>NC_090443.1:956402777-966402777 GCF_031143425.1 Pleurodeles waltl
CATAGAAATTCACCAAATAAACCAAAGGTTACAGATTCGTTATAATTAGGAAATAGAATTTAAAAAACAAAAATTCACTTAAAAAAACAAAGGTTACAGGGACATTATAATTAGGCTCACATTTTAAACGGACAAAACCATAGAAATTCACCTGTTACGCTTAGAGTTATCTCAGGTAACTATAACTTGTACCCTAAGGTAACTTTAACTCACGCCCTCGTTATGCACAGCTTATTACCCCAGAAATTACGGCACTCATGGCATCTTTGATAACATCATTGATAATGTCAGTATAATATTTGCAGTAAACATTTTTACCAAAAAAATGTGCATGGCGGGGGGCGAGTTATAGTTATCCTTGGGCACAAGTTATAGTTACTAGAGATAACTAATTATAACAGGTGAATTTCTAGGGTTTTGGCCGTTTAAAATGTGAGCCTAACTATAACATCCCTTTAACCTTTGTTTTTTTAAGTGAATATATATATATATATATATATATATATACATGTATATATTATTGGCAATAATATATATATAGTATATATATTATTGGCAACAAACGCCTCCTGGCGACCACTACCCCCCAGGGCTGGCTCCTGCTATGTCTCGGAGTACCTACGCCCCTGCCTTGCTGTTAGCTTTTGCTTGGTGGGAGCTGACCAAGCAAAATCAAAGCCTGCTTTCTGACAGTGGGAGTTAGAGTGCTGAGTGCTTGAGTTGAGTTATCTCAAGTAACTATAACTCGTGCCCCTGCCATGCATTGCTACTTACCCCACAAATTACGGCACTCATGACATCTTTGATGATGGCGGGTGCGCAAGTTATATTTACCTTAGGGCACTAGTTGTAGTTACTTGAGATAACTCTAACTGTAACAGGTGATTTTCTACGGTTTTGTATGTTTAAAATGTGAGCCTAACTATAACGTCCCTGTAACCTTTAGTTTTTTTAGTGTATTTCTATGGTTGTTTTAATTCTATTTCCTAGCTATAACATCCCCGTAGCCTCTGTGTTTTTCAGTGAATTATATATATATATACATACATAGAATATATATATATATATATTTATATATATATATATATATATATATATATATATATATATATATATTCACCAAAAGGACTCGAATTACCGAGGCTCAAAAACGTGGCGGTCCGACCATGGCTTCGAGAAATGCCATAAAATGCAAAAGAAAAATCTTGTAATGACAAGAAAGGTCAGGACACTTCCAGTATAATTTAAAGCTTTTTACTCTTTACAACGAATTTCCTCCCAACGCGTTTCAGCCGTAGCCTTGTTCACCTGACAGGCCACAAGCAGCCCTGGGGCCTGTAATCGCTCACAGTGACCAGAACCACCTACCACAGGCCACCAAGCCACACTGGTGACTGAGGACCTTCCTAAATCAGGTGGGGATCTGCTCCGACATCACATGCCGTGGTCCAGCAGCTCTCCCTACATCATACCGACTGCCGCATGTGGCCCTGTGGAGATGCACTGAAAGTGGCCGCAACTCCTGGAGAGTGGGGAGGCCTTGAGGCCCCGGCCTCAAAGAACCAAGCATAGCCAGAACTGCTGTGCACCCTGGTGCCTGCCTGGAGACTAGAGAGGAGCAGTGGAGGCGGGGAGCAGCCCACTATACCGGACAGGTCTCCCTGAGGGGACGGTGAGGCTGCGGGGCCGAGGCCCTGGAATACACCCAGGGCTGGAGGCGGTGAAGGAAACATGGTGCCTGGACTGTGGGGGAAGGAGGTTCTGCCGGGGCCCCTGACCCTAGAGTGAAGCAAACCTGCACATACGACCCCACCAACTAACGTGCCTCACTGGAAGGTGCCCGTGGGTGGCTGCATCAGTCGATGGGCCACCTCTGCCACCTGTCCTGGGAGCCCAGCGGTAAAGAAGGACCAACACACTCTTTAGCAGTGAGCCCTTAACAGCCCTTGGTGGGTCTGGTGTGCGCCATCAGCCTGTAGGCCTGTGGTAGGGGAGAGACCCCTGGACCTCCTCTACCCTTAGGGAGACATCACCTGTCTGGCTGTGGGACTTTTATGAGACGTAACTGGCACTGCAGGGGGAGGGGCAGCTACATTTTAATGTGTTTTGTGAAGGCCCTGCTTTCTGCTGCCACTCAGACGCCTGAAGACAAGAGTATCAAAAGAAACCTGGCTTGCAGTTTGACTGAGGATCATCCCCCTCCCCTGGAGAGCCTTTTGTGGCATGGAACACTAGGCCAATACCTCCTCCTGCTCAACTCCCTTCACGAAATTGAGAGGTACTGTGTAGGAAGGTACCTGGTGACGCCACTCACTGCTACTTACCTATAGATACAAAAATATATCTGTCCACATGCCAGAATTATTGGTATATACAGGAACCAGCCGACCTGGGACCCAAGCAGCACTACATGCACACCACTCCCTTACTAAGTCAGCTAAGATTCATGCCGGACAGCTGCCACCCACAGAGTGAAAGAAGAGCTGAGAAGACTCTGGGATATTCATCTTTTGTGGGCCTCTGGGGTGCGCATTGTGAGTGAATGACCTCCTCATGATCATTGCATCTTAGCGTGACAAGAGAGACAACACCATTAAAGATCTGTTGTCCAAGTCTGCCTCTAAGAGCAGTGACTTTCCAGAGACCATGTTTCTCCCACCCGATCCCTGCTTGCGACTTCCCAGGGGACCGGATAGAAGAGGAGGCCCTGGTCAACTGTGGCTTTATGGAGACACTCTTCCTCACTCTCCGCAACTACATTGCAGCCCTGAAGCAGGAAGCAGCCTGAGACATCAAAGACATCCATCACTAACTGAGTCACCTGGGCCAATGAGTCGACACCTTTGAACAAGGCAGCACCACCAGGGAGGAGGAGTTGGAGCTCTGCTGATGACAAATACTTGAACTCCAGGATCAGAATGCAGACCTCAGCTACCACCTAGAAGACTTGGAGAACAGGTCCCGTAGAGCTACTATTCGTATAATAGGGGTTTCACTGCAGGCAGACTCTGGCAAGTTAGAAGAATATGCTCCAATGTTTCCTTCACATTGTCCGGGCACTTGCAGACAAATAAATCATATTGGGCCGCACACACAAGCCAGGCCGTCCATCTAGGGCCCCTGGGTCACCATAGGTCATTGTGACTTAACTACACATTTACCAACAAAAGGATCTTATTATGGTCACAATTCGAGACCAGGGTTCAATTACCTTCAAAGGCTTGAAAATATGGCTTTATCAAGACCTCTCCTACATCAACCCCAAAGACGAAAAACCTTGAAACCAGCCACCACCTTCCTCAGGGAGAAAGGAGTCAAACAATAGTGGGGTCACTCGTTCCGGCTTATGTTCGCTTGGCAGGGAGAGACACGTGTTTTCCGCACCCTGGGTGAGGCAAACTCGATATTGGGCCTTGAACAGGAGAACCATAGCTCTCCAGCATCGCAGCGCTCATTCTTCCTCTTCTTCTGCCAACTCTGGGAGATGAACCAAGTCCTTGCTGTGGAAGAAAACAGGCAAGCATTCCACCACTGAGAGACGCAGCGAGCGCTCGGCTCTAATAAGGCAATTACGCCAGAGGGAACAGTCTCCGGATTTTGTCACCGATTGAAACTAGCAAGCAGAGTACCCTTTTATTGAATTGATTGAAAAATGATGATTACAAACCTTGCCACACAGAGACACCTACCATACCTAGAGAAGGGCCTCACCCCACCAAACAACGACTGGGCTTCTCTATGGGCCGTTGAATTAACTTATCTTTGAACCTTGGGAGCAGCGGAGCTCCTGTCGACCATCTCTTCTCCAAGACGGACTACTGCCACCGACATGTCCCCCATCCACACGATGTATTGGTCTCCCAAGAGTTGGAGCGGTGGGTTCCCCCCGTTTGTTGGTTTCACATTTCCCACGGTGCTCGCAATTTCCTTTAACTCACCACTCTCTTAATGGAGTTCCATCAACCCCATCATCCTTATTGGGCCTCATCATAGACATGCAATGAAAGGAGACATTGACAGTGTACCTCATACCTCACGGCCATGATTAAGGTACTAAGCCTTAATGTCTAGTGTCTCAACGTCCCGACGAAATGCCTAGCCCTACGGGCGATTCTGAAAGACTCTCAATGCAATATATGTCTTCTGCAGGAGACCCACCTTCTTGAAAGAGACTGGGGCTGGTTGAAATCCAAATGGTTCAGCAGACAGTATTTTATCTCTGTACCCCAGAAGAAAGCAGAAGTAGCGATCCTTTTGGCGAGACAAGAACACCAGTTTAGCACTTGGCCCTTAGGGTAGAGAGTCAGACCAGTCCAATGCTTACTGAAGGAAGTGGTGTGAGGTAAAGGCTCAGAATGCAAACAAGTATTTACCAGTTAATGAATCATTGTCCAGCTTTTACTTGAAAATAAAATTACTTTAATCACCCTCTACAGTGAAATACTACACATGAGATTCAGTGGGCAAAATACTACACATGATTGTAAAGGGAGATCACTGAGGTAGGTGCATCTAGATCTCAGTCTGCTTCCAGACTCTTACACTTAAGGATACTGAGTCGAAAGATCAGTGTGAAATACAATATTCTGTCCTAAGAGTTTCTGGGATACAATCTACTTCTTTTTCCCAGGACTTATCCTGTGCCCGTAGTTGTTACTGTAGACCCTGCAAGGTCTTAGTTTTATTATCTAGTTTTAGTTTGCCAGCCGGGTGATGGAGTGAGCCGACCCCGCTCATGTATACGCTCACACACGCAGAGTGGCACTGCAGTCTCTGACCTGGCTACAGTGACTCAAATGATGTCCTCTGGCCTCATGGATGTGCAAATGCACAAACCTCCAATTCCAGAATCAAGAGGGTTGAGAGAGCACAGGGAAGGGGGAAGATCTGCAGAGGCGGTTATGGTTACTTAGCACCAAGCTTTCACAGGCACTTGCTACAGATGCAGTTCGTTTTTTAGAAGGTTAGACAGGGTTATGGTGAAGAGGGTCTTCTAAATGATACCACTGATCTTGAAGATGATTTGGCCTTGCAGAAGGGCAGGCAGTGTAGATGTTTTCGCCCCTTGATGAGCCATGCTGCTCTGTGAAGGATGCCTTTCAGGGAAGCGAGGGTAATTGCTGGGATGCTTTTGAGCGAGGTATTGCCTCCATCTATGTTGGAGAGGAGTAGGAATTGCACTGTCATTTTGAAATTTTCTCCTGGGACAAAAGGTTCCCTCTTTTTCAGAAAGGTTTTGGTTTTCTTTGTAATATGTTCTTTCAGTGAGGGGTTTGAGTTGAGTGTGACTCAGGGGGATTTTGTCTGTTCTGACCTTTCGGGTGCAAAGCCCATTAAGTTTAAGTTTGAGAGTGATGACAGAATCAGAGAATGTTTGGTATTGTTAGCAAAAAAGAGGAATTCAGTCTTTGTGGGGGTTAACATCAGGTCGTTTTTTGTTTTTTTACATCCTTGTTGGATGCTTTTGGGGCAAGCTTTCAGTTTTCTTGTCTCATTGGTTGAGGAGATTCTGAGATAGAGTTAGTTTATTGGTGGATCTTGATGTTGCTTTCTACAAGGATGGCTCCCAAGGGTTCCATATAAAGGCTGAGACTGATGGGTGACAGGCTGAGCCCTGAGCACTCTGTATAATGCGGCCCATGACATTTACTTTTATGAGAGTTATATACCGCACAGCTCATAGCCTCCCTGTTAGTTCAAAGCACTTCCTGGCTCAAAATACAAGCTCAATAATTTTGGGGGAGCAGCTGTCCAACTGAATTCTGCACATGGCTGCTATCCCATTATTCTTTGTGGTTTCATTTGATGCAAAGCATGGGCAGTGATGTCAGACACCTTAGCAGTATTGCGCTGCCAAGCCACGGATAACGGGGAACAACTCCTCACCATATGGTAAAAATCTGCCAGAGGGTCCGCGCAGCGGGGGCATACAGGGTCCGACGCAGCTAACATGTGCTTTATGCGGAGGGGGGACAGGTAAGAGTGGTGTATATAATTAAATTGGGTGTAGTGGAGTCTGGCATTCCGAGAGACGTACTTAACAGAAGAAACTGCAGACGACCATGCCGCCAGGGACAGGGGAGTGGGGAACGCCTCATCCCAGCGAGATTTTGCATGATCCAATCCCTGGAGTGCTTCCGGCAGCAACATGTAGTACAATCGTGATACCGCCCTCCTAGTACCACCCATCGAAAGGATCAGAGTGAGTATCTGCGACGCTGGGTGCTCAACATCGCCCGTGCCCCATGTGATATGAAGTAGGTGAAGTATAGTGCAATATGCTAAGAGGTTACCGGACAGAATCTTTGTGTTCACCCATAACTCGCCGAAGGTCACTAATGTATTGTCTGAGTAAAAGTCCCAAGCAGTAACAAGGCCCACAGCCCTCCAAGGGGACATATTGTGATGCGCTACCAAGGTCCGTGGCTCAGGGAGAAGCAACAGAGGGTATAGAGGAGAATATGGTGTGCGAGGGGTCCTGCCGCGAACATAACGTAACCAACATGAATTTGCAGTAGCCAATATGACATTGCCGTTTGGTGAGGGGAGAGATTTGTCTGTCAACCAAGTCAACAGTGGCAATGGTATCAAAGCATTGATCAAGACTGCTTTTTCTGCTGAGCGATGATCACCCAGCCAGTCAGCTGGCCATTGCAACTGGGCAGCTGCATAATACATTTCGAAGTTGGGGACACCCAAATCTCCCTCGACCTGCGGATATTGAATGGTAGCCGAGGCCGCGCGGCTTCTATCTTTACCCCATATGAAATCTGTCACCATACCCTGTAGTGTCTTAAAGAATGTGCGTGGTAAAACAATCGGGAGCGCTGCAAAGTAGTAGAGTAGGCGAGGCAGGATGAGCATCTTAGCGATGGAGACTCTACCCATATGAGACAAGGGGAGAGCCCCCCCAGAAGGGCAGAGAACCCCTAATGGAGCGAGGAACTCTGCCCAGGTTGCCCTCCCTAAGGTCCTCCAGAGACTGATACATCTGTATGCCCAGGTATTTAAAGATGATATGACACCAAGGCAGATGATATTCCGGCAGTGCCGATTGAAGTTCCGGGGGCACTGGAGACAGGGGGAAAATACAAGATTTAGACCTGTTTACCCGCAGGCCAGAAATGTCCGCATAGGAGTCCAAGGACTCCAAAACTTGACACATGGACGCCGTGTGATTACGCAAATAAATCAGAGCGTCATCTGCATAGAGGGAGATTATGTGATGTGTGTGTAATTCTGGAATACCCCATCGCTGTGCATGTATTCTGAGGTGGGCAGCTAAGGGCTCCATAGCTATGGCAAACAGCAAAGGAGACAACAGGCACCCCTGTCTGGTGCCCCTGGAGATGAGGAATGGGTCGGAGATAATGTGCCCCGTCTTGACGCGGGCTGATGGGCTAGAGTAAAGTGTTCTAATCCATGTTATGAATCCAGCACCAAACCCCATCGCATCAAGTGATTGAAAAAGAAAGTCCCAACTCAGCATATTGAACGCTTTTTCTATATCCAATGACACGGCAACTCCATTGCGATTGGGAATAGAATCGATATTATGTAACATGCGGATCAATTGCCTGATGTTCAGCAAAGTATTCCTGCCCGGTATGAAGCCTGATTGATCCTCGTGGATCAGATGAGGAATATACGGGAGGAACCTACTGGGCAATATTTTCCTGAGCACTTTACAATCTGTATTTAACAATAAAAGAGCGTGGTACGAGCGAACATCCAGGGGGGTCACAGCCAGGTTTCGGGAGTACCGCTATGAGGGCCTCTTGCATCGAGGCTGGCAGCTGTCTACAGGCCTGCGCTTCATTAAACACCCGGAGCATGGGTTGTAGGAGATGGGGTGCTAGTGATGTAAAATACTCAACTGGGAGACTATATGAGCCAGGCGCCCTGTTACAGGACATTTCGGATAGTGCAAGGCGTATCTCTTCTGTATCCATAGGACCATCCAATGTGACCGCCTGCTCCGGGAGCAGGTGGCTTAGTTGTATAGAGCTCAGGAGCCGGCTACTCGTCCCAACGAAGGTGGAGGCACGTATAATTCGCGATAGTAGGCATAAAAAGCTTTGTTAATCGCTGTTTGAGTGTTTACTATCTCACCGGAATCCAATCGGATCGCTCCGATGGGCGAAGATTGGGGGTTATCGCGTGGTAGCCAAGCCAACAAACGGCCTGCCCTGTCACCCTCTGCGTATTGTCGTGTAATCTAATGCTGGTAGTTAGGTTTGCTCAGTCTGTCGTCAGCTTCTCTGCGGTCAGCACGCAAGGGTGTAAGCGCACTCGCTGATTCCTCGCCTCTAGCCACCGCAACTTCTACCATGTGTAGCTTAGCCTCCAGTTCCGATAACTCCCTGACCAGGACACGACGGATCCCGATGGAAGCAGCCATGCAATGGCCTCGTATCACCACTTTGTGAGCATCCCACTCTGTTGCCCTATGTAGAGTCTTGTTGTGATTTTGTGAGAAGTAAGTGGCTAGGCATTGAGCTACTTCCGCGCGGAAAGGGGGATCTGTCAAGGCCTCTGGCTGCAAATGCCATGTAGGTATCCGAGCTCTCGGACGGCCCCAATCTAGGACTACCCGTAAGGGACAGTGATCCGACTCAGTACACACCAGGTAATCGGAGGCGCAGACCCTGTGTACCACCGAGGGTGAGTCAAAGAACAGGTCTATCCTTGTGTGTAAGTCATGCACCGGAGAGTAAAAAGAGTAATCACAGTCTGCCGGGTGCTGCAAGCGCCAAACATTACACAGGCCATTCTTCACCTTCCATTCTACAAACTCATGTGAAATCTGCCTGCTCGGGGCGGACGGCGGGGGGGGGGAAGGAGCGATCAAAATGGACATCCTGAACACAGTTGAAATCACCACCCCAAATACTCTCCACAGAAGGATCCCTAAATAAACCAGCAGACATTGCATGTAAAAAGCTTTTTTGGGTGGAGTTGCGTGCATAGTGCGCCATAAGAGCCAAAGGCGCGCCATCTAGGGAGCCCTCCATCAACACATAGCGACCGTCAGGGTCTAACCGTGTGTGGGAAATCGTGTATGGTACACCCGGTGCAATCCAAATTGCAACACCACGAGCGAAGGATGAGGAGGTAGTACCCACCAATTGACCTCTCCAACTAGCGCGCATTCTCTCTATCGTGGTTGAGGATTCTCTCTATCGTGGTTGAGGATAAGTGTGTTTCCGGCAACATTATGGACTTGGTGTCGCCGCAGGAAAGCATATATGCTTTGTCGCTTTCGCGGAGTGGACATGCCTCTAACGTTCCATGTGACCACATTATAGTGAGGGATGTGTGCCCAGGGTTGTACAACCATTACTATACTATAATGTAAGACAGTGGGGGAGCTCCAAAGCACCAACCCTCCCCTGTTCGAATAGTTTCAATAGGCTCCTGCCCCTGGACAAGGGTCTCAGCACGAGAACGCCAACAGATCTTCGCCCCTCCCTCTTGACTACAAGCCGTGGCAAAAGCTAAACGAACCAATGGGGACACAAGAGAAAAAGTCCCCAATAAAATAAGCATTGAAACGATAACATAAGTCATGTATAAACAACACACGAAAATAGAACAAGGCCTGCGAGCCGGCATGATAGAAAACTGGTCCATATGGAGCGGGCGCGGTGTTAGATATCAGACTGCAGGAGTTTCGCCCCCGGCCACCCAAGCAGCAGTACAGGCCTCAACCGCTTCAGAGTCCAGCCGGTACATTCCAGCCGCGCTACCCGGACCCCCAAACTCGCTGGAATGACAGGTCACTCACTGAACAAGTGAGAACAAAGGGTAAAAGTGTATATAGATGCATCTCTCAAGGGGTGAGTGGTGGTAAAGAACATGTAGGTCATATGTCATCTGCAGAGGGCGGGGTGAGCAGTGGGCCCCAATGGGAGTCTCCAGCATCAGAAGAGTCTACCTGGTCAGCTTCGGGATCAGCCAGGTCACTCAAGGCCGAGTAGGGGTTGGATACAAACTGTGTGGTCTCACGTAGTAGGCGGGTGCGCTCCTCTGCCGACTGTGCCTTGGTAGGTTTGATCTTAGAGCGAGCCCGGCACCCGCGTCTTCCCTTGGGGGGTGACCATGACTCCTCCGCATCCTTTTGTTGCACAGGTTGGGCGAACCCGTTAGTGTGTAGCCAGGTCAAAGCGTCGTCTGAAGAAGAGAAAACGTGTACAGCTGAGCCATCTTTCACCTGTAGTTTTGCAGGGAAGAGAAGAGCATATTT
The DNA here is from genome assembly GCF_031143425.1 of Pleurodeles waltl. Taxonomy (NCBI): domain Eukaryota; kingdom Metazoa; phylum Chordata; class Amphibia; order Caudata; family Salamandridae; genus Pleurodeles; species Pleurodeles waltl. Next base: position 956,413,024 of record NC_090443.1, read on the forward strand.
AATATTATGTTCTCGGAGGCGTTGTTTCGGGTCGTAGAAGGAACTACGCCTTTTTTGGACTTCAGTAGTGAAGTCCGGGTAGGCAGATATTGATGCGTTCTCGAACTTTTTTGGGCCCTCCTTATGGAACAGTTGAAGTACCAAGTCTCTGTCACGGTAGTTAAGGAAGCGGGCAATCAATGGATGGGGATGAGCACCCGGTGGTGGATGTCTGCCCGGTACTCTGTGAGCACGTTCAATCGAGAAGCATTTCGGCACTTTGTTCCGTAGAATGGTGTCTGTCAGCCAACCCCCTAAGAACAGTTCTGCACTGGAGCCCTTCCAGGCGTATGTTATTTTGCCTCGATCTCCCCTCCGCATCTTCTGCTTTACGCCGAAGCTCGTTTACCTCCGTGGTTAAATGAGTCATCTTCTCCTGGAGGACCTTCACATCGGGGGACAGCATCACTATGTTGCCCTTCGTCTCCGCCACTCTCTTCACTAATGCCCGGTGATCGATCCGTAGAAGGTTGACGTCCAACGTAACAGCATCAATCTTCGTCTCAAGAGTGGTTTTGGTGTCCAGTATGGCCTGTAGTACCTTCTCAAACTGCGATGTGTGATTATGTAGGGTGACTTCTATCTGGCGCAACACCTGGAAGGTTGTATCCGGGCCCCGGCCAGTGTCCCCACCATCTCCATGGGCATTGCAGGAGTCCTGGCGGGCTTTGGTTTACCCATCCAGTTGCCCTGGTCGCGGGTAAGCCCCAAGTAGAAACACCCCACAAAGCTCACACCCACCCGGTTCGCCCCCGGGGTGTGCGTCCAGGAGAAAGGGGGTGGATGCTATAATGGGCAGCCAAAGGATCTACGGTGATGGAACCTCCAAGACGGCACCAGTACGTTGGTATAAATAATATAATGGCTCCGTGAAGCAGGGGGATGAGAGATTGGATGCAGCGCAGGTGTGATCCAGTTCAGTGCGATGCCGAGGCAAACCAAGGCAATACTGGAAGGAGATATTGGCCCTCAGAGTCAGTGCCGATCCAATATTTCTAAGTAGCCTGCAGGCAGACTATCACAATCCGAAGGGCGCCGGCCAGGTTTCCCCGTAGGCCAGGCAAACTCCAGTGGCACCAAGAAGACGGCCCGCTCTTGGAATAACGCAATGTGGCTGGTGAGCCGGGGCCCCAAGGCGATGGCAGTGGAACAGAAATCACCATGCCAGGTGCGCAAGCGCCATTGTGGGGGGCTGGAGCAGGAGGAGAGAAAGTAGTGTCCGCACCATCGTGGGCAGGGGTGCACGTGTGCCAGTGAGGTCAGTAGAGGTCCCACAGGCCGACCGCGGTACTAGTTGTGGCCCGGGACGTGCCACCGAATCACTACATCACCTTGTCGGGGCCCCCCCATCCATGAGATCCTGCCGTACTCCTGATGCTCCTCTTCACAGAGGTCGCGGCAGACGTGGCCTGTCCTTGTGCGGTGGAAGGGGCGCCCGGGGCCCAGCGGCGCACCTACCCCCTGCGTCGATCAGAGCGCGGGTCCCCAGATGGGTGGGAAAGCAATGTCCACACCCCGCGTGCTGAGGCACTTGTGCAGCAACGAGGTTGGTAGGGGCCTTACAGGCCACACGTGGCACCAGCCGATGCCTGAAAAGCGCAGTCGAATCTCCACCTCACCTCGTCAGTGCTCTCGCACTCTCGCCCTGGAGCCTCCCCTCGCGGGAGTTGCGGCAGACTTGTCGGTGTGCAGCGGGGGGAGCGCCCGGGACTCGGCAGAGCGCTAACCCCTCTCGCCTAGTAGAGCGAGGGGTCACAGGCAGGCCGTGCGAGCTTGGACACCGCCTTCCTCGCGGCGAGGGCACCGCTCATACGGCGTGGCTGCGCTGTGCTCATCGACCGCCGTATCTCTCCCTTGAGCTCACACGAAGCGGCAGGGCACACGGCAATCCGCCAGGCAAGCGGGGAAAGCCTGGACACAGGATAACTGGGTGGCCGGGAGCGGAGCTGCAGATTATGCTGCCGCTCCGGTCACCATCTTGGACACGCCCCCCAACGTGATGGTAACTTGAGCATTGATTTCCAGAATTTTCTCTGAATGCAACCTACTCAGCTTCCAGTCTTAACCAGGGCCCATAGCTTAACTCAATATGAGATTTGGCTTCCGAATTTTGTTGAAAAACTTTATCCATGTTTTCTGAGAAAATAGCATAGCATTGGCCACAGCCTCAGAACTTTCTATTGCGGTTTGAATATGGTTATTGCATTTGAGTATTCTGTCGATTGTTACCCCTAGATATTTGAAGGAGTCGACTTCTTTCAGTTTTGTATCATGTATGAAGAATGCTTATTTATTTGACATTTTTATCTTCAAGGTCATGATTTTTGTTTTTCCTGTATTCATTTTTCAGTTTAAGTTGTCTGCTCTGCAGTTTACGTCCATGGCTGAGTTAAGTCTGCAGGACTTTGGGAGTCTTGAAAGTCAAAGCAGAGTCGTCGGGATAAAGAAGAGCCGGAATCTTAAAGCCATTTATTACTGGGTTGTCATTGGTGGCTTTCGAACTTCTTGATAAAGTCATTGATACAGAGGGAAAACAAAAGGGTTGCCAAAAATCAGCCTTTTTTTATGTGTAATTTTTTGCTGAGAGTCGCCTTTTGATTGAATCTCACCTTAGGATTGAATCTCACCTTACGATTGAATCTCACCTTAGTTACAGTATACAACAGTTGGACTAGGGGCGGAGTCCTCGAACAATGACCAAAATTAAAAGTTTTTCCCAGAGATGGTGTGTTGGAACCAAATCAAATGATGATGAGAAATCTAAAAAAATCACAAACAGGGAAATTTTTATAGTTGTACTGAATTTATGAATTATATCTCATGTTTTCTGAGAAAATAGCATAGCATTGGCCACAGCCTCAGAACTTTCTATTGCGGTTTGAATATGGTTATTGCATTTGAGTATTCTGTCGATTGTTACCCCTAGATATTTGAAGGAGTCGACTTCTTTCAGTTTTGTATCATGTATGAAGAATGCTTATTTATTTGACATTTTTATCTTCAAGGTCATGATTTTTGTTTTTCCTGTATTCATTTTTCAGTTTAAGTTGTCTGCTCTGCAGTTTACGTCCATGGCTGAGTTAAGTCTGCAGGACTTTGGGAGTCTTGAAAGTCAAAGCAGAGTCGTCGGGATAAAGAAGAGCCGGAATCTTAAAGCCATTTATTACTGGGTTGTCATTGGTGGCTTTCGAACTTCTTGATAAAGTCATTGATACAGAGGGAAAACAAAAGGGTTGCCAAAAATCAGCCTTTTTTTATGTGTAATTTTTTGCTGAGAGTCGCCTTTTGATTGAATCTCACCTTAGGATTGAATCTCACCTTACGATTGAATCTCACCTTAGTTACAGTATACAACAGTTGGACTAGGGGCGGAGTCCTCGAACAATGACCAAAATTAAAAGTTTTTCCCAGAGATGGTGTGTTGGAACCAAATCAAATGATGATGAGAAATCTAAAAAAATCACAAACAGGGAAATTTTTATAGTTGTACTGAATTTATGAATTATATATATGCAAAAATGTAAGGATCTAATTGTTAAGAATTCTTCTCTATAACAGTTCTTCTCTGAAACCTCCTTGGATGGGTGAGGCAATGTTATAATTTGTGACCCACTCATCCAGAGCCTTAAAACCCAGTTTTGAGAATACCTTAAAGTCTATTAAGCTGTTTGGCATACAGGACTTTGGGTCATTTTAATGCCATTTCATGTGTAGTGGTACAGTGATTCTGCTTGGCCAGGATTTTGGGCACTAGTTTGTGTTGAAAATCTCTTCAAAGGTTTTTTTTATAAGTATTTCAGACCTCCAACCTGGATCAGTCAGAAACACCTCTGGTGGTATTATATTGGGGCCAGTGGATTTTCCCTTACAAATATCTTTTATTCTTTTAAGCACTTTGCTTTTCGTGAGGACCTCAGTCAATGCGTTGTTTCATTCATTGCTTATTTCCTCATCTTCTTTGGACTGGCAAACTTAGCTTGAACAAAATTGTCTTACAGATGCAGAAGTGGATTACCCACGCTTCTTTTGAGACGTTCAATTCCAGATGGTCTCTTCTTGTTCCTAGGCCATCTTCTATCTTTACCTATAAGGCCTGTGTGTCCTTTTCCAATGCTGCTTTTTCAAGCTCTTACCACTTTCTATTTATCAAGTATTTTTTCTTCTTCCTAATTAGGGATTTATAGGAGGATCTTGCAGCCCTAATTTCATGTCTGAACAGTCATTGTGAACTATTGCTTATAGTTCTATATTTTTATCCTGCATTCTTCATGAAACCATCAATCTTTAAATCTGTTTTGGTAGCTGGTGTGTTTTTGAAGGTGTGTCTTCTAGATACTATTGGGGTTAGTGATTTTAGTAGTGTATCTTACTGAGGTAGTTTGTTGTTCTCAATGAGCACATTCAGTGTTAGCTTTTGTAAGTCAACAGTCGATGGTTTCATTTTCCATTCCTCTACTTCGGGTTCCAGATTGGAGTTCCATTGTGAGTTTATTCCCATGGTGTGGGTGCCAATATTGTTCCTATTCGGTATTGCCCAGGCTATGCACAGTGGTTGGGGGACAGGATTTTTTTTTACATGGTGTCGGAAGGCCTCTCTAGGGAGATTTGTTTCCACCATGACAGCCAGCGATTATGTAGTGAACATGATTCACTTCCCCTGGAAGGCATGAGAACTGAGGTTTGGGTGGACAGAACATGCGTTAATTTTTGATAAATGTCCTGTTACTGCCCAATCCTAAATTAGACCCAGAGTGTGTTATCATGGTTACCAGTATTTAGTTATGTCAGGTTTTGGGTAGTGTGAATGCTATGAGGTAATAGTTTCAGATATTTTATTTGCACAGAACTGAATTCAGATCTGGCCTAATTCTATCTGCACAGTACTTTTTGCAGGTATGTGCGCTGTGTGGAGTCTATGGGAAAGAGAGAGCATTGTTTTGTGTGGTAGGAATGTGTGGAACTTATGTGAGTGACAACTTGCTATATGTTTGTATGTGGTATTTCTATAGTGTGAGCCTGTATAGGATCAATGACAAGCATACATTCAGCTCTGTCTACTCTAGGTATTGTGGCAAGCACAGGAAATAGGGCCATGTGCTTGTGGTGGCTGAGAACCTTCATCTGTTGCAATGATGGGGAGAACAGGGCCCTAAACTCCGAACCTCTTTGTACCAATGTTTGAGTGCAGAACCCCATCATATCTGTTTCAGAAAACTTTTGAAAAATGAACTTTTCATTGTGGCATTTGGCTGAAGACGCCTGGGTCTTGTCTGCTGGGACTGCGGCACCGCTCCAGTAAGGATAAGCAACTCCATAGGTTCATTGACTTAGCATTCATTGTTTTCAAACGACAAATTGCCACCCACTGGAAGGCACCACATACCCCCAATCACGATAGTTGGTTGCGGGTCTTGCTACAGCAGTCCCATGCTGAGATCCAGACGTTGCGCAGTTTGCAGCATAGAGGACTAGTGCAGTGCGGCTCCAACATCTGGGGCGTCTTTATTGTTAACATGGAGGCCAAGGACGACACTCGTCCACCTTAGACTCCCCGCAGACATTGATACAGATGATTGGCCTGGGTTTCCCCAAATTTGTACTCTCTCTGTGGTTGCTTTTTGAAGATGTTGCGGCTCTCACATGGGAGGTGGCGCTAAAAGCGAGGTGGCGTGCAGGACTCCTTGACACCCCTGTTGTTCTATCTAACATGACCTAGCACATCCTACTCTTTAGTTCGTACTAATATAGCACGATGCCCTTCTACTATCATACCAGCATGCCATTCCTCTAAAGCGCACTTGGATGCCTCACGTCCCCCCTCTCCCTTGGATCCCTTCACTCATGCCTCCTCCGATCTGCTGGGAGGCGGCGAAATGCTTGACTAGTGGCATAGTTTACTGTTGATGTTGTAATGTTATCTCTGCTTATATGATATAAGGAATGTTCTTATTCCCATGTACCCGACCTAATGATTCAGGAGTGTTTCATCTTGTGTGTCTCAATTGAAACAATAAAGAGATTTTTTTTTTAAAGTTACCATCACGTTTCCCTTCCCGAAGCCCTTGAATTTGATGTCCACTACCTTTCAACTGAAGCCAGCTGCCAGTTGCCCCCATATAATAGGGATCGAAATGATCAAGAGCAACAGGCAGCAATTTAGCGATTGAACATTTTTCTATGAATATCAAATCACCTTATGTAAACCAAGATAGAAAAGAAGCCAAGAGACTCTGGGCCCGATTATGAGTTTGGCGGACGTGAACACCCGCCTGCCAATCTCCCGATGGAGATTGGCAACCTCCCCATCAGCTCCGATAGGATTTTCCACTGGGCTGACTGTCAGAAAGCACGGTTTCCACTGGTCAGCCCAGTGGGAAAGGGGCGGCAGCATTGTCGTAATACAGCCAGCTTGTGAGCTGCCGCACGCAGGGCGCACCAGCACCCTCAAGATGCACATTGTCTTCAGACAGTGCGCATTTTGAGGGTGCTTGGCAGGGAGACCCCTGCACTGCCCACTGCCAAGAGCATGGGCATTGCAGGGGCCCCTCTGTGGACCCCTGCACTTGTTCTCCAACAAGTGAAACCACCATTAAAAGGCTGCCGGAGAACAAGGCTGTAATCAGCAGGGCGGCGCTGACTTCAGAGCCACCCCGGCTGATTGCAACCTGCACCACCGCCAGCCCATCGGCATCTAGGATCCCGCCGGGGACGGAGGTAGTTTGGCGGGTCTGTCCGTCAACCTCATACTGTGGCAGTCGGACCACCACTACTGCGTCAGTCCGACATCCACCACGGCATTGGCGGTCCTCAGACTGCCGATGTCGCAATCTGGCCCGCTGTCTGGTTTTGGCCCCTGCGTCCTTCATCCTGGAGTAACTGACAAAAAAGAAAAACTCCACTGTCAATAAACATTTCTCAAGCCTAATGATGGAACAGAAACTCTGAGCTCTTGAACAACCACATCCTAGAAATCATGCCGGTACGTATGACCCCTCATGGAACGCTCAACAATACCTCGTCTTGCTATCAAACCATAGATAGAGCAGACTCTTCGCTTTAGCAAGGGGGGTGTTCGTTGTCAAATGACATCCTGAAAAGAAGAAACCCTGCTGTTTTGTACAAATACGTGTGCAGAGTAAGAGAGGACACGAAACGCTTCATACTGAATTGTAATTTGTATGACAATGTGTTGACAATAGTCAAGATTTTGCGAAGAGAACAGCTCGAAAACCGAAAGGACAATTGTTCTTCTTCCTAAGGGACCTCTCAGGCCACACAACAAAACAATATGGATTGTACTTGAGAACAAGCTTGGATATTCGGATAAAATTCCTGCAAAAATGAAATACTGGCAACGAACACAAGAGCTTTACTTTCATGGAGAAGAAATTTGCGGGATAAAAACAGAAATTTAACTGATGCAACTTAATAACACTTCAGGACAAAGTGAAAACCAGGCGCACTACATCAAGAGACAGCGCTCCAAATAAGAGACTTGTTTTAATTTGTCATAGGTTTTAGCAGCAATTCCTGCTTATTGTTGGCCGAAAGTACCTTGGAAATAAAAATCTAGAATTTCACAAGGTATTTGTCTTCAAGCTGCTATTCCATGGTGGGAGAGGCACTGTTTGTGTTTTACCAATGAGGCTCCCACCATGTAGGCAGAAGCACTTCACAAACAAATGCTGCTGGCAGCGTGTAAATATGGCTTGACTCCACGACTCCAAGGGTTTTGCAACCTGGCCCGCCAAAGTTTAAATCACACACAGCTTCTTCTAAATGTACTTTTTATCTAAGCACCAGCGGGTTACTTAAATCTGATGCAGAAACGTTTTCTGCACTGAATTATTTAGGCAATTTTAACTAAGCGTAGAAAGAAAATAGGGCCCATATTTAATAAAAATAGCACATAAACTGCGCTAATGCAGTTGTACGTCACTTATTTTAGCGCAAGCTAACGCCATTCCATAGCGCCATCCGTGCGCCATATTTAAGTAATGACGCACAATGGCGCTAAGGTATGGCTAGCGTAAAAAGAAAAGACGGGGCGTTAGGGGGAATGGCGCTAGTAGGTCAGAAAAGTTAGGCTGGTTAGTCAGCCTAGAGTCATTTTCTGACGCACAAGCAGCCCGAAAATTACTCCTGTTTAAGTTTAGACAGGAGTCATGCCCACCACCCCAAAGCCCACCAAAGGGGACCAGTGTCCCCTGGGCAAGCCCTACATACCCAGTGCCAGGCAGGGGGGCCCATGTAAGGGGCCCCCAATGACACACCACACACATACACATACCCTTACCTGAAACTTACCTGGGATAGGCTCCCTCCTCCTGTAGTGTCCCTGTGGTGTGGGTGGTGGTGATGCTGGGGGTTGGGGATCTTTGTGCCCATTCCATGGTGCTTCCCCATGGAAATGGGCCTTCCTGCACTCTAGCCCCTGGTCTGGCCCAGGCATTAAATAATGGCGCTAAGTGGGCTTAGTGCCATTATTTAGGGCCCCCTCCCACCTGCGTGTAATATCTGAGCAGGGAGGTAACTATGGCGCTGGGGGGCTAGCGTCATGCTTAGGACAGGAACTCTTACCTTGTATCTCATTGACGAAAGGTGGGTTCACGCATCCTAAACATGGCACTAACTCCAATATGTTGATGCTAGACATGTCTAGTGTCAAAATATAAATATGGAGTTAGGTTAGCGCTGTTTTAACACCAAATAAATGGTGCTAAGGCGACTCTAACCATCCATAAATATGGGCCTAGATTTGTTGGCATCCTACATGATGCCTCACAGATGTACACCAATATTGAGAGCATATGTAGCACAATTTCTATGTGCCATGTTCTCAGATATGCTCCATGCATAAAATGGTAGAAACCACTAGAAAGGTTATCATATTTCAGTTCTCCCAGCCCATAACAGAAGTGGTGGAAGCAACAGTCCAATCAAAGCAGCTAGGCGCATTTCTGGTGATCAAAGCCCAGAGCAGCACCTCACCAACACAAAACTCAGAGGAGGGTGAAGGAAAATCTTTGATTGGACCCACCAGGTTGCAAAGCCCATGTCCCATTCTGATAGGCTACTTGAGGGTTGCTGCACTAATTTAGTCCCAACCAAGGCTAGCTGGAGCGAGTGGTGAGCTTAAGGAAAGCCTTGTTTCATAGGAGTGCTACTGGAATGTCTGTGAAGAGAGATCAGGCACTCGTCCTCCATTGGTTTCTTAGGTTGAGTGGAATAGGTGTGCGCTTTCTGTCCATTGGATGGATTGTTTCTTCCTTTTAGGATTGGCTGTGAGACCCTGAACAACACTCTGAAGAATGGATAGCATTTTGTCTGAGGACTGCTTTCCAAAGAAACACCCACAGAGGAGAACCTGCTGCTTAGTCTCCTTAGGACTGGGTCCCTTTTCTGCTTCTAGGGAAGCATCACCATACCATACTGAATGAATTACTTCCTTAGTCAACCTGTGGCCCAAAGACCTTCCAGGTTACACAAAGTTGTTAGTCATGTAAAGTGTACACATATGCAACCCATTTTTAATACCCATTAAAGATTGATGGTGCTGTAGAGAACCAGAGAGAGAAGATCTATGGCAGAGGGATTGGTCATCTAGATAAGGGTTTGGGTTTATGTTTAAATGTTATTGCTAATAGTGTTTGTTTGTAGGAGTTGTGAAATACTGTTGATGTTCATTTTGGTACAGGGTATGAAGACATGGTATTGTCTTCACTGTTGCAAATCTGCTATCTGGAGATCTGCCCAACAGTTTTGTTCCCAGTGCATAATTTGTGCTGGGTTTGCCAGTGCACAGCACCGGCACTGACACCTATTTCTGAAAGCACACCACATGGTGGCGCTGTCTGTAAATGTTTGAGAAAAGTACATTAGTAGAGCGTTTCAAAATTCAATGTAAACTGAAATTAAAATAACAGTACATCATTCAGGTCATTTTTACAGCTTTGGTGACCTGGAATTATCCAAACTGTCACATTTGTTGGAGTGTGATGGATAGTAGCAAACATGCAACAAGTGCTCCATGTGATGAAATATTAAACAATTTAAAATACAAAAATATTGTTTTCCTATACTTATAATGGTAAGTAAAAAAATATTTAAAAAAAATATTGTTTTACACTAATATCTTTAAAAACATAAACATATTTTTTTTAATATATATGTAGTTTAAGAAGTAAATCTTAAATATTTTATTATATAACACTAATATAAAGTAAATTAAATAAATGTACCTAATATTAAATGCAATATAAAAATCTATACTTATATAAATACACAAACACATATATTTGTGTGTAACTATATCAATCTATATATATATATATATATATACATATATATATATATATATATATATATATGTGTGTAAATATAATTAAATATATATATATATATATATATGGATTTAGGGTTTGAAATCGGATTGGCTGATAGGGCTAGGGTTCTGATGTTGCATGAAGCCATTCCTCCAGGCAATCAAACTATCATGCAAAATCATGTAGGCAAAAGAAGAGGTGGGTTAGCTGTTGTATTCAAGCAAACAATAAATCTCACCAAAGCTGATGATGTTTTCATACAAGTTTGTGAGGCTCTCATCACCAGATGTAACCCTACACTCATTTCCTCCTGTAACTTTCTTCTCCTTTACAGATCACCACCTAGCAATGCAACAATCACAGACACATCACTAGAAACAGTACGAAACCTTTTAACACTACACTCCAACCTATGTATTATTGGCAACCTAAACATTTGGTTTGACAAACCCAATATGCCCCATCCAAAATGCATAAGAACACACAATTTGGAATAGTGCAACCAACCATTAAAGAGTCCAGGGCCCTGAGTATCTTGAAATTTTATTTTACTGAATTCCTTTATTCCATCAAATCAGCCAAACAACAGACAATGTGTTTCATGCAATTGACTTGAACTTCCTCAGGGCTATAAATAATACATATAAAAACACATAAATGAAACACTTATCATAATCCATAAACATAACAACTCATACAACATTTAAGAAAAACAGCCCTAAGACTGACTTTAACCAAATCCATAATCATTAAAAACACTTAAAAATAAGTTTGCATTTCAAAATATCAAAGCAAATTCCATAAGGGCTAGCTTTAATATATACTACCCCTGATATTGTAATCCTCAACCAATCGTGAAAATGAAAAATCCCACCTAAATGAAAACCCTAAGAGCTATGGAGAGGAACTGAAATAAAAAGACATATTCAAGTGTTATACTGAGCACAGAAACCAAGTCAGACACCCCCCCTGCCCAGGGATGTTATAGTTCACAATTTGTATGAAATTCCTATGGGGTAGTGTAACAAACCCATTGCAAAGAGTGAAATTCCTATAAGGTAATATAACAAACACCGTTGGGGGGAATGAAAGTCATGTTTAAAACCCCATGTATGTTAATGTATACAACATAACTATTTATGATAAAGCTTAAGCAATTTCATGCAGTGATCCAATCCAACAAACCAGTTATCAAGTAAGTCATGGCCAAATGGGATAGTCTTCCCAAATTTCCAAGGGGGGGGGTTCTACCCCAATATAGACATCTGAGGGGAGCAAAATAATGTATTCCTTGATTCCACATGAAATACTCAGCAAGATATTAAATAAACAAGGAAATGCTACATTATGAGGGAACCCCAAATCTGATATACTATCATTGTGATGTTAAGCACGGACCACCCATTTTTTGGGCATACTTGACTAAAAGTCCACATTGATTCAAATGCTCCATGCTAAACATAAAAGCCGCCAATCCACTATCACCTTGAAACAAACGTAATGCACATTCATGTCAGAGTTGTGCACATTGCATATGTCCAGTGCCAACTAATCAGCCCTCTAAACATTTAGCCGCCATATTTTTATCAACGGTTCAAATTAGAACTCAGGAACCTGAACTCTTTAACGGTTGGGTGCACCATTCCAAATTGTATGTTCTCACATGTTTTCTGCTGAAGCAGCAGTACCAATCAACGGCTGGTGCTGAGGAAGGAGTACAACAAAGATTTACTCATGTAACTTTGTGGGAGGTGCAGTTTGGAGTGTCCACAGTTGCTTCTGGTCTAGTCACAATGAACTTACATCAGATCATACACAAACTCACACACATCGTTGGTTACATCCTAGATGGCATTTTAGCTAATCCAAAACTAGTAACCTTTCAAAGAATTACTCCATTCACATGGTCAGACTTCCATTTGCAAGCTTTCCAACATAACTCACATAAATCAACACACGTAAGACCATCTTACATGCATCACACTTATCGACTATGGAACAAACTCATGTTTTGAATAATTAGATATGCAACTCATATCCAGCATCTAGACACAATAGATTCAGTTCAAAAGCATTATGAGTAAACTGTAAACTTTGTACTTGTATAGCGCACTACTCACCAGTTAGGGTCTCAAGGCGCTGTACGCATACCGCTGTGGAACCCCATCTGGCTTTTCCCTGTGAGGTGCCCACTCCTGGGCAGCCTCCAAGGTGAAGCCAGGCATCCCAGCACTGTTGGGGCCATTGTGGAGATTAAGCAAGCTATTGCCCAGAGTTACAGAGTGGGACCCATGAATTAGATTAGGCACAGATGCGAGAATTATCAGGTCCGAGGAAATTGAGCCCAACACCCGCTGAATTGAACCCTGGTCCCAGGCCAGATTTCTGCATCAGGGTCTGCTGCTCTAACCATTGAGCCACACTTCTCCATGAGTGGCTAAAGGAAGCTTTTGATATCCTAATACCACTAAGAACAGCAAAACAAAAATGAAAAAAACAAGCACCTAGGAGAAATACAGAACTAAAAAAGATAAAACAACAAATTGCAGGGGTGTGGTTTGGCCACCGAAGAGTATGGCTGCCTGAGGATGAAGCTCCGTGTACCGAGCCAGATTTCAGCTACGGCGGGGGCAACACGTGCCTCAGGCAGCCTCCTAGCAGCTTCCCGGAACTGTGAGACACGCACACCGGGGAAGCAACAGATTTCCCCAGCGAGATACGGCGCCCGCAACACTATCGAACGTGGATCACTGGAGGCCTCCGGCGGCGCGTCTGACCTCGGCCTAAAGTGAGAGGCCAGCCCGCCGGAGGAGGCCGCCTCAGAAGACTCGGAGTTGCGACTGCGCTCTGAACGGCGCGGTCGGGACCACCAGCACAGGACCAGGCGTCGGGAGGCGTGGGGGTAGGTAGCAACAGAAGCGGAGCCCCCCCTCCAGCCCCTTACCTCTGCATCCAAACTGCCACCCACGGGCAGCGCTGCAGGCTACGGCTCACGACTGCGACGGAAGTGGCGCGCACCGCGGGCTGCCACCGGGTAACTTCCCGGAGCCGCGGGGCACGTGGGCCGAGGAGGCGGCGGAGCCCCTTGAGGGGACGAGATGCTCGTGGCGCAGAGGGCAAGCCAGTTTGGAGCCCGCTTGGAGCCCACGACCGTGTGCCCTGCCGCGGCATAGAATGAAGGGCCCGGGAGAGCGGAGAGACAGCCTCGGAAGAATGGGTGCTGCAGCTGCACCCTGAACATGCAAAACAGAGGATCCAGCTACCTACGGGTAGCACTGAACATTTTTGAACTACCTGCCTTACAACATAGCAATGGCGCTGTGGTCTAGGGAGGCATAAAATGAGACACATAGCTCCAACTGCACTACTACATACAGTATAATAATACAAGGAAAGCATGTGAGCTGTTGATTCCCAATTGCGACACGCAATCCTTGCTGAGAGAGGTCAACAATATACAGCCTCACAATAGAACTTTAGAAGGCCATTGCTAACGGGATCGCTACCTTCCACTCCCCCCCGCCACAAGCTACCACCCTACCCGGAGACCCACAGAAGGCAGAGACGAGGGTGGTAGAGAGGTGCAATACCACCAGGGGGATAGAGTGGCAAACCGAGGGAGGCGAAGTGGGGGACCATCACAAGGGGGACAGAGTGAAAAAACAGATGGTGTAGAGATGGTGCACCACCGAAAGATCAAAGTGAAAGGATGAGGGCGTGGAAGGGGTGAGGTACTACAAGGCGGACGGAATAAAAAAAAAAAAAGATAGGGATAGTGAGGCGGAGAAATATCACCGGAGGACAGAATGAATAGGCGAGGGTAGCGAAGAAGTGAAATACCAGCAGAAAGACAGAGTGAAGAACAAGTGCGAGACAATCACTCATACCAAGACGCCACAGAAACGGAGGGACAGGAATCGATGCCCAGTGGCAGTGTCACCCGTCGTGGCACAGTAACAGTAAAAGTTCTGGCTCAACTTCCTACCCCCCTCCTTTTCGCCATAGACCTCGTCTCTCAGATAACAACACTACTGCCTGGAAGAGGCCTGGAGGCAGATTTCCACTTGCCACACAAATAGTGGCTGTCTTAGGGAACAGACCCTAACAACCTACAGACGACCTGAAAGGAGAACAGGAACGGCCCCCACTGCCTACACAGCCTTTTAACTAGCCCACACTTCACATCAACCCATCACCTCCTCTCCCAAGTTCAACTCCTGCCTACGAGGATCACCCTCCTACAACAGATACGACCTCGACGCCTAAACCTACAGGACAAGAGAAGAACGGTTGCCATACTCCGCTCTCATCATGCCCACGCAACGAAATTTACCATCTAGAGTGTCTTACATCCCTTCAGGCAAACATTCCAGACAACTTCTCTCCTCAGAGCCTATCACACAATCGAAAGCCATGACAGCGCAAATGGCATCACCGGGGCCATTGCCCATGCCAACAGACCCTCCTGCCCTGGAAGCCACAGAACGTATACTGCAGGAGATTGCCTCGGTGGGACGCCGTCTCGAGGCAATGGACCTGAAGATCACGGACTTAACCATAACCTCCTCCTCCATCTGTGCAGATATAGCCAGCTTCAAGGACATAGCAGACGCCCTGGACCAATGCCTCACTGCGGTGGAAGATCAAATGGCGGCACTACCGGATCAGGAAACCGAACTATGATCCCTCCGAGCAAAGGTAACTGACTTGGAAGACCAGAGCCGCCGAGACAACATACGACTTTTCAGTATCCCGGAACGCAAAGAAGGATCTGATATCAAGGCCTTCCTCCAGTCACTCTTGCCCGATCTTTTCGGTATTGAATTTTCACCGCCACCAGAATTTCAAAGAGTGCACAGAATTGGACCACCCCACAAGGCTACTTCCGACAAACCACGGCCTATCATAGCATGCTTTTTAAGACATGAACAGGCGCAACAGGTTCTATCTGCAGCTAAAACACAAAGACCGGCCTCTCTAGACGGCCATGAGATCAGAGTAGCTGCCGATGTCTCCAAACTGGCAAATGAAAAGCAAAAAGCGTTCCTAGCCTTCAGACCACAACTCGGGACCCTAGACATCAAATATGGCCTTTTCGAACCCGCAAGGATGTGGATCACTTACCGTGGTAAATCAAAAGACTTTATTGAACCGGAGGACCTCAGCTCATTCCTCAATGACCTTACCTCACAACCCATGGACGTCTCATCAGGACAAGAAGACCCCGACTCCTCTCAGACCGGAAACAACCTCCCTGCTGCACTATTACGAGCCCAGTCACAACGGCCTGCCTCACACAAGAGAGGCAGAATGTATGACCGCCTACCTAAGCCACAGGACAATCGTGATCAGGTGCTACAGGCAGTAATAGACCATAGCCAAGACATGGGCAGGGACAATCCCACTCCCCTCTGAAGCCGTAAGTGGACGATCACTCAGATCACTGAACTCCAAGAACACTCAGAATCCTGAAGGAATGGACCTTCATTCAGCAACCGACCTACTTATCGTCGGACAGATAAGTGGCATACCCAGCTGTTCTGAACCAAAGCTGTATCCTTGATGGGGAGGGAGTGGGGAGGTCTGAGAGTTTACTGCCACTCCCTCTCATTATGGGATACCAATTCTTAATGGGTAATGTCTGTTTGTTGGCTAGGACATACTTAATCCACCTCAGAGGTATAGCTGAGGCCCCTATACAGATATATAGAGACAGCCCTGAAGGATGTAAAAACTATTCTGAATGTGTCATTTTAAACTATATACTCTGCCTTAAACATATATGATCATGCCTTCTTCAATACTTTTCCCCCACACTCTCTCGAGCCTGGACTCCTTTATACTTAACCCCCAGTGCTACCATTATTTATTTACACTCACGCTACGTAACACATAACACAAGGAGGCTGACTGCTGACCCCCCAAAACTATCTAAGAAACATCGAAATAACCCCCATCATATCTACACCTCATAACAATACCCCCTCGGCGCGCGGACCCTACAGGTACAAACCCGCAGGTTAACAGACTAATTGGCAGCACGTTTTCTTTCTCCTTCCCTCTTTCTCCTTATTATAGGTCTTTCTTTCACCCTTTATTCATTAGTGCATAATTTAACTCCCCGCTTTAGGAGCCTCCCAACCTTATCTCTAACTCTATAATTCCTATTTACTGCCCCTGGTGACCGAGGGACCCAGACACATCTCGTTCTTGCCCCTTATGTTATAATATTATCCTCACTACACGTTCCTGAACAACTAATATCCATACAATACCCTCCCCCCGCGCCCTCCTTCCCTTACCACACAATACAGATACATTATACGGAATACACCTCATCCACATAGCACCCATGGGAACGACAACACCGCTTACAATCCTCTCCTGGAATGTCCATGGTATGACCGCTATGTCAAACGACAGAAAGTACTATCCTACTTACACTCTAAACATGCTGATATTGCCCTGTTACAGGAAACACACCTTGACTCAGCAGAATATGAAAAACTTCGTAGAGACTGGGTTGGTAAAGTACTCAATAGCGGTAAACCGCCCGTGTCCGACGGAACACAGGGTACTGGGAGGAAATGTGGGGTGGCAATTCTCATACGTCGCTCACTACAGTTCCGGTTGCTTAAAACATGGCACGACCCGGAAGGTCGTTACGTCCTAGCCAAAATCAGGATATGTCTTTTCACGATCTGCATAGGTTCAATATACGCCCCAATAGGCTCTAAGCGCACTTTTTTTCTCTCTCTCAACCGACTGCTCACACAGATTGGTGCCTCCCAATATATACTGGGTGGAGACTGGAACATTGTACAAGATGCTATTCTTGATCGCACAAGCGGCCTCGACGCAGGCAATAACTCAGAAAGGGCCCTACTCCGTGACGTCCTTTCTGACCACGGCTTGCTGGACTGTTGGCGCCTACTACATCCCTCAGACGGCCAATACACCTTCCTCTTCCAGTCCATAGAACCCAATCGAGACTAGACTACTTTATGATCTATCAGAGATTCATACAATCGATAAAACTGTTGGATATCCTCACGGCCACACTCTCCGATCATTCCCCGGTCCTACTAACGTTGGAACTAGGAATGATCAGTCCCGGCCGTAAACCATGGCGTCTCCCCAACTACAAATATAGAACTCCAAAAGGAAAGGAACAACTTAAAACCCATTTAACCACCTATCTAAAAGATAACAAAGGCTTGGTATCCTCACCCCAACTTCTATGGGCGGCAGCAAAGGCAACTATTAGAGGTCAGCTAATGAGAGACGCTGCCATTGCCAACGCTCAAAAGAGAGATCAACAGGCCAAACTGGAAGACAGGATAGCCCATGCAACCAGGGAATATACGCCAACCCCCACTTTACCCAATCGCCGCTATCTTGAACAAGCTAAAATGGAACTCAACTCCCTATATACCTCGCGGGCAGAATATGCATTGTAAAGGTTAAGGGGCCGTCATTATGAGCACGGCGAGAAAGCGGGCCGTCTACTAGCCGCCCAACTACACCAAAGAGAAATCACGTTAGCCATATCAGCAATTAATGACCAAAATAACGACCTCCTCACGCACCCACAGGCAATTGCGAACGTATTCGGCAGCTATTACCAAGCCCTATACACCCCAGAAACAGTAGAAGCCACTGACCGCCTGAACACCTTCCTACAAAGAGCAAATATACCCTGTCTTTCGACCGAAGGTAGGGCGCTCCTAGAGGGTGATATTAGCAAGATAGAGATCCAACAGGCGATAGCCAACCTATCATATCACAAAGCCCCGGGGGAAGAGGGCTTCACGCCCAAATTCTATAAATGGTCCAAGACAGATACAGTGGAAACCCTATACGAAGCTTTCCAGGGAGCTGATCGCACGGTATCCCTATATCCTATCTCCAACAAAGCCACTATCACAGTCTTACCCAAACCAGGAAGAGACCCCCTTCTCTGCTGGAGCTATCGTCCCATATCACTACTTAATGGAGACACCAACATTTTAGTAGCGATATTAGCAACTCGACTTAAAAAAGTTATCCCTTCACTAATCCATCATAGCCAGGTGGGTTTTGTGCCGGGCCACTCATCAAGGAACCGCCTCCGTACGCTATTTCATACCATATGGACAGCGCAAGATTCACAGGAAGAAGCCCTTGCCCTTTCATTGGATGCAGAGAAGGCATTCGACCGAATAGAATGGTGGTACCTTTTTGAAATTCTAAAATGCTTCGTACTAGGAACTAACTTCATCAATAGAATACGACTACTCTATGACTCCCCGACAGCTCAGGTGAACTGTGGAGGGTTTCTATCTGACACCTTCCCAATCTCCAGAGGAACACGACAGGGCTGCCCACTATCCCCACTATTATTCTTATTAGCTGTAGAACCCCTTGCGGCGGTAATTCGGAACTCTAATCTAATATCAGGAATCTCAATCCCAGGCGGATGCTCCACTATCTACCTCTATGCAGACGATATTTTACTCACGCTCACCGATCTACCCAATTCTCTACCAGCTCTTAAACATATATTGACAGAATTTGAACAACTCTCGGGCTACCAGATAAACTGGGATAAAAGCGAGGCTCTTCCCTTATTCCCAGTAACAACCAGCTCCTCCCTACAAGGTCTGCCGGTTAAGTGGAAACACGCACGTCTTAGTTATCTAGGCATTGATATAAATAGAGGCCTAGAAAACATAGTGACAGATAACTTAAACCCCTTAATTAATAACATGAAACGAGACTTTGAGAAATGGAAACAAATAGGATTCTCCATGTGGGGCAGAGTGCAGACGGTGAGAATATTAACCCCCCCAAGATTCCTATACGTACTGGGTATGCTCCCTTTACATATACCACTAACCCTCCTCCGAGAGATAGACCGCTGCATCCGTGCTTTTGTCTGGGGATCCATGCGCCCACGACTGCCCAGAGCCATGTTATTAGCATGACGTGAATTTGGAGGTTTGAATCTCACTTCCATAGAACACTATTCTTCCGCATTACACCTATGGCAGATGACCCTCTTACTCCCGAATGTGCGGGACCCACCAATCTGGGTGACAGTGGAAAGGGCAATTGCAGGAGCTCCTCATGAACTACAGATAATATACAACACGGACATGATGGACCAACGAACCACCAACCCCATGATTGGAGCCATGAGGAAAGTTTGGCGACAGGCGCACCACTCCCTGAAAATAGACCCATATCTCCATGACAGAGCCCCCTTATGGGGCAAAAGAGGGCTCCAGATAAGAGGTAAGACCATCCGCTGGAGGGACTGGTATCAAAAAGGCATCATAAGGATAGACCAACTCATCTCTGGAGACAACTGGAAGACGTTCGGGGAGCTCCAGGGCGAATATGACCTCCCCGATCACTATTCATGGCGCTATCTACAGTTGCAACACTGTCTGGTACAGCAACTAGGATGTTCCCCCCGGCGATTAACACATTCGCCAATACTCCAATACTTAGAAACATGGGGCCAAATGAAAGGGGCTATGTCGGGGCTACAGGCGGTGCTGAATCGACACCTTTTCTCACTATCACTACTCAATTCCCTTAGGGAAAAATGGCAAATTTGACTACAGAAAGACTATGGCTTAGAGGACTGGGCTGAATTAATTGAGGCTAGAGACCGGGGAGCCCGTGAGGCTTGCTTGAAATTCTGTCTTTTCAAGACCCTACATGACTGGTATTGGACTCCCCAGAAACTGTGCACGGCACGACTCCTATCTCATGCATCCTGCTGGAGATGCCCCCACAATCATTGTGTACTTACCCACATCTTACATGATTGTACTGCTGTACAACCCTTCTGGCGGGTGATAGGGCATACTCTTGGAGAGGTGTTGCCGTTACAGCCAACGGTCACACCATCTCTTATACTCTTACACAATACAGGGGAACTACAACATCTCTCGTGACCCCAAAGCCGATTATTGCATACCGCACTGGCCATGGCAAAATTATGGATCCTCAGACATTGGCGGGCAACAGCTGCTCCCTCCCAGGAAGAATGGATCAGCGCAATGTATCAGGCAGCCTCCCACGAACGCCTCATATACGGCCTGCAGGATAAAACTGATATATGCTTACAAACATGGTCACCCTTCCTACCTAATTTGACGACCTAAGTATATCCTACGATAGACCACAACCACTTAATTTATACAAATACAAACCACTACTCACCCATTCATTTATGTAACATTACCTTCAGCTATATTATATCCTCTTTTCCATTCCCTTAATAGAACCGCCCAAACATTGATGTTTCAACAATGACACTCTCTTTGACTACTCCCTCGCAGCCCAACTACACACTGCACCGATGCCTTATTTTCTCCAACCCCAGTGACCCCTTACTCCCCCACCTTTGTCCCATTACCTCCAGTAAATTATTATTGTTACCACCCCCCCTATTTCTTTAGTAACACCACCTTACCTACCACAGAATCCTGATTCCATTTGTGTTGTCCTCACCCCCTCTCAACCCCCCCCTGCTCTCTCTCCCCCTCGGTCACCTTCGCTCCAGTCACCATTGCCGCCATAGCGGTCTCCATTATCATCCTTTCTATTATTGTTACTATTATCATAATGGGTACTATTACCCTCATCGCCCTCCTTACCTACCTTTCCTTACTTAGGAATAACTTCACTGTCACTCTTTCAGTATTACTTATCCAACTAAGTTGAATACCCCTTAATCATGGATGCATCCCCATCCTTAGCGATAGATCATCTTATTATCAACATTTTAATGCATACCGTGAATCGTCTCCCCACATATTAGAATAGCACAACACGAATATCCTCGACCAACGTTCCTTCAATAGAAATCACTCAAATGTATTATCTCCATTTCAGTATTCATTGAGTCTTTCTCATCCTCTCCGTAAAACTGCCCCCCTTATGAATCCCTGAACTCATTAACGAAGGGCTACTACTAGAAATAGACACAAATGACCCCACAATGACCCATCTCTGTTAGAGATATAGACCATGTTACAGAGAGACTACTATACTAAACATTCGCTAATGGCACCTATTAACATACTAGTACTGTAATAC
This sequence comes from Pleurodeles waltl, assembly GCF_031143425.1. NCBI lineage: Eukaryota > Metazoa > Chordata > Amphibia > Caudata > Salamandridae > Pleurodeles > Pleurodeles waltl. The sequence continues at coordinate 956,434,482 of NC_090443.1, forward strand.
AGTTAATCTATGAAATAGATATACTCAACACATATGGCTGTATGCCCTCCATTGACGAAGTTCAAGCACTCTCCAGGTTGATATACTTTGATTGTTTGGTGACATGAGACCACTATGCTAATAATACTGATTCTTAAATGTGAATATTAATGCTGGTACAAGGCACGTTTTTGTTTGATATATTTGCATACAATGTTTGAAGACTGTAAAGATGGTGTATCCCCAAAGAAGGAAGGAATTTTGTTTATTTACTTTCTGTACATGACTTGTGTTACGAAATACTAATAATGATAATAATAATAAAAAATTACAACACAAAAAAAAAAAAATTGCAAAGCTCTAATACAGCTAGCTCAAAACGAACAACAATCAAGACAAACCTCACCTACAGAAACTTCACAGAATATACAAGTCAATAATCAAAAACTTTAAAAAAGGTACTATCAGACAGGTCCATAATTGTCTGCCTATCCAGGCGGTAGATCTGAATGACATGTCGATCCCCCATGGTCTGCAGGTCCGCTAGTGGACGGTACACTGGAGGTTGTCTGACCATTCTCATTCCAGGGTAACTATGTGATGGAAAATAAGATGATGGGCAATGTTTCGGATTGTGTCCTTAAAGTCCTTTGGGTGTTAAAATTGTGCTAGTAGGGGTGTCTTTCTGGGCATGTCCAAATGTATGGTGACAGAGTTAGAGTCCTAATACATTGTGGAGAGTGTATCATGTATGTTCCCTGAGCCACTGTGTAACTGTTGCACATGCTTAGTGGAGGTGTCATGCCAGACTTTGCCTGAGAAAACACTTCTTCATATGTGTTGGGTGTCTGGTCATATGTGATAACATGATAGCTGGTGATGGAGATGCATGTTGTCTGCCTATTTCCAGCTCACACATGCCCTCACTGTATATGCTCCTCTATCAGTGGAGTGGATGTTTCGGACAGTCTGTGTAGGCTCATCTATCAGTGGAGTAGATGTTCCGGACAGTCTGTGTTAGGGTTGCTGAACTGACTTGTAAATGACTATGCTTGTTTTAGTGTGGTACATGTAAACATAAAATTGTTTTTGGTCTTTGTTATCCATGCAGGTCAACGCCCATCAGAAGAAGGGGATTTGGGGTGCCATTGCCAAGAAAGTACGGACTTTGGAGGTCCACAGCCTGCGGAGCGCCCACTGTCAGAAGAGGTGGGAGGTCCTGAGACGCTGGGCCCGGAAGACCGCAGAGGCCCAGCTGGGGATGTCCGGCCAACGAGGATGGGGTGCCCATCGAAGCATGACCCCCCCCCAATGACCCGCATTTTGGCGGTGGCCTACCCTGAGTTGGATGGGCGTTTGAAGGCAGCACAGCAGCCACCAGGGAGTAAGTACAAACCTAACAAATTTCTGTCCCTTTATCAGGTGAATGAGTGATGGAACAGATTGTTAGATCTCTTCCATTATGGTAAGTGCAATGTGTGACAGATCTCAAGTTATCACAATGATGTACAGTAGCCATCTATTGCACATAGGTGTGTACATCCAAATGTATTTTGAAACATGTTACTCAACTATATTGTTCCCTCGTTACAATGGGACATAATGGTGCACATATGACTGTGTCATATGTGTACCAATATACTGCTTTTTCTACCCTGTTGATTGTCAATTCCCACCAACAGGTCAATCCTCCCAATGTCATAATGATAGGGTGTGTAGGACCTTGCTCTCTGTCCTCTGCAATGTCTCAAGATGCATGTCTATGTGCAACATAGAGTCAGGCATGATCAAGTCATCTCTAGTTTTCTAATGGTTTCTGACATGTTACAGCCTCATGTGAGGCTGTGTTTGCCATCTGACATGTCACATGACACAAGTTTAACATCTTCAAACCTGTACCAAGGTAATCCCCCTTGGTAAGCGAGAGATGTAAAGTTACATTTATGATGTTTCATCAGAGTGGTCAATATGCATGTTGGATACCATTGAGGTGTTCCAACATGTATATAGGGATTTAGATAGGCACACATATCTTGGTATCGGAGGTATGAATGTAACCACCATGCTGATGTCCTGATAATAGAAACTGCCCACATTGCTTTGTCCATAGGCATAGTGTTGTAGGCATGATACATAGGCAATGGCAGCCTATTCACAGCTATGGCCCAGACAGTAATTTGACAACATCATGTGTCAATGGAAAGGTCAAGTAATGACGCACCTTTGATATATGTTATGTGTACCTGCTGTTGTTATGAAGGATATGTCCAATGAGGCTTGCCTGTTTTGTAACCTTGTGTGTGCCATTACACCTATTTGGTGCAGTTGTGAAAGTTCATATACACCTGATTGGTGTTCCAGTTATGTTAGCATCACATATGCTCTGGCTCTTGGGATCCTCCACAGACAGATGTCAGGCATGCCGTGTCTTATGTGTGGGGGGTGATGTTGTTAGTCAGTCAGTGGCCTATTGACGGACTAATTGCATAGTTAGCTATGTCTGGTTCTCACCTTCCTGCCCAGCACATTAGTCCATTTGATACATACACTTTATTGACAACCTGTTATTTTGTGTGGGACATTGGTCTGAGCTTACTTTGTCCTCACATGACTAATATTATTTGATTTCTGGAGGCCATTTTCCTATATGCCTTAATCCACATTGTCTTGCAACTCCTTGGTAAGTCACTATTGGTGCATGTGTGTGACATGTGGTCTAACTACTTGAACAACATTTGACGTGTGATAATTTGAGGTGTTACATATTGGTATGTGTCCATAGTGTATGGTACTAACTATGTGACATGAAGAAGGCATGGCTTGTTTGCACAAGGCTTGTTTGTCTTTACTTTACAACATGTGTCATTGCCTGGTACGTAACATCAGGGTAAAGTATTTGTGTGTTAAATGTATTTTTAGGATTTGTGGAATGCTATTTCACATTTCTGAACTTTTGTTTGATTGGTGCTTGTCTATGTTATTCTGGACAGACAAGCTGTATTAAGTGGCATAGTCCCCTTGTCATGGTATGGTCAGTGTGACTGGTCCCCTTAAATCAGGGTATTGAAGGTGTCTGTTATGTAGCTTTGCTGGTGTTCAGCTCTAGGGTTGTTGTGCTGTATTGGTAAGGTGTATGGGAATCTATGAGGCTGGGCCTGTGCTGTGTTGCTGTGCGTAAATGTGTGTTATTGACGTGTGGTGTGTGTGTTGGCTGCAGTGTGCCTGCTGTGTATGTGTGGGTGTCTTTGATGAAGTATGTGAGTGTGTGTGTCACTGTACTGTTACAAGTGTGTGCAGCCCTTGCACTCCCTCCCTATTGTATGTTATGTTACTGTACAGTATTTCACAATTCACAAGTGTAACAGGTGAATGTGTGTAATTATGCTTGTTATTATCGTCGTCAGCGATGATTCCATTGTCTTTCGGTGAGCAGGAGCAGCGGGATGACGTCTAGTTGTGGTTCCATGGTGGCTCTGGACATGTACGGCTTCCTAGAGGTGAGTGTCTTGTTTTATACTGTTTGTTTCCGCCTACTGTCTTTAGTGGTTCAACCACTGCAGTTATGTTGGCAGTGTGCAACTTCGTAATGAGTTAGGCGGAAACATGGTCTCATCCTTAGCGATAGATCATCTTATTATCAACATTCTAATGCATACCGTGAATCGTCTCCCCACATATTAGAATAGCACAACATGAATATCCTCGACCAACGTTCCTTCAATGGAAATCACTCAAATTTATTATCTCCATATCAATATTCATTGAGTCTTTCTCATCCTCTCCGTAAAACTGCCCCCCTTATGAATCCCTGAACTCATTAACGAAGGGCTACTACTAGAAATAGACACAAATGACCCCACAATGACCCGTCTCTGTTAGAGATATAGACCATGTTACGGAGAGACTACTATACTAAACATTCGCTAATGGCACCTATTAACATACTAGTACTGTAATACAGTTAATCTATGAAATAGATATACTCAACACCTATGGCTGTATGCCCTCCATTGACAAAGTTCAAGCACTCTCCAGGTTGATATACTTTGATTGTTTGGTGACATGAGACCACTATGCTAATAATACTGGTTCTTAAATGTGAATATTAATGCTGGTACAAGTCACGTTTTTGTTTGATATATTTACATACAATGATTGAAGACTATAAAGATGGTGTATCCCCAAAGAAGGAAGGAATTTTGTTTATTTACTTTCTGTACATGACTTGTGTTACGAAATACTAATAATGATAATAATAATAAAAAATTACAACACAAAAAAAAAAAATATTGCAAAGCTGCAATACAGCTGGCTCAAAACGAACAACAATCAAGACAAACCTCACCTACAGAAACTTCACAGAATATACAAGTCAATAATCAAAAACGTTAAAAAAGGTACTATCAGACAGAATTCAAATGCTAAATATGCAAATAAAGAGTTCTATAAAATTCTCACTGAATTTCTTAAACCTCAGTGCTCATAAGGAACTCACCACATTACTCAAGAATTCACTGATAAACTGCCAAATCTTTACACAACCAAATCAGACACATTGGACTCCTATTTAAAACAAAGCAAAACCAGCAGCACCAACCCATTTCCAAAAATCCCATCCAAGAGTGGGCTAACTCGGCCTCTGCATTCCTTCAAACAAATATCACAGAGTGAATTTATGAATCTAGTCAAATCAAGTAGGCCTGCCAGCTGCCCTTCTGACCCTTGCCCACCACAAATCTTCAAGAACATTCTTCTAACTACCTCTGCCGCCACACAAGTGAGAAGAATCATCAATAATTCTTTAACTATGGGAATCTTTCCTGACGATCTGCAAAGGCATACATACGCCCATTATTAAAGAAAACAAACATGGACCCGCATGACCCCAACAACTACAGACCGATTACAAATGGACCTTTCCTGGGCAAGCTGCTAGAAAGAGCAGCATTCGTCCAGATGTCACAGTTCATTGAAGATAACTCCATACTTTCAGACTACCAGACAGGATTCCCCCCAGGAAGAAGCACATAATCTGCCCTCATAGCCCTCTGGGATGACCTTAAAACACAGTAGACAGAACAGGTCACTGCACCAATTCTCTTGGACTTCTCAGCTGCCTTCGACACAGTTGACCATGACACTCTAATACAAAGACACTACAAAGATGGCATAGAAGGAACTGTTCTAGACTGGATCACATCCAGAACGGATGTCATCTATACTCCCCCTTTCCCATCCAAACCATACTTCACAAAAGCAGGGAACCCTCAACGCTCTATCACCTCACTCATGCTTTTCAACATCTGCATGAAGTCATTATCGACAATGATAACTGAATTTCAGCTCACATGCTATAACTATGCAGATGACACACAAATGCTCTTTAAACTGGAAAGCACAAACACATTGGAAACTCAGAATTCTTCCAAAGCCACTCATCAGTGGAGCCATCTCAAACTGAATGCATCCGAAACTGAAATATTAACATGTGGCGATTGGAAAAATTATGATCCCCTCTGCATCTGGCCTGGTGATCTGGGACCACCTTGTAGAGTATCTAAGGAAGTAAGAAACCGTAGAATTACCATGGACTCCAAGTTATCAATTAATGCCCAAGTAGACAAATTAGCAAGATCAAGCTTCATTACTATGAAAACTCTACAACACATCTTCCCCCATTTGAGAATTCCACGCAAGGTCCAGGCTGTTATCTCTCTTGCACTGTCGAAACTGAATTATGCCAATGGCCTCTTCCATGGATCATTTTTATCAACTATGAAAAGACTACAACGGATTCAGAACTCTGCTGCCAAACTACTACTACATGTAAAGCCACAAGCCAACATCTTACCTGTCTTGAGGGCCCTAAATTGGTTACCGGTTGCCAGAAGATCCACCTCCAAGCTGTTTTGTATCACCAACAAAGCAATACACAGAACTACCTAGCTTTTCATCACAAATAAAATCACCAAATACATTCAACAAAGGAACCTCCACTCCAGATTGACACCTTGCCTCACAATTCCACCATACAAGGAAAAAACATAGGTGGTACGTCTTTCTCTGTCCAAACAGCCAAACTATGGAACTCATAACCCCAAAATATAAGGCCCACAGATACAAGAGTTGGCTCTTTCCTACATATTCCCCATACTCAAACACTAATGTACAGCATATTCCTGTGTGTATAAACATTTATAAATTGATTAAGTGTATGTATCTAGTTATGTGTATTTCTTTGTACTCTACAAATATGTATAATAATTATGCTTTTAAAATATATGTAGGGCCTCAGTACGAGTTTGTAGGGCCGACCACTGGACTGCCATGCCAGCGGTCCTTCGAACTGCACCAGGCTGATGGTCTTAGGACTGCCAGATTACGAGTTTCCCATGGGGCTGGCACGACTGGCGGGAGAAGGCAGGGGGCAGTAGAATGGAGCTACTCCTGTCCATGCTTCCCTACCTGTTGGCACGATGGGCAGACTGTGCCCATGAACCACGCCATGCATAGGACACAGTGCGCTTTCGAACCCCAACTTTTTTGGGGGGCCTGCACACCTCCCCTCCATAGGGCCGTACGCCCTTGGGGTCCCTGTGTTTTGGGTCCCTTACCTGCCAGACCACCAAGCTGTCCATGGTGGTGTGATCTCCATTGAAAGGTTAGAGGTCCTGCAGTTCGTAATGGCCATATCGGTCCCAATGCCGGAATCTCCAACATTGGCCGCCATGGTACGACTGCCTCGGTTCCTCCAATACTGACTATGTTGGTGCCAGTGGACCGGTGACGGTCTTTTGGCCATCCGATCACCAGAGTTGCTACGGTCGGACCACCACCATGGCAGCCTATGGACTACTAAGCTCGTAATGAGGCCCATAGATACTCTTTAAGACTGTTTGATAACTGCATATGTTATTAATGGTTAAATACATATACATGAAATATATATGTATTTATATATATATATTATTCTATGCTTAACATGTATCTAGGTCACTGCAAAATTTTCATATATAAGTTATTTGAATAGATGCTTCAGGGTCTCTGTTTATTTATTTATCAACACATGTAAATTGTATCATAACTATTTACCTGCAAGTGCTTCATTATTGAAATATTGAGGAAAATATCAAATTTAAAAATAATTAAAAAAAATATTAGCTATAAAATATTCACAAATAAATTAGCTTAAATTTTAGCCACACTTGAAAGTCTAAGTTTATAAAATACTACTTTAAATCTCGATATATTCTTGTCCTTATACATGTGAACCCTCTCTATGTACTTATGTACCTATATATTTATTACTTTACTCATATTGTAGAAAAGAAAATTTACTCTCTACAATGCGCTACTCTGTGGGCCTCATTGCGAGTTTGCCGGTCTGACGGTAAGACCACCACAGTGGCATCTGTCAAAAGACCGCCATGTTGGCAGTCATACAGGCCGCCGTATTAAGAGTTACACAGCCAAGCCCGCCAAAAGACAACCAAAATGCCGACACCGCCAGGAGTCTGGAGGGCGGGCAGGAGGCAGTCAAACCACCACCCAATCTATTACGTGCCACAAATCACAGTAGCGGTTCTTCCATGATGGAAAACCAATGGCGGTGTGGACCACGGCGGTCGGCAGCACCACAGTAATACACAACACCAGATTGGATAGTTTGAATTCAAACACCTGACACACTCCGACACACCTACAAACTGTACCATAAAACAATCCTTTGCAGCCAGAACACCACACACAGCAAGATAGAGACCGCAACTATAACACACAAACCATAGATCAGGCACCCCTCCACACTTAAAATACCACTCAACCCACACCTTCACAACATACACAATATACAAATTAGTACCCTAAACATCAGGCACCACTCATCACCCACTAACAACACAGCACCCACACCTCATCATCCATTTTTATCACTTTTCAGTGTCGTCCAGCACCACAATGTCCCCACAAAAACATCCCAGATTGACTGACCACAAGTTGGGGGTCATGGTGGACGAAATCATCAGCATAGAGCCACACCTATTGGGAGCCCAGGTCCAGCAAACTACTATTGTCAGGAAAATGGAAATGTGGCAAAGAATAGTGGACAGGGTGAATTCTGTAGGCAGCTTTCCACGTACAAGGGAGGACATCAGGAAGAGGTGGAACGCCCTCAGGGGAAGGTCAATTCCATGGCTGCCCGTGGTTCCCCACCTCCTCCCGCACAGTTCACATCATGGGTGGAGATGGTCTTGGCCATCCTGCATCCTGAGGGCTTGACAGAATACAAGGGGGAGTGGATTTCGGTAAGTCACAACACCTATGATGTCACCCAAACGTTTTGTCTTGCATGCTCACTGATCACCTTTTGATATCTCAACTGTCAACCCACTCACCACCCCTGTGTCCAACTGTCCTAAACCCCTGTCTGTCATCCCACATGTCAACTAAACTCACCTAGGGACACAGTGTCTGTCTATGGCGGGGTATTACAGGGACTGACAGCACTACAACTCCCAGCAGGCACTCTTCCACCATTAATAAAACCAGAACAGTGTACCTTTATGAAAATTGCCTTGCATGTCAACTAAACAATCAACTAAACCCACCTGAATGCTCCACAATTGTACAGTCTATGGCAATCACAGCACTGCTAAGGGCATCTACCAGTACAATACCACCAACACACAGCAACAGCTGTGTCCTCTGCTAAACTGTCCTTACTACTGTCCATCAACTATTGAAATATTCTCACCTGGGGGGAACACACATATATGCAGTGTGCTGTACTTGGTGTCCCCTGACACATATGGTTATTCCTAATTTGATGGACAAGTCAGTTTCCACATTACATTCTGCAGCTGTCTGTTGACTCAATACTGAACTACTTCTAACTGGGAGGTAACATGAAAAATTGAAAAATATAAACCCACACAGCTGCCAAGATATGAGTCTATGAACCAACATCAAAATGCCAAGATAGTCTGACATCCTATAACAAGGTGTATGATATAGGAATTGTCTGTATTCCACATAACTGTACTCCAGATTTGAAAGCAGCTGTGACTGTCCTATCACGGTATCAAGCAAAGCCTTCCTGTGCATGGCTCAAAGCATACCTACCTGTCAAAGTTTGATACCACTTGTGGTATTACAATCTGTAACTGTCTGTTCCACTTCGCAAACAGGTGTACTTGCCATGGGGGCCATAGAGAGGACACCTGAGACAGCCGCATCCGCCCTGGATGAAGCCCCCAGTGATGGAAAACACCCCTGAGGATGTCACCAATGAGGATGACTCTGGCCCATTTGGGATAGCTAATCAGTCCACAACTGTCAGCCTCACCCTCCCCACATCAACTTTGCCCAGCCCAGTTGCACTGACATCCAGAGCAACCATTTGCCCCCAGACCTTTATCCCTAGTACAGTTTCTACCATGATGTGCCCCCCAGTACAGGTACCGGAGTCACAAGTTGAAAACCCAGACAATGAAGGACTTCCACCACTGGTATTAGGCAAACCGTGCCAAGGGCGCAGGCACGTGGGGGTAGGGTGGGTGGAAGGAATGGTGTGGGCCAGTGGACTGAGGCTGCTAGGGATACTTCTGGCCAGGACACTATCTCCCAAGTCTTGGGAGTTTACCAACAATCCCAAGGCGTGATGGGCCAGGTACTTACCATGATGGGGGAGATTAAGCATTGCAGAGTGATCCTCTAATGACTGGTTCCCCTTGTATGCCACTGATACGCCCTGTTGCCTCTTCTACGATCACTCTCTATTTTTCACGGATAGTAGGACACTGGACTTCAGACTCCAAATGTTGTAGCAGCTACCCTGATGATAACATCCACCGGGACTGAACCCGTCACTGTTTGCACTTTATTGCTTTCATCCCATTTATTTTATTTTCCTGTGCACTTGTTAAAGAACACAACTAAATCACAATACATGTTTGAGAGTCATATTTCAAATATTTGGTACAGTAAATATTGAATTTTGCTGAATACACATAATACACTCAAATGTAGCAAATGTGGGAATAGAGAGTTCACATGTACTGTTGTTTCTGGGCTCTATGCATACACAATGATTCAAGTGGACAATCATCAATCCCTATTTATAGCACTGTGCAGCACAGACTGACCACATGTCAGTGATCACACAGTGAAGTACACCTTCACAATTTAATGCATCAGCATAGGTGTTAGCAACTGGCATCCCACAGACCACTGAAGTAAGGAACGTGTCTCAAAATTGCAACATAGATTGGTGAAATTTGTCATCGGCTAAACCCTTCTCACAGAACCATACCATACCTACCAAATGAACAGACCCCATTATACAGACAGAGGGCAATACAACTGTCCTCAGTCAGGGAACCTTCCACTTACCATGGTCATGTATCAGTAGGCATGCTACTCACCTATTTCAGTCTTGACACGCATGCACAGTAGCCTGCAATCAGGAAACACAGTGACAGCTATGTACAAGTAAGACAGTACCATTATCAGACCAATGAGAAGGTTGAGTGAATGGATTGCACAGGAAGACATTTGTCATAGGACACATGATCACACACATGATATCATTGGACCCACATACCATGGCAAACAGGTCTATTTTGTGGAACAGAATACAGCCAACCCACTGTCCTGACAGCCTGGCCATGGAACTCATATACTACCAATATAACGTCAGACTGTACCTGAATCACTCGTTGGCCACTTCACATGTCAGACCAGATAAACCCACATGCCAGTGACTGAATTCATAAATGTCCACACGAGGATGACATTGTGAAGATATCTGGAAAATACCAATTTGAAATAAGGAATGTAGGCAGATAAGGTTCAATATGACTTAGAAATACATGTCCCAAATACAATGGTAACTTAAAATAAAATGTGCATTGTGACAAACACTAACGAACATGAACATCACAATAGTTTAAACTCTAATTACTATTTTGTTGTTAAAATCTGGGCTGTGTATTTCAAAGTAATAAATAACATGTCTAATGGTCATAGAAAGACCCTTCTCAAACGTCCATAGCCCCACCACTAACCCACTGAGTCAATGAAATTACAGAGCAACACATACCTACAGTCAGGTGAAGTACTGATTGATGAGAGCTGCCCAGATGCCTCCACCTTCATCCTCATCACTGTCATCCTCACTTGGCATTTCTGCATTCTCACCTAGTGGAACTGCTGGCTCCCTCTCATCAGGGATGTATGGGATTTGACGCCTCAGGGCGAGGTTGTGGAGCATTCAGCAGGCCATAATGATCTGACACACTTCGGCGGGTGAGTAGAGGAGAGCTCCACCAGACTTATCAATGCTATGGAATCTTGCCTTCAGGAGACAAAGGTCCGCTCCACAACACTTGGTGTCCTTCCATGGGCCTCATTGAAGCGGACTTCCCCTGGCGTGGTTGGGTACCTCACTGGTGTCAACAACCAAGGACAGATTGAGTAGCCAGAGTCTCATGTAAGTAATCATTACATGTGTGCAAACATAAATCTTGGACATCCTTACATTTGGCAGAAGACATAGGATATTAACACACATGACATATGTGACTTACCAATCAGCCAGGCCCTCTCTGGGTAGTGTTGTGTCATCAGCTCTAGGATGGTGCTGTTCCGCATGATGAAGGCATCATGAACTGAACCCGGGTACCGTGCACATACTTGTGAAATGTATTGGTTTGACAAAGAGACTACTTGGACATTAATGGAGTGGAAGTTATTCCTGTTCAGATACACCTATTGATTGCCACGTGGGGGAACCAAGGCTACATGGGCACCATCTAAGGCTCCTACTACATGTGGGATGTGTGCCAATCCATAAAAATCAGCCTTCACATGGGCCAAATCCTCATGTTGTGGAAATCTGATGTAGCTGTCCCAGTGTTTTGACAATGCAGAGACTACATCCTTCAAGACCAGACTGAACATAGGCTGGACATGCCTGCAGTTAGAGCCACGGTATTCTGAAAGGCCCCTGTGGCTAGGAAGTGCAGCACTGACATGACTTCTACAATGGGTGGTATGCTATTAGGATGACGAATGGCAGGCATCAGATCTGGCTCCAACTGAGATCCATGATTGTCTACCTATCCAGACGGTAGATCTAAATGACATGTCGATCCCCCATGGTCTGCAGGTCCGCTAGTGGACGGTACACTGGAGGTTGTCTGATCATTCTCATTCCAGGGTAACTACGTGATGGAAAATAAGAAGGTATGTCCATTACTACATATCATAATGTGACATGGCAAATTATACAGTAGGAAAATGGTACACAGCACAGACCAATGTGCATGAGTCAACTTAGTGGAGTCTCATCTCCTTCCTTCAATTATGACATGGAAATGTAAACGCATGATTCAGGAAGCCTCTGTCATATGGACATCCAACTATGCATTGCATAAAAAAGCAAAGAAAATATCTAGCCAATTGCCAAGAGGGTGCTGACTCTGCCACTAAATATACCTTACTTTTGTCTTATAACCATGACTACATGTCACTTCAATCTGGACATTCATACATGGTTAGTTTAATGGTAGCACTCAAGACAATGTGGTATATATGTTTCCGATCTTGTGACATATCATGAAATTAACTTTTCCGACCATCTAAGGGCCTTAAAACGGCGACTGCTTTACCTACTGTACTAGACAATAAAAAACGGTCTGCGACCACCGGCAGAATTCGTCATTGCAATATGGGAATACTACTGCGGTGGACATTGCCATTGGAACACATTGCTGTATATGGAGGTCTAGGGCCATTACCGATGTCCGCCAGCGGTGACGGTCTCTTACGTGGTGACTGCCATCTCATATTTCACCTCTCACTTGACTCCTGACACTGCTGCCAGCAAGACCTCCACAACCTGAGCTGCTGTGTGCTGCCTCTGGAAGCAATCATGCCACGTTCTACAGGTGATAGGGCCCCTGCCTTCTCACCGAGGATTTGGAGAAGCTGGTGGAGGAGGTCCTACCCCTCTATGAACAGATCTATGGTGCACCAGAGGAGCAGGTAAGGGCACCATGTGCACATATGTCTCATTAGCTAGACAATTCTTTGTTTTGCTAAGTAAAGGCTGTTGGTCAATGTTTCGGATTGCGTCCTTAAAGTCCTATGGGTGTTAAAATTGTTCTAGTATGGGTGACTTCCTGGGCATGTCCAAATGTATGGTGACAGAGTTAGAGTCCTGAGACGTTGTGGAGAGTGTATCATGTATGTTCCCTGAGCCACTTTGTGACTGTTGCACATGCTTAGTGGAGGTGTCATGCCAGACTTTGCCTGAGAAAACTCTTCTTCATATGTGTTGGGTGTCTGGTCATATGTGATAACATGACAGCTGATGATGGAGATGCCTATTTCCAGCTCACACATGCCCTCCCTGTATATGCTCATCTACCAGTGGAGTGGATGTGCCGGACAGTCTGTGTTAGGGTTGCTGAACTGACTTGTAAATTACTCTGCTTGTTTTATTGTGGTACATGTATACATAAAAATCTTTCTGGTCTTTGTCATCCATGCAGGTGAACGCCCATCAGAAGAAGGGATTTGGGGCCACATGTACGAAGCATTTTGCAAGTCGCAAATGGCAAATCGGGCCGTTTGCGACGCGCAAAATGCAATTTGGGATGGTACAGACCCATTTTTGCGATTCGGTAAACTATTTACCGAATTGTAAAAAGGGTTTGCGAGTCGCAATTAGGAAGGGGTGTTCCCTTACTAATTGCGAGTCGCAGTCCCCTGTATGATTGTTTTGTGAACTCAAATGCGGTTGCAAAACAATCGCAGTTAGCACCAGTTTCAAATTGGTGCGAACACATTCGCAAACGGGAAAGGGTCTCCATGGGACCCCTTCCCCTTTGTGAATGGCAGCAAAAACATTTTTTCAGAGCAGGCAGTGGTCTGTAGGACCACTTCCTGCTCTGAAAAAATGAAAAGAAAACTTTTCATTTTTTGTTTTTGAAATGCATCTCGTTTTCCTTTAAGGAAAAAGGGCTGCATTTAAAAAAAAAAAACTTGTTTATTTAAAAGCAGTCACAGACATGGTGGTCTGCTGTCTCCAGCAGGCCATCATCCCTGTGAGTGCTGCCATTCCCAATGAACATTCATGAGTTAGGTCATTTGCAACCCCCTTGCGAATCGCAAACAGTGTCATTGACACTGTTGAACATAAGGTTTTGCGAGAAAAAATTGCGACTCGCAAAACCTATATTTCGTACATGTGGCCCTTGGGGTGCCATCGCCAAGAAAGTGCAGACTCTATGGGTCCACAATCTGCGGAGCGCCCACTGTCGGAAGAGCTGGGAGGACCTGAGACTCTGGGCCCAGAAGACCGCAGAGGCCCAGCTGGGGATGTCCTGCCAACGAGGACGGGGTGCCCATTGAAGCATGACCTCCCTAATGACCCGCATTTTGGCGGTGGCCTACCCTGAGTTGGATGGGCGTTTGAAGGCAGCACAGCGGCCACCAAGGAGTAAGTACATACCTAACAAAATTCTGCCCCTTTATCAGGTGAATAAGTGATGGAACAGATTGTTAGATCTCATAAGTGCAAAGTGTCACAGATCTCATGTTATCACATTGATGTACAGTAGCCATCTATTGCACATAGGTGTGTACATCCAAATGTATTCTGAAACATGTTACTCAAGTATGTTGTCCCCTCAGTACAATGGGACATAATTGTGCACATATGACTGTGTCATATGTGTACCAATATACTGCTTTGTCTACCCCGTTGGTTGTCAATTTCCATCAACAGGTCAATCCTCTCAATGTCATAATGATAAGGTGTGTAGGTCCTTGCTCTCTATCCTCTGCAATGTCTCAAGATTCATGTTTATGTGCAACATAGAGTCAGACATAATCAAGTCATCTCTAGTTTTCTAATGGTTTCTGACATGTTACAGCCTCATGTGAGGCTGCGATGGCCATCTGGCATGTTACATGACATACAAGTTTAACATCTTCAAACCTGTAGCAAGGAAATCCCCCTTGGTAAGTGAGGGATGTAAATAGACATTTATGATGTCTCATGAGAGTGGTCAATATGCATGTTGGATACCACTGAGGTGTTCCAACATTGATATAGGAATTTAGATAGCTCACATATCTTGGAATCAGAGTTCTGAATGTAACCACCATGCTGATGTCCTCATAATAGAAACTGCCCACAATGCTTTGTCCATAGGCATACCGTTGTAGGTGTGATACGTAGGCAGGCAATGGTAGCCTATTCACAGCTATGGCCCAGACAGTAATTTGACAACATCATGCGTCAATGGAAAGGTCAAGTAATGACGCAACATTGATATTTGTTATGTGTACCTGCTGTTGTTATGAAGGATATGTCCAATTAAGCTTGCCTGTTTTGTAACCTCATGTTTGCAATTACACCTATTTGGTGCAGTTGTGAAAGTTCATATACACCTGGTTGGTGTTTCAGTTATATTAGCATCACATACGCTCTGGCTCTTGGAATCCTCCACAGACAGATGTCAGGCATGCCATGTCTTATGTGTGGGTGGTGATGCTGTTAGTCAGTCACTGGTCTATTGAAGGACTAATAACATAGTTAGCTATGTCTGGTTCTCACCTTCCTACACAGTATAGTAGTTCATTTGATACATACACGTTATTGCCAACCTGTTATTATGTGTCGGACATTGGTCTGAGCTTACTTGGTCCTCGTATGACTATTATTTGATTTCTGGAGGCCATTTTCCTATATTCCTTAATCCACATTATCTTGGCACTCCTTGGTAAATCACTATTGATGCATGTGTGTGTGACGTGTAGTCTAACTACTTGAATAACATTTGACGTGTGCCAATTTGAGGTGTTACATGTTGGTATGTGTCCATAGTGTATGGTAGTAACTATGTGACTTGAAGAAGGTAAAGCTTATTTGCACAAGGCTTGTTTGTCTTTACTTTACAACATGTGTCATTGCCTGGTACATAACATCAGGGTAAAGTGTTTGTGTGTTAAATGTGTTTTTAGGATTTGTGGGATGCTATTTCACATTTCTGAACTTTTGTTTGATTGGTGCTTGTCTATGTTATTCTGGATAGACAAGCTGTATTAAGTGGCATAGTCCCCTTGTCATGGTATGGTCAGTTTGATTGGTCACCTTAAATCAGGGTATTGTAGGGGTCTGTTATGTAGCTTTGCTGGTGTGTCACAATGTAGATTTTGAGGACATACATTATATTTTGTTGTGACTTGATGTTGGCGCTATACTGGCACTTCCTGAGGATGTTAGTGAACAGGATGTTATGTAACTTATGTGTAATGTATAATGGAAGTGTTATCTTGTGAATGTGATGACCCTACTTCACTATCCATTTTCAGCATCAGAACTGGCAGGTGAAGGAGACGGGGCACAGCCGAGTGGGGAAGCTTCTGGCCACTGGACTTCCAGTCACGACACCACAGACACTGAGGGATCCAGTGGCCCGGAGGGTGAGGGGAGCGTCACGGAGGAGACCGGATCCACTACCTCTTCTTTGGAATCCTCCCCCAGTGGCCACTTCCTAGTGGTGGCAGACCCATCTGGGACCACCCCAGTACCATCTCTGTCTTCCATTCCCCTTTCTATCACTGCCCTCCCAGTAGTCCCCCACTCAGTTGGCCGTACCCGCCCATCCAAGAGGATGAGCATCTCCTTTGCCGCAGGCACCTCTGCCCCAGCACCTCTCACTTCTGCTCCCCTCAGTGAGGAGGCTATTGACCTCTTGAGGTCTATCTCTGTGGGTCAGATGGCCACCGTGAATGCCATTCATGGACTGGCAAGCCATATCCAACAGAGCCATGCGCTCCTGGAGGGCAATCATTGTGCAATCTCTGTCCCACAGAGATCACTTCAGGCTCTGGCCTCCACACTGATGGCAGCTAGTCACCCCTTGTCTACAGTCCCCCTTCCACCTTCCTCTTCCCAGTCCAAATCCCACCTTCCCCGACCCAGCCAAGGCACACAGACAGACAGGCATGCATCCACCTCAACATCCAAGGATAGAGCAGACAATCAAAAGCGCCACAAGACACACCACCGGCATGCACACAGACAACATCCACCTACCTGCAGACACAGCAACAGTCACAACCTCCCTTGACAACCCCACCATCCCCAGCATTACAGACACAACAACTGACAAACCTGCAGACACCACACCAACATTCAGTGATCCAGCCACCACGCCTATCCTACCCGCAGATAGCACCCCAGCAGTCCCTCAGACATCCACCCCAGTCACCACACCTGCAGACACCACAACCACTGACACCTACATGCAACACATCCACCATACCTGCAATCACCACCCCAACAGACAGCCACCCACCCACCACAGCATCCCCCAGCACCTCCACCCCCCTCAGCCCAAGACACATAAACGCCCTCACTCACCCACCCAACAGACACCCACCACCCACAAGCACACCTCCCACAAACATGCATCCAAGACATCTACACATAAACATCAGACAAACACTCCCTCACCCTCCACACCTAAAACCCCTTCTGATGACCATCCTGTGTGTCTAAAAAGGTTTTCCTTTCTTAGTTTCACCTTTTTCGTACTCCTCCCTCCCCGTGACACCCATAAAAGAACGGTTCCCCCCCCCAAGGCCATCCCTTCCAACTCCAAGGCCTCCCCGAACCCCCCTCCCAGCACCCATGCCCTCCCCCACCAAAAAGAAGTCCACCCCTCCTCCCCCAAACCAAAGCCTAAAGCACCCCTGCCAAGACCAAGCCCAAACACCCCCCCAACCACCGCCCAGGAATCCCTGAGGTACCTGCCTGCCCCCTTGATGCCCCTCCCTGTGGAGGTTACATGAAAGTAAGGAGTCAAGTTGGGGCACCATTTTGTGCCTTCGATGCCAATTAAAAACTTTTCGACTGGCCTATGGTTATGTTGGCAGTGTGCAACTTCATAATGAGTTAGGCGGAAACATGGTCTCCGCCGGACTGTTTGTGCCTCCATTCGACTGTGGTGGTCTGTCCTGCCTGGTGGTGCTTTGGAGGTCTTCTGTTTGCACCGCCACCAATCTCATAATTTGGCGGTCTTCTCCACCAGCCTGTTGGCGCCAACATGGCTGTCACAGGTCCGCCAAACTCGTAATGAGGCCCTATGTCTCACCCTATACCGCCCTCAATATATCCTCTGCCTCCATTCTCTGACTCATCCCAAACCTCAATCTACTACAATGATGTCCCCTTCCTAGGCTCTTCCTTCCTCTACCCCTCCTAGCTCACGCCAAACCTCATTTTACTACTATGACCTCCTAAACAATCCTTCTCTCATGTATTCCTCCTTTGACTCCTCCCAAACCTCATTTTACTGGTATGATCTCCCTAATCCATTTCTAGGGACTCTTCCCTCCTCCATCTCACCTTTTACTCATCCCAAACCTCATCTTACTACCACAATCTCCAAAATAACGCTTTCTAGACTCTTCCCTCTTCTATCCCTCCATTATCGTATTCAATTAAACTAACAGACACCATTCAAATTAACTCATATTTTCCTATACTGATCCACCACTAATCTTTTTGGGCTTCTGGAGTAGAGTGCAACTCGCTGAAAGCACTTCTTCACCACATTAGGGGTAGTGAGCACTATATAAATATAATTACAATTACAATATATAAATAGCACTGTTATTAAAACATATTTTTTACATTATATTACATTTTTAAAATTGTTTTTAGGTGTACTGTTACAAAACATATATATATATATATATGAACAAGACTCTTTGTGAGTTGAAACGCATTGGTAGTTGCTTAATTCCATTAATAAAGACTGCAATTTTGGAGCTTTTGGAGTGCGTTGAACTTTTTCATTTCACAATATATATATATATATATATATATATATATATATATATATATATATATATATATGCCTCAAAACAAAAGGTCATGGTCCAGACACGGTGCGCTCCAACTGCCAGTGCCAGTGGTAGGAGGTAGACCAATCCTCCTCAATATGTAAATCCAAAAGAAAGAAACCACTGCACTCCGTTTCTCCAGAAATAATTACCAATATTTTAATCCATGTAAATAAAAAACAACCAACGCATTTCAACTCCGAACGGCCAATTTTGACTATTGTAAAACAGGTGTTGCTTATTTCTTTTTATCAAGAAATTGAAGTTATTGAAGTTGTTCACTCAACAGTGTGATAAACAGAAACATGTGGATAAGAACTTCACTTTGGATGAGAATAATCAAATGTTTGACAATTTATGTATTGGGGATATTGAGGGTTTGGCTCTATTGAGAGGATTGGAATGTGGTAACCAGGAGGGGGTTTCTGAAAGGGAATTACTATGTGATTTGGGTTTGGAGATTGACAGGGCTAGTAATAGTCACTTTAAACCAAAATCCATATTTAATCCCAACATCCCGCAGGATGCAACTGATTGCTTTCAGGAAGTAGTGTAAGGGATTTTATGAGACTCTGGAAAAATGGCCATAATGAGTTTGCCAGTAATTTGAGTTCAGAACATGGGAATGCATTGGAATCTCTCAGTAAAAACACTTCCTTTGTAATTAAACCCACTGACAAAGGGGGTAATGTGGTACTGTGGGATGCGGTAAAATACCAAGAGGAAGCCAAATGGCCATTGGACTATTCTGGTTGCTATGAAAAGTCTGATCGAAGTATATATAGAAATAGTGTATTTCTCTTTCATACCGCTTTATAAGATTGGTATCAGAGAGGGATTGTGGATACTGAGGAATATCAAATTTTGAGGGTGGCTAAACCTACTGTTCTCTGTTTTTACATGTTACCCAGAATCCATAAGACCCTAATAGACCCCCCAGGTAGACCCATCATTTCAGCCAAAAATAGTTTATTAGAGAATGCATCCACATATTTGGATTTGTTCTTGTGTCCATAACAAAGATACAAGGGATTCCATGGAAATCTGACTATACCTTAGTGACCATTGATGTGGCATCTCTCTATACATGTATCGATCATAATTTGGGGCTTTCAGGCTTGCAGGTATTTTTTCAGGGATAGGCCACTGTATCTTTATGATGTTGTTGTCTCTACTACAGTTCTATATTGATCATAATTTTTTTGTTTTTTTGCAATCAATGGTATATACAGTTGACCGGAACTGTCATGGGAAATTGCTTTGCGCCAAATTATACCTGTGTTTTTATGGGTTAGTGGGAAGCAGAATACATTTGAACAGAGAGAAACGAGGATTGGGCTCAACATCTAATTTTTGGACAAGGTATATAGATGACTTGTTCATCATCTGGGATGGCCCAGAGCAAATTAAGTGCCTATCTGAACTTTATTGCTGATAATGACTTGAATCTGAAGTTCACTCACAAGATACACAAAACAGAAATTGAGTTTTTGGATGCGTTGGTGAGAGTGGAAGGTGAGACTATACATACCAATTTGTTTAGAAAGAGTACTGCAGGGAACAGTATATTACATGCTCAAAGAAGTCATCCACCCAAGCTCAAGTGGAGCATCCCTTATGGAGAGTTACTTTGAGCTAAGCACAACTGTAGTACAGCAGCGGCCTTTGATACAGAGAAGAATAACATGGTAAAAAGATTTAAAGCTAGAGGCTATCCATTGAACGTGATCAAGGGAGCATGTGATACAGTGGCAAATGTTACCAGAGATAGCCTGTTGATATAAAAAGAGAGATCAAGGCCAGAATGAGATTAGATTGATGACTACATTTAACAATGAATTGCGTAAGGTTAGAGGTATTTTGGTGAAGCACTGGCATCTGGTGTTGATTGGGAAGATTATAACTCCCCATCCTTTAGTTACATTCAGAAAGAGTAGTTCTCTAAAGAGCTGTCTGGTTCACAGTCATTTTGTTCCCAAACAGGAAGGTACAGGTAATTAGCTGAAAGATCAAAAAGGGTACTTCAAGTGTGGAAAATGTAAAGCTTGCACCCACAGTACTAATTACACATTGCCAACAGGAAACATGTGTACCATCAAGACATTTATTAATTGCAACAGTGATTCTGTGGTCTATATATTGGTGTGTGTTTGTGGCTTGTACTATGTGGGTAGCACAATTTTTCCAGTCAAGAAAAGGATCTTGGAACATTTCTGTGCTAATAAAAATCATGATTCAAATTACCCTACAGCAAGAAATTGGCATAAGTTTCATGAATCCAATGATGAGAAGCGTTCCTTCTTTGGTACTGACAGAGTACAACTGTCTATGGGAGGTGGTGACAGAGAACGAACTCTCAGGGAATTTGAATCGAGATACATTATTCTACTTGGGTGAAAACATTCAGGAGGACTTAACTCTGACAAGATGTTTTTTCATATTGGTTGAATGGATTCCAAGGAATAATACTAACAATATTTTTATTGACATTGATTATTGTTTTCTACTGAGAAACTTGATATTGTATTTGTACTCTGTTTCTCTCTTTTTCTTTCTTTTTTCTCCTCTTTTTTATCTTCTTTCCTCTATGAGATGATACTGATGAAACAATTGTAAGAATACGCTTTGTTTCCTTATAAACGTTAAATGTATTATGATTTTGTAATTGCTGGAGATATCCTTTCGACTGTGATGTAGGGCTGTGGGTGCTTGTTTAATGATGTTATAAATGGTGCTATGCTCCCATATGGTTTTTAGATGCTTTTATGATTATGTTACTTGACATTATAATCAGCTGCATAATTTGATGTAATAATGTTTTATTGGTATTGATTCTGCCACTGGGCATGTGATATAATTTTTTGATGATTAATTTTAAATCAGGTATATATTTATATACATCCATTGGAAATGTGAGAATATTTAGGATTGTGAATTGGTTTGCAAGTTCAATCATGTTGGACAAGGAAGGAGACACCAATCAGGGGGACGCCTAGCCCCTGCGACGTAGTGGAGACCGGGAGCGTGGTTAGCCTTCTGCTGCGCGCTCTTTAGCTCTGCCTGACTCCCCACACCGCAGGACAAGGAAGGAGATGCCAATCAAGGAGACATCTAGCCCCTGCGACGTAGTGGAGACCAGGGGCGGGGTCAGGCTTCTGCTGCGCGCTCTTTAGCGCTGCCTGACTCCCTGCACCGCTGGACAAGGAACGAGACGCCAATCAGGGGGACGCCTAGCCCCTGCGACGTAGTGGAGACCGGGGGCAGGGTCAGGCTTCTGCTGCACGCTCTTTAGCGCTGCCTGACTCCGTGCACCGCTGGACGCGCGCGGGCCTGTCTTTCACCCGTTATCGTCCGGAAGAGGCTGGGCCACCCCCCTGAAGACTGACTTCTGGGAACATGAGAGGTAAGGGTTCCCCCCTCTATCTCTTTACCCTGAGAAAAAAAAAAAATATCTTTAGGGTAACGTTCTTCACTCCCTGTCATGGGCAAAAGGAACATAAACCTTCAAAAGAGGGAGGTTGCCCAGAGCCCTTTAACTCAATCATCCCAACCATCAATCTACAGTTATTTATCATCTGTTATTGGGGCTATAGAATATGAAATTGTACAGGTGGAGGAAAAAATTGGTGTTGCCCAAAAATTGACACAAATCCTACCTCTTGAGCCAACTGTTCGTGTTGAGTCTAACCAAGGGGCTCAGGGCCCTCTGATAGTTTCCAACCATGACATTTTCCATCCTGCAACAGGAGATCCCTATTTGCAAGTCATAAGTGAGCCCATTATTGACTGTTCCCCTGTAATATCCCCGCCACTGAAAAAGAGAAAAGCGGGTGCTCACCCCAAAACCTCAAAACGAGAACCAGGATCCAAGAGGAATTTCAACACACACCTGGATCACCTTGTTCATCACTTGGAAGATCCTGACTTGTCATCTGATAATTTTAAGCTCAGTAACAGAGAGAAGGGACCAGTATGGGATGATCCCATACACTTCATTGACTCTATTCTTAAACCATTTTGTGCTGCCTTGGAGGAGAAACTTGTCACCTTAATATCTAAAAAACTGGAACATTTTCATAACAGCATGATTAGGATGATTTCTCAACCAACTTTAAGACTACCTGATTCAGGTAATCTCCACATGCGGGAGGCATTGCCCAAAAAGGGAGAAGCACTTCAAAACTTTCCACCCAATGACTTTGGTTCACAACTTGATCAACCTATAGTCAGTCTTTGAATCCTTATCAATGGAGCCTAATCCCACTCTGGAGAGCAGTGAAGTAGCCCGTCCTAGCTGCTCAACTACAGTATTCCTCACAATAATTCCACCAATTTTCGAGCAGAGCTGCCATTGCATCTTCCACCTGATTGCACCTCGTATTTTTTGGTTCTAGCAAATGTGCCCCCTTTAGATCCTGGCCATAATGAAGACACTCAGGCATTAATGAGGAAATGTGCTCATTGGTTAAGGACTAAATCCAGTTACCAAGGAGATCTAAATAACAAGATTCTTATGGCACGTAGAGTGAAATGGGTTGGACCTTCAAAGAAAGTATATGAGGGTGACTGTGTTGTGATTAATTTTGCTAATCCCAGCCTAGTGAAATGTTTGTTGGCTGATCTGTCTTATCGCACTAGGAAAGAAAAAGGGCTCCAGATTTTTCCACTAAGTCATTTTTATGATCCAACTCTTTTACCTCCTTGCTCTAAAACTATTCAGGGTGATTACAAAGCAGGGTCAGCCAATACCTATACCCGGTCTAACATCTTTACCACCAGCTGTCACCAGGACTCGACTTCCCTAGTTGAGAATGATTGACATGCGGTCAAGGTCAGATTTACAGGAGGGGGAGTGGTTGGGCCAGTGCAGGGTGTTGGGTATGATATTCCTGCCCCACAGGGTGGGCTGGACAAGACAGATACCCCCTCTTATGTCTCGGTGGCTGTTACTATTGGCAAGGAAATGGTGGTAGGGCTGGGTTCCAAATCCTTAACATTAATCAGCTGGAATATTGCGGGGCTCCGGACGAAGGCTAAGAATACTCAGTGGCGGGATTTTATTTCTACTTACGATATCATTTGCCTGCAGGAGACCTGGTCAGTGGACCCTGTCTATTTGGATAGCTACTTTTCTTTATATCAACCTGCAACCCCCTCCTCAGCGGGAAGGGCAAGGGGGGGTCTTTTGGTTCTTGTTTCATTACAATTGCCTAAAACGGAGGCATCTCTAATCTGGTCTTCATCATACTTTATAATTATTCTATTATTGATTGAGGGGAGTTAGGGCTTGCTGCTAATACATTTTTACAGCAACGTCCCGTGCGATCTTCTGAAGGGAAGTTTTGAGGAGGTATCAGATTTTCTTGTTTCTTTTGATAAGCTCCAGGATAATGAGTTAACTATTAAATGGGCTGGAGATTTTAACATGACACTGTGTAATCAGGACGTTTCACATCTGTGCAGTAATTTCATAGAGGGCAGAGAACTGTCAACCCATTTTATTCACTCTCAGCAAGGTGAAGTTTTAAACACTTTTATCTTTAAATATGATCTTGAATATGAAAGGGAGACCCACATTCACGGGGAACTCCAAAGGGAGTATTATTGACTTCATCCTGATTAGCTCTTCTGATTTCCATTTAATAACCAGTTTTAAGATTATATCTCATTGTTCTAGCGACCACAATCCACTAACTATTAACCTTGCTTATAAAAGTAAACCAGCTTTAACCAAAAGACAGAAACTTTTTTTTTGAAACTCCTGTCTCCGCATGAAACGGGAAAGGGTGGATCCAAAGACTTTCAACCAGAAAATAATTAAACAAAATTTGGAGACCATTGATTTACGTCTGTCACAGCATCCTTCCCACGATTGCCTAGTTTCGGAATTTGAACATTTAAGCTATGCTGTTTCAGAGGCATTAATGGGTGACAGGACTCACCGGGGCCCTGCGACCTGCCGATGGTTTAACTCTGCCTGTACAATGGCCCATAAAGAATTTTAAAAAGCCCTTAGATCTATTCCTCTTTCCCGTGACTTAGTCAGATCCGCAAGGGGAAAATATAAGGCAGCTTTGGCAGCGAGGAAATCTGAGATTAGATCTAGAGCATGGGACGAGCTCTCGGCAGCCACCGAACTGAAGGACACAGCACAATTTTGGTAACCATCCTTATTTCATGGAACATGTTGATAACGAAGATGACTGCTTGATATCAGAAGAGGTTTGGGCAAACCATTTTATGAGCGTTTTCCAGTGTGGTAGTAATCTCTCACCTAAGGGGGGTGAATGTAGTGATCAGAGCCCTGCGGAATCTATTTTGAATATCATTGACTTATCCTTTGAGTTACATGAGGTAAATACAGCAATAAACTGGCTAAGACCAGGGAAAGCACCCGACCCGGATGGGGTCTCTGTCGATCTCTTTAAGTCTATGCCAGATCTTTGGGGCCCTTTAGTTACAAATATTTTAAGAAGCGTACTTAAAAGTTCGAAACTGGCCAAAATTATTTCCATTTTTAAAAAGGGTAACAGGCAAGATCCAACCTGCTATAGACCAATATCTCTTATAGATTCTACTGCTAAGATACTGGGGAGTGTGTTATTGTCACGGTTGGAGGAATGGGCGGCGGGGCAGAGATCCTCTACCCAATCCAATACAGTTTTAGACCTAGCCTCGCTACAGTCGAACAAGCATTAAATCTGCACCTCATTCTTAGCAAATACGCCACTGTTAGGAAAGAATCCATTCACCTGGCTTTCATTGATCTATCAAGTGCTTTTGATTTGGTAAACACTCCAGGCTGTGCAACAGTAGAGAAAGTGATTGCCTTTAAAGGATTACATTTACTATTGCCCTCCAATCTGTGCAACACTAGGGAAAAAGTTGGACTTCAGAGGGTTTAGACTTACTATTCCCACTCCAATCCATGTAACTGTAGGGAAAGTGTTGGACTTCGGAGGGGTTCAATTTACTATTCTCACTCCAGTCTGTGCAACAGTAGGGAAAGTACTTCACTCTAAACACAAATTATATCTATGTAACCCTATTAATTTACAACAAATATAAAACTCTTAATAAAAAAAAAGTATTAACCAAAAAGCAAATACTATATAAAAATTACAAATAATTAAACAATTTACATGATTATTGAACAATGTAGCAATTAATTATTAATAAAAAAATATTTTTTATAACATAACCATCCCACATTACACCCCCATAAACCTAGAAACCCACACTTAAAATATAACTAAAATAAATAAGTATAACAGAATTAGCATAATTAATAATCAATTAAATAGGTATTAATAAAATAATTAATTATTAATTTTAACTTCCCACCCTATGCCCTGACAAACCCAATAGCCCACATCCAATACATAACTTAAAAACTAAAATTAATGCACAATTTACATAATTACTCATAATTAAATAATTGTTAGTAAATTAAAAATAAATTGTTAATTGATTGTGACTTAATTAAATTTCCACCCTATACCCCTACAAACTCAGCAACCCACACCTAATATATACCTAATCTATACCTAATAAATGATAATGTGATGGTTTACATAATTAATAATCAATTAAATATTGTAAAAAATAATAATTAATCATAAATTAATTATTACCTAATTAACTTCCAACCCTATACCCCTATAAACCCAGCAACCTGCACTTAATATATAACTTAAAAAATATAATTGTTACACAATTTACATCTTTAATAATCAATTAAATAATGAATAAAAATTGATGATTCATTATTATTTAATTACATTTCCACCCTATACCCCTACACACCAGCAACTCACTCCTAGCATATAATTGAAAAATAACCATTACACAATTTATATAATTAATAATCAATTAAAATTAAAAATAAATTAATAATCAATTGTTAATTCATTATTACTTAACTTCCCACCATATACCCCGACAAACCCAGCAACCTGCTACAACACTATACAATTATTAACAATTATATAAACAATAACAACGCATACAATTAAAATAGGAACTAAACACATACAGATTCATAAAAACAATACGTTTGACAACTATCTTATTGAAAACAATATTAACAACAAAGCTATTTTGAAAATGATATTACTTGCCTAAAAAATCGATATTCTTGGCAACAATATTTCTGCATCACAATATTTGTGTTTCACATTTTTTCTGATAATTCTGCAACTCAATATATAATACTCAATATTTTGTCTAAACACCTTGCCATAGTCCAGCCAGCTAGCAATGAGGGCTTAAGTGCCAGTCTGTCTGGTGCTCTGAGGCAACCATTTGAAGATCTTTCGTAGCATGTGCAGGATGTGGAAGCAGGAGGCACACACTGCTTTGACTTAAGCTGTCATGTTGAGTTTGTCATCTAGGATGACCTCTAGGTTTCTTGCATGGTCTGTGGGTGTGGATGTTGGTTCTAAAGCTGACGGCCTCCAGGTGGAGTCTCATTAGACGATCTTTTTGTCAAAAACCAGTACTTCCGTCTTATTAGAGTTGACCTGCAGGCAGTTGGAGTTGGTGAAGTTGGTCCTGGTGGTGGTTATATTGTCCGTCAGAGAGAAGATGAGTTGGGTGTCATCAGCATGGGAGATGACGGTGATGTCTTATGATCGGATGATGTTGGCTAGCAGTGTCATCTATATGTTGAAAAGGATGGAGCTGTAGGATGATCCCTGTGGACTCCGCATATCAATCTGTTAGTCTCTGATGTGAAGGGTGGCAGTCTGACCCTGTGGCTTCTTTCCATGAGGAAGGAACAGATCCATTTGAGAGCAGATCCTAGTATGCCAATCACATGGATTCTTCTGATGAGGATGTTATGGGAGACAGTGTTGAAGGCCATGGAAAGGTAGAGCAGGATGAGAGTCCCTGTTTCTCCTCGGTCCTCGATGATTTGAATGCCTTTGGTGGCTGCAGTGAGTGCTATTTCAGTGCTGTGGTTCTTTCTGAATACCTATTGAATGTTGTCTAGAAGATGGTGACACTCGAGGTGAATTGCTTATTGATGGCCTTCTCAATCGCTTTGGATGGATACGGGAGCAGTACGATGTGTTGGAAGTTCCTCCGTTGATTTGGGTCAGCTGTGGGATGCTTGAGGAGGGCATTGATTTCTACAAGTTTCTAATCATCCGGAAAGGGGCTGACATGATGTGCGTCAGGGTGATGCTGATTGGTGATGTCCCAGGTTGCAGATGTAGTGGTGGGGGCATGGGTCCGCTGGGACCCCTGAATGGATGGTCTGCATTATTGCCGATGTGTAATTTCTGGTGAGGGCTGTCCATTTGTTTCAGGTGGCTGTCTTGGTTTGTGGTGGATAGGCTAGAATGATGCGTGGTGTGTGTTGGTTCTAGGAAGAGCTGAGTGAGTTTTATGCTGCTCAAGCTTTCGAACAGTATTGTGGAAAAGGGGAGGTTCTGATCTTCTAGGTGGAAGATGAGGTCATCTAGGAGAATGTAGGCTCTGGAGTAGATGGTGAGTGAGCGACGAGGTTGGTGATGAGGTGGGTAAAGGTGTCTCGTGGTCAGGGTGGTCGGTAGGTGAGGGTTCTGTTTAGGGTGACTTTTCAAAGATGTGCAGCTTGAAGTGCAGGTGTTCCATGAATAAGGTGGTGTTCTCTGTGGATGTTGTGCATTTGATGGATTCACTGGAGATGATAGTGAGTCCTTTTCCTGGCTTGTGAAGGCGGTCCTGTCGAGCGATCTTGTAGCTCACTGGGATTACCATGGTGATGTCAGGAGTCAATGAGGGGTTTAACCAGGTCTCTGTGATGAAGACAATGCCAATCCGTCGATACTCAGCAGGTCCCATATTTCGGTTGTGTGATTGCCGAGTGATCGTGTGTTGAGAAGCATGCATGCGAGTGGGTGTTGATATGTAGGTTTGCTATGGTGTGTGTTGTAGGTCGAGGGTGTAGACATTGTTGGTGCATTTGTATTAGGAGGGGTGTGGAGGGCATTGTTTGTGTTTGTGCGGAAATTGTGGCAGCTGGAGAACCAGCGGTGGGTGCAGGTGAAAGCTCGTACCATGGCGTGAGGTGCCTCACGACAGCAGTTAGGAGAACGACATTCGGGGTCTAGCATCCTAAAGACTGCTGCAGAGTATTTCTGGGTGTTGATTGGACAAAGGTTTCTGGTGCTGGGAGGGGTCCTAGGGCAGACATGCTCACCTTTGGCACGCCCACTGCACGGCCATGTTGCAGGTGTCATTAAGAAGATCCTGGGATGGGGGAGGAGTGCAGGATGTCATTATGTCATTTTCTGTGCTGATGGATGATGAGAAACGAAGTCCTTTGTCTTGGCTTCTTCTTTAAAAAAAAGCCAAGCAATATAAAAAATAAATAAATCAATGAATATATCCGCATGGGTTCCATTTGCCTTTTATGTCAATGGCATTTCAACCCTGACCATGTAATGGGTCATCATCAGCATTGTAGAGATTCAAGCGAAGCAGCAAGCCATGTATGTATCCTGTGCATCAATGTAAATTCAGATATGTGTATTGATGTAAGTTGAATGATCAATTCGGAATGCAACCTTTTAATTTAATTGCCATTTTTCACGAATTCAACCATTGCAAAACACCACCCATCTGAACTGAATATTTCATCACATGGAGTCCATGTTGCATGTTTGTGGATTGCCCGTTTCCAGGTGCCTTTATACTGTGGGCAGCCCCTGTTTCCTACATACACATTTGTGATGAATACTAGGCAGCGTTGGCACTGATATCTGGCAGCGCTGGTGGGGTGTGCAAGGTGCCATTCCATCCCGTCAAATAACTTGGGCCCTGACAGTTGTGGTTTTTTTACAAATTAAATACTGCTTGTTCCCTCTCTTGCAGTATGGTCTGGAGCCAACAGCAGCACACTTAGGAAAATCACAGGGGAGGGGAAGCCCTATTCACAAACTCCCCTAGAGTCATCTTTACTCAGCATGGTATTAGTAACAGCCCATAGTCAGAACACCTATCTCTCTCTGGGTGTGTCATGCCCACAGAGTAGGGTACACAGCAGTGCTCAATTTGTAAATCAAAACGTTTCGGTGCCCAAAGCCCTCCTTTTAAACAGAAGGCTGCTGCAATGAAATGTACCCACATGGAATACTGAGGCAGTGTAATCCTAATCCTAAAGCCATCTCGGGCCTCTTCAATCCATTTAAAGCCAATCCATGCCCTTCAGCTCACTCTTGCAGCTTTCTGCTTTCTTCGTTTGTGACACTTTTTTGTTTTTCTCTTCTTCTATCTTTCTCATATGTGCCTTTTGCTAGCAGTAAATGCTTGAGGCAGAAAATTAAGCGCCGGCCCTAAAAAATAAGTGCTGGTGCCCTGCACCAGAAACAACAAGCAAAAATTAAGCACTGGTACACAGGGAGCTCCTGTCACCTTTTAGGTCTTATAGCACAAACCGCCCACAACACAGGTAGGATAGTCCCTTCTGTATAAGTGATGAACAAAGATATAAAGTGGCATCCAGAGAAGGCAAAAAGCAATGTTCTCTTTACTTGGTTCTCCATCTCTAACAATCAATGATATTGGCAATTTTAGAATGTTCCTTTGTTTGGACATCTGCTGGGGATTTAAGATCTATTGTGACATCATTCCCCGGATGGCCCCTTTAACGTGCTGACAGAAACATCTAACAGCTTTTTAATTAATGTTTACTCAGAGAGAAAGAATTTATTGACAAAAGAACAG
Source organism: Pleurodeles waltl (assembly GCF_031143425.1). Taxonomy (NCBI): domain Eukaryota; kingdom Metazoa; phylum Chordata; class Amphibia; order Caudata; family Salamandridae; genus Pleurodeles; species Pleurodeles waltl. Next base: position 956,465,100 of record NC_090443.1, read on the forward strand.
AATGCAAGAGCACAGTCGCTAGAGAAAGAATAAATGCTTACTCCCAAACTTGGAGCAGACCTATCTTACCCCAGCAGGGCTGTTTAGGGGTGTCCAGATACGATCTTCAAGAACAATTGCCTCAACAGGTTTTCCGGATAACGATAAACAATGGGAATTGTTGCTATTTAGAATCTTTGTAAAGGTACCATATGTTCTCAGCGAGCAATTCTGAAAAATACATAAAATGGCAGAGATACGTTCAAAACACAATGGATTGGAATGTGGCCTGAAACATGTAACCTTAAAAATAGCAATTACTGCTCCTACGTGCACATTTCCACGACTAGCTACAAATGCATTATATTCCAGTGCCTTATCCTGGTGCCTGATCGAACCGGGTGTTACCAGATCAAGCTGTTAATAATATATGTCACCCCGACATTTTATGACGGTATCACGTTCATCATGGCCAACACAGGTCAGTGTCATAGTTTCCAGGTCAGTGCTGCAGGAACACATTGTTATAAAATGACCGCCCAGTGCCGGTAAATTTAATAGTTTGCTGGTCAATGTTGTGAGAAAACATTCCTATTTCGGCATCCATTGCCTAACATTGGTAAATGTTCACTCTCCAGTCAGTGTTGGGAGTAAACATTACACGTCACCACTGCCTACTTAACAACGGAAACTATCAGTGACGGCCAGTGTAGTGCACGAGATAGAACAGAAAACAAGGGAAGTTCTACTCTGCCCCGGTCACCGTTGTTTCTTCCCAAAAATGAGATGGGAAGCGGAAGTGAAGTGAAGTCAAACGCCCTTTGACCCCTGATAACATCACAGGGTTGACCACTGTTCCCATTTTTAGCCACTGAGCAGGCTCATATTTGATACTGACGGGCTATAGGGCGTACTAGAAGTGGAAACCGTAGTAAATAAACTGATTTACAGCCTGGTTTACATCATCCTGTTTACCGTGTGTTTCCCAGTGCCTCCCTTGATCTCTTGCACCAGGAGTATCAAGGTATTGGCAGGGGCAGCAAAGGATAAGTCGTAGGAAGCAACTCCAACCACTTGCAACTCCTAATGGACGTGCATGGAGTGAGATGCAGAGGTACCCCTAAAATATCTTATCTGCTGTTTATTAATTAGACAGTAGGATTAAAGTTGGCCTGTTATATAGGAGTGGCTCCACATCATTCCTTCCAACTACAATTGGTCCTCTCTAAATGACATATATTTTATCTGTAAAGACAATATTGACCTAGGTTCTTCATCAGAGGCCCCTCACACCTTTTAAAAGACCAAGGGGGTATCCAGAGCTACAAGCCAGGGGACTTTGGTAAAGCTTCCCCCAGTCTGGATTTTAATGAGCTTAAAGCACCTACTTTCTCTCGGAGCCAGAATTGTTTTAAGTCACCTTGGTGAACCAGCGCCAATTAAAATTTCCAGCCTTAGTTGTGCATGGGAAGTCTACTGGGGAAGATCGAAAATTAATCTAAATGGCTTACACTGAAGAAGAAAAAATCAACAAAAATTTGAACTTGGATAGGCTTCTAGGCCATATTTTAGGGCTGGTAAATATTGTGTGTTTATTACTTCAAAAACAAACTGGTTCAAGGATGGTACCATTAGGCTGGCAGACAGGCATAGAAGTTGGAAAAATAATGAAGCTGCCTTGGATTTTAGAGTCAGCATATTCGAATCCAAGCTCCTAAAAACAGTACCTTCTAGTTATTTGTGAGTGGATGAGCTCTTAATCTCTTCTCTCTGCAGCACCGAGGTGTAGCATTTAACTGAGCCAGGTTCCCTGAATACCAAAACATTGGATCTGAAATGGTCTATCACTAATGTGCTTTACAAGCAGTAGCATCCTACTGCAGTCAGAATGTTGTAGCCCTGAGATTGTTCGGTCCAAAGGACTGTCGTCTGTGTACTCCATGATGTGTACTAAAGCATCACCAAATTTTGGAGGGCAAGCTGACTGTGAAAGAGTAGCTTGACCTATGTTGGCTACATAGCAGTTAAAAGGATTTGGGGCTAGGACCTCTTCATGCTTTTTCTAAATGAAGCTGCTGTCTAAAATGTCTTCTGTCCTCCCAATACATAGTCGGAAAACAGTAGTTTAAGCTATCAATCTTTCTGGAGTAGCGCGGTAATCTCTAGGTCTGCAGCTTTGTGTCAAGATTTGCATACTGAGAGGGTCTCTGTGTTGAGTCCCCTGCTTGACTGTCTAAGGAAAGTGTCTTGTCCCAGTAGCCACTGTACCTCTCTGCACAGAGCAGTGTACATGAAAGGGGTTGAGTGTCACCCTGAGAGTCCCAGTTAGTAGGAAAAAAAGCAAAACATGGAAAAAACTTCTATGGCAACCTTTTAGCTCTTGATTGAAGATGAAAATTAAGACTGAAAAATTCAATAAAGCACCAAACTCCCCATGACATCAGGAAGGATAATAACACCAAGCAAGAATTCCATGCGTAAAACCAGAAAAAGATCAAACTGCTAGGAGTAAAAATCTGGGTCCAAATAGTAGTAGGGAGCAAATGACTATGATGAAAAATAAGGGAACCAGTGCCATGCGAAGCATCTTCCCCTTGTGATTTCTTCCTCATGACATTACAGGAAAAGCCTCTAAATCATCTTAGATTGGGACCGTCAAATACCATCCTTAACACTCAATGGATATGAACCACAATAAATTTAAGAAAAAGTTAAAGACTAAGGGCCTGATATAGAGTTCATAGGATGGGCTCCTCCATCACAAATGTGCCGGATATCCTATCCACGGTATTGCAAGGGCCATTCGATATATGTACTTGTAATACGGCAGTCACAATATCTGTCAACCTTGTGACAGAGTAACCAGTCCCCCTAGTTCTATAGTAAACACTTGGTTGTTCTCCAAATTATGCTTTTTCACTCTCTCTTTGGAGATGCCAACACTGAATGTGGATATTCAGGCCCTCATTACGACTTGGGTAGTCCGTGGACCACCACGATGGAGGTCGCACCACTGAGGCCCCTGCGGAGCGGACCGGACCGCCATATCATGAGCATGGGATAGAAAGAACACAGCCAAGTCGCAGCTCGAACCGCCACAGCCAGTGGCAGGCATATCCAGGCCGGCAGTGAGGCTGTTTCCCACGACCCTATAACGAAGCTGCACACTGGCAGGATTTCCTGGGCGTTTGCACCGCCACAAAAAGTCTAGCAGAAATGATTCACTCAAAAGGAAACACTCACCTTCAGGAACACAAGCATGTCCGCAGGTGCCATGGCACGCAAATTGCAAGTCTTCCCAATGTTCCTGCTGGCTATTGAACTCCAGAACCAGAGATGTCGACGAAGACACCAACCGTAGGTACACTGGTCTAGCACACACTGGAGGGAAGGATATTAGTACACACACAACAAACACACACACGGCACGACAAGCCACGGCCACACACACACGCAAACAAACACCTGTACCAACACACACATACACACACACACCCAATCGCATATACACCACACATGTGGAAGAAAAGCCTGGACAAGGTAGTTACCATCTACACCAACAGTGCAGTGCTGTATAAAATATATATAAATATAAAAACAACATAAGGAACACATTAAACAATGTACAGTGGGGCCCAAGGCCATTCAATCAAGTCCATTGTGTCCCTTGCACACTCGGCCCAGAAGGAAAGCCCAACCTGACTCCTGACAGAAAACTGCTGGCCTCCACTGGGCAAGGGCAACAATGGGGCGGCATGTAGGCACCTGAGGGGCGAGGGGTGGGTGGGAGTGGTGGTTTGGGAGTTGTTAGGCTTGGAAGTGGGGGGTTTTGGGCTTGGACTTTGATTTGGGTGGAGTGGGTTTGGGTCTGGCCTTGGGAGGGGTGACAGTTGACTTGGTGGGGGTGGAAGTCTTAGGCGGGGAGGGACAGGGCGAAGACCAGGGGAGGACTAGGAGGTGGAAGGCAAGGGTGTCGGGAGGGTAACAGGGTGGTTGGAGGGCAGGGATAAGGTCACTGGTGTGGAACAGGGAAAATTCTCTTAGGAAACGTTTCTTAGGGGCACGGGGACGGTCATGGGAGTAAGGAATGGGAGTGGAAGTTGAGGGAGTGGTTGGGAGGCGAGTACTTGGAGGTGATTTAGGTGCAGGTGCGTGCTTGGTTGCCATGTGTGTGCTGGGTGACTATTGGGTGGGTGACTGTCGGCGTTTAGATGTAGTGGTAGGAGAGGGGAGGAGATGATGGAAGATGGCGGGGACTGTGTGAATGTATGTTGTGGTGGTATGTCTGCAGGTAGGGTGGGTGTGCTGCATGTGGCGGTGTTGACAGTTGTGCTTACTGTGCATGTGGTGTATGGGGTGCATGTGTGCGGGTCTGATGTTGTGGTGAGGGTGGCAGTGAGGGCACTTGTGACAGGATCTGGGACTGATTAGGTGGTGACTGCAGGTGTGAGTGGTGTAGTGCCGGTGAGGGTGGTGGTGGGGGATTCAGTGTAGGGAGTGGATGTTGTCATGTCTGCATCAGAATGTTGTGTGTGTGCATGGCGGTGGTGGCGTTTGTGGTGCTTATGTCTGTCCTTGTGTACAGTGTCTGTTGATGTGGATGCATGTGGGTCAGGAAATGTGCCTTGGATGGGTGAGGGGAGAGGGATGTGGGAAAGGGAACAGGTAGTTGGATGTGGGGCAGAAGAAGCAGGGACACTGGCTGCCATCAATGAGGAGGCCAGAGCCTGAAACTATCACTGCAGGCCAGCCACGGCACCGTGAATGCCTTCCAGGAACACATTGGACTGCTGCATCTACAATGCCAGTTCCTGGATGACATTCATGATGGCTGACTGTCCCACAGAGATGGACCTCAGGAGGACAATAGCCTGCTGCCCTCATTGAGGGCAGCAGAGCTGAATGGGGTGGGGGCAGAGGTGCCTGCGGCGAAGGAGATGCCCACCCTCCTGGGTGAGTAGGCAACTGGGTGGAGAGCTACAGGGAGGGCGGTGCTGGAAAGGGGGGTGGCAGACAAGGATGTCACTGCAGTGGTCCTAGATGGGTCCACCATCTCAAGGGAGCTGCCATCGGAGGAGGAATCTGAAGATGGTGTGGTTGATCCTATCTCCCCCATGGCACTCCCTTCACCCTCCTTCCCACTGGTCCCCTTGGCTCCGCTGGAGTCAGCCTTCTGGGTCCCGTGGGCTGCAGCTTCCCCACTCACTGGTGCCCCTTCTCCTTCGCCAGATGATGCTGATGCACACAAAGGCAGAGGAGGAGAGAGAGGGAAGGAGGGTGGGAGAGAGAGACAGGGTGCAATGGGTCAATGCCAGCACAACACCTACACAGTGTAACAACATCATCATCTGCTGCCATGCCATGCCACGTCACGCCCTCACCTATACATGTTACCACAGAGGGACACCATGGACCCAACTACAGCAATCCTGATCTGTGCTGCTGATGGTGCTACAATTGTACACATGTATTTGATGTTACTCACACTAGTCATACATGTCCAGTACTTGCCATCTCCACATGGCCGTGCAGGGAAACAATTCCTGTACACCTGTATCAACTGAATCCTGCATGGGTAGGTAGCATGCCCACTAAGCCAGTGACAATTACAACACTGACAACTTGCCCCACTCTGCCTGACTACACATACAGTACAGGGCAGCAGAATCAGGACTCACTCATCTCCCCTGGCACAGTTTAGGGTAAACACAGATGACAATGCCCTGACACCTCAGGTGAACTGATGACGTTGGCAGGAGCTGGCTACCAGAACATGTTTGTGGGTGATCACACACATTACACATTGGATGTACTTGCCCTCATAAGTCACTAGCTGAATGGAATGGGCACACATCTGTGATACAAATCGTGGCAGAGTAACTGAGACGCATAGTAGAGAGGCATCTACCTAGTACCTATGCTACAGTTTCCCACTAGTCCACAACCCAAAAGCACATAAGCAACACATTAACAAGGTGAGAGTGTGTACTCACCCCCTTGTGGCTGCTGTGGTGCCCTTAAGCACCCATCCACCTTGGGGTAGGCCACCGCTAGGATGAGGGCCATTAGGGGGGTCAGGGTCCGACTCGAACACCTCCTGCGTTGGAAGGATGTCCCCAGCTGGGCCTCTGCAGTCTTCTGGGCCCAGTGTCTCAGGTCCTCCCACCTCTTTCTGCAATGGGTGGTCCACCAGGATGGACTGCCAGGGTCCGCACTTGCTTGCTGATGGCCCGCCAAATGGGAATTCTTCTGATGGGCACTGACCTGTATGGATGACACAGACAGAAGGACAAAGTCATGTAGAGTGGCATCACAGGGACAGCAGTGAACAGCACACATCTCACATATCCCATGGCAACACACACACTCTAATTCATCTACACGCCAGTGACGGTCAGACTCCGCACCCATCTCCATGCATCCACTCTATCTGCTACATCCCAATTCCTTACATCCACATACACATCGCTATCAGACAGGACAGTGACAATAGACTCACCGCTGCTCTGGTGCCTGATACAACTGTCCCCTCAGGGGTAGGACCCCGTCCACAAGATTCTCTAGTTCCCCCTGGGAGAAGGCTGGGGCCCTATCACCTGCAGGACGTGGCATCTTGGCTACCAGAGTCAGAACACAGCAGCACACTCAGTGGCGGTCTTGTGTGCAGCAGTGTCAGGAGTCAAGTGAGCATTGCCACATGAAATGGCGGTCACGTCCGCCGCGGACATCACCGTTACCGCCAGGGGCGATCACCATTGGCTCCAGTCTTCCATAGACATCCATGTTATCCAATGAGTAGTTGCATGGCGGAATTAGGTCACTCCCATCTGTCCTGTGCATGCAGGACAGACGGCTGCCATTTTACCTGTATGTTGTGAATAGGGCCTGAATGTTAGCTTCGTCATAGGTGAAAATTGTTACTTATACACACCTTTACTGTGTCCAAACAGTCAATGCACCTTTTTCTTACTTCTCCCCCCTCCTTTTCCCAAATATGGTGCCATGTTGAGGATGAGACAAGTTTGGGTGTACCGGCCCCTAGTCGACCTTGCCACCCTGCGACCTCAGCCAATGTTCAGTAACGTTTTGAGGGATGTACTGCTTGCCCTGTTGAGACACCTGCCCTGCTACATCAGGTTCCCCCAATGTGCTGATTAGACACTGTTAAAAAGTGCCTTCTATGATTTTGCACATGTCCCTCATGTGATAGGAGCCATAGATGGCACACACATTGCCTTGGTGCCACCCAGGAAGAATGAACAAGTGTTCAGGAACCGTAAAAATTTATATTCTATCAATGTGCAGGTGTTGTGTCTCCCTGAACAAATTATCTCACAAGTGACTGCCAAGTTGCCAGGTTCTGTGCAAGACTCCTACATTCTGCGGAACAGCAACATCCCACACATGATGGCACCACTACCGAGGGACCGGGCCTGGCTCATTGGTATGTATCCAAATGTATGTGTGCCCAGGTACACACAACTCTCTTCACACCCTGGCCTATCTCCCTCCCAGTATTGACATGGTTTCTGCCTCTGAGCACACAGGTGACTCTGGCTATCCCAACCTTCCCTGGTTACTGACACCTGTGAGACATCCGACTACAGATGCGGAACATCATTTCAATGAGGCCCACGGTAGGACAAGGCGTGTGATTAAGAGAGCCTTTGGGCTACTGAAGGCCAGATTCCTGTGTCTACACATCTCCGGAGATGCCCTACTCTACATACCACAGAAAGTGTACCAGATCGTGGTTGCCTGCTGCATGCTACACAATCTGGCCCAGAAACCTTACATCCCATTGCTGGATGCAGAGGAGGTGGCAGCTGGACCAGTGGCTAATGAAGGGGACATGGGGAGTGAAGAGGATGATGAGGATGAGGATGCAGCTGACTCCAGACCAGGGTTGATACAACAATACTTTCACTGAGCTACAGGTATGGGATGTGTCAGGGGTATGTAATGTGACCTGTACTCCTGGCTGCCTTCTGACATTGATCCTCCTGGAGTCTGTTAGCACTGGTGTAATTAGGTTCAGCCCTCCCTCTGGGTAGTTGGGGGGTCACATTTCACAATCAGTGGGGTTGTTACTGTACACATTTCAGTTCAATCATCTCCTTGCTGTTGTGTTGCTTCACATGTGACATGTTTGTGCTTTACCCTTATTCCCTGTACTGCCTCTTCAACTGCAATATGTGTGCTACACATTGTGGTGTCAACAGTATTGCTGCCCCTCCTAAGTGTACACACTGGGAGGCAGTGCAAAATTACTGTATTGGCTGTGCTACATGCCTTGTGTTTAGCTTTGTCTACTTTGATGGAGGGACCATTGGGGATGGTTGTCTTGGTAATGTGGGTCTCACATGGACATATGGCCAGAGCTGACACTTGCCAAATCAACCTTTGGGACTTGTATGTATGTTGCATGGACATTTTTAAGTCCTATGTAAATGTTGTTCCTGTCTTGTTCTGCTTGCAAGGCATTGGTGTGGTGCACTCTGGTTCCAGCATCACCTGTTACCTCCCTTGACACAAGTGTCCAGCCCCTGCCTGCTCCACTGTCATCTATGCTGCATATTGGTCCCCCTTCTGTCACTTACACATACTTTGCCAGAACAATGGGTTGACAGTTAAACATGCAATGCCACAGTAAAATGTCACTTCTTGCAATAAAGCACGTAGACAGTAGATGTGCTAAATAGTGTTTATTTGTGCCTGACACGTGCAAGGGGGATATGTGGGGTCATGGTGGGTAGACTCATCAGAGTAATCTGGCCAGCTATGTGTTGACTGGTTCCAGTATAGGGGGCAATGGGAGAACGGAGTGAACAGTCAACAGGGTGTCTCTGTGGCTCACAAGGGAGAATGTTCAGGAGAGGGTCACTTCCTAGCGGTGGTGTTGGTCTTGGCATCAGATCCTGCAGAATATCTGGTTGGACGTTCTTACTTGTGTGGGGGTCTCTCAGCTACAGAGGGAGGGGTGCTGGTGGTCTATGAGTCCTCAGGCATGGCCTTCATTCCACTAGCTGCTGCTGTAGTGGAGGGCTCTGTTGGGATGTGGCTAATGGAAGAGCTTTGCTGGTGGGTGGAGGACTCCTGCAGGATGCTGGTCAGTTCCTTGAGCACCCCTGCAATGGTGGCCATGGTGGCATTGAGGGCCTGCCACTCAGTGCTTAATTTGTAAATAAAAACGTGCCGGTGCTCAAAGCCCTCCTCTTAAACATGCGGGTGCTGCAATTAAATGTGGGAACTCGGAATACTGAGGCGGCGTAATCCTGAAGCCATCTCGGACCTCTTCAATCCCTCTAAAGCCGCTCCCTGTCCGTTCAGCTCCCTCTAGCAGCTTTCTACTTTCTCCCATTGAGTCGCCTTTTCATTTTTCTCTTCCTCCATCTTTCTCATATGTATCTTTAGCTCGCAGCAAATGCTTGGGGCAGAATAATAAGCGCCGGCCCTCAAAAATAAGTGCTTGTGCTCAGCACCACAAACAACCAGCACAAATTGTGCAATGCTGCCACTACTGCATAGCCTCCTGATGGTGTTCCCCCTGCAGCCTCTGGTTCTCCTGCACGGTGGTGAGTATCTGGCCCATCGTGTACTGGGTTTGGTGGTATGCACCCAGGACTAGGGAGAGGCAGTCTGTTATTGTGCCTGCCCTGTCCCTTGGACCACAGGTCTCCTTCCACTGCTGCTGGTCCCCTGTGCCTGTGCCCCTGGCACAGTGTGCCGACTCCCATTAGCATCTGGTCCTTCATTGGCTTGAGTGTGTGCCCTTGACTCTGGCGCCTGTACTGTGGTGCACACTTCTGATTGAGCTGTCCCTGGGGCACTGGTTTGGGGATGTAAACCTAGTTGAGGTGTGGCTACCACATGGGAGGGGGAGTGCAGTATGTCCAGGGCGGGGCTGCTGGGTATGACTAACCAGTCGCCCCTGATGGGCCAGGCAAGTCGTCACTGTCCGGACATCCACAGGGGCCTTCATCCTGGGGAGGGCTGTCTGACCCTGGCATCCACTGGCGTGTGGCAGCGGACCTGTGGATTGTAGATGTCTTTTTTGGCCACATTGTGTAAGGCATGGTGTAGCCTGACTTGCTTCCCAGTGATTGCAATGACAGCTGCAGTGATGCAGATATAGTTTGGTGGATGCAGATTTTGCTATTGTTTCCATGTGCCATTGAAGGTTGAGGGTAGTGGATGACATTGCTGTCATTGCCATGTGTTGGAACACAGTTGAGGCTGCCAGTTGGTGTGGCATGTGGATTGGTTGTCCATGCAGGGGTTGCACTGTGAAGTGTTACTGTCTTCCTCTGATGTGGAGGGAGTGTTGCATTGTGGGCGTTGTGGTGCTTGGCATTGTGCTTGATATCCGTGCATTTGGGGGTGACTGTGTGGGGTTGGTGGCAGTGGGGTGGTGTGGCATGCAGGGGAAGGGTGTGGGGTGGCTGGGGGTTGCAGAGGTGTGGGATGGGGTTGATTGGGGAGATCCCTCAGATGATTCAAGTCAGGCCTTCAGGATGGATGATGTCCATGACTTTCTCCTTCCTGGATGTCAGCTCAAGGGGTGGAGGTGGGGGCGATCTGCTGCTTGGACGCTGTTAGAAATTGGGTTTTTGGTTGGCAGTCAGGTTGCCCTCTGTCCACGCAAGAACCCTCACTCTAGTCAGGGTAAGTCACACACAATCCAAAATCAGCCTGTGCCCACCCTCTGGTAGCTTGGCACGAGCAGTCAGGCTTAACTTAGAAGGCAATGTGTAAAGCATTTGTGCAATAAATCATACAATACCATAATATAACACCACAAAAATACACCACACAGTGTTTAGAAAAATATATATTATTTATCTGGGTATTTGCAGGTCAAAACGATCAAAGTTGCAATATGAATTTGTAAAGATATCACTAAAAAGTGATATAAAGTGTCTTAAGTCTTTAAAAAGTAAACAAAGTCTCTTTCAAGCACAAAGTACCTGGTTTGGAGTGGAAAATCTCCGCAGAGGGCCGCAGAAGAGGAGATGCGTGGAAAAATGGTGTGTGCGTCGGTTACGCCCCTTCACACACGGACTTGCGTCGTTATTTTTCACGCGGGGAGACGTACATCGTTCTACAGGAGGAAAAATGGTGTGTGCGTCGGTTGCGCCCCTTCACACACGGACTTGCGTCATTATTTTTCACTCGGGGAAGACGTGCGTTGTTTTCCGGCTCGCTGACCGTCTCCTTCTATGGGTCGCGGGGATTACCAGATGTCCCGGGTCTGTGCGTGGATCCTCCTGCTTGTTTTCCGGCTGCGCGTCGTTCCGTGGGGCTGTGCGTCGAAGTTTCGATCTCACGGCAGGCGTCGCGTCGATTTCTCCTCTGGAAGTCGGGCGGCGTTGTCCTTGCGAGGCCGTGCGTCGAAGTTCCGGTCGTCCCGAAGGCGTCGCGTCGATCAGCGTTGGTGTGCAGCGTTTTTCTCGCCGCGGAACAAGCTGTGCGTCTAAAATTTCGGCGCACGAAGCGTCCAAGTGAAAGAGAGAAGTCTATTTGGTCCTGAGACTTCAGGGAACAGGAAGCAAGCTCTATCCAAGCCCTTGGAGAGGACTTTTACAGCCAGACAAGAGTTCATCAAGGCAGCAGGTCAACAGCAAGGCAGCAGTCCTTTGTAGAAAAGCAGACAGGTGAGTCCTTTGAGCAGCCAGGCAGTTCTTCTTGGCAGGATGTAGTTTCTGGTTCAGGTTTCTTCTCCAGCAAGTGTCTGATGAGGTAGGGCAGAGGCCCTGTTTTATACTAAGTTGTGCCTTTGAAGTGGGGGTGACTTCAAAGAGTGTCTAAGAAATGCACCAAGCCCCCTTTCAATTCAATCCTGTCTGCCAGAGTCCCAGTAGGGGGTGTGGCAGTCCTTTGTGTGAGGGCAGGCCCTCCACCCTCCCAGCCCAGGAAGACCCATTCAAAATGTAGATGTATGCAAGTGAGGCTGAGTACCCTGTGTTTGGGGTGTGTCTGAGTGAATGCACAAGGAGCTGTCAACTAAACCTAGCCAGACGTGGATTGAAGGGCACAGAAAGATTTAAGTGCAAAGAAATGCTCACTTTTTAAAAGTGGCATTTCTAGAATAGTAATATTAAATCCGACTTCACCAGTCAGCAGGATTTTGTATTACCATTCTGGCCATACTAAATATGACCTTCCTGCTCCTTTCAGATCAGCAGCTGCCACTTCAACAGTGTATGAGGGCAGCCCCAATGTTAGCCTATGAAGGGAGCAGGCCTCACAGTAGTGTAAAAACGAATTTAGGAGTTTTACACTACCAGGACATATAAACTATACAGGTACATGTCCTGCCTTTTACCCACACAGCACCCTGCTCTAGGGGTTACCTAGGGCACACATTAGGGATGACTTATATGTAGAAAAAGGAGAGTTCTATGCTTGGCAAGTACTTTTAAATGCCAAGTCGAAGTGGCAGTGAAACTGCACACACAGGCCTTGCAATGGCAGGCCTGAGACAAGGTTAAGGGGCTACTGAAGTGGGTGGCACAACCAGTGCTGCAGGCCCACTAGCAGCATTTAATCTACAGGCCCTAGGCACATATAGTGCACTCTACTAGGGACTTATAAGTAAATTAAATAGCCAACCATGGATAAACCAATCAATAGTACAATTTACACAGAGAGCATATGCACTTTAGCACTGGTTAGCAGTGGTAAAGTGCCCAGAGGTCAAAAGCCAACAACAACAGGTCAGAAAAAATAGGAGGAAGGAGGCAAAAAGTTTGGGGATGTCCCCGTCAAAAAGCCAGGTCCAACAGATGCCATGAAACACACCTTATCCTGGAGGTCGTTCCACCTCTTCCTGATGTCCTCCTGCGTGGATGTGTGCCCACTGAGTTGACCCTGTCAACGATCCTCTACCATAATCCTCAACTTATTGTCAGTGAAACATGGGTGCTTTTGAGGTGCCATTTTGGTGGGGTGGGCGTGTTTGGTTGTGGATGCAGGTGGTTCGTGGTGTTGGTATGTGTGTGTGATGCGTGCCTTGTGCAAAACGTGAAGTGTGATGTGTGCTGAGTGTTTAGTGTGAATATGCCAGTAGTGTATGGGTTCTGTGTAACTGGGTCATCGCTATGTGAGCTGATCGTAGGGTTTGCAAGGGATTGTGAGTGTGTGAGGGGTTGATTTATAGTGCCGTGAGCAGGTGTGTATGGTTTGTGTATGTGTCTCAGGTATGGGGTATTTTAACTGTCTAATGTGGCATTGCCTACTATTGGGGGTACCTTTTTGAACCGTGGGGGTGCACACCGCCAATCATGTTCCGCCGTGCATGGTCCGCTAGGCAGGGATCTGATACGTGATAGGCCGGATGGAATGGTGTTGGCATAGCAGAGCTGGTGGTCGAACAGTCATTCTTTCGTCGTCAGTCGGCCTGGCAGTGTGGCATTTATGGCTGAATTTGGGCGGTTTTCACTTTGTGGCTCGTAATAAGAAGGTCACTGTACCGCCGGCACTGACAGTATGGTGGCGGTATTCTGCACGGGCGGTCTTGCACGGATACCGCCGATATCGTAATGAGAGCCTCAGTGTCAGGACACCCTTGGATAACAGTCCACTCTATAAAATGTTTAGCATAACATAACATTCTGTCCATTGCTTTGGTGGCGCTAGGCGAGTCTCCCTAAGTAGGAAAAGAAATGCCCAAATCTGGGTCCTGAGGTTGCTACAGCATAAGACATAAGGCGCTACACTGATGAGGCCCAACAAAGCTTAAGCTTGTCTGAGGTTGTTTGTGCTCATGTTCAGATGGGACTCCCCCTGGAACTTTAGTAAGGACTATTGCTTGTGGGATGGGGCCAAGACCGATCTTCATAGGTTGATTTCTGTCTTTAATGGCGCAGACGAGCTAAAAAATGATGGCCTGGAATGTAGCCCTAAACGATTAACAGCTGCTGAAATGAATTTAAACATTCCACTCATCACTTTTTACGTGTTCTCTCCAGCAGTTATGGTATTAATTTCTCTCTGGACCACAGGAGTTGGACACCGCTTTGAGAACCACTTAATGTTTTGCTTTGTTGTGCCGACTAGAAGAGGGTGTAGCCGGCTGAAGCTGTTAATAAAGATGTCACCCTGAGGTTTTATGACAGTTTCACGTTCATCATGGCCAACACAGGTAAGTGTCGTATTTTCCAGGTCAGTGCTGCAGGAACACATTGCTATAAAATGACCGCCTCGTGCTGGTTAATTTCATAGGTTGCTGGTCAGTGTTGTGAGAAAACATTCTTATTTCAGCATCCATTGCCTAACATTGGCAAATAATCACTTTCCAGTCAGTGTTGGCAGTAAATATTACACGTCACCACTGCCCACTTTACAAGGGAAACTAAGTGACGGTCAGTGTTGTTAATGAGACTGAGCAGAAAACAAGGGAAATTCTATCATTGCCCTGGTCGCCGTTTCCTGTTGCCAAAATGTGGTGGGTTACAAGGTTGATAGGGCCAGTGCATGCCCCTCTTTTTGACAGTGCCCTTTTATGCAAGCACGTGTGCAACGCGAGTGACGTGGACGTCGATTCACCAAAATTCAAAGGGGAACCGGAAATGAAGTCACGTGTTAGGGCGGACGGAAAGGTGTGACCCTGATGATACCACAGGGCTCAACACTGTTCCCTCTTGCCACTGAGAAGGTTCCTATTTGATAGGATGACCAGACGTCCCGAATTTGCCTGGACAGACCCGGGTTTTGAAGGTCTGTCCCGTCGTCCGGACACTACTCTAAAATAGTAAAGTGTCCCGGTTGAACCTGTACATTCATCACATTGTTGTGCAGGCTCACATTTCAACCGGCTCTCCCAGAAACTGGGAACAGAAGTTTACTGGTTGAAACTCTCCTGCTGTGCTGCCTCGCCTCATTCTAGCAGCACAGCAGGATTTAGTAAGGTTTGTATCAGGGTTGTTGAGCCCCTAGTTCAAACCGGGCCAACCAGCAGATGGAACCTGGAGCTTTTCACAGAAAGGGGAAGGAATAAAACAATATATATATATATATATCCTGATACCTAGTAGGACGTTTAGTCCTATTTCTATGTCTGTGCCCGTCCTGTTTTTTTTTGTTCTGAAAATCTAGTCACCCTACTATTTGATAATGCAGGCTATAGGAAGCACTAGGGCCCATATTTACCAAGGATGCGCATGGGTTTTGCATTACCTTTTTAACTCAGACCTGACGCAAAATCTGTTTTGGGATTTACAAGCCAACGCAAATTGCTATTTGCGTTGGTTTGTAAAGAAAAGAAACACAAACCAGCGTTCAGCACAGCTTTTCATTACTCTGCATCAAGGGGGCGTTCCATGGACGTTCCTGTGCTACTACCTATGTTTGGTATGCAAAACCCTATCTACTAACAATAGTAGACATGGCTTTGCTGCGAAAATTAAAGTCACTTGAAAGCAGGAGTTAAAATGAGAAATGCTCTCATGTCTTTCTTCTTCTCCAGCTTTGCATGTGTCCTGTACTGTGCAGCAAACACCCAAAGTAGAAAAGTTGTGAATCAGTATAAGCATTGTATTTATAGTGGGAGGATAACATTACTGCACAAAACCTATGCTAGACTCACACAGATACCTTTGCACTATGGCGCAAAGGTGTGTGTGTGGCGCTCGCAGCATAATTGTGTTCTGGCGCTAGGGAGAGAAGAGGACAGAGCATTATCTCTGTAGCTATGGCGCGGTCCTTCTCGCTCCCTCTCACGCAACGCAGCGCAACAACTTTGGGTACTAGGCCTAGGAGTGAAACCGCAGAAAATAAGCCAATCTAGAGCCTGGTTTACCTCATTTTGTTTATCGTAGGTTTCCCACTGCTGCCTTGAGCACTTACACTAGGTGTAGTGAGGTGAATGCCAAGGGTAGCCACGAGCAAGTCATGGGAGAGCTACTACCACTGGTAACTCCCAGTGGACGTGCACGGAGTGAGGTGCTGAGGCGCACCCAAAACATCTCATTTGCTGTTTATTAGTATCATGTAAAGTTACAATGTGAAATTAGCAAATTGTGTTCAATGACAATTCTCATAAATAAATATTGACAACACTAGGAAGTAACCACGAGGTTATAGGCAGAGAACCTTGCAAAACTCATTTATAAATAAACACAAACTAAACAATTTGATAAATACACGTGCTCCAGGCAGCTGGTATAACAACACCGAGTTCAATTTTCAGTCGAAAGACTGCAGGTTATACAGCCTTTTATTGAACGAACTGAAAATATAATGAAACAATGGCAGAGGGCATTATCTTTCACATCCTTGTGGATGGCAAATTTGATGAAATTATATTCTGAGCAGAAGTTTTCCTTACCTGATAGAGAAGGCAGAGGTTATTTATAACCAATTAGGTTCTGAACATTTAAATAGAGATTGCTCTGTATTAACCCTTTGTCTCTCTCCGTGCTCTAAAAATAAATGCAATACCCAACATTCCAGAATAATAGCTACATGGATCCCTAAAACAACCCACTTACAGGAGGGTTATCCCTTGCAGCAATACCAAGGCGTATGTATTACCATAAGAAAGTTTGACTTAAAGTAAGACCTTCCTTAGCCTCTAGTGGGGAACAGGTGCTGGTAATGCCATCAAGGTGTGTTGTGCCTGGAATCCTTTCATGTATTTATTTATTTATTTTTGCAAATATATGTAATAGCATTTTAAGGTGCAAAGATGATAACAAGTAAAAATGCATCTGTCTAAAGTTGGCATGCATATCCCCTGCCGCTCCAATGGACTACTTCACAGGGGGAAGTGCACAGGCAAAATGCAATCACTCACAGTAAAGAGAACCACAGGCTGAGGAGGGCTGGCCCACTGGCTCTTGTTGCATGCTGTGGTGGGCAGACACAAACTGTGACTGACATTTGAACAGGACGATGGATGTAGCGAACAAATGTTAGTTTGTATATATGTATGTATAGAGTGTTTTTTGTGATTGGTTTGGAAAAGATGAAGCTGGTGAAAAATCTAAAGCTGTTTCTAGGCCAGCCCTAAAAAGCAGACCTCATGTTAGCCTAAAAAGCAGAGCTCATGTAAGCTGGAGAGTGCAAACTAAAGAGAGGCAAAGGGAGGAAGGGCACTAAAGATATACCGGAAAGATCTATTGGTTGACAATCTACCAAGGAAAGAAGCAGTGTTGCCACAACCGATGGTGGAAAGATGTGGACAGCACATCTAGCGGGACTAAATAAGTGCATACGATAACAAAGTTTAATAATTAGTAGAAAAGTCAGTTTGCACAATATCTGGTTCTAGTACACAACCTTTGCATATGTGTAGTATGACAGGGATTGCCGGTACCTGAACAGGTTTGTTTACTGAAGAAAGAAGGGTCTTTCCAGCTCGGAAGACTATGTGAACATCCCCGGACCTTGAAAAAACAAGAATCCAAGGCCACCTTCATACCTCCATAGGGGACTTCTCAGCAGCTGGGAAGCAGAGCTCACATGGGAAATAAGAGCGAGGAAAGAAAAAGAGACAAGTATTGTCAAAACCAGTAGGCCTGGGGGTCAATGTACTTATGCAGGCAGTATTTGCACATTAAAGTGCGATACACAGAAGGGAGCCACTTGAGCAGATATGGAGGGCTATAGCTGTAACATAGCTCCTCATGCAGATCAATGCAAGCTCTGCAGTGGAGGCAGCTGGATACAACTAAACAGCCAATAGCATTAGATGACAGATGAACACTACTGAGCTGAGCCAAGACATGATTCATCGAGAAGGAAGGCAGTGCCTGGAAGAGGCGGATTGAAGAAAGCCAATGGTTGAAAAGGATGAACTGAAAGCCCTCACTGTATAGGTTGTTAGCATTAGGCAGACCTGCCGACTCACACGGTGCTACTGTGCCTCAGTAGATTTCGGCTCTCTTCACACGGTCACACGGTGAGGAGCCGAAATCACACGGTGGTAGGCAAGAGGAGGTGGAAACCACTGAAAAGCATGGATTTCCAGATCCTCTTTGGAGGCTGTAAGCAGCTGATGACGATTAAAAGGTGTGAAAACACCCGTGGACATCGACTTCAGACCTAGCAACCTTTGTGTTTTTGTTTTGTCGGAGGTGGGAAGCAGGTCAATGAGGGCAAGGCACAGGCGCAGACGTGTCTCAAAGGTAGTTCAGCATAAAGCCCCACCCCTTTCCAAGGCCACACCCCTTTCTCACAAGGCACATTTTATTTTCACGTTGGCCGGTCTGAATAAGTCTGTTTGACAGCTGTATAATCAGATACGTCATTTGTGGGTCCCGATCTCAGAAAATCACCATGATTTAAGTTCCAGACTCTCACATCTCTTATGAGACACCTAACCTGACATTCTGCACCTGCCACAATGGGGGAGGCCAAGGGAGGGTATCAGGTGCAAATGCACTAACTCACTCACTGTCCCTGTTCCACCATTTCACAGTTGGTGATGGGCCCACACTGTCAACATTGCGAGTGGCGACAGGAGAAGCTTGTTCAGGGGGGGTTCACTGCTTTCCCTGAACAGCAGATGATGCACCGATCTGTGAGGGGCAGACCCTTACAACCAGTGCTTAATTTGTAAATAAACAGGTGCCAGTGCCCAAAGCCCTCCTCTTAAAAATGTGCGAACACGGAATACTGAGGCAGCGTAATCCTGAAGCCATCTCGGACCTCTTTAATCCGTTTTAAGGTACTCCCTGCCCCCTCAGCTCACTCTTGCAGCTCTCTGCATTCTCCCATTTCTCTTCCTCCGTTTTTGCCATATGTGTCTTTTGCTCGCAGTGAGTGCTTGAGGCAGAAAGCTAAGCGCCGGCCCTAAAAAATAAGTGCCGGTGCTCAGCACCGGAAACAACAAGCACAAATTAAGCACTGCTTGCAACCTTCCTTGTCAGACTTCTGTCATACTCTGCCCTTTCAACACATTTATTATTAATATATCTCTATGCACTGCAATGATTCTATCATACCCTAGAACTAGCAACTAGGCATTAGGCCAACCCCTCCCGGGACAGTACCTCCAACTCCCTCTGTTTCCAGTGAGGGATGACCTTCTCCGCATCAGCATCAGCAATACTGGAACTCTAGTCTATCTCATATAAATTAGGGCGCCTGGTTTTGTGGCATTTTCCCCTACATTCATTTCACTGATAATCATGCATTCCCAATTAGATTCCTATTGGATTTTAGTGCTGCAAGCAGCCACATAAATGATATAAAATACACTCATCTGAAACAAGTAGAATTGTAGTTCATCTCCTGGAGGTATTAAAGTTTCATGAGGAAATCACTTCCCTTTTTCACTTCATATGCTTCCAATTTTTAGAGTCATTGGTTTAAACGTCATGATTGACAGCACTGAGATTCCATAAATAGCAGATCCACTTTCCTTTTCCAAGTATTTAGTAATAAATGCAGACAGGGAAACAGACTGATTTGAGTCTACATTTGTGCAGAAATCATCCAAAGGACAAAACCCATCCTTACTTGTAAGGTCTCACCCCTAGAGGGAACAGATTTATTGGAAGTAAACTATATGCTCTCCCTGTTTCGCTTTCACTCTCTTTCTGTCTGACCTCCGGAGAGGAAACAGCTCTTGAAACTCCAGAGAAGGGACTGGCTCCGGGAGAGGAGGGCATCTGATGGCGGCTCCTGTTAGGATGAGTTCTGCTCTTTGGTTGTGTGCATGAAGAATGATCAGTGTTCTAATCTCTTCACTCCTCAGGCTGGTGTAGGTGGGGTTGCTTATGTAACAAAGACAGCTTACTGAAACATACTCCAGCTTTCTTTGCAGAAGTCCAGTCCAGTTTCCCCGGGTTGAGGGGTGTTGTGAAATTCTGCTTTTTCTTGAGGGTTTTTTGTTCTTCTGCACGGGGGCGTAGCTTGGTCGGCAAGATTGGTGGGGTTGTAAGCTTCACATTTCCCAACAATCATGCTGGCGTATCATATGAGAAGCAGGACTTGAGGGGGGCATAAAGGGCAGTGAGAAGAGAGGGGTGCGGAATATTAGGGGTACTTAAAACGCAATATTTTTCAAAGTAGGGCATTCAAAACAAGGACTAGAGAGTGTGTGTGTATTGTTGTCGGTGTGTGTGTGTAAAAATCGAAGGTGAAAGCAGACAAACACCTCACTTTACCCAACTGAAAGCACTGGTACCCAACAATTTACTACAGAATACATTTTTTTATAGGCGTGCAACACCCCCAAACAACACCCTGGAGCTACACCCCCCATTCTGCATGTAGCAGATCGGTGAATCTGATGCTGTTATGTTGGTTTGGGATTCTGATATTCTGAATAAGATGTATTTCTGTCGCATTTTTGAAGTGGGTCTTTTTGGCAACTTTCCGAAAGTAGTGTCGTAGCCCAGATAACTTATAACTACTATAACACCATTTTGAGGCTCCTTGGAGCAGAAATGGGTAGATGTAAACTTATTATTTTAAATTTCCTCACATACAAATTATCTGTGTACAACCAATGTGTGCTAACCACTGAGGAAGATGCTGGTCTTGGGTAAGCACAGCTAATGGGTGTTCTGTGTTTTACCAAAATGCTTGCCGTCCAAGACCACAGAGATGTTGGTGTCCCTCAGTTTTAGGATGTGCCCAGGGATATGATGTCAGATCCTACTCAGGATATGGATTATGTCATTGGGGTGGCATTGGAACTAGCACTTGGAAGCTCCACACAGATAGTTTATTGCCACAGGTGCTGGCACTTCTCTTCCACATCACTTTAAAGCCAGGAATTCCAGCTATGACTTTTGTAGTCCCTCTGTTCAGTAAAGGTTTTAGCTGATAAGGCAACAGTTCTTGCAGCCCTGCCTGCTTCCTGATATAGCACACCTCCCAACCCCTCAAAGATGGCATTGACAGGAAGGAGTTAGGTGTGTAAACCCCAGGGCTGGTGTGGCTGATAAATTGTCTTCAGGATGGTAGAGGCCTCTTTGCAGGCTGCTGTCCACCTTAGTCCAAAGACTTTGAAACTTTGTTGTAAGTCTGTGCTGCTGGCGCACTGTCTTTCTTAGATGCTGGGTACTCCTTAATCAATTTGGTGAGCACATTAAGATGGGTTCTTCACAGAAATTCTCTGTTCCCCTCCGTTCCACCTGGTTGGTTGTTTATCCTTGGAGCCTCCATTGGAATGGCCACTTTCAGGCGCTCTTCATTGAGACTTGTTTCATCACCTGGCAGATACCAGAAGGAGTGGTGTCTGCAGGGCTTAATTTGAGTCGGTGGTTTTCAGTGTGGGGCACCGGCACCTATTTTTGAGGATCGACACTTAGGCCCCGATTTATACTTTTTTTGCATCGCATTTGCACCATTTTTTATGCAAAAGCGGCACAAACTGAAGTAATATAATGGTATTTTGTAAGTTTGCGCCACTTTTGAGTAAAAAATGTACCCAAACGCAGCACAAAAAAAGTATAAATCAGGGCCTTAGTTTTCTGCATCAGGCATTTACTGCGAGCAAAAGACACATACAGGAAAGGTGGAGAAAGACACAAACAAAAAGCATCACAAAGGGAGAAAGCAAGCAAAAAGCTGCAAGAGTGAGCTGAAGGGGCAGGGAGTGGCTGTAAATGGATTACAGAGGTTCGAGATGCCTCCCACATTTAAATGCAGCAGCCGCGTGTTTCAAAAGAGAGCTTTGGGCGCCTGCACGTTTTTATTTACATATTAAGCACTGGGTCTGTGTTTGCTTGCGCCGTGATAACTGTACCTGCGGTTTACCCGTCTCCTACCAGTGACAACCTTGACAGCCGCAGAGGAGCTTCATGTGTTTGTGTCGTGGGTCAGCTGAGACTTGACAGGTGGTGACCAGAGTGTCATATTGTGCAGCATTTCTACAAATTATGCACATTTGCTCTTTACTGTGTGTGTGTTTCTGAGACCGTGCTCATACTCGCCATTATTATCGCTACAGAGTAACTGAAAGGTCATTCAGAGGTCAGAGAAAACCCGCGTGTCTATTTGTAGCGCCGCTGCTGTCCGGTCGCCGGTTTTCGTCCAGTACCAGTTATTTTGTTTTTCACTGCAATCCTTAATTTTTTTTAAAGTACACATAGCCTTTTTCGTTGTCTTCTGTCAGCAACTCGTTGAATTTTAAGCAACTATGGCTGACAAAAAATGTATGACGTTTTACATTTTAGGTAGATTATGTGGCAAGCAATTTCCCCTGAGCCAGCACGTAGCCAATGTCCAGGCCTGCTATTTTGGGTAAACACACGTCACCTGCTTTTCGTTCTAATTCCAATTGGAAATACCGGATTATGAAAGCAATAACAAGAACAGCGCATTCTTGAGAATCGTTTTTTTTTTTACATCAGTAATCAACTCTTTCCGTTTGCCAATGACCAGAGAGCCACACATCCGTGTGCATCCAGATACATTTTAAGGGTTTTGGAGGCCCTGGGCCAAACGTATTTTGGGGGCCCCTATTCGGAACAGCTTTGAATTTATGATCCAATTTCGGCTCTTTCATGTTCTCTTTCCTCAGGACACTGACAGTGCATGGGCCAACTGGCCCAAATTCTGAATGTGTTTACAACTAACATCCAGGGATTAGGATGCATGTTTTCAATAATGTTACAAAGGAGCTGCTTACTAATATTACTGCACATAATCTCTGTGATACCCTCCAATGTCTCATATGTGAGGTCCTAAAACATTCCTTATGGATGGTGCATACAGCCTAAACACAAAATTCCTCAGCAAAACGTCTGTAAAAGACTCTCACACATCTAACCAGTTAAAAATAAATTAAAGGAAAACAGGATTTAAAAGAATCTGTTTAAGAATTGGGGTCCCTGAGAGGCTGGGGCCCTGGGCCTTAACCTACATTGCCCACGCCTTAAGACGTCTCTGCGTGCATCGAGGAACCCATCCCGCACACACCTTTGTGAATCAGAAGTATAATTGCCTTAGCAGGGCTATTTATTGCCCCCATTAGTAAGAGAGGATGTGGCCCTGCCCTTCCCTACACTGCCGTTTATGGGATTAGGCCTAGACTATGGCCCCTAATACGGGAAACAAGAAATTCCATGGCAACATCCTGGCAACATTCTGTTGGAATTATAGTTACCAACAGATTTTTCTCATGAAGATAAAGGCCCTCATTTTGAGGCAGGCAGTCATCAGACCACCAGACTCGCTGTGGTGGTCTTGCACCTGCGGACCCGGCAGTAAAGAACGCCACATCACAAGTTGTGGGGTTTGGCAGAAGCCAAACCTCCACACCGCCGTCTGGCCTGCCGGTGCAGTCGCACCGACGTGGCCAGTGGTAAGCACCTCTAACCCAGCGGCAGGCCTCAATCTGCCGGCAGGATAACAAGCCTGCAGACCGCCAGGCTTTCGTGGCAGTCACCCCACCCCAAAAACCCTGGCGGTAACGCACCAGGCAACAGGAATTCCCATTCCTGTCTCTGGCACACGCACCCCCATATGTCCACACACATGCAGACACCCCCCCACCCCTTCACGCACACATTCATTCACATACACACCCCTCAGCATACGCGTACATTGACACAGACACCCCCACTCACTCACATACATGCAGCCACACACCCCCACTCGCACGCAAACACGCAGTCAGACACCTCCATACACACGCACATAAGCGCACACAAACATTCACATTCAGTCGCATGCATGCACGCATTCAGCACCCCCTCCGCATACTCGCACTCATACTACACCTCCCTCCTCCTTCTGCATACTTGCACTCACGCACCCACACACACAAACACCTTCGCCACACCCCCTGTCAGACGATCAGCTCACCTTTCCCGGTGAGCTGGTCATCCGGGGGAGGGGATGGGTCCTGGCGGTTTTGTATCCTTCACGCAAGCCATACTCCTCCAAGCCATATTACGGCTCGTAATACGGCAGGCGGAGTCTTGCTGGAGTGGCTGTGCTGGGGATGCAACTGCCTCTTCGGAGTCGGGCTTCTGCCCATAAATGGGCAGAAGTCCTCCAATGACTCCTAATAAAGTGGTCAGCAGACCGCCAGCACTGGCGGTCTGTTGGCTGCAGCGGCGTCCGCGGACTAACAAAAAGACAGCCAAAGCCGTAATGAGGCCCAAAGAGTTCATTTACATGTAATGGTAGGGTGACCAGGTGTCCCAGATTTGCCGGCATAGTCCCAGATTTTTAGCAGCTGTCCAGGCAGATTTCAGCGCGTTTGCTCATGTCCCGGTTTTCAGAGAGAGTCAAGTGAAAACCGAGTTATGCAAGTTTTTATATGTTCCCAACCAGTACTAGTTAGCAGCTGTTCTCAAAAAGCAATTGAATGAACAGGTGTGACTGCCGGTTTCAATAATGCACTTTATTTTGCCATGTCTGTTTTTCTAGGTTGATGCGCGCTGTCATTCTGTGGCCCTCGGCTGATGAAAAATAGTAGTCCTTATTCTATTTTACTGAAATGTCCCTTTTCCTTGTTTCTTTTAAATATCTTTTCACCCTATGCAATGGGGGATTACTGTGCAGAGCAGGTTTTACCAGGCAGAAATCTGCAAGGTATCCCACGGCCAAAGCCTTACGCAATTTTACAGGCTGAATTTTCTGGCCTGTAACATCCGGACCCGTGTTCCCACACCCAGAAAACACAGGTATGAGAACACCCGGTCAGTGGTGATCAGGCAGAACAGCATTCCACCCTAGAAGGCTGCTCCTCGTCCCTTGTAGTCACGGCCTAATTGGCATACGACTTAGGAGCCAATGGAATGAAATGCAACGCGAAGGAAACCAAAGGGGTGAATAATAATTCAAACTTTTCTAGGCCTTTGTGCTGTCATAGTGGACCTCCGTGAGAGGAAGAGAGAGTGTCCTTGCATGGACCTTGCTGAGACATGTCAAGTGTTGGTGGGGCTCCTGTCAGGGCCCTAGCAGTTCAAGCTGAGCAGCATCTTACGAGGCCTGGCCAAGGCTGATTTCCACATGGCTGGTCTCCTCTGTGATGGCAGATAAAGGAATGGAATTGTAAGAGATGTTTCAAATTAACAAATAATGATTCCCCAGTGTTTTGCATATTTTGCGTCAAAAACAATTTCATTGAAACTTACAGAACCGTAGTGCCGCATTTGCGTCGTCTATTGACGCAAAATCGGCGCAAATTTACAAAATGCAATTGTATTTTGTTAGTTTGCGCCGTTTTTGCGTCAAAAAGCGGCGCAAATGCGGCGCTAAAAAAGTATAAATATGGGCCACGTGTTTTTCCGTGGTGGGCCAAAATAGGCCCAAACTAGCTCTGAATCCAACTTGAAATTAAACATGGCTGTGTTTTTATTTGTTCGCTCTCCACACACAGCAAAATGTGAATGAATGAAATGCTTTGTTATGAAGTCGTACTTGATGAGCCTCAAGGAGGAAGCTTTCCTTCCTGAAATGTAACTGGTTAAGGTCCTTTCAGTCTGATTCGGTGGGCCCATTCATTCTGTGAGTCTCTCATTGTAACTAGATTTGTACAATCACATCCAATGATGTGAGGTCAAGGGGGGCTACTATTCATTTAGAGGGTTTAGAGGATTTGTTGTTGTATTTTATTAAGAAATGTGATTCACTCAACCTATGCAACATTCTTGCTCGCCTTACAGTGATACAATGATTTTTGGTGTGTATTTTCTCATAAAAAGGACTAATTTTAGAGGTGAGCCATGAATCACCTTCTAATTCATAAAGAGCTCACCCTTGTCAGCCCTACTCATGCTTAGGACTAAGAATATTCTTTCTGAGGTGCGGCTCTATGTCACATTGTTAGAAATGGCCCTTTCTGCAGGGTCACCCCCAAAATCTTTGCCTTCCGTCTGTTTTTCTCACTCATTTTAGCTGACTTTAAAGATTCTCAGCAATATTCTTCTCAGCACTTTACCACTGCTGACCAATGCTAAAGTGCAGGTGCTCTGTGCTCTAAACATGGTAACACTGGCTTCTCTAGAATTGGCATATTCAATTTACGTGTAAGTCCCTCGTAAAGTGCACTATTTGTGCCAAGGGCTTGTAAATTAAATGCTACTAGTGGGCCTGCAGCACTGATTGTGCCACCCACTGAAGAAGTTATTCACTATTGCGAGGCCTTTCTCTCCCATGGGATAACACTGGGATTACATTTAAACATCTTTTAACCCCTTCGCTGCCAGGCCTTTTCCTCCTCAAGTACCAGGTCTTTTTTGGGCTATTTGGGGCACTTCGTGCTTAGGCTCTCATAGCTTTTTGTCCACATAAGCTACCCATACCAAATTTGCGTCCTTTTTTTCTAACATCCTAGGGATTCTAGAGATACCCAGAGTTTGTGGGTTTCCTTGGAGGAGACCAAGAAATTAGCCAACATACAGCAAAAATGTAGTTTTTTAAAACAAATTAGAAGAAAGGGCAGCAGAAGAAAGCTTATGGCTTTTTCCCTGAAAATGGCATCAACAGAGAGTTTGTGGTGCTAAAATCACCATTCCCCAGCTTTCAGGAACAGGCAGACTCGAATCAGAAAACCAAATTTTTCAACACAATTTTGGCATTTTACTGGGACATTCCCCATTTTTACTATTTTTTGTGCTTTCAGTCTCCTTCCAGTTAGTGACAGAAATGGGTGTAAAGACAAAGTTGGATCCCGGACAGCTAAACATTTCTGAAAAGTAGACAAAATTCTGAATTCAGCAAAGGGTCACTTGTGTAGATCCTTCAAGGGTTTACTACAGAAAGTAACAGCTAAATTAAAACAATATTGAAATTGAGGTGAAAAAACAGCCATTTCTCTCCTCGTTTTACTCTGTAACTTTTTCCTGCGATGTCATATTTTTAAAAGCAATATACTGTTTCGTGTGCTAGACTCTTCTGGTTGTGGGGATATATAGGGCTTGTAGATTCATCAAGAACCCTAGGTACGCAGAGCCAATAAATGAGCTGCACCTTGCAATGGGTTTTCGTTGTCTACTGGGTATGCAGCAATTTATTTGGTAAAATATAAAGAGTCAAAAATAGGTATCAAGGAAACCTTTATATTTCCAAAATGGGCACAAGATAAGGTGTTGAGAAGCAGTGGTTATTTGCACATCTCTGAATCCCGGGGACCCCATACTAGAATGTGAATTACACAGCATTTCTCAAATAGACGTCTTTTTTACACACTGTCTTACATTTGAAAGGAAAACATGTAGAGAAAGACAAGGGGCAGTAACACTTGTTCTGCTATTCTGTGTTCCCCCAAGTATCCCGATAAAAATAGTACCTCACTTGTGTGGGTAGGCCTAATGCCCGCGACAGGTAACGCAACATGGACACATCACATTTTTGCATTGAAATCTGACGTGTTTTTTGGAAAGTGCCTAGCTGTGGATTTTGGCCTCTAGCTCAGCCGGCACCTTGGGAAACATATCAAACATGTGCAGTTTTGAAAACTAGACACCGAAGGGAATCCAGGATGGGGCGACTTGTGGGGCTCTCACCAGGTTCTGTTATCCAGAATCCTTTGCAAACCTCAAAATGTGGCAAAAAACACTTTTTCCTCACATTGCGGTGACAGAAAGTTCTGGAATCTGAGAGGAGCCACATATTTCTTTCCACCCAGGATTCCCCCAAGTTTCCTGATAAAAATGGTAATTCACTTGTGTGGGTAGGTCTAGTGCCGTGACTGGAAATGCCTCAAAACACAACATGGTCACATCACATTTTCCTAAAGAAAACTGACCTGTTCTTTGCAAAGTGCCTAGTTGTGGATTTTGGCCTCTAGCTCAGCTGGCACCCAGGGAAACCTACCAAACCTGTGCATTTTTGAAAACTAGACACCTAGGGGAATCCAGGATGGGGTGACTCGTGGGGCTCTCACCAGGTTCTGTTACCCAGAATTATTTGCAAACCTCAAAGTTTGGCAAAAAACATGGACACATCACATTTTCCCAAAGAAAACGGACCTGTTTTTTGCAAAGTGCCTATCTGTGGATTTTATCCTCTAGCTCATCTGGCACGTAGGAAAACCTAGCAAACCTGGACATTTCTTAAAACTAGAAACATAGGGGAACCCAGGATGGGGTAACTTGTGGCACTCTCACCAGTTTCCGTTATCCAGAATCCTTAACAAACCTCACAATTTGGCAAAAAAAAACACTTTTTCCTCACATTTCGGTGCTGCAAAGTTCTGGAATCTGAGGGGGGGGGGCCACAAACATCCTTCTACCCAGCATTTCCCCGCATCTCCTAATAAAAATGGTACCTCACCTGTGTGGTTAGGCCTAGTGCCCGTGACAGGAAATGCCCCAAAACACTACATGGACACATCAAAATTAGCAAATACAAAACTACCTGTTTTTGCAGGGGGGGGGAGGGCACCTGCATTTTTGGTCCTGGGATCAGCAGCCATCTAGGGTAACCTACCAAACCCAGACATTTCTGAAAACTAGACACCTGAGGGAGTCCAGGGAGGTGTGACCTGCGTGGATCACCCAGTGTTTTCTTACCCAGAATCCTCAGCAAACCTCAAATTTAGCTAAATAAATCACGTTTTTCCCACATTTCTGTGTGGGATCACCGCACCAGCACAAATTTCCTACCACCCACCGTTCCCCCCAGTCTCCTGATAAAAATGATACCTCACTTGTGTAGGTGAGCCAAGTGCCTGTGACAGGGAAGAGCCAAAAACAGGTCGAAATTGAGGGGGAACCAAAGTGGGTTTTAAAGGGCAGTTTGGAAAAAAATGTTTTTAGGCTGACAAGTGGGGCAGAATTTTTATCGGTATTGATGCAACAATGCTGGGTGGTAGGAATGTTGTGGATTCCTGCAGATTCCAGAAGGTTCCATCACAAAAATATAGGGAAAATGTGTGATTTCAAGCAAGGTTGGAGGTTTGCAGGGCATTGTGGGTAGGAAAATGCTGTGGGGTGCATGTGAAGCACACCACCCTGCACTCACCCAGATGTTTAGTTTTCAGATGTGTCTAGGTCTCGTAGATTTTTCTACATGTCAGCGCCCCAAAGTCCAAAAAGTACAGCCCTCACCCTTCGAAGTGGGACGATTTTGAGAGTTAGACAAGCTCTCATGGTCCAAATGTAAAACCAAAACCCAAAATAATCAATTGTCCTCTAGCTTGCCATTGGGATAAGATCTTTTAGTGTGCGGGGCAGAGCTGAAAGACTGTTACTCCCTTCAGTTTGGGTGGGGGGCATAACCATGCCCATACTGGTTGGTAGCCACCACCCCACTATTCTTTTTTAATTCCCTGGTATCTAGTAGGCTGTCTGCTCCCTGGGGAGTAGATCGGGGGTAATTGCCCCAGCTGCCCACTAGTGGGCAGAACAACTTTGTCCCCATTTATTTGGGGTGGGGTATGACCATTTTGAAATAAAATCTTCCCTGGTCTCTGCTGGGCTTTGGGCCCCTTTGTGGGCAGATGGGCCTTCCAAAAATTGTCCCATCTGCCCCCAAGGGTGGCAGAAATGGCCGCATTGGGAGTGACCCTTACCAAGGGGCTGCCTCCCCAGACAAAACACACACACACCAATCCCTGGTGCCTCCCGGGGACAGATCAGCCTAATAGAAATAGACCGATCTGCCCCCAAAGGGGGCAGAAGTGGCCTAAAATAAATTTGCCCCCCAGGGGAGCGACCCCTGCTTAAGGGGTCGCTCACCTTGCGTGAAACTGATGTAATAAAAAATCCCTGGTGTCTAGTGGTTTCTGCCCCCCTTAGGGGCAGATTGGCATAATAAAAATAAGCCGATCTGCCCCCAAGAGGTTCAGAAATGGCCTAAAAAGAATTTTCCCCCAGGGGGAGTGACCATTGCCTAAGGGGTTGCTCCCCACCTCTAAACAAATGTTAAAATAATTATCCCTGGTGCCTAGTGGCTTCTGCCGCCCCTCGAGGCAGATCGGCCTAATTAAAATAGGGGAGGGAAGAAAAGGCCTCATAAATAATTGCCCTCCAGGGGAGTGACCCATGCTCAAGGGGTCGCTCCCCTTCATGGTTTACGTAAAAGAAAAATTATCCCTGGTGCCTAGTGGCTTCTGCCCCCCGGGGTAGATTGGCCTAATTAAAATAGGCAGATCTGCCCAGGGGGCAGAACTGGAATAATAAAAAATCTCCCCCCCCCCCCCCCAGGGGAGCGACCCTCGCTCAAGGGGTCACTCCCCTTCATTGTTTGCAGAAAAAAACACTCCCTGGTGTCTAGTGGTTTCTGCCCCCCTTAGGGGCAGATTGGCATAATAAAAATAAGCCAATCTGCCCCCAAGGGGTTCAGAAATGGCCTAAAAAGAATTTTCCCCCAGGGGGAGTGACCCTTGCCTAAGGGGTTGCTCCCCACCTCTAAACAAATGTTAAAAAAATTATCCCTGGTGCCTAGTGGCTTCTGCCGCCCCTCGAGGCAGATCGGCCTAATTAAAATAGGGGAGGGAAGAAAAGGCCTCATAAATAATTGCCCTCCAGGGGAGTGACCCATGCTCAAGGGGTCGCTCCCCTTCATGGTTTACGTAAAAGAAAAATTATCCCTGGTGCCTAGTGGCTTCTGCCCCCCGGGGTAGATTGGCCTAATTAAAATAGGCAGATCTGCCCAGGGGGCAGAACTGGAATAATAAAAAATCTCCCCCCCCCCCCCCAGGGGAGCGACCCTCGCTCAAGGGGTCACTCCCCTTCATTGTTTGCAGAAAAAAACACTCCCTGGTGTCTAGTGGTTTCTGCCCCCCTTAGGGGCAGATTGGCATAATAAAAATAAGCCGATCTGCCCCCAAGGGGTTCAGAAATGGCCTAAAAAGAATTTTCCCCCAGGGGGAGTGACCCTTGCCTAAGGGGTTGCTCCCCACCTCTAAACAAATGTTAAAAAAATTATCCCTGGTGCCTAGTGGCTTCTGCCGCCCCTCGAGGCAGATCGGCCTAATTAAAATAGGGGAGGGCAGAAAAGGCCTCATAAATAATTGCCCTCCAGGGGAGTGACCCATGTTCAAGGGGTCGCTCCCCTTCATGGTTTACGTAAAAGAAAAATTATCCCTGGTGTCTAGTGGCTTCTGCCCCCCGGGGGCAGATTGGCCTAATTAAAATAGGCAGATCTGCCCAGGGGGCAGAACTGGAATAATAAAAAATCCCTCCCCCCCAGGGGAGCGACCCTTGCTCAAGGGGTCACTCCCCTTCATTGTTTGCATAAAAAAACACTCCCTGGTGTCTAGTGGCTTCTGCCCCCCGTGGGGGCAGATTGGCCTAATTAAAATAGACCGATCTTCCCCCGGGAGGGCAGAAGAAGTCTTTTAAAAAATGCCCCCCCCTGGGAACGACCCTTGCTCTAGGGGTCGCTCCCCTCATGCCAATTACACACAAAACAAAAACAAAAATCTCTGGCATCTAGTGGGCATTTCTACAGCCTGATCGCTTCATGATCGGGCTGCAGAAATGCTCAAAGAGACATGAAAGGAAAGGAAAGGCCTTTCCTTTTCTTTCATGCCTCTGCCTGTCCTCACCCCCTGATCAGAAGAGAAATGCATAATTTCTCTTCCGATCCGCGCTGGAAGTTAAGCTTCCAGCGCGCGGGGGGCGGCCTTTGATGAGGTCAGCGTGCAATCTTGCGCTGATGTCATCAGACGTCACTGAGGGGAAGGTGGGGGGTCAGGGGTGGAAGGGGAAGCGATTCCCCTTCCATCCCTGCCCATGAGCCAGTTCCTGGACATAACGGTTACGTCCTTGGCGCCTCAGCACTGCAACCAAGGACGTATCCGTTACTTCCATGGCAGGGAAGGGGTTAAGTGTAATTTCTAAATGGGAAAAGATAGAAATATGAAGTTTGGTGTCCCTGAACTCAAATTTAAAATCACAACTTATGGTGAAATCGTACTTAAAATTGTAAGTCTGAAAATGCCACTTTTAGA
The DNA here is from genome assembly GCF_031143425.1 of Pleurodeles waltl. NCBI lineage: Eukaryota > Metazoa > Chordata > Amphibia > Caudata > Salamandridae > Pleurodeles > Pleurodeles waltl. Next base: position 956,496,892 of record NC_090443.1, read on the forward strand.
AATTGGCATGATCTTACTTTAACCATTCTGTGCCTCTACCTACCTCTGAATACACGTTTGGGTTGGGTGACAGCTGGGCTTTGTGCATTCCATCTAGACAGCCACACACGATGGGAGTTTTGGTGTGACGTGATGGGCCTTAATGGGCTATTAACTGGCTTGGTGGGGGCAGAGCTTAGCACTGCCTCACTTACACCTGAATAGACTTGTCCTGTCCACCCACAATAGGGCCCAATGACACTGTATCGCCACACCAGTCAGCTTGGAGACAGGACAGGGGAGGCAGGACATTTGTACACTTCAAAGGAAGGCCTGGACGTTTCTCCCACCTCCCAGAACAAGGCACCAAAGTATAAATTTTGGACCACAAACCCACACAAAATCAGATCTTTACTGGAACCAAGGACACTCTGCCAGGAAGAAGGACTGCTGTGTTGGCTTACTGCTGCTGTGTGCTGTAGGAGGGACTGCCACTTTGCTGTTTGCTCTGCTGTGTTGGCCTGCTGCCTACTGCTTCTGTCTGGCAGCGAGATGGACTAGTCTTGCTCTCTACATCCTTGAACCCCAAAGTCTCCAAGTGCTTGTTAGCTTGCCCCCTGTTCTTCTGCAGTCTCAGGGATATCAAAGACTACTTGCAACTCTCCTGGTGCTGCTGCTTTCTGCAATCTGTGAGCCATACCCTTGCCAGAGGTGTCCCCTTACAGTCCTGGGTCTCAGAAGTGGGCTCTGCAGCTTCAAACTTCAAAAAGAGACGCATTGCCTCCAGCGCTGCAGAAATATTGACACATCATGTCCTCGCCATTGTTGCATTGCTCCAACAAAGGTACTGTTCAGCGGACCCTGGTGGGTTCTGTAGCCGGCCTACCCTCCATCCCAGTCGGCCTAGATTTTAGATTTGCATCAGTCCCTCACAACCTCAAGTAACATTTTGACCACTATAGGCTTCTAAGCACTGTTTTAACATTTAATCTTTAAAAAAATCATATATTGACTTTTACTGATTTGATTTTTGTCGTATTGGTCTTGTTTTAATCAGATAAATATTATCTATTTGTCTAAACTGGTGTTGAGTCTTTGTGTGGTGTCTTTCACTGTGTTGCTGTAATTAAATGTTGCACAAATAATTTACACATTTTCTAAGTTAAACCTGCCTGCTATGTGCCAAGCTACCAGAGGATGAGCACAGGTTAATTTAGGTGTGTATCTGACTTATCCTTACTAGAATTGTGGTCTCTATGTGGACAGGGTGCATACTTCTGCCAACTATAGACCTAATTTCTAAAACGAACCTCCTGCTGCATTTGACAGAGACTTATGGCAGACAACATTGCCACCAGAAAAGGCCTTCCCATTGTTCCAAATAACAAGAGCTATGATGAAGATGATGTTTCCCATGTATCCTACCCCAACTACAAAATGCAGCAAAGGTTTCTGAAGGAAGGTTACACGCGGCTGTTACTGAGGTAAGTTTCAATACATCACATTTATAAATAAATACACCTTCATATTATGGGCAGATATAAATAATATGTGTTTATTCCCCTGGTTTAAAACAAATTATTATCTTGCATATATTCCATTTACATAGTAATGTGCAACTCCTACCAAACTAAATAGGAAAATAAAATATGTAATTATCAATATTTGATTTTACTATTCCTTTTTGCGTAATTCCAGTGACCCTTTGTGTCCCTCACCTTGCACCAGGCCCAGATGATCCCCACTGCCAACTCTAGTGCATCACCCAGTATGGAACTCAGTCACTGGAGCACTACTTACACTTCATGACTCCTTACTCTTCTGTGCGGGGTCACACTTTCTCAAGAAGGTATTAGAAAGATTGACATTAATTCAAAGGCAGTTGTTACCTGACCCAAGCCCTTTCAGAAATCCCTGCTGCAGTGTGACCTCTCTCTTTATGCTGATTGTGTGGCTTGCGAGGACACTGGTGGCTGTTGCCAGCTTTTCCACTGATCTTCCATATTATTTTGTTATGTGTATTTGTGAAGTGGATTAGCACCCCCAAAATAATCCTTTAGAGCTGACAGCATGTGAGGTTGATAACGACTATATGTTAAACTCTCATTCATGAGAGCACAACGTGATGTGATGGCCTGCGCGAGGGAGTCCATGCTGCTGGTAACATTATTAAACCTATTGCTAATTTCATTGCAGAGTGCATCCAACTTCCCCGACCATTGGGAGGATCTGTTTTTGCTGGACTGTTAACATAGATTTGTTTAAAGAGAGAAATTGCCTTCTAGTAAGAATCCCAGCTCCTACCTCCTTTTGGTCATGTGCCCTTCTTCGAAGGCTACCCCTGCCGGGGAGCCATCCTCCTGGCACGGTTAGGCATAACCTTGTAGCTGCCTGTGCTTGGAGTAGTCTACCAGTGCTAAAGGGTTGGTGAGAATAACTCCTAGGGATGCGTTTGAGTACTATGCTGTCTTTTAGGTTGCTTTGTGGCACATGTCTTGTTCTAAGTGTTTCTTCACTTTCAGCTGCACTGGTGTCCCCAGAGCGCCTCTTCTTCTGCCCCAGTCTCCCACAGGCTGGGGCGGTAAGCTATCTGTTGGTGAATGAATGTGGTGCATTCAGATGGAGTGTGGCTGAGGAGAGCATTTCATATTGGAGTTGTAAGGGTGAAAGGGCATAACTGTGGTTCAAGAACTGCCTTTGATACATGTCTATTATAGATTATTTGTCTGGACATGGATTCAATACTTCATACTGATAAATGCTTTGTTTACAAAACACCAAATCCCAGAATACATTTCACTTGTCAGAAAGATTGGTGTTATAGAATATTTAGAATTTGTACATATTAGAACTTATTTTGGAATGTGTAAAAACTACAGAAATATGTAAGGGGAGGAAACAAATCAGCACAGTAGTGGAGAGTGCAAATCAGTGCTTAATTTGTAAATAAAAAGGTGCCGGTGCCCAAAGCCCTCCTCTTAAACACGTGGCTGCTGCAATTAAATGTGTGAACACGGAAGGAATACTGATGAGGCGTAATCCTGAAGCCATTTTGGGGCCTATTCTATACAAATAAAGCCACTCACTGCCCCTTCAACTCACTCTTGCAGCTTTCTACTTTCTACCTTTGTGACGCTTTTTCGTTTTTCTCTTCCTCCGTCTTTTCTATATGTGTTTTTTGCTCACAGCTTGAGGCAAAAAAATAAGTGCTTGCCCTCAAAGATAAGTGCCTGCCCTCAAAAATAAGTGCAGGTGTCCCGCACCGGAAACCACAGTCTCAAGCACTGGTCATTATACTGCACATTAGAACCTGCTAATGCATAGGTCACCACGTAGCCAGTTTTTGTTAAAATTGCTGCCTAATAAAATTTTATAACCAATGCACTAATATTGAATAGCATACATTTTCAAATTAAAAATACTCTAAATATGTTGTTTTTAATTATCTCAGGGCACAATGGCAGACCAAACTTCAGAGAGTAGTGAAACCCTTTTGAGGCCCAGTTTCCATATATTGCGTGTTTATCACTTTTAATGGCTACAGAGCGCTGCTGAAGCGTCCCAGTTCCTGGCGCACAGAGCCTTACATATTTTATACCAATCACGGGAGGCCTCTAACTTTTGTTTCAATAATTAACTAAAAGGTTTTACCACACGCTGAAATAAGCAGCCAGTAATTCTGTTCAGAGCCTGGAGGAATACTATTTACAGCAAACAGTGATGTGAAAGGGGGCTGATGGCTTCGGTCCTTGTACTAGCGATCTTTAAAATGTTTTATTTCAGACATGGCGGTAATGGGCTTGACAGGGAGGGCTGCGGTTACAGCGTGTTCTCCCTCTCAGCCACTTTTAGCACAAAATCCAGGCAGCCATGAGAGGTTATAAAGTTGGCTTCTACGAAATAAGTAGACTCGGAGCACTTCCGGGTCAGTGGGGTGAATGCAACCAGGACAGGGTCAGCTTTCGGGGCTCTCTTTGAGGCTCATATAGACCTCATGGAAAATCCAATTGCCAGGTTTCTAATGGGTCTATTTGTGGTGTTTATATTTTGGAGGCTAGACCATATGTCATGGGGAAAAAGCTAAGGATTAATATATGGATTAAATGTAATGACAAATTGAAATATGCACCACAAAAAAATGACATTAGCCCAGATAGAGAAACTAGGCAGTTGTCTAGAGTGACAAGTTAAGTGGTGGGCTAAATTCGAAGGAAAAAATATATAACAAAAAATAGCTGAGTGCATGGATCACCCAGGGAAGCAGTTTGCTGACAGTTAGTCTAGCGTCTCCCCTGCTGGACAACGTTTTATTTTCGCGATAGGATAGGTTTCCGGGTGTCTTCTTATGAGACGAACAAATATTGCCCTCTCCTTAAGTGTAGGGCCTCAAACCCCCGATCACCACCGCCCTCACGCTATTGGCCATAAGTGTAGGGTGACCAGGCGTCCCGATTTTGCCGACCGGGACAGAATTTTTAACAGTTAGCTCACGTCCCGGTTTTTAGAGGGGGTCGACTGAAAACAGTGGGAGGCGCATTTTTATTTTTCCAAAGTAGGGATGGTTAGCAGCTATGAGCAGAAAGCAATTAACAGGCATGATACTGTCTTAAAAAAAATATTTTATTTATGTTCGAAGTGTCTTTTTTTGTAACTGTACGCTGAGGAGTGCTGTCATTCTGTGGGATCGGTCGAAGTAAAATTGTTGTCCTATTTTTAGGAATATCGCGGTTTTTGACTTTAGAAATCTGGTCACTCTATATGATTGTAAAAACGAAACATTGCCCTTCGACGTTAAGGCAGCCACCCAGAAAGCCCGGGCCCCTCCTTTGTGTGTTTCAGGTTACAGTTTAATTAAAACCATACCATACAGTAAACAATCATTTACTGCCAAATTAACTGCGCTCCTTAAGATGCCCCTTGGGGCGGAGGAGGGGAATTTGCAGCTGTGGCCTGGACACACTACTGTAAAGAGAGGAAAAGTTTGCCTGATTTGGAGCCTTAGCAGCAACGCTTGTTTTGCGGTGTTCTAGGTTTGCAGTGGGGTCTGTCTGTGCAGCATGTGAGAGTCTAGGCCTTCAATGGGAGCAGAGGGGGGCTTGCGTCACGCGTGGGACGGCGGTATGTGAATTTTACCAGGCTAACTGCCAGGGGCGTAGCTTCGGGGGAGGGGGGCTATGGTGTGTTACACCCCCCTAATAAATGTATTTTGTGATAAATAGTTGGGTGCAGGTGCTTTCAGTCGGTAGGGTGAGGTGTCTGTCAGATTTAACCAGGAATTTTTACACACACAGATAAAAACACACACACATTTACTCCTTTTCTCTGTTTGGAAAGACTTCAAAAATGTTGGTTATTTCAGAAAATAATGCACTTTCTGTCACTTAGTACACCTACCACTCCGCATTCCTCTCCCTTTGCACTGCCCCTTAGGCCTATCTCGTGCGCCCTGCTTGTCGTATAATGTATTTTAAATCTGAAGCTAACATCCCCCTCAAACATACTGACCAAGCTACGCCCCTGTTAACTGCTCACGCATGCTTGCACTTTACAGGAATGGCTGGACGAGACTGCTTAGTGGAAAGTTACTGAAAGACGAAGGAGTGACTTCTTGCTCATCTACCATGGGGTGGAAAGTTACTCTGCAAAGCAGGAAGTCTTGTTGAGGTGATGTTTTAGGTTTGGCTGTAAAAGGCTTTGACCAGCAATTGTTTAGTCTGTGTGCGGGAGGGTGGGCTAGGCTTAAATCCCTTGTCGGGCCACCCAGATTTTACCATGTCACCTAGGGTGGCAGGCCGACACCCAGGCCCTGCTGGGATGCAGGCCCGGTTCTAGCGGGTGGGCTGGGCTCACCCAAACATGACCTTTGGCCCTTCCAGTCAGTGCAGAAGAGTCCACAAAGAAAGCACCTGTTAAGTGCTTCCTCCATATGGACGGCCAAACGTTTTTGTTCACTTTGTATACCTTAATTATCAGCCAGGGGTCATTTAGGGACCACTAGAATACATTTTAATTTTTTTTTTTTTGATAATAGCTGTTTCATTTGTGCACTCAGAGGGAGAAACTACAGTCTTTAGATTATGTTCCTATATTTGAACTGGCTGAGACTTTAAAATAGTGGTTACACCAGTAAAAAAAACCTGGTGGCAACCCCAGCTTGTGCCCGAGGCAAGCTGCATTGGGGTAGTATGTGTTGGAGCAGAAGGGACAGGGTTTTCCTGCAAATGATGCAGCAGGTGCAGTGGCACCAGGGCCCAGGACTATGAATGGCCTTCTGCACCCCAATTATGGCTGTTTCTGTGTGGGGGTACTGAGAGTTTTATGTAATTTAGTCTGTGTAGGATGCACACAGTAATAAACTGTAGAATGGGGCATGCATTACATTATTAAGACAGTGGCAGTTCATGCCTCATTGGATGAGCAGACGTAATGTGGAATTACAATGCCTACTGGAATATGTGTGCTCTGCTAGATCTTATGGTAAAGTAAATAACAGTTTTATCTCAAGTAAGGGATTGTGCTGGGCTCAGTTTATTCTCACCAGTGTGGCAGGGTTACAAACATGCACATTTCATATTCTGATATCTTGTTACAGTATATTGCACATTCCCAGGTTCTAGTCGGAGATACCGGAATTATCCAATTTTGCGGCTATGGTATTTTCTGTATAATTATGGATTTTCCGCATTTGCCACACAATCCACTATCTGATGCATAATTAAAAGTTTAAAAAAAAGTTTCTAACTCAATTGGATGAAAAGTTGCTAAAAATACTGTAACACCTGTTGCTGCATAGTAGGACTTTTGCAAAGGCTGAAAGGCTTTCTCTTGCTTATTGCTATACTTGAGTGGCAAACGTGTACTCCTGAGGTGTAGCCTATGCCCAGGGAGTGATGTGTAAAAAAAAAAAAAAAATGACAAAGTAATGAAGTAATACTATCACAAAATGTGCCTCAAGCCACAAATTTGTCTTTAATTGCTGTATAACTATGTCAACTCTGCTGCATAATTCGGGCCTCCCCACAGCATTATTTCAGGGTTCCTGTTTATAGTGATCTTCCTCTTCACATGCACTAGTAATGGCACTGATCAAAATCCAGTTCTATAAAAAGCTACTAAGAGTTATATACTACGTGGCATGATATACACAAGGTGGCATTAAAGCTAATTATCCAAACGTACCTCATAACTTAATAATTCTTTCCACAGGAACATTTTAAAATTTATATCGCTAAAGTTTTGCCACAAAGTGTGATTTTCAGATAAATGGATAATGTCTGCGTACATCGCAGCATATACTTTATACAGCTGTATTAAAACTAAATATGTAAAATGTTTAAGACAAAATTTCATCTGTTCTATTTGGTCACATTTCCTAAATAGTGCTTGTTCACTTTCAATCACTCAGTCAATCAGGATTTATAGAGCATGGCTAATCTCCCATGAAGGTATCCAGGTGCAAGGGGCATTGCTGCTTTGAGTTCTCAGTTGAACAGCCAGGTCTTGAGTTCTTTCCTGAATTCCATAAGAGAGAATGAGGTCTGTAGGTGAAGGGGGAGGTCATTCTAGGATTTTGCTGCAAGGTGGGAAAAGGAGCATCTTCTACTGTTGCTTCAGCGAATGCAGGAGGCGTTTGGGAGGGAGAGGAAAGCGGAAGGTTGGTGGAAGTTCAGGCAGTGGTTGATGTATGCTGGTCCACCATTGTGAAGAGCTTTGTAGGTATGGATCAGCATCTTAAATTGGCATCTCTTCGGAATGGGGAGCCAGTGGGGCTTCTTGAGGTGGGGGTGGTGTGAGTCCATTTGGGGAGGATGAGGATGAGTTTGGCCACTGAATTCTGTATGATCTGTAGTCTTCTCAGGAGGTGTGTGATGATTCCTACATAGAGTGCATTGTCATAGTCAAGCAGGCTGGTGACAAGGGCTTGATTGACGGTTCGTCTGATGTTGACGGGGAGTCATTTGAAGAGCTTATAGAGCATGCGAATGGTGAGGAAGTGGGCGGAAGAGACTGTGTTGATCTGGTTTTTCATGGGGACATTTCTGTCTAGGATGATGCCAAGGTTGGAAGCGTGGTCTATTTGAGTGTGTGTGGGTCCTCGCTCAGAAGGCTACCAGGAGTCTCTCCCCAGGAGGTGTTGTTCATGAGGTCAGTGCTGTCACCACCTCATGCTTCCACACCCTGAAGACAGATATCTCATCTCACCTTAAGGAGTTACACTGGTGCAGATATTGTCATTTGTGAACTGGTGCATGATTATGCTGAACCTTTTCCACTACTTCATGAAATGTATGTATCTGCAGAGTTATAGAGATTGCAACTGCAACTGCAGCCTGTAAGAGCACCTTTTCAACACTATCTCCTGTCCTCACACCTTTCCGTGGCACAATGAGTGTAAAGATAATTTGACCAGTTACGCACATGAGATGGAGCTCACAGCAAACTTATGTATGGCCTTGTTTGTAAGAGAGTATTCAAAGAACAATAGGGCCTGTATTACAGATAGGGAGCACTGTCCTTGCTTGCGTCACTGCACACCTTTAAACAGGTAAGCTGGGCTTAAACAGGGACCATGCACCCTTTTATAATTATGCACTGCCCTCAGTACTGCCAGGACCCCGCACCTGCCCTGGTGGCAGCACTTTCAGTGAAATACTGTTTATTAGTATAGAAATCGTGTTTCCCAATGCAGGTGTAATGCTCTCTGCAATTTAAGAGGGGAGCGAGATCCTCTTGCATGTAAGTGCAGTTAGTGCCTGCACCTGCCTGCAGGGTGATGTCAGGGGGTTCCAGGGTAGCCCTTTAGCATTGTTCAGAAGGCTGGCTTAAGAAGGCACACAGACTGTGCACCACGTTTTTGTGGCGTTTTGTCAGTGCGTATCCTGAGGGTCTATTTGCACCTGTGCCTGCATCCATGATATGGCGTGGGCAGAGAGGCAAAGTCATTGCCTCATTTGCATGGGGCCAGACTCCCATGAAAATGAGGGAATGCCCTCTGAAGATAGCGCTGGCTCTACATGTGCGCCAGTGGTATCAGTATTACAGAAGGGGCAGAACAAGTGCCCTCCGCCCCCATAATACGCTAGTACCCTAGGGCGCACAAAGCGGGCCAATGCGCCCCCAACGCTCTCTGTGTGATATGTTCAGAAGTTTACCTCTTTGACCAATTACCAGTTATGACAGCTGCCATCAGATATAAGGAATATTGCTTTCTTTTGTTGAAAATGTGTTTCTGTTTTTATAACTTTTTTTATCAAAAAGAATGTAATGAAAATAAACAGTTACAGAGATCACAGTGTGCAAAGAAGTGTTGGGCATATTGCAAGGAGTAAACAGCCAGTCTTCCTAGTGCAACGATGCAAAGGGTTGGGTTACAGGATCTCCTTAAACTTGAACTACTATTACAATCTGCTTGGTATCCAGGTGCTTTTATTGAGGTCTGGCCTGCTGAAAATTATGAGGGTTGAGCCTGAAGGGTATAGACATAGCTTTTACTCTCAAGTAACTCTTCACATGCTCTGTATCACTGTTTGGAAGAAAATATAAAAGCAAATCTAGCAATTGTAGGCTACTTCCAGAATTCCCAAAAATTGGGCACACATTGGCCCACCTGAACACACTCTTGGCCCATCCAGATAAATATTCCTGGAACTAGGCCTGCTGGGATGTATCCTCTTTCAGGTAAGAGGTGACAGCAGTCATAAAAACAAGCATTTGCAATGCAATGGGTCTTATGTTTGTGCGAGTTAGAGCTATTAGAGTTGCAAATTCCTAACTGAACTTTTCTTGCCATTTAAATTGAAAATGAAAATTAAAACAGTTGACATACGCGAGCCGATTCAAAGTGCCATGGCCGTCATGAGCATGAGCGCAAAGGAGAGACACAAAAAGAAAAAGAAGTTTGCTCGCAGTCAAACGTATCGGCAATCATGCAATTATCCATGTAACAGGGTCAATCTGCAAGGCAGTAACAAAACCGAACCAAGAAGGGACAAACGTAAACCATTTACTAATGATAACAAAGGATTTTTGAAAGGCAAGCCCAGGAACAAGTGAAAGTGATGGGTGTGTGGTGGGTGTGGTTAAAAGCCCACAATACTTACAACAGGTCAAAGTGCTTTCGCGCTTGCCCCAAACAGCAATCTCTGCTACATGGATGCCATTTAGGGGTCACCAGCGGTCGCAGCTGCGACCCTTGACTTGCCTCTTGCGAACCCTGGCACTGTCTTTGCAACCCTGTGGCCTCAGTGATGTCAAAATCAGTGCTTGGAACACAGTGGCAGCTCGTCCTAATAAATGTCGGTTGGCGCTCCACTTTCCTGTTTTTGTGGCATTTTTTAAATTACACAATAGTGAATAATACTATTCACAATTGTGTAGTAAAAATGGAGTACAATTAGTGGGAATATGACTCTCCCTGACAGCAAAGATGTTTAAATGTATGTTGTATGGATGCTTGTAGGTGAGTGTGTTTATGTGAAAGAGAGTGTGTGTATGTGGGTGTTTGTGTATGCATGTGTGTGTGAGCCAAATAAAGGTCAAATGGTGTGCTGTCATTTCCGCTACCCCTGGCATTTTGTTGAATTGACATCCATGATCTGCTAGATCTATAGATTCCATGGCAAGATATGACAGCAGTCGTGAAACATACCAAGTCCTGCTGGGGCTTACCCACGCACTGGCAAGCAGTGGCTCCCAGGATTTTGTTATTTGCCCACTAGGTGGCACTTGTGTTGACCTTGCGGTCTCTTCTGTTGCCAGACCTTGCCTGATATGTCCAAGATTCCTAACTTCTACATATTCACCAATGATTAAAACTTGCATCCTCAACTTGTCCTACTGTAAACTCTATTCTGCACTCCATTTCTGCTTTCTCTGTTTCCATCTTTGTGCCTGTTGGCATTAATCGCCTTCCCTTCCCCAAAGTTCCTGTGTAGCATTCCAGTGAAGCTGGAACAATTTTCAGAGGGGGTGTTATTGCCACCAGTGTTACATCAGTGAAGTGATAGGGGTTATGAAAAATCCAAACATCACGCAAACATACATGCCAATAGACCCGATTCAGGTGGGAGACTGCTCTAAGCAGCGTCAGGATTGGCGCAGGGCAGGGTGGGAGCCTCTGCCTGCCTGTAGCGAGACAGGAGGAGGCAGAGGAGCGACGCGGGAGTGGAGGTAAGTGTTTAAAAAAAATAGTTTGCAATTAATTTAATTCTCCCCCTCTACGCGTGCCACCCCACCCCTTTCAATTAGCGTGAGCTGCAACTGAAATCCGGTACAGTTTTTGCCAGAGCCCAGTTCCTAATTTCAGTGTTTCTTGGTCTATTCCCTTTTGTACTCTCTTGTGGTTGTGTTGGTATTTTGATTATTAATGCAAAGGGTGTCAGTTGGATACTGAGGCTTAGTACCTCTGGCACAGAGACACACCCAGCTCTCTTCTTCAATAAAAGCTGCTGGGTCTCATCTCAGACTTTGTTAGAGTAACTGCTCCTTGCATTTGGGACAATCTTTTGCACTCACAGAGATATTGTTACAAAGAGCATACAAACTATCATTTATGACAGTTTGCTTATCATGCAAGTGTTTGCACCATCATCTTCCCTTCCTATTGTTTATAGTTCAGTATATATCAGTTCTCCATAGTGTTCTCTTTGCAGGCTTTACTCAGTTCATTTCCACAGTCCCGATCCAAATATTTTCCAGTCCACAGGTTTGGTCTTGTTCTTTTCCTTCCAAATCTTCAGTTATTTTCTTTTATAGTGAGCCTCGCCCTCAGAATTGCATTATTCTTTCTGAGGCCAGACTTGCCCCTTTGTCAAGTTTAGCCCTGATCTCAGCTGAGTCGCTGACGGATTGCAAGCCCCACCAAAACAATTCTCAAGATGTTTAGTGTACTAAGATCCAGGAGTCCTATATATGTAAGCAAGAGTCCACTGATAAAGCATAGCAGTAGGTTACAAACTACCAGAAAGACGCATTGAACACTACACCTCAAAAAAGGCCCCACTGTTCACAAGCCTTTTACTGTACAAAACAAGCATTTGCAATGCAATGGGTCTCGCGTTTGCTCGCGTTAGAGCTATTAGCGTTGTGAACTCCTAACCGGACTTTTCTTGCCACATAAACTAATAATGAAAAGTAACCTGGTACTCCTGGCATTTTGGTGAATTGACTTCCATGGGTGCCCAATCACCATATACATGAGCACAGGCAATGGCAGTCACCTGGCCTATGGCAGAGTCTGTCTCCCGCCCACACAGCTCTGTTATGAATTCACACTGCACCTATAGCACAGGAAGAACATCAGGTCAGGATTCCAAAATGATGAATTTTCCTAGTGGCGTCTGCTCCTCTCCTCTCGGGAGAGTGGCGCCCCTGGGCCCAGCACTGCACAGGCTTCCTTTTCTCGTTCCTGCTCTTCGGGAGGATGGGGAGAGGAGAGGAGTGGGAGGGTGCCCTCACACAGGAGAATAGGGAACATCTCTGCGCCGCCTCCGAGGCAAGAATCCAAGAAAACACAGAATAGTGAACAAATGCTTGGAAGCTGCTCCCCCCACAGCTCTACTGGAGCGTCCTTCCCTGGGCTCGGCAGCCGCAGAAATACACACCTGAAAAACACTCCCAGGTAACCTGAGCTGAGGGACTCCGAGTCCCATGAAATCCAAAAACAAAGCAGGTTACAGTCTGCGCTTTTTATGTGCGCACTTCAGCCATAATGTTAAAAAAGACACGATTTGCCGTTGGGACAGTAGCACACCTAGAAGAGCGTGCAGTGATAACCTGCAGAACTCAACAATTAAAAAAGAGGGAGCTGGTGGGGAGGAGGGACTGAACACACACCTACAGTGTAAGATGAACAGGCAAATACTTTTAAAAAAAGTCCCCTACAGAAGAGATAAACAGGACATAGTGTAATTAAACAGTAGTTGGTGCTGCTCCCAAAGTGAAAAGGCAGGACAAAGAGGCAGAACTGACCACTAGCAAGCAAGGATTTTTGAAGGACACTGAAATAGCTTTGAACCACAGTATAAGTATACCTAAATGTAGGCAACACGTCGAACACTTACGCTCGATCTAAAAATGGGATGAATATTATCACAATGCCCCAGTGATTATTTTGGCAGTGTTACAGTGTTCCCCAGTTCCATTTTGTATTTTTGTAAGAAAGACACATTGCTTTAGAGACCACCTGATGAGACAGAATGGAAATTTATATGCTGAAAAATGTTCCCTGTAGGTGACCAACACTTCCATGCTAGATATTAATTCTGTTTGTAACCGTGATCCACACTTGACGTCAACTACAAGCTGAAATTAACTTTTTGCTAACTCTGTTAGCAGCAAAAAAGAAGAATGGTCATCAACACAGTGGTGCAGTGAAGGGAACTCCTTACTAAGTCTTTGTCTCCAGAAATTGAGATAAAACTAATGAATCCCTAAAAGACTTTCATCAGTCATTATGTATTAGAGGTTATGGTATCAATCCTGCACTTCACCCGAACTGTTGAAACTGCTGTCACAATACCTTTGTTGCATACTCATGACCCGCAGGACCTGTCCCCTGACTGCATTTCTCCTTTTTTGGCTCAGTAATGTTGGTTAGAGTGAGTTCAGTTAGCGTTGGTTCAGAGTTTTGGCTCAGTAAAGTTCTTCTGTCATCAAGCTCCTTTCCAGCTGTTTTGGCTCAAGGGCAAGCAGTCATGAGCCTCACAGTTTCCAAAGATGAGGGGTTATTCAGTCATGTTTGGGGCCCCAGTCCAAAGATAAGTCTGTTTTAAGGGAGTCTGAGACAGCCCTTGCGAATAAAGCTGATCTGTATGCTCTAAGGACACAGATCCAGGACTTACATGCTCAATATGTTGCACAGCACCATTACAATATTTGCATGGGATACATTTCCTCTCCTACTTATCACTGTTTCTCTAACCTAGAGATTCTCACCTTGATCATTATTGCTATTAACACTTCAGCTGAAGTACTTAAGCAGAACCAAGAGTTTTTCAAACAGGAAAATTAGCTTGAAGGAAAACTCAGCTGTCAGTAACCTTCTTCTTTCTCCGCTCTGGTCCATCAAAAATTCTGTTTTTAAACAAGCTCCAGAGACAGGCTTCAAAAATCATAAAACCATAAAGTCTTCTGAACTGAAAGACCACAGCCTTACACACTCTGCCATAATCTCTGATGGGAAGCTTAACAAAACAAGATTTGAATGAAAAAAACAGTGCCAGGGGTCATTCCAGAGCCTACCGCAGCCATTGGCCCAAGTACTGTGTCAGTAATACCTCAGCAGTCTGATGAAGACAAGATGAGCACTTTGGCCACTGCAGATTGTGAGCACAAAGAATTGTCTCCAAAGACAAAACACGAAGAAGCAACAATGTCAAACATTCTCGTCTCCGTAGCCTTGCCTCTTGCTGGCTCAAATAAAAGAGACATACAGTCCAGTCATGAGCCAGACAGTATGCCCAAGAATAGTCCCAAAACCAATCCTGTGAAGAATGTAACATGCATCTTCCTAAAATAAAGAACACAGAAACTGTTGCATGCCTTCCTTTAAGAAAGATCTGCTCTCTAACTGTGCTGCAGGACTTGGTGATAAGTACTTTACTTAGGATCATGCGGCTTGAAATAGCCGATCTGCCTATAGATATTCCTGGTGAAACCACTAAAGAAGTTTCAAAGAGATCTTCCAATGATTATAAACATGGGTTATCTATTAATTCATTGGAAACTGTAAGTAAATCACCAGTTGGGTGTTTCAATGAGGTTGTTTCTGCTGTGAAAGCCCCTCAAGTGCTAGCAAATGAAAGTGGTGAGTCCAGAGACTCTCTAACCACGAGAGAGACTTGCATTACAGTGGCAGATGCAAAAGAGACAAAGAAGAATGAGGAAAAGGCCATTTAAGAGTGTGAACCATCTGTGCCTTCTGCTGTGAAAGAAAGCACTACCTCACAGAAAATCATCTTGCTCCATCATCACTTTCAGAGTTCTCTGCTTAGGAGGAAGCAGTCCTAGCTATTTTGCAGGGGATTTGTCATGAGCTGAGCAGGGTACCAAGGAGGTACTCACACAAAAGCCTGTCACCATCCCTTGAGACAGTTTGGGCACCCAGAAGAAACACACCCTGCCCTTAGTGCCCTCTTCTGAAGAAAAACTGGCGATCAAGAGGTTATTTGCAGTGAAGCGTGTGACCTCACAAGAGAATAATTTAGCCACAAAGAAAAGGTTCAGTGTGACTTCAGTACTCTCTTCGTGAGAGGACCTCATGCTGATGCAAGGTTCCTTGCCTACGAAGAGCCTAAGTACCATGAAGTTTCCAACATCAAGGTGGGTACCCATTCCAAAGCACAGTCTTGGCAGCACAAAAACACCCACAAATCATACTGAGAACAATCTGCTAGCCAGCCAGCTACTCATTCAAGACTCGGCGTACAATACCAGCAACAGATGTTCCAAGAAAAAACTCACCCAAGACATCTGGAAACCTAGGGACCTCTGGAAATCTGAAAAGAAAAGAATTTTGCTTAACCAACATTGTGATTCAAGGTCCTGGTTCCACAAATTTATGCAGCATTCCACTGAGTCCTTCAGACCTGTGAAAACCTCCGTTTCGACTCTGCCGTGCTTTTGGGCTCCCATATGGGTGCAGGGCTTTCATGGAGGAATACTGTCAGGATTCCATAATCTGGCCAATAGATGGTGGTCATGTAGGCCCTGTGAGGTCCTGCCTTTATGCCTGTCCATGACAGTACTTTCTCTAGTACACATTGCTTTTAATTACATTCTAGTCCTGGTTTCCACTTTAGTTTCCATGTACATTGTGGTACATGTAGTTTCTTCTGTTGCCAAACCTTGCCAGGTCATGTCCTGTTGGTGGTTTTGCATCATGGTTCCTGACTCCTACTCTTTCAGATATGCTTCCTTGAATAAAAGTTACTCGCATCTCCATTGTGCACCCTATTTCTAGTTTCCCTCTTTGTGTCTGCTGAATTTCATAATCTTCCCTTCTCCAAGTTCCTGTGTAGCATTCCCTTCATTGGTGGTTCCCAGATTTCCTGCACCTGATTAATGACTCACATCTAGTGCACACTCTGCAACTGTGCTCCTCCCCTGACCTTTCGGCTATTTAATCCCTGTGAGCTAAGTGAGTGTACATTGGCTCGGAGCCTTGATGGTTTGATTCAGGCTTGTTCCTTCGTTCTTTGTACCTTGGTTTCCCTTTGCTTCTTTCTTCCTACTCCCTTCCCAGTGCTCTTCTCCCAAAAGAGCTGCTAAGTGTCACCCCATACTGTGTGAGAGTAACTGCTGGCTGCTTTTGTATAATCTTTTCCTTTCACAGACATGAGCGTACAAATGATCACTTATGGTAGTTTGTCTATACATTTATGTTCGTACCATCATCTTTCCTTCCTAATGTTTATTGTTCAGTATATACCTGGGCCCAGATTTACAAAACCACTTCATTGCCCTTGCATCATGCAAGGCGGCGGAAGGCAATGCAAGGGCTTCAGTAAGAGTTACCTGGCCATGCAAAGCCACCTTGTGTGGCTCTGCATGGCTTAGTAAATCTAGAGTAACACAAGGTATTGGGAAGGTGTTCCATGGGTGGAGCATTGGTTTTTCCCATATATCCACCTATTGATTTTGGTGCATTCCTAGATTTACTAAGATTTGACATTTGTGTCAAATTAGTATGCCTTCCCAACAGAGGAGTAGCAAGAAGATTTTTTTTTATTTCTCTTCGTTATTTCCCCTTCCCCCATGTGCTACATTCTGCAGCAAAAGTAGAAAAAGGAAAATGCCTCAGAGGATTGTTTTTGTGCTAAAAGGTGTACCTCTCTTCACAAACACACTCCTGCCTGTAACACAGGCACCCTTGCCCCATGGCCCAACGGTGCCTGCATTTGTGCTGGGCTTCACTGTGTTCACCATTGCAGAGAGAGAGAGAGCAGGAATGCACCATATATTAGTAAAAATTGCATGTTCCTGCTCTCTCCATTTGGCGCAGCACAGCAAATTGTCTTGCTGTGTTGGATTGCCCCAAATCTGGTCCCTTAGTCTGTACAGTTTTGTCTTTGCAGTCTTTATACAGTTCAGTTCTGTGGTCCTGATCCCTCCTCCTTCAGTCCACAGATTCTTCCTTGTCCTTTCCCTTTTAAGCCTTCAGATATCCTGTACATTGAACCAACCTCCGTAATTCACTGAGATCAGGCTTGCCTTGTTTGTCAAGTTTAGTTCTGGTCTCCACTGAGTACCTCATAGTGGCAACATTCTTCAAACATACCAGGGCCTGCTGGGATCTATCCACTCCTTGGCAAGATGTGACACATCGACTCAAACTTACTAAGCCCTGCTGGGATCTATCCACTTCTTGGCAAGATGTGACACATCGACTCAAACCTATCAAGCCCTGCGGGGATCTATCCACCCCTTGGCAAGATGTGACACCTCTCCTCAAACTTACCAAGCCCTCCTGGGATCTATCCACTCCTCGGCAAGATGTGACACATCGACTCAAACTTATCAAGCCCTGCGGGGATCTATCCACTCCTTGTCAAGATGTGATCCCTCTCTTCAAACTTACCAAGCCCTGCGGGGATCTATCCAGTCCGTAGCAAGATGTGATACATCAACTCAAACATACCAGGGCCTGCTGGGATCTATCCACTCCTTGGCAAGATGTGACACCTCTCCTCAAACTTACCAAGGCCTGCTGGGATCTATCCACTCCTTGGCAAGATGTGACACATCGACTCAAACTTACCGGCCTGCTGGGATCTATCCACTCCTTGGCAAGATGTGACACCTCTCCTCAAACTTACCAAGGCCTGCTGGGATCTATCCACTCCTCGGCAAGATGTGACACATCGACTCAAACATACCAAGCTCTGCTGGGATCTCTTCATTCCTTGGCGAGAGGTGGCAACCACCTTCAAAAATACTAAACCCTCTTGAATTTCTCCATGCCCTAGGAAGAGGTGACAGACTCCTTAAAACACAAACCCTGCCAACATTTAGCTATGGAAAAATACTGTATATATAACGGGACATGCAGATCTTGATGCGATAAGTACCAGAATCTGCATGTTATGCCCCTTTGTATGAGCAGTAATAGAAATTGGGTGCTCTTCATCGATAAATGCCAATCCTTGTGGTTTCGCAATATAGCAGGTCCAATAAATATTGCACCTCTTCCAGGCTGTTATCTGAGCCCTTGTTAATGTGTGTGCAATTTGCACATTTTTCAAGGTTCTGGACTTTGGAATGGAGTATAACACCCCAAATGTGCATTTGGTAGCCCATTTTAGGGTGTACAAACCTCGGTTTCACATAGTTTACCCACACAATTAACACCAGGTTTAACCTGCAAATATTATGCAGACAACACCAGCGGGTGCAGAATGAAATTGGAATATACTTGAGTCCTGGAAAGCGGGCTGGGGTGTCTGAAAGATGTCATTGAATCCCTATATGTCATAGATGATGGTGATCAAAGAACAGAGGACGGCAGCTCTGGATAATCTTTTTGTTTGAACGTTTTTGATCTGATTTGCTTTGGAGCAAAACAAGAGCGACAGATTGCAAAACATTGATCTCACCTCACAAAATAACAGCCTCTTACAGCCACCAGACAAACAAATAAATCCACTAAAATTGGGGATTACAGTCAGTAGGGCTCTAATTAATAACCAAATTTTGTTGGGTGTTGAAAATCAAAATAGTTACTTTTCCACCACTACAAACTCTAACCCTTTTTTTGTAAAATAGTCACTCCCTTAAGGGTAGTTTGAAGTTAAGAAATATTTTTTTTAATTAAATGTTTTTATTAAGTTGGGATTAATGAGATCACATTCATAATAATACAAAAAAGAATTAAAACTAGGGGAGAAGGACCCATTAACCAACAAAAGGGTACACATTGTTAAAAAAATAACATAAGGAAATCCGGATGGTATGGAATGACAATAAACAGGCATACAGAGGGAAATACCCTAAAAAAACAAGAGTTCAATGAGCAGTACGAAACTACAGCGAGAAAAGGGGCAGACAAAAAGTGCAAATAAGGAAAGAAAATTCATACAGTCTGCATAGAAGTCATAGTTGTTGCAGATCCCAATGAAACCCCACCCATGTTTCCTCATATCTCTTGAGCGAACGAGCATCCCTTGCTCTGGCCAGAGACAGTTGCAGGCCGTATATTTCCCGAATGGTTGCCCATCATTCAGTAGATCACGGGAGAGCTACTGAAACCCAAGTTCTACAAAGTCTGGCGGATGCTATCCGTATAGACAGCAACCGTCTTACTCCAGTATCATATTACATTCTGTAGCCTTACATTATCTCCATAGGGGTGAACTGGATTTCATAACATAGGCCTGCCCTAATCAATTGAGTCACCCCTTTCCAAAACTCCTTAAGGGCCCATATTTATACTTTTTTAGCGCCGCATGTGCGTCCTTTTTTTGATGTAAAATCGGCGCAAACTTACAAATTACAATTGTGGCCCGTATTTATACTTTTTGACGCTAAACTGCGCTAACGCAGTTTAGCGTCAAAAAGTTTTGCGCCGGCTAACGCCATTCTGAAGCGCCATGCGGGCGCCGTATTTATTGAATGGCGTTAGCCGGCGCTAGCTGACCGGCGCTGCCTGGTGTGCGTGGAAAAAAACCACGTACACCAGGCAGCGCCGGCGTTGGGGAAAATGGCGTTAGGGCGTCTTAAAATGGTGCAAGTCAGGTTGACGCCAAAAAATTGCCTCCACCCGATTTGCGCCATTTTTAACGACGCCCAGACGCCATTTACATGACTCCTGTCTTAGTAAAGACAGGAGTCATGCCCCCTTGCCCAATGGCCATGCCCAGGGGACTTATGTCCCCTGGGCATGGTCATTGGGCATTGAGGCATGTAGGGGGGCACAAATCAGGCCCCCCTATGCCAAAAAAGAATATAAAAAAATAAAAAATTATTCTTACCTGAACTTACCTGAATGTCCCTGGGATGGGTCCCTCCATCCTTGGGCGTCCTCCTGGGGTGGGCAAGGGTGGCAGGGGGGGTCCCTGGGGGCATGGGAGGGCAGCTGTGGGCTCATTTTGAGCCCACAGGTCCCTTAACGCCTGCCCTGACCCAGGCGCTAAAATCCGGCGCAAATGCGGGGTTTTTTGCCCCGCCCACTCCCGGGCGTGATTTTTGCCCGGGAGTATAAATACGACGCATTTGCGTCGCAGTCATTTTTTTAGACGGGAACGCCTACCTTGCATCTCATTAACGCAAGGAAGGCGTTCACGCAAAAAAATGACGCTCTTTCCTCATACTATGGCGCTAGACGCGTCTAACGCCAAAGTATAAATATGGCGTTAGTTTTGCGCCGATCAAAAAACGACGCACATGCGGCGCTAAGAAAAGTATAAATATGGGCCTAAGGGTGGGGCATGCAGATAACATAAGAAGAATGTCAGCTGCTTGACATCCGCACTGGGGGCATCAAGTTTTATCTGAATTCGGATTGACACCCCACCTCCTGAATTTCTCCGGTGTATAATATAACATGCATATAGTCCTGAATTGCTGCAGTTTCAGATTTAATAGTGTCTGCAAAGCCTTATGTGTTTCTGACTGTAACACCTCACAGAGAGCCAAATGAAGGCTGTCATCGCTCCTATGCTCACAAAACCCTTGATAAGTCGTACTGATCAATGACTTCCGACTAGTTTTAAGAATATTTAAAATGATGTTGGAACCTTCCAGATCAATTAAACCCTCGAACCGGAGTGAAAGTAATCCCTCAGCTGCAGATAATTAAAGAACTGGTGATGAGGGAGGTTAAACGCGACTTGTAACTCAGCCAATGAGCGGAAACCATTCACGTCAAAAAGCTGTCCCCCCCTCAGCACTCCCGATCTGGCCCAAGCTTTGCAGACAGAATCATGGAAAACCCCAGGAAACACCGGGTTATCCCACAGTGGTGGCACATATTTCTCGCCAGATAGTTACAGTATCTCTGACAAACTTTAGCATTACCCGCTTGTAATAATTGGGGCCTGTAATTCTGTGGAGAAAGAGCCAATGCTCAGGACCTAAAGCCAAGTGGTACCCGAGAACAGATAGGTCCGGTTCAGCTAGGGCAGGGGTCTTCAAACTGGGGGGCGGAACCCACTAGGGCGGCCTCAAGTGATCCCACGGGGCTGCCAGGCTCTGGGCAAAAGAAGCATTACACAGACAACAGTGTTTTATTTTAAGCAGAAACATGTTATTACATTTTTTAAAAGGTAACAGTACTTAACTGCAGTGTTTTTCTGCATCAGCAACTCGCTGCTGTAACTTTCACATCCGTAGAAAGAGCAGTTACTTTACTAGTAACCTCTGCTATTGACTGCTGAATTCCCGCATTGTCTGCAAACGCTTGCCCAATTGAGA
Source organism: Pleurodeles waltl (assembly GCF_031143425.1). Taxonomy (NCBI): domain Eukaryota; kingdom Metazoa; phylum Chordata; class Amphibia; order Caudata; family Salamandridae; genus Pleurodeles; species Pleurodeles waltl. The sequence continues at coordinate 956,518,279 of NC_090443.1, forward strand.
TCCCTTTAGTGCCACATTAGAGGACAGGTTTAAGGAAAGTGGCACTGCACCGAGTGCAGCGCCACTTTCCTTGCGCCCCTTAGCGCCCCCTACCGCCACCGTGAGTGACATATTTAAAATACACGCACCATGGCCCAGGGTAGGGGACAATAGCGTCAATTTTATTACGCTTTTGATGTACTCTGCAGGAGTAATGCCAAAATGTAGGCGCTACTCCTGCAGAGTACATAGGGGCCCATTAGAAATAATGGCATGCCCCCTTTTAACGCCTTCTCTGTGCAGGCGTTAAAAGTGCCGAAAAAAATGGCGCAAAGAAATCTTTTAGATTTCCTTGCGCCATTTTTTCGGCTCCCTCCAATGGGGGAACGCCCCCTTGCATACATTATGCCTGGCCCAGGCACTTTGTAAGGGGTTACAAAGTGGCGCAATGCATGCATTGTACTGCTTTGTAAATATAACCATGGGAAAATGCCACTTTAGCACAGCCTTAGCATAAAAAAATTACGCTATGGTGGCGCTAAGGTGGCCGCTAAGTTTTTTTAGTGTTGCCCTGGTTACTGAGGAGCCGCTGCCTTTTCGTAGATGTCTTGGAAACCTCCTTCATAACCCTAGATTAGTACCCACAGTCAGATCAAAATGTCCCAGGTCATCTGTATTAGCAGAGGCATTTGTTAAGCTTGCTGAGGAGGTGTTGTGCTGTTGATTTCAGTGGCATCTTGGGCATGTAGTATCCTGGCAGAGTCACTCATAGCAGTCCAATCAGAGCCTCACCCCCATCTCTACGGAATCCATTACTCTGCAGGCACCCTGACCCCCTCCAGCAGATAGATCCACAGTACTCACAGTTTTAACATCTGGCTCGAGACCAGGGCTGAGAATGAGACTGCAGCTGTTGCGTTTCCCGGGGGTTTAGCTGGGCTGAAGATTCATGTGACGTAAGCATCAGAGGACTGTTACAGTGTTGCACTGCAGAAGACTCCAAGGCACCAGCCTCCATTACAATGTTGCATTCCAAAGGCACGGTAATGGCGGGTGAAGTGAATGAGGCAATCCTCCTGACTGGAGCCGCCACCAATAAGACATTTACACTGAGGCTTCTTCTCCAGCTGCGAGGGACTCCCCGGAGCGGGCTTGCAGCAAACCTGCTGCTGTACCTGACCAAAGCAATGTGAGTATCGGGCGCCTGACTTGGGAGGCACGGAGATCCTCTCTGGTCAGCTGAGCCCAAAGTCCATTATTGATGATTCCCGGTTGATTCTTCTCGGGACGTGTCTGTGCTGTACTGCGGGCCCGCACCTACAAGCGTGTCCTCTTGTAGGTGACGCTACCTTCTGCCCGGTCTCCTGCCCCCATCGATATCCTCCTTCCAGCACAAACAAGCATTTGCAATGCAATGGGTCTCGCGTTTGCCTGAGTTAAAGCTATTAGCATTGTAAATTCCTAACTGGACTTTTCTTGCCACACAAATTGAAAATGTAAAGTAAAACAGCTGACATAAGCAAGCCGTTTCAAAGCACCACGGCTGCCATGAGCGTGAAGGAGAGACACAAAAGGAAAAAGAAGTTTGCTCACAGTCAAACGTATCGGCAAACTTGCAATCATCCATGTAACAGGGTCAATGGCCAAGGCGGTAACAAAACTGCCCTAAGGAGGGACAAACATAAAGCATTTACCAATGATAACAGAAGATTTTTGAAAGGCAAGCACATGAACGAGTGATAGTGAGGGGCGTGCAGTGGGCATGGTTAAAAGCCCACAGATAGATTACAACAGGCCGGAGCACTTGTGCGCTCGACCTAAAAACGAGAAACTATGATTGTTGAGGATGCTGGTGATGTCCTGGGGTGTTTTCACGCCCCTTAATGGACATTGCCTGCTTGCAGCCTCAAAAGACAAGCTGAAAATGTACTCTCTGCAGTGGTTTCCTGCTCGTCATGCCTGCCACCCTGTGACTTTGGCTCCTCACAGGGTGACCGTGTGAAGCCAGACACAATCCTGTGAGTTGGCAGGTCTGTTCACTGGTGGTGTCAGTTCCCTCTATGGCTATGACATTGACCTTTGAACTGTCTTTGCACCAAGTGATTTCCTTTTCAAGTAGGAACAAGCATTTGCAATGCAACGGGTCTCGGGTTTGCTCATGTTAGAGCTGATCGTGTCGTAAACTCCTAACCCGACTTTTTATCTATTGGTAACCCAGAAAAGTGAAATTAAATGTGTATAGTGCTCGACTTCTGCCAAGCGAAATCGCGTGGAAAATAGAGAAAAAAGTAGTCCACGATCAGACAGAAAACAGCGAGCCTCACATGTTTTCTGTACTTGGTCGCTGCGCTCGAGGAGGGCTAGCCACCGGAAAAGGCATGACGTGTGCGTGCTTTGGACTAATGAAAGCAAGCAGATTTTACTAGGCAAGCCCATGAACCAATGAAGGACACTGACATGACGTCGACAGGGCTCCGAGCCCTTTTCTAGTAACTAAAGTGTCTCGCTGCGATGCGCGAGCGCATGCAACGCAGGCTCGACCCTAAAAATGCACTCATGACTAGGCACCTGTGGGGTGTCGCATGGCCCTAATAAATCCTTCCAGATTGGCCGTCTGGTCCAAGAAAGCCTGACGCGCATGCCTGTGTCCTTTTCCAGCTGGAATGAGCACTACTCACAACGTAGATTTACCAATCTTTCAAGTAATCCTTTACACCAGTCCCTTCAAAGGACCGTATGGCGTGGTAAATGGGAAAATAAGTAACATGCACTGTGGCCAGATGTCTCGGTAACCAGCTGAGGCCCAGAAACCTTTCACATTTTAAAAGCATGACTCTCATCCATTCTGTGCCGAGGGATATGGTAGTTCAGTGCTTATGGCATCAATGCTTTTCGCACAAGTAAAACAAAATACAGAGATTCGCAAAAGAAAATGAAAGAAAATCATGTGGAATATGGCAAAAAATGCTAAAAGAAGTGAATTCCATATGCGCTCGTGCACTGTAAGTCAGCCACAGGATTGTCAGTGCGTGTACTTGCTAGTCAGTTCTCATCTGGTGTCTATGCTGGCCAGTTCTCATTTTTTGTAGCCAGCGCCTTTTCTCTGGAACTCCAGCTTTTTGTCAAGAATCTCCACATTAGGCCGATCACTGTCTCTGTAATGTTGCCAAGCACCAAGAACAATAATGTCTATTTGTCAATCGTTCCACTTGTAACATCGCACATGGGACATTTCATAGGGAAGCGGAACAAATCCCCCTTCAGGCAGCAAAGACAGTTGGCTGAAGGGACGTTTCTTCTTTAGAAGTGTACTTAACTGGACAGCACCACTTGACGCCTTGGCAACCGCCTCCTCTCTCTGGGATTGGTTAGAACCATGAGATGTGACTGTGCATGATGGGAGGCGTCAAAGAGGCCCGGCGGGACTTCCCTCGAGCGTCAAGTCTTATCTTATATTAGTGTTGGTAACTTTTTTGATAATCATATTAATAATTAAGGAAATAAAGATTGCTGAAATACAGAATGAGCGCAAACCCCGCTTCCTTCCCCCGGGCCAGGGTGATGTTTTATTTGATATACTGAGGTAAGACTTACTTATTTTTTCATCGGCTTCTTGGAAAGAAGCTTCCAGGCATACAATGCCAAAATACCTTCTGTGAATGGAAAATGAAAAGAAGGAGGGAAAACAATTGTCCTGATAGGCAGCCAGTTTTTTTGTGAACGGGAGGGCGGTGGAGTGGGAGAGAAGGACTAGAGCAGACATCATCCCTCATTATATTTTTTATGTCTTATTGATGGAAGCGAGGAGTTTGCTTAGAGCACTCCATATTTCTGTTCGTACGTTCCAGCTGTTCCTCTTTTGCACGACAAATCTGACCCATATTAGGCAGATTTTTGTAGATTTTACTTGTTTTCTTCTTTGGCCCGTAGAAGCCCTTAGAAGCTGTACACTTCTAATCAAAGTTGTCATGTGACTTAAAATCATGCACTTGACAAGCCTTTGACTCTCCGTCTACTTCACATTGTACATTTGTGTCATTTAAAAAAAAACATATGTACCATATAAAAACTAGTTCTGCTCTTTAATGTCCAATAAAGTTGCAATACCATGCTACTAGCCCGCACTTTCACTTTTTATTCAATTTTAACATTTTGTAGGGCACTATCAACTTAATTATCACAGACAATAGCACCAGTTTCTTTCATGCTATACTAAGTAAGGACGGACGGAAAAGCCCATCTGCTGAAATTCCGATGGGGAGGTTGCTGCCATTGTGACTGCCTCCCCACCTGGCCCATTATGAGTTTTCCGCTGGGTAAGGGGGCGGAAACCAGCGGGAAATGGCCTACAGCATTGTCTCCAGCTCGTAATAGAGCCGGCGGCAATGCTGTAGTGCGCAGGGTGCACCAGCACCCTTCCAATGTTCACTGTCTGCAAAGCAGACAGTGAACATTACGACAGTGCTGGCCAGGGGGCCCCCTGCACTGCCCTTGCCAAGTGCATGGGCAGTGCAGGGGCCCCCCATGGGGCCCCCTGCACCCGTTCTCTGCCAGCCTTTTCATGGCAGTGCTACCTCCATGAAATCGCTGGCGGAGAACAAAGCTGTAATCCCCAGAGCAGTGCTGCGAACCGCGTAATAACAATGTTCCTGCCGGTCAGCCCGGCGGGAACACTGTAATACGCACGGGGTGACGTCGCCGCCATGGATGTGGTGTCCTCCCCGCGGATTTGGCTGTCCCCCGGTGGAACCGCCAAACTCATAATGAGGTCCTCACTTTTTAAAATCCTGTCTAACAAACACTAGAGAAACTGCTTCCATTGGGGGTGGTAAAATGAGTATTCTAACTCCTGTATAACAATCAATAAGGGAAATGAAGTGCTTACATTGAGGATGTCTGATTTACTAACAGACATTGTGTATCGTGCTTACAGTAGGTATTTAGATAAACTACACCCAAATATATAAATACATATTAAAAGTTCAACAAATGTAAATAAAATCTTTAAAAAATCTAAATATAGAAAATTAAAAACCTTTAAATAGTTTTTAAACCTTAACCCACTACATCAGAGTGGCACATCTTTTAACTTATTAAAATAATTATGTTTAAAATAAACAGTATCCCTCAAAGCCCTCCTTCAATATGGCATACAGACATATAAGAAAAGGAATAAATAAAATGCTATGATAAAAACATTATTTTGCTTCTTAGTTATAATTTAACTGAAAAATAAACTACCCACGCATCCCCAATACACCACACATTTCCAAACGTAGGCCTCGATTACGATATTGGTGGTCTCTGCACCACCAACACAGTCGGAACGCGCACTGTTGCCATTGCAGACAGTGTGCATTTAGACCGTGCTGATAGGGGGGCCCTCCGCATTGCTCACAACATGGGCCTGGGCAGTGCAGGGGCCCCTCTGTGGTTTTGTCTCTGCCTTTCCGCCGTCCTTTTTATGGCACCTCCGTGCTTGACCACGGCTTTCCGCATCGCTGCAACCACGGGCTCTCTGATCTTGGCAGTTGAGGTGGTCTTGTGGCGGTCCCACCACCAGCATCCTATTCTGGCGGTTGGACCACCACTGCAGATACGCCGGTCTTAGGATTGCCATACTCGCAATCGGGCCCTTAATAACTAATTTGTTATAAAATAATGACACTCACCCAAATCTAATAAACCCTATAATCCATAAAAAGTTAAAAACAAATAAACAAATATCATAATATACTTAAACATATAGAGAAATAATATCAAAATAAATTGTTTAGTTAGTAAAACAATCAATTGATATCAATATAAACATATTTTACTTAAACACTACTCCAGATAGCCCAATAAACCACACAACCCAAAATTAAAATTCTTTAAATAACAACAACAATTACAAATTAACATAGCAATCACCAACATTACTATACAAACAATGCAAATTAAAATCACAGTATCCACCCAATCCTCCAATAAACCCCACAACCCGAAATTAAAATGTAATAAGGAATTTAAAACGTTATCAAATGTACAAATAACTCACAAATAAAAAATAATAATGAATGTTTGTATAATGTTAACACACACAACACACATTTTAGTACCCCACACAATACGCACTAACAGTCAACCACACACATCACAGCACCCACACCTCATCACCTATTATGTTTTCCTCACAATTCTCACTAACTCAGAGTCTTATCTACCACTGCCATGTCCCCACAGAAACATCCACGTTTCACTGATGTTGAGTTCAGGGTCATGGTGGACGAAATTATAAGAGTTGAGCCATACCTTTTTGGAGCACAGGTCCAGCAAACATCAATAGCCAGGATAATGGAGTTGTGGCAAAGGACAGGCGACAGCTACCCACGCACAAGAGAGGACATCAGGAAGAGGTGGAACAACCTCAAAGAGAAGGTCCGTTCCATGGCTGCCGGGCACCAGCTGGCGGTCCACAAGACTAGCGGTGGAACTCCACCTCCCCCCCACAATTCATGGGATGAGAAGGTCTTGGATAGCCTGCTTTCTGAGGGCCTAACAGGAATACCTGGGGGTGTGGAGTTGGGTAAGTCAGTACATCAATAATGTCACCAAACATTTTTGTCTTGCATGCCCACTGATCGCCTTTCCCCATCTCAATGACCAAACCACCCACCACTCCTGTATCCAAATGTCTAAATACCCCTCTCTGGCATGCCACATGTCAAAGAAACTCACCTGGGGTCACAGTGTTTGTGTATGGCATGTGAAGTACAGGGACTGACAGCACTACAACTCCAAGCAGGCACTGTTCCACCCGTAAGAAAACCAGAACAGTGTGATACAAGTGAAAGTGCCTTGCATGTTATTCTAACAATCAATAGAACCCACCTAAATGCTACACAATTGAACAGTCTATGGCAGCAATGCTATGGCCCACTACCAGTACTATTACAAGCAATACACAGTTAAAGCTGTGTTACCTACTAAACTGTCCTTTCAAATTATGACTATGTAGGAAGCTGAATGTACTTATTGTACACCCCTACAGAGGCCAAGGTTAAATGGTAACTCCCATACTGTTGGCTAGCTTTGTTGCCATCGTACATTGTGCAGCTGTTACTTGACTCAATGATGCCATACACCTTACTAGGAGATAACTGTATATTGTCATGTCTTTGCTCAGATAAGATATGAGTCAATAAACAGTCATCTGATCTCCAAGGTACTCCAAGAGCTTGGAGCATGGTGTATGCAATTGTAAATCTCTGTGTCCCACATAGCTCTAACCCAGATTTCAATGCAGCTGTCATTGTCAGATCAGGGGATCATGTAAGGGCTATGTGTGCATGTCACATAGCATGTCTAGTGGTCACATTTAATTATCACTCGTTGCATTACTTTCAGCAACTGTGTGTTCCATTTTCCTACAGGTAACCTTGCAATTCACAACATGGAGAGGACACTTTCTGGATGAAGGCCCAAGTGAGGAAAACACCCCTGGATGTTTGGACAATGTGGACGAAGGCTGGCCCATCAGGGACACCTGGTCAGTCAACAACTGTCACCCTCACCCTGCCCACATCGACTCCTCCTAGCCCTGTTGCATCTACATCATAGGCAACCATTCGCCCCTAAACCTGTGTTCCAAGGCCAGTGTCTTCCATCGTGTGCCCTCCAGTACAGGTACCTCAGTCTCCTATCGTAAACCCAGACAATGATGGACCTGCCACCAGTGGGAGTGGGTAAACTGTGCCAGGGGAACAGGCACGTGGGGTTAGGGTGCGTGAGAGGGATGGTGTGGGCCAGTGGATAGAGGATCCAAGGGATACAGCTGGCCAGGAAACCGTCTCCCAAGTCTTGGGAGCATATCAACAATCCCAAGATGTGATGGGCCAGGTACAGACCATGATGGGGGAGATCAGACAGCTACAGAGGGACAACCATCAGGAAGTAATGCAGCAGTGGCAGACCCAAAATGCCCACCTGGCTTCCATTGCTGGGGTGTTAAGAGAACTGAATGCCACCCTAAGTAGATTTTGTCCCCGACATCTGGCCTCTTCCTCTAGCAATGAAACATCAGGCCCTTCTACATCTGTGGCAGCTATTGGAAGGGAGGCCCTGCCAAGGGAAGGATATGCCTCAGACACCCCACCCTCTGTAGCTGAAGAACCTCCCCACCCGCAAATGTGGACATCCCCCCAAACATCCTTGAGGAGCACTCCAAGACCAAAACCACTGCCAGGAAGTGAATCTCTACTGATTGGATCCCCTTATGTGGCACAGATACACTCTGTTGACTGTTCTGAAACCTATCTCCATTTTCCTATGGAACAAGGACACTGGAATTGTGTTTCCAATGGTGTAGTAGCTACCCTGATGTTTCATCCACCGTGACTGGACCATTCACTGTTTCCTTTGTGTTAATTGTGTTAAATTTCACTCAATTAGCTGTGCACTCCCCAATAAATACCACTTAACCACAGATCATGTTAGAGTTTTTTTAATCAAGCATATACAAATGTCATGTATGACAACACTTGCACATAAATGTTTCTCTCAAAAGTAAACCCTTTGTCATATGCATCACACATGTAATGTATAAGCACTAGATATTCCATTGACTAATTATAATAGACATTACTCAATTCACTAGTATTGCACTTTCCCACATTAAGATTGGGAGAATGCCAATTATCACCTATAGAAGTACTGCTGCTAACTTCAGTGTATCAGCATAGATGTCATACACGCCCAACACACAGACTACAGAAGTTAGGGATATGTCAGTCTATCACTATCCCAGGAGGCAAACATATTGCTTCAATGTATCATCATCTAAAGTCTTATCACATACCCATACCATAACTCCCAAATTAACAGACCCCGTGAAACAGACAGAGGTCAGTACTAATGTCACCAGTCATGGAAACTTTCACTTACCATAGTCAGGTACCTGTAGACTTGCCATCCACCTATGTCAGTCTTCAGACACATGCAGATTGGTCTGCAAAGAGGAAACACACTGCCAGCTACATACAAGTTAGTTCTCATCCAGCACAAACCATCATGATGTTAGAGGGTATGGATACCACATTATGATGTATCTGAGACACATTAACACGCACATGGCACCATTGGCCCCCACCCCCAATACCAAACAGGTATTTTGTATGGAATAGGACACTACCATCCCACTGTCCTGACAGTCTGGGCATAGAACCCACACACCACAAATCACATGCCTGACAGTACCTGGTTCAATCCATGTTCATTTCACATGTCAATCTGCAAATCCCATCTGCCTGTGACACAGTCAGATATTGCCAAATGAGGATGAGCCAAAAAGTAAATCTGTGAATGACAAAGATAAGGTATAGGCAACTTTGATACATATACATAACAAGGCAATTCATATATACATATGTAACTCTGATTGTGCATTGTGTGAAACTTTGACTATGTTAATTACATGTCTGTACACAACTCTGTGTAATAATCTGCATGCATATCTGAGTCACGGGCCTTGCAGCCACTTATGACCTCTCTGATGTTCATACTAAGAACCTGCTGAGGAATTCCTAACCTCACCTATTCCCCACTGATTCACTTTAATTACATCACATCACATACCTTAGGTCAGGTGAAATACTGATTGATGAGATCAGCCCTGATGTCTCCAGCTTCATCCTCATCATGCTCATCCTCACTTGGAAAATCTGTATTTCCACCCACAGGAACTGCTGGCTCACCCTCATCTGGTATGAATGGTATCTGATGACTCAGGGTGAGGTTGTGGAGCATACAGCAGGCAACAATATTTTGACATACTCTGTTGGGTGAGAAGGAGGGATGCTCCAGACTTATTGAGGCACCGAAATTTTGCCTTCAGGAGCCCAAAAGTCCGCTCCACAACATGCCTTGTCCTTCTGTGGGCCTCATTGAAGCTGACGTGGTGGTTGGGTACCTCACTGGTGTCAATAGCCAAAGACGGTTTGGGTAGGAAAAGTCCCCTGTAATGAAAAGTCACAACAGGCCTCACATAAATCTTGGACATCCACATATCTAGTAGCAGGTACATATGTGACTTACCAGCCATCCAGGCCCTCTCTGTGTACTGTCGTGTCATCAGCAGTGGGATATTGCTGTCCTGCATGATGAAGGAATCTTGGACTGAGCCAGGATACTTTGCACAAACTTGTGAAATGTAGAGGTCAGCCACACAGACCACTTGGACATTGATTGAGTGCAAGTTTTTCCTGTTTCTATACACCTGTTCATTGGCATTTGGGGGAACCAAGGCTACACGGGTGACATCTATGGCTCCCGCCACATGTCGAATGTGTCCCACAGCATACAAATCAGCCTTTACACAGGCCAAATCTTCATGTTGTGGAAATCTGATGTGAATAAGTTGCAGTCAGCATATACCTAGGCAACATTTGGCTTATAACTGCATCCAGATCCTCTAAAACCTATCATGTACTTTGAATGGAGAAACATGTCTCTGAAAGTGAATGTAACATTAACTTACTTAACATGTTGCACACATTTGGTACACCTATACCATTTACAGATTGTCAATACTCTGCTGACAATACTATGTCATATACATAACTCAGGATACATCTATTTAACATCCTCTACTTGATACATGCACATTTCAACATGTATGCCTAAAGGCAACAGTGAACACAATCTTATAGATACGTTTCACAGTTAGTGACACACCTTTCAAAACCTTACTGTTCATCTATGAGCCTTAAAATGGCAGCTGCCTGACCTACTGTACTGGACATTAGGAAGTGACCTAACTCTGCTGGCCGATGTCATCATGGTGGTAGGCGGATACAACTGTAGTGGACATTGCCATTGGAACACATTGCTGCCTTTGGCGGACATGGGCCAATGGTGACGTCTTCCAGTGACGGTCCTGTACATGGCGGACGTGACAGTCATCTCAAACTTCATCCTTCACTTGACTCCTGACACTGCTGCCAGCAAGACCTCCACGACCTGAACTGCTGTGTACTGCCTCTGGGAGCAATCATGCCACATCCTCCAGGTGATAGGGCCCGTGCCTTCTCGCCTGAAGAGCTGGACAAGCTTGAGGAGGAGGTCCTACCCCTGTATGGACAGCTCAATGGTGCACCAGAGGAGCAGGTAAGTGCATAGCAAGACCAAAGTCTGAATTGTTGAGTGTATGATGATGTTCTGTAAATGTGGTTGAATGAAGGATTGAGTGACATGTGCACATGTTCATATATAGATTTTGAGTTCAGTTACATAGTAAGGAGTGTGTGATGTATGTACCCTGACCCATCTACAACCTGTATTACATCATATTTGAAGGTGGTATGAAAAATACTTGGGCAGATATACCATGTACAGAGACATGCTTGTGTTCTAGTCATATGTTTGAAGCCAACCCCTGGTGCTGGATATGCATGTGGTACGCCTGTCTCAACGCCACACATGGCCTGACTGCGAGTGGTCATCCCACATAGAAGGGGATGTTGAAGGAAGTCTGTGTAGGGCAACTTGCACTTACTTGTATTTTCACCCTGCTTGTTTTGTTATGGTGCACGTGGACATGACATTTTTTTCTTGTCTGTGTCATTCATGCAGTTCAACACCCAGCAGAAGAAGGGGATTTTCTGTGCCATCACCAAGAAAGTGTGGAGCCTGGGGGTCCACAGCCTGCAGAGCACCCACTGTTGGAAGTGGTAGGAGGATATGAGACACTGGGCTCGGAAGACTGCAGAGGCCCAGCTGGGTATGTCCTCCCAAGGAGGACAGGGTGCCTATCCGACCCTGACCTCCCTAATGGCCCGCATATTGGCAGGGGCCTACCCTGAGTTGGATGGGTGTTTGGGGGCTGCACAGCAGTCACAAGGGCATAAGTACAGACTCAACACATTTTCATCCCTTTACCAGGTTAGTGTAAGATGTGAAAGAATCTAACTGTGACAATGTGGTAAGTGTAAAGGGTTTAAAAATCTCTAAGAAACACATAGATGTACAGTCATCAACATTGGTACATATGTGAGCCCATTCCATTTTGTTTAGGAACAACTTACTCACCTATATTGTCCACTCTGTAGAGAAGCATATGAGGATGCACATGTGACTGTGTCATATTTGAACCACTATACAGCTTTTCATACCTTGCTGGCAGTTCCTTCTCACCTGCAGGTCTATGCTCCCAATATCATGATGGTACATTGTCCAGGTCTCTGCCCTCTGTCCAATAAAATGTCCATTGATCCATGTCTTTGTGCAACATCGAGTTAGACAAGGTAAAGTCATCCATACTTTTCATAAGGTTTCTGATGAGTGACAGCATCATGTGAGGCTGTGATGTCCATCTGACATTTCATATGCCATACTTGCATAACTTAATCTGAGATGTTACAAGGTGAACCCCTTTGGTATGTGAGGGATGTCATAGGCCTCTGTAATGTGTCATCTGAGTGGACATCTGACATCTAGGTCACCATGGGGATATTGCTAGACTATGGATCACATACATTGATATCAGAGCTATGAAGAACAGTGGCATGTTCATGTTCTGCAGATAGGAAATGGCTACACATCTCTTTCCTTAGCCATAGTGTTGTAGGCAGGATTATTAGTCCAAGACCTCTTCTTTACAGCTACAATCAGAACAGGTTATTACCAGCACCATGTGTACATTGTAAGGTTCTGTCTAAAATCACACTTGTAATGTGTCTTAAACATACCTTCTTTTGCTATTTTGGGTATGGTTTGAATGTCTTTGTATGGAAACCTATTGATTGCACTGACTACATTGTGGTGCCGTTGTGGGAGTTCACATGCACTTGTTGGAATGGTATGTGTATTCAGGCATTTGGCTTGCATTAAGGTGTATGTCACAATCATGGTAGCCTCAGATGTGGTTTGTGTCTCTTATTTGTAATCAAACAGATGTAAGGCTAATCATGTCTGATGTGTGGATGATGATGTCGCCACTCAGTCATTGGGCTATTGACGGCATGATAGTATGATACGTTGAACTATGTGTCACCTCCCTCCACACAACAGGTGTCCATTGTATTGAAAGAGTTGTTATACTAGCTGTGGTTGTGTGAGGGTAAATGCTCGGGGCTAAATAGGCCCTTAAAGAGTGCAATACTTTGTTTACAGGAGGACAATGACTTAGATGACATGGTCCACAAAGTATGTATCGTCCTTTCCTGCATCACTATTGGTACATGTGTTGGTAACGTGTTCTGACTCTATCAGACTCCAAACTTGTATATGCTAATTTGAGTAGTTGCATGTTTGCTGTTTTCCATTGTGAAGGTTGTGAAGGTTGTGACATGAAATGGTTATGGCTTGAATGCAACATGCTGTCTTGTGGTTAGCATATTGTATGATCTCTTTCCTGGTACATGACATCATGTCTATATGTTAGCATTTGTAGATTTTGTGTATGTGGAAAGCAATGTTACTACTCTTTCTCATGGCTTGGTTATTGTTTGACTGTGTTGCTGTGGATAGGGACCCCACATCATGTGGCTATGTCAGCTTGTCATGGAATGATTAGTGTGATAGATCTACTGAGATGATGTTCTTGTAGGTGTGAGATAGGTGGCTTAGTTGGTGTTTGACAAGGTTTTTATGTAGGGGTGTACATTGTATCTTGTTGTGACAAGATGTTGGCACAAAACTAGTTGAACCTGGGGGTGCAGTACAACTAGAGGTACTGTTGTTATTGTGTACAGTGTGATGTAAGTGGTATGTAAAGAATGTGATGACCCTACCTCACTTTCTGATTTCCAGCATCAGCATCAGCAGGCGAAGGAGACGGGACACAGCCGAGTGGGGAAGCTGGTGGCCACGGGACCTCCAGTCATGAGAACTCAGACACTGAGGGACCCAGGGGCCCAGAGGGTGAGGGGAGTGCCACGGGGGAGATAGGATCCATTTTATCATCCTCGGAATCCTCCTCCAGTGGTCACTCCCTGGCGCTGGCGGACCCATCTGGAACCACTCCAGCACCATCTCAGTCAACCACCCCCTTTCTAACACTGCCCTCCCTGTTGTCCGGCACCCAGTAGGCCATGCCCGCTCACCAAAGAGGGTGGGCATCTCCTTCTCGCAGGCACCTCTGCCCCAGCCCCTGTTAGCCCTGCTGCCCTCAGTGAGGAGGCTATTGACCTCCTGAGGTCTATCTCTGTGGGTCAGTCGCCCATCGTGAATGCCATCCAGGGCCTCACAACTCAGATACAACAGAGTAATGCATTCCTGGAGGGAATTCACAGTGCACAGGCTGGCCTACAGAGATCATTTCAGGCTTTGGCCTCCACACTGACGGCAACCAGTCACCCTCTGTCTTCCGTCTCCCCTCCACCTTCCTCTTCCCAATCCCAAATGCCCCTTCCCAGTCCCAGCTAAAGCACACAGACAGACATGCATCCACCTCAACATCCAAGGGTAGCGTTGACAGACCAAAGCACCACAGGACACACCACAGGCATACACACAAGAAACAGTCAGATGCACACACATGCATGTGTGATGCAGCAACAGTCACAACCTGCCCTGACATTCCCACCACCCCCAACATCACAGACTGCACACCTGACACACCTGCAGACACCACACCAACATTCATAGATCCAGCCACTACACCTATCCTACCCACAGACAGCACCCCAGCAGACCCTCAGACATCCACCCCAGTCACCACACCTGCAGAAACCACAGACATGCCTACATGCAGCATATTCACCATACCTGCAGTCACCTCCCCAACAGACAGTCACGCACCCACCACACCATCGCCCAGCACCTCCACCCTCCCTCAGCCCAAGACACATAAACACCCTCACTCACCCACCCAACAGACTCCCACTACCCACAAGCATACCTCCCACAAGCACGTACCCAAGGCATCCACACCAGCATCTCTTACAACCACTCCCTCTCCCCCCACAACCAAGCCCTTTTGCTATGACTGTCCCTGTGTGTGTAAGAAATCCTTCCTTTCTGAGTTTGCCCTTTTCCTTGCTCCTCTCCCCCCTGTAAAACCCCTAAACATTCTGGTTCACTCCCCAAGGCCATCCCTTCCACCCCCAAGGTCTTCCTACCCCTCGCGAGTACCCTTGCCCATTCCCCTGTCAAGAAGTCTACCCCTCCCAAGAAGACCCAACCCTCCCCAAGCCTAAAACAACCCCCCAAGCCAAATCCCAACCCCCCCCAAGCAAGCCTGAGCCCAATCCCCCACCCCCCAGATTATCCCTGAGGTGCCTGTCTGCCCCCTTGATGCCCCTACCTGTGGAGGTTACATGGCAGTCAGGAGTCAAGTTGAGGCACCATATAGTGCCTTTGGCGCACCCATTTGTTTTTATATTGGACTGGCCAATGGCCTTTTAAGTTTTCTATTTTTTTTAAATAATATATTCAGACAAACTAGTTGTTGGTTTTCTGGTTACATCTTTGTCCTGATTTTCCTTTCCTAAGTTTGAGTTGTCCCTGCCTGACATTGGTTCTGTGCGAGTATTTGTGTGTGTGTGGTGCTTGTGCTTCCTGTAGTGTTTGGGTAGTATGTGAGGCTGTTTGCAGTGCTTTTGTCCCCCAAGGATATGATGTGTGTTGTGTGATGGGCATGTGTATGTTGCAGACATGTTGTTGTGATGGTATTGTGTGGTGTTTGTATTGACATGTGTTGGTTGTTGTGGTGTGTGGCTTTGTGTGCTTTGACTGTGTGGGTGTGCATGTATTGTGCATGGAATGATAGGTGTGTGATGTGTATGTTGATTGGTAAGTTGTATGATTGTGTAATTGTGTGTGTTTGTTGCCTTTTGTTTGTACATTGTGTTGTATGTGCGATGTGCCCCTCGGTAGTGTCTGTTGTAAGTGATCACCAATGTGTTTCTGATTATGCGGTGTGGTGTTGTTGTGACGTGATGTTATGTTGTATGGTATTGTGTCAGACTAGGCCTGTGCTGTGTTGCTTTGCGTAAGTGTGTGTTTTGACGTGTAGTGTGTGTGTATGTGTGGTGGCTGCAGTGTGTGCTGTGTATGTGTGGTTATATTTGTTGTATGTGAGTGTGCTTGTCAGTGTACTGTTACGTGTGAGTCTTGACCTCACGCCCCCTTCCCTATGGTATGTAATATAAGTGTACAAAATTTAACAATATACAACAATAAGAGGTAAGTGTGTGTACCTATGGCTGTTGTCATCATCATCGGCGAAGATTCCGTAGTCTTTCGGTGACCAGGAGCAGCGGGATGACGTCTAGTTGTAGTTCCATGGCGGCTCTGGACGAATATGGCTCCTGAAGGTGAGTGTCTCCTTTTATACAATTCGTTTCTGCTTGGGTTTCCGTGGTGGTGCGACTGCGGTGGAAATCTTGGCAGTGGTAAAAACCGCCAGAAACAGGCTGGCGGGAAAGGGGTCGGAATCCCCATGGCGGCGCTGCTGGCAGCGCCGCCATGGAGGTTCAGCCCAGCCAGGGGAAATCCGGCGGGAAACCGCCGGATCCCCTTTTCTGACCGCGGCTTTACCGCCGCGGTCAGAATGGGCAGGAAAGCACCGCCAGCCTGTTGGCGGTGCTTTCCGTCGTTCACGGCCCTGGCGGGTTTTACCGCCAGGGTCGGAATGACCCCCATTATGTCTCCTGTGACTTTCCAGCAGCAGCAGTGCTGAAGGCATTGCTCCTGTTCTCTAACAGGCTTCCCCAGCTTTAGGAACATGCATATTCTGCAAAGATTAAAATTTGTCCATATTTTGTTGGGTATACCAGGCTCTGCACTTACCATACAATACCTACGCAAGACTAATACCCCATCCTGCCATGCCAGTCCTGTTCCCTTACCGGTGCCCACTGCAGAGTTGGAGAAGTGTGGCTCAATGGTTAGAGCAGCAGACCCTGATGCAGAAATCTGGCCCGGGACCAGGGTTCAATTCCCGCCTCGGTGGGTCTTGGGATCAGTTTCCTCGGACCTGATCATTCTTGCATAGGTGCCTAATCTAATTCATGGGTCCCACTCTGTAACTCTGGGCAATAGCTTGCTTAATCTCCACAATGGCCCCAACAGTGCTGGGATGCCTGGCTTCATCTTGGAGGTTGCCCCGGAGTGGGCACCTCACAGGGAAAAGCCAGGAGGGGTTCCACAGTGGTATGCGTACAGCGCCTTGAGACCCTAACGGGTGAGTAGTGTGCTATATAAGTACGAAGTTTACAGTTTACAGAGTTCATTTTCTACCCTTTATGCTACATTTTTCCACAGATGGCCCACTTATCTCCTTTCCCTCACACCCTTTTTTAAAAGAGTGGGCTATATACAAGTTAACTTCTTGTCATAGCACAGAACTCTCCTTCCTTATTTCAGAGTTGCAAAAAGTCCAGATTTTGCTGTGTGTCTAATGTATTGAACACATGGGCTGCACCTTTAAAAATCATTAAGTATGATTTGGCTGTGTGCCACATTAGTATACATTAGGTATGATAAAGATAAAGATTATGTGATTCCATAGCAACGTTTTGTTAATTATGGATTTACCTCATCTGATGTATAAATTGCAGGATTTACAGGATTTACTAAAAAAGTTGTGCCTACTTCAAATGAATTACAATTTACAAGAAACACCACACATAGGGCTTGATTACGAGGCTGGAGGTCCAAAGACTGCTAGCCTCACGGTGACTGTCGGACAACCACGGCTGTGGCGGTCCTACCACCACATTACGAGATTGGCAGGCAGACCTGCCAACCTACCGCCATTCCCACCAGGATCTCAGATCCCAACGGGCTGACGGTGGTGCAGGTTGTAATCAGCCAGGGTGGCGCTGAAGTCAGCACCTCCCTGCTGATTACAACCTTGTTCTCCACCAGTCTTTTCATGGCAGTTCCACAGCCATGAAAAGGTTGGCGAAGAACAAGTGCAGGGGGCTACAGGGGAGCTCTTGCACTACCCTTGCCCATGGCATGGGCAGTGCAGGGGTCCCCCTGCCCAGCACCCTCGAAATGCACACTGTCGCATTTCGAGGGTGCTGGTGCCCCCTGTGTGCGAAGCATTGCCGCAGGCTCTATTACGAGCCCCATAGTAGCAGACCCTTTACAAAGGTCAACTGGTACCTTTCAGTTGCTAATTGTTATATTCATGTTACTCTGGCAGTAATACAGTGAAACATGTTCCTTAGACAGTATCAAAGTGTATTAAAATGAAAAAATATTGAAGTCATACAGAAAGAAACTGAAAGAGACTTTGGGCCTCATTACGAGGCTGATGGTCCAAGGACCACCAGCCTCGGGGTGACGGTTGGCATGGGCAGTGCAGCGGCCCCCCAGCACCGTCAGAATGTGCACTGTCTGCTTTGCTGAAAGTGCGCATTCCAAGGGTGCTGTGTACTATGGTATTGGCCTCAGCTCCCTTAAGGGAACTGAGACCAATATCGTAGCACTGTTCCCGCCGGGCAGTCCGGTGGAAACCATATACTACAAGGTTTCCGCTGGTCAGCCCCCTGGGAACATTGTAATACGCACGGGGGGAAGCCACCGCCATGGCCATGGGGGTCCTGGGGTGGGTTCGTCAAACTCATAATAAGGCCCTTGACACTTTATGCTGCATAAATAATTTTGGTGGTGATTACAACCCTGGCGGTCGGTGCTAAAGCGGCGATAAAACCGCCAACAGGCCGGCGGGAAGAAAAATGGAATCACGACCGTGGCGGAAACCGCCAACAAAGACAGCCACTTTAACACTCCAACCGCCACGGCGGTCCAAACAAACAGCGCGGCGGCCACCGCCAACAGCCAGGCGGGAGTCAAAGTACCGCCCACAGTATCACAACAGTCCAATCCGCCACCTTTTCCGGGGCGGATTCACCGCTGATAAAAACACAGCGGAAACAGGCATTTTGAAGGAAAAACGCTCACCTCTACACACCCCACGAGGAATGAGGACAGCATGGACCCGGAACTCCAAATCCTCCCAGCTATAGTCTTCCTGCTCCTCTACCAGGAGCGCGTAAGCCGGCGCAGAAGACAACGGTGAGTACTGCACCTACGACACAGGGAAGGGGGGAGGGAAAAAACAGTGACACACACACGCAACACCCCCACCCCCACCCTCACCCACTACAACACACACACCAATACATATCTATACATCACAGTTACACCCCCCAGATCCCCTGGAAGAATGCAAAGACAAAAGGAAATGACTGTAACCATTGAAATATATTGAAATACAGCAATCAAAAATATATACACACTAAAAACTATTATATACACCAAATTTACAAGTCCAGGCATTGTACCAGGCATTGTCCGTGGACCACTGGGCCCAAAAAACATGGCCAAAGCCCACACCGGATACCTGACCTAAACGGAGAGAACACTGCAGGGGCATCAGATAGCAAAACTACAGGCACCTCAGGGGGAAAGGAAGGGGGGGCACCTCAGTCGGATGAGTGCACAACGCCAGATCCACGAGGGGGCTCCATGCCCACTGTTCCATCCTGGGGAGTGCAAAGCCACAGTCTCTCAAGTCTCTACAGTGGGTGGGTTTCCCACTGTTCCATCCTAGGGAGTGCAAAGCCACAGTCTCTCAAGTCTCTACAGTGGGTGGGTTTCCTAATGTACCATCCTGGGGAGTGCAAAGCCACAGTCTCTCAAGTCTCTACAGTGGGTGGGTTTCCCACTGTTCCATCCTGGGGAGTGCAAAGCCACAGTCTCTCAAGTGGATAACAGTCTCCACTGGTTCTGGAGGGTGCCTGTTGGCCAGAGTGCTTCTTCCTGTGCAGGAATGAGGTAGTGGATGCATGTCTCCACTGGTTCTGGAGGGGGCCTGGTGCCCAGAGTGCATCGTGCAGCCCTGTCCGACACAGATGCGGCACTGCCCCTGCCGCTCATGGGCCAGCGGTGCGTGAGATGGCGGTCCCCTGTTCAGCGGTGCTTGAGATGGCGGTCCCCTGTTCAGCGGTGCTTGGGATAGCCGTGCCCTGTTCAGCGGTGCTTGAGATGGCGGTCCCCTGTTCAGCGGTGCTTGAGATGGCGGTCCCCTGTTCAGCGGTGCTTGAGATGGCGGTCCCATGTTCAGCGGTGCTTGGGATAGCCGTGCCCTGTTCAGCAGTGCTTGAGATGGCGGTCCCCTGTTCAGCAGTGCTTGGGATAGCCGTCCCCTGTTCAGCGGTGCTTGAGATGGCGGTCCCCTGTTCAGCGGTGCTTGAGATGGCGGTCCCCTGTTCAGCGGTGCTTGGGATAGACGTGCCCTGTTCAGCGGTGCTTGAGATGGCGGTCCCCTGTTCAGCGGTGCTTGAGATGGCGGTCCCCTGTTCAGCGGTGCTTGGGATAGCCGTGCCCTGTTCAGCGGTGCTTGAGATGGCGGTCCCCTGTTCAGCGGTGCTTGAGATGGCGGTCCCCTGTTCAGCGGTGCTTGAGATGGCGGTCCCCTGTTCAGCGGTGCTTGGGATAGCCGTGCCCTGTTCAGCGGTGCTTCAGATGGCTGTCCCCTGTTCAGCGGTGCTGGCCATGCCGGGGTGCTCATGTGCCATCTGGCATGGGCCTGGCGGGGCCCTCCTGCCCACCTGTCCTGTGGCTGCCGGGGCAGCTGTGCTGGGGCTTTTGGTGGCCTCCTGGGCAGCTGTGCTGGGGCTTTTGGTGGCCTCCTGGCCAGCTGGGATGGGGCTTGCGGGGCCCTCCTGGCCAGCTGGGCTGATGGCGGTGTTGTCGGGCGTGCTGCCCTTCCCAGCCTTTCCTGCTCTCCTGTGGCCCTTCCCCACCTTGGCCGGTGTCCCAGCTGCCTCGACACTCCCGCCCGGTGCTCTGGTAGGGGTTTTTGTCCCTGGTGTCTTGACCCTCTGCCGCCGTGCACTGGCAATTTTTGGATGTTTCTGAGGGGGGGGGGGGGGGGGGGGGCTGGCTGTGCTGTGGCTCTGGACCAGACTGGCTGCCCTGGTGGGCGGTGCACTCCAGTGACCATGTACGACATGCACCACCGGGCCCGGTGGTGTAGTGGCTGAGGTGCTAGCTCTGGGCCTATGACATGGACGGGATGGGGGAGTTGAGGGAAAGAGGTTAAGTTTGGACAGGAAAACATTTTGGGGAGCAGTGGGACGGGTAAGTGTAGTGGGTATGGGAGTGGAGGAAGAGGTTGTGGTTGTAAGTGGGGTGGCTTTGGGTGCAGGTGCCTGGGCTGTAGGCTGTCGTGAGGTGGATGGCTGTTGGGTGGGTGGCTGCATGCGTTTGTGTATCTTGGGAGGGGGAGGCATAGACACACTGGGAGAGGACACAGGGGACGTGTAAATGGCAGTGGGGGTGGTGAGTGCATGTGTGCGGGGTGTTCTGGTGTGTGTGCTGCTGAGGGACGTAGTGGCTGAAGATGCTGTGCATGCAGGTGTGAGTGGAGACAAGACTGGCAGGGAGGAGGGCGACGTGGAGGAGGGGGACACAGTGGAGGCAGTGGATGTTGGTGTGTCTGTATGTGGATGTTGCTTGTGTGACTGCCTGTGGGATGTGTGGTGCTTATGTCTGCGTGAGCTGCTCTTGGGTGTTGAGGTGTGTGCAGGCTGGTCTGATGGTGTGCTTGGGATAGGCAGAGGTACAGGGGATTGGGTCTGGGTGTAGGAAGTTGGAGGGGGGAGGCTAGACACAGGGACAATGGCTGCCATCAGTGCTGAGGCCAGAGTCTGAAAGGCTCGCTGAAGGGCCGCCTGACCAGAATGAATGCCCTCCAGGTATGCATTACTTTGGTTCACTTCCCTTTCTACACTGTGGATGGCATTCAAAATGGTAGACTGCCCAACAGTGAGCGACCTGAGGAGGTCAATGACCTCCTCACTGAGGGCAGCAGGGGTGACTGGGGCAGGGCCTGAGGTGCCTGGGGCGAAGGAGATGCCCACCTTCCTGGGTGAGCGGGCACGGGGCAAACGCTGAGGGGCTGCTGGGAGGGCGGTGCTGGTGCGGGGGGTGACGGCTGTACCTGTTGTTGCGGGGGGCAGAGATGTTGCCACCACCACAAGGGAGTTCCCATCAGAGGACGAGTCCGATCCACTAATGTCCGCTCGTGTCCCCGCCGTGGAGCTCCCCTCGCCCACCATCCCATTTCAGAGTCGGTAGTGTGGCCCTCCATAGCCATGTGGGATGCAGCTCCCTCGTGCTCCGGTGCCACTGCTCGTCCGCCTGATGATGCTAATGCACACATGAACAGGAAGACCACAAAAAGGGGTGGGGGGGAAACAGAAGAAAGACATGTTGAGTGCATGCATTCCCGCTACCGTTGGCGGACAGCACAGACACA
This sequence comes from Pleurodeles waltl, assembly GCF_031143425.1. Lineage (NCBI taxonomy): Eukaryota > Metazoa > Chordata > Amphibia > Caudata > Salamandridae > Pleurodeles > Pleurodeles waltl. Next base: position 956,540,516 of record NC_090443.1, read on the forward strand.
GAAGCCCCCTGCACTACGCCGCGCATTTGGGGTCCACTTTGCAATCCCTGGGACATGGCCTACAAGGCTATGGACGACATCTGCACACATAGGTGACACAGGGCCGTGAATAGCTGTACTCGGCACCCTACAGAGGTGGGGAGCGGGGGCACAGGGCCATGCCTTACGGAGGGGCCTAGCCTACGGAACTCGCCCTGGCCTAGGTATACCCACAGCCCTCCTCCCCCACCCAGACACCTCCACTGCGCGCAAAGTTAGCAGAATGAGAGTGTACTCACCCCCTTGTGTCTGCTGTGATGCCCTCACGCGCCCATCCAACTCGGGGTAGGCCACCGCCAGGATCCGGAACATCAGGGGGGTCAAGGTCCGACGGGCACCCCTCCCATCTCTTCCGGCAGTGGGTGCCCCGTCTGTGGTGGACCCCCAGGATCCGGACGTCCTTGGCGATGGCACGCCATATATCCGTCTTCTGGTGGGCGCTGACCTATATGAAATGTACAGGGGGAGAAGAAAAGTAATTCCCTTCTGCACCATCAATGTGAGTGGACCCCATCCCTACCCTTGCCATGTGGCACATGCACTCACCGTCGTTTCAAGCATGCCTCAATCTCTCCCCCCCCCCATCTTTCATCCACCCCACTCAACACAGGCATAGCCCATACAGCATGCTCCCAGTGTATTTACCTGTTTGTCTGGAGGACCGTAGAGTAGCGCGTACTGGGGGAGGACCCCATCCACAAGCTTCTCCAACTCCTCTGATGTGAAGGCAGGGGCCCTTTCCCCAGTCGCATGAGCCATTGTCCCTTCCAGACCGAGGTCACAGCAGCACTTGCAGTGTAGGTCCTCTCCTGTGGAAGATCAGGTATCGAGTGAATTAACAGAGAGAAAATGGCAGTCACGTCCGTGGATACAGCGACCGCCGGCGCACATCGTCATTGGCTCCTGAGACCCGTAGGGTCCAATGTTAACCAATGCAGCATTGCGCCGCGGTCTTCGACCGCCACGGTGTGCAACGCCAGCGCAGTTACCTCACATCCCATTGTCACACTTTACAGGTCAGGCAGCAGCCATTTCAGGGGCCCACATGCCTTACTTTTTGTACTGCGTCACACATACCTAGGCCTTGCATCCACACTCATACAAGCCATACGATGGGTTAAGATCCGTGTTTTTGGAAAGCTGGGGTTACGTACCTCTGGGATGTTTGACTCTGTGCTCGCTGTTGTCCTTCATAGGCACCGTCCGCTGGGACATGTGAGGAGATGGCGCCATCCTCCGGTGTACAGACCGCTGGTGGACCTGTCGACAATGGAGGAGAGACATCTCATCCTGACATACAGGCTTGACCGTGCCACAATTCTGGAACTGTGTGCCCAGCTGGAGCCAGACCTGATGTCACCTATCCGCCATCCCACAGGAATCCCCCCTCAAGTGCAGGTGCTGTCAGTACTCCATTTCCTAGCAAGTGGGTCATTTCAAACAACAGTGGCCATAGCATCAGGGATGTCCCAGCCTATGTTTTCCAACGTGTTGTCCAGAGTGTTGTCTGCCCTGCTGAAACACATGCGGAGCTACATCGTTTTCCCTGAGGTGGAGGATTTGGCTACAGTGAAGGGTGACTTCTATGCCCTTGGACATATCCCACCATCATAGGTGCCATTGATGGGACCCATGTGGCTTTGGTCCCCCCCCACAGGAGTGAACAGGTGCACAGAAACCGGAAGAGTTATCATTCCATGAATGTCCAGATGGTATGTTTGGCAGACCAGTACATCTGCCATGTGAATGCCATGTTCCCTGGCTCAGTGCATGACGCCTACATCCTGTGGAATAGCAGCATCCCTTATGTGATGGGTCAGCTCCAGAGGCACCGTGTGTAGCTAATTGGTGACTCTGGTTACCCCAACCTGTCATGGCTACTGACCCCAGTGAGGAATCCCAGGACCAGAGCAGAGGAACGCTACAATGAGGCCCATGGGCGGACTAGGAGGGTTATCGAACGAACCTTCGGCCTCCTGAAGGCCAGTTTCAGGTGCCTCCATATGACAGGTGGTTCCGTATTCTACTCACCAAGGAAGGTGTGCCAGATCATCATCGCCTGCTCCATGCTTCACAATCTTGCTTTGCGACGCCAGGTGCCTTTTCTGCAGGAGGATGGTCCAGATGACGGTGTTGTGGCAGCTGTGGAGCCTGTGGACAGTGATGAGGAGGAAGCAGAGGAAGAAGACATTGACAACAGGGACTCAGTCATACAGTAATATTTCCAGTGACACACAGGTGAGAACACTTTCTTTACTAATACTTTTACTTTCACACTTCTACCTCTATCCTGTCTGTAAATTTCAAGCAGTATTTGGTAACTGAGTTGTACATTTCCATTACGGTTTCACAGGTGTGGTTACCAACGTGTGTCATCTGCTTGCATCCTTCATGGACTTGTGATGTGTGACATAGGTATGTTGACATTACTATTGAGAACTGATTTTGTCATTGTTATAGCTAATACACATTTTCAATATCACAGACTGACTCCAGATTGTTTTGTGGTTCAAGGGTGTTTATTGCAGTGCTAAATATTGGAGGGGGGTGGTAAAATGGTGATGGGTGATGGTGGAGGAATGTCCATGGCAGAATCCAGTCTATTAGTCTCACAGGTGCACTGCCCATATGGGCATAGGAAGTGGAGCTGGGCCAGTTCCAATATGGACAGGGTTACAAAGTGGGACAGTGGGATGACAATCAGGGTGTTCTTATTTCTTGGCGGGGGTCTTGCCATCGTGCTCTGTCCTGTTCCTGGATCTCAGGGACCGCTTGCTGGGTGGTTGTCTGTCTGCAGGGGGTGGGGTGCTGGTGTGGTGGTCCTGTGGCGGGGCATCCTGTCCACTAGCGCCGGCGGAGGTGGTGTGCAGTTCTTGGTCCATGCTAGTGTCAGGGGCCCCTTGGAGTGCCACGGTGTCCCTCATGGTGTTCTGTATGTCCTTCAGCACCCCTACGATGGTGCCCAGGGCGGAGCTGATGGTTCTGAGTTCCTCCCTGAAGCCCAAATACTGTTCCTCCTGCATGCGCTGGGTCTCCTGAAACTTGGCCAGTACCGTAGCCATCGTCTCCTGGGAGTGGTGGTATGCTCCCATGATGGAGGAGAGGGCCTCGTGGAGAGTGGGTTCCCTGGGCCTGTCCCCACCCTGTCACACAGCAGCCCTCCCAGTTCCCCTGTTTCCCTGGGCCTCTGTCCCCTGGACCGTGTGCCCACTGCCACTGCCCCCAGGTCCCTGTTGTTGTTGGGGTGATGGGTTAACCTGGGTGCCCTGTAGTGGTGAACACACTGCTGCTTGACGTTTCCTGGAGACAGAGGTGTGAGCCCGCTGGGTGGGTGCTGTGCTGGTGTTTCCAGAGGGGGGTAGGTCTGCAGTGGCCTGTGGCTGTGTGAGGGGAACCGACTGTCCCGAGGTCCCCAATGGGCCGGGCTGGTCATCTAGATCCAGGTCGACAGAGCTGCAGTCATCACTGTGGGCCTCTTCTGGGGGGGGTGGGGACATTTGTGGATCCTCCTGTGCGGTGACGTTGCGTAGGGGTCCTGCAGGGGTATAAAAGCATGATTATTGCATCTGTGTGTGGAATGGTGTGCAATGGGTGGGTGCCCGTGTCCCCCAGTGCTTGCATTCCTGTGTGGGGGCTTTTGTGTCGGTGGTTTGGGGGGGGGGGTATGGGTATGTGCAGTGGGCATGCTTTGGTGATGGGTGTCCATGCTTGTGGTCGCATGCAGGGCTTGATGTTGGGATGGGTGGGTTGTGATGGTGGGACATTTGCAAGGAGTAGGAGTGATGGGGGTGAGGCTGAGGGTGGGGGTATGTGTTGGCATGCAGGTGGGGTGGGGGGGATGAAGTAGTGAAGATGTGACTTACCAGAGTCCATTCCTCCAGATACTCCGCCGAGGCCCTCAGGATGCATGATCGCCAAGACCTGCTCCTCCCATGTCGTAAATTCTGTGGTGGACCCCCAGGATCCGGACGTCCTTGGCGATGGCACGCCATATATCCGTCTTCTGGTGGGCGCTGACCTATATGAAATGTACAGTGTTCTTATTTCTTGGCGGGGGTCTTGCCATCGTGCTCTGTCCTGTTCCTGGATCTCAGGGACCGCTTGCTGGGTGGTTGTCTGTCTGCAGGGGGTGGGGTGCTGGTGTGGTGGTCCTGTGGCGGGGCATCCTGTCCACTAGCGCCGGCGGAGGTGGTGTGCAGTTCTTGGTCCATGCTAGTGTCAGGGGCCCCTTGGAGTGCCACGGTGTCCCTCATGGTGTTCTGTATGTCCTTCAGCACCCCTACGATGGTGCCCAGGGCGGAGCTGATGGTTCTGAGTTCCTCCCTGAAGCCCAAATACTGTTCCTCCTGCATGCGCTGGGTCTCCTGAAACTTGGCCAGTACCGTAGCCATCGTCTCCTGGGAGTGGTGGTATGCTCCCATGATGGAGGAGAGGGCCTCGTGGAGAGTGGGTTCCCTGGGCCTGTCCCCACCCTGTCACACAGCAGCCCTCCCAGTTCCCCTGTTTCCCTGGGCCTCTGTCCCCTGGACCGTGTGCCCACTGCCACTGCCCCCAGGTCCCTGTTGTTGTTGGGGTGATGGGTTAACCTGGGTGCCCTGTAGTGGTGAACACACTGCTGCTTGACGTTTCCTGGAGACAGAGGTGTGAGCCCGCTGGGTGGGTGCTGTGCTGGTGTTTCCAGAGGGGGGTAGGTCTGCAGTGGCCTGTGGCAGGGCTTGATGTTGGGATGGGTGGGTTGTGATGGTGGGACATTTGCAAGGAGTAGGAGTGATGGGGGTGAGGCTGAGGGTGGGGGTATGTGTTGGCATGCAGGTGGGGTGGGGGGGATGAAGTAGTGAAGATGTGACTTACCAGAGTCCATTCCTCCAGATACTCCGCCGAGGCCCTCAGGATGCATGATCGCCAAGACCTGCTCCTCCCATGTCGTAAATTCTGGGGGAGGAGGTGGGGGTCCGCCGCCAGTCTTCTGTACTGCAATCCGGTGTCTGGATACCACGGAACGCACCTTCCCCCGTAGGTCGTTCCACCTCTTCCTGATGTCATCCCGATTTCTTGGGTGCTGTCCCACTGCGTTGACCCTGTCGACTATTCTGCTCCATAGCTCCATCTTCCTTGCAATGGACGTCTGCTGCACCTGTGCTCCGAATAGCTGTGGCTCTACCCAGATGATTTCCTCCACCATGACCCTGAGTTCCTCCTCCGAAAACCTGGGGTGTCTTTGCGGTGCCATGGGGTGGTGTAGGTGATGTGTGGGGTGGAATGTGTGGTGATAAGTGTGGTGACGTGTATTGGGGTGTTGTGTGAAGTGCGTGGTATTTGTGTGGGTGATGGTAATATGTGCGTCTGGGTGCTCGATTCTTCTATATGGTCTCTCTCTCTGTGCGTCGTCCCGATTTTTTTGTGGTGGGGGTTTGTGGGTGATGGGGGGGTGTGTTTTATATTGTATTGGGTGTGTGGGAGTGGTGTTTGTATGTGTATCAGGTGTGTGTATTTGGATTTGTCCAATGTGGCTGTGTTTTGTGGGAGTGTGTGTATTTTGGGCGCAGCGGTGTGTACCGCCAATGGGATACCACGGTTGAAAGACCGCCGCGTGGATTCGTGTGTCGTGATAGTGTGGGCGTATTTCTGTTGGCGTGACGGTGTCGGTTTGGTTATTGCCAGTTTATCGCTGGTCTGTGGTGTGGCGGACTTCTGTGGGTGTCTGTATTTTGGCGGTTTCCGAGTTGTGGGTCATAATGACCGTGGCGGTTTACCGCGGCCGCGGCGGTGGGTTGGCGGTCTTCTGCACGGCGGTAAGCGGCTTTTACCGCCAATGTTGTAATGACCGCCTTTGTCTTGATACATTAATTAATCAATCGTACATAGATTATTACTCCATTGTTGCATAACTCCTTACTCCTTACGCCTACTTTACATGTTAGGAGATGCATAAATGAACACTTTGAAGATGTACCTACCGGCTGGTAGTGTAGAATTCTTTCTATAAAGAGTTCCAATCTGTCTTTGTTTACAGCCTTGAAGAAGTCCGTCAGGACGAAACACGTGTTGGCTATCACCGATCTCACGTATATTTGATTGCTTTCATGGACTTGTAATATCTTTGTATTTCTGTTCATACACTGAAAACAAATGAATACTCTTTTTTTAATCTAGAAAGACAATGGAAATAAATTCTTCACTCTCTTGTGACAGGAATAATCCTAAAAAATAGACATACATATTCCGGGGTATCGACATCTAAAACAATACGAAAAACATAATGCTGTGCAAATTAACAAAAAGTGTACAGTACAGAAATACAATTACTAAAACTACATATTTCATCAGCAAAATGGAAGATAAAATGCTTACAAAAAAAGTAAAATATAAAAAAAAATACATTGTAATACTATTTGTTTACTTTCTAAATTGAAGTCACTGTATATTTTATTAGGCATTTGAGGGGAAAAAACAATAGTGATTATTCAAACTGCATAGAGGAAATGAAATCAGGAAAAGAAAAATCATAGCTAAATACAGGCACATTTTTTCGTAAAAAAAAAAATCACTATAAAATCATTAATCATTTTTTCAGGTAAAAAGTCTACCTAATTTACTGTTTACCTCTTTAGAGGAAACCACAAATCAAGTAAAATACTAAGGAGATAATTATGAGTACAGCAGACGGGAATAACCATCTGCCGAACCTCCGACAAGGTGGTTGCCGCCTCACTGGTGACCTCTCCTCCGGCCCCATTACGACTTTGCCGCTGGGCTGACGAGCAGAAACCAAGGTTTCCGTCCGTCATCCCAGCGGGAAAGTGGTGGCAGCATTGTCGCTGGCTCGTAATCGAGCCAGTGGCAATGCTTTCGCCCGCAGAGGGCACCAGCACCCTTGTAATGTGCACTGTCTGCCCAGCAGACTGTGCGTATTACAAGGGTGCTGGGCAAGGGGACCCCTATACTGTCCATGCCCTGCATGCCCCCTCTGCACCTGTTCTCTGCCAGCCTTTTCATGAAAAGGCTGGTGGAGAACCATTTTGTAATCAGTAGGGGGGCTCTGAGTTCAGGGCTGCCATGGCTGACTCTAACCTGAACCACCATCAGCCCATCGGGAACATTGTTCCCGGAGGAGCCTGTGGTCATTTGTCGGTCCGACCACCAAACCTGTGGCGGTCATGACTGCCATTGCAAGTCTGGCAGTGTATTCACCGCCAGCCTCGTAATCAGGCCCCAAGGACCTCCAGACTTTGCGGTGACGGTCAGGCCGCCGCAAATGTAACAGTCCAACTACTACATTACAAACCTGGCAGGCGGACACACCATGAGACCTTCGTTCCCACCAAGAACATCATTCTCGACGGGCTGACGGCAGTCCCAGTTGTACTCAGCCAGTGCGGCACTGAACTCCGCGCTGCCTGGCTGATTACAAATCAGCTTTCTGCCGGCCTTTCCATGGCCGGCCGAAAGCCCTAAAGAAGGCTGGCAGAAAGCCAGTGCAGGGGGCCACAGGGGGGCCTCTGCACTGCCCTTTGCAGGCCCCCCCGCCCAGCACCATTGGAATGCGCACTGTCTGCACTGCAGACAAGGCCCATTCCGATGGTGCTGGAGTGCTATGATATTGGCCTCGGCTCCCTTAAGGGAGCAAAGGTCAATATTATAGCACTATTCCCAGTGGGAAAGCGTAATACAATGTTCCTGGGGGGACACCAGCGGCATGATTGCATCTTCCCCACAACGCTGGCAGTCCGCCTTTAGGACCGCCAAAGTCGTAATGAGGCCCTTATTTAAAACCAGTATAATAAACTCATTCTATACATCTTTTCTTTTATAAATTTTCAGATTAACAAATCAAAATAAATCTGAAATCTCTGTTCCACAAAGAGGCCCAACGTTTATAAAGGTGAGTGTCACCGGGTATGTCAGTGATGACACGTAAGCAATGGGTATGAGTTCAGGTGACCTTTATTATTTATGGTTGTTGTGTTTTTGCGGACAGGTTACATAGCCTCTACTGTTCACTCTTCTTCTGATAACGGCTGGTCTTCAGTTCTCCTTTCTTTTCCTTCTTTCTTCCAGGGCTCCCAGGAGGCGCATGTGAGAAAAGACAAGATAAAATATCGGTAAGTTTCTTTCCTATCTCTCTTTTTCTTCCCTTTTCTCTGTCTTGCTCTTTCCCTTTCTTCTATCTCTGTCTTCTGATGGGTTTTCTGTGTTTTCTTTCCTCTTCGTTTTCCTATGTCTCTTAACCGTTTCTCTTTCCTGATTTCGGGACTACCTGTCTGTTTCTGTCTCCCTTCGAACCTTCCTATTATATTTCTTTGTTTGTTTTCCTTTAGTCTCTTTTGATTATTATTATTCTCTATTTTTATTTGGTTCCTTTTGTCCTCTCCCTCTCTCGGACCTCCTTTCTTGCTTCCTGATCCTCGTTTGCTTTTCTTCTTTCCTGTTGGATTATTTTCTACCCTCTTGTTGACCCTTTTCTCTGGTCATATCATGCTTGGTTATTGTTTTGTCCCCCCCCCTTTTTACCTTCTCCCTCTTGTCCTTCCCGCTTCCCCCCCTCTTGTCCTTCCCGCTTTTCCCCCTCCCAGCCACCCGTATTGTTCGTCTGAATCTTAATGGACACGCACCTTGCTTGGCCACGCTTCTCCTTAAGAGTGGCTGCAATTATCATGGAACACTTCCCGTGCCGCTGTCGAACCTGGGGCTTCGTCGTGGGCACTTTCCGTTGGTTTCCTGCGTTTGCTGGGATCCTCAATTGCCACCGGTCGGGTATCCGCCGTTCGTCCTCTGTTCTCATCTCTCCTGTTTCGTCCATCTTCTCTCCTCCTCCCACTGGGTTTTTCTCCTCATCCTCCTTCCCAGGCGCGCAAACAGTTTTGCTCTGCCTTCTTATCCCCGGAAGTTCAAAGGGATTGGATATCACACGATCCCTTTCCGGGTTGGAGGCGTCAGCGTCAGCACCTGTCGCTTCCTCGGACGGGGCTGACGGCAGCGTCCCGTCACAGTGAGTTAAAGCACTTTAACCTCTTCGTTGCGGGCGTCGGCCACTGGCCGACGCCCACACACCCTCCCTGGTGCGGGTCACGACCAGTGGCCGACACCAGGAAGGGTATCAATAAATCCTCGGGTGCGTCGCACCCGAGGATTTATTTATTTTTTTAAACCCCCCCCCCCGGGAGACACGGAAGCTTCCGTGTCTCCCCCCGCCCCCCCACCCGCCCCTTTGTGACGTCAGCGCGCCTCGCGGCGCGCTGACGTTGCAAAGGTGTTTTCCCCATCAAAGCAGGAAGCAGCCTTGCAGCCGCTTCCTGCTTTGATGGGGAAAACGGCCTTTCCCACGTTCGGGAAGGCCTCGTAAGAAAGGGGAGTGTCTCCCCTTTCTTACGAGGCCTTCCTGAAAGTGTTTCCTGGCCCCTGATCGCAGCACAGCTGTGCTGCGATCGGGGGCCAGAAACAGTTTGAGAAGGCCTCGTAAGAAAGGGGAGAGTCTCCCCTTTCTTACGAGGCCTTCTCGCAGCACAGCTGCGATCGGGGGCCAGGAAACACCACTAGACGCCAGGGATTTCACTTTGGGGGGGCGGCCCCCTCGGAAAACGGGCCGCCCCCCCCGGGGGCATAAAAAAAAAGGTAGGTGCCCCCTGGGGGGGGGGGGGGGGGGGGGAGGGGGGGGGTGCGATCGCCCCCCCCCCAGGGGATTGTTTTTTTTTTCAAAAAAATAAAAATAAAAAATAAATAAAATGACAGGGGGTCGCCCGTGGGCAGGGTGACCCCCTGTGGGGGCAATTTTTTTTTTAGATGTTTTAGGGTTTCCCTGGGGGCCATTTTGGCCCCCAAGGAAACCATACAACAACTAAAAAAAAGAGATCTATATATAGATCTATATTTATATATCTATGTAGATAGATATATCTATGTACATGGATATATCTATAGATATATCTATGTACATAGATATATATATATATAGAGGTAGATCTATATATACCAAAGAGATTTATAAAGTGTGCTACTCACCTGTGAGGGTCTCAAGGCGCTTGGGGGGGGGGGGGCTGGGGGGAGGGAAAGGGGCTGGGAGGTTCACTGTTCGAAAAGCCAGGTTTTGAGGCCCTTCCTGAAAAGAAGTAGGTTTTGGGTCTTGCGAAGGTGGGTTGTGAGGGCGTTCCAGGTTTTGGGTGTAAGGTAGGAGAAGGATCTGCCCCCGGTGGTGGTGTGTTTGATGCGGGGGACAGAGGCGAGAGAGAGGTCAGCTGAGCGGACGTTTTGTGTGGGGGTGTGGAAGGTGACTCTCGTTGAGGTAGGCAGGGCCTGTGTTGTGGAGTGATTTGTGTGCGAGGATGAGGATCTTGAAGGTGATCCTTTTGTCAATGGGGAGCCAGTGGAGGGATTTGATGTGTGGAGAGATGTGTTCGTGTCGGCGGAGGTCGAGGATGAGTCGTGCTGCTGAGTTCTAGATGCGTGTAGTTTGCGCTTGAGTTTTAGAGTGGTGCCGGCGTAGAGGGCGTTTCCGTAATCAAGCCTGCTGCTGATGTGTGCGTGAGTGACAGTTTTTCTGGTCTCTGTGGGGATCCATTTGAATGTTTTTCAGTATACGGAGTGTGTTGAAGCATGAGGAGGTGAGAGCGTTGATTTGTTGGGTCATCGAGAGGGAGGAGTCTAGGATGATGCTGAGGTTGCGTGCGTGGTTGGCGGGGGTGGGTGCAGGGCCTAGCGTGGTGGGCCACCATGAGGGGTCCCAGGTGTTTTTGTGTGGGCCAAAGAGGATTATTTCGGTTTTGCTTGAGTTGAGTTTCAGGTGATTGGCTGTCATATATATATCACTTTTGTCAATATGTGTGTGGTTTCCCTGGGGGGAAAAGGGTCCGACTTGTCTAGTGGCAGTTTTAGTGCCATAAAGAAGCGCAGAAGGTTTATATGCCTACTGCAAAGAGCAAATCTGTATTTTATGTAAATAGCTGAGTACATTAGCAAAGTCTATGGAGAGATGAAGGGCACTTTTGCTGGGTGGTAATGAGGGAATCCGAGGAGGAGGGAGTGGGAGCACCAATAATGATTGTTGGACTGGGCGAAGGAGGTGCTAAAGACTGTGATGAATGGTATGTGACAAGGTGTTTTTTGAGTGTCTTGAAAGTACGTGCTGATTGAGGGAAGAAGCGCAGGTAAGGTGGCCTCTACTGTTGCACGTATCTCACACACCATCGATTTTGTGACTGTCTACGTAGGCTAGTGTTTTAGAGCAACAGTTTAGCCAATAGCAGAGATGGCATCTTGATGGATGACTGCTGCCTGCACTCGGGTTATAGAGGACCGCTCTGACATAGGATCAGAGACTGAGACATCAGATACTGAGACAGCATCTGAGGGATAGGACAATGGCGCAGACTCTGGGAGTGATTTTTCAGTCAGAGGAGTCCCATTCGATAACTCCTCTTCCAGTACATTATGAGGGAAGTGATGAGGACAGTCCTGCTGTCCCTTCGCAAGCTGTTTGTGCAACTGGGTAATAGTGGGTTAGGCCAACCCAGAGAGCAGGTGAATGCGGCGGCAAGCAGAGAGAGAGTGCTCTCTTGGGAGCTCCCCAATTTAGTTCAGCCCCAAATTCCACCACCCAAATCATATTGTGGAGACATCAAAATTATCCATGGCAAAACAAACTGGTTTTGTAAGGCAGGCACCTGTGTTTTTGGTCCTGGATTCGGCGGCCATATAGAGAAACACACTAAACCCAAACATTTCTGGAAACTAGACATTCGGGGGAGTCCACAGAGGTGTGACTTGTGTGGCTTCCCCAAAGTTTTCTTACCCAGAATACCCTGCAAAGCTGAAATGTTGAAAAAAAACTCAATTTTTCTCGCATTTCTGTCACACAAACTACAGGAATATGCTGGGATCCACAATATTCCTACCACCCAGTGACTCCTCACCTGTCCTGATAAAAACACTACCCCACTTGAGTGCCTACACCTAGTGTCTGTGTCAGGAATGGATCACCCCAGGGTCAACAGCTGCCTCACGTAAGGACCAACATTGACCGTTGTGTGATCTATTCCTGTCGCAGGCACCAGGCCTAACCACACAAGTGAGGTATCATTTTTATCGGGAGGCTTGGGGGAACGCTGGGTGGAAGGAAATTTGTGGCTCCTCTCAGATTCCAGAACTTTCTGTCACCGAAATGTGAGGAAAACTTGTTTTTTTAGCCACTTTTTGAGGTTTGCAAAGGATTCTGGGTAACAGAACCTGGTCCGAGCCCCGCAAGTCACCCCTCCTTGGATTCCCCTAGGTCTCTAGTTTTCAGAAATGCACAGGTTTGGTAGGTTTCCCTAGGTGCCGGCTGAGCTAGAGGCCAAAATCTACAGGTAGGCACTTTGCAAAAAACAGCTCTGTTTTCTGTGATGTGTCCACGTTGTGTTTTGGGGCATTTCCTGTCGCGGGCGCTAGGCCTACCCACACAAGTGAGGTATCATTTTTATCGGGAGACTTGGGGGGACGCTGGGTGGAAGGAAATTTGAGGCTCCTCTCAGATTCCAGAACTTTCTGTCACCGAAATGTGAGGAAAACTTGTTTTTTTAGCCACTTTTTGAGGTTTGCAAAGGATTCTGGGTAACAGAACCTGGTCAGAGCCCCGCGAGTCACCCCATCTTGGATTCCCCTAGGTCTCTAGTTTTAAAACATTTACAGGTTTGGTAGGTTTCCCTAGGTGCTGGCTGAGCTAGAAGCCAAAATCTACATGTAGGCACTTTGCTAAAAACAGCTCTGTTTTCTGTGATGTGTCCACGTTGTGTTTTGGGGCATTTCCTGTCGCGGGCGCTAGGCCTACCCACACAAGTGAGGTATCATTTTTATCGGGAGACTTGGGGGGACGCTGGGTGGAAGGGAATTTGAGGCTCCTCTCCGATTCCAGAACTTTCTGTCACCGAAATGTGAGGAAAACTTGTTTTTTTAGCCACTTTTTGAGGTTTGCAAAGGATTCTGGGTAACAGAACCTGGTCAGAGCCCCGCGAGTCACCCCATCTTGGATTCCCCTAGGTCTCTAGTTTTCAAAAATGTACAGGTTTGGTAGGTTTCCCTATGTGCCGGCTGAGCTAGAGGCCAAAATCTACAGGTAGGCACTTTGCAAAAAACAGCTCTGTTTTCTGTGATGTGTCCACGTTGTGTTTTGGGGCATTTCCTGTCGCGGGCGCTAGGCCTACCCACACAAGTGAGGTATCATTTTTATCGGGAGACTTGGGGGGACGCTGGGTGGAAGGGAATTTGAGGCTCCTCTCCGATTCCAGAACTTTCTGTCACCGAAATGTGAGGAAAACTTGTTTTTTTAGCCACTTTTTGAGGTTTGCAAAGGATTCTGGGTAACAGAACCTGGTCAGAGCCCCGCGAGTCACCCCATCTTGGATTCCCCTAGGTCTCTAGTTTTAAAACATTTACAGGTTTGGTAGGTTTCCCTAGGTGCCGGCTGAGCTAGAGGCCAAAATCTACAGGTAGGCACTTTGCAAAAAACAGCTCTGTTTTCTGTGATGTGTCCACGTTGTGTTTTGGGGCATTTCCTGTCGCGGGCGCTAGGCCTACCCACACAAGTGAGGTATCATTTTTATCGGGAGACTTGGGGGGACGCTGGGTGGAAGGAAATTTGAGGCTCCTCTCCGATTCCAGAACTTTCTGTCACCGAAATGTGAGGAAAACTTGTTTTTTTAGCCACTTTTTGAGGTTTGCAAAGGATTCTGGGTAACAGAACCTGGTCAGAGCCCCGCGAGTCACCCCATCTTGGATTCCCCTAGGTCTCTAGTTTTCAAAAATGTACAGGTTTGGTAGGTTTCCCTATGTGCCGGCTGAGCTAGAGGCCAAAATCTACAGGTAGGCACTTTGCAAAAAACAGCTCTGTTTTCTGTGATGTGTCCACGTTGTGTTTTGGGGCATTTCCTGTCGCGGGCGCTAGGCCTACCCACACAAGTGAGGTATCATTTTTATCGGGAGACTTGGGGGGACGCTGGGTGGAAGGGAATTTGAGGCTCCTCTCCGATTCCAGAACTTTCTGTCACCGAAATGTGAGGAAAACTTGTTTTTTTAGCCACTTTTTGAGGTTTGCAAAGGATTCTGGGTAACAGAACCTGGTCAGAGCCCCGCGAGTCACCCCATCTTGGATTCCCCTAGGTCTCTAGTTTTAAAAAGTGTACAGGTTTGGTAGGTTTCCCTAGGTGCCGGCTGAGCTAGAGGCCAAAATCTACAGGTAGGCACTTTGCAAAAAACAGCTCTGTTTTCTGTGATGTGTCCACGTTGTGTTTTGGGGCATTTCCTGTCGCGGGCGCTAGGCCTACCCACACAAGTGAGGTATCATTTTTATCGGGAGACTTGGGGGGACGCTGGGTGGAAGGGAATTTGAGGCTCCTCTCCGATTCCAGAACTTTCTGTCACCGAAATGTGAGGAAAACTTGTTTTTTTAGCCACTTTTTGAGGTTTGCAAAGGATTCTGGGTAACAGAACCTGGTCAGAGCCCCGCGAGTCACCCCATCTTGGATTCCCCTAGGTCTCTAGTTTTAAAACATTTACAGGTTTGGTAGGTTTCCCTAGGTGCCGGCTGAGCTAGAGGCCAAAATCTACAGGTAGGCACTTTGCAAAAAACAGCTCTGTTTTCTGTGATGTGTCCACGTTGTGTTTTGGGGCATTTCCTGTCGCGGGCGCTAGGCCTACCCACACAAGTGAGGTATCATTTTTATCGGGAGACTTGGGGGGACGCTGGGTGGAAGGAAATTTGAGGCTCCTCTCCGATTCCAGAACTTTCTGTCACCGAAATGTGAGGAAAACTTGTTTTTTTAGCCACTTTTTGAGGTTTGCAAAGGATTCTGGGTAACAGAACCTGGTCAGAGCCCCGCGAGTCACCCCATCTTGGATTCCCCTAGGTCTCTAGTTTTCAAAAATGTACAGGTTTGGTAGGTTTCCCTATGTGCCGGCTGAGCTAGAGGCCAAAATCTACAGGTAGGCACTTTGCAAAAAACAGCTCTGTTTTCTGTGATGTGTCCACGTTGTGTTTTGGGGCATTTCCTGTCGCGGGCGCTAGGCCTACCCACACAAGTGAGGTATCATTTTTATCGGGAGACTTGGGGGGACGCTGGGTGGAAGGAAATTTGAGGCTCCTCTCCGATTCCAGAACTTTCTGTCACCGAAATGTGAGGAAAACTTGTTTTTTTAGCCACTTTTTGAGGTTTGCAAAGGATTCTGGGTAACAGAACCTGGTCAGAGCCCCGCGAGTCACCCCATCTTGGATTCCCCTAGGTCTCTAGTTTTCAAAAATGTACAGGTTTGGTAGGTTTCCCTATGTGCCGGCTGAGCTAGAGGCCAAAATCTACAGGTAGGCACTTTGCAAAAAACAGCTCTGTTTTCTGTGATGTGTCCACGTTGTGTTTTGGGGCATTTCCTGTCGCGGGCGCTAGGCCTACCCACACAAGTGAGGTATCATTTTTATCGGGAGACTTGGGGGGACGCTGGGTGGAAGGGAATTTGAGGCTCCTCTCCGATTCCAGAACTTTCTGTCACCGAAATGTGAGGAAAACTTGTTTTTTTAGCCACTTTTTGAGGTTTGCAAAGGATTCTGGGTAACAGAACCTGGTCAGAGCCCCGCGAGTCACCCCATCTTGGATTCCCCTAGGTCTCTAGTTTTAAAAAATGTACAGGTTTGGTAGGTTTCCCTAGGTGCCGGCTGAGCTAGAGGCCAAAATCTACAGGTAGGCACTTTGCAAAAAACAGCTCTGTTTTCTGTGATGTGTCCACGTTGTGTTTTGGGGCATTTCCTGTCGCGGGCGCTAGGCCTACCCACACAAGTGAGGTATCATTTTTATCGGGAGACTTGGGGGGACGCTGGGTGGAAGGAAATTTGAGGCTCCTCTCCGATTCCAGAACTTTCTGTCACCGAAATGTGAGGAAAACTTGTTTTTTTAGCCACTTTTTGAGGTTTGCAAAGGATTCTGGGTAACAGAACCTGGTCAGAGCCCCGCGAGTCACCCCATCTTGGATTCCCCTAGGTCTCTAGTTTTCAAAAATGTACAGGTTTGGTAGGTTTCCCTAGGTGCCGGCTGAGCTAGAGGCCAAAATCTACAGGTAGGCACTTTGCAAAAAACAGCTCTGTTTTCTGTGATGTGTCCACGTTGTGTTTTGGGGCATTTCCTGTCGCGGGCGCTAGGCCTACCCACACAAGTGAGGTATCATTTTTATCGGGAGACTTGGGGGGACGCTGGGTGGAAGGAAATTTGAGGCTCCTCTCAGATTCCAGAACTTTCTGTCACCGAAATGTGAGGAAAACTTGTTTTTTTAGCCACTTTTTGAGGTTTGCAAAGGATTCTGGGTAACAGAACCTGGTCAGAGCCCCGCGAGTCACCCCATCTTGGATTCCCCTAGGTCTCTAGTTTTCAAAAATGTACAGGTTTGGTAGGTTTCCCTATGTGCCGGCTGAGCTAGAGGTCATAATCTACAGGTAGGCACTTTGCAAAAAAACAGCTCTGTATTTTGTGAAAAAATGGGATGTGTCCACGTTGTGTTTTGGGGCATTTCCTGTCGCGGGCGCTAGGCCTACCCACACAAGTGAGGTATCATTTTTATCGGGAGACTTGGGGGAACATAGAATAGCAAAACAAGTGTTATTGCCCCTTATCTTTCTCTACATTTTTTCCTTCCAAATATAAGAGAGTGTGTAAAAAAGACGTCTATTTGAGAAATGCCCTGCAATTCACATGCTAGTATGGGCACCTCGGAATTCAAAGATGTGCAAATAACCACTGCTCCTCAAAACCTTATCTTGATCCCATTTTGGAAATGCAAAGGTTTTCTTGATACCTCTTTTTCACTCCTCATATTTCAGCAAATGAATTGCTGTATACCCAGTATAGAATGAAAACCAACTGCAGGGTGCACCTCATTTATTGGCTCTGGGTACCTAGGGTTCTTGATGAACCTATAAGCCCTTTATATCCCCGCAACCAGAAGAGTCCAGCAGACAAAACGGTATATTGCTTTCAGAAATCTGACATCGCAGGAAAAAGTTACAGAGTAAAACATAAAGAAAAATGGCTGTTGTTTTCAGCTCAATTTCAATATTTTTTTATTTCAGCTGTTATTTTCTGTAGGAAAACCTTGTAGGATCTACACAAATGACCCCTTGCTGAATTCAGAATTTTGTCTAGTTTTCAGAAATGTTTAGCTTTCCGGGATCCAGCATTGGTTTCACACCCATTCCTGTCACTAACTGGAAGGAGGTTGAAAGCACCAAAAATAGTAAAAATGGGGTATGTCCCAGTAAAATGCCAAATTTGTGTTGGAAAATGTGGTTTTCTGATTCAAGTCTGCCCGTTCCTGAAAGGTGGGAAGATAGTGATTTCAGCACCAGAAACCCTTTGTTGATGGCATTTTCAGGGAAAAAACCACAAGCCTTCTTCGGCGGCCCTTTTTTCCCATTTTTTTGGAAAAAACTAAATTTTCACTGTATTTTGGCTATTTTCTTGGTCTCCTCCAGGGTAAACCACAAACTCTGGGTACCATTAGAATCCCTAGGATGTTGGAAAAAAAGGACGCAAATTTGGCGTGGTTAGCTTATGAGGACAAAAAGTTATGAAGCCCTAAGCGCGAACTACCCCAAATAGCCAAAAAAGGGCTCAGCACTGGGGGGGGAAAAGGCCCAGCAGCTAAGGGGTTAACATGATTCTCAAATCACAAAGCAAACAAAAAACTACTTACAAGTTTTCAAAATAACTAAACCTTTTTTCAGCTTTACCTAATTTTTAATTTCTCAAGAGGATTGAAACAAATATTCGATAGTATGAGACACAAACAAAATAAACTGCATATAATAAAAGAAACTCTACATTTTTGTTACCTGTAACAAATAGAAAAGATGCAGTAATCAAATTGTGTTATGTGAAAAAGAGGTAACAAATTACTTCATCATGCAAGAAGATGGACACTGAGCCAAAAGGTCATTGGAGATAAGTAAGGTACTTTTCCACTCTTTGCAGAGTCAGAGCTGCTACACTGGGCAATTTTATTGAAAAACCAAACAAGCATAACCACTCTGCAATTGCCTTGGAGATAAAAGAAAATGTACTAATCATAGAGACAAGGGGAGCAACTTCCAATGAAGCCTGTGGCTTAGTATTAAGGGCAGTATCACAAACATTTCTCATGCATGTTGCTAAGTAGATGTCATCTATTCTTAATCTAAGGTGTATGGTAAAGAGAAAAAATAACAGATGAATTTTACACAACTTTCCCATCCTTAAGTATTTACAAATATTGACATTTCCTCATGAACTAACTGAATCATTTAACCAAGAACCCTTGCTCCTTTACGATAATAGAAACTGAAGGAACAGTGAAACCTTGTTGATGGATGGGACATTCAAATCAGTTTCTCATCCATTTTCTCAAATCTACACTATTGATGCTAAAGTTAATAACACAACAATATCCTTAATCTATGTTTGCTATGGACAAAATGTATTCTGTTAATACTGTTTTTCTCTGTAATAAATTCAAAGGAGTGTACAAAAGTAATTGGAAATTATAACTGATTTTGAAATATTGATGATTCATTGCTTTAAAAAGATATATCTTAAACGCAGAAGGAATGGGAGAGATTCCAGCTTGGTATTTATTCTTCCAACACATATCAACTTCGATAGAGTATAATGTTCCGATAATTGTGCTAGGTAACATACTAAATACCCAGATCCAGCTGGGTCACATGGAGCATGAGCTCATTAGAGCAAAGGCTCTCATCCACTCAAAGGTGGCATGCTTCCTCATGGGGCCGTGCTCCTCACTTGGCTCGCGCTGCAGTGCCCAAAGGAACCCTCTATGGGGCTCTTTACCAGAGATCTTTTTATTGCCATTCGGGATGTAAGAATCCAACCATGGTGTGAGAAAAGACACTTGCAATTGAATGGGAAGATTGTTGCTGGGTGAATTAAATTAACTATAGAATCCTATTGGTCTAATTTATTCATACCAGGATCTACGTTAAGGTTAAAAAACAGAGCTGAGAATGCATGGAAAATAATGTTCCTTGGGTTCTCCCTAAATGATCAATGATTGATTGATAAATAGGGGCATATTTAAGTAAAGTGGGGCTGCACTTCTAGTGCAGCGCCACGTTCCTTGTGCCTCATAGCGCCCTCCTACCACCACCATGTGTGCGCTGTATCTACGATACGACGCACCATGGCGGGGGCAATAGCGTCACTGTTATTGACGCTATTGATGTAATCTGCAGGAGTAGTGCCACAATATTGGCGCTACTCCTGCAGAGTACATAGGGGCCCATTATAAATAATGGAAGTCCACTTTTAACACCTGCTCTGAGCAGGCTTTAAAAGTGCCATAAAAATGACGCAAGGAAATCAGTCAGATTTCTTTGCGCCATTTTTTCAAACCCCCCAATAGGGGAACACCTCCTTTGCACACATTATGCCTGGCACAGGCATAATGGAGTGTAAAGGGTTCCAAAGTGGCGCAATGCATGCATTGTGCCACTTTGTAAGTATGGCACAAGGATTTTGGCCTTGTTGGGCCACAATAGCGTAAAAAAAATGACGCTAATGTGGCGCTAGGGGCTTATAAATATGCCCCATAGATTGATAGAATTTGGTCCAAAAATGTTTGACATGTTTCATGCCTACTTTGTCCATCAGGATCTACGGCAGTTTATCAGGACCTAACATCAAGTACCTAATCTTCTCTTAGGGTATAGATCTTAACCTAATTGCGTCAAACAAGTTACCCCTAACTCTGTTACAAATAACAATAATGGTTGTCCCCCAGACTTACTTTCCTTATGTATAGATTGTAGTCCTAATTCTAGTGACCTATTAAACAGAACAACAGACACGACAAAGTAAACTCTTATATATAAAATAAATACTTTAAACAACATTTTACTGAATATTTCAGCAAGTAGACTGATCATTGGTCATGTGTTATTTGTCATTGTTAAGAAATGTGTGCATCATGCCCATGCTGAAAGCATAATCAGATATTGTGGATAATCTCGCAGGTGTAAAATGACATGGTCGTCCTAAGACCCAGTACTAAGACATGGATTCTTATCCTAATATATTAATTTAAAAAATGCCCACCATTTGCAATGGGATAGAAAGGGAGGAGTTATTGTTAAAAAACTACTTAACACCTCCCTATAATTTAGATTATTCATTCTATGATCTCAGAGTAAAAGAGGTTCTTTTTTTAAAACAAAATCGAAATACAGTGTGAAAAATCAGGACACAAATAATCAATCTTATTTTGACATACAAAAATTCAATTTTTAAAAGCAAGGTACACAAATTCAAATTTAAAAAATAACCCTATTGGCCAAGAATCCAAATATATCTCCCAGTAGATGTGCTCACTAGCACTCTACACCAATGCACTCTACGCCACTCTAGTCTACACCACTGCACTCTACAACACTTTACTCCGCAACACTGCGCTCTCTGCCAGTGAACTCTATGCCACTGTATTCTGCACCACTCTATCCTGTGCCACTGCACTCTACTCTGCCCCCCTCTACGCCGCTCTATGCCAATTAACTCAATGCCACTATTTCACTATAATTTACTGTGCACCACAGCGCTCTACTCCCTTCTACTCTACTCTGCATCACTCTGCTCTATACCAGTTCACTCTCCCCCACTCTATTATGCGCCACTGCACTCTTTGCCACTCCACTCTATGCCACTCTACTCTGCAACACTGCACTTTATGCCACTGCACTCTACACCAATGCATTCTATGCCCCTACTCTATGCCACTTCATTTATTTTCTTTATTTTTTAGATATATATTATAGAATAAACAGTAATTTATTAAATTTAAATGTAATACCCTAATCCATTATTGATTTGGGGAAAAAAACATTTATATTTATATTATTTTTTAATTACTTTCTGAAAAAATACATTTTCATATAAGAAAAAATGAAACAAAAATAATATTACCATATTGCAGGTATTACTGCATATTAACTGTTAGCCCACCGTCATCCCCTACAACCTTCACATCCCACTCACAAAATCTAATTTGTGAAATTAATAGTAATTTACATTTACTTAAAAATAATTTATAATAATTTTATATAAAAATACAATTAACTCAATTAAAAACAATGTTAATATTAATACCTATGCATTAACATACTTCCCACACTTATTTCGTTACAACCCTTACATCCTGCTCCTAAAATATAATTTGTATTTTACATTTACTTTAAAAATAATTTATATTGAGTTTCAATTAAAAAGTAAATAACTAAATTAAAGAGAGTATTAAAATTAACAAACATAGGCCCTTATTGTGAAGTTGGCGGTCGAGCACCGCCATACCGGTAGGCGATAGGACCGCCGACAGCATGGCAGTGTTCGACCGGCATATAATGATGCTAGTAATGAACTGGCTGCAAAGCAGCCAGTTCACCACCACCCACCGCCAGGCCTGAGTCGACCGCCGGACTCTGCGATCGACCATAGTCCGCCGGTGGGATAATGATCCCATTTCCACCAGGGATTCCCTGGCGGGAAACCCTGCCAGGTAATCCCTGGCAGAAAGCATGCTGGTGACAGGAATACTCATTCCTGTCATCAGTATGTGATACGCCAGGCCCACCCCCACTGCCACAACCCCCACCCGCCCCCTAAGCCCCTTGACACCCCCCCACTCCCTGAACCCTGAAAATCGAAACCCTACCCCTCCTCCCCCGATCTCCCTATAGGCCCTCCCCAACCCCCTTCACCATCCCCCACCCCTCCACTTCCATTTAGGGCCCCCCACTCCCTCTCTTCCCTCTCGGAGAGTACTTACCTTTTCTATGGTGCTGCTCGGGAGGGAACGGGCTCCCTGGATGCTGCTCCGCTGGCAGCGCTTTGTCTCCATACACTGCCACGCCTATTATTGCATCATAAAAGGCGTGGCGGTGTCTGGCAGACGCTACGGTGAGGGTGGAGCTGCATCCACCTCCGCCAACGACCGCCAGCATGGCGATTGGCGGCTCTCACCGTCATCAATGGTGGTGTGCCACCAGGCATCAATATATGACGGTCATAGGACCAGCACTGGCGGTACTTCTGTGGCAGTGATCTCAGCAGTCTACTGTTTGGACCGCCAAGATCATAATGAGGGCCTAAGTATTAAACCATTCCTCATACCTATCCCCTATAACCTTTTCTCCTGCTCCTAAAATTATATATTGAAAATGGTAAATGTTTTTCAAGGACTTTTTAAAACAAACAGTATTAACAAAAAAAGTAATAATCACTATTACTTCTAATTTTACTCCTTTTACCTTTCGGGCATAACACCCCAAACCCCCTTTTTACCCAGTACTCATTAATACTTCTTCTAATTTTCTTACCCCTTTAAACCTATGTTATTCTGGTGAGGTAAACCAGGTATCCAGATTAGAAAAACACAAATGAAGCACACTATTTGGTAACTCTGAAGTGTGGTGGAAACAAATATTTTAATACAATCAAAACAAATCAACACAATAGGTGATGAAATTTCACACATTATCCTTTGTGCGCTGTATAATTTTATCAGTAGAACTATTCAGGGCACAAACATGCAAATGTAATGATCATTTCAATTGAAGATGTGTTGTCTGTAAGGGCAGTACTCTACCACACCATGCATACTCCACTTTACCCCCACTACACTCTACTCTGCACCACTCCACTCTATGCCACTTCTGCAACACTGCACTCTATTCCACAACACTCTATGCCAGTGCCTTCTACTGTGTACCACTCCACTCCATGCCAGTGCACTCCATGTCAATCCACTCTATGCCACCTTAATGCACTGTGTGACACTCTAATCTACGACACTGTACTCTACCATGCACCACTTCACTATACTCTGACACAATCTACAATACCCCACTGCACTCCACCCCTCCACTCAGTGGCAGTCCACTCTACTCTGCATAATTGCACTCTATTCTGCATCACTTCACTCTACACCAATGCACTATACACCATTTTACTCAAAACCAATGCACTCTTCGTCACTACAGTCTATGCCAAGCTACTCTGCACCACTGAACTCTACACCGCTTATACTCTTGTAGTAGGCTCCTTGGGGAGGAGGGGGAGGTTTAATTAAATGGAAGATACAAAACTGGTTATGTTCTGAATAAATCTCTCAGATTTCTTTATTTTTCTTTGATTACTCTATTGGTGACAAAGAAAACGTTCTTATTTTATTGTCCTATATCTTTTCTATTCCTTCTGTTCGTTTTCTTTAGTTCTTCTCCGTTATTCTTGTCCAATCGTATTTCTATGCACTGTTCTTTTCTTTTGTTTGCAATGTCTCTTAATTCATAACTCCCTTTAATTGCATCTTCTTTTCTTTCTTAGGTATTTAGGCCCATATTTATACTTTTTGACGCTAAACTGCGCTAACGCAGTTTAGCGTCAAAAAGTTTTGCGCCGGCTAACGCCATTCTGAAGCGCCATGCGGGCGCCGTATTTATTGAATGGCGTTAGCCGGCGCAAGCAGACCGGCGCTGCCTGGTGTGCGCGAGAAAAACCACGTACACCAGGCAGCGCCGGCGTAGGGGGAAAATGGCGCATGGGCGTCTTAAAATGGGGCAAGTCAGGTTACGTCGAAAAAATCGTCGTAACCCGACTTGCGCCATTTATTTTCGACGCCCATCCCCCATCAACATGACTCCTATCATTGTAAAGATAGGAGTCATGCCCCCTTGCCCAATGGCCATGCCCAGGGGACTTCTGTCCCCTGGGCATGGTCATTGGGCATAGTGGCATGTAGGGGGGCACAAATCAGGCCCCCCTATGCCAAAAAAAATTATTAAAAAAAAATAAAAAAATACTTACCTGAATGTCCCTGGGGTGGGTCCCTCCAGCCTTGGGTGTCCTCCTGGGGTGGGCAAGGGTGGCAGGGGGGGTCCCTGGGGGCAGGGGAGGGCACTCTGGGCTCATTTTGAGCCCACTTGTCCCTTAACGCCATGCCTGACCCAGGCGTTAAAAAGCGGCGCAAATGCGCCGTTTTTAGCCACGCCCACTCCCGGGCGTCTCTTTTGCCCGGGAGTATAAATACCACGTAAAGGCCTGGGAGTCATTTTTTAGACGGGAACGCCTCCCTTGCATATCATTAACGCAAGGAAGGGGTTCACGCTAAAAAATGACGCACATTCCGGGAACTTTGGCGCTATTCGCCTCTAACGCCATAGTATAAATATGGCGTTAGTTGGCGTTAGTTTAGCGTCGAATTTGCGTTGAAAAAAACGACGCAAATTCGGCGCAAACGGAGTATAAATACGGCCCTTATTCTTCAGGATTTCATTCCGTGTTGTTACGGCGTCATGTGGAGAGAGAAAGAACCGGGGAAAAAGGTAAGTGGATCTTATTTATGTCTGTGGTCTTTTGCAATTAGAGTGTAGGGAGGAATGGAGGGCGGTCAGAGAAGTGCAAAGGGGAGTGAACAGAAAAAAGAAAAATTCCCCATGAGAATAAGTAGGGGTCTGTGCACACACCCCACAGCACTGCAGAGTGTCCCGGTTTTCGAGGTCCCAATTCCCGGGCACCCGAGCCCTTTCCTTTTTTCTACCCCTCTATTACCCCTCGTCCTTCCTCCCGCCTCCCTACTTCCACCAAAACCCCCGAGTGTTGGGGATACACGCACGCACCTGCATAAGCCACGTCCCTCCAGGGACGTGGCTGGGTTCTCCTGTCTGTCCGGCCTCCTCGCTTTCAGTACGCTTCCCAGGACCCTTCGTCTGCACGGTGTCTCTACACGTCTTCAGTCGGACGTCTTCCTTTTCGTTTTCCGCTGTGGCAGGCTCTACCTCCTCCGGCCGTGTCCTCGGTTCTCCGGTCTCCTTTCTATTCGTTCATCCCGTCACTGGTGTTTCTTCCTCCTCTTCTTTTGTCGCGTCTTCCTGATTTTTTTTTAATCACCGTATTCCAGATATCAGGAATTTTGGTCCAAGTTTCTATTCCCCCTCTGGGACCCCCAGTTATGACCACATCGGTCTCGTTGTGTCATTCGGAGACAGGGGCACCGCAACCCTGTCACAACTCTATTCTACAACACTTTACGCCACTGCAGTCTAAGCCATTGTACTCTACGTCTCTGGACTCTATGGCACTCTTTTCTACTCAGCACCATTGTACTATATGCCAATGCACTCTATGCCACTCTACTATACACCACTGCACACTATGATAATCTACTCTGCAAAACTGCACTCTGCCACTGAACTCTACGCCGCTGCACTCCATGCCACTGCATACTACTCTGCACCACTCTACACCAATGCACTTTACACTATTACACTATGCATCACTACACTCTCTGCCGCTGCACTCTATTATGCACCACTCCACTCTATGCCACGTTACTCTATGCCACTATACTCTGCACCACCGCATTCTATGTTGCTGATCTCTACTCTGCACCACTCTATGCCATTCTACTACACTTTACACCAATGCACTGTGTGCCACTACACTCCAAGCCACTCTATTCTACACCACTACACTCTACGTCACTGCACTGTGTGCCAATCTACTTTGCACCACTGCACTGTACGCCTTTATACTCTACTCTGCAACGCTACTCTACTCCACTGCACTCTACACCACTCTATTCTACACTATTTCACTCTGTCACCACTCTATGCTACTACAGTCTACACCAATGCACTCTATGCCACTTCAGTCTACACCACAGCACTCTACAACTCTTTACTCTGCAACACTGCACTCTCTGCCACTGAACTCTATGCCACTGTACTCTGCCCCACTCTACCAAGTGCCACTGCACTCTACTCTGCCCCACTCTATGCCACTTCATGCCAATGAACTCAATGCCACTATTTCACTCTAATTTACTGTGCACCACTGCACTCTACTCTGCACCACTCTGCTCTATACCATTGCACTGTACCCCAATCTACTATGTACCACTGCACTCTCCGCCAGTCCACTCAACGCCACTCCACTCTTTGCCACTCTACTCTGCAACACTGCACTCTACACCAATGCACTCTATGCCACTACTCTATGCCACTGCATACTGCCCTGCACCACTCCACTCTACACCACTTCACTTTACTCTGAAACAATCTACTCTAAGGCACTGTCTCTATGCCTCTCCACTCTGAACTACTCCATGCTACTGCACTCTACGCCATATCTCTATGCAACTGCACCCTACCCTGCACCACTCCCCTCTACCCTGCACCACTCGACTCCAAGCCAGTTCACTCTACTCTGAAACAATCTACTCAGTGCCACTGCAGTCTATGGCAATTTACTCCACTCTGCATCACTACACTTAATGCTGCACCACTCTACTCTATGCCACTGCCCTCTACACCCCTCTACTATAAACCACTGCACTCCAAGCCAATGCACTCAACACTACTGTAATGAAAACCAATGCACTCTACGCCACTATCGCCTACTCTGCAACACTGTGCCCCTCTGTTCTACTCTGCGCCACTGTACTCTATGCCACCTCTCTCTGCACCACTCTACTCTGCACCACTCCACTCTGTACTGCTCTACTCTGCACCACTCTACAATATGCCACTGCACTCTACAACCCTCTACTCAGCAAAAATGCACTCTCCACCACTGAACTCAATGCCACTCTACTCTGCACCACGGCACTCTGCACTATTGCTCTCTACAGCACTGCACTCTACGCCACTCTATTCTGTTCTGCAACACTGTACTCTACACCACTGCCCTCTGCACCACTCTATTCTGAGCCGCTCTATTCTGTGATTGCACTTTATGCACCTGCAGCCTATGCCACTGCACTATACACCACTGCACTCTATTCTGCACCACTCAACCCTATGCCACTCTACTGCACTCTAAGCCAATGCACTCTATTCCACTACACTTTGCATCACTCCATGCCAATTTAATCTTTTCTGCACCACTGCACTCCACAGCATTCTACACCACTCTGTCCTATGCCACTGCTCTCTACACCTCTGCACTCCACCCTGCACCACTCCACTCTACCCTTAACTGCTCCACTCTATGAAACTTCACTCTGCTCTGAATCAATCTACTCTACAGCACTGCATTATACACCACTGCACTCTGCACCACTGCAATCTACCCTGCAGCACCCTACTCTATGCTACTGCACTCTACATCACTCTACTCTACTTTGTACTCTACATCAATCTACTCTAATTCACTGCACTCTACACCAATGCATACTACACCAGTTTACTTAAAACCAATGCATTCTATGCCATTGCACTCTATGCTAATGTACTCTGCACCTCTGTATTTCATGCCACTTTATTCCACTCTGAGACTCCACTCTACAATACTCCACTCTGATACTCCACTCTGCGACACTCCACTCCAGTAAACTCTATTCTACTGTATAATACACTATTCCATTCTACGCCACTCCACTTTACAACAATCTACTTCACTCTATGCCACTCTACAACACTACTCCACTCTACAACGCTCTGCACAACACCCTCTATGCTACTCCAGGCCACTTTACTCCACTCTATTCTATGACATTCTACTCCAATCTACTACCCCACCCTACACCACTCCACTCTGACACTCTATGCAACTCCACTCTATGTCACACAACTCTACAACACTTTACTCCACTTTGTGCCACTCCACTCTGTGACACCAGGCCACTCCATTCTACAACCCTTCCCTACTCTGTCATTCCACTTTCTTACATATGCAACTCTACACCACTCTACAACACTCTACTCCACCCTCCGCAACTCTCCGCAATACCCTCCGCACCACTCCCCGCTGCTCTACATCACTCCACAAGACTCTATAACATACCATTCTATGACACTCTACTCCACTCTGACATTATACTCCACGCCATTCAACTCTTCTCCACTGTACGCCACTACATGCCATTCCATAACACTCACCTCTTCTCCACTTTACACCACTTCACTCCACGCCATGCTCCTTTACCCCACTAACTTTTAACCTTGCTGAACAGCAGCCACGCTGTGGTACAACATGGCTAAAACATATTGACAAAGCCAATAGCTCTTGCATAGGCAATGTCTATTGGCTTTGCCAATGCTTGTTTACCCTACTGGTGGCAGGTAAAGAGATCATTTTTAAAAAAAGACGGTAAAATCGTCCTAGCCTCATGTGCTTAAAATGCAAGTGATGTGAACTTGCATCATAAACATTTGTGTTCCATTTAATGACAGAGCCACATTAGTTGGCAACAGGTAGACATCTGGTGCCGTGATAGAAGACTTTGGTTTCCTAGTGTTGATATCAAGTTCCTTAAACAGGCACACAGCAAAAAATAGCAAACGCTAGGTATGTTATTTCGAATGGCTAGCATAGCAAAAACAACCCCTCACATGTGCATTTGTTTAGTTCTGTTTAATTTTATGGTAATCAGGCGCCCCCCGCAACCCAAGGTAGGGGCTCCATTAGTCGCACCACGGGCAGGAGCCTGCTGTTGGAGCCCGTAGTCACTCTTCAGTGCCAGAGGGTGACATCAGGGGGGCATATAAGGTGTCGAGCACCTACAGTGGCCCTCTCTTCCTCTTTATCACGCCCACGGATTCACTCGGAGTTGTGCACCTACCCTTGGAAAAGGCAAAGTCACTGGCAGTAAAGAAAGGTGGGATACCCAAGAATTGGACTCTTTTATTGGTCTGACACCTTGGTGGGGAATTGTTTGTGTGGGCACCGAGCTGGCAGAAGGGGCGACTGACCTGCTGTTGGTCCTGGACCCTTATATCCTACCCCAAGATGCCTGTAGTGGATTTTTGGGGACTTTGCCCGTGGACAGGTACCACAGCAGGGCCAGTGCGCTATTTGGTGCCCCGGAGTATGTGCTCGAATATTTATGAATGGTGCCTCCGTGGGTGTAGGGGTTATGCTGTTCATTTTAAAGTCTGCTAGCCAAATGTTTCCTCTCGCCAAATAGTTCACTGATGCCCCAGGTAAAGGACCTAGGAGGCTTATCTTAGTAGCTGTACTGGGGCCTCTGCCACAATGTATTCACCATATCTTGCAGGCTATTAGGGTGTAAAGTGGCACAACTCTGCTTTTATATTCTATGTTTTGAATGTGTTTCTCTGTTCCATCATGTATATCTATGACTACCTGTCTGCTGAGCAAGCTTTTCTTCACTCTCTCAGCGACGCTTGACCTGTTTTTGTGGTTGGAACGCTCCCCACGCCGCGCTGCTCCACCTGACTGTGCCCGTGTCGCTTCCCAGCTCTCGCTGCTGCTGCGAGTTGGAGTCCCTCCTCCACCCGCAGGCTCCCACCTGCGCCTCATCCCTGGTGGCCAATGGTGAGCCTGTAAGTATTTTTGTGTCTGCCTTTGTCTGCTGTTGTCTTTTTCGGCCTTCTTCACTGTTTTCTGCTTTTTGCCTTTCACGGTTTCTGCTTCTTTCTCTGTGTCTCCTTTTGCCTTCCCCTGCCTTTCGCCAGCTCCCCCTTCATTTTTCCTGCCGCTGCGTCCCCTGCGGCCCTGCCCCCCTCGCTCGCTCATTTGCCCTTCGCTTCCGCCTCCGAGCTGCTTCTCCCTCCCACCCACCTCCCCTTCTTGATGGTAGCTGCTGTGCGGCCGCGCGCAGCTCACGCACCAAAGGCAAAGCCCGTCCGCGCCTGGACCACGCCCAGAGCAATACTCCCTGGCCCCCATGACCGCAACGTCGCCTGATGCTGCTACGATGCCAACTTCCTCAACGCCGGACGATAAGCCACCTGCTTCCAGGCCACCCGAAGCTCATCCACGGACCCTTCTCCTGCCGGAGCTGCAGCTTCACCAGCCCGAGCCGCTGCACCACCCCTCCAAAGCCAGACACAACCACCTCAGATGCATCCTTCTCAACACCCGCTCCATCCACAAGCACGCCATCAAACTCTGGGACCTACTCGACTCATCCTCCCCGGACTTCACCTTCCTGACGGAGACCTGGATGATCCCCTCCTCGGCACATGCCATCACCGTAGCCATCCTGGACGGCTACAAGATCACCTGCAGAGACCGCACCAACAGACCGGTAGGAGGGATCGCCATCGTCCACAGGAACACCATCAGAATCTCGACCAACACCGAAGACACCCTCAGCACCGCCGAACACCTGCATTTCCAGATCCACATCGATCCCAAGACCACCCTCAGAGGAACCCTCGTCTACAGACCCCCCGGACCCTGGCTGCAGTTCAGTGACTCCATCGCCGACGTCGTCAGCACGCACGCCCTTGCTGCTACAGACTACATCCTCCTCGGGGACATGAACTTCCACCTCAAGAACACCAATGACAGCAACTCCACCACCCTGCACGACACCCACCACTCTGCCGGACACACGCTCAACCCCATCTTCTCCGCCAACAGCCACGTCACCTTCAGCCACACCATCGAACTCCACTGGACCGACCACCGCTGCAACCACTTAACCTTTGAGAAACCCACCACGCACCATCATCCGTAACGGATCCCCCGCCTCAGCTGGAACAAGGTCACCGAAGACCAGTTGATCTCCGCCCTCGCCCGAGCCCCACCAGCCGACACAGCTGCCCCCAACCTCAGGCAATGGATCGACGACTGCGCCAACGCTCACGCCCCGATCAAGAAACCCTCCAACAACTGCACCGACCGAAAGGCCATCTGGTTCACCGCCGACCTCCAGGCTTCTAAACAGACGTGAAAACTCGACGCCACGAACAGACACCAGTCACCCACACGGCCCTCAAGAACGCCATCCGCAGGCACCACCAGCTCATCCGGAATGCCAAGAGGTCCTCCTTCAAGGAACGCATAGACAACAACGCACACAACAGCAAAGAGCTCTTCAACATCGTGAAGGAACTCTCCAACCCCAGCTCCAGCTCCAACGACATCCCACCTTCGCAAGACCTCTGCGACTCTCTAGCCACCTTCTTTCATCGCAAAATCGCAGACATCCACGACAGCTTCAACACCAAACCCCCCCTCCCGACAGTCGCCAACACCTCAGATTCACCACCCCCTAGTCACACCAACCTCCTGCTCTCCTGGACCCACGTCAATGACGATGACACCATCAAAGTCATGAACACCATTCACTCTGGCTCACCATCCGACCCCTGCCCTCATCACATCTTCAACAAAGCGAGCTCCATCATCACCCCCCAACTCCGGATGATTGTCAACAGCTCCTTCGAGGCCGTAACCTTCCTGGAAAGCTGTAAGCACGCTAAGATCAACGCCTTACTTAATAAACCCAAGGCGGACCCAAAGGACCTCAAAAACTACCGCCCCATCTCCCTGCTCCCCTTCCCGGCGAAGGTCATCTAGAAGATCGTCAACAGGCAACTGACCCACTTCCGTGAGGAAAACAACACTCTGGACCCATCCCAATCCGGTTTCTGCAGCAACCACAGCACCGAAACCGTCCTCATCGCCGCCACCGACGACATCAGGACCCTGCTGGACAAAGGTGAAACTGCGGCCCCCATCCTACTGGACCTCTCGGCCGCCTTTGACACCGTCTGCCACCGCACCCTACGCACACGCCTCCACGATGAAGGGATCCGTGACAAAGCCCTGGACTGGATCACCTTCTTCCTCACCGGCAGAACCCAGAGAGTCCGCCTCCTTCATTTCAGATCTGAAGCCACCAAGACCATCTGCAGCGTACACCATGGATCTTCCCTCAGCCCAACGCTCTTCAACGTCTACATGGCACCGCTCACCAACATCATCCGATCTCACAACCTTAACATTGTCTCATACGCTCCCTCACCAAGGACCCCGCCACCGCCAAAACTAACCTCCACGAAGGAATGAAGGCCATCGCCGATTGGATGGAGAACAGTCGCCTGAAACTGAACTCTGACAAGACGGAGGTCCTCATCCTCGGCTCCACCCCCTCCGCCTGGGACAACTCCTGGTGGCTGGACGCACCAATGCCCAGCGACCACGCACGCAACCTGGGGTTCATCCTGGACTCATCGCTCTCCATGACCCAGCAAGTCAACGCCGTCTCATCCTCCTGCTTCAACACCCTCCGCATGCTCCGCAAGATCTACAGGTGGATCCCCACCGAAACCAGAAGGACGGTCACCCAGTCCCTCGTCAGCAGCAGACTGGACTAAGGCAACACTCTCTATGCGGAAACCACGGCCAATCTCCAGAAAAGACTGCAATGCATACAGAACACCTCCGCACGCCTCATCCTCAACATCCCCTGCCGCAGCCACATCACAGCCCACCTGAGAGACCTGCACTGGCTCCCCGTCAACAAGAGAATCACCTTCAAGCTCAAGCTCCTCACCCACGCTCACAAAGCACTCCACAACGCCGGACCAGCATACCTCAACGAATGACTCACTTTCTACACCCCGACCCGCAGCTCTGCTCCGCCAGCCTCGCCCTTGCCACCGTTCCACGCATCCACAGGACAACAGCCGGCGGCAGATCATTCTCCCACCTCACTGCCAAGACCTGGAACACCCTCCCCATCCACCTGCAGCAGACCCAGGACCTGCTGACCTTCAGGAGACACCTCAAGACCTGGCTGTTCGAGCAGTAGCAGCTCCCCTCACCCCCTCCCCCGCCTCAGCGCCCTGAGACCCTCGCGGATGAATAGCGCACTTGACAAATGTATTGATTGATTGACTGATTTGCTGTATAATAAAAGGCTACGCTTTGGTTCATCAATCAGCAGTAAACTCTCCTTCCTGAACTCATACAGTGGGGAGGTAATGGCCAATGGAATAGGGCAGCGATTTGCACGTTGTGCGGGCACTGTGAATGGCTGCTCTCTACTTACGTTTCTAATGTTAGATCTTGTGTCTTTGTTCTTCACTCTGAACTGCTCCTCCCTGGTCCCTCTTTATTAACTGGAAGTCAACAGCACGAGTCACAGTTAAAGTTGAGAACTTGAACCCACAGGTTCCTAACCGCACATGGGTGCAGATCAGTTGGGGCTCGTGGGAGGGAAAAAGGGTGGGCGGCGCGTGCCATGGTTGGGGGGAGGTAAAAAAACAAATTCATAATTTTTTTTAAAAACTTACCTTTCTCACCGCGCCACTCCATTTCGATCCACTTCTCTGGCTACCAGAAGTTGCAGGCACATACTCCCAGCCTGCCTGTGGTCAGTCCTAACGCTGCTTTCATGCTGCTGGCAGCAAGAAAGCAGCATTATGATTGGACAGAGCACCCTGGCTGGGCGCTCTGAGGCAGAGCAGAAGTCTCTGCCTGCTGTCTCCAACCTGAAGCCAAAAGTAAGCATGCGGTAAACTAGTAGGACAAAATAACAAAGTAATTCATCCTAAACAGGGTTATTAATCCACCCGTTAGTAGTGAAACTTAATTTCTGAATTTATTCATATTAATTCTCACAAAAGAATGAGAAAACATTGAAAACAAACATTCTCTTCCAAACAACAGCTAAAATATATACAACAAATTGCACACAAATTCTTAAATTGCATTCTCAGTGGTCTCCGTAAAAATGGTATCATTGCTCTCCAAAAAACTTTTGTTCACAGTGTGGTTATACATCTCTATCAAACACAAATCCACAACTCAGTGATGGTTGCACTTATAAAGACACGTATCTCACTCTGTGGACATTTTTTCCTTTTGTTTTGAGATAATGTGTGATATAGTCCTAGTTCTTTGAAGTTTATTGCAACCTCACACAGTCATATTGTCAACGTGTTTCGGCCCCATCCCTTCTGGGCCTCATCAGGACAAATTGGAGACAACAATGCCTATTGAATATGAACACAAACACATATTGAATATAAATACAGACAAGCAATAGACATTAATCTCCATAAGAATAATTGATAATGAACGTCTATCTTTAAACCTTTTAACCCAGCCACCAAAAGCATGCTAAAATTAAAAAAAGTGGTTTTAAAAACGTTTGTGCTGTTGAAAAATATCTGGTAGTGGTAATACTCACAGAATACTGGTCACTATAATAAGCCCCATTGTAACAAATTATTGTCAAAATATAGTAATAAAGTAGAGTATAGTGATGAATAATCTATAGACACCAACCTAATTGGTGCCAAAATAAAGCTCCTATTGTGAGCTTTATGCCTGTTTCAATATGTATGACTGATCTGTGAATTCAAGTTAGTCAACCGATACCTGAGACGGAGTTCCCTGATGTCTCTAACACTCTTCAAAATTTAAAGTGCGGTCTTCCTGAACCAAAGCCCTACAAAAATCCATATAATGACTATTAAAACCGGCATAGAATGACACGATAGAATGCTGTTTGTATAATGACACCGACAGTTACTTACAGGTCTGTGGCATCCTGTGCAGCACAGGAATCTTTTTTTAAATCCAGCTCGCGTGCTCAAATCTTGTACGCATGTTAACAGCCTTAAGTGGGCCCGAGAATGTTAAAAACCGCTGCGACGCGGGCGGAAGGAAAGAATATTTTATAGCCCGACAGCGCTACGTACTGGGCACGCGTCTCTCTACATTTTCGTTTCCGTGGGCGCCATTTTAAAGTGGAGTAAGCCCGTATAGCTACCTCTGAAATCCATTAAAAGGAAGCCAGCGTATTCATAAAAGATCTTCCTTAGGCCATTTGCCGGGACTACACAAAATAAGAGGAACTGAATGGGGCCTGTAATTACTCAAAAGCGTGGGACGGGACTGCCTTTTCTAAAGGAGTACCATTTGCTTAGGTCTGGTGCTTGGGAGGACCTTTGGTATAAGCAGATGTACAAAACTATATATCCAGAAAAGGTCAGAAAATTATTAATGATCCTGGTTTACCTCACATAAATAGCAACCAACAGTATTGAAGTTATTGTACATACACAAGAAAGACAAGAAAAGCAAGTCACGAAGATGCATGGCCCGCACATAGCATAAGCCGCTTCGGCTTAGCCTACGATCTCAACAGGCACCGCAACTTTGTATTGAGGCAAGCACCTATACAAAATATGCATTATTCTCTATACATCATGTTTGGAATGTAGATGCTTTCTCATTCATCAACAAAAGGGATACTGAATTAAATTAAATTGAGGACCAAAGTTCATCCAAATCATTTAAACCATGTCTGGCTGTTTTGTATTTTCTAATCAGCCTTGCCTCCATTCTCAGTAATTTGCTCGTTACAGGAAGGCCGTCTCCTTTTGATTGTATCAGCATTAGTACAGACCACCGAATGTCATCTGGTTGGTGGTTTAGTTCGCAAAAATGTTCCACTAATGGTGCACTACGGGTCAAGCACTTTGGGGGTGATTCTCACCCTGGCGGGCGGCGGAGGCCGCCCGCCAGAGTTCCCCCCTCCAAAATACCGCTCCGCGGTCGTGAGACCGCGGAGGGTATTCTGGCTTTTGCACTGGGCTGGCGGGCGGCCGCCAAAAGGCCGCCCGCCAGCCCAGTGCAAAAGAGCCTTCCCACAAGGACGCCTGCTCAGAATTGAGCCGGCGGAGTGGGAAGGTGCGACGGGTGCAGTGGCACCCGTCGCGTATTTCAGTGTCTGCAAAGCAGACACTGAAATACAAAGTGGGGCCCTCTTACGGGGGCCCCTGCAGTGCCCATGCCATTGGCATGGGCACTGCAGGGGCCCCAGGGGCCCCACGACAACCCATACCGCCATCCTGTTCCTGGCGGGAGAACCGCCAGGAACAGGATGGCGGTATGGGCTGTCAGAATCCCCATGGCGGCGCAGCGAGCTGCGCCGCCATGGAGGATTCTAAAGGGCAGCGGAAAACCGGTGGGAGACCGCCGGTTTTCCTCTTCTGACCGCGGCAAAACCGCCGCGGTCAGAATGCCCTGCGGGGCACCGCCAGCCTGTTGGCGGTGCTCCCGCCAACCCTGGCCCCGGCGGTCCATGACCGCCGGGGTCAGAATGACCCCCTTTATCCTTGATCTGTGTTGCAGAATTCGTGTCTTCACTGGTTGAGATTTCTGACCAATGTATATCTTATCACAAGGGCACTTAATACAATAGACTACATTCTTGGTATTACAATTTGAAAAATCTTTGTTGTTGTATCATTCCATTAATCACAATTTCTTTAGAGTCCTGTGTAAATTGGCACGCAACGCAATTCTTACATCTATAATGACCCTGTACAGGAGGAAGCTGTAGCAACTCTCTCAATTCTTTTTTATGCTTAATTGGAAAAGCCGCTTTAACCCAAAGTTCCTGCAATTTCTGTGCTTTCTTGAAAGAGAACAAAGGTTTTTCAATATCTAAGTCTTTCACAATTCTCCAATTCCTTTCAATGATAGATCTGATTTTATTTGCCTTTGGACTGTAGGTAATTACACAAGTTAAAGGGGTCCCCTTACTACGTTGTTTAGGAATGAGTAATGTTTCCCTTGTTGTGTACCATGCTGTTTCCTGGGGTATCCTCTGCTAATGAGTTTGTGGGTCAAATCCGTTGCATTTGCAAAGTAGTCATCTTTATTACTACAGTTTCTTCTAATGCGAAGAAACTGACCATGCGGGAGGTTTTCTCTCAAAGTTCGAGGATGGCCACTCGAAAAATGCAACAACGTGTTACGATCTGTTGGTTTTTTGTATAGGTTAACTTCTAGGTGTTCTTCTTTAGATAAGATCCACAAATCTAAAAAATTAATTTTCTTAGCATCACAATTCTTAGTAAATTTAAAGTCAGATGTACGTTGGTTAAGCCAGTCATGGAACAGAGCCAACCTTTCATGGTCTCCTTCCCAAATCATCAGTATGTCATCAATATATCTAAACCAGTTGACAATGTTTTTACCAAACGGGTTAAGATCTGTATATATCCACTTATTTTCGAAGCAGTCCATTACTAGGTTTGCTATCTCAGGAGCAAAGCTACACCCCATCGCTACTCTTTTAATTTGGAGGTAAATGGTCTCTTTGTATTTGAAGAAATTATTTTTCAGGCATGGAGATGCTAAAGTTGTAAGGAAATCTGTTGGAATATCTGCAGGAAATTCTCGTGTGTCAAGCACCTGTCTAATTACTTTAATGGCCTCATCCTGTGGAATGTTGGTATAAAGGACTTCTATATCAAAAGTGACCAAAGGCTGTCTACTTTCATCAAATGGAAGATTCCCTATTTTGTTGATAATGTCCATGGAGTCACAGACATATGCTTTGGTTTCAACTACAAAAGGTTTCAAGAAAACATCTACGAATTAGGCCAAAGGTTCTAGAGGTGACCCACATGCCGAGATAATCGGTCTGCCAGGTGGCTTTTGCACATTTTTATGTATTTTAGGTAAAATGTAGAAGCATGGAATTCTACCTTCACTTTGATTGAGAAACTCAAATTCCTTTCTGCAAATCCAATTGTTATTGAAGGCTTCTTTAGTGATCTGTTGGATTTGTGCACATAATGTTGTTATTTCGTTTGCATCAACCCTACGATAGTGATCTATATTGTTCAACTGCCTCATCACTTCCTGATCATACGCCTCCACATACCAAATCACAATCTCACCACCTTTATCTGCTGGTTTAATAACAATATCATATTTATTGGCCAAAGC
This sequence comes from Pleurodeles waltl, assembly GCF_031143425.1. Taxonomy (NCBI): domain Eukaryota; kingdom Metazoa; phylum Chordata; class Amphibia; order Caudata; family Salamandridae; genus Pleurodeles; species Pleurodeles waltl. Next base: position 956,578,051 of record NC_090443.1, read on the forward strand.
AATCATAGCATCTTTTTCATCTTTGGAATTATTTTTTCTGAAAGAAATCTGTTTAGAGTTAACTTGTGTAATTACCTACAGTCCAAAGGCAAATAAAATCAAATCTATCATTGAAGGAAATTGGAGAATTGTGAAAGACTTATGTATTGAAAAACCTTTGTTCTCTTTCAAGAAAGCACGGAATTTGCAGGACCTTTGGGTTAAAGCGGCTTTTCCAATTAAGCGTAAAAAAGAATTGAGAGAGTTGCTACAGCTTCCTCCTGTACAGGGTCATTATAAATGTAAGAATTGTGTTGTGTACCAATATACACAGGAGTCTAAGGAAATTGTGATTAATGGAATGATACACCAACAAAGAGATTTTTCAAATTGTAATACCAAGAATGTAGTCTATTGTATTAAGTGCCCTTGTGATAAGATATACATTGGTCAGAAATCGCAACCAGTGAAGACAAGAATTCTGCAACACAGATCAAGGATAAAGTGCTTGACCCGTAGTGCACCATTAGTGGAACATTTTTGCGAACTAAACCACCAACCAGATGTCATTCGGTGGTCTGTACTAACGGTGATACAATCAAAAGGAGACGGCCTTCCCGTAACGAGTAAATTACTGAGAATGGAGGCAAGACTGACTGAAAAATACAAAACAGCCAGACATGGCCTAAATGATATGGATGAACTTTGGTCCTTAATTTAATTTAATTCAGTATCCCTTTTGTTGATGACTGAGAAAGCATCTGCATTTCAAACATGATGTATAGAGAATAATACATATTTTGTATAGGTGCTTGCCTCAATACAAATTTGCGATGCCTGTTGAGATCGTAGGCTAAGCCGAAGCGGCTTATGCTATGTGCGAGCCATGTATCTTCGTGACTTGCTTTTCTTGTCTTTCTTGTGTATGTACAATAACTTCAATACTGTTGGTTGCTAGATACATGAGGTAAACCAGGATCGTTAATAATTTTCTGACCTTTTCTGGATAAATAGTTTTGTACATCTGCTTATACCAAAGGTCCTCCCAAGCACCAGACCTAAGAAAATGGTACTCCTTTTGAAAGGGCAGTCCTGTCCCACGCTTTCTTTTGAGTAATTATAGGCCCCATTCAGTTCCTCTTATTTTGTGTAGTCCCGGCAAATGGCCTAAGGAAGATCTTTTATGAATACGCCATCTTCCTTTTAATGGATTTCAGAGGTAGCTATACGGGGCTTACTCGACTTTAAAATGGCGCCCACAGAAACGGAAATGTAGAGAGACACGCGCCCAGTATGTAGCACTGTCGGCTATAAAGTATTCTTTCCTTCTGCCCGCGTTGCAGCGTTTTTTTTACGATCTTTGGCCCACTTAAGGTTGTTAACATGCATACAAGATTTGAGCATGCCAGCTGTATTTTAACAAATATTCCTGTGCTGCACAGGATGCCACAGACCTGTAAGTAACTGTCGGTGTCATTATACAGACAGCATTCTATCGTGGCATTCTATGCTGGTTTTAATAGTCATTATATGGATTTTTCTAGGGTTTTGGTTCAGGAAGACCACACTTTAAATTTTGAAGAGTGTTAGAGACATCAGTGAACTCTGTCCCAGGTATCGGTTGACTAACTTGAATTCACAGATCAGTCATACATACTGAAACAGGCATAAAGCTCACAATAGGAGCTTTATTTTGGCACCAATTAGGTTGGTGTCTATAGATTATTCATCACTATACTCTACTTTATTACTATATTATGACTTTAATTTGTTACAATGGGGCTTATTAAAGTGACCCGTATTCTGTGAATATTGCTACTAACAGATATTTTTCAACTGCACAAACGTTTTTAAAACCACTTTTTTGAATTTTAGCATGCTTTTGGTGGCTGGGTTAAAAGGTTTAAAGATAGACCTTTATTATCAATTATTCTTATGGAGATGAATGTCCATTGCTTGTTTGTATTTATATTCAATATGTGTTTGTATTCATATTCAATAGGCATTGTTGTCTCCAATTTGTCCTGATGAGGCCCAGAAGGGATGGGGCCGAAACGCGTCGACAATATGACTGTGTGAGGTTGCAATAAATTCAAAGAACTAAGGACTATATCACACGTCCACAGAGTGAGATATGTGTCTTTATAAGTGCAACCATCACTGAGTTGTGGATTTGTGTTTGCAAGAGATGTATGACCACACTGTGAACAAAACGTTTTTTGGAGAGCAATGATACCGTTTTTTACGGAGACCACTAAGATAGCAATTTAAGAATTTGTGTGCAATTTGTTGTATATATTTTAGCTGTTGTTTGGAAGAGAATGTTTGTTTTGAATGTTTTCTCATTCTTTTGCGAGCATTAATATGAATAAATTCTGAAATTGTGTTTCACTGCTAACGGTTGGATTATTAACCCTGTTTAGGATGAATTACTTTGTTATTTTTTCCTACTAGTTTACCACATGCTTACTTTTGGCTTTCAGTATTACCCAAGTCTAGTAGGGTTACGTGGGTAGACCTCTCTTTAATAGGATTTGCTGTCTCCAACCTGGCAACACAGTCCTGGGTTAGAGAGAACCTTGTGCGTGTGGGTGTTTGGCCAGCCTGAGATGGCCGGCCAAACACATGCACACTGAGGGAGTGCTGTGCACTCCCCCTAGGTCCCTGTCACGCTGCATGACCCAGCGCCTTTTACAACAAAACCACAAGTTTATTATGGTCTTGTTGTAAAAGCTTTGCAGCTGCTGCTGCTGGCAAGGGTGGGCGACGTTCCTCCGCCATAGCAAAGGAGCCGCCTCTGGAGCAGATTTAAAACTTTTTGTAATTCACAAAAGTTTTTCAGGGTACAGCTGGAGATCTGATGAAGTCACAATGTTTTCTGACATACAGCTGGAAATACTTTGAGAATTCCAGTTTCTAATGCGAAAATATACATGCATATTTTTTACCATAGAAAATTGGTTGTGTCTGAGCAAATGCTCTTGGTAACTATTTGAGTTATTTTCATAACGAGGAAAATGTGTTTTCCTAAGAATAAACCATTCTCTTAAACCCTCACTAATTTAAGGCGCCCTGCCCTCTCCTTTTTAGCCTGGAATGGCAGGGCTAAATCCCAAACCTTTTCCTGGGTGAGAGGGAGTCAGGGTTTGTAAATACCCACAAACTTGTATGTTGATGCCCCTAATGCCCACTGCCGCCCACTCCCAATCCCTGCTCATACATTTACTCATACAAGCATCTACGTGTGAGTAAATCTTACATTCCTTTCACAATGTGCCTTAAAACATTTAAATTGGAGTAACATTGGGATTTTCCAGGAATATTCGAACACAGTTATTACAAATGGATTAGTCTGTGTCTTCTTTGCACTTTTGGTAATAAGGCGTTGGATGTTTTGGGGCCCTTCACAGATGCTGTAGGTATACGGACGTACTGCAGGAGTTTTAGATACTCCAGAATGCTTTTGTGAATAGGCCCCTTAGTGTTCAAAACCACCTTTTCTGTGTTAGCAAAGTGGTTTTGCACTCGCACATAAGGGTATTTGCAGGAGTAAGTCTGACTTACTTGTGTAGATAGCTTCGTGAATGGAGCCTAGCGCGCCTGCGCTTCCCCCCGGCCATGCTATGTTTTTTTGTCTTGCACAGATGCTGTCTCCAGGACCAAAGATGTAAGATCTGGTTCAGGATTACTTGCGCCAGATGGCAGTCGATAAGGGATCAGGACCTGTTCTATGCCTTGTGGAAGCAGTTCATAAACCGGTTCCACACTGCTTATGTTTTCATATCTCTTTACCAATGAATTATGCGCTCCGTCTGTAGCCATTTACCCTCGCCAGTAATTTCTGGCACCTTGGCAGCATAGACGCGGGCGGCTGTGTCCTAGCGCCATTTGAACCTTTGACACACAGGATGATTGCATCCTAAATCTCATCCATTAATCTACTGTGGACCCGTTTACAGGGATGCTTTGCCCTATTTATCAGAATACAGTAAATTACTTTTGTGGGGGGAGGGGAGAGGTAGGCTGGACAAATGGCAATTTTAACCTTCTATCAGGGGCAGATGACAACTCATTTTAAGGCAGTGCTTAGATAAATTTCATCCACTTAAGACGGCACTGGAAAAAGTTGCATGAAAGGTAGGTATAGGAATGAGAAAGTAAGATCTGGAGGGTTTCTTTAATAATTCAAGGGAGTGCAGGGATTTAAGGAGGCTTAAAGTGACAATGTTTTAGGGAACTAATAGGAAATCCTGCAAACGCATCATTACCAGCAACATAAAAGAAGGACTATGATTTGCAAGCTGCAATCATTTATAAGCTGCGCCTTATTCTGCGTCTTTTCAGTAATAAATAAAGAATGAAGATAGGCTGTGGATAGAACTTGGCTTTTCTCTTCTTCAAGGAGAATCAGTTAGGTGACCTTAAAGAGGGACATATGCTGTTTTACCAGCTGGTAGTGTCCTCTTATCTGCCACATTCTGTGAGGCTCATGTAAATCCGGGACTCATGGACATCTCCTCGGACCCTTCATCAGCTACCAGCTCAGAGCCTGTAGGTGAGCAAGCCCAGGAAGCATTGATCCAGGTGCAGCTAAAAGCCTAGGACTGCCTTACACTTTATTCCCCAGGGACTGTGAGAAATCCTGGGTACAATCCGATATCTTCCAACTATAGTGAACTTTTGAGTTTAAGAAAAAGTTCCAAAGAACAACTGGAAAGTATTTTATACCCTGGCATAGACAGTAACCCCCAAAAAGTAGGGCCTTCCTAGCATACAGAGTAAATCCAAGGACTTGGGTGTAATTCAAATCTGAAATATTTGCTTTTCCGTCAGCGCCTTCCTCTGGAATTTAACTTTACTGACCATGGTAAGAGGCAGTACAATAAACCTCATAATCTGAATATAGGACACAAAAGGAAATACCAACCTCAACAAAAGTATTTAACATTCTAAGCAATAGCTTGTTCTAAAACCTTTACACTGAAAGTTGTAGCACATTTCCCCTTCCACCTCCTAACTTTTTGAGGATCAATGCTTGGGGTCGTGGGAGAGAAAATGTCAAGGAAACTGAGGCACAGCTAGAGAAAGACAAACAACCACCACAGTGTCAAACAATCACTCAAGCTGCAAGTCCTCGCCTCTCCCAACCTTGGACTTTTTAGACATGGCCTCCAGTGATTCCCACATTGAAACAATCAAACAAACAACTGCATCCCAAAGGAATTCAACATTCCTTTTTACGCTTGTCTCTCCCTTTCTTGATTTCTTCCACTAGAGCACCGGCAGAGACTATATGGAGAAAAACATACTTTTTACCTAGTGTGAAACCCGCAGTCTTTCAGTGTATACAACTCTTACTATAACCTTTAAGTTCATCTGTGCTGTTGAATGTCCTGAGAAACCTATGGGAATAGAATAAGGCTCATATTTATGCTTTTTTAGTGCTGCATTTGTATTTTGTAAGTTTGCGCCGCTTTTGCGTAAAAAATTGACGCAAATGCGGCACTAAAAAGTATAAATATGGGGCTAGGTGTGCTGCCCTTAAAGGTCACCACTTTCCACCTGGAGGTGCATTGTGAGGTTGTCTCCTTTTGTGAGTCAGCACTAGCTGTGCCCTTAACTGTATTAGTGCAACCATGGTTAGGTCCTCTCTTGTTGTTCCGGGACCCATAGAAAAAGATCTGTGTGACCTTTTCAATTCTTCAGTGCTGTCCCACATAGTCCCACCCAAATCCTGCAAACAAGTGCTTAATGGCTCCAGGTGGTGGTCTCTTAGAGGCACATTTACTATTATTTTACGCAAAGCGGCGCAGAAAGGGACATTGGTGCGCTGCATTGCGTGAAAGGGAGATAGCAGAAATGCTCAATTTTTACAAAGATATGGAGCAACTCTGCTCAGTACTTGCTCTGGCGAGCTGCGTGCTGCCTAGCACCAACGCCGACACCTTGCATGTAGCGCAAGAGTCCCTGCATTAGGGGCAGGGTTGGTTTTGAGCAGGAAGTTAGACCTTCCTGCACAAAAACAATCCTTAGAGGAATATTCCTCTTTCTATGTGTGCTACATGGAAAGAGACAGTAACGAGGAAAAATAAAGATTTTTCTCAGTGTTACTTCTCTGTCAGGTAAGCACACCATTTTGGCACAATTCCAGGTTTATAAGTCTTTGTAAATCTGAGTAGCGTCTAAATACAAGGGTGGAAGCACAGGAACACCAATGCTCTATCCTGTAATGGGTACCAGATGCAAAGTATTGCAAGGCAATTTTGCTAAATGATGCAGATGCACACATTGTCTTTGTGTGGCTTGGTAAATGCCAAAAAAGATTTTACGTCAATGCTGAGCCACAAAAGTGAGGCAACCCAAACTCAAAACCATGGTAAATCCGGGCATTAGTGGTAATCTGGTGTGCCTCCACTTTGCTGATTTAACTGGTATGGAGGCATTCAGAGATGTGCTTTCTTGGTATATCTCCATAAATAGGGGATCTGGAGAAAAGTAAGCAGTCGCAGATTGAAACATATACATCCTTTACTGGACACTGTATGGCATTGCTCAAATGAGAACTGCTTCAAACAATACATATGCAAAATATACACTTTAGGAAATCTTAGGCATAAGGTTCATGAAGTAGCTGCAGACAGGCCCCACCATGTGACCCTCGTGGTACTTGAGAGCCTTATTCGGCCATTTACACCTCTATAGAGATGAAGGGAAGCCTGGGTTGTCTCTGTAATAATATTCACTTGGAGAAATACACACATATTCATTCAAGATCGTGCTTAACATGATATAGTCTGCTCTTGCCTCAGCCCAGTTCTTTGGTGCAACTAAGGCCCGTATTTATACTTTTTTAGCGCAGCATTTGCGTAATTTTTTTTACGCAAAAGCGGCGCAAACTTACAAAATATCATTGTATTTTGTAAGTTTGCGCCGCTTTTGTGTCAAAAAATTACACGAATGTGGTGCTAAAAAAGTATAAATATGGGCCTAAATCTCTTGCTGGCCCATGGGGCCTGAGGCTCTTCTGTTCCACCCTCATGCTTGCTCGACCGGGTAATCACAAAGGCTTTAGTCCCAGCAGCATTAATTTATCATTTCCACACAATGACTCTGTTGCAAGTTTATATCGGATCCTCCTGGAGGTTAAAGCGGTTTATCTTGACCAGTCCATCCCACTGTTGTTGATCAGCCGCATCACTCTAGCAGGTAGGTGTAGGACACAGGTGAGCCTAGCAACAGAAGCTGCATACAGATAGGTGGCTTTGATCTCTGACACATTTAGCTTCATTCTTTGGTCTCTTGAGAGACTCTGTGGGGCCTATTTATTATTGAGTTGTGTTGCCTTGCAACACGCAAGGGCGACATAACCACAAAGTCCAATTTATCAAGCCACGCAAGGCCACCTTGCACAGCACTGCGTGACTTGATAAATCTAGAGTAACACAATGCAGCACAAATCTGCAAAGCATTACTCTGCCCCAGGGAGACGTTCCAAGAGTGGAGTATTGGTGTTCTCACGCACCTACTTATGGATTTTGGCGCATTCCCAGATTTACCAATACTGGTAAACCTGGGAATGAGTCAAAATGCAATGCTTTCCAGGGGAGACACAACAAGAAGAAATATCTTTATATCTCCTTGTTTTTTCTTTCTATGGGTAGAAAGAGGAAAATGCCTCTGAGTATTGTTTTTGTGTCGAGAGGTAACCCTTCCTGCACAAAAACAATCCTGCCTACAACGCAGGCACCCTTGCACCATGGCTCATGGGTACCTTCTTTGGCACTAGGCAGCCAAACGGATGTCAGTGCAAGGAAAGGACAGGAATGCGCATATAATGTTAAATACAGCACATTCCTGCCCTTTCCCTTTCATGCAGTGCAGTGCAGCAGGGTGGCTTGCTGCGCTGAGCTGCGTGAAAATTTAATAAATCTGCCCCTCTGATCATATCCATTTCTAGCCACTTCCGCTCTCTCTCCTACTGGCACATTTCTGTCCACCCGCTCATCCTCTCCTTGCTCACAGTCCCCGTTCACACAAGACCTATGCTACTCAGATGGTGCTGCACCAGTTGTCCGGGGAGTCCCCCAGCACGATTTTCAGATGTCCAGATTCAGCGTGTGAGAGAAATTTGCATGAGCTACGAAAGCCACGAGCCTCTTCGCTGAGGTTTTACAGCATCCATAGCAGCAGCACCCTCTCTACCTCTAGTTTCAGCCAAAATAACCTGTTGACAGCCCTCATGCACCAATTGGCAGGGATGAGTTAACTCAGGCCAGAGGTTTAAAGCTCAGCAGCTATCCCATACCTAAGCAGGCTCCTCTGCAAATCACACGGTGTTAACTCTAAATCCATCTAAGATGGTGCACTTATTAGCCAATCAAAAGTATGAAATTTTGTACTCTGTGTCCTGTCCAGAAACAGTCGGATCCTGTATGACCCCCGTGTCACTACTGTGCATTCCCCAAGCCCTGAGTGACACCGAGCTAACCATGCAGCAATTAATATTATCAGTCACTGTAAGTTGCTATTTCGAACTAAGGGCTTGATTAGGAGTTCGAACTTCCGACAGGGTGGTTGCCACCGCTCTGACTACCTCCCCGTCGGACCCATTAAGAGTTTCCCACTAGGCCGGCAGACGGAAACCTCGGTTTCCACCCGCAGGCCTAACGGGAAACAGGCTACAGCATTGTCTCCGGCTCATAATCGAGCTGGTGGCAATTCTGTTGCCAGCAGGGTGCAGGAGCATCCTTGCAATGTTCACTATCTGCAAAGCAGACAGTGAACATTGTGAGAGTGCTGGGCAGGGGGGCCCCTGCACTTCCCATGTCCATGGGGGGCGGTGCAGGAGCCCCCCGTGATCCCTTGCACCTGGTCTCTGCCAGCCTGTTCATGGCGGTCTTACCTCCATGAAAAGGCTGGCGGAGAACGAGGTCATAATGCGCAGGACAGCGCTGCATGCTGGTGGAATAGAATCTCTGCCACCGCCAGACCGCTGGGATCCAAGATCCCGTCAGAGCTGGCGGTCGCACCTAGGATGGGAGTATCGCTTTTGACCATCAAATCTCCATTGTGAATGCACGTGCAGCCAGTTTTTTTACTTCAGCAGTATCATTAGTGCATAAGGTGCAGTGGTGCTAGGGTCCAGGGGTGCGAGGCCCCGAATGCACCCAAATATGGCCGTCTTTTTCTACCCAACTGGGGGGAAGGAGAGTACAAGCTACTTGATTGTATTAGACCCAATGGCACCCTTGCCACTTTAAGATTTTAGCACTTTACTTAGGACTCACAAGGATACATATCAGAATATCAAAAAGCTACAGAGTATTCAGAAGTGAACACTTTCCAAACTTAAGGAATCCACTCGTCTGTCTGGCCATTTTTCCATTTCACTGGTAGCGAAAAGATGTATTTTAAAACACAATGGGGCATATTTACAAGCGGATTTTTGTGACACACCGGCGGTGCCGGCTGCAGACCCATACCTACAAGGCCACGCAAAGCCACTTTGTATGGCTTTCCATGGCCTTGTAGATATGGAGTAAGGTAACGCAGCGCAAGTCTCTGCCTGGCCTTGCTCTGCATGAAAGAGGCATTCCATGGGCGTTGCGTGGGTGTGCACAGGCAACACCCATGGATTTTGACGCATTCCCAGATTACAAGGGTTCGCAAACCAGGAAATTAGTTAAAAGCCGATGCCTCCCTAGAGGAGGTGTAACAAGGAGAATAATCTTTATTTCTACTTGTTGGTTCCTTGTTCTATGTTGCTCTATTCTGCAGCACACAGAGAAGGAGGAAAATGCCTCCATTGATTGTTTTTGTGTATGAAGGTGTCCCTTCCTGCACAAAAATGATCATTCCAACAACGCAGACACCCTTGCCTCATGCTTAGGCGCATGGCAGCCAAGTGTGCGCAGCACAGTGGAAAAGGGCAGGAATGTGGGTGTCTCATTCCTGCCCGTTTCCTTTGATGCAGCATCACTTTGCCCTGTGTCAAAAAGTAGTAAACAAGCCTCTGTGTTTTGCACGTGTAATTGGTCAGATATAAAGTGACCCACTCCAACCCAGCAATCCGAGATCCATCGCGAAATATAAAATGATTGTGTCTCCCATCAGTCATGCTAAGCTCCAGGGACGTTTTTATTCCGCCTTGCTGCACATAAATGGAATTTACTTCTCCTTCATCTGCGTAAAATAGAAAACCATTTACATTTCAAAAATATGCTAAAACCCGTGCTCCACTTAATTTACCTGTCCCTCAAATATACTGTTTTAATCTGGCTCCCTGGGTACCAGGAGGTCATTAGCAGGGCAGAAAAAACATGAATTTATATGGCACACAAATGTGCCTTGTCTCGTTGTACTTGTGTTTCCCATAGGTGTGCAATGTCCAAGTGTGAGTTAACTGCTGTAACTGTGTCAGGATTACACTGACACGTGCACTGTCTCCCTGCCCCATCACTATCTCACCCCTTCAGCTCGGAATTGTCGCCCTGCGCCGCTGTTTGAGTCTTGCTGCAAAAGAGCCCCTGCCCCGTCACAGTGTCAGTGTATTTTCAGTTATGTGACCGAAATGGGGAACCAGGTTTGAATCCAGACCTCGGCTCAATTGTTTGACATTCTGGGCAAATCACGTAATTTCTCTGTGCCTTAACAAAAGGAAAACAATACGTAAGGTAGTCTTTTTTTTTTTTTTGCAAGTCACTAAACACACAAAAGGTAATGGGAGGAATGCTTGCAGTTTGTCTAACCACTGGAATGAGCTTGGGGTTGCATCTCAATCCATCGTTCTTTGACCCATCATGCCATTTCGGTTTAGACCCAACCGTATCAAAATCAGTCTTGACCCTGCTCCGATGGGCACAGTCCAGCCCCTAAATGCCAGGCACGGAGGATCAAAATGGTGTGCAAAATACACATGAACTATGATGCAGCCCAGCGTTATTACAGGTGTCTGAGGTTATTTCAAGCATTCCGTCCATCACTTTTTTCTATTCTTCAGTGTGTCGCCTTAAGTGTCTGGTATGTCCAGACATGGGCCCCTGCACACTGTGCCACTGCAACCCAGCTATGTCCGACTGATGATCCCTAATCAGGTGAAAACCGTCTTTGGTTGAATATGTTTCGGTTCTGGCAGTCTGAGCAGTCTGAGCTGGACTATGCCAACTGGAGCACAGTCAAGACTGATTTGCATATGGCTGGATCCAAACTGTGGTGGCACGGTGAGCAAAAAAAACAATGGTTATGGCTGGTTCTACAAGAGATTGCCAGTGATTAGACAAATTGCAAGGATTCCGCTCATCACATTTTGTCTATGTGATATAACGCCATTAGTGGCAAGGCTATGTCCAGATGGGGGACCCTTGCTCACTGTGCCACTGGAACCAAGCTATACGTGACCTAATCAGAGTGAAACCAGGTTTGGGTTGCGTTTGCTCCAGTTCAGGGAGGACCTCGTCTGGCAGTGCTGACTGGACTTTACCTATTGGGGCAAGATCAAGACTTATTTACATATGGTTGGATCCCAAGTAAGGTGATAATGTGACCAAATGAATAATGGGTTCGAATCCTACCCTGAGAAATCACCAGTGGTTAGACAAATTGCAAGCATCCCTCCCATCACCTTTTGTGTGTCGGTGGAAAGCAATCCAATGCCCTTTGGTCATTTTTACACTATAATATAAACTTATTTTTTTAAATTTAATGTCAGTGTATTTACACACCGGTGCCACTGTGATCCATATCCCTGATTTACCTATCAGTGCATTCTCTGATGCAGTGTATGTGTCTTTTGTCCTATGTCAGTTCATATATTGTGAGTTTCTTTGGCACGGAAGTGAGTGTCCTCCAGTTCATTTAACAAGGGTCCCGGTAGTAGAGCTTATAGGTCCACATGTTTCAATTTATGTGACATCCAGTCTGGCTGTACAAGTGGAAGAGGGTATCCTGAAAACGGAATACCTTCACTCAAGCATATACTGAATGGCACCGAATAAGCCCAAAGTGAATCCAACCAAACCTCTCTAAATGTTAGGTTTGGATGGTAAAATTACCCCACAGAGATTTTAAAAAAATATTCAAAAGGCTGCCATTTATAGCTCAGCTTACAAAGAATTTTACCCAGAACCTAAGGTTTTACATACAGTCCTCTATGGACATTCATTAATTAATCAAACAAATCAATTAAATATTGCTAAGGAGGGGATCACAACTGGGCCACAAAAAATCTGGTGCAAATTTTTGAAATTTGAGATAGCATAGGATGCACAAATAAACAGGTGTGTAATTTGCACCCAATCGTGAAATTTGTGTAAAATTTCACCCATTACTGGGAGTGCAAAATTACATTTTCCAGAATTTACTCCAATGATATGTAGCAGGTTGTTTTCACCAAACAAGTATTACTGGCCCCATTATAATCAGGGCCTAACTATGTATGTTGTTTTTGCTTTGTCGCCCTAAGTGGGAAGGGTATGCCCAGACGTGGGTCCCGTGCATCCCATGCCACTGGATTCAAGCTAGCCTGGCTGATGAGGGGTGAAACCCCGAAACCGGTCCCAGGATGCTTGTTTCCAATCCAGGGAAGACCTGGCCTAACAGTTCGGGCTGGACTGTTCCCATGGGGAACAGGGTCAAGACTGGTTTGCATATGGCTGGGTCCAAACTGGAATGGCATGGGCAGCAAACAAACGATGGATTTAGGCCCAGATCACTGTACTGGGGGTGAATGTTTGACAATGTTCAGCATTCCGTCCATCACTTGTTGATTTTCCTAACTATGTATGACCTTTCCTCCTTGAACTTTCTGCACAGGGTGAGACCTAACACGTCATTTCAAGTTTTACAAACAATTTTCTAAAAAGCTGTAGGTTTCCCTGGATGTTCTGAAGTTCAACTCATGAAATATTTGATGCTTTCATGATGTGCCCTGCAAGTCTGGTCCTATCTTGTATGGTGTGGTCATCTTCCACGAAAACTTGGTAACAAATGGTGGCAAAATAGACAGTTTTTCAGTTCAATTCCCCTAACCTTTAATTAATAAGGCCATAACTTTTACAGGGAGTCCAAGTAACCGAGGTATTCTATTTGACATTCTGAATTATTTACAAAATCTTCCTTCAATTATACTTCTTGTCTCATATCATTGTCCTATACTAGACCTTTCAGATACGTTCTTAGCCATGTTTTATGGCTGAAGGCCAACTTGGAGGGGCATGGTGGGATAATGAAATTACACAGATTTCCTACCATGAGTCAGTAGACGTGAATTGTGCGTCTCGGGCAAAATTCACACCCGGGATTGGGCGGGTCAAAAAAAATGACGTACGGCCGCTTTTGCACCGTTTTTTAGCGCCTGCAAAAGGCAGGCTTTAAGGGACCTGTGGGCTCTGAAGGAGCCCAGAGGTGCCCTCCCATGCCCCCAGGGACACCCCCTGTCACCCTTGCCCACCCCAGGAGGACACCCAAGGCTGGAGGGACCCATCCCAGGGACATTAGGGTAAGTTCAGGTAAGTGTTTTTTTTTTTTTTTTTGTGGCATAGGGGGGCCTGATTTGTGCCCCCCTACATGCCACTATGCCCAATGACCATGCCCAGGGGACAGAAGTCCCCTGGGCATGGTCATTGGGCAAGGGGGCATGACTCCTGTCTTTGCTAAGATAGGAGTCATTTCTATGGGGGTTGGGAGTCGGAAAAAATGGCGCAAATCGGGTTGAGGCGAAAAAATTGCCTCAACCTGACTTGCCCCATTTCTTGACGCCCAAGCCCCATATCCCCCTACGCCGGCGCTGCCTGGTGTACGTCGTTTTTTTCCACGCACACCAGGCAGCGCCGGCAGCTAACGCCGGCTAACGTCATTGATTAAATACGGCGCCCGCATGGTGCTTCAGAATGGCGTTAGCCGGCGCAAATTTTTTTGACGCAAAACTGCGTTAGCGCAGTTTTGCGTCAAAAAGTATAAATATGGCCCTAGGTTTGCGCCCGCCGGCCCAGCGGGGATGTTGTAATGGGGACCGCAGGAGTGCGGCCGCATTTTGGGCACATAAACTCAATTCCCCAAAACAAAAGCTTGTACAATCTTCAAAATGTGTTGCTTCAATACAATATGTTTAGTTTTAGCAAATCTAAGAATGTGACCTCCAATATCTCCTTAGAATTCTCATAAAAAGTACACATTTATTACCGCCCTACAAAGACAAAATTTGCCTCACACACCCTTGCATCACAGTCACATGCCAGGGATGGGTATCATAAGTTTGGGGTAGGCAACAGATGTCTGAGATCATTACCTATTGCCATGATGTACATCAAAAGCCCATGGTGCAAATAGTATGCCAGAGATGGCCACCACCAAGGCTGGGAGTACCCTGATATAGACAAGGATAACCATCCCTTTATAGCCATTCCCCACCCCCTTATTATACCAGGTACAGACTCTGTGATTTCTAGGATTACCACAATACGTCAATATGGGGCACCTTATGTCAGGAGCACTATCATAGTGGCCAAACCTTGAGTACCAAAAACTCTGTTAACTCCGCAAGCAGAGCAGAGCTCACCACCCAACTCTATATCATACCCAAAGAGGCCATCAAAATGCCTAGAATGCCTACAGTATGCCAAGAAGTGCCCACAGACTGCCTAGCTAGATATTCTTTAGTACACTATCTTCTCAGTCTATCATGTCCCCCTCATGTCCACCTTTCTCTCATTTGAACACCTCCATATTTCCAGCTTCTCTCTTGTCGGAATCCTCTCCCTCCCTCTTACCTCTATCTAATTATGTCAATCTTTGTCACCATGAAACTACTGTTTTCTTACCGGAGAGTCATAGCCCTGCTTGTATGCTTCTCATTGCTCTCCTATCTCAGTCTTTCTACCCTCTCCTTTCATCTTATTTTCCTTCGCAGTGGTCTCTTCCTCACCCGTCTCTTTCCCTGTCTCATTCTGTCTTCCTACTCCTGTTGCAATGGACACTCTTAACCTCTATAATATCACTGGTGCACTTTAAGTTCACTTATTCACTCTTCACTGCACTGTCACTCTGTAGGAGTACCGTGTTTCTTGAGCCATCACTTTTTACTGTTTTTAACGATACTTCATGTTCCAATCAGATTTGGTATATTGATTAAGAAAGAGTTTGACTTCCTAAAGACTAAAGAAGCACTTCTCTATCATAATCGGTTCGAGTAAGATCATATGTTTTGGGAGGGAGATTTTTTCTTTGCAGTGGGAGTCTAGGCTTATACTTCCCCCGCACAGACCAGGTTTTTGTATTCACAAGTGGCAGATGATCAGCTTTATTACAAAAGGTATCCCCCATACACATGCCTTAAACTTTTACCAACATTTCTTTCTCTACAGCATCGCTCAGTGGGACCATGAATCCTAGAGGCAAAACCTATGGTATACTCTTTACAACCATCCACTTGACTCAGCACAGAACCTATACCATAAACATTAGTGTCAACTTGATATGACATGTACATTTTTCCATAAATGGATGAAGTGATGGAGCAGTGAAGATTTTCTTTTCTATGCAACAACACCTACAACAATCCTCTCTCCATTCAAACATGTTGTTTTTCCAAAGACTGAAAACCTGTTTTGCATCAGCCAAGCCATTTATAAAATTTAACATAAAATTATCACATCCATAGGAATGACCATGATTGGTCTTTATCAGAGAGACATGGTGCCTTGAGTATGGATTCCACCTGACCAGGACTGAGTTTGACCCCTTCACACAACAAAACATGACCGAAATACTCAATTTATTTCACTCTAAAGATACATTTGTATTTTCCTAAGGTAACACCTTTCTCACATAGAATTTGTAAAACTTTTTCAACAGTCTGATCATGTTGCTGTATTGTGCCACCAAAAATGTAAATGTCATCCTGAAATACAACTGCATTCTTGACCTGCTCCAACATTCTTGAAATGACCCTTTGAAAAGTAGGCATAGCTGACACTAGCCCAAGGTGCATGTGACAAAACTGATACGTACCTTTTTGGGTTATAAAAGCGGTGAAGTGCCTGGACTTAGAATCTTATGCTACTTGGTGGTAGGTCGCCCTTTGTCTACCAAATGCACATCTGGTGATGCGGGGAAGTGGAAATCTTTCTAGCCATATAGCCTCATTGCAGCACCTGAGATCTATGCATACCCTTTTATCCACTGTCCTCTTGTATGCTGAGACTAATGAGGACAGCTAGCGGGTACTGTTAACAGATTCAATGATACCTTGTGTAACATTTCCTCAATTTACTTCTCTAAATCAGCATGCACTTTGAATGACATATTACGTAATTTGGGTTTCACTGGAAGATTAATGTTTTTGATTTTGATAACATGTTCATATCCTTAGAATGTGTCCAATTTATCACAAAAAAACATATTTAAATCTGTGGCACTATGACTGAATTACATCATCCTCAACCAATGAGACTTGTACTTTTTTCACCTGGGGTCAAAACTAGTGTGGCTGATTGCGCCACCCATGTATGTTAACTCCTTTCTCTGCTATATTTTCTTCCTTCGAAGGAAATGGTAGCCCAGAAGAAACCTAATAAATCAATAATGCTCCCCTCAAATGCAATGGTGGTTACATATGGAGGAAGCAGAATCTTGTGTTCCCATTGACATTCATAATTCTCAGCAGAAATTATTTTGATCCCAACATGAATCCACCAACGAATCAATTGGTTTCTTGTCAAACAGTACATTGATATGTGAGACTTCACATCTTTTGACAGTATCATTACAGACATGCTTCTCTATGTCTACAACCAGAACTAATCCTGCTCTATGCATTGTGTTAATTATTTGATTGACATTTCTTATGCAGTGCACCTCTGCCGACTATCCAACTCTGCACACTTAGCTGAAATGCCCTGATTTACTGCAATTACGATAACCCTTTCCTGTAGGACAGCTACGATAGCTTGCAGTATGAGAAGTAGAACAACATTCGTAGCAAGATCCTGTAATAATGGAGATATGTTTTATAGACCCTTTAAATATCTTTGCCTTGTAGATTTAATTACAGGTCCTCTATGATTGACAGTACAAACATGACATTGAGTAGACTGAACTAGGTGAATTTTCTGTATTTAACTATACTCTTTGTAGTTTGTGGAAGAAACAACTGCGTGAGCACTCTCGTCCCAGTGTCTTTTTAATCTCTGTCCCTTTGTGTATCTGTCTTTGTCCTACTGGCTTAGTAGTCCTGATTACTTTTGTTCTATAGCTGTGGGTCCTGAGCCTATATACCAATGCCTCTGCCCCTGTATCTATGCTTTCCAGCACAAGATGCAATGTGCCTGTCTCCACTCTTTGTGTGACTGTATGCATCAATGCAGGTGTTGGCGAGGATGTCAGTTGTGCTTAGGGACTATCTAATTGCTAGCAAGGCATGGAGTTTTCATTTTTGGCAGTGCAGGTAAATTAACTTCATGGATTCCTTCTCTGCAGAGTAGTACAGACCAGTGCTTAATTTGTGCTGGTGTTTCCCAGTGTTCTGCAGTGGGGCTTATTTTTAGACATCCACCAGATGGTCCCTCTAGCGCATCAGTGGAGCATTTTATTTACTGCCTAAAAATGTATACAACTAGCACGTTCAAGCCATCCCTACAATAATTTTAAACACAAAGTTACCACAGCACACCACTGTACAGTATAATCAAAATACAGAGGATTTGTATCCCTGGTAGGACATGAAATTGAAAAAGTACAAGCAAAAGGTAAAGTCCCACTCAAAAGGTTCTTGAAGTTGTCAAATGAAATATTTATTTCGTTGTTGTACAGGCGTTTTAATTCCAAAAAACTCAAAGAGTCACTTTTTCCAGGACAAAAGCCTTTTTTAACATCACAGATTTTGTAGCACGCTTAGTCCTTGTTGAATTTCCATTCTTTTTTTATTCTTATGGACTTTCAAGCCTCAAATCCCACCCTAATCACTTATTAACTTCTACTATGCTTGGGCTCAAGAATCTTCCAATTCTGGAATAGTACATCAGAAATTACTTCGCACATGATTTGTTTTTGCTCACTACTCGGTGTTGCTTGATGGTATCTCATCTTTTCTTTTCTCACATGATTAACTCTACCATAGAATTTGATTCTTTTCTTCTCTTTCAGCCTTGAGAAAGCCCCGGCTTAATAGCCAGAGGGGGCGAAACACGTGTTGGCTGATCCTCTCTTGTCACCATTTTGGATTTTGCTTTTGTCCTGGAAAAAGTGACTCTTTGAGTTTTTTGGAATTAAAACGCCTGTACAACAACGAAATAAATATTTAATTTGACAACTTCAAGAACCTTTTGAGTGGGACTTTACCTTTTGCTTGTACTGTATACCCCTTAGAGGACGTGGGTCCCTGTCCTCTGGCTAAGTCCCCTAACTTCCATCATGAACAAGGCATTTTATACAGGAGAATAGTGACTTTGGACCCTCTCCAGCATTAGAGTTTGTTTAATGAAATTGAAAAAGGAATGCGTAAATGTCCCAAATCCCTTGGAGAAGGTGTCTTTATTTGGAGGCGCAGTCTGCCTCAAAACAGATAATGAGCTCTTCAAAATACAGCCAACATGTGTTTCGTCACTCAGGTGACTTCAACAAGGCTAGACCATCCGGCCAGTTAGGAAAAGTTGGACAGCCTACGATTAGGCAAATGTGTGTGATTCTTGAGGAATCTGTTAGTGGTAGAGTCTCCTGTATTCAAGGTGCAAGGAGTCTCCAAACGTGACCATGGAGACTGAGGGCGGCCCTGATAAGCCGAAAGTCATAAAGTCTGTGTCAAAAATTAGAGCTGGGAAAGTCGTCCGGCCGATCCCAAATCAAGTAAACAAGTCCTATAATAATAATAGGTGACCTGAAATAGTCTAAAATGTCACACTAGATTGAGTGTGATGATTAGAAAGTAATCCTGGTACCAGTATTCAGCAGCAGTGGTTTTATCTGTGGCTGGGTTCAGCTGCACTGGGCTCCTGTAAAATACCTTGAGACCTGCTGTTTCATTTTTTTTTTTTTTTTTTTTTTTTTTTTACAAATTAAGCACTGCTAAAGACTGACTCATTATGACATTCACCCTCCACGGCCTCCAAATACTGTGTTGTCTCCTTTTGCTCTCTGTGTTGGATAATGGTTTGTAACTTAGAGGTGAACAATTCAGGAAACTTACCAGGAGAGCCATTCAGAGGGCTGGCTTGGCTTAAACAGCCAAAGCACAAGCCAAAACACTGAGATATTGGGCTTGTAAATGGCACAGCAAACATGGAGTACACTTACTAAAAAGAATCCTTCAAATTATAAAAAATATTTCTCTTAAAAGCAAGTGTTTCACTTTAGTATGCCAATTTGTATCACTTAATTGACATCTATTGAAAGTAATATGTCTGAAATAATGAACTGAGACATAAGAATTTCCTACCAGCAAAGCCCCAATGACGCTGCCATAGAGTACCACTGAGAGATGAAATTGGCACATGTTTTATTGAACAGCGATCTGAAGGCAATCTCTGGAATGTCTAGGTCCTCTTTGTTTTGCTAACACAAATCTTTCATTCTTCTCTATTTATTTAACTTGAGGCGAAGACACACCGCGCCAATTAATCACATGAAACAGACAAGTGTAGCGAACAAGCCACTCACGTTCTGTCCATTCACATTGTTCTGGTGCTCTTTAGATAGGATTTGTACACACAATCGATCCCCAATTATGCCATGTTGCAAAATTGCCCGAAAGCACATAGATTACATCAATCTAAATTAAATTTTGACTGGGCCAAGAAGGAGCATTTTCTGATGCAGAGCAAATGTGCCTGGTGTCCAGATGCAAGCAAGGAAAATTGCCCTTTTTTACAGTTGAGTCTGTGATAGTATGTGGTAGCGCATGCGTATTGCTTGCGGGACATGGTTGGATTTCGAAAAGGGCTTGGATCCCCCCTGTTTCTTATCACTTGTTGGATTGCATGGTACTCTTCTTGGCAGCCTTGTAATTGGTCATGGCTGGCATATCATAATTTCCGTTCCTGTCCATGGAGCAGGGACCAAGCCCTGATTGATTCAACATAATAGGTGTCCATCTCCTGCTTCTGTCAGTCCAATCCCGTTGGTACTATTTTGTTCTTTTTAACTTCTAGTACCTTGCAACACAGAAGGCATGTGACTGGCAAAAACATGCCCAGCAGTATAAACAAAATTGCTAAGTTTTCTTTTCTATAGTTAACTTTTTGTTTATTTTGCCAAGTCTTCTTTTTTCACTTTGTACTCATATTTCTTTTTGTTTTGGCTCTTGGGGGCAGTTATCAAAAGATGACTATTATCTTGTTCTAAATATTGCAAAGCAACATTGTTTTTTTTTTATGAGTAATTTTCAAAATTATGCTTTAACATATATTCTTGCAGTACACCCCAGTCACCCCACTTCAATCCAATCCGCCCCACTCCAATCCAAAACACTCACCCCAATCCACTCCAGTTCACCAAACTCCAATCCTCCCACCCCACTCCAGTCTGCCCCACTCCAACTCAAAACAATCTGCCACTTGCCCGATCCACCCAACTCCGCCCCTCACCGGTCCACCCAAACTCCAGTCTGCCCCACTCCAGTCTGCCTCACTCCGATCCCTCAATCCAAAACAATCTGCCCTAATCCAATCCAAAATAGTCTGCCCCACTTCAATCAAAAACAGTCTGCCAAACTAAAATCCAAAACAATCTGCCCCACTGTAATCCAAAACATCTGCCCCAATCCAATCCAAAACAATCTGCCCCAATCCAATCTGGCCCACTCAAATCCAAAACAATCTGCTCCACGCCAATCGCCTCCAGTCTGCCCCACTCCAATCCAACACAATCTGCCCCCAATCCAATCCAAAACAGTCTACCCTGCCCTACTCCAACACAAAACAATTTGCCCCACTCCAATACCCTCCAGCCTGCCCCACTCCAATCCAAAACAATTTGCCCCAGTTAAATCCAAAACAGTATGCCATAGTCCACCCTGCCCGTCTCCAACACAAAACAATTTGCCCCACTCAATCTAGAACAATCTGCCCCACTCCAATCCAAAACAATCTGCCTACTCCAATCCAAAAACAATCTGCCCAACTCCAATCTGCCCACTCCAATCCAGTCCACCCACCCAAATCCAGTCACCCACGGCCCGATCCACCCCACACCGCCCCACCCCAGTCCACTACACTCTGATCTGCCCCACTTCAATCCAAAACAATCTACCTCCTATCAATCCAAAAACAAACCCACCCCACTCCTGTCTACCCCACTACAATCCCAAAAATCTGCCCCTCTAAAATCCAAAACAATCTGCCCCCCTCCAATCCAAAACAATTTGCCCCCCTCCAATCCAAAACCATCTTCCCTACTCCAAACCAACACAATCTGCCCCACTTCAATCCAAAACAATCTATCCCACTCCAGTCCAAAACAATATGTCCCATTCTAATCCAAAACAGTCTGTCCCAAACTAATCTGCAACACTCCAATCCAAAACAATCTTCCCCATTCCAATCCAAAACAATCTGCCCCATTCCAATCCAAAACAATCTGGACCACTCTAATTCAAAATAATATGCCCTACTCTAATAAAAAACTGGCCCACTCCAACCCAAAATAATCTGCCCCACTGCAAACCAAAACGATTGGCCCCACTCAAATCAACCCCACTCAAAGCCAAAACAATATGTCCCACTCCAATCCAATCTGCCCCATTAAAATCTGACTCACTGCAAACCAAAATAATTTGCCCCACTCATATCAGCCCCATTCCAAGCCAAAACAATCTGCCCCACTCCAATCCAAACAATCTGTCCCACTCTAATCCAAAACGATCTGCCCCACTCCAATCCAAAACACCTGCCCCACTCCAATCTTCCCCACATCAGTCCAAAACAATCTGCTCCACATTAATGTATCCCAGTCCAATCAAACCAATCTTCACCACTCCAAACCAAAACAATCTGCTCCACTCCAAACCTCCCACTTGGACTCCAATTGAATCCACCTCACCCCAATTGAATTCACCCCACTCCAGCCTAATTCAACCTACTTCATCCCCATTCACCCCACTTTAGTACACCATAATCCAACCCACACCAATCCAATCCACCCTAGTCCAGACCAATCCAATCCACCCCAATGCAGCTTAATCCTATCTACCCCACTCCAACCCAATCCAGTCCAATCTACCCCATTCCAATCCACCAAAATCCAGTCCACTCCAGTCCAAACCACCAGACCAACCCACCCATCCCACACCAGTCCAACCCACCCCACTCCAGTACATCACATTCAATACAATCCTCCCCACTCCAGTCCAACCCACCCCATTTCAGTCCAACCCACCCCAATCCAATCCTCACTCCAGTACATCCCACTCCAATCCAATCCAATCCACCATAATACACCCCAGTTCAATCCAATTCACCTTAATCCAACCTACTCCAATCCAATACACTCCAATCCAATACACTCTACTTCAATCCACTCAACTTCACTCTACTCCAATCCACCCCACTCCACTCTAATCCACCCCAATCCAATCCTCCCACCCCAATTCAGTCCACCCACTCCACTCCAATTCAATCCACTCAATCCATCCCACTCCAATCGAGTTAACCTTAACCCACCCAGTCCAGTACAGTCCACCTTAATCCACCACACTCCTGCCGAATCCACCACACTCCAAACCACCCCAACCCACACCAATCAAATCCTCTTCACTCCAATCCAATCAACCCACCTCAGTCCAGTCCACCTCACCCCAGTCCAGTCCACCCTACTCACTTCCAGCCCACTCCAATCCACTGCATGCCACTACAAAAAAAACATTCCGCTCTAATCCACCCCATCCACCCACTCCAACTCTTCCAACCCTACTCCACTCCATTTTACCCCCAATCCAATCCAATCTACCCCACTCCATTCCACCCCACTCAATTCCATTCCAATCCAGTCCCCTCTACTCCAACCCACTCCACTGCAGTTCAATCCAGCCCCCTCTAGTCCAATCCATCACACACCAGTCAGTTCACTGCACTCCAGTCCAATTCACCCCACTCTAATGCACCCCTCCTCAGTACAATCCACTCCAACTAAATTCTCCCCACTCCAATCCACCCCATCCCAGTCCACCCCACTCCAATCCACCCACTGCATTCCAGTCCAATCCACCCACTATACCCCAACCCAGTCCACCCCACCCCAGTTCAATTCACTCCACTCCAATCCACCCCACTCCAATCCATCCTCTCCAGACAAGTCCACTCAAATCAAGTGCACCCCACACCAATCCACCCAACCCTCGTCCTATCACTTCAGTCCAATCCACCCACCACAATCCAATCTAATCACTGCACTCCATTTCAATCCACCCCACTCCAATCCACCTCATCCCATTTCAATCCACCCCACTCCAATCCACCCCACTCTACCCCAATCCAATCCACTGCACTCCACTCCAACCCAGCCCACTATCTCAATCCACCCCAATCCAATCTACCCCACTCCACTCCATTTCACCCCACTCAATTCCATTCCAATCCAGTCCCCTCTACTCCAATCCACCCCACTCCAGCTCAGTCCAGCCCCCTCAGTCCAATCCACCACACTCCAGTCAATTCACCTCACTCCAGTCCAATTCACCCCCCTCTAATGCACCCCTCCTCAGTACAATCCACCCCACTCCAATCCACCCCACTGAACCATTGAACTCTACTCTCCTCCACTCATCTCTACGACACTCTACTCCCCACCCCACTCCACTCTTCTCCTCCACTCCACTCTACAACACTCCATCCCACTTTCAGCCATGCTGAACAGCAGCCATACTGATGTACAACTTGGCAAAAACGCATTGCCAAAACCAATAGCTCTGGTGTAGGCGACACCTGTTGGCTTTGCCAATGCTTGTTACTGCTGTTGGGGTAGTAGCAACTATCAGGGTTCAGTGGGCCTCAATGCCACTGCAACTGCTGCACCAATTGCAGATACGCCCCTGGACCGATGCACGGACCGGAAGTTCTTTTTTGGGGTACGTTATGTTGTAGTTGGTGCGACAAGAGCGCCCTCAGGCCCCTTTCTCCTGACTAGCCACGAACCGAGGGCCTTGTTGCTTAGAACTGAGCGGAGCTGAAGGCACCAGGGCCTCTGACTTAAAATATCGCCCCTTGGCCCTGCACGCCTCGCAGGAGCTGCTGTTCGGACCCAATCGAAAAGGCCCACATCCTGAGAAAAAGGGCCTGTTCGATTTGCAATAACATTTTTACAGCTCGCGTGACAGGGAAATAAACCAGTTGTGAAATGCTGCACCTCTCTGGGAAACTTTCCCGTTTATTTTTTACAGCGCGGGGTGATTTTCATCAAGGGAGCTGGCTCGTGTTTTTTTTTCCTCGAGTCCAACTATTCTAATTATTAAATCGAATGCTGCTATAAAGCATCTCAGATGCCGTAAATCTATCGGGGCACTGAATTCATTGCGGCTGATTGCAGTTCTGCGGCAGGCAGCTGGCAACCACGGCAGATTTACATGAAAAAACTCTTGTTGGGGGAGCGCGGGAGGGTAACTGCACTTTGTGTCTCGGCCGATGCAGCCAAGACCACTGGGTTCATGCGGGCCACGGAGGGCCTACTTGTGCGCAGAACTGGCTCAATCTCGCGGCATCATGTGGTACGGTCTGTGGCAGTACTGTTTTATTATTTAAGCACAAATTAACACTTTGTGTAGCAACTGTGTGATATGATAAAGGTCTGTGGGCCGCAGTTTTGGCGCACGGTTCTCTTGTCTTAGGGGCCCCACTGTAGCATAGTTGGCCAAGACAGAGTGTGTCACCCCCCCCCCCCCCCCACCTCCGAGGTCCGAAACCCCCATCTGCCAGAAATACATTTTTGGTTGAAATCTGCATGTTATGCTGCAAATGGTAGATTATGTAATAAGTGTGGTAAACCCATGAGTAGGCGGGAAAAGCCATCATGCAATCAAACTCCCTTGGCCCCGGGTATAGCACCATGATGTAACGTAGCCTCCCGGGGATTACAGTTGACCAGTTACATATTGTTTCTGTACAATACAACAGCCACATGGATCTTTTTTGGGACATGTGCCAAGAGCCAGTTCTGGGATGCAGCTGGCATCATCAGTAGTGAATTCCTTAGCAGTTCAGCAGATATTCAAAACCCATGTACTAGAATTTCTATCCAGCAGAACCCACTTGCAACGAATCAACTGCAATTTATAGAAAGGGAATGATATCTTCATACAGTCTAAAATTTGTAGCCTCCGCGCCTTGCATGCTGAGATGTGTAGGCCCGTATATATTAAAGGAAATAGGAACAGAATATAATGCTCTTTTACCTACAGAAGCCTGGATTGGCTATTGATGGCCACATGTACCAGGGAGGGCTGACAAAATACAGTCTGGTGCAGAAGAAAGATGAAAAGATCGACACATCAGAGTTGTCAGGTTGTTCATCTGCAGGTGTGAGTAAGTATTCCAGCTCTGGCATGCATTTTACATATTGGAGCTTGTAGTCTTGCCTTTTTTTGACCTAGTTAGTGAAAGTGTTAGCTGTAAGCCAGAGCTCATGTAATTACATAAAAAGAACCAAACAGGAATGTATATTTTGTTGATCGTCATTTTTTATGGGCATTTGATACGACAACCATTGTACAAGCCTACATATGAAGTAGTCCCATTGCTTATATACATTGATAATGCAAACCCTGTGTTCAATAGTAGGAGGGGGCTTTGTATTAGGTAAGTCATCAACAAACACTGTAGGAAAGGTTGTAACATTGTGAACTCTGACAAATGCAATAGGAATGAGTTTTACATTGTGAACTCTGTTAGACCTGTCATCCTTGCTGAGGTTTCCCCTCTTTGCCTCCAGACCTTCTGTTTTTGCTGACTTTGTTTTTGCTCACCTTAGGATTCTTCACGTTACCACTGCTGACCAGTGCTCAAGTGCTTGTGATTTTTGCCTAAACCATGATAACATTGGCTTATCCCCAATTGGCATATTTAATTTACTTATATGTCCCTAGTAGAGTGCACTACATGTGCCCTAGGCATGTAAATTAAATGCTACTTGTTGCCCCCCTGCACTGATTGTGCCACCCACGTAAGTAGCCCTTTAAGTCTGTCTCAAACATGCCACTGTAGAGCCCATGTGTGCAGTTTTAAATTGCCATGTCAACCTGCCAGGTCCAAACTTTCTTCTTCAATACATATATCACGCCTGATGTAGGCCCTAGAGTGCCCCAAGGGTAGGGTGGAGTATATTGAAAAATTTGGACATGTACATTTAAGTTCTACATGTCCTGTAGTGAAAAAACTCTTACATTCGTTTTTCACTACTGCAAGGCCTAACTCTCCCATAGGTTAACATTGGGATCACCTTATTACAATTTATAAATGTAATTCACAATCTGGAAGAGATTGACTTTTGAGTTTGGTGTTTCCGGAATCACAGTTTAAAATCACAACCTATGGTGAAGTCGGCTTTTAAATTGCAATTCTTAAAATGTCACTTTAAGGAAGTTGGTATGTTCTTACTTTAGCCATTTGGTGCCTACTACCTGTTTCTGATCACGTCTGGGGTGGGGTGAAAGCTAGGCTTGTGTAATCCTTCTAGCCAGCCACACAATGGGAGCTTAGGTGTGACCTGATGGGCCTTGATGGGCCGTCTTGGGCCAGGTGGGAGGGAGGAGCCGGGCACAGCCTCACACCTGAATAGGTTGTGTCCTGTCCACACACAACCCCCTGTAGTGATCCTGGAGCCACAGAAGGAACCTCAGGGACTCTGTGCCTTTGAAAAGCATGTCTTTAAAGTCTCCCCTACTTCAACGGCCCAACTGCGTATATGTATTGACCTCTGACCCCACCACTTCAGTACACTTCTGGACCTGTGGATACTCTTCCAAGAAGAAGGACTGCTGTGCTGCTGAAGGCCTGCCACTCTGCTGGACTGTTGTTCTGCTGGACCCCTGCTTTGCTGTGCTTACCTGTGCCTGCTGCCCTCTTGCCTGGGAGTGAGAATGACTGGACCTGCATCTCTCCAACTCAGAACCCAGAGTCAGTAACTGTTACAAAGGAAGTGGTCTTCTAGAGCAGGTCTCACTTAGCTGATCTCCCATCTGGAATCATCTTCACATAATGTTCCAGGATGGCAGCCCCGACTTCACCTTGTCCCCCACCAGGAGTATCTTGTTTGCTGCCTTTACATAGCGTTGGCAAAGTCCATAGTTTCATGGTGGCCCCCTTCCTAGCATACAGAGGTCACCAACTATATACAGCAAGGACAATGGCTCAAATGTTATGGTTAGCCCCACCTGGCATACTGGGATTGTCAACTTCCGCAGGACAACGGCTCACACTCTTACAATGGTCCATACTGGACTGGACGACTCACTTTTCACTCACTGGGATCCACTCAACAGAATCTCAACTTGGCCTTGCTCACTCTAGGAGCTTTCCTCTTCCTCACAAGGTCCCTGGTCTTGGCAGGCAGGCAGAAAGCTGGTGTACAATGCTCAGGGCAAGTGGTCTCGACTCCTTGGGAGATGGCCCATCACCCAGACGGGAGACTAGCAAACCTTGATTACTAGTACTGTTTACAGTAGCTAGAACGGTTGGTGATCTTCTTTCCACGCTGGTACACAGCACTGTTGAACAGATTTGGAGTTCATATCCAGATACAAATGTGATTTAGGGGGTCATTTTAACCCTGGCGGTCAGAGACCGCCAGGGCTAAAGTGGCGCCCGTACCGCCAACAGGCTGGCGGTACAGAGACCCATATTTCGACAGCGGCGGTAGCGCCGCGGTCGCACCGCCGGGGCCGGCGGTTTCCCGCCGTTTTAGCCCCGGCGGTGATAATCCGCCAGGGCAGCACTGCAAGCAGCGCTGCCCTGGGGATTATGACTCCCCTACCGCCAGCCTGTTTCTGGCGGTTTGCACCGCCAGGAAGAGGCTGGCGGTAAGGGGAGTCATGGGGCCCCTGTGGGCCCCTGCACTGCCCATGCCACTGGCATGGGCAGTGCAGTGGCCCCCTAACAGGGCCCCGTGCAGCTTTTCACTGTCTGCATAGCAGACAGTGAAAAGTGCGACGGGTGCTACTGCACCCGTCGCACGGCCGCAACACCGCCGGCTCCATTAGGAGCCGGCTCCTATGTTGCGGCCGCATCCCCGCTGGGCCGGCGGGCGTAAACTAGGGATTGCGCCCGCCGGCCCAGCAGGGATGTTGTAATGGGGACCGCCGCCCACCAAGCTTGTAATGACCCCCTTAGTGACTGGTCCTTTGAAATTTGTGTCATGGGTGTAAACTCATTTGAAGTGCCCTCCCCTTTGTCCTTTCTTTGTCAAAGGGTCAGTCTGTGTTTCAATTGACCCACCACACAGGCCAAAGGAGTAACCGCAGACTGGCTGTCACCCTTCTCTGAAATATGCTTCACAAACATTAATAAGCCTAGGCATCCGTTTCATTATGATTCCCTATTCCTACAGTGCTAATCTTTCAGCCCCATCTTCTCACCTGACAATAAGGCAAAGGCCCACTCGAAACTCTTCCTTGAATCAAAGAGGCCGCTGATGTGTATAGAGGAATCTCTGCCCCCTTCCTCAACTGTGTGTGTTCCCACCCCAGCCCTCAGGATGTCAGCAATCCACATTTCTTGTCTAGGGGGCTGCAGTCCTTACCTCCAACTAGCCTTTCAAAGCTCTGAGCTTCCAAAATTGAACCCACAGGTTTGCATGTACCATTCAAAGGCACACATATATTCCAGCACACACATGTAAACATCACGTGCTACAGGGCACTACATAGACAAATCGTGTAGGCGAAAGCGACTTAAATATAGGGCTATAGAACTGAACATGAGTGAGCCAGTAAGCACCACTCCCATGACACAGGTAACAAGACATGTTCACACTACTGCTATAAAACATGTGACGGTGTCACTTAACTTCTGGTAAGGGCAGGAACCCTCTACCACTATGCGGGTAGTGCCTGGCTTACCTCTCCCGGTCTAACAAAACTACTTTATCATGAAACAAGCCTACATCATGCTTCACACACACGATCTGTCCAGATATCCATGCAGCTGACTCACTTAGGGCAGGGGAACACATCTGTCACCATGGAGGGAACTTTTCTGTCCTAGCTCCCTTTGATATGTACAGGATGGAAGAGGTTTAACATTATGAACTTGACAAATAGAATATGAAGGAGGTTCTCAATGTAACCTTGATGACAAACACCAAAAGAAGTGTCTTTACATTGTTTAACAGTAAGAGAGCTTCTTACACATATCTATATAGCCAGGGCTCCCTATAAAAGGGGGAAGGGCGCTCTACACGTCCCCAAGGATCCAAAGGCATTTCCACTCAAAAATATTGTGGCCTTTCAAATGGACTTATCTAAAGTATGCATGGAAGGATTTGCATAGCTTGATAAATCTGTAAATTATTGTAGGCATATAGTCTCACTAATATTAATGGTTGGAATTCTTATGTTATTGTTGTTTTTTGTTATTTTATTGTGTAGGTTTCCTTTATGGAACCAAGGGGGTGCAATGTAGAATGTGTAGGGTTGTGAACGGGAAGGATTATGAGGGCATTCTAAGAATGGAAACGCAGGAGTAGGACCCGCTGTGCTGCTGGCAATAAATCTATCTTCAAACTTATTCCTGATCTAGAGTGAAGATTATTACAATTTTGGCGACAAGCTGTTTGGAAGTGCACTTTCCATGTGTTTATTTGGATCAGCGAAGGTGTGGTGATACTTCCATTTCGAACCCGCATAGAAGATTTTGGTGAATCAAATCAAATCAAATCATTAACATTTATAAAGCGCGCTACTCACCCGTGCGGGTCTCAAGGCGCTAGGGGAAAAAAGGGGGAGTTAATGCTGCTCGAACAGCCAGGTCTTTAGGAGTCTCCGGAAAGCGGAGTGGTCCTGGGTGGTCCTGAGGCTGGTGGGGAGGGAGTTCCCGGTCTTGGCCGCCAGGAAGGAGAAAGATCTCCCACCCGCCGTGGAGCGGCGGATGCGAGGGACAGCAGCAAGTGCGAGGCCAGAGGAGCGCAGGTGGCGGGTGGGGACGTAGAAGCTGAGGCGTCTGTTGAGGTATTCCGGTCCCTTGTCGTGGAGGGCTTTGTGTGCGTGGGTGAGAAGTCGGAAGGTGATCCTTTTGCTGACTGGGAGCCAATGCAGGTGTCTCAGGTGTGCGGAGATGTGGCTGCCGCGGGGTACATCTAGGATGAGGCGGGCCGAGGCGTTTTGAATGCGTTGCAGGCGATTTTGGAGTTTGGCTGTGGTCCCGGCGTAGAGGGTGTTGCCGTAGTCCAGGCGGCTCGTGACGAGGGCGTGGGTCACGGTTTTTCTGGTGTCGGCGGGGATCCAGCGGAAGATCTTACAGAGCATGCAGAGGGTGAGGAAGCAGGCGGAGGACACGGCGTTGACTTGCTTAGTCATGGTGAGAAGAGGGTCCAAGATGAAGCCGAGGTTGCGGGCGTGTTCTGTGGGGGTCGGTGCGGTGCCGAGGGCCGTGGGCCACCAGGAGTCGTCCCAGGCGGACGGGGTGTTGCCGAGGATGAGGACTTCCATTTTTTCAGAGTTCAGCTTTAGGCGGCTGAGCCTCATCCAATCTGCGACGTCCTTCATACCCTCTTGTAGGTTGGTCTTGGCGCTGGCGGGGTCCTTGGTGAGGGAGAGTATAAGTTGGGTGTCGTCGGCGTAGGAGGTGATGATGATGTCGTGCTTGCGCACGATGTTGGCGAGGGGGCTCATGTAGACATTGAAGAGTGTCGGGCTGAGTGATGAGCCTTGAGGTACGCCGCAGATGATCTCGGTGGGTTCTGAGCGAAACGGAGGGAGGTAAACTCTTTGTGAACGGTTTGCGAGGAAGTAGGCGATCCAGTCCAGGGCCTGGCCTTGGATCCCGGTGGAGCGGAGGCGGGTGATTAGGGTGCGGTGACAGACGGTGTCAAAGGCAGCCGAGAGGTCGAGGAGAATGAGGGCGACTGTTTCACCGTTGTCCATCAGGGTTCTGATGTCGTCTGTGACTGAGATGAGGGCGGTTTCAGTGCTGTGGTTGGTTCGGAATCCGGTTTGTGAGGGGTCGAGCAGGTTGTTGTCTTCCAGGAAGGTGGTCAGCTGTTTGTTGACGGTCTTCTCTATTACTTTGGCTGGGAAAGGCAGAAGAGAGATGGGGCGGAAGTTTTTCAGGTCGCTCGGGTCAGCCGTAGGTTTCTTTAGTAGGGCGTTGACTTCGGCGTGTTTCCAGCATTCGGGGAAGGTAGCAGAAGAAAAAGAAGAGTTGATGACGGTCTGGAGGTGCGGGGCGATGATGTCGTCGGCTTTGTTAAAGATGAAGTGCGGGCAAGGGTCCGAAGGGACGCCGGAGTGGATAGAGTTCATGATGGATTTGGTTGCTTCCGTGTTGATGTGGGTCCAGTTGTTGAGGGTGATGGCCGGGGGTGCGGGTTCGGTGGTGTTTGGTTGGGTCTGGTGTCCGAAGCTGTCGTGGAGGTCGCTGATCTTGCGATGGAAGAAAGTGGCGAGGGATTCGCACAGATCCTGTGAGGGCGTGACGGCGTTGGCGTTGGCGCTGGGGTTGGAGAACTCCTTGACAATGCTGAAGAGTTCTCTGCTGTTGTGGCTGTTTTTGTCCAGTCTGTCGGTGAAGAAGTTCCTTTTGGCAGCGCGGATCAGGTGGTGGTGTTTGCGGGTAGCGTTCTTGAGGGCGTTCATGTTGTCAGCGGTGTGGTCCTTGCGCCAGGCTTTCTCAAGGGCGGTACAAGTTTTCTTTGATTCTTTGAGGGTGTCAGAGAACCAGAGAGGTTTTTTGGTGTTGGTCTGTCGATGCGTGCGTTTGAGGGGAGCAAGGTTGTCTGCGCAGTTGGAGATCCAGTTTGTGAGTTTGAGGGCTGCGTCGTTGGGGTCGGTGGTGAGGGTGGGTTGGTTGGCGGCTAGTGCGGAGAAGAGTTGCTCTTCAGGGATCTTGTTCCACTGTCGATGAGGGATGGGTTGAGTGCGGAGGTGGCGGGTCTCGCGTCGGAATGTGAAGTGGACGCAGCTGTGGTCGGTCCAGTGTAGGGCGGAGGTGTGGCTGAAGAAGACGTGTTTGCTGGCGGAGAAGATAGGGTCGAGCGTGTGTCCGGCGATGTGGGTGGCGGTGTTCACCAGTTGTTTGAGGCCGAGGTTGGCGAGGTTGTCGAGCAGGGTGGTGGTGTTGGGGTCGTTGTTTTGTTCCAGATGGAAGTTGAGGTCGCCTAGGAGGATGTAGTCCGGTGAGGCGAGGGCGTGCGGAGAGATGAAGTCGGCGATGGCGTCACTGAAAGGGGCGCGTGGTCCGGGAGGACGGTAGACGAGGGGTCCTCGGGTCGGTGCGAATCTGAAAATGCAGGTGTTCAGCGGCGAGAGAGGTGTCTTCGGTGGAGGTGGTGACGCTGATGGAGTCTTTGAAGACGATGGCGATACCTCCTCCTGCTTGGTTGGTGCGGTCTTTCCTGGAGATCTTGTAGCCTTCGGGGATGGCGGTGGCGATGTCTGGCGCAGAGGAGGCGTTCATCCAGGTCTCCGTGATGAAGGCGACGTCAGGTGCTGTGGAATCCAGGAGGACCCAGAGTTCGACGGCGTGTTTGTGGACGGAGCGAGCGTTGACTAGGATGCACTTGAGGTGGTTGATGGCGCGTGGGCTTGTGGTCGTGGTAGTAGCGTGGTGGAAGATGCGTTTGCAGGAGTTGCAGGCGAAGGGTCCATGGGTGCGTTTGGGGTGAGCTTGGAAGCAGGTGTTGGAGCGTCCTGGGTTGAGGGCGTGGAGGGTGGTGGGGTCGTAGCGTATCAGCGGGGCTTGGGAGAGCTTGGGACCAGGGGTCGTGGCGCTGGGCGCGGGCCAGGCGCAGACGGGCGCAGACGGGCGCAGACGGGCTTGCCTCTGGCGCTGCGGCGCGCCCGCTGCGCAGTCGCACAGCGGCCGCCATATGAGGTAGGAGGGGGGGAGGGGTCAGCTGGGGGCGAATGGGAGCTGGGGGGCGGGGGCGTGCAGGAGGTCGCGGCGGGAAAGCGCGAGGGAGGGGGGGGACAGGTAGAGTGAGAAGAGCTGGGGGTGGGGGGTTTAAGGGTGGAGGGGGGTGAGTGTTAGGAGGTTTAGGAGATTAGGGAGAAATATAGGAGTAGGGTTGTGAAGATAGGGGAGGGGGGTTGTAGAGGTGGGTGAGGGTGAGAGGTAGAGTGAGAGGATAGGAAGATAGGTAATAGAGGGGGTGGCGGGAAGGGGGGAAAGATAGAGAAGTAGATAGAGAAAATAGATAGATAGAGAAATCGATAGATAGGGAAATAGATAGAGAGATAGGAAGATAGGAGGAGATGGAGAGTGAGGGAGATTAGATAGTGGGATAGAGAGATAGAGAGATAGGTAGATAGGAGGAGTGAGGGAGGTAGAAAGTGAACGGGTTAGATAGGGGAGATAGAGAGGGGGATGCGAGTGAGGGAGGGGGATGAGGTAGGAGCAGGAGGGCAGGCGCGGGGAGAAGAAGACGGAGGAGGCAGAAGAGCCGAAGGCAGAAGATAGAAGACCAGAGGACCGGAAGAACAGAAGAACAGGGAACAGAAGACCGGACTGTATTCGGTGTCTATTCTTCGAAAAGTCGTCAGTGACGTTCCTTCGAGGACATGCTGGTAACGTCTCCTGTATATGTGTATGTACTTAGCGGAGTATTTATGGGAAAGTATTGACATTTTGCCCTGTTTACTTTCAATGTACGACACTGCTTAACAGATGCTTCCCTCGCGTACTGTTATGGTTGCTTGGTAACGCGATCGTGTCACTGTGCTCGGAGGCCGCGTTACTCTCTATGTGATCGCAAGCGTGTTTTGAAGGCCACATTATGCTCACTGTGCTCGGAGGCCGCGTTATGCTCTATGTGATCGTGAGCGTGTTGTGAAGAACGCATTTTGATAAATGCACTGTGTAATCATTGCGAGTAACAAATTACACTGATGTTGCACTGAACTCGTGTAAACATTGTACAAGGACGTTGATTTTCGTGTATTTCGTACCAGATTATGCATGAATCACCTCATTATCTGTTGAGTATTGGTGTTTTTCTTCTGCTTACTTCCTGTTTCACAGTGAAGAAAATACTTTCTTTCCATTACACTGGTAGTTCTATATTGATTACTCGGCTCACTGTTGTGTCTCATATTTTTTTTTAATTATTCTGGTCATCAACACGCCAAAAGATTAATAAAAAAAAAAAATGCAGTTTGAGCCTCCTGCTAAATTTTTACAACTCAAAGGAGACACACCTATACCATGGTCTAGATGGAAAGAAGAATTTTTGACATATTTAAAGGCCATTGATGAAGATGGAATGTCACAGGAAAGAAAAAAAAATATCTTGTTACATTGTTTGGCTCTGAAAGGCAATTGATTTTTAGAACTCTACCGCAAGGAACTATTCAGGATGAGGAAATAGATGTTTTTAAGGATGATCTAAGTAAACTGGAAAATAGATTTAAACCCACTACAAGCATAGCTTTAAACAGGTTCAAATTTTATACCAGAATCCAACAAGTAGAAGAAACGTTTGATTTTCTCACTGCGTTAAGAGGATTGTCCATGCATTGCAATTTTGGACCAATTACCAATGCGATCATTAGAGATCAAAATATTGTCCATGTTAAAAGCAGAAGGATTCAAGAACAGTTGTGGGTAATGAGTGATCCGAAATTACAAGATGTAATCAATATGGCGAAAGCTTTGAAACAATCAGAAAAGTGGATAAAATCTGTACAAGAGACTGAGAAGAACAGAATTTCGGATTTTGAAGTTGTTGGAGCGTTTGGGGGTAGTGGATCGAGCATCAATGTTGCTACCAGGAATGCTGGGAAAAAGAAAGAGGACAAAAGTGGGAAAAGTGAACGAATGTCATGTTATCGTTGTGGAAATTTAAGTCATTTTGCTCCGCAGTGCCCTGCAGTTGATAAAGAATGTAAAAAATGTGGGAGATTAGGACATTTTGCTAGGGTTTCTAAGGAATTTAGGAGGGGCAGTAGCAGTGGTAAAGGTAACGTTTCATATGTGAACGAGGAGAGAGAAAAGGGTGTTGTGTTGTCTCTCAAGAACGACAGTGACAGCAAAAGTAGGGGTGTAGTGAGGCAACCTAAATGCACAGTATTCATTGAGGGTCAAGAACTTGAATTAATGGCTGACTCAGGATCGCCGTGGACGATTATCACCTGTGACTATTTTGTACAGAAGTTTAAAGAGGTTTGGAAAATGTGGCTTGCTCTGATATTGTTGCAGAAGGTTTTGACAGAACTGGAATCAATATCAAGGGATATGTAGAAACTGTAATTTGTTTTAAGAATAGGACTGCAGAAATTAAATTGTATGTAGCTAAAAAAGGAGTCAATGTGTTAGGTTGGGGAGACCAAGCGGAACTAGGGATAATCTTGAATCCTAGGCTTCGTGAACCAGTACTGCTGATTGAAGAAAGTGATAAGAGAGATTGGATTGTCTCTAAATTTCCACATGTATTCACTGAGATATTGGGTAAATTGCAAAACTACAGTCACAAAATTAAGCTAAAGGAGATGCAAAGGTAGTTGTACAAAAGTTGAGGAATGTTCCTATAGGTGTACAAGAGGAATTGAAGAATATTTTGATGGAAGTGGTTAAAGATGATGTTATTGAGGAAATAGAATCATCGGAATGGGTATCTCCCATAGTTTTGGCCCGGAAACCTGACAATTCTTTGAGGCTGTGTGTAGATTTAAGGGCACCGAATGTGAACATTATAATCAACTGTCACCCTTTACCAAACATAAATGAAGTTGTTAGTATGTTGGATGGTGCCAAGATTTTCTCCACATTAGACTTGAGGTCTGCATACCATCAAATTGAGCTTACTGAAGATTCCAGACACCTCACTGCTTTTATCACTCAGCAGGGGCTGTTTCAATTCAAACGTATGCCATTTGGTTTGGCATCTGTGGTGACAGTATTCCAGAGGGCGATATTCATTTTGTTCAAAGATATGGACAAGTTTGTAAAGTGTTCCCAGGAAGATGTATTAGTAAATTCTAAAGATGAAAAAAGAACACAAAGACCACATATTTAAAGTGTGTGAAGTTTTTAACTAGAATGGTTTGACTTTGAAATTCAAAAAATGTCATTTCTTTGCTAAATCAGTTGATTATTTAGGACATACTGTGTCAGGGGAAGGAGTTGTGCCTAAGCGTTCACGTGTTGAAGCCATTGTCAATGCTCCTGCTCCGGATAATTGTGAAAAATTGTTGTCCTTTGCAGGGTTGTGTGAATACTATTGCAAGTTTATAGAGAATTTCGCTAACAAGATGGAACCATTAAGAGAATTGACCAGGAAGAATGTGGAGAATGTGTACTCTGAAAGGCAGAAGAATGCGTTTGAGGAAATGAAACTAGAAATTGTTTGTGCGCCTACTCCCAAGCCGTTTAGTGTTAAAGCACAGGGTATTGTGACGGTTGATGCAAGCATGTATGGTGTTGGGGGTGTGCTATCTCAAAGGTGTGGCAAAGGTTTATGGAATGTTACGTTTGCATCACATACCTTATCTGATACGGAAAGGAGGTATTCTGTCATTGAGAAGGAGTTATTGGCTTGCGTTTGGGCGATTGAGCATTTTCGAAATTACATTTGGGGTTCATGTTTGTACTTCAAACAGATCATAAGCCGTTAGTCTCAAGATTGCAGGAATATTCTTTTCAGGTATGTACCAGGGAGAAAAAATTCAGTAGCCGATTGCCTCTCATGTCTCCCTCAAAATGCATCTAATGCTTTGGATGCATGTGGTAATGGTGATTTGGACATTGTGTCTCTCATATCTGAATTTATGTCTGAAGAGTTCAGGGCTATATA
This sequence comes from Pleurodeles waltl, assembly GCF_031143425.1. NCBI lineage: Eukaryota > Metazoa > Chordata > Amphibia > Caudata > Salamandridae > Pleurodeles > Pleurodeles waltl. The sequence continues at coordinate 956,614,945 of NC_090443.1, forward strand.
AGAAAAGCAATGGCTTGATAAGGATCATGAAGATTCGACAGTACAAGAGGTCAAACGATATGTTAGGTCTGGTTGGCCAAGGAAAGAAAAGATTCTAGAAGAAATCGCACCTTTCTTTGAGGTAAAAGATGAATTGGAGATTGAAAATGTACTTGTGTTCAAAGGGGGGAAATGTGTCCCACCTAAAGGTATGCAAACTGTCATTTTAAAGCTAGCAAATGAAGGTCATCCTGGTATGTCATCTATGAAAAGGTTGATACAGACTTGTTTTTGGTGGCCAGGCATGGATAAGATGGCAGAGAGAACTGTTGAGGAGTGTGGTGTGTGTGTGTTAATGCCGAGAAGATGTAGAAGACTGTGCCAGCCCCGATACGTCCAGTTCAATGGCCTGAATCTCCATGGCAAAAGTTGGGGTTCGATATTTCCGGTCCATTCGAATTTTTGCCTGTTGAGGCTCTGTATGCTTTGTTATTAGTGGACTATCATTCTAAATGGCCAGAAGTGAAACTGGTATCTCAGGTCACGACAAACATCGTCATTGAATTTTTCAAAGAAGTATTTGCTAGAGAAGGGTACCAGGAGATTGTTGTGTCAGATAATGGCGTCCAGTTGGTGTCGAAGGAAATGCAAATATTCTTCAAATATAGCAACATTAAACATGTTACTACTTCATTATATGAACCACAAGAGAATGGAAAAACTGAGAGGTTCAACCGTGTTCTGAAAGAATGTATTTGTTGGGCACGGGGTTTCGGAGGATCTTGGAAGGAGAAAGTGAGGGAGAAATTATGGTATTACCGTATCACTCCCCACAGTACCACTGGAGTAAGTCAGTCCAGGTTACTAAGAGGTAGAGATCGGGTTTCCAAACTTTGTCCATGGCGGTTTAAGAAGAAACAAGGTAGAGAGTCAGAGAGGGTAAATATGGAAGAGAAAAAGGGTTATGTGAGAGTGAAGCAGGAGAAGTGTAAGGAGGCATATGATAGAAAGTGGAGAGTAAAGAAACCGTTGTTTGTAGTAGGTGATTAGGTCAGAGTGAGGAAGCCAGGATTGATAAGGAAGGGTATGCCTAAGTTTGGTAAAGCTATGAAAGTGGTGAAAGTGTTTAATAAGACAGTGGTTACACAAGATGGCAGAGTTTGGATTGTGAAAAGATTGGCTAAGTGTATTCCTGGACATGGTTGTGCACAAAGTGAAAAGTTTGCTAGTTCTTGGCCTATGATGTGTGAGAGAAGGGAGGAACCTGTTCTTGAGGACGTGGTGATGGGAGGTGCAAGGAGTGAGGTTGATGGAAGGGAGATATCCACTATTGGTGATCATATTGAGAATGATCTGAAGAGCGGTATTGATGAGAATTTGAGGGAAGATTCCATAGCTTCGAGAGTAAAGTTCGAGGGTCGGTCAAGACAAGTATCCTCAAGATTGGTGGACTTTGTGTAACTATGGAGATTTGTATATATTTTATGTTATGAAAACTTCCTTTTTTGCTTTGTCTCATTAGGTTTCCTTTATGGAACCAAAGGGGTGGAATGTAGAATGTGAGGGGTTGTGAACGGGAAGGATTATGAGGGCATTCTAAGAATGGAAACGCAGGAGTAGGACGTGCTGTGCTGTTGGCAATAAATCTATCTTCAAACTTATTCCTTATCTGGAGTGAAGATTATTACAGTTATTCAAAATTTGGCTTTGCTAGTGCTTGTACTATAACCATAATGAGTATAATATATATTTTTTCTTGCAGACTATGGTGCAGTAATTCTGATGAACCATCTGCATCTGTCAAGCTCACAATACCGCACTTGTGCACAACATGTGAAGATCACTATGAGTGTATGCTCGCAGGAGAGCTGGAGTGGTTTTGGGGTTGGTGCACTGGGACTGGCATCAGCTGCTATGAACTGCTTGCTGCACAGCTATTTATGTGAACACAGAAGTAAAGTCGTGGAGCAGAGTTTGTAAGCAGTAAGAACTTTGTTCCTTGGTATAAATGGTACTTGGTGACAACAGTATACATAACTAGCTGTGCACAAGATGTAGAGTTCAGGGATCCACAAAGAGGGTTGGTGAGTGGGAGAGGCCTGCCAGCAGTCACTGGGCAAGGGTTCTCAAAAGTAAATAAATTGATCGCCTGAGTTATTAATACCCCATGTAAGGAAAGCAGACTTCCAAATACCCGCAAGTTAAAGAGGAGTACTCCGCTTAGGAATGATTGCTGCAGCATTGATTCAAGAGTAAGAAGCAGTCATTCTTCAGTGGTGGCTCCTTACCAGAGGTGTTAGGGTCCAGCCCTTTCTCCTGTAAGGCCTGGCATTCTGCCTTCTGCCTCTCCAGATGCTGCACATTATTTAATTTAGCAGTGTTGATGAAACCACAACCTTCGTGTTTTCTTGGACACTGCCAGTGCGAAGGTCAGTCGTCTCAGCCTCATCTCCAGGCTCCCGATGACTAGAGGAGGAGGGGACTGAAGGGACTGAAGAATGATCTATCTACAGTGCTGTATAGAAACATAGCACTCTGTAGCTGGATGTCTGGATTGCATATGTGAGGGCGTATTTCAACTACGACCCCCTCACATAGTCACACTCCATTTTATTTAGCAGATATACTGCACTTTTCTCAGGAAGCACAGTACATCTGCTAAAATGTGGCTGAGAGGGCACACATCAATTAGTGCATCCTAGGCCAATGAGAAGCCACACAGAGCAGCACGGACAGGATTCCCAGCACTGTCCCAGCTTCTTATAGGGCTGTGCTTCCAGTCCAATCTAGAAAGTGGGAGAGAGATTGAGGTGAGTCTTCCGCCTTTCAAACTTGTTCTTGATGCTCTGTCTGTTTCTTGTTGGGAATCATTGCTGGCCGGTTCCAGTGTCTACCATAGCCCTGCTCTACTGCTGCCATAGAGCTTCCAAGTCGCCAGCAATGGACGCAAGATAAGTAAGAAAGTATGGTGTATCTGTGCATGTGTCTATGTGAGTGTGTTTGTGAGTGACTGCGAGTGAATGAGATTTAGTGAAAGTGTGTACGAGGGTGGAAGTGAGTCAGAACCTGAGTTTCAGAGTGTGTATGAATAAGTGAAAGTGCGCGTGACTGAGATATTGAAGAAGTGTGAGTGTGTTAGAAGGACTGAGCGACTGGAGTTTGAGAGAGGGAGTGGAAATGACTCAGAGGTGTAGTTGTCGATGATGCAGCATGTACAGTTGCACCAGGGTCCACAGTCAGTGACTTTGTGTAAATGTGTTTGTAAGTGAGAGTGACAACCAGAGAGAATGAGTATGTTAGTGTTGGCGTAACAGTGAGTGGGAGTGAGTATGTGCGAGAATGAGTAAGTGAGAGTGAGTGAGTTAGAATGAGTGAGGGGGAAGAGAGTCAATGTGAGAGGGAGTGAATATGAGTGAAAGTGAGGAAGATTGAGTGAGCAAGTGTATGCTTGCATGTTTATGATTGTGAATCTGCCATTTGCCAAGGCATACTCAATGTAATTCTGGGATTTTGGCAGCCTTTAAGGTAACATGCTTTTGTTGGCATATTATAAGTTCTTCTTGGCTTAAGGAAGGGCACCCATGGCAAAATAAAGTAAACCATGATAAAATTCTGCATCTGAAATACTCTAGGTAATTTTTAAGATACAGGCCACATATGTTATATACGGACAGTATCAATGGCAAACATCTGGTACTGGTATATTATATGTAATTCTTGTCATACCCTCCATAGACCAACAGTTACACACTGCTGGTAGCATTCTCACACCTCTCACAGACTAGCTTCCAACCTTATTCCTTCAACCCTCACAACAAGGCAGCCAACCTACAGCTGTGGATGGTATCTGAGAGTACTCCTTTGACGGGTGCATTTTTGTATGTATGTGTGTACGTTTGGTATTATGAATGGGTGAATGCAAGAATAAGCCAATGGATGGATGAATAGGTGCTTGGGTGCAAAGATGAGCGATTGAGTGAATGGATGATTCCTAATTGAGAGCATGGACTGCAGGAATGAGAGCATCAGTTAACTTTTAATTATAAGCCCTACTTATTAGCTTTGGAAATGCTTGTTCAATTTCCAGACTGTGTGAATATTATTCAGTCCTTTAAAACATTTAATTGAGAATGTGTTATTATTCAACGTCTTTTAAAAACATTTAACTGAGGATGTGTGCCATAAGGTGTTTACTGACAAAGTGGCAAGCTTGGGTTCGGAAAAAGGAAAAGCAATGCAGGAAGTGAAGCTTGATAGAGGAAATACACTAACATTGCTACCATTTGGCACATAAAGAACTTTTAGCAGAACGTCATAGAAAGAATTCACTGAGTTAATTATGTGTCTAAAGTGGAACACAATTATGCAATAAAGGAAAGAGAAGCTTTATAATGGTCTTGATTGATTCAGCACTTATATTTGGTGCAAGAAATTTGAGGTACACACTGGCTGTAAACCAGTATAAACTATTTTGCCTGGAGGTAGTGAGGATAATAACTGACAAGGTAGGCACAAATTCCGGAACAATTGCGGAGACTATGTATTTTTTCGGGGAAGGTGAAGGTCATTGCTAAGGGTGCAATGTATGAAATTGCAGCATTCGCTGTGAGTAGCGAATTTTTTATTTCCATATTTCCAGTACACATACTTAGAATGGGCTTTGGGTCTGTCCCCTGCTCCTCATTGGATAGAGTAGTTGTCTATTTCAGATCTCTGATCTTGACTCGATGATTTTCCTCGTGACCACTGGGTTTGTCCCGCCCAGGAGCTATTCAGTCTCAGTCCTCTGATTGGATGAGCTGCATTCTTCACAGCTGCCCTGAGAGGACTCATTTTGCTTTGCCATGCAGCAATCCGTGGACATGCAGGTCTTTCCTTGGTGTCTCCTCAGCTTGCTTTTATGGCCAGCACCCCCATCTCTCAAAACTGTCCTAACACCTTTGGTAGAGCACACTCTGGATGTTCTACCATTTTACAGAAGGTTCGGTGCACACACTGCTGCTATGTCTGCTGAGGTAATAAATCAAAAACCTACAGAGACTTGCTATGAGGGGAATTCAGGATAGGGCCCTCTCTCTACAAAGCCATGCAAGGGGACATTTCTACACAGCAACCATAAAAAAAATCATTTTTTTGTACATGGCAGAGCACTTTTTCCCTGACAATTGTTTTTGTGTTACTGGTGTTCCAGGCTACCGATAGCTAGGTCACAAAGGTAAGCATGTAATATATGAGGGTGATGTAAATAAACAAATGATATTGAACACAAATCAATGCTGCACCTCAGAGCCCAACTTACTGTCGACTTACCTGAAAGTTAAATAAGCCATTCAGGTTTAGTCACTTTTCCTGCATGTTATAAAGGCACAGCACATACACATGCACTGTGATACTGACTAGCCGTGTTACAGTGCAGAGACACTTAGAATGCAGTGATGGCATGACGTAAGCACCGGTTTAGTGGGGGAATCATTCTTAAAGATGGCCGTTTTCACATACATCTCATGGTCTTTATGATACATGATCTACAATAAGTATTTCTCATACTGCTATACCAGATCCAGACTGTATAAAAAGTATGTTTTGTAAGTAAACAAATATAATTATTGCTACAGCTCAAAGAATTAATTAAAATGCGTACATACTTTACTCAGTTTGATCAAATATATCACTTTGTCACTAAAAGATGTTGACTGAGGTTTTGCTGATGTTTATAAATATAATGCAGATAAAATACGTGGATTTGTGGTTTAAGGGAAGTTTCTATGGTTGTTGTTTTAATCAAAAGATTGAACTCACTATAACATGTAGCAAATGCATATAAGTATAGTAACTGGTTATCACAGTTAATGTGGAATAATAACAACTTGCAACAATGGTGAAGGACCCAAAGGTATCAAAACTTAAAGTGAGGAAGGATCAGATCGTTACTTCTGTTCATAACCTCACAGATTATGTCACAGGTGACACTCAAGTTGCATCACTGATGCATAATTCATCCCATTATCGTTAACAGCATCGGTGACAACCCTGTAGCTTCGCTGTAGCTCAGGGCTCGGAACCAGGCCAACAGCTGAAGACTGTGGCTAGAGGCTACTGGACATATCCAAAGAACAAGTCTACTGTCCTCAATGGAGAGGGGTATTGAGCTATGGGCTTGTGTACCATAAAGTCTAGAGAGAAGAGCTAGGCCAAAAGACAGTCTTGGTACATTGAGCCAGCTGAACCTAGGAAGTGAAATACTAATACAAGGTCTTAGGTGTAGTGGATAGCCAAATATCACCCCCTCAGAGCTCCCTGGGAAGAGCCAAAGATTGTGCCCTACAGGCTTTTAGAGCAGACGACCAGTCCGAGCACTCTGACACCACTCTGACACCACCTCTCTAAGAGCAGGCATAGGGTCTGATAACAAGTTTTGGTACTATTTATCACACCTGATACATAACAATGCCACAGGGTACATTATTTATAAATAACACCTACTTCGAGTTGGTGGGGAATAACATGCGGATTTTGGTGTTTAATGCACCACAATCCACATGATACAGTAAATACCATATGTTTTTCCCCCGTTAAATTTCAGCATGATTGCTGTGCTGAAATTTAACAAACGTTGAGATGTTTAATGCAGTCGATAATTATTGTATGCTTTAGTTAAATACAAACTCATAATTCCAACCCGTTTATAAACAACTCCTAATCAGGGCCCTAGTGGTTTCTGGTATCTCTTCAGTACAGGGCCTGGCTGACCTCCAGTTTCCAGAAATCATGGATTTTGGGCACATAATTGTTCTTGTAAGTAGTTATTGTAACAACCATGTGTGACTTCAGTGATGTAATTGAGGATGATACAGCTGGTGTCATCCATTCTAACATTTGTGATGTCATCTGTGACATCAGATTATATTGATACTAAAAGCTGTTGTTGTTATGCACCCAAGCAACAGATGTTATTGATGGCATCAAATGCAGTTGTAAGGCTGCCGTTGTGCTGTCAACATCTAGATGTCCTAGCAGAGACTGCCTACAAAAAAGGCTATACTTTTATCAGCAACTATAATTGAAAAAGAACAATCATTTTTTTAAGTTTGTTATTTTTGCTGAAACATAACAACATACAACAAAAAATCCCATGCAATGCGTAGACAAAGGTAACTGGTAATAGTTCGATAGGTGTGGTGAAAAGAAGCTGGACTACGGTGACAACAGGTACGTTTATTCTCTTCAGCTGACACGCCACTGCAGCAACTGCCATCCCATGTAACTCTCACCAGGAACCCACCCTAGGTTGCACGCAGGGAACCAGAACAGCAGAACACAGCTTCCTCAACATTGCTTCCCTACACACTCCCTTTCTTCCCAAAATAAAAATGCAAGAAAAGTAAACTTAAAATAAGTAGGAATAAAATACACAATGGCTTATGAAATACAGTCCTTTTGGCTAAAGAAGAAAAGAGAAAATGAATGTCATGACATCTACAGAATTTTACAAGGAAAGGTTAATACATAGGGGCATATTTATACTCCGTTTGCGCCGAATGTGCGTCGTTTTTTTCGACGCAAATTCGGCGCAAAACTAACGCCATATTTATACTTTGGCGTTAGACGCGTCTAGCGCCAAAGTATGGGCAAATAGCGTCATTTTTTTGCGTGAACGCCTTCCTTGCGTTAATGAGATGCAAGGAAGGTGTTCCCGTCTAAAAAAATGACGGCGACGCAAATGCGTCGTATTTATACTCCCGGGCAAAAATCACGCCCAGGAGTGGTCGGGTCAAAAAACCCCACATTTGCGCCACTTTTTAACGCCTGGGTCAGGGTAGGCGTTAAGGGGCCTGTGGGCTCAAAATGAGCCCACAGGTGCCCTCCCCTGCCCCCAGGGACCCCCCCTGCCACCCTTGCCCACCCCAGGAGGACACCCAAGGATGGAGGGACCCATCCCAGGGACATTCAGGTAAGTTCAGGTAAGTATACATTTTTTTTTTTTGGGTGGCATAGGGGGGCCTTATTTGTGCCCCCCTACATGCCACTATGCCCAATGACCATGCCCAGGGGACATAAGTCCCCTGGGCATGGCCATTGGGCAAGGGGGCATGACTCCTGTCTTTACTAAGACAGGAGTCATGTAAATGGCGTCTGGGCGTCGTTAAAAATGGCGCAAATCGGGTGGAGGCGATTTTTTGCGTCAACCTGACTTGCACCATTTTTAAGACGTCCTAGCGCCACTTTTCCCAACGCCGGCGCTGCCTGGTGTACGTGGTTTTTTTCCACGCACACCAGGCAGCGCCGGTCTGCTTGCGCCGGCTAACGCCATTCAATAAATACGGCGCCCGCATGGCGCTTCAGAATGACGTTAGCCGGCGCAAAATTTTTTGACGCTAAACTGCGTTAGCGCAGTTTAGCGTCAAAAAGTATAAATACGGGCCATAATCTGTTAAATTCACCGGACTTGACTTTGTCCTACCAGACACCGTCTTATTGGCACCATCTGTGTCAGGAGTAACATCAATATCTACCCCCATTTTTCTGCCAACATACTCTATTTTGAATTTGGGTACAAATGAAAGGAAACAATTGTTTAATGTTTCACTGTTTTCTAGCACTACAACATGATCCTTCACTTCCTTTTCCTTGGCAGGTGCAGAAAAACGTGACAAATGCTTGCAGACATTTTCACCCAGTCTCCAACCTGAACAGACAAGGTCTTATTTCGATCATTTGCAAAACAATACTTCTGCTGTACATTAGCCCTTACATCTACCACACTTGCCATTCTTGATGTGCCAAAAGTTTTTCTCAACATCCCCTCTTTGTTTAACCTAGATCCTGTAACCCTGCCCTCACAAAGGTAAAAGGAGATATTCCTTTACTTACATGTGGAGTAGTTCTTACTTCCCACAACATATCATTAACAGCATCATTCCACTGCAACCTGTTAATGAGTGCTAGCTTCAAGTGGTCCTTAATGACACGGTTCACCCGCTCCACCAGAACTTTACTTCAGGGATGATACAGGGAAGTTATTATATGCTTTATACCAGACTTTTCAAGGAAACCTTTAATTTCTCGGGCTACCAGTTGGGTACCATTGTCATTTACTATTTCCTATGGGAAACCCTTTCTCAAAGATACTTCCTTGAAAAATGTAATCACAGCATCAGAATTTAGGCTATCCACATATTTCACTTCTGGCCATTTTGTCATGTAGTCTACCATGACCAAAGCATATTGAGGCGCACCTCCTGTAGCTCTGAAAAGCCCAGACACACAAACGCCACTTTACCCCCATGTGTACTTTTAACTATGATTGGATTGACATGTCATTTGTGATTTTTCACTGAGGACACAGCTGCTACAGTCCCTGACATAATGTCCAATAGCTTTGTCAATCGTGGGCCACCACAAATTCTCCATTACTCTCCGCTTCATGGCCCGGATAAGATGTCCCTCATGAGCCAAACCCAATACTTTTTTACTTTTTTTTCATAGATATTCTGGAACTACCAGTTGCCCACTTCTGCGCACAATGCTCCCCACAATAGACAACTCCTTCTACACTATCTTGTAAGGAATCAACACTTCTGGGGTATTTTTTTATAAAAGGCCAACTTGTCATCACAAAATTGGTCACATCCTATAATTCCTTGTCATGCAACACAGCTTCCAACTACTCCTGTTCAGGCAAAGCCCTGTTCATGGTGTCCCTAACTGAACTCACAACACATGCCATTTCCAGATCATCCGTCCCATTCTGTTGTTCTACGCTTCCATTGAATGGCAATTTCAAGGGACAGTCAGCAAAATAATTCTTTGTCCCAAGGACATATTCTAATTTGTAAAGGAATTCTTGCAATCTGTATTGCCACTTGGCAATACGTGGGGTTGCTCTACCCCCCACCTTTTGTTGTGCATAGATCTACCAAGGGTTTGTGGTCTGTTCTTAAAACAAATTCCTTACCCCACAAGAAGTTTCTGAAATGTTGTTCTCCCTAGTCCATGGCCAAAGTTTATTTTTCTATTGTGGAATATGTAGATATCTGCTCTCCTTAAGGTTCTAGATGTAAATGCAATGGTGTCTTCCCTTCCATCACTGCTTTTTTGCATAAGCACTGCACCAAGACCTACATTACTAGTATATGTTGTGAGGATGCATAAATAATTAATGTCAAAAGCTTTAAGTGGGCAAGCTTCTACTATTTCCTTTTTGATTCATATGAAGTTCCTATCACATTCGTCATCACACACGTATTTCACATTTTGTAGGAGTCTACACAAGCATGCTGTTTTATCTGGAAAATTGTTCACAAATTTAGAATAGTACTCTACCATCCCAAGAAATTAGTGAAGCTGATCTTTGTTTCTGGGTTTAAGCGCACTTTGAATGGCATCTAAAATGTTCATCTTAGGTCAACCCCTTTTCCTGATACATGTGTTGACCTAAGTAGTCTACACCTTCTTGTAAAAATGTACATTTCTCCTTCTTTAGAGTCAGTCCACTGGCTTTAATGATTTCTAAAACTCCCCTCACCTTCTCGTCATGTTCTGATTTAGATTCATCAAACCTCACGATATCATCTTGGAAAAACTTGATTCCCTTGGTATTTTTAAACAAATGGTTCATCAACCTTTGGAATACAGCTGAAGCCGATGCCAGACAAAACGGCATACAGATATATTGATATGCCCCTTCAGGTGTAACAAACTATGTTAAGTGTCTCAAATCCCTACTCAACTCTATTTGGTGATAAGCGGAATATACATCGACATGAAGAATTTAGCACCACTCAAAGTTGCTAGCATATCATTAATACTGGGCAAAGGTTGACGATCTACACATATGTTAGAGTTTAGACTTCTAAGATCCACACAAAGTCTCATAGACTTATCTGCTTTGCATGTTAGTACAATGGGTGCTAACCATTCTGACCCCTCAATAGGTTCAATTATGCCTGCAGCACATAATTTCTCCAATTTGTGTTTCAATTCATCATGCAAACCAAATGGCACTTTGTGAGCTACAGCCCTAGCATTGGTTTTTAAAACTATGCGATGCTGGAAACCCTTTAACTTTCCCAAATGATCACCAATAACCTCTGGGTAATCCGTGATCCATTCTTAGGCACTTACATGACATGAATTTGGGGACTGGGCAATAGTTGTGCACATAACACCTTGCTCACTTTTTTTTTAGATGGAACCATGTCAGAATGATTGGGGTCCAAAATAATTCCCAGTTACCCTTGGTCGTCCCAACCCAAAAGTTTGCACCTTCTTTGACAATGTATACTGGCCCCACAGCATGTTTTCCACCAAACTGCAAATCAGCATCAAATTTGCCCATAACTTCTACTCTTTTACCCCATATGCAAACATTTTTATGTGAAATTGGTTCACAACAATGTCCCCTAACGTGCCAAAATCCCTTATATTTACTAACGTAAAAGGAGAACTGGAGTCTGCCAAGAACTTCACATCTCTATTGTTAACAGAAATTACACAAGACGGGGTTTCCTATTGTGTGGCCCCTCCATAGATGATATTTCCACTATTCCATTTCCTTCTTGGCTCGCTGAGGATAACATTAGTACTGTAAGGTTGTCCTCATCCGAGGCAATTATATCCTCCTCAATACTTTTGAAAATTTGCAAAGGAGTTGCTCGTTGACCAGAATTTCCTCTGCAGACCCATGCAAAATGTCCCTTTTTATCACATTTAAAGCAGGATTGATTGATGGCAGGACAACACTTTGCTTTTCCCACATGAGACTTGCTGCCACGGTGAAAACATAAGGTGGCACTTCTCTCAGTCTTTTCGATCTTTGACTTGGACAGATCAACTTCATGATTTTGGAGAACACTAGTACTTGCTCCTTTAGTATGTTGTTTTGAAGAATTGTGTTTGGCGTTAAGCTGTTTCACCTCAGTTGGTTTAACACATTCATTAATTTCCTTCATGCAGATTTGTGAATGCTCAATGCTCCTAGCTAACTTCAGTGCTGTCTCCAAATCTGGGTCCTCAGTAGAAATGAGTTTTTCTTTTACCTTCTTGTTGCTAGTTCTTTCTATCAATTTATCTTGAATAATTTCTGTTGTATCCTAGTAACCAGTCCGGAGTTGTTTAGAACGTGGGTTTGGAATGTGATGGTTTGAAGGACGAGGGAGAAGGTAACGGGGAAGACGGTGGAGCCGGATGTGTCTTGAGCCCTGGCAGGGGTTGTTCCTGTTTACTTAAATAAAGAAGACTTGTCTCATTCGTGATTGGCATCGCTTTTATACTTAACATTGGCGACGAAGGATGGGATGGCGGCCATTGAAAACAATATCAGAAGAAAGCCCTGAAATTCGCGTCTACGTCAACCCCTGCCAAAGGAGGGCAAATCCTCAGAACTAAGTGAAGAAGAAGCGCGGCATTAGTACGCAGGTCAGGGTAGTACAGGAGTAATACCCAGCAAGGTGTTATTACGAAGAGAAAGGAGCGGATGGACAAAAGCGACATAATTCACGTACGCCGCGTCAAATAAGATGTGTGTTAATGCGCATGAATGGAGCAACAAGGGGCATTTTGATTATTTGTAATAAAAGTTTACCGTGTTTCGGCGGAGGGCTCGTGGAGGACGCGCGAGGAACCGCGCGTGCAGCAAGCGAGGTACAGGACGGTTGCTGGGTGACGTCATCACGCCAACAACGTTACAGCACCGACAGCGTGACGTGGTGTTGTATGCACGCAGGTAACCACGGCAACGGCCGTAACAAGGTAGACTGATGAAATAAACAGAATTTCTTTCAGGACAACAACACTATATACCGACAGCGTGACATGGTGGTGTATGCACGCAAGCAACCACGGCAACGGCTATAGCAAGAGAGGCTGGTGTAATAAACAGAATTTCTTACAAACCTGTTTAAAAAAAAAAAAAGAAGGAAGGAAGGAAAACTGTGCGCTCGAATTTCAAATTTTGGAAAGGCTAGTAAGCGACACACACAAGGGAGTTTCATAATTTGTGTATTTATTCTATAATTGTATGAAACTAATAAGGTAACAGCATGGATATGTCATCTATTTTGGCTCCAGTGAAATTTTTACAAAGTCCAGGTCCACCATGTATGGCATGGGAAGACTGGCGCGAAGCTTTTTAGACATATTTGGAGGCAATTGGAGGAGTTGCTTTCGAACCTGTGCGCAAGTTAGCTATTTTAAAACACTGTTTGGGTGTCGAAGGTCGGAGAGTATTAAAAACACTACCAAGACCCAGTCGTAACGTCTCCTCAAATGTAGATGGTGAGGGAGATGATGACTCATCATCACCTTCTGACAGCTTCAGTGGTGATGAATACAGTGTAGCTATGAAAGCATTAGATGACAATTATGGCAGAAAAGTCAGTGTAGTTGTTGAAAGACACAATTTTTTTTCCAGGATTCAAGCACAAGGAGAAACCGTAGAGCAATATATTTCCGAATTGAGAACATAAGCTGGATCGTGAAAATTTAGAGAATTGCAAGAAGAACTAATTAGAGACCAATTCATTAACAAAACAAACAACTCCAAAATTCAAGAACGGCTATTGGAATTGAAGGATCCCTCGCTACAAAAGACGATCAATATTGCAAGACGTATAGAGAACACTTCTAAGTATTTATCTGAACTGAATCTTAAAGAATGCAATAATGTAAGCTTTTCAAAAGATGTGAACGTTATATCCAGGTCAAATAAAGGGGATGTTGTAAAGTGGGATAAAAAAAGGGAAAGGGAATGTTATAGGTGCGGTAGCAATAATCATACCGCAGAGGCTAGCAAATGTCCAGCTGCCTTGGTGAAATGTTACCAATGTAAGAAGATAGGGCATTTTGCACGTGTATGCAAGTTGGGACGAGTGCAGAAACAGCGACAAAAACTTTCGGTGAACAGCATCAAGGTGTGTGATGATACACAATATAATGTGGATGATGAGGATGAGGATGAAGATGAGAATGAAGATGAGGGCAACGTTGAAGTGTTGACTATAGAAGAATGTGTGGGGGCAATTGGAGATAATTATACCCCTCCGAAGTGTATGGTCAGGATAAATGGTAAAATGGTGGAAGTGTGGGTAGATTCATGTTCTCCGTACACCATTGTGAGTAAACAAGTGTGGAAAGAGTTGGGGTGTGGTGAACCCAAGCCCACGAAAATCAAACCTGTAGGATATTGTGGAGACAAGTTACCTTTGATTGGTTACATAATGTGTACTATAGTTTTCAAGGAAAGGAGTGCAAAGGTACCTGTTTATGTGGTAGAACACGGGAAGAGTTTATTGGGGTGGAATGAACAAAAATCTTTGGGAATAATATTGAATCCTAACCATCCTGATCAAGTGTTAGTAGTAAATAATGAAGAAAAGAACAAATGGCGGGAAAAGTTTCCCAGTTTGTTTTCAGAGAATTTGGGTTGTTTGAAAAAATTTGAGCATCGGATTGTAGTCAGGACGGGTAGCTCTCCTAAGATACACAGAGTAAGAAACGTACCATTTGCTTTGAGGTCACAATTAAAAGAGGAGTTGATGAGATTGTGCAAGGATAAAGTAATTGAGCCCATCGAGTCGTCAGAATGGCTTAGTCCCATTGTTTTGGCACGTAAGCCAAATGGAAAATTACGCATGTGCATAGATTTGAGAGATCTCAACAAGTGTATTTTGGTAGATCGTCATCCCTTACCACACATCAGTGAATTATTGTCATCTGTAAGGGGGGCTAAGTATTTTTCATCCATCGATCTGTCGAATGCGTACCACCAAGTACGATTACACCCATCATCTAAGAAATTAACGTCTTTCATTACTCCTGAGGGCATGTTTCAGTGTATTCGTATGCCATTTGGGTTGGCATCAGCGTCATCAGTCTTTTAAAGAATTATGAATAGTATTTTATCAGGAATTGAGAAAGCTGTAGTGTTCCAAGATGATATTTTGGTGTGGGGTAAGGATATAAGCGGTCACGATGAAATGTTGACTGGTGTTCTGCAAAGGTTACAAGATTCTGGTCTTACCATCAGTGCGGAGAAATGCAAGTTTGGTGTGAAGCAAATAGAATATCTTGGTTACACGTTATCTGAAGATGGTGTGAGGCCAAAGAAAAAATAGCTTGATGCCATAAAAAATGCGCCAGCTCCGGGGAACAAGGAGCAATTACGATCCTTTCTGGGTCTGGCAGAATATTATTCCAAATTTGTTCCACAATTTGCCGCAAAAGTACATGTTTTGAGAACACTGATGAAATCAAGGGTTCAATTTGTTTGGTCAAGGGAGTGTCAGGAAGCTTTTGATTTAGTAAAAAGGGAAATTTCAGAATCTGTAAGTCTTAAACCATTTGATCCCAATGATCAGTCTATCATTGCAGTAGATGCTAGTGCATATGGTCTTGGTGCGGTTTTAATGCAAAAAAAGAAGGGTCAAGAAAGAGTGGTAGCCTTTGCATCGCGCACTCTTAAAGGAGCGGAGGCTACGTATTCGGTAATTGAGAGGGAAGCACTGGCTTGTTTGTGGGGTGTCAATTACTTCAAAATATATGTATGGGGGAATCGGTTTGAGGTTAGAACAGATCACAAACCCCTAATTGACATATTTTCCACTAAAGGAGCTGGCAATGCCACTCCTAGGATAGCTAAGTGGGTGTATCGTTTGCAGTATTATGATTTTGAGCTGACATATGTGCCGGGTTTGATTAACAGTTATGCCGATTGTTTGTCGCACATTCCTTTACAGGAGGTTGAGGGAGATGAGGAAGACTTTAATGGTGAAGAATGGGTAGTGGCCAGTATTAGTGAATCGTGTGGAGGCAGCATAGGAAGGGAGGAGTGGGTGAAAGCATTAAAGGAAGATGAGAATTTGAGCAAGTTGTGCGACAGTATTGCGAATCCCATTAAGTCACGCAATTCCAAGGAGGGGCGATGTGAATATAGTAAGTTATGGCCAGAATTATCAGTGATTGATGGGGTATTGAGAAGAGGTGAAAGATTAGTGGTACCCATGGGCTTGAGAGAAAAGCTGGTGAGTCTATTACATGAAGGTCATGGTGGTATGACTGGAATGAAGAGAAGAGCGCGGGTAGATTTTTGGTGGCCGGGTATGGACAAAGATATAGAGAGATGTGTGCACAACTGCATAGCATGCATGTGTAGTGACAAATCCCATGTGGTAAGAGAATGTTCTATATCGGGCACTAAATTTCCGGAGAAACCCTGGCAGAAGGTGGCAATTGACATTTGTGGGCCGTTCGTTTCCAAAGGTATAATGGGAAAATATGCCTTAGTATTGGTAGATTACTTTTCTAAGTGGCCAGAGGTGGCATTTGTGAGTGATGTGAAAACTGACAGTGTGATTGATTTTTGTGAATAGGTGTTCCGTAGGGAGGGTTATCCTGAGTGTGTAGTGTCTGATAATGGTCCACAATTTGTGTCTGAACAGTTCAGGCACTATTTGAAGGATTTGAAGATGGAACATTATACTACCGCTGTATACAATCCTAGGGAGAATGGTCTTGTAGAGAGATTCAATAGAGTGTTAAAAGAGTGTGTTCAGTTGAGTGAAGAACAAGGTATGAATTGTAAAGAAGCAGTCAAAGAAATGATGTGGAGTTATCGGAATACCCCTCATGTTGCCACCGGCGAAACTCCCTTTTCCCTGTTAAAAGGGAGGGTAGCAGGTACCAAATTAACACCACCATGGATGAACAAAGCTAATGTTAAATTGTTTGATAGAAAAGAAATAGAGAAGAGAGTTGAAGAGTATCAGGACAAATATGTCAACAGACACAACGACAGTGTGGGAAGAAAGCATGGTATGTACAATGGTGGAGACTGGGTTAGGACATGGGTACTGAGTAGTCAAAGGAGGAGTTTTCTAAATGGTCTAAACCCAAACAAGTTGAGATTGGGGTAGGAAACAGCGTGTGGTTAAGTGATGGTAAGAAATGGAATGTGCGAAAGGTTACTAAGTGCAGTGAGGAGGAGTGTAAAGTGAAGGATGTGGATGGAAATGAAGGAAGGCCAAATTTAATGGATGGTAGTGTGAGGAAAAGAGGTAGATCTACAAGCAACCCATCGTGGATGAGAGAGTTTTACGTTGCTAAGCCGGTTAAATAACTAGCGTGGTTCATTTGGGGGCGCCTGTGCTTAGAGGAATATGTGGATTTAGTATAATTGCATTTAGAGATATGTCACATTGTTATTTCAATCTCATTAAAGAAAAATAAAATATATTAATAAGTATAATGATAAGTTGTTGAAGGGGGGAGATGTGTTGTATCCTAGTAACCAGTCCGGAGTTGTTTAGAACGTGGGTTTGGAATGTGATGGTTTGAAGGACGAGGGAGAAGGTACCGGGGAAGATGGTGGAGCCGGATGTGTCTTGAGCCCTGGCAGGGGTTGTTCCTGTTTACTTAAATAAAGAAGACTTGTCTCATTCGTGATTGGCATCGCTTTTATACTTAACAATTTCATCTCTGAATTCTCTATAATTAAATGTTGCAGCAAGTGTTCTGAGTGCAGCAACAAAGTCATCAATTGACTCTCCCTGAATTTGTGAGCACTGACTAAACTTAGGACATTCAAGTACTATATTTTTTCTAAGATTAAATTGTTTATCCAATGTGTTGATGATGGATGGATATTCATCAATCTCAATTGAGGAATCGCTGTTCTCTCCCCCAGTGTAAAGACACTTATTATCTCCAGGGATAAAGTTTTCAAAATATTCGTGCCTTCTGTACCTAAGTTGTATACTAAACATGCCTTTTTCTTTTTTCACATAAATGTGTCCCCATCAATCGCTTCCGAGTAGGCTTCAAAAGTGTCCTTCCTCTGTTGCAATTCGTTGGTGGAGTTCCTGGTACCTGCAGAAACGGCACAGGAACCAGTATTCTCCCCATGAGGTGACCTTTGTCGGTGAGTTGCTACCACACACAGTCTTATTAATCCACCTATATACCAGAGTTCAGTGCCGGTTTAGTTACTTTTATGTGCACCCTATGGTGTGCCTGTCACTTAAATTAGTTTTTTGACTTGCATATAGGATTTGCAGTTTGTTTTTACTAAATGCAATTACTCCAGACACTAATGTTTCTCATACACAATAATTGTGAAATTTATACTGAATTATAATGATTCCTGGTCTGCTTATCACTTAGTATAGTGCAGGCTAGTCAGTTCAGTAGTAACTGTCTTCCCCTTTTTTTCTGGTGTGCCTGTCACCGAGGTACAGTGCAAACTAATTACTGATACAATTGTTATATTTTGATGTGCCTCTCACCTAAGTACTGTTCAGTCTGAGTAACACTGTAGTAGCTATCTCCCTTTTTTCTCCAGTGTGCCTGTCCCCAAAGTACAATGCAGGCTAAGTAAAGCTGTAAGGGCTCTCATTTTACTGGTGTGCCTGTCACCGAAATCCAATGCAGGCTGATTGATTTTTTATGGAGTATGGAGATCGGGTAATTTTCTTATTGTATGATGGCCGATACATTTCACACGCGATGTGTGTTTTTCTTTAGGCAATAGAGCTTACTTTGGGAAACTTCCCAATCTTCCAAAATGGCTGCCAGACATGTGTGATGAGCATAGCGAGAAAATGACTACCCTTGCATGGTTCATTTGTCACAGGGGGTCCTCCATGCTGAATAAACGCAGATCTAACTGCTGTAAAAGTTTAATAAATGCTTGCTGTGCCCTTAATCAGCTGAAATGCTCCTGACCCACCTGCTGTTCTTCTAAGATAAAGAATACTCAGCTACAGGGCAATTATGCATTTTCCTTTAACCAGCGTCGCCTGAACAGTTTACCTGCAAAATCCACTGATGAGGAATCACATCAGCCAAAGCTTGTCACCACTGAATAAAAGCTAAGCAACGGTGACAGCAGGTAGGTTTACTCTCTTCAGCTGGCACGTCCTGGCAGCAACTGCCATGCAATGGAACTCCCACCAGGAACCCACCCCAGGTTCCATGCAGGGAAACAGAATACAGCCTCCCCAACATTCCATACCTACATGTGGTCTTTATAGACCCATATACAGCCATCATGCAAGGATCAAGAATTGGAGGGATAGTGGCAAGCTTACAGTAGAACACAGTAATGGGCCAAGATATTACAATGGGTATTGCAACATGTAGGCTATGTCGAATTCGGTGAGCCTGGAAGAGGTGGAGAAGACAGGGGAGGATGGCAGGAGGAAGGGAGATTTGGTTCATCATAGTCATCAAGAGAATCAACAAACAACAAATCAGTATTGCTAATCAGTGCTGTGTTGATAGGTAGTCCCAGAATGGATGCCAAATATTTTTAGGTCTATTAGTGGGAGGATGTAGCGTAGCATATATTTCACTAGTTGTGTGACAGTTGACCATACTTTTCAACCATGCGGTATTGATGGGACAAGATCTGCTGCATCAGTGCAATGCTGTCTCCTGTTTTGCCAATAAGAGTGCTATTGTGGTAAATATGCGTACCTTTTCGGGACGTTGCTGACATATCCCAGAAGTGCCTGGAAGGGGTCAGGTGTGAGAGTAAACCCTATCATTGTGGCTATCAGGGAGAAGATCTTCACCCAATATGCCCCTATGTGTACACATGTCCATGTTAAATACGTGAAATCTGCCTCATCCTCACGTCATTGGGATGAATGTGGGGGATCTTGTCTAGCTAAGGCTTGTGGTGTGGTGTATGCCCAGTGTAGAAATTTATAGTGTATGCGTTTGTACTTGTGGTTAGGGGAGCCAAGTTTTGTCCGGTTACAATAGTAGTACCATATTTTGTCAGGTAGTAGATGCCCTAATTAGAGTTTTCAGGCCATCCTGATCTTTCCATCTTGTGCTGACTAGCTACACAGGCATGGTAAAGTCTAGAGACCAGTCTCCCTCCTTCTGTATCAGTTACAATTAATGTCAAGGGGGGAATTCACCTAGGGCTAGCGGATAGGAGGGTTTGTGTGTGCGCAATGTGTTGTGCAAGCGCTGTAATAGAAAGTGGTCCATGGCACCCTCAAAATGGGTAGTGTCTGAGTGAGTAAGGACATGACTGTGACCGTCCAGGGAGAGGTCCTCGACCGTGTGTAGATTGTGATGCATTAGGTACGCTGGACCAATTTTTTATGGGTCAGGGGAGACAAGAATTATTTGCTACTGGGAAAGCCGGTGAATAAAGGATTCCCCCTCTAAGGATCCAGTGGAGTTCCCTCCATGCCCAACACAAACATTGATAATGTTTGAATGTCAGAGGGGTCTATCTTGATGCCCTTGGGGAGTATGGATTGTAGTTGTACATTTTCCACTTGGTCCCTTTGGGGTTTGGCATAGAGGAGGCAGGCATCTGTGTGATACCAATGATATGCTGTTATATTTACATAGGCTACTGACTGTGTTTATATGTTTGTATTCAAATGCAGTTCTTGTTCTGCTGTGTCTAAGCATATTCTACAATCTATCATAGAGAGTCAGTTTCCAATGGACATGCTGGTATGTAGTCTGGTGGCATTGTGCTGCGCTCAATTAAGAACTTATTCATACAAAAATTAATGGATTTGTATTGAACAAACGGCAATGAGTTTTGGAGACACATCTCCTACTACTTTGTGCAGCAAAGTAGTGATATTGTCTCCACAGAACCTACGGAGGTACTATTTACAGGCTTTCAAACCTTTTGGATATTTGACATTTTGTGAGGATTTTTACTGTGTTCCAGCTGGAGCATTTACTCTGGAGAGCGGTTTGGTGAGTTTTGGTGTATTTTCAGCCTTGGTGCACCTTGCCAATATTCAATGGCCTTCTTGAGAAGCTGGTGCTGGTGCACGGAAAGAGAGGAATGGGCACCTGCACACAACACAATCTATTGTCATAGTAACATTTGCGGAGGGCAAAGCTGTGTGCTGGAGCATGTGGCCGTCATTGCTTCAACTTCAGAGCAGGAGCGTGACTCATCATAATTGTTATGGTAACCAGCATTACACGCAGGAGCATGTAATCGCCATTGGATCAGTGTTCTCTAGGCATTTCTGGTAATTCCAGTGATGACACCGCATGTGAACATCAACACACTTTCTTCTCCAGCCCATATCAAAGTGATGTTTGTGCGACACTTGGGTAGGAATTGGAGAGTGTGTTCCATTTCGGACACTGAAGGAGACATCGCGTGTACAGAAATTGGAGTGCAACATGCTTCTAATATTGAAACAAATACAGCAGGACTTCTGAACAATATTGCAGTAAGGATTATTATGGCTGGCACTGAGGAGTTTGTTTACTTTCAATATTGAGGAGTACCTGTAGGACAGTAATTTATATCAGATAAACATGTAAAAATATATATCTTTTCTCGTTGGCAAGATGCAGTTTGATCCCCCTTCTAATGTTCTTTAGATACCATGGGTGAGGTGGAAGGAGGAGTTCATAACATATCTCATGGCAACAGATGTAGAGAGAATGTCAGCAGAAAGAAAATAAATATTATTTTACACTGTTCAGGGTCAGAAGGACAGGTAGGTTTCAGGGCACTACCACAATTGGATGGTCAGAGTGACATGAATGTTTTTGAGGAAGCCATGTTGAGGATGGAAGATTATTTTAAACCCAGATCCAGTGTTGTGCTTAGCAGATTTAAATTCTACACTCGTGCTCAAAAAGATGGTAAAATGTTTCATGAATTTCTCACAGGATTAAGAGCCTTATCCATGAACTGCAACTTCGGACCCATCACAGATGAAACGATAAGGGACCACATCCAGTGGCGGCTGCCACTGAACAGGGGTGGCAGGGGGAGGTGGGGATAAAAATAAAGAAAGAAAAGAAAAAAAACACCTACCTGTTTCCTACAGAGATGAGTTAGTCTCCTCCATCCTTGTCCGGAAAGCGCACAGGCTCCCAGACTCCCCCTCAGCCTATCACAACGTTGTTGTCATCAGCATGGCAGCATTACCATGATTTGTGTATGCAGCCTGGTTCGGCACTCACAAAGGGAGTAGCACCCTGTGCACTTTCTTCTCCTGGCTGTGCAATACAGCCGGGAGAAGAAATGCAAAGTGTGCATGACTGTTTGGCTGGCCCAACATGGCCGGCCAAAGAGACATGCACAATTATGGTGCACAAACCGCTCCTCCCTCCAGGCCCCGCCCTAACCTGGTTCAGCTAAAACATAAAATAATGATAACGCTTCATTATTATCATTTTATTTTCCCTCCCCCTTCTGCTGAAATCAGTGGGGTGAAGCTCCTCTACCTTAGCGGAGGAGCCGCCCCTGACCAAATCATTGTACATGTTAAGAGCAGAAAGGTTCAAGAGCAATTGTGAGTGATTCAAATTTACAGAATGTAATAAGCACTGCCAAAGCGTTGAAACAATCAGAAATGTGGATGAAATCTTTCAACAAGGAGAATAAGGGTTCTTCTGAGGATGTGTGTAGGATGAATGCTAGGAGTTTTTGTGTGGGTGAGCAGACTGCATTAAAACAATCTGTAAAACGTATTCATTGCTTTAGGAGTGGTAATGTCAATCACGTGGCATTGTCACCTTAGTGCCCCTCATTGGAAAAGGAATAAAAAAAAAATTGGGTGCATGGGACATTTTGCACAAGCATGTAGATATTTCAAAGGAAACAAAAATAGCACTGCGGTTAACGGCAAGATTTCATGTGTGAGTGACGACTGGAATCACAATAGCGAGGGTGAAAGCAACCTGGGCATTAAAGAGTTTGGTGAGTGTGGGAAGAAGCAAGAAGTAAAGAGACAGCCTAAGTGTGTAGTTTGTGTATTGAATGTGGAGCTGGAACTAATGGCAGATTCTGGTTCACCATGGACAATAGTTACAAAGGATTACTTTGTGCAAAAGTTTGGGGATGTGTTGTGTTGTGACATCCTAAAGGAATCAGATATAATCGCAGAAAGCGTTAAGGGTTACAGAACAGATATTTTGGGTTATGAGCACATTGATGTTGAGTTTAAAGGTTTAAAGGTCATTTGGCCCATATAACGTTTTATGTGTCAGGTAAGGGTGTGAATGTTTTAGGGTTTAGAGACCAGTAGAAACTGGGAATAATTCTCAACCGTAAAAGTAAGGAGCCGGTATTCATTCTAGCTGATGGCAACAGAAATGATTGTGTGGCTTGTCAGTATCCTAAAGTATTTACTTAAAACATGAGAAAGTTGAAAGGTTTTAGTCATAAGATCAAAGTGAAAAGTAGTGCGATAGCTGTAAAACAAAAACTCAGAGGAGCGCCAGTGAATGTGAGAGAGGAACTAAAGAAAATGTTGGAGGGCTTGATTGACGAAGGAATAATCCAAGAAGTGGAGTTGTCTGAATGGGTTGTCTTGGCACGTAAAGCTGATAAAAGTTTGAGGTTATGTGTGGACTTGAGAGCCCTTAATGCCAATCTAGTAACAGACTGTCATCCATTGCCAAACATTAATGAGGTGGTGTGTATGCTGGAAGGCGCGCAGGTGTTTCCATCATTTGATCTTCGTTCAGCATATCACCAATTTGAGTTAACTAAAGAATCAAACCAATTTACAGATTTTTCTCACTCCCCAAAGACTGTTCCCATTCAAAAGAATGTCCTTTGACCTAGCCTCAGTGGTGTCCGTGTTTAAGAGGCTAATGTTTCACATTTTTAGGGACATTGCTACATTTTTGGTTTGTTTCCAGGATGATATTCTTATATTTTCCCACAATGAAAAGGAATATATGGAACATATTAGGGAGGTTTGCAAATGATTAGATTTACATGGCCTGACCCTGAAGGAAAAAAAAGTGCACATTTTTCTTTGATTCTGTTGAATATTGGACACACCATATTGACAATAGAGTGGTACTGAAGATATCCTTTGTGTATGCCATTATTAATGCCCCTGCTCCAGATAATAAAGAGAAGCTTCTGTCATTTGCAGGATTATGCTAATTTTATAGCAAATGTATAAGAAGTTTTGCTACCAAAATGGAAAGTCTATGAAAACTAACAAGGAACAAAACTGAGGTCAATTGGACAGAAAGACAACAAAAAGAGTTACAACAAATCAAAGACGAAATTGTGCAAATGACAACACTCAAGTCTTTTTGGCTGAACAAAGTCTATACTATCAGTGTAGATGCCAGTTTATATGGTATTGGAAGGGTATTGACTCAGAAATGTGGAAATGATGTATGGTGTGTTGCCTTTGCACCAAGGACTCTCAGTGATACTTAGAGGAGGTATGTCGTAATCAAGAAGGAATTATTGGTGTGTGTGGGTGTGGGCCATTGAACACTACCCCAACTATGTATGGAAACGTAGGTTCACACTTAGAACAGACCATAAACTGTTAGTTGGGATTTTGTCACCAGGTGGTGGATGGAATGCCACTGTGCGCATAGCCAAACTCAGATCTAGATTACAAGAGTACAACTTTAGTGGTGAATATGTATCAGACAAGTACAATGTCATAGCTGATTGCTTGTCTAGATTGCTGTGTACTCGTAACAAAAGTGTAGACTAGCACAATAATATTGAGATGATCAAGACTATCAAGTACTTTGTGAGTGAGGAATTTAAAGGCATATTGAAAGATGTATAGAAGAAAAAGGTGGATAAAGATGAATTGTGGGAAACTGCTAAATAAGTAGCTGATGGAAGGCTGGCCTAAGGAGAAAGGCGAGCCTTCAGAAATAATGCATTTGTATAAGATGCCTGGGGAATCGGAAATGGAAGGAGACTTAGGGCCTGATTTTGATCTCAGCAGATGGAATACTCATCACAAACATGACAGATAACCCGTCCGCCATATTACAATCGCCACAGGATATAATGGGATCATAATTTGTAACTGAGTATCCTCCTCTGCCAAGATCTAAATCAGGCCACAAATATTCAAGAAAGGAAAGTGTGTTCCCCCAGAGTCTATGCAGGGAGAAATCTTGAAACCTGCACATGAACGAGATCCAGGAATGTCTTCCTTGAAAGGACTTATCAGGTCAATTTTTAGATGGCGTGGTATGGATAGAATGGTGGACAGAGTGGTGAGAGACTGTGGTGTGTGTATCAATAGTGACAAAATGTTGAAAGTGTTTCCTACTCCTTTCAAACTTGTGTCCCGGCCCTGGGGAAAAAGCTGCATTTGATATTTCCAGCCCGTATAACAATTTGCCTTAAGAAGCTCGTTTTGTTTAGTCATAATTGACTATCATGCTAAATGGGCAGAGGTTAAATTTGTTGCGCAGGCTACCTCACAAGTGGTGATAACATTTTTTAGGGAAGTTTTTGGCTGAGAAGGATGTCCGGAGGTGCTTGTAACAGACAATGTTGTTCAGCTAAAGTCACATGGAATGGAAACATTTCTAAATAGGTGTGGCTTCAAGCATGTAACCACAGCCCTATATGAACCTCAAGAAAATGGTCAGGTTTAGAGATTCAATCATGTATTTAAAGAAGGAATTGAACAGGCACCTAGATCTAGAAGGGAGTAGAAGAATGTTCTGAGGGAAAAGTTAGGATGTACCGTATTACTCCTCATTCTGTCACTGAAGTGAGTTTTTTACGTTTGTTGAAAGGAAGAGACCCAGTATCCAAGTTATGCCTATGGTGGATAAAGAAGAACATGTCAAATCAAATGTTATGGATGTAGAGGATAGATGTCTTTAATGATGAGGGAGAAAGAAGGAAAAATGATAGGTAGGTATGATGGCTAATAGAAAGTAAGAGAACCCACTTTTGAAGTAGGAGATTGGGTGAGAATACTCAAACCTAGATTTAAAGTGAAAGGTATTTCTAATATGGTCGAGCTTTGAAAATGGTGAAGGTAAATAAGAGCATTGCAGTCACTCTGGATGTAAAGGTGTGGAATGCGATGAGAGTGGTCAAATGCAGAAGTAAATATTCACATGGTGATGAAGTGATCCAGAAGGAGGGAAATCAAACCGTGTTTAGAATAAATACGCCATATATTCCTGTTTCCAATAACTTGAGTGAAAGTGTCTCTACTGATGAGGGCAGCCAAAGTGGTGACAACAAGTATGATGTGTTGGGAATGAACATAAGTGGATCACTTGATGCTGAATCTGTGTAATCTAGTGTTAAGAAGAAATGTAGGATTAGATGTCCATCTGTAAAGCTCAATTACTATATTTGACTTGCAAATTTTACGTTTTCCCTTTTGCTTATTTGTTTATTTAAGGGGAGAGATGTGTTATATTTACATAGGATACTGACTGTGTGTATGTGTTTGTATCCAAATGCAGTTCTTCTTCTGCTGTCTCTAAGCATGTTCTAGAATCTATCATAGAGAGTCCGTTTCCAGTGGACTTGCTAGCATGTAGTCCTGTGGTACTGTGCTGCACTCAATAAAGAACTTATTTATACAAAAAAACATGGCTTTGCATTTAACAACTGCAAATTGACATTATGCCTCACGGTAATACAGCTGGAATTCAGGTACATCAAACCCACCCAGATCATAGGGGAGCACCAAAGTGTTCTACTTGATCTGGGTCCTACATCCTGCCAAAATGAGCCTGAAGAGACTTCTCAGAGAAGCAAATAACTGTTGGTTAGAGGGATAGAGACATTCAAAAACAATTATAAGAAATGGGGAAGAACAACCATTTTAATGTTAGCAACTTGGCCCCTCATAGGGAGAGGGAGACATACCCATCCCTCAATTTGTGTGGTCAGTGTGTCGATGAATGGACCTTAGTTTAGGTGGATTATCTGTTCTTTCCCAGGTGTAGAAAAATGACTAGGTATTTAGTGGATTCCTCACACCAGGTCAGGGGATATTTGATGTTCATATGTAATGTCGCAACAGTGAGAGGGAATAATTCTGATTTGCTCCAGTTGATATTAAGGTCTGAGAAACCACCAAACCTGCGGATTTCTCATAGAATGGGAGCAAGATTATCTGTGGGGTGTGGTATGAACAGCAAGATATCATCCACATGTATGGAAATGAGTAAGGGGTTAGGGTTCAAATGTAAGCCAGGATGCAGGTGTTTCTCTTGGATATGGAGGACGAGGGGAGCCATGGCTATAATAAAGAGAAGTGGTGATGGGGGCTGCCCTGACTGGTCCTCCTAGCTATTGTAAAGGGCTCTGAAAGGGAGCTGTTTGCCCTCAAGTGAGCCCTGAGGTTTGAGTAAAGTAAGATAATAAGAGCACTAAAGCCACGAGGCAGTCTCAGTTTGTTCAATGTTGCCTGCAGAAAAAGGCCACTCCAATGAGTCGAACACCTATTCAGCGTCCAGGAGAGCCACAGGTGCTGCTACATCAGGAGAGATCCTGTTAATACTGCAAATGAGGTGGATCTGTAGGGGACAAAACCGGTTTGTATAGGCAATATGATCTGTTCCATTTGGAGGGTTCAAAAAGTACAATCATTCATGGTTTCTAAGATGTCATATATCATTTCACATGAGGTGTCACAGTTGATGTAATTAATGATATTATTTGTCATCTGGGTTGGGTTTTATAATATACTTTAAATAAGTGCCTTATTTTTGCCTTTAACTCTGCCCCTAGTGCATAATGGGCATGGCCAGCTGCTGATCACAGAAGACAATGGAACAGAGAGTGTGTTATATTACTACAAGGCTTTAAGTTAAGACACATAACCTATGTAATGCCCTTTTCTTTAGTGGTACTGGGTCATTACCGGGTAGATCTTATCTCAGTAATTCTGACACGATAGATAAAAGGGCTGTGTTCACTAATATAGCCTTGTAGCCCGCCATTGCGGGCTATACTAGGTATTAAAGGTTCGGCTCAGGCCTCTAACAAGGGAGTGGGACTTTAATGCCAGTATTACCTAGCTACAGAGGGAATATTAGAATATTCTTCCACTGGAGGGCAGAATGGTCTAGTGAATAAAACAAAGGCCTCACGGAGCCTTAGTTGATAGAAATCCCCTCGGGCTCTGTGAGACCTTTGTTCACAGCAAGAGCTGTGAACAAAAACATTGGAATGTTGGAGCTCCGGGCTTCTTCTGGCCATTAGAAGCCCGGAGCACTCCACTGTTTTCAATGGAGCTCCCAACATTCCAGTGTTCTAATACCTGGTAAATTGAATTTGTTTCTCAAATCAAATATTTATTTTTCATTCTCAGTCTATTTGAGGATGGACAAGAACTGGTAAAATGCTTTGATAATATTTATTTCAGTCAAAGTATTAATATTTGAATGTTGTTCGACGTTCATTTTAAGGTAATCCACTGATTAAATATTTTTTTATTATGCAGAACAGCGGACGTGTTTGCCTCAGATACTAAGGCAATGGGGCTTTCTCAAGAGATAGAAAATGATTTATGTTGAGCATTTGAATGACCGGTAATTGTCAATGTGGTAGGGAAGCTACAAACTAGTCGGTTCAGCAAAACACCATAACTATGGTCCTGGTCATGGATGCTGAGGTACTGTGCTTGGGTAACACCCATTTATCCAGTAATGCCAAATAGGTGAAACGAGGACCGACCTGTATCATGATGGTATCCATGCAGTCTGGTCATGGCTGAACGAGGAGGTATTTTGTCGAGGGCACAGTCACACTATTAACCCAGGAGCCAGACTCCTTGCACCCCTAGGCATGTCGTTTGGCCATGGTCAGCATGCACTGAGTATAAGATGTGTCTTTCTGCCAGGCCTTTTGCCCACTTCACGCAGACCCATAGGGCACAACCTTCTTTCTCTGCTCACAGGGCACACTCAGTTTTCAACTGTGGCTGATATGCAGCAGATACCAGAGGGCAGGAGTACTGAGCCCAGGGTGTCATCAAAGGCCATGCTCTGAGTTATGAGTGTAAGGGTTTTGAGTAGAGGTTGTGGACAAAGACCAGACACCTTGGCCACTGGGCACAGCCACAGAAGGTATTGAGGGGAGTTGTAATGGGCACCAGGTGTTGTCAAAAGTCACACTGTATCCCCATCCTCTGCTATCAAGTGCTACAGGCCACGCTCTTTAGGTACCAGGATCCGTGCAACTGGATAATGAAATTATGTGGGTGTAAGTGTACCCAAACTGCCCAATTTCAATGGTGTTTGGGTTACGTCTGTAATTATACTATCCTCTCAATTAAGGCTTTTATAAGTGTATAAGTGTTTAAATATAGTTAAGGGAGTGTACCATGTCATCTATGTAAAATATTGGGTCTGACCACAGAAAAAAGCAAATCGATTAGAAATACTTTCCACCCTTCATCTCCCACCCCTATAAATAATAATAGTCCAAACTACATTTACGTTTCCATTCCAATTTTATCAAAGAAAGACATGCCACTGACAGCCATTGTAGGCATTCCTGTGATAGAACTGTTTATCATTATGGGACCTAATCTCCTATGAACTCCAGATAGAAAGTGTGGGTGTTAACGGTTGGAACTGTGCTTCATGACCACAGATGTTGTTGCAAAAAAGGCAAAGGGCACTCCTCCTCCATGTTGTGGGGACTGATGTATACAAATTGTCTTCCACCCTCGATGAAGCAAAGCCTCTCCATACATACACCACGATGGTCTCAGCTCTCAATGCATCCTTCAAGCTCATGGCAAAACCCAACTACAAGCTTCAAATGCTGCCAGGACAGGCATGAACGAATGCATGGTAACCTGTGAATTCACCAACAATGCTGTGGAGGATGTGCCCAGATTATTCAAGGGTGTGCATCTTCCAAACTTCCAAACTTCTTGAACACATTCTCCAAGTACCTGGGATGCCCTTGAACAACATCCTCATGCTGGGCTGTCCTAAAGAGCTTTTGAAGATGAGGGTATCCCATATGTAGGCAGCACTAAACAAATTGATCAAACAGAGCCTGTCAATTTGGTGACATCAGCAAAAAACACTGCCAAGACCCAAGCTCCTGCCTTGTAGGTCATATGAATACTGTGGTGAGCACACACCACCCTGCCGATTGCCCAGCCAGGTGACAGACTTGTGGGGCAAGCTAAAAAAAGTAACCATTTTGCAAAGGTATGCTGCTCAAGCCAGAGATCTGACACTGGTTTAAAATGAACTGACAACACCATCACTGACGGGGACAGAAGCTGACCAGGAGAAGTTGTCCCATATGGATGATGATAACCTAGTGGCAGTAGTACACTCTATCCTCACAGATGGGAAAGCTAGCCCCAGAGTGAAGTTTCCGCCAATGTGTAGGATCCAAGTATGATCAAGAAAACTCACCGTTGTAATCGACAGAGGAGCACCGAGCAATGTTATGGTCATGGATGCCTATGAGAGACTGTCACTCAAAATGTCACTACTCCCAACCAAAGCAAGGGTAAACACCTATGGTCATACAAATCTCTGTCATTGAAGGTACGATTCACTACAGTGATCATCCATGTCAAGAAGTTAATCTCAATCCACATATGTCACCCAAGAGGGCCATGGCACACACCTGAGCTGCTGTACTGCAGAAGATCAGTATTCCACTTTGTCCTCTGGGTACACACCAGTCAACTAGGTGACACACTTGTGGAATTCATGAATATATTTAATGGCATTGGATGAGATCAAAGTTACGTCCCTACACATTGACTGCACAGTCCATACAGTTGCATTGTGCAACTGCAGTGGCCTTCCATCTTGCCCAAAAGTGAAAGTCGAACTGAAGAAACTAGAAGATGGTGGCTTAGTCAAAAAAGTGGATAGTGCCCTGACAGTGGGTGTCCCCCATGGCTGTAGCGAGAAAACACAAACAGCTGGGTGAGGTCCACAAATGTGTTGACATGTGGCTACTGAATATAGTCAACAAGCATGAAGGGCACGTCACTCCTACAGGTGACATATTCTTAGGGGAGCTAAGTGGAGCGGCAAAAGTAGACATCCGATCTTGCTATTACTAACTACTAAACCCTGGCTGTCGCTACATTACCACTTTTTCAACCCATGTGGGGCTCCAGAGGTGTAAGAAACTTAGAGATAGATTTATAAACATTTTGCACTGGGTTAGCATCACAAATGTGACTCAAACCAGCATTAATGTTTTTTCCTAAGTAACTTTCCAGTGCAAAACTTATTTTGCACTGGGACGTACCCAAAAGTAATGCAAAGTAGAGCGAAGTGCTGCTTTTCATTACATAGCACCAAGGGAGTGAAATGTGTGTGGTACATGGGCCTTCCCTTGCAGCCACCCATGCCTTTTGATGCAGAACTCTATCTACTAACAATAGTAGACAGGGTTTTACGCCAAAAGTTAACACTATTTGAAGTGTTTTTTCTACTTTCTTTTCTGACTTTGCATGTGTGCTCCAGACTACGATTAGGGAAGTGCTAATGGGCCTCCATGAAGTCATCAAGGTAAGTGATGATATACTTGTGTATATACTTCCAAGAATAAGCATTATAAGAGGCTGAGGAATGTGTTGCAGAGTCTATGAGACAGTGGGTTGAAACTTCACAGAGAAAAGTGTGAGTTTCTTGGAAACAGTATTAGTTTTTTGTGTAAATTTTCTTGGTCAAGCGAATAGCCCCTTCTTAGACAAAGTGGGGGATGTCAAGTCCGTGTCTGCCACTTTCTGTGTATGAGGTCCACATTTCCTCAGTATGGTGAACTATTTTGGACAGCTTATCAGGGACCTCATAACGTTCCACCTCGAAGAATACTCCTTTAGGGTGCTGTATAAGCTGGGCTCCCACACTCCTGCTGATTGTGAGTTCTGACATCCCAGGGCCACAATACCAGAACAGGAGTGTGATTCCCAAAAGACAGAAGAATATGTCAGGTATGTCATGGAGCGATCCCAGCCGAGGCCAATGAACCTGTAAGAGCTTACAAATGCCACTCTACAGGATGATTGCCTACAAATGGCCATCAGTGGCTTGATGGCAGGTCAAAAGGAAAGACTCAAGTTGCACAGGATCGTAGAATGCTGGAAGCCCAGAAAAACTCTCAATGCACTGCATAATGTATGCTTTGAGCTGGCAAAAGTTGCATAATGGGTATTTGTTACGAGGCCTCAGGATCATGGTTCCTCAGAGCAAAGTTGCTCAGGCCATCAACCAGGTACACATGGGACACCAAGGCATGGTGAAGACCAAAGTGTACCTCAGAAAAAAGGTCTGGGACCAGAAGTATCAAAATGCAATTTTGCATTTCCTAAATAGCGACTCAATAGAAATCGCTATTTAGGAAATTCAAAATGATTTGTATAAAATTACCAATTTCCCAAAAGTGATTCCTACAGAGTAAGTGGGAAATTCCATGGCATTTGTTTCAGTGGGCTGGTCTGGTGTTTCCAATATAGTGATCTCCAATTAAGAAATCTCTATTTTGGAGATGCTAAACCAAGGATGGCTATGGGCATAAGGCCCCCCCTTGATGAACCACAAAAATAGTGGTGCACATGTAGATGAAATGCTTTGTACATGTGAATAGGTAATCCCTATTTGCGATTTTCTATTTAGGGGATTGCAAATTGCAATTTCTACTGGTTAGAAATCACAATTTGTGACCACTTACAAAGCATTATACATCTGAAAAGCCCATTTAAAATTTCTTAACAGCCTGAAATAGCAATTCGGACTGTTCAGAAATGCTAAATGGCTTTGTACAGCTGTCCCCTGATTCCCACTCCCGGACAAGCTGGTTGAAAACGTGGTAGAAAGCTCTATCCTGTGGCAAGTCACTGGTAAAGCTGACCCACTAGAAGCCATTGTCACAGAAGGACCCTGAAAACCATGCATGTTTGCCAGCCTAGCTTTGGTAGCCTACCAAATGGGTGGTACATGATGGTCATTGTTCACGACTACTGAAAGTACCCAGAAGTTGAACTAACAGCGACTACTGCAGCCAGTGAATAACAATGGCTGAGAAATGTATAGCCTCTCTTGCCATTATCCAAGAACTGAGGACCAACAATGGGCCCCCATTTCAAAGACAAGATCTTGTAGAGTCGTGGGGCATCCAGGTCAAGAAAATTATACCTTGCTGTCCTCAAGCAAATGGAGAGGTGGAGCGTTTTATGCGCACAATGAGTAATCAGGATCGTACACCTTGAACAAACGCAACTGGAAATGGGCTATATATTCATTCTTGTGAGAATATCGTCTGACCTAACACTCCAATGGAGGGGTGCCCTCGAGTAGTGTCTGTATGAGGTGGATAGTGAGTGACTGCCTTTCCCAACATCCCAGCTGGGATCCCGAGACAATGGATGATGACAGAGCCTTCGGCTGGTGGCAAACATCCAACAAACAGTGCAGCATCAAGCGAGGGGCACAAGAGTCGAACATCCTTGTGGGGGATAAAATCTTCGTCAAAGACCTGTGGCCTGGCAGCAAATGTAATTTTCTTTCTGAGCCAGAGCAATGTAGGGTAGTTCGGAGGAAAAGCACCAGCATCACAGCCAAATGGAGATATGACGAAAACACCACGATTATCTAGTTTTTCAAAAGGTCCACTGACCCCAGCCATGGAAGAGTGTAGGGATGCTCTAGTACAGATGCTTCCGCTAGTGGAGAGCACCTTTGCATGTCCACAACCTCTGGAGGCACCAGGCTGGACCGTGTCTGCACCTGAAGATGTCTCACCTCCTGCTGGTCCGAGAGAGATGACTGAACACTCTCAGGAGACGTCCATGGGACAGAGATGTCCCTACAACTTGAGAAGAGACCCGAAGCTGCCCTGCAGGCTGAAAGACTTTACAAGCTGAATTCACCAATCATGGAAAACATGATAGGTTGGTTTTGATTATTTGCCGTATCCTACCACGTTTTGAGACTAATACTAGTTTCTCTGTAATTTAGGGAGGAATGTTAGTTCACCCAGCGGAGTTAGAATGCTCCATTAGGGCAGGGGTGTTTGCTGATGAGACCCTGACCATGTC
The DNA here is from genome assembly GCF_031143425.1 of Pleurodeles waltl. NCBI lineage: Eukaryota > Metazoa > Chordata > Amphibia > Caudata > Salamandridae > Pleurodeles > Pleurodeles waltl. The sequence goes on from NC_090443.1 coordinate 956,648,718, forward strand.
AGTATGTTCGTGGGGGGTCAGATTAAGGGGCAGAGAGTGTAGGGCAGTGAAAGAAAAATAATGGAGCGGAATCGAGAGCAATTAGCCGTGGCATTTGGCATCTCGGGCATCCTTCACAGCCAGGGGCAGGGCCCTGCACTTTTTAAACAAATTAAGCACTGGTTGGTTGTGGCCATATGTCTGCGTCCGTCCACGCTCAGAGGTGCCTTGAAGTAGCTCCCAGCCGCATGTACCACTATACAAAGGAAACAAAAGACATGAACACATTTGTGGCTCAGTGCTACAGAAGCCCCTGCAATACCCGCCGGCAGCTCAAACCCAAAATCGGCACCTCCAAGACGTGCGCCTGACGAGGGCCCGCAAACTGCCCCTGTTGACACATCAGGAGTAGAAACCGTTGTCAAACCACTAAAGCTGCTACCGCACGAGCTGGGAGTCGCTTTTCCACTCCGGAGGAAGTTTACCCTGAAAACACAGGGCAGTGTTTGTGGGTAGTTAAAATCTGTTTACCGATAAACCTACTTGAGCGAATGGAAAATTGAACGAGTTGACACCACCTGAAGTAATAACGACTGAGGTCTAAGGGCGCTCGGAGGAGCTGCTGCTGGCAGGATGTAGACATACCAAGGCTCACTGCTGCATGAGAAATGTCCTCTGAAGGACACCGTAGCCTGGGCACGCGGGAAAATCTGGTGGCAGTAACAGCAAATATGATGGAGAACCAGTGTCTCTTCCCAGCTCACGGCATCTGTGGGATTGTGGACAATGACGGATGCTGGTCCCCCCTGAAAGTGGCTGTCATTCATTTAGGGCCAGATGTATCATTTTTTACAGTAGTGATGACCTAATTTAAGTAATCACTATTGGAATGTATGAAACTCCAGGGGTTTCACACTGCGATTCGCAAGGTCTCGCAAATCGACCTACCTCATTAATATTCATAACGTAGGTCGCAATTTGCGAGCCATTGTGAATGGCTACTATCACAGGGATGCTGGCCTGCTGGGCTCAACAGACCACTATGTCTGTGATTGCTTTTCAATAAAGCAAATCGACCTTCCTCAGTAATATTCATGAGGTAGGTCGCAATTTGCGAGCCATTGCGAATGGCTACAGTCACAGGGATGGTGGCCTGCTGGGCTCAGCAGACCGCAATGTCTGTGATTGCTTTTCAATAAAGCAAACTTTTTTTTTAAAATGCAGCCTGTTTTCCTTAAAGGAAAATGGGATGCGTTTAAAAATAAAAAATGACAAGTTTTCTTTTCATTTTTTAAGAGTATGCAGTGGTCCACAGGACCACTGCCTGCTCTTAAAAAACGTTTTTGCATTCATTCACAAAGGGGAAGGAGTCCTTTGGGGACACCTTTCCCTTTGCGAATGGGTTACCACCTACTTGAAGTAGGTGGTAACTGCGATTATTTTGCAACCGCATTCTCGGTCACAAAACAATCACACACACCACTGCGATTCGGTATTGGGAAGGGACGCTCTTGACATGCCCCTTCCTAATACCGAATCAGTAGGTTGTCGCAAATCCAATTTGCGATTCGGTAACAATCGGAGCACTGGTGTGTTAGCGTACTGTCATTTTCAGATATAGGTGTTTATTATGAATATGGCGGTCTGGTCCACCACACCGGCGGTCATTACCGCCAGCAGCATGGCGGCCCAGACCGCCATATTCTGACAAAGTAGTGAACTGGCTGCACTACCTTCACCTCCAGGCCACAGTCCACCGCAGGCTGATTGTGAGCACATTTGGCCCTGCGGTGGAGGCAGGACAGGCGGTGGGATTACGATCCCTATTCCACCAGGGATTCCCTGGCGAATTACCCCACCAGGGAATCCCTGGTGGAATGCATACGGATGACAGGAATAACAATTCCTGTCACCTGTATGCGACATGAGTGGCCCCCGCCCCCTTCCCACTACACCTACCCACCCCCGGCAAGCCCCTAGAACAGCCCCCATCCCCTACCCCCTGAACCTCAAAAAACGATCCCCAACCCTCCACCCCCAAACCCAATGCAGGTCCCCCCACCCAATAGGAAGATATTTTACAAATTGAGATCTGTGGCCCATCGTAGAGCAAGGGGCTCTACATTGTTTAACACTAAGAGCATATCTTCCACATTTCTTTAGTACAGCAAGGGGCTTTACATTGTTTAACACTGAGAACATATTTTACACATTTCTTTAGTTCAGGAGGGGCCCAATAGTATGGTGTCCCCAGGAAACCTGTGATAAAAGACTTTAATTTAGAACCTAGCAATTCTTGATTGTCTTGGACCTCCAAACCAATTTCCACATTCCCAAATGAACTGCAATGGTGAGGAATTATTATTGCTCAGTGCCCCGGATGGAACCAGCCCTATCATTGTCCACCTCCCCTAGCACCTCTTGCAGCGTCACAGAATACTGAAACAGATGTAGTGCTGATCACTGTTTAAAAAATAGCAATACAGTATAATGCCACTTGTGCCAGCAGCAGCAGGGCCAGAACAATGTGGCATGACATGCCCTGGATTCCTTACTCCTAAAATGACTGCTGCATACACATACAAGGATGCACGGGTGTAAGGAACGGGCTGGGGGGCAGTGCATAGTGCAGCATATAAAAGGCCAAGCCCTTGGTCTGGGTGCTCCGTGCATCTCCCCAACAGTGATCGTTTTATGTGTTGTTTAGACCTCTGATGGGCTTCCCCAAAAGATATTCCCCACAATCCTAGTGGGGGATGGCGGTGATGGTTGAGCTCTATGCAGATCTGTGGTGGTTTATCTAATGCTTGAGTATGGCCCTCTTCAGTGCATGTGTGGTTACAGCTGTTTCTGTGGAACTCACTCTACTGTCCATGAGCCCTATGTGTGAATGGGGCGCTGCTGTACATTCACACTTTTTGCAGACATGCCGAGAAGCTGAAAGGGCCTTAAATTTGGTGCATTGGGACCAGCATCAGCCAGGGAGAGTAACTGCTGCTGCACAGCTTGTGGGGTGGAGGCAGAAGGATGCAAGCACTAGAGGTATAGTACTGAGCCTCTGTTCACTTGCATAACTGGTGCATTGTGACACCAGCAAACACAACTGGTTGTCAGTGATTGATTCATGGAGGTTCGTGGAGGGGGACAGTCTGCCAGCAGTCACAGACCAAGAGTTCTCTATGTAAACAACTGGACAGCCCTAGTCATTAAAACCTTGGCTGCTAAGCCTTTCCCCCTTACAATGCTAAACCTTTTCTTTGCTATTCAGGGAACTACATGCTAGCGCTTCCATAACTTTTATTCCAAGCCAAGGTAGCCAAGGCGTATTTGCATCATTGTTTTCCAACATCCCGGTGATTCTAAAGGTACCCAGAGTTTGTGGATTTTTCTGGAAGGTATCGAGAAAATATCCATAAAAGGAGCTACATGTTGGGGGTTTTCTTGGTGAAAAATGGAAAAAGCACTGCACAATAAAGCATTTCTGTTTTTTTTACCCTAAAAATTGCATTGACAAAAGGCATGAAATGCTTGGGACACCATCTTTCCAGCTTTCAGGAACAAGCACACTTGTATCAAAAAACACCTTTTGCCACCGTTTTTGCATTTTTGTCACAGGTAGTCAATTTTTCCTAATTTTTGTGGTTTAAACCTATTTGCAGTATATGGTGGAAATAGGTGGGGAACCCCATATATGATCCTTAAAATGTGTAATTTTTTTTAATGTAGATGCATTTCTGAAATTAGCATAGGGTTATTTATGTTGACCCCTCAAGGTTTTCCCAAAGAAACTAACTGTTTAAATAAAATGAATTGTGAAATAGAGTAGGGAAAAATACATATTTATGCTAACATTTTCATCTGTGTCTTCATGTCATAATGGCTAATTTACAAAAGCAAAATACTGTTACGTCTGACACATCGTTCTGGTTGTGGTACTATATAGGGTTTGTAGGTTCCCGAAAAATGTGCCATACCAAGAGCCAATAAACTGAGGTGCACCTTACAATAATATTTCTTTGTTCACCAACTGTATGCCAATAAATACATTAAAATATAAAGAATGAAAAATATGTATGAATGAAACATAAGTATTTCTGGAATGTACATGTACTATCATGTGATTCAAAGGGCATTTGGCATAATGTCTTGTTTCTTGCACACTAAGTTACATTTGGAAGCCACAAATGCAGAGAAATCCATTGGTAGCAACAAATGTTCGACTATTCTTTGTTTCCACACGTGACTTGTGTGGTCCTCACAATGGTTTCTTACTCATAAGCCCTTACAAACCTCAAACTTTGGTTAAGAACACACATTTTCCTCAGGGTGACTCCCATTGGCCCTAGTTTGAGCCGTGCCTGTCGTGTGCACTAGGCCAAGCCACACAACTGGGGTACTATTTTTTTTTGTATAGACATTTTTATCAGGACAAGTGGGGGAACATTCGGTGTAAGGATTTTGTTGATCACTGCCAATTCTGGAAGTTTACGTTGCGGAAATGCAAGAATAATGCACAATTGTAGACAAAGTTTGAGGTTTGCAGGGCATTGTGGGTAAGAAAATGTCATCGGATCCACACAACACACACCCCTCCCCTGGGAGTCAAGTTTTCAGAAATGTTTGAATTTGGTAGGTTTTCCTGGGTGGTGGCAGACCAACACCTAAAAAGTGTAGCAGTTCAGCATAGCAAGAAGAAAGATGTTGGGATTTAGCCCCTCTCTGCTGGCCCATTTGGAAATACGATACCTAAAAATATTGAATTTACCTCTCTCTTAGCATAGGTATAGGGATAGGGTTGCTTTCATCCCCAGGGGAGCAGAAAGACTGTTGAGGGCCTCAGGGGTGGGGCCTGATGTCAGCATGTGCCAGACCCCATCCCATCATTTTATTGAAAATTATTCCTGTTATCCAGCAGGCTTTCCACCCCTAGTCCTGCATGGCTAATTGGGACAAACACCCTCTAAGCCCTCTGTGGGGGCAGAAAGACTGTTTCAATAAGTTGGTTGGTGGGGGTTTGCCCCAAAGCCTGGGCGGGTCATCCACACTCCTTTTTTATTCCTAAAACAAATCCCTTGTGTCTAGTGGGTTTTCTGCTCACCCATCAAGGGGCAGACTGGAGGTAAAGACGTCCTATATGCCCTACTGGGGGGCAGAAAATATTTTATGACTGGGGCAGTGAGGAGCACTAGCCATTGCCAGAAGGGGCACTCCAAGCCTCCAAAATAACTCCCCGAGGTTTAGTGCCCTCCTCTGGGTGCATATTGAAGGTAAATCCCTCTTATCTCCCCTCCAAAGGGGACAGAAAAACTGTGAGGGTAATTTGAAGGGTGTGGGTAAGGCCCAACGCCTACGGCATCTCACCTCTTTAAGAAAGGGAAAAAATCCCTTGTGTTTAGAGGTGTTTTTGGCCCACCCCCAGGGGTAGATTGTAGGTAATAACTTCCTATCTGCTCCTTGGTGGGCAGAAAGATTTGTCTGGTTCAGCGAGCATTAGCCCGATGCAATTGCTCCTCCAAGGAGGGTGCACTCAGCCCACCCTAGGGATGACAAATCATCGCAGCCAGATCTGATTTTAACACCATTGCCCGGGCCTTTCTGCCACCCTCATCTCCCCAAACCAGACAGCATAATGACAAAAAGGAAGTGGTCTCACCACTACTCTACGGAGTGTATGATGTGGTGGGTGGAAGTAAAATGTGAATAGCACAATACTTGATCAATGGCTGAAGTTGGTTGTGCAAAGATCTTGTGGGTTGAGGCAAAATATGAATGGCACAACAACTGATTAGTGGATGAAATGGGCTCCCCAATAGCCTCATGATGTATGCTGTGGAGGGTGGAAGTAAAATATGAATGGTACATGAACTAAATAATGGCTGAAGAGGGCTGGCACATTAACATATGCTATGATCGGCGGGAGCAGAAAGGTACATAACTAACTTCATTGTGAGTCACATGCATTCTGCTCTTTCACATGGAGCATGTCCTCACACAAAGTAGTTCCTTTCAGTGGCATGGAAGACTATGGCATCATGGTGGTCATTATGACACTGGCGGTGTACAGACCGCCACTGTTAAAGTGGTGGTAATATCGCCAACAACCTTGCGGCGGTAGCCACCTACAGCCAGGCGGAAGTCAAGGTCCTGCCCACCATATTATGACATAGTAAACCACCAGGATTTCCGGGGGGGGTACAAACGCCATCAAAAGCCTGGCGGAAACACAGGACAGGAAACGAAAAACTCACCATCAGGGACACAGAGAACTCTGTGGCCGCCATGGAACCGGAACTCCAAGTCTTCCAGATGCTCTACCACGCCATGGCCGTCTTGGAGCACCAATGTTGACTAAGACGATGACAGTGAGTGCAGCCGCCTAACACACAAGGGAGGGAGGAAAAGGAGAGTGACACACACAGGCACAATACACAGACACACCATACACAGAACTTGCTGCAGAGTAAAATGACTGTCACAGGACTCACAAGCAAATAATGCAAGGACAACAATTCTGAAGTACGAACACTGTAATTTGCTGCCAACAGCCGCCATAATGAATCATGAAAATAAATTGCAAACGGCAATGTACAAATTGGGCCATTGGCCAGTCCAAAGTACCAAAGGCTACATGGCCACAGGGCATAGTCCAAGCCCCAACTTGACTCCTGACAACATCCGGACTCCACTGTTTAGGGGCATCATGTTGGAAATGGGCAGGCACCTCAGGGGGAAAAGGGGTGGAGGGTCACCTCAGCTTGAGTTGGTTTCATGCCCACTGGTTCTGGAGGGGACCCCTTGCCCAACAGTCTCCGGAGGGGAGTGAAAGGCCACAGTCTCTGGAGTGGGTAACATGCCCACTGGTTCTGGAGGGGGCTCCTTGCCCAACCCCAGCAGTCTCTGGAGGGGAGTGAAAGGCCACAGTCTCTGGAGTGGGTAACATGCCCACTGGTTCTGGAGGGGGCTCCTTGCCCAACAGTCTCTGGAGGGGAGTGAAAGGCCACAGTTCGATGGAGGCTGGTCTACATGCCGTCAGATGGTGGAGGGGCTCCATGTCCCTGCTGCTGGAGGGGGCTACATGCCCTCTGCTGGTGGAGGGGGCTCCACGCCCTCTGCTGGTGGAGGGGGCTCCACGCCCTCTGCTGGTGGAGGGGGCTCCATGCCCTGTGCTGGTGGAGGGGGCTCCATGCCCTCTGCTGGTGGAGTGAGCTCCATGTCCTCTGCTGATGGAGGGGGCTCCATGCTCTCTGTTGGTGGAGGGAGCTCTTTGGGTTCCTCTGCTGGTGGAGGGGGCTCCATGCCCTCTGCTGGTGGAGTGGGCTCCATGCCCTCTGCTGGTGGATGGGGCTCCATGCCCTCTGCTGGTGGAGGGGGCTCCATGCCCTCTGCTGGTGGAGTGAGCTCCATGTCCTCTGCTGATGGAGGGGGCTCCATGCTCTCTGTTGGTGGAGGGAGCTCTTTGGGTTCCTCTGCTGGTGGAGGGGGCTCCATGCCCTCTGCTGGTGGAGTGGGCTCCATGCCCTCTGCTGGTGGAGGGGGCTCCATGCCCTCTGCTGGTGGAGGGGGCTCCATGCCCTCTGCTGGCGGAGGGGGCTCCTTGCCCTTCTTTGGTGGTGGAGAGGGCTCCTTGGCCTTCTATGGTGGTTGAGGTGTATCCTTGGCTTTCTTTGGTGGTGGAGGGGTATCCTTGGATTTCTTTGGTGTTGGGGGGGATCCTTGTGTTCCCTCTTGTGATGGGCCCCCTTGGCCTTTGTCATGTGACTTGTGTCTTTGCCTCCAGGTCTAGGAGGTGCCTCCAATGACCCTGTCATCTGTCCCTTAGGTTTCACCACCTTAGTCGTCCACTTCTGAGGCAGAGGTGTGGACATACTAGTAGTGGCTGCCGTCACACTCAGGGGCCCGTTAGTGCCAGCAGCAGTTTGTTTGGTGGGAGCAGTGGCAGACAGTTTTGCTGAGGTGCTGGGCTGGGTCTTTAGGAACCTGCTCTTACAGGCAGGACGGGGAGGGAAGAGGTCAAGATGAGCAAGGAAAAGCTTCTTAGGGACGTTAGGGCGGGATCTGGGAGGAGGGATGGGAGTGGAGGAAGAGGGAGTGGTTGTAGGGGGTGTACGTTTGCTGGACTTGGATGCAGGTGCATGGACAGTGTGCATGTGTGAGGTGGATGGCTGTTGGGTGTCTGATTGTGAACGTTTGTCTCTCTTAGGAGGGGGAGATAGGGTGGGAGAGGACAAACAGGGTTGTGGATGGATGTTGTGGAGGTGTCTGCAAGGGAGGTGGTGGTGGCTGTTGATGCAGTGCATGCAGGTGTGTGCTGCATGATGTGGTGATGGTGGTGGTGGCTGTTGATGCAGTGCATGCAGGTGTGAGTGCGGATGTGACTGAAGGATGAGGAAGAGGAGGAAGGGGAGACAGTGGAGGCAGTGGATGTTGTTGTGTGTGCAACTGTCTGTTGTTTCTGTGAATGCTTGTAGCTTGAAGTTTGCTGCCTTTGTTTGTTTTGCCACTCTTGTGTGATGTTTTGTGTGCATGCTTGTCTGTATGTGTCCATGGAATGAGTTGGGGTTGAGGAGACTGGGACTGGGAAGTGGTAGTTGGAGGGGGGACGGTAGGTACAGGGACAATGGCTGCCATCAGAGAGGAGGACAGAGCCTGAAACAATCTCTGTAGGGCCGCCAACCCACTGTGGATGCCCTCCAGGTAGGCATTGCATTGCTGCATCTGGGATGTCAGCCCCTGGATGGCATTCATTATGGTTGACTGCCCGACAGAGATGGATCTCAGGAGGTCAATTGCCTCCTCACAGAGGGCAGCAGGGCTCACTGGGACAGGGCCTGATGTGCCTGGGCCAAAGGAGATGCCCACCCTCCTAGGTGAGCGGGCACGGCCAACTCAGTGGGGGGCTACTGGGAGTGCGGAGCTGGTATAGGGGGTGGCCGCTGTACCTGTAGCTGAGGTGGTTCTAGAGGTGTCCGCCAACACCAGGGAGCTCCCATTGGAGGAGGATTCAGAGTCAGTGTTGTCACCTCATGTCCCCACCGTGGTGCTCCCCTCACCCTCTGTCCCACTGGTCCCATCGGCGTCGGAGGACTCTGCCTCCTGGGTCTCGTGTGCTGCAGCTCCCTCACTCACCGGTGTCTCTGCTCCTCCGCCAGATGATGGTAATGCACACATGGACAGGATGACAGAAGAAAATGGGGGGGGCGAGACAAAGGGAGAACTGTGTCAGTTACAGCACCAACACCATAGATGGCATACACATTACCATCACACAAAGGGACCAAGATTGAGCAGTATGCACCGCATTGGCATTCCATTAGATAGGTACCACAGCAAGATGAGAGCCAACCACTGTCATCTGTACCCCTCCTGGGACCTACTAAGCCCTGTCTGACATGGAATGCCACCTAGGTAGTTAAGAAGATTTTGCTATTCACCCATTTACCCTGAACTGAACCACACAGCAATGTATGAGCTGGCATTATGGGGTACCCACTGACTGCAAACCACCACCAGAATCCTATGCCAGGCAACAAAGATGGGTGTTACACACACTGTACACATCCCCTTCTGGCTGCTGTGATGCCCTCAAGCCCCCATCCAGCTCTGGGTAGGTCACCACCAGTACGCGGGCCATCAGGGCGGTCAGGCTCCAATGGGCACCCCTCCCTCGTTGGGAGGCCATCCCCAGCTGGGCCTCGGCGGCCTTTGGGGCCCAGCATCTAAGGACCCCCAGGGTCCGCATGTCCTTGGCAATGGCACACCACAATCCCTTCTTCTTATGGGTGCTGACCTGCAGGGGAAACACAGCCAGTCACACATATGGCCCACAAAAACCATTTCCCCTCAAATGGCACACACATCACCCAGAGCCCTGCATGTACACTACCAGCAGCCATACCCCCCACCCAAATTACACACTGCCAGCACACACACATCTCCATGCAACCTTGTCGCATGCATCGTCCCCATGGTGTACTCAACTGTTGGTCTTGAGGCCCATACAGCTCTCCATACAGGGGTAGAACCCAAACCACCAGACGCTCCGACTTCTTTGAAGTGAAGGCAGGGGCCCTTTCCCCTGTCACACGAGCCATGGCATGTTCCAGACACAGGTCACAGCAGCACTCGCAGTGGAGGTATTGTCCTGTGGAAAGTCAGGAATCAAGTAAGGTTATAGTCAGAAAATGACAGTCATGTCCGTGGCAGTGTACACCGTCACCGCAGCCGGTGATCCTCATTGGACACTACTCCATAGAGCCCCATTTTAGCCAATGAGGAATAGCACGGCGGTGCAAGACCGCCTTCCGCCATGGCGCCCAACGCCGGCGGGATTACATCACTTCCACCTGCCCCTACATACAGGAAGGCGGTCACCATTTTATGGTGCAGGTCAACATTTTTAAATTGAGAACTGCGTCATTGCTGTCAATTGTACATACATTGCCATTTACATAGTCCAGTTACATACATGGTCAATGTACACTGAAGTGGGGGTTCCATTGTTCAGTTTGTCACTCCCTTCTCACTCTTGTGCCCCTTAGGTACCTACCACTGCAGAGCAATAGAAGGAGGTGACAAGCCCCAGTGTACAGACCCCTTGGGGACTTGGCTACACTGGAAGGCAGGCACATTATACTCACCTATAGACAGTACAGGGCCACAATCACAGAGCTGTGTGCACAATTGGAGCCTGATCCGATATCTGATATCCATCAACTCACTGGGATTGCCCCTTTTTTTCAGGTCCTAGCAGTGCTCCATTTCCTGGCAACCTGGTCTTTCCAAGTGACAGAGGGATTGGCTGCAGGAATGTCACTGGGGCCATGAACAGGTGTTAAGGAATCGGAAGAATTTCCACTCACTCAATGTGCATATGGTGTGCCTGGCTGACCAGTACATCTCCCACGTCACTGGCAAGTGCCATGGGTCGGTGCATGAAGCCTTAGTCTTGAGGAATAGCAGCATCCCTTCGGTCTCCTGACGTCCAGGTTCAGATGCCTTCATCAGACAGGTGGATCCCTTTGCTACTCCCCTGAGAAGGTCTGCCAGATAGTTGTTGTATGCTGCATGTTGCACAACCTGGCCATCAGATGACATGTGCCCTATCTGCAGGAGGAGAAGGGTGAAAATGCTCCTGTGTCAGCAGTGGACCCTGAGGACAGTGAGGATGAGGATGTGGACAACAGGACATCAGTCATATGGCAGTACTTCCAATGACACACAGGTAAGACAGAGGAACTAACCATTCCGCTGTTTGTTTATTTTTCTGTGTGGCTGTAGCATGATGGCAGTCACTTCTTTAGCAACACAACTGACTGTCACCTATGCCTTCCCATTTTGCAGATGTTGGTGTGATTACAACTGTGTAGTGATGTGATGACTACAAACTGCCACAGGCCATTTTTTAGATGGAATCACAAAGTTCAGGACAATTGCACAAGATCAAACAGTTCTACTTATTGTACTTTTTTGACAGATAAAGCACTATCACACAAGTTGTGTTCAAGGGTGTTTATTGAAGTGAAAAATATAGAAGGAATGGTGCAATGGAATGGGGTGAAGGTAGAGGTAAATCCAGGACATTGGTCCAGTCTGTTTGTAGCACAGGTCCAGTGTCCAAGGGGCCATATGAAGGGGAGCAATGGCAGTTCAAAGTGGACAAGGTAACAGAGTGGAACACAAGGGGGACATTCAGAAGGGTCTCATTTCCTGGCAGTGGTCTTGGTCTTGGCAAGTGTCTGTGGTGTCTGTCTGGGTCGCAGGGAACGTTTGCGGCGTGGTTCACCTTCTGCAGGAGGCCTGTGGGTCCTGTGGCAGGGTCTCCTGTCCAGTAGCTGCAGCAGATGTGGAGGGCCATTCAGTTGACTGGCTAGTGGTAGGGGGCCGCTGGTGTGCTGTGCAGTCCCTCATGACGTTGACCATATCACCCAGCACCCCTGCTATGGAGACCATGGTGGTGTTGAGGGCCTGCAATTCTTTCCTGATCTCCTGGTGGTGTTCCTCCTGCAGGCCTGGTTCTCCTGCATGATGTCTATCACCTGACCCATCTTGTCCTGGGATTGTTGGTAAGCCCCCAGGACATTGGTGAGTGCCTCCTGAGCAGTCGGTTCCCTGGGCCTGTCCTCACCCTGGTGCACAGCTGTCCTCCATGTGTCCCTGTCCCCCTGTGCCTGTGTCCCCTGAATGGTGTGCCCACTGCCACTTAGCCCAGGACCCTGATTGTCTTGGCTGTGAGGTGTGGACTGGGGACCCTGCACAGATCAGCACACTTCTGATTGACGTGTCCTGGGGACAGAGGTATGAGGACGTTGGGTGGCTGCTGTGGTGTTGGATACTGATGGGGGAGGCTCTGTAGTGGACTGAGTGTGGGCTGGGGTATCCGACTGACCAGTGGTCCCTGATGGGCCAGCGAGTTCACCCAGATACAGTAGTCCAGAGTTTCTGTCATCACTGGGGATGTTGAAGCCTTCTTTTCTATCAACCCTCAGGAACAAACCAGAGACCAGCCAGCCTTAAGTTACAAGCAGAAACATTTTATAATACGTGCACGGAGACTGTAGTTTGATAGGCCAAGTCCAAGCAGTCTGTTTTGCGGAACTCCAATACAATCTTTTATGCATGAAAACCACAAAAGGGTGAAAATACATCTTCCAATCAGAACAACTGAAAGATCATTTCTTCATGAAGTACATGGTGTGATGTTGAGCAGGAGATGCATGGTATTATACATACATTAGGCATCTATCTAATCACAGTAGAATACCATTTCATGGTGGCAGCGTGATATAAGATGACCACAGGCATGACCTTCACATTTCTCAGATGTTTGGACTTTCCAAGGTGTCACCAAACCAGTTTCTTCATAACCTCTCCTCAGACCTACGTGGACATCGAGATGTCTGTCTGTTGCTGGGTGAAAGAAGTGCATGTCACATGAGCTGTCTCTTTTAAGCAAGCCTTGCATTACAAGCTGCCTGTCAGGGTTAATGTACTAAAGGTCATACAACCTTTTGCATATGTCTTTCAGGCCTGCACATCACTGAGTATCACAGAATGACGTCAGGCAGGGGGAAATAATAAAATAGATTCCTTAGCCAGTTTCCACATTCCCTCCTCTGATAATCAATGATGAAATGGTGTTCCCAATCCTCCTGGAACTGTCTCACACCCATCAGTGTTTAGGTCAAGATATTGTATCTGGTATGCATGCTGTTGCTATCTTGGGAATCATTACTATTGCTGTCTTGCATCATCTTTTGTACCTCTTGTTCAAACTTCACAGGATACCTGATATATCACTATATGTGGTTTTTGTGTAAGCAATGTTGCACATGGGACATTAACATTAGTTATTATCTGGTGTGTGTGTGTGTGTAATTAGGAGCAAATATTAGTTTCCTCTACCTGGAATCTGGGAAGCAAAGTTGGGCCACTAATTACTAATCTAGTCTTAACCTAACATCAACCCATTTCTCCTATTATGATCCCTACACCTGTACTTGATATTGTGCATTATTATCAATGACAACTCTTATTTGAAAGGAAATGGAATGTTGATGCTGTTCTATATCTTTCACAGCTATAGTTGGTAAAGGTGATGTACGATACTACTCTGCCATTTCTTGGTGGGCCTTGAAGGGGTGTCGGACATCGTTACCTTATTGAATACCAAAAAAAGAGAATGTCAAAATGATCAATTTCCTATACCTTATATTTTGCCCCAGAGGCAACCAGTACTTGAGGCAAAAGGTATTGTAGAATGGAGGCCAGGTACTCTAGAACTGAAGGCTTACTGAGGTCTTAGATCCAGAACTGCAGGAGATAAAAGTTGTGAAGTTGACAGTTGGTGAAGTTGACTGTGCCCATAGTCCTCACAGTTATACTCTTTGGAGGAGGCAAAGAGATCCTTAAATGTTGCAGTTATGGAGGGCCCCTATTCCCGGAGCCAACAGCCTGCAGTTACAGTACCATGGAATTTGCAGTCAGTTGTGCCACAGTTGGTGGTACCCCTTCAGCGTAATTTGGTTACTTTGTATTAGAACCAAACAGGGCCCGCTTACACTCTCGGTCTCTTGGAGGCGTGCAGCACGAGCAGCCCTTATTGAGCGGAGACTCTACCGTGATGGTGATGGTAGCCAGTTTCCACATTGGCATCTTCTTGTCGGGGACCAGATAGCCGTGGCACCTCCTCGCCGCTGGGATTGGCTGGGGCACCTGTGGGGATGTAAGTGGTGTATTATGCTACATGTCTGTGACATATTCTACATCCCTAGCTTCCCCTATATCGTTGCCGTTTCCCTGCCACCTTTGCTTGTGTATGGTGATGTATTGTGGGATTGTTAGTTCTCCATGCTGTGCATGCATTGGTGACGGGTGTACATGCAGGGCTGGGAGGGATGCCCATGCAGTGGGTTAGGCATGCAGGGCTTGGCATTTAGGATTGTTGTTTGTGTTGGTGCACTGTGTGGGATGGAGTGGAGTGATGGGTGTTAGGGTGAGGGGTGGTGTTGGCATGCAGGTATGGGGGGGGATAGGTAGTAAATATTGACTCACCAATGTCCAGTCCTATGGCAACTCCAGTGAGTCCCTCATGAGGCAGTATTGCCAAGACTTGCTCCTCCCATGCTGTCATCTGTGGGGGAGGAGGTGGAGATGCACCACCAGTCCTTTGGATGGCGAGCTGGTGCCTTGCTGCCATGGAGCGTACCTTCCCCCGTAGGTCATTCCACCTGTACCTGAAGTCGTCCCTTGTTCGTGGATGCTGTCCTACGGCGTTAACCCGGTCCACGATTCTCCAACATAGCTCCATCTTCCTTGCAATGGAGATTTGCTGTTCCTGTGCTCCAAACAGCTGTGGCGCTACACTAACTATTTCCTCCACCATGACCCGCAACTCCTCATCGGTGAAACGGGGGTGCCTTTGTGGGGACATGGGTGGTGTGTTTTGTGTGTTGTGCAGTGGGTGTTGAGTAATGTAGTGGGGTGTGGACTGTGTGACAGATGAATGGGTGTTTGTGGTGTGTGTGTAGTTGTGTCTATGATTTGCATGCCTACCTCTTGGTTATTTTTTGTGTTAGGAAAGGGTTGTGGGTAATGTGGGTGGGTGTTTTATAGTGCTGTGGGTGGATGAGTGAGGTGTGTGTATCAGTGTCAGGTGTGTTTTTAGTTTTGGACAATGTTGTATTTTATATTTGGGTGGCCATCCTGACAGTGCTGGTGTATACCGCCAATGGTTTACCGCCATTGATTGTCCGCTGTGTTGATTCGTGGGTCATAATGTGGAGAGCGTTGTTTTGTGGGCTTAACAGTATAGGTGTTCGTACCGACAGTTTAACACTACCTTTGGTCTGGCGGATTTGTGTTTGTGGCAGTATTCTGTCGGTTTGGTGTGTGTGTGTCATAATATGGCGAACGGATGTTCGCCTCCGTGACGGTATGTTAGCGGCCGTCACCGCGCCAGTAAGCAGAATTTACCACCAATCTCATAATGAGGGCCAAAGTGCCTTTTCCCTAGTGTATGTTTTGCAAGTTGACGTAATATTTTCTCATTTAGCTTGTTTGGTGAAATTCTTTGTACAGTGTGAAGACAGTTAAGGCTTTTATTCATTTACCTTGTTGCACTCTCACTTGCACAGCACTGCATTTTCACTTTTAGCTATTATCACACAAACAGACACACACAGCATTTCTACAAGTACCACTGCATTCTACCTAAAGCATAGTATTTAAGAGTGAAAGTTTTAGATAGTTAAATGGCGTTCCCCCATTAGGGGAGCCGGAAAAATGGCGCAAGGAAACCTATAAGATTTCCTTGCACCATTTTTATGGCACTTTTAATGCCTGCTCAGAAGCAGGCGTTAAAAGGGGGCTTCCATTCTTTATGTACTCTGCAGGAGTAGAGCCATTATTTTGGTGGTACTCCTGCAGAGTACATCAATAGCGTCAAGAGAAATGACGCTATTGCCCCCTACCCTGCACCATGGTGCACCGTATTTTAAATACGACGCACACATTGTGGCTGTAAGGGGGCGCTAAGGGGCACAGCAAAAGTGGCGCTGCACTCAGTGCAGCACCACTTTCCATAAATATGCCCCTTAGGCCAGCCACAAATTCCTCCTTTCGTTGCAGATAATGATTGTACAGTCAATATTGTACATATTTTGCATATTGACTACTTCCATAATTTTCTGTATGATGGGTTGCTTGAGGAAATTGTGCACCCAAAACATGTGTATGCCGAACAGTTTCGGGGAGAGCATGGGAACAGTCTGGGAACTCATTCAAAGGCACACCTATGGACTTCCACTTCAATTGGGCATTTGAAAACTTTTTTGGGCCTTACCCTCAACATGGGAATAATACATAAACCAACCAAACTCATATGATTTGGGCAACACCCAGCTTTGCATCATTCATAATCAGAGACAGATTTTTGATGCTGCAGTGTATGTTGCATTTCAGTGATAATTCTGAAGCATTTCCTGGGACCATACAGACCATGACAGGTTGCTCAAAATTCAGCTTGTCATGGAACATTTCCAAGTTTTCAGAGGTAGATACCCCTGGGAAGGATATATTGTTTGATGAATCATTGATCCAATACAAAGGGAAGCTGTGGTTCAGGCAGTACATACCAAGCAAAAGAGCTTGGTATGCCATCAAGATGTATATATTGTGAAGAAGCTCCATTGGTTACGTATACAGCCTATAAGTATATTCAGGGAAAGACTTCACAATAAATCATGTAGTGCATCTTTCTACATTAGGAATTAGCGAGAAGTTTATTTCGGAGCTTGTGCAATCACTCCCTAATTAAGATTATTATCCTTTATGTGGATAACCTCTATACAGGAGTCCTGCTGTTCAGCTGAGCTGTACAAAGCTGTCACTGTGGCTTGTGTTTCAGTTTGAAGGCACTGCAGAGGATTCCCTCTAGAGGTGCATTGAAGGAAACTGTGAAAAGGCCAGGTCAGTGTGTTGTGTTTCAATTGGTTATCTGTAGATATTTTTAATGGCATTAGGAGATCAAAAGCTTTCTGGAGCCATTCATAGAGCGTCTGTACAGAACTGATTGTGACCAGATCTTTGTTTGAGCATGTTCTCTTGTACCTCTAAATTTATCTTGTTCCAAGGTCGATATGTAGTTGAGGGTAAGGTGGCTTTAGTTTGGGTGAGTTGTGATGTCTTGTGTTGGAAGGCAACGAGGTCCTTGTGTGCCAAACCATAAGGACCAAATCTTTCTGGACACGCTATTTAGGAAATTAGGAGAGTCTACCCCTGTGATTTTATCTAAGTGTTGAAATGTAGATATGCTCACCCTGTCCCAGGAATGGGCCACAAGCGCATCCTCAGACAACCCCAACTTACTTTGCATGTGGTAAGGAGTTGTATTTAGCAAAAGGAAGTGTGCTAAAGACGAATGAAAGTCAAGTCCCCCTGAGCCTATGTAGGCTACCATGGGTGAGGGGTTAGTAAAGGTGCACTTGGCACCCGTGCAATATTAGTCAGGACTCCAAGTGAGACAGGGACATAAACAGATATTCAAAACTTCGTCTAGGCTTCCGTGCAAGGGGACCTTGTATAGGTCAGATGCTTAAAGGAGCAGTGACATATAGATGATATCAACCACCATAACTGGATGGCAGTACGTGTGTAGTGGCAATTGTGCAGCTGCTGACTGTATGGCTGCTGGGTAGCTGTATGTGTGTCAGTTAAAGGCAGTATGTATGTAATATTTGCTGGAGGTGTGTTTTTATATGTGTTAGGTGGTGACTGGGTGAGTGGCAGTGTGACTGGTGTTTCAACCCTGTAGGCATATAAATTTGATAGGCCCTTGCATGGTGGCAGTTTATTGATGTGAGTGTTGGGTTGAGCCCACAACTAGCAGTGTGAATGACTTTGTGTATGGCTCCTGAAAGGCGTGTGAATGGACAACAAAGTGCTTGGCACCTTGCTAAGGCTTTACTGCTCACAATCAGTATGTCATGGGTTCAATATTCTGATACTGTTATTAGTAATTGCTCTTTGAACCTATAACTAATAGCTGCCCCAAAACCAACCAGTACAAGTCTGACCTTGAATAGCGGATGGGCTCAAAGGGAACAATTATAATCCCTGACATTTTTGAAAACTGAACACCCAAGAGTCCAAGGCTGTGTGACTTGTGTGGACATCACACAGTTTTCCTACCCTCAATACACCAGCAGACAGCAACATTTGACTAAAAGCATGCTTTTACTTACCTTTCTGTGAGGGGAAAGTTCCAAAATCTGTTTGGAGCACTACATTTCTACCATCCAGTATTCCTACACGTCTCTTGATAAAAAAGGTACTCTACTTGTGTGGCTGGGGCTAATGCCATAACACAAAAGGCTCCAAAATGCAAAATGGAAACTTCAAGATTTTTTCATTGACTTTCGATTCTACTTGCGATGTGGGTAGCTGCAGAATTTTGCCTGGTGTCAGCCAGCACTCAGTGCAGCTTCTCAAACCTAGACATGTCTTACAACTACACGGCCACAGAAGTGCGAGATTGTTTAACTGTGTGGATCCCACTATCTAGAATTTCCTCTCATTATTCTGTGGGTATAAACTAAAGCACTACCCCTCAATGTTCTCTTACTTCTCTTGATAAAAACTGCACCCACTTGTGCGGGTGGGCCTATTGCCAGCAACAAGAAAGGTCTCAAAATGCAACATGAAAACATCAAGATTTTTCCATTGATTTTCAGTCATTCTAGTGATGTGGTTAGGTGCAGAATTTGGACTCAGAAATTACCACCACTGAGGTAAACCTATCAACTCCAGACATTTCTGAAAACTAGACACTCAGGGGAGGCCAGGAGAGTGTGGCTTGTGTTCATTCTTCTACTTATTCTAACCTTTCTGTGACAGAAAGTTCCAGAATCTGTGGGGTTGACAATAATCTAACCATCCTTCCCAAACTTCTCCCAATAAAAATGTTATCCTACTGGCATGAGGGTGCCTATCACTCTTGATGGGAACCATCAAATTCTTGACCATGTGAGGTCAATTTACTGTCAATATGGTCTTCACTTGGTTACAGTTTTGGCCCATCCCTATAATGTTTATAAGGTTCATCGACATATGAGGGCCAGCATTTGAATAAGGAGAAGTGCACGAAGGAAGGGTGGTAAGACTTTGGCCATTGGCCTGACATGCCAGAGATTCCTGACACATAAATATGGAAATACAGTGTTTTTGAGTCACACCTTATGTTCGTGGGGCATTCTGGTTAAGGATATGGGTTGGGATCCATGCAAAAAACACCACTCTGGATTCCTCTAGGTCTCCATATATCAAAAATGTCTGGGGTTTGTAGAGCTCCATGGGTGCCAGCTGACCCAAAGCCCAAATGCCTCAGTTATTCCCCATTTGAAATGAGAGGAAATTAAGATTTAGGCCCTCATTATAACCCTGGCGGGCGGTGACCACCAGGGCTATAGTGGCGTTAGTACCACCAACAGGTTGGCGGTACTAGTCACCTTATTTTGACTGCGGTGGGTCCGCCGTGGTAACACTGCCGGGACCGGCGGTATACCGCCATGGCAGTCCTGGCGGTCGTAATCTGCCAGGGCAGCGCTGTAAGCAGTGCTGCCCTGGATATTTCGACTCCCGTTACCGCCATCCTGTCCATGGCAGGTTGGCGGTAAGGAGACTCGGGGTGCCCCAGGGGCCCCCTGCACTGCCCATGCACTTTGCATGGGCAGTGCAGGGGCCTCCAGGCATAGCCCCATCGCGCATTTCACTGCCTGAATTTCGGGCAGTGAAATGCACGACGGGTGCTACTGCACCCGCTGCACATCAGCATTGCCGCCGGCTCTATTACGAGCTAGCAGCAATGTTGATGTGACTTTTCTGCTGGGCCAGCGGACGGTAACACTGTTACCGTCCGCTGGCCCAGCAGAAAATTCGAAATAGGGAGCCAGACATACCTCCAGCAATGGCGGTATTCTGGCGCCCGCAGCCTCGCAGTCTTTAGGGCCTTAGTCTCCGGCTGCTTTCAGTTTGAATTTCTGTGAGAGCAGCGTTCATGGCATGATGCAGGTCACTGAAGTTAATGAAATATATAGCTCAGGAATGCATGCTTTTCCCTTTGGTGAGAGACAGAATCCCTGCCCATAGTGCAACGATTTACTATTCACATTCTCCACACTGCAGAGGTAGCGTGGAGAATTGAAAGTCATGTCCGGCACACCTAAGTAGTTAACTTTAATAATAAAGTGACTTTTTGCATTTTTATATGATTCAGGTAATTCCTGAAAATTAAACATAAAAGTACAAGTACCTCTTACATTATATAGATACATTACCAGTTCTCTCTGTGATCGAAATATCTACCTCAAGCTTCGTCACTGTGACCCTCATCATGACATTGGCGGTAAATCCCGCCACACTGACGGTGTCAACATACCGCCGCGGTGGCAGATAACTGTTCTGCATATTATGACACACACACACACACCAAGCCAACAGAATACAGCCACATACACAAATTCTCCAGCCCAAAGGTCAGTGATAACACCCATAACGTTACGCCAACAGAACAACGCCCACCACATCATGACCCACGAATCACCATTGAGGACATTCAACGGCAGTAAACCATTGGGTTTACACACCGCAGCACTCAGAATGGACACCCAAAACTAAACTACACACCATTGGCCAATTCAAACATCACACACCTGACCCCCATACACACACCACACCCACCCACTCACACCCACTCACACCGCTATTACCCAAAACCCTTTACGTATACAAATCCTTGCCAACAGACAGATATCAAGAACACTGCGACAAATACACACACACCCATACATCCCTCACACACTCCACTATGCACACCCAAACACACCACCTAACACCCACACAAATCACACAACACCCATGTCCCCACAAAGACACCCCTGTTTCACAGATGAGGAGTTGAGGTTCATGGTGGAGGGTAGAGCCACAGCTGTTTGGAGCACAGGTACAGTAGATATCCATTGTAAGGAAGATGGAGCTATGGCGGAGAATCGTGGACAGGGTGAATGTAGTGGGACAGCATCCACGAACAAGGGATGACATTGCGAAGGGATGGAACTACCTATGGGGGAAGGTACGTTCCGTGGCAGCAAGACACCAGCTCGCTATACAGAGGACTGGCAGAGGACCCCCCACCTCCTCCCCCACAGCTTACAGCATGGGAGGAGCAAGTCTTGGCATTACTGCATCTTGAGGGACTCGCCGGAGTAGCTGGAGGACTGGACACCGGTAAGTCAACATTTACCACTTATCACCCCCCATACCTGCATGCCATCTCACACCCTCACCCTCACTCCCATCACTCCACTCCATCCCACACATTGCACCAACGCAGATGACTAACCCCAATGCCAAGCCCTGCATGCCATACCAATGCATGGACAGCCCTCCAGCCCTGCATGGACACCCATCACCAAAGCATGCACAGCATAGGGGAACTAACAATCCAACAATACATCACCATATACAATCAAAGGTGGCAGGGCAAAAGCAACCATAGAGGGGAGGATAGGGATGTACAATATGTCACAGCGAAGAAGCATAATACATCTCTTACATGCCCACAGGTGTCCCAGATAATCTCAGTGGAGAGGAGGTGCCACGACTGCCCAGTCCCCCAACAGAAGATGCCCCCAGTGATGACAGTAACTCTGGACTTCAGGATCTGGATCAACAACCTGGCCCATCAGGGACTACTGGACAGTTGGTCACCCCAGCCCACTCACAGTCTACCACAGAGCCTCCCCCATCAGTTACCAACACCACAGCACCCACCCAGCGTCCCCACACCTCTGTCCCCAGGACACGTCAATCAGCAGTGTGCCCACCTGTACAGGGACCCCAGTCCACACCTCATACCCAAGACAATCAAGGACCTGGGGACAGTTGCAGTGGGCACACTGTTCAGGAGACAGGGGCACAGGGAAACAGGGACACTGGGAGGACCGCCATGCACCAGGGGCAGGACAGGCCCAGGGAACCGACTCTCTACAAGGCACTCACCAGTGTCCTGGGTCCCTACCAACAATCCCAGGATATGATGGGCCAGATCCTGAACAACATGCAGGCGAACAAGCGGCTGCAGGAGGAACACCATCAGGAGATCAGGGAGGACTTGCAGGCACTCAACACCACCATGCTCTCCATAGCAGGGCTGCTGGCAGACATGGCCAACATCATGAGGAAATGGACAGCACACCAGAGGGCCCCTACCACTAGCCAGTCTATTGACCAGCCCACCACTTCTGCTGCAGCTAATGGACAGGAGGCCCCACCACAAGACCCACAGGCCACTAGCACCCCACCCCCTGCAGAAGGTGAACCACCACGCAAACGTTCCCTGCGAACCAGACAGAAGCCAGAGACACTTGCCAAGACCAAACCACCACCAGGAAATGAGACTATCCTGATTGTCCCCCTTGTGTCCCACCCTGTCACCAAGTCCACTTTGAACTGCCATTGCTCCCATTCCTATGGCCCCTTGCACACTGGACCTGTGCTACAAACTGACTGGAACAATGCCCTGGACTTTTCTCCACCATCACCCCATCCATTGCACTTTACCCTCAAACTATATAGCACTACAATAAGCACCCTTGAACACAATTTGAGTAACACTGTTTATGTGTCTTTAATGTGCATTTGTGGGAACAGTCACATCGAGAGCAAATGATCTGAACACTGTGATAGCTAACAAATTATGATCTGGAACAGTCTGTAGTGATCACATCAGGAAAATGTTGTCATATCACAAATATCTGGAAAATGAGAAGCCATAGGTGACAGTAAGTTGAGATGCAAAGGAAGTGAATGCCATCATGCCACAGGTACACAGATAAATCAATAGTCAGAGTAATGTCACTGTCTCACCTGTATGTCATTGGAAGTATTGTCGTATAACCGATGTTCTGTTGTCCTCATCCTCTGCCTCCTCATCCTCACTGTCCTCAGGATCCTCTGCCTCCTCATCCTCACTGTCCTCAAGATCCACTGCTGCCACAGGGTCATCTCAAGTCCCCTCCTCCTGCAGAAAAGGCACATGTCGTCTGAGGGCCAGGTTGTGCAACATGCAGCATGCCACTACTATCTGGCAGACCTTTCCGGGTGAGTAGCACAGGGATCCACCTGTCAGATGGAGGCACCTGAACCTGGCTTCAGGAGGCTGTAGGTCCTTTCAATAATTCTCCTGGCTCACCCATGTGCCTCATTATAACGTCCTCAGCCTCTGTCCTGGCATTCCTCACAGGGTTCAGCAGCCATGATAGGTTTGGGTAGCCAAAGTCACCTGCAACTATTGAGGGACAACATTTAGCCTTACACAATCCTATGGGGAGAACACCTGAAGACATACACTGACATAGAGTGGGTGGGGGGGTCTGGGTCACCTATTAGCCACACCCTGTGCCTCTGTAGTTGAGCCATCACATGTGGGATGCTGCTATTCTTCAGGACGAAGGCGTCATGCACAGACCCAGGATACTTGGCAGTGACGTGGGAGATGCCCTGGTCCATCAGGCAAACCATTTGCACATTCAGTGAGTGGAATTGCTTACGATTCCTGAAACCCCTGTTCATTCTGGCGGGGGGACTAACGCAACATGTGTACCGTCAATCGCACCAATTATATTGGGGATATGGCCCATTGCATAGAATCCTGCCTTTACAGTGGCCAAATCTTCCACCTGGGGGGAAGCAATGTAGCTGCACATGTGTTTCACCATGGCAGACGAGACCCTTGCCAGCACAACAGAAAACATTGGCTGTGACATTCCAGCTGCCAAGCCCACTGTCACTTGGAAAGAACCAGATGCCAGAAAATGGAGCACTGATAGCACTTGCACAAGAGGGGGGATCCCAGTGGGATGACGGATAGCTGATATCAGGTCAAGCTCCAATTGGGCACACAGCTTTGTGATTGTGGCCCTGTCCAGTCTATAGGTGAGTATAATGTGCATGTCCTGTAGTGTAGCCAAGTCCACAAGGGGTCTGTACACCGGGGTTTGTCTTCTCCTCCCATTCATCCGCTGCAGTAGGTATCTAAGGGTCACAAGAGTGAGTAGGCTGTCACAATTTGAACAACGGAACCACAACCTCAGTGTACATGTTGCATTTATGTGAGGGGAAAGTGGGAATGACAGGTATGTGCAAATCTAAGCAGTGACGCAGTAAAGGTTAATCTGATGGTTGTCCATCTCCATGACATGGTGTCCGCCTGTCCTGTATGTAGGGACAGGTGGAAGTGAGGTAACACCGCCAACGTTGGGCATCATGGCGGAAGGCGGTCTTGCACCACAGTGCAATTCCTCATTTGATAATATGGGGCTCTATGGAGTACAGTGGCCAATGGGGATCAGCACCAGTGGTGACGGTGTACACCGCCGCGGACGTGACCGCCATTTTCTATCTGATTCCTCACTTGTTTCCTGACCTTCAACAGGAGAACACCTCCACTGCGTGTGCTGCTCTGACCTGTGTCTGGAACCTACCATTGCCAGTGTGACCGGGGAAAGGGCCCCTGCCTTCACTTCAGAGGAGTTGGAGCGATTGGTGGATGGGGTCCTACCCGAGTACAGACTGCTATATGGGCCTCCAGACCAACAGGTGAGTACACCTTGGGCACAATGCATGTGGGAAGGATGCATGGAGATGTGTGTGCAAGCATCGTGTCATGGGGGAATGTAATGTGGTTGTGTACATGGTGTGCGCCGGCCAATGTGTGTGCCAATGGTGACGGAAACAGGATTGGTGGGCCATATGTGTGACAGGCTGAATTGTATGTGTAATGGTGTCCTCCCGTCTGTATCGCTTCTGCAGGTCAGCGCCCATCAAGAGAAGGTATTATGGTGTGCCATCGCCAAGGTCGTGCGAACCCTGGGTTTCTATGGCAGCCGGAGCACCCACTGTCGGAAACGGTGGGAGGACCTGAGACGCTGGGCACGTAAGGCCGGGGAGGCCCAGCTGGGGATGGCCTCCCAACGAGGAAGGGGTGGTCATCGGAACCTGATCCCCCTGATGACCCACATACTGGCGGTGGCCTACCCAGAGCTGAATGGGCGCTTGAGGGCATCACAGCAGCCACAAGGGGGTAAGTACAGTGGGCATTACTACAATAATTAGTAGGTGGCATGGGATCCGGGTGGTGGGTGTCAGTTAGTGGGTGCCCCTTAATGCCAGGCCAGCCATTGCAGCATGATCCATCTCAAGGGTAATGGTTGAAAGGGAAAAAAAGGTAACCTGGCTAGGTCGCATTCCATGTCTGACAAGCCTTAGTGGGTCGCAGGAGGCGTGCAGTTGGCGGTGTTTGGCCCTCATCATGCTACGGCATCTAGCCAAATCAATGGCAGTGCAATGCATAGTGCTCAATCCTGATCCCTGTGTGTGACGGTGCTGTGTATGCCAACAGTGGTGTTGGTGCAGTAACTGACCCTGTGTTCTCTTTCTCTCTCCCCCCTTTATCTTCCGTCATCCTGTCCATGTGTACATTAGCATCATGTGGCGGAGGAGCAGGGGCACCGGCAACAGAGGGAGCTGCATCCCACAGGTCCCAGGAAGCAGAGTCCACCGACGCCGAGGGAGCCAGTGGGACAGAGAGCTAGGGGAGTACCACGGCAGAGGCGGGAGGTGACAACAGAGACTCAGATACCTCCTCCGATGGAAGCTCCCTGGTGGTGGCAGACACCTCTGTGACCACCCAAGCTGCAGGTACAACCGCCACCCCCGTACCACCACCGCCCTCCCAGTAGCCTCTCAGTGAGTTGCCCTTGCCCACTCACGCAGGAGGGTGGGCATCTCCTTTGCCCTAGGCACCTCAGGCCCTGCCCCAGTGAGCTCTGCTACCCTGAGTGAGGAGGCTATTGACCTCCTGAGATCCATCTCTGTAGGGCAGTCAACCATTGTGAATGCCATCCAGGGGCTGGCATCCCAGAGGCAGCAATGCAGTGCATTCCTGGAGGTCATCCACGGTGGATTGGCGGCCCAACAGAGATCGGTTCAGGCTCTGGCCTCCTCTCTGATGGCATCCATTGTCCTTGTCCCTACCGTCCCTCCTCCAACTACCACTTCCCAGTCTCCTCAACCCCAACCCATCCCATCCCATGCATACATACAGACGAGCATCTATACAAGACAACAAAGAAGAGTAGCACAGTCAAACACAAGCACCACACTTCATGACACAAGCACTCACGCAAACACCAGACATTTGCAAACACAACCACATCCACTGCCTCCACTGTCTCCTCCTCCTCCCTCAGTGTCATGTCCACACTCACACCTGCATGTACTGCTTCAACAACCACCACCAGCATCACCATACACACCTCACTAGCAGACACCTCCACAACATCCATGCACGCGTCCCGTGTCCTCTCCAACCCTGTCCGTCCCCCCTCCTAAAGCATACTAACGCAAGCACTCAGAGACCCAACAGCCATCCACCTCACATCAGCACACTCCCCATACACCTGCACTCAAGTCCAGCAGACAAATTCCTCCAATAACCAGTCCCTCAACCTCCACTCCCATCCCTCCTCCCTCTTCCCGCCCCACCGTTCCTAAAAAAAAGTTTCCTTGCCCAACTTAACCTCTTCCCTCCCTCTCCCCCATCCTGCCCGTAAGAGCAGGGTCCCAATGACCCAGCTCAGCACCTCAGCCAAATAGTCCACGCAGACAGTGGAGGCAAGACAGTGATGGTTCCCACTCCACCAGCCAGGAAGGGTAAGGATCCCACAGCCACTGCCATAAAGGGGAAAAAGCCCTCGACTCCTGCCATGAAGGGCAAGGAGGTCCCACCTCCTGCTATGAAGGGAAAGAAGCCCTTGACTCCTGCCATGAAGGGGAAGAAGCCCTCGTATTCTGCCATGAAGGGGAAGGGGCCCGCACCTCCTGCCTTGAAAGGGAAAAAGCCCTCGACTCTAGCAGAGGCTGGTGACGTGACACCACCACCACCAGTGGTCACGGAGAACCTCACCTCCAGATGAGGCAGTGCAGCCAACTCCTCCTGCAGAGGCTGCACCTTCTCCAGCTGAGGCAGTGCAGCCCACTCCTCCTGCAGATGCTCCACCTTCACCCCCTGAGACAGTGCAGCCCTCACCTCCAGCAGAGGCTGCCCAGGAGGCACCTTCACCTGCTGACACAGTGCAGCCCTCACCTCCAGCAGAGGCTGGCAGGATGACACCACCACCACCAGTGGTCACGGAGCCCTCACCTCCAGATGAGGCAGTGCAGCCAACTACTCCTGCAGAGGTTGCACCTTCTCCTGCTGAGACAGTGCAGCCCACTTCTCCTGCAGACGCTGCACCTTGACCCCCTAAGACAGTGCAGCTCTCACCTCCAGCAGAGGCTGCCCAGGAGGCACCTTCACCTGCTGACACAGTGCAGCCCTCACCTCCAGCAGAGGCTGGCAGGATGACACCACCAGTGGTCATGGAGCCCTCACCTCCAGATGAGGCAGTGCAGCCAACTACTCCTGCAGAGGCTGCACCTTCTCCTGCTGAGACAGTGCAGCCCTCACCAGCTTAAAACGGGTTTAGAGCCTACCCATTACTTACCATTAATTACTACTGAGTGACTTTGATGCCACTCTTGTTTCCTTGCTTCCTATTTGTCAGTGACTCCTGATTCCTACCGGGGTCTGAATGCGTGTCCCTGCCATGGAGCATGGACCAAGTACAGCTTCCTGTCTGTGGCTAATGTCCTTCCACTGATTGGTACTTTAAAAATATATATATATATTGGTACTTTTAAAAAATAAAAATAAATATATATATATATATATACATATACAGGGAGTGCAAAATTATTAGGCAAGTTGTATTTTTGAGGATTAATTTTATTATTGAACAACAACCATGTTCTCAATGAACCCAAAAAACTCATTAATATCAAAGCTGAATATTTTTGGAAGTAGTTTTTAGTTTGTTTTTAGTTTTAGCTATGTTAGGGGGATATCTGTGTGTGCAGGTGACTATTACTGTGCATAATTATTAGGCAACTCAACAAAAAAAATATATACCCATTTCAATTATTTATTATTACCAGTGAAACCAATATAACATCTCAACATTCACAAATAAACATTTCTGACATTCAAAAACAAAACAAAAACAAATCAGTGACCAATATAGCCACCTTTCTTTGCAAGGACACTCAAAAGCCTGCCATCCATGGATTCTGTCAGTGTTTTGATCTGTTCACCATCAACATTGCGTGCAGCAGCAACCACAGCCTCCCAGACACTGTTCAGAGAGGTGTACTGTTTTCCCTCCTTGTAAATCTCACATTTGATGATGGACCACAGGTTCTCAATGGGGTTCAGATCAGGTGAACAAGGAGGCCATGTCATTAGATTTCCTTCTTTTATACCCTTTCTTGCCAGCCACGCTGTGGAGTACTTGGACGCGTGTGATGGAGCATTGTCCTGCATGAAAATCATGTTTTTCTTGAAGGATGCAGACTTCTTCCTGTACCACTGCTTGAAGAAGGTGTCTTCCAGGAACTGGCAGTAGGACTGGGAGTTGAGCTTGACTCCATCCTCAACCCGAAAAGGCCCCACAAGCTCATCTATGATGATACCAGCCCAAACCAGTACTCCACCTCCACCTTGCTGGCGTCTGAGTCGGACTGGAGCTCTCTGCCCTTTACCAATCCAGCCACGGGCCCATCCATCTGGCCCATCAAGACTCACTCTCATTTCATCAGTCCATAAAACCTTAGAAAAATCAGTCTTGAGATATTTCTTGGCCCAGTCTTGACGTTTCAGCTTGTGTGTCTTGTTCAGTGGTGGTCGTCTTTCAGCCTTTCTTACCTTGGCCATGTCTCTGAGTATTGCACACCTTGTGCTTTTGGGCACTCCAGTGATGTTGCAGCTCTGAAATATGGCCAAACTGGTGGCAAGTGGCATCGTGGCAGCTGCACGCTTGACTTTTCTCAGTTCATGGGCAGTTATTTTGCGCCTTGGTTTTTCCACACGCTTCTTGCGACCCTGTTGACTATTTTGAATGAAACGCTTGATTGTTCGATGATCACGCTTCAGAAGCTTTGCAATTTTAAGAGTGCTGCATCCCTCTGCAAGATATCTCACTATTTTTGACTTTTCTGAGCCTGTCAAGTCCTTCTTTTGACCCATTTTGCCAAAGGAAAGGAAGTTGCCTAATAATTATGCACACCTGATATAGGGTGTTGATGTCATTAGACCACACCCCTTCTCATTACAGAGATGCACATCACCTAATATGCTTAATTGGTAGTAGGCTTTCGAGCCTATACAGCTTGGAGTAAGACAACATGCATAAAGAGGATGATGTGGTCAAAATACTCATTTGCCTAATAATTCTGCACTCCCTGTATATATATATATATATATATATATATATATATGTATATATATATATATATATGCACTTTATAAGAGTACATGTGTTTTGTTGTGCTGCTGTTCCCCCCCTCATGTTACTTGGCCCCTGTCCTCCTCCCACTGGCAATTGTGTTGCTGCTTCCTTATTTTTCTCCCATACCTTCCTCATGTTGCTTGTGGTCCACCATTCTCCCACTGTCTGTTGCATTGCTGCTATCACCCTCCTCCCCCTGCCTCGCTTGTGTTGCTTGCTATGCTACTTATCTGAAAATCGGGCACCTGACATGCTTCCATCCACACTCCAGAGAGGAGTCTGATCATGCACTAAGAGGCCTGTATGTGATGCTTGGATATGAGGGGCCTGACTCGGATTGAATCCTGAACCTTCCAGATGCTGCCACTGCAATGTGAACTTTGAAACTACAGGGCACTATCAGGGCACTGTCTTAGGAGACATATGGTACAGCAAAAGACAATAAGCCATCAGTGTCATATACGAATAAGCGTTAGCAAAGCAAATATGTTTTGCCTATGCAAGAGGTATCTGACTTTGTGAATGTTTTTAGACATATTGCACAGTAGCATGGGCTTCTGTGCAACACGAGTTAAAGAGAAAAAAAAACTCTATGACACCGTCAACGCTGGCCGCATCATATCAAATTTTTGGCTGTTGTGCAGCATGTCTGAAAAACACATTGACAAAGCCAAATGATCTTCCTTCGGCGAAACCTATTGGCATTGCCAATGCTTATTAACTTTGTGTGTTTCCCTGCATCCCATGTGCAGACCGATGAGGGAGTGACACACCATGCCTCCACCTCTCCTGAGGGTGGACACCTACACAGATTAAAAGAACATTTTATTGTTCGGTTTCACAGCTGACCCCATTTTTGCCTCTTAACCTTTCCGAGAAGGACTAATCTCTGAGGCTTGACCCTGCAACAATTACGTCTGTGTGTGCTCGGCTTTTCCTGGTGCCCAATCAGGCAGGCAGTTGTGGGTTGGCAGAGTGTAGCAGTTAATCGGAGCTTCTAATTTGGGATTTGCAATAGATAATCTTAACCTTCAGGTGACTGAAGTAACGAGTAGATTGAAACTGAAGGGGCTCAAACTTCATACACAAACCTCAAGCCTCAAGTGTCTGTCCTCTGGGAAGCCCTTTCTTATTGAAGTTTGCCAGGGCCATAAATTAATGTTCGGCAAATACATTCCCAAATGGTATTGTTGGTTTGTACAACAACGAATCATCCATCAGTAACACGTCTGATTTTCTTTAATTTGTGTATTTTGTGGCCCTGTGGAGCAGGGCACCTTGCTCAGGTCTGCACCTGGAGTGTGTGTACTGTGTGACCCAACTTTGTGTCTATATTCAGTGTTGAGAAATCAAAGCAAAGGCAAATTATGTATTTATATGTATGTATATATATATATTTCAAAGTTTTGTATACAGCCTACAAGACCAGTGCGGGAGTAAGGATCCTGAACCCAGAAGCAGTTTCACAAATCATCAGAAGATTCTGCAGGTCACACACTGCTCTTAGAATGCAATCCCACCTACCTTTATTGCCTCCCTCTCTCTCCTTTCAACAAAAAAAGAAGCTGCAGCCTGAAAAATAAGGAGAAAACGGGGGTGTCCTATGCTCACAATTTACCAACAAAGAAAACGCCCCGTACTCCTAAACCCTTAAACCATCCATCTCTCATTAGGTCCTTTTGAAAACCTGCATTATAAGAGCACTCACCCAAATACATTTGGTCTTCGGTTTGGGGGTATGTACCAGTATAAAAGGTATAAAAGTAAATTTGGTGTCAATGAGGACATGTTTTTTAATAAAAAAGAAAAAGGAAGTGCCTCAACAAAAACAACCAATGGAAGCCTGTGAGGGATTCGTTTTTAGGTCGAGCCCACAACCTGTTGTAATTATTGTGGACTTTTAACCACGCCCATCTCATGCCCATCACTTTAATTAGTTCCTGGACATGCCTTTCAAAAATCTCTTGATGTCATTGGTAAATGCTTACGTTTGTCCCACCTTGAGGTTGTTTTTATCATGCCTTACAGACTTCCCCTGTTATATGGATTATTGCATGATTGCCGATGTACTTCAGCGTGGGTGAACTCATTTTTTTCTTTTATCCCTCCCCTTCGTGCTGCACAACGGCCAAGGCGCTCACAGGAACAACAGCGTCAACTTGATCAGCGGTAGTGGAGCGCTGGTCACATTGTTCACATTTACCTATTCAGAGTCATTTCTTGTGGATCTCCTCTTAAAACACTTGAAATTGGTGAATGCTTTATGTAAAACACAAATCCTCAAAGCGAAAGCGGCTCTCCTGGCACAGCGGGAAAGGCGATACTATAATGTTCACTACACTCGGGAAGAGTCACCCCCTAATGCTTTGCAGGCATTTCTTTTTCATAACATTTTTGCCCATAACTCAGCATGTGGTGGTCCTAAGGACAATAGGACCACCACCAAAACGTTCAGCACAACACACTCTTTCTGTCTAGGTCATCTCTGGGTCCCTACACTAAATCTGTCTTGTCTCAAGAATATGCTCTGGGAATGCCCAAGTCTAATGTAGTGGAAATTGTCAGAGAATCCTCAAATGTATTCTGTGGTAAAATGTTTCTTCTTACTTGCTCCCCATTGGTGCATACCCAGTGAAAAATGTATTTGTGTAGTAAGTGTATGAAATCCTTTGAAATCCTATAAAGGGACAGGATTTCTCTATTTTGGGGGCGCACCTTTTCTCTTTCATTGAAGGTGAACCACTGTTGGATTGTCAGTAGAACTTTACTGAGTCCTTCTTGTATTTTCTGATTTATGTGTTTATGTGCTTAATTGATTGTTGGTCCAGCTTAAGTATGTCTGTAATGATATTCTTGGAGTAAACTTTCAAACTCTAGTCCTTGTCTGTCATTCTTATTGAGAATGTTTACAGTTTAATTCTAATGTGTGAGATGTAATCAAGTAGAGACGGGACCATCGGGCAGCACCACACTCTATTAGGGACTACACTGTTCCCCGTCCAAGCAGTTGGCACACACTGGGCAAGTAAATGAGACACAGGTTTGTGCACCCACACCTGTTGGATAGTGCTACCAATTGGCTTAACTTTTCATCACTGGCATGCTTTCTTAAACATGCAGGGAAGAGTCCTACCCACACTAGATCTCCTATGCTAGGTGAAAAAGGTGTAGTGTATCAGACAGGGATTATAATGACTTGTACACTAATCCCTGCAACTATATGTGTAATGTACCCAAGATAAGAGACTTCACACCTCTCTATGTCTGTTTGACCCTTGCACAAAAATCTAACAATGTGTTACAGGGGCTATCAACAATTTTTATAACGTAAAAACAAATTAGAATCTCAGATAACTGGTTAACGAATGGCCGATGTGTTTTAAAGGTTTTCTGGAAAAGCATCAGGGCTTACATGTGACCAAATAGTACAGCACCCCTAAAAAAAAGTAAGGCCAAGACAAACAAGCATGATGGGTGGTCATATGCATTACACACAACAGTAGATAAAGAGAATCATGTCTGTAAGACAAAGTGAATTATATATATTTATTTACACATTGCCACCGGGTGAATGCCTACCAGTGGTCAATGGGTTTAGTAGCTGAAACAACAGAACTTGAATGAACCACCTGAAAAGTATGAAATAAAAATTAATGATTGTAGTTAAAAACACCCAGGCTGCCTCATGATCATAGCACAGCTCAATAAAGGCTACCAAAGAGGAGGCAACGTATAACGGATACATGCAGGAGCATGAAGAAGAGAACTGCTCATCAATCTAATGGCCATTAAACAGCTCACAGGAGTTTATTGAGGCACTAAAACATCAGGAGGCTCAAGTGCCATGTTTATTGTCTTAAGGCACCTATAACTTTACCTCCAAATTTACCAGCAAATAGAGAGTGAGGTAGAAAGCGCCCACTCCCTCAGCTACACAAACCGCTGACTTGCACAGGCTTGTAGACTCCCCAACGAGTGAGTTTAAAAACAAGAGTCCTTGCCAGGGGCGGCTCCTCCGCTATGGCAGAGGAGCGAAGCCTCCCCTGCCAGCAGCAGCAGCTGCCAAACTTTTACAGTAAAAACATAATAAACGAGGGTCTAGCTCCATCCTAACCGCACATTAGCGTCATGTTTCCGATGCTACTGTGGCATTCGATGGCAGAAAACACTGCACCATATTTACAAAGTGGCACACTGCATGCATTGCGCCACTTTGCAACCCCTTGCGCCACATTATACCTGCACCAGGAATAATGTATGAAAGGGAGGCGTTCCCCCATTAGGGTGGCTGAAAAAATGGCGCAAAGAATTCTAAGAGATTTCTTTATGTCATTTTTATCTGCATTTTTAATGCCTTCTCAGAGCAGGCATTAAAAGGAGGTTTCCATTGTTTTCAATAAGCGACTGGGAGCTTTGCATAATTAGCGTTAACATTTTTGACACTAATCCTGCAAAGTGCCAGACTAGCATCAAAAATGATAATGCTAGTTCCCTAGCTACCGCCATGGTGTGCAATATCTCAAATACAACGCATACAAGGTGGCTTTAGGGGGGTGCAAGAAAAGTGACGCTGCACTACGTGCAGCGCCACTTTTCATAAATCTTCCCCTAGGTTTATTAAGGTTTTACTATAAAAGGGGGCACCATGTGAGGGAGAGTGCGCATGTATGTTACACAGGCCGTCTCGGGCCGGCCAAACATACATGCTCACTAGGCTCTCTCCAACTCGGCACTGTGTTGCCGGGTAGGAGAGAGCAGGCAGAGGCTCTCACTCTGCCTCCGAGTGCCCTGGCTGGGCACTCCGTCCAATCCTTACGCAGCTTTCATGCTGCCAGTAGCATGAAAACAGCATTAGGATTGGACGCAGGACAGGCTGGGAGCCTGTGCATGTAGTGGAGGACCAGAGCGGATCGCAGCGGTGAGAAAGGTAACGTTTTTTAAAATTATTATATATCTTTTTTGTCTCCTCGCCACACGCCACTGTGCCACTTTTCCCTCCCACGAGCCGTGTCTGGTACTTGCTTATGAGGATGCCAACCATGCTGGAAATAAAACATAACATGCCTCCATGAAATGGAAAGACAAGACACATCTAGGGTGCCAGAGGTTCAGAATCCACTTAAAAGTACACACAGAAAATGTTGGCGGAAGCAGGGGAATTAAACTGCCGGGACACCTCACACTCATGAGATCACAGAATAATTGCTTGAGCATAAACGCAGGAGGTGCCATCTTGAAAGTATGCTCAAATCAGAATGGCCTCAAGTACTCAGCCAAAGGGTACTAGTAACAGCGTATTGAACAGAAAGAAAAGCAATCCAAGACTCAAGCTTGATCCTGGGAACATTGTGCTTTAATGATTGACCTCTTGCATCAAGTAAAAAGGAAGAGGGAGCACCAGAGAAGGCACCCTCAGTCCCAGCCCAAAAAGCCATCAAACTGTGTTATGGAGCGAGGGGCAAGGTAGAAGATAAAAGGACAGAGAGAAAGAAAGAACATAATGCTCAATGGTTAGAAAATGCTCATCCAGCCTAGAATTCAACCGGTCTCTGCAGTGACCTAATCAATGTAGTAAGGCTGTTTTACATGTATCTTATGCAATCCCACCCAACCCCAAACTTATTGGTTTGATCAAAATAAATTAAACTGGCTTCTTTTCTGGTTAGAGCCTTACCTTTCTGGGCTAGGCTTTCAAGCACCGCTCATTCAAAATCCAGACCATGGTGTGCTTCTCTGAAATGATGGTGTGCTTCTCTGAAATGCTAATTTTGCTGTCAGCCTCCCTGTCCTGAGGGTGCCTATGAGTTCTTCCAATCCGTATCTTCACCTACCTGGTGGTCAAGCCAATACAGGATGGACCACAAGGACATTTCAGTCTAAAGGTGACAAAGCAAACGTTAAAATTACTCATTTTACTGTGAAACCAGAATCTCCCATTGCTGAATATAATGCTTTGGGCCGGGGTTGTGCATTCACAGGCGCTGCATCTCCTGCAGGATTATGATCCTTGATCATAGGGGGGGTTCTACTGCCCAAGATCTGGACCAACTACCATCTTCTTCCAGGTTAATACACGGTCTGCCCAAAATTGGAATAGCTGTTATAGACCATTGCATAAAATAACAGTAAATCAATTAAATAAAGTTCTTAATTCTCCAATCACGTTTAACTGTCCAGTTTCCAGTTATTCTAATTATATCAACTAAATTATGTCTATATACCAGCTCGCTCCTCCAGTAGAACAGCAACAAAAATAAAAAAAGATATATCTTACCATGGTTTAGTCACTCTGAAGAAACTCAAGTTGTAAATCAGGCAGGCAAAACACTAATGGCGAATAGACTAAGGACTAGAAATTCCAATGTAAAATGATGAATCTTCAAAAAACCTATACGTGACAAAGGTTCCACTTATTATAATAAAAGAATTAAAAAATGCCAAAAATAAGCAAAATTAAACCTTTACAATGATCAGTAATCCGTCTCATACCCCTGTAATCCTAACAATAAAATGAGCGTCCCTCGTTTCAGTCAAGCTCTGATATCCGCATCAAAGAATCACCTTTATCAGGAGCCTTTACCCACAGTTCTTCTGAAAGACCTTTGTCAACTCAACCATTGGAAGCATTTCTGCTCTGATTATGAAGTGCAGACCTGGAGTCCCTTCAGATCATATCCAGTTTCCCTTGGCATTGGGCATATGGCATTGTCCTCCGTCAGGGAAGCTCTACATCTAATTGTGAATATCTCACATAGCTCTGGTATTGTATCTATTGAATCGAAATAGGGCGTAATCAAGACCAATTCGTAAGAATCCTAACCTTGGCTCTGAAGAGCACTTTAATTACCATCCCATCACTTTGCTACCCACCTTCGCCAAGGTTATGGAAAGTGCTGTTGCAAGCCAAGTTTCTACCTTCACAGAGGCTAGCAATTTACTAGCAGGGGCGGCTCCTCCGCAATGGCAAAGGAGCGTCGCCCCACTGGCTAAGAGCCAGCAGATAAAAAATAAAACAAGCATGTGCAGGGAGGGGCGAGGCTGCTCCATGGGAGGAGGAGTGGAGTCAGTGCACTAAGGGGGTTATTACAACTTTGGAGGAGGTGTTAATCCGTCCCAAAAGTGACGGTAAAGTGACGGATATACCACCAGCCGTATTACGAGTTCCATAGGATATAATGGACTCGTAATACGGCTGGTGGTATATCCGTCACTTTACCGTCACTTTTGGGACGGATTAACACCTCCTCCAAAGTTGTAATAACCCCCTAAGTGTCTTAGGCCGGCCAAACTGATATGTGTACTTAGGTTTCTATAACCCGGCTGTGTTGCACTGCCGGGTTGGATAAAAAGCACAGACTCCAATGCACTCTCTGAGCACTCTCTAGGTATAGCATGAGAGCAGTGCCAGGATTGCGTGGGGGAGCCTGTGCCGATGTCCCAGGGACTGCTGAGACATCATCAGGAGAGAAGAGGAGCGAGGCGACCGGCGGCAGGACAGATACGTTTTTTTTTTTAATTATCTTATTATTCGTCCACCCCATCATTCCCCCCTTTGAGATTTGTGGCGGTTGCCAATGTTTACTAGTGATGTGCAGATAACATAAGTGCCAAATCAGCACTGGTGTCTGTCGTTGGCGATCTAGATATTGCAGCTGACAATAACATCTCTCCTGTCCTTACTCTCTTGGGCCTGTCCATGGCATTAAATACTCTGGATCACACCATCTTGCTCTCTAGACTAAAAAGTTCTGGTTTAGAGCAGTGGTTCCCAACCTGTGGTCTGGGGACCCAGGGAGTCCGCGAAGCCTCCTCGGTGGGTCTGTGACTGCTTAGAAAATTAAATAAGATTAACAGATTAGTTCCCCTGCTTTCAGTACTGACCCATTGAGGGGTCCCCAGATTCCAATAATGATTCAGTGGGGGTGCCTGGGATCCAATAATGATAAAGTGGGGGCCCACAGAAGTCAACAGGTTGGAAACCACTTGTCTAGATGGTACTGTGCTGGCTTGGGTTCCATCTTCTCCACATGATAGATCTCAAAGAGCCCTTCTAGGCAATTTTGATCAGACTCGAACATCTAACCACTGGCGTGCCTGAGGCGTCAATTCTTCCCTCCGATTTATTTAATGTTTACAAACTTCCCCTTAGGAAACTCATGATCTTCTATGGCCGCAGGTTCTATACTCTATGCTGACAACATTCAGCTTTTTTTTTTTTTTTTTTTTTTTTTTTTGTGTGCAGCCTCTGCCACATCACATGGCCTCTCTGATTGGATGTACGACACCAAGACCCGGAGGAAGCTAAGCTGACTCAAAACAAATATACAAATAAACTGAAATTCTTGCCGAGGTCACCTTCCTTTTGGCCCTTTGGACCTGAGCGCGAGGCCACAAAGGGGAAGTAACCAAACGCTAT
Source organism: Pleurodeles waltl (assembly GCF_031143425.1). Taxonomy (NCBI): domain Eukaryota; kingdom Metazoa; phylum Chordata; class Amphibia; order Caudata; family Salamandridae; genus Pleurodeles; species Pleurodeles waltl. Next base: position 956,686,551 of record NC_090443.1, read on the forward strand.
ACAAATCCAATTTCATTCATTTATTCAGTCATTCATTTTCCAGTATAGAAAACATCTGTGCAAAGTCCTGGCATTATTTCAGACAAAAAACTGACTATGGCTAATCGGATGTGCGCACTGGTCTCTTTCTGTACTCTCTGGGTGCATGCTTCATTCCATTGTGGTTTGCTTCCCATAGAAAGCAGGACATCTGTAATTGATGCTGTATATGGTATCAGACGTGACTAAAGCAATCCCATATGTTGTGAGATCTCTAAAAATCTTCTTCAAACCTTAGGAGTATTTCAAAACCAAGCAGCCAGACTGATGACTGGTACTTCACTCTTTTTCTTCGGGCAGCACGTTTCTAGCCCAACCGTATACAAAGTAGAATTTCTTTTAAAAAGCCCTGCATTGTACACAAATGTCTGTGTGTAATCTTAAACAACAAAGGGGCTTATTTACAAGCCCTTGCACCACTGTAGCATCACTCTAGAGAAAATATGGAGACTAGAACCTTCCACAGCCAACTTCTCCACCCTCAAAACCACAATTCGCAGCCATCACCAACTCATACGCACCGCCAAAAGAGATCACTACAAGACACGCCTTGACAACAACTCTCAAAACAGCAAAGAACTCTTCACCATCATCAAAAAACTTGCCAAACCCAAAGCCAGTACATAGACCCCACACACACAGCCCTATGTGACGCCCTTTCCAGCCACTTCCTCCACCAAATCCTGGACATCCACAACAGCTTCATACCACACACACATCCACCATACACACCCCTCACTCACCCAACCCAACCCCCACTCAGGTCCCCACACCACACTCTCCACATGGACCTCCACCACACACGAAGAAGCCGAAAAAACCATGAACTCCATCCACTCCGGTTCCCCCTCCAACCCCTGTCCACACCGCATCTACAACAAAGCTAGCCCTACCATCGCCCCCATACTCTACAACATAATCAACTCCTCTTTTGACTCTGCCACCTACCCAGACCCCTGGAAGCACGCGGAAATCACCGCTCTCCTAAAAAAAAAAAAAAGCTGATCCAACTACCGCCCCATCTCCCTCCTGCCTTTCCCCACCAAGGTTGCAGAGAAGTTAGTCAACACCCGCCTATCCCACTTCCTCGAAGTAAACAACACTCTTGACCCCTCACAATCTGGGTTCCGCAAGAACCACAGCACAGAAACCGCCCTCATCGCATGCACTGACGATATCAGGACCAAAGTCGACAAAGACAAGACTGTCGCACTCATCCTCCTAGACCTCTCCGCAGCCTTTGACACCGTCTGCCACCACACACTCAGCACACGCCTCCACAACATAGGAACTCGCCACAAAGCCTTAGACTGGCTCACCTCCTTCCTCACCGACCAGACCCAGAGAGTCCGCCTTCCGCCCTTCCACTTCAACACTACCAAGATCACCTGCGGAGTCCCCCAAAGGTCCTCCCTCAGCCCCACACTCTTAAACATCTACATGATCCCCCTAGCCAACATCCTCCGAGCACACGGAATCACTATCTTCTCCTATGCAGATGACACCCAACTCATCCTCTCCCTCACCCGCAACCCGACCACTGCCAAAACCAACCTACATGCCGCTCTCCTCGACACCGCCAACTGGATGACCACTAACCACCTCAAGCTCAACTCAAACAAAACCGAGATCATCATCTTCGGCCCCAACAAAACCATATGGGACGATTCCTGGTGGCCCACAACCCTAGGCCCCGCACCCACCCCCGCAACCCACGCACTCAACCTCGGCATCATCCTTGACCCCTCCCTCTCCATGACACAGCAAATCAATGCTCTAACCTCCTCCTGCTTCCACACACTTCACACTCTAAAAAAATCCTTCAAATGGATTCCCCCAGAAACCAGAAAGACAGTCACCCACGCACTCATCAGCAGCAGACTGGATTACGGTAACGCCCTCTACGCCGGCACCACACTCAAACGCAAACTCCAGAGAATCCAGAATACAGCCGCACGCCTCGTCCTTGGCCTCCCCCGCCATGAACCAATCTCACCACACCTCAAATCCCTTCACTGGCTCCCCATAGACAAGAGAATCACATTCAAGATTCTCATCCACGCACACAAATCCCTCCACAACACCGGCCCAACCTACCTCAATGAAAGAGTTAACTTCCACACTCCCACACGCATCCTCCGATCAGCCGACCTCGCCCTAGCCACAGTCCCCCGCATCCAATGCACCACCACAGGAGGCAGGTCTTTCTCCTACCTCTCCCCCAAAACCTGGAACTCCCTCCCCACCGACCTTCACAAAACCAAAGACCTCCTGCTCTTCAGAAAGAACCTCAAAACATGGTTGTCCGATCAGTGACCCTCCCTGCCCCCCTCCCTGTTTTCCCTCCCCCAGCGCCTTGAGACCCTCACGGGTGAGTAGCGCGCTCTACAAATTTTTTTGATTGATTGATTGACTCTGCGGCACAATCAATCCCCTGCATTGCGACACATTTACACACTGTCGCAATGGGACCATTGTGCCAGTTTGTAAAGCCCTGCACCAGATATAATGTATGCAGGGCGGGCGTTCCAACGTTAAAAGCCTCGCAAAACTGGTGCAGTAAAATTTACTACATTTCACTACGTTGTTCTTTTTAACGTCTGCTCAGAGCAGGCGTTAAAGTAACACTGGGCTTTGTAACATGGTATCCTCCTCGCATTACTGGAGTAGCGTCAGATTGCCGATGCTACTGCAGCAATGCGCCACTTTTGTGCCAACTGATGCTCCAGAATTTCTGGCGCATCTGTGATTGTATACCACAGAGCGCTGTATCATAAATACAGAGATACCATGGCGTCATTGAGGGGTGTAGGGCTGGTGCTAGAAAATTGGCGCATTGATGCTGATGTGCCAGTTTCCAGTAGATGAGGCCCAAAATCTGCAAATGCATTTCAATATATTCCTTGAGAACCTCTTCTGCCTCCCTTCTTACTCAACCTTCCTTCAAAAAATCCAGCTTTGGTGGTAAACCTTTTTATATTATAGGCCCTAGCCTGTGAAACTCCCTCCCAAAAAAACATCTCATCCCACACTCTTTTCAAAAAGCAATTAAAAAGCATTCTCTTGCCATGATGTGCTCCATTCCTCCAATGTAGATTGGTTAGTCCTTAGCGCCAAGAGGCCATTCGAACAACACTGCACTTAAAAATGTAAATTGACCATAACGCATCACAACTAAGGAGGGACTAAGGTTGCACAGATTACTTTGTTTGCGATCTACGAAATGATGCATCCTCTTTACAGATATGTTAATATTACAAACAATTCTTAAATTAATAGATCAATTATTGTAACAGAGAGTGTCGTCCTGACCGGAAGAGGATGCACCAGTCCTCAGTTCTGTGTCATAAGCTACAGGAAAGTTCTTTGCAACATCGTAGTGAAGGTTATTCTCATGTTTAGAAGGTAGAGTGGAACCTATTTTAAGTCTTAACATTAAGTGTTGGATTTGTCTCTGGAAAACAACAGTGTTGTCTGCATCTGTGTGCTTCACCACTTCTGTCATAGGGTTACCTAAAGCAGCTCGGCGCTTTTCATTCTGTGCTGGAGGAGGCATGCCATGCTGTCTGCCAGGTGGCCAGAGGGAGCTTGTTTGGAGAGCACCATGGGTTTATGTGCGCTTCGATATTGCATGGACCTCGATTTGCCAAAATGCCAAGGATAGCGGAAGTGACATCATAGCCCTTTGACCTGGGATGACTTTGTTGAAAATGACATCACAAATCACCCCAGGTAGCATTAAAGGAAGTGATGTCATGTGACCTTTGATCCTGATGATATCATAGGTAGCGACATCACCAAAGTTAAAAAAAAAAAATTAAAAAAAAAAGCACAATAAGGGCAACATAATAACCAGGGTTAATAAAATAAAAACATTATAGAGGAAGTACGCATCTTTTTTAGTTATTGCACATATTTCAAAAGAGCTGCAATCGTATCAGGAATGCAGCCACCACATACCCAGTTACAGCCCCCGGCGTTCATTTACCGTCCACAGTGCCAGCCACAGAGCCACATGGAAAGGAGCAACTGTAGCTGAAAGGCACCAAGATCAGGAACAGCTTCGGCTGTAGCAGAGCAGGCTTCAATTAAACCCATGGACCTTTGCTAGGAGGGCTCTGGAGAGTCTCCCTTGAGAAAATGTTAAAAAATGGGGCTCTGACTCTACCTAGGAGTTGACCCCATGTTTTTTTTTCAAAGTTTGCACTGTCTGCCCCCTAAAAGAGGTGTAGTCCCTCATGCCAAGAATTCCATGCAGTATGCCAGTGCCAGAAATTACACACACACACTCCCTCTCTCTCTCTCTCACACACACTCCCTCTCTCTCTCTCACACACACACTCCCTCTCTCTCTCACACACACACACTCCCTCTCTCTCTCACACACACACACTCCCTCTCTCTCTCACACACACACACACTCCCTCTCTCTCTCACACAATACACTCCCTCTCTCTCTCTCACACACACACTCCCTCTCTCTCTCACACACACACTCCCTCTCTCTCTCACACACACACACTCCCTCTCTCTCTCTCACACACACACTCCCTCTCTCTCACACACACACGATACGGTTAACTGTTAAAGAAAAGCACAGACATCAGAAAAAAAATACACTGAAATGTTTACCTACAAGGAATCCCTATTTTAGCATTGTTTGTTCCATGAAGCTGTTTTGTTCCTAGTTGATTTTAGTTAACTTGACACTTTGCGTCCAGTGTCCTCCCAAATGTCTACCCTGCAGTGAAGCTTCCTTGCACCCTGGGCCTGGAAGGTGGGCTGCTCTGTCACCAGGTAAATTCTTACAGCTGCTGTGTGCAACTATTTACAATCTCAGTGATCTAAGCCACAGTCTGCTCTTGTACAGCTGAAGTGCAACCTGGAAATAGGGTTATTTTCCTGGTGCATGTTGATCACTACAGAGGCCAGGGGTCACAAGAACTATGCCAGGGGTCGCAAGGGAGAGTCCAGGGGGCGCAACTGTGACCTCTGGTGACCCCTAAATGGACTTACACTGTCTTCTTTGTCCCCAGTGCAATTGTTTATACATAGCACTGCATACCCCAGTGCGAGGCACCAAGTACATGATCAGCTAGGTAGCATGCTTCGCCATGGGGGAGTGCCTGGTGTAATGAAAGTTGAGGAGGCCCCCCGCAAAGCGCAGAGGCTGTGGGGGCTAATGTTACGCCTTGGTTCAAAGGGTGTTGCATTTGCAGAGAGGTGTATTTCTTGATGGCTTGCATGAGTGGCCAACATGGTGGTCTTATCCTGAACTGGGTCCCTGTGTTTGACGGTCTGGGGGAGAAAAGGTGAGTGATAGATCGAGCACATGTAGTTTGCAGAGTCAGCTGCTATGAGTTACTCTGAAGATCCCCTGCAGTGTTTTATGTGACCACCAAGCCTTCTCCAACCCTTTAGTTATTTTCTTATCTGTTTGTCTGTAGACTGATCAATCAAGGTAACTCCAGCCTGCAGACTTGGAGGGTTATTACAACTTTGGAGGAGGTGTTAATCCATCCCAAAAGTGACGGTAAAGTGATGGATATACCACCAGCCGTATTATGAGTCCATTATATCCTATGGAACTCGTAATACGGCTGGTGGTATATCCGCCACATTTGGGACGGATTAACACCTCCTCCAAAGTTGTAATCAGAAGCCAATCCTTTGGCTAGCATAGTTACCCTGGTTTCCCGTTTCTTTAGTGGTCGATGCCGCAGTAGGAAACCCGCAGGGCACAAGTCATAAAAAACAAGAAGTGGCTGGACTTACCAAGTTAGTCAATATACCAATGACATCATGGTGCATGACATCACGGTGCGTGACATCGCACATGCCATCACAGGAAGTGGCCTCACAACCCATAACCTCACAGGAAGTGACATAACAAAAAGTGACATCAGAGCTTAACACCTCAGATATATGTGTGCAGTTATATCACAAGTACATTTGAGCACATTACTAGATTTAGCAAGTGAGATTTCACATTGGCGTTCTGCCAAAAAAATGATGCAACTCCAAGACAAAATCTGGGCCTCAATTTAGAAATTGGCAGCAAAGAGAAATGTGGCAATAAATCTGTTCTGCTTAGTTGGTTGCAAAGTCTGCATTTTAACATATCTGATGGGGTTAAGGCACCTACTACGGTGATCTTTGGGTGCCCAGTTACTTTCAAGGAATAATAGCAATGGTAAAAAAAACTCTGGAGGTTAACACATTTGCTGGAGAGATCTGTGTTTTGTCTAGCCCCCGTTTTGAATCAAAGTAGCATAGATGGGTAATGTGTCTCCTGCAAAGCACATCATATAACATGCAGATGACAGATTTTTATTTTTTGTAAATAGGTAAATGGGTTACTGCATTTAACACAAATATCTTTTTGTTACTTGCAGTTCATAAATTGTAATCCTTCTAATATAGCACAGCGGGCTATGAAGGATGTGTCAATCCTACACCTTGCAACCCTCAATGTCTTATATAACACTCCCTCTACATTGATTTACATACGTATGATTTATTGTCAATGTATAGCGTTTACGTTTGATGTAAAGCACCTTGCATTGAGATGAGTAGCACTATAAAAGGAGTAAAACCAAATAGTGGTAATTAAAGTGTTATTTGTGTAAATACTGGGACAAACCAACACATGTGTCTTTCTTACCTTGAATGCATATGTCTTGTATACAGGGTCTGAACAAAGTCAAAACCATGCCTCCCATAAGTAGCTGTGAAGTGATAGGCTGTGTGCCTTTGTTTGCCCTCCATTGCCTTTGCAGCTAGGTGTGAGACTCTAGATAGCTTCCAGCCAGGATTATCAAACAAAAGGAGGCTTGATGGCCCCTTAACTTTGGCCAACAAGAAAAATTAGCAGTGTTTGGACAAACTACTGAGTTAAAACGTATTGTGTGAACAAATTTTTGTGTCAAGATTTTATGACAATATTATCATTAAGGTAGGTTTCTATGGGTAAATAAAGTTTAAGTATAATATAATCCACATAAGTGTACCCTGACTATATATATTTCTTTGAGGTACAATGATGTGGAGTTAAGAATAGTAAATCCATACTTACCTATTTACACTTACCTTCTCAATATTTTCGTCCTCATTATTTTTGACACAATATTCTGCCCACTTGATATTTTTAGCTTTGATATTCTATCAAACAACATAAACCCAGCACATCCTGCATATTTCATTCATCCTGGTAGGTGACGAGTGTCGCCCCCCAGCACTATTTGACTGGTCCAGTAGACGGGGGCATTCACGGTCCTCTTCGACAGCCATGGCGCTTGGCCATTAGGCAGATGCTAGGAGGAGCTATTGTTGCTTTCTCAAGGTATACAAAGGTTCCTCTCGATCTTTGAGTTGCCCTTTCGTTATATACAAAGCAGAAGCAGTGGCACTCGGCCTGTGCTTTTTCACAACACTATCTCACTACCATGTATGGCGAGGGAGGAAAGACAAGAGGCACAGTGCTGTGGTGTGTCTTGTTACAGATGTGACAACCCAAACCATGTTTCGAATAGTCCCACTTGTTTTGCTAGGAATTTAACATGTAAGGGTTGTGGAAAAAGAGGATACACCATGAAAGTTTGCAGGAGTCTCAAGATCAATAATATTGAGCTACAGGATATGCATCAACACGCTGTATTATGCATATCGCAGGATGCTACTGATGAAATCCACAAGGATGACGTGGATGCTGGTCGTGTAAAAATGCCAGAATGTCAAATTACTATCGATGACAAGGAGGTCACAGTTCTGGCAGACTCAGAATCACCATATACGTTGGTTGGAGATAAGAATTTGGAGCGCATTTTTTGGAAAACTTGACATACAATTAAATAAACCTGATATCAATCCGGGAGGTTATGGAGGAATCAAAATTGACCTCATTAGCCACACTGTTATGAGAATTTATTTTAAGTGACAAGAGACAGTAGGGAAAGTTTATGTGGCCGAAAGAGGTGACAACTTGCTAGGTTGGTTTCACCAGAAGGATTTGGGTATCATATTAAATCCTAATGGCACTTATCAAGTCATGTTAGTGGAAAATGTAAGTGGTGGAGAGGATGTAATCAGAGACTTTCCTGATGTGTTTACAGATCGACTTGGAGTTCTCAAGAATTGAATCATCGGAATGGTTGGCTCCAGTAGTATTAGTACCAAAAGAAAATGGCACTAAGATCAGGATGTGTTTTGACTTGAGGTATTTAAACCAACGCAAATGGGTGGATCGACAACCTTTACCTAACGTAGCAGAGACATTGTCCATGCTTAAGGGTGCGAAAAGTTTCAGCGTGATGGATCTGTCAGCAGCTTACCATCAGGCAATGCTGCATGAGGACTCCCGACACCTCACGTCTTTTGTAAAACCATTGGGGACGTTCAGGTTCAAGAGGTTACAGTTTGGATTAGCATCAGCAGCAGCTTGTTTCTAGAGGTTAATGAAGGAAGTCCTGGAAGGGGTTCAGAATGTGTGTTTTTTCCAGGATGATATCCTCATTTATGGTGACAATGAAGTGGCTCATGATATAACTTTAAAAGACGTTTTAGTGAAACTCAGAGATAATGGACTGACTGTAAAAAAAGAGAAATTTCAATTTAGAGTTAACACAGTGCCACATTTGGGACATGTTATTTCTGGAGAGGGTATCAAACTCAAGATGAGTCTGACTGAATCCATTGTCAAGGCACCCGCTCCTGTTGACAAGGATGGTGTTCGATCCTTTTTAGGTTTAGCTGAATATTATTCAAAGTTTGTTCAAGGTTTTGCCAGTATGGTTATGCCGCTAAGGATATTGCTTAAGAAAGGGAGCACATTTATTTGGTCTGATGAATGTGAGGAGGCGTTTGTGTGTGTCAAGAATGTAATAGGCAATATGCCAAATTTGAACCATTTTGATGTGGCTAAGAAGACTATTCTTACCACTGATGCCAGTCTTAAGGGGCTAGACACAGTTTTGAGCCAAGTATATAATGGAGAAGAGAAAGTGATAGCATTTGCCTCTTGTTCTCTGAAGGGAGTGGAAGAAAAATATTCTGTCATTGAACAAGAGGCACTTGCTTGTGTATGGGCTATCCATCATTTCAAGTTTTTCTTGTGGAGCTTACCTTTTACATTAAGGTCTGATCATAAACCATTGGTACACATCTTCACATGTAAGGGGTCAGATAGAGCTACTCCCAGAATTAAAAGGTGGTTGGAGAGTGTGTTGGAGTTTAATTTTAAGATTGAATACTTACCTGGATTGAGAAATGCCACAGTGGACTGTTTGTCTAGATTGCCTGTTGAAGGAGATGATCTAATGAAAGAGTACTTCAGTGATGTGGGTGATGGAGTCAATTTTATCTCAGGAAGAGTGGTGTTGAGAGAGTGATAAAGATGCTGTTTTAGCGGAAATAAAATGCATGATAATGAGTGGATAGTCTGATCAGAAGAACTTGAACATGGAGGTACAAATATTTTGGGGAGTGAGAGATGAATTAAGCACCTTGGATGATTAAGTGTTCAAAGGAGATTGTGTGATTCTACCGAAAGGGTTAGAAGATAAAATAATAAATCTTGCATATGAAGGGCATCTAGGCAGGAATCTTACCAAAGCTAGAATACGAGAAAGGTATTGGTGGCCTGGGCTGGACAAAGAAGCAGAAAATTTAGTGAGGGGTTGTTGATTATGTGCTAACAGTGACAAGACTAAACTAGTAAGAACAGCACCTTTATCTCCCACAGAAATACCTGATGAACCTTGGTTCAAACTTGGGCTAGATATTGTAGGACCTTTCAATGTATTATATCCCAATGAGAAGTATGTATTGGTCCTTGTGGACTATGAGTCGAAATGGGTGTACACTTGTTGTGTTGGATCATTTACCACTAAGACTGTGGTAGAAATTTTGAAAGATATATTTGTTTCGGAAGGCATTTCCAAGATAATTGTCACAGACAATGGGGTACAATTTGTTTCTGATAAAATGAAAACATTTTTGGAGGATTTGTCAATTGAACATCAATGTACAGCACTTTATGCTCCACAAGCCAGTGGTCTTATTGAAAAGATGAGTGGGTTTATAAGGGATTGTGCTCAGTTAGCCATGACAAATAGAGGAGAGTTCAGAAACATTTTGAGGGATAAGCTGTGGGCTCATCGCACCACTCCAAATTTTTTAACATAGAAATCTCCATTTCAAAATTTGAGAGGACGAGTGGCGGGATCCAAGTTGAATCCCAAGTTTTTTGGATGTTATGGTAACAAAGAGAGTGTGGATGGGAGCAAAGTTCTTATGCATCAGAGAAGGTATAAAGAATGATTTGATAATAAACATGGTGTTGTGGCCAGGAACTGGAGATTAGGGGAGTTGGTGTTTGTAAAGAAACCAAGGTGGATTTCTAAGGGGGAGTCTAAATTCATAGGACCATTTCGTATCAAAGAGCTAAAGAAAAATGTGGTAACTCTGGAAAATAGAGATGTTTGGAGCATGTCTAGATTGCCTAAGTGTGATTGGAATGCTAAAATGATGGAGGCCAAACTACATGCTGGTGAATTGGGAGTTAGTAGGGAAATCTTACAGCATCATAAAACCGCTTCTTCATGCAGGGAGGTCCGCATGAGAAGGAGGCCGGAGTATCTCAAGGACTATGTGTGATCATGGTAGTGTCCACACTCTCTTTGCACTTTTATGGTCCGTGCAAGGTATGTGCGTAATGCTGTTAGCCTATTATATTGTTATATAATTTAGTTGATTGTTAATAATTGTATACATATTTGTTTGGGGGGAAGATGTGCTGTGGTGTGTCTTTAACTGGGATGTGCCTGATGGATTCTTGGGTACATCACAGGGAATGACTGCAACTAGGCAACAGTGGGAGTTGGTGGAGAACGGTAGGAGGAGCAAGCTTTGTTGTGGTGGCTGTATTAAATACATTACTTGAATAAAGTACTTGGAAACACAGGCTGTGTTACAGTGATCTCAACACAAAGCCACACATCCAGGAAGCATCTGTGTTAAAATGGAAGGTATTCACTAAAATGGATTCTCAGGACAGTAAGTTTGGAGAGCTCTTATCCGTGCTGTTTGATGTATGTTGGGGAAAAATGAGTAGGCAAGGAGCTGAAGAACCTTAGGATTAACAAAGGCGATTAGCTCCATGTCTTGAGGATCTCCTAGCACGTGGCAAACAATATATGAGCTGTTGTGGGCATTTGCACATGGATTACTGTTTCAAAAACACTGCCAAGAGCTACTGGTACACCAACGCGGGTGTTGGAATGATTTGTGTTATTTTGTATGCTATTATATCACAATTTATGGTGTGTGGCATGGGTACCAGAGAGTTTGGAATGTTGTACAAGCGTCCCACTTGCTATGATGCATTATTATTTTTGTTATGTTTTCAAGTCAGTGGTTGGCATGTCCGTTTCTATTTTATTTGCTGTGTGTCATTGCCTCTAGTCTCTATTTATTGAGGGATGGAATGAGTGTGTATAAAAGATGGAACATGTTTGCATGTTTGTGGGTTGAGGTATTGTGTTTTCGTGTATGCATGCTTGGTGGCCAGCTGTCTTCTTTTGGCCTTCAGGAGGTGTTTTGCATGCTGGGTAGATGCCGATGTCCATAACCGGTGATGTTTGACCCAGGGCTGTCAAGGATGCAAGGAGTGTTTGAGATTGTGTGTTGCTGGATAAGAGGTACCATACATAATTTTATACATTATGAGAATATAACTCTGGTAGGTTTTATTGTTGTTACCTGGATGTGTTCAGAAACAAAAGTCAAAGCACATTTTAGATTTACATTTGTGCCCAAGCTGTTTGCTACTTTGGGTAGTTTGCAAAGGATACGTCACTTGCATGTGTGGTTTGGTACTGAGGGTTGGCAGGGATGCTTGGATAGTTATATGGAACATGTCATGTGATGGTTAATGACATCTGTTTTGCTTGGTGTTGCAGTGTAGCATTGTGCACCTGTGTGCAGTTTCCACTTATACTGTACGTAGAAGATAAGTCTGTACTTAAAGGTGCATGGTACGTAACATGCTTCTTTGTTGGGTCCTTACACTGCAGATTCTTACACCACAGGTTGTGTTGTGTGGATTCGGAAAGTGTAAGTGTGACACCTGTGGAGCACACACTCAACTAGGAAGCACCGGGGCACTGTACAAAAAGGGGTGCTACAATGGATGTAAAGGTGAAGGGGGCTTTCAACAGTGCATAGGGATGGAGATATTGATTAAAACTGTAGTAGAATGCAAACCACTTGGCTGCAGGGGGTTAAGCCAAAAATGTGAAGTAGAAAGTAGGAGTTTGCCTTGCTAGGGGAGTGGGAGGTGTGAGGACAGATGAGCAAGAGCTGGAGAGGAAGGATGGGTGACTCCCTTCAAGTGGGTCCAGTTACTAGGTAGTTCCGTGTTACAAGATGTTGCTAGAGGAGCATGGCCGGGAGAGGAGGACGGGTTCTCAGTGGATGGGTCTCTTCAGCTGACCTTCATCTTCTGATGAGAAGTTGCTCAAGAAGCAGGAGCCATGCTCCATGAGGCCTGGAGTGGACTGTCTTCAGCGATATCTGGTAACCAGGTAGTTACGCAGCAATGAGATGCTGATGAAGAGGATTTTTTTCTTGGCAGCTTCAGCAGGTGCAGTCTCTTGATCTGTAAAGGGGGCGATGTTGCTTGCTGTGCTTGGTCTGCCTCGCGGTGGTCAGCGTCTTTTGTCTGCAGTCTTATGTGCCACTGTTCTCGTTCCTAAAATGTGGGACGTACTTTGTGTGCTGTGTGGAGGCATTCTACGGGTGCTAGGGAGATCAGAGGGCTGCCAGGGGAAGTCTCCAATGCTCCTAGTGGGGTGCCTGCATGGTCCAGGTGTGCGATTCAATGTCAAAAATAAAGCTGTGAGAACTGTGACAATCACTAGGGACCAATTTAAGAACAATATAGCCACTGTGTATCAATGAAAAAGAAAAGGACACCCATTCCAGTTTTTGTGCATCACTGCTTAGGCATGTTACCTGCATGTTACTACTTGTGCAGGCCACACACCCTGTTTAAAGCCATTGCTATTTCATATTGCCGAACTAAAGAGTATCAGGGCACCTCTGTCAATGTAGCTTTACAGGGTCTGTTTGCCTGTGTGAGCATCCCAGCCAAATGGTGAAGAAAGACCCATACAATGCCTACTTTGAGCCAGCAGTTGCAGGTGGGGCATAACTGCACTTATTTCTGGGGACCGGGACTTATTTCTACATCATCAGACTTTGACCCAAAACAAACGAATGGAAGAAATGAAACAGAGAAACAAGGTGGAGGAGAAAGAAAGATAATGAGAAAAGGAGAAAGAAGAAGTGAAAGAGACCCTGCAGGAGTGAAATAAAGGGGCCTAGAGTATCTGGTGGTGGATAAAAGAGGCATGAGGTGGAATGAAGGTTATATAGACTTGGTATTCGGCAACCCCGATACTCGCCAGTGTGCCTCTGAGAAAAAGTTTGGGCACCACCATTTATTCATATACAAATTAAGCACTGTATCCCTCTCTAGAAACAACACGTCATGTTGTGACAGCTAGGAAAAGTTCGCCCCTCTCCCTAGACTCCTCTCACTTTTTTCGGCATCCCAGTTGTCCCCTTTCCGGTACTAGCCACCTCAAGACTGTGCCTACTGCCCCCTGTATCCTGGCATAGACTTCCTATATACATATTTCACGCTTTGCACATTTTCACATCTTTCTTCGCTGTTCTCGGTACAGCAACAATTGGTTCACATGTTATACATATAACACCAGTAATGACTGGGTCTTAACATAGAGGGGAGAAGTAACTTATGTTAGGACACATTGCAACCGTGTATCAATCAGAGTGGTGACAACAGGCACATATCTATATCCTAAGGAAATGCACATTTCTACATCAGAGTTTAATGACTGTGATTAGCTTCTTTCCAGATGGAGTAGATGACTTTTTCAGTGTGATTTTGAACACCTGGAGGGAGAGAATGTCTCGAATATGGTCGGGAGGAAGTGGGGTCCAGCATGAGAACCCTGAAAGAGAGAAGGCCCAGGAGCCTGGAGGTGGCACAGGATGAATCTGGGGTGATTAAATTGTTGTGCCCAGCAGTTCTTAAGTGCTGAGTCCGTGTCTAGCATTCTGAGGTGTCAGAGAGGTAGTTAGGGGCTAGGGTATTTACTGATTTGAATAGAAGAGTGATTAGTTGGTATTTTACTGTGTATTTCTCTGTTTTACACTGTTGTCTTTTACAGCCTTCTTTGTTTTATATTTAGGTTCCTACTTTCTAAATCACATACATACAATGTTGGTAAAGGAGTGAAAAAAATAATCACAAGTGCCTTTACATCTTGTCGTGCAAGCATATTTGTATATGGACCATGCACAAAAGCTCTGTTGTGATTGTGCCACATTGCAATCTAAAGTTTGTGTTCACTGCAGGGCAAAGGAGCTAAGTGGAGTTCAGTGACTGCCCAGCAAAATATACAGAAAAAGGACCCTGCCCCATGAGGTACCAAACTTTCGGTGCTCAAAAGGGTCAAGAAGGACCCTTCTCAGATATGTCTGTGAACTCCATGAGGCTGAAATATGCACAATAAATGAGCTGGTGGAGGAGAGGGTGGAAGAAAGGTCAATACACAAAAAATGAGATGGTTTAGGAGAGAGTGGAAGAACGCTATAGACACAAAAAATGAGATGCGGAGGAGAGGGTGGAAGAAAAGTATATACACAAAAATGAGATGGTGAAGGAGAGGGTGGATGAAAGGTCTATACACAAAAGAATTAGATGATGGAGGAGCAGGCGGAAGAAAGGTACATACACAAAAAATCTATCCAGCACAAATGGAGAAAAAACCTTTGAGTTCATGTCGAGTCCATGGCTGTGGCTTCACTGTGAATCGCTGCAGATCCGTCTGCTCTATCTGCCAACGCCAACTTATGCATCCTTATTCCGCATCATGTGCTCCATGTTCCACATTCCACCATCTAGTGACGTGTAACGGACCTCACGTTGGCATGGATAATTGTTTCAACTTTACCCAAACTTCTCATGCCGTGCCATGCAACTCATAAAACCCAGCAATACATTAAACAGGCCCAAGCCCACCTATCAAGGCACCAACAAGCATGCCAAAGCACCCATCGTGAGGTGTAGGCCACGTAGGTGCTCACCGAAGACACCACCACCTGCTGTCGCCACTTAGGATCCCGATGAACAGGGGAGCAGCTAGAGGATGGTGAAAAGTAAAGGACAGTGCAGAAATGAAACCTCGCCTAGAGCACGAAAATGCCCAGTGGAGACCCTGAGTGAGATGGCTGCTGAGCTAGAACCGAATAATGTAATGTGTTATTCAATGAAGTCACCGGGAGCACAATCAGCAACCGGTTAAATAATATTTGAAGGTCACTTATGTTAGTCCTAGTCGGGAAATAATTCAGTGACAGCTGTTTTAGTGTAAAAGGTCATTTATTAGGACAGGATTGCATAAGCAACATAACCTTAACTTTTAAACGTAAACCGCAACTTTAATAATGCCCTCCCTTTAACATCTCCTCGCTCATCCTTCCCCTCCAAACCCTTATTTCGTTTCCATTCCCCTACGCACTCCCCTTTTCCTTTCATGCCCCATTTGGTTTGTGCGTACCCCTACTCAGAGCCTTCACCTGCTTGTTTATTCCCTGGAAGGGTGGCCAAGCCCGCATCTGACTCACCACCCTCCCCCATCTACTGCCCTCTCACTCCTGCAACCTGCTCTAACTGACGATTTACCTCCCCCCCTTTGATGTTCGACTCTAACTTCCATCCTTCCAATCTCTCTTCTAATTGCCGGGTGGGTGGGAGGCCAAACTAACTGCGCGATGGGCTGTGCGGAAAGAGGCCGGTCCCTCCACCCCACACTCCTTTTTTCCCCAGCCAGTAGACCCACCCCCACTTACCCGTTGCCCAATCCTGGTCCCGCGCCGTCACTTCCTTCCCGAAAAAGCCCGCGGGAAGACTAGAGCGGTGATCCTGCCTCCCGCGGGCCCCTCCATCGGGAAATAATTCAGTGACAGCTGTTTTAGTGTAAAAGGTCATTTATTAGGACAGGATTGCATAAGCAACATAACCTTAACTTTTAAACGTAAACCGCAACTTTCATAACACCCTCCCTTTAACATCTCCTCGATCATCCTTCCCCTCCAAACCCTTATTTCGTTTCCATTCCCCTACGCACTCCCCTTTTCCTTTCATGCTCCATTTGGTTCGTGCGTACCCCCACTCAGAGCCTTCACCTGCTTGTTTATTCCCTGGAAGGGTGGCCAAGCCTGCATCTGACCTACCACCCTCCCCCATCTACTGCCAACCAGCACAAACCCATTTGGCGTTTTGCTGCCCCCCCACCCCCAAGAAACCACGCTACTGCAACCGGGACTCCTCATTCCTTATTCCTGATCCACAAGTTTTCTCCCCACAACTCCTCAACCAACAGTCTCAGATCCGTCTGATAGTATGCATTCCCTAGTGTGGACAGGTGAACACCATCGTCTCTGAATAATGCTACATCCTGTTCTGTAATGTCTTCATGTTTCAGTATTTTTATCCCCTGTGCCCAGCAAAAAACCCTCATCGCTCTGTTAAGCTTCCTGCGAGCCCGCTCCATGGCTCCATATATGACTGCCCCTCTCCACACTCTACGGGGAACAAATTCTGTCCACACCAAGCATGTACCATGCAGTTTTTGTTTGATAATCTCCAAGTCTCTCTGCATGTGCTGCAGTAGCGTGAGTCCTGACAATTTCACCAGATCATTCTCCCCCAAGTGGATGATTAACAAGTCCGGACATCCCCAGTTCAATAAGTTAGATGTGATGAAAGGAAGCAGGTTACCCCACTGCATGCCGCTCTTTCCCCACCATAACACCTCGTGCCGCCTGCTGGACAGTCCCAGGGCCTGACCATATATCTGTTTCTCCGCGAACTTCGCTGCCCAGTGGATAAA
Organism: Pleurodeles waltl; assembly: GCF_031143425.1. Taxonomy (NCBI): domain Eukaryota; kingdom Metazoa; phylum Chordata; class Amphibia; order Caudata; family Salamandridae; genus Pleurodeles; species Pleurodeles waltl. The sequence goes on from NC_090443.1 coordinate 956,703,572, forward strand.
TGAATGGCCTACCAGCCATGTCACCATCTTGCCCTGCGATGGACCAAACGCATCTCCTGCAATGGAAAAATAACTGTAACATGTGTGTTTATTATGTAAACCCCCCCACACCCTCCTTTCAAACCCTTCAGCTGTCATTCCTCGCCTCTCAGGGCCTTACATATCGTTCACAACACCTTGATTTCCAGCGGCCTATCGCCCTAATCTTCGCCCAATCCCAACCCAAATGCGCCGCGGCCATAGCTGCCCCAATTCTGAACGAATGTGTGCCAAAATCCATGGCCCAGCGGCCCGTCCGTCCCAGCGCCATCCTCAGCACGCGTAAAAGCTGAAAACTGGTGAGCTTGGACCCTGACCTGTGCACAAAAACCCCGGCATCCCTGCTCGACATACATGAGGCTTGAAAATTCCTCCATTCCGGCACTGGGCAAGCCAACACGTTGCTCCCTTTATCTAACCATACCTACTTTCCCCTGCCTAGCTGGTCGGTTTAAGATCGTCTAAGCCAGATGCCAAATCGATCACCATGTACGCACACCTCCCTGTAGCGTATCCCAACTGCTGCCCCAACACCCAACAAGTCCGACACACGAAATGCTCCAAAAAACATCCACACCATACATAAGCAGAACAGTGCTAACTCGTATCCGTCTGCGCAACACACCGGCAGTACATGCAACAATTCTAATAACAACTCAAAATCGATGGGTTCTCTGGCCGTTCTACCCTCTGCTGCTCTAATCCTACCCCAACCTTTTAACATCCTCCCCAACAAATCATTTCTAGCCGGGTCGTGATCAAAAACAATTTCCCGTAAAATGATACACCTGCCAGTTTCCCCCGATAGTTGCCGCAGATAAACCTTTCCGTATCATGTACAGCACGAAACGCAAAGCACGCTGCTCTAGCTGCTTTCCCCTCTGCTCCCAAAAACTTCCTGCAAACCGCTCAAAGGATTGAAAATCCAACCAGTCCAGCCGGTAACTTTGCCGAGTGGATTTTGCTAAAGACATCTCCATCAGCCCCGTGATCATCATGCCCCCCACTCCCAAATGTCTGCCGGGACCGCTGTCTTGGTCTGTTCTGCTCCTGGCGCCAGGTTGCGAAAACGCTGCCACTGTGAACGAGACAGGGAATCCGCAATCTCATTGAAAACTCCTGGAATATGGACAGCTTTAAAGATCACATTCAAAGATAAACACTGCAACATAAAATGGCGCAACAAGCGCAAAACCCTCAGGTCCCTTGCCTTCTGTCTGTTAACCAGCTCAACGACTGTCATATTGTCGAATCTGAACAAAACTGTCCTATTTGCTAACTCCTGCCCCCATACTGCCATGGCTACCAGGAGGGGAAAAAATTCCAACAAGGCAATACTCCTCCCTTGCTGCAACCAAGATGCTGGCCACGCCTCTGCGCACCACCTGCCGTCCCAAAAGATCCCAAAACCATTTGCTCCTGCCGCATCTGAAAATATCTGTACCTGCCATACTGTCTCTTCCTCACAGAAAAACATGGATACCCCATTGAAATGTTTCAGGAATGTTTCCCACACCCTAACTTCTTCTCTAAGGCCCATTGAAACTCTTATTCTGTGATGTGGCATCACCGCTCCTGACATAGCCAGCCCCAATCTCCTGCAAAAAGTCCTCCCCCCTCTGACTGCCCTACAAGCAAAATTCAGGTATTCCAACAACTTCTGAGCTGTTCGCAAATCGATTTTCCGTGCCTCCTTCACTGTACCCAAGAAATCCAGGATGTCTTTTACTTTTTGTGCCGGTAATCTGGCTATCAGTGTAATGGAATCTAACTCAATGCCCAGAAAGGTGAGAACCGACGAGGGGCCTTCAGTCTTTTCAGGTGCCAGCAGGACCCCCATCTGGTGTGGCATGTCCTGAAAAGTTGCTAAAGCCTTCCCGCAATCCCCGGAATCCTTATTCCCCACAAACAGGAAATCATCCAAGTAATGGGTCACTGCATAATGCCCACTGATTGTGACAAAAACCCACTGCATGAAGGTGCTAAAGGCCTCGAACAGAGCGCATGAATTCGCGCAACCCATGGGCAGGACCCTGTCCACATAGATTGCCCCTTCAAACTGCATCCCCAGCAACTCAAAATCCCCAGGGTGTATCGGCAATAGTATGAAGGCTGATTGTATGTCGCATTTAGCCAGTTCTGCCCCCTAACCACAAACCCTGACCAATTTTATAGCATCATCCACCGATGCATAAACTACTCTGGTGTCCTCTGCCGCAATGAAATCGTTAACAGATGTGCCCTCCGGCCATGACAGGTGATGTATCAGCCTGAACTCACCTGGGGCCTTCTTCGGCACGACTCCCAGTGGAAATATCAAATTTTGACTCGGCCACTCATAAAATGGCCCCGCAATTCTGCCCAAGGACAGTTCCTTATCCAGCTTTTTCCTCACCACCTGTGGTAGTTCTTTTGCAGACCGCAAATTGTCTGCCCAGTGCCTCCTCCGTGGACCTTAGTAGCTGACCCTGAAACCCTCTCGAAAACCCTCTGCTAACTTAGTCCCTGCTGCCCTATCCGGGTATTTGTGCAGCCACGGTAGAATGAAGTCTAGCCTACCTGGCGTAGGCCCCCTTTGGAGCAGGAGCACCCTTTGTCCCTCTGCCTTTTGTTGCTCTCCATTGTTCGGTTGGACTGGAAAGCGAAAAACATTGCGTGACTGGGTGACGGCCCCGCATTTGGAGCAATCATGTTTAAATTTGCAAGGATGTCTGGAACAGAACCCTTTGTTAAAGTTCCAGCAAGCTCCCATCGTGTTAGAAATTGTTCTCTGTCCCACGCCCGCCCCTCCTGGGGCGGGACATGCCTGAAACGGCTTATAAACCACCGGCAAACCACTGGCCGTGTGGGTAGATGCCGTGGATTGCGACAACGCCATCCATTGCATCCATAACTCTGGGTCTACGTCTCCCCACGGCTTTTTAGGGTTGATACTCACTCGGGCTCTGAACTCCTCATCATAACTCAACCAGGCAAACCCCCCGAAGTGCATTTGCGCTTTCCGAATAATGTCCATATATTTAAATAGCGCTATGGCCCTGTCAGGGTATTTCTCGCAATAAATGCTTGCGAAAATCAAAAACGCTGATGTCCAATTATCCATATTAATTGGCACCCTCGGCCTTCGGGCCAATTCCCACTCTTCCTCCTTGGAACCTTCCTTGGCTTGTATGTCCCTATGTAAGAGTTTAAAAACATCTACATACTCATGTCTCCATATTGTGGCCTTTCGTTTTTTCCGCTACGTGTGAGCCCAATGGCATAGCCAAACCCATGTAGGGAAGCCTCTTTTTGTGATCTCCCCCTTCTTTCTCCTCCGTCCCTCACTTCTCTCCTGTCACCTTGTCCCCGCTCTCGCCTTCAGTTGAAGCTCTACCTTGTGGCTCTTTACCTTTCTCACTACCCTGTGTGTCTTTAGTTGGTAATGGGTCAAGTATCGAACCGTCACCTACCCCAACGGATCTACAATCCGGAGCGTCCCCCACCCTTGCGCCATCCCCCCAAACCGACCACCATTGCCCTTTACCTCTTCCTTGTGTTCCCACAGGTCGCAAAACCTTCCGGGCCCCTCGACCATCTTCTTCGCCCACATCCATCCTCTTATCCACACTCCCACTCATCATCGTGTAGTTAGCTGTGATCTCATCATGGCCCTCATGGCGCCCAACATCTCTGTGTTGTACCCGATTCTGCGGAGTAGAGCAGGCCGCCGAAGACCCCTCTAGCGCTTCAGACCAACTTGCAGGGGCCGTGTTGCGCCCCGTTGGCATCGCCTTCTTTCTGCCGACCTCTTGTGTTGGCATTGACCTTTCGCGCCCTGCGTGGCCATGTGCGCCACTGACTCCCATGGCGCTACCTAACCCACAGGCCGCACCAGCCTCCTGACCCCTACTGCTCGGAACCCGAACCCAGCTACCCTTGCCAGCTTCTTGTGGCATGTTTCCTACATTCCCTATGTTTTCTGCTGGCCTCTTTAGCTACCGGCCGTATGGCGCAGCCATCTCCTGCTCCATACACAATTGGGCCCACCTGTCCTCTGTTTCCGCCACTATGCGGCGTTGCTCCCGGATCCTGGCCTCTAAGTCCCATGCTTCGCCCACGTCTAGCCTGCCTGCCCTGGGGCCACTCTGCCCAGGGCCTGGGAAAAACTCTGCACCCCTCCCCCCGCCCCCGGCTTTCTTGGGCTGCCCCTTGTTGGCCTTGCCCTTCCCACCTGTTTGTCTGGGTCCTTTTCCTTTCTTTTTTGTTGCATTGCTGACCCCAGCCGAGTTGGCACCGTCTTCGGGTAGCGACAGGTCCATGGGCGTCACCTCTATAATAGGGGCGGGGAGCTCCTGTATCACTACTTCTTGCACTGGGGCCCCTTCCGCCAAATTCTGTTCCTGGTGTGACTCAAGGGCCCCCATCTGCTGATCTGGCGCTGTCTCGTCCTCTAAGGGCCCAGGCTCACTCTAGGGGCCCTCCCCATCTCCCAACTGGCTGGAGGGGGAGGTTGCGCCCCGCGCCCAACCCCCCGCTGCTTTTTTGGACTTTTTGGTCCTCTCCGGGGATGTGCATGCGGCTACCACCGCCGCTACCCGGCCGGACGCGATGCGCGTCGGACGCACCATCCCCACCCAGGCCTGGTCCAGAACCCCAGACCTGAGGAGGCAGCCTCGCCGAGTATGTGAAGCGCGGCCTGTACCGCCTCCGCGTCGTGGCTGGTAGCCATGGCGCCTGGGCGGGAGATCCTGCTGGCCTTGTCTATCTGCCCCCTCTACTATGACCGGGAAAAAGCGCCGCAGCTTACGCGTGGCTAGTTGTGTGCCCCCTTTAGGCCCTTGCCCTGCCCCCAAGAGAATAAGTTAGGGTATTTTACTTCTTTTTTTTTTGTAAAGATTTTGATATCCTTCATTAATATAAAATGTATAATAATAGTTTTTTTTTGTTTTTTTTTAATTCGATTTCCGCGGTCAGCGCGTAATTCCTGCTGCACCGCCGGTATGAAAAAACTGCTCAAAGAGAATTGCCGGCAGGCGGGGCCCAGCGCGCCTCCGAGATCCTGAAAAACAAAAAAATCAATGGTTGCCGGGGAGCTGCGGACGCGGCCCGGCAACGCACACGTGCTCCCTAGGGGTGGCTGCTAAAACAAGGGAGTGCTGCCGCCCTCGCCTTCCTAAACCGCCCACGCGTATACACGCGCGCTACCGCTGCACCACTAAAAAGGCCTAACAGCCCTGCCTCCCCCCACACTTGCCTGAGTTCCAAGAAATGCCCCCAGGGACCGGCCAAACTAACCGTGCGATGGGCTGCGTGGAAAGAGGCGGGTCCCTCCTCCCCACACCCCTTCTATTCCCACCCAGTAGACCCACCCCCACTTACCTGTTGCCCAATCCTGGTCCTGCGCCATCACTTCCTTCCCGAAAGAGCCCGCGGGAAGACTAGAGCGGTGCTCCTGCCTCCTGCGGGCCCCTCCATTCTGACATTCACTGCCCTGGAGACCTTCCCAATAGGGCTTGTGCAGCACTAAGGCCAGTGTAGACAACTTCCGTATGACACTACCATAAAAGGCCACAAAAGGGCACACAATTCAATAAATGGCCCAAAAATTGCGTTTGTTGATAGGGAAAAAAAATACACCCACAAGTCAACAGTATGATTTTACCTGTTGCCAGAAATTCATTGCACCAGAACCACTTCCGGTGTGAATAATCAGAAAATGGAGCTTATGAGTGTATCTCAAAGACATCTGAATAGCGCCTTGTGCATAAGCAATGGAAGTCACAGAGGAAATGTGTGCAAATCTGAGCCTAACTCCCCGGATCTAATACTCTGACCCAAGCGGCATGAATGGAAATGCCAAGTGCAGATAAATATTACGTTCTTAATTAATTTCTTAACGGCACACATTGCCTCGTGGAACTTTAGCGACAAATGTCAGGCAATTTACTCTGGCAAACCAAGATGGGAGAGAAAACCCATAACAAATCATCTGCTGGTACATAGAACTGAGCTGTGTGACTCACCCCTGCTGGGCGCTGGGATATTTCATTGGGCGCGAGAGAGGGTGACCTATTAATACAGTGTTTTATTGCTGGTGGAAGCTGTAGGAAGTTGGCTCTGTATGCACTATTTCAAAGTAAGGAATAGTATGCACAGAGTCCAAGGGTTCCCCTTAGGGGTAAGATAGTGGCAAAAAGAGATAATACCAATGCTCTATTTTGTGGTAGTGTGGTCGAGCAGTAGGCTAATCAAAGGAGTAGTGTTAAGCATTTGTTGTACATACCCAGGCAATAAATGAGGAACACACACTCAGAGACAATTCCAGGCCAATAGGTTTTTGTTTAGAAAAATATATTTTCTTAGTTTATTTTAAGAACCACAGGTTCAAATTTTACATGTAATACTTTGAATGAAAGGTATTGCAGGTAAGTACTTTAGGAACTTTGAATAATCACAATAGCATATATACTTTTCAGATAAATCACATATAGCTATTTTAAAACTAGACAGTGCAATTTTCACAGTTCCTAGGGGAGGTTAGTATTTGTTAGTTTTTGTAGGTAAGTAAACCACCTACGGGGTTCAAGTTTGGGTCCAAGGTAGCCCACTGTTGGGGGTTCAGAGCAACCCCAAAGTTACCACACCAGCAGCTCAGGGCCGGTCAGGTGCAGAGTTCAAAGTGGTGCCCAAAACACATAGGCTTCAATGGAGAAGGGGGTGCCCCGGTTCCAGTCTGCCAGCAGGTAAGTACCCGTGTCTTCGGAGGGCAGACCAGGGGGGTTTTGTAGGGCACCGGGGGGGACACAAGTTAGCACAGAAAGTACACCCTCAGCAGCACGGGGGCGGCCGGGTGCAGTGTGCAAACACACGTCGGGTTTCCAATGTAAATCAATGGGAGACCAAGGGGTCTCTTCAGCGATGCAGGCAGGCAAGGGGGGGGCTCCTCGGGGTAGCCGCCACCTGGGCAAGGGAGAGGGCCTCCTGGGGGTCACTCCTGCACTGGAGTTCTGATCTTTCAGATCCTGGGGGCTGCGGGTGCAGAGTCTTTTCCAGGTGTCGGGATCTGGGAGTCAGGCAGTCGCGGTCAGGGGGAGCCTCGGGATTCCCTCTACAGGCGTCGCTGTGGGGGCTCGGGGGGGCAACTCTGGCTACTCACGGTCTTGCAGTCGCCGGGGAAGCCTCCCTGAAGTGTTGTTTCTCCACAAGTCGAGCCGGGGGCGTCGGATGCAGAGTTACAAGTCTCACGCTTCTGGCGGGAAACGCAGTTGTCTTGAAGTTGCTTCTTTGGAAACAAAGTTGCAGTCTTTGGTGAACAGGGCCGCTGTTCTCTGGAGTTTCTTGGTCCTTCTAGAGCAGGGCAGTCCTCTGAGGATTCAGAGGTCACTGGTCCTGGGGAAAGCGTCTCTGGAGCAGTTTCTTCAGAAGGGGGGGAGACAGGCCGGTAGAGCTGGGGCCAAAGCAGTTGGTGTCTCCGTCTTCTCTGCAGGGTTTTTCAGCTCAGCAGTCCTCTTCTTCTTTGGTTGCAGGAATCTGAGTTCCTCGGTTCAGGGGAGCCCCTAAATACAGAATTTAGGGGTGTGTTTAGGTCAGGGAGGGCAGTAGCCAATGGCTACTAGCCCTGAGGGTGGCTACACCCTCTTTGTGCCTCCTCCCAAGGGGAGGGGGTCACATTCCTATCCCTATTGGGGGCATCCTCCATCTGCAAGATGGAGGATTCCTAAAAGTCAGAGTCACTTCAGCTCAGGTTGCCTTAGGGGCTGTCCTGACTGGTCAGTGACTCCTCCTTGTTTTTCTCATTATCTCTCCTGGACTTGCCGCCAAAAGTGGGGGCTGGGTCCAGGGGGCGGGCATCTCTACTAGCTGGAGTGCCCTGGGGCATTGTAACACTAAACCTGAGCCTTTGAGGCTCACTGCTAGGTGTTACAGTTCCTGCAGGAGGGAGGTGTGAAGCACCTCCACCCAGAGCAGGCTTTTGTTTCTGTCCCCAGAGAGCACAAAGGCCCTCACCACATGGGGTCAGAAACTCGTCTCTCAGCAGCAGGCTGGCACAGACCAGTCAGTCCTGCACTGAACAATTGGGTAAAATACAGGGGGCATCTCTAAGATGCCCTCTGTGTGCATTTTTTTAATAAATCCAACACTGGCATCAGTGTGGGTTTATTATTCTGAGAAGTTTGATACTAAACTTCCCAGTATTCAGTGTAGCCATTATGGAGCTGTGGAGTTCGTTTTTGACAGACTCCCAGACCATATACACTTATGGCTACCCTGCACTTACAATGTCTAAGGTTTTGTTTAGACACTGTAGGGGCATAGTGCTCATGCACATATGCCCTCACCTGTGGTATAGTGCACCCTGCCTTAGGGCTGTAAGGCATGCTAGAGGGGTGACTTACCTATGCCACAGGCAGTGTGAGGTTGGCATGGCACCCTGAGGGGAGTGCCATGTCGACTTAGTCATTTTCTCCCCACCAGCACACACAAGCTGGCAAGCAGTGTGTCTGTGCTGACTGAGGGGTCCCTAGGGTGGCATAAGACATGCTGCAGCCCTTAGAGACCTTCCCTGGCATCAGGGCCCTTGGTACCAGGGGTACCAGTTACAAGGGACTTACCTGGGTGCCAGGGTTGTGCCAATTGTGGAAACAATGGTACATTTTAGGTGAAAGAACCCTTGTGCTGGGGCCTGGTTAGCAGGGTCCCAGCACACTTCTCAGTCAAGTCAGCATCAGTATCAGGCAAAAAGTGGGGGGTAACTGCAACAGGGAGCCATTTCCTTACAGAAGCCATCCCACTTTATGGCACAGAAGCGCATGGAGATCATGCCCATCGCCTCGCTACCTCTCTGTTTCTCTTCCTCCCCCCACCCTCTATACTTTTTTTTGCAAATCTAGACAACATCTCACGAAATGGCGTCTGTAGGTAGGCCTGTGCCCTACAAACACCCTAATCAGTCCATTCGCCAGTCAAGTTTGTTTGTTGTCCGTTTCTGGGCATTGCTATTGGCTGCCTTTTCATGCTGGCAGGTGCTCGCTACACATTTATCTCTAGGCAGTGCTACAAAGTCTGATTTTTTTCCCAGGCTCCTATAGCTGGGCGAGCGTCTGAAAGCTTGAGCCGGGTCCCAGGCAGACGCAGGGCTCTGGCTCAGCTCGAGATTCTCTTGGAACCTCGAGACCAAGAAGAGCCGGGCTGTCACGGTAGGGGATGGGGCTTACTGACTGCAGCTGTCCACCTTGCCACATGGGGAGCCAGGACCGAATCCTTTCCTGGGATCAGCATCCTGTGAATCTGTCTCTTAGGGAGGGGGGCGGTGCAATGTAGTCTGTGTATGTTGTGAAGAGCTCTGATTGCCTTAGGTAGTGTTTAAATGTAAATATAGAAGTGCAGGTACTCACTATTTAGAGTACCTGTTTGCTCCTGAGACGTGCTGGTGCTCTCTCATTCAATGCATTGCAGTAGTGTATGTACTCTCCCTTTCAAATTAAAGAAGTGCAGATACTCAGTACCGGACAGTACCTGTCCACTTGAACCCCTGGCTTTAGGCAAGGTTCGCGCTATGTAAAAACTGTCAAAAAATAAAATGCAGAGTCTGCCTGTCACACACCCTCCAGTCTCACCTTCCACGAATTAAGGACAAAGCGTTAGACTTGATGTCAGAAAGAAAGACCCATTTAGTGGCTGAATAGCACACCATGAAACTGGAAAATCTGGGATCAATTCTGGCTTCTCTACTTAACCATATTTCGTGATCCTTTATTTCACAGGGCCTTCTCTTGGTTCATTATCACATTAGAAAGCATCATCAAATACAGGAGCTCAGGATGTACACAGTACAAATACCTCTCTTGTGTTTGATTTAATAACCTATTATAACCATATATATAGTACGCATGACAACTGACGACTCCTAGGACCCGATTTACTAGATTCTTCCGCAGCACAGCGCAGCCACCAAAAAATCTGCACAGGGTGAGAAGGAGAGAGCAGGACAGCACCATATTTACAAAGCTATGCCTCTCTCCTCCTCCCTCCCTTGCTCTGGTGCTGATTTTAGCTGCCGTGCACCACGCACACACCTTAGTGCTTTAGTGCTAGGGTCTGTGTGAGAGTCTAGCATAGGTTTTATACTGGAAAGTTACCCTTCCTGTACAAAATGCTATGCATAGACACTTTAAAATTCTACATTGTATGTGTGCTGCACAGTGCAGCGCGCATGCAAAGTCAGAAAAGAAAGGAGAAATGAAAATATTTCTCCTTTTAACACCTGATTTTACATGGCATTAACCTTTGGCACAAAACCCTGTCTACTATTGTTAGTACATGAGGTTTTGCGTCAACAGGCATGTGTGTTTGCATGGGTATGCCCATGTAATGCCCATTTGGTGCTAAGTAACGCAAAACAGCCTTCACGCTGCTTTGTGTTACTTTCCAGCACAAAACAAGTTTTTTGCTGGAAAGTAAATAGGTGAGAAAAGATTTTGCATCAATTTGCATCACTTTTGTGATGCAAACACTGTGTAAAATCTTAGTAAATACACCCCTTAGTTCTCCAAAGCATTGTCATCAGAGCAGGGGCAAGAATGTTTTTCAGTGCATGTTTAAAACCTCTTACTTTTGAAAAAACCTTCTCAAATGCAGAGATATAACCTGACACACTAAGGTGTAAAGCTGGCCTATGGTAAAGGAATGCAACTTTTTGAAGATACCTTATCATATTCTAACAAGATGTCTGTTTCATCGTTTACATGAGAAATATTTTCAAGGCTCGGCGCCTGCACAGGTTCTCAGAGCCAACCCTTGGCTCGGCTCTCCCTGTTAATTTGTTGTCTCGCCACTGATAGCGCGTCCAGTCTTTATAAATTACTTATACCTTTCAGCTATGAATAACCACACCAGTTTATTAAAAGTTAATGAATTTATTTCCCTATATTAACAAAGCTAGCACAATATAGATGAGTCTCAAAATCAAATGATATACGTATACGAACATTACTAGCTGTCCATAGTGGCGGAAGAAACGCAATCTACCCAAAATCTGGATTATAATGCACTCGGTTATAGCAATACAAATCACTAATGTAAGTAACTGAATTTCACTAATTGCATACATCGGTCAGCATAACAAGATTTCAATTTAGCATGGTGCATCAAATGAATACCTCAACTAACCTCTAATTAGCATTGGCATGTGGGGCTTCGTGCAAAAACGAATTTAGTCAACACAAATTTAGAAAACTTCTAGCTTGGGCCCTATCAAAATAAGCAGTTTGTACCTAGGAAGGAAAACACAATGCATAATACAATTATCCTTTCATATTTACCAAATACAATCAGCATTCAAGAAAAAGTCTTCGTCCTTCAGGTACCAGTTTGATCAGCATGGGGCAGATTTCAAAGGGGCAAGGTTAACGCAAGTTTTCCTTGTGGCAGCAAGGAGAATGGGGCAAAAGTTATCACATGGGCAAGATGGGGCAAAATTAAAGTTAAAGTCTCTAGGGTGAGAATTCATAAAGGGCCATATTTATACTTTTCGACGCACAACTGCGCCAACGCAGTTGTGCGTCAAAAAATCTAACGCCGGCTAACGCCATTCTGAAGGGCCATGCGGGCGCCGTATTTATTCAATGACGTTAGCCGGCGTTAGCCGGCGGAGCTGCCTGGTGTGCGTTTAAAAAAATGACGTACACCAGGCAGTGCCGGCGTAGGGGAATATGGAGCTTGGGCGCCAAAAAATGGGGCAAGTCAGGCTGAGGCAAAATTTTCGCCTCAACCCGATTTGCGCCATTTTTTTAGACTCCCAACCCCCATTGAAATGACTCCTGTCTTAGCAAAGACAGGAGTCATGCCCCCTTGCCCAATGGCCATGCCCAGGGGACTTCTGTCCCCTGGGCATGGTCATTGGGCATAGTGGCATGTAGGGGGGCACAAATCAGGCCCCCCTATGCCACCCAAAAAAAAAAAAATTACTTACCTGAACTTACCTTATGTTCCCTGGGATGGGTCCCTCCATCCTTAGGCATCCTCCTGGGGTGGGTAAGGGTGACAGGGGGTGTCCCTGGGGGCATGGGAGGGCACCTCTGGGCTCCTTCCGAGCCCACAGGTCCCTTAACGCCTGCCCTGACCAGGCGCTAAAAAACGACGCAAAAGCGGCTGGACGTCATTTTTTTTGACCCGCCCACTCCCGGGCGTCAGTTTTCCCCGGGAGTGTAAATACGGCGTACATGCCTTGGAGTAAATTGTTTATACGGGAACGCCTACCTTGCATATCATTAACGCAAAGTAGGTGTCCACGCTAAAAAATGACGCAAACTCCATGGACTTTGGCGCTAGACGCGTCTAACGCCAGAGTATAAATATGGAGTTCGTTTTGCGTCGAATTTGCGTTAAAAAAAAACGACGCTAATCCGGCGCAAACGGAGTACAAATATGGCCCAAAGTCTCTTTCTCTACGACAGAGAAAAGGCATCAAAGGGTTTGTTCCAAAATGGCGTTTTGAATCAGGCTTCAAAATGGCATCGTAGAAAAATGGCTGACTTCTCTTTGTCCAGTGGGTTTAAGTAAGAAACATTCCAAATTCTTCAGGGTCTTCCATTGGAGGGTTCATAGGGTGGCTTCCTTTTGACCAATTAATAGTGTCTTTCTCCTAGTACTCATTTATTCATAAGGTGTCCTTGGAGCCTTGGAACACAAGTTGCAACAAAGTTTGCCAATTATTTCTGTATCAGTGCTTTTATTGTCCGCACCTGCAGAAACTGACCTTGTTTCAAAGGGGATGAAACCAGCCTAGCACGAAACCTTGAGATAAGTATATTAGTCATTTCTACATGAAAAATACAACCTTAAAGTAAAATAATGTCTTTGTTAATACAAGTGAAAACCACGCAGTTAAATTTGAGACCAGGCAACTAGGCCAAAGCCTCTGCTAAATTTAAGCTAAGCATAAAACAGTTTCAACAAGAAATCATAGAATACATTTGCAATTATGACGGATTACTACATTGTCAATTCTTCATGATTAATTAAGCTTGTTTATAATAATGGCGAACTACCCCGTGGGCACAATTTCCCACGTACGTTATTTTTCTTTGCTAAAATCACACTACCTTATACGATTTTGTTTACATGATATATGAATATTTGTTAGTCTTTCTTTTTCTGCGTCATCAATCCCTCCTCTGATGACTAATTATGTCATCACATCAAATCTTCCACCACAAATTTTATTCCATTAAAATTCTGTTTTAGTAATTTGGCACTTCAGTCAATTCCCTCTTTCTTTTGGTTCCCTTTGATTTTTCTCTGTATATTTCTAACATTTTATTTTGTTCTTTCTCTTCTCTTCTTCTTTTGTTTCTTGTTTTCAATATTTTAATAGCGTTCCATATTCCCCAAATGCCTAATAGGCAGATTAATATTATTACTATACCTTTTACTATTTTCAATAATAGTCTGTTCCAAATGTTGCTGAGCCAATTTCCCATGGAAGCAAATCCCTTTCCAACCTTTTCCCATACTCCTGGTTCCTTCAATTCTTTCAAATCTGCACTCTCGTTAGTTAAATTTGCAAGCATGGTTCTAATTTGCCCACTGTTGTCCGGAATATAAGAACAACAGTGACGTGCACTAAGCATTTTGCAAATGCCTCCATTCTTTGCTAAAAGAATGTCTACAGCAAGCCAGTTTTGAAGAGTCATAGCTCTTTCTGCAGCAAGTACAGCATCAATCAGGATTATGGCTCCTGAGAATTTTGTCAGCATGTTATCCACAATAGTAGACAACTTTCGTATTTTGATTGAATTCAATATGACTCCCACTTAAGGAATCATCGCTCCAAATATATCTCCTACCACACCAGAAGCTGTCTCCCTTTTCTGAATACGATGTGATTCAGACAGCTTTGGAAACTTCTTTAAGTCATCCAGTTGATAAATCTTTGGAAATACTATTCCCAAATAACACATCCCATACAATCCTTTAGGAAGACGATAATAGGCATTAAGTCCACAAATATAATATACCCCTGGAATAACTGGGTCTTGTCCATTCAGCATGAATGTCCACTTAGCCTGAAACGAAAACGTATGTTTACATTCACTCGTTCCCACAAAAATTGTGTCATAATATGATTTAGGTCTATATATACAAAGTTTCCCTATATGTGATGTATCTAAAGCTAATTTCCCTTGTGTCTTTATTGCGGCAAAAGCATAGTTATCTACAGATGTCCTTTTGTGTAGTTCCCTTTCTAAATTCTCCTTCATCGTTCTCCTTCTATCTTCAGTGTGTTCTAAAAAGCTTTTCTCTACGGGTGAAAGTGAGCATGTAAGGTTGTCTCTATGAGCGTGGACTACAGGAAAAGGCAATAGTGGTTCAAGGAAACCTCTAACTATTTTTATATAATAATCCCTTGCCACTTTACTCAAGTACTCTATTATAGGAACATATGGAAATACAACGTCATGATTGGAATAGAAGTATTGAATAGACTCTTGGCCATAAAATCTTGTCAGTAGCAAGCTACATGAAATTCCATATGTAAGCGGCATGCTATGATATGTCACTCCTTCTAATACTAAGGTAGGTATTTGTGTGCACACATAACAATCTTTCGCATCCATTGTCTCAACATACTCATTGAGCAAGCGATAGAAGACGTTCGAGGAGAGCTCTTTCTTGTTGTGTAAATATTTCTCGTCTTGTTCGAGTTTCTGCAAAGGAGTTAATTCAGTAGTAGGTTTGAAGTAGAAGCATCATTTGCGTCTCTTTCATTCTCTCCATGCATTCCAAGAACTATTGCTATAATTATTAGTACACATGCAGTTATTAGACCTATACACATGTATTTACAACATTTCATTTTATGTCCCTTTGTAGTGTAGCCTGTCATGATCTATATAGAATCAGAAAGTTGAAGACACTTTATCAAATCAAATTTGCAGATATATATATATAAAGCTGAAAGAGTTCAATGTTCACACGTTTTCTTTAGCAGCTTAGTCTCTGATCGTATTAGCAGCTTTTGTCTCACAGTTGGTTTCAAAGTCAATCAAGTTATCAATGTCTTATCCGGTTCAAAAGTCAATCAGGTTGTCAATGTCTTATTCAGTAATATTCATGGAATTTCACTTTTCAAGTACCAAAGTGTCGTTCTGCTTCTTTGTTTTCAAGACTGAGAGATAGAAATTAGTCTGACCAATCGTTAGTGGCTGTGTATGCCCACTCTGGACCGGAATATCTTCTGCTCGGTATTCTTTTCCTTTTCAATTTTGCATCTCCTTTTGATTCTCTTTCGCTTATGTCTTGTTCTTTGGCTGTGTCTTTTTCTTCATTCGGTGTTGTTATTACGATAGACACTTCTTTTCTTTTCTCCTTCAACTTTGGCCCTTCATTTTCTTTTAATGATTCTTTAGTCTTTGACTTCACTGGCGATATGCTTTGTCTCCTTTTCGCACTGTTCTCACCTGACGGACCTGCAACCGGTTCTGGAAGAAGTTGAATGATTTCACTCTGTCCTGTCTTGTCTTCTCCCCCTAGGAGGTCAATCAGGTTTTCTTTTTCTTTTCCTATATCGTCTGCTCCTGGGAAAGCCCTCCTCTGATCAGGCTGTCCTGCTTCTTCACCTGTCGCAGGCTCTTTGTCACCTTCAGGATCTTCGTCACTTCCTGAGGCTTCTCCTCGGTTATCCTCGAATGGATCAACTGCTTCTTCCTCAGAAAATATTTCTCCTTTCTCTATTTCTGCTTGTTCGCCTCCAGGTTCTCTTTGTCCTGTCTCGGTGCCTGGTACTTTCCTGTCAGCTGCTGGTAATTTCAGCGCTTCAACTTCCTCTTCTGTGTGACACGTCACCCTTTTCGTGTGACTTGCGTGAATCCAGTTGGAACTCCCGCACACTTCACAGCGGTGGTAGTTGTCATAATCACTTGGAAAGGTCCTTTCAAACGGGGTTCCAGACACAACTTCCTCACGTGTTTCTTTATCACGACCCAGTCACCTGCTTTCAGGGCGTGTCCTGGACCTTAGATCGGTGGCAAGGTGGTTGCCTCCACCTGGTGAGAAAAAGAGTGGACCACATCAGCCAGACCTTTGCAGTAGTCCAATACCATATCATCTGTAATATTTACAAGAGCATTTGCAGGAACTGCTGGAAGTCTCATGGCTCTGCCAAGGAGGATTTCATGCGGCGATAGTCCAGTTTTTCTATCAGGTGTGTTTCTCATTGACATTAACACCAAGGGCAATGCGTCAGGCCATTTAAAGTTTGTGGATGCGCATATTTTCGCCATCCTCGATTTTAAGGTGCCATTCATTTGCTCCACTAGTCCTGATGCTTCAGGCCGGTAGCTACAATGCAATTTTTGCTCGATGTTCAGCGCTGCACACAGTAATTTGATTACTTCGTTATTGAAGTGACTTCCACTATCTGATTCTAAAGAGATCGGGAATCCGAAACGTGGTATTAGTTCTCTCAAGAGTAATTTTGCAACTGTGAGACTGTCATTTCTGCGTGTAGGGTATGCTTCAATCCAGTGACTAAAAATACACACAATCACCAACACATACTTCAAGCATGCATGCATAGGCATCTCAATGAAATCCATTTGCATCCTGCTGAACAGACCACCTGCTCTTCCAATGTGGCTCAAATTTACTACTGTTCCCTTCCCTGCGTTCATTTGTTGGCAAATGACGCAACAATGGCAAACTGCTTCAGCAACTTGACGGAATTTGGGATTAAACCAATCAATTTTGAATAGTCTAATCATGGCATCCTTCCCAGATGGGCTTGTCCATGATACAACCTGGCCAATTGCGTTAAAAGACTGTCTGGCAGAACCAATCTCCCTTCACTTGAAACCCACAAATCATCTGGTTTCTTTACGCATTGTAATTTACTCCATGAGAGTTTTTCATCCTTGCTAACATTATTTTGCAGGAATTTCAATTCTTCAATTGTATCTACAACCTTTAAAGTAAAGGCTTCACTTGGTTCGAGTTCTGGCTCATTTATCAAGTTCCATTCGTCTCTGAGCAATATACAGTTCAATGCGCAAAACCTTGCGACTTGATCTGCATATCCATTTCCCAAAGAAACGAAGTCTTGTGATTTCGAGTGTGCACTGCATTTTACCACTGCTACTTCTCCTGGTAACTGGATGGCATATAACAATTCTCTTATTCTTTCACCATTTTTCACTGGTGATCCTGAAGAGGTCATGAAACCTCTCTAGCAACCACATTTGTCCAAAATCATGCACTATTCCAAATCCGTACTGACTGTCAGTGTAAATGGTGACTTTCATTAATGCAGAAAGTTGGCAAGCTCTAGTAAGGGCTACTAGTTCCGCTACCTGTGCAGAGTAAACTCCCTGAAGCCAAGATGCTTCCAGAACACCAGTTATCGTACATACATCATATCCTGCTTTCAATATTCCTAGTGCATCTCCTAAACATGAACCATCAACAAAAATGATTTGATAATTTTCTTCCAATCGGGTGTCTTTGATATCAGGTCTTGGTTTAGTACAAAATTCAGTCACCGGAAGACAGTCGTGCTCGATGTCTTCGGCGTTCTCAATTTCGACATTTTCACTGGGAAACAAAGTTGCTGGATTCAACGTAGTGCACCTTTTCAGCTGCACATTGGGTGATCCCAAAATTATTGTTTCATACCTTTTAAGCCTAGCACCGGTAATGTGCTGTGTTCGGGAACGTGTCAAAAGTATTTAGACTGAGTGAGGGACCATAACTGTTAAAGGATGTCCCATCACTATTCCTTCACTCTGATTTAGGCTTATACCAACTGCTGCTACAGCACACAAGCATCCCGGTAAGGCTGCTTCGACTGGATCCAAAGTAGCTGAAAAATATGCTACTGGTCTGTTTATGCCGCCATGGGCTTGAGTCAAGACAGACAAGGAACACGCATCACGTTTGTGACAAAATAATGTGAAAGGCTTTGTGTAATCAGGCATACCTAAAGCTGGAGCTCTGCACATGCATTCCTTTAATTCAATAAAAGCATCCATTTCATCTCTTTTCAACACTATTTCATCCGGCGCATCTTTCTGGGTCAGTTTCAATAAAGGTTTGGCTAGAGCCGAGAAATTGGGAATCCATTGGCGACAGTAGCTCACCATTCCCAAAAACCTTCTCACATCTTTCCTCGTTTTGGGTGGACTCATTTGAAGTACACTTGTTATTCTTTCTTTCATGATTCTCCTTGACCCTTTCTCTATTTGGTGACCCAAATATTTCACTTTCTTCTGGCAGAACTGCAATTTTGAAGGAGACACTTTGTGTCCATTCCTTCCCAAATGGTTCAATAGGGCAATAGTGTCAACCGTGCAGTCATTTTCTGTCTTGGATGCGATCAGCAAATCGTCAATATACTGTACTAAGGTTGATTCAAACAGCAATTCCAATGATTCCAAGTCTTTCTTTAGAATCTGATTGAAAATTGATGGTGACTCCGAAAACCCTTGAGGAATTCGACACCAACTGTAGACTCTGTCCAGGAATTTGAAGCAAAATAGAAATTGGCTGTCCTCATGAAGAGGCACAGAAAAGAATGCTTGGGACAAGTCGATGACTGAGAACCACTCTGCATCACAGGGAATTTGAAACATTATCACAGCTGGATTTGGCACCACGGGACAACATTTGACTATTATGTCATTTATTTTTCTCAAATCTTGAACAATTCGGACCTTTCCACTCGGTTTTATTAATCCCATGATTGGTGAATTACATGGACTACTTAGTACTTCTCTCAGTACTCCCTGTTTTACAAACTCGTCAATGAGTTGGGCGACTTTCATGAGAGTGTCTTGTGACATATGGTATTGCGGAGTCTGAGGAAAATTTACATTGGGTTTTACAGTCACTTTCACTGGTTCTGCTCCTTTGACCAATCCTACCTCTTTCCCTGTCATATCCCATACTTCCTTTCCAACTGTTTCCTGTAACTCAGCAGGAATATCTGCTTCAGTGAGCATTGGATAAAGAGTAATCAGGGGATATTCTTCATCAACAGTTTCCACTCCGTCCCCTCCTAAACTATCCTCTTCTTCCTCATCACTGTTTGTCTGAATTTTAATTCCATCATTTGAGCACATAATCGAGCATCCCAATTTGCACAATAAATCTCTCCCTAATAGGGATATCGGACTCGAGTCACACACCACAAATTTATGTGATCCTTGATAGTTACCAATTCTGACTTGTACTGGATCTGTGATTGGGTTTGTCAGATACCTATTTGCTACTCCCACTACTTGAATTGTTCTCCCTGAAAGTGGCAAATTTGGTACTTCAATACTTCCGACTGTAGAGCGTGTAGCTCCTGTGTCAACCAAGAATGAAATGCTGTGACCCATAACGCTTCCTTCCACATATGGTCCCTTTTGATCAACTTCCAAAGATGCTGCAAGCATACAATTTCCCTCCTCATCTGAACTTTCACTCTCCCATTCATCGTTTATTCCATTCTCACTGTGTAACGGGAATTGGTGTACTGTGTCATTTTGATTCATTCCTTGACCCGTGACCTGTTGAGGAAGCATTACTTGTTGCTGATTGATTGGTGCTAAGGGTATTTGCATTTGCTGATTAGGTACCATAGGAAACTGCGGTTGCATTGGCTGCAACTGTGCCATTTGTACACGGGGCATTTGCACCTGCTGTGACTGTATGGGTTGTAAACCCTGCATCTGATTTACATTATTTTGGAAATTTGGATTTGGACCTCTCAATTTCAGTCCTCTCGTATTCTGAAATGAATTGACATCATTGTTTTGCTGACCTATACCTTCCTGCCCCATCATTGGGCACTCCTGTTTCCAATGCCCAACGATTCCACACGTGTGACATGGCATCACCTTCTTCATTGCCTGGATACCATTTGGAATCACAACAGTATTTAAATCAGGACCCTTATTCACAAAACCTCCTCGGCCTCTGCCTCTCATCTGTGGCTGAAACATAGCATTTCCCTGCTGTTGCAGCTGCGGCAACTGTTGTTGGAAACCTTGCAAACCTTGCAAGCCTGTCTGAGCTGCTCTAATCTGCATCACCATCACTTTTTCCTTCAACCTTTTCTGTTTTGTCTCAATCTCATCACTGCAGTATTTTGCATAATTCAACACTTCATCGATCGATTTTGACTGCCAACAAATCAAATGCGTTTTGATCATCTGGCTGATTTCGGGTCTCAATCCTTCCACAAATCTGAACACAAAATGGAGCATGTCCTTTGCCTCAATCGTTTCCGTACCACTATAATTTTTAAACGCTTTCAACAATCTCTCATAGTACGCATGTATCGACTCTTTAACTTCTTGTGCTGTTCTGTCAATTCTCTGCCAATCCACATTTTTCGACGCAACCTTTGTTTTCAAATGCTCAATCACTTTATGGTACAAACTCATTACCGTAGGCGATGGTGATCCTGTGTCCCTGTCTCTTTCTGGTTCACTTGTTGGCCAACCTACAGCCCTTTTACAATCTTCCCACAAATCTGCCGGAACCACAATTTCGAACAAGGTATTCAGGTCTTCCCAAAGACATTTTGCGAGTTCACAAACCTATCTGTTTGTTGATACCATTCGATCGGTTTCTCTCTTAATTTAGGGAAATCATCCGTAAAGGATTGAATATCGCACCTGTGCCATGGTACATTGGCAAGTTTTCCCCCTGCCGTTTCTCTTATTGGTAAAATGGTTATCAGATCATCATTCTGTTGTACTTTCTCATTCCGGTCTGAGGTACTTTCTTTCTTTTTGTCCTTTTTCTGAACCCAGCTGCTCTCCCACTTATCTAGACATCTCCAAACCTGCGCGCTTTGCAGCATCTCTTTAAGGTGTGTTTTCATTCCTGCAGATCTCATGTGTTCAAAATCTTTTGTCTCAAAGTCTAACCTGTAACTTCTGCTCAAGTGTTTGGTTTTACCTATGTCAACTTTGTTTCTGTCTGCAATTTCTTGTAACTTCTTATGTATGCTGCTTTCTTCTCTTGTAATTCTAGGGCACATATATCTCAGCTCTTCTTCTGTGTATGATTCTAACCTGTTCAAACCCATCGTTCCCTCTACTAGTTCATCTGCTTCCATGCCCAGTCTTACTCTATTCAAATACTGTTCACCTTTCCCACTGGGTGTACTCTGTGGGGAGTTCAGGCTGTTCAACCATTGTGTTAACTGTTGCGCGCTCAGTCCCATCAATGTAGCACTTACATCGACTGCTACTGATGGTTTCTGTAACGTTTCTGTTTTTGAAGTTAGCTGTACTTTTAGTGGTGGACCTGACCTTACCACAGTTGACGGAGCACTAGCTGGAATTGGACTAAATTCCAACGAGGACCCAGATCTATTTAGCAGTGTACCTACCGGAGTTGTTTCTGGAGTATTTTCTATGCATCTTTTCCCTGTCTCATTTTGTGTCATTACCCCTTGGTCGCATACATTCGGCTTTGCCTGTATATACAATGGTACCGGCGGACCTACATTGATAGGCAGAGATATTGCGTCTGGATTCTGTCTGTTCCCCGAATTCTGTGGCATGTTAATTCCCACATTATGGTTCATCATTGCTGGCATATCTAACTGGTTTTCTGCTATCTGAGTGTACCTCGGCACTTCTTGTATCTGCTTTTGAGGCATTAAAATTTGTGTTGATACGGCTTGAATCAATGTCGGTCTTTGATAATTCTGTCCTCCCTGTGCCATTAAACTAGAAGTCATTTCCAAATTATGCTCATCACAATAGCGCCTTTGAACCTGCGGCTGATAATCATTGACAGGTTTCAATTCAGGCACGTCAGGATATATTCTCTGAACTTGTGGTATTTGTGGTGTAAAAGGCATATCGGAACTGCTCTGCCTCTGTGATATTCTCAAATTTGGTGTAACATTACCCTGTATTGGTTCTGGAGGGGCAGTACTGGTGTTTGGGCCATTTTCACTTTCCACATATGGTGGCGGGCGATCATTTAGCAATTGCATAATGAACTCCTCATCGTCTGACTCGTCTGACCTTTTCGAATTTCTGTTGTTTTCTCTATCTCTGGACTGACTCCTGCTTGTTTTATAGGTAGCTTTCCTTCATTCCGTCTCTGCTTCGTCAGTAATTGCTGGAAACAATTTAATTCCCTGCAATACGTCTGATCTCCAAACCTTTTGAGTACTATCCCATCTAGCATCCGCTAGAGTCTTTTCTACTTTTCTCACTCTTGTCTCAAATTTCTTTTGTTGTTGCCTTCTAGCCATTAGCTCCCAAATTGCTAATGCTTCAAACTGTGCTGGTCTTGGAGGTACTTTCATGTCGTATAGCTCGAATCTTAAATTCTCCAAGACTCTTAGATTAAATGACCCATGGATAGGGAACGCTACACTTCCATGCTTTTCTTTTAATTTACACCATTGCTTTAACCAAAGACATGGTGCGACACCCTTTTCTTCAATCACGATGTAAGCTGGTGTACCCTCAGGCGGTGTTTCTTCTCCTACATTTGCTTTAATATATACATCTCCCCTCAAAGCACTCTTAAATGCTTTGAAAATTTTTATCTTTCCGTCTTTTATTTTCCTTAAAAAATGTAATCAATAAGTGACTTTAATTCCCGGAATACTCTTCGCTTGCCTTTCCCCCACCAATTGCGCTTCACGGACTGCGTCCAATCCGTGCACGACCCTTCTCACCAACCAACCTATCCCAGCGCGGCTCCTAGTGACGTCACACTCACAAACTGCGGCTGGCAAAGTCTCGCGGCTTGTCCTCCTTCATTCAGCTTCACTCAAAACTAATTTCTGCAATATATCGCGAGCACTAACCAAAAGAAGAAAACAAATCTGTCGGTTTACTACAGGAAGGGTAATACGATCTTTTCAGAAACCTTCACTTTTCACTAGCCTCGGCAGTTATTCCATCTTTCTCGGTTTCCCACTTTCGCAAGCAAAATTTGACCCGCAAACTTTACTCTCAACTGATCAATGAACTATTCTAGCGCGCCTTAGAATTCGTCAAATCTCAAAGTCGAAAATTTGCTTTCATTCCTCAATATTCATACTGACTCGTTGACCACACCCGATCAACCTACTAAACCGAACAGATTACAACATCAATCAAGTGTCTCATACACTTTTCAACATACTCCGGAGTCTCTTGACCTCGCAGGGCCCGTCTCAACATCTACAACCACGTGGACAATTTTTCCTGCACAAAGCGCTACACACATATGAAGTTTGACGACTTCCCTACTCTCACATTTTGGAGTATCACTCCTCTAAATTTTGATTGGAGTTCATAATCCCCTAAAATCCTCACAAACTTCACAATTCATCTGCGGCGTAAGCTGTGCAAGCGCGAAACCCTAACTTCACTCATACCGTCACTAGAAATGCCGAAAACATCCTCACACCTTCATTTCCTCCATTCGCAAGCTCCGAGATTCCGGGAGAGTCATTGGGGATTTAGAGCATCATCATCTCTCCAACTTATTTTGTCAAAGAAAATTCTAACTTGACTCCGTCTATTGTTCGGATGGGGTCCCAAAGGGCGAAACCATCAATCTCTGCTACCATCTACTGATAGCGCGTCCAGTCTTTATAAATTACTTATACTTGGACACGCCGGAGGTCGGTGAACCTTTTAACCGAGTTGGGTTCTCCTCATCCAAGAATAGTCGGACCACTCAAATTAATAATCAATAACCATTTATAATCAATAACCAATACTCAATTAATAGATCAAACAACACACTAGGAATCAATAACAATCAGTATTTTGACACACCATGACCTTTCAGCTATGAATAACCACACCAGTTTATTAAAAGTTAATGAATGTATTTCCCATTATTAACAAAGCTAGCACAATATAGATGAGTCTCAAAATCAAATGATATACGTATACGAACATTACTAGCTGTCCATAGCGGCGGAAGAAACGCAATCTACGCAAAATCTGGATTATAATGCACTCGGTTATAGCAATACAAATCACTAATGTAAGTAACTGAATTTCACTAATTGCATACATCGGTCAGCATAACAAGATTTCAATTTAGCATGGTGCATCAAATGAATACCTCAACTAACCTCTAATTAGCATTGGCATGTGGGGCTTCATGCAAAAACGAATTTAGTCAACACAAATTTAGAACACTTCTAGCTTGGGCCCTATCAAAATAAGCAGTTGGCACCTAGGAAGGAAAACACAATGCATAATACAATTATCCTTTCATATTTACCAAATACAATCAGCATTCAAGAAAAAGTCTTCGTCCTTCAGGTACCAGTTCGATCAGCATGGGGCAGATTTTAAAGGGGCAAGGTTAACACAAGTTTTCCTTGCGGCAGCAAGGAGAATGGGGCAAAAGTTATCACATGGGCAAGACGGGGCAAAATTAAAGTTAAAGTCTCTAGGGTTAGAATTCATAAAGTCTCTTTCTCTGCGACAGAGAAAAGGCATCAAAGGGTTCGTTCCAAAATGGCGTCTTGAATCGGGCTTCAAAATGGCATTGTCTAAAAATGGCTGACTTCTCTTTGTCCAGTGGGTTTAAGTAAGAAACATTCCAAATTCTTCAGGGTCTTCCATTGGAGGGTTCATAGGGTGGCTTCCTTTTGACCAATTAATAGTGTCTTTCTCCTAGTACTCATTTATGCATAAGGTGTCCTTGGAGCCTTGGAACACAAGTTACAACAAAGTTTGCCAATTATTTCTGTATTAGTGCTTTTATTGTCCGCACCTGCAGAAACTGACCTTGTTTCAAAGGGGATGAAACCAGCCTAGCACGAAACCTTGAGATAAGTATATTAGTAATTTCTACTGGAAAAATACAACCTTAAAGTAAAATAATATGTCTTTGTTAATACAAGTGAAAACCACGCAGTTAAATTTGAGACCAGGCAACTAGGCCAAAGCCTCTGCTAAATTTAAGCTAAGCATAAAACAGTTTCAACAAGAAATCATAGAATACATTTGCAATTATGACGGATTACTACATTGTCAATTCTTCATGATTAATTAAGCTCGTTTATAATAATGGCAAACTACCCCGTGGGCACAATTTCCCACGTACGTTATTTTTCTTTGCTAAAATCACACTATCTTATACGATTTTGTTTACATGATATATGAATATTTGTTAGTCTTTCTTTTTCTGAGTCATCACCACCTCTACTTGCTACATGATGTCTATTGCCTAACTTCTGTGAACACACAACAAGCATCAGTTTAGCAAAATAAGCAACCATATTGCTTTACCACCAGACTGAACATCCCTTAGCTGATGGCTAGGAAGAAAACGTCATAACCTAGTACTAAGCAGGTGATCGCAGCTTACCTATCTGTCAGTCTGTCTTAACTATCATCACAGTGTACATAAGTCATTCATTCCTTTTCACGTCTGGCCTACAGACAGAACAAGTTGTCAGAACAGCTTCATATAATAAAAAAAATCCACAAACAAAAACACACATATACGTAGAAGTGCTTTAGATCAGTTCACCTTACCAAATACTTAATTTCAACTGCCATTCATATTTCGCTTCTACCACATTACGGCACACAGCATGGGACAATGTCCCATGTGTACTACGATTAAAAGCATTTTTCCTGATGACATGCACATTTGCCTATAAATAAGTGCTCTTTAGTTTCAGGGCTGGAGGGCCAATACTTTATTTTTCCTACAATTTTTAATTTTCATTCTTGATCCTTGTTAGTTTTTGTTTGCACAGTGCCTGTGCTGTGTTTGTGAAATGTCATATAAATAAAAAAAATATATTCTTAAAATAGGCTTAGAGCCCACCCATTAATTTCCTCTACTTACCATTGCTTGGCTCCCACGTCACTCTTATTTCCTTGCTTCCTATTGGTCAACTCTCCTTCTCTGGCTTCCACCTCCTGGGTACGAAGTCTTTGTCCAAGTCATGGAGATTGGACCAAGTACTGCTTCCTGTGGCCAGTGTCCTTCTACTAACCAGCAGGCTCCTGCAGGTACTATTTTATATTTTATTTATAAGCATGCATAGAGAGTGCAAGCATTTGTAGTCCCTCTCCTTCATCCCTGCCCTTCTCCCTCCCTCAGTGCAGTTGCCCCCCCATCCGTGGTGTCACCCTACCCCGTGTCACCTCCCACTGGCCATTTTAAAATCCAACCCCTGTTTTTTTCCCAGTCACTGTGATTTTACACCCCTCACTCCTTGCCCTCTGATGTCTTTCCCACCCTCCTCCCTCATGTTGCTCGCTTCACTGGGACTACCATGTTTTTAAAAGTAGAAATGGAGCTTTCGTTTGCCCCTGCTTTGCTGTGTTCTTTTAGCAAACACTACAGATATAAGTCATGAGCCGGTTTCCTTTGTGTTTCCTGCCACTAAGGTTGATTTGGCAGGCATATAAGAATGGGAGTTATAACAATAAACTACAGAAGAACAAATTTGTAAAATTATGAAGTGCACATTATTCAAAGACTGAGAGGTGTAGATTTTTTTGATAGGTAATGGCATCCCAAATATTATATTTAATATTAGAAAAATTAATATACTTTTGTAGGTATTGTAGGAAACATTAAGCCATAATTATGGCCAAGTGGTGCAGTGCAACAAGCCACTTTGCTGGGGTGAATCACAGGGAAAGGGCAAGAATACACCATATTTATCCAAACTAAGCGCATTCTTGTCCTTTTCCCAGGGCTGGCACACAATGAGCTGCCAAGCGCCAACGCAGGTACACTTTTACTATGGTGCAAGGGTGTCTCAGTTGCGTGTATGAATGTTTTTGTACAAGAAGGGGCACAATCCTGCACATAAACAATCCACTGAGGTGTTTTCCTGAGGAAAAAACAAGGAGAAATAAAGAAATTTCTCCTATATGCGTCACCTGGGAAGGCATAGTATTTTGGCGCATTCCCAGGTCTACCGCTTCTGGTAAGTCTGAGAATGCATCAAAATCCATGGACTTTGCCTGGGAACACCCACGTAAGACGCATGGAACACTTCCCTTGGGCAGAGTAACACAGCACTTTGTGCTGCGCTGCTCCAGATTTATGAAACCACTGGGGCACGCAACGAGGCCTTGCATGCATGGCTTCATAAATCTAATTTTTGAGTTGTATCGCCAAGTGCAATGAAACTGGAGTCATAACTATGGCCCATAGTAACTTTACTGAGCTTCTTTCAGTAAGGATGAAAGACCCGTGTTCTAGAGGAAGGCTCCCGTCACAGCGAACCTGGCTTAGCACCAAGTAAAGCCAACAACGATCAGACTGATGGTGTGACTTGCGCTCGTCCTTCGTTTATGTTTACTGCTTCGGCAGTTCTAAGATGGCGGCACTCAGAAAGGTCCTTGCTGTTCCCCAGGAGAGTAGTTGAGGGTTGCAAGGAGATGGTGAGAGGGGTGTACGATGGAGTAGACGAGACAAGAGCTTTACTGCTGCAATGTTAGAGATTTGGAATGATAACAGAAAGAACCTTCACTAGACCATCCTGGCGCCCATCTGTGCATTTGCCACTGCTTTCCCTCACCTACACTCCTGACCTTGGTGACCCTCAGGATTTGCCTCTGTTTCTCTTTCTAGTCCTTGCCCTGCCTGACTCTACCACACGCCTTTAATCCCTTGCTCGCCATGGACGTAATGGTTACGTCCATGGCTGAGCCTGTGAGGCGCCATGGACGTAACCATTACGTCCATTTACCAGCCCTCGGGGGAAGCGCTAGCGCTCCCCCAAGGGCCGCCCTCCCCACACCCCCAGGTCAGGGCTGGAAGGGGAATCGCTTCCCCTTCCACCCCGCTCCCCCATGACGTCAACGCGCGATCACGCGCTGACATCATGAAAGGGTGCAAGGACGCGTTGGAAGCCATTTGCTTCCAGCGCGTCTTCGGGGAAGGAGGTAAGTTTTACCTCCGGGCGGGGAGGGAATCCCTCTGAAAGAGGCATCGAGGGAAAGGAAAGGGTTTTCCTTTCCCTCGATGTCTCTTTGAGCATTCCTGCTGCTCGATCGCTGTGCGATCTGGCAGCAGGAATGCCCACTAGACACCAGGGAATTAGCAAGGGTCGCTCTCCTTTAGGGGGCATTGTATTTTTCGCCATTTCTACCCCCCTTAGGGGGCAGGTAGGCCTTATTTTTAGGCCGATCTGCAAAGCCACTAGACACCAGGGATTGATTGCTTGTTGTTAATTTTTTTGTTTTGGGCAAGGGTCGCCCCCAAGGGCCCAAAGCACTATTGGGCAGGTCTGCCCCCCTTGGGGGCATTTCGGCCTATTGTTTTAGGCCTTTCTGCCCCAAGGGGGGGCAGAATCCACTTAGCGTCAGGGCTCTTGTGTGTGTGTGTGTGCTTTGTGTGGGAGGGTGGCCCCTTGGACAAGGGTCGCCCCCCCAAAGGGGGCAATGTAATCTAGGCCATTTCTGCCCCCTTGGGGGCAGATTAGCCTAGTTTTTGTAGGCCCTTCTGCCCCCGGGGGGCAGAAACCATGGAGACGCCAGGGTTTTTTTTTTTTTTTTATGTTGGGGGTGCCCCCTTGGGCGTGGGTCAGACCCAAAGGGCAAAAAGTACTATTGGGCAGTTCTGCCCCCTTTGGGGGCAGATCGGCCTATTTTTTTTAGGCCTTGGGGCAGAATCCACTTAGCGCCAGAGATCATGTGTGTGTGCTTTGTGTGGGGGGGGGTGGCCCCTTGGGCAAGTGTCGCCCCCCCCCCAAAGGTGGCAATGTAATCTAGGCCATTTCTGCCCCCATTTCTGCCCCCAGATTGCATAGTTTTTGTAGGCCCTTCTGCCCCCAGGGGGGGCAGAAACCATGAAGATGCCAGGGATTTTTATTTTCTTTCTTTCTTTTTTTTTTTTGTGGTGGGGGCACCCCCTTGGGCAAAGGTCACCCCCAAGGGGCAAAAAGCACTATTGGGCAGTTCTGCCCCCCTTGGGGGCAGATCAGCCTATTTTTTTAGGCCCATCTGCCCCCAAAGGGGGCAGAATCCACTTAGTGCCAGGGATCATGTGTGTCTGTGTGTGTGCTTTGTGTGGGGGGGTGGCCCCTTGGGCAAGGGTCGTGCCCCAAGGGGGCAATATAATTTATGCCATTTCTGTCCCCCTTGGGGCAGATTGGCCTATTTTTTTTAGGCCCTTCTGCCCCCGGGGGGCAGAAACCATGAAGACATCAGGGATTTTTTCTGTTTTCTTTCTTTGTTTTTTTTGTGTTGGGTGGGCGACCCCTTGGGCAAGAATCGCCCCCAAGGGGCAAAAAGCACTATTGGGCAGTTCTGCCCCCCTTGGGCCGATCTGTCCCCAAGGGGGGCATAATCCACTTTGCGCCAGGGATCCTGTGCGTGTTTTGTGTGGGGGGTGGCCCCTTGGGCAAGGCTCGCCCCACCAAAGGGGAAATATATTCTATGGCATTTCTGCCCCCCTTGGAGGCAGATGGGCCTATTTTCTTTTTAGGCCCATCTGCCCCCAAGCAGAGAACACTAGACATGAGGGAAAATTTAAAAATGGTTGGTGGCGGGTGTTTGTCAACTGGCGAAGTATTTGCATTTATGATAACAGTTTATTTCTTCTTTTTGTTCTAGTTCAAAGCTTTTGCTTCCTTTGCTGTGGCTTGTTGCAGTTTTGGCAGTGGTTGTCCTGCGGTATGCGTAGTTGCATGTTTTAGGTAAGTAATTAAATTTACTCCAAAGGAGTATTGTTGCCATGCATGAATGACATGTTTGTAGGTGGTGTACTGAATGCAGGATTGTGTGTGAAATTGTCCTTAGATTTATGCACAATGATTATTGTGTTGTCTTATGTCTAATTTGCTTTTTTCTCTCTTTTTAGTGGGATATCATTGGTGACTGCTGTGGCTGTGCAGAGTAGTTGCTGGTGAGTCAAGCTTTTTCAGGCAAGCGAGCAGTATAGTTTTTGAGTTTATAACTGTTAATGATAAAGCTACACTTTGTTTGTTACTTATCTTACACAGTGCTGGTTGTTGGTGGTGCATTTGTCCAGTTAATTTTTGAAGGAATAATCATGGCTAGCCGTAGGATGACCACTCAGCAGGTTTTTGGTGTACTTTTTGAGTCGTCTTCTGACCATGATTATGAGACTGACTCTGCATCTGAGGCAGAGGAGGAAGTGCAAGATTCTGGAAGGGAATTTTCTGTCGGAGAGGAATCATCTGATGATGAAGCCACTCTCAGTGCTGATGAAGGGCCTGTTTTAGAGGAGGACACTGATGTGCCAATGGTGCAGGAGGCAGCAGCTGAAAGGCTTCCCATTGGAAGACCTGACACATGGGTTGCACAAAACATGGAGCAGCCACAGTTGCCTGCGTTTACTGGTTTCCCATACGGAAAACTTTTTGCCCGTCAACTTTTTTGAGTTGTTTATGGACAATATATTTTTAGAAGAGATTGTTGAGCAGACTAATTTGTATGCAGAGCAGTATTTGAGGGACAACGCTGCCAGACTTAGGCCACACTCTAGAGCTAGCCAGTGGATTCCCATAAATCTGGAAGAGTTGAAAAAGTTCTTGGGATTAACTTTTTTGATGGGGCTGATAAGGAAGCCATCATGTGTCTTCATATTGGTCTACTAGTCCCTTGATGGCAACTGCTATATTTCCTGCCATCAAGAGTCGTAACCGGTATGAGCTTCTTCGGATGTTGTATTTTGTAGATAATGCTTTCACCTTGCCACAAGATCACCCTGATTCTGACCGTCTTTTTAAGATTAGACCTGTCCTTGATCATTTGGTTGATCGGTTTTCAGGCAAAGAAATATCTGTAGATGAGTCTTTGGTCCTGTTCAAGGGTCGTTTGGTTTTTAGGCAGTACATTCCTAGCAAGAGGGCACGGTATGGAATTAAGATGTATCTGCTGTCTGAAAGGAGTACAGGATATGTTTAGAATTTCCGGGTCTACACTGGTAGGGATTCCAATATTGACCCCCCTGGTTGTCCACCCACTTTTGGAGTTAGTGAGAAAATTGTGTGGGAACTTGGTAGACGACTGTTTAACAAAGGTCACCATTTATATGTAAATAACTTCTACACTGGAGTTCAGTTGTTCAAGGAGTTGTTCAGAGTGGACACTGTTGCTTGTGGCACAATCCGCTCTAATCGGAAAGGCTATCCAAGAAAGCTTGTCTGTAAAAAACTTGAGAAGGGACAGTGCAGTGCAGTGCCTTGCGGAATGATGAGCTGCTAGCTCTGAAATTTGTAGACAGGAGGGATGTGTAACATCCATGATGAGAGTACTTCACCTGTGGCTGTTTGGGGTCAAATTGCTGAAGTGCGCAAACCTGTGTGCATTTTAGACTATAATAAGCACATGGGTGGTGTTGATAGAGTAGATCAGAGGTTGGAACCTTACACTGCTACTCGTAAGTCTTATGTTTGGTATAAGAAATTAACGGTTCACCTGTTCCACTTGGCAACTTGTAATGCTTTTGTTGTGTTCAAGGATAGTTCACCAGAGTCAAGGATGACATTTGTAAAATTTCAGGAGTCTATCATAGCGGGCCTTGTTGTGCTGGAACAGGCAAGAGTTCCTAGAGAAGCAGTGGTAGAGGATGTGGCTGGATTGAAAGATCGTCACTTTGCTGAGCACATTCCTCCCACGGCCAAAAAAAACTTTCCTGCTAAGAGATGTAGAGTCTGTGCTCGAAGACGTATCAGGAAGGAGACTAGGATGTACTGCCCTGATTGTCCTTCAAAGCCTGGGCTGTGTGTGGGTGGCTGTTTCAGGAGCTACCACACACAGAAGAATTATTGGGAAATTCTGTGAGCGTAAACTGCTGTTTTATATTTTTATATGTTCGGTTTCACGGTTGGCATTACTGTCATGTATTCAGTTTGAGCTTTTGTGTTTGTAGTTTTGTACTTATTTATAATTAGGGGTTTCTTTGTTGTTTAAAAACAAAAAAAAAAGTGATGGCAGTGTGCGTGGGGTGGTGCTTGGCTGGCGGTGTGCGTAGGGTGGTGCTTGGCTGGCGGTGTGAGTGGATTGGCGCTTGGCTGGTGGTGTGAGTGGGGTGGCGCTTGGCTGGCGGTGTGCGTGGGGTGGCACTTGGCTGGCGGTGCCAGCCAAACGCAGGTCCACACATCTAGGGAAACATACCAAACCCAGACATGTTAAAAAAAAAAGACACCCTGAGGAGTCCAAGGAGGTGTGGCTTGCCTGGATCCCCCAACATTTTCTTACCCAGACTCCTCTGCAAACCTCAAAATTTGCTTAAAAAAGCATTTTGTCCTCACTTTTTTTGTAGGATCACCGCTGCAGCACAAATTTGCTACCACCCAGCATTCCCCTCAGTCTCCCAAGTAAAATGATACCTCACTTCTATGGGTCCCCAAAACAGAGTCAGCCTAAAAGATGTATAAAAGAAAAAATCTGTGCTTATCAAGTCGCTGTGCTATCCCCTCAATCTCTACAGGTTTTTGGCATGTTTCTGTTGCAGGCACCTGGGCCACCCACACAAGTGAGGCATCATTTTTAGCGGGAGACTTGGGGGAACGCTGGGTGGAAGGAAATTTGCGGCTCCTCTCAGATTCCAGAACTTTCTGTCACCGAAATGTGAAGAAAAAATGTATTTTTGGCCAAATTTTGAGGTTTGCAAAGGATTCTGGGTAACAGAACCTTTTCAGAGCCCCATAAGTCACCCCATCTTGGATTCCCCTAGGTGTCTAGTTTTCACAAATGCACAGGTTTGCTAGGTTTCCCCAGGTGCCGGCTGAGCTAGAGGCCAAAATCCACAGCTAGGCACTTTGTAAAAAACAGCTCTATTTTCTTTGTGAAAATGTGATGTGTCCATGTTGTGTTTTGGGGCATTTCCTTTGACGGGCGCTAGGCCTACCCACACAAGTGAGGTAGCATTTTTATCGGAAACTTGGGGGAACACTAGGTGGAAGGAAATTTGTGGCTCCTCTCCGATTCCAGAACTTTCTGTCACCGAAATGAGAGGAAAAAGTGGTTTTTTGGCCAAATTATGAGGTTTGTAAAGGATTCTGGGTAACAGAACCTGGTCAGAGCCCCACAAGTCACCCCATCTTGGATTCCCCTAGGTGCCTAGTTTTTAAAAATTTGCAGGTTTGCTAGGTTTTTCTAGGTGCCGGCTGAGCTAGAGGCCAAAATCTACAGCTAGGCACTTTGCAAAGAACATGTCAGATTTCAATGTAAAAATGTGATGTGTCCATTTTGTGTTTCCTGTTGCGAGCAGTAGGCCTAACTACGCAAGTGAGATAATATTTGTATCGGGAGACTTGGGGGAACACAGAATAACAAAACAAGTGTTATTGCCCCTTGTCTTTCTCTACATTTTTTCCTTCCAAATGTAAGACAGTGTGTAAAAAAGACGGCTATTTGAGAAATGCCCTGTAATTCACATGCTAGTATGGGCACCCCGGAATTCAGAGATGTGCAAATAACCACTGCTTCTCAACACCTTATCTTGTGCCCATTTTGGAAATACAAAGGTTTTCTTGATACCTATTTTTACTTTTTATATTTCAGCAAATTAATTGCTGTATACCCGGTGTAGAATGAAAACCCATTGCAAGGTGCAGCTCGTTTACTGGCTCTGGGTACCTAGGGTTCTTGATGAACCTACAAGCCCTATATATCCCCGCAACCAGAAGAGTCCAGCAGACGTAACGGTATATTGCTTTAAAAAATCTGACATCGCAGAAAAAAGTTACAGAGTAAAACGTGGAGAAAAATTGCTGTTTTTTCCCCCTAATTTCAATATTCTTTTATTTCAGCTGTTATTTTCTGTAGGAAACACTTGTAGGATCTACACAAATGACCCCTTGCTGAATTCAGAATTTTGTCTACTTTTCAGAAATGTTTAGCTTTCCAGGATCCAGCATTGGTTCAACACCCATTTCTGTTACTAACTGGAAGGAGGCTAAAAGCACAAAAAATAGTAAAAATGGGAAATGCCTCTGTAAAATGCCAAAATTGTGTTGAAAAATGTGGTTTCCTGATTCAACTCTGCCTGTTCCTGAAAGCTGGGAAGAAGCTGGT
The DNA here is from genome assembly GCF_031143425.1 of Pleurodeles waltl. NCBI lineage: Eukaryota > Metazoa > Chordata > Amphibia > Caudata > Salamandridae > Pleurodeles > Pleurodeles waltl. The sequence goes on from NC_090443.1 coordinate 956,737,585, forward strand.
GATTTTAGCACCACAAATTCTTTGTTGATGCCTTTTTCAGGGAAAAAAACACAAGCCGCCTTCTGCAGCCCTTTTTCCCCATTTTTTTCTAAAAAACAAAATGTTCGCTGTATTTTGGCTAATTTCTTGGTCTCCTTCAGGGCAACCCACAAAGTCTGGGTACCTCTAGAATCCGTAGGATGTTGGAAAAAAGGACGCAAATTTGGCATGGGTAGCTTATATGGAGAAAAAGTTATGAGGGCCTAAGCACGAACTACCCCAAATAGCCAAAAAAAGGCTTGGCATCTGAGGGGGAAAAGGCCTGGCAGCGAAGGGGTTACCCTATAGGGTTATCATATCACTTCACAATTAGTCCTGAGCATGAACTCAATGCATTCTGGGAGTTGTAGTCTTCAGTTATCTCCACTTCAACTAAAATACCAAAAAAGAGAAATCTGTTAAAAGAAAAACCTGGTGTGGTTTGTTCTGTAAGCCAACGCAAAATTATGACTTCCACTAGTCCATGTTTCAAACGCAGCGGTTCGAGTGTGCCCCTGCAGTCCTACGTGCCGCTTAGTCTCACCCAGCCTGTGCCTTGAGGGCAGCAGCAGCGAGCAGTGTGTACACAACAACTTTGGGTCTGGTAGTGCTCAGATCGCTCTTGTTCTTTACACACTCGGTACTGGGATACGTGTATCACAGCTGGTTAGAGCAAAGCTGCAAAGCTGGCAAGCTTCCCAGGTTAATGTGCGATGTGCGGCTCCAGTCTGTATTTTTTCCTTTGAATTCTGGGACTTCTAGTCTTCTTTTATATTGGAATAAAGACGACTACAAGTTCCAGAATTCAAATGAAAGCCCTGGACTGGAGCAGCATATCACACACGGACCTTGGAAACTTGGCAGGGCTGTTCGAATAATCAAATCTCGGTGTGCCTATAGCTGTACTGCATATAATCTATAGATTAACTGCTCTGCGTCCAGTAAGTGCTGTGCTGCTCAGAATTTTTCGCAGGGATCTTACGTGGCAGCAGATGACAACAATCTATCTTAGTAAGTAGTTTTCCAGTATTTTGCCATTCAATCAGTTGTAAACCAGGCTCTCAGGGGCAGCAGTACTCAAACACAGAGACCAGGCTCGTTGGCTTAACATGCTTGTCCCACTTCTATCCATGTTGCACAGCAATTCGCGCTACTGTGCAAAATATAAAAAAAAACTGACAAAGCCAATAGATCTTCTATAGGCAAAACCTATTGGCTTTGCCAAAAGCTTGTTAAATACTCTAGTCACACTTAAAATAAATCAAGGGCAATAGTACCTTTTCTTTGCACTAAAAATGGTTTATATTCCTGTCCTATGGCGACCAGCCTTATTGAAAAAAAAAACCACATACGCTTCTATTAAAATAATAATCTATGATTTTTAATTACTTTTTTATTGCAAACAAATGGCTGCCATTTTTTCATCTTCTAATTTTCGTGGTATACACTTACAACAATAAAATAACTATTGCACCAGTTTAGCCAGGCATGTTGGTCTTGGCCATGCGTATTATCTATCCACAAAACACTGGTCTAAACTAAAAGCAGACAGTATGAGTGAGAGCACAACCAGAGAAGTGGAAAATACGGGCAGGCATGTCACACACCATCAACAAAGAAAATGACGCAACAATCATCTCATCTACTCACACTCAGACAATGTGGATACTACTCACAAGGGCCGTACTGTACTGAGGCAGACGTGCTGCTCTGTGGAAAGTGAGACCTGTGGAATTTTATGACTTGGGTATGTGGGCGTGTGACCGCCTATATTAGGCTAAGGTGTCACGCAATAGGCTAGTGACATCTACTACCCGCAGAGGTCAACTAGAATCTTTTGACTCAGACAAGAGTAATAAATCATCCAATTGAACAATGAGAACCAATAGACATCAAATATATCATTAAATATTCAAATATATACAATGATGAGTCAATAATTTATACACACCATCACCTATATGTGGTCATGAATCACCGCACCAGTTTAGAAAAGTTTAGACATTTATTGCCCTCAAACTAACAATGCTAAAGTCACGTAAATGATGGGCCAGTCCAAATTACAGAAATTTAGAAATAACACAAGTTGTCCAAAATGTCTTGAGTCTCAATCTTGTCAATGTATTTACCATTAAATGCTCTAAAAGAACTATATAGAATAACAGAATTAAGTGAATTACAGAACAGCATACATTTTGTTTGTGCAGTTGACTTAGGCCCTCATTACAACCCTGGTGGTCGGTGATAAAGCGGCGGTAAATACAGCCAACAGGCCGGCAGTAACAAAAATGGAATTATGACCACGGCGGACACTGCTGAAACAGACAGCCACTTTGACACACCGACTGCCATGGCGGTATCAACAAGCACCACAGCGGTAACCGCCAACAGCTAGGCGGAAGACAGTGTTCCGCCCACAGTAATATGACACACCTCTCCGCCACCTTTTCCGGGGCGGTAACAACATCAAAAGCACGGTGGAAACAGAACACAGAAGTCAAAGGACTCACCTCTGCAGACTCAGGGAACAACTGCGACGCCATGGAGCCCGAGATGCACATTTTCCCGATGTTCGTCTACCTTCTCCTGCACTATGACTACTAACGCTGGTGAAGACGACCACAGTGAGTACTGCCGCCTATCACACAAGGGAGGGGGGGGAGGAAAAAGAGAGTGACACACACACACGCAACACCCCGACCCCCAACACCATACACACAAGCAGATGCAGTAACATTACATATACATCCCGTACCCCTCAGGAATAACGCAAGGACAGAATGATTGCAAGAAAGTGAGTGTAATACGAGAAAATAACAGGAATAAGTGCTTCAAAATACAAACGTATATGCATATTTGCAAATGTTGGGACATCGCTCAGTCCTCAATGTCCGAGGTCCACAGGGCCACATCACATAGGCCAAGGCCCAACCTCACTCCTGCAACAACACGAAGAGAACACTGCAGGGGCATCAGGTCCAAAATACACAGGCCCTTCAGGGGAACAGGGAATGGGGGGCACCTCAGCCTGATGATGGTACAACGCCACTGGTCCTGCAGGGGGCAAATACCTTGTGTGCTGTCCTGGGGAGTGCAAGGCAACAGTCTCTCAAGTGGGTGGTTTGCCCACTGCTTGTTCCTGGGGAGTGCAAAGCCACAGTCTCTCAAGTGGGTGGTCTGCCCACTGCTTGGTCCTGGGGAGTGCAAAGCCACAGTCTCTCAAGTGGGTGGTTTTCCCACTGCTTGGTCCTGGGGAGTGCAAAGCCATGGCCTCTCAAGTTGGTCCTGGGGAACGCAAGGCCACAGCCTCTCTAGTGGATGGCTTCTCCACTGGTTCTGGAGGGGACCTTGTGCCTAGTGTGCTTCATCCTGGGAAGGATAGGGTGAGTGGATGGCTTCTTCCACTGGTTCTGGAGGGGGCCTTGTGCCCAGTGTGCTTCATCCTGGGAAGGATCGGGTGAGTGGATGGCTTCTTCCACTGGTTCTGGAGGGGGCCTTGTGCCCAGTGTACTTCATCCTGGGAAGGATGGGGCGAGTGAATGGCTTCTTCCACTGGTTCTGGAGGGGGCCTTGTGCCCTGTGATGCAGATCTTGGGGAGTGCAAGGTCACAGTCTCACACCTGGGTGTCACACCTACAGGATTTGCAGGGGCCAGGATGCACCACAGCCCATGGAGGCAGGACTACACACTGCCCGCTGGCGGTGACGGCTGCTCAGTGGTGTCAGTGGTGGGGCTGGTGTCGGGACTGGCAGTGGTGGGGGGAGGCTCTAGCCCATCCCCTGCATCCTTGGACGGCTGCCCACTGGGACTGTTGATGCTGGCAGTGGTGCTGGTGGCAGTGCTGGCAGTGGTGGGGGAAGGCTCCAGCCCTTCCCCTGCAGCCTCAGACGGCTGCCCACTGGGGCTGCTGATGCTGGCAGTGGTGCTGGTGGCGGTGCTGGCAGTGGTTGGGGAGGCTCCAGCCCTTCCCCTGCAGCCTCTGACGGCTGAACCGTCATGGTTGGTGGTGGGGGCTCAGAATGAGTCCTAGCACCAGGCCTCCTGCAGGCCCCTTGCCCTTCCTGTCAGCAGCCGGGGATTGCTCCTTGCCCTTCCCTGTAGCAGCTGGGGGCGCCACCTTGCCCTTCGCTTTCCCAGCTGGTGGTGCCTCCTTGCCCTTCACTTACCCAGCTGGTGGTGCCTCCTTGCCCTTCGCTTTCCCAGGTGGTGGTGCCTCCTTGCCCTTCCTTGATGCACCTGGTGCTGCCACACGTTCTGTGCTGCCTGCTGGTTCCCGGGATCCTCTCCCACCTGCAGTGACTGTGGATACTACTGTGGCTGAGGTGCTCACCTGGGTTCTGACCACCCTGGCCCGATGTGAAGGATGGGGGGAGGGGTGGGGAAGAGGTCAACGGTGGTGAGGAAAAGCTCCTTAGGGACATTGGGGCAGGAAGAGAGTGAAGGTTTGGGAGTGGAGGAAGAGGAAGTGGTTGTAGGAGGTGCCAGTCTGCTGTGTTTGGATGCAGGTGCATGGGCTGGATCCTGTTGTGAGGTGGATGGCTTTTGGGTGTCTGAGTGCTTGCGTTTGTGTACTTTGGGAGGAGGGTGCACAGACACAGTGGGAGAGGACACAGGGGACGTGCGCATGGATGTGGGGGTGGTGACTGCCAGTGAGGGGTGTGTAGTGATAGGCGTGCTGGTGATGGAGGTAGTGGATGAGGATGTAGTGCATGCAGGTGTGAGTGGAGACGCAACTGGGAGGGAGGTGGACGACGAGGAGGAGGGGCCACAGTGGCCACAGTGGAGGCAGTGGATGTTGGTATGTCTGATTCTGGATGGTGTTTGTGTGAGTGCCTGTGGGATGATGTGTGGTGCTTGTGTTTGCCTAAGCCACTCCTGTGTGTTGTCCTGGGTGCATGCTGGTCTGCCCGTGTGCTTGGGATAGGTTGGGGTTGAGGGGAATGGGACTGGGTAGAGGAAGTTGGAGGGGGGAGGCTAGAAACAGGGACAATGGCTGCCATCAGAGAGGAGGCCAGAGCCTGGATTGATCTCTGTTGGGCCACCATGCCAGAGTGAATGCCCTCCAGGAATGCATTTGTTTGTTGCAAATGGGCTGCCAGTCCCTGGATGGCATTCACAATGGTTGACTGCCCAACAGAGATGGATCACATGGGGTCAATAGCCTCCTCACTCAGGGCAGCAGGGCTAACTGCAGCAGGGCCTGAGGTGCCTGGGGCAAAAGAGATGCCCACCCTCCTGGGTGGGCACGGGAAACTCGCTGAGGGGCTGCTGGGGTGCAGCTGTACCTGTAGTTGGGGTGGCCACAGAGGTGTCTGCCACCAGCAGGGAGCTTCCATCGGAGGAGGTATCACTGTCTGAACTGTCCCCTCCTGTCTCCGCCGTGGCGCTCCCCTCGCCCTCCGTCCCACTGGTGCACTCACCGTCGGTGGATTCTGTCTCCTAGGCCATGTGGGATGCAACTCCCTCCGTCGCCGGTGCCTCTGCTCCTCCTCCAGATGATGCTAATGCACAGAAGGACAGGGTGACAAAACAAAAAGGGGGGGAGAGACAAAGGATACACCTTGTCAATGGCGGCACCAACACCACTGTTGGCGTACACAACACACACAGGGAACAGCCCTACGCATTAGGCAATGCACTACCAGTCACAATGCTAGACACCGGCCCATGGAGAGGGACACCTAACGACAATAGCAGCATACCTGAGACCCACAGAACCCTGCCCAGTAGTGGATGCCTACTAGCTTGGTTGGAGGTTGTTCACATCATACCCTTCCCAACATGGGACCTACCCTGCAATGTCCGACTAGGCCAAGGGGCACCCACAGGCCCACATCTCCCACCCGGAAGCCACCCCACCTCGCGCAAGTAGTATATTGGGAAACTGTACTCACCCCCTTGTGGCTGCTGTGATGCCCTCAAACGCCCATCCCGCTCTGGATAGGCCACTGCCAGTATGCAGGCCATCAGGTGGGTCAGGGTTCGATGGGTACCCCTTCCTCGTTGGGAGGCCATCCCCAGCTGGCCTCCGCCGTCTTCCTTGCCCAGCGTCTCAGGTCCTCCCACCGTTTGTGACAGTGGAGGCTCCGCCTGCCGTAGAAACCCAGGGTCTGCATCTCCTTGGCAATGGCACGTCATATACCCTTTTTCTGATGGGTGCTGACCTGTAGAAAAATACACATGGACAAAGGTATCAGTCAGACCGTCCGGCATGTTACACTCATATCCCACCATCGACCTCACATCCCCTGACGCACAGACATTGCCCACCATACGTGCTGCATGCTGCCCAGGACCCTTCCACCAACCCCCTCCCTTACACGAGGCCCTCACACACAGCACTCCATTCATTCTTGCCCCATGCATCATGCTCACAGTGTACTCACCTGTTGGTCTGGAGGCCCATACAGCATTCGGTACTGGGGTAGGACCCCATCCACCAGTCTCTCCAACTCTGCAGCGGTGAAGGCAGGGGCCTGTTCCCCAGTGACTCGAGCCATGGTCGGTTCGAGACACAGGTCGCAGCACTTGCAGTGTAGGTCCTCTCATGTTGAAGTTCAGGTAGCAAGTGAGTGAACAGATAGAAAATGGTGGTCACGTCCGTGGCGGTGCATACCGTCACCACCGGCGTACATCACCATTGGCCACTGTACCCCATAGGGGCCAATAATAACCAATGAGGAGTTGCACGGCGGTACTCGACCACCTCCCACCACGACGCACTATGTCAGCGGAATTACCTCATTTCCACATGTCCCTCCATTCAGGACAGGCGGACGCCATTTCAGGGGGGACAGGCCATGGCACCTAACTGTGTCACACTACACATATGCACCATTTGGGCCTATACAACAATATACTGTTACAGTCACAACATGCAATGCAGTGTAGTGTTTGGAAATATGGTATACTGACCAACTGCTCACCGTTTTGCACCCTAGATTACAACCACTGCGGATGCATAGGAGATGGAGACATCCGCCGTGTACAGACCCCTGGTGGACTTGGCAACAATGGGGGACAGCACATTATCCTCACCTATAGACTTGATAGGGCCACAACCACAGAGCTGTGTGCCAAATTGGAGCCTGACCGGATATCTGTTATCCGTCACCTCACCGGGATCCACCCTCTTGTGCAAGTCCTATCTGTGCTCCATTTCTTGGCAACTGGCTCCTTCCAAGTGACAGTGGGTTTGGCAGCAGGAATGTCACAGCCAATGTTCTCAATAGTGCTGACCAGAGTGTTGTCTGCCCTGATTAAACACATGCGCAGCTACATCGTTTTCCCCCAGGTGGACGATTTGACCACAGTGAAAGCTGACTTCTATGCAATGGGACATATCCCCAACATTATTGGGGCTATTGATGGTACATATATTGCATTTGTCCCCCCCACACCCTGGAGAAATGAACAGGTGTTCAGGGATAGAAAGAGCTTTCACTCGATGAATGTGCAGATAGTGTGCCTGGTGGACCAGTACATCTCCCACGTCAATGCAAAGTATCCTGGGTCTGTGCGTGCATGATGCCTTTATCCTGAGGAATAGCAGCATCCCAAATGTGATGGCTCAACTCCAGAGTAACAGGATGTGGCTAATAGGTGAGCCCTGGTTCCCACCCAGTGGATGTTGGTGTATGTGTATGGTGTAGGCCCTAAGGGTTAGTCTGTGTCTAACAGTTGTCCCTCAATATTTGCAGGTGACTCTGGTTACCCCAACCTCTCATGGCTACTGACCCCTGTGAGGAATCCCAGGACAAGGGCAAAGGAACGTTACAATGAGGCACATGGGCGGACAAGAAGGATCCTCGAGAGGACCTTTGGCCTCCTGCAGGCCAGGTTTTGTTGCCTTCATCTAACTGGTGGATCCCTGTGCTATTCAACCAAGAAGGTCTGCCAGGTCATCGTGGCATGCTGCATGTTGCATAACCTTGCCTTGACGTCAGGTGCCTTTTCTGCAGGAGGATGAGGCTGGAGATGGCCGTGTGGCAACAGTGGACCCTGTGGACAGTGAAGATGAGGAGGCTGAGGATGAGGTTGAGGACAACAGTACTGCAATAATACAACAATACTTTCAGTGACACACAGGTAAGACACTGTAACTTCACTTTACATTGACAGTTGTGTGTTTGACATTGTCACTGGCAGGCTGATTTTCCCATTTCCATGGCCACTCACTGTACCCTTTGGCATCTCTATTTGCAGATATTTGTGCCCCACTCTGGCTCCTGGTGTGTAGACTGCAGCCAACTACAGGTCATTCCTATGTATACATTACTGTACAGTTGAATTGCAATGTTTAAAGCTTGTTAAACAAATACATAGTTCAATCATTTGACAGACTCCATACTTGTATTTTTCCAAGGGTGTTTATTTAAGTGCTCATAAGTGGAGGGGGTATTGCAATGGGCTGGGGTGATGATGGAGGAAAGTCCAGGTTAGAGTCCAGTCTATTTGTAACACAGGTGCATTGTCCAAGGGGGCAGAGGAAGGTGAGCAATGGCAGTTCAAGATGGACAGGTTGACAGAGTGGGACACAAGGGTGACATTCAGGAGAGTCTTATTTCCTGGTGGGGGTCTTGGCAATAGTCTCTGGCTTCTGCCTGGATCACAGGGACCGTTTGCGGGGTGCATTCAAATAATAACAGCCTACGTTTGTGGGGTGGTTCTTCTTCTGCAGGGAGAGGGGTGCTGGTGGCCTGTTGGTCCTGTGGCGGGGCCTCCTGTCCACTAGCGGCAGAGGAGGTGGAGGGCTGTCCATCTGTGTGGCTAGTGTCAGGGGCCCATTGGTGTGGTCTCTGATTGTCCTGTGTTTGTAGGGTGGCCTGGGGTCCCTGTAGTGGTGGGCATGCTGCTGATTGACGTGTCCTGGGGACAGAGGTATGGGCCCGCTGGGTGGGTGCTGTGCTGGTGTTTCCTGAGGGGGAGGCTCTGTGGTGGTAAGGGACTGTGCTTGGGTAAACAACTGTCCGGAGATCCCTGATGGGCCAGGTTGGTCATCCAGATCCAGGCGTCCAGAGCTGCTATCATCACTGTGGGCCTCTTCTGTTGGGGGACTGGATGTTGCTGGCACCTCCTCTCTGGTGACGTTGGATGGGGGACCTGTGGGGATGTAAATGCAGTGTTATTGTTTCTGCGTGTGACATCTTGTGCATGGGTGTGTTACCCTCTATGGTTGTTATGCCCTGGCAGCTTTGCCTTGTATGAGTAGTCATTTGGTGGGCTAGGTGATTGTCTCTAGTGTGCATGCTTTAGTGATGGGTATCCATGCAGGTCTGTGATGGGGGTCCGTGCATTGGTGTTACATGCAGGGCTTGGTATGGGGATGGGTGAGTTGTGATGGCGGGTCTATGTGAGGTGGTGGAGTGATGGGGGTGAGGGTACTGATGGGGGTATGTGATGGCATGCAGGTGGGGGGATGTTAGTAGTAAAGATTTGACTTACCAGAGTCCAGTCCTCCTGCTACTCCTGCCAGGCCCTCAGGATGCATGATTGCCAAGACTTGCTCCTCCCATGTTGTTAGTTGTGGGGGAGGAGGTGGGGGTCCACTGCCAGTCCTCTGTACTGCTATTTGGTGTCTTGCTACCACGGAACGCACCTTCCCCCGTAGGTCGTTCCACCTCTTCCTGATGTCATCCCTTGTTCTGGGGTGCTATCCCAGGGCGTTAGCCCTGTCCACGATTCTCCGCCATAGCTCCATCTTCCTAGCTATGGATGTCTGCTGCACCTGTGATCCGAATAGCTGTGGCTCTACCCTGATGATTTCCTCCATCATGACCCTTAGCTCCTCCTCTGAGAACCTGGGGTGTCTTTGTGGTGCCATGGGTGTAGTGTGAGTGGTGTGTGTGAGGGTGTGTGTGGTTCTGTGGGTGCTCTTGGTCTATCTCTCTCAGTTGGCAATTTTTTTTTAGTCGTAAGGGGTTGTGGGTAGTGTGGGTGTGTGTTTTATAGTGGTGTGGGTATGTGGTGTGTGTATGTGTGTCATGTGGGTGTAGTTTCAATTGTCCAATGTGGTGGTGTTTTGTATGTGTGTGTGTGTATTTTGAGCGCGGCGGTATGTACCGCCAATGGTTTACCCCAGTTGAATGTCCACTGCGGTGATTCGTGGGTCATAATGCTGTGGGCATAGTTCTGTTGGCGTAACGGTGTGGGTTTTGGTACTGCCAGTTTATCACTGACCTTTGGGCTGGCGGACTTGTGTGTGTGTCTGTATAGTGACGGATTGCTATGTGTGTGTCATAATATGGGTAATGGTATTCCGCCGCTGGCGGTATGTTGACGGCAGTCAGCATGCCGGTAAGCGGGACTTACCGCCAATGTCGTAATGAGGGCCTTAATCACAATCAATTATTATGCATTCAAAATCAAATATTAGGTCAGGCATCCCTAACTATTACTCTAATTCGAAAAGCATGTGTGGGCTTCATGCAAAAATAAAATAGGACGAACATTAATTTGGAAAAACACCGAATTATGGTTCTAACCAAAAAGAAGCGGTTGGATTTTCCAAATGGAAAACCTGCAAAGGAAATCAAATACACATTGGTTATACCTCTCCTAAAGGAGACATCAGCCAGCAGAGTTTATATCAGTGGAGCACTGGAAATTAGGCCTTCATTAGTCAGCATCAGGAACATTAAGGGGCAACAGTTCAGTAATGTTGGGCCTAAAGTATCTGAATTGTTGGAATAATTGACAAGAGCTGAATAACAGGACTGAACAGAACAAAAACTGAATGGAAAACTGAACTGCAAAGAGCTGAATAGAAAACTAAACTGCACGGAGCTGAACGAATAACTGACTTACGTCACCTAAAACTTTGATATTAAAGTCCCAAAAGTTACTAACTAAGTTTCTATTGCACAAAACTATGAGGTGGGTTAGTGTGTGTTGGAAATGCCCCTTTTTGACGGTTTATCCCCAAACCTTTCGCCTTCTTCCTCCTATTTTTTCTGATTTGTTTTTGCTGGTTTATTGTCTCTGCAAATCAGTGCTAAAGTGCAAGTGTTCCGTATGTAAATTGTATTGGTAATTGGTTTACCCAAGACTGGCATATTTGATTTACTGGTAAGTCCCTAGTAAAGTGTACCAGAGGTGCCCAGGGCCTGTAAATCAAATGCTACTACTGGGCCTGCAGCACTGATTGTGCCACTCAGACGAGTATCCCTGTGAACATGTCTCAGATCTGCCACCTAAGTGTCTGTGTTTGCAGTGTTAGAATGCCAATTCGACCTGGCAAGTGTATGCACTTGCGAGGCCCAAACCTTCCCTTTTACTACATGTAAGCCACCCCCTGGGATAGGCCCCTGGTAGCCCCATGGGCAGGGTGCAGTGTATTTAGAACGTATGACATGTACTGGAGTGTTTTACATATCCTGATAGTGAAATACGGCCAAATTCAGTTTTCACTATTGCAAGGCCTATCCCTCTCTCTCATAGGTTAACATGGGAACTGCCTTTAAATATCTTTTAAGTGTAGTTTCGCATTCAGGGCAGATAGAGATATGGAGTTTGGGGTCTCTGAACTCACAATTTAAAATACACCTTTTGGTAAAGTTGTTTTTTAGATTGTCAGTTTGAAAATGCCACTTTTAGAAAGTGGGTATTTTGTTGCTTAAACCATTCAGTGCCTCTGCCTGCTGGTGTATTCCACGTCTGGGTCGGACTGACAGTTGGGCTGTTGTGAATTCCCTCTAGACAGTGACACAAAGGGAGCTGGGGTGTAGGCTGCATATCCTGTTGAGACTTCTGGGCTAGATTGGGGAGGGAGAAGCTGACACTTACTCCTTAATGGTCTGTGCCTGTCCTCACACAATGCAGTCTCCGACCCATTGGAGTGTGTCTGGGACCAGGCCTGGGCAAGGCAGGATCTTGTGAACAACAGAGACTTTCCTTTGAAGTTTGACTACTTTAAAGGCCAGAACTGGTATAAGTAGTGGACCCAAAACCCCAGACTGTTAGAACACTTCTGGATCAGAGGAACCTCTACCAAGGAGAAGAGCTGAAGAGCTGGAGGAGGAGTATTGTCCCTTTTCTGTGTGTGCTTTGCTGAGTTGGCCTGTAGTTGCTGCTTCTGCCTTAAAGAGGGCAAAGACTTGACTTTGCTGTGTATCCTTCTTGTTTAAGTTTCTCCAAGGACTTGGAGTAGAGCTTGCCTTCTGTTGGAGGTCTCAGGGATATCAAAGACTTCAGCTGCATTGGCCTACAGCACTTGGAACTGTGTTTATTGTGCTGCAACAGAAGAAAAACCACACCAACGCCTTCAACAACACCGTAGTCTGCACCGTGACCTGACAATGCCACACAGAGCCGTGCCACACAGCAACCCTGGTCTCACCGACGCTGCCACCAGATGCCGTCACTGAGCCGCTGCTTGCACCGTGACCTGTGGGCCCGCACTCCGCATCGCCTTGCTCACACCCCAGCCTTGGCCTCCCCGACAACAATGTTCCATGCTGGCACCAACGCCGTTGCCTGCACCGAGGCCTGAGGACACCACTCATGAGGTACACGACGCACCGTCCCGTCCCGCACCGCAGCCCTGGTCCACTGAAGCCAGCTACAACGACTCCAGTGGAGTCAACAGACACCCATGTCTGCACCTCGACCCGTGGACACCGCACGGAGCCCGTCCTGCACCGCACTGCTGCCTTGGTCCTACCGAAGACAGCGCTTCAGCAATGACGCCGCTGCTGCCTTCACCATGACCAGGAGACACTGCATGTCGCACCACCCCGTTTCACACCGAAGCCCTGGTTTCACCGACAACCAAGGATGCTATCACCGAGCCGCTGCCTGCACCATGACCTGTGGGACCGCACGTCGCATCGTCCTGCTTCGCACCACAGCCCCGATGCCATCCACGCCAGCGATCCTGACTTTGTCATCAGCCCGGAGTTCAATCTGCAATGCGTGTGACTTCAAGAGCCCGACAACCCCTGCACCGACCTGCAGTCCTGACCCACCAACGCTGCACTCCGAACCTCATTGCAAGGATCACAACGCCCTACATTTTCCAGGTACTGTTTGCAGGTCTTCTTGACACCATAGCTGGCCTGCAACGCCGCGGCTGGCCTGAACTGTTGGATTTGTTGTTCATGATGGCGAGATAGCCCCAGACGGAGCTATCGACTTCTAGGAACTGTATTTCTAAGTATTTCTTGCAAAATTCACATCTGTAATATTGTATGTTGGATTTTTCTTTTTTTGGTCTTGTTTTACACAGATACATATTGGCTATTTTTCTAAAACTCGTGTGGTTTCCTTTTGTATTGTTTTCACTGTACTACTGTGTGTTATGTGCAAATGCTTTACCCATTGCTTCTGAGATAAGCCTGACTGTTCATGCCAAGCTATCAAGGGGGTGAGCAGGGGTTATCTGAGCTGGGTATCTCCTTTATCCTGACTTGCGTGAGGTCCCTACTTGGACAGGGTGTAAACCGACTAGAGACCCCATTTCTAACAGCAGCCAAACAAACATTTCATCTGGGCTTCAGATGTACTTTTCTTTGTTCCTTTTCCAAGATAGAGTTACATTCACGCTCCTCTTCGGATGGTGGTTTTATGTAATAACTCCATTTTTAAAGACAGTGGAAGAACAGATATTAAGCTAACTTTGCTTCCTTTCAAAAACTGAAGCTCAGTGTTAACACTTGAAACATTTATCTCTTGAGGAAATACAACAATTGAAGTAAGAACAGGACAGAAATTTCCACTGTGCAAGTCACACAGGATGTCTAATAAAACAATGTTTGCAAAGCGTTTCAGTAAAATCTGCACCATTTAAACATACATCGTGCTTCTGGAAAAAAAACTAAAAGGAAGGCCTTTGCACTAGTGCTAACACATGAAGAAATAAAACAATTTTAATAATAATTTCAAACCATTAGTTTTGTAATACCTTACTAATTCATATTTTTCAGTGCATATAATTATATTTACTCAAAATATAATTTCATTAGCATTTAATTATTTCACATAGTACTTCGTTATGGCAGACGCCATGTCAATCACTTTCAAATTAGAGCTGCACATTTATCTTTTCTAACACACTTTTTTCAGTTAGGCCTTTTAATACTCGTTATTACACATCATGTTTTAGTGGCTCATCTTTATTAATAGTTTTTGCTCTCTCACAGGTACTCAAATTGGTATTTGACAGAGCAGAAAAAATGATTGTTGGAGGTGAGACAGAACATGGAACAGGAGTTGCTTATGGACAATTCAGTGTAGTTCATCCCCACGAGCTACTGATCGACAGGTACGTGTAGTCCTTCAGCAGGAGTTGCTGAAAGAGAAGTGCATGTAGTCCTACTACAGGAGTTGCTGATAGACAAGTATGTGTTGTCCTAACCATAAGTTGTTGATGTACAAATGTGTGTAGTCCTTCCATAGGAGTTGATGATTGGTACGTTTGTGGAATCCTTCTGCAAGAGTCACCAATGGACAAGTGTGTAGTCCTATCGCAGTAGTTGATGATGGACAAGTGTGAAGAGTCCTGCCCCAGAATTTGATGATGGACAAGTGTGAGTAATTCTATTGCAGGAGTTGCTGATGGACAAGCGTGTGTGTGTAGACCTGCATGAATTGTTGATGGACAAATGTGTGTAGTCCCACTGCAGCAGTTGCTGATGGACAAGTGTGTGTGTAGTCCCACTGCAGCTGTTAATGATGGACAAATTTGTGTAGTCCTTCCTCAGGAGATGCTGATAGATAAGTGTGTGTAGTGTTTCCTCAGGAATTGCTGTTGGACAAGTTTGTGCAGTCCTACAGAAGTTGTTGATGGATAAGTGTGGGTATAGTCTTTTTGCAGCCATTAGAAGAATTCAGGGAGGCGAGAAATGTTCAAGGAACAACAAACCCTCACTCTGTGGATCACAAAATGAATTAAACAACAAAGTATCAGGCAATCTTTAATCGGTGCTGCACCAAGAATCTTTGAGAGCATTTCCCCTGCCCTCAACAACAACCTCATACACTGCCTTCAAGGAGTGGATAAAATAAATCCTGATAAACACGCCATTCATCTAGTACAGGATGACAGGATACTCCAACCGGAAGGACAGTAGTGAAAGGTGGACCGACTAACACCTTTTGCTCTTCAGACAATGGTGTGGGTAAGAAACACTGTAAAGAAGGCTAGCTGACAAGGGATGCTATGATAGGCTTGTTCTATCCTTGTACATATTGACGTTTATTACTTTCCCTTTGTTAAAAATCCCTGATGTTGACAATTATAGGATACCCGGTAAATAATGCAAATGAAAACGTTGTACTGTGTCGAAAAGTGCGAAAAATATTAGGGTGCCTTACTTTAGAATGTTTCCTTTTTACCAGAAATTAAATGATCTGTTTATTCGCGAATTAACTTATTGGCCGGACGGGCTGAGTTTGATGGGGTCCATTTTAAAAGGGAAATGTCCCCATGCCTTTGTAAATTCCAGAATGAAACAAGTTTTGCCCCTAGGCCTTCATTGAAATTAAATTCTAATCTTGTCATGTTCAAAATAAGGTGATATCTTCCAAGGATATCTGGAAGATGGAGGTTAAATTTTCTATATTGCCAAGTTGTCTATCCTGTCTCTTCCAAATTTAGAAAAAAAGCTTTGGCTGCCCAGTTTGAGTGTCTAGACTGTAATCTCTTGCTATAATAAGGATGTCCAACTTAGGCCCAGAAAACCTGAATCGTTGAGATTTTTCATGTCAGGCACTGTCAAAGTAAAAAGTCGATTTAGCTAACATGAACATCCTGAAAATGTGACATGGATACTACCTTCCTGCACCTACATTGGACAGCCCTATTCTATATACATTCTTATCCATACATGCTGCATAAAGAACTAAAGATTGTTCTAAATATTGCCTCCTCTTTTTTCCTATCTTCTTACACTTCAAAATACCTTATCCCTGAGCGTCAGCTACCCTCAACATACAGATCTATCAGGGATAACCAACATGTGTCATGGATGGACAGTTCAATGTCAGATTTCCAGGATAACCAAGTGACATAAATGCTCATACTATGGACATAAATGGACCTCATTTACATAGTCAGTATTTTTCCTGAAAATCTGGCAAGAATGCCGTCCTCCTGGACCTATTTCTGACATCCCTGTTCCAAATGGAAACCTTGCATAGGAATAAACAATAATACTTCCTTTTGCTCTTAGATTACAACAGATGAGGGCAGCTGTGTGGGTATTTAGTAAATTAGTGCATACATTAAATAAATGCCACACATATAGTATGTATTGCCAAATGTTTATAATGAAAAATAAATCTCCCTTTGCAATTGGCTTACTTGCTATAACTATGAAAATCAAATCAAAGCACAGCTCAGTGAAATGTGACACTTTTCTCCTTATTTCTCTTACCATGCATATTACAGGTCCTCTCCTCTTTCAATATATAAACATCTCTGGCTAGACAGTGATCTAGGACTGCTGAGTAAGAGAAATTGTGAGAGGTGCAAGACAGGAGAAGAACAGAGGTAAGAAAAATGGTCCAAAAAGAAAAGGAGAAGGAAGGTAGAGGTGAGGAAGGGACTGGCAGGTGAGGAAGAAAGAGATATAACAGAGAAAGGTAAGGTAGTCTGAAAGAAAAGTACTGAGAGGTGTAAGGAATGAGAGGTAGGTGGAAAACACAGGTAGAAAGACAGGTAATGTGTTAAAGAGTGGTACAGAGAGCCAGAGAGAAGGAAATGTAGAGAGGGAGAAGAGTGAGATGCACGTGGGGAAAGGTAGCGAGAGGCAGAGGCGAGTTAGAAAGAGAGAGGGGTCGAGCTAGAGAGGTGACACGAGTTAGTGACAGAAGTATAGAAAGAGCAGCAAGGTAGAGTGAGGGGCAGCATAACAGAGTTACAGAAAGACAGGTCATGCTGGAGTAGTAAGACAGAGAGAAAAGCAGAGCGAGAGGGATGAAGGAACAAAAAAAGATGAGGTACAGACAGGAAAGAGGTGGATTACAGAGATACAGATGAGGTAGAGAATGAGAGGTGCAGCTAATACAGAGGTAGAAATAAAAAGGGTGGAGATGTGTTTGAGATTAAATAAGTTGTACTCATTGTCTTTGTTGAAACTTTTCATTAAAAAAAACAGATCAGAACTTTGGCATCTGACACGCCTTTTGCCAGTGAACCAAACAGGATTACAGCCATGATCGTTGGTTGGCCACCATAACAAAATAAGTCTACTGTATTGAGCATGAGCTTTCCAACAAGGGAAAAATTGCAAAACAAGAACCCTATTTTAAGTGGAAGCACACACATTCTGCCCAACAGGTGGGCAGAGTTTAAGTCTCTACTGCTCTTAAATGTCTTTTTCTAGTCTTCACACAAGGTCTGGAACAGAGACCTTGTAGAGAAAGAAAAAGGGGTAGCAAGGAAGGCATGAAGCAGTGAGAGAGATGAAGTAAAGGGAACAGAGGCAGAAAGTGAGGAATGAGAGATGGAGTGGTGAGGTGGGGGAAATGGTGAACAAACGGTAAGGTAAGTTGAGAGTTTGGGTAGTGCAAGAGAAATGGGTAGACAGATAAGGTACTGAAAGAGATGTGAGGTAGAGGTGAGGTTGAGAGAGTGGAAGAGAGAGGTGGGTTAAAAAAGATAGAGATGAGGTAAAAAGAAAGATGAGGGTAAGTGTGAGATGAAGTGAATGGATGAGAGAAACAGGGAGGTGAGGTGGAAGGTCAGGTGCAGATAGAGTGTTGGGGTACGGAGGGAGAGAGAGGTGAAGTAGACAACAGTGGGGTACAGAGGTGGGCTAGAGTGGAGGTACACAGAGATGGAGCAATAGGTAGAAAGATAAAGTGTAAATGCATTGTGGTAGAAGAGGTGAATTGAAATAAGGGGAGAGATATAAGACAGAAAGAGTTTTATAAATTAAATGCCTCCTACTGCCTGAAAAAGCAAGGGTTAAGGTTGGCAGGCTGTTCTGTGAAGGGGTGCTACAATAGTCCAGCACTTCTCTTCTTTTACCAAATGCCCATTCAGACAAAAGTGGGTCATCTAATGAGGTGTGGACCACTTTTCCTCAAGAAAGTCTCATATCCGGAGAATACTTCGACATTAGTACTGAGTGATGATATATCATTTTATCAGACTCACCTCCTATGGATATATCATTTCATTAGACTTACTTCTATGGTTATATTTTTAGAATCACCCCTTCTCCTACTGGGTGATGGCAACTCTGCTTGCTAAGTGATGGTCCTATTTGTAGATTTGTAATCTATATGTAAACCCTCCTTTCATGTCTTTGCAGCCTTGAGAAAGCCCCAAGTATACAAACCGTCTATGGGACGAAACATGTGTTGGCTGGCTTTTGTTTTGAAGTTTCAAAAGCTGGATATTGACATTTGAATTTAGGTGGGTTCATCTATCTTTTTTCTACACACTGCTATTACTATTACAGCAGGATATTGCACTAATCCTATCTCTTCATCAAGGGGCTCCTTAGAAAGCAGTTCCAGGGGTCATTGCCCACTTTGCCAATGACTTAAAACATCTCTGCAGCAACAGCATTCTATTCCTTTCAAATAGGTGAGCCCACCCTTTCCCCCAGACAGGGGGTTCCTTTCAATTATAAAGGATTAAATGACCTGACATGACTACTGTTTGTTGATGTGGTTAGCAGTGTAAGTTAGGCGGGATATTGACTTGAGGTCAGCATGGAACCTGGGTGGGCGGACAGATTCACTGAATCCTTTGCGATGCCTCACACGATGTGGAAAGAAATGACTGGAGCTGGCATGGGCCTGATCCCAATTACTCACTTGTTGCTGGTGTGGCATGTTCCATAAAGTTCCAATTTAGTCCATGCTTCTCCAACAAATAACTCAAGAGCTAGTGGTAGATTTCTAGCTACCTATGAGTAGCTCTTCTGTGTGCAGACTGGCTAAATTTGGCATTTTTGCTTGGTTTAATTTTATATATACACAAATATATATATATATATACATATATATATATATATATATATATGTATGTGTACATTTGTGATGGAAATGTGTGTTTTTTTCAGCACTCATAAGCTGATTTCGCAGAAGAATGGCTGGATTTCCAAAACATATTTAAAGCTAATATTTGAGTGATAATTAATGTGGCATTGTGGAAACTGATTACTAATATAATTACCTTGGTGCCAGGGGCATTGCGGCTATGGCTGTCATGTATTAAGTATGTAGAGCCATTGGAATTTAACAAAGCCTTTTTTAAACTACTGCTAGCAACCCTGTTGTTATGCTACGTGCATTTGTAAAGTCTACTATCACCTCCAAGGGTACCCTGTGTGTGCCTAGTCCTATCTATGATAGGTTTGCTAATTGAAAAGCCAGGTCTTCAGCTTCTTGTAGACTTCAAGAAGAGGGAAGGAGGTTCTGATGTGGAGTGGGAGGCCATTCCACGCTTTAGGAGTGATATAACAGAACCCTGCCGGATGCACCGAGGTGATCACAGCCAGTAATGTTGCATATGGTGGCCACTCATGTAATCTTGTCTGTTGTGGCCACTATCACAACACCAATATTATTAGTATCTCAGGATGATTTTCATTGACTATAAGTAACTTTTATTACAGAAAAGGTTTGAGACCCCTGTTTTAGTCCAAGAGGAAGAGCACTATATGAAATGCAAAATTCAACTCAAAGGCTGGGATTGACAGCTAAAGAAGGATAACCATGATAAGAGTGTGGTATTTAGGAGCTTTTAGCCTGGTACAGGTCAAAATGTGCTAGGGACATCAAAGTGTACAAGGGACACCAACTGCCCATCTGTGTGTCTGTTAGACCTGACAGCCTTAGGGTGGTCATCCCCCAACTTTTTGCCTGCCTCCCTCCACTTTTCTGACACTATTTTTGCTGGTTTTAGGACTCTGCGCATTTTACCAGTGCCAACCAGTGCTATGCTCTCTCCCTTAAACATGGTAACATTGGTTCCACCCCAATTGGCACATTTGGTTTACTTATAAGTCCCTAGTAAAGTGCACTACATGTGCCCAGGGCCTGTAAATTAAATGCTCCAAGTGGGCTTGCAGCACTGATTGTGCCACCCACAGAATTAGCCCCTTAACCATGCCCCAGGCCTGCCACTGCAAGGCCTGTGTGTGCAGTTTCACCACCACTTCGACTTGGCATCTAAAAGTACTTGCCAAGCCTTAAAGTCCCCTTTTTCTACATATAAGTCACCCCTAAGGTAGGCCCTATGTAACCCATAAGTCAGGGTGCTATGTAGATAAAAGGCAGAAGATGAACATATGTGTTACATATGTCCTGGTAGTGAAAAACTCCTAAATCTGTTTTCCACTACTGTGAGGTCTGCTCCTTTCATAGCATTAGGCCTGTCCTCATATACTTTTTGAGTGGTAGATTATGATCTGAAAGAGATAACCAGGTCATATTTAGTATGGCCAGAATGGTAATAGAAAATCCTGCTTATTGGTGAGGTTGGATTTTATATTACTATTTTAGAAATGCCACTTTTAGAAAGTGAGCATTTCTCTGCACTTAAAACCACCTGTGCCTTACAGCCTGTCTTCAATCAACATCTGGTCTGTGCTGGCTGCCAGCTCCCTTGTGCATTTCACCCAGACAACCACAAACACAGGACACTAAGGCCCTCATTCTGACCCTGGCGGTCGGTGATAAAGCGGCGGCCAAGCCGCCAACAGGCCGGCGGTCTAAAATATGCAATTCTGACCCTGGCGGGAACCGCCAACACAGGCCGCCAACTTAACACTCCGCCCGCCACGGCGGTACAAACAAACAGCGCGGCGGTTCCCGCCAACAGCCAGGCGGCAGACAATGTACCGCCCACCCTATTACGACCCACCAATCTGCCACCTTTTCCGGGGCGGGAGCACCGCCGATAAGAACACGGCGGAAACAGACTACGAACGGGAAAACGCTCACCTCTACGCACTCCACGCGAGATTCCGGCAGTATGGAACCAGAGTTGCAGGTCATCCCCGCACTCCTATTCCTGCTCATATACCAGGAGCACGCCCGGCGGCGCGGAAGACATCGGTGAGTACTGCACCTACGACACAGGGGAGGGAAAAGATTACCGGCACACACCCACCCACCCACACCCACTACAACACACACATCAATGCATTCCCACAGATCACTGTCACAACCCACAAACCACCCCCCTCCGAAATAATGCAAAGACCAAAAGAAGAGATCATAAACTGGCAGATATATTGAAATATGTACACCAGTAATCCCAATAAATAAATAAACTATGTACAAAATATATACAGCTACTAAATGTAGTCCAACCACTGTCCGTGGATCACAGGGGTCCTGTGCAAAGGGGCAAGGCCCAGTCCCACGACAAGAACTCCACGGAGAGAACACTGCAGGGGCATCAGAAAGAAAATAGGACAGGCACCTCAGGGGGAAGGGAAGGGGGGGCACCTCAGCCACTTGAGTACACGACGCCAGATCCACGAGGGGACTCCATGACCACTGGCCCATCCTGGGGAGAGCAAAGCCACAGTCCATACAGTCCATACAGTGGGTGGCCTGCCCACTGGGCCATCCTGGGGAGAGCAAAGCCACAGTCCAAACAGTCCATACAGTGGGTGGCCTGCCCACTGGGCCATCCTGGGGAGAGCAAAGCCACAGTCCAAACAGTCCATACAGTGGGTGGCCTGCCCACTGGGCCATCCTGGGGAGAGCAAAGCCACAGTCCAAACAGTCCATACAGTGGGTGGCCTGCCCACTGGGCCATCCTGGGGAGAGCAAAGCCACAGTCCAAACAGTCCATACAGTGGGTGGCCTGCCCACTGGGCCATCCTGGGGAGAGCAAAGCCACAGTCCATACAGTCCATACAGTGGGTGGCCTGCCCACTGGGCCATCCTGGGGAGAGCAAAGCCACAGTCCATACAGTCCATACAGTGGGTGGCCTGCCCACTGGGCCATCCTGGGGAGAGCAAAGCCACAGTCCATACAGTCCATACAGTGGGTGGCCTGCCCACTGGGCCATCCTGGGGAGAGCAAAGCCACAGTCCATACAGTCCATACAGTGGGTGGCCTGCCCACTGGGCCATCCTGGGGAGAGCAAAGCCACAGTCCATACAGTCCATAACAGACCCCACTGCCACTGGAGGAGGCAAGTTGGCCAGAGGACATCCTGCAGCCCTGCCCGAGATAGATCCTGCCCTGCCACGTCTGCCAAAGGGCCAGCGGTTCTTGCCTTGAAGGGCCCAGTTCAGCGGTTCCTGAGACGGCGGGGCCCAGTTCAGCGGTTCTTGAGACGGCGGGGCCCAGCGGAGCGGTGCGTGAGACGGCGGGGCCCAGCGGAGCGGTTCTTGAGACGGCGGGGCCCAGCGGAGCGGTGCTTGAGACTGCGGGGCCCAGTTCAGCGGTCCTTGCCCTGAAGGGCCCAGTTCAGCGGTTCTTGAGACGGCGGGGCCCAGCGGAGCGGTGCGTGAGACGGCGGGGCCCAGCGGAGCGGTTCTTGAGACGGCGGGGCCCAGCGGAGCGGTGCTTGAGACTGCGGGGCCCAGTTCAGCGGTCCTTGCCCTGAAGGGCCCAGTTCAGCGGTTCTTGAGACGGCGGGGCCCAGCGGAGCGGTGCTTGAGACTGCGGGGCCCAGTTCAGCGGTCCTTGCCCTGAAGGGCCCAGTTCAGCGGTTCTTGAGACGGCGGGGCCCAGCGGAGCGGTGCGTGAGACGGCGGGGCCCAGCGGAGCGGTTCTTGAGACGGCGGGGCCCAGCGGAGCGGTGCGTGAGACGGCGGGGCCCAGCGGAGCGGTTCTTGAGACGGCGGGGCCCAGCGGAGCGGTGCTTGAGACTGCGGGGCCCAGTTCAGCGGTCCTTGCCCTGAAGGGCCCAGTTCAGCGGTTCTTGAGACGGCGGGGCCCAGTTCAGCGGTCCTTGCCCTGAAGGGCCCAGTTCAGCGGTTCTTGAGACGGCGGGGCCCAGTTCAGCGGTTCTTGAGACGGCGGGGCCCAGTTCAGCGGTCCTTGCCCTGAAGGGCCCAGTTCAGCGGTTCTTGAGACGGCGGGGCCCAGTTCAGCGGTTCTTGATACGGCGGGGCCCAGTTCAGCGGTCCTTGCCCTGAAGGGCCCAGTTCAGCGGTTCTTGAGACGGCGGGGCCCAGTTCAGCGGTCCTTGCCTTGAAGGGCCCAGTTCAGCGGTTCTTGAGACGGCGGCCGGTCTATGGCCAACTGCTAATTGCCTGGTGGTGCCCTCCTGGGCAGCGGGAATGGTGCTCCTTCACTGCCCACCTGGGCTGTGGGTGGTGGGGCCCTCCTGGCCAGCTGGGCTGGGTCCTCCCTGGGCAGCGGCTATGGGGGTGGTGGGCTCTCCCGGGGCAGCTGTGCCGGTTCCTCCCGGGGCAGCGGCTATGGGGGTTGTGGGCTCCTCCTGGGCAGCAGGCCTGCTGCCTGACCTCTCCGACTTGCTGCCCTTGCCCTCCTTAGTCGTGGGCCTGTGGCCCTTTCCTCCCTTTGGAGCTGTGGCTGGTGACTGTCTCTGGGTGGTGTCCGGGGGGGATGTAGAAGGCGGGCTCCTGCGGCGACCCTTCCGCCTTCTGCTCCTCTTCCCAGGGGGTGGGCTGGCTGTCCCCTTGCTGCTGGGCGAAGATCCAGACATGCGGGCTGGCGGGCTCCAATACCCCTGCACCCTTGTCAAGGGGGCTGCAGGGCTGGTGGTGGCTGAGGTACTCTTCTTACCCCGACGAGAAGGAGGGGGGGGCTCAGGGTCAGGAAAGAAGTTAGTAGTGGCGAGGAAGAGCTTCTTGGGACAATGGAGAGTGGTAGGTACAGTGGGAATGGGAGTGGACGGAGAGGATGTGGTTGTAGGTGAGTCACGTTTGCTGTCTTTGGGTGCAGGTGCAGGAGGGATAGGCTGTCGTGAGGTGGATGGCTGTTGGGTGGGTGGGTGGCTGCGTTTGTGTGGTGTGGAAGAGGGGGTGACAGACACAGTGGGAGAGGACACAGGGGACGTGTAAATGGCAGTGGGGGTGGTGACTGCACGTGTGCGGACTGGAGTGGAGGGTGTGCTGGTGATGGAAACACTGGCTGATGGTGAGGTGAATGGAGGTGTGAGTGTAGACGTCACAGGGAGGGAGGAGGGAGACGAGGAGGTGGGGGTCACAGAGGTGGTAGTGACTGTTGGCATGTCTGCATCGGAATGTTGCATGTGTGAATGTCTGCGTGATCTGTGGTGCTTATGTTTGGATGAGCTTCTCTTGGGTGTTGAGGTGTGTGCAGGCTGGTCTGATGGTGTGGGTGGGACAGGCAGAGGAACAGGAGACTGGGAGGAGGGAGTTAGTAGAGGCAGGCAGGAGACAGGGACAATGGCTGCCGTCAGTGCTGAGGCCAGAGCCTGGAACGATCGCTGATGGGCAGCCTGACCCGAATGAATGCCCTCCAGGTACGCATTGCTGCGATGAACCTCCCTCTCCACCCCCTGGATGGCATTCAAAAGGGTAGTCTGCCCAACAATGAGCGTTCGTCGGAGGTCAATGACCTCCTCACTGAGGGCAGCGGGGGTAACAGGGGCAGGGCCTGAGGTGCCTGGGGCGAAGGAGATGCCCGGCTTCCTGGCAGAGCGGGCACGGGGCGAACGCTGAGGGGCTGCTGGGAGGGCGGAGATGGTGCGCTGGGTGGCGGCTGTACCTGTAATGGCGGGGGGCACGGATGGTGCCACCCCCGCAAGGGAGCCCCCTTCCGAGGACGTGTCCGTGTCGCTGCAGGGTCCAGTCGTCCCCGTCGTTGAGCTCCCCTCGCCCTCCGTCTCACTGGTCCAGTCTGACTCTGTGGCATGGCCCTCCTGGGCCATGTGAGATGCAGCTCCCTCCTGCCCCGATGCCACTTCTCCTCCGCCTGATGATGCTGATGCACACAAGCACAGAAAGACAAACAAAAAGGGGGGGGGAGAGAGAAATAAAGGGATATTGAGTACATGGATCTCCGGTACAGTTAGCGGACATGACAGACACAGATGCCCCCTGCACTAAGTTGCGCACTTGGGGTCCGCTACGCATTCCGTGAAACATGCCCTACACGCCTAGAGTTGACAACTGCACCCATGGATGACACGGCCCAGGGATGGCTGTACTGACAAACTACTGAGGGTGGTGGCTGGGGACACAGGGGCTTACGGGGGTGCCCAGCCTACAGATATCGCCCTGGCCTAGGGGGACCCCCAGCCCTCCTCCCCCACCCAGACACCTCCACTGCGCGACAACAGAGTAGATAATGCTTGTACTCACCCCCTTGTGTCTGCTGTGCTGCCCTCACGCGCCCATCCAATTCAGGGTAGGCCACCGCCAGGATCCGGAACATCAGGGGGCTCAGTTGACGGCAGGCACCCCGCCTACGTTGGGAGGCCATCCCCAGCAGAGACTCGGCGGTCTTCTTGGTCCCGCGGCGGATGTCCTCCCACCTCTTGCGGCAGTGGGTGCCCCGTCGATGGTGGACCCCCAGGGTCCGGACTTCCTTGGCGATGGCACGCCAAATCCCGATCTTCTCATGGGCGTGGACCTATGTGACACGTACAGGGAGGGAGAAATACCACGTTCAAGTTTCTCAGCATTTTCCTTTCCAGTGGCCCAACGCCCCCCATCCCCGCCAGGCCCCCCGCCAGGCCCCCCGCCAGGCCCAACATGCCCCCCATCCCCGCCAGGCCCCCCGCCATGCCCCCCGCCAGGCCCAACATGCCCCCCATCCCCGCCAGGCCCCCCGCCAGGCCCAACATGCCCCCCATCCCCGCCAGGCCCCCCGCCAGGCCCCCCTCCAGGCCCAACATGCCCCCCATCCCCGCCAGGCCCCCCGCCAGGCCCAACATGCCCCCCATCCCCGCCAGGCCCCCCGCCATGCCCCCCGCCAGGCCCAACATGCCCCCCATCCCCGCCAGGCCCCCCGCCAGGCCCAACATGCCCCCCATCCCCGCCAGGCCCCCCGCCAGGCCCAACATGCCCCCCATCCCCGCCAGGCCCCCCGCCAGGCCCCCAAGCCAGCCAGTGGCCCCAAATCCATATTGAATTAAACTCACTTGTTGGTCTGGAGGACCGTAGAGTAGCGCATACTGGGGGAGGACCCCATCCACAAGTTTCTCCAACTCCTCTCCAGTGAAGGCAGGGGCCCTTTCCCCAGGCGCAGCAGCCATTGTCCCTTCCAGACCGAGGTCACAGCAACACTTGCAGTATAGGTCCTCTCCTGTGAAAGTTCAAGTCGCAAGTGGATAAGTAGATAGAAAATGGCGGTCACGTCCGCGGCGGTGCGTACCGCGGCGGTGCGTCCCGCCACCGCCGGCGCCCTTCGCCATTGGCTCCTGAAACCCATAGGCTTCAATGTTAACCAATGCAGCTTTGCGCCGCGGTCTTCGCCCGCCGCCCGCCGCGGTGTGCCACGCCAGCGCATTGACCTCACATCCCATTGTCACACTTCACAGGTCAGGCAGCCGCCATTTCCAGGGCCCACATGGCTCAATTTCAACTGCGTCACACAGGCCTAGGCCTTGCATAGTCACTCAGACACGCCATTCACTGCATAGAGAATCGTATACTGTGCTAGCTGTGAGTACGTACCTGTGGGTTGCTTGACTGTGTGCTCCATGTTGTCCTTCCTAGGCACCGTCCGCTGGGTTGGGCGAGGAGACGGATGAATCCTCCCGTGTACCGACCGCTGGTGGACCTGTCGACAATGGAAGAACGCCACATTATCCTGACCTACCGTCTTAACCGTGCCACTATCCATGAACTGTGTGCCCAGCTGGAGCCCGACCTGATGTCCCCCATCCGCCAACCCACAGGGATTCCCCCTCTGGTGCAGGTCATGTCAGTACTCCATTTCTTGGCAAGTGGGTCATTTCAGACAACCGTGGGAATTGCTTCTGGGATGTCTCAGCCCATGTTTTCGAAGGTGTTATCCAGAGTGTTGTCTGCCCTGATGAAATTCGTGAGGAGCTACATCATTTTCCCTGAGGTGGGCGAATTGGCTACAGTGAAGGGTGATTTCTACGCCCTTGGACATATTCCCAACGTAATTGGTGCCATTGATGGGACCCATGTGGCTTTGGTTCCCCCAAGAGACAGGGAGCAGGTGTACAGGAACAGAAAAAATTACCATTCAATGAACATCCAGGTGGTGTGTTTGGCTGACCAGTACATCTCGCATGTAAATGCCAAATTCCCAGGGTCAGTGCATGACGCCTACATCCTCAGGAATAGCAGCATCCCTTACGTGATGGAACAGCTACAGAGACACCGTGTATGGCTAGTGGGGGACTCTGGGTACCCCAACCTGTCGTGGCTACTGACCCCAGTAAGGAATCCCCGGACCAGGGCAGAGGAACGGTACAATGAGGCCCATGGGCGTACTAGGAGGGTGATCGAACGCACCTTTGGCCTCCTAAAGGCCAGGTTTCGGTGCCTGCATATGACAGGTGGATCCCTAATGTACTCACCTAAGAAGGTGTGTCACATCATCGTGGCCTGCTGCATGCTTCACAACCTGGCTTTGCGCCGCCAGGTGCCTTTCCTGCAGGAGGATGGTCGAGACGGTGGTGTTGTGGCAGCGGTGGAACCTGAGGAGAGTGACGAGGAGGAAGACGACGGGGCTGAAACAGACAACAGGGACAGAATCATTGAACAGTACTTCCAATAGGACACAGGTAACATTTCAAAGATAATTTAGTAAATGTTAACTACTCTCCAGCATCTCTGCTGCCTGTCTATTTGCCCCAGTGTATGATGACTGAGTTTTTGCTTTTCCCTCCCTATTTCAGATCTGGGGTCCCCACTACGAGTCCTGTGCTTCGTTTCCCCATGGACTACAGCTTTGTGGCAGCTGTTTGTTGACTTCACCATGTACAAGGACATATTTGCACTGTCATGTCAATTACAATATATTGAAATCACAGCCAGACTCCAGATATTTTGGTGCAAAATAGGTGTTTATTTAAGTGCTCAAAATGGGATGGGTGGTTTCAAGTGGGTGGGGGCTATGGTGAAGGAATGTCCATGGCAGAGTCCAGAGTAACAGTCACACAGGTGCATTGTCCAGAGGCCTGTGGAGAGATGGAGCATGGGCAGTTCAAGGATGGACAGGGTGACAATGTGGGACAGTGGGATGACATCAGGTGGTATCCATTGCTGGCGGGGGTCTTGACATCCTACTCTGTCTTCTTGCGAGATCTCAGGGCCCTCTTGCGGGGTGGTTCTTCTCCTGCAGGAGGTGGGGGTCTGGTGGGCTGCTGCTGTGCGGGGGCCTCCTGTCCACTAGCGCCGGCGGAGGTGGTTGGCTGTTCTTGGTCCAGGCTAGTGGCAGGGGCCCTTGGGTGTTGTTGAGTGTCCGCCCTGTTGTTGACGAGGTCCTGCAGCAGCCCTACCATGGTAACCAGGGTGGTGTTGATGGCTCTGATGTCCTCCCTGTACCCCCGATAGTGTTCCTCCTGCAGTACCTGGATCTCCTGGAACCGGGCCAGTACCGTCGCCATCGTCTCCTGGGAGCGGTTGTATGCTCCCATGATGGTGGTGAGGACCTCGTGGAGAGTGGGTTCCCTGGGCCTCTCCTCCCCCCCCTGTCGCACAGCTGCCCTCCGAGTTCCCCTGTTTCCCTGGGCCTCTGCCCCCTGGCCGGTGTGCCCACTACCACTGCCCCCAGGTCCCTGTTGTTGTTGGGGTGGTGGGTTATCCTGGGTGCCCTGTAGTGGTAGACACACCGCAGATTGACGCGCCCTGGAGACAGAGGCATGGGCCCGCTGGGTGGGAGCTGTGCTGGTGTTCCCAGAGGGGTTTGGGTCTGTAGTGGCCTGGGCCTGTGTGAGGGGAACCGACTGTCCAGAGGTCCCCGATGGTCCGGGCTGGTCATCGGTGTCCAGGTCGACAGAGCTGCTGTCATCGCTGACGGCCTCTTGGGTGGGGGGTGTGGAGAATTCTGGCCCCTCCGCCGCGGTGTGTTGACGGTCGGGTCCTGCAGGGGTATAGAGGTATGGTTATAGTTTCAATGTGTGGCATATGGGTGTATCTGTGGGTTCTCGTGTCCCCAAGTGCTGGCATTCGTGTGTGGGGGCTTTGGTGAGGGTGGCTTGTGGGGGGGATGTGTATATGCATTGGGCATGCTTTGGTGATGGGTGTCCATGCTTAGTGGACGCATGCAGGCCTAGGTTTTGGGATGTGTGGGTTGTGATGGTGAGACATTGGCGGGGAATAGGTGTGCTGGGGGTGGGGGTGAGGATGGTGGTGGGGGTGAGGATGGTGGTGGGGGTGGGGGTGAGGGTGGGGTTCGAGGATGGGGTTGAGGGTGGGGTTCGAGGATGGGGGTGAGGTTTGGGGTATGATTTGGCATGCAGGTGGGGGGGAAGCAGTATTGAAGCTTCAACTTACCAGTATCCATTCCTCCGCCGACTCCTGCGAGGCCGTCAGGATGCAGGATGTTCAAGACTTCCTCCTCCCATGTTGTAAATTGTGGGGGTTGAGGTGGGGGTCCTCCGCCAGTCTTCTGCACGGCGATGTTGTGCCTGGATACCATGGAACGCACCTTCCCCCGTAGGTCGTTCCATCGCTTCCTGATGTCTTCCCGATTTCTGGGGTGCTGTCCCACTGCGTTCACCCTGTCGACAATCCTCTGCCATAGCTCCGTCCTCCGGGCAATGCTGGTGTATTGTATCTGTGTGCCGAACAGCTGGGGCTCTACCCGAACGATTTCCTCCACCATGACCCTGAGTTCTTCGTCTGTGAAGCGGGGTTGTCTTTGGGGTGCCATGGGGTGGTGTGTATGATGTGTGGGGTGGAGTATGTGTATTTAAGTGAGTTGAGTGTGGTGGTGTGTGTTGTTTTGTGTGTGGATAGTGTGTGGGTGATGGTGTTGAGTGGCTGTGGCTGTTATTTTTTGGATGCTGGTGTCTCGCTCTTGCCTTCTTTACGAATTTTTTAGCGTAGGGGTTTGTGGGTGATGTGGGTGGGTGTTTTATATTGTATTGTGTGTGTGGGAGTGGTGTGTGTATGTGTATCAGGTGTGTGGGATTCAAATCGTCCAATGTGGCTGAGTTTTGTTCGTTTGTGTGTATTCTGACCGCGGCGGTGTGTCCCGCCAATGGAATACCGCGTTTGAATGACCGCCGCGTGGATTCGTGGGTCGTAATGGGATGGGCGTATTTCTGTTGGCGTGGCGGTGGAGGTTTGGTCACCTCCACCTTTCCGCCGACCGCTGGTCTGGCGGTCTGTTGTGGCGGTCGGATTTTCAGAGGTTTGCCTTCTGCGGGTCAGAATGACCGTGGCGGGTTTCCGCGGCGGGATTATGGAGGATTACTGACCGGCGGTAGGCGCCTTTTACCGCCGAGGTCAGAATGAC
Source organism: Pleurodeles waltl (assembly GCF_031143425.1). Lineage (NCBI taxonomy): Eukaryota > Metazoa > Chordata > Amphibia > Caudata > Salamandridae > Pleurodeles > Pleurodeles waltl. The sequence goes on from NC_090443.1 coordinate 956,767,905, forward strand.
CACCTAAGTCACATCTGCATTCATCTGCATACTGAATGGATCTTCCTGGGCTGGAAGGGTGGAGGACCTGACACTTAAATTTCAAAGGCCAGTGGCCTGCCCTCACACAAAGGGCTGATAACCCCCCACCGGGATCCTGGCAGAGAGGACTGGGCTGAAAGGGGAACTTGTGCACTTCAAAACCACTCTTTGAAGTCTCCCCCACTTCAAAGGCATTTTTGGGTATATAAACTGGGTCTATGACCCCACCAACTCAGACACTTTTGGTCCTGCACCTGAACTCTATCAGAAGACCTGCCTGGCTGCTCAAAGGACTCTCTGGACTGCTTTGCTGAGAAGGACTGCTGCCCTGCTGTTGCCCTGCTGGCCTCTGACTCTGCTGGAAGGACTCTGCATTCCCCCAAAAGTGCTCTCCAAGGGCCTGGATTGAGCTTGCCTCTTGTTCTGAAGTCTTAGGGACAGCAAATATTTAAACTACTAGCTTTTTGCTAGTACCCGACATCAGCAACTCTGGAACGACTTCAGCGATGCCAACTATGCCACAGCCTGCTCCCGCTCCGTGGACCCTGCTGCACACAACGACCGCTCCCTGCAACGCAGGTCCAACGTTGCTGCGACTCCACTAACGTCACTCAGGGTCATTGCAACAATGCGAAGTAGACACATCACGTCCTGAAAGACCGGAACCAGCGACCCCGCTGGGTCACGAGGAATGAACGCATCACGGACGATGGCGCATCATCTCCTCCTGCATCCAGATGGACTGACGCCTCACCTCCACATGCCTTGCAGCACGGAACCAACGCCTCTTTCCTCAGAAGCCATAAGGGACTGATCCCGCACCGACTCCAGTGACGCCTCTTTCCAACTCCATGCGACGTCTTTGTTTTCAAAAGGTACTGTACCTGGGGGTCCATGTGACTCCATGACCGGCACAGGTGATGTCGGATTGTTGGGAACGAATCCGTCAAGGATGCTATGATAGCGCCAGTTGGAGCTCTGTGTTTCTAGGTGCTTTAGTTGGATTTAATCTTTAAAAATTCATAACTTTGCTTGTGTACATTAGATTTTCATTGTTTCAACAGTATTTATTCAGATAAATATTCTCTGTTTTTCTAAACTAATGTATTGTTTTTTTGTAGTGTTTTCACTGTGTTATTGTATAAGTTCTGCACAAATACTTTACACATTGCCTTCTAGTTTAAGCCTGACTTCTCAGTGCCAAGCTACCGGAGGGTGGGCGCAGGATAATTTGGATTGTGTTGTGACTTACCTTGACTAGGATTGTGGTCCCTACTTGGACAAAGGTGTATGCCTCTGCCAACTAGAGACCCCATTTCTCAAAGTGTCTTTTTAGAATCCAAGGTGGTCAAGTAAGACTTTCGTCCTTGTAGGAGTACATCACATATGTTGACAGATATTGGAATGTGGAACCTCACACTTGATTTCTGATCTATGGGATAGCCAAAGTTTACTTTGGGGGGAGGGGTGGAGCCTAGGGAACCTACTGAGCATTATTTTCGGCTAGTTCTCCAGGGCAAGGAGAAATCAAGGGCAGCTATGCACTACCTGTATCAAGTATTGCCCTTGTCCCCCTAAATGCAAAAACCAGATACTACTGTGAGCTCACTGAAAGTCAAGTACCTCTAGTTTAGCCTTTGACTTTTAAGCACTAGCGAGGTCAAGGAATCAGGCTTATCTCTGGAGGTTGACATGGATTAGAACGTTCAGATCAGGCTCCAGGAGTATCACTTGTAATAGATTGTCGACAATGTGTTATTCTTACTGAACAAAATGTAAGGTGTATGTTAATATTATCAAGCAAATATGGTGAGTAATTTTAACTGATTTTATGCATAAACATTATCTTATGACTATGTATCATAAGGGCATGTTGTCATTGAACTATTTTTTTTTACATGGGCATGAACATCGGATACATAAGTGTGATAATTCCCGAAGTAGTATCCACATGCAGTGGCTAGTATTTGTATGCTTTTAGATAACATAAAGCCTCTCGTAGTCCTTTCTGAGGCAGGGTGGAAGGGGACGTACATGTATACCGCCATGGTTGGCAGTGGTCACTCAGTTTTGGGGACTGCTGGTCATGGACAGCAGCAGGCGAGAGGTCAGGTAGTGTAGGGGCACAAGCCCTCTGAGTGGAGCAGACCAGTGGTTCCCAACCTTTTGACTTCTGTGGACCCCCATTTTATCAATACTGGAGCCCGGGGACCCCTACTGAATCATTATTGGAATCAAGGGACCCCCACTGAGTCATTACTGATAGTTGGAACCTAATATTATAAAATTTTCTAAGCAGTCGCAGACCCCCTGAGGAGGCTTCGCGGACCCCCAGGTGTCCCTGGCCCACAGGTTGGGAACCACTGGAGCAGACAGTCAAGTGGTTAAAGAAAAGGACAGAGGAAGGATACAGTCACTAGCCTCTTGAAGATGTAAAGCATAGACTTACGTCCTCGGTTGAAAAATAAATTGAGGACAAAGTTCAGGGCTCTTAGGCCACTCACATCAGTTGTTTGAAGAGATGTGTCAGTGTGGGGCACAGAAAAACTGACCTCCGAAGATGCTGGAAGTAGGGTGCTGGAGCACCTCCAAAATAACCATGCTGGAGTTCTGAAGGTGAATGAGCAAGAGAGATGACTTTAAATTTGGCTTTTATCTTGTAACAGTGACTGTGTGTTTATAGACAGAGGTCAAACGTCAGGGTATATCTTCTGGAAAATTGCTGCTTAGTCTTCTAGCATGCATGCAGGTTGTCATTTACTTTTCTTTGATCGAACAGTGAAATGATTTTGTAAAGTGAACTATGTGACAATCTTGCTGGTGCTTAAGGAAAGACTGTAGGATTTAAGTTTGTTCAGATACAATATTTCAATGCCTATAAATGAATTGTACAAATATTTCAAAATAAATCAGCAGTTAGGAAAGCACAAATCAAGCTTTTTTTGTAATTCTGAAGTGTGATGGAAACGAATATTTGAATAGGAGCAAAACAAATAATGTCTCTTTACTTGGTGATACTCAAGTGACAACAATTCTCAGAAACCTGTTTTTCACACATTATTGTATGTGCGTTATATCGTTTTATCAGTAAAACTGCATGTCTGTGCAAATTTAGTGGTTATTTCAATTGAAAATATTTTCCCTATAAATGACAGTGTGCTACCACTCCATCCCTTAGTGACATATTTGTGGCAGCGTGCTCCAAAATGCACCACCAGATGCATACCCTTGCCACTCTCTTGCTGAATGGGCATGGCCCATTTTCTCTACTTCTTCTTTGTCTGATACTTGGATTTTTCAGAATCCTTATGATTTTCCTGAACTAACAATGATGGCAGCACCCCAGTATGGAAATGGTTCCAGCACCACAGCTGGCCTCTCCTGATCATCGTGCTGCAATGCGGGATGACAGCACCCAGGCCTCTCACAATCTGTGCGCAAGCAGAGTTGCTGTAAAGTATGGTGCAGACACACAGACCTCTTACAGTCTTCTGACGCAGGGTAAGAAATAGTCCTGCAGGGCACTGACACACATACGTCTCAAGACCATTGGACATAGGGCAATATTTGCTCAGGAAACAGGACAAAGCACACAGACTCAGGGACCAGATACCAGATAGTTCATAGGATGAAGCAGGTTGGCTTCGCAAACTGCATACAAGAGAACATGCGGGTCAGACTGAGCAGCACTGCACAACTCTTTATCTCAGCAATCTCTGTCTTTCTCACTTTATAGCAGCAAGGCACTCTGAAAAGGAGGCCCAAGTCCAGCAAAAGGTGAGTAATGGCATTTATTCTGAAAGTAATTGCTGGGGGACCACCAGCACATTCCATGGAACCTGCTCTCATGATTCCATGGAACGTGGAAACTCCACATATTCCACACCTTTACAGTGAACAATAAAATTTGCAATACAAAATGAAGCTAAAATAGCACATATGTGTGTTATGTTTTAAGCTTAATTCCAGAGTTCTCTCGTTGTCATGTAAGCTTCATGTTCTACACGGAATGTAGAACAGGCAGCAGACAACAACTGATCTGAAGAGGAACGGATGTGTAACCAGTGAGGCTTCAGACAATAATGTTGTGTACTACATTTACGTTATATTGTGGTCTACACAAAACAATCTGGTGACGAGTGTCTGAAGCTTGAACCTGTGCAGTGAACAAGGATTTCTGTAGGGTACCATGTTCCAGATTGAAGGAAGCTGGAAATTTATATCCACTTAAGGAGCTTATGTACGAGAAAAGCGACTACATGTAACTATAAAATTCTGGCTTTAAGAATAGATTATTCAGGTTAAAACACCTTACCATTTCTAAAGAGCCTTGCTGGAATCTAGCATGCACAACATTTTAAAAGTCGCTGCATGCCTTGGTAACCATTGCACACGTATCCTAGGAAGCCAGAGACAGTTGTGGTGGAACTGCGCATGAGGAAGTGACCACGTGTAGCACATGCGCAAGAGAGTCCAGGATGTGCTTGTGGAGCAGTATGGAATAGGCGCGGGTCACACAATGTGACCTCCACGTCAGCGCCATCTTCGATTAGTGACATAAAGCAGCTGTATACAGGAAACAGCATAACAATGCTCACGCAAAGGAAAAACGACATAGCAACGCACACACAAAGGATAGTAACATGATTTTGTCTGGTGCAACCACATCTACAAATATTTAAGTAAATAATGTACTTTGAAGTTACTACAAGTATTTATCTTAGAGTTATTTATTAACAAAAATAATACTAAAAAAGTATATATATATATATGTATATAAATAAACAACAGCGGAAAATAAAAGAAGAAACAGATTACATGCAGTATGGCTACAGAGAATTACAGTTTTTAAGAAGGAAATATTTCAATTGAGCAGAAAAAGAGAATATTACTGCACTCATTAGGTCCATATGGGTTAAAAGTCTACAATCAAATGCTGAAGGCCATTGTGGTTGGTGATACTAATGTATTTGAGATGGTCGTGAAAGATTTGGACAACTATTTTGCTCTGAAAGTTTGCATTGGTGTAACAAGATATACGTTTTTTCGATGCAAAAAAAACGTGGGTGAATCAGTAGACAATTACGTAGCAGAACTTAAAAAAATTAGCTATTGATTGCAAATTCGGAATATTACAGGATGACCTAATTAGAGACCTAGTAGTCATGCACATAAATAACCAAGCGATTCAAGAACGGCTATGGGTAAATGGTGATGCACCACTTAAAGATGTCATAAATATTGTATGTAAAGCAGAAATGTCTTGAAGATGTGCAAAAGAGTTGTTGTCAAAACACACAGGAGCATAACTGGTTTGTAAGGTTAATTCGAAACCTAAGAATTTTAATTCTCAATCGAAGCCTACTTCCAAGGAAAAAAATAGATGTTATATGTGTGACAGCAAAGATCATTTGGCTTCAGGGCACGTCAGGCAATCCCCACTTGGAGATTCCAGGCGGAGGCTCTACAAGATCAAGCATTCGCTGCAACACTGGGGAAATCTGTAGACCAATATTGGGAAATAAACGCTATGTCTGCAACAACCAGGGCGATAGAATGGGATGCCCACAAGGTAGTGGTTCGCGGAGCATGCATGTCCACTACGTGGGGGGTGAGACGCTCCCTACAGACGGAAATTAGCAAACTTGAGAAGGAGCTGAGAATCGCGGAGGTAGCGGTAGCACGGGGGGAAATTGCCAGCACTGTCCTTAAAGACAAGCGCTTAAAATACAATGAGGCAGATAGCAGGCTACGCTGCCACGACTATAAATATTACTTAACCAGGTTGCAAACGGAAGGAGATAGGTCGAGCAGAATGCTAGCGTGGCTACTCCGCGAGGATAGACAGCAGGCACCAATAGGGGCCATCCGGGTGGGCGCGCAAGAGATGGTACCACACAAGCAGAAATAAACGGGACGTTTAGGAATTACTACTCTAACTTATACACTAAACGTACTTCGTGCACAGCTACACAGCTAGAGGCCTTTCTGGCGGACTCCTTCCTACCCCAACTACCACAAATAGACAGAGATGGAATTGAAACCCCTATAACAGCAGCAGAAATAGAATTAGCCCTTGCACAGCTGCCCAGGAACAAAGCGCCTGGCGCGGATGGCCTCCCATCGGAATATTACAAAGCCTATTTACCCAGCCTGAAATCCCATCTGCTAGAAGTGTTCCAGGAGGCGTGGAATAAAGAAAGCTTACCCATATCTCAAAGGGAAGCTATGATAGTGGTACTCCCCAAACAGGGTCGTGACCACACGGATGTGAAATCTTATAGACCACTATCGCTGATAAATACAGACTGCAAAATATTAGGCAAAATACTGGCCAACAGGTTAGCCCCCCTCATGCACTTATTGATACATGCAGATCAAAGCGGCTTCATCCCTAAGCGTAACACCTTCCTAAATATTCGTAGGTTGCTGGGTATAATAGGAGATACCCCCAAGAATGCACAGGAGGAAATGGTGCTCTCATTAGACATAGAAAAGGCCTTCGACACGCTCGAGTGGGACTTCCTGCTGGCCACGATGGCTCACTTGGGAATAGGCCCAAATTACATCCGCTGGGTTCGGACATTGTACTCTAGCCCGAGCGCGAGGGTGAAGTCAGGTGGGGTGATTTCTGATAGTTTCCCGATCACTAGGGGGACACGGCAGGGCTGTCCCTTATCCCCGCTATTGTTTGCCATAGCAATGGAACCGCTAGCGGCAAAAGTTCGCCTCATGGAGCACAATTGGGGAATAATCAGACATGGGTTACACCACACGATCTCACTATATGCAGACGACGCTTTGATATATATCAGGAACGGCTGTGCAGCTATTCCACCCGTAATATCCTTATTGGCTGAATTTGGAGGCCTGTCCGGACTTGTGGTAAACTGGGAGAAGTCGTGTGTCTTTCCCCTGGTAAAAAGGGCTCCCAACAACCATGATCCTCCAGAGGTAGGACACCTTAAGTGGTGCCCTACAACATTCAAATACCTAGGGATAAACATATACCATGCCGCGGAAGACTTAAGGGATGGCAACCTGGGGAAGGCGCTAACTTCCATAAAAGGCTCCTTGCAATTCTGGAACAAGCTCCCCCTCTCGCCGCCCGGCAAGGTGGCGATTGCTAATATGTTGATTCTACCTAGGCTATTATATTACTTTGCGGCCCTGCCGATAATCATCCCCAAAAGCTTCTTTAGTAATCTGAACACAGCGGTGCTGCAGCTTATCTGGGGTGGTGGCAGAGCGCGAGTGGCGCTATCCACATTACAACATCCGCTGGATAATGGTGGCCTAGGAACTCCGAATTTTGAAAAATACTACGCAGCCGCACAACTTCAATGGGTCCAACATTGGATCCACAGACCAGAGCAAGCGGAACCTATGAGCCTAGAGCCTCGGCGGAACGGGACCCCCCTTTTAAATTGGCTATCGTCAAAGCCCGTTAGAGGGACATTGGTCAACCCCTTGCTCGCAGCCGCGTACGCGTGCTGGGCCAGGTATGTGCAAAAAAGAGCGGATAAGCTTCCATACTCTCCACACGTCCCGCTGAATTATCTATTGGTGGGAAATGCAGCTGGGATGCAAGCTGTGAAGCTGTGGAATGAAGCAGGAATACTGACTGTAGGGGATTGCTATGAAGACGGGAAATTAATGACGTTCGAGGCTCTCCAGGCCCTCACGGAGATAAATACGGGGCAGTTCCTGACATATCATGCCGTATGTCACGAAATTAGGAAAATATGGGGAATGGGCACCTCGGAACCAGAGATCTCCCCTGTGCTCCACCAGCTCCTACAATATAGTGACCAAACAAAAATAATTTCCAATCTATATAAAACCCTCAACAGGACCCAAGATACGCAAACGGTGAAAGCATGGGGCAGATGGAATGCAGTACTCCCCACTCCGATCCTTCTGGATGATTGGCCCAAGGCCCTATCCCACATCAGAGGTGTGTCAAGGAATCCCAGATTTAGATACACCCAATTTAATTACACGCATCAAACATGTCTTTCCCCAGCCAGAATAAAGCGCATGTTCCCTGATGCAGTATCGCTATGCCCCAGATGTAGATCAACGTCAGCACCCTTCTATCATATGGTATGGGATTGCCCGAATATACAAACGGCCTGGGCGCAGGTGGTAGAGGAGGTATCTGGACTAACAGGACTTGTACTGGTTGCAGACCCCGGGTCCTGTCTGCTGGGACTAAGGAAGAGACCAAAAAAACAAAGACATTTACATAAATTCGTAGATTTGGCCTTTTTAATGTACAAAAGGTTAATAGCAATGCATTGGAAAGCCTCTAAGGCTCCCGATCTGAAATCCTGGCACTCTCTAATAATACGCTGGGCCCGTACTGAATACCAGGTACTAAAAAGAATGGTGCGTGAAGGGCGACAACACACAGGATGCTCTACATGGGAGGATATGGTGACAAAGCTGGAGGCCAAAAACGATGAGAAGCCGCCTTGAATCGGGGCACGCGCAATCGCAACAAACACAGCACAAGTTCCCTTGCACCCCCCAACCTCGGAAACAAAATTCATAGGATACCCAGGCACCACAGAATGGGCTCATCACCTCCCCCCATTTGTCTAATAATAAATCGCCCATTAAATCTATGTCACCACAGCTTTAGCGATGTGTGGGGAGTAGAAAACCAGGGGAGCCACCCGCATACACCAATCAAGTTGAGGCCTCCCTTAGACATTTAGGGAACCCATACACGCAAAGCAAGGTCCACACTGGTCTCAAGCGGATGCCTATGTAAAATAAAAAATGAAGGATAAACCCATGGAGGGTACAGCCAGAAATGATACTGCAAGATTAGAAGTATTCCGGGAAGTGCATATTAGGGGGGTGTGTAACTGTTACATGACGTAGATAATTAGTCAATGTTTTGGTTTATCCTGTGGTTGCAAATTGAACAATTTGTATCATATTTTGAAAAATAAAACCAATAAATATATTTAAAAAAAAAAAAATAGAATACAAAGATCATTTGGCTTACTGCAAGACTTGTCCTGCCTAAAAACAAAAATTTACCAATTTTGGCATTACAGGGCATTTCGCAAGAGTATGCAGAAGAAAGAATTGCAATATTAAATGTATTCTAGAAAATTCAGAGCAGGAAGTTGAAGAAAATGGAGAGGATACAAAATATGAAAATGGCATTAACCTCTCAAACAAAATGATTCTTAATATAAGTGAAGAGTGCATGAAGAATAAATCTATATGTCGGATGAGCATTGGTGGGTTGAAACAAATATTTTGGCAGATTCTGGTTCATCATACACTATCATGAATGAAGATATGTGAGTAGATAAATTCATAGGAAAAGTTGGTAATGAATTATGTGAATGAGATATCCAACCACAGTATACAACTGAGAGAAAATTGAAATACTGGGCTATAGATGGTTAACCTTTAGATTTAAACACAGATGGGCACGGGCTAAATTATACATGGCAATGAAGGGTCAACCCAGTTCTGGATTGGTTTGACCAGGGAAAACTACACATCATTCTTGATCCTGGTAGTGTAGAACAAGTGAAAGTTGTTGACGAAGGTACCAATATTGTAAGGGAGATGCAAGGGAGATGCTGTTTAGTTTTCCATCTGTCTTAAAACAACTTTGGACAACTTGAAATGGTTTGAACATTGTATAATTCTGAAAAACAATGCTACTCCGGAAGTGTATAAAGTTAGGAATATTCCTATCATGATGAGGGATGAAGTATACAAAGAATTAGATAAGTTGGAAGCATCTGGTGTGATTGAGAGAATTGAAGTTTCCAAATGGATTTCTCCGTTGGTTGTGGAAAGACGCAGCAATGAAAAGATCCGATTATGTGTGGATCTCTGGCATCTGAATGATAATATTGTGATTGATTGACTTCTGTTACCACAAATTGATGAAATGGTAATGTGTCTTTTCTGTCGGCGGCTTATCATCAGATATCTTAAATACCTGAGTCCAAGAAGTATACAACATTTATCACACCTTTTGGGTGTTACCAATTTACTAGGATGCCTTTTGGACTCGCATCTGCCGCCGTAGTCTTTCAGAAACTCATGTTCAACTTGTTTGGAAAAATGCCCGGAACCAAATTTTTCCAGGATAATATTTTAATCTTTGGAAAAAATAAGAATGAACATGACTCAAGGCTGTGGGGTGTGATTAGCATTTTAAAAAAGAATGAGCTTAAAGTAGAATTTTCTAAGTGCAAAAATGTAAGAGATAGTGTCACCTACTAAGGACATGAAATTGGAGCTCAGGGAGCCAAACCCAAAGACTCCTTAGTAAAAGCTATCAAGGCAGCTCTAATTCCCACGTGCAAAGATGAAGTCAGATCGTTTCTGGGACTGGTGGAATATTGCACAAAATTTGTTCCAAAGTTCGCAGACAGGAGTTTTTACATTAGGCAACTGTTGAAAAATAAAACAAAATTTGAATGGTCCACGGAGTGCCAGGAAGAGTTTGTCTATATTAAATAAGTCATTGGGAAACATTCCTGCCTTACAATGCTTTGATCTGAACGTAGACTGTTGTATCACAACAGACACAAGCAATAAAGCAGACACAAGCAATAAAGGCTTGTGAGCTGTTTTGAGTCAGAAAGACTCAGAAGGACAAGAGCTTTTGATATCTTTCACCTACTGAAGAGAAATGTCCTATAATTGAGAAGTTGGAGTTAGCATGCACAAGGGCATTAAGCCATTTCAGAGCTTTCGTAGGGGGGGGGGAACCTGTAACTATATTTTGCGACACAGGGGTGGGGCAGCGTGCGCATGGGTGTGAGAGGTGCTTGGGGGGTGATTAATAAAAATAAAAAAACTTACCTGGATCGTCACGACCGCAGCCGTCACCACTGTGTTACCGCTCTCCTATGCAGACAGGCTGCAGGCACCCAGCCTGCCCTGTAGCCAATCCTGATGCTGCTCAAATCAGCATTAGGATTGGCTCGGAGCGCCCAGCCAGGGTGCTGCCAGGCAGACTGGGAGTCTGTGCCTGCTCTCTCCAGCCCTGCAACACAGTGCCGGGCTGGAGAGTGCCTACAGCGCATGTGTGTTTGGCCGGCCCGAGACGGCCAGCCAAGCACACATGCGCTCTGAGGGAGAGTGCTGTGCACTCCCCCTCAGTGCTTGTCACAATCTGTGGCCCTGCCCCTTTTACCAAAAAACTATAATGTACATAGTTAAGCAGCTGCTGCTGCTGGCGGGGGGCAACGCTCCTCTGCCCTAGCGGAGGAGAAGAGCCTGATAGAATGGCAGGGAAACATTCAAGATGAAAACCAATATGATGAGCAACATGGAGTGAAACCAGTCAATATAGGGACCGGTGATTGGATTCAGATATAAAAAAAAACTTGTAACGTAATAAAGTGACAGAGTCAATTTTATGAACCAGAGGAGATGGTGGAAGTGTTAAATAATGCAGTCAGAGTAAGTAGTGGGAAAGTGTGGAAGGTGGAATGAGTAGCCAAAGTGAGTAGAGAAGTAGGAGAAAGAAGCTGTCAGAAGGAGAACTTCCAACGGTTGGAGTGGGAAGTTGAAGGGACCACAGACAAAGGTCAGCCTAGAACACGAAGTTGTTTGGTGAGTGAAGGAGAGGTGAATGAGGATGTGGAGAGAGGCACGTTGGATGTGAGTGGTACTGAGCAGGAGCTAGACAGTGAATCTGGAGTTAATGCCGAGGTGATGGGAGGAGTAAAAGCAAGAAAACCTCTGCACGTCTTAAAGACTGTGTATGTGAGAAAATATAAATTCATTTAGGATTCATTGTATGGTTATGATTTTATTGTAGTATTATATTGAATGTAGATAATACAGAGATGTAATATATGATAGTATTAAATTTATTTTATATATGTTACATAAATAATACAGTTGGACATCTTTTTGTGTTATTGGGAAAAGGGGGGGATGTGTTATGTTCTAAGATTCATTCCAGAGTTCCCTGGTTGTCGTGTAAGCTTCATTTTCTACATGGAATGTAGAACAGAGAGCAGACAACAGCTGATCTGGAGAGGAACGGACATGTAACCAGTGAGGCTTCTGACAATAAAGTTGTGTACTACATTTATGTAATATTGTGGTCTATACATAACAAAGTGGGCATATGGACAGCAAAACAAATATGATACACTAGAGTTGGTATAGCCAGACAACAATCTAGTAATATAATAATTGAAACATTCAGACAAGCACTTGGAATCTGCAGAATGAACGTACTGGGCGTGAATTTAACGCAGGATGCTGAACTTCCATACTTTGTTTATCATCAACATCACTCAAATGTTTATGCACTGTGTCAACAGGAATCAATATTATTATATCTTTATTTTATATGCCACCATCACTAGTACATAATAGATGTGACTTCACACACAACATATGCAGCAGTGAAGAATAGCTAGATAACCCTTTACCACATGTCTGGCTTTCTTTATCCTCTGCCAACATCCTTCCCATACTTTCACAACATTGCTACAATCAACCTTATCTTGATAGCTGTCCAGAACCCTCTTTCTAATATCCACTACCCTTCCCAAACAAGAGGAGTCAATACTGAAATGTCCCATCCAGTCCCTGTTCAACTTAGCTCCTGGAACGCAACCTCTCAGCAACACAAAAGGAGACACCAGTAGTTTTGTTAGGTGTAGAACACAATCCCCATAACATTTCATTAATGGCATAATTCCAATCCAATTTATTAACCAATGCTAACTGCAACTGACCGTTTAATGTGCAATTAAAATGTTCCACCAGACCATTGCTTCTGGGATGATACAATGAAGTGCAGGTGTGAAGTATTCCATGCTCGGATAAACAGCTCTTAATTTCCTCAGAAACAGAGTACCATTATCCAGTGGCAGCTGCTTGTATTTGAAAGTGGCGGGATGATCAGGCAAATATATTGATCCACTTTCAGGCACTGTTAGAAAACAAGAATGTCCTTATGTGCAACCCCATAGCACAGTGCTCATAACGGGCCACAATTAAGACCACTCGAGTTGAGGCTGAAGGCAGTGTGAGTTTATCCTACTGCTGGACAGTGGGTAAAATAAAACAATTTTGAACAAAAATTAAATACTTACCTACTCCTCTACGGAGTCTGTGGCTCCAATTCAGCGACGGGTCTCAGAGCCACCTCCCATAATCAACACAGTTGTTCCTCTCATGCTGCTAACCAGCATGAAAGAAGTGCAAGGATTGGCTTGAGCAGGCTGGCTCAGTGCTCCTACAGGCACTGGAGGCCTTTGACTGCTCTCCACCCAACTGTGTAAGACAGCTCAGGTTGGAGAGGTTTAAAGTGTGCATGTTAGGCTGGCCATCACAGGACAGCCGGCCAAAGGTACATATGCACTTTAAACTGGAGTGTGCACCACTCCTTCTTCCCTGCTGCCAATCAGTAGCAATGGCCTGCCCCGCCTTGACTCTTCGCTTGCACTGAAAAATAAAATGCTAAGATAATTTTGTTACCATTTTATTTTTCATGATTGCTGCACTGGCAGCTGGGTGGACAACACTCCTCTGCCCTAATGAAGGAACCGTTGCTGCCATTGTCCAAAACTAATTCATTGGAATAACCTTCCCTACTGAAAACACTTTCGGAGAATTCCATAACAGAACACATTGAGCTGTTATTTACAAAAGCATCTTCAGGCCATTGGACCTGTAATCTGTGATCACTGAAGCATATTGCGGACCATCACCAGGGACTGTGAATGGACCAGAGATGTCCAAACCCAACCTGGACCAGGTAGGCATGTTGGTTTCTACCAGAACAACAGGAGATGGTTTGGTAGAATGGTTCTTGTCACTCAAAACACAACTTTCACTATCTCACACGTAACACTCCACTGTTTATCGAATTCCTGTCTGATCCTACGTTTCAGCGCATGTATTCCAAAATGCCACCTTATGGACCATCTCAAATATCATCCTCCTCAAAAGCTTGGTACTACCAACTGTTCAATCCTGCCTACTAACCCTTTGTCACATATCAACTCAGAAGCTACATGCAAATAAGGAACAAATTTGGTGGCCACACTTTTAGCATTTGGCCGTCCTTTTTCAATCCAATTCCTCACCTGAAATAAAATGGTATCTTGGCCTAGAACATCCCTCTGCTCTTTTTTTTAAATTGCACTGTTGGGTAATACTAGTACTTTATCTGTAAAACACACTACAGGGTCTTCATGATTGATAACATCATCTTCGAGTCCCAATGTCATTCTGCACAAAAAGTCTGCACCCATATTCTTTTTGCCTGGAACATACTCCACACAGTAGTGGTATTCCTGTAAATGGTACATAGCTTTGCAGCCTCCCTTTTTACCAAACAAATCCATTGGAGTTTTATGGTCAGTGCGTGAAACAATTAGGATACCTCACACAAATGTTCTGAAATGTTGTGTGCCCCACCACAAGCCACTGCATCTTTCTCTGTGGTGGACTAATCAACTCAGACCTCCATATTGCTTTGGAAGCAAATGTGATTGCCTCTTCTCTCTCCGATTTTGCAACCACACAACATCTAATCCATTGTTGCTAGCATCAGTAATGACAATGTTAGAATCATTAAGATCAAAAGGTGTTAAAGGAAAGTGCCCACGACAACGAATTTGATCCTTTCGACAGCATGTTGGCAATTTTCACTCTAAACAAAGGTGTTACCTTTTTTTTTAGCAACTCTCAACACCTTCATTTTTTTAGCAAAATGTGGAATAAATTTGGAATAGTACTCAAACAAACCTAAATATGATTTTAATTGCTCTTTGTTAGCTGGAGACAGAGAATCCTGAATAGATTTCAAGATTTTTACCTTGGGTCCCATGGCACTAGTGTGATGCTCCAGTTAATCCATTGCACTAGCTTAAAATTTACACTTGTCTGAATGTAGCGTCAAACTTTTCTCTTTTAATACAGACACCTTATGTAACCTTTCAACGTGCTCCTTCATATCTTCACTAAATACCAGTATCTTGTCATAGAAGTATAAAACTTCCTTATTATCTTGAAACATTAACCTCATAAGTCTTTGGAAAACCAAGTAGGCTGATGCAAGGCCAACAGGCATGCATTTGTAATGGAAAGCCTCACAGGACTGACAAAAGACGTGAGCTGTTGGAGAAATCAGTCAAGACTATATGGCGATAGGCTGCCGACTTATTGAGAGTAGTGAGAATCACACCCCCTCTCAAAGTGCTCAGCATCTCATTATTATGGGGAAGAAGTTCATGATCAACCCAGATATTATGGTTTAAGTTACGTCAATCAACACATAGGGGGTTATTCCAACTTTGGAGGAGTGTTAATCCGTCCCAAAAGTGACGGTAAAGTGACGGATATACCACCAGCCGTATTACGAGTTCCATAGGATATAATGGACTCGTAATACGGCTGGTGGTAAATCCGTCACTTTTCCGTCACTTTTGGGACGGATTAACACCTCCTCCAAAGTTGGAATAACCCCCATAATCTTAGGATTTGTCAGGTGTCTGGGAAAGATTGATGGAGGCTAACCATTCTGAACTCTCAAAAGATTTAATTATATTGACTTTGCACAAATAAGTTAGTTATTTTTGCAGATCATCTCTTAAATAAAGTAATACCTTGCAACCTTGTGAACTACAGGTCCTACACAATCTTGTGTTCTGATTCAAAGATGGCAACTGGAGGGCACACCACTGAGCATGCACATCAATTTACAACAATCCACTTAACCTGATATCAGACCTCAATCTTTGCTCTACACATGCTGCTGGACATACGAACAATGCTTCAGTGATTAAGACGTACTGCTGCACAAACCTTCATTGTCATCGCTGACAATAGACAGGTGGTAAGCTAGTGGTCGAGGCCATGGCAAGGCCTTGTATGCAGCTGCGGGGATGGTGGGCATTGGCTCCCCCATGGGTTCCCCTGAAAAAGAAAATGCCCAACTCCAGGAAAAGGTGAGTAAAGGCTTTTAGTAATCGCCAGGCAACCACCAGCACCTCACCCTCCTTGTTCAATCGTCCCTTTCCATACTTTCAATAAAATCTAATCTAATGATTCCATAACACGTGGCAACTCCAAAACAATCATGTTGAACTCAGTTTCTGGCTGAACAAGCACATTTTCTCCACAATGAGCGTACAACCATCTCAGTCCTTTAGCGACTATAGCACCAGAGTTTTGTCTCAGCAACAGGAGTATGGTCCTTATGTCCACGCTTTATAAGTAAGAATACACGCTGATGCTCCACAGAAGGAGGAAACATCGCAGGGTTTTGCCCCTGGTCTGTGCCTACCTCTTCACCAGTGTACAAAGGTCCTAGAGTGCAAAGGTGAACACTGGATGTGCTAGAAGACCAGGGTAGAGGTGGCCTTTCCGAAGGTCCACTCAACTTCAAGGTTCTCCTCCAAACATTTGGTGAGAACGCATCACAGAGGAGAGCATTTTCCTTTTGGCTTGCTTCAGCTTGATGGAGGTGGCACTGCCAACTATCCTTTTGCAGATTCCAGGTAAACAGTTTCATCTCAGAACAAAACGTAGTAGGTGGGGAAGGAGTCTAAGACTCAGGCTAGGCTGCCTGGCGAGGTCACACATTCAACTGCGTGGACTGGTTCAGTTTCAGGCACTTGCAACGAAGGTTCTCTCCTCTGAATGATGATTCAAAACCAGGCACTGCACTCAGCTTCCCAGTGAAATTCCTGTGGGAGGGGAGAATCTAAAGAAGCTGCAATAGCCAAGAAAGGGGGGACAGCCAACTTTGGCTAACACAAACCCAATCAAGTACCCAAATCATTAAGGGTTACATACACACGTCAGGCAACGGCATGTATCCCACATGTTACCCAGGCACCTACAGCCACACTTCTGCACCAGAAAACATCCCTGGTCCGCCAGAATGATAAACATGCTGTCACGTGACCCCCGAGGTAAAGGACTTTTGTTCCTACAGAATCATGTCTCATGCATCACATTTAGCTTGAAGAGTGCAGCATCCTAGGGAGGGGATTCAATGTGCAAGGGCTGTTTCTAGTGAGTAGCAATGTGTGTGGGTGCTTGATTGGCTGAACACCTCTGTAGGTATGTCTGTGTGCAAGATATCTGAAGGCAATTCAGTGATTTGGTGTTACGTAGGTGCAAAGGGGGAGTTGTGGTGGATGGGGGGCTACTTGATAAGGCAATTCAGGGTACCAAGCTTCAGCCTTGTCATCTTTTCGGCGAGGAAGAATTTGGGGGGATCCTGTTGGAGAGGCCAAAAACAGGGATGGGCACGCAAACATATAGGACATGGCTCTCAGGGACCAAAGGTTCTAAGGTTGTCACCTTTCTCAGAAAAAATACAGGCCCTTTGTTTTCGTTTTGCTATTCTGGAAGGGCAGAGATCTGGAAAGTGAAAAATAATTTGTGTAAAAGTTTCAGTATTCTTTTGAAGCATGCCAACTATCCCTCGGCTTTCTCTAATAACCATTACAATACAATTTAAACAGCTATCAAATATTTTTTGTAATTTTTTTTTCACGTGTTTGCTTTTCTAGGTTCATGTTTCAAAAGGAAGCTGTTTTCCACATTTTTTCTACTAGCAGAAACATAAAAATATCCGTGATGCAGATAAGACACCAGACAGGTGGCAATCCTAGTCAGCAGTGTTTTGTCCTGAGCCACCAGGGGGCAGATTCACTGGGCTCACCCTGTCCCCAACCTGTCATTGCAGCCGTTTCTAGCGCTGGATGCAGATAGATCAGTCAATAGAATCCACCAGCATCCCCAGTGAGCAGCGAATGGTAAACATAGAGGAAGGACTGGTGAAGATAGTGAATTCAGTCATGGACCGCTGTTGTTATCGCCCAATATTGTAGGAAATTATATAGCACAGGTCTAGCCCCCAAGGGCCACGGAGCGTTTACAAGTAAAAGACCACAGTGGATCTTGATAATGAGCAGAAACAGTAATAATAATTGCACCTCTAGGAATGTAAGGATAACAAGGTGTAATTTGAAAACATGAGTCTTTCAGATAGGAAGCAGGTTGGGTATCTGTCTTAGGCTCTCTGGGAGGAGTTGGTTCCCAATTCTTGGAGCTTGAAATGGGTGTTCCTCTCACACCCTCGTGCTGGGACTGAATGTACTGCTTTGTATGTGGCACCAGTCATTTTTTAAAGTTAATTCTGGCATTTGGGAGAAGCTAATGGAGTTCTCTCTCAGAACTGGCGTTATGTGACCTTTTTCCACATTTGATGAGGAGCACTGTCGCAAGGAGAATGGCTTTGAGAACTACTGAGGTGGATTTTGGAAGACCTGGGATTAGAGTGTTCCCTACTTCCACAAGAAAGAGGGCTATGAATTGGACCTGGTTGCCCACACCTGCGGGAAATGAGTGCGTTTCCCTGGCAGTTTCCCAGTGGCCTACCGGTAGGCATTCACCCAGAAGCCATATGGTCCACTGCATATATGGGTGATCACTGGTCCTCATGCCCTTATGAAATTGCCAGAAAGTTTGGTGTGGCAATGAAACATGTCCGCCTTTCATATTAAAATGGTCTAAACACGGCTGGTTGTTTTTAATCATGAGTGTAGGCATGAAAATAAAGACGGCTGCTAAATGCCACACATAACTCATTTTGAATCCTTTTTGTGAGGAAGAAATTGCTTCTTCCTTTATGAGGACTGAGGTAGGTCACAAGATATGTAAACACACACAACATTTTTTTTATTTAGTCTGGGTGTTGGTTCATACGGCAGGAAATTTGCCATGAACAAATTTGTGTGAAACAGCCGATTAGCTCCTGGTTGGTTGCTTATGCGAGGCACTTCATATATATATATTTACAAAGCATGTCTAGGTGGATTGATGTGATGATCCCTGGACACAAGTGGAATTAGTACACATATAAGGGCTGTTTCTTGATAAATACTAGGACGAAAATCCCCACGAACAAGAAATCTAAAGTGATTGGGGGCCCCTAAATGAAAGATGGTGGGTGTTTACTTCACCCAGGGCTTTATCGTCATTGTTTGGGTGGATTTTGGAAGACATGGGATTACAGTGTTCCCCACATCCACATGAAAGAGGGCTAGAGTCTACTCTGACACTAGTCTCAAGGATGTAAGGTTCTAGTCTTTTTAATAGGAATTGTTGAAAAGAGGCAGTTTTCGCAAGGTCCTCAATGTGAGGAAACATACTGAGATTTTGGTCGATGGTGAGACCAAATGATTTGGCAGATGGGACCAGATTGGGACTGATGCTAAAGTCTGATTGCTGAAGGAACGATTTTTTACTGTCTCACTGGAGCAGAGAAGTAGCTATTCGGTTTTTGCTGGATTCCATTTCAGAGAGATTAAACTAGTCACATTTGCCAGTGTTCAGGGAAAGGGTGTGATGTCAGATGATTTCAATGACAAAGTTGTGTATAACCTGCATATTAGTTAATACACATCTCACTAAGTGGTTTCAAATAGAGTTTGAATACTGCGGCTGAAATCATGGAGCCTTCTTGTACACTACATTTTACCAGTAGAGTAGAAGAGCTGAAAGAAAGTTTAAGAAACTGTGATCAGTCAGAGAGTATAGATGCAACCCATCACAGCACATGGTCCTTGATTCCCATTCCGAGTGAAAAGATGGAGAGTAATGTATCATGTTCAATGGTGTCGAGAGCCACACCACTAACACACCCTTAACAACAACTTCCCCATCAGAACAAACAATAAGACAAGTTCATGTTGTATGTCTCACAGTAGGGCTCTATCTTATCTTTACTGCAGGCAGAAGTAGTACATGGTAAACCAGCTGACCATCATTTGTGACCATATATCACCTTTTGTCAGGCATTACAAATACATTTTCTTGAGAATGCACACTGAAATACAACATATACAGCACCTCCGATTTGATATCATGACAGATTTGATGTATACGTTTCCTCTGCGCAGGTTCAGACAGTTGACTTATGTCTCCGTTTTTGCTTCTCCACTTCCTTCAAAGGACATCATTGAAATTGTTATCATTCCAGATTAGTTTAATTACAAGAGAAAACCACCAGGGAACTTCTCAGTGCTCCAGTGCCGCATGGGGCATCCATGACCATACCCAGCCGCTTCCCAAAGCATTCACCCAGCAATTCAGGAGAAGGGCTAGGAGCCTTCTCTTACAGTAGGCCAAACCACCCTCCAGCCATCTCTGTAGTCTCACATATCTGAGATCAGGGAACATCAGATACCTTCAGGTCAAAAGAGTTAAATTTTCTATGTACTTCAGCCGCCATACCCCTTTAGTCGCTCTCAGAATCAGAGGACCTAGGTGGGTGGCAGCCCTGACAACTTTGAAAAGTGCAACCCTGTGTGAGTGAGGAGGTGAGCTCCCAAAGGGAGCAGAACCAGCAATGGGCCAGGGCTTTCACCCCATCATATCCATGGAGGGAGATTGACCGAGGTGGGACCTGCAGAGGGTGTGGGGTTTTATGTCTCGACCTTTCCGAGCAGAGACTTATACTCTTTACAAACCACAAACAAAAGGTTGTTTAGCAGTCTGCTGTGTCCCAGGCAATTTATAAAAATGGTAATGGGTTAATTTATCTTTGCAGAGTCTCCCAATGCAAGCCGTAAACCTACTGTGTGTAGAGATTTCCAGGTCACGTTGTGTTTACCTTGTGATATTAACTCTTCACCAGGTGAATGTGTAAAGGGAGCTCACATTGTGTGACTTGACATCTCCTCAGTGTGTCCTTCTTTTGGGATGTCAGGAACAAAGAGAATGAACAAAAGGCTGATATGCTCACCTTGTCACCGCCCACATGGTGACGGAATTCAGGTAGCCCCTTGTTCCGGATGCGCACTCATTTCCTTCTCACGGTGGGAAAGAGGACAAAGGTGGAGGTAAATGGGAAAAAAACTTTGGATTGCACTGCTCCCACTCGTATCACTGAATGGTGCACCTGTAGAAGGTACAGAGTGCTCCTTACATTCCCAGAGTGAAAAAGTAAGGAAGAGGCACAATGTGACACACAATATTGGCCCCCTTCACACAGTCTTCTGATGAAAAGCTGATATCACATGGTGGCACAAACGATAAGCTGGAAACCCCTTCACAGAGTGGGTTTCCAGCTTGCTTTTCAAGGCTCTGCCTCTGTTGATGCCCATTATGGGATGGGAAATGTGCCCAGGACCTTGGTGGCAGACTTAAAAACTTTTCTTCTTAGTGTTGAGGTTTGCGGGGGTAGAAGTGCCTCAGGCTGTGCTTGGCACTAAGCCCCGCCTCCTCCAAGGCACTGCCTCTCCTCACACACAATTACATGTTTTTAGAAGCTTGCAGGTCTGATCTAGGGACTCTGGCAATGACTAGTGGCAAAGTAGACAAAGTAAACAGAATATTGGGTAGAGAGCTGTGCAAGATCCCACGGGGACTCAGGGGAGAAAAGGGATCCAATAGGAAAGCTCTGGAGAGGGAACCAGGAAAATCAAAACTCAGAAGGAATAGGCACTAAAGGGCAAATTTGGCATTAAGAGTAACTAACACCTAGGACGGATGTGCAAGACATACATATAACAACATTAACAATAACAAGAACGTGGGGGCACCTGAGAGCTTCATACTCGCATATACAAAGGCAGGGTCTGTGGAGATGATCTCCTTGGTTATGCCATAAATGTAACATTTAGACAATACTCACAGTTGTCGATAAACACCACCTAGGTTGTCAGCTGTGCCCACGATTCCTGCCAATCACACAGGAACACACAAGGTGGTAACAGCAAAGGCAGAGTACTAAAATATACAGCCACAATAGACAAGGAGCTAGAGAGGACTAGTGCTTTACAGGAAAGATGGGGAAACAAAGATAACACTTGCAGACTGTAAGCAACAAACCACACCAGGAAACTAGAAGCTAAGATGACAGGGATAGGGAGGTGGCAACCTAGAGCCTGGAACTAAGGTAAAATATAAGCAAGGCAGGGAATGAGGTAACTACAAAAGGAGTGAAGGTTCAAGGATCAAGAATGCACTAAAATAGTGCTAGCTCAGGAATTAAGGAAGCACTGCAGGCAATGATAGTTCAAGGAACAAGGATAAGCAAAGGCACAGGAATATTCAGGAAACAGGGAATAGCAATCGCTCGGGGGCTCGGAAAACAGCTGTGATCACATGCCTCAGATGCGAGCAGGCTAGCACTAGCCAGCCGCAGGGGTGCTGAATTTCTCCAACCAACCTTGGCCTGCAGATGTGGAGAGGAAGCAGTGTGCAGGGAATTCTAGGTATTGGAGTTTATAGTAAGAAAAGCTGACTGCCTTACACAAAACCCAGCATGAACTTTCAAAAGAGTGTCCATGAGGTTAAAAATCAGTATATATTAATAGAAGAAGGTCTGCAAGCCGATTTGAATACCGAAAGCGCCACAAGTATGCCACCTGTTAGTGGGCACAACATCTGCAGAGGAGAAAGGAGGCAATTGTGAGTGTTAGTGGTGGGGTCAAGAAGCGATGCCCTAATTATCCGCAGATCCCAAAATACTGGCTAACTACAGGCCAATCACTTTGCTTCCAGAGAAACATATGAACAGACAGCTATTTGACTGATGACATCCTTCATCCAAGCCAATCAGGTTTTAGACTGAATCTAAGCACCAAAGCAACTCTTCATGAGATCTCGAAGCATATCAATGACCCTCTGGATAGGGGCAGCAAAGCTGTACTGATCCTATTGGATCTGTCAGCAGCTTTTGGCACTGTCCCTCATTCGTTCCTCTTACACCGCCTTCAGGAAATGGCTTTGAGCTGGTTGGACTCTTTCTAAGGGGAAGGAGGACAAGAGGTCTGCCTTAAGGCCCACCTTGTTCAATATCTACCTTACCCCACTTTCCTGCCTGGTTGAATCTTTTGGAGTGATGATTATGATGACGCAGAAAAAGAAGGTCCGACATATATTCATGTATACCGTGTAATCGAATACACATAATGAAGTGTGATTTTAGTAAAAGAAATAATGTACGAGGGAAATTGTGCCCTCGGGGTAGTTCGCCATCATTATAAACGAGCTTTATTAATCATGAAGTATTAAAAATGTAGTAATCCGTCATAATCGCAATTGTATGCCATGATTTCTTGTTTGAAAACTGTTTTGCTTAGCTTAAATTTAGTACAGGCTTTGGCCTAGTTGCTTGGTTTCAAATTCTAACTGCGTGATTTTTTTCCTTGAACTAATGAAACATATATTCTTGCTTGAAGTTGTATTTTTCCAGTAGAAACTGGCTGGTACACTTATCTCCAAGGTTTCGTGCTAGGCCGGTTACATCCCCTTTGATACAAGGTCAGTCTCTGCAGGTGCGGACAATGAAGGTACAGATAGTAAAATAATTGGCAAACCATAATACAATTTGTGTTCCAAGGCTCCAAGGACAGTGTATGCATAAATGGGCGCTAGTAAAAGACAATTTTTGATTGGACAATTTGAAGCCAACCTATGAACCCTCCAATAGAAGACCCTACAGAATTTGGAATGTTTCTTACTTAAACCCACCGGACAAAGAGAAGTCAGCCATTTTCCTCGATGCCAGTTTGAAGCCTGATGCCAGACTCCATTTTGGACGACACCCTGATGCCCTTTTCTCTATCTGAGAGAAAGAGACTTTAAGAATTCTCACCCTAGAGACTTTAACTTTGATTTGCCCCCGTCTTGCCCATGCAGTAACTTTGCCCCATTCTCCTTGCCGTTGCAAGGAAGCTTGCCCTTAACTTTGCCCCCTTTGAAATTTGCCCCATGCTGATCAACCGGTACCTGAAGGACGAAGACTTTTCTTGAATGCTGATTGTATTTGGTAAATATGAAAGGATAAATGTATTATGCATTGTGTTTTTCCTTTTAGGTACCAACTGCTATTTTGATAGGGTCCTAGCTAGAAGTTTTCCAAATTTGTGTTGACTAAATTCGTTTTGCATGAAGTCCCACATGCCAATGCTAATTAGAGGTTAGTCGAGGTTTTCATTCAATGTATCATGAAGAATTGAAATCTTGTTATGCTGACCGAATGTATGCAATTAGTCAAATACAGTTAGTCACATTAGTGATTTGCATTGCTATAACAGAGTGTATCATCATTCAGATTTTACGTAGATTGCGTTTCTTCCGCCGTTATGGACAGCTAGTAATGTTCATATACATATATCAATTGGTCTTGAGACATATATATATCGTGCTAGCTTTGTTAATATAGGGAAATAAATTCACTAACTTTTAATAAACTGGTGTGGTTATTCATGACTGAAAGGTCATGGTGCGCCGAAATACCAACTGTTATTGATTTCTGATGTGTTATATTGATCTATTAATTGAGTATTGATTACCGATTACAACAGTTATTGATTATTGATCTGAGTGACTCGACTATTGAGGATGAGGAGAGCCCGACTCGGTTAAAAGATTCACCGACCTCCAACGTGTCCAGGTACAGGTAATTTATAAGGGCTGGACGCGTTATCAGTAGATGGTAGCAGAGATTGATGGTTTAGCCCTTTAGGACCCCATCCGAACAATAGACAGAGTCAGGTTAGAATTTTCTTTGATAAAACAAGTTGGAGAGATGATGATGCCCTAAGTCCCCAATGACTTTCCCGGGATCTCGGAGCTTGCGAATGAGGAACATGGAGGTATGAGAACGGTCTCAGCATTTCTAGTGACGGTATGAGTGAAGTTAGGGTTTCGCACTTGCACAGCTTATCGCCGCAGATTAATTGAGAAGTTTGTGAGGATTTAAGGAGTTAAAAGATATTAGAGGAGTGTTCCTCCAAAGGTGTGAGAGTAGGGAAGTCGTCGAACTTCACGTGTGTGTGGCGCTTTGAGCAGAAAAATTGTCCACGTGGTTGTTGATGTTGAGACGGGCCCTGCGAGGTCAAGAGACTCCGGAGTATGTTGAAAAGTGTATGTGACACTTGTTTGATGTTGTGATCTGGTCGGTTTAATAGGTTGATCGGGCGTGGTCAACAAGTCGGTATGAATGTTGCAGAGTGAAAGAAAACTTCGACTTTGAGATTTGACGAATTCTAAAGTGCACTAGAATAGTTCATTGATCAGTTGAGAGTAAAGTTTGCGGGTCAAATTTTGCTTGCGAAAGTGGGAAACCGAGAAAGATGGAATAACTGCTGAGGCTAGTGAAAAATCCCTAAGGTTTCTGAAGCGATTGTATTACCTTTCCTGTAGTAAACCGACAGATCTGTTTTATTCTTTTGGTTAAGTGCTCGCGTTATATTGCAGAAATTAGTTTATGAGTGAAGCCGAATGAAAAGAGGACAAGCCGCAGGACTTTGTCAGCCGCAGTGTGTGAGTGTGACGTCACTAGGAGCCGCGCTGGGATAGGTCGGTTGGTGAGAAGGGTCGCGCACGGATTGGACGCAGTCCGTGAAGCGCAATTGGAAGGGGAAAGGCAAGCGAAGAGTATTCCGGGAATTAAAGTCACTTATTGATTACATATTTTAGAAAAACAAAAGACGGAAAGATGACATTTTTCAAAGCATTTAAGAGTGCCATGAGGGGAGACGTTTATATTAAAGCAAATGTAGGAGAAGAAACACCGCCTGAGGGTACACCAGCTTACATCGTCATTGAAGAAAAGGGTGTAGCGCCATGTCTATGGTTAAAACAATGGTGTAAATTAACAGAGAAACATGGAAGTGTAGCGTTCCCTATCCATGGGTCGTTTAACCTAAGGGTTTTAGAAAATCTGAGATTTGCGCTATACGACATGAAAGTACCTCCAAGGCCAGCACAGTTTGAGGCATTAGCAATTTGGGAGCTAATAGCTAGAAACTAACAACAAAAGAAATTTGAGACAAGAATAAGAAAAGTAGAAAAGACACTAGCGGATGCTAGATGGGACAGCACACAAAAGGTTTGGAGATCAGACGTATTGCAGGGAATTACATTGTTTCCAGCGATTGCCGAGGAAGCGGAGACGGAAGGAAGGAAAGCCACCTGTAAGACAAACAGGAGTCAGTCCAGAGAGGGAGAGGGCAATAGAAATTCGAAAAGGGGAGACGAGTCAGATGATGAGGAGTTCATTATACAATTGCTAAATGATCGCCCACCACCATACGTGGAAAGCGAAAAAGGCTCAAGTATTAGTACTGCCCCTCCAGAACCAATACAGGGTAATGTAACACCAAATTTGAGAATATCTCAAAGGCCGAGCAGCTCTGACATGCCTTTCTCCCCACGAATACCACGGATTCAGAGAATGTACCCAGACGTGCCAACATTGAAACCTGCTGATAACTATCAGCCACAGGTTCAAAGGCACTGTTGCGATGAGCATAATGTGGGAATGACTTCCGATTCAATGGCGCAGGGAGGACAAAACTATCAGAGACCGACATTGATTCAAGCTGAATCAACACAGTTCTCGAAGCCCCAAAAGCAAACGCAAGAAGCGCGAGTAGTAGAAAGCCAGTTAGGTATGCCAGCAATGATGAACCACAATGTGGGGATTAACATGCCACAGAATTCGGGGAACAGACAGAATCCAGATGCAATATCTCTACCTATCACTGTAGGTCCACCAGTACCACTGTACATACAGGCAAATTCAAGCACCAGCGACCAAGGGTTAATGATACAGAATGGGACAGGGAGAAGATGCATAGAAACCACTCCAGAGACAACTCCGATAGCGGCACTGCCAAATGGATCTGGGTCCTTGTCGGAATTTAGTCCAATTCCAATTTGTGCTCCGTCAACCGTGGTAAGGTCACATCCACCACTATTAGTACCGTTAACCTCACAGACTGAAACATTACAGAAACCGTCGATGGCAGTTGATGTAACTGCTACATTGATGGGACTGAACGCGCAACAGTTGACACAATGGTTCAACAGCCTGAACTCCCCACAGAGTACATCAAGCGGGAAGGGAGAAGAATACCTGAATAAAATAAGGTTGGGTATGGAGGCAGATGAACTGGTAGAGGGAACAATGGGTTTGAACAGATTAGAATCATACACAGAAGAAGAACTAAGATACATGTGCCCTAGGATTACAAGAGAAGTGAGCAACATACATAAGAAATTACAAGAAATTGCAGACAGAAACGAGATCGATATAGGTAAGACCAAACATCTAAGCAGAAGTTACAGGTTAGACTTTGAGACAAAAGATTTTGAACACATGAGATCCGCAGGGATGAAAACACACCTTAAAGAGATACTGCAGAGTGCACAGGTTTGGAGATGTTTAGACAAGTGGGAAAGCAGGTGGGTCAAGAAAAAGGACAAAAAGAAAGAAAATACTTCAGAACGAAGTGAGAAAAAACAACAGAATGACGATCTGATAACCATGCTACCAATGAGAGAGACAGCAGGGGGAAAACTTGTGCATGTACCATGGCACAGGTACGATATTCAATCCTTTACGGATGACTTTCCCAAATTAAGAGAGAAGCCGATTGAGTGGTATCAACAAACGGATAGATTTGTGAAACTCCCGAAGTGTCTCTGGGAAGACCTGAATACCTTATTTGAAATTGTGGTTCCGGCAGATTTGTGGGAAGATTGTAAAAGGGCTGTAGGTTGGCCGACGAGTGAACCAGAGAGAGATAGGGACACAGGTGCGCCATCACCTATGGTAATGAGTTTATACCATAAGGTGATCGAGCACTTGAAAACCAAGGTTGCGTTGAAAAATGTGGATTGGCAAAGGATTGACAGGACCGCTCAAGAGATTAAAGAATCTATACATGCGTATTATGAGAGGTTGTTGAAAGCGTTCAAAAATTACAGTGGCACGGAAACGATTGAGCCAAAGGACATGCTCCATTTTGTGTTCAGGTTTGTGGAAGGGCTGAGACCCGAAATTAGCCAGATGATTAAATCGCATTTGATTTGTTGGCAGTCAAAGTCGATTGATGAAGTGTTGAATTATGCAAAATACTGCAGTGATGAGATTGAGACAAAGCAGAAAAGATTGAAGGAAAAGGTGATGGTGATGCAGCTCAGAGCAGCTCAGACAGGTTTACAAGGTTTACAAGGGTTTCAACAACAGATGCCGCAGCAGCAGCAATAGGGAAATGTTATGTTTCAGCCGCAGATGAGAGGCAGAGGTCGAGGAGGTTTTGTGAATAATGGTCCTGATTTGAATACCGTTATGATTCCAAATGGTATACAGGCAATGAAGAAGGTGATGCCATGTCACACGTGCGGAATTGTCGGGCATTGGAAACGGGAGTGCCCAATGATGGTGCAGGAAGGTGTAGGTCAGCAAAACAATGATGTCAATGCATTTCAGACTATGAGAGGACCGAAACTGAGAGGTCCGAACCCAAATTTTCAAAACAATATAAACCAGATGCAGGGTCTACAACCCATGCAACCGCAACAGGTGCAAATGCCTCGTGTGCAAATGACACAATTGCAGCCAATGCAACAGCAGTTTCCTATGGTACCTAATCAGCAAATGCAAATACCCTTAGCACCAATGAATCAGCAGCAAGCAATGCTTCCTCAACAGGTCACGGGTCAGGGAATGAGTCAAAATGACACAGTACACCAATTCCCACTACACAGTGAGAATGGAATAAACGATGTATGGGAGAGTGGAAGTTCAGATGAGGAGGGAAATTGTGTGCTTGCAGCATCTTTGGAAGTTGATCAAAAGGGTCCATATGTGGAGGGAAGAGTTATGGGTCATCGCGTTTCATTCTTGGTTGACACAGGAGCTACACGTTCAACTGTTAGGAGCATTGAAGTGCCAAATCTGCCACTTTCAGGGAGAACAGTTCAAGTAGTGGGAGTAGCAAACAGGTACCTGACAAACCCAATCACAGATCCAGTACAAGTCAGAATTGGTAACTATCAAGGGTCACATAATTTTGTGGTATGTGACTCAAGCCCGATATCACTGTTAGGGAGAGACCTATTGTGCAAATTGGGATGTTTGATTATGTGTTCGAACGATGGAATTAGAATTCAGACGAGCAGTGATGGGGAAGAAGAGGACAGTGTAGAAGGGGATGAGATGGAGACTGTCGATGAAGAGTATCCTCTGATTACCCTTTTTCCGATGATCACTGAAGCAGATATTCCAGCTGAGTTACAGGAAACAGTCGGAAAAGAAGTGTGGGATATGACAGGAAAAGAGGTGGGATTGGTGAAAGGAGTGGAACCAGTGAAAGTGACTGTAAAACCCAATGTAACCTTTCCCCAGACCCCACAGTACCATATGGCACAAGACACCCTCATGAAAGTCGCCCAACTCATTGATGAGTTTGTAAAGCAGGGAGTACTGAAAGAAGTGTTAAGCAGTCCATGTAATTCACCAATTATGGGACTAATAAAGCCAAGTGGAAAGGTACGAATTGTGCAGGACTTGAGGAAAATAAATGACATAATAATTAAATGCTGCCCTGTAGTACCAAATCCAGCTGTGATAATGTTTCAAGTCCCTTGCGATGCCGAGTGGTTCTCAGTCATCGACTTGTCACAAGCATTCTTTTCGGTGCCTCTTCATGAGGACAGCCAATTTCTCTTTTGTTTCAAATTCTTAGACAGAGTTTACAGTTGGTGTCGAATTCCTCAAGGGTTTTCGGAGTCACCGTCAATTTTCAATCAGATTCTAAAGAAAGACTTGGAAGCGTTAGAATTGCCATTCGAGTCAACCCTAGTACAGTACATTGATGACTTACTGATTGCATCCAAGACAGAAAGCGACTGCACAGCCGACACCATTGCCCTATTGAACCATTTGGGAAGGAATGGACACAAGGTGTCTCCTTTAAAATTACAGTTCTGTCAGAAGAAAGTGAAATATTTGGGTCACCAAATAGAGAGAGGGTCACGGAGAATAATGAAGGAAAGAATAACAAGTGTACTTCAAATGAGTCCCCCAAAGACGAGGAGGGAGGTGAGGAAGTTTTTGGGAATGGTGAGTTACTCTCGCCAATGGATTCCCAACTTCTCCACCCGTGCAAAACCTTTACTGAAACTGACCCAGAAGGATGCATTGGATGAAATTGAGCTGAAAGGAGATGAGATGGATGCTTTTATTGAATTGAAAGAATGCATGTGCAGGGCTCCAGCTTTAGGTATGCCTGACTACACAAAACCTTTCACATTGTTTTGTCATGAACGTGATGCATGTTTCTTGTCTGTCTTGACCCAAGCCCATGGTGGCGTAAACAGACCAGTAGCTTATTTTTCAGCTACTTTGGATCCGGTCGCAGCAGCACTGCCAGGGTGCTTGCGCGCCGTAGCCGCAGTTGGTATCAGCCTCACACAGAGTGAAGGAATAGTGATGGGACACCCTTTAACAGTCATGGTCCCTCACTCAGTCGAGATACTTTTGACACGTTCCCGAACACAGCACATGACTGGTGCTAGACTCACAAGGTACGAAACAATAATTCTGGGATCACCTAATGTGCAGCTGAAAAGGTGCACTACGTTGAATCCAGCAACCTTGTTTCCCAGTGAAAATGCTGAAATTGAGAAGGCTGAAGACATCGAGCACGACTGTCTTCAGGTGACTGAATTTTGCACCAAACCAAGACCTGATATCAAAGATACCCGATTGGAAGAAAATGATCAAATTATTTTTGTCGATGGTTCATGTTTAAGAGATGCACTGGGTGTATTGAAAGCAGGGTACGCTGTATGCATGGTAACAGGTGTTTTGGAAGCATCTTGGCTTCAAGGAGTTTACTCTGCACAGGTAGCAGAATTGGTAGCCCTTACTAGAGCTTGCCAACTCTCTGCATTGATGAAAGTTACCATTTACACTGACAGCCAGTACGGGTTTGGAATAGTGCATGATTTCGGACAATTGTGGTCACAGAGAGGCTTCATGACCTCTTCAGGATCGCCAGTGAAAAATGGCGAAAGAATAAAGGAATTGTTACATGCCATCCAACTACCAGGAGAAGTAGCAGTGGTAAAATGCAGTGCACATTCGAAGGGACAAGATTATGTTTCTCTGGGAAATGGATATGCGGATCAAGTCGCAAGGTTTTGCGCATTGAACTGTATATTGCTTAGGGATGAATGGAATTTGATAAGTGAACCAGAACTCGAACCAAGCGAAATATTTGCTCTAAAGGTGATAGATACGATGGACGAATTGAAATCCCTACAGAATGATGTTAGTGAGGATGAGAAACTTTCGTGGACCAAATCACAATGTGTAAAGAGACTAGATGAATTGTGGGTTTCAAGTGAAGGGAAATTCGTTCTTCCAAATAGCCTTTTGACACAGATAGCCAGATTTTACCATGGACAAGCTCATCTTGGGAGGGATGCCATGATTAGGTTGTTTAAAACTGATTGGTTTAACCCAAAATTCCGTCAAGTTGCTGAAGCAGTTTGCCACCGTTGCGTCATTTGCCAACAGATGAACGCAGGGAAGGGAACAGTAGTAAATTTGAGCCACATTGGAAGAGCAGGGGGTCCATTCAGCAGGATGCAAATGGACTTCATTGAGATGCCTGTGCATGGAGGCTTGAAGTATGTGTTGGTGGTTGTGTGCATTTTTAGTCACTGGATTGAAGCATACCCTACACGCAGAAATGACAGTCTCACAGTTGCAAAACTACTCTTGAGAGAGTTAATACCACGTTTCGGATTCCCGATCTCTTTAGAATCAGATAGGGGAAGTCACTTCAATAATGAAGTAATAAAATTGCTTTGTGCAGCACTGAACATTGAGCAAAAGCTGCATTGTAGCTACTGCCCTGAAGCATCAGGTCTAGTGGAGCAGATGAATGGCACATTGAAATCGAGAATGGCGAAAATATGTGCATCGACAAACTTGAAATGGCCTGACGCATTGCCTTTGGTACTAATGTCAATGAGGAACACCCCTGACAGAAAGACTGGACTGTCCCCACACGAGATTCTCATGGGCAGAGCTATGAGACTTCCAGCAGTTCCTGCAAGTGCGCTTTTGAATATTACAGATGATATGGTGTTAGACTACTGCAAAGGTCTAGCTGATGTGGTTCGATCTTTCTCTCACCAGGTGGAGGCAACCACCTTGCCACCGATCCAAGGTCCAGGACACGCCCTGAAAGCAGGTGACTGGGTCGTGATAAAGAAGCACGTGAGGAAGTCGTGTTTGGAACCCCATTGGAAAGGACCTTTCCAAGTGATTTTGACGACTACCACCGCTGTGAAGTGTGCGGGAGTTCCCAACTGGATTCACGCCAGTCACACAAAGAGGGTGTTGTGTCCCACAGATGAGGAAGTTGAAGCGCTGAAGTTACCAGTACCTGATAACAAAGTACCAAGCGCTGAGGCAGAGCGAAACAGAACCAGAAGCGAACAAGCAGAAATAGAGGAGGGAGAAATATTTTCTGAGGACGAAGCCACTGATTCACTTGGGGAAGACCAAGGAGGAGCCTCAGACAGCGACGAAGCAGCTGAAGGTAACAAAGGGCCTGAAGCAGCTGAAAGTGACAAAGAGCCTGAAGAAAGTAACGGTGACAAAGGGCTCGAAACAGGTGAAGAAGCAGGAGAGCCTGATCAGAGGAGGGCTTTCCCAGAAGCAGACGATACAGAAAAAGAAAAGGAAAACCTGATTGACTCCCCAGAAGGAGGGGACAAGGCAGAACAGAACGAAGCTGCTCAAACTCCTTCAGAAGAGATTGCAGGTCCATCAAGTGGACACAGTGCAAAAAGAAGACCAAGCATATCGCCAGTAAAACTAAGAACTAGAGAAACGTTGAACGACAGTGAAGGGCCAAGAGTGAAAGAGAAAAGAAAGGAAGTGTCTGTTGTAGTACCAACATCAAGTGAAGAAAAGGACTTGGCCAAAGAGGAAAGTACCAGTGAGAAAGAATCAAAGAGAGATGCAAAATTGAAAAGAAAAAGGATACCAAGCAGGAGGTATTCCGGTCCGGAGTGGGCGTAAGTAGCCAATAACGATTGGTCAGACGAATTCGTATCCCTCAGTCTTGAGAACGAAGAGGCAGAACTTCATTTTGGAAATAAAAACTTTATGGACTCTGTTGATTGAAGCCATTGATCACTTGATTGACTTTTCAACCGGCTAAGACATTGCTAACTTGATTGACTTTGAAACCGATTTTGAGACAACGCTGCTAACCGATAAGAGACTAAGCTGCTAAAGAAAACTGTGTGAACATTGAACTCGTTCAGCTTTGAAAATACCTGCAAACACGCTTTGATAAAGTGTCTTCAACTTTCTGATTCTATACAGATCATGACTAGCTTCACTACACAGGGGCGTAAAATGAAGTATTGTAAATACATGTGTATAGGCTTAATAACCGCATGCGTACTAATAATCGTAGCAATAGTTCTTGGAATGCATGGTAAAAGTGAGAGTGAGACGAATGATGCTTCTACTTCTAAACCTATTATCGTTACTGAACTAACAGCTCTGAAGAGACTCGAGCAAGACGAGAGACACTTGCATGATAAGAAGGAACTTTCATCTAACGTTTTCTATCGCTTACTGAGTGAGTATGTTGAGACCATGGATGAGAAAGATTGTTATGTGTGTACACAAATACCTACCTCAGTAGTGGAGGGGGTAACGTATCACAGCATGCCTCTTACGTATGGAATTACATGTAGTATAGTAGCTTCCAGATTTTATGCTCAAAAAGACATTCACTATTTCTATACTAATTACGATGTTACTTTTGCATATGTCCCCGTAATAGGGCATTTAAGTAAGATAGCTCGAGATTATTATGCCAAATTAATGAGGGAATTCTTCGAACCGATGTCACCTTTTCACACAGCTCACCCACATAGAGAGAACCTTACATGCTTGCTTTCACCAGTAGAAATAGAATTTTTAGACCGCACTGATGATAGGAAGAATGAAATGAAGGAGAAATTAGAGAGGGAATTACACGAAAGGGCGTCTGTAGATAATTATGCTTTTGCTGCAATAAAGACACAAGGGAAAATAGCTTTAGATACATTGCATGTAGGAAGATTTTGTATACATAGATTTCCATCATATTATGACACAGTTTTTGTGGGAACGAGTGAATGTAAACATACATATGCATTTCAATCTAAGTGGACGTTCATGCTGAATGGACAAGACCCAGTTATTCCTGGAGTCTATTATATTTGTGGACTCAACGCCTATTATCGTCTTCCTAAAGGATGGTATGGAAGGTGTTATTTGGGAATAGTGTTCCCAAAGGTTTACCAACTAGACGACTTAAAGAAATTTCCAAGGCTGTCTGAATCACATCGTGTTCAGAAAAGGGAGACAGCTTCTGGTGTGGTAGGAGATATATTTGGAGCATTGATTCCTTCAGTAGGAGTCATATTGAATTCAATCAAAATACGAAAGTTGTCTACTATTGTGGATAACATGCTGACAAAGTTTTCAGGAGCTATAATCCTGATGGATGCTGAACTCGCTGCAGAAAGAGCTATGACTCTTCAAAATCGGCTTGCCTTAGACATTCTTTTAGCAAAGGATGGCGGCGTTTGCAAAATGCTTGGCACGCGTCACTGTTGTACATATATACCAGACAACAGTGGAAAAATTAGAACGATGCTTACAAATTTAACTAAAGAAAGTGTAGATTTAAAGGAATTGAAAGAACCCGGAGTTTGGGAGAAAGTTGGAAAGGGATTTGCTTCCGTGGGAAATTGGCTCAGCAACGTTTGGAACGGATTGTTACTAAAAATAGTAAAGGGAATATTGATAATATTAATTTGTTTATTAGGCTCTTGGGGAATATGGAAAGCTTTCAAAATGTTAAGAGCAAGGAACAAAAGAAAAAGAGAAGAGAAAATAGAGAACAAAATGGTGGAAATATATAGGGAGAAGTCAAACGGGACTAAAAGAAAAAGGGAATTGACTGAGGTGCCAAATTACTATACAGAATTTTAATGGAATAAAATTTGTGGGTAGATTTGATGTGATGACATAATTAGTCATCAGAGGAGGGATTGATGACGCAGAAAAAGAAGGTCCGACATATATTCATGTATACCGTGTAATCGAATACACATAATGAAGTGTGATTTTAGTAAAAGAAATAATGTACGAGTGAAATTGTGCCCTCGGGGTAGTTCGCCATCATTATAAACGAGCTTTATTAATCATGAAGTATTAAAAATGTAGTAATCCGTCATAATCGCAATTGTATGCCATAATTTCTTGTTTGAAAACTGTTTTGCTTAGCTTAAATTTAGTACAGGCTTTGGCCTAGTTGCTTGGTTTCAAATTCTAACTGCGTGATTTTTTTCCTTGAACTAATGAAACATATATTCTTGCTTGAAGTTGTATTTTTCCAGTAGAAACTGGCTGGTACACTTATCTCCAAGGTTTCGTGCTAGGCCGGTTACATCCCCTTTGATACAAGGTCAGTCTCTGCAGGTGCGGACAATGAAGGTACAGATAGTAAAATAATTGGCAAACCATGATACAATTTGTGTTCCAAGGCTCCAAGGACAGTGTATGCATAAATGGGCGCTAGTAAAAGACAATTTTTGATTGGACAATTTGAAGCCAACCTATGAACCCTCCAATGGAAGACCCTACAGAATTTGGAATGTTTCTTACTTAAACCCACCGGACAAAGAGAAGTCAGCCATTTTCCTCGATGCCAGTTTGAAGCCTGATGCCAGACTCCATTTTGGACGACACCCTGATGCCCTTTTCTCTATCTGAGAGAAAGAGACTTTAAGAATTCTCACCCTAGAGACTTTAACTTTGATTTGCCCCCGTCTTGCCCATGCAGTAACTTTGCCCCATTCTCCTCGCCGTTGCAAGGAAGCTTGCCCTTAACTTTGCCCCCTTTGAAATTTGCCCCATGCTGATCAACCGGTACCTGAAGGACGAAGACTTTTCTTGAATGCTGATTGTATTTGGTAAATATGAAAGGATAAATGTATTATGCATTGTGTTTTTCCTTTTAGGTACCAACTGCTATTTTGATAGGGTCCTAGCTAGAAGTTTTCCAAATTTGTGTTGACTAAATTCGTTTTGCATGAAGTCCCACATGCCAATGCTAATTAGAGGTTAGTCGAGGTTTTCATTCAATGTATCATGAAGAATTGAAATCTTGTTATGCTGACCGAATGTATGCAATTAGTCAAATACAGTTAGTCACATTAGTGATTTGCATTGCTATAACAGAGTGTATCATCATTCAGATTTTACGTAGATTGTGTTTCTTCCGCCGTTATGGACAGCTAGTAATGTTCATATACATATATCAATTGGTCTTGAGACATATATATATCGTGCTAGCTTTGTTAATATAGGGAAATAAATTCACTAACTTTTAATAAACTGGTGTGGTTATTCATGACTGAAAGGTCATGGTGCGCCGAAATACCAACTGTTATTGATTTCTGATGTGTTATATTGATCTATTAATTGAGTATTGATTACCGATTACAACAGTTATTGATTATTGATCTGAGTGACTCGACTATTGAGGATGAGGAGAGCCCGACTCGGTTAAAAGATTCACCGACCTCCAACGTGTCCAGGTACAGGTAATTTATAAGGGCTGGACGCGTTATCAATTATATTATGCAGATGATACACAACTGCTTTTCTCTGCTGAGAAACGCAAAGACTATGCTCTGAACTCAATCAAGCCATGTCTGCCTGCGGTGTTCTCCTGGATGCAATAGCCTCAACTAACGTGCAATGCTGATAAGCCGGAAAACGTTTTTTTCCGGCAAGGATGCTCCTTCTAACTGATCGGCCTGGTGGATGTATGGAGTGGCTCTCTCGCTCCCTCAAATAGGTGTAGCTAGGAATCTAGGAGTCCGATATGACAACCAATTATTGTTTCAGCCTCATGTCAGGTCCGTGGTAGGGACCTGTTTTGGTTTACTCTGTGCCTTAAAAAGTTTGTTTCTTCCGTCTGGACCTGCCAAGAAAACATTTGTCAGAGACTTTATCACATCTATGCTGGACTACACTAATGTACTCTATGTTGGTCTTTCTGACTATGTTACTCACAAACTTCATGTTGTCCAGAATGCAGCAGCACGACTTCTCCTCAATCTGCCTTTGAGTTCTTGGGGTCTCTACTTACCTTCATCCACTAAGCTGGCTCCCTGGGAAGAAACAAACTGTGTTCGAGGTCCTGGTTCTGACCTACAGAGCCTTTCACCAGATAGGCTCTAGATATTTGGCCACCAGAATCCACATGTACTGCCCTTCAAGGAAGCTGCAGTCTTCCAACACATCCCTTTCTTTGGTCCCAAGAATCTACCGTGCAAGGGCAGGTGGGCGTTCTTTCTCATTCCTTCACCCCACTGAGCAGAATAATCTGCCTGCGGACCTTCGTCTTGCTAGCTTGGAGCAGACCTTTGGTGCAAAAATTGAAAACTTGGCTCTTCACTCAGTCTTAAGCTATACCCTGGACTAGGAGTGCCAGGACACTCCTCCGAGCAGTTGGGCGCTTTATAAATCCTATTCATCATCATCACCAGCCAAATTTCACAATTTTGTTTCACTTCATAGAAATAAGCTGGTGTGAATAAGGGTGAATGTGTTTGTGCGCTGAGAGTGTGTTTTAAAGGGGAATCAGCTGGTGTTTGTGTGAGTCCTATATATGTGTAGCTATGTCCAGTTAAACGGTGTCTTCAGTGGTATAATAAAACATGATGGGGTCCGTTGCAGGATGTGGTGAGAGACCCCTGCGGCTCCCATTTCTCATAAATGGTCATATCCTTGGATTGGAAGGGGGATCCCTGAAGGGTTGTGTCCCCCCCTTGTGACACAGTTGCATCAGGGGCCTGTGTTACATCACTGGGTATCTGAGGCCCTATTACACAGAGGGCAGACTTTCTCTGTTTGCGCCACGATGCACCTTAAAAGAAGTGAGCAGGACGCAAACAGAGAAAAGACAATCTATTACATTGAAGGCGCTGCCCCTAGGACAGCCCTGAACTCGCGCTGCTTGAGCGGCTTTGAAGCAGCTGCTCCGTGTTTCACTGTGCAGGTGGCAACCTACTGGTACTTTTAAGGGGGATTAGAGATCCCCTTGCAGGCGTGTGCAGTGAGTCACTGCACCCACCTGCAAAGGGATGTCTGGGGGTCCATAGGACCCCCTTTTCCCTTCCAAAGGGCTTTCATCAGGGCGTGCACTGACAGTGACAGCTCGCTGTGCCGGCATCTATAATATGGCACGGGCACAGAGGTAAAGGGATTCCCTCATTTGCATGGGTTGATGGCCCCTTGTAAATGAGGGCACACCCTCTGGTAATAGGGCTGGTGCTATATGTGCGCCAGTGCTATCGGTATTACAGAAAGGGCTGCACAAGCATCTGCAATCCTTTCTATAATACCAAGGTGCCCCAGGGGCGCACAAGCGGCGTTGGGGCCCCAGGACAATTTGTATAATACGGCCCCTGGTGTGGATTTGTGCACGTAGGTTGAACCATGCGGTTCCAGTTCTTTCAGATGGTTCATGGTGTAATGGATCCTATATAGTTTTAATGGGAATCAGGAGTTTAGCTTAGCCTTCTGGCTTGCAGGCCTGTGCCCCCATCACCTAGTGACCATTAATCTACTTAGCTTGCTCTGTTTTAGCCTATTTATTTAATTATTTCTTTCAAAATGGCTGCTAAGTGTATAGTTAGTGAAATATTTTGATTTTACGTTATCAATGGCACTCTGTAAAGGCGTCACTATCAGAGTCAAAGTTAAGTGAGATACGTAGGTATTCACATCATGTCCCTTTACCACTCACGTGTGACAGGAATATAATGTACTTATGGAGGGAATTGTTTATATAATTGCCGCCCCAAGCATGCCTCTCTATCTATTGTTTGGGGACATACCTGCATCAGGGGTCCTACAAGGTCTGTATAAATACATCTCACACAGATAAGGTTATCAGAGGGATTCCTACCAGATGCTATCAACGTCATCTATGCTTCACGTCGCCTTGATGCAGACCCAGCCTTCAGGTCACCACAGAGTCTGATCTAGAGACCTCATTCCAAGGTAACAAGGGTTGGGGGGCACTTCTCATGGACCCGGTACTGGCAGATTCGGTTTATCACACCTAGCTCTCATTAAGTTAGAGATCAGGTTCTCCATGCTAGGGCTTTAGGGACATTTTACACTTTATGTATTGTAATATGGTGGGGTTCTTTGTATTCACGACTCTCGTCCTTAAAATTCTGCTTCTTGCATTGTTCATTATCCTAATCATTGCAGCTCATGCATTTTACAGTAGATTGCAGTCTTGTTAATAAATCTATTGAAAAAGTTACTGCATCTCCTTTATTGCCTATGTGTGATTGAGACTTATTGCTCATGTGAGAAAAGGGTACTCTCCGTTTAACCATGACTCCCCTGAGATGTCGCACTCTAGAGTCCATGCCTAAAGGCTACCAGAAATCACCTTTTACTGTTTGTGTTTTTGGTGGGGTACTGCTTGTGAGCCGGGAGGGTTGGGCCAACAGTTGTGATTTGTTGTAGGATTGGCCTAGTCACCTACAAACAGTGCAGTCATCCCTAAACCAGCAGTCTCGCCTTGGAGCGACAGTCCAACTACGACATGGAGCCACTAAAGATGGTGTTTTGGCACTAATTTACGGATGCCCTGAGTATCTCTGTCTCACACACAACAGGTACCCTAAGTACTGTTATACGGAGACATCCATGGTCTTGAACAGGGAGCACCGAACAAGGGTGCAGGTTGTTCGACCTGAACAGGGAACACCTAAATAGGCTGTAGGTTGTCCGACCTCGAACTCTTAAAAGGACTTTTCTCCCCATTTGGTGTTCCATCTCTTTACGCATTTCGCAATATGGCTAACGCCATAGACATTCCTGAGAATGTTAGACATGCATTAACACTACTTCTAATAGTGCATGGTTTAACAGTTGAGGGCGGGGATGTCACATTCATTGTAGAAGCCAATGAAGCTTACCAAACAGAAACATTCTATTCGTGGGTCACCTTTCCTGTGGAAGACTCTACAACATACACATTCCACACATACAGAGTTGCAAACATACCACAATGGTACCAAGCATACCAGTATCTTGAAATACCGATTACTTATCAAGAACATCAGAACTGGTTTAATGGCGCCCTACTCATGTAATACAACACGTGAGATTAGGTTCCTTAGGTAATGACAGACCAACGTGGCCAATGTTTGCCACATATATACCACACCCCGGTGTACAAAACATACAGACAGCTGATTTGCATAATCTTTCCAATGAGCTAGTAACATTATATACACGACATGTTCAGTTCGTAATGCAAACTTTGAACACAACACCAGCGCATCCGGCACCACTAGCACCCGCTGGATACCAATTGGCCGTTACTAGGATTAACCCACAAACAGTACATTCTATCATGGGCAAGGTGCCCATGGAACGAGAGAAAACCCCGTTCTGAATAGCCCAAAAAACTAATCAGCTAGAAGCTGTGTTTCCCCATACGGGACCACAGGAGATACAATTGTATTTTGTACGTTTGCGCTGATTTTGCATAAAAAAACGACGTAAATGCGGCGCTAAAAAAGTATAAGTATGGGCCATAGAATTGTCACAATGTGCTTGCCATTTGGAATGGTTCCCTCTGTGGACGACTGCACCACATGAGGTACAGTCTTCGCTGCTATATATACTACCACACATGGTACCTCTACACCTGCCAATTTACCGGAAGTGTTAAAACAAAGTCAGAATGAACACGAGGCTGCAACAGCCCTGGACTTGGAGATGAAATTGATGTGTAACTTTGACGCAGTCTCCTCAATAATACTTAGTAATATTGAAGGGGAAGCAGTAGCATTGGCCATACGCCAGCAGCCCTGGGAGATTCCACACCAGGAACAGGAGAAACAGCTGTGAAAATGATTTCCGATACCTATACTAGTATAGGATGGGATAGTTTGGGAGCCAAGCCAAAAAAGCCTGAAATTCAGGGTACCACCCTTAAGGAAGGCACCAAAAAAGCACAGGAGGTTCTAAAAAGCAATGGGATAAACAAAAACAAATAAATACAGGCAACGTCAGAGAGCAGAGTCTCCACACCCAGAGAACTCCGAAAGGAG
Source organism: Pleurodeles waltl (assembly GCF_031143425.1). Taxonomy (NCBI): domain Eukaryota; kingdom Metazoa; phylum Chordata; class Amphibia; order Caudata; family Salamandridae; genus Pleurodeles; species Pleurodeles waltl. The sequence continues at coordinate 956,808,954 of NC_090443.1, forward strand.
ATCTAATCTCAGAAATAGAGAAAACATAAAAGCTCCAGACAGATATACTGATTCACGTCCCTATCGTTCTTTTCAGGATGCACCAGATAGACATAGCAAGAGAGTGGGCCGGTCAGCGCAACGTACTATGTGAATCAGAAGAAAGACTTACAGCGGCCTTCAGACAAGAAAGAAGACAAGTCCCCACAACAAAAGCCACAATTTAAAAAGAAAAAGGTGGCATCACTTTCAATTACAAATGCCAGCAAACTTGAGAACATTGCTGAAGAACAAGACGTGGGCAGTGACACAGCTGGACAGTGCGGCACAAGTCACAATATGTCACCAGAGTCTGAAAGATCATCTGGATGCGACACATCTAGCGACTTTATTGCAGCCGAGACTGCGGACGGGTGCGTTCTCCCACCCAATAGGGTTTATGATTTAAATATCCCAATTGAGGGAGACATAGAGCGCACCATTAGTGTAATATTCTGGAATGAGCTTAGTTGTGATATTCTATTGGCCGAAAGAGACTGGCCTCCTGAACACGTCCGTAAGCTCCCACATGGGTAAGATGTCATTTTGCCATCTTTCTCTGATCTTGTTCCAGAGCTGGTAAAACAAGCCTATGCTGTTAACTGGGCTTTGGCACAAGCACCTGCGCTATACCGCAACCACGTAGGGTGGGATAGATATTCCCCCTACCATGTAATACCAATTAGGTCTGCACCCTAGCCTCAGCCCCAATATCCTGTTAAACACCGGGCTAAAGCTCCAGTGAGAGAGATCCTCATTCAATTCAAGTACCAGGGAATAATGTAGCCCTGTGTCTCCGCAATGAATAACCCGTTATTCCCCATTGCAAAACCAGGCCATTCATATAGAATAGTCTTAGACTACAGACAGTGGACAATTGAACACACGTGCATCCTTAGAGGATTGCAGCAAGACATGATAGAAGTAAAACACTTACACACTCCTGATAACAAAACAAACTTCGTCATCAGAATAATTGCTGGTGCCATTGGATTCACTTATTTTACCTTTAACGAAGACGACACAGTGCCCATAGCATTTAAATCACATTTATGCTCCAATGCAGAACAACGCTTTGCACCCACAAAAAAAATTCTAACTGCTGCACAGATGGCTGTCATCAAGGAGAGGCCACTTGCCCAAGGGAAACATATTATTGTCGTTACCCAGGTGCCAGCCTTAGAGACCATCACCAAAGCAACGTTCCTAGCGCTAAAGCATTACATCCACATTGGATTCAAGGGGCAACCTTCCTGACTGCCACTGATGTTCATTACATCTTTGACCCAAAACTTCAAACACAAGAATTTCTCCAATATGAACAGGAGTACCCCACACCTCTTAACATCTTGCCACTGGACAGATACCACACTGTCATTTACACTGATGGTTCAGCAAAGCCAGCTGGAGGTACAAAGCATCAATACTCAGCCACTTGTGAAGCAGTGAGTGGAGTGATGAAGGATGGTGTTCCACCCTCACAATACCTACACGCAGACCAGAGGGGACTGCACAGCACAATTCGCTGAACTCAAAGCCCTCATCCTGGCATTAGAACATACGGATCTAAGACACCTTACATTGATAGTTTGTGATTCGTACCACTGTGTCCAGTCTTACAATGATTATCTCAATCATTGGTGGTTGAACGGATTCAGAGACTCAAAGGGGAACACCAGAAAACACAGAACTCTGTGGGGGAGGGTGGCTGATCTTACAGATAAGCTACCTGATGCTCATGTAGTCCATTCATTGGGTCACCAATGTGTAGGAGTACATATTATTGGAAACACCTTGGCTGGTGAAGCAGCCAAATCCACAGTAGCTACGGCTTCTGTTGCTGCAATGACTCATTCTCAGACGGGATTGGATAATGAAATTCTGGCTATCGTGAAAGCCTCGGCTGAATGCAAGCTTCTCCCAAAAGCATACCCCACTCAATATTCTTACAACATCAGTGCACAGAATGTTGCCTTTGCAGCAATTCTAGGGGTTGGAAATCGAGTGATCTCCAACCAAGACCAGAGATTAGATCTAATCAAAGTAGCGCATGAGGGTGTCGCCTCTGTACATGCTGGTGCTGCGGCCACAATATCACTCTTATAGAAATGCTTCTGGTGGCCAGGTCTATACAAACTGACCAAGTGATATGTCCTTTGCTGCGACATTTGCCAGCAGATTAAGGGATTAAACATCAAACACCCTCCGCAGACATCCCTCTTAGTGTCCAACAGGCCACTAAAATGTGTGTACCTGGACCATTGTGGTCCCTTACAACCTGATGGTGCATACACATATATCTTAGTTGCTGTAGATTCTTGTTCTAGATTCCTGTGGGTACGGCCACATAGGTCGGATGAAACTCGATCTGTTATAAAAAGACTTGCTGATCTATATCAGTACATATGCAGTTGCAGCTTACATTCAGACCATGGCTCTGCCTTTGACTCTAAGGCATTAAGGAACACCATGAGGATGATGGGTGTTGAGCTTCATTACTCGTCACCCTACCATCCCAAGGGTAATTTGTCGTGGAGAGGAGGAATCGAGATCTAAAGCAGTCCTTAACAGCTAGAGTATTAGGTTCAGGTGACTTCATCACCTATATGGGGTCCAGAGAGCACTGAATAACCTGCCAATATGGTCCTTGGGAGGACGCACTCCTTACGAGCTTCTCTTTGGGATACCCATGTATGTTCCAGATCTAGATGTCCCTGGTATGGTGACAGCAGACACACCTTTTGACATAAATGTACGTCTCACTGTCTTACAGGAGCATCAGCAATTTTGTGTTGATAATTCATCCGCCAGTGCTGCCACTTTAGGAATAAGGGATTTGCCAACAAACCTCTACAGGCTGGATTCCTAAAGTTGGGGATCTGGTTTGTGAAAATATTGCTGTGAAGAAGGAGTTCGATCCATCCTACAGAGCACCAGTACCAGTCCTGGGAATACAAGGCACCAGAACTATCATCTTACCACCGTTGCCAGGTTCCAAAGGCAACAGATTTGTCTCTATCAACAACATCTAATTGCACCATGTGGCCAATCCTGCACAGCATACCCATAGGTCCCTTGGATAGTTCCCTGTTCCCTCACACAACCCAACAGGACATACCTCTTCAAAGAAGAAACAACAACTCTTCTGACTACACCAGCATGTACCTCAATGCTACAAATGCCTCCTCGAGCATGAAGAGGGTGGAAAATGAGCTTTTGCTGATTCCTGTTACCACTTCACCGACAACAACTGTCCAAGATGTGGCTGTCTCCTACTCCAACTCAACACAAACAGATGACATACTCTACTATGAACATCCACGCGAAGTTGATCCATCCACCAGTAATGCACCAGCTCCTGTGTTTGCAGAGACTGCTTCTGGTTACTTCATGGACCTAGATGACTTTTCTTCAACTTCATCCAACCAGCCACCGAAATTGTTTCAAAGACACGTAAGCTGTACATATGGCTTCAAAATAACTATTTGATTTATTCATGGAATTATCTGTGGATATTTCTGACATTGCTTGCCTTTCTGTTATGGATTGGTTTTGTGACTGTTTTCTTTCTCTTGATAAATGGTCATAATCTTCCTGAAAGCTCTTCTGTCGAGCCAGTGGATGAAGTTTTAACTCCATACCTTTCCTCACATAAGGTCCGAAGAGACTTGTCTCTTGTGAACATTTCAGCTGTACTAATTACAGATGGGATTGTTTGGGATAAAGTTCCCTTTGATATATACGGGCCTACTAAGATTATACAAAGTCCATATGTTCTCAAAATTTCAATGACTGATGTAATGGCACCTGATGTTGTTTCTGATGACTGGGATGTTCAAACAGTTGAATCAATGCTTGCTGAGTTGCAAGATTACACTGTATTTGAAAGTGATGATGTGTACACTAACACAAAGAATTATGGGGAAATATTCTGTTATAATAATTGGGGACGTTACTACGTGCACCGAGCAACACAACGTAGATTAGTATTTAATTACACACAGTGGGAACACTATTCAACCCCACCTGTGGGGAGCCCAAAACACTATTCAGATAAATTTGCATACTTTTCTGGGCATGACATTAAAAATGCAGAGTCAAACTTCTTCAAGTTACCACCTTCTGAAATTAGGAAGCTTTTGCTAACTAAGACCAAATTGATTTATTCAGATTCCTTTGTTTCCCAACATGTAGTTAAAGGATACGAATGCTGGAAGAACACTATTGATGTAAAAAATGTATGGGGAACACAAGATTGGCAAATTCAGAGTACGGAGGCTTTGTTTAGAGCATGCCTTATTGCTGTTCAAATGGTATTTTTTAAATGACACAGTTCAGTAGACATCCTGCCTAGGGTTAGCAAAAATGAAATAAATTAATGTGCCTAGTATCCCCACACCTACGAACTTTACCAATTGGCAATCCTTCCTAAATGTCACAGAGGAAGAATTAGATGCAGAGGTTCAGGCTGGTACCTATAATTCATCACTTTCCAGTCCCGGTGGGTGGTTATTGTGGCCAATGGACACAAATGGGTGTCAGGCGTGTTTTGTTACTTCCTCAGAGGTTTCAAGATTAGTCAGCCAGACCCTCGCTTTGTCTCGGGTCAACACTCTGTTATAGTTACCACATGCAGTGTGGGTAAACTGCACAGACTAACACTTAGCAGTAGTAAAAGAACAGCTTCCTCTCCTTTCAGACGAAATGGACTTGCAGGATCTCTTGTTAGGTCCCAGAAGGACCCGCTCTAAGAGATTCTTGTACACCATATACTAGGAGATCGGGAAGCTTTCGCAAATAGAAGCAGCTGCACGTTTGAGGCAGGTAGATAAGGAGAATTTGGAAAAGGCTTTAGCAGTTTTCACACAGTGGCATGAATACTCTGTCCAACAGAATATCTACTCTTAATAATATAGTTTCATCTGCAATTGACATAATTCAGAATGACATGTCCCTTCTACATCATGGACAAAATCATCTGCGATCTATTATGCAGTAAGGTTGGACATTACAGATTCTGAAAAATGGCTGTGTACCATGGAAAAATATTAAAAGTAGTGACCTGTTTGCTGCTTTTAATTTATCCAGGGAACAACAGATAATGGCTAAAAGGGAAGCAAGTTTCACCATGCTTCATACAGAGAAGTTAGAAAAGCTGCCTTTTATGGTTGCAGAAAGTCCATCAACAGTATGGCTCATACATGGCATTATAAATCTGCCCATTTCCACCTTTCATTTAACAAAATACTTGAAACATCTTACAGTGGGCAGATACGAGTAGCTAGGAGATAGCTATATTAAAGAAGAGTGGGAGTTTCCCTTTGAGTACATGTGTCTGAACGGTGAAACAGAGGTCTTTCTCAGCGGAAGCAAATGCAAAACTACTGTTAGTCATTCAATGATTTGCAAACAGGTGTCCCTTCATGATCTTTGCAATGCGGGGGTCGCAAACGTGACCTGTTTTCTGAAGGGTACTCCCGTCCCTTTGATTCGTCCAGCCTTCCATATACTTTTGAATGAAAGTTAAGTGATCCTGAATGAACAGAGCTGTTGCGGAATGAGACCAGGAATTGCCTACACAATTTCAATCGCTAAGATTGTAACTTTTTGTGACCATGTTCTATTCCCCCTCACACAAGAGATAAGAGTAGCAGAAATGTTGCCTCATATTGATACTACTAATGTAAATTATGACATGCTGAGCAGACTAAAGGCACTACTGCTTCAGAAACAAGCTGCGTTGACATTGGCTAGAGAGATGTATACTCTCCAGATAGCAAGATCATCAGCTGAGATAGAACCCTTATCAAATACCAACTTCCCCAAGCACTTTGGAGAGCTGGTTTCCAGAATATTTAATGCCTCGAGCAGTACAGGGATTGTGCATCTCTTTAAGGCTCTTGGGTCTGGATTTGTTTCCATCTTTCAGACTGTCTTCGGAGTCAATCCATCGGCAATCCATTCACTCTTTTCAAGTGTGTTTGGGGCTTTCCGGTGACTTTGGCATTGGTTTGCGGGATACTGCTGTTGCTGTTCCTGATACGCAGTGGTTGTGCCTTCTCAGCTAAGCGGAGTGATGTGGTGTGATCGCATGGTGCAGTCCTTTGGTGCTCTGTTGCTGGAAGAATTGGAACATGATTGGTCACTGTCATTCCAGCCAATCCTATGGTGCATGCAACCAGTCTTCCATTGCACCTGGTGCCTCTTTGAGTGTCTACCTTCAGTGTGCCTTGCTGTTCGCCGGTGCCTCCTGTGGACCAAGAACTAATAGTGTTCAAAACGAAAATAATCCCCCTTAACTGTAAACCCTCTATATCTCGTAAGTGGGATTTGAACGGGCGCCATATAGAGGAAGTGGCAGCATATACATATCTGGGAGTCAGGATTGACTCAAAAGGTACATTCGCAGGCCACAGAGAACTAATTAGGGAGAAGGCTAAACTCTAAATCGTGCTTTTGGGAATCTAGCAATATCAATCCTTGGGTGCCATCTCAAGCCGATGACCATAGTTAAATTACTACCTACACTCTCCTATGGTACAGAAACAATAAGGGGAGAGGAGGTGGCCCTGTTAGAAAGGCTATTAATCAAATCATATAAACAAGTCTTTTGGCTACCCAGATAGGCCTCGCCGGCTCAAATTAGATTGGAATTTTCCCTAGTAAAGCAATCCCTGGATAGGTCAGCCGCTTTTATTAAGGCATGCTACTAAGGGAACGCTAGCTAACCTAGTCTGGGAGGAAATTAATTTGGAAAGGGGTAATAGTAATTTCAAGGAGCATTTGGAAAAAAGCTTAGCACAGTTGGAGCTGGGTGAATTATGGGGTAAATCATTGTTGTCCTTTGCCTTTGATAAAGCAATAAATAAATCAGCTAAAATCTTAAGCTGGCTAGGAGATATGGAAGAGCTATTAAAAAGATCTTATGGATGGTTGGTTTTACACTTGTATAGACTAGGTATGGAACCACCCATTCTGTCTGCTCCTTTACCCCCGAAATTTAAACAGAGCCTTTTATGGCATAGATTGGGGGTTCTTCCAACCCTTGATCTTTTACCTAAATGGAAAAAGGAGGCTGAGATACAACCCCAGGATTTCAGGTTATGCCACCAGTCTATGGAGAAATTGATCCATGTGGTCTGTATATGTCCAGTTCTCCAAAGGCAGAGAAGGGAACTACTGAGAAGGGAATTTAATGCTCTAGAAGTGCGGTCCTGTAGGCCAGCGGTCATGTCAGCATTAGACCCAAGTAATGAAATGTTAAACATCAGACTAGTCCAATTCTTGAGAATCTTTGTTTCCCTTGTCGCCTCTCCTTGTTCCCGCTAACAAAGGAGCAGGGGCTGTCACCCTATTCCACAGTGTGCGAGGGACACATGCTTTTATGATCATATTGTTTTCTTATGACTAATTTATGTTTTAACGTTGAGCAGTCCTGCCTGTAAAGACTAAACGTGATATGTAAGGTCGTAATGGACACTAGAATCATAGCTTAGGAATCGCCCCTAGGTTTAGGTGTTTTTAATATGAGGTATTGCACTCTGGGATTGTGAGTACAGTAGTCCGGCTTGCAAAGACTAAATGTGATATGTAATGTCAGAATGGACAGTAGTATTTCAGCCTAAGAATTGTTCCTGGGTGCTAGGTGTTCTTAATAGGAGGTATTTTTAACATGATTGTGTTATGATATTTTTTAGTATGTGTATGGTTACTCAACACCTTTTCACTTGCACTTTATTGAATATAAGAGTTTTTACATGTAAACAGAAGAGGGTTATAGGTGAACGGGCAAGATCACCCTTGTTACTGCTAACTTGGCCTATTTTTCAATGCGTTTTATGGCTTTTTATTAACTAATAAAGTATTTTTATCATACTATTACTAGTGTTCCCAATGAGGGTTCATTTATGGTCATGCCCCCTGAGACTGCGTCTGATTCATGAGGCCACCTATGAGCCACCCCTTGCCAACTGTCTGGCTCCTTCAGGCACTTTGGATGGTACTGCCTTTGTGGGTAATCCTGAGCTTGAGCCTGCCGCGCACTTCTGCTCCGTGGACCCGTCTGCCAATCATGTCATCGATCTGATGATGTGAAGTAATTCCTGGATGCACTTCCTTTCGATGACTTCAGAGACATTCTTTAAGATCACAGCTACTGTTAGATGATTTGACCATTGGCTTTATTCCAAAGTTTCAAAGGTGTTATGCCAAATTGCCTTATTGATAAGATTGGCTTTGGTCTGCTATGCTGGTCATGTTTGACGTTTTTATCTCTTTGTATGTTTTTAGCTGTTTTAACTAGTTTTTAATTAGATTTTAGCTTGTTTTTAGCTCAGAGCATTTTAGCTTGGACTTATACACCTTCTCTGGCATCATCACTGTAGTGTCATCCTTATTCCGGCAATGGGGAGGGTGTAGTGGATCTTATTTAGTTTTAATGGGAATCAGGAGTTTAGCTTAGCCTTCAAGCTTGCAGGCCTGTGCCCCCGTCACCTAGTGACCTTTCACCTATTCGGCTTGTTCTGTTTTAGTCTATTTATTTAAATATTTTTTCAAAATGGTTGCTATGTTTATATTTAGTGAAATGTTTTGATTTTACATCATCAGTGCCACTCTGTAAAGGCATCACTATCAGCATCAAAGTTAAGTGAGATATGCAGATATTCCCATCATGCCCCTTTCCCACTTACGTGTGACAGGAGCATAATGTACTTTTGGAGGGAATTGTTTATATAATTGCTGCCCCAAGCATGCCTTTCTATCTATTGTTTGGGAACATACCTGTGTCAGGGATCCTACAAGACCTGGATAAATACATCTCACGCATACATGATTATCAGAGGGATTCCTACCAGATGCTATGGACGCCATCTATGCTGCACGTCGCCTTGATGCAGACCCAGCCTTCAGGTCACCACGGAGTCTGATCTGGAGACCTCATTCCAAGATAACGAGGGTTGGGACGCGCTTCTCATGGACCTGGTGATGGCAGATTAGGTTTATCACACCTAGCTCTCATTAGGTTAGAGATCAGGTTCTCTATGCTAGGGTTTTAGGGACATTTTACATTTCATGTATTGCAAGATGTGGGCGTCTTTGCATTCACGACTCTCGTCTTTACAATTCTGTTTCTTGCACTGTTCACTGTTCTAATCATTGCAGTTTATGCATTTTACAGTAGACTGCAGTCTTGTTAATAAACCTATTGAAAACTTTACTGCATCTCCTTTATTGCCTGTGTGTGCTTGAGACTTATTGCTCATGTGAGAAAACGGTACTCTCCATTTATCCACGACTCCCCTGAGATGTCGCACTCTAGAGTCCATGCGTAAAAGCTGCCAGAAATCACCTTTTACTGTTTGGGTATATATATAGTGAGGTACTGCTTGTGAGCCAGGAGGGTTGGGCCGACAGTTGAGACTTGTTGTTGGATTGGCCTAGTCACCTACAAACAAAAGTGCTGTCATCCCTAAACCAGCAGTCTCGCTTAGGAGAGAGACTCCCACTACGCCAATGGTGGACTAGAGGGTCTGGACTGAGTCTGCCTCTGAGTCTGGACTTTATTGGTGCAACTGGCATTATACTATTAAACCCGTTTCTTTATCGGCCGATGTGGTCCTCATTCATATTATTCGAGGTCACCTCGTAGAACTCTTGCAAAAAATTCGGAACAGTCTTCTGTAAAATAAAACATTTATTCCTAGATGAAGGTGGAGAAGTGCCCTAAGGGCTAGAGCTGGAATTAGATTTGAATCCTGGCTTCGGCTCAACATCGTGTGATTCTATGCAAATTACTTAATCTCCCCGTGCTAAATGTGTAATGGAATCTGGTTCTCTTGTGGGCGCTCTAAAGCAGTTGGGCAAGCCAGTACTAAATAAAACTGAAAAAAAAAAAAAAAACCTAGTGCTGCTTGCGGAGGGGAGCCGGCACTCCCTGAGAGTCTGTATCCCATCCTATGCTGTTCGTGGATGGCATCGCCTATGCACCCCCTGCACCCTCTTGCCCCAGCGACGGACACAGTACAACGAGCCTTGGTGCACATAGCATGTCAGGGCTGGCACTGCCTGACTGCAAAGACACAAAGGAACAGGGTTGCTTTCACGTTTAAGATTTCCTCCTCCACGAACACAGAGCATGATTCAATGTGTCAGGCGCGCTGCACGCAATCTTCTCAGCAACAACTCCCCCAATTTAAAGGTTGAAAATTTGCAACACGGTGCAAGCTTTCATTTGGTTTGATAATCCATGTTACTCCCGCAGCGCTCCACTGTGTGCCAAGACTGCCATCTAGTGGGTATTTGCTAGCACTGACTGAAAGAATGTAGCCTGTGGTAGATGTTTTGGGACAATGCCACCAAGATGGTTAAAAGAGTGTGGTTCCCAGCACAGTCTCTATCGAAATGGCATCACATGTTGAGATTTAAAGAACGAACGTGCATTGCAGTATGTATAAAGTATTAGCATTGTTGTGCCTTTACAAACATTTGTGCTGGTTAGAAGAGGAGGGGCCTTTTAAAGAAAAGTGAGTCTGGAATATTTGAAAATGCTCAGAAAATGAGTATCGAATGGTCTTTTGAAAGCCAGACAAAAATTAATGAAATATGAATAAGGCATAAGTGCAATTAGACAGAGGGATGTTTGTTCTCCCACAGGGTACCTTTGAGGAAATATTGGGTCATTGGTACATTTTTAGGCACATGGTTCTAACAACTATTGATATTAATTAAAAAAAAGGTTTAAAGACTACTAAACAAAGAGGATGGATGCCGATCTGGTGCATATAAAGATTTGCGGGAGAGGCCTCGATGGGACTGTGGGTGGGACAAGTAGGCAAAGTAGCCATAGGGTGTTGGGGAAGCATGGGCACAGATCAGTGGGGGTGGCAATGAGCTCACACGACTAATGAGAGGAACAATAGCCCAGCATTGTTCTTCAGCCATGAACCTTGGGCTTCGTTTATGGTCTTGGTTGCATATGATGGGCACCACCACTCATTTTTCGGGACCTGGGGTTAGTTTTCATCTTATTTTGGCCAAGAGACTGAAAAGAGGAAAGAAGGAGGAGGAGACAGTTTGCAAATGGCAAGGAGAGAAGGCAGAGTTGAAAAAAACCTGCGAGAGTGAGAAAAATCTCCAGGAAGTGCAGGGTAGTGGAAGAAAGAAACATGAGGTGGACTCAAAACTAGACAGCTATGGTACTCAGTTGTGCCTGCAGCGGGCTTCTAAGAAACATGTTGGACCCTGCACTTACGTTTTTTTACAGATTAAGCACTGACTGCACATCAAGCCAATGCCAGTGACTGCTGGTGGTACATTTTGGTTCCAGAGCCTCAATCTGCACTGCTCTCTTTCTCTCTCTGGCAGCCTGCACGGTGCTTCCAAACTGAATGGACAGGCGCTGCAATTTAAATGATACCGAAGGATGAACAAACAAAGGAAAGAAGGGCCCTTCTTCTCCCCTACATGCAGGGGGCCTAACTAGGTTCAAGCACACCCTCCCTGCACCGTGACAGCAGAACATATGTGGCCTTCTCTCGGTGCTGGAAACTGTAAAGTTGCATTGCAGGAACTCACATTGTATAAGGCAAGAGCTGGGATTATTGGGGCAGGGCTGTGGGATCATTGTGTGTGGTGGCTCATAAGCTGCTGTAATATTTTAAGACTAAATATTATGAAGTATGTTTGTTACCAGCATTCAACAAAATATTTCCCTGCTTGCTGCTGAGGATTGTTTAATAAAAGTGTTGTTAAACTGGGAGCACAGACTTGCTTGTTCTTGTGCCCATAGCCTCTCAGTTTGAGTCCCTGACATAGGCCCTCATTATGACCCTGGCGGACGGGGAGAAGTGGTGGTAATACCGCCAACAGGACGGCGGAAAAAAAAAATGGAATTATGACCATGGCAGTTACCGCCATGGTCATCCGCCACTTCTCCACTCTGACCGCCAGGGCGGTGATGACCGCTGGGCTGGAGACTTCGGTCTCCAGCCCGGCGGCCATCACCAGACCGCCGGAGGTATCAGGACCCTGCATACCGCCATGGATTTCGTGTAGTTTGGAACCGCCAGGAAATCCATGGCGGTAGGCACTATCAGTGCCAGGGAATTCATTCCCTGGCACTGATAGGGGTCTCCCCCACCCCCCAACCCCAAAGTCCAATCACTCCCCAAAGGTGGTAGTACCCCACTCCCCACACCCCCCCACATCGACAAACACGGACACCACCACCACACATACCCGCACACATACTAACAAACATTCCAGCAGACACACAATCATGCACGCACACATATATACATACAGACATAAACACACACATACTCACAGTCAAACATACAGACAGACACACACACATTTCCAAACACACAACACCCCCCAGCATGCATACTCGCACTCACACACCCCCTCTACACACTCACACCCCTATGCATGCACACACCACACAACACCCTCCCCTAACGGACGATCACCTTACCTGTGCCGGTGATCCTCTGGAAGGGGATGGGATCCATGGTGGCTGCTCCGCCACCAGCACCCCGTCACCAGAACACCGCCACACTAAATCAGGGGACGTGATTCGGTGGGCGGTGTTCTGATGACGGGCAGTGGAGGTGGAGCAGCCTCCACTTCCCCGCCGACCACCAGTATGGCTGCTGGTGGCTCTCTGTCCGAAAAAGGACGGAGGGCTGCCAGCAGTCATAATACGCTGCACGGAAAACCGCCTGCACTGGCGGTCTTCAGCGCGGCGGTACCTCTGCGGTCTTTCCAAATGACCGCCGAGGTCGAAATGAGGGCCATAGTCTTTCTGTCCATGCAATAGTGTTCTTGTGTCCTCTTATTCCTGTGCATCACTGCCTGTGTCAGTGACCCTGTGTGTCCTTATCCCCATGTCCCAGTATCTGCGTTTCAGGTGCCAGTCACAATGTGCACGTCAGTGTTCCCGTAGCTGTGTCCAAGTGCCAATGTTCCAGCATCAGTGCCCCTTGCAGTGTCCTTTTGCCAGTTCCAGTGTCTCTCTATCAGTGTTCCAGTGCTAATATTGTTATCTTAATGTTTGTGCCATTGTCTCAGTGTTACCTTTTCAATGTCAGTGTCTCTATTTTCTCATCTACTCCTCTGTCAGTGGCAGGGTACCAGGGTCCCTGTCCAAGTGTCAATGTCCCCATGTCCATTCGTATGTGTTGTTTTCCATATGCCAGTATAAGCATCCGAATATCAATGTTCCCATGCTGGTTTCAGTGTCCTCTTGTCCCAGTGTCAGTGTCACTGAGAAGTAACCCTAGGCAGTGCTGCAGTGCCCAATGTCCATGTTAGTGTGCAGTGTCAGTATCAATGCTGGCACGTCAGTGTTTCAAAGTCATTGTTGTTGGAGGGTGTCTTTTAAAAGCAAAAGCTTGCAATATATTGTGTGATGAGGCTGCATAGAAAATGTGTTAACATAGAAAATAATGCACACGCTTGAAATGTGCCCACGGGGAGTGGCTACCAATGTATACGAAAACTAATGAAAAGCTTGTTAATCCTAAATTTTATGCAATAAGTGTTTTGAATTTGTATTAGAGTATCATAATTAAAGCTATGTGTTGAGTTGCTTTATTAAAAAGTGAGGGCCTTAGCTTAGCAAGGGTCTGGGCCTAGCTGCCTGGTCTCATTTTAAACTGCATTTCTAACGTGTAATGTGCTGTTTTTCTGAAGGACACGAAGCTGTACTTTTCTAGAAGTTATGTGTGTGTTTAGCCATAGTAAATTCTTTCTCATGAGAACCGACTTGTCCATGGCGACGTTCTTGCTGAATGCAACAGTGTAATTCGTAACATGTGCAAGGTTAACTGTAGTAGGAGAAAACAATGGAGACACTGACTGGAGCGCAAAGTGTAACTTTTCCTACCTGACATTCCAACTGATGAAGACGTCAATAACATGGACCAATCTGCGACATGAGAACTGTGGTTTGTGGAAAATTCTGGCAAGTTGCTTGAACAATTATTGGACAGAGATAACGGTGCACCAATTATTATCCAATGAGGATTTAAGGGCTAATTAGAGAAGTTTTGATTTAACGGCGTGACTCAAGAAGAAACTGGTCTTTTTTCCTCACTTCACCTCGAGCTCACTTCACAGATTCCCTCCACTTCGACATCTCCATTTGTCATTCCTATTGCTCTAGCGTTTCCCTGAGTTTATTCTGAGCACTCTAAAACTATCCTCTACCCCATTCTTGCCTAATACTTACTTCTCCTCCATATGAGGGAAGGGTCCTATTCTTTAGCTATGCTTTGCCCCGTCCTCTCTCTGCTGATGGAGAATCGACAGATGTCCCGAGGACGAAGACTGACGCTGTTTGCTGATCCGTTGGATTGGTAACTATCTGAAGCAAAATTGTGATTGTCTGTTTGCCTTTTCTTTCTAGGTACCAATTGCTATTTTGATAGAGGCCATAGTTTAGATGTTTCCCAAATTTGTGTTTTCTAAAATGTTTTGCATGAAGCCCAACATGCTAATGCTAATTTAAGGTTAGTTGAGGTATTCACCATATCTTGTGCAAAAGGACAAATGACTGAGTTCTTGCTTTGTTGAATCACGTATTACTGAGACTTTGCTAAATTGCTTCAGATTAATGATGTGCCTAATTACTTAATGAATAATCTCTATGCATTTATTATTTGTGTTCTAATTGCGATTTTAGAAGAGTTCTGATGAGTTTGATTGCTAAAGAAATTACCATGGATGACATTAGATTGTAACCAATAGGGAAATAAATATCCTAACACTTGACGGATTGGTGTGGTTATTTATGACTGAAGGGTCATGGTCTGTTTGACTCATTGATTCTTATTAAATGTTATTGATTAGTTGTTGATTAGCGATTGAAATTATTGATTGGTTTATTGATCTATTGATTTGTGATGCCAAAAAGACATTTCGTACTGGGAAGTCCCCAAACGCGGTCCAAAGGTTTGTCGACCTAAACGCGTCTCCTTGTAAGTTTACTTATTAAGGCTCTGACGCGTTAACACTGTCCTTGTGTCATTATTCCAGGGTCAGTAACCCCGGTGTATTGTTCAAGCATCCAAATCTTTGTATTAGTATCCTAGGTTCTTTTTTTGATAATTCTTTAGTGAATTGTGAAAAAGAAAGGAGAAACAAGGAAAAACAAAACAACATACAGCATAGTATCATGTAAAGACTATAGAAATATACATAGTAGAACAACAGGGATCATAAGGGTCCAACAACTGAAGCAGACAAAAAACCTGAAAGATGAAAAATGAAGATAAAACATTGCTACGTTCCAGGTCCAGTTTCCCTCCAAAACAGCAGCTAGACTCCCAGTGCGCCACCGGTGGATCACACATGGTTCACACAATAGGAAACACCTCACTCCCTCCTCCAGGACAACCATATTGAGGACGTGGAAAGAAACACCACATCCATCAGGGAGCAACAAGCAACCAATTGATGCGTCTTACATCTCCCAATAACGACCCTTGCTTGCTACAAGGTAAGACAGAGATTCCCAATCGACAGTACCGAAGTTACATATAGCAACACCTTCAGCACAGATCCTAGAGTCTCTTGATTAAACTCTTGGGCCCATATTTATACTTTTTTAGCGCTGCATTTGCGTCATTTTTTGCGACAGTTGTATTTTGTAAGTTTGCACCGTTTTTGAGTAAAAAAGCGGTGCAAATTCGGCACTAAAAATGTATAAATATGGGTCGTAGTGTCACTGTGCCACACCACTATCCCAGCATCAATGTGTGTGCCTTGTTTCACCGTCCTCACTGTCAGTGTTGGTACTCCTGTGTCAGTGTCTCAGCATTTGTGTCCCACTGGCAGAGTGACAGTGTTGTACCCTTGTGTCGATGCCCTACTGTCAGTGTTGGGGTCAATGTCTCAGTGTCCTTGTGTCCATGCCTGTGCACATGTGAATGTTCGTGCACCGTCCGTGTTCCAGACCATGTCCAGTGGCAGCTCCTCCATCCTTATGTCAGTGGCTCCATGTCAGTATTCCCATGTCGGTGCACTAGTGTTGTATCCTCCTATTAGCATTCCTGTGTCACGCTCCATATTTTGTTTCTTGTTCCGCTTTATGCCCCAGTGTCACTATCTCAGCATCACTGTACCCTAGCATGACTTTGTCAGCATCTCAGTGAAACTGTCCCAGCCCTAGTGCCTGTGTCTCATGTCAGCATTCCAGTGCCACTGTTCCCATTATTGGTGGTCTGACTTCAGTGTTCCTTTTGCTAGTGTCCTTGTGTTACTAATTGTACTCTTGTGGCGTGTCAGTGGCAGGGTTGGTGCCCTCTTCTGTGTGCCCATAAATCATTTCCTCTGTCAGCTTCCTAGTGTCTGTGTGAGTCCCCCCGTGCCACTGAATTAGCCTTGGTATCCTGCATGATGTCACGGTTTGCTTAGAAACCACTTATACATTCCTAAGTCCCCTTCCAAGCACTGACCAGAAGGAAGCCCACCGAGGGCTGAAGATGGGCAAGGAATCTGGTGACTTAAACAACTGACGAAGGGAGATATAGGAAAGAAAACCTGAAAAAGTTGTTAAATAATGTTTCATCAGGGAGACAGAGATCCACTTCTAAATGGGAGAGTTGTCAAGTGACCCCTAAATTTCTCTAATGCACACACAGCAGTAACTCAAGCATCATCAGCGTCATATTTGTAAACGACCATGCAGGCTCATTTGAAAATGAAAGAAGTGATTTGAAGTTTGCTTCACAATGCAGTGAAAATTGTTTAGGTTTAGCTTGCATGTTAAACGTGTTCAGAGGTGAAGGATGTGTTAACATGAGATACCCTTTTGTTTTAAAAGCAATCTTTTGACCTATTTTTCTGCCAATTGCATTTTGAGGGGACAAGCATTATTGCGGGGCTGCCGGCCCTGCCTGCTCTTGCCCCAGTGGCTACTGCCCATGACTAATCTCACACAACTCATGGTGATCCAACGTGTGCACCCCCTGAACACACTTGAAGTTGCTGCCTGCCAGTAATGTTCTGGTAAGAGGCAAACTGTGTGCTGTGTCTCAAAGGTCACTGGGAAGGCCTTTAAGGAAGGAAATCTATCTGGTCAATCTTTCACCATTTCGTTCTGCTGTGACCACTGCTCCATGGATGGAGATGCTTCCGTTACCTACATTCAAGGCGCATCCTAAATTTCCCACCAGGGTGGAGATCTGCAACAATGTCTTGGTCTTGTTGACCCAGCCATTACTTAATCCTGGACTGCAAAGGACGCTCCCTTTTGTGGACGCTGTCATAAGGGAGGCTGCACATGGAGCCCAGGTTGGAATATTAGATGGTAACTCCTGAACCCTCCTTGCCACACGTCGTAGAGACAGCGATGCACTAGTCATGCTGTGCAGGATCTTGCAATACACTTGCAGAAATGTTTTGATTGCCCACTTGGTATTATCCTGCTGCTTAAAACTTGTCCCCTGCACCTTCTTCATGGTGTGTATGAAGCAATCATCTTCCCTCTTAGCTTTGGGACACCTCAAATAAATGTTCTGTTGCTCAAAGTTGAAGCTTTTCAGATGCACTTGGGATTCACTGCCTGGAATGTGAAACCACTGCCGTTTTTTTGAGTTCACTTCCTTCCTTTAGAGCTTTTGGAAGTCCACTTGCAGCAACATTGGCCACCACGACCTCCAGGACTGGATATTTGGTGCAGAAGCCTATGGAGACAAGCAGATATTGACGGTCAGGCACCATACAGGTATTAGTCCTCACTTTGGCCCATGACTTGGTTTCTTCCTCCACAATTATGCTCTTGCTCCAGTCTATCTGCACTACAATAGGCATCCTAATACAATTGTCTATTATTTCGTCTACACTCGGAAACCATACCTTTTCACGGCGCCTTGCCTTAGTTTTCAACACTCCCTGATGTCCTTGGTGTTCCAATTTACTGTCCTCTCCAGCAGTGATCTAGGTACCACAATCCACTTTCCTCTTAGGATGATGGCAGAACCAGTGGCAAGACCTTCATGGTAGACCCTTCACAGCACTCACATCTCTGTGCTTGGAAGTGGGTGAAGTGCAGATTTTTGGAACAGGGGACCACGTGAAACTTGTAGCCATGAAGATAAAGATAGAAATGCAGGCACCCCCACTTAATGGCCAGTGCTTCCCTTGTGATCTGCTCATACCTGCTTTCAGTGTCTGTGAATGCATGGCTTGCAAGAGCAATGGGTGTCTACGCATCAGGTGACCCTTCTGGAAGAAAAACAGCTGCTAAACCCATATGTCCTAGTGTCAACAACCAGTTCAGAACAATTGCTGCACATCTGGACTTAAAATATTTCCTGATTTTAGCATACTCTGTGCAAATCTGCTTCAGCGCATTGACTCTGTACTGCTTTAATTTTTAATACGACCCTTTAACTTTTCATTGATGTAGCACTCAGTTAGTCAGAAGGACTGAATTAATTTAAGCAGGAGTTATTTAATTAATTATATTTCTCCTGATTTTGATGCTTTAGGAGGAGCCTCAATGCAGAGACACAATACCTCATGAAACTGAGTTTCCACACTGTCGCCTATCTAATAAATTGTGGGAACAATGTTTGGGGTTAATTATGGGATGTCCAGATTCTGGGGTACATTGTTTTGCTCCCAGACACTCACAGAGCCAGCCCAGTGACAGGGATGTAAGCCATGATTGGGATGAGGGAGCCAAGGGTGCAGTGTCAGATGAGTGGTGGTGATGAGCCAAATGTGATGGGGTAAAACTCGTGGGACCCGAAAGACCCATGCTTAATGCAAGCAACATGGGCCTGCCTGGTCCTTGGAGACAGGATGGCCTAGAGACATTTCTACTTTAGTGAGAGGCAGGCCTGCCACCAGTGGGATCAATCCCGAAACATAAGACCCAGTTGAGAACACTGGCAGCACCAGCACAAATTAAGCATTCATGGTGATAGGTTCCTGAGGTAATGACTCAAAGGTAGGATCTCAGCATGGGAAGGTGGCTTTTAAACCATCAGTGTATGCTTGTGTGTGCTTGTTGAGGCACATGCATTTATCTGTGTGTGTTAATAGCAGCTCGTACTTTGTGTGCATGTCACGAGAATGGCTTACACATATAGGGAGAACAGATGTATAATGAGGATACTGACATATGATGAGGAATACGTCACACATGATAGGCTCAAATTAAATGAGCTATATAATGAGGGCTCCAAGGCATAAAATACTTGATGCCTGTCATACAAGGGCGATACCTGGCATTTAATGGTTAAATGTGAGCATATTGTGGTAATACCTAGAACATGATGGGGCATTCATGGCATGTCAGTGCAATACCTGGGATGTGTCATTTGACTGAGGACATGTGAGGTGTGGACCGTTCAACAGTCCATAGACAGGAGGGATGGGGTAAGAGAGAAGAAGGTGTAGGAGGCTGGCCTGGCTTGTAGTGGGTACCAGAGGTACTTACACCTTGTGCCAGGTCCAGTTATCCCTTATTAGTGTAGAAGAGGTGTTTCTAGCAGCTTAGGCTGATAGAAAGTAGCTTTGGCAAAGCAGCTTAGGCTGAATTAGGAGACATGTAAAGCTCCTACTATACCACTGGTGTCATATGCACATTATCATAAGAAAACACAATACACAGTTACTAAAAATAAAGGTACTTTATTTTTATGACAATATGCCAAAAGTATATCAGTGAGTACCCTCAGTATGAGGATAAGTTATATACACAAGATATATGTACAAAACCAAAATTAGGTAAGTAATAGCAAGAAAAGTAATGCAAACAGTGTAGAATTACAATAGATTGCAATAGGAGCACATAGGTATAGGGGCAACACAAACCATATACTCCAAAAGTGGAATGCGAACCACGAATGGACCCCAAACTTATGTGAGCTTGTAGAGGGTCGCTGGGACTGTAAAAAAACAGTGAGGGTTAGAAAAATAGCCCACCCCAAGACCCTGAAAGGTAGGTGTAAAGTGCACCTACTACCCCCAGAGAGCACAGAAGTCGTGATAGGGGGATTCTGCAGGAAGAACAAACACCAGCAATGCAACAACAGTGGATTTCTGGACCTGAGTACCTGTAAGACAAGGGGACCAAGTCCAATAGTCGCAACAGTGTTGAGAGTGGGCAGGAGCCCAGGAAATGCCAGCTGAGGGTGCAAGGAAGCTGCCACCTGTTGGAAGAAGCTTAGAGTTCTGCAAGAAAGAAGAGGACTAGGAACTTCTCCTTTGGAGGATGGATGTCCTGCGTCGCGATGAAGCTTGCAGAGGTATTCCCACGCAGAAAAACTGCAAACAAGCCTTGCTGGCTGCAAGGGTCACGGTAGAGGTTTTTGGGTGCTGCTGTGGCCCAGGAGGGACCAGGATGTCGCCACTTGGAGGAGGAGACAGAGGGGGCACCCAGCAACTCAGGAAGCCCTCACAGAAGCAGGCAGCACCCGCAAAAGTACCTGAACAGGCACTTGGAAGGAAAGTGAACCGGAGTCCATGCAAAGTCACAAAAGGGAGTCCCACGACGCCGGATGACAACTCAGAAGGTTGTGCACTGCAGGAAGGAGTGCCGGGGACCCAGGCTTGGCTGTGCACAAAGGAAATCCTGGAAGAGTGCACAAGAGCCGGAGCAGCTGCAAATCACACGGTACCCAGCAATGCAGTCTAGCGTGGGGAGGCAAGGACTTACCTCCACCAAACTTGGACTGAAGAGTCACTGGACTGTGGGAGTCACTTGGACAGAGTTGCTGAGTTCCAGGGACCACATTCGTCAGGATGAGAGGGGACCCAGAGGACCAGTGATGCAGTCTTTTGGTGCCTGCGTTAGCAGGGGGAAGATTCCGTCAACCCATGGGAGATTTCTTTGGAGCTTCTGGTGCAGGGTGAAGGCATGTTACCCCCAGAGCATGCACCACCTGGAAACAGTCAAGAAAGCCGGCAGGATGAGGCTACAATGTTGCTGGTAGTCGTCTTGCTACTTTGTTGCGGTTTTACAGGCGTCCTGGGCAGTCAGCGGTCAATCCTTTGGTAGAAGGTGAAGAGGGGGATGCAGAGGTACTCTGGTGAGCTCTTGCATTCGTTATCTAAAGAATTCCCCAAAGCAGAGACCTTAAATAGCCAGAAAAGGAGGTTTGGCTACCTAGGAAGGAGGATTGGCTACCAAGAGAGGTAAGAGCCTATCAGAAGGAGCCTCTGACGTCACCTGCTGGCACTGGCCACTCAGAGCAGTCCAGTGTGCCCCCAACACCTCTGTTTCCAAGATGGCAGAGGTCTGGGACACACTGGAGGAGCTCTGGGCACCTCCCCTGGGAGGTGCAGGTCAGGGGAGTGGTCACTCCCCTTTCCTTTGTCCAGTTTCGTGCCAGAGCAGGTCTGGGGGATCCCTGAACCGGTGTAGACTGGCTTATGCAGAGATGGGCACCATCTGTACCCATCAAAGCATTTCCAGAGGCTGGGGGAGGCTACTCCTCCCCAGCCCTCACACCTATTTCCAAAGGGAGAGGGTGTTACACCCTCTCTCAGAGGAAGTCCTTTGTTCTGCCTTCCTAGGCCAGGGCTGCCTGGACCCCAGGAGGTCAGAAACCTGTCTGAGGGGTTTGGAGCAGCTGCAGTGAAAGGCAGTTTGGCAGTACCCGGGTACTGTGCTAGAGACCCGGGGGATCATGGAATTGTCCCCCCAATGCCACAATGGCATTGGGGTGACAATTCCATGATCTTAGACATGTTACATGGCCATGTTCGGAGTTACCATTGTGACGCTATACATAGGTAGTGACCTATGTATAGTGCACGCGTGTAATGGTGTCCCCGCACTCACAAAGTCCGGGGAATTTGCCCTGAACGATGTGGGGACACCTTGGCTAGTGCCAGGGTGCCCACACACTAAGTAACTTTGCACCCAACCTTCACCAGATGAAGGTTAGACATATATGTAACTTATAAGTTACTTAAGTGCAGTGGTAAATGGCTGTGAAATAACGTGGACGTTATTTCACTCAGGCTGCACTGGCAGGCCTGTGTAAGAATTGTCAGAGCTCCCTATGGGTGGCAAAAGAAATGCTGCAGCCCATAGGGATCTCCTGGAACCCCAATACCCTGGGTACCTCAGTACCATATACTAGGGAATTATATGGGTGTACCAGTAAACCAATGTGAATTGGTAAATTTAGTCACTAGCCTGTTAGTGACAAATTTGGAAAGCAGAGAGAGCATAACCACTGAGGTTCTGGTTAGCAGAGCCTCAGTGAGACAGTTAGGCATCACGCAGGGAACACATACAGGGCACATACTTATGAGCACTGGGGTCCTGGCTAGCAGGATCCCAGTGACACATAACAAACATACTTACAACATAGGGTTTTCACTGTGAGCACTGGGCCCCGGCTAGCAGGATCCCAGTGAGACAGTGAACACATCCTGACATATACTCACAAACATGCCAAAAGTGGGGGTAACAAGACTAGAAAGAGGCTACTTTCCTACAGAAGGGAAAAGGGTAAGAGGGACTGGGAAACAGTGAGAGGGTGAAAGAGAGAAACAGAAAGAGAGGGAGAGACAGATAGATTAAAGACTAAAGGACGAGAAGTAGGAAAGCGCTTGTGAGAGAGAGGGAGCGCGTGCTAGAGAGGATGTTTGTGAGCGGGGTGTATAGAGGGACTAAAAGAGGGTATAAGGAGGGAGCAAAGGAAAGAGGCATGTAAAGAAAAAGTGCTGTAGAAAGAGTGTGAGAGAGTATCCACGATTATAGAGAAAGGGAGAGAACGAGGGGGAGAATATGCATAAGAAGAAAGAATTTCACAACAAAAAGGGACCGAGGGCTGTTAAAGGTGCAGCATACACGCCCTCTAACCTTTAGCTATAGTTTTAAGAAGAAGGAATGGCAGAGAGACAGACTGGCAGCGAGTGAGACTAGGCCCACTCACAATGGATGACTCAAAGCATTTTCATAGCGCACAGATATCTAGAATGGGTCTCTAGGCGCAAGTCAGCTGAGATACAGTAATTCCATAAGGTGTGTCTGGATCTGCACAGATTGATACAAGCAGGTATTTAAAGGACAGGAAACAGTCCCATAGGAGACCAGCCTGAACTGCCCTCCACTGCTTTTCACCTGAGTTATGTGTGACTACAGGATCATGAATTAAATGACCAGAGGAACAGAGTTTGGAGCTCGTAGACTTACACCAGCCACTTCTTAAAGCACCAAAACTAGGGCTAGTCTATGGAGGCATTTAAAAGCCAGGTAAGCTCATTCAAACAGGAAAAAGAGGAAGGAAGCAAGACTTTGGGCCTGATTTAAAGTTTAGAGGATGGATTATTCTGCCACAAACGTGACTGATATCCCGTCCACCGTATTACGATTTCCATAGGATATAATGGAATTAGATTATAGCGGATGGGATATCCGTCATGTTTGTGATGGAGTAACCCCCTCTGCCAGGCTCTAAATCAGGCCCTTTGTGTTCCCTGTATCCATCCCCCGGAGTGAGAAGTCAGAGCTGTCACAGCTGCAGTGCCTGCTCTCTATCCATCCCTGGAAGAGAGACAGAAATAAAGGTGGCAGGTCTCCGGTCTGAGACAGCGGTCAGTCACTCCTCAGACCCACCTGAGGAGAGGGACAGGTGCTTACAATTGAAAGTGGCCCCACTCACTATCATAGCTGTCTCTGAGCCTGATAGTTCGCCTCCGATAGACTGTCACCGATGGTCTATCAATACGGTGGTGCTCTCGTCACTGTCGGGGCCTGGGTTACAACCATCTCTCCAGCAGGCCCCAAAGTAACAGTAGACCCTCCTCCCATCCCACTGTCTCGGCTAGGTGCTAGGGCTCTCCCACGCTTTGCCCTTGTACCTCAAGCTGTCTCACGGTCTACCCTCTCTTAGATTGTCACATCATCTACGCTCTCAGACAGTCTCATCTTCTTATACAGTCCCATCTTCTACACTCTCTTAGGCTATCTCATTCTCTTAAATTGTCACATCCTGCACATAGTCTCAAGATTTGAAATCCTCTGCACTCTCCCAGGATTTCAAGTACGATGCACTCTCAGGCATTCAGAAACTCTACATTCTTATTGGCTTTTACAATTTCGTGACTCTCACACACTTTTACACACTTCACTCTCCACGGCTTTTAAATCTTTGGCGCTATCTCAGGGTTTTTCATACTCTGCACACTCAGAGACCATTACAATCTTTACTCTCTCACATCCTCTGCAGCTTCTCAAACTTTCATATACTTTATCTGTTCTGTAGTCTGATTCATACATCTTTCCCATCTGTACTTTCACATTCTGTCGCATCCACAATAGATATTCTCTTTCACTCTGTCACGCAGTTTGCACCTGCACTCTCTTCGCATGTCTCATCCTGTGCACTTCAGTTTTCTCCCTCTGTCACGTCCTTTGTACGTGTGCTCTCTTTGCCCATTTCATGCCCTGTTCCTGTGCAGGTAGGCTGTCACACATTATCTTTCCCTGCACTCCCTCAGTCCAGGACTTAGTTTATTCCTGCACTCTGTGTCATTTGTCTGTCGCATTCTGAGTCATTGCACTCCCAGGCATCCTTGGCTTCTGCACTTTTGTAAATTGTAACATCCTCTGGCACTGTGTTCTCTTAAGCTGTCACTTCTGTCCCTGCGCTGTCTAATGCGTCACTTCCTCTGTCCCTGCGCTGTCTAATGCGTCACTTCCTCTGTCCCTGCACTCATTTGGGCTTTCACCTACTCTGCCCCCTCTTCCAAGTTCCCTTACTCTGCCTCTGCACTCCCTTACACTGCCCCGCACTCTCTTACATTTGCACTTCCTCTGCACTCCCTTACACTTTCATCCCTCTGCTCTCTTGTGCTCTTCCTCAGCCCCTGCACTCCCTTACACTTTCATTTCCTCTGCACTCTCTTACACTTTCACTTCCTCTGCCCATGCGCTCCCTTACACTTTCACTTCCTCTGCCCCTGCACAGTCTTTGGTCGTCACTTTTACTACCCATGTGGTTCCAGGCTTCATGTGCGCAAAGAACATTTTAGGCTCTGTTGCTGGGACAGTTCCCAATTCCACGCACGACAGCTATCAGAATGGCTCCTCCTTCCTTTCTGGTTATGTAGGTTAAACGGTCCACCACTAATCATATGCCCTCAGCCAACTACCACATGCCAGGTGTTGCAATATGCCCCATCATGTTTTAGGTATTTCCACAATATGCCCACATTCAACCCAGGCTGCCAGGCATTACATTACTTATGGTATGGCTGGGAGCCCTCATTACATAGTTTAAATAATTTGGGCCTATCATGTGCGAGGTATTCTTCATCGTATAACATTATCCAGCTGGACTCCCTATATGTGCATAGTCATTCTTGTGACATGCACACAAAGCAAACTGGTATTGACACACAGATAAATCCATACAACTACACAAGCATGCACGTACATATGCATACATACTTTTATTTTCCTTTTTTGCTGGGGTTGAAAGAGCATTTTGGACGCTTTTGGGACTTGCTTGAACCCTGTGGGTTTGTACTGTTCTCATTTTTCCCCATATCTGACACCTCCAAATTTATTTTGCACAAGGTTGAAGTACCACCCTAGCCTAGATAGGTTATTGTATAGCCCTCAGATGTTACTGCATTTGATTTATTTAAAGAGTTTTCTAAAGCGTGAAAATGACGCAAGACACAAAGCAGCAAGTTACACATAGGATAAGAAAGTTCAAGAGAAACACAGAAGTGAGATAAAGTATGAACGAATAGCCTCACAATACAGGGCACACGTTGTGACATTACAGGACATAAGAAAAAAAAGTCCCATGTCTGTGTGAAGGCAGGTGAGGTCCATCCAGAAATGTACACTTCACTTCTTGATCCTTGACTTTGGTAGAGCACCAAGCAAACTCGTTTCTTGCAGCAGGCCAGATGGGGGAGGGGGATTATGGTAGAACTGTGTCTCACTTCTAGTTCATGGGGAGTAAGGAGATACCTTGGTCATCCCTCTACCAGGATGTCCTCATTGGAGATGGAAGTTCAGAGAGCAGGGAATCTTGAGCATGCCTTTGGCTTCGATGGGAAGGCACTCAAGAGATAACAGAAGGAGTAATGTGACTCAAGTGTCCAGTCCCAGTTACCAGTATGGCTGTGACATCGAGGGTTGCCTAAGGAGAGGAACAAGGTGAACGTACCATGTTCCAATTAGAGACGCAAATCCTTAGTGTAGTCTGGATGTGACTAGGGTTCCAGCCACCTCTACTGCCGAACAGATTTGGATGTGCCTTACTTCCAAGCCAACTGTACCAGTCTAACCTCCACACCTGAGTTGGCGGATTGGGGGTGGAGGGGAAAGATTGTGGTAAAAACGTACCATTTTTCCCAGTTCCACTTCCGTTTATGACTGGACAAGACCTTCCATCGATGTTACCACTGGCTCGCGGAAAAAACACAACCCCGCCCCCTGTCACCGGACTTGAAGGTAGGGAAGCCGCATTGTCAGTGAACGGTGTGTGCGCAGTCATATACATGTCACAGTAATTATTTTTAATTACAGTAACATGCATATGTGGGGAACACAATTGTGTCACATATGGATGGGGATACACTGGTACAAAACACATATCGCACTCACACACAAATGTCATTTTGGTGTCAGTCTTCATTACCAAATGAATGCTGGCACCACAATGAAATTGCAGTCAAACATGTCAACTGTGTCCATGTGTGCACATTGCAAGGGGACCTGTACTTGTGATTAGCTGGTTGAGGTGGAGGAAGCTTGATTGCATCATGTGGATGTGTCAGAATGTGTGCCTCCTGCATATGGTGTGATGTTGTTGTGTATGTTTGGTTGTGTGTTGTGTTGGTGTGTTGTTTGGCAGTCGTTGTGATGTGTGTAGTTGTGCTTTGGTGTGAGCATGTTTGTGTAGATGAGTGTGTAGTTGTGTTGGTTGTTGTGGTTGTGTTGTGTGTGGGAGCAGTGTCCATGGTGTGAGTGGGTTGTGTCATGGATGTAGGGCAATGTGTGTTTTTGGCGTGTACGGGTTGTGTGGTGTTGGAATGGCAATGGATAATGGTGTGCATATGGTGTGTTGTGTTGTGTGTTGTACAGGTGGACACATGTGGCTAAGGTACAGTGTGTGTGACTTACCTGTATTCCATAGCCACTGCCATTGTACGATGTCCATTGGGTCCTGCAACTGTCTCCTTCTGTCAGTAATCTGCCTGCAGTACACCGCCTGCAGGACTGTGACATCTAAATATGGTAGGTGGGAACCCGCCTGCCTGATGCCTAGGATGAGCACTCCGTTGTGGCAGTCTGAGGCTCAGCCATGATACATCTAAATACGGCAGGTGGAACACCGTTGACTTGACGGAGTACTCGGGTCTGCCGCCAGCACGGATTGGCGGTAAAACCATGAAAATCCAAATCAAGCCTTAAGTCAGACTAGAGCCCTGCATGTGGATGGACTGATGAGTGCCTGCATGTTGGGTTTCTTTCCAAGGTTATCCATAGGGATTTAGATGATTTGATGATGGCCAGTTTACTGTTGAAGGTGTCTAAGTAGTTGAGCCACTCCTGTACCATAGGGAACTGTGAGGGGAACAGATGAGGAGGAATACAATCTTCAGGGACCTCAGTTTGAGGTGCTTCTGGGCTATTTAGGCCTGGACCTTTGCCAGCTCATGTTTGAAGAGGATCATTTCAGGTAGAGAAAATATTTTTAGGTATAGTTGAGTGTCTTCTGCGTACATGTGGTATGCCAGATTTGAGTGATGGAGTCAGTGGCTCCCTGTAGAGGCTGAAGAGTGTGGGAGAGAGGGTGGAGCCTTGGGGGTACCCCTAGCTTCACCTGGGATGGGCTACATAAGAAGCCCTTCAGTTCGGTTAGTTGTGCTCAGTTATTTGGATAACAGGAGAACCATTTGAGCACATTTCCTGCAAACCCTGTTCTGTGCTCAAGCATCTTCAGCAGGGGGATATGGTTGACAGTCTCGAAAGCCAAAGATAAATCAAGGAGGATGAGAAGACAGGAGTTGTTTTGGTCCAGGATTTTGAAAGCATGATCCATGATATGTGAGATGGCTGTTTCTGTACTGGTCACTGTTCTGAACCCGGGTTGGTAGTTGTCATGCAGGTCAACATTTCAATGTGCTGTTAGAGTTGGGCAAGGGCATATTTGTTGGTTCTTTCAATAGGAAAGTGAGGTTAGTACCCAAGGGTAGGTCGCTCCCCCTGCCGCTGCAGCTCCTCCAGCTCCTCCAGGTTCCTGAGACCTACCTCGCAGTATGTACCCCCCACCTCCCAGCCCCTCGCCCTGGCCCGCGCTACTCACCCTCTCTCCTGCTCCTGCTTCTTTTCTTCCTCTCTGTTCTTCCTCCTCGCTCCTCTTCTGTAATCTTCTTCTGTACTCTTCTTTTCCCCGTCTTCTCTCTTCATCTGTGTGCTTCTCAGCCTCTCTTGTCGCCTCTCTTCTTCTTCATCTTCTTCTGTGGTCTTCTGCCTTCTGTTCTTCGTCTTCTGTATCTTCTTCTGTGATCTTCTGTCTTCTGCTTCTTCGTCCTCTGTCTTCTGTCTTCTGTTCTTCATCTTCTGTTCTTCTGTTCTTCTGTCTTCTGTTCTTCTGCTTTCTTCGTCCTCCGTCTTCTGTTCTTCCCCCGCCTGCCCTCCTGCTCCTGTCTCATCTCCCTCCCTCACTCGCCTCCCCCTCTCTATCACCCCTATCTACCCCGTTCGCTATCTGCCTCCCTCACTCCTCCTATCTACCTATCTCTCTATCTCACTATCTATCTCCCTCACTCACCACCTCCTCCTATCTACCTATTTCTCTATCTCTCCACCTATTTCTCTGTCTCTCCCCGCCTTCCCGCCACCCCCTCTGTTACCTATCTTCCTATCCTCTCACTCTACCTCTCACCCTCACCCACCTCTACAACCCCCCCTCCCCTATCTTCCCAACCCTACTCCTATCTCTCTCCCTAATCTCCTAAACTTCCTAACACTCACCCCCCTCCACCCTTAAACCCCCCTCCCACAGCTCTTCTCACTCTACCTGTCCCCCCCTCCCTCCCGCTTTCCCGCCGCAACTTCCTGCACGCCCCTGCCCCCCAGCTCCCATTCGCCCCCAGCTGACCCCTCCCCCCCTCCTCCCTCTTATGGCGTCCGCTGCACGACAGTGGTAGCGACCCTTGACCCAAGGGTAGGTCGCTCCCCCTGCCGCTGCAGCTCCTCCAGCTCCTCCAGGTTCCTGAGACCTACCTTGCAGTAAGTACCCCCCACCTCCCAGCCCCTCGCCCTGGCCCGCGCTACTCACCCTCTCTCCTGCTCCTGCTTCTTTTCTTCCTCTCTGTTCTTCCTCCTCGCTCCTCTTCTGTAATCTTCTTCTGTACTCTTCTTTTCCCCGTCTTCTCTCTTCATCTGTGTGCTTCTCAGCCTCTCCTGTCGCCTCTCTTCTTCTTCATCTTCTTCTGTGGTCTTCTGCCTTCTGTTCTTCGTCTTCTGTATCTTCTTCTGTGATCTTCTGTCTTCTACTTCTTCGTCCTCTGTCTTCTGTTCTTCATCTTCTGTTCTTCTGTTCCTCTGTCTTCTGTTCTTCTGCTTTCTTCGTCCTCTGTCTTCTGTTCTTCCCGCGCCTGCCCTCCTGCTCCTGTCTCATCTCCCTCCCTCACTCGCCTCCCCCTCTCTATCACCCCATCTACCCCGTTCGCTATCTGCCTCCCTCACTCCTCCTATCTACCTATCTCTCTATCTCACTATCTATCTCCCTCACTACCTCCTCCTATCTACCTATTTCTCTATCTCTCCACCTATTTCTCTATCTCTCCCCCCCTTCCCGCCACCCCCTCTGTTACCTATCTTCCTATCCTCTCACTCTACCTCTCACCATCACCCACCTCTACAACCCCCCCTCCCCTATCTTCCCAACCCTACTCCTATCTCTCTCCCTAATCTCCTAAACTTCCTAACACTCACCCCCCTCCACCCTTAAAACCTCCTCCCCCAGCTCTTCTCACTCTACCTGTCCCCCCCCTCCTCCCGCTTTCCCGCCGCGACCTCCTGCACGCCTCCGCCCCCCAGCTCCCATTCGCCCCCAGCTGACCCCTCCCCCCCTCCCTCTTATGGCGGCTGCTGCGAGACCGCACCGCTGGCGAGCCAGAGGCAAGCCCATCTGCGCCCGTCCGCGCCTGGCCCGCGCCCAGCGCCACGACCCCTGGTCCCCAGCTCTCCCAAACCCCGCTGCTCCGCTACGACCCCACCACCCTCCACACCCTCAACCCAGAGCGCTCCAACACCTGCTTCCAAGCTCACCCCAAACGCACCCATGGACCCTTCGCCTGCAACTCCTGCAAACGCATCTTCCACCACGCAACTACCACGACCACCAGCCCATGCGCCATCAACCACCTCAAGTGCATCGTGGTCAACGCTCGATCTGTCCACAAGCAAGCCGTTGAACTCTGGGACCTCCTGGACTCCACAGCACCGGACGTCGCCTTCATCACGGAGACCTGGATGAACGCCTCTTCGGCCCCAGACATCGCCACTGCCATCCCCGAAGGCTACAAGATTTCCAGAAAAGACCGCACCAACCAAGTAGGAGGAGGTATCGCCATTGTCTTCAAAGACTCCATCAGCGTCACCACCTCCACCGAAGACACCCCCCTCGCCGCTGAACACCTGCATTTCCAGATTCGCACCGACCCCAGGACCACTCTCAGAGGATCCCTCGTCTACCGTCCCCCCGGACCGCGCACCCCTTTCAGCGACTCCATCGCCGACTTCGTCTCCCCGCGCGCCCTCACCTCACCGGACTACATCCTCCTAGGCGACCTCAACTTCCATCTGGAACAAAACAACGACCCCAACACCACCGCCCTGCTCGACAACCTCGCCAACCTCGGCCTCAAGCAACTGGTGAACACCGCCACCCACATCGCTGGACACACGCTTGACTGTATCTTCTCTGCCAGCAAACACGTCTTCTTCAGCCACACCTCCGCTCTACACTGGACCGACCACAGCTGTGTACATTTCACATTCCGACGTGAGACCCGCCACCTCCGCACTCAACCCATCCCTCGTCGACAGTGGAACAAAATCCCCGAAGAGCAACTCTTCTCCGCACTCGCCGTCAACCAACCTACCCTCACCACCGACCCCAACGACGCAGCCCTCAGCCTCTCGAACTGGATCTCCAACTGCGCAGACAACCTTGCTCCCCTCAGACGCACGCATCAACAGGCCACCACCAAAAAACCTCTCTGGTTCTCTGACACCCTCAAAGAATCGAAGAAAACATGTCGCGCCCTCGAGAAGGCCTGGCGCAAGGACCACACCGCCGACAACATGACCGCCCTCAAAAACGCAACCCGTGAACACCACCACCTGATCCGCGCAGCCAAAAGGAACTTTTTCACCGACAGACTGGACAAAAACAGCCACAACAGCAGAGAACTTTTCAGCATCGTCAAAGAGTTCTCCAACCCCAACGCCGTCACGCCCTCACAAGACTTGTGCAACTCCCTCGCCACCTTCTTCCATCGCAAGATCAGCGACCTCCACGACAGCTTCGGACACCAGGCCCAACCAAGCATCACCGAACCCACACCCCCGGCCATCACCCTCAACGACTGGACCCATATCAACACTGAAGAAACCAAAACCACCATGAACTCTATCCACTCCGGCGCCCCATCGGAACCCTGCCCTCACTTCATCTTCAATAAAGCCGACGACATCATCGCCCCGCACCTCCAGGCCGTCATCAACTCTTCTTTTTCTTCTGCTACCTTCCCCGAAAGCTGGAAACACGCCGAAGTCAACGCCCTACTAAAGAAACCTACGGCTGACCCTAGCGACCTGAAAAACTTCCGCCCCATCTCGCTCCTCCCCTTCCCTGCCAAGGTAATAGAGAAGACCATCAACAAACCGCTTACCACCTTCCTGGAAGACAACAACCTGCTCGACCCTTCACAAACCGGATTCCGAACCAACCACAGCACTGAAACCGCCCTCATCTCAGTCACAGACGACATCAGAACCCTGATGGACAACGGTGAAACAGTCGCCCTCATCCTCCTCGACCTCTCGCCTGCCTTCGACACCGTCTGTCACCGCACCCTAATAACCCGCCTCGGCTCCACCGGGATCCAAGGCCAGGCCCTGGACTGGATTGCCTCCTTCCTCTCAAACCGATCTCAAAGAGTTTACCTCCCACCGTTTCGCTCAGACCCCACCGAGATCATCTGCGGCTTACCTCAAGGCTCATCGCTCAGCCTGACACTCTTCAATGTCTACATGAGCCCCCTCGCCGACATCGTACGCAAGCACAACATCATCATCACCTCCTACGCCGACGACACCCAACTTATACTCTCCCTCACCAAGGACCCCGCCAGCGCCAAGACCAACCTACAAGAGGGCATGAAGGACGTCGCAGATTGGATGAGGCTCAGCCGCCTAAAGCTGAACTCTGACAAAACGGAAGTCCTCATCCTCGGCAACACCCCGTCCGCTTGGGACGACTCCTGGTGGCCCACGGCCCTCGGCACCGCACCGACCCCCTCAGACCACGCCCGCAACCTCGGCTTCATATTGGACCCTCTTCTCACCATGACCAAGCAAGTCAACGCCGTGTCCTCCGCCTGCTTCCTCACCCTCCGCATGCTCCGCAAGATCTTCCGCTGGATCCCCGCCAACACTAGAAAAACCGTGACCCACGCCCTCGTCACGAGCCACCTGGACTACGGCAACACCCTCTATGCTGGGACCACCGCTAAACTCCAAAAACGCCTGCAACGTATTAAAAACGCCTCGGCCCGCCTCATCCTCGACGTACCCCGCAACAGCCACATCTCCACACACCTGAGACACCTGCATTGGCTCCCAGTCAGCAAAAGGATCACCTTCCGACTTCTCACCCACGCACACAAAGCCCTCCACAACAAGGGACCGGAATACCTCAACCGTCGCCTCAGCTTCTACGCCCCCACCCGTCTCCTCCGTTCCTCTGGCCTCGCGCTCGCTGCCGTCCCTCGCATCCGCCGCTCCACGGCAGGTGGGAGGTCCTTCTCCTTCCTGGCAGCCAAGACCTGGAACACCCTCCCCACCAGCCTCAGGGCCACCCAGGACCACTCCGCATTCCGGAGACTCCTCAAAACCTGGCTTTTCGAGCAGCAGTAACCCCCCCTTCCCCCTAGCGCCTTGAGACCCGCACGGGTGAGTAGCGCGCTTTATAAATGTTAATGATTTGATTTGATTTGATTTAGTTACTGGATGAAAGCGGTTTCGATCTATTTGGTCAACATCTAATTTTTGAGGAGATGTGTCTCTTGGCCAGTTGTCAGGCAGTTTCAGTTTGTGCTGAGATGCACTGACAGTATAGGTCCAGAGAGAAGTAAAAAGGTGACTGAAATCTTTTGTGAGTGATGAAGGCACCAGGCCAGTGAAGTGCAAAGTGGGTTTCAGAGATGCTATGACCTCCCGGATTTCAGCTTTAAAGAGGGTTTTGAATTTGCTCCATGCAGTATTGTTTTCAAGCTTTGGGGGATGGCTGGGAGCTAAGAACAGATCGGTGTACACAAGTTCTTCTTGGAAGGAGGGTCTCTAGTTCAATAAAATCTGGTTCACATAAAGTTCAGTGGGAATATGTGACAGAACAACTAGGTCCTAAACAACTATAGCCTAAACCACTACTACTAAACAACTAAAAAGTCTCTACAACTAAGTACTGAACAACTACTGTCTGAACAACTATTGTGTCTGAATAACAATTGCCTGAACAACTAATATATATATATATTCTAAACAACTAATAAACCATAAAAACCAAAAGGAAAACCTTACCTTAAAATTAGTTGTTCAGGCAATTGTTATTCAGGCACAATTGTTGTTTAGACAGTAGTTGTCCAGTACTTAGTTGTAGAGACTTTTTAGTTGTTTAGCAGTAGTGGTTAAGGCAAGTAGTGGTTTAGACCTAGTTGTTCAGGATGTTTCCCGTTCAGTGGCAATTTAGTCTTCAATTTTACTTATCGTCGACCCAAAAAGGTTGAGAACTTCTCACAAGATTCGGAGGAAGTTTCACTGTGTTTGGTGGTAGTGTTAGGGCTCATTTAGTTCTTGACGATTTCAAAGAGTTGGCACAGATGTTTTTTCACATTGTCAAGTTGAGGGCTAAAGAATGAGGCTTTACCATTCCATATTCGTATCATGTAGGTGTCTCTCATATCTCAGAGCTGGATTAGATGTAAGGAGGCGGCTTCTTGACTCCATCTTCCCTAAACTAGTCCGAGTTTCCGCCTTTCTTCATTTAAGTTTATGCCAGATGTGGGACACTTTGTTTTTCTGTCTTTTGTGCCACAGGGGAGTCACCTCATCCTTGAGGTCAGTCATAGTCTGATTGCAATGCATGTTAGCTCTAGGACGTTCTGCATCTTACTCAAGGGTGCAAGGTTTCTCAGGGACAGTGAGGTTAGCCTATTCCAGTTAATATGTTTTTAGGATTGGGTGGTGGTCCAACAAGTAGGATGGAATCTATGCATAGTGATGCTTCTTTGGATATGACGAGGTCTAGGTGTTAGCAATGACCTGGATGCCTTGTGGTGGCAGCCGAGGGGTCATGAAGGTATTGCTGTAGGGGACAGCTGATTTTCTCTTCTGTGAGACAGCAGTGCGATCTTTTGGGTCATCAGGCATTGTTGTGTGGGTACAGAGAGCCAGGGCTGAGTGGGAGATTGCTTCTCTGGGAAGGAGGTTCCAAGGTGGTCTAGCCGTGTATGTATGCAGCGTGTGGAGAGTCTAGCCTTATTGAGGTGAATTGTGGTGTACTTTATCTCGTCTCCAATCCTGTCCAATTTTTTTTTAGGTGTCATAGTGTGATTTGTACCCTGATTTCAGAACAAGTTATAGAACTTATCCGACTAAGATCTCGAACTACACATCTTTATTTTGAATTTTTTGTGCATTGGCTGTGGTCTCCGATGGGGTGGGTGGCTCATCTTGCCTGGAGAAGGTGTTACTTTTTTCTGTATCAAATAGTGCAGGCTGTTGCGTAACATGGCTCACAGTAGGGAACAACGAAGTGCTATGAGATGGCCTGCATTTACTGTGTCAAATTTCTTTTTTTCTCTACTTTTTTCTTTAAGCCATGTCACATAGCTCACACTGCTGTGTAATATGTTTAAAAACATTAACATAGTCAAATGTGAGGGCTATTTGACTTTGCTAATGTTTTTGTGGTGGACAGGTGGGTTGAGGAGGCACGGGATGGACAGCAACACAATGGACAGCGGGAGGGGCAAGCTACATGAGGGAGAGGTAGGCAAAGGAGGCTGGGGCAACAGCAGGCAGGAGGATGGCGAGAGCAGCAACGCAATGGACAGCGGAGGAGAGCAGGGGCAAGAAACATGAGGGAAGGGGGTAGTACGAAGGTTAGGGTAAGAGCATGGCTGGTGGAAGAAGGGAGAGAGCAGCAATACAGCAGTATCTGCAGAAGCCTGCAGCCAGTGGCAGGACACTGGCTGCAGACAGGAAGCTGCACCTGGTTCATGCAGCACAGGAGGGACAAACATTCAAAGCCCCTGGAGAAAGCAGAAGGCAACAATTAGAAGCAAGGAAATTAAAATGATGCTTAAGCCAACCAATGGTAAGTAATGGATGGCCTCCAAGTCCCCTTGAAGCTTTAAGTCTACATGTGGTTTCACAAGCATGACAGTGCAAACTCGATCTGCAGGCAAAACCTAAAAAGCTTTGATTTAATTGTAATTTTTGTTGGAGCTCCTTCAAATCAAATCAAATCAGGGTTTATAAAGCACAACTACTCACCATAAGGGTCTCAAGGCACTGAGGGAGTTTGTCCCCTGAGCTTCAGTTGAAGAGCTTGCTTGACACGGCAAAAAAAAATAATTAAAAGCTGCACTGACTTGGAGATTGTAACAGTAAAACAGGTCTACAGCAATGGGGAAGTAGTTTAGTTTACTACTTTCGAACTCTGATTTACCACAAACAACACTGTCCAAATACAAAATTTGCTGAAAGGCACTCAGTGAATCCTTAAGCAAAGAGAACAACACTGATGAGTAATCGTTTTCATTCTGTTGAGACGCAGAGCTTTATAAATGAACGAATTTACAATTGATAAGATGCTAAGATCAAATGTGAGGGTCAAAATTAGGTAGCTTGAACCAACGTTGTAAAAGCACTGAGAAAAGTGGTACTTAATGACACACTTTAAAAACCTATAGATTTCTGAGACAACTTAAAAAATAATCAGGTTTGGATTACGAGAATATATACAAGGTGCTGCATTTGTGAAAAAAACGAATTTAAATTATATCGAATCAAAATGTGTTCATTTATTTTTAATAGACTAGAGCTGGATTTACATCTCAAACTGCCTGAGGGTAAAATGTCCTGCATATGCGGATGTGTTAAATCCATATTAGACTCACTTAGAAATTAATGGAAGTTCATCACAAAATCTTTGTTTGTGGCAAACCAAATTGCTAACAGACATTCAAAGGTATATTGGCACCCAGAATGAAAGATTAGCAGCAAGAACTAATACTATGCTGTAGACTCTAAGGATAAACATAGGACACAGTTACAATTGTGCGCGGTTCCAGAGTGGCACGCTACTTCGAGGCACATGAGTATGCATGTCTTCAGAAACTAAGGAGGGTGGAAGGGCATGAGTGCTTGTACGCTGCCTTTAGAGAATCCTTGTACCTCAAGGACTCATTTCGTAAAAATTACTGAGTAAAGACAAAAAAGAACTACATGTCCCATGAGCCCACTGAACTCTCTGGAGACTCGTCGAAGGTGACAGTCTCCTGGGAGCACTGAATGTAAACTGCTCGTGGTCCACAGCATCCTCGCGAGGCGCAAGTCGCTGCAGCCTGAACTTGACGCCGGGATCCAGTTACTTGTTCCGTGAAGTCGACAAAGGACATCTTGGAACCACATAAGTCATTAAAAAAACGAATTTGCATTGGGATTTTTTCACATGTTCCATAAGAATTACAAGGCCTTAAACATCTGTTTGTTTCTCAAGAAATAATCTGTGGGGATTACGTACTCTACAGCACTTGTTTGTTTCACAAGGTTTTGTCCATAGGGATTACGAACTCTGTAACACAGTTTTCTTCCACAATTGTAATCCTTTAGGTTATTAAACTATTTTGCACCACTTACTTAAAAACAATCACCCGTGTGAGTGTGGAACAACTGCAAACTTCAATGGAAGTGTGCTATCACAGACACACTGTTGTGTGGTACAAATACAACACGGGAGTTAATACATATCTGAGCAGGAGTAGAAACTACACATGCAAAACTAACAAATGCTTTCAAGTTACAGTTATCCATCAGCATCTTGAGTGCAAGCCAAGCACAACATTGCCTAATATTAATGGCATCGCTCAATGAAAACAAACGTATTGGAATCCTGATTGTTACTCAGGATCTATATTGAAAAATAATTTCATTTCAGCTCAGACTTTGAAATTGTAATTTATCAGAGTGGAAATACAGAGAGTGCCAGCAGGTATATCACAGGCAATACTTCAAGTTAAAACCTCAATTATTAAACTGCAGTTATACCAAAGATCTTGTTTACTTCTTTAGACATCAACACTCCTGTAAGGGAGATTACACTATGCTGTGCAACCACACATGACAATAGCCAGTGTCTCTGTTTCTCTCTTATCCCATCCTCCTTTCTCCAGGCCTGATGTATAACTCCATGATAGTAGTGTGGAATTGACTGTGGTTTTGATGATGAGTGGAAACTATCATCTCTCCTGTTGGATCCGGATTTCCAGGTAAGTTTTGACATTGATGGCCCATATCTATAATTTTTTTGCGCCGCATTTGAGTAATTTTTTGACGCAAAAGCGGCGCAAACTTGCAAAAATTGTATTTTGTAAGTTTGCGCCATTTTTGCGTCAACAAGCGGCGCAAACGCGGCACTGAAAAAGTATAAATATGGGCCTGAGTCCTTTAAAGTAGACCACCACCGTGCTGTGGCTTCTTGGTGTTGACATTCAAGAAGCCACATAACTGTCTCAGGCCTGATTCAGACTTTGACGGACAGGGTACTCAGTTGCAAAAGTGACGGAATACCCTCTTCACCAACCCCTCGGTCCGCCCACCTCCTTTAGCGGCGGCAGACCTTAAATTTTCCATTGACAGAGCCCTTGTTGGTCCATCAACAAAAAAACTCCCTCCAGCAGCCCCGCGTAATGGGGCAGTCAGAGAAAGGACACTACACTGTTGCCCTATTTAGGTTGGTCAGTGTAATACCTTTTCCTTTCTGTCCGTCACCACAGGAATAACCTATTGAGCACTGCAAGAAAACCTCCAGGGTGAAGGAGCCATTCGTTTTTTGTTCTTCGGAAACAAAGTCCTACTTGGGAGTTTGTCTCTGAAAAACAAAACTTCGAAAAGGTTTAACGAATGGCCATCAAAACCGATGGCAGCCGCCCACCAAACATTTTGTACATTGAAAGAAACTGCTGTGACAACCACTAGGATGGTGTCATCGCCAAATGTGATGCATAGTATTCCAGCAGGATGGTAGAGGGAATGTCCTCTGCCAACCTGACAGGTGCAGTACCATCCATCAAATCCTAAATCAGAGCCTCAGTGTTGGATTCTGCACCACAGGAACATCAGCAGAATAAGGCTGATAGTTTACAAAACATTAGTCCTATACTTTTCTGCAAACAGAAACTTGAATTTCTTTATGGAAGGGGGTAGAATTAAAGAGTTATCTTTCTAGTGTGATGCTAAGAACTCTATTTGGCAGATGTCTCTTGGCCCCTTTCTTTCTTTACTTTGTGCGTTTGTTAAAAATAATATTTTGGTAATCTTGAAACTGAACATGTTGGAGCCCTACTTGCATCCTGCCTGGATTGCTGTGGGTGGGCCTCATCAGAGGATTTTTTTTAAATGTAATATAATACTTGGCTATGTCAGACTCTTTGGTTTAGGGGGTCCTCAAGCTGAGACTCCTTGTCCAAAAGAAGATGTTTTTCTTACTTCAGTGGTGAGAAAAACTGAATCCTAAATAGGGTACATTTGTTATCTTGGTGAATTCTATTTTCTGGTTAGGCATCCAGGCCCGGCTCTAGGGCGGTGTGACCGGTGTCACCGCACCGGGTGCAGACTGCGGGTGGGGGCGCTGTGTTTGCAAGTAAATTTGGATTTTAAAAGCCCCTGCTGCAGCGTTCTGCGCCTCCAGCAATTTTCAGGCAACAATAAAAATGTCAAGGTAACTCTGGTGATTAATATTCTGCCTAGAGAGTGATCGTAGTTTGAGGGGAACTGTTAACGGGTGGTAGTGAGGCAATATGTGGCGAAGGTGATCATGGGGGGGGGGCGCCAACAAACATTCTCGCACAGGGAGCCATCAACTCTAAGGCTGACCCTAAAGCTGTCTATCCGGCACCTTTAAACAATGCCATAGAGACACCTTTAGAATAAAAAAGACACTTCATTGGAGGTTGCCCGCTAACTACAGACTTATTTCAACGCCCCTTTTTATAGCAAGATAACTGAACTGCTATTTACAGGAAAACTGTGAAATTATTTAGAAGAACATTTTATTTTCTCAGATTCTCAATCAGGATTTCACTGTTATAGAGGAAGAAAACTGTTATTTTTATGACCATCACAAAATAAGGACCACTAAGTGGCCCTAATCTTTTTAGTTATCTCCAGAGCATTTGATGCAGTAAACCATAGGCTATGTTGCTAGAGACTAGAGTTGGAGCTGAGGGAAATGTTAGGGAATGGATGCATTTAATTTAAATGAATGTGGTCCAGTGTGTTCAGTTAGGCCAGTTTACATCCATGTCTGCTACCTTGGTTATGCAAATTCCCTGGGCTACTCTCTACTGTCCCTATTGTTCAACATTTACATGATTTCCCTTCCCCAATGCCTATTGTAGCAGATAAACATGGATAACATCAGCAGTGTGTGAAATTCACGTATTTACACAAAGTGTCAGGAAAATAAACAAAAAGCAAATCCGGCATGTAGCACACTATATTTTAGCACAAAATGATTCCTCACATCCATTTTTGACACAAGTACACACTTTGGGGGTTATTCTAACTTTGGAGGAGTGTTAATCCGTCCCAAAAGTGACGGTAAAGTGACGGATATACCACCAGCCGTATTACGAGTTCCATAGGATATAATGGACTCGTAATACGGCTGGTGGTAAATCCGTCACTTTTCCGTCACTTTTGGGACGGATTAACACCTCCTCCAAAGTTAGAATAACCCCCTTTGTGTTAAACAAATAGCACCAGAAAACACAAGTGCCACAAACAACAGCTGCTCGTGTTCTGGTCCTTTGAATTGTTCCACACTCCCCTGTTATAATTTTGCCGTAAACACGCCATTATTACAATAGGTAGCAAAATAGCGTAATTTTCTGAATTTCACTAATAAGCCTAACACAAAGTTCCCGAAATTACATGAATTACTTTGGCATGATTGAAACTTTCATCTGGACCTAGATAATATTCAGATCCCAAGGGATCTTCAGTCTTCTAGTGTCTTAGGCGTGACTGTTTGCTTAAAATAAATCATACACTGGTGCACTGTTAGTCACTTATTTCTTTGTGCAAGCAAAACTGAGGCCTCCTTCTTGGCTGCCAATCTGTTAGCTTTAGTTTTCTGACTTACTGACCTTGGTGATTCCTCTATGGCCAGCACAGTAAGTAAGAACTTTGTCTATAAGTTTTGACTCATCTTTATCCTTTGACTTTCAGATTGCTGCTGTTACTTATGTATTCTGTGACCATCTTTATCTACTAGTGTTTCACCACTACTGAAAATTTCACAACTTATCCTACAGAAAGAAGAAGTATTTTATCAAGCCTAATAATTTGCTAAGTAATATATTATATTATAGCCTTAGAGGCAGCCGTAGCGGGCTGTACAGGGCATTCAAGGCTCGGGCCTTTAACAAGAGAGCAGGACTTTACTGGCCAGTATAGCCCAGTTACGAAGGGCAGTAAGACTATTGGACCATTCCACCACTAGAGGGCAGAATGTTCTAATAAATACAACTATCCCCTTGGACTCTGTGAGGCCTTTGTTCGCAGCTCCTGCTGTGAACAAGGAACATTGCAATATTGAGGCTCCGGGCTTCTATCAGCCATTAGAAGCCCGGAACACTCCATTGTCTCCATTGGAGCTCCCAGCATTCCAGTGTTCTAATTAATGATGGTCCGGAACAACCTGAACAAGCTACAAGTGGCACAAAACCATGTAAATCAAATTGTGTTGGGTTTCAAGGAAAACTGATTATTTGTCAGAACATCACAGCACTCGATCGGCTTCTGGTTAAGAAGTTAATTCAGCTCAGAGGTTTTGGCCTAAAATAGAGGGCCACATGGTGGCTATTGGAAAGATTGTTTCCATTTAAATGACAAACAGGAGACCCAAACTGACCCCTACAGATGGAAATGTTTTAAACTTGGCTGTAGCTGCTCAGTGTAGCAGAAGTCAAACTGCAAAATGCTCTGCCCTCAAACCTTTGCCACGTTTCTGCTTTTTCATTCTTTTAAATTTTAAAGCTGATAGCACATCTTGGGTGGTCTTGATTCACTATAGCTACCGGACTCTATTATTTATTACTTTTGTGCCTCTGTTTCATTGTAGTGTTTGACATGGTTTTTTTATGTGTGCATTGAAACTTAATTTTGTCTGGCATTTGTGCTCAAGAGAAATAAAGGAAACAAAATCAGCGTATGGTCTGCACATTACCAGGATCAATCCAATTTACCATCACATAGAGTGCAAATCGGGTGATGTTGTTGAATAGGTTCCACCACCAATCAAATCCACATCCAAGTTCTCCACAGAGGATCAAAGCTGCCTTGGTCAGTCCTAGTGGGGAACGGGACACTAGAGCAGTATTTCAACAGTGCAAATGCCTCAAACAAATTCAAATTCGCCATGGCTTGCTAGATCATCGCTGTCCCTGAAAAGTCATTCATTTAATACTTTTTTTTAGTTGTGAGGCCCAATAATGCAAATTAATACAATTGTATGTTGGCCATCAAAAGCCCATCCACGCATTTTCCGATGAGATCCAGGGAGATTGCTCTCCCACATGAACTTCTGGGACAAGGCTCTAGTAGTGTCCAAAAATTGCTCTGGTACTTTATGGGGATAATTCTAAGTCACGCATAGGAGTTTGGGTAAGGCTATCATTTTACAGAGATTGATTTGACCAAAAACATTAAAGGGAAGGTTGTTCTAGGGTCGGTGTCCTTTTGTAAGTTTGCAGTCAGAGGTGCAATATGAAGATCTCAGCATAATGCTAAATATAATGAAATGTATCCCCACGAATATTTAAAGCTGTTAGTTAACAGCCTCAGCTCCAAGGCCCACTCCCCCACAGGGTCACCCTGCCTTGCCGCAAAGATGACAGACCAAGTTTACCTGAAGTCTCAAGATTTTTATTAGCTGATCCCCAGTCCATTGAGTGTAAAAAAGGAAAAGCTGTATATCGTCTGCCTATAATGCAACTTGCTCCTCCGATTCTTTGTCCCATCAGAATCCCTGACCCAGACCATCTTTTCTTATCAAAATTGCTAGCGGCTCAATTGCCAGGAAAGATAGCAGCAGTGAGTGTGTAGAATCCTGTTTTGTACCTCTCTCCCTTAATTGTGCCTAAGCCCCTTGGTAAAGAACGAGCACATAAGCTTTCGTAAGGTCTGACATAGGCACTCCCATCCGTACGAGTCAAATGCCGCATTATAACACATCGTCAATGATCTCGTGGGTAAGTGAAAAAGCAATTTGAACTTGTCTCAGGCACTGTCGGGTTCACCTGTCTGGCATAAAGCCCTTTTGGTCCTGTGTACTAGGGATGTGAGTACCGCTGCCAATCTATTTGCAGGCACTTTTGCCAAGATTTTGATCTCACTATTACAGAGATAGGCCAGTATTTCGGGCATTGTTTCGGAGGTTGCCACGGATTCGAATTAATTGATATTTTAGCCTTTTGAGATCACAGGTGAATGAGCACCACTTGGGTGGCCTCACTGAATACCATCAGAAGATATAGGATTAATAATGATGCTTGTTCTTAAAAAACTCCACTATGGTGCCATTGGGGCCCAGTATTGTTTCCTATTGCATAGTGCCCGATGCTTCAGCAATTTATTCTTTCTTCAAAGGTGTGAGAGAGCGTAGTTTAAATAATACATATATTAAAATAAAATGCTTATATCAATGCTCAACGATGTTGCATAGAAAACTACAATAATAGTGATTTGCTTAAACGTGCATTAGAATTATGACCATGATATATGTGACCACTAATGTGTATGCGAACTAATAACAATAATGAGTAAAATTGTTAATGTTATGGATAGTCAAGTTATATTAATGATTATGATATTGCATTTATATTGAAAATCTTATAGGCCTTAAGTTAGCGTGAGCTGTGGGTTTTAGTTGCCTGGCTCTCATATTAAAAGTATTTTTCTGTTTTTCAGTGTGCTGACTCGCAAAGGGCCATGACCCTGCAAATGTTCTTCTTCTTCAACCCAATGTATCAGTACAATCCTGTTCTCATCCGCATGCTTGCTGCTTTAGTATGAGTTTATACACGAAGTTGAAACAAATGTAGATTAATGTAATGTACAAGGACGTTTAAACCATGGACAAGGGAACT
Organism: Pleurodeles waltl; assembly: GCF_031143425.1. Lineage (NCBI taxonomy): Eukaryota > Metazoa > Chordata > Amphibia > Caudata > Salamandridae > Pleurodeles > Pleurodeles waltl. The sequence goes on from NC_090443.1 coordinate 956,852,643, forward strand.
CATGACCTGAGAAGACGTGCCAAGATGTGAAGTAACCCCCGGATGTGCCACCTCCGAAGACGTCAGTTATTAAGACCAATCAAAATGTTATGAATTATCGTGGGGTGACAATTAGAATTACCTAATGTCAAATTTGATAGGTTAAAGATAGTGGGGTATAGTAAATGTCCAATAGAATTTTGGGGGAAGGTATTACGAAAAAGGGATAAAAACCCATGTCACAGAAGGGTCGTCAGAACTAGGTAGGGAATGCTATTGATTTTATCCAGAAACTCTGTCACTCTGTGTGGTGACTCTGAGACTTATTAAATCATCCTCACCCATAGACTGCCCCTTTACACTTCTCCTCCTTATGAGGGAAGTGTCCCCTGTCCTTTAGATGAGTTTAGACTGATGGCGTTTTGACTGATGTCCTGAAGACAAAGAATGATCCTGTGTGCTGACCTAATCCTTGGAGGGTAATTATGACAATGCAATTTGTAATTTTTCTGTTTGCTTTTCCTTTCTAGGTACCAACTGCTCATTTTGATAGAGGCTATAGCTAGATATTTTACAAATTGGTGTTCTAAATTGTTTTGCATGAAGCCCAACATGCTGATGCTAATGAGTGGTTAGGATAGGAGTTCACTTCGACTGACGTTACGCTTTGCTGAACTGAGACGTATATGACATTTGCTGTATTCTGATCTAAGTTCGCGTTGTGCTATGTTCTTATGTTTGTGATTCTTGCATTAATGAAATCTTATCACAGTTGTCATATCGTGACTATGCTCTTATACTTCCTGGTATTGAGATGAACTCTTCTGCTCGTAGATTGTAATCAATAGGGAATAAAATTCATAAAATTCTATCAAAAGGTCTGGTTATTCGTGACTGAAAGGTCATGATTGCGTCGACAATTTGATTAATGTCTTTATCCAAAGTAAAGTGCATTGTGGTGTTAAATATGGATGACATTATTGATATATTGCTTGACATATTGATCAGTTATCTCGTCCTACGGTGTCTCTCCACTGGGTCACAAGATTCATTGGCCTAAAACGAGTCCTAATGTATAATAAATTAACATAAAAGGATGCGTTAGCAGGTGCATCCAAGAGGTCTCGCTCAGTGCAAGTCAAAGTGGGCATTGAGAGCTCCAAGGATCGCAGTGTCTTCCACTCTCTCCTGGACAGAGAATATGGATTATAAAGAAGGAAGCAACTTCAGCAGCATCTGAGACCACCTATCTGGCCACATCCACCACCCCGCTACAGCACTACTCGCCACAGCTTGATTGGCCATCCAGTATAGGCACTTACCCGATTTGCCAACCAGCTCATGGACACAGCTCTTGGAGGCTAAACAACCCGCATTTTCCACTTCCATGGCCACGTTTTTAATCTTGTGAATCACTCCCTGTCTTTGAGGACTACTCTTGCAGCCTCCCTAGCTTGTTACCAGCCCCCACGGTAATCCTTTGTCAATTTGTCTGGCCCCTCAACACCACCGTGTATGGCCCTAACACAGGAATGCCTGCCTGTCAGCTGAAAGTAACTTTTGTTTCATTGCACAGAAATTATACAAATTCACTATCCAGCCTCGCCCACGCCCCACCACCCAACACCAGTGACCCCAACACCGCCGCCCTCAACCAATGGCTCGACGACTGCGCCAACACCCTCGATCCACTCAGGAAAACCACTAACACCCGCACCAACAAAAAAGCTCCCTGGTTCACCACAAACCTTCAGGCCTCCAAACGGGAATGCCGAATTAGTGGTTAGGATAGGAGTTCACTTCGACTGACGCAAATGGACAAATGACTGACGTTTCGCTTTGCTGAACTGAGACGGATATGACATTTGCTGTATTCTGATCTATGTTTGCGCCGTGCTATGTTCTTATGTTTGTGATTCTTGCATTAATTAAATCTTATCACAGTTGTCATATCGTGACTATGCTCTTATACTTCCTGGTATTGAGATTAACTCTTCTGCTCGCAGATTGTAATCAATAGGGAATAAAATTCATAAAATTCTATCAAAAGGTGTGGTTATTCGTGACTGAAAGGTCACGATTGCGTCGACAATTTGATTAATGTCTTTATCCAAAGTAAAGTGCATTGTGGTGTTAAATATTGATGACATTATTGATATATTGCTTGACATATTGATCAGTTATCTCGTCCTACGGTGTCTCTCCACTGGGTCACAAGATTCATTGGCCTGAAACGAGTCCTAATGTATAATAAATTAACATAAAAGGACGCGTTAGCAGTTCTGGTAGCAGAGCGACGGTTTTGGCCCTTGGGGGCCCTAGGACGGAGAATCATTGTTTAATTTGTTTTTCTGTGATAATGCAAATTGGAGGTATGATGGGTTTCTAAATTCACCATGACTTTCCCGGGATCTCGGAGCCTGCCTAAGTGAGTTGGGGATGTTCTCGGCACCATAGTGTACGTGGTTTAGGATTTTTGCGCTTGCTAGCTTATGCTTTTTGCAGGTGATTGTGAAATTTGTGTGTATTTAGGCCAAGTATGTGTTGTTTAGTAGGAGTAGGCGTACTCCGCAGTGTGAGAGCAGGGAAGTCAGCATATTTCATATGAGTGTGGCGCTTGGTGCTCAAAATTATCCACATGGTTAGTTGTTTATGTACGGACCTGTCGTGGTCTAAGACTCCGGAGTATGTTGACAAGTGTGGGAGACACTTGGGTTTATGTTGTAATCTGTGCGGTTTAATAGGTCAATTGGGCGTGGTTGACAAGTCAAGTTTGAATAAACATATGTGTGAAACCTTCGATGGAGATTTGGCAAATTCTAAAGTGCACTAGGATGAGCCATTGACAAGTCGAGAGTAGAATTTGCGGGTCGAATTCTGCTTGCGTATGCGGGAGCTGACAAGGAGAAAGTAGCGGCTGAGGCTTCAGGTGAAATCTCTGTAAAGTTCTGAAGCGAATGTGTTACCCTTCCTGTAGTAAACCGGCAGATTTGTGTTGTCATTTAAGGTGCTTGCAATAATTTGCATTAGTTTGTGTGGATTCAGTGAGGAGCGGACGAGCCGCAAGACTTTGTCAGCTGCAGTGTGTGTGTGAGTGTGACGTCAGTGGTGCCGCGCTGAGATAGGTCAGTTGTCGAGAGGGGTCGCGCACGGATTGGCTGCCGTCCGTGAGAGGCAATATGTTGAGAAAGGTGGGTGAAGAGTGTTCTGGGAACTAAGTCACTTCTGATTAAAATACAAATAAGAGAAAATCACAAAATGAATTTTGTAAAGGCATTTAAGAGTGCTCTGAAAAGAGACGCATATATTGTAGCAACTGATGGGGAGCCTACACCACCCGAGGGTACTCCTGCTTATATAGTCACAGAAGAGAAAGGTGTCGCGCCATGTTTATGGATGAAACAGTGGAGCAAATTGACAGAGAAGGAGGGATGTTTAGCATTTCCGGAACATGGAACGTTCAATACGAGGGTACTCGAAAATTTTAGGTGGATGTTAAGTGTACAGAAACCACTTCCGAGGCCAGCTCAGTATGAGGCTTTAGCGGTTTGGGATCTAATGGCTCTTAAACAGAGGCAAGAAAAGTTTCAGAGAAGACTGAGAAGGGCAGAAAAATCTTATGCAGAGGCTAGATGGGATAACAAGAGTAAAATGTGGAGAAGGGGAATTGTTGACGGATTAAAATTGTCCCCAGCGATAACACAAGGAGAAGAGACACAGGGAAAGAAAGCCTCCTGTAAGACAGATAAAGACTCGAACAAATCTAAAGAGAATATAAGACCTTGGGAAGAGGAAGATAATTCAGACGATGAGGAATTCATGGACAGGGTATTACATGAGTGCCCACCACCTTATGCGGTGAGCGATGGCGCTCCAAGCACTAGCATGGATCCTGGGAACCAGACGCAGGAAAAGGGAGTTGCTGATACGGTACAGACTAGCGATACGGCTTCGATACAGAATGGTGTCAGTGTACCCACTGCACCAGACATACCGATACAGTTGCAACCTCCACCGCAGATACAGAGAATCTATCCAGACGTCTCAGTACTTGAGACTACTACAAATCTGATAGTGCCGCCAGACCCGATATATACGAAATCAAAATTAGTGCAGATTGAGTCAACTCCGAAATTACTGTCCCAACCACAGCCACAGCTGATACCAGGGTACAACCCAGTGGCTGGCCCACCTTTAGTGCCTGTCCCGGGTACTTTGGAACAGACCTATGGAGTTACTGCTCCATGGAGTTTGGGACCAGGTCAGACACCTGCTGCCATATCATTACCAATTACTGTCAGTCCACCAGTGCAATTGTATGCTCAAGGCAAAACTGGCGTATGCGATCAGGGGGTAATGACCCAAGATGTGACAAGAGGAGGGTCTATGGGGACTCCCCAGATAATGGCCCCGGGAGAACAAGTAGTTGAAAAGCCGAGGTCTTTAATAGACCTTAGCCCAGTGGGAGCACCCATAGAAGCAATGCGTCAAGCAGGGCTAGGGGTTTTAACTCCACAGACGATGAGTACCAACGCCTCGCAGTCACCAATGATATATGCAGGAAACATCTCACTGCAGGGTTTCACAGTCCAACAGCTAAACGAATGGCTAGAAAAGACTTATACTTCACAAAAGGCTGCAGTGACTACAGTCGAACCAGAAAAGGAAAGGCAAGATGAGTACCTAAATCTTGTAAGATTGGGGGCAGAAGCTGCTGAATTAGTGGAAGGTACAATGGGAGTAAATAGACTGGAGTCATACATAGAAGCAGAATTAAGATTCCTGTGCCCAAAACATTACTAAAGAAGTAGGCAAGGTGCATCAGAGATTAGCGAACCTGGCAGATAAATACAATATTGATATCGGAAACACTAAACACCTGAAAAGAAGTTACAGATTGGATTTTGACTCTAAAGATTTTGAGCACATGAGGTCTGTGGGAATGAAAGCACATTTGAAAGAATTGTTGCAAAGGGGTCAAATTTGGGGTGCGCTGGAAAAATGGGAAGGCAGATGGGCGAAGAAAAGAGATAAGGAAAAGGGTGACAGTCCAGGGTCTAACCAAGCTAAGGCCTCCCCCGATGTGGAATCAGTAAAAATATTACCCATGAGAGAAACAGCTGGTTGTGTCTTAGTTCATGTAACATGGTCCAGAGGAGACATCCTATCCTTTACCAATGATTATCCCAGATTAAGAGAGAAATTGATTGAGTGGTATCAGCAAACAGATAGGTTTGTGAAACTTACAAAGTGTCTCTGGGAGGACTTGAATACCTTGTTTGAGATCATTGTTCCACCCGATTTGTGGCTCGAGTTCAAGAGAGGGGTAGATTGGCCGACGAAGGAGCCGGCAAGGGATAAGGTGACCGAGGCACCCTCTGAAGATGTGATGAAGTACTATCATAAGGTGATTGAGTTTTTGAAACAAAAGGTATCGCCGAAGGTGACCGATTGGCAGAAGATCGACCGGACCTCTCAAGAGGTTAAGGAATCAATACATGCTTACTATGAGAGATTGTTAAAGGCATTCAAACACTATAGTGGTACTGAGACTATTGAACCGAAGGACATGAACCATCTTGTGTTTAGATTCGTCGAACCGCTGAGACCAGAAGTTAGCCAGATGATTAAGAATCATTTGATTTGTTGGCCAGCGAAGCCGATTGATGAAGTGTTGCAGTATGCAAAATGCTGTAGTGATGAGATTGAGCTGAAACAGAAAAAGCTGAAAGAGGAAGTGATGGTGATGCAGATAAGGGCTGCACAGGCAGGAATACATGGAAATGGAGTTCAACAAATGAAACAGCAGCAACCGCAAATGAATGGTGCATTTCAGACACAGCCGAGAGGTCGAGGGTTTGTGAATCGTGGTCCAGACTTGAATACTGTTGTGGTTCAAAATGACGTACAAGGGGCGAAAAGTATGTCAACATGTCACGAGTGCAGGGGCATGGGACACTGGAAACGGGATTGCCCGAATATGGTGCAGGATGGTGTTGTTCAGCAAAATGCTAATGTTGGTACATTGCAAAATGTAAGAGGCCCAAAAATGAGACATCAAAACCCGAATTTTCAGAACAATCTGGTACAAATGCAAGGGGTACCGCCCATGCAGCAAATGCAGCGTTTTCAGTCAGCGCAAATGCAACCAGTACAACAGCAGATTCCTGTGGTACCTAGACAGCAAATGCAATTACCAATGGCTCCGATGGGACAGCAACAGGTGATGATTCCTCAACAGGTCACAGGTCAGGTAATGAGTCAAAATAATACTGTACAACAGTTCCCATTGCGAGGGGAAAATGGCATGAATGGAGAGTAGTCAGATGATAGCTCAGACAGTGAAGAATGCAGGCTTGCAGCATCCTTAGAGGTGGATCAGAGGGGTCCATATGTGGAAGGCAAGGTGATGGGTTACAAAGTCTTGTTCCTGGTTGATACTGGAGCTACATGCTCTACAGTCAGGAGTGCAGAAGTTCCGAAATTACCACTTTCAGGGTGTACCATAAGGGTAGTCGGAGTAGCAAACCAGTATCTGACAAACCTGATTACAGATCCAGTACAGGTTGAGATTGGCAACTTCCAGGGGCTACATAGGTTTGTAGTCTGTGATTCAAGTTCAGTATCCCTACTGGGAAGGGACTTACTGTGCAAGACAAAATGTTCGATTACCTGTTCCAATGACGGAATCGAAGTACAAACAAATAGTGACGATGAGGGAGATGAAGGTCAGTTCTCAGAGGAAGAGACAGGGACAGCTAATGAGGATTACCCTTTAATTACCTTGTTCCCAATGCTTACCATGATTGATCTACCTGTCGAGCTACAGGGAACAGTAACAGAGAAGGTGTGGGATCTGACAGGAAAGGAAGTGGGACTAATAAAAGGGGTGGAACCAGTTAGAGTCCAGGTAAAGCCGAATGCGGTGTTTCCTCAGGTGCCACAATATCATATGGCACAAGATGTTCTTATCGAAGTGTCACAGATAATTGCAGAATTTCTGAGACAGGGTATTCTAAAAGAGGTTTTGAGCAGTCCGTGTAACTCTCCCATAATGGGTTTGAAGAAGCCCTGTGGAAGGTTCGAATTGTGCAGGATTTGAGAAAAATAAATGAAATTGTGGTAAAATGTTGCCCTGTAGTGCCCAATCCAGCAGTGATCATGTTTCAGGTTCCCTGCGATGCTGAATGGTTCACTGTTATAGACTTGTCACAAGCCTTCTTTTCGATACCTCTTCATGAGGACAGCCAATTTTTGTTCAGTTTCAAATTCCTGGATAAGGTGTACAGTTGGTGCAGAATTCCTCAAGGGTTTTCTGAATCACCGTCCATCTTCAATCAGATATTGAAAAAGGATTTGGAGTCCTTGGTGCTGCCTTTCAATTCGACTCTAGTGCAGTACATTGACGATTTGCTGATTGCATCCAAAACTAGGGACAACTGTAAATACGATACCATTGCCTTACTGAATCATTTGGGAAAGAATGGGCACAAGGTGTCACCTAAGAAGTTTCAATACTGTCAGAAAGAGGTGAAATACCTAGGGCATCTGATCGAAAAAGGGTCCAGGAGAATATCAAAAGAAAGAATAACAGCCATATTGCAGATGAACCCTCCAACGACAAAAAGAGATGTCAGGATGTTTTTGGGAATGGTGGGCTACTGTCGCCAGTGGATACCCAACTTCTTGATCATCTCGAAACCTTTGATGAAACTGACAGGCAAAGAGATCAAGGATGAGCCATATACCATAGCCTTGTCCAAGGAAGAGCTTGAGTCATTTATGGAATTGAGAGAATACATGTGCAGGGCACCAGCGTTAGGCATGCCTGATTATACGAAGCCTTTCCTACTGTTTTGTCATGAACGTGATGCTTGTTCTTTGTCTGTCTTGACACAGGTCCATGGAGGTGCAAATCGCCCTGTAGCATATTTTTCAGCTACATTGGACCCCGTCGCAGCAGCCTTACCGGGTTGTTTGCACGCAGTTGCAGCAGTTGGTCAGAGCCTTACGCAGTGTGAAGGCATAGTCATGGAATACCCCCTAACAGTAATGGTTCTGCATTCAGTTGAAATTTTGTTGACTCGAACTAAAACTCAGCACATGACAAATGCTCGTCTCAATAAGTACGAGACAATCATACTGGGGTCACCAAATGTCTCACTAAATCGATGTACTGTATTGAACCCGGCAACTTTACTTCCTGTTGAAAACACTGAAATCAACAATGAGGAAGAATTCGAACACGATTGTCTTGAGGTAACAGAACTATGTACCAAACCACGTCCAGACATTCAGGACACACAGTTGAAAGAAAATGACTGTATCATGTTTGTCGATGGGTCCTGTTTAAGAGATTCTGTTGGAACACTGAGAGCTGGTTATGCGGTATGTACCATAGCCGGTATCATTGAAGCCTCCTGGCTCGAGAGAGTGTTTTCTGCACAAGTGGCAGAATTAATTGCCCTTACTAAGGCATGCCACGCAGTTGTGAACTTGAGAGTCACTATCTAAACTGATAGCAGATACGGATTCTGAATTGTACATGATTTTGGCCAACTCTGGTCACAGAGATGTTTCATGACCTCTTCTGGTTCTCCTGTGAAAAATGGTGAACAAATAAAGGATTTGTTACATGCGATTCAGTTACCTCTTGAAATTGCCGTGGTGAAATGCAATGCTCATGTTAGGTCACAAGATTTTGTGTCCGTGGGAAACGGTTATGCAGACCAAGTCGCAAGGTTTTGCGCATTGAACTGTATATCGTTCAAGGAGCAGTGGGAATTGTTACCGCAAACTGAAAATGACACATGTTTGAACCTTGCATTAAGGGTGGTTGATACCCTAGATGAGTTAAAAACATTACAAAGTTGTGCAAGCAAAGAGGAAAAACGCTCTTGGCAGAGAATGCAATGTGTACAAAGGGCTGATGATTTGTGGGTCTCAGAGGAAGGAAAAGAAAACTAGTCCTGCCAAATAGCCTTCTATCTCAGTTTGCCAGGCTGTATCATGGACATGCTCACCTTTGGAGGGATGCAATGATCAGGTCATTTAAAATTGACTGGTTCAACCCAAAATTTAGACATGCTACCGAGGTTATCTGTCACAGGTGCATCATCTGTCAACAGATGAATGCTGGAAAAGGGACGGTGGTAACTTTGAGCCACATTGGGAGAGCTGGTGGTCCATTCAGCAAAATGCAAATGGACTTCATTGAAATGCCTGTTTGTGGAGGATTGAAGTACGTGTTGGTGATTGTGTGTGTTTTCAGTCACTGGATTGAAGCCTACCCCACACGTCGGAATGACAGTCTCACAGTTGCAAAGCTGCTATTTAGGGAACTAATAAGAAGGTTCGGGTTTTTGGTCACTATAGAGTCAGATAGGGGCAGACACTTCGACAATGAGGTGATTAAACTCCTGTGTGCCGCACTTGACATCGAACAAAAGCTGCATTGTAGCTACCGCCCGAAGCATCAGGACTAGTGGAGAAAATGAACGGTACTTTAAAATCGAGAATGGCAAAAATGTGCGCAGCTACCAATATGAAATGGCCAGATGCATTGCCCTTAGTGCTGATGTCAATGAGAAACACCCCTGACAAGAAAACGGGACTATCCCCCATGAGATCCTCATGGGTAGAGCTATGAGGTTGCCAGCAGTACCTGCAAATGCTCTAGTGAATATCACAGATGATATGGTGTTGGACTACTGCAAAGGTTTGGCTGATGTGATTCGCTCTTTCTCTCACCAGGTAGAAGCTAACACATTGCCACCGATTGGAGATCCAGGCCACTCCCTACAAGCCGGTGACTGGGTGGTTGTCAAGAAGCACGTGAGAAAGTCGTGTCTGGAGCCACGTTGGAAAGGGCCGTATCAAGCAATCTTGACAACTACTACTGCTGTAAAGTATAGAGGAGTTCCAAACTGGATACATGCCAGTCACACAAAGAAGGTAACGTGTCCTGTTGAAGAGGAACTTGAGGTTTCTGGCACAACAGCTCCAGGAAGAGGAGTCTCAGAGTTAGAAAACAGTCAAGAAGGAACTGAGACTACCGGAGGACCCACTGAGAACAGCCTCGTCCCTCAAACAGTGAATGAGTTCGAGAGAGGTGACAGAATGCCTATCTCAGTAGAGGCAGCAGGAGAACTAAGTCAAGGAGAGGTTCTCCCAGAAGTAGACAGATACGGGTTAGAACTCGAACCCGGTACAGACCCAGAAGAAGAAGGAGAAGAAGAAGAAGGAGAAATAGTAGAGAGAAACCGGAGCGTGCCAGAGTCTCCCGAGCCAGCTGCAGGTCCATCAAGTGAAAACACCATATTACAAGAGGAGGGTGTTGTCCAGTGTCCTGAAAAGACACATCGAAAGAAGACGCATAAGGGGGATAACTGGCCAGAGAAACCACTCTTAAGGATAAGGGACACACCAAGTGAAACAATAACAGAAGAGAACGATACATCCTGAGTGGAAGACCTAAGTGAAGGAGAACAGCAAGGTGAACGAAGGCTGAAAAGAAAGAGAGTCGCAAACAGAAGATATACAGGTCCTGAATGGGCGTATGCTACAACATCTGAGTGGCAACAAGAATTCCTAGCATTCTGTTTTGACCGAGAAGTACCAGGCCAGTACTACGGTACCTGAACTAATCCGAAGGAAAAAACTTGGTTAAAATCGAAAATCTGAAAAACTGATTAAAGAGACTTTGGGGGTCATTCTGACCCTGGCGGCCGGTGGCCGCCAGGGCCACCGACCACGGGAGCACCGGCAACAGGCTGGCGGTGCTCCCACGAGCATTCTGACCGCGGCGGTTCAGCCGCGGTCAGAAGCGGCAAGTCGGCGGGCTCCCGCCGACTTACCGCTGCTCGGGGGAATCCTTCATGGCGGCGGAGCGTGCTCCACCGCCATGAGGATTCTGACCCCCCCTACCGCCATCCTGTTCATGGCGGGAAAGCCGCCATGAACAGGATGGTGGTAGGGGGGGTCGCGGGGCCCCTGGGGGCCCCTGCCGTGCCCATGCCAATGGCATGGGCACGGCAGGGGCCCCCGTAAGAGGGCCCCGCAAAGTATTTCAGTGTCTGCCTTGCAGACACTGAAATACGCGACGGGTGCCACTGCACCCGTCGCACCTTCCCACTCCGCCGGCTCGATTACGAGCCGGCATCCTCGTGGGAAGGGAGTTTTTCCCTGGGCTGGCGGGCGGTCTTTTGGAGACCGCCCGCCAGCCCAGGGAAAAACTCATAATACCCTCCGCGGTCTTCTGACCGCGGAGCGGTATAATGGGGGCGGAATTCTGGCGGGCGGCCTCCGCCGCCCGCCAGAATCAGAATCACCCCCTTTATAAATTACCGAATGTGACATTAGAACCGGAATGACTTCGAGAAACCTGATTATGACAAGCTGCTAACCTGATTTGACAAAAGGGGTCCTGGAGTGAGTGAAGACGCTGTAAATACACGCAGAGAGCAAAAGAAAATTCTAAATCATACACAAAGTGGATTGTTGATCTACTATCTGATTCTATACAGACATGGCTTATAATAGAGGTAGTAACAAGGGAAGTAAGGTGTGTGGTTGGTGGGAGTGATTGTGGGAATGCCATGGATAGAGAAGACTATTCATGCTACTTCAAAACCTGAAACTACAACACTAACACCGTGGGAAAGATTGGAGCAGGATGCAAGACATTTGCATGAGGGAACAAATTCAAAGGGGGAACTTTCTACTAAAGTTTTCTATCGCTTGCTAAATGAGTATGTGGAAACCATGGATGCGAAAGACTGTTATGTGTGCACTAAGATTCCTTCATCTGTGCAGGAAGGAGTTACCTACCATAGCCTTCCTCTATCCTACGGGATTAGCTGCAGTTTGCTACTAACAAGGTTCTATAATCAAGAGCATGTGCAATACTTTTATTCAAATCTGGATGTTGTGTTTTCTTTTGTGCCTGTGATTGAATTCCTGAACAAGTTAGCTAAGGAACATGATATAAAAATAGTTACAGGATTCTTTGAGCCAACGCTTACATTTGGAACTGCTTATGCACATCGCAATAATTTGACTTGCTTACTATCACCTGTAGAGAAAAGCTTTTTAGACCACACTGATGATAGACGCAAAGCATTGAAGGAAAGATTAGAAAAAGGGTTAGAGAAACGCACATATGCAAATGATTATGCTTACACAGCGATCAAAACACAAGGCAAACTAGCTATAGATGCATTACATGTAGGCAGACTTTGTATATATAGGCCAAAATCTGAACAGGACAATTTGTTTGTGGGAACAACTGAATGCAGACATGTGTTTTTGTTTCAGAGTAAGTGGACATTTATGTTGAATGGACAGGATCCAGCGATCCCTGGGATCTATTACATCTGTGGGCTTAATGCTTATTACCGTCTCCCAAAGGGATGGTATGGGACATGTTATTTGGGAATAGTTTTCCCAAAGATTTACCAGATTGATGACTTAAAACAAATACCTAAAACGTCTGAATTACAACATCCTAGACAAAAACAAGAATCAGTGGCGGCTGTCATTGGTGACATATTTGGAGCTATAATCCCTTCAGTGGGGGTTATCTTGAATTCAATGAAGATTCAAAAGTTGCCTACTATTGTGGATAACATGCTGACAAATTTCACAGGGGCTATACTCCTGATGGATACTGAACTTGCTGCAGAAAGGGCTATGACTCTTCAAAATCGGCTTGCTTTAGACATTCTTTTAGCAAAGAGTGGAGGGGTCTGCAAGATGCTCAACGAGCGCCATTGTTGCTCGTTCATTCCGGACAATAGTAAAAAGATTAGAGGTATGCTTACTAACCTAACTAGAGATAGTACAGATTTGAAGGAACTTGGGGTTTGGGAGAAATTTGGAAAAGGAATTGCCAGAGTAGGGAGCTGGTTTACCAACATTTGGAATGGGGTACTTGCAAAAATATTAATGGGTCTATTAATTGTTCTGGCCTGTCTATTAGGATTATGGGGAGCATGCAAAATCAATGGCAAAATCAAGAAAAATTTGACTAAAACAACGAAAGTGAGAGAGAGAAAATGTTCAATGAAATCTGGGAAAGTTCACATAAAGGGTAAGATGTTGAAATGCGCATTATGCGCAAGGTGAAAAATTAAAAATGAGAGGTCAAACGGAAAGGCTTGTGTGATGACGAGCGTCATCAGAGGAGCGACTGAGAGAGCGTAGTTTAAATGATACATATATTAAAATAAAATGCTTATATCAATGCTCAATGATGTTGCATAGAAAACGACAATAATTGTGATTTGCTTAAACGTGCATTAGAATTATGACTATGATATATGTGACCACTAATGTGTATGCAAACTAATAACAATAATGAGTAAAATTGTTAATGCTATGGATAGTCAAGTTATATTAATGATTATGATATTGCATTTATATTGAAAATCTTATAGGCCTTAAGTTAGCGTGAGCTGTGGGTTTTAGTTGCCTGGCTCTCATATTAAAAGTATTTTTCTGTTTTTCAGTGTGCTGACTCGCAAAGGGCCATGACCCTGCAAATGTTCTTCTTCTTCAACCCAATGTATCAGTACAATCCTGTTCTCATTCGCATGCTTGCTGCTTTAGTATGAGTTTATACACGAAGTTGAAACAAATGTAGAGTAATGTAATGTACAAGGACGTTTAAACCATGGACAAGGGAACTCATGACCTGAGAAGACGTGCCAAGGTGTGAAGTAACCCCCGGATGTGCCACCTCCGAAGACGTCAATTATGAAGACCAATCAAAATGTTATGAATTATCGTGGGGTGACACCTAGAATTACCTAATGTCAAATTTGATAGGTTAAAGATAGTGGGGTATAGTAAATGTCCAATAGAATTTTGGGGGAAGGTATTACGAAAAAGGGATAAAAACCCATGTCACAGAAGGGTCGTCAGAACTAGGTAGGGAATGCTATTGATTTTATCCAGAAACTCTGTCACTCTGTTTGGTGACTCTGAGACTTATTAAATCATCCTCACCCATAGACTGCCCCTTTACACTTCTCCTCCTTATGAGGGAAGTGTCCCCTGTCCTTTAGATGAGTTTAGACTGATGGCGTTTTTAACTGATGTCCTGAAGGCGAAGACTGATCCTGTGTGCTGACCTAATCCTTGGAGGGTAATTCTGACAATGCAATTCGTAATTTGTCTGTTTGCTTTTCCTTTCTAGGTACCAACTGCTCATTTTGATAGAGGCCATAGCTAGATATTTTACAAATTGGTGTTCTAAATTGTTTTGCATGAAGCCCAACATGCTGATGCTAATGAGTGGTTAGGATAGGAGTTCACTTCGACTGACGCAAATAGACAAATGACTGACGTTACGCTTTGCTGAACTGAGACATATATGACATTTGCTGTATTCTGATCTATGTTCGCGCCGTGCTATGTTCTTATGTTTGTGATTCTTGCATTAATGAAATCTTATCACAGTTGTCATATCGTGACTATGCTCTTATACTTCCTGGTATTGAGATTAACTCTTCTGCTCGTAGATTGTAATCAATAGGGAATAAAATTCATAAAATTCTATCAAAAGGTGTGGTTATTCGTGACTGAAAGGTCATGATTGCGTCAACAATTTGATTAATGTCTTTATCCAAAGTAAAGTGCATTGTGGTGTTAAATATTGATGACATTATTGATATATTGCTTGACATATTGATCAGTTATCTCATCCTACGGTGTCTCTACACTGTGTCACAAGATTCATTGGCCTAAAACGAGTCCTAAAGTATAATAAATTAACATAAAAGGACGCGTTAGCAGGTGCATCCAAGAGGTCTCGCCCAGTGCAAGTCAAAGTGGGCATTGAGAGCTCCAAGGATCGCAGTGTCTTCCACTCTCTCCTGGACAGAGAATATGGATTATAAAGAAGGAAGCAACTTCAGCAGCATCTGAGACCACCTATCTGGCCACATCCACCACCCCCGCTACAGCACTACTCGCCACAGCTTGATTGGCCATCCAGTATAGGCACTTACCTGATTTGCCAACCAGCTCATGGACACAGCTCTTGGAGGCTGAACAACCCGCATTTTCCGCTTCCATGGGCACGTTTTTAATCTTGTGAATCACTCCCTGTCTTTGAGGACTACTCTTGCAGTCTCCCTAGCTTGTTACCAGCCCCCACGGTAATCCTTTGTCAATTTGTCTGGCCCCTCAACACCACCCTGTATGCCCCTAACACAGGATTGCCTGCATGTCAGCTAAAAGTAACTTTTGTTTCGTTGCACAGGAATTATACAAATTCGCTATCCATCCTCGCCCACGCCCCACCACCCAACACCAGTGACCCCAACACTGCTGCCCTCAACCTCAAGCAATGGCTCGACGACTGCGCCAACACCCTCGCTCCACTCAGGAAAACCACTAACACCTGCACCAACTAAAAAGCTCCCTGGTTCACCACAAACCTTCAGGCCTCCAAACGGGAATGCCGAAAAGCCGAGAAGATCTGGCACCAAGAACAAACAGAAAGCAACCACACGCCCTCAAATCCGCCATCCGCAAACACCACCAGCTCATCCGGACCACCAAAAGACCTTTCTACAAAGAACGAAGACAACAACGCACACAACAGCAAGGAGCTCTTCAGCATCATCAAGGAACTCACCAACCCCAAATCCTACTCTGCCGACCCCCCCTACCCGCAAGACCTCTGCAATTCCCTCACCACCATTTTTCACTGCAAGATCACAGACATCCATGGCAGCTTCGCACCGCCGTATCCCACCACCACCACTGCCAAGGCCGACCCCGACGCACCAATCCACACCAACATCCTGAGTGCCTGGACCCTCACCAACGACGAGGAAACCACCAAGACCATGAGCACCATCCACTCCTGTTCACCCACCGACCCCTGCCCTCCCCCCGTCTTCAATAAAGCCAGCCAAATCATCGCTCCCCAGCTCCAAATCCTTATCAACAGCTCCTTCGAGACCTCCATCTTCCCAGGGAGATGGAAACACGCCGAAGTCAACGCCCTGGTCAAAAAGCACAAAGTCGACCCCAAAGACCTCAAAAACTACCAGCCGATCTCCCTACTCCCCTTCCCTGTGAAGGTCATCGAGAAGATAGTCAACAACCAACTATCTCGCTTCTTGGAGGACAACAGCCTACTCGACATCTCCCAGTCCGGCTTCCGCAAGAGCCACAGCACCTAGACCGCCCTTGTCGCTTGCACCGACGACATCAGGAGCAGGCTCGACAAAGGTGAAACCGTTGCCCTCATCCTCCTTGACCTTTCTGCAGCCTTCAACACCGTCTGTCACCACACCCTTCGCACACGCCTCCACGACGCTGGAATCCGCCACAGAGCACTGTATTGGCTCACATCCTTCCTCTCTGGCAGAACCCAAAGAGTCCTCCTCCCCCATTCCTGTCAAAAGACACCAAGACCATCTGCAGAGTCACCCAGGGATCACTCAGCCCCACCCTCTTCAGTGTCTACATGGCACCGCTCGCCAACATCGTCTGATCCCACAGCCTTAACATCGTCTCCTACGCGGAAGACACTCAGCTCATCCCCTCTCTCACGAAGGACCCCGCAACCGCCAAGACTAACCTCCACACCGGACTTCACGCCATCGCCAACTGGATGGAGACAAGCTGCCTCAAACTGAACTCGTAGAAGACCGAGATCATCATCTTTGGCTCCAACAGATCAGCATGGGACGACTCCTGTTGGCCTGCCACTCTGGGATCTGCCCCAATGCCCACCACCCACGCACGCAACCTCGGCTTCATACCGGATGCATCGCCCTCTATGACCCAGCAAGTCAACGCCATCACATCCTCATGCTTTAACACCTTTTGCATGCTTCGCAAGACCTTCAGGTGGATCCCCATTGAAAACCAGAAGAACGGTCACCCACGCCCTTGTTAGCAGCAGACTGGACTACGTCAACGCTCTATACGCGGGAACAATGGCCAAGCTCCAGAGGAAACTTCCACGCATCCAAAACGCCTCAGCACGACTCATTCTCAACCTCCCTTGCCACAAACACATCTCAGCCCACCTCAGAGACCTCCACTGGCTCCTCGTCAACAAAAGGATCATCTTCAAACTCCTGATCCACGCTCACAAGGCTCTCCACGACGCCAGACCTGCCTACCTCAACGAGCGTCTCAACTTCCACATCCCAACACGCCAGCTCCGCTCCTCCAATCTCGCCCTTGTGACCGTCCCCTGCATCCACCAGACCTCAACTGGTGGCAGATCCTTCTCCCACCTTGCCGCCAAAACCTGAAACTCCCTTCCCGTCAACCTATGTCTGACCCAGGACCTCCTGACTTTCAGGAAGCGCCTCAAGACCTGGCTCTTGCGAGCAGTAGCACCCAACAACACCGCCTTGAGACCCTACCAGGTAAGTAGCTCACTCAACAAATTACTGATTGATTGATAGATCCATCAGTCACCAGGCATTAATTCACTATATTCCATTCCTGCTTATGTTGGCATGCCCCTAATGTATCACCAAGTGAGCCAAGACACCACATGCCAGCATCCATATCCCATCAACATAATGCAGAGCTATTGCAAGGTGGAAGTAAAACACCAATTTGGGAAACAGAGAAGTGAACCCCAGAGTAAAAGATGCACGTTCTGTCTAGGGATACCACTTTCTCCAGGCATAACGAATTCCCAAACAGTGCGCCCAAGTTGAAAGTATGGAGTTCCTATTCTGTTGGGAAGGATCAATTCAACAGGCGTTTACTACACTATTCATTGTAGCGTTATAGTCTCCACCAATTATTGTTGTATCAAGCGGTGCTCCAGTCAACAAACTAAGGAGTTCTCTTAGGGTGTCATCATGTGGGATAGAAAGGCGGTACATACAGAATAAACACAGACCATGTATGTTCCTTAAAGTACTCTGAGACTGCAATGAAGCAGGTTTGGGTGGATCTTTGAAACCATCAACCGTAGATTTTTATGAAGGAGAATGGCCCCACCCCTGGAGATCCATGTGTGATATACTCTTTTCTAGCCAAATCAACCCAGGAAGTCACAATTGCCACCAAGGAGATGCGTCTCCTCAAGCATGAGTACCCATTGGTTATATTGTGTGGCAAATTGATATACCATAGCAATAATAATATTAATTAAAAGAGGGAGTGACTATGGAGTATCACCAACTGCAGAAGGTAGGTGAGGCAAGTATAACAGAAAAGTTGAGATGGTCTCCACGTACTGAAGAACTTTAAGGAGCAGAGAAGCAGAGGCGGGGCAGACAGGGATAGTAGGACCACTGAAGGAGAGCCTGGGAAAGGAGCAGCCATGGAAGGATGCTCTTACAAAGAATGAGAAAGAGAACCATTATCTGCCCTACAGTTGTCTTACAATTAACGTGCAGGTTATACATGAGTTCAAATTTCTGGATTATCAACCTAGCAAACACAGTCCAAGAAAGCGCTGTATTTGCATATTATCAAAATTACATATAAACTGACAACACAGTGACGAGTTACATTGTGATCAAAACATCGAAACACAGTATCTTCAAATATAGAAGAGCAGCAAAATAAGAAAAACAAAGGCCCGTATTTATACTTTTTTTGCGCCGCATTTGCTTCGTTTTTTGACGCAAAAACGGCGCAAACTTGCAAAATACCATTGGCCCATATTTATACTTTTTGACGCAAAACTGCGCTAACGCACTTTTGCGTCAAAAAAATTAGCGCCGGCTAACGCCATTCTGAAGCGCCATGCGGGCGCAGTATATAAGCAATGACGTTAGCCGGCGTTAGCTGCCGGCGCTGCATTGAAAAAAACTACGTACACCAGGCAGCGCCGGCGTAGGGGGATATGGAGCTTGGGCGTGAAAAAATGGGGCAAGTCAGGCTGAGGCAAATTTTTCGCCTCAACCCGATTTGCACCATTTTTTTCCACTCCTAACCCCCATAGAAATGACTCCTGTCTTAGCAAAGACAGGAGTCATGCCCCCTTGCCCAATGGCCATGCCCAGGGGACTTCTGTCCCCTGGGCATGGTCATTGGGCATAGCGGCATGTAGGGGGGCACGAATCAGGCCCCCCTATGCCACAAAAAATGTTTTAAAAAAATACTTACCAGAACTTACCTTATTGTCCCTGGGATGGGTCCCTCCAGCCTTGGGTGTCCTCCTGGGGTGGGCAAGGGTGACAGGGGGGGTCCCTGGGGGCATGGGAGGGCACCTCTGGGCTCCTTCCGAGCCCACAGGTCCCTTAACGCCTGCCTTTTCCAGGCGCTAAAAAACTGCGCAAAAGCGGCCGTATGTCATTTTTTTTGACCCGCCCACTCCCGGGCGTGAATTTTGCCCGGGAGTGTAAATACGGCACACATGCCGCGGAGTCACTTTTTTAGACGGGAACGCCTACCTTGCATATAATTAACGCAAAGTAGGTGTCCACGCTAAAAAAGGACGCAAACTCCATGGACTTTGGCGCTAGACGCGTCTAACGCCAAAGTATAAATATGGAGTTAGTTTTGTGTCGGAATTGCGTCAAAAAAAACGACGCAATTCCGGCGCAAACAGAGTATAAATATGCCCCATTGTATTTTGTAGGTTTGCGCCGTTTTACGTCAAAAAGCGGCGCAAATGCGGTGCTAAAAAAAGTATAAACACGGGCCAAAATGTTTAAAAATATGTTTATGAGATCTTAAATCCAACAGGCAGTTATTAAAAATAACACAGCTCACCATGAAGCAGTGCTTACTTTGTGCTTGTTGTTTCCGATGCTGAGCACCGGCACTTATTTTTGAGGGCCGGGACTTCTTCTTCTGCCTCAAGCATTTGCTGCGAGCAAAAGACACATATGGGAAAGACGGAGGAAGGGAAAAATGAAAAAGCGTCACAAAGGTAGAAATCAGAAAGCTGTAAGAGTGAGCTGAAGGGGCAGTGAGTGGCTTTATATGGGTTAAAGAGGTCCGAAATGGCCTCATGATTGCGTCACCTCAGTATTCCGTGTTCCCACATTTAACTGCAGCAGCCACGTGTTTAAGAAGAGGGCTTTGGGCACCGGCACCTTTTTATTTACAAATTAAGCTCTGCTATGAAGACATAACAAGACTTTGACAAAATGGAAGTTCAGGTGTTGTTCCCCCACAAGATGAGATGTAGAAAGCACACAACGTCCACAAAGCATGCAACACACATTTTAAATTGAATGAACAGATCAACAAAATAAAAAAACGTAACAAATCTGATTTGTGTCACTGTCGTTTTTAAAAGGGAGCTTTCCCATTTGTATCAACTAGTGCTTTATAAACACGGCTAAACCGAACAAAGACCTTTCTCAGAATCTAAAGACATTTTTGAAAACCTTACAATATGTATGGTTAACTGTAAATAGAGTTCAATAAGTGCATTTGCTCCTATTTTCCCAAATATTGGGTGCCACTGGCCCGTTTTTCACAATCGGACGGTGCAATATTCAAAAGTCACACATGCAAAAAAAAAAGAACTCTCAGGGCACTAAACTTGATTTCATGTTAAAACAGATTACGTCAGAGCCTTTGTGCTGATGGAACACGTTCCCAGTTTTTTTTTATTCTGGCAGTTTTTGTTTAGCACGTGCTCATCCTTTAACAAAGCCCCAAAGCGTTTTTTGTTTAATCAACCAAGAGGCTACTCCTATTTGTTGTGTGCTAGAAATGGGGTCTTTAGTTGGCAGTCAGGTTACCCCCTGTCCAAGCAAGGACCCTCACTCTAGTGAGGGCAAAGGAGAAACACACCTGGTTAACCCCCACCCACCCTCTTGGAAGCTTGGCACGAGCAGGCAGACTGAACTCAGTGTGTAAAGTATTTGTACCAACACACACAGTAATACAGTGACAACACTACAAAATGTACACCACACCAGTTTAGAAAAATAAGTAACATTTATCTAAATCAAACAAGACCAAAATGACAAAAAAAAACATACACAAGTTAAATATGAATTTTCAAAAGAATAAGAGTCTTACTCCATAGAAAACAATGGAAATGATGATTTTGCACAAAGTACCTGATTTGCATCAAAATAAAGCCGCACGGGCGAGCGTGTGTCAGAAAAGTCAGTGATGTGCACTTTCACAGGCAGAAGCAGCAACTGCATGATAACCTAACAAAGCACAGTCACAAGCAGGGGCAGCACTTCTCCTCACCTCTTCAGCTCGTCTCCTTTGCAGAGGTTCCTCTTGAATCCAAAAGTGATCTTCAAGAAATCTAAAGTATGGGGTTTTGGGTCGACTGCTTGTACCCCTTTCTGCCTTTGAAGTAGGCAAACTTCAAAGGAAAGTCTCTGTTGTTCACAAGATCCTGCATTGCCCAGACCAGGCTAGAGGCACACACCAGGAGGTTGGAGACTGCATTGTGAGAGGGCAGGCACACCCTTTCAGGTGTAAGTGACCACTCCTCCCCTCCACTCTAGCACAGACGGCCCATCTGGATATGCAAGCAACACTCCAGCACCCTTTGTCTCACTGTCGAGACAGGATTCACAAACAGCCCAATTGTCAAACTGACCCAGACAGGAAATCCACAAACAGGCAGAGTCACAGAATGGTTAAAGCAAGAAAATGCCCACTTTCTAAAAGTGGCATTTTCAAACTAACAATCTAAAAAACAACTTCACTAAAAGATGTATTTTAAAATTGTGAGTTCAGAGACTCCATATTTCTATCTGCTCTCAAAGGGAATCTGCACTTTAAAGTTATTTAAAGACATCCCCCATGTTAACCTATAAGAGAAATAGGCCTTACAACAGTGAAAAACGAATTTAGCAGTATTTCACTGTTAGAACATGTAAAACACACCAGAGCATGTTCCACCTTTAACATACACTGCACCCTGCCCATGGAGCTACCTAGGTCATATCTTAGGGGTGCTTTACATGTATAAAAAGCGAAGTTTTAGGCCTGGCAAGTCGGTACACTTGCCAGGTCAAATTGGCATGTTAAAACTGCACACACAGACACTGCAGTGGCAGGTCTGAGCCATGTTTACAGGGCTACTAATGTGGGTGGAACAACCAGTGCTACATGCCCACTAGCAGCATTTGATTGGGCACCTCTAGTGCACTTTACTAGGGACTTACTAGTTAATCAAATATGCCAATCATGGAAAGCCAATTACGCATACATTTTACACAGGAGCTCTTGCACTTTAGCACTGGTCAGCAGTAGTAAAGTGCCCAGAGTACCAAATACGGCAAAACAGAGTCCAGCACACAGTCAAAACATGGGAAGCAGAGGCAAAAAAGACAGGGCAGACCACCTCCTGATTTTGCAATGACTATTGATCACACTTATCATCTTCATAATAACACCTTCCCCAAAGCAAAGCAAAATGCAATCCCTAGAATTAAAATGAAATCCTGAGAGAAGGAAGAGAAGCAGGAACATTCATCATCAAATTACTATGGAGTAATCCCATGTCCACCACTAAAGCATTCAGTCAAATGAAACCCCTACTACCAACACAAATTAAAGTTCAAAAAGTAACAAAAAGAAGCAGAAAATATATATCCAGGGAAGAGAATCCTAGAAAATATTCAGTGGACACCAGTGAAGTTAGGAGCTTCTGAAACACCTCCACCACAATCTTCTATAACAATAGAGAACCATAGATATGGACAAAATACTTACATGCGCAAGTGATTCTAGCACCAACATGCGGTTTGTCTTTTTTTAAATTCAAATAGCACTCCCTACTACACCAATTAATAAATTAACTAAATTAAACCATATATATGAAATACTTTGAAACTATAGGATGGTTTGGAGCGATTTAAAAAAATCTATGTTTAACTTCTTTGGATGGAATGCGAAACTGGACAACCCTCAAAAGAAGTTGTTTTTGATTATGTAAACTACTGCATTAATTTCAACTTTCCTTTGGCTATTTTTACAAACGTATAACATTCATATAAAGCTGGATACAAGTTAATATTTTCTCCTTTGAGAAGTTATAATTTCTTCAAAAAACCAAGCATTGGCAAAAATATTAGGTCTTGTCTATAAGAGCTAGTGGCTATGATAATGTTTTGCAACCATGCCGTACTGAATGACAGGCGATCTAGGAGCCTGGAGTAGCAGCATGGAGGGGGGAGAAATATATGAGGGAGACAGCAGAAAAACACACAAACTCTCCAAGAGGTCTTAAACAAAAAGAAAAAAGTAGTGCCTGAAAAATGAGAAGTGGAAGGACACAGTAATGCATCCATGCTCCAGGGGATAGATAAACTCATTAAGAGGAATGACGCCTAAACAAGCTGACAAATAAGAAGCACCAAATGAGAATGACTATGAAGACTACCAATGATAAGGTGTGAGCAGCCTCTAAGTTCCCTGTAAGGTAGCAAAAGGTATTGCAGGAGGCAAAGCATGTGCTGTCTTAGCTGAGAACCAATGAGATATCACTAAGCCACATTTTCATCCAGTAAGTACTTCATCAGCATTTAGTCCTTCATACCTTTCATCACATATACTTCTTCAATATAGTAATTATCAGTTTGGTATTTCCCCTAGCTCATATCAACCCATGAAGCAGTTAGTGAGAATGAATACTATGTGTTGGATGCACCCACCATCGCTAAGCTGGGGCGTGATAATGCTGTGGCGTGATAATGCTGTGGCTGCACCAGGTTGCCGATAGACAACTGACACTCAGAGCGCTTCCCTCGCAGAGGAGAGTTAGGCTCACTTGAGGGCTCAAATTACCAGAGCTTTGAGATGCAAAATTACTATGATGAAACATAGTGATCTAAAGCAAAGGTGTCAATGCAGCACACCCTCCTGCTGGTATGAATGTGGCTTTGCTGTCTAACAATGGATTGTAATTTTAACCAGAAGAAAAGCTGAGTAAAAAACACAGCTTCTTCAAAATATGTACTCTGCAATAGTAAATACCTTTTTAGGTTTGCATAAAGAAGGGGATCCCTGAAGTGTTCCTAGTTCCAGTAGAAACCTGAACACCAACAACTCATGGATTAGAAGTCAGGCAGTGAGCTGAGTAAGGTAGAGGGTTACACTGATGCTTTCGGATAAGCCATTGGCATGCAAGGCATTGGAACTTTGCTTTAATACCTTAGAAAATGATTGAAGACACTGAACATCCACTTAAGACCAACAAATGCAAATCATACACAAGCAGTGGGTAACCTCTTGGACTGAACTTCACACTATATGAGGTCTATGGCAATGAGTTTAGCTTTTCAGTCTGAAGAGGGTTTCATCTTTCAGGTTCCTCTATTCTGAAGGGAACTCAACCAAGGGAGAAACTTTCTTGGTGGCTTTTGATTAAAAGAAAAGACAAGCCAAGCTACAAATGAATAGAATTATAGAAATAAAGAGTATGGGATACCACCCGCATGTAAACAGTGGCTAATTTGAGGCGGTGATTGTCAGTGAGGACAACCGGCACTAATTTTTTGGGGCTTTGCCTTATTGTTCCTCATCAGACATTTTCAGAAAAAAAGAGAGAAAAACACACAGAGAAGAAAGAAGTAGAAAGAAAAAGATTGAAAACATGTTAAAAAGGAAGAAAGGAGGAACCTGCAAGAATGAGATACAATGGCAGGGAGTGCCTGGTGGTGGTTTAATGAGGCATGAGGTGTATCACACTATGTAGACTTGGTATTTGGCGTCCCAACATGTAACAAAACAAACAGCAGGATCCTGAGCAGAGCTTTGGGCACCGGCATTCATTCTTTTACAAATGAAGCACTTCATATAAACCAAAGAAACCTTTTTCCTACAAGAGTTACTTAATCAATGAGAAAATGTTGTGAAGTATAAATGAATCTAGGGAGTCCAAGGGCAAACAAAACCTTATGGTGGTGTCAGAGTATGATCAACTACAGACAAAAAGTGTGGTGGGTAGTAATTTGGAGGAATAATGGGGTCCAGTAATGACCCAGAGGTGCAGGCATGAAATGCACACTTTGAACTCATGGTCAGGTGTGGCAGCTTCATCAGCATGGATGAAACCAATCAGGCTAAAACAACAGGAGAGAGGAGAAGAAAACCTAGTACAAGGACGGCAGCCCCTGCGAAGGAACAGCAACACTTTTTGGGGTGGAATATGTTCACAAAAAATGCAAAAATGTTGGATTTATTGGGCGGAAGCATGAGTGGGTACAATTGCAATGGCATCTTTATTTTATTAGTTAAATAACAATCAACTTGTAATTCTGACCCGTGTGTAAACATATGTTTATGTACTGGTTGGAAAAAATGAAAGACTCATAATCAGGCCTCAAGTTATTTGTCCAAAATCAATGTGTTGAGCCGAGGCCGGGATTTGAATCTGGTGCCTAATGCCCCAATGTCTGCAGCTCCAGTCATTAGACAATATCTCTAGCAACCTAGACCATATCTCCTCCTCTTTCTTTAAAATGACCCCACCTTTTAGCCAAAAGGAGAGTTATGATTGGCCAGGGTGCTGGAGGTAGGGGTGCTGTAGATGGTGCAGCACCCTTAAAAGAACCTTGCAGGGGGTCAGGCGGAGCATAAGAAAGACAAAGGCCTTTAACTTTTCTTTTTTATCTTGTTGCATTAGCAGTGTATCCAAAGACAGAGGTCAGATGTCCAAAGACAAAGGTCAAATGTCAGACAATTGTTTACCGACAAATGAATGTATATTCTTTTAACATGTAGATTGGTGTTCACTTGTCCTTTCCAGTTGCGGCTCCTCCGTTAAGGTGACGGAGTATCACACCAGTGCTCTCTCAGCAGTGAAAACAAGACAAAATAATAACAAAACAGGTTATTGTCATTTTATTTTTCCACGCTGAGCTGAGTCAAGAGCGGGGTGGCACTGGGCCACCCTGATTGAAAGCAGCTGCAGCAGTGAGGAGGGGTGGGCACTGCAGCAAAAGTGTGCATGTCAGTTTGGCCAGCCGTCTTAGGACGGCTAAACTGACATGCGCACTTAGATCTCTCCATCAGATCTGTGGTGCACAGCCAGGCGGAGTACAGGCACAGGTTCCCAGGACCCGACTGAGTTTCAAACCAGACTGCTCAGACCCATCTTGGTGCCTTTCTCATGCTGGGTATTACTAGCATGAGAGCAGTGTCTGGATAGGGGAGTCTGGGAGCCTTTGCATGGAGTGCCAGGATTCAAGGGGAGCAGAAGAGCACACAAGCATTGAGATGGTGGCTGGCAGGTAAGTGCTATTTTAATTATTTCTCCCCCTGTGCTGTCCCCCACGCTGCTTCCCATGCTAACCTCCCTCCACCACTTTGCGCTGCCCCACCACTTTTCTTTCTCAGCCTCTGTTCCTTTCTCTAATTGCATGGCGAGGGAAATCTGTAAAGTGAACCAAATTACAATTTTACTGAGGTACAGGAAAGGTTTTAAGGATGCCAGCTGTTTTATAACACACAACAGTCCGTTATGTAGTTGTAAATGAACTGTGCAGATATTTCAAAACATATTGGCATCAAGGAAAGTCATTACAATGAAAATGTGCTCTTTGTAAATTTTATATCCTACCATGCCACAGTCATATATTTGGGACAGGGTGCTCCAAAACACACTCCTGAACACACAGAACTTCCCCACCACTCTCCTGCTGAATGGGCCTTTCAGGTTTTCTTCACTTGTTCTGTGTAAAGCTTGGACTTTTGACCACGTCTATGACTTTCGTTACGTAACATTGATGGCACTACTCCCACTCTGAAAATTGTTCCCGCACTATTGATTATGGGTAGGTCGGCACTCCGCAACCTTTCGGATAGGTTAACACACTATAAACACCACACATGCAAACGTTGGAGGGCTGCGCCCTCAAATTCTTCTTAAGGATTAGTCTTGCATGGCCTACTGACTATCTGCTTCCGGCAGCTTTGCCAAGTGTCACGCATCTCGGGCTATATTAACTCATTTCACTATTTCTCTGCAGCTGTCACGCAAATTGTAGAGAGCCACTCGGGCTCTGCTATACATTGTTGCCCATCAAGGGTGCGAGGGCGGGCCGCAGCCCGATGTTATAAATAAAGTTGAGGATGATGACCCGGCAGTTCCGGAAAGAATTTGACTAGTTTGTGTGTCTGTGCGCAGACGATAGCGGGCCCTGCACCTCATCACACAAATCAGCAGAGTTCAGCTAACAGTTTGTTTGAAATTGGCAGTTCATAAGTAAAAGTAACAGGTTTCTCATTTCTTAGGCTTATATTAGTGTATAAACACAAAAATGTGTTATTGGTTTTTTAAGTGGAACCCCTCCTTTTATAAGCAAAAAGCATTGAATACCTATTACTTCATTCAAGGCACGTACCTGATGAAATGTTGCGCTTTTGCTGATTACAGTTTATGAAATTTCAATCATGCCTATTTTGTGTCCTCTGAAGAGAAATGCACACTCCACATACTTTAGAAATTAGCAGAATCCCATGAATGTCAATAAATCGGTATATGCAAAGTATAACTTCTTTTAGGGCCAGATGTAGGAAACTTTTGTGAGTTGCAAATGGCCCGATTCGCAATTTGCGACCCCGCAAAATCGGAAATGGGATGCAAAAATCCCATTTCCCACTCGCAAAATGCGATGCGAGCCATTACCGACTCGCAAAAATAGCGACCCCATTTTGCGACCCGCTAATAGCAAGTCGCAATTTGCGAGTCGCAACCCAAATGCAATAGCCGCTCGCAAATTGCGACTAGTCGCAAAAAGCCCATTTTGCACTTCCAATTTACCACTAACTCAGAGCAGGTGGTAACGAGAACCAAAGTATAAAAGGAGACCCAGAAGGCACCTGGGTTACTCAAGATGGCGGAGATATATGTGATAGGAAGGAGGAGGAGAGTCCACGCCGCACAGCAGAGGAGGAGGAGGATCCAGAGACAGGAGAAGATATACAGAACCAGGCAGACACTTTTCCAGCAAACTGAGGAGGAGATTTATGATAAATATAGACTCAGCAGTGCAGCAATATTAGATTTAATAGAACTACTCAATCCACAGCTACAACGCCAGACTGTGCGCGGCTGCGCCATCCCTACACATGTGCAAGTGCTTTGCTCACTGCACCTCTTGGCCTCGGGTAGCTATCAGGGGGTCATTGCCGTGGCAGGTGGGGTATCCCAAAGTTCACTCTCACGGTTCTTCAGGGCATTCCTAGATGCCATACTCACACACATGTCCAGATACATATACCTACCCAGGAATGAGGCAGAAATCAACAGTACCAAGTTGGAATTCTACAGGATTGCCAACTTCCCCCATGTCATAGGGTGTGTAGACGGGACACATATACAAATATGCCCTCCTGCAAATCTGGAATATCTGTTCCGCAATAGGAAGCGTACCCACTCACTCAACATCCAGGTGGTATGTGACGCCCATTATGTTATCACTGACATGGTTGCCAAATTTCCAGGGAGTACACATGACTCTTACATTTTCAGGCACAGTGGGATACACCAACGCCTAGAACGTGAGACGGATATCTCCTAGGTATAGATGAATACACCTTGCAGACATACACACAGGTCAATGTGGAACCCATCTATGCCCGGCTAACATTGTACATTTTGTGCCACACAGGTGACAGTGCGTATGCACTTCGACCATGGATACTTACCCCGTACTTAACACCCAGCAATGAGACAGAGAGGCGATACAACAGTGCACATAAGAGGACCAGAAATATCATAGAACGGAAGATTCAGATGCCTCCACAGAAGTGGAGGTGCCCTCCAGTATACCCCAATAACAGCTTTCAAGATTGTTGTCGCATGCGCTATCCTGCACAACATTGCCACCAGACGTGGGCTACCTCTCACCCCAGAAGACCCAGATTCGGAGGATGAAGAGCGAGAGCTACCACATCGCCATCATGGGGATAGAAGCATCGCAAATCAAGGCAGACTGAGACGGGAACACATTGCAAACCAATACTTTGGAAGGTACGTGCTAACTGTCACCACACTCACTAATGTCACACACAAGGTCCAGGTGTGAAGTGGAACTAACAAGTGTTTTAATTTGTGCAACCAAAAAAAAACTATATACATTGACAACAGTTCAGGGGCTGTAACAGTCCTCCTGGCATGAGGACACATTGACCTCATGTGCCCCAACCCCAGGACAGTGTGGAGCTCATATCCTACGCCGGCCTCGGCCAGCATGGCTGGTACCAGGGGTGTCAGCAGTGCCCTGCCTTGCGCTTCCACTGAGCAACACCCTGGTGTCACTGGCAGAGACACTGCTGATGGTGGAGCCCTCCTCGCTGTCTTGCGGCGTGTCAGCCACGCCCCTGGCCACCTGCAGTGTCTCCATAATATCAACAGCATGGCTGAGACAGCCCAGTCCACGTGCCACATCACTGGCAAAGTGGCCCATGTCAACTTGGAGGCTGACCGTGCGCCTAGAAAGGCCAGTAGTGTTCACAGCCAGCCTGACTATGGAGGCAGACATGCGGTCCAGCCGGTTAAGTAGCTGCCTGTCAAGACGCCTTGCACCCTCTCTCTCAGTTATGAGTTCAGCCACAAGTTGTCTCATGGAGAGTGCAAGGTCGCCCACATGTGTCTTCAGTTGTTGCAACTCCGTGTGTACAAGCTGCATGCGTCTGCCTTGGTTTCGCTCCATGCGCCGCAATGCCCCTGTAATTCACCTAATCTCCTGTGTTTGCAGGCGCTGACCCCGTAGGAGTGCGGCCTCAGCAGGTGACATGGAGGCGTCCCCTGACTCTGCCTGCCGCTCTGATGGTACATTTACACGTCACCTGCGACGCAGTGGAGGCTCTGTGTCTTCTACAGTGGCACTGTGGCTGGGACCAGGTGTTGGATCACACACCACTATGGCAACTGCTGTATCATGAGAGGACTGAGTGTTGGTGGTGCAGGTCTCAGTAGTGGCTGGTCCTGATTCATCTGTTGGCTGCTGGCTGACCAGTGGCCCCTGGATGCTTTGGCTGGTGGGGGTGTCTTGTGGGAGACCTGTGGGACATAGGGAACACACTGTCAGTATTTACTATCTGTTATATGCTTCCTAATAAACTGTTGCCTATCAACTGCCTACTTGACTACATTGCCCATAATGCACCATTCTGGTGGTTGCTACTCTGAAATGGAGCTATTTTGGTTGTTCATGCTACTGTGTACAAGGTGGGTGGGGGTATGGCATTATTGAGGGTACATGCATGTCTCATGGTACTCACCGGTTGATGGTCCTGGCTCTGATGTATCCAGATCTCCCATCCCGCACACTGCCTCTGGCTCCAGGGTCTCCTCAACTCTTTCCTCCAGGGGTGTGGGTGGTGGTATTGTGGACGGTCCCCCTCCAGTGCCTCTCATCTCCCGGAGCCGCTCTGCCACCCTCTCCTTGGTCCGGGAGCGCAGGTCATACCACCTTTTTTTTTATTCTTTGATGCTCCGGTGGCTGACACCCAGGGAGTTCACTTTGTCTTGGATGTCCGTCCAGAATCTTCTATTCTCCACCTCTGGCACAGTGAGGGCTGCCTTCCCAAAAAGTTGGTCATGGTGCTGGAAGCACTCCTCTGTCAGCACCTCCAGCTCTTTCTGTGCAAATTTAAGTTTGCGCTTCCTTGGTGTCTCAGCCATGGTAGCTGCTGTTCTCTCTGTTTGCAGTTCTGCTGTTAAAATAGGTGTGGTCCTCCCTCCTCCCAGGTGTATTTGTAAACTTCCTGGCTGTGATGTCATCATCATGAGCCAGGAAGTGTTTTCCAGAGTGTTCTGCAGCACCTGCATTCAATTTGCGGCACAGTCGCAATTTGCGACACCCACTCGCAAATTGCGTGTTCATTTTTAGCGCGGTCGCAAAAAGCGACCTCGCAAACAGCGGACTCGCAATCTGCGGTGCAACTTCATTTGTGAGTCGCAAATTGAAGTCGCGTTTTCTTCTTGGATACCATTTAGCGAGTCGGAAATTGCGAGTCGCAATGACTCACAATTTCCGACTCGTTAAATTTTTCCTACCTACATCTGGCCCTTAGTTCTTTTTTATGCTTTTACTGCGTCTTTTAGACGTGCGACGCCCCCTAGCTGTCAACAGAGGCAGCCCGGCTTTAGCTTCACAATAATGTAGAGTCAACACAGTATTATGTAGTGTGTGTGTTCGGTTCCCAGCCTGAGGTCTGAAAGGCGCACTGAGATGCTCTGCCTCTGAGACTTGTGACACTATTCCATAAATAAAGAGGTTAAAAATTAAAATCTGCCTCATTACGCGATCACGATTCCTTTTACTGAAAATAAAATGTCACTCATTATATCACACGTCACTCAATTAATTTACGATAGTTTCGGGTAAAAGGAAGAGGCATTTCATCTAACTGGGGAGATGCAGGAGGGGCACCGTTAATTCCCACTGACTTAACTGTCTTGGAATTAAAACAAATGTCATCCGCTTCTAAGGCTGACAAACAATCTGTTCACCACTAGGTGGAGCCAGAGATCCACTAATAGAAACAACGCTCAGTATTGGAAAGCGTTGCGATTACCCTGCTTCTACTAGAATTTAGACAAAACACTGAGAGGACAATGTGCAAACCAGTTTGTTCAATTGTGTGTGGGGCAGTGTATGGATGAGAATTTAGGACCTAACATATCAAACAGTTGATCAACAAGTACAACATTGTATTCATAAATTAAACAAAAATAATATGTAGCCAGGTACTTTTACAGTAGACGAATTAAAGTTTGCACACCAGGCTACTGTTTGTACGTTTAACATAATGCTGTATGTGCCAGTCAGATACGTGGTAAAATATTGCTTCCTGTGTACAGGATGGGACGGGTGACGGTCTGTAGAACGGCTTTGTGAGTGGATAAGAGAGAGGAGGTGCTAACGTCGTTCTCTTGTTTTGATTGGTGGTCCACGGGCTCTGCTAGAAGCAAAGGGTGTTTACAGTAGGCATTGAAAGACTGCAGTGAAACCTATCTACGTGACGGGCGGTAACGTGCCCCTGATATTAAGAATAACTGCCCTCCTGCCATTACAGGGATTGATTGCATGAAAGTACATTTCAGCCATTAAAACAGACGCAAATAGCTGGTCGTGGTAAAATAAATAGAAATAGCTTGAAAAGAGATTACAAGGTATGGCAAAACTTTGAAGCCGGAAGGAGAAAATAAAACATGAACTCCAAATACTTTCAGCACAGTAAAATAATGCAAGTGGACGTATGACCTTTTTCATCTATTCTTTCATCTTGTGAAATGCCACGAAACATTTGAAACTACGTTTTTGGTTCTGGACCTTCACTTAAGAAATCAGTGCATTCTGGGACTTTCAGTCCTCATTTGATTCCATAATGATGATTTGTAAAGTGAAAATCGAAGACTGATTACCCAACGTTTGGTGTAGATGGGCCAACTTGGCAAGCCCTACATGTGTCAAATGGCAGTAGTATAATAATGAAGATACTTCCTTGTATTGTCACGCATGCATGAGCATAGCAAAGAGGCCAGTGATGGAATGAGCAGGCAAAGAGCATTGCATTGCTGCTGACAAGTGATCATTCCAAAGAGGACACTGATTGGTCGGTGTACAGGCTGAAGTATTCCGTGACCTAGTGGAAGTGGTTCTGTAATGAGAGGCCAAGGATTGTTTGGCATGGAAAGCAATGAGTTTTCATGAGCAAGGAGTCTAAGTATTAAGTGGACATGGGATCTAGGTCTGAGTACATTGGTGCCTGTTTATCTGCTGGTCTGTGCACATGGTGGTACATTGCTCTCGCTGCATGCTTGCATGCATGTATCATCTATGACAATGGTGCATGGATGATCTGCATCTGTCCTAGGGTGGTCACATTACTCCAACACATACGGTTTCGAGGCCAGGATTTTCAATCTTCTAATTGTTGCGAATAGAATGTTATTTTTTATTAGTTCAATAGAAGCAACTCAAAACTACAAACACCCAGAATGTATTAACGTGTCCAATAAATCCCAGGACGGTAACCAGTGTCCGATAGGACATGAGCAGTGTGGTCAACCCTACCAAGGTTTACCCACACAAAGATCTAACCTGTCGGCTTTGTCAATCCTTGTTTCTGTTTTTAAAGTCAATTGGTAAAGAAATGAATGGCTAAATTATGGACCGAAATAAGCTGAATATGTTTCACTATTTTTAAAAACCTCTGTTACTACAGGAACATAACAATGGCACCCATGGGATATCTAGAAGTATGGCAATAGCACAGATATGGTTAATAGACGGGACCCACATGTTTGGAGGAGACCCTGAGTCCTGGCTCTTTCCCATCACATGGCCACAGTCAATGCGGTTGTTTCCTCTCACGCCAACCACACTAATATGGCAGGGCGGTACCAGAATATGGCTGTAAGAATATCGTCTGATATAAATATTGTACAAAAGTATCACCCCATTGGAGTTAATAATATTAGAAATTCTGGGTGATATTTTTGTAAACAAAATTCAGGATACAATATTTCTGCAGAAGATGTTCTGATATACAATCCACTGCAACTGTTCATTCAGGTCTTCTTGGTAAATGCAATTTCCAACTTCAAAGGTTCAGAATCCCACATCTAAAATGTTGCTGAGACTGAAAAAGTACAGTCTTATCTCCCCTGCCCTGTGCTTTCTGCAAGTGGGTGCCGCTCCTTGTGAATTGTACTCGTAGCTCTCTGCAGTCTTGAGGCTCACTTAGTAAAGGGGAAAACTGCGAGGTACATTCCCAAATGCACTCTCCAATATAAGGATCATGAATGTCTAGTGACCCTTTCTTCCAGCACGCCTAATCAAGGCCAAATGTCCTCTGGAACTCCCTTGCGCCTCTGATCTAGCTTGAAAGTAATCTCTTGAAATTTCAAAAAGCCTGAAAACTCCAGCTTTTCAATAAAGGATGGCTTTATTACTCATCATGTGTTTTTATGCCTTTGTTAGAAATGGGTCTTTAGTTGGCAGTCGTTTGTACTCTGTCCAAGTAGAGACCCATACTCTAGTCAGGGCAAGGGAGTCAAACAGCTGAAATAACCACTGCCCACCTCCTTGGTAGCTTGGCTCAAGCAGTTAGGCTTATCTCAGAGGCAATGTGTAAAGTATTTGTATACACACACAGTAACAGTAAGAATACCACAAAAGTACTCCACACCAGTTTAGAAAAATAGCCAATATTTATCTGAGTAAAACAAGACCAAAACAACAAAAATCCAACATATACAAGTAAAGATAACACTTTTTAAAGATTTAAATGAGTTTTAGTCCATAGGAAGCAATGGTCGTATCTTTTTAGCGCAAAGTACCTGGGATATGTCAAAACAAAGATGATATTGGCCCCAGGGGAGGTGAGGTGCCGAAAAAGCAAAGCAATGCGTTGGTTCCTTACTGCACGGGGGTGATGCGTTGATTCTTTCCTTGCAGGTGAGTTTGTGCATTGGTTCCTTACTGGCGGGGAAGGTGATGCGTTGAGTCTTTACTAGCAGGAAAGGCGATGCATTGATTTCCAGACATGCAGCCTTGGCTCCTAACTGCAGTGCGGGGTCGATAAGAAATTGATGCCCAGGGACAATGCATGTAAAATCCAGATGCACTGTAATGATGGAACCGCAGTGAAACAGGCACTGTGTTGATTCTTCAACCACAAGACAGGTGCGGCGTTGATTCTGCAGGCGTTGCATCGATATTTCATCTGCAGTGCATCAATGCCTGGGTTTTCCCCTTCAGGTCACAAGCTTACACTTCCAAGAGCCTACAGACTGGAATTGGCACCACTTGGCAAGTCAGGACTCTCAGCAGAAGAGCCCAGGCACTGACAGATTAAGTTGTTGATGTCCCTGAGACTTCTTAACAGGAGACAAGCTCAGTTCAAGCCCTTGGAGAATCTTGAAAAGCAGGATGTTGAAAGCAAAGTCCAGTCCTTTCACTCCCAGGACAGAAGCAGCAAGCAACAGGCCAGCACAACAAAACAACAGGCAGAGTGACAGTCCCTCCTACAGCATCCAGCTCTTGTTCCTGACAGAATAACATCAGTCCAGAAATATTCTATGTGGTGTCAGAGGCCCAGTACTTACACCTATTTCTGTTGAAGCAGGGCAAACGTCAAAGAGAAGTCTTTGTAATGCACAAGACCATGAGCCCTTTCCCTAGCCCCAAGCACACTTCCTGGGACTGGAGATTGCTTTGTGTAAGGACAGGCACAGCCCTATTCGTGTGCAAGTGTGAGCTCTTCCCACCACTCTAGCTCAGGAAGACCCATCAGCCTGGTGATGGGCCATTAACCCCTTCGCTGCCAGGCCTTTTCCCCCTCCTGTGCCAAGCCTTTTTTTGGCTATTTGGGGCAGTTCGCGCTTAGGCCCTCATAACTTTTTGTTCACATAAGCTACCCACGCCAAATTTGCATCCTTTTTTTCCAACACCCTAGGGATTCTAGAGGTACCCAGACTTTGTGGGTTCCCCAGAAGGAGGCCAAGAAATTAGCCAAAATACAGGGAAAATTTCTTTTTTTCAAAAAAATGGGAAAAAGGGCTGCAGAAGAAGGCTTGTGGTTTTTTCCCTGAAAATGACATCAACAAAGGGTGTGCGGTGCTAAAATCACCAGCTTCCCAGCTTTCAGGAACAGGCAGACTTAAATCAGAAAACCCAATTTTTCAACACAATTTTGGCATTTTACTGGGACATACCCCATTTTTATGATTTTTTGTGCTGTCAGCCTCCTTCCAGTCAGTGAAAGAAATGGGCATGAAACCAATGCTGGATCCCAGAAACCACAACATTTCTGAAAAGTAGACAAAATTCTGAATTCAACAAGGGGTAATTTGTGTAGATCCTACAAGGGTTTCCTACAGAAAATAACAACAGAAAAAATAAATATTGAAATTGAGGTGAAAAAATCTGCAATTTTTCTCTACGTTTTACTCTGTAACTTTTTCCTGCAATGTCAGATTTTTTAAAGCAATATACCGTTACGTCTGCTGGACTCTTCTGGTTGTGGGGATATATAGCGCTTGTAGGTTCATCAAGAACTCTAGGTGCCCAGAGCCAATAAATGACCTGCACCCTGCAGTGGGTTTTCATTCTATACCAGGTATACAGCAATTAATTTGCTAAAATATAAAGAGTAAAAAATAGCTATCAAGAAAATCTTTGTATTTCCAAAATGGGCAGAAGATAAGGTGTTGAGGAGCAGTGGTTATTTGCACATCTCTGAATTCTGGGGTGCCCATACTAGCATGTGAATTACAGGGCATTTCTCAAATAGACGTCTTTTTTACACACTCTTTTATATTTGGAAAGAAAAAATGTAGAGAAAGACAAGGGACAATAACACTTGTGTTGCTATTCTATGTTCCCCCAAGTCTCCCGATAAAAATGGTACCTTACTTGTGTAGGTAGACCTAGCGCCCACAAAAGGAAATGGCCCAAAACACAACGTGGACACATCCCATTTTTTTTAACTGAAAACAGAGGTGTTTATTGACAAGTGCCTACCTGTAGATTTTGGCCCCTAGCTCAGCCGGCACCTAGGGAAACCTACCAAACCTGTGCATTTTTGTAAACTAGAGACCTAGGGGAATCCAAGATGGGGTGACTTGTGGAGCTCTGACTAGGTTCTGTTACCCAGAATCCTTTGCAAACCTCACAATTTGGCCAAAAAAACACTTTTTCCTCTCATTTCGGTGACAGAAAGTTCTGGAATCTGAGAGGAGCCACAAATGTCCTTCCACCCAGCGTTCCCCCAAGTCTCCCGATATAAATGCTACCTCACTTGTGTGGGTGGGCCTAGCGCCCACGAAAGGAAATGGCCCAAAACACAACGTGGACACATCATATTCTTTCACAGAAAACAGAGGTGTTTTTTGCAAAGTGCCTACCTGTGGATTTTGGCCTCTAATAAATGTTCCCCCCCTCACCCCTTGCCTACGGGGTCGCTCCCCTTGCGTGACGGCGCAAAAAAAAAGATACCCAGTGCCTAGTGGTTTCTGCCCCCCTTGGGGCAGATTCACCTAAAATCGGCCGATTTGCCCCCAAAGCGGGCAGAAATGGTCTAAATACAATTTGCCCCTCCAGGGGAGCGACCCTTGCCTAAGGGGTCGTTCCCCATCTCTAAAAAAACAAAAAAACTAAATTGCACTGGCGCCTAGAGGTTTCTGCCCCCCCTGGGGGCAGATCGGCCTAATAACAATAGGCCGATATGCCCCCAGGGGGGGCAGAAATGGCCTAAAATAAATTTGCCCCTCCAGCCCCCCGGGGAGCGACCCTTGCCTACAAGGCCGCTCTCCTTGCGTGACAGCGCAAAAAAAAGATCCCTGGTGCCTAGTGGTTTCTGCCCCCCTTGGGGGCAGATTGACCTAAAATCGGCCGATTTGCCCCCAAAGCGGGCAGAAATGGTCTAAATACAATTTGCCCCTCCAGGTAGGGGTCGCTCCCCATCTCTAAAAAAAACAAAAAAAAAACAAAACACAAACAAAAAAATTAGCCCTGGCGCCTAGAGGTTTCTGCCCCCCGGGGGCAGATCGCCTAATAACAATAGGCCAATCTGCACTCGGGGGGGCAGAAATGGCCTAAAATAAATTTGCCCCACACCCCCCCGGGGAGCGACCCTTGCCTACAAGGTCGCTCCCCTTGCGTGACGGCGCAAAAAAAAAGATCCCTGGTGCCTAGTGGTTTCTGCCCCCCTTGGGGGCAGATTGACCTAAAATCGGCCGATCTGCCCCCAAAGCGGGCAGAAATGGCCTAAATACAATTTGCCCTTCCAGGGGAGCGACCCTTGCCTAAGGGGTCGCTCCCCATCTGTAAAACAACAACAACAACAAAAATCCCCGGTGCCTAGTGGTTTCTGCCCCCTTGGGGGCAGATCAGCCTCATTAAAATAGGCTGATCTGCCCCCCTGAAGGGCAGAAGTGGCCTAAAATAAATTAGCCCCCCAGGGGAACAATCCTTGCCTAAGTGGTCGCTCCCCTTTCGTGAAATTCCCGAACAAAAAAAAAACTCCCTGGTGTCTAGTGGTTTCTGCCCTGGCCTCATAAAAATAGGCCAATCTGCCCCCAAGGGGGGCAGAAATGGCCTAAATATAATTTGCCCCCTATGGGAGCGACCCTTGCCTAAGGGGTCGCTCCCCACACCTAAAACAAAAAAACTAAACAAAAAACTAAAAAAACTAAAAAATTATCCCTGGTGCCTAGAGGTTTCTCCCCCCCCTGGCCTAATAATCCCCAGGGGGGGGCAGAAAAGGCCTTCAAAAAAAATGCCCCCCCCTGGGAGCGACCCTTGCCCAAGGGGTCGCTCCCTTATGTCCATCTCCTTTTTACAAAAGATATCCCTGGTGTCTAGTGGGCGTTTTGACAGCCGGATTGCTTTCAATCCGGCTGCCAAAACGCAGAGAGAGTCTTCAAAGGGAAGGAAATACATTTCCTTCCCTTTGAAGCCTCTCTCGGCCTCCCCCACGTGATCGGAAGTGAAATGCAAAGCATTTCTCTTCCGATCGCTTCTGTGACAATCAGCGCGCGCGCGCGCTGACGTCACAGGGGGGGGGGGTGGAAGGGGAAGGGCTTCCCCTTCCATCCCTGACTTGGGGGGGTGAGGGGGAACCCCTCAGAAGGAGCGCTAGCGCTCCCTCTGGGCTGTGTGCCCAGGACGTAATGGTTACGTCCTGGGCACAGCAGCACTGTGCCTCAGGACGTAACCATTACGTCCTGAGCACAGAACGGGTTAAGATATGCAGAGCACACTTCATCTACCTTTGTGTGATTGTCTGGCGTGAATACACAAACAGCCTGTAGGAAAGTAGCCTTTCTTGGCATGGTTACCCCCTTTTCTGCCTGTTTTCAGTATGTTTGACTGTGTCCACAGGGATCCTGCTAACCAGGACCCCAGTGGTTATGCTCTCTCCCTTAAAACCTTTCAACTGTACCCTTTCTTCCCACATTTGGCATACTGGTCCTCGCATGTAAGTCCCTAGTATATGGTACCCAGGGCATTGGGCTGCAACATGTATTAAGCCACCCATGGGGAGACCATGCAAAAGGTTCTGCAGGCCTGCCATTGCAGCCTGCGTGAAAGGGTGCATGCACCCTTACCACTATAGGTCACTGTAAGTCAGCCCTATGGCAGGCCCTCCTAGCCAAGAGGGCAG
This sequence comes from Pleurodeles waltl, assembly GCF_031143425.1. Lineage (NCBI taxonomy): Eukaryota > Metazoa > Chordata > Amphibia > Caudata > Salamandridae > Pleurodeles > Pleurodeles waltl. The sequence continues at coordinate 956,891,679 of NC_090443.1, forward strand.
GGTGCAAGTACCTGTGTGTGAGGGCACCCCTGTACTAGCAGAGGTGCCACCACAAACTCCAGTTCCATTTTCCTGGACTTCGTGAGTGCGGGGACGCCATTTTATGTGTGTACTGGACATAGGTCACTATCTCTGTCCAGCTACGTAATGGTAACTCCAAACCTAGGCATGTTTGGTATCAGACATGTCAGAATAATACCCCAATACTGTTGCAAGTATTGGAAATATGATCTCATGCACTCTGGGGGCTCCTTAGAGGACCCCCAGCATTGCTACCACCAGTCTGCTAGGGTGTTCTGGGCAGCCCAAGCTTCTCCCACCTGAGAGGTTTCTGCCCTCCTGCTGCTCGATCTGATCAAGCTCAGGAAGGCAGAACAAAGGACTTCCTCTGGGAGAGAGAAGTAACACTCCCTCCCTTTGGAAAAAGGTGTGACTGGCTTGGGAGGGGTAGCCTCCCTAAGCCACTGGTATGCTTTGAAAGACACCTTTGGTTCCCCACTTTGCATAAACCAGTCCACACAGGTTCAGGGACCCCAGTCCCTGCTCTGGCAGAAAACTGGACAATGGAAAGGGGAGTGACCACTCCCCTGTCCATCACCACCCCGGGGTGGTGCCCAGCGCTCCTCCAGAGGGTCCCTGTGTTCTGCCATCTTGAATCCAAGGTTGACAGGGACCTCTGGGAGCATCTGAGTGGCCAGGCAGGTGACGTCAGAGCACCCTTCTGGTAGGTGGTCACCTGGCCAGAGTCTCTCTCTTGGGTGGGTGCTCAGATTCAGCTTGCAAGATTCCAGCAGGACTCCTCTGCAACCTCCACTTTGACTTCTAGCCACTGGAACTGTGACTGGACCCTCCAGGAACCGAAAATCTGCATCCACGAAGAAGACTCTTCTTGCAACACTGTTTCCACGGCTCCTTCCAGCTGCTGCAACATTTCCCTGGCTGTGCATTCTCTGAGGGCAGCAAGTCTTCAGTCTGCATGAGAAGGAAGAAGGAATCTCCATTGAGTGAAGGAGTCACTCCCCTACATCTGCAGGCACGTACTGCAACAACTACTGGCTGCATGGATCTCCTCTCATCCTGAGCTGCATGGATCCTGCATCACGGGTGGTGGTCCGGAGTAGTCCTGTTGGTCTTCTCTGCCAACTGTCCAACTCTGGTGGAGGTAAGGCCCTCCCTTCCCCCGCAGGACAGTACCCCAGTGCACCTCGCCACTTGAAGCTGCCAAGGCTTGTTTGCATCTCCTCCAAGGGACCTTCAGGATGCGTATCACTCCAGCCCCCTGCGACGCATAACCCTATGCATGGTTCTCCTGCGGCGCGGGACCCTTCTTCTGTGGGCTGCATGGGCTCCTTCTGCGACTTCTGTGTCCCCATCCTGTGGGACTCCTGTGGATGCTGCCTTTGCTCCTGCGGGCTCTCTGTGTCACCGAGGGTCCCCTCTGACTCCACCTCCTGGGTTGAGTCCTCCTGGGCCTTGCTGGTCCCCGGTAGCACCACCTTCCGCCAACCGTGATATCTGCCTTTGCCACGGCTTGTTGGTGGAATTCCTGCACTGACACCCATCTGCAATCTTCCTTCCAGCATGGGACATCTTCTGCATCTCTCAGGAACTCTTCTTGGCTCCAGGGCTGCAGTGCTGACCTTCTCTTCATCACCGACGACCAACTCCTGCAAGTACAGATGGGTGGGTAGTAGCTCCTACTCCTCCTGGACTCCACTGTGACTCTTGGACTTGGTCACCTCTCTCCACATATCTTCCTCTCCAGGAATCCACTGCTGGTTTCTTGCAGACTTGTCTGGGTGTCTTCTTTTCTCCTTTTCCTTCCTTTTGGGTGGTTTGGGGAAAATCCTGTGATGTACTCCTGCTTTCCTGGTCGCTGGGGGGTACTGTGTTACTTCATTCTGTGATTTTCTAGTACTCCCAGCTCCCCTCTACACATTCCACTTAGCTAGGTGGGGGTCCTGTGTTCGCATTCCATTTTTTTAGTATATGGTTTGGGCTCCCCCTAGGGTCACTAATGGTTATTTGCAACTGCACTTTTTTCCAACCTTTTCTATGTCTATTGCTGTTTACTAGTGTATATAATTAGTGTATTACTTACCTCCTATTGGAGGGCTGACCTTCTAGTACTTTGTGGTATTGTGTGACCAAAAATAAAGTACCTTTTGAGTGTTTTCTTTCATGTGTGTAAGTGCTGTGTGACTACAGTGGTATTGCCTGAGCTCTGCATGTCTCCTAGATAAGCCTTGGCTGCTCATCCACAGCTACCTCTAGAGAGCCTGGCTTCTAGACACTGCCTACACTTCACTAATAGTGGATACCTGGACCTGGTATAAGGTGTAAGTACCTAAGATACCACCACAAACCAGGCCAGCTTCCTCCACAGCCCAACTGTCATCTTGACCCACACGTGTATTCCGCAGACAGGTAGAGGCACAGAATGTTTAAGCAAGAAAATGTCCACTTTCTAAATGTGGTATTCTCAAACTTAAAATTCAAAAACCAACTTCACCTAAAGATGTATTTTTAAATTGTGAGTTCAGAGAGCCCAAACTCCATATCTTTATTTGCCCCCAATGAGAAATTACACTTAAAAGATATTTCAAGCCTATCCCCATGTTACCCTATGGAGAGATGCCTTGCAATAGTGAAAAACAAATTTAGCATTATTTCACTATCAGGACATGTAAAACACACCACTACATGCCCTACCTTTTAAATACACTACACCCTGCCCATGGAATGCCTTGGGGCTACTTTAGGGGTGACTTACATGTAGTAAAAGGGAAGGGTTGGACCTGGCAAGTAGGTGCAATTGCCAGGTCGACATGGAAGTGTAAACATGCACACACAGACACTGTGCTGGCAGGCCTGAGACATGTTTGCAGGGCTACTCATGTGGTTGGCACAATCAGTTCTGCAGGCCCACTAGTAGCATTTGATTTATAGGCACTGGCCACACCTGGTGCACTGTACTAGGGACTTACTGGTCCAATCATGGATAAACCAATAACCAATACATTTTAGATAAAAAGCATATGCACTTTAGCACTGGTTAGCAGTGGTAAAGTGCCCAGAGTCATAAAGCCAACCAAAACAAGTCAGAATAAACAGAGGGAAGAAGGCACAAAGTTTGGGGATAACCCAGCAAAAACAGTTCCAACACAACTCCCGTCCAGCTTAAATCCAGGGTAGAGCAATCAATACCTTGATGGACTTCCCTGCTTAGGGAAATAGAACATGGACCCTAGCCTGTAAAAAAGCAGGGCTGTGTTCCAATACTATGCCTTTCTGAACCAAGTTGGATTCCTCTGTCCATAATCTCACAGCCCACTAACCTAACCCATGGGGAATCCTTCTCTCCACCTCCAGACACACCTGAGCACCACCTAACCTAACTTTGCTTACAGATGTGTTCCAGTAGGCAGACAGTACCACCATGGCCAACATAGTGATGTGGCCCATTCCACCCTTGGAGTGTGACTCCTGTCCCCAACCCAAGGGCAACTCTGTCCACAAGGACAACAACCCACAGTAGCCACTGACAGCTGTCAGTGATGAGAGCCGCGCCTCAGCCCTTCCATGGCTCTCTAGCCTCTGTGGTTTCTCAGAGTCGGGGGCGGTAGCCCCAGGTAACTGGCGCTCTTTGCCCACTTTCCCTCCCACCAGTTCAGGGGTGGTATCCTGAGATTGGTTCTCCAGCCCAGGGTCTGTACCCTTAGGACAGACAGGAGTCAGGGGTGAGACTGGCCCTCCTTGCTCCCCTTCTCGGGGTTCTGTACCCTCCTTTTGGGCATGGTACCCCCAGAATCCAGAACTGTCAGGGCGCTTGTGGCAGCCAGCCTGAACAATTCTCCCACCAGTTCAGGAGTGCTATCCTGCAACTGGTACCTCAACCCAGGGTCTGTATTCTTAGGCTGACCAAGTGCCTGGCAAGCCAGGACTTCCAGGGAAGCACAACCAACCCACCAAGGGAAACACATTCCCCATCTATTGTTTGAGAGTCTCCCTGGTGCAGGTCTCCCGACCCCTGTAGATCTGACAGAGCATCAAGCCCAAGCCAAATGTGATGTCACCAGGGTCATCCCTGGGGTGCTCTGACCTCGGAGCGGGCAACCCCTGACCCACTGGTCCTTCCACTGGGGACTGTCTCCCCCTCTCACCTCTCCACCTGGGCTTCTGCAACCTCCTCTCCGGAGTGGTGCTGCCTGACACCAGAACTGGGAAGCTTGTGACAGCTGTCCCCCCAAGTCCTCCTGACACTGTTGGACTCCCATTAGTGGATGGTCTCCAGGTACAGACCTGACCCCCTGCCTGTGCCCTCTCTGAGAGCAACCCAAGCACTGGGGCAGAAGACAGGGCACTCTGGGCCTCTGCCCCCTCCCACCCCTTCTCCTACTCCTGGAAAGGATGTGGGGTCCTTCTTCCCTCTACTACACTGTGCCCAGTCTGGGGTACTGCAACCCCCCACCATACTTTCATGGGGAAAACCTGTGCCATCCTCTTTGGGATCACTCCCCAATGACATTCCAGATACTCTGCCACTCACCCGGATGTCTGCCTCCTGTGCAAGTTCCCTGGGGTCAGAGAATTCACACTACACCAGGTGTTGGCATAGCTCGGGAAAACTGTGACTGAACATATGCTCTCCAACAATCAAATCGTACAGCCCCTCACATGGGTTAACCATACTACCCTTCACCCAATCATACACTGCCTTGAAAAAGTACCCCGCATCACCCCTCATCTGGTGAGATAGTATCTAACTGCCCTTCAAACTCAACCCACTCTCCTCTGGGGTGACTCCATACTCCCATACCATACATAGGCCTACACCTCTCCCTGTCAAAACTTTTGAGAGCCAGTAAAGTGTCCCTCCCACCACCAGGAATATGAGTCAACATGCCAGTTCCTCAATCCACCTCAGGGACCCTGCACACCTCTGGGGCTACCTCATTTTCCTGAACCCACTGATGCATGCCACCCTCCTCTTTAGAAACCAAGCCTCTGGGTATGTGGACCTTTTCTTCAGTACTGGACATCGTACTTTCGCCACCATCATCTAAGCTGAACTCAGCCCTCCTGGCTTTCAGATCCAGCTCTCTCAATTTCAGCTCATGAGCTAACGTCATTTTCTTTTACTCCATGACATGTTTTTCTTTTTCTGCTTCTGCTTTGAGCATGGTTAGTTCCAACTGGAGTTTCATAGCTCTCTGCCTATTCTCCAGCTTCTCTGGAGACAGACCTGAAGTGGAAACACTGCTGCCACCTCTGGAGCAGTGCTTAATTTGTAAATAAAAAGGTGCCAGTGCCCAAAACCCTTCTCCTAAACGTGTGGCTGCTGCAATTAAATGTGCAATAACAGAATACTGAGATAGTGTAATACTAAAGGCATCTCGGGCATCTTCAATCCATTTAAAGCCACTCCCTGCCCCTTCAGCTCACTCTTGCAGCTTTTTACTTTCTCCCTTTGAGACACTTTTTTGTTTTTCCCTTCCTCCGTGTGTCCCATATGTGTCTTTTGCTCGCAGCAAAATGCTTGAGGCAGAAGAATAAGTCCCGGCCCTCAAAAATAAGTGCCTGTGCTCAGCACTGGAAACAACAAGAACAAATTAAGCACTGCTCTGGAGGGAGCTCTTCCACCTTTCAGGCAGGCCCCTTGCCACACAGGCGATGCTAGTTCCCCCAGTCATCCTCCTAGGTGCAGATTTTGTTCCTCCTCCTCCTCCACAACATCATTCTCATCCTCTGTGTGCTCACCAGCTTTCCTGGCTGCCATCCAGGCCCTCTGCACCTTTTGCAACGTATCCTTCCTAGTGAGGCCTTTAAAAAGACATTTGAACTTCCTGGAGAACTTTTTGAGCTGAGGCACCATATAGGTTTCCAACCTCTCCTGCTCAAACACAAAATCTGCCCCTACAGCGGATGGCTCACCAGACTAAGACATGATTGTAGCCAAAACTCAGGAGTTGCAAAAAGAGGGAAAAAAAATCAAACCAGTATGTTGGGGTGTAATGGTCTGCAATATGGACAAAGTGTACACCAATCACTGCATGTCCAGTACAAATACAAGTCATATCGCACTGCTACTCACCAATGTTAGAAATGGGGTCTAGTGTCTAAAAAACTGAATAAATCCCTTTAACTTAGCATGTTCTCACCAACTCAAATCACAGAGTATGTCACATGCTTGCAACTTCCTTGACAAAGTCTGCATAAGCACTCATAGGCCACTGTGCAGTGATCAAGTGTTCAAATTACAATTGCCAGGATCCCAAGGTATGCCTTGCCATGTCTTCTTACAGAGAACTCCACCTGTGGATGTCACTATTTTAACACTAAGTAAGGGCTCTTGCTGGTGCTTCCACTTGTTGGGATCTTTGCAAGAAATTCCAGCACTAATAGCAGGAGTAGAGAACTCCATGTGGTAGGCAGAATGGCCAGCCTGTGTATCCAAGAAGGTGGACCACCAGCTCCTGGTCAATGCCTCTAAAAATGATTGGAAGTTTAACCAGTGGCTTGGAGCAGCTACACCTGGCAGGCACAGGCAAAAGGGAGAACCCATCATTCTTTCTTCAGAGCCAGATTAGTAGGAGAGGGGCTAAGCCAGAATGGGTTAAATAAAGTAATTGGTGTAAAAGTGAGCTTGAGTTAATGTCCAAAGACATCAAGATCACAGTCTTTGTGCCAGAATAAGGTACTGCAACAGGCCAGATAGACTTGCTTGCCAACAGTCTTCTCTCTGGAACAATTAGTGCTCATCCACTGAATTCCCCTTCACTTTGACCTAGCAGTACTACTTTTGCATGCTTTGCATTTTCTACACCAGAAGACGCCACCTTCCCTTCACGAGCCTCCACTATCATAAACCGGAATCCGGTACAAACCGTCTTTCAGGGATATGTTTTTCTTTTAGGTAATCATAGGGTGAGTACCCACAAACTTAGTCAGAATTGTATCTGTGTTAAGCACATGCCACTGTTAGCAGAGAATATTCTTGATCTCTGCAGCTATATATGAAACAGTAGTAATACATCTTACAGGTTCCTCCTGATGCAATGTGTTTTGGTAGACTGTATCAAATTCTGTCTCTGGGTTTCTAGTGCTTTATCAACTGCTTTCCTAATGGCTTTCTGACTGTATCCCCATCCCCTAAAGCATGCGGCCATATTTGTACGTTCTGCCTTGAAACAGTACTACAATTCCTTTTAGCATGCAATAGGTCAAAATATAGAATGGTGTAAATAAGATTGTTAGGGTGGGCATTGGAAGCATGCAACTGGCTATTCCCTGCAGTTGCATCAAAAACAATTGGAACTTGAAGTTTAGTGGTACCACCAGCAAAGATACTATTAATCTTTAGACCTACAGATCACAATATGTGGAGACAAACTGGAGACTAAATTGTTTTGGAAATGAAACCCTTGCTAACAGGAAAGTCAAGATTAGTGCTAAAGCCTAGTAGAATATGGAGAAGGCAGCTAATACAAGCAATAGTGCAGCCTTCTGGAAAGTGGGCAATCCTTTTTTCAGATCAAGCCTATGATTGAATCCCTCAGCCCATTTCAGACCTGGGTCGATCACTTTTTGAATATCTTTGATCCTGCCAGATCAGAACATAATTCTCCCAGACCCATGAAACAATGCTGCAATCTGACGGTCATATTTCAATTTAGGCAGTCAACAGGCGCACAGGATGCTATTCAAGCAATTAGGGCAAGCACTTCAGGTAAAGCCGTGGGTCCGGTTGGAATCAAATCAAATATATTTCTTAAGCGCACTACTCACCCGGTAGGGTGTCAAGGCGCTGGGAAAGGGGGGGCTACTGCTCAAAAAGCCATGTCTTGAGGTGCTTTCTGAAGGTTAGGAGGTCCTGGGTCTTGCGTAGGTTGGTGGGGAGGGAGTTCCAGGGTTTGGCGGCGAGGTGGGAGAAGGATCTGCCGCTGAAGGTGGTGCATTGGATGCAGGGGGACCGTAGCGAGGGCGAGGTCGGCGAAGCAGAGCTGTTGAGTTGGTATGTGGAAGTTGACTCGTTCGTTGAGGTAGGCCGGTCCAGTGTCGTGGAGGGCTTGTGAGTGTGGACAAAGATCCTTTTGTTGATGGGCAGCCAGTGTACGGATCTGAGGTGGGCGGAGATGTGTTCGTGTCGAGGGAGGTTGAGGATGAGACGTGCGGCTGCGTTCTGGATTCACTGGAGTTTTCTTTGAAGCTTGGCTGTGGTCCCTGCGTAGTGGGCGTTGCCGTAGTCCAGTCTGCTGCTTATGAGGGCGTGGGTGACTGTTCTTCTTGTTTTTAGAGGAATTGATTTGAAAGTCTTGCATAGCATGCGAAGGGTGTTGAAGCAGGAGGATGATATGGCGTTGATTTGCTGAGTCATGCAGAGAGACGAGTCCAGTATGATGCCAAGGTTGCGTGCATGGGTGGTGGGTGTTGGGGGTGGTCTGAGGGTGGTGGGCCACCAAGAGTCATTCCATGCTGTCTTGTTGGGACCGAAGATGATGATCTCGGTTTTGTCTGAGTTCAATTTGAGGTGGCTTGCTGTCATCCAGTTGGCGATGTCGAGGAGTCCGGCCTGCAGATTATTCTTGGCGCTAGCTGGGTTCCTAGTGAGGGAGATGATGAGCTGGGTGTCGTCAGCGTATGAAGTGATGGTGATGCCGTGGGGGCGGAGGATGTTGGCGAGAAGAGCCATGTAGATGCTGAAGAGGGTGGGGCTGAGGGGGGATCCTTGTGACTGTAGACCGGAAAGGAGGGAGGCGAACTCTTTGGGTTCTTTCGGAAAGGAAGGAGATAAGCCAGTGCAGGGCTTTGTGGCGAATTCCGGCGTTGAAAAGGCGTGCGCGTAGGGTTTGGTGGCATACAGTGTCAAAAGCTGCAGAGAGGGCTAGGAGGATGAGAGCGACGGCCTCGCCCTTGTCCAATCTGGTCCTGATGTCGTCTGTGCAGACGATGATGGTGGTCTCGTGCTGTGGTTTGTGCTGAATCCAGACTGGGAGACATCGAGTATGTTGTTGTCTTCTAGGAAGCAAGACAGTTGTACGTTTACCATCTTCTCCACAACCTTTGTGGGGAAGGGGAGAAGAGAGATGGGTCGGTAGTTTATGAGGTCTTCAGGGTCTGCTTTGGGTTTTTTGAGAAGAGCGTCGACTTCGGCGTGTTTCCAAATATCTGGGAAGGTTACAGTGTTGAAGGAACTGTTGTAATCTCTATGGATATTTACAAGGAAAATAGCTCTCTATGGGCCACTGTGCTAACATATGCCATTAGAACAGCTATTGTAGGAACCTTAGTTCCATTTTGAAAGGATGCAGTAGATGTTACAATTTAAAAAAAAAAAGGGAACAGGAATCTTCCCAGATGCTCCCACCCCATTTCACTTTCAGATAATTCATTTATGATTTCAGGCAGAATTTCAGTCTCCAAATTAGAAACAGTTCGGCTTTCATCCCAGTGTCGGAATACTGCAGGAATGCCTTAACCTTGGTTAATCCTATGGAAGTATGTCAAGGCCAGGAGAGGGTGCTTACATTTAGCCTTCATGGATCTCCCCAGTACCTTTGACAAGCTTATTCTTTCTAAACTTTGGGGCATTTTAGAGAAGTAAGAGTTACATCTGGCTATTATAGATTTGTTACGGCGGATGCATCAGGATACTACAGCTAGTATCTCATTTGGGCTGATGGTGATCTCTCCTCTACAATTAGATCCATGCTGGGAGTTCGTCAGGGATGTGTGTTGGCCCCATTGTTTTTTTTTTTACTCTACGCAAATGGTCTGGAAAACGGCTGTGTCAACCTAGGAAAGATATGCCACAATTAGGGAACTTCCCGTCCCAGTTTTGTTGTATGCAGATGAAGCGGCCCTAGTATAAAGAACCAAAAATAGTCTCCAAATTCTTTTAGATGCTTTTAACTCCTTCATGAATGACCTGGGCTTAAAACTAATTAATTCAAATCTTTTATTAAGATATTGAGGCCAAAATAATATTAAAACAAAGACTTTTCCACTGGGTGGGGTTGTGCTAGCCCATGTGAAAAACTTATCGTATTTAGGTTTCACCCTGGACTCCAGAATGAATTGGGAGTCTTTACTTAAATCAAGTGTGCATCAATTTCAGAGAACCCGACTGGGTCCAGGGAGTCTGCTTTTAACTACACCAGGAAATTTGGGTTGCAAAACAGTGAAGGCTGTGATCAATATCTACAAAGTAAATGTGCGGTTACAGCGATTTATGGTGAAGGGGTCGGGGGTATAAAGCAGCTGACGTGCCACAAAGGGTGCAGAACACGTTTTTATGCAGATTACTGTCAATCCCTTAGATGACTCCAACAATCCTAAATCAATTTGAAACAGTTTTGGATTTTTTGACAGATAAAATCAACACAAGACCTTTCTTGCTGGGGGTTGTGGTCTGGAGCTCGCCAGAAGCGAGGTCCACCAGGAAGAACTGATCCTGCTGTCTTGCTTGCACTAGACAATGCTTTAGCCATTCCTTGGCTTGGATATGTCTAATCGGCTTTTGATACCTTGGGGATTCCAGAGCATTTTTTTCCAAACCTGATAGCATTAAAGCCGATTCCAAAAACTGGGTTCAAACCTTATTTTTTTAATTGATGAAATCAATCACGCTTCCGGGACTTTCAATTGCTGCAGTCCAATGTAGATTTTGCATTCTTAAAATCATCTCCAGGTCCTGAGTCATATTTGAGCATTTTTGAATACCAAGCACAAATTTTATTTGACTTTATTACAATTCATTTTAGTGACTTTCCCAAAGCAGGGATTTTGGTTTCCATTGCTTTCAAACTGTCCTTGTGATAATGTCTCCAAACAATGCACAATGGACTTCAGGTTTTTCAGCTCTCTGTATGCATGCCCACGGGCTCGTTTTTTACTCCCTATTCTTCGAGAAGTTAACATTAGACACTTTAAACCAGCCTTTGCTTTTTTTGCAACAACTTGGTCCTGTTCAACTATGTCATGCTGCCATCAATTTTATTCTTAGTCAGGAAGAGAAATGGGGATCCTATGAGGGTATTTATTGGCTGTTTGATTTACTGCTCTAATTACCTAAAATGAACTATTGCTTTTATTGTTGTATCAGATGTGTTTTTATTCTGTTTTCCTTCTATGGCTTTTTATAGCCGAATAAAGATGATGATGATGGTGATGATGACATGTAGTAATTTAATGTTAAACATGTCATTAGAATGAAAAGGCCCTAAAAAGCTTTTTTCACAATAGCAAGGCTAGCTGTTCAATATGAAACACTGGGTTACATTATTTCATTTAATAACGCTATGTTTGGTTAGGAAACAGGAAAAACAAATAATTAAACTATTTTAATAGTTACTAAGAGTTTCACTCCTAAAGCCTCCGGAGGCCCATTTGCATTTGTTATCCCACTTTAGCCAGCCATTAATAGCATTTGTATAGGTGTGAATGTGTTGACAAGCCTCCCAGGAGCAAAGAATAAGGTGACTTGAATGGGCAGAGATGACCCCGCTGAACCTGATCATCCTTTTTGACATAATAGTATCAATTCCCGCTTGACAAGTCTGCTGGGGTTTTGCACATAACACTTAGGGTGTACTTCAAAGAGGTCTCCTCTATCACAAGGAAATGTTAGCTGCCACCTAGGTACAGCTCTTGCTTTGTGCCCCCAGCCAGGCAATCTCCAATCACAGTGGGCCTCATTTTGACATCACAGTGGTACCTCCTGCTTGAATGTAAAATCCTTCTTGAAAGATCTGCTGGGGTTTTACATATAACATTTGGGGGCACTTCAAAGGGTGAGAAAAATCTGCCAAAACAATTCACACATATTCACTCTCTGCCTGCTGGAAAACTCTGCTTTGTTCTACCAGACATCTGTCTCTGAGTTGTTAGCAGAGCGGTTCCCCAAGCTGGATTTTCGTGTTAGATGTGGGAGGACATTACCATAGTGCATTCCTCTCACACACCCTCAGCCATTAGAGCCCACATTTAGTGTGGCTCAAGACCTCTGTCATCTTGAAAATGCTCAAAGTTGGTTGGCCTTGGGAATTTTTATCCCATTGGTTAGGGTGTGGCCAAGAGTAATTTCTACCCATTAGCTCATGCCAGGCATAAATGTACCATCTCCTGCATCCATTTCAGAACACTCCTAGTCCTGAGGAAGAACAGAAGAGGACTGGACCTGCTGTACATGACCTCACAGAAGCCCTGGAGGACTGGACCTGCTCCCTATTGCACACAGGACAAAGAAGTGGACTTCAAGGGTCAGAAGACTGTCCTCCTTTTACAGCTACAGGGACACAACAAGCAACACAAAGCCTTTTCTTGCAACTACCTGCCTCACTAATAGCAACTGGAATTGGACTGGCCCTGCTGTTTGGCCTCTGTCAGCTACCTTGTGAGTTTCTAAGTGTCTCCCTTGAGGTCCTGGCGGCCTTTAATACTACAGTGGTGGATTATAACTTAAAGGATTAAAGTCAGAAGTAAAATCTTTGCCTAGGATGGAAATGGATGGTGTATCCAACCGCACTCCCTCGCAAACAGTGTCAAATTGCACCTAGGGGTGGCTCCTTTGCTATGGCGAAGGAGCGTCGCCCCACTGGCTGTGCCAGAAGCAGACAAAACGATAGATTGCTTTAGGAGGAGGGGAGAGTGCAGCTAAGTGTGCATATGTGTTTGGGCGCCAAACACACATGCGCACTTAGGTTTCTCCAGCCCGGCTGTGTACACAGCCGGGGTAGAGAAACTGCACAGATCCCAGGCTGCCGCACAGACCAATCCTGGCTCTGCTCTCATGCAAGGCTTTGCATGAAAGCAATGACGGGATTGCTGGGGAGCCTGTGCTGGTGTCCCAGCAGTTAATGGTGGGACACCAGAAGAAGTCAGGCAGGAGGCGGCAGAGACAAGGTAAGTTCTTTTAATTTATTTTTTTAATTTGTACCTCATCTCTGCCCCCCTCCACACTTGCGTTATGTGGCAGCCGCTGCTGATTGCACCTAGCTTCCAGTCTACTGTGACCATTGTCTACCATTGGCACTTTATGCTTCTTTCCTACCTAAAACATTAAAAAAATATATATATGTCCGATTCCCTTCTTGGATTATTGTCATTTTTGTATAATTTTGTTTTATAAATTGTACTCTAATTGAGTTTTGGAATTTTATTGTGTTGCATTTAAACATTATTGTTTTGGCACTGCATTAACGGTGACTTTAATGATTAATCACAACAAGGACTGTGGATTATTTATTGGGTGGGTGACTACTTACCTCAAGAAACACTCAATTTCTTACAGCAGCTAACAGCAAAATTGCAGCAGAGCTTTCCTCGAAGCCAAGCTACTGCCACTCAAGTCTATTTTCTTCACTCCATGTTTCATAGAAATCCCCCTTTGTAGATGGGGCAAAAGTCTGCCGTCCTTCCTTTGTACATTGTGCTTCTTGCAGGTGCTTCTCAAGGAGGTGCTGCTAATCAAATTACGGAGAATTCACCCCGCTAACATTGTTCCAAAGGGAGTAATTACATTGCCAGCGGGACAACTTAAAGCATTAATTCTATTACGTCTGGCTCATGGAACAATGCCTAGTATTATAGGTACATAACCAAACTTATATAGAGTAGATCTGACTCTGGATATGAGTCTATGACCCCGGAATTGGTATAAAAGGAAACATCAATTACCTATCTATATTGTGCACATGAAAGTTATATTTTAAACACTCTTGATACGAAATTCTAAATCTCCTACACTTTACATAAAAAGAAAGGGGATATTTCATCTTGGATTCCCAATTGAATTATATGGTCTTATGAGGCCATAACCAATGTAATCTGGATCTTATCTGCGACAGTGCCACCTGAACATAGATGCCAGGCTGAGTCGGGCAATAGTCTTTTTCGCTCAGCAACCACACGTGTACTCATGTTACACAAGTGACCTATACAGAGACTCTTACTTCACCTACACAGCAGCAGACCTTACTTTACAAGGTGGTGTTGGGACGGGAATGTCCCCTGCGTGATGAACGGGCTTCTGCTCCAGCTGTCAGGAGCTCTGGTCCTGCATGCCAGCAGCTGTTCCCCTGCCTCCAACCGGCCTGGATGTCTGGTGCTTAACATACCAAACGCTGGATACCTGATGTAGCAGGAACAGGCAAGCAAGGGTAGGAAGGGGAGATACACTGGCTGTGGTGGACAACTCTCCAAGACGCCACAGGCAATACACCCTCTAGATAACAAAATAAGATACTTTTAAGTAAGGGAAACCATGTATTCACATCGAAGGTATCAGACATGAATATCAAAGACAGGCACACAGACCTATTCTCAACTCTGCATGCTAAGGGAGGACTTCACTTACAGGGTGAAGTTAATTAGGCTCCGTAGAAGGTATTGTGAGGAAAGAATAAATGCTGTATGAGTGAATCAGAAAGGCTCAGCGGGAGGTCATCCAATGGAAAAGGTCCAGGGTAACCAAGGGTATGGTTTAAAACAACAAAAGTGAAACACAGCATAGGCCAGGTGAGAAGTGGGATGACAGGTAGAAGAAGTCAGCAGTAAGAAGTTCTTCAGCCTTCCTATCATATGTGCTCTGCCAGCCTTGGCTTGAAAAGTCATCACTTGGACAAGCGGTGTCATCTTGGTTTGGCAAGAAAGGGATCGTCTTGTACAGACACTGCATCTTAGAACAAGTAAAATGCTAATTGATGCACAATGATACAGATGAGCCTTAGAGTGACATCTCCATGCAGAAGATGTTCAAATTTTAGACCAGCCTTAGGACTCCATAATGCAAACCTTTCCACTGTAGATAAAGGCATGTTATGCCATTAAGGACCTGGGGTTGGTGAGTGAAGTAGTGAGCACCTGGACTAGCCCCAACACCCGTCCTGGTTGCCCGACTGTAACTGATATGCTGACATTGTATTTTGGCCACAGCATTACACTGATCTAGCATGTGTGCAGGGGCCTAAGCCTGTCACTGGTAATGCAAAGTCCAGATATTTTTCTGTGACCGGAAGAGCTCACTTTGCATACCCTTATGATGATCATAGGACTCGTACGTGCACTGGGTGAATCATGCATAACAGTGGAGGCAACGTAGTGATCTGTTGTGATGAGACCTTTTACTTTGTGTTGAGGAAAAAAGAGTCTTCTTACCCCTTTTAAGTAAAATTCTGCTGTTATGTGAACCCCAGAACCATTCTGAGTGTTTGTCGGGTGCCTGTATTTGCTGTGAGTGTGGAGCATATGTATGATAGTACGCCTCTGTATGTAGCATGAGCCTGAGTAGTGGCACCAATAGAATCTGTTTTGGATGCCCCTAGTGGTTTAGCTTGACACAAGATGGATGGTGATGCAGATTTCCCAGACAAAGTATATTGACTGCATTCCTGTGCTTGGAGGATGGAGATCCAGACACTGAACAGAGGGAGGATGGACTCAGAGCTGCAGTTAGAAACTGATCGAGGACCCTGTTAACACAATTCTGCTGATTACTTCTTCCTGAGAACTGCTATTTGGCAGATGGTAGGGAAATGGGATGGGGTTCAAGTTGTGTTGTTCAAGATCAAGTTTTTGGACCAGGATTCCCCTTTTTTCTATCCCTTATTACCACTTGAGTAAAGCGGATTTAAGGCAGCTTTAGAGGTCTCACACTTTACAGTGCCATTGTTTAGGATACACCGGTTTGAAGCCAACCCCATTGCTATCTCCTGCAAGAGCCATTCCTTTGCACAAAGGCTGGGTCTGAGGAACAGTCAGAAAATGACATTTGAAAGAGAATCGCCCAAACCTATTCTGAACACTTAGACATCAATATACCCTGTCTGGAAAATGTGTGTTAAGGTGGGATCCAAACTACGGCTCTTTGTTCCAGTCCTAAGCTCTTCTTGATCAAGGGACTGTGAGTACTTGAAGAGCTGCTTTGTGACTCGTGCTGGTGCCTGCGTGACAGCTAGTTTCCCAGAGGTGAGGAAACATCACCTGAAGTCTGCACAGCTTGCTGGAGAAGCTAACGCTTAGCACCTATAAGTCTACCTATCTGCTCAGAAAGGGAAGGAGAGTGGCTTGCCAGGTAGAGGAGACTGTCCAGGAGAAGCAGACAACCATGCTCCTTGTATGCTGAACACCCGGAAGCTGCTGACTGCCCTTGAGAACAAAACTGGAGGCAACCAGTGGTTGTGAGGTGTCTTCCATCACGGCCTCTGTAGTGGACCACCTTCAGAAATCAAGAAGTAACCCCGTGTTGTGACACTCCTGTAACTCCAGAAGACCTAGTGGTGTTTTACCCAACTCCAAGTGTACTCAGTGGAGGAGCTGCCTTTTCCACTGAAGCGGAAGCCAGGTCCCTGCCCAGAGACCACACTTACAAAAGGAACACAATGTGTGATCCTGGCCAGGAGGCAGCTACTGCCCACAACAAGCATCCATTACATCCTAGCCTAGAGGCCTCATCTGCCATCAGGGATCCCCATCAGTCAGGCTTGCTGTGCAGCTCACACACTGAAGCTCGAGTGTTGAGTGAAGCACTGTGGCCAAGAGCCACTGGAGTCGCTGCTAAAAGCGTTGGCCAGGAGAACTCTCATCAGAGCTGGACGACTGCAGCAAAGTGAGAAGGCAAGGAGGGCCTCACACACAAAAGACTGAGCTAGATGTGCAGATCCTGTGCTGCAGCAGGGACAATTAGGTATAAACTGCTGAACTGAACTACACACTACTCCACAAAGTAGAGGCCTAGTGAACTGCACCTGTACCTAATACATGCCTGTGTTTAAGTAGAAGTCCCACAGACATTACAGAAGCTCCTAGAATGGGAAGAGGGTGCCATGGAGGATGTATGCTTGGGTTTTGTTTTTTTATTTGCATACCTTGTTTTAATAAGATAAGCACCGGGCTACACAATGATTATCGTGTCAGCTTTTTGGCTATTGAGCTCTGAGTTCTTGCCCCACGCGCCTCCGTGAGAAGCTGCTGGCGGCTCGCCCTCGCTACCCTGAGTAAAGTGTGGGAAGATTGTACTTTGTCCCATTTGCAAAGCCATAGTAAGGCAGACTGCAGGACACCAGTGGTAAATGACCTCAGTCACTAAGGCTGTGCGCGGTAGTCTTTCTCTCTACCCACTCGCTCCTCGAACAGGCTTTGAAAATTGGCAGCAAGCAGTATAGGATTTGCAGGTTCCAGTTCCAAGTGTCTTGAACAGGACAATAAGTTCAATACAACGTTGGTGGGTGCAGACACTGATACCTGGTAGTTGTATCAATTGAGGGATCTGTGTTTGAAGAGAGGACAGAGTGTTCCCAGAAACAAAGACCGGGAAATCCTCGTAGATTTAAATTAAGGAACATTTAGAGAAACTGGGTACTATGGATAAAACTGTAATGGACTCTGCAAAGAGTGCCATGTTATGTACCCAGGGAGGGAGTGCTGTAGAGTCAAGGCTCTCTTAGGCCCTTAGCACAGGTTTTTTCCAGTCATGCTCCAAAAGTGTTTCCACATTTGCTTTCCATGGTTTCTCCAAGGATATTTCCATAAGTACCCCATCAGGGATGAGGCATCCTCTTCTTCAATCTAAGGTTGCTAGATGAGGTAGTGTGGAAGACCAAGGTAAAGAGAAGGACCATCATTTAGGATAGACAAGATAATAGACTAGACCAGAGGAAGCATCATATGACGTTTCCATAGCAAGCAAAATTAAAGGTAGCATTTGGAGGAAACATTGCTTTAGTCATCGGCAACCACCAGCAAAGCCAATTCATTACTGTACATAGACCCTAAACACACTGAGTGGGAGTCAAAAGCTGCTGGGTCTCAATGAACTCAGCCATCTGCACATTGTTGTGTTTTACCGCAACTTTAGTAGACGGAGACAGAGGAAACATAGTAGGGATTTTACTAAGCGTTGCGGGATGAGAAAAAGGACAAAGGCAGAACTTTAAAACTGGAAAGAGAAAAGGAAAAGTGTGCAAGGAGGTGGACCATGAAAAGGCTGAACCGAATAACAAATGTTTAGTATGAAAACCATCTCTTGGACTTCTCCACGTTTCCAGCCACAGACATATGCATTTGTCCTAACTTTACCTTCTCTTTGGTGTTTACATCTGACTCCTGAAAAAACTACTCTGCTCCTTTGGGTTCGGATTTTACACGAATGCTGTAAAATACAGATCTTCCTCAGCAATGAGGACGACATAGGTGTTATCTTCTCTCCAACTTCCATCTATTTACAAATATTGCAGGTGGAAAAAAGTAGACTGCCAAAACAACTGATGTCTACTGAAAAACTAGAATAAAAAAAATAGGGATATAAAAAGAAATAAAAAATGGTATGCCGAATAGGGAAAACTTAAGTGTATGAGGAATGGGGGCAAGGAGGCATCCTTTTGCTAAAGTAGAGGGGAGTGTTTATAGTGAGGTGTGCAAGGGAGTAGTAAGTGTTTTTTAGGATTCAGGAGAGGGTAGACTTGAGGAGTAATAATGGATTGACATGGTCCACGGACTGGAAGCCTTAAGTGGTATTTAAGGGACTTGTAGGGCTCAGGGAAGGGTAGTGCTATGGTGTAGTAAGGGTTTTTAGGGTCAAGGGTAGTATTATGGGGTTGTAAGGGTTCAGGAGGGTTAGTGTGAGAAATTAAGTTGTTGACTGATTGGGGTGTGATCCCACAGCCACAATCCCTTGCAGGGTGAGCCATGAAAAGTCACTAATTTAACCTGTCCTTAATTGTGGGTAGCTTGGCACAAAAGGCAGTCAGGCTAAACTGAGAGGCAATGTGTTAAGTATTTATACAGTACACAAGCAGCAATACAGTGAAAACAAAAACATTTAAAATCCCAAACCAATTTAGAAAAATTTAGAACATTTTAATACATTATTTGACACCAAAACCATTAACATCTAATTCGTAGCTCTGAAGTTATGAATTTTTAAACTGTTAAGTGTAAAATAGCGCTTAAAAACTAAAAGCACCAACCGCAGACATCTGGTCACGCTAGACTGGATCAAAGTCAAACGTTAAAGCAGACCGCCATGGAGCGTGGTTCGGATTCACGACGTGGATTGGGCCTGGTCAGTGTTTACCTTCGGACTTGATGAAGCAGAAGGCTATAGCTGACGACAGCTCCACAGGGTTGGAAAGGCCTTTCGTGAGGACCGGCAGAAAAGAATTTCCTGCTGGGGAGAAGAACGTAGCCAGAGAAACTGCGAAGTCAGTCTGATCAGCAATGCACCCCCTGTGGCCAGGCGAGCAGGTTGGTCCCGGTCTCCTCCTAGTTCTCAGAGCACTTTTGGACCATATTGTGTCTAAGTCCTCACTTTTGGAAATTGGTCATCTGGGCACCTTTAACACCACAACCAAGGCCCCAGAAGCGGATCAAGACCTCTTGAAGGGCCAGGACTCGCACAGGCTGGGTCCAGGTGAGGGTTCAAGATGGAGGGAGCCTGTTATGCCCCTGTGGCTCTGAACAGGAGACCAGCTAAACTAACCCTTGCAGACATTGCTTAAGTCCTGGGTGCAGATGGAGCAGGGCTGGCATCTTAAGGTTCAAAGCAGGCTCCAGGCAGCAAAGCTGTCCTTCCAGGTATAGCAGCAGTCTGACAGAGTGCACAGGAGGCAGTCCTCTGAGAGTCCCTCTGCAAGTCCAGTAGTAAACTGAGGAGCAGGTCTGAGAGCCCTATTTTCATACCTTGGTGCAATGCTCTTAGAGTTGAGAAAAGTTTCCAGAAGGGTTCTCTGAGGTTTCAGGAAATTCCTGCGTCACCTAACCTGGCTTCTACCTGGCTGCGCTGACAAATGAGGGTCGATAAGCCTATTGTGTGGCAGCAGAGCTCAGCCCATTCGGATGTGAGTGGGGCTGTGCTCAGTTCTGCCCCTCCATCCTGCCAGTGGAAAGGCCTTTCAGGCCTTGCTAATCTCACTATTGTGTGACTTTCTGGGGTGAATCTTCAAAGTCCCAACTGTCAGTTACACCCAGTCATGTGACCTAGGTAGGCTACAGGCACATAGGGCCAAGAGCAGGAATATTTTAGCTTTCTAAAAGTGGCATTTTTAAACTTGTATTGATAAATCTGACTTTAACATTAAACCATTAAAGAGAGTTTATCATTACAAGTTCATAAATACCAAACATGACATATCTACCACCTCTCGGTTAGGAATTACAACTTATTAATTTTATTAAGGAATCCCCAATGTTAGCCTATGGGAGGGGTAGGCCTCATTAGTGAGAAAACAAATTTTTGAGTTTTTCACTACTAGGACAAGTAAAACTAAAAAAGTACATGTCCTACCTTTTAATCCCACAACACCCTGCTCTACGGGGTACTGAAGGCCTACCTTAGGGGTGACTTAGATGTAGTGAAAGAAGGCTTGGCATGAGTGTTTAAATGTCAAGTCAACATGGCAGTGCGACAGTGAATTCAGGCTGCAATGACAGGCCTGAGACATGTTTTGGAGGGCTACTTAAGTGGGTGGCACAATAAGTGCTACAGGCCCACTGGTAACATTTAATTTACAGGCCCTGGTTGTATGGTATACCACTCTACAATGGACTTACAATTAAATTAAATATGCCGATTGGGTATAAACAAATTTGACCATGTTTTAGGGAGAGAGCACAAGCACTTTAGCACTGGTTAGCAGATATAAAGTGCACAGAGTCCTAAGGCCAACAGAGCAAAAATCCAGATAAGATGGATGCAAGCACACAAAACGTTTGGGGGAAGACCACCCCATGGCTGACAGTTCTAACAGGTAGCAACAAGTAGAAACAAGGGTTTTTTAGGTTAAGGCAACAGTAGCATTATGGAAAGTGCTAAGGAGTATTAAGGGGTTATTGGGACACACTTAGAATAATTAAAGAATGTTTGCAATAAAAGAATGACTTTTAGATCCACAGAGGATCAGAAGTTTCACTAGCCATCTCTCTATTCTGAGCTTCTGTGTTGCTTATGTCTAGAGACTATGTACATACCAAATTATTGTAAGAATTTCCACAGCTGTGTGTCAGAAGTTCAAATGAAAGCAAATAGAGTCATTTCCACTTTAAAAGAAAAAGACTGGTGGAAACTGGGAAAAGTAAAGGTTGAAAGTAAAAGTGCAGATGGACACTAATGCAGGGAAGTCACTGACAACATCACTAACAACTTTGTTATGCCCACGCTAAAGACAAGAATGGTTGAAAACACCAAAGAGATGTAATCATGTGAAGGGAGGGCCAAGGCTGAGAACTCTAGGGCTCGTACACACAACCTAAATGATTCAGAAATTACTGGAAAAAGGGATGGTTGGCAGAATAACTTGAGCGCTCTTATGTAATAAGATTTATGGAAGTATGTTTTGTTCTGATGGAGTTCATGTTAGACACTTTTGAATGTGTTACTCAGGATTAAGATCACAAAGATCTTGTTCGACACATTTTAATGTGTTGTTCACAAACATACACTGCCGCTGACCTTCGACCCCGGGACCCTGGATGAACCAACAACCACTGCTGCAGCTCATCCCCGCGTACCACCAGAGGACCGTTCTCCTGCTGACACTGCTGGCTCACCTTCAGCACCGAAGCAACCAACGCACCGGATACATCGGCCAAGACCACTGCAACACAATTCCAATGCATCATACTCAATGCACGTTCACTAGTTAAACAACACCACCGATGTCTGGGACACAATCTTCTCCCTCACTCCGGTCATCATCTTCCTCACAGAAACCTGGCTCGACCCTGCCTCTGCACCAGACATCACCACCTCCATCCCCGAAGCTTACAAGATAAGACACGGGGAGCAAACCAACAATCACAGAGAAGAAATCGCCATCATTTACAGGGCCATCATCCACTGCATGACATCCTCTGATGGCCTGACACCGGTAATGGAACACCTCAACTTTCAACTCCACACAGACGAAAAAAGCACCATCAGAGGCACCCATGCCTACAGACCACCAGGACCACACCCCAGGTTCTTCAACTCCATCCTGGAACTCATCGCCCCCCAAGGAATTGACTCTAAGCGCTACCTCAACTTCCACCTCGATGACCCCAGTAACGCCAAGTTCACCAGCCTCCTGGAAAGCTTGAGCAACATCGGCCTCAAGCAGCTTGCCACCAACCCTACCCACATTGCTGGACACACGCTCAACCCCATCTTCACCTTCAGAGACAGAGTCAGGTACATCTACACCATACCACTCACCTGGTCAGACCACCACAGCATACACTTCACCATCTCCGGACCCACAAACCCTGGCACCATGCCACCTAGATCCACATGAAGAAACTGGAAAAAGGTATCAGAAGACCAGTGGAGCAACACTCTCTGCTCCCACCTCCCAGACTGTACACAAGAGATTCTCCCAGTGGATCACGAAAGGTGCTGATGCCATCGCCCCCACCAAGACAGCCAAGATCAAATAACAAAGCAAAAGAGCAAGCTGGTTCACCGAGGAACTGTACTCCTCCAAATGCAACAGCAGACAACTTGAAAGAAAGTGGTGCATCAGCATAAAAACAGAAGACCGCACTGCCTTCAGGACCACCCTCAACCAGTCTCCTGAAAGAAACCAAGAAGAACACACTAGCAGACCACATCAAAGCCAGCACAGACCACAGCAAATAACTCTTTGCCATCGTGAAGGAGTTCACCAATCCTGCAGCCACCGAGAACATCATCACTCCCTCCCAGGAACTGTGCGACAACCTCACAGACTTCTTCCCCAACAAGATCTCTACTATCTATGAAAACTATGAAAGCCAACCCTCCACCACAGAAAGCATCAACCAGCTTACATGCACAAACATGAACCCTGAACACCTTCTCACCCACTGGGAACTCCTCACCATGAAATACACTATCTCCATCATGTACTCCATACACTCTGGAGCACCCATGGACCCTTGCCCCACCATGTCTTCAACCTCAGAAGTAAGACAATCAGCAACGAGCTCAAGAAGGTCCTGAAAACCCCCATCATGGTGGCCTGGAAACAAGCTGAAGTGAGGCCCCTCCTGAAAAAAACATTTGCTGACCCAGCTGAATTGAAGAACCACAGGCCTATCTCTCAGCTCCTCTATCCAGCAAAAGTCCTCTAGAAAGCAATCAACCAGCAACTCCCCCAACACCTAGAAGACCTCAACCTCCTTAACCCCTCCCAATATGGATTTCGAGCTAACCACAGCACTGAGACAGCCCTGATTGCAGCCACATATGACATCATAGCCCTCCTGGACCATGGGGAAACAGCAGCCCTTATCCTCCTAGACCTGTCTGCCATGTTTGACGCGTCTTCCACCACATCCTGATCAACAGACTCCACTGCATCCCGATTCGAGGAAACACCCTCAAATGGATCGCATTTGTACCTCACCGGCAGCACCCAAAGGATCAGTCTCCCACCGGTCACCTCAGAGCCCAGAAGATCATTTGTGGAGTTCCCCAAGGATCGTCCCTCAGCCTGACCCTCTTCAACACCTACTTGACCCCTCTGGCCATCTCCGTCAGATCACACAAGCTCAACATCATCTCCTACGTCAACAAAACACACAGCTCATCCTCTCGCTGTCCGAAGATCCCTCCAACACAAAAGCTAACTTCCACAAAAGCAAGATGAACGTAGCAGACTGGATGAAGTCTGTGAGGCTGTCTCAAAAGCAACTCTGACAAAACGGAAGTCCTCATCTTTGGGAACACACCATAGACTGAGTGGTGGCCCACAGAGCTCGGCACACCCTATGCCCGCAACCTCGGCATCATCCTGGATAGCAAGCTATCCATGAAGAAACAAGTTGACGCAGCCTCATCTGCCTGCTTTCACACCCTTTGTATGCTCCACAACATCTTCAGGTGGCTCCCAGCACACATCAGAAGGACCGTCACTCAGGCCCTCATCACCAGTAGACTGGACTACAGAAACACGCTCTACATAGGAATCACAGCATGCCTCCTGAAGCGATTCCAGACAATACAGAACTCAGTGGCAAGACTCATACACGACCTCCCCAGAAAGACCCACATCACACCTCCTGATTCAGAAGAAATGCCAGTCAAGATGATGACCCACGCTTACAAGGCCCTGCACAACGAAGGACCAGCATACATCAACAAATGCCTGACCTTCCACCAACTGATCAGACACTTCTGATCAGCTTCCCTCTCCCTCGCAGACACTTCACGGATCCATCGAGCCAACAACGGAGTACGCTCCTTCTCGCACCTAGCAGCCAAGACTTGGGACAACCTCCCCCTGCATCTCAGGGCCTCACAGTCTCTCCAGCAATTCAGAAGCAAACTAAATATCTGGATGTTCCAATGATCATTCCTTCATCCAGCAGCATACATCTGCAGCGCCTCGAGACCGTCACAGGTGATTTGCAGCGCGCTATAAATGTTTGATTGATTGATTGATTGATTGAAAGTGAGATGAAGTCGTCTACCTGGGTTGCAATAGGTGACGCACGGCCAGTATAAATACTCTAAAAATTGGTTTGAGGGTAGTGAACCAGAATAGGAACAAGTAAATCGTCAGAGACTATGGCGGTCATTATGAACACGGTGGGAAATACCACCGACCGCGGTAGCGGCGGTGAACAGAATCCTGCCGTTGGCAGTGAATGGAAACCCGCCGCATAATGAACGAAAATCCCATCCCTGCCAAAAATCACCAGACCACCACTCCCCGCCATGACCCTGTTGGCGGGAATCCCGGTCCTCCCCACCCCACCACCGCCAAGCACACCCACATCCCGCCCTCCAAATAATGATGCACAAATCACCTTGGCAGACAGTGAAGGCCGGACACCATTGGCAGCTGCGACCGCCACGGGCGGCAAGTGGGCTCAGCAGCAAGAAGTGCACACATTGGATAAGCATATAACCCACACACCTGACACACATCCAGAACCCCATAAAACACCCTCAGATATACCCCACAATCCTTTGCAAAGAAAGTAGGCCAAGAAGACTGAGAGCACCAGAGGCAGATAGTGAACACCACTGTTAGACCTGGCAGCTTTTTGGCGTGTCTCCCCTGTCTTTTTGCCTTCTGACCTCCTGGTTTTGGACTCTGTTTTTGCTGGTTTACTGTCTCTGCGCACTTCACCACTGCTAATCAGTGCTAAAGTGCAAGTGCTCCCCATATAAATTGTACTGTGGACTGGTTTATCCATAATTGGCATATTTGATTTACTAGTAAGTCCCTAGTAAAGTGCACTAGAGGTGCCCAGGGCCTATAAATCAAATGCTACTAGTGGGCCTGCAACACTGGTTGTGCCACCCACATAAGTAGCTTTATAATCATGTCTCAGACCTGCCACTGCAGTGTCTGTGTGTGCAGTTTTGACTGTAATTTCGACTTGGCAAGTGTACCCACTTGCCAGGCCTAAACCTTCCCTTTTCTTACATGTAAGACACCCCTAAGGTAGGCCCTAGGTAGCCCCCAGGGCAGGGTGCAGTGTATGGTTAAGGTAGGACATATAGTAATGTGTTTTATATGTCCTGACAGTGAAATATTGCTAAATTTGTTTTTCACTGTTGCAAGGCCTGTCCCTCTCATAGGTTAACATGGGGGCTACCTTTAAATCTGATTAAAGTGTAGATTCCCTTTGGGAGCAGATGGACATGTGGAGTTTGGGGTCTCTGAGCTCACAATTTAAAAATACATCTTTTAGTAGAGTTGATTTTAAGATTGTTAGTTTGAAAATGCCACTTTTAGAAAGTAGGCATTTTTTGCTTAATCCATTCTGTGACTCTGCCTGTTTGTGGATTCCCTGACTGGGTCAGTTTGACAGTTGGGCTGTTCACACCTCTCCTCTAGACAGTGACACAAAGGGGGCTGGGGTGTAGCCTGCATATCTTGATTAGCCATCTGGGCTGGAAGGGAGGGGAGGAGTGGTCATTCACACCTGAAAGGACTGTGCCTGCCCTCACACAATGCCCTCTCTGGCGACCTGAGGGCCCCGCACTCCGGCATCAGCTGCTCACACCGCAGCCTGGGCATCCCTGGCGACGTCGCTCCTGCTGACACCGGCGCCGCTTGCTGCACCGTGGCCTGTGGACACCGCTCGTGAGGAGCACGAAGCACCTTCCCGTCCCGCGCCGCAGCCCCGGTCCACCGACGCCACCACCATCGGCTCCAGTGTCATCACCAGGCATCCTTGCCTGCACCGTGGCCTGTGGACACCGCTCGTGAGGGTCACAAAGCACCATCCCATCCCGCACCGCTGGCTTGGGCCTACCGACGACAGTGCTTCTGCAACGACCCCGCCGCTGCCTGCACCGTAACCTGTGGACACCGCACATTGCACCGCCCTGCTTCACACCGCAGCCCTGGTCTCACCGACGCCGCTGGACGCCGTCACCGAGCCGTTGCCTGCACCATGACCTGTGGGCACCGCACGTCGCATTGTCCCGCTTCGCACCGCAGCCCCGACGCCATCCCCGCCAGCGCACCTGATTTCATCAGCCCAGAGTTCGATCCCCGAGGTGCGTGACTTCAAGGGCCCGACGACTCCTGCACCGACGCCGCACTCCAGAGCTCACCACTAGTGTCACGACGCCCTGCGAATCCAAGGTACTGTTTGTGGGTCTTCCCGACACCACAGCTGGCCCGCGACGCCGAGGCCAGCCTGAACTTTTGGTTTTGTTGTTCACGACGCCGTGATAGCCCCAGGTGGAGTTATCGACTTCAAGGAACTGTATTGTTAAGTACATCTTGCAGCATTCATATTTTTATTACTGTATGTTGGATTTTTATCGTATTTGGTCTTGTTTTATATAGATAAATATTGGCTATTTTTCTAAAACTGGTGTGGTGTCCTTTTGTAGTGTTTTCACTTATTACTGTGTGTTATGTGCAAATGCTTTACACATTGCTTCTGAGATAAGCCTGACTGCTCGTGCCAAGCTACCAAGGCGGTGAGCAGGGGTTATCTGAGCGGGTATCTCCCTTTTCCTGACTAGAGTGAGGGTCCCTACTTGGACAGGGTGCAAACCGACTGCCAACTGGAGACCCCATTTCTAACAGCCACCATACAGGAGACGCACACCGACCCACAGAAGAGCACCCTCACCTCGTTCCCAGCCCCGACACCATTCACCACACTCACCATGTCACCCCCCCAAACATCTACGCTTCACTGAAAGGGAGTTAAGGACTATGGTGGACGAGATCTTGAAGGTGGAGCCACAAATATTTGGGGCCGAGGAACAGCACACACCCATCACAAGGAAGATGGAGCTGTGGAAGACCATTGTGAACAGGGTCAATGCAGTGGGACACCATCCACGCACCAGGGACGACATCCGGAAGAGATGGAACGACCTGCGTGGGAAGGTCAGGGGCATGGCTTCAAGGCACCACATTGCAGTGCAGAAGACTGGGGGAGGACCGCCACCAACACCACCAGAACACACAGACTGGGAGGAAAAGGTACTGGCCATCCTGCACCCAGAGGGACTGACTGGACTCACTGGAGGAATGGACTTGGGTAAGTCATCAACATATACCCCATATACACCATACCTGTAATGCATGCACCACCCCACCCCACCCACACCCACCAGGACCAACACCCCACCCAGGCATTAGCCACTAAATCCACCCCCTGCATGACCATAAACCCACTAACAGGTCCACATCCCTCCCCCTGTGCACAGCCACCCACCCCTGCAAGTACCCACAATGGAACGACACCCTCCACCACAATGCAACCCCACACTGGCGCTAAATGCAATGTCAACCTCACAAAGGCACCCTGGAAGGCCACTGAAAGTAACACCAGCACAAAATAGCCCAGTCCTGTTCACCTCAAACGTTCATGCAGCTGTAACAGACATGTCTATGTCCCCCAACAGGCACCACAACCCATGCAACCCTAACGGACAGGACAAGGAGTGCCAGTGCCCCCCAGGGAGACAGAGGCACCTCACAGGACACTGGTGAAGGATCCCTGGACACTGATGAGCAGGCAGGACCATCACACAGTCCTAGACTCTCACCATGCAGCAGCCCCACCCAGGAAACCACTGTCACCCCTACCACCCAGTCAAGACCAGCAGCCCAGGGCAAGCGTCCCCACACCAGTGTATCCAGGCCACAGACTGGTGGAACACTGGTACAGAGGCCACAGTCTCCCACTCCCAACATGCAGGAAGGCGAGGGCCCCAGTACAAGTGATACTGCCAGACCTGTGCAGGGGACACAGGCACAGGGGGCTAGGGAAAGCGCAAGGGTGGCAGTGGACCAGGGGGGAGGCCACAGGATGGATGCAGCAGCCCAGGACATGATATCAAAGGTATTGGGGGCCTACCAGCATACCCATGACAGGTTGGCACAGATTGTGTCCACCCTGGAGCACAGTCAGAGGATGCAGCAGGAACACCACCAACAGGCCATGGAGCAGTGGAAAGAGCACAACGCCACAATGGCCACCATAGCAGGAGCACTGATGCAGCTGCTCCATATCCAGTCTGACACCCACACAGGACAAGAGGCCCCCACAACAGAACCGGACAACCAGCATCAGATTACCCCATCAGCAGAAACATCCCAGGAACTACTCTCACAGGAAACCCAAGGGCCTACCATATCATCCCCTGAAGATCAACAGCAGGCGCCCAAACGGACCCTCAGGCCAAGATATAGCACTGGAACCCCAGCAAAGAAAAAGGCCCCCTTCAAAAAGTAACTCAGCAACAATCTGCACAGCAACCTTCCCACCCAATCACCAACCACACATTGGTAAGAGGCAATATGAACCACTGTAAGACAAGATGGACCCATCATTAGTACCAACAAGGCTGCCACCATGTTGGTCTTGAGGACACCAACCCCTTACGACTTGTCATCACTGTAAATAGCACTAGTCACTCACATTAACCAATAAAACACATATCACACCTGTAAAACTGTCCCCTGTGCTAAATTGTGAACAAAGTGAAGTATGGATGCAACTGGCTGAGAACTACTTTATTGTCAAATCTGTGCATGAAGGGAGTCCTGTGTGCCTAAATAGTGGCAAGGAGTAAATGCATAAAATTTAAATCTGTACCATGCAGAAGTGCACCATGTTCCGCCTATCATTGCCAACCCCCCTATGTGACTGAGCACACTGACAGTATTTGTCACAAACCCCAATGTCAGGCCCAAGTCCCACACATTTACTGGAAGTAGAGTTGTATCAGTTGGTTCCTGGAATTGACAACTTCCCCTTCCTCATCATCATCATCACTCTCCTCACCTCTCTGAGGTTGCTGATCAGGACCCTCCATCTCCAAGAGGGGGATAGAATGTCTCACTGCCACGTTGTGCAGCATGCAGCAGGCCACCACTATTCTACACACCTTATCAGGCCCATAGGCCAGGGAACCCCCAGAGATATGTAGACAACAAAATCTAGCCTTCAGGAGACCTATAGTTCGCTCTATCACCCTCCTAGTACGTCCATGGGCCTCATTGTAATTCCTCTCTGCATCCGTCCTGGGATTCCTCACTGGTGTCAGGTGCCAACGCAAGTTAGGATAGCCAGAATCACCTAGAAAAAGGTGTAATACAGAGTCGTCATTGTTATGCCCCTTAGTCAGACAGCCTGGCTGTCTGCTATGTGTCAGTTAGTGACAGGCACACATACCTATGATGCACCCTCTGTCCTCTTGGAGTTGTTCCATCTTCTGTGGCACACTACTGTTCCTCAACACAAAGGAATCATGGACTGAACCTGGGAACATGGCATTCACATGTGAGATGTACTGGTCTGCAGTACATACCAAATGGATGTTCATGGAGTGAAAGTTCTTTCTATTTCTGTACACCTGTTCACTCACTCTTGGGGGGATGATCGGTATGTGGGTGCCATCGATGGCACGTATAACATGGGGTATGTTGGCAAAGGCATAGAATTCAGACTTGATGGCAGGGAGGTCAGTACTTTGGGGAAACCTCATATAGGACTGCAGGTGTCAAACAAATGCATTCAGAAATCTTGTCAGTGCCATGCTGAACATTGGCTGTGACAATCCAGCACCCATGCCCACTGTCACTTGAAATGAGCCCGTGGCCAGGAAATGGAGTGCAGAGAGCACCTGCACTTCAGTTGGGATGGCATGCTGATTACGATTTCCCAGAGTTAGTGCAGGATCCAGTAAAGCACAAAGGTCCTGAATTGTTGCACGTGTGAGTCTGTAATTGATTATGATCTGACGCTCCACCATGGTCCTCATATCCGGAAAGTAGTCTGTACACCGATGGTGCCCTTCCTCGCCACAAGGGTCGGTACCTACGAGGGGTTTCAAAAAGGTGTGATGAAAACACATTCATAGGCACACTTGTCAACATTTGTGCACTGCATTGTTCATTGTAGTGACTCTACATTAACTGCTACCTGACAGATATACATGTACATCACAAAGAGGGAACAGAGTATTTCATGTGTGGTAGAATACTGAATAGACAGAGGCCTAGGTGCTTCATAAGGCTACTAGGGCCTGCATTGTGAAAAGTTTATTTTTTAGATGCGTAGGTCATGGCAAAATGTCTGCCCACTGTAATTCTGCCCTTTCATTGTGGAAGTGACCTCATGCCGCTAGCAGTTGACGTCACAGCGTAAGGCGGTGTTTACCGCCGTTCGCACACTCATTGGTTAACATGGATGCCAATGAGGAATCCTGGAGTATCATGATCGCCGCCGCCGGTGACAGTGCACACCGCTGTGGAACGTAGGCGAGTTCGTCATCAATTATTCACTTGACTCCCTGATATCGTGCAGATTGGTACTCCCCTGTGTGTACTGCTGTGGCCTGCCTCTGGCTATGGATGTGCCTCATGTTGCAGGGGAAAGGGCCCCGGCCTTCCCCCAGGAGGAACTGGAGAAGCTAGTGGACGGGGTCCTGCCCCTGTACGCAAAACTGTACGGACGGCCAGAGGTACAGGTGAGTCTGGGTTTGGGGGGCACTGTGTGTGTGTGTAATGGATGGTGTTGATTGGACATATGTGTGCACCTCTGAGCCTGCATGGGCCATGGTGCATTGCATGCTGCGTGCGTATGTCCTGTATGTCTGACAGTACTGTCCGTCCCATAGAGGATGAATAGCCAGCTGTACCTATCATGCAAGTGCCTGACCTCTGTGTTCCATTTCTGTGTCACCCTTTTAGGTCAGCGCCCACCAGAAGAGAGCACTTTGGCATGCCATTGCCAAGGAGGTGCGGACACTGGGGGTCTACAACTGGCAGAGCACCCACTGCAGAAAGAGGTGGGAGGACCTGCGGTGCTGGATGGGTAAGATCAGTGAAGCCCAGTTGGTGAAGTCCTCCCAACGTGGAAGGGATGCCCGTTGGGGACTGACCCCCCTCATGCGACGGATCCTGGTGGTGGCGTACCCAGACCTGATTGGGCACTTGAAGGCTGCACAGCAGTCACAAGGGGGTGAGTACTCATTTCACATACTTGAGTCTAGAAGGATATCTGGGTGTGCATTAGGGTTCATGCTGCTTAGAGGCAGGGGCTTTGACTAGTGTCCATCTACTTTATGGTCCCCAAAGGGTGTAGGGGTGTCTTTGTCAGGTCTCCCATACGTCGCCTCCTTAGGTAGTCCAGGGGATGGGTGTATAGCAGTACTCTGGTCAGTATTCAGGGGCATGGCCATGGGCATAGTGAACGGTGCTGCTTGTTGGGTGTGTCTTCTGGGTGGGTGTATGTCTGGCCATTATGTACCTCCATTCAGCTACTTACAATTGTCCCTACTGTTTTGTCTCCCCATCCCTGTTCTCTTGTGTTGGTTTGGTATAGCATCAACATCTGGCGAGGGAGCTGAGGCACCAGCAAATGGGGAAGCAGCTGCCCACGGATCCTCAGAGGCAGAGACAACCGACGCCCAGGGGACCAGTGGGTGGGAGGGTAAGGGGGGTTCCATGGGGGAGGCAACTACCACAGGAGGTAGTGACTCTGAGACCTCCTCCGATGGGGGCTCCCCGGCAGTGGCGGACCCTAATGGCCACACCACTACCGTGACATCTTCCGCCACCCCCCATTCCATCACCGCCCTCCCTTCTGCTCCGCACCGAGTTGCCTGTGCCCGCTCACCCAGAAAGGTGGCATCTCCTTCGCCCCAGGCACCTCCTCCCCTGTCCCAGTCAGCCCTGCTGCCCTCACAGAGGAGGCTATTGACCTCCTGAGAACCATCTCTGTACGGCAGACAACAATCGTCAATGCCATCCAGGGGCTAGCATCAGAGGTGCAGCAGACAAATGCCTATCTGGATGGCATTCACGGTGTTGTGTCTGCCCTACAGAGATCGTTTCAGGCTCTGGCCTACTCTCGGGTGGCAGCCAGTTTCCCTGCCCATTCCGTCCCCCCTCCAGCCTCCTCTACCCCTTCCAGCACCCCACTCCCTTCACCCGTCCAAGGCACACATTCAGACATGCAGTCAAGCACATCAACACACAAGAAACACACTTCAGAACACAAGCACCACACCACAGCATACTGTCCAGTCACCTGCACCTACTACATGTACCCCTACACCACATACAACCACTGCCTCTACCTCCACTGCCACGCCCTCATCCAGGACCACCCCAATTGCTCCAAAGAAACTTTTCTTCTCTCTCCCGTGCTGACCTCTTCCAACCCACTGACCCACCCTGTCTTGTCCTCAAGCGTGTTCACCTCCTTGCCCTTTCCACTCCTTCCACATCACAGCCCACCCCTGCCCGCTCTTCACATTTCCGTGCCCCTTCCCCAGATAAAAAAAGTCCCGGACTGAGTCGAGTCCATCTAGCTACACCTGATCTAAACACCACCCACCCCCTTCAAAGGACAAACCCACCCCCCCCTCCACCTTCCAAACAAAAGTCCAAGGACCACCCCTGTCGCAAATCCCCACCCCAACCCCCCCACCGCCGTTTTGTGAGGTGCCTGGATGCCCATATGTTGCCCCATTAGGTGGAGTACCATGCACTTGTAGGAGTCAGGTTGGGTCCGTTGTGGCCCATGGCAATTGTAGCCATACGGACTGTCCATTGGCCCTGTTTGGACTGTTTGGCTCTGTGAGCATCACATTAAAGATTTCTGTGTTTTGGCGGCACACTGTTGAACCCTGGTCTTTTGTTTCATTGTTTATGGGTGTGGGGCATTTGTATGTACTATGGTCAAGTTGGATTAGCCTTGTGTTGGGTAAGTACCTCTTGCTGTGGGGGGTATGACGTGCTGCTGTGAAGGTTTGGGGGACGTAGCAGGGTGGGTGGGGTGGGTGGGTATGTAACTGTGCCCTTTCCTCCCTTGTTTCGTAGAATGCAGTACTTACCATCGTCGTCTTCGTCTGCGGTCTCAGTCGTGGAGGTATATGGCAAGGAGCAGGGCTGGCATGATCTGCAGCTCTCTATCCATGTCTGCTTCGGCGCGTGTGTGGCCCTCCGGTGAGTGTTACCGCCCCAGAACTCGCGGCGGACTGGTGGTTCATTATTTGATGGGCGGCTTGGGCCTTTCCGTCGGCCTGTGGGTGGACTCTGCCGTCGTCATTCCTCTGCTGGTGGTGGGTGGTTTTTGGGATGCCTGTCTTTCATTTGGTTCATTATTTGGCTGTCCGGCCCGCTCCTCTTTTGACGGTTTTTACCGCCACCACCGGCGGCGCAGAATGGACCGCCATGTTCATAATGAGGGCCTATGTTTTATTCGTACCCACTTTGGGGGGAAGGGACAGCAAAAGGGTGAGCACTATGGCCTTTTCATTTCATTGCTGAACCAAAGTTTTTGTGGAGGGCCTGGAAGGTGACATCTACCTCAAGGGGTATGGTAGTACAAAACTGATACTCAGAGAGGAAACCTTGAAGAGTAGTTGGGGAACTGGAAGTCAAGTGTCAGTGCAGACAGCGGCGGCTGCAGCAAATCTCAAGGGGAGAAACGAGGGAATGGATGGGGGGGATAAATAAAAAACATATACTTTTTTTTAAAACGTACCTTTTCCTCGTCGCCACCGCCTCCTCCTGCCACATTGCTCCTCTGGTCTTCTTGTGGTGTCCCAGCATTTGACACCAACACAGGCTCCCCAGTAATTCTGGTGCCGCTGGGATTGGTCTGAGTGGCAGTGACTGCCGTTCAGACACAGCCCTGGGGTGTCTGTGCACTTTCTCCAGCCCGGCTGTTAAACACAGCTGGATAAACATAAATGCGCATGTGTGTTTGGCCAGCCTCAGCTGGTCGGCCAAGCACACATGGGCACTTAGGTGCACTCTCCCCTCCTACCTCCTCCTGTGGCCCAGCCTCTCCCTTCACATGCTAGCTGAGCCAGGAGATAAAAGATAAGACAATATCGGTTTATCTTTCATCTCCTGGCTTAGCCTGAGGAGCGATGCTGCTTCACCATTGCGAAGGAGCTGCCCCTGAAAAACACTCAAGCATTTGTTCCAAAGAAA
Source organism: Pleurodeles waltl (assembly GCF_031143425.1). Lineage (NCBI taxonomy): Eukaryota > Metazoa > Chordata > Amphibia > Caudata > Salamandridae > Pleurodeles > Pleurodeles waltl. The sequence continues at coordinate 956,926,076 of NC_090443.1, forward strand.
ACACGAACAGGAGAAGAAGTGTGGGATTCTCTTGTAGAAGAACCAGAAGGATTCCAACCAGATCCACAATGTGTAAAAGCTAACCATGGAAATGTTTAAGCAGCAGATAAAAGTAAATGTATAAATCATTTAAAAAGCCTCACTGGGAGTATTTTAGAAAGTCCTGGATCCCGCATCCACAGGTGATAGAAACAGGTCCAGTCATAGAGTTTTTATTACCCTAAGACAAAATGCCCATGTGTGCTCTATCCCACCTCCCTCTTCACAGAAAACACATACACGAGCAAAATCAATGCAATTTTCACTTACTGTAAATCACATTTCTCTCTTTCACTCTACAAAGACTAAGGCCCTCATTACGAGTATGGCGGTCAGCAGACCGCCGCAGTGGAGTTGGCAGTCGCACCACCGCGGGCATGGTGGTGAAGATCACCATATCACAAGTACTGGGAAGGCACCTGCAGAACACAGCCAAGTTACCGTTCGGCCCACCACAGTGGAGGGGCCGGTGCAGCTGGCGGCAGCCATCTCCGGGCCGGCGGTCAGGCAGTATCCCTCCACCACATTACAAGGTTGCACACTGCTTGGATTTCCAGGGCGGATCCAGTGCCACCAAAAGCCTGGCGGAAACAAACAATATCAAAGGGAACACCCACCTTTAGGAACACAGGCACAGCCATAGGCGCCATGACATGTGAACCATCAACACCAACAGTATTGTGGCACATATATATTATACATTTTTTAACTTTGAATAAAACTATGAACACACAGGCCCAAGGGCCAGTCCAAAGGTCCCACAGAGCCCCGAGAACACTGGGCACAGGGTGACGCCCCAACTTTACTCCTGACTGCAATGTGCAGGCATCCACAGGGAAGGGCATCAATGGGAAATGCAGGCACCTCAGGGGCGGGGCAGTGGAGGGGTCTTTGGATTTGAGGGGAGGTACTTTGGAGTGGGCTTGGAGGGGGGGGGTCCTTGGGCTTGCCCTTGGCGGGGGGAGTTTAGACAGGGGAGAGGGGTACGGGCTTGGCCTTGGAAGTGGAGGGAGTGGGATTGGCCTTGTAAGTGGAAGGGGCGGGCATGGGCTTGGCTTTGGCAGTAGGAGCAGCGGACATGACAGGGGTGGAAGTGGCAGGTGGTGGAGGGGCATGTTGAGGGCCAGTGGTGGACTGAGAGGCGGAAGGCAGGAGCCTCAGAAGGGTAGCAGGGTGCTGGGGGGGAACAGGGACTGGGACAGTGGTAGGGAACAGGGAAAACTCTCTGAGGAAATGTTTTTTGGGAACACAAGGGAGGTCAGGGTAAAGACGTTTGGGAGTGGAGAAAGTGGGTATGGTTGTGAGATGCGTAAGTGGAGGTGCCTTGGGTGCAAGTGCATGGGTGAATGAAATGTGTATGTTAGTGGACTGCTGGGTGGGTGAGTGCAGGCGTTTAGATGTACTGGGAGGAGGTGGGGAGGCGATGCAGGAGGATGGCAGCAGGGACGTGTGAGTGTATGTTGGGGTGGTGTCTGCAGGTAAGGTGGATGTGCTGCATGTGGGTGGTGTCCGAGCCAGTGGTGTATGGGGGTCAGACAATGTGGTGACGGTGGCAGTGAGGACACATGTGGCAGGATCAGTGCCGACTGCAGGTGTGAGTGGTGTACTGACTGTGAGGGGGAGGTGGTGGAGGAGTTGGTGCAGGGTGTGGATGTTGTCATGTCTGGATGTGTATGTTGTGTGTGTGCGTGACAGTTGTGGCATCTGTGGTGCTTATGTCTATCCTTGCGTACCCTGTCTGTTGATGTGGATGCATGTGGGTCAGGAGATGTGCCTTGAATGGGTGAGGGGAGAGGGATGTGTGCATGGGAACAAGTAGCTGGAGGGGGACAGAAGAAGAAGGGACACTGGCTGCCGTCAAGGAGGAGGACAGGAAGCCTGAAACGATCTCTTGATGCCATGCCATGATACACTATGCACACCCGTGCACATCCTACAACTAGGGAACATCATGGGGGAAACCACAACAATGCACATGTCAACCCCTGATGATCTGACTGATGCAAACATCTACATGAGGAGTGGCATACCCGCCACACCTGTCCAGTACCTGCCCACTACCCATGGCCGTTGAGACAGGCATGTGATGGACTGCACACCCAATAGAATCCTGAATGGCAAGTTGGCAGGCCTACTTGGTTATTGTCAATTAGCACTCTGACCACTTGGCGCACCCATCCCCACTACACATACAGCGCCTGCCAGCTTATTGAGGTCCCGGGATCCACCCCTGGCACAGTGTTTGGCAAGGACTCATCACTCTTTTGCAGTGGGTTGGCCTGGCGGTGTTGGTTTTGTGTCTGTTTTTGGGCAGTTTATGTCTTGTGACTCGTGATCCGGCGGTTGCAATACTGCACCACTGGCGGTATGTGGGCGCCATTTCGCATGTCGGTCTTGCCCAAAAAACATCAAACTCGTAATGAGGGCCTAAGTGAGCTCAGAACTCAGTCAAAGTGAAAACATGTTAAAACAAAACTTCCATTTTACCTAGTTGACACATTTAAAAAGTTTTTTGATCATTGTCAGTGAATAAACTTGCTGTACGTATTTTGTTAGAAAGTGATCATCTTTTGTGTTAAAAGTGAGGGAAAACACACAAAACCAATACATTGTTAATAAATATGAGCAGAGCTTTTTTTACTTATTGGCAACAGGCTGAAGGCTGCTTCTGAGATGTGTACACACATACACACAAACACCCCTAATAGCATCCTTTACAACATGTTCTCTGCGAAACAAACACATTGGCAATAAAATAAATGAAGCCGAGATTGATCCAAGTTTCCTTGGATGAAAGAATTTTACACTCCTTACCTCCTGGTGCCTCAGGCTTATGTCTAGAAAGGACAGGTTATAGGGCCAGCCCTGGAGAAAAATAGGTCAGAGCCCAGGTGACAGCTACCAAGAGACTATGCTAGGGAACATTACTAATCCCTTGAAGACAAATTCAGGAATTCAACTACATATTCTGGGAGTGAGGTGTTATGAAAGAGACTTTTAATTAAATTAGTTTCATAGGATGAGCATGTTATCCCAGTGGACGTGCGGTGCAGTAGTGGCCTAAGTCGGGAAGGGTGGTGGGGCGGGGAGTGAGGATTGGGGCGGTTCGGGTGATGGCGAAAATAAGAAAATAAATAATTTAAAAAAGAACTTACCTGACTCACAAGGAATCAGTGCTCTTCTGCTCCTCTGGCTCCATGGCAGGCACAGGCTCCCAGCCTGCCCTGCCGCCAATCTTTATGCTGCTCTCATGCTGCTGGCAGCTTGAGAGCAGCACCAGGATTGGCCTGAGCGTCCTCGATTTGCGCTACCAGGAAGACTGGGAGCCTGTGCCTGCTGTCTCCAACCCGGGCGGACTGGAGACAGCTCAGTGCGAATGTCGGGTTGGCCCTCTTGAGACGGCCGTCCAAACCCACATGCGCACTGAGGGGAGTGCACACGACTCCCCCTCCACAGCTGTCTCCACGTTGAAGAGCCCCGCCCCCAAGACTCGGCCAGGCACGAAAAATAAAATTATAACAAACCTGGTTTATTACCATTTTATTTTTCAAGTTTTGCCTCTGCTGGCAGGGGGTGACGCTGCTTCACCTTAATGGAGGAGCCACCCCTGGTGTGGTGCTTGAACAAGGGTACATGGCATAAGATTTGCAGTGCACCATTAAGTATGAAAGTTTTCATAGAAAGAGTAGCAAATGCTTGACTCGACCCTCAAGCAGAAACGGTGTGGGCAAAACCAATTACTAACTGGAAAATGCCAACGATGGGCACAATTGAAGTAATTGAAGGTTTAGCACAAAGACAGATCTGAAGATTTAGCAGAAGTTAAGATGTTACAGGAAGTGAATTATTAGGTTAGACTAATTGGGCCGAGCAGTTTGATCTAATGTCACCATCTACGTGACTAAGATGCTAGGAATACCCAGGGTGTCAACTGGTCACTACAAGTGCTAAGGAAGCCATAGCTCTGAAGTTATTTACCCCTCTGCTCTTTGAAGCCTTTGAGGCCGGGCAAGTTTTGGAGTCACTGGAGTGGTGATTCAGGACCACTCACCACAAGGAGCTAGGGCTACATATTTGTTTATATTAAAATCTGAGCCTTAATTACCACCCATTTTACAAAGTGTCACTCCTCTTTGCAACACATGCTCATTTTATTCACCCTAGAAGAATGAAAGGCTGCTATTAAAAGATGCGACCTTCCAATTGTCCGGAGATTACTAGAGTAAGAACATGTTAGGATGTACTAATCTTGTGTTAGGAATGCAACAAAAGCAATGCACTATTCCATCTCTTACCACATTCTGTATGGGGCGGATGTCACGATAAGGACGCGGGCTAGTAGCTTTTAAAATTGTCCTGTGGCTGTGCTCGTCTCCTCCACCAGTGTTATGGGGATACTAACATTCCCATTTACAGGACAGACGAACAACTAAACAGGTCCTTGAAGTCATTGTACTCATTAAGCATAGGAGTTCCAGGAGGTAATATCCTTCTTGGTTACACAAAGAAAAAGAACAGGGTGTTTTTAATAGACATACAGGCGCTCACAGTACACAGAAAGTATTACCCACAGTATGTTACAACATGCGGTGCCCTCATAGCGGGGGAAAAAAAACCTACTCCCTCAATTGGCAATCCAAAGATTGGTTAATCACAAATCCAAGCCCAAGGCACATGCCCAAATTAATATAGAGTCTCCGAACAAACAGAAAAGTTTTCCTTTTTGATTTATTTCCAGTCAATTGGTCTCCTTTGATGATTCACAGTCCCAGCCAAATCTCAGCCAACACGTGTTTCGTCATTTGGGAGTATCCCCATGACTTCATCAAGGCTTCCACCTGAGTAACTTGTGAACTAATAAAATCTCAGTCAATCTCCAGTGATCACGCTCCAAAAGTTCAATCTCGATGCTGTATAACTATGGTGTCACCGAATGGGAGTGTACTCACTCTTTAACCTCATAACGATTAAGATAAAGTTTTTGCAGTTACTACTGGGATACGAGTGGCTTTAGCAAAACGGCAATAGAGGCAGATCTCTTTGATAACACCATATTTATACTGCATCAAGATTGAACTTTAGGAGCGTGATCACTGGAGATTGACAGAGATTTCCTTCTTGGTTATGTGTGATCTGTTTAATAAGGGGTCCTGAAGAAAGCTGTTGACCCACCACTGGGCGCAAGTAGGCTGAAACATGTCGACCAGACCATTTGATATTAAGGACAAGTAGTTTGTTCCAATCACATCACACAGTTTTTATTCTTACCTTATTCCAGTCATAATAAATCAATAATTTATCTGGGCATAAAGGTCATTTTTAGTCACTTTCAATGCACTTTCTCACAGATCCCAACATGTCTCCATGACTAGTGGTGACAGTCCCAGTTGGCGGTATGAAAATAAGGCCCAATGATGATGCTATCAGCCATCAGTACACTAAGGGGAGAATACTATTGGTAGAAAACGGCTGGTGAGGGTCATAAATATCATCCCAGGAGAACCCTGGTGATCTGTATGCAGAGGCTCCACTCTTGGTATTTGTCTAAGGTATTGTATGGAAGCTGAGTGGAAGCTTTGCTTTGCTTCTATCTCCCCCTCTTGATCTTTGTGGATTCTAAAGATTCCCAAGATTTGTAGATAGGGAGAACCAAGAAAATAGCTAATATATAGCTGAATTGTGGTTTTCTTCAGCAAATAACTACTCTGCAAGAAAGCATTTTCTTTCTAAAAAAAAAAAAGCCATCAACTAAAGTTTTGATGTGGTAGGACAACCATCTTCATAGCTTTCATAAACAAGCAGAAACTTATAAAAATATTTTTTACACAGTTTCTTTCATAATTCTAAGAGGTAGCCCATTTTTCATAATTTTTGTGGTTTTAACATACTTGCAGTTTGTGTTGGAAACAGGTATAAAACCCATAGAAGATCCCAGAAAACTATACATTTCTGAAAAATAGATAACATTCTGAATTCAGCAAGATGCAATTTGTGTAGATCCCTCAAGTTTTCCACACAAAAAATATTCATTGTAACGAAAAAATAATTAAAATGAGTAGACAAAAATTGACCTTGGTGACATTTTCATCTGTATTTTTTTGTCACCAATGGCAGATTTATAAAAGCAATATATGGTTACATTCGTCAGACCCCTATTATAGGGTCTATAGGTTTTCCAAAACATGTGAAACCCAGAGCCAACTGAGCTTTAGGTTATAATGATTTTTCATTGTGTACAGACCATGCAGCAATTCATACGGTAAAATCTAATGAATGGCAAGTGGGTATGAAGGAAACCTATGTATTTCTTAAATGTGCATGTGATACATACGTTTAGAAACAGTGACTATTTGAGCACTTCTGAAGTTGGGGTTACCCAGTCTACCAGGAGATTCAGAGGGAATTTTGAAAATGTTTTGTTTCTTGCACACAGGCTCACATTTGGAAGCCAAAAATGCACAGAAATCCAATCTAAACAAATGTTCTACTATTCTGTGTTCCCACGTCTCCCAATAAGAACAACTTTTTTGACTGTGCCTTGCTCCAATGACACACAACACCCCAAAAACTCAACATGAAGACACTTCTGAAAACTAGACACCCAGGGGAGTCCAAGTGGTCTGGCTTACATGGATCCCAAGAGAGGGTGATTGGGAACAAACCAATCCACACCCTCTAGGGGGTGGTAAAAAAACATTAGGCCCCTTCTAGGGTGGGGCATGGCCTGATGCCAGGGTGTGCCTCCCCTACACCTTTTTATTGTAAACCTCTGGCATCTAGTGCCCTTTCTAGGCTGCTCTCCGCTCCCGGGGGAGGCAGATTGGGGGCAAACCCCCAGTCTCCCCTCCTAAGGGGGAGAAGAGAGAGTGTTGTGTGGGTGAGGAGGAACATTGACTCTTGCTCAGGGTGCCAATCCCACATCACAAAAATAACCCATTGCTCTAGTGGGGTGGATCCCTGCTGGGATCAACCTCTAAGCATGATCCCCACGCAGTAATCAACTAGTAAGCAATACCTTTGGAATTCAGGAGATGCACCACTTTCCAGTACTACTTCTACCATCAAAGTTGGTGCTCCCAAGCACCGATGGAAGTGGAAGTAAAATGAGCCGATCTGCTCCTTTCGCTCTCTCTTTCACAGTTATGACGTTAGCACAAACTTTAAAAAAAACAGCCTTGAACTGCTGGTGAAACTCTTCCCCAGTAACCCGGCCTGAAATGAAAAAAAAGTTTGAAGTATGACTCCTCCACACTCATCCAGTAGCAAGTGGTCAGCACCGCACCCAGCCCTGCTTTCTGACAGAACACTGAGCTCTCTGGCTACTTTGTGGACAAGTATATCTGTGTGTGAGGTCGCTTGGGAGGGTTATTGCTCCTGCTGCAGAGAACAGTGTGTCCGCCAGCTTTCTGTGTACAATACTGGCAGGATACCGCAGGTAGTTGATGCATGCACTGCAGACATTTGCATGCAATCTGCTTATCATAGGTTGGAGTCATCATAAAGCAATTTAGGTTAATTCGCCTTCTGCGGAAAGCCGCCTGTAACCTGCGGGCCCTATGTTTGAGGCCTAATAAGATAGTGCAGTGAAGTATGCATACATTTGAATCTTTGTACAGCTAATAAACTTTCATTTATTGTAGAAATTAATATCCAGTTGGGTAGTAATTAAATTAAGACCTGTTATTAAGTGACAAAATAAAATTCAATTTGTTTCGTCTTTTGTACGAAAGGTAATTCTAGTATTATTGACTGACAACTACATGAATACAAATAATATATTAGATAGAATGTGAGTTAAGTAGATATTTTATTTTCCTAAGGACGCAACATAGTTTGCCTCAAATTATGTCCATTCTGCTCCTTCCTCTTCTGTCCTGCTGAGCCCGTATGCAAGGTGGGACACTGACCTGGTTTCGTACACTTCTTGCAGGACACAACTCTGACAATTATTGCTCATCAGAGTGTTGCAGTGAGAGAGAGGGTCTTCCTTTATTTTCTTTCACTAATCACAGATCTATTATCTGGGAGAGTCTAAAAGCCGGACTCTGGGGCTGAAATCTCATCAACCAGGTCAACATCTGGCCGGGTATCAACTCTCCATGCAGCATGTGTGAGGTCTGTTCCAGGCACTTCTAGCAGCATCTAAACCCAGGCAGCTTAGGGGGAACATGGCAGAGCCACCCTAAGGAGAAAAGAGATGCGTCAAATTAACTTATCAAATTAAAGTCAAAAGCAACTCCTATGGTTTACAGAAGAGAGAAACTGGGGTGTTCGTGAGGCCATATTTGACCAGAAACAGTCTCTAGTAGATGTCCTCATACGTCACCTCCGGAGATTCCAAAATGCAGCAGCATGCCTCGTCACCTAAATGCAATGATTTCATCACAGCTCACCAGTTCCAAGATCCATCCTCCTATGTCCTGCGGCCAATAAAATCACTCTGAAGTAACTGTGTATTGTCCTTCGTGCTTTCCTTAACATCAGCCCTTTCCTCCGAGTCTTCCCGTTAACACAACCTCCAGCCGCCCACTCAGGTCCACAGACCCCAGCCACCTCAAGATAACCTTAGAGAACAAGAGTCAAGGAGGCAAGAGCTGCCTTCCTCATTTACTACACAAACTATTAAGCTCTCTATCGCCTGCAACCAGATCCCTCATGATCACCTCTGCTTCACAAATATTCAGGATTTGGTGGTTTTCCGAATAATCTATTCGGCCGCCTGCGACCCACTGTTCATCTTAGTACACGCGTCAGGAGGACACGTTTAGCATGTCAGCCTGCACTAGCTCCTATGCTAACACAAATAGAAAATACTTGCTGCAATGACAAGCAATATTGCATCCATCCACGGAAGTATAGATACAGCAGATAGCTGGATGTCCAACTATCAATTACCTTCCTCACAACAGCACTTCCCATTATGATGTGCCATACACGTATGACCAACAAAACGCTTCAGACAGAACTCTTAAATATATCCAACAGTTTTCTAGCGACCACTAGGTGGCACTGAAAGGCAGCAAACTGTTTCTGTTTTTAAATGCGACTCTGTTAGCAATGCTCTTGTAGTAGGAAGAACGATGATTCTAGCAGTGGTCAAAAAACTCTTGTGAGTGAGTAAACCACAGAATGGAAGGAAAGCAAAAAATAGGAGCAAAGCAATTGACATTGACACGAAAGTCATCCAAACTTGAGAATGGATTGGCTCTGTGGAGTATAGTATACAATGCTGTCTCCTGGCAGAAGCGATGTGGATCAAGATTGCAAAAACTACAAATGTCTTTATTTGTCAGAAATTTATATGTATGCTGAACTAGATTAGTAACCAACTGGTAAAGTCGTCTGACCTCAATACTGAAATGCCAATATCATACAAACAGAGCTTAATGAATAATGCGTACCTAACTGAGAACCAAAACAGAACAAACCACCTTTAACATGCCATGACAATCTGAACCAAACTGCGGTCTGCAATGGTTTCCCCTGAACCATATGAAAACCACAGGGCTGACAAAAGTGTGAGAACGCCATACCAAAAGCACAATGTGTACAAAATAAATGCCAAAAATGTGAGAACACATTAACACCCCTACTAGTATTGAACTACGGATGATAATACGTTTCCTACTGACACTTATATGCCATAAAGGTACAAATAAGGGATATTTACCACAGTTGCTATTAAGATTGTCTAATGGTCACAGCTATTGCATTGTGATTGTTTATCATTGAATTCGGACTTTAAAATAAATATTTTGTTATGTTGTGTCAATTTCTAGCGAGCTCTCATCACCTATGAAGATTTCTAGTCGCTGAGCAGGTGTGTAGGTGTGCGGCGCCTGCTGAATTACCCGAAGAGCCTGGTCTTCAGCTTCTCACGAAACTGAAGCCGTGGAAAGGAGGTTCTGATGTGCTGTGGGAGGTCGTTCCACGTTTTGGGAGTGATGGATGAGGATGAGCAACCTCCTGCTCTGCTGTTGTGACTGCGGGAGTGTGTGCAAGTGGGAGGGAGCTGGGCGTAGGCGTCTGGCTGGTTTGTGAAAACATATGTGGTTGTTGAAGTATGTGGGTCCAGAGTGTTGTACAGGGCTTTGTAGGTTTGTGTGAGGAGCTTGAACTGAGTGCGTTTGGGGATGAGGGGCCAGTGAAGATCCCTGAGGTGAGATGTGGGTGGGGGAGGCTGAGTGTGAGTCTTGTAGCTGTGTTCTGCATGGTCTGAAGTCTCTCTGGCGCTGCTTGGAGATTCCAACACACAACGTGTTGCGTAGTCGAGTTTGCTTGTGATGAGTGACTGCGGGATGGTTTGTCTGATGCTCTGTGGAAGTCACTTGCAGATTCTCTGTAGCACGCGCAGGATGTGGAAGCAGGTGGCACTCACCGCGTTGACTTGTGCCTCCATCTTGAGCTAGTGGATGATCCCCAGGTTTTTATTTAAGAAGTTTTAATACACCAAATAATGATAATTACTTGGACTAATTGGTTTGCTGATTAAAATGGTCAGGTTCAAAATGAATATACACGGAATTAATTGACAAGTACGTGCTCTGACCGTTCCGGCAGGATGCCTCAATAATTTGATCCTCCGTCGCTGAAACATGCGGCCATAAGTTCCTATCCCTCCGCAAGCTTCCACCTTTATTAAGTCGGTAAATTGAGTACCATTAAATTGGTTACTATTTCTCATGGTTTATATTAATACCTGAGGTTTATAGCGCTTGGAAGCGCGGTACGAGGCGCCTTCTAATGAAACAAATTATTATTCCATTGTGAGCACCTGAGACTTGCTGTTGCAGCTCGTCTGGGCGGTGCTGCGCGTGCCTTTACACACTGGGCTGGTCCCTAGAGGCTCGCGCTCGCCGCCTCCTCCTCCTCTGCTCCCAGTTGTTCCTCCAGACAGGGCCCTCCCTTCTCGGCCCTGACATCTCCATCCGTCAGCCCAGGCAGTGATTGAAGCGGGGCAGCCGCCTGGCGCCAGGGATGCTGCCTGGGCTGCAGGGATGAGGGGAAGCTCGGCTAGGTTTGTGTCGGGGCCACATCATCAATATATCTCCGCTAACCCTACGTAGGGCCTCAATGTCACCGCAGATCAAATCTGCCATTCCGGGGACGACACAATAGGCAGCTAAATGTGTAATTTTTTTATTTGTAAACACAAAACAGCCCTATAGAATGGATGGAGATATATATATATATATATATATATATATATAGAGAGAGAGAGAGAGAATGTTACAGACTGTCGTCTATATCTCTAGCCTAACAAACGCATCTTAAGTGACAAAACCCTTGTAATGCATTTTTTCTTAGGTCGAATTCACTGTCAACATTTTTTAAATCATGATATATTTTATATATATATATATATATATATATATATATATATATATATATATATATATATATATAAAATCATTCTTATTTTTGTTCTCACCAAACCTCTGGTAAACAGTTGTCCGGGCCGCTGCTTCGCAGTACCTGACCGCGGCAGTTGTCTCTGTCTCAGACTTGCAGTGCAGCTTATGTATTATAGAAGATAAATTACCCCTACATTAATGTGTAGAGATATTACAAAGCAGCCACCGTGTCGCAGAACAAGGCCGAGAGAAAGAAGTACCATTGAAAAGTCACGGAAATCTGCCTCTGAGGTGACTTGGAATATGACTGGGTGCAGTAGGTGGTAGGTGTCGCTCACAATGCACTGAGACAGTCAGTGGTCAGCTGTTCCTATCTCTTTTCCCCCTTTCAGTCTCGGTGCCCACATCCCTGACCGCAAACCCAGAGCAGCCCTGCCGAATTTGATCAGACCAGCCCCCATAGGGAGAGTAGCACGAGAGCCTGACCCATAGAAGGGGGGTCAGGGGTTCTCCTCCAAGAAAATTTGGTAAACAATGGCAAATATGGTGCATTCTGCAACAGATTCTTCTTTGTATATTCACTGTATTAGTTTTTAAAGCACAGTAAATGATGACCCTACAGTGCACCAGGATACAGCAATCTTTACTGGGGTTTCTTCAATGATTCCCTCAACATCACCCTCGGACAGTGTCTCTCATCTCTCCATATCCCCTCTCGCACATGTATTTCATTTGTTTTACAGTGCCTCTCTTACTACTATAGGGCGTTGGAGTACATTACATCACACACACATTCAGTCAATGAATCATACATGTGTAAATCAGTGCATAAAAAATGTCACATTAGAGCAGACAAAGGAGACTACAAGGTGTAGGATTCAGATGAGATCCACACTGGTAGGCAATTTTTAAGAGTGCTTGGTCTGCGGAAGTAAAAATTCAGGATTCACAACAAAACAGTGGTTAGGAATAACGTTACCAATAAGAGTTTGTTTCTACCCAAACCAACTGTTTTTTTTTAGCAAAATTAGGATAATGAAAGACTGGAAAAAAACATAACTTTCCAATCTGTACCATGCTGTTTGGTCTGCAGCTCTTTGATGGAAGTTCACAGCTCACTGTGCTAGATTATGAATGTAACTTATGAACTGCACAGTAACAAGATGATCTCTGTGACAAAAGCAGTAACTCACTGAGCAACGCACATAAAAAAAACTGTTCTGTGATCTGCTTAGTACACGTTCTTTGCACCAGGCATATTAACCCTCTTTGCTATGTTAGACGAGTCAAAACTACTATTAGACAAAACTTTGATCTCCCTCCAGCTGGTACATTAATCACCACAGTTATCTCAGCACTTTTGGTTGTTGCCTGAAAGCTGCTGGACATACAAGGAACTCTCCAGTGTTTTTAAGACTGCTGCAAAAATGGCCCCCCACCTTTCCAGAATCCCCAGGCCACAACCTAATTTTTGGAACATACTTTCTTGACCCACCTAGCTTTAATGGACATAAGGAAGGCGATTTTTTAATGTAACTGAAGTATCATAGGGAACTGTCATTTACAGACAGCACATGTTACATAAAAATGGCCACTAAATTACAGTTGCTTGGACGTTTGGACCAACCAAAAAAGGCTCATCGACAGTTTGGGAAACACTGTTTTAGGATATTTAGCAGCGCTCACTTTCAAAACATTCAGGCAAGTAGTGATGTCACAACTAGACTGTAAAAAACGTTATGCAGTTTACGGCAGGCTTCTATGCGTTATGCACAGATACTAATAAGATGGCTGAAACAAGATGAAGTTACTTGTTCATTATTGATGAAGCTTCACTGGCTGCCTGTTCAAAAGACAGAGGACGTTACCACTTTACCCTGCACCAGTACATCTTTGAAATTAACTAAAGGTTCCACAAGCAGCTAGGACCATTAGATTAAAATCAGCTTCCCCCAAATCCAAAAATACAAACAAGTATTTCAAAGCCAATATGTCTGGGTGTAGTATGGCAGCACATACTTAAGTAGACATGCAGAAATGATATCATGTGATATCATGTTAAAGCCAGAGCTACTCGCTTTATCAACCCGTGGTAGATGTGTTGGTGGTGTGTGTATTGGGGACGGTGGCATTAGTGAAGATGGTGGTGGTGTTAGCTGCAGAACTGATGGCGGTTCTGTTGGTGCCATTGCCAGCTATGGTGGTAGCTGGTGGTATGGCAGTGGTGGGTATTTTGCCAGTATTGGTGGCACTGTTGTTGTTGCAGGTACTGTTGGCAATATTGGTGGTGGTATTGGTAACGGTGGTTTTAGCAATATTTGTATTGGCAGTGATATACTTGGTGGTGTGTGGTACTGGTGCTATTATTTTGTGGTGTAGGCATCATTGGTGCAATATTGTTGGTGATAACACCTAATAGTGACTCATTCTGGAAGGGCTGCCAGGTAGGCATCTGGCCACAAGAGGACAATGCTCTGTTGGATAGACTGAATGTTCATGACTGTGTCATAAGGTATTATCTAGCAAAAGAGTGATGACCATAGAGGCTTGTTTTGCTGATGCCTGATTCGTAGGACTAATGGTGATGTCAGGTGTGGAGTGGAGCTCGAGCCTCATGGGGTCACTGCGTACACAGTAGATTTCCTTTATGTAGTATTACCTCAGAGGGCCTACTGTGTGGATGGGATATATGTTAGCTCCATAGATTGCAAAAAAAGGAAGAACAGGGGTGCTTGTCTAGCACACTGAGAGATCCAACGAGCAGCTGAAAGATAATGTAAAGGGCTGGGAAGCTCGTAGTTTGGCAATGCGCAGTAAAAGGAACGTAGGACACTGGAGCAAGATTATTTCAACATGAGAAAAAAGTAAAACAAGCTTTTGCAATGCAATGGGTCTCGCGTTTGCTCGAGTTACAGCTATTAGCGTTGTAAACTCCTAACCAGACTTTTCTTGTCACAAACTGAAAATGAAAAGATAAACAGTTTCACATAAGCGAGCCGACGGCCACCATGAGCGTGAAGCAGACAGACAAACAGAAACGGAAATTCCCTCGGACAATTGTAATTATCCATGGACCCGGCAAACATGCAATTTATCTATGTGACCGGCAAAAGTGCAATTATCTATGTAACAGGCTCAATGTCATGCAAAGCGCTCGACTACTGCCTAGCGACATCATAGTGCCTACGAAATAAATGGAAAAAATAGTCCAGAAACAAACTGGAAAACATCAGGCCTCGTATATTTTCAGTAGTTGGTCAATGCGCTCGAGGTGGGCTAAACACCGGAAAATGCATGACGTGTCCATGCCTTTCACCAATCAAATCAAGTGAATTTTAAAAGGCGAGTCCACGAACCAACCAAACTGATGGGCGTGACATGGGCGTGGTTACAAGCCCGTAGAGAGATAACAGCAGGGACAGAGCGATTTGCGCACTCGACCCTAAAAAGGAAGGCATGCTTCTTTACATTAAAGCATTTCTTTCAGTTTCTGAAAGTCAGCTGGAAGGCCTAGAATACATTTCACATAGAAACAGAAGAAGGACTGTAATAAAAGCTCCCTTGCTATCCAGAACCTTCATTGCAGTCCTGCTGTTGTTTTAATGTTTCATATTTATACAGAGGACTAGAATGTAAGCTGAAGATTGCAAAGGAACTTTCATTAAAATCCTGCCTCATTGCAATTTGTGAGATACACGTTTCAATACCTAATTTTAACCTCCTCAGGCCCGTGTTCAGTGGCCTTGTTGGTGGTGGTCTATACCATTGAGCCCTGGTGATCCCACTTAACTTCACTCCTTGAGGAACCTCGGTGCTGCACCCCCCCTTACCTGCTATTTTCTCTGCTGCTTCTAAGGGCGAGTGAGGCATTCTGGCCAGCACTTGTTGAGACGGCGGTGGCCATTTTGTTTCATCCTCTGGGCCCATCTCCAGCCACTATTTTGTAAAGTTAGCGGTCCACCTGTCATCTTTTCTGCTTCTCGACCCCATATAAGGCGCGCGATGCAGCGGTTGCACAGTGGGCGTGCCTAAGGCAAGCCTGTCTGCGCCTGGACGGGCCCAAGGGCCAGAATTCGTGGCCCTATTAGTAGTAATTAAGTCACTTATTCCTCTGAGTTTCTCCAATCTCTTAGGCCTGTCCTTTCGGAAGTATGTCATGGTTGCCTAGACCCTATGAATGCTATGTGGTTCTGTACTACATGTCACTGGACTCCCCAGTCTGACCTAGGTTTAAGGCAATCAATCCAGGATGGACCAATCAGTGTTTTTCCTTTGGCCAACTGTCGCTCCTTGGCAGCCCATAAACTTGATATAGGCCTACTTCTGAGTGATCTCGCACCGACAGCCTTGTTTCTTACTGAGAAATGGCTTCATGAGGCGTCATCCCCGGATGTAGCCTTGGCGTTGCCCCAAGGCTACTTAATAAGTAGGCTAGATAGACACACCTCAAGAGGTGGGGGAATCACCATCATCTATAGGGAATCAGTGAAGCTCACTTCCCAGCCTCTTCTGTTACCTGGTTGTGAAAGTATGCATTTTTCTATTACAATAAACCCTCACTTCACATTTTCAGGAGCTCTGGTGTAACGTCCCCCTGGCCCTTCAGAAACCTTTCTACAATCACTCCCAGATCATATTTCTGAATGAATATGTAAAAAACCCAATTTTACGGTCTTGGGTGATTTTAATATTCATGCAGAGGACTTAGAAAACTTGTCTGTCAAAAATCTACTTACCGATATGGCTGCATTAGAGTTGGCCCAATTGGTTAGAGGTCCTACACATGTTAAGGGTCACACTACTGATTTAGTTTTTAGCAACATAGTTAGCTTAACCTCCATGCCTCCCCGTCCTTTGGCTTGGTCTGACCACTTCCTAATTAGGCTTAACTTAGCTATTTCCACTATCAGTAGAGCCTCTCAGACAATATCTCAACCCTATTGGCGCTGGTATAAGCTCAAGGCCAGCGAATGGATCAATACCCCTGAAACGCTGAAACCCTCTCTCAGGGATAATGAAGCTTCCCATCTAGAGTTATTTAATAGTTGGATCTCCAAAAGTTTAGACCCAATGCTTCCTTACTCTATCAAACCTGGGGGGCATTGTATAAAAGGAGCTCCCTGGTTCTCTCCCCATCTTCATCACCTAAAAAGGGAATGCAGGCGTATGGAAAGGAGATGGAGAAAATCTTATGAAGGGTCACTTAAGCTGGAGTATAGGAAAGCCATTAGATTTTTCCACTCGCAAATTAAATCAGCTCAATCTATCTACTACGCAACTAGGATAAAGCAGTCATCAAACTCGCCAAAAGAGATTTTCCAAATACTTAAAGAAATTGCACAGCCACATACTCAACTTATGAATGCCTCCCAAGAACATAGTAATAATCTGGCATTGTTTTTTCAACAAACAATATCAGATACCTATTCAGCTTTTCCGGTAAACTCTCCTCAGGCTTCTGATTTTATAGATCAGCATATTTCACTTTCCACTTCCTTTACGCAATTTGCCCCCCTCTCCAAGGACATGGAATCTAAATTACTCAATGCTCTCAAGTCGGGCTCCCCGCTCGACCCACCTCCTCTTCATGTGTTGGCTCTAGGTGCTTCGGTCATAGTTCCAGTTCTTACTGATCTTCTGAACTCCTCACTTTCTAGGAGTCTTGTTCCAGAAAAATGGAAACATGCTACAGTCAAACCTCTGCTGAAAAAGCCTAACCTTGATGCAGCTCAGCTGAATACCTACAGGCCTATTTCTCTGTAGCCAGCCCTATCTAAAATAATTGAAAAACATGTTAATGCCCAACTCTCAAGTTTTCTTGAAGATAATAATGTCCTTCATTCCACTCAGATGGGCTTTCGACCCAGTCACAGCACTGATTGCAGTCACAGAAGAGGCCAGGAGGAGTCTCGATCAGGGGATTGTGACGGCTATTATTCTTCTTGACCTTAGTGCTGCCTTCGACACTGTTGGTCATGATACATTACTTCTGAGAATGAGGGAGGTCGGAATCTCGGGTAGTGCCTTGGGATGGATCTCCTCTTTTTTGGAGGGGAGATCGTTTCAGGTACTGGACCGGTGTTTTCTTTCCAGTTGTGTTAAGAGCAGCTGGACTCGTCGCTTAGTCCGACACTATTCAACATTTATATGTCCTTTCTTGCAGAGATAGTGAAGCCCTTTGGTCTCTCGCTGGTGTCTTATGCAGATGACACTCAGCTGGTAGTATCATTGTCCACTCTAATTGTTTGTCTCTCGCCTTCTGCCTGCAGGCGGTGTCGGGACGGATGTCTGAATGTAAGCTTAAGCTTAATGGAGACAAGACCGAAGTAAAGATACAAGGACATAGCCCTCGATTGGGGCTCAATCCTTCTATTTTGGAATCTTTGGAAAACCTGCCTCCCCCTAAGGAAAATATTAAGAGCTTAGGAGTCTGGCAGGACCCGCGGCTTACCATGGAGCATCGTGTTAATAAGATTACCCCCACATGTTTCGGCTTGCTTAGGCTTTTGACGAAGGTTTTTAAAATTCTTCCATTTGATGCGAAAAGACTCATTGTCCAGGCCCTTATCATTTTCCGGTTAGAATATGGCAATGCTTTGTATCATAGCTCCCTGAAATATGTGAATAGAAAGCTGCAGGTGGTGCAGA
The DNA here is from genome assembly GCF_031143425.1 of Pleurodeles waltl. Lineage (NCBI taxonomy): Eukaryota > Metazoa > Chordata > Amphibia > Caudata > Salamandridae > Pleurodeles > Pleurodeles waltl. The sequence goes on from NC_090443.1 coordinate 956,944,117, forward strand.
TTGCCTCTGCCCATCTTCTTTTAAATAAACTGAGACGTGTTTCAGCCAAAGCAGCTGTCTCTTCTCTCCATTGGTTACCAGTGGAACAACGTACAAAGTTTAAAACTTTGTATTGTGTCCATAGGGCTATACACAATAGAGGCCCCCCATTGCTAAAGGCATTAGCTTCTTTCCATAGGCCTGTTAGACAGCTCAGGTCCTCATCAGCAGCTTTGGCCTCAATCCTCTGAGTAAAAAAATCCAGATGGGGCGGAAGATCCATGGCCTACCCAGGAGCCAAGTTATGGAATTCATTGCCTCTTATCCTTTGCCTTACTAACCATGAACTGTCCTCTCGGCGGTCACTTAAAACCTGGCTATTCAGAGCATAACCACTAGATTATCTCTTAGAGGTCTGCTATCAGCGCTGGGAGGCCTTCGGGTAGCCATGCGCTTTATAAAAGACCATAACATAACATAACCTCTTGATGGCTTGCCCCCGAGACTACTATCAAAAATAATTAGGAGGTCATATTAGGGTCAGACATTCAAGTCATGACAAAAGCATTCAAAAGATACCTGCTTAAGTATATAAAAAAAAAAAAACATGCTTTCTGTGTAGCATGCGTATACGAAATGATTGTCAGAATGAAATATTCATTTGGGCTGATATACGATGTGATTAACAATATGTCAAGCCATTGGTTGAAAGTGGATGATTCAAACAAGCCAATGATTGAGAAGGGGGTGGGCTGACACAAAGCCCACTCTGTGTACATTAGGTCAACCCAGACCTAAAAATGAGCCACCCGGAGGGCGTCTGAACACTGCAAGTGTACCACACGTTGCAACAATCATAACAATAATTTGAGGGGGATGCAAATCACCTTTAATTCATTTTCAAATCACAGATGTAAAAACTATGATCTTTACTGATGGCTCTGAACATTGCCTTCCTTACGAAAAAATAGAAGGGCAGCTCTTTAGCAAATTGAATGGGAGGTTTTACGATGTGAAGATAGCGAAGGCAAAAGGCTTGGATACAGGCAATCATATATTGGACGTTTCAGATTGTTTCAGATATGTGCGCTCACACAAGTACACATCAGTGGTCTGTGCATGTGGATCTGTGTTTTTGATCTGGCGTGTAGAAAAGGACTAATGAAATATTACCTTTTAATTTCCTCTTCTCACATTTATGATTCCTGGGACGGGAAAAAGGTAAAATATAGTAACCTCAACATCACCCATCAAAACAACAATTGTCCCATCATTTTATTTAAGTGGCAGGAGTTTAAAATGTCAATTGTCTCAGAGTTTGGGTAACTGGGGTCCACTCAGAACACAGGGCAGTTTGGAAGCCCCATCTGGTCTCCAGAAGTGCATGGGTTAATGGGGAGGAGTGCGGCCAGATGTTGTAGTGGTTCAAGGGTAACGAAAGGAAATACATCTTGTCAAGTACTCCATATTTGTTTACTTTAAATATCTGGCGTTTCTAACCTCTACAATATTTGAAGGGCTGCAGGTCAGGACTCTCCCACAGCCACTGTTAAAAAGAAACTGTTAGACCTGGCATACTTGGCGTGGTTTATCCCCCTAAAGTTTTGCCTCCAGACCTCCTATTTTTGCTTACTTTGTTTTTGCTTGCCTTAGGACTATTCACACTTTACCACTGCTAACCAGAGCTAAAGTGCATGTGCTCTCTCCTTAAAACATGCTGGATTGATGTATACCCAACTGGCACAATAATTTACTTTTAAGTCCCTAGTAAAGTAGCAGTACCTTTGCCAAGGGCCTGTAACTTAAATGCTACTAGTGGGCCTGCAGCACTGACTGTCACCCACTTAAGTAGCACTTTAAACATGTCTCAAACATGCCATTGCAGCCAGTGTGTGTGTTCAGTTTAAACTACCATTTCAACCTGACAAAGTAAACCTTTGCCAGGCCCAAACCTTCCTTTTTAATACATTAAGTGACCCCAATGCTATGGCCTGAACAGCCCAGAGGTCAAGGTGAAATGTATTTAAAAAGTAAAATATGTACTTTAAAGTTTTACATTTCCTACTAATGAAAAACTCTTAAATTCACTTTTCACTACAGCAAGACCTGCCTCTCCCACAGGATAGCATTGGAGGTGCCTTATTATATTTATTAAGTGTAATTTCCAAATGAGAACATGTCCCCAGTTCATGTTTGGTGTCTTTGGAATTGTAATGACAAATCCCAACTTATGGTGAAGTTGGATTTGAAATTATAATTTTGAAAATGCCACTTTTAGAAAGTTGACATGTTCCTGCCTTAGCCATTTGGTACCTGCAGCCTGTCGCTGGGTCAGATGAAAGTATGCAGTTGATAGTTGAGCTTTGTGTATTACTCCTAGACAGCCACACACAATGGGAAGCAGAGGTGTGACTGGATGGGCCATTGCTGGCAGGATGAGGGAGGACCTGGGACCAGCCACACGTACACTTGAATAGGCTGTATTCTGTCTCCACACAAAGAGTTGCATTTCCCCTGAAGTCAGTCTGGAGCCATTGCCCTAAGATCCGGGCTCCTGTGCACTTCAAAGGCCGGGCTCTAGAAACTTCTCCCCACTTCAGATGTACAACTGGGTATAAATACTAGACCTCAGACACCAACTCTACAGTACACTCCTAGACCTGTGGATACTCTGCCAGGAAGAAGGACTGCTGTGCCACAGAAAGAACTGCCACTCTGATGGATTGCTGCCCTCCTGCCTTGGTGAGAAGGACTGGACCTATATCTCTTGAACCCAGAGTGAAGCCTCAGGTACACAATAAGCTTCCAACAACCTGACTCTTGCACCGGACTCATCTGTGAGTCTACCCCTGCCAAGTTGTGCCACCCCAGTCCTACACCCTTGAAAGTGGGCTTAAGGTGCTCTACCAGCCTCTGTGGATCCAGTGGAACTGAAACATCTCCTCTGCTGCACGGCACAGAACCGACGCATAGCCGCTACTGCATGGATTGGACCTGTCTATAAAAAGCAAAACACTACCACAATCAGGTGGAACTTGGCATTAAGACACTGCAGGTTCATAGTGCAGCTGGGCAAATAAATGTTGTTTTTTATTTTCCATACCACATCCGTGTGTTGACTGTTTATTTTCTTTCAGATAAATTGTGCTTTCACATAATGGTGCAGTGACTTGGATGCACTGATGAGGCATCTGGTCGGACATTGAGAGCCTCTGCCGAGGACTTGGGGATTCCAGCTGTGCTGGAAGTGCACCTGCTTGACTGAACTAGTTTGCAGCAGCCCAGAAAGATATGCCCCAGGATCAACCTGAGACACAAGATTCCATCAGCTGCATCCAAAGAAGAGGTGATTACACCACACAGTGACATGTAGTTGTGAGTAAAGTAAGACACCAGGACGGGGTCTGTGGTGTATAAAGGGGAACTGAGTTCTACTTTCAATGTTGTTGGCTTAAACTGACTTCAGAGAGGTGCCGGAGGGTTAATGTCCCCCGCATGAGGTGGGTTAGAGTCACAACCTTGAATAGGGTTAAATTCCCTGGTCTTATCCTGGGAGCAGTTGAAGTCCCCAGGTAATAAATAGGATTAGTTCCCCAGGGGAAGTTGGTTCTTCCCAGTTCAGTAGGCTGGGTCCTCCATGTGCAAACAGATCCAGGCAAACTTGAAACTGCAGTATAAAACAATTGTCATTACATTGCAATACATTGTCTTTGTGAAATATTTTGCGTATATGTTCAAATGTTGTAACAAACACACGAGATATGAGGAAACTCTACTACTACCAGAGCCTGACACGCCAGCATGGTATGTGTATAACAAGGGTTACCATAGGACTATGATTTTTAACAATTGGGTTTACATCACATGCAAATACCCACACAGACAGTGGCTGAAATGTGGGTTATTCAAGGAAAGCAGAATAGATTTTCAGAAGAATGTTTGAGAGAATGTGATAAGAAAGGGAAGAAGGTCAAGTTATTACAGTGGGAAGCATTTCATGCATGGAAGGATTATGCAGAAGGGAGTCAGTGGATGGACTCAAGAGACACTTTTGGGAAAGTAATGAAATATGAAACGGACAGGATGAAGAGGTAAATTATGCTGCCTGTCGAGAGCAGGCATTATCAGTAGAAAGGTATGTTGTACAAAAGGGACAAGAGACTAAGGCAACAGTGCATCCATTAGAATAAACAGGTAGGGGCATATTTATAGAACAGGCATTACTACATTGTTCCCCTACACCACCTCATGCAGGATTTAAAGCAGCACATTTGCCACAAGAACAGTTAACAGAAGGACAGGGAGAATAAAATATAAATGAGAATGCAGAAGATGCAGTCAGAGAGACATATCTTTCCAAAGCATAAAATGGATGTGAATTAGGATTAATGCTGAGATCAGCTACACAATTATTATTGTTTCACGCAGACTCATTAGGGGTATATTGACAGTTTTGCAATAGAAGAAGAATTTGATGCTCGTACAGGTTAATAAGGTGCAACATTGATGCAGAACATAAATGATTGTTGTCCACCAGCACTACGGAAGAACAATGCACCGCAGATACTGTAAATTTACTGAGTTTCTAAATTGCCAAGGGACACCATATGTCGAAAGGGCAGAGACAATTAGACACCGAGTGCATAAAATAAATTTGGCTGTGCCACCTTTAAACAGAATAAGGGCCTGATTTAGAGTTTGGTGGATGGGGTTACTCCACTACAAACATGACATATCACGTCTACCGTATTACGATTCCATTATATCCTATGGAAATCGTAATATGGCGGACAGGGTATCCGTCACGTTTGTGATGGAGTAACCAGACGGCCAAATTCTAAATCAGTGCCTAAAACAGGTATGCATACTTTTAGGATTGGCTGGTTACTGCTGCCCCTTGGACTATAACTTGGTCTTTCACTATTTGCTAAGCTATTATTGGCCCTTACCAACAAAAACACAGCTGAATAATTTCCATGGACCATGAACATAGCTTGCTTACATCTGGCAAGCTCTCTGCGAATCTCTTGGTTTGGGGCTGCATGATTATTCTAAAGACTTCCTCCTTTGTTCATGAGTCCGACAGGTGTGCTTTTGCGATGCTCATCCAGCAGCAGGGTGATAATACAAGTATTTCATGACCTTACATGCTGCTAATCACACTACCTCATGTTGAAGGTGCACAGAGACACTGATAATAATGACTGCCCACACAAAATGGAGATGCGCATGAAGGGCAGAAAAGATTTGCAGGATATGTTTGTTTTGATGATGGTAAAGATTAGGCATGTTATGGATGAATGTACTCATGTTTGTGCATGCAAAACACCGGAATGATTTTAACAGTGTGCACAGAGACCTTATTTCTTAATTCATCAACAGTGTGAAAGACTTGGAATGGAATATAACGTGCAGGTTCAGTATAATAATAAACAGTATGTTGTTTTCACTGCAGGGTTAATGTAACCGAGTTCTGTTTAAGAACTTTTCCGTACCATCTGACAACTACATAATTTGTGAGGGTTATAGTTCTTTACTTCTCTTGCCTATGTGAATTTATAGGCTATGCAGGTTTCTTTCCCTAACATCTTCTATAAGGAATAAAATGGGTATTTATGAGATAGAACTGTACTACAGCCAGCTTAGTTAGCTTTCCATTTTATCAGATCACGATTCCTTGAAAATGGAGAGAGTATGCTTCCTAATTCTGTGTACATATAAAGAAAGGATTCTTGCTTCAGCTTTACAAAATGATTAACATTTTATTATTCCCACTTATACTTGTCTGCCACTATTTTTTGTATGTTTTTAAATGAATGTAATTGTGATGTGATCTGTGACATGATAGAGGGCAGCACTGATACCAGCAAGGTGTTGGTTGCAGCGTGGGCTGCCAGAAGGGTGGTGGCGATAAGGAGGGTGTAGGGGAGTGATGCATGCACATGTAGTAGCAGAGTTGCACAATGTGAACCCAGGAACCTTGGGATTGGTCCCGGCTTCCCCGTTTTAACAGGGAGTGTGATCCTGAGCAATTGTTTGATTTCACTATCCCTCTTTTTCATTATTATATATATATATGTATATAAGTCCGTTGTAGATGCATGACCTCTAGTTGTTCATTGTACAAAACATTCTCCTGTGTTGATTCAATAAAGTATGTTTGTCACGTATAATGAGAACACAGCCCACAGAAAATACTTCACTACTGACTTGCATCTTGGTTCATTACTTGCATTGTTGTCATGGTGAGGGGAAAGAAACAAATGTTTATGAATTTGTGTTGTAAAAAGATTGTTTTTTAGTGCACTTATATAATGTGATGTGCTGAGGTTAAACAGTCCTGCATCTTAATGAAATACACTTTTGAGTTTGGAGGAGACCCGTATTTCCATTTTTGCTGCAAGATGTCTTCAGGGATAAAGGTGTTTCTAACATCACGCAGTGCAGGATAACCTAGTTACTTCCTTTCTTTTACTCCAACAATTTTGCAATAGATTACTAGTTCGTGAATTTAGGTGGTTTATCAAGTAACAGAAAATAGCGCATTATAGTTAAAATCATTGAAGGATATGATTATGCAAGCGTCTGACCATCTCCGGAGGGAGGAAGTCACGAAATTTAAGTAGACATAATATATCAGTCACAAAAGTCAACGGTACAATTCTGCCAGCAGCATCATTATCAGCAGAGAAATAAAGTGTTGTCATTTATTTTCTTCACTAGGAAACATGCAAGTACAGTCTTAATATCACCTGCAGGAAGGACAAAAGATGCAGTAACATTTACAATGAGACATGATTTGATGTGGAGGGTCAATAAGCAGGAGTAATCAATAGGCAAAATGATTATTACACTGTGTATAATGTTAACGTTTGCTACATGTTCAAGTCAATGTTTTATTATGGCACATAAAAGATTCTTTGGGAAATGAATAACATGTTATCTCATCCATTCAATCTCTGCATTGTGGACAGTGGATACATATTGTGACAACTTATATTTTGATGAGGAAAATATGTGTTTCTGGGTACCCATGGAATAAATGACTATTGATATAGCATTGGAAAGTTTATCATAAATACAGAAAAATGCTACAAAAGAGGAACAATGATAACAGTCTGTGACTGCCACATATGTGAATGGGCGAAACAGGAACACAGTATATGCTGCCAGATAAGTACATTTATCCAATGAGAGTAACATTGCACAGATCGGCACTCATTGGTAGGGTTGACTTAGTGAACTGTATGACCATGTTTTGAGTTAACAAGAACATTAGGAAAGTATGCAATGGAGGTGTGTCAGAGTTGTATGGTGTGTAAAGCTCTAGGGGTGCGCCAAATGTTCCACTGTGCCCATCAACTACAACAAGAAAGTGCAGTGGAAAGGAAGAATGATGCATTCAAAGAATTAAGATTGCAAAATATGTGCAGAAACATAATTAACATGAGTGGAAGCCTCGCTGATTGCAAAACTAAATTGAGCCCCACTGAGTAGTTGCTGACAGACCAATGACAGCTTTGGTGGGTTTCAGAAAAAAAATGACAGCTTCCATGTCAAACAAACTGATGAGAGACTATTGTTTTGCCATGACTAAACGTCTTGCTTATGTTAACCAACGGGTAAGGGTGGCCTTGCCAGAGCCTTTGCCAGGCAGCAGGTACTACTTCCAGACACCCACCTGCCTCCAGTCTGGTGGAAGGTACAACAGTATGTCCTGCTGGCCACATAAACTGCTGTCAGAATGCACCAACAACATAAATCAGAATTCTGTGCTCCACCTGAAGGGGGCACCACAGCAGGCAGTACTGCCACCATCTGGCATGACCAATGGAAGGATTTCACCAACACCCACAACACTCCTGAGGGACAATACAGCAGCGTAAACCTTGACATGACAAAGGGCTTTGAGGAACAACTAAAAGACATGGACATAATGTTTGGGCTGACATCATGAGAAGAACAAGCAGCCACAGGAAGGGCAGCCCCAATTCAGCCAATAGCAGGAGTGACATTATATTGTTACAATGGGCAGGTATATACCTGGACTACCTTTCCTGCTGCTAGAATAAAGATAGTTGAGAAAGATGACAAACTTGCACTTGTCAGACTTTGAATATTGATCAAATAACAGAGACAGAGTAGAAGCTGCTAAAAGTCCATTTTGGTGGCTTAACCAACGTTGCACTAATTCCAGGAGTCATACCTCAAGGCACTAGCTGATATGTTCTGGAACCTTTGTCAGCCGCTGTGATGGTGAAGGAAATGTTCTCTTTTGTCAACATCTTCAGTTTACTTATTAGCATTCTGTGAAATGTATATAGCAGAAAATAATATCGAGGGACGAAACATTTGCCAATGGAAACAAAGGAGATCGCATATAACTCAAGTCATGCATTAATAGACGATGAAGCCTATGTTTATGAGCACGATTTTGTACATGTATTGCATGAAACACGCATGGTTTTAAATGTGACTGAAAATTTGTGGAAAGCTTCCTTCGGCCACTGAGCACACACAGTTTTTCTTTCCATATACTGTTAACAGTAGAGGACTAATACACTGCAATGAAAGTGAAAATGCTTAGCAGAGGCTTGTAACACTATCTATAACTAATGCAACGAGAATGCAAGATGCTGCCATAGAGGAATTGTGCAGAACAGAAATTGACTATGTAATGACAGAATTAATGCCTGAATGAGAGTTCAAAGGGTGGGTTTGTCAAAGCATAAAAATGTGAACTGTCGTTCAACCATTTTGAAATCATCTTCCATTTCTATAAGCTGTTCTTGTGCAAAATGCTTGATTAAATAGAAAGCTTGCCGGCAAGAAAACATGTAAGTTCCACTAATCCTTACAAATCGAGATAATGCAGGTGTTGGGTGTGGATTGTGTTCACTCTAGAGAAAAGTTTCCAGTCTTTGACTGAAAAATGCAGAGGAAAGGCTGCCTTGTCTGAGGGAAGTATGATTGGAGCTTTGAACCTTGAAAAGTGGAAAAAATAATTGTAAGCAATGTTTGTTCTGCCAAGACTTTCCGTTGTGGAACTAGTACTTAAAATGTGCTAAAAGCAGAAGTAAATTATTGTTTGAACTTGTTGAAACTGACCCTTATCAGCTTACAGGTTGTTTTCCAATCTGTTCATTAGGCAGAAACTTGTAACTTTCTATCTCATGATCACAGACTGTAAAGAGTGCCGGGGGGGGCTTGGTCCTACTACAAGTAACAGATTTACTGCCAAGATGCATAATTGTTGCTTTGAAGCTCCTGATAACGTGACCTTGCAGGTGCCAGTACTATGTATTTCAATGTGTGATTTCATCTATAAGAAGCATGGAACTACCATTTTGCATACCACGTCTGTGTGTTGACTGTTTATTTTCTTTCAGATAAATTGTGCTTTTATAACCTTGCATCCCTCGTTGACGGCAGACTCAAGGATAATGCCGGACTTCGCATCACTGCTCCTCAGACCGGACGCATTGACCGACTGTGCAATGTATCTTCAACACCAGACTTCACATTGAAAGCCCTCATTGACTGAATCCTTGAACGAAGCAGGACATTGCACTGCAGCCTCTCCGCACCTCGGAACTGATGCATTGCTTGGGCTGCATGATCCATCCACGACATGGATCCTCGCAACACTCCACAAATCAGGATTGAAGGTACTTTGGTCAGCGGGCCTAACTGGGTCCTGTAGTCGGCCCGTACTCTATTGTGGTGAGTCTGAACTTCAGACTTTATCCCGGGTCCAGTGTAACCAGATATCCACAGGTGGCACGTTTTGCCTTTTGGTGCTATTTTCACTGAAACATTTAAAATTGCTTATCTCCAGTACTACTGATTGGATTTTTGTTGTTTTGTCCTTGATTTATTTATTAAAGAAAGATTTATTTTTCTAACTTGGCATGGAATCATTTCTGTGTGGCGTTTTTACTTTATTACCTAAGCTGAGTTGAGTGATTAACAACAAGCGTTGTTAATCACTCAAGCATCTCTATGAGTGGAATTCCTTTCTCATTAAACCTATATCACACAGTATGCTCAGCTTTAGCCATCAACTATCAGATCAAAGTGAAGCAACACAAAAGACTGTATAATTATGCCCCAGGCCTTTCGGGTGTCCTAAATCTACCCGCTTTTTCTCTTCTCTCAGGTCGTAGGACAGGGAAAGAACACACAGCCAAGCCCTGCAGTAGGTCTAGAGTAGATGAGGACTTATTGGTGAACTTTTATGTGGGCCTTACTGGTTCAAGAAAACAACCAAAGAAAGGAAGAGTCACTGTTCAATTTCTTGTTTTAAAGTATCAGATGGTTTGTCAAACTTAACATGTTGTGGTAAAAAAGAAACAGTTTCACTAATCGTAGTATTTCTTGCTTGTTCTAGGTGGTGTGGCTAGTAGGGTCGCACTTCTTCTCGGTCTTCACGCTCGTGGGATCCTCGCGCGGACCACTTCACCAGTGATTTCCCTCAGAATATAACAGGTAAGTATAAGAGTCAAGTAAAAAAATAAAAAGGAGAGAAAAACATCAACAAGAGTCGGCTTTTTCCCTTCTGCCTTTCCTAAAAATTGTATACAATTAGTGGTTTCCTAAACTTTCTAAAGTCACTTTACCATCTACTGAACTATTAGTTTTTCCCTCCCTCCCCTCAAACCCTTTTTGTGCTTCGCTTGCCCTTTTCTCTGCCGTCTGTCCCAATCTACAGCTTTCAGTGGGTCTTCAGTGGTTTCCTATGTTTGACAGTCCTTGGCCCCAAGTGCTTTCCTACCATATAATATATCTGCCGTTTCGTATAAATGTAAATGGTCCCTTTAGTGAGGCGTCTTTTCTCTGTAGGCCTGTCAGCCTCCTAGGAGGCCAAGGCAACCAACGGGGAAACAGAATAGAAGTAAAGAAGTGGGGGTGGGGGGAGCGGAGTACAAACATTTAAAAAAAAGAACAAAGAGGAAAAACAGGATGGAAAATGTACATCTCTGTATTAAGTGTCAAATATGTCCCTTTATCACACACCTTCAGCAGCCACTGTCCTCCCTTGGGCTGGGCGGGCATGAGGTCTTGTCTCAGAATGCTCCACCTAACCATCCCCACTCAGGATCCACTCCTGCTGTGCAAAACAGTTATGTAGCTGTGTTAACGCGTCCCAATCTAGATAATTTATTCACTCTGGGACTCGTTTTAGGCAGATTAATCTTTTGACCCTGATTGAAGTCTCCTTAAGACGAGATAAATAGTTAACATATCAATCAATAATCAATAACCTCATCAATAATCACAGTAGCAAATCAATTAAAGCAATCAGTAACGTCAATAAGCTTGAAACACACCATGACCTCTCGGCCATGAATAACCACACAGAGTTTAGTACGATTTATGATATTTATTCCCTATTGATTACACTCTACTAGCAAGTTTATTAGTCTCAAAACCATGAAACACATCAACATTGTCATAATATGGCAACTCGAATAAGATTTCATCCAAGCAAAGAGCATGAATATTAGAACATAGCACAACGTCAACATGGATTAACTTTAGCAGAGTATCATTAGCGGATTTATTCAACAAAGCATAGATTCAGTTATTTGTCTATTTGCGTCCGTTTAATGCATTTCTTAACTAACCTCGAATTAGCATTAGCATGTTGTGCTTCATGCAAAACAATTTTGGCAACACAAATTTAGAAAACATCTAGCTATGGTCTCTGTCAAAGAAGCAGTTGGTACCTAGAAAGAAAAGGCAAATAGACAATCACAATTCCATCATCATATAGTTACCCTCCGTAATGGGTCAGCATACAGAATCAGTCTTCGTCCTCAGGACATCAGTTGGTTCGCCATCAGCCAGAAAACACAGCAAAGCTCAGCAAGATCGGGCAAAAGGGAATACCTCCCTCATAAGGAGGAAAAGCATAGAATCGGGCAAGGCAAAGTAAGGATGGTTTGAGGAATCACAGCAATGACTTTAGGCAGAGTATCAAAGTGACAGCATGCAATGGCAAATTGGCTCGTAATGGCTAGTAGTAGCTGGTAATAGCTCGTGTCCATAATTTTTATATCAATCTTGTGGTACAGTCCAGTCCCCTAATTTCCAATTGGGCAAGGTTTAGCGCACCAACATCTCCATCCAAAAGTCCATCGGTCACCACCTTTCAATTGTCACCCCATAACGGTTCTCATATAGTTTATTGGCTCCTGTGATTGACGTCTCCAGCGGGTAAAATGTCAGGTATGATTTCATGTTCTTGTGGTCCTCTCACAGACCCAGTCAGTAGTTCCATTGTCTATACCAGTTTAGGCGACCTTGAGCAAGTCGAGTTTCATGAGAATGAATCTACTACGGTTACACTCATTAATAGCTTCTGGAAAAGTACAACTACATGTCCTTCAGCAAGTCAGCACACTGCACGTTAGAAAAACACATTTAATATGAAACAGGCAGCTACGCCTCGACTCATGCTAACTAAGGCCTAGTGAATTAATTAGCAAAACCTTAACGTATAACTCTTAATACTAATACAAAACCATACATTAGTGCATTATTATTTCATTATTAGTCAATTTCATTAATCATCTAATACATTGGTGGCCACTCCCCGTGGGCACATTTCGAACTCACGTTTAGTAAAACACATTAATACATTTTCTATGCGGCAATATTATGCATTAGTTCATAAACATTTCATGTTAATCTTGATTATAAAAACTACACTCTAACAAGCCCTCCTCTGATTACACTTATCACACAAATCCATGCTTTACTTCTCTTTTCACTTTCTTAATTCCTGCAATTCAATTTCCTCCCCCATTTTTGACTTATCATATTTTGCTTTGAATATTTTCTCCCTTTTCTTTTCTTCCCTCCTCATATTGCGTTTTGCCAATTTTTCTTTAATTCTCTTACTAATTTTACATGATAACCATAGTCCAAATAAGCAGGCTAAAACAATCAATATTCCCCCTATTATTTTTGCAAGTATCCCATTCCAAATATTACTAAACCAACTTCCCACTTTAGCAAGTCCCTTTCCAACCTTTTCCCAAACCCCAGGTTCTTTCAGCTCTTTCAAATCTGTACTATCTCTTGTTAGGTTAGTAAGCATACTTCTAATCTTATTACTATTATCGGGTATGAATGCACAACAGTGGCGCTCATTAAGCATCCTACAGACTCCGCCACTTTTCGCTAAAAGAATGTCTAAAGCAACCCGGTTTTGAAGAGTCATAGCCCTCTCCGCAGCAAGTTCAGTATCCATCAGGAGTAAAGCCCCTGTGAAGTTTGTCAGCATGTTATCCACAATAGTAGACAACTTTCTAATCTTTATTGAATTCAAGATAACTCCCACTGAAGGAATTATTGCTCCAAATATATCACCTACAACAGCAGCTGCTGTTTCTCTTTTCTGTCTAATATGATGTTATTCAGACAATTTAGGAAACTTCCTTAAGTCGTCAAATTGGTAGATCTTTGGGAAAACTATTCCCAAGTAACATGTCCCATACCATCCCTTTGGAAGACGGTAATAAGCATTAAGTCTACATATGTAATAGATCCCAGGGATCGCAGGATCCTGTCCATTTAACATGAACGTCCATTTACTCTGAAACAAAAACACATGTCTGCACTCACTCGTTCCCACAAATAAAGTGTCATGATCAGATTTTGGCCTATATATACACAAAGCTTTCCTATGTGTAATGCATCTATAGCTAATTTACCTTGTGTCTTTACTGCAGTATAAGCAAAATCATTTGCAAACGTTAATTTTTCTAATCCCTTTGCTAATTTTTCCTTTAACGCTTCTCTTCTATCATCAGTATGATCTAAAAAGCTCTTCTCTACAGGCGTTAGTAAGCATGTTAGATTATTGCGATGCGCATAAGCTGTACCAAATGTCAGTGTAGGCTTAAAGAAACCCTTAACTATCTTTATACTATGATCTCTAGCTATCTTACTCAAATATTCATTTATAGGCACAAATGAAAACACTACATCTAGATTAGAATAGAAGTACTGAATATACTCTTGATCATAAAACCTTATTAATAGCAAACTACAACTTATCCCGTAGGTTAGTGGCAAACTATGGTAAGTAACCCCTTCTTGTACTGACGAAGGAATCTTTGTGCACACATAACAATTCTTCGCATCCATTGTTTCAACATACTCATTCAACAAGCGATAGAAGACATTAGTAGATAGTTCCCCTTTCGTGTTGGTTCCCTCATGCAAATATTTCATATCTTGCTCAAATCTCTCCCATGGTGTTAGTGTGCAGTCTCAGGAGTTGAAGCATTGTGAGTCACCCTGTTATCCACTAATGGTATTCCCACAATCGCAGCTATTATTACTATCGCACTCACAACACCCAAAATAATACTCAACCATCTACGAATCCTACCCCTATTATTGTCATCGCTAGGGTTAATCATGATCTGTATAGAATCAGAAAGCAGAACAATATAGAATCAACAATCAACTGAGGAAGGTCTAAAAGCTCTTTTTTTTTCTCCAAGCAAAGTCTCTCTTTAGCAAGTATTTACAGCGTCTTCACTCAATCAACTTCTTCTATTGTTTCATCTATTACCACTTTCTCTTTTGCAGGTTGTGGCCCTAGCCATTTATTCCCTTTCAATGTCCTTTTACTGTTTGATTTCTCAGGTTGCTGGTCAATACCCTCCTCTTGTGCTATTGTGTTTTCTCTTGATGGCTCTGCAAGCGGCTCGGGAGGAGTCTGAACACTCTGACTTCCTTCTGTTTCACCTCCTTCACCTTCCGGGTCTGTCAGGGACTCAACTTCAAACCTGTATCCGTCTACTTCTGGGAGAACCTCTCTTTGCGTTGGTTCCCCTGGTGCCTCAGATGAGATAGGCTGTCACCCCTCCAGGTTTTGCTTGCTGGTTGAGTGACCAAGCCGTCCTCAACGGGCTCTCCTTCAGTCTCAGTTCCCCTTTGATTACTCTCTGGCCCCGAGACTTCCTTTCCTGTAGCTGTTATTTTCGACAACTCAAGTTCCTCAGCAGTTGGACACGTCACCTTCTTGGTGTGACTGCCATGAATCCAGTTTGGAACTCCCGCACATTTCACAGCAGTAGTAGTTGTCAATATCACTTGATACGGCCCCTTCCAATGTGGCTCCAAACACGACTTCCTCACGTGTTTCTTGACAACAACCCAGTCACCGGCTTTCCGATTGTGACCTGGATCATTTATCAGTGGCAGTGTGATTGCTTCCACCTGATGAGAGAAAGAGCAGACCACATCAGCCAGACCCTTGCAGTAGTCCAACACCATATCATCCTTGATATTCACAAGAGGATTTGCGGGCACTGCAGGCAATCTCAAAACTCGACCCATGAGAATTTCATGCGGAGACAGTCCTGTTTTCTTGTTGGGTGTATTTCTCATTGACATCAGCACTAAGGGCAACGCATCTGGCCATTTCAGATTTGTAGCTGCACACATTTTTGCCATTCTCGACTTCAAGGTACCATTCATCTGTTCCACTAGTCCTGATGCTTCAGGGCGGTAACTACAATGCAACTTCTGTTCAATGTTCAGTGCGGCACACAAGAGCTTAACCACCTCGTTGTTGAAGTGACTTCCCCTATCTGGTTCTAAAGAGATCGGAAACCCGAAACGTGGTATTAATTCCCTAAGCAGCAACTTCGCGACTGCGAGACTGTCATTCCTACGTGTAGGGTAAGCTTCAATCCAGTGACTAACGATGCACACAATCACCAACACGTACCTCAGACCTCCACACACAGGCATCTCGATAAAATCCATCTGCATTCTGCTAAATGGACCTCCTGCTCTCCCAATATGGCTCAAATTCACCATGGTCCCTCTCCCCGCATTCATCTGCTGACAGATAATACACCTGTGACAAATCACTTCTGCGGCTTGTCTGAACTTTGGGTTAAACCAATCGATTTTAAACAGCCTGATCATGGCATCTCTCCCAATATGTGCTTGACCATGGTAAATCCTCGCAAACTGAGACAGAAGACTGTTTGGCAAAACCATTTTCCCCTCATCTGAAACCCACAAATCATCAGGTCTTTGTACACATTGCAATTTGAGCCAAGAGCGTTTCTCTTCTTTGCTAGCACGTCCCTGCAACAATTTTAACTCTTCCATCGTGTCAACAACCCTCAATGCATAACCTGTGCATGTCTCATTTTCAGTTTCGGATAACAATTCCCACTGATCTCTGAACGATATACAGTTCAATGCACAAAACCTTGCGACTTGATCTGCATATCCATTTCCCATTAACACGAAGTCTTACGACTTAACATGAGCATTGCATTTCACCACGGCAATTTCAAGAGGTAACTGAATCGCGTACAACAATTCTTTAATTCTTTCACCATTTTTCACTGGAGAACCAGAAGAGGACAGGAAACCTCTCTGGGACCATAGCTGGCCAAAATCATGGACAATTCCAAATCTGTATCTGCTGTCTGTATAGTCACTTTTAGGTTCTCAGCGGCATGGCATTCCCTAGTAAGAGCAATTAATTCAGCCACTTGAGCAGAATACACTCTTTTGAGCCAAGAGGCTTCCAGGATACCGGATATTATACACACAGAGTATCCAGCTCTCAGTACTCCCACTGAATCTCTCAGACACGAGCCATCAACAAAGATAAAGTAATCATTTTCCTCTAATTGGGTATCTTTAATATCAGGTCTCTTTTTGGTGCACAGTTCTGTTACCTCAAGACAATCATGTTCTACTTCCTCAGCATCATCGATATCTGTATTCTCAATAGGAAGCAAAGTTGCTGGGTTCAACACAGTACATCTTTTCAGAGACACATTGGGTGACCCCAGTATAATGGTTTCATACTTAGGCGGGCATTTGTCATATGTTGCGTTTTAGTCCGGGTGAGTAGTATTTCAACTGAGTGTGGGACCATTACGGTTAAGGGATGTCCCATCACTATGCCTTCACACTGAGTAAGGCTCTGACCAACTGCTGCAACTGCACGCAAACAACTTGGTAAGGCTGCTGCGACTGGGTCCAAAGTAGCTGAAAAATACGCTACTGGGCGGTTTGCACCTCCATGGACCGGTGTCAAGACAGACAAAGAACAAGCATCACGTTCATGACAAAACAGTACAAAAGGCTTTGTGTAGTCAGGCATACTAAAATCTGGACATGATCTCTCTCAATTCCATGAAGGCCTTCATTTCTTTCTTGGACATAGAGTACCCGGGCCATCTATGATCTCCTTGACAGTCAACCTTACCAAAGGCTTAGAGATAATCGAGAAGTTAGGAATCCACTGACGATAGTAGCTCACCATTCCCAAAATTATCCTTACATCTCTCTTGGATGTTGGGGGATTTATCTGCAATATGGCTGTCACTCTTTCTTTAGAGATTTTCCTCAACCCTTTCTCAATCAAATGGCCTAAGTACTTCACTTCTTTCTGACAGTATTGTAGCTTCTTCGGGGACACCTTATGTCCGTTCTTTCCCAAATGATTCAGTAAGGCAATTGTGTCATACCTGCTGTCATCTTTCGTTTTGGACGCAATCAATAAGTAATCAATGTACTGCACTAGAGTCGAATTAAAAGGCAGTTCTAATGATTTCAAATCCTTCTTCAATATCTGAATGAAGATGGAAGGTGATTCAGAAAACCCTTGAGGAATTCGACACCAACTGTAAACCTTGTCCAAGAATTTGAAACTGAAGAGAAATTGGCTATGCTCATGAAGAGGCACCGAAAAGAATGCTTGTGACAGGTCCACAACCGTGAACCACTCTGCATCACACAGAACCTGAAACATAATCACGGCTGGATTTCGCACTATAGTGCAACATTTTACCACTATCTCGTTAATTGTTCTCAGGTCTTGGACAATTCGAACTTTCCCACAAGGCTTTCTAAGTCCCATTATTGGCGAATTACATGGACTGCTCAAAACTTCTCTTAAGATCCCTTGCTTCACAAAGTCTGCAATTATCTGCGTCACTTGTATAAGGACATCCTGTGCCATGTGGTACTGTGGTACCTGGGGAAACACCGCATTTGGCTTCACTTCTACTTTGACTGGTTCTACTCCTTTAATCAATCCCACTTCTTTTCCTGTCAAGTCCCACACCTTCTCTGTCACTGTTCCCTGCAATTCGGTTGGCAAATCAGTCATTGTGAACATCGGGAAGAAGCTTATCAAAGGATATTCCTCATATGTGGTCTCCGTGTCTGGCTCTGAGATTTGACCATCGTCCTCCTCGTCATCACTGTATGTCTGCACCTCAATCCCTTCATT
The DNA here is from genome assembly GCF_031143425.1 of Pleurodeles waltl. Classification (NCBI taxonomy): domain Eukaryota; kingdom Metazoa; phylum Chordata; class Amphibia; order Caudata; family Salamandridae; genus Pleurodeles; species Pleurodeles waltl. The sequence continues at coordinate 956,962,388 of NC_090443.1, forward strand.
GGAACAGGTGAACGAACACCTTGTCTTACACAGTAAGTCTCTTCCCAGTAGGGACACGGGACTTGAATCACAGACTACAAACCTATGTAATCCCTGGAAGGTACCAATTTCAACTTGGACCGGGTCTGTAATCGGATTTGTCAGGAGCTGATTTGCTACTCCTACTACCTTTATGGTACGCCCCGAAAGTGGCAATTTCGGAACCTCTGCACTTCTGACTGTAGAGCGTGTAGCTCCTGTGTCCACCAGGAACGAAACCTTGTGGCCCATCAACTTCCCTTGCACATAAGGTCCCCTCTGATCTACTTCTAGGGACGCTGCAAGCCTACACTCCTCACTATCTGAACAATCATCCAACCAATCATCGTTTATTCCATCCTCACCACGCAATGGGAACTGTTGTACTGTATTATTTTGACTCATTGGTTGGCCTGTGACCTGTTGAGGAAGCATCACCTGTTGCTGTCCCATCAGAGCTAAGGGCAACTGCATTTGCTGTATAGGTACCATGGGAACCTGCTGTTGTATTTGCTGCAACTGTGCTGGTTGACCTTCCGGCATTTGCATTTGTTGCATAGGCTGGAGACCCTGCATCTGAACCATACTATTTTGGAAGTTCGTATTTTGGCCCCTCATTCTTGGACCCCTAACGTTTTGAAATGTACCACCATCATTGCTTTGTTGAACAGCACCATCATTGGGCACTCCCGCTTCCAGTGTCCCACGCCCAGCATGCATGGCATGGTAACATCTTTTTCATCCCTTGCACATCATTTTGAACCACAACAGTATTCAAGTCTGGACCACGGTTCACAAAACCTCCCCGACCTCTGCCTCTTTGTTGCATCTGAAACATTCCGTTTCCTTGAGGTTGTTGTTGTACCACCGCCTGTATTCCATTTCCCTGCATCCCTGCCTGAGCTGCCTTAATTTGCATCACCATCACCTTCTCTTTCAACTTTCTCTGCTTCAATTCAATCTCATCGCTGCAGTATTTTGCATACTGCAACACCTCATCAATCGGCTTCTCTTGCCAACAGATCAAATGATTCTTAATCATCTGGCTAATTTCCGGCCTCAGTCCTTCAACAAACCTGAACACAAGATGATTCATATCTTTCGGCTCTATAACCTCCGTACCACTGTAATGCTTGGATGCCTTTAACAACCTCTCATAGTAAGCATGTATCGATTCTTTGAATTCCTGTACTGTTTGATCAATATTCTGCCAATCAGTGACTTTCGGTGACACCTTTTGTTTTAAAAACTCAATCACCTTATGGTAATACCTCATCACGTCAGGAGACGGTGCTCCAGTAATCTTGTCCCTTGCCGGTTTCTCTGTTGGCCAATCCACACCCCTCTTACACTCAAGCCACAAATCAGCTGGAACTATATTCTCAAACAGTGTATTCAGGTCTTCCCAGTGACATTTCGCAAGCTTCACAAACCTGTCCGTCTGCTGGTACCACTCTATCGGCTTTTCCCTCAACTTGGGATAATCATTCGTGAATGACAGAACGTCACCTCTAGACCACGGTACATGGACTAGAACCCCTACAGCTGTTTCTCTCATTAGTAACATCTTTATTGTTCCCGTGTCTGGCGCAGTTTTCTCCTGCTTGGGTTCCGGGCAATCACCTTTCCCTTTATCTCTTTTCTTTGCCCATCTGCCTTCCCACTTCTCTAATGCTCCCCAAACTTGAGCACTCTGTAGTATCTCTTTGAGGTGTGCTTTCAACCCAGTAGTCCTCATATGGTCAAAATCTTTAGGTTCAAGATCTAATCTATAACTCCTCTTCAAATGCTTAGTATTATCCAAGTCTATACCGTATTTGTCCACTGCGTCTGCTAACCTCTGGTGTATCTTACTCACTTCTTTGGTTATATTCGGGCACAGAAACCTCAATTCCGCTTCAGTGTATGATTCTAATCTGTTCACTCCCATAGTCCCTTCAACTAATTCTGCTTCTTCCATGCCTAAACTTATAAAGTTCAGGTATTCCTCTCTCTCTGGTCGCTCTGTTGTTACAGGAGTAGTCTGTGGAGTGCTAAGCTTGTCTACTGTTGCGCAGGTAAGCCCTGCAACAAGATATTTCCAGCCTGCATTGTTGGTGCTTGTGATGTGTTTGCACTCAGCACCTCTGGTGTCAGTAGACCCAAACCTGCTTGTCTCATTGTTTCTAAAGGAACCCCTGTCGGACTAAAGTCCAACAAGGACCTAGATCCCTCAACTGTCTGTTCTCCCGGTGTCGTCCCTTGGGAGTTTCCTGTGAACCCTCCTCTTATCACTTCTTGAGTCATCACTCCTTGGTCGCATACACTAGGCTTTGCCAGCGCATATAGCGGTACTGGCGGGCCAACAGTAATCGGCAATGATATAGCAGCTGGTGCCTGTCCGCTTCCCAATCCCTGTGGGGCATTAACTCCCATAGCTTGATTCATCATAGGTGCTGTAACTGACTGCAGTCCTGTGACCGAAGTGTAATTCGGGACCATCTGTTGCTGTGGCTGGGGCAGCAATTGTGGTGTTGGCTCAATCTGCATTAATTTTGATCTCGTGTATACCGGATCAGGCGGCTACGTCAAACTCGTAGTTGTCTCTAATACTGGGACATCAGGATAAAGCCTCTGAATTGGTGGTGGTTGCAACTGTATCTGTGTGTCTAGTGCGGTGGATACACTAGCACCATTCTGTATCGGAGCTGATGCGGTAACATTATTTGGCTGTGCTGCGCTTGTAATTCCCTGATTCTGTGTCGTATTCACAGGACCTGCACTAGTACTCGGTCTATTGTCACTCATGGCATATGGTGGCGGTCGATCATGTAACACCTGATTTAGAAACTCATTGTCATCTGAATCATCTGCATCTGCCCAAGATTTCTGAGTCTCCTTTTGCTTACTAGACCCCTTGTCTGTTTTACAAGTTGCCTTTCTCCCTTGTGTTTCGGCTTCTTGAGTTATTGCTGTAAACATCCTAATTCCGTCTATTATTTCCCTTCTCCACATCCTGGTCTCACTATCCCATCTAGCCTCCACTAGAGTCTTTTCTGCTTTCTTCATTCTCCTTTCAAATTTTTGTCGCTTTTTCTGAATTGCTGCTAGTTCCCAAATTGCTAACGCCTCAAACTGAGCTGGCCTCGGAGGAGGCTTTTGCTCACTTAACACCCTCCGCAAATTTTCCAGAATCCTTATATTGAACGTTCCGTGCTCCGGAAACGCCAAATATCCCTTGTTTTCTGTCATTTTGCACCATTGCTTTAGCCAAAGACAAGGCGCGACTCCCTTTTCCTCCAGGACCACATAAGCTGGAGTATCCTCTCGCGGTGTAGGCTCCCCCACACTTGCTGTAATATATGTATCTCCTCTCAAAGCACTCTTTAGAGCCCTGAAAAACGTCATTTTTGCGTCTTTTATTTTGTTTAGAATCTAATCAGGAACTGACTTTAATCCCCAGAACACTCTTCACCTACCTTCTCAACCAATTGCCTCTCACGGACGGCTGCCAATCCGTGCGCGACCCCTCTCGGCAACTGACCTATCCCAGCGCGGCTCCAATGACGTCACACTCACACACACTGCGGCTGACAAAGTCTTGCGGCTTGTCTTCCTCACTCTCTATTCACCCAAAACTAATGCAATATATTGCGAGCACCTTATCAACAAAAACAAATTTGCCGGTTTACTACAGGAAGGGTAACACAATCGGTTCAGAACTTTACAGAGATTTCACTTGAAGCCTCAGCCGATACTCTCTTCTTCTCAGATCCTGCACTTGCAAGCAGAATTTGACCCGCAAATCCTACTCTCGACTTGCCAATGGTTCGTTCTAGTGCACTTTAGAACTTGCCAAATCTCCATCAAAGGTTTCACTCACTCATCTTGACTCAAACAAACTCGACTCATCAACCACGCCCGATTGACCTATTAAACCACGCAAATTACAACATAAACCAAGTGTCTCATACACTTATCAATATACTCCGGAGTCTTAGGCCACGCCGGGTCCGTACATCACCAACAACCACGTGGACAATTTTTGAGCACAAAGCGCCACACTCACATGAAGTTCGCCGACTTCCCTACTGTCATACTGCGGAGTACGCACACTCCTACTAAAACATTACCTGGTTCTAAATTCTCACAAACTTCACAATTCACCTGCAGTATGCATAAGCTGAGCAAGCACAAATTCTACACCACACATACTATCACTAGAACGCCAAGAACATACCTAACTCACTTCGGCAAGCTCCGAGATTCCGGGAAAGTCATTTGGGATTTAGGGGCACATCATACCTCCAATTTGCATTATTTCAAAAACAATTCTAAACCAATGGTCCCTCGTCCTAGGGCCCCAAAGGGCCTAAACCATCCTCTGCTACCAGAACTGTTAACGCATCCCAATCTAGATAATTTATTCACTCTGGGACTCGTTTTAGGCCGATGAATCTTTTGACCCTGATTGAAGTCTCCTTAAGACGAGATAACTAGTCAACATATCAATCAATAATCAATAACCTCATCAATAATCACAGTAGCAAATCAATTAAAGCAATCAGTAACATCAATAAGCTTGAAACACACCATGACCTCTCGGCCATGAATAACAGCACAGAGTTTAGTATGATTTATGATATTTATTCCCTATTGATTACACTCTACTAGCAAGTTTATTAGTCTCAAAACCATGAAACACATCAACATTGTCATAATATGGCAACACGAATAAGATTTCATCCAAGTAAAGAGCATGAATATTAGAACATAGCACAATGTCAACATGGATTAACTTTAGCAGAGTATCATTAGCGGATTTATTCAACAAAGCATAGATTCAGTTATTTGTCTATTTGCGTCCGTTTAATGCATTTCTTAACTAACCTCGAATTAGCATTAGCATGTTGGGCTTCATGCAAAACAATTTTGGCAACACAAATTTAGAAAACATCTAGCTATTGTCTCTGTCAAAGAAGCAGTTGGTACCTAGAAAGAAAAGGCAAATAGACAATCACAATTCCATCATCATATAGTTACCCTCCGTAATGGGTCAGCATACAGAATCAGTCTTCGTCCTCAGGACATCAGTTGGTTCGCCATCAGCCAGGAAACACAGCAAAGTTCAGCAAGATCGGGCAAAAGGGAATACCTCCCTCATAAGGAGGAAAAGCATAGAATCAGGCAAGGCAAAGTAAGGATGGTTTGAGGAATCACAGCAAAGTCTTTAGGCAGAGTATCAAAGTGACAGCATGCAATGGCAAATTGGCTCGTAATGGCTAGTAGTAGCTGGTAATAGCTTGTGTCCATAATTTTTATATCAATCTTGTGGAACAGTCCCCTAATTTCCAATTGGGCAAGGTTTAGCGCACCATCATCTCCATCCAATAGTCCATCGGTCACTGCCTTTCGATTGTCACCCCATAACAGTTCTCACGTAGTTTATTGACTCCTGTGATTGACGTCTCCAGCAGGTAAAATGTCCGGTATGATTTCATGTTCTCGTGGTCCTCTCACAGACCCAGTCAGTAGTTCCATTGTCTATACCAGTTTAGGCGACCTTGTACCTGTTGCAAGTTTACACTGTTGCATTCGGCAAGAATGTCTCCTTGAGCAAGTCGAGTTTCATGAGAATGAATCTACTACGGTTACACTCATCTTCTAGCTTCTGGAAAAGTACAACTACATGTCCTTCAGCAAGCCAGCACACTGCACGTTAGAAAAACACATTTAATATGAAACAGGCAGCTAGGCCTCGACTCATGCTAACTAAGGCCTAGTGAATTAATTAGCAAAACCTTAACGTATAACTCTTAATACTAATACAAAATCATACATTAGTGGATTATTATTTCATTATTAGTCAATTTCATTAATCATCGAATACATTGGTGGCCACTCCCGTGGGCACATTTCGGACTCACGTTTAGTAAAACACATTAATACATTTTCTATGCGGCATTATTATGCATTAGTTCATAAACATTTCATGTAAATCTTGATTATAAAAACTACACTCTAACAGCTGCTGAGGTTTCCGGAGTTCCCCTGAGACTGTTTCCTTCCTCTGATCTTCTGCAGAATAGCAGGGTTTCTGTCTGTTGCGTTTTCCTCTTGGCGGTAACTCCCATGTCGGTTCTGGAGAAAGAGCGCCATACTCCCTAGAGTCCTTTAATAGTCTCATCTTGATCCACTGCTTTAGTCTTCTTTCTCTGGTCTCTGCTAGCCTCTCTTTCCTGCCTAGCTCTCCTGTGCTTTCCTTCCTCAGGTGACTCCTGGTATCCGCCTCCTTCACTTGGATGTTGTGGCAGCATCTTGCTATTACCCCAATCCCATCCCTGTCACATTGACCTTTCCTTTTAAGCTTGCTGGAATTGACTGGACAGGTGAGTGGTTAAGAGACTAAAGACCTCAGCACAACTGTCCCTTCATGGTGGATTCTGTGGTGCAAGTTACAGCGGGGTAGCATCTCACCTGAAGGCCTATCCAAGGAAGAGCAACTGGATCATACAGATGCAAAATACGGATGGGAGAAGCCCAGGACTTTACATCATATTCACTGAGGGGCCATAACAAATAGCCAACAAAAAGCCCTATTTTTCCCATTCCCAGGAGAAGTGGCTGTAATAGATAAAGACAACACTTCTGTGTTTGCTGCAGTAAATAACTCCTGTAGGAAGCTGGCCCTTTATATGGTAAGTGAATAGCATGTAAAGGGTCCAGGGGTTTCCCAGTGAGTGGACAGTGCTTGCTATGCAATCCCAAAGTGCACTATTTAGGGCTAGTGTGGCCGAGCAGCCTTAGGCTTAACACAGAGGAGTGCAAGATATCTACAAATACACACAATAGTCAATAAATGAGACACGACTCCAAAAGGAGATGCACACTAACTTATAAAAATGGCAGGTATCTTTATATATGTATAGGCATTGGAGAAAAATCGTTCAGGTAAGTAAGTTTTTAAATAGGAATTCTTTTCACTTTAAAAAGTGGACACAGAGCAATTTCTGACTTTGGCAATGTTATCCTATGGGAGGAAAAACAAGTTCTGCAAACAGGTAGAGTACAGCAACTTACAAGACCAATCTCCTGAAGTTAAGGTGTGTAGTGAGAAAGGGCCGAGGTAACATCCACAGTACACCCTCGGTGGCACAGCGGCGGACGGGTGCAGAGTGTCAAACAGCTCTGGGTGCCCAATGTGTTCCTATGGGATCGGTCACTGCGGAAAGAGGCTGCAGGCTCGGGCTGAACCAACAGCAGGGCTCAGGCCTCACGTTGCTCGGGCACAGAGAGGCACCTCTTATCCTCTTCTCCACGTCTCAGGGGTGACTAGCGCAGAAGTGTCCTTAGGTGTCAGGTTTTTCTGACCGGAGCGTTCGTGGTAGAGGGGGGCTGCATGTAGGGGCTGCAGGCATCATCAGGGAGTCCAGGAGGGGTGAAACCACAATGGACTTGGTCTCTGGAGGGCTCGGAAACCTTGTAAGCACCAGTGGTCCACTTCAACTCGAGTCAGAGACAGCGCGTGCAGTGGTGACTTCAGGTGTCCGGTTTTGGCAGCCTCAGAGGCTTCAGAGTCTTTCTTTCTTGGGAGGTTGTTGGAGAACAGGTCTGCTGTTCACAGGAGGTCGAATCTTTTTCAAAGGTAGGCAGTCCTCCCAGGTTTCTGGAGTCACAGCTGCAGGATGGCTCGTCTTTGGTGCAGATTTCAATGCGGGATGCAGACAGGCCTGCGGGATTGGTACAGTTCAACTGATTCTTTTCTCCTCTTCTGCTGTTGCGGCTCTTCAGTGTCCTTGGTCTTCTTAGGTCATCACAATCTGCTTCTCTGGTGCCAGGGGCTCCACTAAATACTGAATTTAGGGATGTTTTGGGTTTGCATGATAGTAACCAATGAGCTACTAACCTTTTGGGTCACTACGCCCCCTATATGATCACTTCCTTTGGGAAGTGGGCATAACCCTGTCCCAGAATTCCTAGATATGCCATCTCAAAGATGGCTACCTCTGAAAAATTGTGTCCACCTTGCAGTAGCCCACCTTAGGGGTGGTACTAGCCAGGAAGTGGGACGCCTACCTGATTAGCTAATTTTCCTGCCTGTCCAGGTGCCAAATGGGCTCTGGATGGGGGCGGCTTCCTCTCCTGTGAGGGGATCCAGATTCACATATCAAAGGCAGCAGCCCTTGGAGGCTTGCCGCCATAGAAAGGCTAATCAGCAGGCCATCCTGTGGGAGGGGGTGTTCACCCTTTCCCGGACAGGCTTTTGTTATGGGTCTCTTGAGAGCAGAAGGCTCTCATCCTAGAGGGCTAGAATGGTGTCTCGGTGGCAGGCTGGCAGAAACCAATCCATGAGCACCCCCGAGGCTGGTAGGGTTTCAAGGTGCACCTCTACAGTGCCCTCTGGGTGCATGTATTAGTAAATTCAACACTAGCATCAGTGTGGGTTCACCAATACAAGATGTTTGATACCAAACATCCCTATCTTCAGTGAACCCTTCATGTAGCTGGGGAACTCCTACTGACCAGTGTCCAGCACATGCATTTAAAATGGCTTCACTGGTCACTTAATATGTCTGAGAATTGACAAAGGCATAGCAAGGGAATATCTGCTCGTGCAGATATGTCCTCACATGTAATATAATGCACCCTGCTTTAGGACTGTAAGGCCTGCTAGAGGGGTGACTTACATATATTGCATGCAGTGTTAGGGGACATGGCACACTGGCTGTGTGCCATGTCGTGTTTTCACTGTTGCCTGCACCAAGACATGCAGCCTGCAATGGTAGCCTGTCATGTGCTTGATGAGGGGTCAATTAGGGTGCCACAATTGGTGCTGCAGCCCTTAGGGACCCTCTTTAGTACCCTAGGCCCTAGCTACCAGGGGTACCATTTACTAGCGACTTACAGAGGGTGCTAAAGGGTTTGCCAATTTGGGGAAAGAAAATGCAGTTTTGGGAAAGAGCTCTGGCAATGGGGACATGGGTTAGCAGAAACCTAGTGCACTTTCAGTTGAAATCACATCATGTACCAGGCAAAAAGTGGGGGGTAACCATGTCAAAAAGAGGCACATTCCTACAACTCCTGTCTGCTTAACTGAGGACTGTGGCGAGAAGTCTCTAGCTCTTTCTTGATTCGGCGGGCAAACCCTTTTTGCAGGACTAGTGGTGCTAGTCTCTTGATAAAATTCAAGGCAATAGGAGTCCAGGTCTTGCCAGCTAAGCATACTTGCCCCTGTTGAACTTTCCTCTTGTACCTGAAGAGTGCAGAAATTCTGGAGAAGTGAATATCTGCTTTGAAGAAAACTAGGGGACTAGTTACAACAATTTTCTGTTGATTGACCTTGTAAACTTTCTTACTGTGGGTGGAGGGTGCATGTTGCTTCTGCAGAGAAATCTTTAGAGCTAGTTGAACTTGTTCATTTTGATAGGGTCCTCCGTAGCAGTTTGGGGGAACCCCTGAAACAGTGAACTGTAGACTGGGCCAAACAAACTAGATTTTAAGAGTATATCAAGATATTTTCAATCAAGAACATTTTCTGTGAAGGTGGGTACTACTGGTATAGGGGAGAGGAAGTTGTTAGATGATCATTTGAACACACCTTTTCTATTAAAAAAAAAACGTTTAAAAAATTGCCCTAAAAAAACTTCTGTGGACGTTTTTTAATCACTTTTTTTAAGTACTAAAAGTGAATGCACTGGTGTTTTCCTCTGACTGGGAAAATAATCATTTGGCTTTTCTAGTTGGCTTTTTCAAAAAGAGCTAGTCTGGATTACTCACAGAGACCAGTTTATTTACAGAGGTAAGATTTGTTTGGGGTTTTCCAACTCTCATCAGGGCTGTGGCTTCTCTCTCCCATATCTTAACAATCAGTTTCCCTACAATGTTGTTTGGAGAGTAACTACTAGTCTTAGAAATACAGACAGAAGATCCCCTAGAGTAGGGTTTGCAGTGAAGGCACTCTGAAGGGAAAGGAGTCTTCAGTTTGGTAGGAAAACCGAGAAGACTGAGCCGTGGAGGAGGGGGGTCAGTGATTTTCAGGGAAGCTGCCTATAGCAGGAAGGGAAGCAATATTCACTTTACATACTACACATGTAGAGTGACTGATGAAAAGAAAAAAAGTAGTTTACCAAAGGTCACTCTCTGGGCTCTTAGTAAGACTACCTGAGGCTGTGACCAGGGACAGGCCAAGATCCAAGGTATGTCCTGAGATGAGGAACTCATGAACAGAGGGGTCATGGATATGGGACAGGGCACCTTGAGGGGGATAACACATCTTCATTCCTCATGGAAGTCTACCTGCCAGGGACCATGGTTATGGTTGATGGCTGTCATTCTGAGGAAGGAAGGACATACGAAACGTTGGACACAGAGCTATCTCTTTATATGACTGTTTATAAAGCACATTCACCAGAGCAGGCTCTCTTGGTGATACAAATAAACATTTGGATTTGGTACGTGATGAAAATTAACTGAAATAAATGGTGGATTACTTAGACTAGAGCCAGGTTTTAAGTTTCCACTGCAATTGCAGATGGCAGCATTTATTGCTGAAACAGATGCCATATCTGCCTACTCAATGGGAGCACTTACATAAAGGGACTACTGAAAATGGTTAGAAGATGATTGCAGGAATGGAGAAGTTGCGTCTTTCATACGTTTACCAAGGGAAATTACAGTCCTTGATTACACAAGGTACAATGTATCAGGTATGATGGATTCTTGATTGTTTGAGAACAGTGAAAGAAATATGCCCCCTCTCGGGTAGGAAAGAGTATGAGATAAATGAGATTCTGAAAAATTCTGAAAATATGAGATTGTGAATTAAACTATACAAAAGTCTCTGGACATCCTTCTGAGTGACTCAAATACTTCCCTTGTGCTTTGACATCAGCATTCCCTGCAATCTCTCCCTCTGCATTTAACAAAAACTATTTTCTTCCCATCCCACTTTGCGCTCAGTAGTGAGGCCAAGGACTGGATGACCATGTAGCATGAACACCTTTGTGACTCACTGACAATCACTGTGAGAAACTTCCACTAACTACAGCCTCAACTCCAGAGCTGTCAGCTGTGCCTCCATCATTAAGACCACTTCACATCATGACCTTATTCTGACACCCAGAGGTGAGAGTTCACAGTTTGCACAGTACAATTTTCATGTGCTGCATTCAAAAACAAAACTACAGAAGCACACACCTGGGAACAATCTTACTGAACAGAAACACATGCCATGTCTCAAAGTAAAACGTTTGAAATGTAGCCTCTGTAGCTTCACTGACTTGAAGCATTTAACTGTTCTTACACTCACTGGTGAGGAGAAAGATCAGTGTGTCAGACGTGTCCTAAAAAACACAGTTACCATTTTTCAGAATTCTGCACCTTTTGAAAAATTAAAGCATCTTAAGTATCTCATATTTTCTTTTCAATGGTAATATAGTCAGAACATCCCAGATCTAGCTTGAAATGTCTACGAGAGTGATGTGGAGGTAGCTAAATAATGAGCAGCCTTCGTTTTGCCATGCCATAGAAACATGAATTTTAGTTTGCTAAATACGGTCAATTAAACATCCGGCATATTATTGCGGATCAGACATGTGCAACCAGTTTGATTCTTCTTTAGGTCAGCGCACAAGTGGTTTGACCTTATGTAAGTACTGTGGGCTTTTAACCAGACCCATCATTTTCACGCGTTGGTGGGCTTGCCTTTCAAAAATCACTTTATGTCATTGGTATATGCTTTACGTTTGTCCTGCCTGGAGGCTGTTTTTGTCACGTCTTGCAGACTGAACCTGTTACATGGATTATTGCACGATTGCCGATATACTTCAGTGGGGGCGAACTATTTTTTTCATTTGTCTATCCCCTTCGTGCTGCATGGCAACCATGGTCCTCACAGCACGAACAGGCACAACAGCATGAACTCATTCGGCAGTATTGAAGCGCTGGTCACATTGTTTACAGTTACCTAATCAGCGTCATTTCTTGTGGCTCTCCCCTTAAAACATTTGAAATTGGTAAATTCTTTAAGTAAATCAGAAATCCTCAAACCGAAAGCGGCTCTCCCAGCACACCCAATACTAAAATATTCATTGCACGTAGGAAACTTGCCCCAAATTGGTTTGCTGGGCATTACTTTTACAAAACATGTGTGCTCATAGCTCAGCCTGTGGTGGCCCTAGGACAATGGGACCACCACCAAAACGTTCAGCATGGCACACTCTTTCTGTATAGATCATCTCTGGGTCCCCAAACTCGTTTAGTGGGGACCTAAAAATAATAACCCCTCCCACCATTCATGGGTTGTTTAAGCTCTCTCATTGTTTTACAGCTGGGAATAGCTTGTGTTTTAAGGGCCTTTTTTGTAATATAATTGCTATAGACCGGCTACCCCTGAAAATATGTAAGGCACTATGCCCTCTAGGGGCTAAACATATGGCTAAAGTGCACTATTTATTGCCATTTAATTTGTGTGTGGCTGTGCCCCCTGGGGGCTAACTATAAAGATACATGACCATGTTTCTTACAAATGCCATTTTCCCTGTGGTGTCCTCTAGGTGCTGTTCTAAACATTGCTGTCATATCAACATATTAAAATATTTGTGGCATGGAAACTTGTCCCATAGTGCTTTGCAGGGCATTACCTTTACAAAACATCTTTGCTCATAACTGAGCCTGTGGTGGTCAGAGAACATAAGGATCACCTTGAAATCATTGACCACAATGTGCTCTCTCTGTCTACATCATCTGTGGGTCCTCACTCTGTTAGTGGGGACTCCAAAATAATAACCCCTCCCACCATTCATTATCTTTTAAGCTCACTCATGGCTGGAACTTTTGTTTTATATCTGGGAGAGATTATGTTTCATGGGCCTTGTTTGTAGTATCACTGCAATAGTCCTGCTAGCCTTGAAAATGTGTAATGCTCTATGCCCGCTAGGGGCTAAATATATGGTTACATTGCATTGCTTTCTCCCATTCTTTTTTCATGTAGTTATGCTCTCTAAGGGCTAACTGTATGGTTACATAACCCATGTTTCTTCCAAATGCTATTTTCATTGTGGTGTTCCCTTGGAGCTGTTTGCAGCACAAAAGCTTGCCTCATAATGCTTTGCAGGGCATTACTGTTACAAAACATTTGTGCTCATAGCTCAGCCTGTGGTGGTCCTAGGACAATGGGATCACCTTCAAAACGCTCATCTCTGGGTCCCCACACTAGGGTAGTGGAGAGCTCGAAATATTTACCAATCCCACCATCCAGTGCCTTTTAAGCTTTCTCATGGCTAGAACTTTTGTTTTACAGCTGGGAAAAGTTTTGTTTTAAAGGTCTTGTTTGTAATAGCATTACAGTGGGCTTGCTAGAATATGGTTATACTACATTACTTTCTCCTGTTTTTTTCATGGGGCTATCCCCTCTAGGGGCTAATAATATGATTACATGACCGTGTTTCTTACAAATTATATTTTTGTCATGATGCCCTCTAGGGGCTGTTTTGAGCATTACAGTCTAATGCCAAAAGATTATTTCTGATCAAGGTTTATATGATAATTGAATATGTTTTAATAATCTCACCTGATTACAATTATGATCATAATGCAGACCACCTTGACATCCTTATTACACTAGGACTGTTTGAACACTCTTGAATGTTTAAGTGACCCTTCTAGTTTATTTCTCCTCTGTGGCCGTTTTTTTTTTTTTTTTAGGGGAATTGTGTTAGGCAGTCAGCAACTCTTACGATGGGGTGATGAAAGTGGTATTCTATTGGAATTAGCATGGCAGATTTAAATAAGGATGCTAATTGGCAACATTTTCATTTTTTTTGCTGCAGATAGAGGAAGAAGGTAAATGGAAGTGATTTAGTTATATGCAGGAAAACTGGAATTATATGGCAGGAAAAGATGAACTTATGAGGCAGGCTTGACCAATTTATGTGGCGGGAAAAGTCCAGTTATGAATTCACAATGCCATAACCTCTAACTCAAGCAAATGCGAGACCTATTGCATTACAAATGCTTGTTTGCATTGCTTCCAGTTCCAAATACTGCACTTAAAAGCCTATGTTGAAAATTCTGTAACTGTATCTGTAGGAAAGTGCCCTTGTTGGCATGGTTATCTGCCCCCCCCCCTCCACCCACACACTTTTTGCCCGATATTAATGCCAACTTTGATTGAGAGTGTACTGGGATCCTGCTAACCAAACCCCAGCACCAGTGTTCTTACCCAAAACATGTACCTTTCTTTACACAGTTGGCACATCCCTGGCACACAGATAAGTCCCACATAAAAGGTACCCATGGTACCAAGGGCCCTGTGGCCATGGAAGGTGTCCAAGGGCTGCAGCCAAGCACATGCAAACTGTCTTTGCAGCTTGTGTGTACTGGTGAGGAGACAAAGGCAAAGTCGACATGGCACCCCTCCCGGGGTGCCATGCCAACAAACCACTGCCTGGGGCATAAGTAAGTCACCACTTTAGCAGGCCTTACAGCCATAAGGCCGGGTGCACTAATCGACAGGTGAGGGGACAGCTGCATGAACAATATGCCCCTACAGTGTTTAAGTAAATTTTTAGACATTGTAATTGCAGTGTAGCCATACTGAGTATATGGTCTGGGAGTTTGTCATTACGAACTCCACAGCTCCATATTGGCTTCACTGAATACTGGGAAGTTTGGTATCACACTTCTCTGCACAATAAACCCACACTGATGCCAGTGTGGGATTTATTTATAAATGCACCAAGAGGGTGTCTTAGAGATGCCCCCTGTATGTTAGCCAAACTGCTAGTGCAGGATTGACCAGTCTGTGCCAGCCTGCCATTTTCAGACAAGTTTCTGCCCACTTGGGGTGAGAGCCTTTGTGCTCTCAGTGGCCAGAAACAAAGCCTGTCCTGGGTGGAGGTGTTTCACCCCGCCCACCCCCCCCCCTTTGCAGGAACTGTAACACTTGGCAGTGAGCCTCAAGGGTGCAAGCCTCTTGTTACAATGCCCCAGGGCACTCCAGCTAATGGAGTTGCCTGCCCCCTGGACAAAGCCCCACTTTTGGCAGCAAGCCCAGCGGGAAAATGAAGGAAAGCATGGAGGACTGACCACCCCAGCTGGGACCACCCCTAAGGTGTCCAGAGCTGAGGTGGTTCAGAAAACACCTCAAGACATGGCTTTTCGAACAGTAATCGGCAGCCCCCACCTTATTTTCTTTCTCCTCCCCCCCCCCCAGCGCCTTGAGACCCTTATGGGTGAGTAACGCGCTCTATAAAAAAAATTTATTGATTGATTGAGGTGACCCTGGTCCCTGTCCTCCATCTTAGTTTGGAGGATAGGGACCAATAGGGTTAGGTTTGTGGCCCCCTCCCCAAAGGGAGCGGACACCGGAAGGGTGTAGTCACCCTCAGGGACAGTAGCCATAAGCTACTGCCCTCTGACCCCTGTAACGCCCTTAAATCCAGGATATAAGAGCTCCTCTGAACCTAGCTCATCACATTACTGGCGACCTCACAAGAAGAAAAAAGGAGGACTGCTAAGCTGAAACCCCAGCAGAGAGGGAGGAAGATGAAAATTGACTTGGCCCCAGCTCTACCGGCCTGTCTCCTGCTTCAAAAGCCCTGCAAAAGAAGGTGACGCATACTGCAGGTCCAGCAACCTCTGCCAAGCTTCCAGAGGACTGCCTGCACCACAGAGGACGAAGAACTCCCATCGACAGCGGCCTTATCCAAGAAGAAACAACACTCAAGGACTCCAGAGCCTCTCCGGATCCACAAGTCCTGACCACTCTGCACCCAATGCCCACGGCCTGTGACCCTGGGCTGACCTCTCCTGTCCTCCACAACGATGCCTGCAGTGTGAATCCAGAGGGCCCCCCTGACCGCGACGGCACCGGACGAAGATACACGATGCCTAAAGGTATACTCCACCGCAGACCCCTGGCCTTGGGGAAGCCGACCTCCAGTGCAGCAACGTTCAGCAGGCGGCCCTCCTACTTGTCCAGCCTGTTGTTTTCCAGAACTGATCCCCTGGACCCAGCTTCCAGCATATAGGTAACCCGCAGGGTCCCCTCATAGGAAAGCATTGGGAGCCCGATGCTGTGTTTGCACCCTGCATTCAGCCGCCCCTGCGCCTCTGAGGGTGTGTGTTTGGTGCTAACCTGTGGCACCCCTGGTGCTCCTCTAAACCCCCAGGTCTGCCCTCTGAAGACGCTGGTACTTACCTGCAGGCAGGCCTGATTCCGAGTGCCCCCAGTCTCCATTGGAGCCATGTTAAATTTGCCTCAGCTTTGATCTCTGCACCCGGCTGGCCCCATGTTGCTGGTGGTGGGTGTTTGGGGTTAACTTGAACCCTAACCTGTGTACTTTCTTACCCCCAGAGATTGGAACTGTAAGTCTGGTACTTACTTCTAAAACTGTTCTTTCTTTTCTTCCCCCTGGAACTGCTTCTGAAAATTGCAGTGTCCACTTTTTAAGTTGATATTCTCTGTTTTCTTTAAAACCGTTTACCTTGCTAAAGTGAAACAAAGTTACATTGATATCTATGCTAAATACTTACCTGCAACAGTATTTACTTTCCAACTGAATCTTGTGGTTCTAGAAAAAAAATAGCAAAATATATTTTTCTTTATAAAAACAATTGGTCTGGAGTTGAGTCTTTGAGTGTGTGTCTCATTTATCGCCTCTATGTGTACAACAAATGCTTTGCATTACCCTCTGATAAGCCTAACTGCTCGACTACACTACCACAAAAGAGAGCATTAGTGTTATGTACTTTAGCCTCTGGCACACTATATCTCATTTTGATATAGAATATACAGAGCCAGCTTCCTACAATTGCAGTTTCTGATGGCATGGGGTAAGAGCCTTTATGCTCTCTGTGGCCAGAAACTAAGCCTGTCCTGGGTGGAGGTGCTTCACAACTCCCCCTTGCAGGAACTGTAACACCTGGCGGTGAGCCTCAAAGGCTCAGTTACAGTGCTCCAGGGCACTCCAGCTAGTGGAAATACCCGCCCTCAGACAAAGCTTCACTTTTGGCGGCAAGTTCGGTGGGAAACTTAGGAAAAACAAGGAGGAGTGACCACTGCAGCTAGGACCACCCCTAAGGTGTCCAGAGCTGAAGTGACACCCCTCCTTGGAAAATCCTCCATCTTGGTTTGGAGGACAGGGACCCACAGGGTTAGGTCTGTGTCCCCCTCCTCCAAGGGAGTGGACACAAGATGGGTGTAGCCACCCTCAGGGACCCCCTGTAACGCCACGAAATCCAAGATTTAAGGGCTCCCCTGAACCCAATTCATCAGATTCCTAGCGACCTCACAAGAAGGAAGGACTGCTAAGCTGAAAGCCCAGCAGAGAAGAAGGAAGATAAAAACTGACTTAGCCCCAGCCCTACCAGCCTGTTTCCTGCTTCAGAGAACCTGCAAAAAGAAAGCGAAGCATCCTGCGGATCCAGTGACCTCTGCCAAGCCTCCAGATGACTGCCAGCATCACCGAGGACCAAGAACTCCCGTGGACAGCAGCCCTAGAAAACTACAGCTAAGGACTCCAGAGCCTCCCCGGATCCCCAAGTCCTGACCACTCTACCCCAGACGCCCACGGCCTGTGTCCAGGTGGCCCAAACGACTAGAGAGGATCCCCAGGCGATTCCTAGAAAGTGCCCATTCTGGGTTGACCTCTCCTGTCCCCCACAACGACGTCTGCAGTGTGAATCCAGAGGATCCCCCCTGACCGTGAAACCTCCGGACGAAGATACCCATCGCCAAAAGGTACATTTCACCCGCAGCCACCTGGCCTTAGGGAACCCAACGTCCAGTGCGGCAACGTTCAGCAGGTGGTCCTCCTACTTGTCCAGCCTGTGGTTTTCTGAAACCGACCCCCTGGACTCAGCCTACAGCATCTAATTGACCCCAAGGCCTCCCTCACAGGAAAGCATTGGGAGTACCAAGGCTGTGTCTGCACCCTGCACCCCTCCGCCCCTATGCCGGTGAGGGTGTGTGTTTGGTGCTTACCTGTGACCCCTCCGGTGCTCCTCTAAACCCCCCAGGTCTGCCCTATGAAGACGCGGGTACTTACCTGCAAGCAGATCTGAAACCGAGTGCCCTCAGTCTCCATAGGAGCCCATGTTAACTTTGCCTCAACTCTGACCTCTGCACCTGGCCGGCCCATGTTGCTGGTGGTGGGCGTTTGGGGTTAACTTGAACCCCAACCTGTGGACTTCCTCACCCCCGGAGAATGGAACTGTAAGTTGTGTACTTACCTTCAAACCATACTAACTTTTTTCCCCCCACGGAACTGCTTCTGAAAATTGCACTGTTAACTTTTAAAACAGATTATTCCCATTTATTCAAAAACTGTATGACTTGCGAATTTGAATCAAAGTAATATTGTTACATATGTGAAATACTTATTTATTGATGTACTTATCTGCAACTTGAATATTGTGGTTCTAGGAACAAATTAACAAAATATATTTTTTCCATATAAAAACAATTGGTCTGGAGTTGTTATTGAGTGTGTGCTTCTTCTATTGTCTGTGTGTGTGCAACAAACGCTTTCTACTACTCTCTGATAAGCCTAATTGCTCAACCACACTACCATGAAAGAGAGCATTAGTATTATCTATCTTAGCCTCTGGGGAACCCCTGGACTCTGTGCACACTAGACCTCATTTTGATATAGTGTATACAGAGCCAGCTTCCTACAGTATCAGACAAACCCGGTGGCGTTAAGATTCATGTATGTGTGAGCGTCAGGTCTATAGTGGTATGGATGTCTTTCATGTCCAAATACTACATGAAAATAATTACTTTTTCTAAATGGTGTGACCGTAAACCCAAACCTAAATTGCATTCTTCTGACCAAAACCTATCTTTTTAACAGCAACCTTTACCCTAACTTAAACTGAACACATTCCATGCCCTGCTCCATCTATTACCATACCGGTTATATTAAAACTATCCCTATCAGTTAGCTGTAGGCTAGAATTGTAAACAAGATTAAAACATTTGTTTTAATTTTATATTATTTTTAATATTCAGAAATACATACAAAGCTCAAAGTTTTACATTTTTACGTGCCTTTTACAGATAAATAGGGACAGAAACCTGTGCATTTTCTGTGGTTATTTTTAATAATGGAAAACAAGCATAAAATAGGCCTTATTTTCAGTGATTCTTAAAGCTGTCAAGCATGACTGTCATTGCAATAGCTGTGCAGCCAAAGGCTTTTGAGACCCACTGGCTTGTCAGTGTTTTTAGCCATGGTATACAGCATCCTAACATGCTGTGCAGCATGGCTAATTTGGAAAAAATATAAGCCTACAAAATGATGTGGCAGCTTTTTTTTCCTTTCATTTGCTCATCCAAGTTGGGCTGCAAAATAAAAAGAAAAAATTGTGCAAAAGTATTTTTTAAGCATGAGTTAGGGGGAAGAACACTGCAGAGACTACGGGTGAGGATGAACAACATGGACGGCGCAGGAGGAGGAAGCAACAGAGGGGTGGGGAGGAGACACAATGGTGACCGAGGAGAAGGGCAATGGTGGGGAGAAGAAGCAATGGGTGAGATAGCATTGTGGAGTGGGCGGAGTGAAGCACACAGGTGAGAAAGCAATGGGGAGGGGGACACGAGTGTGAGCGCAACATGGAGGGGGCGGGGAGAAGCCCGAGACTGAGCATCACAAAGTGCAGGGGAAGAGAAGTACACTAGGGAGACAGCTAGGAAACACATGCTCTCTTCTTGGAGTGCCTTACCCATAAAGAAAATAAGCATTTGCAATGCAGTGGGTCTCGTGTTTGCTTGAATTAGAGCTGTTACTGTTGTAAATTCCTAACTGGACTTTTCTTACCACATAAATTGAAAACGAAACGTAAAACGGTTGACATAAACAAGTCAATTAAAAGCGCCACGGCCGCCGTTCGCGTGAGGGTTATTGGCTCCATGCATGGATGTCTGGAAGGGATCAGGCTGGGATGAAAGGTAAACCGAAACTGGAGGAGGGGCCATCACACATTGTAACAGGAGGGAGCATGACGTAGTGTGATGTCCAACAAAAATGTTCACGTAGTGAAATGTTTTGGGAGGGAACACACAAAGGGGGGACATTTCACAAAACGCATCAATAAAAATGAAACATTTAAAACAAGCACAACAAAGAATGAATAGCAGGAGTTGACGTGGTTTAAAGCCCACACAGAGATTACAACAGGCCAGAGCGATTACACGCTCGACCCTAAAAAAAAGTGCTTGAAAACCAATGTAAAGCTATGGGCGGTCTCCAAGCACCCGTGTATTCTTGGTAAACCCACAGTATGTCTTTGACGACCAGACTGTTGCACTGTCTGTCAGCCTCGACCTAAAAAGCGAAGAGGTTTCCTAATGAAGCTTCAAAAACCAGTAGAAATGCAAGCATTTGTACTTCAATGGCGAAGTTTTCATGCGACTGATCCATAATATATGTTTTTTTAATACCACTAAACCTATCAAGCATCAAATTGCGAGTGTATCTTTATTGGTGCATTTTTTATACAAGTGGCATTAATATATTAGTGGAAACTTAATTTCTTAAAATACACAATCAGTATGGATAATTACAGTGAAAAATAATCATGCATAAGTACTGTCTTAAAAACTGAAAAAAAATCCCTAATAATCTTTCAGATTTTTTTTAAAACACAGTTTAGTAAAATAAATTGGTAGTGTACTGCATTACCTTCTTACCATCACAAGTAGCACAGTACCTTGTACAGAAAACAATTTAAACGCTTGTTAGAAAAATGAACATTCCCATGTAGTCTGCTTTCCACACGCGTTGTTCCTTTCACCCGAGAGCCAACTGGTGTGACCAAGCATAGCCGACAGCAATCACTTCATGGCGCTAGCGCCCCTCTCCGTGTCTGCTGCCACCTACAGCGCGTGCTCCCCTGGATAGCGCGTGACATGCCACGCAAACGAGGCCTCAGGCGCGGGTCGCTGCATTTGGAGCATGTTTTCTTATTGTGTCGGTTATGAAGGCTGCAGACGCCGGAACATACATGGTCCAGGGGGCTCAGAGTCCGACTCGTCAAACAGTGACGCCCGCTATTTATCTCACTGACAGCGCCTGTCACTCGCACGAGCCGGCCGTGGCGCGTGACAATGCCCTGGGGGGCACGTGCTGCCCTGGCGATATCAGACCCTGAGCAACAGTGCAGAGAGACAGTTCGTCTCTTTCAGTAAACACGCGTCCGGACAGAAACAGGTAATTTGAATTTTGTTCGTGTTTCTTACAAAGTGCAGTGATAATTCCCAAAGAGAAAACCTAAATAAAACCCGGAAGTTTGCCTCTCCGCTTGGAAGTAGATTTACGATGTAGAATTATACATGTGCAAACACCTACTCTCAAGTGGATGTGCACATGCTAACCTTATTTTTTATTTATCAAAAAAGTAAATACTTCTCTGAACAACTTTCAGAGGTTTATCACCCCAGTACCCCGCATGGGAATTTATCCTGCCTTTAACTGCAGCAGCAGCTCCAACTGTACGCACGAGAGAAATAAATGGACCGAGAAAACGTTTGTGGATACCCATAAAATCTGCCATGGAACTTCAGTTACTTCACCCCAAAATCCCACGTTATACGACACCCATTTATTGTAGTACGATCAGCAAAATTATGTATGAGTTCAAATGTATATTTTGTGAATTGCAAAAGAAAATCTGCACCTGTAATTCTGGCCATTTGTTAATCTTTGCTTAGGGGTGGACATGTGATATGGATCCTTTTATTTTGGGTCAAGAACCCATGAACCAAGTGCCTTGAAGGAAAAATAAAAGTCATATAAACTTCTGAAATCGATTTCAGTAACTGAGTACTGTGTGGCACATTCTTTTCCGTGTTAAAAACCCTGGTCACTTAGACCCCAGTCCAAAATGCAAAACCTGTGCGTTGAGGCCTAGTTTTCCCCACCACTGTCAACTGGGCGAATAAACATTTGATGCCCAGGACAAATGCTATGGTACTAGGATGTTTTTAGACCGGTTTCTATCCCTGTAGTATAAATAAACATGTGAGTATGCTAAAAATATGACTTCCAATCAAATAATGCAGCACTGATTTTATATCAGTTCTACTCGTCAGGGGTAGTAAGCGCTATATAAATACGATTACAATACAATACAATACAATACTTCATACATCTGTAAGAAACTGTTTGCATCCGAATAAGAGACCTGTGATGTTGCTAAACACATATTTACTATTCCTTCTCACTCATTGCATTACAACATTCCAAGGAAAATTATTTACTGCACATTCATGTATAAAGAATAGGTTATAACTAGAATGTTACAGAAGCATTTCAACAACTGTTTTAGTTTAAGAGCTGACAAAGATTGACATTTGATAGACCAGTGATGTAAAAACTGAATAAATCAAAATGCAAACGGTGAAAAAAATGCTCATTAGGCTTAGCATGATGACGAGGGCAACAGGCACCCACAAAATGACTATAGCACATTTATCCATAGGAATTCTTGCAGACACAGATATCACAGTCCATAATACTGATGTATACTCGTGTCTACTGCTCACATGCAAATTCAACAGTACTATAATCAATCAACAACCTCAAATGTGCTCTCACAGTCCTTAATAAAGGCTGATCTTACCATATGCTCATGTTCAACCCCAACATACTAAAATAGATACTCAAATTTGCAATCTGAAACTGAAGACATTTTCTAATCCAGCATTACAAAGTCACTATTCCTCAGTTTAGGTTGAGTAAATCTATTCCAATGTTACATTTTGGTGTCTATGTGTATGCATATGTACCACTCTAATTGTAAAGTAATGACACACTGCACAAGATAAGGGATAAGCTAGAAAAGGCAAGGACATACAATTTGAGTAGTTACCAGGGCCATGGTCCACAGAGCACCCATGAGGGGGCACAGCAGCAGTAGTTACTTGCTGACAAGGTGTTGCTTGAAGATATGGTGATGACATTCTGATCATTTAGAAGAAGAATTTTATTTCCTGCCATTAGTTAGTTAAGACCACACATGAATTACAACAATTATAAAAACAACAATAAAAACAATGGATTAACCCTACTTTAAAGTGCATTGCACCAGATATAGCTCAGTAACGAAAGTGCACAATCTGACTGGGCAGATGGTTTTGTTAAAATAAAGTGTGCAGAACAGCTCTTAGCAGACAGATGTTAAGTAGCAGCAACTTCTTTTCAGCCACTGCAAACTATTTTACAGTTGTACATTCGTGGGCGAAAAGCAGGATAGAACCACCTGTCTGCAAGACCGGAGGCCTCTTTGTAAAAAGAGTTGCAGCAACATTGCTTTTCTAACAACTTCTAGCTCTTTGCAGATCCATATCAGGTGGACAAGGTCGTCCTTCCCCTTTCCGCACAGCGGGCAGGCTGTTGTGGATGTGTTGCGCTCCCCAAGGGGGTAGATGTAAGTGTGAGGGTAAGATGCCTACCCGATATCTCATGAATGTTTCCTTGAGCAAGCTTGAGAAGTCTATGCAAAGGTACAGTTGTTGCTCCACTTTGCAGTAGCCTTGCAACACAGCCCACCCATGGGAACTTTTGGCAACTGCATCCTTGTCCTTTAACAGGGATACCTGATTAATAGATTTCTTTACTGAGGTGACCATTTGGACAGTTTCAACACACCAACTTCATGAGAATTGCACATTGCTGAATAATAGTAATGTTCATGGTGGTCTGTCTACAGAGGCTCTGTAAATCACAGGTAGCATTTTGCAAGATTGTGTTGTTAATGCACAGTTGGATGAGTATATATAGGGAATCAAACTCCACTAATCATATTTTACAAAAGATTGGACATCCATGCTCATTGGTAAAAGAGTGTGCCATACAGTTAAATACAATTGCAGCTTAACTACTGAATTTACCAAAGAGATCTCAATGTCACCTTATGCAAAGCCCAACATAAATTAAATGAAGTTACACAAACATCATTGTTCTGTGCAAAATATAAAAGGAGCAAAGCACCAGACTGGCCAGGCCATTAAAATACAAAACCAACAAAGGAACCACACTTCTTGAACAGTATCTAGAAAACCAACAACAGTCAGCACTAATGCGCCCACCTCATTTTGCTAGACCCGCTTACTGTCCATAAGGACAGGCCATGAAGATGAGCGTGGCCAAAATCCAGTCTCCTTTCTGCACTAGTGAAGTCTTTTAGAATGGTCCCAGTAATGAAGAATTAATGTGTGGGGGCATCTCCCTGAACAGGGAAACTGTGCGAAAGGAAACCCACAATGAACCAGTATTTGCAAAGACAATAGGTTTCACCCATGCAAGACCTTTTAGCATTGTCAATTTGTTTTTAACAATATTGCACAAGTTGCTGTGCAACATGCTCAAAGTATTTAAAAACAAAGAGCATTAGAGGGGCCAGCATTGACTGCGTCATTGCTACTTTTGTCGTGCACTAGATATTTGGCTTTCTTAATATTTATTAAAGATGTTGAACAGAAGGGCGGGCTGCTGAGGAACATGGCTTAACCAGTTGGGTGCCCTGGATGTAGCCGTTCCGTCCTGGGCAGCACCGCTCAGGTGCCCAGGAAATAACCGTTACGTTCTGCACCAGGCCCTCAGGGTGAGCACTAGCGCACCCCAGGAGGGCCTCCTCAAACCCCCAGGGCAGGGCTGGAAGGAGAATCGCTTTCCCTTTAACTCCCAACACCCCCCACCCGACCAAGTGACATCTGATGATGTCAGTGCGCAATTGCACGTTGACCTCATCAGAGGTCGCCTCCCATCGCGCTGGTAGCATGGGAGAAACAGATTTGTTTCTCCTCGGTACGGGGGCAGGGGAGGTCAGAGAGGCAAGGAAAGGCTTTTCCTTTCCTTTTCATGTCTCTCTGAGCATTGCTGCAGCACAATTGCATAGAATGCAGAGCGGGCTACTTTTCATAGACTAATCTGCCCCCAAGGGGGGCAGAAACCACTAGACACCAGGGATTTTTTTGTGCAATTTCACGCAAGGGGAGTGACCCCTTAGGCAAGGGTCATTCCCCTGGGGGGCAAATTTATTTTAGGCCATTTCTGCCCGGGGCAGGTCGACCTATTTTTGTAAGGCCCATCTGCCCCCAAGGGGGGCAGAAAGCCCACCAGAGACCAGGGAAGATATTTTTCTTCAAAAAAAGAGGGTCGGGTTTGGCCATACCCCCACCCCAAATAAATGGGGACAAAGTTGTTCTACCCACCGGAGGGCAGATGGGGAAGTTACCGCCGATCCACTCTGGGGGGGGGGGGAGCAGAAAGCCTACTAGATGCCAGGAAATTAAAAAAAAATAGCAAGATGGTGGCTACCAACCAGTATGGGCATGGTTATGCCCCCTACCCCAATTGAAGGGGGTAACAGTCTTTCAGTTCTCCTCCCGCACACTAAATCATCTTATCCCACGGCAAGCAAGAGGACATTTGATTATTTTGGGTTTTGGTTTTACATTTGGGCCATGAGAGTTTGTCTAACTCAAAATCATCCCACTTGGAATGGTGAGGGCTGCACTTTTTTGACCTAGACACATCTGAAAACGAAACATCTGGGTGAGTCCAGGGTGATTTGTTACACATGCATTCCACACCATTTTCTTACCTACAATGCCCTGCACACCTCCACCTTTGCTTGAATCACACATTTTGTGTTTGTGATTGAACCTTCCGGAATCTGCCAAAATCCACAAGATTCCTACCACCCAGCATTGTCACATCTATACAAATATAAATTCTGCCCCACTTGTCAGCCTAAAAACGTTTGTTTTTTCTTCAAACTGCCCTTTTAGACCTGTTTTGGTTCCCTGTCATTTTCAACATGTTTTTGTCTTTTTCCTGTCACAGGCACTTGGCCCACCTACACAAGTGGGTTATCATTTTTATCGAGAGACTGAGTGGAACATTTGGTTGGAGGAAATTTGTGCCAGTGCGGTGATCCCACATAGAAATGTGGGAAAAATGTGATTTGCTAACTAAATTTGAGGTTTGCTGAGGATTCTGTGTAAGAAAACACTGGGGGATCCACGTAAGTCACACCTCCCTTGACTCCCTTGGGTGTCAAGTTTTCAGAAATTTATGGGTTTGGCAGGGTTCCCTAGATGGCTGCTGAGCCCAGGACAAAAAACGCAGGTACCCCCTGCAAAAGCAGGTAGTTTTGTATTTGATCATTCTGATGTGTCCACATAGTGTTTTGGGGCTTTTCGTGTTGCGGGCACTAGGCTGAACCACACAAGTGAGGTACCATTTTTATTGGTAGACATGGGGGAACGCTGGGTAGAAGGAAGTTTGTCACTCCCCTCAGATTCCAGAACTTTGCAGCACCGAAATGTGAGGAAAAAGTATTTTTTGTCCAATTTTGAGGTTTGAAAAGGATTCTGGGCAACAGAACCTGGAGAGAGCCCCACAAGTCACCCCATTCTGAATTCCCCTAGGTGTCTGTTTTTCAAAAATGTATAGGTTTGCTAGGTTTCCCTAGGTGCCGGCTGAGCTAGAGGCCAAAATCCACCGCTAGGCACTCTGCAAAAAAACAGGTCAGTTTTTTTTGGGAAAATGTGACGTGTCTACGTTGTGTTTTGGGACATTTCCAGTCGCGGGCACTAGGCCTACACACACAAGTGAGGTACCATTTTTATTGGAAGACTTGGGGGAATGCTGGGTGGAAAGTTGTGGCTCCTCTCAGATTCCAAAACTTTCTATCACCATAATGTGAGGAAAAAGTGTTTTTTGTCAAAGTTTGAGGTTTGCAAAGGATTCTGGGTAACAGAACTTGGTGAGAGCCCCACACGTTACCCCATCTTAGATTCCCTTAGGTGTCTAGTTTTCACAAACGCACAGGTTTGGTAGCTTTCCCTGGGTGCTGGTTGAGATAGAGGACGAAATCCACAGCACTTTCCAAAAAACACGTCAGATTTCAATGTAAAAATGTGATGTGTCCATGTTGTGTTTCGTGTCGCAGGCATTAGGCCTACTCACGCAAGTGAGGTACCATTTGTATCAGGAGACTTGGAGAAGACAAAATAGAAGAACAAGTGTTATTGCCCCTTGTCTTTATCTACATTTTTTCCTTCCAAATGTAAGACAGAGTGTAAAAAAGACTTCTATTTGAGAAATGCCCTGTAATTCACATGCTAGTATGGGGACTCCGGAATTCAGAGATGTGCAAATAACCACTGCTTCTCAACACCTTATCTTGTGCCCATTTTGGAAGGTTTCCTTGATACCCATTTTCACTCTTTATATTTCAGCAAATGAATTGCTGTACACCCGGTATACAATGAAAACCAATTGCAAGGTGCAGCTCATTTATTGGCTCCGTGTACCTAGGGGTCTTGATGAACCTACAAGCCCTATATATCCCCACAACCAGAAGATTCCAACAGACGTAACAGTATATTGCCTTTGAAAATCTGACATAGCAGGAAAAAGTTACAGAGTAAAACATGGAGAGAAATGGCTAGTTTTTTTCACCTCAGTTTCAATATGTTTTTATTTCGGCTGTTATTTTCTATAGGAAAACCTGGTAGTATCTACACAAATGACCCCTTGCTGAATTCAGAATTTAGTCTACTTTTCAGAAATGTTTAGCTGTCCGGGATCCAGCACTGGTCTCATACCCATTCCTGTCACTAACTGGAAGGAGGCTAAAAACACAAAAAATAGTAAAAATGGGGTATGTCTGAGTAAAACGCCAAAATTGTGTTGAAAAATGTGGTTTCCTGATTCAAGTCTGCCTGTTTCTGAAATCTGCAAAGATGGTGATTTTAGGACTGCAAACCCTTTGTTGATGTCATTTAATGGAAAAAACCTCACGCCTTTTTGTGTAGCGTTTTTTTTTTTTTTTTTTTTTTTTTTTATAAAATTGTCGCTGTATTTTGGCTAATTTCTTGGTCTCCTTCCAGGGAACCAACAAACTCTGGGTACCTATAGAATCCCTAGGATGTTTGAAAAAAGGATGCAAATTTGGCGTGAGTTTCTTATTCGGACAAAAATTATGAGGGCCTAAGGGCTAACTGACCCAAATAGCCAAAAAAGGCCTGAAATTAGAGGAGGAAAATGCCTGGCAGCGAAGGGGTTAAAGTAAATAAAAACCAAGTGCTATGGTATGGCCAACGTTGACCGCTTCAAGCACTTTCTTTTTATTTACTTTAAGACATGTTGCACAGCAGCCCGTGCCACTGTGCAATATACCTTAAATCAGTGCATGGGGCGGCAAGCAATGCCCTCCTCTGTGGAAAGGATGTGGTGTGATGGCCAGAGTTGCTGGCTGGGGAGTGGGGTTTGAGTCTTGGCGTCGGCTCAACATCCTGTGATTCTGGGCAAATTACAATCTCCTTGTACTAAAAATAAAAAATGAATGTGTCCTTGTCTAATGTGACTGGTACTCGTGTGAAGTGCTCCAATACCTTCAAGTCAATTTAGCGTTATATAAAGCTGCAAAAAAAAAAGCAACAAGACTAAACCTAAACCCCTCTTACCTGGTGTATCGTTAGAGCTCTCATGTGTCACCCAGTCTTCGACGCACTTAGAAAAAGAAAACGAAACCACCACTCATAATAAAGCAAAGGAGGAAACAAAAAAAACATTAACAAGGGACTTATGTTTTCAGGAGCCAAGCCCCGGAAGTACTTCCAAGCAAAACGACCTGTACTGGGGAGAAAAGCAGGAGTCGTGATTCATTACACGTAGTTTCGGAGTAGGATACGCGAAGCAGAGCACGGACGTCACGGAGGAGGGTATAAGACAAACGATGGAAAGATACAGCATTACAGGGGAGGACCCACATTCCAACAGCCCAGAAACAGCCTGTGAGAGGGAGCCAGAGGAAGACAGAAGGTGACGCAACCAAGGAGGAGGAGATGGATATGTGGACAGAAGAGTGGTGGACCCCAGGACTCCCAGAGGAAACGAGTAATTAGGGGGCTGTTGGTTCACTCAGTTACACTGGCCACCCGGTGGAGGCATTTCTCTGTTTGTCTGCTCTTTGCATTCACATTTTTTGTTTTTGTTCCGTAATAGCCCCAAATATATTTGACACAGAAAAGGAGGGAAGGGACAGCTAAATAGGGGACAACACCTGTATATCTTTTTCCCTATTGCAAATGGCCTGCAATATCAGAAAAGGGCTAATTTTGTTTTTCTTTTTTTCATCTCTCGGAAACCTTCCTCTGTTTTTTTTTTCTGGAGTGTTATCGCACTGGGTGATATGGTGGTAGCCTAAAAGAAATTACAAAGAGAATACAATACTCACCGCACTGTCTCTTTCTCCTGAGGGTGTTAGTGGGCCATCATATGGACTCCCAGAGAAAAGGAGAGAAAACAAGAAGAGAATCACCATCTTGACATCATCCTCGGAGGAAACCAACCCCTACAGAAGAAGCCCTTGTTCTTTATAAGACCTTGCACTCTATACTCTTTGTGAATAAACTCAATAAAACGCCACTGTTCAGCAAAAACCAAAGCCTCCTAAGCCTTATTTCTGCCCTAACCTCCGACAGGTGGTGTCAGAGGTGGGATGTGAGGAAATGGAGGCAGTGGTAAACAAGATGGTGGAGGGGCAACACAAGTTAGAAAGACTAATCGAACGATTTCTAACAGCGGCTACTGAAGAATGGGAAACAATACAAAAGGCAATAACCGGACAAGTGAAAAAGGTGGACCAGGTGACCAGTCCCAGGGCACCGCCATTGCGAAGTTGGCTAACCTTTTAGAGCAACAGTGAGGTCACACACCGCCTTACCATCAGTGGTACTTACAGAGATATGCGGAAGGAGAAGACCCAGATTTCTTTATTAAAACTTTTGACTGAATGGCCCAGGAGACTTACTAGCCAGCTGAACAATGGGGTCAGTATTTAGGTCCCCTCCTCACCGGAGAATTGCAGATGGTGTATCAGGCTGTCAACCCACGAGGAACAACACCCTATGCCAATATTAAGAAGAATATCTTAGAATGATTAGGGGTGGATAGTAAAACATATTGATTACATTTACGACAGATCAAAGAAGGCCCCGAGAAACCAAGAACCCTGTTTTACCGGGTCAAACATAGTGGACAGATGGCTTAACCCTGAAGTTGCCGCTAAAGAAGAGATCATGGGTAAGACATATCGCGAACAATAGCTGAACTCCCTACACCCACTGATCCAACAATGGGTTCAGCAACATACCCAGTCAGTTGCCTCTAGAAACTGTGGTGGAAAAAGAAGTGCCTATAATAGAGCCCAAGATTCATGTAAAGGGAAGGAGGATACGGGGTGGAAAGGGAAACCTACCCATCCAGTAAAAAGCCTGAAAACTCATAATCCCAAGAAAATGGAGGTCATATCTATTCCAACAAATGTTGGACCCCGAAGTACCTCAGCGGGCCCTGTCTGCTTCAATTGTGGAGAAACAGGACATATAGCAAGACAATGTCCCCGGAAAGAAGGACCTGTAGAAATAGGGTTTGTTAAGTCTTTCTATTACACGGCTGCAGGACGAAAAGCTACTTATCATTGCCTTATGAAAGTGAATAGTAGCAGTATCCCCGCACTATTAGACAAAGGCTGTCATCAAAGTGTGGTGAGACCACAGGACATTCCTGGTAGAATCTCGCCAATGGCGGATTGGGTAAACATACAGTGGGCCCAGGGAGACAAAAAATATCCTTTCACTGTGGTTAATCTACAGAAAGGAGATGGCCCTGTTGTCCCACTCATGTAGAGGTCATACCATGACTCCCAGAACACCTGACTGTGGGTACCGACCATCCAGAAATATAGAAATTGATAGGCGGCAGGGAGAAAAGAGATGAGTCCTGATTGGAAACCGCTCCTTCTACTCAAGTGGAGGGGGAGTGGCCTACCTCAAAAGAACGGAAAAGCAAAAACCAGCGACGAAAGGAACAGCAGAAAATAACGAAGAACCTACCCACCTGAGGGTTAGAGCACAAAGGGAGGACCCTCAATTTCAAGAGGCCTGGAGGAGAGCCAAAGAGGAAGAAGTCCCACAGGCGGTAGGCCCTTATTTTTTCTGTCAGCAAGGGTTGCTGTATTGAAAATGAGATCACAATAGTCCAAAGCAGTTATTGGTGCCCTCCCCTTTCAGAGAAAAAGTACCTACCTAGCCCATAGCCACATTTTGGAAGGTCATTTTGGTCCCGAAAAAGACAGAAAAATACATTTTGGTTTGTTTCTACTGGCCTGGAAAATACAGCTAAGTGAAAAAGTATTGTAGGGAATGTCCTATCTGCCAGAAATATAACCTACGTCTTTCAAAGAAGGCCCCCATAAGACCCTTACCCAATATTGAAAAGCCTTTTTCTAGAGTGGATATGGCTATCATTGGCCCAATGCTCCCAACTAAAAGTGGTTATCAATACATATTAGTCCTTGTTGACTACGCCACTAGATATCCTGAGGCAGTTTCCTTACTTAGACCCACCACTACACTCATAGCCAAGGCCGTGATCGACATCTTTTCACATGTAGGTTTTCCCCAAGAGATCTTAACAGACCGGGTTACGCATTTCACTTCTAAACTCATGAGACAAATATGTAGCCAACTAGGAAGCAAGCAGGTTCGTACGGCTGCATACCACCTCCAGACGGATGGCCTTGTTGAGCGATATAATGCCTCTATAAAGACCACCTTAAAAAACTGTTACCCTTGGCCAGATTTGCCATCTGATGTAAGGAAGAAAGTAGTACGGAGTATTCTCCCTTTGAGTTAGTTTTTAGATGTAAACCCCACACACTCTTAGATATGGCGAAGGAATCATGGGAACAAGAACAAGAGGAGTCCAAGCCCTTACTAGAGTAGGTAGCTGAATTGAAAACTCGTTTGGACCTAATTCGTGAAATAGCACAACAGAATCTAGAGGAAACTCAACAAACCCAGAAACTGCATTATGATAAACAAGCTACCCTCTGAAAATCTGAGGTAGGTGACCAAGTATTATTGTTGCTGCCCACCTCTCCCAACAAGATGTTGGGCCAATGACAAGGACCCTATCGGGTACTAGAGAGAGTTTCCCCGGTGACATACAAGATTGAGATTAATAAAAAAAAGAAAGAAAGTCAGATTTATCATGTCAATTTATTAAAAAAATGGGAAGGGCCCTCATCTGTTCTATGTATAGCATACGAGGACACGAGAAGAAGGGCAATCATTTAGAGGACTGTATATCGATGACCCTGAAGAGGAGAAAAAAAAGGAACTCACTAAATACCTATCCCCTTATCTTCCGTTCTTTTCCACTACTCCCGGGAAAACCATTATTATTACCCATGCCATCCACACTGTCCCGGGGAAGGTAGTCCCTCTTAACCCGTGTAGAATCCCTGAAGCCCGAAGACAGGTTATAAAAGAAGTGGTAAAAAAAAATGCTGGACTTAGGGATTATAGTACACTCTACAAGTGAATGGAACTCACCTATAGTATCAGTTCCCAAACCCAACGGTTCTATCCGTCTTTGTATAGACTTTTGCAAAGTAAATAAAATACCTAAATTCAGTTCTTACCTTTTATCTCGGGTTGATCAAAGGGTTGAAAAGCTGGGGAATTCTCACTATATAAGCACTTTAGACCTTTGTAAAGGTCACTGGCAGATACCTCTAGACGTGACTGATAAAGATAAAAAGCTTTTTCAACCTTGATGGCCTTTTTCAGTTTACTGTTCTCCCTTTTGGCCTCCACAGAGCATCAGCGACATTTCAACGAATGATAAATACGCGGCCGCTTATATAGACGACATTATCATCTTTAGTCCCTCTTGGGAAGTCCATCTGTAACAAGCAGGAAATGTGTTACTTAGACTCTGTGGGATTGAAAGTCAATCCTAAGAAAAGTTACCTTGCTGCCACCATAGTACATTATTTGGGCTATTCATTAGGTGAAGGATTAATCCGCCCCCAGGCAGAAAAAGTGTCAGCTATATCACACATTCCCTTTCCTAAAACATTACATCTAAGCCTTCTTAGGTTTGATCAGTTACTACAGAAGATTCGTTCCCCATTTTTCCATGATAACAGCCCCACTTAAGCACCTACTGAAAAAGTGCAGAATCACTGACCGGGAACTAAAGTATCCCTCCTCCACCACCCAAGGAGCTTTTCAGGAATTAAAAAGGATGTTGCAGGCAGAGCCAATTCTACTCAGTCCTGATTCGGCAAAACTATTTATCCTACAAACTAATGCTTCTGGGGTAGGCCTCAGAGCTATCCTCTCCCAGACTGATGAAACAGGGGACAAAAGGCCCATATTATACATAAATAGAAAGCTATTCCCACGAGAACAAAGATATGCAACTATTGAAAAAGAAGCCCTTGCTAATAAATGGGCCATTGAAAACCTGCGGTATTACCTGGAGGGCTGAGAATTCACCCTCAATACCGACCATGCACCACTAGGAATGGATGTCTCACAACAAAAGCAATAATGCCCGCATCCTTAGATGGTTCTTAGACCTCCAACCCTATAGGACCGTAACTCTACACCAGAAAGGAAAGGAACACAGCAGTGCTAACTTCCTTTTGAGATATCCTATTGAGGCGTTTCTTCCCAAGAAGAAAGTGGGGGTGAGGGTATGTGAAGAGAACCCAGAAATAGAACCCCTCTTACCTTGTGTATCGTTGGAGCGCCCTTGTGTCACTCGGTCTTCGATATACCTAGAAAAAGAAAACAAAACCACCAATTTATAATAAAGCAAAGAAGGAAACAACAAAGACATTAACAAGGGGCTTATGTTTTCAGGAGCCAGGCCCCAGAAGTACTTCCAAGCAAAACGACCTGTAATTGAGAGAAAAGCAGGAGGGGTGGTTCATAAGAGGTACTTCCAGAGTAGGAGACGCAGAGTACATACGTCACGGAGGAGGGTAGAAGACAAACGAGGAAAAGATACAGCATTATAGGGGAGGACCCGCATTCCGGTAGCGTGGAATCAGCCCGTGATAGGGAGGTAGACGAAGACAGAGAAGGCAACACAACTGAGAAGGAAGAGGTGGATATGCGGACAGAAGAGTGCTGGACCCGGGGACTGTTAGAGGAAGCGATAATGCCTGCCACAAATCAGGGAAGAGTTGTAGCATACGCAGTGAGTAAATAGGGGGCTGTTGGTTCACTAAATTACATGAGCCACCCGGTGGAGGCATTTCCCTGTTTGTCTGCTCTTTCCATAACGCTTCACATTTTTTTTTTGCTCTGCAATAGCCCAAAATATGATTGACACAGAAAAGGAGGGAGGGGACGGCTAAATAGGGGACAACACCTGTATATCTTTTTTCCCCATTCCAAACGGCCTACAATATCAGAAAAGGGCAGATTATTTTTCCCTCGGAAATCTTCCTCTGGTTTTTTTTTTCTGGAGTGTTATTGCACTTGGTGATATGGTGGTGGCCTAAAAGAAATTACAAAGAGAATACAATACTCACAACACTGTCTCTTTCTCCCAAGGGTGTTGGCCGGCGACCATATGGATTCCTAGAGAAAGGGAGAGAGAAGTAGAAAAGAATCAGCATCTTGACACCATCCTCGGAAGAAACCTACCCCTACAGAAGAACCCCCTTTTTTTTATAAGACCTTGCACCCTATACTCTTTGTGAATAAATTCAATAAAACACCACTATATATCAAAAAACAAAGCCTCCTAAGCCTTATTTCTGCCCCAGCCTCTGACAGTGGGAAATAAAGAGGGGAAGATGAGTGAATTAAAGAGAATGGCAGCAAGAAGGATACTGAAATGTAAAAAAAAAGAGTGGAAGGACATTGGCCGAAGGAAGGAAGCAGAACTTTGCCCATGCTCCACGGCAAGGAGAAGAAGGCTTAATCCCAGGAGAACGCCAGAGGTGAGGAGGGGGGGCAACCAATAAGAAGCTAGGAAACGAGAGCAACGTGGGAGCCAACCAGTGATAAGTAAAGGTAAATAATGGGGGGGATCCAACCCGCTTTTAAGATTTTTCCCTTTTCTTCACAAGAGATTTCGCAAGTGCTGTGCAGGCAAAACCTAAAATCTAAAAAGTAAAGGAATTAGTCAGTCATAAATCTCTTGGGAACATAGGAATATAGATGGGAGTGAGTGTTGCTGAATCAATCAATCAATTAGGGGATTTGTATAGCGCGGCTAATCACACATGAGGGTCTCAAGGCGCTGGGAAGAAAAGTGATTTAGAAAGAGTATTCCCATGAACATCAAATCACCAAAATGGCAGAGACATAAGAAGTGACATTAAACACCTAATGACTCCAAATTAAGACAGAAAACAGACATGTTACTCCACTCACAGGCCATTAGAGCCTTCAACTTGCTTCAAAAGAGATACATAAAGGAGGAATGTTAACTACTGTAAGCCAACAACACTTTTGGAGCCCGATCCATTTTCTGCACCTGGTGCTACCTTCATGAATCCTGAGAAGAATAGCAGCGGCAGTGCCAGGAGCATGAAAAAGGCAGAGGTAGCAGATGCTAAGCCGGATTAACTGTTTAATGTCAATAACGGCAGACACACACAGACGAAGCAACAAAAAGAGTATAAGTCAACATAATTATGAATCCCTAAACTCATGATCTCTTTCATAGGCAGAGGAGAAGAAAGGGCAAAGGGAAAGAAAGCAGAAATAGGGGATGTATCATGGAGAAGGGCAGAAGAGAGGACAGGCAGGACACCACCAGGAATGTCATCCAATCTAACCAGGCCCCAGCACCAGTGTTCTTTCCCTAACCTGTACCTTTGTCTCTACAATTGGCACACCCTGGCATCCAGGTAAAGTCCCTTGTAACTGGTACCACTGGTACCAAGGTCCCTGATGCCAGGGAA
This sequence comes from Pleurodeles waltl, assembly GCF_031143425.1. NCBI lineage: Eukaryota > Metazoa > Chordata > Amphibia > Caudata > Salamandridae > Pleurodeles > Pleurodeles waltl. The sequence goes on from NC_090443.1 coordinate 956,998,184, forward strand.
GGTCTCTAAGGGCTGCAGCATGTCTTATGCCACCCTGGGGACCCCTCACCCAGCACAGACACACTGCTTGCCAGCTTGTGTGTGCTGGTGGGGAGAAAATGACTAAGTCGACATGGCACTCCCCTCAGGGTGCCATGCCAACCTCACACTGCCCATGGCATAGATAAGTCACCCCTCTAGCAGGCCTTACAGCCCTAAGGCAGGGTGCACTATACCATATGTGAGGGCATAGGTGCATGAGCACTATGCCCCTACAGTGTCTAAGCAAACCTTAGACATTGTAAGTGCAGGGTAGCCATAAGAGTATATGGTCTTGGAGTCTGTCATACACGAACTCCACAGCACCATAATGGCTACACTGAAAACTGGGAAGTTTGGTATCAAACTTCTCAGCACAATAAATGCACACTGATGCCAGTGTACATTTTATTGTGAAATACACCCCAAAGGGCATCTTAGAGATGCCCCCTGAAAACATACCCGACTTCCAGTGTGGGCTGACCAGTTTTGCCAGCCTGCCACACACCAGACATGTTGCTGGCCACATGGGGAGAGTGCCTTTGTCACTCTGTGGCTAGAAACAAAGCCTGTACTGGGTGGAAGTGCTTCTCACCTTCCCCTGCAGGAACTGTAACACCTGGCGGTGAGCCTTAAAGGCTCACCCCCTTTGTTACAGCGCAACAGGGCATCGCAGCTAGTGGAGATGCCCACCCCCTCCAGCCACGGCCCCACTTTTGGCGGCAAGGCCGGAGGAGATAATGAGAAAAACAAGGAGTCGTCACTGGCCAGTCAGGACAACCCTAAGGTGTCCTGAGCTGAGGTGACTCTGACTTTTAGAAATCCTCCATCTTGCAGATGGAGGTTTCCCCCGATAGGATTAGGGAGGTTTCCCCCGATAGGATTAGGGACGTGCCCCCCTCCCCTCAGGGAGGAGGCACAAAGAGGGTGTAGCCACCCTCTGGGCTAGTAGCCATTGGCTACTAACCCCCCAGACCTAAACACACCCCTAAAATTGAGCATTTAGGGGCTCCCAGAACCGAGGAAGTTAGATTCCTGCAACCTGAAGATGAAGAAGGACTGCTGACCTGAAGCCCTGCAGAGAAGACGGAGACACCAACTGCTTTGGCCCTAGCCCTACCGGCCTGTCTCCCCACTTCAAGAAAAACTGTAACAGCGACGCGTCCCCCAGGGTCCAGCCACCTCTGAAGCCTCAGAGGACTACCCTGCATCTAAAAGGACCAAGAACTCCCGAGGACAGCGGCCCTGTTCCACAAATACTGAAACTTGCAACAAAGAAACAACTTTTAAAGGACTGCACGTTTCCTGCCGGAAGCGTGAGACTTTCCACTCTGCACCCGACGCCCCCGTCTCGACCTGCGGAGAAACAACACTACAGGGAGGACTCCCCGGTGACAGCGAGCCCGTGAGTAGCCAGAGCTGACCCCCCTGAGCCTCCACAGCGACGCCTGCAGAGGGAATCCAGAGGCTCCCCCTGACCACGACTGCCTGCTTCAAAGAACCCGACGCCTGGTAAAGACACTGCACCCGCAGCCCCCAGGACCTGAAGGATCCGACCTCCAGTGCACAAGCGACCCCCAGGTGACCCTCTCCCTTGCCCAGGTGGTGGCTACCCTGAGGACCCCCCCTTGCCTGCCTGCTACGCTGAAGAGACCCCTGGGTCTCCCATTGAAACCAATTGCAAACCCGACGCCTTTTTGCACTCTGCACCTGGCCGCCCCTGTGCAGCTGAGGGTGTACTTTTTGTGCTGACTTGTGTCCCCCATGGTGCCCTACAAAACCCCCCTGGTCTGCCCTCCGAAGTTGCGGGTACTTACCTGCTGGCAGACTGGAACCGGGGCACCCCCTTCTCGATTGAAGCCTATGCGTTTTGGGCACCACTTTGACCTCTGCACCTGACCGGCCCTGAGCTGCTGGTGTGGTAACTTTGGGGTTGCCCTGAACCCCCAGCGGTGGGCTACCTTGGACCCAACTTTGAACCCTGTAAGTGTTTTACTTACCTGAAAAACTAACAAATACTTAACTCACCCAGGAACGGTTGAATTTTGCACTGTATCCAATTTTAAAATAGCTTATTGCCATTTTTGCCAAAACTGTACATGCTATTGTGATGATTCAAAGTTCCTAAGATACCTTAGTGAAATACCTTTCGTTTAAAGTATTGTTTGTAAATCTTGAACCTGTGGTTCTTAAAATAAACTAAGAAAATATATTTTTCTATATAAAAACCTATTGGCCTGGAATTGTCTTTCAGTGTGTGTTCCTCATTTATTGCCTGTGTGTGTATACAACAAATGCTTAACACTACCCTCTGATAAGCCTACTGCTCAATCACACTACTACAAAACAGAGCATTAGAATTATCTCTTTTTGCCACTATCTTACCTCTAAGGGGAACCCTTGGACTCTGTGCATGCTATTTCTTACTGTGAAATAGTACATACAGAGCCAACTTCCTACATTGGTGGATCATAGGTGAGGTACAAGACTTTGCATTTGCTGGACTACTCAGCCGATACCTGATCACACGACTAAATTCCAAAAATTGTCATTAGAAACTGATTTTTGAAATTTAAACTATTTTTCTAAATTCTTAAAAGTCCTGCTAGGGCCTTGTGTTAGTCCCTGTTAGCATTTCTTTTAGAGTTTAAAAGTTTTGTAAAAGTTTGAATTAAGTTCTAGAGATAGTTTTAGATTCTTAAAAAGTATTCCAACTTTTAGAAACAAAATGTCTACAGTAGAGTTAGTGATGGAACTCAACCTCACCCCTTACCTGCATCTCAGGATGTCAGAGTTAAGGTCTCTCTGTAAAATCAAAAAGATAAAGACTGGTTCAAACCCTACCAAAGTACAGCTCCAGGAGCTCTTGGCAGAGTTTGCTAAAAACAACCCCTCTGATGATGCCTTCACAGAGGGGGACACTAGTGAGTTGGAGGAACTCCCACCTCCAACCCTAGATAGGGAGACCAGGGTTCCTCCAACCGTGACTCCAAGTGTGATAGTCAGAGATGCTGCTTCTCTCACAGGAGAGTCCAGCAACTCTGGAAGCATTGAGGACACCTCAATGAAGATGACCTCCTGCTAGCCAGGTTGGCCAAAAGATTGGCTTTGGAAAGACAGATCCTAGCCATAGAAAGGGAAAGACAAGAGATGGGCTTAGGTCCCATCAATGGTGGCAGCAATATAAATAGGGTCATATATTCTCCTGGCATGCTAAAAATCCCTAAAGGGATTGTAACTAAATATGAAGATGGTGATGACATCACCAAATGGTTCACAGCTTTTGAGAGGGCTTGTGCAACCAGAAAAGTAAACAAATCTCACTGGGGTGCTCTCCTTTGGGAAATGTTCACTGGAAAGTGTAGGGATAGACTCCTAACACTCTCTGGAAAAGATGCAGAATCCTATGACCTCATGAAGGCTACCCTGATTGAGGGCTTTGGATTCTCAACTGAGGAGTACAGGATTAGGTTCAGAGGGGCTCAAAAATCCTCGAGCCAGACCTGGGTTGATTTTGTTGACTTCTCAGTCAAAACACTGGATGGTGGGATTAATGGCAGTGGTGTAAGTGATTATGATGGGCTGTACACTCTGTTTATGAAAGAACACCTGTTAAGTAATTGTTTCAATGATAAACTGCATCAGCATCTGGTAGACCTAGGACAACTTTCTCTCCAAGAATTGGGAAAGAAGGCGGACCATTGGGTCAAGACTAGGGTGACCAAGACTTCCACAGGGGGTGACCAAAAGAAAGGGGTCACAAAGACTCCCCAGGGGAAGAGTGTTGAGACATCCAAGGGTAAAAGTAAAGAGTCTTCTACAGGGCCCCAAAAACCTGCTCAGGAGGGAGGGTCCAAAGCCTCTTCACAATCCAGTTTTGGGTACAAGGGTAAACACTTTGATCCCAAAAAGGCCTGGTGTCGTAGCTGTAATCAGCGGGACACCAAACTGGAGACAAGGCCTGTCCCAAGAAAGGTTCCACTTCAAACTCTACTCCAGTTAGCACTGGAATAGCCAGTCTCCAGGTGGGATCAACAGTGTGCCCAGAGTAAATCAGGGTTCACACTGAAGCTACATTAGTCTCTGAGGGTGGGGTGGACTTAGCCACACTGGCTGCCTGGCCCCCTAATATGCAAAAATACAGGCAGCAACTCTTAATTAATGGGATTAGTGTAGAAGGCCTGAGGGATACAGGTGCCGTGTCACCATGGTGACAGAGAAACTAGTTTCCCCAGGACAATACCTGACTGGACAAACTTATCCAGTCACCAACGCTGACAATCAGACTAAAGTACATCCCATGGCTATGGTAACTTTAGAATGGAGAGGGGTCAATGGCCTGAAACAGGTAGTAGTCTCCTCAAATATCCCTGTAGACTGTTTGCTTGGAAATGACCTGAAGTCCTCAGCATGGGCTGAGGTAGAACTCTAAACCCATGCAGCCATGCTGGGTATCCCTGAACTGGTGTGTGTCAAGACAAGGGCACAGTGCAAGGCTCAGGGTGAAAAAGTGGTGTTGGAGCCTGGAATAATGGCCCAACCCTCCAAGAGGAAAGGAAAGAAGACTGGGGAACCAGCTTCAACACAGCAAAAGAAAGAGAACCTCTCTTCCCAGGAAGAAGTTCTGCCCTCTGAGGGAACTTAGCCCATGGAGTTGGAACCTTATCAGGTTGAACTCTTAGGCCCAGGCGGACCCACAAGGGAACAGTTGTGCAAGGGGCAAGAAACCTGTCTCTCTCTTGAAGGCCTTAGGCAGCAAGCTGCTGAAGAGACTAAAGGAACAATCACTGGAACACAGAGTCTATTGGAAAGATGGACTCCTTTACACGGAGGCAAGAGATCCCAAACCTGGTGCCACTAGGAGAGTGGTAGTGCCTCAGGAGTTTAGGAAGTTCATCCTGACCTTAGCTCATGATATTCCACTTGCTGGGCATTTGGGACAAACCAAGACTTGGGAAAGGTTAGTTAACCATTTCTATTGGCCTAACATGTCCCAGAAAGTAAAGGAGTTTTGTGTCTCCTGTGCCAGCTGTCAAGTCAGTGGTAAGACAGGTGGATACCCAAAGGCCCCCCTCATGCCACTTCCAGTGGTGGGGGTCCCCTTTGAAAGAGTGGGTGTGGACATAGTGGGTCCACTTGAACCTCCCACAGCCTCAGGGAACCAGTATATCCTAGTGGTAGTGGATCATGCCACTAGGTACCCTGAAGAAATTCCCCTTAGGTCCACTACTGCCCCTGCAGTAGATAAAGCACTCATAGGTATCTTTACCAGAGTGGGATTTCCTAAGGAGGTGGTGTCTGACAGGGGTACCAACTTCATGTCAGCATACCTGAAATACATGTGGAATGAGTGTGGGGTGACTTACAAATTCACCACACCATACCATATCATCCACAAACCAATGGTCTTGTAGAAAGATTTAACAAGACATTGAAAGGCATGATTAATGGGGCTCCCTGAAAAGCTCAGAAGGAGATGGGATGTACTCTTGCCATGTCTGCTTTTCGCCTACAGAGAGGTGCCTCAGAAGGGAGTAGGGTTTTCCCCCTTTGAACTTCTGTTTGGCCATCCTGTCAGGGGACCACTAGCTCTTGTAAAAGAAGGCTGGGAGAGACCTCTTCGTGAGCCTAAACATAATATAGTGGACTATGTACTAGGCCTACGTTTCAGGATGGCAGAGTACATGGAAAAGGCAAGCAAAAACCTTGAGGCCAGCCAACAACTCCAGAAAATGTGGTATGACCAAAAGGCTGCTATGGTTAAGTTTCCGCCAGGGCAGAAAGTCTGGGTTCTGGAGCCAGTGGCTCCCAGGGCACTGTAGGACAGATGGAGTGGCCCTTACCCAGTGCTAGAAAGAAAGAGTCAGGTCACCTACCTGGTAGACCTAGGCACTAGCAGGACCCCCAAAAGGGTGATCCATGTGAACCGCCTCAAACTCTTTCATGACAGGGCAGATGTGAATCTGTTGATGGTGACAGATGAGGACCAGGAAGCGGAGAGTGAACCTCTCCCTGATCTCCTCTCCACAGACCCTAAAGATGGCTCAGTAGATGGAGTGATCTATTCAAATACCCTCTCTGGCCAACAGCAATCTGACTGTAAGAAAGTCTTACAACAGTTTGCTGAGCTCTTTTCCCTAACCCCTGGTCAGACACACCTGTGTACCCATGATGTGGACACAGGAGATAGCATGCCTGTCAAAAACAACATTTTCAGACAGTCTGACCAAGTAAAGGAAAGCATCAAAGTGGAAGTCCACAAGATGCTGGAATTGGGAGTCATTGAGCACTCTGACAGCCCCTGGGCTAGCCCACTGGTCTTAGTCCCCAAACCTCACACCAAGGATGGTAAGAGAGAGATGAGGTTTTGTGTGGATTACAGAGGACTTAATTCTGTCACCAAGACAGATGCCCATCCCATTCCAAGGGCAGATGAATTAATTGACAAACTAGGTGCTGCCAGATACTTAAGTACCTTTGACTTGACAGCAGGGTACTGGCAAATCAAAATGGCACCAGGAGCAAAAGAAAAGCCAGCATTCTCCACACCTGATGGGCATAATCAGTTTACTGTTATGCCCTTTGGTTTAAAGAATGCTCCCGCCACCTTCCAAAGGTTGGTGAATCAAGTCCTTGCTGGCTTGGATTCCTTTAGTGCAGCTTATCTTGACGATAGTGCTGTCTTTAGCTCCAGCTGGCAGGATCACCTGGTCCACCTGAAGAAAGTTTTGAAGGCCCTGCAAGCAGCAGGCCTCTCTATCAAGGCATCCAAATGTCAGATAGGGCAGGGAACTGTGGTTTACTTGGGACACCTTGTGGGTGGAGGCCAAGTTCAGCCACTCCAACCCAAGATCCAGACTGTTCTGGACTGGGTAGCTCCAAAAACCCAGACTCAAGTCAGGGCATTCCTTAGCTTGACTGGGTACTGCAGGAGGTTTGTGAAGGGATATGGGTCCATAGTGACACCCCTCACAGAACTTACCTCCAAGAAAATGCCCAAGAAGGTAAACTGGACTGTAGAATGCCAACAGGCCTTTGACACCCTGAAACAAGCTATGTGCACAGCACCAGTTCTAAAAGCTCCAGATTACTCCAAGCAGTTCATTGTGCAGACTGATGCCTCTGAACATGGCATATGGGCAGTTTTGTCCCAAAGAAATTATGATGGCCTTGACCAGCCTGTTGCTTTCATTAGCAGGAGGTTACTCCCCAGGGAGCAGCGTTGGAGTGCCATTGAGAGGGAGGCCTTCGCTGTGGTTTGGTCCCTGAAGAAGCTGAGACCATACTTCTTTGGTACTCACTTTGTAGTTCAAACTGACCACAGACCTCTCAGATGACTAATGGAAATGAAAGGTGAAAAACCAAAACTGTTGAGGTGGTCCATCTCCCTACAGGGAATGGACTTTATAGTGGAACACACACCTGGGACTTCCCATGCCAATGCAGATGGCCTTTCCAGGTTCTTCCACTTAGAAAATGAAGACTCTCTTGGGAACGGTTATTCTCATCCTCTTTCGTTTGGGGGGGGGGGGGGGTTGTGTAAGGAAATGCCTCCTTGGCATGGTTACCCCCTGACTTTTTGCCTTTGCGGATGCCAAATTATGATTTGAAAGTGTACTGAGGCCTGCTAACCAGGCCCCAGCACCAGTGTTCTTTCCCTAACCTGCACCTTTGTCTCCACAATTGGCACACCCTGGCATCCATGTAAGTCCCTTGTAACTGGTACCCCTGGTACCAAGGGCCATGATGCCAGGGAAGGTCTCTAAGGGCTGCAGCATGTCTTATGCCACCCTGGGGACCCCTCACCCAGCACAGACACCCTGCTTGCCAGCTTGTGTGTGCTGGTGGGGAGAAAATGACTAAGTCAACATGGCACTCCCCTCAGGGTGCCATGCCAACCTCACACTGCCCATGGCATAGATAAGTCACCCCTCTAGCAGGCCTTACAGCCCTAAGGCAGGGTGCACTATACCATAGGTGAGGGCATAGGTGCATAAGCACTATGCCCCTACAGTGTCTAAGCAAAACCTTAGACACTGTAAGGGCAGGGTAGCCATAAGAGTATATGGTCTGGGAGTCTGTCATTCACGAACTCCACAGCACCATAATGGCTACACTGAAAACTGGGAAGTTTGGTATCAAACTTCTCGGCACAATAAATGTACACTGATGCCAGTGTACATTTTATTGTGAAATACACCCCAGAGGGCATCTTAGAGATGGCCCCTGAAAACATACCCGACTTCCAGTGTGGGCTGACCAGTTTTGCCAGCCTGCCACACACCAGACATGTTGCTGGCCACATGGGGAGAGTGCCTTTGTCACTCTGTGGCTAGTAACAAAGCCTGTACTAGGTGGAGGTGCTTCTCACCTCCCCCTGCAGGAACTATAACACCTGGCGGTGAGCCTCAAAGGCTCACCCCCTTTGTTATAGGGCCACAGGGCATCCCAGCTAGTGGAGATGCCCGCCCCCTCTGGCCACTGCCCCACTTTTGGCGGCAAGGCCGGAGGAGATAATGAGAAAAACAAGGAGGAGTCACTGGCCAGTCAGGACAACCCCTAAGGTGTCCTGAGCTGAGGTGACTCTGACTTTTAGAAATCCTCCATCTTGCAGATGGAGGATTCCCCCAATAGGATTAGGGATGTGTCCCCCTCACCTCAGGGAGGAGGCACAAAGAGGGTGTAGCCACCCTCAGGGCTAGTAGCCATTGGCTACTAACCCCCCAGACCTAAACACACCCCTAAATTGAGTATTTAGGGGCTCCCTGAACCGAGGAAGTTAGATTCCTGCAACCTGAAGATGAAGAAGGACTGCTGACCTGAAGCCCTGCAGAGAAGACAGAGACACCAACTGCTTTGGCCCCAGCCCTACCGGCCTGTCTCCCCACTTCAAGAAAAACTGCAACAGCGACGCGTCCTCCAGGGTCCAGCGACCTCTGAAGCCTCAGAGGACTACCCTGCATCTAAAAGGACCAAGACCTCCAGAGGACAGTGGCCCTGTTCCACAAAGACTGAAACTTGCAACAAAGAAACAACTTTTAAAGGACTGCACGTTTCCCGCCGGAAGCGTGAGACTTTCCACTCTGCACCAGACGCCCCCGGCTTGACCTGCGGAGAAACAACACTACAGGGAGGAGTCCCCGGCGACTGCGAGCCCGTGAGTAGTCAGAGTTGACCCCCCTGAGCCCTAACAGCGACGCCTTCAGAGGGAATCCAGAGGCTCCCCTTGAGCGCGACTGCCTGCTTCAAAGAACCCGAAGCCTGGTAAAGACACTGCACCTGCAGCCCCCAGGACCTGAAGGATCTGACCTCCAGTGCAGAAGCGACCCCCAGGTGACCCTCTCCCTTGCCCAGGTGGTGGCTACCTTGAGGAGCCTCCCCCCTTGCCTGCCTGCTTCGCTGAAGAGACCCCTGGGTCTCCCATTGAAACCAATTGCAAACCCGACGCCTGTTTGCACTCTGCACCCGGCCGCCCCTGTGCTGCTGAGGGTGTACTTTTTGTGCTGACTTGTGTCCCCCCTGGTGCCCTACAAAACCCCCCTGGTCTGCCCTCCGAAGTTGCGGGTACTTTCCTGCTGGCAGACTGGAACCGGGGCACCCCCTTCTCCATTGAAGCCTATGCTTTTTGGGCACCACTTTGACCTCTACACCTGACCGGCCCTGAGCTGCTGATGTGGTAACTTTGGGGTTGCCCTGAACCCCCAACGGTGGGCTACCTTGGACCCAACTTTGAACCCTGTAAGTGTTTTACTTACCTGAAAAACTAACAAATACTTACCTCACCCAGGAACTGTTGAATTTTGCAGAGTGTCCAATTTTAAAATAGCTTATTGCCATTTGTGCCACAACTGTACATGCTATTGTGATGATTCAAAGTTCCTAAGATACCTTAGTGAAATACCTTTCATTTAAAGTATTGTTTGTAAATCTTGAACCTGTGGTTCTTAAAATAAACTAAGAAAATATATTTTTCTATATAAAAACCTATTGGCCTGGAATTGTCTTTGAGTGTGTGTTCATCATTTATTGCCTGTGTGTGTACAACAAATGCTTAACACTACCCTCTGATAAGCCTACTGCTCAACCACACTACCACAAAACAGAGCATTAGAATTATCTCTTTTTGCCACTCTCTTACCTCTAAGGGGAACCCTTGGACTCTGTGCATGCTATTTCTTACTTTGAAATAGTACATACAGAGCCAACTCCCTACACCATCTCATTAGTGTTAACACAGACACAGAGTAAGAAGCTGGACAGTTAAAAAAAAATAATATATATATATATATATATATATATATATATATATATATATATAATGAGCTGGTGGAGCCAAGAATCTATTTTCACAGTCCAATGCAAGAGTGGATGGTGAGGTTGAAGACATAGGCCCACAGCTGAGAAAAGCGATCTGATTGGATATTCCAGAGTATGGTGGTTCATTGCCTGCTGTCCGTTGTAGTGACAAAGAGTTCCGTCTATGTAGAATTTCCATCACCAATAAAGATGCCTGGAAGCAAAAGTGGTATTCGAAGTACTCCCTGTGAGAGACAACAACAATAGAGAAAAACTGCCATCAAAATTAGAGATAAGCAACACACTTAAGTTCGGGGCCCTACAATCAACAGCACAAGCCTCTTGTAGGGAAAGCAATCACCCTAAATCCTACTTTCATCCCCGGGGATAGATGTGGTGAAAAGGGCAGTGGCCAACAGAGGTTAAGCTCTTGTTGCGCCCCCTTTGTAAGGTCACTCATGTCTCATCATAGATATGATAGGGGATATCAGCTCTGCCTCCCTCATGTCTCATCATAGATATGATAGGGGATATCAGCTCTGCCATTCATGAGACCAACTCCAAGATTATAGATACTTATCCACCTGATGCATATGTCCATTTGTCATTGGCTAATTGCTCATTCCATTCTCTAAAGTCATTAGTCAAGAAAACGTCAGGAATGCCATAAACAAGTTACTCACCTTTGATAATATCTTATCTGGTAGAGACTATCTAGCCGCAGATTCCTTAACTTTGATTAATCCCCATGTGTCAGAGTGAATCTGGAATTTTGTTTCTGAGCAGTACCACTCCACGCCAATAGGTGGCATCATTCGGCTCTGCATGGCGTTCACACCAGAAGTGGTGTGCACGGTGAATAAATAGAGTCACACCAGCACCCCGACATCAGCATTTTTTCACAACATTCCACGCCGGAAGCGCTGAGCTACACAGAACACTGACCAATGGTGCATTAAACTAGGTCCCTCAAAAGGTAACAGTCCCTTACTCTGAAATCCGTTCGCAAGGCAGGGAGGATGGGTGGGTTGATAAGGAAATTGCAGATAGATAGTCTCTACCAGATAAGGTGTTACCGAAGGTAAGTAACCCGTTCATCTGATAGAGACTTCTAGCCACAGATTCCTTACCTTAGAATAGATACCCAATCAATACCTTCCTGGAGGTGGGAAAGTGACATGGGTTTATACTAGAAAATCCTTTAAGACTGAATAGGCAAAGTACCCGCCTTACCAGACATGACTCTGCAGGCAGTAGTGCTTCGTAAATGTGTGCAGGGAATCCCACGTTACTGCCTGACAGATATCCAGGACAAGTACTCCAGGAGTGAACACAGTGGTCACAGCCTAGGCTCTGGTGGAGTGAGCACACAATTCTTCAAGTGTTTGGGTTTTGGCCAGTCCATAGCTAAACATGATGCAGAGCACTATCCATTGTGAGATGGTCCGCTTCTGTACTGCCTTCCCTTTTTTGGTTTTGACGTACCCACAAAGAGTTGATCATCTACCCGGAACTCTTTTGTGCGGTCAAGGTAGAATGAAAACCCTCTTTTTGGGTTCAGTCGATGCAGTCTCTCCACTTCTTTAAAGAGGTGAGGCGGATAGTAAAAGGCAGGCAGGGTGACGGACTGGTCTACATGAAAGGGAGTTACCACATGTAATGGGTTCTTTATCCCTGAAGCACATAAAAGGGATATTGGAATAATATAACAGGCGCAGAAGGTGGGGTTTATCTAATTTATTCGTGTTTTGGTTTTAAGGATGGCTTTTTATCTCCTGTTTCTTGTTCACAAAGATAACGCACTTGCAATCCAGAATTAATTAACAAAAGTTCCCTTTTTCTTCTCTTTCAGGGTTTTGGGTGATAGTCCATAAGTAACCAGGTCCAGCTTTGGGAAGGTCTCCGATCCTCCTCTACGTCAGTGGGCCAGGCTCTCCAAAGAAATAGAAAGAAGGATAACAAAACAGGTAAGTGGGATATATATATAAGGTAAGTATATAGGGTTAGTAGGGTGGTGGGGGAATAGGTATAAGTGAAGGGAAGTGAGGGTTTAACTGTCCCCTTTAGTTTGTGGTTCCCCCTATAGGTGTTCTCAGACCTTCTCCTCTTTGTAGAAATCCTCTGGCGGTTGGTTTTCCTTGTGAGGTTAGGTTTACTTTAGGGTTTGTTGTTATATGGTCTCCCCTTCCCTGCAGGACCTCCCTTCCTTTCCCTTATCCCCCCCTATTCCTAACAACCACCCTCTCGCAAACCCCCAGCTGTGGTACGAACGTACCTGAGGTGGCCACGCCCCTCCGGGGACGTGGCCGGCACTTTGGCAGCCTCCCGGCTTCTCTCCGACGGGGGCGGGAGAGCCCCGGGGCTCTCCTCTCTCTCTCGGAGTCTCGGCTCCTTCGACGGGTTCCTTTCTCTCTGTCCTCGGCGTCCCGGTCTCCTTCTCCTTCGGCCGCGTACGTCGAGCGTCCACTCCCGTCTCCTTCCCTTCGTCTTCTTTTGGTCCGTCTTTTCTTTCGGTTGTCGTCCAGACGCCGAAGGCGTCTGACGTCACAGGCTCGCGTCCCTCCCAAGTGTGTAGGGCCCCCTTAATGGCGTTCGGCACAATATCCTGGAAACCGGCGTCCGGAGACGTCCGGTTACACATCCCCTCCCTTGAATGGGGCTGTTCGAGACCCAAAGGTCCCGGGAACCGGGATAAATAGTCAGCCTGTCCCATAAGATCACCAGGGAGATGGCAAACCTGGAAGGAGAAAGGTTGAAGCTCCATAAACCATCTCAATATGCGACTGTTAGTATCTTTATTTCTCGAGAGCCAAGTGAGGGGAGCGTGATCCGTATATAATAGAAAGGATCTTCCTAGGAGGTAATATTGGAGGCTCTCAAGTGCCCACTTGATGGCGAGACATTCTCGCTCAATAATGGGATAGTTTTGCTCCCTGGGAAACAGCTTACGGCTAATAAAGACCACGGGGTGACTAATACCTTTTTCATCTTTTTGAAAAAGCACGGCCCCCAGACCCACGTCTAAGGCATCCGTTTGGAGGTGAAAGGGGACAGTGAAGTCAGGACATTTTAAAATCGGTTGGGTAGTGAGATATCTTTGTAGGGTACTGTAACTATGGGACTGTACGGGGTTTAAATTTGTGCTATTTTTTTGCTGTCCTTTCCTCAGGAGATCGGTTAGGGGAGCAGCCACGGTGGAATAATGGGGTATAAATCTTCGATAGTAGCCTACCAAGCCTAAGAATGAGCGGACCTCCTTTTTCGTTGTGGGTGTCTTTATCCGTAGGATGGCTTCAACTTTACTCATTTGTGGTCTAAGTATACCCTTCCCTATATGATATCCTAGATAAGAGATCTCATTGAATGCCAACCGGCTTTTGGAGGCATTGGCTGTTAATCCAGCCCCTCGTAACGCTATAAAGATTTTGGTTAAATGTGTCAAGTGGTCCTCCCAAGTCTCGCTGTGGATAACGATATCATCCAGATACGCGGCAGCGTATCTGGTATGAGGTCGTAGAATGGTATCGATGAGACGCTGGAAGGTGGCGGGTGCCCCATGTAACCCGAAAGGGAGAACCTTAAAATGGTATAACCCAGAGGGAGTAGAGAAGGCCGTTTTCTCTTTATCTTCTGGCGTCAAAGGAATCTGCCAGTAGCCTTTGGTCAAGTCGAGTGTAGACATGTACTTAGCTTTTCCCAACTTCTCTAAGAGTTCGTCTACCCTTGGAAGGGGATATGTGTCAAACTGGGATATAGAATTGACCTGTCTAAAGTCAATACAGAAACGTATAGACCCATCTGGCTTTGGCACTAATACCACCGGTGAACACCAGAGACTCTGGGAAGGCTCTATAACGCCTAGGTCTAACATCTTTTCTATTTCGTTTTCTACCAGGATCTTTCTGGCTTCTGGGATACGATATGGCCGTAAGCGTATGACCTTCCCAGGTGGGGTTATGATTTGATGATGCACCAGCTTGGTCTTGCCTGGTATCGAGGAGAACACATGGGCATGATCATGGAGGAGCTGGTTTAATTGCTCACTCTGTTGGATCGAGATTTCGCTATTTATGGGAGGCACCTCGTTTCCACTAGGATGCTCAGTGGGACACCACCCTATCTCCAACTCCTTAACGGTGTTAACTAGGCATCCCCTGGTTGGTTCTCCCTGTGGCTCTTCCCACTTTTTCAATAGATTGACATGAAAGATCTGTGACCGGTTGGAAGTATCTGTGAGCTGGACCTTATAGGTCACGGGTGTTATTACCCCTATCACTTTATAAGGTCCCTGCCACTTTGCCAGCAACTTGTTGTCTGAATTGGGGAGAAGCACTAACACCTTATCACCTATGGTAAAGGTCCTTAATTGGGTATTCCTGTCGTAATATCTTTTCTGCTTTTCTTGAGCCTTCTCCATATGTTCCCTTACATTTTCCCACACATTTTGGATGTTGGTTTTTAACTCCTGGGTATATTCTAAGAGGGATTTTTCTCCGTACTCCTCCTCCCATAATTCGGCAGCCATATCTAACAAGGTCCTGGGCTGTCGTCCGAACAATAATTCAAATGGACTATGGCCCGTGGATGCTTGTTCATGGGTCCTGATAGCTTATAACACTAAGGGGAGTTTTCTATCCCAGTCCTTACCTGTCTCTGAAATAGATTTCTTTAGTAGAGTTTTCAGAGTGCGGTTATACCTTTCTACTAAACCATCTGTTTGAGGATGATAAACCGCTGTCCGTAACTGTTTGATCCCTAGAAGTTGACATATTTGTGACATCAAGTTGGACATGAACTGGGTACCTTGGTCTGTTAAAATTTCTCGGGGAAAGCCTATTCGGGAGAAGAACCCTATCATTGCATGAGCTACGCTCTTGGAGTTAATACTGCTGAGTGGGATGGCTTCTGGGTATCTGGTGGCATAATCCACCAACACCAGTATATAACGGTATCCTCTAGAAGAAGGTAGGAGAGGGCCTACAATGTCCATTCCTATTCTTGAAAAAGGGATGTCTATAATGGGCAACGGTTGCAAGGGAGCTCTTCTTTTGGGACCAGGATCAATCATTTGGCATTTGGGACATTGCTGACAGAACCTCCTAATCTGTGAAAAGACCCCCGGCCAGTAGAACTCCCTCAACAGATATTCTTCCGTTTTCTCCCTGCCATAGTGACCCCCCCCCGGCTGACTATGGGCTAGGTGTAGGACTTGTGGTCTATAAGGTTCGGGGACTAATAGCTGTTTCTTTTCTTCTCGGTTACTGCCAGTGACACGGTATAACAGATTTCTGATTATGGTAAAAGAAGGGCTTTTGTCTTGGGGGTTCCGGGGTCGGGCACTTTTCCAGGCATGGATCAAACTCGGATCTTCCCTTTGACAACTACGGAATGGGGGCAGGTCAGTAAGAGTATGGACCTTTGTAATTACCCTATTTGGACTCATGTTTCCTTGGGCAAAGACTCTTCGGGTTTCTCTCTTTTCTTTTCGGGAGGGTCGGTATCTAACCACCGGTGGTGTTATAGGCGTACTAGAAAAAGAAGCTCTTTTCCACCATGTGCTCATGTTTTCAGAGTCTTTTGTACTGTCAAGAAGTTCCGAAAAGTCAGGGAAGTCGGTTCCTATGATAGTTTCTTCGACTAGTCGTTCCACCACCCCCATCCTTATGGGGACTTCTTTTCCATCCCAGGACAAGGTTGTCCAGATTAGGGGGTATTCTCTTGTATCTCCATGAATACAACATATGGGCACTGTAAGCCCTGAAGCTAAAAGGGTTTTTTCCAATAAATCAGCACGAATTACAGATTGGCTGCAACCTGAGTCGATGAGTGCTACTGTGGTTCTTCCATTGATAACAAGTCTCTTCTTGTATCGGGTTTCCTTTCCCCCTGTATAGAAGACTCTCCCCCGGGTGACTCCTATTTCCATCGGCTCTGACTTTTCTGTTTTCAGCGGGCAAACCCGGGCGATATGTCCCCACTCTCCACAGCTAAAACACTGTGGTTGTTGCATATAGGGTCTTTCTGGACCTCGTAATTTTCCCGGATCCTCGGTTGGTTTTTGCCCTAGGAATGGGGTGGGTCCGAGGTTCTGTCGGATGGGGTTAAGTGTTGGCCGTACGGGAGGGATTTTGAACTCGAGGGAGTGGTGAAAGGCACAGGCTAATTCAATAGTGGTGTTAGTATCTGGACTTGGGTGTTGCTTGATCCAATTACGGGTATTGGTAGGTAGGGCATCTAGATATTGTTCTAGGAGAACAACCTCAATGATATCCTCCCTATTGGTCCCAATGGGACCTAGCCATTTGAGTCCTAAGTCCTTAATTCGAAAATATAGGGCCCGGGGATTCTCGGAGGGTCCCCATTTGGCTTTCCTAAACCGGACCCTATAATGTTCTGTATCAAACCCCACCCGCTCCAGGATACTCTTCTTAATATCCTGATAGGGTGTCGTTCCGTCTGGGTTTACCGCTTGATAAGCCGCTTGGAGAGTTCCTGTCAATAACGGGGCGATGTATTGGCCCCACCTATCCTGGGGCCAGGTGGCGGAAGTAGAAACCCACTCGAAATTCGTGAAAAAGGCATCCGGGTCTTCGCCTTCCTGATATCGCTGCAGGACCGAACTGGGTACGTTCGGATGCACCCGGGTGGCGGCAATAGTGTCCGTGAGGTTTTTGATTGCAGTCTCATAGACCAACTGATTGTTGGCCATGATAGTGGCCTGACTTTTCAGAGCGCTTTGTAGGGCCTCCCTTTCCACTTTAGCCTCCTTCTGTTGCTCTTCCCACACTACTTGCAGATGCCTCTGCCCTGCGGCTAGCTGCTGCATCATCTCTGATAGGGTGGGTGTGCTCTCCATCGTCTTTGGTTACCTGTAGTTGTTCCAATATCCCACTTCTGACACCACTGTAATGGGTTCTTTATCCCTGAAGCACATAAAAGGGATATTGGAATAATATAACAGGCGCAGAAGGTGGGGTTTATCTAATTTATTCGTGTTTTGGTTTTAAGGATGGCTTTTTATCTCCTGTTTCTTGTTCACAAAGATAACGCACTTGCAATCCAGAATTAAGTAACAAAAGTTCCCTTTTTCTTCTCTTTCAGGGTTTTGGGTGATAGTCCATAAGTAACCAGGTCCAGCTTTGGGAAGGTCTCCGATCCTCCTCTACGTCAGTGGGCCAGGCTCTCCAAAGAAATAGAAAGAAGGATAACAAAACAGGTAAGTGGGATATATATATAAGGTAAGTATATAGGGTTAGTAGGGTGGTGGGGGAATAGGTATAAGTGAAGGGAAGTGAGGGTTTAACTGTCCTTTAGTTTGTGGTTCCCCCTATAGGTGTTCTCAGACCTTCTCCTCTTTGTAGAAATCCTCTGGCGGTTGGTTTTCCTTGTGAGGTTAGGTTTACTTTAGGGTTTGTTGTTATATGGTCTCCCCTTCCCTGCAGGACCTCCCTTCCTTTCCCTTATCCCCCCCTATTCCTAACAACCACCCTCTCGCAAACCCCCAGCTGTGGTACGAACGTACCTGAGGTGGCCACGCCCCTCCGGGGACGTGGCCGGCACTTTGGCAGCCTCCCGGCTTCTCTCTGACGGGGGCGGGAGAGCCCCGGGGCTCTCCTCTCTCTCTCGGAGTCTCGGCTCCTTCGACGGGTTCCTTTCTCTCTGTCCTCGGCGTCCCGGTCTCCTTCTCCTTCGGCCGCGTACGTCGAGCGTCCACTCCCGTCTCCTTCCCTTCGTCTTCTTTTGGTCCGTCTTTTCTTTCGGTTGTCGTCCAGACGCCGAAGGCGTCTGACGTCACAGGCTCGCGTCCCTCCCAAGTGTGTAGGGCCCCCTTAATGGCGTTCGGCACAATATCCTGGAAACAGGCGTCCGGAGACGTCCGGTTACACCACATTAGGCAGGAAGGATGCTCTAGTACGGAGGACCAGCTTGTCTGGATAGATAGTAAGGTATTGAGGCTGAGATGACAAGGCCCGTAGCTCACTGACCCTCGGGGCAGATGTTATCGCCACGAGGAATGCCATTTTGATGGTATGGAGACTGACAGGACAGTTGTGTAATCACTTGAAAGGAGCAAACATTAGAAACGTGAGGACTAAATTAAGGTCCCATTCTGGCATAATGAAGAGTGCAGGTGGGAACATGTGTTGGAGACCTTTCAAACCCATGTGTAACAATAGGGAACTTGAAAAGCGGTGGCTGATCTGGCAACTATAGAAATGTAGACATGGCAGAAAATAGTCTTTCAAAGTGCCCAAAGCAGAGCCCTGCTGGGCTACGGAAAGAATAAACAGAAGGACCTGGAAGAGGGTTGTGGGGGAGGGGGGCAGAAAGAGGATCGACTTGTCTGTCTGTACACCATGCTACAAACGTGATCCAATGGTAGATGTATACTATTTTGGTGGAGGGATGCCTGGCTGCCAAGATAATATCGAAAAACCAAAAGTACACAGTTCCAGCCAATAGACTAGTACAAATGTATATAATAAGTAATTCTGTACTTATTCCATCAGGCATTGCAGTGCCGGCCTGACGAGGAACAAAAGCCCGATGATGAAGCATGTCACCATTTGGTGAGTGAGGGCTCTTGTTCTAATAAGAGCAGATTCATAGACCCTATTACTTACTGTATTCATTTGTACTAGTCTATTGGCTGGAACTGTGTACTTTTGGTATTATGATGGGAGTTCCGTACACAGGACCAACTTTTCTCTAAACACTCCCGACATATTAGCCCTTCTTTGTTTGTATTCTGCCAAGATAATATCACAGACTCCGGGTGTAAGGTCGTAAGCTGTCAACTGTCGGCATTCAATCTCCACACATGACGGCGAAGTGTTATCAGGTTTGAGTACAGAACCCTGCCCGGTTGCTCCCACAGAAGATCCTCCTGAAGAGCAGCCTGATCGGAGGACCTGTGCTCATGCGCAACAGCTGGGGATACCAGACTCGCTGTGCTAAATCCAGAGCCAAGGCCCAAGGATAACTTGGGCCCAGTCGTTCCTGATCTTTTTGAGAACTCTGGGTAGGAGTGGCATTGGTGGGAAGGTGTACAGGAGGCCTGAGCCCCACTCAAGACAAAACGCATCTCAGAGAAAGAGCTGCCTTGGAAATTCCAGCGCTCAAAATTGCTGACATTACACGTGCCATGGCGTTCAGAGAGCCTGCCAGGTGTTGAACCACCAGGGATATGCCTTGGTGTTCAAGCCGTGTCCAAAAGTGAAGAGCCCACTGCCCTGTTTGTTGCAGTACTCCATGGTGGTAGTGATGTCAGTGAATACCAATGCCAGCCTTCCCCTGAAGATGGAAGAAATGCCTTCAATACCAGCAAGGATCGCTCAGAGCTCCAACGAGTTGATGGGGAGTCTGGATTCTGCCAGAGTCCTGTGATCTCCACCTCTCCCAGATGGCCATCCCCATCCCAGAAGTAACACATCTGTCATTACAGTTAGTTCTTGTTTGGGTAGGGTGAGAGGTCTGCTACTGATCCAACTGAACTTTGTTAACCACCACTGCAAATCTTTTGCGGTTCTTTCCGAGATATGGCCCACGTCAGAGAGATTACCATGATGCTGTGTCCATTGGCACTTCAAGTCCCACTACAGAGCCCTCATATGCCGTGTGGCTTGTGTCACTAGCAGGATGCATGAGGCCCAGCAGCATCGAAGTCATTCTCACCAAAATCCAGGATAGAGGCTGAAACATCGGTATCATAGCCTGAATATCCTGGACTCACCGTTTGGGAGAATAGGCCCGAAACTGCACTGTGTGCAGACCAGCTTGGATGAAAGAGAGCTTCTGAGAGGGAGTAAGGTGTGACTTTGGCACGTTTATAGTGAGAACCCCAAAAGGCATGCCGTATTCACGGACCATAATGCCAGGCTGGCGGAAGAAAACATCATCTTCCCAATTGAGTCCAGCCTCTTGGATTCCCTATCCGGGGTTGTGGAAGGGAACACGCCCTGGAAGGTGGAGGCTTGGATGATCAAGCTCTCAGGGGTGGGGTGTTGAGTCAGGAAACCTGGGTCATCTGGTGCAGGGCGATGGCGGCGGGCAATTGGCCTGTTCACAGGAGCCCCTGTGCTGGGTTTGGACTAGGTACCCAGTAGGGCATGTGTAAGGGCTTCATTAAAGGGGATCAGGGGTATTGGGGAAGAAGCCCCAAGTTGAAGCACCTCTGTCAGGAGGTTTGTCCCGACTGCCACTGAAGGCAGCTTAAGGTCTAAAACTCGGCCGCTCTCCGCACCACCATTGAGTATGAAGCTCCCTCCTCCATAGCAACAGAAGGGGGAGAGAGCATGCCAGTATCTGGGGAGGTATCCTGGCCACTTGCTTCACCCAAGTCCGTATGCCAGGCCATGGGGTCTAGGAGCTGGTATTATTAAGGGTCCAGCTAAACCCTCCCCTTTCTCACCATAACTTAGCACATAGTAATAAGGCTCAGGATCGGACATAGGGGGCAAGGCCCCTGCCAGCCCTGGAATCAGCATTATACGATGCCCATCCAGCTCCGTAGTAGAGTCAGCAATGAGGATGGAGGCGGCAGGGGCACAGGTGGCGCTGGGAGCATCAGTTTCAGAACTGGCACTGGGGAAGATCAAAGTGGCACGACTGGTGCCATTTCAGATCCATGGGTGCCCCTTGGAGCTGAGGCCAGAGCTGCTGGTGCGGAACCCAAAGGGGCCCCTTCTGACTCCACGGGGCCCAAAGGCGAACCAGCAGAGTCGGATTGCCCAAAAACGAGGCACATGTCCTCATAAAACTCTTTAAGTTAGGCATGGGTCACTCTGGCTCCTTGAAACTCGGGGAAGCGCAAAGTCAGCCCAGACACAGGCTCCGCAGATGGAGGCCTCAATCGTCAACGCTTCCTTGTATTGTCGGCCGGTGGACGAGGTGAAGTCGAAGAACATTTTGCTTTCTTTGGCTTCTTATGGTCTACTTACCCGATCCTAGAGTGGAATGACGAAAAGCAGGGGTGGAGGGACTCCACAACCGATCCCCAGACCTTCCTATCGACCGAGTTTGGACATGTGCGGAGCAGAGCCCCAGGCTGCCATGAGCTTTAGGGACCGCTCCCTCAAAGCCTTTGGTTTCATGGCCCGGCACTTGGAGCACGACTTTGGGTCATGGTCGTGCTCCACACCTGTTAGGATCCGTAATGCAGATCAAGTTCCTGCCTCCCCAACTGCTAGTGTAATTAAGTGAGAACAAAATAAAAGTTCTATTCAGTCTCCACAAAGAAAACCAATACTAACTTGGACATTGTTGTGGCAGTGATGGTCTCATCAGATGGTGGTCACCCATGGTTAATGGGTTACCACTCTAGCGGTTCATTAGCTTGATTGCACAAGGACCACAGAGTAGTGTGAAGTGCGTGCACAGCCTCACAAGTGGTGCACTTCACTAAAGTTCCTCAGATAGCGGCTGTTTTCAGCACATGTGCGCGGTCATAGAATAGCGTTGAGAGCAAGCTTTTGTTATGCATGTCTGACGGGTTAGTGTTAGGATTTCCATCTCAGACATCGGCAACAGGCAAGTTTCTAATTGTTAGGAGTTTAATATCAAGAGTTAGTCTTTGCCTATCATTCTCTCGTTCCTGTGAGGAGTTAGTTTCAGATTTTAGCACTCCTCCGCATCAAAAGAAGACCTTTCCAGAGAAGTTGGTCAGAAAGATTTTGTAGAATGAAGAAAAAATAAAACACCTACCTGAATTCTGCAGTCCTAAGTGTCGGCTCGGCAAATCGTCATCTTGGGTCACTCAAGTATATTTAAGAGCAAAAAAGAGATAAAAGCATTTGTTATGTTATTCTAATCTAGTGGACAACAGCAAAAATATTAGCACAATAACAGAAAAACTTCCAGAGACATTCTGTGACCCAAGTGTTTTTTGTATAAAATCACTTGATTTAGTAATAAGCATTTACCACAAGCAAAAGACACAACTCACTTACTAAGTTTCTTCATTATTTTAAAAAGATAGAAGAGAAGCCAGTCTTGGTCTTAAGGGGTATGCAGCATAGATATTTTTGGGTTTCATTTATTTAGAACAAATAATTACATTATCTGTAGTAAGTTTCTAAATGTATTAATAGTCAGATTGTTTTACAGCACACTCTACACCTAAGCCTGAAACACGAAAAGAAGTCAAAAAGGGTGAATAGTAAAAGTCCTCTAAGAAAAAAGCGAGGCAGTCTCTTCTCTTATCTCCCTACCCGCTTTCCACCCCGAGCCCCGTTTAATCTCTAAAGAACGTTTGTGTAGATTGAGGGGGACTTTGGAAGGGGCATTGGGTTCTAGCTTCATTCTGCTCCTATGAAGACTAGAATTATAGAGTACTGACTTGTGACAACACCAAAGGCACACAAGGTGCGGATCGGTCATGTACATCATCAGATGGCAGGATCCACAAGGCTTGAACACGGTCTTAGGCGAAGACATCCCTTGATGCACCACGCATGGATAACACTCAAAAAAGCTTTGACAAAAGTGAAAAAAAGACAAGTAAAAAAATGACTGAGGGGTAGCTCTTTCTTTGGATCAGTGCTAGCTTGCGCGGATAGAAAAGAACTGACATCAGGGCGGTGGAGTGGCGCATATATAGGACCATAACTGGCACGGACGATGGCGGACACGGAGCCGATCAGCGTCACTTAACGGCGAGCAGGAGTACTGCTTAAGGAAAGTCTCCAGATCCAGACTGACGCCTGGGGGAAATTCGAAGGTAAGGAATCTCCAACTAGGTATCTCTATCAGATTGTAGCCACCTCATGGCCAATGGCATAACAAACAACAAACCAGAAAGCCAGGCCTGTAGAGCAACTAGGTGATGCACCTCACGCCAGGCCACAAATTTTTCCTAGCACCCAACAAAGATGGATTTGTGAACGGCAGCCCAGCTGCAAGAATGACATCTACCACAACACGCAGCAAATCAAAAGAACTTAGCTCTCAGCACTCACTATCAATGAATGGAGTTGTAGGTTGTGAAAATTTGGGTGCAATACCCTCCACTGTTGCTGAGACTGGAGGTCTTCCTGAAGGGGCTGCCAGATCAGAGGAAAAATGCTCAAGGTGAGGAGTTCTGGATACCATACTCTCTTGGCCCAGTCCGATGCTATTACTCCTGGGGCCTGGTCTTTCCTCAGAACTTGAGGTAGGAGAAGAAAAGGCAGGAACGTGTACAGGAGACCTGTGTTCCATCACAGACAGGAGGCATCTCCCAATGACTGTGATGGATAAAATTCCAAAGCGCAGATGTTTTAACACTGCATGTTCCGGATGATTTCCTGCCAGTTTGCCCCTCTGATCGAATATATCCTGTTCCAGTTTGGGATGAAAGTGCCACTCAAGGTCCAGCAGCTGATTGCTGCTCAGCTGGTCTGCTCTAGTATTCAGGACCCAGCTAGGCAGTTGGCTACCAAAAAGATCTTCTGGTGGACTAGCTAGGTACAGAGATGTAGAGCCTCCTGTAATGGACCCTACCACACCTTGCTTATTGCAGTACCATACGGCAGTCATATTGTCTGTTAAGACCGGCACCATCCTTCACTCAATGAAAGGCAAGAATGCTTTCAGGGCCAGATGAACTGCCCTACGCATCAAAAGGCGGATGTGGAGCCGAATGTCCTCTGGAGACCAGAGGCTTCTGGAATCCACCACATGATCCTTCTAACTCAGTAACAGTACATCTGTTGCGACTGTAACATCTGGTTAGGGAAGTGAGAGCGACCTGCCGATTGTTAGGTTAGCACGTCTTTCAGCACATGGTGTCCTGAGCTGTCTCTTGCGAGATCTAGACAGTGATGCTGGACCCACTGAAACCTTAGGTTCCATATGTTACCATTTGGTGTACAGGAGGAGGAGGGTGCACAAGGCCAGAAGCCCAAGAAGCCTCAGATCCATGCCCACTGAGACTCAGGACTAAGCCCGAAAAGTCAGGATCATATCTTGAATCTCCTTGACTCGCTGCAGCGATGGAAAAGCTTTGACTTCTATTGTATCCAAAATAGTTCCTATGAAGGGAACCTTCTTCGTAGGGCTCAGGTGGGCCCTTTACTCGTTAATAGTCAACTCCAGGGGATCAAGTGACTGGTCGTTATTCAGAGGTGTTCAGTGACTGACTGCAGTGAGCACACCTCAAGCAGCCAGTCATCAAGGTTCAGAAATACATGTATTTCTGACCTCTGCAGCTAAGCTGCAACCACTGCCATCACTTTCACAAACATTCAAGGGGCTGAACAGTAACACAGCAATTTAAAAGCATTTTGACCCCACTGTGAACTGCAGGTAGCGTCTGTGGGACTGCAGGTCAGGGATATGAAAAGAAGTGTCCTGTAGTTTAGGCGACTCCATTCAGTACCCTAGATCCAAAGCAGAAAGGATCTGAGCCAAAGTGAGCATTTTATAAAACTTTATTTTTTTATTTTTATTAGTATGATATAAAACAGCAGAAACAAAATCCAACAGGTCCAACTGCGGAGGCCGCTTCTTCACCTCCTACGGGACCGGGTGCGTCTGCAGCCCCTCTGCACCCCCAAGGAGCCAGTCGATCCACCCCCGTGCCGGGGGGAGCTCCCCGGGTTCACGCGGTGCTCCTCTGTAAGCCACTCCCACGCCTCCGGCGAGTCAAAGAAGAAGGATTTCCCAGCCATCAGTACCTTGAGGCGCGCAGGAAAGAGGAGCATATATGTCAATTGTAGTGCCCGCAGCTTCTGCTTGACTCCTTCATACGAATGCCGCCTGGCCTGCACCTCCCTGGTGTAGTCTGGGAACACCAGGATCCTGTGGTTGTCCCAGCAGAGATCCGGCTGAGCCCTAGCCTCCCAAAGAGCAGCATCCCGGTCTCTGAAGCTAAGGTGTCTTGCGATCATCGCTGCCGAGGCCCACCAGGAGGCGGCCGGGGCGACAGGGCCCTGTGGGCAAGCTCAATGGCGAACCCGGAGGACAGCTGCTGGTCCGGGACCCACTTCCGTATCCAATGCTCCAGAAAGTCGACTGCCGAGCTCGCCTCTACGCCCTCCGGAAATCCCACAAAGCGCAGATTGTTGCTGCTGAGGGTGTGTGTTTGGTGCTGCCCTGTGGCCCCTTTGGTGCTCATCTAAACCCCCCAGGTCTGCCCTCCGAAGACACGGGCACTTACCTGCAAGTAGGCCTGATTCCGAGTGCCCCCAGCCTCCATAGGAGTCCATGTTAAATCGACCTCGACTTTGACCTCTGCACCCAGTCGTGTTGCTCACAGTGGGTGTTTGGGGTTAACTTGAACCCCAGCCTGTGGACATCCTAACCCCCAGAGACTGGAACTGTAAGTCTTTACTTACCTCAAAACTGTGCTAACTTTTTTTTCCCCCAGGACTGTTTCTGAAAATTGCAGTCAACTTTTAAAACAGGTATTTGCTTTTTACTTGAAAACCATTTACCTTGCCAAAACAAAGTGGCGTTGATACATATGTCTGACACTTACTTACAAATGTACTTACCTGCAAATTGAATCTTGTGGTTCTAGAAATAAAGTAACAAAATATATTTTTGCTATATAAAAATCATTGGCCTGGAGTTAGTCATTGAGTGTGTGCTTCATTTATTGCTTGTGTGCGTACAACAAATGCTTTGCACTACCCTCTGATAAGCCTAACTGCTCGGCCACATTACCACAAATAGAGCATTAGTATTATCTATTATTGCCTCTGTCAAGCCTCTTGGGGAAATCCTGGACTCTGTGCACACTATATCTCATTTTGATACAAGAGATACAGAGCCAGCTTCCCACAAAGAGCATAAGTGTCTATGCAAGTTTTAATTGGATATTGTTTGAGAATCTCTCAATGTATTTTTATGATGATTGTAGGAAACTGCCACTGTTGGCATGGTTACCCCTAACTTTTTGCCTTTTGTTCATGCCAGCTTTTATTGGAAGTGTGCTGGGACCCTGCTAACCGGGCCCCAGCACCAGTGTTCTTTCCCTAAAACTGTACTTTTGTCGCCCGTGCGTGTCTGCAACTGGGCAACTTTAATTTTAAGCTCTGCAATTTCATCCCCCACCTGGGAGACCCGGTCCTCAACCTCTTTGATGCGGCCCACTGCCGTCCGGAGGTCTTGCCGCAGCAAGCCCACGTCTTCTCTCACCTCACCGACCTTAGTTTCAACAGCCAGCTGCGGAGACTGAATGGCCTGAAGGATAGCATTCACCCCGTCCGCCGCCAGGGCCTCGGTCCCTAGCTCTCCCAGAGAAGGCAATTGCAAGCCTATCACTTCTGCTGCCCTTTCAACTTTTACAGTCAAAGAGGCACTTTCTTCAATTGCTAAAGGTGGACCAGGAGAATGGTTCAGCAATTAGCTGACTGGCATTTTGCAAGTCAAAGTACAGCCCTTCATCAATGTAATGATGGGGGATCAGATTTTCTAGTTCCTCATCATCACCATCAGGGTCATGAGGGAATTCAGGCATGCCCTTGACCGGATCACTAATTGAGCCAAAGTGGTCCTCTCTCAGCTGATACTACTGACGTTGAGGGAGACGCTCTGGTGCTGACAGAAGGAGCCAGTTTGGACCCGGTGTTGGAGTGGAAGTTGTTTTTTCTCTTTGTGGCATATTTTCACATGTTTTCTTTTGGGGCAGTACAGCACCCCACAGTATTAGGGGGGAAACAAACTTGGGGAAACAAGGTGCAAGCACATTTCAAATACATAGGACTGCTCTTTTAAAAAGTAAGTGTGGGAATGGGGACATGGGAGAGGCCACAACCTAGAATAGTTGTGCCTTTAAAAAAACTGGGTAAACAAGAAGCGAAAAATCGGGTTAAAAGGGTAGGGGTGCAAGCGAGAAAAGGGCACAAGCAGAGAAAAATGAAGATATCGTTGGGTCTAACCCATGGGATCATATGTAACTTTGCTCTCTTGGTGGTGACTGGAGATGCAGGAAGCTATTCCTCAGTCTGCGCCTCATATATGGCGTTTTGGAAATTGGCAAAAGAAGAGACAAGAGAACTTACCTTCAGCAGTGCTCTTCCTGACAGATACTCTAAGTGCAAATGCCTCACCTTTTCAATAGTCCCCCGAAGTCAGATAAGCGCAACCCATATGTGAAAATGCCGGTTTATTGCTTGATACCGCAACTTCAAACGCAGAGCATGTTAAGTTGTTGAGACCAGTGTGTGGATCACTAACTTGGGACCTTTTTGGATAGTAAAAAGAGTCCACACCACACAACGGGAAAGAGGGAGGGCAATGAGGAATCAGCGGTTAGATAGAGCTTTCACCAGAAAGTGCATTACCAAAGGCAGGTAACTCGCTCTTCTGATGGATATTACCAACCACAAACTCCTCACCTTAGAAAAGATACCAAAGCAGTACCTCCCCAAGTCAAGGTCCCATTGTGGTGTCATAAACGGTTTGAGAGGGAACATATCTGTTAAATCTTTAATAAATCTCATCACAACATAAGAGATGAACAAGGATGTTTGGTCTGTCAAACGTAAAAGGACCGATGTCAGATAGCTTCAGTTGTAAGGAGTCAGGGTCCTAGGCGCCAGATTGCAAACTTGTTGGGGCAGGAGAGGTAGTGATGGGAAGGTGTATAGGAGCCCGTTGGTCTACCCTAGTAGAAATGCATCTTATAATGAGTGATTTTGTAGAAAATCCAGTGCGCAAAATTTCTGACACTGCTCATTTTGGATGTTGGAGAAAAGATCTAATCAGACTTTCCCCACTGGTGGAAGATACTCTATGCCACTTCAGGATGTACACATCACTCATGATCTGCCATGCAACTGCTCTGTTTGTCCATTCTGGCATTGACGGACCTGCCAGATGATTGGCGACTAGAAATATGCCCTGAAGCCACAGACACCTCAAGAGGTGCAAAGCCTCCTGTCATAGGACCCCACTCCACCCTGCTGGTTACAGTACCACATGGCGGTAGTGTTGTTCATGAGAATCTGTACTAGTCTTCCCTTCATGTATGCCAAGAAGACCTTCAGTGCCAGACAAATGCCTGTGGCCCTATTGGGATGATGTGGAGCTATACCTTCACTAGAGATCAGAGTCTTCTGATCTCGACCTCATCAAGGAACCCCCCCCCAAACTAGTAGCAATGTCCCCTCACCACTGTTAGCTCTGGATGGGAAAGGGAGAGTGACCTGCTACAGAACAAGATGTGATTGGTCAGCCACCCCTGCAGATTTGAGACCTGTATAGTGTTGTAAATGTAACCTCAATGCTTGACCGACTGGCATTTCAGATTCCAGTCCAGGGCTTGCATGTGCCATCTGACATGGCTGACAAGGAGTATGCATGACGCGAAGTGGCAAAGAATCTTCACAGTCACCCTCACATGGATACCACATTCAGCCTGAAACATTGGGATCATAGCACAAATCTCCTGGACTCACCCTAATGAATGGAAGCCTCTTTGATTAAATCAGGTGGCACTTTGGCTCATTTATGGTGCAGTCCAACAGCGTTAAAAGTCCTGCCATCGTCTGGAGATGGTCCATGACTGACTGTGGTGAGTCAGCTTTCAGCAGCCAGTCATCGTGGTAGAGGAAAACAGGAACTCCGACCTCTGAAGATGCCCAGTTAACACTGTCATCATTTTCATGAAGATCTGTGGGATGCTAGTGAATACAGAGGGGAGCATGGCAAACTGAAAATGCCCCTGGTTCATCTTGAACCGAAGGTAACACCTGTTGGATTGTAGGTCTGGCATATGATAATATACATACTGCAAGTCCAAGGAAGCCAACCAGTCTCCTTGGTCCAGAGTAGATAGGATCTGAATTAATGTGAGCATTCTGCATTTGTCCTTCTGCCAGAAGGCGCTCAGGGGTTGAAGGTCCAACAAGGCCTGATGCCCCTATCATTTTCTGGGATGAAGAAATAGTGAAAGTAACAAACCCTTATCCTTCCGCAAGTTTGTTACCCTCTCTATGTCACCCTTGGCAAGAAACAGGCATACCTCCTTTAGCAGGATGGACAGATACTCTATGAAATTTGTTCTGGTGTGGGAAGAATATTGGGTGGGGATAAGACAAAGAGTAGGGCGTAGCGTGTTTTAAGTTTGGAAGACCTATCCATTGGTTACACAGTATGATACACTTTTTGTGAAATGCTACATCAGAGATAATTCCAAAATATATTTGATGTACAAAACCATGTCATGGAAAAACAAGTAACTTACCATTGCTAATGCCTTATCTGGTAGAGGCACTATCTAGATATAGATTCCTTACCATAGAATATTCCCCAGGAGTCGGACTGGATCCAGAAATGTTTTGGTGAGCAGTACTCTTGCACACCAGTAGGTGGTGTTGTTCGGCTCTGCATGGCATCGCCGGCGTCGTCTGCTCCCGAAGTGAGGGATGCAGTGCCTATATAGGCTTCACTCCAGTGTGCGGACGTCAGTTTTTTTTTGCGACTTTCCAGGCCAGAATTGCAGAGCCATGAAGAACACTGAACACTGGTGTGTTAAACTAGAGCCTTTAAAAGGGGAACAACCCTCTGAATCTGTTCACAGAGCGGGGAGGATGGATAGGTCATTAAGGAATCTGTGGGAGATAGAGTCTCTACCAGGTAAGGCATTACCAAAAGTAAGTAACTTGTTCATCTGATAGAGACTTCTAGCCACAGATTTCTTAACTTAAAATAGATACCCAAGCAATACCTCCATGAAGGTAGGGCTGCGACATGAAATAGACTATAATGTCCAGCAGGACTGAACATACAAAATGACTGTCTCGTCAGACCTGACTGTCCAGGCAGTAGTACTTCGTAAATGAGTGCAGGGAAGCCCACATTGCTGCCTGACATTTTCAGGACAGATACTCAAGGAGCTAATACAGTGGTCGCAGCCTTGGCTCAGGTGGATTGAGCTTGCAATCTTTCTGGAGGTTGCTTTCAGGCCAGTTCGAAGCAGATTTGAGGCAGAGCACTATCAGTCATGAGATGGTCCATATCTGCACCACGATTCCTATTTTGTCTCTGACGTACCCACAAAAAGTTGGTCATCCACCCAGAACTCTTTTGTGTGGTCAAGGGTGAATGGCAATGCACTTTTTGGGTCTAGCCGATAGAGCAGGGGTCTTCAAACTGGGGGGCGGGCCCCCCTAGGGGGGCCTGACGTGATCCCAGGGGGGGCACCAGGATCTGTCCAAAAGAAAGATTATGCAGATAATAGTGCTTTGTTTACAGAAGAAACATGTTTATTGCACTTGTAAAAAGGTAACAGAACTTAACTGCAATGTTTAAATAAGTCTAGATTTATTTAAACATTGCCAACTTAATAGAATAGTTTTGAAAAATTCTGAGGAGGGGCCCGATGATTTATTTTTTCCCCACTGGGTGGGGGCGTGGCATTAGCAAGTTTGAAGACCACTGCAATAGAGTCTTATCTCTTCTTGTAGGGGTGAGGCGCAGTGTAAAAGGTATCCAAAGTGATGGACTAGCCTACGTTAAAGGGAGTTATAACCTTCGATAGGAAGGATGCTCTAGTGCAAAGCACCAGTTTGTCTGGGTAAATGGTAAGGTATACAGGCTGTGCTGAAAGTGCCTGTAGCTCACTGAACCACTGGATGCTATCACCACTAGGAAGGCTGTTTTTATTGTAAGAACTAATAGGGCTGTTTATGTTGGTGACAATTGTGATTGATGATGGATCTTTGAGCTAAGTGCGAGATTTAGTCTAATTATGTGACTTATTTGTTGAAATTTAAATATTTTTTTTTTTAAAAGGACCCTAAGGAGTAAATGGGGATAGTGGTCACTAATGCATCCCCTCGCTTTATGAAGAAGATGTTGGATATGGAGGAGATTCATATATTACAGGTGAGAGATTTCGGAGTAAGTTTTTATAAGAAATGATACATTCATGGAGGGATAAGGTGAGTTTATTTCTTTAGGTATGTGAAAATTTGGGGACCAGTTCGAAAAGACATGTATTGGAAGTTGGGGTTGATATCACTCCATAGAAGGAAGTTTATGGGTGAGTAAGTATGTAGATAACATGCAGCATATAATAAATATTGCAGTGATATAGTACTAAGGCTGGGCATTTGTGTTCTTACTTTGGATTATAGATATTTCCTACTCTGAGTCCTGATGAAGTCCCGCCTTGAAGCACGGAATTGGCCCTATTGTTGTTATGGGGTCGAAACATCGCTGATAATGTTTTAGCCTGGATTGGTTTATTAAGTCAAGTTGAGGATGATAGCGATTAAAAGAACATGATACAGGAGAAATGAGTTTGACTTAACTGTATAAATGGTCAACCAACAGGCTTCGTAAATTGAAGTTTTTTTAGATGTATTGTGGATTGGTTGTTTAATCCTACATTCTCTATTCATGAGCACTTTACTTTTGCACATTTTTTCTGTCCTCTTTTCTGTTTCGATGTGGTAGGAATTTTAGAATTATGTAAGGAATAATTAAAAGTGTATATTTTCATATATGGAGTAATTTATGTGTTTTTTTTATTGTTTTTGTCATGTTATGCTGCATGTTTAGAAAATATTTCTTTTTTTGTAGGGATCATTAATTGAACATTATTGACAAGAAATAATCTCCGGATGGACAATTGTAGTTTTGTATTATGTCATAAGAATAAGGCACTAGCTCTGATATGGGGAGTCTGCCCCCGGTTGGCGCCGTGGCCATCATTGGTCGACGTCTGCGTGGCTCCGTATTGGAGTTGGGAAGGACGATGAGGGTGGCTCCACTGCTGGGCATTGGCACTGTGGGGGCATCGGCACTGTAGCAGGTGCTGGGGAAGGTCGAGTTTGCTCAACTGGCGCTGCTCCAGATCCTACAATGGATCCTTGGGCCCTGACTGGCGTCGAGGCTGAACCTGCCGTCAGAAGACCAGTTAGGTGCACTTCCCAGACCTTTGGGGCCTGAGAGCTCTCTAGAGGGGTCATCCGCCCAGAAATGAGGTGCATGGCCTCATAAAATTCTTTCGTTGGGCGTGGGTCGCTCCGGCTCCTGGAAATTTAGGGAGGCTAGGAGACGGCCCAGGCACAGGCTCGATTACAGAGCTAAGCCTCGAGTGCAGACAGCCCCAGGACTCGCCCGAAGACTTCAGAAGACAGGTCATACTTTGCAGCATTCTTTCCATCTTGTAACATCTGAACAAAGGTAATGGGCATACAACCTGACAAGGCCAGATATACCTTGCATGCCATATCCCAAAGGGCATTTGTGTAAAGAGAACCATTAAGCAAACTCGATTCAAGGAGTGCAATGTCAAACTGTAGAAGAAAAGTTATTTTTTAGTTGTTTTTTTTACCCATGGTATCAATAATACTATTAGATTTCCTGCCGCTGGAGTGGTCGGAAAGGGGGAGGAAAGTACCTTTCTCCTCATAGTCACTTTTATCAGGGGCAGCATGTTGGAGGTGTTGTAATGTGTTAGAATCTGATCCAAAAATGGCCTCCCATCCTCTGGAAGTACTGCTGCCTTGAAAGAGGGGTAAGAGGAGAAGCTTCATTAGATTGAGCATTACCCTTGGTGATACAGTATCTTGACACTGGACAAACCCATAGAGAAAAGTTCTGGATCCAAGATCAGCACCAGGAAGCATCCAGAGCCCGTGGCACCATCAAAGGATCAAGCAGAGAGGCCTGTGGCACAAGAGTAGTGGCATGCTCAGTGCTAGTGGGGTGTAGGCTTAATTTGTCAGGGGACAAATGGCCCTGGGAGGGTCTCCAAGGACGCGCCCAATGGAGACCCGAAGGGTTTGCGGTGCTGAAAAGGGACACCAGAGGGGCTCGGAAATGTTTTAAAAATCTGCAGCATGACTTCCTTGAAGGTCTAAACTTGCTGCAGAATTGACGATGGCCTGGGGGACTCCAGCTCCTAATACGGCATAAAACTTGAATAAAACATTGGCGCCAGATGTCGCAAGTGCCAAGTGTTAGCTCTCTCTCTCTCGATTCGAAGTGCCTGGATGTTGAAGTGCTTTGAGAGTATGCTTCTTGTACTGCTTCTTCTTGCCCCTGGACTTGTTTTTTCACTTAGTCTCTGACCTACTGGTGAGGATGACCCTGACTGAAATTGGTCCCACTGTCACCAACATCGACTTATGACACACATGGGTACAATTTAAATCATGTTGTCTTTGCGGTCCACATACCTGCACACTGCCAAAATATGTTTCGAAAAGTTTCAGTGAAAAAAAAAAATAATAATTGGTATGAGTGGAGTGCTGGATCTGTATGTCCAGATTCGGAAACAAGAACCGACATCAGCACGTAGAATTGGCACCTATATGCAGCACCTTGTGGTCATGTCTGGAGGCAAGATGGAGTTGCAAGAGTTTCCGGATCCAGACTGACATCTAGGGAGATTTGCAAAGTGGGAAATCTGTGGAGAAGTATCTAGCAGAAGATATCAATTATCAAAAGCACAGAAAGATTAGCCAAAGCAATCAAAGTGCTGAAGATTCATGAACGTCATGACATTGAAATAAACGGTGTGAAAATAGGACAGAAAATGTGACGATGAAAGCCATAGGAGTGAGCAAGCACAAGGAAACCAGTCCACCACAGAATACATGCAACCGATGTGGGCACAGCTTTCATAGGGGTAGTGCTACCTTGAAGAGATGTCCTACAACAGGAAAGGATTGTAGGAAATGTAGCAAAAAAAGAAACTTTTCTTATTTATGCAAAAATGGGCATAGAACAAGAAGACTCAGAATTGAAAAGCCATTTATAGGATGTTGTACTGATGGTGACTTTGTTTGCCAAAAAGGTTGATGAAGATCAGCCTCCACTACTGCTAGAGTGAATGTGGTAGAGAAAGGAGTTAGCATCTTTGGATGGCAAAAGCACACTATATCAATGCCTGTAATGGGCCTTCTGTGTTCAGTGTTGTAGAAGACCAACTCAAGTAGTTCTGCAAGAGTTCAGAGCTGTGTTCAAAACAAACTGAAGGTGTGGGACATTCCCCCTTCTGAAAGAAATTAAGCCAAGACCATGTTGGGCGAGTGGTGCAAGGCTGGATGATTGAGCCAATTAATGCCTTGTTGTAGCTCGATCCAGTCATCGCAGTAAGCAAGAAAGGTAGAGACTTCAGATTGTGCATAGACTTCAGATAATTAAATTGCAAAGTAGTGGTGGACTGGCAACTTCTACTTTTGGTACAGTGGGCGAGGTGACCATGCTTACTGTCATGGGCTTCAAAGATGCCTTTCTTTGAGTTAAACTACATAGGACTCAAAGCATTTGACATAACCTGTGAAGGTTTGTATCTGTTTTATTGCATGCCCTTGGGGCCATGCTCACCATCAGTTGTGTTTAAAAAAAAAAAAAGGAGTATGCCGTCACAGATGATGTGCTGATATACATATGTATTAAGTCACGTTTTACGTTGGGTTGAGGAATGTGGGTTAATTTAATGGAAAGACAAATGCAAATTCAAACAAGCCATTTTATAATAATTGGGGCACGTTATTGTTATTGATGGGGTGCGCCCAAAGGTTTACCTTGTTCCTACAGTAACAAGAGTTAATTATCTTCCTTTGCATGTGCATATTTTAGGCTAAGTTAGTAGGGGGTATACAGAGAAGATTTAACATTTGCACAGGTAGTTTAATAAGGATGTGCATATTTTGTGTCACATTATATTTGGTTCCAGAAAGGGTAAAATAACAAGACAGCTACAGACAGCACACTCGTTACAAAAATGTGATGAAACACTGAAATCTGTTGTGATGGTAGATGTGAGCCAAATTGGTTTAGGGGCAATGTTGAATTAAAAGTACAGCAGACAAAAACATACCATTGCATGTGCTTCAAGAAAATGTAAAGAAGAAGAGCACCAGTGTTCATAAATTGAAAGGGAACTAATTTTGTACGTTTGGGCAGTCAACAAGTTACTTACCTTCAATAACACTCTTTGTTGTGAGTATCTAACTCCAGACAATATCCAATTGCTTCCGCATGCACATAAATGTCATCATTGGCCATCACAACCACAGACTTGAATTCCAAATGTTGGACAGACAAATCTAGAAAGCCCAAAAGGGAAATAAATAACATTTAACATGTTCACAGCACAGCCTTGCTGGCTTAATGGCAAACCAAACATCAAAATAATCACACAACTTAGCCGGAAGATTGTCAACCTGGCAGTCTCTGCACCTGGTCCTGAACTGAATGAATTTGGAAGACAGCAGGAGCTGCAAGAATAACATCCACTAAATCTGCAGGTATATTAAAGCCACTCAGAATGCATCACTCAATCGCCACACACTAAGGTGTAGTTTGTGGAGATTCTGGGGTAGGATTTTGCGCCTGTGCTGAGAATGCTGATCATCCCAAAGAGTGCAAGTGCTCAGTCTCAGCTGACTGGAATACCACACTCTCCTGGCCCAGTCTGGGGCTATTAGGATGAGGTGAGCTTGGTCCCTTCTGACCTTCAGAACTCAAGATAAAAGTGTCACAAGTAGAAAAGCATACAGGAGAGCACAAGAATACTGCAGGTGGAATATTCTCCAAGGGAACATCGAGGTGTAAACTCTAGCATATAGCTATCGCAATAATTTGTGCTGTGGGCAGTGGCAAAAAGATATGTTGGGTTCTCCATCAAGCCCTCAACCAGTTTTCCTTTGGTGGATGGGAGGAAGGCCTTTAGAGCCATCTGAATGGCACAAAGTGTCAGAAGGGTGATGTGGTGCCTCTGCTCCACCGGGACAAATGGCCCAGGATATCCACCTCTCCCAGGTAACTGCCCTAGCCATGTGATGGATGCATCCATCAATTCTATAAGTCCGGGCAGGGGTAATTAGAACGGCATGTTGCAGATCATATTGGTGCCAGACAGCCACCACTGAAGGTCCTACCTGCTTCTACGGAGATACAGATGTTGTCTGGGAGAAAATCTCAGTTCTTCACCCACAGAAGGCAGAGGTTCCAGCTGAGAGCTTGCATGTGGCAAGGGGGCCAGCAGGATGCACAAGGCCAGGAGGACTGAGAATTGGTCATGCCAGAACTAGGGAGTGAGACCAAGACACTGGGATCATACTTTTATCCACAACTGACTGTGGTAAATCCACCTTTGACAGTCAGTCATCAAGGTACAGGAATATGTGTATCCCCAACCGTGAAGAAAGGCTGCAACCACCCTCATCACCTTCATAAACACCCGGGGGCTCAGGCAAGGCAGAAGGGCTGAATGGTAAAGTGAATATGTAGGCAAAACACCTATAAACTGAAGAAAGGGTCTGCTGGACTGCAGGTCAGGCACATGAAAATGTGTGTCCTTTAAGTTCACTGCAGCACCCACTGGCTTGTGGTAACTGCACCAAACACAGAAACAACGCCAAAACCTGTCTGGGGTTGTTTGTGTTCCCTTCGGAGGGGGCCTTTCCTGGCAGTTTGAAATGGATTGTTTCCATGAGGAATATGGTCAGTACTGATCTGCATAAGGTGGGTCCCTGTTTAGAGTGGCAGAGTAGGGAAAAAATGATGGGTTGCTCCCCACAGCGATTGCCAGTGATGAACAAGTTACTTACCTTTGGTAATGCCTTATCTGGTAGAGACATATTTTAGTTGTGGATTCCTTACCTTAGAATTTCCCCCAGGTGTCAGTCTGGATCAGGAGATTTTTCACTGATGTCCTGCTGGGGACCTGGTCCAAACCCAGTACTGGGGCTCCTGTAAACAGGACAATAGCCGCCACCATAGGCCTGCACCTAATGACCCAGTGTTCCTGACTCAACACACCAGCCCTGAGAGCTTGGTTATCCAAGGCTCCACGTCCCATGACTCTCTCCATGTCCCATGACGCTCTCCCTTCTGCACCCTCAGATAGGGAATCCAAGAGGCTGCATCATCTTGGGAAGAAGAAGTTTTCTTCCTCCAGCCTGGCATTGCAATCTGTGAACACTGCATGCCTTTTGGGCTGTTATACCCATACTTCATGGGACACAGTTGCACAAGTGCTGCCACAGGTCCCGGAGGAGGCCCAGGCCATTCTCTCCCAAGCTGTTGCTGATGGAAGAGACCCAGCTAAGTTCACCATCACATGGGCTAAATACAACCGACTTTCTGGGCAGATTGGTTGCTTCAGCGGTGGCCTTGAGGCGCCACCCCTGGATGAAGATATCTGGCTTTTGGGGGGGGATGTCAAATCCACCCTTATGGACATGCCCTTTGATGGCACCCGTCTCTTCGGAGACAAAGTAGACTTGACGCCTGAGCGCTTTAAGGAGTCCCAAACTACAGCCGGTCCATAGGTCACGCTGTGGGCCCAACCACATACGTTCCCCTCCAGCCGCAGTGCCACAAATGCTGCCCAGCCTCTGCATAGCTGAGATCGTGGGATCCAGTGTCTGCATGGATCAGGAGCCAGCGGTCTACTCAGTCCACCGCGCTCCCCTCTCCCTCCACTGCAGCCTCCAACTCTTCCTAGTCTGATGCTCTCCCATCAGGAACCAGTTGGAGGCAGGACTGCCATCACCTGCCCCGCTGGTTGGGCAGGTGGGTTTTGCAAATAGTCCGAAAGGGCTACTCTCTCCCTTTTGAGACTTTCATTCCCTCCATGCCACCATCCTACGATCTCATCATGGAGGATCACTTGGCACTTCACTGCGAGGAGGTTATGGCTCTCTCGGTCAAGGGAGCCATAGAGAGGGTGCATGTGCCAGAAGTAGGTTGTAGTAGTTATTTCCGCTACTTTTAGGTACCCAAAAAGGACAAGGGCCAACGCCCTATCCTAGACCTTCGATCCCTCAACCTCTTCCTCAGGAAGGAGAAGTTTCTAATGCTCACCCTAGCTCAGGTTCTCTCTGCCCTGGACCCAGGAGACTTGCAGGATGCTTATTTTCACATCCCCGTCCTGCCTGCCCTTAGGCCTACTTGCGGTTCACGGTGAGCCACAATCACTTTCAGTTCACCGTGCTCCTCTTTGCCCTTACCAGCTCCCCTCAGGTGTTCACACGATGGCAGTGGTCGCAACTCATATGTGCAGGTCAGGGGTTTGAGTCTTCCCCTACCTCAACGACTGGCTGCTGAAGAGGGGCTCGCCCCTGGCTGTCAGCTTCCACCTCCAGACTATAGCAGGCCTCCTGCATTCGCTCGGGACCACTATAAATGTGCCAAAGTCACACCTAACTCCCTCTCAGTCGCTCCCTTTCATCTGAGCTGTTCTGGACACACTGCAGATTCGGCCTTATCCTCCCGAGCGGCGAGTCCAGGATATTCAGGCTATGATACAGATGTTTCAGCCTGGATTTTGGTGAGAATGACTCTGAGGCTGATGGGCCTCATGGCCTCCTGCATCCTGCTAGTAAATCATGCTAGATGGCACATGCGGGCTCTGCAGTGGAACCTGAAATTGCAGTGGGCGCAGCATCAGAGTAATCACTCTGACATGGTCCAGATCTCGAAGGGGACTGCACATAACCTGCGGTGGTGGCTTTTGAACCATGATTGGTCAGGGGCAGATCCCCAACCAACCAGATGACCCAGTAGTGACAGACGCATCACTCCTGGGAGGGGGCAGCCACATGGGAGAGGCATAGATCTAAGGCGTCTGGTCTCCGGCGTTGTCCAGGCTCCACATCAACCTTTTGGAGCTCAGGGTGATCAGGGTGGCACTGAAAGCATTCCTTCCCTCTCTCAAAGGGAAAGTAGTGCAGGTGTTCATGGACAACAGTACTGTCATGTGGTACTGCAACAAGCAGGGTGGGATGGGGTTGTGGACCCTTTGTAAGGACGCTCTGCTCCTCTGGTCATGGCTGGAACATCAGGGCATTTCCCTGGTGGTTCAACACCTAGCGGGCTCTCTGAACGCCAGAGCGAACAAACTCAGCCGACAATGCATGGTCGATCACAAATGACGTCTCCATTCAGAGGTGACACAGGGTCTCTTTCAGCAGTGGGGAGAGCCTCGGTTAGATGTAGTCACCTTCGCAGAGAACGTGCAGTCAGCAGTCCTGCATGTTGGAGTTTCTAAGGCGGTATTCGCTCAGTGACACATTTCATCTCGAGTGGAGCTCAGGCCTCCTATACACATTTCCGCCAACACCACTTCTGACCAAAGTACTCAAGAAGATCAAGAACAACCAGGCCAAAGTGATCTTTGTGGCTCCGAAATGGGCACAAAGAGTCTGGTATTCCAAGTTAGTGAGCATGGTCATCGATTCTCCGATCAGACTGCCCTTTCGGAGGGGATCTTCTGTTGCAGCAGCAGGGGGGGGGGTTTGCCACCCAAACCTGTCCAGTCTCCGCCTTCTTGCATGGATATTGAGCTGTAGCAGTTGACAGCTTTTGACCTTTCGTCTGAAGTCTGTAATGTCACCTTGGCAGCCAACCATCCCTCCACCACAATGGTATACACCTGTGGATGTCAGAGTACCTTGGTTCGATTCCCTCAGGAGCAGAAGATTAATCCTCCATTCCCAACCCAAGCTACTCGCAACAAATAGTTCCTCGTTTTGAGCACCCTGGAAGGGGAAAGGGGAGTGGGATAAAGAGAGACTGCCTCAGAGGTCCGCTTCTTCTTTTGTTCAGTCTGCTAGACTCTTCTATATTTATCTTGAAGCGACACCTAAAAGATTACAATCACAATTAATATCACCCACGTTTCCTCCTTCACCATTTATCATGCCCCAATGGGACTTGAATTTGATTCTAACATTCCTCATGTGTGCTCCCTTTGAGCTACTTCTTTATTGTCCTCTCTGGCTTTTGACACTCAAGACAGTCTTCTTTGTGGCCATTACCTCTGCCCATAGGATGATCGAGCTACAGGCTTTGCCATCTAATCCACTCTACCTTACCATCTATCTGTACAAAGTGGTGCTTCGTACACAGGCCTCCTTTCTTCCAAAAGTGGTTACGCCCTACCATGTAGGCCAATCCATCACTTTGCCTACTTTTTACACACACCCTCATCCTTCTAAAGGAGAGGAGAGACTCCACCGCCTGGACCCAAAAAGAGTTTTGCCATTCTATCTTGATCGTACTAAAGAGTTCCGGGTGGATGATCAACTCTTTGTTGGGTATGTGGGTGCAAAGAAAGATCAGGCAGTGCAGAAGAGAACCATCTCTAGATGGATTGTTCTCTGCATTAAAATGTGTGCTCACTCTACCATAGCGACAGCTGCAACCAATGCGTTAGCACGCGGAGCTCCAGTTCTGGACATCTGTCAGGGAGCAACGTGGGCATCACTGCGCACGTTCTCCTGGACAGTCAGGTACGGAGGGACGGGTACCTTGCCCGTTTGGTCCTGCAGGACTTCCTAGTACGATCTGCGATCACAGACCCTCCTCTGGGGATGGTACTGCCTGGGTATCTATTCTAAGGTAAGGAATCTGCAACCAGAAGTCTTTATCAGATGAACAAGTTTCTTACCTTCGGTAACGCCTTAAATGGTGGAGACATATTCTAGTTGCAGATTCCCTAGTCACCCACCCACCCATCCTCCCCGCTCTGCTAAGTGATTTCTAGGGACAGGGACTTTCCTTTCAGGGCCCTAGTTCTGACGCAACAGTGGTCAGTATTCTTCATGGCTCCGTGCTACTGGCATGGGAAGTCGTGAAAAGTAACTGACATCAGCATGCCGGGGTGGTGCTTATATAGGTTCCGTGACGTCATATCCAGCGCGTACGATGCAGACAATGGACGCGGAGCCAACCCACGCCACCAGACAGCGCGCAGAGGTAATGCTCAAGAAAAATCTCCAGATCCAGACTGACCACTGGGGAAAATTCTAAGGTAAGGAATCTGCAACTAGAAGTCTCTATCAGATTTAAAACATTTACAAGAATTCATCCCACCATTTGTGTGTTTGATGAAATGCCATAAGAGGCCAAGGGATTCAAACTATACCTCAATGACAATGCCTAATAATGCCAACACTCACTTGGGTTTGCTTGTATTCCTTCTGGAAGTGGCCTCGCTTGGCAGTTCAGAATGGTCCTTTCACATAAGAAGCAGGGTCAGTACTAATTTGCATATTACGGGTCCCTGTTTAGAGTGGCACAGTGGGTGAAAAGGTATGGACTGGAATACTATGCAGAGCAATTGCAGTGGTTTAGATTGCTTACATGAATTTCTCCCATCACCTTTTAAGCGTCTGAAGTGAAATGCCAGCCGGACAGGTAACATCTAATTCTGCCAATCATCCATGACCACTGGAAGGGAAATCATAGAAGATTAGCTGCAGTCGCAGCAGGTGTCCTTGGTGGTGGGTACACTGTCTGCTATCGGCACATCCTATGGAGCCACGAAAGAGATGAACTGGCTGTTGCACAGGTTGTGGGGTGTTGGTTCCTGTAATAGGCGAGACACCAAGAGCATTTTGCTGGTATAACTGATGGGCTGGGGTAAGCAAGACCAGAAAGTGGGTCATAGCACAGCTGTTTTGAAGCACTCCAAATCAGTCAGTATTTTCTCCAAAAAGCCTGGCACCATCAAATGGCATATCCCCAAATAAATGCAGTGGTGCACATCTTGGTATAACACCTGATCACCACATTGGTGCCCATAGCGGGGACCACACAGTCTAATGTCCTGCTTTCGACACATACTTAGCTGTGTCATGTCGGACTTGAATTGCCTGAGAAAACGAATTCCTAAATTTGTCAGGAACAGTTGGCAAGATTTATCTGGCTATATCCCAAAAGGCATGGGCATAATGTTCCAGGAGGAAGACACAGTTCAGAGACCTCAAAGCCAAATTGGAGAACATGTTTTTTCAGTGCATCAATATGCTTCAATTTTCTACCTGGTGGAGCAGTGAGAAATAACTTGGGGTTAACTTTGCTGGTGGAAGCCCGAACCATCAAGTTCTCAGTGGTCTGGTGCTGGGTTAGAAAGACCAGGGTGCCAGGGACAGGCCTATGAATCTTAACCACAGGTCGAATTACTTGGGGAGCCAAGCATAGCTTAGACCAGGTTACCATCAATGTCTCTTTCAAAGCCTCATTAGAGGGTAGCAATGACTCTGGAGTAGCAAGCCCAGGTTGTAATATTTCCATGAGCAGACTTTACTTAGTCTCTATCTTGGGTAGCATGGATCCAGCAATTTAGCTGCCCTTCTGACGACTGCTGCAAAAGAGGTACTCTCATCTCTGGAGGTCCTGGTAGGGATTAACTCTGCTTCAGAGGATTAAGGGTGTGAGCTGCCTGGTATGGGTGGGTCCCTACTATTAGCTCAGAAGAGGGGAGCTAAGGGTGTGAGCTGGGTATATTTTTGTTTAGGGATATTTTAGGTATAACCTTTTTGTTTGACAAGCATACCTAAAGTGGCCTTTTATTCCATCAGGTATTTCCCTAATGGGCTAGAGCCACTGGAGTCTGGTTTCGAAAGCTC
Source organism: Pleurodeles waltl (assembly GCF_031143425.1). Taxonomy (NCBI): domain Eukaryota; kingdom Metazoa; phylum Chordata; class Amphibia; order Caudata; family Salamandridae; genus Pleurodeles; species Pleurodeles waltl. Next base: position 957,040,807 of record NC_090443.1, read on the forward strand.
AGGGCTGCTGCTGGTGCTTCACTTTCATCAGCTCCCTAAGGCTCACTGCAGCAGGTATTTGGGGGTTGCGAGGGGGGGGGGAAGAAAGAGGAAAAGAGTGAGAGGTGAGAGAGGATGGATGGAAAGAAAAAGTTAAGAAAGGAGCTGGGCTAGTTAGACATTTCTTACCAGGGCTGCTTCTGGCTTCTAGTTCAGCCCAGTAGAAACGGCAGCCCTCAATGTTAGGCCTGGGCAAGAAAGACAGATGAAGAGGTGTACTGCAGTCTTGAGTGTGCATACTGTTAACCTGATTCTCACAACAGGTAAGCTGTGTGCAAAGTGGTACTTTCTTTCAGGCTCCTGGTGAGAGTGATTATGGGCAACAGAACAATGCACGGTGCCATGTTCCTCTGGTGCATGTTGCTAAACTACTTGCAAGTGTTGTCAAGTTATAAAAGGCCTATGACTTCTGATAACCTGGGGCTTAACATGCAACATTTAACAAAGAACAAAGATCCTATTAAAAGAAGCTTTCTGCTCCGTCAACGCGATAGTAGTACATAAAATTGTTAACGTTTTTCACTACAGTGAAATTGGAGCAGTGAAGTGGGTTGATATAAGCCTTATTGGACCCATTTTACAACGTGAAACAGTCAACATCACTAATTTCACTATGTAGCAACAGCGTTAAGAGTATATAGAAAAGAGTAAAACCCACCATCGAACCTTGGGGATGGCGTTCTAGGAAGCTTCATGTCAAGGACCCATACATAAGTTCAGTGCCACTAAATGAACGAGTCCCTTACCTTTGGCAGTGCTCTTTCTGGTGGATACTCTTATAGAACTGCAGATTCCTCGTCCTGTGAGCCACTGAGGCACCAGACTGGATCTGGAGATTTTTCTTAAGAATTTCCTAAAACACCGTTAGGTAGCGGTTGGAAGGCTTTGCGATAAGAGCCTACCCAGAAGTGAAAACGAGGCCACAATATAACCAACACCTCTGACATCACTGTCAATCTCTTTCTGATATCTGTCCATGCTGTGGGGCACAGAGCCTTTAGTAACTAGATTGTGACGATCTCTACTTGGAATCTTTTTTGCATGGACTAGAGGAGTCAATTCCATAGAATGGGGAGCAGGGCAAGTCAGGGAGGAATGTGCAGTTAGCGTGTCCCCCAGAAAGAGCTTTACCAAAGCTAAGTAACTTGTTCTTCTGACAGATACTTCTATTCGCAGATTCCTCACCTTGTGAATAGACACGAAGCTATAACTTCTCAGATGTTGAGTCTGTGGAAGGACTCATACCAGAAAATCCTGCAGGGTTGAATGGGCAAAGTACCCCTCTTGCTGCACCTAGCTATCCAGGGAGTGGTGCTTTATGAACGGGCAAACTGACGCCCATGTAGCAGCCTGGCAAATATCCAAGGCAGGCACTCCACGAGCTGCTTCAGCTCAGGTAGAATGTGTCTTAAGCCATCCAAAGGCTCTTTCTTTGTCAGCCCTTAATAGATTTGAATGCATCGGTCAATTCACTATAGATGGTTCGTTTCTGCACAGCTTTTCCTTTCTCTGCTCTAGAGAACCGCACAAAGAGGTGACAGTCCACCTGATGGTTGTGGTACGATCAACTGTAAAAACTCAGAGCTCTCTTGGGGTCTACAACATGAGGTATCTCTTCCTTCTTGGATGGATTAGGGGCAGGTAAAGGTCTCAGTCATAGACTGCCCAGTGTGAAAAAGCAGGACCACTTTCAGAAGGGAGAAAGTGGTGTTCAGTTACTGGACAGAGAATGCTTGCAAGCCCGTTCATGCGACGAGCTGTGACTGCAATAAAGAACACAGTTTTCAATGTGAGCAACTATAGGGGACAACTGTACATTGGCTTGACTGGCGTGCACATCAGGAATGTGAGAACCAGTTTGAGGCCCCAGTGTTGCATCACAAAGGCTTTTGGGAGGAACATATGACTCCGCCTTTTCAAAACCTGCATCAAAACAGGTGATTTGAGCAGAAATGGCTAATCAGGCAAGGGTATAAAATTTGATCAGGCTGACAAATAATCTTAACCTGATGCCACAGCAGGCCTTGCTGGGCTAGTTATGAGCAGAAAGTAGTACATTAGTTAACTGTGCTTGTGAGGGATAGATATGCAGGGAAGAACACCAAGCAACAAACTTCTCCTGGTATCCCCCATAGACAGTTTTAGTGGAGGAACGCTTGGTTGCTAAAATGACAAACACTAATAAGGGATGGAATTCAAAGGCCATCAACTGTTACAATTGTCTCCAAGCATGGAAGCGTAAGTTGCGCAGGCTGGGGTGCAGGGCCCTGCTCATGCAACAGGAGGTCCTCCCAAAGTGGCAGCGGGGTAGGAGGATAAAAGCTCATGGACAGAAGTTCCAGGCACCACAGTCTCCTGACCGTGTTGCAGCCCCTAGGATGACTTATTGACTTGGGCCCAGTTGTTCCTGATCTTCTTTAGAACTTTGGGTGGGAAGGTAGAGACAGGAATGCATACAGGAGCCAAGAGCTCTAATCTACCCAAAGGGCATCTCTGAACAAGGACTGCCTTGGACACTCCAGTGCACAAAAGCTTGGACACAGCATATTGTCACTGGTTGCAAAGAGATTGAGTCAAGGTTCTCCCCATTGTTGGAAGATGCCCTGTGCCGCTGCTAAATGCAGCTGCCATACGTGATCCGCTAGGCAACGCCAGCTGAGCTTGTCCATTCTAGTGTGTAGAGATTCTACCAGGTGTTGTATGGCCAAGGAGATGCCCTGACAACTTAGCCAGTTCCAGAGGCGCAGAGCCTTTTGGCACAGGACCCACGACCTCATTTCACATTGCCTGTTACAATACCACATGGCGCTGGTGTCCCTTGATGGACAGGAAGAAAGCCTTCAATGTCAAGCAAATCACCAGCAAGTCAAACAAGCTGATATGGAAGTTTGTTTATCCTAGAGACCAGCGTTCTCCGATCTCCACCTCTCCAAGATGGCCATCCCACACAGCAACAATACATCTGTCACAATCGTTAGTTCAGGGTGGGGTAGGGAGAGGGGCCTGCCGCCAGTCCAAATGTGGTACAGCAACCAGCACTGCAGATCTTTTGTAGCCTCTTCTGACACCTGGATGGAATCCGAAAGGTTCCTTGGTGCAGAGCCCAATAAAGCTTCAGATCCCACTGCAGAGCCTGCATGTGCCACCTGTCATTGTCAACTAGAAGGATGCAGGAGGCCAAGAAGTCTTAAATCCGCTCTCATAAAGACCCAGCTCAAGGGTTGATACATGAGGATCATAGCCTGAATATTCTGGGCTTTCTGAGGCAGTGCAAAGGCTCTGAACAGCATCGCGTCCAGGATTGCTCCAATGTAAGGGAGCCTCTGTGAAGGAGACAGGTGTGAATTTGGATTGTTGATGGAAAATCCCAGAGATGGCAACAGGTTAGCCGATGCCTGGAGGTGGTTTACGACAGTTTGGGGCAAGCCGCTTTCAACAATCAGTCACCCAGGTATGGGAAGACTGGTATTCCCAAGCATCACCATCAGTTTTGTGGACACCTGAGGGGCACTGGTAAGACCAAAACAGTGCTCTGAAAACTGAAAGTGCGTGTGGCCTACCTCAAACTGCAGGAAACGTCGGTGAGACTGCAGGACAGGGATGCAGACATAGGCGTCTAAGGGACCTGGGGAAGACAGATCTAGCATTTTGAACTTGTCCTTCTAGAGGAAGAAGTTCATGGGGCAGAGATCTAGAATGGGACTGAAGACTTTGGCCTTCTTCAGCACCACAAAATAGCAGAAATAGAAACCAATCCCGAACCCTGATGCTGTTACCCTCCTTATGGCTCCCTTTTCCAAGAGTCTGAACTTCCCTTTTGCAGAATGGACAAGTGGTCCTCCAGAAGCCATTGTCATGCGGAAGGCATGCTAAGAGGGGTGGAAATGAAGGGTAGAGCCGAACAGTGCTGAATGATTGGAGCACCCATCTGTCCAATGTAATGCCTTGCCACTCGTGGCGGTAAAAGCTTATCTGGCCTTCAGCTGGGTGAGAGTGTGCCGCTGAGGGCAAATTGAGGCAGTTTTGCAGTGGTAGCGGGTGGGGGATTGGGTAGTCTGTTGCTCCTGGCGGCCTGGACGCTGGCAGCCAGATCCCCAACCTCTGCTACAGGAGGCCTGGGAGATCTGGTGTTGGTGAAGCAGAGTTTGTTGTGGCCTCTTCTGAAATCCCTTCAAAAGCCTTGAAAGAGGTGACATTGTTGGGTAAACTGCTGTATGGGTAGTGCTAGGAATTCTAGGCACGAGTCCACCTTATCTCCAAAGAGATGGGGACCATCAAAAGGAATATTCATCAGCAACTGCTGTACATTGCATGAAAGTCTGGTGTAACAAATCCAAGCATGTCACTGAAGCACCACGCTGGTGCCAACTGCCCTACTCAAGCAGTTGGTGGTGTTCAGACTCGGCATGATCACGTATTTTGTTGCATCCTGGACATCCTGAATTGTTTGCTGAAGATTTGCCTAAAGATTCTCAGGGTCTGCAAGCAAAATATCGTCCACCATGTCACACTGTGCATGGGAATAGCGACCCACAATGCCACTTGAGTTTCCCCCTTGTTGGGGGGAGGAAAACAGAAGTTTGCCAAAGGTTCCATGCATTTTGACTCACATTCCAGCAGGGTGGAAACACACGGGATTTAGCCTTTTGGTAGAGGTTTGAACTACCAGTCTCTCAATAGCTGGGTGATGCAGAAGGAACAGTAAGTCCGCTGGAGCTGGCCTATGTCTCCTGGCTACTTGACAATTTACTGGAGGGCAAGAGGGCTTAATTGCAGGTGGCCAGAAGTGTGTCTGTCAATGCCTCATTGAATAGAAGAAGGGGTTTGTGTGATAAGCACATTTGTTTTGGTTTCCACTCATTAAAGTTTTAAATCCAGTACTTGTGCTGCTCTCCTGATAACCATTGCAAAGGAGGCAGAGTATTGCTTTGAAGGACCAGGTGAGGAATTCAGTCCTATGTCCTGTGATGTGTCTAGGCCACTGGCCTCTGGTAAATACAGTAATAAGTTCTCATCATCATATACCTAGGAAATACCATCACCACCCTTGTCTTGCTGTTTGTCTGTATATCTGTAATGTAAGGAAGGCATATCTGAATCCCCCTGAGGTGAAACTGGAGGTCACGGGGTTGTGACTTTGAACGGGGTAATTGTGAATTTGCTTAAGACTCAAAAAGAACTATTGGCTCCTCTTCCAGCGGTGGCATTGATGCACAGGGGGGCAGCATCCGTTTTGATGCCATATGCGAGGTTGGCATAGTTGTCAGCCCCAGAGTGGGGTTGAGAGGCATATTTGGCATGGGGGAGTGATCCACTGGCAGATACCCGAATGGAGGCCCCTGAGATCCATGGGGCCCGGAAGTGCACCAGAGTGATCCAGTAGAGTACAAAAAATCCACAGCATTACCTTTTTGAATGCCTGGATCTGCTACAGTGTAGTCGATGGACCCGGGAATTTGGGTTGGATTGGGATTAAAGCCAGGATCGGTTCAGAGAGTAAGACCGTGACTTCAAAGTACCCTTCTCTTGCTGAAAGTAGCAGGAAGAAGGGGATCAGTGCTTGGACTTCTTACGCTTCTATTTCTTGGACTTAGCTGATAACTTTGAATGTGACTATCTCTCTCAAGTACTGTCTCAGAGCGAGAACGTGTCTTCTACTTCGACCGGGCCTTGCTGTCCCTTCCTACGATTCCTTGCGACAGTTTGGCCTCGGGGTCATGGATGGCCTTCGCATTTATCCAAGGACTGTCACGCACAACTTCGAGTCATGGAAGGAGCCCAAACACCGGAGACAGACTTTGTGAGGGCCTGTCACTAACATTTGTTTGTAGCAGCCAGCGCAGGGTTATAACTGTCGTTTTTGGCAGAGACATGTCCCTTGCACACTGGAAACAAAAACTGGAAAAACATTATCCTTCAGGTGACAGAAGCAAGGTAGCGAGCTACAGATCCACACCGTAAGCATGGAAAGGAAGGGGTGTCAGAGGTGGTGGTTATTTTGTGGGCCCAATGTCACTTCAAGGCTGGAATGGATCTCATGTGGAGCCACACAAAGCCACCTATAGGCTTGCAAGGTTATTCCTGAAAAAAAAAATCGCCAAATCCAGTCTGGTGGTATTCAGAAATTGAGTAATCTGCGGTTAGAAGTATCCATCAGAAATTTATGATGTCTGCTCATTTTTCATGCCAGGGAATAATGAAAGAAATGGCATTCACTGGAAGAGTATTAAATCAATCTGCATATACAAAGTTCTGGTAATAAAACGATTACTATACATTAACAAGTTGGATGAGAAGATTTGTTTCTATACGTTCTTCTCACTCAACTTTGCCATTAAAGTGGTCCGAATGAACCCTCGTATGTATCCTTATCAATTCTGTTATGAAAATTCCTATCAATTTTTATCATTCCTTTTCATGGAAAGAATTTGATGCTGTTAAATTCAGTGTTGTGGGGGTTTTGACTTTGATGGACTAGAAACGTAAGCATACCAGGTTTTCAGAATACAGAGAATACATAATTTTACATTCCGTGAATCTGAGGAAGAATCATCTGAGAACTGGATCCATGCCCAGTTTTTGGGATATCCCCGCAATATATGTTTATGATCTACAAATTTAAATTGAACTCATTTACATACATGGTTTCCTGTAAATGCGGCATAGGAATGCCCTCCTACACCTACATAGAATACCCTGAATTTAAATAGTGATAGCCTTGAGAAACTGCCGTGGCTTTGACCCTCTTGGAACAAAGTTAGACACCCTTGCAGAAGGGGGATTTAATGCATCATACTAATTAAATTAAAGACACACCAAGAAGAATATAAAAAAGAAACCTTTTATTTTTCGAAGAGGGTTTAACATCAACATGCAGGTTCAGCATGAATAAAAAGTATTGCACCGCTATTATGTGGCAAAGGTTCAAGTTTCTAAAAACACGTAGCACATCCCACACTTTATTCACCTTTCTCCCCAGGCACAAGGTAATCGATGTGCAGCCTGGCAACGAGGAAAGGAAACTGCATCTGCCCACACCTCCCTCGAGATATGTCACAGCGTGAAAACGCACACACATCTGACAAGTATTCTAAAAGTTCAGTCGATGCATCCAGCAAGATAAAATCAAAGAAATGTCCCAACTTTTCTTCTCCCCAAAGAAACACAAATAAAAATGTATAAATGGCGTATCATTGTCTCTTGGACATGTAGAGCTCAAGTTACTCTTTTCACGCACCACCACAGAAACAGTCACACTGCACAGGCGCTGCAGTGCACAAGGGCCCCCTTGTGCACAGCTCTGAAGGCTCTCCAGGTGCAAAAACCTAAAATATTAAAAGTGCCCTGTCGGTGATGCTGGCCCACCTTTTCGATGCTACGGCGGGCATTGGGATCACATTACAACTCTGGCCATTGAAGAATCCGACAAGAGTGGTGCTCGGAGAGCTCTGTGTGCAAGGTGAACGGGATGCACTGAGTGGCAGCTTCGTCAGCACAACTACAGAACTGGGCAGGCCCTTGTATTTGGGGTACGACTCAAGACCCCTTTACAATCCAGGAACAACAAAACTTGGACTGGCGCTGGATTGCTTGACACTGCCTGTGTCACCTTAGTAATGTGAAACAACAGGGGAACCAAGCTCTGTCCAGCAGTGGACACCACTGCAGTTCTCAAGCGTATTTACAGTAAACAGCATCTGTTGCTTTTCTACAGACTACTCGATAGTAAACAAAAAAAACATAACGTTCAAGCATGCTAAAGGAATGCACTGCTTTGAATTATTACAATTTACTAGGGCTTAGAAGGATAGCACCCTTGTTCACTCTCACAAAAAAAAGAAAAACAACTCAAGCAGAAAAGGAATCCGGGAGATGAAATAGAGTTCTGAAAAACGATTGACTCCAAAGTGTAAAACATAACGAGAGAGAATATATTCCTTTCTGCTCCCTGCTATTGTGTGTTCACTGATGGGAAGGATTGTACAAACAGGTGATCATATATTGTGACTATTTCTATGCGGATTTCATATCTCATTTTCAATGCCATGTCATAGAGGCTTTTTCGCTAATTTGTACACATTCCTAGAGACAGTAACTGGGTAAGAAAATATTGTAACATGTTGTATAAGACCCCTGAAATGAGAACCGCCCAAAGCTTTAACCAAACCATCTCACTTCGGGTTACGGCCGAAGTTCATGTGCTACAGATTAAGTTCTATACTACAAATTGTTTAGCAGGTACTGCTAGGCCACGTCTGTCAGCAACTACTTCAAAACTAGTGATCAGCGATGCAAAGGCATCTTCCTGAACACCTATGTCAATCACGGTTTCTACTCTTTATCCAATCATAAAATACTCTTGTCAGTTCTGTTGACGATGTGTTCCTGGTAGTGCTCTACCTACAGAAAATGTCAAGCTCTCTATACAGTGTTCTAATATAGAAGAAAAATAGGGTAATTTGAGAACCATATTGGGAATTCCCATACTTTATGTGTGCATTCATCATGTTCAGTCTTCTCGAGCCCTAATGAGGAGACCTTTTCCTCTCCCATTTCCTTGACGTCGTTCATCCAGTTAGGAGGAAAGAAAGAAAACAAAACAGAGGGCCTGAAAGCCTTCAAATGCGAAATGTTGGTTTTTACTAAGGTGACATACCCTAAAAAAAGTGTTCTTAAGATTATTTTTTAAAGGATTCTCAATTTTCCCTGTCTTAGCTGTTTAATTAAGAGGTAAGTATATATTTGAGAATTTGAGATAGGATACATTACTGTCAAATAGCTGTACCTCGTTCTTTATTGCTATTTAAGTAGTCTTATTTTCTTTAACAGCTTATGTTGAACGCTTCCAGAAGCCCCATGGATAGGCCTATCTGGATGAAAGCAAATATACACAAGAAAAGGGACACCGAGAACGGTAAAACTGCAAATTGTAGCCTGGTCATACTGTGAGAATGTTTTGCGATTTCTATCCCCGTGCGCCAATCACTCTATCAAACCTTTTCACTTCAGCATATGGTCCAGAAAGATCATTTTAATTTTAGGATGTGCTTGTTTCATTCTAGCGGCCTGTAGGGGCTGTACAATAACATCCAGCCAATTCACCCTACATCTTTTAATGCTACTTAACAATGGCTCCAGCTGCTTAGCCACAAGTCTAATTCCCCCATGTTTCTTGATATGTAGAGATGTGCGGCTCAGTTCTAAGGCGCCCATATCAAGGCATTAAAGACAGATGAATCAAAGTAATGGGCTGTGTGGCATACAGCAACAACTGCGTAAAAGTGCAACAATAATTTACAAATGAGAATAATGCATGCCTACTGGACCAAGTATGCCAAACAGGAAAAATGGTTTAGTGCTTTGTGGCAATCGCCAGGAACCCCAAAACATTCAGTTTTTTTTCCTGAGCATGTCTCTTGCATGCTCTCACTCCCTCCTCTAAGACTAGTCGTCTGCTCCATCCCCTTGAATCCCAGGCTTGGCTAGACATCACTTTCACTCCTGGCTCCCAGTGTGATGGCTCTCGTGTACTTAAGGTCCCCACGTGCCTGCTCACCACCATCTACAGGTCCGAGCTTGACTGCTCAATCACTTCTCTGGGACTCAGCTACCCTTCCCTCCAGCCTCTCTGTCCACCTCTTTGGCGCCCGCTGTTGGGTCTGCCATTCTCCGCGCCTCCATCTCCCTGGTTTACATCTCCTCTGGCTTCCAGCTGCCTGCCCTTAAACTCCTCTGGCCTACTGGTGCCGGCTCTTCTAATCCTGTGGCCTACAGCTGCTTGTGCTTCCACTCTCTTGGCTCAAATCAGCCCAATCTGCTACTTCTTTTTCTTGGAGGCGACTTCTCTCCCAATCCTATGGATCCCAGCAATGCTCCGGCACCTACCTTTCCAAGCCCACGTGTTGGTATACCTTCTCATTACTCAGGCTCAGCTGTCAAACTGCGCTCCCCAGCACGGTTGTCTACTCTCTGCTATCTCTCGGCTGTCTCTCCTCCACTCCTCCGTTGTCTACTCTTACTACCCGGACTCTGCTGTCTCGTCTCCCCCTCCTCAGGCTGCCAGATCTCTTGGCATCCCTTCCCCTCCACTGCTCTAGCTCTCTGTTTTTGACGGGCTACCCGCTCCTCAGGGTAGGAGTCCCCCATGCCTTTTAGCTCTCGTACTCCGAGTCGGTAGGCCCCCACGCTTCTCTGATCCATTGTGTCTTGGCTGGTTGTGCTTCGGGGTCTCAAGCTGGCTGAAATCCACCTCCACTTCCTCGTACTGGAGCACTCTTGTATCTCCATCTCCCACTTGATGTCCCCTTGCCCATCCCATCCTATTGCCTTCAACCTATCACCGCCCCACATTTTAAAGCCCGGTATAGAAAGACATAGTGGCACTGGCAGCATCTATGGTTCAAGGATCTTGGGAAGCAGTGAAAGAGGAATAACAACAGTAACAGAAGAATGAAGGAAACTCAGATGCCCATCACAGCGTCCAGCGGGGCAGCAGGCTGGTTTGGCAGCCTGTGGCCATAGCTCATGTGTCTTTGGCGCCACTACTTTATGAAGACTATTAGTTCGAAGTATTCGCTGTCGGCCTCTGACAATCTGATGCATCTTAGCCTATCTGTAATGCGGCGTTGTATTTATGCGTGGGTCATGACAAGAACATTAACAGCTGCCCATACGCTCCCCTGCAGCTCATTGTCTCGGAGAGGGTACCTGAGAGGAGAGCTCAGTGGTTGGTGTGCATAGTGGTATAGTGTTGTAGTGTTGGTTAAAGATGACGGCTTACAGGCTAGGGGCCAGTGGATGACGCAGAGCAAGAGGGATGTAGGGCAATGGGGAAAGGTTAAAGCTCCATCACGTTAGCTTTGACCGGTCACTTCTGGCCAGTGTGGAGCCTGTTGAATTTTCCTGTTTGCTTACCAAAAATAATTTACAGTCCCTAAAATCAGCATACGCAGCCCTTGTAGAACTTATGGGTGCATCCAAGTCGCTGAAGTATTTTTTAAAGTGCCTATAAAACAGGGATCCCTTCAAGCACATCATTACGCCAGCTAAACTGCCCTGGACCACTTCCTCCAGGCGCGCTCTTGCAGGTGGCTTCTGCTCAATCACACTCAGAAGCCAACAAGTTCCTAGATTCACACCACACACACACACACACGCGCGCGTAAACAGTAACTCGATTGGATGTCCGTGGTAACAAAAGCAGCAAGTTGGTCCATCAGTCAAACCCAAGCTTACGGAATCAGTTACAGGGTGAGAAAAAGCTTCCAAACATGACGAGGCTAGACATCAAGATGGAATCAAGGGCATTTCCCATGCACGGCTGTGGTTCAAAGAGGCAGTGAGGATGGTTACAAAACATTCTGGCCTGTAGAAACATCACAGTGTTACCGTGCAGACCCAATGATGTCCCTGTGGCTCAGCGAAAACCGTCTTTTTTTAATACATAAACAAAGACGAGGTTGCAGTCGACAACCCCATTAGTGCGACGAGACATTTTAAAAATGTGTGGCGAGTCATAGCACATATGCATCAGTAACCAATCAAGCTCGTAGCCGTTCCAGTAAGCAACTGCAAAACACCTTTCAGGCGAAATCCGAGTAGAGATCCGAGCATTTTGTAAAATGAGGTTACAGTTTCACCTCTGCATCACTCTGTATAGGACTGCCGTCTTTGGATTTGGCCACAGTTTTTTTTTTGTTTCATTTCGACGAGAAACCAACAAGATTCTGTTTTGCATCAGATGTAGGGTAAAAAAAAATATTTATGAAGCCTGTACGGTCTACAGAGTCGTGTGTGGCGCTAGCCTCAATCAGTGATGGCCAATCGGCAGTACTACACGTACAGAAAAGATGTAAGGAAATGCTATGCGCCATGTAGGCGTGCCACTCAACGGAGCGTGAACCACTGAATTCAGTAAGCGTTGCTGGGAGATGCTCGTGCACGTGCAATGAGGGTAAGCACGTGCACGTGCGACCTGGGCACGAGAAACCTTAGAAAGCTGACCTTTAGCTCCGACCTCGCACGTGACGTTTAGAAGTCACTGATGCCACATCAGAGGTTTCCTGGTTAACATCGTCATGCCCCTCCCACTGCAGCCCTACTGCACTAATTCACTAATCTGACATCTGCCCTATTTAGAGTTTGGTGGCCGGGGTCCTCCATCAAGAAAGTGGCGGACGTTCCGTTCGAAATGGAGTACTGTGTCCGCCATACTCTCAATGAGGACCAGAGCATCCAAAGACACCGTATTTATTGGATTAGCACGTTTTACAAACTGAACTTTCAAGTTTACAGAAGCAAAGCACCTTCCACTCTGCGGAAAGGAACGGTAAAACGAAAGCATAAATCGTTTCCCGATGGCCACCTCCCCACCTCAAGGCGACTGTCCACTAACTCTGTAAATTACCCAAATATCACTTTTTTAATGAGTTAAAAAGTGACAGCAATGAAAAAGCAGGTATTTTTACCACTCATCTGAGCTTAGGCCATTCAACTGAGACTTATGTGAAAATCAAAGTCGACGTAAAGCACGCGATGGAGGTGTCCCTCGTATCAGTTCCTCATACACTTGAATCACATCAGGAGGGAGTTTGCCCTTTGAAATGCTATTCTGAAGCCTTTACCGTAAACAATCAGCAACAGCGGTGCCACCTCAATGGGTACAATTGCGGCTGCATGTTCCGCACCAGCTGATGCTTCCACCCCCTCCTTAGTACTTCATGTTCTTCTAACCTGCCATGAGAAATGCAAAATCTGCATCTGTTTCTCCTACTAGTACCAGCTGCATGAAAATAAGCTGCTCTGACGATCCAAGCCAACCAGCCCAAGCTATCTGCGGTGTCAGCCCTGCAAGGTGGGCTCTGCAGGACCAGTGTCGGGATCTCTCAGCCAATCAGCCTCCAAGTTACAAGGTGGCACTCCTAATGGAAGAGCCCTGGCATTAAACCCCTGCACCTGTGAAACAAGGGCCCCTGCACTAAGATCTGCACTTTACTTCTGTCTAAATAAAACTTGCTTCTGTAATCCACAAAAGAATATAGAGGCTCTTCAGTTCCCAATTTTTGGCAAAGGAGATTCGAGATTGTGTCTAACAGTAGTCGAAGATCCTCGCCGGTCAAGCACCTAGCCCGAGCGTCGTGGAAACCAGCGGCGAGGGGGGCCGTGCGCTCACTGTTCGGCACCCCAAAAGTTCTTCTGACGCCCTCGAGTAATCTGAATCACAGATGCCAACCGAGCTCGGCTTTTGCCTTTGGGCACAAACTGGCTGCTGCGCCGGGCACATCCTCGCCCCAGCTTGGTACATTCAGAAGTTGTACACTGCGGAGAGGATCTCAGTTTAAATTCATTGCTGTAGCAACAGAAAACGGCTCATCTGCGACTGCAATCATTTATCGGTGCTAAGACCTGGATTAAGTCCTCATGAGCGATGTCTGAGGAAGGAAAGAGGCCTGTGAATTTATGAAGGTATTAGGTAGTCCTACTGCCGGAGGGCTGCGGGGCTCCAGAGAGTGAATGCCGGTGTCACTGCGGCTGGCAGATCATTACACTGATGGACTAAGGAGCAGAGACTCCTGGCGACCACCAGCACGAGAAGGGCCGCTCTTCCGGGGGCTGCTCCGCTTCACTCTATGGTAGGGCATTCCAGGATGCCTTGCCAACCAGGAGCCTGGAGAACTCCTAAAAAGAAAAGAAGCTGCATCTGTAGTCCTCCTGGAACCCCCCTTCCTGAGCGGGGGGGCTGTTTTCTCGCCCTTCCCAGGTCGAGGAGGCAGAAAGCTTCCCCCGGCAGCCGCGCTTCCAGGGCTCTTCAGGGGTTGCTCTCTGCGCAGCCTTCTCCAAGGCCCTTGCCTCGTCCAGGGATGTAGAAGATCCTTTTGTGGACTCTGCAGCCGCAGGGGGCTTGGAGTGTGACTCCTGACACAGGGAGGTTGTGCGCTTCATCAGGCGCTTGTGCAGACCTCACACTCTTTTCAGTGTAATTAGTTCCATTTTCAGTGTCTACTGGAGTGTGCATGCTAGAGTGAAACAAGTAACACAAAGGGACCTTCCTAATCCTTAGTGGAGGCAAACGGCTGAACGTCTGCTTTCCCTCGGGGAGAAACCAAGTCATACTATACTCTGGTATGGAATGGAAACCAGCAGAAGTAAGGGGCGCTATAGGCGCTTTCCATAAATGGAGTCGGCCTATGGAGGAGAAGCCGAGGATCTGATGAAGGACGTTGCCTGGATACAGCTATATTTTGGTGAAAGGGCAATTAGAAGGGCCTGCAGAAAAGGACGATATCAAAAACCAGAAACCTCAATAGCTCAGTAGGGGAAGGAGTCCGTGAATCTGCCACACTACAGACAGACAATACGCAAAATGCTCTGAAAACTGTTCTTTGCGTATAGAGGTTTGCAGCCTTCCTAAGGTGCAACCATTTTGAGAAAGATGGCGCGGGCTCTGTAAGGTGCTGAGACAGAGGGCAAGATGTGCTTGTATTAGTGTGGCGATAGGGCCACAGTCAGCCTAAAATCTTCATGGTCAGTAAAGTGCCTGACAAAGCCCTGCAGCTTGTCGAACCGTGGGAAAAGTCTATGAAGGAGGAGAAGAATTTGAAGAAAGGTCAGCCAGAGAAGTTGCATCAGCAAATTATTTTTTTGGATTACGAATAAATTAATGCAAATTGGCATGTAAGGAAAACACACCCTCCATAGTTCTGGTTTCAGAGTACATGGACACAAAGGGTACCTGCCTATGGCTGGAAGCAATATGAGGTCATTGGGGCAAGGCTTTGACAAACTTTCCGTTTTAAAGTCCAGGTTCAAGAAGGTCTTCACATCCGGGTAGATGGCTAAGACTATGGTATCCTCTTTATTAGAGCCTGGAGGAGGATCTAGGCTTCGGAAACGCAGTGGATAGAGAGCTTTCATTGTGCTGTGAGATGGTTTGAAACGTGCCTCTATGTAAGGTGAATTTGTCTTGGATGCTCTATAGGTATTCCACTCTGCAAGTCACCACGGGCAGCAGGGTGTGGAAAAGAATCAGTGTTGAGAGTCAGTTACCAGGTCATTAATAGGAACGTGTACAGCAATAACACATCTCGAAACACAGGTTGCAGATCAACTCTGAAATATGAGAGAACACAAAAGGGAATGATTTATCAACCAGTGCTAAAAAAAAATTGATAGTAACAAAAAGTGCTTTTTTGGGGGGGAGGAGTGCAAAGGTTTGAAACTTCTGAAATTGAAAGCCATGCTGAATATATGTAGAAGAGGAAGGGATGAGGTGTCGGTAAAGGGGAGGCATACTGAATTCAGTGGCCACGAGGCATCTGCACAACTGAAGCCGACAGCACACACCATCTCTAGTCCTCTCTTTAAGATACCCTGTTCCTTATATACACTGAACACCAAGAACATGTTAAAAAAGAAAATACAGACTTGGCAGCGGAACAAAGGAAGAAGCAGCATGAACACACAAAACCAAGGGAAAGATGTCCACAGGTGTTTATCATTTCTGATATAGTGTCAAACATGCAGTCTGTGGTTTTGAACCCCAAAACGTCAGTCTGTGAACCCATGGGGGTCTGCTATGTTTTTTTCAGTGCGACTGCTGGGGGTAACACACAGTCTGATTGTGCAAGGACTGCAGTCTCTGTCGCTTTCCCCGGTGTCACCTCCTCTTTCTGCAGAGACGTGTGGCCCTCTGGCAGCGGTGCAACCTGAAGTGTCTGAGCCCCTGAGGTATGTGCAAGGTGTTTCGCTGGTGGTGATCTGATGGAATCCAACGTGTCGGATGGCTTTGAAAGGCTGAAACACATTTCATTTTTGGCCACCACGGGACAGCTCTGCGACCAAGAATTTACTGCCTTTGCGGAGTTGCAGCAAGTTGCGCATGTTTTTAGAAGAATACCGTTGAGGGCAGCTTTGCGGTCTTCTGCACCCGATTCAACCACATGTGCTTCTGGCCTTCTCAGCTGTGACTCTTTCTCTTGTTTATTGGACACAACATCTGGGGACAGTTCCTGTAACTTCTCCGAAGTCTCTTTAACAATCGGCACAGTGAGTTTTACAGGGCTCAGTACACTCTTAGCCACATTAGCCAACTGAGAGACCAATGGGATTTTATCACAGAACAGAGTGGGGGCTGAGGGGGCAGTGTTTAGAGCAGATATGTTAGTGTCCACTTTATCTCGGCCTTTCAAAGTGCTCTCTGCAAATGTCTGATGCTTTTCAGACAGGACGGTGCTGTCTGGGGGGCTTCTTTGTGGAGTGGGTTCCAGTATGTTTGTCAAGCACTGTGTGGGGCAAAGTTTTCCTGAAGGCAGGGGCTCTTGCACTGCGTTAGTCACCCCGCGGTCTGTTTTTCCTAGCACTGAGGAGTTCTTTTTAAAGACCACTGAGGAAGAAGATGAAGGGAGAAAAGAAGACACCGAAGGCTGTTCTTGCTCATGCTTTTCCCTGTGGACACATGCAGCGACATTGGGCACTTGCAGGTCAGCTGCTTCCCTGGCCAACCCAGCTGGATCATTTTGCATACTGTGGCTAACGTCTACAGGCTTACATTTCAGAAGGTCCTGGTAGTGAACCAGATCCGCTTGGCCACCAGCATTTCCATTCAACAACTTGTCTGCAGAACAATGATCTCCCAGTTTCGTTGACCCTAGTCGACAGATTTCAGGCATGTGGTGCTCTTTTACCATGCTTTCTAAACATGCAGTTGTTTCCAAATGATTAGAATTGACCATAGTACCTGGAGGTATTCTGAGATTCGGCAGCTGGCCTGAACGGGAAAGCAAAGTGTTCTCTTCCAATCTCTCATCTGCTGTCTTCTGCAAGCTTCTCTTGCTTTGAGAATCAATGGACACAAAGAGATTATCATCTATGCTATTTTTGGACACAGCTTTACAAGAGATCTTGGTGTCTTCATTGAAACCGGAATCAGAGCCCTGGTCAGCCTTGAAAGAAGACTTCTCCAACCTTCTTCCATCTTGGCTGTCTTCTGAACAATCATCAGTTTCATCTTCAGAAGAGTTCACTTCTCGGATCGCCTCTTGCTTCTGCAGTGACTCTCTTCTTTCAACCCTGTCCTGGCGGATGGCTCCAAGCTTTCTTGACGACTGCTTTGAAAGCGCTGCCTTTTCACCTAGATCCGCCTTGATCCCAGTTGATTCATTTGCTGACTCCTGCAAGCTCTGTAAACTTGGATCCCTCTGCAGCATTTCTTTCTTGAACTCAGAGTGAGAGATATCCAAGCTATGCTTACGGGTAGTAGCGAGCTTCTTTTCGGAGGACGTAAGTGAAGAGGCTAGTTTCTCAGCAGACTGGACTCTCTTTAGCAGCGGAGACCTTGGTGCTTCAGCACTTTTGGGCCTTGAAATCTGTCTCGCCAGAGGTGGAGAGGAGTGCAGTTTGATTGGGAAGGACTGCATAAGGGCGCAGCTGCTTAGCGAGTGTCCAGGTAAAGGAGATGGAGAGCGTGGAGGAGACGTGGACTGCGGTGTTGGTGAGGGAGTGTGAGCCAGTGGTGACAGAGGGATGTTGCCTGCCGATTTCCTCCTGGGAGATCTGTACTGTCTTTGCAGTTTCGGTGCCAGGCCATGCAAAGAGCTGGGACGGATGTGTCCTGAGCTCGCAGGAGAATTAGGGACACTGGAACTAGGAGAGCTGCTCTGTGAAGAATTTCCACCTGCTGGAGAAAGATACATATTGTTAGTATAAATAATGCTTTTCAAAATCTCTTAGGTACTTAATGAAAGTCAGAAAGTCAAGGGTCGATCAAGTAAATTAAAACACAGAATGCTTAGCATTAGAATGAAAGAGTTCAACAAAAGCAGGTAAATTGCAGCTTATCTATAAACCTAGTTTTGCAGCTTGTCTGTTACAGTATTTTGCCATACCAGCAGAAAATTCAAAATAATCTTTAACTGAGTTTTTTTTTAAATGCCTAAAGGGTGTCGATTCAAGGGGATGGCATTATTCAGATCTCCTCAAAGGCTTTAACCCGCATCCACAATTGGTTAAACTACATCTTAGGATTCTTTTGCAAGCTACTTCCTGTAAACAGCTACGTCTCTGTATCCTCAGCAGAGCACAGGTTGTTTGGGAGGGTCGTCTGCAATCTACAATAGTCAATCTGCTAAAAAAAAAAAAAAGTTTTGTTAAAAATAGTATTTTTGTTTTTCAACATGAGATTCACGGAATATGTAGCTTGTGGTAGAATGCTGGAAGCCATTATGTAGTGCGGAGAGGTTCTACGTGTATCAGCTGGTGTCAGGAAGAGACTGTTGGTGGTGATACATCATGATCCAATAATCTCCTCTTGGATATTCTCTTCAGTGTTTTGGACTGTTTTAGTTTCCTGGAGTTAACACTGTGTTTAAGGTACTGTATACAACATGGTCATCATATCGGATTAGGTTACAGGTTTTGTATGTGCTTATACAGCAGTTACTGTGTTACCACATCTCTGCGCGCTGGCGTACATGCCCGCTTAAGAACCGCTTGTGACCACTGCCAAAAAACTGCACTGGATTACCACGGTTCAGGCGCTGGTTCCCATGCGCTCTTAGAAACCACTCTTGACCGTTGCCAAGGAACTGCTCATCTCCTGCATGATCCGTCTCCATGCTGTTCACTCCTGACCCAGGGGATGTTTTCATCACGTAAGCATGTATGGCGGCAATTTTGGATTGGTCTGCTCATGCTCATTGGGAAATGGACATCAGGTTAAACTAAGTGGTACGTCGATTCATCAATGCAGTTGGCTGGCGTAGCAATATTGACGCCAACGGGTATACATTTTTAATGATTACTGTATCGGCATACAGCGGTCATTTTCTATTGGATTACCAATGTTTGTCAGGTTGGACAGGCAGATCTTGTATTTATTCTGTTATCCAGGAAAATGTTCATGAGAACAAGTGACTGTTTTCTAGAAACTTTGGATCAATTTATACTGCGGACAGAGGTTGTGTGACCTCTGTTACTATACATCATATCAGGCAGCAATATGGCACAGCCTCCACCTTTCCTTTCTGAAAAAGGAGATACTATTCTTCCATGGAAACGCTGGAAGAAACTTTTTGACTCCTATTTTATTGCTATTGGAGGGAAAAAATTATCTGTGGCAAGGAAGCAGGCAATATTGTTGCACAATTTAGGCATAGAAGGCCCTAACATTTATGAGAGTATAGATGAGATACCGACTGCAGTGAAGAAGGTGAACCCTATGACAACTATGTGACGTCTGTGAAAATTGTTAAGCAGCACTTTGAACCCAAGGGCGTAGCTTTGGGGGGGGGGGGGAGGTGTTTTGTGTTATACCCTCCCAATAAATGTATTTTCTGATGAATAGTTGGGTGTAGGTGCTTTCAGGATGGGATGGTGAGGTGTCTGTCAGATTTCACCTGGGTCTTTTGCATGCACACACTGACAAAAACACACACATTCCCGTCTCTGTTTTGAAAGGCTTAAAAATGTTGATTATTTTACAAACTATTGTGTTTCTCTCACTTAGTACTCCTACCAATATGCACCCCTCTCCCTTTCCACTGCATCTTAAGCCCTCCCATCCACCCTGCTTGCTCTATGATGTATTTGAACATTATATGCCAGCATGAATGTCGGGAAATCTGAAGTTCACAGCCACCCCCCTATCTTACTGGCCACACTACGCCCCTGTTTGGACCAACAATTATTGTGGTGCTTGAGCATCACAAGTTTCTCACTAGAGTTTAAGAAAAGACTGAAAAGGTCGGGAATCACATAGCTTTTCTGAAAATGTTGGCCCGTACTTGTGAATTTGGAGAAGTGACTCCTCAATTAGGGACCAGCTAGTAAAATGCAGTAATAGTAGTCTGGTGCAAGAGAAGCTGTTGGCCAGAAATCCCTCACTAAAGGAAACTATGGGTATTGTTGAAGGGATGGAAAACATTTCTGGATGGGTAAAAGAGATGAGGAATCAATACACATTAACAAACACAGCTACTGCTCAAAGTAGTATACATGCTGTTGTTGATAATGAAGTACAAGTTAATTCTGAATTGAATGTGCAAAGGGTGAATGCCAAAGGCAAAGCGACCACTGACTTATGTGACCATAAAATTGAATTTTATAGGTGTGGAGATTTGGGGCATCTTTCAAACAGACCCAGTTACAATGCAAGGAATTCAAACTTGCCAAACTTGGGCACTTTGCTTCAGAGAAGGTGTGTCCTAATGACAGTATGATTGAAGGGGTAAAAGCAGTTATCCTTAATGTGGATGAAGTAGATGTGGAAGAGTTGGCTGTGCCTGAATGTTAAGTAGATAAAAGTGGGAGAAACGTTTTGGTATTGGCAGATTCGGGATCTCCTTATACAACGTCTGGTGACAGAATATGGGACAGAGCTTTGCAGACCAACAGGTGCAACTGCTGCCACCAGATATAAATCCAGTCAGTTATGGGGGTACACAAATTGATGCCCTGAGGTGTGTAGTTATGAAGATTAGATTACTCCGCAGAGAAACAACTGGGAAGCTATTGATAGCAAAAAGAGGTGACAACTTGTTGGGATGAAGAGACCAAAGGGACATGGGTATAAATCTTAATCCAAATGCTCATAACCGGGTGATGTTGGTTAGTAACAATGGAGATAGTGAGACTTTCTTTAAGGAATTTGAGACTTTAAGACATTTTCTGTGGTATTTAAAGATGGTCAGGACTTGCTTAAAGGTTTTAAGCATCACACGGTTCTCAAGAGTTGTGCAACACCTTCTGTCCATAAGGTACATAAAGTTCCCAATTTAATGCTCAATCCCCCCAAAAAACAGAATTGCTTGATCTGATGGCTATAGAGGAGAATGAATCATCGGAATTGCTGGGGCCAGTGGTTCTTGCACCCAAGCATGGGGATAAGCCCATCAGGATGTGCATGGACCTTCGTGATCTTAACAAACGGATAATTGTATATCACCAGCCAATGTCCAATATTTCTGAAACACTCACAGTACTCAACGGTGCCAATGTGTTCAGTGTGTTGGACCTCTCTTCCGCATATCATCAAGTGTTGATGAATGAAGATCCAAGAAATTTGACAGCCTTTGTGACGCATTTGGAAGCCTATAAATGTCTAAGGATGCCGTTTGGTTTAACCTTTGGGGCTGCCTGTTTCCAAAGGTAATAAAAATTGTTTTGAAAAATGATGCTAATGTGTTTCTTTCAGGGTGATATCCTGGTCTATGGGAAAAATATAACTGAGCATGACGAAGTGTTGAGACGGGTTTTGAGGAGGTTAGCTGAGAGACGTTTAACTGAAAAAAGAGAGTTGTGAGTTTGGAGTGGCTTCAGTGGCATACTTAGGTAAAGTGATATTGGGTGAAGGAGTTCAACCAAAATTTGAGTTAGCTAGCAGTATATTGGAAGCTTCAACACCAGTGGATAAAGATTAAGTCAGGTCCTTCTTTGGTCTAGTTGAGTATTATGCCATGTTCACAAACTGGTTTGCCAGCATTGTTGAGCCAATTAAAGTGCTTTTTAAAAAATGCTCTTTTTTTGTTTGGTCTGTGAGATCACTTTCCAAGTAATCAACAAAGAAATTAGCAAAATGCCTACAGTGGGACATCTCGATCTGATGAGAAAAACAATGTTGACAATAGATGTCACCCTTAAGGGTCCGAGTGCTGTTTTGTTCCAGGTGGTGGATGGGGAAGAAAGAGTTTTAGCATTTGCTTCCTGTCTACTCTACAGAGCTGAGGGACATTATTTGTGTTTTGAGAGAGAAGCTTTAGCCATTGTCTGTGCGGTATGCCATTTTAAATTCTAATTGTGGGGCATTTCCTTCTTTGTTCGGACAGATCATCGTCCCTTGGTGAAAATCTTTTAATGCAAGGGTAGTGAATGTCCGGCTCCTAGATTGAAGAGGTAAAGTGAGGAGTCGCAGCTGCAGTAATTACCCCGGCTTGTGAATAAGACAGCCAATTGTCTTTCTCACCTATCTGTCAAGGGTGGTGAAGAGACAGAAGTGATTGATAATCAAGTGAACTTAGTTAAGGAGTCAGTCATTACCAAAGGGGAGTGGAAGAAAAGTGAGGAGGAAGATGCTTTGCTGCCATTAATCAAAGAGTGTGTGGCACACGGTGGCCAGATTGTAAAACTCTTGAACCTGAGTTCAAATCATTTTGGAGTGTGAGAGATTAACTGACTATTTGTGGAGGGGGACTGTTAAAAGGTGAAAGAGTTATTCCACCTTGTGGACTCAGGTCTAAGTTGATCAACATAGCACATTAGGGACATCTGGGAAGGAACCCAATTAAGGCTAGAGTGAGAGAAAGGTACTGGTGGGCAGCCATGGATCATTAGGTAGCGAGGGTGGTGAAGTATTATGTGTTAGAATGTACTCAAAATGTGAACATATAGTAATCATACAATCAACGATTGTTGTGACATCACAAATTTTAAGTGTGCAAAAATGTTACGAGCTCTTCCCAATTCTGGCATGAAATACTGGCAAAAAGCTGGCCACCAATGGTAGACCAGACCCAAAGTGCACAAACTAAAGGCCAACTGGCTTCTAACATAGACCAAATCAACAATGATTAGACAGTTCATTAGGACGAATTTGATGCTCTTCAGTTGCTTTATTGAAGACACTGATGTCAGTATTCAAAGTTCAGAAAAAATGTTACTCCACATTTGCAGAAACAGAGTGACAATGCGAATATCAGCATTACAATAGTCTGACCTTTAAATGACTAGTGCAACAATGAACTATTTTCTGAAGCTCTGTGGGGATAAAAGGAAAGAGTGTTTTCAAAATTCTTATTATGAAAAAGCAGGAGGAAGTAACCTGATAAATATGGTCAGCAAAGCACAGCTTTCCGTCGAAAAGGACTCCTACATTTTTGGCTTCTTGCACTGGTAGAGGAAGAGCACCAAGATTGGGAGACCACCAAGCTGTATTCCAAGAGGAAGTGTTGTTACCGAATAGGAGTACCTCAGTCTTATCGGAATTTAATTTAAGATAATTATTCTTCATCCAACTGGCGATATTAATCACACAGTTGTTGCATTGTTTGGCCACCTTTCCGACGTTTGATGAAACAGACGCTATTATCTGATCATTATCGGCATACGAAATAACCGAGAACCCACAGGTGCGGATCAAGTTGACCAAAGGGGTGACATAAAGAGTGAAACTTAACGATGATCCTTGAAGAGCCCCACATGGAAAGAGAAAGGTTCTGAGGTACATTCTCCAAGTGCCACTATTTGCTCTCTATCCAACAGAATGGAACTTAGCAGACAGCACGCCAAGCCCATGCTTTCGAGCCTGTTGATGAGCAATTATGGTTAACCGTACCAAATGCGGCCGAAAGGTCAAGTAAAATCAAAGCCACCTTCCCACCGCTGTCAACAATAGCTCTAATTTCCTCTGTTGCTGCCACAAGGGCTGACTGTGCAGTGATTGGGTCTGAACCCAGGTGTAAAATATGACTTTCATCAAGGAAGGTCATAATACCCTGATTCATTGCCATCTCTAATATTCTAGCTGTCAGAGGAAGGCAAGGGATGGACCAGTAGTTCTTCACGTTGTGGCAGTCTAGGGTAGGCTTTTTAAGCAACTGGAGTATCGAAGGCTTTTTCCACGCTATTGGAAAATGCCCCGAAATCAGAAGTTTGTTCAAAAGTGCCATGAGGTGCACTGATACCGTGGTCTGAGACTCTGAAAAAAGTGTGCGGGGGTCAAGGGTCAGAGGGGGCAGCAGATTTTCTATATTCGATGAGCTTGGCAACCTTCTCCTTAGTGAGGGGATGAATGCTATGACAGCATTTGAGATGGGAGCAGACTTCGCTTTAGTGGCCTCTCCAAGCATCTCCACAAAAATAGAGTCTTCCAAAGGTATAGAGTTTGTAAAATATGTATATGAAAGTCAAAATAAAATAAGCAGAATAAGATTAAATAGTAGGGACGTAAGCATACTTGAGAGTGAAACATGCATAAATAAGCATGTGTTAGGCTGGCAGGAGCAGTGGATGGAGGATTATTTGTGAGGAAAGTATATGGGGCAATAAACCCAGTGTGCTTGCATCTCCAACCACTAAATGCATTTATGGTCTACTGAATGTGCCTCATTTGGCACCTGTTTTCCCAACACATTGTCATCCCTGGTGAGTAGCATTCATGGTCGAGAAGGCACCACTTTGTCTTTAATGCTTCAGAACATTCACAGTGGAGCTGTTCTCTTTGAAAGTTTATGTTTGGATTAATAAATGGTTCGACATAGGTGGCTGCTCTTTTACTCTTAGTAGAATTATGTGTTACTTTTCATTTACTTAGCAACTGAAGTATTTCTGCTTGTTTGAGGTTAGTGTATGTGCCATACGAAGGAGAGTTGCCACATTTGGGCTAGATTCAACAGATAACACACCAACTGATCATCTTCCATTGGCTTCAGCCTCTCAAGTATCTCTCCTTGAGCTTTATATTTCTCACCTTCTCATACCACTGACGTTTTAACTTTAGGCATACTGGGACTCCAAGGCCCCCATTACTTGTTTTTCGCCTTCACATCTGTGATATTGCCATCAGTAAAGACTGCCCTTGCTCCTCTCTTTCCAGGATAACTAGATATGGTTGGGGACTGCTGTCTCCTTCCACAATACCTTTCATCGGATGCTGAACAGTGTTTCAATATTTGATACGAAACCCCTTTTTGTAGATTCCATATGCTTTTTAAGTAAAGCCCCGGTTGTTGCAAAGACAAAGGTATCTTCCTTTGTCCATACTCTTTCCACCAGTATGTAGCAGGTCTTCTTTTGCTGTGATGAACGTTTTCAGTCGGCTGGGAGTTTTGCCCTCAACAGAGCTCTTTCCAACAGGTGATGATTTGCTCATGCTCTTCTTTTTGCTTTTTATCTCAGGGTAGTTTTTCGAAAGTAGATTTCAATATTGTGGTGTGCATAACCTGCTGCCGAAAGTGTGCCGCGCGAGCACTGCGGTACTTTGAGAAAATTATGTACACATCTGTCTCTATCGCAGTCTTAACAGAGCAGTTAGCAATTATTCTTCAAGGAGGTGGATTTAAGCTTGAAGCAGTCTTACACCTGTGTGTCCGGTCTTGAATTCAAGTCATTATAGAAGTGTTTCATACATTTTTTAAATGGGCACCTGATGACTGTAATGAAGGGGTTGTAAAAGTGGGCAATTTATATACTTATGAATTCTTGCAAAGTGTGACAACCACTCACTAAGGAGTCTCCTAGTGCTAAATAGCTTTACTTTCTGAAGGCCTTCCTGAACTTTAATAGGTGATGCAGAGATCTGATTTCTGGGGGGATGCTATTCCACGGCTTGGCTCCTACTATTTTAAAGGAACTAGAGCCCCGTTTTGGGTATTTGTAACACAGAATTTCAAAGGTGGGCTTGTTAGAGGACTGAAGGTGTCTGGAAGGGTAATGGATTTTGAATTTTGAGGAGTTGTGGGACTATTTTGAACATGAACCACACAGATTTGAAAGCGACGCAGTATCTTACTGGGAGACAGGATACTTTTCGCAAGTATACAGAGAAAGTGTAAATTTTTCAATTTGAAATGCTGACTACAGTATTTTGAATGTTTTGTAGGTAATTACAGCATTATAGGGGGAGGCCCCAAAAAGCTGAATTTCTACATTCCAACCACAACTGGACAATTGAATTTGCCACGATAATTAAACCTCTGAGAGAGCTTTGGGTCTTTTGCTTGATCATTTACTTGCTAACCTAAAATAGTCATGTAACACTGGTATACGTTTGGAGAGTACTTTTTTCTGTTTTTCTAGGCTTTGGGAAGAATACTGGCAGTGTGATTACATGATTAACATAGAAGTCTGATATGTTGCAGAGACAGAATTCTGACTAGCCTGAGTATTGCCATAGTTTTTTTTTTAATATAGTGTAATTTTATTCATACATCAAGTATGTAGGTCACAATGATTTACAATCAAGAAAGCCATTGGTCATTTATACTTACACATGATAACTTTAGCTTACATTAGCAGCAAGGCAGCCGTCATAAAACATGTGAGGTGTTCCCTTTAACAAGCCACCAAATGAACCCATAAGCAATGAAACAAAAGAACTTACAACCTGCACACGTTCCAGTAAAAATATGACATTTTCATTTACTGAAAAAAATTAAGGAAAATTAATATCTCAAAGGAAATGGGAAAATGAAAATGTCGCCAATTAATGAACGGGGAAAAACATTCCAAAATGTAATGAAGTGAACAGTAGTGGCAATGTGGCAAGACATCTTGCATTTTCTGCATCTGATCCCGCAAGACAAGACTACAAATGCAGACGCAACTCTGGGAGAGAGTAGGTTTGCATCAGCTGCTGCGGTTAATGCATCAACAGAAGCCTCTGGCAGCTTTCATGGCCTGCGGCCAATGATGCTACCGTAGCACTGGATTCCATCTGGAGGTCAAGATGTGTTCATGATATGTACTTTGAAGTACATAATTTATTTGGGAACGTGGATGAGGGGATTAAGACAGACACGGTAATGGGCTTTGGGTGACTTTCATGGCTAGCACTTTTTCATTTCCTAGGTCAGTCAAGGCTTGGATCCCATGCTCCCTATCAAAGGGGTTACTAATACTTACAATACCATTCTCAGCTGCTCCTGTTTGCCAACATAAGTTTGAATCAGAAAAGCAGCCAAAAGAAAAGCAACCTACAAATGCCATCCTTTATTCATAGAAGCAGCGCATAGGTGAGGTCCAAGGACACATCAGAGTCTACCCTGATGACCGCATTCGGCAGGAGAAAGAAGCATTAAGTATTTCAATACCGGAATGACTCATTGCTATAAGCAGATTCCACTCTGCAGGCCTGAGCCCCAATAGCCGCTGCCCTCTCCAAATCTTTTAATACCTGGACTTTTTTCTGAATCAAAAACATCTTCTAAGATACCTCAAGAGGCTGGAACTATTCCTGACAGACAAAGTGGACTCTTGAGGCCAAAGCTTTTCCCTCCGGCAGAAAAGCAATCAAGCTAGAGTAACCAGCCACCAATTTCCACAAAAAATGCACCATCCATTTGTGTAGATGCTTCTGAATCCTGTGTCCGTCTGATCACTATGGTGCCTTCACTGAAGCCCAACAAACCAAGAGCTGGGAAAGTAGTGAAACCAAGTAGACAGAACGTGGTAAGATACAGTGAAGTCCATCAATAAACTCAGCGCTAATCTAATTGCAAAACATCAACAACCTTTACGGGTCTGTCCGTCAGAAGGCCTCAACCCAGTGCATCTTGGCTACCAATGTCACACATTTTCTGGAACTTCCAGCAATATTGCTACCTTACCTAGAACACAGATTTCCAAAGTTTTGAGGAGAACTTATCAATCTACTATCCAAACTAACAAAGAGGCACATGTCTGAATTCTACCACAATAAGCAATTAACATCATCACTAAAAATCAAAATGTTTTGCACCCAGAAATGGGTAAGTAGAGACAAGAGGAAGAACCCTTTTCTATGTTCTGGTGTGGAATGTTTGTATACGTTTTTCTACACTTTCTTCTAGGCCTCAAGGCAATTAGCAAAATGAAAGGAGAGGGCAATCATCCTAATCTTAATCACCCAGAGAGTGGCAGAGGGAGTTCTGGTTTAACTACCCGATTCAGCTGCCCGATGACCACCAATCAGGTTCAAGGTCCATCCTACCTTGCTCACTAGGGACTAGAACCAAGTGCTGGATCACACTCCTCGATTTTGATTGCATAGCATGACCCATGAGCGCTTCTTTATTGAATACCTTGACATTCCTCTTGAATGTTTTAAGACCCTAGCAAGTGCCAGGGCCCTTCAGGCTGCTACATCTTTTCTGTGGGAATGGAAATGTTTTTGCATTTCGTGTTCTCATCAAGGATTGAATGTGCTATCCATGCAACCTCAATAGCACTTACCATACCTGCTTTTGTTTGGTATGTCAGGTGTCAAATACAATTAATGGAGAAATGACCATGAAACAATATCAAGGTTTCAATCGACTTACAACTAAACGTTGCTGTTTCCACAATATTCTATTAAGGAATTCATGAAGGGTCTCTTTGGGGCATTTTATGGAAACTAATAGTAACTGTGTTACAGGCCGTCCACATTCTGAACTAAAAATCTTTTTTTTGAAAAACTAAGTTGATGTTGGCCCCACACCTCTACCACAAAAGCAAATTTTCTTTGTTTTCAAAGACGTTTATGTATCTTTCTTAAGCTCTCCACAAACTTTCACTCAATAAACCCGTCTGTTTTTCCTTATCCATCCACTTCAGGTGAGAGAACTCTCGATTCACTTGTTGTTCAGTGTAATCTCAAATTCTACATCCATAGAACCGAGGACGTTCATTCTTTAGAGAAGGTACTTGTTGACTCTGGCCTATCTAATAAATGACAGCCTGTTACAAAAGAGGACATAATAGCCAGATGGATATCAGCTTGTATAACTTTCTCATCCAAAAGACATTTGTTCACTCATCACGGCAAGCTGCGCCTTATGAATAAGGAACGGGTCTACAAAAACTGCCCAATATACAGGTATTCTGTTGCACGATATCTGAAGGACATCTAATTGGAAAAGCTGTTCCAACTTTACCAAGCTCTACTGATTGAACAGATGATAAATAAAGACAATCCAAAGTTGGTCAGACTGTTCTTGAGGTCCGCCTAGGTAAGGGAAGCCTTTCCCATCTTCCAGCTACTGCTTCTATTACTATTAGCATGCAAATATATGAAAGATCCTGTGCTGGAAAAGAAAAGGTTCTGTAATTATCAATTACTCAGTTTTGGCATCTGTCAGATTCAGAGCACATTCACCTGATTGGAACATGTTTGGGCAACTTACGAGGTCCGTGTGCTACTGCATAAATAACGATGAATTAAGCGGAGTCTAGCTGCCAAAAGAAGAATGTTATTTTAGACAATAAAGAAATGCAAGAACCCCTTGCTGGACTCTCCAGCCCCTTACGCATACTTGCAATGCCATCAGCCTCTTCTTTAGTTGAAACAAACACAATTCGACTGCACATTGACAACATTCCTCACTAACAGCCACTCCTCAGTGCTGTATGTCAACGTGGTCATCCTTCAAACTCCTATGCCTTACAAATATTTCTGAAACTTTCAACTCTCTCAAAGCTACGTCTAGAAAAGATGATGTTCTATCTTCTTGTAACATCAAAGTTCTCCCCAGATATCTCACTCTTAACCACCATTAACAAGGCCTCCCTTTCAAAAGGTATCTATCCAAGAACTCACAAAAGGCCAGATCCTCCTATTCCTAAAGGAACTCACATTAGAAACTGATGACTTCGCTAGCTCACAGAACATCACTCACCAATCCTTCATCTGCAAATTCATTAAAAAACAGTGTATGTACAACTCAAAGAGGAGTGCCAACCATCTCCTGTACGACTACCAATCTGGCTGTATATCGTGCTTAAGTAAGAGATACCTACATTACAAATCATAGACCATGCTCTCCTGGCATCACATCGAAGCAACAGTCCTCCTTCACTCTTAAAAAGCAACATTCCCTCTAATACATTATCGGCTGTATCCTTGCCCTTTACTGTACATGGCTCAGCTGCTGTTTGGTTAGGTTTGCGCAATACAAGTAAAACATGTATATGAGCAACATACTGCTATGCAGACATGTTACTACCATTTGCTACTTATGATGTTACCAGGTACTTCCAGCTTGATGATAGGAATAATTTGACAATGTGAATTTTTGCACATACCAATGATGGGGACCTTTTGTTGTCACACTAATAATGTATGTAACAGCACACTCTCAATCGACCCACAGACATTAATGGGGCCTTATGGACAAGAATCATAATTTTTCTAGTAAAATATAAGATTTTCCACCAAAGCGCTCAACTCCTGTGCTCTCTTGGATCTTGCAACGCCTGTGGTAACCAGCTAAATTCTCTCTTAGCTCAAGATGGCTCATTCAGAGATAAAAGTGGATCACCATTTTAAACAGTGACAGGGCAAAATGAAAAAGAAAACAAAATACATTACATACAGTAATGAACAACTCCCAGCATATTTTAACATGTTATTTCCTTATTACCCGAGTGTGCACACTCAGGTGTGGACCTGTAGCTCTGAGTGGGTGAGCGAGGGGAGAGGTTGTGAGTGGGTGATCCAGGCACGCTTTCTCCCGAAGACAGGGAGCGGTTCAGCGAGGTGAGGCTGCGGCTGGTGTGAAGCAACGAGGCCTGCTTGGTGATCTTCCTGAACAGAGAGGTCTTTTTCTTACTGTGAAATACAAGAAAAGAAATACTGAATATTTAACATTCACTGTAACATTGCACTGGCATGGCACAACCAATTGTGAATAACTACTTCGTATCTCTTAGTTGCCACTGATCCAAGGTGGGTTACTCAGCCTGCTTAGCGGTTGTGCGTCAAGGAGATGGTTAACAGGAATTCATACAGAGAAGTAAATTAGTGTTAACCCAAAAATAAAAGGATTGAGTTTCAAACAGTAGAGTCAGAATGGTCCTTTATACATATCTATACTGCAAATGAAAATACAAATAAATAAAATATTTGCATACTATCTTGAAAATCCAGAATATGCACAGCACAGCATGGACTGCAATACTTTCACAGACATATCAACTGTTATTTCTATTCCCGGATTTCATATAAACACCTTTCGAAACAATTTTATTAACTATGTCACATATTACAACATTACATCTGTCTTAAAATATATTCAGATACAGACTACCGTGCATAGGATTTGGAAAAATATCTCCCTTAAGTCAAAACCACATCTGAGTTCCAATGCATGTCTATTGATATCAATAGAATTCCCCGAAAAGGCAGGGAACTCAAGGTGATAGTGCTGCGGCACCAAAACTTGACAAAAAAACTATTTCCCTTGTGGAACAGTGCAATTAAAGAGAAAAAGTCTTCTTTACAAGTAAAATTAATTCTTTAGATTCTGGTTCTGGCTCAAAATGTTAACTTGTAATTGTATTTATATAGCGCTTACTATCCCTGATGAGGCTTCAAAACACGAGTAGCATGCTACTCCAAAGGGATTAGAGGGGGATTAGTATAGGGCAATATAAGTATAGTATTAGCATTAGAATAGAGAGGTATGAGTTAATTTGAGTGGGGGACAATCGAGTCTGTTAGTTGGATTGAATAGAATAATGGAGGGATATAAGAGGGAAAAATCCAGAAGTGGGAGATCATGGTAGTAAGATCACGTATGGGATAAGTAAAGGAGAGGTGGAGGAGGGAAAAGTCAGCAGAAAAAGATAAGGGAGATCATAGTAGTAAAATGAGGCTTGGGATGAGTCAAAAGGAGAGATACATGAGGGTTGCTGGGGAGAATTTAGTAGGGTTGCTTGGGAGATCATCGTAGTAAACAGAGGTTTGGACTGAGTCGGGAGGGGTAGAGGAGGGAAGAGTCTAGGTAGGGCTATTTTGGAGATCATGGTAGTAAAATGGGTTTGGGATGAGCCAGAAAGAAGATAGATTGATGTAGGTATAGGGTGATGGTCAGAGAGTTAATCTGCCATACTTATTAGGTAATTTTCAACAGAATTCTCGTCTGCACATTTCAGCTGGTCTCCAATCTTTGATGAGGAATGCTAACTAAGATATGAACTCGTTGCTGATGCTTGCATATCTCTAGATGTAAGGTATGATCTCATCTTACAGAAATTCCTTCAAGCCCAATGAACAGAGTAAAAACTGTTAGTGTTTGGGGCTCAAAGAAGATCAAGAACTCACCTTTCAGGTGCATCTTTGGTTTTGGTCTTCTTGTTACGGCGAGCCATCTTTGACTTGTGCCCTGATTTGCGAGCTGGCCCAACTTTGATGGAGGTGTTCTCGAAGGGAGTGGTGGAGATGGAAACCTTATTTCCACTCTGTCAAATACAGAAAAAAATGTGGTTCATTCTTTAAGACACTGGATAACAGCAGATTTACAATGTGAGGTACAGCAAGTGCCACTGTTTTATGGTAACTTCAGAGTTAAATGACTGCAAAGTTAGAAGGGATACTGGATTTTGTGTGAAGCCATCTTTTAAAAAATGTATTGATTATTACAGCAGGGTTGTGTTTACAGCTTTGCAGACCTGTACTTAAAGGACCTCGATTCCCAACCATACAGACTAAGTATGACCTAAACTGACTAGGTCTACAATAATCTAGAGGCCCAAAGAAATACACTTCCCATGCGATAGGAAGGGTGTCATGGGACCCGATACAGTGTGAACGGTGGTGCAAGTCCTGTTCCGCAAGGCTGACTGTTTCAAGGCGGAGGAGCCAGGCAGGTCACTTCCAGTTTTCAGACCAGATGAGAGGGAACACAGCTGCATGGTATTTCCTTCACACAACCAAGTCCAATCAGGTATTAGCTTCAGGGAGAAGAGGAGGGACTTATTCTCATTAATATTATTTAAGCCAAACCAAGGGGGTGTAAAGCGTACTCGCAGCTCCCTGACAAAAGCCACGTTCTCTTCATTTCTGGGATTTGAGTCTTTCAGGGACGATGCTTAAAGAAGTGCATGCTGTGAGTAGATGGAGACGCTGCACGATCTCGGCAAACATCATCAATTGGGTCCTGAGACGTTGTGTAATTGTGTCTTTAAAGATGTATGTTATAAATAAATTATTTAAAAAAAAAAGAAGTGTAAGGATGACTTCTGTTATACCCAGATCCAAGTGAACCATTAACAAGAAAGTGGAAACTACTACATCCAGAAACAGACACTAGAGCCTGAGCAGGATAAAACCCCATGTAAACCACTGCAAGTAACCTATGGGAAGTACTACAGAAACATTAAGAATTATATGGTGCCAATATCCTCGGATACTTTGTTTGCTCTTCAGTACAGAATACAGCACTTATAGCACTCAATTCCAGTGCACAATGATCCCCTTCTGGCAGATACTAAGAGACCAGCATTAGATACATCCAAAAATGTTCACATTCATCCTTGACTGTACAGTGGAGGGAAAAACCTGTTAAGGAAGAATGAATTAGAAGCAGACAGCTATAAAATGGAATACTGTACCAAACGACCCCCTCGACTGTTTAAACTGGCAACACTGTAGAAAGCTACATTTGAAAGGGAAACAACCACCAAAATGTTGCAAATATCATCCACAAAACAACTCTGAAGCCTAGTGATATACATAACATGATTTTGTTTTATGTGTAAAATTTACTTTGCACTACTTACAGACTGAGGCCCTTATTACGACCCTCGCGGTTGGCGGTAATATGGCGGAAAGTACTGCCAACAGGCTGGCTGTACTTTCCACCATATTAGAACATTGGAATGCTGGGGGCTCCATTGAAAACAATGGAGTGCTGCGGGCTTTTACAGGCCGGTAAAAGCCCGCAGCGCCAACATTCCAATGTTCGCTTTGTTCAGCTGTGAACAAAGCCTCACGGAGCCCGAGGGGATTTTAATCCCCTCGGGCTCCGTGAATTTTTTTTTTTTAATAGAACATTCTGCCCTGTGTGGCATAATGTTCTAATAGCCTTAGAACCCGCCGTAGCGTGCTCTACCGGCTATTAAAGTCCTTCTCCCTTGTTAAATGCGGGGAGCGGGCCTTTAATAGTCGGTAGAGCCCGCTACGGCGGGTTCTAAGGCTATATTATGACATTGGCGGTTTGGCCACACCAACCGCCACAGCGGTAACAGCCACCGGGCTGGAGATATCAATCTCCAGCCCTGCAGCTGTCACTGTCCCGCCTGCGGGATTATGACTCTGCCTACCGCCATGGCGGTAGGCACTATCAGTGACAGTGGAAATACCTTCCCTGTCACTGATAGAGGTCTACACACACACACACACACACACACACCCATCCACACATGCATAAATCCATTCACACACACATCCGCACACACTCATACATACACAGAACACAACATACATGCACTCACACCTCCATACCTGCACACACGCGTTCAACAAGAAATACACACCCGTATACACGCACGCACAAACACACACACACAACATCCCCCGCCCCCCTCCCCTGCCGGAGCTCCCACTTACCTGTGTTCAGGGGGGTCCTCTGGCAGGAGACGGGACAGGGCACTGCTGCCACCAGCAGCGTCCGCCAGCAGAACACCACCAGGCTGTATTATTTGACATAATATGGCTAGCGGCTGTCTACTGGCGTCACCTTACCGCTATCCGCCGGCATGGCCACAGCCGGATTTCCGCCATCCTTCTGGGGAAAATCCGGCTGTGGTCATATTAAGGCGGACGGCTGGTAGCCGCGGCGAAGGTCTTCTGGAGGCCGTCACCGCTGTGGTAGGCAGTTTTTACTGCCAGTATCATAATGAGGGCCTAAATTACAAATATGGGTTAGAAGGGTTTAAAGTAATGCTAAGAAACAGTCGTAAAATATATAAGTTTAAAGTTAAACTGTGTGTAAATACCCAGGCTTGTGGTTTCCTTTTTCCTTTAAGGTATGAGGTCCTTATGTACTCGGAAATGACTTGAATGCAAGAAACGACAAGCTGGATAGGAAAAAGTTCTGGACAGTTTTAGTGAGTTAAAGGGCCCATTTTATTAGGCCAGGTGTAAACCTGGTATATCCCCTTTTCTGTGGCTTTGTGTGTTTGAGATCTTTATCCTCTTTTTTTCCTTCTGCTTCGTCTTCTATATTTATTCCTTATCTCTAAGCAAGCAGTGGCAAGAAGTTGAATATTTTACCAGGTTTCTGTATTATTTAAGTCACCCTCAAAACCGTCCCACGCATCCGCAGAACTACAACCGGCGGTAGATCATTCTCGCACCTCACCGCCAAAATGTGGAACACTCTTCCCACCCACCTGCGCCAGACCACTGACCTCCTTACCTTCAGGAGACTTCTCAAGACCTGGCTGTTCGAGCAGTAGCAGCATCTCCCCCCTTGTCCCGCTCTCCCCTCCTCAGCGCCTTGAGACCCTCACAGGTGAGTAGTACGCTTTACAAATTCCTGTACATATTAGATTACTGCATTTCCTACTATTTCATCTTCCTTACAATTTAAAACCAAAAGCACCACAACATACCATAAGCTTAATAGAATTTTTACTACTGCAGAATCCTTACACTTGCTGAATTTCTCAGTGACTAACAAAGAATAAAAAGCTGATCAGGACAAAATGAGTAAAACAATAAGACATTTTCAGATTAGTTAAAAAAAATTATTTAAATGATATAAAGGAGACGGCTGAGCTTACGCAGCAAAACAAGAAATTCAATTCATAATTTCATCAATCTGATTAAAGGTGCTACATCGACTTTACCAGAGGGAGCATGTCTGACACGATATAAATACTGAGAATTTGCAAAGCTGATCAAAATAAAAAAGAATTAGAGAAAAGCCAGACTGTTAAATTAGGTATTTTATGGTCAGGAAAAAAAAACAAGAGCCACAGACATGACTGTTATAGTGCAAGAAAGTTACAGATCCCAGATGTATGGTTTGCCAAGCCCAACGCGGGCCAACCTGTGTCTCTCCTCGCCCCATACAGATGAAAAAGAAAGCTTTAGGCAAGCACCATCAGCATAGAATTAAGGGTTCTGGGCTAGTTACGTCTAGGCATACCTTAAGAATGAGTTCCACCACCTCAGTGTGCACCAAGCCATTGACAGGCTCTCCATTCACATGGGTGATCAAGTCTCCCTCACGTAGACCGGCCTCGTGCGCGGGGCCTCCCTCTTCCACATGCTGACAGAAACATGAAGCACAAAGAAAAATGTCAACCAAGCATGTTTTTGGGCATCTTCACCCAGCTTAACTACAGGGAGTGCAGAATTATTAGGCAAGTTGTATTTTTGAGGATTAATTTTATTATTGAACAACAACCATGTTCTCAATGAACCCAAAAAACTCATTAATATCAAAACTGAATATTTTTGGAAGTAGTTTTTAGTTTGTTTTTAGTTTTAGCTATGTTAGGGGGATATCTGTGTGTGCAGGTGACTATCACTGTGCATAATTATTAGGCAACTTAACAAAAAAAAATATATACTGTTAGAAATGGGGTTTTTGGTTGGCAGTTAGGTTGCCCTCTGTCCAAGCAAGAACCCTCACTCTAGTCAGGGTAAGTCACACACAATCCAAAATCAGCCTGTGCTCACCCTCCGGTAGCTTGGCACGAGCAGTCAGGCTTAACTTAGAAGGCAATGTGTAAAGCATTTGTGCAATAAATCATACAACACCATAGTATAACACCACAAAAATACACCACACAGTGTTTAGAAAAATATAGAATATTTATCTGGGTACTTGTAGGTCAAAACGATCAAAGTTGCAATACGAATTTGTAAAGATATCACTGAAAAGTGATATTAAGTGTCTTTAAGTCTTTTAAAAAGCAATAAAGTGTCTTTCAAGCACAGAGTACCTGGTTTCTGGTGGGAAATCTCCTCAGAGGGCCACAGGAGAAGAGATGCGTGGAAAAAGGGGTGTGTGCGTCGATTTCTCCTCAGCACACACAGACTTGCGTCGTTCTTTTCCACGCGGGGAAGTCGGGCGTCGTTTTCCGGCGCGCAGACAGTCTCTTTTTGTGGATCGCGGGGGTTACCAGATGTCCCGGGTCTGTGCGTGGATTCTCCTGCTTATTTTCCGGCTGCGCGTCGTTCTGCGGGGCTGCGCGTCGAAGTTTCGATCTCACGGTAGGCGTCGCGTCGATTTCTCCTTGGAAGTCGGGCGGCGTTGTCCTTGCGAGGCCGTGCGTCGAAATTTTGGTCTCACGGCAGGCGTCGCGTCGATTTCTCCTTGGAAGTCGGGCGGCGTTGTCCTTGCGAGGCCGTGCGTCAAAGTTTCGCACTCACGGTAGGCGTCGCGTCGATTTCTCCTTGGAAGTCGGGCGGCTTTGTCCTTGCGAGGTTGTGCGTCGAAGTCTCGATCGTCCCGAGGGCGTCGCGTTGATCAGCGTCGGTGTGCGGCGTTTTTCTCGCCGCGAAACAAGCTGTGCGTCGAAATTTTCGGCGCACGGAGCGTCCACGTGAAAGGCAGAAGTCTTTTTGGTCCTGAGACTTCAAGGAACAGGAGGCAAGCTCTATCCAAGCCCTTGGAGAGCACTTTCACAGCCAGACAAGAGTTCAGCAAGGCAGCAGGGCAACAGCAAGACAGCAGTCCTTTGGAGAAAGCAGACAGGTGAGTCCTTTGAGCAGCCAGGCAGTTCTTCTTGGCAGGATGTAGTTTCTGGTTCCGGTTTCTTCTCCAGCAAGTGTCTGATGAGGTAGGGCAGAGGCCCTGTTTTATACTAAGTTGTGCCTTTGAAGTGGGGGTGATTTCAAAGAGTCTCTAAGAAATGCACCAAGTTCCCTTTCAGCTCAATCCTGTCTGCCAGAGTCCCAGTAGGGGGTGTGGCAGTCCTTTGTGTGAGGGCAGGCCCTCCACCCTCCCAGCCCAGGAAGACCCATTCAAAATGCAGATGTATGCAAGTGAGGCTGAGTACCCTGTGTTTGGGGTGTGTCTGAGTGAATGCACAAGGAGCTGTCAACTAAACCTAGCCAGACGTGGATTGAAGGGCACAACAAGATTTTAGTGCAAAGAAATGCTCACTTTCTAAAAGTGGCATTTCTAGAATAGTAATATTAAATCCGACTTCACCAGTCAGCAGGACTTTGTATTACCATTCTGGCCATACTAAATATGACCTTCCTGCTCCTTTCAGATCAGCAGCTGCCACTTCAACAGTGTATGAGGGCAGCCCCAATGTTAGCCTATGAAGGGAGCAGGCCTCACAGTAGTGTAAAAACGAATTTAGGAGTTTTACACTACCAGGACATATAACTACACAGGTACATGTCCTGCCTTTTACCTTCACAGCACCCTGCTCTAGGGGTTACCTAGGGCACACATTAGGGATGACTTATGTGTAGAAAAAAGGGGAGTTCTAGTCTTGGCAAGTACTTTTAAATGCCAAGTCGAAGTGGCAGTGAAACTGCACATACAGGCCTTGCAATGGCGGGCCTGAGACAAGGTTAAGGGGCTACTGAGGTGGGTGGCACAACCAGTGCTGCAGGCCCACTAGTAGCATTTAATCTACATGCCCCAGGCACATGTAGTGCACTCTACTAGGGACTTACAGGTAAATTAAATAGTCAATCATGGATAAACCAATCAATAGTACAATTTACACAGAGAGCATATGCACTTTAGCACTGGTTAGCAGTGGTAAAGTGCTCAGAGGTCAAAAGCCAACAACAACAGGTCAGAAAAAAATAGGAGGAAGGAGGCAAAAAGTTTGGGGATGTCCCTGTCAAAAAGCCAGGTCCAACATGACCCCCCACCAGCCTAAAGCCAGGGGAGAACAATCACTATCCTGATGTACTTCCCTGTTTGAGGCGACAGAACAAGGACCCAGGCCCACAACAGCAGGGGCATGCTCCAGTTCTTCGCCTTCCTGACTCCCATTGGATCCCTCTGTCCATACTCTCAGGGCCCACTAAGCCCATCCATGGGGAACCTTTCTCCTTTCCTGCGGATCCCATCTGTGTAGCACCTAACCTTACTTTGCTCACAGATGTATCCCAGGAGCAGGATAGTACCACCATGACCAACATAGTGGTGTTGCCCACTCTACCCCTGGGGTGTGACACTTGTCCCCTCCCCAGGGATAACTCTGTCCACCCGGACAGCAAGCCACAGTGATTACTGACAGCTGCCAGGGATGAGAGCCAGGCCCCAGGCCTCTCAAAGCTCTCCAACCACTGTGGCTGTGGAGAGTGGGGGGCGGTAGCCCCAGGTGCTGGGCACCCTTTAACCACTCTCCCTTCCACCAGGTCAGGGATGACAGCCTGAACCTGGTCCTCCCCTCTGGGGCTTTGTACCCTCCCTCCTGGAGCGGTACCCCCAGGGTCCAACATGGTCAGGGTGCTTACAGAAGTCACCCTGTACCATTCCTCCACCAGTGCAGGGCTGTTAACCTGCCACTGGCCCTCCAACCTGGGGCCTGTACCTTCAGGTTGGACTAGGGCCCGGGGTGAGGCTTCCCTCCCCCTGCCCTCCCTTCTGGGGTCCAGCACCCTCCAACTAGGAGTGGCCTCCTCAGAAGACAACATGGTAGGGGCACTGTTATCAGTAGCCCCTCCCTCCAGGTCCGGGGGGACACCCTGAACCTGGTCTTCCAGCCCAGGGTCTGTACCCTCAGACTGGATCACTGCCTGGCAAACCAGGACTTCCTGGGAGGCACACCTACCCCCCACCAGGTCAGAGTTTAACCTCTGCACCTGCCCATTCAACTCAGAGTCACCACCCTGAAGTTGAACAATTGCCTGGCACGCCAGGACTTCCTGGAGGGCACCCTGACCCTCCACCAGGTCAGAGTTTAACCTCTGCACCTGACCATTCAACTCAGAGTCACCACCCTGAAGTTGAACAATTGCCTGGCACACCAGGACTTCCTGGAGGGCACACTGACCCTCCACCAGGTCAGAGTTTAACCTCTGCACCTGACCATTCAACTCAGAGTCACCACCCTGAAGTTGAACAATTGCCTGGCGCACCAGGACTTTCTGGGAGGCACACCTACCTCCCACCAGGTCAGAGTTTAACCTCTGAGCCTGGTTCCCCAACCCAGGGTCACCACCCTGAGGTTGGGCAATTGCCTGGCACGCCAGGACTTTCTGGGGGGCACACCTACCCCCCACCAGGTCAGAGTTTAACCTCTGAACCTGGTCATCCAACCCAGAATCAACACCCTGAGGTTGGACAATTGCCTGGCACAGCAGGGCTTCTTGGGAGGCACACCTACCTCCCACCAGGTCAGAGTTTAACCTCTGAACCTGGGTATCCAACCCAGAGTCACCGCCCTGAGGTTGAACAATTGCCTGGCACGCCAGGACTTTCTGGGGGGCACACCTACCCCCCACCAGGTCAGAGTTTAACCTCTGAACCCGGTTATCCAACCCAGAGTCAGCACTCTGAGGTTGAACAATTGCCTGGCACGCCAGGACTTTCTGGAGGGCACACTGACCCTCCACCAGGTCAGAGTTTAACCTCTGAACTGGGCCATTCAACTCAGAGTCACCACCCTGAAGTTGAACAATCGCCTGGCATGCCAGGACTTCCTGGAGGGCACACTGACCCTCCACCAGGTCAGAGTTTAACCTCTGAACCTGGTTCTCCAACCTAGGGTCACCATCCTGAGGTTGGACAACTGCCTGGTACACCAGGGCTTTCTGGGGGGCACACCTACCCCCCACCAGGTCAGAGGTTAACCTCTGAACCGGGATATCCAACCCAGAGTCACCACCCTGAGGTTGAACCATTGCCTGGCAGGCCAGGACTTTCAGGGAGGCACACCTACCTCCCACCAGGTCAGAGTTTAACCTCTGAGCCTGGTTCTCCAACCCAGGGTCACCACCCTGAGGTTGAACCATTGCCTGGTATACCAGGACTTTCTGGGGGGCACACCTACCCCCCACCAGGTCAGAGTTTGACCTCTGAACCTGGTTAGCCAACCCAGAGTCACCACCCTGAGGTTGAATCTTTGCCTGGCATGCCAGGACTTCCTGGGGGGCACTCTCACCCCCCACAAGGGACACGCCGTCCCCAATGGCCACACAAGAGTCTGGTTGGCGCAGGTCTCCCGACCTCTGCCCATCCGGCAGAGTCTGGGTTTCCCCCAAACCAGAAACGGTTTCACCTGGGTCATTCCTGGGGGGCTCTGCTCTCAGAGCTGACCCCTGACTTTCAAGATCCTCCACTGGGGTCGGCCACCCCCTCTCAACCCTATGTCTGGACTTCTGCACCCCCTCACTAGGAGTGGTACTGCCAGACACCAGAACTGTTGGGATGCTGTCTACAGTCATCCCCCCAAGTTCTTCTGACACTGCGGGGCTTCCCTCAAAAGGTAGCCCTACGGTACAGGTTAGGCTCTGAGACCTACCTGGGACACTACAATCCTCTCCCACCTCACTTGGTCGGGAACCACCTAGACCACTCCCTTCAGGAGCACCCCCAAATGCCTCTTCAGACTCTCTGGTACTCACCCAAAAGTCTGCCTCCACTGTAAGTTCCCTGGGGTCAGAGAACTCACACTCCACCTGGTGTTGGCGTAGCTCTGGAAAATAAGGACCAGACATATGCTCTCCAGCAATTACATCACTCTGCCCTTCACATGTATTAACCACAGTACCCTTCACCCAACCACCCAGTAACTCAACCTTGGAAAAGCACTCTACTTCACCCTCCTGAGACTGGTGAGACAGTATCTGTCTGTCCCTGACACTCAACCCAAACTCTTCTGGGATGTCTCTACACTCTATATCCAGGACGTCCACCAGGGGGGAACCCTTTTCTCTGTCACTCTCTGCTAGAGTCAGTAAAGTGTCCCTCCCCCCAGTAGGAATATGACTCCCTGTGCCAGTTCCCCAATCCTTCTCAGGGACCCTGTGCATAACGGGAACTACCTCATACCCTTGAACCGCCTGGGGTGTGTCAACTCTCTTCTTCAAGTTGGGTACCACATCTCTGGGCTTGTGCCCTTCTTCAGCAGTACTAGATGCAAGATTTTTGCTGCCACCATCTGAACTGGACTCAGCCCTTCCGGCCTCCAGTTTCAGCTCTTTACAGCTCAGCTCTTGAGCTGCAATCTTTTCTTCTTCCAGGGCTAAGAGACTGGCTGCCTCAGCCCTTTCAATAAACTCATCTAGCTCTTCCATCCACCGTGCTTGAGCCATGAGCCATTCTTTTTTCACTGGGTCTCTTTCCTCATCTGAGTCGTCCTCCTCCTCCTCTGAGGGGTACTTAGTCATTTGGTTTCTTGCTGCCTCTCTCTCTGCCCATCTGTCTTCCTCCCAGACTATGTAGGCATGTAGCATCTCTGCTTTAGTAGATCTCTTTGCTACAGGAAGGCCACATTCTCTGCAAAGCTTCCTTAGGTGAGCCTTAGTGAGGTGGTCAGTAGGCAAAAAGAATAAGTAGGTAAGCGATCCCATTCTGATAGGATCTTACCAGCAAAAACCAAAATCCAAAGTCCAAAATATCAATAGTATATCCAGGAGGACATCAGAGACCAAAAGTCAAAAAAGAGATAAAAAATCAAGTTGACCTTCAACTGTGGGTAGGTAGTGAAATACTTAGCTACTGTATGTCACTGCACAAACACAAGTCCTATCCCGTCGCTGCTTCCAATGTTAGAAATGGGGTTTTTGGTTGGCAGTTAGGTTGCCCTCTGTCCAAGCAAGAACCCTCACTCTAGTCAGGGTAAGTCACACACAATCCAAAATCAGCCTGTGCTCACCCTCCGGTAGCTTGGCACGAGCAGTCAGGCTTAACTTAGAAGGCAATGTGTAAAGCATTTGTGCAATAAATCATACAACACCATAGTATAACACCACAAAAATACACCACACAGTGTTTAGAAAAATATAGAATATTTATCTGGGTACTTGTAGGTCAAAACGATCAAAGTTGCAATACGAATTTGTAAAGATATCACTGAAAAGTGATATTAAGTGTCTTTAAGTCTTTTAAAAAGCAATAAAGTGTCTTTCAAGCACAGAGTACCTGGTTTCTGGTGGGAAATCTCCTCAGAGGGCCACAGGAGAAGAGATGCGTGGAAAAAGGGGTGTGTGCGTCGATTTCTCCTCAGCACACACAGACTTGCGTCGTTCTTTTCCACGCGGGGAAGTCGGGCGTCGTTTTCCGGCGCGCAGACAGTCTCTTTTTGTGGATCGCGGGGGTTACCAGATGTCCCGGGTCTGTGCGTGGATTCTCCTGCTTATTTTCCGGCTGCGCGTCGTTCTGCGGGGCTGCGTGTCGAAGTTTCGATCTCACGGTAGGCGTTGCGTCGATTTCTCCTTGGAAGTCGGGCGGCGTTGTCCTTGCGAGGCCGTGCGTCGAAATTTTGGTCTCACGGCAGGCGTCGCGTCGATTTCTCCTTGGAAGTCGGGCGGCGTTGTCCTTGCGAGGCCGTGCGTCAAAGTTTCGCACTCACGGTAGGCGTCGCGTCGATTTCTCCTTGGAAGTCGGGCGGCTTTGTCCTTGCGAGGTTGTGCGTCGAAGTCTCGATCGTCCCGAGGGCGTCGCGTTGATCAGCGTCGGTGTGCGGCGTTTTTCTCGCCGCGAAACAAGCTGTGCGTCGAAATTTTCGGCGCTCGGAGCGTCCACGTGAAAGGCAGAAGTCTTTTTGGTCCTGAGACTTCAAGGAACAGGAGGCAAGCTCTATCCAAGCCCTTGGAGAGCACTTTCACAGCCAGACAAGAGTTCAGCAAGGCAGCAGGGCAACAGCAAGACAGCAGTCCTTTGGAGAAAGCAGACAGGTGAGTCCTTTGAGCAGCCAGGCAGTTCTTCTTGGCAGGATGTAGTTTCTGGTTCCGGTTTCTTCTCCAGCAAGTGTCTGATGAGGTAGGGCAGAGGCCCTGTTTTATACTAAGTTGTGCCTTTGAAGTGGGGGTGATTTCAAAGAGTCTCTAAGAAATGCACCAAGTTCCCTTTCAGCTCAATCCTGTCTGCCAGAGTCCCAGTAGGGGGTGTGGCA
Organism: Pleurodeles waltl; assembly: GCF_031143425.1. Classification (NCBI taxonomy): domain Eukaryota; kingdom Metazoa; phylum Chordata; class Amphibia; order Caudata; family Salamandridae; genus Pleurodeles; species Pleurodeles waltl. Next base: position 957,084,340 of record NC_090443.1, read on the forward strand.
GTCCTTTGTGTGAGGGCAGGCCCTCCACCCTCCCAGCCCAGGAAGACCCATTCAAAATGCAGATGTATGCAAGTGAGGCTGAGTACCCTGTGTTTGGGGTGTGTCTGAGTGAATGCACAAGGAGCTGTCAACTAAACCTAGCCAGACGTGGATTGAAGGGCACAACAAGATTTTAGTGCAAAGAAATGCTCACTTTCTAAAAGTGGCATTTCTAGAATAGTAATATTAAATCCGACTTCACCAGTCAGCAGGACTTTGTATTACCATTCTGGCCATACTAAATATGACCTTCCTGCTCCTTTCAGATCAGCAGCTGCCACTTCAACAGTGTATGAGGGCAGCCCCAATGTTAGCCTATGAAGGGAGCAGGCCTCACAGTAGTGTAAAAACGAATTTAGGAGTTTTACACTACCAGGACATATAACTACACAGGTACATGTCCTGCCTTTTACCTACACAGCACCCTGCTCTAGGGGTTACCTAGGGCACACATTAGGGATGACTTATGTGTAGAAAAAAGGGGAGTTCTAGGCTTGGCAAGTACTTTTAAATGCCAAGTCGAAGTGGCAGTGAAACTGCACACACAGGCCTTGCAATGGCGGGCCTGAGACAAGGTTAAGGGGCTACTGAGGTGGGTGGCACAACCAGTGCTGCAGGCCCACTAGTAGCATTTAATCTACATGCCCCAGGCACATGTAGTGCACTCTACTAGGGACTTACAGGTAAATTAAATAGTCAATCATGGATAAACCAATCAATAGTACAATTTACACAGAGAGCATATGCACTTTAGCACTGGTTAGCAGTGGTAAAGTGCTCAGAGGTCAAAAGCCAACAACAACAGGTCAGAAAAAAATAGGAGGAAGGAGGCAAAAAGTTTGGGGATGTCCCTGTCAAAAAGCCAGGTCCAACATATACCTATTTCAATTATTTATCATTACCAGTGAAACCAATATAACATCTCAACATTCACAAATATACATTTCTGACATTCAAAAACAAAACAAAAACAAATCAGTGACCAATATAGCCACCTTTCTTTGCAAGGACACTCAAAAGCCTGCCATCCATGGATTCTGTCAGTGTTTTGATCTGTTCACCATCAACATTGCGTGCAGCAGCAACCACAGCCTCCCAGACACTGTTCAGAGAGGTGTACTGTTTTCCCTCCTTGTAAATCTCACATTTGATGATGGACCACAGGTTCTCAATGGGGTTCAGATCAGGTGAACAAGGAGGCCATATCATTAGATTTCCTTCTTTTATACCCTTTCTTGCCAGCCACGCTGTGGAGTACTTGGACGCGTGTGATGGAGCATTGTCCTGCATGAAAATCATGTTTTTCTTGAAGGATGCAGACTTCTTCCTGTACCACTGCTTGAAGAAGGTGTCTTCCAGGAACTGGCAGTAGGACTGGGAGTTGAGCTTGACTCCATCCTCAACCCGAAAAGGCCCCACAAGCTCATCTTTGATGATACCAGCCCAAACCAGTACTCCACCTCCACCTTGCTGGCGTCTGAGTCGGACTGGAGCTCTCTGCCCTTTACCAATCCAGCCACGGGCCCATCCATCTGGCCCATCAAGACTCACTCTCATTTCATCAGTCCATAAAACCTTAGAAAAATCAGTCTTGAGATATTTCTTGGCCCAGTCTTGACGTTTCAGCTTGTGTGTCTTGTTCAGTGGTGGTCGTCTTTCAGCCTTTCTTACCTTGGCCATGTCTCTGAGTATTGCACACCTTGTGCTTTTGGGCACTCCAGTGATGTTGCAGCTCTGAAATATGGCCAAACTGGTGGCAAGTGGCATCGTGGCAGCTGCACGCTTGACTTTTCTCAGTTCATGGGCAGTTATTTTGCGCCTTGGTTTTTCCACACGCTTCTTGCGACCCTGTTGACTATTTTGAATGAAACGCTTGATTGTTCGATGATCACGCTTCAGAAGCTTTGCAATTTTAAGAGTGCTGCATCCCTCTGCAAGATATCTCACTATTTTTGACTTTTCTGAGCCTGTCAAGTCCTTCTTTTGACCCATTTTGCCAAAGGAAAGGAAGTTGCCTAATAATTATGCACACCTGATATAGGGTGTTGATGTCATTAGACCACACCCCTTCTCATTACAGAGATGCACATCACCTAATATGCTTAATTGGTAGTAGGCTTTCGAGCCTATACAGCTTGGAGTAAGACAACATGCATAAAGAGGATGATGTGGTCAAAATACTCATTTGCCTAATAATTCTGCACTCCCTGTATTCATTCAGCAGGTTGTCGGTACAAGGTCATGCAGCAAGGAACAAGTTACTTACCTTTGGTAACATCTTATCCAGTAGAGACTATCTAGCAGCAGATTCCTTACCTTTGAATTCTCTCCAGGCATCAGACTGGATCCAGAAGATTTTTCGAAAGCACTACTCCTACAGTGCTGGTAGGTGCCATTGATCAGTTCTGCATCCTGCATCTTCGTCACCCACACCCAAAATTATGTTGCGGTTCATATGTAGGTGTCACCCAGCCACGCCAATGTCAGTTTCTTCTCGCGACTTTCCACGACAGAAGAGCGGAGCCATGAAGAAAACTGACCACTGGTGTGTTAAAAGTAGGACCCTGAATGGGAAGTCCCTACACCTAGAAATCCATTTGTAGAGCAAGGAGGATGGGTGGGTCGGTAAGTAATCTGCATATAGGTATAGTCTCTACCAAATAAGGCGTTACCAAGGGTAAGTAACTTGTTCATCTGATAGAGACTTCTACCTGCAGATTCCTTACCTTTGAAAAGATACCTAAGCAATACCATCCCAGAGGTGGGTGTGTGAACCTATTTCAAACAAGAAAGTCCTGCCAGACCGAATGGACAAAGTGCTTGTACCTATTGACCTGAACGTCCAGGCAGCAGTGAGAAATGTGTGAAGAGATACCCACATCACTGCCTGACAGACATCCAGGACCGGAACTTCATGTGCTAACACAGTGGTCGCAGCTTTAGGTCTGGGTAAATGAGCTTACAAGCAAATGCCACAAGGAAGGCTGCTTTCAATGTGAGAAACCTGAGGGGACAATGGTGAAGAGGCTCGAAAGGAGAGTGCATCAAAAAGGTCACAACCAAATTACTATCCCAATTGGGTATACTGAATGTGGATGGAGGGAAGAGATGATTAAGGCCTTTTAGGTACCATTGTACGAAAGGAGCCTTGAACAAGGAGGGCTGATCAGGCAATCACAAAAAAAGCAGAAATAGCAGATTAAGTAGCCCTTCAGAGTGCCCAAAGCAGAGCCCTGCTGGGCAAGCAGGGGCGTAGCTTCAGGGGGAGATTTATGGACGCACACACTGACAAAAACACACACTCTCTCATCTCTGTTTTGAAAGCCCTAAAAAATGTACATTGTGTTACAAAATACTATGTTTCTCTCACTACTCCTACCAATCAGCACACCTCCCCCTTTCAGCTGCCTCTCAAGACCCTATTGTCATATACTGTATGTTAATATTATATGCCAGCATGATTGTCAGGAAATCTGAAGCTCACCCCTCCTCCAATCTTACTGACCAATTTACGCCCCAGTGGGCAAGGGAAAGAATGAGCAATAGACCTTCAAAAAGAGGGGCAGAAAGGGGATTAACAGACTTGCCTGTACATCATGCCACAAATTTCTTAGGAGAGGCATGTATAATTTTGGTTGAGGGATGTCTGTCTGCCAAGATGACATCAGACTTCAGAAGGAGGTCAAAAGCTGTCAACTGCCCCCAAAAAATTGAAAACTCACTAATCTTCAGTTGCCTCAGAGCCGTTGACCAGTGGATGACTTGGAGCCATCTCAAACGAAATCCTCCAAAACAGAAATGCTCGTGGTGACTGGAAAAATTATGACCCACTGTGTGCCTAGCCTGACTATCTCGGATCACCTCCTCAACTATCCAAGGAAGTTAAAAACCTTGGAATCACCATGGACTCCAAGTTAACAATGAATGCCCAAGTGGACAAATTAGCACAAACAAGCTTCATCACCTTAAAGACTCTACAACGCATCTTACCCCACCTCGGATTTCCACACAAGGTGCAAGCTACTATCTTGCTTGTCCTATCCAAACTGGATTATGCCAATGGCCTCTACCATGGATCGTCTCTATCTATTATGAAAAAACTACAACTTATTCAGAACTCCGCAGCCAGGCTACTATTACATGTAAAGCCACAAGCCCACATCTCCCTTGTCTTGAGAGCACTACACTGGATACCCATTGCCAGAAGATGCACCTTCAAGCTGCTTTGTTTCACCCACAAAGCTATACATGGAACAGGACCGCTTTTCATCAGAAACAAAATAACCAAATACATTCAACAAAGAAACCTCCGCTCAAGATTGGCATCCCACTTTAGAACACCACCATACAAGAACAAGCATTTGCGATGCAACGGGTCTCGCGTTTGCTCATGTTAGAGCTGATAGCGTTGTAAACTCCTAACCCGACTTTTCACCTATCGGCAAAAGTGCATTTATGTACGTAAGCCGAAAAAGTGCATTTAACTATGTAAAGCACTCGACTTCTTCCAAGCGAAATCGCGCTAGTAAATTAGAGAAAAAGTAGTCCACGAGCCGGACAGAAAACAGCGAGCCTTGCATGTTTTCTGTACTTGGTCGATGCGCTTGAGGAGGGCTAGCCACCGGAAAAGGCATGACGTATGCATGCCTTCGACTAATGAAAGCAAGCAGATTTTAATAGGCAAGCACACTAACCAATGAAAAACACTGACGTGACGTCGACAGGGCTCCGAGCCCTTTTCTAAACCCTAAAGCGTCTTGCTGCGATACGCATACGCATGCAACGCAACGCAGACTCTACCCTAAAAAGACTATAGGTGGTACATTCTTCTCCGTTCAAGCAGCCAAACTATGGAATTCATTAGCCCCAACTATAAAAGCCACAGATAACTAGAGTTGGCTCTTTCCTTCATAACCACCATAGTCAAACAGCTATGGACTGCATATGCCTATGTTGATAAATATTTTTTATCTTATTATGTGTATATTCTAGTTATATGTAGTTCTTTAGAAAATATGTATCACTACTATGTCATAACATTAAACTACACACATACTCTTAAAACCTGTTTAACTAATGTATATTAACTCATGGTTTAAATACGTATACGTATGTACATATATGTGCGCATGTGTGTGTATTTCATGTGTGTGTGTGTATGGAAAATGTCACTTACCCAGTGTACATCTGTTCGTGGCATGAGATGCTGCAGATTCACATGCTGTGCATTATCCTGCCATCTAGTGTTGGGCTCGGAATGTTACAAGTTGTTTTTCTTCGAAGAAGTCTTTTCGAGTCACGAGACCGAGGGACTCCTCCCTTTCGGCTCCACTGCGCATGGGCGTCGACTCCATCTTAGATTGTTTTCCCCACAGAGGGTGAGGTAGGAGTTATGTATATAGTAAAGGTGCCCATGCAATGGAGTAAGTATGTATGCATATAATGTGTATAAAAATAGTATAGATTTACAAATTTACAAATCTACAAGTTTTATTCAACTTATAACGGCTACAGGCTCCCGGGGAGGCGGGAGGGCGCATGTGAATCTGCAGCGTCTCATGCCATGAACAGATGTACACTGGGTAAGTGACATTTTCCGTTCGATGGCATGTGTAGCTGCAGATACACATGCTGTGCATAGACTAGTAAGCAGTAATCTCCCCAATAGCGGTGGCTTAGCCTGTAGGAGTTAAAGTTGTTTGAAATAATGTTCGTAATACAGCCTGTCCTACTGTGGCTTGTTGTGCTGTTAACACATCTACACAGTAATGTTTTGTGAATGTATGAGGCGTAGACCATGTGGCTGCCTTACAAATTTCTGTCATAGGTATATTCCCTAAAAAAGCCATTGTGGTAGATCCCTTTTTGCTTTAATATAGCAGGTTTGAATACATTTCACTATCCATCTAGCAATGCCTTGCTTGGATATAGGATTCCCTGCATGAGGTTTTTGGAAGGCTACAAATAATTGTTTTGTTTTGCGAAACTGTTTTGTTCTGTCAATGTAATACATTAGTGCTCTTTTGATGTCTAACGTATGTAAGTTTCTTTCTGCTACTGAGTCTGGTTGTGGAAAAAAGACTGGGAGTTCCACTGTTTGGTTTAGGCGGAATAGTGATATAACTTTTGGTAAGAACTTTGGATTTGTACGGAGAACCACTTTATGTTTATGTATTTGTATAAAGGGTTCTTGTATAGTAAATGCTTGTATTTCGCTTACTCTTCTAAGAGAAGTGATAGCTATCAGGAAGGCGACCTTCCAAGTTAAGTATTGTATTTCACAAGAGTGCATGGGTTCAAATGGTGGTCCCATGAGTCGTGTTAATACAATATTGAGGTTCCATGAAGGGACTGGTGGTGTTCTCGGGGGTATGATTCTTTTTAATCCTTCCATAATTGCGTTGATGACTGGGATTCGAAAGAGTGATGTTGAATGTTTAATCTGCAGATAGGCAGAGATTGCTGTGAGATGTATTTTAATAGAAGAGAATGCTAGGTTAGATTTTTGTAAGCGTAACAGGTAACTTACAATGTTTTTTGCGGAAGCATGTAGTGGTTGAATTTTATTATTGTGGCAGTAGTAAACAAATCTTTTCCATTTGTTTGCATAACAATGTCTTGCAGTAGGTTTCCTAGCTTGTTTAATGACCTCCATACATTCTTTTGTAAGGTCTAAGTGTCCAAATTCTAAGACTTCAGGAGCCAGATTGCTAGATTGAGCGATGCTGGATTCGGGTGTCTGATCTGTTGTTTGTGTTGAGTTAACAGATCTGGTCTGTTTGGTAGTTTGACGTGAGGTACGACTGATAGGTCCAACAGTGTTGTGTACCACAGTTGGCGAGCCCAAGTTGGTGCTATGAGTATTAGTTTGAGTCTGTTTTGACTCAGTTTGTTTACCAGATAAGGAATGAGTGGGAGAGGGGGAAAAGCGTAAGCAAATATCCCTGACCAACTCATCCATAAGGCATTGCCCTTGGACAGAGGGTGTGGGTACCTGGACGCAAAGTTTTGGCATTTTGCATTTTCTTTTGTTGCGAATAGATCGATTTTTGTTGTTCCCCAACGTAGAAAGTAATCTTGTAGGATCTGGGGATGAATTTCCCATTCGTGTGTCTGTTGATGATCTCGAGTGAGATTGTCGGCTAACTGGTTTTGAATCCCTGGGATGTATTGTGCTATTGGGCGAATGTGATTGTGAATCGCCCAATGCCAAATCTTTTGTGCTAAGAGACACAGTTGTGATGAGTGAGTCCCTCCTTGCTTGTTTAGGTAAAACATTGTCGTCATGTTGTCTGTTTTGACAAGAATGTGTTTGTGGGCTATCAGTGGTTGAAATGCTTCCAATGCTAGAAACACTGCCAACAGTTCTAAATGATTTATATGCAGTTGTTTTTGTTGAATGTCCCATTGTCCCTGTATACTGTGCTGGTTGAGGTGTGCTCCCCACCCCATCATGGAAGCATCTGTTGTGCTCACGTATTGAGGGACGGGGTCTTGGAATGGCCGCCCTTGGTTTAAATTTATAGGGTTCCACCATTGAAGCGAGAAGTGTGTCTGGCGGTCTATCAACACTAGATCTTGGAGCTGACCCTGTGCTTGTGTCCATTGTGTTGCTAGGCACTGTTGTAAGGGCTGCATGTGTAATCTTGCGTTTGGGACAATGGCTATGCATGAAGACATCATGCCTAGAAGTTTCATTACAAACCTCACTTGGTAGTGTTGGTTTGGGTGCACGTTTAATATTATATTTTGGAAGGCTTGTACTCTTTGTGGACTTGGAGTGGCAATCACCTTTTGTGTGTTGAGTGTTGCTCCCAAGTATTGTTGTATTTGGGAGGGTTCTACAAGTGATTTTTGGTAATTTATAGAGAAACCTAGTTTGTGTAGAGTTTCTATAACGTATTGCGTGTGAAGCAGACACTGTTGTTGAGTGCTGGTTTTTATTAACCAGTCGTCTAAGTAGGGGAATACGTGCATGTGCTGTCTCCTTATATGAGCGGCTACTACTGCAAGGCATTTTGTGAATACCCTTGGGGCTGTTGTTATCCTGAATGGTAACACCTTGAATTGGTAATGCACTCCCTGTATTACAAATCTTAAGTATTTCCTGTGAGAAGGATGTATGGGTATATGGAAATATGCATCCTTTAGCTCTAACGTTGACATGTAGTCCTGTTTTTTGAGTAAGGGAATCACGTCTTGAAGTGTTACCATGTGGAAGTGATCTGATTTGATGTAGAGATTCAGAGTTCTTAGGTCTAATATGGGTCTCAACGTTTTGTCTTTCTTTGGAATTAGGAAATACAGGGAGTAGACACCTGTACCTTTTTGATGTTTGGGCACTAGTTCTATTGCTTGTTTTTGTAAAAAAATCCTTGAACTTCTAACTGTAACAGGTCTAAGTGTTGTTTGGACATATTGTGTGCTTTTGGGGGCATATCTGGTGGGAAATTTATGAATTCTATGCAATAACCATGTTGGATAATGGCTAGGACCCATGCATCCGTAGTTTTGTTTGCCCAGTTGTGGTAGTATGCAGTAAGTCTCCCCCCCACTGGTGTTGAGTGGTGGGGATTTGTGACATTGAAGTCACTGTTTGGCTTGAGGGGTTTTATGGCTTTGGAATTTCCCCCTTGGTTTTGGGAATTGTCCACCCCTGTATGATCCTCGAAAACCACCTCTTTGGTACTGGCCCGATATGTGGGTCTGGCTTGTGAGGTGGAAGGCTCTGTGGTTTGGGAACGAAACCCCCCTCTTAATTGTGGCCTTCTAAAAGTGCCTCTGTTCTGTGGGGAGTAGAGCGCGCCCATGGCTTTGGCCGTGTCCTTTTTGAGTTTTTCAATTGCCGTATCCACCTCCGGCCCAAACAATTGTTCCTGGTTGAACGGCATATTTAGCACAGCTTGCTGGATTTCCGGTTTAAAACCTGAGCTCCGTAACCATGCGTGCCTACGAATGGTTACCGCAGTGTTCACTGTCCGTGCTGCTGTGTCTGCCGAGTCCATTGCAGACCTTATTTGGTTGTTGGAAATCGCTTGTCCTTCCTCAACAACCTGTTGGGCACGCTTTTGGTGTTCCTTGGGCAAGTGCTGTATTATATGTTGCATCTCGTCCCAGTGTGCCCTGTCGTAGCGAGCCAGTAGAGCCTGCGAATTGGCAATCCGCCATTAATTGGCTGCCTGTGCTGCCACCCGCTTGCCTGCAGCATCGAACTTCCGACTTTCCTTGTCGGGCGGTGGTGCGTCTCCTGACGACTGGGAGTTTGCCCTTTTTCTGGCTGCTCCCACGACCACCGAATCTGGAGTTAGTTGCTGTGTTATAAACACAGGGTCCGTTGGGGGAGGCTTATATTTCTTCTCCACCCTAGGCGTGATGGCTCTGCCTTTTACTAGGTCCTGGAACACCTGTTTGGCGTGCTTTAGCATGCCTGGGAGCATTGGCAAACTTTGGTAAGAGCTGTGAGTGGATGCCAGGGTATTAAAATAAGAAGTCGTCTTCTATCGGCTCTGCATGCATTGCTACATTATGGAAAGTAGCTGCCCTTGATACCACCTGCATATATGCAGTGTTGTCCTCTGGTGGTGACGGCCTTGCTGGGTAGCAATCTGGACTGTTGTCAGAGACCGGTGCATCATATAAGTCCCATGCATCCGGGTCATCTTGTGTCATCCCCGTGTGTGTTGGTGACTGCATTGGGGGTGTTGCTACCGGGGACAGATGAGGTGAGTGCAGTGGTGAAGGCTGTGGGGAAAACATTGGTGGTGTATTGTCTCTTGACACTTTTGCTTTTGGCTGCATTTCCACCTCCTGGAATGCTAGCTTCCTTTTTATTTTTATTGATGGGAGAGTTTGAATTTTACCAGTCTCTTTCTGGATGTGCAGCCTCCTTTGAGTATGGTCTGGCTCTCCCATAGCTAATTCCTGCTCAAATCTGTGCCCTTGCATTTGTCTGGAAAGTCCATGCTCTTCTGTATAGGAGCCTGTTTTCCGCTCCGAGGCTGCATGTTTCGACACCGACGGTTTCGGTACGCTCTTTTTCGGCTCCGAGGAAACCTTTTTAATTTTGGGGGTGTCGAACTCTCGGCGCCGAGTTGTTTCGGAGCCGGTATCTCGACCGGAGTTGGATGTCTTCGGCTCTTGAGAGGCCTTTTTCGGTGCCGATGTTTGGTCACCGCGTTTTCGGGTTAAGCCATGGCCTGTTGCCGGTGGCATCCCCTTGGCCTTTATAATTTTGGAGTGAGTCTTGGCCGGGGCAGATTTACTCACAGTTTTTGGCTGCGCCTTCGGCTGCTCAGTTTCGGAGTCGTCCGAGTCCGATTCGTGAATGTAGAATCGCTCCTCTTCCTCAACATCGATCTGTTTGGCCGGTGTCAACGCCATCTGAAGTCTTCTGGCTCTTCGATCGCGTAGGGTCTTCTTCGATCGAAATGCCCGGCAGGCCTTGCAAGTATCCTCCCTGTGTTCTGGTGATAGACACAGATTACATACCAAGTGTTGGTCTGTATAAGGATACTTTGCCTGGCAATTCAGGCAGAAGCGGAAGGGGGTCCGGTCCATGAGTTTCTACGATGGACGCGGTCGGGCCGACCAGGCCCCGCTGAAGAGTGGAAGCCCCGAAGGGCCGCCGGAGCGCTTCTTGTTTCGGTGTCGATGTACTAACACTAGACCGGTACCGAGCGCAAACAATACTGTTGAATTTTCTGATAAATAGCTAACTTTCCCGAATCAAAATACGGAGCGAAGAGGAACACGTCCGAACCCGATGGGGGAAAGAAAACAATCTAAGATGGAGTCGACGCCCATGCGCAATGGAGCCGAAAGGGAGGAGTCCCTCAGTCTCGTGACTCGAAAAGACTTCTTCGAAGAAAAACAGCTTGTAACACTCCGAGCCCAACACTAGATGGCAGGATAATGCACAGCATGTGTATCTGCAGCTACACATGCCATCGAACATACATATATATACACATACATATATCTATATAGATATATATATATATATATTATTCTATGCTTAACATGTTCATAGGTCATTGCATAGCTCATAGATAAGTTGTTATATTAGATACTTATGAATCCCTGCTCTAATTTTATATCACACTTTGTCTACCCATCACCATATGTCATGTCTCTATCAATCTATCCTCCATTCCCACTCTGACTCATCCCAAATCCATTCTACTACTTTCATCTCCTAAATAACCCTGCCTAAGCTCTTCCCTCCTCTTCCACATCTAACTCACCCAAACCTCATTTTACTACCATGATCTCCCAAACAACCCCACTAAATTCTCCCTCATTTATCTCACTGTTAACTCATCCAAAACCCCTCCTGCTACTACGATCTCCCTAACCCTTTCCACAGACTCTTCCCTCTTTCATTCCCCCTTTACTCATCCCAAGCCTAAATTCTATTACCATAAACTCCCAATTAACACTTTTGGATTCTTCCCTCCTCCACCACTCCATTACTCCATTCAATCGAACTAACAAACTCACATATCCGCAGCTCAAACTAACTCATAATAATACTAAAACTGCACTTGTATTTCCCTATACTAATCCACCACTAATTCCTTTTGAGTTCCGGAGTACAGTGCTACTCGCCGAAAAGCGCTGCGACGCCTTGTCAGGGGTAGTAAGGGCTATATAAATACTATTACAATACAATACAACTGCCACCGCTCAATCTCCACACAAGAAGGCAGAGAGTGGACAGGTTCGGGTGAAGAATCCTCCCCTGCTGCCGTGACAGAAGATCTTCCTGAAGTGGCAGTCTGACCGATGGACATGCTCAGCAGCTCGGGACACCAGACTCTCCATGCCCAGTCCGGAGCCACAAGGATGACTTGAGTCCGGTCGTTCCTGATCTTCTTGAGAACTCTGGGTAGGAGTGGTATGGGTAGGAAGGCATACTGGAGGCCTGAATGTCATTCAAAACTAAAAGCGTCTCATAGCAACAGCCCCCTTGGAAACTCCAGCACGCAAAACTGCTGACATTGCGCTTTCTCTGCGGAGGCAAACAGATCTAACCAAGTGTCTCTCTCCACTGCTGAAAGAGACCTAGCTCCATCTCCGGATGGAGATGCCATTCGTGATCTGCTAGCCATTTTTGGCTTCGTTCGCCCGCTCTGGAGTTCAGGGAGCCCACCAGATGTTGAACCACCAAGGATTTGCCCTGCTGTTCCAGCCATGGCCAGAGATGCACAGCCTTCACGACCCCACCCGCCTGCTTGTTGCAGTACCACATGGTGGTGGTGTTGTCCGTGAACAGAAGCACCATCTTTCCCTTGACAGAGGGTAGAAAGGCTTTCAATGCCAGTTGGATAGTACAGAGCTCAAATCAAATCAAATCATTAACATTTATAAAGCGCGCTACTCACCCGTGTGGGTCTCAAGGCGCTAGGGGGAAGGGGTTACTGCTGCTCGAAGAGCCAGGTCTTGAGTAGTCTCCGGAATGCGGAGTGGTCCTGAGGATGGTGGGGAGGGTGTTCCAAGTCTTGGCCGCCAGGTAGGAGAAGGACCTCCCACCCGCCGTGGAGCGGCGGATGCGAGGGACGGCGGCGAGAGCGAGGCTGGTGGAGCGGAGGAGACGGGTGGGAGCGTAGAAGCTGAGGCGACGGTTGAGGTATTCTGGTCCCTTGTTGTGGAGGGCTTTGTGTGCGTGGGTGAGGAGACGGAAGGTGATCCTTTTGCTGACGGGAAGCCAGTGCAGGTGTCTCAGGTGTGCGGAGATGTGGCTGTTGCGGGGTATGTTGAGGATGAGGCGGGCGGAGGCGTTTTGAATTCGTTGCAGACGTTTCTGGAGTTTAGCGGTGGTTCCTGCGTATAGGGTGTTGCCGTAGTCCAGGCGGCTCGTGACGAGGGCGTGGGTCACGGTCTTTCTGGTGTCGGCAGGGATCCAACGAAAGATCTTTCGGAGCATGCAGAGGGTGAGGAAGCAGGAGGATGATACGGATTGACTTGTTTGGTCATGGTGAGAAGTGGGTCCAAGATGAAGCCGAGGTTGCGTGCGTGGTCTGAGGGGGTCGGTGCGGTGCCAAGGGCCGTGGGCCACCAGGAGTCGTCCCAGGCGGTCGGGGTGTTACCGAGGATGAGGACTTCCGTTTTGTCTGAGTTCAGTTTCAGACGGCTGAGTTTCATCCAATCTGCGACGTCTTTCATTCCATCTTGCAGGTTGGTCTTGGCGCTGGTGGGGTCCTTGGTGAGGGAGAGAGATTCCCCTGATGCAACACCCACTGGAACTTCAGGTCCCACTGCAGATCCCGCATATGACTTTTGGCATGTGTTACCAGCAGGATGCAGGAGGCCATGAGGTCCAGCAACCTCAGAGCCAGTCTCACCGAAATCCAGGCTAGAGGCTGAAACATCATTACCATAGCTTCAATATCCTTGACTCACCATTCGGGAGGATTAGCCCAAAACTGCACCATGTCCAGAACAGACCCAATGAAAGGGAGCGTTTGAGAGGGAGTCAGGTGTAACTTTGGCATGTTTATAGTGAACCCTAGCAAATGCAGGAGGTTTGACGCAGTGTGGAGGTGGGAGATGACAACCCGGGGCAAGGCCACCATCAACAGCCAGTCATTGAGATAGGAGGAGACTGAAATCCCCGATCTCAGCAGATGAGCGGCACACACCGCCATCACCTTGGTGAATATCTGAGGGGGTGGTGGTAAGGCCAAAGGGAAGCACAATAAACAGAAAGTGCTTGTGGCCTACCATAAACTGCAAGTAATGTCTATGAGCAGGCAGGATGGGGATGTGAAAGTAAGTGTCCTGCAAGTCAAACGCTACCATCTACTCTCCTGGGTCTATGGCAGACAGGACATGAGCCAATTAGAATATTTTGTACTACTTCTTGAGGAAGAGTTTGCAGGCTCATAGGTCTAGAATAGGATGAAGAACCTTATTCTTTTTGGGGACCAGAAAGTAGTGGGAGTAGCAACCACAGCCTACTTTTGGCACCGGAACCTTCCTTATGGCTCACTTAGCCAACATAGCTACAACTTCCTCATGGAGGAGGGACAAATGATCCTCCATCATTCATGCTTAAGATGGTGGCATGGATGGAGGGGTAGTTTGAAAGGGAGGGAGTAGGCCATTCAGACGATCTGCAAAACCCACCTGTCTGAAATAATGGATTGCCAGAGGGGCAGTTGATGGGGAATCCTGCTGCAATCTGGATGTCCATGGTGGGAGACAGGCAGACTAGGGTTTAGAGGCTGCTGCAGACAGGGGTAGCGGACTGTCCTGACTGCTGGCCCCCTGACCCACAAGGTCGGTGGGCCCGCACCCTTGGCCACGCAGAGGCTAGGCAGCATGCGTGGCACTGTGGCTGGATGGGAATTGGTGCGGTTGGAAACCCTTCCATAGCCACGAAATGAGCAGAAGGCAGATTGGTGGGGATGAAAGGCAGTTGCAAGGTCCAAAGATGTGGCTGTGGCATGAGAATCCTTGAAGCTCTCGAGTGCCAAATCTGCCTTGTCTCCAAAGAGACAGGTGCCATCAAAGAGCATGTCCATCAGGGAAGCTTGGACATCCCCCAAAAAGCCAGATGTCTTTAGCCAGGCTTGGCACCTCAGGGCCACTGTTGAAACCACTCTGCCTAGCAAGTCTGTCGTATCCAGTCCGCAAGGGATCGTGAACTTTGCTTTCTCCGGTCCACAACAGCCTGAGAGTTCAGCCCGGGCCTCCTATGGGACCTGCGGCAGCAGTTATACAACTATATCCCATAGATTGTGGGAATAACGGCTCAAAAGGCATGCAGTGTTCATATACCGCACTGCCATCCTGATAGAAGAAAACATCATCTTCCCAAATGAATCCAGCCTCTTGGTCTCCCTATCTGGGGAAATGGTAGGTAACGTGCCATGGGAAGTAGAGGCTTGGTCCACCAAGCTCGCAGGGATGGGGGTCTTGTGTCAGGAAGCCCCTGTGCTGGGTTTGGACCAGTTACCCAGAAGGACTTCTGTGAGGGCATCACTGAACAGGAGCAAGAGTTCAGAAGTGGAAGCTCCCAGTAGCAGCACTTCTGTCAAGAGATTAGTCCTGTACCCACCTAGGGCAGCTGAAGGTTCAGGACCTCAGCTGCCATCCTCATCACCATTGCACGGTCGGGGAAGAAAGCATACCAGTATCTGGAGATGTGCCAATCCACTGGTTACGCCGAAGTCCTCATGCCAGTCCAGTTCCTCTTCGTATGGCAGGTAACGTAATGGGTCCAGCGACCCCTCCCAATCTTCCCCAAGGCCTAGCCCAGTAGAATAGGGCTCAGTATCCAACCTAGGAGGCAAAGCTCCTGCCAGCGTCGAGCGATGCCCATCTGGCTCTGTGTTGGAGTAGGGAATGACAATGGGGAGAGTGCAGACAGCTCATCAGTATTAGGACTGGCACCAGGGCAGGTAGAGGTGGTACGAATGGCACCAGTCCAGCTCCAAGAATGGTTCCCTGAGAGCCCATCGGCACCAAGACCGAAGCCGTGGAACCCAATGGGGCCCCATCCAACCCCACGGGGCCTGAAGTTTGTACTACCTAAAAATGGGATGCATGGCCGCTATATTCTTTTAACTGGGCAGAGGTTATTCCAGCTCCCGAAAACTCTGGGAATCGCGGAGTTGGCCAAGGTGCAGGTTTCAAAGAACAAGGCCTAACATGATGTTGCTCGCTTGTTGCGTTGGCCAATGGACAAGGAGAAGTTTAAGACCACTTCAACTTTTTGCTTTTCTTCTTGTGCCTTGACTTACCCAATCGCCTGAGGACTTGGAGTGAGACGACGACGACTTGAGACTCTGCGACCGGTCCCAGGACCTTCCTTTCCACAGGGACTTCGATCTGCACAGAGTTCGTGCCGGACTGCTATCAGCTTTAGGGACTGCTCCCTCAAAGCCTTCAGATGCATGACTCGGCACTCTGAGCACAATTTCGGGTCATGGTAGCGCTTCAGACACAATAAGCAAGTGCGGTGCGGATTTGTCGCTGACATTGCCTGATGACAAGATTCGCAGGGCTTAAAACCCATCTTAAGTAACAACATCTTGACACACTAGGAGGAAGAAACCGCAAAAAAGATCAACAAAAAGTCAGGTAAAAAATGACTGAGGGGTAGCTCTCTCTCGCATCTCCACTGGTTGGTACAGGAAGAAAATAACTGATGTTGGCATGGCTGGGTGATGCCTATTTAGGAACCGCAACATCATTTCTGGCACTGTTCTCTTCGGTATATTGATCAGACCCATCACTTTCAATCTATATGTGCCTGACCCAGCGACATGGATCAAACACCGGGGATGTGAATTCAGCGATTAAGGCTATTTGAAGATGTACTTTCCAGAATTGGTTTACTTCAGTTTGCTTATGCTCCATTATCTACCATCAATTACAGCTCCTCTGGAGAAATAAGAGCCCTAAAGTGAACATTGAGAAAGATATCATAGACCTGTAGATCAGATGGTGAAAAATTGTATATCAACAAGTTGTTTAAATAACGGTCTCCCCTTGAGAGTCTGGAAATTGGAGGTGCCCTGATGAAGGTGGGTCCCTAATAGGACAGACACCGAAACTCCTGTCCTCTTCGGAGCATCCACATACCATTTCTTTCCTTTCAGCTCCGAGGCGCATCACAGTCCTCCTGTATTACCTTAGGTGTCTAATGACCGTGGGATTTATTACATTGGTTTGTAGTGTGGTACAATGTGGGAAAGTCTTAGCCTTTCATGGGTCACTGGGCACATCTTCAATGACATTGAAAATCTATAAACTGCCTACTCCACACCCTCTTCACGCGCGCTCTCATGTTGCTGACCACTATCCACTAAAATGAACCTGCTGTGCTTCCATTTATAAAATGAAATTATTTTTGCGGTGTGAAAATTACTATGTATTTCTATATTTGGAAAATATCGTGAATAGCTATAGGGTGCTCAGTAAGCCAAGGGTTCTGGTGCACATTACAGAAATCTGTTTAGGAAATTAAAATGAAATAAGAGACCACTAAGGTAGCCAAGCACTGGTTGGCTGCAAGATTTAAACTTGGAGTCATCCAGTCGGATGTTACAGCACGACAGGCTAGTCGTGAAGAAATGAGTGGAGGGGTCACTTGGCGGCCACCCTGGTCTTTAAAGGATACTCTGTGGTTGATCGTGTGTGACACAGACTCTTTATCAAACTTGTAACGGAGTTGGATTTTGCAGTTTGGTGCACAGGTCAGGTCTTCACCATTGCCCAAACACACAAAAAATATTATAGGCATATTCAAATAAATCAAGAAGAGTAGAACATGCACATCCTTACATGTAGTTTTTGAAATACACCACTCTGTGCTAAGCAGGTGCCAGTTTAGATGGGTAGTTAGAAGTGCTCCGTCATAAGCAGTGGGGTACCGAAACTTGAGGCGGCCCCCATGCAAAGTACATGGAGGGCCCCCTCCTCCGGACATATTCAGGAGCGCTCGGCCCGGGTACTGGGCTGAGGCGCTGCGGGGGCCTTTGTTACGCCCATGGCAATAGGGCTGTGAAGGAAGCTAGATTGCGATCACTGGGCCTTGCGATGTTTGAAATAATCTAATCGGACAGCATCCGATTGCAGTTTTGCAAAGATCTTGATGAACATAAATCATGATTAATTATTTTAAAACACCACCTACGGTGCCTACAAAATGTCTGTAAATCAAAATGTGAGAGTTTGAAGGTGGGTACATTTAGATCCTACCACCATGCTTGAGACCCTCACGGGTGATTTGCCAGGCGCTACAAATGTTTGATCAGCTGACTTATGCTTATGTAGGCAATTCCCATACTTACCCACACCATGTGATGCACGGTGTAGATGTCACTATCGCCCATGTACACGCGAATGGCACGCAGTGTGAAGCCGTATTTCTTGCCAGCGCGGTGTATGACAATGGGTGGCTTCAGATTGGAAATGGCAGGTGAGAAGTCTCTGCTTGGGGAGGAGTCCCGCGAGGAAGGGTTGGAAGAGATGGAGCGAGGAGACATTGGGCTCGCCAGTGGAGAGCAGGTATGGTGATCTGCAGAGGAATGGCACATTAGTATCTTCAATTGTGAACACACATGGCATTTTAAGCAGTTTTAAAGATAACCAAGTGAAAAAAGCATTTGCAAAGCAACGGGTCTCGCGTTTCTCAGAGTTAGAGCTATTAGCAGTTGTAAACACCCAACCGGACTTTTCTTGCCTCATTAAATGGAAAAAAAACTAGCGCGATCGCGCTGCTAAACAAGCGAGATCGCGCAGTGAAAAAAGAAAAAAAGTAGTTGTAAGGAAATGCCTCCTTGGCATGGTTGCCCCCTGACTTTTTGCCTTTGCTGATGCTATGTTTACAATTGAAAGTGTGCTGAGGCCTGCTAACCAGGCCCCAGCACCAGTGTTCTTTCCCTAACCTGTACTTTTGTATCCACAATTGGCAGACCCTGGCATCCAGATAAGTCCCTTGTAACTGGTACTTCTAGTACCAAGGGCCCTGATGCCAAGGAAGGTCTCTAAGGGCTGCAGCATGTCTTATGCCACCCTGGAGACCTCTCACTCAGCACAGACACACTGCTTGCCAGCTTGTGTGTGCTAGTGAGAACAAAACGAGTAAGTCGACATGGCACTCCCCTCAGGGTGCCATGCCAGCCTCTCACTGCCTATGCAGTATAGGTAAGACACCCCTCTAGCAGGCCTTACAGCCCTAAGGCAGGGTGCACTATACCATAGGTGAGGGTACCAGTGCATGAGCATGGTACCCCTACAGTGTCTAAACAAAACCTTAGACATTGTAAGTGCAGGGTAGCCATAAGAGTATATGGTCTGGGAGTCTGTCAAACACGAACTCCCCAGCACCATAATGGCTACACTGAAAACTGGGAAGTTTGGTATCAAACTTCTCAGCACAATAAATGCACACTGATGCCAGTGTACATTTTATTGCAAAATACACCCCAGAGGGCACCTTAGAGGTGCCCCCTGAAACTTAACCGACTGTCTGTGTAGGCTGACTAGTTCCAGCAGCCTGCCACACTAGAGACATGTTGCTGGCCCCATGGGGAGAGTGCCTTTGTCACTCTGAGGCCAGTAACAAAGCCTGCACTGGGTGGAGATGCTAACACCTCCCGCAGGCAGGAGCTGTGACACCTGGCGGTGAGCCTCAAAGGCTCACCCCTTTGTCACAGCCCAGCAGGGCACTCCAGCTTAGTGGAGTTGCCCGCCCCCTCCGGCCACGGCCCCCACTTTTGGCGGCAAGGCTGGAGGGAACAAAGAAAGCAACAAGGAGGAGTCACTGGCCAGTCAGGACAGCCCCTAAGGTGTCCTGAGCTGAGGTGACTAACTTTTAGAAATCCTCCATCTTGCAGATGGAGGATTCCCCCAATAGGGTTAGGATTGTGACCCCCTCCCCTTGGGAGGAGGCACAAAGAGGGTGTACCCACCCTCAGGGCTAGTAGCCATTGGCTACTAACCCCCCAGACCTAAACACGCCCTTAAATTTAGTATTTAAGGGCTACCCTGAACCCTAGAAAATTAGATTCCTGCAACAACAAGAAGAAGGACTGCCTAGCTGAAAACCCCTGCAGAGGAAGACCAGAAGACAACAACTGCCTTGGCTCCAGAAACTCACCGGCCTGTCTCCTGCCTTCCCAAGAACTCTGCTCCAGCGACGCCTTCCAAAGGGACCAGCGACCTCTGAATCCTCTGAGGACTGCCCTGCTTCGACGACGACAAGAAACTCCCGAGGACAGCGGACCTGCTCCAAAAAGACTGCAACTTTATCCAAAGGAGCAGCTTTAAAGAACCCTGCAATCTCCCCGCAAGAAGCGTGAGACTTGCAACACTGCACCCGGCGACCCCGACTCGGCTGGTGGAGAACCAACACCTCAGGGAGGACCCCCGGACTACTCTACGACTGAGTACCAAAACCTGTCCCTCCTGAGCCCCCACAGCGCCGCCTGCAGAGGGAATCCCGAGGCTTCCCCTGACCGCGACTCTCTGAAACCTAAGTCCTGACGCCTGGAAAAGACCCTGCACCCGCAGCCCCCAGGACCTGAAGGACCGGACTTTCACTGCAGAAGTGACCCCCAGGAGTCCCTCTCCCTTGCCCAAGTGGAGGTTTCCCCGAGGAAGCCCCCCCTTGCCTGCCTGCAGCGCTGAAGAGATCCCTTGATCTCTCATTGACTTCCATTGCAAACCCGACGCTTGTTCTAACACTGCACCCGGCCGCCCCCGCGCCGCTGAGGGTGAAATTTCTGTGTGGGCTTGTGTCCCCCCCGGTGCCCTACAAAACCCCCCTGGTCTGCCCTCCGAAGACGCGGGTACTTACCTGCAAGCAGACCGGAACCGGGGCACCCCCTTCTCTCCATTGAAGCCTATGCGTTTTGGGCACCACTTTGAACTCTGCACCTGACCGGCCCTGAGCTGCTGGTGTGGTAACTTTGGGGTTGCTCTGAACCCCCAACGGTGGGCTACCTTGGACCAAGAACTGAACCCTGTAAGTGTCTTACTTACCTGGTAAAACTAACAAAAACTTACCTCCCCCAGGAACTGTGAAAATTGCACTAAGTGTCCACTTTTAAAATAGCTATTTGTGAATAACTTGAAAAGTATACATGCAATTGAAATGATTCAAAGTTCCTAATGTACTTACCTGCAATACCTTTCAAACAAGATATTACATGTTAAATTTGAACCTGTGGTTCTTAAAATAAACTAAGAAAAGATATTTTTCTATACAAAACCTATTGGCTGGATTTGTCTCTGAGTGTGTGTACCTCATTTATTGTCTATGTGTATGTACAACAAATGCTTAACACTACTCCTTGGATAAGCCTACTGCTCGACCACACTACCACAAAATAGAGCATTAGTATTATCTCTTTTTACCACTATTTTACCTCTAAGGGGAACCCTTGGACTCTGTGCATGCTATTCCTTACTTTGAAATAGCACATACAGAGCCAACTTCCTACAGTAGTCCACAAACGGGACGGAAAACAGCGAGCCTTGAATGTTTTCAGTACTTGGTCGCTGCGCTCGAGGAGGGCTAACCAGCAGAAAAGGCACAACGTATGCATGCCTTCCACTAAGGAAAGCAAGCAGATTTTAAAAGGCAAGCCCACGAACCAATGAAAGACACTGACATGACATGGACGGGGCTTCAAGCCCTTTTTAACTACTACAGCGTCTCGCAAGCGATACGCAGGCTCCACCCTAAAAAGGAAGATTGCAAAAGACAAAAAAGGTGCATGAAAAATGATGGCTAAGGATTAAAATTTTAGATTTATCAATATAAATATGGATGTGGATTCATAGGAGTATAGACCTTCTCAACGAATATTACCGTTTCTGTAACAGACTTTCTCTACTTTTTCTTAAAAAAAACATTTAAAGAGTTTTGGCATAGAATGCTCTCAAATACTAGCACAGATTAAAGTTCAATAGTTTTCATGTGAAAAAACAAATCATATGTATCAAATTTCGGCATAAAATATAAGGACTCAGGAGATTCTTTAGTAAAACCAACTAGATTCAGAATCCTTGGGCAAACTACATAAACACTGGAAAAAACGAATTCTGCCTCAGCTGAGTTTAAGGAATCCAGCTGTCTGCCTCGTGTATGGATCAAATGCATGCAAGTGATCCTTGGTTATAGCACTTGAAACTGGAGTTAGACTCTTGCTCGGCTGCCAGGTGAATAAACGAAGGTCTGAGGGGATTAAATAGTGTCAGAATCACAGAATGTACTCAAATGGGTAGCCTACAATTAAGAATCCACGTCTCCTAGTGCACATCTGGTGACTTAACCACTGGACCACATCTTTTGATGGGAGTTTCTTTTTCTGCAGTCAATTCATTTCTATTTGTTGCTGATAAATCCACAAGTGTTGTCTCAGTCTGCGGTATAATTAGAAAAGGCATCCTCTCACTAAAATGGAGGTCAGTGCAAGATTCTTTTGCTCAATTCCTGATGATTAAAAGGCATCAACATGGCTGTCATGTGGCATCATTTCATGAGACACAGTCAACCCGTCTTTTTTATTTTTTTATTTTATCCAGCAGCACTTTTCATGCCGAGAGTTGAGGCTCCACACCATAATGGAATACGAAGATCTGCAAATATCAGAATGCAAAACGCTGTTGGGTAAAAAGCCAGGACTGACTGAAGAAGCCATGCACAGCCCGGACGCCTGACTGCTCTGCATAAATCCTCCTCTAGAGAAGCAACTTTTGTAGAACAGGCAAGTGCAACCTGGCCTGTCCTTTAATGCCTACTGTAGGAAGTTGGCTCTGTATGTGCTATTTCAAAGTAAGGAATAGCATGCACAGAGTCCAAGGGTTCCCCTTAGAGGTAAGATAGTGGCAAAAAGAGATAATACTAATGCTCTATTTTGTGGTAGTGTGGTCGAGCAGTAGGCTTATCCAAGGAGTAGTGTTAAGCATTTGTTGTACATACACATAGACAATAAATGAGGTACACACACTCAGAGACAAATCCAGCCAATAGGTTTTTATATAGAAAAATATCTTTTCTTAGTTTATTTTAAGAACCACCGGTTCAAATTCTACATGTAATATCTCATTCGAAAGGTATTGCAGGTAAGTACTTTAGGAACTTCAAATCATCAAAATTGCATGTATACTTTTCAAGTTATTCACAAATAGCTGTTTTAAAAGTGGACACTTAGTGCAATTTTCACAGTTCCTAGGGGAGGTAAGTATTTGTTAGGTTAACCAGGTAAGTAAGACACTTACAGGGCTTAGTTCTTGGTCCAAGGTAGCCCACCGTTGGGGGTTCAGAGCAACCCCAAAGTCACCACACCAGCAGCTCAGGGCCGGTCAGGTGCAGAGTTCAAAGTGGTGCCCAAAACACATAGGCTAGAATGGAGAGAAGGGGGTGCCCCGGTTCCGGTCTGCTTGCAGGTAAGTACCCGCGTCTTCGGAGGGCAGACCAGGGGGGTTTTGTAGGGCACCGGGGGGGACACAAGCCCACACAGGAATTTCACCCTCAGCAGCGCGGGGGCGGCCGGGTGCAGTGTAGAAACAAGTGTCGGGTTCGCAATGTTAGTCTATGAGAGATCTCGGGATCTCTTCAGCGCTGCAGGCAGGCAAGGGGGGGGTTCCTCGGGGAAACCTCCACTTGGTCAAGGGAGAGGGACTCCTGGGGGTCACTCCTCCAGTGAAAGTCCGGTCCTTCAGGTCCTGGGGGCTGCGGGTGCAGGGTCTCTCCCAGGTGTCGGGACTTGGGACTCAAAGAGTCGCGGTCAGGGGAAGCCTCGGGATTCCCTCTGCAGGCGGCGCTGTGGGGGCTCAGGGGGGACAGGTTTTTGTACTCACAGTCTTAGAGTAGTCCTGGGGTCCCTCCTGAGGTGTTGGATCGCCACCAGCCGAGTCGGGGTCGCCGGGTGCAGTGTTGCAAGTCTCACGCTTCTTGCGGGGAGCTTGCAGGGTTCTTTAAAGCTGCTGGAAACAAAGTTGCAGCTTTTCTTGGAGCAGGTCCGCTGTCCTCGGGAGTTTCTTGTCTTTTCGAAGCAGGGGCAGTCCTCAGAGGATGTCGAGGTCGCTGGTCCCTTTGGAAGGCGTCGCTGGAGCAGGATCTTTGGAAGGCAGGAGACAGGCCGGTGAGTTTCTGGAGCCAAGGCAGTTGTCGTCTTCTGGTCTTCCTCTGCAGGGGTTTTCAGCTAGGCAGTCCTTCTTCTTGTAGTTGCAGGAATCTAATTTTCTAGGGTTCAGGGTAGCCCTTAAATACTAAATTTAAGGGCGTGTTTAGGTCTGGGGGGTTAGTAGCCAATGGCTACTAGCCCTGAGGGTGGGTACACCCTCTTTGTGCCTCCTCCCAAGGGGAGGGGGTCACAATCCTAACCCTATTGGGGGAATCCTCCATCTGCAAGATGGAGGATTTCTAAAAGTTAGAGTCACTTCAGCTCAGGACACCTTAGGGGCTGTCCTGACTGGCCAGTGACTCCTCCTTGTTGCTTTCTTTGTTCCCTCCAGCCTTGCCGCCAAAAGTGGGGGCCGTGGCCGGAGGGGGCGGGCAACTCCACTAAGCTGGAGTGCCCTGCTGGGCTGTGACAAAGGGGTGAGCCTTTGAGGCTCACCGCCAGGTGTTACAGCTCCTGCCTGGGGGAGGTGTTAGCATCTCCACCCAGTGCAGGCTTTGTTACTGGCCTCAGAGTGACAAAGGCACTCTCCCCATGGGGCCAGCAACATGTCTCTGGTGTGGCAGGCTGCCGGAACTAGTCAGCCTACACAGACAGTCGGTTAAGTTTCAGGGGGCACCTCTAAGGTGCCCTCTGTGGTGTATTTTACAATAAAATGTACACTGGCATCAGTGTGCATTTATTGTGCTGAGAAGTTTGATACCAAACTTCCCAGTTTTCAGTGTAGCCATTATGGTGCTGGGGAGTTCGTGTTTGACAGACTCCCAGACCATATACTCTTATGGCTACCCTGCACTTACAATGTCTAAGGTTTTGTTTAGACACTGTAGGGGTACCATGCTCATGCACTGGTACCCTCACCTATGGTATAGTGCACCCTGCCTTAGGGCTGTAAGGCCTGCTAGAGGGGTGTCTTACCTATACTGCATAGGCAGTGAGAGGCTGGCATGGCACCCTGAGGGGAGTGCCATGTCGACTTACTCGTTTTGTTCTCACTAGCACACACAGGCTTGTAAGCAGTGTGTCTGTGCTGAGTGAGGGGTCTCTAGGGTGGCATAATACATGCTGCAGCCCTTAGAGACCTTCCCTGGCATCAGGGCCCTTGGTACCAGAGGTACCAGTTACAAGGGACTTATCTGGATGCCAGGGTCTGCCAATTGTGGATACAAAAGTACAGGTTAGGGAAAGAACACTGGTGCTGGGGCCTGGTTAGCAGGCCTCAGCACACTTTCAATTGTAAACATAGCATCAGCAAAGGCAAAAAGTCAGGGGGCAACCATGCCAAGGAGGCATTTCCTTACACAACCCCCCCCCAAACGAAAGAGGATGAGACTAACCTTTCCCAAGAGAGTCTTCATTTTCTAAGTGGAAGAACCTGGAAAGGCCATCTGCATTGGCATGGGCAGTCCCAGGTCTGTGTTCCACTATAAAGTCCATTCCCTGTAGGGAGATGGACCACCTCAACAGTTTAGGATTTTCACCTTTCATTTGCATCAGCCATTTGAGAGGTCTGTGGTCAGTTTGAACTAGGAAGTGAGTCCCAAAGAGGTATGGTCTCAGCTTCTTCAGGGACCAAACCACAGCAAAGGCCTCCCTCTCAATGGCACTCCAACGCTGCTCCCTGGGGAGTAACCTCCTGCTAATGAAAGCAACAGGCTGGTCAAGGCCATCATCATTTGTTTGGGACAAAACTGCCCCTATCCCATGTTCAGAGGCATCAGTCTGCACAATGAACTGCTTAGAATAATCTGGAGCTTTTAGAACTGGTGCTGAGCACATTGCTTGTTTCAGGGTGTCAAAGGCCTGTTGGCATTCCACAGTCCAGTTCACTTTCTTGGGCATTTTCTTGGAGGTGAGTTCAGTGAGGGCTGTCACAATGGATCCATATCCCTTCACAAACCTCCTGTAATACCCATCAAGCCAAGGAATGCCCTGACTTGAGTCTGGGTTTTTGGAGCTACCCAGTCCAGAATAGTCTGGATCTTGGGTTGGAGTGGCTGAACTTGGCCTCCACCTACAAGGTGGCCCAAGTAAACCACAGTTCCCTGCCCTATCTGGCATTTGGATGCCTTGATAGAGAGGCCTGCAGATTGCAGAGCCTTCAAAACCTTCTTCAGGTGGACCAGGTGATCCTGCCAGGTGGAGCTGAAGACAGCAATATCATCAAGATAAGCTGTGCTAAAGGACTCCAAGCCAGCAAGGACTTGATTCACCAACCTTTGGAAGGTGGCAGGGGCATTCTTTAAACCAAAGGGCATAACAGTAAACTGATAATGCCCATCAGGTGTGGAGAATGCTGTCTTTTCTTTTGCTCCAGGTGCCATTTTTATTTGCCAGTACCCTGCTGTCAAGTCAAAGGTACTTAGGAATTTGGCAGCACCTAATTTATCAATGAGCTCATCAGCTCTTGGAATTGGATGGGCATCTGTCTTGGTGACAGAGTTGAGCCCTCTGTAGTCCACACAAAACCTCATTTCTTTCTTCCCATCTTTGGTGTGAGGTTTGGGGACTAAGACCACTGGGCTAGCCCAGGGGCTGTCAGAGCGCTCAATCACTCCCAATTCCAGCATCTTGTGGACTTCCACCTTGATGCTTTCCTTAACATGGTCAGACTGTCTGAAGATTTTGTTCTTGACAGGCATGCTGTCTCCTGTGTCCACATCATGGGTACACAGGTGTGTCTGACCAGGGGTTAAGGAGAAGAGTTCAGGAAACTGTTGTAGGACTCTCCTACAATCAGCTTGCTGTTGGCCAGAGAGGGTGTCTGAGTAGATCACTCCATCTACTGTGCCATCTTTTGGGTCTGATGACAGAAGATCAGGGAGAGGTTCACTCTCTGCCTCCTGATCCTCATCTGTTACCATCAACAGATTCACATCAGCCCTGTCATGGAAGAGCTTAAGGCGGTTCACATGGATCACCCTTTTGGGGCTCCTGCTTGTGCCCAGGTCCACCAGGTAGGTGACCTGACTCTTCCTTTCTAGCACTGGGTACGGGCCACTCCATTTGTCCTGGAGTGCCCTGGGAGCCACAGGCTCCAGAACCCAGACTTTCTGCCCTGGTTGGAACTCAACCAGTGCAGCCTTTTGGTCATACCAAAACTTCTGGAGTTGTTGGCTGGCCTCAAGGTTTTTGGTTGCCTTTTCCATGTACTCTGCCATTCTAGAGCGAAGGCCAAGCACATAGTCCACTATGTCCTGTTTAGGCTCATGGAGAGGTCTCTCCCAGCCTTCTTTAACAAGAGCAAGTGGTCCCCTTACAGGATGACCAAACAGAAGTTCAAAGGGTGAGAATCCTACTCCCTTCTGTGGCACCTCTCTGTAAGCGAAAAGCAGACATGGCAAGAGGACATCCCATCTCCTTTTGAGTTTTTCTGGGAGCCCCATGATCATGCCTTTTAATGTCTTGTTGAATCTCTCAACTAAGCCATTAGTTTGTGGATGGTAGGGTGTAGTGAATTTATAAGTCACTCCACACTCATTCCACATGTGCTTTAGGTATGCTGACATGAAGTTGGTACCTCTGTCAGACACCACCTCCTTAGGGAAACCCACTCTGGTAAAAATACCAATGAGGGCCTTGGCTACTGCAGGGGCAGTAGTCGACCTAAGGGGAATAGCTTCAGGATACCTGGTAGCATGATCCACTACTACCAGGATATACAGATTTCCTGAGGCTGTGGGAGGTTCTAGTGGACCAACTATGTCCACACCCACTCTTTCAAAGGGAACCCCCACCACTGGAAGTGGAATGAGGGGGGCCTTTGGATGCCCACCTGTCTTACCACTGGCTTGACAGGTGGGGCAGGAGAGGCAAAACTCCTTAACCATGTTGGACATATTGGGCCAGTAGAAGTGGTTGACTAACCTCTCCCACGTCTTGGTTTGTCCCAAATGTCCAGCAAGGGGAATGTCATGGGCCAATGTTAGGATGAACTCTCTGAACAGCTGAGGCACTACCACTCTCCTAGTGGCACCAGGTTTGGGGTCTCTGGCCTCAGTGTACAGGAGTCCATCTTCCCAATAGACCCTATGCGTTCCATTTTTCTTGCCTTTGGACTCTTCAGCAGCTTGCTGCCTAAGGCCTTCAAGAGAGGGACAGGTTTCTTGTCCCTTACACAGCTCCTCCCTTGAGGGTCCCCCTGGGCCTAAGAGCTCAACCTGATAAGGTTCAAGCTCCAAAGGCTCAGTTCCCTCAGAGGGCAGAACTTCTTCCTGAGAAGAGAGGTTCCCTTTCTTTTGCTGTGTTGCAGTTGGTTTCCCAACTGACTTTCCTTTCCTCTTGGTAGGCTGGGCCATTCTTCCAGACTCCAGCTCTACTTGTTCACCCTGTGCCTTGCATTGTGCTCTTGTTTTCACACACACCAGTTCAGGGATACCCAGCATTGCTGCATGGGTTTTTAGTTCTACCCCAGCCCATGCTGAGGACTCCAGGTCATTTCCAAGCAGACAGTCCACTGGGATATTTGAGGAGACCACCACCTGTTTCAGGCCCTTGACCCCTCCCCATTCTAAAGTAACCATTGCCATGGGATGTACTTTTCTCTGATTGTCAGCGTTGGTGACTGTGTAAGTATTTCCAGTCAGGTATTGGCCAGGGGAAACCAGTTTCTCTGTCACCATGGTGACACTGGCACCTGTATCCCTCAGGCCCTCTATTCTAGTCCCATTAATTAAGAGTTGCTGTCTGTATTTTTGCATGTTAGGCGGCCAGACAGCTAGTGTGGCTAAATCCACCCCACCCTCAGAAACTAGAGTAGCTTCAGTGTGGACCCTGATTTGCTCTGGGCACACTGTTGATCCCACTTGGAGACTAGCCATACCAGTGTTACCTGGATGGGAGTTTGGAGTGGAACCTTTCTTGGGACAGGCCTTGTCTCCAGTTTGGTGTCCATGCTGTTTACAGCTATGACACCAGGCCTTTTTGGGATCAAAGTTTTTACCCTTGTACCCATTGTTTTGTGAAGAGGCTCTGGGCCCACCCTCCTGTGCAGGTTTTTGGGGGCCTGTAGAAGACTCTTTACTATTTTTAGTTTTGGTTGTCTCATCACCCTTCCCCTGGGGAGTCTTTGTGACCCCTTTCTTTTGGTCACCCCCTGTTGAAGTCTTGGACACCCTTGTCTTGACCCAATGGTCCGCCTTCTTTCCCAATTCTTGGGGAGAAATTGGTCCTAGGTCTACCAGATGCTGATGCAGTTTATCATTGAAACAATTACTTAACAGGTGTTCTTTCACAAATAAATTGTACAGCCCATCATAATTACTTACACCACTGCCTTGAATCCAACCATCTAGTGTTTTCACTGAGTAGTCAACAAAGTCAACCCAGGTCTGGCTCGAGGATTTTTGAGCCCCCCTGAACCTAATCCTGTACTCCTCAGTGGAGAATCCAAAGCCCTCAATCAGGGTACCCTTCATGAGGTCATAAGATTCTGCATCTTTTCCAGAGAGTGTGAGGAGTCTATCCCTACACTTTCCAGTGAACATTTCCCAAAGGAGAGCACCCCAGTGAGATCTGTTAACTTTTCTGGTTACACAAGCCCTCTCAAAAGCTGTGAACCACTTGGTGATGTCATCACCATCTTCATATTTTGTCACAATCCCTTTGGGGATTTTTAACATGTCAGGAGAATCTCTGACCCTATTTATATTGCTGCCACCATTGATGGGTCCTAGGCCCATCTCTTGTCTTTCCCTTTCTATGGCTAGGAGCTGTCTCTCTAAAGCCAATCTTTTGGCCATCCTGGCTAACAGGAGGTCATCTTCACTGAGAGCATCCTCAGTGATTTCAGAAATGTGGGACCCTCCTGTGAGGGACTCACCATTTCTGACTAACACAGTTGGAGACAGGACTTGAGGGGTCCTGTTCTCCCTATTTAGGACTGGAGGAGGGACATTGGCCTCCAAGTCACTAATTTCTTCCTCTGTGATGTCATCATCAGAGGGGTTGGCTTTTTCAAACTCTGCCAACAGCTCCTGGAGCTGAATTTTGGTAGGTCTGGAGCCAATGGTTATTTTTTTGATATTACAGAGAGACCTTAGCTCCCTCATCTTAAGATGGAGGTAAGGTGTGGTGTCGAGTTCCACCACATTCATCTCTGTATCAGACATTATTTTGCTAAAAGTTGGAAGACTTTTTAAAGAATCTAAAACTGTTTCTAGAATCTAATTTCAAACTTTTAACAAACTTTTAAACTCTAAAAGACAATGCTAAACAGGGACTTAACACACAAGGCCCTAGCAGGACTTTTAAGAATTTAGAAAACTTTTCAAATTGCAAAAATGAATTTCTAATGACAATTTTGGAATTTGTCGTGTGATCAGGTATTGGCTGAGTAGTCCAGCAAATGCAAAGTCTTGTACCCCACCGCTGATCCACCAATGTAGGAAGTTGGCTCTGTATGTGCTATTTCAAAGTAAGGAATAGCATGCACAGAGTCCAAGGGTTCCCCTTAGAGGTAAGATAGTGGCAAAAAGAGATAATACTAATGCTCTATTTTGTGGTAGTGTGGTCAAGCAGTAGGCTTATCCAAGGAGTAGTGTTAAGCATTTGTTGTACATACACATAGACAATAAATGAGGTACACACACTCAGAGACAAATCCAGCCAATAGGTTTTTATATAGAAAAATATCTTTTCTTAGTTTATTTTAAGAACCACCGGTTCAAATTCTACATGTAATATCTCATTCGAAAGGTATTGCAGGTAAGTACTTTAGGAACTTCAAATCATCAAAATTGCATGTATACTTTTCAAGTTATTCACAAATAGCTGTTTTAAAAGTGGACACTTAGTGCAATTTTCACAGTTCCTAGGGGAGGTAAGTATTTGTTAGGTTAACCAGGTAAGTAAGACACTTACAGGGCTTAGTTCTTGGTCCAAGGTAGCCCACCGTTGGGGGTTCAGAGCAACCCCAAAGTCACCACACCAGCAGCTCAGGGCCGGTCAGGTGCAGAGTTCAAAGTGGTGCCCAAAACACATGGGCTAGAATGGAGAGAAGGGGGTGCCCCGGTTCCGGTCTGCTTGCAGGTAAGTACCCGCGTCTTCGGAGGGCAGACCAGGGGGGTTTTGTAGGGCACCGGGGGACACACAAGCCCACACAGGAATTTCACCCTCAGCAGCGCGGGGGCGGCCGGGTGCAGTGTAGAAACAAGCGTCGGGTTCGCAATGTTAGTCTATGAGAGATCTCGGGATCTCTTCAGCGCTGCAGGCAGGTAAGGGGGGGGTTCCTCGGGGAAACCTCCACTTGGTCAAGGGAGAGGGACTCCTGGGGGTCACTCCTCCAGTGAAAGTCCGGTCCTTCAGGTCCTGGGGGCTGCGGGTGCAGGGTCTCTCCCAGGTGTCGGGACTTGGGACTCAAAGAGTCGCGGTCAGGGGAAGCCTCGGGATTCCCTCTGCAGGCGGCGCTGTGGGGGCTCAGGGGGGACAGGTTTTTGTACTCACAGTCTTAGAGTAGTCCTGGGGTCCCTCCTGAGGTGTTGGATCGCCACCAGCCGAGTCGGGGTCGCCGGGTGCAGTGTTGCAAGTCTCACGCTTCTTGCGGGGAGCTTGCAGGGTTCTTTAAAGCTGCTGGAAACAAAGTTGCAGCTTTTCTTGGAGCAGGTCCGCTGTCCTCGGGAGTTTCTTGTCTTTTCGAAGCAGGGGCAGTCCTCAGAGGATGTCGAGGTCGCTGGTCCCTTTGGAAGGCGTCGCTGGAGCAGGATCTTTGGAAGGCAGGAGACAGGCCGGTGAGTTTCTGGAGCCAAGGCAGTTGTCGTCTTCTGGTCTTCCTCTGCAGGGGTTTTCAGCTAGGCAGTCCTTCTTCTTGTAGTTGCAGGAATCTAATTTTCTAGGGTTCAGGGTAGCCCTTAAATACTAAATTTAAGGGCGTGTTTAGGTCTGGGGGGTTAGTAGCCAATGGCTACTAGCCCTGAGGGTGGGTACACCCTCTTTGTGCCTCCTCCCAAGGGGAGGGGATCACAATCCTAACCCTATTGGGGGAATCCTCCATCTGCAAGATGGAGGATTTCTAAAAGTTAGAGTCACTTCAGCTCAGGACACCTTAGGGGCTGTCCTGACTGGCCAGTGACTCCTCCTTGTTGCTTTCTTTGTTCCCTCCAGCCTTGCCGCCAAAAGTGGGGGCCGTGGCCGGAGGGGGCGGGCAACTCCACTAAGCTGGAGTGCCCTGCTGGGCTGTGACAAAGGGGTGAGCCTTTGAGGCTCACCGCCAGGTGTTACAGCTCCTGCCTGGGGGAGGTGTTAGCATCTCCACCCAGTGCAGGCTTTGTTACTGGCCTCAGAGTGACAAAGGCACTCTCCCCATGGGGCCAGCAACATGTCTCTGGTGTGGCAGGCTGCCGGAACTAGTCAGCCTACACAGACAGTCGGTTAAGTTTCAGGGGGCACCTCTAAGGTGCCCTCTGTGGTGTATTTTACAATAAAATGTACACTGGCATCAGTGTGCATTTATTGTGCTGAGAAGTTTGATACCAAACTTCCCAGTTTTCAGTGTAGCCATTATGGTGCTGGGGAGTTCGTGTTTGACAGACTCCCAGACCATATACTCTTATGGCTACCCTGCACTTACAATGTCTAAGGTTTTGTTTAGACACTGTAGGGGTACCATGCTCATGCACTGGTACCCTCACCTATGGTATAGTGCACCCTGCCTTAGGGCTGTAAGGCCTGCTAGAGGGGTGTCTTACCTATACTGCATAGGCAGTGAGAGGCTGGCATGGCACCCTGAGGGGAGTGCCATGTCGACTTACTCGTTTTGTTCTCACTAGCACACACAAGCTGGCAAGCAGTGTGTCTGTGCTGAGTGAGAGGTCTCCAGGGTGGCATAAGACATGCTGCAGCCCTTAGAGACCTTCCTTGGCATCAGGGCCCTTGGTACTAGAAGTACCAGTTACAAGGGACTTATCTGGATGCCAGGGTCTGCCAATTGTGGATACAAAAGTACAGGTTAGGGAAAGAACACTGGTGCTGGGGCCTGGTTAGCAGGCCTCAGCACACTTTCAATTGTAAACATAGCATCAGCAAAGGCAAAAAGTCAGGGGGCAACCATGCCAAGGAGGCATTTCCTTACACCTACCCACCCTGTTCTGTCCCTGCACCACGCCACCTGTAAGGCAGCAACGAAAACGCAAATACTCAATGAAGGTAAAAAAACATAACAGCACAACAACATGGCAACTGACAAAAAAATCTATTAAAATACTTTAAAAATGCTTAGAAACAAGTTGATGTAAATTGTTAAGCGTTTTATTTTGTCAATTGAAAGCTATTCCCTGCCGCCTGGACTGGGCTTGGGGGTGAAAGAGCCTGCGCTCTAGTTCCAGCCAGAGATGGCGCAGACCGTGCTGCTGGTACCTGCTGCGCGGCTTCCTAGCGCTGTGACTAGGCTCAGCTACAGATGCTTACCAGAGGGGATCATCAGGGAGAGCGCGGTGGCCGACGCGGATTTGATGACCTTGTTCACGGGTCTGGAGGTGCGCTTCTCGACAGAATCACCCGAGAGCAGCCGATGCCGGGCCCTGCGCACGGCCAAGTCACTGATGGCTTTCGGGGTGGTGAACTCGGACCCCTCGTAGCTGTTACTGCGGATGCGTTGATCAGAGAAGCCTGGGCTGCTCCCAGCTGGAAATTTAAACACAACGCATTAAAGCCCATTGCTTTTTCACGGAAGATGACAGGATACCTGTTCACACAGTACTCTGTATTCAAACTTCAGTTCTTATATACTACAGGATCAACAGCATCATATTCTCTTCTCCCTACCAGTTTATTAAAGTACACTTTTATAAGAAATACCTTTGGACTGCAGGCAGACACCATCTCTTACTGAAACACCAATACTCTTATAAGAAAATAGTTATTAGTGGGTTATCCCTTGTGCACAAAATAATAAATATTTGACTAGCAAAGTTTCTAATGGATATTATACCATGTGTGCAAAATCGTCTTATTTTAAAGTTTGCTTAAAGACCTCTCCGGGATCCAGTTTGTTGCCAAGGAGAACCAGAGATGCACAGAGGAGAAATGAATGCCACCTGCATCGTTTGCCCCTAGTTTCTCATTTCATCATTAGAGATGCTTTTTCTTTTTTGACATGTACGTCGATTATCGTCCATGTCGCCTCCTGTCTCCGACTGTATCTTACAATGTCTAATTGTGTGCTTTATTCTTCTAGGTAAATCAGAAACTACATTATTTAATTTTGAATTCATATTTGCCTGATTTACATAACTATGTTTTTATTGTATTGTGCTTTACTGTGAAGGTTTCCCTGATTCCCTCCAGCAGGGCTATCGTGGCTCTGCTCTTTAACCTCGATATTTACCTTCCTCTTCCTTGCCGCCCTCCCCCCGCACAGCGCCACCTCTGCAAACTGCCTTTCTAGTTTGCCTTTTACTTCACATGTCACACCTACTTTTAGAAAGATCAAGAGAAGGCAGGTAAAAATGTGACTGATCGGTTTTAATTTGCATTGTTTTCTAAAGAACACTTGTGCTCGGCCTAACTACCAAAAAGTAAGCTATATGAGCAACTTTGAGAAGTCACTAGTCTAATCAGGTGAGACTGATCTAAAGCAGGTTATGGTGTTGGATATTTTTTGAATGTGGGAAATAATTCGGCTTTCCCTGCGCTCATTAAATATGAGTAAAACCCACACCAACCAAGACAATAAAAACCGCACACCTACTGCTTCCTACCCGACCAGGCAAGGCAAGTGAACATTTAAAGCTAAAAATTGATGAAAGAACAATTTCAGAAATATATGGGAGGTAGGCCAACTTATGTAGGCTATCCCAGGATATTAGAACACAAAAGAGAGTGGTGGGAGTCATACCGCCCCACACATACTCCCAAAACAAATTAACACATCCATATACCACTGGAAGTGTGGGGTGGTCAGAGATGAGGGTGAAACTGGATTAGTGCACCCTCAGCTAATAGTACCGATTAGGTGTAGGTTAGTTCTATGGGGAGGTGTGTGTAGAGTGTCTCTATGAAGATGGCTGTGTCTTACAAGAGGGAGTTCCTTTTACGGACTAGGTGGTCTCACACACATAATTGTGTCATGCTTCATCATTTGACCACCTAGCCCCACCCAGGTAAGATAGTACTACCTGGGCGGACTCAACCTCGTTGTTAAAGAAACGACAGTGGGAGTGCTGAAATAAATCTTACTGGATAATTATCAGGGATCCAGATGAGGTAAGAATAAAATTACTGTGCTGAAATGGTCAGAGGCATTCGTCAGGGTCTAGGATCCCCTAAACGTAGCTGCTATTAGGCGTGCTCGCTGAGTGAAATGAAAAAAGGTAAAAGGCCTACCTGAACAGATTGTTCATACTAGGGTAGGTCCCAGGAAAAGGCACTCTGGGCACCGGCATGTAGGTACACCCACCGGTATTTCCCTTTGGAGTGAGTGTGACTACAAGGGATACCTCCCCCGGCATTACCCAGACCAGAGACTAGTCACCTGACCTTGCAGCACATAGCGAGGGCAGAAACATGTTGGTCCCTGTTTTTAAGACTCTATGAGACATTAGCACTCAACTGAGTCCCAATCCCATTTTAGCCTTACCTGCATGCACCTTTATTAAAGTACCTAACCAATCGAGATAGGTGACATGAATGGTAATTTTATTCTTACCTGGGTGTCACACACCGCCCCACAGAACTAACCTATGCCTAATCGGTACTATTAGCTGAGGTTGCACTAATCCAGTTTCACCCTCATCTCTGACCACCCCACACTTCCAGTGGTATATGGCTATCCCAGGATAACCATTGAAATGTACATATCACAAGGGATAAACCCTGAAGATTACAGAAAAAGGGAGGCTGAGGAGAGAAATAGAGGGCGGGTGTGCAGACAAAACGCGATTCATGTTCTACACTATACAAAAACTGCATCACGGCAAACACCAGAGAAAAGCAGGGGCATACAATGAAGTACGTATCACTCACATGAATATGCATTACAAGTGCAGCTTTTCAATACAAAAGATCAATATTGGGAATAATTAAAGCAAACGGGAGGTACATAAGAAGTAAGGCAATTCATTTTTTTAATCTATAGAAAGGACTGTGAATCCAGAAAGCAGGTCTTCTCAAGTGAACTATCCAGATTGCAGACAATTTGACCATAAACCTAAGTGTAGCTCTACGTTCTACTACACCTGTCAGAGTTGAGCTGCTGAGGTTACTAGCCCCTGATGATGGGGAAGATGTCACCGTCTCTTCATCCAGCTTGAGTTGCCTCTCCAAGGGCTGCTCCGGGATGGACACAGGCACTCCTTCCCGTGACGTCACAGCAGAGAGGAGCCCCCCCTCATGCTGCTGCTGCAGAGGCTTCTTCAGGGCACCGCCCTCCTCCTCGGCAGAGATAGCAAACCGAGGCATATCCACTAGCGCTGAGCAGCGGCGCCGGACCGTGAGTGGCGGGCTGGAGTCACTCTCGGTGTGCGAGGACTCTGAGACGGACAGACGCTTACGAAGGCTGGAATCAAACAAGGGACCACTATCAGACACAGCAATGAATTACACCTTTTCCACCACCAATGGTTCTTGCATGCATGCTAAGCAAATTCAATGATAAATCACCAAAAAGCCAAAACCAAGAAAATCACTTCAAAATGTTTTAGCTTTAAAAATAGTATTGAGCAGCCTGCAGGTTGGTGCGTCAATCAAACTGTTTAATGGTTTCATTTCAGGTGAGTCCCAGGAGCATGGCACATGTTACTATTTTCTTTAAGCTTTTATCCTAATTTCCTTTCCCTGATCCCATTTATAACATCCATTACCAACAAGTGCTCCCTCCAAGAGTGGGGGTTGAGCCTGCCCGGCTATGACTAGGTAGCCGGGCGAGGACTCAATGATAAAGAATGTCACACAGTTGTGTAGGTGAGAGTCCTTTTAGAAAAACAATGTTTTTCGCTGCCGGTGACAGGGAATAAGACTAGGTGTGTTATTGATAATTGATGGGTGCATCCCTCTCTATATATGTCGCTTAATATAAAGGGAAGATGGGATGCTGACCTACTTTTCTTTCTCCGTCCTTCCTATGTATATATAGTGATTTTCTAATTGTCCTCTATTGCAGGTCCCAGCACGTTACATGCTATGACCACTTCTTGACAGCTCACAATGACAATTAAATATGAGATATTCCTCAATTCTATCCTAAAAGATCTTGCCACCTTTACTCCCTCCAGCCTATTCCTGCTCAGGACCAAAAACTTCAAACTAAATATCTCTTGATGGACAACCCAGTCAAGTGGCTATAATCATATAAACTAGCATTAAGGGACCAGCAAAGCTGCCAGCTTATTGAAAATCATAAATTGAGCACCTCTCTTACGTCTTCATTCATCACAGTGCTAAGTGCTGCATTCTTTAACATGATAACCATACCTAGGTGGTCATCACACGACACAGGATCAAAACTAAGACATCCTTCCAACCACACACCCTACACCAAGGGTCTCCAACCTTTTCTTTACTAAGAGCTACTTATGTTCAATGAAAATCACCCAAGCTACTAATATTATTAGTATTGCTGTGTTATAACAGACACTGCATCAAACAAGATTACATTAGTGGCCACCCTTTGCAAGATTAACACCAGTGATCACCTCTGTAGATCAGGCAGGATAATCAGCAGTAACGTGAAAAAGGGTTTGTCAATTTGGAATGCCTTTAAGATGGGTAGTACCTAGCAGTCATAGCTGCAATGCCACTGGCACCACCGTAACAATATTAGCAATACAACTCCCAACTGATTTATCACTTAATTATCAGCTTTAAATACATTTTGGAAGTTAAACCATTTTTTCTCCAAACATCAGCTTAGTAGTTCCGAAGATGCACACATTTTCATTTCGAGAACACAATTTTCAATTTTTATATGAATATATTAATGCAGACAAGCAAAACCTTTTTGTTTTGTAGGCTGGGCTGCACACAGGAGAGTACCTTACAGATAGCTGGATAGCCACCAGTAGCTCACGAGCTACTCATTGGAGAAGCCTGCCTTACAGAGGGTAACATGCTATCCATGCAGGCAAGCGCTTCCGCACCGCACATAAGGGTAATATAAATAAATGTTGCAGTACAACACAATAGAATAGATAGCATTAATGTCAAGGGTGATCAATCAAAAAACTACCTTTCGTCCACTGAAGGCCACAATCACATGAGGGGAAGATTATTTTTTCAAGCACCTCAACATCTCCAATATGTCTCTGTCTAGGGATCAAACTGCTGAATGTGGACAACAGTTCTCTTTACGCCAAGCCTTTAAATGAGCGTCTTTGTTTTGCTTTTTTGCAGTCATTCTCGCCATCTTTGGTCAACTTACTTCCGCAATGCTTCATGGACTGGGCAAGGGCGGACCAAAGTACCTAATGCAAGAACTTGCGCTTCTACAACCAGACTTACCTTTAAGATGGACAACATAGAACTTGCTCGAAACACTTGGGCTTGGCTTTTCTAAATAGTGGAGTTACTGCTTACACAGCACTAGAACAACATTTCATGTTTTTTTTTTTTTATATATATATTTTTTTAGCTCTGTGTCAATACAGAAAAGTGCAAAATATGTAGAAATGAGGCGTTAAAGTACTGGTTGTGTTCTGTACGAACAGGATAAAAAGCGGCAACACATTTCTGCTTTATAGGTTTATAAGTAAAAAAGTTGATAGAGACTCCAGAAAGAGAAAGCAAGTTTTAAGGACTAGACACGACAGGCCCACATCCTAGGACAGCTGCTCTGACGGCACTTACAAAATCAATGGTTAAGCAACATTTGCTCCAACCTTCCCATCAAATTTCAGTAATATTAGTGCAAAAAGATAACAGACTTTGGTGGTATTTAACATGTCCAGTGCACAAAATTAATTTAACACATTTTAGAAAGAAAAAGGAGGGTAGGCTATTCCTCCTCAGCTACAAAAACCTGCACCCTTACTTGAGACAACTGCAAGTTTAAAAAGGTCTATTCCTGAACCAATATGACAACTATAATGAAATGGTTTCTTACCTGTAGGAGTAGTTTTACTCCTTGAAGAATTTCCTGGATTAATATGATGTGCACTATTCCGCCATCTAGTGGTTGGGACTGGAATTCTCCAATGTATTAGTAGTACGCCTTCTGATTTTTTTTTTTTTTTTGGGGGGTGGGGGGGGGGGGGGGTGGTAGGAGTGGGGAGGGCCATGGAGACTGTCCCACCACGGTGCCTAATCCAGCCTCTCCTGGTGTCATATGCCCTTCCTGGAAGCATCCAAGAGTGGTCCTCATTTTAAGATTATTATTATTATTATTACTTTTTTGCTTCTGGGGAGGTGTGTGGGTCGCATGTGAATGCAGAAAATTCTTCAAGCTGCAAAACTACTCCTACAAGTAAGAAACCATTTTGTTTTGCAGCATGAATATTTTCTGGATTCACATTCTGTGCATTGATTTTGCATTATTTTTAGGGTCGAGCCTGCGCCGCATGCGCTTGCGCATGCGTTTCGCTTGCAAGACGCCTTAGTAGTTAGAAAAGGGCTCGGAGCCCCGTCCAAGTCACGTCAGTGTCTTTCATTGGTTCGTGGGCTTGCCTTTTAAAATCTGCTTTCTTTTATTAGTGGAAGGCATGCATACATCATGCCTTTTCCGGTGGTTAGCCCTCCTCGAGCGAAGCGACCAAGTACTGAAAACATGCGAGGCTCGCTGTTTTCCGTCCGGTTTGTGGACTACTTTTTATCTTTTTTCGCAGCGCGATCTCGCTTGGCAGAAGTCGAGCGCTTTGCATGACATCAACCCGGTTACATAGTTAATTGCACTTTTGCCGGTCACGTAGATAATTGCACATTTGCGAAAGGTTTCATTACGAGTGAACTGTAGCAGCGCGATCGCGCTCTTTTTTTTCAATTTAATGTGGCAAGAAAAG
The DNA here is from genome assembly GCF_031143425.1 of Pleurodeles waltl. NCBI lineage: Eukaryota > Metazoa > Chordata > Amphibia > Caudata > Salamandridae > Pleurodeles > Pleurodeles waltl. Next base: position 957,123,947 of record NC_090443.1, read on the forward strand.
CCCGGTTGAGAGTTTACTTGCTAATAGCTCTAACTCTGAGAAATGAGAGACCCGTTGCATTGCAAGTGCTTGTTTATCCTTGTGGGGGTTGGGCTGAAGATGAGTTTGAGTTTGTAAATAAATGTTTTAATACGTTTTGTCCACTTGAGATTCCTTCATCATTTGCACGACTATGCAATAATGCTTTGTGAAAGTGTGCATTGATGACACAGTAGCCTAGCTGCCATGCAAATATCCTGCAATGGCATATTTGCTAGAAAAGCTATTGTTGTTCCTCTCTTGGAAAGCATGAGCAACACATCAGCCTCAAACAACTTGTCACCATACCCACCCACATCGCATGGCGCATGCTCAAACCCATTTTTACATCCAGAGACAGTCTAGTAAAGCCACGTCTTGCAGCTCACCTAGACTGACCACTACAGCATCCTTTTCACCATCCCAGGATCTACAAACACTGGCACCATGCCCCTCCCCAAGCTCCAGGGACAGAAACTGGAAAAAGAGATCAGAAGACCAGTAGAACTGCACTTTCAACTCCCACCTGCCAAACATAACAACAGACCCAGAACAGGCTGAAAAAACTCCCAGTGGATTACGGAATATGCAGAGACAATCGCCCTCTGCCAAGCAAGCCAAACCCAAAGTACCTGCCAGAAAAGCCAGCTGGTTCACAGCGGAGCCGAAATTCAACAAAAGCAACTGCCGGCAACTAGAAAGAAAGTGGCATATGAGCAAAAAGACACACCACCTTCAAGACAGCACTCAATCAGTACCATGTCTCCTGAAAGAAACAAAGAAAAAAAACATCTAAGCAGACCGTATAGAAGCCTGCAACAACCGCAGCAAGGAAGTTTTTGCCATAGTGAAGGAATTCTCCAACCCCGCAGCCACCGGGAAAGACATCACTCCCTCCGAAGAACGGTGTGACACCCTGGTGAACTTCTTCCATGACAAGATCTCAGCCATCTATGAGAATTTCAAATCCTCGAATGCCAACAGCGTCAGCCTGCTCACATCCACAAACACAAACCTGAACACCTGATCACTTGTTGGGACCCTCTCACAACTAAAGCCGCAGTCTCCATCATGAACTCTGTACAGTCGGAAGCACCCATGGACTCATGTCCCCACCATATCTTCAACCTCGGAAGCAAGACAATTGGCGATGAGCTGAAAAACCTCCTGAACGCCTACATCACTACGGCCTCCTTCCCTGAGGACAGGAAACACACTGAAGTGAGGTCTCTCCTGAAGAAACTATCCCCTGACCCCCAGCAGAACTGAAGAAGTACCGGCCCATTTCCCTGCTCCCCTTTCCGGTGAAGGTTCTTGAAAAGACAATCAACCAGATACTCACCAAACACCCAGAGCACTACAAACTCCTGGACCCCACTCAATCCTGATTCCGAGCTAACCACAGCACCGAGGCAGCCCAGATAGCAGCCACCAACAACATTAGGGCCCTCCTGAACTGCAGTGAAACAGCACCCCTCATCCTCCTGGACCTGTCAGCAGCCTTCAACATTGTCTGCCACCACATCTGGATCAACAGACCCCACCAAATCGGAATCTAGGGAGATGCCTTAAAATGGACCGCATTATACCTCACAAGAAGAACCCAGAGAATCCATCTGTCCCCGTTCACCTCAGAACCCAAGAAGAGTATATGTGGCGTCCCACAAGGATCGCCCCTCAGCCCCATGCTCTTCAACATGAACATGACCCGCCCTGGCCAATACTGTCAAATCGCACAGACTCAACATCATCTAATACGCCAATGACACCCAGCTCATCCTATCACGGCCAGAAGACCCTTCCACCACCAGAGCCAACTTCCACAGATGAATGATGAATGTCGCCAACTGGATGAAGGACAACTGCCTCAAGCTCCTAACAGAAAATACAGAAATCCTTATCTTTGGAACAACACCTCGCCATGGAATAAGGCTTGGTGGCCTGCTGAACTCTTCCCATCCCCTACCCAACATACCACACCCGCAACCTCGGCATCATCTTGGGCAGCAAGTTATCTATGCAGAAACAGGTAAACACAGTCACATCTGCCTGCTTCCACACCCGACGCATGCTTCATAAGATTGGAAAAAGTAGGTGGTGTGTGTGAGAGGGGGTGGTGATGTAGTGAGACACTTTCTGGAGGGGGCAGACACTCCTCTTTATGGCTATGCTCTTCCTCTTGCATGTTCCTGAAAGCGATGGCGTAGTGGTGTTTGGTACTGCCATTGTTGTGTTGGTGTTTGGCTTGTGCCTTGAAACCCTTGGTGTAAGGTTGTATTTGAAAAACATCTTCCGTTTTCCGACAGGTGTTGATCCTCTCTGTATGTGTCCCTAAATTGCAGGCCTTGCATAGACTGTGCAGTGCCATTATCCTTCTTAGGTTGCTGAAGAGTTTCATACACAGTACTACCTAACAGCTGTCACCCATTGAAAGGCATGTCATTCTCCTGTACCTATGGCTTGAAAACTGACACCCTTAGCCAGGCATGTCGTCTCAGGGTAGTTCCCGCCACCATTTGTCTACTTGCTGTCTGCTGCTGTAGTGAAATATGTGTTTTTGACCACTGACTTTGTGTTGCAGTACTTGGCACCTGGATTAGTTGTTCAGTGTTCACCAATTGCAGACTACATTTTGTATTCAGTTTAGCTGCCTATTGACTTTATCGTAGAGTTAGACATGCAGTTGAGACCTTGTTAAATCCGTCTGTGTTTTTCCACATTGTAAGCTGTGCTTGTTTTCGTATTCTCTCTCGCCGAAGAGCTAGGACATATCACCGAACAGTTAGTCATCCAGCACGATAAGAATGTATCAGACTTCTGTTTTTTTTTGTGCAAGCAGGGAACGGTTTGGCCTTGGGAGAAATGCCTTGGGATGTGGGCCAATTCTTAAAGTGTTCCTTTCAACTCTGACCTACATTAGTCAGCATGTTTAAATATTTCTTTTTTAAGGGAGGTTTTTTTTTTCTAGAAAGCACTCTCCGGTTCTTTGAGATATAAAAAGGTAGCCCTGCTCAGTAGAGGTGGAATTTCCAAAACCTCAGTCAGGATTAGATGTCAAATGCCTGACACATCGGTCTTGTGAGGGTGGAGATCCCTTTCTCGCAGTTGTACGGGGTCATCTCCTTGCTGGAATGAGAAAGATGAAGAGCTTGGCAGGCCCTATGGTGTTGAATGTTTACTTTATTCTATGCTTTGCATAATTATAACTACATATATTTGCTGTTTACAATGCAGTTGAGAATCACTTTGTGTATATTTTCATTTCATTGCTGTGACTATTTTTGAAAGTGTGCTTTCGACCTACTGATCATCTTTTTTAGGAACCTCGTGGTGAAATAATAATAAATGTCTTCTTTGAACTGAGGAGTGCATTCCAGAGATATTTGTCAGCTCGGTCATTAGTGAAAGCAAAACAGTAGTTGCAATGCTTTTCCCCTCTTCTACCAGAGATTCTGCCCTTTTGTGGTAATGTTTCATCAGGTGCTTCATCGGCTCTGCCATCTCGTCCCAGTGCTGTACGCATTTCTGTTGAGCAGAGCATCAGAGTTGGCTATTCACTTTTGAGTTAATCCTCCCCCTTCAAAATTTCTCCCCACCATGCCCATCTTTTTTATTTCTTTATCTGGTGCTGGTCCGGATGTTGTTGGTATATTATATTAGCCTTCTTTCTGGCTGTAGAGGCAATGATGGAGTGTACTAGTAGGTGTCAATACCCTCCTCTGGTCAATCATTGTCGACATCCTGCCACTGATGGCTCATCGAATCAAGCGCTTGTTGATGTCATCCGGTGTGGCTCTAGGTAACACATTTAAACTCTAGTAGATTTTCGAGGACAATAAATTGTATACCATGTAGCTTGCAAAGCCAAATACCTGTTACCTAAAGTGTTTTGAACTGTTAACAACTGCCATATGAAGCACTATTTATGAGCCATCTTGCCAGTATAATTTGTTAACATTTTTCTGATGTTTGCACATAGCACCAGAGATATGGAAGGCATCTAACGTGCAATGTAATTTCTCGTCTTCCATTAGGCACTTTAACATACATTTTCAAAATGTACCAGTCATCACCTTCTCTCCTCTGTCTTCTAATGTCTAAAAAGCTTTTCACGAAATAGGTCCTCTCTAATTTTAATACCTGTATAGGTACAAATAATGTATACTGTGGCTCTAATGCTTCACCGGCCTCCAATAAAACTGTAAATAAAAAAAATGCAAATCAAAGGTTGTGACTTGGAGATAATAAGCCTGTAAACTGTTCTTTTTTTGTGTATTTTTGTTTTTTTTGGGGTGGGGGTTGTTTGAGGTCCTAATAATAAACTAAACGTACAGCAATGCCATTTAAAAATTTACAGAGATGAAGAACACAAAGAAAATACAACAATACAACTGAACTTCCTCAATTTGCAATATGACAACCACAGTCAAGAGAGCAAAGGCCTATCCAAAGTTATCAGGATACATTTTCAAGAACAGAGGCTCACATTTCAGGAGAGCCGATTATCCAGCCTCGGTCGCGGTTCTTCAGTCCTCCAAGGCTGTCCAGTTTGTCCTCTTTCTCCTCACTCAGGCTCCGCTTGGTGGGTGGAGGGGTCTTCTTCTCTTCGTGAACGGACAAACGCTCCATACTGCTGTATACCTGTAGAGCAGAAGCACATGGTGAGAGCTCAGGCACAAATAAAGAAAAGCTCATTAGAATCATCCATTCAACGCCCACGGAACCTCATGGAACAATGAGTAAAGTGTGGAATGACTACAGATATGTATTTTATTGTGCTACCATAAAGCTAATGAATCACTAATAGCTAAAGCTTAAGCACATTCTACTAGGGGGAAAGCAGCTACTGCTGCTTTACTGCTCAACATCCAGTTTCCTGAACTTTGTAAGGCAGCGTCCTGGAAATCAGTCATACTTTCACCAAGCACTACTGCCTAGATTCTGATGCTAGAGCAGATGCTCAGGTAGGGCAGGCTTACCTGAGAAATCTATTTGCCTAACCTGCCTAGGTGTCCTCGGTCTTCTCCACTGCGATATATGGGGATGGGCTTTCTACTCTATTCAGTGTTTATGACAATACATGGAAATTCCCCACGAGAGAAGGAATAGTTTCTTACCTGTAACTTCTGTTCTCTGGGAAGAGTATTTCCATGATAAATCATAAGCAACCCTCCCCCCTCCCTGGTGGAGTCCATCTTCATAGTTTGCACATCACCTTCACAAAGAACTGAAGCAACTCCCACCAGCTGATGGTATACTGGTGGTCCCGGGGATCTTAAAGGCACAGCCTGTATTTTAGCCACATGATGGGAGCCTATGAGGCTAATCTATCCTGCTCTCCCCCATCTCTATCATAAAAAAAGGTTTGTGAAGGAGATTTATACTGTTTGCAAAACATACTAAATTGTGCTCAATTTTAATATATTGGCCCTTTTTTTTTTACTTCATGATGAAGAATTGGGTCATCGTAGCCTAGATTTATAGGCTGCTGAAAGACTTAAAAGCTCCACAAAATTACTTGATCTCCCTTCTGTCAAAAAAAAACAACAACAAAAAAAAAAACATGAATTTCTGGTGAGAGGTACACTACCTCAATGTCAAAGCCTTCCTTGGCTCAAACGTAGCACTTCTGAGCTGAGGCTAGATCTGCCTCAGGTGAATGACTCTTTGGATAAGTCTCACAACTAAAAAAGTCTCATTCACTTAGACGTTTTTTATGTTAATATACAGAAAAGTCCATTATTTTTGTAGATACTTGGCAAGTGATCCATGCATTTAACATTGCCGAAAGCTATTCCCTGCCTTAAAAGGATTCTCCCATGTAGCATGCTCGAGAGAATGCAAAATGAGAAGCAAAGCCTAAAAAAGAGAAAGTCGTCCAGGATAGAGAAATGTGTGCAAAAGCGCTTTCTGTGTTTGAAGAACAGCAAATCCACCCCATCAGAACACACGTTCTGAGTCCTAAAACAAATTTCTCAAGTCCCATGACTGCATGAAAATGAAGCATGGACTGGACACAAAAACTACATCATAACCTCTTCACGCTCTGTAATGTTCCGCCGCAAAAGAAACACAAGACTATAGTCAATGGTGGTGCTGTGACTGCATGGGTTAGCCAAACTTAACTACTAACGAAAAACGTGTTGCGACGAAACTAGACAGAGTAGTATTAACAAAGTACACGCTTTAAAAAGACCCACATGAGTGTTGGTTCCGACGGACGAAAAAACATTATGAAATCTAAAGATATCAAACCGAGCATTCCAAGAATGGGAGCAGAGAATGGAGCTCGTCTTTGGCACAACCGTGGTTATGAAGAACCTCGAAACACAGATCAACACTGGCACAAACGGGGCACTAACTGCACATGGCGTAGCGTGGGTTGTCAGCACCCGGGGCAAGGCAAGTAATTTGCGCCCCCTAACCCGGGGCAAGGCAAGTAATTTGCGCCCCCTAACCCGTGGATTTTAGCACTCGAGTCTCTTCCAAGATGTTGCGCCCGGTGCGGCCGGCCCCCCACGCTACGCCACTGCGCACATGCAAAGAGTATCGGCAATAAGGAGAGTTTTTCCAAGCACAGGAATAAGGTTCACACCAGAAATAGAATGGGATGTGGGCAAAAAAAGGCAAACCTACACATGAGGCACTAACCTTACAATAAATGAGATCTGAACATCACTGCACAGAGGTTTTAAGGAAAGTTTCTGTGAAAATGTACAGTCACCGAGGCATGCAAGCATCAGTACCTTACTGAATCGAGGCGAGCAAGAGGAGAACTGTCTTATCTCCACACGGTCCTCATCATTTGTATCATCGTCCTCCTCTGAATCCACGTGCTGGTACTTCTCTGAACGCGCTGCATGGGAAAGAAAAGGCATCTCAAACAAAGAGCACTGATTTCACCCTGAGGCTGTTTGTGAGAGAGGCAACTAACTTGCAGATTCCACAGACTTTTTTTTTTTTTTTTTTTTTTACAAGTAACAAAAAGCGTGGCATCAAGGATAACAGAATACATATTAAAATAATTAGTAAAGTACCTAATTTAAGTACAGAAATGATAATAGAAAATGGCCAAGAACAAAGCAAAATGCCCAAAGTCACAAACTTTCATGTCAAGCGTCCCAGCGCAGTTCTTTTGAACAGATTTCAAAGAGCAATGGGAAATGTGGCTCTAAAGTAGTCCCTTCTGCTGGGCCTCAGTAACATTTTTACTAATTCTACTGAGCTGTCCCATTTAAAGGTAAGTGCTCAGTGAATGCCTGTTTGCTAGCCTTAGAATACTCAGCAAATTGTTGTTTCCTAAATTGCAATATTATTACAGAGAGCACATTTCTTTCTATTTGGACTCGGGAAATTTCATATAGTTTTTCTCTTGCCAAGGCTGGCACAACTAATTCAGAAATAAATCCTGCCACCCAAATCACGTTAGCCGAGGGTTTCACTCTGTGCTCTCTCGCGGCACCATGCAGCATATCCTGGTTCAGTCACAGCCCTTTTAAATGACGAGTGAGAATACAATGCACTCCCAGTGAATGCAGGTTAAAATAGGAGGTTGCAGCAAGTTGTATTCCCCACACTATCTTGCCGAGATATCACAGCGCTGTGTTGGAGGCCAAAGAGATCATCTTCGACGCCAGTCAGTTGGTGGTCTCAGGAGATTATCAGTAATTATTTCAATACACTGGTTTTCTGGCTAATGGAAACTCACCCGCACCCCTCGAAATTCTATGTGGGCCATTTGAGAAGCATGAAGCTAGGAAGCTCTTTCATTCACGGTCAACGTGGTTCAGATCTGAAATAAGGGTGCGGTGTAAGGGTATCTGAGACCCTATGCCAACACAGGTAACTACATTTGTTGCCATTTTCTTTACAACAGAAAAAGTAGCTAACTTGGCTGAGAAGTGTGGGATGTACCCATTTTACTGTCTAAATTAGTTTCAGACATAGAGATGCAAGACATCTTAAACTTTCAGGGTGGGATATCAGACTGAGGTAAATCTTTAACTTCATTTGCCATTTGGCCAAGCTATGGCCCTTGGGCACAAATATGGGGGTAGACAAAGTGACAATTCTCAAGAGCATTCAGCCCTAATGCTTCTTTTGGTTGCCGTCCTGTGCCCAACTGGCAGAGCAGACTCATGGTTGGTCTCTGTCCTGAATTAAAGTCCTTGATGAAATTGGTCTAATGGGGGAATTAGTTCAGGTCTGAATTTTGAAATCACTGCTCTCGATGAATAAAATCAGACCTCTGGATTGTGTAGTCACTTCATGGCAGCCTGGCTGCAGCCCTGAATACTTGAAGTAAATGGAATGCTACTTGCCTTGGAACTTATAAATGAATTGATGAAAAGCCCAGCAATTTTCAAAGGCACTGAAAAATTACATCCATCTATTTAGTTATGAAAAAGTCACAGGGGCCTCCTCAAACCTTGAAACCATCCTTTGGCAGAGGTCTGACAAGCTTTTTTCAAACATTTATGAGACTCCGGGGATGGGGTGTACCACAATCTCTCGCTTTGTCCCCTCCCTGGTAATCTGTAGTATCCACACCAGCACAGATAACATATTTTCCATGTCTTGTCCATTATGAATGCTTGAACCCAGGAGGTCCGAGCCCAGACACCAGAGATACACCCCATGCAGGTTTGTGATCTAAATCCTTTTTCTGCAACTGTGGCATGATTTGAAACCTGTAGTTTTGGGTGGAGGCATTGTTCCTGGCATACTGGAATTAATCTGAAAAGTCATTGGAATACCAATGGAATTGAAAGAAATCGACGTCAGTTCTAGGGCGGTACAGAGTCACACAGCACCCCCTAGGTGTGGGCGGGAACATCTCTGAAGAAAATGCTTATGGTTCCAGTCTAGAGCCTGAGCAGTACATTAAATATCCATCAGGACCACTGAAAGAGCCTTTTCTAAATTATTTCTGCTTTTCTATTTACCAGGCCAAATCATTTGGCTTAGATCCAGGGCAAATAATACATAAAAATGATATTATTTAGATGTACTTTCTAAAGGATAGTTTGATAAATGTCCCGGCGATTAAGATACAGTGTTAAGGCACCAGGTGGCTACTGATGCTACTCATGCAAGGACATTTACAAATAATTTTGTTTGGGTCAACTTTTGACAACCAATTAATAAAATGATGTAAATATTAATAATGCTCTATCCAAATACATTTACTATATTCCAGTGTATCAACTTAACATAACTCAGTCCACTTGGGATGCGATATTAAACAGCCATTTTGATTTCACTTACGACACAACAGTAAAGACAGGTTACTCATGCTTTGCAGGATGAACCTGCTTCGCAAGGCTGTAAAACCAACACAAATATACAAATACTGTCAGCAGCGTATGATATTTAACACTTGTAACAGCTCGCCTCCTTTCTGCATATCATTAGAAATGTTTTACAAAGCAACAGGCCAATGGTTACGAGCTCAGAAATATATTTTTTCTATTGATTACCATAGTGCCGCTCAGTGACAGCAAGTACAATATATAATACATATATGTGAATATATGATTACTGATACTTGGATATCATTTTGGGGAATGCTTGTAAAAAACTGTCCTTAAGGAAAATTATAACTATGATATTACATATTATTGAATGAGCTGGGTAGGACATTGAGAATAGCATAGAGTACTAGAATTACAACTTCGTCTGCCTGGTTAAAATTCAGGAATTAATTCCTTGAAATGAAAAGCATGCAGAGAAGATAATGGTTAACCCAGCCATTAATTACTTTTTGCAGTAAGAGTAGGGCACTGTGGCACAGAATAGTTTAATTCAGTATTTGAATACAACTCTTCAAGCCTCTAAAATATGAAGATATGGAACTTAATTTTAATAAATTAACATTTTTAGATGGAAAATGTTTTTATTACTAAGTAAATCCCTTTATTTGGCTGGCACCACTTCATATCTCATTGACAGTCCTGGGAAATTATTCATTGCTCTATGTGAAGTGTCTGTTTTCTAACTGGTTATGGTTTTTAAAAAAACATTGTTGAGCTTTTGCACATCTTGTGAAGCCTAACACTGCAATAACTGGAATGAAAGGCTGGATCTTTGAGTTTCTGACCTGCAAAAGGAGAGCCATTCAATCAATCACAAATCTCTTTTGTATACCAACTAGATCCCTGGGGCCGTATAGGGACACACAGGGTGTGTGCACGCCCAGGGCAGAGTAGTATTACAGAAAGGGCCACAGAAGCTTTTGCGTCGCCTTCTGTAATACTGATAGCACTGGCTCAGATGTAGATGCGCTATCATGAGAGGGCATTCCCTCATTTGCATTGGGCCGTGTCAAGTGCCAATGAGGGAATCTTGTTGCCTTGGCATCCACGCTGTATTACAGATGTGGGAGCAGATGCAAACAGGCCCTTGGGAGGTGCACTCACAGAGCACCTCGGTGTGCCTCCTATAGGCAGCCCTCTAGGGAGGGAAACGGGATCCCATAGACCCATCAAACATCCTCCTGCAGGTGAGTGCAATCCAAGACTGCAACCGCCTACATGGGTGATCTCTCTCCCTTCATCATGCTGCCTGCACTGTCAAACATGGATCAGCTTTCAATCTTTGTATTTTTACTGAATGCGCTGCCCCCGTACCTGCAAAAGTTCAGGGCTGCCCTGGGAGTAGTGCACTCATTGTAATAGGGACACTGTTCCAGTTTGCACCTGACGCACTTGTTTGAAGGTGTGCTGTGGCGAAAACAGCGATAGTCCGCCCTTTCTATAATACGGCCCCTGGAGGCCATATGCTTTTTTTCCCATTATTTATTCCAGCTAAAATTAGGTGCCCACTTAAGTGGTTTCTCTGAACTGTAACAAAGAGGAGTCATCAATATGGAACACAACATCTGAAGTCTCGTTCACTGACCCAAATGGTCATGAGAACCTTGCTGTCTTACTGTCAAAGTAGCTGGTGTCATCCTCGGATTCCAGCTGTGGGATGAACTCTGCCTTCTGACGCAGTAATCCGTTCCAGTCCAAGTCCTTGAAGAACCGATGCTGCTTTACCTCAAAGGCACTGCCTGTGATGATAGAAGAGAGAGACAAGCCACTCAGCTAAAGATCACTTCCAATAAGTTTTGAGCAGTTACATAACTTCCATCTGAGGCAGGGAGCAAACATTCAACAGGAATAGTGCTCGGGGGAAAGCTCCATTGTCATATTATTAACAAAGAGCATCAACTGAAAACAATAAATGTGTCCAGATTGGGAAGCTATAATATCATAACTCGGTGATAGATCTGCACCAAAAGGTAATTGGAGGCTAGCCCTGCATGGCTTTGTAGTCAATATTTTCCTCATTCAGACACGTTTGTATACCTGCTACTGATATACCTTCAACCCCTTAGAGGCAAAAAAGCTGCTGCTTTTAGCATTTAAATCCAACTATGGGCTATGTTTTAGCATCACTTTCTTGTCCCAAATGGCCACAGATTTGGCAGAAGTTCAGGAACATCACATGAGATGAAAGTACATAAGAAAAATGTGAATGATCTATAGAGTCTGCAGTTATCCTGAAGACCAGAGAAAGTCCTTGATGACCACAAATGGACATCCCTGACCTCTAGATAGTACCATGATACATAAAGTGGCACTAATTAGCACCCAGAAGCTGTTGATGGCGCTCTCTCTTGCCTTATGAAACTTCTTTCAATGAAGAATTAGGTAAATATTTCTGCAACAATAAAATAACAAGCATTTGCAATGCAATAGGTCTTGCATTTGCGTGCATTAGAGCTACTGGCATTGTAAATTCAAAACAGGACTTTTCTTGCAACATAAATTTGTCAACCCTGCCTCATAATTTAATTATTTCCTACCATATAATTCCAATGGCCCTGCATATAACTGAAGCACTTCCATTTACCTTCTTCCTCTATCTATAGCAAAAAATGAAAATGTTGCCATTTGGCATCTTAATTTAAATCTGACATGCTAATTCCAATAGAATACCACTTCATCACCCCACCATCAGAATTGCTGGATGGCTAACACAATTCCCCTAAAAAGACACAAGGCAGCCACAGATGAGTAATAAACTGGAAGGTTCACCCAAACATATCAAGAGTGTTTAAACACTCATAGTGTATTAAGGATGTTAAATTGGGCTGAATTACGGTCATAACTGTAATAAAGAGAGATTATTAAAACATACAATTATCATATAAACCTTCATCAGAAAAACTTTTGGCATTAGACTGTAAAGCTCAAAACTGGCCCTAGAGGGCACCATAACAAAAATATAATTCAGAAGAAATATGGACATGTAACCATATTGTTAGCCCCTAGAGGGCATAATCCCATGGAAAAAAACAGGATAAAGTAATGCAGTGTAACCATATACTTAGCTCCTAGAGGGTGTTTTTATAACTAGCAGGCCTACTGCAATGATATTACAAACAAGGTCTTTAAAACAAAACTTCTCCCAGCTGTAAAACAAAAGTTCTAGCCATAACAAAGCTTAAACGACACTGAATGGTGGGAGTGGTTATTATTTTGGGGTCTGCACTAACCTAGTATGGAGACCCAGAAATGAGGTAGACAGAAAGAGCAAATTGAAGGTGGTCCCATTTTCCTAGGACCACAGTTACGAGCAAAAATGTTTTGTAAAACGAATGTCCTGCAAAGCACTATGGGGTGAGTTTCCATGCCGCAAATATTATAGTATGTTGACTGCAATGCTCAGAACAGCCCCTAGAGGACACCACCATAAAAACAGCATTTGGAAGAAACATGGTCATGTAACCACACAGTCAGCCCTTAGAGAGCATAACCACATGAAAAAAAGAAAGGGAGAAAGTAATGCAGTGTAATCACATATGTAGCCCCAGGGTGTAGTTCATTGCACATTTTCAAAGCTAGCAGGCCTATAGCAATGACATTACAAACAAGGCCCATAAAACATAACTTCCCCCAGCTGCAAAACAAATGCTTCAGGATGTAGTGTATTACACATTTTCAGGGGTAGCAGGCCTACAGCAATGATATTACAAACAAGGCCCTTAGCACACGAGCTATTCCCAGCTGTAAAACAAAAGTTACAGCCATGAGAGTGCTTAAAAAGACACTGAATGGTGGGAGGAGTTATTATTTTGGGGTCCCCACTGACCTAGTGTGGGGACCCAGACATGGCCTATACAGAAAGTGTGTGTTGTGCTGAACGTTTTGGTGGTGGTCCCATTGTCCTAGGGCCACCACAGGCTGTTATGAGCAAAAATGTTTTGTAAACGTAATGCCCTGCAAAGCAGTATAGGGTGAGTTTCCAGAGTGTAGTGAATACTGTAGTGTCAGCTCTCCTGCTGTGCCAGAAGAGTCGCTTTCTCTTTAAGGATTTCTGTTTTATGAAAAGCATTTACCAATTTCAAGTGTTTTAAGGGGAGAGCCACAAGAAATGACCATGATTAGGTATCTGTGAACAATGTGACCAACGCTAAGCACAAAGGGGCGACAAAAGAAAAAAATAGTTCGCCCACACTGAAGTATATCGTCAATCGTGCAATAATCCATTGTCTGCAAGGCTTGACAAAAACAGCCTCAAGGAGGGACAAATGTAAAGCATTTACCAATACCATCAAGTGATTTTGAAAGGCAAGCCCAGGAACTAATAAAGGTGATGGGCGTGGTTAAAAGGCAATAATACTTACATACACAGAACTGTTTTTATGCACTTAAAAATAGCATTTATGCACTTGCAGTTTAGGGAGCAAATTCAATTCCTTAACGGGCAGTGATTTATCTCCCCAGTGAAAACCTGCAAAACAATGTGTGAGAAATTCCACCTACAGCTGAAATTTTGCAAAGATGACAAACTTCTCAACTTTCCAACTTCATGAACTTGGTTACAAGATTTGTAATTCCGTACATTGATAATGAAGATGCTTTTGTTGGTCTTTATTGAGACCGTAGTTACTTGTGAACTCCGTTATTTGTGCCATACTGTGCCGAGTCCTGCACCTGGGCTAAGCATCACACAAATGGGATGCCTCGCTCTATGTGGAGTCAAGGCAAGCCAGGAAGAACTGCAGAAATATGCACATGCTGTGAAAGTCCAGGGACGAGCCTTTCTTCTAAGCTCCAAATGACACTGCATTAGTTATTCCATTTTGTTTGATGCCTATGTACACTGTGTTGCAGTACGCAATTCTTGAGTGGATGACCAAGAGAACCACACTTGGTTTAAGTTGAAAGCAGAGAAAGACAGCTTCAGAAACGGCTGTAACTGGTTGGTGACACAACATGCATCATTAAGAACAGTCTCTATGAAGCCAGCATCATCTCTAAACCAAGAACAGGCGATCACAGCACTTCACTGCTAGATTCATTGAACAAACTGCCTCTAGAAGCAAAAGCATGCACAAAACCACCTTTATCACATACAAAGTGTTACAACTCGAGACACGATCAGGCAAACAAACTGAGCTTGTTTGGAAGAAGTGAAAGCCTCTCTACACCTCAAAAGAGGGAAGGTCCCCTTACACATCTATCTTCCAAAGTAGAAGAAAACCCCAAGCCTGAAGAGCACATTTTCAGGCATTCCCCACCCCAGAATCTGAAGCTCCCTGCCAACTAAAATAAGCATGACTCAGAACTGTGACCTGCACATTTAACACAGCGCATTGCAACAGACACAGAACACACCTTAGCTTTGTTACTAGCATTGGAAGCTAGGACCTGCTAGGTACACAAACATCACTATAATGGAGCACTTCTGCCCACAAATATCTAATCTCAGAAAAAAATGGTGTTATCTCATACTGACAGCTCTAACATTTAAAAGTATGCTTTAAATCAAGGTAGCGTTACCAACACCTTATACCATGCGCCTAAGCTTACCACCTCTTCTTGAGCTTAACCCTTGGGAAGGAATGGGGGGGATGAGAGGGGGGGGGGTGAGGCTGACACATTGTGGGAGGAGCTGAAGAGGGGATCCCAGCTCACCCAATGAATTAGTCACTTTAACGCTCCAATGCTCTTTTAACTATTTGGTGCCGGAGAAAAGGTAAACCGTAGGAGATCTGAGCTGAAAGGCAGAAGAGCCCCCCACCTCTTTTTTTATTTAAAATAAAATTAATGTTAAATACTCGTCATAACATCCCTGGAGGGCCAACATGCACTTCACAAACATGTTATAAGTTATGCGCATTTGGTAACGTTCAAACAGCATTTTAATCAATTAAATACGTTACTCAAATACCTGCTTCACCGACCTGCTTCAGAATCACACTCAACACCGAAACTGTCTTTACTCGCGTGAACCTGCCTGTCTGCGGAGTCTGAAAGCGCGCAAGGCAGGTGCACTTATGAATAAGTCTTAGGTCTCCATACCTGTGCCCAGCCTCTCTAGGGGGTTCTGGCGGAGGAGCTTGTATATTAGGTCCTGGGAATCTGGAGGTAAAGCTTCATCACCCTCAGGCCAGGCAATTTCATCTGAAGGGATGAAAAAAAGACAATTGTTAAAGAACCGCAGGCAAACGGAATTCAACACTATTAGTGGTGGGTTCCGAGGTCTAAAGGAAAGCTGGTGAGCATCATGACAAGAAGAGTGGTTGTGCCTAAACAGCCGAGTTGGTAAATGTCTGAATCCACCCATTTCCTGCTCTCTGCTCCCAAAACCATGTTAAGACTGTTATTAATGTCAAGAAGCTACGCCTCCCGCATCATGCAAGTAGTAGTGAAACCCATGTGTAGCATGCACCTGACATGGGAAAAAACGGCATCAGGACGACAAAGTGCTGGTGGAGGCAACTTCATTATTTCAGACATGTCCATAACACTTCTTGTTAGAACGCCAACCCATGTGCCCATATGGAAAAAAACATACATGGAGTGCAGAATTATTAGGCAAGTTGTATTTTTGAGGATTAATTTTATTATTGAACAACAACCATGTTCTCAATGAACCCAAAAAACTCATTAATATCAAAGCTGAATATTTTTGGAAGTAGTTTTTAGTTTGTTTTTAGTTTTAGCTATGTTAGGGGGATATCTGTGTGTGCAGGTGACTATTACTGTGCATAATTATTAGGCAACTTAACAAAAAAAAAATATATACCCATTTCAATTATTTATTATTACCAGTGAAACCAATATAACATCTCAACATTCACAAATATACATTTCTGACATTCAAAAACAAAACAAAAACAAATCAGTGACCAATATAGCCACCTTTCTTTGCAAGGACACTCAAAAGCCTGCCATCCATGGATTCTGTCAGTGCTTTGATCTGTTCACCATCAACATTGCGTGCAGCAGCAACCACAGCCTCCCAGACACTGTTCAGAGAGGTGTACTGTTTTCCCTCCTTGTAAATCTCACATTTGATGATGGACCACAGGTTCTCAATGGGGTTCAGATCAGGTGAACAAGGAGGCCATGTCATTAGATTTCCTTCTTTTATACCCTTTCTTGCCAGCCACGCTGTGGAGTACTTGGACGCGTGTGATGGAGCATTGTCCTGCATGAAAATCATGTTTTTCTTGAAGGATGCAGACTTCTTCCTGTACCACTGCTTGAAGAAGGTGTCTTCCAGGAACTGGCAGTAGGACTGGGAGTTGAGCTTGACTCCATCCTCAACCCGAAAAGGCCCCACAAGCTCATCTTTGATGATACCAGCCCAAACCAGTACTCCACCTCCACCTTGCTGGCGTCTGAGTCGGACTGGAGCTCTCTGCCCTTTACCAATCCAGCCACGGGCCCATCCATCTGGCCCATCAAGACTCACTCTCATTTCATCAGTCCATAAAACCTTAGAAAAATCAGTCTTGAGATATTTCTTGGCCCAGTCTTGACGTTTCAGCTTGTGTGTCTTGTTCAGTGGTGGTCGTCTTTCAGCCTTTCTTACCTTGGCCATGTCTCTGAGTATTGCACACCTTGTGCTTTTGGGCACTCCAGTGATGTTGCAGCTCTGAAATATGGCCAAACTGGTGGCAAGTGGCATCGTGGCAGCTGCACGCTTGACTTTTCTCAGTTCATGGGCAGTTATTTTGCACCTTGGTTTTTCCACACGCTTCTTGCGACCCTGTTGACTATTTTGAATGAAACGCTTGATTGTTCGATGATCACGCTTCAGCAGCTTTGCAATTTTAAGAGTGCTGCATCCCTCTGCAAGATATCTCACTATTTTTGACTTTTCTGAGCCTGTCAAGTCCTTCTTTTGACCCATTTTGCCAAAGGAAAGGAAGTTGCCTAATAATTATGCACACCTGATATAGGGTGTTTATGTCATTAGACCACACCCCTTCTCATTACAGAGATGCACATCACCTAACATGCTTAATTGGTAGTAGGCTTTCGAGCCTATACAGCTTGGAGTAAGACAACATGCATAAAGAGGATGATGTGGTCAAAATACTCATTTGCCTAATAATTCTGCACTCCCTGTATGTGTTTTTAGGTTGCTTAGCGGCTAATTTTTTCCTTCTTTAAGGGTTTCTATAGAATGGAAGTACCAACATACATCAAATAAGTAACGACAAATAATCCCTTATACTCGTAACAACGCTGTTTAAAAGGGTAACACATGAATACTACTGCAAAGGCATTCTAGAATGTGCTAAAATACTACTTACTGAATGTCCGCAAGATATAGTAACACTGAATGGATTTAAACAGCTCCATTTACAACCACAGGATGCAATTTTCTTCCAAGTATATTTTAAGGAACAGGTGAGAGAATAAGGCTGAGTTTCAGAAGGTTAGAATTTTCTATGTGCTGGTCATTGCTACCATGTTCTACTAATCTGCAGAAGAGCATTAGTCAGACCGGAACAGAGTGTTAGAGTACCAGTCTAGGCATTTTTAACCCATGCTTCGTCTACCTCGTTTCACACTTAGCTAGTCTTACTAAGCCACTTCTGAACATTATTCTAAAAATAGTTTATTTTTAGGGAAAGGTCTGAGATGTTGTGCGTGAGAAGTAACTAACCTCACAGAAATACCTTAGAGTTGGTGCAGGAAAACGTTTAGGGAATCCCATGGTGCTCGCGTGATGGTCAAGTGCCTCAAACTTACACAGATACCACTCTGAGCAGCCATCAGTTATATTCCTGCTGCCTCTATGCTACGAGTGAATGTTTTAAATTCCACCAGTCCTCTGCTTTCTTGCCCCACTCAAACCATGAGATGTAAGGACTGTGTACGGTGTTGCCTAGCCCCGTCCCCAATGAATGTGCCCCCACCCCTCCGTACATCCTGGTTCCTGGAACTTGTGTGTAAGGGGTCCATACACAACACTTTTCTACCTACAACACTTAATGCTACAATAATCACTCCCTCTACAAGTGCTCTGTTGGGCCTTAGAGCGGGGTTCACAGCGCAGTAAGTGAAAAAATCTTTTAAAATGAGCTTGATGATTTAACTACAGAATTTTTAGAAGAAAAGCTATCAATTTCCACACAGCTGAAATTTGAATTTGTCACTGTACATATAGAAAAGTGAAAGATAACATACCACTAATAACTTGTCCAAACAGCTCCTCTGGAGTGTCGCCAAAAAAAGGGACGCAGCCAACCAAAAACTCATACAGAATAATTCCCATGGCCCACCAGTCAACCGGCTTCCCATAGCCCTGTCGGAGGATCACTTCCGGGGCAATGTACTCTGGAGTACCACACACCTGTGAAATAAGGGAAGAGACCTCTCCAGTGAGACAAAGCACTGCAAAACCAGATCATTGCCTGCTACACACAAAGCACTGAACGGCTCCACCATCATCCACACTTGCTCCCTGGCCCCGTCCACAACCTACTTTTTCATCTATTCCTTCCCATGGTATTAAAGCACCAGCTAAACTACTATGAAAAGCTAGGATGCTTTTTGAAGCATTCATAAAATAACACACAACATGTTACATGAAAAAAATCACAATTATGAAACACAATACAAAATAGGTATATGATCCATATTCGCATAAAACAGAACCACAGATCATTCAGAGAAGCAGACAGGCTTATTATTTTGTGTGAAGGCCACTCTTTAGATTTAGGGGTATCTCAGAAATTGAACCAATGCTCAGCAGAGCTATGCAGCATCAGAAGACACATTAAGGCTGGGGGCGGGTCAATTCTTATATGTGGCATTTGAAAATATCAGGTCAAAGTTACTGTCTCTTTGTTCGTTTGTGAACATGACAGAGCCTTTACAATGTGTTGGTTTGAGACCCGAGGCCTCTTCAAGTTTACATTGTGAGGCCGGTGGCTTAAATGCACAATATGTGCCTTCTGGATGCACCATCACTTTATGGTATTTTTCTCAGTGAGATGTCCCAAAGTGCTACACGTATGCAGTAAGTAAGAAAAGACTCAGGCTGCAAAACACTGATGAGACCTACTGAATCTGATACCAACCATTTTGGGATTGCTAGTATTTCCATTCAGTGGAGACCTGGTTTAGCAGTTCAGCCTGGGCTGTTCCTAATAGAGTACAAGCAAGGCAGATTTGCATAGGATTGGTCCCTGCATGTAATAGCACGTTGAGCACAAAATAAAGATGGACTAGAATACAGTCCGGAATAACTGCTTGTGGGTAAGATTAAATCAAGCATTCCTTCCATCACTTTTTGTTGTTCCAGGTCGATGTAACATTGATCCCAGCTCAGAGTATGGTTTGTTGTGGATAAGAGGCTTTAACCATACCATACCATACCATACCAGCATGTGTGTAATTCAACACTCACCTGTTTATCTAGGAACTCTCGGGTGTCTTTCTCGATGTGTCCCTCATAAAGGTTTGTAGTTAGACTCATGAGTCCAATCTTTGAGAGCCCAAAATCTGTCAATTTAATGTGACCCATTGAAGTAATCAGCAGGCTGGAACAGAGAGATGGACTATTTACAGAATGGCATAGCTAAACAAGCTTAAAAACACAGGTACAAATCCAGAAAACACACAAATTGCCGGATCCACCTACTGGAACTGACAGCATTGCTGTTAAAGAAGCCCATGAACCCTTTATTGACACAGCAGCAACATCACGAGTACAATAATCTGAATTCTACTCTTCTCCCTACACCGCCTCATAACATAAGTGTAACAGTGAAGTCACTGGATGTCTGCTTCATATTGTTAGAAAGACTCATGAAGTCTGAGCAGAGGTTTGTTGTCTGTTATAAGGCTCACACAGTCCAGCTGGAGCCCTCACCATGGTGCGGGCACATGTATGTACAAACTGGGTCTATACGAGGTGGTAGAAATCACCCCAGTTACTTTAACTGCCTTGATTTGCTTCCAGAATCGTAATATTTTCATACAGCCAACATGTGCTTTGGCCCCCTCCCGTGCGCAGGTTTGGGAGTTTTGCAAGACTCATAATAAAAATAAAACAAAAATGCTGGTCCTGCTTAGGTGGATGGGCGGAGCGACCTACTGGTGGGACAAGCATAAACAGCATCTGTATAGCTGATATCATAAGTGGAAAGTAGATGCTGGGGGTTGGTAGTTCTCGATAGTGTATCCCTGGTGCCATCCTAGTCACAGCATAAATCTTGATTCGAACATGGACCAAGAATACTTAGAATTCTGGAAGTGAACCATCAAGATTCAGGCAACTCTGATCATCTTTACCACCATCTATTTGACTCCGTTTATATCATACAGTACAGACAAATGTGTAAATAATAATTAAACAAGATAGTATGAAGTAAACATTCCATATATCTACGAACTCTACATTAATCTGTGGGATAAGAGGACTGGCCCAATTGGGAATGCAGTCAGCACGCCAACAGACTGACACCCTCCTGCCAGATTGGGCAACTGAATGGTCAACAGGCTCCATCTGTCCTCAGAGGTACACCTTATGGTGCAAGGTATTGTCTGATAAAAAAAAAACAATCTCAGCCCAGCAGAAGCCCCATGGTCCACAGAATTTCACCTGCAGAAAACAAGCATTGGCAAAGATAATAGGTCTTGCATTTTGGCTTTGCCAATACTTAAGAAAAAAAGGTTAGTGTTATGATGTTACGGTGGCTCCAGCATGATGTTATTTATGCGTGCCTGCATCAAACATGCACGTGTGTCATGATGTTGCAGCAGACATTTTTTCTTGTAAATTTACTGTTCCAAGATGACGGATGCCCAACTTAGAGTAGTGAATTTAAGGAGTGCCTGGAAGCATATTGCAGCTGCAGGGCCCGCCCCCCAAAAAAGGAACAAAAATGAAAAACACACGACTTGTGGGGTGGACAGGGCGCCTAAGTAAACACGGGTGAGCAGTGGGAGAAATGGAGAAAGGGGGACAAGAGCAATAGAATAGCTGGGAGTGTTAAAAAAACATATATTTACAAGAAACCCGAGCAGGATGAGGAGAACAGAACAACTGATAAACTTTTGTCAGAGTGGAGGCAACACAAAAAGTATGGTTGGGGCAGGGTAGTTACAAGGTATCAGAACAAGGGGACAAGCACAAGACGAGGGAGAAAAGACATCTGTAAGTACTGGTATTGTGCACAGTAGGTAATTGACAATAGACTCTTAAAAGCTGCTGTTTGTAGTTGAGACCTAAACAAAAGCTAGCACTTTAAAAGTTGACCAACTGAAGACCAGCTGAAGATCGGAAGAAATTCGATTCCGGGACCACTGGCACCAGTGAGGAGCATCTATATTTGGTCAGCATCAGTCCCTTTGCTAAAGGAGATCAAGTGCAATGAAAAAGGTTTCCAAAATTGATTGACGTAAATCAATAAACCAAAAATGGGAAATCCCAAAATATGACATTCAGGAATTACTGCATGGTCGTAGTCCTTTAGTTAACATTTCTTATCTGTTTGAACTACCTCTTTCACTCCTTGCAATTTAAAATATTTTATTTTTAAGACAAGTGTAATTGTCACTGCACACTATGGGCCTGATTACGACCTTGGCAGATAGACTACTTCGTCACAAAAGTGCCGGATATCCCGCCCGACGTTTTACAAGTGCCAGAGGATATATTGGAACTTGTAATACAGCAGATGGGATATCCGTCACTTTTCTGACGGAGTTGTAATCAGGCCCTCTGTGTCTAAGTCTTCTTTGAATCTAAGATGGGGAAAACATTTTGGCTCCAAATAAGAAAAGCAAATATCAGTGCCATTACAAAAACACAATTTTCTGAAATAGCTATACAGTTATTATTTTAGTCTAAGAGAATAAGGTGAAACAATGCTAGCAATCTGAATTAATACAATAATGCTAGTTAGAAGCCATTTCTGGTACAAACTTACTTGTCTGGTTTGAGGTCTCTGTGGACAATGCCATAGTTGTGCAGGTATTCCAGTGCCAGCACTGTCTCTGCAAAATACATTCTCGCCATGTCAACAGGAAGGGCTCCAATATTCTTTAAGAGGGTAGCACAGTCTCCTCCTAGGAGGAAATCAGACAACCCCGATGATGAAGACAAGCTTATTCTCAAGGTCAAAAAGCTATTTCATTACCCTTCATAATATTAACCTTGTAAACATAAAATACAGCCCTGAAAATGTGGGACAAACAAAAGGAAAAGGTGTTATTATTATTCAACTCAATGGTACTTATTTCACCAGGCTCTATAAGATGACCAAGCCCCACTACGATTGAAACCTCTCCCCTTTAGGTCTTTCCATAGGATGCCTCAGCTCAGTGAGCTCTTCTACCAGCTTATTCTCTCATTTAGAAAAAGAATTGGTTCTGAAATATGGCATGACGAAGAGACCATAAGCAACACCTTGCTATTTTCCCAGGCTAAGGGCTCTTAAGAAGACCTCTAGGCACACATACCTTCGACATACTCCATAACCATGCAAAGATGGCGCTTTGTCTCAAAGGAGCAGAACATGCTGACCACAAAGGGGTTCTCGGCGAAAGTGAGGATGTCTCGCTCGACAAAGGCCTGTTGGATCTGGTTCCTCAAAATGAGATTCTGCTTGTTGATCTTTTTCATGGCAAAACGCTGGCGGGTGCCCTTATGGCGCACCAAGTACACTGCCCTGGGGAGACAAAGGGAAAAAGGCCCAATCAGATGCCAAATCAGCAAGGTCAAAAGTGGTGATTTGTGATTCACTAGATACCATTATTCATAAGGATTCAAAGGCCAAGGGAGAGCTTTTGTACTAAAGTATTGTCTGATGACAGACAATTGTGTCCAAGAGAGGTTGCTTAGTGAACTGATGAAAAGTAAAGGTCTACCACTCCTATTACTTGGAACGTTTAAAAGTGACAATTATGTATTGAAATGATCACCTGCAATGAGCCAGGAGAATGCCACTATAATATTAAACCAATGACAAGAATGTGCACAAAGAATATACTAATCTGTAAATGTGAGATATGCAGGAACACGTGAAAAAGCATCCTTCTTTTTTAAGACACCCCGGGAACCATCGCAACAGCTATTCGGAACATGAGTTGCGTGTATCTGAACTCGACTCAAGATTTCTCACAAATGTTTGATCGCTTTATTCTATGTACATTCTTAATTATAACAGATGCCTGAAATAAAGTCAACACCCATTTTTTTCTCTTACATTTATTTTTGATATTTTGTGAAAGGAAATAAGCTACATTGTGGAAATATCTGCTACTTTAGATTACAGTGGTTCCCAACCTGTGGTCCGGGGACCCCTCGGGGTCCGCAAAGTCTCTCCAGGGGGTCTGTGACTGCTTAGAAATGTAAATAATATTAACAGATTAGGTCCCCCGCTTTCAGTAATGAGTCAGTGGAGAGTCCCAGGAATCCAATAATAATACAGTCGGGGTCCCCGCGTTCCAGTATTGATAAAGTGGGGGTTGACAGACGTCAAAAGGTTGGGAACCACTGCTTTAGAATGCTTGCATCCCAGAGTTGAGTTCTCCAGCTCATTTTCAAGACCATTGCTAAGCATGCCATTTATTCTGGGTTTAAATATTTTAAAAGATCAGTTATTTGAAAGATATCTTAGATGTAACAATCCAAGGCCTGTACGGCTGCATAACGAGAAAGTTAGCCTTGCTGTGAGAAACCAATAAAACTCCCCACCCACCTCTATATGGATAGCATTCCTGTCAGAAACCCAAGCCTGTGCAAATCTGTGTATCCCAAGAACTGCTTCACTGTCAAATGTCTGACCCTGAAGAGGATAGATTTACTGTCTGAGAACTTGTTCTGTAAAATATTTATTACCAATGGAAAGTTCTTGTGTCCGAGACCTTAGCCTGGGAATTTAGTTCTGTGGAATATATTCGCAGTCCAAAGGCTGAGCCTATAGGATCGGTGTAGCTAAGGGCACAGAATTGTGTGTTAGGCTGTATGGAGAGTCATTTCTACAACCTGTGCATGGCTAGGAAGGTGCAACTGATTAGTCACAATGTCACAACACAGAGAATAGGTCTGGTCCGAATCTCATCACAACCACACAATGTGATCGATCACAATGCCCTGGCAGGGACAGCTTAGTTTGCAACTGAGAACAATTTTGAGGTTCCCATTTGTGGAGGAGAGAGAGGCCGAGGTTGTGGCGTACGAAGGAGCCCGCTGCTTACAGCTGCTGTGAGATAGGAGCACTGACCGCAGAGAGGGCTCATACAGCCCTATACAGTGGACTCCTTTATGAAAATGTAAGAGCCGCAGGGTGAAAAGGCCGAACAGACAGAATATAGGTTTTGTGTGTGCCCTTGGCTTGTGACGTGTGCTTCAGAGAGCGTTTAGTGACGTGTGAGGGACTGAAAAGCAGAGGCTCCGATGTACACGTGTGAGTGCGCGCCTCCGCACAGGACTGTACTGGGGTGGGAAGTGTGATGTGCGAGGGTATAACATTCATGTCAAAGACTATTAATGCACAGTGTTCTCTCATCACGCATTAGTCGGTGTAAGCTAATTACAGAATATACAATGCCTTAATAGGTGGAATATCACTCTAGCAAAGCTTGTTTCACTGAAATAATCTATCCCACGTGTTGTTTTCACTTAAATACCATTTGAAAGTAGGTGGGGTAATGACTGGAAGAATATGCGCCATTTGTTCACCTTCAAACACTGAAGTGAGGTGAAAGATGTATTAGAACATTGGAATGCTGGGGGCTCCATTGAAAACAATGGAGTGCTGCGGGCTTTTACTGGCCGGTAAAAGCCCGCAGCGCCAACATTCCAATGTTCGCTTTGTTCACAGCAACAGCTGTGAACAAAGCCTCACGGAGCCCGAATCCCCTCGGGCTCCGTGAACATTTTTTTTTTTTAATAGAACATTCTGCCCTGAGTGGCAGAATGTTCTAATAGCCTTAGAACCCGCCGTAGCGGGCTCTACCGGCTATTAAAGTCCCTCTCCCTTGTTAAATGCCTTCGGCTCGGGCATTTAAAGCGGGGAGCGGGCCTTTAATAGCCGGTAGAGCCCGCTACGGCGGGTTCTAAGGCTATAAGAGATGTTCAGTGTGATTTCTTCATGGGTGTTTGGAGATCTTTCAATTACTCCCTAGTGAGAGCAGAAATATACAGATCGTATTACTCATGTCCTCCTATGAGAGGGTTATAATGAAGCTGCTTCGTTTTAGAATTAGTTATATCTGCACATACACAGTTCTCGGAGAGCTTAGTATGGTTACACCGTTATGAAATGCTGAATCTGTATTAACTTATGTAACAGATACTGCTTGTGTTTTCATAGAACAACAAGCATTAGCACAGCCAGTACTCCTCGCAGTTTGGAACTATTGGGGTTCCCAATGGTGTTTGCGGGGCTGGGTTTGCAGAATGAGTGGGGGAAAGCACTAGGGAGAGAGCAACACAGAGGTGTGGGGACGTTTTCAGGGCGAGAAGCACACGAGGGAAAGAGCATCATGGAGCACAGGGGAGTTTGCAGAGGGAAGCATGTGAGGGAGATGTGCTTTCTGGGGGTAGCAGCACACGAGGAAGAAAGTAACAGACCCCTGAAATGGGGGAACTTACAGGGGGAGAAGCAAATGATGAAGAGAGCATCACAGACAGCAGGGGAAGCAGACAAGGTAGGAAGCAAGGAGGAATGTGGAAGACAAGCGTAGCACATGGAGAAAGTCAATACTGAGCACAAGATGGGGTGTTTGCAGGAGGAGAAGCACAGGAGGGAGAGGGCAATGCAGGTGGGGTGGTTTTGCAGGGGGGGACAAGAGTGCAAAGGAGTGAGGAACATTTAGCACAGAGAGGTGGGGGCTGGCAGGGGAAGCATATGAAGGACAGATCAGATCAAAATCGAGAGGAGATATGGTGGGGAAAAGCACATGATGGAGGTAGATAAAAAATGCACGTACTCCAATAGTGTGCTTAACAAAAAGAAACAAGCATTTTCAATGCAATTAGTCTCGCATTTGCTCGAAGTAGAGCTATTACAATTATAAATTCCTAACTGGACTTTTCTTGCCACACAAACTGAAAATAAAAGTTAAAACAGTTGACATAAGCGAGCCGATTCAACGCGCCGCCATGAGCGTGAAGAGAGAGAAAAGGAAAAAGAAGTTCGCTCGTAGTCAAAGATATCGGCAAAAGTGCAATTAGCCATTTAACAGAGTCAATGGCCAAGGAGGTAACAAAACCGCCATAAGAAGGGACAAACGTAATATGCAGTCTCCAACGAAAGCAAGGGATTTTTGAACGAACAGCCCATGAACGAGTGATAGTGATGGGCGTACAGTGGGCATGGTTAAAAGATCAGATACATACTATCACGTCAGAAAAGCAGCGCTTGTGCGCTGCTATGCTCAACCTAAAAAAGGAGTTTCCTAAACGTGAGCAGTGGATGAATATCAGTTAAGTAAAAGGATGATAAAGAAGCTATGCTCCAGGGAATACACAATATGAATATGTTGGTGCAAGGAAAGCCACTGAATAAGAAGCAAGCAATAAGAGTGATAATAAAGCCGAGCAAAAGTAAACAAAGGGTGGACTGTAGGCCCGCTGTACATTCAAAATAAGTATTTCACAACCAGATAGCCTATGCAGTCTAGTAGGCAAAACCTAACGAACAGCTCTGATGTGTCTTTTTACCTCTTTAGCAAATATATAGATGTATTTCAATACAAGAAAATGTCAAAACCTACGGTTTGCTCATGGTTTAAAAATGTATAACAGAAATTTCCAGAGAAAAAGCACAAAAAAACAACTCCAGAGGCAGATAAAAGTTCCTAATTTTCTACTGAAGCTATGCGACAATATGCCACAGTTCCAAACAATGTCCAAACTAGGACCAATATTAAGATGTAATGCCTTTAATAGTGAATATGTGGAACTCGTGTGGGGTACATGTGGGAAGGGACAGCCACATCTATACAGCTCCATGGTTTCAGTTTCATTACAGCTTCAAAGGGCAGTCACAATAATATTCCTGCTCTCTTCGTAGAAAACAGGAACAGTAAAAATTTGTCAAACAAGAATTGGCAAAGCCAACAAGTCTGGCATTGGCAGAGCATTTCTTTCCCCAATTATATGCAATAGAAATTAATCTTGTTAAAATAAAAACACCTCCCCCCCCCAAAAAAAAATAACAGTAAATAATAAATAAAAGGAGAGATTGGTCCAAAGGCCCTGACAATGAGGTGACCTATATTTTATGTGGCTGTGCATATGTGATCCGGCAAAAATGTCTTCAATTGCTATGTGAAAGAAGCCAATGTATGAAGTGGGATAATCCATTGGGTCCCAGGCTGAACGCAATTATAGGCATAAGTCAATGTCAATGACAAGTTAAAAGAAGAATGGATGAACAGAGCTGACTGAAAGCCCCTGTGTATGTGTACATTTATGTATTTTTGTTTATGAATTGCACAAGGCTGCCGAGACACTAAATCTGTCTAGGCTAGAACTAAAAATCATGGGCATCTGTGCTCATCCAAGGGTACCCACAAACGAAAAAAAACACAATATGGAAAAAACAGATAATATTTATCAGATTTAAAACGCAGTATTTATCCTAATTGTCCCATTAGTGATGCCACTGAAGCGCTGCACGGTGCGCACAAACCGCGATGACCTGGTTATACTGCGATTAATGTATCATTGCTATGAAGAGTCAAACTCCACTCATTGCTCTCCTCCTGGTCCAACACCTGCTATTCTTGCTGCCATTAAAAGACTGCGATCACAACAAACTTAACAGAAAACATGCAGCAGAGCCTACGCCACAAGTAAGAGCAGTCTAATACATATGTAAGATTTTTTTGTTCATGTTGTCATTCTTTTTTTAATGTCTCTAAGTCTGGTATGGTTCAGCATACATGCAAATGACGAGATCAAATCTTATTTTTGAGCTAATGTATGCTAACACAAGTGATTTATATTGCAACAAGCACAGAACATTCCATTGCAGAGGTCATACTATGTCATGGCGCCTTTGTACTTTTTAAGTGTGGCTGATATAGAGACTGTTCCTCTGAAAACAGAGGTAATGTTTTGGATTGCTTACTGGTAATCTTCATTACTCCTGAGCAGAGAATTCCTCAGAAGAAAAGTAGTTACTTACCTGTAACTATAGTTCTCCAGTATTGGAATCTTTCATTGATTGACATGCTTAAATCATTCCCCGTCGTCGAGATGGGAGTCCCCGGTACCTTTTATAAAGTGGTATTGACATAGGCCTAAACCTAAAGGCCCTATGATTCTCAGTTTAGTACTCTATCAGAGTCATTTTGAGAAAAGGACTAAATTTGAGAGTCCACCAATCAGGCGACACCACCCTTTAAAACCCTCCTGAGAGAATCTCCAGTCCCTCGGATTTACTACCACAGGTCGTGCTAGGAAGTCTCCAGAGAGCTCTGCCCAGCATTTCTCTGTTTTTTGGATAGTCAAAAGATTTTGCCTCTTTTCACCTGGGTTCTAAAGCTTTTACCTTTAGTTCTTACATCTACTGAAGCCTGTCACCATGCCTGACAAAGAAAAAAACGGTCTATTCAGATCCCTTAAAACCTGTTGTAAGAAGAGATTACATTCTGAAGACCCACACCAGAATTGTATCTACTGCCTCTATCCAGACCACTCTGCAAAGGATGGTAAGGTATGTCGTAACTTTTCCACCAAAACCCTGAAGGACAGGGAAGGCAGGTTATTAATCTGTCTCTCAACTTAACTCCTCTTGTGGAATGTCTTTGTGGATTTATGGTATAGCATTAAAAGCCGCTTCCAGCCAACAATGACCACTTGATGCTCGAGCATCACAATGAATTCGGATTAAGACCAGTAACTAAAGCACACCTCCACAATGCATGTAGAGGTATACAGTAGGCCAGGGCAGTGTTGTGAGATACTATGCCAGACTGATTCCCCAAAAGGCTTAGAGGTTAAGGCAGAGTCAGTCATATGCGTTCCCCAATAGAAAAGGCCTGGTGGCACCAGCCTTCCAGGGAACTTCACAATTTCTGTATCGAACAGTTTGCATGAGACAGTGTTACAAACTACTTACATATCCGGGTGAACCCAAGCTTAAAAAAAGAAAAACAGAGTGAATATGCCAGGTATTATGATTCATCTGTGAAAAAGACTCAATAACCCAAAATGTATGAATGGCAGCAGTCATGCTTGCACATACACATTCGTATGTATTTGCACAAAAGGCACATTCTCAATGGTAAGACTCAATTCCTGTACTGCACTTTTTCTGAATGATACAAACATCAATGGACAGGGTTGGCCTGACCTAGAGAGCAATCTGGTAGTGTCAGATGCGCGAGTCTAACAGGTCAATGTATGGGCCAGTTTTGTGGGGGGGCCTGCTTGTGGTGTGGTGGGACAGTTTGGTGCCCACGAGGGCACCAGTATTTGCTGCTCATATGTTTGAATAAGCTTAAAACGCTCTCGAGAATTAATATGCCTTCTTAAAAAAACAGTGCCCATACTTTGTAATCCAATATCAGTCATCTAAAGTGCTTAGTGGGAAAGCGGGAGTGGAAAATGGGAGCAAAAAGGAAGGGGTTAAACCTGAGGGAACGAGGAAGGTGCATTGTGGTGCTATAGTCTCATCGAAGAAGTAACAGAGGACTGATAGCACTCTGTGGGTAAAATAGCAATAATGTGTCAATGTTTTTATCTTTTAATAGGGAAAGAACAAAGTGAATTTCATTGCTGCATTTCCATAACATTAAATGCAAGTTACCCGCTCCAAGCACAAACACCTGCAGCTCTCCAATGCTCAGAGACAACTCAGACAGCAATGATTAGAAAATTCTAAGTTGCTTGATTTCCCACATGACATTAAACTTCACATTGTAAATGGGGACCACAATTATTTTGGTTCCCGGTCCTATTTTCTGTCCCAGTCTGCCCTGGTCTATGGATTATAGGTAGAACGGGGTTTTATTAAATTTAGTCATCAGAATATGCTTTTAGGACTTCATGAAATCATAAAACATGCCACGTTCCAGTGCCTCAAAAATCCTCATCTTAGATGACGAGTAAAGCCAAGCCCTGCTTCTAGGAGCTCCGACACCCTTTCCAAGCTATATTTCGTGATCCAGAGACGCTGCTGTCTCAAAGCCCTGGAGAAGATAACAGGTATTTCATGGCGGCTGTGGCCACAGACTCTCAGTTCACTCTGTAATTCTGGTACAAGAGACCGGTCAGGTTATCTGCAGTTCTAGCACTAAAGCGGTCTGCATTCAGCATGCTGCAGATACTGGGCACGTGGTAGGACATGCCAGTGACTTAGATGCAGTACTTACACTCGTCATGCTGGTATACCTGTTCTAGTCCATGCTCGATATACGTGAACATGAAGGCTTTACTACTGTTTGCGAGACAGGCTGTTTAATGCCGCGCTTCTTACCCATAAGCTCCATTGCTGATCAGCTTTATGTTCTCAAACTCCTCTTCAGAAGGGGCCTTCTTTGGCTGAACGGAAGCACCTCGACTCTGAAGGCACAGAAATGCAATGCTTCATTAATGCTGTGTGATGAAATGAAAAACGTCCAATTTGCTTTCACACTGTTTCCTAACTAACCACTTATTAATTTAGAAATATTACCCAAATCACTGGCAAAGTTTTCTCAAACATCTGCAACAGTTAATAACGTATGAAAAATTCAGAGTTCAGTGCAGTCAGATCCTTAGGATTAAACCAGCTACAAAGGAAAGCCAATAGCCTTAAAGAGAGAATTAGCCTAACAGTTTGGGAGGTAGTGCACTGTGCAATTACATCAAACTCAGACTTCACAATGCAAACATGGAAGCAGATGTGCCGGTGTTGTATAGACAGGAAGGGATGAGCACATGCGTGACAAGGAACTCACTATTCTAGACCGAAAGCAAATGACCAGAACAGTACAGCTTAAGTATAGCGTTTGCACTCTGTTAGCCAAAGTGATTCCAAAGTGCTGATGGGCAGACACTGTTGCACCAAGCATGTAAAACAAATATATCTGGATCTGGAAGCCATCTGAGGAAAGCTGGCCAATCCTGTTTCACCAGTTTTAGGAACTTGCAGTAAGTACTTCAACCAACAGAGTAAATGTGTTGTAGTCTCTGTCTGGTTCCATTTAGTTTTTGATGTTCATCTTTCAGTTATGCATGCCTGGCTAGTGGTCTTAGAAACCTACTATGCACAATGAGGATAGTTTACCTATGGGGTTGACACCATAGAGCGGCTGTATGGCAATGTGACTTGGTGGACAGCTAACAGAAGGTCATAGATTTGAGGAGTTTTTGTTTACAGCTAAACAAATGATACTTTTTAGTTCAGAACAAATTAATCAAATTGTTTCCTCTTAGAGCTGCTTCTTGCGGGATTTAGAGAATACTGCTGACCGTCTGCAGACATGGGCTACCTTCTTAATGTCTTAATTCGATGAAATCTCCCAAAAATGAAACAGTCATTAACAGTCACACTTGCTGAAAACTACTGTCTAACTGAGGAAACCTGACTCCTAGCTGAATCGGACTGCCTTATGGAGCAGCTTAGCATCAGCTGTCAAGAAAACAAAAAATTTAAATTTGAAACATTTCAGTGAAAAATATATGTTATTGTATGGATCGTCTAATGCCCAGTTTTCACTTTTATGGTGAATTTGGAGATAGTTTTAAGTGTGTGATTTTAAACACTAATGGTCTCAGAACAGACAAGAGCAACACAATCTATGAAACGAGCATCAGCCCATGATGGAAGCATCGCCTCAGGCCGCGCACCTCTTTACAGGGTCGGATGCCAAGAAGGTAGACAACGTTTTATTTGCTCTAAGTTACTGTTCAGCAACACATGATCAAGGATTGGCCACCAACTCTAGCACCATCCTCGAGACCCTGCTAGGCTCCCGGGTTTCAAGTTCTCCAAGGCAATGTAGCAACGGGAGTTTATTTACCTCTGTTGAGTCGTCAGTCTCAGGAGTGTCGGGGTGACTACTGTCGTAGCTGTGCAATTCTGCAGACAAACAGAAGACGAGAGGTGAAGACCAGGGTGAAGACTAGCAACAGCATGATACGACAACCTACAGTCACTGACAATCAAACATTATCCTCATTCGATCATGTTATAATGCAAAAATTGTAGAAACCAGAAGGGACTTCAGCAAGGCCCACACCAAGATCTTGAAATAGAAAAAAGGCAGGAGGAAATGCACACACTGAGGAAGAATAAAGCACAACATTCTTGGACATCAGCGTTTGAGGGAGATCAGATAAATGGAAATGTCAGTTACCTCAGGGTAACCGAACTGAGATCCTGAGGTTAAAAACACATTTCTTATCGAGGTAAAGAAAAACATCTAATATAGAACATGTGAGCAACACCAAATACCGGAAGCACAGATGACACCCTTACTGTGATATGCGAATATCTGATTAGCTGCAGCTTTACAAGCAGAAGCATTAATTTACTTTTCTGTTTGCAAACTGGACTTAATTACTATCAGCATTGCAGGGTTCAAGGAACACCGTGGAACCCCATGGGGAGGCCTCGGAGGCTTACAGATCCCAAGTGACGCAGTGGCATGGCGCAACATCTGGGGGGGGGGGGGGGGGGGGGGGGGGGGGCGCTCGCACTCGCGAGTGCTAAAATCCACGGGCTAGGGGGCGCAAATTACTTGCCTTGCCCCGGGTGCTGACAACCCACGCTACGCCACTGGTGGCAAGGAAGGAACTATGAAGCTGCTGTTAGTATTCCAGTGTTTTTAAGATTGGGTGTCTGTCCATCCAGCCACTGAATTGTTTGGAACAGAAGAGGCTCGTGGTAGCCGCTCCATCAACTCCTTGCATTACTACTGTTTGTTTGGCTGGCGCAGGAGAACCGCTGCTTAGCTCTTTTTTTCCACGCACTGTCAAACAAAGCTATATATCAGACTAATTTTAAGATTTTTCCATAGCACAAGCATCATTTATTAGCACTCTGAGCGTCCAGATGAAGATTACAAATGCGTGTGAATATTTGAATACTCGTTGCCCAGAGACCTCGATTATAATGTGCTTCACGTGGGCGCAGACATCTCCGGGGCGAGCGAGGAATGTGAATTATTAATGTCGGTGAACAGATCTACACCAGCCTCGGTGTCACCCTCGCCACCTACCAGGGACTGGAGATGAATACTAAATGAGAAAGTACTCTCCATACTTCACTCGCCGTTCCTTTACCCATAGCCGCCTCTAAAAATGTCAATGCGGCGCCCCTCTTGTATAGACTACCTTGAGTAGAATGCGCAAAATGTATCTGCACAGGTATCACGTCTATTGTTAAATGCTGGTGTCATGTAGAGGGGCCCAGTACAGTCCCTTCAATAAAGCTAGCATTTATTTTGCGAACCTAGCATAGAGTTTAAGGAACGGTTTTAAATTGATTTTATCACTAAGTGAACCGAGCATTTTACATTTTAACTGAGGAAGATAGGGGTCATCATAGAAGAAACGTGCTAAAACCAATCTCTTAGTGTTTTATCATTATAATGAACCCAGTATACACAATTAGAAAAAAAGTTTATTGAAAGTGAAGGAGATGAAAGGGTTAAAGATTTGAGAGCAGAGATACATAATGCCCAAGAAATCTGGATAATTGTGGTAATTGCCTTTTATTTGCTCACATCCAGAGATTAAACATTTCACGCAATCTATTATTTCTTTATAATAGACATTTTGCCAACTGCATTGGCAAATTGCTATTGGTTTTCAGTGTGAAATATCTGTGAAACATTTATTCACCCCTCTTGTCACAGCCAGCGCGTTCCCAAGTGCATCCTCCAGCGTCATCTAGAGGGGGCGACCCAGTTTGAGGACAGCAGCATTATTGTTAATAGGAAGCTCTGTGTCCCCCTGCATCACCTAGAAGGTGCGCCCCCCCCCCCCCCGCCCAGTTTGAAGACTATAGCATCACTATGAATGGAAAACATTTTTCTTTTCGTTGCTGAGAATGACCTCTTCAGCAAAAGTTGAAAAAAGTGTCAATGAGTGGTATTTCTGAGGGAGTTGGGAAATAAGGCATGGGCAGCTGGGAAGGGTGGATGATATTCTTTAATTGGAGACAAGCAAAAAACAGGGCATACTAACATCATTTCAAATGCTCTCTTCCCAGGCAGCACCTGGCTGAGCCCTCTCTGCAGTAGCAGCTCAAGCAAGACGTAATGCCTTCTCACCAACCATGACTGCCATCTCAAGGGGCATGAACTGAGAGTTCTACCTCTAGTAACGATGGCAGGAGCAGTAGCATCTTTTAATTTCAGATGGTCTGCTTGGTATAAAAAAAAACTTTAGGTAGAATCTTTTCGGATTTCAGATGGTCTGCTTGTTAAGAACCCTTTAAGTCATCTGGTTCAATGGAGGTTTTAATCAACATTTTGCTTGACTACTCTGTACCCTTGGACACCAAGCATGACAAAGACCCTAATTTTTCTTGTAGCAGTATTTTGGTGTGCTAAAATGCAACGGAATTTGATGGAAATGCCATCTTCCACTGCTCTACTTGCCAGATGGGTCCCCATCTACAGTATACTTAAGACTGAGGGAAAGCCAGGTATGTCAGGTTTTCTGAACTGTTCGCAGTACTAGGAGCATGCAAAATCTGTTCTCTATAAGCCTCTTCCCTGTTGCATGGACTTCTAAGAACAATGCCACCTGTGGTTGCAATGTTTGGGGAAACAGGGGGAAAGAGGCTGGGCCAAGCTGTGTAGACATAGGAGCTACCAGGTCATGGGGATGGATAACTTTGCGGGTTAATTTCACATGCACTAGTGGGAAGGGCACTGGAGTAAACAAAACAAATCTATTACATGTCGGCCACCAAGAAAGCTGTTGGGTCCTTTCTATTAAGCTATAGAGTCCAACCTTTGTGGAAAGAATATCCCCTGATAAAGCGGTTGTCAAACTCGTATAGCCTTGCACTCTAATAAGAAAGTTTCTGCCCTCCATGTGACTGGGATTTGGCTCACAGCAGACTGACCATGTGTGTAATGGCATTCATAGGGAATAGCGCCAAGTGGGGAATCGAGGGTTGAGGGCAGTTTTGATATTTTGGCTGGAAAAACAACTCCCAGTCGAATAATGCTTGATTTCACTGTTTTAATTTTGACAGGAAATGGAGAGATTTTTAATTTACTAAATTCTCTAGACTCACACTCAGGCATCTCTTTTTAGGGATTGTGGGTGTCTGTCTAAGATCCATTCAGCACATGGCTCCTCCCAGACCTTAATTTTTACATTTCATTAGCTTCAGCTGCTTGTTGGTTTTCCTTTCCTAGTAATGTGCATTAACCAATGTCAAAACAAAACACACTTTTGTGCTTTTTTGCTATTAGCCATATCAATAAAAAACTGAAGCAAATGAAGCTACACCGTGACATGGTTATCTTTACAATAAAAGACAGAAACGACACCTGACAAAAGTACAGTCAATTTTCTTGATGATGTAGAACCATCTCTAAACAAAACTATAGAACATCAGCAAGAATAAAAAAAGATAGTCATCCGACAACAGCATTCTTAAAAGAGCCATCAGTGTATGATGTCACAACTGATCTAAAAAAAGAGTGAGCGAAATTCACACAAATGTGGGAAAATTCGGCAAAATTATGTGAAATTATACGAAATGCAAATCCAGCATGCATTGCTATTTTTTTACAAGAAATGTGCGCATGTGTCAATTTTAGACACAAGGATACATTTGTCATTAAAATAAAGCACATGTACTCCACAGGACAGATGCTCGTGTACTAGTCATTCATGTTGTTCCCGCCTTCCTGTTCAATTTTGTTGCAATGTGCAGCATCATTACGCAACAGGCAAAATAGCATAATTTCAGGATTTTTGTTTAAGAAACATAGAGCGGAATTCTTAAAAATATGCGAATTACGCCACTGTAATTGTATTTTCTTCCGGGCCTATAAAACCCCAGCTGACAATCAAACTAACATTCTATAATGCCTATTGCTGAGGATGGCTAGCGATAGAAGGCTTGGCAGTTCCTCTGCACTGGGAGGCCCTTTAAGTAAAAGGAAGTGGCCTATGACATCTATTGGATAAACCACGGTTGTCTATCTACTAGCACAGTCCATCATTCTAATCCTCAACAAGTTTGTGAAAAAGGTGGGCAAATGCAGCCATTGCAGGTCCACCCCAAATCACTGCCTTCATGGGGAAAGGTCTGCTGCATGATGTGTCTGCAAGGACCCACATATTTCTTTGACAATCTGGCCTTTGGTGACCGCTCGAAATCTACAAAGGGCAGTGCTGGATGTTAAGAAGCCCAAAATACTAACTCAAGCTTTCCCCTATGCAGCCCTAGGAGCTGGAATTTCTCTTGCAGACTTCACCCGAAGGTTGCAAAATTCAAGTAATCAGCTAGACAGCCCAGTCTCTACCAATGTGTCCACAGGCAACATCTTGGTTGAAGACAATACTTCAACCTTTTCTCAAGCTCCCCCCTCTCCCCCCCAAACCCCCTTTTCAGACAAGGTCAAGCATCTTGAAGTGGTCCACCACCATCCTAGAGGAAAATCTTTATCATTCAGGATGCCTCTTCAATGAGACTCCTAAAGTTCTCCAAAGTGTAGTTTCAATGAGCAGCTCTCCATGGACCCAACTCTCACATAAAACTAATCTTGCAGGCTCTGTAAGACTTCTGAAAATGACAAGCGATGTACTGCGATACGGTCTGTCGGATGAATACAAGTGCTGTGCCAAAGCCATCCTCCAGCAGCTTTGTGGGGCTCCTCTCAGAAGAGTCATTTGGAATGAATTTATAAATTTATATTACATGAAAGTTAAACAGAATCCCCTGCCAAGCTCTTCATTGCTTCTGGGTTTCTGCACGGAATGAGATTCCCCGCCAGCGTCACGCATCATTACCACAAACCTGGTTCAAGAAATTAAAATGAAATCAAATAAATATAGCTGAGAAAGTAAATTAGAGAGTTTGGTGAATTAGATCTGAGAAGGGGGAGATGCTGATGAATATTACCCACTGCGAAACAGGTCTCCCCCACCCCCGCTGACCACATATCCATCGATTTACACAATGGCAAGAAATGTGGGTGAAAGGGCACACACAATACAGTAAAAAAAAAAAAAAATCCATAGGGGTCTTACATCATTTAACAAGGCCACTCCCCAATAACCCCAAGCCAGATTCAACCCTACCCAAGACAACCTTTCTGGCAAGGAGGAAGCCATAGTTTACTCACCCCTATGCTACTGTAGTAAGGTTGTGTATTCCCTTAGCACTGCTACTGTCATACTTCGGTAACGTGCTCGTACCCCGGGCCCTCAGGTGGTTTTGTCAGTTCTGACAATAAACCCAAAGACGTTCAGAGCCGACACAGCAAACCTTAGCAAAGCCAATAGGTCTGGTTTATTTTAAAGGTAAACGGTGTAATCTTCAAAATGCTGTGTGATACGCTTAGAGGCACCAATAACATACACAGAGTCATCCATATGAATGCAAAGACAGAAACAAGCATTTTCAGGAATAACTCTGTGCATAATATCATGGTGGTACTTAAGGCCAAAAGTGACAAATCAGAAGACAGAAAGGTGGTGATCATGGCTGGCAAGAGAGGGGACCAAACCGTAACAAAACCCTTCACATAAAGGAGTACTTGTTATGTAATACATGCTTAGTTAACTGATAATGTGGGTTTGAGCAACGAATTCTAACAAGTGCCTGTGGGACAGGATGGATGATTTCTTGACACACACCACCTATGTGTGGGGAGGAAAGCGCTAATGCATGGAGATGCGTGCAGAAGAGTGCAAGGACATCGGCATGGTCTCAGTGGCAGCTCATGAGTCAGGGTGCAGAAGGCCGGGAAGGAGTATGCATCTGCCCGACTTGCTCTGCTGTATATTTACACTGAACCCAGTGTATTTAACTTGAGTCGCTGGCTGCTTCAGCAGTGGAAAGTCGTTGCAAGAGTCTCCATGAGCAAAGAGAAGATCGTATGCATTGCTGGGGGGCTGCTGCAGCTTCCAGCCCTCCTAAGGCAGCAGAGCACAGGGGATTTAGGCACAAGGTGCTTTGAAATTAAATGAGATGAGCTGCTATGTGAAGCTTGGTATGCTTGTGAGGTCATCGTCCGCTAGGCTCTTCCTGCTCTGGAATAAGTATGCAACAAAGCTCTGCTTACAGGGATTGCCCAACAGGAAAAACTGGAGCAAGGCTGCTTATGTTCAAACTTTTCTGCATTTTAAGGCCATTCAAAATCAGAACACATCTACAGTTAAGAGCCAGGACACAAAAAGTGGCACAGATCGCAGTATATGTGAAATATTACTGCCAGATGTTGACCCACAGAAGTATTAACAAACTTCTTGAAGATGCATTTTGGACCCAGTATGCCTCAACTGAGACACTTCCCTCCACTCTGAGGACTCTGCAAGGACATCCCTCCATCTCGTGGATTTTTATGTCACTATAGAGAGCATCTCCCTCTCCAGCATATGTCCCCCAGGTCTTGGTCAGGATACCTTGCACGCACTCCTAATACCTCATTTACACAATAATACATTTACAGTCTTCAAAGATATGCAGAGCAATCCCAGCAATAGACTGATTTTTAAACATATTGAAAAAATTGTTTAATTAATAATCATTTATATTCATTTATTGATGTCTCACAACGTGGATTGAACTGTACGAGGGCACAGCTTGGGAGAAAGAATACCATCAGAAATGCACTAACCAACTAATCACCAGAACAACCAACCACTGATCAACAACATGAGAAAATGGGACAGTGAGCGGGTGTGAGCTTGGTGGGCCTCAGGGTTTGATTTTAACAGGAAGTGTATTTTTGCTTGCAAGCAGTCTTTCCAAACAGGAACAGAGTGCTATTCTTGTAATATCGTTTTTTTGTTTTTTTTTTGTTCCACAGGTAAATTGACAAATTGACATAATATTGATCGAGAGTTGAGTCAACCAAGAGAGCAGACAAATGTGAAAACAGAATGCTTTTAAGCAAAAAAGGTCATCAAATGGGTGAAACATCATTACAACCCGAAAGGAGATGGAGGAAAAGAAGAAGACATCATGGTTAGGAAAAACATAGCTACACATCAGCAGCAATTCCATCATCTCCCAATGAAGAGGCACGCAATAAATATTGGACCTAATGAAAATGACTGAAAAACACCAATTGAACCATTATTGTTCCTATTCCTACTGATAAAATGACTGAAAAACACCAATTGAACCATTATTGTTCCTATTCCTACTGATAAAAGTTTTAAAGTTAGTCAATGTTTTTCAATCAAACACATGGGTTTAAGCGCAGACTTTCATCCGACAACAGACCACATATTTTAACAAAAAGGGGACACTGAAAAGCAGACTCAGGCGCGGTCACTTGCAACCTTGCATGGTTTAACAATCACAATTCATGCATGAATAAAGATGACTTTTAGCAGAACAAACTCATCTGCAAAAGTAAGCTGCAGGTGTCTTACCCTCCAGAGGATCCCGGGTGAGCCCAAGCTGACTGATGATGTAGCGAGGAATGTCTGACTTGATACCTTCTCCTTCCTTCGCATGGCCTTCAGCGGCTTCTAACAGATGATAGAACTCTTCCGGGTCAAACTCCTACAAAAAGAAGTCCAAATGTCAAGATCAAGTTAAAATTTTAAGAGTAGTGCTCAAATAGATTAAGGATGAGTGGTCAATCCAGGAAGCTGTAGTAAAATGTTTCACTGAATTTGGGACGTGGCTTGACTGCTCGTTCTGGACTGTTCCTACTAGGACAGCATCCAGACTGATTTGCACACTGGGTGGTCCCAGTCTGTTCTGGCACAAAGAGCAACAAACAACGGAGTAGAACACAGCCTGTAGTAATTACTTACTCGTGCTAGAGAATAATCCAAGTATTGCACCCATCACTTGTTTTATTTACTTTTTGTTTTTCCTAGTTAAAAGGTAGAAGTTAATTGTCTGGGATAAGCATGAGTTCCCAACTGGAGTATTCACAAAACACGTTCTTTTTCAAGAAATTGTTAAAAATAATATTCTTATGTATTCTATTCTACCCTATTCTAAAGCAGATATAAGAAAAACAAACAGTCTGGATTCATGCACTTTAAAAAAAAAAAAAAACAGCTAGCGAATACAAACATGGACTTGAAAGCTTTCTACCACTTTAAGTGAACCCTCTAAGCCAGTGGATCCAAACCTGTGGTCCGGGGACCGCTGGGGGGGGGGGGGGGGGGGGGGGGGGGGTTGTGGGGATCCACAAAGCCTCCTCAGGGGGTCCGTGACTGTGTAAAAAATTATGTAATATTAACAGATTAACAAAGTGTATATAAATAAAGAGGTACAATTGAAAAAATGTTAAACCATAAATATCAAGGACTTTGAAATTGGAGGCTGAAAAATTAAATTGGTATCCTCAGATTGATTCATGGGAGCGGTGCAGGTGCATCAAACACAATACAGAGTGGACGATGTGTGCCTTCAATTGAATTTTAAAAAACCTCCAAACTTCCTATTAAAAAAAAAATCCATCTTATTTGTTTGAAAATGACATACAATGTGTTATCATTGGTGTATGTGTTTGATGGGTGGTTTTGCCTGTATTTTCTGTGTATTGTTTTGCGGTTCAAATCATCTACAATGTTTAGGCCTGGGTCCCTGGCTTCCAGTAATAACTCAGTGGGGGACCCCGGATTCCAATAATGATTCAGTGGGGGGAGGGGAGGGTCCCTGGATTCCAGTAACGATTCAGTGAGGGTCTCCAGTTCCAGTAATGTCTCACTGCAGGCTCCCCAGATTCCAATAATGATTCAGTGGGGGCCCCCGGGTTCCAGTCATGATAAAGTGGGGGGTCCACAGAAGTCAAAAGGTTGGGAACCATTCCTCTAAGCTGCAAAAGGGAAAAAGCCGAGAATGCATGAAAAAGGTAGGTAACTTCTACTGTGCTCCAAGACCTTGGGAAGTATTTTTTGTATTATTCATCACAGGCTGGATGAAGTAGCAAGGTTTTCATCCCTTATCACTTGGGTGAAATGGAGCGAAAGGCAGGCCCAAAATCCTTACATTGTCTAACAGTCCATCTGACGGCAGTCTTCGGGTCTCATGCTCAAGACAGGAGGCACATACCTTTGAACGAGCACGGTGGTTCCATGGGCAAAATGGTTTAGTTAGTAGCAGCTTTTCTTGCCAGTTGTGTAATTGCTAAAGATTTAGTGTAGAGAATCTCACTTATAAATGGACTTCATTGAGGATATGTGGGACCACATCCACTTCTTCTGCTGTTACCTGCCCTAACAGAGGCTGCCCCCACCCCGAGCTCTGTTCTAAGTATCAATCTGTACACATTGTTTACTTGCAGTCGGCTTTCTCCGTGAACTTTCCTAAATGCATGTTCGTGCTCATGTAACCGACAGATATATATATATATATATATATATATATATATATATATATATATATCTCCCTTAGGCAATGCAATTCACTGCCCCTCGGAAATGTGTATTCTGTAAATCTTTCCAATAAAATTAAAATAAGAAAATAGGAAATAAGCCTTTAGGCAAGCAAGAAAATATTATTGTTCAGATTATCAACCTTGGTCACATAAAGTGCGCTCTGCCTGTACTTTATCTTGTCTACTCTCATTTCCTAGATGCCATTTATTTTGTCAAGTCCTTCGTCTGCCCTATACAAAAACCTAAAATGGAATCTACCATGAACAAAGAGGTCATGAAAATGCCTCTCTTGTGCTTGATGAGGATCCAAGAATTACAGGAGATGCTAGAGGGGATGAGGAACCTCTCTGCTGAATGACGTCCACTCCAGAAGGAAACATCCTTTGAAGATCAACCAATGCCAATGGAAGATGATGAGATGTCTCCTGTAGCAGGACTGCATCACTGCCCTTGATGAGGAGTATTCTTGCTCAGCCACTACGGCCATCTTCCTAGGCAATTAAAGGAGGGAGGGTGGCCATCAAAGACACCAAGCCCCGATACCATCCTTAAAAAAAAAAAACTTTGTTGAGTTCATCAAATATCTAATAGACTGCCACGCCTGGGTGGTGACAGCAGCATGCACTCAGGCAGCACTCTTGGCGTTGTGGTGAGTATGCTTAAACACTGTGTGCAACAGAGTGCCTGCTATCAGCACTTTCGTACCCACACACCTGGCAATGCATCATTTCTACATAAGCCCCTGGCACTGTATTCCCAACTCTAGCCTGGGGTGAAGCAATACTCACAACATATATTCCAAATTGTATGTCTACAAAGGGAATTGACATCGGAGTAAACAAACCATACTTATGCCTCGCTGTACTATCCACTAATGGCAGCTTAAGTTGAGGCATTTATGGCTTAGTGAGCAGGCACTTGTGGCTTGGAGTCTCCTTGGGATCTAAAATCCTTATTTTAGGAGAAGAACCTTTCAGTTCTGAAGCTTACTAGACTGAATTCACCATGAAATTCCTGCCTGCTGAATGCACTGTAAATCATTAAGTGGTCCACTCACAGTGGTAAGATGCAAGTTTGTTGCTGGAGAGACAAAACAGCACTCTGAGATTGCCTGCCAGAGAGCACTAAGTGGGTAGGCCATATGCCAAAAGTCATCTGAAACTCAGCTCAGAAGATTGTCACGGGGTTAGTTTATGCTTCTAGAGCAAGGCCAAGCTAACAGTAGCCAAGAGGTCATCTAGATGGACTTAAACCACAAGATTAAAAGAAGGCAAGCAGGCAGGAGCCCTGATGTCCTTCCCATCAAACTGGAACTATGTCACCTAAGGTGCAGATACTTGCTGAATGGCTTGAACAAGTCTCCGGCTCTTAACACTGGGACACAGCCTGCTTTTATACAATGCGAACAGTCTTGATTGCGTGATCTTGGGCACCACCTCCTCACAATCAACTGTCTACGGCGTTATCTAATTACAGACATTGTCTGTGTACTTTTCTCCCCCAAGACTAGTCTGTGCTGCTGACAGCAGCTTTCCTTTTGCTTTGGGGGGGCCAGGTGAGTGGTGGGTTGGAGGACTCCAGTCTGCCCCTGACACTCCTATCCTCAATCACTTTAAGGTCTGATCCATACTCTCATGCTAGGATAGTAACACTTGTCTGGACCTTCATCAACTGCACCATGTCAACGGTGCCCCGTCGGAATAGCTGAGGGTGTGCAAGCTCCCTCTTGCAGGGGGATGCAGCCAAGTGTGAGACCTTGCAAACCATTCATAGTAACTTTGCTGTGCATCCGCTACAAAAGCAGCTGTTTAAAGGTGGGTATTAATAGTCAATAAAATGCAAAGGTTACATTTTTTGCTGGGTTGTGGGACACTTACTTTGTATATTCTCACAGATTAATGCAACTGGCACAAACAGCATTTTTGAGTGAAATTGGACTCCTTCATCAATCGGGCTACAAACCTTTAAATACTCTAAAGACGTGTGTGCATCTCTTTAGGAAGCTAGAAGAAAGATTCTACATTAATCTAGCTCCCAGTAGGCACCGGCACTTGGCAATAGTTTAGGAGCGCTTCCAAGGGTCCACAATGTGTAAGTAAGAAAAGAAGACAACTAAATATTTTTGTAATTTCATGTTATTGTTTAATTTTCAGGTGACTGACACTGCGACAGATCGCCGTAATGTCTCACAGCCATCGACCCCTAGGCAAATAAGATGGTACGAGCTAAGTTCACGGCAACCGAAAGTTGTAGCCGGCATCTCGGAGCACCTCAACGGAGCATATGGGCAGAGTTCCATGGTCCCAAACCACCTTCATTTCGATGGGCACCACCCTTGTGCACAGAAGCCACCGTCACAATCCCTCATTAATTGGCATATGGTCTTTGGCAGCCTCAACTGCCTGGACAGGCGCTTAATGAGTTTAGCATCGAATTATCCTCTCTCTGCTGTCCCACTAGACCTGTGGCCCAGGCAATTTGGACGAGGATGCGGAGTCAGCATGGCCAGAGCCGGTGGTCTCCTAACAAGCAAATGATGCAGCTGTCACGCGCGGGCCATGAAAGACAGCAAGGCTCTCTGATTACCAGGCTCTTTTCCTTCATGTGCCAGAAGGGCGAAAAACAAGTTTAAAAATCCTAGATAAATGAATTTTACAATTTAACACCGTTAAGTAAATTTTTCTTTTGAATAAAAATGAAAGAAACAAAGGAAAGTCAGCTGTGTTTTGCTAGTGAGATGCCTTAGTGATATAATTAACCCAAGGGTGGCAGGCGCATTGCTAATGGAACCACTCAGCCCAATATCATTACAACGTCGAGCAAAAGAGGACCGATGTTTTACTTGGAGCATTTGGAAAACCCACAAGAATTCAGAGGTGTGTGAAAAAAATACTTTTTGTCACTTAGATCGCTCCAAAATGGAGAAATTTCATGCCAATGCATGTAAAAACTGACACTAAAACGCATTTGCAATGCAACAGGTCTCGCATTTCTCCGAGTTAGAGCTATTAGCAGTTGTAAACTCCCAACCGGACTTTTCTTGCCACATAAAATGGAAAAAAAGAGCACGATCGCGCTGCTA
The DNA here is from genome assembly GCF_031143425.1 of Pleurodeles waltl. Lineage (NCBI taxonomy): Eukaryota > Metazoa > Chordata > Amphibia > Caudata > Salamandridae > Pleurodeles > Pleurodeles waltl. The sequence goes on from NC_090443.1 coordinate 957,168,843, forward strand.
CCATTCACTCGTAATGAAACCTATCGGCAAAAGTGCAATTATCTATGTAACCGGCAAAAGAGCAATTAACTATGTAACAGGGTCGATGTCATGGACAGCGCTCGACTTCTGCCAAGCGAGATCGCGCTGCGAAAAAAGATAAAAAGTAGTCCACAAACCGAATGGAAAACAGCGAGCCTTGCATGCTGTCAGTACTTGGTCGCTGCGCTCGAGGAGGGCTAACCACTGGAAAAGGCATGACTTATGCATGCCTTCCACTAAGGAAAGCAATCAGATTTTAAAAGGCAAGCCCACAAACCAATGAAAGACACTGACGTGACATGGACGGGGCTCCAAGCCCTTTTTAACTACTACAGCGTCTCGCAAGCAAAACGCATGCGACGCAGGCTCTACCCTAAAAATTAGCATGCTGGCCTCACATTTCCTTTCTTTAGTATTTTTAGGAAATAACCACTAAACCGGATTAAAGACTGGTGGGCGCACACAGCACTAACATTTCTAAAGCAGGATCCAGGAAGGGAGAAGCGAGAAGAGACCAAGCCTTCATCAAAGATCATCTAGTAACCAAGTGCATCCAATCGACACAGCATAGTTCTCTGTCTTCATTACAGACCATCAAGCAACCAGCCTTTATTTAACAAAGACAGACCATGACTATTGAGCAAGCTCCACCACCTACGACCAGACCCAGCAGTAATCATCCCACTGGCTGCTCCCCTCTTTACCACCTGAGACCCGCAGAAGCATGCGTTCATTAACAAACGGTCCTCGATGGTTTTTAGTGTGAGACCCTCCCTCAATGTTACCAAGTAATACTGGGAATGCCTTGGTACTATTCACTTACTCTGAATGCCCTTTCCCAGTAATATGCACTGAAGAGGTTCACTGGAGTCCCACACCATAGAACGTCCACCCCAATCTTCATCAGACACAACAGGAGACCGTTGCTTAACAGTGAAACACCAAAATGCGTGTTGGCTCAGCAATTCATGTTTTGGATGGAAAAAAAGTGCATTATCAAGATAGATGCATATGAAAATAAAGGTTCAGATACAACATACTGCTCTATCACTCATAATATGTATTGAACAGATTTATATCATTGAGCAAATGGGTTAGGTATTAAATGAATACCAAAATGATACCAGTGCAGCGATTAGTCTCTGGGATTACTCCCATATTTAATAACAACCCATAAATTACTACAATCCAGCTCCGGTCAGTATATTCATTAATGCCTAGTGGCACCAGAGGCAACACTTGAAGGGTCGGTCACAAATGGGATGTTAGTAGACTCTTGTCAATGTGAAAATTAAAATGTTCGGGTCCAAGGGGGAAAAGCGCACCTGGTTTACGAACAATTTGTATGTCGGGGTAAAGCAGTATACAAAAACTGGAAGTATCTTCAGCAAATCGAGAACATTGAATGTATATCTAGGTATATGGCATTTCTATAGCTTGGGCTTAGGCAAAAGGCGGCGGAGTACTGTACAGGGTCAAAGGCAAACAAAGTCAATGAGTGATAGGAGAGATAATTGGGTTGTGGAAATGATTTGTGATGTAGTGATCCTGAAAGAGACAAGTCTTGAACTCTCTCCTAAACTGGAGAAGCGCTGGGGTTGTCTTGAAGGATATGGGATATTAGTCCAGGTCCTAGGTATATAGATGGAAAATGTTTGCTTGCCTTGCTTTTGTTCACTTTTTATACTTCTCTATCTACAGTCTGATGGTGCCCTGGCTGCGGGTGTTCCAAGAAACACAACAGTGTGTGAGCTTGTGTGCAAGATAAGGTGTGCTGGTCATGAAAGCGGAGCCAGGAGAAAAGCAGCTGTAGTCACCTGCTTTAACTGCAAATTCAAAATGACTCTTCTACTTTGAGTTGTGATGCCCTTTGACATCAAAGCTGGCGTCTTGGAGCTTCAACGCACCTTACAGTGGGCTTACAAGAACGCTCATTGTGGATACCAAGGAAAATGAAGCCTGGGAAAGTTTTTTTTTAAATCGAAATCCCAAATTATTTGAGGCGGTCTGCTCTCTCATGCTTAAAAGAATACCCCTGACCAGTATATCTAAAAGTGCAAGGGGTGATTGTCCAACAGTTTCAATCCCCTGTCAGGTCAACCATTCCTTAACCCAAAAATATAAACCTTAAGGAAAACAGCATCAGAAGAAAAAAAAGAGCAATGGAATTTGAATCAAAGACCAGATGCACAACATGTGACTGAATCCTCGAGACCTGGGAGGGAAGAGAGCTTTAAGGCCATAGTAAAGGCAACACAATGAAAACAAAATCTCTGCAAACAATAATTTAATACACGCAGGATCTCAAGACGCCTGGTCTCTGCAAGATCTTCACCGTGCCAATTTACACAGATACACTCTGAAATAATTAGAAAATGTCAAGGGGTACCAGGCACTGAAATCACGCGGAAAACAGACCTACTTATTCTCCAAATAGATGGAACCAGGCTTCAATCTGTTGCCTCTGAGATGTGTACCACCCCCAAGGCAGCACCCTCCCTCCTGAACACATTCTAACCAAAGCCGACAGTGGAGGGGAAGTCTATAGCACCAGAGCCTGAAAGGTCAGAGACTCTGATGTCAGGCAAACCAGGCTCCTCTCCTGGGAAGAATTCACTCAACCAGTGTCAGGCACTTTCTTCCCTATATGTCCAAGACGGCTGATCCAGCGCATACCAACAAGTCCATTATGAAAACTGTAAATTGGGCACACAGAGGAAAGATTAGAACAAACTCTGGTTAAATTAAGGATGTATGGTAGGTGAACGTCATCTTGGAATATATTCAGTATATTCTCCGCTGCTCCCCCACAACACACACACATTAAATATCCCCCAACAAACAAAGAGACAGTGGCTGGTTTACTCAGATGTCAAACCAAGAGACAGCCGCTCTGACCAAGTGCTGTGATTACAGTAACCGTGGTGTGTGTATTAAATCCATTATCCCTGTGAGGTGAACAGCAAATAATTTGACCCTGTAACAAATGTTGTGTACATGATCAATTGCAGCGATCCGAACGGGTGACAACAAATAATTACTAAACAGAGAAGAACTGAGTAATTTTACACCAGTTCGTATTTTTACACTACTGTCAACTGGAACAACGAGTGCAAAGCACAAAAAAATACATATTTTATTTGCAGCAAGATCAAGAAAAGAATGACTGAGCTTGAGCTATTGCTGCCGTCTGCAGCATCTAGGTGGCTTTTGCATCTAAACTGTATTACCGCCAAACGCATCGAAGTTGACATGAAAGTATTACAGCTCAACAGAATGATTTTCGCGGTGAGATGTGTTTGTTTAAATTATAAATCAGATAAGGCGGCTGCGGCGGACTGGCAGCCCCTGAACATATGGCGCCCTGAAGTCTTTCCCTCCCCGTTCTTTGGGGGGCCGCCAGTTCATTTACAGAGCTGTCAACCTGCTTCTTGGGGTTCATTATTCACGCGGCGGAGGGCTGTCGCCCCCACCTGCTCCCCCGCTCTCCCGCAGGAGGACCACCGCTCTCTGCCGCGCCCCCAGGACGTGACGTGTGAGCAGCTGGACCCGGCCGTCGCCAGGGGTTGTTTTTTTTTTTTCTTTTGTTTTTTTTGGGGGTGGGGGGGCGGTTTGAGGTGGCAGGCAGACACCAAAGGATAACTACACCGTAAAAGGGGTCTCAGGACGGACAGGATATGGCTTCCCCGTGATGTAATGATTTTTTTAAAGACACAGTATCGTAAGAATTTAAAGGACGCAACGTATTTGGCGATTTTTTAAAGTTTTAAAATAGTCTACCTTGACAGCTATTGCTGCTAGCTAGTATTAAATAGTGCCATTCAAAGCACAGTGAAAAGGGAACATTGGGAATTTTTCAAGAAATGGAAGTCAATTAATTGGCGTGTTAAAGGCATCTCTAGACAATAAAACTGATGAAAACTGAATATAGCGTGTGCCTCTATCAATGGACATCAATTCACCAAAATGTCAGGGGTAGCGGAAGTGACGTCGCGTGCCCTTTGATCCCCCCCCCCCCATGACATCACAGGAAGGACATCATTGGACCTTTGTCCTGAAGTTATCCGAGGAAGTGATTTCACACAAGTTCACAACCATGAAATAAGTGCAGTGGATATTTTTTTTTACAAAATAAAAGAAAGCCTAAAATTCCCATGCACACCTATTGACTCCTCTGGTATTCATCATTATTGCTCTACTGCCCATCATCACACAACAGTGCCATAAAACCATCATGGCGTGCCGTATTTATTTGCTGGAGAACAAAACAAGTTACTTACCTGTAACTACAGTTATCCAATATTGGTATCTTTCATAAATTCACATGCTTGAATCATCCCTGTCGTCGAAGTGGTAGTCCCACGGTACATAAAATAGCAATAATTAACAAATATTTTTTTTTGCCATAGGCTATTATGGAAATACCAGTCACTCATATAGCCTATCCAGGTCCTTTTGTGAAAAGGACCCAAACTTGCCTGCTGGCCAATCAGGCACCAGCACCCTCCAGAGAACCTCCTTCCCTCAGATTTTCCAGCATGAGAGTGAAAAGATTATAACCTGAGAGGAAATGCGAGCGTCTAAGGGGAGGAGGGTGGGTCGCATGTGAATTTATGAAAGATACCAATACTGGATAACTGTAGTTACAGGTAAGTAACTTGTTTTCTTATCCAGTATTGGATCTTTCATAAATTCACTTGCTTGAATCTGAATAGCTAGCAGTACTGCTGATAAACATACTCGCAGTGGATGGAGGGTGCGAGCATGGAAATCCTTTACAACCTGTATGAAATAGCTCATAAATCTTGTATTATGAACTTCAAACAAATATAGATAATTCTATGTACATGTACACATATATACTGAACATCTATATATATATAACTACATACATACATATATAGAAGCATGTCAAAGTATATTGCATAGCAATTATGGACTATTTGCATATCAAACAGTTTCTACACAACCAAGGAAAGGTCTCACCTTAATGAAAGAGATGACGTAGAACAGCTTGTCCAACTAGAGAGTCACTACTCTGCGAGGACTCCAAACAATAGTGCTGCGTAAAGGGGTGTGTAGTCTTCCATGTCGCAGCTTGACATATCTTATCCAGGGCAATACCCTGAAACAAAGCAGCCGATGTGGAGACTGCTCTCATGAAGTGGGCTATCGGGCACCTAGTCAACGGTTTTCCTGCTTTGGTGTGACAGAACTGAATTGTAGAGGAAATCCACCGGGCTATAGTGGCCTTGGTGACCCCTGTTCCTTGTCGTCCAAGAGAATAAGATACCAAGAGCTGATCTGATTTCCTGATTTGTTTGGTACTTTGAAGGTAAAATTTGAGGCATCATTTGATGTCCAAAGAATGTAGAGTTTTTTTCTGCGATTGTAGTTGGATTTGGAAAAAAGTTTCGTAGTATCACGGGCTCATTGAGATGGAATGAAGATGGCACCTTGGGAAAGTATCTGGGGTTGTTCCTGAGCATAACAAAGTCATCAGAAAAAAACAGAAAAGGTTCTTTAGTAGTAAAACCCTGTATATCACTGACTCTCCTGGTGGAAGTGAGAGCAAGCAGGGTTGCCACTTTCCATGTGATGTACTTGAGTTCCGCCCTGTGAATAGGTTCAAAAGGAGCTTTCATGAGCATAGACAGGACTATATTGAGATGCCACTCTGGCGGAGGTAGCCGCACCGGAGGGAAAGTGCAGAAAAGGCCTTTCATGAACTGCTTAATGATTCTGGATGAGCCAATTGAGGGCTTCTCAGCAGATCGCCTATAGGAGGCTATAGCTGCTAGGTGAATCTTGACTGATGCATGGCAAAGACCAGCCTTAGAGAGTGTGAGAAGGTACGAAAGAATTTGTTCAGGCTTAATTTGTAACAGGTGGAAATTGTTTTGAGAGCACCAAACACAAAATCTCTTCCACTTGAGTTTGTATGTCTTATTTGCGCTCTCTGCTCGTGCCCTAGATAAAACCAGTCTGCATTCCTGATCGATGTTCATACCCTGAAACCCTCTGAACTCAGGAGCCAAGCAAGCATTTGAAGAGAAGTTGGATCGGGATGAAGAATTAGACCCTGATTCTTCGTGAGAAGGTCGTGGTTGCAAGGAAGGCGGACTGGATTGGCCACGGACCAGAGTAGGAGCTCCGTGTACTAGTACTGTCTGGGCCATCTGGGGGCTATGAGAATGATTTTGCAGCATTCGGACTTCATTTTCCTGAGGAGCCTGGGGATCAACGGGATGGGGGGGGGGGGAAGCGTAGGCAAAGATCCCGGACCATCTCATCAAAAGAGCATTTCCCCACGACCCCGGGAGTGGGTATCGACTGGCGTAGAACTGGCATTTGGCGTTCAGGTTGGTGGCAAACTAGTCTAGGATCGGCTGACCCCATCGTTGGAAGATGCCGTCAAGTATGTTCTGGTTGAGTTCCCACTCGTGGGAGTTGTCGTCCGTCCTGCTGAGAGAGTCCGTTAGGGCGTTGTTGACCCCTGGCAGGTGCTCCACCCTGAGGCGAATATTGTGCAGTGTGAGCCAGTCCCAAAGAGACTGAGCTTCCCTTGAGAGGGATCTTGTTCCTCCTTGCTTGTTGATGTAAAACATACTTGTGTTGTCCGTCCTGACCAACATTGAGGACCCTGCGATGCGTGGAAGAAAAGCCTTGAGCGTAAGATGGATCGCCTTCAGTTCCAGCAGGTTTATGTGCATTCCTTTCTGAAGATTGGACCATCTTCCCTGAATGCGCATGACTTGTAAATGGCCTCCCCAGCCTTCCAAGGAAGCGTCTGTGGTGATGATAAAGTCTGTCATTGGTGTTAGAAACGTAAGACCTTGGGAGAGATGGTTGGTCTGAGACCACCACTTCAACGCTTGCCGAATATTTGGTGTGACAGTTATTAAGTCGTCGAAGGACCCTTGCGACTGGATCCATTGGAGTTGTAATTCTTCTTGTAATGGTCTCATTCTCAGCCTTGCCAGTCGAACTAGGACGATGGCTGAGGAAATCATGCCCAGAAGCGACTTGAACAGTCGCACTGAAACAAACTCTTTTGTGGAAATTCTGACAGCTAAGTTGGTTAGCTTCTGCTGCCGTGCCGGAGTGAGATATGCTTTGTTCTTGATGGTGTCTAAGTCTGCACCCAGGAAGACTCTTCTGCATGAGGGAAGTATGACCGACTTCTGTAGATTTACTGTTAGCCCCAAACTGCAGAATAACTTCAAGCAAGCATTTGTAGCCTTGGAGGCTAGTAGCGGAGACCGAGCTTTTATGAGCCAGTCGTCCAGGTATGGAAACACCTGGAAACCCCTGCTGCGGAGGAAACCTGCGACTGGGACAAGGCATTTTGTGAAGATTCGTGGAGCTGACCTCAGCCCGAATGGGAAAACTTTGAACTGATAATGGGCACCGGCTACAGTAATGCGGAGATATTTGCGATGTTTCTGATGTATTGGTATGTGGAAATAAGCATCCTGGAGATCCATTGTTATCATAAAATCTCCAGGATTGAGAAGGTGCAGGATATCCGACAGCATGATCATCCGAAAAGATTGTTTCCGAAGGAACTTGTTGGGTTTCCTGAGATCTAGTATCGGTCGCCATTCCCCTGACTTTTTCCTTATCAAGAAGAAACGGGAGTAGAATCCAAGACCTCTTTGCTGAACTGGAACTCTTTCTATAGCTCCCTTGGCAAGCATAAGGAATACTTCCTGCTGAAGCAGACGAAGATGGAGCGTTCTGCATGTTCTTGGTGGATGATGCAGTGGTATTTGTATGAATTCCAGGGTATGACCTCTTGTCACTATATCCAGCACCCATTTGTCTGATGTTATGTTCTTCCACTCCTGGATGTAGTTGGAGATGTTTGCTCCTTTTTGTTGATGGTGTGAACATTGGGGAAGCATAGCTGGTGCCTGGAGAAGATCATTGCTTTCTGGGTTGATCTCTGTTTTGTGAACCCTGTCTTCTCTTTCCTCCCTGTCTGGCGTAATAGGCCGTGGATGGTTGCCTATACTGTTGTTGATAGGACGGCCTATATTGGGGTTGCTGGTACTGCCTGTGAAAGGAACCTCAAAATGAGGTAAATCCTCTTCCTCTTGCACCCCAAAAGGGCTGTTTCCGGTACTGTAGGGTACCTAGGGACTTGGCAGTGTCTGTGTCGATCTCGATGGCCTGAAGTACGTTGTCTACGTGCTTGCCAAAGAGAGATTCCCCATCGTAGGGCATGTCAAGGATTCTGGACTGCACTTCCGGCCTGAAAGATGTGGCCTTGACCCAACCTTGGCGGCGTAACACCGCGGCACCAGCCAGTTGACGAAAGCCGGCGGAGGCTATATCTAGAGCGCAGTCGATTATCTCCTCCGACGTACGCTCACCTTCTTGGAAGATCTTCCGTGCCTCTGCTTGCTTGCTTTTAGGGATGAGATCAATGAAAGGTTGCATATCCGACCACATTTGCCGGTCATAACGACCCAGGATTGCCAATGAATTTGCTGCTCCAACAGTGATTGCTGACATGGAGGAGAATCTTTTGCCCACATTATCTAATCTCCTTCCTTCTCTGTCTGGAGGAGTAGAGATAGGCGTCGACGGGTTCTTAGAACGCCTTTGAGCCGCTTGTGAAATAACAGAGTCAGGCTTTGGGTGGCCAGTGAGACATGCCAGAGAGTCTTGGGTTGCTTTGTATTTCTTGTCCAATTTTTGCGGCACTGGTGGGACTGTTGCCGGGTTGCGCATGATCTTTGTACCCTCGCTCCATATAAAGTCAATAATGGGAATGGACCGTACAGACTTCTTTGACTGCTCCTTAAAATCATGAAGGAAACATTCCAACGGAGAGACAGATGTTGGAAGGTGGAAGCGTGCGGCAGCCCTGTCCATTAGATTGTGGAAACCACCTATATCCTCGGGTGGAGAATCTGAATGGCGAGGAGGTGGTGGAGAAGGAGTGGGGGCTAAGTAGTCATCCCATTCCTCAGTGGGATGTTGCGGGGTAGAAATCTCTCCTTCTTCCCCTGAAGTGGAACCTTCATCTCCAGGGGGTGCAGCTAAAACGGAGTGAGGTGTCATCCTGGGAGTAGCTGGAGGTGGAGGGACGTTTCTTGGTGTAGCAGGAGAAGCTGGCGGTGGTGGCTGATCTTCTGCTGTAACTGGGAACCTCCTCCTATAATCCTGTACCATTGATTGTAAGTCCTGGATTAAGGAGGAAGGCATCTGTATAGAGTCTCTTGGCTGAGGCTCTCTTGGTTGGTAATAGCGTTCTTGATGTGAGTAATATGGTTGGTATTGGTCATACTCATCATCGTCGTCCTCTTCCTGGTATTTAACGTGTAGCTGTGATGGGCTGTGCAGATCTCCGAATGGACCCTCATCGGATTCCTCCCAGTCCAGTAGATGACTGGGTACTAAAGTTGACACCTTGCTTGGAGACGTGTCTGTGGGATAAATCTCTGATCTGGGCAGAGATGTGATCCTGACCATGGCCCGAAGATCCGGAGACCTGGAAGAGGTAGGAATAGCCTCTATCTGTCTGACAGGCACCAGTGGCATAGTAGATGGTGTCAATGATGATGATGCTGTCGACGGTACTGTAATCAGGGTAATTTTTCCATCGACGACGGTTTTGTCGACGATGGTGTTGACGACAGTGGTCTCGTCGACGACGGCTTCTTCGACGCTGTCGTTGGTGATGTTATAGTCGACGGGGCTTTCGTTGACGGTGTTATCAACGACGATGTTGTCGTCGAGGAAGGAGTCGATGTTGTTAACGACGCACTCCGTTCTGGAATCCTCGTTGACGGAGGTTTGATAGAGGGAATAGGAGCCCTTACCGTTGACGTCAATGTAGTCGTCGCCGACGATGGTCTCGTCAACGAGGTGGTGGAGACGGTAGCTGTAAACACCGTCGTCGTCACGGTCGTCGACTTAATTTTAATGGTTACCTTTCTAAAGGTAGAAGGCTCCGAGGAAGGAGAAAGACGGTAGGACTCCTTCTTTTGAAGAGGAGAGGATGGCTCAGAGGAAATTGAAGTCTGTAAGCCTTTTCCATGATGTAATTTCTGCCTATTTCTAGATTTTTCTGCCTGGCCCAGGTCCTCAGATTTGGACCTTTTGTGTAGCCTTTCTGACCCACTCTCCTCACCTGAAGTATGGGATTTTGCCTGTAACCATGTCAGGAGTCTACCCTCACGGTTTCTGAGGGTTTTTGTGGAGAAAGTATGACATATCTTGCAGTCCTTCACCTGGTGTTGTGGGTAGAGGCAATACAAGCAGTCTTTATGTGGATCATCCACATGGAGCCTTTTCTTTCCACAGGTCTTGCAAGGGCGGAAAAGGCCTTTTCTAAAAGAATCCGACATTTTTTGAGTTCTCTGAGAGAAAAAAGCTTCTGAAGAAGTAGAAAACTGAGCAGAGCTCGGGGAGACTCCCTTCACACGACGTGCGGTAGGAAATCTGAGGGAAGGAGTTTCTCTGGAAAGTGTTCTAGAGGGTGCTGGTGCCCGATTGGCCAGCAGGCAAGTTTGGGTCCTTTTCACAAAAGGACCTGGATAGGCTATATGAGTGACTGGTATTTCCATTATAGTCTATGGCAAAAATAAATATTTGTTAATTATTGCTATTTTACGAACCGTGGGACTCCCACTTCGACGACGGGGATGATTCAACCATGTGAATTTATTAAAGTTCTAATACTGGATAAAATGTCTGCTTCCCTTGCAGTCTCCCTCTTCTATTCTCCCCTTCTCTAATTTCAAATCTCTCCCTCGTAAAGTTTCTAGAGGCTGTATTTCTCTGCAGTGCATCACATCTCTCGTCCTGTTCTGTCGCTATCCCCTCTCTTGCATCATTTCTCATATCATCATTCTCCCCGGCCCATCTCTTCCTCTTTAATTCCTCCTTTTCTCCCGTTTCTCCATGATGTTATCCGACGACTCTCCCTTCTCCATATCATTTGACTCTGATCCCCTGTCTCCCTCTGGCATCTATCCCTTTACCTGTCTCCGCCATTAGCCATCTGTCTCGCACCTGTCAATCTCGTTATCATCTCCGACATGTCTCCTTTGCTCTCTCAGTTAAATTTCTCACCTATCTCCTTTTTACTCTCATCTCTTTCTGTATGTCCTCTTCATTACTGGTTGTATGATGGAACCACGCAAGCGGCAACTATGCATGCCTGAACAATGCGGTCAGAAGAACGACTGCGTTGTTTCCACACATGCCTTTACCACGCATGTCTTTACAACGATTTTTCGTAGTAAAGGCATGTGTGGAAACGGCATGCGTGTTTGTCGCAGAAGTACCCCGACCCCCCACCCTTAACAACTACCCCAATACCACCCCACACATCCTGAGCCCTAAAACCGACCCACACCCCCAAAAAAAACCAACCCAACCCCTAAAAACAAATTTACATTGACCCTCCCCACCCCTTAAAACAGAAGTCCCGACCCCGCCTTTAAAAACTACCCTGATACCCAACCCACCCTGAGCCCTACAACCAACCCCCACCCCCAAAAATAAAACAACCCAACCCCTAAAAACAAAACTACCCCAACCCCACATGCATAACAGAAGTACCCTGACCCCCCACCTTTAAAAACGACCCGATACCCCCCAGCAACCGAGGCCTAAAACCAACCCCCACCCCCCAAAAATAAAACTAACCAACCCCTAAAAAGAAAATTACCCCGACCCCTCCCACCCCTGCCCCCAAAAACCCGACCCCTGCCTGCCCAGAATACAGAATTACCCCAACCCTCCACCCCGCCCCTAAAAACCCAACCCCTACCCCCAAATACAAAATTACCCGACCCCCACCCCTAAAAACCCACCCCTGCCCGCAAAACATAATTACCTCAACCCACCCAATTATAATTTACCCTGACACCCCACCCAGCCCTAAATACAAAATTACCCCGAACCCCGCCCCTAAAAACCCAACCCCCCACCGCTAAAGACAAAATGACCCGACTGATCCACCCCACCCCGCCCCTTAAAAAAAATGAAATAACCTAACCACCCCTACCCCTTCACCCCTGCCCCCACCCCTAAAAACGACCCCGACCCAGCCCCAGCCTCACTTACCTGACCGCGTCCTCTCCTGATGGATCTTCCTTTTTCCCTGCCATAACCACGCATGTGCGTTGTTCAGCCAATGCGTGGTTAAGGCAGAGAAAAAGGCCTGCGTTGTTCAGGCAAGCGTTTTTCCGCTTGTGTGAACAACGCAGGTGTGGTTCCAGACGCGTTGTTCGGATATTCCCCTTCATTATTTATCTGTCTTTTCTTACCACTCCCTTTCTCAGCTGTCTCTTTATAACCGGTCTGCTTCTCTTTTCACCGAATGTCTCTCACCTGTCTGTCCCTCGTTGTCTCTCTTTCAGCTGTCTCCTCACTGTCTTCCTCTTTATTGCCTCTCTAAAATGTCTCCACCTCTCTCTCATCAGTCTATAATCTATTTTTTATCTGAATATCCTCCCGAACTCTCTCAGTTGTCTCTTCCAAGTCTGTCTATCGCTGGTCCCTTTCTCTCTTCTGTCACCCTCACTCACATTGAGCTGTCTCACACCAGCCTTTTTTAATCACAACTCTTTCACTGGCTGCCTTCAACATTCACCTGTCTTACTCTCACTGGTTTCTCCTTTCATTTTCCTGTCTCCTTCCTGCGTGTGTTTCGCTACCCCCTCACCTCTGTAATGCACGCACACCTAGTCCCCTCTAACATTACTTTCTAGAGTCCTCTTTCTCTCTTCCACCTGTTCAGCTTTCCCTGGCTCTCTCTTGCCTCTTCTATATTTTCCTTCCCCCAAGGGCAGCTAGAGAACCAGAGGCATTTTTTTCCAAGTGTGTTACATTTTTTTTTTTTAAAGCTTTTTTTCATGCCTTAAGGAACAAGTTGCAAATAATCTTAGGGTCACCTCACAAAGGAGCCACCGGGTTACACACGGTTTAATAAGGTATCATTATTTTTATTGGATGCGCTTTCCACGGTTAAGGCGACAGAAAGTAAACAAAGCTCCGAGAGGCCTGGTTAATTTCTGTTCCTTGCACTGTCTTTGCTACTTTTGAGGCTAGGGGGTCGCAAAGGCAGTGCCAGGGGTCGCAACTGCGACCCCTAAATGACGTCCATGCCTTTATCCCCGTCCCACTCTCAGGTTTGCAGTGTCTCCTAGTGACAGCCACAATCCCAGGTATCAGTGTCCACACATCACTGTCCAGTTGGCAATGTCTCCAGGTCCACGTGCCCCTTTGCCAGGTTGTACCCATGTGCCAACACACATCTCAAAATCTGTTAACGTCCCAACATCACTATTTCAGGCAACTTTAACTTCCCAGTGTTAGTGCCTCGCAGTATCTGGGACTATGAGCCAGTGGCAACAATGGACTCCTCACTGTTCATTTTAACGTACCACTGTCAACACTGATGGGCCTACATTCCTGAACCAATGCATCCATGTGTGAAATCAGAAGTATCAGTCTCCCTGTGCCACTGCCCCCTCACTCCATCAGTATTCATGTGCGAGTGTGTCTGTCAGTCCCCTGTGTCAGTTTTGGTGCTTTAGTCCCAGTGACCCAGGACCAATGCCTCCATGCTGGCGCCCAGTGCTGAATCATAGTACCCATGTGCCATAGCATCCTGCATCAGTGTCCCGGTACTGGTACCCTGGTGTCACAGTTAACAGTGGTCGTGTCCCCATGTCACCGTTAGTTTACACGTGTCAGCATCCCTGCTTGTTTCCCACTGCCAGTGTTTCACGTTTAAAGCCAGTGTCCTTGTTCCTCTGTTTACCAAGTGCCCTGGCTTCAGTGTCCTCGTGGCGGGTCTGCTGTGTTACTATCCCTGTGACGGGCAGCAGGCCAGTGTCTGTGAAAGTGTCCCCGTCTCACAGAGCCCTGGTTCCCAGGCAGTGAGTCTGCGGCATTAACCTCTGCAGAGCTGCAGAGCCAGCATCCGTGCTCGTGTCCACTTATCACTACCAGCTCTGGGGCCCTATGTCAGTGTCCTTGTGTAGGTATACCAATGTCAGTGACCTATGTTAGCAATCATCAGTCAGTGCCCCAGTTTTGTGTTCCTCCCGGCAGTGCCCGTGTGTTAGTGTCCTGCTGTGGTGTTCATGAATATGCGTTTTAAAGTGAGAGGCCCAGTGCACCCTTTTTAAATCCCAGCGTCCCTGGCCTTTGCCACTGTCCCAGCATCAGTGTCACTGCTTCCAAGTCAATAACCCCATGCATGGACTGGTGCAGTGCTTAATTTGTGCTTGTTGTTTCCGGTGCTGAGCACCGGCACTTATTGTTGAGGGCCGGGGCTTATTCTTCTGCCTCAAGCATTTGCTGCGAGCAAAAGACACACATGGGAAAGACGGAGGAACAGAAAATCGAAAAAGCGTCACAATGGGAAAAAGCTGCAAGAGTGAGCTGAAGAGGCAGGGAGTGGCTTTATATGGACCGAAGAGGCCCGAGATGGCTTCAGGATTACGCTGCCTCAGTATTTAGTGTTCCCACATTTAGTTGCAGCAGCCGCGTGTTTAAGAGGAGAGCTTTGCGCACCGGCACCTTGTTATTTACAAATTAAGCACTGGACTGGTGTCCAGTGTCTGTGGCCTTGCGAGTCTCCTTGCATCAGTGCTGACATGTGTACTGGTGCTTCAGTGTCCGTGTCCCAGCATCAGTGACTCAATGTCAGTATCCATGTCCGTGCACTAATGTCTTGTTCCCCGGTCCCTCTGTCACGTGACTGTACTGCTAGTCTATTCTAGTGTCATTATACTTGTCTCCCAGATCCGCTGTGTAAGTGTCCGAGTGAAACTCTCCCATATCAATGTCCCAGCGCTAGTGACTACCGCTAGTCAGCTCTCCACTACCGCTGCTCAATGTCGGTACTGGTGCTCATGTGGCACCGTCACCCTGTGTCCGTGACAGAGTCCAGTGGTTTCCAGCGTTCTTGTGCCGGTGCCAGCGCACACTGCCCACTGCCTCTGTGCCAGTGTCGCCTTCTTAGTGTTCTAATGCCAGTCTACTTTGCTGCAGTACCCAGGCCAGTGTTCCCATGCCATTGCTGATGCTCCCGTGGCAGGGAGCCCGTGACAGCGCTGATCCCTCCTTGTCAGGGACCCTGCGTCACCGCTGGTACACCTGTTTCAGGTCTCCAGTGTCACCCCGACCCCCGACAGTGGACCGGCCTTGATGACATTGCTTAAATACTGCTCATTTCATCCCGAGGTCACTTAAAAACACCAGGAGTATGAACAAGCACCAAGGCCTAGAATAAAGATGGAAACCTCTGGTGATCTGAACATGGACAAGGAATGCTGAGTATTTTAGGAAGGGTAATTTGAAAAAAGTTGGGAAATAAAGAGGCTGATTCACTAAATTGTATTTCAAAACACTGCAGCACCCACAGTTACTGTGCTGTGTTGCACAAGGAGGAGAGTGCAGTACACAACCACACTAAGTGATCTGGCCGCAGCAAGGGACTCCTGCTCGGTGCCAGGTGCACTGGGTTGGGGGAAGGAACCAAGCTTCATTGAGGGGGCACTTTACACTCCGACTCTCCCCCACACCCTCTCAGCTGGCCAAGGAACATTCAGGTGGCAGGAGAGAGCCGGCCCTTGAAGGGCGCTATATGCAGGACTTACAGGGGGGGGGGCCACACCAGCTCTTCGTTTTAGGGTGTCTTTCACCTCTTCCTATTTAAACTGTGTTACCACCTAGAATTGTATTTTTACATACCTCAACTGGTACACACATGTATATACTCCACTCGCATCCTTTTTCTGTACAACTGTACTGCCTGTTCAATATGTTCTGTAAAGCGCTATGTCACCCTTCGGCGTTTAGTAGCGTGACCTCAAAAACCACTAAACGAAGAAACACGGCGATGTAACAAAACTGAAAGAACGATCAGTTTAAGGGGGTTCAAAGTCTGTGAGGCAATTCGGGCTCTGGCAGCCTTGACATAATCCCGGGCGGATCAGGGGTCACGGAGCCTATTAGAGAACACTAACGGGGTCACTTCTTTGGTCTCATCAGTAATTTCGGGGAACCCCTGCCTTTGGAATGATGAGATCCCATAGTAGAAAGAGGAAACATTTGGACGTCCTGCATGCTGCAGAGCCCCACATGCTACTCTGGGCCTTTCAATGCACAATCAGTTACTCCTAGTTTTGAGCCAAAACAGATTTTCGAACATTTGAACTTCAAAGTGTAGAAGAGTACAACTGTAGCAGCACCCCCTCCATCAATATGCATCTTTTTCACAGTTTCCTCATGGGCCAACCGCTGCAGGATTCCATCCAAGTACCCATAATTACCAGGCAGGATAGAAAAGACACAAGGCAAGACATGATGTTCGGTGCCTGGGTCTAGATAGACATTTGTTCCACGCCTCCTGTATCAGACATGTTTGCATCTGTATTGACTTTCTCAAAGTGTTTCAGGAACAAAGAAGAGCTGCTCATCAATCAGAGAAGGGAGTAATATCAGTCCCAAGTACAAGTATAAAGCGGGCATCTTCACATCTGTTCACAACACAATCACTTGAAGTGAAATGAAAAAAAAAAAAAAAATCACACTAATTGTCACAATTTTCATCAAAATTCGCCTATGCTGGAATACTATCCCAAACACGGAATAGCTCAATAAATCAAACATACTAGTTAGCTACCATTCCATATATGGACACAGATCAGGAAGACATCTGCTCACTTTATTACACTTTCATCAATTTATAGGCAGAAATAACTATCAGAGATAATCACATTACCCTTCTCTGATTCTTTGGATTACTGTTGATAAGTTATGTGTCAGAAACGGTGCAGAAGGAATGTGATTTGCTTACCCACCACCAACAGCTTATTGTTCTAAATGATGGATCTTGAATTCTGGAAGTGCACAGAGACCCATTCCTAATCCTGGACATGTTAATGGCCTTTGCAGAACACACATTCTACCACTGCTATGGCTTCGTAGCACTTAAGGCAGCTTGGTGACTGGGACAAGGTTGAATGTAGATCTGAGCCCCACAGACAGCCATGGAGGCATCAATTTTCGCTGCCCAAGGGAAGCCCTTGGAGGAGAACCCGAGGCACTTGTCTTGCTAACTAGAACTTCATCCGTCCCCCAGGTGACCTGTAGCTAACAGACACAGAAAAGCTGAAATTATAATGTGACCTTTTCCTGGCGCTGTTTGGCAACAGATGATGCCAGGTCTTCGGCAAAGCACTCCATCTCTTTAAAAGCGGTGTGTAAAATAGCAAGGGTTGAGAACAAGCTGGGATAAAGGCTCAGATTTTAAAGTGGACTTTCTAACAATCGCAGGTGTCATTACCCTAGGTATGCATGTATTCGGTGACTTTTAATGGACAGAGTGAATCTCCTAATGGCTAGAATAACTGCCTTGAGATCAGAGCCCACATTATAGATCCAGTTAAGAAAAAAACTTTCACACATTCATAAAAAGTTAATTTCATTTCCTTAATCTCATTTATTAATTTGTAAAGCCCTACATGCTGCCATCAAGGTGCTGCAAGACGCAATGCTCTCAATATGACGCTCACTTTTTTGGAAGTCTGCACAAAAGGGACGACTCCAAACAAAGAATGAGAAGTGTGAAGTAGTCTGGCTTTAGTTCTCTCGCGGAAGATACTGAAGCTGATGGCGGCCCCCCACATCACCCTAATTGCATCTCGAAGGCTCTTCACAGATGAAAGATGAAAAACCACAGTGCATGCAGGGAGAGTCGGAGATCACTCACCATGGAAGGCTATCAAACAAGAGAGCCCAGATTAACTCGAGTGCACCTCGGGCGAATCAGCACGAGACCAATTTGCATGTAATCAGCCGTGTGAAAACTGTAACTTTATTTAGGCTGTGTTAGGACACACTGCGCTGTAAAGAACCAGGCAGGAGAGCTGGACTAGGGTTTTAGGAGAATTACGCTTTGATGACTGGAAAGTTGTGAAAAGAGCCCTATCAACTATTTACTTGTCTTTAGTTGCGTTTTAAGGGGGGACACAAAGCGCTCCATCCCATACTGTAATCTCTCTTTGGGCTTCTAACCACGCCCAGGTCACTTCAGTCTCTTTCCTTGGTTCGTGGGCTTGCCTTTTAAGATCCGCTTGCTTTCATTTGTGAAATGCATACCTCATGCCTTTTCCTTTGTTTAGCCCACCTACACAGCACCTGTAAACTACTCAAACCATTCGAGGCTAGATGTCTTCAGCATGGTTTCGAACTACTTTATCTTTTTATTTTCCACGCAGCACGATTGCACTGGGGTTTACATAGCTCAATCGTGCTCGGTTTTTCATTTTTCAATTTCAGCGCTATTGCTCTGCATTTTACATAGCACAATCGCGCTGTGTTTTTTTTCGTGTAATTTGTGTGGCAAGAAAAGTCTGGTTAGGAGTTTACAATGCTAATAGCTCTAACTCGAGCAAATGCGAGACCTGTTGCACTGCAAATGCTTGTTTAACTTTCTGCAGTTGTGGTTGAGTGAACCTGTATTGCACATCTCATAGGTGCAGTGTTGCAGTTGGTCTTATACATTTTATTGTGGAAATAAAGTAGGATGACCAGACATCCCGGATTTTCCCGGACAGTCCTGGTTTTTAGAGGACTGTCCCAGTGTACCAACGCTTCTCTTAATTTTAAATAAAGGTCCCGGTTTTTGGGACAAAGGTCAGATTAGTAAATAAATGTCCTGGTTTTTGGGACAAACGTCAGATCATGAAGGAAAGCATAAGGTAAAGGTATGCTCTCCTTTAACAGACACCTACAAAGTATGAAATAATTAAAGTAATGTATCTGTTGCTATCAGGCAACACAGTCCCCTGTCTGCTCCCAGCAGAGAGACGGAGTAGGGAGCAGAGAGAAGTTGGTGGGGGCTGGTTGGGGAGGTGCAGGATGGGAGGTCAAGCCATAAATCTGGTCACCCTAAAATAAAGGATCTGTGAATGAGGGCAAAAGGGGGGAAAAAAAAAATCAAGCACTGACAAGGCCAATAGGTCCTGCATGAGCTATTAGCTTTGCTTATGTGTTTTAGCAATATTCTAGGTCAGCATGGCTAAAAGTTAGTGGCATAGAGAAGAGTGGCACAGAGTAGAGTGGCACAGATTGTTGTGCCGTGATGTACAGTGGAGTAGAGTGGAGAGGAGGGCAGTAGAGTGGAGGGGTGTGCAGTGGAGGGAAAAAGTAGAGTGTCGCAGCATGTTGTGGAATAGAATGGAGTAGAGGGTGTTGTAGCGCACTGCCATTACAGATAACATATTTTTAGTAGAAATAACCATTACATTTGAATAGACAAACAGTTTTACTCATAAAACTATACAGCCCACAAACAATAATACATGAAAATGGCATCACCTAATGTATTGATTTGTTTAGATCATATTAAAATATTTGTTTCCACCACATTTCAAAACTGTAAAAAATAAAAATAAAAAATAAAAAGTGCTACATTTGTGCATTCCCAATTCTAATATATTCTGAAATATGTGCACAGTTCATTTAGAGTCATTTAAATGTTAGTGTGTGCGAGAAAAAATAACATTATAAAGTATTACTCCAGTACACCCCCAGTACCATGCATGATTATGATTGTCAAATAAATCCTCACACTTTGAATTCGGAGAAAGAAAAGTACACAGCAAGCTCCCTCGGAAGACAGTCCGATATCTGACCTCTGTCTTTGAATGCACAGCAACTGACAAGTAGCGGCGGCTACCACAAATCTTGACGGGAGGGGCGGGAGGAAGGGGGACAAGGAGGGAGGATTGGGAGGAGCGGTTTGGGTGTGGAGGGGGGATAAAAAAAGAAAATTAAAAAAAACATACCCGTTCCAGATGCCTCCTGCCGCGTTGCTCCTCTACTCTTCTTCTGGTGTCCCAGCATTCACTGGAACACCAGCACAGGCTCCCCTGCAATACTGGTGCAGTTCTCATGCTAAACCCAGCATGAGAGCAGCATCAGGATTGGTCTGAGCGGCTTGCACTGCCGCTCAGACACTACCCTGTGGTCTGTGCAGTTTCTCCAGCCCGGCTGTGTAGCACAGCCGGGTTGGAGAAACCTAAGTGTGCATGTGTGTTTTGGCCGGCCTGTAAGTGGCCAGACAAACACACATGCGATTCCACTTCCTCGCCTGAGGTCCAGCCCCACCCCTCCCTGCACCTGCTGAACGGCTGAGCCAGCAGCTGAAAGATTAAAATGATAATTAAATATTGTTTTATCTTTCAACTCCTGGCTTAGCCAAGGGAGCAATACTTCTTCACCATTGCAAAGGAGCCGCCCTTGCTGACAAGACAAGAACAAAATTGAAAGGCCTTTGTACACTTGTAGAAGAATACAATACATAGGATGTTCTCAATGAGAGGGACACACATACTGGACAGCCTAAAATATATAAATTCAGCAAATAGGAAGCCAAGCAACTGTGAGTTACAAAACACAAAGCGAATGGTAAGCAATGGGCAGAATGCATTCTCAGGAAAGCTTTCCGAATGTCTCCAAGAAGTGTTTGCAAACCAGACAGCTGTGCTGTCTGGTAGGTGTGAACCTAAAAAGGTAATAGTGGTCAGGAGGCAGGTCTGGTCTGCAGAGGTTGTTGTGACAAATTTCCTTCTTCACATCAATTTCCTACCATGATGAGTTCAAATTAGGCTGCTTTTCTTTCATTTGTTTCCTCACATTTCTCTCAAGAATAATCGAGGAATCAGTCAGCAGTTCGAAAGGAGTTCGGGGCAGCATTGAGTGATGCTTCAAGAATGAGGGTTAGGCCTGGAGATGCAGTAAGTGCAAAAGCCTGCTGAGGCAACAGTGCTTTAAATTCAGTGCCTGGCTGTGTTGACATGGCCTTATGGAGGAGGGCTGGGGTTTGCATTCATACACCATTCAAGAATAGAGCAGAGGCAGCTGTAAGACACAAAAAGCAGAGACTGCAGGTGCGATCCTACCTAAAAAGCCACTTGCCAGGATGTGGCTGTTTCTCTCCTGCTTGCGGTTTCCCTTTTCTGCATTAGAAATTACAGGATGTGCCCAGAGTTCTCCTCTTTGCCCTTTCTCTTCTCTGCCTTAGTAATGACAGCACAAGGCCGTGGTCCTGCTGCTTGCCGTTTCTCTTCCCCGGCTTAGTAATGACACGATGTGGCCCTGGTTCTGCTTGTGGTTTGCCCGATCTAGTCTAGCAAAGCCAGGATGGGGACGTGGTTCTCATGCTTGCTGCTTCCCTCCTCCAGGCTAGTCACGACAGGGCATGGCTGCGAATCTCCGCCCTGTCATTGCCCTTCTCCGACCCTGGACGTGGCTGTAGTTTTCCTCCTTGCTGTTTCCATTCTCGGGCCCAGTAATGAAGGTTGCTCAGTGGTGCTCTAACTCCAGCTGCCTGCTTGTAAGATGCTTTCCGTGTCCACGCCGTGAAGCAGATGCCTGTTGCTTCGGTGAAAAGAACAGATGAAGAAGGAAGACCAGCCTAATCTGAAGTATGTATGACTTAGGTACAGCCAGGTGCACCAGTCCGCCCCCCATTCAGTGGCACGGAAAAGCAAAGGTTGTTCCACTGGGCGATGGGGTGCAGCATATGGAGTTCAGGGGGCAAACTGGTGCCAACATTTTTAGATGTGAAAACCAGTGCAGTGTCTCGTACACCCGGATTACAGTCCCTTAGTGGACTTAATGTATAGGGAACCGAGCTTAGCCGTAACACCTTGCTATCCTAGGGAGCACAAAGCCAAGTGACACCCTAATAAAAGAAACATATTTCATAAACTATTGTGGGACAGTGCACAGCATGATTTTCAATAGTATATAGGATAAAGAACTCAATGTATTTCAAAATGTATTGACTCCAAAGAAAACACTAGTCTTATTTCTCTCTCTCTCTCTCTCTCTCCCCCCCACACTTTTATTTTGAGGAACCAGGTGCTGCGAAGTGTTAACCAAACTTCTCCCTTCAAAATCTGGATTTCTGCTGCGCTTTTTTGTCAGTTTTACTTTACTGTTCCGACATGGCTGGTAAAGAAATAGGGGGAAAAAAGTAAGGATGGCCACCAGCACATCATGACATGTATGTGTGCATGTGTTGTGATGCATGGGAATATATGTGTACACCCTGAAACCATCCTGGATAGGTCAGTGCGTGGGCACAAATGTGTGCGTTTATGTATGAACGCGAGAGACCATTCAACCACTGCCTTCGGCTGAACAAAGACACAAGGTACAGCCCCCACAGCTCCCAGACTGGGCTTGATTGGATCACTAATGAATGTGAAGAACACCAGCAGCATGAGGTGGGTGCAAGTGACTGCACATCAAAGTACCAAAATGCCTTCTCCCTGTTTCAGGTACTTTACCCTGGGTGAGTGACCATCCCAAATGTTTCTGGTAATAACCACATAAATGATAAGAAGATGAAAGGTACCATATGCAATGGGAACCTCTGAATCATTTCGAAAATCATCCCGACTCCCCAATGCGATACAATATAGTACTAACGGGAGATTTTGCACCAGCACTAACAAATGAGGTTTTCAGCAAAAGTGGTACCCATAGAGTGAGCCAGCAAATTAAGACATAGTTCAGAAAAGCAACAAACAGCTAAAGTGTCCTTCTGGGAAACCCAAAAACAGTCAGAGAAGAGCAGGCGAAGAGCAGCAGAAAAATATCAATGTGCATAAAATATTGGCTGTAAATTTCCTACATTTTTTATAACAAGCTTTGGCAAAGCCAATAGGACTGGCCTTGGCAAGTTGATGCACAGGAAAAAGAGAATTACATGCCACCACCTAAATGTGGCAGCCATCTGCTTTCAAAATCATTTTAAATGAAGGAAAAACAGCCATTGCATGTCATTTTAACAGACCAGTAGAGGTGCTTCAAAGCAGAGAGGTTGACTTACAACGGGAAGAAAAACCCTTCACAGTGTTAACACTCATCACAATGAGGCATGATTTTTACTGGTGCACTATTGGCTTTGAATTACTTTAACCAGAAGATATAGCTTAAACACACAAGGATGCCTAGAAAAATTAAAAAAAGAATGTAAGCTAAAAACGCATTGGCATGGTAAAGTATTCAGCCACCAGCCCTGGCACTGAAATACAGTTCTTTTTAGACAGATGTACACAAATGATCAGGGAAATGCATTCACTCGCAGATAACGAGCTCACTGGTTGTCCCATGATACACACTATGGCGAGAAAGCAAAATGTAAATGGCAGTCGAAAAGAACAAAGAATGAAGAAGCCTCATCTTCCAAAGCCACTTATCTTTGTATATATGTATGTATTTTATTTAGGGATGGTTTGTTACATGAGGTGGCTAACAAAGCGGTCTCCAGTACACACCTAAAAAAGAAGGTTTCAGGAACTGAAAGTCTCATACTGTTCCCCACTGCAAGAGCTAGGGCTACATTTCTTTTTCTACAATGACCGTATCTAATGACTGACATACTGGATCAAAAAGTAAAGAATGTGGCCAGACCTCTGCATCTGGCAGTGGCAGGTATCCTCCCCAAGTCAGAGTCAATGGGTAGCGGGGGTACAAATTCCATCAGCATGCTAATTTATGCATGCAGGGTTTTGAAAAAATAATCGCATAAATGAGCTGATGTGTTTGACAAATTGCAGGAGGAGACGGAGGTCTTCCTCCTGCTGTCTGAGTGCAGGCTGTGTGTCGGCTTACAGAGGTGAACAGAAAAGTCACCTCAAGGATATATGCAGTGCATGCACCCAACTTTGCCACAGTCTCAAGTCATGGTTGTGTCAAGGTTCATCTCTGTCACAAGTCCATTAACAAACACGGATTCTGTGGCTCACCAGGTCTGCTACCTTTTATGGACGAATAAAGCATTTACAGCAGCGTTAAAGACTGGCCACCGTGTCACCATATCTTCCGTCATCATCACAGGTCTCTGGCACTTATGGTCTACACTGTACATGAGGGATATCTTTAGGATTCCCATCAATAACACCTGAGGAGGGCTCTACGCGGCTCAGTCCGAGGCAGCCAATGGTTCAACTGGGACTCGTCTTCGACCATTTGACAGAGGATGCCTGATTGTGAGCCGTTATGACCTCTACGTTCTTGAGATGCTTTCTCTTATGGCCTTGCTAGAAACACTGAAGAGGATCACTAATTATGTGACTCCACCTGGTCCAGGTGGTAAACAATAGCTTCACGCACTCCTGTGCAGAGTAAGTTGTGGTAGGGCCTTCAGTTAAGCAAAAAATTGGTGCAACAACTCGGCGCACAAGTGCACTACAACGTAGTGGTACAAAGACGGTATCGCCAAGTTTTAACTATAGAGCAGATCATCGTGCAAGAAAACTTTTCATACTTAAAATACTCCCTGCCCACTGGACTTGGGGAGGTTAGTTTATTTAATGCAAAATTGATGACTGCTTTAGTCTGTTAATTACGAAACAGTAGTCCACACGCAATCATCCAATGTAACTGTGGGATACTGCTCTAGTTACTTCTGTAGGAGTCTGCTAAAAAAATAATTGCTTTAGAAACACTGCAAACACTCAGGGAGTGATAGGTTTATGTGCGTTTGAGGACTTTATTGCCATTTTATCCATTTATTCCTCTTTCATGCTCAATATAAATTGAGTCGGGTAAGTAACCACTGCCCTTGTAGTATCAGTGGTGGAAGAAGTAGTAGCGATAGTGAACGTACATGGAGCTCAGTCGCTAAGCATGAGGGCTTGCCAGTGGGCAGCACCAGGACCAAGATGGCGTCGGCATGCATCATCAGCAGTTGTTAGTGGGCGGAAGCAAAGGTAGCACGAGCTACTTACTGACACTCAAGGTGTTCACTTTTCCCAGTGATGGACAACATTTCTTTCAGAAATGAACGTTCGATCCTATGTGATGGAGGGTCACAGAGGGATTCCAAAACATTATCTTGTGTTAGCGGAATCGATTTGGACATTCAAATCCTTGCATTACCGAGGCTGTCAACTAAGCAGGAAATCACCTAAATATGTGAATATGTGTAAAGAAATGAAAGGAGGACTAACAGGAACTGGTATGAGCCCCCAAACTCTCTTCACAACTGAAGCCACAATGGAAAGCAAGTGTTATGTATTTTCCCAATTACTACAAACATACCCTGAAATCCGTGCTCATACAGGACCCTACAAACATGCGGATTCTGAGCATTCCATAGGGAGCAAAAGGGCACATTCCACAATCACAGTCACTTCAAGTCGATGTGGCCTTTCAACTACTTCACAATACACAACAGCCTACAGAGCGCAAGTATGAATCTCATTAACGAAAAGCAATCTCGAAGGGGCACACCGGGGGGACAGGAATGCAAAATGGCATGTCCAGCATATATATGTAACCCAAGAACCGAATACTTGTTCTCTTTAACCAATGTTCTAAGAGCCTAGGCCCTATATCACTCCCAAGCTGGTCTAAAATGCGGCTATCTACATTCCTCTGGGCAGACTCGAGAACCCCCCTTGCCATATCTGTGTGCTTTTGTTCCATTACCAAGAAGTGGACCTTCCACCACTCTCTGAGGGCCAGTGACGGACGGACATGCCCCTCTCCACTGTACTCAACTGGCATGACTTCTATTTTTATTCTTTCGTGAGTCTCACTTACCAGACACTCCAGCAACCTGGCGGGCCGGGCGATGATGATCATCAGCTTCTTCACCAGCTCGGTCACGAAGGCCACCTCCGAGCTCTCGGAGCGCTCGTGGGCCTGTGGGGAAGAAAGCATTACATTTATGTTCCAACACTATCATCACAAATTGTTGACACAAGCAGTAGAAATACAAGGGGCAGCTGCCCCTGCTTCAAAATACACCTATACTTTGCTACTCTCCCCATGAGGAGAAATGCAAAGTTATATAGGGTTCACCAGATGTCTGTACAGTATATGCAATGCATACAAGGATTGTGTCCAAGGTTGGCAGGGGATGAGAAGAGGGCCTGGAAGACAATTTTATTACCAATGAACAGTGAGCTGCCTCCCAGTCAGCGCAGCGGAAGTCACACAAAAACTTTTTTGTAGGTGGTAGATACACCACAGAAGAGCAACAGTAGCAGCAAACCAACACTAATGTTGGAAACGAGTCACAAGACGTCCACCCTGGGAACATCTCTCTGCATGCTAAGGGCATGAACAACTGGGGGGGGAGGGGCGTGGAGGAGGGGAAGGGGTGGTGGGGGGATGTGTGTGTGTGTCTGTGTGTGTGTGTCTGTCTGTCTGTCTGTCTGTTCTACTTCTCTGTCCCATGAACCAGGAGTGCAGGGATCAAGGTGGAGCAGGAGGCCTAGAAGATGCACACAACAAAACATGGCCCTGGTGTTTCCTGTCCTCTTCCCCGGGGATCCCCCTACCTCTGGAGAAGCCTGTCACCCAGAAAAAATGTTTCCTTCAGCCACCCCATTCTCCCCAAAAACCCAATACGAGAACACTGAGTTGTTCCACCACTTTCACTCTCCTTCCTGTAATGTTCACAGAAAAAATAATTCTAGCCATGTTAAAGAGAGCGTGCTGAAGATCTACTCAAGAAATGTGCACCTGGCACATATTGGACCCTGAGCCACATTAAAGTGATAAAACTCTTGATGCTTTGTCATTGGTCATCCCCTTTCTCAGATGCTCCTACCCTCCCCTAAAACCTGATTGTGTCATGACTACAATACGGGCTTCACTGTGGTTAAACGTAAACAAGCACTTTATGGGAAAACAGACTGGCTCCGAATGAGATCACAACCCATCTTCATGCACTATACCTTGTCCACCTCTCAGCCAGAGTTGAACCCTGCACTGTATCCTCCTTACTTTCTAGTTCCAACCCAATTAGCCAGAGTGCTGAGACCTTCCTTGAAGGATCGCTGCTGCCTCTTCTGTCTTCCCATCACCACTGGCAAAGACAGATGCATAGATACGCTGGCCAAATCGGGGGCCACAATCAACAACTCCACCATCTCGTGCAATCAAGTACTGATTCACTTCTCATCATTTTTCTGAAGAAAGCTTCTCGTTACCCAGAAACTAGGCCTAACTAACGGCCTCCAATCAGGTTTCCCCGATACTTCACGGTTCTCAAGAAGGTGTTGTCACAGATTTCAGCATTCCATAGAGTTACCCTTTTACTTTATAAGTAACCACAAACGCAGTTTCAGTATGGATTGCAACAATGGCTTGGATCGCAACCAGACAGGACATCCTCCCCACTTACAAAGGAGAAGTTCCCATCTACGCTTACTGCTGACACTATCAACGACTTAGTCGCTGCTGGGCACACCAGCATCTGCCAACGGTGAGAGAAATTACACTTCAGTCATGCAGGTCGGATCGTGTCTCGTAGACAGAAAGTAGTGATTCAAGTTGTGGGACTTCTTTCATAGTTCCACTAGGGACAACTCTGTCTCACATCTCTCGTATCGCTCTTACTACTTAACATTTGCATGTTGCCTCTTACAGGTTTACTTTGAGCTCTTCGAGTCCTACTCTACTCCAATGTCAATTACACCCAGATATGGATGTATGACAGTGGTTCAAAATGGAGGGAAGCCTCCTCTCGAGGATTAGGGGAGGAGTTAGACTGAAGTGAAGTTGCTCCAAAATAACTCAAAACATTTATTTTGGTATGCAACAAGTTACTCTTTCAAAACCTCCCTCAGCAAACCAATAATTTGTTTTGAAATCGCAGAAAAACTGGTTCATACTTTAAATGTGAGTAAAGCATGAATACCTAGACACATGACGGTACCCATGCCAGCTCATTGCAATCTTCCCTCCTCCCTACCCAGAGTGCACATGAGGACACTGGTTCACTCCATGCTGTAGGATGCCAATACGCTCTCAACTGCTCTACACAAGTATCAGCCTATCAACCTCCAGAGAATCCAAAATCCATCTGGTCCGCTAAGTGGCAGTCCCAAACAGAATAACCATATATTTCCATTCCTGGGGAATTTGGGGTGTGGGGTCTCTGCTCGCTCCGGGTATGTGCTAGTAGCAAATTAAATATATCTTCCTAAACCTATGAAAGCTTAAAAGGACCACTCACTCTCGCCTCCTGCTGAACAAAATTGACCAAAACTAGTCCCTTAAAAACATTTCTAACTACTTCCTGCTCACCATGTTCTCCAGCCCAGTTCCAGGGCTACTGAAAACGCAGCTTCATCTGGGAGCTGAAGCCCTTGAACAAACTTCCAGACCACATCCGTGTAATCATGTCCATCATTTACTTCAGGAAGCCTTAAGAGCCACCCTCCATGGCTTTACACTAACCAGACCAGAGTAGAAACACTCCTGAACATCTCATATTGCGAGGAATAAGATCAAGGTTTGCACAGAAATAAAGATGTGAAAAATGATACAAAACACAAATTTATCCTAGTGCTGACCGTCCTACTGTTCATCCATTGTGATCTAGTTGTCATCAAGCACTATTTAAAAGCTCACACTCATTCTGACTGTAGGCATGTATTAGGAGACCCCTTCAATTCAGACTTAAGTTTTTTCCCCCCACTAGGGGTTCAACTACAAATGACAAAACTATAGCAGCTACAGTCTGGAATAGGTGACATATCAACTAGTGTTTTTATTGAGATTATAGGATATATGATTGTTTTCATGGAATAAGTAATTGGAATGAGATATATATATATATATATAAATTTTATAGAGAGCGAGAGAGATATTGATTTATGCCAATGCAGTAAAAATAAATATGGAGCAATATTATTTAGAGCAACTGTACTAATAAACACACATTCACATATTCATTACAATAGAGTGAACATCAAAGTCCAGTTTATTAGCATAATGTGAAGTTTATTATCATACTGCCTTACAGACTGCATGTTACAACTTTACAGATACTAACTCTTCTTATAGTCACAGGGCCTCTTCAATTTGGCTTTGCCTTTCTGAACAAGTGTAATCCCTAACATCCTGGTTATGTTTAAATACCTTTGGCTAGTTCAAATACAGAAGAAGGACATAACACAGTGAACAGGGTATATACAGATGTGCGGAGTGTAAACACCAATTATTACCACTGTTGAGGGAGGTGAGGGGAACCATGGCACAATCGAGGCTTCGTCTTTCGTGAATTATGGCTCCTCCCTACATTCAACAATAGTAACAGCATATCACACTCTAGGCATCTACACACATAATAAATATTTAGTTCCTCCTTTTCACACAATAAAAAAAATATTGCAGCAAAGTTTGTGACAGTAGCTAAGCCTCAAGGCTACAGGGGGCTATAAAGAAAATAAGAAACCTTACTGGATACCATGAACTCCCTTTAACTTTGAAGTAGGATAGCGGCACATACTCCTGTGCATCTAAAGTCTGCAAAAACACTCCATCTAGCTATGATATGATACATAAAAAGGCTACTTAAGGGGGGAACTCGCATAAAGTAAAATTTAAAAAAGATCGTGTTCCCATCTGCATCACTTGTCTCTAGCTCTCAAGCCCCCATCCTGCACCCCGGGTACATTCACCTCTATATTATGCAAAATATAAATATGTGCGTGTGTGTATCTATATATAGATATATGTATCTATATATATATATATATAGATGTATCTATATATATATATATATATATATATATATATATATATATGTCAATTCACCTATGGCATACAGAATAGTCTACTTAAGAGTGGATCTCACGTAAAATAACATTTAAAAAAGATATTGTTTCCACCTACGTCACTTGCCTCTAGCGGTTAAGCCCTCATCCTGCACCCCGTGTACATATGTTTTGCTTTTTGATGACCAGTAGAGGAAGAACTAATCTATAAAGTTGCCCACATAAACCATGATGTCATAGGGTGCAGGGGGAAATGATGACGTCAGGAGCAGACTGGGAGGAGACCCTCCCAGTCTATCGGCTGGACGAAGTGGTGTTTTTGGGACAGCTACTTTAATACACCGCAGGAGGCTGTCTCTAGGCACTCGAGATTAGAACTCCCCATCTTCCAACATGTACCAAAAGTTCACTCAGGTGTGCGCTTCACAAGTACTCCGTTAACCTGGCCCCTTAGAAGCACCTAGAAATTCGTTTTTTTTTCACACTACGGTGCTTTAAAAATACACTCATCCTCACAAACATAATGGAAGTTTATTTATTTATTTATTAACTCAAGGTGACCTTTTTATTTCAAGAACATAACTATATGTTAGGTGACAGAATAAGTCTTTAAAACGTATCCAGCGTTATGCCAAGATGGGGAAAAATGGTCAAGCGGGATTTTTTAACGAACTTTATGAGTGGTTAATATTGTTGCTCCGAGTAGCTTTTCATTACGAGTCTCTGTGCACGTCCAGGTACTCTACTGTATAATGTGTTTTGTGCTAAGGTGTGAGCCACGCCAGAGTGAGCAGCGCCCAGAGCTCGGCGCACAGCACCGGTGCTTTAACTCAAAGGATAGGGTCCTCCTAGGCACCTCTGCACGGCGAGGATGTAAATGGAAGACGGCCTCGCCTCGAAGAGCCCTTGGTCCCCAAGGAGCCCGTGGTGATAGCAGCTGCTTCCGTCTGTCTGTGGAGACACTGGGCTGGACGGGGCAGAACCAACTAGGGAAGCATCCTAGGGTAGGTGCAGGGAACCCGGAAGCGCAGGGTCAGCCGGGCCACATAATTGGAGCAACTTGTTCAAGAAAGTCTTTTGGGGTTTTCTAAAGAACCAACAACGTACCGAGCTAGGTTTCCGCAGTGTTTTACTT
Organism: Pleurodeles waltl; assembly: GCF_031143425.1. NCBI lineage: Eukaryota > Metazoa > Chordata > Amphibia > Caudata > Salamandridae > Pleurodeles > Pleurodeles waltl. The sequence goes on from NC_090443.1 coordinate 957,199,578, forward strand.
TAAATAATCGTTGTGTGCTACTAAAAATCGTTTTTTTTACTATTTAATTGCTCCGAGTATCTGGTGGTAGGCGCTTGTCTGCACCGTCTAAGTTAATGGATTTTGAAACGTTCATTTACATAAGGGTCTTGAGGGCAAAGGTGGTCTATGATTTGAGCGTACGGTCCCTGCAGAGCGCTCCAGCCGAGTGCGACCCCCGAAGGCTACCTAATATTGAAAGTGACTAACTGCACAGGGCACATTTTCAGACGAAATATTTATTTCGGGCTAGTTTGACAAAGAAAAGATATAATTGGCTTCGCATCCAAATATATTCTCTAACGCCCCTTCCAAATGAGCGGTGGCACGCACAGATGACACGCGCATAGAATGATGGCCAGCCCCGACCCTCTGAGGGCTGTAACAGCGCAGAGACTGCCGCCACTGGGCTCCGGAGAATGGAGACGTCAAATTACAATACCGACTGAGCCACAGATGCAAGCACCCCGGGAGCAGCTGCCCGACACCCCCGAGATGCCTCGGTCACTCGCGGCATCCACACCATCACCCAGGGACCAGCCACGGGGAGCGCGCGCCGAGGAAGCCAAGGAGCCAGAAAGATGCACGGATGCTCTCCGCTCAGAGTGCTTCGCCAAGGAGGTGAGGACGGACCAACTTCTCACTGGCTCCTGCTCGGTAAGCACCGCTCTTTGTTACCTTTAGATATGAAGAGCTGGTGTTCATTTCATTAGGATCTTGTCAGTGAGTCTGGTGGTTGCATGGGGTCATTAATAACGACAGAGGACAGTCAACAATGCTGTCAACCCAAGACAATAGAGAAAGACACAATCTGGGCGGGTGATCAAGGAGGAACAAGATGAGGCTGTCAAACACCACAAATGCAGCACAATGTACTTTATGAAAGGGGAGGCTGCAGACACACAAACATGGAATGCTCGTAGAGAAGAGGAGACAGGGCTTTTTAAGAAAGATTTCTTTCCTACCTACAGCTAAACTAATACAACCTCAAACTAATTTACTGTGGAAGGGTGTCTCCTGAAGGGACGTCTGGTTGTACTGGGGTAGTAACAGTTTAGCGAGCTTGTAAACTAAGAATACCGAAGTCCACAAGCATTATCCCACAGACAATAACATGCCCAGGTGGAAATATTTCCTAGCTGTAATACAAGCATCACGTGCAATGAGAGCAAAAACTTACGCACTTCATGGTCAGGTAAAGGAAGGTGGATAGTGGGAGTTATCCTACTTATTTTGTGGGCGAGCAAATATCATCCCAAAGTGTTCGTGCTTCCCCATTGCAAATGGCCAAAACAAAAAAAAAAAAAGATAAACAAGCCAGTTCTACCAATCGCTGAGAAAAAAAAAAAAATTGCTGTGCGTAAACCAGTGGAGCCCAGGTGTTTGCATGCGCGCTCGCCGGGTCAAGTCCAACAACAAAAGAGAAAGCCAACGGTTACAGTGGCGACGGAAGGAATGAAAAAACACAACTTGTAACAGCCACTCAGCCATAATCTGGGCGCATCGATGCTGGTCCACGATCCTTAGCAAGTAGACCTCTTGGTCCGGTTCCCGCCTCTCGTAGTAGTAGAGCCCCGACATGGCTCCAGAGCTCCCGTTTGCCACTGATCCAGCAGTTCCAACAAGCAGCCGCATTATATACCATACAATCGCTTGTGCCTTTGGTGTGATGCATGCCGCCTAATTAGCAGGTGCCGGTGACGACATGCCCATATGAAGGTTGGGTTGGTGTCATTTCATATTTTCTGATCCGGTAGGAGGGCTCTGCGAGAGGAGGCTGGTTCCATTCCTTTACACTCATACACACGCCAAGTGAATCCTACTGACATATGCACTGGAGGCAGCAACGGGATAATTTACACGGCGATTCCCTCCTCTGAAAGAGTCATCCGTCACTAACTGTGAGCGGTAGGGCATGAAATTAAAATCGCTCTATTCCCCCCGGGGTGAGGAGGGACCAATAACTGCGGTGTGCAAGTCACAACACTGTAATTGAGATAATATACGGACTGAGACCCCAGTGTTGGTTATGGTGTCAAGGGATGACACATCAGCACTTGTGCCCTTCACTAAGAAAAATATTGAATCCCCAGGATTGCAAAGAACCATGCATTAGTAGAGCGAAGTCAGCAAGATACAATGCCACTCAAAGACCACTGTTGTTAGGTTACTGTGCATGCGAGTTAGAGGTCGTTATTGTGATACAAGTGACCCTAAGTTGTCCCAGCCTGCACGGTATTCCCTCGAGTGTACAGGTGCTCTTCAAAGCAAAGGAAGAGAATTGACAGCCCACGAGCCTCAGCCTTTTTTCTTCTTTGGCTTTCAATTAAATAACACAGGAAGCGGTCAATGGCACTGCGTACATATGTGGATTACCAAAAAATCCAGTAATACTTTTATATTTAATTCTTAAAGAAAAGTTTCAAAATTGGAACTCCACAAATAGTACATTTAATTTTTTTTTTAAATTTATTGTATTGTAATGTGATAACAGAACACACTGCATGAGTCATACACTTGTGAGTATTTACAATCGAGAAATACATTGGCCTTTTGAAAAGAATGGGAGAGTAGCTTTAAGGAGATACGTGTTTTGCCCCTGCAGGTATCACCCTGGGGCTTCCTCAGAGCTGCAGTCAATGGGAAAATGTATTCTGGTTATCATCTTTGAGAATACGTATCATATTTTATTCGTTGTTTTGGTGGCACTGCTTACAACTGAAAAAACACACTAAGGTAAAATAACATTTGAGAAGCTATGGGTATAAAACCGGTGCTCTTGTGTGACACGCTTGTCACACACTACTGCAGTAGTCCACTCTTATAGCTATAGCTGGAGGTCTCAACTATAAAATCTCCATCTACAGTATACCTGAATTCAGGTGCACATCCAAGCAGTAGCACGGATGGAACCAGAAAGGTCAGACAGATATCAGCAGGGGGACGGCAGGCATCCATTAACTTTAGTATTGGTTCTTCTAAGCAGCATTTTTGTAATAGGCTGACCTTTAAGTAAGGTTGATTTTGCTTTCGATCTGCAAATTCTGTGGGGAGTTAGGATCATCAGGCGTGCAGGTAGTAGAGTATACCTCTTGTATAGGAGAGTGCAAAACTGCTTCTCTTACTGTGAACAGTCTTGAACGTATCATCCAATGTTACAAGAGGACCTCTGTGGTGTGTACATCTGCAGGAGTGGTGCCAGGGGGGGCGAGCAATCACCTGCCTCCAAGTTAGGTCCAAAAGGTCTTAGGCGGTCTGTTTTCTGTCCTCGGATATGTGTTTTTCCCCTTATCTCTGCATTGTTTAAGTTACATGCTGCTAGTGTAACAACAAGGTTGTGTTCAGTGTTTATTGTCACTTCTGTGCAGACATCCCTGAATGTAGAATGTTTATTACTCAATGGTTCAAAAGGTTGGCCATTTTAAGGGGCGGATCAGAGGCATTTAGAGACTTTTGCACTTAGGTAACGACAGATGCGGAACATGGCCTGATAGTTACACAGACAAGATATAACTTGAAGCCCTTCAGAACCGAACTGAGGGCCAGTTCACAACTCTTGCCTCCTGGGGTAATTTTCAAATGTGAACACTCCACAGAGGTCCTCCCACAACGGTGGAAGGTAAGATCAAGACAGTTAACAGGAAACAATCCAGGCTTGCCCTCCCTCATACAAGATAGTTGCTATTTGGTCCTACCTCCCCTCAGAAATTACAGAAAGCAAAATCAATCATACATAGTGTGTGTGTGTGTGTGTGTGTATATATATATATATATATATATATATATATCTTTAGAAGCCTAGCAGCACCAAAACATAAGTTAGCAGTTTATGTCTGTCTTGCTCTTTCTCATTTCTTTTAGACCTTTCAGATTTCATCCCTTTAGATGCTTGGATGTGCAAATGAATTGAGAAACCTTAGCTGGAAATATTATACATGAAACCTCTTACTGTAACTATAAAATTAGAGCATCACAAGAAAAAAATGGAACTTCTCACCGCCCCGTTTATCATATTACAACACTGGTTTTCTATCCACAGCTTCTCCCCTGGTACTATACCTCACAGCAGCGGTCTTCAAACTTTTTAATGCCGCGCCACCCCAGTTAAAAAATAAAAATCATTGGGCCCCCCTCAGAATGTTTCGCAATTATTTTATAAAGATGGCAATGTTTAAATATGTCTAGACCTATTTAAACATTGCAGTTAAGTACTGTTACCTTTTTAAAAATGCAATAACAAGCTTCTGCTTAAAACAAAGGCCTGTTATCTATATAATGCTTCTTTTGGCTAGAGTCTGGCGCCCCTCTTGGGATCACTTGAGGACCCCGTAGAGGGGCCAGCCCCCCAGTTTGAAGACCTCTGCCTTACAGTGTGTTGTGTCATTTTCTTGGAGTGCCCACGAAATACAGTTATGAATTATGACATTTCTGTTCCAATATGATAATCATAATACTTTTGTCCTATTGGTTGCAGCCTTGAGGAAGCTCAAGGCCTATAGCCACAGGGGTCGAAGCATGTTAGCCGAAACTAACCCAAGCATTAGGTTTTCTAAACACCAATGTATTTGCAGATTGAAAATAGTCAGGGGTGTATGACCCATACTGTGTGTTCTGTGACCACATGACAATATGATGTGTTATCTTAAATGTACTATTTGTATCTGCGTTTCAATTTTTCAACGCTTCTTTACGAGTTATATACTAAATAAATACTGGATTCCTTAGACAATCCTTCACTTACACAGTCAGTGCCAGGGACCCACTTGCTGTATCAGATAGTAACCATCATTGGATTAAAGGCAAACCCAGGTCTCAGGTCCCCTACGGTAAACATTTATAAACAAACTAACACGTGTGGCAATTAAATGAATAGACCGGAACATCCAAGCACTTGATAACTGAAATTTTATGGTCAACGAATTGACGGCTAAATCACCCCTGTAGACGACATATATAAATCTTTGCCACAGACACTCAGACTCCCTGTCAACTACCCCCACTGCAGAGTTGGATTAGCACTTGAGACCGAGATAACTGAATTATTTATTTTGCTTGATACCGAAACATGTAGGTTGGTGTATGCCAATGTACTTTGCACAAGCTTTTTCACAAAATGGGTACCCTGGACACATATACTAAGGCACAACTGATGAGATGTCTCCATCCACAGAGCAGCCATAAACTCATACAGAAGGGGATTAAATATGATTAAGCTTCATTGGAAAATACCTTAACTTCAATGTCTAGGGGGCTGTGCCTGCTGTCATTTACTGGATGCCGATAAGTTGTCTGAACAGAGCACTTTTCGGGCGTTTTTTAAGCAAAGCGCGGCTGGTGGTATGGCAGAGCTACTCTTGGTGCCACTGAACGGGGGTGTCATACTGATCCTACAAACACCAAATATAGTATATACTGCCTGGTAAGTGGCCAGGAAAGTAGCATCGGCAACAGGTTACTTTGCTTGGATGGTCAAAATAACGAGCCTGGCATTACAAAGAAGCAGAAGGCTACATTATGGTTTCAGTCAGCGGTCGGGCTGACGTGCTCGGGGTTCAAGACCAGGCAGCCCAGTGGAGATGCCTCTATGTGTGCAGGTAGCAAGATAATAATTTCACTGCATAATGCCCCAACAGAGCCTACTGCAAAGGCTTTCAGGTCCTCTAGTGAAAAATAACAAAATACTGAGATATTGCTCGGTGTTCAGGAGGCTTATGTACAAGCAGTTATAACACACAGAAAACTAGAACTTGAAATGTCAGTATTTCCGGGTCTCACTACTCTGCGTGTCCTTCCGTCTGTTTGCCCACATACTCAGCAGAGGGCCTCCAGGTTAGACACTCTTCCTTCATAAAAAATTGTGGGTCTTGCTCCCTAAAGAGGCCTTCTTGAATCAGCTTACTGTTCATGCCTCTTCCACCACTTCTGTTGAATGATGTTCCATGCACATAGAAGCCATAACTCTGGGAGCATTAACACAGAAGAAAGATTCAGGGGTCACAGGGTAAAGCAGAAGATGAGAAGAGTCTGAAAAACTGCAGGACTGCCTGTCAGTCCTCTTTCTTTGTGTATTCAACATAACTGCAAAAAGTTCTGAGAAACCTGATTAGAAGCGGTTAACTATCAAATAAAGGCTCAAGTACCAGCGTTGGATGCCCCCAAGGGCTGAAATTCCCAATCAGGTTTAAAGGCACCTGCCCGGGGCACCGGCAACCCAGAAGCCCACAGCGGCTAGCTAGGATGCACTAGAGGGTTAAATCTGCCTAAAGAAATAACCCCACCCCACCATTTCCTGCGTGAGTAAGACAAGTTGGAAGCAATGAGTCATGTCCTCTATGAGGAAGCCTCCACCATGCCCCTAGCCCTAGGCAAAGTCACTGACAACCTCAAAACCATCCAAACCTCAAAACAGTCCAGTCCACCTAACAGCGCTCTCCAGGCTGGATAACCTCTTTTCAGTGAAAAGCATGATATCATATTTTGTGCACTGAGACACCGGCTCCTAAACCTACTCAATTTACAATGAACAGGAAACCCAGGTCGTGCAGCCATTGGTAGAGGCAGGCAGGTTTGCCTCTATTGGAAGACTTGATTGATTATTCACCGGCATGCGACTCTTACTTCTCGTCACATCTCTGTAGCTAATGAATGCGAACATTGTTAATTAGCGTGTATATTTCTCTCTGGAGAGTGATAAAGGTTTCAGGGGGAGGGAATGGAAAAAATTAAGATTGGCGGAAAAACAAGAGTTATGGGCGAGCTTCCCTGCCACAGCTTCATTTCATGGGTTTCTGCTTTCAAAGCGCTTCTCAAATGCAAAGAACACAGAATTAATGCATCCATGATCTATGGAAAAGAAACACAAGAAGAGGAAGGAAAGCCCACACAAGCTAACGAATAAGATTCAAGCAAATGAGAATGACAATGAAACCAACCAATGGTAAGCAATAGGCGTACCTCTAAGCCCACTTTAAAGAACAATATGTCTCACATTAGATAGCGTATGCGCTCTTTAGTAAGTGAGACGTAATAAAAAAGAACACAACTGCACAAAGCCTGGAGGAATAGTCTGTAGCCACATACTTATTGGAGCCTCTCCACTGCTCTCTACTTCGAAATAAACGTTATAAAAGGGCTGAAAGAAATAATCAGCAAAGCTTATAAATTAGTCCCCCTGTAACTGCTACTACCACATTGCTCGCTATGTCTCCCTATTCCCCTAATGTCAACACCCACACACCAGAGTACCACCCTAATGCTGTCCAAAGGATGCATAAGTGTTTACTAAAATAACAAATAACTCATGAGTATACTGGTAGTAATTGATGATTAATCCAGGTGTACCATTCTCTCTGGGAATTGTGTCACATGGCCTCGCGGACAGGAGGCAGTTGCTGAAGAGACCACTGCATGTTCAACCTGATTCATTCCCAAGCAGGAAACATTTTTTTTTTTTTTTTTAAACAACCCCTGCCCCTTTAAAAGGCAGAGACTGCTTTAAGAAACAAAAAAATGTTTCCCATTTGGGATCTCAGCTGCAGTGATGGTGATATGCTGACCTTGGTAGACCCCCCACACTTGCATTCTCCGCCACTGATAGGGAGTGGCATATTGCATCCTGCCTATTAATGCTCCTTAGGAAAGCTATTTTTTGACTCCCACTGAACGTGATGCATATATAGAGGTCATATCATAAATTACATCCTGTACAGCAACAGGTCAGTGCACGCTTTGCACATCTCTGGTTTATGAACGGAGATAGTACATCAGGCCCACAGTTAGGTAACAGGAAGCGGATACAGAGGAATAGTCTTTACAGTGGACTTCAAGAAGGTGAGTTTGGGTTGAGTGAAGTTCCTCTGGTAGGTGGTTCCATTGGCTTGGCACAGCAGGCCTGTCATGAGAAGGCAGTCCCCCAAGGCAGTGTGGGGACATCTGTGTCTCTCAAAGACTGTCTCAAAGTAGCTCATACATATTATGGTTGAAATTTTTGCAACTGCCTTCTTAGTTGCATTTATAGCATGAAATGTAAAACGAATATTCCACAGTAAGATGTTTGAAGCCCTCAATCCTAGCAGCATTCCCAGGGAGCTAAGAGCCCTAGTCCTGTCTTTGCTTTAGTAATGAAGCCCCAGAGCCACAGCCATCTCCTAGCAGTTGTGAAAATATCACAAACCCCGACAGCACGAGTAACCCTTCATTTAACAGGCTCTGCCGAGATCCTGATATTAACACCAATTGATAGCGAAAAATCAGAACAGCAAAAAAACAAGTTATGAGAAGTGGAAGGCAGGTGAAAACAAATAAGCAGCACACGAGCCGTGACATGCAGGAGGGGCGCCTATCTGGAACCATGTTACTTGACCAAGACAGGACATTTCTCAGACATGTGCCCAACTTGCTACATTATCTTCCTACTCATCATTTTCCAGCCCTGCCTAAAATTTCCATAAAATGGCAAGGATTTCAGGATGTAAAATGTTATGTGTACTTGTAAGGCGTACTATCACCAGCGATAGACTCCTGGCTCTGAGCAGGTGCACTTAGCCCTGCCTACGGTAGGCGGGTTAACTGAAAAAACAGGTCTTCAGCTTCTTGAAGGATTCACGATGAAAGGAGGCGGCTCTGATGTGCAGTGAGAGTTTGTTCACACTTTACAAGCGATGTAAGAGAAAGCCCTGTCCCTTCTGATATGATTCTGTGTAGGCCTGGGATGTGTGCGAGTAGGAGTCCTGCAGAGCGGATGTGTATGGGTGGTTAGTTGAAGGATAGGCAACTTTAGGTAGGTGGGGCCCAAGTTTAGTTGTGCCTTGAATGTGTGTATGTGTGAGGTGTTTCACATGAAAGGTTTTGTGTATGGGAGCCAGTATAGTGTGATTTGAGTTATGTGTGGAAGGTTGAGGACGAGTTTGGCTGCTGTGTTATTGATGGTTTGTAGAGTTCTGGTGGGTTGCTTGGTGATTCCTGCCATAGGTCTTCCCGTAGTCCAACTTGCTGGGGGCTAGGGCATGAGTGACGTTTTCTCTGGTGTTGTAAAATATGATTTTAAGGGTTTAAACTCAGTAAATTACGGACTTACACTTACGTCCCATGGTGCTGACAAAGTCAGTTTCCCATAACATTGCGCAAAAAAATCTACGACTACTTGAGGTTGGCGCATACTGCAAACATCAAGAGCTTGCTGATGAACCTACAAAGCGAACATGACTTTTCAAGACTTAATGTGGTTCAAGGGCTTGGAGTGTAGTGTGTGGAGGATCGCTCTGCTTCTGAAAATGTGGGCAATAGTAAAATAGTAAACTCTGGACTTGACCCCAAATCCCTAACAGGTATCCCTTAGAAAGACCTTTTATTCAGGAACTTAACGTTGGAAAACAAAGATCCTATTCACAAAATAATGTATTGAAGAGACAGAAATTGGCAGTGTAAACAGCTCCCAACACATGACCCTCTTAATAAAATTCTACTCCATGTAGAGTATTGTCAGCAGCACACATTGGATGAACGAAAGGGGAGGCTCGCTGCAGAAAACACAGGGATTGACCCCCAACGTGGACTGAGACACAGATGCTTTCCTCTCTCCCTTGGACTGCATGATGCCGCTGCCCCCACAACATGTCGTTAACAATAGCCTAAATGTAGGTAAAAAAAACAAAAAAAGATGGGCTGGTGGCAGGGTTTAGTCAAGAGAGTTTAATTTAAGGATGTCACGGTAGAAGCCGACCTCAGTAAATTCTCATTGTTTTCCTGTTCACACTTGGGCCCTTTCACATTGAGGCCTGCTTTGGAAACTGGAGTACCCTGCTACAAAATACATTCCCAGCCAGCCAGGGTAAGCCTGCACTGCAGAATGTTCAGTCCTGGTTTTCAATTTCTAATATTACTTACTGCACATGGGTTACACACGCCATGAAGCGCACTCTAGGCTCTGCTGTTCCTGGGCCTACCTCTACACTTCCACGCAAAAGGGGACACCTGCATTGGCAGTAGAGATGAGCAACATGTCATCTATGGGTTTCAGTTTGAAAAAAACTAAGTTTTCTGGGAAACTGCTGCTCAGGCTGGGACTTTTAAGCGTCGTTTTGGGCAGACTGATTAGCCCATTTCCAGATTACTCCCTGCCATTGTCGCCATCCTAAAATCAGGGGCTATACACAAGGACCACTGGAGTTATACGATTGTGTGGCTGCTGCGTTTTTCGCATAATTATGGCTCTGCTGCATTTACCTTATAATTCATCACCTGCTGCATATTCCATAGATTTTAACAAAAAAATATTTTTGTTTCTAGCTCGAACGGTTCAAATGTTATTAAAAACTCAGTGACACGAGTTGCCGCGCAATTAAAGCCCTTTGCAAAGGTTGACTGGTCACCTTTCTGTTGCTTATTTCTATGCTCGGGTGTTAAACTAGTACTAATGAGGCGCAACCTGTGTCCAAACAGTGTCAACAAGTGTAAAAAAAGACAAAATGAAGTGATACTATTAGAGAATATGCTACATTACGCTGCATAATGTCTTTTTTTGCCACATAGTTTTCTCAATCCTGCCTCAAAATGTGGCCGTCTCATGCCGCATAATTCCAGTGGATATGGCTATACAGCAAATATTAACAAGCATTTGCAATGCAACGGGTCTCGCGTTTGCTCATGTTAGAGCTGATCGCGTTGTAAACTCCTAACCCGACTTTTCACCTATCTGCAAAAGTGCATTTATGTACGTAACCCGAAAAAGAGCAATTAACTATGTAAAGCGCTCGACTTCTGCCAAGCGAAATCGCACTAGTAAATTAGAGAAAAAGTAGTCCATGAGCCGGACAGAAAACAGCGAGCCTCGCATGTTTTCTGTACTTGGTCAATGCGCTCGAGGAGGGCTAGCCACTGGAAAAGGCATGACGTGTGCATGCCTTCGACTCATGAAAGCAAGCAGATTTTATTAGGCAAGCCCACGAACCAATGAAAAACACTGACGTGACGTCGACACGGCTCCGAGCCCTTTTCTAAACACTAAACCGTCTTGCTGCGATACGCATGCAACATAGGCTCGACCCTAAAAAGGAGCATTAACAGAGATTTTAGAACGAGAGCCTGGTGCTTTCTCAGAAACATCGAATTAATGTTAGAAATGGTAATTAGGTATTAACATGCAACCTAGTTAAAACTCGTGTGTGACTAGGTCAATATGTTTATGACACGGAGAGCCTACGGAAAACATCTGTACTCATGTCTCTGCAGTAGGTGCACACAGAGTGGATTTCTATTCAAAGTAAGTGGTATCGATTCCTATACAGAACGAATAATAATCTGTGAAAATAAAATGCAGGAGATATTCAAATAATGCTAGCAATCTTTAAAATCTATCACACATTCAATCACCCACACAGACAACAATCTATCAAGGAGATAGCCCTATTCCAGTTAGACTACAGGCTGCAAAGGAGAAAGCCTCCTGAAGGAAGGCAAAAATCTAACAAGCATTGGACAAGCAAATCGCTTTCGCATTTGGGCACTACTGGCTTTGCCAACATAGTCCTTAACTGAATCAAACCCCTTATAGATAGAATATTTTAGTTATCAGTCACTACACAAATTAAACAAACACTATAAATTGAGTCTAGCCAAGAACAAAAACAGTAAACATGACAACAGGGCATGTTGCAGACGACTCAGACGTTCTCATTTGATATAAAAAAGGGTCTGCTCTCAGGAAAGAGATTCTCAAGGAATGTCCACGACTACTAAAATATTGGAGGGCTTCATACAATATTTACATGGTTAGGGGCACTACATTTATTGGTTTCGCTCTAGAACAGGTATATCTTTACAGAACCGGCCAAATTCACTGACAGATCCTGTCATTAAAAAATCAACAAGGGCTAAAGTAAAAAACACATAAGGCCATTGAAATGAGCTATTTAAGGCCACGGCCAAACTCGGAACGGTGCAGCACGGGAATAAAGCAAGGCTTGCATTCTGGGTGCATTAGGATAACCATAAAGGACTAGTTCCAGAAGTTTCAAGTTCTTACATGTTCCCATAATCTTCTTTAATGTGAACACAGACGGAGAGAGACAGACAGACAGATTTTTCTGCCTGAGTCTGAAAAAGCATCACTCGATCCTTTCCACAGCAGGCCATCCTGGGCCTTCCATCCGCGAGTAATCAACCACAGCAATTTTATCACAATGTAATATTCAATCTTCACGGACCAAAAGGAAAAACAATTCTTTTTTGTCTAAAAAACACGAGTGCGCGCTCAGGGGAAGAACCAGTAAGACACCTCCGACCTGTATGAAAATCAATGCACCGATGACAAGCCTCTTTCATATGCTGTCTGCGGCGGCGGCTATCGATCTTCCCTTTGTGAGCCACAAGGAGAGGCGAGCGGCGCCCGGGGCCTGCTCTCTGAAGTGCCAGCTGTCAATTGCCCTGACATGACCTCACGGGGTAAACTCCACTCTTCCACTCGTCCACCCCTCCCTCCATCGGTACAGCGAGGGAGTTTTACACCCACCCTTAGGATGCCAGGACGGGGCGCAGGGCACCGACGGAGACTTGGGAACCGGAGCACCCACGGTAAAGAGGGTCAACCCAGCCTCCGCCCCTTCTTGTCTCTTCCCTTTCTTCATCTTTCTAGTCTCACTCAGTCTAGTTTTCTCTCTCTCTCTCTCTCTCTCTCTCTCTCTTTCTCTCTCTCTCTCTGAGCTTGTTGCCATAACCCATCCCCCAGGGATTAATCAAGTGGCCAGGTCAACCAAGTGACCAGGGGTAACAAGAATCGGGCTAGTGACCCAGCAGCAACCAACCTGTGACCAGGGGTAACAAGTATTAAGCTTGAAACTGGGGGTAACAGGTACCAGCCTAGTAACCAGGGGTATCAAGCTAGTGAAAAGGGGTAAGAGGTACTAACCTTGTGGACATGGGTAAGGAGTAGAGATCCTAAGAATCACAGGTAGCAACTATCAACCCTACGACTAACTGTAACAAATGCCACTATCGTGATCCAGGTCACAAGTATCAACCCAGAGACTAGGGGTAACAAAGAACTACCTAGTGACCAGGGGTAACAACAAGTGCCCATGCACTAGGGTAAAGCGCCCCCGCCAAAGTGGGGGGGCGCGGCCCATTAGGAGCCGGGGGCTACGAGGCCCGGCACTCCTCTCAGGGGCGCACCTGTGGTGCGCAGATGGCCGGTCGGACTTCCGCCCCCAGGCCTCGCGAGGCCTGGGGGCGGAAGTCTTCCCCGGAACGAACGTTGGGTCCACGTTGGGCCCTGACTGGTTCCGGCCGCCGCAAACTGGTGGGGGGCTATTTAATGGCCCCCCCAAGAAGGCAAGCCCTTCTTTACCATTTCGCGGTGGCTGGACGGGAGCGGGGTCCCGCGTTTGACCCACCCACCCTCTCCTTTTGTTAGGCAGTAGGCATGCGTATTGCGAAATTGAGATATAAATGTGACTAGAAGCAACAGGGGGGGTCCCCAAGGTGGGGCCCCCGGGAGGACACCTGGGATAGGATCCTGAAGTTCTGAGCCAACCAACGGATGTACACACCAGATCAAGGGGTAAGGGAGCTCAGATCGCTGGGGGGGAACATGGGGCTCCAGCCCTTGGCCGCCCCGTTACACCCCGAGTCTGATTGGTGTTTGGAGGAGGGGGCGGAACCCGAAGCATGAGGACAAGGTACAGTGTAGTCAGGGTAACCGCCCCTCCTAGGGATACAGGTGATAGATGGGTCACCTGTGTGGTCCAATGGTGGTTCAGGACAGGAAGGAATCCTGTCAGAATTGATTGATGGTCACAAAGATGCTCATGACATGTAGATAAAAAGATGTAAAGTGTTTAATATGCTTGAAAAGTTATAAGATGTTTGAATAAACCACTTCCAATGTTTAAAAGTTGTCGGTTTGTGTATTTCTGGTGGGGAGTGGGGGGTCGTATGGAGGCCTCCGGGTCCTAACAGTAACCAGTACCAATCCAGGGCCATGGGTAAAAAAGCAGACATTTAATCTAGAAGGTACATCGCTATGTCCACTCTTTCGATGTCAAAATATAAAACATTAAGGATCAAAAAACTGCTGTGGCTAAGAAGTGGCAAAGTAAAAATTTCAGCAGAAAGAGCGGCTGTTTTGTACTTTGTGCCCTGTGTGAAACGCTATACGAAATTAGGCAGGACCGCGTCGGTTGTGATGAACAATCCACTGATCAAGGCTCTAGGCCTGATCTATTTATTATGGAAAGTTACAACAAATGCTGTAGGTCTGACTTATTTAATGTTAAAGACGTGTGCTAAAGCCACTTAAGGGTCAATTGCCATTACTGCGAGTTAAAGACATTAGATAGGTATTTTGTTACAGGGATCTTCTAAGTTACCATATTAGGCAAAGGTTTTGATATATGCTACCCCATGTGACAAACTCTAAGGCAGATGACTTGGACCTTGAGAATTCTGGATTTGCCATTTTAGAACGGGTTGTATATTGTTTCACCAACTATAATTATGTACACATTTGTAATTTTAGGACTGTATACTGATAGCTGTCTTGCGGGAAAGCATATGCATCAATACCTTAGGCCTGAGCTGCTATAAACTTGATTGGTTCATTGGCAAAAGGTATGTCAAAGTCCCTAAGGTCTAATCCCATTTCTTAAAAATTACAACAAACACAGGAGGGCCGACTTCTTCAGAGTAAAAGTCATTTGTTAAAACTGCTACGTCTTTGAGAGTTGATTGTAATTACACTGTGTTAAAACCAATAGACATTATAGTGTTACGTGGAATCTCAAAGATTACTGAGCAGGCAAGGGTTTTGCTGCTGGTTTCTCCCCTCTGACAAATCCTGAAAAACAGAAAATTTCCACTTCGACAATCCTTTTAGGAGAGGTTAAATATTGTTTTGCCAGCTGTAATTGAGTGGATACTTATACATTTCTGACTGTATGCCTGAGGGGTGCATTGTAGAAAACGAAATATTGAATTCAATAGGTATGAGCTGGTTATGGTGACAAACCAATAAAATAAAGCTATAGGCCTGTTTGTTTTTTTGGGGGAAAATTCTAGTCAGACGTCATAGCCCTGACATGTTTATTAGGCAAGTTACAACAAAGGCAGAAAGCCTATTGTGAAAAGTGTTTGTTAAAGCTAATAAGCGTTTATGCAGGGTTTGTTAGTACACCCTGTAAGGTGCTATACATGTGATCAATCAGTCGATTTGTAAAACACTACTAATCGAACATGAAGGTATCCAGGCAATTGTATTGGTTTTGGTGTTGGTTACCCTTTCTGACAAACACTTGGAGTTGAAGATTTGCAATGAAATAATCCTTGTTAGGACATTTTCGGGGTCCTGCGTATTGTTTTATAACCTACTTATTATGAAATGCATGTGCTAAAGCCAAAAGTCCTCTAAGAGTGGGTTGTCATTACACTGTGTTAACAACTGTAGATGGGCATTCTGTTACAAAGAATCTCATAGGCTAGTGATATAAGCAAGGATTTTGGTGTTCCTTAAATCCGTTGACAAACACAAACGGTAGAATATCTGTACTGTGATCACCTGTGGTACATCCCAATGTGATGGCCTCCCAGTTGTAGTCATCTGCAGGCCCTTACACTTAAAATACAAGTAAAAAAATAAATACATAACTCTATACACATATAGTACGTAGTAGGGGGTCACTGGTTCGGCCCTCTTCAGTGTGTTTGAGTGTCATTTACATGCTGTTTTCCCCTCGAAAGCATACTGCATGGGGCAATGAGTTTGCCAATTTCTGCCACTGGCTGTGTTGTACTGCAAGTAATAACATGTTGCTTGCTCTGATGTGCACACTTGCCTGCAAATGAGCGCTCTTCAGCTCTTATTTATGTTTTTTTATAGCAACCCGTGGTTCTTCCAACAGTCCTCCTGGGCTACTCACTTGCTGCATATTCTATCGCTGTGTTCTGCATGCTGTATGGCCATCATCATATGGGTTCTTTCATAGGTTATCATTGTTTTAATGCTCCAATATGGCCACCTCCTTTAGAAGGATTATGTAGGCCACCTTGCATCAGTACAGCAATGATACACTATACACACTGGCATTCATGATGGCTGCCCAGCCTAATGTTTCCTAAGCAGTCCCTTGACAATACAATTGTGCACAGGTTATCACTGTTCCTAACGCTAAAACATGGCCAACACATTGCTTCTAAATATGTCCGCTATTGCTGGAAATTTTAAAACAATGATGTGCAATGTACAATACAAAAACAAGACAGCGGCCTATTGCTATGTTTAATTTTATTTTGTGCATGCGTAGGCTCATCAAGTTTAGATGACATGTTTCCCTTTTTTACTTTTATTCTTTTAAGGTATTGTCCATTTGCTTGTTGAGTTCATTTGTTTTACTGTGGATGTCTGGGTGAATGAGTCACTGGAGGAATGAATGGACATACAAGTTCAAGGATGAGTGATAGAGTGCAAGTATGATGACTAATTGAGTGCCTAAACTTATCTCTGACTGAAGAGGCATTTTCAGTTTTAAGCAGTGCTTTAAATCTGCAGGTCCTGTCCGGTAGAGAGTACCTGAACTTCTTCGATTTGGAAAGGAGAGTACCTACACTTCTTGCCACTGGTACAATACATTTAATATGAGACCACAAGCACTTTTCAAGGGCAAACTCGTACCCTAAAGTGTGAGTAGCTGCCTTTCTACATTTCAATTTAAAGCACTGGCTATAAGCCAGACCTACTGGCACTGCCAACGCTCATTCCATTTGCACTTTAGGTTTATAGCAGTTAGAGATTGTACCATTCTATGTTGAGCCACATCCACCGGGTGATTTGAAGGGTAATGCACAGGAGTCTGCTTGCAAGGGTGGTGCAAGGAGGCATTTGCAAGGACATCTACTTCCAAGGGACGAGTACGGAGATCCACTTCGAGGCAGCTGCAAGGAGGTCTGCTTCCATGGGCGGTGAAAGGACGTCCACTTCTGAAGGCGGTCAGCACAGGGTTGTTTTGAAGCAAGACCAAGGAAGTCCACTTCTGATGGCAATGCACATGATGCGCTTCTGAGGACATGCCCTCTGCACATGATGCGCTTCTGAGGACATGCCCTCTGACCGTCTGAGACAGTGATAGATGCCAGCGGCATGGAGGCGGTGGCTTAACGCAAGAGGCACGAAGAAGGACGGGTTAAAGCAGGCTTGAACCGCAGATCAGACTCCAGAAGATTTTGTGGAAGCCGATAAGAACTTAGGCAGATTGAGAGAAGCTCAAAGAGAGGCGAAAGAAATATCATCAAGGGAGCAACTGGTCCTACCATGGGGAGGGTTTGTGCGTTGTTTCTGTCTTTCTACTATAACCAATCTCAAAATGGCTCAAGTCCATCAAGTGTCAACGTAGGAGCTGAGGACACTGAGTGGGCCAAGTGGGTAAAGCCAAGGGCTGCATCGTCAGTGGAGGCAAGGAAGAGTCCTCATGCAACGGGGCTGCCCAAACTTGCGAGGGCCTGGCATCACAGCGCACCGGGGCGCCTTGCATCACTTGTGGAAGAAGTCCGTAAGGCAGTGACACTCAAAATGCGGCCCTCTGACCATTAAATGGGGGCTGCTGTTTACCTGACTCAGCACCAACATTAGAAACGTAAAATAAACGTTCAGGGATTTATTTACAATTTAATTGAAGATAAAAAAAGGAAGCAGGGTGCCCCGCAGCACTTTAGGAAAAACTTTCCTGTTTAAGGACATTTTGCAACAAACGTGTAACAGTACAGATAAATACTCTTCAAATTCAAAAAGTGCATTTCATTACGCTGCAGAACCGCTTTACTTTTATTCATCAGATTATATCAGTACAGTGAGAAGTATTTTTTTAAAAATGATAATTTTCAAACTTGGATTTGGAACCATTAGTGCTTCCACCCACCATGACAGCAATGGCAACAGTGAACTAAGAGCCAGGTCAGTTGTTATGTGCACCCTCTGGGTGGCCTGGGCTGCTATTATACATGGACGACATTATAGTTTATTAACTCAAAAACCTGAGAAGGTTTCCTACAGCGCACATCTTTAAGTCATGTATTTCAAGATCCTCCTTTAAGTGATAATAAAGTGGAGGGAAAGCGAAATAAAACAATTGCCCAGGATGACACAATTTGGTCAAGTGGGAAGGTCAGGATTGAATCTGGGATTTCTGGTTTCACATTTTGCAGTTGAGCCACTGGATGTACATGCTTTGCTTCCCATTCTCCCACCTTCCCCCCTCCTCCCCGACCGCAGTGGCTAGAGTGCCGGCCCTCGGTCACACCACAGAACAAACTTTTTGGCCTTGGGAAAATGTTTCCAGTACCCATGACTGAAGCCTTGCCCAACCCATCAACCCTTGCACAATGCGTACCGCACCGCGCTTCCACCCTCGGCCACCACTGCCCTAAGTACACCGACGCGTCACCTACTTTGCAAAATCCGCAATATAATATATTCCTAGAGACATTTTATTAATAAAAACACACCTTAAAGCTCACTTGGCCAACAAAGCAGCAGAAAACCACAAACCCTGGGTATACCCAATCCTTTATTTACAAAGCACCGACATGCCACGGTATTGCCACCCTAGAGCTTTTCGCAAGAGCGAAGCTAGACTGGAATTCAATAAATTGCTCAGTACGTGACCTCTATTGTCAATGAGTCTCGGCAAAAACTTCAACAAATGAAAACACAATTTGAGCCTTGAAGACTCACATACGAAAAAGCACTTGGGGTCTAAGGAGTTAAAACCGACCATCTCCATAAATTTTCCTCCAGCACATCCCTATGACATTCTGGTAATTTACACGTGAGCGATCACTTTCTGTCTGCATCCTACCAGCTCCATGAGCTCTGCCTAGCATTCGCGCTCGGCTTGAGGCGCTAAACAGTGATTACGGAAATGAATATTTCACCACGCTGAGATTAAACTACATCTTTCATTAACCTCGTCAGACTCCGCCAGACAGGCCCGCTCAGATTCCTACAATCCTTTTGGTGCACTTTTATTACTTTGTGCAATCGCTGCACGAACAACGATTTTTTAATTTGTCAAATAAGATTACTTTTTTAGTCCTCTAGAAGTTTTTTCCCTTCTAATCTTTCTGTCTTGACGGTTCACTTTCAATTACTCCTTGCAGGATTAGGCTTCCTTCGTCCATCCTTTGATCAAGGTCTTGTAGCTCAGTGGGCTAATGCATCATCTAAAGGTAGCGGTGTTTGACTGCATGGTCACACTTGTGAACCCAGAGGGTCCACTCCGTCTTTCATACTTCTAAGGTCGATAAAACAAGCACCACCATGCTGGGTAACAATACCCGTGCAATAAGAACAAGTGATGGACAGAAAGATGAACAATGTCAAATATTCACCCCAGTACAAAGATCTGAACCTAAATCAATCTTTTTTGCAACCCAAGCCATTCCAGTTTGGAGCCAGACATATGCTAATCAGTCTTGTCCCTGCTCCCCATGGGAACAGTTCAGCCTGAACTGCCAGGCCCTCCCTGGACTGGAAACAACCATCCTGGGACCGGTTCATCAGCCAGGATACTTTGACTCCAGTGACAAGGGGAACACAGGACACACGTCTGGGAATCCCCGTCCTACTTAGGGCGACAAATGCAAAAAGAACTACTGGATTCTAGCATCCTTCAAGGCCAATCTTTATTAAGTGGGGGAGAGTGCCCCCATGACCGATTTTGGCCCCGGAGACCCTGGGGCCCAGCCATTTCTCCTTGGTGCCCCCCAGGGCATCCAATGTGCAATGAAACCTGCAAGCTTGGGCCTAAAGGCCCCCGCATTCCCAAAAGGATCCATGCCTCCTACAGGAGCCGGCACTGTTTTTGCACACAGTGAGCTGCAAAACACGCAGCTCCCTGTCTACAAAAGCAATGGCTTACTCGGTCTACCTGCCTGCATCTCTGCAGGCAGGTAACAAAGGAAACCTCTGCTTCCGGTGGGCAAGAGCACTTTGACAGCTGTCGCATGCTGGAAGCAAAGTGTTTGCCCTGACCTTTTTGGAAGCTGCCAAAGCTCCCGCCAAGTCAGAGCCAACAGCTATATCCCGGGGGAGGGCACCCTGGGACATAGCAGGAGCCGGTCCTAGGAGGTAGCGGTCCCCAGGGACATTATTGGATCCACAAGGGGGGCCGTGTGGCCCCGGTCCAACATTTAAGTTAGCCCCAGGGATGTGGTGGTCCCTGGGGGTTGGGTGCAGCACCTACATGATACACAATGTTAGCCTAGGCAAGGCAGTCCTCTCTACTATATTTAAAAGAGGTGCCCCCCACACCCCGCATACTATTTGATTTAAGCCCCAGGGAGGTGGTGGTCCTTGGGGTATAAATAAGTCCAGGTGGGGAGGCCCATGTGCCCCCTCCTTTATTTTTATATGTCTCCGGGTCCTAGCCCACCCTGGGGGTTTTACTAAAACACAACCGCGGGAGCCCTCGCTTGTTTTTTTTCTATTTTTGGCACAAATTTTCAACGTTGCAAATTCGCGGCACTCAGGTTAAAAAAAGTAGGGTTTTTTGTGCCCAGCCAGGGGTCCCTCTTTTTTTATTTTCATTTTTTTCAAGGGATTTGGCTGAAGCACTGTCCCAAGATGGCTGCCAACAATTCCTGGTTGAAGTGTTGGCACCCAATCAGAGCTCTGCAGATCTCCGCACAAGATTATTATTCGCAAAGTCATTGGCGAGGAACAGCGACCTTCAATATACAAATTTGGATTTCCTTAAATTTCTCAACAACTACTGAACATATTTACACCAAATAACAAAAAACACAATCTGCGAAACAAAATCTACCTTTCTGCCAAATTAAGTGCAACTTTGTCCAGCGGTTCGGGCTGTAGTCGTGTTCAAAACTCCTATGAGAATTAACACTAGAACGGCATCTTTTTTTACCCCCCTCCCCTTTTTTCTCAGCCTCCACTTGACAGATCACCCCAAAACTTCCCATGCGCAACAAGAATCACCGGCACACCTTTTCTGGAAAGTTTTGTGAAGATTTGCAAATGGCGTCAAAGATACAGGAAAGTAAAAAAAAGTTTTTTCTACGGAAACATGGTCCTAACTATAACTACCTACTGGTGACCTCCAGTAGGCAAAAAATAAAACATATATATATTCTACTAGCGATAGCCAGTAGATAGTTATAGTCACGACCAACTTTACCCATTTGACTAAACTTGATAACATTTTCAAAACTCATAAGCTAATTAGTTCAGTAGCTGTCTGGAAAGTTTCAGGATGATATGGCAAGGGGGAGCGGGGGTCCCAAAACACTTTCCCCCCCCCGTGCAAAGTGGAAAGAAAACAATCTAACAAAGGAGTCGATGTCCATGCGCAGTACGACTGAGAGGAGGAGTCACTCGATCCCGCCTTCGAAGAAAAACAACTTGTAACACTCCGGGCCCAACACTAGATGGTGGAAGCAATGCACAGCATGTTTATCTGCAGCTACACATGCCATCAAACATGGGGATTTCGCAATTTTTTTTAACAAGACTACATCCCGAACCGCTGAAAACTTTACACCAAATTTGGCATAAAGGTAGATCTTGGTCCAAAAAGATCTCTCTTTGTTATTTGGTGTAAATCTGTTCAGTAGTTTCAGAGTTATTAAAGGAAAAAAATATAGATATTTAGGGAAGCGGATCTGTGGGTACCTGCAGATCCAAAGTGCAACGGGAAGAAAAAAAAACCTCACACACACCCCATCCCCTCTGCTGCACATGGCGAAAGACCGCGCGCAGCATGCGGCTGGGTGCATTACGGGGTGGTGAGGGGGTTGCCGCAGGGATTGGCTGAGGGCCAGGCTCTGCAGCCATCCCCTGCCACGCGCGTCAGTGGTTGTATTGACATACAGTATTTATATTTTACTTTACATTAAAAAAGAACAGAAATTCACTGAAAAAACAAAGGTTACAGGGAATTTATAGTAAGGTTCACGTTTTACCAACACAAAACCATAGAAATTCAGCAGATATAATTATTCTTATAGTTATACTTGTCTGGAGAAACTGTAACTTGTACTGGAAACTAACTTTCAGCTATATATTATAGTTTCATAACTATAACTATAAGAATAACCATAACTGCTGAGTTTTCATGATTTTGTGAGAGTAAAACTTGTCTTTGATTGTCAATTCATCATGTACCGGTCTGTGTTTCGGTGTGCCGAAAGGGGCTTGTATGTGTGTGCAGAGAAGGAAATTGTGTGTGGGGGCTTGTAATGTGTGTGCAGAGAGGGAAATTAATTAGTGTGTGGGGGGGGGGAGTTGATGTGGGGCAGGATAAGGGTCTCTGCGTGTGAGTGGGGAATAGTGAGAGAGGAAGGAGATTGTTTTTGCCAGAGAGGGTGTGTGTTTTTGTATGGGGAGAGAGATTTGTGTGTGGAGAGGTAATGTGTGTGTGTGTGTAGAGTATGCATGTGTGAAGTGTGTATCTGTGTGCGTGGGGTTCCCAAACTTCAGATGGGTAAGCATAGTTATACAATTAACAGTATCAAAAGAAGCAGAAAGCAACATCAGACAAACCATCTGCAACGTATAGAATGACCCAAAAAATGCAATAGGAATAAAATAAAATCTTCACTTAAAAAGAAACATTAACGTAATGTTTATGTTCTGCATAAACTCATCAAAAGAAGCAACGTGCATAAAGGCACCTTGACGCCTTGTTGCCACTTTCCAAAAGCGGCATAAAACACTTCAGTACAAATGCTTCCTAAACATCTTTCTGCCGGCCCCAGGTTTATTGACAAGATGCCTTCCCATCATATACACCACTGACCTGCTTCTCGACCACAAAGGATTACTCTAGGATAAGCACGCATACACAGAAGACTGATAAATCATACAAATGTATCACTCCATTCAAACAGAGCCATCCCTGGAGCGGGCAGTTTACTGCGCATCATCCACTAATAGTCATTCAAAAATGAGACAGATGTATTGCTGTAATAACCTGCAGCCCCCCCCCCGCTCAATCAGTTCATTGTGCAGCATTAACCAGCAGCCAGCACCAAAGCAGACAATTTATTGCGCAGTAATCACCAGTAGTCACCCCTGGACCAGACACTTCAGTGCGCAAAAATCACTGACAGCCCCCCAGGAAATACATTAACTAGCGCTCAGCAGTCACGAGCAGCGACACACACATCAGGACATTTATGTTTCAAGGTATTACTGGGCGGCCCATTTCCGATGCACACCAGTGTCCTGCCAGTTAAGATGGGCGACTCTAAACGCGATACCAGAAACACAAGGGTCACTTTGGCAGTGCCAAGAGCAGGGGCGGCTCCTCCATGAGGGTGGAGGAGTGTCACCCGCCAGCAGCAGCAGCTGCAAAACCTTTACAAGGAAACGATAACAAACAGCGTTTGTTATCGTTTCCTTGTAAAGGGGCGGGGCCACGGGGGTGACGTGCTCTGAGGGGGAGTGCTCAGCACTCCACCAGCACTCCCCCTCAGAGCGCATGTGTGTTTGGCTGGCCGTCTCGGGCCGGCCAAACACACATGTGCACAGGGCTCTCTCCAGCCCAGCAACACTGTTGCCGGGCTGGAGAGAGCCTGCACAGGCTCCCAGTCTGCCTTGGAACGCTGTGGCTGGGAGCTCTCAGCCAATCCAGACGCTGCTGTGAGCAGGCTGGGAGCCTGTGCCTCCCTCCAGCCAGCAGAGGAGCAGCGCCCGAGCCAAGGTAAGTTGATTATTTTTTTACATTTTATTACTATCCCTCCCCAGCCACTCCCCTGCCAACCCGCGTGCGCCACCCCGCCCCATCCCCTTCAACACCTGCGAGCAGCGACTGGCCACGAGACCCCTTGGTGTGGTAGGCACTAAACGCGTCACCACTCACGAGAATGATGTTTTGCTTTTGTTCAGCAGTGTACTGTCCATAAAGATTGCTTAAATGCAAAGGCACAGCCTGGCATCGTCTAATAGATGCTTAGTACATGCCCCGTGGTGCGCACACATCCTGGCTCAATGGAGCTTGTGACGGCTCAAGGATCGCCCTGCACTTCTGATGGCACCGGCACTGGGTGGATACAGAGGTAAAACTGCACCTACGGGAGGAGGAGGCCGTGCCCAGAATTAGGAGGCCTTGGTTCCTCCATCATAGACAGGGGGAAGATACAGCTTTGAATCCTATTTAGTGTAAGAAAGGGGAGAGGAGGATGGCAAGATCAAGAAACTAGCATTGGAAACCTTTTGTAAGAGGAGAGTCATTGACGATTTCTGCTTCTGGGGCAGTGGAGCATTTTCTGCTCCAATGGCACAAAAACGTAAAAGTCATGGCCCACTTCTGGTGACTGGGTCTACCAGGGAACATGTATCCCAGACCCGCAGAGAACACAGGAAAGATTTTAAAACATGCATGGATACGGCTGGTATGTATGGAGGGGCGACTCTCCCCCATGAGGGTGGAGAAGCGTCACCCCCCCACCCCCCACTCTCCCCTCCCGCCAGCAGCAGCAGAAGCTGCAAACCTTTTCAAGAAAACCATAATAAACAGAGTTTATGATAGTTTTCTTGAAAAGGGGCGGGCCACAGGCTGTGAGGAGCAAGTGAGGGGAATGCACAGAGCACTCCCTTCAGAGCGCATGTGTGCTTGGCTGGACGTCTCGGGCCGGACCAAAGACACATGGGCAGTGGGCTCACTCAGGTGCTGGGCTGGAGAGAGAGACTGCACAGGCTCCCAGCCTGCCTAGGAGCGTCCTGGCTGGGTGCTCCCAGCCCAGCCTGATGTTGCTTTGAGCATTCCAAACAAACATGCACAGTGGGCTCACTCCAGCTCAGCAACTGTGTTGCTGGGCTGGAGTGAGACTGCACAGGCTGTGCCTCCAGAGGAGCGGATGGAGCAGCGGCAGCAACCGGGGTGTTTTAAAAAATAAATAAAAATAAATACTCAATATTTAATTGAGAATGAGAAGAGAGGACATGCAAATACAGGTTGGGTAAGTTAAAGTGTGAGGAATCTGTGCCTTATGCAGACTGGGGAATGGTACTTAGAGATGCAGGGGTAGGCAGCTACCCTTGTGCACAAGCCATCAGAGAGCCTGCCACATGCAGCACCAACAATAACGGCACACATAACCACAGTCCCACACAACACTGAAAGAGACAAACCCATTCCACCAGGTGGAACTGACACATAAGCATGGCAGCACCTGCACCACCAGCTGTTGTCCACTACTGACCCAACATTCTACCGCTGTGCCCTGGCAGCCACAGCACTTGCAATATTAGGTGACAGACTAGAGGCAAAAGGGTTAAGCCTAGCTGGAAGGGATGTCCCCATCACAGGCCTAAATGACCTTCTCTTGTGTCTTGATTAATGCCGAAAGAAGAAACCTGGGTTCAAAAGATACATCCATCCCTTTGTGAACATAATGCATAATGTGGGGCAAATCTGTAGAGCTTCCCAGATCTCAGTGTACTTGTCTGTAAAATTATGAACAACTTTAAACCTAACTAAATTCCACCATTAAATGCATAGGTACAGAATAACTAGGCATATACCATCACTGCCAATAGAACAGTACTTCAAGACCCAACACAAGCACCAGAGTTTCAGTAAACCATCACCCAAAGGGTAAGAAAGCAGGAATGATCGAGAACGAACTAAGACTGTAAACCCATACACAGGATACCCATACCATCTCTGTGATATTTTTACCCAGGGTTAGGTTCCACATCAGCAAATGTCACAGAAAGACGGCTTCCAAGGACAGCTACTTACATCCTGCAAAAGCTTCTCCAAGTTCTCCTGCAGTTCATAGAAGTACCGGGAAGTGATCAGTCCTTCCCTTGACTTGTCCAGGCAATCCCGAGCCAGCTCGATCACCTGATGATGAATGAAGCTGAGCACCCCATCAGCTAGCGGCAAAACATTCTCTGGAGCATTGGAGGTGGTGAACTCAGCTAGCCGCTCCTCCATCTGCGCCGTGGCCTGCAGGAAGGAATGATTCCAAAGAATGAAAGCCTATTCCACCTAATCTAGTTACACTCTTCTACACACAGCAACAGCTAGTGACAATACAACACACAACGTGGTCCTGCTTTTGGCTCAACAGCACCCTCATTGGTTTCACACAGCACTCGAATGGAGGCAGTGAGGTTCTCTTGGGATTGAATTCTTTTTTTTACAGGATTACATGGTAATTAAGTGACTAACTGGGTCACTGCCCTCTAATCAATTGTCCCTGTTGAAATTACCAGCAACATGTATTGGAGGAAAACAGGATTTCTTCTGGAAACAAGGAATATCAACATCAAAGACCTAGAGTATACAATAAATGTGGACATGTGGGACTGAAGGTGAGTACAATGAATGCCAACGAGGAGAGGGTCACAGTGGGTACAATGAATGTCGACACGGAAACTTAAAGGTGAGTAAAATGAATGATGATGAGGAGGAGTCAAAGTAGGTATAGTGAATGTCGATGTGCAGGACTCGAGGAGAGTGCAATGAATGTGGACAAGGAAGAATCAAGGAAGGTGCAATGAACGTGGGCAAGGAGGACTCAAGGTGGGTACAGTGAAGGTTAGCAACACAAAAGGATGACGGATGGAGTGCTGAACAATGCATACACTCACCCCCAGTCACAGATCTGGGTTTAATCCATCGTTCTTTTGCTCACCATGCCACAGTGAAAATTGACAAAGAGGAATCAAGGTGGGTATGATGAATGTCGGCGAGGAGGACTAAAGGTGGGTACAATGAATGCAAACAAGGAGATAAAATGAATGTCGCTGAGGAGGAATCAAGGTGGATACAATGGATGACGACGAGGATGTTAACAGACAACTTGGTATCTGTAGTGGGTATAAACGTGTTAAAGGGTACTTAAAATGTTTGAAATAGTATGAAGGTGCAAGAGGGTGCAACGAAGAGAACAGTAACAGGCACATCGCCAGTTCATTTGTGCTCCATATTATGTTTGACAGATCCAGTGAATTGAGAACTGACCCATCACATGTGCTCACTTTTGTTTTTTAACAACAAATTTTAATTTGTAGTTGAGCCTTAACCAGAGTGGTATTTTCTTCTTCTGTCCGAGTATCACAGAGTTACTCGAGGCAAGAGCGTGCTTGAGAACAGATATCAAGCCAGACGCAGAACATGAACCGTTCCACAGGGTGCTCAGCTCAACTCGCAATCTATCTACGTAGCTGCAGCACATAATGTCTCCTTCTCGTCTTTAACTCAGAAAGGGGTAGTAAAGTTTGAATGAGTGGATCAACGTGCAAGGAGTTAATATGTTTTCTAAACGTTAGATCTAGTTCTAGTTTTTAAACGTCTCTGGTGGTTTACAGTTATTGGGGAAAAAAGATCACAACGTTTTTTGGAATTCCAAGACAAAATTTGTGAATTTATGAAAAGAAAGGGATTAACTCTAGTACTCTGTAGTATGCACAGCCAACACAATAGTTGAGTATTGTTTAAGATAAATGAAAAATATGACAGTGCCCATGATGAGAAAACAAAAAAAACATGTCTGTGTGCAGATGGCCTCCTGATCAGTGATCTTCTCTTCAACAACAAGAATATCTGTGCAGGTCACCTTTCATCCTTGCTGACCCTGGAAGAATGAGAAATAGCAGGTCCTGCTTTGAGTCATTTGCTATCCTCACACTTTGCTTACCATACATCACTGAGCAAGGCTGTACTGTATAACATTTTACTTGCTACCTTGTGTTGGTAAACTAGGACAGTTTCTAATTTTAGGAAACCTTGCTTAAATGATGTCTGACACCCTATAAGCTGTAAAACAAAATGTATGTATAGGCCTTCTCTTAAGGGGAACCAGACGACCACTGACCGTGGAGATCTGTAGATATATGCCTGTGTTGTTATTCTCAGGAGGAGTCTGTTGGCCGATGTCCTCCATCTCGACCCAAAGAAACAAATGTGTATTCTGGTATTACCCGAGTAAAGTGTTATTTTTTCTTCTACACTCTGAAAAAGAAAACAGCTGACATGCTGCCCTGAAAAAGAGGATTTCTGTTACAATGTGCTGCATCTGTGCAGAAAAATGCATGACCTTACCTTGGGGAACCTCTCTTTGTATACGTGGTTCATCATCACAATCTCCCCGTCGTAGGTAATGGGCGACCGTCCAGGACTGGAAAGCAAATTCATAAAAACATGAGAAACTTTAACAGAATCTTCCTTACTGTTTATCAGAATTACTCATTAGAAAAACACGAAGACCCCAAACTTGCAGAACAAAGTGAGTCCTTTACATTACAATCACTGAAGCAACCAGCTCTAGGCACCCGAGTCAGATCAGCACGTGAAACCGGGGAAAGCACTGAACATTGCAGTCTATCACAGCAGTGCAATCTACTTGTGCAGTAAAGTGATTAAAATAATTAGGAAAATAAATGCATGCGATTAAATGCAGTTATCAATATCAAATTGGCGAAATGTATTTATTTGCTGCCTCTCTTTCCTGCTCAGAGAGTAGGTGTCTGTGTTACTTCCTCTAAGTCTATGTAGGAGTCGAACTACATTTGAAATAATGAAAAGGTGTGAATTTCCTTAAAGTCTGGTACACATACATTTTTACAAAGCGGTTTATGGCCCACCACCAAAAAGGATCCCAGTGTCTGCAGTTATGCGTAATCAAGTACAATTTCCTTTTAATGAAATCAAGTGGAGCATGGGTCCATGGGCGGCCATCTTGGTAAAGCACTAGAGAGCGCTGGACCTCCATGATAATGTTGCTGCGCGAGGATCCACATTAGAATGAGCATCTACCCATGAAAGTCTTAAGGGTGGGTGGAGAGAAGGTGACTGTAGGCAAATAAAATGGTCTGTCAGACTTGTTTTCCAGAACAGCATTGTTGCCAAATACTGGCAACAATATATTCGGGATCAGGGAAGCAGATGGAAGGACACTACTTTACACTTAAAAATACTGCCTGAATAGAAGACTCAGTACATCCGGTCAGGCATTTAGGATATCCAAAGTGAATAGGTAAGACAGATGTACAGTTTAGAAGATTTTCTCTAAATTGTTTGCCAATCTGGTAATATACTAGGCTTTAACCGTGTTGGTTTAATTAATAACCTCGGATCTCATGGCTGGCAGGTTGCTGAAATCTCCTTGGGGAGAGGTCAAACCTCCAAACCTTTCCAATTTAACGCAAAGAGAATGAGCAATTTAAACCATATTTGCAGAGAACATAGCATTAACAATGAAGCCTTGCAATTTCCCTAATGTGATACTATAAATCAAATCAATTAATCAAGGATTTATAGAGTGCACTACTCACCCGGAGGGGTCTCAAGGCGCTAGGGGGGGGGGGGGGGGGAGAGCTACTGGTCCAAAAGCCAAGTCTTGAGGTGTTTCCTGAATGATAGAAAGTCTTGGGTCAGGCTGAGGTGGAGCGGTAGGGAATTCTAGGTCTTGGCGGCTAGGTGAGAGAATGATCTTCCTCCGGCGGTGGTGCGACGGATGCAGGGAACGTAGGCGAGGGCGCGGTTGGCAGAGCAAAGGTTGTGGGTGGGGGGGTGAAAGGTGAGTGTCGTTGAGGTAGGCGGGACCTGTGTTGTGGAGGGCATTGTGTGTGTGGATGAGGAATTTGAAGGTGATCCTCTTTGATACTGGTAGCCAGCGTAGGTCTCTGAGGTGGGGTGAGATGTGGTCGCAGCATGGGACGTCTAGAATGAGGCGGGCGGACGCGTTCTGGATTCTTTGCAGCTTTGTTTGGAGTTTGTTTGTTATTCCTTCATATAGGGCGTTTCCGTAGTCCATTCAGCTACTGACCAAGGCGTGGGTGACGGTTTTCCTGGTTTCGATGGGAATCCACTTGAAGATTTTACGGAGGAGGCGGAGGGTGTTGTAGCAGGAAGAGGAGATTGCATTGACCTGCTGAGTCATGTTAAGTGTGGAGTCCAAGATG
Organism: Pleurodeles waltl; assembly: GCF_031143425.1. Lineage (NCBI taxonomy): Eukaryota > Metazoa > Chordata > Amphibia > Caudata > Salamandridae > Pleurodeles > Pleurodeles waltl. The sequence goes on from NC_090443.1 coordinate 957,229,513, forward strand.
AAGCCCAAGTTGCGTGCGTGGGTGGTGGGTGAAGGTGCGGATCCTAGGGGGGTGGGCCACCAGGAGTCCTTCCAAGCTGAAGGGTTGGTGCCGAAGAGGAGTATTTCTGTCTGGTCTGTGTTTAACCTGAGGTGGCTTGATTCCATCCAGCTGGCGATAGCGTGGAGTCCGTTGTGGAGGTCCGTTGTGGAGGTTGCTCTTTGCAGTAGTGGGGTCTTTGAACAAAAGAAGAGGATTTTGTTGAGCCTGACATAACTTTTGTCAATGATGTATCAGATTTAACCAATGTATGTAGACAAGCATACATTAAACCCACTGCCTACATACACCGACTAACATCCACCCCAGTTATGATGGTCTTTGGTAAAATAATATGAACTGTTTTACGGACGGGGGTTGGCAGCTTAGATCAGTATTTCTCTGGGAACAGCTCCTCAGTAGAAAGCTGGGCACTCCTCCCAGTTCCCTAAGGGTGGCCATGGTGTACAGGAGTTTTGACAGTCTGGAATAATACTTAATATATGTCAGAGGTGCATACATTAGGTATGCAAGTTCAGTGCTGCAGCCAATTCAATCATTGTCGTCCCACGGCTCAAGGGACGTCTGTGGCAGAGGAGGCCTGGATTTCCTACCGTCAGAACTCTATGTGAAGGGACCTTAGTAGTGGGTGGCAGAATTGTGTGTCTCTGTATTGTGTACGTATAAGGTATGAATATTTACCATTTTGGGAACTAACCAAATACAAGCATCTTTAATCAGTGCAATTACTTATTATTTTTCCTGTGCTGAACTGCTCTTATGTTTGCTAGCACTGTCAACTGAGCCATCATTCAAATAATATTTTTTCAATATGCTTCACGCTACACTCCAAATGTTTCTCAAGGATGTAACCCACATGCTGCTATTATTCATTGCAATTGAACTTGATTTATGGACAACAATTAAATAAAATAAATAAAATGGACTTATATAATTTCAATTTTTGAGAAGGGTAATATCCAGAAATGAACATTGTACAGCTTTGGATTTTGTTTTGCGCAATTCTCTTTTATGAATTGGCCACAAAACCCACAAGATTCCAGAAAAAAACAGACACTGAAGAGTGGGATCAAGAGGAATGCTTGCTATAGAGAGAAGAGTGACTCATGAGGAGGCGAGATGCATAAAAGGGAAATTCTCACACATAAGGTGGAAGCAAAATCACAAAAAGTATGGCTTAGGAAATGTGGAAACAGAAAAATTATTAATTTTGGAAATAATTTCTTTGCATGATTTTTCTTGCCAAATAAGATTTTAACATTTATAATGTTTTTTCCCAGCAAAGGACGTTGGCATGGTTCATTCATTAATACATAAATATGTCTTCTTGACCGTCAGGAAAAAATCACATGTATCCCCACTCCTATAGATGGAATCCCTACCTACCTTGAGGAGCCTGACTTTGTAAAGTAAGAGAGCCATCACCATCATCCACACTTGTGCAAATATGTGGTAGAGTGTCCTCGACCAATCAGAGTACAGCACCTGATGTTAATCTGTTCATTTAAAGAACCCTCAAAGGCTCTATGTGAGAGACTAATTGTATTTCCAACAAATCTTCGCAAGAACTTGCCTTTGAGCACTGGTTTTATCAGTATTACCAGGCCATTCAATTCCCAGCGCGGGCTAACGGGTGTATCATGAGATGTGTGGTATTGTAGAATAGGGGTAGCCACTCTGCAGAAAAGAGGGCCAGATTGATGTCAATCTTCAGGATAACTGCTGCTGTACATAAACTACATTTAAATGGATTATATAAAAATTAACTTAGTTAGACATCCTGAATGTTCAGCTTAGACACGCCGGGACCTAAGCTGGAGAGCACAGTCAGAGAAAAACCAACCCGCTTTTTATTTTATTTATGACTTTCATTACTTTTTTCTGGACTCACCCACCTAGTAAACAGAATCTCACATCTTTTAGAAACGATTTTGTGAAATACATGCCACTTTATGTTTTCCTAAAGTGCCTGCTTTGTGGACTTCTTAAGAGTTAATCAGTTTTTCTCTGCCAAAACACATCCCCAAGAAATTTCTGCAAATAATTTTTTGAAAAAAGGGTAGCTGCAGTTCAAATGCAAGGGTTATTTACATACGGCTGAATGAGCATCCGGTCCGTTGCTTTATGTTTATGGACTACTTACATACTCCTCCTACCATATTTACGAGGAATATAATTGCTATAATTCTGTTATTGTATGGTGGCTCTGTACCTTGATAATTTGAATAAAAGAATATTACGGTTAAAAAAAATAAAGGCTAGTTTCTAAGAAAAGTTGCTCACTGTATGATGACATTCAAGTCATTTTTTTAGGTAAAGTACTTGGTTACATGTAAGGTTACCAGATGACATTACAACACTTTGAAATAATTTTGTAAAGGCAATCCTTGGACTGGGAAAAGGTGCCCCTTGTGACCCTGAATCGTCATTCCGTAATTTTAAGCTACAGAAGCTTTAATTAAGAGCAGTTTTCAGTAATATTTCACCAATAGTACTCATGAATGGGCGGCCTAATTGTTAAATGTAGAAAGGGAAAGTAAAAGTCTCAGCATACAATTAGATCTTAGCTAAAACGCAGAGGTGTGCGAAATGTGTTTAATTTGCTTTTGAGCAATCATGCAAAATTACACTAAATTGCATTAAATACAAATTCATCATTTTGAACTATATTTTTGAGCAAAATTTGCCCTTGCGCCAAACGTTGGTGGGGGGGCATTTAAACAAAAGCCCCGCAAACTGCTGCTTGCGTTCTGCTGTTCCCATGCAGTTGCAGTAAAGTTTTACGGCGCATGGTTCATAACTACATGACATGGTATAATGGTGTCATTTCAGAAATTTGGCATAACAAGCTTAACGCGAATTTCCTGGAATTAGCCTGCGTGATTTAGCTTTTGCCCAGGCCAGTTAAAAGCCAAAACTGGATAAAGGTGACCTTGATGGCATGGGGCTTGCTCCCGGGTCTGTCTGGGTTGCTACCAGGTTCTGTGGCTTAGAAACAGAACAGAAAACATCAGAGAAGTGGGTTCGAAGATACAGCGATTTGGTACAATGTGGCCGTGGTGGAACTTCTTATTTCGAAATATTAATCACACGGGAGTTGGCAATGTTGAGAGGCAAGTAAAACGGCGAAAATATGTGAATTTTCTTCCAGAGTAAATCCCTTTTTATGGAAACTTCACTCTATTGAAGAAGAACACCAGTCACGATAAAGAGGGGAGGGAGAGAGAAAGTGTGTGTGTTGGGGGGGGGGGGGGGGGGGGGAAGGGGGAGGGGGGGCATGGAATGGTATATAAACTAATCCACTCGAGTTTTTTGTTACATCCTGTTGCTACACATTATATTGACCACATTAAAATGTTACAGTAATGTTATAGTGGCTTTTAAAAGGGCATACATTCTCTCTTTTAAACGTAAATTTGAATGCCGAAAAATCGCAGATAAAAAATAAACAGGAATAATTTAACAAAAAAAAATGCCATTAAAAAAACTTCAAAAAAATGTGTGAGAATGTTTTTGTAGGCGTTGGTATTTTTCCTCGATATAAAATATACACCGAATTTTCAAAAAAGCAGGTCCTCGTTCAACATCAGATGAAAGACGTGCCGCTTCCGGCGGCTTTGGAGGGTGCTTTCCACCTAGGTGATCTCATCTTAGCTCATGTGCGGTGGTATCTGATGCAAGCATGCTAAGCTGCGCCCTCTGACTCACCGCGCGCTAAGCGCCCCCTCGGGCGGGCAGGGTGAGGTCACTCGCAGATGAATTAATCGCGCGTTTGCTGTGCCTGGAGCCTCGCGGAGCGTGACGGGCTCCCCGCGGATCCTTTGTTTGGGAGGCCCCGTCCCCACACCTCCCAGAGAATACCCCCTGGCGGCCCGAGTCTGCCAGCCGAGATTAAATATAGATTTAGATCTGCTGCAATAGATGGAAAGCGCCAAGATGCCCCCCTATGAGACTACGCAGTTTATTTATATTTACACAGCGCTGTTGATGCTGTGGGGCCACAGACCAGGTGGGTGAATGCTGATGAACGAAGGGGTCCGCCATTTTTGGATGGGGCGTGAAGGCCGCCAGGGCTGGGACCAACTTTTACTAAAGGGGATTGGTTAGAGTTGTGGCCATTTATTTTAACAGGTGCATTCTGAGATGGTTGTGGAATTGGGGCTCTCTGGGCCTCTTCTTCAACGTTGGTGGGGACTTGGCCTCTCGGGCGTAGGCCCATAATACCTCGAACTGTGTATTGAAGCAGTTAGTGTTTTTTAGGAAGGTTCTTTACATGGCTTTGGCCGGTTCTAACGTCACGTGGCTATGCACAAACAACAACTCTTGCAACAGCTAGGATTTGCTGATACTTAGGGTCTTGAGGGTGGTGCAAGCATGTTTGCAGGAAAGTTGGCTGGTGTCGCCTGGGTGTGATGTAGTTCGAATGCCTGGCTCATACGAGCTTTGGGGCCTTATATCGAAACAGTTTCAAGGAGTTCTGGTCCACTCGCAAATTCCCACTAACAGCAAATCACAACAACGGAGCAGGGATAAAATAAAAATCTGGGGGCCTGCCTCTCTTGGAGAGTTACAACTTGTGCTTACTCAGTAACTTAATCTGCTGAAACAGGGACCAATCACAAACTATATGTGGACAAAGCCAAACTAAATCAGAGCTACCACCCGTGAAGCACACAACTGACTCCAGAAAACGCTCGAACTAAAAAATATATTTGTATGTGGTGCAGAACACATGGGGCCTCTGCATTAGAAAACATATTTATTTAATTAGATTTTTTATTTTGTGTTGCACATCACGAGTGATGTCAGAGGCTAGAATAGGTCTGTGGATTTGACTTCTCAATGTTGCATGTGACAAATGAGTGTCTGATCTTAACTGAATATTGCATGGCTAGTGCCTCATACGTCATGACGTCACGAACCACTGTTGCTTTTTCCCTGCAGGATATGCCAAGTGTGTGCAGCACAGAAATCTTTCTCCACATTCACCACCTTTCGGCGATTGCTACAACTTTACAACATCTATTCGTTTCTATGACAGGACGCAGTGGACCAATGAGGATCCGAATGCCAGCCGAAGGTTTAACACAACATTTACAGAACCGAAGTAATATTCTCTAAAATAATTTTAACATTTAATAAGTCTATCCAGTGTAGAGAATAAGACAGTTCTCTTTAACCGGTCTGGCTTCACAAGCAATCAGCAATAACAGGGATGCGAGAATATTACTTGGTTTCATCCTCACGGCTTGCGGTTGTGACAACATTCATCAGATGGCCCTTTAAACCCATCAATTAGGATGTAGTGAGCCACCGTCCATGCTAGGGATATGTCTCAGTGAGCATGCCTTGTACTAGGAGTGTACAATTTGTTTGATTGGCCTTACTTTGGCTAACCACTCGTAGAGCTCTTAGGGCATGAAAAGAGAGAGGTGAAGGGCTGCATGTATGAACAGCAATAAATACAGAGGACGTTCTTACTAAGCTGCGCCCCAGGAAGGAAGTTAATTCTTGTTATCCCACTGCACCTCTTCAAGGAGCACTACCCCCGACCTGACAGTCTACACATGAGATTCTCTCAAAGAGCTAGGTTTTGCTCTAAAAATACCACCACGCACATGTACACATATCATTGCAACAGTGTACCCAAGTTGGAAACATTACCTGGAAGAGTATTGAGGAACTGAGCCACGGCACTGCAATAGCAGACACAACCAAAGACTTACAAGATGTGTAGCGGAGGGTCTAGTGTAGGGGAGGGTCTAGTGTAGGGGAACGGCAAGTTTAACTGAAGGAGCCCATCCTTGAGTTGGAGCACAGTTGCAAGGAGAACCCGGGCATGGGCTCACGCTTTTAGTGTCACACATGCACTGAGACATTCTCAAACTATGCCCCTGTTGAAGTGAGGGAGCAATATGGAACCTTTTTTGGCTTTTTATTGGACAAAAATCATCATCTTCATACTCCCTGTGTCGAACAAGCGCAATGTATATCCCGCAGACTGAGCTAAACCTATGAAGGTTATACTCATACCATTGTTACCAAAATCCTCTAGATCTCTGCCATAGTAACTCATGATTCTTCCATGAGGTGGTCAGCATGGTGGTGCTCTCCATCTATGCCAGCTGTACTCTTTCAGAATCATAACAATCCTTTTTTGAGGACATGCTTCAGTACAATACCTTGCATTGCATTTGTGGCACCCACTGCTTGAGGGCGATGGGTTCACTTATCCAGGCATCAACAAACATTGGGCTTGAAGTTCCTGGTTGGGCTGGATTGAGCCACATCTGGGCAGAACTGACTGTCCTTGCACAGCTGTGATGCTGCCTGCCTCCACATGTGTACCTCAGGCACTCAATGGATGTGGGTCAGGAGAAGACCGTTCCGCCGTGCCACAGAGCAGACGTGGCTGAACCGTGCAACCCTCAGTCACAACCTGTGACTGCACAAGATCTTGTTCAAATGGTAGGAAAAGAAGAACATGTTTTAATTGTATGACAGTGAATAAAAAACATATGAAAACCACTTTGGGCAGAAATGGTGTTTTTGACAGATGGTGCATGCCACAATGCTAAGGACATTTTTCTATTGTTGAACCTTAAACAAACCCTACAGCAAAAGTATCCACCACTTTTGCCTGGTAAGAGAAATGCAACGACCTAACTGATTTCTTTTCTAACAAAATCACAGCTACATATAGCTCTTTTCCAGCTGACGTCCAGCATGTCAAATTTCCTTCTATCTTTGAGGTAGACACACTGAATAGGGTATATTTTTCAATATTTCAACCTATCCATCCAGACAATTTTTTTTTCTGTCATTATGAAGTCTATCAGTTCCGGCTCCCAACTAGATTTACCTCCCCCCAACCCCCCACCACCTTTTGCTTTGCATAGAGCTGCACTTATCCTATTTTGGTTGATCTTCTCAACATATCCATTTCTTCTGCAGTGGTACCTCAGGTGTGGAAACACACAGCAGAGTTGTCCCTGTTGAAAATGCCTTCCATGGACTCCGCTAAACTAGGAAACGTGTGGTCGGGCTCTCTCCCTCAGCTGATGTCTACAGTGCTGGAGAAGTATATTCCCCAGCAACTGTCTAAGTATCTTGAGGCCCACAATGTTTTGTACTCTTCTCAATCTGGCTTTCACCCCTTCCACAGGACTGAATCCACCCATCTTCCAGTAACAGAAGAACACAGATGGACTCTAGGTAAAGGATGGTGTGCAGCACTCATGCTGTTGGATAGCAGCCTTGCGTTTGACACAGTGTCTCACAATATACTGATAGCCAGACTATGACTATGGGATTCTCAACATGGATCTCACATGGTTTACATGTTTTCTGGAACATCAATCTTTCCAGGTGACTATGAAGCCTTATTTTTCAACACCCACATGAGGTTCTTATTGAGTTCCCAAGGTATTGTCACCGAGTCCAGTGCTTTTTAGGTAGAGCGTGCAAGCGCTCTGACATGTTGTAATCTATCTGTGGGCTTTTAACCACACCCACCACACACCCATCACTATCACTCGTTCATGGGCTTGCCTTTCAAAAATCCTTTATCAACATCGGGAAATGCTTTACGTTTGTCCCTCCTTGGGGCAGTTTTGTTACCGCCTTGGCCATCGACCCTGTTACATGGATAATTGCATGACTGCCGATATGTTTGACTGCGAGCAAACTTATTTTTCCTTTTGTATCTCTCCTTCGTCCACGCTCATGGTGGCTGTGGCGCTTTGAATTGGCTTGCTTATGTCAACTGTTTTACTTTTCATTTTCAATTTACATGGCAAGAAAAGTCCGGTTAGGAATTTACAATGCTAATAGCTGTAACTCGAGCAAACGGGAGACCCACTGCATTGTAAATGCTTCTCAATCAATCAATCAATCATAGTATTTATAAAGCGCGCTATGTACCCGTCAGAGTTTCGAGGCGCTGAGGGGGGGGGGGGGGGGGGAGCGCTGCTGATTTAGCGGTCGAAGAGCCAGATCTTGAGGAGCCTTCTGAATGCGAGGAGGTCCTGGGTCTGGCGAAGAGATGTGGGGAGAGAGTTCCAGGTCTTGGCGGCGAGGAAGGAGAAGGATCTGCCGCCGGATGTCTTGCGCTGGATTCGGGGTACGATGGCGAGGGCGAGGTTGGCGGATCGGAGTTGACGTGTTGGAGTGTAGAAGTTAAGTCTGGTGTTGAGGTAGGAGGGTCCGGTGTTGTGAAGTGCCTTGTGAGCGTGGGTCAGGAGTTTAAAGGTGATCCTCTTGTCTACCGGGAGCCAGTGGAGTTCCTTTAGGTGAGGGGAGATGTGACTTCGGCGGGGTATGTCGAGGATCAGTCGGGCGGAGGCATTTTGGATACGTTGGAGTCGTTTGATGTCTTTGGTTGGGATGCCTGTGTAGAGTGCGTTGCCGTAGTCAAGTCTGCTGCTGACGAGGGCCTGGGTCACCGTCTTTCTGGTTTCTGTTGGAATCCACTTGAAGATTCTGCGGAGCATTCGAAGGGTGTTGAAACAGGAGGAGGAGACGGCGCTGACCTGTTTGGACATGGTGAGGGCGGAGTCCAGGATGAAGCTGAGGTTTCTTGCGTGGCTGGCAGGGGTGGGCGGGGGTCCGAGGACGGAGGGCCACCATGAGTCGTTCCAGGCCGAGGGAGTGCGCCCGAGGATGAGGACTTCCGTCTTGTCGGAGTTGAGTTTCAGGCGACTGTTGTTCATCCAATCGGCGATGGATTTTAGTCCCTCGTGGAGGTTTGTTTTGGCAGTGAGCGGGTCTTTGGTCAGGGAGAGGACGAGCTGGGTGTCGTCGGCGTAGGAGATGATGCTGAGATGATGTTGGCGGGCCAGTTGAGCGAGGGGGGCCATGTAGACGTTGAACAACGTAGGGCTGAGGGAGGATCCTTGGGGGACGCCGCAGATGAGGTTGGTGGCTTTGGAGCGGAAAGGGGAGAGACGGACTCTCTGCGTTCTGTCGGAGAGGAAGGATGAGATCCAGTGGAGGGCTTTATCTTGGATGCCGGCTTCCTGGAGGCGGGTCAGTAGGGTGCGGTGGCAGACGGTGTCAAAGGCGGCTGATAGGTCGAGGAGGATGAGGGCTGAGGTTTCGCCGTTGTCCATTTGATGTCTGATGTCATCTGTGGCGGCGAGGAGAGCAGTCTCAGTGCTGTGGTTTCGTCTGAATCCGGATTGTGAGGGGTCCAGGATGGAATTGTCTTCGAGGAAGTGGGTGAGCTGAGTGTTGACGATCTTCTCGATGACTTTCGCTGGAAAAGGGAGGAGAGAGATCGGACGGAAGTTTTTGAGATCGTTGGGGTCGGCCTTGGGTTTTTTGAGGAGGAGTTGGATTTCTGCGTGTTTCCAGCTGTCCGGGAAGGTGGCAGAAGTGAACGAGAGGTTGATGATCTTGCGGAGTTCGGGGGCGATGGTGGCGTTGGCTGAGTTGAAAACATGATGGGGGCAGGGGTCCGTGGGGGAGCCTGAGTGGATGGTGTTCATGGTCGTTATGGTTTCTGCCTCGTCCACGTGGGTCCAGGCGGTGAGGCGGCAGTCGTGGGAGGAGACGTCGGGGGTGGGGTCTGGCGGTGGACCGGTGTTGAAGCTGTCGTGGATGGTAGCGATTTTCTGGTGGAAGAAGGTGGAGAGGTCGTCGCAGAGTTTCTGGGAGGGCGGGATGTCGTTGGAGTTGGCTTTTGGATTGGAGAGTTCCTTCACGATGCCGAAGAGTTCTTTGCAGTCGTGGGCGTTGTTGTTGATGCGTTCGGTGAAGTGGGCGCGCTTGGCGATGCGGATCCGTTGGTGGTGTTCGCGGTTGGCGTTTTTGAGGGCGACGAGGTTGTCGGGTGTGCGTTCTTGGATCCATTTCTTTTTGAGCTTCTGGCAGATGCTTTTGGAGGTGGTTAGATCGTCTGTGAACCAGGCTGGTTTTTTCTTTCCTTGGATGGCGGTGGGTTTCTTGAGAGGGGCAAGGGTGTTGGCGCAGTCGAGGATCCATTGATGGAGGTTGATGGCGGCTGTGCTCGGGTCGGTTGCGTCGGGTGGAAGGTTGTTGATGAGGGTGCTGGTCAGTTGGTCTTGGGTGACTTTGCCCCAGCGGCGGTGGGGAGGTAGCTGGATGCGGTGTTGCTCTGTGGTTTTCTTATAGGTGAAATGGACGCAGTGATGGTCGGTCCAGTGGAGTTCGGAGGTGTGGCTGAAGGAAATGTAGTTGCTTGAGGTGAAGAGGGGGTCAAGGGTGTGTCCGGCGATGTGGGTGGGCGTGTTGACTAGCTGGCGGAGTCCGAGGTTGAGGAGGTTGGAGGTCAGTGATGCGGTGTTGACGTCGTTGGCATTTTCCAGATGGTAGTTCAGATCTCCCAGGAGGATGTAATCCGGGGAAGCGAGGGCGTGGGTGCTTGCAAGGTCGGCGATGGTGTCGCTGAAGGGGGCTCTTGGTCCTGGAGGGCGGTATATGAGGGTTCCTCTGAGGGTCGTGTTGGGGTCCGTGTGGATCTGGAAGTGGAGGTGTTCGGCTGTCCTGAGGGTGTCGTCCGAGTGGGTGTGGATTTTGAGGGTAGCTTTGTGAGCGATGGCTATTCCGCCGCCGATTCCGTTGGTTCGATCTCTTCTGGTGATTTTGTAGCCGTCCGGTATGGCGATGGCGATGTCCGGAGACGAGGAGTCGTTCCACCAGGTTTCGGTCAGGAAAGCCACGTCAGGAGCAGTGGTGTCGAGCAAATCCCAGAGCTCGATGGCGTGTTTTCGTGCGGAGCGGGTGTTGATGAGGATGCAGTTCAGGTGGTTGGGGTTGAATGGTCGTTCCGATGCAGGAGAAGTTGCAGGTACGGCAGGAAAAAGGTCCTTTAGTGTGCTTCGGGGATGCCCGGCAGCATTCAGTGGAGGCGCCGGGGTTGAAGGCGCGGAGTTCGTTGATCGAGTAGCGGATGCGGGGGGCGCGAGGGCCAGGGGGTGTGGCGCTGGGCGCGGTCCAGGCGCAGACGGGCGCAGACGGGCTTGCCTCTGGCGTGCCTACGGCGCGCCAGCGGCGCGCCCGCTGCGCGCGGACGCGCAGCGCCAGTCATTAAGAAGGGAGGGAGGAGCAGCTGGGAGGGAGCGGCAAATGGGGGCGCGAGGGGGGCGGGGCCGCAGGGAGGCAGGGAACGGGGAGCGCACAAGGGGCAAAAAACACTGAAAACGAGCAAAACTACAAGCAGTTACAATGATAAAATACAATGAGAAAATACAATCAGAAATACAATAATGGCACAATACACGATCGGGGAGACAGCAATCAGGGGGGCACAAAGGGGGCAGAAGCGCCGGCGGCGAGGCGCTGAAAAAACGAAAAAGCCAAAAAACACTTACAGGACGGCGGAAGCGGCACACGGGTCAAGTGAGCCCACTAGCCACCAGGGATGAGGCGCAGGAGGATGCCTGCGGGTGGAGGAGGGCCTCGAACACGCAAACGGCAGCGTGCTCGTGGGACAGAGGCAGAAGGCAGCAGGTTGGTGCTGCGGTCGTGGGGGGCGAGCTCAGGACCTTAATGTGTATGTTTAACCCCTGGTGAATCTGGTGAAAGTTTGATTTCTTATGCTTACACACAGATTATTTGTTCTTGTGCCCCCGGTCCAGAGGGCTCTTGGTCAAAATTGAGGCAATGCCTGTTGCCTTGGCAGGCTTAATATGTCTCAACTGCCTAAAGTGAATGGCAGTAAACCAGAAGTGACAGTGATAAGTGACATTAAATCAGCCCAATCTCTGGTGCCCTCACCTGTGGCCAGTTGTATTAGGACCTTTCCCAATGCCCAAACCAGTGAGTGTCGACTGAAAACAATCTATCCGCCGACCACCAAATTAAAACTGTCTGCATGTTGTTTCGGCCTTCTGAGACGTTTGAACAGGTACTGTGGGTCTTAGACAGCACTACTAAAAAAAACCACAGTCCCGTCCATTATAAAATCTCATCTGGGCTATGGCAATGTGCTCTACTTAGGTGCCGTTCGTGTGGCTTTACAAAGACTGATTCAAAAGAAACAATTCAAAAGAAATAATTCAAAACGCTGCATCCCGGCATCTCAGTCACATCCCCGCACATCACGTGACCTCTTCCATAATGCCTGTCCTGGCTGCTGTTAGGACAGCGCATACAATGTAAGACTCTGCTTTGCGTACAGGGTTTTTTCAAGATTGGGCCTCTCTAGCTCAGACATCTTTTTCAGCCACACGCTCCATCTAGAGCACTAACGCCGTCCAATGTGATGCTGGCTCAAGTTCCCCGATTCATCTGCTCTGGACATTGAGGCCGCTCTATAATCTATTTGGCACCTAAACTCTGGAACTTACTACATCTTCAACCAAGTCCTAGTGAAAGGATATTTTGTTAAATGTAAAGACCTTCCTCTTCTAAGTGAGCAGGACCTGTCGGACAGATCAGTGAGGTAATCTTTCTCTTAGCGCTGGGAAACCCCAGTCAGGCAGCTATGCGCTTTTATAAATCTGGTTCACATACCATGACATGCATAACTGCAACCGGCCATAACTCAAGTCGGCTCATGAGTTATTAGTCTGTGACGCTGGTTTGCGTTGCCTCGGAAGAAACACGTAAGGACTGTGTTTCGAAACTATACCTGTGGCCGGTAACAATTATTTATGGTTCTACCGCCTGACGAGTAGCCAGTACTTTGACATGGCATGCAAATTAAGAAATTAAAGGCCAGCTAATTTGCAGAATACACAGCTATCAAGTCTAAGTGCTTGCGGCCATGCGCAGTTAGGCAGCGGGACGGTGCGAACGTTTTCTCCCTTGCAACATTAATTTCAAGGCAGGGAATATTAATCAAGGAACCTTGTTCGAACTCTGACAACAATAAGGAAATCGGCCTGGTACAGTAAACTGCAGATCTGGCATTGACAGGGTGTAGGAAAGCACCATCTGGCATGTTACCCCCATATTTCACTGTATATATGTTGTTTTAGTCTATGTGTCACTGCTCATAGTATGTGCCCTGTCTCACTGAGGCTCTACTAACCAGAACCTCAGTGGTTATGCTCTCTCTGCTTTCCAAATTTGTCACTAACAGGCTAGTGACCAATTTCACCAATTCACATTGGCATACTGGTACACCCATATAATTCCCTAGTATATGGTACTGAGGTACCCAGGGTATTGGGGTTCCAGGAGATCCCTATGGGTGGCAGCATTCCTTTTGCCACCCATAGGGAGCTCTGACAATTGTTACACAGATCTGACAGTGCAGCCTGAGTGAAATAACGTCCACGTTATTTCACAGCCATTTACCACTGCACTTAAGTAACTTATAAGTCACCTATATGTCTAACCTTCACTTGGTGAAGGTTGGGTGCAAAGTTACTTAGTGTGTGGGCACCCTGGCACTAGCCAAGGTGCCCCCACATCGTTCATGGCAAATTCCCCAGACTTTGTGAGTGCGGGGACACCATTACACGCGTGCACTGTACATAGGTCACTACCTATGTACAGCGTCACAATGGTAACTCCGGACATGGCCATGTAATATGTCTAAGATCATGGAATTGTCACCCCAATGCCATTCTGGCATTGGGGGGACAATTCCATGATTCCCCAGGTCTCTAGCACAGAACCCGAGTACTGCCAAACTGCCTTTCCGGGGTCTCCACTGCAGCTGCTGCCAACCCCTCAGACAGGTTTCTGCCCTCCTGGGGTCCAGGCAGCCCTGGCCCAGGAAGGCAGAACAAAGGACTTCCTCTGAGAGAGGGTGTAACACCCTCTCCCTTTGGAAATAGGTGTGAAGGCTGGGGAGGAGTAGCCTCTCCCAGCCTCTGGAAATGCTTTGATGGGCACAGATGGTGCCCATCTCTGCATAAGCCAGTCTACACCGGTTCAGGGATCACCCAGCCCTGCTCTGGCACGGAACTGGACAAAGGAAAGGGGAGTGACCACTCCCCTGACCTGCACCTCCCAGGGGAGGTGCCCAGAGCTTCTCCAGTGTGTCCCAGACCTGTGCCATCTTGGAAACAGAGGTGTCTGTGGCACACTGGACTGCTCTGAGTGGGCAGTGCCAGCAGGTGATGTCAGAGTCTCCTTCTGATAGGCTCTTACCTCTCTTGGTAGCCAATCCTCCTTCCTAGGTAGCCAAACCTCCTTTTCTGGCTATTTAGGGTCTCTGCTTTGGGGATCTCACCAGATAACGAATGCAAGAGCTCACCAGAGTTCCTCTGCATCTCCCTCTTCACCTTCTGCCAAAGGATTGACCGCTGACTGCTCAGGACGCCTGCAAAACCGCAACAAAGTAGCAAGACGACTACTAGCAACCTTGTATCGCTTCATCCTGCCGGCTTTCTCGACTGTTTCCAGGTGGTGCATGCTCTGGGGGTAGCATGCCTCCTTTCTGCACCAGGAGCTCTGAAGAAATGTCCCGTGGGTCAACGGAATCTTCCCCCTGCAACCGCAGGCAACAAAAGACTGCATCACCAGTCCTCTGGGTCACCTCTCAGCACGACAAGCGTGGTCACTGGAACTCAGCAACTCTGTCCAAGTGACTCCCACAGTCCAGTGACTCTTCAGTCCAAGTTTGGTGGGGGAAAGTCCTTGCCTCCCCACGCTAGACTGCATTGCTGGGTACCGCGTGATTTGCAGCTGCTCCGGCTCCTGTGCACTCTTCCAGGATTTCCTTTATGCACAGCCAAGCCTGGGTCCCCGACACTCTAACCTGCAGTGCACAACCTTCTGAGTTGTCCTTCGGCGTCGTGGGACTCCCTTTTGTGACTTCGGGTGGACTCCGGTTCACTTTTCTTCTAAGTGCCTGTTCAGGTACTTCTGTGGGTGCTGCCTGCTTCTGTGAGGGCTCCCTGACTTGCTGGGCACCCCCTCTGTCTCCTCATCCAAGTGGCGACATCCTGGTCCCTCCTGGGCCACAGCAGCATCCAAAAATCCTAACCGCGACCCTTGCAGCTAGCAAGGCTTGTTTGCGGGCTTTCTGCGTGGGAACACCTCTGTAAGCTTCTTCACGCCATGGGACATCCATCCTCCAAAGGGGAAGTTCCTAGTCCTCTTCGTTCTTACAGAACACCAAGCTTCTTCCACCCGGTGGCAGCTTCCTTGCACCCTCAGCTGGCATTTCCTGGGCTCCTGCCCACTCTCGAAACTGTTGCGACTCTTGGACTTGGTCCCCTTGTCTTACAGGTACTCAGGTCCGGAAATCCACTGTTGTTGCATTGCTGGTGTTTGTTCTCCTTGCAGAATCCCCCTATCACAACTTCTGTGCTCTCTGGGGGTTGTAGGTGCACTTTACAGGGTCTTGGGGTGGGCTATTTTTCTAACCCTCACTGTTTTCTCACAGTCCCAGCGACCCTCTACAAGCTCACATAGGTTTGGGGTCCATTCGTGGTTCGCATTCCACTTTTGGAGTATATGGTTTGTGTTGCCCCTATACCTATGTGCTCCTATTGCAATCTACTGTAACTTTACATTGCTTGCATTACTTCCTTTTGCTATTACTTGCATAATTTTTATTTGTGTACATATATCTTGTGTATATAACTTATCCTCATACTAAGGGTACTCACTGAGATACTTTTGGCATAGTGTCATAAAAATAAAGTACCTTTACTTTTAGTATATCTGTGTATTGTGTTTTCTTATGATATTGTGCATATGACACCAGTGGTATAGTAGGAGCTTTATATGTCTCCTAGTTCAGCCTAAACTGCTTTGCCATAGCTACCTTCTATCAGCCTAAACTGCTAGAAACACCTCTTCTACACTAATAAGGGATAACTGGACCTGGCACAAGGTACCCACTACAAGCCAGGCCAGCCTCCTACACAGGGCCACTGGAATTATGCGGCAGGATAGGCCCGAATTATGTGGCACAGTAGAGTAAATTATGCGGCAAGAAAACACAAATTATGCTGCATAATGCAGCACATTTTGTAATAGTAAAACCTCATTAATTAATATTTGTTAAACTTGGTAACACTGTATGGTCATTAGCTGCACCCCATTAGTACCAGTTGAACACCCAAGTATAGCACTAAGCAACAGAAAGGTGATGAGTCCAGCTTTACAAAGGGCCTTGCATTGCACGGCAACACGGTTTGCTACCGTTTTTGTAACTTTATAACAGTTTGATCTAGAAACATTTTTTTTCTTAAAATCAGAAGATTATGCGGCAGATGATGGATTATGTGGCAAATCTTTAATTATGCAAAAATCGCTGTGACCAGAGGACTAAAACATGAGCTCCGGCACAGCAAAATGTTCATCAAATAAAACCAAAGCAACTGCAAATGTATGTAAAGCATAAAAAAACCCATCCTAGATGGTTGAGGTTTTTAAGTCAGAACATGGAACACACCTAGCAACGTACCAGGCAACTCCAAGTTATGGACCAAAGATGGAAAAACAGTGGTAAAGGAAATGCCTTGGTATATCCCACCTTTACCAGGAACCCATGAGAGGAGATGTGCGAGAACACACACAAGCAGAGCAGGCATCTTACTAGGGCAGATCACCGGTCCCTTGTTACTCTTCTGCGAAAATGTGCGTTACAGAATCATTACTGGGTAGCACCAAATGGCAAGAAAAGGCCAGAAAGTGGCATTTTTTCAAGGGTTAGGATGCGCGTTAGAAGTAAAATACTATGTTAACTGGACCACAAATAATCCTTGAAACACCCCTGCCACTATCCACCGATGGAAAACTCATGGGTGGGTAGGCAGATAAGTTATGAGAGACATATAGAGATAGGTGGCATTTAAGGATGTGGCAAATGCACAGCCTTGTGTAGTCTACAGTGCAAAACCTGTAGGAATTCCTGGAAGGCTGTACTACTGTTACTCAATTATCACAGGCTGGGAGTATGTGATGATTAAAGTGTACAACCTGACCAGGCCAAAACATGGAGTAAATCCTGGAGTAACATGGGTGATAATACCATACCTGTTTACCACATGGTTCATCACACTTTTTTTTAGGACTGTCACGAGGCAAAACATGCATGTGACACCTGATAAGGAGAGCAGCAGATGTACTCAAGTGCTAGCAGCATGTGCACTCATTATTTTCACCAAGCTACAATGCATGTGTGCAGGGGTAAGCGTGTACTGCCTTTTTGCTGGTGACAAGTTTTGAAAATGCTCCAGCCAGACGCGAGCAAACATATTTTTTCCATGACCCCAGCAGGTAAACTACTGAGTCCTGGATATGAACGTCCTAGGACACAGTTAGCTGGCCCTGAGGATGGCGTCTCCAAGGCCATATAAGGCTTGGGAAGGGGGGCATGTGGCCTGCTTCCCCTTTAGTGTGCATTTTGGCCCCGGGGTATGGTCTCCAAGGGCCTAAAATGACTCAGAGAGGGAGGCTGCCTGCCCCCTCCCCTTACGGAATGCTACTCTCGGGGATGGGCTCCCAGGGGCCCAAAATGGGTTCGGGGGGCCCTATTCACACCCCTACCCCGTATGAATAATAAAGAAAATAGGGGCCTCCATTTTCTCTTTTTTTCTGCAATCCAGCGGGAGTCTAGCAGGATCACTGAAAAAACACCAATTTTTATTTATTTTTTTGGCCTGGAGGGAGCCCTGCTAGAGTTTAATTTGAGCCTGTAGTTTCCAGGGATTGGCATCAGCACAGAATTGTCAGTAGGTGCCAAGGGCCTGTAAATCAAATGCTACTAGTGGGCCTGCAGCAATGGTTGTGCCACCCACATCAGTAGCCCTGTAAACATGTCTCAGACCTGCCACTGCAGTGTCTGTGTGTGCAGTTGTAAACTGCCAAACTAAACCTTCCCTTTTACTATGTCAGGCACCCCTAAGGAGGACCCTAGGTAGCCCCAGGGGCAGGGTGCAATGTATGTTTAAGGTAGGACATATACTAGTGTGTTTTATATGTCCTAACAGTAAAATACTGCCAAATTCGGGTTTCACTGTGCAAGGCCTATCGCTCATAGGTTAACATGGGGGCTGCCTTTAAATATCTTTAAAGCGCAGATTCCCCTTGAGAGCAGATGCAAATGTATAGTTTAGGGTCTCTGAACTCATAATTTAAAAATACATCTTTTATTGAAGTTGATTTTTAAATTGCCTGTTTGAAAATGCCACTTTTAGAAAGTAGGCATTTTCTTGCTTAAACCATTATATGACTCTGATGTTTGTGGATTGTCTGTCTGGGTCAGTTTGACAGTTGGGAATGTTTTGCACCTTACTAGACGGTGACACAAAGAGAGCGGGGTGTAACCTGCATATCCTGATGAGCCATCTGAGCTAGAATAGAGGGAGGAGCTGTCATTCACACCTGAAAGGATTGTGCCTGCCCTCACACAATGCACTCTCCGCCCCCCTGGTGTATGTCTGGGGCCTGGCCTGGACAAGGAAGGATCTGTCAAACACTTGAGACTTTGCTTTGAAGTGTGCCAACTTCAAAGGCGGAAAGGAGTATAAGATGAAGACCCCAACCCCCAGACTTTTAGAATCTTTCTGGAATCAAGAGGAACCTCAGCAAGGAGAAGTGCTGGAGGAGGAGTACTGGCCCTTTGCTGTGTTGGCCTACAGTTGCTGCTTCTGCCTGAAAAAAGTGCAAAGGGTGAACTTTGCTGTTTGTCCTCCTTAAGAAAGTTCTGCATGGGCTTGGAGAAGAGCTTGCCTTCTGTTGGAAGTCTCTGGGACACCAAAGACTTCAGTTCCTGGACCTGCAGCACTGGGAACTGTGTTTTGTGCTGTTCAAGAGGCGACAGCAGCGTGACGCCGCCAACGATGCCGCTGGCCTGCACAGTGACCTGCTGACGTCGCACTGCCCTGCTTTGCACCGCGACCCTGGTCTCAGGATGCCATCATCAGACGACTTCACCGAGCCGCTGCTCGCACCGCGACCTGTGAGACCTGCACTCCGGCATCGCCTGCTCACGCTGCAGCCTGGGCCTCCCAGACGACGACGCTCCTGCTGACACCGGCGCCGCTGCCTGCACCGTGGCCTGTGGACACCGCTCGTGAGGAACACAAAGCACTGCCCCGCACCGCTGGCTTGAGCCTACAGACGACAGCGCTTCAGCAATGATGCCGCTGCTGCCTGCACTGTGACCTGGTGACACCGCACGTCGCACCTCCCCACTTCACACCGCAGCCCTGGTCTCACCGACGCCGCTGGACACTGTCACTGAGCCGCTGCCTGCATCGTGACTTGTGGGCACCGCACGCCGCATTGTTCCCGCTTCACAACGCAGCCACGATGCCATCCACACCAGTGCTCAGACTTCATCAGCCCAGAGTTCGATCCACTCGCGTGTGACTTCAAGGGCCCGACAACTCCCACACCAACTCCGGAACAGACACTGTGACGCCGCTCTCTGGAGCTCACTGCGAGCATCACAATGCCCTGCAAATCCAAGGTACTGTTTGTGGGTCTTCCCGACATCGTAGCTGGTCCGCGACCAGCCTGAACTGTTGGTTTTGTTGATCACAATGCCGTGATAGCCCCAGGTGGAGCTACGGACTTCAAGGAACTATATTTTTTAATAAATCTTGCAGAATTCATACTGTATGTTGGATTTTTATCGTATTTGGTCTTGTTTTAAATAGATAAATATTAGCTATTTTTCTAAAACTGGTGTGGTGTTCTTTTGTAGTGTTTTCACTGTGTTACTGAGTGCTATGTGCAAATGCTTTACACATTGCTTCTGAGATAAGCCTGACTGCTTGTGCCAAGCTACCAAGGGCACGGTGAGCAGGGGTTATCTGAGCGAGTATCTCCCTTATCCTGACTAGAGTGAGGGCCCCTACTTGGACAGGGTGCAAACCGACTGCCAACTAGAGACCCCATTTCTAACACTGGTGCACACAGTCTTCTACGTTAAGTAGAAATTGTCATGCTGAGATGATTCTGTCCACTAACTCAAGGCTGCTTACAATACTTGGCATGCAGCACACTGAATCTTTGCCCTCTTGGAAACTTTTTCCACAGAGCCTCAAAAATTGTGGGGAACATACTGGACACAAGTCATCAACTGTCATCTGCACACAGTTACTCTTCAATAGAAGGATTTATAATGTGTAATATACCTCTCCACACCTATGAGGGATTAGGAGCAGATGCTTTTTGTAAATACACCCATTAGATGGACATAGGCTGTACAAAATTAGATACAAAAGTAATAGAGTAGTCACCCACCACCATGTAAACTATTGAACAAACTAACACTCATTAGATGATGTCATCAGCGATGTCATAAATGATGTAATAGAGCATGTCATTTGTACTCTTAATAACATTTGAGTATCTAAGCAATCACCATTGCTCGTTGCAACATGCCAAATTCTCTGTACTGTTATTCCACATGTGCCAATCTTAATTTACCAATCAAAATGTCATCGCAAGCACACCAGTCCTGGCACTGGTCAGGTGTGTGTGCACATCTGATCAGGAAAACTGCTGATACTCACAGTGCAAGACAGCGAATGGGGGAAGTGGGCAGAACCACTGACCTATGCTATGGTTAGTGAAGGCAAAATGTGAATGACGGACAAGTGGATCAACTGAAAGACTCAGTCTGCGTGTGTGTATATATGCATAGTTATTATCGATTTGTTTGGGAAATGTGAGGCTGGAGCAATAACTAAAGTGGTCTCTAGACTAGTCTTAAAAAAAAAAAGGGTTTTCATAAAATGAACAGAGGAGGATGCGTCGAGGATGTCCTGGAGTTGTCGTCTTGGCCTTTGCCCTTGTCAGTAGATGTTCACAACAGTACTGGGCCCACACTGCTCTCCTCTTCGAGCATTTCTTTGAGGAAAACAATATTTATCTAGAGCCGCTTTTACACTTTTTAATGTACTTTCCATGCCCAAAGCAAACTCTTGCTGAAATGTCCACTGCAAACGTTGCTTAAAATGTTCTAAATTACCAGAAATGTAAATTGCAAACACGTTGTAATCGTTGCTTTTTCTTACTCTGTTATAAGTAGCCAATGCCCTTTCAGAATCTCGAGTTAGCGGGTCAGAGGTTTAGAGAAAGGTTGTAGACCCTCAGAAATAATAGTTGTCCAAGCACTTAAGCTGCCGGATTTAATCAATTTATATGCAAGTACCCCAACAAAACAGACACATGGGCACACATCTGCGAGCATCCTGTACAGTTTCACTATGATCTACAGGTTAAAGGTCACATACTTAGTCATAGACCACATCCCTCCCCAGGGCACCAAAGGCATCCGCAGAAGTGCTAAGATGCTCCCATTGCCTGTAGTCCGGGTAAAGAAGAGCATAGGAAGGCCGCTCGCCCCTGTGCCCATCCAACCCTAGGCTCCTCTGCTGGGGACAGCATCTGTGTGAAGGGGCTGGCAGCTCGCTTCACCGAGAGTCAAGATCCATGCATAGAACTGAATTTTTGTCAATGTCAAACAGAGTGAAATATAAGCTAGCGACTTGCCTTGCAAGTATCTACCACCCCCAAGTAAAAGCCGATAGGCCACACATTTTTGGGATGCTACTGCAATTAATCTGAAGACTACTTTTATTTCACCCGTGGGCCGGGCAGTCTAGATGCAGAGCTTCATTTGTGACGGACTTTGCAGGTGCTGGGCACGGACACTTATTTTTGGAGATCGGGACTTTGCTTTCACCATCTGATGTAGAGCTAGAAAATAAAAGGCAAACAAGGGAAAAGAGGAGGAAGAGGCAAAAGAAAGGAAAACGGTGACAGAGAGAGAAAGCAGGGAGGAAAAAGCATATGCAAGAGAGGGAGAGAAAGAGACGAGAAGTGTAGGGAGGTGAAAAAAGTACTATGAAACGAGAGCAGGTCTATGCAGCCTTGGTATTGAAGTAACCGCCGCATCTTGCAGCATCCATCGGTGGCAGACTCCTCAGAAAACACAGGGACTTGCCTTACTCATGTTTATTTCACACATTGAGCACCAAGTACACGGCACACTACACTCAAAGTGTGTGTTCTGAAATTGCAGAGAGTAGTACATCACAAATTCAGTACAAAATGTGAGGGAGAGGATGCAGACGTACAAAGGGTAGTTGGTGTACGGAGTTGTGGGGATGGGGTGAGTCTTGTATTAATATACTTTAAATACAAGTATCATGTTCTAGGTATTAGAAGGAGTGGCTATTCTATGCAACGGTGCAAGCTGTACTAAAGCTATACTTGGACTATGTTGAGTGGTAGCTACTCTGTGCGATACAAAATGAGGCCAATTCACAAATTTCACTGTGAGTTTGGGCGTTGCAGGACATGTTTTTTGTGAATTCCAATAAAGTCAACATTTGCTCCAAATGAAGAATAAACCCAACGACCCGTGGCTCATTTGCAAATTTCCTTGTAAATCGGGCCCTTTTGAGTAGCTAGCTGAGAAGCAGCCGTAATATATGCGCTGGGAGGCAGTACACGTCCACGTGCACTTTCACAGATGAGCGCGGCTTCATCGCTCTCGTGAGCTCGACTGTCAACGCCAACAGATGCGATATCGCGCTGTTCGTGTACCTACAAACGTGCACACCCCGTATAAAAACACAACATTACCCGGAGACGCGCCATTCATTTCCCTATGATTAAGGACCACGCGGGGGGCGCTGCCGTGCGGCTCAGAATGGGGTACCATTTGCATGTTTAATTAGAGGGAAACAGATGGCGCGGGGTTAATTTAGAAATGATGTCCCCGCCGAAATAAAAGCGAGCTTCCGACGAGTGCACGCCCGCCAGAGATCCCTCCAGGTTGGCACAGCCCGATGCCACACCGGCTGGGGGAGAACTGTTTGCAGACTGCGCCAGGACAGGCCCACCCCGGCCCTCTCCATCCGCCATGATGGCCGCGCGGGGTCCTGCAGCACGTGCGCGCCGGTCCCCGGAGAGGAGAGGGCAGCAGGCGCCTAACACGTGTGCTGCATTAAACAATTACACATAATGACAGCAATGCAAGCTTCTGGCGGAGGCTACACGGCGGCAGACGCCCAGCTTCCGGTTTGCTTCAATATCAGAGAAAGGCTTAACAAAGGCCGGCATGACGCCAAGCCCCGCCTTCTTCCCACACACCACGCACAATGCGTACTATCCCGCCTGGACCCTGCCGTAGTTCCTGTCTGTCACTCCTCTGTCACAATCGGGGTACAAATTCAGTTTCAAGCACACATGGTAGTTTGCATCTGAAAATCAGCAACCCACAGGTCGTGTCTGCATCATGTCCACCAGGTAATAACCTCGGATATAGCTCAGAAACAAGTTTGTTCACTATGGAATACAAAGAGTTGTGCTCCTATTCCGAGATGCGAAACGAGGTGCAAAAAACAGAAGCCAGCTCCATTATTATTTACAGAGAGCACGCCCCATTACCCTAGATTGCGTCCAGGTGGTAATCGGTGCCAAAAATTTTTTTGTTCTTAAACAATTTACTATTCGTTTTTTTCCACCCAGACCACTGCTGGGAGATAGTTACATGTGTTCACTATCCTTTCCGTCATAATGTTTGTTCTGTCAGGGCAGACAGGCCATACATCTAGCTCACTGTGCATTTCCCCGGGGGGCCTGGGGCCACTGAAGTCTGCTTTCTGTCGTATGAAATTCACTCCAGCACCCTGTCCATTTTAGGGGCGAGCACAAAGCGCTCCGTTCCTCGTCTAATCTCATCTAATCTAAGGGGGATTTTAACTACGCCCATGTTACGTCAGTCACATTCATTGGTTCGTGGCCTTGCCTTTTAAAATCTGCTTGTTTTTATTTGTGAAAGGCATGCATAAGTCATGCCTTTTCCGGAGTTTAGCCCTCCTCATGAGCACCGGTAAACTACTGGAAACATACGAGGCTCCATGTTTCCCATATCGTTTCTGGACTACCTTTTCTCTTTATTTCGCAGCACAATCGCGCTGTATTTTACAGAGTGCGGTCACACTCTTTTTTCTGTTTCCATTTAATGTGGCAAGAAAAGTCCGGTTATGAGTTTACAACGCTAATAGTTCTAACTCGACGTAATGCGAGACCCGTTGCACTGCAAATGCTTGTTTCTGAATGGAATTTATTTCACTAATGCAAGAACTGTGATGTTTTGTCTGGAATGGTCGAGTCTTATGCTGTTTTATGACTTGACCTGCATGATATTTGCCTATTCAGATGCATATACACTTTGTAAGAAAAGTGATATTTAACTGGCAAAGTAAGGTGCACCTGGCAGGGCTGCTATAAGAATATTTTGGGGGAAATTGGGGAATATCCAGAATGCCACGTTTTCCAGGCCCAGGCTGCAAAATGCAATTTTGCTGTAGAGATCTGTGAACATCTGTTCGGCTCGGCTGTGGATGACGCACTACAACAGCTTAAGGACAACGGCATGGCCAAAACCATGGGAGTGCTGCAGTTTCGAGATCAAAAACGATGAGGGGCAACCCCCCTGAGGAGACCAATTGGAAGGTTACATTTTCAGAGCGCACTGCCTTAGGTGCCCTACCAACAAACAAAGGGGGTTGAACCAAAGAAAAGATAACACTCAAAGGAAGAAAGCTGATGGCTGCAACTAGAGGCATAAATCAAAAACAATCAGAGAAACTACTCAGCATTCTTCTTTCTTTCAAAACTGGACAATTTCGGACCTCGGCTTCTAAAAAAAAAAAAAAAAAAAAAAATCATAAAAACACAAAAATTCAAAATGTCCACACTCCAGGAGTTCATCCTGCAGCTGCAGGAGAAGGGCTATATGGCAACCCTCGTTCCAGAGGACGGTTGTTTACACATCCCTGTTACCCACAAAAGGCACCTGCGGTTTGTCAAACAAAACCACTACCGGTTCATAGTACTGCTCTTCAGGACCAAGTCAGCACCCAATGTTTACAAATACTTAGCCACATTGGTGGCACACCCAAAAGGAAAGAGATGCATGTTTACCCTTATATAGATGACTGTCTAGTCAAGGCAGGCTCATTCTCCCAGTGCAGGAGAAGTATCAGAACGGTCACGGGCACCCTTCACAGACTGCTGTTCACAATAAACCTGGAAAAGTCATCAAAAAAGCTGGAGAGAGAAAAGCGCTTTCAAGGAGCAAGAATCAACACAGTGGAAGTGAGAGCATTCCTCATCCCCAAGAGGATTCAGGTGACCACATAAAAGGACTGCTGCTACCATAAGGGTCAGTCTCTGATACTGTGGGCCATAGGGAACATGATGAGCATGATGGCCTCCTGCATCCCACTGTTTCCCCACGCAAAGCTATACATGAGACCACATCAGTAGTGTATCCAAAATCAATGGCCAAAGGCAACGTAGAGTTGGGAATATCTAGTGGTTTTAACACAAAAGATATAGGAAGAAAGGACATTGTGGAACTTACACAACATAACAGTGTGCAGACCTTTCATACAACCATCTTCAATGGTGACAATCACCACAAATGCCTCCCATGCCGGTTGGGGAGTGTACTTCGGAGTGCTAAAAATCAGAGGACTATGGAAAGCAGAAGAAGAAATCCAACACATAAAGGTCCTGGAGCTGAAGGCGGTCTTCCTGGCCCCAAAAGCCAGTGAGAAAAAAGAAAGTGCAAATCCAAACAGAACCTGTGTTCTAGCTGACCAATCAAGGTTGAGTGTGCTATCAAAACCTACCCAGGAAATTTAGAGGTTGGCCAATCAAAAAATAATCTTGATAGAAATACACCTGCCAGGCATAGATTATGGGGAAGCAGAAAGATTAAGCAGCCAAGCATCTGTATTACCCAAACGGGAGGTAAACAAACTAGTGCTTCAAGAGGTGTTGAGCAGCTGGGCACTCCTGAGATCAACCTCTTCGTAACCCCAGAAAATGCAAAATGCCAAGCTTTTGCATCCAGACACCCAAACTGCCACTTCCTGGGGAATGCCTGACCTCTAGAATTGTCAAACAGATTTGCATATGATTTTATATTAATTCCTTTTATACCTCTAGTGATAAGCACGTGCAAACAGTCACAAATGACACAGATCTTAATTGCTCTATAGTGGGCCAGACAGACATGATTTCTCGACCTAGTGGAGATGGCACAAAGAAACGTAAAAAAGACGGCCAAAAACATACAAACTTCTCTCCATTCAAGTAGGCCCGGTACACAGCCCAGAAACCAGCCAGTTGGCTCCTGTAGACAGAGTTTGGTCACCAGAACCTCCCAAAATGGTCCATGGACATTCTAAAGAAAGCTAGGCCAAGTGCAAGGACATGGTACACAATGAAATAGACAAGGTATGCTCTGTGGTGAAGAGAAAATGAATTGTTTCACAAAAGGACACCACAGTAGTCAGATATCTAACATACCTCCCAGATAACAGTTTAACATAGGCTTCACTAAAAGTATATTTGGTGACAACAGTGGACTACACAAGATGACATATAGCGAGAAGCTTCCACATGACACCTGTTATTAAAAGGTTTCTAGAAGGAGCAAAAGCGGTAGCTCAACCCAGATCACCACTGACGCCCATGTGGAATCTTAAGCTAGTACTAACACAACTAAGGAAGGAGCCCTCTGAACTGCGCAACAAGTCAGAACTAAGGTTTGTGACCTTAAAGACCACCTTTCTAATTGCTACAACGTCACTGCAGAGGATGAGCGAGCTGCAAGCGCTAACCACCCAGGAGCCTCTATCTGCAAATACACAAGGACTGGGTAGGCATGCAGACCAACCCCTGCTTCCTTCCAAAGTTCATATCACAATTCCACATGAATAGAACAATTTAGATCCTGTGCTTCTTCCAACAATCAAAAGCGCAAGCCACAAAAAAAAAACCCTACATAAGCTAGGTGTATGTGGGGCAGTGATGTACTACCTAGAAAAGACAAAGGAAGTCAGAATAGGAAGTCAGTTCTTTGTGTCATTTACACATTCAAACCAAGGCTCACCAGTGACAAAAGGCACCACTGCAAGGTTGATTGCCCAAACAATCCAATTGTGCTACCAAAAGGCAGGTATGCGTTTAGACACGACACAGAGCACATTCCACGAGGAAGAAGTGAGCCACCCTGTCTTTTCTAACAAACGTTCCAATATATAACATATTTATGACAACCATGTGGCCATCCATCCAAACCATCACAAACCACTACTGCATGGATATCCAAGTTAACAAAGAGTCACAGGTGGGAGAAAGACCTGAAACATCTGTTTGCATGCTCCCATCCAAGAATGACCAAGGATCAATGTCAATGGACAGCATGTAAATCCAGAAAAAAAAAAATCACACTGTGAAATTAAATGTTTACTTACCAGTAGGAGTAGTTTTGCAGCTTGAATAATTTTCTGGATTCACATGTGACCCTCCACCTCTAAGTGAGCTGGGACCAGAATATGATACTCTTATTGGGTTCCTGCTATGCTTGAAAGGTCAAGACAAGTCGCCAAGGGGAAAAAATAATTTGAAGATGGTGACCATGCACAGGAGCTTCTGGGGGGTGTGTCTGACGTACTGATAATGGTTGACAGCACCTCCCTCTACAGCCCTGACACAAGTAGCAGGGAGTGCCTCCTCAGGGTTGTACCTGTGTTAATGGAAGCACTATCTCAAGTGCAGACTTCAGGTATGTGTTACAATGGTCTTCCCCTCTTCTACAAGTGTGGCTGCAACTCTTTGGAACTGCTTTGTAGAGTGTTTCATTAAGTTTCTCACTTCTTCCTAGCGTTGGTGGGCATACGAACTTACCAGAGGATGTTCGAGTTAGCAATCCTCCACTGTGTTGCTGCACCTCTCCATTTTTCGCCCCACCATTTCCACTCTTTTGGGCACTCTCTCTCTCTCTCCCTGGGTAGGTTGGTGGATGTGGGGACATTGGCCCTCTTTCTTGCTTTGGCCACGATGATGGAATCTGCCAGTCTATGCCCCTAATGTACAGTGAGTCCTTGTAAGTGTGTTTATACTTCTTTTCGACGCTCGTGCTTCTGGCTCCCTGAATGTCTCCCTTCTCTGGTTTAAAATACTGGTCAGCAACCGGAGGTACTGGCTCCACTTCTTTGTGAGGGTAGGAGGGTTTCTAGAAGGGAGAAAGTTTTGGAAGCGATGGCCTCAAATGGACTCTCTCCTCTGGTGAATCTGCATCAAGGTTCAGCCACTGGTCGTTGATGGCATGCTGAAATATTCCTGGGTCCTCCAGGTCTTGCCCTTCGAAGAACTTCTCTTGCTCTTCCTTTTGTGGACCGAGCATGGTGGGTGGTTCGAGTTCCATCTGTTCTGTCTCTTTTTAGCTCCCATAAAGACTTCAATTCGAAAAAAAAGGGATGTATCAAAATCCCTCCTTTTCTGCAAAATTGCCGTCATTTCTGTTTCACGTCATCTTTTCTTGCATTCAATTCATCTCAAAGAGCGCCCTTTCTTTAGGGTCGATTGTGGTCAGAGACCTCTTCTTCAGTCAGGCCTTCGGTGTCTGCTGATTCCTTTGCCCTCTCTTGCTCATTTTTTGACATCGAGCATTCCTCAAAGTGTCGTCCACTTGTACCTTTGTGTCAGGACCTGTGGGGATGCTCCTTGTGTTTAGACTTCCCTTTGGTCGATGATTCTTTGGGTGCTGAGGAAGACTTGTGGGTGTTTGAGTTGGACAACTTTTGTTCATCTCCCCCTGTTTTTTTGGCTTTTACCTGAGGATGTTTTTTGAGTTTCTCTTCCTTGTGTCTCTTTAGAAATAGCTCTGGCTCCAACTCAACTATTTCCCCCTTGGTGTCAAATCTTCTGGCTTGCGCCACCTCTGTGCCTGAATTGTCATCTTCTTCACTTGGCAGCCTGAGTTCCCTCAATGGCGAGCTCCCTTTCTTCTGTGTCCACATGGTGGCGTAGCGCACATGCCTCTGTTTTGCTCTAGTCCTTTGGGTTTTCAGAAGGATGTCAGTGCATGGTTCACAGTCTTTGGTGCTGTGGTCGCTCGGCAGGTAGCGGCTGCAGACTTGATTGCTGTCCTTCTGGGTGAACTTATGGTGACAACTGGACACAGCCTAAAGGGAGTCTTTCTCCACTTCCCTTGACTTCTTACCCCCCTGCCTGTGCATTATCTAGCCGAGTACTCGTCTGCCCAAGTGGTCCACCTACCTTTTTGGTAATCTTCAGTGCATTTTGATTATTTCTTCCTTCTCTCTATACAGATGTCCTTCGTAGTGGAATGTTCCCTTGCTGACCTCGAAGACTGATCACATTTCTGGCTATTCCTTCTTGTCATCTGTAGAGCTTAAGATGATGATTCCAGAATTAACGGTGGAAAAAAGAAACTGATGACGACTATGTACAGGAGTTTTTTGGGTTCACATATGACATCATGGAGACCATGGCGGCTTACTGCAAACACATAAGAAGCTCCAGTGAACCAAACAGGTGCAAATGAGGGTGACTACCCTCGACTAAGTAAATGGGGATGTGGAGCCCAACTCCAGCTTTCTACTGCAATACACCAACGATAAGTTTGCTAATTTTGTCATTATAATTAAGCCTTTTTACCAGTGTGTGACTACATAGCTCGCCCCACTGCTGTATGAGACAATAGACTATCGACTGAGAAGTACATAATGTTTGAAAACATTGCATATGATTTCACATTGACATGAATGTTTGTTTTGTATTGACCAATGACTAGCCCTTGATCACACAAGACAATGGCCACTTACTAATAGGTGTTTTGGGATATGACAACATAACGCTGGAATTTTACAGCATAGGGCATGTATATTATTCAGTAATGGTGATTATGACTGTTTCCACCACAGCAGGGAATGATGCCATATATTCCTGTCCTATATTATTTTTTCACCACAGAACTTCTGAGGTCCTGAAGAACTCCATACTGACCGTTTTAGGGGAGCTAGGAGGAAGTGGCTGTAACATGTCGACCAACTCTAGGGATGTGAGAGTGCATTGGTCCTCACAGCACATTCGCCACTGTTTTTATGGGCGAGCACAAAGTGCTCCGTCCATTCTGTAATCTCTCTTTGGGCTTGAAACCACGCCCATGCCACGTCAGTCACTTACATTGGTCCGTGGGCTTGCCTTTTAAAATCCGCTTGCTTTCATTTGTGAAAGGCATGCATACGTCATGCCTTTTCCGGTGTTTAGCCCACCTACACAGCACCGGTAAAGTACCAAAAACATACCAGGCTCGATGTTTTCAGCCTGGAGTCCGGACTACTTTATCTGTTTATTTTCCACGCAGCGCGATCGCGCTGCGTTTTTATTTTTTGCTTTACACCGCTAATAGCTGTAACTCGAACAAGTGCGAGACCCGTTGCATTGAAGATGCTCGTTAATCTTGTCTGCGGGTACCAACATAAAGTACATCACATTGGCGGGCACCCTCAAGACAATTTTAATTCACTTTCCTATCCTTTTGTTCAAACAGAAACCCGCTCTGCTGTAGTCACGCGTCGAGGCACAGGCCTGGTGCGCTAGGTGTCTCTAGTGGGACCCCTATTATGATGCATGTCAATAACAAGGTTGGTGAGTGAGGGGGTCTTTTAATAACAACTAAGGTTTCTAGCTGTTGGGGAAAATACATGGGCAGAAGTGTTACCTAGGACTGTGGTACAACTCGCTTTTTTTGATGGTATGTCATGGAGGGATGGACATAACCACAAATGGCAACAGATGATGCCCAAAAAAAAAAAACAAGAGAAAAGAGGACTAAGAAGAATATTCCAAACCCAACCATTAGATGGCGAAATAATGCACAGCATGTCAATACAGAAAAGATTCATGCTAAAAAATCTGATTATGACTAGAATCGCAACACATTCTGTACGTCCTCAAAACCCAGAGGAACTGACTAATGTGAAAGGATGTCAATAATAGCTATCAAGCGTCCCCAGCTAGAACGGGATTGTCCCCTCATTCTGGGCCCCCTGAAGGCTATTATTCTCCAAGACTTACTGGCTACAGGACCACTTAATTAGGACTCGGTGTGATGCACCGGACAGGGAGTCATTCATGTCATGCTGTGGAAGTGACGTGTGCAGTTTGGCTGCCGGTGACGTCAGAGGCAGTGCAGAGGAAGTGACCGCACACAACCACTGATACTGATACTGATGGCAAATTCTATTTTTGTATTGGTTGATTAAGAACAAACAATGTAATAAACCGAGGAGCAACACATCGGGGTCGAAACTGCTAAAATTAGTTACCCCTAAGTGACATGACTTGCGCCAGATGGTACCACCATCCACCTCCCAACAGGCATGCCACAAAAATGCAATGTTTTCTTTTTCAGTTAACAGTTAAATCTGCCGCTGATGGCCTTCCAGCGTGCGCAGCAAACACACACCGAAGGTTAAAGCCACAATCCGAGGGGAATTACTTTCAAATGACTATAAAAATAAAATGTCAAATTAAATGGCTAATAGACTGGGACAGAGGGTGAGGTAATGCATTGCATCATATGAAAAGAAACTCAGGCCGCGGTCCGGGCTGACAAACCGCGAGAGTAATTATCCGGGTAATTGGCTAACCATAGCAGCAGAGCCAGCAGCCGCCCGCGCGCGGTGACACCTTCAAGACAGATTGACTCAGACAGGGAGGGGGAGGGGCTCGCAGGGATGCTCAGGAATGCGGCTCACACACGGCAGGAGGAACACAAGGACTTTTCCACAATACCGCGGCCTGACGTGTTACACAGTAGTAAAATCTTAACCTAAGGCATGACCCGCACAATGACGCGGATTTCAAATACGGGCTCTGACGGGAGTTTTAGAATCAGATTTTGACTTTTTGTGTTGTTTTTGTATAGCACTGTTACTGCTGTATGGCCGCTCCAAGGCGCTTTGCACGGAGGGGAACGAGGCCATAGGTTGCAGGATGTTTGCACAGCATCCTCGTTGGCCGCAGGTTTCAAGCTGTTTACGGCTTCACGAGCAGCACACATTTCGATGTACACAAAATGAAAATACGAAGAGGCGCCTTTTCCGAGTCTCCCCAAGTGCCTTGGTCTGCTCTGGAAGCCAGAGGTCCAGGGGATGGAGCCTTGTGCACAGAGCCGTCCGCCCCGAAACGTTTAGGACTTGCAGGGGCGCCGGTTTTTTTTTAAGCAGGCTGACCACCCCTGTCTGAGGCAGCCGGCAAGGAGTCCCCAGGCTGGACGGACAGGAAGGTGGAGGAGCTGTACACACACGGCACAGAGATGTGCACTGACATGGTGTCTGCCCCGGAGACAGTGAAGGGAAAGCAGAGCGGGCGACAGGGGCACATGCTTCACACAAGGGATGAGGCGGTGGGAGGGTTTTGGGGTCTCCGAACTTCCCGTTAGCCAAGCAGAGAGAACTCGCATATTGAAATGTATTCACCTGAGGATCGGGGACCAATCTGAGGCCAGGGCGACTCGCAGACTGTGCATTTTGTTAGAGAAGGATGGAGCTGCGTGCCCATTGCGCACTGAACACAGCAGGACCTCGCCCCAGACAATTCTAATGGAACCAACTTTGAAGCTGTGTCAGGCAGTCTAGGGTGTGTTGAAAATTCACATATACGTTGGTTATTCTACTATTTATACGTATATGTGTGCCAGCCCACGTCGTAGCTGCTAGCAGCGATCCAGTACATGTGTTGGAGAGGGTCAGCATCCGACCCTGGAGTAAATCCTTGAGGTGGATAACAATAAGGCTTAGTGATGTCTGTCAGGAAGGGAGGAAGTGAGCCCCTGGAGGGCTGTTCCTTGGACAGCATGGGATGCTCACATCCCAGTCACAAGTATACTGCGGCTAAACGCCCATGAGCCGCAGGATTCATGCTCAGGCTTACCCACAGTCTAACGGGGCGAGCAAATCTTGGCTTTTGCTCTTTGTGGTGATTGTCGCCCCCTGGTCACCAAAGCACGACTGAGTGCAAGCCATGGAGAAGACTCTTTTGTTCCAGGTAGGGTGGGCTACTGGGTGTTTACAACCTTCACAAGGAGCCAGTTTCAGAGGGGTAACGACGAAACATGGCCTTTACGTTGCGAAATATCTGTCATATATGCGCTTCTAGTAAAGCTTTGAATCCACAGAGTGTCAAAGCAGGGGACCCACTGTTTGTTATCTGCCAGTGGTTGGTGGCAGTAACGCAAGCATCAATAGTGTAACTCCTGACCGAAGGGCAGCGTGGGATTGCTGCTGTTTTATAGCTTTAGCCAACTCGGAAGGTGCCCTTGGCATGATTTCTATTTCAGAAACCTGAACTATGTCCGAGTTTTTGGTTTCAGACAGGCTGAATTGGTATTCATGTTCCGTGTTGCTTAAACGCCAAGGCACGCATTTCTCAGCCAAAGTTATATGTTATTAAAATGAAGATTAACAACTATATATATGCTTAAACCCATGAGGCTAAAAACTGTTTTTCCTACAGGTAAACCCTGCATATCAGCACCTTCTGGGTTTTCGTTAGTCAAGGAGTGGCACTGCTGGATACATTAGCAGAATTGGGGCCTTTCAGGTGAGTCAGTCTCGCAGTCTCTCTCAGTCTCTCTCTCTCTCATAGTTTCCCTTTCTCTTTTCTGACATGTTTATTCTCCTTACATGTGATTTTCCGTCTAAACCCAAGATGCAGTCTAGTTCTACAGGCTGTACATAACTGATATCGTTGTGTGTGCTGCTCTTTATAACTGGGTGTAGCCTTGTCCAAACTAATGACTTCCACATCCTCACACCAGCGCACTAAGGGGAGAACAAGGGAAGAGCGTTAGAAAAGCTTTAACACAAAGTTAAAGGCAGTTAAAGCATCCTAGATTTCGCCACATTTCTACTTTTTCTTTAAGAGGGGTGCCTGTGTCTCGCAGTCCGCCCGCGGACAGGAGGAGGGACTGGTCATGGCCATAGTAATGTAGAGAGAAGACTCCTGGTTCAGGGCCTCTTTAAGCAGAGGCAGAGTGAACAGTGACAGATGGGATTTTTCTGATGAGCTCCTATTCAGACATCCAGTAACAAATGATACAGGCATACACTGCCTAATCTACAGGCAGCATGAATATAAAACCCTACATTCAGCACCCACGGCCCACGTTTTAAAATTCTGTTCTAGGAGATCTGATGTGACAGTTGCGCACAGGTGAAGTCTGGTTTTCTGCTTGTCAGAGCATCGGCTGGTACATCTCTCGCAAGTGACATAAAAAGAGGGTGATTAAAGACCCAGTTACAATGATACTAAATGGCAAATCGTTTAAAATTGAACAGGAAGAAGCAGTTTTAACCCAGAGAACACATCCCAGACCATTTCAGGTTTTCATCTGTCCTCTTAAAGTCACCAGACAGGTAAAGAGAAAAGAAAGACGGAACAAGTCAAAGACGATAGTCTATCTAATTTAATTCATGACAGCTTGAAGATGGCATTTCGAAATAAATCTGGCTGTTTTTAAATGTAAAACTGTTTCAAAAGACCCGGGATCCGCAGAAAAACATCACTCAAGAAGACATTTTCAAGAAGTGAACCACCTACACCCCCCAAAATACAGATATTAAAATAAATCACTTAATAATTAAAAAAGCCATGAGGCTTAAAATTGCAAAATTACTTATTAAGAGACAATGCATCCGCATTTCTACCTCTGTGATGCCCATTAATTAGCTGGCAACAAATGATCTTAACTAAAAGTAAGAATTATGGGCTCAGAAGTTCTGCACCCTTGTAAATTAGAACTGTCTGGCCTTGATAAAAAAGATACATGATGTCACAGTAGTGAAAGACATCTTAGACCTTACCTGATTCCAAGCGACAACATCCAGTGCACATGAACAAAGGCCACACTAAACATATTCCCCAGAGACTGGACTAGGAACATGGGCACTTACAAGATAGGGGCAAGGAAGAACTTAAACCTGGATAAATATCAAATGATAGACACTCAGTAGAAGGACAGCTGGATAATCTGGGTGTTCAAGCAGGCAGTTTTACTGCCTGGATATTTTAAGACAAAATTACACCTGAAACCATTTAATGTGCTATAACAGGGCGTTGCAAACCCAATGATGCTCTAAAAAGAAATCATACATTTTTGGCCCGTAGAAGAAGATAATTGACAAATACATCAACCCCATGGTTCTCTATATCCTATTGACTATTCTGTGATCAGTGGGTAACGATGCACACTGGTTCGACTGCATTCTTAATGACATATTCCACAGAGCTAGGTATGCCTCCGGCTCCTGGGATTAGGAGCTAGAAAATCAACACATATTTTACACACTTTATGTTTCAATGGAGCCGAGGAATGGGAACTCTCATGAGTACTTGAAGAAGCAAGGTCCTGCTCATTTTTAGTTTTTTTTTATGTGGTTCAGACCTGTCTTCAGCCTTTTGGATTGGCCTCGATCCCAGGTCTCCGCAACAGAAGACTACGCTGCAGGCATCTAAGACGTGGCTTACTCTTCGTGATCAGTCTTCAATGCAGTGTGCGCTTCAACTTCTTACCATGAGACCGATGTAATAGACTCTTGTGCACAAGCAGCCAAGAGAGCACAAAAAGAGGACAGAGGCCAAGTCTGTGCACATCCACAATAGGTACCATAGGCTCAAAGATGTTACAACACTGTAATGATTTAGAACTGCAAAAATGTAGTGCATAGAAGATGCAGTACAGCATTTTTCGCACTACCAACCTTACACTACATCCAGAGGAAGGCTATTATTTTCCAAGACCTACCGGCTACACGTTCACTTAATTAGGACTTCATATGATGCACCAGACACTGAGTCATTCATGTCAGGCTGCGGAAGTGACGTGTGCTATTTGGCTGCCAGTGATGTCAGAGGAAGAGGTATCATCCAACCAACTGATGGCAGATTCTATTTTTTTATTCATTGATTTAAAAAAAATGCTGTAGCAATTTAATAAACTAAGGTACAACAACAGAGGGGTCGAAATTGCTAAAATAAGTTGCACCTAAATGAAATGGCTAGCGCCAGAGGACATTGTCTCAGAACTCGACACCAGAAAAATGTTCTTTCCCACAGCGCAGGAAGAAACTGATGCGTTTACCATTGACTGCAACAGTGTAGGTGCTATCTGAGACCATTACCAATACTGGGACAGTGGGACCGGTCAATATGTAAGCAAACCCAAACGGGGAGATGGGCAACAAAAGAATGGAGAAGTGAGTTGACTGGAAGAGACAAGGGCGAAGGGAATACAGCCGTGCTGTGTCCAAGGCTCAGCAAGGGAGGTTAACAAAGTCTCTTCCCACGTCACAATTATTATGAAGTGCCCAGAGGATTTTCAGCTGGTGTAGCCATGAACTCTGCAAACAGTTATTAAATGTAAACACATGTAGATATTTTGTTCATCCTCTGTCCTGTTACAAGGGAGAAACAATGTGAAGAGAGCAAGAAAACAGAACTCAAAGGGAACTTGCAGAACACATGTGATGCCTTTGCCATAGAGCTCGCCTCATCATGCTACCCCACCGATAACCCTATCTATTTTGTCCTGTTTGTTACCATTTCATTTTGTGTGGCATGGCTGTTCAGAAAGTAACAGACTCTACCAGTGGCTAAATTAGTAGAACAAAAAACACACAATCCATAAGACTTTTCAAAACGGAAGCGAAAGTGCTCACCCTGTCTTCCCCTACAAAAAGGGAATTATGGAAGATAAAAAAAACTACCTGTTAAGCATAACATAAAGATGTAGATAAGACAACTTTGCTACGGCTGGTGGTGGAGGAACTTTCTGAGACTGCATTTTCAGCAGGTGCACGACAGGGCAGAAGTGGCAAGAAGTCCACCGGTGGCCCGATTAAATGCCATTTCCCTGTCAGGCCCTCTAGTCATTTTCCCTGTCCTCTTTGTTTCACCTTTCCACATTACCCTGTGCTGCCTCCGGGCACAGGTCTGGTTTCACAGTCGATACTGACATGTGTACTTTGTGAGCATGGGAGGTCCCTGCTGGCTCATCAGCAGGTTCCAACTTAGGATGATGCAGTGTGGGAAAGTACAGCCCGGATCAGGGTCCATCCCCGTGACCTTCCATGCAAAAAAAGTCAAAGGTAAAGGAGCAGAACTAAATGAGGAAGGGTGACCTCCAAGTCCACTGGTTTTGCTACTTCTCCATTCTCTCCAGTAGTCCCTCATAAGTTAAGGTTCTCCACTAGTCCGACCCTCAAACCAGGTGCAATGCAGAGAGGTGGACTCTGGCGCCAGAAGCAGAGGGTCCGGTTCTAAATTACTGAGGGTGCGGAATACTATCGCTGACCAGGTCCGACAAGGTCCTTCCTTCCTCTCGTTCTAAAATGAATTAACATATATGTCATTAGGCAACACTTAATCTTTGTGCAAATGTTGGTTATCCGATGACCACTGAAGACAACCCCTGTTAACTCTATTGTTCCTCTGCTCCACATTAACTTCCTCCCTACTTCCCTTCTGCCCTGTGTAGCCTTCCTACAGTCCATTCTGCCTTTTTATGTCCTTTCCCTGTACTCTCTGATGAACGCGACTTTCTCTTCCCCTTTTCTATTTCCCCACCAATGTGTTATTTTGGTTGTTTCACCTCTTATTTTAAGCATGAACTTTGTATGATTGTGCAGAAAGCCAATTGGCAAAGGAATTTACCCCAAAACGCATTACAGCACAATCTGAATTGCTTGTTGATAAAGTCAATATTACAGAAATTGATTGTAGAAATATAGAATAGTCTGAATGGTAAAGAACAATGACTTATTTGTAGGGCATGAAGCAATCCCAGATTCCTCCTCCCCCACTTTCCACGGAATCTACTCCAGTCGGACTACATAAAATATACCACACAGTGTCTGCAGATTGCCCCATATGTAAGTCGGAGGGGATGGCTTGTTCATCTAGAATGGTCCATGTATTCTGGAACCCAGTGTTCCTTCCCCTACAAAGAGCCGTGGAATCTATGGTTCAACTCGAGTCTGAGCATTGGATATTAGGTCTACACCCAATTTTCAAGGGAAATGTATGCACTGCTGTATGAGGTCATCGGGCAGATCCTGGCCAGAGAACATATTATGCTCCAATGGAGGGACAAGAATCTGAACCATGTAAAAAAAGATGTGAATGGCTACACAAGAACCCTGGATAATGCAATCCCAACTGAACCCGCTTTAATCGACGACCTAGTGAACAGCAGAACGATGTACAAAGACTTAAACCAAAATAACAATGGGCATGGCTCTTGCTGAACACTTTGAAGACATGCCTGGTAGATACTACTCGTTTGTAAACATTAAACTCAGTCTTCCCAATGTGTCATCTGTAAGTCATCATGACAAATGTATATGAAGCATCTCAGTGTAATAACTGGTACTAAGACCCATTGCTGTTTGGATGAGGTTTTGTTTTTTAATCTGTGTCAAAAATCAATAAAATGTTCTACAAGTACATCATGTAAATTAATTGAATACACTTGGAATAAAAATAATTTCTATAGAAGCTTATTTTAAAGAATTCAAGATTACCCACAATTTGGTACGCTGTGCACTGGGAAATACATCTATGTTTCTGAGTGGTGTTCAAGGTGCTCCGTGTAGGAATGCCACATACATGTGCATGCATACACAGACAAAATCTCAGTCATGCCTGGGAGACAGGGTATGTGGCCAGGTTTGACTTCAGGCTTCTTTTACAAATTAAGCACGGATTGTACCACTTTAATGGGATCCATTTCTGCCTCTTGAGAAAAAGTCTCCCAGTAAGAAAGTGTTTAGAGCCACAAGGCATTCAAGGGAAATCCAATAAGGACAATCACAAAGCTTGCCAATACCTAGGAGGACCACAGGGAATCAGCAGTACCTCCACCAGCAGGGCTTACAAGAAAAACAGCATCATGAGTGAAGTCCACGAGTGGTAGAGCTCCTTGGACAGCAAAGCAACATTTTGACATAATCAAGCTTGAGACTTTATGTTATATGCAGGAACTCCAATGTGTACCTGAGGCTGCGCGACCGGGGTCTCATGGCTGGAGAGTGCCGGCCCTCCTCGTCCGTTATGTTCTCAGTACTGAAATGCTTCGTCAGGAAATGCAACTCATCTGCAGTGGGTTGGTATGGGAGCTGGTGCAGCTTCTCCTGGGACGAGCATGATGACTGAGGGCAGAAAAGAAACAAGTTAAATGCATACATCCTGGAGGCGACGCAACTCAGAACGCATTCTCTTGTGCGCACGCAAAACAAATTAAAGAAATATAGCAACAACACTTTTAGCTTTTGTATTAAGCCAACTTAATATCAGCTGTATGCGGACAAATTGTTTACACACTTTCTG
The DNA here is from genome assembly GCF_031143425.1 of Pleurodeles waltl. Lineage (NCBI taxonomy): Eukaryota > Metazoa > Chordata > Amphibia > Caudata > Salamandridae > Pleurodeles > Pleurodeles waltl. Next base: position 957,268,669 of record NC_090443.1, read on the forward strand.
TAGAAAATTAGCGATAACAGACCTTGAAAAAGGAAAAAAATATCATTTATTTTATTCCCTACTTATTCAAATCACACCATTATCTCAATTCTCCTCTCTTCGCTGGGATCAGATTTCAGATGAGGAAATATAAATGGATACCCCACAGAGTGGTTCATCAGGCAAACTCAGAGCATTTGGCCAGAGTCCATAACCCATTCAAGGAAAAACTGGAACCAAGTTCATAAAACTGAAGCTTGCAAGTGACCGTCTACTTTCATCAGGGTCTCTCCAGAGGTAGGTATTTGATGAAGCACATGCATCGGTCAGGATATGGTCAACACAGAGTTAAATTAATGTACATGAAAGAGAGAGAAATGGCTAAAGAGGCGCGACTTGGGTTTTCCAAGCTCAAACTGTCCACCATACCCTGGACCAAAGTGAGTGGGAAACAGGAGGGGGTTCTGACTAGTGAACCCCAACAAGGATACAATGAAAAATATTTCAGTTCAACCTCCAGCCTTAGCCACTTTTCAAAACAAAGGAAAGACAAAAAGGCAGAAGAAGCCGAGGGGAATGGCAACCCAGGTGCAGGAGAACTATAACCTGACACCTTCCTCACACATACAAACCCAAACTAGCCAGGATTCGTATACACTGGAGGGGACGCAACGGCGCCGACAATGAAAACTAGCACCTGGCGAAGAGTAGCGCTTACAGGTACTCTTTGGACACCCATCACACAAAAGTGAGGATGCCTGCACTCCTTCCAAAAGGGGCAAGGTGAGTCTATGGTGGAGCCCAAATCAATATTTGTACCCATTTCTCATAGGGAAACTCCTGCCTTGAGGAGAAAGCTGTCCTCACACCTTGAACCCCGAACTAGGCCTGAACCCTAGTGAATTTAACAGAACATTACTCCTGAGCTGCATGTTCGCCGCCCCAGGATATTCAATCATTTCTCCCGCCAGTCACAGTGATGGACGTGGCCGTCTCAACAGTTACAGAACCTGGTACAAAACCAGTTAACTGAGAGCATTACAGGGCATGCCCCAGAACACCCTCACACTGCCTCAGCCTGCCCTATATACCCTCTGCAACTGCAAATTGTATTTATATAGCCCTCACTACCCCGACGAGGTGTTGAAGCACTTTTGGGTGTGTAGACCCTACTTCGGAACCCAAGATTATAGACTGTAGCTTAGTAATATGTGCTTTCTTTTTCTTTTTTTCCCCTTGTGGTTTAGTATTGTTGTGTTTGTGCTCTTATTCTTGTGTCTTTGGTAGTGCTTTGAATAGGGACACAATAATGAGAATGGATCACAAGGGAAGTAGTAAGTTGTTGTAGGAGTAGTGGCCATGTGTGCCTGTTAGTTGGATGAATTGGCTAAAAAGGAGGGGGAAGCCCGAGAAGGATGTTGGGGAGTTCATAGTAGTCAGAAAGGTTTAGAGTGAGTCAGGGAGAGGAGGGATGGGACAAAATTTGAAGGGAGCAGATATTTTTTTTTTAACAAAAGTGTAATTAACATCTGCATACAAATATACACATGACAGTAACAATTTGGTGGCTGGAGTAAGTCTCTATATATGTGTGTGTGTATTTATGGAAAATGTCACTTACCTAGTGTACATCTGTTTTGTGGCATGAGACGCTGCAGATTCACATTCTGTGCATTATCCTGCCATCTAGTGTTGGGCTCGGAGTGTTACAAGTTGTTTTTCTTTGAAGAAGTCTTTTCGAGTCACGAGACCGAGGGACTCCTCCCTTTCGGCTCCATCGCGCATGGGTGTCGACTCCATCTTAGATTGTTTTCCCCGCAGAGGGTGAGGTAGGAGTTGTGAGTATACTAGATGTGTCCATGCAATGGAGTAGGTATGTATATACATGTGTATTAAAATAATATTTATTTACAAATTTACAATTCTTATTCAACTAACAACGGCTACAGGCTCCCGGGGAGGTGGGAGGGCGCATGTGAATCTGCAGCGTCTCATGCCACGAACAGATGTACACTGGGTAAGTGACATTTTCCGTTCAGTGGCATGTGTAGCTTCAGATACCATGCTGTGCATAGACTAATAAGCAGTAATCTCCTCAAAAAGCGGTAGCTTAGCCTGTAGGAGTTGGAGTTGTCTGAAATAATGTTCTCAATACAGCCTGTCCTACTGTGGCTTGTTGTGTTGTTAACACATCTACACAGTAATGCTTCGTGAATGTATGAGGCGTAGACCAGGTGGCTGCTTTACAAATTTCTGTCATAGGTATATTCCCCAGAAAAGCCACTGTGGCGCCTTTTTTCCCAGTGGAATGAGCTCCTGGTGTAATAGGTAGATCTCTTTTTGCTTTAATCTAGCAAGTTTGAATACATTTAACTATCCATCTGGCAATGCCTTGTTTGGATATAGGATTACCTGCATGAGGTTTTTGGAAGGCTACGAACAATTGTTTTGTTTTACAAAATTGTTTTGTTCTGTCAATGTAATACATTAGTGCTCTTTTTATGTCTAATGTATGTAAGGCTTTTTCGGCTAATGAGTCTGGTTGTGGAAAGAAAACTGGGAGTTCCACTGTTTGGTTTAGGTGGAATGGCGATATGACCTTTGGTAGGAATTTGGGATTTGTACGGAGAACCACTTTATGTTTATGTATTTGTATAAAGGGTTCTTGTATAGTAAATGCTTGTATCTCACTTACTCTTCTAAGTGATGTGATAGCTATTAGAAAGGCTACTTTCCAAGTTAAGTATTACATTTCACAAGAGTGCATGGGTTCGAATGGTGGTCCCATGAGTCTTGTTAATACAATATTAAGGTTCCACGAAGGTACTGGTGGTGTTCTTGGGGGTATGATTCTTTTTAGTCCCTCCATAAATGCTTTGATGACTGGGTTTCTAAAAAGCGATGTTGAATGTGTAATCTGCAGATAGGCAGATATTGCTGTGAGATGTATTTTAATTGAAGAGAATGCTAACTTAGACTTTTGTAAGTGTTATAAGTAGCCTACAATGTCCTTTGCGGAAGCATGTATTGGTTGAATTTGGTTAGTGTGGCAGTAGTAAACAAATCTTTTCCGTTTGTTTGCGTAGCAATGTCTTGTAGTGGGTTTTCTAGCTTGTTTAATGACCTCCATACATTCTTGTGTAAGGTCTAAGTGTCCAAATTCTAAGACTTCAGGAGCCAGATTGCTAGATTGAGCAATGCTGGATTTGGGTGTCTGACCTGTTGTTTGTGTTGCATTAACAGATCTGGCCTGTTTGGTAATTTGATGTGAGGTACTACTGATGAGTCCAGCAGTGTTGTGTACCACGGTTGGCGAACCCAGGTTGGTGCTATGAGTATTAGTTTGAGTTTGTCTTGACTTAGTTTGTTTACCAGATAAGGAATGAGTGGGAGAGGGGGAAAAGCGTAAGCAAATATCCCTGACCAACTGATCCATAACACATTGCCCTTGGATTGAGGGTGTGGGTACCTGGACGCGAAGTTTTGGCATCTTGCATTTTATTTTGTTCCGAATAGGTCTATTTGTGGTGTTCCCCAGCGTAGGAAGTAATCTTGTAGGATCTGGGGATGAATTTCCCATTCGTGTATTTGTTGGTGATCTCGACTGAGATTGTCGGCCAACTGGTTCTGAATGCCTGGGATGTATTGTGCTATTAGGCGAATGTGATTGTGAATTGCCCAATGCCAAATTATTTGTGCTAAGAGACACAGTTGTGACAAGTGTGTCCCTCCTTGTTTGTTGAGATAATACATTGTTGTCGGTTTTGACAAGAATGTGTTTGTGGGCTGTTAGTGGTTGAAATGCTTTTAATGCTAGAAACACTGCCAACAGTTCTAAATGATTTATGTGGAGTTGTTTTTGTTGATTGTCCCATTGTCCCTGTATGCTGTGCTGGTTGAGGTGTGCTACCCACCCCATCATGGAAGCATCTGTTGTGATCACATCTTGAGGCACTGGGTCCTGGAATGGCAACCCTTGGTTTAAATTTATAGGGTTCCACCATTGAAGCGAGAAGTGTGTGTGGCGGTCTACCAACACTAGATCTTGGAGTTGACCCTGTGCTTGTGTCCATTGTTTCGCTAGGCACTGTTGTAAGGGCCGCATGTGTAATCTCGCGTTTGGGACAATGGCTATGCAACCTCCTTTGCGTATTGTCTGGTTCCCCCATACTTATTCCCTGCTCAAATCTGTGTTTTTCATGCATTTGGCTGGAAAGTCCTTGCTCTTCTGTGTAAGAGCTTCTTTTGGGCTCCGAAGTCGCTTTTTTCGGTACCGATGCTTCCGATAAAGTCTTTTTCGGATCCGACGTTACTTTTCTCACTTTGGGTGAGTCGAACTCTCGGTGTCAAGATCGTTCGATGCCTGAATCTCGACCGGAGTCGGCTGTCTTCGCCAATTCTTTGGCCTTTTACGGTGCCGATGTTTGGTCACCTTCTTTTCGATGGGTTAAACCATGGCCTGCTGGCGGTGGCATCACCTTGGCCTTAACGATCTTTGTGTAAGTTTTGGACGGGGCAGTTTTACTCACTGTTTTCTGCATCGTCGTGGGTCGCTCACTTTCGGATTCGTCAGAGTCCGTCCCCTGGATGGAAATTCTTTCCTCCTCTTCGACGTCAAGTTGTTCTCTCAGTGTCGATGCCATTTGTAGTCTTCTCGCTCTTCGATCACGTAGGGTCTTTTTTGATCGAAACGCCCGACAGGCCTCACAAGTATCCTCCCTGTGTTCTGGTGATAAACACAGATTACAGACCAACTGTTGGTCTGTATAAGGATACTTCGAGTGGCACTTCGGACAGAAACGGAAGGGGGTCCGGTCCATTAGTTTTGTCGATGGATGCGGTCGGGCTGACCAGGCCCCGCTGAAGAGCGGAACCCCTGAAGGGCCGCCGGAGCGCTTCTACTATCGGTGTCGATACGCTAACACTAAACCGGTACCGAGCGCGAACAATACCGTTGAATTTTCGATATTTAGCTAACTTTCCCAATTTGAAATACGGAGCGAAGAGGAACACGTCCGAACCCAATGGCGGAACGAAAACAATCTAAGATGGAGTCGACGCCCATGCGAAATGGAGCTGAAAGGGAGGAGTCCCTCGGTCTCGTGTCTCGAAAAGACTTCTTCGAAGAAAAACAACTTGTAACTCTCCGAGCCCAACACTAGATGGCAGGATAATGCACAGCATGTGTATCTGCAGCTACACATGCCACCAAACATATGTATATATACACACGTATATATACACACACACACACACACAGGCACACACCCACCCATACGTGCATAGAAGCAACAATATTTACATTTTTCTGATATGCACATCTATCTTGTGGTGAACTATGCATTTTTCTTCAAATAACACAAATGAACATACATACATACATACATACACACAACACATAGTAATTTAGTAGCAGGCATAAACTCCTCTGTGTATACCACCTATATGTACATACAAGCAGCAATATTTAGTTGGTTTGATATAAACATGTATCTTGTGGTGCAGTATACATTTGTTCCCTTTATTTACTTGCTTCTGTTTATAACACGAAGCACAGTTCAATGACGCATATATAATTAGATTCATCTTCATACAGTGAGAAGCATGGTTTGTCATGTTTGAGTGTACATGCACTGTCCAATTATACTTACATTTATATGTACATAAGCACGCACACTACAGAGAGAGCGAGAGAGACATAGAATATGTTACTTACCATTTAAGCATCAGTTTGGGGCATGTAGCACTGTAGAGTCACATGCTCTGCATATTTCGGCCATCTAGTGTTGGATCCAGATGTGTGCAAGCAGTTTTTCTTCAAATAAGTATCTTGAGTCATGAGGTAAAGTGATTTCTCCTCTTGGTGAGAATGCGCATGGGCATCGACTCCATTGTTAGATTTTTTTTCCCACAGGCGGGTGAGAATGGATTGTGAGTATCAGTAAAGAGATGTCCATGCAAAACAACCCTTAAGAAGGGACTGCCATAGTCCCAGGTGTCCGGGGAGGAGGGTGAATCTACCGCACTACATGCCACGAGCAGATGCTTACAGGGAAAGTAACATATTCTGTGCATGACTGTAGATACAAATGCTCTGCACAGACTATAAAGCAGTGCACTCCAGTAGGTTTGGGTGAAGAATTTTGCTCTGCCGGCAGTTTTGGCCACTCTGCATTACACATGTACTGCAGAGTTTGGGCAAAATTACACACTTCACCACATGTTTTTTTGTTTGTTTGTTTTTTTGCACGTGGTTTGCCAATGCTAAGTTGGTGAGCACGAGTGAGAACTGGCACTCCCTAGCGCGGATTTCAGTCACTAAGAGGGCACCTGGTGAGATTTTTCCAACGTGGGTGGTTGCGACCATTCACGTTGGAAAAGCTGCCGCTTGAGTAGAAAATCAACTCGCGCTGCAGCACATCCAACATGAGCAGCAGCACTCCCTGGCACGCCACATGGTGCCATTAATGCTCATTTCTCAGCGTGTAACAAGCTCCCATGCTAAAAATCAACACTGGCAGTGCGACGTACCGATTTCCACCCACTCGCAAAGCTCTGTGGAATCTTGAGGAGTTTTTTATGTAACTCTGCAGAATTCCGTGGAGGGAAACTCTGCGAGTTCCACTCACCCCTGGTCTCAAGATCCCTTTCCCCGGGTTTTCATCCCTAACACCCCAGGGCCGCTGTCTCTCAGACCTCAAGTCTCTTATCTCTCCAAAGGCATCCTCAGCTCCCAGGGCCCACATTCTAATGTCCAAGCCTCCCATCTCTTCACCTCTCCTCTTCACCTCCAGTTCTCAGCTCTCACTCCTCAGGTCTCCATGTACCCTACCCAGGCCACTGATCTGTCCCAGAGCTCTTGTGTCACTCTCTCCCACATGAGGTACCTCTCATCTCCCTCTTCTGAAATTTCTCTTATAGGTCTTTCACAGTCTCTTTTCTCGGAATGTATTGCTAACAAAGATCTTGCACCTCCCTCCTAAGCTGCTCCTTGTAGGAAGGTGTTGCCCTTCAAAATCAGACAGTGTTGGCAGAATCAATACCCTGGCATCTCCCAGGGCCTCATTTACTGAAGTAGTTTAGAGGAGGAAAGCCGTAGCTTTCAGCTATTTAATTAGAGTTTTCATCAAGTGCAGACTCCGGATATTTCAGAGACTGAAAGGAAGAAGCGTTTGCAGCGCCACAGGGAGCAGGGTAGAGTCCCCAGCATCCTTAGCACTACAAATGAGGAATAAACAAACACTGTTCTTGTTGACAGCTAAGATCAAAGGAAGAGCCAGTCCAGATAAGGTGGCTGTGAACAGCAGGGAAGAGGGAAGCAATGAACAAAGAAGAACATTTCACAAACAGTAACTCCTCTGTGATGAAACCATGAAGGATAACAGATACCTCTAGGCAGTGCAATTCAGGTGTTGGGACTGAAGAGGAGACGTGCAAAAGTACTTACTGAAACAGTAGAGCTGGGAGTGTTGGTTCCATATCCAGATGAGGGAAGAGACGCCAAGGACCAGCGCCGTCCATCCGTCCTGCGAAGGAGGGAAAAAGCCCATCACTCGGAGACAGCTCGACTGAAACTACATCATAGTTTTATTCTACACAAGCGACTGCTTCCAGCTCAGATTAATTTTGGTTAAACATATATGACATCTCGTAGCTCCAGAGCAGTGGTGCCCAGCGAAGGTCCTACGATGAACCTCAATGTTTACTCACTCGCATCATTAGAGGTCATCCAGAAAGCCTAGCCAGGAAGCGGCCCTCCTGGGCCTACGCTGGACACCCTTGTCCTGGAGCAAGCAGAAACCAAGGCTGTGACGCCTTTGGAAACGTAATACAATTACATTAACCGACAAGATGCTTTTCGTTTCAAGGGCTTTTGAGAGAGAGAAGGATCGTTGTTTGTGTCTATGTGTTAAGACAGATCCATCTGAAGCCTGCATTTTCAGCTCATCATTAACATGAAAATGAATGAAAGAAATAACATGAGTGCAAAACAAAGAAACTGCGTCAATTGGATGGAAAGACAAATACGGATTTTCTTTCAATGCTACCTGTTCACATATCATATAAGATTATCTAGCTGTATGAATAACGTTTTTTGTATTTTTTACACAGTAACACATTCATCTCATTGCATATTGCGCAGGGTTACAAGACTGCAGTAGGTTCCCCAGAGCATCGAAGGCGAGACAACCAAAAGGTGCAGATTAAAACAGTCAGACAATGTATTTTACTCAATGAGAAGGCCGGCGTTGTTAAACGCTGTGAACGAGGGGAGCTACCGACAGCCACACACTGGAACTTTAATGTCTTCTTGTATCAGTTGCCTGAATTACGAGCGGGCATGATGATGTCTGGAGCGCCACAGTGACAATTACAAATAGACGACCCTCTTCCCTAACAATCCTTTAAAAACTGCAATCTTTTGTCCCGGGTATCCCTTTACTGGTTGCAAGATATCTGGGAGGAGACATGTAGCTTATCCGGCGTTGCCCAACACCAACTGCGAGCCTCCATCTTCAAATCCCTACAGTCTCTTTGCTTCACCGCAAGGGGGTGCTCTGCAGCACCGCCACGTGCCGTCCAGGGGCTGGGGCATGGTTACTTTCCTCAAAGTGTAACTGTCTATGAGGAGCCCTTTCTTGTTACACCCAAGAACTGCACCGACCTCCTGCTGTGAACACACCAGAGGTCACTGACCCCTTTAAAGTCACGGGCTGCTACCACAGACAGACAAGATAACACGATGCGAACAACGCCAAGTGTGCATTCCTCACACAGACCCACAACTACGTCACCTTCGGTGACAATATCCGCATCCAAACTAGGGGGGACCACAGAAGAAACCCGGACACTCCCACTGAAGGAGAAATAACTGTGTAATGATTTTAATGCAACATTCGACTTAAGACCGTCAATCTGCCCGAGTTTCATCAATATTATCCGACCAATCGGGGCTGCAGGGAACTTCACATAACTAAATTAATCCCACCCAAACACTCTCCTCCCAGTCTCGTACTCCCCTTTCCCAGAAACGATGAATTAACATACAGCAGCAGTTATAGCTTAGAGAATCGAGGCGTTGATATTGGTGAGTGAAATAGGAACGCACTATGGGATTCATTCTTTCAGCTGCAGCATAAACAGATATTTAAATATTATGTTGTTGGAGTAAAAGCCACTTTGAGAAAGGCTACTGGTCTTTGTCTAGGCACATGCTAATGCAGTAACGCTGCAATATATTTAACTACGTCGTCTATACAGACTATCCCCTGGTCGAGGAACTACAACCCCCATTTCTTGGTGTACACCACACACATCAGATGCTAAAACAGAGCTACTCCAAGAGTACACCCAATACAGCCAGACAGCAGAACAGCAGCACGGGCTCGGACTCAACTTAAACTATAAAGGTTTCTAGAATTGATTTCATGAACCAGAGGTACAGCCACAAAAGTGCACACATCCTAGTCCACCGGACTGAAAGCACTGCAAGGGCACCCTGGGAGTATACAGAGAAAAAGACATACACAAGCTCAAAATGGGCGACGAGAGCAGCCCACAGACCTGGAGAGCTGTACCTTGGTTATACCTTTCAAGCTCGATTAAATAAATCACACACGGTCCATATCACATACGCCTGACACAGCGGGCATCTGCCGTACAGTCATCTACTCACGGCTCCCACCAGCTGGGGAAGCAATAATGAAACTGACCAACACGCACTATACAACACATACACACTACATCACATACATCCACCACAGAGCACTGACAGATCCCAAAGTTGCCTGATTCCAAGATACACCACACACTAACCTTCCAAAGGGCACAAACAGAACATGTACCAAATGTATCTCACAATCATGATGCTCCGAGCAGCCCCTGCCATCAATGTATGATGCGCACAGAAAGATAGACAATAACACATCCGCGCTGCAACTGAGAGACCACAACAACTAGTTATTATTACAGAGCCGGCACAGAGAGGTAAAACATCACACTGACTTCACTACACTCTAACGTCATCAGTCACAGGAAGGTAGGAATGCCTTCACAAGGGAACGAGCTTCAAGTGTACTCTCTTTCTAACCCGCTGCCCAAAGCAGCAACAGACCCCCCTTGGCATGGGCTTTGTGGCAGCCACTGTGACCGCCTTTAGTCTGGAAGCCAGAGGTCATCTGCCTGCAACCAGACTACATCTCTACAGTGGCTTCTGGCCAGACCTACCTGGACGGCTGCATGCAGCCTCATCCTAAATTCCAAATGCAGCTAAACATTTTGAGTAAAGAACTGATGGTTCATTTAGGTGAACGTGCAGACTTTTGTGTCAATATTTTTACTAATGGTTGGTATTTTATTAGTCACTGGTTTTGAGTCTACATTTTTGCACTCTGTCTCCTTTAGCTTCTTCTTCACATGCTACCTCATATAGTATACTGTGCGCTTCCCCCCCCCCCCCCCCAGACAGATGTCTGCAGGTGGAAGTGACTTTGGTTTCATTTTTTGTTTTTGTTTAGATCAGACCTCAATTTCCTCCATTGATGGTATAAACATGAACTGCAATGAACATGTTGTAAAAGCGGGCTGCACAGTATTGATTTTTGTTCCAGCTGTGCCCTGGAAGACAAGTGCTGGGGACGACCATCACAGCAGGTCCTTACCACCAAGTTGTATGATGACCCTGAGAAGTGTGTCGTTCCTTCTGGAGTTTCTGCCTGAGAACAGTCTAGTCCATTAATGTGTGGCAGGCACAACAGCTGCCTTTAGTATCACAAGAGTGACCACCTGTCAGTGTGGCTTCATGACATACGCTTGAGCTACTCCTACACCGTGAAGACCAGGACGGCAGGGACGAAAGCTACCACTCCAAGTCACATCAACAAGGCTACTTAGATGACAGGTGAGGATGGAGCCTTTAAAGACTGGGACAAAGCTCATCGGAGAGGGACCATCGCTTTCGATCTGCGTTTAGATGATGCTGAACCTCTCTCCATTTCTCTACAATGAGCAATCTTTGGGATGCTGCCTTCCTGGTTCCTTCTCTGAAAACGCTGTCCTCCTCCTATCCACCATGCCTACGCCCACTCGCAATTTCTTTGTACATAACTGAAAGCTCATTTGTCCTCTTTGGCTTTTTCCCTCTTCTGCCCTGCTAGTGCTCCTGCCCCAGGGTTGTGGTGCTAGTTTTCACTCTCTGACATCCTTAATGAAGCCCTGTACATTACCTGTGCTTCAGGGGGTCGCAGAATAACAGTTAAGGAAACAAATGACCTCAAAATGTGAATTTATGTGCCCAGAGGCGTCACCTGGAAAGCACACAGCAGACTACAGATGGGGATTTTTCCTGGCCCGTGACACCCCAATAATTTATTTGCCAAGGGAGGTTTTGTGGTCTCCAGCAAGCTCCACTCAATCCTAGACCCACCAATCATCAGTCAACCGGCTAGGCGGCATACTTTTGGCACATACAGTCATCAGACAGAAACACACGCTAGGAGCCCACAGGCTAGCAACAATGTATATGTATCATTAGACCCGTTACCTGTCGGCTCGGTGTCCATGGCTGCACGGAAAGCATGAACAAAAAATACCAAATTTAAAATAACACAAATCACTGCAGACTTTTAAAGACCTGCAAAAGAGCGCCTATTTGAGGTCTGATCACATAATAATTTTTCTGCTAAGTCCACATATTTCTCTCTGCTGAAACAAAAGGAGTACCATATATTACACCGCTGTGCTGGGCATTAACGTATCATGCTCATAGTGACCGCAGAGGTAAATGCGCATACTAATGAGATGTCCTGCAGTCGCCAATGAAGTCTCTGAAGATATTCTAGTTTGACGTCTACACAGGGCAGTGGCAGTGTCGTTACTCAACCAAAGCATCCTGTGGAGCCGGTAGACACTACTAATCGCTGAACACTGCATGTGCGACATCTGCAGGAGGCGTCTCGCTGGGATGTGAAAACTAATAAGGCAGGACATAAGAGGGAGCGAGGGTGAATCAACCTATGGAGAAGCAAATAATGACACAAACTACTATCATGATCCCTGTCCATTTCTGAAGAGTCCTGTCCTATCTTAGGTGTTTGACTAATTGATGCCTTTAAATGTGTAGGAAACTGTGTCAGCAAAAGGATTTTGCATCCCATCTAACAACCAGGGGCACTGGCTTCAAACAGTGACAGAGTGCAGGAGGTCAATGCCCAGTATGGGTGTATATGACGTATAGTGTGTGACGCGAGCTAAAAAGCAATGGAGCTCTTCAAGAGGTACCATGAGGGTATACAGGAACCAACATGGTTGAGTGAGTGGAATTGAAGTGATGACCAAGGGTGGGGTACAATGGGCCAGGGAGTATAGAGAGATGGGTATGCCGGGGAGGAATGGCAGGGAAAGCCGATGGCCTTTTAGGAGCCTCCAGAGCACACTGCATGTCTTTATCATCTCTAACAGGGACATGGCAGGCTGTAACTTAGAGAACTCACATGTCTTGTGCTAAAGGCTTCTGCATGCCCTTCAGACATGTATCACTGTCGTATTGTCAACCCCCTTTCTCATCCTTGTTACTGCCAGCATAGCAGAGGTGCCTCTTGGACCCCGCTTTGGAATATGATATATATATTTTTTTTACAGAGAAGCGATTCATCAAATGTGTTAATTAATGGCATCTAAACAGTTCTCAAATGTCCATTCCATTTTACGAACAAAGTGAAAGAATGAGAGGTATAGTCCAATGCACATCCTCCTTTTACACATTTACCCACAACAGGTGCATAAGATAAAAATCTAGGATTACCCCATGGTGCAATCATCTATTTTACCACAGTATAATTAGAAGGTAATTCACCCACAGGTTATACAGTTCATGATACGACAGAGAGGGGATGTTCTCTTGACAAATGTGTGACTAAAGGGAAGTGCTACCCCCTCGTGCCAATGAAGCAGGATCAGAAACCAGAATAGGGTAACTTATAGCCATGAAAAATTCAGGTATGATAGCTGTTGGACCTGGCTTTTTGACAGGGACATCCCCAAACTTTTTGCCTCCTTCCTCCTATTTTTCTGACCTGTTGTTGTTGGCTTTTGACCTCTGGGCACTTTACCACTGCTAACCAATGCTAAAGTGCATATGCTCTCTGGGTAAATTGTACTACTGATTGGTTTATCCATGATTGACTATTTAATTTACTTGTAAGTCCCTGGTAGAGTGCACTACATGTGCCTAGGGCAGGTAGATTAAATGCTACTAGTGGGCCTGCAGCACTGGTTGTGCCACCCACCTCAGTAGCCCCTTAACCCTGTCTCAGGCCTGCCATTGCAAGGCCTGTGTGTGCAGTTTCACTGCCACTTCGACTTGGCATTTAAAAGTACTTGCCAAGCCTAGAACTCCCCTTTTACAACATATAAGTCATCCCTAATGTGTGCCCTAGGTAACCCCTAGAGCAGGGTGCGGTGTAGGTAAAAGGCAGGACATGTACCTGTGTAGTTATATGTCCTGGTAGTGTGAAACTCCTAAATTCGTTTTTACACTACTGTGAGGCCTGCTCCTTTCATAGGCTAACATTGGGGCTGCCCTCATACACTGTTGAAGTGGCAGCTGCTGATCTGAAAGGAGCAGGAAGGTCATATTTAGTATGGCCAGAATGGTAATACAAAATCCTGCTGACTGGTGAAGTCGGATTTAATATTACTATTCTAGAAATGCCACTTTTAGAAAGTGAGCATTTCTTTGCACTAAAATCTTGTTGTGCCCTTCAATCCACGTCTGGCTAGGTTTAGTTGACAGCTCCTTGTGCATTCACTCAGACACACCCCAAACACAGGGTACTCAGCCTCACTTGCATACATCTGCATTTTGAATGGGTCTTCCTGGGCTGGGAGGGTGGAGGGCCTGCCCTCACACAAAGGACTGCCACACCCCCTACTGGGACTCTGGCAGACAGGATTGAGCTGAAAGGGAACTTGGTGCATTTCTTAGAGACTCTTTGAAGTCACCCCCACTTCAAAGGCACAACTTAGTATAAAACAGGGCCTCTGCCCTACCTCATCAGACACTTGCTGGAGAAGAAACCTGAACCAGAAACTACATCCTGCCAAGAAGAACTGCCTGGCTGCTCAAAGGACTCACCTGTCTGCTTTTCTACAAAGGACTGCTGCCTTGCTGTTGGCCTGCTGCCTTGCTGAACTCTTGCCTGGCTGTAAAAGTGCTCTCCAAGGGCTTGGATAGAGCTTGCCTCCTGTTCCCTGAAGTCTCAGGACCAAAAAGACTTCACTCTTCCTCTTGGACGCTCCGTGCGCCAAACTTTTCGACGCACAGCTTGTTCCGCGGCAAGAAAAACGCCGCACACCGACGCTGATCAACGCGACGCCTTCGGGACGACCGAAACTTTGACGCACGGCCTCGCAAGGACAACGCCGCCCGACTTCCCGGGAGAAATCGACGCGACGCCTGCCGTGAGATCAAAACTTTGACGCACGGCCTCGCAAGGACAACGCCGCCCGACTCCGCAGGAGAAATCGACGCGACGCCTGCCGTGAGATCAAAACTTTGACGCACGGCCTCGCAAGGACAACGCCGCCCGACTCCGCAGGAGAAATCGACGCGACGCCTGCCGTGAGATCAAAACTTTGACGCACGGCCTCGCAAGGACAACGCTGCCCGACTCCGCAGGAGAAATCGACGCGACGCCTGCCGTGAGATCGAAACTTCGACGCGCAGCCCCGCAGAACGACGCGCAGCCGGAAAACAAGCAGGAAAATCCACGCACAGACCCGGGACATCTGGTAATCCCCGCGACCCACAGAAAGAGACTGTCTGCGCGCCAGAAAACGACGCCCGACTTCCCTGCGTGGAAAATAACGACGCAAGTCCGTGTGTGCTGGGGAGAAATCGACGCACACACCCTTTTTCCACGCACCTCTTCCTTTGTGGCCCTCTGAGGAGATTTTCCACCAGAAACCAGGTACTTTGTGTTTGAAAGAGACTCTGTTTACTTTCTAAAGACTTAAGACACTTTATATCACTTTTCAGTGATATCTTTACAAATTCATATTGCAACTTTGATCGTTTTGACCTGAAGATACCCAGATAAATATTATATATTTTTCTAAATACTGTGTGGTGTATTTTTGTGGTGTTATGCTATGGTGTTGTATGATTTATTGCACAAATGCTTTACACATTGCCTTCTAAGTTAAGCCTGACTGCTCGTGCCAAGCTACCGGAGGGTGAGCACAGGGAGATTTTGGATTGTGTGTGACTTACCCTGACTAGAGTGAGGGTTCTTGCTTGGACAGAGGGCAACCTAACTGCCAACCAAAAACCCCATTTCTAACATTGGTGATCAGCGGTGAGGATAGGACTTGTGTTTGTGCAGTGACATACAGTAGCTGAGTATTTCACTACCTACCCACAGTTGAAGGTCAACTTGATTTTTCATCTTTTTTGGTTCTTGGTTCTCTGATGTCCTCCTGGATATACTATTGATATTTTGGACTTTGGATTTTGGTTTTTGCTGATAAGATCTTATCAAAATGGGATTGTGTACCTACTCATTCTTTGTTCGTACTGACCACCTCACTAAGGCTGACCTAAGGAAGCTTTGCAGACAATGGGGCCTTCCTGTAGCAAGGAGATCTACTAAAGCGGAGATGCTCCATCACTACATAGTCTGGGGGGAGGAAAGATGGGCAGAGAGAGAGGCAGCAAGAAACCAAATGACTAAGTACCCCTCAGATGAGGAGGAGGACTACGCACATGAGGAGGAAGACTACTCAGAGTTGGACAGTGACCCAGAAATAGATGAATGGCTCCGAAGTCAAAGGCGACAGGAGCAACAATTAGAGGAGTATCTTGCAGAGGTTGAGGCAAAAAGACTCTTAGCCCTGGAAGGAGAAAAGATTGCAGCTCAAGAGCGGAGCTGTAAAGAGCTGAAACTGGAGGCCGGAAGGGCTGAGTCCAGTTCAGATGGTGGCAGCAAAAATCTTGCATCTAGTACTGCTGAAGAAGGGCACAAGCCCAGAGATGTGGTGCCCAACTTGAAGAAGGGAGTTGACACACCCCAGGCAGTTCAAGGGTATGAGGTAGTTCCCGTTATGCACAGGGTCCCTGAGGAGGATTGGGGAACTGGCACAGGGAGTCATATTCCTACTGGGGGGAGGGACACTTTACTGACTCTAGCAGAGAGTGACAGAGAAAAGGGTTCCCCCCTGGTGGACGTCCTGGATATAGAGTGTAGAGACATCCCAGAAGAGTTTGGGTTGAGTGTCAGGGACAGACAGATACTGTCTCACCAGTCTCAGGAGGGTGAAGTAGAGTGCTTTTCCAAGGTTGAGTTACTGGGTGGTTGGGTGAAGGGTACTGTGGTTAATACATGTGAAGGGCAGAGTGATGTAATTGCTGGAGAGCATATGTCTGGTCCTTATTTTCCAGAGCTACGCCAACACCAGGTGGAGTGTGAGTTCTCTGACCCCAGGGAACTTACAATGGAGGCAGACTTCTGGGTGAGTACCAGAGAGTCTGAAGAGGCATTTGGGGGTGCTCCTGAAGGGAGTGGTCTAGGTGGTTCCCAACCGAGTGTGGTGGGAGAGGATTGTAGTGTCCCAGGTAGGTCCCAGGTCCTAGAGGGTTCCATGAGGGAACACCAGGAGGGAAGCCTAGCCTGTACCGTAGGGCCACCTTTTGAGGGAAGCCCCGCAGTGTCAGAAGAACTTGGGGGGGTGACTGTAGCCAGCATCCCAACAGTTCTGGTGTCTGGCAGTACCCCTCCTAGTGAGGGGGTGCAGAAGTCCAGACATAGGGTTGAGAGGGGGTTGCAGACCCCAGTGGAGGACCTTGAGAGTCAGGGGACAGCTCTGAGAGCAGAGCCCCCCAGGAATGACCCAGGTGAAACCGTTTCTGGTTTGGGGGAAACCCAGACTCTGCCGGATGGGCAGAGGTCGGGAGACCTGCGCCAACCAGACTCTTGTGTGGCCCTTGGGGACGGTGTGTCCCTTGTGGGGGGTGAGAGTGCCCCCCAGGAAGTCCTGGCATGCCAGGCAAAGATTCAACCTCAGGCTGGTGACTCTGGGTTGGATACCCAGGTTCAGAGGTTAAACTATGACCTGGTGGGAGGTAGATGTGCCTCCCAAGAAGTCCTGCTGTGCCAGGCAATTGTCCAACCTCAGGGTGTTGACTCTGGATTGGATGACCAGGTTCAGAGGTTAAACTCTGACCTGGTGGGGGGTAGGTGTGCCCCCCAGAAAGTCCTGGCGTGCCAGGCAATTGCCCAACCTCAGGGTGGTGACCCTGGGTTGGGGAACCAGGCTCAGAGGTTAAACTCTGACCTGGTGGGAGGTAGGTGTGCCTCCCTGGAAGTCCTGGCCTGCCAGGCAATGGTTCAACCTCAGGGTGGTGACTCTGGGTTGGCTAACCAGGTTCAGGGGATAAGCTCTGACCTGTTGGGGGGTAGGCGTGCCCCCCAGAAAGTCCTGGTGTACCAGGCAGTGGTCCAACCTCAGAGTGCTGACTCTGGGTTGGATAACCGGGTTCAGAGGTTAAACTCTGACCTGGTGGGGGGTAGGTGTGCCCCCCAGAAAGTCCTGGCGTGCCAGGCAATTGTTCAACCTCAGAGTGCTGACTCTGGGTTGGATAACCGGGTTCAGAGGTTAAACTCTGACCTGGTGGGGGGTAGGTGTGCCCCCCAGAAAGTCCTGGCGTGCCAGGCAATTGTTCAACCTCAGGGTGGTGACTCTGGGTTGGATACCCAGGTTCAGAGGTTAAACTCTGACCTGGTGGGAGGTAGGTGTGCCTCCCAAGAAGCCCTGCTGTGCCAGGCAATTGTCCAACCTCAGGGTGTTGACTCTGGGTTGGATGACCAGGTTCAGAGGTTAAACTCTGACCTGGTGGGGGGTAGGTGTGCCCCCCAGAAAGTCCTGGCGTGCCAGGCAATTGCCCAACCTCAGGGTGGTGACCCTGGGTTGGGGAACCAGGTTCAGAGGTTAAACTCTGACCTGGTGGAGGGTCAGTGTGCCCTCCAGGAAGTCCTGGCATGCCAGGCGATTGTTCAACTTCAGGGTGGTGACTCTGAGTTGAATGGCCCAGTTCAGAGGTTAAACTCTGACCTGGTGGAGGGTCAGTGTGCCCTCCAGAAAGTCCTGGCGTGCCAGGCAATTGTTCAACCTCAGAGTGCTGACTCTGGGTTGGATAACCGGGTTCAGAGGTTAAACTCTGACCTGGTGGGGGGTAGGTGTGCCCCCCAGAAAGTCCTGGCGTGCCAGGCAATTGTTCAACCTCAGAGTGCTGACTCTGGGTTGGATAACCGGGTTCAGAGGTTAAACTCTGACCTGGTGGGGGGTAGGTGTGCCCCCCAGAAAGTCCTGGCGTGCCAGGCAATTGTTCAACCTCAGGGTGGTGACTCTGGGTTGGATACCCAGGTTCAGAGGTTAAACTCTGACCTGGTGGGAGGTAGGTGTGCCTCCCAAGAAGCCCTGCTGTGCCAGGCAATTGTCCAACCTCAGGGTGTTGACTCTGGGTTGGATGACCAGGTTCAGAGGTTAAACTCTGACCTGGTGGGGGGTAGGTGTGCCCCCCAGAAAGTCCTGGCGTGCCAGGCAATTGCCCAACCTCAGGGTGGTGACCCTGGGTTGGGGAACCAGGCTCAGAGGTTAAACTCTGACCTGGTGGGAGGTAGGTGTGCCTCCCAGAAAGTCCTAGTGTGCCAGGCAATTGTTCAACTTCAGGGTGGTGACTCTGAGTTGAATGGTCAGGTGCAGAGGTTAAACTCTGACCTGGTGGAGGGTCAGTGTGCCCTCCAGGAAGTCCTGGCGTGCCAGGCAATTGTTCAACTTCAGGGTGGTGACTGAGTTGAATGGGCAGGTGCAGAGGTTAAACTCTGACCTGGTGGGGGGTAGGTGTCCCTCCCAGGAAGTCCTGGTTTGCCAGGCAGTGATCCAGTCTGAGGGTACAGACCCTGGGCTGGAAGACAAGGTTCAGGGTGTCCCCCCGGACCTGGAGGGAGGGGCTACTGATAACAGTGCCCCTACCATGTTGTCTTCTGAGGAGGCCACTCCTAGTTGGAGGGTGCTGGACCCCAGAAGGGAGGGCAGGGGGAGGGAAGCCTCACCCCGGGCCCTAGTCCAACCTGAAGGTACAGGCCCCAGGTTGGAGGGCCAGTTGCAGGTTAACAGCCCTGCACTGGTGGAGGAATGGTACAGGGTGACTTCTGTAAGCACCCTGACCATGTTGGACTCTGGGGGTACCGCTCCAGGAGGGAGGGTACAAAGCCCCAGAGGGGAGGACCAGGTTCAGGCTGTCATCCCTGACCTGGTGGAAGGGAGAGTGGTTAAAGGGTGCCCAGCACCTGGGGCTACCGCCCCCCACTCTCCACAGCCACAGTGGTTGGAGAGCTTTGAGAGGCCTGGGGCCTGGCTCTCATCCCTGGCAGCTGTCAGTAATCACTGTGGCTTGCTGTCCGGGTGGACAGAGTTATCCCTGGGGAGGGGACAAGTGTCACACCCCAGGGGTAGAGTGGGCAACACCACTGTGTTGGTCATGGTGGTACTATCCTGCTCCTGGGATACATCTGTGAGCAAAGTAAGGTTAGGTGCTGCACAGATGAGATCCGCAGGTAAGGAGAAAGGTTCCCCATGGGTTGGCTTAGTGGGCCCTGAGAGTATGGACAGAGTGATCCAATTGGAGTCAGGAAGGCGAAGAACTGGAGCATGCCCCTGCTGTTGTGGGCCTGGGTCCTTGTTCTGTCGCCTCAAACAGGGAAGTACATCAGGATAGTGATTGTTCTCCCCTGGCTTTAGGCTGGTAGGGGGTCATGTTGGACCTGGCTTTTTGACAGGGACATCCCCAAACTTTTTGCCTCCTTCCTCCTATTTTTTCTGACCTGTTGTTGTTGGCTTTTGACCTCTGGGCACTTTACCACTGCTAACCAGTGCTAAAGTGCATATGCTCTCTGGGTAAATTGTACTACTGATTGGTTTATCCATGATTGACTATTTAATTTACTTGTAAGTCCCTGGTAGAGTGCACTACATGTGCCTAGGGCAGGTAGATTAAATGCTACTAGTGGGCCTGCAGCACTGGTTGTGCCACCCACCTCAGTAGCCCCTTAACCCTGTCTCAGGCCTGCCATTGCAGGGCCTGTGTGTGCAGTTTCACTGCCACTTCGACTTGGCATTTAAAAGTACTTGCCAAGCCTAGAACTCCCCTTTTACTACATACAAGTCATCCCTAATGTGTGCCCTAGGTAACCCCTAGAGCAGGGTGCGGTGTAGGTAAAAGGCAGGACATGTACCTGTGTAGTTATATGTCCTGGTAGTGTGAAACTCCTAAATTCGTTTTTACACTACTGTGAGGCCTGCTCCTTTCATAGGCTAACATTGGGGCTGCCCTCATACACTGTTGAAGTGGCAGCTGCTGATCTGAAAGGAGCAGGAAGGTCATATTTAGTATGGCCAGAATGGTAATACAAAATCCTGCTGACTGGTGAAGTCGGATTTAATATTACTATTCTAGAAATGCCACTTTTAGAAAGTGAGCATTTCTTTGCACTAAAATCTTGTTGTGCCCTTCAATCCACGTCTGGCTAGGTTTAGTTGACAGCTCCTTGTGCATTCACTCAGACACACCCCAAACACAGGGTACTCAGCCTCACTTGCATACATCTGCATTTTGAATGGGTCTTCCTGGGCTGGGAGGGTGGAGGGCCTGCCCTCACACAAAGGACTGCCACACCCCCTACTGGGACTCTGGCAGACAGGATTGAGCTGAAAGGGAACTTGGTGCATTTCTTAGAGACTCTTTGAAGTCACCCCCACTTCAAAGGCACAACTTAGTATAAAACATGGCCTCTGCCCTACCTCATCAGACACTTGCTGGAGAAGAAACCTGAACCAGAAACTACATCCTGCCAAGAAGAACTGCCTGGCTGCTCAAAGGACTCACCTGTCTGCTTTTCTACAAAGGACTGCTGCCTTGCTGTTGGCCTGCTGCCTTGCTGAACTCTTGCCTGGCTGTAAAAGTGCTCTCCAAGGGCTTGGATAGAGCTTGCCTCCTGTTCCCTGAAGTCTCAGGACCAAAAAGACTTCACTCTTCCTCTTAGACGCTCTGTGCGCCAAACTTTTCGACGCACAGCTTGTTCCGCGGCAAGAAAAACGCCGCACACCGACGCTGATCAACGCGACGCCTTTGGGACGACCGAAACTTTGACGCACGGCCTCGCAAGGACAACGCCGCCCGACTCCGCAGGAGAAATCGATGCGACGCCTGCCGTGAGATCAAAACTTTGACGCACGGCCTCGCAAGGACAACGCCGCCCGACTCCGCAGGAGAAATCGACGCGACGCCTGCCGTGAGATCAAAACTTTGAAACACGGCCTCGCAAGGACAACGCCGCCCGACTCCGCAGGAGAAATCGACGCGACGCCTGCCGTGAGATCGAAACTTCGACGCGCAGCCCCGCAGAATGACGCGCAGCCGGAAAACAAGCAGGAAAATCCACGCACAGACCCGGGACATCTGGTAATCCCCGCGACCCACAGAAAGAGACTGTCCGCGCGCCAGAAAACGACGCCCGACTTCCCTGCGTGGAAAATAACGACGCAAGTCCGTGTGTGCTGGGGAGAAATCGACGCACACACCCTTTTTCCACGCACCTCTTCCTTTGTGGCCCTCTGAGGAGATTTTCCACCAGAAACCAGGTACTTTGTGTTTGAAAGAGACTCTGTTTACTTTCTAAAGACTTAAGACACTTTATATCACTTTTCAGTGATATCTTTACAAATTCATATTGCAACTTTGATCGTTTTGACCTGAAGATACCCAGATAAATATTATATATTTTTCTAAATACTGTGTGGTGTATTTTTGTGGTGTTATGCTATGGTGTTGTATGATTTATTGCACAAATGCTTTACACATTGCCTTCTAAGTTAAGCCTGACTGCTCGTGCCAAGCTACCGGAGGGTGAGCACAGGCTGATTTTGGATTGTGTGTGACTTACCCGGACTAGAGTGAGGGTTCTTGCTTGGACAGAGGGCAACCTAACTGCCAACCAAAAACCCCATTTCTAACAATAGCCGACTCACGCCTCTGCTAAAATTGCATGAAATCTCCTGAGCAATTAGGCAGAGTTTTAGAGAGTCCTGTAGAAAGCCAAAGATCCTCTTTAGATCCCTTTTAGAGTATAGAATGGCACAAACCGCAAAGGATGTATGAAACATTTTTTAATCAAACATCCAAGTCACAGCAGTTTTAACAATGGCTAAGTTACTCGTCGAATACAAGAGATGTCTTGGTTATACCCTTGGTCATTTTATATTACAAGCTTGATTCCTGCGCATGTCCAGATTCAGAGCACATTTTGAGCTCCCAGAAGGGGGTCGAGACAGGTTGAGTGGAAAGAGATTCTACTCTGGGGGTGAGAAGGCACCTCTGATGAAGTATGCCACTCTAAACTGCGGCTGAGGGGGTCTTCTATTTTTTCCAACTTACTGTGGCGAGGCAGGTGATTACACGATAAGGTAATCCTGCCCATGCATTTTTAATGGGTAGGAATTACCATTCCACTCCACTGTTCTTGAAAAAAACTAGCTAAAACTATGGAATAGCGAGCTCGGGGTATCTACCTGTGGCTCAGGCTTTGTCAATTCATTCTAGAAGTCACTTTTGGACATGTGGGACACTTCAAGTATCCTTTGTATGCCCAGACCTGGTCCCAAGCATGTAATAAATGAGGGTCAGTAAGGATGAAACACCCCGGTATGGCAGTGCCCCATTCACACGTGGTAGTGCTGAAGAATTTGGACCGATTGTCCGTTTCAGGCAGAACCAAGACGAATTGTCCTTTTTTGGTGTCCTGTCTGTAATAGAACTGAGAAGCCAAATGGGACAGAATACACACAGGTAACTACTAGATCTTCACTCTGATTCACACGTGTTCTTCCAGTGCTTGTCAATGTGAGTTACAGAACGCGATGTGGTCCCGAGCTTGTGCTGCAATGAGGACTAAAGTTGCACCTCACTAGAGGTTCTACTAGACGAAAAAACATTTGGAGTTACGCTTTTGGGGCTGCTTGTATTCCTGGTTGAAGGGCACATGCCAGGAGTATAGCAATCGGTGCAGCAAGTGCATTAGCACCAGGGACTGGACGTTGAGGGGTCCACTCTAGCTCCAGTTATGGCTGTTGTCTACCTATCCGGGAAGCCAAGGGCCAGTTTCCCCTGCCTGCATTAGTGCCAACAGCTGAACCCGTGACCTGGGCTAATAGGTTGGGGACAAACATCTCCCTTAGGGCAAGACCAAAACTGATTTTCACATGGTTGGTCCTTATCTGTAATTTTAGTAAAGAGCTAGAACAACGAAATACAGTGTGTTGGTATTATTACACGTGATTCAGATGTGCAACTACTTTCAAGCTCTGGCCACTTCCAGCACAATACTTAAGTTTCCAGAATCAAATAAGCATTGGCACAGCCTATTTTTCTCCACTGGCCAGTGCGCTTAGCTCGATGCTACTAGCTTGGCCAATAATGGGTGCCTTTAAAATTCTGACAGCATTTTGAAAATAACATTTTCTTTGCTTTTGCAATGGTCATCATATTGAGTCTACAGGTGGCATGGCTGCCATTTTGAAAGTACAGAAAATACCATTCCAAAATGGTCGGCTATCATTGTAATTTTAAAAACAGACGCCTTTGGTAAATCCAATAACGAGAGAGAGGAGGGGGTGGCACAAGGCAGCAGTGGGAGGCGCAGGAGAAGAGAGGGGTCTTGACACCAATCAACAGCAATGTTTGCTGCCGGCGGAAGCGGCCAACACAAGAGGATTGTGGGTGGGAAGAAAGAGAATGCAAGGAGTGAGGAGGCCAAAGGGAGGAGAGTGGGCACATGCTTGAAAAAGAGAGGAAGGAGGGGGCAGTGTATTCACTCCCATCGACTGCATAGTTGCACATGTCAAAAAGAAACGCCATTCAAAATAAAGCCAAGAGCCACGGGAAGGTTGTGGGATCAAGGCTTTAGCCCAGTTTTGGAAGGGGGTGGGTTAAACGAGTTGAAAATGGACAGGATTCCACCCCTACCTACTACTTGGCGTCCCCTCCTCCTCTAGAGGCGGGGAAACTGCTCTGTTTTTCAACAGTAGAACCGCAGCGGGTTCCACCACTGAAAACACTTTGGTGCCTGCCACAAAACCAGCGAAAGCCCAATAGCTTGGCTCTGGAGGCCCATTCTCCTCTGGTGATCTTCCCTGGCCGGGGCTGCCAAGAGAGGTTTTGCAGTCTTGGGCAAGAAAAGACCGTGCCTCTCACGTTTGGTAACTTGTTTCTTAAAACTTTAAATCTGTCAGGCGATCTTCCAAGACAAAATGGTTCAAGGAGAGATTGTGTATTTTCACTGAAAGCACTCTCGCAAAATAACAGTGATCTTGGACTACAGTGACCTGGTTTCTAATGGGCCGGTAGAGGAGCGGCCAGCACCGCCCTGCAGCTCGGTGGCAGCATAAATAAGGCCATTTACGTTTATGCCACAAAGTGCTGAAGCTTCCCTTTACAGAAGGGCGGATAAAACCTCTCTTAGGTGCGGCCCGCACCAGCTGATTGACACCGGGACTTACAAGTGAACATAATCAATAGAAACACAAAGTAAAGCGAATCTACTGCTTTACCGAATGGTGCAGCAGCAACATTTGAAAGAAAACCATGTATCACGTTGCAGTTTATGGCACCTACACTAGTCATTTACAGAAGACAGTCAAAATAAATTGTTTTTAATAGAAAATGAAGGGAAAAAAGTAAACACATTTATTAGTATTGAAAATACCAGCTTTATTAATTAAGCTTACTTTGCATGGTCTACCTTTAGTACAAAGAGACATGCATCCACAAGGAAGTTCCTCAAATCGCCTGTAGAGGGCGGGGTCTCCTTCGCTATCGAAGAGAAGATTTTTTCGCCCTTTCAGCTGGGCAGGTTTGTTAATAGCAATATCTACAACACTATGACTGGCCTTTGAATGATCTGAGGGATCATTGCGTTCCTTGAGGGTGAACTGCCCAAACTCTGCTGCTTTTCCAATATTTTCCTTGTGACATTCCCAGTCACTACCTTGTATGCTATTTTCGTAGTGTCACCCAATTAAGAGCTCTGTGCTATCTCGAAATGCATTTTAACCACATCTGTATTAAAAACTGTCAAAAACAGGACAGGGTGATTTTTTTTTTCTAGGTTGGACTACTGTATAGGATTCATCATTTCTTTCTTATTAGATTTTCTAATGTCAGATTAGTGTATAGTGGTAACCTTGCAGCACAGCATATGGGGAGTAAAAGCATATGCAGGCTCAGGGGAGTGGAACTTAATAAAATATCTACTTGTCCATGGGACAGGTTGCTTCTTAAATCTACGTGCACTGTAAAAAAAAAAAAAAATCTACTTGTCCCTTTGGTGCCATGTAGTGTGGCAAACAATTATGACAGCAATCTCTTTATGTAAGAGCTCTGATAATAGCCTCTCTGATTGTGCCACAGCTACTACTATAGTAGGGCTTAAATACTTGCAATTTCAATCCCTAATGTAGTAATTTTCTTATTTTGCCTCCTTTCCGCTGATCTACACACTGGGGCTGGAGGAAGCAGTAAGCAATAGTTTCAGGGCTGGAATGCCTTTAATTATACAAACCTACTAACTTGCATGCTTTAAAGATTCTCACCAGCTCTTCTCTATTCTTTTCCAACAATGATAAAGGTTGGAAATTTACTCCTGACAACGGCAGAAGTAGAAGTTCTTTCAGGGTTGGGGAAAAAGTGGTTGGAGGGAAAGTGAGCTTGAAAAAAACTCAATAGATTTTCACATGAGCAAATCTACACATGGATATTTCCTGGTGCTAAAATACAGTTCACAAATATTTTCTAGGAGTCCGATATCCAGGTCTACTTCTGTACGTTCTTGTGAATTTATGAAAGCCACCAATTCAAAGACATATAGCACTTTTGTGATTTTCTTTAAGAATAGGGTTCCTAATTAGGTATGGCGTTAACAAAAACATTTTGTTTTTTATTAAACTTCTATTTCTCTATCTATTGTCTGGCTTTACAGTGAGTGATCACATTCGCTCCCTCCAAAAGAAGCATATTAGCACACAAAGTAATTTTGTTCAGGGCCAGAAACTACTGTGGCAATCAGTGGCACAACAAAACTGGAGCCCCCCCCCCCACAGACTCACTCGGGGCAGGTGCTGTGCTGGGGGGGGGGGGGGGGGAGAGGGGGCTATAAAGGGGGCTGAAGGGCCTTTGTTACACCACTGGTGGCAATGTGTGCTTTTTGAGAGAACAAAAACATTTTTTTCTTTTTGCCAGTGTTTGTTTCAATGGTGAGGGCCTGACAGCTCTCACAATAATAAAGCGTTACAAAAGCCATGTCAAAACAAGACATGCATTGATGAAACCAAAAGACCCACTAAAAAAAGTTGGATCGATTGGTTTTCCCAGGGCTTGTTTATTTTTATGCTTCCCATAATCTCGTTGAAAATTGAATTTTCGTTAGGAATATTTTTGGGAAATACTAGCATGCATCAACACATTTAACTAAGTGACGCTTCGAAGAAATAGCACCTAAAATGTCCTACTTGCATTTTTTCCAGAACATTTTATTTTGAACCCAAAGAATCATAACTCTTGATTAGAAGCTTCTGCAAACATTTCCATCTAATCAGAGAGCATTCTGGGAGTATTACACTTAGCCTCATTTGTTAAACATTTCAAACGTGTGTACATTTTTTTTCCTTTTTTTTGCTGGAATCACTGCCAGTAGTGCAGAGTGACCTTAAAACGTTTATTTACAGCGCTCCCCTAAATAATGAAGTGTTTTCATTAATTAGCAATAAATACACAGATATTAACTCAACTGCAGACAGTTTCCTTCTGGGTAAACTGGCATCCAAAGGGTTTGTGATGCAGGGGGTTGGGCCTACTTATACCATGGACAAAATAAACATGGAAACTTGTTGTCCTTGACCCCAAACAATATGTCCCAGGAGTCGGGCAATAGGAATTCCACATCCCTGGCAGGGGGGGAGCAGCTAAGTGTCTGGGATGGGGGCCTTTGAACTCAGAGTGGCCCGGATGCCGCAGGCGTAAGTGGCTCTCAAGTCCGGTATCTGAACCCTTCAGTCAGTATGGGGCAGGCATTCCCAAGTGCATAGAGGCTCAGCCCCTGAGCGATGGAGAGGACGAGGGAAGGAGTCAGCAAATTAATGGAAGGAAACAGGTGAACGATGGATGGAAAAAAACACAATGAATTTCCTGTTAAATTCCAGCACGATGTTAGTATACTACCCCTAAGCAGCATTCCCCTGAAAGTTCAGTCAAACGTCAGTTCCGTTTTTGAAAAACTTTGTAATAGTTTGTTTCCCCTCTCAGACTTGACTTGAGGGCACTTGAAAGCCTAGAAACATGAACTCATCAGTAAGTCCTGACATAGTACATGTGATTTCAATGGACAACTGCTTTCAACAATTGTCTAAATCTCACAATATGTAGACAGGATTTAACTATGCGTTCTCCAAATTAGAGAGGCAGGATCCATTTCAGATTAAGACCTAGATCCAGCATCTTCCCACCAGGCGCCCATCCTACATGGGTCCTTTAAAGCATTTTCTGTAATACCACCTACATGAATGGATCCCACCATCTCCGGATAGAGATCTTGAAAGTTACAATGAAAAAAAAGATATTTATTTGTAGAATTAGAAGCAGGATGACCCTGTCTGCAAAGTCTATAAAGCAATCCAAAATGTCCAATCATTGCAAAGCAAGGTGGAAGCTTTGATGTGCAGTAACTCGCAAATCTATGCATCAGATAGTTTACAAAATATTGCAGACTTGGGGCCTGATTCATGAAAGTACGTACAAGTAGTAAAGTTACAAGTGAGGAGTCCACTCTTGTGGTGGAATATGAGCACTGGGGGGTGGTGGGGAAGCGCTGCTTGGGGCACTGCAGAGTGTGCGCCCTGCAGAAATTCCTCCACATGTGCGGAGACTCCACACATGTGCAGGCCCTGCACGCGCAACTTTACTACACGTAAGTATCTTGGTGAATCGGGTCCTCGAAGTTTGAAATGGTGATGGCAAAGGCAGCTAGGTCACCCTAAATGATGCCCCGCATGCGCCCTACTACCACAGACAACATGTACTCACCTCCGGACAGGGACGAAGGAGAAGTGAGCAGCGGCATTGGGAGAGAAATTCCTGGGGCTGTCCAAGGGACTGCTACCTGTGAAAGAGAAGAGACGGTAAAGAGTTAATGTCCGCAGGAGCACCAGATGTGCAACAGCACTAGCTAATTGTTGTGTGGTATCCTTGTCCAACAACAGACAACTGTGGGAGAAACTTGCTGCAAAGTAACAAAAAATCGCTATTTGATGATGTTTGGCAGATTTAAGCATCTGACACATTCCAATCCCTTCTCAATCACTTTGCAATGTTCGAGCACTTAACTGCATCACCACATCCTGCTAAAATGAGTTCAAATGGTGACTTTTTACAATGAAAGGACAGACCCGCCTTGAGTTCAGCCTTGAAATGGCATCTGTCCTTGACCAGGGGAAGGGGCTGAGGCCATCGAACTCTCAGACAGCAGCTCCAGCCAAATGCCCTAAAAACACTATCAGCATGAAGGCCCAGCTCCATCCCTGGGCTGCATCCAGCACGCCCCTGAGGATGAACACACCCAAGGAGCCCGGGGCGGGGAGGGGGAGCTCCCTCTCCCCCCAGAAGCCTTGAAAGTGTTCTTCACTTACTCCCTGTATTTACTCCCTCTGAGACACACCCTAGCAGGGAGCCACAAGTGCAAACACAAAACATATCATCCGATCCCGGGTCTTCCAGGAAACAAACAAAAATAACATTAAATCCTAAACTTCAAAGGAATTAAGACCCTGATGCGTAAGAGCTCAAACTTAAACAAAAAAAGGGCGCTCTGGCCTGCAGGTTACAAAAACCAGCAAATACACCAATATATCTCCGCGTTAGACACAAACATTCTGGCTGCTGAACTACATCAGAACGTCACAGCACTTGGACCAACAGAGTTCAACACTATATCTGAAATCCTAATTAAAATGTCTACTCCACCAGCACAAGATAAGTAACCTTTTCAAAGAAGGGTTTAAATCGATTATTTAAGCACAGCCTTCATGCCACATCCCAAGCAAGTGGCATTTTTGTGTGCAAATGTCACCTCCATGTAATCCCTAGTTTCCAGTCTCTGTATTCTTTTACACACAGAGATCTATCCAGAGAAAAAATAGTGCATTAGATGTAAGGTAGCAAAAAGTCACAGGAGCTTCATATGATTTTAGAGCAGCCTTAGCATGTGGAAGCACGCGCATGAAGCCTGGTTTATTGACAGCTGGTGTCGAAGACTTTAACTACAGAGCATTTGGTTTATCATTTCACTGTCTTCTTACCTATCATCATGAAGCCTGAATGTTCTCCATCATTGAGGGTTTAAAGGACCCACAGTAGAGTTGTAAGAAATTGGGTTATTAAGTAAGGAGGGAGGCATCGATGACCCACCTTTAGTAATAAGCACAGTCCTGGTTAGGGTCAGCCACTAAAGTCACTAAATTTACATCAGCTGAAACCCCTTTGCTATAGCACAGAGCAGACCGGCTTAATTTAGGGCAATATATAGAGTATTCCTGAAGTACCAAAACAGTAATAAAGTCAAAATCCAACAGGAGAATCAAATCAGAAAGATGATTTTTTTAAAACATTTAAATAAAAATATCACCAAAAAGTGCTAGGGATCAATCGCGATCAACCGGTCGTGGTAGATCCAGACCTAGGTCTCATTTAAAGCTTACCTCGATGGAGTCTGGTGCGGATACAGTAATCAGGGTTGACCCAGTCATAGATTTTTACTTAGTATTGAAAATGGAAATCCAAAGTTTTCAGTTGGTCAAGGCAGTAGGCTGCAGCCGCGGAGGGCTCCCTGAGGTCTGACAGCCATCTGACGACCTCCGAGTGAATCTGCTGGTTTTTGGCGGGAAAGCTCCAAAAGGGAGAAATTCTAATTTAACACCCAAGGATGGTCCCTTGCAGCAGTAAACTTTTGGCTCCAGCAACCAGTAAAGACTTCTTCATTCACAGTCACTTTTTTAGAGCTTGGATTATTCCAGTGTGGCAAGGCTGCAGACTGTGGACGTAGAGGGCTCCACTAGGCCTGATACCTTCCCAGCGAGGTCAAGCTGAATCAGATTTGGTGCTGCGGAGAAGCTCTGAGAAACCCAAATCTTCATCCCAGTGGCAGCGCACCTCAGTTGGATAGGCTTGACAGGTTTGTCCTGGGCCTCTGGAGGTCTTTGGAAACAAAATGTTTCTATGTCTCAGGTTTGTTTGGGGGGGTAGATGTCCAGCTAGATAGAGCCAAGTGTTCCAGGACCTCAGGAAAAACAACAGAGGGCCATGACTTTGTCCAGCAGAGGCCACCAGCAGGGTCTACTTGGTCCTGGTCAGCTGGGCAGTTGCATGAAAGGCCTCTTCTACCTCGTTGTGAATCTGGTGCTTGAACAGGAGGCGGTCAGCCTTATGACCCCTGGAGTCTACTTTTTTTGTCCTGCATTCAAAAGGGAGCAGGTCCAGTCCTTTGTGGCTGCTCTCAGGTCTCAGAGAGCAGGATCAGATCTATTCTGAACGTCCTCAAGTCCAGTAGTGTTCTGAGAAGGGTACTGGGAATGCCATGTGTATGCCCAACACCGGCCTGTGGGTGGACTCCTGGCTTCTCCTTAACCAATGGGGTAAAGGTTCCCAGGGGCTACCCTACCAACATTTGCAGAAATTCCTGTGTGCCCTACTGCAGACGATCCCAGAGTGCCCTTTCTCTGCCTAAATCCAAGATGGTAAAAAAGTTCTTCCCTTGTGAAGAGCTGGTGTGCACACTCGAGCTGAGGCCAAGCAGATGAGCAACTCCTCTTCTATGGTCACTTCAAGCCAGTTCTCGGGGCAGCTCCCGCCCCATTGGGATTTAAGCTTGTCTGAAAGGGAGAACAAATCAAGGGGCCTGTTCAGGTGTCATCTGGCATCTGCCAGTGACAGGGGAGACCCCTTAGAAATAAATGTATTTTCTGGGCAGTGCCCAAATGGTCATCCTGCTAGAGGAACAGAAAACACCTCCCAACAACCATGTCTTTGTCTCTGCTCTGGGAGCAGTTTTCAAACCTCATTTAGGGCGTAAGCACTCAGAGGGCTGCAGCTGGAAGCTAAAGCAAATTAGCCTCCATAGGCATTAGGCAGGGAAAAGGGAACATGCTAAATATGTATTTTCCTTGCTATTTAATAAAAATCAGATATCACTTGTAAATTGGGCTTTTAATAAATATTAAAGAGCCCACAAATTATATTTCTAGCAAAAGACAGCATTTTTAAATGTAGTAATGTATCCCAATGTTTCTCTATGGAGCAACCAGCCTTGCTTCAGTAAAAAAAAAACTATTTTGGGTGCTTGTCACTGTAAGGGTATGTTTAACATCAAACTTCTACTTGTGCTTTTAGATGCCATGCATTATGATCTATGGTCTACAAGGCCTACTTAGGGGTGACTCATTAATATTTAAAAGGACTCTTCAGATATTTTAAAAGAGTTTAATTTGGCAAGCTGAATTGCAGTTTTTTAAACTGCTACAGTCAGGCTACAATGGTAGGTCCAAAGACATGTTTACACTGCCACTGTGGTAGCTGGCACAATAGGTGATGCAGTTAACCAGCAGCATTTAACCTATAGGTCTTGCGTACACCACGTACCATGCACTAGGGACTTACAGGTAAGTTGAATATGCGAATTAGGAGTACAACAATTCAACCATGGTTAGTGGTGGAGCTCAGGCACTGGTTAGCAGCGGTAAATTGCACAGAGTACTACGGCTAGTAAAAATAGCGTTCAGATAAAAGGTGAAAAATCCAGGATAACCAGGCAGAAAATGCAAATTTCCTACTAAAGTCAGCCTGCATGAACCCTTGCTATTTGCTGTAATGCTCACAATTGTGTGTTGACACACAGCTTGATATTAGGACTTCTCCACTGAGATGCTCACCCTTTCTTTTCCCTTGTGCCCGCCCTTTGAACTCTTGCTCCACTGTCAGTAAGCATAAGTGATTCCATCTGGCTGTTCGAACTAGATTTCCCTGAGTTAGGCTGGGTGGCTGGACTGAGTTTGATGTTATCAAGCACCAATTACCAGCAATGACTTTCTTCTATTTTTAGCCAACATGGTTGTTTTTCACTACTATGTACTTTGGACCACTCGGTCACAGTGAATACCACGAGGGCAGGAAAATGGATGTTAATTTATCCTGGCCTTTGAAAAAAAACATTTTAGAGAGGAAAATAATAGCAAGCTTAAAATGTAAAAAAACAACGGAGTCACCTATCAGCGTCTTTGTGACATGTATTTATGACATGAATAGCGTCTACCACAAAGGATCAGTGCAAGTCGTACACAATGATGTTTTCCTGCAGAGTGTTGAGGCATTTATTTCCACATTCCAGGTTCTTCCCTGGGAAGACAAGGGGACCATATCATGGAGGCTAATAGCAGTTTCATCCTCGTCTATTACTAGACATGCTGTACATCTAAGCCAGATATTCACCTGATTACAGACGATTGGACGAAACCTGTGTGACCACCTAGTCAGACTGATTTGCAAATAGCTAACAATTAATTCTGTACTAGGTGTGTGCAATCCACCTACTGAAGGCAAAGCTTAATTTGTAAATAGAAATGTGCTGGTACCCAAAGCCCTCCTCTTAAACACACAACTGCTGCAATTAAATGTGCAAGCACTGAATACTGAGGCAGTGTAATCCTAAAGCTATCTTGGGCCTCCTTAATCCGTTTACAGCCACTCCCTGCCCCTTCAGCTCACTATTGCAGCTTTCTGCTTTCTCCCTTTGTGATGCTTTTTCATTTTTCTCTTCCTCTGTCTTTCCCATATGCTCGCAGCAAATGCTTGAGGCAAAAGACTAAGCGCCGGACGTCAAAAATAAGTGTAGTTGCTCGGGAACAGCAAGCACAAATTAAGCACTGACTGAAGGCCATCTATGGTCCTTTAGATTCAGCCGAGCTGAGCTGGAAACTACACAAAGCAAAATCTGTCACTTCGCTCCACGATAAAAACCCTTCTGATCATTTAGTGCTTGCACTCTCCATTCCTTTGCGCAAATGTCTGTGTAGATGTGCCCAGCCGTGACTGCCAAGAACTCATGTTTGAATTTGCACAGCTTTTGATTGCTATTGCACCCAACCAGTGTCCCAACAAAGGACTGAACAAGTAACGTTCCTAAGAAATCATGATGTCCAGGGCACCCCAAAAGGCTGGAACCAACCCCAAGATGAGCTACTCAGTGATTGTAAGCTGGCCTAGAAAAACAACTGTACTTCCCTGTAAAGAGTGGGACATCCTCCATCAGGAAGACGAACTGCCAGCGTGTCATGGACCCTGGTGCAAGGAAGGCAATGGACCCCCTGCCTACAGTATGAATGACAAAACAGAGCAATAATCATGTTTCAGTTGGTCCCCCAGGCCTATGGAGCCCAGTGCCACTGCACCTGCTGCACCAGCGGAAGTTACGTCCCTAACTGCGCCCAGCATCATAGGCAGCTTCCCTTCTCAAGAACCATCACGAACTGTCTTGTTAAACCCTACAAGCAATGACAAATGACCAATGCTGGCAACCTGCTGCTTTCTCTAGCGGCGCCCTTGTCCTTGAAACGCACAGCTTCGGGCGCTGGTGAAGAACGCATCACCAGTCATTTTAAAGCAGAAGGGAGATTAGAAAACGCTCCATCCGGAGGCGAGGAAAAGCTATTGTGTCCAATTCAATCAGCTCGCAAACAAAAACCGCACCTCTGACATCCCGCGAGCCAATGGAAACGCAGATCGAACCCGCTTGTGACACGGCAGTACAGCAAGGAGGCTCCAAGGGGCGATCGCTGAATGTTAATGCATGTAAAAATCGTGAAGTCAGCAGCTAAATAATGTATATTTATAAAGACGGTAAATGTGAATTTACCGAGCAGTGCCAAGGTTTGAGATTCAATTTGCAGCCCAACAGGGGGTTTATTGTTTTGCGTAGAACCAACTGAGAAAAAAGTGTATGCCCTTTTGCGAAAGACAGTGTTCAAACCGGCTGACGCTTTTTTTTCACCAGTCGATAAAGCGCCTCGACGTTCTCTTTCGGTGAGTGTCAAATTATCAACCTGGGCCTGACATCATCTCTGCCACGGAGGGATAGCAACGTTTTCCACGCTAAGAGCAACCTTTTCACTCTGGGACTTAAGTATACAATAATGACTTGTATTTTAAAGAATTAAGTATTCTTTTTTTATCAATGCTTATTTAATTTGTGAACAAAAACGTGCCGGTGCCCAAAGCTTTCCTCTGAAACACGTGGCTGCTGCAATTAAGTGTGGGAGCACTGAATACAGAGGCAGCGTAATCCTGAAGCCATGTCGGGTCTGTTCAATCCATTTACAGCTACTCCCTGCCCCTTCAGATCACTCTTGCAGCTTTCTCCCTCTGTGACGCTTTTTTGCTCTCAGTAAATGCTTGAGGCTGAAAAATAAGTATCGGCCCTCAAACATAAGTGCCGGTGCCCCGCACAGGAAACCACCGGCTCAAATTAAGCACTGCTTTTTACCCACAATACAATACTGCACAGAAAAGCTACCCAACGCGTAAGATAATTCTTATACAATGTCCAGTCGCAAATACGTCAGCATCTTGAATCGAAATCTACAGGTTGTGCTTGACTTGGCCGGGTTCTACTAGTGTCACGATTATCGTGGTATGAGCAAAGGCGATGGAAAAATTAGATGTTTTGCAACTTTTATGACCAGTGAAAGTAAACAGGTTTGGAAACGTTTGCAGCTAAAAATAAATAAGGTGCATATCTGTTAGTTACAACCCAAACAGCCAAAGATGCAAAGAGGATTGTTCTGTGTGGACCTGCTGAATACCAGTGTGGCACCATGCCCATAGGGGGCGGCCGTAGCGCCTGCGTGCAGAAGACCTGGATGCACAGTTCTTCACTGGAATCACTGTGCAGCACTGAACCAACCCACTGAGATGCCTTTAAGAAAAGTACTCGAATCTGTGCCCCAAAGTTACCTCAGCACTTCAGCTGAGGTCACTGCGTCACAAATAAAAAATGTACACATTCAATTAGAGCTATTATCTCCAATAACCGCCAACAAGAGACATGCCAGAATGTTCCTTTGCTTGATGTCTGCTTGGCTACGGATGCCTACGGCGGCGTGGGCCCCTTCAAAACATCCAAGACCCCTGTAGGCAGACCTGAAGCCATGTGCTCCTCACAGTCAGACTCACCATCGACTTACAACCGAGCCTTCTCCGCTCCAAAAAGAAAAAAAACACAACACTTAAGGACTGTGAGAGGACACACACTTACAAACACAAAACCTTAAAAAAAAAAACAACAAGCATTGGCAAAGCCAATATGTCTTTTTATGGCATCCACTGCTTTTACCAATGCTTTTAGTAAAAAGCAAAATGCTTTTCGTCGCTGCCGTGCAGCTTCAGTAGAAAGAAACGCTTCATGGCACGATACACTCATGGTGCTCCAGAAAACGACTCATTCAGGAGACATCTGCACACATGATGACATGTGTACATGCCACCATGCTTGCAAGCACCTACTGAACCACACGGGTGCCTCTTTGTTTATCTCTCCTAGTAATATTCGCGCCTCCAGAAGTTCAAGCCTACTCCCAAGCCAAACCATATTCATATCTGAGCATTAATCAACCATGTCCAATTATTTACTTGGACAGACAATCCTATGCTAATGAACTCACAATTAGCATGCAAATGAACTCCAGTTGCACAGGAAGGCATTGTGTTACAAAGTGCCTCATACATATGGATTGTAGTTCCAATTATTCACTAAACCAGCTCTAAAAACATAGAAAATCCCCCCCTCCCCCCAATTTAAGAATGCAAAATGTATCTGGCAGGGCTTGCCGAAGAAGCTACAAAAAGTAAATTCCCAATCCACGAAGAATCCAGCCCTGATTTCTGGAAAAATATGAGCTTAAAAGGGAAACACAGGAAAATAAAAATCTCCAGTGATTTATACAAAATTGAACACGAGTTGTGCGAAAAAAAAAAATCAAATAATATTTTTCACGTCTCTTCTGGAGGGTTGATGTCGCTACAAGCGTTTAGGGTTTGAAGAAGAAGCAGGGGAAACATGATGGAGGACCCAGCCGCAGGACAGGGTCTCAATACCAGGCGAAGATGACTAAATGTTTCCAGGCAAATGAGCTGCCTGCCCTCGCCTGGAACCGGCGTCGGCGGCTGCCAGGGATGGATGGCTACCTACTGGAAGAGGCCGGCTTCGGAAACTGTCAAGTGAGAGCCAGTCTTTATCCGAAGCATCTACAGACCACGGATCAATCCCCTCAAAGGCGGTTTCTTGTTGCTCTTTGCCACTGGTCTCTCGTCCATCATGCTCCACACACAGGGCGTCCTCCCTCTTCCTTTGTCTTAATGCCAGGGAACGAGGCTCCTGCTGTACTTAGCAGGAACATCAATTTATTGAAAAAATGTACATGATGGATGCAATGTTACTGGTAATTACCCCAAGCCACTCTGAAGTCCATCATGTTTTTTGTTCACAGTGGCACTGCTGACAGGAGCCAAGGTTAACCAAATCAGCCTTGGTCTTGCTCCAACAGCCCTCCAGACCAAGTATAAGCAATTGTTTCTTTTTGTTTCCTGCTTAACTAGAGACCCAGTGAAGCAGGAACTCAGAGCGTAAACAAACAGGGAAGCAGGAATGCACCAGAGACCTGTGGGCGAAAGAGACACCTTTTGCTTTCCGAAACACCTAGGGACTGGGAGCCGGCTCAAAAAATGGTTACAATCCCTCCTCTTCCAGCATTTGGCCGACCATCTCATCTTGCAGAACACAAGCTCCAAGGTAGATCAACCACACACTGTGTGACTGAACTATCAAATCCTTTTTTTTAATCTTTATATTTTAGGCACCTAATGTGGCAGCACAACTTGCAAATACCATGGGATCTGAAGGCGCGCAAAAAAACACAAACAAGCCGACGGAAAATATATGTAACTAAAACATGTTTCCAAGGTTTTTCCAGAATTCATTATTATTCGGCACTCCTCTGAAGTCTCTGACGAGGGTATTACAGACTATGGGACCAGCTACAAAAACAGATACCTCCCCTCCAGGAACTAGAATAAACAAGCTGATTAATATTAGTACATTGCTCTATACTGACCAATTAGTTAATGGATCTGACAATCCTAGGTACATTTCAAATTACCAAATGGCAATACTAACATTTATTTGGTATGAACAATGTTTCTGATTACCAATTTATTATGTATGTTTAAGACCACAAAATATGGCCACTGGCTACACATTTTTTGGGGTTTGCGTTCTTTTTTTCTGCTGTTCGGAGCACTATACTTGTATTAACTAGGGTAGTGAATTTGAGCAGGGCGATGATAATATTTTGCAAACCTGGCACAAATCTAAAAGTTTGTGGAGATATTTCTGGCAAAATCTAGTTTTCCCTCAACAACTCTCCTACTAAAATGAATGCTAATCTTTGATCATGCAATACTTATCTTTTGCAAGTTTTTTCATCTACCTATGACTTTTCTGAAGTTAGTTAAGTTTAAAAAAAAAAAAATCCTGGAGAATGTAGAGGCAAAGTTTCCTCATTCCCTCGGACACTCGCAAAGGTTGCATAACAAATGGGTCAGTCCACACTTCTGCTTCAACCAATATCTAAAGGATGGCTGGTGTAGGTTACAAAAGATTTCTAGAGAGTCGCGGTGCACTCTGAGTGGTGGAGCTAAATAAAGGGATTGGTCAGTGATGAAGAAGGAGCAGGGTAGACAGATGATGCATTTTGTGCATCAACAAAGGCTACTCTTCAAACCAACACACTATTGACCATGCATGACAAACGGAGTAACTACTTCTATGACCGCTAGGTAAGTATGTTTGGGCCTTGGTGGAGGAAAGCACAACTCAAATGGCACAAGACTATGGTGAGGTATAGCAGGATGACAAGAATAGCCATAACTCCTGGCCACTGCAGAATGCACAGTTTAAGTATGACCTCATTGTGAAGCAGCTGGGTGACCTACATATATAAAGTAACAAATGTTAAAATACTACATTAAAACAAGATGTTAATGTTTAGGAATCTGCACTCTTAATTCGGTTAGTAAAACTTCTCTACATAAAGTTGCTATACCTAGAGTGAAATGCACTGTAGTTCCATCAACCTTGAACGGGGGGGGCTGGGGGCATG
Organism: Pleurodeles waltl; assembly: GCF_031143425.1. Taxonomy (NCBI): domain Eukaryota; kingdom Metazoa; phylum Chordata; class Amphibia; order Caudata; family Salamandridae; genus Pleurodeles; species Pleurodeles waltl. The sequence goes on from NC_090443.1 coordinate 957,307,009, forward strand.
GGAGGGTGACTGAAGGCCAACGTGCTGCGGTGGTCTCTTACAGGGGGACTAAAAATCCTGCCAAAAGCAAAACTCCACTCGGGGGTGGGGGTATGAGGGCATTTAGGAACCCGGCCTACACGGGGGCCATCCAGGCGCTACAGTGGGCCTGGCAAACAGCGCTGAGGTGGGCAGAGAGACGTCAGGACTGCTCCGAGAGAGAAGTGAGGCTGAGAGGAGGCTCGGAGCAGAACCCGCCGGGACATGGGGGGGATAATTCTGAGCGGTGGTGGGCAGAAGTGACATGTGAGAGTGGCCGCCTGCGGAGAGGGAGCAAGCGACCCCGGCCTGAGCCGAGACTGTGCGCCCGACGATGAAAGTGCCAAGCCTGGAGACGGGCCCACGAAGAACTGTGCCATCAGGCCCATGGCACAGCGGGAGAACCTGGGCAGCAGTGAACGGTCAGGTCAGTGCCTCAGAGACACTGAATACACGGGGGCTTGTTCACCACCTCCCTTCCCCCCAGCTGCGGACATGAGACACGTGATCACTAGTGAGCCCCCACCTCTACCAGGCCCTGTGGTGAAAGGGGAAAAGAAACACTGGTGTCACCCGAGGGTGGTATGGTGCAGACCGGTGTGAGTGCTGATGTTGCCACGGACACACCCAGCGTGCGCCCCTGCTTTACTGAGGCCTGGACGGGAGGGACAGTCTCGGGCTCACCCTGCGCCGGAGCACCCTGCCCACGAAGCACAGTGCAGAGCGGGCCCTGCCCATGCATTGACACCAACACTCACAACAGTAAAGAGCTATTCAGCATCATCAAAGAGCTCTCCACTCCCAAGACTTGCTCCAACGAACCAATGCCATCACAGGAGTTCTGCAACTCATTCGCAACCCACTTCCATCGAAAGATAGAAGGAATCCACAACAGCTTCAACCCCCAGACCAAACAGCTGACTACTAACATCCACAAACCCAACCCCCAAGCAACCCCCACCTCCTCCACACCTGGACCCCCATCAACAAAGAAGACACCGCCAACACCATGGCCTCCATCGACTCCGGATCACCATCGGACCCCTGCCCACACCATATCTTCAATAAAACAAATATCATCATCGCTCCCCACCTCTGCAACACCATCAACAGCTCCTTCAACTCAGCCACCTTCCTAAAAAGCTGGAAGCACACAGAAGTCAACGCCCTGCTGAAAAAGTCCAAGGCAGACCCAGACGACCCGAAGAACTACCGACCAATCTCCCTCCTCCCATTCCCAGCCAAAGTAATTGAAAAAATCATGAACAGCCAACTATCCCGATTCCTGGAAGACAGCAAGGCACTCAACACCTCCCAATCCGGATTCCACAAACACCACAGCACCGAGACCGCACTCATCTCTGCGACAGACGACATCAGGACCATGCTCGACGAAGGAGAAACAGCAGCACTTATCCTCCTGGACCTTTCCGCAGCCTTCCACATGGTATGTCATCACACTCTCCGCACACGCCTCCATAACGCCGGAATCCGCGATAAAGCACGATTGGATCTCATAATTTCTTTCAAGCAGAACCCAGAGAGTCCGCCTTCCACCGTTCCTATCAGAAGCCTCCAGAACCATCTGTGGCGTCCCCCAGGCCTCGTCACTCAGCCCCACGCTCTTCAACGTGTAGATGTCCCCACTCGCCAACATCGCACGAACACACCACATCAACATAATTTCCTACGCAGACGACACTCAGCTAATCCTCTCCCTCACGAAAGACACCACAGTTGCAAAAAACAACCTCCACAACTGACTCCAAGCCATCGCCAGCTTGATGGAAGCAAGCCGCCTCAAATTAAACAATGACAAGACATAGATCCTCATCTTCGGAGCCAACCCCTCAGCATGGAACAACTCCTGGTGGCCCACCTCCCTAGGATCCGCACCACCCCCCACATCCCACGCACGTAACCTGGGATTCATCTTAGATTCCACACTCAGCATGACTCAGCAGGTCAACGCCATCTCCTCTTCTTGCTACAACACCCTCTGCATGCTCCACAAAATCTTCAAGTGGATTCCCGTTGAAACCAAGAAAACTGTCACCCTCGCCCTGGTCAGCAGCCGACTGGACTACGGAAACGCCCTATATGCAGGAACAACAACCAAACTCCAAACAAAGCTGCAGAGAATCCAGAACGCATCCGCCCGACTCATTCTGGAAGTCCCATGCCACTACCACATCACCCCCCACCTCAGAGACTTGCACTGCCAACCAATACCAAAGAGGATCACCTTCAAACTCTTCATCCACTCACACAAGGCCCTCCACAACACAGGCCCAGCCTACCTCAACTAAAGACTCACCTTCCACACCCCCACACACAACCTTCGCTCTGCCAGCCTCGCCCTCGCCCCCGTTCGCCGCATCACCGCCGGAGGAAGATCCTTCTCCCACCTGGCCGCCAAGACCTGGAACTCCCTACCACTCCACCTTCGCCAAGACCTATTAACTTTCAGGAAACACCTAAAGACATGGCTTTACAACCAGTAGCTCCCCCCCCCCCCCCCCCCCCACCAGCGCCTTGAGACACTAACGGGTGAATAGTGCGCTTTATAAGTCTCATGATTGATTGATTGATGCCGGGGATCAACCTCGAACTCCCACCCCCCTTTGCTGGGGAAACGGGATCCACACACACATAAGTGGGAAACTATTATTATTTTCAAGGGAACTGCTGGTACTGAGACTTGATGGTACTGGTCACAGATCTTCCACACGCCCCAGCGTCCAGGTGGTAAACAGTTCAGATGTTGTTTAGAGTTTGGGATTACACATACCGTGAATTGGGGGCTTGGTCACATGGCAGGTCGCAGCACAGTATGGTGGGGTGGGGTGGGGTGGGGGGGATGTTCTTAGGGGAGTTTATAATGCATAAGAATATCAGGCTACCAGGGGAGATGAGGGAGGGGGAGGCTTTCACCCGGTAGAGGAAGGGGAAAAAGGGGAACCATGAGCACCAAAATGAACGCCCAGCAAATGACATTGTTAACATGGAAAATTAATGGATTGGGTAACAAGTTGGAGAGAAGGTTGATTATCAAGGCGCTCAACAGATACAAGGCAGATATAGTCTTCTTGCAAGAAACACCTCATGGACTCTCAGCTCAGTAGCCTGGGGGAGAGGATGATATAGAGTAGCCTCCTCCGTGCAAGAGACCTAGAATGACCAGAGAGGAATATTGTTTGACAGAGCGAGACGAGGTATAAAATTAACTCACAAGGCTAAGAACAAACATGGCTGGGGACAACGCAGGCCAATTGTTGACTTGGCTAGGGAGCAAGGAAAGAGAGAGAGATTATTGGTGCAGGAGCTTAGACAAGATTCCGGGAACGGAGTGACAGGTAGTGATAAAGTAGCAGAGGTCTTTGCTGACTTTATGCAGGACTTCTATAACGCAAGACCTCTAGACCCTGAGGCAGAGGTGCTGGACTTCATTAAAGACTGTCCAGTGAAGTACCTACGGCTGGAGCATAGGAAGGAACTAGAGGGAGAAGTGACTCTAGAGGAAATAGCTCTGGCAATGGGACAAATACAGGCAGGCAAGGCCCCGGGCCCAAAAGGTTACCTATAGAGATCTTCTGCAGACTGTCTAGTAGGGTCACAGGTCCACTGCGAGAGGTCTACTTGGAGGCATTTGAGACTGGGACACTGTCTGAGGACCAAAGAACCATAATGGTGATGTTAATACCGAAAGCAGGTAAACCCACAGATAGATGTGTTATATAGACCCATATCGCTGTTCAACGCAGACCCCAAGATACTAGCGTTTTTGCAGATTGCAAGGGGTAGTCACTGATCGTGTGCATCCAGATCAAAATTGATTTATACCTAATTGCTCTACTAAACTCAGTCTTCGCAGACTGCATAGCAATATTGCAGAGGTTGACAGATTAGGAGATCCATGAGTGATAGTATCACTTGACGCAAACAAAGCGATTGACTCAATAGAATAGACATACCTGTTTGGACTTTTAGAAAAAAATGGGGTTTGGGCCCATTTATGTCAGATGGGTTCAACTATTATATACAGCACCCAGGTCCAGAGTGAAGCTGAATGGTAGACTATCAAAGAGCTTCCTGGTGAAGAGGGAACCCCGGCGGGGGCGGAGAGAGATAGGAGAAAGAAAGACGTACCATTTCTGCTCCGACTAGAACCTCAACAGTTTAAGTACCTAGGGATTTTGATAACAAAAAAGGCGAATGCCCTTTACGAGGCTAACATTCTAACACTGCTCCAGAAGCCGGGCAGCGACAAAACAGTGGAGCAGACTGCCATAGTCAATTATGGGCCTAGACAGCTATGATCAAAATGTTAGCGCTGCCCAGATCCCTTTACGTGCTTCAGAATACCAGATGTGTTCTTCAACAAAGTGGACATCCGATCAGAATACTGTAATGGGCCGGAGGACAGCTATGTATAGCAATGACATTGTTTCTGTGTAGTAAACTTGAAGAAGGTATAGCACTGCCGAACAATTGGGCATATCAAGATTGGGAGGATCCGACGTCCCACCTAGATAGAAAGAGTATGGGAAACAGGAGCTACCTACATGTATTATACGGAGGGAAACCTAAGGCACAAGCAGGAACAACAACAAAGAGAGTGACTGAAATATGTAACAAACTAAACAGAGAACAAAAATGGGAGGACGGATTGACACTCAGAACGCCACTATGGGAAGGTACTAGGCTGCAGCTGGAAGCAATGAGGAGAGAATTTTGGGGATGGAATGCAACAGCACTCTCTACATTAGCAGATGTGTGGGATGCCAAAAGTAATAGTGGCATTCGAGCACCTACAGAAGGAATATAAGATGCACAACACACAATGGCTAAGATATAGACGACTGAAACATGCACTCCAAAAACGCATACCAGACGAAGAGGAACCACAGAAAGACTCCCTCCTTGAGCTAAGGTTGCTAGACAGTCACATAAAGAAAAAAGTGGTGTCACTCACATACGGCACCCTAATGAGAAACACACAGCACCCCTTAGCACACCTACAGGTACGCTGGGAACAGGACCTTCGGGAATTAGATTTAGAAGATAGGGTGACCGCACTGAGGTTTCCTCATAAAGTTGCAACGAAAAGTAGGTACCACCAAGATACTTCACAGGGCGTATTATACAAGGGTACTGCTACATAAAATAGGAAAGACGGAACATTCACAATGCCTCAGAAATAGAGGACTTGAGTGAACACTACTACCCGCATTATGGGAATGTCCCAAATTGAGAAACATTTGGGAAAAGATACCGAAATAGCTGGAAGAGGCAGCAAGGGCACCATTGGACCTGCAGCTCCAGACTGCCATGTTGTATATCTGGGGACACTCGGACTTTACCAGGAGTCAGAAAACACTGATCAATCTGTTGCATTAGTGCAAAAAGGGACATAGTGCAAAAATGGGGAGACCAATCCCCTCCCAAATATGCTAACTAGGAAATACGAATGCAACGTAGCAAAATGCTGGAAAAAGAGATATTTAAAGGAAGGGGCTGCCTGAGAAAGTTCGAGGATATGGGGCACCTGGGAAATGCAGAACATGTAATGAGGGGATGACCATAACTGTTGATGATCAAAAAAAACCTGCCTATGGGTGGGGATCCAGGGGAAAGGAAGGACATAAGAGAAGGTCTGGCGCCCAGCTGACCCCTGGCACGGGAGGAGATATTTGTTTAGAGACACATGCACCATACTCAATTTGGGGACAGGATCCAGAGAAATGTCCTATATTATTTACTTGTCGCCTTGCTTCCTCCCCTTTTCTGATGGATATAGGTCCCCCATTGACAGCTAACTGTTGAATGTACTGTCTGGTCATCTGCTGGTGCTCTGCAACTGATGCAAAATTGTTCATTATATTGATGATAAACTAACAAACAATAAAAAATAATATTAAAAAAACCTTGAACAGCCCAAGGATTTTCTGTGCTGTAGGCAAAACAATATTTTGCCTGATAGATCACTCCCCTCAGAGGGCTTGCAGGGGATTTCGAGACCAAACAAAGGAAGACTGGCAATGAAAATCAAGAAAGGTAAGAGCCGGAAAGCATACACTGAACCTACGCCCTAAAACTACTTCTCTGGGAGCAAAAGTAGTAATGTAACTCTTTTTCAGACTCTTTACTCACCGCTGGAAGGTCTGTGTAATTAAGAAGTGCCAAGACACTCAAAAACCTGCTAATGTGTTCAAAGCACTCAATAGGCAGAACATGTCAGCTCAAATCTCCACTGAAAGACGCCCAACCCAGGTGAGTAAATTCAAGGCTGGATGGGTGCAGATTATCCCAAATTTAACAGCTCCAAAACAGAGATTTTAGGACTAATGAAACCTACTACTCCATCGTCAGCTACTTTTTGGCATGCGAGCCTGGGAGCACCTCCATTGCTGGTGCCCATAGAGAAAAATCTGTGAGTCAATATGGACACCCCACTTACATAGTCAGGCCAAAAATCAGCAGTTACTCAAACCTGTTTCTTTCTATAATGCTTGATCAAATGAGTGTTACCCTCGTTCACACCAACTCAGAAGATCACTAATCCGAATGCATTTGTTTCATTGTGTTTCTAGTATTGTAATTCTATCTACCTAGGCTTGCCAGCATATCGAATCAAATAGTTATAATTAGTTCAGAATTTCGCCACAACAGTGGCCAAAAGGAGGCAGTGTAGTTTCTGTGTAACTCCTACATTGACAAAACTTTATTGGCTACTGTTAGAAATGGGGTATTTGGTTGACAGTCAGGTTACCCCCTGTTCAAGCAAGGACCCTCACTGTAGTCAGGGTAAAAGAGAATCACCCTCAGCTAACCCCTGCTTACCCACTTGATCGCAGGGCAGTAGGCTTAACTTCAGAGTGCTAGGTGAAAAGTATTTGTACCAACACGCACAGTAACTTAATGAAAACACTACAAAATGACAAAACACAGGTTTAGAAAAATAGGAAATATTTATCTAAACAAAACAAGACCAAAACGACAAAAATCCATAAAACACAAGTCAAGTTATAAATTTTTAAAGATTAAACTAAAAAATAGCGCTTAGAAACACAAAATGCTTCGATGAGGTGTTAACACGGCGTCGTGACGGAGTCGTTCCCAATAATCCAACACCAGTGGCACCGGCCACGGAGTCGCGCAGACCCCCGTTGGTGAAGAATGGAAACCAGCTGATGCGGAAGTCGGGGATCGCGGCGTCTGTGCGAAACGTTGAATCCGCGCACTTCGAGCGGCGTCGGTCACGGCGACTTTCGCGGACTTCGGTGGTGCTGCAGCAGTGTCGGGCCTGCGAAGGTCGTCACGTTCCAGTGAAGATCACGGAGTCAGTTGCAGGTGGCGTCACCAGATTCAGCAGCGGCGTCGGTCCAGAGTCGTCCGAAGTCGATTTCCTTTAATTTTCACCAGCTTTTCCTTTCAAAAGGCCCAGGGACTGGATAGGGTACCACCTGTCAGGGTAGGAGTCTCAGCAGAGAGTCCAGGTGCTGGTAAGGGAAGACTTTGATGGCCCTGAGACTTCAGAACAGGGGGCAAGCTCAGTCCAAGCCCTTTCTCAAGAGAGTCTTTCTCAAGCAGGAATATGCCTTGCACAGGCAGAAGCAGCAACTGCAGGATAGCTCCACAAAGCACAGGCAGGCCTGCACTTCTCCTCAGCACTTCTCCAGGCAGAGGTTCCTCTTGATTACCAGAAGTGAGCTAAAGTCTGTGGTTTTGGGTGCCCTTCTTATAACAAATTTCTCCTTTGAAGTAGGCCTACTTCAAAGTAAGGTCTCTTTTGAATGTGAAATCCTGCCTTGCTCAGGCCAGGCCCCAGACACTCACCAGGGGGTTGGAGACTGCATTGTGTGAGGGCAGGCACAGCCCTTTCAGGTGTGAGTGACCACTCCTCCCCTCCCTCCTAGCACAGATGGCTCATCAGGATATGTAGGCTACACCCCAGATCCCTTTGTGTCACTGTCTAGTGTGAGTTGCAACCAGCCCAACTCTCAAACTGACCCAGACAGGGAATCCACAAACAGGCAGAGTCACAGAAATGGTATAAGCAAGAAAATGCTCACTTTCTAAAAGTGGCTTTTTCAAACACACAATCTTAAAATCGACCTTACTAAAAAATGTATTTTTAAACTGTGAGCTCAGAGACCCCAAACTCCACATGTCCATCCGCTCCCAAAGGGAATCTACACTTTAATCAGATTTAAAGGTAGCCCCCATGTTAACCTAAGAGAGGGACAGGCCTTACAACAGTGAAAAACGAAGTTAACAATATTTCACTTTCAGGACATATAAAACACATTACTATATGTCCTACCTTAACCATACACTGCACCCTGCCCTTTGTGGCTATGTAGGGCCTACCGTAGGGGTGTCTGACATGTAGGAGAAGGGAAGGTTTAGGCCTGGCAAGTGGATTGACTTGCCAAGTCGAATTTACAGTTAAAACTGCACACACTGCACTGGCAGGTCTGAGGTATGATTACAGAGCTACTTATGTGGGTGGCACAACCAGTGCTGCAGGCCAACTATTAGCATTTGATTTACAGGCCCTGGCACCTCTAGTGCACTCTACTACGGACTTACTAGTAAATCAAGTATGCCAATCATGGATAAACCAATCAACCATACAATTTACAGAGAGAGCATATGCACCTTAGCACTGGTTAGCAGTGGTAAAGTGCTCAGAGTTCAAAAGCCAAAAGCAACAGGTCAGAAAAGATAGAAGGCAGGAGGCAAAAAGATTGGGGATGACCCTGCATAAGCAAAAAAGTCCAACAGCTACCAATAAAAGTGAGAGAGCTATTCAGATCACTTTGCCTAGTTCATAAACCTGTACAACATCCAAACATGTCACCAATTGGATATCACGTTAAACTATATCAACCTACCCGGACCTTGAGATCCACATTTTAATTTAATTTTATAATACCAAAGAGAATACTAGAAAGAGAATCATTATTTGAAATTTAGGAAAAGCTTCAAGACCTGGCTGTTCCCCCACAGTATAATTGTAGTAGCTCATCGAGAGCAACTGCATTTTGGTTTTGATCTGTTTTTAGAGCCACAATATCCTGGCAGGGTAAAAGAAGTGCTCTACAATAAACAAAAAAATAAAATAAAAAATTACATATGGTGAAGTCTGTCAAGAAGTGAAAGTGGATTCTCAAAAGAAATTTGGACACAGGAAAAATACCTACTCAACCTTCTAGAATATGTTCCCACCAGAAATTTCAATTTCTGTGCTGCCAAATGGTACAGTTCAAAGTCTGGTACCCCAAGCCTCCCCTCTCCGCAAGTGAAGAGTCGTCAGGGCTACTCGTTGGCACCCCCTGGTCTCACACCAACTCTCGTAAGAGCCCATCCAAGGTGTGAAATCAGGACACCAGGATGAGCAACGGTAAACTGGCGAAGAAATAAAGAAGCCTGGGGAGCATCACCATTTTGGACAGGGCGATCCATGCCATAATGGGAAGTTTTAATGATCACTAAATGGCTACTGCAGGTTTCAATACTCCCCCCAGGTTACCCTTGCGAAGGTCTTTCAAGTCGTGATAAATCTGAATTGCCAGATACTTACGTGTGCGGGGGCCCACTGGATATCGTCTGGGCAGGAGAGCGGGCGTGGCATCTCTGCTATCATTGGCAAGACACACGTCTTACATTGATTGAGGCGCAGGCTTCAGAGGTTGCCAAAGTCCTCTAGCATTTACAACACCCATGGCAGGACCGCGTTCCCATCTCACAAATAAATGAGGTTGTCAGCATATAGGGAGATAATGTGCGGTGTTCCCCGCCTGATCACTCCCTACTCTCTGGCCACAGCCCGGAAGCTCTCCGCTAGTGGTTCAATCGTAATGGCAAACAATAAGGGCGAGAGGGGGCTGCCCTGCCTGGTTCCCCTGCAAATGTCATAACTACTCAAGATTGTGAGTCCGGTCTTCACTCTCACTGTGGGCCAGGTGTGAAGCAGATTATCCCATCATGTCCATCGCTGCTCCAGCCTCATCCGCATCATCCCCGCTTCTAGATAGTCCCTGTGCACAGTGTCGAAGGCCTTTTCCAAGTCCATTGACACTATTGTAGCCGCCATCTCCGGGGGACATGGGTCATCGTAAGGAAGGGAATAGAGTCTCCATAGGTTGTGTGATGTACTACGCATAGGTATAAACCCATTCTGATCTATATGTATGAGAGTCTACATGGGAGGTTGTAACCGAGTCATGAGGACCTTGCTAAGCACCTTAATGTCAGTGTTCAACATTGATAATTGGCGGTAATCAGCCCCCGTCATGTCAGTCCGTTTATCTTTGGGGAGAGGTATCACCAAGGCCTCCCTATTGGATGGCGGCAGTTCGCCCGTTTTACAGGTCTGTGTATACATCTCTACCAGTCGGGCGCCAGAGTTCCGGCAAATCTCTGATAGAATTCTGGTGGGAGGCAATCTCTTCCCGGGGTTTTACCCATCGCCAGGGCTTTGATGGCAGTTCACACTTCCTGGGTGCACATCTGTGCCCCCAATTCCATGCCGTCTTGCTTTGCTCATGTCACCAAGCGTAGACCCACCAAGTAGGTTTGGAGAGAGTTCAAGTCAGCCCCCCTTGGTGCGCTATAAAAATATGTGTAATAGGATCTAACCTCATCATTGATGTCCGTCGTGGAATACAGCGGTGTCCCAGTTCTAGATGTCAAGCGGGTAATTGGTGTGCCCCTGCTCTCCGGTTTGATCAGCCAGGCTAATAATCTCCCTGCCCTTCCCTCTTCTTTGGGAATACTGCCCAAATATGCCTTGTAGTTGTGGCATCTAAGGCGCTCTAAGGCTTCAGTGTGTGCTTCGCACACTTCTGCTAGCTGTTGAGTGGTCCCCAGGTCTGTTCCCAACCTTGAATCCCACCGGTGCAACTCTGTCTCTAGGCGGGTTAGTTCCAGTTCTAGATCCTTCTTAATCTCCACTGTTTGTCCGAGGCAGTGCCCATTTATAACTGCTTTCAGGGCTTACCACTCTGTCCCTCTAGAGGAGGCGGTCCCCTTGTTCAGGGAGACATAATCCGTCAGTTTAGAGGCTAGTGCAGTTCGAAAGAACTCGTCCTCAAGGGCCCTAGGGTACAGTCGCCATATCTGAATTGGTGGGCGCCTCCCCAGTGTCTGTAGTGTCAGCAGCAATGGGTTGTGGTCAGAAACCGTTCTACCCAGAAATTCGTTATGTAGAACGTCACTCATGAGTGCCGTTGAGCAGAACATGTGATCAATCTTTGTATGTACTTGGTGGATGGAAGAGTAGCGTGAGTATTCCTTACTGTGAGGGTCCGCCATGAATCTTCCATACTGCATTGATCTATCCATTGCATCAGGCCTTTCACCACTCTAAGTGTTGCGGCTTCCTGCAGAGGGATATGAAGCCCGCTTCGCTTGCACCCCTGTTGTGTAGTCGGGAAACAGGTTCACTCTGCTGTTCTCTACTGTAAAAGGGCCCACCTCTTGTGCTCTCTGTAACAGGATGTCTAGATCCCTGTAATGTATCAGCTTAGCCACTACCGGTCTGGGAGGCTGACCCAGCGCTGGAGGTTAAGGCGGCAACCTGTGTGCTCTTTCCAGTACAAAAAAAATAAAGTGAACTGCTGCTCACCGAGGAGGGATTTCATCCAGGGTTCCAGGAAGGCCACAATATCAGCCCCCTCGCCCCCTCTGAAAGACCTATAATGCGAACATTGTTGCGGCGACTATAGCCCTCTGCGTCCTCCGCCCAATATTCTAGTCTCTGCACTTTGTCTGTGAGATGGGCTATCTGTGTCTCATGTGACCACTGCTGGCTGCCAAGACTTGTCAATTCTTCCAAATGTGGTTTTGACTCTGTCAGAGAGCTTCCGGTGGTCTGTCCGTGGGTGGTTCAGCTCCATCGACACCTTCCTGATCTCTTGCCCAAGGGTATTTTTCGATTCCTCAATCGCTTCCAGTATCTTTTGTAGGGTGGCTTGCACTGGGGCAGTGGGGGCAAAGTTGCGTAGGCTGGTGTAGGATCAGCTCCCCCAAAACCTGTTCGCTGTCAGGGCTAAATGGTCTCTGTGCATGGGATTTAAGGCGTTGTCTCCCCATTGGTGGGGCTCTGTGGTTGTTCCCGTACTAGTCTGTCTGGCCACAGTGGGAGGCAACTGGAGAGGGGACCCCTTGCCACCAATGTTAGTTCCTCCCCCCCCCATCCTCCAAGGCTGGCAGGCTTCCCCGGTGTTTCACTGGTCCCAACGCCCGTTTCCGCCGCAGGCGTCCTCTGCTGGTGGGTCTCTGCCCTTCTCCAAGGTGTGGTTGTGTGCAGCTGTTGTGCTCCAGACAGGGCCCCTCCTCTCCAGGCCTAGCGCGTCCCTGGGGGCTGCCTTGCTCACCTCCCCTTGGCGGGTTCACAGACCCCCACCACCTCCACCTGTGCTCGTGGGGTTTCTAGCCAGCCCCCCTCCCCCGGTCTCCTTCAAATGCCCCTCGGGGGGAGGCCGACACTCGATAGTACACCACCCCCTCCAAACCCCCGTTGGCCAGGCTCTTCAGCGGCTCAGTCCCCTCCACTCCTGTGTCCGTCCATGCCGCTCTCGCTGCCCCCCTCTCTCTGTCTAGTCCCAGGCGCCAGCCCCAGCAGGAGCTTCTCCAGTCTGCTGCGGGGCAGCGTCTTATCTCCTAGTGGCCTTTTTCACCCAGGTTATCACTGCCTCAGGCCCTTCCTGGGTTGTGTTCTCTGGGGCCTCGCCCGCGCCCCCTGACCATTACTCTCCTACACACCTTGCTGGGAGAGGGCCGTCTGGGCCCCAGCATGCAGAACACCTAGGCCTCCCGGCCCCTCGGTACAAGGGAGGCAGAGCACTGGACTGCACCCATCCCCCCTCTCCTCGCCTCCTCAGCTGTGCCACCCGGTGCCATCCGGAGTCAGGCCTCCCCCGTCCACAGCCACCACCGGCAGGAAGGCCCAAGCCTAACCTATCTCTTCCCCTGCGGCCTGCTCGGCGTACTCACAGCCGAGGGGCCGCGATCTTATGCTCCCGCCCGCATGGGCCTTTTCGCCAGTCTTCTACGGACCAAGCAGTGGCGGGTTGCCGCTTGCTCCTTCAGAGCACTGCACCGCTCATGCAACTGGGGGCCACATCTCCTAGCCCCCAGCTGCGGCATCATTAAGGCAGGATCACTGCAGGCCAGAGCTCGTTTTCTATGTGGCCACCATCTTCGGCAGTTGACTCCACCCCCCAGCCTCTCCCTTTTGTCTTTCACTTTTCTTTTCCGGTACAATACGAAGCTCCATGGACCGAGCTCCAGTGAAAGGATTTTTGGCACCCCAAAGAAAATAGTCTATGTTTTGGGTGCCTCTTCCTTTTAGCAATAAGTCATTCTGAGAGCCATCTGTTTCAGTCCAGTGCCCTCTTGTGGCGGTGCATTAGGACAGGTGCCTGGAACGGCCTTAGTGTAATGCCTATTAGTAACACAACAGATGCTGCACATCACAAATGCACAGTCAAAATAAACACGGGCCTCTGCAGGGGACATAATATTTTAACATCATGCACATTTTCTTATCTTTAATCAAGTTATCAAAGCAAGAGAGATTTACCTCTTTTACCATTTCCAATCAAGACAGAAGTAATGAAACTTAATTTTTTTTATGTTTTATGGTATATTAGAACATTGGAAAGTTGGGAGCCCCAGTGGAGACAATGGTATGCTCAGGGCTTTTACAGGCTGGTAAAAGCCCGGAGTGTCGACATTCCAATGTTCTTTGTTAACAGCAACAGCTGTGAACAAAGGCATCATAGAGCCGGAGGGGATTTTAATCCCTTTGGGCTCCATGAGGACTTTGTTTTATTTATTAGAACATTCTGCCCTCTATGTTCTAATAGCCTTAAAGCCCTTCGTAGCTGAACTTTACCAGTAATTACAGTCCTGCTCCCTTGTTAAAGGCCTCTAATGGCTACATTAGAGGGAGCATAGAGGTAGTGGAATATATGCAGGGCAACTGGAACGTCATTTTCTGCATAATTATAGATTTGTCGATTTTGCCAAATAATCCAGTGTCTGCTGCATAATCAGCAGATTTTTATTTTGTTTCAAACTCAAATGAATCAAAGTTACTATAACCATGGTGACGTTTTGCAATGCAAGGGAAATTCCTATTCAAAAGTTGAGCGGTCACTTCTTGGTTGCTTATTGATGTATTTGGGTGTTGAACTAGTACTTATGAGGTGAAACCTTTGACCAGATTAACACGTGTCAAAATGACAAAGTAGTGAAGTAATACTACCATAAATTGTGCTGCATTACGGTGAGTTATCTGCCCTTACTTGCTGCATAATTTAGTGAACTCTGATGCATAATTTGGACCAACACTGACGCATAATTCTAGTGGCCCTCAATATATGTATTTACAATGATGTTATAGGCTGCTAAACCTTGTAAGAGGACTTGTCTAACTCAGTGAACTGCAAACGTCCAATTAAATCACTGCGATATTCAGACAACGGTACACTGCGGAGCACGTACTATACAGAAAATGTGGTTGAACTCATCAAGGGTTCATAAAAGGAGAATCAGTTCTCAGGCTGTGGTCCTGGAGTAGCTCACCCCATTAGATAGGAGCAGGTACGATCCTGGCACCCACTCCTTCCTCTGAGTTTATCACTAACTCCCGCACATGGCACACTGCAGAGAGAGCATCCTCATGTAATTAACTAATTGACCATACAGTATTGCATGCAAGACAAAATTTGACAATGCCTTATGTAGTGGATATTAATTTGCCGCTTTATTAACGTGGACAACGTGTGACTGCCCTTGATAGCATATCTTGAGCATGAGACGAAAATCACTGTCAATCAACCTTTGTAAACATGCCATTAAAACTCAGCTTATTCTTTTTTAACACATCTACATTTCAAACTTTTCACAATTGCAGTGAGTGACCGGTGGGCCCTCAAGTCCTGGCCTCCATTTGTCACGCCTCCTTTTGCCCTTCCATTGTTTAGGCAGTCCCACCTTTCTTTTTTGGAGGGGCTCACTCCAATAGAGTTTTTGTTTCACCATGTTGTTTAGGGGGTAGCTTCAAGTTCTTTGTATTAGGCCCAACTCGCTACCTGGCGTGTCCTAAGACCTGCCATCCGACTTGGCGGGTGTGGACTGCGAGTGCCGTGTTCCGCTTACTCCCCACGCTTGGCCATCTTACACCCTGCCGTAAGGCATCCCCAGGCGTGTGGCTCTGTTGACACACCTCCTTACTGGGTGTGTCTTTTGCACAATTATTTGGTAAAACTTGTTTCTTTACGCCACGCTATCAGAGAGGCTCACGTCTTCTGGCAGCTCCCCGAAATTTTTTCTTTGTCTTTCATCCTCTTTTTTACTTTTTTTTTTTTACTCCATTGCTGCTGTTAAATTGGACCAGAAGATTCTCATCCCCTCTGGTGATAAATGTACGCCGTCCGGCCCATAGAGTTCTTGACGCCTGGGGTGGATCAACCCATGGCGGATACTTTCCAGACCGTTAATTTTGCAGTGCTTGGCGACCGCTATGTTTAACTTTCTCCTGGAGCGGTCTACTGCTTTATCCGATGTTGCTCCCCGCCAACTGATTCTGGGGATTATTTCAGACCAGATGATGGTGGTGTTGTCTAAGAGCCTGGTGAGGTTCCATAACGTCCCTCTGATGTCGTTCAGGAGTACTTTCCTTCCCAGGGTTGTCAAATCATTACCCCCCAGGTGGATAATTAACATACCTGGGTGTTTCTGCCCAGACTCTAATATCTTATGCAGGGTCGGCTGGAGCTGTGCCCATTTCATGCCTGGTGAACCCATCCATCTGATTGAATCTGCCGGGGTTCGTCCTAGCCTTGTCTTTTTTTCTTGCTTCATCCAGCCTTGTAGCCGGGATATGAAAGAGTGCCCTATCATCCAAGTGAGTCTGGGGGGTGCACCTGCTACTGCAAAGACAAGACACCATCATAATAGGTGAGGGCGGATGTAGCCCTTGTACGCTTTTGATCGCCATCTGCCCACCCCTTTTATTGTGCTTGCATCAAGGCCCAAACTGGCGGCTGTGGTGGCTGCCCCGATGCGAAATGAGTGTGAACCAAAGTCTGCTGGGAGCAAACCGCCCTTCCCGAGCATTTGTCGCATGACCGCCGTGAATTGAAATCTGCTCAGGTGGTCCCCCCTTTGGAGTGTTTGACCAGGGGACCTGGTCCCAAGGGGCGCACCATTAAATATTCCTACATGCTGCAAACCAGGCAGTACTCTGTTTGGGCTATACAGTTCAGGATGATGTCAGTGCCCCTGCCCTGCTGGTCCGTTTTGGATCGTCTCAGGGTAACGCACAACCTGCCAGGGTCCATGTGGCAATCCCCTATTTGTAAGCAAGAGTTGCCCCCTGAGTTTCTCGCTGATGCCACCAACTCGCCTATCCTAAAAGCCCCAAAGAAGGCCAAGGTAAATGCTGAACGGAACACTAGGAGTTCGTACTGGTTCTCTACCACGGTTTGAAGAAGATCTATCAAGAGGCTCAATTTGTTAAAGTGGATAGGATGTCTGGTGTCTTTCTTGTTCCCCTCGAGGCGCTTCCAGCCCTTCATTGCTGTCTTAATGTAGTGTGAGGCGGTGGGATCTGCGCCTGTATGTAGTTTTGCATGGTGCGCCACCGCCGCAAGGTGAGCCTGAGCCCAGGATTTGTTTTTCCTTGCTTGAATGCCCACATGATGAAATGCTCTGCCGCTGCTCGGGTTGCGGTCGGATCGGTTAACGATTCTAGCCCCCCAACGTCCATGAACACCTTGGCATATTTGGCGTATCTCTGCTGTGTCTCTGGGGTGAATGCGCGGTTAACTAATAGGGACAGGTCTGTTCTGCCAGCTCCCACAGCCCTGCTGGGAAAGGGGTCATACTGATGTTTGCTTCTGGGGCGAGCTTCCTGAACTTGTCCATCTGGAAACGAGAAAGGGCATCCGCCCGTGAGTTCTTAATGCCCTGGACGTGTCTGGCCCTAATGTCCAGGTTACTTTTGAGCTGCATCTGTACCAGGCGCCTTAGAAGCCTCAGCGTATTGGGACATGAAGCGGACCCTTTGTTTATTGCCATTACCACGTCTAGATTGTCAGACCATAATGTTATTTTTAGGTTCTCCAAGCAGGATTTCCAGATTGTCAGCGCTACTATGGGAAATAACTCCAGAAACGTGATGTTCCTGGCGATCTTTAATTTGTACCACCTGGGAGGCCATTTTCCTGCGCACCAGTCCTTACCCAAGATGGCCCCGAAACCACAGCCCCCTGCAGCGTCTGTGTACAGCGAGATCTCTCTGGCTGATATCCAGCCCTCTCTCCAGATGAGCCGCCTATTAAAGTCTTCTAGAAAAGAGTGCCACATGGCGAGATCGTTTTTGACCCCCCTGTCCAGCCTCACATGATGGTGTTTCACACGCAGCCCTGCTGTCAGTCTGCTGAGTCGCCTGGCGAAAACTCTGCCTGCCGGGATCACTCTGGTTGCGAAATTGAGCTTGCCCACCATGTTCTGTAGCTCCCCCAGGGTCGCTTTCTGCTTCCTTAGCAGGGAACAGATATCTGCTCTTAATTCTGTCACTTTCTCATCTGGTAGGCCGGAGGTTCCGGCTACTGTGTCAAGTTCTATGCTTAGGAATAAAAGTGATGTGGTGGGCCCGACCGACTTGTCGCCTGCTAGGGTGACCCCCATCTCTCCTGCCAGTGACTGAAAGGTTTGCAATAGGCTGGCGCATGCCCCGTCCTTGGCTCCCCTATGAACAGGAAGTCATCTAAATAATGCATTTTCACCCCTGCCGGGTGCCTCCTGTGCAGTGCACACTCCAAAAACGTGCTAAATTGTTCGAAATATGTGCATGCGATGGAGCACCCAATGGGCATAGCTTTGTCCACGAAAGTCTGGCCTTTGTGTTGAAACCCTAGCAGGTGAAAACTGTCCAGGTGCACGGGCAGTAATCGGAATGCTGACTCAATGTCCGCCTTCGCTAACAGCGCACCCTTGCCTGTTGCTTTAATCATGTCGATTGCATCGTCCAGGGTGGCATAGCCAACTGCGCAGGCTTCTTCTGGGATGCTGTCATTAACTGATGTGCCCTCAGGAAAAGATAGATGGTGTATTAGCCTAAATTGGCCAGGCTCCTTCTTGGGCACCACACCCAACGGTGATATGATTAGATCTGAGGGGAGGGGGGGTTGGAGAGGACCCTCTATGCGTCCAAGCCTTAGTTCTTTCTCAATTTTTTGTAACACTACTTGTGGTTGTTCTCTAGCTGACTTTTTGGGATCCCACCTGCTATGTGGCCCTTCACTAGGATGATGAAGCCTTCTTCAAGACCTTTTACTAATGTGCTTGCCTCTTTCTTGTTGTAATATTCATTTGCTAGTTTTCTCAGGGTTTGTGTATTGATTGGAGACTTGGCCAGTTTGAATTTTAGTTGTTTGGTTTTTAGCCGGGGGATGGGGGGGGAACTATTGCTTTTTCTTTTTGTCTTTTCTGTCTGATTTGTGCTTGTGCTTCCTGCATGAGGAAGCCGGGTGTTCGCCCCCACAGGTGGAGCAGGAGTGTCTAAATTTTCAGCTCTGCCCCCCACGAGCACTCGTCTGACTCAAACTTCCAGCATATGGCTTGCGAACCCTTGTCCCCCTGGTTTTTGTTGCTGTGCCATGTTTTGTGTCTATGTGTCGTTTTGAATTTGTCATGCCTCCCTTTACTATGACCGTTCCAAAAGGGCTGTTCCCCTTTGCCTGCCCATGCGCTCGCTTCCCTTGCGACCATCATTTTATGTATGTAACTGGAGACATCCTCCTGGTTCCACTCCATCTCTGGATGGGCCTGCATTTTCAACCTAAAACTCTTATCGTACTCTAGCCAGGCATCTCCTGAAAAGTGGCGGTGTGCTTCGTGTATTTTAGATTCGTATAGCCAGAGGTCAGCAGCGCTGCGTGGGAATTTCTCAACTATGAGACAGGCCATGATTCTGAAAGCGTCTAGCTAGTTCTCAAAGTTCCTCTCTTTCCTAGCTCTCTTCCTCTCCCTTCTGTCATCCTCTCTTTTGTCACATACGGTCAGATCTAGGCCTTCTAGCTGTATTTCTAATAGTGTAAAAATATATATGAATTCTTTCCTCCAAATGCGCTCCTTTACCGTCAGGGGGATGGCTGTTGCCAGGCCTGCTGCCCTAGTTGTCATGGAGGGGGCCCCCAGGGATGGTCTTGCGTAGGATTCAGGCGCATTCCCCATGCTATGAGTTGCCTCTGCTACTGTTGTGAACGCGCCCCAGGCTGCTGATGGGTCCCCAGTGGATTGGGGTTCCCTGGCTGCTGCCTGGATGCTTGCCTGTCTGTCTGCGGGAACGCTCCTCTCTGCGCCCCCCACATTAGCCTGCAACAGCAATGGCGCAAGCGATTTAAAGCATTCTTGAATAATCGCGCTTATATGCTCACCCTCTGCTGGCGCTCTTGCTATGCTGGCTCCCGGATTTGGCGCTGTGGTCTCTCTCCTCCGTACTCTGCACTGTGGCCCTTAGCCTGTTTTCCTTCAGACTTCTGTCGTTTGCTTGCCTTCTGTGAAGGGGAAGGACTCCGCTCTGTCTGGCCCACCTCGTCTGTTAGCTTTGCAGCTGCTGGGGCTCCCTGATCCCGAGGTTCCTCACCTCTGTCCACCATTTTTGCGCGCAGCCAATCCTTGCCGTGCTTTAGGGCTTCTGAGCGCATGTGCGCGATCATCTTTTCCAATTCGTCTTGCTGCTCGACCACCTGATCCTCCTCCATGGTGGTCTGGTACCAAAAAGTAGGGGGGGGGGGTTCTTGGTCTCAGGCCTGGGCTTTCTTGTTTAAAGGAGGAAACCCCCCACAGGATCTTATGTCGTGGTCGGCTGCACTCCCACCTTTTGCCCAGCAGGCCCTCCCTACGAGGAATGGACCTTGGGCGCTGCGGGCGTGCCGACGCTGGTGCCCCCTGAGGGGTTGCGTCGCTTTTAAAAAAGCGGTCCCCCACAGGCCGAATAAGCTGGTGCTTCCTGAGGGGTCGCGTCGCTTTGAAAAAGCGGTCCCCCACAGGCCGGGCAAGGTATGGCTGCCTGGTTATTCTGTTGCTGCCCTCTGTGTTCTTAGCGCGATTAGGGGTCCTCCCAGCGGGACGGGGAGTGGCTGCGGGGTCCGGCACGGTGCTTCAGGAGGGAGCAGTGTTCGTCCCAGCCCGTCCCCGAAAGCGGAGCCTGGGCTCCTGCCTACTCCTGGGCAGGAGCGCGAAAGGGGGTCGGCGAGGTCCGGCACTGCGCTCTTAGCAGCGACGTGCATTGAGCACGGAAATTTGGCCGGCCGAAAGAGCTCAGGGGACGTGTAGGAAGCGGCAGTGGAGTCCGGCGCTGCGTTTCCGGCAGAGGCGTGCGTCGGGCACAGGCCTCCGGTAGCAAAGGAGACTGGCCGGCAGGTACGGGGCAGCGGGGCACGGCTCCTGGGCAGGAATGCCAAGGGGAGACGGCGAGGTCCGGCGCTGCGCACAACAAGGCAGCTGGTTGGACCCGATCCCTCGCCGCGATACTTGGCCACCTGCTGCACTCCGGGGCGGAACTCGGAGAAGCGGCAGCGGAGTCTGGCACTGCGTCTCAGGCAGCGGCACGCGTCGGACACAGGCCCCCTTCACAAAAGGAGATTGGCCAATGGGTACCGGACAGCGGGGGCCGGTGCCGCGCTACTGAACAGCAGCGGTTTAGACCCGGTCCCTCGCCGACAAGCGGAGACTGGCTGACTGCTACAGCCGATGCAGCAGCGCGACAAGGAGGTCCGATGCTGCACTTCTGGTCACGCCGTGTGAGAAACACCGAAACCCCCACGAGGGTAATGAAATCTGCTGTCTGTCTGCTCGGTGCTGGGGCCACGGATAGATCCTCGCCACCCAGGGTCGGTCGGGTGGTTTGGCGGGAGCGTTCGATCACACGCTTGAGAAGCCGGCGATGGAGGTCCTCTTTCAGCTGTAGGGTCGCGTCGCTCGGGGTGAGCGGTCCCCGTACAGCCAAATCAACCGGTAGGTGTTCGTCTTCCAGTGCGTGTTTGTCCTCGTCGTGGTGCCAGCACTTTGTCCAGGTCCTGGTTGCCAGCCAACACGGGACCGCGCTTCCTTAAAAGCACCTCTCCTTGCACCCCTGGGGTTGGCATCACGTATTGATTGGGGGGTTTGAACGATGGCAAACCCCCCCCATTGGTTGCTTTGGCTATGGCCTTCCCACCCCCCACCCCACCCCCCCCCCCCCCGGCTGGCACTTGCGCGGGGGGCATGCTGTGTCGCGCTTGAGACCAAACCGGTTAAACCGGTCCCTTCTGGGCCAAGGCGGCCATTAAGGCGCCGGCCCTTTATGCCCCCTGCGGGGTCGGCCTTTGCTCTTCCTACATTGGGCTGTGATGTTCTAATCTATTCTGAGGAGCAGTCTTCTCTTCTTGAAGCCAAGGGCTAATCGCCCTTACTTGCTGCATAATTTAGGGAACTCTGATGCATAATTTGGACCAACACTGACGCATAATTATAGTGGCCCTCAATATATGTATTTACAATGATGTTATAGGTTGCTAAACCTTGTAAGAGGACTTGTCTAACTCACTGAACTGCAAACGTCCAATTAGATCACCGAGATACTCAGACAATGGTACACTGCGGAGCGCGTACTATACAGAAAATGTGGGTGAACTCATCAAGGGTTCATAAAAGGAGAATCAGTTCTCAGGCTGTGGTCCTGGAGTAGCTCACCCCATTAGATAGGAGCAGGTGCGATCCTGGCACCCACTCCTCCCCGGAGTTTGTCACTTCCTACATTGGGCTGTGATTTCTAATCTATTCTGAGGAGCAGTCTTCTCTTCTTGAAGCCAAGGGCTAATCGCTGACACATTGACCCCCAGGTGCTGAAGAAATTGAATCCCCCGAGTACGGAGGATGAGTTAATATGCCCATCAAACACCTGTCAGGAAAGGGCTCCGGCTTCCGCTCGGAATACAAATGACACCCTCAAAAGTAAGGCACGTGCCAAGGCTGACAAAAGCCATCTCAGGCTGCCCGCGACTTCACATCGGCTCTCCATTAAGCTGGACTATTTATTTCGAAGGCCATCAAAAATAATCTTCTATTTAAATGGAAACTTAATTTGAAAAGGAAAGCTAAGAGGAATTTAGCATGCTATGAATTTTAATGCCTTTGCCTTGAATCTCTGACGTTAAGTAGATGCAGGTTCACCATGCTTAAAAGGTCAGACAGCCCTAGAGAGGAGATCTTTTATCACTATCACTCTCTCTGTACACTGGCCCTTGATACAGAAGCCTGCACACTGTGGGTATAAGCATCAGACGGCTGCCAAGGTGTGACAGGTTATCACTGTGAAAGATATTCTCTTTAGCAGCAACAAAGTGATGGAGGAAAAGTCTATATCAGCCTGAAAGTCTTAGTTGCTCTGGGCGCATTCCCTTCCATCATTCAAGCTTTTCATAGACCGTGATCAACCATACCTATGCCTTGGACTAAAGGAAGGTTCAGCCAGCTCCTAAGCCTTGTTCCCTCTTAATGGGAAGGCACGGAAGTCCAAGATGCGTTTCGTGTTTTGGTTCTACCAGTGAGAGACACATTGAGTTTCTGTGGCTCAGTGAGACAAGCACCCATGTCTGCCAAAAACTAGCCTATTTAGGGCTGCGCCTGGCACTGCAGGTTCAGAAGGGGTCATGGGCTAGTGGACTGTGCTAGGCGACCGCTTTCGGAATGATGTGCATATGTGGCTACTCAGTCTGCCCTGGTGGAGATGAACAAACGATGGAATGGAATGCAAACCAGAAAGATTACTAGTAGTTGTTATGGAATGAAGTACCTTTTTATAGCCACATACTTTCTGCGGGTTTTTGCTGCTGAATGTATTGAGCTTCAGAGGCAGGACACGGCGTGTATACTAGCCCAGGATGAATTCGTGCCCTGGAGCGTATACTTACTGTATGGTACAAGTACAGAGGCGGCCTAGTAGCTAAGTTGCCATCTTTGGAACCTGGGGGGCCTGGGTTCGAATACCCAGACTCTACACTAAGTACAAACGTGGAAACCTTTCAGCAGGAAAGTATGTCTCTCCAGGGATTTCCTCTCGCTGTCCGAACACATTACATACGGTGCACACAGAATGCAAAAACATTGAGCGAAATATGTAAACTTCACTATCAACAGAGAAGAACTTTGAGAGTCTGGCGTTTCCAGAAACAGTCTTAAATTCTCGAAGAAATTGAGAGATGCAAAACGAAAGTGCAGGTTCGGAACTCTAACTTTTGCAGAGGTCGCCCCCATAACGGCCCCGTGGACCCGCAAGGACCGGTTACCGACCTGGTGGCGGCCACTTCAAAGGCAGAGCCCCCTCACCCTCCCCAAATGGCAGGGGGGGTTTTAGGGGTGGGCTGGGAGTACCCGCCAAGTGAGGCGGTAAAATGACGCAGCCAATGGGAGCCGAGAGACTTTTGAACCCCCCAGTGGGGACAGGCAGTGCACTGGAGGTGGGGAGGGGGGAGCGTGGATATAAAGCTCGGAATCCCCCCAGGAACGGCTAATTTCGAATCGGGGTCAGCGCGCCCACATTTGATTTGCTGATCTCAGCCTATCATGTAAGTAATCGTACGGGCGCTGATCCGTGCAGTGTCTGGGCACAGAGGGGAGACCAGGTTGGGGGGTTTGTCCTCACTCACAGATCTAACACGTCTCTCACCATCTTCAAATGCCCGCCGGATTGCCTTCTTCAAGCCAGGCACGCCTACATGCCATATAACACCCTCTGGAGACAACTGAGCAATGCTTTAAGCACAGACTATCTCTACTCACTGCATGCAATTCTACCATCTTCCTGGGAGCTTTTAAACTTCTCCATGAACTCTAAAATACCCCAGCATCTGCCAGCCTTGAACAGTACCCGAGTGTACATAACCCTTCGCAACCCCTCGGGCTCCTAAACTCATCAAAGGTTGAGGACTAGTTGATTTTTTTCACTTCAAAACAGGTTCTGAACTAGTGCAAAACTTAAAAGATGTTGATTGGTCAGTTCACAAACTACCTTAACCAATCAAACACAACAACCACAAGATAGAGGTTACCCAAAAAAAGAGGTGATATTAAAGAGTTTGATCCTCATCCACTTTAGACCCTGAGCTGCACTGACAATGAGCCTGTTGCAATCTACTACTGCGAGGCGCTGTGCTCCGCCATGCACCGCCCTCAAGAGCCATTTCCACTCTTCAGTAGCAGCTCGGAAATGGCAACAGATGACGAAAGTAGCCACGCCCCGGAAGGACGTGCCTGGACCTAGCGACGGCAAAGATTTCACACAGTTGTATACTTTTATATCTCATTGAAGCTGACCCGCTGACTTTCTTCTAAATGATTTCACTGCCTCGTGCTATATCATGAAATGCTTAATTAGTGATTGCACGCCTGAGCCCGTTTTTATACTGCATGTCTAATCTGCAATTTGAATATCTATATCACAGACTGTAATCCACCCCCTCTCTGCAGCAATCTTTCACTGTGAGCCTAGTAACTTCATATTCTAGTTACTGTTTTTCTTCTCCGTTTCTTTGCCAGCATTCTCCATGGTGATCATATGCAACATTTTTAGGTGTTCAAAGGAAGAACATGGCAGTGCAAACCATTTATCCATACAAAGGATCTGCACGTCACCACTACCCAGTTTGGCCCAATGATGTCCAAGGCTGAAGCTATGGCGCGGAGTGATGTCACAGCTTTCTACCAATACCTATGCTAGGCTTCAGCCAAATTAGTATGGAGTTGCTATGCAGCACACTACTGCCCAGAGTTCTTACTGGAAGCTGGGAATCAAGATGGTTCAATTACAATGCAGTTCAGATCTTCAAAGAGTGTATTTGGAAAAAAAATCCCACACCTATTGGCCATACAAAAAAAAAACAAAAAAACAGCTTAAAGCTCCAAGGTAGTCTCGCTTTAAGCCATCTGCCTACTTGTCAGAGTTCAATAAATCCCGCCCTTTGCTCCTCGTGCGCCGCCCCGCTCCACACCGCAGTTGGTCCGCGCAACCACCAGGAGGCACATGAGCTTTTCAAGACTGGAGCGTTCTTCAAAGACTGCTGGCCAATATTATGACTGTCATGCTGGGAATTATTTCATGCTTCGGCTTACAAAAAAAATGGAATTCTGACTGTTCCGCGCCAAGGCTTAAGCTGCTAGTACAAATCCGTCCCGCAACGATCTGTCCTCATTTCCCCCTCGCTGAGGACAGCTGACATGTGCTGGTGGGAGCTGAGCAGCATTTAAATGTGCGGCTTACTGTAAAGCGCTTTCTGAAAATGATCTCTTTCTAAGGATTTTACTCTCATCTTCCAGGAAGCCACAGGACAACGCTGTTCAAAGCCAAGTCCAGAGACCATGGCACGTGTGTGCAGAGAAACCAACAGCAGTTCTCTGTATTAGCTTTGGTTTGTTTTGCAGCACTGCACGATTACTTGACGCTGACCAGCAAACTAAACAATAGCATCACAATTCAATTAATATCAAAGTACAATCAGACAGAAGGTGTCGTAGTATTTGTGCAAAGGAGCGGACAGGGTACTGGTCCCTCCTCTTTGTGGTTTAACAGTGAAGGAATGTTTCAGAAACAGAAAAGACATCGAATGTCACAAGGGTGTATGTTATGGGACACTGGGATAGACACTCATGGTAGCAGAAACGGTAGGAAAGGTAGAAGGTTTGGTACTGAGGATTGAAGGCTTTGCCCAATGAGATGGGGTGAACAAACAAGAGTGTTGCTAAACAGGTCTTGGGTTGCTTGAGTTCTCATAAGGGAGGACCAGTTCTGGCAGTTTGGGCTATTTCTATTGGAACAGCGTCAAGACTAATTTGCATACGGCTGGGTCCAAAGAGCGCTGCCTGGTGTGCAAAATAATAATGGACTGGGACGCAACCCTGAGTGATTACCAAGGACAGAGTTTAAATCAAGCACTCCATCCATCACTTTTTTGTATACTTCAGTGTCAATAATGTAACACAGGTGTTCAAATACGGGCTATACATGTTTCTGGATAAACAGAACACACTGCCCCACTTTCCTCATGGTTCAACGTATGTAGCAAGCATAGGATCCAGTAAAGAATGAACATATTGAGTGGACTTTTACATTTTACACTCGGAAGTATAGTGCCTTGGGGACGTTTGTACACAGTTCACCTCCCTAGTGCAAGATGAGTAAAGGGATGTACCTCACTCACCCAATAGAAAAGGACATGTCTACATGTACAGGATATCATGGCTCCACCCAGTTCAGACCATTACAATGACCCATGCTGCTGGTATTCCGCCTTAGCTTTGAACAGGGCCACCCCACACCTGAAGCAATTACCTTGCCTCAAAGGTTCATCAAACACCTTCCTAGACAATTCCAGAGTGTGGAACTCTATCAAGATACCACCTCTGGCCTGGAAGGAACTTTGCAATACAGCCATCTTGGAGGGGACCATCCACGAGAATCTGCTGCCTGCCCATGTGAGGTTACGAGTGTTGGTAGAGGGTGCTTTAGTCATGACAGTATCATGAGAGCCTTGCAGTAAGGGGTTCTGTTTGCTGCTTTCGCCTTTGGCAGCAGGTTCCATTGATCTTTACCTTTGCAGTCATTCATGGCCACTGATGAAATACTCTCAAGGATTAGAACTTCCCATTCCAGAAAAGATTCAAGCTGCAAAACTACTTTTGCCTTTACATAATCTCTTAATATTTTGTGTTACAGTTGTTTTCTTTTTATTCTAAATCCTCAGCACCCCTGGAGAGATTAAGCCAAAACTGGAGCAAGATACCCAGTATGAGAGCCAATGATACCTTAAGGAGTCTGTGGAGTGGATTGCTGCATAGAGAAGTTGCAGATGCACTGGTAAACAAGCATTTGCAATACAATAGGTCTCACATTTGCTTGAGCTAGAGCTATTGGAATTGTAAATTCATAACCGGACTTTTCTTGCCACATAAATTGGTCAACCCTGCCTCATAATTTCAACTTTTCCTACCACATAATTCAAGTGGCCTACACATAACTAAGGTACTTCCATGTACCTTCTTTCTCAATCTGCAGGAGAAATTTTAAATATTACCATTTAGCATCCTAATCTAGATTAGCCATGCTAATTCCAATGGAATACCACTTTCACCACACTACCATCAGAGTTGCTGGATGGTTAACACAATTCCTCCCAAAAAGACGCAAGACAGCCACAGAGGAGATATAAACTAGAAGGGCCACCCAAGCTTGTCAAGAGTGTTCAAACAGTCATAGTGTAATAAGGATGTTAAATTGGACTGAATCATGGCCATAATTTTAATGAGGAGAGATTATTAAAACATATACAATTATCATATAAACGTTTATCAGAAATAAACTTGTGGCATTAGATTGTAATGCTCAAAACAGCCCCCAGAGGGCACCATAACAAACATATCATTTGTAAGAAACATGGTCAAGTAACCATATTGTTAGCCCCTAGAAGGCATAGCCCCATGGAAAAGAACAGGAGAAAGTAAGGCAGTGCAATCATTTAGTAAGCCCCTACAGGGCATTTTTAAGGCTAGCAGACCAACTGCAATGATATTACACACAAGGCCTTTAAAACAAAACTTCTCCCAGCTGAAAACAAAAGTTCTAGCCATGAAAAAGCTTAAAAGACACTGAATGGTGGGAGAAGTTATTTTGGCGCCCCCACTAACCTAGTGTGGGGACCCAGAGATGATGTAGACAGAAAGAGTGTTTTGAAGGTAATCCCACTGTCCTAGGACCATCACAGGTTGAGTAATGAGCAAACATTTTTGCAAAAGTAATGCCCTGCAAAGCATTATGGAGCATGTTTTCCGAGTGCAGTGAATATTGTAGTGTCAGCTCTCCTGCTGTACCAGGAGAGCCGCTTTCATTTTGAGGCTTTCTGTTTTATGTAAAGCATTTATCAATTTGAAGTGTTTTAAGGGGAGAAACATAAGAAATGACTCAGATTAAGTAACTGTAAACTTTGTGACCAGCACTCCAATACTGCTGATAATGTTCACGCTGTTGTGCCTGTTCATGCTATGAGTGCCATAGCCTCCATGCAGCACGATTGGGACAGACAAAAGAAGAAACTAGTTTTTCCACGCTGAATTATATTGGCAATCATGCAATAATCCATCTAAGGGGGTAGTCTGCAAGGCGTGACAAAAACAGCCTCAAGGTGGGAAAATGTAAAGCATTTACCAATGCAAAAACAACAAGTGATGGACGGAATGCCGAACATTGTCAAACACTCACCCCCAGTCATAGATCTGGGTTTAATCCATCGTTCTTTTGCTTACCATGCCACCCCAGTTTGGACCCAGCCATATGCAAATCAGTCTTGACCCTGTTCCTCATGGGAACAGTCCAGACCGAACTGCCAAGCCAGGTCCTCACTGGACCGGAAACAAGCATCCTGGGACCGGTTTCGGGGTTTCACCCCTCATCAGCCAGGCTAGCTTGAATCCAGTGGCATGGGAAGCACGGGACCCACGTCTGGGCATACCCTTCCCACTTAGGGCGACAAAGCAAAAACAACAAGTGATGGACGGAATGCCGAACATTGTCAAACACTCACCCCCAGTCATAGATCTGGGTTTAATCCATCGTTCTTTTGCTTACCATGCCACCCCAGTTTGGACCCAGCCATATGCAAATCAGTCTTGACCCTGTTCCTCATGGGAACAGTCCAGACCGAACTGCCAAGCCAGGTCCTCACTGGACCGGAAACAAGCATCCTGGGACCGGTTTCGGGGTTTCACCCCTCATCAGCCAGGCTAGCTTGAATCCAGTGGCATGGGAAGCACGGGACCCACGTCTGGGCATACCCTTCCCACTTAGGGCGACAAAGCAAAAACAACAAGTGATGAACGGAATGCCGAACATTGTCAAACACTCACCCCCAGTCATAGATCTGGGTTTAATCCATCGTTCTTTTGCTTACCATGCCACCCCAGTTTGGACCCAGCCATATGCAAATCAGTCTTGACCCTGTTCCTCATGGGAACAGTCCAGACCGAACTGCCAAGCCAGGTCCTCACTGGACCGGAAACAAGCATCCTGGGACCGGTTTCGGGGTTTCACCCCTCATCAGCCAGGCTAGCTTGAATCCAGTGGCATGGGAAGCACGGGACCCACGTCTGGGCATACCCTTCCCACTTAGGGCGACAAAGCAAAAACAACAAGAGATGGACGGAATGCCGAACATTGTTAAACACTCACCCCCAGTCATAGATCTGGGTTTAATCCATCGTTCTTTTGCTTACCATGCCACCCCAGTTTGGACCCAGCCATATGCAAATCAGTCTTGACCCTGTTCCTCATGGGAACAGTCCATACCGAACTGCCAAGCCAGGTCCTCACTGGACCGGAAACAAGCATCCTGGGACCGGTTTCGGGGTTTCACCCCTCATCAGCCAGGCTAGCTTGAATCCAGTGACATGGGAAGCACGGGACCCACGTCTGGGCATACCCTTCCCACTTAGGGCGACAAAGCAAAAACAACAAGAGATGGACGGAATGCCGAACATTGTCAAACACTCACCCCCAGTCATAGATCTGGGTTTAATCCATCGTTCTTTTGCTTACCATGCCACCCCAGTTTGGACCCAGCCATATGCAAATCAGTCTTGACCCTGTTCCTCATGGGAACAGTCCAGACCGAACTGCCAAGCCAGGTCCTCACTGGACCGGAAACAAGCATCCTGGGACCGGTTTCGGGGTTTCACCCCTCATCAGCCAGGCTAGCTTGAATCCAGTGGCATGGGAAGCACGGGACCCACGTCTGGGCATACCCTTCCCACTTAGGGCGACAAAGCAAAAACAACAAGTGATGGACGGAATGCCGAACATTGTCAAACACTCACCCCCAGTCATAGATCTGGGTTTAATCCATCGTTCTTTTGCTTACCATGCCACCCCAGTTTGGACCCAGCCATATGCAAATCAGTCTTGACCCTGTTCCTCATGGGAACAGTCCAGACCGAACTGCCAAGCCAGGTCCTCACTGGACCGGAAACAAGCATCCTGGGACCGGTTTCGGGGTTTCACCCCTCATCAGCCAGGCTAGCTTGAATCCAGTGGCATGGGAAGCACGGGACCCACGTCTGGGCATACCCTTCCCACTTAGGGCGACAAAGCAAAAACAACAAGTGATGGACGGAATGCCGAACATTGTCAAACACTCACCCCCAGTCATAGATCTGGGTTTAATCCATCGTTCTTTTGCTTACCATGCCACCCCAGTTTGGACCCAGCCATATGCAAATCAGTCTTGACCCTGTTCCTCATGGGAACAGTCCATACCGAACTGCCAAGCCAGGTCCTCACTGGACCGGAAACAAGCATCCTGGGACCGGTTTCGGGGTTTCACCCCTCATCAGCCAGGCTAGCTTGAACCCAGTGGCATGGGAAGCACGGGACCCACGTCTGGGCAACGATGGATTAAACCCAGATCTGTGACTGGGGGTGAATGTTTGACAATGTTCAGCATTCCGTCCATCACTTGTTGTTTTTGCATTTGTCGCCCTAAGTGGGAAGGGTATGCCCAGACGTGGGTCCCGTGCTTCCCATGCCACTGGATTCAAGCTAGCCTGGCTGATGAGGGGTGAAACCCCGAAACCGGTCCCAGGATGCTTGTTTCCAGTCCAGGGAAGACCTGGCCTAGCAGTTCGGGCTGGACTGTTCCCATGGGGAACAGGGTCAAGACTGATTTGCATATGGCTGGGTCCAAACTGGAATGGCATGGGCAGCAAAAAAACGATGGATTAAACCCAGATCTGTGACTGGGGGTGAATGTTTGACAATGTTCAGCATTCCGTCCATCACTTGTTGTTTTTGCATTTGTCGCCCTAAGTGGGAAGGGTATGCCCAGACGTGGGTCCCGTGCTTCCCCTGCCACTGGATTCAAGCTAGCCTGGCTGATGAGGGGTGAAACCCCGAAACCGGTCCCAGGATGCTTGTTTCCAGTCCAGGGAAGACCTGGCCTAGCAGTTCGGGCTGGACTGTTCCCATGGGGAACAGGGTCAAGACTGATTTGCATATGGCTGGGTCCAAACTGGAATGGCATGGGCAGCAAAAAAACAATGGATTAAACCCAGATCTGTGACTGGGGGTGAATGTTTGACAATGTTCAGCATTCCGTCCATCACTTGTTGTTTTTGCATTTGTCGCCCTAAGTGGGAAGGGTATGCCCAGACGTGGGTCCCGTGCTTCCCATGCCACTGGATTCAAGCTAGCCTGGCTGATGAGGGGTGAAACCCCAAAACCGGTCCCAGGATGCTTGTTTCCAGTCCAGGGAAGACCTGGCCTAGCAGTTCGGGCTGGACTGTTCCCATGGGGAACAGGGTCAAGACTGATTTGCATATGGCTGGGTCCAAACTGGAATGGCATGGGCAGCAAAAAAACGATGGATTAAACCCAGATCTGTGACTGGGGGTGAATGTTTGACAATGTTCAGCATTCCGTCCATCACTTGTTGTTTTTGCATTTGTCGCCCTAAGTGGGAAGGGTATGCCCAGACGTGGGTCCCGTGCTTCCCAGCCTGGCTGATGAGGGGTGAAACCCCGAAACCGGTCCCAGGATGCTTGTTTCCAGTCCAGGGAAGAGCTGGCCTAGCAGTTCGGGCTGGACTGTTCCCATGGGGAACAGGGTCAAGACTGATTTGCATATGGCTGGGTCCAAACTGGAATGGCATGGGCAGCAAAAAAACGATGGATTAAACCCAGATCTGTGACTGGGGGTGAATGTTTGACAATGTTCAGCATTCCGTCCATCACTTGTTGTTTTTGCATTTGTCGCCCTAAGTGGGAAGGGTATGCCCAGACGTGGGTCCCGTGCTTCCCATGCCACTGGATTCAAGCTAGCCTGGCTGATGAGGGGTGAAACCCCGAAACCGGTCCCAGGATGCTTGTTTCCAGTCCAGGGAAGACCTGGCCTAGCAGTTCGGGCTGGACTGTTCCCATGGGGAACAGGGTCAAGACTGATTTGCATATGGCTGGGTCCAAACTGGAATGGCATGGGCAGCAAAAAAACAATGGATTAAACCCAGATCTGTGACTGGGGGTGAATGTTTGACAATGTTCAGCATTCCGTCCATCACTTGTTGTTTTTGCATTTGTCGCCCTAAGTGGGAAGGGTATGCCCAGAAGTGGGTCCCGTGCTTCCCAGCCTGGCTGATGAGGGGTGAAACCCCGAAACCGGTCCCAGGATGCTTGTTTCCAGTCCAGGGAAGACCTGGCCTAGCAGTTCGGGCTGGACTGTTCCCATGGGGAACAGGGTCAAGGCTGATTTGCATATGGCTGGGTCCAAACTGGAATGGCATGGGCAGCAAAAAAACGATGGATTAAACCCAGATCTGTGACTGGGGGTGAATGTTTGACAATGTTCAGCATTCCGTCCATCACTTGTTGTTTTTGCATTTGTCGCCCTAAGTGGGAAGGGTATGCCCAGACGTGGGTCCCGTGCTTCCCATGCCACTGGATTCAAGCTAGCCTGGCTGATGAGGGGTGAAACCCCGAAACCGGTCCTAGGATGCTTGTTTCCAGTCCATGGAAGACCTGGCCTAGCAGTTCGGGCTGGACTGTTCCCATGGGGAACAGGGTCAAGACTGATTTGCATATGGCTGGGTCCAAACTGGAATGGCATGGGCAGCAAAAAAACGATGGATTAAACCCAGATCTGTGACTGGGGGTGAATGTTTGACAATGTTCAGCATTCCGTCCATCACTTGTTGTTTTTGCATTTGTCGCCCTAAGTGGGAAGGGTATGCCCAGACGTGGGTCCCGTGCTTCCCATGCCACTGGATTCAAGCTAGCCTGGCTGATGAGGGGTGAAACCCCGAAACCGGTCCCAGGATGCTTGTTTCCAGTCCAGGGAAGACCTGGCCTAGCAGTTCGGGCTGGACTGTTCCCATGGGGAACAGGGTCAAGACTGATTTGCATATGGCTGGGTCCAAACTGGAATGGCATGGGCAGCAAAAAAACGATGGATTAAACCCAGATCTGTGACTGGGGGTGAATGTTTGACAATGTTCAGCATTCCGTCCATCACTTGTTTTTGCAAGCATTTACCAATGACATCAAGTGATTTTTTTAAAGGTAATCCCAGGAACAAATGAAAGTGATGGGTGTGAGGTAGGCATGGTTAACCGCTCAGCCCTCCACAGGGCCCTCCACAGGGCTTGGTCGCCCCACTCACTGCTGCCGCTCCTGCCTGCCTTTGCCGCCTCCTGCCTGCAGATTCCTTCGCTCGCTGCTCCTGGGATTTCCCGCCACTGCCTCCCTGCGGCCCCGCCCCCCTGTGATTCCATTCGCCGGACCGCTCCCGCCACCCAGCTGCTCCTCCCTCCCGGCTCCTTACTTATGACGCCCCCAGAGCGAGCGCGTAGCGGGAGCACCGACTGAGCGCCGAAGGTGCGCCAAAGGTAAGCCCGTCTGCGCCCGTCCGCACCTGGACCGCGCCCAGCGCCAGACCCCCTGGTCCTCGCCCTCGCCAGCACACCCTGCACAGCTACGATGCCAGAACCCTCCACGCACTCAACGCCGGCCGAAACACCACCTGCTACCGAGCCACCCCGAGACGCACCCACGGACCCTTCACCTGCCTGACCTGCCGCTTCACCAGCCTACGACCCAACAGTGCACCTACTAAACCGAGCCCCAGCAACAAACACCTGATGTGCATCCTGCTCAACACCCGCTCCGTTCACAGGCATACCGTCGAACTCTGGAACCTCCTCGACTCGACAGCACCAGACATCGCCTTCCTGACGGAAACCTGGATGAACGCCTCCTCAGCACCCGACGTCGCCATCGCCGTCCCAGAAGGCTACAAAATCACCAGGAGGGACCGCGTCAACCAGACAGGAGGAGGCATCGCCATCATCCACAAGAACACCATCCGCATCACGACCAACTCCGATGACACCTTCACCTCCGCCGAACACCTCCACTTCCAGATACACACCAACCCCAAGACCACGCTCAGAGGCACCCTCATCTACAGACCACCGGGACCACGCACACAGTTCAGCGAAGACATCACAGACTTCGTCAGCCCCCACGCCATCAATTCCACCGACTACATCCTCCTGGGGGACCTCAACTTCCACCTGGAGGACGACAAGGACCGCAACACCACTGCTCTACTGGCCAACCTGGCCAACCTCGGACTCAAGCAACTGGTAACAACCCCTACCCACCACGCCGGCCACACGCTTGACCCAGTCTTCTCATCCAGCAAATATGTCACCTTCAGCCACTCCACCAATCTCCAGTGGACTGACCACAGCTGCGTCCACTTCAGCTTCAGTAAAACGACGACCCACCACCACCCTCAACAAACCCCCCGCAGGAGCTGGAACAAGATCACCGGCGACCAGCTCACCACCTTCCTCAGCCAGAACCCCCCCCACCAGCTCAACGGACCCCAACGAAGCCGCCAACAACCTCACACAGTGGATCACCAACTGCGCAGACGCCCTCGCACCACTGAAGAAGAGCCCCCCCAGCAGACGCAGCAGCAAGAAAGCCTCCTGGTTCACCGACGAGCTCATCACCTCCAAGAAGAACTGGCGCTCCCTGGAGAACACCTGGCGCACCAACCAGACCACAGACAACATGACGGCCCTCAAACACGCCACCCGCAAACACCACCAACTGATCCGCGCCACAAAGAAGACAGCCTTCAAGGAACGACTGGACAACAACACCCACAACAGCAAGGAACTCTTCAGCATCGTCAAAGAGCTCTCCAACCCCGACGCCGGAAACAATGACATCACTCCCTCGCAAGACCTCTGCGACTCCCTCGCAGCCTTCTTCCACGACAAGATCGCCAACATTCACAACAGCTTCGGCCCACCAACCACAAACCCCACCACCGAACCGATGCCCCCCACCGCCACCCTCCGCACCTGGACCCCAGTCAGCACCGAAGACACAACACGCACAATGAACACCATCCACTCCGGATCCCCTACAGACCCCTGCCCACACCACATCTTCAACACGGCCGACCACATCATCGCACCCCACCTCCGTGACATCGTCAACGCCTCCTTCAACACCGCCACCTTCCCGGAGTGCTGGAAACACGCCGAGATCAGTGCCCTGCTGAAGAAACCAACTGCAGACCCCTCCGACCTCAAGAACTACCGCCCCATCTCGCTCCTCCCGTTTCCTGCCAAAGTCATCGAGAAGACCGTCAACAGACAGCTAGCTGCCTTCCTCGAGACCAACGGATCCCTCGACCACTCGCAATCCGGCTTCCGAGCCAACCACAGCACGGAGACCGCCCTCATCGCAGCCACAGACGACATCAGATCCCTAATGGACAATGGGGAAACTGCGGCCCTCATCCTCCTGGACCTCTCCGCAGCGTTCGACACTGTCTGCCACCGCACCCTGGTACAGCGCCTGAACAACACCGGCATCCAGGAGAAGGCCCTGGAGTGGATCACCTCATTCCTCGCCGGAAGAACCCAGAGAGTCCGCCTCCCCCCGTTCCGGTCAGCGGCCACCGAAGTCATCTGCGGAGTTCCACAAGGGTCATCGCTCAGCCCCACCCTCTTCAACGTCTATATGAGCCCCCTCGCAACCATCGCACGTCAACACAACCTCAAGATCATCACCTACGCCGACGACACCCAGCTGATCCTCTCCCTCACCAGCGACCCGGACGCCGCCAGAGCCAGCCTACACGAAGGGATGAAAGACGTCGCCGAATGGATGAAGAACAGCCGCCTGAAACTGAACTCAGACAAGACGGAGGTCCTCATCCTGGGATCATCACCATCCGCCTGGGACGACTCCTGGTGGCCCCCCGCCCTGGGAGCCATCCCCAAGCCAACGGACCACGCTCGCAACCTAGGCTTCATCCTGGACTCCTCCCTCTCGATGACCAGACAAGTCAACGCCGTCTCATCTTCATGCTTCAACACCCTGCGCATGCTTCGAAAGATCTTCCGGTGGATCCCCACCGAGACCAGGAAGACGGTCACCCAGGCCCTCGTCACCAGTCGGCTGGACTACGGGAACGCCCTCTACGCCGGCACCGCCGCCAAACTCCAGAAGAAACTCCAACGGATCCAGAACGCCTCAGCACGACTCATCCTGGACATCCCCCGACACAGCCACATCTCCGAACACCTGAGAGACCTGCACTGGCTCCCCGTCAACAAAAGAATCACGTTCCGACTCCTCACCCACGCACACAAGGCCCTCCACGACCTGGGCCCCAAGTTCCTCAACAGCCGCCTGACCTTCCACAAGCCCACCCGCCAGCTCCGCTCCGCCAGCCTCGCTCTCGCCACCGTCCCCCGCATCCGCAGAGCCACCGCCGGAGGAAGATCCTTCTCCTACCTGGCAGCCAAGACATGGAACTCCCTCCCCATCCACCTCCGGACAACGCAAGACCATCTCGCCTTCAGGAAGCAACTCAAGACCTGGCTGTTCGAGCAGTAGCGTTCCCCCCCCCCCAGCGCCTTGAGACCCTCCGGGTGAGCAGTGCGCTATACAAATGCCTTTGATTGATTGATTGATTGGTTAAAAGCCCACAACACTGACAGTAGGTAAGCGCTTGCGCACCCGACCTAAAAAGCATTAATCTTTTATCCTTTTATTCCCCTTTCTGTTTCTCATGCGTGATAACTTACTTGCCAGACATGGTGAGGAGAAACAATGACACTTAAATTAACTTTCAAGACCAGGGAACAATGACACTTAAATTAACTTTCAAGACCAGGGACACCCATACATCAAATAACAAGCCTTTGCTGAATCATATAACAGAAATATGTTTAAACTCTTCAGGGCTTCACGTTCCTGAGACTGTTCTCAGGCAGTACTGCACCCCCTTGCTAATTTCAAATTACAGACGGAACCACGCTTTGGCTTAGATATGTTTTTGCGACACAGGCACTCACATTCTGCTTGCTAGTGCTGCATACACAAATGCCATTTAGTAATTTAAGGCCAGATCTATTGGCTTTGGCAGCACTAAATAAGTAGGAAACACAATTACTGTTTTCTGTACACAATGCACACAGATAACGATTTGCATGTGGCAATAAGGTGTGATGATTGCTCAGACTATTCAGATGTAAAATAGTCCATCATGCTTTCCAATGAAGGCACTTCCTAAAAGGCCAGATGATACAACCAAAGGGCCTACAGCATGAGCTGAGTGAAAAACACTTCTCTAGTGGGAACCAAAAGCCAATGAATGTATATATTATTGGTAAAAATAGGTCAGCCTACTTCAGAGCTGTCAAGCCGGACCTAAGCATTACTGGGACGAGGTATTAACTGTGTATGGAGCTTCAGCAAACTAATAAAGAGCATTTTAATAAATACTTAAGGCATAAAAATGGCCTGGTGTGCCTACAAATATTTTTCCAACTGCAGGTGTGGAGCCTGTATCACAATGTACACCACTGTCCTTGGAATCGTAAGTAAAAGGTATCTACATGATGAGAAAGTAGCAGCAACAAGGAAGTCAGCCGCCATGCTGGCCACCGCTTGCTCTTTTGAACAATAATGGTAGTCAGGATTGGTCGGTTTGACAGCTGCTTGCGGGCACCAGGGCATAAAGTTGGCAACACTTTCAGACTCTGGTCACCTTAAAGGACTACTCTGATTTCCATGCTGTGACATCTGCCATTTCCTCTCCAAAATTGCCCTCGCCCCTTTCCTTCTGCTCGCCTCCCCTGTCTTTCCAGGAACAGGGCTTTCAAAAGGTGGATACAAGTGACGTGTGGGGAGGCGGAGTTCCTTAGGAGGAAGCAACCTCTGAGGTAGCAATCAAACTTATTATAGTGTCATTATTTTGAGTAGTTCTTCATCAGGAGACAATTATTCCAATAAATGCACAGTATTCTGTTTTGATTATTTCAATTCACGGCAGTTTGGCAAAAACAGGCTGGAAAGACAAAAAAATATATAATTCCATATGAGAGGGTATACAGCCCTCTCATCAGCCTCGAAACCGAGTTACCACACGAGACGCCTGCCATGCCTTTTCCCATGAGTGTTTTTGCCCCGATGAAATATCAACACTGAGTCATGAAACACGCGTTGGCAAATTATTCAGGATGCCAAGCATATCAGTTTTGGCAATTTTCTCTTTGATTAGAAGAAAACAAAAATGTTTTTTTTTAAACTGAGAAAAACCCCATGATCTATCGCTTTAACATTTTATAATAGTCTGGATATCACTTGTACACTTGAGTCCTCATGACTCGCTAAGCACTGAGAGGAGAGGTGCCTAGAAGCGGCGACTTTAGCGCTGCTGCAGCGAAGGCAGGACCTGACCAGGCTCATGCCCCCAGTGAGCAGTGAAGCAAGCCGGACACGGCGGAGAAGGCGCTGGAGCAGAGGTGCCCGGAGAGGACGCCCCTCACCAGCCAGAAGGGAGTGGGTGGACATCAGGTCTGCGGATGTCCCCTGTGCGCAAATACAGCTTCTCCGTGGGCGCAACAGCTTGTGCGCAAGGTCGTGGAGACTGTGAGCAGGGGGTGGGGGCCCTACTTTTGAACAGGGATCACCCGGAGCTGCAGAATATTTACAGCCTGGTTAGAGTGTTTGAGATAAAACAGAGCAGAACGTGTCTCATTAGGAACATACAGAAGGAAATATAAATTCCCTAAGGAAATCTACAAACCAGAAGCAGAACTACCTACAGCGTGTTTCTCTGAGGATCCGAGCTGGAATCAAAGCTCATCCGACGCTCACGGGGAAACACGTTACCTTCAAGTAAGTCAAGAAAAAAAGCCAATCGACCGCCTCAAAGATGTTTATCACTCTCAGACGCAGGCAGACGTCTAGGACTGTTTCGCGAACAGAAACTCTTTCATAAAGGGTTGTTGCTTCTGGGCGACATGAAGATGGGTCTGTGCGTCTTTTCCTATTTCATGTCTTCTTAGAAACGGATTCATGCCTCTTGTCATCTGCATTACAAGCGCAGGCAAACTGAGCATCACTTCCAATACGTCTACAATGCCACTAGGTGGCACCACCACTCCACTCTGCACTGGCAGACGGCCGGAAGTTAAACATAAATAGCCTCCACCATAAACATGCAGATTACAGGCAGGGCTTTACTGTGCGTTCCCTAGTGCAAGAGCAACACTGAAATCAAAAACAAACAAAAACACAATGATACAAGTTGTTTTCACGGACAACCTATACAATTTGAAATATTAAAGGGACAGTAGTTTAACATTAATTCTCGTCTTTGTTGCTCCGAGAGGCGTTTCATGCAACACATTTCAAGGAAGCACAGGTGAGCGGGAAAGGTAGTGCTCGGTCTGCTTCCGTTGTCTACTCGCCGACATACGTCTGCCACCTAGAGGCAGACAGAAGACTGCATCACAGGAGCAGAAAAGTGCAAGGCTAGGGTGACCAGGCGTCCCGGATTTCCCCGGACAGTCCCGGTTTTCAGAGGACTGTCCCGGTGTCCCGACGCTTCTCTTAATTTTAAACAAGTGTCTCGATTTTTGGGACAAAGGTCAGATTATTTAGGGAAGCATAAATTCAAGGTATGCTCTCCCTTAACAGACTCCTACAGAGTATGCAATAATTAAAGTATTTTATCTGTTACTGTCAGGCAACACAGTCCCCTGTCTGGTCCCAGCAGAGACACTGGAGTGGAGAGCAGAGAGAGGTGGGTGGGGGCGGGTTGGTGGTGCAGGGTGGGAGGTCAAGCCATAGCTAATTTTATATGTATAGTCTTGTAAATGTGTGTGTGTGTGTGTGTGTGTGTATATATATATATATATATACACACACACACACACACACACACACACACACACACACACGTATAGGCACACATTCTCAAAGCTACGCAAAAAAACGGGACAGGCAAGATATAAAAGTGAGTGTAGTCGTTAGTCCTTCTTTTATGTCTGACCTCTCCCAGTTTTTGCTCCTCAAAATCCATGCCCCGAGATCTGTTGTGCCCCTGCTGATCCCATCTCAACTGGTGTGACTATCAACAGTGCATTGGGTGCAGTGGCACAGGGGCGTCTGAGGAGCCTCTGCACCTGAATTATATTAGCTGTTTACTGTCAAACCAGGGGGCGGTGCCAAGTTCCCCTACTTGAATTAGAGCCGTTGGCACTCTTGCTAACCCAAAGCCAACCACCCCAGCGGTCTGCACTGGAAGATGATTTCCCCCCACCCCCAACCTCCGTACAAGCTCAGCAGTCACTATGTCTGTACTTTTACGCCTCCTCGCATTCTAACAGAACTCTTCAGCAGGAAACATGGAAGTAGACAGAACACTAGGATGATGGGTCAGGGCACAGGCCCGACAGGGCCCAACAGGAACTCCATCTTCCTGGCTACTGTAGAGCGAGACCTAGAGCTTCACATCCCAGTCACATGCACAGATCTGAAAGGCACAAAACCGAAGGCCACTCATCGAAAGACTCTCCAAGGACTAGGTCAGCATCACTTGGACTGTTCGAGCGAATGGTACCGAAAGTTTCTAGAAAACAAAAAGGGAACCTCTTGTTGACTTTGCTCTTAAGAAATGGAACTAATGCAGACGATAAATTAAAAAAGACCCACGCCATCACCTTAAAAAATAACTGGAGGTGGATATCACCCATCTACCGAAATCTCCCTTTGCCGCATCCTGATCAATGGCCTGAACACATATGAACACCTCGCACATCCTGTGGAACTCCATAGGCTCCTTTTGCCGGTCCGCACCATCTACAAATCCACCTGCATATTGCAGTAAGTCATCACAACCAATACACCTACCTATCTCGCTGACAAGGCCATCACCTCTGATGGCTCTCAACACACCTGCAGCCTGGACAGCAAGTGTAACGTAAGTAATTTAACATACAGATTCCTCGTGAGACACCTTAGATTTATAATATCAAGCGCTCCCTTATAGGTTGTACTGTCCAGTGAGTCCTATGAGAAGGTGCATATGTGTGTATTGCGCCAAAGTGTAGCCAGGTCGCAACTCAAAATAAACAAGCAACATGCTGTCCAAGGGAGTAGGGCTGTGGGGGACAAGGGGTATTATCTGTCCCAAGATTCAGAGTGGAGGGGCCACGAGGGAACAGCATCACCCACAGATTTTGAAGTGCAAACTAAACATTAAACAGGCAGAGAGAGCATGTCACTGAAACAATGCTATGTCTCCATGAAGCGTGGTAACCTGAGGAGCCTTTAAGACCCTGTTTTGTTATTTAACTGCAGCCATTGAAGTGTTGAGGCTCTACTAAAACCGTTATGTTTGTCAAGTCAGGCCAGCAGAGTAAGGGGCCTCAGGAGAAGCTCTGTTCTGTAAATGGAAGTTCCTGCTCGCTCCACACACTTAAAGACAAACTGGATTTTAGGAGAGGAACAACATCTCAGTCACCAGAGGTTGCTCCTTAGGTTAAAGCCCTTCAAGGAGACACTTGGGAAGTGCAGCATAATTTCAGAGAGGCGTCTCCTGTCATTGGCTCTGGCCTACAGTGGGCGTGGGATCACTCCACAGAGGAAAGCACACCTCTGAATCCTATGACTACGCACAGGAATCGAAGTGTGAACAAAGTAGCTATATATAAGATGTATAAGTGTATGTATTGAACTCCATATAATAACACTAACTGAATAATATCAACGGAGGCATTGATCTTTGGTGTTAAACAGGAGAGAGACGGCTGTAACCCTGCAGTTTCTGAGCTGCACAATTTGTAATCCTACACTCAAATGTCGGTTTCCCCACTTGACCAAACTGTGAGATCCGTGACCTATCCCTTTTCTTCACTCTGTATGTGTATATGTTTGAGAATACACGTCAGTACAGGGACTGCACTTTAGAAAAACCTCATTTATATGTGGGTAAAAGAAATAATCTTGCTTCACATTTATTGACCATGAAGGCTGAACAAATGGGGAACACAACAAAATGACACCCTTTGGGTGACATGGCAACGTGATCAGGGGTGGGGGTATTTAAGAATAGTCCATGTTTAAAACATTACTTTCTATAAATGTCTCTCAATTCAGTGATATATTCGTATATATTCAATTGAGAAACTGAGAAACGTTGATTTATATATATATATATATATATATATATATATATATATATATATATATATATATGTATATATATATATACACTTAATTTTAAAGTCTATCATGTTGTTTCATGGCATTTAATCACTGATATGCATAGTTTATGGTGTCCCTGTCCTCCCAAAAAAATGTAGCGCCTCCTACGCCACTGATCCTGTCAGTGAGCGACTCAACACAGAGAAGCGCAGTGCAAGTCCTCACTCTGCAGACACCGTCAGAGCAGACTGGCATACTGCCACCCAGCAGCCAGGGCGCTCAGCTGACGCGCGGGACCACAGGCACATGAAGAGGGCACCCATGCAGATTCCGTCAGCCCTCGCACTCCCGCATCAGCAGCACCACAAGCAGCAAGAGTTCACCCGCTGCTGCCGCCTGTTTCCCGTCCCTGGCAGCTCTCTGTGCCAACGGGTGGCCAGTCTCCGGGCAGGCGAGGAGGTGGAATTCGACGATGCATAAAAAACAAACTACATACAGTTACATAAGCTGAAAAAGGGGGAGAATCGTACTGTTGTGCTTTCCCTTGCTGTTCACCACAGGCGTGGCATCAATGACAACAAACCATCATGTGAGGGATGCGCGCCGCCGCGCGCAGCGGAGCTAGGCTCCCAAGATGCACAGCGCGCATGGAAGAGAAAACAACTGTACAAACACTGCACAACCAGACTGGTTAAGTCGGTGAAACGAGGTATTCAGTTGCGGCAAGAGGAGGGCGCTCTCAAGGGTGAAGGAACCGACCTGGCGCGTGCCTGGTCCTGTGGGTGAAAGGTGCGTGTGCGGTGACTGCGGCCCGTTGTGTGGTTGGTGTGCATACACCCTCTCCCACCACTGCACCCCACTCCACAGCAATGCCTGCGGACCAGGGGGGGGGGCGCTTGGTTTGTGTTAGGGATGGGGCCCGTTGTGTGGTTGGTGTGCATACACCCTCTCCCACCACTGCACCCCACTCCACAGCAATGCCTGCGGACCAGGGGGGGGCGCCTGGTTTGTGTTAGGGATGGGGCCCGTTGTGTGGTTGGTGTGCATACACCCTCTCCCACCACTGCACCCCACTCCACAGCAATGCCTGCGGACCAGGGGGGGGCGCCTGGTTTGTGTTAGGGATGGGGCCCGTTGTGTGGTTGGTGTGCATACACCCTCTCCCACCACTGCACCCCACTCCACAGCAATGCCTGCGGACCAGGGGGGGGCGCTTGGTTTGTGTTAGGGATGGGGCCCGTTGTGTGGTTGGTGTGCATACACCCTCTCCCACCACTGCACCCCACTCCACAGCAATGCCTGCGGACCAGGGGGGGGC
The DNA here is from genome assembly GCF_031143425.1 of Pleurodeles waltl. Lineage (NCBI taxonomy): Eukaryota > Metazoa > Chordata > Amphibia > Caudata > Salamandridae > Pleurodeles > Pleurodeles waltl. The sequence goes on from NC_090443.1 coordinate 957,350,474, forward strand.
GCCTGGTTTGTGTTAGGGATGGGGCCCGTTGTGTGGTTGGTGTGCATACACCCTCTCCCACCACTGCACCCCACTCCACAGCAATGCTGCGGACCAGGGGGGGGCGCCTGGTTTGTGTTAGGGATGGGGCCCGTTGTGTGGTTGGTGTGCATACACCCTCTCCCACCACTGCACCCCACTCCACAGCAATGCCTGCGGACCAGGGGGGGGCGCTTGGTTTGTGTTAGGGATGGGGCCCGTTGTGTGGTTGGTGTGCATACACCCTCTCCCACCACTGCACCCCACTCCACAGCAATGCCTGCGGACCAGGGGGGGGCGCTTGGTTTGTGTTAGGGATGGGTCCCGTTGTGTGGTTGGTGTGCATACACCCTCTCCCACCACTGCACCCCACTCCACAGCAATGCCTGCGGACCAGGGGGGGGCGCTTGGTTTGTGTTAGGGATGGGTCCCGTTGTGTGGTTGGTGTGCATACACCCTCTCCCACCACTGCACCCCACTCCACAGCAATGCCTGCGGACCAGGGGGGGGCGCCTGGTTTGTGTTAGGGATGGGGCCCGTTGTGTGGTTGGTGTGCATACACCCTCTCCCACCACTGCACCCCACTCCACAGCAATGCCTGCGGACCAGGGGGGGGCGCTTGGTTTGTGTTAGGGATGGGGCCCGTTGTGTGGTTGGTGTGCATACACCCTCTCCCACCACTGCACCCCACTCCACAGCAATGCTGCGGACCAGGGGGGGGCGCCTGGTTTGTGTTAGGGATGGGGCCCGTTGTGTGGTTGGTGTGCATACACCCTCTCCCACCACTGCACCCCACTCCACAGCAATGCCTGCGGACCAGGGGGGGGCGCTTGGTTTGTGTTAGGGATGGGGCCCGTTGTGTGGTTGGTGTGCATACACCCTCTCCCACCACTGCACCCCACTCCACAGCAATGCCTGCGGACCAGGGGGGGGCGCTTGGTTTGTGTTAGGGATGGGTCCCGTTGTGTGGTTGGTGTGCATACACCCTCTCCCACCACTGCACCCCACTCCACAGCAATGCCTGCGGACCAGGGGGGGGCGCTTGGTTTGTGTTAGGGATGGGTCCCGTTGTGTGGTTGGTGTGCATACACCCTCTCCCACCACTGCACCCCACTCCACAGCAATGCCTGCGGACCAGGGGGGGGCGCTTGGTTTGTGTTAGGGATGGGTCCCGTTGTGTGGTTGGTGTGCATACACCCTCTCCCACCACTGCACCCCACTCCACAGCAATGCCTGCGGACCAGGGGGGGGGGCGCTTGGTTTGTGTTAGGGATGGGTCCCGTTGTGTGGTTGGTGTGCATACACCCTCTCCCACCACTGCACCCCACTCCACAGCAATGCCTGCGGACCAGGGGGGGGCGCCTGGTTTGTGTTAGGGATGGGGCCCGTTGTGTGGTTGGTGTGCATACACCCTCTCCCACCACTGCACCCCACTCCACAGCAATGCCTGCGGACCAGGGGGGGGGCGCTTGGTTTGTGTTAGGGATGGGGCCCGTTGTGTGGTTGGTGTGCATACACCCTCTCCCACCACTGCACCCCACTCCACAGCAATGCTGCGGACCAGGGGGGGGCGCCTGGTTTGTGTTAGGGATGGGGCCCGTTGTGTGGTTGGTGTGCATACACCCTCTCCCACCACTGCACCCCACTCCACAGCAATGCCTGCGGACCAGGGGGGGGCGCTTGGTTTGTGTTAGGGATGGGGCCCGTTGTGTGGTTGGTGTGCATACACCCTCTCCCACCACTGCACCCCACTCCACAGCAATGCCTGCGGACCAGGGGGGGGCGCTTGGTTTGTGTTAGGGATGGGTCCCGTTGTGTGGTTGGTGTGCATACACCCTCTCCCACCACTGCACCCCACTCCACAGCAATGCCTGCGGACCAGGGGGGGGCGCTTGGTTTGTGTTAGGGATGGGTCCCGTTGTGTGGTTGGTGTGCATACACCCTCTCCCACCACTGCACCCCACTCCACAGCAATGCCTGCGGACCAGGGGGGGGCGCTTGGTTTGTGTTAGGGATGGGTCCCGTTGTGTGGTTGGTGTGCATACACCCTCTCCCACCACTGCACCCCACTCCACAGCAATGCCTGCGGACCAGGGGGGGGCGCTTGGTTTGTGTTAGGGATGGGGCCCGTTGTGTGGTTGGTGTGCATACACCCTCTCCCACCACTGCACCCCACTCCACAGCAATGCTGCGGACCAGGGGGGGGCGCCTGGTTTGTGTTAGGGATGGGGCCCGTTGTGTGGTTGGTGTGCATACACCCTCTCCCACCACTGCACCCCACTCCACAGCAATGCCTGCGGACCAGGGGGGGGCGCTTGGTTTGTGTTAGGGATGGGGCCCGTTGTGTGGTTGGTGTGCATACACCCTCTCCCACCACTGCACCCCACTCCACAGCAATGCTGCGGACCAGGGGGGGGCGCCTGGTTTGTGTTAGGGATGGGGCCCGTTGTGTGGTTGGTGTGCATACACCCTCTCCCACCACTGCACCCCACTCCACAGCAATGCCTGCGGACCAGGGGGGGGCGCTTGGTTTGTGTTAGGGATGGGGCCCGTTGTGTGGTTGGTGTGCATACACCCTCTCCCACCACTGCACCCCACTCCACAGCAATGCCTGCGGACCAGGGGGGGGCGCTTGGTTTGTGTTAGGGATGGGGCCCGTTGTGTGGTTGGTGTGCATACACCCTCTCCCACCACTGCACCCCACTCCACAGCAATGCTGCGGACCAGGGGGGGGCGCCTGGTTTGTGTTAGGGATGGGGCCCGTTGTGTGGTTGGTGTGCATACACCCTCTCCCACCACTGCACCCCACTCCACAGCAATGCCTGCGGACCAGGGGGGGGCGCTTGGTTTGTGTTAGGGATGGGGCCCGTTGTGTGGTTGGTGTGCATACACCCTCTCCCACCACTGCACCCCACTCCACAGCAATGCTGCGGACCAGGGGGGGGCGCCTGGTTTGTGTTAGGGATGGGGCCCGTTGTGTGGTTGGTGTGCATACACCCTCTCCCACCACTGCACCCCACTCCACAGCAATGCCTGCGGACCAGGGGGGGGCGCTTGGTTTGTGTTAGGGATGGGGCCCGTTGTGTGGTTGGTGTGCATACACCCTCTCCCACCACTGCACCCCACTCCACAGCAATGCTGCGGACCAGGGGGGGGCGCCTGGTTTGTGTTAGGGATGGGGCCCGTTGTGTGGTTGGTGTGCATACACCCTCTCCCACCACTGCACCCCACTCCACAGCAATGCCTGCGGACCAGGGGGGGGCGCTTGGTTTGTGTTAGGGATGGGGCCCGTTGTGTGGTTGGTGTGCATACACCCTCTCCCACCACTGCACCCCACTCCACAGCAATGCCTGCGGACCAGGGGGGGGCGCCTGGTTTGTGTTAGGGATGGGGCCCGTTGTGTGGTTGGTGTGCATACACCCTCTCCCACCACTGCACCCCACTCCACAGCAATGCCTGCGGACCGGGGGGGGCGCTTGGTTTGTGTTAGGGATGGGTCCCGTTGTGTGGTTGTTGTGCATACACCCTCTCCCACCACTGCACCCCACTCCACAGCAATGCCTGCGGACCAGGGGGGGGCGCTTGGTTTGTGTTAGGGATGGGGCCCGTTGTGTGGTTGGTGTGCATACACCCTCTCCCACCACTGCACCCCACTCCACAGCAATGCTGCGGACCAGGGGGGGGCGCCTGGTTTGTGTTAGGGATGGGGCCCGTTGTGTGGTTGGTGTGCATACACCCTCTCCCACCACTGCACCCCACTCCACAGCAATGCCTGCGGACCAGGGGGGGGCGCTTGGTTTGTGTTAGGGATGGGGCCCGTTGTGTGGTTGGTGTGCATACACCCTCTCCCACCACTGCACCCCACTCCACAGCAATGCCTGCGGACCAGGGGGGGGCGCTTGGTTTGTGTTAGGGATGGGGCCCGTTGTGTGGTTGTTGTGCATACACTCGCTCCACCACCGCACCCCACTCCACAGCAATGCCTGCGGACCAGGGTGGGGCGCCTGGTTTGTGTTAGGGATGGGGCACGCCGCTACACTGCTCTGGTCCACGCCAATGGGGGGTACGCCTGGGGGTTTAGGGTGGCCCAAGGCTTTCGTTTGCCCTGCTGGGGCGAGGGCATACCGCTGCCATGCTTCGTACTGCGATGGCCTGGGGCAGCTGGCAGTCCTCTCACTGCACACTGAACGAGGAAGGAGCTGCTCGTGAAAGGCCAGCGTTGGGTCAGACGTGCTGCAATACTGAGGCGCTACACTTCCGCCCTTGCAAAGAAATGGCGCTGCCACAAAAATGTTACACCTGAACGCGTTTTGTGAACACTGGAAAAACAGTTTCTGACAAATTTTTGTTTAGCCCAAATCGATTTGCGGAAGGTACGAAAACAAAGGGAATACTCACTGTAATTCACAAAAAACAAACAATGAAGAACCTGCACTCATTCAATCACTTTTGCTACCTTCTGGCAACTACAGCTGACACTAGGACATCAATGTGTCTATTCCCTTCCGTGGCAACGCAGGTGACTACGGGTACCCGGATCTTAGTTAAACATTCACAATGCCCTATTGTAAAGTTCTGCCTACATATCCCAATGTTCTTCAAGACTTTCTGCGAACAAAAAATCCCAATAGTGCGAGTTCGTGAAAATACATAAAAAGTAATTACCAATTAAAAGACTTCAGGACACGGGTGTACATAGCAAAGCAGCCCCATCTTCTATTTAGACAAGTGGCTAGTAACTACTCTAAAATCACTTGGTATATGAGTTATTCCTTGGATGGATATATCTTTTAAATATTATTAATGATTGTTATAATAGCGTGTTTTAAATTTAGAGCGAAATACCACATTTCTGCAGATTTAAGCACTGCAAGTAACAGCTGTTACTAAGACCCAATGTATGGGACTTAATTTACCCACCTCGGAAAGATGGAGGGCTAAATCTGTCTTCCTGAGATTCGGTTTCATGACCTCTAGACCACAGTGTCTGTCAGTGGTGAACATGTAACACACTGAGGCATCACAGGAAGGACCAGAACGAAGCATTATGCCCTTGGCTTCAGCAAAATGTATGTATAGTTTTTAAAATTAAAGCATGTCTGCTGATTTCATTTGTAAAGAGACTGTTTATGTGGCCAACCCACAAGAAGGCACCAGATGTCATGCATTTCCTTTCCCTGGAATACATTTTTTTTATAGCAGCTAGTAGGAGGTGCTTCTGACACCAGGCAAAAGCAGAAGGGTACAGAGGGTCAGAAGTGTACAGTGGGATCAGAAGCACACAGAGGGATCAGAAGGGCACAGAGCGTCCAGAGGGATCAGAAGCGCACAGAGGGATCAGAAGGGCACAGAGGGATCAGAAGGGTAGCGTCCAGAGGGATCAGAAGGGTAGCGTCCAGAGGGATCAGAAGGGTAGCGTCCAGAGGGATCAGAAGCGCACAGAGGGATCAGAAGCGCACAGAGGGATGTCCAGAGGGATCAGAAGGCTCCAGAGGGATCCGAAGCGTCCAGAGGGATCCGAAGCGTCCAGAGGGATCCGAAGCGTCCAGAGGGATCCGAAGCGTCCAGAGGGATCAGAAGGGTAGCGTCCAGAGGGATCAGAAGCGTAGCGTCCAGAGGGATCAGAAGCGCACAGAGGGATCAGAAGCGCACAGAGGGATGTCCAGAGGGATCAGAAGGGTCCAGAGGGATCCGAAGGGTCCAGAGGGATCCGAAGCGTCCAGAGGGATCCGAAGCGTCCAGAGGGATCCGAAGCGTCCAGAGGGATCCGAAGCGTCCAGAGGGATCAGAAGCGTCCAGAGGTATTAGAGGGATCAGAAGGGTACAGAGGGATCAGAAGGGTACAGAGGGATCAGAAGGGTACAGAGGGATCAGAAGGGTACAGAGGGATCAGAAGCGCACAGAGGGATCCGAAGCGCACAGAGGGATCCGAAGCGCACAGAGGGATCCGAAGCGCACAGAGGGATCCGAAGCGCACAGAGGGATCTCCAGAGGGATCCGAAGGGTACAGAGGGATCCGAAGCGTCCAGAGGGATCCGAAGCGTCCAGAGGGCAGAGGGATCAGAAGCGTCCAGAGGTATTAGAGGGATCAGAAGGGTACAAAGGGATCAGAAGGGCACAGAGGGATCAGAGGGACCAGAAGCGTCCAGAGGGATCAGAAGCGTCCAGAGGGATTAGAGGGATCAGAAGGGTACAGAGGGATCAGAAGCGTCCAGAGGGATTAGAGGGATCAGAAGGGTACAGAGGGATCAGAAGGGTACAGAGGGATCAGAAGGGTACAGAGGGATCAGAAGGGTACAGAGGGATCAGAAGGGTACAGAGGGATCAGAAGCGTCCAGAGGGATCAGAAGCGTCCAGAGGGATCAGAAGCGTCCAGAGGTATTAGAGGGATCAGAAGGGTACAGAGGGATCAGAAGGGCACAGAGGGATCAGAAGGGCACAGAGGGATCAGAAGTGTACAGAGGGATCAGAGGGACCAGAAGGGTACAGAGGGACCAGAAGGGTACAGAGGGATCAGAAGCGTCCAGAGGGATCAGAAGCGTCCAGAGGGATCAGAAGCGTCCAGAGGGATTAGAAGGGTACAGAGGGATCAGAAGGGAACAGAGGGATCCGAAGTAGAAGCGTACAGCGGGATCAGAAGCGTCCAGAGGTATTAGAGGGATCAGAAGGGTACAGAGGGATCAGAAGGGTACAGAGGGATCAGAAGCGTACAGAGGTATTAGAGGGATCAGAAGGGTACAGAGGGATCAGAAAGGTCCAGAAGCGTACAGAGGATCGCATGTTAAGTTTTTTGTCCCAGGCCTCGTAAAAATGTCTGACAAACCTGGAGCCATCCTCCCAGCCACTATGTTAAAATGTATGTGCCACGATCATACCTTGTGGAATATACAAGTATAACTATAGTAGTACAATTTGTTAAAGATAGGAATTGCATTATAAAACCCTTAAAAAGGCTTAGGAAGGTAAAATTTGCCAGTAACATCTGCAGTCATTCGAAGGTAAAGATTTTGAATCCCTGCAGGGATGACTGACTTCCAGCTTTTAAAAGTTGAAAAACGAAGATCATTAATTTTGGGAACAGTAACACCTGCTCTTTATAGCACCTAGAAACAAAAGAACGTGTTTTATTAAAAAAAAAAAAAAAACTACTATATTACTAAGATTCGTTACATAATAATATGAAATGGATAATTGTATTCGTACAATTCACAGGGGGGAGTAAAGAAGAACTGCGAGTTACCTGTGTGTCCATGTAGCGGGGAGTGCGGTCTGGGCAGCGTTGGCGAGGTACTGGAAGTTATGATTAAACTTTTTCTGTTACTTGTGCGGCAGCTGAAATAAGAAAACATGATGCACGTTAGACAATGCACGAGATAAGGGTGTCACACACAGCAGCCACCGTGAGACAAAAACAATGAAATAACTGATCACTGTGCAAATCGAAGTTAGATGGATGCACCCGGCAGCCAGAGACGACACCACAGTGACCATTGCAGACTTCTGAAAGCACGTCTGGGCGGATCCTGCCAGGGCCTAGAAGCCACGCCCCCCTGGGCAGCGCACTTCCGAACCTGCTGCCCAGTCGGGAGTGCGGCAATTATGTCCCAATAATGCCATCTGCACCCGCCTTGAGGGGCATTACAGAAACCATGACAGCACCCCTGACAAACAAAAGACAAAAAAACTGAGTGTCTTTTCAATGGAGATATAAGAATGTCTTCTACTGACAGGAGCTATGTGATCATGGGTAAGACATCAAGTTACTTTAAAAAAGCCAAGTTGATGCGTCTCGGACACCGAGCTGGAGGCGCCATCATTTACAGGCACTGAGCAGCTCTTGGGGTCATCAGATGCAGGAGCAAACCATGATACCTTCTCTAGGTCTCACACCCCTCGGGTGCATTTCAATTCAACAAACCCAATAACAGACCCGACATACTCCAAGCTTACTCATTCATTCCCCTCGTACGTTGTTGTAGTAAAATCAACTGGACATTTCTGCACTCCAGTGAGGGCAGGGCCTACAACTCCCCTCAGTCATTGAAGGTGGAGTGTATGTTTCCTGGTGTAAGTATATTTCCAAGTGGATAGAATTTAGCACAACACATTTTTTTAGCGCTTAAACAAAACTTCATTCGATAACACAAATAGTACATATATAAGATGTTTACGGTAAGCAACAGCTGTTGAACTATTTTGCTTTGAGTTACAATGTATTGTATGCTGTCAACACAGATGCAGTTTGGAGTACCTTAATAATATTATAAGCACATTTCCAAGAGTACATCTTTAAGCTAGTCCTCGGAGTAAGTATTTCGAAATGTTCCATGCATGCATTTAGGGTCATGACCTGCATCAAAGCTGTGAAATTCCAGCAGAGCGCCCCCAGGCTAACCCTCGAAGAATCCGAAATACAGATGGTTCAAGGAATGTTCCATGGGGCTCTTGGTTACAAAATGAAAAGGACGTTTGGCTTGATAGGCAGACCTAGCCCACCATGCAGTCAAATCACAAGGATCTTGCAGCACAAGATGGTGGCAGCCAAACAGACGGTACATAAAACAGATCAGCCCTCTTGGCAGACCATCCTTAGAGGGAGGGATGAAAAACACGCCCCTAGGAGCAAGCAAAAATCACGAGCAGAGGCCACTGAAGTGTGCTAGAACTGTGAGGTTGGAAAAGGCAAGTGGGACCCACCTTGCAAACTCAGGCATATTTGCAGCACATGCAGGGGAGGCTACACCAAAAGCGAGTGTGGGAAAGGTAGGGGAGCAGCTAACAGTAAGCACCCTCCCAAGAAACAGCAGTGTGAGGGCACTACGCCCACAATCAGAATACCAGACGGGGGTACCACGGACACTGCCAGTGTGGCGTCAGACAGTACAACTGACTGGAGGAAGGGGGACAGAATTAGCCAACACCCGTCTCCAGAATCACCCTGAGGCAGCGGTTCCCACCCTGGTGTATGGGGACCCCCAGGGGTCCGTGAAGCCTCAATTGCTTAGAAAATTAAATAATATTAACAGATTAGGTCCCCGGCTTTCAGTAATGACTCAGTGGGGGGAGGGGCTTCTTCATTCCAAAAATGATTCAGTGGGTGTCCTGGGTTCCGGTAATGATAAGTGGGCGTCCACAGAAGTCAAAAGGTTGGGAACCACTGCCCTAAGGAGGTTGCTAGATGATTACCACAAGACAGGAGAAGCGAAGTAGTTGATGAATGACTTTGAGGAAGGCTTCCTTATTTCATAGACAGACCCACTAGTAACCAGGACAGAGCAGTAACCTTTAGTCTGCAATGAAGCACCCAACAGTGGTTAGGTACAAAACTGCAAAGCAGCCGAGACTGCGTTTAGGATAGAGGGTCCATTCTCTGAAGCACCACTCCAAAATTTCATAGTGCCACTATTGGGGGGGTAGTACCCAAAATGGATCTGTGGCAGTATAGATTAACCCATCACCTAGGCCACCCAGAGGGGGATTCGATCATTGACTGGATTAACAAGAAGCAACAGTCAATGGCATACGCAACCTCTGATGATGCACTGACCTCGTGAAGGCGTGCAAAGATGGACAAGACAATACTGAATCATCTGCCTGCTTCTAGATCACCCTGACGGCATCAACATGCTGGTTGTTCAATTCTAACCGCAATTTTCTATGACAAATGCCTTCAGATGTACTGCTCAATGTTATGCTCTTACTTTGAGATTTCAGTACATTTCTGGAATGGGCCACGAACAAGCATCATATGGAAGCTGGTAATCTGAGGGTTTCATTGCAAAAGGCAATATGGTCCTGCTGGCAATCACCTTGACCTTCATGTGAACTGAACTTGACTCACTACAAGCATTTTCAAGGTTCCACAAGAAAAGCTGGGAGAGCAGGAACACGAATATCTTGCAAGAAATCTAGGATCTTCCATACTTCAACAGGTCATTCCAGAGGGTAGAACCTTCATGACATGGCTTGCAAGACTCACCGAAAGAGCACATAAGAGGCACCACCACATCAGCCTTATAGCAGAGGTCCGGAAAGACTCACAGATGTTTTAAATGATTTTAACAATACACTGAATTTGAAGCAGCTCGAGCTATTCACAGATGTGTCAGGCTGTGATGGTTGTGAGGCCAACTTGAGCTCAGCCTGGTGCGTGAAGAGGCTTCCGGAATACTGGAGGGTCCAGGGCCTCACCAAAACCATTAAACTCCTTGAGCTATTCCTCGAAGTGGACCACTAGTGTAGGATGGACAGGAGGGAACGGGTGCTTCTGCAAGCCTCCCACAAAGACATCCCCATTAACTTCAAAGGCAGGTGCCAAGTGCTTCCACCAGAATACAGATCTCCATTTGATGCAACACTGTTTGAGGCAGTATTCACTCTGGCATTTTTTGGGGGTATTCACGGTGAATGAGTTGGTGGGCCAAACCAAAACAGAGGCTTGCAATTTATGCCTGCAGCTGGAGGATGTAAGAGCTGCAGGACAAGTATGTTGTGATCAGACTCAAAATCCAAAACCAAACAGGAAGCAGAAGGGCAGGTTTTCCTTCAGAATGCTTAACTGTGCAAGAGTTATGCTCAGTGTGCCTCCTGAGGGCATACATCACAGTCTGACCAGATGGGGGAAGGCAGTGTTGTTTACCCAAGTGCCTTTTTTTTTTTTTAAGCAAAAGTCCGGTTCACACATCATATGGAAGGCGTCGAGCAGAGCCAGCCTCCAAGCGGCACACTTTAGCACTCAATCATTTAGAATAGGGGATGCAACAACATCCACTAGGCACGGGCTTCAGGGGGAAAGTATAGTGAGGCTGAGAGAGGTGTCTACCAAAGTTAAGTGACACAAACATTCTGCTCACTGCACAACTTTGTGTTTTTACTGGAAGATCAGATGGTAGGAAGACCGTGTGGCTTTACCAACATTCGCACATGAAAAGAGCACAGCAACAGGAAGACAAGAGACAAAGGTTCAAAGGGATGTGGCTGTCAAACACAGACATAGCCTGGTTCGACAAGCCAGGGTGTAAGATTGGTGCAACTGGTTCCAGCGGTTGCTAACGTCATGAAGATACACACCACAGCCAGCACCCTGGTAGTGCATCTAGAGGCAACGTCCAGACAAAGTTAGGCTGGGGACGACGACTGACTGATATGAAAAAGGACTTGATGACTGTGGCCAGGTTGATGGAGGCCACCAACATTGTTTGGTCAGAGATCATATCCAGATTCAAATGGTGAAGTACAAAAGCACATAACAAAATTGAGAAGGCAAGGAGGAAGTTCAGTGTCAGCATGGGCAAGTTCTGTAAGAGCATGGGCTGGGGCTTCATTCGATTTGGACTCATCAACTTACGACTGCCAAGCTTTTATTTAGAGGATGGGTCCACATTTGGGTGGGTATGGGTATTATTTTTACTCAACATTACAGATGTGCTGAAGCTAGCAGGTTATTCTTAGGCAAGTAGGACGCATGTAAGGATGGCTGAAAAACAGGGAGCCGCAAAGGAGCAGTAACCCAAGTGGAGTGGCCGAGGGATAGTGGTCTAACTTTCTGGTAACCATACGCCTGGTCAAGAGAGATCAATGGAGGGGGTTGTTCTTTGCCCCGGTGAGCCTTGGATATTGGACAGCAGGACCTCAGTAGGTGAAAGGAAGGATGGATGAGGTAACCACAGCTTAAATGCTGCACTTGCAGCCCAGGCACAGCTGAAGCCGGCTAGCAAGGAGAAATAAGTGGTTAGCTAGTCAAGCCTCGAATCTGCAAGGGAACACACCAAGGCGATTTTGCCAAACAAACTTCAAGAGCTACTGATCATTCCGTAAAATGCTTGCTTACTGATTTGCAACATGAAATATACGTTTTTGCCTACCTGGGTGTGAGTAACTGTGATTTATGGAAAATAAACTGCAGCCTATTATTCGCCAACAAGCAACACTGGAGAGGAATCGTAGCAGTCGAATAGGGGCAGAGTGACACGTGTCACGCCACTTGTACATGTGCTAGAAATCAGCAGCCTTTCATAGCCTGCTGCCTCTCACTGCTAGCACAGCAAAAGCACCAGGCCTGTCTGCACATCCACTTCCACCCCAGCAGGAAGCCACAGACCACATCCACTCAATGCAAGCAATTGAAGCAACGCTACGTTTTTACTGTCACAAACAGACCTGCACGCCCGCGAGGCAGTGGGAAACCTCAGCGTCCGATCGCAACTAACCACAAGACCAAACCATACACAACCCACTTTGTATTACTTTTATACGCTTGGTACAGTGTCACTCACGCCTAAAGTCAATTGACTAGTACAGAAGATGGTTGACCTCCTGGCACTGTAGCTACATCAATGCCTCTTTCAAGGGAATTTGAGTAGTTTACTGTTTGAGAAAATGCAGTGGACCATGTACAAAAGAATAAGGGTGGGCTTCTAGAAGAAAAAATGGTGGTTTTGCAGAGAGAGGTTCAAACTGACACAGTCAACAGCACTGTTCAAGTTGCCCATGATATCGCTTTAAACCCCTAGTTGGGAAGCTCAGTGATACTGATGGATATTGACATCTACAATGATAGGTTGTTTATTGATCCCCTTTGTGGACAGCACACCCTGACTTCTGGCAGTGTAGGAGAAGGGTTATGGGGCAACCATGCACAACATGGCCTCTTGTGAACCCCTCCCTTGTACCCCCAGTAGCCCCATTCCATACTCCGAAACATTACCACCTTACACCAACCTGCACTCCTTCAAAAACCTTTATCATGTAAAAAATAAAATGTGAACCCAACACCAGGCATTCGGCTGTCCTCCTCCAACTCTCCTCCCACTCACACCTTTATGACTGCGCTGTTTGCTCTCAACGTGAGTGTAAACAGCGAGCAACAAGCCGACTGTGGCTCAGATGGAGCTCCTGCCCGCAGACAAGTCCAGAGAGAGGTGGGGAAACCAGAAGAGCACCATCCGCTATTCCCCACTTCCTGCAGGTCTCTGCGTTGCCACGGTAGGTGGTAGATCACCATCCGCGCAAGCACTGGATTCCAAATAGGGTCAACTTGTCACAGTGCTGTTGTAAGAGCAGTGAAAAAGAAAACTTGTTTATTTACGCCCTTACGCTACATATGTAAATAATCTGGTTTTAAGCAGGTGTGTAGCATTACGGATTCCTATGAAAGTAGTAAATATTATTCCTGGGTATGTTCAGCATAAAGCAGTTACAAGGGGTCTTTACAACGTTTTCTCTTCTGCCCATGCAGTGCCCTTCAGGCACTCGGTGAAGGTCGTTGAGGCTGGGACACAATGGTCTTGCCATCTGTTAGTTCGCCAGTCCCTGGCAGCCGAGCTCAAGCTGCTACGAGACCACTCAACATTTCCCCGAAAGAACAGGGCTGTCTGAATACCAGAAACCTGTCCAATAGCCATCGGCCTCAGGTTGTTAAATGTGAGATTCAGTTTTCCTCTTAGAGACAGGGTGTTTTTAATAGATAGGACCTCGAACACTGTAAACACACACAGACCGTCACCAGCTGTGCTAGTCCTTCACCCAAGCTGGGAGTACTCAATTCAAGAGATAGTGCGTGTTGGAGATAATGATATTTCTTTGAGTGTCAAAAGAACACACTGTTGAACCCCAGCCCTGCTCGATGAAGAACAAGCTTTCGGAGATCAAGGCTTGGTGAAGCGAAGCTTTAATATAAAACCCCTAGAGAAGCAGACGCTTATAGCGCCTACACTCATGCTCTGAAGAGCAACGCAGTCTGTGGCAAACACACGACTCATTTAATCCAGACAAATCACTTTGTAGATTAAAGTGTTACTTGGCGAACCTCATTAAAGAGTGTATTGCTTATTTGCATGAAGAGCGCAGGCTCCAACAACCAAGACGCCGAAGAGCTTGAAATCTGCAGCCAGAGTAACAACTCTAAAGGGGGCAGCATATTACTGAAAACGTTGTCTAAATGGCAAGTGTCAACTTCCATCAAATACTTAGAAAACAGGAAGTTTGCTATTCAGTAAAGGTCATGTGACTGCAGCAACTGTTCAATGCTTATCTGCAGCCCAAGGGTCTGAAAGGCTGGAACTGGTGGTGGCTCTTTTTTCACATTTCTTATTTGGTTCCACAAGTTAGTAATTCACTTTTGCCTTCTTCCATTTGATCCTGGGAATCACCCTGTGCTTTTTCTTAAATACTCAATCTATCAAACCATAGTTTTCTTTTACATATACTCCTTCTTACCTCCAGTGTTACTATCAGACCCCAAAGAACCAGGAGGCCTTCTCCACTTAGCAATGAATATTACAGGACCTCAGAGTGCGAAAGCAAATGCTATATTACGCACTGGTACAGTTACCATCTAGATCCATGACAGCAGTCCAACCAAGAATAAAGTTACTCCTTCCATTTGACGATCTGGTGTACCATGGGAGTTAGGATTCTTGGTTTGATTCATCAAACTAATTGGACCATCATACCGCATGATAATTAGTAATAGAAAGCCCCAGGACTGGAAACATGGAGTCATGCAGGCATGCACCCCACCTTCATGCGGGTCAACTACAGCGTACATATGAAACATGAATTAAAATGTATTTCTTTATCTGTGGTGGCTATAACCTGCCCTGGTTACATTCTCAGCGTTTTACTCTTGATTTGAGACTCAATATCAGGAAAGGGGTGCCTATTAAAACCCTCTGTACTCGTTCCTAGACGCTGCCCAATCATACACCAGAACACTTTAGTACAACCCCGTTTTTTCTGGGAATCAAGAGCTCCTTCAAGTTCTTAGGTGAAGTGAGTGAGGGTCCTACCAGGTGTCCTCGCATCGCCATCCTGGAACGCTTGCTCCTCAAAACAGAAGCCCCTAAGGCAGAGGAGTAAAAGATTTTAAAAAGACCAGCTTTTCCTTCCTCAGGATCTCAAAACATTTTCTTTTAATTAAAGACCCCAGGGCATCGTGAAAATCTAGAGCTCCAGGAAGCTACGACTGGAACACTTTTAAATAAAAACCCTATGAGATTAACACATGCAGGGACAGAACAAACAGAAAAGCAAGTCAGGAGTGGTCCCACTGCAGATAAGTTTGACGTTTAATAGTAGTGAGAAAGCATGGTTCAGCATGGCAGTAGAAGAACCCAACGGGAAAGAACATTAGTTCACCCTACGCTGTCTACCCCATCCCAGGCCTTCACTCCCGGAGGTCACAGCAGACCGAATTACAGCCCTCTACAACACAGCTGCCTTCCAGAAAGCTATTTTGCCTTCTCTTTTTTCCACCCCTTCCATTCCTCAATGGTCCTTGGTCTGACAATAGTAAGTTTGCCTGCATTACCATAAATAGGTGTTCGTTCACGTCGCTCCACTAAAGACAGTGCCACATTTTTAAAATATCGACATAAATACACACAATTGATTTAAATGAATGTAATTTACATAATCACAGATTTTCTTGAAAATAGTCATGGCTCTCATGCACCAAAGTTACCCAGCTTCGCTGTAAATACTCTTAGTATACGAGCATGCCATTTTAAATCCTTCTTAAGGGATGGAGTCAAATCCTCGAAGGTTTATTAGCCTGCATTTAGGCTGCATTCTGAGAATTACAAATATTCCACCAAGGCCTAGAAAACCTTACCCAGTAATATGTTAGCGAAAAGCTGGAAGGCTTTGGGCAAGCATGCTTCATCACACGTGCACACCTGGGGAATGACGCAGGTGTCATTTGTTTTTGTTTATGCGCCAATCCAAGATTGCGAAAAAACATTATTATGCAAAGGCACTTCTTGCACCACAGAGCGGCCACCGGAGCAAATGGTAGCTGGGCCCTCCCAAAAAACTAAAATAGAAAGATATATAAAGATATATAAAGGACCGAAAAGGATTTGGGATGCAACAGAGATGCTGGGAAGGGTGAAAGGGTGTAGGTATGTGGGAAGCAATGGAGATTGGGCAAGTGATCACGAAGCAACTAAAATGCTTGAGGGTGGGCTCAGGAGAGACCAAAAAAAATGCTGGGGTGGGGTAAGCAATGAACAAGCCTGGTGGTATAGATAATGAAGCACCAGAGAACCCTAAAGCGGGAGTGGGTGGGTAACGGGGGGTGATGGGAAGCAGAGGAGGGGGAGCAAAGATGTTGGGAGGGGTGAAGCAGCACACAAGGGAGACACAAAGACATGCACTCCACTGAGGTGCCAAAGAAAAAGAAGATAGTTCCCCGAAAATGTGAGCAGCAGAAGAATAGGAGGCATCCAATTAAAAGGATGGCAAACAGTGTATATACAAGAGCAGGGGACAAACACAAGAAGAGGAAGGCAAGTATTGGAAAATAATCACACACATAAGAGTGAAAGGAAAGCCAACCATTGTAAGCAGCTAGGGCTCTGTAACCCACTGTAAGTTTTTGGTATGACCCACAAGAGGTCTTGCAAATAGACAGCTGAAAGCGGTGTGGTAGAGGATTCGTAAAAAGGGCTCTATCAAAGACTTACTTCAGGGAAAGGGTAATGAGGTAAAAGCAGTAAAAAGCAGTAATGCAAACAAATCTAACGGGGAGAGAAGTAAATATGTCAATCAAATTACTTTTTCGAAGTTGTACACTACACACAAAGCAACAAGTAGCAACAGCAGGCAAACATTTTTGCATATCTATACGAAGCCAGTTACCATACCCTTGACAAATGCAGACAAGAAACTATGACAGGGTCTGAGTGAAGTACAGAGCCATGTAGATAATTTAACATTAATATGCGTCTACCGCCCCTTCTAAACATGCCAACAGTAAATACTGAACATTAACTCATGAAGCCACCATCAAAAAGGTAAGCATGGAGCAAAAAGAGAAATTCTGGTGCTGGGTGGGTCACCCACAAGATTCCTCCTAAGTGACCTAAAATGATAGAGTCCCTAACACCCCTATCTCACAATGTAAGGAATTTGGAGATCAAGTTCAATACGGATCTTGTATTCACTCTCCAAATCAACGCTGCAGTTAAAGGAGTAAACCTACAACTGCCACTTTTATGAAGATCCTCCTACTAATACAAATTAATCATCAAGTGAATGTAACAGATGGCTGAACAAGTTCAAGTATGCATGACTCCCAAAAACCACAGACTGCAAAGAATGCAAAACTATAGAGGTAAATTAGGTATGAAACATCAAAAAGAACACCAAGCAAGACCAGCCTTGAAAGCCCTACATCAGGGCCCAGTGGATTCACATTCAAAATTAATTGTACCACGTAGAGGAGGGCCTAATGGATCCAAACATTTGCCTACTATACCTAGAAAACCTGAGAACACCAGCTAGGATCCTTTGATCAGCAAACTTGCACCACACTCGCAGTTTGACCATTAAAAGTAAGCAAGACGGTGCCAGGTCTGCGGGTCGCTGGCACCTAGACTCTGAACACCCACCTTGAACCCCTGTGTAAGAGCGTAACTTAACTGTCCCTGGGCCAGCATTCGTTTATGAATTTTCAGATGAACTTGAGGTTTTACTAAACCACTTGTACAACATGCTGCAAAAAGGCCATGTAACAGGGCAACACTTAAGATCAAATCGCACTCAGCCCTAACTTGTCTTGGTATGCACTTGGTGGCCCGGCAAGGTGATAGTTGGGGGCAGACGTCCTCCACGGCTCAGCAAATGAACTCGCATTGCTTGTGCTTGAGGACCACACCCACTTGGATGTTTTAAAGTGAGCTGTGCTGGGACTATGACAGCAAAAGTGCAATGGTCACCACCTAACTCTTCCCTTAAGTACCAGACTTTACACAACTCTCTGCCAGACACCTAGTTATCTTAGCTGAGGACCAACAGAGTGAAGGTGGAATTGAGTCTGCCTTTCCTCTGAGTGTGACACTGATCTCCACTGTCGCACTAATTTTGTACTTTGAGAAGTCGCACAGAAATAGCTATAGTTCTCCACAGAATGTGTCCTCTAGATGGAGCTTGCATTGTCTGAGGTGGAAAACTTCCCCTCTGCTTTTAAATTCTACGAGACTGCGTGACATTGTACTTGACTTCCAAAATCAACAAATAATTTATCCTCCATAAATTCTGTTGAAACCTCCATACTAAAGCAACGAGCAATACCAGCCCTTAGGCCGAATTTTCTAAGAAATGCTTGAATAAGTACTGAACAAAGTACCACAATGCAAGGAAAAGCAAAGTGCAGGCAAAATGTGGACACAAATGGGATGTGCTAAGGCCCACCACAGGCAAAGGAAAGTTACAGATATATGGAGTTCACAGAGTGTGGCTAAAGGCAGGCCCATGCAATAAAATGTAGAGGACATGCATATGTAAAGCACAAATGCGTTTTTTGCAACTGCATTTTTCTTCCCTCTAACGAAGGATTACAGATGGAAGCTTTAGAGTGCTAAGATCTCTTTATTCAAACAGTTGGCGCTGCGGAGTGTGCAGTGTTCTATCATACTATGCAATATACAATTCAGAAAGAAATTAGATTTTGCACTAAAAGAAGGGACTCAGCTTTGAGATTTCATCCCCCTAAGTGGCATGAAAGCAAATTTAGAAATAACCAAATATCTGGTGGCCACTGAGAGGTTTTCCTACTGAGGAGACCTCAAATTCCATATTTTAGAACAAAATCAGTAACTCATATGATTGTAACTTTATTGCTAGGGAAAAAACACTGCACTGTAAAAAATGTGATGGAGGAGAGCTTCTCGTATATTTTATTTGTTAATTGTACTTCTGACAGCCCCTTCGCCGGGAAGCGGTCCATGCATCTCTCCCAGTCTACTCCAGCATGCATCAGCCCCACCTCTTCTTCCTCCTGAAAGCACAGACTCATGAGCTTTGCAGCGTAGGTTTTTGGTAACTGGAAGCAGCTTAAGAGCCCCTGGTGACCGGTACAGTGGAGGAAGACACTCATCTCCACAAACGCCGCTCTGGAAGATTGACAGGTGGACCCGTGGGGAAGAGGCTCCAATAGCAGGAGGCTGCACAGATTGACAGGCATTAATCCACCCCCAGTCACAGACCTGCTCATCTTCCGACCAACAGTCTCAGTTTCCAATATGAGCTATTTTATGTAATGTCATTTAGAATGGAGTTCACAGGGTCTGCTAAAAAGCATAGCAAGCATTGGCTAAGTCAATAAGTCTGGTGTTGGTAAACAGGCACAATGGATTTTACTGCAAGCATATGACACAAAAATTCATATACAAAAGAAAAAATTAACCACCAAGAATGGGGCCAATGAAGATATGTGTTTTTAAATAACAAGCCTTTCAGTTACTCCAAACATTTCATTATTATTATTGAGTGAGACAAGAATGAATCACCATCCAAGCAATAAAATAACAGGCAGAAGCAATGTTACAATACTACTTAACACTATATAAATGAGGCCACCGGTTAACCGCTCACCAAGAGTACATGCAAACAAAATATAGCGGGCAATTAAAGTTACTATTAGATAAACTGAATTGCACTTTGGCCCAGCTTTGTCACTGAATAGAAAGAAATTACTTTTAGATGGATGTGAACAAGATGCACTGGTTTTGTGCAGTCACGAAAAGTAAAGGGAGCCAAAAGGTAAAACAGGCTGACTCACTGCCCCACGTGGTATGCTGTGGTGGGTGGAAGCAACACGTGAATGACAATTTAACAGACCAATGACGAAGCCTGCTGATCAGAAGCTTCTTTATGCATGTATATTATGTATGAATGTTTGTGAAGAGCAGTAATCTGGCGAGACAGCTAAAGAA
Organism: Pleurodeles waltl; assembly: GCF_031143425.1. Classification (NCBI taxonomy): domain Eukaryota; kingdom Metazoa; phylum Chordata; class Amphibia; order Caudata; family Salamandridae; genus Pleurodeles; species Pleurodeles waltl. The sequence goes on from NC_090443.1 coordinate 957,370,210, forward strand.
TGCAGAACCTAAAAATGCTGACAAAAACAATGCCATGCTCGTAATACTAAAACAAAGGGCCTAATACAAAGCAATATAGGGGACGCTCCAACACATTAGCCTCTGCCTCATGCCAGATTAATTAAGTTGCATAAAAGTCCTGCCACAATGGTCCCCATATCTTAGCCAGTCAACATATAGAAGCTGAAGGAATTATGATAGTTACTGCAGATTGATGGTGAAATGGGAGCCAGTGCTTATACTTCAGCTTTCAGCAGAAGGGTCATCCTCAGAACTATCACAATAGCTGGTAGTAGAATAGCTTACATTGAACCCCTCACAGACGTCCTGCAATGTTCCCTCTTCATCATGCTTGCCGATGGCCAACTCGGACAGGAGATTCCTGAATCTCGGAGAAGACACCCTACTTCTTTGAGCCTTACTCTGTAAGCATAGTGTGCACCGAGAAGAGACGCCATAACTGCAAACTTTATTGGCTTTCGACCTATTTTCTCCTTAAATAACAAGCTATTTAACACCAACAAGTTACAGATGTCTGCTGCCTGTTTGTGCTCTCCTATGTTTTAAGTAAAAGAAGCAATTTGAAGGATCAGGGCTTATGGAAAGCTTATTTCAATGAGGCACTAGACAGAGGGACTGTGTTGTTCAAGGAGGTTGCAAATGTCTCCTAAATTAGTAGACAAGTGGTAGGCCAGGGTTGCGGCCTTGAGTGCATATTTTAGTCAGTAGAACATCATAAGCAGCACTTCTGTTGCGTGAGATTGTTCAGACTGACACCCAGTAGAGGACCTAGTCATGCGATGGCGAAGAATAGTAAGATTGAGGTGCGAAGGGAGTAACTAGTGTACACATGACGGGGCAAGCCAGATGGAGACGAGCTGAGAGAGCAGCTGGAATGCTTAGAATTATAAATGGATCTATGAGGCTGGAGAAAAATTTGAAAGGCCCAGGGATACAAAAAAAGACATACCTGTTGGGGTAAAATACAACATGAGACACTGAACTGTAACCTTAACTCCTATTAAAAGTAAGAGTGTTTACCACTAATCTGTCCCAGGAGAGTGTAAGTAGAATCAGGTAGCACACAGGATGGATTGTTTCCTAATTTATTTAGTCCATAATGGGAGTTTGTGTCAAAAAGATATAACATTTGCATCTAGCAACTCATAATTTCAATAGTCATCCTCAAAAAAGAGAATACACAGTATCTGTTTGCGGTCCATCAAAGAACAGTCTGCATAGATTATGATAGTCAGAAGTATCATCTTATCACTTGAAACTTAAAAGCTGTATAAAGAAAGTGACAGAACAGTCTACCAAGCATATATAAATTATTTTGTCTAAAAAACAACAATAGATGGTATGAGAAAAAACATGGATGCGAACGCACCTGTTCCGCAATTTTGCAAACAAATCCATATGACCCTGCATGATAACCAAAGGAATTTCAGGGTCCAGGATACAGTTATAGGGATTAACATAAAAAGGGAGCTTCTTGAAATTACAGCATTACTCGATTCAACTTCCATGAGGTATGGAATCATAAGTTGTAATCCTACTTGAAGCATAAGGCACTCAGCACTCATTGTAAGGTGTAAAAAATACCACCATCTTAGTGAGGCCTTCGTACTCACATCAAAGACAACCACACGGATGAACCTGGAAGATTTTTCATTTTTAAAAATAAATGTATGCCGATAAAGTTCAACGGACAAGCGTAAAAGTGAAGTTTCATACGATCAGTATTAAGAAAAATTGTGCATTTGGAAGAAAATGTTAATTAAAACACAAAACAGAGACAGAGTTTTACATTCAAAATGAAAAAGAAAAGATCTGGAAAAAATATTTGATTCAGGGATTGAATCATAGTTCCCTAGATGCCAGTCCCTGTAAAATAGTTTGGAGCTATTCTGTCTAATTGTGAAGAAGCACAAAAAACTAGCCCCTCAGATGTTCAAACATAAATATTTCTATTATATATTATACAGAAAATTAATCCTGAAATGGGTTTGTCTACAAGAACAGTCCCGGGATGACGATAAGGTCCATTCCACTATTAGGTCCAAATTTAACTGTTCTTAGTTTAAGAATCCAATAGGGTTCAGTTTGGCCAAGATTTAGTTCCAAGTCACCTCCTCGCTTATTGAGCTCAATTTGTTTTACTGCTAAAAAATATAATGCCATAAATGTCTTTCTGTTCTGTGTCCCACAGAGTCCAGCAATGGGCCACTTAGCATTGGTTTTAAATAATCTAATATATTCTGTTTATCTCATTTTTCAGTTTTCAACACTAGAGACACAGACAATCTTACATACACAAATATTCATGCATTGACTGTTTGCTGAACTCTAAGTGCCTCAGTTCAGCATACCAACAGTGGTTAGTTTTGCTTTTCCCTTACCTGTAAACGGCTTAACGGTTTTAAGCTATTTGTACTGTTTGGTATAAAACTAACATTGACAAAGCCCATGGGTTGGCCTTTTGTACAGTACACAGAGAAGTAAAACAAGGTTGCACACATGCTCCCAGTGCATATACATTGGGGCAGCATACTTTACGAGCACCAATTTTCATATGATGCTGCTACTGATTATGAGGTGGACTGAGACTCACAAGAGGTGGAACCCACCCAAGAACCCATTCCTACAACAACTATAACAGGAAGTGTGTCGTTTTAGGCATGTGGCTCAGGCAAATCTATTTTTCCTGTATAAGTGTTAGGCTGTGCAAAACAAAGACATTTAGACAGAATCATAAAACAAGAAGTTCAACCCATTCAGACAGAGACATTCTCATTAAATAGGCATTGATGGAACAGGGCAAGTAGTTTCCCTTGGTAAAGAGGTAGCAATAAGCAGTTCTCCTCCCATAAGCGGTGGTCAGCCCGTAGGAGTTGAAGTTGTTTGAAATAGTGTTCTTAGTACAGCCTGTCCTACTGTGGCTTGTTGTGTTGCTAACACATCTACACAGTAATGCTAGGTAAATGTATGGGGTGTTGACGAAGTGGCTGCTTTACAGATTTCTGTCATTGGTATATTTCCTAGAAATGCCATTGTTGCTCCTTTTTGCCTTGTGGAATGTGCTTTTGGTGTTATTAACGGCTGTCTTTTAGCCTTTAGGTAACAAGTTTGGATGCACTTTACTATCCATCTGGCTATGCCTTCTTTTGATATAGGATTACCAGTATGGGGTGTTTGGAAGGTGACAAACAGCTGTTCAGTCTTTCTGAATGATTTTGTTCTGTCAATGTAATACATTAAAGCTCTTTTAATATCTAATCTATGTAGTGCTCTCTCTGCCACGGAGTCTGGCTGTGGGAAGAAGACTGGAAGTTCCACTGTTTGATTTAAATGAAACGGCGAGATGACTTTAGGTAGGAATTTTGGGTTTGTGCGAAGTACTACCTTATGTTTGTGTACTTGTATAAAGGGTTGTTCAATGGTGAATGCTTGTATTTCACTAACTCCTCGTAATGAAGTGATTGCCACTAGGAATGCTACTTTCCATGTTAGGAACTGAATTTGACAGGAGTGCATGGGTTCAAAGGGTGGATCCCCTGAGTCGTGTGAGTACAATATTAAGATTCCATGAAGGTACTGGTGGTGTTCTGGAGGTATGATACTTTTTAGACCCTCCATGAAAGCTTTGATGACAGGCACTCTAAATAGAGATTTGTTTTGTATATTTTGCAAATAAGCTGAAATAGCTGTGAGATGTATTTTAATGGATGAAAAAGCTAAATTTGCTTTTTGTAGATGGAGTAAATAACCTACAATGTCTTGTATGGTTGCGTCAAGGGGTGTTATGTGTTATGTGTTTGGATTGGCAGTAAAAAACAAATCTTTTCCATTTGTTTGCATAACACTGCCTGGTGGTGGGTTTTCTTGCTTGTTTAATCACTTCCATACATTCTGGTGGAAGATGTAGATATACAAACTCTAAGATTTCAGGAGCCAGATTGCTAGATTGAGTACTGCTGGATTGGGGCGCCTGATTTGTTGTTTGTTTTGTGTCAACAGGTCTGGCCTGTTTGGTAGTTTGATGTGTGGTACTAGTGACAGGTCTAACAATGTTGTGTACCATGGTTGACATGCCCACGTTGGTGCTATAAGTATGAGTTTGAGTTTGTTTTGACGCAGTTTGTTGACCAGAAATGGAATGAGCAGGAGAGGGGGAAAAGCATAAGCAAATATCCCTGACCAGTTGATCCATAGAGCATTGCCCTTGGATCGAGGGTGTGGGTACCTGGACGCAAAGTTTTGGCATTTTGCGTTGTGGTTGGTGGCGAACAGGTCTATGTCTGGTGTTCCCCACTGGCAAAAGTATTTGTGAAGCACTTGGGGGTGAATTTCCCACTCGTGTTTGCACTGATAATCTTTGCTGATAATCTCGGCTGAGGCCGTCTGCTAATTGATTGTGAATCCCTGGAATATATTGAGCTATCAGGTGAATGTTGCTGTGAATTGCCCAATGCCACATTTTTTGTGCTAGAAGGCAACGTTGTGATGAGTGGGTTCCTCCTTGTTTAAGTAGTCATTGTTGTCATTTTGTCTGTTTTAATGATAATGTGTTTGTGAACAAGAAGAGGTTGAAAAGCTCTTAGTACTAGGGACACTGCTAGCAGTTCTAAGTGATTTATGTGAAGTTGTTTTTGTTTTGTGTCCCATTGTCCCTGAATGTTGTGATTGTTGAGATGTGCTCCCCATCCAATCATTGATGCATCTGTTGTAAGAATGGCGTGAGGCACAGGGTCATTTGTGGGATTCCACCGCTGAAGCGATGTGTGTGTTTGGCGGTCTATCAACACTAGATCTTGAAGATGACTGTGTGCCTGTGACCATTGTTTTGCAAGGCACTGTTGTAAGGGCCGCATGTTTAGTCTTGCGTTTGGGACAATGGCGATGCATGATGTCATCGTGCCCAACAGTTTCATGACAAATTTGACTGTGTACTGTTGGTTTGGCTGGATTTGTGGCAATATGTTGTGGAACGATTGTACCTTTTGTGGGCTTGGGCTTGCAAGTGCTTTTTGGTTGTTTAATGTGGCTCCTAAATACTGCTGAATTTGTGCTGGTCGTAGGTGTGATTTTTGGTAGTTTACTGAGAACCCTAGTGTGTGTAGGGTGTTTATTACATAACATGTATGATGTTGGCACTGTGTTTGAGTGTTGGTTTTTATTAGCCAGTCGTCGAGATATGGAAAGACATGTATATGTGGTCTCCTTATGTATGCTGCGACTATGGCAAGGCATTTTGTAAATACTCTGGGAGCTGTTGTTATCCCGAAAGGCAACACTTAGAACTGGTAATGTTTTCCTTGTATTACAAACCTGAGATATTTTCTGTGAGCTGGATGGATGGGTATGTGAAAATACGCATCTTTTAGATCCAGTTTTGCCATAAAATCTTGCTGTTGTAGCAGTGGGACTACATCATGTAGTGTTACCATGTGAAAGTGTTCTGATCGGATGTAGAAATTGAGAGTCCTGAGATCTAGTATTGGTCTCAATATTTTGTCCTTTTAGGGAATGAGGAAATACAGGAAGTAAACCCCTGTTCCTTTCAGGTGATGTGGCACAAGTTCTATGGCTTGTTTGAGTAATGGTGCCTATACCTCTGTTTGCTACATTGAAACGGGTTGATATGGGAGTTTGTGCGTTTTGGGGGGAATAACTGGAGGAGTTTGTGTGAACTCTATGCAGTAACCATGTTGGATAATGGATAACACCCAATTTTCTGTTGTGATGGGTAACCAGTGAGTGTGGAACTTTTGTAGTCTTCCTCCCACAGGGGAAGTGTGGTGAGGGAAGATGTTGGTAAAGTCTTTGGCAGTGTCGGCGTCTTTTTTCATTTAGTCAATGGCTGTATCAACCTGTGTGCCGAATAGTTGTTGCTCGTTAAAAGGCATGTTGAGGACAGCCTGCCTAATTTCAGGTTTAAATCCTGACTATCTAAGCCATGCGTGTTGCCCAACGGTGACAGCTGTACTAATAGTTCTTGCGGCTGTGTCTGCGGAGTCTAACGCTGACCTGATCTGGTTGTTTGTGATTGCTTGTCCCTCTTCTATCATCTGCTGGGCTCTCTTCTGTTGGTCCTTGGGGAGATGCTGGATAATGTCTTTCATCTCATCCCAGTGAGCCCTGTCATATCTGGCCATTAGGCCTGCGAATTGGCTATACGCCATTGTTTAGCTGTCTGTGACGCCACCCTTTTACCCTGCAGCATCGAATTTCTTACTTTTTTTTATCTGGAGGGGGTGCGTCCCCAGAGGACTGGGAGTTAGCCCTCTTCCTTGCTGCGCTGACCACTAGAGAATCTGGGGGTAGCTGTTGGGTAATAAAAATTGGGTCTGAGGGTGGTGGCTTATATTTCTTTTCTACCCTTGGAGTAATAGCTCTTGCTTTAACTGGTTCCTGGAAGATTTGATGTGCATGTTTTAACTTGCCAGGTAGCATGGGTAGACTCTTGTAGGTGGCGTGAGTTGAGGACAATGTGTTAAATAAGAAGTCATCCTCAAGAGGTTCTGTGTGTATGGCTACGTTGTGAAATGCCGCTACCCTGGCTAGAACCTGTGTATATGAGGTGCAATCCTCTGGGGGTGATGGCTTTGATGGATAGCACTCTGGACTATTATCTGTAACTGGATCATCATAGAGGTCCCATGGATCAGTGTCATCTTGTTGTGACTGTACAGAGTGTGATGGAGACTGTGCAGTGGGGGTAGCAGGCGGGGAGACAGGTGAGGAGAATGAGGAGGAGACTGGTGAGGTGAAAACTGAGGAGGTGGAGATTTTTCGCTTGGTTTTGGCACTTTAGCCGGTGGCTGATCAGTGTCCAAACGTCCATGAAAGGCCAGTTTCCTCTTTGTTCTTAGAGGAGGCGCAGTGAGGATTTTGCCAGTGTCTTTATAAATTTGTAATCTGGCCTTTTTCTCGTCAAAATCCTCTGTTTGTGACAGTTCTTCTGCAAATGTATGGCTTTCTTTTAATTGCTTTGAAAGTCCATGCTCCTCAGTATATGTGTGCTTTTTTGGCTCCGAAGTTGGCTTCTTCGGGATCGAAGGGCCTGAAGTACTTGTTGCCCTCAGCTCCGAGAGTGACTTTCTGGGCTTCGACTCGATGGCTCAGTGCCTTATAATTTTGGAGCCTGTGCCTCGGCTCGAGTCCGAAGGTTTTGTTGTTGGTGTGGCCTTTCTTGGTGCCGAAGATGTTGCTTGGTCACCAATAGTTTTCTTACGGATGGAGCCATGGCCTTCTGGCAGTGGCATCCCCGAGGCCTTGTATTTGGGCTTGGATTGGGTCGGGGCAAGCATACTCATGTGCTGGCCCGCTGTTATCGGTCGGTCGATGTCGATGTTGGACTCGTGTTTGGAATCAGACCCCCGAACGGAGAAGGCGGTGTGGATCATCTCCTCCTCTTCTGCGTCGAGGCGTTCAGTGCTTCTGGACGCCATCTCTAACCTTCGTGCTCTTCGGTCTCTCAGAGTTTTTTTCCCGAGCGGAAGGATCTACAGGCCTCGCAAGTATCCTCTCGGTGATCCGGAGATAAACACATATGTTTATCCTTGTAGGGATGGTCCTTGTAGGGATACTTGGCGTGGCACTGTGGGCAGAATCTAAACGGGCCCATGAGGCTTCGACTATACTTTTGGTCGGGCCGACCAGGCCCATGTTGGGCGCAGGTGCCCTGAAGTGCAAGTAGAGATCTGTATCCGCCGGTACAGAGGTGTTGATGATAGAGGATACTCGATGAAAACAATAGCGACGAATTTAGAGAGTTTGTAATATTTTTCCGACTCGAACAACCGGAGTGAAAAGAAACACGTCCGAACTCGATGGCGGAAAGAAAACAATCTATGATGGAGTCGATGCCCATGCGCAATGGAGCCGAAAAGGAGGAGTGACTCGAAAAGACTTCTTTGAAGAAAAACAACTTGTAACACTCCGAGCCCAACACTAGATGGCAGGACCTGTGCATAGCATGTGTAGCTGCAGCTACACATGCCATCAAATATATATATATATATATATATATATATATATATATATATATATATATATATATATATATATATATATATATATATATATATATACATACACACACACACACAAAACACATACCTAAATATGTATATATTAAAAAAATAAGCAATTTACATAATTAATAATCCATTGCGTATCAATTAAAAATCAATAGTTACCATTTAACAATAATTATTTACTATTTAAAAATATATATATGTTACTTAATTCACACCCTGTACCTCTACAAACCTAGCAGCCCACACCTAAAATAAAACTAAAATAAATATTACACTATATACATAATTTATATCCAATTAAATAATTTAAAATAATCAGAAGAACCAATGTCAGTACAAGAAATTGGGGGTGCAACTGAAAAAAAAAAAAAAAAAAAAAAAAAAAAAAAAAAATCGGTATTTGGTAAAACACTGGGACTAGATGGTTTATCTATTCAATGCTATGGTTGAAATCTATTTATTGTTTTAAGGCAGGTTCATACAACATACATCCATCTACAACCACAGGCCGGTGGGATTAACGAACAGTACTTAATAACCTGACAGGAGTGGAGAGGGGAAGAATAGGGAGAGTGGGAAGTAGACATAAGGGAAGTCATCAACAATTCCTCATTGCTGTTCATAAGATATTGCTAAGCAGGAGGACAATGAAGTTCTACAGGGTACTGTCTCAGTACTCAAGGTGTAGTATGCTCGAGCAAGGCCCAGGATTCGCAAATATGCCGGGCATGTGAGCTCTCGGAATTCATCAGATAGAAAGCATATACAGTCTCCCCAGGTTTTCTAAAAACGAGGGAACATACGGGTAGCAGTGGCTGTAATCTTTGCCATACCCAGAAAGTTCTATAATGTATGGAGCCAATCCAGGTGGGTCGGTACCTGGTCAGATCCCCAGTGCAGTAATAAAACATGTTTTGCAGCACCAAGAGCTAAAGTGATGGCTCGTTCATTTGGTGACTGTAATGGGTATGTGAATGAATTAGGTAGCCCTAAGATACCTATTCAATTTTATAACACCTATGCCTCTTAATTGATCCCCCCACCCCAAACTAGCTGGGCTCTATGATAACGCTGCTGAAATTGGCAGGTGACCCCTCTCACTCACGGAAGCAATCATAGCTTCACTGCCCAAGTCAGACAGAGATCAGCTTAAGGTCACTTCCTATTACAAGATACTGAGTAAAATACTGGCAGCAAGGCTGCTTCCAGGGCTCCCTGACTTAATTCACTCGGACAAATGTATCTCTGGCTGAAGCACCTCTCTTAACATCAGACATTTATATCGCTTGATGGAGGGAGCTTCAACTAAATGGTCACATGCAGCCTTCTTGGTTTTAAAATATCTGAAAGGGCTTTGATACCCTTGGGTGAGAATACATGTTTGCTGCCTTCGCTAGGTTTGGCACTGGCCCTAAATCCTCCACTGGAGTAAACTTTTGTACACCGACCCAAAGGCAAGTGTCAGGACCAGTGGGCTTACCTCTGAATCACTCAGGGTGAGCCATGGCACTTGTCAAGAGTGCCTGTTGTCACCATTCTTGTTTGCAATAGCTACAGGCCACTATCTGCATAACGTTGTCTTATGGGAGCTACCTGAGGTATCCATTTGATTGAAGTGACTCATGTTGGCTCACTATGCATATGATATACTTGAAGGGTGCACATAATGACCTCTCCCCAATAACAGAGATGCTGAATGAGTTTACAATAGCATTGGGTTTAGGTATTAACTGGCCGTGCCTTTTCCTGATACACTTTGATTGTCCAGAACTCATATTAGAGATGGTCAACGAAGAAATTAAATGGGAGATTGCAATATTCTGTTATCTGGGAATTAACATTTACTATTCCAATCATGCTATACCCGATGGTAACCAAGTGATTGCTTCACATAGGTCTGAAATCACCTTTTTGAAATCTTTACTTGTATCCATAATCAAGTAATCAAGATTTTGGAAATCTTTACTTGTACCCATAATCAGCAGAATGCCACAGCCAAAATGATTATGCTTCCCTGATTGCTAGATTTCTGCTCAAATTTTACTTCTTCAACTTGCCGGGAAATTCCTTCATGCTCTTGACAGGATGTTGGGAGATTCACTTTGGAATGCTGGAAGAGACGGGCGTCATTAGCCACAGTCAAGCTCCCAGCAGACCGGTGGGCCTAGCGCTCCAGAGTTTCATACAGTAAAGTCATTCCAGGCGCACGGATAATTCGAACAGTCCACGTAAGGAGGCAGACACTAAACCGAGGACCGAGAAGGGCATGTTCTAAAGCCGGCTTGTGAAGAAGTAAACGAGAATGGCTGGCTGTCCTCTACAATCAACTAGCCCTCATTAAATAATGGCTCCTTTGGTTGGTGAAGGTTTAATTCCCAAGGCAGAGAAGTGAGACCATACATTCACTACGAATTCGTCGAACCCCCTTTTTAACAAGCAATAAAACCTGGCAAATACGCAAGAGAGTAAATTGAATGCATTGTGTTCATTGACAGAATTATTCTCAAAGGCATGTCTGATTACAAAGGAGCGTCGTTCTGCCAGCCCGGGCTGCATGGCACGGTGGCAGTGCAGCTGCGGGGCGCTCTTAACTAGATATGAAAGTTATGCCTTTAATTACAGTAATTCAGAGAGGGAAGCGATTTGTGAGCGGTAATACAGGGCTGTGGCGAAGAGGAATAATTAGTTCCTCAAAGAGAAAAGAAAAAAAGCGGGCCGCATCTGGTTCGAGCGCGACCACAGAAGGGCGTTTGTTGAGCGTGTACAAGACACTTTAATTCCAGACATCTCAGGGCGTCTGCGAAGGAACATCGATTAACAAAAAACCCTTCTGACGCAACAAAGAGCGCGGCGCATAATTACTATGTGGTTAAATCTATTGCAAACCTTTTGTGACTTCTCTTTTCTTTTCTAACTTACATTGATAATTTTTTTCTGAAAAAAAGCCTTCCTCGGCAGAGATGGAACATGGAGCACCTTGTCCCGGTGCTGCTAGTGCGCAGCGGCTGCTGCTGACCCCAGCAGCCTCCTACCTCCATTAATGAACACTGTGACGTAGCGAGCAGCAGTAGGAAACGCATGGTGGGGTTACAGGCAACATTTACAGGAGAGAAGGGTAAACAAGTCGGGGACACGGAGATGGCTCAGCTCAGAGACATTTACAAGGACGTGGGTCAGTCCTCAAGGTTGAGCGAAACAACAATGATGGCATCTTAAGTGAGGGTGGGCTGGAGACAGTCGGAGGTGCAGGCTGCGTTTACGCCATAGTCTCGGGAGCACATGCAGAAAAGGAATTTCTCAGTTTGCCTGCTTCACGGCGCTTTGGAATTTTACGGAGGTTCGGAGGAGCTACAAGGTTGAGTGCCACAATGGTTTAGCGTATGTGAATGGAAAGCCTCGTAGATGACACCGCAGGTCCTTCGTAGGATTTGTCGGTGAAGGATGTAGTTTTAAAAAGTTCTGGGAGCTATGTGTGAGTTTTCATCTATCTGGGATTAGTCGGGCTGCTCTGAAGTTGTTGTGAGTGTATTTTACATAGAATCTTGGAGACGACTGGATAGCAGGGTAGAATATAAACGAACCTGTGACAGCACCCTGGGCTGCAGGCTTTCTGGATGGAGGAAATGTGTGCTTTTCCATGGCAACCAGGCTGAAGTGCCACCCTGCCTGTCCCTGGTTCCCTGGACAGCTGGCAGTTACCGGGCAGCAGAGGTGTGCATGCTGCCATTGCCTTTCATGCCCAAGGGCCTCAGATTCTACTGCTTTCCAATTCAATACTCCCTTTTACAATTCCCGCTCCACGGGCAGTTTGACAAAGGGTAATGGGTTACTCCAGGAGGTGGCAGAAGGTTTAAAGCTTAAATACAGAAAATAAAGCGATAACATACAATAAACTCACCATACAGGGCAGATTTTAAAAATAAAATGTCTTTTTAGGTCGAGCCTGCCAGCAGCACATAGGCTCTTACTTGTGAAACACTTGTTTACAATTAAGGCCTTGGAGCCCCCCAGTGCTTACCATTTGTTGGCTTCAGTGCCACTCTTCATTCCAGCCTGACAATTGGCTGGCGCAGGCCAAGCGACACTTCTGCTCCATTCTGTGGAACATGGACCAAGCGCAGATTGATTCAACCTAATCATTTGCCGTCCACTGCTTGAGCTGTGACTGAGGTACTATTTCTTCTGCTCTTTCTCCCCCACCGGCACTCCCTTTTCCCCTGAACCTCCCTCATTTTGTTTTACCCATACCCTCCTCCCTCTCCTGATGTCTGTTACTGCTGCTCCCCCCATTCTCCCTCGTGTTACTTTCCCCTCCCCTTTTTTAAAACATAGTGCATAGCACAGGCTCATGTGCAATATCGCTTTAAAAAGTACTATGACATTGTCATCACTGGCTGAGTCAAAGCGTTATTTTTTAGGACAATAAAGTCATGTTGCACTGAAGCACAGCAGCTTGTGCTGCTGTGCAACACGACTTAAAACATTGACAAAGCCAATAGATCTTCCAAAGGCAAGACCTACTGGCTTTGTCAATGCTCGTTTCCTATATGTAGACCAAGTGGTGTAGTTAAAATAGTTAACAACCAGAAAAACTGGACAGTTCTAACACCTTTTGGGTCTGAGATATAATCTCAAACAGGATTGGGACAGTGTTATCCTCTGGGGAAGGTTCATGAAATGTCAACTTTAATCTTTGTGTCTCAATACTCTTAATGTGACTTTATTCACAGCCCATTGTCAAAAGCACAAAGTTGGCAAAAACAATGGTAAAATGTATGCCATGCAAATGTTGCCTCTTCACTTTGTTCCAGGGAGGCGCTTTGCTCAATGGGAGACAATTGAATAAGTCTGTCCCCATGCACATCAGAATCTGCTAAAATATCACAAAGCAAATGTTTTAACACCACAAACTCCACCACCCAAATGCGAAAGTGATTGTGACAAAAAATGGTGGGTTTAGTTTGCCAAAGAACTGGTCCAAAAAATTCAACCATTATTTACAAAGGACAAAGGGGGCTGTGATCTAAATTGCAGACTGTGGAATCCAACAAACTCCATCCTAAACAAGGCTTCCCCACAGTCCTCGAGTGTCTGAACCTTTGCAACTACTTCTTGTGACCATTGCTTCCGGTCACGTACCCGTGAAAACTGACAGGGCTTACAAATAGAGCAGACACCAAGGCACAGGTCAGAGCAACCACATTACTCCAGGGTTAATAATTCACGGCATCCCCTACAAAAATATATGCATTAGATTAGCTGAATATTCACATTAGAAAACAAACATCATGGCCTTTCATTTGAACAGTTAAATTAACATATCATTGGAGGAAAAAAAACCTAGATTTTCATGTTTCCAATAAAGAAAAGATTAACAGGATGGCGAAACAACAAGCGGTTACGTCCCTGTAACAAGCAAAATCAATATTCATTTACCACAGCTCTTGGCTCGACCGCCCAACGTGGGGCTCCAATATGCCATAATTCCTATTTAGTTCTGCAAGCCCTACCGAGCGAAGCAGACCCCGATTACAGATGGCCAAATTCATTCTGAGGTAAGCATCACCTACAGTTACTGCACATATCGCAATTACGAGTTATGCGGCATGCACGGCATTCACCACAGTTTTACCGAAGTAAATTCTGGGAGGCCAAAATGTAATGGGGGGGGGGGGTAGGGGGGGGACATAGCCAGTAAGTAATGGGGCATGAGAATTTGGAATGGTAGGCACTAACGTCTTCATGTTAGGCCCCTATCTGGGCAACACTCATCACTGTGTGCTGTTTATCGCAATGATCCGCCCTTAGCCCTGTCAGAATGGATAGGGTTTAGCAAATGCTGCATCCTTTCCGGGTCAACCTTAATCGCGACCATAGCGTTCACAAGGACGGGGGAAGAGGTAGTGGGGATTCTGAGAGGTATTAATGCTAAACCATGCGAAGTACCAGATACAAGAAGCCAGAAGCCCTTTATAGAGCTGCTTCTTTAGTCCTGGTTTTCTGGGCATTGCACCCATTAACTGCACTTATATCAGCCCATTCAAAAGTTAAAGTACCAGAATGCAAAGAAAAAGTCTTACCAGGGTTAACCTGAGTGTCAGAGTACTACCAATAGAGGCTTTAATATGTGTCCTAGGCTCTTGCTGACTACCTTAGGACTGCCATTCTAGGGCTTGTGATGGTGGTTTATTTCAACTTCATTCAATGAACTACCACACTGGGAAACCAGGTTTGCTTAAAGTGGAGGCCACAAGACGAAAAGTCCTATCACTGTGGAAATTAACTTATCATGCCAGACATAGCCCACAAGTTAACTATTCTGTATTTACAAGGCTGACACAGATGTCTATGATGAAATGTCATTATAGGGTCTACCAGAGGGTTTTTCATTAACAAAACAAGCACTGGCAAAGGCAACAGGTATTGCTTTGCCACTGCTTGTTCACTCATATCTGCTTTGCCAGTAATTGCACATTTATGTTGCAAGCTCTAGGGTGGGGAAATGGCATGGGGAAGCCCATACAAAACCCCAGAAAGACGCCTAAAGGCGAACAGGATGAGAACTGCTTTTTGCACTTAAACGTCCATGCAATGACATGGTCTTTGAGGACAGCCCAGCCAATCAACGGAAACTCCTTAAAAATACCAGAGTACTATTGGCTGGAGTGGAGACACACGAAAGATCACTCTCTTTATGTACTTACATTAAAGTATACACTGTTGTAAATATTGGCAAAGTGAGGAAACGAAAGCACAGTTCAAACTCTAGGCGTGATCTAAAATGTGAACTATTTAAACAGTGTTGAATTTACGTAACTGCCCAGAGGCAAGTGTGCTGAATGTGAAACGTGATCGAAATTGAGAAAAAAAACCTACGAAAAACAATGAGAGGAAAAAAGGAAAGTGAAAAACAGGACAGGGAGCCTTGCAAAAACTCCTCACTTACACAACATGTAGGATTTATTAAGAGAATTAGAAGGCCTTATACTTTTCCTTACATACAGGAGATGGCCTTAAGATGATCACAAAGGAGTCTATATTGAAATGCTGGAAACCAGGTTGGAGGGGGAACAGATATGATAAACATTTGCTAACATGCCACAGAATTTCAGAGTATACTCTGGCACACGTGGGAAGGCGGTGAACATTTCTTCATCTAGACGTGGCTTTCGCAAAATCAGAAACTAAAGTGATTAGCCTGGCTGCTTGGTTTTGTAAAGACTGAAGCAGGTGAATAAGGGTTTTGCTCAGTGTCTCTTCCTCCTCTGAAGTAAGAAAGTGAAGAACATGCGTGAGCTTCCGCATGCAGAAACTCTAGAAGAGGTGACTTTGGACACCTGTGCTTCCATCTTTAGAGTGGAGCCCACTTTAACCTCTTAACTTTGAACTGTACTGCCGGTGTTAGGAGAGATCCCGGTATGTGGGGACAGACCTGAGGGGCGCAGAGGGACAGGCTACCACCTGTAACGAGGACGTCTCTCCTCTGGTATCTACCCCCTCCATATGGTACAAAGACATGCCCTCTTATTACTTGATCTAGAGAGGCTTCCATTTAGACGGCAAATCATCTACATGCGCCCGAGAGACTCCTATGGTGATTGTAGCTAGGGCACACGAGAAAAGGCCCAAGTAAACTTCTGACATTCTACATTTCCTGAAAGAGAGATATCATTAAAGGGCTTAATCAGTAGTCCCAGAGCAGTAAAGGTGAGTAATCAAGATGCTGTGGCTGCCACTGTCAAACACCACAGACTGGCCAAGCAAACTCAGCACACACAGAGTCTGGATCTGATGCCGCATGGAGGTAATTCCCTGCAGCAACCATGCCAGACTCGGTCCTGCTGCTTGGGCTCAAACCAGTTTGGGCACCATCAAGAATTTAAATGGCTTCTAGATATGAACAAATGTCTAGATGTGTGACCTTCCATGAACTGAGCTAACACTTGAAGAAAAGTAATAGGTCTGCAGTTGGAGAGGGTGGTAGGATCCAGGCTATGTTATTTCAGTAGCGATTTTACTACTCCCTGTGTAAGTTCTGAGGGGACAGTGCAGCTTGTGAGCAAGAGTTATAAGCTTTGTAACTGCTTGAATTAAACAGACTATCTTTATGTGAAACTTTTATAGGCAGATGGTCTGGAGAAGGGGTGGATTTATATTCACTCGTAACTTTTAATTAGTCCACAGAGATTTCAGAGACAATAGTTTGGAATCTGAAGGGTCAATTGGTTACTAGGTGCTAGTGATAAGAGAGGTTTCCGATTGGACATGGAGTCGGATCAGAATGATCTTATCCATAACGGATTTGGCAAGAACACTAAGTTTTGAGAGGGAGTAATGTAAGGGGCTAAAATGTAAATATCTGATTATTCATTCACAACTTTGAATTTTCTGTGTTTGTTACTGGCTTCTAAGATACAGTTGGAGAAATTATAAGCGAGTAGTTAAGACTGCTTGTCTACAGGAGAACAGCTGAAAGTTATTGAAACTGCAATAGACTCTCCATTCACACCCTGCTTATCGGGTACCTTCTTTTTCTCTTTTTTTTTTAGCTTCAGTACGGCTCGTGTAAACTGGGTAAAGATCTTCCTTTTGAGGTTGAGCCTCTGCAGCGCGCATGCGCTGTCTCTCGACATGCTGCAATCTACTTCTGTGGGCTTTCACCACGTCCATCATGCGCCCATGACTCATTTGTTCCTTGGCCTGCCTTTCAAAATTCCTTTTTTTTTTAGGTAAATGCTTTACATTCGTCCCGCCTTGAGGCAGTTTTGTTAATGCCCCGGAGACTGACCCTGTTTAGATGGATTATTGCATGATCGACCATATACCTTAGTGTCGGTGCACTACTTTTTTCTTCTGCCTCTCCGATTCATGCTGGTGGTATGTTGTTTCTTCCTCTGGCATCTCACTGTTTCTTTGACATGTTTGCACCTAGCAAAGGCTGCAAGCTGGAGCCTGATTCTTTTTTATTTATATAGCACAAACTGAACCGGAAGATTGGAGCGCTTTTCATGAGCACTGGGTACATTTGCAGGCTCATTCCTAAATTCTCCCCAAGTTTAGCAGTTAAAAAATATACAAACTTGAGCCTTTTAAATAGAAAAAACACAAGGGAAACCCTCAAGGCGGCTCTCCCCAGCACAGCGGGAGAGCCGTTACTACAATATTCACTACACTCAGGAAACTTGCCCCATAATGCTTTGAAGGGCATTCTTATTACAACACATTTTTGCCCATAACTCAGCCTGTGGTAGTCCTATGGCAATGGGACCACCACCAAAACATTCATCACCATGTGCTCTTTTTGGCCAACTCATCTTCTGGGTCCTTACACTGGGTTGGGGGGCAAAAAACATAACCTTTCCCACCATTCAATGTCTTTTTAAGCTCTCTCATGGCTGGAGCTTTTGCTTTACAGATGAGAGTAGTTTGTGTTTTAAGGGTCTTGTTTGTAATATTCTAGGAGGCCTGCTAGGCCTGAAAATGTGTAATGCACTGTGCCCTCTAAGAGCGGAATTGAAAATGTCACTTACCCAGTGTACATCTGTTCGTGGCATTAGTCGCTGCAGATTCACATGTTTCGCACAGTCCGCTGCCTGGTGTTGGGCTCGGAGTATTACAAGTTGTTTTTCTTCGAAGAAGTCTTTTTGGTCACGGGACCAAAGGACTCCTCCCTCTTTGGCTCCATTGCGCATGGGCGTCGACTCCATCTTAGATTGTTTTCCCCGCAGAGGGTGAGGATGGAGTTGTTTGGTATAAATAGTGCCCATGCAATGGAGTGAATATGTATGTATGATAAGAGTTTCTAATAATTTTTTACAAATGTTCAAATGTTTAAGGTTTATGATCTACTTCTAAACGGCTACAGGCTTCCCGGGGAGGTGGGAGGGTACATGTGAATCTGCAGCGACTAATGCCACGAACAGATGTACACTGGGTAAGTGACATTTTCAGTTCGATGGCATATGTTGCTGCAGATACACATGTTTGGCATAGACTATAAAGCAGTTACCTCCCCTAAAAGCGGTGGTTTAGCCTGTAGGAGTTGAAGTAGTTTGGAATAATGTTCTTAGTACAGCTTGGCCCACTGTAGCTTGTTGTGCATTTAGTACGTCTACACAGTAGTGTTTAGTAAACGTATGAGGCGTAGACCAGGTTGCAGCCTTACATATTTCGCTCATAGGAATGTTTCCTAGAAAGGCCATTGTAGCACCTTTCTTTCTGGTTGAGTGTGCCTTTGGTGTAATAGGCAATTCTCTTTTGGCTTTAAGATAGCATGTTTGAATGCATCTGACTATCCATCTAGCAATGCCTTGTTTAGAGATTGGATTTCCTATGTGTGGTTTTTGAAAAGCTATGAACAGTTGTTTTGTTTTCCTGATTAGCTTTGTTCTGTCAATGTAATACATTAGTGCTCTTTTGATGTCTAATGTATGTAGTGCCCTTTCAGCCACAGAATTTGGTTGTGGGAAGAACACTGGCAATTCTACTGTTTGATTTAAATGGAATGGTGAGATTACTTTTGGCAGAAATTTTGGATTTGTTCTTAGAACTATTTTATTGTTGTGTATTTGAATAAATGGTTCTTGTATGGTAAATGCCTGTATTTCACTTACTCTTCTGAGGGATGTGATTGCAATGAGAAATGCGACCTTCCAGGTTAGATATTGCATTTCACAGGAATGCATGGGTTCGAAAGGGGGACCCATGAGTCTTGTTAAGACGATGTTAAGATTCCATGAAGGAACTGGTGGTGTTCTTGGTGGTATAATTCTTTTTAGCCCTTCCATGAATGCTTTAATAACTGGTATTCTAAATAGAGACGATGAATGAGTAGTTTGTAGGTAAGCAGATATAGCTGCGAGGTGTATTTTTATAGATGAAAAAGCAAGATTTGCTTTTTGCAAATGTAGTAAGTATCCTACTATGTCTTTAGTAGAGGCATGTACTGGTTGTATTTGATTGGCATGGCAGTAGTAAACAAATCTTTTCCACTTAGATGCATAGCAGTGTCTAGTGGAAGGTTTTCTAGCTTGTTTTATGACCTCCATGCATTCTTGTGTGAGGTCCAAGTGTCCGAATTCTAGGATTTCAGGAGCCAAATTGCCAGATTCAATGATGCTGGGTTTGGATGTCTGATCTGTTGTTTGTGTTGTGTTAACAGATCTGGCCTGTTGGGTAGTTTGACATGCGGTACTAGTGAAAGGTCTAGTAGAGTTGTATACCAAGGTTGTCTTGCCCATGTGGGTGCTATCAGTATGAGTTTGAGTTGGTTTTGACTTAACTTGTTTACTAGATATGGAAGGAGAGGGAGAGGGGGAAAAGCGTACGCAAATATCCCTGACCAATTCATCCATAGAGCATTGCCTTGTGATTCGCGGTGTGGGTACCTGGATGCGAAGTTTTGGCATTTTGAGTTTTCTCTTGTTGCGAACAAATCTATCTGGGGTGTTCCCCAAATTTGAAAGTACTTGTTCAGAACTTGGGGGTGAATTTCCCATTCGTGGACTTGTTGGTGGTCTCGCGAAAGGTTGTCTGCTAGTTGGTTTTGTATTCCTGGAATAAATTGTGCTATTAGGCGAATGTTGTTGTGAATCGCCCACTGCCAAATTTTTTGTGTTAGGAGGCACAATTGTGTTGAGTGTGTTCCTCCTTGTTTGTTTAGATAATACATTGTTGTCATGTTGTCTGTTTTGACAAGAATGTATTTGTGTGTTATTATGGGTTGGAAGGCTTTTAACGCTAGAAATACTGCCAACAGTTCTAGGTAATTGATATGAAATTTTGTTTCGTGTATATCCCATTGTCCTTGAATGCTGTGGTGATTGAGGTGTGCTCCCCACCCTGTCATTGAAGCATCTGTTGTTATAACGTATTGAGGCACTGGGTCCTGAAATGTCCGCCCTTTGTTTAAATTTTTGCTGTTCCACCATAGAAGCGAGAGGTATGTTTGGCGGTCTACCAACACCAGATTTTGAAGTTGACCCTGTGCCTGTGACCATTGTGATGCTAGACACTGTTGTAAGGGTCGCATGTGTAGTCTTGCGTTTGGGACAATGGCTATGCATGATGACATCATGCCTAGAAGTTTTAGCGCAAATTTTGCTTGTATCTTTTGGTTTGGAAACATAGCACTTATTAGCTTGTGGAATGCCTGCACTCTTTGTGTACTTGGAGTGGCAATTCCTTTTGATGTGTTGATGGTTGCTCCTAGATATTGTTGTGTTTGACACGGTTCTAGGTGTGATTTTGTGTAGTTGATGGAAAACCCCAGTTTGTGAAGGGTTTGTATGACAAAGGTGGTGTCGTTTGCGCATTTTTTTACTGTGTTGGTTTTGATTAGCCAGTCGTCTAGGTAAGGGAACACATGTATCTGTTGTCTTCTAATGTGTGCTGCTACTACTGCTAGACATTTTGTGAACACTCTTGGTGCAGTTGTTATTCCGAATGGCAACACCTTGAATTGGTAATGTATTCCTTTGAATACAAACCGTAGGTACTTTCTGTGAGAAGGGTGTATTGGTTTTTGAAAGTACGCATCCTTTAGGTCTAATGTGGTCATGTAATCTTGCTGTTTGAGCAGTGGAATGATGTCTTGTAGTGTGACCATGTGAAAATGGTCCGATATGATGTAGGTTATTTAGTGTCCTGAGATCTAATATTGGTCTCAATGTTTCGTCTCTTTTTGGAATTAGAAAGTACAGGGAGTAAACTCCTGTGTTTTTTTGTTGTACTGGTACTAATTCTATTGCATCCTTTTGCAGTAGTGCTTGAACTTCTAGTCCTAAAAGTTCTAAATGATGTTGTGACATTTTGCGTGTTTTGGGGGGGATGTTCGGTGGGAAGTTGTGGAATTTTATGCAATAGCCATGTTGGATTATTGCTAATACCCAATTGTCTGTTGTAATCTGTTGCCAAGATTGGTAGAATTGGCTTAGTCTTCCCCCCACTGGTGTTGAGTGAAGGGGTTGCGTGACTTGAAAGTCACTGTTTAGGTGGAGGTGTTTTTGGAGTCTGGAATCTTCCCCTACTCCTTGGGAATTGACCCCCCCGATATCCCCTGAAACCTCCCCTTTGGAAGGAACCCTGATATGGTGTGGTTCTTGATTGTTGGCTGGTGGTGTCTGTGGGTTGGCCACGAAACCCCCCTCTAAATGGAGTTTTTCTGAAAGAGCCTCTGCTCTGCGGGGAGTAGAGTGCGCCCATGGCTTTGGCCGTGTCTGTGTCCTTTTTAAGTTTTTCAATGGCTGTATCCACTTCCGAGCCAAACAGTTGTTTCTCGTTGAAGGGCATATTAAGGACAGCCTGCTGGATTTCAGGTTTGAAGCCTGAAGTGCGTAGCCAAGCGTGTCTCCTTATGGTGACAGCAGTGTTGACTGTTCTTGCTGCAGTATCGGCTGCGTCTAGTGAAGAGCGGATTTGATTGTTTGAGATCGTTTGTCCCTCTTCCACTATTTGCTGCGCCCTTTTTTGGTATTCCTGGGGAAGATGGTCTACGAGAAGTTGCATCTCGTCCCAGTGTGCGCGGTCATATCTGGCCAGCAGCGCTTGTGAATTTGCGATGCGCCACTGGTTGGCTGCCTGTGACGCCACTCTTTTCCCTGCCGCGTCAAATTTTCGGCTTTCTTTGTCCGGAGGTGGGGCGTCGCCAGATGTATGTGAATTTGCTCTTTTGCGAGCTGCCCCTACTACCACAGAGTCGGGTGGTAGCTGCGAAGTAATAAACACTGGGTCTGTGGGTGGTGGTTTGTATTTCTTATCCACCCTTGGGGTGATGGCTCTTGATTTTACGGGCTCCTCAAAAATTTGTTTTGCGTGCCGTAACATCCCTGGTAGCATTGGGAGACATTGATATTGGCTATGTGTAGCCGAGAGGGTGTTAAATAAGAAATCATCCTCTATAGGATCGGAATGCAGTTGGACATTGTGGAAGTCTGCAGCCCTAGCCACCAGTTGCGAGTATGAGGTACTGTCCTCTGGCGGTGACGGCTTTGTGGGGTATGACTCGGGATCATTGTCCGGCACTGGGGTGTCATACAGGTCCCAAGCGTCTTGATCCTGATCGTCATGACTTATGGTAGTTTGCGCTGGTGAGTGCATTTGTGGCGGTGTTTGTGCCGGCGATGCCTGTGGAGGAGAGGGCGGAGGCGTGACTTTTTTAACCACTTTGGCTTGTGGTTGTGTGTCATCCTTTGGAAGTCCGATCCTTCTTTTCCTCATGATTGGGGGAAGGGTTGATATCTTCCCTGTATCTTGCTGGATGCACAGTCTCTTTTGTGTGTAGTCCGATTCTACACTTTGGAGCTCTTGTCCAAATTTGTGCATTTGGCCACTTAGTCCTTGTTCCTCTGAGTAGGATGAAGGTGTGGTATTTTTCGGCGCCGAGAGAGAATCTTTTTTCGGTTTCGGCACCGACAGAATTTTTGTTCCTTTCGGCATGGATTCTCGGTGCCGATGTTTTTCGGTGCCGGTATCTTGTTTTTGTCTCTCGGAGCCGCTTTCTCGGCTCCGAGGTTGCTCCATGGCGGTCCCTCGACCGGAGTCGGGTGTCTTCGCTATGGGCGTGCCCTTTTTCGGCCCCTTCGACGGGTCGCCTGATTTATGGGTCGAGCCATGGCCTGTTGGCAGTGGCGTCCCCTGGGCTTTCGGTTTGTCGATGGATTTACTTTTCGACGTCTTACTCACAGTTTGTTGCTGTTGTTCGACGTCGGAGTCTCCGGATTCTGATTCCGGAACCGAGAATGTTTCCTCTTCGTTGTCGAAACGTTGTTTTGTCGACGTGGACGCCATTTGGTGACGCCTGGCTCTTCGGTCCCGGAGTGTTTTTCTGGACCGGAAGGCTCGACAGGCTTCACAGGTATCCTCCTTGTGCTCGGGGGACAAGCACAAGTTACAGACCAAGTGCTGATCTGTATAAGGATACTTACTGTGACATTTTGGGCAGAAACGAAACGGGGTCAGTTCCATCGGCTTCGATGTCGCACGCGGTCGGGCCGACCAGGCCCCGATGGGGGATCGAAACTGCCCCAAAGTCTTCCGATGATCGGTGTCGAAGTACCTAACTATCCCGATACCGAACGGAACAATACCGACGCTTTCTTCCGAGATTCTGACTAACTTTCCGAACCGAAACACGGAGCGAAAAGGAATACGTCCGAACCCGACAGCGGAAAAAAACAATCTAAGATGGAGTCGACGCCCATGCGCAATGGAGCCAAAGAGGGAGGAGTCCTTCGGTCCCGTGACCAAAAAGACTTCTTCGAAGAAAAACAACTTGTAATACTCCGAGCCCAACACCAGGCAGCGGACTGTGCCAAACATGTGTATCTGCAGCAACATATGCCATCGAACATATGGTTACACTGCAATGATCTCTGCCCTTCTCTTTTCATGTGGATATGCCCTGTGGGGGCTGACTACATGGTTCCATGACCATGTTTCTTTCAAATGCTATTTTTATTGTGGTGCCCTCTAGGGGATGTTCCGACCATTTCAATCTAATGCCAAGTGTACAAAGGAATTCACAAACACAGTTTATTTCTGATAAAGTATTAATGTGCTGCATGGCTAAATACTTATAAGGTCCCAAGGGAGAGACCTGCTGGCTATGCCAATGCTTGTATCTTTAGTGGATGAGGGGACCTCCAAAGCGACTTCATCAACAGCAGCTATTACTCAAAAACAATAGAATGAGTAGCTGGTGATATGATTTGAGAAGGGGTGGAAAGGTGAGATCAGCTTCTAAAATGTGCACGCTCACTTTATTCAAATGTGTTTACTTCTCCAATTACTGAGGGAGTTCAGGAGGGACCCAAACAGCATCAAGTGTGTGATCGGCTACATGAGTTGGTCCTTTCCATGGGTTGGACTGAGAGAACCCACAGTCTTCACAGGGCATAACTAACTTCAGTGGACCTGCCTCCATCACTTCAAGATGGAGGTTAATGTCACCTAGAATCATGGGGCGTTTATTATTGGTAGAAAATGCAGATAGGAGTTGTGCAAATTCTGGGAAGACAGAGGAAGAATTTTCCAGGGAATGCAAATATACATTAAAGGAACAGTATCAGTTGGAGAGAGCATGAGATGACGTTATCACCTCTGAAGAGGCTAAGTTACTTGTGTGTGGTAAGATTAATACAAGAATTTCTAAACATAACAGCAATTCCCCCACTGAGTCTATCAGCAGGTCTGTCACTCGTAAGCATGGAGTAGCCCTGTGTGATTGATTTAACCAATGCATACTGATGCCCTCCTTTAGCCAGTTATCTGTAAGGCATGGCATACACAGTACAGTAAAGCATGGAATACGTATGGTGCAGTGAGGCATGGAATACTTAATACAATACAGTAAGGCGAGGTATACACAGTACGGCAAGGCGTGGAATACTTATGGTATAGTTATACATGGTACACACAGTACAGTAAGGCATGGGATACCTAGCACAGTAAATGGTACCCTAAGGCATGGCATACTTATCAGGTATTGTAAGGCGTGGAATACATAGCAAGGTAGAGTAAAGCATGGTATGCATAGTACAGTAAGACATGGACTACTTAGCATAGTACCGTAAGGCATGGAATACTTAGCAGGGTACATGGTACCATAAGGCATGTTATGTTATGTTAGCTGACTTGTATAGCGCCATCTACCCGAAAGGCTTTGCAGTGCCTGAAGGACAACAACATAAGCCGGGGGCCAGGAAAATAATGCTTAAAAGAGCTTAAAATCAAGTTCATGGCTAAGTAGCTGAATGTTAAGAGGGAGAGAAATCCACAGTTTTGCCCCTAAACATCCCATCGTGGTACCGCCCCATCTAGCTTTTTTGATTTTAGGTAAAGTGGCTAAGGCTAATGTGGCAGATCTAAGGACTCTTTTGGGCTTATAAAAGGTGGCAAGATTTTTTAATAGGTGAGGACCCCTGTTATGAAGTGATCTATAGATGAAGCATAAAGTTTTACATTTTATATGCTGCTCCACAGGGAGCCAGTGGTGGGAGGCCAAAGCCGGTTTAGCTGAGGTATGCCTTGGAATATCTAATAAGAGGAGTGCTGCGGCATTCTGGACTACCTGTAATTTCTTAATCACAAATTTGGGGGAACCAAGGAACAAACTATTGCCATAGTCAAGTTTAGACATAATAATTGCTTGAACAGTAAGACTTTTTGCAAGAGGAGGAAGTATTCCAAAAACCTTTTTTAGCAGTCTTAGTGATCCAAAGCAAGGGCCGGAAATATTTCTTGGCGTGATCTTCTAGAGTGAAAAGGCTATCTAACCAAATTCCCAGACTTTTAAGGTACTGCTTGGGAGGAGGCAAGTCCTCCAAAAGGGAAGGAAGTATAGGAATGTCAACTGGATCAGAGTAGTGGCCTAAAATCATTATTTCTGTTTTGTTCCCATTCAGTTGGACCATACTGTGTGTCATCCAACAAACAGCATGGACTACTAAGCATGGTACAGTAAGATATGGACTACTTAGCTGGGTTCATGGTACCATAAGGCATGGAATACCTAGCAAGGTAAAGTATGGTATGCACAGTACAATAAACCGTGGACTACTTAGCAAGGTACATGGCACAGTGAGCCATGGGACAGTTAGTACAGTACACTTGGGCATGGTATGCACAGAGCAATAAAGCGTGGAATATTCAGCATGGCCAGATTTTAGTAATACCTACTACCTTCAGCAGGTTCTGGGAATTGGGTGCTCATGTTTCAATTGGAGAAAGCAAAACTTAAGTCCAAGAATGCACGTTAGTCTAAAGAAAACGGACTTGGAGTTGACAAAAAGCAAAAATGAGACGCATGGGTTTCAAAAAGATGAGACCATTGCATCCCAATTCTTTTTAGAGTTTTTTTTTTCCACTCCTATGGGAGAATGGCTCTGTTGATTTTTTTTTTTTTTTTTTTTTTTTTTAAATAAAACAAACAGTAGTTACATACTTGAATATTCTTTTGTAGGTGACAACAGGAATGCCCCCACATTTGAAATGCAGAAGCTCCTTCTTTGGCACACAGTCCCCAGAGAGATGCTTTGCGGGTTTATAGCTCATGGGACATCATTAGTGTAACAAAGGGAGGGAGAGTTGGTGGGTGGGGGCTGGCCCCCCGCGACACGCCCATGTTTATAGTTCACACTGCAGACTCACTCACATTATACTGTCGCCAGTATCCAAGGGGCAGAGTCCTCATCTAATCCTTTCTTCCAGGACACGTTCTCCTGTAGAAACAAGTCTCCTGCAGATGCTAACATAGATACCTGGTGTCCTCGCAATGGAGACAAGGTGCCCGACAGCCCTGGAGGTACATTGAATGCAAGGTTTGGCAAAGTACAAGAGCAACTATGGTATACGTTTAGGTCTGGTTTAAGACTGCTTTATGCTTTTACAGACAGATCTATTGGTAGTCAACATAACATTAAAGCGTCTGCATGGGACCCTGACTTCGGAAGGGTCATTCCGACTATATGTTTAAAGATAAAAGCATATCAAGAGAAAGGAACAAAGTGTGCTGCGGGGCGAGCAGAGTTATTACCCCCCAGCTCTTCGTTTTGTTCTTATCAGTAAAGATGATGTTTCTATCGTGAAGCCGAGGAAAGACGAACAGAACTGTAAATCATATCACCCTATATCCCTCCTAAATATAGATAAAATATTAGTCGGAATAACAGTCATGCGCCACCTAGTGTTCAATACCAGGCAGAGTGCATCCAACAACCGCAGGGCCTTCCACTCCCTGATCACAAACAAATGCTGCCTCGATACTTCAAGGCGCCCATTTGATTCTCCGGAGAGGCCATTGCTGTTCAGGGTAGTCTGGTGTAACATAGTAAATGCAACTAGATTATTATACGCAGAACCTACTGACTGTGCCTGCATTAGGGCAACACATCCAGACCCTGTCTGATCCGCAGAGGCACTAGACATGGCCGCCCATTCTGCCCTCTTCTCTTTGCCTGGTCTAGTGAGACTTCAGCAGCTTGGCTGGGGACAGATTATTCTCACCAAGGCATAGCAGTCCCACAGAAACTAGGGCTATTATCGATGACAACATTATGAGTTTTGTTAGGGTAAACCCGGTTCCTGTCCTCATGGAAATAATATGATACAGGGGCTCTCTGGCACACCAAGCAACTAGGGTAAGTCAGAAATGTTGCAGCTCAAAGGCGTCAATCACCAAGAAGCCCGACACTGAATATCCACTCAAAAGGAGGGAGGGGCCCGTTAGATAGAGACAAGCAGACGATCATCCAAACATCATCTGCCACTCTGTGGAGACTGCTGACAAAAGTAATATGGGGAGGCAGAAACCCCAGACTAAAGAGGGACACTATCACCTTGTTGCATAGGGGTGGGGGGGCTATGTGATGCCTACTTTGGAACGCTATCAAGCAGCACAGTCCCGTTACGCCGCCTATTGGTTAAGCCATGACAGTAAAGCCCCCACCTTCACATAGAAGATCAGGCAGAGACTGGAGATCTAGACACAGTGATTGCCTGTAACTCAACCAGACCCTTGCAGCTAATCCAGACGGAGAAGTGCGCATGTTGATCAATCTGGACCATGGCCAGAATGTCGTGATTAGATTGGCTTCTACTCGCCGGCACTGATGATCGCCAATAAACCCGCCATCGCGTCCATTCTAGAAACTGGAGTCATGAATAGTATGCCTGAAGTGGGGTCTAACACAGGCCAGAAACTTGTTTAAAGAGGGGAACTTCTTATCTCTTGAACAGTTTAAGGGAGACAAGTGAACGCTTTAGATATTTTGGCCTACTGTATGGCTAGTCCTGGGAGCTTGAAGCTGTGGTCTACATTATTTCCGTAGAACCTCCTGAATTCCTCTCACAAATGCAGCTCCTTCCAATGGGTTGCCAAATTGTACTATACACAGAGAGTATGTTGCAACTAATAGCACAGCACTGGGCAAATGTAACGATATATTACCAAAGGCATAGGAGATGTTGCATGCACACCAGACTTACTGCCATAAACTACAGACACAAATGATCAAACTTTAAATTCATAAACAGCATATATTGCACTCCTAAACTTCTACACAACATTGATGCCAGTATGTCAGCCCATTGCACACGCTATTCCACTGCTCCGGCTGGCGTTTTTCATCTCGCATGGGAGTGCTCACCAGTGAGGTCAGACTGGTTAGCTATCACTAAAACCACAAGCATGATTACAGAAACACAGATAGACTGCTCTCTCTGACTACTGTTGATAGGGTATGTAAAACCACTTACAAAATCAACAAGGGGAATAACTGCCATGTTGTTCCTACTAGACTAAAAAGTGACTACTAGTATGGATTAAGGGTCCACCTCACCCACCTTACAGGAGCGCTTAAAGACACAGCAGAACCCTACGCTGAACTTCAAGTGACACAGGCATGACTGAAGGACATATGGGCACCTTTGAAACGGTATCTGGACACTGCCCTAGCACAGATATGACGTGAATGGATACATTATTTACATTTGGTTGTGTAAGAGAGGCCCTCCTGCAATCTACCTCCTTAAAAGGCAGAAGCATGAAACAGGACAGCTGCAGTTGACTGCTCTAGCACTTTTTGTGTGATGACAGAGATTGATAACATTAGCGAAAATGAGTAATTTGTATTATGGCTGCATTTTATTGTATCCCACGTACTGGGTGTTTAAATACCATTTACAATTTTTGGTTATGAAATTAGACAAAACATCATTATAATTTAAAAAAATATCACGGAATAACTCAAAAAGATACAGGCTCATGCCACTTCGAAAACACACACAAAACTCAAACATAGGTGCCCTTTGAGGGGGGGGGAATTGCAATGATAGTCTAACAAATCTTTCATGTGCAACAAAGACATAGCTTTTTACTATAAACAAAGTCAGCCCTACTGCATTTGTCAATATTTTTGGACTGCACGCCTGTTTGAAAAAACACAAAGGCAATTAATAAAATAAGCCCTGCCCAGCACTACTGGTACCAAGAGGGCTCCAGAAACTAACTAAAGATTAGCACCATTTGCTATGTCTACAATAACTCTCCTCTACTCAAAAGGGCTTCTTTCCCTATTTTCAAACATTGTTATTGTTTCCAGTTACCTTACTTCTTGCAAGAATTTTTCCCAACCCATTTTTCAGACCTTATGTTTGTGTCCACTGTAGACAGAAACACTGTCTATGAAACCAAAGATTGGGGTTCACTTCACTGCGCCACTTCTACTATAGGGAAAAACTTGAATAACCACTAACTCCTCCACCAAATCACCAATCACCCCCCTGAGCCAAACATCTCCATGCAAACCCCTCACTATATTACTGAATATTCTCCTGTGTGCTTACATTCCATCTCATCATCATATGGGTCGGTATTTTTTGCCCCATCAACAGCCTGGATGGATACCAGTATCACTTGAACAAACTCTTTAACAAAAAGCCTCATTGATGCTTTCACATCACCCAACACTTCCCATATTCTTCTCCCTACCTCTTCCCTTTCCCCGGCTCCTACTTTCTACATCAATTTAATTGAACAGTGGTTCAAAAAAGGGCTTCTGGGCAACAGAGTAAGTGATGAAAAAGTCACCTGTTGTACCTACTCCCAAGTTACGGATAGCTTTGTGAAAGGAACATCGTTTTAATACGTTTTTTTAAGCGATGGAGGCTCGGATGGTAAACGAGTAAGTACTGGAGAGCATCCCAGGTGGTCGGACATAGCACTTAAATGGCCCCTTAAGTCCTTCTTCTGAAATATTGAATTTTTAAATACGCCGAAAATAGCAGAGAGCAAGCCCTTTGCGGAGTACAGCAAACCAGATGTTTACTGTGAGAGGAGAGCATTATAGAGTAAAATTCAATGTATCATGCAAAGAAGGTTTAAAGTTGTAAGAAACAGAATTATTTTATTTATAAAGATGAAATTGACGGCTATCCCTTCCCTTGCCGCACATTCACTATAGCCACTGTTCACTCGCCTGTAATATCTATGTTTTTTTAAATCATATTTTTGGTAACAAGTGGTCTTTTCTTCCCAGCAGCTTCACTTCCTCCTACGTCCAAATACCTGACCTCAATGTGTACAGAGACAGAAGACGAACTGTTAATATCAATTACTATTTTCATTACAGAAACATTTGTTCCAAGCAGTGGGGTGCGAGGTGTTTTTCCATTACTTGACACTACCTTTTGGGTAATTGCTGCACATTTTGGTAATTCTGAGTCTAGCAGAGTGACAGGTTTAACTATCTCATCGGTCTCACCTAATCCTAAAACTTCATAAATAAAAATAAAAATGTCCATACAACGAGGGGGAGATCTGTGTAACATCTCTTCAGTTATTGGACTGTTCAACTGTCATTCATATTTTGCCTCCCCACACCACAGCATAAAGCCCACTTCAGCCATTAGGGCTCTTGCACTGGGAGTGTGTACATCCACCTAAAAATGTAGGGGCTGTCTCGAATGGTCCAAAATTCAAAGTCCCAGAATTATCCTTTCAATGATTGTTTTCCAATGTAAAGTCAGTCACCTTTTTGCTGTGTGAACAACTGAAAGTTAACACATGGCAACTGCCATCATCCCCCTTTTTTATATTCTCTGACACCTTTCAACTTGGAAAGGGGTAAATGTTTCTTTATGAAAAAACATTGGGATGAAAGTGTGATAAATAAAACAAAATAACACGGGCCTTTCTTCCACTTGCTTGGGAACAACAAAGAGGGAGAAAGATGGTGGCTGCCAAGTGCTAACTTTCAGTTTGTAATCTTGCAAGAAAGTAAATGGACTTTACATTACAAAAACTAACGTGACTGAATGATTCTATGTTTCTGTACTGTGGGCCATTCAATGGCTAACAAGCACTAGCAATGTCAATAGGCCTGGCTTTAATGAGTTGCACCCTGCACTCTCACAGGCACATTTGCTCACCCCGCTACTAACAGGGACAGGATAGTTTACCTCTTGTATACCGTGACAAGGAATGAGAACCAAAAAACAGAGCATATGCATGTTCTGGTGTGAAGAAACCTGAGCACAACAAAAACTGCCTGAGAAGTGGAACGAAGCATGTGATAGGGCACATACAGGACAAGAGTCATTTGCACCATGCAAAGCGTATTAAAGACAATCCTTTCTTCAATGCTAACCTGCGGAGGAAGTCCAACTGGGACTCAGCAGAAGCACACAAAGGTAAAATAAGTAACAGACATGGCAGCTGCATTTTGCACAATCTGGAGGCAACCTATTAGATATTTAGGTAAACCAAGCAAGATTACATACCTTTAATCCAAACAGAATGAGATAGCTGCCTGACTCACCAACCTCCTCTGGTCTTTTGGAGAGAAGGAAGAATTGCCCTTAAGCTCTTTAAAAGGGAGTAACATGTGCCAGTGATATTGTTGATCTGAGGGCAGAAAGTAAAATTGGCAGTGGTACTAAAACCAACATATTTGGCCATAGGAGAAGTGGACGAGACTGAACCATAACTCGGTGTCCTCCAATTGGTGGTCCAGGGCTAAGGGTGATTCCTTAGAACCAACAACTCTGTTTTATCCGCTTTCAACTTTAAAAGGTTTATGGACATATGTGTGACTGAAGCAAGACATTCCTGAAGTTTAAGGGGAAAGTCAGACTTACTTTATTGTATCAGGAATTTAATATCAACGGCGTAGTTAAAAAATGTAATGTAAAGGCTGACATCTCACAGGGGTGTTGTGGGCTAGAAAGCTAAACCTAAACAACACACAAAAATGATACACAATAAATCAGTGTCCAACTAATGCTTTTTGATTAGAAAGAAAAAGTACTTAAATGCACACACAGCTGAATACTGTACTCAAAATAGCAGCTACTTAGAAGGTTTTAGGTGGAATTACAAATTGGAACTTCCCTTCAGAGGCCTGGTAAACTAACCAAGGTAGAACTCATGAACACTAAAGAAATATCACACGGAGTAACTAATTAAACGTCATCTGCTCCTGCCAACTAAGTGGTATTATGCGGCCATTTGTGCATCATCAGCCTTTAGTTCTAAAAACAGAAACGTTTCTATAAAGGCCTTCTGGAAAACAAAGCTGTTTCACAATATAACGGTAAAGCCTACAGGCTTTGCCAAGCCATTGAAAATGTAAACTGAGTGGGCCTTTTGGCTTCATCACCACATTTAAAAATCATAATTGGGTTTAACACGAAAATGAATATGACCATGAGGTCTTTGCTAAGACACCGCTAGCCAAAAATTCTCAAAGACTCAAAGTGTACACCGACATGAACCTTAAATCACTATCTAGCTAGATAAAGCATTTTCAAGTGACATACCAATAAAATGGGCGTGTATTAAAGCCCCTCTTGTGGCATTTGTCAGAGATTTCACACTGTAAAACCCTTTTTTACAGTCTTTGTCACATAGGTAAATATATAAAGTCCCTACCTATGTTATCTGACCTGGAGTTCAGGGTTAAAAGCCTTCCTATGTGTTCCACATGTAAAAACACTTTCAGTTGTATTTGTCTGAGTTCATAATGTAATAATCCTTCCAAATATATCAGAGAATTTACTTTAAAAAAAAACTGCCTATAGTGTATGTCACAGTTCACAATGTAAATCCCGTTTCTAGTACGTTTGTCAGTGTTCACATTGTACAACACCTTACAATTGCATTTGTCTAAAGTTCACACTCTATAATCCCTTACAGTTGCATGTGTCCAGCATTCAAAATGTAAACCCCTTCCTATTGCATATGTCACACTTTTCACAGTGCAAAACACTTTTCTACGGCATGTGGCAAGTAATCCAGAGTAAAAACCCTTTCTATTTCATTCATCAGGCAGTCCACAGTATAAAGCTACTTCCTGTGGCGATTGGCAAGGAGTTTGCAATGTTAAACCCCATTCTGATGTATATCAGAAATCCAGTTCAGGGGGTCCCAGGCCAATCGACATTACTGGGTCCAATTGTGTCTTTGAATTCTAGTGTCTTGGGGGCTCCAAACCCTTGATCCTCAAGCTGGGGACCAAGGGCATCTTAACATTTGCATCTAATGGTTACTGAGCAGAGCAGCTTCGTGGAGGTGATGTGTGCTAGAAACTCAGAACACAGCCACACAGAACATTTATACTCAGTATATCAATATCCACCTACTGCTTATTAAAAACACACAAAACCCAATACTATTATCAAAGTGACAGGTAGTTACAAGATTTTAGGTGAAATGGCAAATTGGAACCACTCCTACTGACGCCTTGCAGGCTATCCAGGGCGCAAAAATCACATACTGTAAAGAAATATTGCAGGAGGCAACTAAACCCTGTAAATGTAGTCTGCTCCCGCATCTGTGGGGTACCGTGTCTCAATTTGTGCATTAGCGGGCTCCAATCATAAACCAGCAATGGTTACGTATTTGGCCTGCTGAACTATATGAGGCTTTTCACAATCAAAAATGTCAAGTCTACAGACTTTGTCAAGTCATTCATTGTGTAAAACGAGAGGCATTTTGTGTTTTACACTACATTTAATAATCAATAAAGCAAGCCTGTTGGGTTGAACATTAAAAATGACCATGGTATCTCTGTCCAGACAGACCCATCAAACAATGTAGGCAGATTCAAAGTATATATTGGCATGAACCTTATGTCACCCTTAAAAGCAGTAAACATTTACTCTGGCCAGAACTTAAGAAGGGTCTGTGTAAAAAAAAAAAAAAAAAAAAAAAAGAAAACCTTTCCCTCTGCATTTGACAGAGATTTACCAATGAAAAAAACATTGCAATTGTAAACAGTACAAATGTAAAACCTTTTTCTATGGTGTGTGTCATGGAGTTCACAATGTAAAACCTCATCCTATCGCAGCTCTCCGGGGGTTCACAATATAAAGCCCCTTCCTATCGCATTTGTCAGAGAGTTCACTATGTGAACC
Organism: Pleurodeles waltl; assembly: GCF_031143425.1. Taxonomy (NCBI): domain Eukaryota; kingdom Metazoa; phylum Chordata; class Amphibia; order Caudata; family Salamandridae; genus Pleurodeles; species Pleurodeles waltl. The sequence continues at coordinate 957,404,166 of NC_090443.1, forward strand.
CACTTCATACGGTTTTTGGCAAGCAGTTCACTGTAAATCCCTCCCTAAAATCAGGGCCACTGGAATTATGCAACTGTGCGACCGCAGCTTTTTTGCATAACTATGAATTTGCTGAACTTGCCATTTAATCAATCATCTGCGGCATAATCAGCAGAGTTTAACCAAAAATGAGTTTTTTGTAGCTCAAACAGTTCAAAAGTTACTACAAATGCAGCATGAAGTGCTGTTGCTCTGTGGAAGGCCCTGTGCAAGGGTGGTCTAGTCACATTTCCGTAGCTTATTGCTAAATTTGAAAGCTAAGCTACTACTAATGATATGCAACTTATGCCCAGTGTTAACAAGTGTCAAAATAACAAAATAATGAAGCATTACTATCACAAAATGTGTTGCGTTATGTCCCATAATGTGCCTTTTCGTGCTGTATAGCTTAGTCACCCTGCTGCATAATTTGTGGCCCGCCCCAGCTGCATAATTCCAGTGGCCCTCCCTATAATACTAGGCAGAGTTTTCACAATATGAAACCTCTTCCTGCTGTATTGGTGACAGGGTTACACCATGCAAAGCCCCTTCTTACTGTGTTTGACTTGAGGTCTACGCTACCAATGTCCCTAACAGTTATGAGTAATAAAAGAATTTCTGCGGCAGACTAATGTCAATATTTCAATCAAATGTCTGCGGAGAAGATCAACATGTGGGCTGAGCCACAGCCCCTCATTGCTTCTGCTTGAAGTGCATTTTCTAGTGATTACCTAAGCCTTGCACAGAGCTCCTCTATCAATCCAGGTCCTAAAAACCAACAAATGTGAAAAAACATTGTCACACCCTTGCCTCCTAAGATAACCTGTGGAAATTGGTGCTAGAAAATTTCTTACTTTAGGCTTTAACTCAATGTAAGGATGATACATCCAAAAAGACCTGCTGACTTTTACATATGCTTATCGCAATAACTAATCAAGGTCTAATGCCTTTGTTGTAACAGATCAGAGCTATTGTATCCGACACAAAATCCCAATCAATGGATCAGTCTTACTGCTTTGATTCATTGGCTTGTCACCATAACCAACTCAGGCCGTCGTACAAACAGTGGTATTCAAGCACTCTTTCAGCGGAAGCACACACATTCTGTGTAAACAACTCCAGTAAAAAGAAAGATTAACATGCTGGCGGAGAAGTAGGCCCTCTGTGCAGTGCTTCGAAGTTACGTTTCTGTTGATCACATCAAGTACACCACCAGCCACAGCCACGCCCATCAAGCCAGACCTAAAAAACATGCTGGGCGGAACTCCCCCCTTTAAAGGACGTGCACCACAGCTTCTGCTGCCCGGTGATGTGGTTGTGTACGAGTGATAGTTGCTAGTGGCTTACTTTAACTGCTGCCCTAAGTGTTTTCTCGTCTTCAGATCCCCCCATCATTGCCCAGGGCAGACACTGTGGCTGCTGGCAGACAGGAAAGCTCAGTCGTTTGACCTGTTGGTCACGGCTACCAGTGACCTCGCTGCTGACCTCTGCCTTTCAACGTTCTGCAGTTCAGAGGTCAGACAGCCGGTCTTGCTGTGAAAGCGGCGGAGCAGGTTCCCGCATGTGCCTCGTGCCTGTGCACCGTCTGCCAAGCCCAGCTCCCAAGATACCTTAGCATTTCATTCCATGGCCATATAAACAATTACAAGTGGGACCTCGCAGGTTCTTTCGATGGCACTACAAACTGCTTTAATTCATTTCCACATTTGCTAATAACTCCTAGGCCAGGGAAGAAGTCCTCGGAACAATAGTGTGTGTTGGGGTGGGGGGCTGGGGAGTCTAAATAGCGTATTTAATTCACCATGACGGCACAAACCGTGACGTCACAATAATTAATGTTAAACCCTTATAATAGCCCCCATTTAAAACTAAACCGGTCTGTTTTACAAACACAAGCATGGTGTATAACCACAAAGAAACAAGAAGAATACATTTTTTGTTTGTTTCACTTTTTTGCAAATCACATGTAGGTTTTCCTCGTCTCAGTTTGTAATACTCTCGGGAATTGCGTAAAAGGACACTATTGCCAAAGAGACCCTGTGGAACTTGGCATTATATCTTCGAACTGCGCCCAGAGAGTAAACAGGATGTTCACTTAAGGATAAAAGACCCCATCTCTCCCCCGCCCCCCCCTCACACAAAGTGAATGCTCCAGGTGGGAAGGGGTTTGAAAACGCCCGGAGGCCGCGGCTCACACTTACAATATTTGTAGAAGAAAGCATCTGCAGTGGTGGGGCCCAGGGTGACACCTCTCAGCCTCATTTTGCCTCGGGGAAAGAGATTGCAGGCGCTCTATAAAACTGAGTTGGGGAGTACTCCGTTTAGCCACGCCCACACCAGACTTGTGCCCTGCCCTAGGCACAGCAGCAAACACTCCCCTGGTTTTCGCCGTGGCTGCTGCAATGGGACAAATCTGGGCGACTCTGTCGGAATGCAAGGGGGGGGGGAACTCTTTCAGAGTCAAAGGGCGGCTGCAAACTGGTACATGACGTTTAGGGGCACAAGGCGGCTAGATTTAAATGTAGCTGCAGATATTCAGGCCTGTTAAAAAAAAAAATTATAATCATGTCCGACCATGAGATTGTCTAGGGGGAGAAGTCAGATGAGAGAGGGAAAGGGCTGGTGCGGGCCCCTCTCCTCGCGCCACGGGCAGCAGCCCCGCTCCCGGGAGATTCCACTGATTTTAATGGGACATAAAACCTAGAAATCACCTGGCTTGTGTTAAAACATTTAGCCGATGGCCCAAGGACCTGTCCTCGTCCTCTCCTGATAAGACGTACAATGGCGGCGGTGTGTTACAAGGCTGTCACCGCCAGGGCCACAGGTTCGACCTGACCCTGCGCAGCTCCCACCGGACCCTACAACCCCTTCTCTTCTGCGTATCCGCCAGCGCTCTCTGGAGACCGCACGTTGGCGCTTTAGAACATGCCCGAAGTATGTTGACTTGACAAGAGTCAGGTGGTCTCAGCCCGACGCAGGAGGGTCCGCAATGCATCCTGGGTATTACAGGGCTGCCCATGGTGAGAACAATGTCATCACTTGCGCAGATGTTAAGAAGTAATTGGCTGTAGATAGCTCGCTCCCTTCACTCCTCAGCTTTTGAAGCACAGACCGGGCACGGAGCCGAGTGCACGTGCCACTAGGGCCGAGAATGAATGTGCAAAGCCCCGATGGGGCAAGTTTTAATAAGCTGATTTGTGGCAGGCAAAAAATTCAGAATTGTTCTCACTCCTCTCGTTTTGGCAGGCAAGGGAACTGGGAGACAGGGAGATAAAGTCACTTACCAGGCAAGGATCACACAATGCGTTCACACGGGTGAGCGGAGATCTCAGCTGCTCCACGCCAGGTCTGAATGGCATGTCTATTTCTCTTGTTTATGTGTGTTCTACCATTGGCCGTTCCGCACATACAAAGGAGAAGCAAAACTACAGGTACCATGATGCAAAGGGGCAAAGCAGGACAGGCAGTCCGAGTCCATATGAGAAGATAAGCCGAGATCTGGCGGAAGTAAACAACCCACACACAAAAAATCGCCGAGCGTGTGCAACAAGCGACCAGGAAAAAAATAGCAGACGTTACGGTGCGATAAGAGTGCTAGCACGCGGAATACACGTGTAAACAAAGTTTTCAGAAGTGCAACAGCATGTAACCCAGGTTGTACTCACACCCCCACTCTACCCTCGCCACGTGCAAGACCTGTGTGGAGGCAAACACACACGTAAACAGGCAACCGAGCTACCACTGACCCCCGGAAACATAAAACCCCACAAGTTCCGCACACCCGCTCCTCGGATGTTACTCACCCGGGCTGGAAGTCGGCGGCAGGCATGAACACGTGGGCTCTGTGCTGCTGCGGGCCGCCCTCCATGACAAAGGGACTTTAAAAACCACTTCTCCGCGAAGAGCTGCCTGCAGCCCTGTGATGATGCTGTGTGTGTGCGCAGGGAGGGCCGGGCTCCCAGCCTGCCCCGGGGCAGAGGGGCAGATAGCACCGCCGCCCCGGGGGCGCCTGGGCAAACAAAACCTGCTCGCAAGTGGCTGCCACGCACACGGCGCCCAGCTCACTGCAGCAGCGGATCACATGTGTGCGGCAGGAGCAACGCATCCAGCTGACATCTGACTGGAAACAGAGAACAGTCCACGTCTGAAGTCTACAAGTCCGATAACGGGACTCAGGCACTGCCAAGAGCCGTGTTGGGCCAGGATCACACACTGACGCAAAGCAGGGGGAGCCGGAATTAGAATCCAGGACCCAAGTGGTCTACTCGGCCACTAGGAGACACCTCCTCCCGCCGGTGCAAGGAGATCCTTTAAGAACAGTAATTATTTAACCATGCATTTACTTCTATGGCGCTATTAACACCGAGCTCACGGCGATCGATTCATAAAAGCAGACACTACAACCCTGGCAAAATGAATTAAGAGTGACGAGTCATCGAGAGTCTCATCAGGGGCAGTGGGCGCTATATAAATAGCCTGCACACAATTTATATATCATGTGTACACCCAAAAATGCATATCCACTTCGCAGCGCTATGTGCATTTCAGGGAGAATTGTTCGACATGGTGTCCACAACCCAGGCACTCGCGCACCTCTGGCCCTTCCGTGGCCCCTGCTGCCATAGTCACCCCGAGTCTCCAATCAGGAGAAAGAAAAAGCCGCAGGTTATGTGAATGTGCCCACAAGCAGGCGCCCTGCCACGCGGGAATCAAATGGTACATTTCAGAATTGGAATTGGCAAAAAATGATGTTGCAGAAACCCACAAATTGAAGCCTAAGAGCTGGCATCAGAGAGGGGGCGGCGTCACGAGACTCGGAATCTGACCGTCAACTTGTATTTTTACTTTTAAAAAACCCTGCCACAAAGAATCTGTCAATAATGTCACATGGATTAGTAAATCTGCCCTGGCCCACTTGATTATAGCAAACAGGCTTCATTGTAATTTAACATATAGCGTTATGGCATCTACTGCGCAGGGTTTTGTATACCGAGCAACATATGTGGTGCACGAGGGCAAGATAATTCTGGAGTTCAATGCAAGTGCTGGGGAGATCTGCCTGCAATGTAATCACAGCTCTGACTCATCCTAAAATCAAATACAGTGTTAGTGTGCCCGCTAGAAAGGGCAGCATGTGGCAGGCAGGTCAGAGATTTGTGTTTCACGCAGACAGCTCGGTGTGTGACTGCCTGCTGCAGAAATCCCGGTGTGATGCAAGATACGATTCTTCTAATATAGCTTGCTTAGTTATGAAATGGTATCAATGCCTTTCCTGCAAACCGTAAAGCATAACCTGAGAGCTCTTTTTTCACTCCCAATCCATGCTCTTGCAGTACTTGAACATTACTCTGTTCAGCTTTCTCCCCGACTTCTCGATTCAATCAATCAATCAATCAATCAAGGCTCTTATGAAGCAGGACAACTCACCTGTAAGGGTCTCAAGGCGCTGAGTGGGCTGTGTTCTTGCTCCCCTTTATTCAAACCTAGGTACCAATTCAAGCCACGTGTGGTACCCCAGCTGCTGGCCACCCCCATCATATCCTCCTTCACGTCAGGCAGTAGATGCCACTCTGCCCAGTGTGAACAAGTTACTGCTCCTAGATGTAACACCAAGACGGTCGGCTTGAAATAGTTTGTCAGTTTAGCGACCACTATTGGCACCAACTGTGTACATTTCATCCCATGGCCTTCTGAAGCACATCATCTCAGTGCCAACCAGCAGTAGCCCTTTGGACCGGTCTCTTGTCCGTTCATCGCTGCCCCCATTAGTCCAACTGTCCACCTGCCCTCTGTGCAACTTGTTGGGATGCAATTGTCGAGTGAGGAAGTCTGCTGATTCAGAACCCATCGGTCTAATGCAAGCCCTCAAGCATTAGATTCCCCTGCCACCCTTCAAATATTGTCACCCTACATGCCGCACCTGGGCTGCTATAGTAACTACCTGTATTGTGAACATAAAGGTTCCAAAGTGCAATGATAGAAGCCATGCTCTCCCTATACATCTGAGTGACTTTGTTGAACTGGTACTTAAGCAAGCCATCATGTTGGAGTAGCGAGGGGCCTTCAGATGGCCCGATACCCAGGTAGGCGTTTAGAAGATACACTAGGCAGTAACTCAGGTCTGAAAGACAATCTGAGGGGACTTGTCGGATGCTAAGGCTTTTGAGGCAGCCGCAAGCCCACCCACTCTGTGTCACCAAGGAATGCTAATGCAAGTGCTGCCTTAACATTACCACTTTGAAAGTGAAATGGCATTCCAGCGGTAGCACTCTAATGCACTCAACCACCCTTGTGAATCAAGGAGGGGTCCTTGAGGCACCACCACGGTGCTGTTCTCGTGTATGGGTTCCTTGTGGGATCTGCACCTCTCTCCTGTTTGGCGAAGTGAACAACTGCTGCCAGATGAGCCTGCGCTCAGGACTTGCTCTTTTCCCCTTAATCTGCCCAGTGAATGAACCTCTTCACTGTAATCTGTTTGTGGCCTGTCAGTCCAAAACCCGCCATTCTCGAGATTTGCCTCACCATTAGCAAATTAGCGGCTGTTCTGGGAGTCAATGCAATCTCGGCTAAGATGTTCTGGACAGTCATACCAGATTCTAAAGATCCAGGGGGAACAGTGTCATCTGTCAAGCAGCATGGGCTGCTAGCCTGAATGTCTCCCTCTGCACCCGAGACAGTGCTTTAGCGGTGGTTTACCATCTCGGATATGCGCCTTACCCTTAGTTCAACATCTGACCATGGCTGGCACCTTACCAGCTGCCTCAACCTATGTATTCCAAGGCACCTGGGAAATGAAGAAGCCATATAGAATACACAGTTCCATAATACATCATTCAAACAAGCCATTCTATGAATTAACAGGTGCTATTTTCTGTATCATCCCTTTATCATCACAACCTAAGAAATGATCAAGTAAATAGCCCCTGCTACATGACAGAATTATTTGAATAATTCCTTATGGAACTGTGCTTTCTATACCACTGCCTCAAGAGGCAGAGTACCTTAGGGTACTTTTGCGTCCCACTCCTAATCATACATTTGTGAAACAGTGGCTCATTCTGGTCTCATTTAACATCGATGTATCAAACTTATCAGAAAAAAGTGATTTGGCTCAACAAAGTCAAAGAGATTTTAGCAGATGACTAAAAGTGATTTGGCTCAACACAACCAAAGTGATTGACTCAAAGCACAAGAATCCCGCTAATAATGCACAGTACCAAACCACAGATCCAATTATTGAATCCACACAAGAGTCAAGAGAAGAGACAAAAAAGGTGCTGATTGTCCCAAGTGATCACCTACTACACAACCAATAGAGAGAAGTGCTGGTGTATGTGTAGGAATAAACAATATTAATCCTTAAAGATCAAAGAGCACAACAGTATTAATCAAACTGCCTCAATCAATGAGCCTACCCACAGTCTGTTTTACTACCAATTATGTTTCGACCCTGGTAATAATTTTCAAGGTCATAATCAGGACAAAATTACCCCTGAACAAATAAATAGGAATGGTTTAAGTATATAGGAGTGTAAAGAGGGCTCAAGGTAGGAATGCATAAGGAAGAATAAAGTCACAACTTGTTTTGAGAGTTAATCCTAGTGTGGACGAGTCACATTCATAATCATCGAGCTAATTAAAAAAAAGAAAACTATTGTCCTAGTTTATGAGTTCCATTGAACTCTAATGGTTCAGAGGCATGCATACCCAGCATGCAGACAAGCAGGAAAATGGACTCGCTGCACGATGCATCCAAGAATCAAGGAAAATAATCAATATTGAATTAATACTGAGACAATCGTAAACAACGAGGGAGCAGTAAATGAAAATGCACCATCTTTAAAGTTTAAAAAGGTTATCACAACCATGGCAGCATATTCAGCTCGATTTGTTTTCCGCTAGGGAAAGTGTCCCGGTGAATCTGGAGAGCCTGGGCCTCTGACAGAGAACTCACAACTGTGGAACACATGCACCACTGGGTAGTTCTGAACACAGCAACACCTTTTTGTTCTCGAATCTCTTCTCCCAGGTGTGAGAGGCGACCAGCGGGGCCGTCTGAGATCAGTATGAGATGAAGTGTTCGCCTAGGATCACACAACGATGTCAAGGTTGGGAAGCTGGGATCAGCTTTCAGAGCCACAGTGGTTAATTCAGCCTCTAGACCACATCTCCTCTCACCGAGGCCAGGCATTCCATTAGGAACTCAAATGAATAATTTAACCATGCACATGTTCTATTTGGCAATTACCAGGGAGTGGTGTCCCTGCACTGTACAAGTAACAGAGTGTGCTTTTCATTAAAGCAGACAGCATAACACTGGCAAGAAGAATTCAGGAATAGAGGATGATGAGTCTGCACACGGTTTATGCACGCGCTCAAGCTACGCGGGATCTTTCCTTCCCAGAGCTATGTCCATCTCAGACCCACTTGGGTAATGTAGTAAGTCCTTTTAAGGTGGCATAATTCAGCAGGTCGAAGCACAGCTCAGGAGCGGTAACAGCAGACAGGGTACCAACACTTGAGGCTCTCTGAAGATTGATCTGAATGCTTCGTTTCTAGTGCTCGTATTCATCAATAACTCAGAAAAGTAATATAACAACTATTTTGTCTTGGGAAAATAGGGAGGAATAAATCAAGCATTGATTGAATCATTTCGAATTTTCAAAAGGTCGAACATAGAAAAGGCAGGAAGCTACTTTTTTGTAAGACTATAGAGAAGTCCTTCTGGAGAAACCAGGGTCCACATCAGGATGCCACAGAATAATAAAAGAACAAAAACCCAAATTACAGAAATTTGGGAAAGGCTACATAGACGTTTGTGCCAGTGTCCAAACATAGGCTTTAGGATTGCCAAAGAAGTAGTAATAGGCAAAATTCAGTGGAGGATGGTAACTCAGGCTGAATAAGACCTAGTAACTGAATAGGAAATCAATAACTGCACTACGTGTAATCTGCTTTTTTCAAAGCTAAGGGTATCTGCATCCTTACCTAGGCCTAAGGTAAGGAATGTTTCTAGCCCTCAGATTATCAGTCTTAAACCAAAGAATAAAAGGGAACAGATGGCGCATGGCTAATCAACAATGCGGGTTGTACTCTCTCAAAATGCATAATTGCACGATGAGCCTTGGTGGAGCCATCTCTTCATAGAGGCATTAAGACCAAACACTGCAGAAGAGCTGTGTCCTGGTCACGCTCAGAGGTGTGAATAACAGACGCCAATGATTTGTTAGAAATTCCTGCCAAAGATCTTGTATTATTCATGGAGAATCTGAAAAAAGAATGAGAGCCTCCAAGAGTGAAACACTTCTTTCTTTATAGACCCAAGAGGTGTATCTAAGACCTTATTTCTGGTAACCTTTAACACACTGCGTGAGTGGTAGCAAGACAGAAACAAGTCCTTGGATCTGGGCATTTGTTTAACTGTGGGCCTAGCCAGAGCCCTCTACCATGCTTTTCTTTATGGGCTCATTCGCATCAGGTGGAGGTAAGAACTCTGGACCCTTTACCTGGTTCCAGCCTAGGTGTCCTCCACGAAAACAAATCAACAGCAAAATCAGCACCGTTAACAGGTCCTCCCAGTTAGCATTATTCCGTTCTCATAAAACAGAATGTCGTGCTCATGAATTGATGCCCTGGTTCAAGTTTGCACGATAGAGGTGAACGCTTTCTGTGCTGGTGTGCCAGGGCGTCAGGTACATCTATAAAGAATCCAAAATGCAGCCATAAATGACCTATATTCCATAGTTTTCAGATAAAAGTTAATTTCCATGAGGTCAAAGCATTCTGAAAGAGGGAAAGAATCTATCCTTTTTCTATTCCAGGTAGTGAAGCCTACAAAGCACTCTACTTTTTCCAAACACCATTACTAACTTTTCCCACTACCTTTAAGACGTCGCTAACAGACCCTGCACCACTGTGGTGCATTCATGTCAAATCCTCACAGTTGACTCCCTCACAAGGGAGCGGAAAGACACCGCTCTGCGTCTCCTTGATGGCATACAACCATCCATTTCCCCTGATGCATCCACTTGATGGCATGGTGCGTAAGAGCTGGGGCATGCCGATGCTCAAACTGGCACAGAACCCTCACTCATTTCACAAAATAGCATAAACCAACCACATTCTGAGGCCAAGAACAAACCTGTGCACTCAGAGTGCAAAGGTTTGAAGCGCAGCACAAATTTATTTTGAGCCACTTTGGTTTCTTCTCAGTTTGGTCTTGACTTATCCCATAAAGTGTAACTGGAATACAGTGTTTTGTCACTGCCGAATGGTCACCTTCTGCACAGTGTGGCCAAGAAACCTGACAGTCCTTTACACTACAAGTCCCCACGCACAAACATAACAGGAATGCATTAAGCAAATGTCGCAGGCATCAGACACAACAGAGATACGCCCTACAGCCACAATCACATGGCTCCCAACATCACTAGCCATCAATATAAGCTACATAAGAGACCCATCCTACAAACTATCACACACACACATTCAAACACAGCAGTGATAAGCCACATAACTAGCTATCAAACTAATTCCAACAGCTTTAGCTAACAGGAGGCGCCTCACAAAAACAAAGTGGAACCCATTTTGAACACCTCAGTCTTGTTGTTCTCAAAATAGTAACCACCAGTTATGATACACAGACATACTTCCTCAAGTTTCATTGCTTCCTGAAGACCATCTCACATACATCAGCACAAAACTGATGCACCGTACATTGCTTCTAGTGGTATTATCCACCAAGACACGCTCCACATTACATGTTTATAACACATCAGCCAGAACAGGCTACTTATACCCAACTAAGCACTCACCAACAGAGAAACCCACGCCACAAACACAAGAAGATATTACACACAACTCAATAGTTTAGACATGTCATATTGTAATAAACTCCATAAACCATGCACAAAAACTAATTGTGGAGCAATGAGCCACTAGGCCTATGCAATCTTTTTTCCACACACACCAATGTAATTCTCTAATTTCAAAGTGAGCCAAATGTGTGACATTATCCTGACTGCACCCGAATCCCCTCACAGGTGGGAAATTTCATATGATTTTGTCTACAGTAGACTGGTCTAACTAGGTATTTTTTGCCTCTAATAAGTCTCCTACTGGTATTTCAGATTATGTTTCTGTGCAAAATATCCCTCACGGAGAAAAGGTATTTGAGATCCTAGAGAAACTTGTTTTTATGTTTTAGGGGGAGCACCCCCCTAAATTGAGTATCCTGCCAACTGGACTCTTCATAAGCATATGGCAAAGATATCTGGCTGTAACTCCCACATACTCTCCCTTACCTGGAAAGTAGAATCTGCTATTGTGGAAGTGTGGATTCAGCCTGTCTGTATCCAAAGAGATTCTGAATAGAGCTGCAGATCCCTCCTCCCTTCCCACAGGGGATGGGGCTTGCTGATTGGCTCTCTGAGTCCCAGGCAACCTGAGCCATCCTCCCACACCTGCTCTGGCACTTTACATTTTGTGGAGGGAACCCCAAGACAGCCACCTCCATTTTGTGAGCCCAGCTTTTACCCTGTACCCTAATTCAGCCCAGTGATCAAGGATTCCTAGGAGACCTATGTAAGGAGCCCCAGACTTTTCTGGGAAATCTTATTTGTTTAAAAGTGTTTTCTACTGCTACCTGTGCCTGTTTACTGTAGACTCTCTGTGTTTCAGGCAGCTTGGCCTTTTAAAGTGCTGTTTTGTAGCTGTGACTGTTTGAAAATTCCCTCCTAGTTTGTGGCAAAAGACTGCATAAAGCCCCCCCTTCTCTTTTAAGTACAAAAGCTACATACACCTCAGTGACTAACCGTAGTGTGTTTAGGAAACTGCTTAATCTGTTTCTGTGATTTAAATTGTGTTTAGAAACTGTCTGCATCACCTGTTTTTGCCTTAAAAAAAGCCACATTTCTGAGTGCCCGACAATCTCCCCCTTACCTGTAAAGTAGTCTCTGCTAACTTGGAAGTGTGGATTCGGCCAGTCTGTATCCACAGAGATTCTGCATAGAGCAGCAGGCAGCTCCCTCCTCCCTTTCCACAGGGACTTCAGTTAACTTGGCCTTTATACAAGTTTCTATTGGTTGTTGCATATGGTGTTATGATAGGTTGTTGGGGTTGGTCTTTCTATTAGCTTAGGGATTACGGTTGGGTTTGTGATTGGTACTAGGGTTGAGATTCCTATTGGTTCCTGGTTTTAGGGTTGGGTTTGTGATTTAGTACTAGGGTTGAGATTCCTATTGGTTCCTGCTTTTTAGGGTTGGGTTTGTGATTGTTACTGCAGTTGAGATTCCTATTGGTTCCTGCTTTTTAGGGTTGGGTTTGTGATTAGTACTAGGGTTGAGATTCCTATTGGTTCCTGGTTTTTAGGGTTGGAGATGTGATTGGCACTAGGGTTGAGACTCCTATTGGTTCCTGGTTTTTAGGGTTGGGGCTGTGATTGGTACTAGGGTTGAGATTCTTATTCGTTTCTGGTTTTAGGGTTGAGGTTGTGATTGGTTGTCAGGATTAGGGGTATGATAGGTGAATGGGGCTGGGTCTCCCATTGGTTGGGGGATTTAAGGTTACAAATCTGGTTGGTTAGGGTTAGGGCTAGGTTTCTATTGGCCAATAAGGGTATTTAAGCCTAGGGCTCTGGGCCATTTAGCCTGGGCGTTGAAGCTAAGGGCAGAGAGGACAAGGGCATTTGCCTGTTCTGGACTGCTCGGGCCTAGGGCTAGAAATGCTGCCCAATTCTCCATGTACCAGAAAGGACCTTACTCCCTACACATCCATCAACATGCAAACACATTATCAGCAAAGACATCCAACTCTTGCATCACAAACTGACCTCATACAGATTGCAATGTCTCATCAACCAACACAAAACCCCATATACCACACCTATACACACACCCACCACAACTACAACAGTTAAACACCTTCATTCCCACAACAAGCACTACTCTGTCCATTCCCTCTAACACAACCGGCCATCACCCATGCAACACAAAACCACATTATACATTACTTTCAGCCATCCAGATACACACTCCCTGTTAATACAAACCAACAGCACTATCCTGTATTTACTCCAGCCAGACCCCCCTTTATCATGACAATACCTAAACCCAGTCTTCCAACACACCATCTACAAACACCCTTCCCCTCTCTTCACCAATTACACACAACCATACAATCCTCACCCACCACTCCACCACACATATTACCTCTTCCAGTCATCACAACTAACACAAACATCCCTGACACACATCCATCCCCTCTGACACACCTCAGACACTCATCTCCAAACACATAAACACCCCCTATAATACTCCAATACCCTCACCAGCACAATTCACATACAAATCCTTCACAGAAAACCACTACATCAATATCCCCTCTCACTATTCCACAAAAACAACACAGACCACACACATCAGCACATCAAAATAACACAAACTTTCATTATACTTTCCATCACACCCATGCCCACCCTCATGACTACACAAAGAATACAAATCCTGACCAACCTTTACCTCTACATTCTCACTCTTCACAAACATCTACCACAAGCACCCCAACACAGCAACATTCATTCACTCGCCTCTCATCCATTGCACAGTTTGGAGCTTTATATTATGATTCACATGCTCCTCCACCACCCCAACCCATACTCCTTCCACACTAAACAAACACAAACAAAATAAACAATCCACTCTTAACAACTTTGCATCCTCTTGTATATTACATAATAAGGCCACCCTACAAAAAAAAGTACACTCTTCAGGTCTCTCTCAGCCACCACATCCACCACTGACGCACACAGTGCCTCCTAAGCCTGCAGGAAGAGGAACATTATTTTGAAAAGCTAAACTATTGTGACCCTCTCACGGTTATCACAACTAACAACACACCTGCTAATATACTGCTCACCTTTCTCCTAAACAAAACATCACCGCCACTAACACACTTTTTCTAAACTGCCTGCTCATAAATGCTCGATCACTCTAAAAAAACAAGCACCACATCTACGACCTGCTCACAGACACACAACCTGAATTGCTATTCATAACAGAATGATGGTTGGGAGATGACATGGCCCCAGTGTTGCATGAAGCCGTTCCTCCGGGCTATCAAACCATTGCACAAAAGTGTATAGGCAAGAGAGGAGGTGGACTAGCTATTATATTGAAACAAGCAAAAAATCTCAGTAAAACAGACAACATTTCCATACAAGGTTGTGAAGCCCTCCTTACTAGCTGCCACCCTACTCCAACTTCCTCCTGTAACTTTCTCCTCCTTTACAGACCTCCAACTAACAACTTAACATTCCCAGACATTTTTGTAGATACAGCCTCAAACCTTATTACATTATACTCAAACCTATTTCTATTAGGCTGAGCTGCCCTTAGGCACCAGGGATTGATGTGTGTGTGTTTTTTGTTTGGGGGTGAAGGGGTACATTACTGTTGGCCATTTCTGCCCCCCTTGGGGGCAGATTGCCCTACTTTTGTAAGGTCCATATGTCCCCAAGGCGGGCCAAAAGCCCAACAGAGACCAGGGAATATTTTTCTTTTGAAAAAAAGAGGGTGCGAGTATGGCCATACCCCCACCCCAAATAAATAGGGACAAAGTTGTTCTGCCCACCGGTGGGCAGATGGGGCAATTACCCCCGATCTACACCCGGTGGTGGAGGCAGAAAGCCTACTAGATGTCAGGGAATAAAATAAAATAAAAATAGTGGTGTGGTGGCTACCAACCAGTGAAAGATACGAGCTGGCGTCCGTCTCTGAGGATGAAATGTTTTGCATGATTTACTGTGCAAAAGAAAGCTAATTGATTTGGGATGTGAGGAGGAACATCAGTATCCAGGTGAATTGGATATTGATATTTCGCAATATAAGTGGACACGCCGTTGAATTCAGGGCTACATACTCACGGCAAGTAAGCACATTGAAAAGAAAGTTATATTTAAGTTGAAACATCTTGTGTTTTTAGGGTGCTACCTGAAAATATAATTTCTGTCCTGATGATGACCCCTTTATGATTGGTTCTGTTTGTGGGGTTGAAACGTTGACAACTTACTGTGGGTTAATGTATGATGAAATAGGTGGCTTCTGGACACCTGGATTAAAGGGGGCCGTTTTGAAGCTTGCCTTAATTTTTAACCACATTGTTTGTATATATTGTATATAGCACTTGGCACAAGTTTGTCACATTATTCACGTTCACTGTGCCGTCACTATAGGAGCACCTGAATAGACTAATGATTGTATTATGTGAAATATTATCTAAATAAAAGGACATGTTTTAGATCAACTTTGTTGATAAAAGAAATAATTCTTACAGTGGAGGTTAAGGGTTATACTTTCCCCTTGGGGCCTCAAAATGTCTTGTTATACCAACCTGTATGGGCATGGTTATGCTCCCACCCCCACTAAAGGGGGGTAACAGTCTTTCAGCTCTCCCCGCGCACACTGAAAGATCTTGTCCCGATGGCAAGCAAGAGGACGTTTGATTATTTTGGGTTTTGGTTTTACATTTGGGCCATGAGAGCTTGTCTAACTCTCAAAATCGTTTTGGACTTTGGAACATTGCCATGTAGAAAAATCTACGAGACCTAGACACATCTGAAAACTAAACATCTGGGTGAGTGCAGGGTGGTGTGCTTCACATGCACTCCCCACCATTTTCCTACCCACAATGCCCTGCAAACCTCCAATTTTGCTTGAAATCACACATTTTTCCCACATTTTTGTGATGGAACCGTCCGGAATCTGCAGGAATCCACATAATTCCTACCACTCAGCATTGTCGCATCTATACGGATAAAATTTCTGCCCCACTTGTCAGCCTAAAAACGTTTTTCAAACTGCCCTTTCGGACCCGCTTTGGTTCCACCTCAATTTTGACATGTTTTTGGCTGTTCCCTGTCATAGGCGCTTGGCCGACCTACACAAGTGATGTATCATTTTTATCGGGAGACTGGGGGGAACGTTGGGTGGTAGGAAATATATGCCGGTACGGTGATCCCACACAGAAATGTGGGAAAAATGTGATTTTATTTTAGCTAAATTTGAGGTTTGCTGAGGATTCTGGGTAAGAAAACACTGAGGGGTCCATGCAAGTCACACCTCCATGGACTCCCTTGGGTGTCTAGTTTTCAGAAATGTCTGGGTTTGGTAGGTTTCCCTAGATGGCTGCTGAGCCCAGGACCAAAAACGCAGGTGCCCCCGACAAAAACAGCTAGTTTTGTAT
This sequence comes from Pleurodeles waltl, assembly GCF_031143425.1. Taxonomy (NCBI): domain Eukaryota; kingdom Metazoa; phylum Chordata; class Amphibia; order Caudata; family Salamandridae; genus Pleurodeles; species Pleurodeles waltl. The sequence goes on from NC_090443.1 coordinate 957,420,423, forward strand.
TTTATAATTGTGATGTGTTCATGAATGCTTTTTGGAGCGTTTCCTGTCGCGTGCACTAGGCCTACCAACACAAGTGAGGTACAATTTTTATCGGGAGACTTTGGGGAATGCTAGGTGGAAGGAAATTTGTGGCTCCTCTCAGATTCCAGAACTTTCTGTCACCGAAATGTGAGGAAAAAGTGTTTTTTGGGCCAGATTTTGAGGTTTGCAAAGGATTCTGGGTAACAGAACCTGGTAAGAGCCCCATAAGTCACCCCATCCTGGATTCCCCTAGGTGTCTAGTTTTGAAAAATCCACAGCTATGCACTTTACAAAAAACACATCAGAGTTTAATATAAAAATGTGATGTGTCCATGTTGCGTTTCCTGTCGCGGTCATTAGGCCTACACACGCAAGTGAGGTACCATTTTTATCAGGAGACTTGGGAGAACACAGAATAGAAGAACAAGTGTTATTGCCTCTTGCCTTTCTCCACATTTTTTCCTTCCAAATGTAGACAGTGTGTAAAAAAGACAACTATTTGAGAAATGCCCTGTAATTCACATGCTAGTATGGGGACCCCGGAATTCAGAAATGTGCAAATAACCACTGCTTCTCAACACCTTATCTTCTGCCCATTTTGGAAATACAAAGGTTTCCCTGATACCTATGTTTCACTCTTTATATTCCACCAAATGAATTGCTGTATACCCGGTATACAATGAAAACCCATTGCAAGGTGCAGCTCCTTTATTGGCTCTGCGTACCTAGGGTTCTTGATGAACCTACAAGCCCTTTATATCCATGCAACCAGAAGAGCCCAGCAAACGTAAATGTATATTGCTTTCAAATATCTGTCATAGCTTGAAAAAGTTAATAAGAAAACATGGACAGAAAGGGCTCTTTTTTCACCTCAATTTCATTTTTTTTTTTACCTGTTACTTTCTGTAGGAAAACCTTGTAGGATCTACACAAATGACCCCTTGCTGAATTCAGAATTTTGTCCACTTTTCTGTTTAGCTGTCCAGGATCCAACATTGGTTTCACACCCATTTCTGGTCTCCTCCAGGGGAAACCACAAACTCGGTACCTCTATAATCCCTAGGATGTTGGGAAAAAAAGGACACAAATTTGGCATGGGTAGCTTATGTGGTCAAAAGGTTATGGGGGCCTAAGCGCAAACTGCCCCAAATAGCCAAAACAAAAAGGCTTAGCACAGGGAGAGGGAAAAGGCCTGGCAGCGAAGGGGTTAAAACCTCAACACCACCGTCAGACACCTCAAACATATTTACTCAACCAGTGTATATTTTTTTCCTTGTGGTAGCCATCTGCAACTCTCAAGGATGGTCAGCTGATGCCTCATTACTGGGTACTGTACACAAAGCTTACAGTGGTGCACCTGCTCCTGTGCCCCGCACCCTCACCCGCTCGATGATCCGCCGTCTAGACCTGCTGAATTATTAATTACCGCGCCAAACCACACAACAGACATCACTCAGTCACAGTGAGACATACTGCCCGTAGTGGCTTGGATCTGAGGTGCCCTTTGCTCACACACTTTTCGATTCACCCGTCCTCCAAAACCAGGCTCGCTCCTCCAGCCTTTCTCGTGGGATGAGACTGGACAGGAATGATGACCTTTTAGAAAGTGACGACCAAGCCGGAAGCCGGGGATGGATGTTTTTGGGGGCCAGGACCCAAATGATAATTAGAGCATAAAAGGGGACCCAGGGGCGGACGGTGGTATGGCCCCCTCAGAGATTCTCATTTTTTTTAAAGGTACAATATAGTGAGATTTAAAAAAACAAAACAAAAAAAACGCCATTCATTGGTGTTATTTTTTTACAGTTTTCTATCTGAAAAGCTATTCCTGGTAAGTAGTATTATATAGTGAAATTAAAAACAAAGCAAGAAAGGAACATTAGGACCTTTTTCGGAAATGTGTGTCAAACGGTAAAATTGACGAAAACCGAATAGACCATTAAGGCAACTATCCCAGTGGTTGTGTATACTCCATCAAGGCATCGTTGGAGAAATGTATGGGAAGTGCTGCGTTTCTAGGCACATTTTAATAACTGATAATACTTAAATGGGTTTTAAAGAGCGTTCTAAACACATTGGCACAGTGTTGAGTACACAGACATGGTGCATACAAAGATATGGTTCCAAATGTCAGTCGGCACTGTGCAGATAGTAGCTGCCTACTGTGGGAGAGGCCTTTATGGGACAGTCCGCATTAGAGAAAGACAGGTAGGCACAGACTGGTGAACATGAGCACAGCTCAGGCACTGAGTGTGGCAATGTGCCAACTCCCACTAGCCAAGAAGAGCTAAATTTAGCCAGAAAGGCACCCCTCCATTGCTACAGAGCCTTGGGCCTAGTGCTTAATTTGTGTGGGTGGTAGGAGGGAGGAGGGACCAGCACTCATTTTTAGGGGCCCAGACAATTTGTATTATCAGACTTTAACCCACACCAAAATAATGGAAGTGATACCAAAGATCAAAGAGAAAGATAGAGAAACAGTAACACAGGGGAATAAGCAGGGATGGAAATAAACTAACCCTTCAACAGTAAGAAAAAGATACAGGAAGTGTAGGGTAGTGGAAGAAAAAGGCACCAGGTGGAATCAAAACTAGGCAGCCTTGGTATTCAACAGGTCTGGCATTCAGTAATAAAGTGACAACCTCCTAATAAACACTTTTGGCCCCTGCACTAATAATGTTTTACAACGTAAGTAGTCCTTGGACTCAAAGCCACTGATGGGGAACAGATTTGGTGCAGCTGTGATGCTGATCTCTCTTCCTCTCTTTAGGTGGCTGCGAACAGAGTGCTTGCAATGTGCCGGAAGGCACTGCTTTTTAAGTGATGGAGGCTCAAGCAACAGGGGAAAGAAGAGTCCTTCTTCTACTTTAAATACAGCATGCCTAGCCTGACTTAAACTCCCATTTTTTAATGTGACAACAGAAAACATATGGTGTTATCGAAGTGCTGGAAGCTGGGGACGGTGCATTCTGGGAACTAACTGAGTGAGACCGGGTTCTGGATATTTTGGGCAGGGCTGAGGGGCTATTGTGTTTGAAAGCAGCCAGGCTGCCTAAATGTCTCGAGAATGAAGCTTGGGAAGCATTGCTTGTTTGCCCGTGTGCCCATGATTCAAGTTTCCATGGCCTCCCAATCTATTTCGCAGGCTTAGGGCTTTTTGTCTACTTATCTCGGTCTCTACGTCCTCATGTCTTAGTGACCTTGTGCAAGTTTCAGTGCCCTTCAAACTGACACTGTGGGCCTCGGGGGGATTCGGTGTGCTCGTTATTGTCTTCTTTTCGTAACTTCCTCACAATAGCATTCCCTTCTGCCATGCCCCCTGCCTCCTCTAAACTTTGTCTCCTACTCCCACTGGGTTGAGAAACAGACTCTTGCAGCATTTGGGGGGTGTAATGTCCTGGAACAATGACTGAGGGACCATCAAGGCTACAGCTACAACTCGCTCCTCAGCTGGCGAACCGCCCACAAAAGGAAAACGTCCAATCTAGTTCTGCAACTACAATACAGAGCACACTCTTGGAAGTCTACTCAACTCAATTTGTGAGTTCACCAGGAGCCCTGAAGACTGCGCATCTCAAAGCATCCCTTTCCCCTGCCCTCTGAAAGCCATGTCCATGCTAAAGATTCAGTACAGCATCCAGATGCTATGAGCACATTACACCAGTACTGGAGGTTCCGCTGCCGATGCCAGAAAAGGTTAAGAGAACACCTAAGAACGCCAGCACAAGCGGCTATCCATCCCATAGCATCATATGACTAAATGCAACATTCCAGTCTAGCGCCCCAAAATACAAGAAACAATATGCTGATGCCAGATTCCTCTCAGGCCCTGCAGATACAATCTAGCACCCATCTCCCACAGAGCTGTGACAGGGCTTCTAGCTGCTTTTATGTAGTAAACACTAGAACATTCACTTTCAAGAATCATTCTCATCTAATTTAGATTTTCTTTTTTTTGGATTTAGGTGTACTTTTTAGTTGTGACAGTTGTATACCTATCGCCTTTGTATAACTAAACGTGGCCATTAAGGTTTAGACAACACTACGACTTAATAAACAAACTAACCAACCACCAGCTGGCTTCAGCATTGCAACGTGCGTCATTGCTGTTGCCATACAAACTTGTAAAATTATTCACACTAGCTGTCATCCTTGCGATGCTTCACCTAATTTTATTCTCTTGAGGAGCAAGGTTTTTATTTATTTATTATTGTTATGGTTGTCAGTGCTTTATTTGTAAAAGAATAAGTCTTGTGGCCGGAAGGTTTGGCCAGAAGCCTGCAGTTGGTGTTACTGTAGGTTGCGATACTGACTATCAGACACATAGGGGGTCATTTTGACCCTGGCGGTCCGAGACCGCCAGGGCTAAAATGACGGAAGCACCGCCAACAGGCTGGCGGTGCTTCCAGGCAGATTACGACCGCGGCGGAAGCGCTGCGGTCGCACCGCCGGGGCCGGCGGTATTCCGCCACTTTTGCCCCAACGGTGATAATCCGGCAGCGCTGCCCAGGGGATTACGAGTCCCCGACCGCCAGCCTTTTTCTGGCGGTTTGCACCGCCAGGAAAAGGCTGGCGGAACGGGGAGTCGTGGGCCCCTGCACTGCCCATGCCATTGGCATGGGCAGTGCAGGGGCCCCCTGACAGGGCCCCATGCAGCTTTTCACAGTCTGCTATGCAGACAGTGAAAAGCGCGACGGGTGCAACTGCACCCGTCGCACGGCCGCAACACCGCCAGCTCCATTTGGAGCTGGCTCCTATGTTGCGGCCGTGATCCCCGCCGGCCCAGCGGGGATCTCCAAATGGCCGTGGCGGGGGTGCGGCCGCATTGGCGGCTGCACGGCGGTCAGATCTTGCCGCCAAGGTCGTAATGACCCCCATAGTCTTAATTCCACTGCAGGCCTCGTGAATCAACCGCCACACAATACTGGCCATTTTTATCTCATTCTTGCAGGTTCTTTTTCATTACTGCTTTCATTCTTTGGGACCTTTTTCCCGTCACTCGTCTTCTTTCTCCCAGTTTGTGTTTTTCGCTCTTGCTCTTGTCAAAGTCTGTTGAGGAAAAATAAGTGCCAGTGCCCACCAAGTGCAACCACTGGCTCAAACTAAGCACTTATTTTTTGATAACCAGAAACAATACAATCTGTACATATATAAAGCAGAAGGCAAAATTGAAAGCAAAATCCCTTACAAACACTGGCAAGTCTACGTTTAAAATTTTCCAAATGTTCAAGATCGTACAGCGTAATGATAAGTAGTCCCTACAATATCAGGTGCCATCGATGGAACTTTTCACTTTCAATGCGCAAAAGAAAACACAAAAAAATAGGCCGAAGCGTCCTGGTGTAGTCCTCCAATAAACAACAGAGCGCATAGGCCTGTACAAGCTTTCCACCATCCTCCTCGTTATAACGACAACAAATTCTCAACAATAGGAATATCCTTTCACCTTTAGATAAGAGAAGTGTCGGCCAAACAGAGGCTCATTAAACCCTTGTTACAAAGCTGTTCCATAACATATGAGGGAAGTCTGGCTAGATGGTCCATGTCAGTCTCCTCGACCCTCATCACCAATGCTTGTCTCACTAGAGTCCTAAAATGGTATTTTGTAATGTTGCTATGTACACCAAGAATAAAATGGGCGTTCAGAGGCTGACTCTCAGAGTCTTCCATCCAAATGTAAATCCTTTCATTCTTTATCTTTGGCACCAAACTCGTTAGGGACTCCGAGGCAGCAGTTTCAGTTCATACAACTTCATACCACTTCATCAAGATACACTCTACTGCTGCTGTATTTGTGACCCTCATGGCACACTCCAATCAGCTCGACTCAAAGAGCCTAGATTAAATATTGTAAGTGTGGTACTTCTCTCCAAAGGGACCTCCAAACGATCTAGTTCACGTTTCTAAACAGGCCACTATTCTGTGGATCCTTTGGCCACTAATTTGATTGGGTATGATGTGTATGTAAGGCATGTTAAATGCCCTGATCTTGTACCCCCATTATCTCCTACTGAATTCAAATCAACCTTCATCCATCATGCTATACTCTTCTGTCTTCAGCATCGGTAAAATAATGCTTCCATTTAGCTAATTAATCAATAATCAACCCAGTTACTTTTAACTTGTAACTAATTCCAAGCAAACTCTTCCCATATTCCTGTCCCTCTAGCTCTTGTGACCTACAAACACCATTCACCTACTGCTAGTGGAGTTAACCAACAGTTCATTAGTTGCTCATTGTGATGATGGATGGTTGAAACTTCTCCACAAGCCTACCTGGGTATGACAAGGCAGGCCTACACTGTCCGTAATGAATAAAAACACCACCAATCCAAAACAGAGCTAAGCCAAGGCATAGGAGGAAGATTAGCCAATAAGCAGTAAAACAGCTACAAGAAACTGCAGGGCTCGAGCAAAAGAAGGCATATAGATCTAAAATCTATAGGGGCATATTTAAGAAAAGTGGCGCTGCACACTTTTCTCGCACCCTTTACCGCCCCCCCATCACCACCATGTGTGCGCTGTATTTAAAATACAGTGCACCATGGTGCTGGATAGTTGGCAATAGCATCATTTTTCATGACGCTATCGATGTACTCTGCAGGAGTAGCACCAAAATATTGGCGCTACTCTTGCAGAGTACATAGAGGCCCATTGTAAACAACTGAAGCCCCCATTTAACGCCTGCTCTGAGCAGGCGCTAAAGGTGCTGTAAAATATGAAGCAAGGAAATCTCCCAGCTTTCTTTGCACCATTTTTTCAGTTCCCCCTAATGAGGGAACACCCCCTTTGCATACATTATGCCTGGCGCAGGCATAATATAGCACAAAGGGTTACTAAGTGGCGCAATACATGCATTGCTTCACTATGTAGGATTTTAGCCTGGTTGCGCCAGATTAGCATTAAAAAAATGACACTATTGCGGCGCAAGGTGGCGCTAGGGGCTTATAAATATGCCTCATAGTGTTTATGATGAGATCTGACAGGGACTTCTCCAATTCAGAGAGCTCCTCACTTTGCACCAGGGGGTCCGCTCAAGTAATTTTTCCTGGATCGTGCACACTATACGGAGATGCAGCATGATAACATGTGCACCTGCCAGCATGCTGAATTAACTTTCACACGCAAGTGGCCACCATGTTGGTTAAAGGGTGGCAAACTTGTCTAGTGCTTGCCCCTTCTTCTTCTTCTGTCTAAATCATTAAATATGACCACCCACATTCATGCTCTTCCTCCTCAAATCCCTTTTGTTTACAAAGGCCAAAACCACCATTTGAAGGATGCAGAGCCTACAGGACAAGGCAGCTTTGATTATTTTTTCAATCTTCAAATTCTGTGGTGTCTATACAAGTAACCCTCTTTAATCACTTCAATTTAACACGAGTCTGATACCATTCAGCTTCCGCTAATCAGGTATTACCAATCAACCAAGGCTATGAAAACCATAGATCTAGCATTGATACTCGCGAAAAGGGAGATTACAATGCACTGGAAATACCCAAGGGGCCTACAGATATCAAGGTGGAGAGACACACTAGTCAGATGGGCAGAGGCAGAGGGAGAGGTCCTACACCAGGAAGTGGCAAAGGGGGCAGGGAATGTGGATGGGACCCAGGGATGGGATAATCTGCTCGATCGCTTGAAAAACCCACAAAATGGCTCCAGGGAACAGAGTGCATCATCAGAAGAATCAGATGTGGCAGAGGAACAGCACTGGAGACACATACGCAGGCCCAAATGTGTCAAGCAAAGACTAGGTGGGATTGTGAATGACAGTGACCAGAGGGGAAGTTAAAATAACCAAAGAGCTGGAGCAGGCACAGGGGAAGTGGCGAGAATGCCGGATAAGTTGTTTATTCCATATTTGTTGACAGAATACTAATAAAAATATATTTTTTTTAAAAAAAACAAGGGTATGAAAACTAGGTCTCACACTGCAATGAACAGCAGCATCTTGGTCCATCAGGCAAGGATTCTTAGAAAGGGAAATTGCATTTTTAATTACTTTCTTTGAGAGCAGAAACGGATGGATCAGCTTGAACGTAGACCGAGCACTTCAAGTCAGAGATGTAGCCACCAACCAAGCTTCAGTCACCTGTAAATGCACACAAAAGCATGGCAAACAACAGAAGACATTAAAAACCTGCTGTCTGGTTGGGGCAGTCACCAACACACAAAAAACATAAGATGCCAGCTCTGAAGACTTGTAATGTTTTAGGCATCATATAGTTTATCTGCATAAATCTAGATGCTGGAGGTCATTCAGTGCTCCGGTCACCTAAAAGCACAGAATAAACAAGTAAGAAGGACCTTCGTGCGATTTCCAGACCCTCAGACTCTTAGTGACCCACCATCAACAACAGAAAATATTTCCAAAAGACCCACAGAACTCATGGGTTGCTTCTAAACATTCCACAGTTTAGGTCTTGCCTACCAGAAAGTTCAAAGACAGAGTGGCCAAAAGACCTGTTGTCAGTTTACAGTTGGTTTAGAGCCCGTCCATCGCTTACCACTGGTTGGCTTTATTGTCACTCATTTGCTTGGTTTCCATTTGTTAACTTGTGCGAGTTTTTCTTCCTCTTCTTATGTGTCCCACCGCTGAAGGATAGTCTCATTACTTCAGAGGTGACATCTATTGGCTTTGCCAAAGCTTGTTAGCTATGCTGCCTAAACCACCTAGAGTACCTGAATACTTTCTGGAGTCATAATAACATTTGACCGTGTTCTGTGCCACCACTTTACAAGTTCCGCTGTACCTGCGTTTCCGCAGTGTTTCATAACGGATCGGATCTCATTCTTGTAGGGTCTATTCAGCGGTGTGATGGGTCATTCAGTGGTTTATGGTGTAGTAAGAAATGTGTTGGTGAAAGCTGGGTAGTTAATCCTGTGAGGAGCAGAGGTGTAGGGGCGATGCTTAATAGTGAAGTGCAACCAGTTTGTAAGCACTCCTACAGCACAGCGAGAGTTGATAAAAAATAACTGTCCAAAGATCACACAAAGTAGCCACGTGGGAAGCCCAATAGAGAGCCCGGAGTGTGGTTTTCAGTCAACAAACTTAACACCGCATCTACCTGTCTGGCTAAACGCATGAGACGGATACAATCACTACACAGGTTTGCTGGCGCACTGGGGTTATATTTGTCTTATGAATATTTTTAATAGCACACTTTCTGACACGGATGCAAAATGCCTAGCTTTCCAATGGTACCACCACACAGGCTGCAGTAACCCCATCATTCACTCATTTATGAAAATTCTTGCCAGTCGCCTGAAGTTGTTAGAGGGCACCTTAGCGTGTCCTCTTCACACAGAATAAAAATTAGCCTTAGATCTCAACAGTGTTGCTTCTAAGCAGGACTTCTTTTTCAGCGCCAAGAGACATAACAGTGTATGAACGCGTTACAGAACCCACCCAACAGAACCTTTCCCTCAAACACTGACTGCGAGACTTTAGACATTAATTATGCTCTGACTAGCAATACACAACAATTGTGTCAAGTAAGGAAGCCGGATGAGAACTTTAAAACATAGATTTTTTTTAAAACAATCTCATTCTCAATTCAGCTGATGTAGTAACATTAGCTGCACCGAGGATGGAGTTGTGTTAATTGTGTATAATCTAAATGTGTTTTAGACAACAATTGCTTACTATAAATAATAACACTTATAATAAAGTGGATGGGTTCTTAGATATTTTCTTAGGTTGGTCAGCTGGTAACATAATGTAAGAAACGCTATCCTATACAGTTCTAATTTAATATTGTTTATCTTTATGACACTCACATTTTAATATAGTTTCTATTGGTTTTCGAGCTGATACAAACTATTTTTTTAAAGAAAAGAACGCGTCTCTTCTTTCCACTGTCAATTGAACCAATGGCAGCACGATCTGCCCCATGAGCACTTAGCAACAGAGTTAAAGAGTATTATGTGAGGTCATGGTGATGGCAGAAGGCCAAGTAAGGCAACGAAGCGCATTAGAACTTCTATCGTTTATCTACTACACTCTGGAAGAAATAAAGCAGCTGCAATGAAGAGTTGGCTCTAAAAAAGTACGGGGCAATTTGCATATTCTGGCAGACAACTTGCAGGAGTGAGGATAACTATTAATCCACCTGAAGACTGCTGAGCACAATTAAACAGTGACCAAGTCTGCCGCACTTTGTCCAACTGCGCGCCATTAAATATTCAACAGAGCGGAAATTAAGCCGGAATAACCCCTGCTTCCTGGAGCATTTGCAGCTCATCCAAAGAGTGAGTGACAGGTACATTTTGATGCAAGTTGAGGCAGCAAGATTAAGGCTGAAAATAAATTATTTTTATTAAAAGCTTTAGTAGCTTGGATTTATCAATGTGGGAGATATCTACTGCGCAGAAGCCAGTTCTTAGCACAAAACTCAGACAAAGCAGTCTCTAAAAACAAAACCAGGAGACAAGTATGCAAAGTGATGGACCCTGAATAGAGAAAGCTCGACCTCCAATGGACTAGATATTAGGACCAGAAATCCCTGCTGAGCCGAACAATAGCGTTTACTTTATGCTTGGTGTAGACGAGATCAAGTGTAAGCCATACAAAGGCCACCTTGGTCACATTCAGCCACTGGAGGCTAGTGCACAAGGTTAAGGTCTGTAAAGGTATTACACAGGATAATCGTATAGATTTTTTCCATTTATTGATCATTTCTTAGGTGCTATGTGCTAGTGCCACTCCTTACAGCCGGGCCCACCACGGTGACCACAGACAATTTACTTCAAAGGAAGTGAACATTTGCAAGAGTCATTCTCCATCAAAGTCTGGAATAACACGTCACCAGGCTTATAGTTGAAGAGTGGATTGAAGCAGTTCCCATTCAAACAGTAGTTACTTCCTCGCTCTGTGGATGTATAGAAATGTTGATACCTGTTATCGATACCACTGGAACACAACATAAATCACAATATGATTTCTGCTGTTATGTATGTATGGCCTAGACTCGCTCCAATATAATGCGCTCTGACGTGAAGTGAGATGGTCCACACAACACCAAACAGCACAAACAAAGGGGCTAGAATGGCATCATTATGGTATGGAGATTTAACAACGAGTCCAGAGTTTGTATGTGCACCAGAAAATGGTCCTGCTAGATAGTCTAAATCTTCAAAACAAAGAATAGACCACGGCATTACACAGGTGAAAGATTGCCAGAGAGGCTTCACATGGCATCCAGCACGTCATCCAATGTTTGCAAACAATGGTAGGATTAGAAGTGTAAACACCTGCAGAGGTCCATACCTCTTAACGAGGGTCTACTGGGTAACCAGCAGCTTGGGGCAGCCAATTTTCATACCCACACAGGAATCCTCAAAGGTGGTATAATGGCTTGGCTGCACTGTTATTTCTTAGATGGGTCACACCTCACGATGGCTCTTTTGGATGCTGCTTGCAAAGCCCACGGAATAACCAGAACTTTATTTCCTATCATAAAAAACAGGATTAACAAGGGGGGAGATGCAGAGTAAGACCCTCAGACAAACTCATGGCCATGATGATACAAGAGAAGAAACCCCACGTGCCGGGACTGGGAGCGCAAACTTAAAGCTAAAAATCTCCAAAAGGACAACACAATGTAAGATGAAAACCACACCTCGATAGTGATCAAGCACAACACGGAAACACTTCCCACACAGAATCAAAACAAGGGCTTCACCCTTCCAAGCACACACCCTACACTGTGCAGCTTCAGCGTCCCACAAGGAGCTAGTAAACACTATACAAGAGTGAAAAACTGTACTGGGGCACAGTCTAGAAGAGACCACAATGGCTTCTCTCCTTTAAGCCCCTGCTGTCGTTCCTAATTATCTACCAGATGAGCCTTCTGCTGCAGTGACTGCTGCGAGGCTACACTGTGGAGGGAGACCTGCTGGTGGGGCAATGGATGGTTCTGTCATTCTGCCTCCAAGCTATCAAGTTAGGTTGTACCCGAGTTCTCCTCCCTTTGTCTAGAGCTGCCAACGATTGGTGCTAATTCTTACGAGGGGTAAGGAACCTCCCATCAGCTGTGGTGGAAAATGACTCAACAAGCAGCTGCAAATTCTGATTGGGGAAGAAAGGAGATGACGCAGGTTAGCATCTCCCCTCGGGGAAACCGAAGTCGTCCATGCAACGTGTAGCTAGATAACACACAGACTGAATGCAGGCCAGAGGACTGTTTGAGAGACATGCCCAGGAAAACAATCTCAAAGGTAAAAAAAGGCCCTTTTCAACACTCAGCCTCGCAAGCAGAGGAGAGCGACTGCAGAGGGAACAAATGACTCTGTGACTGAAGAGCTCCTAAAGGCTACACTGGGAAACATTGCTGCTCAGCTGGCTTAAGTGGAGAAGGCAGGAACCTGCATGGACTCGATGACGGAAAAGCTTGACGGCAGGGTGAGTGAACGTGCGTACACAACAGCTGCTGTCGATGACAGGCCAAGCGGACTAGGGGTGGTTCATAGGTTCAAACGTAGAAGAAGAAGGCAGAGCAACCACAGTGATACTCTGGATGTTTGAGTAAAGAGACATGTCTCTGGCAGCTGTGAAGGCTAAGACAGACCTACAGAGGTTTAATGGTCGCAGATTTAATTCGAGGAAAAAAGAGGAAACAAAGGGACATTTATGTGGTGAAGAAGAAATGTATAGCCCTGATACCTTAAGCCGTGAAAGCCCAGAGTACCGTATGAAGACAAAGGGGTATGTACATTGGGAAGCAGACCACAGTCATTCTGCTCAGGTGTGTGAGGACTCCTGATAAAGTCTTAGTTGAAGGGTACTGGTGGGGATGCCCTTTTCTTATTGCTTTGCTGTGGGAATTCATGTTTTGGCGACATTATACACCTACGGCACTCACAGTCAACAAGCCTTCTATAGACATAGTTCTATGTAAAATCCTTACAATGCCAGTCTTTGAACTGACCAGTCACTACCTGATTAAAAATAAGTTACTCCACAGCCTGGAACTTACAAACAATTGACATCTAGATACAAAGGAATAAACACTGTTAGATGAAGCTGTGAAGTAGGACTTTGGTTACCCGTGGATACATGCACAACAGATTCAAGTGTATCCATATATGTCAATGCCACTGTGAGAAGGAAGGAGACTGATCCATGGAGGCAGGATAATGAAGGGCTGAAAGCTCAGAGGGTGTGTTATATCTGGCAGCTTTTTGGCATGTCCCCCCTGTCTTTTGCCTTCTCACCTCCTGGTTTTACGGTGTACGGGACTCTGTTTTTGCTGGTTTATTGTCTCTGCGCACTTTACCACTGCTAATCAGTGCTAAAGTACAAGTGCTCCCTATTGAAATTGTACTGTTGATTGGTTTATCAATGATTGGCATATTTGATTTACTGGTAACTCCCTAGTAAAGTGCATTAGAGGTGCCCAGGGTCTGTAAATCAAATGTTACTAGTAGGTCTGCAGCACTGGTTATGCTGCTCACATTAGTAGCCCCGTAACCATGGCTCAGACCTGCCTCTGCAGTGTCTGTGTGTGCAGTTTGAAACTGCCAATTCGACTTGGCAAGTGTACCCACTTGCCAGGCCTAAACCTTCCCTTTTACTACATGTCAGGCACCCCTAAAGTAGGCCCTAGGTAGCCCCAGGGGCAGGGTGCAGTGTATGTTTAAGGTAGGACATACACTAGTGTGTTTTATATGTTCTAACAGTGAAATACTGCCAAATTCTGTTTTCACTGTACAAGGCCTATCCCTCTCATAGCTTAACATGGGGGATGCCTTTAAATATCCTTAAAGTGCAGATTCCCTTTGAGAGCAGATAAAATGTGGAGTTTAGGGTCTCTAAACTCACAATTTAAAAATACATTTGAGTGAAGTTGGTTTTTAAATTGTCTGTTTGAAAATGCCACTTTTAGAAAGTAGGCATTTACTTGCTTAAACCATTCTGTGACTCTGCCTCTTTGTGGATTGTCTGTCTGGGTCAGTTTGACAATTGGGCTGTTTTGTACCTCCCTAGACAGTGACAAAAAAGGGGCGGGGTGTAGCCTGCATATCCTGATGAGCCATCTGAGCTAGAGCGGAGGGAGGAGTTGTCATTCACACCTGAAAGGACTGTGCCTGCCCTCACACAATGTAGTCTCTAACCCCCTAGTGTGTGTCTAGGGCCAGGCCTGGACAAGGAAGGATCTGGCAAACACTTGAGACTTTGCCAACTTCAAAGGCAGAAAGGGGTATAAGAAGAAGACGCAAAACCCCCGAATTTTAGAATCTTTCTGGAATCAAGAGGAACCTCTGCCAAGGAGAAGAGCTGGAGGGGGAGTACTGTCCCTTTGCTGTGCTGCTTTGCTGGACCGGCCTGCAGTTGCTGCTTCTGTCTGAAAAGAGTGCAAAGGGTGAACTTTGCTGTGTATCCTGCTTGAGATAGTTCTCCAAGGGCTTGGAGTAGAGCTTGCCTCCTGTTGGAAGCCTCAGGGACACCAAAGACTTCAGTTTCCTTGACCTGCAGCACTGGGAACTGTGTGTTTTGTGTTGTTCAAGAGAAGAAACCACTGCAACGCCGCCATCGACTCTGGTGGACTGCACCATGACCTACCGCCGCCACACAGAGGTGCATTGCCCCGCTGCACAGCGTGACCCTGGTCTCACCGATGCCATCATCAGAAGACTTTACCGAGCCGCTGCTCGCACCGCGACCTGTGGGCCCCACACTCCAGCATCGCCTATGCACACCGCAGCCTGCGCCTCCCTGCCGCTCCTGCTGACACGTGGCCTGTGGACACCGCTCGTGAGGAGCACGAAGCACCGTCCGGTCCTTCACTGCAGCCCAGTCCACCAATGCCAGCCCCATCGACTCCAACGTCGTCACCAGGCATCCCTGCCTGCACCATGGCCTCTGGACACCACTAGTGAGGGTCATGAAGCACCGTCCCACACCACTGACTTGGGCCTACCGATGACAGCGCTTCCGCAACGACGACGCCACTGCCTGCACCATGACCTGTGGACACTGCAAGTTGCACCGCCCAGCTTCACACTGCAGCTCTGGTCTCACCTATGCCGCTGGATGCTGTCACCGAGCCGCTGCCTGCACCCTGACCTGTGGGCACCGCACATCGCATCGTCCTGCTTCACACCGCAGCCCGACGCCATCCACACCAGTGTTTCAGACTTCATCAGCCCTGAGTTCGATCTGCAACGTGTGTGACTTCAAGGGCCTTGTTCATCTACATTCCAAGTTCCCACTTCTGCCTTGTTCTCAATTACATTTCAATGTGAAGTATACATTTGGCACCCTGCTAAATCAAAGCATGTGGAATGCAAATGTGTGTGAAATCATCTGTCGATAAAAAAGGCGCATTTATATAAAATAGGACTAATAACAGTGCATAATTTTATTTTAGACTTATTTAGAGTAATATTTTTATAACAGCACCATCCTTATTCAGAGAGAAGAGTACTAGATCGGACAGCTCGCATCTCCTTGCGGACTTGAGTACCATTGTTTTTTTGGTGACTACCAAGAGGGGCCATGAACAGCTTGAACCATTCGACCCACTGTTAATCTCCAGCACAGGCAAGAGGACCAGGGCTTAGCAGTAACACGTGCATTTCTTGCATCAATGGGCCACAGCCTTAGACTCAGAGAGTTTCAGCTAGTCTTTTCCTTTGCCTGAAGGCATCGGTACTCAAATGAATACCACCAAGTGAAAACCCTCTTCAAAGAAGGTTATGCAGCAGAGTTGGTTAAGCAACGCTCACCAAACAAGGTTGCAGACCAAGAGAACTGAAAACATCCGAGCCGGCCTTCATGGGAACAGTAACACTCACAATAAATTGCGTAAATGTCAAGGATTTATTCCAAAACTGATGGAGCTGGCATGTCGTGCTCACTGCTAAAAATGTGCTAACTTACACCACTATTTGCAATGAAGCTCCTTGACAGACCACAAGCCCTCTTCCCCTCTAGAGGGTCCTGGTCCCAAGATGAGGTTTCAATATACATCACTTCTCAAACTCAAGGCCCCGCAACCCAGACAACAATGTACAGCTCCGTTGAGTGGACCTCTGGTTAATGAGAAGTCCCAGTCTACCGCCCTGAGACAGGGTCACCAAAGAGTTCAAGTCATCAGTGTCACCCTGTCCTAGTTGTGGCTTTGGTTTAGCAAACCACTGTAATCTAGGGCTTTTGTTTCGTTGATTCTAATGAACTTAAGAAATGCAAACTCACTGTCACAATAAAATATTGAGGCGAGATGGGGCACAAAACAACTGTAGAAAAGCAGGTGAAATAAATGTACTGTAACCTTATTGAGTGGAAAACAGGAAAACCTAAGAGGGCAATCAGCACCTTGGGTGGCTGGTAGTGCTAAGGAACAGTAAGTCACCAGCTGGACCACCTCTGCCCTGGACTGCAAGCTTTCCAAGATACCGGCTGATGGACAGAGGAGGTTGTAGCAGGGAAGAGGGAGTGAAATTAGGGGTGGGGAGCAATCAGAGTGGGCATTGGCAGGTGAGAGGGTTGTAATGGGGAGGTGAGCAGTGATGAGACACAGGAGAGGTGAGTGGGATGTACAACGATCGATAGGAAGAAAAGTGAAATGATGGGGCAGAGGGCTTCATAAGAGAGGTGAGCTTTGACAAAAGCCTCTAGCGATGACACGAAGACGTGGGCAGAAGAGATGGATAATGATAGGGGACATGACAGACTAGGTGAGCCGTGATAGAGGGGGTGGAGAGGAATGGTAAATATCGGCACTGATGGACAGGTCAGGGAGTGATGTGGGGGTGGCAGTGGCAGGAAAGTTGGACACTGAGAAATGATCTGCAAACAGCTGAAATAAGTGGGAACTGCCCCAAAAGGGGACAGTGAATAGCCCATACGTGTGCTCCTGCGCATCATCACTGCATCCTTGAAGATGTACCAGAGCACCGAGGCTCCACAGGGCGCCAGATTGGATCTTCATGAAAACCTGAATTTAGCCTTCACTCTAAGATGTATTTGAACACTTGCACGAAAGTATGCACTTGTATGAGACCTGACAGCTGGGTCTGCCCAGGATGAGGAATAAGTGGTTAGACTATAAATATGTTTCGCTACTGAGATACGGTCATGGGGTAGACACTTCAACTATACGATGGCTAAAGACCCTACCAGCTTGAGCGCCCTATAGGTGAATATATTGATCAGGGAGATCCAGCCTGTGAGGTCCAATTAGAGACGCTGTACAAAGGACAGAAGATGCCCCTCTACCGATCCACAGAGCTCTTCCAGGCCACTGCTCCTGTGACAAGTTACCTTGACTTTACACTTCCTACCAGCGCCCCTCAAACACACATTCTTGATTCAATCACACACTCTCGGACACTCCCTGCGACGAACTCCTATTCTCCAGCAGCCCCCATTCTTGTCAAAGGCACTGCCCTCGCCCATCTCAATCTGGAACCCTCTTTCAGTCCTTTTTATTCGCTGCTGGGAGGAATCCATTCCCCTCTTGCCTGTTTTAACCCCGGCCACGCAGACCCAAGAGTGGTACCCAGGATGTGCGAATATAGTTTTATCCGTACAGCCTCTCCCTCATCCCCTCTCCCCTCGGTCCTTTCTTTCCATCACGGTTCCCTGCCCCGCGCCTCGAGGCGCCTCTGGGCTCCCACCGCACAGCGCATGGAATGATGCTGGACTAATAAGGGCTTTTGGTCGTGACGTGCTTTCATCTCTCTTTAGTCTGTCTGGGTTTATTTCCGCGAGTCTTCCCGGTGTGGAACACACTTCTGCCACTTAGCTGCTTCTTCTTCTGTCTGAACTCGGGGCCCTTGGTGAACATCGGTTTCTGACGCGATGTAATATTTATGATGCCCTCCGAATGAACTCACTCGCCACCTTTCAAGGCAAGTGCGCCATGACAAGATACTGGTGCTCTGGAAGGCGGGGCGGGTCCAGCAATTGGAGAATAATTGACGCCCAGGGCCAGTCTCGCTACGGGTTCAATTACACGGAGACTCGCAGGGAGTTGTGAAGGATGCGCTGTGAACACCGCCAGCTCGCTCGGTATTGAGTTTTTATAAAGACGGAGCCGAACAGTCGTGCACAGCCCGCTCGCATCCCGATCACAAGAATAACCAGTGAAAACACACGAGCCCCGGTCCCTGCTGCCTCTGCGACCTCCGGGCAGATGTGTGAGGGAACGCGATGCCCCCCTCAGCCCCAGGGCAGACGAGACGGCAGCGCTAATGGCGCCTTATGTTACACAACCTTGAAAAAACATGGTGCGTGCTGCCGTGTCGGCCTTGTACGCCTGCTTCACAAAAGTAAAACTGCCAGCTGGCACCGCCAGCCTACCCCTTCGATTCATGTTCGCATGGTAGGCACTTGCATTTAATAGTGCGCACCTTTTAATATAAACACATGTATGACAAACACGAATCAAAGTCCTTGGTTGAGTAGTATACTTGGAGTATACTTGCTGGGATACGGTCACCCCTAGAAACCAAGTGTAGCGTGTTAAACTTTGGGAATATAAAAAAAAAACACAGAACAAAAAATACGAAATGACATCCCTCATTAGTAAATACATGTGGCCATGCAGTCAATGCTGTGAGGCAACAATGGTTTTAGGTCGAGCGTAGCAGCGCGCAAGCGTTGCTTTTCCCGATGTATTGTTATGTATCTGGGCTTTTAACCACGCCGACCGCACGCCCATCACTACCACTCGTGGGCTTGCCCTTCAATAATCCGTTGATGGCATTGGTAAATGTTTTTTTGTTTGTCCCTCCTTGAAGAGGTTTTGTTACCGCTTTGGTCATCGCCCCTGTTACATGGCTAATTGCACTTTTGTGTGATAAGTTTGACTGCAAGCGAACTTCTTTTTCCTTTTGTGTCCTGCTTCACGCTGATCCTCATGGCGGCCGTGGATCGGCTCGCTTATGTAAAACTGTTTTGTGGCAAGAAAAGTCCGGTTAGGAGTTTACAACGCTAATAACTCTAATTCCAGCAAATGCGAGACCCGTTGTATTGCAAATGTTATTTTTTTTTTTTTACATTGTATTTAGCGGAGGCAGTCATCCACCGGCACCCTCCGTTGAATTATACTATATAGCATCAATACGGCGCTTACCACCAGGCCCAAAGCCGTTTTGGGAACGGAACCCAAAGCTGCACTTGGGCTACTGGTGTCACGGCGGGGCTACCGGCAACGAGCCTGGGCTCACTCAGCTCCTGAGGGCACACAACGCTGAGGGATCTTCTTACACTACCGTGAATGGTGTGGCCCTCGGAGAGAGAGACTCGCTCTAGTCTCTCCGCGGGAACGTTCGGGAAGGACAGGAAGTGGCGCAGGGGAGCCGGATTGGCTACAGGTAAGTGGGGGTGGGTTTTAGTTAAGGGCTTATAAGAGGGGTGGGAGGGAGGGTCGGCCTCTTTCTGCGCCGACCCGGCGTTGTGTCACACAGGATTTGTTTTTGAATCCATGAAACTGCTGTGATCCGTGCAGTACAGGAATACACCACCGGGCATGTAATACGGGAAAACAGTGTAAAGACGGACTGGCAGATGCACTGGACAACCACAGAGAAAAGCGGAGGCAAGAGCTCCCTCAGCCCCCCACCCACCCCTTTGCAGCTGGAAAAGACACTGAAACAACGCCCACGCCAATGACATGTACTTTAAATGCCCCCATCAATGAATCAGTTGACAAGTAAGTCATCCACGCACTGCTCTCTGCCTGACTGTTCCAGGGCCTCGGTTTACTTTGTATTCTGTGCTTTAAGCTTGTCAACATCCACACCTCTGGGGGAAGGATGGCTTGGTTAGTACTCGGAAAAAACGAAAACATGCCACTAGCTCAGTAAGCAGCGGCCACGGACCCGCTTTCCCCAGGGTCACGTTTGCTTCCGGGTGAAGCCCGGAGGCCATGTTCTATGGTGACCCGGAAGCAAGGCTGATTCTCATTTTCCTGAAGGAGTTAGGCAGGCTGAAAGAGAGAACTGCAGTATCTGGCAAAAACAAAGGGTGGGGTGAGAGCTAGATATCGCGACAGCCGGGAATCACTTGGACCCAATAAAACACTCTATTAGACCGGAAGGACACCTTTGGACCATTCATGTGCCAGTCCTCTGATACCCCCAACCCAGTGTTACTGTACAAGAGGAGGGAGGCAGAGCGCAGGGCAAAGTGAGAGGCCAGTTTATGAGAAACAGCCACAAGTGTTCATGGAGCCACGTTTAGTGACCACTAAATTCAATTTCACACTCGGGCTGCTTTCTACAGCACACCGTTATACTTAAAACGCCCTAAAACTATTTGCTTTGTGTGAGATTTAATGGGGCTGGGTGATACATAAGTTGTCATAATTGTGAATTTTTCTATTGAGCTCGTCTTATGACAAAGTCAAAATAACTGAACTAAAATAGTGAATCCCTCCGAGACATTCTCAGTATCAGGCAAGTTTCTCAGCAGGTAAAGTGCTTTCTGGTGAGAACTTCATGTACTTTTATTGTTTTTAAAGATTGTGACTTTTTTAAAGCACGAAAAATCCACTGACAGTTGAAAAAAAAATTAAACTAGTAACCTACGACTAGCAGAACAATATTACTTCAAACATTCCCTCCTTCAAAAAAACAAAATCACGCCCACAAAATGTTAGGAAAAGTCCACAAGCTTCCAAAAGTGAAAAAGCTGCGTACTTCACTGGCAAAATTACAATATCGGAAATTCTTAGACTTACGCTCCATTAAGGAAGTGGTTTTACTCAGTAATGGCGCTTCGTTGTATTAAAGGAATCGAGAATGTCCTGTGTGAGCCTTTCAGATTTTTACTGCAAACATATTTCATCAAAAGGGTTAACACATTTGAAGCCCCCTGTTCAACTAAGCTGCCTCTTCTGTTGTTCTCTTTGTATACAGTCAATGTCTTTAAAAGCTAGGCTTGTATTGCCAATGTAGAGGAATAATTCCTTTAAATGTTTAACACACAGAAATATATGTCAGTCCCCTTTTCTTTGCGCCTAACTCTTTTGACCCCCTCATTCTCCAAATTTAATGTCACGAAGGTGCCTCTTTGCGGCTTGTTTGGTGCTATAAAAGTTTAGATAAACACACTAGAAAGGGTGGCATCTCTAGGGTATCACAGCCAGTCTGTAGGAATGAGGTAAAAACACTCCCAAGATGGCGGCCTTGTTGTGTCATTTCCCCTGCAGCAACAGGCCTGGGAGGCTTGCTGTGGCCAGACGTGGCTCCTTCACTAGGGCGGAGGAGCATCAACCCCCTCCCCCACCAGCGGCAGGCAAACTTCTACAATAAAACAATAATAAACTATGTTTATTATTGTTTTATTGTAGAAGGGGAGGGGCCACGGGCCGTGACGAGCACAGAGGGGGAGTGCTCAGCACTCCCCCTCAGTGTGCATGTATGTTTGGAGCAGGCAGACTCGCCCAGTCTGCCTGAGAGTGCCCTGGCTGGGCACTCCGACCAATCAGAACACTGCTGTCATGCTACCAAAAAAATGACAGCAGCGTTCAGATTGGCTGCAGGACAGGCTGGGAGCCTGTGCCTGGGGAAAGGAAAGAGAAGCTGCGCGGTGGTGGCGGCAGCTTCAGGTGAGTATTTTTTTTTTTATTATTACATTTTTCTTCCACCCCCTCCCCCACCAAGCCGCCCTACCCACCCCCGCCCCGCTCCTGGCTGTGTAACCTGGCATACACCCGCCACACTCAAACCAAAAAACATAGGTAAAAGACATTGTCATTTATAACACCAATAACTCTAACTCTCACAAATGTGAGACCTATTGCATTGCAAGTTCTTGTTTACTATGTCACTCATTCGCTATGTATCCTTTGGATTTATCATTGTTATTGTTTAGCTTGTTCACCGATAACGGTATCTTGGCACCGAATAACAGATGTTTATTGCTTTCCAACTAAATGGTATTCACTTGATCGACCTTAGAAGGATGAAAGGTTAAGTGGACCACTCTGGGAATTAAGCCTCAGACCATGATGTCAAAAACAGACCCCTGTGGGTGCATTTTCTCACTCAGTCACCAGAGTTTGCATGCTATACAAAAATCCATACATGTATAACTTAAATGTCACTAGGACACAAATATCTGCAATAGGTGTATTAACTCACTGGGCTTGCTAAGCCAGATTCAGATTTGATTCCTGCAGAATACAAAGAACTCTCTATTAAGTGCACTGATCCACTGTGCTTTCTAAGTCTTTGGGACAGAGAATTGCAGGCTACACGTGGATCTCTGCAGTTGATATATTATTACACTGCCCTCTCTCAGAAGTGAAACTACCGACTTGCAGATTACACACAGAACTCTGCAGTGCTTACACTAATATCTTGTGGCATCTTACTTTCATTTTATCGTGAATCATACAGGTCATGTACATTTTCTAGCATTTCCAACTTCTTTTTTCTCCGACCCTCCTTCAACTAAGGTTATGTTTTGCTGTATTTTCACCCCGTTCTATTCTTTTACATTTTCTCTTCTTCCTCTTTTCATGCTAACAGTTTTTTTTATGAATTAGCCTAACACCAAGCATCTTTCTTCCTATGTTTTTGTTGATTTTTCTCTTTTCGTGCTAGTCTGCATTTTATGTTACGTATTTTCTATCTCTTCTCTTGCGACCTTTGTGTGTTTTCTGGCGTCTTCACTTTCTTCATATTGCATTAACTTTTCACTCCCGTCTCCTGTCCACCTGTTCCCATGTTTCTGTAATTCTTCCAATTCTCTGCTTTTCTGACCCCCCTTTGCTGCTCCTGGGCTTTGCTAGTGTTATAGTGAACAGATAAAACAAAAGTAGACTGGGAAATCGGTATTCTGCAAGATTCTGAATGGGCTACGAGATCCTAAACCCATCCATTTCTGAAAGCAGTCCAGTGGGAGAGGTACACCATTTTCTGCCAGGAGCATTCATGATTTCCTGATGTGAAAAAACACGAATTCTCCCTAGGGCTGTACCAGATATGAAGTACAAGAATATTTTATGAGATTCTGTTCAGCTCCACTGTAAAGCCTGTTGCCTTTTTGGAAAATTGTGCTGTAAAATGAATCCTGATTTATATATATGTGACACAGCTGGCAAGAGTGCTGGGTTTATTATGGTTAAGTCAGAGTTTCCATTGAACAGGCTTTTTTGTTTACTTAAAAACTGGTGCAATCAGAGAAATCTGCACTAAATTTTCCCACAAAAAAAAGAATACAAACAAGTTGGCTTGCACACAGCATGTTCTGGGTGATAGGTCAAACAGGGGCCAAAAGAGAGACAGGGTGGGGGCGGGCTCAAGAAATATTTCCAATGTTACTTCATCTAATTTTCTATTTTCCAAAAGACAGAAAAAAAACACATAGCTGCATGAAATCACATCATAGGTCCTGGCCCTTCGTTGGACCTCCCAAAGGCCATGCACAGCAGGGCTTGCACAACTGTTGCAGGTTGTCCCCTTAATCTGCCCTTTGCTTGCTCTTATACTTTCCTTCTCCTGCTTTGCATGGATTGGTTCTGAGGAAGAAATGACTGCAGGAGAGGGATCTTCAGAGGTGCTGATATCGAGCGCCTACAGATCTCCCCACTGAGAGCACAGGTGCACAGCAAAGCATACAATGTCCCAGGGGATCTCTAGTGAGGTACATGACCCCACCACCTGACATTCTAATGTTTCAACTCTCCCTCCATTTTTTAATTACAACACTCTTCCTTGAATGGGTGGAATGTTCTAATAGCCTTATAGCGCTTGTCCGTGCTGCTTCAGATAGCTCAAAAGAACAAGGTTAAAAGATGTTTAAGCTCGAGGCCTGCTGCCTGGTACTAACCACCTGCGAGGTCCTTCTGCCGACAGCACACAGGTGTAACATAGCCCTTACATTATGTTTAAGCGCCATGTCTCTTCGGGGACGGGGAAGACATTAGGGAGGAAAGATTAATACGAGTCCGTAATTGTTGATTATGGTAAGTGGTAGGACACATGATGCCCGCCCAACCCACTCATCCCTCCTGCGAGTACCTAAGGCCTCAGTGCCCTACACTGTGCCAAAGACAACTTTGTACGAGGCATCAGCACAAAACTGTGTTTAAGGAGTGAGAGAAGTCTAGGGAACGCACTGCACAGGTCTAAAATAAATAATGACCATTGTTTAGGTTAAATAAAAGCTAGACTGCTGCTTCTGCAGTTCTTCCAACAATAAAACAAACTTTTAGTCAAACAATAAGCACTTCTTACACATGATAGCAAGCTGTAATACATTTTTAATATCACAAATTACACTGTGCGCAATATAATATCTATGTGGTAAATCATGCTAATGGCATTAAAAAGTATTTCTGTTAGGCCATCAAGCTTCTAATTCGAGAAGGACACGTGAAAAATGGCCTTAAGCTTTAGCAAAATGGCGCCGTTCAAACTGTCGGAAGTTATCAACTTCCAGTTTCCTCAACTCTGACGTGCAGTGCTGCCAGACATGGATAAGACAGTAACAGTGAACATACTATTCAAAGTTACTGGCCTTGCTCCAAAATACATTATGCCTCCCACTGCCCTTTTAACCATTGACAACTAATTCTGTGGTTGATGCAGTGAAGTTGTGGGTGAAGATAATTGTTCCAGGGTCTCTGCTCCAGTGTTGTATCCGTGTGGCTCTGGTGGTCTCCCAAGAGGCAGCTCCTGTGCAGAGCTTTCCACCCATAGCTCATTATGTAAAAGGGCAGCAGTTGGAGTGATGCTATTCCCTGCTGAGCTAATGGCCTGGGAAGAGAAAGGGGGTGAAGCAGGGGTAGGAAACCATATGCTACTTGGATAATGTTCCTTTAAGCATCAAGACCCCTTCCCTTGGGGGGAGATGGGGCTACAACACTCTTCAAAGGCAGCAACTGCCTGTCTCATTAAAACAGAAAGCTGCAAACTATTTTCTACTTTAAACACAGACTTCTGATTTAATCTGCTGGCGTGGTTTAATGTTTAATAAACTCAGGCTTTACATCTGTAATTTGTGTACAATCTTCAAAAAAAGGCGCCACAATTTAGCAGACACTATGATTTTGCTCATTTCTTTTAAGCAGAAAAACATATAAAAGAGGCTCCTGAATATAAAATGTTAGGCGGAGCTAGACAAAGCTGAACAAGCATCTGGAGTAAACACAAGGAAGTAGAGGGGAAAGAGGAGTCGAGGCGCTGTACACTTTCCACTGGTGCTTCTGTCCATTATGGTTATGATTGGTATTCCCGAGAAGGAACATGGGCATTCTGGGTTATACATATCAAATCCTATTTTTTATACAGAATCATTTAGCCAGCATCTAAGCGCTCCCTATTTTTGCAGACAGGAGATATATGGCTCACAGTGTTAACTTACAGAGATGGCTCAGTGAGATGCCCGCTCGTCTCCGACATAGGCAGTGATTTGGCAGTCACAATTTCACATACCTGCAAGGCCAATTTAGCCTTTCATTCCTAGACATAAAATATATGGGGAACAGATCTGACAAGTAGGTGCACAAGACGAGATTGCTCAGCGTCCGTTTTATCTTGCCTTTACTTATATATTGAACAATTAACTACGGCTAGTGTTCACTGTCCCCTATGCAGTCGCTGGGCACATCACGGCCCTCTGCGCCACGCTCTTTGTACTGAGGGAGGATATTTTTAGGTCGAGATTACCAAACAGCACAGCTGCCTGGTTGAGATGGAATCATTATCAGCTTAGAAAGAACTTATTCTGACCTTAAAACCAGCCCATTTGTTGGTGTTATTGTCACTCTAATTTACTTGCTTCTTATTTGAAGGTTTGTCTTGCCCATCTTGTGTTTCTCCCTCCCCTGAAGCATATCCACTTTGTCCCCTTCCCCCACTTACTTTGAAAGAACTACTCCGCCCGCGCTCCATGTTGTTCTCTCTCGCCTGCGTGCTTCTCTCCCATTCCATTCCTCTGTGCTGCTCTCGCCTGTGTATCTTTCTTGCTGTACTCTCCCTCGTGTGTATATTCTGTTGCCCTTGCATACTTCATGACCCTAATTCCCCCAACCTGCTACCCTGACCTGCTCCTCCAGTGCCTCCTTCTCCTACCACTCTCTCCCTCCATGGTCCTATTTTTTAATTTTTGTTTTTGGAGGGGGGAGGCAGCAACTTGCTACCAGCCCTCTGGCTCTTTCATCTACGCCAGTGGTTCCCAACCTTTTGACTCTTGAGGACCCCCACTGAATCACTACTGGAAGCCGGGGACCTCCATCAATCTGTACAATTTATAATTCAAATATTAAAACAGTAATTCGCAAAAAATACACACACAGGTACACACCAAACAAATACTCGAATTGCTAATGATATAATTATTTTGTATTGAGAAAATATGTAAAAATAGAAACATTTTAATGGGAAGGTTGGCGCTGCATCTTGGCGACTAACTTTTCAATATTTGGTTTTATTTGGGAAAGCTGAATCCTCAGGTCAGATTCTACATTACCCAAGCGATTTCTGTTTTTATTATTTAGGAACATAAGATCTGAGAAAGCTTTTTCACATAAATATGTGGAGGTGAAAGGAAGTAAAACCATAAGGGCCTCTTATACCTCCATAGCCTCTCTGTCACATGTAATTAGTTCGTTTTATAGCACCTCTCATATAAGTGTAGGGTGTCGGAGCACTTTACAGGGGACTACAATGTGTGGTTCGCGTTAACTTTAATAATAAGAATGTATTTCTATGCAAGCAAACCTTTTTTTTTTTTAGCAGCATAAGGATAATGAGACTGGGAAAAAATAAACTTTTTAATTTGTGCCATGCAGTTTGCATGCAGCTCTCTGATGGCAGTTCATAGCTCACTGAGCTAGATGATGATTGTAACTTATAAAATGCACATAAAATACTGTTTTTTTGCAGCAGTCATATTAACCATCAGCACTACCTTAGATGAGTCAAAACTGCAACTAGACAAAACTCCCACCTCGCTCAAGCAGGTACATTCATCACCATAGTTATCTTGAAGCTTTTATTTTCGGGGGCTTTTAAAATTGCTGCACAAATAAAAACACGCACGTTTCTGTCGAGAGACTCCAGCTGGAGAAGTGCCTTCCTGTCCTCCCAGGCCTACGGACACCCTGTGCATGTGTCACGGACCCCTGGGGGTCCGCGGTCCACAGGTTGGGAACAGCTGATCTATGTAATTTGCTATATATATATATATATATATATATATATATATATATATATATATATATATATATATATATATATATATATATATATATATATATATATATATATATATATATATATATATATATATATATATATATATAATAACAAAGGTTCCATGGGCGTTCTAGTTAGAAAACGATAGCTTGTGGCCTAAAGTTACTTTATGACAAGAGTTACAGTTTCTTCAAGTAAGTATAACTGCTGATTTTCTATGGTTTAGTGTGTGTAAAATGTGAACCTGACTATATCGTCTCTGCAAACTTTTTTTTTTTTTTTCAGGGAATTTATATTTTTAAAAAAATTCTATTTCCTAACTACAATGTCACTATAACCTTTGTTTTTTTTTTCAGCGATTTGAATTTTTTTTAAAGTAATATTTAATTATCATACGTTAATCCAACCACCACAGTGCATGGCCGGCCAACCCCGCCACATTCACCCAACCACCATGCCACACATGGCCTGCAGCCAGGCCCTGCAGCCAACTCCCCGCATGCAGCCAACTCCACGCCTCACACGGCTTTATAACGCACACAAAGCGAATTATCCCTTGGAACTCTGGGTATCATTAGCACCCATCGCAATAACACTCGTTTCAAGGGAAAGATAAAAGGCTGAGTCAGCCATAGAGTTTAAGAACTTAGAAAACAGATGGACCCACAGAGCTCCGCAGGAAGCCCCACTCAAAGTTACTTTACATCTTTTTTTACGGTACCGAGAGATAGTTGGTGCTAGAACGTTTCTCTGCCTTTTAATCCGTTTGTATTTTGACAGTGCACCTGCCAAAGAGGCCTCTTTCTAACAATATACACAGAGTGGGCTTTTGGTCCACCCCTTTCAACCATTGCCTTCTTCGATCAGCTTCTTTCAGCCACTGGCTCGAGACTCTGTCAATCACATCTTGGCTCAGCCCAGTGGAGTATTCATGTCCCCCAATGGTACAGGCTATTTGAGTGTAACCCTCTGCCCCCTCTCGCTTGTACTGAAATTCATGAAGGACTCATTTAGAACTACCGCCCTCCACTCTTGCACAAGACTCTGGCTGACCTCCTCGTGTGTTTCGCTTCAATGAGCTACACTGCAAGAGTTAGCCCATTAAACCCAGAGCTTTGTGCTTTGTCTATGGTGGCACCTCATAGTGTCTCTCCGGGGGAATGTGCCCAGGTTTGACGGAAAGAAGCCTGTTAGAGGGGCACGATTAAGGGCTCCACATGGCCATATACACAACAGAGGGCACAGACAGCCACGTAGGCGGACAGTGGTGAGTGGTCCATCTCACCAGACACCCCGGCCCACAGACAAAGAAGGTTTTACTGACATAAGGAATTGAGCCTTAGGGTGGAGAGGCAGAAAGTGTGCGCCACGAGCCACGGGAAGCTCAGCATTAGGGATGGAAACTCAAGGTGGCTACGTGGGTGCAGATGAGGGCATCACTGACCTGGTGTCAGTAGGCCACAAAACCTAATTCCAGAGCACATTCATCATTCTTATTGTCAACATGTATGTGCACCTGGAAGGTATTTTCCTAAACTGAAGGCTGGGCACTGCAATACAATAAAGAAAAGGGCCCCCTTTACCTATCGCGTCAATTCAAAGTGCTGTATTCAACGTCCTGTTGGTAAACACATGGTGCACAAATAATACAGATCTCATCCTCTTGGACCTGCATTAGACATTCCTTCTACAGGACATACGCACTGGTATATACAGAGCGCAAACCGAGCTAGGAAGCACTGTACAATATGTGGGTTGCTGGGCGACGATACTGGATTGCATATATTAAGTGAGTATTACAGTAGGGATGACCGAAATATATTTCACACATATTTTCCATTTATTCATTTACTTTTTTAGGCACAGGGATATTAATGAAGTGATTTGCCCAGGATCACACATTGAGTAAACCGTCAAGACCAGGGTTTGAACCTGGACCCCCAGTTTCCACATTAAGCTTGTCTAGCTACCAGGCCGCATCTCCTACAGTACACCTTGCACTAGATTTGGCTAGGTAGGAGCTTAGCTGGGTTGTGTTTACTCTTCACCATCATAATGTCAGGTGAGAATTAAGTTTTAAAGAAAAGTTAGCTTCCTCCCTTTTTCTTCAGACCCTATTCACTCTCGAATTCGCAGACTTCCCTGCTGCAGTCCTATCTTTCTGAACGCCATCTCCTCTCCACCTTCTTGTCTCTTCTTTCAAAACTCTATTTGGAAATACCAGTGGAGTTTGTTCCGTGGCAAGTGATGCTCTCTGGCTCACTCGTATATATGCAGAATAATAAAGACATTTAAAAAAGGATGCGCCTGAGCCTTGTCAACAAATCAATCAAGGGTCTTGTAAAGCACGAGCCTGTCACCCCTGGGGTCTACAGGCACTGGAGGGGTACTGCGGGCCTCATCCGGCTGGCAGTTGAAGAGTCAAGTCTTGAGCTGCTTTCTGAAGACCGTCAGAGAAGGGGAGATGCGCAGGTGGAAGTCATTCCAGGACCGGACGGTGAGGTGGGATAAGGAGCGACCTACGAGGCATTCACAGCGGATGCAGGAGACATGGGCCTGGGTGAGAGAGGCCAAGCGGAGTTCTCTAGTCTGTCGGTGGAATGTCAGGCGGTTGTTGATGTAGGCGGGTCCGGCACTGTGGAGGGCCTTGTATGCCTGCGTGAGGAGCTTGAAGAGGCATCTTTGTTGAACGGGGTGCCAGTGGAGGGCCCTGAGGGGGGGGGGGGGGGGGAGTGATGCTGGTTCTTCTGGGGAGGTCGAGGACAAGTATTGCTCCTTCCTTCTAGATGGTCTGGAAGTGGTTAATAAGCTGTTTCACGGTTCCAACGTAGAGCGCGTTGCTGCAGTCAAGTTGGCTGGAGATGAGGGCCTGGGTGACTGTTTTCCTGGTGGATATGGGGATCCATCGGAAAATCTTGCAGAGCATGCTGAGTGGTGACCTATGTGTACTTAGTGGATTTAACAATCCTGCAGAAAAACTGGCTTCATCCCTAACAACTCTTGAAAAGCCTCTCTCCATGCTGGGCGATAAGTAAACTACATTTCTACAAACCAAAAGGCTGAACTTGGGAAATGCAGCATCTTTAATTGTAGAAAAGTAAGTTGAAATTTCAATAGGTTACTTCATGTTCGTTGTCTTGCCTTTTGTGCTCAATGTTAATGCCCAATAAACAATAATCAGACATGAAAATTCAATTGGAGACCTAATACTATGACAGTGTTTTTGGCCTCATTAAAATTTTGCAGGCTTCACAATCTGGGTTTGATTACCCACCGTCTACTCTTAGCATCTGGTCCACAAATGAGCAGATGATTGGTACTCACTGGCTTATACATAAGTCTCAATGATCTATATATAGGCAAACAAAAGAAGGATACTTCAAAAAGATCTCCCTAGAAGTCGGCATGAGTCCTACTGCCTGTGCAAAACAATCTTACTGAACAGCTCACATGTGCATCTCTTAGAGTCGAGTCAGACTCTAGGGTAAGTTTAATGTGTAATTTTGCAAGTAAGTGCTTCAATAAAAAATAACCAAAAAGAGCACAAGGTGTACTATATATACCAGGTAACCATGGTCTTTCTTCAGGGCACTATCAGAGCAGACAGCTGAAAAGTACAAGTGTGCGCTCAGTAACTAACAGCACCCCTTTCACGGAGTTAGGTCTCTGCACCTTAGCTGGGGAAATGTCCTACATGTGTGGTATGAGGCCAAGGTCTGATTACAGCCCCCACCTCCATTATAGCAGGATGTCATAGTTTGTAGATTTGTGACTAACTAACCTGTTTCAGAACTAAGTTTGGCAAGCCGGTGTCTAGCTCAGCAGCTCAAGTACTAGGTTGGACAGGCTTGTATCTAACAACTCAGGTTCCTTACTAAGTTCTAGCCAACTTGCATAGTTGGCCAACCCCCAGGAGGACAACTCTGCACCCCCTGCCTGAACCCCACCCCATGGAAAAGGTTGAAGAGAGCAGCTAACTGTGTCGGTTTTCTGTCCTTGCTCCCCAGCCCTGTGTCTCGGATGCGGACCGTGGACTGTCTCTACAGACTGGATCTCACTCCACCACGAGAGGCTGGCACAAGAAAGGGCTGCAGATCACCAGGATAAGGGAACTAGGCTCTGCCTCCTGCAAAGCTTGGGCCACAAGGAGCAGCAGGCAGAGACAGGAGATGACACCCATCTGTTTCAGTTGTTTAAAGATTTGTCATCTGTGTCGCTCATGCATGTCACTATGCTACCATAGTAGCACCTTCCACTTTACAATAAAGCGTGTTGTTGAGAATGCTGCACAACAACACATACAAACAGTTGTGGTAAAATGCCAGTGAGAGCAATTATGACCAGCCTGCTAACCTATGGATCCCAGCTCCTAAGTCCAGCTTAATTAAAAGTTTTAACTCTTTGGTCAGAGGTTGGCAGCACCTGTGTGTAAAGCAAATCATCAAGTGCATGTGAAGTATCTGGGAGGCAGTGCTTATTGCTTCACGCCTCCCCCGTACACCACCCACCCCTGCAGCTCACTCACTGGTGCCTAACGACAAAGTATGGCAACCAGACGCAGAGGAAATGAATAACTACTCTCACGGGCCCCCATATTTCCAAATATTTCTTGACTGCATCACAGACTTTCTTTTTTTTTTTTTTTTTTTTACATTTTTAGCTCAAACGTGGCACATAAATGCGTTCGAGATAATTTGCACCAACTCTCCCAGGTGGAACAAAGTCCAATGATTCACATAGAGAGAGGACCAATCAGCTGCGGCCCAGATTTATGTAACAGTGCTTAGAGAAAACATCTGGAAGTCATGAATAAAGGGTTTCGGTCATTCATGCAGTTATCCGTGGTTTGAAATAAGACAAAGCAGGATGGAGACAAAATTCTGAAATCAACTGTTTTGTTTCTGAACAGAACTCTTTCTAGAAATCAGTGGAATTATTTCCTGGTAAATAAAAAAACTGGCTTGTATGGAGTGAAAAGCCATCTACCTCCCTGCTAACCACATAACAAACCTCCACCCAAGAGCAGGTGGTGATGTTTTGATAAATGTGAGTACATCAGCTCCCCTTCTGCACTATCAGCCGTGCAAGGTTCCCTTCAGTAGCTAGCACGTTTCCTGCATGGGCAGCATAGGGTTGGGCTTGTTGAGATGGGTCTGTTGGTTAATGCCTTCGCACATGCTCTGGGCCTATGAATGTATGTACCGCTGGGTGTCGGAGCAGCAGTGGGGGGGCATTGACACTCTTTGGCGCTTCTGGACAAGGCGCCAAGCCGCCGGGTCAGGGGCACCAAAGACAGGTGTGGGCCAGATTGGACCGGTCACAGGCAGTGGCCAACGGTGGCCACCTTTTGAACTTCCTGCGGTGATCACCCATGCGGTCGTCAGGGGCGGCAGGGCATGTTAAGTAGCAAGCAGGGTCGCCCAGTTACACGTTTCTGCCTCGGCCCCCCCTAACGATTGCTGCCGCCGCCCTTTGGCCTGCTCCAGCAATGGAGTGCTTCATTTCTTCCCCACCCTCCCATCCCTGTGTTTAGTCCAATGGGGGTATGTTCAATCATTGTTTGAAGGAGTGCAGAGAAGGAGTCATGTTTGGCCACTAAGAACAGGTAGACAACCTTGGCATCAAGAATATGTGCAGGCGAATTCAGGATGAACTGGATTGTTTAAGCATTTAGTTCAATCCGGAGCAGGGGTACTGCGGTTACTACTGGAAGGCTGGGGACGCCCGCTACCACGATTTGTCCATAGCCAGCCGGGGTACTCCATCACAGGGCCCAAGGGATACGGGGGATGGTGGCCTGGTATAGGGACCAAGGTATGGCCCAGTTGGCCAAGGCCCACCGCCCAATGGGTGCTAGGGGGAATCCCTGTATTGGGTAGCTCTGGCATGGTTGTTTGGGGGTACAGCTGTTATGCTGGCCCAAGCTCCCTCTGTCTTGAGGGGACAAGTGAGTTCGCCTTGGTAAAGACAACTTATGGAGAGTCCGGCAGAGTCTTGCTCTGGGTCCAAGTCAATTAAGTCAAGTCAACTGAATCAGTAAGCACCACAAGGGCCTGAGGGTGGTCAATCATGACTCCTTAATTTGATATGAAATTTAATGTATTCATGTATTAGTTATGGAATACTTGATAGAAGATTCTATGTATTAGATATGACCATGCAACCACTATGCTGTATTATACTTATTGTCGTATTTATGTGGAAAACTAAACATTTGTTGTGTTTGTGAATTGTAATAAATACGGCCGGAGAATGTTATATTCTCTAACACAAGAAACCAGCTTGCATTGGGTCTTTCTTGTATAATTTTGTTTATGAAAGTTGAGTAATTGTATGTCTGGTTAAAATATGACTGGTCTCGCTGCGGTCCCCCACCTGTCACATAGTGGATGTGATAGCACTCTGAGGCAGGACAATGGCTACCTGTGATACAAAGCATCCCTTGTGCTCTTTTTAGTGATTTGACCTGAGGTGCCTCTTTCGAAGTAAAAAGACTAAACTTACCCTACAGTCGGTGTGGCTAGTACATACTTAATTTGAGTCCTAAAATTATTTCGCACAGGTTGAGGAAGCCCTTCTGCGGCCTGTTGTCACAATGCCACCAACAAGGAACCTAGTTATGAAAACAAAACCAAACCAACATGGCCAACAGATACCTGATGTCAGTGGATGCACAAGTAACCATAGTTCACTAAGAACTCATTTTAACACCATAGTCGAAATATTTTCTAATAATATAATTACTAAAGCAATTAATGCCATTAGCCAGAGAACAGGTATTTCAACTGACAAAGTATCAAAGATAGCTATAGAAAGCGGGGAACAAGTTGCCGAGTGTGCCCATATTCTCATGGTAAAACACCACTGGTAGTGATCGCTGGTGAGACAGTTCGTTGGATAGCTGTTCCTTGGCAATAATCTCGTTAGTGAGGACGTTACTAGAAAATATTTCATCTGTGGGATTAAACAAAGTCTTTAGTAGAGGTGGGCGAGCCACTGAAAGCTCGAGTTAGGTGCTTGGCTCTGGCTGAGATTGAGGTCCTCTTGGACCCTCGAGCGCAAAACAAGCCGAGGGTTCACAGAAGGCGAAACCGGGTTCGAATCCGGCCTCGGTTAAGTATTGTGTAAATCCTCTTCCTGTGCCACTGAAAACATGCAGCATCAGTTGTCTGCTGTGAAACAGTTCTTATGTCCTTGGGCATGGTTCATTAAATGTAAAACTACTACAAATAAAATGTGGATGCTGCCTGCCACATACGCTCTAATCGCACCCTCAAGAACTAAGGGCAAGGCAGTAACCTTTGATGTCAGCAACCATGTCAGATACCTTCACCAAGTCATTGAACAGGACTTGGCTGTGAAACCTGAAAATCTGGGATCGATTCCAGCTTAACCAAAGTGTGTGATCCAGGCAAATGCTTTATATCATAGAGCCTCCTTTTTGTTGATTATGACATATGAGAGCACTTCAGCAATGGTCTAACAAAACGTGAGCCCCCCCCATCCCCCTGCAAGATATGCTGAAGGCACTCCCTCACGCTCACATCAGTAGCAGCTGAGGGGGCCCCCTCTAGTATAGGTAAGCCTTCCCACTCCACCCCTGTGCACCGCAGAGACTACAGGAGCTTCTGCTATGCCCCCGATTTTGATTTTATAATCTGCCTGTAAAAAAAACACTATTGTGTTTGATTTAAAAGTCTATATTGTTGCTCCATCTATAAGAAGAACATAAGCCAGTTATAAGGTTCACAGCACAAATGACTTGCCTGTTAAAAAACCCTACCAGCATTGTCATCAGGGGAGGGACAATACTGCTTCTCAGTTTATGTTTAAAAACGCACTTAAAAAAAAAATACTTCTAAATACAGAAATATAATCTGTTGTGCTAAAGTGAATCATTTCTGTGTGTTAAAGAAATACATCTTTTTGAATTTCAGAGACACCTTATCATACTCTACTGTTATATGTGTTGCGTGATTTATAAGCCAAACATTTTCAAGGCTCAGCTCATGCATGGGCTCCTGAAACTAGAGCTTTGGCTAGGCTCCCCCTGTTTATTTGATGGCTCGCCTAACCCTAGCCTTTAGTGAACTGTTTATACTTCTTTGAGGGAGGTGCCAGATTAGGAGGTTTGGTAAAAGCAGTGCGCCTAGAATGAATGTAGTTAGGTGAAAGTTAACAACAGTTATCTACCCGTCTTCACCTTTCACTAAAGGGGATGAACCATTAGTACAGTGGGGAGATGTTTTCAAAATGGGGACATGTAATCTGGAACCTGGATTACGACTAGGGGTGGACGGAGTTTCACTCAGTGGAATTCTCCAGAGCTACAGGAATACTGAGATTCCATGGTGTTCCACGAACGGGCGGATATCGGCATGTTGCGCTTGTGCTGATTTTTAGTTCCAGCAGCTCATTCCGCACAGAAAAATCAAAGAGAATGGCACCATGTGGCGGGCCATAGGGCGCTGCTGCTTGAGTTGATGTTGCTGCTGCTCAAGTAGATTTTCTACTCGAGCAGCTGCTTTCTCACTGCGAACGGTTGCAACCCCCTGCATTAGGAATCTCTCACCAGGTGCCTTCCTAGCATCCAAAAACCACAACACTGTACGGGATGCCAAAACTCGCTTGCCAACTTACTGTTTGCAAGAAAAAAAATGCAATGCATGGTTGATGCAATTTGGCCGGAACTCCACATTACAAGCATAATGTAAAGTTGCTAAAATTCAAACTCCACCAGTGAAGTTGGAATTTACAGCCCACTCCTAATTAAGACTGCCAACTCAAGTCACACAGCTGCCAGATAGCCTCACTCTGTGCCGTAAACATGACAACAAGAGCAATGAAAGATGTTAGATATCGAACCCGAGGCCATCATCATAGATGGTCAGTACAATCATGTACACAAAAGCTACACTCTAGATAACAGTTAACTGTTTGAACATAAAATATCCGATTACAATGTCATTTGGGTAACATAAATAGTCCACAATATCTGGACATTCCTTCTAACATGTTACAATATTACAATAATTGTAGTCTTCACTCACTTCAAATAATCCAATTTAAATCCATGAGTACAATAATTTATGAAACTAAAGTCCGGGATTGGAAACATGGTCTCTCAGTGATATGGACCTCTGTAGTAGCCCAAGGTGGCCGGTGAATTATACATGGAGTGACAGTGCCCCTTTACACTGTCCTTCTTGTCACCAACCTATGGGAAGTGCATTAGGTGTTCCAGATGGAATCATTGAAAGTAGTAGAGAGTTGGAAGAACATGTCTAAGGTTGGAAGAGAGAATCGCTGTGCACCTGTAGCCAGGCCAATCATTATAACAGGTAGTAGAAGGAACGGTCATCATGCGAGCGGGCGCACCAATCATGGTGCATCAATTACTTTTTAGAATGTTTGATTAAAAAACAGTAAGGGAATAATCCAAACATAAATCATTAACAATAACCAACAGAGGACAAAACTCGTATGACTACACAAAAATCTCCTCCAAGCCTAGGATCTGATAATCAATCCGAGCCCGGGGTTGCAGGGCTCACTTCAAGCGGCCAGCGTACGTGCACTTACATGGCTTTGTGTAAAACACAAGGCCTGCGCAGTGGCTTCAGGAAAGTCCAGAGCCGGGGAACTGGCTACAGCAGAGGCACACCCATGCATTGCACAATCCTAACAGCACAGTTACAAGTAGTTCACACACTTGATCCATGTGTGGCAGAACACTTGAACAACCCCATAACATCTACAATTAACAATTAATTCGGACGTTTGAGAATAATCTTTCACAAACATAGACAAAAAAAAGTCTACTTATTTCTTCAAACTGGAAGTCTTAGGCTTCCAAAAGTGAAGCACATCCTGTAAACAACAGCATTTTTAGGCACTGATCCTATGAACATTACAATACACAAAGTACTATTGCTACAGTAAACAAATATATGTTAGCGTTAATAGAGTTCAAACTAGCATACATTTATAGAAAGTAGAGGTGGAGATCTGCCAGCTGCCTGATTACAATCTGCCCATATCTGGCAGTTTGTGGGGCCTGCAAACCTCGCTTAGCTGTATTATGGGGGGAAATTCAGTTTAATTGACTCACTCATACAGCGCCCACTGCCCCAAATCTCAAGGGTAGGGGCAGGAGGGGCAGGCAGGGCAGGGCGGGTGACTTGAGGGGGGGTTACAGAAGGAAATAATGATTTATAAAATTAAGGAATAACGTTTAAAAAAATAAAAAGAACTTACCTGTTTCTGCTGTCACGCGGCCACCTCAATCCTCTTCTATCAATGGTGCTCGTGTCTTAGCAGTCCTTGGGACACCAGCACAGCCTCCGGATGCAATCTTGGTGCTGCTCTCACGCTATATGTAGCATGAGAGTAGCATCAGGATTAGTCTGAGCTGCTTGGTCTGCCACTCAGACAGTGCACTGGAGTCTGCGCAGTTTCTCCAACCTGGCTGTGTTGCACATCCTGCTTGGAAAAACCTAAGTGCGCATGCCAGTTTGCCCAGCCTAAGTCAGCTGGCAAAACTGACATGCACACATAGTGCACTGATGCCACTCTCCCTCCTGGCATGGACCAGTCCAGCCCCTCCCAGGCACATGCTGGCTGAGGCAGCAGTGGAAAAAGAAAGCAATATTCAAATATTTAATTTTTCAGCTGCTGGCTCAGCCGGTGGGGCAACGCTCCTTCACTATTGAGAAGGAGCTCTTCCCCCCACACTCACTTATCTTTTGTAAAAACTTTTCATATTGTGTATATCTATAGATAGATAGATAGATAGATATACACACGGTCTGTTATATTGATATCTACTGAATGATTAAGGGCAACTCTGCAGCTTGAGCAGATGTGTGAACGACAGAGTATATTTTTTCTTAAAAGGCCAAGATATAAAACTTGAGCCTTAACTGCAAACAAAGACCATGAGAGGCTATTGGTCAGCGCACAATATTTTTAAAAAGGCGTGCAGAAGGGTGCCACACACTGACCCTTTTCCACAAGCCACCTCCTGGGCGGGGCACACGCAGGGCTACTGTAGCCAGACAAGCAACTCAGTTTCAACCAATATGTATTTTTTGATTGGCACTTCTACCCCAAAATGGGGCGCTGAAGCACTTGTTCACACAGCAGCACAATACTCCGTGTGGGTGAGTGGTCGGAAGAGTACTGTCTTTGCCTTGGGCCTCTGGGGGAAGAGTTTCCATGCCGTGTGTGAAGACCACCAAGGTGTGGTCATCGCATGAGAGGACGCAGCGCTTGTAAATGAAATGGCCAGACTCTAATACATTACTAACCAGGATGACGACAAACCAGCCCCCTAGGAAGATGAGGGTCTATGAAAAAAAAAGTACAACTATTAGATTTCTTAAGCTCTACTTCGCAGAGCACCCTGCCCAGAGCCACCTCAGCGAGTGCGGCTGCACAATACGGCCAAACAGTAGTAGTAAGTTGCAGACCGGGCACTAAGGCGCTGCGCCCAGGCTCTTACCTCTTCGACCTCCGCAGCATGGTGGTCTCCGGGAGGGTGAAGTTGGACATCACCGTCCAGAAGGAGTCAGACATGGTCTGCAGGCGCTTTCATGGCGAGCCCAAGCCAGGCTGCGAAGGGAGCGAGCCGCGCACAAGCCGAGGAAGGCTCCCAGAAGACCTGGGCGAGGCGGGCCCAAGCGCCTGGCACGGGGAGGCCGATTCGCTGCAGCGCGCGCGCGATGCTCCGGCTGCCTATTGATTGATCCTGCGCCTCCCTCCTCCCTCACAGCCCCTTCTCCCCCTCCATCGCTGAGGGAGATAATGGAATATTATCCTTCTAATAACCCATGCTTTGCAAACAGAAGATTCCTCGCGCGCCACGATAGGCTGCGCCCTCCCCGTGCCAAGAGCGCGCGCCCCGGTGCGCAAAACCCGCGCAGCGGCCAAGAGATGCGCTGTAATCTCCAAGGGGCAGCAGGTGCGCTCGCAACCCTTCAAAGGCCCACATTAAACCGTAAGGGAAACCGGTGCCTCTAATCACATTTCAAGGTAGCTTTCAAGTCCATTTCCGCCCCAACATGTCCAATTATTAAGCTTTGTTAAGCGGACTGCAGCTTGAATTGGCTGCCGACTGCTCTAGAGTTACAGCGCCCCCGCCCCGAAGGCTGAGAGATGGGCCAGAGAGCCACTTCTGCAGGAGGGCAGATAAATCTCACCGAGAAGGGGCCGGCCACAAACCTAATAATCATCTACCCACTCACGTTAGTGAAGGATTAAAGGGCTTCAAATGGATTTAAGGTAAAAGTGCAACTCCCCGAGTTACCAACATATCTGGAGCATGGGGCCTACAACATACCTCGTATGGCACAGCAACTGTGCATTTACACCCTCTCCGTTCATCCATTCATCCAATCCAGGCATCTCTCTACCCGTGCATGCATTCGTCTCTCTGCCTACCCGGCTATAAAGCTCTCAAACCCATCTAGGAAGGCAGGTGCTTTTGGAATCGTCGACATTAACAACAGACAACAGACAGCCGAGCCAAGGGTCATCTCTGTTTCTAAGAGCCCTGTACGACCAGAGCCTTTGAAAATATTTCGCATATTATGCAACAAAGATCACGTTAGAATATGATACGGTGTCTTCAACGTTTAAAAAAAGGTGTTTTTTAACCCCTGGGAGCGTTTCACCGTAGCACATCAGATTATGTGAATACTATTTACTAAAAGTGAGTTTTTAAAACCTGAACTAAGAAACATTGCTGCCTCTGATGACTGTGCTGTCAGCGAGAGGCAACTCAAATGTCACGTGTAGCCCTACCTGTTGCCTACATTCTTATAGACGGAGCAACATTATAGTCTATTAAATCAACATGAGTTTTTTGCGCACGTGAAGGAGCTTCTGTAAGTGATAATGAACAAAAAAGGCAACTTGGCGAAACAAAGCATTTGCCTAGGATCACAACATTTGGTCAAGTAAGAAAAGAGGGACTGATTCTGGATTTTACAGTTTCACACTGCAATTAACCCGCTAGATTATTTCCCTAAAGTTAATGCCACAAGCGGGTCTGCTTGCTGTCTACAGCCAGGCCTGATCACTTGTAATTGTTGCCCAGCCCACTTCAGAACTAACTCGAGTATTTTCCAGTCAAGAGTCACCTGCCAGCAGTGAGGTTATTGCTCCTTATATGAACTACAATGACTATTTCCCGAGGCCTGGTGCACCAGAGCCCAGCCACGTCATTGTCTACAAATGGACTAGCCAGTGGTGTATCCATGCCCACCACTTGGACATCTGAGCTCAGAGTACATCACCCGAATCATATATATTGCGCCTACCCCTGCTTTTTGCTCCTTGGCTGCTTCATAGGACGGAAGCGCACTCCGGTAGGGTGGGTTCTGCTGTTTGAGAGCTCTTGACAATAGCCACACTCCAATTAACCTGGGACTGCACGTTAGGAGCAGTTTGTCCTGTGCCTATCTCCCACCCCACCCTTCTCTGACACCACACTTAATCCTGGCTCTCTGGACCTCTTCCTCTTGGAGAGCCTCCTCACTGCACTGCATGGCTTAGACACTCTTTGTTGTGCTTGGATGATATTTTTCAGAGACAAACTGCAGTGCCTCACCTGAAACATGGACACAGCTACATGTCAATGGGGAGGGCACTGCAAACAGGTGCCCACTAAAACAGGATATCACAAACCTCCGGATAACGACCCACTGGGGTCGGCTGGAGGCTGAAAGGGGCTCTCCTGGCAGTACCCAATCACTCAACAGTAAGCATCAGAAACACTATAGCATCTTAAAATGAGGATTACATAAAGAAATGGGGGCACATCTAGGGCGTTTGAAAACTGGGCGCTTGCAGCTTAAGCATCTGGAGAAGATGGTGCACTCGGAAGGAAAGGCTGGCCTGTCTCGGAGAGGAAGGGGAGCTGGAATACAGTCCGCCACATGCCAGGGAAGGCTTACACGTGACTGCCTGTCACCTGCCCGCCATCACATCTCTTCGTCGCTCGGGTGGCACGCCTGGCTCCTGTTACAGCGAATCTCCTCATATGCAGAAGCAGCGGCAGGCGGGGCTGTCTGCGGCCGTGCTCCCTACTAAAGCTCATTTCCTGCTGCCGCTGCTCGTGCACAAAGATAGGGAGAGAGGTGACAGTCAGTGGAAAGGGAAACCAAGGCCTAAATAAATGAGCTGAAGATTAGAATCAATGCACGAGGCTGAAATGTGCAACTATTTTAACAAAGGGTGTCCAAAACTTAAAGAATTAGACTGCATCAGTGCAACGTACTTGGAGTGATACTTTGCAAGTGAGGGTTCCCATACGGATGTGCCCCCCAACCCACCGCGTCTGTGATCTGAGGTCTTCTGACTCAAACTGCAAGCATCTGATGCCTTCATCTGGCCAGCCATGCATCACGGGCACCCACCCCTGTACAGGCAATCCGTAGCCCCGCATACAAAGGCGTGGTAAGTTACTCACACTTTCACCCGCCCTGCCCTTCCTTGCACTTTTGTTGTAAAGTTCCGCCGAATAGGCGGAGAGCTCTATACTGGGCCGCAGGCCCTAGGCTTAGACCAAAAACTGCCACAAAGTGCTCCTATCATTAAAGCTTTTCATCCAGAAATTGCCTTGTGTGCTATCCTACATTCAGAATAAAGTGGCAGGCAAGTGTTGAAACTGCAGCTCTTTTACAATAATTAAACGAACATAGACTAAAAACAATGCTCAGGGCGTAACACCTTGTGTACAATTAATGTGTTTCATCAAATCCTGAGTCCAGCTTTCTGCGCCAAGAGATCTCTAGCAGTGACATTTTTGCTAGGTGGAATATTTTTTCCCCATGATATTTCTCCATCTCTGAGTATCCCGGGCACCCCAAACACCTCCAAGGCACGCTTCGGACAGAGAGTCCTCATATAGACATGCCCACAGGAAAAGCAGCTTCCAGCTCAATATTGTCTCAAGTAAGCCATTCAGTCCACATGAGGGTATTTCATGGTTAACTTGTTTGCACAGTGAGTGTGCAGGTACTATTATCAGGGAGTGGGATTTAAATCGCTGCACGTCACTCGGTAATGGCTACAATACACACAATCCTTAATGGAGCAGAAGGCTATAGTTAGGGCGGGTAACCACAGCGCAGACTCACAGCTGAATGGAATAAGCATGTGCCGCCTTCTTCACGGCGCTAGGGCTTCTATCAGCTACAGGCATGAATTCTACTCAAGCAAGAACTTATATGAATCAATCTGAAAGGCGCTCTCATTCCAGCCCCGATATGACCTGCGGTGTTCTTTATAAAATGTTAGATAAAATTAAGTTTTTTGTGTGTTTTTTTAGAGCGCTGAATTGCAAGACGTTGGGCTAATTCTACATAATATACATTTTATATTCATACCCCAAAACAGGTCTTTACTATCAGGGTGCTCAACAAATTTAACAAACCATTTAAAGAAGAAAACAGAGATTGCCACGATGCAGCCTTAATATTACAACTTTTAAGAACCTGCACACAAAACGAACAACTCCACATTCAGATGTTTGTGCAAAACCAGAGAGCGATTTATGGGAAGAAACCTACAAAAAGCACTTTGCCCAGCAAAAGGATTGCAACTCTTCGGATTTTTGAAAAGCAGGAAGGGGAGTCTTCAGCTGGAGAACTGAGTGACCTCGTGACACTCACTGGACACCAGCGATCGCCATCTTCTGTGCTAAACATGCGTGTTGGTGAAGGACAATAGCCAAGAACATGATGTAAGTGAATTTCATCAGAGCCCTGGCTCACCGGGATCCTTGATTAAGTGCAGGGTTAAAGTTATGTGATCAAACTTGGGGTAACAAGTACCAGCTTTCAGATGAGCCATGCAGTACTCAATAATTCAACCAGTCCAGATACAACTGTGCAGGACACGGATGAACTCTGCACAGACGACTCTTCGAAAATCTTCAGCCATGAAGGAATGAACTCAATTTTCCTAAGTTTAAGTTAGGAGGTGCAGGACCAATACTAATTCTTCACAGGAGTATGTGAGTGAGCTGACCTGTACCATACTCTTCACACCAAGCCATCATCTAGGCACTGCACTGTCAGTTGTCTACAAGGGTAGTAATTACTGCATTAATACTACAGTACAGCAATATACAGCTGGGACAAGGAAACGCAAATAAGATAGAAGAGAAAGCGTAGAGATCAGGGCTCAGAGAGGTGTGAACAAAACATTGTCTACTAGAGGAAGGAGCTGCTAAGTCAAAGCC
Organism: Pleurodeles waltl; assembly: GCF_031143425.1. Classification (NCBI taxonomy): domain Eukaryota; kingdom Metazoa; phylum Chordata; class Amphibia; order Caudata; family Salamandridae; genus Pleurodeles; species Pleurodeles waltl. The sequence goes on from NC_090443.1 coordinate 957,463,855, forward strand.
GGTTACGTTTCAAGTCAAATCAAATAAGGGGCTTGAGTGAGATCAGAGCTCAAAACAATGCCCTATTTTGCGGTCTCACATTAAGCTTAGTGAATTGTCAGACGCTCAAAGAAGCTATCCAATGGCGATCATGGGGGCGGAGAATTTTATCACAAGCGCAGAGTCTTCCCAGTATGGAACAGGTCGACTGCCTCTGGGAGGCGTTGGGAAGCAAATCCAAAGCACCAATTAAAAATCCGATTACTTTCACATTTGCACATGATGAGCAGCTTCTGCTTTCTAACCCAGAATTATCTCTGAGCCAAACCCTGCATCTGGCTGATTAGTAATGCTTCAATGTCGGTTAGAAATTAAGTCTTTCTAAGAAGGAAGCTTTCCCCCATTTCTAGTACTTGACAAATGACAAATTCCCAATTTGGCAGTCAAATGATCAATGAAGGGCTTTAAATATTTTGGGTTACATGTTTTACCGGATCCCATATTTAATGTTAGGGAGACACTAAAAGAAAGGAAGCTGGGACATGAAAGACAATCTTCCACGAACTTCACTCTCTTAATTGCAGAGAGTTAATGTTATGTTGTCTATCAGCTTGCATGTCAGGAAAACAAACACAGTTACTATTATACAACACCATAGTTCAGTTTTTTAGATGAACTGATGTCATGGTCACTCGCCAAAGCATCTATTAACCTCCACCAACGTGAATTTTAACACTGGACGTGGAACCATTATGCAATGTCTCCTGGGACCATTATATAGATGCATATTTATATAAATATAGGTGTACAAACATTATATCGTTCTATATACGTATAATATATATTTGCTCATACACAGAGTGTAATATGCTATTTATTACCATTATTGATGGTGGGAAGGGGACATTATACGAGGCACACCCTTGAGAGACTCGGGATGGCCTTCTCCTACCTCAACAAATAGTATATTCCACTCTGCGCAGATGTATGTATGGCTAATGCCACACTATTGTCCATAGATATAAATAGCTAATTTGTTTAATTGTTTTCCTAAAACGCTTAATAATACTTCTAACTAGTGTCTGATTGTGGTGTCCTGATATTGCAAATGATGCATATCAGTACGTCCAAGGATGCCAAAGTAGGAGACATTGTTAAATCACATTTATTTATAAAAAGGCTGGGCCTAGTAACTCTTTGCTTTGCAACACTGGTTCTCTCACTCACTAGCATTTCTTTACTTTCCTTTGCCTTCCACTGTGAGCTCTTTTTCTTTAGATTGTATGGCCTCCCTTGTGTATGTAGACACAGGTGCAGAGTTTTTGTTTCTTTAAGGTGATAAGTCATGTTTACACCCGAGCGTTACGGGTTCATATAAACCTGCAGCTGTCATTTTTTGGCATGATTAACAAACTGGCAAAGATAATTCTCTAGCAGTTTTGGTAGCAGTGTGTGGAGCTTGCTTGCTAAAAAGAGACTGTCTCAGAAAAGTACAAAAAGTCTGAAAATTCTCCTTTGTTTTAAGAACTGTATTTTTTTTTTTTTATTCTCACAAGAAATTGTCTTATTTCATTCTCACAAGGCTGAAAGTGTAGAGTTCTCCGGGTACCTCAAAGAAGTGAAGTTTGCGACTGTCCAGCTGTTTCTTTCACTTTTCTTGGGACATGCCACTGGTATCCAGTTCAAAGAAACAAGTAAAGCTTGTATTTCCTTCTCACATGATTTTTTCTGAAGTGGCAATTGTTCAGAAAGATGCCCTTGCCAGAGGATTAACAGCAGATATTGAAGAACTTTAAGACCTACTGACACCATCCTATTGGAGGACTTGCATGGCCTTTACTCTGAAGGATGGCTCTGCAGCTTGAAGTTAAGCACAGCAGGTGTGATTGAGTTTTAAAGTTAGTTAAGATGAAGTATAGATATAACATGGCAAAAGACCTTTGCACTGTAGTAATAAATGGCAAATGTGCATTTAGTAACTATGCTTTATTAGCTACATTTTGTTTCACCAGCATGGCATAAATCTTTATGCGATTAGCGTCAAAATAAATGTGGCCCAGTGACACATTATTTAGAGCAATTGTACTACTTATCATGCATTCACATCAATCAATCAATCAGTTCTTTTAAAGCGCGGTTACTCACCCGTGAGGGTCTCAAGGCGCTGGGGAGGGGGTCCTCAGCCGAAGAGCCACATCTTGAGGTTCTTCCTGAAGATGGTGAGCGATGGGCTTAGTCTGAGGTGCAGGGGGAGTTTTTTACAGCTCTTTGCTGCGATGTAGGTGAAGGATCGTCCTCCAGCGGTGGTTTTACAAATGCGAGGGATGGTGGGCAGGGCCATCTAGGCTGAGCAGAGGGATCTTGCGGGGGTGTGGGAGGAGACGCGGTGGTTCAAGTAGGCTGGTCCTGCATTGTGAATGGCCATGTACATGTGGGTGAGTAGCTTGAAGGTGATTTGTTTCTCGACTGGGAGCCAGTGGAGGGTCCTCAGGCATTGGGAGATGTGTTCTTGGCGTGGGAGATTGCCATAATGCAAAGCTTCAGTTAAAGTTTATGACAGTACAGCAAAAGTGACCTCATAAACACATTTTACTGCCTCACAGATTGTATATAACTATTACTTTACACATGGAAACAACTCTCCCAATGCTCACTTATCTTTAGAGTATGATTTTACCTTGCAACACAAATTTAACCCATTTCATCCTGGTTTTGGTTAAATATGTTTGTTAAAACAAATTTACATGAAAAAGTACATCAACCTATATTTCTTTTTATGTACGTAAATATACACACACACACACACACACACACACACACACACACAGAAGAGCAGAGTATGAAATGCTATTCATTAACACACAAAGTAACAGTGAAAACACCAAAAAAGGACTCCATACCAGTTTAGAAAAATAGCCAATATTTATCTAAAGCAAGACCAAAACGACAAAAATCCAACATAAACAAGCAAAGAAATGAATTTTTAAAGTAAAAATAGTTTGAATCCATAGAAATCAATGGATGTGTTGTTTTAGCACAAAGTACCTGATATGCATCACAAGTAAGGCCGCACAGGAGAGCGTGCATCAGAAAAGCAAGCAATGCGTTGATTTTTTTTTACTTGCAACCGAGGCCATGCGTCAATTCCTTCTCTGACAGGTAGGTGATGCATTGATTCTTTCTTTGTAGGGAAGGGATGCGTCGATTTCCAGACAAGCAGCCTCAGGCAATGCAGTGATGTTGATGATTTTGCCGCCCAGGGTCGAGGCGTGGAAAATTCCGATGCACTGTGAAAAGGGACCGCGTTGAGAACAGGCGCTGCATCGATTCTCCGGCCGCTAGGTAGACGGTGCGTAGAATTTTCAGCCGCTGGACAGGTGCGTAGATTTTTCTGATGCACACACAGCTGTGAGTGGATTTTCCCCCACAGGTTACCAGCTTTCACCTGTAAGAGCCCAGGGACTGGATTTGGAACCACTTAGCAAGTCAGGACTCTCAGCAGAAGAGCCCAGGCACTGGCAGATGAAGTCTTTGATGTCCCTGAGACTTCAGAAGATGAGGCAAGCTTAGTCCAAGCCCCGGGAGAAACTTCATAAGCAGGATTTCAGAAAGCAAAGTCCAGTCTTTTCCCTCCTAAGGCAGAAGCAGCAGCAGCAGCAGGCCAAGGGGCAGGTCCTCTTCAAGCATAAAGCTCTTCACTTGGGCAGAGGTTCCTCTTGATCCATAAGTAATCTAAAGTTGTGGGGTCAGACATCCAATGCTTATACTAATTTCTGCCTTTGAAGTAGGCAGACTTCAAAGGAAAGTCTTTGTAGTGCACAAGACTCTGCCTCTTCCTTGCCCTGCCCCAGACACACTCTTGGGGGTTGGAGTTGGTATTGTGTGAGAGCCTTTTCAAGTGCAAGTGACAGCTCCTCCCTCTCACTCCAGCTCAGGAACACTCATCAGAATATGCAGGACACACCTCAGCTCTCTGTCTAACTGTCTAGAGTGAATTCACAAACAGACCAACTGTCAGTCTGACCCAGACATGTATTCACCAGCCAGGCAGAGGCACAGAATGGAGAAGCAAGAAAATGCACACTTTCTAAAAGTGGTACTTTTAAACAGACACTCTAAAAACCAACTTCACCAAAAGATGTATTTTTAAATTGTGAGTTAAGAGACCCTAAACCCCACATCTCTATCTGCTTCCAAAGGGAAACTGCACTTAAAAGATATTTAAAGGCAATCCCCCATGTTAACCTATGGGAGAGACAGGCCTTACAATAGTGAAAATTGAATTTGGCAGTATTTCACTGTCAGGACATGTAAAACACAACAGTACATGTCCTACCTTTTAAGTACACTGCACCCTGTCCATGGGGCTGCCTTGCCAGGTCGACATGGCAGTGCACACCTGCACTCAGACACTGCAGCAGCAGCTCTGAGACATGTTTACAGGACTACTCATGTGAGTACCACACTCAGTACTGCAGGCTCACTAGTAGCATTTGATTTACAGGCCCTGGACACACATTGTGCACTATACTGGGGACTTGCCAGTAAATCAAATGTGCAAATCATGGAAACCAATTGCCAATACAATTTGGACAGAAAGCATATGCACTTTAGCACTGGTTAGCAGTGGTAAAGTGCCCAGAGTCATAAAGCCAAAACAAAGGTCAGAAAAAATAGGAGGAAAGAGACAAAGTTTGGGGATGACCCTGCAGAAAGGGCCAGATCCAACAATTGGTCATAAATCTGTTCACAGTTGGGCATGAATGGATTAACTCACAGAAAAAGTTAAAAGTATCAGGACCGTTAATTGTTTGGGGGGGGGGGGGGGGGGGGTACTTCAGTACTCCGGTAGTTCTAAAAATGTTAAAAAAAATACTCAAGTCTGATTGGTCAACTAAGCTCTTTTTCTCCCGCTAGCCAATTTGGTACAGTGGTTTCACAGTAGGAGCCACAGTACTGGAGGGGTTCTGACTGGCTGGCTGCAAAATCGGGACAAAATGTTGAGGTTGTCATTACAGGATTCTGTCCAGTGTAGAGCCTGTGTACAGCAGGGCTAGGCTGCAGGGCCAAGCTCTCCGCCTAACCCTCCACAAAGCAGCCAATCTCCACTGAGCACGGCCTGCAGACATCCCATCACCCCAGTCACATTTTGCATCACTAAAAACTTCCAAGTGGAAGTTTATTACATCAGCTTGTTCATAATAACTGTGATCACCACTTCTAGGGGTTTATTTACGAAACTGTTGCACAAACTGACGATGTACAGGAAATGGATTGTTGACACATGCCCTCATAAATATTATTTTTGTGAAGGACAAGCTTGCTCACGTTTACTGTACAATATTTGTATTCCTGTGCTATCAATAGGCACCGGGTCACACTTGACGGTGGCTCAAGTGACACACTAATGCTCTGATTGGGCTAAGCGGTCCGCCCAGGGTGAAAAATAACTTGTAAAAGTATGGTGCAGCTTATTCTGAGCTCTGTTCATGTCTGACAGGTGTTGTTTTTGCTTACCCGGTTCTGGAAGTCTATATTCAGCAGCAGAGACATTCTGGGATTGTTTCGTTTCCTGTGACTACCCCTGACTCTTGCTTCACTCTCTCTTTGCTGTGTATCTAACCCTAGGCATGTTTCCAAAGAAGACAGAAAACTATTTATAATGTGCCAGCCAGGCGGTAGAGCAGAGGGCATTTAAAAGCACAAAAAACATTGGTTAGAGTCACTTAGGTCTAGATGGGCCGGTCCCTACTTATGTTGAACAAGCACTGGACAGGCCAATAGGTCTTTACTTTTCAATGGTGTTATCCAACATATCAGCGTTGCCAGTACTTTTTACCCTGCACCCATCCCCTGGCAATCAGTCGTTATCGGTCGCGGCTTGCAGGAATTAAAAGGGGTGGGGTGGCACGTTAAGGGGGCGGAGGGCTGCTCTGTTCCTCTGCCGTGCCACTCTTCTGTCCCTCATCGCTCCTGAGAGGCACAGGCTTCCAGCCTGCTCTGTGCCAATCCTGACGCTGCTCAGAGCAGCGTTAGGATTGGCAGGGAGAGCCCTGTGCGCATGTGTGTTTGGCCGGCCCGAGACGGCCGGCCAAAAACACACACACACTAAGGGGGATGCACAGTGCACTCCCCTCGTCCTCGTCATACCCCATGGCCTTGCCCCTTTAACAACCATGATAATAAACAGTTTATTATTATTTGGTTGTTAAAGGTTTGCAGCGGCTGCTGCTGACGGCAGGCAACGCTCCTCCACCCTAATGGAGGACCCGCCTTTGGTAGTTACGTGGAAACAGGAAATGGGAGGAGTGGGTCTCAAAGAGCAACTTTTATTCTGCTTTTGAGAATACCTCGTTTATGAATCATATAGTTTATTTGGTGTTACACTGATGCATCATGCTTGTTGATCCTGCTGGTTTTATTTTCCTCCACCATGTATCCAACTCTGGTACACAAATGGTACATTGGTATATAATTAATTTAATTATGACTACAAAGTCAGGTATTGTTCTGAAAATCTGTTACAGGCCTGAACTTCTTAAACCAATATTAAATGTCCTGCACCCAACACTCAAAATCTGTTGGTCTCTTATTACGCCTTCTGCTACTTTTGACAGTTATATACAAAAATAATATTCAAAGCAAACAACACTAAATCATAAAAAGGATCTGAAGAGTTAAAGCCATGCGAAGATTCTGGACTATTATTAATTGATGAGAGGCTGCTGAAAACAGAGGAGAATCAGGCAGATACTGTTGTAAGAAAGGAAAACGGGGCAGGTCTGTACGGTTGAACATACGTGTCCAAAGAATGCACAGGTCTGTGCAGCATTCACTAACCTTCCAAACGAGTTATTTCAGTCTTACTCGTATGTCATTCTCTTGCAGCTAAGGATAACTCTGCACTTAATCCTTCACCCTGGGATTATATGTTGGAGTCAGGAGTTTTTCATTTTTCAGCCTTCTTTAGGATGCTTGTCACTCTGTGTAGTGGGTGAAAACCAGCCTCATAGGAGAAAGAGTAACATTTCTTTAAGGTTTCGAATGACAGTGACTTGCAGGTTCTTCTTCGGGACTTTTTCTGCAAAGCGCCAGAAGGGCTTTGAATAAAAGTGTTAATCCAACCATTCTCACATTTTCTCTAGCAACAGCAGCGCAATCCAGACATTCCTGCCTTTGGCTAGTCCGCAAAGGAAACAAAACAAAGAGAGATGAAGAGAAAAGGATAAAGAGATAGCTAGAGAGTAGGGCCAATGTGGGAGTGAATGTCAGTGATGGGCCAACCCTCTGGGTTCCATGCTATGCAAACTTTGTGTCTTTAGTATTTTGATACATGGATTTTTCGGCTGTGCTTTTTCTAATATCTGCACATGGTCATTGTCTTCCACTAGCGAAAATGTCCTTAAGTATGCACACAAAACACTGACTACAGAGACAACTGAAAGACCAAGAGCAAACATTGAGACTGTGTATGAAACCGTATCCCCTACCTCACCAAAAAATACTTCGGTGGACATATCAAATCAAAAGGTTATTGGAATAATATTTTTAGACCTGTGGTGGGAGTCCGGAGCGCCATGGTTGCCATTTCTCTGACACAATGTAAGTGTGTACTTAACTAACTTGTCCCCAAATGTCATGGTCAAAAACATGGCCACCACCGTCCAACACAGTTTGTGAATTTGGCCCAACCACCTACTTCTGATGCATTTTTCAACTGTAATAGAACTTTTCTGATTCTTTAACTTCATCCACTAAATCAACGATACCGTAACAACTCTTTGGGGCTCATCTATAGAAAACGTTTAGATGCCTGTTATCAAAGACAAATTAAAATGTTTACCTCCTTTTTGGAGGGCTGGAGTTCAAAATTTGTTTCCAGACTGTTTCATTCTGTTATTTACAACTCTAAGAGAGTGTCCACCATCTTAGAACAGTAAATTAGAACAAAAGAAGAAAACTGCTGACGCATCAAGAAGTATGAGCATGCATGAAGGAAGAGGCAGGCGTGTTTATAGGTCATCATACTTGTGCTGCTGCAGAATTATTATGCATTATCACACATGCCTGATGATGCAGTTACCATTGTGTGTATGCTTTTTTTTTTTTTTAGCTGTTCTGCACTAGCAAACAAGCCTTTTTTTCCTTTTTGCTAATTCGCAAAAGCATTGTCAAAAAACACTGGAAAAGCTAAAACGCTGGATGGCACCAGTGAAAAGCAAGACCTGCTGGCTTTTCCAATGCTAGGTTAACATAAGCAGGGACCGACCCATTAAGACCCAAGTGACTCAAACCAATGTTATTTGTGCTTTTAAATGCCCTCTGCTTCAGTGCCTGGCCGACAGGTTATAAATAGCTTTCTATCTCCTGTGGAAACATGCCTAGGGTAGATTCACAGCAGAGGGAGAGTGAAGCAAGAGTCAGGGGTAGTCACAGGAAACAAAACAATCCCGAAATGTCTCTGTTGCTGAATATAGAGTTACGGGACTGAGTGAGCCCCCGAAACACCTGTCAGACAGGAAACAGGAACCAGAATAAACTGCACGGTACTTTTACAAGTTATATTTCACCCTGGGCAGGCCGCTTTGCCCAGTCCAAGCCCCAGTGTGTCACTTGCACCACCCTAAGGGTGGCCGGGGGTCTATCGATGGCTCATAGCTACAAATATTGTACTCTAAATGTGAGCATGTGTGATCTTCACAAAAATAGTTAACAATGACAGGTGTCAAAAATCGCTTTACAGTACTTCGCTAGTTTGTGCAACAGTGTAGTAAATAAAACAACCCCCTCCCCCTCAAACCCAGATGTGGTGCTCAGAGTCGTTATGAACAAGCTAAGTTATTAAACTTTCAGTTGGAAGTCTTTACTCATGCGAAACGTGACTGGGTAATAGAACGTCTGGTCTTTACTGAGCTTTATGGCACTTCAACACCAAGGAGGTGGTGGACGCGTGAGTTAACATGGATAGATTTCTGCATCAACACTTACCTGTTCAGGGTAATGAATCCACTCATTTGGTAGACTTCATCACTCGTTTCATAAGGGCCAATCATGTTCGCCTCTTGCTTCCGAGCGATCTGCTTTCTCAAGTGGCTAAGTTTGCCATCTGTGAGGATAAACCTCGCACCTGAATCGCACCCCTAACCAAATCGTTATTTCAAAGGTCCAAGCATAGGGCCTGTGGCAACACTCCTCACCCCTGAATTGTCCCTCTGAGCAACTAGCTACTTCAAAGCACTTAGTATAGGGCCTCTGAGGATGTTTCTCACCCCTGAATTGGTCCTGTGAGGATACACACACACCTCAACTGCCCCACCCACCAATGCGCTCTATCATGGGACCAAGCATGGGGCCTGTGAGAATGGTCCTTACCAATGAATCATCCGATTTCCCCCCTGTCTATCTCAAAAGGCCAAGCATGGGGCCTCCTCTGAGGATGTTTCTCAGATGCTCCTGGCCCCCTAATAGATTACCTTGCTGTCTCAAAAAGGGCTAAGCTTGGGACCCGGGAGGATACTCCTTACCCCTGAATTGCCTGCACTATCTGCCAACACGCTATCCCACAAAGCTAAGTTTGGAGCCTTTGAGGATGCTACCCAACCCTTAATCGGTCCTGTGACCAACCTGCTGTCTCAAAAGGCAAAGTATGGGCCTGTGACAATGTGCCCAGATCATCTATGCTTAAATCAGATGCACATAAAAAAAATCCACTCTGGATATTTCAGCCACACGTAGGGTCGCTCGCCTCATTCCAATCAATATCTTATCCGTGCATTGGCATTTAGCACAGACCTCTTTCCATTATCAGGCAGCGTGCCCAGAAGAGACAAGGTGATGGTGACCTGAAGCAGCGAACAATACACTTTGCGTGCTGGTGGGAACAAAAGTCGCAAACAAAATTTTCAAGTCATATGAATCTGTGCAGGGACAGTGCACAATAGTGACAGGAACTTTGTACACAATGAATCATTGACACTAAACATGAATGTAAGGATGAACCCACTCTCTGAAGCAATGATCTATACTGGTGGCACTTTATTGAGAGAGGGGGTCTGCTGAAAATCAGAGAAACCGTGATCCAGGAGTACTGGGGCCTGCATCCTGCAAGAACAGTCACAGGACCACTGAATATATGCAGGAACAGTCAGACAGAGCATCAACTTGTGAAAGGAGACTTCAGCAGTAGGATATTCGACCCAGCAAGACAAAGGCATAGTTTATAGTTACACACTCATAACATGGTATGAGTAGCACCGGCAAACAAGTTTTTAGTGTAAAGACAAACGCCACATAGCTCTCTTCTAGGAAACCGATAGCAAGGATGTCAACGCTGCCAAACCTATTTCAATTTCTCCAAAATAAGGTAGCTTGTCTATCCCTGGCTCCGCATCTTAACTCATGTAGAACTTCATTAGCAGTTTGTTGAAACTGTGATCTACTTAAAACCATAAACATTCAGTACTTCTGGAGGTTCACAGACACACAATATGGAAACAAAATCAGTGGCTATTTGGCTATCAGGCCTCTGAAGTCTAAAAACGGTATTCGCCCTTCTCGAGAACTGAACTACGGTAAGTACCTAGACTCATATAGGCACCATCCACTGGAACAATTTCGCATCATCGCTCATGAAAATTCACACAATTTATGATGTAAATCTATTCCACAACTGATCGGCCATTCCCAGCCCATCTGGAATAAACGATTACTATACTCTAATATATCTCTTATTTCTGGCAAAATCTTCAACAAAGCGGTGGCAAAGAGGTACCAGCACCACCACCACCTTTGTAACAGCCTCCTTGATTAAGTCCCTCCACAATCTTGCATTTCGCCACTGCCAGAGATCTTTTGCTGAACTCAGATTATCCAAGTGGTTACTGCCCTACAGCCAAGGCCCTGTCTGTAACAAAGGTTCAGGACAAAGTAGTATCAATGCAATTAGGGTCTTCCTAGAACACAAGTCTTAGGAGAGCGACAAGCTGGCACAAACCCCTCACTGTAGGAGCTCGGACTAACTTTTGTAGATGGCAAGCCCCAGCTCTTGGCAAATACAGACAAGAAGCACCACTGCTGGCGGTGACTCTGGACATAGCCCATTTTCAGGTTAGGTCGACCAAGAAGGATCCTCAAAGACTGCACATAAGCTTATCCCCATAATATCTGGCACAATCCTTAATGCCAAATTCGACTGTCATGACACCTTGTAAACAGGTTTCACAGAATACCAATGGGAATGTTTAGAATTTGTATGAAATGCCAAAGACCCGGGAAAAAAGAGACCAAACCTCCTTTGTACTGAAAAGGCACCGGCTCTCATGAAGGGACAGAAACAACTCAAGCTGCTGAATCACATGCAAGCGCTTGGCAGGCATATTCCCTCAAATCCATGAAGTGAAATCCCCCCCGTAAGTCCTTAAAAGACAACAGGGCTCTGCCAGTTTTCACCACAAACTCCTCCCAGCTGTAAAGCAAAAGCTCCAGCCATGAGCTACTTGAAAAGTAATTGAATGGCGGGAGGATTGTGATTTTGGGGCCCCCCTCCAACCTAGTGTGGGGACCTAAAAGGTGAACTGGACTAAGAGAGCACATCATGCTGAACTTTTTGGTGGTTGTCCCACTGTTCTAGGACAACTACAGGCTGAGTTATGGCCAAAAATGTGTTACAAAAGGAATGTCCCGCAAAGCATTATGGAGCGAGTTTCCAGAGTACAGTGGATATTGTAGTATCTGCTTCCCCTCTGTGCTAGGAGAGCCCAGTTGAGCGTTTCCCTTGTGTTTTTTTCTATTTAAAAGGCCCAGTTTGTATATTTTTCAACTGCTAAACTTGGGAAAAATTTAGGAATGGGGGTGCAAATCTAATCAGAGCTCATGTAAAGCACTTCAATCTTCTGGTCGAGTTGTTCCTATATAAATAAAAAAGAATCCCCCTCCAGGTTGCAGCCTAGGTGAGGCCCTGACACCGCAAAGAAACAGCGAGATGCCAGATGAAGAAACAACATGCCGCCACGAGCGCGAAGAAGAGAGGCAAAAGAAAAACAGTGCGCCGACACTAAGGTATATATATGGTCGACCTTGCAATAATCCAGGTAACAGGGTCAGTATCGAAGGCAGTAACAAAACAGCTTAAAGGCAGGATAAACCTAAAGCATTTATTTAACAAACCAAGGGAATTTTGAAAGGCAGGTCAAGGAAGGAAAGAAAGTGATGGACATGGTGAAAGCCCAAGGAAGTAGTTTACAGCATGTCAAGAGACAGCACATGAGCGCTGCCTCGCCTTGACCTAAAACATTTACCCCTTTAAGAGATACAATATAAAAAGTACTCATACAAAACTCAAAAGGATTGGCCTTCTTTCTCAAGGAAAAAGCGACAAAATTAAAATGGTAAATGTAAACAGAGTACATGTGGGCAGCAAAATAAAATTTCAGAAGTCCTGCGGCTCATGAAAAGTTGAGAGAACAAGGAAATGATTGAGAAGAGGCTCTCAGTTAACTTTAAAGATGGTAATGAAAAAGCATTGCAATGTCAATCGTTTTTACTTTTGTATATTTATTTAAAATATGCTTGCAAACACTAATGATAAATAGAAAAGATACAGGACACAGTAGTAAATGCAGAATTCACCCATATAGTGGAGCATGCACTGCTGCTATCTATCTACAATGGTGTATGCTAGTCTGGAGTGGAGAATAACTTTCACTCTACCAAAGCCAAAATGACTGACACTGTCAGAGATAGAGGGGGAAGTGCAGGAATCTTGGGGAATCTAAAGGGGCCAGGCAGAAACATGGGTGATGCACGCACCTTTTGAGGAGTTTGTGCAATGGGCGGGTGAAGCAGAGTTGGAGGAGGGGGTAACAGTATAGGATCGGAAAGGTAATGCCAATGTCCAAGGGTCAACATTGCCTTAGCAGGGTGTCAGCTTAATAGCGGCGAGGGGGAGAAGGTGGGACCTAGGCAAGGTGAAGATATCAGGAAGAGGAAGACAGAGCAACAGCAACCAACCACTGCTGCGATGTGCTGGTGTTGGTGTGCAATGACGGTGACACTCCTGGGACCTCTTCTAGTCCGAACAATTTCTTATCTTAGGTGATGGTGCAGTATCAACAGTACAACTAGGAAGCAATTTTCCTAAAATTGATCAATGCATCTCGGATGGACTACATAGACACCTTACCACCCACGCAATGTAAGAAATCCATTTAGTGACAAATGCAAGGAGGTAAGTTAGTAAGGAATTTTTTATTAACCACCCGGCAAGAAGAAGCTGGTGTATTCATTTCAGGGTAGATATTGTCCAATACAATTTCCCTATTGGGGCTCAAGTGTCACTGCGCCAGAGAATAAAATAACAGATCCTTCTGGTATATGAGAAACACTCAATTATAAGGTGAGAAGGTATCGATGGGTATTGTGTGTTTGAATCTAAAAATCATTAAAACATAGTGAAATGTATCTAGATATGTATCTGCAACATCGAAAACAGTGCACCTGTGTGATTAATAATACCATTTTGAGATGGGGGTTACAGAAGTGCCTGGTGCAGCGTGTGTGTAGATGTGTGCAGATGTGTGCTCAGGAGCAGTATCAATACATACGTAGCAGAACTGGCTGGGTCTCTGATACTTTGGGTTTTTAATGTACCTGTGCACCCGGAATCTTGATAACTAACAAGGCCTCACTATCATTTGTTGAAGACTTTGAGCTACCAATGTTACATTCCCAAAGTTCTTCAAGCCGGTATGATGACAAAACAAGAGAAGTCTGAGGCCAACTGTTTCAATGCGGAAAAATGGTCAAGGACCAGGATAATCGCTTACAGTTTATTCCATATATCTTGGGTAATCATTTCAGAGCATGAAGACTCTTGTAATATTTACCCTTTGTGGGACATTTATGCTACATGCAACACAAACCACACTTTTAACTGATTGTGTTAGTATTTGGTTCCATTCGCTTATTAAGGGGATGTGGTTAAGAAGTTCCATTCTGCACGCCTTCTTACCTCCACTGGAGCGGACCACTGTAGCAGGGACTAGCAGGGTTGCTCTGTGGCTGCTGGGTCGTGAGGAACACTAAAGGAGAAGTGGCGACCGCACAGTCAGCACTTAGTGGGATTTTGAGGTGCTGCAGCCCAGCAGCAGTCGTAGGAGCGAGGGCGTGCTGGTGGTGGACATCGCCTCCTCGGCAGTGGGCACACAGGGGGTTGGAGATTCTGATGAGGTATCACAGAAAGATGGGGTATGAGCATCAGCATCTTCTTTCAAAGGCCACAAACAGCAACAGGAGAAGGCCACAATAAGATTGGTTTACACACTAGATAACATTGGGCAAGTATGGTACAGTTGCAAATCTCACAAAAATAGAGGCAGTGATATTGTCCAACATTTAACCAATTTTAGGTAACTACAGATGTGTTAATCACTCAGAGAGGGATACACCTCACCCAATTGGGCATGTTCATAATTTCTTGTTATGACGATAAAGCTCTAACTACACCCACACCACCAACAAATAAGCAATAGTCTCAAAGGCTTGGCTTGGAGTCAGGCATAAATAACTTTGAGAAAAGAGTTAAAGAGTGCATGCATGTTTTCCTTCCCTTCTTGCCCACTCCTACAGACCACAACCACTGACAGTAACCTCATGTGTCTTGAGCCCCAAATCCAAGCATTCACCTTAGATTCTTACACAAATGTACTTCACAGTTCAAAGGATTAAGCAACTCTGTTTCCTGCCTGCAGGGTCTCAAGCTCAGCAGAGTGCAGTGTCAAAGATCAGAAGGCTGAGCCAGTAGAAGCCCTGGCAACCGCAATCAATCACTTGCCATAGGGAGTGATGCTTCAAAGAGTTTGCCATGTCCTTAACCAGTCTAATAACCAGCAACATCCTGTAAGCCTTCATTGGCAGTAGGTAAAGGGACAGCATATATCCAAATGTCGCATGCATACTGCTTTTCCAAAATACAATAACCATTTTGGCCTCCTTATAAATTATGTAGAACTTTTTTCAGGTTATTTAACCTTTTAGGGATCTTTATAGCTTATCAAACTCCTTAGCACAGCAGAGATAAAAAGTATATACTCCAAATTCCCATGGGTATGTGAGTTCTTGATAGATACTGGAACTGCACTAATTAATGGCCTTTATACAATATTACCATGAAGGGTTTGGTTACACACCCATCCATACACACTGCCATAGTGAGTGCAGGCGTTTGTGCATTTTTACAGTGTTCACTCTGGTACCAGTTCAGAAAGCTGTTTGTGCACCGTAGTTCTACTTAGGTATTATAATTTACAACTGAAAATGTAGCCTCATATTACTCCTGTCCAGGGGACACCAACGTGTTTTCTTTGTGGGTTTGGGGAAGGAAGACACCAGAAATTAAAAGAGGTGTGGCACTAAGAGTTTCTCGACATATCGAGAAAAATATATCTTTTTCCAGATTACCTATTCTTTATGAATCAATTACTTTTCAAGTTCTAGCCTTTGAATGCCATATGCATTACATAACCGCAGAGCAGTCACAAACAGATAAACACATCTCTCTGAACCAGCAAGCCTCCATACTAATCTATAACAAGCAAAATTTGGGAGATAGTTTAAGTTTGGCTGCTAGTTCCCTCTACCCCACACTGCTAGATTTTTAGGTCTCAGCTAGAAAGCGCATGGGCTGCCTTGAAGAAACATGTTGTACTTAATATGTGGGCTTCAGCCCACCCAGAGGCTTCCCATTTGCTGGCTTCATTGTCGCTCTCATATTATTTATCTTCATTTGTCCATGGCATGCATGCATTATGCCTCTTCCTGTGTTTAGCCCACCCTGAGAGCATGAATCAACTACTACTATCCATCCACAGCTCCCACTTTAGGAACTGTTTTGGGAACTACTTTTTTCTTTGTCTTTGAGCACTTCACAGGAGCGCTTGTGTTTTCACTCGCTGTGAGCTCCATTTCTGTAAACAGGCCTGTAAATCTTGTTCTTATCTTGTCACATTTGCTGTGCATTCAAAGACCAAGATCAAATGTCAGATACTGTTTTCCGATGGACCCTGTTTACTTTTTGTTCTCTGACTTCAAAGTGAGAGGATTTTTTTTTGTTAATGTCCCAGTGTTGCTTACGTGTCCCACAACCCTCTTCTGCTTCGCTGCTTGACCGGTCGCCCTACTCCCTCCCTCATCACTGCTTGCCGCTCGTTGTTATCCCCTCCATCCAGCATTGCTTGTTATAGCGTTGAGGCGGTGTTGAAAGCTCATAAACCTGGAAAGAATGTGCCTGTGTCGCTTGATGCGTTGACTTGACATATTAACTGGGTCAAGTCTCCCGAGGAGGTAGGCGCCATCAGTGCATAAATTCATTTCAGGGTATCACAATGTGAGATTATCAATATTTTTTGCCTAAATGCCAGTTTCAGTCTTGTGCATGTCGTGCTCTGTTGTGATCATCCCTTTTACTCTCCCACCCAGACCTCTTCCTAGAACTGTCTATAAGTTGTCTTCTCTACTTTTCTTTTGTCATTTCTCATTGTGTTGCCCTCGTCTCTCTTAACCACTTGACCAAGCCCACAATTTATCTGGCATTACTCAACCCTCCTCCCTCTGAATGTGGCTCTTAATAGTAGTCAACTTTTTTCCTTCAATCTCAGTTCAGCCGGTAGCACCAAGAGGCCCATCAAAGCCGACAGAGTGGTCAATATATGTGCTAAAAGTAACGTAACATTCTTTCTCATTTTTTTCCAATTTTGTACAGTTTCTTTCACCTCCTCCATCTGCGTCCGGTCTTCCTTTGGTCTTCTCTATCTCCTCTTTACCCAACATTTCCCATCCCTCCTTCATTTACACCTCACTTCTATTCCCCGACACTTGACTCCTCTCTATCACCTGTTCTGTCACCCTCCTTTCTACACTCACTTTTACACATTCTTCTCTAATTACCACCCAGTCTCATACATACTCCACTTCTTTCCTCATGTACTTTCGCCTTCCACCACCTCATCTATCATCGTCGCTTCCTACAGTCTTCTGTCGTCCTCATGTCTTCCTCCACTTGCCGCTCTTCCTATAATTTCCTGTGTTTTTTCTTCCCGCCCTTACATCTCTTGTACCCAGCTCTTCGCTTTCCTTTCCCCTGCTGCCCTCTCCCCCATCATTCTCATAACCTCCAGCAGGTTTGTCCCCTCTCCCAGCAACCCTCTTTCTTTTCAACTTTTTCCTATCTCACTCCTCCTCTATTACTTTACCCTCTGCCTCCTGCATTATCCCGCTCATGCTACCCATCGACCCTCGTCCCTCCCTCCGTTCCCCTGCTGTCATGTTTTCAGAAAGTTCCCATATTTTTCTTCCGCCCTTTCATCACCACTACCCTGCAGCCCTCATCTTCTATCCCTCTTCATCTCCTTCCCTCCGTAACCCTCAACCCCCTCGCCACCCAGTCGGCCTACTTCCCTTCCTTCCCTACTCTCTCCTCTAAAATCATCTCCACTTCTCCTATTTCCTGTCTGGACCTCTGTTCTCCATGGAACTCCTTCTCCACCACTTTTCACTCACAAACTCAGATGCCCTCTTTCCTATTTATCACTGTTCTTTCCTCTCATTCATCTCCCTCTCTCATCTCCACTGTCTCCCATTTACTGTCTCAACTCCCCCATTCATTTTGTCTTCTCCATCTGCACCACTCTCCTGCTTTCCACTGCTTCCCTATCCGCTGGTCTCTTCCTCTGTGCTTCCCCCTTTGCTCCTCTCTCACTTTTCTGTCACCTCGTGTCCACGCCTTCTTTTCTCTCACTTCCTCTCGTATTCAGACCTCCATACCGCCTACTGCCCCACCTGCACCCCATTGTCCATTTTGTTCTCTCATTTTTTGCCATGACTTCCTCCCTCTTCCACCACAATTAATTTTACCTCTCCCCATCCACCTCCACTTCCTCCCCTCATTCTCCACCCCTTCTGCTCATTTTCTTATTCCTACCCTTCAATTTCCCTTCCACTCTTCTTGCCTTTTACTACCCACCTCTCACCTGACGATTTCCTCTCCCCTCAACTAATTTCTACACTATTTTTTCTTTAATTTGTGGTTCCATTTAACCCCTACTCTCCCTCCTACCTCTCAACTATAACCCTTCCCTGGCTTCATTCTCTTTTCTCACCCCATTGCTCTGTTCTACCCTTCTTCTCTCCCACTTCCTTCAGTTTTCCCTCCCCACCCTCCTTCTCCTTTCTTCTCATATAGACAGACCATTCGCTGCGGTGCTCTGGCCTGTGATTTAGTTTCGGCTGCTAAGGGACGCTCCAGGCAGAGTGCTGAAATACACTAACATTGACAAAAGCAGTGCCCGAGGCCTACTGGCTTTGTCACTGCTTGTTTTGATCTAAATATTATTTCAAGGAAAAGGATAACAACGGTCCTATAAAGTTTCCCGCATCAAGTTTCCACATTAACCACAGTAACAGCATTTTCAACAGATGACCTTATTTCCCCTGGAGGTAGTTAAGGCCTCCTTATTAAAGGTTACAGACTTCCCAGTGGCTGCGGTGCGAACTTGCGGCCAGAGGATGTGAGTCTGCCCTAAAGCATCCTTTCCGAGCTGGGCCTTTTGCGCCTGAATTACCTCCCAGATACGTTCTCATCTGATTTGCCAGGTGGATAAACATGCGCATCGAGCGTTCGAGGCACACGTCAAAACAAGAGAAGCCACAATGGTTTCAGCCAATTAAACTGCACGACTCAACGAGCATCCTCCAGTCCTTTTACTTTGCATAGTGTCACCTTGAGAAGGGTGTGGGAATAGTATTTTCTGCTCCGATGAGGCGCTAAAATCCTTTTAGTTGTATTATTTCAAATGAAAATTATTTCGACCACTTATGACTGGAAACTGGGCGGCTATTTCTGATCTAAATATGCTGTAGAAGTCAAGGTGGCCTGATCGGCTGTGAAGAAATGTGGGTGCAGGCAGTCAGCAAAATAATGCACTGGCTTGCCTAGGCAGTTAACAGGCACACTTCCTAGTTGTGCCTGTCCTTTCTCAGACTGTTATAGGAATGAAAAAAAAAAATCTGGTTCTGAAGACTTAAAGATCCACCCGACAACTGTATGCAGAGATGGCAAAGTTTATGCTTAAAAAGTTGCAAACACCTCTTGGCTACTGACAAATGCTTCCTACCAACTCAAAAATATCATACCCAAAGTACAGGCGTCAAAACCTGGACATTTTGGAATTTTTTTTTAATTCAAGCTTCAAACTTTTTATTATAAAATGAATAGAAATTCAAACAAACCAGTGTAGTTTACCATGCATTAAAAACATGGACTACGATGGACTGAATCTGTATGTTGTAGAAAGTAAAGCCGTTTACTGCATAAACTAATTGAATGCAAACACGGTGGGGCACATGAGCGATGGAAATCTCACATTACGGCATCTGAGGTAGCCAGCCTGCACAGACCAAGACATGTGCTTGAATAAGCCCAAATCTGAATCACAAGTAAGGATGGGCAAAATGTTGAAACACCTTTCAGTGGATCAATCCTTAGCAATGAGGAAGGTTTTACTCACATGTACTTTCTGTGGACGTGGAAGCGCAGAGCATTTTAAGGGTCACGTGCCCTGCTCCATCCTGGTCACACTCAAGCCGCCTGCTCTCCACGAGCTTCTGGCTGAGGGTATGACCCAAAATGCGCACGGGTGGAACAGAACAGGCAGGAAGCATTGCATACTATCTAGGTTGCAAGCGACTGAATGGGTCCCGGCTAGTGATGGAATATTTCGACCTCCCACGTGTGAATGCTGTTTTTACATTTAGAAGAGCTGCACTAATTGTCACCAGGACAGTGTGAATCAAGTCCTGACTTTTATTAATAAGCATTCCAGAACTTGGTTCACTTCAAATCTACTTCTTTTAAGAAGGAGTCAGAGGAAGTTGCACTAGCCAGCTCCTCTAAAATATCATTACAACACTCGGATGAGTAGTGGGGTGATATGGGTAAATTTTGGATTAGATGTACTCTTCTCATCACTAAAAAGGTTGAAAGTTCTCCTTACTTCGGCCTGTATGAGTGGTATTTTGACACACCACTCAGATATTAGGGTCGCAGGTCATACACCCCCCCACCCCCAGGAAAAATGGATTACAGAAAACCCAGGAATGGAAGCCTAATATCATGCTGTCATGGAGTCATCTGTTGTCCTTAATCACAAGTAGGGCTCTTCTGCAAGTAACTTTAACATAAATTCAGAAGAGAGACAAATAATTGGCGTGTGGGAGAGTATTCAATACAGCTATTCATCTGTTAGTGAATGCAAGGCAGCCAATGGCTTTAGTGGTGCAGTGGCATAGATAGGAAAGAAAAGTAACCCAAGGAAATCATAGGTAACCCTTGAAACAGACAAAGTACTAGTATTCTGAATAAGAAAGGGGAAAGATAGACACCCGCCAGAAACAAGGCACATGCAACAAACATAGGCAAATAATTGGGATACGAGATGGACCTTCTAATTCATCTGCACTCAAGGTCGTGAAGTCTAACCAATGGGGCATCTTGGTGCGAGTTGAGACGCAGTAGAGTGATAACATTGTTGACAGTGGACAACAACACTGTGGTCCAGAGCGAAGGTTTTTCCTTATACGAGATGGGAGATGAATAGAAGCGAAAAAGCAAGCTGGGGCTACTGAGATCAGCCAGGCCAGGGGAAAGGGTGAATTGCTTGCCTCAAACAGGAAGTAGAACAAAAAAAGCCACACATTAGAGGGGCGATTCAAAGGCAAGTATTAAACACAAAGTTTGATTGACGCCATCCGTACTGTACTGAGATCACGACCAGAAAAGCAGACAGAATGCCAAAAGACCTCTTTAAGCTGAAAAAGAGCTGAAATTTAGTGGCCTTTGTGAAGCTGAAAACCATCAACACGATGTCCCTATTGCTTCTGCAACCGAGAGAACTGAAGCATTTAGTAGACCGTGCATACTGGAGGATGGGGCCTGCACTGGACCAATCCGAAATATTTCTATCCAATTCTGAAAGCACGCCGAGGGTCTACGGTGCTACAATTCAGTTATCCTTTTGGAAAAGAACATATCTAAGAGGGTAGAACTCAATCCATTTTGGGGAAGTTTTAACACTTACATGTTTTACGTCTTTAGATGAAATGACCGTTTTACAAGTCTAAGAACAAAATGGATGACTGAGCTACCAATGGGATTTATAAAAGCGATAATCTATGCACAGAAACTTAAAGAAGAGTTGCACAGCTCCAGTACTGTGATCTACATTTAAAAAATGTGGTAATCAATGGGCATCTTTACTTATTTGACTTATTTTTCTAACTTTTTGGTCTTTTTCAGGCCTTAAACATGCCCAAAAAAAGTTAAACTGAAGAGCTGGATACATCGCAAAAGTCTTTATCTTGTGTTTATGTTACCAATGAATAGGTCTAGTACTGTAGGGATGAATTCACAGCCTTAGAACAAAAGGTGGTAGATGGATGGAGCAAAAGCTGCAGAATTCGTACTTTCCAACTGGACTTTAATAGGTTTTGGAGGAAGGCAGCAGAGAAATCACAGAAGTGTGCCTCTTAACACAATTTTCACATGTCCATCGCCACGCGCACCTCGCCACACAATACATGCTGGCAGCGGACATGACCCTTCTTAAGGTTATATACTAGAGGACTTTAACATGTTAAGGCAATGCACAATTCTCACTGTAACAAGGCAAACAATGTGAAATGCAGACTACAAAGTTCCCACTGAACATCACAATGATAAGACTGCACACCACATGTGCATCCAACACATTACATGCATTCCACAGAGCCGAGCAATGCTGTGCTTTCAATTGAGGTGACCTGGAAAACACAACACACGTAGAATAACCAACACAAAACATCAGACAAAACACTGCAGAAGCATCCAACCCAGGCAAGCCATACAGCTGGAAATCACCCAGTTTACAACAGCACTAACCGCTTAGAAACCACATGCAGAACATTGTGTGTCCTCCAACAGGGTACATGTTATTAGGCACCAAAGTGCTCAAAGGAGCTCTGACCTTCTCAACAAGCTACATGAAAATCTACAACACGCGGCAGTACGTAGAACCGCTAGCACCCATACATAGCTATCCTCGTTTCTGAACCGCATCCCCTACCTTCCCTTACTTCACTCGCACGCCACAAGTCAGGCTAGAGGCGCGCAGAGTAACGCAGATGGCACCCAATCGATATGGTGAGATCAGCCACATCCATGAAATGTTAAATGAAAGAGATGTCAATGATTAAGATACTCTTACTGGAGAAAAACACACACACGCATAACACCCCCCACCCGCCTGATAACACAGCAAATCAGACTTGGCCTGTGTACTCAAGAGCTGCAAAGGTACCCAGACTCTTAACACTGGAAGACCACACTAATGGTATTACATGCTCCATACAAGTGACTAATGTAAGATAATACGTTGTGCTGAGAAGTACTTAAATGACAAACTGGGGATCGCAATTCTTGTCTGACAAATGTTGTTTTTTGCCCAATGCGGGGGAGGGTGATTAAGTGGTGATCAAGTTTCTCTTCCTGCCATTTCCCCAGTTCATATTTCTTTTATGGGTGGAAAACGCCAAATCCTCCGCACCCTCTTTCGTGACACTTTGCTGCCGAATATTGATAAGGTTTTATGTTATCCATAAAATGCATGCAAAATAACACTTGAGGAACTATTTGAATGAAACATGCTTCATGCATGGAAAGCACAGGGAATAAAACACAAGTTTAGTTAGATTGGAACGGATAAAATATGACTACAAAATTACGTAACATTCTATGCACAAAAGACATGTTTCTTAGCATACGTGATTGGAATTTGACATTTCAATAAAAATGTACTATATTTAAAAAGTGAAAATCTTAACATCAGGACTCATTAAAATCAAAGCCTTGGCATCTAGGAAGGCCTGCTACTGCGGGCTACAATCTGTCCACATGGCCAAAAGCTGCCATGTACAGATACCTTTTAGCTTTCTGACGCCAACCAAAAAGACAAGCCAGGGAGGCTTCCACATCAGTGGCACCAGCATGATGGATAAACCATCACAGAATGGGAGATAAGCCCCTGGGGACAGCAAAGCTGAATGAATCTTCATTCAGGGGTGACCATGATTTCACTCAACAGGCGCCATCCACCCGTGAGTCTCTCTATTTCGAGAGACCAGGAGGAAAACGCATGTCTCAGTGTAGATAAGGTGTTTTATCAGCTGTTTTTAAATAACTTGCAGAGATGCACAACGGTTGTTGATGCAGTGACGGTCCCTCTAGACACGGGAACTGACCAAGGTCTAATTAGGAAAACCACTGTGGTAAAGTGACAAAGGCAGCATCAGAGGAGGAGCATGCTCGTTTAAATCAGTGTATTATTAATTATAGTATTGAAACATAATAAGACCAAGAGTGTTTAAGACCTGTAGCTTACTACTGGTAGACTTCTGCAGTACACCCGCTCTGACATTTTGCTATCTTATACTGGACAAATAGGGCTAGCCAAAGACAGGGAACAATAAGCTTTTCTTAGATTTGCAGTGACCAGTAGTTAATACCCCCATCTTAGCTGTGCAGGCAAGTTACCAAGAAAAGCAGGCTTTATTAAATCAATTGGCAGGAAACTATCCAGAAATCACACAAACTCAAAAGGATCCCACAGAATGACCTGGAACGTAGATATGTAAACAGATTTTCATGTATAATGGCTTCCCAGATTCAAGGCTGTTTGTAGTTGTAGGGTTCCAACATGCAAGTGCCACCATATGCCAACGCTAGACCCTTTGCTGGATGAAATAAGGTTTCTTCTATCTGCAGAGGAGATGACATCCAGATTCTAGTACTAGGAAGAACATGACATTCCCACCCTACAACACCACCTGGACGGCTTGCAAGTTTTGGAAATGCTCCAGCTAGATCCCAGAAAATGAGGACCTCTTTTGATGCAGACGTCTCCTTCACTCCCCACATCACCACACAACTATGTGTCCTACAGAAAATCCCACTACTGCAGACAGAGCAGACCTGAGGACTACAGTTGGTTCAACTAGATACAACTGTGGCGTGTTACATACAGACCTAGCGAAAAAGCTCTCCGACTACAAAGGATGCAAAACCCAGGCTGCCGGATGCAGCTGTTTCTGCAGGCCTGTGGGTATGGTAAACCAGCCTTGAAAGCCCTACCCTGATTTTAGTGGCCTAAATGGCCACATTGAAATTTCTGCAAAACATGCACCAGTTCTACAGGACAAAGATCTTGGATCAGGCCAGAAATGGGCTTAAAGGACCCTTAATTCTGGAACAGCATACATCTGTGCCTAAGAGCAGAAATAGACTACCAAAGCTTCAAAAAACGTTTCAAAATAGCACTTTTCAAATTGTGGTTCAACTGAAGTACAGACAATTGAAGGGCAGTGAAGGTTTAGCGTTGCTTAGGGGATTGTGCTGGCGACCTTGAATCTTATCCTGTGTACGCTTTTTCACTTTGCGCGCCCTGAAGTATCTGCAAGGCGAGGTGCAGTACTGTACAAAACACTTCAATAAATGTTTTCACATCAGGAGAGATTTCACCTCACTTAAATCTATAAGCATAGGCCTCAAGTTCATTGAAATCCAAGCTGCTAATTCTTGGAGAAGAAACAAGCCGCCACTCTGCACGGGGTCTCATCTAGTTTCCTAAGTTACCTTACTAATGAATTGATTAATTCTAGTTTCAGTGTTGCTAATCAGGTCCAGTTTACAAGTTTAATCAGACACAAAGCTCAGAATCTGCCCTTTGGACTTCAGGGGGGTGTGAGATCGATGTAGATATCTAACAACCAAGCAGAAGGTTCACACAAGGGATATTGAGTAGAGGCAACCGCGGTGAAGGGAAGTAGAAGCTGAACAGAGGTATTCTAGCAGCCAGAGCAGGATTACAGGGGAAAAGGAGCAAGGTTCAGGGGAGGAGAGTAGAATAAGTAACATATGTGAGAATGAAAGACCGCAAGACGGTGAGATTATATAGGAATCATGTAGCCCAGCTGCTATAAGAAGTAGATATTTCAAGATGGCTAGGAGAATCCTGATCACAACCATGTGTAAACATTTGGCAGTCAGGTGTGCTATGTCAGATTCAAGCTGTAGACGCAGTAATAAGCACTTACACACAGAGGACAAGGATAAGGAGTGGAAACCCCCAACGTGGTCCCACCGGCTCGAGATGCAATCTATCAGTTTATGAAATACTGCCCTCACCCACTAATAGTGGCATGCGTCATCATTGAGCGATGCTAACAAATTCCCACGCGAGCCAACGTGAGGAATGGAGCAAAAGGGAGGGGAAACACATAACAAAGACCAACAAACAGGGATCTAATACACACAAAGCCCTCATTCACATAATTAAAACTATCTCAGGTGGTACCATACTCAATCTTTATTTCAAGGTCCACCGGATAGGACTAAAAGAACATTAAAAAAAGGGTGGTGAGAAGGGGATATCACCCCTGCACCCCAAATGGCCATACAAAGGTCATAGCCATTAAAAGGTAAAAGTAATAGGAACATGTTTGGGGCTCACAAGCAGTGGTAATGTATTCAAGTACTGTTGTTTCTTCATGAGGTCGACCCTTCTTTGGCATTTGTAGGTTTACTGTTTACAGTGGCAGGAAGCCTTCACCTAGGCCGTTCCTGTTCTCCTTTCTTTACAGAATATGTCTATTTACCGTGGCACGTTTTTTGTCCTAGGACCCAGCAGACAAAGCACAGAGATCCACTTTTGTTCCAGCACTCACACGTTTTACCATCACTGGCCTATGGCGATTTGGATTTCAGTGCCAACCAAAGTGTGAAAAGGCACCGAGCTGAAGATTGTTGGGCAAAGGCCCAGAAGGTTCCCACTTTGTAACTTTTGTGGTTGCTGCCTCTGCAGCTAGTCAGAGACTGACATTTCTGCACCTTCTTTGTATGTAGCTGGTCAGGTGCCAAGCCTATGTCAGAGGGATCACGCACCAGCATATGACGCATCACGAGAGGTAAGTCTCATACTCGACTTAGTACTGTCGAAACTGGCTTGCCGGTGAACCCTCTTTGAGACGAGCGCCCCAGTGTTAAGGTTGATGCCGCCCCGTTTGTGTAGCCTGTTTTGCTCCCAGTGGTTTGTAATGTCTTACCCAGAGGCTGCAAGTCAGTGCATACATGTCCTGACAAAGGAACAGAAAACACTCACCGGAAATCAGGGCAAATGGCAACTAGAACACAATGACAACATCTACAGATGGAAATATGTACAAGCCCCGCCCCCTGCTATTCTCCTGGCACTTCTTTTTTTTTTGCATTTTGGTGGCCATACGTCAATATCAGACCAGTTCCTCAAGGGGAGAACCAGGAGTAAAGTCCAGGTCTTCCGCTTCCAAAACTGTTTTCCCACAAGCCCACACCTCCCCGGCTATACCTATTTAGCATTTTCTTCACAAAAATAGAAAACATGTACTGTGATGCAATTCTCAAAATGTACACATTCTAGATATAAGTCAGAGTCAAACAAGTTGTGGTAGGGGTCTGTAAAGTTTAAACTTCGCCTACAAAATTGGCAAACTTTACAACTTCACTGATGGTGCAGTGTGCTGACTTTTTCAACTCAGCCATATTTTGCTCAGATAGTGAATACATACCCAAAGCGTTTTTGCAGCGTTTACTCTAGCAATTATTGCCATGTGCTTTTTTTAACAACGTTGTCAAATTCCTGCACACTCCTTTAACGAGTTAAATTAAATACACGTAATACGGGATATCTGTACGGCTGTAAACAAACATTATTTACCCCACAGAACTGAATTTGTCTATTAGATTTAGGTGAGAAAGGCTTCTAGCCAGGATAAATAGAAGTGTTTTCAAATACACAAATTTACATTCTGCTGTTGTACATATTTTTTCTGAATTTAGATTCTAGTTTGCGCGTCACATGCAGATACATTGAGCAGCATTTCTTACTGGATGCGCAGGCTGGGGGCTCCCAGGCGCTCTCTCCTCCGTTTCATCATGGCCGCACGTGAACTGACAGAGAACTCTTCTCTAGGGGTGAAGTTGTCGCAATTAGAGCAACCCAGGGGTCCGGGACACGAACTATACCAAGGGTCTCTTCATGGCACCCTCTCTGGAGGATCAATGGTTTGCCGGGGCCCACTGACAACCCTCTGCAGGTTCGGTGGTGGCCTGGGGTCCGCTGCCAGCTCTCTGCGGGTTCGGGGGTGGTCTAGGGCCAGTTTTCAGCTCTCAACAGGTTCGGTGGTGGCCTGGGGTCAGCTGCCAGCTTTGTGCAGGTCCAGGGGTGACCCGGAGCACGCATTTAACACACTGCAGGTTGAAGAGTGGCCAGTTGCCAGCTTTCGGAAGGTTGAGGGTGGCCCCGAACTGTTGTCAGCTATCTGCAGGTTCAGGGGTGACCGAGGGCCTAATGCCAACTTTCTGCACGTACAGGGGTGGCCAAGGGACGGTTTCAGCTCCATGCAGATTCGTGGATGGCCCAGGTCGTTGCAGGTTCAGGGCTTGTCCGAGGACCCACTTTTAGCTCTCTTCAGGTTTCGGGGTGCCCGGAAGCCGATGCTCGGCCTCTGCGGGTTCAGGGGTGGCCCAGGGCCCGCTGCCAGGTCTCTGCAGTCTCAGGGGTGGTTAGGGGCCCACTGCCGCCTCCCATCGTGATGTGGGCCGCCGGTGACTCGCACCCGTTTCATATTAGAAATCACGGAGGCACAAAAGCGGAACGGAAAGGGGGGTTTGAGGATTTCACGAGCCTGAAGCTTGGACTCTGCCTTCTCAGCAGGGCCTGGGCTCCGGTGCGCGCTGACGGCCGCTCCGGGCACCGCCTCCCGGCTTATCGCAGGACACGGAGGGACCGGGCAAGGAAAGCTCGCACAGCAACTCGAAAACTGGCAGGGGGCTGAAGTGCAAGGCCGGGAACAGCCAGAGCCTCGGGCGGGGCGAGAACAGCTGCGCCCGCCTGGGAAGGGGCATTCCAGCTCTCGCAACCCCACACGGGGCCGGGGTCGCGGGACTCCCGGGGCAATGGGCCCAGAGGGGAGGGGGACAGAAACACGTCCAGTCGCGAGGGCCAACTCACCTGACCACTCATATCCTGGGGTCTGTTAACCAAACCCATGTGCCGCCCCATCTGACCCTGTCAAATTCTGGGGTCTGTCGCCCGTCGTGGTGCTGTCCCAACCGCGTGTGCCACAGCATGAAACCCTCGCTGTGGTCGGGGTTAGGGCTCTCCCAACCACCTCTGCCCCGTCATGTCCCAGTGTCTGATTTTTTTTTTTTTTGCAGTTTTATGTAGCACGAGCTCGA
Source organism: Pleurodeles waltl (assembly GCF_031143425.1). Lineage (NCBI taxonomy): Eukaryota > Metazoa > Chordata > Amphibia > Caudata > Salamandridae > Pleurodeles > Pleurodeles waltl. The sequence continues at coordinate 957,492,191 of NC_090443.1, forward strand.
CCCAAAGGTATTGGGAGCGCTTTTCATGAGCACCAGTTACATTACACAAGGACACATTCATTTTTGGCAGGCGCGGGGACGGGATTTGCCCCGAATCACAGGATGCTGAGCCAATGTCGAGACTCCGGCTCCAAAGTCGGAAGCTCTTGCCATTACGCCACATCTTCTCCCAAAGTAGTGGGGTCTAGGGATGTCCCAAACCACATGCCCCACACTGCCACCCACCTCACCCCATCTTATCATGGGGTCTGGAATCTGGTCTAATCCTTTCCCAACTACCTGTGAAGTCCCATTCTGTAATTTGATTTGTTGCTCTTGCAAACACATGTGGCAGACCTCTTTTGCTGAAGCATCAGGCAGGGTTACAAAAGCATGTTCCTCTCCCCATCACACTATGGTGGCGGTGGTCTGGTCTAGTGCTGTCTCAATCACATCTGCTGCCCCACCTAACCTCCACATCACACCATTTATTCTGGTCATGCTCAGTATGCATCACCCTGCTTCACCCCATAACATTCTGGCGTCTAATCTATTGTAGCGCTGTCTCAAACACATCCCGTCATACCCCAGAGCCTGTACTGTGGTCTAGCTGTGTCCCAACTGCAGGTGCCACCCACACCTCACCCCATCACATCTCAGTGCTTTCTCAACCGCACAATCCACCCCTCAACTCACTGCATCACACCCTGGTGTCTAATCTGGTCCAGTGTTACCACGGAACCACCTTCACGTCACCACGGCAAACTCTGGTACCTATAAATCTGGTCTAGTGCTTTCCCAATTTCACGTGCCGCTTCCACCTCACTATCCCAGACTAGCCTTATGGTTGAGATGCTGAAGCTATGGTAACAAACATTGGTAAAGCCAACAGGTCTCGCCTTGCGACCTGCTGGCTTTACAAATGCCTCAATACAAAGGCAAAGTGGGTGGGGAGAAGTAATGAGAGTGGGAGGATGTAGAAATAACATCAGGGGGCAGGTAGGGGATGAAACAACACAGGGCTGGAAGCACAGCAGGTGTTGCAGTGGGAAGAACAATACAGAGGGAGCGGGGATGCAAATGGGTGTCCTGAAGCAGCCTGGCATGCACAGTGTGGGGAAGGAAAGAAAACTGGCGAGAGAGAGCAATGTGGAGCTGGAAGGAGGAGAAGCACACAGGTGAGAAAGAAACACGGGCAGAGGAAGCCTACAAGGGTAAGTGCATCACTGAGGGAGAAAGGGGAGAACCACACTGGGGAGACAGAACACCACAGAGAAGGGACGCTGCAAAGCACATGCACTCCTGTGGAGTGCTTAAAGAAGAGAAAAAGGAGCACCTGAAAAGGCGAACAGTTTAAGGACATAGTAATGCATCCAAGCTCCAGGGGCAGGACAATCAAAAGAGGAAGTTGGAAAGTACACATGTGCTATCAAATCAGAAGCAAGCAAATGGGAAGGACAATAAAGTCAACCAATGGCAGAATGTAAGTGCACTGTAAACTAACAATGCATCTCACAATGGACAGCGCATACTCTGTCTTTTAGGCAAGACCTAAAAATGAGCTGTCTGTGAAACCTATGAATGCTCACTGGAGCTAGTTCGAAACTAATTGAACCTACTGGACACAAATGAGGTGGGAATTGCATGCAGACATTGCTCTAGTTCTTATACCATTAACAGCAATGTACAGACTAATTGGGGTGGGGGAGGTACGTCACCACATTGTACAAGACAGTAAGCCATCATTCAGAAGTTCCAGCTAGCTGCTCTCTCTGTAGAACAAGTTACTTAACTTTGGTATCACCAGTTCTGGTGGGATTTCTAACTGCAGATTTCTTACCTATAAAATAATCCTAGGTTCCAGACAGGATCTGGAAGATTTTTTAGCATAGCTGATGCACACTAACAGAGGATGTCATGTGGCTCCTCCCCGCCGCAGAAGTGACAACTAGAGCTGTATGCACATGCCACCCAAGAGTGGTGATGGCAGTTTTTTTCTGGACATGGTCTACGAAGCCTAAAAGTAATAAATTGGGCCAGTGTGCAGATCTCAAATTTTGAGCCTTCAGATGGAAAAAGAGCCATTCCACAGAAAGGGGAAGAGTTAGGGTAGTGAGGAATCTGCCGTTAGACACATTATCCACCAAAAACAGTTTTACTGAAGATAGGGAACTTGTTCCAAAACTGAGGCTGAAACCTCAGGATGATGACCTGAACTCACTGCCCTGGAAGGAAGGCTTGAAAATGCACTTTATCCATGATGGCTCTGATGAAAAGGAGCCTCTGCAAAGGACTCAGGTGTGGCTTTGGCACATTGATCATGAACCCAAATGATTTAAGGAAGTTCATCGTCGCCTGGAGGTGGTCTATAACTGACTGTGATGAGCTTGCCTTCAATAGCCAGTTGTTGAGGTAGGAGAAGACTGGTACTCCCAACCTCCAAAGATTAGGTGAGACCAGTGTCACCACATTCGTGAACACCGGAAGGGCATTGGTGAGGCAAAAAGGTAGCAGAGGATACTGAAAATGCTCACAGCCCACCTTGAACTTCAGGTAGCATCTGTGGGCCTGCAAGATGGGGAGAAGAAACAAACATCCTGCAGGTCCAATGCCTCAATCCACTGTCCAGGATCCAGGCAAAGAGAACTTGGCCAGTAAGCATTTTGATTCTGTCCTTCCTCAAGACAAAGTTAAAAGGTCAAATATCTAAAACAGCACAAAGGCCTCCACCATTCTATGGCACTAGAAAATAGCAGAACTAACACCCAGTTCCAATTTCCAAGGTTAGGATCCTCTCTATCCCTCCCTTTTCCAAGAGAAACCTAGACATCCTGCAACAGAATGGACAAATGGTACACCAAGTCTTTTTTTTTTTTGTTGGTGCAGTTTAGTATAGCGCAAACGTGACCCGAAGGTATTGGAGCACTTTACATGAGCACAAAGTTATGTTAAGCAAGACACATTCATTTTTGGTAGGCACAGGGAGATTAAGTGATTTGCCCAGAATTGCAGGATGTTGAGCCGACGCAGAGACTCAAACCTGGTCCCCCAGCTCCAAAGTCAGCAGCTCTGGCAGTTACATCACATCGTCTCCCCAAGTCTTTGTGATGTATACAGAATAGGCAGCAGAACAATCTGCAGGGTCCACCTATCAGATACTACTGCTTGCTACCCACGGAGAAAATAAGTAATCCTGCCTCCCAAGGGGTACTTTGGTGCAGCTAAGGATAAACTACAGCGTCTTTGATGTTGCTGCCGGAGGGGCTGGGAAGTTCATTGGATCTATTGGCCTGAGCGTTTCCTGCTAGATATGTTATGCCTATCCTAACCCCAAAAGGACTGGGGTACCTGTTGGGTTGGTGGGGCTAGACTTTGTCTGAAGACGAAGACCCTAGCAATGCCTCAAAACGGGTGCAATTGTTGTGAAAACTGCCTTGTAGTTGTGGAAATTCTGAGGGAGCGGGTAGTTGCTCTGCTGTTTTTTAAAGTGCTCAAGGACGGAGTCAGCCTTCTCGCCAAAGAGGCGAGACCCATTAAAAGGCATATCCATGAAGGATGCATTAACAACACCTGAAAAGTCAATGGCTCTCATTCATGTGTGGTACCAGAGCACTACACTAGTGCCAATCACTCTGCAGAAGCAGTCAGTCATGTACACTCCTGAGCAAATGCCATACTAAGCCGCACCCTGGCCACCTTGGATGATCTGTGCCAAACTGTCTCTGAATTCTTCCGGTACAGTTGGAAAAATGTCAGCAACTGAGTTCCATAATGCACGGAAGTATCAGACCAGCAAGCAGCTTGAACTGACTGACCTGAGAGCAAGGCTAGCAGAGGAAAACATCCTCTTCCTAAACACCTCCATTCTCTTCGATTCCCTGTTCGGCAGGGTCGTAAGGAAGTAATTCTGATTAACTCTGCTGGTGGATGCCTGTACCACCAAGCTCTCAGCAGTAGGATTCTACATAAGAAAGGCAGATTGACCAGGCCCAACTTACGGAGACATGCGGAGGCATCATTGTCTGCATTGATGGCCAAGATCAGTGAGAGCCTCATTAAAAGTCAGCAGAGGTTCTGATGAGGCTTACCAGGTTGCAGAATCTCTGTGAGGACATTATTCTTTATTTTGGCAGATGAAAGTAGTAAATCTAGGACACTGGCTGCCCTTCTGGTTACCACGACGAAGGAAGTGGAGGGTTCCGAGGAAGGACCACGGGTAAACCAACCCATTGTCAGGGAGAGTTATCCAGCTCACTGGCCTCTTGGAGGTCCATATATAAATTATCATTATATTGTGGGGAAAATTCTTCCCCACCATCACCAACAAATCCTAGTTGGCTTTTTTCAAAGTTCGTTACAAAGAGCAGGTGGAGTACTAGAGGTCAGTCTTTAGGTAAAGGTAGTGTCTTGCCACGGCCAAAGTAATTGGCAGCAAGAAGCTTGGGACTGAACTCACACACAGATTTGGCAGAGGTCAAGATGGATTCAGTTCAGAGTCAAACCAAACTACAGGCCTGACATCCTCCTCCGGAGTCTATGCTGGTATTAACAGACCAGCATGTGCCAAGTGTGGAATCCACTTCAGAGTCAGAGCTATACCCGAATCGGCCTCAGGAAGCACAGGCGGTGCAGAGGGCGGACCCACTGGTGGAAACCCAGCTAGAGGCCTCCACAGATTCATGGGGATAGTAAGTGCACCAAAGGGAATCGGCAAGATGTTACAAAGCAACGCCGCAAATTTGTTGTAGTGTCACTGACTGGAGCTCAGGGTGTATTGGGATCAGCTGCAGAACTGGCTCCTTCTGCAGCTTCTAGGGACCAGGAACAAGACCTCAGAGAAACTTGACGTCCTGGCAACTTCTCAAAAATGAGTGTGGCGAGGCTGGGCCGAGGCCTACTTGGACTTCTTGTGCCTCTTTCTGCACTTCAACTTACCTAAAGATTTTGAGCACAACAAAGTACTGTCGCAGGACAGGTCCCTTGAGCGGGTCCATATCTTTGAGCAGGAAAGGCCTTTGTACAACTTCCATCGGTGTCCAAATATTGTACAGCTTGCCTTTGCGGCCCTGAATCTCCTTCTGATTCAACAAGGTGCACTCCCGCATAACACAGGAGTCATGGCCCAACCCCAAACTCCAAAGGCACACCTCGTATGGATCTGTCACAGGCATTTGTTTGTAGTAGTCCCTAAAAGGTTAAAAAAATCTGTCGTTTTAGTTGGGTCATACTCCATTGTACACTGAAAATTTGGACGACAAAGAGTTGTCAACTGACAAAAAATGTAGGCGCTAACGGCAGATCTGAGATTAAAAAAAAAGGCAACGAACATTGCCGCCTTTGGATGATGCATATATACTGCTCCAGTCACCAATCCAGCAGGGCTAAGTCGACATGCAACCACACAGTACCATCTGCCAGCATGCGGAGGCTATGCTAATAAATCATCCAGATCCCTTCTGGCATCTAGAAATATTCTAAAGGTGAAGAATCTGTGGTTAGAAGTATTAATCAGAAAAAAGTACATTTATAAAGCACACATGCATTTTAAACCTAAGGTTTCAACAATCTACCTTCCATATAAAAGCAACTGTTGCTATAAATCAGACCATTTAAACCAATGTGGACTAACCTTCCTTAAGTTGTTTTGCACAGTGAACCGGGTCAAAGATACAGCGGTGGTGGCATTCACAACTCCACTTACACTCAGTCTCTAGGTAGGGGCAAGGCAGTCATAGTTGAAACCAGTGAGAATGACAGGTCATGTCTGGCTTTAACTAACGGTGTTTCATAAATATTGGCATTCTGTTCAGGAGGTTTTCAGACACCCAACATTAAGCCTGTAACAGATTTCATAATCGGAATTATCAGACACTGTTTACAATTCTCATGCCAAGCTGTAAAAAAATATATAATATTGCAAAAGACTTGGCATTTTTTTAAAAGGCCCTGCACAAAAGCTTTCTCTAAAGGGTCCAAACATTTCAAACCTTCAAATGTAAAAAATCGTAATTTACAAATTATACTGTTAAGATATAAAAGCAAACTTCATACCCCCCCCAAGGTCCACAACTCTCACCCACCACAGTACTGTTTCATATGCTTTATGTACCTTAGTGCAAATTGGGACAGTTTTAAATAAAAATCGAAAGCAAATTTAACAACCATCAAGAATTCCTTGGCCAACCTTTGATTTTATTTTTAATGTGATCCAATGTTGAAGGAAAAAAATCTTGCTCCTGAATACACCGACAAACATGATGGGTGGGTGACCTCGGTACCCAGAGCCAGTCATCATGAAGGTAGACAGCAAGCGCTCTTCTCCATACACAGCCACCTCTCGTAGGGGCTGCCTCCCAATGGACAATAGTGCATCTGATCATGAGAGCAGCAACTAGAGGACCTAGATGCCAGGTAGGCACAATTCACAACAGCTTCAAAAAGGAGTTTCTCCTCATCAAGAAATGTAAACAACCACTGGCAAAGCCAATATGTCTCACTATTTTTTGTAACAAGCACTGTTGCATGCCCTTAAAATATGCATCCATCACTTTCCCCAGCAAGCCCTTATGCCATTACTAGAAGCCACAAGTTCTTACTGTAGCAGGTTTCAGTACTTTATCTACCTTACCAGAGGTCCCCCGAGACAAGTGCTAGCTATGGCAAGCTACTGTTCACTAAGCCTGCACTAGAGGTCACTTCGGCTGAAGGAGGGCTGGAACTGTAAGGGGTGGGGATGGGATGGTTAGGGCTTGTGAGGGCAGGAGGGCAGGAGGGCAGAAGAGAGGTAAGTATGGGAGGATTCTCTAGTGGAGAGGTAGGTAGGGGCAGGTAGTGGAGAGGCGGGCATGGGATAGGTAGTGGAGAGGTGGGTGGGAGGGGTACTGGAGGGGTGAGGACGGGAGGCCAGGTGGGCAGAGGAGAGGTAAGTATGGGAGGGTTGGCTAGTGGAGAGGTGCGTAGGGGTAGGTAGTGGAGAGGCGAGCAGGGGATAGGTAGTAGAGAGGTGGGAGGGACGGGTACTGGAGAGGTGAGGACGGGAGAGTAGAGGAGAGGTGAGCAAGACAGTAGCCACCTTGGTGAAGGGAGCAAATAATAAGGTATGGATGAGCAAAGGGAGTCGAGGAAGGCAGCAATGACAGGGTGAGGCAGAGATGACTGGGCAAGTGGTGGGGTAAGGATGCTCAAACACAATGATGGGGGGTGAGGGAGGCATGAGACAAAGAATGGGAGACCAATGAGAGGGAGTGAGGCAGGCATGAGACAAAGAATAGGAGGACAATGGGAAGGAGTGACGGAGGTAGGCGAAATTAATGGTGGAATGAGGCAGCAAGTGGGGATAAACAGGAAAGCAAGGATGTCCACAGGACGATTGATGATAAGTGTAGGAGACTGGTCCTCTATGTAGTGGGCAAACACTGTGCAGAGGGTCCAGGCAACCACACGTTTGGCAGGTTGGTTGAGCAGTTAGGCCAATCTTGGAGAAGTGCAAAGCATTTGTTGTACTCACAGCATCAATCTTGCAACTCACACACTCAAAGGAATAACACAAGACCAATTTAGAAAAAATACTTCTGATTTTCATGAAAATTTTAAGATCAAGATCATCATAATTGGTTTAGTACTTTACGAGATATGAATTTTTGAAGTTTAATAAAAAAATAGTATTTTTGTGCGTAATTATGCAGCATTGGAATCAATGGAGGATGACCTTTGAAAATGCATATAAAATCATACAGCAGGTTTACCAAGTTCTTCTTTCGCAGGTTGGTCGAGGCCGTCAGTCGGCACACTGTGCCAGCTGGAGAAGTTCGGGCGGCTCCCGGTTCTGGCAGGAGCAGCGCGAAAAGGTCTCTGTAGCTGGTGCAGGGCCACTTGAAAAAGCACTGCACATGTAAGTTTAACGGTGAATTCTGGTGGTCCCTTTGGAGTGTCGAGGTCGCAAGGGGTGGAGGACCCTTAGGGCACAGTTGGTTCTTCAGTGCAGTGCACAGGGCTGCCGGGTGCAAAGCCAATCTGTAAGCCACGAGCTGTGCGCAAGGATGCCCTCAGAAGCAGGCAGTAGGTTGGTTCAAGGGTCAATTGCAGGACAACGGGGCACTCTAGCGGGAGGTCTGGATTGTTTCTGAAGTCCCTCGAGTGGGTCTTCCTCCTGTTCCTTTTACAAGCCCGGGTGGTTGTTTTTTGGGAAGCCCGAAGTTAGGTGACCAATACCCAGGTTACTGGTGTGGTTCAGCTGCTGGAGGGCGCAGTGCCACCAAACTTGGCACAATGCCAGGGTTAGTCCTCATGGTCTTTCGTGTGAAGTTTGGTGCGGCTGTGGCATCCAGTTCTGGAGTTAGCGCACGGTCAGTGAAGTGGACCTCACTGGCTTGTTGGTACTTGTGGATTTAAAGTGGTACCTCCACTCTGGAGGGAGTTATCTGGCAATTTGTGAATCCTGGAGGTCCTATAGGGTTGCTTTTGAGTTTTTCCAGTTGCCCAGCAGTGATTTTTGGGTCCTGTGTTCAGCATGCAGGGGTTGGCGCCTTTTCATGCTGCAGAAGGTCCACAGTTTTCGTGCCTTGGATCTTCTTGGTGCTAGTCTTCTTCTGTCCATCGAATAGGAGTTCTTTGGTCTAGGGATGCCCACTAAATACTGTATTTAGTGGTCGTTTTAGGGGGAACCTGGTAGTGATCAATGGGTCATCTACCTTAGAAAGGCTACACCCATTAAGCGACCACTTCCAGTGGGCAGGGGTCACTTCCCTACACCTGACTGCCTATTTTCCTTTCATCCAAGATGGAGGAAAATAAAATGGAGAGTCCACCTTGCATGCACCAACTTAGGGGCGGTGCGCTCTAAGTAGGGCCACTCCTCCTGTCCTTCGTTTGAGATTCCCTCCATTGGTGCCACCAAAAGTGGGGGTTTGCAATGGGGGGGGGGGGGGCAATCTGCTGTTAGCAGCAGGCCTGGAGGTCGAGTTTCAAAGGCGGTAACCCCTTTGAAGGTCACCAACAGAGCAGTGCACATTCCTGAGAGAAGGGGCTTTGTTCTTCATCCCAGAGGCCCTCACAACAGGGGTGCAGCTTTGTGTCTGGCGGTGGCAGGCTGGTCAGGACACGTCAGCAACCATGCCAGGGTAGTTAGCTTTTGAAGGGGGCACCTCCAAGGTGACCCCTGAGTACATTTTATAATAAATCCAGCACTAGCACCAGTTTGGATTTATCATTCTGAGTTGTTTGATACCAAACAACCCAGGGTTCAGAGTGGCCATCATGTAGCTGTGAAACTCGTATTGATCAGTGTCCAGCACATGTATTAAAATGGCTGCTCTGTTCACTCACTATGTCCCAGGTTTGGCAAGGACACCGTCGGGGCATGTTGCTCATGCAGCAATGCCCTCACATACAGTATAATGCACCCTGCCTTAGGGCCGGAAGGCCTGCCAGAGGAGCGTCTTACCCATAGTGCATGCAGTGTTAAGAGGACAGGGCACACAGGCAGTATGCCATGTAGACTTTGTGCTTTAGGTTTGATCCAGAGCATTCAGCCTACAATGGTAGGACTGGGTGCATCTGGATGCATGGCCAAAGAGGGTGGTACGATCAGTTCTACAGACAACTGCATTGTCAAGTCAGACCAATGATGGCCATCCAAATAAATGGTAAGAAAATTTGGAAAAGTAAACAAACTCAGTGTCTTTTCGCGCCGACAAAAGAGGAATGAGGTTACTCCAGTCAATGTCCTGCATTGTCTAACTTTCTGCCACGAGACAATCAGAGCTGCCAGGTCACAAACATCCCAAAAGATTGCTTAAGCAGCCCTAACACCTTTTTGTTTTGCTATTTTGACTATTGTAGTATTTCGGAATTACATGGTGTGTCAGTCACTCGCACAACGAGGACTCTTGAGATAGTTTGGATGGAGAATGCACCAGCGCCAATTACACAGGTCTGAAACGGTGTGTACACTCCGGAAACACTACACAACCAACAATCTCCACTAGGATCATTTGTCCACTTAAAAAAATCTACACTGGAATGGGAAAAGGGCATTGGAGAGAGAGTACACCAGAGAAGCAGGGGCTCGAGCAGAGGGGCACCTCCGCACAGGGGTCGGATCCACAGGGCCTGTTTTCAGGGGTGAGTCACAGCCAGCGGGACAGGAAGACGTCAACACAAAAGCACCTTCAATACACAATATTCGTTGTATCTGACCAAAGGAAACTGAATTTTCTTAACGCCTAGAAGAGAACGCTAAATACAAATAAAAACTTTGATGTGGTTGCTGTTGCAAAGAGATAAGGGATAATTACTGTTAGTTTAACATATTTTCTTCGTGTTTTCATTCGATAAATTATTCCGGATTGTGATGGGAAAGGAATATACACAAAGTTAGCGCTTTTCAGTGATCATTTTTTCCAAAGATACATAAAGAATGATCAATAACTGCCTTCAGAAGGCTTCGTACAATAAAAGTGATGTGAATGAAAATTAAAACCATAGAAATGGATCAATGGTACTGATTCAGAGATTCTACGAGATCAAATAAAGGGGAAATGCATTTTAATAAAATTAGCAAACCAGGTTAGTTGTGGTCTTGGCAAGCAGGTGCAATGTCTATTATTCACCATTTTATAATTGGGAGCATATGCCACAAAAATGAAAAGAACAAAAAAACCATGCCACTGCGTAAAAGTTGCAGCCACATGCAAGAAACAGAAATTGTAAAAAAAAAAAAAAGAAAAAAAAAAAAAAAACTTTGTATATCATTTTAACAGAGCAGTACTGGTGCTTCCCAGCAGGCAAGTGTATTCAAAATGTGTATGGAACCCACTTACGTTTTAATGCACATCCCCAAAAAAATACGATTCTTATTCAAGCAAAAAATGGTACTACTGGCTTTGAAATGCAAAAATCTGAAAACACAGTTTTAGCATACAAGGGTAACCTAAAAAGTAAAAAAATATATAAATAATAGAAAGAAAAAGCACTGGCACATCAGCCTTCATAATGAATTGCACTTTTATGTATTTTTTGTAACATGTGGACACGTGATCAGAGAAACTGGTGTCACGCACACTTCAAGAGAGGCAATGACTGAATTAAACTGTCTGCCCTATGGGGTATGCTGTGGAGGGCGGAAACAAAATGTAAATGGCAGCTGAATAGACCAATGGATGAAAAGTACTGACACGCTGAATACTATGTATGTATTGTATGTATATGCCTGTGATGTTTATTTACAACTTTTTTGTTGGCTTGATGCTGGCGAGACAGCCTTGAACCCGTACCCAAAAAGTAGCTACTCACAGCTTGAGTAGTATAAGTGCAGACACTGACAGCATGTTAGTCAATAAGTGTCAATGCGGTTGACTCACTAAGCAACTGTAGAATCAAAAATTACTTAAACAACAATGTTGAGCAATATGTGGATATGGATTCAGACAGAGCAGCCTCTGACAGGATGCCCTACCTTCCTACAGAAATGCAAAACGCATCAGTCAATCTCGGCCAGGGCTGGCAACTGGTGTTGCTCTTTAAACCAGTGGTGCCCAACCTTTTGACTTCTGTGGACCCCCACTTTATCACTAATGAACCCAGGGACCCCCACTGAATCATCATTGGAATCCGGGGACCCCCCACTGAGTCATTACTGGAAGTTTGGGACCTAATTTGTCAATATATATTAATATTTTTTAATTAAACAGAAGCTGCAAGTTTCAGTAGTTTTGTTGCAAAGTGAAAAGACTTTGCCACTTCATAACCATCGATGAAGCAACAACTGAAAGGTGGCCAGTGGTTCTCTGAATAAAACCCAGAAGTTAAGACCTCAGGATACTCTCTTGCTTCAGTTAAAGACCTGTACAGAAAACGTAGCTCAGTCTCTGGGGTGGAATTACTATCTCGATAGGATATGTAGTGAAACTGCCAATCTTTTGAGGGCAACCACACAAAGAGACGGTAGATATCCACTCTGTGGACCTGTTCCAAAAACAGATGCAATTCAAAGTGCACACGATTAACACTAATGTCCACTTCTAATTCTTCAGATTGGCCAGGTGCTGAAGAGCATCAAGCTATAGTTAATACCTTCTGCAGCCGCGCTGGGACAGGGTATCCTCAGTGTATTGCACGTGTGAGGACATGACTCTTAGGTCAACAAAAAACAGACACAATGTGTCTAACAGAGGTTGTCTTCAATGCGATCATGCACCGTGGTCGATTCAGTGAGCAAAATGCTACGGGTGTTGCTCACATGGAATTCACCAAGGCCACCGATTAGGACCATATGGAAATCCTGCTAGTCAACAAATCAAAAACTGATAGAATAGGAGTGTTATAAGTCTTTTGTGAAACATGGCTAAACTATCTTAATCTCTGTTACCAGGCGTGGGTTCCTCTGGTGGAAGGACAAAGTGTGTCGTCACAAATCGTTATGCCTGTTTACACGTTCAGTCAACACCATTCTCCTTCCATCCACTCTTAGCGCTGCACGCAACTTATATTTTCATTAGTCATGACACAAATGCCGCGGGTTAAGCGCCTCTTCATAGCATCAGGAAAGGTAAAGTGGTCACCACGTGCTCAAGGGCTCAGTGACCCAAAATTTCACAAAAATGGCTTCTTCTGACCCCTATATGGCGAGCGTGTGGTCTGTGTCACTCCTTTCATACGCTCCTGAATCACTGCTGGGGTGGGCAGAGGCAGGGCACTGTCAGTAAAAGCTTTAAGGTCTACTATGCCAAACCTGGCCTCAGTCGTGGCACAGGGATCCCCAACAGTGGTGCCTTAGAACCCGTGCACACGCAGCTTTGCGCATCTCAGTCAGCAGAATGTTGCGGATAAATTGCACCTCAGATACTCTCTCCAAACTCTTAGAACACAAGCAACACAATCTACCTTCAAACTGTCCATCACAAACTTCCAGTACAGATCAAGAGCACTGCTTCCATTTCCTGAGTATTAGTACTTACTAAGTAACTTCGTCAAATCTCTAATGTGCCATTATTCACTCACCAACAAAGGGAAGAGGCCAGGAGACTGGATTTTAAGTCTGACATTGAAAGGCGGTGAGAGAGACTGGCTCGTTTGTAGGTTACTTGCATGTTGCATTCTCTCGCGTCAGTCCCTACTTAGCTTGAGCGCAGGCACTCCTTGTTTAAGAACTGTGGCAAGGTCGGCGGGTAAGGTGGTCGCCACTACAAAAATCCGTCTTGAAAACAGTTTTGAATCCTATTGCGGCACACTCAGTATTTAATGGGTAAATAAAATAAGTAACAATTAGATGAACAATACCATGCTTGGGTTTCCCAGTGGGGTTTAGTAACCAAATAAAACAAGACACTATTAGCATTATTTCAGTCACCTTTAAGACAGATGTGAAGGGCAGGACAAAGGAAGCCGTAAGAACGTAAGAGGCAGGAATGTTTTAAAGTCCTTTGTAAAGCTGTCAGTCACTGAAGGAGCAGAAATAACCTTCTTACCTTGTGTATGTGCGTTCTGAGAAGCACGCAGATTTGCCTTGACAGGACCACAATGGGATCTGATCTAGCCAGATAGAATGAATGTATTAATATGGATTTAGTCCTGCTACAGATGAGCAGAGAAATGATTGCTGACAGTACTTCGAGAATGATAGAAGAGAAGAATTTACAGCCACTGGACCCCGAGTTGAATAAAACATATCGGGGTCGAAAAGAGCAGAGATGTTTTGGGAAAGTAATAGCAATCTAACTATTTTCATAAAAGTTTCTTTAAAGTGTTCAATCAAAGTTTCAAAAAGTGACGTGCTCAACATGCTGCTGTCTTTGTGTTTCCTTTTCAGGGCCTGCATCGTCATCCCCACAGGAGATATTCTTTGCCAGAGTGTTCACTTTGGATTTATTCAAGGTCTTATGGAGCAAATCATTGAGTTTTAGTTCTGTCTGCGGTCTCCTGAAGGCCTTTACCAGTGAGAGGACACCATCCGCAGGGTGAGAGTCTGAGTCAAAGCTGGGAGGCCTGCCCAGTCTCTAGGGTATCTGGGTAAAGAAACCACTTTCTTTTTATGCCCCCTTCATATTTGCGTGAGGTAGCATCTTAAATATGGTGCATGAGTAGGAAAGCAGAACTTCAATTGCTAAGCATGTGTCAGCTTTTCAGCTGCAGATCCTAACTTCCGGTTCAACCATCTCCCATCTCCTCCACAGCTGGCCCCTGTCTCAGAACGGCTGGAGCGCTGGGCTAGGTAGGGCCTGGTTCTCACTGGCAAGCTGCCCTTATTAGGTCGAGTCAAGCATAGCAGGCGCAAGCTCTGCTTTTCAGAAGTGTTGTTATGTATATCTGGGTTTTTTAACCACACCCACCGCACGCCGATCACTATCACTCCTTCATAGGTTTGCAGTTCAAAAATCCTTTATTTTATTTGGTAAATGCTTTACTTTTGTCCCTCCTTGGGGCGGTTTAGTTACCGCCTTGCACATCGCCCCTGTTACATGGTTAATTGCACTTTTGCCAATACGTCTGACTGCAAGCAAACTTTTTTCCTTTTGTGTCCTGCTTCACGCTGATGTCGAAGCGCTTTGAATCGGCTCGCTTATGGGGACCTGTATTACTTTTCATTTTCAATGTGTGTGGCAAGAAAAGTACGGTTAGGAGTCTACAACGCTAATAGCCCTAACTCGAGCAAATGCCAGACCCATTGCACTGCAAATGCTTATTTTTTTTAAAGGTCACTAAGTGGAGAGGGCACTGGACGCGAATTTCCAATAGACCAGCGACACGGGGTATTCCACTACTTGGGCTCGCACCACATTCTCATTATCTCACAGGCAGCTTGGCAGCACAGGTGGCACAGAGTCTGTATCTTTGCTGCCTGTTCACTGAGTTCCCGCCATCTCGACTACCAGTAGAGAACGGGAGTGGCAGCATTAAAAAACTGTTATTCCTGCACAAACATGGGCAGCCACTTCATTCTCATCGCTACTGGGCCATATCTTTCTTCTGGAGACCCACAACAGTCAGGAAGTTACACCGAGCCGCAGATTTTGGCACTTTCTTTCTTTTTTAAGGTGTCAACTGCACAGCGCTTGCAAAATCTCTTGTAAATTAAAAAGAACAAAATATTAAAAGGGCCTTAGAGCCCATCCATTATTTATCTTTAATTACAATTAGTTGACTCCCACTTTTTTCCTTGCTGCCTATTGGTCAGCAGCTTCTTTGGGCCTAAGGCATCCTCTTAGGCTTCGGAGTCTTTGTCCTCGCCGTGGAGCATGGACCAAGTACTGCTTTTTGTGGCCAGTGCCCTTACACACTTTAGCAGGCTCCTGCTTGTACTCTCTTTTTCCTTAAAGGCATACACTCTTAGAGGGTCTGCTGTCTCACTCCTTCACCCCTACCCCACTGCAGCTCTCCATGGTGTCATCCTCCCCCATGTCACCTCTTTCTGGCCGTTGTTTGAAACAAGCCACCCCTGAGCCCACCTTCCCCCTGCTCTCTGTGGCATCACCCTCCCCCATGCTACCACCCGCTGACAGTTGTTTGAAACAAAACCCTTGCTTCCATCAACAGATTTCACACAGGCGAACCTAGTGGCTTTGCCAGTGTTTGTTTAACCGCTTGACAGGGCCTCAAGAAAGAATTTAAACTAATTAATTCCCAGTGTGTGGAGAGCGTATCCTTAGCTTACTTACTAGCAGCGTCTCACCAAAATCTGTGAAATATCAATTTTAGGGCCAATTATTTAGATTTGCAGCTCAAACATCTTGGCAAAAAGCAAGAGATAATAACCTTGATCCTTTCAGCACAGACAGAAACTGGTCCGAATGTTCAAAAATCACGAGTTGTTCACAATAATGTAGAGATGGCCCATCTCCCTTCCAGACATAGTTCACAGCAGATCAACTCTGCTGGCAGACGTACTGCATCAGCAAACATAGCTTCAGTGCCCTGATCGCGTAATAGGAAACTGCAGCTTCTGTCAAATCACTTGTCAGGTAACATGACCATGAGTCGACACATAGCTGAATGACCACTCCCTGTGCCCTGATGGGACATGGCATGAAACCAGTTGACCAAAGTAAACAGCACCACATGCCAGAGCTAGACTCCAACACGGTCTAGAGTCGTTCCGCCCAGCATGTAGCTTGTCAAGTCTGATGTACTGCAATAGTGGCTGAAATCTATAGCATCTGCTAGTGATTCGGTTGTCAGAAAATCAGTGCCGGTTGCCTGGAAAGACGGGCTGGGGTTGATGCCAGGCAATGCCTGCTGATGCATTTGAATTAGACAAGAGGTGGCTGTTTGTTATTGCTAATTAGCTAGGACGACGATGTGCCTACTCCGTGGGACTGCATAGAAACCTAAAGTGTACAACTCTGCATGAGCATTGCACGGAACCTATGGTGACACTTCTTACCTGAGACCTCTGAAAGGGAAAGGATCCCAGCACAATCTGTTCTTTAGGTGAACGTTTGTCCTCAGCTGACCATGCCACGGGGATACTGCTGGATTCCTTGAAATTTCAAGTTTCCCCGCAAAGCCATTTCAGGTCTGGTTTAGCCAGCACAGCTGCCAAACAGACCTACTGCAACCAACAGACACTTTGGATTCACACCTTCAAACCCTTGGGCTTTCTTTAAGCACAGTCTTTCAGCCACTGGCTTGAGGCTTAGTCAATCACATCTTGACTCGGGCCAGCAAAGTATTCATCTCTCTCAAAGCTTCTGGGTCTTTGGATGTAGCCTTCTACCTCCATTCGAGTACTCGCTTTAAACTACATGGGGAACTACTTTACACCCACAGCATTCTCTGCCGGCTCTCTTATGTGTGTCCATCACTAAACCCAGACATGTTAGCTTTGTCAATGCTTGCTTTAATAGTTCAGGGTGTGCTCACAACTCTCAGTGGCAGCTCAGTCAACGGAAGCCTTCACTAACAATCCAATAAGATTCAAGGCAACTTCTTCAAGGCTTGAAGTAGCTCACGGTCTTGGTCCGAGAACGATGTCTGTTGTCATGGTGATGGCGTCATCATTACTTTGCATTGTTACAAACAGTGGCACTTACAAGCTAGGATCTGTGCCCCAACAAGTTAGGGAAGTAGTTCTACCAATAGTTTCCTGCATACTGTCGGTTGTTTCAGCAGCTTCCATGTGCCCAAGGAACGAAAGTCTCAGAATTACAGCGCGGTGGACATTACACTACTTTACCAATACTCACAGCCTCGATTGAGATATCACAGTGGAAGATTCTTGTACACTTACCCTCAAAGGTGGTCCACCTTTAAGTACATTACCTGGACAGTATGGGAGGAAAAAACTGCCTTTGCGACACAAGGTGGGGGAAAGGAATGCCTGATGGAATTAGACTGATATGTTAAATAATAAAAATAAAATATTCCCTGCAAAGAAATGCAATTTCAAAAGATGAGTATTCATCGGAAAAAAATATTTATAAAATTTCTATCTAATATGTAATAGCAGTGTGAGCAGGTATAACGCCTGCATCTGCTGAGCTTATCTCATCATTTTCACGCTGAAGGGTATTTCTGATAATTTGATTCACCCGTCGCATCCACCTCACGAACAAGTACTTGTTACAATGAGCAACCCATGTCAAATCTATTTCTTTCTTTTTCAGGATAAATGCAGAAAGTAATATTTCTGGTCCTGCATTTCTTGGTCTATCTTTTGTTCTACTAGAATGGGAGGCAACTTAATTTGCGGGGGTGTGCATGAGCCCAGGGAGGATCACAGCAGAGGTTCAAGCAAGCCAGGGAGAAATATTAAATGCCTGTATGAACAAGTTATAGGCACGTTAAAGCCACATGTGGCTGGAATAAGAACACTTAAGATGAACCACTGAATAAGAACGTGTGGAGTTTCTTATCCAAAAATCTTTTTTAAAAGAAAAAGTTAAATGTTTAAGAGAGGCAACTGTCAAGAAGAGTTTGGAGATTCACTCTACAGAATATTCAAGGAAAGGGAGCACACTGTGGCAGTCACTAAGCAAGATTAGGGGCTGAAAATTAGGTTACGATTCAAAGAATGGCCCACAATAGCTCATAACATCACAGTTTCAGCCCCCAGTAGGATGTTATAGTCACACAGAATTTCGGCCTCAAGACACAGGGCCTGATTTGAGTTTGGTGGACAAGTTACTCAGTCACAAAAGTGACGGATACCCCGTCCGCCGTATTACAATTTCCACTGGATATCTGTGTGACGGAGTCACCCCATCCACCAAACTCTAAATCCAGCCGTTAATCTTGGATATCAAGATGCTATTTCTTCCGGATAAACCTCAAAATTGGGCAATCAGACACAATGCCATTCGAATAACGAGCATGAAGACAGACAGAATACCAACACTACAAAACTAAGAAGAAAAGTTTGCCACATGTGCCATGAAAATGCTCCTCTCACGGACCAGGTAACCAAATAAATCAACATGAAGTCCCCTCCATAATCTACAACGAATAAACAGTGAATTGTTTGTTCACAAGCAATGAATTTTTAACCCTACAAGTATTTAATTTGACCGATTGAGAAGAATTAATGTACCAAAGTATTGCTAAGGAACTTTCAAAAATATGGATCATGACATATGTAACCCACAAGCCATGGGTTTGCTTTCATATCAGTATTTCCCAAAATGTGCCAGGATATTTAATAGTTGAACCATGTTACCGCAAGAATATAAGCCATACTTTTATTAGAGTAGTAAAAACCTAACTTGCTCAAATACTGGATAAAAATACTAAACTAAACTTTGAGAGTCTGCAACTCTATGGGGAAAGAATTTACCCAATAAAATGCTCCTAAATAGAAGTCATTCATTTGTTAAATTGTGTTTAAAGTGTGATAAAGGGAGAGACAAGACATTCTGTCAGACATCTTGGAATGGACTCATATCACCAACTCACACTTCATCAGTTGCAAACAGTGGCAACAAGGCATAGTCCGTAGCTCACAACTGCTCGCCCTACGCACAACTAAACTTCTTACACAGGTACTAAGCTGTATCACGCCTCCCATTAAACCTTCACTCTGCATTTTGCCTAACAAAACGCAGCCTCAGCCCTCCTCTGCCACAACAGCTCTTGATGTGAGCAATTACACCACTTTTGAGAAGGACCTCTTCTCATGATGATGATGAGTCAAAGACGGCAACAATTATATAGATTGTCTAGCTCTTAGCCACAAAGGCATGAGTCTAACCCTTAGCCACAAAGGCATGAGTCTAGCCGTTAGCCACAAAGGCATGGCCGAGCATCTTTGCAGATGAACCTATCCACCCTTGCTAATCCATGGAACTCATGTTTATCCCTCTTAAGCTACTACTGTACATGGTCCTAAGTCGTCAAAGCATCTTTCACACACCTGATTGAGCCGCACACTGCTTTGACTGTTTTAATGACCGCCTCCCATAGATGACAAACAACTTCCTGGGAGACGTCAATCTCCACAGTATTGATGATGGTAATTGAATGTGCACAGCTCTGTCAAAGATTTATGACCTGTACACTCTAGAACAACTATCCAACCTTTGGTCTGATCTAAAGAGCATTACCCCCTAAGTAATGCTCTAACCAAAACAATCAAACCAGAAACTCTCATGAGCCTGGTGTGATCTGCACACTTTCCTATTCAGCATCACTATCCTCCACTTCTGTGTCCCCTTTGGAGCACAGCCTGTGGAAAGAAGCCCGGTGCACAGGGGTGACTCCGACCCTGCACACTGCGGAGGCTCCAGACCGCCGCCTGCATTCTGTAACTCCATACCTTGGGCTGCTTTGTATCCAAGCAGCTGGTGCAGTCTTTCTAGTTTTGCTTCATGCTTCTGTGGCCCACATGTAGCGCTGCTTTAGTTCACCTTTTTAAGTTGGCCCCTGCGTAGACTGTTGCCAGCAGCACTTCCTTTAAGCAATAGATTGGAAATCTTATAAAATGTCGATACCAGAAGGACATTTGTAACACTTCTCTATGC
Source organism: Pleurodeles waltl (assembly GCF_031143425.1). Taxonomy (NCBI): domain Eukaryota; kingdom Metazoa; phylum Chordata; class Amphibia; order Caudata; family Salamandridae; genus Pleurodeles; species Pleurodeles waltl. The sequence goes on from NC_090443.1 coordinate 957,512,119, forward strand.
TCTTTGGTTTCTCTCCTACAAATTCATCATCCCTGGTAGGTATTACATCTTAGGAGATCTGAGTTATGAAAGTGAAAATTATAACATGCTCATGGAACGATAGATCAAGGAGCCTACTCGTAGAGGCCTGGGCTTTCACTTATGGTCAACTAACCGAGCCCGCAGCTAGGTCAGGATTGTGCAGATCCTCCGGACCAGGCTCTAGCATTGTATTCTGGTGCTTGCAATTTTCAGTCTCTCGCATTCATATCACAGGGCGGCAAGCACCAGAATGCAAAGTAATAGCCAGAACTGGATGAACTACTCACACCGGAGACATGGGTCCTCCGAGGACTGAAATGAATACTTTGATTTTTTAGCCAATGTGAGTAGTTGAAAACACTACAACACTAGCTTCAAAATAAAGCAGCCGTCCTGCGATGAGAAAAACGGTTCTCTTTACTAAGCCCTGCACCATTCACAATCACTAGCAATAGGTGAGCATTCTAGAAGGTTGCTTTGTTTGATGACGACTGCTTGGGTTTTGGGAACTTTTGTGACATCAGTCACCAGGTGACCCCTGAAATATATTTGATTACAGCAGAGGGACGGGACCTCTGCTCGTTACAAACTATAACATTCATGTTAATAGCTGCCCCTTTCAGAGTTTTGAGCCAATGCAAATAATTTACAACTAATCTGTACATGAAGAAAGCTTACGCTCCAAATTATTCAAAAGGTCCCTCCGAAAAGATGCCAAACCGGTGCTAACAATACCTAATTCTGAATGAATTGTCTGCAAATTGTATCTGAAAGGCACATAATGGAACTGGATGTCTTCATACATTCAAGATGTAATATATCCTTTGACATGCCTTTTTGTTTTTTTTCTGTTTTGAAAAAAAATCAATAAAACATATACTATGTGGAAAGGACCCCAAATCTACCCGTAAAAGTGACTTAAGTCCTATCCAGCGTTGAACACTGTGTTTTAACATGCAGCATTTAACTAAGATTTTCCCCTACACTCCCTAGGCAGGAACTAGGAAGAGCCTTTGCATCCCCGCACCCCTGCCTAGAAAGTTTACATCAAGGGTTAATGTCCAGAGCAGCGACTCACAAGCCCAGGCGCATGCATTTTCCTCTGGTGGCCCGCTAGCGGTTACACGTCATGCTGACAGACAGGCGCAATGTTCAAGAATGTGCCGTTCGCACAGAGCTGATAATAACAAATACTTTAGCATCTCTATGCCAATGGCACTGAGCCCTAGCTCATTGCCTAGGTACTGTGGATGAAGGGCTCTCCTGGAAGGCTATGAATACCCTGTGGAGCGGCTGCAGATGCAGATGTGGTATGGGGATTTAAGAATAGCAGCCGTAAGTTCATTGCAAAGCTAAAAGCCCCTCCCTTTCTGCCGTGGTGCATAGTCTTGGTAAGCACTCAGCACTTCTGGCCACTATCCAGAACTGCGTAATTGCAAATAGTTGATGGACGCGACAACCCAACACACAGCATGGTAACTCTGTGAATCTCTTTGGCAGCCTGTCCTGAAAGCCACCTGCATGGTGGCAACACGCTTGCCCCGATCAACTAAATGATTACCCCAATGTCTACTGACATTTGCAACCAAGCTCCTGAGTGGCTGGGCATGTCTGCATCCTTAGGAAAAGAACGTAACCTGATGGGATGTACAGGATAGGCGGGCATGTTGATCTGCGACTATTCTCATCCTGTATGAATCTAAAAAGTATGGCTGCTAAATGACTACATACAGATCAACAGTCACCACACCGACAAGAACGAGAACCATCACTATTTGAACTGGCGAACTAAGTATGCTCCCAGGATTCAGACGTAGACCGACAGCTAATGAATCCTATAGCAGAGTCAAATCCCCCAGTATGCAAAGCAAATATTCCTCCCAAAACACTTCAGCCACAGCAATTCCAACCCTCTCCCTCTAAGACGAATCTTCAACATCAACATAATTTGACCAGATCAGTTCTAACAAAACATCACCTTATTGTACGTACTGATTACACCATCTAGATGTATTACGAGTCCACTTTAATCAAAGCACTCAATGCCAGATGGGCAAGTACCCTTTAACAAAGAGATCGGATGTATAGAGCGGGTGAATCAGAAGATTTTAACACAGTCCATCACAGAATGTCTCTTACCACTCCAATCACCACTCACCTTTAATACTAACCACAAGAAGTACTGTAACAGTAATACTTGGCAGGTATCTGCCTCCAGCACTAGCTACCTCACTCTGTACTCATTCTCTGTAACACAGGAGCTCAAAATGGACATCATTCTGCTGTAACCAGCATGGAAAGCTTTTGTAATTTCTTTATCAGCAATCTACCGAGCTAATTCAATGCCATCAATCTACTAAAATGATCAGTCTGTGTGCTTGTCTCACACTGCATTCATTCATCACAGAGCTAAGCGCAGCGCCTCAAGACAATCTAAGACTCCCTCTCTGATCACTCATCACATCACAGGATTGCTTTTGCTGACAAAGCAGTTTTATACATCCAGTTCCATATGCAGCCGCATAAGGCTATAAAGCATTATAGGAATATTACAATACAATTTAGAGGGGTAATTACAAACCCAACTAACAAGTTGCACTGAAGAAACCCTTCACAACAACACAAGAGACCAAAGTATCATTTCGCCCACATTTCTGAGGACTGGAAGAACTTCCTGATGGCATGAGTTGTGTGCTAGAAAAAGCAAATACTATGACCTACAAAAATGCAATCAATGCTGAATTTTTTTTTTTTTTTTTTTTAAACTTTGCAGCAACTTGTTCACATTTTGGTAGAGCACACGGAGTTTCCTCCATGGTTGCTTCAAGAGAGCAATGATTAACTACACAACTGAACTGCAAGAAATACGTTTTCTTCCTCCCCCTTCTCAGTAGGAGGGTTGTAAAATTAAGGTCATACAAGCTCTGCATTCCACTTCTCGCCTGACTGGAGCAACTGCACTCGTTTCTTCATAATAGTTGGAGTGAAAATAGGAATTCCTTTCAGAAACACTTCTACCCCTCTGCTTTGGCCATCACTAGAAATGGCTATTTATGCAAATAGTCTGGGAGAGGCAAACAAGAGATAAAGTGGCACAACGGCACCCACTGGCTGTGATCTTGGAACTCATCTGCATCAAAACAAGAAGCTCTGGCCTTGCCTTCTGACATCCGCCTTGGGATGAAAGTGCATTTCTCTCTCTCTTTTTAAAGGTGCCTACTCCTTACATATTCACCTGTGTCAATAACATGCACTGTGCTATAACAGAGTCACACAAAGGGCCCTTGTGTACTTCATGTATGCCACCAAAAACATTCCTTATCATCCTTTAAAAGCTCCTACACAGCACATCATCTTACCTTCAGGCCTTTGTTATCCTGTCTAGGTTGAGCCTAGGCAGCGTGCAAGCACTGTCTACAAGACATGCTGTAATCACTTCTATGGGCTTTTAACCATGCCAACTATCGCCATTCGTTCTTTGTTGTGCCATTGAGAAATGTGGGGTTTTTATTGGTGCATTAGTTCTGATTCTCCAGTCTTTGGGTGCTTGATTCATGCTCAGGGGATTTCCCTCATTGGTATTTTTGTTGTCCATACCAACACGTCCACGGTTCCTCCTGGTCGGCCATTGCAAGGCATGGTTGCAAGATGGCTCCATAGCTTTGCAGGTCAGTTACTCTCCCCATGCCGCTCCCCCTCACCCCTCCACAACACTGCTTGTTTCCTAGGTATTCGTGATGACAATATTTAGAGCTGTTCACGTCAGGTTCATGATAATGGGTGTTAATTGGTAGCTGTGCCAGTAAGCTGCCAAGAGCCTAGTGGCATCACACGCTTGGTGTACTGCCGATCTGCCACTTTGTTCATTGGGCTTTCACTTGAAAACCCTGTGCGCTTGTAAACAGTTTGATATTTGCTATATTGTGCACATTTTTAAAAAAGATTTAAGATATAACTTTGTATGCTGGTGACTTAAATATCATGCTATTTCTTCAGGAGAAAGTATGGAAACCTTGAGGAGAAAGCGTGGTGTGGTCTTATTTATGTGCTTATTTATGTTTCCTGAAACAACATCTTATCACAAACTGTTTTGTAGAATTTGTATGCCTTGCAATGGGGTTTTATACCAATGGAATAAAATCTAGTAGTGTTTTCAAAAACACTAACAAACATGCAAATAATCTCCTTTGAAATTAATTATGCATCAGTACATCTCATGCATATTTATAGTGGGTGTTGTGAAAGCCGGATTGAAGATTAATATTTGGTGGCTTAACAATCCCACTCCTTTTTTTAGTCGATCCATATGCGCTGTAATTTTGGGAATTGTGTTAGCCAGCCAGCAACTCTGATGGCAGGGCTGTGAAAGTGGTATTCTATAGTAATTAGCACAGCAGATTTGAATTAGGATGCTAAATGGCAACATTTTCATTTTTTGCTGCAGACAGAGGAAGAAGGTGAATGGAAGTGTTTTAGTTATAGGCAGGGCTGACCAATTTATGTGGCAAAAAAGTCAAATTATGCATTTGCAATGCCAATAGATCCAACTCTTGCAAATGCAAGACCTATTGCATTGCAAATGCTTGTTGTGTTCAGTCGCTCTGTGCTGGAAACCTTTGCCCTATGAGGAAGCAACCTTTTTTGAGCCGTTCTTTGGACAGGTGCACTGTGGTCGCTCTTGCCCCATTTTCTGGCTGTTTTCCCCTCAGTTCTGACAGGCACGGACGAAGACGTTTACATCACTGGAGCCCACTATGATTCAGAGTACATCCGTACCCACACTTCACTGAGGAGTCCAATACATGGTCACTACGCCCTGAATTTTGAGGTAAACCCGGCCCACAAAGTTCCTTTTCACCGCTCACTCTGAAAGAAGCCCTGTAAGTTCACTGTGCTCTGATCTTTCTTGAGCCCTGAAGTTCCTAAGCCTCGTTGAAGTTCCCAGATGGGCGGGACATTGAGCTGTCTCTTTGTTTAGATCCTTATTCCCTGCAACCCTGAAGCACTAGATCATTGAGTCGCACTGTTTTCCCTCTACATTCTCCCTGCTTTCCATATCATGTGTGGCCGCTCTTCAACTTAACCTGGCTTTTGATGCAAGTCAGGCAAAAGAATTAAAAGAAAGAAAAAAAAATCACAAAGAAACCGCTGGTCTGTTGCAGAACACCTGGATGATGAGTGGAGATGGGGGTGGAGTCCACTCTCCACCCAGCCACTTAACAGATCAACTACCTTAATACTACAGCTTATCTGACTGTGGCTGTATAGCCGAGACAGTCCTGAGTGGATGCACTGCCTGCACCTTTTACCATCCTCCCTCTCTTTCTCACCCCTCTACATGCCTAATTTCGGGATTTTACATAATTTACTATTTAATGCTTTACCCCCTCCCACCATCTCCCTTTCGCTGATGGCACGTCTGCTATGTGATTTACTACTTCCACAGGCCTGCTTCAACAACACTGACAGCACCTCTGATGATGACCTGCCTAAGCCTTACACGGATGGCACTTCTCACATGTACACATCTGGCTGACAATAATGGCACCTCTGGTATGGACCCACGTAACTAACACTGATGGTGTCTCCGATATGGACCTGCCTCATTAACACCAATGTCAATTATGGCATGGACCTAGCTCACTATCCATGACAGTACATCTGCCACGGACATGACTGCTATGGACATGCTTCATTAACACCAATGGCACCTGTGCTGTGGACCCACCCAACACTGATAGCACATCTGCTAAGGACCCGCTTCACTGACACAGAAGGCACCTCTTCTAAGGACCTGCTTCACTAGCCCCAATGGCACCTCTTCTATCATTCTCTGGACTGCATAGCATCAGGAGAGCGCCAGGAATACATATCACTTCTTCCCACTTCCTCTGCATGAAACTAACTCTGACTCTCCAAAACTGCTGCGTATTGCAAACATGTCATCTTTCATAGAGTTGCACACTCCTTCGCTTCTCCCTTTTACTAGTGTCCTATTGCCTACGCCTTCGGCTTCATTAGAGCATTCGGCTTAAATCTAGCAACTATTTTGGTCTGGTCTATGCCACGTGTGGCTGCAAAAATACAAGAGCAACAGAAAATAGCTTCAGAACATTGGGTTGGTTTGTGATATGCTCCCACTGTGAAACATGGTCGCCAATTTAAATTTGACCGCCCTTAAGACCTCAGTGGGCAGAGTTGCAGAAATGGGTGCAAGTGACGTCAACGTTGCACCAATCGTGAGTCACAATTTTTATAATTAAAAAAATTAAAGTCACAAAAACAGCTCAGTGAGAGCCGGTGCAGAAAGTGCTGAGTGCTCCTTCATTACGGACATATGTTGTGATAGATGAGTCTCAAAATAACAAGAGCACAGCCCGTCATAACATGGCATATATTCAAAAGGGTGTCTGCGATATAATCAGTCCACAGTGGTTTGCTCCTCAACAAATAGCAGGATCACCATCAGGTCTAACATCTATCATTAGCCCGAGACCATATTAGCAGGCACTGAGAAGCGTAGTAACTCCCAGCAGACATCCATGGAAAAGGAGTTTGTCCGAACAGCCTTAAGATCCAAAATGGGCGGCAGAAGCCAAGGGCTGGAAGCAAGCGGTTGTGCGTGTGTGCCTGTGTGTGGAATCACCAAGAGGCAGGCAGAAGCCACGGCGGACTGAGGCAGGCAAATGGGGCAGAAGGAATGAAGTCCTGTTAAAGCAGAAGCAATGTCTGATGACTAAAACTTGGCTATAGTCATAGAATACTGCTCCTGCTTTGGCTAATGTGAATATAGGATTTGTTATGATGGGATGTGTTATTCTTGCTATTTTAACACAAAAGATGGTCATGTTTATCACGAGTGTGTCGCTTATGAAGGAGCACCGGGACCGTTGTTCTGCAGGGGCACTCCCTGCACCCTTTATGTGACTGTAATTGTTTAAATGATTAAAGCTGGCATTTGATTGCACATAATTTATGCATATTCCTTCAACTAGGGACATCTGTGCCTTGTTCTACTAATTGCTACAGGTCTCTTGTGTCTACTGGGTTTTCCTTGTGTTAAAAAACTACCAATTGTGAGTTGAGCACTAATTTTGCGCACTGGTTTTGTCTGCATGTAAACCCCCAGCCACAAAGTGCTGTTAAAACACAGCGCACAGCTATTAAATATGCGCTTGCCCCATTTATCAATAAAAGGGTAAGTAAGTGAGGTGCCAAAAAACTGGTGATCACTTGACGTAATTGTAATTTAGAGTGAAAGTTTTTGTAACTATAATTTATACTGGGGTGGCTTTACAGATTTAAAAAAATAAAAATCAAATTTCCAATTCACCTGCAAAATGAGCAAGCTGTAACAGTTCTACACTCAACCTTGCTTTTTTTAAATTAAGAATACATTATATACTTAGATCCTGTATTTTTTTAATGGGTCAAAATTCTTCAACATTATTGCATTAATCTATTAAGCCGGGTTTGGTGTCGCACATGGCCAGTGTTCCCACTGTGGGGATACAATCCAATTGTCACACGGTCTTCCAGCGGATCCACTCAGCCTTTCAACCTTGTGAGGTTGATAAAATATGCACCTCTGAGCTGGGAAGAAATAAACACGTTTATGTGTCAATAGCATCAAGTTACCCTCAGGCTGGAGATGTGCTCTACAAATAAACCTGCTATTTTTCATGTTTACTACATTTTCATCACGTGGTGCACAAGGACATCAGTTCCCAAAAATGCCAGGGGTAGCGGAAGTGACATCACATGCCCTTTGACCTCCACTTTCACTCACACAGTCATACTTACACATACACACAAAAGCACACTTGCATACACTGCCTCTCACATAAACACACTCGCCCCGCAAGCACACACAACATACACTTAAAGGCATTTTTTTACTTACCTCAGCTGCCATGGAAGGGTATTTTCCAGTAATTGTACTCCATTTATATTGCACCAATAGAGAATAATAAATTATTATTCACTGTTAGTGTAATAAAAATTGACAGAAAGCAAAGACGTCGGAGGAGCTGCCACTGTGTTCCTGGCACTATATTTGCCACCTCTGAGAGCAGGGGTCACAAAGGCAGTGCTAGGGATCGCAGCTGCGACCCCTGGCGACCCTTAAGTGACATCCATGGTGGTGCAGTAAGCTGGGGAGAAGGTAATCAGATTCCTGAAAGCACCAAGGACATGTCTGACGGTATCCTAGCTCTAGCACTCTTTCAGATGCATGAATGATTCCTACCCAGCCCAGCCGGTCTTTCTGATGTAAACCTGGCACGCGACTAACTGTGGTGGGCATTATTACCTAATTCAAATTAGACACTTGTCTAATATGAATCTGAAAGAGTCTTTACGAAGCAAATCTGTCAAGTGACTGGCCGTTACCCATCACTACTAACCTGTCACGGGTGATCCTGGCATGCAGTGCTTAATTTGGGCTTGTTGTTTCCGGTGCTGAGCACCAGCACTTATTTTCGAGGGCAGGGGCTTATTCTTCTGCCTCAAGCATTTGCTGCGAGCAAAAGACACATATGGGAAAGACGGAGGAAGTGAAAAACGAAAAAGCATCACAAGGGGAGAAAGTAGAAAGCTGCTAGAGTGAGCTGAAGGGGCAGGGAGTGGCTTTTTGTGGTTTGAAGAGGCCCGAGATGGCTTCAGGATTACGTCACCTCAGTATTCCTTGTTCATACATTTAATTGCAGCAGCCACGTGTTTAAGAGGAGAGCTTTGGGCACCGGCACCTTTTTATTTACAAATTAAGCACTGCTGGCATGTGACTGTCTACTGCTCAGCCCTGCGAGCCTGCCAGTGCTAATGTTAGCCTAACAGACTGTGCTCCAGAGTTAGCCATTTTTCATGAGCCGGACAGGTGATCACAGTACTGCCTAGTTTCCCCATGTCATGTATGACACCTTCAGCCAGTGCAGGCTTTTTAACCAGTCACTCTCAAACTTCTGGGACTGATTTGTGTTGTTCCATTACAACTGTGCGCTTCTTGATCACTGCATGCATAGTTCTATTTGCCTGTCAAACTTTAAAGAGGGAGGCCAATGGCCCTACCAACCTTCCAGAGGCAGCTTCAAGAGAGACACTCAGACATGCAGCGAAATACAATGTGTGTTCTACATAACACAAATCAGACAAGTATTGCTAAAGTAAATGCACAGGTTACTAAAACTGATTTCACCTCAATTAATCTATCCCTATTCAAAACACTAGAGCAAATGCATGAGATCGCAAGAGAACAAACTTACCACAACTAATCCTAAAAGGAAAGGAAACATATTAATAATTCACTACCTATTTATCTCTAACTTTTAATTGTGGAGTAGCATGCTACTTGCCGCAAAGCGCTTCAATTGCTTGTCAGGTTTAGTAAGCGCTATCTAAATACAATAAACGAATTACACCATCACATTTCAGGCTGCTTCATCCTTGGAGCGATCTGGTATTTGTTTGGCACATGAAAAATAAGCACAAGCAAGAGAGATAAGACCGACGTTGCAGGCTGCTGGCTCTCAAGTGATCCAGGCTTTGGCAATATCAGGTGGAAATGATTTTACTAGCCACCTTGTTGAGTTAGACATTAAAAGCAGGGCACCCTTTCCAATTCTTCTCTACACTGCGAGCTGGTGAGGCGATATCTTGAGTTTTACGGTGTACCACAAGCAGCTCTAAGGCTAAATGTATTGTGCCAAGGAATGGGGATAGAAGCACACAAATCCCAAATGTGTCAGCCTTTTCTGCCCTTGCAAATCTTATGGATGACAGAAAGTTATTCTAATGCCCCAGGGCCGCCTCTCATTAGCGGATTCTTAGGTTGGGAAGATCTGTGCGAGAGGGTTGGCCATGCCTGTGCAAGAGATGGAAGCTTGTAGGAATGGCCACTTGCATGCAATATACTACAAGGATCACTTCTGTTATGTGTCCCCAACTTTTCAGATGTTTACCGTCACAAAGTTCAGTCACATTTAATCCCAAAGAGGGCACCATTAAAAACTGCTTCACGAGGGGGCCTGACCACAGTTGAAGAGAAAAGTGTATAGTAATGCAAAAATGCTGATGTGACCAGATGACAGTCAAGGGGGCAATGCTCCCGTTTGCCAACTGAATTCAGCCTTAGCCTTCTAAGCACTAAAATTATGTATCTTGCTGAAGGCAACAAAATAGTCTCATTCTGTGCTTTTGTACACTTTGTGTTTGCAAATACCTGAGAAGGATAACAAACTACAGTATTTTACACATCAAGATTCAACAACTGCTATAAAGATGTATGCCAGCCTGCGCTGAGCCTCAATCGAGGCTGCTAAATTCTGCCCTCTGGATGGACAGACTTATTGGAAATCTATTCCTACATCTGGGCTTTTTCTAGAAGCGCAAAACCCGACAGAGCGATTGATCGAATGTCAGGCTCCAGGCAGCTGAAGTAGATGCTCTTGACAGGTAATAACATAATATTGGAAATACTATCTTGAACACTCGCAGGATGAATTTATTCTGCTTTTACCGGCAGGTCTCAGGGTGATCCTTTCGTTGAAGTTCTTCGGCGAACAGACCGGATCAGCATTTGTTTTCAGAAGGCTGAATGTCTGCAGGCGGGGGTCACATGCTGCACTACTGCAAGTGAAGTTGGACCTCAAAGTGAGTAATTCAGCACAGGCACATATTCTGACAACGTAAAATGCATCTACATAAAAACAAAGAACGTCTTAAACAAAGAGAACCATAAAAAGCCTCATAATGAAGAAACCAAAACCATGAATCTAAAGTGTTGCAGTGGCTTAGCACGAGGAATAGCTCATGATTAATAAAGCCACAAAGTATAAAATATGGCAAGAATCTGAACCTTTATTCCTGCCCTAACCCTTTCCCTAACACTCTCACTAATATTTATCATCGCCCTCTCTCCATCCAAGGAGACCCTTACAAAAAAACTAACCCTTTGCCTTTCACTAATCCCACTTCAAATCTCTATAGAAGCCCAACTTTTCCCAAGTTTTTATTGCGTTGTAACATAAACGTTGCTACAACAATCAGAACGAATCCTAGTTTTACCCTCAGTACATCTGTAAATTCAACCCTAAACCTTTTTTAAAAAAAAATTCATGTTACATTGCTTTATTTAGATTTCTAAAAAGAGATTGCCCAAATGACCTCTTTCTTCTTCATCGATAAATTTCTTCCTTCTGGAATATCTTCACTTCACTCCCTAATAATCCCTTCTCAATATGATCCCGACAGTTAAATACCTTAATGGTGAATGGTGTTCTGGTGCCTTCCCCAGTCCTAGAGGCCACAAATTGTTTCTCACCATCCAGGCGCAATTTGAATTTAAAAGACTGTATTCTTTCCTGACAGGTTGGTGGGCCTGAAAATGCTATTATGAAATCCATATCCATGTGCCCCCCAAAGGCAAGTGACGCTGTGGTGAGTGAAACTGTTTAGGTCAAAAGACAGATTATTGCATTCGTACGATGCAGCGCTGCACAGCCAGAGAAACACGAGTAACGCCGCATTTATCCAGAGTAGCCTGCCAATGGTGGCATCGGCTGCTCTAAATAAACTGTTTTAGTGCAGCACTAAGGGCTGAAATATGGTACAAAGCAAGCCAGCTGTTCCCCTTTAAGGAGATCATCGTGGCTGCAAGTAATACCCCGTAATACCCCGTGACCTGTGTGTGTTCGGACTCTTCCTTCATGTTACGCCCCTTTCCATTGAATACAGACGCGAGGGGGCGGCTGCGACTCCGCGAGGCAAAGCAGTGTCGACGAGTGCACTTTCGGTGCATGATAGTTTTTGTATGTGCAGGGGGGTCGCTCTGCCATTTTGTTCATAAGTTCACGTGGCACCGTGTGAGCACCTGCGCAAAGGTACAATAAGAGTGGGTCGAAATTTTGCCACCTCGCGCGGCCACTTCCGTCTTCTAAGCGCACCCAAAAGCCAGCAGCCTTCCTTCCGGCAGAGGCCTCACCCAGTTCCTGCCTCCATGCCACTGCTGGGGGACCACACTGAAAACAGCTGGCAGAGCTCCTGTCCGGAGAGCTTTCCGTGCTTAACCCGTGGCACTGCCACCCTCGCCCGTCTCTCTCAAGCACACGTCTAGCGCACTCCGGGAAACACTGACACTCTCTTAAGGGAATGACCTGAGAGACCAGGGGAGCACTGATTAACAGCTCAGAAAGCCCGACAGGCCTAGTAAGGAGTGCGTCTGTTTCTTTCAATTCGCTGGGTCTATACAAACTGTTGAAACAAAACCTGTCATTAACGCCTTGCAATATACAGGGAGTGCAGAATTATTAGGCAAATGAGTATTTTGACCACATCATCCTCTTTATGCATGTTGTCTTACTCCAAGCTGTATAGGCTCGAAAGCCTACAACCAATTAAGCATATTAGGTGATGTGCATCTCTGTAATGAGAAGGGGTGTGGTCTAATGACATCAACACCCTATATCAGGTGTGCATAATTATTAGGCAACTTCCTTTCCTTTGGCAAAATGGGTCAAAAGAAGGACTTGACAGGCTCAGAAAAGTCAAAAATAGTGAGATATCTTGCAGAGGGATGCAGCACTCTTAAAATTGCAAAGCTTCTGAAGCGTGATGATCGAACAATCAAGCGTTTCATTCAAAATAGTCAACAGGGTCGCAAGAAGCGTGTGGAAAAACCAAGGCGCAAAATAACTGCCCATGAACTGAGAAAAGTCAAGCGTGCAGCTGCCACGATGCCACTTGCCACCAGTTTGGCCATATTTCAGAGCTGCAACATCACTGGAGTGCCCAAAAGCACAAGGTGTGCAATACTCAGAGACATGGCCAAGGTAAGAAAGGCTGAAAGACGACCACCACTGAACAAGACACACAAGCTGAAACGTCAAGACTGGGCCAAGAAATATCTCAAAACTGATTTGTCTAAGGTTTTATGGACTGATGAAATGAGAGTGAGTCTTGATGGGCCAGATGGATGGGCCCGTGGCTGGATTGGTAAAGGGCAGAGAGCTCCAGTCCGACTCAGACGCCAGCAAGGTGGAGGTGGAGTACTGGTTTGGGCTGGTATCATCAAAGATGAGATTGTGGGGCCTTTTCGGGTTGAGGATGGAGTCAAGCTCAACTCCCAGTCCTACTGCCAGTTCCTGGAAGACACCTTCTTCAAGCAGTGGTACAGGAAGAAGTCTGCATCCTTCAAGAAAAACATGATTTTCATGCAGGACAATGCTCCATCACACGCGTCCAAGTACTCCACAGCGTGGCTGGCAAGAAAGGGTATAAAAGAAGGAAATCTAATGACATGGCCTCCTTGTTCACCTGATCTGAACCCCATTGAGAACCTGTGGTCCATCATCAAATGTGAGATTTACAAGGAGGGAAAACAGTACACCTCTCTGAACAGTGTCTGGGAGGCTGTGGTTGCTGCTGCACGCAATGTTGATGGTGAACAGATCAAAACACTGACAGAATCGATGGATGGCAGGCTTTTGAGTGTCCTTGCAAAGAAAGGTGGCTATATTGGTCACTGATTTGTTTTTGTTTTGTTTTTGAATGTCAGAAATGTATATTTGTGAATGTTGAGATGTTATATTGGTTTCACTGGTAATAATAAATAATTGAAATGGGTATATATATTTTTTTTGTTAAGATGCCTAATAATTATGCACAGTAATAGTCACCTGCACACACAGATATCCCCCTAACATAGCTAAAACTAAAAACAAACTAAAAACTACTTCCAAAAATATTCAGCTTTGATATTAATGAGTTTTTTGGGTTCATTGAGAACATGGTTGTTGTTCAATAATAAAATTAATCCTCAAAAATACAACTTGCCTAATAATTCTGCACTCCCTGTATAAACTGCCTGGCACACTTCCCACACCATTAAATGATCTGGAGCGCTCTTGCCAACATGGTCCAATTCCTGATGCGTGATACAGAGCAGTTTTATAAGGATCAACAGTTTTTGAAAATGGAACACTGAAGATCCTATAAAATCTCTACTAAAAGGGTGATCGAGCCGAGTTCTGCTTTTATCTTCCGTTCTAACCGTGCTATAAATATTCCTTGCTGAAATGATCTGCTGAGCTGTTATTTTCACCCACCAAATTGAACACCGCTAGATGGCAGTACAGCATCAAAAGTGTGAGGCAATCGCGAACAAAAACAGGTACGTGTACATCAGCAGGGCTACGAATGACAAAAGAATAGAGGTGCTGTGTTTTTTGTGTGGCACAAACCCGTACGATGGCAGGCCCAAGGCAACCACAGGTCCAAGTGCCAGCGGCACCTTGGGGTTGGCCGGCCAGCACACCAATGTTTTCAGAGTGAGCTGTGGTCTAGTTGTGATGCCTTTATGAGTGGAAGATGATAGATAACACGAGTCCTAATCCAGGGTTCCTCAACGCTTAAAAATATTAGTAATTGTTTCCCCTGAGCTTTCACTCCATTATCTGCAAATATTGTGAAGGATTACAAAAGGTTAAACTCCCGAATTAGTCTGAATATTTACAAAGCCTAAATTCTGTAATAGGAGTCAAGGCAATCTCCGTGCAAGGGGTTTAATATTTGGAAGAGATCACAGTCAGACATTACAAGAACACTGAAGGTCCATATACGACCACCTCCCATGTTGTGAGGCATAACAAACACTATACTCCTCACTGCTGGAAGAATTTACTGTATGATGTCTGGCACATCTGTGCAGGTCACTGGCCACATAGAGTGACCAGATTTTGAGAGGCAAAAAAACCGGGACAGGACAGAAAGTGAGAGTAGGCCTAAAGTATTACCTCTATGACTGATACACCGGGTCGGGTCCGGCAACCCAACAAATAGGCACAAAATCCTTATATAAAGGAAGGATCCGGATATACATATATATATACATACATATATATATATACATACATATATATATATATATACATACATATATATATATACATACATATATATATATACATACATATATATATATATATATATAAATGAAATCCTTATATAAAGGAAGGACCCGGAGAGATATATATATATATATATATATATATATATATCTCTCTCCCCTCTGCTTCAGCATGCATACAGCCACTTCCTTCTCTACTGCCTGAAAAACAGATATATTACTTAACGAAAGTACACCTTTCAATTTTACTCTGCTGGATGACTTGACCTTTATTTCAAAAACCAAGAAATGAATATAAATTAAGGAAAGCTTCGGAAGAATCCTCCGACAACCAGGACTGTTAAATGAAATCGGAGATGTGTGGTCACTCTACAAAAAAAGTAATTGCAGTCCTGCATTCATGGATGTTGGTTATAAGAAACAAACTGGCCCATGGCACCTCGTGTGTTTTCTCCAAAAGAAACAGGCAAAGCGTGGCCACGGAGCCACCAAAAGCCGTCCTGATCCTGCCATTCCCGCCGCCTCCTGTTTCCTCACTCATCTGTTCCCGATGGTGTCCCAGCATTCAGTGGGATGTCAGCACAGGATCCCCGGGAAATCCTGGCACTGGTCTCATGCTAAACCCTAACAATGCATGCTTCATGTACGAAGTAAACAGTGGCCGCTGCTGGGCACTAAAAAGGGATGAGGACAAAGAACTAACTAGGAATGT
This sequence comes from Pleurodeles waltl, assembly GCF_031143425.1. Taxonomy (NCBI): domain Eukaryota; kingdom Metazoa; phylum Chordata; class Amphibia; order Caudata; family Salamandridae; genus Pleurodeles; species Pleurodeles waltl. Next base: position 957,527,751 of record NC_090443.1, read on the forward strand.
TTTATATGAGGCGTGCGTGGCCTTGGCCTATGGAATTAAGGGTGTGGGCTATGGCCTAAAAGAAGTGAACTAGAAAGATGTGCAGAGTACCACCTGAGCAGTATTTGGGTGCCTCTGCATATGTTTTCTGTTAGTGAATCCAACCACACAGTAGCAAACACATACACCTAAAAGAAACCAGACCTATGGGCTTCGCCAATGCTTGTTAGCACTGAATTTTCTTCAGAGTGTATACTAGGTACACTGTCATCTTTTAGAATTCATATTACTAAACATTATGTCAATGCGTAGCGGGAACAATAAAACAAAAGAACTTTCTGAAACTTAAAACGTGCGTTTCTCATGAGAATTGTGAAGAAAAAAATAAGTAAAGTAATAAAAGGCAAAACATCAAAGAGGGAGAGTAATACTACTAAGCTTCAGACTAGATTACTGAGTATTAATCTGACAGCTGCGCTACCCATGCTTTCTGTAAAGTGTTCCACTTCACTGTGGGCTGCTAATAGTGGGGCAAAGGCTTTATATAGGTACAGACTGGATACTATTTTAGAAGTTTAGTGAGCAATCACGTTGGGTATATACAGCAATCTACCACACATACTGGCAAACCTTCTTGGGTGTAATCAGATGGAAGGGCCGCAGCGGGGTAAGGCTCACCAGGGATCCTCAGCGCCTGGAAGGTACTGGAAGACAAGACTGGCAATGGGAATCCGCTATGTGCCTAATTCTTTAAAAAAATAAATGTGCCCGTTCACAAAGATTTGCTCAGAAGCCTGCAGCCAGTGCTACTGAATGTGGGGTACCAAATACGGAGGCTGTGTAATCTTGATTCCACTTCAGGCCTCTTTAATTTACTGCCACACACTGCCTGCCCCTTTGTCTCTGTCTTGCAGGTTCTTGATTTCTCCCTTTGTCATGGCATTTCAGTCTTTCTCTTTCTTTTTTCCCCTCTTGTGTTTTTTTCTCTATCTTACTCTCTGTTCAAAGTTTGATGAGGAAAAATAAGTGCTGGTCCCCAAAAATGAGTGCCGGTGGGCCACACTGGCTCAAATTAAGCACTGCATCTACCTACTCTAATGATATCATTGACAGGTCAAGTCTGTGTCATCGGCAAGCACACTAAGTGACATACAAAACAGCTCTGCCAGTTGGAAAGTTGCTTTAGCGCACAATCACCGACGAAGGTCCCGGTAGTCAATCGTGTACGGGTCAATAGAGCACTTATTTTAAAAGAGTGAGATCCATTCTAGTCAATGTGATTGCATTTCGCTTATCAACACCCAGTCTCAAAGCAAACAAACAGGCACATCACGTAGGAAAGTGCACTCAAGAAACAAGGTCAACACACTGGTCCACTCTATTAATCGTCAGCTACATGCCTGCTTCAATGGAATGCAACTCGATAAATACATTTATTTCCAGGCAGTTGCCATAACAGCTCCATGTCTCTTCTGCATTATTGTCACACTGTAATTTGGAAAGGCTTTTGTGAGAGCCATTACCCACAATGCACCCTACGAAAATGCCAACCGCAGGACAGAGATGTGCCCTTGAGATGATGGCTGGCTCCCCTTATACCACAAGCTGCATGTGATCCATAGTCAGTGGGATATTTCCCGAAGCCTCTCATCGGGACTTGGGAGATGATATGACATCCACCACCACAGCCGTGGGACTTGCGGTGGGTGTTTCAGGACCAGAGATTAGAGGTATCTGAGGTTACTGGAGGGAGGCTGGAGACGCGGTGCAATCATGATGGACGGCGTAGTAAGCACATGGATCAACTTCCCAGCACAAGTGCTGGACACCAGCAGGACCCTGCAGCTTGAACCTAGACTTAGTTTAAGTAGGAACCAGGTCCCAAGGAGGGACACGTCCATCCTCTGACCTGAAACCACACTACATCGCTGGCTTCCTACAGTCTCAACGCAGATCACTGCAGATAAGAAGCTCACACTGTCCACACAAAGGTGGGAAAATAACTGACCCCCTAGAGACAACACCACTCACACACCTCCTGGTGACATTGGGCACACAGTCTGCCAATTTAGCCCCTGAACCCTGCAGCAGGCCAACCAAAAATTGAAACATGACGTGTAACAATCACTTAAACCACATTTGTACCTAGAACAAATCATTCCGTTTGAGAAAGGGGAGGGGCATCCAACAGGCTATCTGCACAGTCATTATTCTTGATGCTACCAGAGACCAAATGTGCCTCCTGCAGTACAATAAGATGAGTTGCAGTCACAAGGGAAACGAATTTGGACGAGAAAAAACAGCATTGGCGACACCAAAGTAAAATAAAACAGAAAGCAGGGACTTGACACTCCCCTTTCAAGGGGATTTCTCTGTGCCTACCGTGCAACGTAAAGAGGATTGCAGCACATGAACATTGATCCAGCAGCACATTTCTTAGGGAGCCCAGAGATTCCCCGTTTACCATGCACATTAGCAACAGCGCGGAGGTCCCTCCCTCACTGACAGCACATGATATACTCTGTGTAACAGTAAAGGCTAGAAGTTTGCCATAAAGAATTTTACATCTCAAGGGTCCCGAGGAAAACAAAAAAAAAAAGAGGGTTAAACAAATGCCCTTGGGGACGTTCTGACTCGACTAAAAATAATAAAGTACTTACAAAGAAAAAGGTGGCTGGCGCCCGTAGCCTCGCTGCCCAACCCAACCCCCAGATTCATCCCCAGCTGACACCTGAAGTTAACTCCTAACCCAGGGTAAGGATCAAGTGTAAAACAAGGAGTAAAGTTCGTGTTAATGAAAAAGGCTGTACTTACAAGCTCCCTCTTCTCGGAAGACTCAGCTCCTTCTGAAAGAAAACACAAGAGCAGAGGTGAGTGCGGTGCTACCACGAGGAGGTTAGAGACACACAATGCTACATAAGACCGGAATGCTGGCACAGACTAAAAATTGGAAACACATTTCTTATTACTAAGGTTACACAGGATTTCACCCTCTTCAATCTCAAAGTCAAAGAAAAGAAGCGTGGTCAGGTAGGTTAACATTACTGAACAAGGCGGCTTTCATGTAGCAGCCAAGCAGTGCACAATGATCGCAGAATGTGTTATTCTGCGAAACAGAAGCTGTGTTTTTTGTGTGGCACAAACCCGTACGATGGCAGGCCCAAGGCAACCAGAGGTCCAAGTGCCAGCGGCACCTTGGGGTTGGCCGGCCAGCACACCAATGTTTTCAGAGTGAGCTGTGGTCTAGTTGTGATGCCTTTATGAGTGGAAGATGATAGATAACATGAGTCCTAATCCAGGGTTCCTCAACTCTTAAAAATATTAGTAATTGTTTCCCCTGAGCTTTCACTCCATTATCTGCAAATATTGTGAAGGATTACAAAAGGTTAAACTACCGAATTAGTCTGAATATTTACAAAGCCTAAATTCTGTAATAGGAGTCAAGGCAATCTCCGTGCAAGGGGTTTAATATTTGGAAGAGATCACAGTCAGACATTACAAGAACACTGAAGGGCCATATACGACCACCTCCCATGTTGTGAGGCATAACAAACACTATACTCCTCACTGCTGGAAGAATTTACTGTATGATGTCTGGCACACCTGTGCAGGTCACTGGCCACTCCCTCACACCACTTTGGAAATTAGACTTCAGAGCTGCCAAGTGGCCCTTTGTAGTGAGAGTGACTAGCAGTCCGTCCTGATCTGTAAAACAACCGCTGTAGGAATGCTGGGACTTGTTTCACCTTTCCTGCTACAAGTATGGTCTGCAAGTCCCAGCATGCTTAGTGCTGGTGAAGACTTAACGATGGAGGACGGCCTGAACTGCCACACTCACAAGATAAGACCTACAGACTGTTGACTTTGGTGTCACAAGACATACTGTCGTAACAGTACCCAACCCTACTACGTTTCCCGGGTCCTTGCATGATTGGATGCTCCAGTCACGCCTTTTTCTTTGAAATCTGGGACTTGTAGTCTTATTTCATTATAAAAGAGGAGCAACAAGTCCCAGAATTCGAAGGAAACAACCAGGACCAGCTCATCATGCATGGACCTGGGAAACGTAGCAGCTGTGATGGCCTAATGGTGTTGCTGTAAAGCCTATATCCCAGACAGGTTAATCTCGGGAGCGACATCAGAAGCAAAGGCCAAAGTCCCAAAGAACATGTGGGGTGCAGCGACCTGATGATGCTGCCCCCAGACAAATGTAGCCATGAGGAAGCATCTGATGGAGGTGGCCCTAGCCGCCCTTTATGCACAGTCCTCATGTGTAATACTGGTAACGCATTACCTGGTTACCTTCAAATGTTTGTCGTAAATAAATGACAATGTCTCATCTTAGTTAAGCAGGCAGTGTTTGATAGTTTCCCACAAGATGACCCAGCAGCCAACAGAGCATGGTAATAAAGAACATCTCACACACAACACAGCACATCACATCAATGCCACGCAACCTGTAATCATGTTGTGCCAAACACCACTACCCATGAAAGGTTCACACACAATAGACCCATTAGACAGAACAGTGCAAACATCTATAGATCTGAAAAACCGTCTGCTACCGTGCACCTCCCATGAACACAAAGCACCAAGCCATGGCACAGACATCCAAGAAAACACGAGACAGAACACCTCATGTCCAACCAACAGAGCGGAGACATACCATACAGTCAGCGATCACACTGCTCCCCACAGCACCGGCCACCATGATATACGACACACACACATAAAACAGGGTACAGCAGGCAGCTGATTTTATATATAATTCAAACTAGGAGAGCGACGTCCCATATTCAGCTCCCACATCTTTAAGAAAACCACTAAGCACCAAATATGCAACGTAACGCAACAAAAGATACTATCTCACTGCATGCTGGAGAACGCAACCTAAGTCATTTTGTATAAATCCAACATCATACAGCAAGGCAACACAGTAGCTAAAAGTTCACTACTTGCTGTGCTAAACATTTGGAGACATTTCAGACAAACACAACAAAACACATGAGACAGAAAATCCCACCGAAAATATTCACTTCAGACATACTAACAGCACCAACCACGAAGGGGACCTCTGTATCACTAACACTAAGAATACATTCCAGAACACATCGCCCACAAATGGCGGCAGAGCTCAGACAGGCCTCACAGCCAGCAGCACCATGCTTGGCTGGCTATCTGTAACCATCCGGCAACATGATTATCAACTGTCTACCAGGCAAAGTAGCAGCAAAGCCCACCTGCCTATCAATCCGACAACAAAATCGTGCACCCCACAGCACTTATAAGATATCAGCCCAAACCATCCCACATGACCACAAATAATCATTTTACGTATGAAGCCTTACGGCAAAGTCACACAAAGCAAGTGTCATCACCAAGAGTCTCATTGACCAACCAGAACGTCATCTCAAGACGGGGCTACCAAAGCCTCCGCTCTGCAGTGGAAACTTTAGAACCACGTGAAAGTAACGCCCAAACATCCAACAGCATTAGAAGGCTGTACCAATGGAGCACAGAGCACTACAAGCATGAACATAATGTGCATAGACCTTTTCATAGAGTGATGGATGTGCATCTCCTTTCTTCGAAGTCAGCACTGTCCAGGACCAACAAATTCCCTTCTCAGCCCCCACTGCAAAGAATGACACCCGTGATGAAACAAACGCTGGTTCCCGCAGTCTGTCGCCAACCAGGAGTGGTGGCAAAGCTCTCAATGACCACTTTTGAGTGTGATGCCCGGTGTCCCACTAAAAAAAGACTCAAATCAATGTAATACTCTCTGCAACTCCTACCACCCTTACCAGGTCTCTCAGGGCCACAGTTCATAGGCTCTAGATCTCTTTTCTGGCCTCTAGTTATTTACAGGTTCACTTTTCTCCTCAGCTTCTCCTTCAAAGTATCACTGGCTCGCACTCTTCACCTCCCCACTCTGACTCTCTATTCCGTAAATACCAAGTCTCCTCTCCCCTTTCCACCTTGCCTCATCATTTATCACTGGCTCACTCCTCCCCGTGGCCCTCTATTCATCACAGCTGCCTCTCCCCTCCTCCTCAGCCCGGCCCTCCATTCCTCAAGCCTTCACCTTCTCCCCTTCCTCAGCTTACGTTAGCAGCTTATCACCTGCACGCTGTGTCCCTTCTTACCTGCACACGATCCTCTCTTCTTAGCATAGTCCTTCCGGAATTTAATGCACCAGTGTGTTGGTGTGAAAGGTGTGAAAGGTGTGGCACAGTCTTTCCATTTATATAAGTCATTTGCCGCACACTTTCGATTTGTAGAAATGATATACATGCTAACAGTTAGCTTTTTTTGTAGCACAGCTCCCTTGATGTAGGAGCAGGCACAACAGTACTCAAGGCGCTTCTTTAAAAGGATCTGCGGGTGATGTGCATCGGTGAGGCCTACGATCTGCCATGCGCGCATCGCCGAGACAGATGCCACGAATGTAACCTCGCTAGTGGGCACAGTGGCAGCCACGAAGAGGTTTCTGTGTGCCCATGGGACACTGCAGAGCGAGTGCGGGTGCGGGTGAAAAACCAACATGTACCCGAGACCCGAGGGGGACTGATGGACACCGGTGTAAGGGCAAGGGACGTGTCCTCCGAGACTCAAGACTTGGGAATTGAGATTCAAGAGCGAGACAATAAAGCATTTCTAAGCAAAGTTGGCTGTTCCTTTCAAGTATCAACCTTAAAACTGGGTAACGGAGAAAATCCACCATATACTTCCATCTCAGGTTACTTAACACTGAACACGACCGGACCACTGTTGTATAGGTGTTACTGTTGTTTTAGTTCAGCTGTCACAGCATGAGCTCTGCTCGTGCTGTGACGTCTGCTGCATGCTTACATCATTAGGTTCTCTGCAGCAGCACGTTCTGTTTATTTTCAATAGCGTGTGTTGTCTCGGATGAGAATCTCGTGAGTTTCAGTTTGTTTCCTGGTTGTTGAAGCTGATGGCTCGTGTGCAGGCAACATGTTGTATTTTGAATGGCACAACCGGTTTTGAAAATGTAAGTGTGACATCGGTTGGCCAGTTTTCTCCTTGTTACCTGTGCTCATGTCATGCTGGTTGTGAGCTCCTATTTTGAGGCAAATTAAAGAACTTTTTCACAGGAATCCTGCTTGGCCAGCCTCAATTTATTTCTATTTCAAGGCGCTTGCAACATTTGGCGACGAGTTTTCTTAATTTTTTCGGTTTGCCTTAAGTTTATTGGAGCTCACAACTGCATCGTTCCTTGTTCTAAGTAATTAATGAACGGAATCGTTTTTTGAGGACACATCTTGTTTGCTGAGTTGCAGTTGGTTTTGTTCCTGCTGTTGACTTTCAGAACAGCCTGTCGTGTGAAATCCGGGAGTTCTCTGCAACAAACTGAAGTCTGTTTACCTTTCAACCTTTCTTGGATGGTTCCTGGTGTTTCCTACTGGATTGCTCTGTTTGCTGTTTTCTCGTGGCTGTGAAGTGACACCTGAATGTAACATTTTCTTATCAGCCCTTGAACCTTTCTGAGTTGTCCATGCAGTGTTAATTCTTTCACTGACAAGCATCCTTGTAGCACAACTCATTTCTGGTCTGTTGGAACTTCTGGAAAGGACTCTTTATTCCAGTGTTAATTACAGCTTCAAGATTCAACACAGTGATGAACACAACATCCTGTTGGTAACTGTTTATGTGCTTGCACCACGGTGACAGGCACACCTTTAGCAACTTCAAGTTTTAAAAGACTTCTATATCAGTAGTGTTATATTCAGTGCCATGAAATTTGGTTTGTGTTTAATTTAGACATTTTAGTTTTACAATGTTTGCAATTTAAAATTATCACAGAGTGGCTATTGGTTGGGTCTTAAAGGGAACGAAAAATAGAATTTCTAGCTAGAATGTCGTATGAATCTGCTTCTAACTTGGCTACTATTGCTCCATTCCTACAATGTCCTGGTAAACCTCATGTTAAATGGCCTATTTGGTTACGTTCATTTGAGAACTATCTAGTTGCTGTAGGTGCTGATGGTTTTCCACCTAAGCGTAAAGCTGCCATTTTATTTAGTCACCTGGGGCAAGAAGGCCAACAAGTGTTTGATAATTTACCCAAAGTTATTCCATCTGAAGAAGCGGGTGGTGATTGGAATGAATTTGCAGAAGCTATTGCACGTCTCCAACGTAAATTTTGCGAAGAACCAAGTGTCTTGTTAGAAAGGTTTATTTTTTTTTAAAAAAAACAGGCAGCAGATGAGTCTGTGGAGGATTTTATTTCAGTGTTGAGATCTTTAGCTGTCACATGCAATTTTGGGTCTGCATTAGATACGTATTTGCGTGATCAATTTGTTTACAGTTGCTATTCCAAGAAGATGCAAGAGAGATTATTAAGTTGCAGGGATCCTTCATTAAGTGAGGTGCTGATGTTAGCTAAAAGTATTGAACGCTCTATTGTTTCAACTCAGGTAATAACTCAAGAATATACCAAATCATCTTCAGTGCTGGTAAATTCAGTTAATGAAGGAGAGCATGTGGATTATGTTGGTCTCAAGGGAAGGAATGTTAAGCCTTTTGTTAAAAAAACGAATCAATATTGTTTTAGGTGTGGTTCTAAATCACATTTGAGCAATTTTGCGCAATGTCCTGCTATAGGTAAACGCTGCACTAACTGCAAAAAGGTAGGACATTTTTACAGTGTTTGTAAAAGCAGTAAAAATGTAAAAGTACATAGCATTGAAGTAACAGAAGACGAGGATTTATTGAGTTTATCTAATATGGTACTGTAAAAGTGAAGTAATCAAAGACCCTGTTTGCCAAGTTCTTTTAGGCAATATGATTTCTATCAATATGACATGTGATTCAGGGGCACCCATCACAATAATTTCAGACACTTTGTTTAACTTTCATTGGAAAGGTAAAGTGATATTAAGTAAACCAGATGTACACCCTAAAGCTTATGGGGATCAAGATATTGATCTGTTGGGATATTTTGAAGAACAAATCACTTGTTTGGGAAACAGTATTTGTACTAAAGTGTATGTGGCTATTAAAGGAAGGAATATTGTAGGTTGGCGGGATTTAGCCAAGTTAGGCCTCATGCTTGTGCCTGGAGCAGATTTGCCTGTGAGGATATGTAACATTCCTGTATCCATGGTCCAAGTTCAGGAGAAAAGTTCAGTAAAAGAGATTTGTGACGCTTACCCTGAGCTCTTTAGTCACTCTATTGGTTGTTTTAAAAATTACACACACACTATTAGGTTAAAAAAGAATGCAATTCCAGTAATTCATAAAGTTCGCCCTGTACCCTTTACCATCAGAGCAGAATTAAAAAGGTTATTGGACCAAATGGTAAATGAGGGTATCATTAAACAGGCAGAGTCTTCTGAGTGGGTCAGTCCCATTGTGATCGTTCGGCAAAAGGATGGGGACATAAGACTCTGTGCTGACCTTCGCACATTAAATAAAAACATTGTTGTTGAATGTCACCCATTGCCCAAGGTGCAAGACTTGTTAGCTAACATTGGTCATGCACGTTTTTTCTCACTATTAGATCTTAAATCAGCGTATCATCAAATTCCGCTCGATCAGGTGTCACAAAATCTCACCACTTTTATAACACCATTTGGTGCTTTCAAGTTTACAAGGCTACCTTTTGGCCTGGCTTCAGCTGCCAGTGTCTTCCAAAGGTTGATGGACACAGTATTGGAGGGTATAGAAGGAGTTCAAGCTTTTCAAGATGACGTACTCATCTTTGCAGAAACTTTGAATGAGCACAATAGAATTTTAACCAGGGTTTTTGATAAATTTAGGGAATTTGGAGTTACTCTTCGGTCTGATAAATGCAAATTAAATGTGCAAAATTTTGACTATTTGGGTCACATGGTTACCCCAAATGGTATTTCTCCCAAATATTCATTAATTAAAGCTATTCAGGATGCAAAGCCTCCCAGGGATAAGGATACCTTGAGATCTTTCCTAGGCTTAAGTGAGTATTATTCACGCTTTGTGAAGGGATATGCATATATTGTGCAGCCATTAAGGAACTTGTTAAAAAAAGGCGCCAAATATATTTGGTCTGATGAGGTTGAGGAAGCATTTCAGAATGTCAAGAGATTGATAATATCAGCTCCAGCATTATCATCTTTTGTTTCTGGAAAGAAATTTATAATTACTGTGGATGCCAGTCAAGTTGGTCTGGGAGCTGTACTATCGCAACGGATTGAAGGCAAGGAAAACACTATTGCTTTTGCTTCACGTGCACTGAATTTGGCAGAGTCACATTATAGTACAATTGAACGTGAAGCACTAGCATGTTCATGGGCAGTGGAAAGATTTAAAAACTACATCTGGGGCACACAATTTGACATGTTTACGGATCACAAGCCGTTAATTCATCTCTTGAATGGAAATGGAACGGGGAAAGCGTCGTCACGTTTAGTGAGATTGATTTCAAGGTTGCATGAATTTGATTTTGTTTTGAAATATATCCCTGGAGGTAAGAACGTTAGAGCAGATTGTTTGTCAAGGTTACCAGTTTCGGATGAAATTGTACTAAATTCGGAAGAAGAATGCGTGGTGGCATCTATAGAGGACATTTTACATAATACTGGGTCACTTTCGCATGAAAAATGGATAGAGGCTTCTAACAATGATCCTATTTTTTCTAAGGTCACAACTTATATGAAGGACGGATGGCCTCGTGAGAGAAATGTGGAGATGTAATTACGTCCCTATATTCAAGTGTCTGAAGAACTATCATTGGTGTCTGGTGTATTAATGCGTGCTGACTTGTGTGTCCCGCCAAGTTCTTTAAGGGAACTACTAATTGAAGAAGCACATAAAGGGCATTTGGGCATAAGTAGCACCTGTAAAGCTCTCAAACAATTTTATTGGTGGCCATCAATGGAATCCCAAGTGGCCACTTATATTGGTGCCTGTGCTACTTGTCTGGTCTCAGATAAACATTGGCAGTTGCAGGAGACACCTCTACACAACACTCCTTATCCTGATATGGCATGGGAAAAAGTGGCAATAGACATTGCAGGCCCTTTTGAGTTGCTTCCATCTAGTCAAAGGTATATGATGGTTTTAATTGATTATTTTTCTAAATGGGTGTATATTGATTTTGCTACAAATCCAAATACGGACACTGTAATCACATTTTTGCAGAAGATATTCAATATTGAAGGTGCACCAAATGAAATAGTAACAGATAATGGTACACATTTCACTTCACACAAAATGTATGAGTTTTTATCTCAGCATCACATGAAGCATAATAAAGTGGCTCTTTATTCCCCTTCATCAAACGGTTTAGTGGAGCGTATGAACAAATTCTTAAAGGAAGGTGTTCAAACCGCTTTAGCGATGGGTCAGGATGTTAAAATGTTTTTAAAAGAGAAAATTTGGTCATATTTAACCACTCCTCACAGTACTACTGGCGTTTGTCCTTTTGTGTTATTACGCAAAAGGTTGCCCAGATTTAATATGTTACCTGATTGGATTAGAAATTTGAACAAAGACAAATTTGAGGATTTATCTAAAGTGGAAAGTTCAGTGATTAAAAAACAAAATCGAACAAAAGAACTGTTTGACAAGAAATTTAGAGTTAAATTAGTGGATGTTCAGGTTGGAGATTGGGTTTTAGTGAGAGTACCGTCTAGGGTTAAAAAGGGAAGTTCTAAATTTTCCTTACCTGCCCAGGTTGAGAAAATTTCTAAAGGTTCTGTGTTTTTGTGGAACAAAGGTTGGTGGAGCAAGAGAGACATTGTTAAAATTTCTAAAGAGCAAGCAAAGAAAATATTGTTTGTCAGATCAAGAACAACAAATCAAGAATATAATTTTGTGGGTGATCAACAACTTATGAATTTCTCTCAAGTTGATTTGAGTAGGCCAACCTTGGAAACACAATTGACGGAAGGTTCAGAAGTTTTGGGTCCGTGTGATGAGGAGAGTGCCTCTTCTAGGCAATCATTACATCAACCTTCTTCAACAGTGAAAAGTAGAAATTCTCGCAATGCGTCTATGCCTGTCAAATTTCAGGACTATTATGTCTCTTAGCTTTAATGCTTTAAGTTATAAGTTCTGCCCTGGCTTCTTAGTAATTGGGTAAATGTAATGACAATATGTATATATGTTTATATTTATGTAGTCATTGATTTATTTTATTTTAATATTTTTTCTTTTGTATTAAAAGGGGGGGTGTTGTATAGGTGTTACTGTTGTTTTAGTTCAGCTGTCACAGCATGAGCTCTGCTCGTGCTGTGACGTCTGCTGCATGCTTACATCATTAGGTTCTCTGCAGCAGCACGTTCTGTTTATTTTCAATAGCGTGTGTTGTCTCTGATGAGAATCTCGTGAGTTTCAGTTTGTTTCCTGGATGTTGAAGCTGATGGCTCGTGTGCAGGCAACATGTTGTATTTTGAATGGCACAACCGGTTTTGAAAATGTAAGTGTGACATCGGTTGGCCAGTTTTCTCCTTGTTACCTGTGCTCATGTCATGCTGGTTGTGAGCTCCTATTTTGAGGCAAATTAAAGAACTTTTTCACAGGAATCCTGCTTGGCCAGCCTCAATTTATTTCTATTTCAAGGCGCTTGCAACAACCACCCACCAGGGGCTCGTGCACCACACTCAACTCTGCCCACGTTGGACAGTGTCAACCACACAAAGTGTGATCGCCCTGGAGTCTGGGCTCGTGCAGGGACGAGCCACACCACTTCCGGGAGAAGGGATGCCAGGAAAGAAGACGGACTCAAGGCCCCCATGTACATTTTTCAGCAGTGAAACCCTTTCGCATTGTGCCATTTGATTAAAAGGCTTTAAAGGAGAGTGAAATACACTGTCTTCTTTGTCGGGTTCCGCTTGTGAACTGCCATTCAAACATGTTTGGTGCTGGATGATTCGGGGGCAACACATTTATGCCCACCACCTCCTCCCCTAGCCCTCGCTTAACATTACGATGTAGTTTTAGCAGGGCACCCATTTTCAGCGCTTTAAGTACACAACGTTGTACATTACAATGAGGACAATTACGTCTCACCTGGAGCTGTGGCTGGAAAAGTCTTCAAGTTGGGACTGACTGACAACGTGTGAGAAAATAACGTGTATCAGGGACTTTCGACGTCTTCTTTTCTTTCTCCTTTTGGCATTAGATCTGGATTTTAACGTTGGAAAGTGGTGCTCTCCATGGATCCCTTTGCAGAGATCCTTATGCGCCCCAAGACTAGGCCCAGAATGTAGCCCTGGATCACTAAACAATGAGCCTTTGGGTTACAAAAAATCACCACACTGACCGCTAGATGGCAGCAGCGGCTTATCAACAAATTACCGTAAAGGAGGCACATGTAATTCTCTTTTATGTAATACAGGACAATTACTTTCTCCATAACGTAGGTACTCGTCCGTTTTTTCTGGTGATGTACAGGTTACCAGTTTCCACTGTAAAAGGAGCATTTTTTAAGGAGACTGCAGACAGGTACTCAGGAAATCTAGGTGCCATCCTGAGTAACACTCGCCAGGATAACAGAATAGCTCATGTATTCCTTACTACAACTAAATACGCCTAAATATACGCAGCGTTTGAGTAGTGAATTCAGAGAGCGGCCACAAACGTATGAGTAGCGCCCATGTTCTCTAGGTGCTGTGAGCAGCGGATTGCAATTAATTCAAACAATTCAATCAGCTCAGAGAATGAAATGCTGCAGTGGGCGCATTCAATCCACTGAGCAACCAGACCTCTCTTAGCTATGGCTTCACTTACACAAGTGTTAGCTTTCTGGAGTCTGTAAATATGACTAGTGCGTGTAGGTAATTGTAATTACTTCGGCAGACTGACATCTGATAATGCAAATGAGAGGGGCCAATTAAGAATAACCCACAATATACACAGAGTAAAAAGCAGCAGCTGAAACTGTGTGAACCACTTTTACAATTATAAACAGTTTGCTGCAAGCATAAATTAACAAAAAGTACATAATAGGGTACCATGCATATGTAACAGCACATGCATGGTGAACTGATAGTTCATACACACGAGTGAGAAATTTAGAAGAGAACGAAAAATGGACACATACAAAAACAACTGCAAGGGTGCGTTTATGACGTACTTATACTTGCAGAGTTACTGAGTAACTTGGATTTGGAACACATGAGAAATGTTTCGGTCAAAGTCGTATCATAGACCTTAAACATGTCTACTATAAGCAATATATCATAAATGCATTGCAGAAATAAGATAAATAATTTTAAACAATTTCAGAAGACACAGCCTCCAGGTGACCGATTCCAAGAAGAAAATAAAGGGCCCACTTCGAGCAGGGAGAACTTAATGATTTTATTTTAAACATTGTCCGGGCCTCCACTATGATGGTGTCTTTGCCTATATCTGAGTTTTAATGAATGACTGAAAATTATGTGGCACCTACTTCCCTATACCTCTGACATAAAAGAAGTAGGCGAGGGTCAAAGTTTGTACAGGCTGATCCTGGCTCCTTGAAGATCAAGTAAGTTATTACTGTGCAACTCAATGTTACCCCATCCCATCAAAAGGCTGAAACATGAATGCTGGGCTTTGAACCTGTTCGCTTTAGATCACACATACGCTGCTGCAGCGGAGGGTGAACAGTGACCTTCGTCACTAATACCACCAGGTCTAATGCCACACGAGTTACTCATTTCATGACGCTCCACCAAATCTGGCTATGTTCTTATGGAACTCACATTCCCTTAGAAAGAGTGCCACGCCGAAGCTCTACCGCACTCAGTCTAGTTACCTGGAGAGGTAATACAGCACCCTGGAAATGGGGACTACACAAGGCGCTGTACTACACATTCTTTCTGAGTTCTACACATCGAAAGGAGAGAAAATGTTTCAACACCGTGTTTCAAGCTGCAAAATTTGGATTATTGCAGTGTTTCCCTCCCCACAGCCCCTTCGGTTTGATCCATGAAACGAGTGCCTGCAGAAGGGTGGTACTTTCGCAGTACCTGTAATCCGGGTTTGGGTGCAAACTTGCTTTTTGCACTCGCCCGGGGATTACCGAAGTGAGGTGAAAGAGGCCACTTCACCTTACTATCTGGAAAATATGTCATGTCTAAATAAAAAAATATGTCATGTCTAAATAAAAAAATATGTCATGTCTAAATAAAAAAAACTTGCAGTTTTTAGCACGACATTTACCTTGATGAAAATGTTCTAGAGAAATTCAACAGCAATGTGTTGAGAGTTGTTAAACTTGATCTGTTTTTGCTGCTAATGTGCAAGCCGAGTCCACCTACATAGAATGGATGCAGTGCATGGAAAGGCGGGGGGGGGGGGGGGTAAGGACAGGGGGTACACAGTACAGCCATCTTCCACGTGCCCTGCACAAACACGATCGCAGATGAATTCACCGCACACTTCCCACTGGCCCTTCCTTCCGAAGGCTCTTTGACACGTTTGTGCTCTGCGTACTGCACCAGGACCCCTCTCACACGTACGTGTTTCACAGCACTGTCACTCCCAAGTCTGTTCTCCATTTTTACTGTGGAGCCTTGGTCTTGGCTCCCCAATCTCAGGTTTATGCTCTTGGCTTTTATCCCAACACCAGCCCTCCGACATCCATTCATCCCACTATTTTGCTTTCTTTTCTGTGAGGTTTGCACAATGCGATGACAAGGCTCTGAAGCATTCCACGAACACCTAACAGCACTGTCGTCTTAGAAGTTGCAGCCTTCTGCTTATATATTTTCCTTTAAACCACAAAAGTGGCCAGGGTGTAGGAGCACGCACCAATGGCAGCAACCGAGGTCACCTTGCAAGTTGGTTATTTGAGAAGTAAAGGAAGGAAGCGGGAAGTCCTACCAAAGATAAACGTAGAGGTAATATGAGCAGTCAGAGGAGGGGACTCCAAGCGTGGGCTTCTGCCTCAGCCTTTGGGAAGAGGGGTGCCTATGATGGGAAGACGTGGAATCGCCTCCACCCTTGTGGCTGGGAACAAGCATAGCCCTACCTGTCGCTTGCCTCCCTTTCTCTTTAGTCACAAGAGCTCAGAACAGGCTACTGCTACCCGAGCCAGATGGGCACCATCACCGCCTTACACTGGTAGAACAGCACGTCACTATCTGTAAAAGAGGGCATTCAGTGAGAACACAACTCAAAATCTCCTTGCACAGCCCTGCAACACCAGCAATATGGATTCCAGATTGTCCTTTACTACAGCTGAGTACCTCCACTCACCGGACGACCTGTTTAAAGAAGGGAACACAAGCACATCAATATCACTTGGGCCTCGATTGAAACTGAGTCTGTGTGTCGATAAGCCAGCACTCACCCTAGGAGATCTAGATGCTAAACAGTTTAGACTTAGGCCATTTCTGACAAACACCTGAAACTACTTCTCTTCTTGAACTCTGTCTAGAAGGGAAAAATCCTGTGCGCCTAAAGAAACCTAAAATAGGCTCCAAGCCATAGCCACTAATCAGACAGTTTAAGGACTAATCAGACAGCTAACATTCTTAGTTCGATGTTCTTGGCCATTGAAAAAAAAAATGGCCGAATGCTTGCATTTAGGGGGAAAAAACCCATTCAAGAAGTCACCCTCCTCCAAGACTACCAGACTGGACTTTGGCTTCAGCAGTAACTCTACCGTCCAAGTAATAGAAAACACCCTTCTAAGTCCTCTTAATGGTGACTCGATGTCTCCTCATCCTGTTGGATCCCTCTGCAACCTTCCACACCAACAGTCATCAAACCATACTCAGCACCTTCTCCTCAATACTGTGCTTCAATGGCAATATCCTTCAAGTGTCACATGCTATCTGCACAAGAGATCCCTCCTCCTCCAGGTGAACATCTCCAGATCTCACCCCATGCTTGATCTGCAGATCATTCTAATAAACTATCCTATCTTCATTAATCTTCAATCTCTACAGGGGACTCTTGGAGACTTCTGGGCAACAAGATCGTAAAGATCCATCAGTATGCACACCGCACCCAGCTGTGATATCACCTGGATGAAAAAGTGCCTCTTCTCCAACCACATCTAGATTTCTCAGTTGTACTTCAAGTTCAGCCCCCCGGAAGACAAACCAGTGACAAACAACAGAAACATGCAGAGATTGTTGGCAAACCGAAATTGCTTCACACCACAACTGGTCTGTACAATTCTACATCAACACCACCCTCAATTTGAGAACCAGTAGCTCAAATAAGACACAAACTGCCAGACACCAATTCATCAGGCTCTTCAAAATTAAATCTTTGCTCTATGAAACAGAATTCAGAGTACATACAAGCCCTGGTTCTATCAGATCTCCATAGAGTTAACACCCTACTCACAAGTGTCCCAGTATCCTATCTGACACACGTGATGAGAGTCCTTCATGCCATTGTTCAACTTGTCATGGGTCTCAGAAAACTTGAGAAAGTCTCACTTACTGTAATAGAAGGTTGGAGAAGACAAAATACCAAGCCTTTTTTCCTGCAACACTGCTAGAAGTTAGAACTTGTTCCCCTCCCAAATCTGGCAAGATGCCGCATTCCTGCTCTTCACCAAGAAACCGAATTCACAAACAATAGTATATCCCCTGAAATCAACGTCTCATCCATCTGTGACCCTCCAGGCGCTAAGTGGCAATCCATCTTTTCCTATTTGTAGTCCTTCCTTAACACCATTCCTCTCTGCACTATTCCCGTCTTTGTAAAACACTCTTTTGTGACTACAATTGCGCTATAAAATTGCCTCTACTTACCAATAAGCATCAATAATTATAGTAATATGAAATAACAGTTTAACATAACCAAGCATTTCAGCTCTGCACCATGTATCTCCTTATCCAGCCACATAAAAAGTCCTATAAACAACCAGCTACAGGACATTAGCGTAACTATATCATTATCTTAAATGACTTCTTCCGGACAGGGCCTTAGCTTTACTCCTTCCGCAAAACACGTTGGTACAAAACAACGCAGCACACTGGGTGCTTGTCATGGCCTATTTATCAGTGTCAGCACAGCAGCTGCCTGTGATACTGTCAGTGAGCCGCCTACTTCCAAGGGACAGCATTCAATCCTCAGACATTTAACATCCTCAGTAATGCAGGGAGCAGGGAATAAACATGACCCCTGATCCCTCTCACATTCTATAGCCCCCAGCGGTGCCTCAGTAGGACGTTTATCCCCGATGGAGGTACAGTGGGGTTATGAGGAACACACAACTCTTGAGTAAACATGATGACCTATGTGTGAGCCTGCGTCACAAGCATGCATGTGCCTAGGGCATGACGGGCGCTATTTTTTATTTACAGATCCAAGGTGGCTGATGCCACTTGGATAAATACATTTTAAAAAAAAGCAATTTTGGTGGCACTAAGGTGGTTTTAGGACTGCAGAGAGGACCGGAAGAACAATTACAAATAATATGGACCATTTGGTTTTCGGGAAGGAATACAGGCCTTGAAACAAAAGCCAGGAATGGCTGGAAGAAAGCAATGAACAAGCTTGGGAAGAGGAATAAGTGAGCAACACAGTGAGGGTGGGGATGCAATCAGTGGCAGCAGTGTTGGGGAAAGAGCTTGAAAACGTGCATGCTTACAAAGTGCCAAAAAAAGTTCCCTAAGTGGGAGCGGTGGAAGGATACAAATCAGCCAATCAAAAAGATGGTAAGGAGGATGTGCTCCAAACACTAGTCAAAGGAAAAACTATTGAACAAGATGCAAGCAAATAAGGGTTACAAGAAAGCCAATCAATGGTAAGCAATGTGAGGGCTCTAATATGCTTAGTTTCTGGTATGGTCCACAAGAGAATTTCACCCGATGACAGCCCTTAGCTGAGGCGAGACCTAACCATGCTCAGTAAGCATCTGAGTTTTTTACGTAGAAACTGAATGTCAGGCTACAGTGGGTGACTTGCAGTAGTGACAGCAAAGAGTCCACTCTCACAGGTCTTTTAGGATCCCCTTCCCCACTCCGCATGAAACATCCCTGTTTAATTGACAAATAACCAACCTACTCATCCCCCACTTATCATCGGTCAAAGTCAAGCTAAGAGGTCTATTATCTGTTGTGCTAATTGTGTACCTGAATTTCAATACAGTGCTCCCAAAGTACTTCCCTGGTCATTTGGCAGATGATGACAAATATGGCAGATTCATTACGGTCAACTAAAATGGGCAGGGCTACCTCTAGCAGGGCGTTAGCCAAGTGTGGGCTACTGGAAGCAAAGGTAAAGGAAGTTGAGGCGAGTGAATACCATAATGTAGGCAACTGATAGTACTTCCGAGCACTTCAAACCACTGGATTTAAAAACATGCATGATTAACTGGAGGCTGTTTACTTTCAGGGCAAATCACTCAACTCTATTTTCCCTTATATGCAATTAGGTAACAAATTAAATAGATCCATCAGCCAAGCATATGTGTTACATAAAAGGTCGAGTGAGGCCAGTATATAATAACAAGTTTTTGAATCGACATACACCCTTCGTGCCGCCACTCCTAATCCTTCACCTCTTGGCACTCGAGCTGTCATTTGAATATGCTTGAAACTGTTAAGGAGGTTTCTTAGAGAGAGTGTACCTGCTCAGTTCTTTCGGTTGACCACCTAGTTTCCCAGGGTCCGCAAGACTGGACTTAAATATTTATGTCAGGATTCTGTTCAATGCTGTTTCACCTCCCAGCATTACAGGCACTGCTGAGTTCACCAATTAAACTTATTCTTATTCTTATTATTTAAAAAAAATCTGTGATGGTGTCAGCTATCTCCTATGCTTGGTGTTGGAAATGGCCCTTTCTGGAGAGTTATTTCCAAACCTTTTGCCTTTCCCCTTCTATTTTCCGGACCCTTTTTTGTTGCCTTTAGGACTCTGGGCACTTTACCGCTGCTAATCAGTGCTAACATGCATGTGCTCTCTCCCCTACAACTTGGTATGATTGGCTTACACCTGTTTGGCCCATTTAATATACCTGCAAGTCCCTTGTAAAATGATATATCATATACCCAGGGCCTGCAAACAAAATGCTACTAGTCGGCCTGCAGCGCTGATTGCGCCAACCAAGGCCTAAACCCCCTTTTTACAACACCTAAGTCACCCCTCAGAAAGGCCATAGAAAGCCCTTTTGGCAGGGTTCTGTGTATACAAGAGGTATGGCATGCACATTATGTCTTGGTAGTGACAAACAATCTATTTCATTTTCACTACTGTAAGGGCTGCTCCACTCATAGGTTAGCATTGGGAATCCCCTAATATATACTTAAGTGTAATTTCTGATCTGGAAAGGGGAGCGTGGGCATGTTTGGTATGTTTGGAATGGTAGTGAGAAATCCTGCTTACTGGTGTAGTTGGATTTTACATTTAAGAAAGTGGGTACTTCTCTGTGCTTAGAGCTCTAGTATTCTGCAGCCTGACTCCAATCCACATCTAGGGCAGGGTGACAGCTACACTTGGTGCATTCTTTCCAGACAGATACAACACAGGAGGGACTAGGTGTGACAGGAGATGCATCTACATTCATCTGCATTCTGATAGTCTTCCTGGGATGGGAGAGAGGGAGGCAGGGCGCATTTATATTTGAATAGGCTGTGAGCGGCACAAAGGACTCTTCTGGACTGCTCTTCTGTTGTTGCCCTGCTGCCTGCTGGGTGGCATAAAAGATTGACTGGATTGCTTTTCTGCTTATTGCCCTGCTGCCCGCTGCTCCCTTACTGTGGTCCCCTCCAGGGCCCTGGGTACTGCCAGGAGGAACCGCCACTGGGACCATTGGCCTTGTTGTGTGCTGGCCTGCCTGCAGCACCTTAACCTGGGTCCAGTGTTCTCAAGGGGCTTGCTGGGTTGCCTCCTCCTGCCCACTAAGGAATCTCCAGAGCCAGAAAAGATTCCTCCTTTGCCCGGCACATTCGGGTACCTGAGGAACACTAGGCCCCGCCCACCAACCTCATTGAGGATTCCTCTGCAGCTCGCCAGATGTGCGGGCCGATTTCAGAGCCTCCCTCGGCTCCCGATGTGTTACCCTGGCAACAAGGAGGTTTACCACGAGGCCAGGTACTGCGAGTTGACTCGTACCACACCACCATTGTGGTGGTGAGCCCATGAGCCTTCCTTCATTTCCCGGAGATTGCCCCGAGTTCGTGGAGTCCACCTCTACGCGCCTGGTACCGTGGTGTCACTGCAGGTGGTGGGCAACTGCCCCTTTTCAACCTACTACACAGGAGATTAAGGGTAGTCTATCCGCTCCCCTCTACAATGCGGGCCCCATCGCCCTCATCTGTAGTGTGTGTATTCCATCCCCCACCCCCTGGTTGGATCGTACCTAGGAGATGGATACTTGTTGAGGATAGCATGGGCAGGCTGAGTCCTCAACAGAGGACTCCCCAACCACATCTCAGATCCAGGAAATTCAAAAAGTTACTGTATTGTGTGCAACAGACACAGGTGTCTTTTTACAAACACTGGGGGATCATTATTACTGTATAAAGCCTACTAGGAGCAACAGTGCACCCTGCCCTAACAGTTTCTGGTGAATCATGCTTTTTAAAGTACTTGTATGAGTTATGTATTTTACCTTCAAATAAAGGACTATTCCTACAGGTACTACGCTGTCTGGGAAAGTATGTGTCACATGCGTATTAAGTAATCTGTATGTAATACTTAATCTCTGCAACTAAGGTACTAGTCTAATCCTGCATCATTTGTGCAGTAGTTATGGATGTATGTTACATTCACCTTGCATTGTCCAAGAAAACTAAAGGTATTTCCGTGTTTGCTTAGCATACACAATAGTTCACACTGATCTCACTTTGGCCTAGGTTTATGCACAGTACTTATGATTTATGTCGTTGCTGGTCTGTGATATAATTTGATTTATGTCGTTGCTGGTCTGTGATATAATTACAGTATAAGAAACCTTTTTTTATACAAACATATGTGGAGTATCTTTTGCGGTCTATTTATTGTGTCGCTGGTGTGTGTTGCACAAATGCTTTACACATGACCTCTGGGGATAAGCCAGACTGGTCTGGGGGGGGGGGGGGGGGGGGGGGAGGTGTGCACAGATTAGTTAGGGCAAGTAAGTTACACCCCAAAGATAGAGTAGTGGGTTCTGCTTAGTTTGGGTGCATACCTTGGCTAACCAGAAACCCCATTTCTAACACTTGGGATTAGAAAAACAAATAGGACGTATGCAAGAGTTTCCATTTAATTGATTCTGATATCCCTGTGACTGACAGTCAGGGAAGGTGTAAATGTTTTCAGTGCTGAAGACAAAAATATACATTTTCCTGCAAGGGTGATACCCATACATTTTTCAGGCCTTTTGCAGTAACTCTGTAGTCTCCAGGATGCTCTCAAAGGCTTTGGACTTGCTTTGGCCCACGGAACCACCAGCCCTGCTCACCTGTTTCTGTCTAGGAGATTGCATCTAGTACATTCCGAGCAAGGTTCTGCATGAATTTTGGGGACAGGCAGCTTGATAAACATAATTTCACTGCATGATTCGCGCTCACTTGTCTGAGCATATGCAAAAATATATCCACCTGCGTTGAACCTTAGCAAAACCTTCACCACTATGGTTATCTAACAGACATCTCCTTACACTTTTGTCTCTTAATGGTACCTTTAATCCAATCTTAACAAAGCCTTTGCTTGTCAAAATGTATGTAGGGGGGTGAACAAATGTGAATTTTCCTAAGCAAAACTAAAGCTAGGCATGAAATCGACTCATCCACATCAGGGAGTGCGGAAAGAGCACGAGAATCCCAGTGCACTGCTCTGCAAAAAAAACAAAAAAAAATTAAGTCTGGATAATACAAGAGTTTGGATCCTGGAGCCTATTCCTTTCAAACACTACTATATAAGGGAAAGGCCGACTTTATAATGTCTGATTTCCAGAAACAATACCATGGAGGAGCACACAAACCTCATTCTTGTCTATGCTATTCGTAATGAGATCCCTGAAAAGTGCTGGCTATTCACAGATACTGTTTCTCATCACTGCACTATTTTAGGTGGAAGGCTTCGTGATGGATAACTGTGCTGCACAAGGAGTTTCCTGTAAAACACTGTTTTCTATCAAACTTCACCGCATTTGATGGCTGTCTTTGAGGGTCACAGCAGAAGAGAAGCTACACTGCGCGCACAATGAGGGTCAGACACACCACAAACGGAGCAGTCATGGACTTAGACTGAACAAAGGGTTGTCAGTCGATTCCACACATTTCAGGTGTTTTAAAGAGGTTCTACGTAAACAAAGGTTTAGTTATCTGTGACTTGTACCCGTGAGAAGGGTTCTCGAACACCTGGCTGTGATTCTCGTGTTGGATATTGACCGTCTACAAATCAGTTTCTGGTATTAAACAGCTGTCTGGTTACTGGTCCTAATATAAGAAGATGTTTTTAACTATGGGGTATGGGCCCCAGGTGCCTTAAGATCTGCGAATCTCTCTCAGTAAAATCAAAAGAAGGCAGGAAAGAAACAGCGGGGCCTGAGGCCTAGAGGCATAGTGTGCTCAGGATGGGGTCTTCAAAGTTTATAGAGCCATCAGTGAGAACAATTCCTGGATCGTTTGCAGAAGAGCAGCCGTATTTGGCACCTGACAGAGAGCAAAAAAGACAATGGTGCCCCCTGACAACCACCAGCCCGATGTACTATCTGATAGACTAACTAACAAGGGTGTCCAACATAGGCCGGGCAGGCTACATCCATGCCAAGTTAAACATCATGTGCACAGGTTCCACTCCTAATCACTGCGTGTGAGTTCAACTGATGTGAATATCCGAACCTCTTGCACTGATGCAGCCCTCCTGGATCTACGCTTAACAACCCTGCATGGAATCTACTCACCTCCCAGCTCCCTCTGTTCATACACTGCCTCTGACAACCACTGTTATCATGGGAATACTAACATGCCTGGGGTGTACCAAGGCTCTCTCTCTCTTATACTCACACATTTACCAATAATGCTCTTTGCAAATGCTGTTTACACCACCAACATTTCACAAAACAAAGCTAGTAAAATGGCTCGATGGACTTAAGGTATGCATTGTAGCAAATGTTCTGAAACTTGAAAGACACAAGTCAATTAGCTTCCGAGGTCCACAGGTGGCGTCATGTACAGGGCTGTGCAGCATAAATGGTTGATTATAATCCTGTTAGCATGGATACATGGCCTAGAAGGTCAGAGTGGACTGTCCCCTTTGGGTCAGAGAGAGTGATTTGTATATTGCTGGGTGTGAGAGATTGGGTTGTTGGCTGAGGGGGGGGGGGGAGGGAGGACCTACTGAAGCAACAGCCACAATCCTTGTCAGGATGAACCACAAAGGTCACTAAATTAACCCGTGCTTAAACCTCTGGTAGCATCGCACAACAGCAGTCAGGCTTGAACTAGAGTGACTGTGTAGAATTTATGCAGCACACAAGCAGTAATAATGTAAAAATGTACATTTTAGTAAATGATGACATCAAAATGACAAAAATCCAATCAGTGGAACTGGAGTTATGTGATTTCAAAGACTTGAGACATGTTTAAGGGCTACTTGAGTGTGTGAACAATAAGTGATCTATGCCTACTAGTAGCATTTAGTTGAGAAGCCCGGGTACAAGTAGTACCCTCTTTACTAGGGACTTAAAAGTACATTAAATAGGCCAGCTGGGTGTAAGCCAATGTTACCGTGTTTAAAGGAGAGAGCACAAGCACTTCAGTACTGGTAAGCAGTGGTAAAGTGCAGAGTCGTAAAAGCTTACGAAAAGAGGTTCAGTAAAACAGAAGGGATGAAGGCAAAATGTTTTGGGGTGACCCTGCAGTGAAGGCCAGGTCCAACACTGATTCTTATCAGTAAAAGCACAGGCGAGCTAAAGAATGACAGAACAGGACATATTCACATTGTCTGTGTTTCCAATTAATTCAAGTGTTTCAATACATCACTTCGGTGCTAGGTGAATCAAAAAATAAATGCTATTGTATTGTGTAATAACAATAATTGCAAGTTGAGTGTGGAACAAGACTGTCTATGAAAATGTATTATTAAAATTGTTAGCATAAATGTGTCACTCAGAGAATTTCCTATTATAAAAGTGAAACCTGACTTATTGGTTTTGACAATGCCAAATTTATGGAATGTTAATATGTTCTCAAATGACTTTTTGTGGATTCCATTGTTATAAACCATAAGCCTTTATGGGACCATCGGGGCAGATGTCAACCAACAACTGCTACTTGCCTTTGCCTGGCAGCATAGGACCCTCATGGCAGACATTTATTTACAGCTCAAGGTAGAGGACCCCTTTAGACACAATAGAAACTACTAGAAGTTATTAGTGAGACACTGGCCCCTGCAGCACAAAGCGGAGGAGAGGAAAAGTGGGGGCTGGTGAGAAGAGGTAGCATAAATCCAGAACTCCCTCGACTGGCATGATTATCAACCAATATTAATAGTGGATTGTCCAAAAGCTACCTTGGTTTGCCCTAAACTATTTGCCTCTAATTGATCTGCCTGTTAATGCCTGCTGTGTTTTTAAACTAATAAAAAACTAATCTAGGCATAACCCCTTCACTGCCATGCCTTTTCCCCCCTCGTGTGCCGAGCCTTTTCTTTGGCTATTTGGGGTAGTTCGTGCTTAGGCCCTCATAACTTTTGTCCACATAAGCTATCCACTCCAAATGTGTGTCCTTTTTTTTTTTTTTTTTTTTTTAACAACATCCTAGGGATTCTAAAGGTACCTAAAGTTTGTGGGTTCTCCTGGAGGAGACCAATAAATTAGCCAAAAGAATGGGGAAAAAACTGCTGTAGAAGAAAGCATGTGTTTTTTTCCCCTGAAAATGGCATCAACAAAGGTTTTGCGGTGCTAAAATTACCATCCTCCCAGCTTTCAGGAACAGGCAGACTTGAATAGAAAAACCACATTTTTCAACACAATTTTGGCATTTTACTGGGACATACCACATTTTTACTATTGTTTGTGCTTTCTGCCTCCTCCCAGTTAGTGACAGAAATGGGTGTAAAACCAATGAAAGATCCCGGACAGCTAAACATTTCTGAAAAGTAGACAAAATTCTGAATTCAGCAAGAGGACATTTGTGTAGATCCTTCAAGGTTTTCCTACAGAAAGTAACAGCTGAAATACAAAAAATATTGAAATGGAGATGAAATAAAATGCCATTTCCGTCCACGTTTTCTTCTGTAACTTTTTCCAGCTATGGCAGATTTTTGAGAGCGATATACCTTTACGTCTGCTGGACTCTTCTGCGTTAGGGGATATATAGGGCCAGTAAATGAGCTGCACCTTGCAATGGGTTTTCATTGCATACCGGGTACACAGCAATTTATTTGGTGAAATATAGAGAGTGAAAAATAGGTATCAAGGAAAACTTTGCATTTCCAAAATGGGCACAAGATAAGGTGTTGAGAAGCAGTGGTTATTTGCACATCTCTGAATTCTGGGGTCCCGATACTAGCATGTGAATTACAGGTCATTCTCAAATAGACTTTTTTATACACTGTCGTAAATTTGGAAGGAAACAATGTAGAGAAAGACAAAGGCAATTACACTTATTCTTCTATTCTGTGTTCCCCCAAGTCTCCCGATAAAAATGGTACCTCACTTGTGTGGGTGGGGCTAGTGCCAGTGACAGGAAACGCAACATGGACACATCACATTTTTACAAAGAAATCTGACGTGTGTTTTTGAAAAGTGCCTAGCTGTGGATTTTAGCCTCTAGCTCAGCCGGCACCTAGGGAAACCTAACAAACCTGTGCATGTTTTACAACTAGGCAAGTAGGGGAATCCAGGATGGGGTGACTTGTGGGGCTCTCACCAGGCTCTGTTATCCAGAATCCTTTGCAAACCTCAAAATGTGTCTTAAAAACACTTTTCCCTCGAATTTCGGTGCTGCAAAGTTCAGTAATCTGAGGAGAGCCACAAATTTCCTTCCACCCAGCGTTCCCCCAAGTCTCTCGATATAAATGGTACCTCAGTTGTGTGGGTAGGCCTAGTGCCCGAGACAGGAAATGCCCCAAAACACAACGTGGACACATCACATTTTCCCCAAAGAAAACTGACCTGTTTTTTGCAAAGTCCCTAGCTGTGCATTTTAGCCTCTAGCTCAGCCAGCACCTAGTGAAACCTAGCAAACCTATACATTTTTTAAAACTAGACACCTACGGGAATTCAGAATGGGGTGACTTGTGGGGCTCTCACCAGGTTCTGGCACCAAGAATCCTTTGCAAACCTCAAAATTTGTCTAAAAAAAATAAATAAACACTTTTCCCTCAAATTTCGGCGCTGAAAAGTTCTGGAATCTGAGAGAAGCCACAAACTTCCTTCCACACAGTATTCCCACAAGTCTCCTGATAAAAATGGTACCTCACTTGTGTTCGTAGGCCTAGTGCCAGAGACAGGAAATGCCCCAAAACGCAACAGGGACACATCAAATTTTTACATTGAAAACTAAAGTTTTTTTGGGGAAAGTGCCTAGCTGTGGATTTTGGCCTCTAGCTCAGCCGGTGCTTAGGAAAACTTAGCAAACCTGTGTATTTTTTAAAACTAGACACCTAGGGGAATCCATGATGGGGTGACTTTGTGGTGCTCCCACCAGGTTCTCTTACCCCGAATCCTTTGCAAACCTCAAAATGTGACAAAAAAAACACATTTTCCTCACATTTCGGTGATGAAAAGTTCAGGAATCTGAGAGGAGCCACAAATTTTCTTCCACCCAGTACTCACCCAAGTCTCCCGATAAAAATGGCACCTCGCCTGTGTGGGTAGGCTTAGTGCCTGCGACAGGCAGTGCCCTAAAACACAACGTGGGCACATCACATTTTTCTAATGAAAACTGGCATGTTTTTTGCAAAGTGCCTAGCTGTGGACTTTGGCCTCTAGCTCATCGGGCACCAAGGGAAACCTAGCAAACCTGTCCATTTTTTAAAACTGGATACCTAGGGGAATCCATGATGGGGTGACTTGTGGGCTTTCATTTGGTTCTGTTACCAAGAAACCTTTGCAAACCCCAAATTGTGGCTAAAAAAATAAAAAACACTTTTTCCTCACATTTCGGTGCTGCAAAGTTCTTCAGTCTGAGGGGAGCCACAAACTTTCTTCCACACAGCATTCCCCCACATCTCCTCATAAAAATGGTACCTCACTTGCCTGGGTAGGACTTGTGCTCACGACAGGGAAGGGTCCAAAACGCAACAAGGGGACATCAAAATTATCTACTACAAAACTACCTCTTTTTGCAAGGGGGCACACCTGTGTTTTTGGTCCTGGGCTGCAAACTAAAGGATCTTATCCCAATGGCAAGCAAGAGGACATTTGATTATTTTGGGTTTTGATTTTACTTTTGATCCAAGAGAGCTGGGCTAACTCCCAAAATCGTCCTAGTTAGAATGGTGAGCAGCTGCACTTTTTAGTCTTTGGGATGCTGCCATTTAGAAAAATCTACCTAACCAGACACATCTGAAAACTAATCATCTGGGTGAGTCCAGGGTGGTATGCTTCACATGCACCCTGCAGCATTTTCTTACCCACAATGCCCTGCAAACCTCCAACTTTGCTTGAAATCACACTTTTTCCCTACATTTTTATGATGGAACCTTCCGGAATCTGTAGGAATCCATAAAATTCCTACCACCCAGCATTGTTGCATCTATACCGATAAAAATTCTGCCTCACTTGTCAGCCTAAAAACTTTTTTTTTTTCCAAACTGCCCTTTTGGACCCGCTTTGGTTGCCTCTCAATTTCGAAATGTTATGGCCCTTCCCTGTCACAGGCACTTGGCCCACCTTGGCCTAAAATAATATGCCCCGATGGGGAACGGCCCCTGCCCAAGGGGCCGCCCATCTTATGCAAAATAATATTTTTTAAAAAAATCCCTGGTGTCTAGTGGTTTCTGCCCCTCTTTGGGGGCAGATTGGTCTAATAAAAGTAGGCCGATCTGTCCCCTCCCCCCAAGGGGGGCAGAATTGCCCTAATATAATGTGCCTGTCCCACACTCCCTCCGGGGAGCGACCCTTGCCTAAGGGGTCGCTCCCCTTGTGTAAATTATGAAATGAAAAAAAAAATCTCTGGTGTCTAGTGGTTTTTGCCCCCCTTGAGAGCAGATTCGCCTTATACAAATAAGCCGATCTGCCCCCAACCGAGGCAGAAATGGCCTAAAATAATATTGGCCCTAAGGGGAGCGACCCTTGCCTAAGGGGACGCTCCACACTGTAAAAAGAAAAAAGAAAAAAAAAAGAGCCCTGGTGTCTAGAGGTTTCTGCCCCCCTTAGGCAGAGGGGCAGAAATGGCCTAGAAAAAAAAATTCCTCCTTTGGGAGCAAGCCTTGTCAAAGGGACCACCCCCCCCCCCTCATGTGTTTACAAAATGTAAACACTATCCCTGGTGTTTAGTGGTCATTCCTGCAGCACGATAGCTATGCAATCGTGCTGCAGAAATAATAAGAGAGACATGAAAGGAAAGAAAAAGCCTTTCCTTTCCTCTCTTGCCTCTCCGACCTGTCCCCTTCCTCCGTCCGAGGAGAAACTAATATGTAGTTGTCCCCACAAATGAGTGCCAGTGCCAGTGCCAAACACCTGCACAAATAAGCACTGAGCCACATATCTCTTTTTCCTTCCCTCCTCGTCAACCTCCTTTTAGAAATCCACTTCTCTCCCCTTCACTGGCTCATCATGACAGTCTGTTCTTCCATCCCAGAGGCTACACATCAGAACACCAAAATGAGCAATTTTGTGCTATTTTATCTGTCAAGCAGTGTAATCTGAGGATTTTTTGTACAACACTTTTCTTTGACATACCAGGGATTGTCCAGGTTTAAAGATTTGCTAATTTTGGTCTCGCTCTCCATACACAAATGTCAAGTCATTACGTCTGCCCGGTCTCCTGTCATCAAATGCCAGCAGCTTGACGTCTTGTTGCACTGGTGTTCAGTCTGGTCTTTTCAAGCTGCTAATAGCACTCAAAGTCTTTCCATGTGGGACCAGCAAAAAGGCAATCTCTCACAAAACAGTGGCCATTTATCATCCAGCTCATTTGCTAAATGTGAGAGAACGTGGCCTAATGACCAGAGCTGCCAACTTTGGAAGTGGGGAATCCGGTTTGAGTCCTGGTGTCGGCTCAACATCCTTTGATTCTGGGCAAATCACTGCATTTTTAAGTGCCTGCGTATGTGACAGCTATTGGCTTTGCCAATGTCTTTTAGCTATGTTGTAGGACAGCGTGGCTGCTGAGCAGCATAGCTGAAAGTTATTTAAAAAAAAAAGTATGATGGACTGGAACGGAAAGGTAAAAAATAATAAATTGCTATGATGCAGCTAGTGTTAGCTTCATCAAAGTGTTTTTTTTTTCCCCTGTCGAGGGTGGGGACAACAGGACGGTGGGGGATAAAGGAGGGAAGGAGCTAAGCCGACAAAAGGGGATTGAGGATGAAGGGAAGAAGCAAGGAGGATGGCAGAGCTAGCTAAAAAGAAAAACTATAGTGTCTCAAACACAGTACCAGCAGCAGAGGAACCCCAATTAAGAGGAAGCAATCAGTATTTGGTCCATGTTCAGGCGAACACAGGGATGTAAAACCGGCATGCGCTGCCCAATTAGGAGGCAGCAAATGAGAGCAACAACAAAGCCCAAGAATAGTAAGCAATGGGCAAGCTCCAAGCCTCTTCTAGTAAATAATATCTCTTGCAAGTGAGAGCGCATGCACTAACAGCACAAGAGCTGTCACAGAAGGGACCTAAAAATGATTCTGATCATGTGTAATATAATCTGGTGCACATGATGGGCCCCTCTAATGCCCTTAGGCCAAGCTCACAACATCTAAAACTACAAAAGCCATTGTACCATTTTCTGTTCTAAAAACATCCATAAAGGTACATCCTCCCTGCCCCTCACCCACCCAATAGTATGCAACTTTCCCCAGTAGAACAGGGCCTCCTGGCACTGGTTCCCAGGTACACCTGTCTGTTTGCAACACTAAGGAACCCATTAAAGGTGGGCTGAAATTTGACCCCGGGTTCCCCAACTCCCGTCACAACTTTTAATTCCGCATGGATCAGTAATTTGCTGGGATGGGGATGTGCATCTGATTACAAGATTTTAGGGAATAAAATGTAAGCAATTCGGCTTCAGAACCGATTCCCACTTTTTCCCCATTTTTGTTTCACTCAGACATTTCATATGCTTTCAGCAAGCGAAGTGTCCTGAAAAAAATACTCAGGCCTTAGAGCGTTTCTGCGAATCTTATAGATACAATTGGCTGGTAACTCTGTTTACTGCCGTCAATGGAATTAAGAGGACACTCCTAATGAGCCCCCTGCATCCTCACCAGAGGCCATCTTGGATTTATCCTGATAAAAAAGTTCTAAGAAGGGACTGAAAGTGCAATTCATATTCCTGAAAAACTTCACAGAGATAAAGCATCAAACGTGCAATGAACTGATCACAATACTTCGAATATTTGTTTAAGATTTTATGTGCAAAATATGAGTGTAGACCCAGCTCCAGAGCGCTCATGAACCCAGAAGAACTGAATGGCTCCATGGAGTGGCACCTCTAAGCTCTTAGTGCATTTTAAGGTTTAGAGTTGCAGATTCCCGGGTTAACTGTGAATTGTTTGCTTTAGGTCTCACACATACCGGCCTTTGTTTTCTGAATCAATGGGAAAAAAATCATTTTCAATAGCTTGTTTCCAAATCTCTATACAATCGAGCAAGGAGTACAAAAACAGAATAAAATACTGACAACTGCCCAGGCATAATATTGATTAAAAAGTAGAAAACGAAGGCTCCCCTAATATGTTC
The DNA here is from genome assembly GCF_031143425.1 of Pleurodeles waltl. Taxonomy (NCBI): domain Eukaryota; kingdom Metazoa; phylum Chordata; class Amphibia; order Caudata; family Salamandridae; genus Pleurodeles; species Pleurodeles waltl. Next base: position 957,559,468 of record NC_090443.1, read on the forward strand.
CACAATTTAGGTGAGGATCTCACTGAAACATGACATTTATTCAATAAGATATTAGCCACCAGTACAAAAACAAAACACCAGGAGGAACCACACAGGCTGTGAAGCAACACATGAAGAAACCAAAGACTGCAGGCAAAAGAGCCTTGGCAGTTGTTGGCAGTGCTAACAACTAAAAAAAACAAGCATTTGAACAATACAGCTAAAGCTAAGCTAAATACGTGGTACAGGGTTTGGTAATGAAACCAAAAATGCAACTACTAAACTACACCCTAATCCATGTGACCACATCTCACCTGTCCTTCAAGCACTGCATGTGCTACCCACTGCATGGCGGCCGACTTACAAGACTGGGCATCCCATAAGGGGCCATCCACTGCAAGGGTCCATCCTTCATCCACATAAAGCTGCAAAGATGAACCCTTTGCTCTAAAGTGACAACCAGACAGAACATCCCACCATATAAGAACCACCTTACCCAAAACTATGGAAAACTCTGCCAGCAAAAATACGAAACATCCAGGACCAAGTGAAATTCAGAAGGAGGTGAAGAACTGGCTTGAGCAGACAGGGTCATTCACCCTCACCAAGACTCGATGGACAATGGACAACTCAGCATCATACCCACTGGAAGCTGGTACAAACCACCCTATGCACAGGAGCGTCCATTTCTGCTTTGCTTTTGCTCATTCCACATGTAAGTGTATCTACATTGTTGCAGAAGCGCAACGTGTGCTGTTTATGCCATAAATGACATTAAAAAGCTTCTCACATACGTAGGGTTGTTGCTTGACCAGTTCTATACTGGCATGACCGGTATGTTAATGTCCTACCAGTATTAAATTTAGTAAAATAAACTGAAGCTGGTTATTACTTCCTCTTCTCAGTACATAGACTAACAGTACATGTTAGAAGAAAACACTTCAAAATATGTTCTTTAGTTGCCTTAACCCCAGACTGACAATTAAAGCAAATTAAGGGGGAAAGGGCATGTTCAAAACGAATACAAACATTTCAAATAAAGTTCTAAGAATCAGGTCCGGGCCTTTCTAAAGTCTTAAGACGTGAGAGATGGCTGGTATTTTGTCTGGGACAGTTCGCAACCCTACACATAGACCAAGGCAGGGTTTTAAGTGAGCCGGATTCCTCTGGGACACAGACCCGGTAGTAATTAAGATCGGACATTAAAACTGGTCTCTATTGTGACGTATATTCATGTTCTTAACCGTAATGGCAAAAAACACTGACCAATTTTTGAACAATAAATAAAAAAAGTCCATGTCTGCATTTGGTTTCTTTTTATATTTCGTTAGGTCTAGCACGCAAGCGCCTTTGACCTGTTGAAAGTATTGTGGGATTTTAACCATGCCCATCTCACACCATTCGTTCCTGGGCTTGCCTGTCAAAAATCACTTGATATCATTGGTAAATGCTTTACCTTTGTCCCGCCTTGAGCCTGTTTTTGTCACACTTTGCAGGCTGCCCGTTACATGGATTATTGTACGATTGCCTAAATACTTCAGCGTTAGCAAACTTTTTTTTTTTCTTTTGTCTCTCCCCTTGGTGCTGTATGGCAGCCATGGGGCTCATAGTGTGAACAGACACAACAGCTTGAACTCAATCTGCAGTATTGGAGCCCTGGTCACATTGTTCATAGTTACCTAATCAGAGCCATTTCTTGTGGCTCTCCCCTTAAAAAACGTGAAATTGGCAAATGTTTTATGTAAGACAGAAATCCTCAAAGTGAAAGCGACTCTCCCAGCACAGCTGGAGAGCTGATACTACATAATTCACTGCACTCAGGAAAATCGCCCATAATGCTTTGCAGGGCATTACTTATACAAAACATTGCCGCTCATAACTCAGCTTGTCGTGGTTCTAGGACAAATGGGCCACCACAAAAACGTACAGCATGACACTCTTTCTGTCTAGGTAGTTTCTGGGTCCCCACACTAGGTTAGTGGGGACCCCAAAATAATAACCCATCCCACCAGTCCATTTTTAACCCTCTGGCAGCCAAGGACTTAGCGGTTAGGTCCTTGGCTGCGGCGCTGAGGCGCCAAGGACGTAACCATTACGTCATGGTAGTGTCTCATGGGGGAGCACTCTCGCCTCAGCACCCCCACTGCAGGGATGGAAGGGGAACCGCTTCCCTTTCCACCCCTACCTGCCCCCATGGAGTCTTATGATGTCAGCATGTGATCACGCGCGCTGACCTCATCAGAGGCCTCCCCTCCACACTGGAAGCTGAGCTTTCAGCGCGGATTGGAAGAGAAATGCTTTTGCATTTCTCTTCCAAACACTGGAAAGTCCGAGAAAGGCATGAATGGAGAGGAAAGGTCTTTCCTCTCCATTCATGTCTCTCTCAGCATTTCTGCTGCCCGATTGTAATGCGATCGGGCAGCAGAAATGCCCACTAGACACAAGGGATTTTTTTTTCTTCTTAATTGTCATGAGGGGAGCAACCCCTTGGGCAAGGGCCACTCTCCTGGGTTGCGGGGGGGAATATTTTGAGACACCAGGGATACATTAAATATGTTGGGTGCGACCCGGGGGCCCAAATTATTTTTAAGCCATTTCTGCCCCCCCGGGCATTTCCTGTTGCGGGCGCTAGGCCTACCCACACAAGTGAGGTACTATTTTTATTGGGAGACTTGGGGGGACACTGGGTGGAAGGAAATTTGTGGCTCCTCTCAGATTCCAGAACTTTCTGTCACCGAAATGTGAGGAAAAAGTGGTTTTTCTGGCCAAATTTTGAGGTTTGCAAAGGATTCAGGTAACAGAACCTGGTGGGAGCCCCACAAGTCACCCCATCTTGGATTCCCCTAGGTGTCTAGTTTTTAAAGAAGCGGAGGTTTGGTAAGTTTCCCTAGATGCTGGCTGAGCTAGAGGCTAAAATCCACAGCTAGGCACTTTGTAAAAAAACAGCTCTGTTTTCTTTAGAAAAATGTGATGTGTCCACGTTGTGTTTTGGGGTATTTGCTGTCGCGGGCGCTAGGCGTATCCACACAAGTGAGGTATCATTTTTATCGGGAGACTTGGGGGAACACTGGGTGGAAGGAAATTTGTGCCTCCTCTCAGATTCCAGAACTTTCGGTCACCGAAATCTGAGGAAAAATACTTTTTTTGGCCAAATTTTGAGGTTTGAAAATGATTTTGGGTAACAGAACCTGGTGAGAGCCCCACAAGGCACCCTATCTTGGATTCCCCCACGTGTCTAGTTTTTAAAAATGTGCAGGTTTGGTAGGTTTCCCTAGGTGCCGGCTGAGCTAGCGGCCAAAATCTACAGCTAGGCACTTTGCAAAAAAAACACATCAGATTTCAATGTAAAAATGTGATGTGTCCATGTAGCGTTTCCTGTGGCGAGCATTAGGCCTACCCACGCAAGAGATACCATTTGTATCGGGAGACTTGGGGGAACACAGAATAGCAAAACAAGTGTTATTGCCCCTTGTATTTCACTACAGTTTTTCCTTCCAAATGGAAGACAGTGTGTAAAAAAGAAGTTTATTTGAGAAATGCCCTGTAATTCACATGCTAGTATGGGCACCCCAGAATTCAGAGATGTGCAAATAACCACTGCTTCTTAACACCCTATCTTGTGCCCATTTTGGAAATACAAAGGTTTTCTTGAGACCTATTTTTCACTCTTTAAATTTCAGCAAATGAATTGCTGTACACCCCTGGCTTAGATTGAAAACCCATTGCAAGGTGCAGTTCATTTATTGACTCTAGGTACCTAGGGTTCTTGATGAACCTACAAGCCCTATATATCCCCGCAACCAGAAGAGTCCAGCAGATGTAACGGTATATTGCTTTAAAAAATCTGACATCGCATGAAAAAGTTACAGAGTGAAACGTGGAGAAAAATTGCAGTTTATTTCACTTCAATTTCAATATTCTTTTATTTCAGCTGTTTTTTTCTGTAGGAAACCCTTGTAGTATCTACACAAATTACCCCTAGCTGAATTCAGAATTATGACTATTTTTAAGACATGTTTAACTTTCTGGGATCCAGCATTGGTTTCACACCCACTGTCACTAACTGGAAGGAGTCTGAAAGCACAAAAAGTAGTAAAAAAATGGGGTATCTCCCAGTAAAATGCCAAAATTGTGTTGAAAAATTGGGTTTTCTGATTCACGTATGCCTGTTCCTGAAAGCTAGGAAGATGGTGATTTTAGTACCTCAAACCCGTTGTTGATGTCATTTTCAGGGAAAAAAACGCAAGCCTTCTTCTGCAGCCCTTTTTTCCCATTTTTTATTTATTTTTTTTAATGAAAATTGCGCTGTATTTTGCCTAATTTCTCGGTCTCCTTCAGGGGAACCCACAAGGATGTCGGAAAAATAAGGACGCAAATGTGGCGTGGGTAGCTCATGTAGATATAAAGTTATGAGGGCCTAAGCGTGAACTGCCCCAAACAGCCAAAAAAAGGCTTGGCACCGGAGGGGGAAAAGGCCTGGCAGCGAAGGGGTTAAGCTCTCATGGCTGGAACATTTGTTTTACAGCTGAGAGTAGGTAATGTTTTAAGGGCCTTGTTTATAATACTGTTGCAGCAGGCCTAGAAGCCCTGAAAATGTCTAATGCATTACACCCTCTAGGGGATAAATATATAGTTACAGTGCATTACTTTTTGTCATTTTGTGTGGTTATGCCCTCTAGGGACCAACTATATAGTTACATGACCATGTTTCTTACAAATTCTATTTTCATTGTTGTGTCCTCTAGGGACTGTTCTCAGCATTGCAGTCATATCAACATACTAAAATTTTAGTGGCATTGAAACTTGCCCTGTAATGCTTTGCAGGGCATTACTTTTACAAAACATTCTTGCTCATAATACAGCCTGTGATGGTCCTAGGACAATGGGACCACATTCGAAACATTGACCACAATGTGCTCTTTCTGTCTACACCATCTCTAGATCCATACACTGTGTTAATGGGGACTCCAAAATAATAACCCCTAACCCCATTCATTATCTTTTTAAGTTCTCGCATGGCTGGAACCTTTCTTTTACAGCTGGGAGAAGTTATGTTTTATGAGCCTTGTTTGTAATATCATTGCAAGAGGCCTGCTAGCCTTGAAAATGTGTGATGCACTATGCCCTGTAGGGGTTACACTGCATTACTTTCTCCCATTCTATTTTCACGTGGTTAAGCTCTCTCTCTAAGGCAGAGGTCTTCAATCTGGGGGTCGCGACCCCCAGGGGGGCCGTGGAGCCCTGGAAAGGGGGTCGCGCATTCCCCCAGCCGATCCTTAAAATGCCTCAGCTGAACTTTAATTTGAGTCTCCTGTGCTGTGAAAGCCGCACGGACAGCTAAGGAGACCTTCATCCCAGGGCATCTGCTTCCAGAATGAAATGCAAACGTGCTCTACGAGCTGATGTGCAAATGTAAAGGGTGCTTGGGAGCAGCTTTAAATGATCAAATCACTCAAAGTTTTGTGAGGACAAACATTTATTCTTTTTGAGGGTAGTGCAAAGAATTAACAACTGCGCTGTGAAGCGCGTGCTTTTAATTGTAATTGTATTTACACAGCGCTTACTTCACCTGGAGGTGTTGAAGGGACAGCTATTAAAAAAAAAAAAAGGTATTGCATATGCTCTGATATTACTTAAATCCACATTTTGGAAGCACCATTTTATATTAAACCTTTTTGTAGTAGCCTCTCTTATACTGTGTGTAATGCAAGTATAAAATAATGCCTTACATATTCACAGTGCTTTCTGTCACAGGCTGTGACCTCATGGCACTAAAAATACACAAGTCAATATTCTCAACTGCACCAACCAAGATTTATTTCTGTCGCCATCCCCGGTTACACACAGACCTCTCCAGTGCATTAACTACTAGAGGTTTCATAATGCACCATGGAGCATTTACCACTGAGTAATAACTTTTTTTTTTTTTTTTTTCATTTAAGCGCGCTGATTATTTATCTGTAGCTACTTGATGGTGAAAGACTTAAAAAAATAATGTAGAGAATATTTTGGATTTATTTTTGAGAGGCTTGCGCTACTGGAGCATCACTTTTTTTGACGCTACAGCGGCGCAAGCCTCTCAATCATACCTATGAGGTGACGCAAAGCCACCCTGAGTGGCTTTGAATGGCCTTGTAGATATGGAATAAGGCAAAGCAACGCAAGCCACTGCATTGCCTTACTTTGCTTCAAGGAGGCGTTCCATTGGTGTAGTGGTGGGTGTTCCCATGCAACACAGATGGATTTTGCCGCTGCCCCAGATTTACAAAATCACGTAAACTGGAGCAGTGCCAAAACCTTACGCCTCCCAGAGTAGGCATAATGAGGAGATATGTTTTAATTTCTCCTTGTTTTCTTCTCTTTCCATGTGTGTTGTATCTGCCGCACATATAGAGAGAGGTACAATGCCTCTTTAGATTGTTTCTGTGCACGAAGGTGCACCTTCCTGCACCAATACAATCCTGTCCATGTTGGCACTTGGCAGCAATTGTGCGCAAGCGCAGCGGGGAAGAACAGAAATGCACTATATTTCATAATTACGGTCCATTCCTGCCCTTTTGTATTGGCATGGGGCAGTGTAGCAAGAAGACTTGCGGTGCTGGCCCACGTCAATTCCTCATAAATGAGGACCTTTGTTTTTAGCCACACCGTTGGCCACCCCCCACACTCACTGACCTTTGGTTTGCTAAACACTGTTTAATATTTCCTCACAGTAAATATGATTTGCTGTGGGAAATGGGGATGTTTATTATTGTTGATGATGAGGAGTACCAGGTCCTAGAAATTTTTATCAGGAGGGGGTCCTTACACCTACAGTTTTTTAAGAGGGGGTCCCGGCATCAAAAAGTTTGAAGACCTCTGCTCTAAGTGCTGATTGTATGGTTACATGACCATGTTTCTTCCAAATGTTATTTTTATTGTGGTGCCCTCTAGGGGCTGTTCTAAGCATTGCAGTTAACATAGTATAATATTTGCGGCATGAAAACTCACTCCATAATGCTTTGCAGGACATTACTTTTACAGAACATTTTTTCGCATAGCTCAGCCTGTGGTGGTCCTAGGACAATGGGACCACCTTCAAAATGCTCTGTGTACATCATCTCTGGGTCCTCACACCAGGTTAGTGGGGACCTCAAAATAATAACTCCTCTCACCATTCAGTGTCTTTTAAGCTTTCTCATGGCTACAACTTTTGTTTTACAATTCAGATAAGTTTTGTTTTAAAGGCCTTGTTTCCTATATCATTGCAGTAGGCCTGCTAGCCCTAAAAACACCCTCAAGGGGCTAAGTATACAGTTACACTGCATTAATTTCTCCTGTATTTTCATGGGGTTACACCCTCTAGGGGCTAACAATATGGTTAAAGGGGCTAACAATATGGTTATGTTACCATGTTTCTTACAAACTATTTCTCTTAAAAGTTTATATGAGAATTGAATACCTTTTAATATTCACTCGTTATTACAATTATGACCATGATTCAGGCCAATCTAACATCCTTATTACACAATGACTGTTTGAACACTCTTGATATGTTTGGGTGACCCTTCCAGTTTATTTCTCCTCTGTGGCTGTTCTGTAGTTTTTTTGGGAGGTGGGGGAGGTTGGGAGTGGGGGGAGGTTGGGAGGGGGTGTGTTAGCCAGCTAGCAACTCTGATGGTGGGGTGGTGAAAGTGGTATTCTATTGGAATTAGCATGGCAGATTTAAATTAAGATGCTAAATGGCAACATTTTCATTTTTTGCTGCAGATAGAGGAAGAAAGCAAATGGAAGTGCTTCAGTTATATGCAGGGCCACTGGAATTATATGGCAGGAAAAGACGAAATTATGAGCAGGGTTGAACAATTTATTCGGCAAGAAAAGTCCATTTAAGAATTTACAATGCCAACTCAATTTAACTCAAGCAAACGTGAGACCAATTGCATTGCAACTAGCTGTTTCCGAGATGTAGTGTTTCCTTTTTGTTTTGTTTTTTGCATTTAGCATATTACTCTTGCATAGTGCATACCTTTAACTGAGTCACCTCCATATATTTATAAGGGGCCAAGATGGACATCTGATGCAAAGGCTGAAGGCAGCACAAGTTTTTCACAGTGCGTGTCAGTGAGTGAAAGGGTGGTCAGAATGCAGGCACGTTCAATTGTTTGCCTGTCTGCAGAAAGCACAGAGCAATGGTCACCTTTTCCAATCACAAATTGGATTCTGTGCAAATGTGCGTGAAAGATGTACACAGGTGTCAAAATGCTGACAAGGCGGAGGTAAAAGAAAATACAGTGTTCACAGGGGAGTGGGTGCGGTGTGTGTTCGGGTGCAGTGAAATGAAGGAGATATGAAGTGCATTCAGGAGAGAATGAAAAGAGTGACGAAGAGGAAAGATAAGGTGTAAGATATACTAAAGGAGGAGATGTGGGGAGAAAAAGGGCAAGCAGGTATAATGCATGGTGAACACAACAGGAGTGACTGGGGCACTTTGAATGTCACAACCCCTTTAACAAGCCCGGTAATGTTTAATGCACGGTCTCACAATTTCAGAATTGAAACATTTTCAATGTTACTTTTAAAACATAATTGGTGTTGTTACCAATTTATCCTAAACAGCAACAACCACTGACAAAAGCCAATAGTCCTGTCTGCTTTCAGTGTATATCAGATGTTGCATTAAATATCTGGATGCAATAATAGCACAAAGAGAAACCAAAATACTAGTTGGGTGGCACACAACGGAAATCACAGAAAATTAGTGGTAGTTAAGCCAGACCCTTGATAACATAGGCCACGCCCTTTTAGAGGCCCTCCTCCTCCCCACACACAGACTTCTTGCATTACACTAAAGCTCGGGCCACGTTACCACTCCATTTAAACACTAGCACTTTTAAAAACCAACAGTCCAATCTCTCAACCCTTTCACTTCACTACATGCCAAGGCACACCTACAACACAACAAGAACACAGCTCTAGTTTTCAAGCACAACACTGAGCCCTGCCTTTTCCAGTCAGGTGCCTTGTCATGGGTGCAATCACATTCGAGCTAAGCGCACACAGACTCGATGCTGGCAGGCAAAGCTCTGCAGCGTGGAGGGAAGCCTAAGGGGAGTTTTGCTATTTGTGTCCTGCCTTGCAGTTTGGGTGGAGGGGCGACAGCAGTATGTCCTGAGGCAGAATGCTAGGTTCACGAGTCTCTGCGTGTTTTACCTACCTGTGCTGCGTGCAGCCTGCAAGCAGTGTGTTTAGTACCACAAGGGGTCAAAGAGGCTTGCCGGAGCATACAAGCTACAACCATGTATAGTTAATGCAGCCTGGGCGCGCGTGATGATGGGGCAATACTGGGTGTTCTCACATAATGCTTCTCTCAATCATGGGTGAGTTCGAGCTCACCCCCCCCCCACCCCTAACATGACAAACAGTAATCACGTCACAGGGTCACACACCACCCTGCTGGGCGCTGGGCTCAGCACGACTATCCCAAAACCAATGTGCTTGAGTCAGCTGATGCGGCAGGTTAGAGGAAGGCTGGACGGAGGACCATGTTCAATGTTCACATAAATGAAATGATCACACTGGGCAGCATTGCATGAGGTAGCAGAAACACCTGTGAAAGCCAGAGCATGGAAGAGGTAGAAATGTGGTAGGAAGCACTAGTCACATAAACGATTCATTATTGGCTTGGTCCTGATGGTCCAGCAGGATTCACACGCTCCTCCTTAAATGCAGATGGTCACAACAGCGACTCACAAAGGATCCAGGCGGAACATAACCACATACGGTGCAAATGGCAACAACAGAAAAAAAAAGTGAACATCACGCCAACACTCCTCCTAACGCTTGTGCACACCTTTCTACATTACACTGTTTTTGGGTTGCAACAGCCTCATGCTCATCTCGCAAACACTCCAATACTTCCAAGTCTATCCTCCAACATAGTCTCCTGTCCCAGATCGCTTTCTATCTAGCAAAGACCTGGATGCGGTGATATCTACCTCTTGGGCTGCGGGTTTGCTGAATCAGGCTTTAGGGGTATTGTGCTTTTGGTTAATGTTACTGTCTGGAGAGCCTCTGTCCTGGAGACCCATGTCGAAGTTCAACCAGGGGTCAGTGGGGGAACCATTCCAGGAGTCAAGGTTTACTTGTGGCATAAACATGCTTATTCATCACATACTCACAAAGGCAAAGAAGCACAACTTCAATCTTTTTCAATTTCCGAGCAATTATCTGCGCCCTTGTGGCTAGCTGCTCCATGTACATATGTATTTGCCTTTGGTTATTGCCTTCAGTTTGTGCTGCTGTAGGCCTTTCCCATCGGCTCCTCTACTTGTCTTCTCGGCCTGGGCTTCTGATCCACAATGGCTACATGTGGTTTATTGTATCATTGAGAGCCTCATTTCTGGACCAATCCTGAGAAACTGCTCTCCTCTGAGAACATAAGTCTAACTGGGGACCCTTTTGTCTCTGTCCTTGGACCAACAGGGTCTTCTGCTTCCTGGAATCAGCCCTTCATTGGTTTCGGTGTCTCGCTCCAAGAGGGAATGTCAGGCCCACCCAGTCCCTCTCCAGGAATTGTCAGCCCTGGATCCATTGCTGCACTTGACTCTTTTGCACTTCTTTTTTCAGACAGTCACCTGCTAGTGGGTTATATTGACTTGAAGTCCACCTGACTGAGGTTTTGGGTGTCTAAATTCACATTCATTGGAGCTTCCGTCTAACAACAGCTAATACGTACCTTGTGAGCATGCGCACCAGCAGGGCAAGATGAAGAAGGCAAGGGCCGTAAAGAAAGATTAGCGCAATCGAAGTTCACCTCCCTCAGCAATACGTTATACGCACATATTATATACACAACATTCCGAAAATCTTTGTGTCTGCAACAAATAATAGTTAGCACACCTTGCTACACTCTAGCCATGACCTGAGTGGGGACGACTCTAGACAAGGTAGTATTTTAGATTAACAATCTTAATCAGATTTTACCTAAAGTCTGCCATTATTAAAATGAACAAACATAAAATATATAATAAAAATACAGCAATTTTGAATTCAAGTTTTAAAATTGACTTTAAAAACTAAGCATTCCCCTTACTTTTTCTAAAAATTAATACTTGTAGTTTAATGTGCACTTTTACAAATTTAAATATCAATGTAAATAACTATATTTGTGCTTCATAACAATAAATATTTATATTAATGTGACAAAGAGAAAATAAATAGCAAAATAACTTAGAATTATGTAGAAAAAAAGGAAAAACCATGTAACAGGAAATGAAAAGTAGAAAACGGCACTAGATATATTAATCATGACAAATAGATTATGGTTTGTTAAAATGAAATATAGAACCTGGGAAAGGCATTTGCTTAACTGATGAGTGGATATGTCAGACACCATCTTCCGAACAGTAAGAAAGAACGTGGTTCAATCTAGCTTTCACTTCTTTTTCAAATGAAGATTGACGTGCAGGCACTCCTCTCTGTCACTGACCTGCTAGTGACCTTTGTTTCTTCCTCCCACACATTTTTGCAATGGGAGAACACAGGCACCGCCCCTTCCAGTTCCCCTTCGAGCAGTCACCTGCACGCAGAGCCCATCATCTCAAGGCTGCAAGGGCATGCAGCATCCACCTTGACAATGCAGGGGTAACATAAGCTCAACTAGCAGCTGGTAAGAGGACACTTCCAGCTTTGCTTTTACTTGCAGATTTCCTCCGCAAGAGGAGCGGATGTAATAAATGGGTTTCTATATATAAACAACTTATGTTACAGAAATCATAAGATGACAGGGACTGCATCTCAGATTTTGATGCAGGTGCAACGAGCGCAGGCAAAGACATTGAATCCGATCCAATCAGCAGCTTGGATATGATTGAGGTTCTGACCTAGGCCAACAAGCATTCCCTTCCCTTAGATCTACAAATGAGCGGCAAGGCTATCCGTCTTGAAGGAACGCACTATTATAAAAAGATACTTGTCGGCAGCAGGGCTGGAGAAAAACTAAGCAGTCCTCACCGCCTCAGTCCTCCACTTCTCTAACATTATTTACTCATACCCATCCGCCTCCTCCTCCCATCATCCTCTCCCTCCACGAAATGAGACGCCAAATGCAAAACAGACCGAAGCACTCTAGGAGATTTACATGATGCAGGTGATTGGGTAGGATCAGTACTTCATTTGTTTAAAAACAAAGTGCCAGGCCCTTCTCCGGAGGCCACGGCTGCTTGCACCACCCATTGGCGCTGCCAGTATTAGTACACCAAGACAACTACTAGCCGCTTTACAAGGGTGTCAAGGCAGGCTATTCCGGCCACCCAAAGCTATAAGAAAGTTGTGGCCAGCTGGTATTAATCATTTTAATGTATACTGACTGATTAAACACTGTTGTGCTCATCTTAAAATTACACAGACAGTGCCACTATGTGGTGGACTGTCATTTGTGTTGGTGTTGAGAATTAAATGCTGGTGCCAAGCACCAGAAACCACTCCACTGGCTCAAAAACCCTGAGCAGGATGGATTAGCCTTCACCTCCCTTAATATCCCAGCAGATTACACCCCTCTCCCTTGTCAATGCACCTACTCCCTCCAGGACATGAAGAGAGGTGCAACCATGAACAGTCAAATACAGCAGTCTAGGTATTGGCCCTTCTTGCACTCAATGCAGGACCCTCACAATCAATGTACATTCTTCACACCTATGGTGGTGGTGAAGCAGGTTCAGTTCTAGGGCAACGTGGAAGTTGATGCCACAAAAAATGGACATCAGGTCACCTCTATAACCAGGGAATCTTTCCCCAGTGCCACGTACATGTACAAACGTGCCTTCTCTGAGACCAGCAAGAATCATTCTACCAGCCTGAATGAGAAAGATTGCTATTTTTCAAAGGAACATAGAGTACAGAAGGAAAACCATGTTTCTGTGGGAAAATGTAATAATAATTAGAATTTAAATGACAAAAGGAGTCCGTAGGGAGGCTCTTCATTTAAAGGGCAGCGACTTCTGTAAGATGCCTTGAGAAAGACCTGCAGAGACAAAGTAGTGACTGAAAGTAAATAAGCATGGACCAGACAGAGAATAGAAGGTTATAGGAAGCAAGGATGAAGCTGGTGGATGAGGCTACCATCAAGATAACTTAATATGATAAACTGAGAACAGGATATTACATGCAGAGCCACTCTCAGTAACTTATTTGTACCATTCCAGGGTTTAGCTATAAGACCGAACCCACACATACACCGGAACCCTAAGGCTGCACAACAAAAAAAAATTAAGTTGCAAGGTCTTTATGGTTTTAATGTGTCAACTGTTAAAACCATCCAGTGCTGGCAAATGGCCCCATGTGCTGTGTGGCAGCATTAGCCAGTGCAAGCTTTTTCGCCAACAGTACTTTGCACACTCCCATTCTTGCAATATTCACAGCAAAGCAAAGTCCCAGAATGCATTGCATGTTTGATTATAAATCTAAGAGTGGCTGGAGGTATGATACATGATGCCGGCTTCTTGACATCTATAAAGATATCTGCATATGAAAAAATATATATATATATATATACACACACATATATATATATATATATACACACATATATATATATATATATATACACACACATATATATATATACACACACACATATATATATACACATATATATAAAATGTCACTTACCCAGTGTACATCTGTTCGTGGCATGAGTCGCTGCAGATTCACATGCTGTGCACAGTCCGCCGTCTGGTGTTGGGCTCGGAGTGTTACAAGTTGTTTTTCTTCGAAGAAGTCTTTTCGAGTCACGAGACCGAGGGACTCCTCCCACTTCGATTCCATTGCGCATGGGCGTCGACTCCATCTTAGATTGTTTTCCCCGCAGAGGGTGAGGTAGGAGTTGTGTATGTTAGTAATAGTGCCCATGCAATGGAATGAATACGTATGTACATAATAAAGGTTAAAGTAATATATTTACAAATGTACAAATGTTGAAGATCTACTTCTAAACGGCTACAGGCTCCCGGGGAGGTGGGTGGGCGCATGTGAATCTGCAGCGACTAATGCCACGAACAGATGTACACTGGGTAAGTGACATTTTCCGTTCGATGGCATGTGTAGCTGCAGATACACATGCTGGGCATAGACTAGTAAGCAGTTATCTCCCCAAAAGCGGTGGTTCAGCCTGTAGGAGTTTGAAATAATGTTCTTAGTACAGCTTGACCTACTGTGGCTTGTTGTGCAGTTAACACATCTACACAGTAGTGCTTGGTAAATGTATGAGGCGTAGACCATGTTGCTGCCTTACATATTTCTTTCATTGGAATATTTCCTAGAAAGGCCATGGTAGCCCCTTTCTTTCTGGTCGAGTGTGCCTTTGGTGTAATAGGCAGCTCTCTCTTTGCTTTAAGATAGCAGGTTTGAATACACTTAACTATCCACCTAGCAATGCCTTGTTTTGAAATTGGATTTCCTGTATGAGGTTTTTGAAAGGCAATAAATAGTTGTTTTGTTTTTCTAATTAGTTTCGTTCTGTCAATGTAGTACATTAGTGCTCTTTTGATGTCTAATGTATGTAGTGCTCTTTCAGCTACAGAATCTGGTTGTGGGAAGAACACTGGTAATTCTACTGTTTGATTTAAGTGGAACGGTGAGATAACCTTTGGTAAAAATTTAGGATTTGTTCTTAGAACTACTTTATTTTTATGTATCTGAATAAATGGTTCTTGTATGGTAAATGCTTGAATCTCACTCACTCTTCTTAGAGATGTGATGGCAATCAAAAATGCAACTTTCCACGTTAAGTATTGCATTTCACAAGAATGCATGGGCTCGAAAGGTGGACCCATGAGTCTTGTTAAGACAATGTTGAGGTTCCATGAAGGAACAGGTGGTGTTCTTGGTGGTATGATTCTCTTTAAGCCTTCCATAAATGCTTTAATGACTGGTAGTTTAAATAGTGAAGTTGAATGAGTAATTTGTAGGTAAGCTGATATTGCGATGAGATGTATTTTTATGGAAGAGAAAGCTAGATTTGATTTTTGCAAATGTAGTAAATATCCTACTATATCCTTTGGAGATGCGTGTAATGGCTGAATTTGATTATTCTGGCAGTAATACACGAATCTTTTCCACTTGTTTGCGTAGCAGTGTCTAGTGGTAGGTTTCCTAGCTTGTTTTATGACCTCCATACATTCTTGTGTGAGGTGCAAGTGTCCGAATTCTAGGATTTCAGGAGCCAAATTGCTAGACTCAAAGATGCTGGATTTGGATGTCTGATCTGTTGTTTGTGTTGTGTTAACAGATCTGGTGTGTTGGGTAGTTTGACATGAGGTACTACTGACAGGTCTAGTAGTGTCGTGTACCAAGGTTGCCTCGCCCATGTTGGTGCTATTAGTATGAGTTTGAGTTTGTTTTGACTCAACCTGTTTACTACATATGGAATGAGAGGGAGAGGGGGAAAAGCGTATGCAAAGATCCCTGACCAGTTCATCCATAGAGCATTGCCTTGGGATTGATCTTGTGGGTACCTGGATGTGAAGTTTTGGCATTTTGAGTTTTCCTTTGTTGCAAATAGATCTATTTGAGGCGTTCCCCAAATGTGAAAGTAATTGTTTAGTATTTGGGGGTGAATTTCCCATTCGTGGGTTTGTTGGTGATCTCGAGAGAGATTGTCTGCCAACTGGTTCTGAATCCCTGGAATAAATTGTGCTATTAGGCGAATGTGGTTGTGAATCGCCCAATGCCATATTTTCTGTGTTAGGAGGCACAACTGTGTTGAGTGTGTCCCTCCTTGTTTGTTTAGATAATACATTGTTGTCATGTTGTCTGTTTTGACAAGAATGTATTTTTGGGTTATTATGGGTTGAAATGCTTTCAGCGCTAGAAATACTGCTAACATTTCCAAGTGATTTATGTGAAACTGTCTCTGATGTACGTCCCATTGTCCTTGGATGCTGTGTTGATTGAGGTGTGCTCCCCACCCTGTCATGGAAGCATCTGTTGTTATGACGTATTGTGGCACTGGGTCTTGGAAAGGCCGCCCTCGGTTTAAATTTGTACTGTTCCACCATAGAAGCGAGATGTATGTTTGGCGGTCTATCAACACCAGATCTAGAAGTTGACCCTGTGCTTGTGACCATTGTGATGCTAGGCACTGTTGTAAGGGTCGCATGTGCAATCTTGTGTTTGGGACAATGGCTATGCATGAAGACATCATGCCTAGTAGTTTCATTACCATTCTGACTTGTATCTTTTGTGTTGGATACATGGCCTGTATTACTTTGTGAAATGTTTGAACCCGTTGTGGACTTGGAGTGGCAATCCCTTTTGTTGTGTTGATTGTCGCTCCTAAGTATTGCTGCGTTTGACACAGCAAAAGGTGTGACTTTGCGTAGTTGATGGAGAAACCTAGCCTGTGAAGGGTTTGTATGACATATTTTGTGTGCTGTGAACACTGTTTTAGCGTGTTGGTTTTGATTAACCAGTCGTCTAAGTATGGTAACACATGTATTTGCTGCCTTCTGATATGTGCAGCTACTACTGCCAGGCATTTTGTAAAAACTCTTGGCGCAGTTGTTATTCCGAATGGCAACACTTTGAATTGGTAATGTATTCCTTGGAATACGAACCTTAGGTATTTCCTGTGTGAAGGATGTATTGGTATATGGAAATACGCATCTTTTAGATCTAATGTTGTCATGTAGTCTTGCTGTTTGAGCAGTGGGATTACGTCTTGTAATGTGACCATGTGAAAGTGGTCTGATTTTATGTAGGTATTTAGTGTTCTGAGATCTAGTATTGGTCTCAGAGTTTTGTCTTTTTTGGGTATTAGAAAGTACAGTGAGTAAACTCCTGTGTTTTTTTGTTGAATTGGTACTAATTCTATTGCGTCCTTTTGTAGCAATGCTTGAACTTCTAGTCCTAGAAGATCTATATGTTGTTTTGACATATTGTGTGTTTTCGGTGGGACGTTTGGAGGGAATTGGCGAAATTCTATGCAATAACCATGCTGGATAATTGCTAAGACCCAAGTGTCTGTTGTTATTTCCTCCCAAAGTTTGTAAAATTGGCTTAGTCTTCCCCCCACAGGTGTTATGTGATGGGGTTGTGTGACTTGTGTGTCACTGCTTATTTTGAGGGGTTTTGGGGCCTTGGAATTTTCCTCAATTTTTTGGGAATTGGCCCCCTCTAAATTGCCCCCGAAAACCTCCCCTCTGATATTGACCCTGGTAGGTAGGCCTTGTTTGTGAGGTTGTGGTTTCTGTGGGTTGACCTCGAAACCCTCCCCTAAAAGGTGTTTTCCTAAATGTGCCTCTGCTCTGCGGGGAGTAGAGTGCGCCCATGGCTTTGGCTGTATCGGTGTCCTTTTTGAGTTTTTCGATGGCAGTGTCTACCTCCGGCCCAAACAATTGCTGTTCATTAAACGGCATATTGAGCACAGCCTGCTGGATTTCCGGTTTGAACCCAGAAGTGCGCAGCCATGCGTGCCTTCGTATTGTGACTGCAGTGTTTATTGTCCTTGCAGCTGTATCTGCTGCATCCATGGAAGACCGTATCTGATTATTTGAGATACTTTGTCCCTCTTCCACCACCTGTTGCGCTCTTTTTTGGAACTCCTTGGGTAAGTGTTCGATGAAATGTTGCATTTCATCCCAATGAGCCCTGTCGTATCTTGCCAAAATGCTTGTGAATTGGCAATACGCCACTGATTTGCTGCTTGTGCTGCAACCCTTTTTCCCGCAGCATCAAATTTGCGGCTCTCCTTGTCTGGAGGTGGTGCGTCACCTGAGGTATGAGAGTTGGCTCTCTTACGAGCTGCCCCCACAACTACTGAGTCTGGTGTTAGTTGTGTTGTAATATATATTGGATCTGTGGGCGGTGGCTTATATTTTTTCTCCACCCTCTGAGTTATGGCTCTGCCTTTAACTGGATCCTGAAAAATTTGTTTTGAATGTCTTAGCATTCCTGGGAGCATGGGAAGGCATTGATACTGGCTATGGGTGGAGGATAGGGTGTTAAAGAGAAAGTCATCCTCAATTGGTTCCGAATGTAAGGAGACATTGTGAAACTCGTCTGCCCTTGCGACCACCTGTGTATAGGATGTACTGTCCTCAGGTAGTGACGGTTTTGTAGGATAAGAGTCTGGGCTATTGTCAGACACTGGAGCATCGTAGAGGTCCCATGCATCGGGATCATCCTGACTCATTGTGGTATGAGCTGGTGAGTGCATCAGTGGTGGAGTTGTTGCTGGTGATGCATGTATTGATGGTGGTGGAGACGGTGGTGGGGTTGTTTTCCTTGCCACCTTTGCCTGTGGTTGCTTGTCCTTTTGTTGAAAGGCAAGTTTTCTTTTTATTTTGATTGGAGGAAGAGTGGTTATCTTCCCTGTGTCCTCATGAATATGAAGCTTTCTTTGTGTGTAGTCAGGTTCTACAGCTTGAAGCTCCTCTCCAAATCTATGTAATTGGGAGGTTAATCCTTGTTCCTCTGTATAGGAACTAGTTTTCGGCTCCGAGGCTGGCTGTTTCGGAACCGAAACCTTTTCGGAAGTCTTTTTTCGCTCCGAAGAAACCTTCTTTGTTTTCGGCGTGGTGTCTCGGTGCCGAAATTCTTTGGTGTCGCTGTCTCTGTGCCGAAGTTTCTCGGAGCCGCTGTCTCGGCTCCGAGGTTGCTGTGTGGCGGTATCTCGACCGGAGTCGGATGACTTCGACACCAGCATGCCCTTTTTCGGTGCCTTGGATGGGTCACCTATTTTTCGGGTTAAGCCATGGCCTGTTGGCGGTGGCGTCCCCTGGGCTTTTGTAGACTTCTCGTGAGTCTTGATTTTCGACGTCTTACTCACAGTTTTGGTTGTTTCTTCGGCGTCGAGTTCTTCCGAATCCGACTCGCGGACGGAGAAAGCTTCTTCTTCCTCCTCGAAACGATCTTGACCTGTCGGCGTGGACGCCATTTGTAGTCTCCTGGCTCTTCGGTCTCTCAGCGTCTTCCTCGACCGAAACGCTCGGCAGGCTTCACAAGTATCCTCCTTGTGCTCGGGGGACAAGCACAAGTTACAGACCAGATGGTGATCCGTATACGGATACTTGTGATGGCATTTTGGGCAGAAACGGAATGGGGTCCGTTCCATGAGCCTTGAAGTCGCACGTGGCCGGGCCGACCAGGCCCCGACGGGGGATCGAAAAAACCCCGAAGGGCCACCGGAGCTCTTCAAAATTCGGTGTCGATTTGTTCTAACTAACCCGATACCGAACGCAAACAATACCGACGTTTTTTTCGGAGATTCTAACTAACTTTCCGACCCGAAACACGGAGCGAAAAGGAACACGTCCGAACCCGATGGCGGAAAAAAAACAATCTAAGATGGAGTCGACGCCCATGCGCAATGGAATCGAAGTGGGAGGAGTCCCTCGGTCTCGTGACTCGAAAAGACTTCTTCGAAGAAAAACAACTTGTAACACTCCGAGCCCAACACCAGACGGCGGACTGTGCACAGCATGTGTATCTGCAGCTACACATGCCATCGGGAGGAACAGGGCCCACAGAAACAGAGCTGCAGATGTCACTGAATGCAGGCTTGTACAGAGAGTGCGGGAGTGATGTGACACCCCTTACTGTTTGCCCTGAGTGTGCAAACTGTGATACTGATTCAGAAACCTGATATCAGCCCTCGAGTGGTATCCACACAAATACAAAATAACCACATAACTAAACAAATACGGGCATTTTTAGGTCGAGCGAGCAAGTATTTTGGCCTGTTATAATTTATCTGTGAGCTTTTAACCACGCTCACCGCACACCCATCACTCGTTCGTGGGCTTCTCTTTCAAAAATCCTTTATCATCGGTAAATGCTTTAAATTTGTCCCTCCTTGGGGCAGTTTTGTCAACGCCTTGGCCATTGACCCCATTACATGGATAATTGCACTTTTGCCGATAACGTTTGACTGCGAGCGAACTTCTTTTTCCTTTTGTGTCTCTCCTTCGCGCCCATGCTCATGGCGGCCGTGGCACTTGGAATCGGCTCGTTTATGTCAACTGTTTTACTTTTCATTTTCAATTCATGTGGCAAGAAAAGTCCAGTTAGGAATTTACAATGCTAATAGCTCTAACTCGAGCAAACGCGAGACCCATTGCATTGCAAATGCTTGTTTATATCAGAAACATAGTGGTGAAACACTACTAAAGGCTCATCTCAAATAACAAAAGCAAAAGTCAATGATTTCACCAGTCCTTAAGGTACATGCACATTTTTCTTCCCTGGAAAGCTTTTAATCACCAACTCGCCGCCTGCTATCGAGTTACCGCTAGGATCACGTTTCTGCAATAGATTTTTGTCGGTGAAAATGAGAGACAGAGCACTCCCGCCTAATGCTGCCTATGACAGATTAATCTTAATATCGCAAAGGCTATGGAATCATTAAGGAGTATCGCTGGGAAAGAAACCTTTTAGCTAATGACATTTCACAGTGGCCCAATGTCCCACAAAAGCATAAATCCTCAATTTCAGGCCATGTGGTCGATGTAGCGTGACTTAAGTGCGCTGCTCTGCCGTCACTGTCCTACGCCGTACACTGCCCGGCGGGCTCTCAAAATGGCCGCCGCGTAACTCACTGACCAGAAGCAAATTAAATCAGCCGCAGTACGGCCTACTGAACAAAGACGTCAAGACATGCTTCTGCAGTAAAGAGCACGATAGAGAACGCATCCATTATGCTCCTCTGCGAACTGGTCAACTAAAGAGCAGGAAAATTCAATTAGCAAAAAAGGCATGGACGAAGCAGATGGAACAGGCCTGGCAAATGCCAATCTGCTAACATGGTGCAAGCTGCATCAACAGGCAATGCGCCACTGGATCTAGCCGCCTCCCGAAAGCATGGGAAAGATGATCCTTTTCCATATGCTCCTCAGCTTTTCCCAGACCCTTGGGCACATTCATGTGATGGTGCTGTAAGGCCACCGCCTATAGTGGCTTTCGTATGATGCTGGACCTCGAAATTTTCGGAGACCACTTACTTAAACTGCTTATTCACTGCTGCTCTCCTCATTTCACATTTGTATTTCACCTCCATCCTAACGCCCCTCCCACCCCAAGTTAGAGGTTAAATGTTTCAAAACTCTACTGTACTTCCTACATGAATGCATGCTTGAATTAATCTTCACATCGTGCTGCATTCGTACAGCTACCCCCAGAGGTCCCTGTTGTGCACGATATGTTGAGTCTGTAGGTGAAAACTCCTCTTCCTAGAAGAAATGTCGCAATTTGTAAGTCGTCATTCAAATGTTTAATTTTAGCATGAAACCCTCCTTTCTACTCGCTGGGACAAAGGGGGCATTTGCCATATTTTATTTGTTCACAAACTGCACATTATATGACAGGCAGCGGTATAATAGAGGGTGATCTGGCCTGACTTCAGTGTGTAATAGAGGGTGATCTGGCCTGGCTTCAGTGTGTAATATAGGGTGATCTGGCAGGTATTCCAGAGTTGGCAGCCTGTAGGCTGCTCCTGTTCTTCATTGTGTAATTCATGTTTCTCACTTGCTTGAGGTTTCCTTTTTTCATTTAATATATTTACAAGTGCAGTACTTAGCTGTGTGCAGACCAAAACGCTTTATTTTGTAAGTAAAGGCGGGTTGTAAACTCTGCTCATTATTATTTTTTGCAGCACGAGTCTATTTTATAAAAAAGTGGGGCAATTCTGAGAGACAATACAATTTATCAATGGGCTCTGCTCGTTATTGAGTGTTATTACTGCCCTTGCTAAGTGTTGAGTCTCTAGCACACACAACCTCCCCCCGAGGTAGCCTTGAACATGGCTCTGCCCGACTCTTGATTCAGATGCTGAAGGGATGTCCCGGGGGCTTTCTTATGGGCTAAATGGTAAGATGGCTCCAGGATACCAAAGGTCAGTCTTCAACTGACATCGCTGGAGCCTGGGTCTCACGTTTACCACCGGGCTAAAAGTATACAACAGTTCTATCAAAATGCAAACCTTAGATTTTGAATATTATACACATAGAAACTTCTCCAATTAGTTATGTATGAGAGCAAATAATTCACTTAAGAATACATCAGTGGATATTAAGAAAACACAAACACCTGCGATCATACCAACTGACTGGCAGCGGAAGAATTCAAATCAATGTATCTGCAGTGACTTTCTTAAATCTGCACTTTCATACAGTTGTGCTGTACATTTATCTTACTTAAAACGATACCAACAAACACACAACTCGATGAGCTTCCTTAGGGTGGGAACTGGATACCCAAAAAGATAAAGAAGAAACATCGCCAATTCCCCATTTCCGCTCACAAAACCCAACTCTTCTGATGACACCCGACTACAACCCTGATATCCAAAGGTGCTCAGCCAGGCCGAGGAAGGCGACCATTCCAAACTCCAGGACATCACTTGAAAAGCTGCACCCGTGAATTATGCGAGTAAGAGGTGCAGTAATGAACAGGTTCACAACAGCTGTACACTTCCAAGTTTCGGACCTCGGAATGGGGGATAACACACAAATCAAGTACAGTTCCTTTGTCCCAGGGTGAACAAATTCAGAATGATCGAGCCCACCAACTTGACCTGCGCTGAAAGGGCACCCGATTCAGGCGGCCAGAGGTGTTTATACCCAAGCTGTGATTAGCTGGGCACACAGACGGAGCATGCCTGGCCTGAAGGTAAGATGCATGGGCGCTACATGCACAAGCTCACTGTGCAGGTACCTTTACTCAGTAGCGGCTGCAGCATCAAGTGCTACTGTGGCCCCAGCAATACTCCATGGGGACCAACGCTTAAGTACTACAATAAAAGACTAATTAGCAACTACACCTTTTCTTTAACCATTTTCCCTGGGCAGCTGGGGTCTGATGGCTGCTGCAGTGAGACAATTCCCCCTAATACCCTTATTCATCAATGTAGGTGAGTAACAGTTAAATGTCTGAAGCATTCAAGCCAGAGCCATTGCTGCACAACATCTTAAAAGATGGGTAAATGGGTAAATCTGTAAATCGTACATAAAAAAAAGTTGCTTGTGTGCAATTTACTACCAACTTCTGACCGAGGAAAAGTGTGCAAGATTTCAAAGAAAGCAGAAAACAATGGGGCCTTCCGGGAGGCCAACACCTGAACACAAAAAGTGATGTGATGGGAAAAATGCAAGTATCAGAAGGCTCTAATGCCACTGCTGAAGCTACCTTGTTGGAAGGTAATGGCACCCTCTTTTCAAACCTGATGGATGCACACCAGTCACTAAGATGCCTACTCAGACAGGCAGGAAGCTGCTTTCTAGAGAAATCATTGTGCCTATGCTTCTAATCCACTATCTTAAGATAGGAAATTATCTCCAAACTGAAATAGTTTGTGTCCATAAGCACTATTATCACTAAAGGCATTGAATAAAATCCTATAAGGCTGGTTACAGATGCTGCCAGACAAACGAAATGACTTGTCATTGGAACCGTAATTTAGGACTAGTCCCCACTAGAGAAGAGATGGGAGGCTTCTGCATTGCATTCATTGGGATATATTAGCAAATGTGTAATTGCAGAATCACTCCCACTCCCAATACCTTCAGCAAATGACATGCGCATTTCCACCATTTTCAAGCCGTCCCTTCCTCTCCTGGTTAGGGTAGTTTGAGTGCTAGCAAGACTATGAGGACTAGCACGTACACCAGGACCAATTAAGTATCCATGCGTAAGATTGATCACACATAGCTAGGCTGATGAGGTCACACTGTGGGGTCAAGAACGTAGCCAGGATTAGAACCTGGTGAGGTGGTTTAGTGGGTTTAATGCCCACTGCGGGTACAGTCACACGAAGTGCGGGCCATAGTACAATTCCGAACAGGGCCAAAAAAGGCTTCCATCGTATCGAGGTTGGAGCAATAAGTACCACTGAGTTAAGTATTACTAACCCCTACTTTTGAAACATTTAGATATAATTCTGCTTGTGGGGGTCTCTATGTATATATTCACTACCGTCTGGGACAGGCAGCTGCGGGGTATGGAACGAGGGCACAAGAGAGAAATGGGGTATACAGAGGAAGAGCCTGGGTCTGACTTGGACAGCTTCAAAAGTCATAAGGCTAAATTCATGAGCAGACTACAAGGCAATAACAGCAAGGACAAGAGTGAGACCAGCAGAGGAGTTCACCACGTGACGCGGGTTATTTTTTTTTATATGGTTGGGTTTTTTTCATTAATAATTTCTCAACATCACCTTTTGAGCCTCCCATCGCCTCTTTTCTTAACTTTCCCCTTCAATTATTCCAATGCACCATCATCCATGAAATGGAATAGAAAGACCCTTACTAAAAGAATAATACATGGAAAGCTATTTCACATTACTTAAGAATAATTCGTAAAAAAAAAAAAAAAGAGCTCCATCATAATTGCTGTGAAAAGCTCAGGTCTGAATTGCATGCATTAGCTTATTTCATTAATGGCCTCTGTTAAATACCTCTCACTCTTATCGCTTATCGTGTTTTTGCAATGAGGGAGCACTGCCTGGAGATGAAAACGGCCCTGTTTCCCAGCAGAGGCTCTGCTCCACAGGATAACAAAACAAGCATTTGCAATGCAATAGGTCTCGTATATTTCAAACAAGTTAATTGTCATCTTTTGACAACAGCGCCCAAAAGCAAAAATAAAATAAAACACAAGCAAAAACTGAGAAAAACCAACTTTGCCAAATAAAATAAAGTTAGCTTTAAAAAATAAAACTGTCCAATTGTGTGCCTGCTGGACACATTTTTGCCAGTCACAAACAAGCCTTCTGTTTGCGGGGGCACTCAAAGTTCAAAATAACAAATAGTACCTCAATCACGTCGGGAGCTGTGGACGGGCACTAATTAAGTTGGATTATTTAGTGCTTGATCCCTGCTCCACACAGAGAAACAGAAGTGATGCAAGGCGTGCCTTGACGTACTACGAGGCTGTAAAGAAGAGTGTCACTCAAACCAACAAATGGTGAGCGACAGGCGGGCTCTAAGCCCTTTACTAAACACAACAGCGTCTTGCATACGCAAGAGCATGCATTCGCAGACTCGACCCTAAAAACCAAGTCCTTGTCTGCCAGAAGATGACTTCTACTTATGTGTAGGGAGGAGGGCGGAGATGGGAAAAAGTTAAACTAAAAAGGGGCTTCACCCCTTCGCATATATCAGTCACATTTTACAGAAAATACCATTTTGTTCTTCTTCTTTGCAGTCCAGAGTTTAGACTTTTGGTTATATGTGTCCTACCTATGTCTAGTGCTAGCCCACCACACTATGCAGCACTATGCGGCAAGGAACACTAATCCTCCCAGCACGTCTACCTACTACGATGCAGTGCACAGAGACAGAAGACCCGTGAATTGTGCTAAAGCTATATATTGCACAACTTTATTAGCAAGCGTATGATGATACAGTCATGTTGTGGACCTCTTTTGGTTCTATCATGGTCATGCAGAAATAAACACAGACAAGTTAGGGAATCAGAGTGCCAGGCTATGAAAGATGAGACACGCAATGCCCAATTCAACCTGATGCACCCCAAGCCTGGACGTCAAAAAGGGACAGACAAGTTCCTTTCCCACTTACTGGGCGTGGCTTTTAAGGTCTGGCCTACAGGCAGCATTAGATGTCTCACCAGCCTCATGTAATCCAGAACACTCATAAGTATTAACTGACTTAGAGAGGCTTTGATTCATCCAACTTCATCCACTGTTGTGTCCAGCTGTCTTTCACACTGGCACTCTGGCACACCTTGAGGCAATATGTCCGCCCACATCAACTACCGGCTCTCTCGGACTTGAGAGGCAGTGTTCACCTGGATCGCACATACACATCCGCCGGAACAGAAGGGCAAGTCAGTAGCAGGGCTGGCCACAAATACTTCTCTCTGACAATGCTTTTTCTTCCCACTATTTAATCTTTTTTACCAATGACCCTGGTGGGTTTAAATTATGCCTTTATATTACATTAATGGATAGCCACGAATGCCTCTTCTTTGCATCAATGAGAATTATATTTTCCTGTGATGTGCGTGAAAACAAAGAAGGATTTGTACATCTGGTCTTAGAACTCTTGCCTGAAAGCAGCTGTACTACCTAAAAAAAAAAAATATGGGACTTTTTTTTAATCTATTAATTTTTAATGCAAGCACATGGCTACCACATTTAGACGACAGAACTTAAACTTGTTTTTCATTTATTTTCATTGTTCTGACATGCGCCTGCAATAAATAATTATCATCGCACCGGCTTGCAGAGGTCTGACCTTTTGGTTTTGTCAATGCTTTTTCTTCCCTCATTCTCCAGTTTCCTGTCTTTAGTGCAGGTGACGGGAGGACATGCCATGCACTCAAACGTTCCCACGTTTGTGTCTGTTTCTTCAATGAAAGTGTAACCATTGACAGCGCCGGCCTATTTTATTCATTCGTTCATTCATTCATTGAGCCTTTCTATCAGATTCGCTCCAGACAGCCCCGAGTGTGCATCACACCGGAAGCACAGTGCTTAAAAATACACAGGTTACAAAGATGGGTGGTGACGGACTGGACAGTAGTAGAATGACATTGACTTTTACCACATTATAGCGCTTGTTCACAGAACAACATATGCGGTGTGCTAGGGGTACACCATTTGTAGTATACATTTAGCACGAAAGGACAGAAACAAAACGAACGACGTGCACCGGAAATGCGTGCGTCTGTTGTGTTATTATTTTTGCATGAACTGTGACTTCACATCTAAAATAGTGTGGGGGTAGAGGGCATTACACTTAAACAGAGCGCCAAACACTGCTTTTGCGTTTTGTATAATTTTGCGTAAACAAGTCACAAAAAAACACACTTCTGCTACAACCAGCATGTGGCCACGAGCACAAGTTATCCTGGACAATCCCAAATGCTCTAGCCCATGATAAAAAAGGTACAGCTTCGACAATTCAAGATCTTTGTAAACCTGGATAATAATCAATTACTACTCAGGCATCAAAACCAAGACAACAGTGAATCATGCGATACAGTCCAGGCCCAGCTAAGTAGGCTCCCCAGCAAGTGCAACCTCTCAGACTGAAAACAAGATTCGTGCTCAACTCATCAATTTCTGTCCCTCTGCCAATCTGAAATGGCTCATCCTTCGTGAGAAAAAGACATTCCTCCAGGACATCGATTCCCAGAAACTGTCTGAGGTAAGTTAAGAGCACACTGAGTCGTGCTCATTGAGGTAATCATTAAATCATCAAATCTGAACCCAGGAACACAGCACACAGAAGTGCCACCCACTGTCACGAACTACACATGACGAAGGACATACTCGTTTGGATTTTGTGGCCAGCTATACTCAAGCAGAACACTCAGTGAAAAAGTGATTTTCTGTCTGGCAAAGGGTAACCAATTTGGAAAAGTGTGCCGTCTGCTGGAACAGCAGAACGAATGTGGCAACCTGAAGGTATGCCTGGCTTAATGAGCCTAGAGCATACTGAGACTAAGTTGACTGGTGAGATGGCTCACATCTACTTGGTATGTGACCACCTGCCAAAGAGGTCAGACCCCGAATTCTAAGTCAACGTTTAAGGACGACAGCCCTCAAGCACTGGCACCTCCAAGTACTATTATCACCTGAAAAGTTCCTATGCCATGCAGTGACACCCTTTATGGTGCCAACCCAAATATACATCTGTGCGCATGCCAGTTTCTCACCTATCCACCTTTGAAGAGGATGCCATACTAATGTGGAACCAAAAAATAATTATCCAAACCCACATATCCATTACAAAAAAGGAAAAGGGATACTACAAGACCGTCACAACATCAAAGCGACCATACACACCCATTATGGAATGGGCATTCCAAACTGTCCACTAGATAACATGCTTGAGAAGATCAAACAACTTTTCAAGGAATCTAGTGTCTATAAGGAAAACTCACCAAATTCCAGACAGAATACAAAGTGCAGACTATCATCACGAGGCAGGGACATATAGGATTTAAAATGTGGATGATTTCTGAAGATGAACTAGAGACACTCAAACACACACCATTTAAAAGTTTGAAGGACCAACCCATGGATCACTCGCATTGTAGCAGCACGCAAACCAAAACAGCTCGGGGAAGTGATCTTCTGCATGAATTTGTGGCTCCCAACCATTTTATCATGGTGGACAGCCACGTCATTACCACAAAGGATAAGCCTTTAGCCTAAGGCAATGCATCACAGTAGATCCCAAAAATCGAAATATGGCTAGCAATAACTTCAGCACGATTGAGAGTTCCACAACATCACAAAATTTGTAGGCCAATGTTGCCTTACAATGAAACAAATGCATAAATGCCAGCATCTACAGTGCAGTCGTAGTATTTTAAAACTACATTACAGCATTAAAGTTGAAACTACTAGGCATCATCAATGTCAGCAAATAAATTTGGTACACACAACTACAATACAGCAGTACCATGAGAGACCCCGAGCTATGTGAAAACACCATAGATTGTCCGCTAGTCCTCTACCAAATCAAATGAAAGGTTCTAAGCTCTGACATTTGGTTTCTTGGTTTTCGCTTCTTGTTGGACGGAGTGGCTCCTGATTTCAAGAAAACGGCAGGGGTGGAGACCAACACTGCACCCAGCGAGAGACAGAAGGGACATTCTTACAGGTGCTTTGTGAAATATTTTATGTATTCCACACGGCACTGCAAGACTTACTCAATATCCAAATGAGAGTAGACCAAAAACGGTCCTTCTAGGCCACAAAGAACATGGTGGCAGTAGACAAAACATTGAAATATTATAAAACCTTCAAAGTAATTCAGTTAGACGTTGACAAAAGCTCCACAAGCTCAGGCATTAAGCGTCTTCAAATGAAAGAATGGAATACATGGTCAACAATTTCGTATGTCTGCCATAGGAGCGCTGCAACGGAAAATGCTACTCCAACAAGCTGAATTCTTATTATTCTGTGAGTCAGCCTCCAAACCATCTTGGAGTAATGGGAAGTGTATACTATAACTATAAGATTACTCCTATGTGGGCCATGAGGCCAGCATCCACACCTGTACAAAAGGACATGCATGTAATATATACTTAAGGAATGAAAGTAAGGAAGATAAGGCTATTTTCCGACAGAAAACTATTATGCTCCTCAAGCCAACAAAGTTGTAAACGGTACAATCTTCAGACCTCTTCAATCAGAAAAATTTCACTACTTAAAATCAACCATCGGTTGGAGCTGACAACAAGTTTAGTCGTCCCTCATCTAGGCTATTGTAAATTATCCATACTGACCTTCCCAACAACCTTATTGAAGGACCTGAGGGTGCAGAACAAGGAAGACCAAATATGCCTAAACAACTGCAAGAGCAACCACATCAAATCCACTCCGAAACACTACAAAAGGTTGCTGGTAGGTACCAGGATTACATTGTAAGAGCGCACAACATAAAAAGCATCCTGAGGCAAAGGCCAGGAAACATGCAGAAACCAAAAACCTCACCACATACCCAATTGAAACCTCTTTTTTGTTTGCCCAACTGATCAACCAACAATCCCCCAAAGTCCCAGAATGTGGAACATCCTTAGTCCCAATCTGGGATCTGCATCCTGTGAAAACAGGTTCAGGAAATAGAATGATTTAGATTTGCTGTCAATTGAACTATAAAGAGAATGACTGAAGAACACCAGGCGCTGTCTCATCAGACTAAATTTCACTTCTCCAAACGTGTTATTCCATGCCAAGATACCCAAAAGGGTAAATATGTGCTTTACAAAACAAAGTTACTTATCTTTGGTAACAATATTTCTGGTGGGTTTTCATCTACCAGCAGACTCCTCATATTATGAATCCCCTCTAAGCACTAGACTGCATCATAAAAGTTTTTTTTTTTTTTTTTTTTTTAAACATAACACCTCCTCTGCCTGTAGGTGGTGTCATCGCTTAAGCTCGACTCTGGTGCCTCCTCAGAACTGCTTTTACAGATGTATGTGGACTCACTATAGTGCTGGATGTCAGCTCCTGAACTTTTTTCCAAGCCCCTACAGGCGTAAACAAAAGTGACAAAAATATCACAAATGGCACAAAAGTAACGTGGAAGCTTCTTACATATATAAAGGTATTTCTCAGGACAGGAAAGAGGCCGGGCCAGTAGTGAATCTGCAGGTAAAGCGTGTCAATAAGAAAAGATTGTCATCACAGATGAGTAACCTATTCGTCAGATGCTTACTTCTATCTGTAGATACCTCAGCACCTCATGACAACAGTAGAGCAGTACTCACCAAGAGGTGGGCTTGAGGAGAACATGCAATGAAGAAACTTCCCACGAAGACCTAATATGGCCTCCATCCCTACAAGCCCAGTTCCAAGGCATAATGTCTGACAGGAAAGAACAGAATCTGATCCCTTGTTACTGTCTACCCATGTCTCATCTAGAAACACTCTTAGACAATGCCAAAGAAAGAACATCCCCAAAAGCAAAGAGAATTACTGAATATATATATATATATATATATATATATATATATATATATATATATATATATATATATATATATATAATAATTAAGTTTACAAAAATACATTGCAACAGGCCAACAGTTGCAGGGGTGCTCTTTCCTCGCTAAAGATCAGTGTATCCAATGAGGATCAGCCCAGTTAGGACATCACCAAACAATGCAAAGCTCAAAATCCGGGAAGATGCAAGAAGTGAATTTGCCCTCCTTCTCACTTTTTGGTAGGGCACGGAATCAGAGTATGGAGAGAGAATATGAAGAAAAATCATACAGCCGGATGCCAACATGTAGAACACAACAAAAGAAAGGACTGATACACAGACAAAACCTATAATTTTGAAACAAGTCAAACAGACGTTAAGACCAGAAAATATACACGCATAAAGCTGCACAGTCAGGAACAACTATGCATGTGCCGAAGCTTGAACCCATCAGAAACAGTGACCAAACAGGCTCCAGGGAGGCCAAGCTAATGGCAAAAAAACATATGCAAGCTAAGGAATCCCTGAGGAGACAAAAAGAAAACCCCAACACACCTTGTCGGTGCAAAGACAAAATGAGCATACCACAACTGGTAGCTTTGCTTGCAGAAGAATCATCTTCTCAGCGCATTGAACAAAAAGCGGTCTGACAGAGGGTAATGTGCAGCTGAGACTACTATCATCACCTTAGGGTCCAAGGATGTGAGCCCCGGTCATCTTCACCTGCCCAGGACAAGAAGCAGCCATGCATGAAGATTTGAAAGAAGAGCCTATCCCTCCCAAACGAGAGCAAATCAATCAGGAACAAAAGTGGAACACCAGAGCAACAGGGTGCCACCCCCTCTCCTGCCTACTCACAATAAATGTAGCTCATTCACTCTTGTTCTAACAAGGCTGTTTCCAAACTGCGAAAATGCAAGAACAGGTAAAAATAGGGAACTGGAACAAAGCTCCACCCAAGAGGGGAAAGCCTCAAGAGGTTGCTCCGCAGAACAGAAGGGCAGCACAAGTGCTATAACACTGGCTTAAAAGACAAGATATTCACCAGACGGGTGTCCAGCTGTAGTTATAGACCAAACCCCCTAACCCTGGAGAAAGGTGCCGCTGCACAACAGTTAGACACCGTAAGGTAAGATAGTCTGCCCCTGCAGTCAACACACTGGCTGGGCAAACAACGACCAACACACACTTACAGTCTCAGTCCAGGTGCCATATCCACAAATGTCAGGGTACTGGAGCTGTGACCCACACCATTGAGTGTGCAGGCATCTTCTTCCGAAATAGCAGGAGCATATCCTAAAACACTAGCTTTCCACAGGAAAAGGCCCTTGCCAATAGCCCATTCGCAAATAAGACACACACAGTGTGTAAGCAGCATGGCTATGAAGAGCGCGAAGAAACTCCCCAGACCAGGAGAAAATAACAGTATCTAGGGAAAAAGCAAGTTGGCTACCGTGAACTTGAGACACTGGAATTCTCTGAGACATTAAAATACATTAACATCACCACCAGAAGCTGAGTGATGACAACAGTGCTGATACAATGCCAAAAGACAGAACTGAAATCTAAAATACAACAAGCAGTGACAAAGCCAATAGGTCTCGCCTACGCAACAGCTATTGGCTTTGCCAATGTGTTTTAGCCATGTCGTACACAGCGTGGCTGCTGTTCAGCATGGCTAAAATTTTGTGACATAGAGAAGAGTGGCGTGGAGTGCAGTGGCGATGAGTAGATTGTTTCAGAGTAGAGTGATGAGGTGTAGAGTGCAGTTATGCAGGACTGAGTGCAGTTGCGTAGAGTGGCATACAGTGTAATGGCAGAGGGTAAAGTGGTGTAGAGTGCAGTGGCATAGAGTGCAGAGTGATTAGAGTGGCGTGCAGTAAAATGAAAGAAATGAAAACTTATATGTGTGCAGCTGTTGTTGAAATGTAGCTCGCAACTGGACTGTGGACAACTGCGTTTCTGTGCAACCTTTGCTGTTGTCCTTATGTAAACTGCATGCACCTCGTAGGGAATTGCTCTCTGTAAAGAGCTCTGATACTCAACAGGTCTTATTGGCGCTGTATAAACATGTAAAAAAAAAAAAAAACACTTGGAATTAACCACGCTAATGAGTCAGGGTCATCAAAGAGTTTCGGGGCACAGGGCAAAACATACTTAAAGGCCCCTTGTTAACAAATTTGAATTTTATTATCCAATTCCTGCTAATTCAAGCACGTGTGATGCTAAACAATTCTAAATTATATGTTAAACTCCAACAAGGTCACAAAAACAGTTGAAATATATCCAGCCTGGGGCCCCAAAAATCTTTAAGATGAAACTGGGCCGTGAGGCAGAGTCAGAGGTAGATACTGGCAGAGGGGTTTAGATAAATAGAATAGATTTAAGTCAAATACAGAGAAAGTTCACTTTTGCAGGGGGGACCTTGGAAGGCGAGGGGCTGGCAATTGCCCACTTAACCCATGGCTTAAAAAGTCTCTGAACTGGGGGGGGGGGGGGGGGGGGGGGGGGTTGTGGGGGTGTGTGTGTGTGTGTGTGTGTGTGTGTGTGTGTGTGTGTGAATGGTAAAAGCGCCTCCCTGCTTAATCTCAATGACATAACCAGCTCTGACACTGGCATTTCCTGCTCATTAAGACCACAGCAAAATAACTCCCTCCGCGCATTCGAGCAACCAGGAAATCCGTTCCATTTCTATCAAAATTGCACCTAGGCACGCTCACTACTGTGAAACTACCATTTCCACTTTGGGACCTGTGCATGGACTTACATTCCTTCCATTCCACTGAAAGAGCTGACAGCTTGAGGAGTTGTAGGAAGTAAGAAACCAGGCTGGTAATCAGTTGGCCTCAGCTCACACAGAATAGGGCTAACTTCCGGTCTAGACGATTACACATCTAGTCAAAATATCCATTTAGAGATAAGGGAGCAGCTTTCATCAACAACCCACGTAATAACATATGTCTGGAAAGCACACACATTATCTGGGCTATTATTTTAAGGTTTGGCACTACCCAAGACCATATCCACATCTATCTATCTATCTATCTATCTATCTATCTATCTATCTATCTATCTATAATTATCGGGGCTTTAAGCCAACCCTTTCCAACTACTGGTCAGTTCAATGGGTCATTCATATTTTTTTCGCCCACTACAGCATGGAGCAGTGGGGGTTAGCTCAAGTCAATAGTTAAGTACCTCAGTTTCCAACTAGGCTGCATGAAAAAAAAGCATAGCATAAACCATACATGCAGGTCTACTAGGTGCGATATGCTACATATTAGTAGTGTCAATGAAGGAGAGAGGAATCTATGTAGGAGAGTTTCCATGTATTGACGGCTTAAGACACGATGAGTAAGTATTTGTCACAATCATAATTTGTAGTTTTATTTATCTAATTATTAGTATAACAGTTTGTGAAGAATTGTATTGGTTTTATATATCTTCCATTTAATGTTTATTGATCATGTTGTATCTTTTCTTACTTTTCTGCTATTAGGTGATTTTGCAACGGTTATATATTTTTTATACGTTTGGTCTGTTCAGATCAACGTGTCAAATTAAAAGTAGGTACTTCTATTTTGTGAAGTCTCATCACTTTAATGAAGCGGTGTCATCTAAACGAAAGCATCCATTAAAATAGTTAGGACCTCAGAGCATGAATATTTAGTTATGTAAATGAAGACGCGTCCTACAATCATAAATACAAATGGAGATCTATTGCCACCTGGGTAACTTCAGTGGCAAGGCCAAGCAACAAGATGCCAATTTAATAATATGGGTTACCAAGCCCAAAGATCCCAAGAAAAGACCTTCTGAATAACGCAATCAGCATTTTAGAGTATACGGCAATAATGACAATTTTGTTATTTTATATTTTTTACAGGGCCAAGAGGTTTCTTTTCAAATTGTGTTATTCTCCCACGCACTCACTTAACCTTGCAACATTAAATGTTCTTCCTCGTTAGGGGTTCATTAGGAAGCTGGAATATCAGTGGGCTTTGGTTTCCGCCCTCCACCTGTCTTCCCGACTGTAATTACCTTCAATTCAAATTAAAGCTTTTTCTTCTTAGCGGAAAGCGAACATGTAATTAGTGGCTAACTTCCTAATTCACACTTAAATCACAACTAATAGAGAATTTTAAAAAATGCTATCCAAAGACAATTTTCAAAATACCTTAGAGTTTGTCACAGGGGAAGAGGATGGGTTGCTAGGACACCAACGTATGATAGAAGGGATTGGCTTCTTAGAAGAGCACAAGGTCTGAAAAAAGTGTGTGTACATTCAGATGTTATTATCTGATAAAAGTTGCTTGTAGCATGTATCTACCTCCTATAATGCTGAATTCCACTAAAATGCTAAGAGTGTCTTTGTGGCTCAAACACGTGATCGTCCGTGATGAACTTCTGCATTCTGTTGCTAGTTTTACCACCATACCTGCCCGTAGGGTGTTCAAAGAACTTTCCATGTCACACGGTCCTGCATCACAACACGTCACCCCTGTATTTAAAAACTCAATCCTACTCTTCGCAATTAGGTGAAGCCTTGACAGGTTTGATGACACGATATGCACTATGCATATCAAATAAAGCTGTAATGACCAGTTTAAAAAGGTGGGAGATGCACTCTTGTTGGATATGGACTAGACTTATCAAGAGTCTTTTCTACTCATGATGTACCCATGCCAAGGAAATAGAAAGAGCAACTCAGCCCCTGGAAATTAAGATTTACATGATGAGACTGCCTAATGCAGCTAAGGCAGCTCGCCTCTTACACTTTGCATAAAGGGGATATTTTGAGAGAAAAAGCGGATGAGGGGAGAAGCCAGAAGCAAGGTGACATCACTTGCACTACATATGCACAGATCCATAGCAAGCTTGAAGATGAGTCTGGAGAATTTACAAGTGAGATCCACTGACGCTCACAAGTCCAGCTCTGGATGCAGTAAAAGTGATACTGCCTGAATGGCACGAAGATAGAGATCTACTCACTGGTCCTGTAAACACTGTATCCCTCTGGCCTGGCCTGAATCATTGGGTACTCCCCCCACGGCCAGTAGAGCAAGCCCAAAACATGTACATGTGCTTAGAAGGTGATGTATCTTTCCTACTGCAAATAAACATTGTCATCTAAAACAGGCTTCCACAATTCCATCTTGGATGAATCCTGCCTTCCCTGCACCTCACTTTAGTCGTATCAATATGAATGAATTTATTTCCTGATTAATTGTAACCACTCCAAACTAAACTACTTGAAAAGTACTTGTTAAAAACATCACTTTAATCCTGGAATTAAATCCTTTCCCACCTGGAAAAGCGTAATCACATGTATAAATACTCTGCAAGAAATCACTCTAAAATACAAAGACATTAGGATCATGCAGCTCAAATGAGGTTTGGCTTAAACCTGTAGATTGTACTATAATGGCACTACAATACTTCCCAACTCAAAACTCCCTGCATTGTCCACGATGCTCTAGATAGTCTCTCACTACCTTATCTTTCCCCGCTATTCTCTATCAACCTGCGAGGCATCCAAATTCGGACAACCTTAATTCACCCGTAGAATACCCCACCACTACAAATGAGGCTCGAAAGTGATTTCCTCAAACTCATGAAATCCCGGAAAGTCTATCTTTTCACCCAGGACAAAGGCTAACATCCTTACTCTTCCTCCTGAAATGGATAAGTGACTGGACATGGACCATCTCTGATCCTCGACCAGCTCAGTTGGTGATTGGATGCCTAAGGACAGGTAATGCTTCACCATCCATTAGTAATTATAAGACTTAGTGTTCGGCCCAATCCAAAGGAATTGCGACTACTCATAAACTCCCTTCCCTGTGTTTCCTTGTTTGCTACTTTTTACGAAACACAAAAAAATAAAAAAAATAAACAGAACCACATTAACAGAATCTATCATAGGACAGTTTCCCTTCTCTGGTTTTAACAGGAAAAGGTGCAGGTTTTTGTTGACAAATAAAAAGAGGCACACAGTTCTTTACAAAGTCATGTATTTTGCCTTAAACAACAATATATTCGTTTAAAAACATTTTACATGTAAGGAAATACGTTCAGTTACAAAAGAGACTTCCCAGTAGCACATGAAAAAGTACAACTAATGATATAGTAAATCTCACACTGTCTACCGTAAACAACCTCTCGACAC
Source organism: Pleurodeles waltl (assembly GCF_031143425.1). Taxonomy (NCBI): domain Eukaryota; kingdom Metazoa; phylum Chordata; class Amphibia; order Caudata; family Salamandridae; genus Pleurodeles; species Pleurodeles waltl. Next base: position 957,596,053 of record NC_090443.1, read on the forward strand.
ATGCCATAGGGGACACGCAACATTAATACAACTATATTTTTAAATGAGGTGATTTGCCTCTCTTTCCTAACAGTCAATACCTTGAGAACTCTGTATGATTTGTGCTCCAAGGCCCACCTTTGCAAGCCTAGCACCGGCATACGAACTCAGCACTTGTTTCAAAGCCCCCTAAAATATTCGAGGACCCATAATTGACGCCATTATGTGCCTGCCAGGAACTGGATGCAATCTTATACAGGGAGTGCAGAATTATTAGGCAAGTTGTATTTTTGAGGATTAATTTTATTATTGAACAACAACCATGTTCTCAATGAACCCAAAAAACTCATTAATATCAAAGCTGAATATTTTTGGAAGTAGTTTTTAGTTTGTTTTTAGTTTTAGCTATGTTAGGGGGATATCTGTGTGTGCAGGTAACTATTACTGTGCATAATTATTAGGCAACTTAACAAAAAAAAATATATACCCATTTCAATTATTTATAATTACCAGTGAAACCAATATAACATCTCAACATTCACAAATATACATTTCTGACATTCAAAAACAAAACAAAAACAAATCAGTGACCAATATAGCCACCTTTCTTTGCAAGGACACTCAAAAGCCTGCCATCCATGGATTCTGTCAGTGTTTTGATCTGTTCACCATCAACATTGCGTGCAGCAGCAACCACAGCCTCCCAGACACTGTTCAGAGAGGTGTACTGTTTTCCCTCCTTGTAAATCTCACATTTGATGATGGACCACAGGTTCTCAATGGGGTTCAGATCAGGTGAACAAGGAGGCCATGTCATTAGATTTCCTTCTTTTATACCCTTTCTTGCCAGCCACGCTGTGGAGTACTTGGACGCGTTTGATGGAGCATTGTCCTGCATGAAAATCATGTTTTTCTTGAAGGATGCAGACTTCTTCCTGTACCACTGCTTGAAGAAGGTGTCTTCCAGGAACTGGCAGTAGGACTGGGAGTTGAGCTTGACTCCATCCTCAACCCGAAAAGGCCCCACAAGCTCATCTTTGATGATACCAGCCCAAACCAGTACTCCACCTCCACCTTGCTGGCGTCTGAGTCAGACTGGAGCTCTCTGCCCTTTACCAATCCAGCCACGGGCCCATCCATCGGGCCCATCAAGACTCACTCTCATTTCATCAGTCCATAAAACCTTAGAAAAATCAGTCTTGAGATATTTCTTGGCCCAGTCTTGACGTTTCAGCTCGTGTGTCTTGTTCAGTGGTGGTCGTCTTTCAGCCTTTCTTACCTTGGCCATGTCTCTGAGTATTGCACACCTTGTGCTTTTGGGCACTCCAGTGATGTTGCAGCTCTGAAATATGGCCAAACTGGTGGCAAGTGGCATCGTGGCAGCTGCACGCTTGACTTTTCTCAGTTCATGGGCAGTTATTTTGCGCCTTGGTTTTTCCACACGCTTCTTGCGACCCTGTTGACTATTTTGAATGAAACGCTTGATTGTTCGATGATCACGCTTCAGAAGCTTTGCAATTTTAAGAGTGCTGCATCCCTCTGCAAGATATCTCACTATTTTTGACTTTTCTGAGCCTGTCAAGTCCTTCTTTTGACCCATTTTGCCAAAGGAAAGGAAGTTGCCTAATAATTATGCACACCTGATATAGGGTGTTGATGTCATTAGACCACACCCCTTCTCATTACAGAGATGCACATCACCTAATATGCTTAATTGGTAGTAGGCTTTCGAGCCTATACAGCTTGGAGTAAGACAACATGCATAAAGAGGATGATGTGGTCAAAATACTCATTTGCCTAATAATTCTGCACTCCCTGTATACAGTGATTCACTTCCCGAAAGGCCTTGATTGCACGAGACCATGTGGCCTTCATTAAAAAAAAAGAAAACTCCATGTAGTTATTATAAACCCAGGCTACCTTACCACTAGAAGTTCCCGATCAATGGTGAGTGTGAATGAGTCAGTGTCATGAGCATTGGCAAGAGGGTGAATAATGGAGGAGAGAAATGTTACTGTGGATGAGTGAGGGGCGTATGGGGGACGTGTGTAACAACTCCGGGGAGATGTCAAGTGATCTAGCTGAAGGCATCTGCCATGTGTTTGAATGAGACTGCCTAATCTCGCTGTGGACACGAGGTGCCAGGGCGAGTCTATATATTTAACCCTGCTCGTCTGACACCGGTGGAAATATCACATTTGATGCAGGGGCAAATGTGCACGAGGGCACCGGTAAGCGAAAGTTTTTTTGTCCCGCAGAAATATTGCATGTGCCCCAATGCTGGTGGTGTGTGAGGGATATTTCCTATGCACACACATGATGACGGTGCTGAGAAACTACGTGTTACTCTTAGTAGGACTCGCAGTGCGGGGAGAGGGTCAGTCCTAGGACGGTTGAAAATGCACCCTCCAATGTGCCAGGCTTCAAATTGAAAGATGGTAATGAAGCTGCCCGTTGAAACACATGCATGGGGTTGGGGGAGTCTATATGAGGGGGCATGGTAGACGGTACACATGTGAGGCAGTGGAATGGGGCCACATGAAATGGTTTCACAACATGGGGCTGAGGTAAGAAGAACAACAACCTGTGACAACAGGGCATCTGCAGCAATGGTAAATAAATAATTAGCAAAGCCAATAGATCTGGGTTTATTTCAATAAATCATGCAGCATCAGCAAATTAGAGGGAGACATTTGATAAGTAGTCCATCGAGCAGTTCAATCAAGCAGTGTAAAGTTACAACAAACAGCCAATAGCATTACGTAAGAGATGAATACTACAGTGGGCTAAGTCAAGGTGTGATTAACTAAGTCTCTAGACAATAACTCAAAAAGGGTGCCCTCTCAAACAAAGCCACGGGATCAAAGTGTTGGACCCAAAGCCCACTATGAGTATATTGTAAGAATAATGTCTCATTGAACGCTGGACTGCTGAAACTCAGACCAAAAAAGAGGGAATGGTGCTAAAGGCAGTAGGCTCTAGCAGGGGAACCAGCAGTCAAAAACAAGAAACAGAAGTACTATGACAGTCGCGCCCGCTAGCTATTGGTTGCCAGACCCATGAAGGGAACCGTGAACTTAAGTCAAATTACAATTGAAGAACGACATATGTACCTGGACAACAATTAACATATCTTTTGCTATATACTGCATATGCAGTGATCTAATGTGCTGTGAAAAACCTACATTAGGTGTGTGAATCCCAGCAAACCCATTCTTCCAAAGCCATTAAACTGAGCAGCATTGCGTTGGGTAGAAACAAAACATGTTAATTTTTTTTTTTTATTAAAAGTGCTATAGAGTGGTATATAAAATTAGCATTATCAAAACCAATAGGGCTGTGTTTAATGTGGATATACATGTATCATAAGCATTCTACAGTGAGCCACTAGAGAGAGAGCTGGCGGAAGGGGACAAGAGTAGGGGGTCGGCGGCACAACCATAACGAGGTGAACACAGACCTCATATACAGCCATCTACAATGTACATCACTGACGCACGAACGTGCCACTATGATGGATGCTTATCAATCAACGCTGTTCTGTTTCTCAATCACTGCTAAGTAATTGCTACAAAGAAAATGACACGTTGTTACAGAATAGTAGTACAAAGAACACCTCTGGCAAATGCAACAGAAACAAAACAGCAAAGACACCAACAAGTTCTCGTGCTGGAAATGCAGATTTGGAAAAAGAAGGAAAAAACAGGGTTTCGCAAAATATTCCACATCGCTGGCGCTGAATGCCAATCCTCAAAAGTTATTTTCAGAAGATAGGCCGTGAAACACCAACTACATCCATGAGTTGCGACACCGCACAGCCAAAAGAGGAAGGGGCATCGTTCGACGACTACTTCACGTTTTGCATTTTAGGACATTGGGCGTTTTCCTCACATTGCACATTCACATATGCAAAAAGTTGTTAAAGCCGGAGTGCTATATAAGAGCCAGTTCACTAAAAAAGGAGCAGGAAGAATGATATGAATCGTTTGTTGACATGAAGCCTATGTCTTGTGGGTCTGAGGACCTTTGTGGTGCAGCACATCAGTCATCAGACATCAGTCTCCCTCCAGAATCCACAAGTAGTAGGTACAACCCTTCATATGGTTGCCAAGTGTGGTACACACCAGACAAAGTCCCAATTATACTCAGCTGATGTTCCGCCCCTTTTGGCGCAAAGGTGATTCTACCAACGCTGCTAAGATGACAGCCCGAGCAGCCTATCACTGACCAAGCAGCCAGATGCAATCTCAGAGTGCATTGGGGCCGAGGGCCGTGAGCTGCTGTAATGACTGCTCCAGAGCACTGCGCTAGGCCCTGAAGTACTGGACTATTTCAAGTCAGGAATTACGTGCAAAACCAATGAGTGCACTGCATACTAACATCTATGGACACAATGAGGCCAGAAGAAGACCGCGCTGTCGCTCTCCCCGTCAACTGAGCATTTATTAAAATTATAAAGGTCGGAGGAGCTTCAGTTTTAAGAAGAAGCTGATTCATGATTGTAGCTACGTGTACACCCTCCATGGATCACCCTCGGCCAAGAATGTGGACATGTCTGCTCTTTAGATGACAGGCAGACTGCTCAGACTGCTTATGTAGGGCATGATTCTGCCTCGAAATTGCAAAGGAGAAAGGCAATGAGCAAAAGGTTTTTTGAGTTATTAGCTTGTTCTCTGTCAGTCACTTCCACTTCTCTCCACTGACTGTTTCAGTAAGTCTGTCTAGCTATCAATCCCACCACCTTTCACATGTGAGCGTAGAATGTATCGCACACCAATCATGGTTAAAAAAATCACCAAATTAAACAATTCCAAAACCAGGAGCTGTGAAGAGGGCTCACACAACACAAATTATTGTGGTTCCATTAGAAGGCACTTGAGTTTGCAATGGAAGCCTTACAACCACTATGATGCAGTCTCATGGCTCTCAGCAACACTCTTGTGTCTGCACATGTTGGAAATGGCCCTTTTTTGCAGGGTTATCCCCAAACGTTTCGCCTTTCTCCTCTTATTTTTCTGACCCTCTTTTTGTTGGCTTTAGGACTCTGGGCACTTTACCACAGCTAATCAGTGCTAAAGTGCATTTGCTCTCTACCTTACAACTTGGTATAATTGGCTTACACCTGTTTGGCTTATTTAACTTACCCGTAAGTCCCTTGTAAAGTGGTATAACATATACCCGGGGCCTATAAATTAAATGCTACTAGTGGGCCTGCAGCACAGATTGCGCAACCACATAAGTAGCCTTTCAAACCTGGCTCAGGCCTGCCACTGCAGTGCCTGCGTGCGCAGTTTTCTGCCACACTGACTTGGCAAGTCAAACTACTTGAAAAGGCCTAAACTCCCATTTTATTACACCTACGTCACCCCTAAGGTAGGCCCCAGATAGTCCTATGGGCAGGGTGCTGTGTATGTAAAAGGTAAGACATTTCTTTATGTACTACATGTCCAAGTAGTGACAAACAGCCTATTTTGTTTTTCACTACTGTGAGTGCTGCTCCTCTCATAGGATTATATTGGAAATGCCCTGACATATGTCTAAGTGGTATCTTCTAATCTATGAGGAATAACGTAGGCATGTTTAGTATGTTTGAAATGGCAGTGAGAAATCCTGCTTACTGGTGTAGGTGGATTTTTTATTACTATTGTAGAAATTTCCCTTTCATAAAGTGGATATTTCTCTGTGCTTATATCTCTATTGCTTTGCAGCCTGACTCCAATCCACATCTGGGGCAGAGTGGCAGCTCCCCTTGGTGCATACTTTCCAGACAGCCATCACACAGGAGAGGCTGGGTGTGACAGAAGAGGCATCTGCACAATGATGGTCTTCATAGGCTGGTGAGAGGGAGGGTCATGCACACCTTACATGTGAACAGGGTGTGTCCTGCCCTAACACAATGGACTGATTACCCCCTACTGATGTCTGGAGACAGGGCTGGGTTGAAAGGGTGTTGTGCTTGAATTAAAAGGACTCCTTTGAAGTTATCCCCTGAACAAAGGCATTTTTGAGTATAAGTAGAAGGGCTCTTGCCACCTGATGGAGGAGCACTTTTTAAATGGGGGCTGAACCTCTGCCAGGGGAACTGTTGGACTGCACAGAGGACTCATCTGGACTGCTCTTCTTTAGCTGCCCTGCTGCCTGTTGTCTGCTGGGTGGCCCAAATGACTCACCTGGATTGCTTTTATGTATGTTGCCCTGCTGCCAGCCTGCTCCCTGCTCTGTACTGTCAAGGTTCTGTGGGGCTACCAGGAGGAACTACCATTCTTATATGTGCTGGCCTGCATACTGCCCCAGAGTACTACCCAGTTGCTCTCCAGGGATTGGGCGGCTTGCTCTCTCCCTGTTTGGCTAACACTCCATTCCCAATGAGTGTGGCAAATCTCAACCAGCACGCGTGGAGTGCTACCTGAGGCTCCATGGCCTGCCTTGTCCCGATCCAGTGCCTAGGGAACGATTCACTGGATTGGTGTCCTGGCACGAGGAGGGCAGCCAGGGGTACCCTACTTCACAGAAAGTGCATCCTGGGCACCACGTTGGCAGTGGTAGCAGCATGCGCCCAAAGCACTTTGTGCTGCCCTCCCATTGGACTACAGGGCTGCTACAGCTGACTGCATCACACGTGAAGGTGCACCTCATCTTAAGGAAACTCCTGCCCTTGCTTGTGCAGCCACATGATCCCCACCGCCCTTCGGCCCAGTTCTGGTGAGAACTAGTGCATCGGCAGTCACAGGGCCAGGCTGCCTTAGCGGGTAGCTGTGTGTGTCAAGGAAGCTACCGTAATGATGTGGCTAGCAGCACAAGGACTTCAGGATCTCCCAATGGTGATTCGAGGCATTGAGCTGAGACGCTGCTCCTAAACCCACGCTTGTGCAGTGGCCGAGTCAGGGGGGGCAACAAGGCCTAACGAGGACTGGGAAGGTTTCATGCAAACATCCCACGACGCCCACATCACCCTCTAAAGGACTGACCCCCAAAGCCCAGATACTGTTTCAGGACTCATATGATAGGCCCAGTAATGTTTCTGTTGGGATGTTTTGCCCTGACAGGTGCAACATGCAGGTTCAACCAGCGTGCACTATGATGGTTGGACCCTTGCTGGGCAGGGTAATTATTGATTTATTTTGCTGTGGTCTATGTTATATGCACATGGTTGGGAACTTACGTACAGTGCTATGACAAACGGGGTATAAATTCACAATACCAGAAGTATATTTTTATATAATCCTATGTGGAGTCTGTTTTGAGGTGTATTTTATTGGGCCACTGGTGTGAGTGTGTTGTACAAACGCTTTAAACATTGCCTGTGGGATAAGCCTGATTGCTCTGTGTCAAGCTACCAAGGGGGTGAGCAGGGGTTATCTTCGGTGTGTAACTCCCTTGCCCTGACTAGAGTGGCAGTTCCTGTCTGGCTTAGGTGCCTAGCCGATCAGAAACCCCATTTCTAACAGCAAATCTTCTTGCAATGTAGCACTTCCACTAGACCCATCATCACTTCACCTTTCAGGTAATCGCCTTTTGGTATACACATCTTAACCTTTTTAGGACTCACCTCTTTGGGGCCATACCAAAAACTGTGGGTGGGCTTAGAGCCCACCCACTGCTTACCATTGGCTGGGTTTATTATCAATCATATTTGTTTGGTTCTTATTCAATGACTTCTTGTGTTTGTCCCTCCCGGGAGCATAGCTTCTTACCCATATTTTGAATGGCTGACTCAGGATTCTTCAACTGCTCACATATAAGGAACTACTTTTTTCTTTTTCTTAACGCAATCCAAGTGTATGCATTGTCTTGCTCTCTTGTGTGCTGTCCCTCAAATACCCACCCCATGAGAGCCCAGTGTCGTTCCAACCCACCTCTCCACTGGCTCTCTCTCTCCCTATGTTTCCCTCCCAGCTACTCACCCACCTCTCTCTCCCTATGTTTCCCTCCCGGCTGCTCCCCCACCCTTTGTTCTTCTTTATATAAAACATTTTATTTTTTAAGATGCCTTTTGCTGTTGGGCCCCTTCACAATTTAAAAATATGTCTTATCCCAATTTTTTTCTTTTACAGATCCAAGTGTCATCCGCTATCTTGGATTGATAATTTAAAAAAAAAGAAATGGCACCAGCATCATTCTGTAGGTGCACACATGCATTGTAAATGGACCTTGTATGAAGTGATTAAGATGAGTCACCATGCATCTGAGCATCTAGAGAATGGCACAGAAGCAACATTTCAACCTTTTAGGTCGCTTCTTGTTGCAAGGGATACTGAGAACATAGGGGGACTTGGAGTCTGCTCATTGCTTACAAGTGTTTGACTTTCCTTGTCACTCCTTTACCCTTGTTAGTCAGTCTTCTGCTTGTTCCTCCCAGGGAGCATAGCTTATTTGCACTCTATCTGGGTGGCTGCCATCTCTGCTTCCACTGCACGTTTTTCAAGCACTACTTTTTTTTCCATGTGAAGCATCCATTACAGTGCATATGTTGTTGAGATGGCTCCCTCGTGTACATCTCTCTCCCTGCACTCAATGTTGCCTGATTGCTTCTCCCCACCCCCCTCCCTCTTCCGCTCTCCTGGAGCTTTCTGCCTACTGCTTCCCCCCTACCCTCGCCCTTTGTGTTATTTCCCCCCAACCTCATCGTGGATGCTGTGCAGCGTGACTGAAAACAACTGGCAAAGCCAACTGGTCACAAAGGTGAGATCTATTGGCTTTGCCAATGGTTGTTGCGTTCCCCAATACTGCACAGCAGCGGCAAAAAGCATTGGCAACACCAATAGGTCAAAAAGATAAGTCCTATTGGCTTTGCGAATCAGTGGTATAACATCAAGCCTCATTTGGGGAGGGGAGGTTTAGATGGGAGGGAGGGGTAACTCGAGCTACAGGGGGCCTCCTCTGCAAAAGTGGTAGGTGGTGGGGTAGGTGGTGGGCTGGGGAGGCGCCCCCTCCCCCTCAATTTTCGTTACCCACTGTTGCTGGTGCTTGTTGGTTGTACTTTCCAAAGACGCACCAAAGGCTTCAAGGTGCACAACTCATTGATTTACAATCAAGCAAACTGCTAAGGGAATGAAACTCGGCCATCTGCTTGCGGTACCTCAATTACTATTGGTGTTTTTTCTGTGCAACCCCAAAACAGACACACTTTGGCCAGGCACATTAAGACGGCGTCAGAGAGCACCCTCCCGTTTGGTCGTGGCGTAAAGAAAAACTGAAAATAACTCGCACGCACTTCGGCTGAAGGCAGAGCGCACGGATCACCGTGGGGGCGAGTGAGTCCTCCCCCACAGAAACAATCAGTCGCTCTTGAACAGCCGCCACGTGTATTTATAAAACCCCTGTGCATTGGCAGCACCCACTCGCCAACAGTTTTTGCGTGGGACTTTTTTCTAAGAATTGGAAATGGGCTCCTCGCCTCACGGAAATAAATGTAATTGCTCTGCACTGGTTTCTTTCATTAAACACCAACACTGCACGCACACACACAAACACACGTTTAGGGAAGAGAGGTAGGTCCATTTCTGAACACCCTTTGAAAAGTAATGTCACCAAATCAAATTTTAATCACTTCATACGGGGAGGCAGCAAATTAAGATGCTAAAATTGGCATAATGAGCAAATATGTATGAAGAGGATCCTCTTAAATAAACTGCGATGTAAACGTATTACTGCCCACTTTTCCGCGTTGCGTTCCTCTCCTTAAGTTCATGCTACACAACACTATTTCATAGGTACGTAATTCTGGGGTTAAACTAGGTCTGCACGAAATTTAGTTCATGCCAAAGTAATCTGCATGATTTAAGGAATGTTCGTGTTACGCTTGTTAAATGAAATTCCCCCAAATTTCCCACCATTCGCAGTAATAGTTTACTACAAATGCAGGGGAACAACAGAGCGTGAGCAGTAGTTGTTTGCAGTGCTTTTTTAAAACTCTGAATGAAATGAGTTTCCAAGCATCTCGTGTACAAATACAACACTAAATGAAGGATTTGCATGTCCCATAATGTTGCTGAAATTTTGTGTAACTACGCAAAAGCAAATTACGTTAATTTCATGCACCTGTAGATGAAATTATAAGCTTTTGAAGAACAGCACAGCATTTAGGGCCATATGTACGAACACATTTTCCCATTGACACAAAATCGGAAAAACCCTTTGCTACATCTGGCCCCAAGTCCCTTCGTCCAGATTTCTTTATGATTTACCCTGATATTTTACTAATACATGTCACCAGTTTTTAGTAGTCTAAGCGTCTGAAAACGGTGGATCCACAGAGAGGCCACGGATTTTGTAATTCCATTGGGGGCGGCAACTACAGCTCCCAGGCTCAAGCGACACTGATTACAAAACTCTAAGAAAGTCCCCTTTCAACTGCCTTCCCAAAAAGTAAAAGCGACAACTCCTCATTTATAAGACTTGCTATTCAATGCATGGTAGTAGCTTCACCTAATTACAAGACACAAAACTGCTGTTAAAGCCAAGTAAAAAACAAAAATAATCCGAGGCCCACAGGACTCCCTTATTGTGATGGTCTCACCTTCTCCATCACTGACATACCTCATGCTCAGTTCTTCCTCTTTTAGCAGTAGTTTCAGAACTCTTTTGCCCCAGCTAAGTAAGGGATCAAGAGTGGATGATGCCCCCATTACTCCTGGTAAGCTTCATTATTTTGAGGCCTAGTGTTCCTCCTCATAGTCCTACACACACACATGCAAGAGGGATTCTCAGACATGTAACTGTTTTCAGTAAGTCAGTAATAGCAACAGTGCTTAATTTGTAAATAAAAAGGTGCCGGTGCCCAAAGCCCTCCTCTTAAACACGCTGCTGCAATTAAATGTCTGAACCCGGAATACTGAAGGCGTAATCCTGAAGCAATCTCGGGCCTCTTCAATCCATGTAAAGCCACTGCCTGCCCCTTCAGCTCACTCTTGTAGCTTTCTACTTTCTCCCTTTGTGACGCTTTTTCGTTTTCCCCTTCCTCCGTCTTTCCCATATGTGTCTTTTGCTCGCAGCAAATGCTTGAGGCAGAAGAATAAGCCCCGGCCCTAATATAAGATTTACAATTTACAACTCAGTTACCCGCTTGTTCACTCCTCGAGTTCCCAGAGAATTCTACTCAATTTACTGGGAAGTGGAAAGAGCTGCTGGTCAAGCGAGGCTGCAGTGCTGTGTTTGTGGCTGCTGGGAGGACAGAATGAAAGATGTGCCTTTGAGGGAGGAAACTGGCATGTGTGGGTGATGCGGGTGGAGTGAGGGTGTACAGGTGGACTGTGAATATGATTGTGAGGTTAAAGATTGGTGATGCCCTTCCAGTTTGTGCATGAAGGATACAATTGAGTGCGTGAGGTGAGAGGACAGATGAGCTTCCTCAGGAGTACACTGTCTAGCCAATCTGCTTGTTTCATCAAGTCATAGTCCTGCCTAATGGTCATCGTTACTAATCACCTTTCATACACCATAAGTTTGCATTCACATTATTATTAAAGCTTGGTTGTTGTTATTTCTAACCCAGTCCCAAAACCATATTGGTAATTCTAGCCAATCTCTTTAGTTCTAATCTCTTGCATCCATAATCAAACAAGTTACCTACCTTCAGTAACAAATTATCTGGTAGAGACATATTCTAGTTGCAGATTCCTGATCTTAGACTTTTCCCCAGGCGTCAGACTGGATCTGAAGATTTTTCTTCGTGCCGTTAGGTGGCGTTGGTCGACTCTGCGTCCGTCGCTGGCGTTTTGATGACATTGGGGTTGTGTAAAGGTGCCACCCCGGCACGCTATCATCAGCTTCTTTTCCAACTTTCCATGGCAGAAGTGCGGAGCCATGAAGGACACTGACTGGTGCGCCAGAACTAGGGCCCTGAACGGGAAGTCCCTGACCCTAGAAATCAGTCTGCTGAGCGGGTGGGATGGGTGGGTCAGTAAGGAATATGCAATTAGAATATGTCTCTACCAGATAATTCATTACCTAAGGTAAGTAACTTGGTCATCGGATAAAGACTTCTAGTTCCAGATTCCTTATCACAGAATAGATACCCAAGCAATACCATCCCCAGATGCGGGTTTGCAAACTAAGATCATACTAGGAAGTCCTGCAGGACTGAACAGCCAAAATAGCTGTCCCTGCGGACCTGACTGACCAGGCAGTAGTGTTAAGTGAACGCGTGCAGGGACACCCACGATGCTGCCTGGCAGGTGTCCAGGACTGGAACTCCATGTGCTAATGCAGTGAATGCAGCAGTTGCTCTGGTTGAGTGAGTACGTAATCCCTCAGATGGGTGCTTCTTAGCCAAAGTGTAGCACATTTTGATGCAGAGAACAACCCATCTAGAGATTGTTCCATTCTGCACCGCCCATCCTTTCGTCGCACCCACATAACCGATAAAGAGTTGATCGTCTACCTGGAAGACTTTCGTATGATTGAGGTAGAACACAACACTCTCTTTAGATCCAGAAAGTGGAGTCTCTCCTCCTCACAAGGAGGTAGGGTGTGTGTGTAAAAAGTAAAAAAGGTGATGGACTGGTCTACACGAAAAGGCGTGGCCACTTTAGGTAGGAAAGAGGCACTAGTATGAAGAACCACTTTGACAGGATGGACAGAGATGAAGGGTGGCTTGGAAGAAAGAGCTTGCAGCTCGCCCACTCTCATGCAGAGGAGATGGCCACAAGGAAGGCTGTTTTTAAGGTGAAGAACCGAAGAGGACAATTATGAGAGGATCAAAAGGAGCACACATGAGTAAAGTAAGTACCAGGTTCAAATCCCACTGGGGAATTATGAACGGGGTACGAAGAAACATATGGGTAACACCTTTGAGGAATCTCACAATAATGGGAGATTTCAACAAAGAGGGTTGATCAGGAAGTCTGAGTAAGGCAGAGATGGCAGACAGATAACCCTTAAGGGTGCCCCCAAAGCAGATCCCTGCTGGGCAAGAGAGAATAAACAAAAGAACCTCAGACAGAGATGCAGAAAGAAGATCAACAATTTTGTAGGTACACCATGCCACAAATTTATACTGACAGGCGTATACCGTTTTGGTGGAGTGACACCTGGCTGCCAAGATAACATATCAGACTTCAGGTGGAAGGTCGAAAGCTGCCAACTGCTGCCGCTCAATATCCACGCAAGAAGACGGAGACTGGACAGGATCGAGTGGAGAACCCTCCCCTGTGGCCGTGACAGGAAATCCTCGCTAAGAGGCAGTCTGAGTGCAGGATCGATGGCCATGCTCAGAAGTTCAGGATACCATACTCTCTGTGCCCATACTGGAACCACAATAATGACCTAGGCCCGGTTATTCTTGATTTTCTTGAGAACTCTGGGCAGAAGTGATATTGGCGGAAAGGCATACAGGAGGCCTGAGTTCCAATAGAGACTAAAAGTGTCGCAGAGCGAGGCCGCCTTTAAAACTCCAATGGGCAAAACAGCTGCAATTGGGGGTTATCAGTTGAGGTGAACAAATCTAACCAAGGCTCTCCCTACTGCTGAAGGAGGCCTTGCATCACCTCCGGATGGAGATGCCATTTGTGATCAACCATGTATAGATGGCTGAGTTTGTCTGCTCTGGCATTCAGAGAGCCCACCAGATGTTGAACCACAAGGGATATGCCCCGACATTCCAGCCATGTCTAGAGACCCAGGGCCTCTTGACAAAGAATCCACAACGCCACCCGCCCTGCTTGTTGCAGTACAATATGGCAGTGGTGTTGTCTGTGAACATCTGCACCACTTTTCCTTGGAGAAAGGGAAGGAATGCTTTCAATGGAAGCCTGATCGTCCTGAGCTCCAGAAGGCTGATGTGGAGCCCTGACTCTGCCGGAGACCAGTTGTCTCTGATCTCCAGCTCTCACATGTGGCTGCCCCATCCCAAGAGTGATTCATCTGTCAGCACCATCTGATCCAATTGGGGAAGGGAGAGGAATCTGCCTCTGACCCAATCTCAGTTCGTTAGCCACCACTGCAGATCTTGCACAGTTCCCTCGGAGATCTGGACCATGTTGGAGAGATTTCCCTGATGCTGAGCCCACTGGTACTTCAGGTCCCACTGCAGAGCCCGCATATGCCATCTGGCAAGTGTGAAAACAGGATGCAGGAGGCCATGAGGCCCAGCAGCCTCAGAGTCATTCTCATTGAAACCCAAGATAGAGGCTGAAACATCAGTATCATAGCCTGAATATTCTGGACTCGCGGCTCGGGAGAATAGGCCTGAAACCTCAATGTGTCTTCAACAGCTCCAATGAAAGTGGGCATCTGAGAGGGAGACAGGTGTGACTTCAGTACGTTTATAGTGAACCCCAGTGAATGCAGGTAGTTCGCCATAGTCTGGAGGTGGGAAACGACAATGAGCCCACCTTCAACAGCCAATCGTCAAGGTAGAGGAAGACTGAAACCAATAGCCGGCACAGATGGTTGCGGCCATCACTTTCTTGAACACCTGAGGGGCGCTGGTAAGGTCGAAGGGGAGCACGGTGAACTGTAAGGGCTCTTGACCTACCACGAACAGCAAGTAACATCTGTTGACAGGAATATGTAAATAGGCGTCCTGCAAGTCTAATGCTACCATCCAGTTTCCAGGGTCCAGGCAGAATGTATCTGAGCCAGAGTGAGCATTTTGAACTTCTCCTTCCAGAGCAAGAGATTAAGGAACTGGAGGTCTAGAATAGGGCGAAGGACCTTTCCTTTTTTGGCACCAGAATGTAGCGAGGATAACAACCACAACATACTTTTTGCACAGGGACTCTCTCTATGGCTTTCTTGGCCAAGAGAGCCGTAGCCTCCTCACAGAGAAGTGCCAAGTGATCCTCCATCATCCGGTTATAGGATGGTGGCATGGCTGGAGGGGTATTCTCGAAGGGGAGGGACAATGTGACAAAACCCACCTGGCCATCCTGATGGATTCCCAATGGGGCAGTTAATGCCGAGTCATGCCTCCAACTGGTTTGTGATGGGTCGATGGACTAGGAAGGTTTGGAGTCTGCAGTGGTAGAAGGAGGAGGATTGGGCCAAATGCTGGCTCCCTAATCCCTGGGGATGTTGGATCCCACGTCCTCGCAGATACTGGGCAGCATGCGCAGCACGGTGACTGGAGGGAAATGGGATGCAGTTGGGTGCCCCTTCTGTAGCCGTGAAAGGAGCGAAAAGCGGACTGAGGGGGATGAGGAGCAGCTGCAAGGCCAAGGGACTGAGCAGTAGCCTGGGACTCCTTGAAGCGCATGAGCATTGAGTCTGCTTTGTCTCCGAAGAGATTGGTGCCATAAACGATTGCTGGAAATTCCTTGAAAAGCCAGACATCCTCAACCAAGAGTGGCGCCTAAGGGCCATCGTCGACACAACTGATCTGCCCAGTGAGTCGTTCGTGTCCAGCCCACAATGAATCGCGAACTTCGCTGCGTCCCTCCGTCAGCAAGAGCTTGGAAGAGAATGGCCTGGGCCTCGTCTGAGACCTGTAGCACCACCTGCACAACCGTGTCCCATAAAGTATGGGAGTGGTGGGCCAAAAGGCATGCAGTGTTCATGGACCGCAATGCCTGGCTGGCAGAAAAGAACATTTTCTTCCCAAGTTGGTCCAGTCTTTTTAAGTCCCTGTCCAGGGGTGCAGAAGGGAATGCGCCAGAAGTGGAAGAAGCCTGGATGAGTAAACTCAAGGATAGGCTGTTGGGTCAGGAATTTACGGTCGTTAGGCGCAGGCCTATGGCAGCGGGCAGGAGCCCCTGTGCTCGGTTTAGACCATGTACGCAGCAGGACATCAATGAGGGCTTCATTGAAGGGCAACAGGGGTTCAAATGTGGAAGCCCCGGGCTGAAGCACCTCAGTCAGGAGGTTAGTCCTGACCGTCACTGAAGGCAGCTTGAGGCCCAGGACCTCAGCCGCTCTTTGCACCACCATGGAGTACGAGGCTCTATAGCCAGGGTAGAATGAGAAAGCATGCCAGACTCAGGTGAGGTGTCTAGACAACTGTCTTTACTCAATTTCTGAGCCCAGTCCAGATAAGGGTCTAAAAGCTTGTATTCTAGAGGTTCCAGCGAACCCTCCAAAACTCTCACCGTACCCATAGGCATAAGGGTCAGGATCCAACCTGAGGAAGGAGATCCTCGTCGAAGTCAGAATCGACTTCGGGCAGCATCGTTCCGTATCAGAATCGGGAATGAGTATGGGGTAGATATAGATCATGGGCCCGAAGGACGTCGGGAGTGTCAACTTCTGTACCGGCATTGGGGAAGGTTGCAATGGCACGACCAGGCGTCAGCTGGGAACAGATTCTGGAGTGCTCTTGGAGCTGAGGCCGAAGCTACCAGCATGGTTCCTGGGGGGAGGCCCCTACCGACCCTACTGGGCCCGAGGTGGGCAGGGGTGGCCTCAGCTCCTGGAAATTCAGGGAGGCGTGGAACCAACCCAGAAGCAGGCTCCTAGGACGGAGGCCTAGGACAATGCTCCTACTGGGTCGCATGCACTTAGTAGCAAAAACACTTTGACAAAAGGGTTGAAAAGTCAGTCATAAAACAACTGAGGGTAGCTCTTCTCCAGATCTGCTCGTAGGCTGGCACAGAAATAAAAGAACTGATGTCAGTGCACCGGGGTGGCGCCTTAATATGACTGCAACATCATCACGGCGACCATGACACCAACGACGGATGTGGAGTCAAACAATGCCACTTGATGGTGCACAAGGGTACTCCTCGAAAGAAAAATCTCTGAATACAGTCTGACCCCTGCGAAAATTCTAAGGTAAGGAATCTGCAACTAGAAGTCTCTATCGGATATTACTGTTAATCTTGCTAAAAGTTCATTATTGCTAAGCTTGCTTGAAGCTATTATATATAATTGTGTCACAAGCCATTATTATTCTGTATGGGCTACAAATGAATGAGGGACTTGAAAAGGAAATGCACTCTAAAAAATGCCATTTTAAAACAATTCCTTATGCCCACCTCCTTTAAAAAGTGTTTCTTGCTCAAACACTCATGGTATATATTTTAGGCCAATGACTTGTGGGAAATTGTTGGCTCGGTAAAGAATGCATACAGCTGGTATACAAGATAAACATTTCAATGCTAAGACAGTATTATAAACTTTAATGTATGGGCTTTTACTGCGTTATTTAGTAAACAACATACCTTCAGAGAATATCATCAATGAATATCCAACACCAAGAAGCATAACAAAGATATTAAAATACCATTCATAAATATCAAATTCCAAAAACTCTTTAATATGGCCTTGCAAATAAAAGTATCAGTCAGGCA
This sequence comes from Pleurodeles waltl, assembly GCF_031143425.1. Taxonomy (NCBI): domain Eukaryota; kingdom Metazoa; phylum Chordata; class Amphibia; order Caudata; family Salamandridae; genus Pleurodeles; species Pleurodeles waltl. The sequence goes on from NC_090443.1 coordinate 957,613,257, forward strand.
GTCATTTCGACTTTCAGTTACTTATTAAAGGAAGTATTATACGTATTACAATCGCTACTGTTTTAACTGACATCTATTCATCCACCTACAGCTCTGTCAGGTGCAAAGAAGACAAAATTCACAGTACCTTAAGAATGTCAAATGTACTCGTTGTTAAAAATATACTTAAGATTCAAATGTCTTCAAAAATTTCAGACCAATCACAGTGCTGCTGCTTAGAATGTTGGCAGGACACATGAAGAAAGAATGACTATTCACGCTCCAGAGATATACATTAGAGCAGTGGTTCCCAACCTTTGGACTTCTGTGGACCCCCACTTTATCATTATTGGAACCCCCCCCCCTATAATTCATCACGTCTACTGGGTTGAGACAAGTTTGCACATGGATGGATGGAAGAGTTGGGGAGAATAGCAGGAGGAACTTATTTTTAATAGAATTGATGCTGAGTCATCCAAGACTGTAAGACAATTATAGAACCACAATCACTTACAATCTCAGGTTCTGGCATATTTAGGGGCAAGTGCTTGCTAGTGAGGTTAGGTGCATGCCCATAACTCTGTGAGGAGATAGTCACGAATAGCAGATATTTTTTGCTGTCCGTTTTTTAAGTCTATACTTTCTATGTTTTAGTCACTACTAAATTCTTTCCAATTCCTAAGCATCTTCCACGAATTCCCTTTCTCCCACCCCAGTAAACTATGAAATGCTAGCTACAAAACACAGGAATGGCTGCCATCGCCTATACAATTTCACCAGCACTTTGCAGAAAAGCAGTGAGCGTCGATATCGAACATCTGGAAACAGCAGATCTTTTTGAAATAAACATATCTCATACTAACGTTTGTAAGATGACTGCATGCTACAGGCACAATCCAAGCTCTGCACAGCATAAACACTCTCATACTCTTTAACCCTGGCACAAGGCAACTTTAGGACGAATGTCCATGGTTTCTGACAATCCGAATTAAAAATGGACAACTGAAATAAACAGATTTTCTTTTCATGTTGCACTTAATTGGGTACTTGTCCCTTTCATCTTCGTGATCTTATTCAGAAGCCTGTGGGTCTTCAAAAGAGCCTCTTCGATGTGAGTTTCTATCAAAACAAGCATATTTTGCAACCGCTTACAAAAAATTCAAAGGGTAATAAAAATCATGCATGGCTACCTTTCCTGATTACAAAGTATGCAAAACCATGCGACAATTATGCCCGACAGCACTTTCCAGCCTTGGAATAATCAAAATGTGTGGCACGGGATTTTAAAAGTATCCTACATGTTAGGTGGAATGGACCCAGCTGCCCAAATAAAGCTGGCCCTGTGAAGCCGAATCCAGTGGGCAGCAGGTAGGAGGCAGTAAACATGACATGAAAGGGAGGAGAGGTCGGGAGGATTGCCCTGGCCTCGAGGAGTAGGAGGACAGTCTAGTAGAGAAACTCTAGGGAAGTGAGAAAGGAGCAGATGAAAAACAAACATTTTTAATTATTGAGGAATAAAGTCAGGTCCAACCTTTAGACAAGGGAGGATTTGCGCTAACTGCCAGGTCTGATGAGAATGCGTGCACATGGTTTAGGTACAACACTTTAAAATAATTCCAAGCATTTAGCATCTGTCCGCGCACTCCACGCCACCGAGTGGCTCTGCGCATTAACACCACAACAGAGGTATTGAAGGTAAAAAAATACAACCTCCATCCCACACTCGACCTCTTGGGCCAGGGCCCAACCACATCTCAAACTGTGCACGCCTCGAAAGCTCCTCCTGCTCGAGATGCTTGAGTGCACCAAGGCGACCCTTTAATTAGTACGTGTAGAAACCTCTGATCAATTAATCAGGCCTAACCTGATCCCTGGTACACGACTACCTTTAGCAGGGAGTGCGAGGCAAAATCAAGTATTTCACCCTAAGGCTCACACTGTGTGATAGCTGCATAAGCAACCTTTAATTGATGGGGCTGATTTCAAAGCCGGATTTCTTTCTCCGTTAATCAACGTGACCTGTTATTATTTCGTTTGTTTAATAGTTTACTTACGAACTTGCTGAAATGCTCATAAAATGAGTCACAAAGAAGAACCAGGAGGATCTGTTCCAATGGTTATTATTTCTCTCAAGAAATTATGGCTGATTATGTTTGGATTTTAGAACAAAGGCAAGAAAGGTGTTGGGTAGTGTCAAGGCTTTTTTGATGCTATGCAGCTGGTCCCCTCCTGTGCTTCCCAATATGGACATGTTTTCAACCCTGCCTTTCCCCACGAATGTACCATTTAATTTGTAGGACCAGAATAACATTTGGATGTTGTTCTAGCGACTGTCTTTTTAAGGTGGCGTGCTGGACAGAAATCAGACAGATCTAGTTTTGTCAGCAAATACCCCTTTTAATCCACGTCACTGCTTTCATTTGAATGGACAGAAGATACAATACAATGAACCCCTTAGGTCGTCAGAGCAGCCTGGGAAACATTTTATTTTGTGTGACTCGTGATGGGCGGAGAGAGGGAGCAAGGGTGGTTGGGTGGGGTGTGGAGTATGTGCGCTACCTGCATTAAGGGTCACTAGTCGATGGTTTCTTATCCTTTTATTTACCTTCTGTATGCTGAAGGCAAATGCACAAGACATTACCATACAAGCACCGCTGAGTACCCGTTCAGACATGCGTTGACAAAACCAATAGGTCTGTTTATTCATTAAGCCTGGAAAGGAACTACTGACGGCAACAGTGAAACCAGTACAAAGTCGCCAACACCCTCCTTGACACACACTCCCCTAATTTCATATGAATCCTTCCAAGAGTTCATCTATGTGCTGCGGCCACAGATACTAAGTTCAAGGTAGTAATTTACAAATTGACGACATATTCACATTTCAGGTAGGATGTTCTCAATGAAATACCTTAAAAAACATATCATCAAGCACAAATAAAGGCACTGCATGCTACATGAAATTACTCCACCAGCTCTTCGGGTTTTATCACCTTTCACCCGGAGATAAAAGTCATTTTAAGCATTCAAAGGTAAACTTTTAAAAAACTGTTGTAAAGGTACGTCCAATACGAGACTGAATATATTTACTTACATAGTTTTATATGTTGCATACGAAAGCTGAGATGGGTAGCCAAGCGTTGTACTGAGTGACACAGTAGTAAACACGGCCCCTCAGTTTTACATTTTATTTCTACATCTTATCCACAGTATAGTAACAGAGTGCTCTGCTATCTTCTCAGTGGTTTCGTGCTCCATACATACTTTAAGAAACGCATAAATAAATCCCTTCCCAGCCTCCTGTCACTCCCATTTCTTATTTATGGTCCATGATCCATTCCACCCTGGGCCGAGCACAGATTGTTTTCGCCTCTGCATGAAGGAGAGGGCGAATGTGAATGAATGTGTTTATATCTGTCGCCAAGCAAGACCTTGGTCTTACAGGCTGGAGGCATTCTCACTGTCTAACCCAAAAAGTGACAAACTGGTGGAAACTTGTCCTACCTCCAGATGGTCAACCTCAACCCAATCAATCAATCATGGATTGGTAAGGCGGCGGCTAATCACTCTCAAGGGCCACAACCTCTGCAACTCGATCTGAGGATCAATAATGAGAACTAACAATTACCTTGAATTCTAAAGAGCACTAAAAACTAAAAGTCTACCCCACCATATCCACATAACCCATGATGCAGTTGACTAACTCTATAGGTTGCAAAGAAGATATGCCTAAATGCATCTATTCTCACGCTATCTCCAACACCTCAGGCTTGAGAGCAGCGACGTACCAAACACCACGCTCGAAGAATATCTCTGAACACAACACACCTCAAAGTAAGATCTCCAAAGCAGGACATTGTACAATCAACACCAAGGACTCCACACACACTCAGAGGGGACCCCGAGAGTCAGTGCAAAGCAGAGAATGCCACAGCCTACTCCGAAGTATGAAGCACTTCATGACAGCACAAGAGAGAGAAAATACAGCACCCGATACAGGTCAGACCCATGTCAACTGTTAGCCTAGATGCTCACTTGCAAGTAACAGGGGGCTAGGGGACCAAAGTACAGCAGCCATGCATGTATTCAACATCACCTTCAGCAGTGGCTGCCGGAAGCTTTAGGAGGGAGGGGTCGGGTGGGAAGTGCGCGCGCGCACACACACACACACACATACACACACACGCACGCACACACATCCATTAACAACACTCATAACATTCAAACATGCACGCACCAAACATTCATTTTAAAAGATCACACACACTCATTCTTTCACACACACGCATGCACATCCATTAATACTCATAACATTCAAAGATGCACGCATGCACCAAACATTCATTTTAAAACATCACACACACACACTTACCTTCAGCCTCGTGGTCCCAGGAGGGTTGGGACTGCTGCCTTTCCTCATTGGCTGACCATAGGTCAGCCAATGAGGGAAGGCAGCAGTCCCAGCTTCGCCACAGAGTGGGATAGGGTCAGCAAATGAGGGAAGGCAGCAGTCCCAGCCTCGTCACAGAGTGGGATGGGGTCAGTGAGAGTGCTGACCCCACCCCACTCTGTGACGAAGTGTCACTGATTGACACTCGCCCAGGGTGCTTCAGGGCTTAAACCTTCAGCTCAGGCAGCTAGGAGTCTGCGCAAATCGCGCATGTCTGCTCCTCGCTGCCTGCCCTGAACATGAAGAGTGTCTGTCAGGCTGACCTTTGTTCAGCCTGACAGACACTCTTCATGAGGGGCAAAAGGTGGGGGGGGGGGCGTGGCCCCTCCGCCCTAAAGGGCGGGCCGCGCCTGACTTTCAGGGCTAAGATTTAACAGGTGCTTCAAAGCCATCTTTCCACCTGAAGTGCTTGGGCTCCAAGCAAGAACAAGTATTCCATCAGGGGTGTGATTATTTTTACTTTTGTTTTTAGGGCTGGTGGAGAAAACTAAGGTCACATAAGAAAGGACAAATAACCTACGATAAGGCTAATCGGTTCAACTTCTGTATAGTGCATTCACACACACACACACACACACACGTAGACTGCATGTCACCATTACCTTGATGGAGCGTAACATCACAGGTGAGTACATCACAAAGGTCACTACATTGCTGGTAAGCACATCAGGAGTTTTGCTTCACATTCACTTGGTAAAGGTATTTACTTCGCAGGTAAGTGTTTCTATATGTGAATGAATGCATATAAAAATATACACACACATATACACACACATAAAATACCCAATGTTTGGAATTATTGGTTGTTAGAAATGGGGTTTCTGGTTGGCTAGAGTATGCACCTAAGCCAGGCAGAACCCACCCACTGGTCAGGGCGAGGGAGTTACACACCTAAGATAACTCCTGCTCACCCCCTTGGTAACTTGGCACCAGCAGTGAGGCCTATCCAAGAGGCAAAGCGTAAAGCGATTGCACAGCACACACAACACACATGAAGCAATACATACACCACAAAGGAAACACAACACTAAAGTGATATGAAAATAAACTGTATTGTACACAACATCATTAGACCAAACACAACTTGTCAATAATACCCTGCTATTCAAGCAGTTGTCAGAACATTACACAGCTACTATTACTCTGCAAAAGCCACCAGTAGTCACATACAACACATAGGTTACTGGTTATCCAGCAACATAACAGTAGTCAGGTTGTCATTATCACAAAAATAGCATAAAACATATCATAAAACGTCACTAAAAATGTTCATGGCCGACTAAACACATTAGCATAGAGGCCACAACCTCATCATGAAAACACAGTCTCCAATGGTATATGTCCCCATAAACACATTACATCCACATGGCATTTGTCATTATGATTCTTACCCACCCAAAGCTTATATTGTAGAAGTACTACCCCACAAAGAAATGCACATGCTATGCAACATGTAAAGCACCCAAAAAGACCTTGCACGTGAAGTCTGAAGCACGTCTGCACTTCATTTGCAAGGTCTACTGTAGGCACAGACCCACCAGCCTGGCACGGAAACCTTCACACTCATATTAGGGGATATGCGGTAATCAGGGGCACCCTCGTCCCAATCTCAGCACTCCTGTGCTCCAATTACAGTAATGATGATGTGGTGCAGACGCAGCAGGGACGGGGCCCCTGTTGAGGGCTCTCTTACCGCCCTGCTGGCCAAGTCATACAGGTTCCTGAAACTGTGCCACCTCAACAGGAGGGCACACTCACTGAAGAGGGGATTGGGAATCCTCTTTGGGCTTCCCGTGCAGGATTTCTGGGTGCTGGTCCCCTTACAGGAGATACATTAACCTGCAAGAGCCTCCTGGCTCTAATGTCTGCTTACGCATGCCCGGGACCTCCATTGAGGATCCTTTTCCAGCCGCGCAGTGAGATATCAAAGACCCGTTTAAGTCAGGAGGTGCCCTCTGTACAGCACCTCAGCAGCATGTTTTTCCACGGTGTCTCCGGGTGTCCCCTCAAAGTGGCCTTGTCCGGCAGTTTCTCCTGTGGTGGGGGGAGCCCTGCAAGGACTACCCTTGAGGTGTTCAGCTCACGGGCCGGTGGCAAGATGTCTCAGGAACGCAGCGGTTGAGCCGCACCTATCCTCTTCCTGCAGCCGCGCGCCCAATCTCCAGCAGCAAATTCCAACGGAAAGCTCTTCCCACCCTTAGCCCAGTTGGCATGGTGGGCGCTCATCCACCAGCACCAGACACCCACAATGAGGCGCTCCTGCTGTGCTGGCCTCAATAAAAAAATGCTCCTCACACACTCAGCATGGCAAACACAGAAAGCTCTCCGGGCATAAAATAAAGCACTCCTCCTTGCGCTGAGAAAATAAATGGCAAAGCGCTCTTCCTGCACTACGGGGGCAATTAGATGCAGCGCTCCCCAGTGTTGTGAGGCAAGAAGAGATGCAGGGAAACAGGGGACTAACCCCCCCAGCCCCTGGAGACAGCAGAAATTGGACACAGAGCGGCGGGACCCAAGCAAGTAGGCCAGCACAAAGGTTTGCTGGGCAATGTCAGTTCCTCTTAGTGACCCAGCAGGTCACAGATCAGCAAAACAGCAGCAATTCAAGGCGGTTCCTGGCGAGTTCCTCCAGCAGCATTCTGTGTCCAGGTCAGTCCATTAGTGTACCTCTTAACATGGGGAAAAACCCCTGTACTTATACTCAGTTTTGCACAAGCTTTGACAAAGAGGGGGAGAAGAGGTTCCAACCAGTTCCAACTGGTTCTAGGCGTGTCCCCTCTCTCCTCCAGCAAAGGCTCCAGACAACAGTTGGGGGTAAACAAGCCCTTTGTGTGAGGCCAGGACACAGCCATTACGAAATGCTGGTATGCCCGCCTTTCCTTCTCTCAGCCCAGGAAGACCATTCAATATGCAGATGCACATCTGTGACACCTCCACCCTCCCTGTGTATAGGCTGTATGAAAAGTATGCACAAAGCCCAGCTGTCACACTGCCCCAAACGGAGTCAAGCTGCAAAACACCAGAGTCGTAAACACAGAGAAATGCTCACTTTCTTTAAGTGGCATTTCTATAATGCCAATAAAAAATCCACCTACCTTAGTAAGCAGCGTTTCTCACTACCATTACAACCATACCAAACATGCCTATGTTATCCCTCACAAATCAGACAATACTCCCTAGACACAAGGTAGGGCATTTCCAATGCAATCCCATGAGCATGGCAGCACTCACAGCAGTGAGAAACCAAATAGGCTGTTTGTCACTACCAGGACAGGCCACACAACCAGGCACGTCATGCCTCTTACATACATAGCACCCTGCCTATAGGGCAAGCTTGGGCCTAGGGTTGACTTACATGTAGTAAAAGGGGAGTTCCAGGCCTGGCAAGCAAATTTAGATACCAGGTCCCTGTGGCAGTAAACTGCACACACAGGCCCTGTGCTAGCAGGCCTGAGACAGGTTTGAAAGGCTACTTCTGTAGGAGGCGCAAGCTGTGCTACAGGCCCACTAGTAGCATTTATTTACAGGCCCTGGGTATAGAGATACCACTGTACCACGGACTTACAGGTACATTAAATGTGCCAATTAGGTGTAACCCATCATATTAACTTCAGAAGGGAGTACATCTGCACTTTAGCACTGATCAGCAGTGATACAGTGCTCAGAGCCCTAAAGCCAACAAGAGATCAGAAAAAATAAGAGGAGGAAGGCAAAGAGTTTGGGGATGACCCTGCTAAAACGGCCAGGTCCAACATTAGTGTTTCTTGTGAGCAGGGTATTGGGTAGTAAGATGTTTTTAGTGTTCAGGGATGGGCAGTGCATAAAAGTAGTAAGAGATTTTTAGGGTTCGGGAATGGCTAGTGAGAAGTTTTTAGGTCTAAAGGATGGATAGTGAATGGGGTACTAATTAGCTTTTAGGTGTCATAGATGGGTAGTGTGTCAAGGTAGTGAAAAGTTTTTAGGGTTCATGGGGTAGTGAGAGAATTAGATGGTATAAGTGTTTTCAATTTATTATATATGGGACAAAGTACTCCCTGCTGTACATTATAAGGATATAGCAAGTCACTGAGGAGCTCCGTGACTATATGGAGGAATGAGGTTGAAAGGAGATTTCCTTTATAAGGCTGTGGAACTCCGACCGGGGAGTCCTTTCTTCCTATATAATACAAGGTCACAATATCACCCACTTAAATCCTGAGTGCTTAGCTCTTTCATATGGGAGAAAAAATGTTTGCAAACATGAAAAATAAAAACAGAATCTCTTGTGCAATATTAAACACACCAAAAAAAACTCTTAGATGTGGGTTTCAAAAGGATATTAGAATCAGTTTGATATAAGTCAGTTTAAAAAAAGGCGCAGTAGCTTAGAACGTGCAGAAACATGCAGAAAGTTCTGAACTGTTCTATAATTAACTAAGGGGTGCAAAAAAATAAACATGTTACGATTAATATCTCATTTCTTCTTGTCACTGTACAGCTAGATAAACAGAGCAAAAAAAAGAAATGCTACATTTTGTTCTTTAATCAGCTGCTTTAATTAAGCTCAGTGACCTGATTTGCCTTTTTCCTCTGCTGCTGGCCGTGGCAGCAGGCAGTGTGATGTCAGAACTCAGCTGTAATGACATATTACAGTTGAGGTCAGAGTAATTTCTCTATAATAGGTGACTGATGTGTCACAAGTCGCTGACTATAAACAAATTATAGACAGGTTTTTATACAGGGATTGCAGAACCTCATGTTTTTTAAATTAATGAAAGTAAATTTATTTTTTTAAACTGGTAACATGAAATAATTAATTTAATTATAATTTTAAAAGTAAAATTAAAATTAACCTAATAAATCTATAGACACAAATTATATCTATATATATGCAAATTAAGTTGTTCATACATTACAAATTACTATAAATTTTCTATAATAAAATTAATTTAAATAATCTGACTATATATATATATATATATATATATATATATAGACACACAAATATAAATTAACATTTACACAAATTAATAATATGTATAAAAGTCATACTTACCTCAGAAGTTAAGGACTACTAACGTAAAGGAATGTAATACAAAGGTCCTCCAAATGTATTGGCATGCAATGTAAAGGCACCTCGATGTAGAAACTGTGATTTAATGACTCCTGATGTAAATTACTATTAAGTAACAACCGACATTCATGCAGACACACAACGTCCATGTACATGTACACACATGAAAATAGATCAACATAGGTGTGCACACAAACCAACCAATACATAACCAAGCACACATGCATAAGACCTACATGTAGCTTCACACCATACCTGGATGCAGATACCTATGCACACACACCAACACACAATATTATAGGTGGATTTTTAGTGCTTTATAGTACTCTAAGACTTTCTAAGTACTGGGTCAGGTAGAGAGGAGGACTTAAGGATACTCTCTGTAGAATATTTTATCACCTCATCAAAGACATGAAAACGACTAACAACCACCACATCCCTGAAAGGTCACCTCTTCTTCCAGTCCCATGTTTACTCCCCGTCCTAACTTCTCCTTCGTTTTTATTGGTTGGTCATGGACCATCACTGTACGTACAAATGCTTGTCTGCTGGTCAAGTGAGTAGACCAGCTACTGCTTCATCAACTACGAGAAATTATGACAATTTTCATAAACATGAAAAATGTAATCTATTGACAGACTTCTTCCTCGAGTGTCACTCCTTTTAAGCCCTCACCTACACAAAACATGCGTTGTGCTGAAGGCATATTATTAACAATTCAGTGGGCTTACAACTTTCCCACAGCATACCATTCGTTGATTTCATTGTCACTCTCATTTGTAATCTTCCAATTGCTTAGCTCACGTAGGCTTCCATTACTTTCTTGTGTTAGCTCTTCACTGAAGCATGGACCAAGTATGTGTTTTTTTTCCTTCGTCTTTGTTCTTCCTCATCTTTCTGCAACACCATATTTTATTTTAGCAGTGTTTCAGCATTATTCCTGGACCTGCAATGTGCCTTTCTAAATTTAACATAGCCACACAGCTTCCGATTTATGTTGTTTTCACCCTACCTGCCATCTCTACTGACGCCTTTGGTTCTTTCCCCGCAACTAAACTGCTCTACGCCATTCTACTGTTACTCCACTTTACACTATTCTACTCCAGCCCATTCTATGCCATTCTACTTCCGACCACTCCACTCCCTATGACTCTATGCCACTTAACTCCACACAATGCTACTCTACAGGACTCTGCGCTACTCTACGCCACTACTCCATGACACCACACTCCACTTCATCACACTCTGTGCCGCTCAATTTTATGCCACACTACCCCAATTCAATCTACGTCACTCCACACAATGTGACTTTAAGGCACTCTTTGACACTCCACTCTACGCCACGCCACACAATGCCATTCTACGCCACTGTACTTTACACCACTCCATGCCACGCTACTCATGTCAAACCCCTCTATGCCAGTCTAGGGCACTCTACACTACTCCACACCCAGTCCACTGTATGCTAATCCATCCCACTCTACATCACTCTCTGCCACTCAATGCCCCTCTCCTCTATGCCATTCTGTACCACGCCACTAACTTTTAGCTATGCTGAACAGCAACAACGCTGCTGTATAACATGGCTAAAAGGCAGGTAAAGCCAATTGCTCTCACATAGTGTGCGATATTGGCTTTGCGAATGTTTGCTTTTTCATCCGTTAATCTCCCCCTTGGACACTATCCTTAATATGTATTACAAAAAATTATAAACATCTTGTCCTGGACTTTACCTTTACAAATAATTATTATTGGGTGTATTTGCACAAATGATGCAATCAAGAACTAGATATCCCAGAATTCACTTATTTGTTAAATGAAAGTCCAGGATGGAAAGCTTGGTGCCTAACATACACAGATCATGCTAGCATCACTACAGCAGTCTACAGTCACTAAGTTTTCAACGCTTTGCTTTTCATTTAATTTTATGTTTTATTTAATTTACACAACTCATACATAATGTGTCTCAGTATTGGGCAAAAGGGTGGACAAAGGCAAACGGTATATCTATTCTTTCACTGTGCCGCACATTCCCATGACTTGTACACCAAAAGCATTTTTTTGTTTTCTATTTTCACTTGAGCATGCTTTTATCTTCATGCGTTAATCGAGATTCACATTTTGCGTTCACATTTGCTGATAAACAAGTACTTGCAGCGCCGATAGGTCAGGACTGAATATGCACATGCGTGAACACATGCTATTTGCATACTTGTGCACGTTAAAACTAGGCCTGCCTTAGTTTGCCAATACATGCTGGGTTCATTGTATTTTTAATATTGTAATAATAATAATCCGTGTTTGTATTGTACTGGAGTGACTGTTAGCTGGACTAACACCTAACTATAGAACGTTTCAAAGCCGCCAGACTGTACAGTGGGGTTCGAAGCGCTATAATCAAAGGGTGTCATTTTCTTTCTACCGGCGCCCAGTAAGTGCTTTCTTGCCAGATGATGAGGGCAGCCCCGCCATCTTCATTACAGTTTCACACCTGTGGGCCAGTGTTCCACTAAAGGTTATGTTGAAAAAAGTGTACAATTCGTCGGTGGAGCTCTCATTTGAGCGCCCCTACGCCGCCGCCACAAACAAACTGAAAGAAACAAGCACTGGTAAGTCGATGGGCCCGGCCCGGTGGATGCGTTTTTCCCCAGAGATGTTCATTTACACTCACCCACTCAACAGAACAATCTCTGCCATCAAACGTGGCGTCGACAGCAGCGTTCACAACCCAGTTTCGACAATACAGAAAACCGTCTCATTTGTTATTTTCAGCTCCCCCGAAAGTGTGAAAATGCCCCCGAAGTGTCAGCGCTGGCGCATCAGAAAATAACGGAAAATAACGAGGGCTGGGAAAACCCGGCTCTCCGAAGAGCCCACAGTGCAAGTCTCTTCCCGGGAAGCCTGCGCCAAGCCGCACAGATTTCTATTCTGCAAAGCTGGATGTATTTCATATGGAACAAGCACTGGCACCGCCAAGATGTCTGGCTTGAATTCTGAGCCGTGACTGATGCATTAACAAAAGCGTGCTATAGTGAGAAGGATTGCTCTCCGAGTACAGCGCATCAATGTTCTAAGCAATGCAAAGTGTGATTCTGCGATGATTCAGAGAACTTTCGAGAAGTAAAGTAGTCCCTCGCGCATTGTAATGCAAGCACTCTGCAGGAGGAGGGAGGATACTTGAGAAAGGAACACACTTCTGGGCAGAGCCAAAGCCCACTCTTTGTAGCTTTTAAAGAATTGGTAACAATAATTTGCTCTCAAGCAAGGTCTAACCACGGTTGTTGGTGCACCAAAGAGGCTCCTAAAATGTATTTCCATGAGAAACATGGCCATTCCCAGAATGCCCCTATGTAAACAGAAAACAGGAACCCTGACATTTTGCCTAATCATCTACATGGACATCAACTAGGGATCTGCAAGTGTAGAAGCTCCTAGGCACAGTTTGCCGTTTGCTACCCCTTACTTTAGGAACAACCGTAGAAGAAGGTCCAAGAGAACGCAACAGGATGATAGAGGGCGTAAGATACGAAGCCAAGAAGACACAACAGCGAATGAGCAGAGCATTGTAGCAAATGCACCTAGCTTTGAAAGTTGCTTGTGGAAAGGAAACCACTGGATTAGCAGGAGGTGGGCAGAGTCTGAGGTGTTCCTGCTAAGGCAGAGGATAAGCACCGCTGTTGTGTCCTTAAAAATCTGTAGATGCTCTCAAAGGAACACGGGCAGCTCCGTGATTAAGTAATGGACTGCACCACATTTCGATGACAGAAAAGAAGAAATCCCTTGAGAAGCTCGAAGCAGGCAGAGACTACCTCAACCACTCGAGCACCAGATAGAATCTTCTTAAATAAATAGGCACCCTTGGTATCACAAGATATGAACGCATGGAGAGAGTGGTTCTAAAGACACGCCTCCAGGCAGTAAACGATCTACAAAATCATGCGACTTCTCTCCTCTGGCAAGATCACGGATGCCTCATGCATCCCTCCTACCAACACTGAAGGCTTCTTGGATTTCAAATGGTTGATATTACACTTTGCTCCTCCAATAACAACAAACTTTACTCTGAATGTGACCTAGGTGGAATTTCAATTACGACAAAATAATTGAAGTATTTTTACGTTACTCTTTGACATAGAATTACTGATAATTATGCGATTACTCCTGCTCACACAATTTGGGGAAAACATCCTACTGCAAAACAACATTTAGCGAACGTAAGTGGCTGCTCATGCTTGCTACTAGTGTTCTGCTACATTTAGAACTAGTTCTTAGTGCAAAAATGCATCCTCAAGTCCATTTTAGACTCAATGAAGCATTGTGTACTACAAAAATAGTACTAAATGCCAGAAGTAAGTTCAGGGAAATTCCTACCCAAACAGCACATTTAGCTCGCTATTTCTGTTCTGCTGCATTTAAGTCCAGAATGCATTCTCGTACTCAGTTTGGCTGCCAGGGTGCATTTTGCGCTAAGAAAATAGTGCTAGACACTATCCTACCCAAAGAGCACATTTAGTGAGCGGCTACTCATGTTCACTATTCATGTTCTGTTGCATTTAGCGCTATTTCTTAGCACAAAATGCATCATCACATCCATTCTGGGGGCAAGGGAGAATTTTTGCACTAAGGAATAGCACTAACCGCAGAATTACTCTTCTAGATTAACTCGGCGTAATCTTGCGGAATTTACAGTTAGTTTCCATGTGATTACGCTACACTGAATTACATAAATTATGCCCACCCTAATCTAAATCTCTAGTGACATGCTTCCGTCCATCAACTCATTACAACATCTCCTCACAAAAATCCCTATATTTATGTGCCCCTCTCCCAAATTCCTGGTGACATGTTGCCCTCTGACCCGAAAATATGATTTCATGTTTCCTCAACAGGACCTGCCCCTTCACTGCCACACTGCTGATACGGAGCACTTCTCGGCTTTACCCCATTCGCTACATGTCCAAGATGGTGGTTGGCAGCTGTGAACATGGCCACAATGCAGTCTCTATGAGAACACCAACACTTACTTAGCTAATGAGGCACCAAACATCTCACCACCTTCCATCAGCGAGTGAGTTGTGTGACATGCTGCAGGCGCAAGGGGCTTGTGACATCAGAATCATCCCTATGTAAAACAGGCAAGTTCTGATGTTATCTTACTACCGACAAGCCGTCTGCCTGGCACTCTACTCGTCGGAAGCTCACAAGCTCATCTCATATGCGAGTGCCTCAAGGTTTCTCACTCAATCCCACCCTCTTCAAATCATATATGATCTCTGGCCAATGTCATATCCATGCACACAACATCAATATATTTTCCTAGGCTGAAGACATGCAACTCATACACTCTGACAAGGCATGAACACAAGAAACAAGTTCACCATCTGTATTACCAAAGTCGCTAATTGGTGAAAACCAACTGTCTCAAGCTCAACACCACCAAGACCGAAGTAGTGATCTTAGGCAATAGCACCTCACCATGGCACTCCAAGTGGTGGCTGCCTGAACTCGGACACACACTCATACTCTACCCAGGAACCTCATAATAATCATCAATGGCAAAATGGACATGACCACACGAGTCAACACTGTCACTGCATCTTGTTTCACATCCTGAAGATGCTGAGGAAGATCTTCAAATGGCTCCCAAACAATAGTAGAAAAATCGTCACTCACGCCCTGGTCATCAGCAAGTTGGACTCTGTGAGCACCCTCTGCACCAGGATCACCAAGCAATTCACTAGAAGACTACAACCCACCCAGAACTGGGTAGCCAGACTCACCCTACCACACAAAATTCACATCACACTACACCACACCGCAGGGAACTCCAAATGGGTCCCAAAAACAAATATGCTCAATTCATACCTCCTCACACAAACATTCAAAGCACTACACAACTTAGGACCCACCTACCTAAACAGTTACATCTCTCCTTCCACCCACCACCCAGACACCTCTGCTTCCCAGGACTCCTACTTGCACACATCCCATGCATACACAGAACCAGATCACAAGCACAGGCGTTCTCTTACATTGCTTCTAAAGCATGGAATAGCCCCCAACTCCACATGAGAGCTTCCACCTCTCTTCTTGAATTCAGCAAGAAGCTGAATACCTGGCTTTTCAATTAACCAGCCTACTATAAGCAGGGCTATGCACACACACCTGCTCAGTGCTAGGATGTACTCACAGACGACTGTGTACTTTAAAAATACACATAAGTGCTTGTGTCAGAGAATACCTTGAATTAGAAACAGATACAGGTCTCTATAGCAATAGGGCTGTGGCCTATGCATTATAAACTATTATTAATCTATATTGTGACACAACACTAAATGGGATCTGTCCTCAACTGTTCAAAAATGGCTATCAGCACAGGAATTGCCCTATGCTTCTCTTGAAAACAGTCCACTAACTGTTGCTGGGCAGACTGAGCACACAGGTCAATAAAAGTCCACAATCACGCCAGCTCTAAGTGATGCGTTCCATTTTACGCAATTATAAAACTATTTTAATTACGATTCCAGCAAATGATTGTTGACTTTCTGCGCTGCTCATTAAGCTGATGCACGGGACGTTTTTTAAGTGCAAACAGAACAAGGGTGGTGCTGTTTGTCACAGAGGACGGTTCACCCACAGGCCTGTGCTTGGCAGAGATGTTGTGTCTGTGAATGAACAGTGAACCCAAAGGGTGGGCCATCAGCCGACAGACCCTGAGACAAGAGAAGGGGAGCATACATGCCAATAGGCCCGATTCAGAAGGGAGACTAACCATTTATGAAACCAAAACTGGCTTTATTTTGGCTGTATCCTGCCTGACATTGTCTGTTTTTCAATAGAAGTGAAGAGAGGAATACATTCTTCTGATTTTTAAAAAAAAATCTCCCACTTTCCTCTTCCATAATGTTGGCATGTATGGGAGAGCGACACTGCGCTAGCCATCCACACGAAATACTGAGTCATCAGCAGTACGCGCTTCAATGTCTTGTTATTAATGAAACTCCGTTTGCAACAAAATATGGAATACAAAAGAGAATAAACCTCATTTAACGGGAACAGATGGACGAAAGTTCAGTGGGATGACTGGAAACAGAACTTCTAGATGTATTTCGTGCTGACTCTGCACTGCAAGTGACAGGCGTAAACCTTGCTTGGTCGCAACAGCAACTTGGAACAGATCTTCTTACAATTTTATATAGCACAAGCGTGTCCTAAGGGCATTGGAGCACTTTATATGAGCACTAAATTACATTAAAGGTCATTGGATTAATGTTTTTTTATTCTAGCCATAGCGCATGAGGTGATTTGCCAAGAATTACAGGATGCTCAGTCAATGCAGGGACACGAAAATAATTGCTGTAACCTTAAGATAGTGGATAAACACATAATAATGGTTAAAAAAGGAGAAACAAAATTGAGAAAAAACACTGCCCCGGCACTCAAGTGTATTGTTCCACAGTGCACTTTATTTTCTTTCTCTATATATGTCTTGTTAAATCTACTCCATGGTGTGAACATATTGGAACGCACACTTTTAATTTCCCTACAATGCCCTTTGCATTTAAATTTTGATTTATAATAATACTCATTGTTGCATAGAACACATTTTAAATACTAGCACATTATCCCAACAACAACACATTACTGAACAAATTCACATATCTGCATTCTCAGAAAACAATGAAAGGTGACATTTATAAACTTCTTGGGCAAGTGGTTTGTAAATGTCACCAGAACCCCTCAATGGCAATGTAGGCACTTATCACAGTTACCTGTTATATTACATCCATCCACTCATCTCAAAGTGTCAATCAGCACTATGTACTTATAATTAGGTCACATTTTCCATGGCATTTTTGTTTCTTTAAAAACTTTGGCGCCATTTGACAAATCTGCACCAAAATGTTTTACTAAAAGTTTATCCACTTTGCCTCCTTCATGGAAATGTTTGCACTGATCTGTCAAGTGGGGTCCAAGGAAAAATAAAAAAAGGGGGGTGGGGGAGCGGTTGACAAAGTAGGATTTCTCATGTTAATTCCCAAAGGAAAGTTTGCTGTTTGATGCAGACATAACAGCTGAAAGGAATTAAACCAAGTCTGGTAAAGGGGTAGAATTTTTTACCCAAACAGCATGCTTCTTGTTAACTGGTGTGAATCAATTTAACAGTTTTTCAGAAACAAGCATTTAAAAAGGTGCTCCGGTGGGCATGAATGAGTTAATGCAGGTAAAACGTTAGAGGATATCTGAACCGCTGGAGTCAAGATATTCTCCGATTGGCCCATTCAAAAAGGATGTATAGATCATGATTGGCTGACCACAACACAGAATATGTTGTGGCATGCATTATATGACTCAGTTACAGGACTCAGGGACCTAATCCTAAAGTCCCCAAAGAAAACAAAAACACAAAGGATACATATAGGAGCAGTCAATCAATCAATCAATCAATCAATCAATCAGTGCTTATGTAGCGCAACTACTGATCCATTAGGGTCTCAAGGCGCTGGGGGAGGGGAAGGGGGTAGTGTATACTGGTGAGGTGGTTCTTAAAAAAGCCATGTCTTCAGTTACTTCGTGAAGCTGAGGAAGGAGGTGGTTTGTCTGATGTTGAGGGGGAGGGTGTTCCAGGCGGTGGCAGCGTGGTAGGAAAAGGAGCGTCCTCCTGTTCTTGTTTTCCTGATGCGGGGTACTTCTGCGAGAGAGAGCTGGGTTTAGCATAGTGTCCTGTGGGGTACGTGGAGGTTGAGTCGCTGGTTCAGGTAGTCTGGTCCGGTGTTGTGGAGGGCTTTGTGTGCGTGGGTGAGGATCTTGAAGGTGATCCTTTTCTCTATGGGAAGCCAGTGCAGTGTACGCAGGTGTTGCGAGATGTGGAAATGTCGAGGTAGGTAGAGGACGAGTATGGCGGCAGCGGCGATCTGGATGTTTTGTAGTTTGCAGGTGAGTTTCTTGTTGATTCCGGTGCAGAGTGTGTTGCCACAGTCCAGTCTGCTGGTGATGAGGGCGGGTGTGACAGTCTTTCTATGAGGGGGATCCACTTGAGGGACTTGCGTAGGAGGCGGAGGGTGCAGAAGCAGGTGGAGGTGACTGAGTTGATTTGATGGTTCATGCTGAGGTTGGAGTCCAGGACGATTCAGAGGTTGTGGGCTTGGCTGGTGGGGGTGGGTGGGTGCGTTTCCAAGGGGGGGGGTGCCCACCAGGAGTAGTTCCACACGTTGGGTTGAGGGTCCATGATGAGTACTTCTGCCTTGTTTGCGTTGAGTTGAAGGCAGCTGTTTCTCATCCAGTTGGCAACTACTTCCATGCCGTCTTGGAAGTTGTGTCAGGCTTTGCTGGGTTCGTTGGAGAGGGAGAGGATGAGTTTGGTGTCATCGGCGTAGGAGATGATGTTGATTCTGTAGCTTCTGACGAGAGTGGCTAGCGGGGCCATGTAGATGTTAAACAACGTGGGGCTGAGGGACGATCCCTGAGGCACTCCGCAGGTTGTGGGAGTTGGGTCTGCAAGGTAGGGGGTTTTATCAGGGAGTGATGGGAGACTGTCAAAGGCTGCCGAGAGCTCTAGTGGGATGAGTGCTGTCGTCTCTCGCTTGTCCAGCAGGGAGTGGATGTCGTCTGTTGCGGCCAGGAGGGCTGTTTCGGTGCTATGGTTTTTCCTGAATCCGGATTGGGAGATGTTGGGGATGTTGTGGTCTTCTATATGACATGGTCGTCTATAAACATGGCTGTTGACTGCTTTTTTGATGACTTTCACAGGAAATGGGAGTAGGGACATGGGCCTAAAGGTTTTGTGGTCGGTAGGGTCTGCTGAGGGTTTCTTAAGGAGGGGATTGATCTCTGCGTGTTTCCAGTCATTGGGGATGCTGGCGGCAGCTAGTGAGCGATTGATGGGGAGGCGGAGCTTGGGGGCGATGGTGTCTGCGGCTCTGTTGAAAATGTGGTGGGGGCATGGGTCCGTGGGGGCCCCGGAGTGTATGGACCTCATTGTTCTCAGCGTATCTTTGGTGTGAGAGGGGTCCAGGTGGTGATTGTTGGTTTGTTGGTGTCAGGTTTTGGAAGAGGGGGTTCTGCGCATAGGTTGTCCTTGCTGAAACTGTCGTGGATGGTCTTGATTTTGTGGTGGAAGTAGGTGTTGAGTCTGTCACAGAGGTCCTGTGAGGGTGGGATGTTGGTTGTTTCACTGTTGGGCTGGGCGAACTCCTTGATGATGCTGAAGAGTTCCTTGCTCTTGTGTGCATGTGAGGAAATTCTGTCTTGTATAGTTTTCTTTCTGGTGCTTCTGATGAGTTGGTGGTGTGCGGTGGTGGCGGCTATTAAGTTGCTACAGGCTTCTGTGGATTTGTTGCTTCTCCAGATTTTCTCAAGGCGGCGGCGGCAAGTGCACCTAGATTCCTGGAGTTCTGGGGTGAACGAGCTGGCTTTCTTTGAGTTGGTGCTGTTCTTTTTGAGAGGGGCTATTGTGTTGGCGCAGTCGGCGATCTATTTGTGGAGGGTGCGTGCTGCGGTGTTTGGGTCGTTGTTGTGTGCGATGGTGGGGGCGGCGATGGCAGCGGTGAGCTGATCGTTAGTTATTCTTGTCCAGTTTCTATGTGATGGTTGGTGTCTGATGACGGTTGTTGTGTTAAAGGTGAACTGGATGCATCGGTGGTTTGTCCATGGGAGTTCTGTGGTGTGACTGAAGGTGGCGGAGGTTCCTGTTGTGAAGATGGGATTGAGGGTGTGTCCTGCTGAGTGTGTTAGCTCCGTTACGATCTGTCAGAGTACTATGTTGTGGAGGTTGTCTAGGAGGGATGCGGTGTTGGGGTCTTGTATGTTTTCGAGTTGGATGTTGAAGTCTCCCAGCAGGGTGTAGTTGGTGGCTGCGATTGATTGTGTGGAAATGCAGTCCATGATGAAGTCGGCAAAGGGAGTACGTGGTCCGGGAGGGCGGTAGATGAGGGTTCCCCTGATGGTGGATGTGGGGCTGGTATGTAGCTTGAAGTGGAGGTGTTCCATCAGGGTTGTGGATTCTTCGGAGCCTTCGGAGTATGTGTTCAGGCAGAGGGTGGACCTGTGGACGATGGCGATTCCCCCTCCTCAGGGTGGCTGGAGCTCGCTTTCCGCGGTATCTTGTATCCCTGGAGGATGGCGATGTATGGACCTGAGGTGGTTATTTGTCCAGGTCTAGGAGAGGAATGCGACATCCAGAGTGGTGCTGTCAAGGAGGTCCCAGATTTCAGAAGCATGTTTATGGAGGGAGCGGATTTTGAGGAGAATGCACTTTAGAGTTTTCGGTGCCAGTGTGTTGTCGCAGGTGGGTTGTGCTGGGTCCAAGGTCTTGGTGGTGGTGTAAGTTTGGCAGCAGCGGAGGCAGCTGAAGGGACCTTCGGTGTTAGCTGGCGATGCTTGCTTGCAGTTGTTGGTGCATCCTGGGTTGAGTGTGATGAGTGCTGTTGAGTGTGATGAGTGCTGCTGATGTGATGAGGCGGCGGGTGGGAGGACCAGGGGTCCTGGCACTGGTAGCGGATGGGCACAGTCGGGCTTGCCTTAGGCGTGCCAGTGGCGCAGCCGCACGGCAGCCGTCATTAAGTGGAGAGGTGGGGGGAGGAGAGGACAGCTGGGAGGTGGGAAACGGCACAAAAGTGGGGGCAGGGCCAGCAGCGGTGGTGAGAGAGAATGAGAGGAGGAGTAGGAGGGCGTGGCAGCAGGGCCGGCAGGGAGAATGAGGGGAGAGAGAGAGAGAGATGCAAGAAAGATGCGTGAGCAGAAAACGAGGAAACGATAGAGGAAAGCGCAGAAAGCGAAAGGCATAAAAAACAGCACACAAAAGAAAAAAAACGAGGATAAAAGAAAAAAGAGGCAGAGGGCAGCCCAGCAGAAAAGTAGAGCTCTCCCACTAGACATCAGGGATGAGGTGCAGGCAGAAGCCTGTGGGTTGAGGAGGGCCTTGAACTACTGACAGTGGTCAGAGTTCAGGGACGGAAGGGCTTCACTTGCCGGTGGAGCTACGCGGTGGCAGAGTAGTTCATTGACCAGGTCAGTGAGTGTGGGTACAACCCTAACCCCCCCAGTTCCAAGTGGAGGGTCACAAAGAATCTCTCCAACCTTTATGTCACTCATGAGGGGTTAGGCAACAGAGAGGTGTTTGATGCAGAGACGGGCAAAAGGGCAAGCCCTGCTGCCAACCCCCAACGGCACACAGTCAAAGGCCATGTGCAGTGGGTGAGATGGCCACCTGTTGGGTGTTGGGCATCTGTTGGGTGTTGGGTGCAGAGCCACTGCCCTCAGTTATGTGTGGCAGATACTTGGGTGTCCGCAGGGGGTTTGCACAGTACGAACTGATGATTTATAGGTTGTAAAGGTGCTCAATGCAGGCCTTCCGATCAGCCTGCTGCCGATACTGAAGCCCTGTGGTCTGGTATTAGTACTGCAACGCTCTCTTGGAGCGCTTGAGAGGTTCTTGGAAAGCACCTGTTACACCAAGGAGGAGAAAAAGTAACAGGTACACTAGAGAGTAGTAAAGATTCAAGAATCACTGACCTGACCAGTGATTTTTTTTTTTTTAATAGAACTCAAGCCAGAAAAACAGCCTGATTAGGAAATCGGCTACTTGAGTATGACTTTCCGACTAACACACTTAAAGGCTGCATTCGATTTTAAATACCCAAAGTAAGGAAAACTAATGGTGCTCCCAACACAATGTTCCCAGACCAAAACAAGTCTCCAAACGTATTTTTGCAGGTTTCAGCAACCCGACAGGAACACATTAGATCTACAACAGGGTAAGGAGTGGCGTCGGTGCTTCAGTTGTGAAAAAGTAGGCGTACCTGCCCTAAGTTTTTATTTGGGGCCCGTCACTGGTGTTGCTGAAAACCAGTGTTGTCAGATGCCAACGGTGACTAGGCTTGATAGCAGAGTCCTACCCGTCCTGTCTTTATCTCACACCTGAGGGCTCTTTGTTTATTATTGCTTTCTCCCTTGATCACTCTTTGCCTATTTTTCTCTTCCTTCTTCTTTCCACGTTGTCTGCCTTTCTCCCAATACGCTGGGTCCACGTTTGAAGTTGAAAAATAAGCCTCGGTACCCAAAAGTGAATGCAGGTACACAACACCTGTAACCACCGGCACAAATTAAGCAAACTCTGCCTCAATTTATCGCAGTATTCGTGGGTGCTAAAAGGCACGAAGAATTTGAGTGAACGAGCGTCATACAGTTTTTAAGGTAAGTAGATAATCATTTTTCAGTTAAGCTTAGGTCAAAAGGTGCCCGTGCAACAGGGCATCAACAACCAGTTAACACATCCAGAGCTCTGGTAAGGTGATCAAGGAACCCCAACTCTCACTGCACAATAACCTAAAAACTGGTCCCACGTTACCTACCTGTGAACACACCTAACCCGTGCAAGACTGACCTGGGAATCAAATTCACATCATGTACACACCGGGACCTGGAGGAGACCAGCTGGAACCCACTAAAAGGCCTATCCCCAGCGTAAAATACTGAAAAAGGATGAAAATTAAACTTCTCCAACTTAGAGCAATTACTTTCCGGAGAGGTATGAAGGTGAAACGCTCTTTTAATACTCCTAGCTTTAATTGTGGCCTCCTTTAGGCTGAGAGGTGCAGCGCTGTGAATACCGAGCACTGGCCGCCGTGGGCGGGAGCCGCACAGATGGCTGTTATCAGCCGAGGACAGTCGGAGTTGGGCACTCACATGTCCGGGACATGCTCGGTCTTATCTCGGGGTGCTTCATATCACACGACGTGAACAGAACTCGTCTGGCGGGCACCTTATAATCACGTGATACAGACTCCTCATAATAATATAAAACACACCCCGTTTCACTTCTGGCCTCTAAGAATCCTGCAAAGGTTTCAGCCCTTTTGTCCAAGGATATAGCAATCCTACCTATGATGCCTCTCTTATGGCCGGAAAGGCTTCACTTAAATGGGTAATCTTCTCCTAAAACACATGAGCCTACCGTTTTTTAATTATCATATGCACTAATGAATACACTAAACTACCATGAACTTATTCCACCACAAAGAAACTGGAGTAAATGCATGGAATGGTTTCATTGTGGGCAAAAGACTCCACATTGCAATGGGATACACTTGGTTCCCAAAAACTGTGCTCCACAATTGACAGCGCATTGGCAATCTTGCAGCAAGCGCGACCCCAGGAGCAACTGGTTCCCAGAGGGGTGGGTAGTGGTAAGGGTTTTTTTTAGGGCTTAGGGGTAAAGGCACAGGGTAGTAATGTTGTTTTTAGGGTTTGGGGGGAGTAAAGGTATAGGGTGGCAAGGGTGTTTTTAGGGTTATGGGGTGGTGAAGGACATAGGGTTGTAAGGGTGTTTTTTTGGTTATGAGGTGGGTATAGGGTGTAAGTGGGTAAAGACGGATTAGGGGTGGGTAAGGGTGGAGGGCGGTAAGGTTACAAAAAGGTGGGGTGCCCCAAAAAGAAAATATTTATTTTCATAACAACTAAAATAAGTGGCGAGAGTGTATGTGTGTGTGTGTGTGTGTGGGGGGGGGATACCTCTCCCATTTTAGAAAATACTGTAATGTATAATAATTTATAAAGAGGTGGCTGGGGGTCTCCCCCAATAAAAACATATATATTTTAAGAAATAGATATTAATTACAAATAATTTTAATTCTTGACAGTTACATGTACATTTCTAATTAAAAAGTTGGTGTTTCACTTACCTTGTAAATACTTACACTTACGTTATAAAGGCATGTGCTTTAAAGTTATATTTAAAATATCCTTAAACGGACATAAATACGAAGTTCCATTTCGTATTTCTTCATCTACAGCCTGTTCCCTTCTTTCCCATTAAAATAATTTACTTGTTTCCTCTGATACTAATTCAAATACAACTCCTGTTTTAAATTCACTGCTCTTGTTGACAAGTGCACTTTTTTATTGATATTGTTTTAACACTGCAAACATGCCACGTTGAGATGCTGCACACACACATAACTGCAAACACGCCATAATTCAGAGCATAGCGCAGTTGTGATACAGAGATGCGCCGGGCACTGAGCCCCACATGGTGATCCCTTCCCCCAGAGTGGCGCTCTGGGCTTCCTTCAGCAGAGTGCAGCCGAATTGTGAGTATGACTCAAGCATGGCACAGTTTGTGATTACTGCAGGCAACAATAGGGTGACCAGATTTTGAGGAGCAAAAACCGGGACAGGTCAGACATAAAAGAAGGACTAAAGACTTTACTCTCACTTTTATATCTGGCCTGTCCCGTTTTTTTGCGTAGCTTTGTGAATGTGTGCCTATACATATGTGTGTGTGTGTGTGTGTGTGCACACACATATATATATATATATATACACATTTACAAGACTACATATATAAAATTACCTATGGCTTGACCTCCCACCCTGAACCTCCAACCCGCCCCCACCTACCTCTTTCTGTTCCCACTCCGTCTCTCTGCAGGGAGCAGACAGGGGACTGTGTTGCCTGACGGTAACAGATCAATTACTTTAACTATTTCATACTTTGTAGGCGTCTGTTAAAGGAGAGCATACCTTTAACTTATGTTTCCCTAGATGATCTGACCTTTGTCCCAAAAACCGGGACATTTATTTAAAAGTAAGAGAAGAGTCGGGTCACCGGAAAAGTCCTCTAAAAACCGGGACTATCGGGAAAATCCGGGACGTCAGGTCACCCTAAGCTACACCAAAACAGACCTGGAAGTCCTGGGCCATCGTCACTGAGTCTCCCTTGATGGTCTCTTAGTGTGGGCAACCTACTTGGCTCAGTGTACTCCAGAACGTTTTGACTGGCATTATCCCGATGGCTTTGGCTGAGGACCTGTATTTTGGCACACATGCAGGATTGCGCCCTGTTAGGTAACTTGTTGTAAATGGCAAAAGCGTTCGGCGACCTGGCGCTGGTCCCTGTGACTGCACCATAAGGGCTCAGTGACCTAGCATTGCTCCCTGTAACTTTTGTAAATGGGAGCAGAGTTCAGTGACTGCTCTTATAAATGTAGTCCCACTATAAATGGCAGAAGAATCAGTGACCAGGTGACTGCAACAGCTTGTAAACAGTAGAGGCATTTGGTGACCTGGCACCTTTCCTGAGGCTGTAGCCTGTTGTAAATGGAAGAAGAGCCAATAAGCCACACAGGCTGTAGAGAACTGGCTTTGGCTCCCTGCACGCCACAACAGTGGTCGGTTACCTCTCTAATGGTAAATGAGTAATGGCGCTGCTGTGAATAACCAGGTAAGTAGGTGTCACCTCAAGGGCTTGCAACAGGAGCGCCATGCGCCATCACTAGGCCAGGCCTCTCTGATAAAGCAACACAAGAAGACCTAAGGTCGAGAGATCTCATCAGAAATCCTCTGGGTGGCCTTTGGACACACAGGAAATTTAACATGTTTGGTTAGTGCTTGTTAATACACTTGTTGCTAAAGCAACGCTACTGTAACCGCTTCCAGGTGAGAGTTGAACAAAGGGTCATAGGAAGGGGACTATTAGGCAGGCCTGAAATGTGCAAAGCGATATTTCCCTGCATGGTATGAACCAAGTTGTGTGGCACTCAAAGTATAGCATGTCCAAGAGCTGCTATAAACCTTCTTGACACACTGAAAAAGAAAGCTCCCTGGATCACCCCTAGGCTTAATCTGACTCCCTATTTTTGATGGACGTGGAGATGCCTTGCTGTAAGATGCTTACGGGCCTGGAATGACTGTGAGAGAACCTTCCCACAGCGAGAGGGGACAGAAAGAAGTCACCTGGAACAATGAATAAATCACTGAAAAGATCATAAGCAGAGGGCCACCACACGGCTTGTAGATCTGGGACTACTACTTGCCAAGAGCTTAATCACCCATGGGTGGAGATCACTTGCTGCCACCTGCGCTACCCGCTTGGGAGCTTTCCATGCAGGCATGGGCTTGGGTAGAGGGCGCTGCATTGCAGGGAGGACACCCGGGGCCTACGTAAGTAGCTGCTAGTAGCCAGCTGGGATGCCATCCTGTCTGTCTTTCAAGAAAACTCAACACCTCCTGTTACATCACTGGAGACGCCCACGGCTCCAACATCCATGTCAACCTCCCCAGCCCCTGAACAGTTGTCTGATGTGCCTGACGCCCTTCTCCGAACACGTTCCATCCCAATATAGTAACTGTCAGCGCATTTCTCAACCAAACTGGTTTTCTGTAATGGTGCATTCCACTTGTCAAATGACTGTGCAGACCTCACTGATGATGCTCCCTAATCGACAATAAACCCCCTGCTCGTTTTCCTTTTGTTGTTTCTGTTATTATATTGTATTCATTGCATCTTCTGCATCTTGCATTGATACCTTTTGTTGGTATTGCTGTAAACCACATGAAGAATAAACCCTAAAATTTCCCTTACCATCTAAAAACCCATGCCCACCCTAAAAAAAAAAAGAAATTCCCTTACCACCCAAAAACCAATAGCCAACCTAAAAATATATATATATATATTTATATATATATTTTTTTTTTTTAACTGAAAAAAGAAAGGTTACAGGGATGTTAAGTTCACGTTTTACCCGTACAAAACCATGGAAATTCAGCAGTTATAGTTACACAAGTTAAAAAACGATCACTTGCTGCCTAAAGTTACTTTGCGGCACTAGTTATAGTTTCTTCAGACAAGTATAACTATAAGTGCAACTATAACTGCTGAATTTCTATGGTTTTGTTTGGATAAAACGTCAACTTAACTATAACAACCCTCCAACCTTTGGCTTTTTAAGTGAATTTCTATGTTTTTTTTTTATTTTTTTAGACACAGACGTTAAATATATCCAGCGCACAGCCTTTGGCAATGCGCAGTGGGGGTTGGCCGCAGGGCCTGGCCTACAAAAAAGCCCTACGGTAAACCTTCCTGCATGCACCCAAACCCAAGCTGCGCACAGCCTTTGGACATGTGCAGCATGGGGTTGGATGCAGTGGGTGTTTTTTTTCACCCAAGTTTTTCTCTGGATCCGCGGATCCACCACCAATTTACACAGGGGTCGCGCCGAGTCATGTGGAGGTCCAAGGATCAGACAAAAAAAAGGGGGGGGCAATTTTTTGCCCACCCGACCCCTTATGTGTGTTTGCAGAGTTTTTTTCACATTCCTAACATGCAACAAACACAATGGCAGCCACAACTTTTCTATCAGGTTGTGGACAGCAAATCATGGCCTTGCTTGTCCCCCAGATCTGTGGATCCACTGTGGGTGGATCTGCATCCCTATATATTTATACTTTTTAACCTTAAATGACTCCGAAAGTACTGAACAAATTTAAAAACAAATTATAAAAAGCACGCTTTCTGGACCAAGATTAGGCTTGCTGCGAAATTGGTGTATACAAAGCAATCCAAGGTAGAAACGTTTGGGTCCCCTTATTAGTGATTGATGGGAGACAATCATCAGGACTTGGTGGGGGTACATCAATTCAGGGCTAATCTAAAGCTAAAATCACTTGGCGCTGCACTTCAATCTGCTGTTCATTTTGATCACTAGAGTGCTTGTATAAAGCACCTTTTCTCTAGTCCGATTCTTAGTCACAAACTGCCGGCCACAGCGTGTTCTCTTTTCCTCAATCAGAGAGTCAGGGCCTCATCTCAGCAATCAGCTGGAACCACATCTCACTCTGATTTTAAAAACGCATCCACTTCCGTCACCAGATTCAGCGACAACCCCGCACCAGCCGAGTAGACCCAACACCTACCCTGCGCACAGATCCACGCAGAGCTCAAGAGCAAAGCACCACTGATGATATTTACACAGAATACATTTAATCAAGAAAGCACTTTATAGTCTTTTTATAGATTCTTCTTCAATTTTCACCCCAAGCCTTTTTTGTCTTTCAGTTCAGTTATTTGTATTCTTCGGTGACACCTGGTCATCTAAAAATCGTAAATTCTTTACATCTTAATGCAATTGTGTTTTTTGAAAACTGTAGCCCATCCACAGAAATGCCAACTCGCGGTCCTAGAGTGCATGTCAGGATATCCGCTCTCTTCATTCTGTCACCCAGTAAAGAGCTGATATCACAAGGTATGCACTCAGTGATCTGGACACCAATGCAGAAGAGGTTTCCAGGTCATTTTGTGGAGGCTCTGCCCAGTCAATGCCCGTCATGGGTTTTACACCCTCCTCAGGACCTCAGCAGCAGCCTCGAACCCTCTGTATTTTTTCTTTTTTAATAGTGCTGGGCTCTAATCCCCAACGTCTCTCCTCTGCCCCAGCCCCCTCTCCTCGAACTATCTCCATGGTCGGCCAGCAGTGATGGGCTCAAAGCCCCTCTCCACATGCCAGACCCAGCTTCTTTAAGGTCCCGCCCCCTACTCACATAGTTTACTCTGCCTCCCTTGGAGTCTTGGGCCTGTGAAAGTGAAAAAGGCACAGATATACACCTTTCAGTTCACTTTCACACCCTTCCCCTTCCAAAAGGCCTCTTAAATCTCTGAATTTTGGCAAATTCCCCTTCACTCGCTCCCAGACACACATACTTCTCGACAAAAAAACTAACGCCAGACCACCTTTGCTTGCTCAACTCTGCCAAAGCCGTCATCACCCCTTAAAACCGGTGTTTTCGCCTGCTGGCCCTCACTACACACCCCTCTAATCCTCCACCCTAGACGAGAGACTACCCCTCCACTGCAGTCGCTAAATGAATGCATCGTAGCTGCAGACAGACATGTAAACTATTAATACAGCCACGTGTCATGTATACGTTTAACACTCCACCGATGGGTGGAGGCGGCCATGGTATAGATGCCTCACCAATTAAAAAAAGACGGCATCATTTTTTTTTATAAAAACAGCCACTGAACGCCTTCTGCTCGCTCGAAAGAGCAAGGCACTTACTCACTCCCTCACAACGCCGAGGCCGCCGCTATGAACGTCTGGCCCCAGCGCGCCGTAAGCCGTGATTAGCGCCGCTGGCCCGGAGACAGAATGCTTTGTCATAAACTTTTCGAGTGGAATGTTATTTCGCAGCTCATGAACCAAAATTGTTTAATGGTCCCCACAGCAAAAAGCAGACCGCGCTCCTTCTAGGGGGACGGAGAACCGAGCGCCCCCATCTTCAGGCCCTCCTAGGAGCGGCGGGCATAACTCCTGTATGTGAATTAACTCCTCTTACCACACTCCAGAATTACAAGTTGGGCAACTTTTACTGCACCTGGTAAATACCGGTTCTGGTCAAATCTGCACGGATAGATTTCGGAACGTTTTACCTGCTGATATTTATTTGGGGGGGGGGTTGGGGGGGGGGGGTATGGGGCAGGGGAGGATGGGGAGAGAGAGATACTAAATCAAGCGGATTTTGGGGCGGTAAAACCCAAACGCAGCAAGTTCTGTCCAATTTTATGGGAAAAGTTATAATAGACGATAACTACCACATCCGATAAACTCTTAAATACCTCAGTGTTGGATTTTATCACACGTAATAATGATCGTCCATGAAATGGGACCCCTGGTGAGGAGCCCCTCTTCTGTTTGCCTGCCTACACCACGTCAAGTGCCACCATTGAGGCCACCAACTCTACACTGTCCATAGACTTCTCCAAGCATGGCCAACCTTTGGAAGGACTGTTACCTCAGTTCGTAAGTGGATCTCACGAAGTGTGATAGCTGCCATGCGCTAACAGATACCTCAAAGCACAACCCAACCCAGGGCGTTGACAGAACGCTTTACAGCCATCCCACACAGCCCAGACGAACCAGAAGATGGCCATCATGACTCCACAACATCATTACTGCCTCCACTTACTGCCTTTAACAACAGTCCAGGCAGCAGGCAAGCCGGATGACCCACATCTCTGGTCATACCTATTAAACCCAATCACCCACTGCGCTATCCAACAACACACGCACTGTGAACAACGATATAAGCAGAAATAGACTTCTGAGATCATCTCTCAAACCTAATGTGGCAGCAGGTTATTCTGGCACTGACATTCATATATTCAATAAAAGAAAACTGCTAACAGGACGATATGGTTGGCAGCTAACTTCACAGCGAACGTTATAAAAATCATAAATTACTTCACAGACAATTCTCAGTTGATTGCCCACTAAGATTAAAGAATGCATGATAAACTTAAAAATTCCGAAAAAAAGTTTTACTTAAAGGGACATTAAAGCTACAGTCTAAACCCTATGTTGCACTGAAAGTCTGAACTTATGTCTAGCTATAAACCAGAGGACCACCACGCACTGTTCAAGATCTCAGGTAACTAAAGATGGCATCACCGATGACTACACATGTGACAATAACAACAGTCAGGGACTTGAGGTCCTTACAAACATATACAGAGAGAGGAAAGGCTGCACTTCCATATCATAGTTGTTGGAAGCCCTGCCCTCTCTCAAGGAGGTCAGAGGTAGAAGCAGGAAGAAAGTGCCATGGGCAGGGTAGAAAGAAGCATGAGAAAAAAATAAAATAAAAGGTGTTGACAAAGGGAAGTGGAGTCCCCCCTCACGGTTGCCAGAGAAAGGGGAAGCAACAAGGAAAAAGGCAAGGCGAGAGAAGACTGGCCATAAAGGATGCAATGAAAGGGTGAAGAAGAGAAAATCCTGACAGGCAGACGTCGGGGGAGTGGAACTACAAGAGCCCATATGATACACTAAAGGGGGTTCAATAAGAAGAGAGAGACATGGGGCAAAGAGCAACACCTGGAATAAGGTCAGGAATGACACTGGAGGTGGAAATAAGGGAGAAGACTTGTTGATAAAACATGCACTGACAAAAATCAATAATTCTGGTAATAATGACCGAATGTATGCAAACACAGGGGATGCCCAAACGCTGATAGCCTGTGCTGAATACACAAGTGCTGCTAAGTACATTAAAGCCAGACTTCTAAGCTTAGCCAATGCAACTGAAAAGAAAGTAGTAAACAAGACAGATTCTGGGACCTGGCTTGACACTGCAGCTGTCGCTGACCTTAAGGGTGCAACAAAGAAAGATCTGTAAGAAAAAACCTCTGGAAGAGAGGCTTTGGCTCAGCACGCATGCAGGCCTGACTTATTTATTGTGAAAAACATATGTTAACGCCAGTAGTCCACTACACTGTTAAAGATTGTAGATAGATATTTTGTTACAAGGAACCTCCCATATTACCACAGTAAGCAAAGACTTTGCTGTTGGTTACCCCTGGGGTAGGAGGTTTGCACTTTGAGAATATTTGTTATACCATTTTAGCAAGGGACATATATGGTTTTCGATCTGAAATTTTGAATATATGTGTATTTTTATGACTGCATACCAACATCTCACTTGTGGGAAAGCTGATGCGGAATGCAATAGGCCACAGGTGGTTATGGTGACAAGCTAATGAGAAACACTACAGGCCTCATTGGTTTTTTATGCCAGATGCTGTAGGTCTGATAAGTTTATTATGAAACATTACAACAAAAACAGGAAGTCTGACAAATTCTGTGCAAATATTCTTTGTTAAAGTCAATAGGCCTTCAAGGGTGGATTGCCATTACAGTGTGTTAAAGCCTGCTGACAATTTTTGTTACATGGAATTTCACAATGGACCATAGGATGGCACTGTTTTTGGTGTTGGTTACCCCCTCTGACAAACACTTGGAGATGAAGATTTGTAAAATGATAATCGTGCTGGGCCTTTCTGGGGTGTTGTATATTGTTCTGCTAACTGTAATTTTGCATATAAGTGTGATATTATGACTGTATGCCAGATGGTTGTATGAAAGTTTATGTCAAAGTAAGTAGGCCTCACTTACTTACTGTGAGATGCCTTTACTAAAGCAATTAGGTGTTTGAGGATGGATTGTTATTACCCTGTCTTGAGCATGTTTTAACAGTGGCATTGTTCATGTTTTGAAGTGCAGGGTTAAGCGAACTGCCCAAGAGTTCCCACTCTCCTCTCCATAAAGAATCATTGAGGAGAAAGGTATAAAGAGACCCAGGGAATCTCTTTTTTTAAAAGAGGACATTGATACGCTATTAAACTGACCTTTTCATTGCCATTACAGCCAATGATAGTGATATATATACTGCTTTATTAAGTTACAGTGGGACTCCCACTTCAATGACGGGGAATGATTCAAGCATGTGAAATTAGGAAAGATCCAAAACTGGAGAACATCCCTTTAGCAGATATCTTCAAGGCTACCACATGTTTACCATCACTATTGTGTGGATATTACAGCCAGTCAAGAGGTTTTAGTTGGCCAAGTAGTCCTAAGAACACTGTTCCAAACATACTCATCATCTGCTGGCTAGCCACCACTTTTGGGGGAGGAGTACTTCTTTACTGTCTATGCGGGACATGTGTATCCACAGCAATACACAATAATTCTACGTACCTTGTAATTATTTGTTTGCAGCACAAAGTGTTGCACACACACACATGTGCCCAACCTCCTCCTCCCCCAAAAACCAGTGACAATCAGAGATGTTTTTGTTTCTCTCATTCATTCCTTTCACATTGCATAGTACACACAGTTTTGGACACTGCTCTTCACTTACACTATTCGACCACTAAGTGGAACACAGTCTCAGGTGTATGTTGTGCCCTGCAGCATTGTGGACCAATAGTGGACTCAACACAAGTCTCTAGTGATTCAAACTTCTTCAAAACAAAACACTTTTCAAATGTTCATTCCCAACATTAGATAGTGGGAGTATGCAGAGCATTACAGCATGTGTGTCTAAAGTCAGACATGGAAAAAAAAAAAAACACAGACATACACACACATATTGCTATGAATTACCTAATGGTGGTTGCCAGTATGTAGTTATAGTTAGGACATACTTTCCACAGCAAAATCATTTTTTGTTTTGCTAATAACTTTGGCAATGTCTGACAAATATTCACAAATTTTTCAAAACTAGTTTCCCACTCAAACTGCTGTGTTGCAAGTTTCAGGGTGCTTCGTCAAGCTGGGGCTGAGAAAAGGGATGGGGGTGGAGGTCCCCGAAACGTTTTTTCTCCATGCAATTTCCTATGGGGATTTGAGAGGCGACTACAGCTGAACCGCTGAACTGAATTACACCAAATTTGGCAAAAAGCTAGCTCTTGGTCCACATAGTGTTGTCTTTGTAATATGGAGTAAATCTGTTCAGTAGTTTTGGAGTTATTAAAGAAAAAGATTTATGTATATCTAGAGACGCAGAGAGTCCGTGAAACTGACAGATCTTTAAATGAGATCCAGTTAGCTGCAACCACTTTATCCAGCATGGGAGCCATACCGGGAATCTGAGTCAGCCAAGTCCGAAGAAAAAAAAAACAGGAAATAAAACACAAAGGGAGGGGTAGTAATAACCTGAACCCCTAGACCTGGTGGTGGGGTCCCACACGGACCCTTTGAGGTGGCAAAAACGTGATTAAAAAAAAAAAAAAAAAAAAAGGTTTACCGGGCCTGCCTGCTTCTAAAAATGGGGTGTGTGCCCCACTTCTAGGCAGATTGCAGCCTCTGGGACCCTATCCTCCGGAACCCAGCCTTTTAAAAAATGGGGAAGCGAAGCCACGCACCTCCCCTTTCCCAGGGACCACACCCCCAAGGGCACAGCTGTGCATTAAATGGTGAGGGCGCAACACAGCCCCCCCATCCTGGAGCCATTATTGGCCCAGAGGACACCATTCCCCAGAGCCAGCTGCTGCCAAGCCCTGGGAAGGATAACCCCAGGAAATAGCTGTTTCCTTGCCCACATCAGTGCGGGCAGGGAAACCGCTATGTCACAGGAGTAGGCACCCCGGGACTTAGCAGAAGTCGGCCCTGGGGATAAGGTCCCAAGGGCCATTAATTGCTCCAGAAGTGGGACTGCGCAGCCTCCTCCCCAATTATTGCACTGCCAGGCCCCAGGATGGGGTCCTTGGGCCAAAAGTGGCAATGGGAGGGGGTGGCCATGCGGCCCTCCTATCCCTTTTTTGATAAAGCTGGTCCCTGGTGAATAGGGTCCCCGGGGCCAAAATC
The DNA here is from genome assembly GCF_031143425.1 of Pleurodeles waltl. NCBI lineage: Eukaryota > Metazoa > Chordata > Amphibia > Caudata > Salamandridae > Pleurodeles > Pleurodeles waltl. The sequence continues at coordinate 957,647,659 of NC_090443.1, forward strand.
AGTCTACGAGGGTGGCATGATAAGGCCAGGCCCGGGGTCTCCGGGGTTGAAATCGGTCTGGGGAGGGAGGCTACGTGCCCCTTTCCTCCCAAATTTGCCCCCTCCCCCAAACCACGTTTTTTTTTTTTTTATTACAAAAAAAAAAAAGCCCAGATTCATGGATTCTCCATGAATGCACTGTAAAATAAAATAAAAAAATTTGGCCCCAGGTGGGGTACCTGTGAGACCCCACAACCAGGCCTACGGGGTCAGGGTATTCCTAACCTAGCCTCTTATATAATTTTTTTTGTTGTACCTTGAGGCTCGGATGTGCTCTCCATATGGAAACTAGGTTCTACCTATGACACGGGCGACTGCCAGTAGGAGATGGATATATATATATATATATATATATATATATACATATACATATATATATACATATACATACATACATATATATACATACATACACACATATATATACATACATACACACATATATATACATACATACACACACACACACACACACACACACACACAAAAACACACCCACATACATACAGGTGCTAAATCAGTCAGGGCTGAGAAGGAAGACGTTCTTTAAGAAACATCAAACGCACAATAATAGGTCATTAACTGGTCAGGGAGACTCGATGAAATCCATGAAGTCACTAAGGATAACAAGCATTTGCATTGCAATTGGTGTTGCATTTGCTTGAGTTAAAGCTATTGGCATTAGAAATTCATAACTGGGCTTTTCTTGCCACATAAATTGGCCAACCCTGCCTCATAATTGTGTATTTTCCTGTTACATAATTCCAGTGGCCCTGCATATAACTAAAACACTTTCATGTACCTTCTTATTCTATCTGCAGCCAAAAATGGAAATATTGCCATGTAGCATCCCAATTTTCACCAGAGTTGCTGCCTGGTTAACGCAGTTCCCAAAACAAGATAGCCATGGAAAAGTAACAAGAGAAATAAACTAGAAGGGTCACCAAACATACCAAGAGTGCTCAAACAGTCATAGCGTAATAAGGATGGTAAGATGGCCTGAATCATGGTCATAACTGCAATAAGGAGAGATTAATAAAACATATACAATTATCATATAAACCAAATAAATATCTTAATTAGAAATAAGTGTTTGGCATCATACTGTAATGCTCAGAACAGCCCCTCGAGGACACCACAATGAAAACAGCCTTTGTAAGAAATATGGTCATGTTACCATATAGTTAGCCCCTACAGGGCATAATCACATGAAAAGAAAATGACCGAAAATATTGCATATATATATTTAGCCCCCAGAGAGTTTAGTGCATGACACATTTTCAGGGTAAGCATGTCTACTGCAATGATACTACAAACAAGACCCTTAAAACACAAACTACTCTCAGCTGTAAAACGAAAGTTCAAGTCATGAGAGAGGTTAAAAAGACAATGAAAGGAGTGAAGGGTTATAATTTTAGGGTCACCACTAACCTAGGTTGAGGACCCAGTGATGATCTAGACAGAGAACAGGATGTGGTGAATGTTTTGTAGGTGGTGCTATTGTCCAGGGACCACCACAGGCTGCGTTACGAGCAAAACATGTTTCGTAAAAGAATGCGCTGCAAAGCATTATGGGACGACCAGGTGTAGCAAATACTGTAGTATGTTGACTGTAATGCAAACAGTCCCTAGAGGACATCACAATAAAAATATCATTTATAAGAAACATGGTCATGTGACCATATAATTAGTCCCTACAGGGCATAACCAAAGGAAAACAGAATGGCACAAAGCAATCTAGTGCAGCAATATATAAAACCCCTATAGAGCATAGGGCCTTACACATCTTCAGGTCTAGCAAGCCTCCTGCAATACTAAAACCTCAGAACACAAACTACTCCAAGTTGTAAAACAAAATGTCCCAGCTGTAAGCAAGCTTAAAAAGGGACTGAATGGTTTGAAGGGTTATTATTTTGGGGTCCCGACTAACTGTGTAGGGACCCATAGCTTCACTACTGCTGATGGAGTTTGCGCTTTTCTGCTCTGTGAGGGCTATGGCCACCATAGTGCATGAAGGGGAGAGACAAAAGAAAAAAAAATAGTTTACCCACACTTAAGTATATTGGCAATCGTGCCATTATCCAAGTAACAGGGTCAGTGTGATAGGAGGTAACAAAACCGCCCCAAGGCAAGGGATTTTTGAAAGGCAAGCCTATAAACTAGTGAAAGTGATGGGCATGAGGTGATCGTGGTTAAAAGCCCACAAAACTTACAACAGGTGAAAGCGCTAAAAGGACATCAGCTCAGAGATTTTAGACCGAGTTTGCTCAGGGGAGCGTTTTCACTGGTAGGTTCCTGAAATTATTCTCACACCACACAATTCGTAGTAAGCTTTATAGCATACTTCGGCACAGAAGAAAAAAATAGTTACCTTTAGAAACAAAATATTTCCACACATTCCTCACCGTATCCCTCCAGCACTGGATTCCCTCTCTGCGTGGCTGCTGCACTAATGCGGGCGCACCCCCTTTGGATTACGCCAGCCACGCCCGCTAGTGCACACGCAGCGCAGCGCGGTCCCTATTACAGAGGGGGCCACCAAGTGCCCGCAGTCCCTTTTGTAACACCATGTTGCCACAGGGGCACAAACAGTGGGCACAAATGCCCGCTGCACTCCTAAGGGCACTTTGTACAATTAAGACCATGGACTCAGTACCATGAAAATAGCTGCACCTCTACATCCGAGGGAGCCAACGAGAGCTATTTATGGATGTTCGTATTATCAGGAAATTTCGCTCATTAAAATAATTAAAATGTGGGCCTTACGAACTCGCGATCAGCTGCCATCTCCTCTAAGGAAAAAAAACAGGAAAGAAGAGAAAACATTAAAATAAAAAAAATCACACTCCAGGGTTCTGTTAATATCACTCACATAAAAACTGCAAATTGCTGTCAGTATTTAAGAGAAACCCAGCTTGCTGAATGCACAAGTCACTTTAGGTTTTGTCTTTTAAACGCATAAAGTACATCTTTGCTATCCTTCCAGGAGAGCAGGGTGCGCTGCTCAGTCGGAAGCATTTCGTAAATACTCCACGAGTGAGCAAGGAGACAGCTTCTCTTTATACTACCTCCGGAGGCTGTGATGTGACCATCAATGGTCAGGCACAGCGACCTTTCTAACGCAGCCCCTCGCCCACACCTCTCCGCACCACAGAAGGCCTTCTGGAGAGAAGCGCAGCCTTTCTTGAATTTTACATCAAAGTCTGTTGACAACTAGAAATCTGCCGGCGGCCAGTTTCCGCGCCCCACCTGGAGGCCCGGCTTAAAAGGAAGCTCTTCGGTTAAAGTCAGGACCAGCGGGGACATCTTTCAGTGTCCTCGGGGCGGGTGGGTTTCCGTGTAAAGTACTGTAATGCACATGCCACATAACCCAACATATGATGCATAATTTCCAGTTTATTAATACAATTATTTGTAGCTGCAAGTTATTAGTTTCACCGGACTCTGGGAGAAATGCGGTCCTGACGCTTGGAAAGATATAAATGTTCACCTTTCACCTAGTTCCTGTGTTCAGACATTTTAAAGGTGTGACAATGTGTCCTGGCTGTGTAACAATCACCAATGACTGGGTTGTAGGGGTGGATTCTGTTTGCAGCCAGATAAAAAAGCATTACATTTTCTTAAAGCTATTCTAACATAGTGAATTTTTCTTCTGCACGAAAATTCATACTCGCATCACAGACACTGTTGTTAAAACCGTACTTATTTCAGGAGGATACTAAGAGCGTATAAGAATCCCACATCCATCAAATCCCTTACTAAGATCCAGTGTCTTGAATCCTTGAAGGCCTCTGCCGCAGACGCTTGCGCAATATAGACGAATGTCCACGACCGTAGCTTCTGGTGCAGCAGATGCAGTGGCACCAGGATCCAGGGGCCCGAGGGACCAACAGAACCCTGAATACGCTGTATTTAATAATTCAAACAGCAGCTAGAGTGTCAGTGTCTTTCCATGCACTAAGGCCCAGGACGCACTGGATATGCTACTGTTTCGAAAGGCCTTTTCTCAAAAGAAAGAGGTGTTTCTTGTTGTGTTTTTAAGCTATGCATATTTACAACACAAAAATCTCTTTGTATCACGGTGTGTTCACATATCAGAACAACACAATAAAGCCACCCAATGTGTTTTATAAATTACCTTTACATTTATCAGGTGCCACATTATTTACCTTCCATTTCCACGTAATGTACTCGTCTGCTAAGGCGCCAAGTCCCTTGCTGTAGCGGGCTGCTAGGCGCATTGCCGTATCATGCTCTCGCAATCACTTTTCAGAATGCAGCTGACTGTGAACAGGAGCAGACACAATCCGAATAAAAAGTGAACCCTATTCACACAATGCAGCACTGTAAACTGCGCATCGATCAGTAAATCAATTCTATTCACAGGCACTCTTCTCAGTCCTAAACTGGCAACCCGATGATTCCGAGATATCTAGAAAGACAGACTTGAGAAGCCTACGGTTACCGTGCACGTCACCAGCGTGAATGCGAAAAGCGCCTGTGAGCGGAACTGCTTCCAACCAAAGGGGCTTTTAAATATGGCGAGCTTCAGGCGCGGGCCTTGCAGAATATTCACCGTAAACGTCTGAAGCACGAGACTGACAGCAACAAACAAAAGTGGAATAAAGCCTTGTGGATCTGTTACAACAGAACACAAGAAAAAGGCAACGAAACATTACCAAAGCAGCAAAGTAGACGCCACAATTATAGAAAACCAAGAAGCCTCTTGGCCTGCGGGCTGCCCTGACGTCATTGAATTTACAGACTCAGCAATGCGCTCTGGAGATGAGCCAGGGGGCATAGATGTTCCTGTAACGCATACACAGGCAACACACGACCCCGAAGACATCATCAGCGGAGGTCATTTGCTCGTATTTCCATGTGTGCCTGTCACAGCCAGTAGGTGTCGCTGCCAGCTCGGCCCAGGGCTGTGGACAGGGTTGTTGCAGAGGTCCCAAAACGGGCTACGGGCTCACCTCCTTTTTACACCCGGTTCACCCAGCGTGCCATGGCCAGAGGGCATTTAATCCGTAGCAATCATGGGTCAGCGACTGGTGCCCGCTTCCAGTAAACGGCAGCAGCAGGAAAAAAAAGTTATTTCTGTGTTTGGGAAAGAGGCGAGCAGCCCTTTGAAAATATATTTAAGAATGCTGTGCATCTAAATGACTGCTTGTTCTAGCAGCTTAAAGATCGTTTTCATCCCACCATACCGGAAAGAAATAGCGAATTTTATTCTCAAAGAAATGTACGCGAGGCGGGATTTAGGGTTACTTGTGTACAGTTCTTTCAGGAGAACTGTATGCCAGGGCAAGAATAGTTATCAACATTTGATCACAACTGGCCTCGTTGCGGAGACCAAAAACGACTCAACATATTATTAGTTATTTTATAGCGCTGTCCTGTCATCAGTAACATTTCATAGCGCTAGGATTATGCCTTCTGCCTGTTTTTTTTTTTTTTTTTTACTTCTTTTGCCACGTCCTAGAGCTGTTGGGATTGTAAACGAAATAGTTCTCATAAGTACAAAATGCACATCTCAACCTTCGAGGTAGAACCGAGGTATGAGTAGGCGTACGGATGCACCTGTGTGAGCTTTTGCGGCACAGCCTGGATCTGCTTCACCCGGAGCAGGAAGGTGCGGCGCCTTCATGCCTATGGCATTCTGGTTGTTGTAGTTTTAAATGGCAAGCATGAAAATACATCGCTCTGAGGTGGCATTCCATGGTTTCAGAAGGGAAGAACGGTAGATGGGCACAGTGTTTATGATGGCATGGAGTCATCTTGTAATAATCTGGCTAGGATTCTTTTTTATTTTATTCAGAAGCTGCAATTTTTCTTTATTGTGTTTGTCTGTCTACTGCTTTGACCCCACTTCTGTGCTTGAAGGAATGAGGGAGATCTGGTCTACTGTCCGCTGAGTGGGTGAATCTGGTCGAATTACTTGACTGCCTTATTCATGAAATTGGAAATGAGTGAAGAAGATGTAGGCGCGGCCTAGTACTCTCCCTATGCACACAACTCCGTCTCACACCCCCTCCAAAGAAACCCCGAAGATTGCAATCCGGCCTAGCCCAAACCGCTCAAAGCACTTTTCTGCCTTTAGCGAGCTCGTGGCTGAAAAGCTCGTGTTACGATGAAAACGCTCACCATAAAGCACTCTATTGCTCATTGGAGCCACAATGTGTACCATTGTATATCCCGTACTGGGAAGGCAATGGCTTCAGCTTCTCTGTGCTTCACTGTTTAGTCCAGCCCCATCAGCTTCGGGTTGCAACACCACAGGGATGGAAGGCATAGTGGTATCCCTCCCCGTCCTACCCGGGACACCCACCTCCAGGTTTTCATTCCTCAGTGTTATCATTGTGGTTCTGGGTGAGCCCCCACTTAGAAACGCTTCTCATGTGTGGAGATGGCACCATCCCATCACCCCCTTCCTGGCGGTACCATTCCAAGCAGAGGGGGAGTAGCCAAGACCAGTCAGAAGCTTTAGTGGGGCCCGGGCCAAAAACTAGGTGTGTGTCCGGCCCATGACCCAACTTACCATTTCGCGCAAAGTGTGTGATCCTTGGCAATTCCATTTCTTCCCTGTGCCTCCTTTAACGTGATCATCACATCTGAGAGCACCTTGAAATTAGGTCCATGAAGTGCACGGTACAAAGACCTCTATTGTGTATGGTTTAAAAGATCATAATGTTGCTCCATCCATAACAACAAGAAAGGCTTGGACAGGACTCAAGACAAATGACTTGCCTCTTGGGTCACTAAAAATTGACATCAGGACAAAAGTTCGAAAGAATCCGATGCCCTTCCATTGGCTAAAGTGCACAATGTGCAATCAGAAAACTCTAAGAGCATCAGAATTCCCAGTCACAAATTCTAGCCCACAATTTCATCATTTACTATACACTGCATTATGACGTATCCATCCCCTTACTTAATAACAAATGCAAATCACAACCAGCTCCATCTTCCATTATCCTCGGCATCAACAAGCAAACTTCCCACTATCATCACTCTCAACATGGTCAGAAAATACACCCCATTCCTTTGTACAATCGTAATTGTTTGCATTTTCACTCCACCACGTTCTGTCACACTACATCGTTCACCCTCTTTTTACTGGCAAAGTATGACTTGGAATTCACTACTCTCACATTCTTCATCAATTCTGTTATCCGCCTTAATTTCCCTCCTCCAGTTCACCATGAAACTGTAAACCCCAAACGTGCCATTTTGCCCCAAAGGATCTCAATGGAAATGCACACAGCAGTGGATTACTTAGTTCTCTAACACATGCACAATATAGCATTGAGTACCAACTTAGCATGATTCATCATAAGCCCATCTGATTTGGGGCTATGCAGTGCCGTCTGACAATGACACACGCCTTAGTTTCTTAAAAGGTCCTACAACCTACGAAAAATACATTAGATCATTGTCCAGAACAGAATCCTAAGACAAATTCTTTCTAAAAAATAAACAGATCACTTTTCCATAGTCCGCCCTTATTAGAAACTGACCTTCTATCCAATAAGCGCACTAATTTAATTTAGCAGAACTAACCCAAAACACTGGACCTTCAACACATTCATTCGGGCAATTTTGTAAACACCAACCTCCTTCCAGGTCTTAACAGATGTCGCCAATCTGAAGCAGTGATACTTCTACAGTTCATGCATCTTACCCGTGTAGGCACAAGTTTCACACTCTTCACTTATTTGTTTAAAACCTGTCCCTCTTCGTTAAACATTAAAATCGCTCAAAGTCCACTTGGATAGACTGCGGCCCATATATCCCCATATGAGCCACAACAATTGAGTTTCAGTCTCCCACCAGCAGTGGCAAAACTCTCACCCCTCGTAAGGCCTGAAGGAGGCATGTCCAATTGGTCTTTCATTATCCCATAGCTTTCTTTTCAGATAATCTCCCAGTTCACGTTTAACAACATATTTCCTGACTCTATTATTAGGTAACACATTGCCTCCCTCACCTTTCCACTGTCAAGCATCAATCACCACATTAAACTCAGATGCTAACAATTGTAATTGCATTTATATAGAACTCACTACCCTTTACGAGGCGTCAAAGTGTTTTTCGGCAAGAAGCACGCTACTGTGGAACCCAAAAAGGATTAGTGGTGGATTGGTATAGGAAATTATGTGGTAATGCGAGCAATGGACAAGGGAGTCTGTTAGATGGATTGAATAGGATAATGAAGGGACAGACGAGGGAGGAGTCTAGAAAGTGTTATTTGGGAGATTACAATAGTAAGATGAGGTTTCTGATGAGTAAAAGGAGAGACGGATGAGGAAAGAGTTTCTAGAAATGGATTAGGGCGATCATAGTAGTAAAATTAGCTTTTTGATGAATCAAAGGAGGGATACATGAGGGAAAAAGTTTGTCTAGGTTCATTTGGGAGATCATAAAATTCCAGACTTCCTTCTCTAGACCTCTCACATTGCAGTACACTGGGTAGCATAACTCGACCACCTATACAGAAACAAAAGGACTATGCTTTTTGTGCAGTATTACCATAAAAAAAAACAATCTAGAGCCTCTAATTCTGGAACAGAGTATCCCAAATTTTTGCCCTGCATTGCACATGAAGTCTGAGCAACTGGCATTTCTTAGGAATGAACAGCTGCCAACTCCTGCGTGCTGGCTGCAAAAAGTTCAGAAGATTTGGCCTTGTAGTCGAAACTGTTTAAGCCCGGAGCTACACAAACAGACTGTGTTAAACATTCATATATGCACAGACCTGCACTCGATCAAACAAAATGAACTTCTTTTGGGGCTACACGCACAGAGAGGCACACCTCTGGAAAAAAAAACTGAGGGCAGACATCACTCTATAGACAGAAAGTAAGGCCACCAACAATCAGGTGAACAAATAAGGTGTGGGGATATTTGAGGGATGCTCGAAGTGCACTGTAAAATCTACACTGACACGATAATTAGAATATAACAGTAAAAAACTTTTTTTTTTTTTTTAAATAATTCCTTATTACAGTTTTAATGATTACATTCTACTTCACAACAAAACACCCCTTCATGAATTGTTGAGCATCTGAAGGACACACTGTGATCAGGATATGGGATCCGTTTCAATAGCAGCAAAACATCCTGAAATAGAACAGATCTGTAAAGAACACTGCATCACAATGCAGTAACAGTACACTACGGCTCCCAGAGGCCAGCGACTATCCGATCACTTGTTGATTGTACGCTTGGCTTTGACCCTGTAGAGCGTTACCCTGTCTTCCAGCCTGGATGATGCTAACAAGCGCCACATACAAGTATACATAATACAGAGCACTCTCCTGTTCCCAAGTAAGGCTGGGTGCAACCTGTCCTTTTTCAGGAATCTTTAGACTGCCGGTCCTGGGAATTAATTTGGCACAGGTATAGTTCTCGTCTTTTGGCAGATGAGGACAATTCTTTTAATGCTGCAGCACTGATGGTAACCCAATTTCAAGCATTTTGTGCCACACAAAGAATTTGCTGTGTTCTAAAGAGTATTGGCCACATGCTAAAATGATAACTATTGCACTGCTATCACTACTTATATTTGAACTTCAGAAAATCACGGACTTCAACTTACCATGACATAAGCTTGGGAAATTGTCTTTGACTGCTCCCCTGAAATTGCTGATCCACCAACTGTTGATGGGGCGTTTTGGATAAGACTCTCAGTTTCAAAGGTGAACACATCTCCCTGAGGCTTGAAGCAATGGTCAGCTAACAGTCAGCGTACACTTAGTTTACTCTACTGTCTTACAACAAACACATCCCGCTACATACCAAACTCCGCTTGAAGGACACCTTCCACCACCCTGTGTGGTTTTTCAGCTGTCTCACTATAATGTTAAAAGTGTCCTAGTGGTCTGACCAAAAGGAGATAACCGCCTAGACCACAGCTCATGCTTATTCTTGAAAATGAAAAGTGCGGCCTTCTGCTGCGTTTTAGAAGGGGGTGTCTCACATCCAAGCGTCCTAACATAATCTGGCCCACTGCCCTCAAAAAAACGTACAAACTTAACTCACACAGAGGACTAACTGATATACTAAGATCTCAGGTATAGTGCCCATCCACGGATTATTACCACATCATATGAGACATGCCCTCATCCGAGTAGTGAACCATGTTTAATTTTTCTCCATCACATTAAACACAACTGTTGAGGAAATAATTGATAGTTTAAAAACAGTAGCATTTTTATAGCTTTTTTGATCTTGCACCAAATCAGATTTTTAGAGCATGTATTAAGAGTGGCACGTTTTTTGTCCCTGGTTATTGGAAGAGATGTTTGCATCTGTGTTTGTAATAAACCCCTCTAGTAAGTAAAACAGCACATTTTGCTGTAGGATCAATTTACTGCTGCTGCTGCTGGTTCTATCTTCAACGTCTCACCTTTTCTCTGTAGGTCATTTTACTGGAAGGGATTTAGGAGTGACGTGCATGGTGCACGAAACACAGAGTAAATTTCAGTAGGAAACGGCAGACTTTTTAAAAGCCCGAGTATGGCTGCTCTTTGGGGGACTGGGTGAACCACCACATTGGTGGTACACGTCAAATACGGATTAAAATAAGCAATGGGAATTCAAAACCCACCAATAAAACTAAAACAAAATGAAAAGTGAAAAATAGAGCCCGAGATAATGGGGCCAAGTAAGAGGCAGGAGAAGCCTGAGGGAACCACACGAAGTCCATTTGCTGCTTGGACGTATCAAAAGTGCTCTAAACCACCTCAAGAGATCTAGCTCTTTCTGTGACAGACCCTCTGCTTTATGTAAGAGACATAACCAGTTTAGCAGATAAACAGGCTTGAATCATAGCCAACATGACCGGAATCCCTAGTCACAAAAGCTTCACAAAATCGACAATGGAAATGAATAGCTGGCTGCTGACTGACAGAACTTTCATCAAAGCTTTAGGGGCACCGGGACAGGGATTCATATCTTCAGGCACATGTACTTATGCTGGGATTGTGAGGGTGTCTCTTGGGTTAAGTGCACTCCTTGGAAATAAATGGTTAATTGGCAGATACCTCCCAAAAGGCGAAGACGAGGCATGTGTGGTTCTTTGTTGATGACAATGCTCATCTGTCACATGGAGATTGTCTGGCACACGTCTCCCTCAGAGAATCTTCTGAAAGGACTGTTCATTCATAATCTTTGTTCAGTTCAGGAGGACAGGCTGAAGATTCTATTTAATCTACCCACCTACTGATATATGGGAACTTGGGTCACAAAATACCTTCTGAACTTTCTATTGGAAACTATAGTATTCCATGCATTTGGTGCTTTGACAGACCATAAACAATTCTGATGCAGAAAACTGTACGTTTTGGCCAACCTTTCCCACTAGAGGGAAATCAAGAAGAAACAGGGCGAGTCCTAACAGGACGCACTGAGATACCCCTTAGCGCTTGCAATTTGTGCACAAACCACATTTGCCTCAACCACCCTTGTTTTTAATCACACCCACATTGTCGTCCGCCTTGCACTATGATGATGTAAAGTGCACCTCTGGTTGGCTGTGAACCCCAGTTTTCACACAATCCTCTAAATAACATGAATCACCAGTTTGGAGCATTTTCCTTGTATACTGGAAACAGAGAGCACAACCACACTCTACCCTGAACCTCCAATACAGGAACCACACCCCATAGTGTACCTGTGAATGAAGAACCACATTTCACCCAAAACCTGAGATAGAAGAACACCTCAACTTGAATCTCTGATAGAGGAACAGCACCTCAACCCGGACCTCAGAGGAAGAAACTACCCCAGAACCTCAGATAGAGGCCACACCTCACCATGAACCTGCGACAGAGAAACCAAACTTCACCCTTAACCCCAGATAGAGGAACCACACCTCACCATGAACCTGCGACAGATGAAAAACACACCTCAGTATAAACCTCAAACAGGGGAACCACACCTCACCAGTGTCTTTCAATTCCTCAACACCACAGTCCCTCTCGAAGGCAATGGGGAACGTACAACAATTCTAAGAATATTTGCAAAACCACAACACAATCTTGACGTCACCTTCATTCAGATTCACAAACGGGGCATACAAAAGATCACGCTTCGATGTGCATACTACACGAAGTTCATTCACAGGCAGACAGAGGATAATCCGAGTACCAATGCCGTGGAGGTTGGCAATAATGTGTTTTGTACAAACCGGATGCAAGTATCTCAGGGGATTGTGAATGTTGCTATAGCAACCCCCCTACACTGGCACATAGATAGGTAAAGATAGTAACCCCCTGCAGACTGGAAACTGCACATACGATTAAAAAACACAAATGTATCAAAATATTTGACATCTCATACCATTTGTAGATCTTTTTACACAACAGTCATTCTGTGTAATCCCTGCAATGTAGTCAACAGCTACAATTAAGCAACAATGGAGACAACTGTTGATCCTCGGCAAACCTCGATGAAAAGGGGTCATTTTCCCGCTGCATGAACCAGGCTCTGCATGGAAAATAAGTAACTTCACCAGAGGCTTCTCACAGGTTTTCTTTTAAAGTGAAATGTGACTTCTCTTACTTATTAACTGTGGACTTAAGAGGAGCAGGGTGGCACCAGGTCACTTCACGTCGCAGGTATGAGCTTCTAAATGAGAAGGCAGCAAAGCACAGTGGTGGAACGAAATCCTGACTAATAAATGCAATTAGAAGGCAGGCTAACGGCAAGAAATCAAGCCTAAGAAAAAAACTTTTGTGGGCAGATTGGGCGGCTACTCAATGTCAAGTCAATAACACATGCAGCAACTACACCAACACACTCAGAAATTAAACCCATTTGTGGTGAACCCCTATTTGTCTGGACAGAATCCTACATCCAAAACACTTTCCCATCCTACAAAAGGAGCTTTTATACAGGTCTGTATCAAGCTGTACACAATGCAGACACATAACTAATGTATTTATAGCAAGCTAATGATGGAGCATTTTCAAATCCATATACTCAGTATGTAAATACAAGATGAAGGCAATAAAACAAAGTTAAAATCCCCAAGGGAGGTTTCTCCATCTCTATAAAGGAGCTTAGGGCTCCTGAGAAATCCTATGAAGCGCTCTTGCTGTTAGGCAGCTGCTAGGAACAGCTAAGGGATTAGAATGCAAGACCACAAATTCAATTCAGTGCCAAGTGTCTGGTGGAAAATACCTTTACATCTTTATATCACAGCAAGTTGTCCTACCTCTCACTGCGCTCTAACAATACAAGCCATAGCTTAGACTTCATCCACTGGCTATCACAATTACCAGAGTTCAATATGCGGTAATTTCTGCCCACACAATCCCACATTTGATCTTAGAAAATTTGGAAATGAACCGCTGATGCACCCAGGACCGCGCCAATCTTGCTGCTTCAAAAGGAGTACACGCTTGAAGAGCTGAGGTTTTGATGCAGGTGCATTATAGGCCTAAAATAACCAGTTTTTAACAAGTGTAAGGTTGAGAGAGTGGGTGTTAAAAAAAATCCATTACACCGTATTAAGATTTGAGAGAGGACCAAAACTGTGTATCTATCAAAGAGGCTGAGGTCTTTTTCTTGAACATCTCAGTGTTGGTATTATTTCTTCAATCCTATCTGCTTCCACAGCGTCGTCCCAGACCACGTCAGTCTGGCTTACTTAACAGAGACAGCACTTTCTAGTTTCAACCCTTCTTAAAGCTGCCTTCATCTTCCCTTCTTGCCACAAATTCAGATGCCAACTAACTTTCTTGGGTGTTCTACTTGGAAGAAGTCTCCTAAGCTAGCCCCATCTCACTCCCATAGACAAGCTGTCCCTTGAAATGAACTCAAAAACATTGGCAGGGTGGTGGAGCTAGCCAGCGTTCACAAAAGCTATTACCATTTCAAGTTGCTATCTCTTCCGAATAGTCATGATGGTCCCGAATCAGAGGAGCTAAGATGAGGGGGGATGGTGTTAGTCACAGTGGTTCTGTCCACACAAAAGACGACCCATATGATGAGCCCTTAAATCCTTTCCCCGTGTGGTCCTGAAGCATGAGGGCCACAGAGCCAGCAGCATAGCCCCAAATGGAACCTCTCCCAGATGGGGCTCACCAAAGTGTGCCGGGCTAGCCTGGAACTGGGTGGAGGTAGAAAGGGACAGAGGTTGGAGATTCAAAGTAAGACCAGCATCTTGAAAGTTGACAACCCGTTTTGGGGCTTGGGGATGACTGGGGAAGGTGCTGCGGGAGAGAATGTTTACACGGCTAATTGGGCTATGCTTTTCTCTGCCATATGGTGATATCCCGTTTATGGTAGAGTGGGGGTACCAAGAGTTGGTGTATCTGCTGATAAAGAGTAATCGCTGTCAATAATAAAGTACCTCAAAAGAGGAAATTCTTCAGATCTTTAGGCCCACCTCCCTGTTATAGTCACAAAGGCCCTATATCTGATGAGTCCTTGCAAGAAGATGTCCTGATGCTCACAGGTTGCGAACATGTCCTGCAAAAGCCCCAAATCATTCTTCAAAATGACTCTTTCACTAAGACTACAGCATCATGGTAGCAGAGCATGCAATGGCGGGTCTGATGGAGAGTAAGTCTGGGGCCCTGGAATAGAGTAAGGCAGAGACAGACCATGCTCACCACAGTAGCCCCTGTAACATCTATAACACAGGGGCTGGTGTGGTGATATATTCCTATTCACAGTGTGGGGACTCTCCTAGGGGTTGTAGTTCAGACATGGCGGTAAGATGCCCAATGGAGAGTAGATTGTGCCTGTCTATGTTAGTGCTATACACTTACCATTACCTTTCATTCTTTCAGTCCTCTGAACCAGTACATTTTCAGATAAAGGATAGCTAGAACTACGGGTTGGCTTTAGAGCAAAAAACAATACTGTGTTATGCTGCCATGAGGATGGAAATGTGGTTGGTGTTTTAGAATTGTTCTAGGAATGTGTGCTATTCTGCTGCGTTGCTTCACCTTTCTGATGATAAAAGTTGCTTGAACCATGGAAACATTTACAGAATTAGATGGTAGACACCTCTGAGTCTCAGCTGCCAGAATGGGGCGCATGAAGTTATTCCACCCACCCCAAAGCAGAGAAGATCATGAGTGGAGTCAGGCTTGTGTTACAGTGCATGTATTTCATGTCACAGGTCAATCACAGAGATTCATATTTTTAGGCCACCTAGGCCATCCTTCAAACACAAACGTGAGCAGTAATAGTTTCCTGGCCACTAAAGGAAAAGCTTGAACAGTTGCAGCTACTTTGGAAGCTGTGGGAAGAGAACACTGAGGCACGTGTATTCCTGAGCTCTGAACTCTGGGTTTCAGAAACCTAGATGTGTCATTATAGAGCCAGAAAAGCCGTGGGGATCAGCAGGACATTCAAGAGGGGCCACCTTCTGAATCCAACAGCAAAAGTGATGCAAGAAGAGCAGGATGTAGCCATGTGGGTGAATGAAAAAGGTAGTGGGTGAGATCTGGGATAAGAAGTAAAGCTCAAAGAGCTGCAATGCTTTCTTTTCATTAGTCTAGCGCTCTATTCTAGCCATGGAGTTGCGGCATCTGGTATAGGGACAGTGGTGGCACTCCACTTTACACTAAAGGTGGTACCGGGACTGTCACAGTACCAAAGCCATGGTGGGTTTGGGAGGCCATTGTACTGGAAAAAGATTGTGGAGCTCTAGAATCCCCCATTAGGAAACCTTAGGGTATCACTAACTTTAACACCCTGCTACATTCTTTCTTATGCCCGGCTCCTATTGAGCAGATAAAGGTGGACATTTGAAGGAACCTGATGCAGTTTGATCTACCTCAGAGACTTGGATTAAAGATAGCTAGGGCAGGGCCAATCAATGGCAACAGTTACGGTCATCTTAGGACCTGGTGGTCCTAACATTGTGCTTGTCAACATCGGAATCAACCACTATACAGGATTCATCAGGAACCCTTTTGTAATTTGGTAATTGTCAATCTGGGAGAATTTGAGAAGAGCTTATCAACCTCTTGGTAATGAAGTATCACACAGGACCAGTACTAGGCACTCCCGAGAGACAGTATATTGAGAATATATTCTGAATCATATCTGGTAAATGGTTTCTCTACTTTTGACCCTACTCTGTGGTGGCCTACCTCTAATTCCACCCATCTCCTCCCCCACCAGTTCAGGTAGCCAGAAACTTAGAAGTTAAATTTGATGCAGGCCTTTCTTTTCTTTCTCAAGCAATCACTGTAGCTGGTACTTGTTCTGGGCTTATGAAAACCCTTAAATGTTTTTTGATTTACTCCCTCTTACAGCCAGGAAAACGGTTGTCATGGCTTTAATAACATCAAGGCTGGACTACTGTAACAGCTTGTATGCCAGATCATCTAAGGCTATTATCCAAAAGCTTCATTTAGTCAAGAATGCTGCTGCCAGACTGGTCTTAAAACTTCCTTGCCGGGCTTCAGTATCTGGAGCACTGAGAATGTTACACTGGCCACCAGTTCATAAAAGAGTTATATTTAAGATCATCCTTGTATTTAGAGCCTACAGAGCCTTGGGACCCGAATACTTATCTATGAGAATCTCCCAGTATGTCCCTGTGTGCCCACTGAGGTCATTAAAGGCTAATCTTATCAAGGTTCCTACATTCAAACTTAAAACTAAAGGGGGTAAGTCACTCCAGGTCCTAGGAGCCAAGGCATTGCATTGCATGCCCACATACCTTAGAACGATCAAACCTAAGGACAGGTTCATAAAACAGCTGAAAACCTGGACATTTGGTTTATCTGATGCAGTTTGCTACTCTAATGATCTGAGTTAGGGCTCTTCTTGGTCAATAACTGGACTAACTGCTGGTATATCCCCAGGGTGTTCATTTCAGAGTGAGAGTTGCGCTCTTTCATTCATTCATTCTACCATGATGACTCCCCTACAGGGACTATCATCACAGACGTATTGGGAGTGGGGAGTTTATACAGGGTGGAAAGGAGGGACAGCGAAGAGAGGGCCATTGCTTGCACTACTACAGCCTGACTTTACAAAACTCAGTGCAGCGTCCAATACAGAGCTCAGCACATTCAGTTATGGTTCTCCAAAGGCCCCCTGGAGAACTAGACATTTGCTGTTTTTCTAATTTAAAGGAGACCACCATGAGGTGAAAGAAACTCCTCCATACAATACCCATGCGACCCTCTAGAATCCTACTGCTATATTAGACAAATTAATGTGGAGGAATAAAAAAACTTTTAAGTTCTATGCAACACAAGCATTCTCCCAGAGCTCGCTGTGCCTACCACCATTGTCACCCACAAGTGCAAAGCAACTAGACATATGAAAGGTAGGGAGGAAGGGAGGGTCTCCAACCTCCTTGCACACTTGGCCAGTGGCTTTTCATGCTCCCAAGGAAGCTAAAGCGTTTTTTCCTGTGGCACAGTTCCTCAGGGAACAACAGATTCAGCTATTCAAACGGATGGAGATTTGATCCTTAGGTTCATTTTCATTTAAGGTCAGTAACAGAACGATACAACTATACACACTGGTCACTTTTTAACTCATGTATGTAGCAAGAGCTGCAGTGGTGCATGCACATACATAAATAAGGTATCCCCAGTCAACTCTAGGTAGGTATCCAACTACTTTTTAATGGCCATGCACATGTTCAGGTAAATGTAGTGTAGACTAGACCACAACCAAGTGTGGTACTGGGACAAGTAATAGAGACTGAGACATATGTAGAAGGATGAAGAGAGACAGAAAGACTGAGTAAGAGTCAGAAAAACAAGAGATGTACAGAATAGACAGCAAACAAGAAAGTGATATAGAGCAACAGAAAGAGTGGCAGAGACAGATATATAGTCAGATGCTGCGAACTTGTGGGGACAATGTCAGAAGGGAGGAATGCAAGACACTGGGTGTAGTGTTAAAAGCTGAAAAGATCACTGGGTGGAGTGTGAAAAGCTGGAAAGGTTGTGGTTTTTGTAGGGCTTAGGCGCAGAGTAACCGACATACAGGGAGCAGATAGATCGTGGTCCAATGAACTCGACTGCTTCAGTAAGAATGCCTATCTGACATTGAAGCCCTTGGTCAGCTGGTCATGTACATGCCTATGCAGAAGGCACTCAGCCATTTCACTGGCACAGGTACTGAGCTGAAGACTTCCTGACAACAAGAGAGTCTGGGCCTTTTTTTTTTTATTGCCACCTACTTCTTGATGCTCAAAAGGCAGAGGACACAACCCTTAGTATGTACTGGTTATTTATACAGTGCAACGTTCACCCATTTCTTGGCCTCTTGGCACTTTGTGCAGTCACCAGTCTGCAGTTGTGATTCATACAGTGGAGTTCCCTATCCCGAATCACACTGGTGTGGGTGAGAGGGTTATTCTAGGGCACTGGTGTGTTGCACAGCACTATCATAGAGGCACACCGGATGCCATTAATGTTCAGAGATCCAAGTAAGCTTTAGAGGCAGCTACTGCTGTGCTGTTTCACTGGTAGCAGGCTGCACACAAAGCCCACACTCACCAAGTAAACATTTTATCTCCTTGCTCTAACCCCGGCTTCACAGGGGGAAGAATGCTAACTGAGCTTGAATTGTTACTGGCCTGAAACAAGTCATTGTCAGATATTGGCCTAGAGTCAAACTTTCACAGAGGAGTAGTTGTTCGTAAGCGCAACGCAAGCGAGCAAGCGCTTAAGGCTAAGCGGTCCAGCTAATGCCTAACTCATGGGTCACTGAGAGGCTTTCTGAAGCAGGTGCGTTTCACTTACCTTATCGAGCCAAACGAATTTTGCTTAATGGTAAAATAAATCGGACTAAATACAAAATATAATTTCTATAGCGTTTTTTTAACCTCCGACTATTTGTAATACTCATTGTTACAGTGGACATTTATTTTATTGCATTTCACTTACCTGCAGCCCCCGTCGTCTCAAAATGCTGGAATCGTCCATTTTGTGAGAAAACTGAACTGTGTACGTGCCGAGGCCAAGGGGTGTTAGTAATTCCTGCAGGTATCCACCACTCCTGCACTGCCTGCCTCACATCAGGATAGCAAACTGCAGAAGGGAATCTCCTCCATCGTCAAGCCTCTCCGGCTTCCAAAAATAGCAGACACTCCTTGACCCTGGGTGGCAGCTCTCACTACCACAAGTGCAGTTAAATGTGGCACCAGTGTCTAGCTCACATTAGTCAGGGTGCGCACAATCGGCACCTTTTTACCAAAAGCCATCCACACTCTTGATATTAGTAAGGCAAATTTGCTTGCGATCTTTGGTTTGAAATCCTTGTAAGGTGACCTTGTGTGCACCCAGAAGGTATAAAAAACAAGGAGCCTTCGATCTATCAATTTCAGTAAACTATAAACTCACAAATAAATCCTAGTATGTGGTATGTTGTGCAACTGAGGATCGCTTTCCAAATAATGTGGCTAAATTCCGAACCATATCATTGAAAGGAGATTCCTAACTTCACTGTCACTTTGCATCAAGGAGGCAGTTGTCCGATCCTTTTAGGGAAGGCAGTGGACTCCTGTGGCATTGACACTCAGTGCGATGGTGTGGCTGCTTCTAGGCGCCTTGAAAGGCTCTCCAAAACACGTGCGCAGTTTTGAGCATGTCACAATACATTTATTTCTTCTCCCATTTGTCAGAAGGTGACAAGTCCGCCTACGGGAACTATTCCTGGTTAGTTCCCCATGAGCACCTAGGACTGGGCGTTTGTCTGATGTGGCCCCCTAGCCCAGGAAAACTGCAGCTGCGACCATCAGTACTTTCGGAATCCCACAGCTGGTTCTGTGCGCTCCAGTGCGCTTACAGTCTATCAAAGTTGCCTGATGTGAGCAAAAGTTGACCAGTTGGGGCAAAACAACCCCAAAATATAAGTAAACGACCTTGCTTTAAACTCTTGAAGAGTGGACACGTCCAGTATGTTCCACCTTGAGTAGACACTTCCTCTCATGGCGGAGATGTCCACGTCCCACCGACACCGGCACCCAGGAGTCTTAATTCAATGAACCGATCTCAAGTTCAAAACCCCACCAGGGAGCACTGTGCAGAGGCGTCCCGCGGTCCCCTGGCAGGGGTTACAGGGAACCCACGGGGCCCTGGCATGGATGCGGGCGGCATGCTCACTCCCTGGCCAATGAGAAAAGACGGACAGCTTGCCACTTCCCGACGGACGGGATCCACCGTGGAGGGCAGAAGCGGCAAGAGGTGGGCGGCGAAGAACCGGTTGGCAAAGTGAGGGATCCGTGCAGTAAACTGACCCCCCTCAGGATCGGGTGTGTCCAAGGGGTCGGGGGGCGCCGGCTGCTGCCTATGCACGGGGGGGGCACGTGGATCAGGCACTGAGCTCGCTGCAGCCGGAGCCCACCCGCCGCGTTCCCTGCCAGGGCTCGGTGTCCAGCCGGCTCCCTCTCCTCGCCCCTGCACCCGCAGCCTTTGTGATCAGCGGCTCACTGCTGCCGGGAGCCCAGCGCGGGCAGAGCGGGAGGCCAGGAGCGGGCGCAGCCCCAGCCCGCCCCTTAAAGGGGCAGAGCACCCGGCCTTCCTAGACAGCATCGAGGGCCGCTGCCACCTACCTCCTGGCGCTGGAGGAGGGTGGCACAGATCTGCAGCTGTGCCTGCTGCCAGTGCCACCTTCTAGCACCGGAGGGCACCGACCTGAAGCTACCACCTCGTAGCACCGGAGGAGAAGGGCACAGAGCTGCACCTGCTGCCACCTACCTCCTGGCATCGGAGGAGGATGGCACAGACCTGCAGCTGTGTCTGCTGCAAGTGACACCTACTAGCACCGGGGGGCACCGACCTGCAGCTACCACCTCCTGGAACCGAAGAGGATAGCACAGACCCACAGCTGCACCTGCTGGCACCTGCCCACCAAGCACCAGAGGAGGATGGCACAGACCTGCATCGGTGCCTCTTTCCAATGCCACCTCCTAGCAACGCAGAAGGGCACATACCTCAAGCTACCACCTCCTAGCATTGGAGGAGGATGGCACAGACCTGTGTCTGTTACCAGCGCCACCTCCTAGCACCGGAGGGCACCGACCTGAACATACCACCTCCTAGCACTGGAGGAGGATGGCACAGACCCACAGCTGCACCTGCCGTCACCTGGCACCGGAGGAGGACAGCCCAGACTTGCAGCTGCTGACTGCTGCCACCTACCTCCTAGCATCAGGGGAGGGCACAGACCTGCGATTCTGCCAGCTGCCAGTACCTCGCACCAGAGAAGGACAGAGAACTGCAGCCACTGACACCTCTTAGCACCAGAGAGCACAACTGTCACCATCTAGCACGGGGGAGGACAGAGCTGCCGTCGGATGCCCCCCAGCACGGGTGAAGGCAGAGCTGCCGCCTGATGCCACCATCTAGCACGGGGGAGGACAGAGCTGCCGTCTGATGCCCCCCAGCACGGGTGAGGACAGAGCTGCCGCCTGATGCCACCTCCTAGCACAAGGGAGGGCAGAGCTGCCGTCTGATGCCCCCCAGCACGGGTGAGGGCAGAGCTGCCGCCTGATGCCACCTCCTAGCACAAGGGAGGGCAGAGCTGCCGTCTGATGCCCCCCAGCAGGGGTGAGGGCAGAGCTGGCGTCTGATGCCACCTCCTAGCACCGGGTGAGGGCACAGACCTTCTAGCACCGAGGAGTGCAGCAGGCGCCTTCTAGCACGGGAGGAGGGCACAGACCTGCAGCTGCAGGGGGTAGGAGCACACGAGGCGGCGGGGGGGGGGGGGGGGGAGGGGGGGGAATGGTGGCGAGGGCAAGGAATGGCACTATTAACAGCAGCAACCACGATTTTATGCAAAAGTTCTACTCTTCATAGAGTTCTTAAAATGCATCTCCTGCCAGAACCTCCATCAACATTTGGGAACACCAATTAAGCATCTATTTATTAGACACACAGGAAAGAATTCTATTGGCAGACTGACATAGAAGAAAGAGACATGTTTGGCAGGATAAAGTAAAAACATAGAAATATTACTTTTTTCCTTTCACTAAACTGCAACAGCTTATTAAGGTATCTGTGCATACCTGTGAACATGATTCAGTAGCTTTCCATTCGGAGCAACAACTTCAAGGTGGGAGGGGGCTTTGTGTTTTTCACTTCCATGCGAGACCAAAACAAGGGACTGAATTAAAGGGTCACCAGCCCTTCTTTTGTTCGAGTATGTGCGCTCGGAGCCACCTGGAGCCTTAGATGCAAATGCAACGAAAGCAAGGCTGGACTGGCCACAGAGGGCGTCGGGCGTTTCCTCGGGAGGCTGGAGGGGTGAGGAGGCAGGTTTTGTCGCAGGGCAGGAATATGACCTCCAGTAACAAAATCGGCAAGCCTGGCAAGCACAACCACTCACTTCTCAATCCAGCTGCAGAGCTCGCCCTATGTCCAGCAGTTTTCAGACAACAATATAAGTGCCATGGTTAATATCCCTAGTGATTGATATCCCTCTGCTGAACAAAGATTGGAGATTGGCTCTTTTGATTAGACTAAAGTAGCTCATAATATGCCTGCTGCAAAGAACATGTACAATTCACATCACAGAACTGTATTCAATGTGTATAGCTCAGTGGATTTCTGCTTTTGCCACAGGGATCCTTTTGTAACTTGCTTACAGTCGTAATGAAGCACAGTGAGCTATGAACTGCCATCAAAGAGCATCATGCAAACTGCATGGCACTGGTTTGATAGCTATGCCCCCACCCAGTCTTTCATTGTTCTACTGTTGCTAAAACTGGTATATATAGAAATACATTCTTATTAGTAAATCCAACCCCAACTACTGTGTTAGATTTTGAATCCCGAGTTTGTGCTTCTCTAGCCCAAACACTTGTCAACAAATGCCTGCCTTTATGGATGACTTGCAAATCCTACACCTGGTATACCCTTTTGTCTTAAGTAACATTTTCTAAACACTGATTTACGCACATATGATTAATTGCCTCTGTATGTGTGTGTGATGTAAAGTGTCCTGACACCCTACACTGGTATGAGAGGTGCTGAAATATAAATGAAAAACATGAGAGACGGGGGCTGTGGAGAGATGAGGGGCACTGTTAGAGGGTGATAATGAGGGAATCACTGAAGAGCCCCAACAATCGGACCCTGGTGCAACTTTAAGGTAACCAAATACTATACTTTAAAAGCTAATAGAATTAAATATATAATGAAAAATGTGTAGTAGAATGCACCATTTTTGCCATTATTCCCCCAAAAAATTGGGGGGACCCCCCACCCGTCCTGTAGTGGTGAGTCTTGCTTGCTGCGCTCGCATGCCACGCACCGTATGGGGACTGGTCTAACAAAATTTGCCAGGGCTGCTTTGGGTTCCCAGTCTGGCCCTGACTGAGAGGAAACAAAGGCACATAGCGTATCACAAGTACTTTAGAGAACATAAGACTTGGAGGCAGGTTCAAACCCACCCCCATGTAAGAGATGTGCAATGCAGTGTAAGAATGCAAGATTTGATAATGATTTAAATGGCACCTACCAATACATTTCGTTTTTTTTAATCATCCCCATGTAAACTGGAAAAACACTTTACACCACACACTGAGATACAATAAATAATACAACTGACTAAATCAATGTTCAAGATATGTTACTTAAGACAATGAGAGTTATAAGGTGTAAGAGTCGCCTATGGTCCACACTCGTAGACATTAGTTAAGCATGAAGGGTTGGGAGAAACACAAAGTCAGGATATGAAATACAGCACAGCGACTGGGGGGGTTCTCTCACTAAAAAAAAAAAAACTTTACCAGTTCTCAGGAGTCCTCCTTTGCAATCTTAAAATGACAACAGATTCAGGACAACAACAAAAAAGAAGGATCTAAGCCTATGACTTAGTTTGCTTGCAGCTCCTCGATGCAATCATTATGCTAAGTTAGAAGGATTGCAACTTTTGAACTGGAACTAAAAAATTATGGCAAAGGCAGCAGCCCACTTACCAATCTACATAAAACACAAATCTGTGATCTACATGTTACACAATGCACTTTGCAGCAGGCACGCAGACCCACTATTTTACTTTGTAAGTCAAGACTGTGACCGGACAAAACACAGAACTCTCCCAGAACTGCACTGACCACTCAAGTTACAATAACGCTATTGCCTGGCACACATAGAACTCTACAGCAAGTGTCTTAACGCTTTAAGGTATTTTAAAACGCAGTCTCTTCGTGACCCCCTGGGCCTGCTAGAATAGATTTGCTGTCACATTTGTCCTAGTTTACATATTATTATTTTTTGCAGCATTTTTTCTTTTAAATGTATGAATTGACCCCCCAGACTCTGCTTTTCAAGCCCTGCTCCTCGTGACTCCACACCTTGACTCCCAATTTACGTTTCCTAGAGTATTTTTTTTTAAATTCCTGCACTGGGTGAGCATACTGAAAGCCCGGCACCTTTGTTATTGAAAGGAACGTGGCAGTACGTGTCGTGCGTCACCTGTTACGTGGACACCGCGAAGAGCGCGTCCCCCTGCCTCCTGCTAAGAGGCTCTTCCCTTGGAGGGGAGGAAGGGCTGCATGGGCTGGCGAAAGGGGGGCTGTTTGGCGTTATTGTCACTGGCTCTGCCATGTGTAACTTGCCCAGCGGTACTTGCTGTGACAAGATAACAACTGACGCTCTTAGAGACAAATGTCGCTGTGTTTGTCAGGCTGAATTAATACAAGGATTTCAGCCTTCCAAGGATTCCAGCCTTTCTTCCTCCTCGTGGCCATAAAAGGAGCATCATTTGCAAAACTCGTGTGTGCTGAACATGACGGAAGCCAGAGCGATTTGAAAACCAACCTTTTGTTGCGTTCATTATTACTTCGCTTCCAGACCTTCTGTATGCACAGTTATTGGCCAAGGATCACAGAATGTGGCCTAGTGTGAATGCCGGGATACACACTTGTGGTTTTAGCATCATTGTCTGCAAAGCCTCTCAGAATCATGTTACTGTCCAACTATAACATCCCTAATTGCTGGAACTGACAATATTACAATGTCACCCTGAATGTTAAAAAGAAAAACTCTAACAACCATTGGCGCTGTGTCATGGTTTTATACATCTATTTTTTTTTTTTTTTTACATTACCTTATGGTGGTTGTCAGTAAGTAGTTATAATTAGGACCAAGTATCCAGCAGAAAAGCATTCTTTGCTTTGCCAATAACTGTCGCAGTTTCAGAAATCCTCACAAATTTTTCAAAAGTAGTTTGCCACTCACTTCAGCAGCTGTGTTGAAAGTTTCGGGGTGCTTCATCAAGCTTGAGCCAATTAAAAAGGGAAGGGGGGGCCCAAAACGGTTTTCTCCGTGCAATTTCCCATACAGATTTTAGACAAGACTACAGTCTGAACCGCTGGACAGAATTACATCACATTTGGCATAAAGACAGATCATGGTCCAGAAAGCATGCTTTTTTGGGGGGGGAAATTTAGGTCCTAATTATGACTTCGGGTGAAGGACAAGGCCATCTGCCAAAGTATGCCGTCAGGTTACCACCAGTGCGGTCTCCTTCCTGCTGGGTCAGCGGGCAGAAAAGGTCAACAGGTGGAAACTGAGTTTCCACCCGCTGACGCAGCGGGAAACAGCCCACAACATTGATGCATGCTCATAATTGAGCCAGCAGCAATGCTGCAGTACGTAGTGTGCACCAGCACTCGCACGCTGTTTGCAAAGCAGACAGTGAACAGCGCAATGGGGCTGGCGATAAGGGCCCCTGCACAGCCCATGTCAAGTGCAGGGGCCCCCATGGGGACCCCTGCACCCCGTCTCCGCCAGCATTTACACGGCGGTGTTTCCGCAATGTAATCGCCGGTAGACAAAGAATATGTAATCGCCACTGGACAAGGGATTTGTAATCCCCGGGGCAGCGCTGTTTGCAGCACTGCCCTGGCGGATTAGGACCGCCAGCACCGCCAGCTCCTCTAGCGGAGGAGAAGTGGCAGTCCTGGCGGTTCAACCGTGGCGCAACTGCAATGGTCGTAATGGTGCTGTCGGACCGCTACATTGACGGTGGTCCAACCGCCACCACGGCATTGGCAGTCTTTAGACCGTCAGGGTCGTAATGAAGCCCTTAGTGTAAATCCATTCAGTAGTTTCAGAAATAATGAAGGAAACGAAATATAGATATCAAGAGATGCGGATCCTTTGGGGATCCAACAGATACCATGCTGAGATCTGATTAGCTAATAACACTTCAACGGGAAGTGTTGGCAGCCATTTTGGGACTCGAACTCAGCAGAGAGAAAGAGAGAGAAAAAGAGGCAGGATAGGAATTCCCTGACCCTTTAAGGCCTGGTGGCTGGGTCCCACAGGGACCCTGCTTGGGCCCGAAATTCTTTTTTTTATTTTTGCCATTAAAATCACGGAGGATCCGCAAATCTTGGCCATATAGTTTTTTTTAAAAGCGTGGTCTCCCGCACTTGTTTAAACTTCGGTTCCTGGGTGGGCGAGATCCCAGGGGCAAAGAACAATAAGTATATTGGGGACAGAGCGTACACTGTTTCCCCTTCCCCCCAAAACCCGATTTCAGCCCAGGGAATGCCACCTCTCTGGGGGCCAAGCCAAATTAAATTATGGGAGCAGGAGGCTGTGTGGCCCCCTTCCCCAGGCCGTTTACAGCTCAAAGGACTGGGGCAGGGACTGTGTTTACAAAGGGATGAGAGCTGCCTGGACCTCTCAAGGCCCCCAAGGCAGCCCGTGCAATTTGAATGAAGTTGGGCCATGCAGCCACCCTCCTGGAGCCATTAATGGCCCAGGGGACCACCACACCCCAGTGCCGGCTCCCTGTGTCCTGAGGTGCCCACCCATGGGACATAAATGCTTGCTTTCGATTGGTGGGAGCTTTGGTGGTGAGATCTCTTAGTAACTGAGCGAGCCTGGGGGATGTGGTCCCCGGGGCCATAAGTGGCCTGGGAAGGGGAGCTGCGAGCCCCCATCCTAGATTGCCTGAATATGGGGTGGTGGCCACAAGGCCTGGCCTCTGCCCCCCACTGAGCCCTGCCAAAGGCCATGTGAGGCACAGGAGTGGGTGCCTGCAGCCAATCCACATCTGCGCACCGGCCAAGGCCAAGGCCGGGTGCCTGTGGCAAAGGCAGAGTGCAGTCCAAAGGCCAGCCCCCACCATGCACAGCCGAATACCTAGCGTGGAACAGGGGTGGGTGTCTATGGGGGGAAGGCGCAGGGCCTGGCCACAGGCCAACCCCTGCAGCCAACCCCCACCATGCACGACCGAAGACCATGGGCAGCGGGGGTTGAATTGACGTAAAATAATTAAAAATTATTTAACATTAAAAAAAAAATGGAAAAAAAAAATATATCGAAAAAAGTCAAAAGTTACAGGGACCTTATTCTTAGGAAACAGAATTTAAAAAAAATCTTAGAAATTCACAAAAAACACGAAGGTTACAGGGACAGTCTAGATAAGTTCAGAATTTATAAGCACAAAACCATAGATATTCACCAGTTATATTTATTATCTCAAGAAACTATAAATCGTGCCCTCCAGCAACTATAAATCGCACCCTCGCCCTGCTACTTATTCCACATATCACACCATGAATGACATCTTCTATGACATCACCCAGGCCTCGAAAAATCACAAAAATGTTACTAGACCTACAAGCCGAGTAGCTTGAACATTCACAGACAGTAAGTTTCCAAGAAATGTACAAAAACATTCCCTCTAATTTGCAGCTTTGCAGATAAAACTATATAGTGTATTAACAATAATCTGTGAAAATTAGGTTTTAGAAACAATATTTATCATTTGCACATCACCAAGTAAAGTGTTCTGACTTTTTTTCATCCTATTAAAATATTTTTTTCATCACACAAGTACAAAAAATGGTCCTTTACAGCTACTGAAATATATTTTGAAATGATTGTTAAGTTAACTTAGTTATATCAAATATTGTGTGTTAGAAAAGACCAGATACCCACAGCCTTTCATTTCACACAGGTCAGACAGTTCACCTTACAAAATCCTGGAACTCTGCAGTCACAAGGAAAAGTATTTGCATTACAAGAAGCCAAACTGACTTTTGACCTCTGTCTCTCAACATGGAGCAAATGTGACAAGAATAAGATTCAAATGCATCTTAATTGCTAATACAGTTTCTGTCTGAACGGAACACCTGTTCTTTGTCCACTACCCAGAAGGAGTGAGTAGGTTGTAAAAATAGCTTGACCTCATAAACAATTAGTCGCTATAGCAAGTGGTCGAGTAGATTTTTAAAGCCCTGCATCATCCAGCATATAATGCAAGTTTTACAATAAAATTAGAGATGACAAAACTGTGCATGGTGGGGGCGCGTGTTATAGTTACCTTAGGGCACGAGTTTGTTTCTTGAGATATATATATATATATATATATATATACACATATATACATATTGATCCCATGTTGTATGCCATGGTGGGCAGAAGCACAACATGAATGACAGTTTAACAGGACAATTGTTGAAGCTGCTAACTAAACCCCCCTCTATGTAACTATATTATGTATGATTGTTCTGGTAAAACAGTAGTCTGGAGACTTGAAGGCCATACCTAAAAGAAACACAACATCATTTTTGCAGTCCTGCAACCTTCTAGCATGAGCCAGAGAAAGGGTATGCTAAGGCTGGGATTTCCCCGTGGGTTTATAGTTATTTACAACTATTTCCAAGGCCCAGTCAAAACCTGCAAAGCTATATTTACTACTCTCCAAGGCTGGCATAAATAGGTTTCCACAGTGGGAAAGTCCAGAGAACCCTGGTCATCATTTCTAAAAGTAATGGGGCTGTAAGGCAAGGAATTAAAACGGTAAAAAAGTTAACGGGTGCATTTTCTCGAAGGTCTGTGCATGAGTAAATATACCCAACTGTAGTTGCTAATGTGAAAATTGTATTCACAAAAAAATTCTAAAGAATTCATGGGAAAACTATAACAGTCAAAGCTTTCTATTGACTACTACTGAAGGCCTTTCGGAACAGCAAACGATTCGTAAAATTGACTCCAAACCTAAGATAAACCTACAAGAGTAGCTGGCCCTGTGAGCATGTGTGATGGACGCAGCACTCGTTTACATTTCACAAAGTCACTACCGCCCTCAGCGGCAGGATGTCTCCGCATATTATTTCGCTTCGGTAACGATGAAAAATATTCTTTGCATCTATGTTATTTTCAGCACAATTAACTGGTATATTCTCCCTTCGGGAGGAGCCAATATAATGCCCGAATGCACGCACAGCACTACTTCCATCCACACTGACTGTCCAGCATTGCACCTTCCACTCACCCCCTCACTCGTGGAGTTTGTTTGCTCCTAAAACTGGGGAAACCTTTTAGTTAACAATCATTGTATCTGCACATTTGGCCAGAAACCATTAATCTCTGATCTGTAAATATCCAAGACACAAGCTTTATTTTCAGGCTTAGTGCCTACCTCCCTCTTGTACATTTGAAGAGCTCCCTCCAGTGCAACTGGTCGTTCGCCAGCACATTCTTCTATAATGTAGAAGTACTTCATGTGATATGTATTATGTTTTGCATCTTCCTGGAAGCAATCAGCATCCTGGTCATGTATCTTCAGATCTCTCCTTTCCCAAGTCTCTGAGCCTCAGCTTTAATTGGTGATTAAGAATGTTAAAATATACAGCAATAATGACCATGATGCACACGCACCACAAACTGAACTGAAAATCGCTACCCACCTCAGTTTTTACCCAACTCTGAAGGATGATCGGCTGAGTGACGGGGGTGAAAGAAGGGGGCAAGAGGTGCATTCTAAAGTAGGCGGTCCTGACATTCAGAAGCAGGCTCCTGGGAAAAACTATGGGCCATGCACCAATTGTGCTTTTTTTGCACATTAACCACTGGCTAAAACACCACTTTATGATGTATCACTTTGCCCTATTTGATACAAGGATTTGGTACTGCCCTGGAAATGTTGCCCTACCACTTTAAACTTCAGAATATGTAAATATTAACAAAAAATCAATAATTCACATGTTTGCACCTGCCCAGCTTTGCTAGAACAATGAAGCGCAACTGCAAATTCGGACTTGTAAATCAGCTGTCATTGCCTGGATGAATGGACGGAATGCTTACTATGCATGTGCTGAGTGGATGTTGCTTACCATCCAGATCTGCATCAAACTCTGGATCTGAATTAACCACACAAGCAATCGGCTTCTTGTTGTTCTGTTTAAAGCAAATCTTAGCAAAATGACCAACCCTTTTACAGAAATTACATTTGACATTTGCAGCAGGACATTTACTCCCCTTCACATGTGGAGGATTTCCACTCCTGAAACAAGAGTTAACATTCACTGCAGGCAAATTCTCATCCCTTATAACCTTAGAACCTCCCACTTTCTTATTAAAGGTGGATGACTGACAGAATTTCCTGCTTTTATGGCACCCGCTGCCTCAATAGGCCTATCATCAATCTCTGTAACAGAAATCGGTGAAACGAAAATGCTTTCAATTTCAATAGCTAATCCATTGTGCTATACACAGCGTGGGTTCGTATCCCATCCTCGTCGCCATTAGTTTTGTAGTGACCACGCAAGAGTCACACATGTTAGTTGATTGAAGTTTATTAATACAAAGAGCTACACCACAGCGGAGGATGGACATGCAGGAGCTCCTCTGCTGCCAACACCAATTCAACTATCACTAAACATAAGTACACGTTCCAATAGCCCCTCATCATGACATTTCTTTAAGGAATCCCCAGAGCACGGGATTCCATAAGTAAGATCCACTCAGCGCGTGTATTACACAGGAGCCTCTAGCTTTGCCGGAGCTTCTTTCTGGATCAGGCGAAGAATTTAGTAGGCAAGTTATAGCCATAGGTCCTATTTTATAAAGCCCGCACATCGGTAGTAGACATAAGGAACTAACCAAACTACAGAGACTAGGCAGGATATGCAGCAGTGATCTTAAGCCTTGTTGGCACTCTATATGAGGAGGGCCCCGAACCTCTAAATAAAGAGGGCCCCGAACCTCTAAATAAAGAGGGCCCGAACCTCTAAATAAAAAGGGCCCCGAACCTCTAAATAAAGAGGGCCCGAACCTCTAAATAAAGAGGGCCCCGAACCTCTAAATAAAGAGGGCCCCGAACCTCTAAATGAAGAGGCCCCGAACCTCTAAATAAAGAGGGCCCCGAACCTCTAAATAAAGAGGGGCCCGAGCCTCTAAATGAAGAGGGGCCCGAGCCTCTAAATGAAGAGGGCCCCAAGCCTCCAAATGAAGGACCCCCAAGCCTCTATGTGAAGAGGATCCAAGCCAAGCCTCTGTGTGAAGAGAACCCAAGCCCCTGTGCGAAGAGAACCCAAGAGAACCCAAGCCCCTGTGCGAAGAGAACCCAAGCCTCTGTGCGAAGAGAACCCAAGCCTCTGTGCGAAGAGAACCCAAGCCAAGCCTCTGTGCGAAGAGAACCCAAGCAAAGCCTCTGTGCGAAGAGAACCCAAGCAAAGCCTCTGTGCGAAGAGAACCCAAGCCTCTGTGCGAAGAGAACCCAAGCCTCTGTGCGAAGAGAACCCAAGCCTCTGTGCGAAGAGAACCCAAGAGAACCCAAGCCCCTGTGCGAAGAGAACCCAAGCCCCTGTGCGAAGAGAACCCAAGCCCCTGTGCGAAGAGAACCCAAGCCTCTGTGCGAAGAGAACCCAAGCCTCTGTGCGAAGAGAACCCAAGCCTCTGTGCGAAGAGAACCCATGTCTCTGTACGAAGGAGACCAAAATATAGAGCCCAAGTCCTCTATATTATTAGAACCCAAGACTCTGTATAAACAGGACCCAAATGTAAAGTGGATCCAAGCCTCTGCATACAAAAGGACCTAAACCTCTATTGAGAGGACTCAAGCTTCAGTCTTCTCAAGTCAAGGCTATACTAATCACATTCTGTGGGGTCATATCCAATGTCTCGATAAAAGACTGACTGCATAGCACACATGACCCTCGTACTCTGTGAGCAACATTGGCTTCATATTTACTGCGGGCCAGTCTAGTACAAAATACTATCTGCTAAGAAAGGAGAACAAGGGACCCCATCATTATTTGCTAATAGACATTAAAAGGTGGCTCCACCTCAAGAGGATTCGAGTAGTTTCTTCTGCAAATCACTGTTCTCAGGTGAATCAGTCAAACTGGGTCACCTGCGCTGAGTTTAGCATACCACTCCCAGAATGCACTAATTTGCTAACTCCAAAGGACAGGATACAAGATGTCCAAGGAACGCACGATAACACACGTCTCCCTATAGGGATAGGATCTAGTCGGAGCTTAATGCAATATCCAACACGCATGAGTCGTTCTTAATGCAGAGGTGCCCACGGGCGTCCCTCGACTGACGCGCACAAGTCGCCCTACATCATACAGGGCACATGGAGAGCACATGCAAGGGATAACCCAGTAATGCGAATGGGATGCACTTAGACTGCGGCTGGGGTGATGACGCCTTGGGGGATGTGACGGAGGTTATTAAGAAGCTGCAGGTGCCCCAGAGAGGGCGAAGGGGAGATACCGACAAGGCCACTAATGAAGAGTGAGAGAAGGGGCCCGCGCTCCGGGGGTGCTCGTATAATGACCACAGCGGCCCCCACCCCTTCCAATATATTACTAGCTCTGGGGTTTTCCTACACCAGACACTACTTTCCATGTCGACACGTTATGCATTTCTGGTGATTTACAATTGCATATCGCGTCTCCTCATTTTCGCTTGCTTTTCTGTTCCTAGTTTCCCTTTACCGTGCGCCCCCCCCACCCCCGAGCCCCCCTTTACATCGGTACGTTCAAAGAGAACGCGTTATTAACCCGGACGGTTGACACTTCTGGACGAGCTCCCTTTGACTGAAGACATAATAAAGGGTCTCTCTCCTTACACTGACAAGTGTGGAGTTTTAACGTGTTTTTTTGGTCTGGGGGTTCCTTACACGAGTCGGATGGGGGGTTGTCGTGGGGTCGGATTCAAGGTCATTCAAGGTTGATTTGGGGGGTATCATTTGATAGCGCCAGCTGCACCCATCTTCGCTGACAGATCCTCGCAAGGCTGGAGCAGGCCCGGGTTTTACCCCGACTTACCCCGGCCGTGTCTGACACACTCGACTCGCGATGAACAGGCCTCGACCAATCCTAACCTGCTATCCTCACTCCGTTCACGGCCGGGAAAGAATCTCAGCGCCTGAATCCCAAACACCGCCTCGAGGCACCAGATGAATTTTTAAAGGACTCATCATTAAAACCGATGTTTGGGATCAATATTTGAGTCCTTAATTATTCTTTCTCTTCAAATAAGGACCCCCCCGAAGCAATACATGTCGAGATCGATCTGTTTTTTTCTTAATTCTTCCAAAATCCTTTCAGTACATTCCCGGCTGAAGATCTCTCTAGAGCAGTGGTTCCCAACCTGTGGTCCGGGGACCCCTGGGGGTCCGCGAAACCTTCTCAGGGGGTCCGCGAGAGCCTAGAAAATTAAAAAATATTAACAAATATTGACAAATTAGGTCCCCAGCTTCCAGTAATAACTCAGACGGGGGTCCCCGGATTCCCATGATGATTCCGTGGGGGTCCCTGGGTTCCATTAATGTTAAAGTGGGGGTCCACAGAAACCAAGAGGTTGGGAACCACTGCTCTAGAGAAGAGACCTAACCCGAGGGAGGAACATTTGGAGAATGTAAAGTGCATTGCACCGCGACTAGGCAACAGCCGGTCTGACAGGCTGTGGAGCC
The DNA here is from genome assembly GCF_031143425.1 of Pleurodeles waltl. Lineage (NCBI taxonomy): Eukaryota > Metazoa > Chordata > Amphibia > Caudata > Salamandridae > Pleurodeles > Pleurodeles waltl. The sequence continues at coordinate 957,681,373 of NC_090443.1, forward strand.
TTGCGATGTCCTATCACAATACAGTGAAATGTAGGCACCTCAGCCTAAAACCACATACTTATCTAGTTCTTCTGAATACTTTTTATTAATCTTACATGCAACGCTACAATTTATAAATCTAAAGCCTGGTGGTCTACGGAGCAAAGGGGTTTCGATGGCCCCATCTCACTAATATTCAACCGCAGTTGTAAGTAAAAAACGAGCCAAGCCAGCTACTATCTTCCATATACGACTTAGTTCAGTTGAAACCAAATCCAGGCTTTTTATGTTTTTTTAACCGAACTAAGCATTAGAATGATTTGTAACACCAGAGCCCACCACAGCCAGAGCTAGATCAGCCTGTTTCCACGGTTCAGTGTTTTGAACGCTGGCTGGTCAAGAGTTCAAATCCCGGGGAGGCCCCTTCACCCTCCCATCCTTCCCAGGTCGGTAAATTGAGTATGGTTAATTAGATACCAGTGACATCTGTTATTTACAGCGCTTAGAAATGGAAGAAGTGTGGCATTACTCACAACTAGAAAGTTATAAATGGCATTGCCACCATTTGGGTCTCACTGTCCACAACGCCTGAATGCCTGCCCTGTGTCCAAAACAAGTTATGTTCAAGCCCAGCTAAAGCCCAAGTCTTATTATGTGTCCTGTGATAGAACCTATGACTAGACGGTTAGAAGTTAAACAAGCATTTGCAATGCAATAGGTCTCGTGTTTGCTCATGTTAGAGCTGATAGCGTTGTAAACTCATAACCCGACTTTTCACCTATCGGCAAAAGTGCATTTATGCACGTAACCCAAAAAGTGCAATTAACTATGTAAAGCGCTCGACTTCTGCCAAGCGAAATCGCGCTAGTAAATTAGAGAAAAAGTAGTCCACGAGCCGGACAGAAAACAGCGAGCCTTGCATGTTTTCTGTACTTGGTCGATGCGCTCGAGGAGGGCTAGCCACCGGAAAAGGCATGACGTATGCATGCCTTAGACTAATGAAAGTAAGCAGATTTTAATAGGCAAGCCCACGAACCAATGAAAAACACGGACGTGACGTCGACAGGGCTCCGAGCCCTTTTCTAAACACTAAAGCGTCTCGCTGCGATACGCATGCGCGAGCGCATGCAACGCAGGCTCGACCCTAAAAACTGAAGCTGAGTGTGAATTCATGTTGGAACTCAAACACTCTTCAAATGCCCCACTATTGTGATATATATATATATATATATACATATATTTATTTTTTAAAGAAAACACTCATGTTAAAACGTATGAATCCTGTTCGAAATTCAAACAGTTTTATGGAAGGGCCCATATTAAGTGTCGTGATAAAACATCAAAGGTAAAGAGCTGCATTTCGCAAAAATTGCCCACAAAGTGTGAATCTGAGAATGTTCAGATCTCCTCTGCCTGGGTGGTATCCACTCTGGAAAGAGATGATTGACAGTAAGGCGACTGAACGGCATAAAGGAGGTTCCATCAGTGTGGGGCACTTGTCTGGATACAAGAGGTCACAGGAAGATGATATAATTACAGTAATATAAACAGACTTGAACACGATGAGTTCCTGTAATGGTACTCGTTTCAACTACAATCTGTAGAAGAGATGAAACATCCTCAGGCTCACTCCTGGACTCTTTTCCATTACAACTGCGTTGCTTTTGGGAAGTTGCCGTGTCAGTGTGATGAGGCAAGCAGAGAGCTCAGAAGTGAGGAGAATGGTTTGGGTTCAGGTGTCAGTGGGGCACAGTTGCACAGCTTAGGGGTCAGGAGAGAGATGCAGCAGCATTTGGAGAAGAGCTGGCCTGAAGATCCGAGGAGTACCAAATGAAAGATCTGAACACAGAGGAAGCAGATGTCTTGGTGATAAGGTGTCTCTAGGCGAGACACAGGATCTTTAGTGTGGAGAGCTTGGGGGTCAGGACAGAGATCAGCAGCCGTCTCAGCTGCCATTGTTTTGGATAACTGCTCGCATTTAGAGTACCAATGGAAACATCTTTATGCTTGGGTAGGCAGAAGCTTTTGTAGGTGAAACACCGGATACAGTCATCACACTCCAAAGGCACCCTGGGATGTTTCTTACAAGCTTCTGTTTCTGGCTGCTGAACGAGGTCAAAGATGCACGTGTACAATACACTGGCATAATGAAAGTGGAACTATGCAGAAAGCTACCCAAAGTAGCGAGTAGTTATTAGGGGTGGGTGAAAAATTCCACTCTGCTGGCAGAGTGCGTGGAGTTTTGCCCACTCCGCGCTAAGTTCCAGGAAACCTCGGGCAACTGCTGTGTGGCGGATTTTTTCCTTGTGCGCGGCTCGCCAAAGTTAAGTTGGCAAGTGTGAGAATTTGCATCTCCTAGCTCAATTTTCAGGCACTAGAACGCTTTCCGGCGAGATTTCTCAAGGTGGGCGTTGCGTTCATGCTGAGAAAGCAGGCATTCAAGAAGAAAATCTACTCAAGCGTCAGAAAAAAGCAGCGCCCTTTGGCGCACCACGTGGTGCTATCTGTGCTGATTTTTACAGTGCAGAAGAGCTTCTGGCGCTAAAAATCAGTGCAATGTGCCTGATTCCACCCGCTCGCGGAATGTCACAGAGTTTTTATGCAACTCTGCAGAGTGAAACTTCGCACGTTCTACCCAGGCCTATGTGGAGATGTATGGGAACATCCTTCTGTGCGGTGTGCCATTAAACCTGGTTATCAGAGGGAAACACATTGTAGGCTGGACAAACAATGTCCCCCATTCCTTCACAACTCTTTTGTTCTTTACTTCACCACGGTCAGTATCTTCATACATCAGAAACACTTCCAAGGGAACATTTTAACTTTACAGGAAATCAAGGAATTTTCATGCAGTAAAAGCTCAATGTAAAGAATTTCACAAAGACACATAAAATAAGCTAAGATACGCAGAAGTAAATTTTGCTCAACATAAACGTGTCCACAACCTTTAGCAGTAAGATAGCACCATGATAAAAATGTACTACTGGTTTGGTCCAGTTTTATAAGAACCAGAATGCATAACTGCATCACAAATGGCAACAAAACATTAGAGGCCAGATGTACAAACCGTTTTGCATGGCGCAAACTGGGATTTTTGCAGTTTGCGCCATGCAAAATGGGCATCGCGGTGCACATTCCCATTCTGCGAGTCGGTACCGACTCGCAAAATGGGAATGCGACTCGCAAATAGGAAGGGGTGTTCCCTTCCTATTTGCGACTCGCACCGCGATGCAGAATTGCTTTGTGACCGCGAAAGCGGTCGCAAAGCAATTCGCAGTTAGCTCCCACGTGAAGTGGGTGCTAACTCGTTTGCAAAAGGGAAGCGGTCCCCACGGGACCCCTTCCCCTTTGTCAATGTCGCACAAAATGTTTTTTCAGAGCAGGCAGTGGTCCAATGGACCACTGCCTACTCTCAAAAAACGAAACCAAATGGTTTCATTTTTTATTTTGTATTGCAACTAGTTTTCCTATAAGGAAAACCGGCTGCAATACAAAAAAAACAAAAAAACTGCTTTATTGAAAAAGCAGTCACAGACATGGAGGTCTGCTGTCTCCAGCAGGCCACCATCCCTGTGAGTGCAGGGAATCGCAAGGGGGTCGCAAATTGCGACCCACCTCATTAATATTAATGTGGTGGGTCTTTGTGACCCCCTTGCGATTCGCAGAAGGTGTCTGAGACACCATTGTGCATATGCTTTTGCGACTCGGAAATTGCGAGTCGCACCGACTCGCAATTTCCGAGTCGCAAAGAGGCATATCTTGCTACATCTGGCCCTTAGTCACCACAACGCAGATCGACAACATGCCACAGGCCAATAAAAATATAGAGTGTTAGAAATGGGGTCTCTAGTTGGCAGAGGTATACACCCTTGTCCAAGTAGGGACCACAATCCTAGTCAGGGAATGTCACACTCAATCCAACTTATTCCTGTGCTCACCCTCTGGTAGCTTGGCACTGAGCAGTCAGGCTTAACTTAGAAGGTAATGTGTAAAGTATTTCTGCAATAAATCATACAGTAACAGTGAAAACACCACAAAAATACACCACACAGGCTTAGAAAAATAGACAATATTTATCTGAATAAAATAAGGTCAAAACAACAAAGACCCAATAAGCACTAGTTGAAATATCGCTTTTAAAAAGGTTTAAAAGAGTCTTAATCCTTAGAAATAAACAGTTGTCTCTTTGTTACACACAGTACCTGATATGCGTAAAAAATAACGACGCACGGAGACCGCAGAGGAGATGCGTGGAAAAATAGGGTGTTGTGTTGAATTTTCAGACGCGGCACAACGATGCGTCGTTTTTTCCTGTGCTGCAAGGGATTTGCATCGTTGTTCGGCATGGAGTCTTGGTTCCTCACTATGGTGCAGGGATGTTTTGACGCCCAGGGTCGATGCAGGGAAAATCCTCAATGTGCTGGTAGAAGGCACCGGTGCTGCGTCGAGTTTTCCGTCGCCAGGCGGGCGCTGCATCGAATTTCCAGTCAGGAAGTCAAGGCTGCATTGTTCCGGTCAGCTGTGCGGCGATTTCGCAGTCGCAATGCAGGCTTTGCGTTGATTTTGGCAGGCAGTGCGTTTAATTTCCACGCACAAGGAGTTTCCTCAAGAGGTGAAGTCTTTTTGGTCCTGAGAGTTCAGAAAACAGGAGGCAAACTTAATCCAAGCCCTTGGAGAACACTTTTGGGGAAGGCAGAGTCCTTCTCAGCAAAGTCAAAGGCCAGCAGGGCAACAGCAGGGCAGCAGTCCTTCTCAACAAAGCAGTCCAGGCAGCTCCTCTGACAGGGTGAAGGTGGGGGTAAAGAAGTGTCTGGTTTGGTGGGATCAGAGACCCAGTTTATATACTAAAAAATGAATTTGAAGTGGGGGAGACTTCAAAAGAGAGCTTTCAGTTTAGTTCTGTCTGCCAGGGTCCCAGTAGGGGGTTTAGCAGTCCACTGAGTGAGGGCAGGCCACTGGCCTTTGAAATTTAAGTGTCAGGCCCTCCACCCTTCCAGCCCAGGAAGATCCATTCAGTATGCTGATGAATGAAGATTTGACTTTATGTCCTGTGTTTGTGGTAGTCTGGGTGAAATGCACAAGGGAGCTGTCAACCAGCACAGACCAGATGTTGATTGGAGACAGGCTGTAAGATGGAGACAGGTTGAAAGTCACAGATGGTTTCAAGTGCAGAGAAATGTTCGCTTTCTAAAGGTGGCATTTCTAAAATAATAATATAAAATCCAACCTCACCAATCAGCAGGATTTGCTATTACCATCCTGGCCATACTAAACATGATCTGTTTACCCCTTTCAGATCAGAATCTACCACTCGGGCAGTCCTAACGCTAATCTATGAAAGAAGCAGGCCTCACAGTAATGAAAAACGAATTTAGGAGTTTTTCACTACCAGGACATATAAAACATATATGTACATATCTTGCCGTTTTCCTACACAGAACCCTGCCCTATGGGTTGCTTAGGGCCTACCTTAGGAGTGACTTTTATGTAGCAAAAGGGGAGTTTAAGGCTTGGCAAGTACTTTTAAATTCCCAGTCGAAGTGGAAGTGAAAGTGTGCACACAGGCCTTGCTGTGGCAGGCCTGTGACATAGTTAAGGGGCTACTTATGTGGGTGACACAATCAGTGCTGCAGGCCCACTAGTAGAATTTAATTTGTAAGCCCTGGGCACATGTAGTGTGCACTTTACTAGGTACTTATAAGTAAATCAAATATTCCAATTGGGGATGGGATGAACCAATGTTACCATGTTTAAGGGAGAGAGCATATGCAGTTTAGCACTGATTAGCAGTGGTAAAGTGCGTAGAGTCCTGAAACCAGCAAAAACTGTGTCAAAAGTGGAGGGAGGCAAGCAAAAAGTTGGGGGGTGACCACCCTCAGGCTTTCAGGTCTAATAGAGTATAACCAATAAAAAATAAAACACATAGTAAAAGCGAATAAACGTCTTCCTTAATAGAATCTACAACTGAGCAAGCCAGTAACTACTTTGTTTTATACTTTTAATAACAAAGCTGATAATCAACCCGAAAGAATAAGTCCTTTTGGTCAACAAGGAAGTCACCCTATACTTGGAACTTGGGCCTAGAATTCAATATCTGCATCTGCCTAGCCAGGCCCATTGTGAATCCACTCCAAAAAATCAGAAGTATTGGAGGATCTCAAGGTTCACCCTAGACAACACCGAATATTGAGCACCAACGTATAACAATATGATGAAAGCCAACTTTTAAAAATAATTTGTCTACCTACAGGCTAATTGGCTGTCTGTGAATTTTGTCAGTCAATTGATATCTATCTTAGTCCCAAGCCTCACCTAGTGTCTCTATTACAACCACCTGAAGTCCGACCAAAAGACAAATACCAATAGAGTATGTTATCTATATAGCATACGTTGTCTTTCCATCAATGTCTTTGAACCAGCACTGGAGCGAGGGAACAATACTCTACATTTTGCTAAGGTGGAAATTAATCTCCTTTACACCGCCTTCATCTGTACCGAGAACATCGCACTGTTCCACAAGGGCTGGGGCAAGACATCGAGAAGGACCCTGGAAAAGCAGGCCCGAGCCCACGATGGACCTCGGACTTACTACGGTGTAGAGGAGCAGCAGTTACTTTCACAGAAAATACGCTGCCTAAATTGCACAGGGCAAGTAAAAACATGAGGAATGTTGAAACGCCAAAGGTGGTACATTTCCCCACTGCACTGGAAAAGTTAAAAAAAAAATAATAATAATAATACTCTAAAAATTGCCTTTAAAAGAATAATTATCCAAATAAATTGATTGAAAAGCCATAGAGTTTGCACGCTGTTCATAAGGGACATTCGAGAAATGATCCACTACTTCCAGAGTGAGCCCAGCTTGCCCCTGTGGCGTTTGTGGTTTTACTCACTGAACAGATTTAGAAAATAAGACCTTGATCCAGATCCATCAGTACATTTTATATTGTAAAGAAATTCGATCTAAAGCCAAAGACTATTCAGGCTGTTAAAATAACCTGATTACTTATTTTGACATGGGCCCATTTTTCAAAAGGTATAAAGCATTGACCTTTATTTACTCCTCCTCCTTCCCTTTCCCTAATCCACCCTGCTCCTTCCAGGTAGATATTCTATCGGATGGACATGAAAAAGAGGAACTCGCATCACAAAACCTCATGTCACAGTGAGCAGGGCAGGCCTCTGGTTACAGAGTTCTTACAGGTTGCGTCCTATCCTATTGTAAATTCCTATCAATTTAGATCATGAAATATCCCACGAGTCATGTAACAATTCTCTCATCAGGTGCCTGTTCATGCTCCCATTGGCCCTTGTATCGGTCTTATATGCCATGCAATGCCCAAAGCAACTGTTTGTTATTCAATGAGACTACATATTACCCCCTAACGTTTGTCAATGCAATTATGAGCCCAAGTGCCCATCAGATGCCAGTCAGCTTGACAATGTGCTGAGTTATCACCCATATGCCATTTAATGCTATTATGCTCCGAAGTACTCCATGTGTGAGTCAAGCAAAACTATGAGCCTCGGTACCCAACAAATGCCTACCATTATTACAATGTGCCCAGGTACCATCCATATGCCACTCATCATGATGTGCTTGGTAGTCTCCACAAAAGCTAGTCAATGCCACCATTCCTCCACATGCCAGTCAAGGATCCTTGTGAGAAGGTACCCATCAAACAACAGTCAATGCTATGTTGAGACAATCTCCTTAAACACACGCATGCAATTTCACCCACGTGCATTCCCACTCACCTAGTGGGACAGTCTACTTCTCCACTTCAGCAGGACTGATGGAGTAGCGTTCTGTGTATAGGGGCACATGTGCTGAGTCTGCCCGGGGGCTCGGAGGACTAGCAGCTAACCTCTTTCTTCAGAGCGCCATAAAGACAGAGCCAGCACCAGGGAGCCTTCAGGCGCCAGCATAATAAAAAGAGGGAAAGGGTGACCTAGGAAGGAAGCAGTTGAAAATAGCTTCCACAGTGACTTACTCAGGTCCCTCGGTGCTCCCCTCATTGGCACACTTAACCAATGAGGGAAAGAGGCGGGGATCTACGAACAGGTGATGAGTGTGCTGGCATTTAGAATCACTGCACACAAATGTGCACTACTTGACACTTTCACTGGTACTTATAGTGCGTCTGGAAATGCAGATGTAGGTTGACTGATCAATGCACCCGTGTTCCCCATGACCAGTGTGCATGCAATTTCCAGTAACTAACCTGAGAGACTGAACCTAGTTCATGAAATCAGCTCAGCTTTCTTAGAGTAGTGGTGCTTGATAAAGTGCCCAATGGAGCACACACTACTGCTTTAGGCACAGTAATTTGTCCCTCATCCCGGGTCACAAACAACAAAAGCCGCCTGCTAGATCTGCATCAATGCCTTATTCATTGCTGAGAACCATCACAATCTGGGTGACATAATAATATATTCCCTTAATGGAAGTCACAGTCTATAATCAATGAGCTGGGCACGTGGTAACATAAAAGTGCTAAAAGGGAAAGAAGAAGGCTGGTCTCTCTGGAATGCACAGTGAACAGCCATCGTCACCGACGTAAAATCTTCTGACTCTACCTGTTTCCTCTGCCACCTCCAACTGTCTAAATAGGTAATAGTGTTCTAGCAACTGGATTTTTAAGATTCTCCACAAAATGTATCAGTCCGATGTGATGGATCTTGAGAACTTCAGAGCGCTAAAACAGATTAATGGAAGAACGTTCCTTGTCCAAGTAAAATATCAATAAATAGGTCTGATCAGTCACCCACAAGCGGTTCCCTCAAATTAACATAAACTTGCGGGCACAGGAAGTTCGTGCCAGATGATCTCAATTATTGTTAATCTGGAAGAGGACGGAAATGGCCGAACATTAACTACCACCATGTAAAACTACAAAATCTGCACTCATCTGATCAGGTTCCAAAATCAACACAACTTAAATAAAGCTGAATCTTGCTCCACCCCAACAATAAAGGAGTTATCTGGTGATTACATAAAGCAGTTCCACGACCACTGGCCTCACACGCCTCAACACAAAGCCTCAACACAACTGAGTTCCTGTAAATTCTAGCATTAAAGGTCATTCCTAGTCCAGGCCTACGAGATCCTGGCTCTACTTTCTACTTACTCTTTTGCATTACAGCAGAAGAATACTATTCTCCTCAACATCATCTTTCACTTCCTCAAATCATGAAAGTCTTCACAGTTAAAAAATGTTCACCAAAAAACCCAGACTAGATATCAGCCAATAATTGGACACATGTCTGCCATTAAGGTCTGACTTTTTGAGAGAGCATTTTGGTTGTCATAGACAGGTTTACAAACCCCAGTAAACAACCATCTATCTAATATTTGTTTAATTTGTTTGAGAAATGTTGCTGGGCATGGCCATCACTGGTATAATCAAACAGGGTTCTGTTTCAAAATAAGAACATTCTTGGCACTTTCACTATCTGACTGGGAGTGTGTGCTACTTCGTCCGCCGGACTTTTAAGACTATGTCCAAACGATCTTGCAGAAAAGACTGCAGTAGATTTGTGTGGACACGGTTACGCTGGCGTCAGCAAAAATGTTACAAGAAGAATGGGTGGGCAACTTGTAGAAGGGAGAGTCTAGTGGGTGGGCAGGAAGCTCAAGGATATTGTACCTTGCACCGGTATGGGCTTCATCAACATCTTCGCTCATGTTATGAGTGCACTTAGGATATGATTACAGGATATGGTTATTGGGGGCCTGAACGTTATAATTTCCTGATCAGTTTTCCGTTTTATATTCTTACATTCGTTGTCCATTGTACAAAGTTTGAAAATAAATTAAAGCGGCATTTGAGCACATTTTACATATACCATCTTGTTAGGCTACCTTCAACTAGACAGGATCAGTCTTTAATCCCTAACTATCTCCGACTGCAGTTGGCTCCCAACTTAACAATGCTAACCAGCTCTTTAAAGGTACACAACCATTACCACCACACCGCTATATTAATAAGTTGACTTGCAGAGCATTACCGATGACCCACGTAAAAGCGAGATTTGAGTTCCTCTTTACGGACCACGAATATGAAGGATTGGAACAGTACTAAAGAATGTATATTTACTGCTGCAAGATACATTAGAGCTGAAGAAAGTAAATTCTGTTAACGTCTAGTAGAATATTCAGTAACCAGGGAGAGGAGGAAAAGATCTTTTCAAGACCTGGAACCACAGATGTCACTTCCCCATAATTTCAGGAGTAGATAAGGCGACATTACGCATGCTCTAACAAGCCTTTCCTAGATGACACCACAGGGTTCATCTCACATCCCACTTTTCACTCCCGAATCTCCTATTTGCTGCATGGAGCTAGAAAATAATAAGGAGCAGAAACTAAGAAAGCTGAAAGGGCTCTTAGATCTGTGCTCACTTTCATTTCTAGCTACTGCCTTTATAAACCCCCACACCAGAAGTAATGAGGATGGTACAGAGGGCACCAAAAAGCCAGTGATAGTGATTACTCGTTTGTCTACCCCCCAGAATACGTCAATGAGTACATCAGTCTTTCACTTACAATTCATCCGAGAGCTAGAACTACGGAGATGATTCTGTGAACCTTTAAAATCGAGCGTCTACCTGCTTCACATCCTGTTTGGGGACCGTGTGCTCTCCAAAGCTCTTAACAATTTGTGTTCTCCCACAAGTACCACAATCAAGGCTTTGAAAACAAGAATGCTTAATATCATTTGACACAGCATAAACAACGCCTTCTCATACTAATCGATGACATGCACCACCGTTTGCCTAGGGAGAAAGACATAATTATTTCCTTCTGTGTTGTTTAAACTTACAAGTAAAAAAAAATGCTGCTTTTTATTAGCTTTCTTTCACCTGACAGCAGTCTGCACTCAAGCTGCCTTTTTAGGGTCAAGCGTGCGCGAGCACTCTGGACCATGTGATAAATTCTTTGTAGGCTTCAGCCACGCCCATGTCACGCCCGTCACTTTCATTATTTCGTGGGCTTGCCTTTTTAAAAAATCGATTCATTACATTTGTGAAAGGCATGCATACGTAATGGCTTTTCCGGTGTTTAGCCCTCCTCGAGCACACCGGTAAACTACTGAAAACATACGAGGCTCTGTGTTTTCAGTTGGCTCCTGGACTACTTTACCTTTTCATTTCCTGCGCAGCGCGATCTCGCAGGGCAGAAGTGGGGTGCTTTGCATGACATCAACCCTGTTACATGGATAACTGCACTTTTGCTGGTTACATGGATAATTGCACTTTTGCCGGTAACATGGACAACTGCACTTTTGCCGATAAGTTTCACTGCGAGCGAGCTTCTGTTTCCTTTTCTGTGTCCCCTTCAAGCTCATGGCGACCATCGGCTCGCATATTTGAAACTACTTTACTTTTTATTATTAGTTTATGTGGCAAGAAAAGTCCGGTTAGGAGTTTACACCGCTATTAGCCCTAATGAGAGCAAAAGCGAGGCCCGTTGCATTGCAAATGCTTGTTTGTTTCTTGAATCACAGAGGTGCGGGTTCCAATTTCTACTTGCCTATGCAAGATTTTAGACTGGAGGGGGAAACTATCACTCATATCGGAAGCACCTGGGCTCCAGGTTGATTTCTTTGCCAGTCTCCTTTCTATTTTTAGCCATTCTTGCCTGATTTCCTGGATTGCTTGGCGTCCACTCCACACTCATGACAACTATTTAATGCACACTATCACGTCCGTTGAGCGAGAACGATACACAGAAGAGCGCCTGTGCCTGCATGTGCCCCATTTTAAATCAGACCACTTGGCTAAGCCAACTCACACGACTTAATATACTAAAGATTTTCTTACTTGCCTACAGAACTAAAGATTTTCTGCAAGATCCTACTATCCTGAAGCCTGAAACAATGACAATAGGACTTCTGTAAGAAAACATCAAATAAAATCTCAAATGCTAAACGTCTTAATACCAGTTTAACTAAAACCATACACAATATTGTCTATGGACAAACACCAATTAAAATTAGGTGAACTAAACGCACATTATATCTCGTCACTCTTATAACATTAAATAGATGATCAGCGATCTGGATATATTTGCGGCCATAGAAACATCACTCAAGGAATGGGACAGCCCAGCTGTAATCAACCACCCGTGGGAAAAATGCAGTGGTAGGATCTTCATTATACACCATGGGAAATTATAGACTACTTTCCTCTACCACTACCTTTATCCCTATAAAATGCAAAAACCCTAAATGAAGCTTACATCACAATTCTTTTTTTTTTTTTTAGGACAATTGTTAATCATCCATTAAAGAATCCCTCTCTCTTCTATAAGATACCAAATAAGTAATTATCCTGCTAATTCTTGGTACCTTTAAATGGCACACCAACAGTTTAATATCTGAGCATACTCAAGATTTTCTGTCTTTCTACCAAGCTTGTGGTCTTTAAAAAACATGTAAGAGAAGCTACCCATCAGGCTATACCTACATTAACCTGCCTCGTGACAGTCTCATTTCTACACCTACTGTTCTCTTAATTGCCAGGTCAGACCTTCATCTGATCATTTATAAACTAAAAAGTATGACCAGCAAATTAATACAACTCATTCTTCAGTTCCATTTCGAATTTTAAAAAACAATTACAATTTGAGCAAAGCACCCCTAGACAGGGACAGGTTGTGGAGGAAACTAGATTTAGCCTCATTATCCCACAAGAGCAGCTCTCTCTAAACGTATTATTCAGAGATGTACCCAGGGGCGGCTCCTCCATTTGAGCCTAAACTAGTTTATTATCCTTTTCTTTGAAAGGGGCAGGGGGTGACGTCCACTGAGGGGGGGGGAGTGCTGTGCACTCTCCCTCAGAGCGCATGTGTGTTTGGCCAGCTGTGTCAGGTCGTCCAAACACACATGCGCATAGGGCTCTGTCCAGCCCAGCAACTGTGTTGCTGGGCTGGAGAGAGCCTAACAGGCTCCCAGTCTGCCTGGGAGCGCCCAGCCAGGGTGCTCCCAGCCAATCTGAGCATGTGCCTGCCTGGAGCGACGAGGGAGAGCAGAGTGGCGCGGAGCGAGGTAAGTGTTTTTTTTAAACATATTTCTTTTTTTAATTTAATTTTCACCCAAACACCCCCAGCGCCGCCCCTTCCATGCAGCGCGAGCCCCGACTGGATGTACCATGATCCTACCTACAGTCATGGCTTGGATACCACTACATGATCCACACATGCATGCTCACCGACACTGTTAACATTACTTAAAACACAGGGACGCTTAGACCTAGGCAGTATTATGAAAACCACTATCCAACGTAATCCCATTAATACCTGCGATATTGCAACTGGGGTGCTATGAGAAATGTTGCTGCTACCCAGACCCTGGAAAATAATGTCTTGAGTACTGAGATGAGCCAGCACTACAAATCTGGCTAAGTCACACCTTGGGGAAAAGAACCTTGTTTAGCACCGGCAGACTACAGACAGAGGTGGCCCAGGAGAACAGGGGAGTACGCAGTTGAGCCAGAACTGTCGGATTTCCAATTATAAGCGAGCAGACTACAGAAGAACAGTGTTTATTTAAAGGACATCCATCACAAAATATCTTGGAAGGCACATGAGAAGCAAAAGATATTAAAGACGGAAAAATACCACCAGAAAAACAAAAGAAAGAAAAACATCACCTGCTCGGGGTAGTCCAAAGATTCAGTTTCCTACATACACATTTGGACATTAGGTCAAGTTGTGGTGGATTTTAAAAGCGAGCCTTCCACACTGCTCGACAAAATCGGGTCACACAGAAGAAAAGCCTTCACGTCTCCCCTTCAATCCAATCAGCTGCTTTCCTGGAGCAGTAATGGAGGTCAGACAAGGTTGAAACATTTAGCTAAGAGGATAATTAGATAATTAAATGTCAGGGGAAAAAGCCCTGATGAACTCTGACATGTGGGATCCTAGCCAAGCCTCCGATGACCAGATGACTAAGGAAACTGGGTGAAACGGTGGATAGGACCTTATTAAAGGGCAGACGCATCACGGTCTGGCGTGAAACCTCAAGCACGAAGGACAAGTAAGGACAAGGAGCATCCTGGGAACCAATCGAATCAAAGGTTGGAAAGGAACAGCGTATGGCACAGCCAACCCCAGGTGAATTACATGATAAATGAGCGCACCGTACGAATACATCAGTGATACTCTGCAGACGGGCTAAGCAGCCTCAGAGCAGCTGATAATGTCAAGCCAAGTAGGTTACGTCTCAAAAGGATAAAGCCACGTTCTCATGTAACCACTAACTGAGGCACAATGTGCAGACCAGCAAATCATTCAGCGTGCAGGGCATCCAAACGCCTTACAAGAAATTTCAGAAGAATGTCAAAAAGATTATTTTCGATGCTCCTAGCATAAAATTAAGTACCACTCTGTGGCCAATCTGGGACAGTGGCTTAGACAGTTAGCGGGATGCTTAATACATGCATGTCCCCGTCCTCAAACATTACAGTGTCCAACCCCCCCCCGCTCAGCAGAATTTCATTTAGGACAATAATCGCCTGAAAAACCCTCGTCTGCATATTCGTAGCTCACAGCTCAGAGGCTGCTAACAGAAAGCATGCTAGAGCTGGTTTTGAAGCAAAGGTACCTTAAGAGATCTGAATGGATCAGCCACAACAGTTCGACAACCGGAGTTATCAGCTACTTGTGACTTTATTAATACCATCTGCTTCTGGCGCCTCTGCTGTTGTGCTGGTAGAAGTCAGTCTGGAAAGCAACAGCCTGTACGCACTTTATCCCACCTGCCCTAGCGACTCAGGTTTGAACCCATAAAAAAACTTGTATTTAATAACTGAATCCCAAGAAGCAGCTGGTAATTGCCTTGGGACTACGCTAGCGATGCAGAGCGAGGGTCGGATAGTTGGAATACACCAGCAATGTTGCTATGCTCAAGATAGACTGTACAATGGTCCCTGGGACACACCCCAGCAGTGTGGCAGAGGGTACCACAGACTGCCTCCACATCCCTCCCACGGAAGCTAGACGTACGGAAGTGGTAGTAGAGAGGGAAGACTCATCTTAGCTCACTTTAATAGTCAGCAGGTGTTTCCTGGTACCTCCACTGGATCCATTCCCACACTAAGCAATCAAGGTTATATACATTCTGAGTGCACACTCACTGCTCGTCAATGAAGCGGGCTGGGGTAGTTAAATATGTGTCCTCTCTTTATTGAGTTCCTAGTGTCACTTTCAATCAATCAGGGATTTGTAAAGCGCACTACTCACCCATGAGGGTCTTAAGGCACTGAGGAGGCGAGAGAAGGTGGTGGTGGGGGGGGGGGGAGGATACGGGGGGGTGCTACTACTGCTCGAACAGCCAGGTCTTGAGACGTTTCCTGAATGTAAGGAGGTCTTTGGTCTGGCGCAGGTGGGTTGGAAGAGTGTTCCACATTTTGAGGGCGAGGTGCAAGAATGATCTACCGCCGGTTGTAGTTCTGCGGACCTCCCTTTAACTTCTAGTCCCCTATTCTGCCAACTCTTTGCACCAAAATAATCCTTGTAGGTTTTCTTTTCATAGGACGATTGCATAGTTGTCTTAATAGCTCATTATAGAGTCAACTGCAGTAACTTGTCTGGGTGCAACAAGTCGTGACTAACTAAATGTAAGGCACACATCTCTCTGTGAAACAGGGGCACACCTGCTTGGAGGCAAGAGCCAACAGTCCTCATGGCTTGAGGGGAAATCTACAAAGTCCACTGGCAGGAAGCCAAGCACACTTTCATTCAACTACTTCCAGGTGGCTTGACTACTTACAATTTAAAAACAAGCATTGGCAAAAGAAACAGGTCTGCCCTCGTACGTTGGTGAGATGTTTAATTGTAGGAAAGTACCATCTTGCCTGGCATGTTACCCCCATATTTCACTGTATATATGTTGTTTTAGTCTATGTGTCAATTGGACCCTGCCAGGCAGGGCCCCAGTGCTCATAAGTATGTGCCCTGTATGTGTTCCCTGTGTGATGCCTAACTGTCTCACTGAGGCTCTGCTAACCAGAACCTCAGTGGTTATGCTCTCTCTGCTTTCCAAATTTGTCACTAACAGGCTAATGACTAAATTTACCAATTCACTTTGGCATACTGGTACACCGATATAATTCCCTAGTATATGGTACTGAGGTACCCAGGGTATTGGGGTTCCAGGAGATCCCTATGGGCTGCAGCATTTCATTTGCCACTCATAGGGAGCTCTGACAATTCTTACACAGGCCTGCCAGTGCAGCCTGAGTGAAATAACGTCCACGTTATTTCACAGCTATTTACCACTGCACTTAAGTAACTTATAAGTCACCTATATGTCTAACCTTCACCTGGTGAAGGTTGGGTACAAAGTTTCTTAGTGTGTGGGCACCCTGGCACTAGCCAAGGTGCCCCCACATCGTTCAGGGGAAATTCCCCGGACTTTGTGAGTGCGGGGACACCATTACACGCGTGCACTATACATAGGTCACTACCTATGTATAGCGTCACAATGGTAACTCCGAACATGGTCAAGTAACATGTCTAAGATCATGGAATTGTCACCCCAATGCCATTCTGGCATTGGGGGGACTATTCCATGATCCCCCGGGTCTCTAGCATAGTACCTGGGTACTGCCAAACTGCCTTTCCGGGGTCTCCACTGCAACTGCTGCCAACCCCTCGACAGGTTTCTGCCCTCCTGGGGTCCAGACAGGCCTGGCCCAGGAAGGCAGAACAAAGGATTTCCTCTGAGAGAGGGTGTAACACCCTCTCCCTTTGGAAATAGGTGTGAGGGCTGGGGAGGAGTAGCCTCCCCCAGCCTCTGGAAATGCTTTGATGGGCACAGATGGTTCCCATCTCTGCATAAGCCAGTCTACACCGGTTTAGGAATCCCCCAGCCCTGCTCTGGCGCGAAACTGGACAAAGGAAAGGGGAGTGACCACTCCCCTGACCTGCACCTCCCAGGGGAGGTGCCCAGAGCTCCTCCAGTGTGTCCCAGACCTCTGCCATCTTGGATTTAGAGGTGCTGGGGGCACACTGGACTGCTCTGAGTGGCCAGTGCCAGCAGGTGACATCAGAGACTCCTTCTGATAGGCTCTTACCTGTCTTGGTAGCCAATCCTCCTTTGTTGGTAGCCAAACCTCCTTTTCTGGCTATTTAGGGTCTCTGATTTGGGGAATTCTTCAGATAACGAATGCAAGAGCTCACCAGAGTTCCTCTGCATCTCCCTCTTCACCTTCTACCAAAGGATCGACCGTTGACCGCTCAGGACGCCTGCAAAACCGCAACAAAGTAGCAAGACGACTACTAGCAACTTTGTATCGCCTCATCCTGCCGGCTTTCTCGACATTCTCCAGGTGGTGCATGCTCTGGGGGTAGCCTGCCTTCACCTTGCACCAGGAGCTCTGAAGAAACCTCCCGTGGGTCGACGGAATTGTCACCCTGCTAACGCAGGCACCAAAAGACTGCATCACTGGTCCTCTGGGTCCCCTCTCAGCCTGACGAGCGTGGTCCCTGGAACTCAGCAACTCTGTCCAAGTGACTCCCACAGTCCAGTGACTCTTCAGTCCAAGTTAGGTGGTGGTAAGTCCTTGCCTCCCCACGCTAGACTGCATTGCTGGGTACCGCGTGATTTGCAGCTGCTCCAGCTCCTGAGCACTCTTCCAGGAATTCCTTCGTGCACAGCCAAGCCTGGGTCCCCGACACTCTATCCTGCAGTGCACAACCTTCTGAGTTGTCCTCCGGCGTCGTGGGACTCCCTTTTGTGACTTCGCGTGGACTCCGGTTCACTTTCCCTCCAAGTGCCTGTTCAGGTACTTTTGTGTGTGCTGCCTGCTTCTGTGAGGGCTCCCCCTCTGTCTCCTCCTCCAAGTGGCGACATCCTGGTCCCGCCTGGTCCACAGCAGCACCCAAAAACCCTAACCGCGACCCTTGCAGCTAGCAAGGCTTGTTTGCGGTCTTTCTGCGTTGGAACACCTCTGCAAGCTTCATCGCAACGTGGGACATCTATTCTCCAAAGGGGAAGTTCCTAGTCCTCTTCTTTCTTGCAGAACTCCAAGCTTCTTCCAACAGGTGGCAGCTTCCTTGCACCCTCAGCTGGCATTTCCTGGGCTCCTGCCCATTCTCGACACTGTCGCGACTATTGGACTTGGTCCCCTTGTCTTACAGGTACTCGGGTCCGGAAATCCACTGTTGTTTCATTGCTGGTGTTTGTTCTTCCTGCAGAATCCCCCTATCACGACTTCTGTGCTCTCTGGGGGTAGTAGGTGCACTTTACACCTACCTTTCAGGGTCTTGGGGTGGGCTATTTTTCTAAACCTCACTGTTTTCTTACAGTCCCAGCGACCCTCTACAAGCTCACATAGGTATGGGGTCCATTCGTGGTTCGCATTCCACTTTTGGAGTATATGGTTTGTGTTGCCCCTATACCTATGTGCTCCTATTGCAATCTATTGTAATTCTACACTGTTTGCATTACTTTTCTTGCTATTACTTACCTAATTTTGGTTTGTGTACATATATCTTGTGTATACAGGGAGTGCAGAATTATTAGGCAAGTTGTATTTTTGAGGATTAATTTTATTATTGAACAACAACCATGTTCTCAATGAACCCAAAAAACTCATTAATATCAAAGCTGAATATTTTTGGAAGTAGTTTTTAGTTTGTTTTTAGTTTTAGCTATGTTAGGGGGATATCTGTGTGTGCAGGTGACTATTACTGTGCATAATTATTAGGCAACTTAACAAAAAAAAAATATATACCCATTTCAATTATTTATTATTACCAGTGAAACCAATATAACATCTCAACATTCACAAATATACATTTCTGACATTCAAAAACAAAACAAAAACAAATCAGTGACCAATATAGCCACCTTTCTTTGCAAGGACACTCAAAAGCCTGCCATCCATGGATTCTGTCAGTGTTTTGATCTGTTCACCATCAACATTGCGTGCAGCAGCAACCACAGCCTCCCAGACACTGTTCAGAGAGGTGTACTGTTTTCCCTCCTTGTAAATCTCACATTTGATGATGGACCACAGGTTCTCAATGGGGTTCAGATCAGGTGAACAAGGAGGCCATGTCATTAGATTTCCTTCTTTTATACCCTTTCTTGCCAGCCACGCTGTGGAGTACTTGGACTCGTGTGATGGAGCATTGTCCTGCATGAAAATCATGTTTTTCTTGAAGGATGCAGACTTCTTCCTGTACCACTGCTTGAAGAAGGTGTCTTCCAGGAACTGGCAGTAGGACTGGGAGTTGAGCTTGACTCCATCCTCAACCCGAAAAGGCCCCACAAGCTCATCTTTGATGATACCAGCCCAAACCAGTACTCCACCTCCACCTTGCTGGCGTCTGAGTCGGACTGGAGCTCTCTGCCCTTTACCAATCCAGCCACGGGCCCATCCATCTGGCCCATCAAGACTCACTCTCATTTCATCAGTCCATAAAACCTTAGAAAAATCAGTCTTGAGATATTTCTTGGCCCAGTCTTGACGTTTCAGCTTGTGTGTCTTGTTCAGTGGTGGTCGTCTTTCAGCCCTTCTTACCTTGGCCATGTCTCTGAGTATTGCACACCTTGTGCTTTTGGGCACTCCAGTGATGTTGCAGCTCTGAAATATGGCCAAACTGGTGGCAAGTGGCATCGTGGCAGCTGCACGCTTGACTTTTCTCAGTTCATGGGCAGTTATTTTGCGCCTTGGTTTTTCCACACGCTTCTTGCGACCCTGTTGACTATTTTGAATGAAACGCTTGATTGTTCGATGATCACGCTTCAGAAGCTTTGCAATTTTAAGAGTGCTGCATCCCTCTGCAAGATCTCTCACTATTTTTGACTTTTCCGAGCCTGTCAAGTCCTTCTTTTGACCCATTTTGCCAAAGGAAAGGAAGTTGCCTAATAATTATGCACACCTGATATAGGGTGTTGATGTCATTAGACCACACCCCTTCTCATTACAGAGATGCACATCACCTAATATGCTTAATTGGTAGTAGGCTTTCGAGCCTATACAGCTTGGAGTAAGACAACATGCATAAAGAGGATGATGTGGTCAAAATACTCATTTGCCTAATAATTCTGCACTCCCTGTATACCTTAACCTCATACTGAGGGTACTCACTGATATACTTTTGGCATATTGTCATAAAAATAAAGTACCTTTATTTTTAGTAACTCTGTGTATTGTGTTTTCTTATGATATTGTGCATATGACACCAGTGGTATAGTAGGAGCTTTATATGTCTCCTAGTTCAGCCTAAGCTGCTCTGCTATAGCTACCTTCTATCAGCCTAAGCTGATAGAAACACCTCTTCTTCACTAATAAGGGATAACTGGACCTGGCACAAGGTGTAAGTACCTCTGGTACCCACTACAAGCCAGGCCAGCCTCCTACATTAATTATTTGAAGTATATTTTTATTCCAAGCATATGCCACAAAACGAAAAAGAAAAAAAGCATGGTGTCAATTGTAGCAGCAATATGCTTTGAATACAAAATTGAAATGAAAAATAAACATTTTATATCATTTTAATAAATCAGTGAGGTTGCATCCTAGCAGGTAAGCGTACTTGGAAGAGATATGGAAATCCTTTTCACTTCAAGTACACATCACCTGAAAATATGATACTCATTATTGCAAGGAAAAAAAGCTTTAAATTACTGCAACCTAAAGATATAATTTAAACACACAACATAGCTAACATAAATAAAAATGAAAAATAGAAAAAATGTGTTTCCAAAGTAAAGTATCGGCCTACCAGCCATGACAGTGAATTTAACTTTTATTTAGGTGGATGTTTACATGTGGTCAGGCAACATGCCATCACTGGCATCATAAGAGAGACAATGGCTGAAGTTAGTTAACCCACTGCTCCATGTGTATGCTTTGGTGGGCAGAATACAAATGTGAACAGGTGAACAAGCCAATGGATGAAGAGGACTGACCCAAAACCCCTGAATTTATATATTTTTGTGATTATATGAGGCAGATCCCTAACCAGAGCAATAAATGCAGTGCCCAAGAAAACTAGGACAGTCACTGATGTGTCTAAAAAAGTAGAAATCTAGTGATCATAACCGATTCTTAAATTTATAGACATGTAATTAACACCCATTATGTAGGGCTGCAGTTCACTCACCAACGCGCTTAGAGCACTGGCGCTAACCTATGTTTACCTGCATCCTACATCCTTTGATTTGCAAAGAAGGGCCATGAAGCAGGCAGGTCTGTTAGCTTACTGATCTAGCAGAAGGTGGATAAGATGTTTAGAGATGGATGATTCCCGACAGTGGTTGCATATACCATCAGTTTGTCATTCCTTATACTTGGGTGGGCATGACAATGTAAAAGATATGCAAAACCTAAAAAGGAGGGACAGCGGACTATGAGACCCACATGATGCATGGTAAACTCAGTTGCCTTCCAGTCAGATAGGGCACCCAGTTTAATAGGCAAAACAGTTAGCATTGTACACTACCCCTTGTCCACAGACAAGCACAGAAGGGTACACATGGATTACCAATCCTGATTTTTTAGGGTTCCTTCAAAGGATGCCATCTCTACTCCACTGAGAGGTTGTAAGAGGATGCGTTGAAGGCCCCATACACTGGGGAGAGATGACTTTGAACAAACTGTTCCCACAGAAGTGCCAACTGAGAAAAATAGCACTTAAGGTACTTTATATAATTTCTGATGTGTGCTGTAATACACAAACACACATTGGATGCAATAACTGCAAACCTCTACGTCGCCTGAACGGGGAAGCCCTTGACCCCTGGTGGTGTGCGCCACTCCCCTGCTGCCTGCTAGCTCCAAGAGACCGGGACTGCAATCCTAGTCCCTACTGCCTCCAGATACAGACTGCTGCTAGGAGGTTCGGTGGGTTTGAGCCTCCTTTCTTAACTTTAATTGTGTCTTGTCTGGTTTGTGTTGTTTTTCTCATTTCGTTGGGTAATCTGCTACTGTTATTTTGGTGTTTTTGTTAGTGGGCTATTTGAGCCCATAATCTTCACTGGTTCATCCCACTCGTTCCTGTTGTTTTTTCCGGCTCCCTCGCTGTTCCTGCTCCCCACCCTCCCACCTCCCTGTCAGCCCCTCCCACCTTCCAGGACTACTTATGGAGGCAGCTGCACGGCTCCAAAGAGTAGCCCTTGACCCCTGGTCGTGTACGCTGCTCCCCGCTGCCTGCTGGCTCCACAAGACCGGGACTGTGCTGCTAGTCCCTACTGCCTCCAGATCGAGACCGCTCCTCAGAGGTCCGATGGGTTTGACCTTGAGCCTCCCTTCCTTAACTTTAATTTTGACTTGTCTAATTAATGTTTTTTTTCTCATTTTGTTGGGTAATCTGCTACTGTTATTTTGGCATTTCTGTTTGGGGGGCATTTGAGCCCATTACCTTTGCTTGTCACCCAACTCGCTGGCTCAACCCCTCCTTTCCACTACCACTCCAATGGCTACAAGATGATACAACAAGACCGCGCCAACAAGCAAGGCAGAGGCATCGCCATCATCTTCAAGGAAACCATCCAATGCTGCACACACAATGAAAACTCCATGCCTTTCATGGAGCACCTTAACTTCCAATAACAGTCCGACGCTAAGCCCACAATAAGAGGCACCCTCACTTAAAGACCCCTGAGACCCCAACCAGCTTTATGTGACACCATCGCCCCCCCCCCAAGCCAGAAACCTAACACTACGTCCTACTTGGAGATTGCAATTTCCATGTCGACGACCCCAACAACGCCAAGACCATCCTGGAGAACTTGAATAACCTCGGCCTCACCCAACTGGTCACCGAACCCACATACAAGGCCAGGCACACAATCAATGCCATTTTCTCCTCCAGCGACAGAATCAAATTCAGCCATGTCACAGAACACACCTGGACGACTATGCCGATGTCCACTTCACCATCTCCAATGCACAGCAGACCACGACCAAGCACAACAGCTCCTCCTACTGCTGGTGGGGCAAAGTACCTGAGACTCAGCGGACACAGGCCCTCAGCAACACCCATCCCGAAGCTTCAACAGACCTGGATCAAGCCGTCCAGAATTTCTCCACATGGATCATCAACTGTGCGGACAAGAGTTGCCCCATTGAAACCATCAAAAACCAACAAAACCTGAAAACTCGCCAGCTAGTACACTCCAGAGCTCAGAATCATCAAACACAACTGTTACCAACTCAAGAAGCAGTAGCGCACCACTAAGAACCCCTCCGACACAGCCACTCACAGAGCAGCCCTCAGCAACTACCACCTATGTATGCATCAAGGAAGTCAAGAAAGCAGCTATCACTGCCCGTGTCGATTCAGCGTCCAACCACACAAAGGAATTTTTCAAAATAGTCAAGTAATTCTCCAACCTGACAGCCACGGAGAACACCATCCTCCCCCCTCCCAAGAACTTTGTGACACCCTCTCAGATGACTTCCACAGCAATATTGCCACCATATACAAAAACTTCGACCCCCCAACCCAATACTCTCAGCCTTGACAACCTCCATCAATCAAGGAACACTAGCCAAACGATTATCACCTGGTCTACGCTTACTATCAGAGCACCGCAGCCATCATGTCTTCCATCCACTCCTGGGCACCCACCAACCCCTTCCCCCACCATCTCTTCAACCAAGGAATCAACCCAATCCGCACTGAACTCACTAGTATCCTCAACACCTCAATCTTGGCAGCAACCTTCCTGGACAGGTGTTGAGGTCAGACACCACCTAAAATAACCCTCTGACGATCCCAGTTTTCTAAAAAAAATTCCTGACCAATCTCCCTGCTCCCGTACTCAGCCAAAGTGCTCAAGAAAGCCATTAACCACCAGCTCACCAAACACCTGGAGCATAGCCACCTAATATATGTCTGACAATCAGGATTCTGTGCAAACCACAGCACTGTGCCCCACTGATCTCTGCCACCAAGGACATCCAATCTCTCCTCAACCACAGAGAAACTGTGACTCTGATACTCCTCAACCTCTCTGCCGCTTTCAACACTGTCTACCACCACACTCTCATCAACAGATTCCTCAACATTAGCATACAGCAAAACGCCCTCAAGTGGATCGCCTCTTTTCTTACAGGATGCACACAGATCATCTGTCTGCCTCCCTTCACCTCTGCACCCAAGGACATCATATGCGGCGTACCCCCAAGAATCATCCTTCAACCACACACCGTTCGACGTCTACATGACTCCCCTCGCAGACGCCGTCAGATCCCATGGACTCGATATAATCTCCGACACAGACGCTCAGATAATCTTCTCCACGGACCCCTACAATGCCAAACCCAACTCCTGCAATGTCATTACCAACATAGCCAAATGGATGAGAGACAACTGCCTCAAACTCAACTCTGACAAAACAGATGTACTGATCTTTGGGAAGAAAACTTCCACATGGGACCACAGCTGGTGGCCAGCAGAACTCGGACCTACACCTTCACCAACAGACCATGCATGCAACCTGACCATCCTACTTGACAGACAACTAACCATGAAACGGCAAGTCAAAGCAGTTGCCTCCTTCTGCTTCCACACCCTTCACATTCTCTGCATGATCTTCAGATAGATCCCAATGAACACCAAAAAGCCAGTTACACAGGCCCTTGTAACCAGCCACCTCAACTATTGCAATGCTCTCTAAGTCGGAATTTCCACCCAGCTCCTCAGAAGACTCCAGACCATACAAAACGCTGCAGCCAGACTCATCCTAGACCTCCTCAAGCAGACACACATCACTCACCACCTCAGAAACCTCCACTGGCTCCCCATCCAGAAGAGGTGCCAGTTCAAAATCCTCACACTCGCCTACAATGCCCTACACGATTAAGGACCTTCCTACATCAACCATCGACTGACCTTCCACCAGCCTGCAAGACACCTGCGCTCAGCCTCCCTCTCCTTCGCATACACACTCCCCATCCATTGTAGCCAATGCAATGGTCGCTCCTTCTCCCACATCGCTGCCAAGAGTTGCAACTATCGGCCCCTCCATCTCCAAACAGAACCCTCCCTGACGGAATTCAGAAGGAAACTTAATACCTGGCTTTTCGATAGAGACATGGCACCCTCGGTGCCCAGATACCCCTAAGGGTGACAGTTTTGCCCTTTACAAATGCTGATTGATTGAGGGAGTATTGCACATAGTACCAGTATGACGAGGTTTAAAAAGTAAATAAATTGAGAAATTGTTAAAGTGAAATATTAGGAAGGACACCTTTCTCCTCAGCTCTCCCACTAGAGATAACGAAGTTCTGGCCAACAGGAAAATCCATCTAAACTCAATCAGAAGGAGGGACAGGCCCCATTTCCTGCCCACGTAAGACCCCCCTCAACCCACAAGGACACAAAGAAAACCTATTGGGGAAAAGGTCAAACAAACGATGGAAGGGAATTCAGTTACCTTAACTCTTGTATCATTGCAACTGTTTGTGTAGTGTTGCTACAGATAAAAGTGATACATGTCTGCTAAATATGGCACACACAAAGACAGGGTGCGTGCAGTGACTATGTGCTATTGGGGGGAGGGACACCTGTGTTTATGTGTGTATATTTTCTAAGCAGTAGCATGTCCAGTGCGTACTGTGTGTGCTATTTGCCAAGTTGTGTGCAATTGCCTGCGAGAGGTGAGTGCCTCTGCAATGTAAGCATTTGATGTGTGTGCACGTGTGTTTTTAGTGTATGCATTGTGTATTTGTGTATGTATAGTACATCTGTGTTAAGTACGTAAGTAATACACACAGACCCACCTTAGGTCAACGCCTGGCCAGATTTCAGAAGAACCAAGGACGATTGAGGTTAATTGCTTATAAATAGGGCTCCCGGTTCTATGGTATTTTTTTTTTTTAGCACTTCCATCTGTAACTATCCATATTTATTTACTAGTTATCTTTTTGTTATTTATCCATATTTATTTTGTATTTGAGAATAAATTGAGTCGTAAAATGGTATACTTGTGCATTTAACTGATAAACATGCTCTAATACTTTGAACGTGTCTCATTTTAGCAAATTAAGCATCCACATACAATATACTACACCTACGCGGAAACATTAACATTATATACAAATATAAGTTAACATAAGCCTGCATTTAAGAAACCCCCATCCTGTTTAACTCCCCATGTTGTCTAGCTGCTCAGCTGTTTGCCTGGAATCCATGAAGAACAGCATGGAGAGCCGCTCAAAAGCAGCACAATTTTATGTATTTTCTGCTTTTAAAAATAAATACAGGCAGAAAATACACTGTTTTCTGTCTGTATTTTTCTGTAAAAATCAGTAAAAACTGAAAACTGGGAGCCTTACTTAGAAATGTACCTCATGAGGATATTCTAAAAATCTGCTGCGGATCTGGAACTCGACCTGCGTTGGACACCACTGTGGTAAACATTGTGATCTACCTAAAATTCCAAACCAGAGTGGGTAGGGCCCCCTACAGAAAACAGCATCACCATTTTTGAGCTCAGTGCTGGCATTCTACTTTTCTTTCTTTCAAAAAGCACCTTGTTCATTCAAATGAAGGCAGGTAGGGAAAGTAGTGTAAACGTGCCAAACTTCCTTCCATCCTCACAAGTCAATGGGGGCTCCCTTTAATATTATTTTCACTCTGTGAGAAATATTTAGTGTAACATATACAGCACTTACATTTAACCTGTACTAAGGGTGATTTTAAGATATGGGAGGCATGCTGGTAAAATACAGAGCAGAGTCACAGTAGTAGAACCCCCACCCCCGGTAGCAGGAACCTTTCATACTGCCTAGCTGTCTGCATCAACGTTGCTCAGGTTGGCAAGAAGATAGATCAGACTATGTGTACTGGTAACTGAGTAAGACATTTCTGAGCCAAAAGCTAAAAGTGTGCTAAATGTTAGAGAGGTAAAGAGCTCTATGCATGAAACAGCTGCAATATCCAGCCAAATCGCAGAATTTACAACCTTACTTCAATAAAGATTTGAGAAGCCGCATTACCCTTCTCTCCTACTGAGATACTCCATTGGAAAATAGATGGACAAGTATGTCAGTGTTTGCAGAATATTAAAGGCAAGGGATTTCCTGAAATGCTTTACTTGGGGCTTCCTTTGTGCATTCTCTGATCGCGGCTTGCCTTCTTCTTTCCCCTCTCATACTGCGATGAGAGCGTACTATGCACCTGCTTGTTCTTTTCCTTGCTGCGGTTAACAAACTTAGGGCCAGATGGGCGCTTCGCGACCATAAAAATGCTTTTTCCCAACGCACAAAAGGCAAAATGCGATTCGGTAACTTGCTACGAAATTGCATTTTGCGATTCGGTATTTGGAAGGGGCGTGTTTAGGGCGACACTTCCAAATACCTATTCAGTATGGTATGTATTACTGTTTTGTGACCGAAGTCCGGCCGCAAAACAGTAATACTTTACCCCCAGCTTCAAACTGACCACTATCTACTCCTAATAAATGTAACTCCAAAGTTTCATTTTTTGTTATTTTTAAACGCACCCCATTTTCCTTTAAGGAAAACGGGCTGCATTTAAAAACAGACAAGAATATTTATTAAAAAGCAATCATCGACATGGTGGTCTGTTAAACCCAGCAGGCCACCATCCCTGTGATGGCTGTGATTCCTAATGGAGCGCAAACTGCGACCTAATATGCATGAGTTACGTCTATTTGCGACCCACAAGGAATCGCTAATGAAACTCAAAGGAGTTTCATACGGATAAGTTACTTACCTGTAAATCCTAGTTCTCTTCCAGGGGTATCCTCATCAAAGTCATAAACATTGAATATTCCCGCCCTTGTGCGGGGACCCTGGAGCATATATATATAAAATACATACATATTATCATGTGTAAAACAGCAATGCAGGCTATAATCATAAATAGGCTAAAATGCTTTATTTCTATGCAAGTTTTTTTTTTTTTTTTTTTTTATATTATAAAATCACAATAGATCATAAATATCTACCTAAGCCCCAAAAACTGGACTTAGGGAAGTAAACAGCAGTAAATAGCAGAGAAAAATAGAAAAAAACACATTGAAAAACAATGAAGCATTCTTAGCCAATAGGCTGCATGCAGGTTAACACAGGAGAACCATAAAAACTTTGGCACCGTGCCTTTAAGACCCTGAGCACCTCCAGTATCCCACCATGCCTCAGGGGTGAAGGGAAGGTGACAGTTGGT
This sequence comes from Pleurodeles waltl, assembly GCF_031143425.1. NCBI lineage: Eukaryota > Metazoa > Chordata > Amphibia > Caudata > Salamandridae > Pleurodeles > Pleurodeles waltl. Next base: position 957,709,511 of record NC_090443.1, read on the forward strand.
TCACAGTTAGGTCAGTACTTTTTTACGGTGACAATCTGTGTAACTGATCAGAAAGATAATCTGTCCTGCACTTCTAGGAGACTTGAGTCCGGGGAGGAGGGTGGGTTGTTTATGACTTTGATGAGGATACCCCTGGAAGAGAACTAGGATTTACAGGTAAGTAACTTATCCTTCTCTTCCAGGGGATCCTCATCAATAGTCATAAACATTGAATAGATTAGCAAGCCCATCCCTAAACTCTGCGGACTGTCTGAAAGAAGTGCAGGAAAGAATACATATTCATGCAAATAGATTTCTAAGAGAGGCCTGCCCCACCTGGGCATCCGCTCTTGCATCCGAGTCTAAACAGTAATGCTTAGTAAAGGTATGCACAGACTTCCATGTAGCAGCCTTACAAATCTCGGAAATTGGTACATTGTTAAGGAGGGCAGCAGTAGCCGCTTTTCCCCTTGTGGAATGCGCTTTTGGCCTAGCCAGTAATTGCTTATTAGCCAGTTGGTAAGTGTTAACAATACAAGACACAATCCATCTTGATATCGTTCGTTTAGACGCTGCCTCTCCTGTTCTTAAATGACCATAATTCAGAAACAAATGGTTAGAATGTCTAATCGGTTTTGTTTTGTCCAAATAGAATTTCAGCACTCTTTTCAAGTCTAAAGAATGCAATGCTTTCTCAGCCGGAGTCTCCGGATTGGGAAAGAAAGTCGGTAAAGATATAGTCTGATTGATATGGAATTCTGACACCACCTTCGGAAGGAAAGATGGGTGAGTTCGCAGAACCACTCTATTATCGTGAAAAACCGTGTACGGTTCTCTGCAAGACAGAGCCTGAATTTCGCTGACCCTCCTCGCTGAAGTAATGGCCACCAAAAAAGCCGTCTTCCACGTAAGGTGCTGTAAAGAGGCCTTGTGGATAGGTTCAAAGGGAGGGCCCATAAGTTTTGACAGGACTACATTCAGTTCCCATGGAGGAGAAGGTCTCCGAATGGGAGGAAAAACCTTTTTCAAGCCTTCTAAGAAATCCTGGACTACAGGTATCGTAAAGAAGGATTCCTGAGAAGGCGACTTACGATACGCTGTAATTGCAGACAAATGAACCTTAATAGAAGATACCTGCAGACCAGACTTCGCCAGATGAAGCAAATAGGACAGTATGACATCCTCCTGAGCTCGTATGGGATTTATACCTTGTTGAGAGCACCAGATGTAAAATCTCTTCCATTTAAAAGTGTAAGAACGCCGCGTGGAAGGTCGTTTTGACTCTTTCAAGATGTTCATGCACTCCTGTGAGAGCCCTAGGTGCCCATGCTGTAGGAATTCAGGAGCCATGCTGTCAAGCTCAGAGAGGGAAGGTTGGGATGTAGGATTCTGCCTTCCATTCTGCTCAGGAGATCCGGTCTGCACGGCAACCTCCTGTGAGGTTTTTCCGATAAGTTGAGTAGATCCGTGTACCAGAATTGGCGGGGCCATTGTGGCGCTATCAGAATCATCCTGGTTCTGGAGTTGTAAAGTTTGTTGATTACTGCCGGTATGAGGGGAATCGGTGGAAAGGCGTAGAGAAATATCCCTGACCAGTTGATCAACAGGGCATTCCCTTGAGATCCCGGACGGCAGAACCTGGATGCGAAGTCTGGGCATTTCTTGTTTGCTTCGTCTGCAAAGAGATCCAACTGGGGTCGATCCCATTGACCGAAGATGTCCTCGACGACTTCGTCGTGTAGGACCCAGTCGTGCGCGTCTTCTAGATGTCTGCTCAGGAAATCTGCCTCTACGTTTTGCTGACCTGGCAGGTGTATTGCTGTGATAGACATTCCCCTGGCCAGGAGCCAATGCCATATCGTTTGGGACTCTCGAGACAGAGGTAGTGATCTTGTTCCCCCCTGTTTGTTCAGGTAATACATTGTGGTTGTATTGTCTGTCTGAATTAGGAGAGATTTCCCCTGAACCAATGGAGAGAAAGATTTGAGAGCCAGATGGACCGCTCTGAGCTCCAGTAGATTTATGTGATAGTTCTTTTCCTTGTCGGACCACAGACCCTGAGCTTGGAAGGAACCCAGATGAGCACCCCAACCCTGAAGAGACGCATCCGTTACCAGATTGTCGGCTGGAATTGTCTGGTGAAACGGAGAACCTATCGACAGGTGAGGTCTGTGCATCCACCATTGTAGTGATTGAAAAGCCGCTGCTGGTAGTCTTACTCTGTCCTCCCAGCGACCAGTCTTTTGGCTCCAGTTGTTCTCTAATGCCTCCTGAAGGGGCCTCACCTCTGAGACCAGTGAGGGGTTTGAACCCTCTGCTGGAATGGTCGTCTGTCGTACGGCCTGTACCTCCGCCTGAAGTCTTTCTTACGTTCCAGGCCCACTGCCCTCATAGTGTCCACCTCCGTTTTCATTCGGGCCATCTCTTCATCCGCGTGGGTACCGAACAACGAATTCCCGCTGAATGGGAGGTTTAAAATGTGTTGCTGTGCTTCCTGTTTCAGACCTGTGAGCCGTAGTCAGGAAGACCTCCTAGCGCAGATTCCGTGCGCATACCCATGCGCAGCCAAATCCGCCCCGTCCGCCGCCGCGCTGATGACCTGGTTAGATACTAGGCCCCCTTCCTGCAAGATTTCCTGGAAGTCCTGTCTATCTTCCCTGGGCAACTTTTCTGTAAATCTGTGGAGTGAGTCCCACAGAGAGCGGTCATATCTGCCCAGAAGTGCTGAGGCGCTGGAGACCTTCATAGCAGATGCCGCCGTACCGCATATTTTTCCCCCCAGGGAGTCTAGGTGTCTGCTCTCCTTATCCGGGGGGACTGTGGAAGATGATGCCACAGAGTGTGTTTTTCTGGCTGCGGCTAAGATAACAGAGTCCGGTGGCGGATCCTTCCGCAGGAATAAAGGATCTTGCTCCGGAGCTTTGTACTTCTTTTGAATCCTAGCCGGGGCAGACTTGAGAGTGGCTGGAGTCAGAAAGGTGTCCATAGTAGGTTGCAGCAAACCCGGTACTAGTGGCAGCAGTTTTCTCGAGACTGATCTGTGTTGTAGGGTCTCAAAGATAACTGAGGATGAGGTGGCCGGCTCCGGTACCTCAATATTTAGTTTCTGCGCTCCCCTTAAAAGAACCTCATTAAAAGTGGTGATATCATCCACCGGTGAGATCCTAGCAGGTGGAGAATCTGTCAGTGTGGGGGAGTAGCGCCCAACAGACGATCCTGAAGAAGACCAAGAAGGTGATCTTCTGTGTGGTGTTCGCGACCTGGTTCTCCTTCGGGAACGAGACCTGCTACGAGAAGCTGTAGCAGAGTGTGCAGGTCTTGTGGTCGGCTGACGAGAAGCAGAACGAGCCCGTCCTGCTCTAGCTGTAGGCGATGGCGTTCTAGGTAATGAGGCAGTAGGAGAATACATCCTAGAGTATTGGGAATCCGGGGATGCTGCCGGTCTATTCAGGCTCTCTAACCATCTAGGTGATAGAGTGATGGGAGAAACATGCCCCAATGAGCCCGCTCTGGAATGGGATGATGCACTCCGTATAGAGACCACCGGTGAGGGAGCTTTATCCGCTGGCTCTACTGCCTGTGACACAGCTGAAGGTTGTGTCGACGTCGATTGCATCCTCGACGTCGAAAGTTGCGATGGCTGGTCTGTTCTCGACGTCGAAGGCCTCGACGTTGAATGTCTTGACGCCGATCGCCGGACCTGGACCTACTCGCCGTCGTGTGTCTCGACGTTGAGTGGCGAGTGGTCGACGGCGGATGTTCATGCCGTCGTGGTGTTTTTGGCGTCGTGTCCTTCGACGCCAAGGGGCGAGATGTTCTCGACGGCGAACGGGAGCGCCGGAGATGGCTCGACGCCGAACGGCAGTCTGATGTGCCGCTACCACTGCTACACATTTTGAAAAGACTCGGGGTGCAGACTTCAGGCCGAATGGTAGGGTGAAAATATGCATCCTGTAGGTCGATGGAGCACATCCAGTCTCCCTGATGCAGTTGCGGAACAATCTGGTGAAGGGCTAGCATCCTGAACTTCTGTTTTCTTATGTACTTGTTCAGGAGCCGTAAGTCCAGAATTGGCCTGAAGATGCCCTGTTGACCTTTTTTCGCCACCAGAAAGTAACGGGAGTACACCCCTTTTCCTTTTTGTGCCGGAGGAACCTTTTCTACAGCTTTCTTTTGTAGGAGTGCAAGAACTTCCTTGCGTAGCAGGCTGAGATGAGAAGGAAAACATCTTGCTGGCGGCAAGTGTCCGTCGACGGAGATGTACCCCTGTGCTGTCCATGCTTCGACGCTTTGTCCCTCGACGTCGGTCTGGTCGCCGTCGACGGCGATCTATGCCGGTGAGACGGTGGCGCTGATGACGTCGATGGAGAACAAACAGGCACAATCCTACCTGTCGACGTCGATCTGGCCATTCCTTCTGTTGTAGGCCTGGGAAGTGAAGAGGATGTTGACTTTTTCCTCTCCTGAAGCCCATGTAGCCTGATTTTCTCTCTGTCTTTGAGAGTCCTCCTTGACATCTTCTTACAATACTTGCAGGTGTCAGGACAGTGACTCTGTGGCAGGCAGACAATACACAGAGAGTGTGGGTCTGACTGGGCTTTCTTCTTCCCACAAGAAGGACATTTTACAAAAAGAGATGGCATTTTCTGTCAGAAAAGACTGCCAAACTCAGACAAAAGATGTTATCTGTCGAGTAAACAGGAAAAACACTATTTTTAGGGATTTTTCTGAAGAAAAAACTCAGAAAAACTGAGAGCTCAATGCTCCAGGATCCTCTCAGAAGAAGCCGGAAAAAAGAACTGACCTAACTGTGAACCAACTGTCACCTTCCCTTCACCCCTGAGGCATGGTGGGATACTGGAGGTGCTCAGGGTCTTAAAGGCAGGGTGCCAAAGTTTTTATGGTTCTCCTGTGTTAACCTGCATGCAGCCTATTGGCTAAGAATGCTTCATTGTTTTTCAATGTGTTTTTTTCTATTTTTCTCTGCTATTTACTGCTGTTTACTTCCCTAAGTCCAGTTTTTGGGGCTTAAGTAGATATTTATGATCTATTGTGATTTTATAATATAAAAAAAAAAAAAAAAAAAAAAACTTGCATAGAAATAAAGCATTTTAGCCTATTTATGATTATAGCCTGCATTGCTGTTTTACACATGATAATATGTATGTATTTTATATATATATGCTCCGGGGTCCCCGCACAAGGGCGGGAATATTCAATGTTTATGACTATTGATGAGGATCCCCTGGAAGAGAAATTAGAAATACCGATTTTCTAACTGGGATTGGGAGAGAATCGCAATTAGGAAATCGTAATTCCGAATTTTAGTACATCTGGCCCTAGATTTGGTGGAGCCCCCTGATGTTTCTTCCATAACATGTGGTGCCTTCTACATTATCAACTACCACACAAAACAAACACAAGCAATTGCAAAGCGCCCTCAGCCCTCGTTTAGAAATATCCATATTGCACCCTGCCAAGTACCTTTTTTCCACACACTTACCCCGCCCTGCTAAGTAACTTTTTTGCAGTCTGTTTCTCCTGCTGCATTGGTCATGCCCTAGACTTCCTGTTGTTCGATCTTCTCTTCCCCAGCTTATCTATGGCACTTCCCCTGCCCTACAATGCACAAAGCTAACTTCCTTCCTAACTACTGTTTTTATCGCGGCATCGCCTGTTTTGTAGTGTAAGAATTTGTTTGCATTCCACATCCAAATGTACCACTTTGACAATTATCCTCTAAGTGCTTCTTATATGTAACAAGCAGACAGAATTATAAAGAGTAGCTTGTAACAGACTCCTTAATAAGATTTCTGTATTATCTCTTCCCTGCACTGTGTTTTTTGCGCAACTTCACAATCCCTGCTTTGTATCACTCAATGCCTCCAATTTAATACTTGTAGAAGGGAAATTGAATCCAAGCATTGGAGGTGGATATGCCGGCAGAAATCTGCACTGCTGGTTGGAAGGAGCCAATCAGATGGCGGCTGCATTAGACGAGACAAAGAACTCCAGGCTATCATAAAGGAAAATTAGCCATAATTATCCTTTACAAAACGAGGCACAGGAGAGAGGGGCTCAGGAACAGCTGTTCTCCTTTAATTTAAATGCTGCGCTGTTTTAATGTGACCTACAAATCAGAACCCTCATAACCAAGAGCCAATTAGATAACAGGCTCCTGCCTCCTTGAAGAATACCAATGTTTATGTTAATGGTTTTAGAGCTCTGCAAAGACAGCAAGGGACGTTAGATGAACAGTCTGCTAAATGGCTCGCTCGTTTGTCTTAATGGCATGTCCGTGACACGGGCCAGCAAGCGACCGGTCTGTCCTGATTCAGTAAACAAAAAACATCACACGTGGTTGGAAGGAGGTGGTTTTGTTCAAACACGGGTTTCAAAAACTTCAAATCTGCAGCAGTCTTTCTAAAGCGAGCGATTGCACTGCATGTAAAAAGCACTTTAATAACAATCTTATGTTCAACTCCATTTCAACTCCATTTCAACATCTTCGGTTCATGAGAGAGGTTATCCTTATTAGAGTTCATAAAGTTGGCAACATCCACCGTTCTGTTACAATTTTAAGTCAGATCTTCGAGGTAAGGACTGCCTTTACTAAACCTGTTAAAAGAGTTAATTCCAACAAAGAAAAGGGTCTGACCTTCCTTTTCTCACCCATGTCACGCAGGTCAGACACTGGTGATGCCTGCAGACGACGAAATGCACAGTAAGGCTTTAGGCAGTACACCTAGGCCTCTGCACAGCGATTATCGAGCATCTCTGAAAGCATTAGCTGCATAAAACAAACAGGCCCTTTTGTAAGGAAAGAAAATTGCGTTGCTATGGGCTCTATCAGTATTATAGTTACATTCCCTTCCCTTCTTACACGTTTTAGGCACCATTTGGGGACCACAACAAAGTATTTAAAAAAAACACTGACGATGCCCCAGCACCCACACACACTGGCCCTCAAAAGCCACACAAGTTTCCTTAGTTCATTAAAAGCCCCATTTACTTCAGCCTACTGGACAAGCCTATAATCCAAGCATTAAAATCACAGATAGCAAGAGCAATACTTAGTTAATAACAATCACTGGCAAAACCAAGAGGTTTCGCCTATGCAAGAGCTATTGGATTTGCCAATATGTTTTAGTCAAACTGTACACCAGCGTGGCTGCTGTTCAGCATGGCGAAACGTTTGCGGCATACAGGAGCGAGGCGAAGAGTGGAGGAGAATGTGGTAGAGTGGAGTGTCGTGGGGTAGAGTGGTGTGGACTGGAGTAGAGTAGAAGGGCATACAGTGGAATAGAAGGTTGTGGAGTGGCAGAGTGGTGTAAGGTGTGTGGTACAGAGTGAAGTAGTGATTCAAAGAATGGAGTAGAGTGACAGAGTGTAGTGTAGTAGCACAGAGTGAAGTAGTGTCTCATTGAGTGGCAGAGGGTGGAGTGGCGTAGAGTGGAATGTCAAGGAGTGAAGTGCTGTAGAGTGAACTGCAATAAAGTGGCTTGGTGTGAAGTGACGTAAAATGAAGTAAAGCGTCGGAGTGGAGGCCTGTGGAGTAGAGTGTTGTACAGCGGAGTGGCATAGAGTGGCGTACAGTGGAGCAGCATAGAGTGAAATAGTGGAGTGCAGCAGAATATCTTGAAGTGGCATAGTGTTGTAGAGTAGAGTGGCATGGAGTAGTGTAAAGGGAATTGTGTAGAGTGGAGTGGCAGGGTGGTGTACAGTGAGTGGCTCAAATTGTAGTGGAGTGGTATAGAGTGGTGTGGAGAGGAGAATCGTGGCGTGGAGGGCCGTAGAGAGCAGTGTAGAGTGTCGTAGAGTGGCTAAGAGTGGAGTTAAGTGGTATAGAGGGAACTGGGCAAAGTGAACTAGAGTGGTGAAGAGTAGAGTAGTGCAAGAGTGGACTGGAGTTGCATAGAGTGGTGTGGACTGGAGTAGAGTGACATGGACTGGAGTAGAGGGGATTAGAGTGAAGAGGCGTAGAGTGGAGTGGCAGAGTGGAATCATGTAGAGTGGCCTAGAGTGCTGTTGATTAGAGTAGCATGGAGTGGAGTAGAGCAGGGTATCAGACTGGAGGAACGTGGAGTGTCGTAGAGTGGAGTAAAGTGCCAGAGTTGGGTAGAATGGAGTGCCATACAGTGCAGTGGACTGGAGCACAGCAGAACGTAGTGTAAACTATCACAGTGGAGTGGCATAGAGTGGAGTGGCGTAAAGTGGCATACAGTGTCGAATGGAGTGTCATTTACATTTTGTGTGTGCTGGAAAAAAAACTTTCCTTTCACTACCCCAGATTGTCACATAAATCCTCTCACTTTGAAGTTGGAGAAAGAAAATTAAACACCAAGCTTGGAAGACAGAGCCCGACATTTAACCCCTGTATATGAATGCACGGCAAATGCGACAAGATAAGAACAAAATCTAAAGGCTGTTTATAGGAAAGCAAGCACTCACTGAAGAATATAGTAAACAGGCTACACTCCACTGGAGGGATAAAAAATGCTGGGCAGCCTAAAACAAAGCCTACAAATAGAATGTAACCAAATGGGAGTTATAGACCACAAAGTCAACAGTAAGCAATGTGCGGAATGCATTCCCAGAGAAGCTTTTGGAATGTCCCCATGATGTCTTTTTGCAACCTGACACCTGTGGTGTCTGGTAGGCTTTGATCTAAAAAAAAGGACTACCATCAGCCTTGTTTTCCATAGGCCTACTCTTGTAGAAATGTTTTCGCAGTAAGATGGACATGAGAAGGTCCTGACCCATCTGCTAGGTTTAATCCCTTAAACCTTGATTGCAATTACACAACTCCAAAAGGGCTCATAAGATGCCTATCATCTATATAACACACAATACTATTAAGTTTAGGTACATGAACCCTACTCTCTACGCCAGCCATAGTTAAGCTCCCACATCATTAGTCTGCCAAGAAGATTCTCAAGTTTTCAGCCTGTTTGGGATTATCAGTAGCCTCACGCTCGAGCAGGGATGGGAAAGTTTTGGGTGAGGTCATGCTACTTGCCTCAAACAAGTCCAAGTATGCAGTTACTCACTCTGCAATGCAGTCTCCAGTAACCTCCGATAATTGTGCTTGAAACCAGCCACTGAACCTCAGTACACATAGACTACCCTCGATTCCCAAATGGCCACTCCCTCAAAGAGTATTGCTACTTTGCCTGCGGAAGATTCAACTAGATGAAAAAAAAAACACTGGTAAATTCCCTGCACGAAGATTCCTGTACATTAGGGCAAAGCACCATATTCTCATTGCCATAGTTCTGGACTACACTACTCGTTATGATGATAGGATGATAAGAAATAACTTTTCCGGTTTGTCCTTATTCATGAAAATTGAGCTTTTTTAACTCGAAAATATCGCACCCCAATATGACCAGGCTGTAAGTGCAATACACAATGTCAGCACTCCACTAAAAGGGCCCGCATGTGAGGGCAGGCGTAGTGCTTTCGACAACTGCAACAACAGAGGAGGGATAGTATATGAAAATAATTTAGAGCAAACATTGCAAGTTTTCCGCCACAGAGTTCATCTTGGTCAGGCACTGCTAGTGAACTCGCATTCCCCATTCAAAGGGAAGAATTGGCCAACAATCACACTTTGTGATGGCACACAATTTTAACTTAAACGAACACCCACATCTTCATCAACTCTTAATACAACCGCTTCCACTTCCTCATCAACTGCTTTCACTGAAACACAGTCTGTCCCACCACAACTGCACAATACGTTTCTACCCCTCCTACCAGCCGGACTCAGCAGCCGGGGACAGAGTCCCCAAAAGCGAGGGGTGCATTTTGACTATGATAGCATGCAGCAGATGACGATCTCACCCATCAGACATAGTTTTGCCTCTATGAGCCCAACCATGAGGGGTCACTAATTGTCCATCTCTTCCCCAGCAGATGTAACATCTCCCGTCGCGCCTGAGGCAAGGCAAGTTAAACACCTTAAACTGACTCTATTCATGCATCTGTAAGCAACAGTTCACAATTACTTCGCCCGCTGACACCCTTCTCTTAAAGCCAGATATACCTTACAGTCTAGTTCTGATCGACCTTACCTTCCTTAAGGGTTGTGGAGCAGACAGGCAGAATGTGTTGCCTCCAAACCAGCTGGACAGTCTTTGCGCTATCCCCTCACTGGCCTGACCTGGGCTTTCAGAGGCTGCAACATCCCTTAACCTTCCATACTGACAACTGTGTGGGGCTCACAGTCTAAGCCCTAAACCCAGCGCTTCTCCACCTTGCTGTCTGTGCAAGGAGGGGGGAACTGGATGTATCCCTCCCCTATCCGAGACATGTTTTAATTCTCTATACCAGGGTGAATAAAACGTAATACGAGCGAAAACAAGTGGGTGAATAGGTAAGAAGGTTAGTTCAGAGCTCAGGAAATCAAAAGGCGCTGCTAGTAAAAGGATTAAGGCCAGGACAAATAGAAGGTTCACGCAGAAGGTACAAAGCAAGTGGTACATTGTCTACCGACCTTGCAATGTGAGGGTCAGTGAAAAATCAGGAGGACAGTCGGAGGTTAACGGAATTGTGAGGCCTCAGCGCGTAATCTTCAAGCCAAAGGGCCCTATGGCTGTGGATAAAGCAGTACAACTTCAAATAAGAGCGGTGCAAGAAACCTAGGTCGACGAGGTTATGCCACGTTATGTTCACACATTTTATTCGTGGTTTAAGGCATGAGTGGGCAAATCATGGACTCCTCTAAGGCGGGTTAAACATTAGCCTCCATGGTGCCCATGAGAACCGCCACCCCTGCACTAGGTTGGGGTTTCTGCTTAGCGGATGAATAGTTTTGGAACGTTGTCAACAAAGTGCTAGAAAGTTCTACAAACTACAAATAGCCCACATGACAATAAGAAAGATAATTCAGGGTGAAAAATCCACTCGACCACTCCACTTGCATTGGAGAGTCTTATTTGATCAGGTTGAGATATTTTTAATACTTACTTGTCCCTTCTGGGGAGTTGACACTGAACAGGTGTTCTGATCAGTTGAAAAGTGGAGGGGCAATAAAAGATGCCTTTAAATCTTGTTCTGTCACATTTGCTCTGTTTTCAGAGACAGAGGTCAAAAGTCTGTTTTTCTTACAATTAATTTTCCTTCTGACAGCAGAATTCCAGGACTTTGTAAGGTAAACTGTGTGCCCTGCTGCTTAGAATGTAAAATAAAAGGATACAGGGTGTCAGGTTTTTCCTAACACACAACATTTAAATGACTAAGTCAACTGTGCAAATATTTCAAAATATATTTCAGTCATTGTGAAAGCCCTTTTTCATATTTCTGTGTGATGAAAAAAATATTTTAATAGGATGAAAACAAATCAGAATACTTTTAGTGTTGATGTGCAAAGGATATGTTTTCTAAAACCCAATTTTCAAAGATTATTAATACACTAAATAGTTTTATCAGTAAAGCTGTAACTCAATGAAGAGGTTTTTAGACATTTCTTGGAAAGTTACTGTGTTTAGATGGCAATATGTTACCACATCATGGTTTAGGAATATATATATTAAAATTGAGTGTTTAAACAAACTGAGACACACTCCTAGCCTGATGGCAATGTTGTTAGTAAACTAAAATAATTTCTAGGTTATGTGGGCTAGACATCATGGGTATGTGGGCTAGATTCTTGTGATGCATGCATCAAACTTTAGTCTACTTAATCAAACAAAATAGTGTTTTTTGTACTGCAGAAATGCTGAGCTCACATATTTGAAGGTGCAATCATATGAGATTGAAGAAAAAGGCAACTATGTAAACTATTTGCCTAGGATCACACAATTTGAGACCCGTCTACGGATCTAAGTACATTACAGTTAGGTCGAGTAGATTATTTTAGTTACTCGACCTGCAGGTCTAGTAACATTTTTATGATTTATCGAGCCCTGGATATATTCCATATGTCAGCCATTCCAATAAGGATTAATATTTGGACACAGCAATGGTATGAGAAAGAAACAGTGCTGTTAACACAACTCACAGAAGAGGACAAGTTAACAGGAAGAATGAATCAAGCCTGTACCAAAACAACTCAGAACGAAGGTGACATTCACCCGCTACAGAACCAGGGTCACCCTGCAAGTGTAGGACTAGACACACTCATTATCAGCCTTGTTCAGTAACCACAAAACACTTCAGTTCTTCAAAACGAAGCCACTCCACAATACATTTTGAAAAGCTGGTCTTGAAAAAAAATTCAAATCTGACCAGAGACTGACATTTCATTAACACAAGGACCTTCTAAGTTAGCAATGCTGATTAACAACTTCTGGCAATACACATGGGCTTCTTATTCTCCTTGCATGTATATTTCATTAAATATTTCTCAATGCTTTGAGTCTAATGACAATGTCTTCGAGAGGGGCTTAGTGGGTGAGCGGGAACAAGGAGAAAAATGGCACCCAAAGAGGAAATACAAACAAATGCTAATTTTAAGAGTTCATGATTTGCATACTGCAGCTACTTCAGCCTTTATTCACTAGTCAGCGGCTGCTTTCCTGCCAGCCTAGCCTCAAGACATAGTAGCGGTAATGACAAGCGGGATCCTGCCAGATGTCCGCTGCCGGTGAACGAGGCCACGAGCGGCTCCAGGGCTGAAAAGGATGCTGGTCTAATTGCTGTCTACTTCAGTAATACTTTTGTGTGCCTGCTTCCTCTTGCACATTCCGCCTGCTCAAAAAAGTAATCACCCTTCACATATGTAAATCAAAATGTTCTGAATTGAGAACATGGTCTTTCGAATACATGGAAAATCTTGCAATAGACAATCAGAAAGACAGGAGTGTTAGGCGATGAGGGAAATAGCCAAAGCAGCTTGCGTTTCAATTAATGTTAGTTGGCTCTGCTCATGTTTATGATTGTTCTTGTAACTAATTTTACATTCTGTTCTGAAAGCAATGAAATCTGTCCTCATCCCCCAAAGAAAGATACAGAGAGCTTTGTGAAAATGGGGAAAATATGCATTGACTAGTGCCTAGTATCTGCTAATTCACTGTAGTTCAGTGGCACTTCATTACTAAAATGAAGTACTAATGCAATAAGTCACAGAAATATTATGATAAGTTAAAACCAGCAAAGGAGTGGAAGCAACCACAAGCACATACATGGGGAAAATGTAAGGTAGCGGTGTCCACAAAGAGTCTTCTGCCCTTTTCGGTCAAAAGTCTAATGAAAACAATTCACCTCCCTATTGCCACAATATTAAAACTGCTGTGGGAAGCCACCCTTGGACAGAGGGTATGATAAATGAGGGTCAAGGTATACTAAGCTGTTGCTTCTGAGGGCAATGGTCACCAGGCTCCATGAATGTGGTCACAGTGAGCTTCATCCCTTTGCCCAGCTTCTCCAGAATGTCCGACCACCCCAATTATCTGAAATAGATTCTCCAGAAATGCTACAGCACTGTGCTTTACAAAAAAAAAAAAAAAAAAAATCAGAGTAAACGAGGAATACAAATACCAAAACGCCATGCTGAATATTGAAAATGAGCACAAACAGCAATGCCTTAGGCAGAAGAATGCGTGGTCTAAGTAGGACAATGAGTAAAGATGGTCTATTTCAATAGTTCTGGAAGAATTAAAGGTGGAGGCTATTTTCTAAATACCCAAAAGAGAAATGTACTTCAGGCCAGTAAAAGTTTCAGAAAGGAGGTAACGCAGTCCGGGTCACTGCTTTTGGTTTGTAAAAGAGGAACCGGATCTCCTTCACTTGGTCATCATCAGACAGTTGAGGGTGAGATCATGGCACTCACTTCGCAGAAGTACCTTAGTTCATGATTCCTGAAGTTCAACAGAAACAACATGGCCAGAAGAGGATGGCTCACAGGAAATTGAAACTTCACTAGAACAACTACAAGAGTGGATGGAACTAAGGGTAGATTAGGCTATAATTAAGAATACAACAAGGACACGTGCTCAATGTGAGGTAAGTATGCATTAGGCTACAGTTAAATGTTTAAATCCAATGTGTACATTAGGATGAAGCAGAAGTGAAACGTGCCTAGAAATACTACAGTTATACATTTGGTTAAAGATGAAAATATGTTACTTACCTGTATATGCAGTTCTCCAATATTGGTATCTTTCATAGATTCACATGCTTGAATCATTCCCCATTAAAGTGGGAGTCCAACAGTACCATAATAAAGCAGTATATATATCACTATCATAGGCTATAATGGCAATGGAAACGTCAGTTTAATAGCCTATCTATGCCCTTTTTAAAAAAGGACCAAACTTGAACTATCACCAATCAGGCAACAGCACTCTGTAGAACACTCCAAACTGAGGCTGAGTCATTCAGACTTTCAAGCACAAGTGGGAATAAATAATCCTGCGCTATAAGGGGAGCATCTCCATGGAGAAGGGGGGGTCACATGTGCATCTATGAAAGATATCAATACTGCAGAAATGCAGTTACAGGTAAGCAACTTATTTTTTCTCTAGGATTGGAGCTTTCACAGATTTACATGCTTGAATCAGAATAGCAAGCACTTATCATATATGTATATTTGATAGTATTAGAGGAAATAAAGGTTGGTAGATGGATAGAATATAAACATTCATATGCAATTTAATAAATTAATATATAAACATATATATATATATCCTGCATGTCCCACAACAGTATTGCCACCTGATGCGTAACTCACTGTCGACGAGTAAACCCAATAATCCTTGCCCTAGCTGCCCACCCGCCCTCTGGCTCTGGCACTCCAGACCATATACACTGCAAGCACACTACCATACACGCCGCTCACCATCACCGAATACACATAAAGGTACCATTATCCAACATAAAAGGAGGACCCAGTAGAAGATAGTCCATCTCAGAAAGCACATGCGGGGCTTCCCATCGTCACAACACAGGCGCAGGAGCCCAACCAATGCGGAATGTAATAATATTGTTTTTCACAGGTGGATCTGAAGTGTGCACAAGTAGGAGGGGGTTAGGTGTTTGAATGTATTCAACTCAGATAAATGCGATCCTGTTGTACATTTGCGCAAAGTATATAATATGTATCTGGAAAGTAAAACCAATAAAAATTAATAAAAAAAAAATATATATATATATATATATATATATATATATAAAAACACACACACATTTAAATTTGCATGAATACATAAACATATGGAACCAAAAGAGGCTCCCCTTATTGAAATAAGCGGTATAGTAAAAACTGTCCAATCGCTGCATCACTGCGCTGTGCCGATTCCAGGTAATAATGCTGCATGAATTATATGCACACCTTTCCAAGTCACAGCGTGACATATCTTCTTCAGAGGCCCTTCTGCAAACAAAGTAGTTGAGGTGGAAACTGCCCTAGTTGAGTGCGCCTCTGCGAGGGGCTTGCTACTCTGAGTGGCAGAGCTGCATTGCTGCATTGAGCGATGGTTGCCATTGTGACTGGAGCACCCTTACAAGTGCGTCCATCTGAGTCTAACAGTTGGTCTGTTCTCATGAGCTACTTGGTGCGATGTAAGTAGAATTTTAGATATCACCTGATTCCTAGCGTATGAATAGACCTCTGATATGATGATGCTGAATTCGGGAAGAAAGTCAGAAATATTAAAGGTTCACTGAGGAAAAATTCAAAGGAACCTTGGGAATAAATGTTTGGATTGGTTCAGAGAAGTACTAAATTGCCCGTGAGGCTCAAGAAGGCTCTCAGGTTGAGAAAGCCTGTATCTGCTCTACCACACTTTTCAGAGTGAACCCTAGTAACAAATATGAGAGGTGCTCTGTGAATGGGTTCAAATGAACTCTTCATGAGCTGAAATAGAAATATGTTCAGGTGAAAGTCTGGAAAAAAGCCCTTACTGGAGGAAATAGCTCAGAATAATTCCTTTATGAACTGTTTGATGATTCTGCAAGAGTAGAAAGAGAGAAAATGTGATGAGCATCTATATCGTGATACTGCTGCAAGCCGTAGCTTAAAAGACGCATGTACCAACCGTGACGAGCTAGTGAGAGGTGATAGGGTAGTTATTTGCCAGATTATGCAAGTAGAGGGTGTAGGTTTGATTTCTGGCACCATAGGAGGAAACGTTTCCATTAACCTTTACATGTCTTTATCATGGCTTCTGCCTTGACTTGGAAAGAATACACCTGCATTCCTGAGGAACAATGAGATGTTTGAATTAATGGAATTTAGGAGCTGCGTGTATAACAGGGGACAGATCAGGTCAGGATGAAGGACCTGACATTAGTTAATCGTCAAAAGTTTACAGAATGTTGGTAAGTGAATGTGGTTGTATTCTGATAGCAGGAGAAGCTCCATTAAACAATGATCCGTGGGCCACCTGGGGGCTATCAGGATGAGACAACACTGCTCCTCTTTCCTCGTGATGAGAACCTTTGGTATTAAAGGTAACGGTGAAAAAGGTAGGTATAAATCCGGACCATCTGTCGAAAGGCATTTCCCCACGATCCTGGATGTGGATTCCAACTAGCATAGAACTGGTACGTAAACAACTAGGCTGATGTTGACAATGTTTGTTGTCGACGAAGCCTGAGTTGTAAACGAGGCCGTTGTAGAGGATGCAGTCATAGACAAGGCCGTCGTAGAGGATGCAGGCATAGATGGAGCCTTCATAGTTGTGGTTACATAGATTAGGTAATTGTAGACAAGGCCTCATAGGCGACCGTTATAGAGGCCGTCGTAGATGACCATCATAGATGAGGCTATCATAGACAAGGCCCTTGTAGATGTGCTGAGGGCTGTCGCAAATGGGGACATCGTAGACAAGGCCATATAAGGCAATAATAGTCAACATGGTTGGGGTCATCACCGATGTCATGCTAAGTGTTAATGATGATTTTGAAAGCAGTTTTTAGATGCCTCATTATCAGATTATGAGGATCTTTCTGATGTAGTGTCAGGGTTGAAGAGGGAGTTGAGGATCTGTTTTTTCTCTTCTTGTGAGAGGCACCTTACAAGCCTCATATTAAGTCTTTTTATGGCTTTTCTGCATGCGCTCTGGGGACCTTGGCGCGACCTCACCCTTTGAACTCTCCTGTGGGGTGAAGGAATCCTAACTCTCCTCATCATAAGTGACAGATTTAAGATTCTGTAGTCCCAATAATAGCCTCATCTCTCAGAACCTGAGAGTTTTTAAAGAAAAGGTTAGACATATTTTGTTGTACTTTATCTTGTTTTCTGCTACTCTGACTTATTAGTGCCAAGGTTAGAGAAATGAAATATTAAATATAATCTTGGATGATCCCCATAGAAGTAATAGCTGAAGAGCTGAACAGAGCTCATGGAGACTCCATTCACACAGCATGCTGTAGAAAATCTGAGAGAGACAGCCTCTCTTGGAAGTGTTCTACAGAGTGCTGTAGCCTGACTGGTTATAGTTCAAGTTTGGCCTTCTTTAAAAAGGACATCGATAGGCTATTAAACAAACTTTTCCATTGCCATTATAGCCTACGATAGTGATTTTACTGCATTATAATAGTATCTCGGGACTCCCACTTCTTCGATGGGGAATGATTCAAGCATGTGAATCTATGAAAGTTCCAATACTGGAGAATTATGAGAAACATAAAGGGTGCAAACTACATTTGCTAGTCCTTTAACAAAACATCCAACATAAACTTTGGGACCCAAATATGATCAGCAGATTAGCTCCATGGCAATTCTTCAGTAAACATCTCTTTCTATGCAATATTTTTTATCAAATAATACCTTGTAGGCTCTCGGATGCTTCACAACAGAAATCGCTGGCTACAAATAAGACCAGGGGGTAGCTAGAGTGTTACAAGAGCATGATTTCAAATGCCCACTTCACCCACATCAACCTCATAAAACATAATCCTGAATCCAGTGGTTAGTAGTCTGATGAGCCTTAGTTGCAAACTTTCTCTTTTCCAGAGGTCCAACAAAAATATCCTTCCCTGTCCTTCTGGTGAAAAATGAATGCATTTCTTTTCCAAAGGTCAGTTGGCTCTATTTTGTGCATAAACCCTGGTGTCTAATGCTGGCTGTAGGCTCCTGCACGAATCACTGCCATCCCCAAATGCTGCACATTTTCGTATTGTGGGTACCAGTTAGTGCATCCAAATGATCAGATTCTGGCTCCACGCCTAAAAGGACCAAAACAGTGATTAAATATTCAGATTTTTCATGGACTACTTGGAATACAAGGTGAAAACTCAGTATACTGACAGCCTGAGTAGGGTTCTGACATATGTGGTGCAGAAATGATCATGAGGGAATCACCTGGCTAATGAAAGTGGTATCCCCATGAGGCTCCAAAGACCAATTTAAAGTGCAAACTTTGATTCTCCACAGAACAGTACAGTATGGAAGTAGCAAAGCAAACTTCCCTCTCACATAGAACGCTATCTTCCATTCCCAGCAGAACAGATCCAGCAGATTTGGCCCATGCGGCTCATCAAGGAGTAGTCAAAACAAAAGCCCGACTTCGGTGTAAAGTATGGTTCCCCGGATTGGATTACCACATTGAGAGAGTGTTACACATGTGTCACACCTGCCAGGTTGTGGGTCCATCAGAGCCTCAGCCCAATAATCACAGAGCCAATTCCATCCCAACCATGGAAGCGGGCCAGTGCTGACCTAGGGAGTTTACCAGACGGCGGCCAATGCTGGTGATCATTGACGATTTTTCCAAATATCCTGAAGTGGAAGTACTGGACACTACTATGGCTGGACAGGTCATCCCTCGTGTGGAAAAGGTTATGGCCACTCAAGGTCTTATTCTTGAACTACAAACGTACAATGGTCCACCCTTTTCTAGTCTGGAGTTCACGGACTACCTCGCGAGACATGGGGGTTGTCCACAGAAAGATTACGCCTTGCTGGCCGCAGGCCAATAGTGAAGCCGAGCGCTTCATGCGAACCTTGAGTAAAGTACTGAGAATAGCGGTGGCCAATGTCCACAATCTTGACTGTGCTTTGTACTTGTGCCTAAGGGAATACAGACCCACTCCTTCCACCACCAGGATAGCCCCTAGTGCGCTGTGCATGAATAGATCAGTAGGAGACACCATTCCGCAGTGTGAGGTACCCACAATTCTGCAGGAGCAGGCCAGTGAAAGACTCCACCAACATAAATCTGCCAATGACCGAGTATCATGGAGGAGGCGAGCGAAATCTGCACCTCTGCATGTGGGCGACCAGGTGTAGGTTCGAAACTGACACGACATCCCGGGGGGAAATTCAGACTCCCGTCTGAGATGACGCCATGGACTGTGGTGAGGCCAAAAGGCACCCTGGTCACTGCTCAGAAGGACCATGAATCCGTGACCCGCAATATATCGTTTTTCAAACCATATCGATCTGACATTAACACTGCTGCTACAGTCCTTGTGCTACCACTCACTGACACTGATGGTGGCGAGTCGGAGACCAGTCACTTCGGCATCCCGGAGCAGGATGTCCATACACCTCACGGAGAGTGTGTAGAGAGTCAAGAAGGCCCTCATGGGACTACAGCGGAAGGACGGGAGGGTGATGGTCTGGCAGACGCATCAGAGTCTAGTACTGGGCCTAAGCGTGTGGTGAGTACACCGCCCCGGGGTGGGTCCAAGAGATACCATCTCCGTCCCAGGCTGCTGCCTTCCAGTAAGCTGCGGGTCTTCCTAGCCACCTGATGAAATGGTGGGCGAAGATGCCAAGGAGATGGTGTTGTGGATAGGCTGGACTTTGAGTTAATATCTCCCGTTCAGTGATTAAAAAATGTGTTGGGTATTTTCATTTGTTTTGTTTCATTTTATTTATGGTAAAGGAGGAATGTTATGTTTGCGGCAGAGACGGGTCCATTTGGGAGGGGGATTCTCCCCTGTCCAAGCCGCTAATCCCCCTTCGGGGGAGTTAAGAATGGAATGCCCCTGACATAAGGGGCATGTTAATAAAAGGGGACGGTGGCGGTTTCGCGCCAGTCCATAACTGTGACATGTGTGCCTGTATCATTCAGAATTCCTAAGTGTATCCCGCATCAGTCTAACAGCGGGGATAACCAACACCCTCCATCTGCAAGGCGCAACACTCCCATCACGAGAGAGGAATATACCATTGGTATCCTGCCTTCCTCCTGCGAGGTGCCACGCCCCCAGCGCGAGACAGGAATACACCATCGGTATCCTGCCTTCCTTGTGAAAGGTGCCAATTCCCGGCGGGAAGCGGGTATGATGGATGCAGACCAGTGAACAGTCCCTATCCGGGGGAAGAATGCGGGATTCAAGTAAAATTTATATTAGAACATAGGGAAATTACTAAATAAGTTTCATGTCCCTTTCTGGCCATATAATGATCCGACTACCCCAAAAAGTGACATCCATTCTGGGACAACTCAGAGAACCATCCTAAATAATATGAATCTGGTTCTGAAAGTAAGGTAAACATAGTCTAAGGCTGTTAAACTAGCACCAACTGTTATTTGATAGTACTACAAGGTAGCTATGTTAATTAATTCATCAGCTGCAGAGAACTTGTGCAACATGCTAGTTACAGGTAAGAATCCCAGAAGGGTTCATTTGAAGGAAATGCAGTACGTGCCACCACGTGAGGCAGTCCCACAACCTATAAACTGTCCATCAAGACTCTATCCAGCTTGGATACATATCAAAGGTATTCTGATTATTTTCATCTTACTACTTACTTTAATACACCGGAGGTCAGAGTACAAAAATAATACCAGAAAACAGTGATCTGCAGGGGCCACATTTTTAAGTTGCCTTTAACTTGCAGGGATCAAACAGCGCCTTTAAAATGAATTCAAATAGCCTCGATGTTCCCCGGGGTAGGAGATCTGTAAAAGAGGGTTAGTCTTTTGCTACTAAAATAGAGAGGCCTCCTGGGGAGTAACACAGTAGAACCAGGTATGTACTGATGTAGAAGGTTCACCAAGTGGTAAAGTGGTCATCTGATGCATCACCAGAGGCCCAAGATGTCTGCCTGATCCGCTAAAGGAGTGAATAATACCTGAAAAAAAGAACCCCTGATAGCCAGTGGATCTGCCCTTCAATAAGCATACAACCTGTACTGTCAGGTAAAAACAGTAGTTGAGAAACCTGTCGAACTGCTGAAGCCCTTACTGCTGCGGCATCTGTAAATGCACCACTGCACTGACAATCACTGCAGTGAGGGCCTGCCTTGCTCACTAATTACTAGAAACAATCCCAGGGGGGAACTGAGCTAGCACAATGTGCAGCAGCTGAAGTGACTACTGCTAGAGCAGGACCTGATCCAAAGTAAAAATCCAGATGGACTTATCGTGCACCACAGCAATGAAGTGAACACTACTCAAGAGGGTCCTGGCTTATGCCATAAACAAACTGACCACTGATGAAGAGGGTCTTTATCTACCCCATAGATGGATGGGGTCCGGACATAAGTTATAGTGGGAGAGGGATCTGATCCAAGTCACCATCGCTACAGTGACAGATTCTGGAAAGAAACAAGGCCTAGACAACATCTAGAAGGGGGCTCAACACAACTGCAGTGACCACTGTTGGAGGTCTTGGGCGACATCATAGCTGAATTAACTACTGCTGAAGAGGGTCATTATTTATAGAACAGCTGAAGTGACTTTAGTGTAGAGGTACATGGTCTAAACCAGAACTGAAGTGACTACTGCTGAAGATGGCCCTGATCTATCCCCCACCTAGAGAG
This sequence comes from Pleurodeles waltl, assembly GCF_031143425.1. Classification (NCBI taxonomy): domain Eukaryota; kingdom Metazoa; phylum Chordata; class Amphibia; order Caudata; family Salamandridae; genus Pleurodeles; species Pleurodeles waltl. The sequence goes on from NC_090443.1 coordinate 957,731,154, forward strand.
GGTCCTGGACTACATCACAGTTGGAGTGCTCTAACCCACTACAACTGGTGACTACTGCTGTAAAGGAACATGTTCTAGAGCACAGCTGGAGAGGCATCTGGTTATATGATACCTCAAGAAAGACCGGGCCTGCACAACAGCACTGAAATGACCACTGCTCAAGAGGATACTGGTCTATGCCACTGATACGTGACACAGAAGAAGAGGGTGCTGGTCTACACCACAGTGGGAGAATGGACTTTTCTGACCCACAACAGCTTAAGTGACCACTGCTAGAATCAACCTGGCCTAGACCACATCTACAGAGGGACTTTGGAAGCACCACTTCTGAAATGACCCAAACCATAGCAGGACTGGGACGTGGCTTACAACAGAGCTGGCGTGACCAACGTTGGAGAGGGCCTGGCCTACACCACAGCTGAAGTGACCATGGATAGAGACGAAGGGCCTGGCCTACACCACAGCTTAGCAGGGGTGTGGAATTCCTATAGCCCAACGCCCAGGACATATTGTTTGGGGTCAGGGACAAAAAGTTGTCATGTTTATTTTGCCCTTGGGACAAGTAGGCCCACCCCCCAGCAGCACAAACCCTTTGGCTGCTACTTTACTGGGAAGGGAACTGTCTGCACTTGAGGTAATATTTTTGTCCATATGTTAATATTGTTTGAACGTGTATTAATGATTCATGTAGGAAGTTGGCTCTGTATGTGCTATTTCAAAGTAAGGAATAGCATGCACAGAGTCCAAGGGTTCCCCTTAGAGGTAAAATAGTGGTAAAAAGAGATAATACTAATGCTCTATTTTGTGGTAGTGTGGTCGAGCAGTAGGCTTATCCAAGGAGTAGTGTTAAGCATTTGTTGTACATACACATAGACAATAAATGAGGTACACACACTCAGAGACAAATCCAGCCAATAGGTTTTTGTATAGAAAAATATATTTTCTTAGTTTATTTTAAGAACCACAGGTTCAAATTCTACATGTAATATCTCATTCGAAAGGTATTGCAGGTAAGTACTTTAGGAACTTCAACTCATCAAAATTGCATGTATACTTTTCAAGTTATTCACAAATAGCTGTTTTAAAAGTGGACACTTAGTGCAATTTTCACAGTTCCTAGGGGAGGTAAGTATTTGTTAGGTTTTACCAGGTAAGTAGGACACTTACAGGGTTCAGTTCTTGGTCCAAGGTAGCCCACCGTTGGGGGTTCAGAGCAACCCCAAAGTCACCACACCAGCAGCTCAGGGCCGGTCAAGTGCAGAGTTCAAAGTGGTGCCCAAAACACATAGGCTAGAATGGAGAGAAGGGGGTGCCCCGGTTCCGGTCTGCTTGCAGGTAAGTACCCGCGTCTTCGGAGGGCAGACCAGGGGGGTTTTGTAGGGCACCGGGGGGGACACAGGTCCACACAGAAATTTCACCCTCAGCGGCGCGGGGGCGGCCGGGTGCAGTGTAGAAACAAGCGTCGGGTTCGCAATGTTAGTCTATGAGAGATCTCGGGATCTCTTCAGCGCTGCAGGCAGGCAAGGGGGGGATTCCTCGGGGAAACCTCCACTTGGGCAAGGGAGAGGGACTCCTGGGGGTCACTTCTCCAGTGAAAGTCCGGTCCTTCAGGTCCTGGGGGCTGCGGGTGCAGGGTCTCTCCCAGGCGTCGGGACTTTAGGTTCAAAGAGTCGCGGTCAGGGGAAGCCTCGGGATTCCCTCTGCAGGCGGCGCTGTGGGGGCTCAGGGGGGACAGGTTTTGGTACTCACAGTATCAGAGTAGTCCTGGGGTCCCTCCTGAGGTGTTGGATCTCCACCAGCCGAGTCGGGGTCGCCGGGTGCAGTGTTGCAAGTCTCACGCTTCTTGCGGGGAGCTTGCAGGGTTCTTTAAAGCTGCTGGAAACAAAGTTGCAGCTTTTCTTGGAGCAGGTCCGCTGTCCTCGGGAGTTTCTTGTCTTTTCGAAGCAGGGGCAGTCCTCAGAGGATGTCGAGGTCGCTGGTCCCTTTGGAAGGCGTCGCTGGAGCAGGATCTTTGGAAGGCAGGAGACAGGCCGGTGAGTTTCTGGAGCCAAGGCAGTTGTCGTCTTCTGGTCTTCCTCTGCAGGGGTTTTCAGCTAGGCAGTCCTTCTTCTTGTAGTTGCAGGAATCTAATTTTCTAGGGTTCAGGGTAGCCCTTAAATACTAAATTTAAGGGCGTGTTTAGGTCTGGGGGGTTAGTAGCCAATGGCTACTAGCCCTGAGGGTGGGTACACCCTCTTTGTGCCTCCTCCCAAGGGGAGGGGGTCACAATCCTAACCCTATTGGGGGAATCCTCCATCTGCAAGATGGAGGATTTCTAAAAGTTAGAGTCACCTCAGCTCAGGACACCTTAGGGGCTGTCCTGACTGGCCAGTGACTCCTCCTTGTTATTCTCATTATTTTCTCCGGCCTTGCCGCCAAAAGTGGGGCCTGGCCGGAGGGGGCGGGCAACTCCACTAGCTGGAGTGTCCTGCTGGGTTGGCACAAAGGAGGTGAGCCTTTGAGGCTCACCGCCAGGTGTGACAATTCCTGCCTGGGAGAGGTGTTAGCATCTCCACCCAGTGCAGGCTTTGTTACTGGCCTCAGAGTGACAAAGGCACTCTCCCCATGGGGCCAGCAACATGTCTCGGTTTGTGGCAGGCTGCTAAAACTAGTCAGCCTACACAGATAGTCGGTTAAGTTTCAGGGAGCACCTCTAAGGTGCCCTCTGTGGTGTATTTTACAATAAAATGTACACTGGCATCAGTGTGCATTTATTGTGCTGAGAAGTTTGATACCAAACTTCCCAGTTTTCAGTGTAGCCATTATGGTGCTGTGGAGTTCGTGTTTGACAGACTCCCAGACCATATACTCTTATGGCTACCCTGCACTTACAATGTCTAAGGTTTTGTTTAGACACTGTAGGGGTACCATGCTCATGCACTGGTACCCTCACCTATGGTATAGTGCACCCTGCCTTAGGGCTGTAAGGCCTGCTAGAGGGGTGTCTTACCTATACTGCATAGGCAGTGAGAGGCTGGCATGGCACCCTGAGGGGAGTGCCATGTCGACTTACTCGTTTTGTCCTCACTAGCACACACAAGCTGGCAAGCAGTGTGTCTGTGCTGAGTGAGAGGTCTCCAGGGTGGCATAAGACATGCTGCAGCCCTTAGAGACCTTCCTTGGCATCAGGGCCCTTGGTACTAGAAGTACCAGTTACAAGGGACTTATCTGGATGCCAGGGTCTGCCAATTGTGGATACAAAAGTACAGGTTAGGGAAAGAACACTGGTGCTGGGGCCTGGTTAGCAGACCTCAGCACACTTTCAATTGTAAACATAGCATCAGCAAAGGCAAAAAGTCCGGGGGTAACCATGCCAAGGAGGCATTTCCTTACACAACCCCCCCCCAAACGAAAGAGGATGAGACTAACCTTTCCCAAGAGAGTCTTCATTTTCTAAGTGGAAGAACCTGGAAAGGCCATCTGCATTGGCATGGGCAGTCCCAGGTCTGTGTTCCACTATAAAGTCCATTCCCTGTAGGGAGATGGACCACCTCAACAGTTTAGGATTTTCACCTTTCATTTGCATCAGCCATTTGAGAGGTCTGTGGTCAGTTTGAACTAGGAAGTGAGTCCCAAAGAGGTATGGTCTCAGCTTCTTCAGGGACCAAACCACAGCAAAGGCCTCCCTCTCAATGGCACTCCAACGCTGCTCCCTGGGGAGTAACCTCCTGCTAATGAAAGCAACAGGCTGGTCAAGGCCATCATCATTTGTTTGGGACAAAACTGCCCCTATCCCATGTTCAGAGGCATCAGTCTGCACAATGAACTGCTTAGAATAATCTGGAGCTTTGAGAACTGGTGCTGAGCACATTGCTTGTTTCAGGGTGTCAAAGGCCTGTTGGCAGTCCACAGTCCAGTTCACTTTCTTGGGCATTTTCTTGGAGGTGAGCTCAGTGAGGGCTGTCACAATGGATCCATATCCCTTCACAAACCTCCTGTAATACCCAGTCAAGCCAAGGAATGCCCTGACTTGAGTCTGGGTTTTTGGAGCTACCCAGTCCAGAATGGTCTGGATCTTGGGTTGGAGTGGCTGAACTTGGCCTCCACCTACAAGGTGGCCCAAGTAAACCACAGTTCCCTGCCCTATCTGGCATTTGGATGCCTTGATAGAGAGGCCTGCAGATTGCAGAGCCTTCAAAACCTTCCTCAGGTGGACCAGGTGATCCTGCCAGGTGGAGCTAAAGACAGCAATATCATCAAGATAAGCTGTGCTAAAGGACTCCAAGCCAGCAAGGACTTGATTCACCAACCTTTGGAAGGTGGCAGGGGCATTCTTTAAACCAAAGGGCATAACAGTAAACTGATAATGCCCATCAGGTGTGGAGAATGCTGTCTTTTCTTTTGCTCCAGGTGCCATTTTTATTTGCCAGTACCCTGCTGTCAAGTCAAAGGTACTTAGAAATTTGGCAGCACCTAATTTATCAATGAGCTCATCAGCTCTTGGAATTGGATGGGCATCTGTCTTGGTGACAGAATTGAGCCCTCTGTAGTCCACACAAAACCTCATCTCTTTCTTTCCATCTTTGGTGTGAGGTTTGGGGACTAAGACCACTGGGCTAGCCCAGGGGCTGTCAGAGCGCTCAATTACTCCCAATTCCAGCATCTTGTGGACTTCCACCTTGATGCTTTCTTTAACATGGTCAGATTGTCTAAAGATTTTGTTCTTGACAGGCATGCTGTCTCCTGTGTCCACATCATGGGTACACAGGTGTGTCTGACCAGGGGTTAAGGAGAAGAGTTCAGGAAACTGTTGTAGGACTCTCCTACAATCAGCTTGCTGTTGGCCAGAGAGGGTGTCTGAGTAGATCACTCCATCTACTGTCCCATCTTTTGGGTCTGATGACAGAAGATCAGGGAGAGGTTCACTCTCTGCCTCCTGATCCTCATCTGTTACCATCAACAGATTGACATCAGCCCTGTCGTGGAAGAGCTTAAGGCGGTTTACATGGATCACCCTCTTGGGGCTCCTGCTTGTGCCCAGGTCCACCAAGTAGGTGACCTGACTCTTCCTCTCTAGTACTGGGTAAGGGCCACTCCATTTGTCCTGGAGTGCCCTGGGAGCCACAGGCTCCAGAACCCATACTTTCTGCCCTGGTTGGAACTCAACCAGTGCAGCCTTTTGGTCATACCAAAACTTCTGGAGCTGTTGGCTGGCCTCAAGGTTTTTGGTTGCCTTTTCCATGTACTCTGCCATTCTAGAGCGAAGGCCAAGTACATAGTCCACTATGTCCTGTTTAGGCTCATGGAGAGGTCTCTCCCAGCCTTCTTTAACAAGGGCAAGTGGTCCCCTTACAGGATGACCAAACAGAAGTTCAAAGGGTGAGAATCCTACTCCCTTCTGTGGCACCTCGCTGTAAGCGAAAAGCAGACATGGCAAGAGGACATCCCATCTCCTTTTGAGTTTTTCTGGGAGCCCCATGATCATGCCCTTTAATGTCTTGTTGAATCTCTCAACTAAGCCATTAGTTTGTGGATGGTAAGGTGTAGTGAATTTATAAGTCACTCCACACTCATTCCACATGTGCTTTAGGTATGCTGACATGAAGTTGGTACCTCTGTCAGATACCACCTCCTTAGGGAAACCCACTCTGGTAAAGATACCAATGAGGGCCTTGGCTACTGCAGGGGCAGTAGTCGACCTAAGGGGAATAGCTTCAGGATACCTGGTAGCATGATCCACTACTACCAGGATATACATATTTCCTGAGGCTGTGGGAGGTTCCAGTGGACCAACTATGTCCACACCCACTCTTTCAAAGGGCACCCCCACCACTGGAAGTGGAATGAGGGGGGCCTTTGGATGCCCACCTGTCTTACCACTGGCTTGACAGGTGGGGCAGGAGAGGCAAAACTCCTTAACCATGTTGGACATATTGGGCCAGTAGAAGTGGTTGACTAACCTCTCCCACGTCTTGGTTTGTCCCAAATGTCCAGCAAGGGGAATGTCATGGGCCAATGTTAGGATGAACTCTCTGAACAGCTGAGGCACTACCACTCTCCTAGTGGCACCAGGTTTGGGGTCTCTGGCCTCAGTGTACAGGAGTCCATCCTCCCAATAGACCCTATGGGTTCCATTTTTCTTGCCTTTGGACTCTTCAGCAGCTTGCTGCCTAAGGCCTTCAAGAGAGGGACAGGTTTCTTGTCCCTTACACAGCTCCTCCCTGGAGGGTCCCCCTGGGCCTAAGAGCTCAACCTGATAAGGTTCAAGCTCCAAAGGCTCAGTTCCCTCAGAGGGCAGAACTTCTTCCTGAGAAGAGAGGTTCCCTTTCTTTTGCTGTGTTGCAGTTGGCTTCCCAACTGACTTTGCTGTTCTCTTGGTAGGCTGGGCCATTTTTCCAGACTCCAGCTCTACTTTTTCACCCTGTGCCTTGCATTGTGCTCTTGTTTTCACACACACCAGTTCAGGGATACCCAGCATTGCTGCATGGGTTTTTAGTTCTACCTCAGCCCATGCTGAGGACTCCAGGTCATTTCCAAGCAGACAGTCCACTGGGATATTTGAGGAGACCACCACCTGTTTCAGGCCATTGACCCCTCCCCATTCTAAAGTAACCATTGCCATGGGATGTACTTTTTTCTGATTGTCAGCGTTGGTGACTGTGTAGGTTTTTCCAGTCAGGTATTGGCCAGGGGAAACCAGTTTCTCTGTCACCATGGTGACACTGGCACCTGTATCCCTCAGGCCCTCTATTCTAGTCCCATTAATTAAGAGTTGCTGTCTGTATTTTTGCATGTTAGGCGGCCAGACAGCTAGTGTGGCTAAATCCACCCCACCCTCAGAAACTAGAGTAGCTTCAGTGTGGACCCTGATTTGCTCTGGGCACACTGTTGATCCCACTTGGAGACTAGCCATACCAGTGTTACCTGGATGGGAGTTTGGAGTGGAACCTTTCTTGGGACAGGCCTTGTCTCCAGTTTGGTGTCCATGCTGTTTACAGCTATGACACCAGGCCTTTTTGGGATCAAAGTTTTTACCCTTGTACCCATTGTTTTGTGAAGAGGCTCTGGGCCCACCCTCCTGTGCAGGTTTTTGGGGGCCTGTAGAAGACTCTTTACTATTTTTAGTTTTGGTTGTCTCATCACCCTTCTGCTGGGGAGTCTTTGTGACCCCTTTCTTTTGGTCACCCCCTGTTGAAGTCTTGGACACCCTTGTCTTGACCCAATGGTCCGCCTTCTTTCCCAATTCTTGGGGAGAAATTGGTCCTAGGTCTACCAGATGCTGATGCAGTTTATCATTGAAACAATTACTTAACAGGTGTTCCTTCACAAATAAATTGTACAGCCCATCATAATTACTTACACCACTGCCTTGAATCCAACCATCTAGTGTTTTCACTGAGTAGTCTACAAAGTCAACCCAGGTCTGGCTCGAGGATTTTTGAGCCCCCCTGAACCTAATCCTGTACTCCTCAGTGGAGAATCCAAAGCCCTCAATCAGGGTACCCTTCATGAGGTCATAAGATTCTGCATCTTGTCCAGAGAGTGTGAGGAGTCTATCCCTACACTTTCCTGTGAACATTTCCCAAAGGAGAGCACCCCAGTGAGATCTGTTCACTTTTCTGGTTACACAAGCCCTCTCAAAAGCTGTGAACCATTTGGTGATGTCATCACCATCTTCATATTTAGTTACAATCCCTTTAGGGATTTTCAACATGTCAGGAGAATCTCTGACCCTATTTATGTTGCTGCCACCATTGATGGGTCCTAGGCCCATCTCTTGTCTTTCCCTCTCTATGGCTAGGATCTGTCTTTCCAAAGCCAATCTTTTGGCCATCCTGGCTAACTGGATGTCCTCTTCACTGGGGCTATCCTCAGTGATTTCAGAGGTGTTGGTCTCTCCTGTGAGGGAACCAGCATCTCTGACTATTATTTTAGGAGTCAGGGTTTGAGGGACCCTGTTCTCCCTAGATAGGACTGGTAGGGGGGAATTGTCCTCCAAGTCACTATCCTCTTCGTCTGAGTTGCCACCCTCAGAGGGGTTGGCCTTTTCAAACTCTGCCAAAAGCTCCTGGAGCTGTATTTTGGTAGGTTTGGGGCCCATTGTTATTTTCTTTAGTTTACAGAGTGACCTTAGCTCTCTCATCTGTAGATGGAGGTAAGGTGTGGTGTCGAGTTCCACCACATTCACATCTGTGCTAGACATTATGCTTCTAAAAGTTGGAATACTTTTTAAGAAACTAAAACTGATTCTAGAATCTAATTCAAACTTTTAACAAACTTTTAAACTCTAAAAGAAATGCTAAACAGGATCTAACACAAGGCCCTAGCAGGTCTTTTAAGAATTTAGAAAACTTTTCAAATTGCAAAAATCAATTTCTAATGACAATTTTGGAATTTGTCGTGTGATCAGGTATTGGCTGAGTAGTCCAGCAAATGCAAAGTCTTGTACCCCACCGCTGATCCACCAATGTAGGAAGTTGGCTCTGTATGTGCTATTTCAAAGTAAGGAATAGCATGCACAGAGTCCAAGGGTTCCCCTTAGAGGTAAAATAGTGGTAAAAAGAGATAATACTAATGCTCTATTTTGTGGTAGTGTGGTCGAGCAGTAGGCTTATCCAAGGAGTAGTGTTAAGCATTTGTTGTACATACACATAGACAATAAATGAGGTACACACACTCAGAGACAAATCCAGCCAATAGGTTTTTGTATAGAAAAATATATTTTCTTAGTTTATTTTAAGAACCACAGGTTCAAATTCTACATGTAATATCTCATTCGAAAGGTATTGCAGGTAAGTACTTTAGGAACTTCAACTCATCAAAATTGCATGTATACTTTTCAAGTTATTCACAAATAGCTGTTTTAAAAGTGGACACTTAGTGCAATTTTCACAGTTCCTAGGGGAGGTAAGTATTTGTTAGGTTTTACCAGGTAAGTAGGACACTTACAGGGTTCAGTTCTTGGTCCAAGGTAGCCCACCGTTGGGGGTTCAGAGCAACCCCAAAGTCACCACACCAGCAGCTCAGGGCCGGTCAAGTGCAGAGTTCAAAGTGGTGCCCAAAACACATAGGCTAGAATGGAGAGAAGGGGGTGCCCCGGTTCCGGTCTGCTTGCAGGTAAGTACCCGCGTCTTCGGAGGGCAGACCAGGGGGGTTTTGTAGGGCACCGGGGGGGACACAGGTCCACACAGAAATTTCACCCTCAGCGGCGCGGGGGCGGCCGGGTGCAGTGTAGAAACAAGCGTCGGGTTCGCAATGTTAGTCTATGAGAGATCTCGGGATCTCTTCAGCGCTGCAGGCAGGCAAGGGGGGGATTCCTCGGGGAAACCTCCACTTGGGCAAGGGAGAGGGACTCCTGGGGGTCACTTCTCCAGTGAAAGTCCGGTCCTTCAGGTCCTGGGGGCTGCGGGTGCAGGGTCTCTCCCAGGCGTCGGGACTTTAGGTTCAAAGAGTCGCGGTCAGGGGAAGCCTCGGGATTCCCTCTGCAGGCGGAGCTGTGGGGGCTCAGGGGGGACAGGTTTTGGTACTCACAGTATCAGAGTAGTCCTGGGGTCCCTCCTGAGGTGTTGGATCTCCACCAGCCGAGTCGGGGTCGCCGGGTGCAGTGTTGCAAGTCTCACGCTTCTTGCGGGGAGCTTGCAGGGTTCTTTAAAGCTGCTGGAAACAAAGTTGCAGCTTTTCTTGGAGCAGGTCCGCTGTCCTCGGGAGTTTCTTGTCTTTTCGAAGCAGGGGCAGTCCTCAGAGGATGTCGAGGTCGCTGGTCCCTTTGGAAGGCGTCGCTGGAGCAGGATCTTTGGAAGGCAGGAGACAGGCCGGTGAGTTTCTGGAGCCAAGGCAGTTGTCGTCTTCTGGTCTTCCTCTGCAGGGGTTTTCAGCTAGGCAGTCCTTCTTCTTGTAGTTGCAGGAATCTAATTTTCTAGGGTTCAGGGTAGCCCTTAAATACTAAATTTAAGGGCGTGTTTAGGTCTGGGGGGTTAGTAGCCAATGGCTACTAGCCCTGAGGGTGGGTACACCCTCTTTGTGCCTCCTCCCAAGGGGAGGGGGTCACAATCCTAACCCTATTGGGGGAATCCTCCATCTGCAAGATGGAGGATTTCTAAAAGTTAGAGTCACCTCAGCTCAGGACACCTTAGGGGCTGTCCTGACTGGCCAGTGACTCCTCCTTGTTATTCTCATTATTTTCTCCGGCCTTGCCGCCAAAAGTGGGGCCTGGCCGGAGGGGGCGGGCAACTCCACTAGCTGGAGTGTCCTGCTGGGTTGGCACAAAGGAGGTGAGCCTTTGAGGCTCACCGCCAGGTGTGACAATTCCTGCCTGGGAGAGGTGTTAGCATCTCCACCCAGTGCAGGCTTTGTTACTGGCCTCAGAGTGACAAAGGCACTCTCCCCATGGGGCCAGCAACATGTCTCGGTTTGTGGCAGGCTGCTAAAACTAGTCAGCCTACACAGATAGTCGGTTAAGTTTCAGGGGGCACCTCTAAGGTGCCCTCTGTGGTGTATTTTACAATAAAATGTACACTGGCATCAGTGTGCATTTATTGTGCTGAGAAGTTTGATACCAAACTTCCCAGTTTTCAGTGTAGCCATTATGGTGCTGTGGAGTTCGTGTTTGACAGACTCCCAGACCATATACTCTTATGGCTACCCTGCACTTACAATGTCTAAGGTTTTGTTTAGACACTGTAGGGGTACCATGCTCATGCACTGGTACCCTCACCTATGGTATAGTGCACCCTGCCTTAGGGCTGTAAGGCCTGCTAGAGGGGTGTCTTACCTATACTGCATAGGCAGTGAGAGGCTGGCATGGCACCCTGAGGGGAGTGCCATGTCGACTTACTCGTTTTGTCCTCACTAGCACACACAAGCTGGCAAGCAGTGTGTCTGTGCTGAGTGAGAGGTCTCCAGGGTGGCATAAGACATGCTGCAGCCCTTAGAGACCTTCCTTGGCATCAGGGCCCTTGGTACTAGAAGTACCAGTTACAAGGGACTTATCTGGATGCCAGGGTCTGCCAATTGTGGATACAAAAGTACAGGTTAGGGAAAGAACACTGGTGCTGGGGCCTGGTTAGCAGACCTCAGCACACTTTCAATTGTAAACATAGCATCAGCAAAGGCAAAAAGTCCGGGGGTAACCATGCCAAGGAGGCATTTCCTTACAATTCATTAATTCAAAACCTTTATTATTAGGGTGAGAACTCTAAATAAACAGTGTAAGGTCACACCACACTACTACTGACAGTGATCCCAGCAAAAAATAAAATAAATAGATAAGTATACACGGTTGAAAAGTTTAACAATATAAGGCTACGTATAATGCTCCCAGAATGCATTCTGACTAAATGCAAATATTTGCAGAAGTTGTAAGGAAGATTGACAATTCTTTGCTTTCAAAATAAAATGTTCAGAAAAATGCATATAGGAAAAAATTTTTTTGCTAATTTACTGTGAAATTTTAGGTACTATTGCTTTGAAGCATCATTTAGTAAAACATGCTTCTGCATGTTAGTATTTCCAAAAAATATTCATAATTGAACATCAGTGTAATCGTTTTCATTAAGATTATGGGAAACATGAAAATAAACAAGCACTGGCAAAGCCAACCGATACAACATTGGTTGTCAGTCTTTTGGTTTTGTCACTGCCTGTCTTGTTTTCGCCAGGCTTTTGTAACTCTTTATTGTTGTGGGAGCTGCCAGGCCCTTGCCATTGTGACAAACATTGGCAAAAAGCAAAAAAAGTTTTTGGGTCTCAAAAAGTACACATTGTCACAGTAGATCCTGGCACTGAACAAAACTACTTTGTGTGCCAATATGCTCCTTTTAGAAGAGCAGAATGTGGTCAGTCACAGTAAAAGCAGCCGATTGAGAGAAAAATAGTATTTTAATAAAAACAAAATGCCTTGGTTAACGCCAGACCTAATTGGGGGTCCAATTCTTAAAGAACGTCACAAAAGTGCACCCACGGTATATGTCTTTTCATTAGTGGCTTTCATGAGTTCACAAGAATTTACAGAAGTAGCCCAGGAAATCATACCCCTGGAAAATATTTGAGAGCTGTATTTTAGCGCAAACTGTAAACTTTGCACTTGTATAGCGCACTACTCACCCGTTAGGGTCTCAAGGCGCTGTACTCATACCGCTATGGAACCCCTCCTGGCTTTTCCCTGTGAGGTGCCCACTCCTGGGCACCCCCAGGGTGAAGCCAGGCATCCAAGCGCTGGTGGGGCCGTTGTGGAGATTAAGCAAGCTATTGCCCAGAGTTGCAGAGTGGGACCCATTAATTAGATTAGGCACCGAGGCGAGAATTATCTGGTCCAAGGGAATTGAGCCCAAGATCTGCTGAAGCGGGACTTGAACCCTGGTCTTGAGCCAGATCTCTGCTTCAGGGTCTGCCGCTCTAACCATTGTGCCACACTTCTCCACCGCAAGCGCAAGCAAGCAAATATGCATGTGAAGATTTGCTCATGCGAAAATCTATTGAGCGTTTACAAGTTCACTTTTCCTTCAACCACTTTGTTCCCAACCCTGAAAGAACTTCTGCTTCTGCACTTGTCAGGAGTACATTTCCAACCTTTCCCAGTATGGGAAATGATTAGGGAAGAGCTTGTGAAAATCCTTAAAACATGCAAGTTAGTAGGTTTGCAAAGACTCAAAGGCATTCCAGCCCTGGAACTATAGTTTCCTCCTGCCCCAGTACGTAGATCTGCAGAAAGGTGGCAAAATAAGGAAACTACTATAGTAGGGCTTAGAATTGCTAGTATTCAAGCCCTACTATAGTATTATCTGTGATATAATCAGAGAGGCTGTTATCAGAGCTCTAACATAATGAGATTTCTGCCATAATTTGTTCCCACACTACATGCCCACGAAAGGACAAGTAGATTTCCTACAGGACAAGTAGATTTAAGAAGCAACCTGTCCCACAGAAAAGTAGATATTTTATTAAATTCCACAACCCTGTTAGGTGAGCACTGCTCGAGTGGTTTGGCCGGTACTGTAGAGGGTGCAAGCACTGCTAAAAACAGTCTCTCCTGTACCACTTTAGAGGTCAGCAGTACTGCTGACAATTACCATAATGTTTCTACACCAGGAAGGATGTGCGTAAGTGACCACTAAGTTTAAGTGGGGCTAGGGGGTATGAATTGGGAAACAATACTTCTTGTATATATTTAATCATATTGCTCCATGACCCAATTTTGGGAGGTACTAACCCCAACTTATTTTGTCAAGGGAGAGGCCGTCCTGAACTGGGGTTACAAGACCGCTCAGTGCATGCGGAGCATCATGCCTCGAGTCCTGGGTTTCATTTATAGAAGCAGTGCACTGAATGAACTTAACTGGACAAACACACGTGACCAGATTCATTCGTTAAAGGAAATCGTAGGACTGCGTACATGGGGTTAGGGGTACAGTACAGCTATAACTGCAGATATAAGTGACTAGAGCTGAACCGGGAACTCATGAAACTAAAATAACAGGGCTAAAGAAAAATACAATAAATATATACGTTAGCAAACACTCTTGATGGTGATTGGTCCTGTGTAACAGATCACTAGATTCTGGGCACCCTTCAATAGTTTTCATTGGATCAATTAAAGTCTTAACTATCAAAGACACAAAATGTTCAACTCTTTATATAATCAATTAACTAATCCTACAAAGAGGTGCAGCCTCTGCATCCACGCCGGGTCGACATCGTTTTTAGCATGATGCTGTTAGTGTTGTGAGGTGAGGCATCCATCATGGCAAACCAAAACCCATTTGGAGGGTGTGTGCTGTTTTGCATATTATCACATGCACCTTAATTTGCAAGGTTCTTTCATGAGACACGGTACTCTGAACCAACACTTCACATTTTTCTTCCCTAGGGTAACTGTGTAAAGTGGCGAATCCAACCTGTGGGAAGCCAATATAAATGGCTCCGACCTAGGGAAAGCAAAGCCCACTAGAAGCGAATGGTGACAAGGAAGAAACCGGTGCAAATGGATGGATGGGTGGGTGTGAGGTAAAAAGGTTGGCTCTCTCCCCTACCCAAATAGTTGAGAAGGGAATTTTTTTTTATTGTCCTAGTCTGCTGGGCAAATGGCCCATGGATTGAAATAACTCTACACTAATGCAACTCTAGTACTCGTATATATATTGCACAAATTAATTAAATGAATCTCCCACCTCTGATCGTTTAAAAGAACGTTGATATGTTTCGAGCTAGATTATAAATGATTCACACTTCCACAGGGCAACTACTTATGTCCGTTCTCAAGCCAAGTGTTGTAACTGAAAGCAAAAAATAAAAATATTACCATGTAGCCAACTACGACAGCAGCAGTTATTTAAAGTTTCAGGTCCAGTTGTAGTAATTTATTCTTTCAAAGCTTTGTGTCTAGTCCAAGAATGTTTTAAGAGTAAACCCTGGCTCAGATTTTATCAATCCAGGTTACAGAGACAGCCGGGCGTGCTTCCCTTCAGTTTCTTTTAAACGAGGATATTAAAACAAAGAAACCGTTCAGTGATCTGTTCACTTTGGTGGAAATGAGAAATGTAAATAATACTACCTTACACATGCTATTTTCGCCATTAAAAGGCCTAGGTGTCTGGAAACCTTTTCCTGCACTTACAGCACTAGAAATACAAAGGTAGATCCATTCCCCACCCCCCAACACACTTTTCTCCTGCATATAAAAGTAGGTGCTGAAATTCCCTGTGTAGTTTTGGAAATATTCGCTTGGAAAGAACACTGTATATGCTGTCAACACTATGCTGTTAAGATAGTACAGTGAAACCCAACCCCACACCAAGTCTTTTATTTGTAAATGCAGGTGAAAGACTAGTGATTCAAAGGGTGTAAGAAGGGAACACGGCCACTGAGCAGGGAGAAGGTGTTCTCAACACAGAGTTTATTTCAAATTACAAACATAGCTGGAATGGAGGTAAAGTGAATAGAAACAACGTGCAGACACGGGCATCTTCCCAGACACTAGGAAGAACGTCGCCTGATCACGTCCTTCTTTTGACTAGGAGGGGCGTGTTGTGTCCTCTACCAGGGAGACATGGTCTTGTGAAAACTGCAAGGCCATTGCAAGGGGTGTAACCATATTTTAACTCTTTGGTTATAGAGATGGCAATGGGGCATATCTGTCAGTACCACAATAAAGCAAGTACTTACCATCGTATCTAGCTTACAAAAGTGTTTAGAGATTAGAACTCACAGTTTAGTCGCTTACCTTGCATGTCAAAGAATTGAGTTATACTCCTTGCTTTGATAATGTGCAGAAAATAGGAGATTTAGAAAAATCACTTCACCGTTCCATGCTTTAAATTAAATAAAAAGTGCAGTTGTGTAACTCAAAAAAACTATACAGTGTGTTGACTAGTACTGTCACGATTATATGTTCCATCTCCCTGTGTAAGATGCCTTGCTGGAAATATGTTTCCTGCAGACTGCTTCTTTGCTCTCCGCAGCTATGTTACCGTTATGAAAAAAAGCAGAAAGCGTCATTATGCTCTCCCCATACAAACTCATCGGTGAAGGTTTTCTGGGAGATGTTAGCACATAAGATTTGTCAGAAGAAAGAGCTGTTGTCATAGCCCATTCTAAGGTGTGAAGCAGAGCGATGGAAAAGTTGGGAGGTTCCTCTCCTGAGTGAAAAGGGGAATGTACCCTCAATATCAAAGCAGCAGGCTAGGGTGGAAGATCTTGCACAGTGTGTGATGCAGTAGAATTGTACTGTGTTAATGAGGGTTGATACAGGTAGGTATGCTTCTGCTATTGTAAGTACTCCACTCCTTCAGTTGGAAGGCGCCCTTCCAGACCTCCTTCTGCCCAAGCGACTAACTTGTAGCATCTTGTCTTTCTCCAGGTTGCCTGGTGCAACATCCCAGGAGTGGAAGAGCATTTTTATCCAGATGAAACTTCAGATCTCAAGTCTTCTGACATTTGGTCTGCCTGACTGAATATCAAAGGCTCTGACAGGCAAGTAAGTACCAAATTAGGTTTTCAGTCATATTTTCTTTCATTTAAGAACTCCTTGAAATAAAGGTTAATTCACAAAATGCAGCAATGCCAAGAAGTGCTTTGCGTCTTAGGGTATCTGTCACTTCTTCAAAACAATATTTATCTGTGAAGTGCTCCAGCGGTAGTCATGTATATTTGTAATTCTATAATTAATACACAGAATATAACTTTACAATGTATGAATACATTAAAATCAATGCAAAGCAATCTACTGCTACGGGGGGCAGGAGCCAAGATGGTGGCGAGAGCAGACGTGTAAAACAGAGCTCCGACCGAAGCCCCAATAATCCTGCATAAATTCATCAACAAATTGGTTGATCTGAGTACCGCTAATAAAATATGCGGTTCTGAAAGTGGGACCTGTGACAGAGAGGGCACGATCAAGACCCAGATCTGTGCTCCAGCACTGCTTTCGGGTCGGCTGAAGAAGGAAAGCGGCTGCAACGTGGACCGGCAGTAGCCGTGAGGAAGGCTTCCGGAGACACTAATCCAGATGAGGTGAATTGACTACCCGATCAGAGGCCACGGAAACCAAAGAAAAGTGCTTCGGCCACAAACGCCAGCGAGGGACCGCGCGCTTCCCGGCATGAGGGGGGGGGGGGGGGCCTGCTGGGATGCCCTCTGGAGCCACAGCAGTGCAGAAAGATGAGCCGAGACGAGAAGACCCAAGGAGACAGCACAGGAGATACAGCAGGCTTCAGTGCCTCCAGTGGGCCGTCCAATGGAGAGGTCTCCGCGGCGAGGCTGGGACACGGGTCAGTAAACCCAGGGAGGAGCTTGCAGCCCCATTAAGTTACAGACAAGGGGCTACAATAGCCGAGGACAGCGGGCCGCAGCCCTCTCCATGAGAAGAGAGACCTGAGGGGAATCTGGACAGGGACTGGGAATCCTTCCCCCTCCACGAACCCCTGCAGGATCAGCAGTAGCAGTCGATGCGGGGGGGAGCCAGAAGCTGGGGGTTTGCAGAGGTGCAGCCTGCGGGGCCCCTGGGGTTCTGATACGGGGGAGAAATGGAGACCTCAGGCGCACTGGAGGAGGGGGAAGACCCTTGGAATAAGCACCCAAGCGACAGCCCTCACCCACAAGTAAGACCCAGCCAGTGAAGAAGGGTGGCAGGTGGTGAGACGGTCCTGGGTCCCTGAGGCATCCAGCAGGACAGCAGGGGCCCAGTGCTACCTCATTCAGGGGAGAAAAGGCTCTAGGGGCACCAGGTAGCGTGGGGTGGCCCCTTGGCCACAAGACATGTTTCCGGGATGACTAGCTCTTGATGAAAGATGCATCCCTTGCAGGGACTACTGGCGATAGCACCCAGACTGACCAGAGTCAGGAAGGTCGGCCCAGAAGGTGAGAGACAACCTGTATCAACTGAACCTTGCCCCCACAACGTAGGCGAGACACCGGGGGATGAAGGGGATGAGTCGAACAGCAGAAGATAGATGACTCCAGAAGGAACGGACGTGACCCACATACCCTCGCCACCACTCACCTCAACACCAAGACATGACGACGAGAGAGCAGGACCACCAGACCCCTCACCAGAAAAAACTGGTTAAATGTGCAAGAGTGGTGGTGCCTTCTCTGGAAGACAACGAACAGCCACCCCCCCCCAGACAGGGCCAGACAATGCAAACCTACTGCAGGCTATCCAATCATCTCGAGTAGCCCTGGAAGGAGGCCCGGTCGAAGTGAAGTCCGCAGTCACCTTTTTTCGACAGGACCTAAGAAACGTAGCAGAAAGGGTTACAACAGCAGAGTCATGCATCTTGGTTCCTTAAGATACGATTTGAAGATGTAGTATGGAGTCTGGAAGACGCTGAAAACCAGGTACGGAGAAGTAACTTAATATTTGTTGGCTTTTCAGAGTGTGTGAAGGGTCGAACATGCAACGCTTCTTAATGGACTGGCTAAAGCAAACCTTTTCACAAGATAAATCTCATTCTGCTTCATCGTGGAGCAAACCCACTGAGCGTCCCCCCCTCCCACTACTGTCCAGTCATAGCCAGGTTCTTGAACTATCAGGACAGAGACATCATCCTTGCAGGAGCCCGAAAAATAGAAGAAGTTTCACCATTACAATTCCCTCATACAAATCTTCCCAGAATACAAGTGGGAAAGACCAGCGTCAGGGATGCACCTTCGACACCATCAGAGCAAGAATGCGGACTCTCCAGCTGCAATAAACGCTGCTATTCCCAGCAAAACTAAAAGTGTTACATCAAGGCATGAGGCACTTCTTTCAAACACCAGTGGAGGCATAGGAATGGTTGGAGGAAAAGTCACATCAGACTCAAGGGGGAAAACAGAGCAGAGAAAGCCCAGTCCCACCGGAAGCCTTCCCAGTGGGAGGAGAACCGAAGATCCAAGAAAAAGGAATGTGCAACTTTGGCACCGAAAGGAGCTAAAGGAAAACACTTGACCCGGCAGCCAGGGGGACACACCCGGTCAACATCAGAGTCAGAGAGGGATTCGCCTGCCACTACGAAACACAGCAAGCTCCTGACCAAAACCCTGCCACCTTCCAAAGAGGCTTGGATTCAGGATAAGATGCCATGCCAGACTCCCTACACCCGCTGGCATGGGTCATAGACCAGCTTGAGCCACAATTCACGGTTACGGGTGTCCCACAGGCAACAGACAACGTAACAGACGTTTCAGTGAAATAAATCACTTTGAAAGCAACCAAGCATCCAGGGGTGAGATGAAACAGACATGACACACCGGGAGCCCCAACCATCTAAGACGGACCTAATAAGAAGTTGATCGGCCCAGAACCTCAAGCAGCTCTACCGACAAGGGGTACAAGCAACTATACAGGGAATGTAAACACGCAGACGCCACCCAAATTAGAACATTCGTTTCGGGGTTGGTGGTCCCATGCGTATACCCAGGAGACCGGGACTCCATAGAAAGGGAACTAGACCTCTTGTAAGTCAGGGAAGCAGTAGGCAAACAGAAGTGAGGTAAAACGCCTGGACCCAATGGGGTCCCAGCGAAGTTCTTTACGAAAAATGTGGATATTCTTTGCCAATACATACTTAATATTTTCAACGACGCCAGGGCGCAAGGTACCCTCCTGTGGGACCTGCAGATGGAAATGCTAGTGGTGATTCCAAAAGCGGGGAACCACCTACTGAATGTGGTTCTTATCACCCAATTTCACTTCTCAACATAGAGACCGAGATCCTGGTGACTATCTTAACGACAAGGCTCATTGCTGTAATAGATTCCCTGGTACATCCGGATCAGTCAGGATTTTTGCCTGGGAGGTCAACAAGACTCAATCTCCGATGACTCCATAACTGTGTCTGTGGTGCAGTCAAGAATAGACCCTCACTTGGTGTTATCATTGGACGCCGAAAAGGCATTTGACAGGGTTCATTGGCAGTTCATGCAACAAACACTAGTGAAGTTCAGGTTTGGGCCACAATTTATGGTATGGGTAACCCTACTCTATACAAACCCAACAGCCACAGTCCGAGTTCCCGGGGACAGGTCAGAGGAGTTCCAAACAGAAAGGGGGACAAGGCATAGGAATGGCTGGAGGAAAAGTCACATCAGACTCAAGGGGAAAAACAGAGCAGAGAAAGCCCAGTCCCACCGGAAGCCTTCCCAGTGGGAGGAGAACCGAAGATCCAAGAAAAAGGAATGTGCAACTTTGGCACCGAAAGGAGCTAAAGGAAAACGCTTGACCCGGCAGCCAGGGGGACACACCCGGTCAACATCAGAGTCAGAGAGGGATTCGCCTGCCACTACGAAACACAGCAAGCTCCTGACCAAAACCCGGCCACCTTCCAAAGATGCTTGGATTCAGGATAAGATGCCATGCCAGACTCCCTACACCCGCTGGCATGGGTCATAGACCAGCTTGAGCCACAATTCACGGTTACGGGTGTCCCACAGGCAACAGACAACGTAACAGACGTTTCAGTGAAATAAATCCCTTTGAAAGCAACCAAGCATCCAGGGGTGAGATGAAACAGACATGACACACCGGGAGCCCCAACCATCTAAGACGGACCTAATAAGAAGTTGACCGGCCCAGAACCTCAAGCAGCTCTACCGACAAGGGGTACAAGCAACTATACAGGGAATGTAAACACGCAGATGCCACCCAAATTAGAATATTCGTTTCGGGGTTGGTGGTCCCATGCGTATACCCAGGAGACCGGGACTCCATAGAAAGGGAACTAGACCTCTTGTAAGTCAGGGAAGCAGTAGGCAAACAGAAGTGAGGTAAAACGCCTGGACCCAATGGGGTCCCAGCGAAGTTCTTTACGAAAAATGTGGATATTCTTTGCCAATACATACTTAATATTTTCAACGACGCCAGGGCGCAAGGTACCCTCCTGTGGGACCTGCAGATGGCAATGCTAGTGGTGATTCCAAAAGCGGGGAACCACCTACTGAATGTGGTTCTTATCACCCAATTTCACTTCTCAACATAGAGACCGAGATCCTGGTGACTATCTTAACGACAAGGCTCATTGCTGTAATAGATTCCCTGGTACATCCGGATCAGTCAGGATTTTTGCCTGGGAGGTCAACAAGACTCAATCTCCGATGACTCCATAACTGTGTCTGTGGTGCAGTCAAGAATAGACCCTCACTTGGTGTTATCATTGGACGCCGAAAAGGCATTTGACAGGGTTCATTGGCAGTTCATGCAACAAACACTAGTGAAGTTCAGGTTTGGGCCACAATTTATGGTATGGGTAACCCTACTCTATACAAACCCAACAGCCACAGTCCGAGTTCCCGGGGACAGGTCAGAGGAGTTCCTAACAGAAAGGGGGACAAGGCAGGGCTGCTCCCTTTCACCGCTACTGTTTGCCCTTACTTTAATATTCTAGACGATGAGGGATTTATTCACACTGGGCGCACATTACTGAGACTGGACTTTGTGATAGGAAAAAGGGACATGGCCCACCAGTACGACAGGCAGCTGCTCCATCTATAGGAAGTGGTGCACCAAAATGGACATATGTTGTCTAAGATAGAGGCTGCTGTACAAAGCCCGGGGTTTAACAAGAAGCGTAAGAGGGTGTGGTGAAGTTGGCAAAGATATTGGGTGGAAACTGTATCAGTTGACCTATTCTGTGGATTGTTTATTTGTCATTTATAAAGGATCGGACTGTGTGATGGGGAAGATAATGCCAGCGGGCAAAAGGAAAACTGTATTAAGTAACCGTCAATGTTTTATAAGATCTCAACAAAATGAATATTTTAAAAAAAGCACAATATTTAAATTACACTACATGAAGTTTTATTAACTGATGGCTGTGTAAGAGGAAGAATATTATTGCATTCAGTGACTGGCAACCAATGTGATTATTGTGAATGGAGTTTAATATATTGAAACCATGTACTTTGACTTCTTTTTAATTGAATCACAAAGTATTCATAAGGTATTTTGTGAGGGAAGCAGAATCACCCTCCAGGCTTGGGTGTGATTTGCTTGAGAATTTCCAGGATTAAGATACATTTATGTTATTTTCCTAGTTTCAAACGTAGTTTTGGCTAAAGAGAACTTTACAAAACCACAGTAACACAACGTAACAAGCAAAGGTGCACCTTGGTCAGTAAGACTGGTGGTGGTAGGGGGGTGAGATTCAGATTTTCTAACAATCATGCTGTCATATAATGTTAAAATATATGATATGCAGGGCCACTGGAATTATGCTTCAGGATAGGGCCAAATAATTCGACAGTTTTGAGTAAATTATGCGTCAAGAAAAGGCAACTTATGCAGCACTATTTTGGACATTTTGGGACAGTAGTACTGCATTATTTTGTCATTTTTAAACTTGTTAACACTGGGTGGGCATTAGTTGCAGCTAATTAGTACCAGTTTTACACTCAAACACGGCAATAAGCTACAGAAAGTAAACCAGTCAGCCTTTGGAAAGGGCCTTTCATTGTGTGGCAACACGTGTTGTTGAGTTTTAGTAACTTTAAACCGTTTGAGTTAAAAACATTTTTTATTAAAATCTGCAGATTATGCAGCAGATGATGGATTATGCGGCAAATGTGGCACATGTCTAATTATACAAAAACTGCTGCAGCTGCAAAATTGCTTATTTCCAGTGGCCCTGCAAGCGGAGGCATGAGAGGAGCTTTTTGGTAGGGGTACTAAATCAGAGAAAAAACAGTATTGTGTAAAATAAACATTCTTTAAGACATTCAAAGAGAGGGAGAGTGTGTGTGTGTGTGTATATGTACAAATCCAAAAGAAATCACCTGTACCCAACTATTTACCAGCAAATAAATTAATTAGGGAGATGTAACACCCCAAACACCACCCCTGAATCTACATCCTTTTTAACAAGAGCCATTTTCGGGGGAAAAAAGCTTTGCAAATAAAACATGCAATAAGTCGGCCATTTTTACAACTCAAATTTCGAGTTTTATATAGGAGGTTCTACATTTCTGAGGAATCTTTCTACCCAGTTCTCAAGAAACTAAACATTTGGATGCTTTGAAATCATTTGGAAAGCGTCTTTGCATGTACCTTAAACTTGAAAATGATGGTCACATCATGAGCAGCTAAAGCCCTGCAGGCGTAGAACTACGAAGCACTGAGTATGGGCTCCGAAACAAAGGCGCTGTCTGCATTTGTGTACTTTTTTTTTATTTTATTTTTTTTAAACAAAATCACATTAATTTATAAAGTAAAATCCGAATTTAATTGTCATGGGAAGGGGAACGAGACTTAGAAAGGGGTCAAATCTAGACAAGCAAACAGAGATAGGTTTGTTGTACAGGATGTAATTGTGCTTCTGCTGCTAGTATCACCTCAAACGCACAGATTAACTGCAGCTTTAATCACTTTTTTATCTTTTTTAATTTTAAATAATCAATATACCAGAAAATAATTTCCACGTTATGCTTGTTCTTTGCTTAGCTTTAAACTTGTTAATTAGAAAAGCACTGGATCTGTTTCTGAGGCCGACACATGAGGCTGCTCTCAGGGGCGTGACACAGGTCCCTGCAGAGTGAGGATACCTATGACATAAATTGAGTCTCTTCAGCCCCTCACGACATGCAGGGGGCTATGGTCGGGGCCACTGGAATCATGCAGTTGTGCGACTGCTGCGTTTTTTTGCACAATTATGGCTCCTCTACGTATGCCACATAATTCATCTCCTGCTGCATAATCTGCAGATTTTAACAAAAAAAATTGTTTCTAGCTCAAACGGTTCAAAAGTTACTAAAATCGCAGCAACACGTGTTCCAGCACAGTGTGAGGCCATTTGCAAAGTTTGACTGGTCACCTTTGTTGTTTATTGCAATATTTGGGTATTAAACTGGTACTAATAAAGCATAACCTGTGCCCAAACAGTGTTAACAAGTATAAAAATGACAAAATAATAAAGTAGAACTATCAGAAAATGTGCTGCATTACCCCACATAATTGTCCTTTTCTTGCCGCATAATTTAGTCACCACTGCCGCATAATTTGGTCCTCTCCTGTCGCAAAATTCCAGTGGCTCTGGGTATCGTTTTCTGTTCCACCACTGGCTGCAGTCTACGCTTGTGTTTTTATTGCTGCCCGCATTATTCTGCAGCCTTCTGCTGATGGGTTTTACAGCCGGGAGCCGGCGCTTACTGGTCACATACCGAAGATTAATGGTGGCTTAAGTAATAGCGCTAATTACCTCATTTCTCTGGGCTCGCCAATGAAATGGAGCGGTCGGGCCCAGTCAGCAGAATATGCATTGGATTTCTGCTGCACTGTTGTCTCCCTGTTTCCCCCACGGAGCATCAATTCTCTTGAATATTGCCATCCTCTCTATAATTTGGATGCAAAATTACATTCTTTTATTACCATTAAATGAATGTGTAGGGGACAGGCTTTGAGGGCTTGAATGTAGGCGTGTTCAAAGCGTCCACATTACAATGGGTGCCCTGCAGTTTAATCCAATGGCCCTGTCGAGCAACAGGCCTGGCACTGTCTGGTAGCTCTAGGATAACATTTACAGTTTATTATAGTGCCAATACAGCCCTTTGGTGGCTTCAAAGTACTGCACAATCAAGAGGCAGGTTCACAGCCGGAAGTACAGTAGAGCAATGGAGGGGATGAAAGCCGTACCCTTAACTGTACTTTCTGAACTAGGGTCATAACCCAGGCCCCTGTGCCACAGGGAAGCCCCCCGCACCCTTGACCCGGGGCCCCCCATTCAGCCCAAAGCTAATGAATATATGTGAAATATGGGGAAGCGGCTTCACATTCTGGGGTGGGGCATACATTTGCATTATGCCACTCCTAGTAGCAACTACTAGGCAAAGGGGAAGACACAGAGAGATACAACGGTTTTAACCCTGTGGGCGCCAGGATCTCCCCTCGACAATTCACCTACCACTGTGTAAAGCGCTAGACTGTTCCAGTCCTGGCGCGGTTCGGGCTGATCCTAATGGGCGAGCGGTCTAGATAAATTATTTATTGCTCGTTTCTCCCCCACTACTAGGTCCGATTTATTTTCACATAACTTTATTTCCTAGAACGCAAGTGGGGGAGCTCGGCAATAAGTGGTTGTCACTGTTATTTGTTTTTTTTACCCGTTTTAGCACATTTTGCCATTGGCACCAACAAATAAAACGTTGTTTGCTTTTTTGTGCCTCAGACTAAAGATTTTATATTAGTGGAGTCACCGTTATGATTGAGTCACATTCAGCTGTGACCTGGCTGTATAGCTTTATAATTGTATTTTCTAAATCCAGACTTGTTTTTCTTCGCAGGCTTATCACTGTCTCTATCTTCGCACTACCAGATGGCACTAGGTTCTCTCTGATGAAGACATTATACAATGAATGCCAGAGACTGAAAATAGCATCGCCCACCAGCAGAAAAGAAATAAAGGCAATTATAGCCTACAAAGTGTGTAGAGTAGTATTTTTTGTGCTCTATGTATCAAACTACAACATATAATACAAAATACACCTTCAAATCAAACTAATGTACAGTGCTCCGGTGCTTTACAGCTAGGTTCACGCTATATAAAAAAATAAACAAATACATACACGAGGAGGGTTGAGTCATAAAGTGGGGATTCATTTACTTGTGCATTGATAGAAATATACATCTTGCTTCTTGAAATAAATTTAATTCTAGGTTAATAATTTAGTGGCACACTGAAAAACGAAATCAACTAACGTGTTAATATTAACTAAAAGATAATAGCTAATTGGCCAGGATCTGAGGCCATGTCCTTCGAGATCATAAACAGGTCTGCAGTAGGTGCATGAACCCACTGTCACCTCTTATCAAATGCTGACAGCTAGTACTTGTAAACTATCATGAGACATCAAGAGACCCTATAACAACCAGCAAATCAGCAGGTAATATATATATTTTTTTTTTCAATCGAAGTACTTATTTCACAAATAATGACCAATAAATCACTTTAGGTTAAAAAGGCTAATTAATTTTAAAGTATGGATTTTTTTGTATAATGCATATCAACAAAACGATCGGACTCAATCTGCATCTAGCACTTTGTAAGCCACAAGCTTCTGAGGGGGCACTGGCAAATTCCCAGTGCGATCCATGAAAAAGCTAAAATGCTTACTCATTTGCAAAAATGTATAAAAATAAAAAAAAGCTTCTTGGTGGCTGCTTGTAGAGCGCAGATTGCAAGTTCCAACATATATTTCAATAAAGGCCCCACAACAGAAGCCATTAGAAGCAATCTCTGAAGCAACGCTGGTGCTTATGACCTTGGCCTGCTAACTAGTACTGGGGAACAAACGTGAAGTGCCCTCCTTCAACTCCCTCAATTGTACTCCTTTCACCCCTTGTCAATATTAAAAGTAAGACTGGCCCCTCCTTCCTCTGGGTCACTGAGGTCGCCATCTCTACAGAACAGCTGTGATGCCTCTGTCAACCAGACTTCCGCGCTGCCTCGGTATTTGCTTTACTGTAGAGCAGCAACAGAAACCAGATAGAGAAGAAATCAATCAGCATGGTAAAGAGCAATGACAAATTAAAAATAATCTATATTATAAAAAAAAAAAAAAAGAATCCGCTACATCACCAAAACACAGTTAACGATATTACATCATATGGGAAGGGGAAAATGGCGTTCAAGATGCCTGGCAGCTCCTTTATAATGACATGCAAAAATAAACTACAAATATAACTATTGTTTATTTCTTAAATATGAGCTGAAAAGCAAACTTTCCAGGTCTGTGCATTTTACCTTCGAAGGGTTCATGTGGCGCTTTATAAAAAGGTCTAAGAGAGCAGGAAAGGTCTTCTTAACAGCAGAAAGAAGGAAAGCATCCTTCCACCATGGGAGACAGTGCTGCCGATGCCCCGGGCCCAGGAAGCTCAACAGTGCGGCCAGAGGGGAAGCGGGGAGTAACCACCTCTCATTTCACTTCGGTGACGGGAGTCGTGGGGCGGAAGACCCTCCCTCCTGCATGGAACTTAGGAAGCAAATCAAACCGCTGGGTACCTCCCTCGGTTGTCAGTGGGTGCAGTAGGTGAAACGAGACAAAGATAAGTGTCAAATTTTGTTTATAATCTGTTGAAGGTGGATTTTGATGGCAGGTAACCAACCCAAAAGCTGCAAATCTATCCTTGAAAGGTGAATGCCTGTGGCAGTGTTTGCTCTAGGGTGACCGTGTTTCGTAAATCCAGTATTTCAATGTTCTGCCTCAATACAGACAGCCGGGCAACAGTAGGATAGATGGAGCACGTGGACTAATGTAGTTCACTTACAAGGCCATCCAGATAAAATAGAAACTTCCTGATTTTGCATAAAACAGACCACTTTGCTGCCGACAAGACACTAAAGGTGTCCACATCTTGAAAATACAGCAGTATATGGTATTTGTCGAGTGTGGCATTAACAAATCCTTCCATATATTCCAAGTCTATATTAGACATGGGGCGTAAGATGCAGAATTCTGCACACCATTTACCACATTTCTTGCCTCTTTCTGAACAGCTGTTTCTAGTTAACATCTGTTCAGGACTGGTTAAATGCGAGTTGGGACAAAGCCCCTGGAAGAAATCCTACAGCAGCCTGGAGGTCCTTGGGCGCCCACAAGAACGTTCTCCCATTGTGTGCACATGCGCTTCCGCTGCAGTGTCATCCGAACCTCTCTATCACACATGAAAAGAGGGTGCTGGGGTCGCCTGGGGGACCTGGGGCTGAAAACAATGAGGGATATGCATCCCGGGGGGACATTTGTTGTGTTAGCAGACCTGACACTGGCGCAACGGCAGACCACACTTCTAGCTTTCATTTATTATCGTCTAAGGTCTGCCATGAAGGACCTGTACCCACAATCCCCTGCTGAACCCCCAATGCTTAATACACTCCAATTAATACTTTCCAGCACTACACCTAAGAAACTCATTACTCACTTATACACTATATCTCAACGGGACGACCAGGTGGCAGTGCCACCAGCCTTGGTGACGTGGAATGCAATGCTGGACACCCCCCTGAGCCCTACAGATCGGGGCTTCTGACGCACCCTCACTGGTACGCTTGCATCCAATTGTAATCTCATGGGTTACATTGACTATATTTGCAACTAATGTATTATACGCCTCTAAGGTTGTTCCGTTATGGATTGCGGACGGATGCCATATATGTACGATGTGGGGCGGAGGAGGCAGATTTTCTGCACATGGCATGGGGAAGTGCGAGAGTGAAACAATTCTGGGAAATATTAGTGCAGCTCTTCAGTGATATGATATTGGAGCCTGTAGAATGAACGCCTAGAATGTGCTTCCTTGGCCTGGTGAAACTTCTTCAATCACTGAACCGTAAACTGATGGAAGTTGCACTCTTTTTAGCGAAACTGAGTGGCAATACTTTGGGGGAGTAGATCTGTCCCCACAATGGAACAAATGTTAAAAGACATGGCATACTGCCAAGAACAACTAGACCTGTATGCAGAGGAACTGCCACAATCCTCCAGACCCAAAGATATATGGGGTCCGTTCACCAGCAGATTTACTGTCTAGGCCCATGGAAAACTAGCGATATATCAGATCCGGTGACTATGATCATAATAATACCAAATGATGTCTTGTTACCCAACAAATGTATGGAGATGAGAAGTATAACAACAGTTCTGACACATAGGGGGAAATTTGACAGCCTTTTCGTTGTAATGTGGTATATGTTGTTAAAAACACAAATAAAAATATATTTTTTAAAACATGCAAATAAGGAAAATTACACAAGCGTGGGGTTGCCACACAATTTCCAATACGAATTTGGATGAAAAAATCCATTGGCGGCCAAATCGAGATTACAATAAATTTGAAAAGTGGCCTGAAATGTCCCGTAAATCACAATAGTGAATGGTTCGTTGCATAAAACTTGATCTTTATCAAGGTATCAAAGCCTTGTAACAGTAATGCTTCAACGGCACTTGTTTCACCAACATTAGACAAATTCATGTCTGAGTCAGCTCTAGAAGGCATGCAAACCTATGTCCTTCAAGATGCATAAACATCTATGCCAGGCTTCTCCAACGAGTAACTCGTGAGCCACTGGTAGCTCTCCAGCTACCTGGAAATAGCTCTTCTCTGTGAAGCACAGCCTACTATTTTGAAAGCGTTTGCTTGCTTAAATTCATTTATGAGCACTACAGTTAGGAATGTGTATTCAAGGAGAAGCTGTGTGTAATTTCAAAACTCATAAGCTGATGTTTGCAGAAAAATGGCAGAATTTCCAGTATTGGTTTAAAGCTAATATTTGGGCGATGAATCATGTGGCGTACGGTAAACGTAATCACTAATATAGTTACTTTGAAATCAAGGACGTTGGAGCTATGCCTGTTATGTAGTACCTATGGAGAGACATTAAAAACTGACAGTCTCTTTTGACATTACTGTAGGCAGCCCTGCCTGATGCACTAAGCGATCAATGCTAGAGTACTTTTGCATGGGTGGCCACTAAAGTAATCATGTTTGACGTGGTCACTCTTACAATACTAATATAGTTCGGGTTGAACTTAAGTAGCTCTTATTACCCTCCCCCTCTCCCCCCCCCCACCCCTCAAGAAGGGTCACTTAAATCTCGTCAACCTCTGCTGTTGGGACATCTTTAACAATGCATTTGAATACACCCCTGCTCCGGTGTAAATTAAGTAACTTGAAACCGAGAGGCCTTTCATGAGGACCAGGGCAGCACCCAAAGTGGTAAATATCTACAGGCAAAGCTCTGTGCGCCTGTATTTATTAGGAGTAATGCTTGAATGCTTTCTCAGGTAAGCGTGGCAGGCTGTTTACAGCGAGTGCCTAGGGGCGGCTTACATGGACCCAGACTCACCGTTGCATGAAGTTGAGAAGCAGTTCTGGCCTTACCAAGTCCTTACATCCAAACTCAGTCCCCTTAATGCTGGCCTCATGGAATGAGTGGCCAACATCTTTATGAGGATTTCAAAACGCTAGATTATTTTCCAAGTGAGAGGGCCTAGGCACACCGGATTCTATCCCATAAACTGTACACGGGGCCTAATTCCTGCTAGTAGTTGCTGGTGGTGCACATTGGTACTCATTTTCGTGGACTGGGAGTCTTTTTCATCAGACCTTGACCCAAAGCAAGAGAAAGTCAAAGAAAGAAGTAGGAGGAGACATACAGGTAAACAGTGACAAAGGGAGAAATTCGGGGTGAAAAAGAACCAGCAGATGTGCGATAGACGGGAAGTGTAGGGTGGTGAAAGAAATATATAAAGTGAAATCAAGACTACACGCCCCTGGGATTCTGAAAACCCTGGCGTTCAGCATTCACGGGATCATAAAGGGGAACACTGAGCCCCTGTGCTTATATTTTTTCTTTTTGGCAAATTCAGCACTGGGTAGATGTGCATTTTTGCACAGTGTCTGCCCAGGGGTAGACCTGCACTTATCACTACATGTCTGTTTCCCTTTAGTAATAACAGGTTAGCAAAGTATACTTATGCTACTGGGCTAGATAGTGCAGTGAAGACATAGATCTTGAAATAAAATGGCTTCTTGGGGGCTTTAGAATTTAAATTATGGTTTAAAGTTCTCAGTAAACTAACTAGTACAATTCTGCTTTACATTTATTCTGTATTAGTTCCTTCATTATATGTACTGCATGCTTGGAACAATGTACTGAGCGCTTTTGTGCTA
This sequence comes from Pleurodeles waltl, assembly GCF_031143425.1. Taxonomy (NCBI): domain Eukaryota; kingdom Metazoa; phylum Chordata; class Amphibia; order Caudata; family Salamandridae; genus Pleurodeles; species Pleurodeles waltl. The sequence goes on from NC_090443.1 coordinate 957,761,263, forward strand.
AGGGTACAATACCCACACAAAAGGATATCCTACACGAGTCCAACATCTCAAGATTATTCCACTGTGCAAAGAAGGAGGGAATGTCCATTGTACGAAAAGGTAGGAAATGTCTCATTGTGCAAAAAGGAAGGAAATGTCCCACTGTGCCAAAAGGCAGGGGATGTCACATTGTACTAAGAAGCAAGAAATATCCCATGGTACCAAAAGGCAGGGAATGTCCTATTGAGGTAGGGAATTCCCCATTGTATCGAATGGTATGAAATATCACAAAGTCCAAAGAGGGAGGCAATACACTACTGTACTCAAATGAATGAAATATCCCACTGAACTATAAAGGCAAGGTATGTCCCACTGTACTAAAGTGTTGGAAACATTGCACTGTACTAAGAGAAAGGGAATGTTCCATTGCCCCAAGGGGCATGAAATGGCCCACTGTACTAAATGGCAGAAAAAGTTCTAATGTCCTAAGACGCTTGTAAGTGCTTCGTTGAGCATAGAGTCACAAATACGATTATTTTTTTCTATTTATCTGAATGATTTTGTGTCACTGCAGTTGTCTCAATGAGTCTCATCTGGAGTGTCCTGTGCCCACTTATATAACAATAAATTACCACTCTCCAGGTGAGATGTCCCAACATATTCACTGTCTAGTGAACTACAATGTCAATGAAGATCTTACTAGCGTTTTATTATTTAGAAAACGGGGCAAACACTGCTGATCTGCTCACAGTATAATGCTCTTTCCGATCTGAAATGATCCAATGGCCAGGCAAGCATCAGCAAAGCCAAAAGTTCCAGCTTTTGTTAGGGGAAGTGTTTGCTCCTGGCTATCCAGAATAGAAAATCATGCTGTAAAACTTCTTCTTGAGCTACAAACATATGAAATCTGAGAGTACAGCCCCTTTGCTGAACAGATTGCATTAGCAGTTACGATGTACCCTCGAAGATGAGTAATATTATGAGTCAGAACATGGTTTATATTATAAGTACTGAATTTAAATCACACACAGCAAACACTTCACAAGAGATATTTCTGACAAAGGAAGAGTACCTTTTTGCATCTCTGAGAAAACGTATGCACTCTCATCTTTAGCTTATCTATCCTTTGTGAGCAAAACAGCTGCAAATCCAACAGCATGTTAGTATTACAGCAAAGTAAAACAAATGAACACGGCTGAATGAATAGCAAACAGCACTGTCTCCTCGTGGAGACTAAGGTATCCAAAAAGCATGCACTTCCTTAACCGAAAAGCCATAAATCAGCAATTACATTAGGTCCTGTCAGCAATATTAATTGCAGTATTTTTAAACAATAGACTAGCGAAAGGAACACTTGACATCTATTACCAAACCCTAATGGGAATCCAAACTGGACAATGCAGCCATCCACAGAATGATAAACGCCTGAGGTTGTCCAAGCAACGAAAAATGCTTGGAGAGAGACCAAAAATTATATTTTTCCGCATTTGCCAGAAACCGATTATATTTTAGTAGGGAAGGACACTGTTGTCATGAAAGTATTAGGAAGTATAGTTTTGCATGATTTTCAACAATCACCAATGCACATATTCAGTATTTTGATAAAAGTCTGAACAAGGAAGGCACATTAAAGAGGCACTTTCTTTCATCAAAGAACAGTTCCCATTACAATTTTGAAAAAGGTTGCCAAAGAACACATTTTCACTTTGAATACACAGCTCAGTGGGAACAAATCCTCATTTTATCCTCTGGTCCGCTGCTAATTTGAAATGTTCAATTCTTCAGAACAGATCATGACTATAACAATGTTGGCATTCATTCATCACGTCCGCTGCAGGGTCAGCAAGCAGAAAAGAGCCTTCAGTGTACTAGGCTCTTATGTAGCACTCGTTCCCAGTTTGATACATCTTGCTAAGAATAGAGGACCGCAGTGAAAAAGGACCACACAAGAGACAGGTGACCAAAATAGAACAAAAGTCACCATTGTGATGTCCAAGAAATCGGTCAAAAAAAGAAAAAAAAAAAACACCCGAACGTTGCCTCGTTAATTCTGTATACCGATGTGGATTTAACACGTTGGCATTTCACTGCAGGCCTATCATGCGTATCCCTAGAAAGGACTATTTTGATCTCTCTAAATAGCCCTGGTTCCAGATATCATCAGAGAGCGGGCGAGCAGGACCACATGTGAGTCACCAGGCTGGCCATTCTGACTAAAGATGGAATCCAATGTGCCAGCTGTAATGATGACAGCCTTATTGGTCAATTAGCTCTCCCAGAGTTTTATGGCTTTTTTTAGTTGTGCTGGTACTCATGAAGAAATCAGGACTCGGCTGCCTTCTGGCCAACAACTGTTGAACCTCTATCTACTTGTGGAAAACAACAAAGACTGTAGTCACTTCTGAGTTTGTGAACCCTTTCATGATCGGATGCTTCTTCAAGACTTACAGTCTTATTTTAGGGCATTTTATGGGAGTGGTCCCATACTGGTTCACTCTGACCCTGCTAGCTCTATCGGCCACCAACGATACTACTAATCACAGGATCCTGCTAGATAGCATGACGGACCATGAAAGGATTGAGAGGAAATTCTGCGATTAGATGCTTATTTCTGCAGGGCAGGGTTTTGTAAACTGAAATGGGTTCTATGAGCCTTTCAATCCCACAATGAGGTGAGTTCCATTGCCTAGCTGCTCATCCATAATTACTGCTTCAAGGAGATATCATTCAAATCATAATCTATAAAGGATGCAGGTATGCGGATGATGCTCAGACTGATGCCTCACTGATTTAGCTGGTGCACTAGTGTTTCTGTCAGTGTGACTCATGACTGAGGCAGTACAAGGGATAAAGCCAATTTGGCTGAAGTTAAACTCAGAAGGAACTTAACTGATTTGTGTGTGCTTTGAAAGACTGCTGAGGTAGAGCCTCCCTGTATTGAGGGTGATTGATGTCCTGATGCAATGTCATTTCTCCGACAAGGTATGTTTCATAAAGTACATGGTAAAATGTATGGGCTACATCACTTTCTGGCATCGTGAGGCCTTAAATCATTTGCCCACATTATCACGTCAAAAGTTCTGACATTCAGGAATAGCCCAGAACACAAAATGATTTGAAATCCAACAAGCTTGTACACCAGGAGCTAATCTTGTATATCCCTTCAGATCAAGGCTTCGCTGGAGACTTTCCAGCTGAATGCCCAATTCTAAGATTTCAGTGATGCAGCCAAGTGGGCAACAAAGCAAGTCTTTGGTAAGCATTACTCTGGCTAACTTAAAACCCTGCCTATATTACAAGTTCTTTGCAACGCCTTTCTTTAGTACCATGGCTGGGCCTTTGCTGGACTTTTCTCCATGGTAATGCATTCCCATGAATTGGAAATGGAACAGAACCAGGTCTACAGCCTTCTTCACTGTTAGACTTTGTATTCACCTCCTCGTCAAACCCCATTTAGCCACTGTGAGCCTATGGTTAATGGTTTTGTTCCAGACCAACATCAACATACGCAAATCAAGAGAATTGTGCAGGAAATGCAGAGGAGAGGTGGACATAGTTTTAACAAGAGACACAAATACAGTACCAGATTCTACTTGTGTTTTATCAGATTTGGAAGAGTCAGTTTCCACGCCTACTAGTAGGTAGGGAAGTTCAGACATGGGAATGGGTGAGAAGAAATATCTGAACAGCACTATTTGCATGACAGAAATCTGTTTAATGTTAGGTAAGTAGTGCTGATGGTACACATGGGTATTGAGAACTATGCATCATCTGCACATTATAGTATACTGATGTTCGTCCAAGTGCATGCATTATCTAGTGAGTCACACACATGAACGATAACCTATATTATTCTATATATCAGAATTCACACATGGCCTTCTCTTTTCTTTATTCGGGACAAAGCTGTCCCTTTTTAGCTTTTTTTTTTTATAGCCCATAAGTACACTTCTGGCGGAAACTAGCCCTTTCTTGCCAAATACAATATCATCAAGTCTCATATGACCTTATTCACACATATATGACAACCTCCCTATATTATATAATATATTCCCTAGAAAGACAAGAAGAAACACCTGACTCCTGCAGGAACACGCTGTCAGAAGGTCTCAAATGCTCAAATCCAGGAGTCACTCGGCCAGCGAGACTGTAATGGGAGCGGTCTTTTTACTGCTGGGGCTAGATCAACTGAGATGACCAATTTTAAAAAGCTGAAAATGGGGCACTGGTGTAATGACACTATGGAGTTGGGTTTCAAAAGAAGGATGAGGTGACATCTAAAAAAGGTTGAGAAATCCCGACCAGGATCAGCTCCTCTCGGTCTGCCTTCTAGTTGTTCCAGTCCATTCCTCCATTTTGGATACAATCTTGAATACAACTTCTGGCCAATACTTTAAGGTTGCAGTGCTACAGATCTCACCAATCACACAACCCCCTTGGGGTACATCAAAGCAATGGTGATGAAGACTGCAACTTCATCTCATAGCTCTCAATGCCAGTCACATCTCTGGTGACTGTAGCAGCACATCAAATTCATGTTAGGACGTTGTTACTGTGTTATAATTTGCAATTTCATTAAAAAGGTTTTTTTGTGGGTTTTTTTTTCAAGTAACAAGTCTCTTCAGTAGATGGTTGTAATGACCACAGTACCACCTTGTAAGTGAATTACAGTGAAAAATATTAATGCGCTACCAGAAGACCTCTAATCCCAGAGTCAGTTCACAGACAGTGCCTAGTGTGACCAGAAGTCAGGGATTTCTTTGGACAGTCCCTGTTTTTGGTGAACTGTCCCAGTGTCCAGACGCTTTTATAAATTTTTAAAACAATGTCCCAGTTTTTGGACGAAAGATCTGCCCATCCTGCAAAGGAGAAATAAAAAGGTATGCTTTCCTTTGCACAAGCGCCGCTCAAGTCTGAAATCATTTGAGGTAAGTGTCTGGTTCTACCCCTGCCCAGCAGAGAGACAAAGTGGGGAGCAGTGGGCCAGGGTGGCAAAGGGTGGGAGTCCTGTCACTGCTAAATGTTTTCTTGTAAATGTGTGTGTGTATATATGCACTTGTAAATGTGTGTATGTATATGCACACATTTACAAGAGTTACAACTGTAGTACGCGTGTGTGTGTGTATATATATATATATATATATATATATATATATATATATATATATATATATATATATATATATATATATATATATATATATATATATATATATATATATAGTTGTACTTCACAATGATTTCAATATAGCTGTGGCACAGGACCTGTGCAGTTTATAAGAGCAGACATGCATGTTCTAGTTTTTAATAGACCTGAATGAGGAGCTGCACTGTGTGGGTACTTTAAATGAGACAGTTTGTAAAGTAGGACTCCATGGTCCAGTCGAAGGCATAGCGCTGAAACATGTCGACCTTTCTTCTTTGCACTACACTTCTATGTTAGGAACATTCAAAACTAATAAATATATGAAACTCTTTGGAGTATGCGGGGCATCTAGTTCCAGTTGTGTGATTTTGGAACGGATATCAACGAGTGTATATATGTGCATCTATCTATCTATATATCTATCTATATATATATCTGTCCAGTAGAAGGCGTTTTTGCCGAAACGCGTTGACATCGCATTTCAGAACGCTGTGTCACCTGTATTAAGAAATAAAATTATCAACTGATTTTGAGCCTGTTGGATACGAGTCTATTTTTCCATGGAAAATCAACTGATGGGATCGGTGCAGCCGTCAGATGGCTAATTGTCCATCTGTTGAAGAATCATATATATATATATATATATATATATATATATATATATATATATATATATATATATATATATATATATATATATATATATATATATTTACAATGCTACACAAAAAAACAGAAAAGACCAGACGTAGAATTAAGGCTAAAGGATTTAGTCCTACTTTTATGTCTTACCTGTCCCGGTTTTCGCTTCTCAAGATCTGGTCACCCTAGCTTGGTACATTACTCTACACTGAGAGATCGACTTCAGTCCTGCCTATGGCAGTCACCTTGCTCTTTGTTATTTCCTTTGTCGTGACAGATCTTGAAGCTAAGGGACACGGTATGAATAAAATATACAGTGGTGTTGTGCGTGCTGAGGTTCTGCGCTACAGCTGGAGAAGGCGCTCTCGCCCCTTGTGTCCAAACACACATAATTTGAGCCGCCTCTCCTGCTGCTGGTGTCCTACTTCCCTAAGAGTAAGCGATCTGAGATGGATGACTTCATTGTACAGATAAGAACCCTGACAGAGACCCTCTATTACTCCTGCCTCAAAAGCAGAACCAAAGGATTGCTTTCTGGAAATGGGTAGATCATTCACCAGTGGCCTTGCGGGAGCCCAACGAGAGCTTTATTCATCACGGGATACAGATCAGATTGCCGGCAGATGGAGTTGGTATTCGGTTGCATAGGAGGAATGAAATCAAATATGTGCTGTTGCTTGCGAAGAGGCAGTTGTTCCTGGAATACTGAATGATATTCTTTAAAGACTTGCCACATAAAACTGGGCTTTGCCTACCTTCAGGTGGAGTCAATTTCGTGTGAGGGAGGCAAATCATAAATAATCTATTAATGATTCAAAAACAGACAACTTCAACTTAATCACACTTAGCTATTTCCAAATTTTAAAGGTTATGGCAATTACGTTTCAGTTTTACATTGAATATTCATAAAAGGGTTACATGTCTATGTCCCATCACGTCCCTTCACAAAACAGTCCCCAAGGAAGAGAAGGTGAGAAACCTCAGCGTCATTCTGGACTCGGAGGTCAGCCTTAAAGCCCAAAAAGAAATAGTTATTTCACCTCATGTTAACCGGCAACCTATCATACTTGTGCTTATACTAAAGCAACTAACATGATTTCAGCTGTAGTAGGATGTCCTTATCTCAATTGAACGAGCGCTAGTAGCTAGTTTCCAAACTGGGAGACCCTCTAGTTACTTCCTGTGCAAGCCAGTCTGATTTTAAAACTTATGTCTCACATACAACCACCTGGATAGTCCTACATCTTTATACACCCAGGACAAGATCAAACGCTGCTAGCTCCCAACCTTACAGAGCCCACGCAAACCCATGTATAGCAATCCTTAACTCAAAACTGAGCAGTGTAAAGCGGTGCCAGTCAGTTACTCCACCAAGTGCGTTTCACTGCAAGCTAAGGTCACTGAAACCTCAAACTCCGCTGCCAACAACAAACCCACCCATAAAAACGCCATTCATGTCAAGAAGTACTCAATTCATCCTTGAATGCTTTCTCACAGAAACAAAACATTGTTATCTCCCTCAACAGCGCCTTTAAGTATGTAACATAGTTCATAGGAGCATGTAAGTATTATATTGTAGGGGCAAGAAGCAAGGTCTGAGATTTCCATACGCGTTTGAACTATCATTAGGCGCAGACCAGGCTATTTGTATTTTTGAAGTGGTTGGGATTCTCAGAGGTGGATGGAGAGAAAATAGTCTTAAGTTCTGTTTGTTTGGAGTGAGGAGGTCAGTCTCGGTGGAGAGAGGATAGTTTCCTAGGGTGAGATTGAAGTAAAAGAAGACATGTTTTATGTATCTCAGAAGGGTGGAGACACTGGAGGAAGGCCTTCCTTGTTGGCACTGCACCTTCTGTCCCTAAAAACCAACATCCCAACCTATTTTCAGTTTGAAGGTGTACTGCATGAATAAAATGCTGCAATACATTCTAGGTGTCTAATAGTCTAGCTACTGATGCGGTCAGTGTGAACATCAAATGATGTCCAGAAAGGCCGACATCATCAGCAAAGAAGCAGTCTGGAAGTGAATAAATATGTGGCATCACTTGGAAGCATATGTGTATAATCTTCTGTACAGCTAACCAGATGAGCTGCATCTTGGGCATCTGGAAAGGGCATGAGCTCATAACAGTGTGAGTGTGTAGATATTCCATCAGGAAACAGCAAAAGAAAGAAAATCTTAGAAGTCTAGTGGATTGTGCCTGGGATATTTAGAACTGCAGTCGTACAGAGGGTGTCCGTGCACTCACTGGGGGCTCAGGGAACCAACTTGCACCACTTGCACTCACACATTAACACAATACATCTTTACAGGTGCGAATGTCTCAAGATCCTGGGAGAATGGTTAGAAGGCACTTCCTTCACAGATTAAATGCGTCTAATGTTACAAGTTGGAAGGCTGTTGAGGAAGTGGGCTATAGAAAACAGCGACTTTCAATTTGAGGAGCGCTGACTGTACTTCCCAATGAAATCATAGCATTTAACCCAAACTGCAACCAGACAATCCATCCTGTTTCAGCCGCATTTCCTACTTTATTCCCCAAAGAGTAAACAAAAAGGCTGAATGGCTAAACGTGGCTGACCAGCCAATTCGACCACCAATCGCAGTATCCTTTGCCTAACATTGCGTAGGAGAAATTTTCAAAGACAGAGGACAAAAGGTAAAGCAAGAGAGTCTGTTGGAAGTTTTGAAAAGTCCTTGCCATTATATGTCAGCATATGTTTTGCGAGGAATCAATTTTGGTATCGTGGAATTAATAGGAAGTGATTAATCCTACAACTAAACCCGAAATTCATTTTAATTTAATGAACATTATGGTTCAAGTACCTCATTCCTGTAGAAGAATACAACCAAGCACTGAGCTGCCCGTAAGGAGCTAATCCATTCACCAAAAAAAGGACCTCTACCATAGCATTTGGTCAAAACTCTTTGAAACACAACCCCCTTTCACATACGAAAAATATAATACATCTTGCGGTTCTCACTAAAGACATTAATGTTTAACAGGGAATGCTTTACTTATCAGAGCATGTCCTGACTCAGAAATGAACACTGAAAGGCTTATTTAAACTGATGTAATTGGCCTCTACTTTTTAATTAACTCTTTGGAATGTAATTAAATGATGTTTTCCTTCGCTTTCCTTCCTTTGTAACTGATTAACTGGTTTTAATTGCATTTTCACTCATGTTCTCTGGTACAATGCGGAATCTGAATCAATATAAGAGAAGCGACTTGCTTGTTTGAGGTCAATCCCATGTCAATCAAAAGCAGCCTTGAAGAGCGTGGTGGCTTCGTAAAGACAAGAAGCTGCCCTTTCCTGTGTACAGGAAACTGGTTAATTACTGCCCTTGTACGTGCCGCTTCTGTAGCAGAAGCCCAGCAAACACACTAGCCGACGAAGCTGAGCGAAGACTGACTCACCATACACTTAACAAGCACTGGCAAATCCAGTAGGTATGGCCTTGGCAAACAGTTTTTTTTTTTAGTTTTTTTTTACAGATTTTTATAAATGCAATGTGCATAAAATATTGGCCAAACATGTAAAAAAAATAATTAAAGAATAACTCCGTAGCTCAGCAGCCCAGGGGACCCAGATATGCACTCCTTTTCAGAGAGCTGTGCATATCCGATCAGGCAAAATACCGTCACTGACAGTGGTAGACAGCCACTGGCTATTGTGGGCTGGCCCAATGGCACTTGATTTATGGTTTTCTGGCAAAACTTGAATGACCCTTGAACATACCAATGGATGCAGATGGGTGATCAAAAAGCCGCAGTATTTATTTATGTATATATGTATGTAATTTTTTTTTTTTTTTTTTTAAACATGAGGCTAGCTAGACAGCCGAAAGTGTCTACAGGCCAAACCTAATACAGGAAGAATAACCCTGGCCATTTCTAGACATTGACCTCTGTTGGTGGGTGTCCTTCCAAATCCCAGTGAACAGAAGTCTATCAACACAAGCAGGAAAATAAAGGTAGGGGCCTGGGTGCAAAAAACGTAAGCCACTTCAGCCACTAAAATCTCAGAAAAAGTCCTGCAAGTACCAGAAACATCTCAGCATGTGGGCATGCTTTTTGAACTTTGTGCAAGCAAAAGAAAGTCGTGCTGGCCAGATGGAATTTATAGTCAATTCTTGTTATGATAGTAATATGGTGTTAAGTAAGAAACCATTACACAACGTTCATCTTCAGTAAATGCTCGGGAGGGCTCAAAGTATAGAGGATATGCAGAATATATTTATTGCTTTACTAATATTTGGTATTTCTATGTGCAAATCTAGCCAACCGGTTACCATTTGTATCAGTTATAAAACAAAATAGTAATAAATTATCCAAAAATACAACAACTGTGACAGGGTACTTTAGAGAAGAAGGAGCGGAAGAGAGGTACAGCAACATCTGCAACCCGTAAAGCTTTTTCTGAGAGCTATATGGCTAGGGGTGCTATCTAATGTTTTCGGAAATTTGACTCCACTACCTCGGAGCTAGGCAAGAGAAGACCCTGTTTAAAGAATCTGGTGCTTAAGAATGCATATTGAGGAGGAAGTAGCTTAAGATAAGGTTTAAAAAAAAAAATACAGTGACATGTCAATGCAGAAAGTGAATTGTTGATAGTGGCTACACAGACTGAGCAGGCAGTTATCTTTCTAAAATAAAAAGGTGAAATAATTGTTTGTGCATTATCTGCACATGGAAGCTCAGCTTCTAATAATTCTCATCCTGCGTATTTATTTAGCTTAGAATCATCTCAGGATGGGCACAGAATCTATCACAGGAAGTTGTGTCAGTCAGGAGGGCCCCATGGATAGGTGTTCACCCTAAGGATTCGCCTGGGGATTGTGTGCTTATCAACTACAAGAGGCCAGTGTTCACTGAGTTAGTGCTACAGTGTCTAAACAAGATGCTTTCACCATCAAGTCGAATCAAAGCTCTTCCTTTAGGATAGTCTTACAGGCCAGCATGGTTTCTGTAGGAGGCTGGCCTGGTTTATAGTGGGTACCAAGGGGTACTTACACTCTGTACCAGGTCCAGTTATCCCTTATTAGTGTAGAAGAGGTGTTTCTAGCAGCTTAGGCTGATAGAAGGTAGCTATAGCAGAGCAGCTTAGGCTGAACTAGGAGACATGCAAAGCTCCTACTATACCACTGGTGTCATATGCACAATATCATAAGAAAACACAATACACAGATATACTAAAAATAAAGGTACTTTATTTTTATGACAATATGCCAAATGTATCTCAGTGAGTACCCTCAGTATGAGGATGCCAAATATACACAAGATATATGTACATAACACCAAAAATATGCAGTAATAGCAAAAGGAAGTAATGCAAGCAATGTAAAGTTACAGTAGATTGCAACAGGAGCACATAGGTATAGGGGCAACACAAACCATATACTCCAAAAGTGGAATGCGAACCACGAATGGACCCCAAACCTATGTGAGCTTGTAGAGGGTCGCTGGGGCTGTAAGAAAACAGTAAGGGTTAGAAAAATAGCCCACCCCAAGACCCTGAAAAGTAGGTGTAAAGTGCACCTATATTCCCCAGAGAGCACAGAAGTCGTGGAAGGGGAATTCTGCAAGGAAGACAGAACCAGCAAAGCAACCAAAGTGGATTTCCAGACTAGAGTACCTGTGGAACAAGGGGACCAAGTCCAAAAGTTGCGACAAAGTCGAGAGTGGGCAGATGCCCAGGAAATGCCAGCTGAGGGTGCAAAGAAGCTGCCACCGGATGGTAGAAGCTGTGGTTTCTGCAAGAACGAAGAGGGCTAGAAACTTCCCCTTTGGAGGATGGATGTCCCACGTCGTGAAGATGCTTGCAGAGGTGTTCCCACGCAGAAAGACTGCAAACAAGCCTTGCTAGCTGCAAGGGTCGCAGTTAGGGTTTTTGGATGCTGCTGTGGCCCAGGAGGGACCAGGATGTCGCCACTTGGATGAGGAGACAGAGGGGGTGCCCAGCAAGTCAGGGAGCCCTCACAGAAGCAGGCAGCACCCGCAGAAGTACCGGAACAGGCACTTAGAAAAGGAGTGAACCGGAGTCCACCCGAAGACACAAAAGGGAGTCCCACGACGCCGGAGGACAACTCAGAAGGTTCTGCACTGCAGGTTAGAGTGTCGGGGACCCAGGCATGGCTGTGCACAAAGGAAAACCTGGAAGAGTGCACAGGAGCCGGAGCAGCTGTAAATCACCCTGTACCCAGCAATGCAGTCTAGCGTGGGGAGGCAAGGACTTACCTCCACCAATCTTGGCCTAAAGAGTCACTGGACTGTGGGAGTCACTTGGACAGAGTTGCTGAGTTCCAGGGACCACACTCGCCGTGCTGAGAGGGGACCCACAGGACCGGTGATGCAGTCTTTTTGGTGCCTGCGGTTGCAGAGGGAAGATTCCTGGTGCAGAGAGGAGGCAGGCTACCCCCAGAGCATGCACCACCAAGAAACAGGCGAGAAAGCGACAGGAGAAGCGATACAAGGTTGCAGTAGTCGTCTTTGCTACTTTGTTGCGGTTTTTCAGGCGTCCTGAGCAGTCAGCGGTCGATCCTTTGGCAGAAGGTGAAGAGAGAGATGCAGAGGAACTCGGATGAGCACTTGCATTCGTTATCTGAAGAATTCACCAAAGCAGAGACCCTAAATAGCCAGAAAAGGAGGTTTGGCTACCTAGGAAGGAGGATAGGCTAGTAACACAGGTAAGAGCCTATAAGAAGGAGTCTGACGTCACCTGCTGGCGCTGGCCACTCAGCCACTCACAGCAGTCCAGTGTGCCAGCACCACCTCTGTTTCCAAGATGGCAGAGGTCTGGAGCACACTGGAGGAGCTCTGGGCACCTCCCCTGGGAGGAGCAGGTCAGGGGAGTGGTCACTCCCCTTTCCTTTATCCAGTTTCGCACCAGAGCAGGGCGGGGGGATCCCTGAACCGGTGTAGACTGGCTTATGCAGAGATGGGCACCATCTGTGCCCATCAAAGCATTCCCAGAGGCTGGGGGGGGGGCTACTCCTCCCAGCCCCGACACCTTTTTCCAAAGGGAAAGGGTGTAACACCCTCTCTCTGAGGAAGTCCTTTGTTCTGCCTTCCTGGGCCAAGCCTGGCTGGACCCCAGGAGGGCAGAAACCTGTCTGAGGGGTTGGCAGCAGCTGCAGTGAAACCCCGGGAAAGGCAGTTTGGCAGTACCCGGGTCTGTGCTAGAGACTCTGGGGATCATGGAATTGTCTCCCCAATGCCAGGATGGCATTGGGGTCACATTTCCATGATCTCAGACATGTTATATGGCCATGTTCGGAGTTACCATTGTGAAGCTATACATAGGTAGTGATCTATGTATAGTGCACGCGTGAAATGGTGTCCCCGCCCTCACAAAGTCCGGGGAATTTGCCCTGAATGATGTGGGAGCACCTTGGCTAGTGCCAGGGTGCCCACACACTAAGTAACTTAGCACCCAACCTTCACCAGGTGAAGGTTAGACGTATAGGTGACTTATAAGTTACTTAAGTGCAGTGGTAAATGGCTGTGAAATAACGTGGACGTTATTTCACTCAGGCTGCAGTGGCAGGCCTGTGTAAAAATTGTCTGAGCTCCCTATGGGTGGCAAAAGAAATGCTGCAGCCCAAAGGGATCTCCTGGAACCCCAATACCCTGGGTACCTTAGTACCATATACTAGGGAATTATAAGGGTGTTCCAGTATGCCAATGTGAATTGGTGAAATTGGTCACTAGCCTGTTAGTGACAATTTGGAAAGCAGAGAGAGCATAACCACTGAGGTTCTGGTTAGCAGGGCCTCAGTGAGACAGTTAGTCATCACACAGGGAACACATACAGGGCACACTTATGAGCACTGGGGCCCTGGCTGGCAGGGTCCCAGTGACACATACACTAAAACAACATATATACCGTGAAATATGGGGGTAACATGCCAGGCAAGAGGGTACTTTCCTACAGTCTCAAAAAGTCCTAAGGTCACGAAATAGGATAGTAGATCCAACTTTTAATCCTGGTCAGGAGCTGTACAACATCCCCATCCAGAATTCTTTTGAAGTGCTTTCTCACATGGATGGCAAAGACTGACGATGTATGAACTCTGTAATTAGTGCCCCAGGAAAACCATTGAAGGTCGAAGATCAACAGAACAAGCTTGGGGGAGGGGGCGCAAGTTGTCTCTTTTACCTCTGACCCCTATAATGTGCAAGGCATTGCCCCTAAGGATATGTTTTCAGTGGTGAACACGTGTAACAGCTCGAAAGAACCAGACTTAGGCCCTCATTACGAGGCTGGCAGTCATGAGACCGCCAGCCTCTCCATGGCGGTAAGGATCGCCACATTAAGAGTTGTGAGGCTTGGCAGACGCCAAGCCTCCACAACCCTGCCAGTGCAGTCGCACTGCCGCAGCCAGCGGGGAGCATCTCCAACCCGGCAGCAGGCCTCAGCCTGCTGCCCGGATTTTGAAGCTGCAACCACGCCATGAAAACCCTGGTGGTCACGCACCCGGCGACAGGAATACACACATATGTCCACACACATGCACTCAGACACACCCACTCACTCACTCCCATTCATCAACACAGACACCCCCATTCACGTGCACATACACGCACGCATTCAGCACCCCCCTCTGCAAACATGCACCCAAACACACTGATCCGCCCCTCCCTCCCCCCCCCCCCCGACGCCCACTTATCTCCTCCTCAGCTGAGGGGGACGTCCGGGAGGGGATGGGTCCTGGGGTCTTCCCTCACACCACCATGCCAGCAAGACTCTGCCAAGCAGTGTTACGGCTTGTAATACAGTGGGCGGAGTCCTGCCGGCGAGGGACCCGCTTCTGCAGCGGCGACCATCAGCACAACTGCTGGCTGCTTTCAAACTCAATAATGGCGGAAAGCAGCCAGCACTCGTATTATGGCGGTCTGTTGACTTCCAGCACTGGCGGTCGTCCGGCAGGTTGGGCTTTGGCAGTCAGTGAAATTGAGGGCCTTAGAGTGTCTTCCTGGAGGGCAATCGCAGGTTAGCACTCCTGTTTTTTTCACATATTATCATGGAACATCGTTGTACTGAAGGCCAAGAAACGTGGTTGACCCAGCCAAAAAACACATTTGGAAACACCATTTTTTGTGCCATAGCAATTCCTTCTGTAAGTGGCAGGGCTTCTGGTGACCTACTGACTTGGGTCAAAATTGCTTTTGTCGCCCTAAGTGCGCTGAATATTCCCAGACATGGGTCCCGGGCTCACTATGCCACTGGATTCATGCTAGCCTGGCTGATGAAGGGTGATACCCTGAAACTGGTCCCAGGATGCTGGTTTCTGGTCCAGGGAGGACCTAGCCTGGCACTTCGGGCTTGACTGTTCCTATGGGGAACAGGGTCCAGAGTGATTGACATATAGCTGGGTCCAAACTGGGGTGGCGTGGTGAGCCAAAGAATTGATGGATTAAACCCAGATCTGTGACTGGGGGTCAGTGTTTGATTGGTTCCACATTCCGTCCATCATTTGTGTTTGTTTGTTATTTAAACCAGACAGTCTGGGGTGACCACTTTAGTAAACTCTACGTAAAGATGCCTAGTGATTCAAACGTCCCTTTGATGTTAGAACTAACTCCAGGAGATTTACAATTCTTTCTTGTGGAGACTAAGGCTGCTATAGTTGCAGCAAAACTGGGACAGATAAAATCCTATGTGAATTATTGTCCCATGACCCAAGATAGTGGGGCAGCGCTGTAGCCTACGGTGCTCCGATCCCTGACACCTAGAAAGTCTCCGAGATAGTCTGCATAAATAAAAAGGGGAATAGTAGGAAACCAGGCAACTACAGACCAATAAGCCTCCTGGACATTCTACAGAAGGTCCGTGCGAGACAAATGCTCAATAACCTTTCCGACTGGATCAACGTCACACAGATTTTGACGCCGGATCAGGCAGGGCTCAGAGCAACAGTTAGCACCACAGACCAAGAACTAAGGCTTATTTTAATTATCTGGAAGTTCACTAAACTGAGAGACTGTCACTTATACATAGCCTTTGTTGATCTTAGGGTTGCTTGTGAGCTGGTCACCAGGGTGTTGCTATGGGTCTCACTTAAAAGGCCAGGGGTTCCCGATGCAATGCTGCTCAACTAATAAGACTCTACCAGGATAATTACACCTAAGTACATTGCGGTCGAGAGGGGCGATTGACAGATCGTATTCCAATACGCAAAGGGGCGAGAAAGGGGTGCGTATTAGCCCCAACACTCTTCTGTCTTTGTAAATGACGGTATAGGATCTTTACTTAACAGCCAAATAGATACCCCCAAGCAAGGCAGGGCCCTCGTCCCAGCCGACACTCTACTAATCTGCCAGTCTCCTATGGGCCTGCAGCCAACACTGAAGCACTTCCATGTTTTCAAGAGTTTGGAGATTAATGTTTCAAGAATAAAATACATGGTAATTAGGCACCATAAGTCCTTTAAGGGTGTTATATCTTTGGAGAAGGTTAAACTCGAGCATGTTTTCAGATTCAGATATCTGGGCACTATGTTGGCCAGTAGGGTGTCATGGTCACCACACATTAAAAAGCAGAGGGCTGTGCTTCAGCACTAAGCCTCCGCTATTTACAAAAAACATCAGCCATCATCCACAAAAGCCCTACTTCCCACCATGGAACTGTATAAGCTAAAGGCTCAATCTGGGGGCACCCTATGGAGCTGAAATCTGGGGGCACAAGAATACAGAGATATTGGCCCTGAATGAGAACAAGCGTGTTGGCTCTCTTCTGCATCTCCCCAAGACTACTCCCCTGATCCCCATGTTTTTTGATGTAGCACTCAGAAAGTGTGGGATGTACTTCCTCCTGGATAAGACCTCTGGTATACTGGTTGAGACTTTGGACTACTGAGGAGCTTATGCCATGTAGAAATGCTGTAAAGGAATGGCTAGCCTTAGCCAAGAATATCACCTTCCTGTGGTTTAGGCATATTCAACAATGGTTCTTAAGGCCAGGCCTTGGTAGGTTCTAGACAGATGCAGACGATCTAACTATATCCTCTAAAAAGCAACTGAAACATATTCACTGGGATTACATTACAGTTAATTGTTTCTACAACCCCCACTCTGGGGAGATTATCAGAAGAGTTCTTGTCCATCAACGATACCCCATACTATGAACCTTTTTTGGACATGCTGCAACCACAGCTGGCAAAAGTCTATATCTGAAGTTTCACTATCGCACACTAAAAATGGGATCCTTTACATCTTTGTAGATTGTACGAAGGCCAACAGACCCTACTGATATATGCCCAAGGTGCTGTTTGCCTTCCAAGGAAAATATTAGTCGTGCTGTTCTCTTGTCATGCCTATGCACATCCAACAGCCAAGTGGTTTGACCACTGTGCATTCGGCTTGGCTTCAGACGTCATCATAAAGCTTTAAGGACACTGAAGGGTGACACATCAATTGATTCTGTGTTTTCCTTCAGCACATATTTACACACAGTGGGGCTATTTAGGAAAAATAAGTATTTAAAGCGTTAGCCCTACTGAACTTTCTATGGTCTGGTTATTGTGCTCTAGGTTCCTCTTTTTGAACAGATTGCACGCAGCATTTTCAGTAATCTAACCTGCCAAAACTGTTTCCGAATGCTGTTTTGAATATTCCCATAATTTAGAGACATTGGTTCTATACTGTGCAAGTTTTTCCACTGTTGTAAACAAGGTTTGATATCATGGCCTGCACCTTGCACTTTATTAGGCACTTTATTATCATAACATTTTGAAATTGTAGACTATATGGCCCATTTTCTATCTTGTGTAAGCTTGGAATCGGTACCAATTGTTTTATATCATGTAAAGTCTTTTTACTGTTTAAATACGTTTTGAGTCATGGGCAGCATTTGCATGAATGCTACTGATTTCACAACTGCAAGACCCCTGGTTCTTTGATCCACCTCTTCCTCTGTCTGAGTTTTTAACTTATATAAAATATCCATTGCTATTCTACAGTACTATCACCTTGGCTCGCACAATACTGATCCTGACCATGCTATACATTAATAAACGTTCTAGTGCCATATTAGGTTGTGTCATAAATTGTGTTAAACATCTTTTTGATTGCACTGGTACCTTGCCACCTATCCTACGGACCCCAATTTTTTGAGATAGCAAGCTTTATGACTTTTAGTTACACTAGGCGAATTTGTATTGTATTATAACGATATTATTTAAATGCCTGAAGATATTTATTTACTGCTCACCTTGTACTGTATTATGCACTGTATGTTTTATGGAATGTAATTTTCCGAAATAAACGTTTTCTAGCTACTTAGTATGAGTCTACTCTAATAGAACACTGATTATCATGAATTAAAGACCACAGCTTCATTAGTAAACAGCAATGCTAGTATACCGACTTTTGCCAAATGCTGACTGGTTGATTCTTCGTTGTGACCAAGCACTTCTCAGGAACTCCCACTCAATGTGCATGAGGCATGGAACTCATCTGGTGGGGTTCAGAACAAACATTTAAAAATCAGTCCTTCCAACAAAACCTTGCACCCCATAGGTCCCCAATACCACCAACCCCACCCAGCAGCTCGGAAATCACTCCTGCCACTATACTTCTCAGCAGCATCCATGGACTTTTTTTTTTACCCGCTACCCTCCTCACACCACCTCTATGTTGCCTCTTATGCCTGATCTTTTCTCTTTTTTGAGGCACTACGAACATCCCTTCCATCAGGCTTCTCCAACGAGTAGCCCTCCTATGTGCAGCCCAGCTAAAGGAGAAGCTTTTCCTTGGGTGAATTAATATCTGTATACCAATACTGAAAAGTGTGTATTTTAAACGAAAATGGTAATCTCAAAATTGAATAATAAATCATGCAGTATTGGGAGACTTATTACTAATATTATTATACCTTGGTGCCAGGAGACATTTTAGGTGCAGCTGTTATGTGTTACCCTAGTAAAGGCATTCCAAACTGACTAAGCCTTTTGGCTTCGCCTGCACAGTGCTGGTGCTGTGTTTGTAAAATCTCTTGTTTAAAAAATAATAATCATAATAATAATAATTAAAAAAAACAAAAACTTAAACTGGCTTAGATCCCATCTATTACTTACTTAACTAGAGGCTTTGTCTTCCCTTAGTACAGGTTTTGATTTGGCTGAATTTGTGTGCTTTCACTAAAGAGATTGCTTGTATTTCATCAGTGAAATTGAGTTTGTTATAGCTGGAAGTCAGTCATCATGGCTATTGGCCTAATCTGTTTATTATGAAACGGTATGACAAAAGCATTTG
This sequence comes from Pleurodeles waltl, assembly GCF_031143425.1. Lineage (NCBI taxonomy): Eukaryota > Metazoa > Chordata > Amphibia > Caudata > Salamandridae > Pleurodeles > Pleurodeles waltl. Next base: position 957,780,286 of record NC_090443.1, read on the forward strand.
GCCTGACATATTTATTGTGAGAAGCAGATATTAAAATCATGAGGCATTTAGCTGTACATTTTTGTAGGAATCCTGTTATATGGAATCTCACAGATAACAGTAGTAGGCAATGGTTTTGATGGCATTACCCTGTGTGGCAAACTGTGGATAAAGAAGGCCTGTCAGACTCTGTTACGCCCTCTTAGGAGCGATAGTATTTTGCTTTGCCAACTGTAATTTTGTATACCTTTATAATTCTGGACTGTGTGCCTCGTGGATTGCTTTGATGTCACTCTCGTTTCTTTGCTTCCTATTAGTCAGAGCCTCCTCCTCACCTCGGGTGCCTACGGGGACTTTGTGTTTGTCCTACCATGGACCAAGCACAGCTTCCTGTCTGCAGCCAGTGTCCTTCCACTGGCCGTAGACTCCTGCTTGTACTTTTTTTACAAAAAAGTTTTTTTTAACATGCACTCTTACAGAGTACATTTCTGCAGTTTGTCCCTCCCCCCCGCCCCTCCTCCCACTGTTGCGACTCCCTCCATTGTGTGCTTCCCCCACTCTTTCCACTGTTTCTTCCCATCCCTCCCCACTGTCCATAGTTTGTTCCCCACTCTCCTCCCGCTGTCCATTGTTCGTGTCACCCCCCGCCTTCCTCCCTCTTGCTGTTTGCCCACCAAATCCCTGCTCTGTTTTGATACGTATTGCACAGCAGCACAGGTTGCTGTGCAACATGGCATAGTGACCGCATACTTCAAAAATATAACCAAAGTAGTGATAACTAAAGCTAGGCTGGTTCCTCGGGCTAAATGGCGTCTAGTGTGACGAAGATTAACTGCCAACCTGAGTGCTTTATGTCTGTATTCACATGCAGAGCCCAATGAAATGTTGTCCTTTTCTCAAGTTTATATTCTAGCCAAGCTAGTCATATTTCAGTGTTTATGTATGTGCATGTCTCTCCCCCAATACAACACCAAGTCTGCAGTGAGCCTTTCAGCCTTCTTGTTCAGCTTCCAGACGAGACCTCGGACCTGTGTGGCATCTGGCTACAGCAGACAGTCCTCAGCATGCTTATGAAAGGCCCATTACACCTAGAGTATGGAGGCGCAGGACCCCAGTAGTTAGTCTCTTGCTTGATCAGTGTATTAAGATCGCAAAGGGATATGGGGGCTAAGTAAGGTGAGAAAAGGGAGAACTGGGACCCAGTATACAGACACAGCCCTTCTCTGCTAGCCGCAGTGGTACAAGTAAAAACAAACTGTTAAAATGGTGTTTTTTGTTGGCTAGTGTATGCACCTAAGCCAAGCAGTACCCACCACTCTAGACGCGGAGAGAGGCCTACACAACCAAGATAACCCCTGCTCACCCCATTGGTAGCTTTGCACGAGCAGTCAGTCTTATCCCAAAGGCAATGTGTAAAGAGTTTGCACAACACACACACAACATACATGACTCAATAAATACAGCCCAAAGAAAAAACAAGTTATATAAAAATAAACTGTATTGTATAAAACACCATTAGCCCACAAACAACATGTATCAGCAATACCCTGCTACACAAGCAGCTGTCAGAACATCACACTGGTTACTAGTACTCTGCGACAATAAGTAGTAGTCAGGTAAACATACAGGTTACTGGTATTCTGCACCACAAGCAGTAGTCAGGTTGTCATTATCACCACAAATGCACGTCAGAATAAACATATCCTCAGAGATGCCAAGACACCATCATCGTTGTGAATAGCATGAATCATTCCCTTCAGGCATATGTCATAATAAGCACATTGTCAGGAATGCGAAGATAGCATTCTGAATGCGCACAGAATGAACATTCCCCAAAGCAACTTAGAAAAGCAGTACCCTACTAATGCACATTAAGTAGATCCTAAAGTGTTAGTTATCACAGAAAGGCAAAACGGCATAATAAGTCACCCTAGGTTATGAAAACACTACAAACCCAGAGGGTAAAAAAACACAGTGGTGAATCGTAGACCGTGAGGTCACCACCAATAGCACCTTCTATGCGAAGGCTGCAGCATGTCTGTGCTTCCTCTAGGAGATATACGCTGAGGGAGAGCACACTCCTGCTACATATGAGTTCCGTCGCTCCTCTTATCGATTGTGTGGCAATTTCCTTCCATGCGGGAACAGGGCCTCCATTGAGGTGTCTGTCCCGTTCCGCATGTAATTGCCCCTAGTGCCCCCAAGCAGAGATAAGCCCCCACAGGTGGCGAGGGGGGCACCAACACAACCATTCAGTAGCAGGCAGGCCTCGTTGGGTCCTCCCCGCATGGGATAACTCCTCCAGGCAGCCGATAGATGGCGACCAGTAAATCCCCGGTGCTGCCTCCCTTGACTCTCAGCCCCTCTTCTGGAGGTCAGTCTAGTCTCAGGCAGCGTGCTGAGGGAGGGGCGAATCCAGCCGGCTCCTCTCTTTACTGTGATCGGAGACCACTCGTCTCCTCACAGGACAGCCTACCGGCTCAGTCGGAAGGGATCTCCTCACTCCTGCCCGACCGGCAGGCATCATTCTCCTCTGTGGCTCCCGGCCGCCCCTCTGGATCCAACCGGGTGTCTTCCACAAGGGGAATGCCTGCCAGTGCCCCGGGGGCATTGGAGAGCTCACGCTGTTCTGCGCTTGCTCGATGTTGCTAGAGGGTAGTGGAACTCTCTCCTCTTCTCCACGGCTACTCCTCACGGGGTGAAGGTGGGGGTGGCAGAGGCCGAACAAAGCACAGGGAAAGGGCACCGGCAACTGCCCAGTCCTTTCTGAGAACAAGGAAGCACTGTGGAAGCAGAGGCTGATAAAGGGCAGCGCTCACACTGCGCACCAGGAACCACCAAGTCCAGCGCTCACTAAGCGCTATCGGGAGGGTGAAAGCAAGGTGGCTTGAGTAAGCTGGGTAAAGCGATCCCAGGAGAATTTGCCAATGGGCACAGCAGGCAGGCCAGCACATGTAGGTTACTATGGTGGTTCCTCCTGGCAGTCCCACGAGACCTAGGGGCCGCACAGTCCGAAACGTAGCTGCAGCAGTGCAACAAGCAGAGAAGCCACCCTGATGAGTTCTTTGTGCCACCCAGCAGACAGCATGGCAACAAACAGAAGAGCAGTTCAGGTGTCCCTTGCGCAGTCCAGTAGTCCTACTGACAGAGGGTTAGTCCTAGTTCCAAAAGTACTCAACAATTGTGGGGGATAGCCCCCTGTACTTATAGTCACTTTGCTCAGCTTCCACAAAGGGGAAAAGGGAGGTTCCAACCAGTCTTAACCGGTTCCAGGAATGTCCACTCTCTCCTCCAGCACTGGCTCCAGACATCAGTTGGGGGGTAAACAAGACCTTTGTGTGAGGCCAGGGCACAGCCTTTACAGATGCAGGTGTGCCCCACCTCCACCTCTCCCAGCCCAGGAACACCACTGAGTATGCAGATGTACTGCACTGGCTGTCTGAAAAGTATGCACAAAGTCCAGCTGTCACTCTGCCCCAGACAGGGATTGGAGTCAAGCTGCAAAATACCAGAGTCATAAGCACAGAAAAGTGCTCACTTTCTAAAAGTGGAATTTCTATAATGGTAGTAAAGAATCCACCTACACCAATAAGCAGCATTTCTCACTACCATTCCCACCATACCAAACATGCCTACGCCACACCTCATAGATCAGACAATGTCACTTAGACATATGTTAGGGCATTTACAATGCAACTCTATGAGACAGACAGCACTCGCAATAGTGAGAAACTAGACAGGCTGTCACTCCCAGGACACATAGTACATAAAAGACATATGTCCTACCTTTTACATACACAGCACCTTGCCCCTAGGGCTAGCTAGAGCCTACCTTAGGGGTGACGTATATGTAGTAAAAGGGGAGTTCCAGGCCTGGCAAGGTAATTTAGATGCCAGGTCCCTGTGGCAGAAGTTGCATACGCATGTCCTGCAGTGGCTGGCCTGAGACAGGTTTGAAAGGCTACTTCTGTGGGTGGCGCAAGCTGTGTTGTACGCCCACTAGTAGCATTTAATTTACAGACCCTGGGTATAAGGATACAACTGGTCAAGGGACTTAAAGGTAAATTATGTGCCAATTAAGTGTAAGCCAATCATACCAAATTTAGAAGGGAGAGCAAATGCACTTTAGCACTGATCAGCGGTGGTAAAGTGCCCAGAGTCCTAATGTCAACAAAAAGGGTCAGAAAAAAATAGGAGGAGGAACGCAAAACGTTTGGGGATGACCCTGTAAAGGGGCCAGATCCAATACAAGTATTGTCCAAGCCAATAGGTTTCGCATATGCAATATGTATTGTCTTTGCCTCTTTTCTTTTTTTCATGTTACCCAGCAGAATTAGCTAATGTGCGACATGGCTTAAAGTTAAAAAATAAATACATTTTTTTTTTAAACGCTATGATGCAATGAACACTGGCCACATCATAGCACATTTCTTTTTATTGTAAGCCACGTTGCATAGCAGCTCATGCTACTGCGTGACATGTAAACAAAATTGATAAAGCCAAAAGATCCTGTGTGGCGAAACCTATTGGCTTTGCCAATTCTTGTTTACATTACTGCTGGCAACCCTGCTCTGAGGTGATCACCTTGGATGATAATCTTCCATAGGGGGCCACTAATGTAATCTTATATGATGTGTACAACACTCATAATAGAAGTAGCTCAGAATAATGTTCATTCAACATACTTAGTTCTTATTAGTGAAAATCGGATGCCCCTGCCCTATATGGTCTATTGAGGTATATAGCATGTAACTGAATAAAAAATATAAACACCTTACAAGTACTCAAAAAAATGTAAAACAAGCCTTGGCAGAGCTAAAATCTATCAACTTTACCATACTCAAAAATAAGAAAAATTCTAGTACCTTACTGAAACTTAGAGATTTTTTGCTTTCACTTAGCATCCCAAAGCAGTGAATTACATGTTTTAATAAGAGTAATGGATTTTTCGGCATTATAAGAAATCAAGACTGCCTCTAAGAAAACCTAGAAGTGTCCCGATAAAACACTAAAAATGAAAATGTTGCAGAACCAGGTGTCGAGGACTGCCACTGGCACTTATCGATAATGCATAAACACTCATGCATGACATGGACATAGCTGGCTGTAGGTTAAGATTGGCTCCCTGTCGCAAGATGTTTCACCTGCTTTCCCACATAATTGTTTTCCCTCTATATAAATGGCTTACGTTTTTAATTGTACTAGATAAGGTGTAACAGGCCTCCCCTAAGGAGGGCTTCTGTATTGCTATAGCAAGTGATACTTAACTGCATCATCTTTTTTGGTTAATATTTCAGAGAATACTTTTCAACCAGAATCTAAAGTGAGCTAAGAGTTAGACAAGTTAAAAACATAGGCTGTTGTAAAATCTAATACACACAGTAATGCAGGTTTCTAAAGAAAATGCCATGTACTGCAGAGTAAACCTACCAAAGAGGTATTGGTGGCTGTTGAAGTGGAAGCAAAAACATAAAACGATGTCAGAAATTAGTTGCTTTTCCTTGTTTGACTTAGACCTCTACCACCAGTGGGTGGATTGTCCTAATAGAATTATTGCCCATTTTCTTTGGGCTATACCAGTCATTAAAGGTTGCCACCCCACCTGCAGGATGAGCCAATTACTGGAGCACATGGCCTTTAATGGTCGGTCAAGCCCCAGCAGGGTCAAAAATGCAAGACGATAAATCTTTTAAACAATATCTAGCAAGGTAGCTCAGTACTGTCTAGGTAAATAGCACAGTGAATATTAGGTAAAAAAAACAATTGTAAGATGGCTCTGCTAATAAACTACAAGCAAGCCAGCTGAATTTACCTTGAGGCACTCTATAAGATAGCCCAGCAAACAATAAATTAAACAGCTGGTCAGATAGCTTAGGGAGGTAAGTACACATACTGTATGAACTGATCCCTTCTGATGGTGAAAAGCACTACCACGTGTAAGGTGCTGGTGTGGTTTTATTCTGCAGAATTCAAGAGATGCAGTGGGTACCACATGCAGTGAGTACCGTGGCCACCCTCCCCTTTAAAAAAACATAAGGCTCTACCTCTCGGGTCTCCGCATGCTCCAACTTAACTATCTAAATCTCACCTATATGACTCCTCAGAGGATGCACAGAGCTGGTAGAGCCTCTCAGGCCTGATGTGCACGATGCTACCTGGCAGAGGCAGACTTTTTCATATGGTCTGGGCCTCTCCCACACTGACGCCCTTTCAGGAGGGGCTAGGGAGAGCACTCTCCATGGTTCCAGGCCACCAGATTGACCTTACCCCAGGATCATATTGTTGGGCTTATTAGAAGAGGTTAGGGGACAAAGACCTTTTTTGGGGTGACCACATTGGTAGCTAAGCACACTAAGCACAACATTATGTGCAAATGGAAGTCCTCAGAACCCACCTCGATGGTGGAATGGAGGAAGGGGATAGACTGGTGTGCCGACCAGGAGAGGCCAATTTACGAAGCGTGAGGATGCTCTCAAAATTATGACAAGAGCTGCGGCACGTGATGGGACTACCATGGACTGAATGTTGAGTCTTAATGTATGTATCCTGGACTGTGTCTACTGCGCAGACATGTGGAAATGGTCATACTGTTTGTTCCTAATGTTGCTAAAATCAATAAAAATTGGTTATTAAAAAAACATAAGGTTCTGTGAAGGGTTGGCTTTACGTATAGTAATAAAATATTACTTTATGTTAAGAACAAAACCGTAGAAATGCACTGAAAAAAGCAAAGAGGACAACATTATCGTTTTGAACTAAAAAAAAAAAAAAAACGAAAATTCAACAGTTATAGTTAGCAGAGCTAACTATAACTTGCTTCCCCCAATGCACTGCTAATGACCTTACACATTACATCACTCATGGCATGTTCTTTAACGGATTTTATGACCTCATTGAAGCTTCTTTTGTAGACACTGTTCCATAAATGGGTATAGCATTAGAGCTATGAAAGTAAGTGCAAAATAACTCAGAATAATATGAAGCATCATTACTGCTATCATACATACAACTTCCATTGATAAGTCAAGCTTGTGTTATGTACAACATTGCCCTTATACCATAAACTTCATAGGTAGCCGAGTTCATGTTGACTATGAACCACAGATGAAAGTGTAAACTATCCTGCACGCAGTGCTTAATCTGTATACAACTGTTCAGGGAAAACCAAGTTCCTCCAGATGCCCTACTGCAGACAGTCTCCACCAGTATAACCCCCCTTACAGACACTGAACCCACACTGAGAAATTAAGTGGATATGAGTAGAAAAGTGGGTGCTGTTAACAGTGTTTACTCTATGGAGAGAGTTTACTCAGTACCACACTGCCTCCAGACAGTGACAATCTCATGAGAAATACCTCACAGAGTATTAAAACATATCTCCTCAGAAGAGTGTACACTTTACGCAAAACCTGCCCAAAGAGCAACTATTCAGTTAAAATAACCTAGGTCTGAGGGTGTTAAAGATCATACAATAACCCATCTATCTTCTGAAGCAAAACAGCAAAACAAACACATGTGCATAAGTTATTACCTAGTGCACACAGTCTATGTTATGTAGAAATTGCCATGCTGAGCTAATTCTGCCCAGTAACTCAAAACTGTTTACAATACATATGATTTTACTTACAGTGCATGGCGGGGGTACAAGTTATAGCTAACTCAGCTAACTAACTGGTGAATTTCTGTGTTTTTTTAGTTCAAAACGTTCATGTTGTCACTGACATTCACCTAACTATAACGCTACTTTAACCTTTGTTTTTTCTGTGAACACACACACACACACACACACACACACACATATGTACATCTCAAACACACACACTTTTTATAGTAGGCATTTGCCACAAAAATACAAACAACACAAGCTGGCACCTAACTGGGGTCACCAAATGCTTGCAATAAAAAAAAGTTACATTAAAAAATATTTATTAATGTGATTGTTTTACTCGTGGTTTGATTTTTTTAAGAAAAAAAAAATCAAGCTTTTCAGTTCTGCCTTGCAGTTTAGTATTTTCATTTAGTATGTTTTCCAATAGTAACACTAAGAATTCATCATCGAACCAAGCACTCAAATTGAAGGCAGCTACAATGTCACAATTTCACTTAAAGACTTTAAAACATAAACTTCGAAAAGGAGTCAGGAAATAATGCCATCTATTGTGGCACCTGAAAGAAAGGGATACAGTAATTTTTAAAGAGGATATATAAAAATAATATTAAAAGAGCACACTTCGAAAGTTGCGTTGTCACTTGAGAGAACACTTATTTTAATTGGATATAAACAATGTGCACCAGCTTTGTGCAGTCCCTCAAAGTGAAGGGAATCAAAGTGGGCTGACCCATCATCCCATCCTGTAAGCTTCAGGGGGTGGAAGCAAAATGTGAATGATAACTCAACAGACGAATGGACGAACCTGCTGACGAAAAGAGTCTGTAGGTATTCATATTATGCATGTATTTTTTGGAAGATAATAGTTTGGTGAGACTACAAAAGTTGTTGCAAAGGCCAGACCTATGGGGAAAAAAAGATGAAGCATTTATTCAGGACTGGGAGAAATCGCATAAATCTTATTTCATAAAATCAAATAAAAAATTTCCAAACCTACATTTTTGTAGTGAATTCAGTTTTGCTATTATATCACTCAATTGGTTATTTTTTTTTTAACCAAACATGTACCTCGCTTTAAAAAGGTATGCAGGATACCAGTAGAATACTGGTACAAAATGTTTTACTCAAATCAGTTTTCCCTGGTGTATAGCAAGACTTTTTAATTGCAAAATGCATGTTCGCATAATGCAAAGTTTGCGAAATTTCACAAATTTCGCATAACATGAAATTCAGCAATTTTGCAAATTGTGCTAGCATATGTAAAAGTTCACCCAGGCCAAGTTTTTGCAAAGTTAGGTCTGATGAAGCATTTTTATCTAAAAAAAAAAAAAAAAAATACTCGCTCCTTCTTCAGGTCCTACAAATAAAACCCGAAAGGAAGACATTATTTAGACCTGATCAGAAAACAGAACATTATGAGATGCATTTGCTAACTCCCTGATGCCAAGGGTTTGTTTGTTAGACATTTGTTTTCCATTAAGTAATTCTCTGTTCACCCTAAAACGATAATCTTGTTTTTTTTCCTCACGAAATAATTAGCTAAAAGGTCTGAAAAAAATGAAATACTTAAATAATAAAAGAAAATCCACTTCAATTTATTAGAGTGGTTTCTTGGAAAGGGACCAGATAGGAACAGCAAGATAAATCAAGGCGCTGCTAGACCCCGCATGAAATGCTCAGAGCATATCAATGCAAGTGTCTTCATATTTTTGAAATAATATTGACCACGGAGAACAAGTAATCAGAGGAAGTGTTCTCTCCTGTACAGAGAGTGTAATTACTCGTTCCAATTACTGCTCAGCTGCTACCCAAATCCTGCCTCAGACTTCATCAGTCACATTCCATTCCTCGCTAGTGACGGTGACACAATCTTCCCACACAAGACGTCACCGCCAACCTATCCCTAGTCGCCCTCTGCCTTCGCTATTCTTTCAATAGAATGTGAGCTGTAACTCCAACATGACTGATCCTTCACGATATTTGACTCGCTCTATTTTAGTGGTGCAGGGATAAAACCCAACAAGCACTGACAATGCCACTAGGTCTCACTTATTAGTGAATGAGCCCTTTGGGACATGTAGGGGATTATGCACGCAGTCTGTCATCATATATTCACTGTCACTCATATTTGCACTCAAGCATCCATTCATCAAGTCACTGACTTATTCTTGCATTCACCATCTGACACCACCGCAATAAAACACACACATGCAACAACATATGCAAGCTAAATGAAAAGAATACATCTAGAAAATGAAGAAAGCATGCAGCATTCTAAACACACCAGGCATATGCTTGCAACAATGAAACTAAACACAGCAGCAGGTGTGCAACTTGCAGAGGTACTATTAAAAAAAAGCCTGTTATTGTTTTTAAGTCCCAGCATGGCCGTCATATTTGGAACTAATATGTTGGCCATCTTGGAATGGCAAAAAATAATTATACACTAGACACAACAGCATTCCATAATGGAATTGCGGTTTGGAGGAAGTGCCCACGTGGGATTGAACAATCTCTGCAGATGAAATGAGCAACAAGCAAGCGACCCATCGGCACTTTCTGGAGAGCTGTAGTATTCTCTTAATGAACAATAAAGTAAAAGAGGAAAAGCAAAGAAATGGAAGGATAACTATAAAAGGAGAACATTCAAAGCCTGGCCAACCAGCCCAAACACTGAAACACATTCCTTTTCAGGTGATACACATTAGATAGGAAAATGCATTTATTCACAAAGTAAAGAGTCAATGACTGAAGTGGATTGGACCATTAACCCATGCAGTACAATGCCATGGATGGATCAGAGTGTGCATGCCACTCAGACAGACCAAAGTGTGTGTGTGTGTGTGTGTGTGTGTGTGTGTTACATTTCATTTAACAAAATACCTGATATTCAATATCTAACATTAGTGAGGTTAGATAAATCACCTGCCTATGGTCTGTAACACAATGTGAGGTTTATTGACTTTAACAAACTGTTATAATTAATAAAGAAGAACAACTGCTTTTGTCATAACGTTCCATAATAAGGAGACCAAATCTGTGGAATGGGACATAATGTTTCCCAGTGCACCAATCAGGTCTATAGCTTGTCACCATAACCGACTCAGGCCTACAGTTTAGGCATAGGCTTTCCCATAAGGCACACAGTCACAGATTAGAAAAGTATACAAAATTACAGATGGCAAAGCAAAATACTATTGCTCCTAAGAGGACCTAACAAGGTGTCTGACAAAGCAGGCCTTCTGTATCCACAGTTTGTCACACAGGATAACACCATCAAAACCATTGCCTACTACTCTAATCTGTGAGATTCCATGTAACAAAATACCTTCCAAAAAAAATTTTTTGCACCTAATTGCCTATTGATTTTAATATCTCCTTCACACAATAAATATGTCAGGCCCAGTGCTTTTGTCGTACCATTTCATAAAAAACAGATTAGACCAATACCCGTGAAAGCACACAAGTTCAGCCTAATCAAATTTTATACTCAGGGGAACCAACATGTGGGTGTAACCAAAGACTCTATTGCTGCAGTAGTACACTGAAAGCTCCTTTTTGGTTGGTCACCTAAGTTTTTTTTATTAAAAAAATACAATCTTCCCACACTTACATCTTCCCCTGTCTTGCCAATTTCTCCAACTTCCAGACACTTCTGCCTTGACAATTACAGCCATCATGTCTCCATGACCCAGCACAATCGCACCTTCATATTGCATATACATTACAACCCTCATCATTTCAAGTCTCTTTGTTACCTTCTAAACAAAGTAAAACTGACCACAGCATCTTCTCCTCCTTTTTCCTTGCCCAGTCAATCAATCTCTTACAGCTTGTATTCACTTAAGCAGAATTCTCACCACTCCAACAGACCTAGCCACAATCTTCACTCAGACAAGCACTCTGGTGTGCCAGATCCAATTCCTTTCTCCTGAAAACATCTAAACCCTCTCCCCATTCATACTCCTCATATCATAATGAAGTGATCCAGGCCCTCCAAGCCTCATTGCTTTAGGGCCACTGTTGTCTCTAAAATAAACAAAGTTATCAATCTTCCTTCCAACCACTCATCTACTTAAAGATCTCTCTCCCCTCCAAAACTTTCAAAGGCTGATTGATTTTTAACTGGCCAATCCACTGCCTCATCGACAAGAACCTCTGGAATCTCAGACATATGACTTCAGCACACTGAGCTCTCGCCACATATCTAATGTCATAACCTCTAACCATCACAACCCCCCTTCTTCTTGACCTCATCACATTTGATATTATGGATCACAATATACCACAGACATCAGGGCAAAGGCTGAGCATCACCCACCATATACTCTCCTAGTTTTCTTCCCATCTTGCCACTCATTGTTACCCTGTGTCCTGATACTCCAGCTTGTGCAACCTTTCCTACAGCCTCAATGCTCATGACGCCTTAATTTTATTCTCTCCGTCCCTAGAGGCCCGCTCTATGCTAGCATCACCTGTCTGCACGTCTGGTAGCAGCACTCTTAATGCTTATTCTTGCCAAAAGCAATAACAACTCCCACTTAACCACTGCAACAGACTCCATCTAGTTCTTTCACCCTGTTCCCAAACCCTATGGAACAGTTATTTTGCCATACATCCTCCTCCACCTGCCCATTTAGACATCAAGCAGCCTGATTCGCGGTGCAGCATACGTTTCTCTGCAACTTCCCCATCCTAGCATTTGAATCCATACTTGTCTTCACCTTTACTTTGCAGACTCTCCTTTCATATTACCCTTGGCGATCCCCTTGTTTGCAAACCCAGGAATGCCTTATTACCCAGACAATCAAGTAAACCAGGCAACTTACCCCTGTTCACATGGGGAGCCTATTGCTGGAACATCATCCACCTTGACTTAATATCTACAAACTCCTTCAATTAGCTAGCAAAACCAATCACATGATTTCTTCTTTTACAATTGATCCTCCTCGACCCCCAAGATCAACACCAACTTTGCAGTCAGTGTCCATCATGAGCCTCTCGCTAGGGTTATACACAACTAATAAATGTTCTTCTACCAACTCGCTCTCCACCATCCTTCGCATATTTGGTACCAGGTGCTCCCCTGCTGCAAAACGCATATGCATTGTTGTTAGAAAGCCTGTACAACGTTAGGTTTGTAGACTTCCACAAAAGAGAGCAAGAGTGTGTGTGTGAGAGCGAGAGTGTGTGTGTGAGAGCAAGAGTGTGTGTGAGAGCAAGAGTGTGTGTGAGAGCAAGAGTGTGTGTGAGAGCAAGAGTGTGTGTGAGAGCAAGAGTGTGTGTGAGAGCAAGAGTGTGTGTGAGAGCAAGAGTGTGTGTGTAAGAGAGTGTGTGTGTAAGAGAGTGTGTATATGTGTGAAAGAGAGAGTGTGAGAGAGAGAGAGTGTGTGTGTGTGTGTGTAAGATAGAGTGTGAGCGTGAGTGCGTGCGTCTCCCCGTTTCATTTTTGCATATACAAAGGAAGACGAATTTACCACGGTTCGAAAATTACAGATTTGAAAGAAAGCTGCAATAAGTTTGCAAATAGAAGGATTTCCTGCTTACGAACGTTAGCACACCACCCCTTGCTCTAGAGCATTTCATATTTGGTCCATAATGGGAAAGGATCCAACCAGGAGGCAAAAGCCACCCACACCCTTCCATGTATAACAGAAGTAACCCATCCACTCTGCTGTGTACAGCAGGAAGAGCCCATCCACTCTGCAACGAAAAGCAGGATCAACTCTACTGTAGAATATGCAGCAGGAATAACCCGCCTACCGTGCAACAAAGAGACGGGCCTATCTACTGCAGAGTGTGCAGGAGGAGGAATCCACCGCTTGTGCATAGTACAAGACAAACTCTCCCAATGTGTAGTGTACACAACAAACAACCTGTGTACGATCGAAGAACCTATCGATTGTTCAGCATACAGCAGAGTAAACTCAATCATAGCAGAAGAATAAACCCATTGACTGTGCAGAATACAGTAAGAAACACCTATCAAATGCACAATGTACAGCTGCTAAAACCTCTTCATTGTGCAATGTGGCCTAGGAATCACATATCAATCGTACAATGTACAGCACAAATAACCCATACACCGTACAGTGTAAAGCAGGAAGAACCCAGCCACTATGAAATAAACACCAGAAATAGCCCATCCTCTTTGCAATGATGTACAGTAAGTTGAGCCTCTTATACAAGAAGAACTCACCCACAATGTGCAGAGGAATAATCCATCAATCATGTGACATACAACAGGACGAACGTAGAAGTGTGTGGTGTACAGCAGGAACCACCCTGGACAGCGAGCCTGTCCCAGAAATGATTGAAGGAACCTTCACGAGAGAAGTGAACAAGTTATCTTTGCCTTGTTCCTGGTAAAGTCCATTTCTGATATTCGTGCATACGGAGAAACCCAGCATAACCTCCAAGAATCACATGAATTAGTACATTTGATGGAACATCTGGCTCTAAGGGTTACAAAGTGGAGGTGTCTTCTGAAGTGGAAGAGGAAGCCTGGGAGTCATGAGACGGAGGTGCTAGAGATGGGATGTGGAAGCAAACCAGAGAAGAGGCCCAAAGGAGACGCGGGGGAGCAGCAGAGCATAAGAGCAGAAGAGGGAGCAGACCAGAGGAGTGGCAAACTGTGGAAGATAAAACCATTCTTAGGCCCAGCAGACCTCAGAAGGCAAGTGAACACAGTGTATCAGCTAGCACGGGGCTGCTCTTTCATTTCTGTCAAGGACACTGACTGACCGACCTGAAACATCAATGTACCACCCCACACATCCAATTCTTCTACAAACTCTACAACACACCAAGACCAGTTACCTCATTACATCTTTTCTGCCCACAAGCATCTACGTTTGCAGCTCTGCACCCCCTCAAGAAACCCTATTAGGTTGCCCATGCAAAGTCACCTACTTTCAGTTACATTTCCAAGGTCTCGGGATGATTTGTGTAAATTCAGAGTAGGCAATATGTCGGTTGAATGGAAACACGTATCCGGAAGCTACTATTATTACATAACTTTGGTCACCTACCTTCACCCAAACCTCGCACGTGCCCGTCTTTTTATTTCAATCGAGCGCGAGGACTTCTTAATAATAAATGAGGTTCTCCCAGCGCACTGCCCCAAGAGGTGTGTTTTGGTTTCAATGCATGTTCCTAAAACCCACAAAGAACGCAGACTATATATTTCTCTTAATAATAAACGTAAGTGATACCACATTATTCCAGTGCTACCAATTTCCGTGACACGCCCACTGACTGCGCAGTATACACACTCCGCCGTGCAAAGTACGGGGGAAATAACCTGCCCAGTGTACAACACAGCAGCATCAGGAACCTGTGCCCTGAGCAGTCACAAATACCGAAAAACGTACATTTAGGGACTCGAGGTCTTCCTCAATTTTAATCTTCTCAGGAATTGTACAAGCAGGGATGAAGTTATTTGACAATAAAATCTGTAACAACAGAAACTATCGACCTCATGTGACTGGAGCCCCTAACTTAGTTTGTACCGATTAGTAGCAAGGCATTAGCCAGCGTGAACTCATAGGAAGCCAGCCGCCTCCCTGCTGACCTGTGGGAGGCCTACGTGGCAAGAGACTGTAAAATCTCTGCTAACTTCAAATCAACGCCTTTTTCGAGGTCAAGGGGGTTTATACATTATTTGCAGGAAGAACCAAAGTCTTCCCCTTGGAAAATGACCTGCTTTGATCATGCTTCACTGATTTTGCTCACTCACAGCTGTGCACCTTCTTGGCAGTGATGAAGCAACGAAACTGCTTCCTTCAGATCTTGGGGGATCTGCTGCCCAAGTTACACCGATGACACCTAACCCTGCTGGTCCTCGATGCAATACTCAACTTCTGCAGGCAAGTTACTGTGCACACCCTCCCTGCATTATCCATGGAAGTAAACAATGTGCATTCAAGCCTATGCCGTTCTTTTTAAAAAGCACTGGAAAAAAGCGAAAATATGTTTGGTCTCAAAAAACACACATTGACATAAGTAGCACCAGGCACTGATGGAAACTACTCTGTGTGTTGTGTTCCCGGTGAAAGAGCAGAATGTGCTCACTGTGACCTTTGCCAGTGACTAATGGGGACTGACCCCCACCCCCCCATGCAAAGGATAATGGGCAAAGGATTCTAGATTGCTACAGGTGAGTTACTGATTTGGAGGCACACATCGCTCTAGGAGGGATATCATTCTTGCAGTTACACTCATAGTCCATCCACTGAACGCCGCAAGGTTAAGGACTTGTTACATGAGGTAGCTGAAGACGCCAATTCTTACAAAGTGAAGTTGTTTAGATAAGGTCAACCTATGGATGGCCCAATATTTCTCAGAACTGTACATGGCTAAATTTCAATATGTGGTCACTGCCAAGGAGTTGGCATCTCATGAAAGAAGGACTTATACGATGTTGTGTGAAGTTTTAGCCACTCTTCCCACTTGAAGTGGGGGATGATTGGAGAGGGGACAACTGTCTACTAAAACTACGTGATGATGAAAAGAAGATGGGGAAACCGTATCAAAAAACAAAACTGACAGCCCCGATTTTGATTAAATGTCAATTACAAAAAAACATTTGAGGAAATTCTGGAGAAATCTGCTAGCGAAAAACTGACCAGGTTATCAGATCCAAAATGCATATCAATATATTAACACTTCTTTTAATAATAAAAATAACCCTTGGAAAATTCTGCAAATGTCTAAAATGACAAAAACTGATTGGCAAACTGAGTGTAAACAAAAAGGATACAAACACATGTAAAAATAAATTGTGGTTGCAAATTTCTGTTTCTCCAGTGACACAAAGAAGAAGGAAGAGCAGGAGAAGTACGTAAGTAGGGAAAATGGAATCTTACTCCTGTCACTGGGTTTCAAGGTCTGCATGACAGCCACCAGGATACATCTGATTCACTGAACATAAGGTTATATCAACAGTGCATGACAACGTTCCAGAGCAAGCCCCACCCTGCTGCATCAAATGAATTGAGAGGAGCGGTGCAAAGAGGTGAGGTGCTGTCTCCTCTGGATAGATGCAATATGCAAAAATGGCTTCCTCAACGTGTGGGAGAAGCAAAGCAGAGAACAGGCTCTTGGGCACTACAGAGGTGCTTCATCAAAGCCGGTCTTAAGTAGGCCTTTCGGAGTGGGGGGGGGGGGGGGGGGAGTTCTACAATTGATTAAACAGCAGGTGCGGTCTAGTTATTTCTCCTTCAGCTACATGTCAATACAACACAGCTCTATGTTAAGGCCTGTTCTGTAGTTTCTACATCACCAATATTTCATTGGTTCCACGCCATGCGAGCAGCTGAGGCACAAAATTGTGCTTTGAAGAGAGCCTCAAAACAATAATAATGTACACGGTGGCAAGGAAATGTGGGCAGTTTCACTGTGAACATGTTTCCCAAATAAAACATTCACAATGTTTTCACATTTTCGCCCCGTAGGCGTGTGGATTCTAGAGTGCTCAACAAGTCAGCACAGGACTGGACGATGCACTTAGGCAGCACCTGTATTGGTTAAAAAAGGTCTCCATTTTGGGATTGTTTACTAGAGTATTAGAGAAAGATAAATATGATCTAATCCAGGAATGCAATGCCTTGTGCCAGCTAAACAAACTAAAGTAGGCACATTAAGGTCCGTCACACGCTGTTACTATGTAAAGAGGCAGAAAGTGTGCTGCAGGTTTGCAGCTAAACTTGACTTGTATCTTCTCTAACTAGGTTTATGTCTTAAGTAGAGATCGCCTTCCTCCGTGAGATGTGTGTTTTTAGGTCAAGCCTTCCAGAAAGTGCAGGCTGAAAAATACCTATTGCAAACTTACAGCATTACTAACTACTGGTTGGCTTTATTGTCACCCATTTGTTTGCTTCGTATTTGATGGCTTGCCTTCCTCTTGTGCATTTCTCTCCCCTGGAGAATAGCCTCTCTATCATCCTTTTGATTGGCTTACTCGTATCCTTCCACTGTTCACATTTGAGAAACACCTTTTTCTTTCATGTTTGGCACTCCATGAGAGTGCATGTGTTTTCTAGCTCTCTCCCTCTTGTGCTGCTTCCTCCCTATTTCTGTATTGCTCCCTGTCCCTCCAGACTCGTCTGTAAAAGCGCAGAAATAGGGTATTTATGTTTGAACATGGCTGAAAAGGAGTCTTTAAAAGTTTTGCTAAATCTCCTGCATGCCACATGTTGCAGAAAAGCACACAAGCCTTAGTAAACAAAGGCTATTGTGGTGCTGGGTGATGGGCCATCTGCTGTACTCCCCTGACTGGTATCTAAAGCAGAAGGTGTGTTTGGCATGACACTTCACCTGGAGGCCCATAACTTCCTTTTCTGGGCTACAACGGATGGGCCAAATGACTGATTCCTGTGGAAAGTAAATTAGGTCTTATCAAGTGTCTCCCTTCACATTTTAACCTGTCCTTATTCTTTTTAAACTCTGTTCAGTTTCCCGAGAGAAAAGTATTCCAAAATTAAACCATGTCATTTATAAAGACTGAAAACATTCAATTCAATGTACACCTTTAAGGTACTATAAGATACTCATTTACTTTTTAAGCAATATCTTACAAACATTGGCAAGGCCAACTGCACAGCACTTACATTACAATGCAAGACCTTTTGCCTTTGCCATTGCTTGTCAGTCTATGCTCACTGGAAGTTCTATACTTCATGCACAAGGGTGAATTAAGTTTCCCTTCAATGGGCCCTTCTTTCAGTTTGTCAGACTTTACCTTGGCTTCTGTCAACACAGAGCTACTTTTCAGAAGGATGAGTCTACATCATGGACAAATTCATTCACCGGAATCACTCATCTTAAAAGCTACAGACCTCTGAGTTGAAGAATAAGGCAGCACAAAAGCTGTTGCAGACCAACGTGTACTTTGAGAAACACAATCTTTTTTATACCACTAGAGCATAACAACTCCCACAAACCTTGTAGAGCATTAGTTAGTGTATTCACAAATGCACAATAGTTGTGGAAAAGCCAGGTGCACATTCATTATCGGAGACTTGGGGGACAGGCGCCAAAGTAGGGAAAAGGGCACTGTCATTGTTGGAGACTTCTTTGTATAACGCTACAGCAGGCACCAACACACAAAGAAACAGATCCACAGTCGAGTGAGAAGTTTAAAAATTTGAGTGACAGCATTCTGGACACAGGCTTGGATAACGCAGCATTATTGTAATGGTGAGACTAGGTCGCATCAATGAGAGGGGAGAATGTCTATGCTCCCACTTATGGGATGTTTATTGAATATTTATTGGATAAAACATGCGATTTGTGATTTTCGCATTGATATTCGCATATTTTTGCTGAGTATATTACCCATAGATCTTGGCTGCTCTCAGCACTTCTGCTAATGCATCCCTCTGGATTATCAGAGGTGCTCACGATGAGGACATAAATCTCCTCAGATGGAATATCCCTGTCCTGGCCACAGGGTACCTTGAGCACACATGGTCAGACTGAAGAGGACATACAGAGTTATGCATCCACTTGGGTCATGAAGAACAGACCAACACAATTAATGGCAGCTTTCATGGTTCCTGGCCACAATCTTGGGTCGCTCTGAGAACTCACTAAAAAGAGTTTGTTTTGATGGGTAGGGCTTCACCCAATTTATCAATATCCACATAAACTCTCTAACGAATTAATGCTCTGTGCTACCTCGAATAAGTGTCCCCCTGACTAATTTACAGTTTACAAATAATTACTGTCATGCTCTCGCAGATTACAATAGCGTACCCACTATGTTTTACACAAGATCAGAAAATAAAATCACATTTTGTTCATCGATTTTTATCACAAGCTTCATACAAAAACATTCATTACACACACTTTCACACTCCTGTCCTACATAAAAACAAAGCATGGAACGCTGCCAAATGTGTTAGTAAGCAGTATAGAGTGACACACACATTACACAAAAATCATCACATGTATTCCATATATTTACAGGAACAATTCACTACGGTTCTTCAAATGGCCTTCAATTTTGTTCCCCCAGTTGAAACGCACAGTACCATCTACAGTGGTTTCAGCTGTCAAGAACTTATTTTAACAATCCTCATTCGGGACATTCAGATACAACCAATCAAAACATAATTCAAATTATAGTCACGTGTATTGTGCCACAAACTAGCTGTCTTTGAAACAAAGTCTTTCTTTCATGCCTACCCACTGTTATGTTATTCACTTGAATAGCCTCAGGTCAGTAACAGCCATACCAAAACAAAACAACAAAAAAATGAACAAAGAGGTCAATTAATCTATTCCCCTTTAGGGTCTGGTAAGAATTGTTAACAGTAATGAGACCACCCCCTGGGGGCAGTAAATAGTTCTATACGGTGGCAGGTCTGTGCGGAAGGAAAGTACCAAAGTAAAAGTTTTTTAGCATCAGAAGAGTAGTACAAAGTACGAACACTAGAAGAGTAACCGTGGCCATCAGGTGTTAAGCTAAACCTTACTTCAAAGCACCTCCTTTTCAGTCAAGTATGTGGATACCACGTCCTGGTGTAAAAACATCTGAAAAAGGAACAGTGTAAACAAGAGTGCCCTGTGTGGATGAAGGGAGGCCCACTGTGCACAAGCTGCAGGCCCCCGCACATGGCAGATTAGTCGCTGGATTTACATTCCACAGTATTCTTTGCAAATATTTCACACCGAGACCAAGACGGGTAAATAACAGCATTTAAATCAGAAAGCTCATTTAAGAGGGAAGGGGAAGAACTCGAAATCCATTCCCTAGCATTAACTAACAAAGGAATTTACAAAGTCATGCACAGTAGATTACAGTTTTTGCAAACACTGCTGCATTGCTTTTAATTGAGGAGCCTAGAGAACGTCATGCCTGGTTAGGAGCTAGAAAGGATGTCTTGCGACAACCTAGCCCCTGCCCGGACAGGAGGTACAAATGATAACTTACACCTGTGCAGGTGCAGACAGTCGGGGGCTAGAAAAGGATGTCTTAAGCCCACCAAGCCATTTACCAGCCAAGAGCCTGGACGGTGCATCTTAACTCTATGGAGCCACCGCCTGGTCAGGAGCTCGGAGAGGATGCTTTGTAGTCAGGAGCCAGAAAACGATGACTTGTGTCTATGAAGCATCCGCCTGGCAAGGTGCTAGGAGAGGATGCCTCACACCTATTAACCCACAGCCCGGTAATTAGCTGGAGCCACTGGTTTTACAATGCTCCGCCCTTCGCACGGTATAGGTGTGAAGGGAAGAAACGGTGGATGAAAAATTGGATAGAACTGCACAACAAAGAGAAAATCCTACAGGAAAACAGCAACCAATCACTGATACCGCATACTCCTGCTGAGGACTCAGGATTCAGTCACTTAGGTCTAGGGAAGCTTAAAGACGCACCGCACTGCACAGGGGTCTGCACTCAGAAACCCAAACCGCGCCCTAAGGTAAGCTGAGCACAGCAGTCAAACATAAGTAACTCTCCACAGCAATCAGGCCTAATTTATGGCAAGACAACAGTGGCATAACAAAGCTTGAGGGAGCCCCCTGCAAAGTACCTGGAGGGAGCCCCCTCTCCTCTGGAATCAGTCAGGGGCCTGCCACCCATGCAGAGTGTTCTGTGCTCAAGGGGGCCCCCTGGAGCTTGGGGGCCCCATGCAGCAGGGGCCTTTGTTAAGCCACTGCAAGACAGATGGACTAGGTAACAGCAGGTGAAACAGAATTCCGGCTTCCACTACCCTCCCCGTATAACTTAAGTCAGGTGTCAGGCATGACAACCCAATTCTGCTGTTTTACCTCGCCAGCCCTGTTTCAGTGCCCCTGAAGGGAAACTGGAGGAAACAAGCCAAGTTTCCTATTGCATCACCAACAAGTAACTTAGCCAGATGAGGAGCTCAAACAGAAAGTCTGGAAGCCGCTCATCGGGGTCTGTATATGAAGTGTGAAATGTACCCGACAGTCTGCGCATAAGACTGCCAGTACAGCATTAATCAGAAAAAAATAAACCTACATGGCCTATTTATGTGTTCAAATAAAAACAGAGCAAGAAGGCTTTCATCATGCAATGCCAATAAAATGAGTACTGCCTGTGGGACAAAAAGGCTTGATCTTTTCAGACCTTAAATAGCCTGGTGGTGGCTTAGTGTTACTAAAAAAGGCTATTAGAAGGTATTAGAAATCGGCCTCCCAAAGAGTTATTCAATAAATGAGCCTTTCAACATAGGTCTAAAAGGCTTTGTGACTAGGGTCTGGCGTCTGTCTCGGGAATGGAGCCAGACAATCTATTTTGAAATATATACCTATACCCTCACCTTCAGATAACTGAACATTGAGAAGTTAGGAAGAGTTGCACTCACATTTCTCTGTCACCAGAAGATAATGTGTCAACAGTATTGCAATTACACTAGTACTGCACACATCATATACTATTTATTATAAGACTGCAAGCCAGAAAAGGGAAATGAATGAATGAGTGAATGAAGTTCAAAAACTACACCAAAGAAGCATAGTGGTGCTAACAGAGTGAAGAAAAATAAAACAAGAAGAGTAATAGACTTAGAAACTAAACATTTAAAACCATAAACTGTCCCTAATAAAGTAATCAATACCTTCTTTTGAGAAGGAGAAGTTTAGATTTCCTATGAAAGTCTATAATCCGTGGCTCGCAAATTACAAGGTAGGTGGTTCCAGGCTTCAGAAGCAAGACTGTAAACGATTTTGCAACTTTTGTCATCACAGAATAAAGACCTTGATGTCCAAAGAGTGCAGGAGAATGTTCAGTAATGCAAGTTATAAGGGGGGGGCACCAGCACAGTTTATCACTTTGTGGGACGGACACAGTTTATTTACTTGTGATTTGATATAGCTCAAACATGGCCACAGAGCATCAGAGCGCCTTACAAGAGTGAAGATACCAGCAATTGTCACAAGGATATATTTGAGATAAAGCAGAGGAAAAGCGAAAAACAAACTGGAGGATGCCCGTTCAAGAGATTATGGGAGATCGTCAATTTAGGCCAAGAACTCTTCAAAGATAAGAGTTCCTTTGTAAAGGTGGCATGGCATGGAGTCATACGGAGCATTGGCGGTAGGTAGCTCGAGATTCTTGGAGAGTTTCCCTGGAATGACTGGTTCAAGTGACATTTTCGTTTAAAGGTGCAAGGATCAGAGAAAGGACTGTGCACTTCTTGAGCCCCGTTTTGTGCGGGAGATGTTCAATTTCCAGTTAGGTAGATGGATGAAGAGGAATGCGGGGCCTTGTGTGTAGTGCGTGTAGTTTTACATTGAGCTCCCGTTCAGCGCTTTAAATGGAAAAATAGAAGTGCTGGTACCTGGTTGTTTCTGAGAAGTGCTGGTACTCTCCAATTAAAGGTATTCCGTTTTTCTTGAGCAGTGCCGGTACTCTCCCTCCACAAGCACCACCACCAGTTCACTGCCAGAGTTTGCCAATGTGTGACTTTGAGAATTCGGCGCCAAGGGCAGTAGTCTGCACTGTGACGAGAGAGCACGTACCACCTATTTTGCATCAGATGGACTGGCTGCCGGTTGAGAAGGATTCATTTTAAGGCACCGGCGCTAGAGCTCCTGCATGCTTGTGAAAAGACTGAGTCTATTCTGAGACGGCAAAACTCCCCATCCATGCCTGGATGTCAAACAGTTATGAAAACATAAATGGTGCTCACAAGGACTGTCATTATGGTTGTGACCTCTCCGGTGTGTGTATAGAGCAAAGTCCCCATTGAAAAGGTAGAGTTGTTTATTAAAGTTAGTGAAGTGAAATCTGGACATAAACTGGGGTAACTTGGAAGCCATAGCATCAAGAAAAGACCAATTGTGCTTTTCGAATGTGCACTACTCCAAGTACTATCATTCACAGTAAAGGGGTAGTATCGTCTGTCTACTGTCCCTTACGCTAGCTGTCAAATTTTGCTTCTCGTGTATATGTTTGCCAATGTTTTTTTTATCTTTAAATAAGTTGTGTTGGGTGCGATTTTTTTGCTGAGCGCTGCTATGTATTATACAAGCCAAGACCTTAAGACTATTTTGACATTTACTTGTATCAGCTGTTTATTTATTCACTTTCACATTATTGAACCTAGGCTGACCTGACCTTCTCTAATGTGTTCTTAAAACGGACCTTCTGTTCTGAATTTTAGACCTGAATTTTGACCCTTTGTCCCAAATTTTTAGTCACTGTCCAGAACTTGCCTCAGTCCGAGGTGATTACCCCCACAGGCAACCTGTCGTCCAATACAGACTCGCCTTCATAGCAAGAGCAAAAAATAAACCTTGACTATCAAGTGTGAAATCCGAAAACAATACTATTAACTTCTGCAAATAAAATCTGACAATCCACCGTGGTTTCCGCTGTGTAATAAATGGGTTCATATCATAAATTAAATGCCTGGAATGTATTAGAACATAAGTAACTACATTGCAGGATATGGCAAGACAGCTGTGCTCACGGCCTGTTCCGTGGTCACAGGGCCCCCCCCGCACTAATATTAGCGGGTGTCCCACAAGACCTCCCCTCCGCTGACAACTGCCTGCAGAGCCGGATGCAACACTGATAAGATAATTCTGTGGAATAAAGCCTGCACTGTGAGTTTCAGATCACAGCCGGTCTTATCAGCCTCTTTTTAAACTGCTAAAAAGGGAGGACCACACACTCATCGTTATAAAGTGAATTTTCTCATCATTTTTTTCATAGAAGAACACACACAATCTTGCCATGGTGCGCCATTCCTTAACCAAACGCGTGTTTTTATTGTCATCTCTCATGAGCCCGCGGCACGTTCCTTACACAGCTGTGCATTTAATTATTATGACTTTCATTTTTGGGGCACTGCTCCTCAAAATCCGGTAGTGAGAGAGAGGAGAGTGGATACCGCCCCAGTCTGCAGAAATAGCGCCTCGACCTCCCGGTGACCTTGAGGTGGACTGACGGCGCGGCAAGAGCTCAAGTGTCCGAGTCACTGACACATGCCGTCCAGCGGGGACAGCGGCGGCAGCATCCGGTGCCCGTGCGCCTCGGGGAACGCGATCCCCGGCTAACAACTCCCGTCACCGCCGCTGTGTGTGCGAGCATCCCACGGGAGCCCGTGCGGAAATACTGCCGTCCCGTGGCGCCCTCTCGCGGCATTCCCAGGAACTGCCTGCGGGTGCGCCTGGCGCTTCCCGCTCACACGTGTTACTGGGATTAAAATCAGGCAGCCCGCCCCTTCAACGCGACGGGAGGGAGAGGACTCTCCACGGAGACGTGTTACCGGCCCTCGGAGGAGGAGGGAGGGCGGGAGCTGAAGTCTAACTAGATTTGTTCAAAGTTCACTAAAAGTTCTCTTTTCAAGATCAAAATAAAAAGAACCAAGTTATCCCAAAAACATAAGCTAACACGTGAATACTTAATACTGGAGGAACAAACTGTGGGGGCGGGCAAATAATCGTGGTCATTGTGGTCGTGGCAACACTGTGAATTACGCCACAAATAACCGGCATGACTGTTGTAAGGGAAGCCCGGGGAACGGTGGCCAGTCAAACATTACTTATTTTATAATACTGGGGAAGATTTTTTTTTAAATTGGACTGAAAAAAAAAAAAAAAAAATCAAACCTACAATAAGCTTTACCTTTAAAGATATGCAAATGTGAGCATGCCCCATGGTCAGCATGTCCAGCTTGCGGGAGCCCGCGGTGCCTGTACCACAGAGGAAGTGCATCATGGAGGGCGTTTACTCCCCTCTAACATCATACACCAACCTGCGCTATACAAGCCAGGCCTTGGTAGAACAAAGGCCATCGAAAGGCGCTCATGTCCAAAATCTCATTAAATTGCAAAATGGGCCAGAATACGAAGGCCTTTCCACCACCCCGAAGTAAAGGATGGGATGACCGCTCTAAACCGTCCAATGCAAAAATGAAAATACAAATAGTACCAAGTGTTTACTTGGGCTATCCAGCTCTAAAGGTGTCCCAAATAATAACAGGGAGACAAACTATTCCATATATGTTCAAACACCCAAGTGTTGAAATATGTCAGGAGACCGCTCTGCTTATATCGAACCTGAACACCATTGCACTGTCTGAAGTGGGTCTGGTATGGTCACCCCCGGTAACAAAGGCAAGATGTCCATCATGCACACTGCATATGGGCTATGCAGAAGTGCCTGCAAATAGTCATCATTTGTTCAGATGGTAACTTAGAGGGAGAAACTGCAGCACATAAGTTGTCCAGCATAACAAATATAGCTTTAGAAACAGATCTACCTACCTTTACTGTTCTTAATAGGGGCAAGAGACCATCCTAAACAAGCCAAAAAGCCTTTACGGCAGACTGCAGGGCCAGCACTAGCCCACATAAGTTATTGTAACTGTTAGGACACGTCCCCCTGCACTTCAAGATGTCCCATCCAGGTGAACTTATTGGGCTTCATCTGAAGCTCATCCCAAGAAACATCATGTTCACGACACACAGACACACACACACATATCTCTCATTCTCGCTCTCTCTCAAGGCTAGACTGTTCACTCCTTGAAATGAATGACATTAACCACCTTCAACACCTTGGTAAGCCTCAGGCAAAGGTCAAAGAGAAGCACCTGCAGCTGTCAAGAAGGCTTCAGAGGAGACCCTGTAGGGATTCACTGTGCATTAATTGGCACATCCTAGCTCGCTATTTTCAGGTCGGCCTGTGGTCTCCTGGTGCAGCGAAGAGAACAGTGCTCTGGACACCTCCAGCTTGCCCGTCAAATCCTGACTTCACTGCGTCCAGGGAAATTCAGGACTATGAAGATCATTTGCAAAGTTATTTCTTCAAATTATTTTTCCTCCTCCTGAATTCTCTTACAAAACATCTACATACATTTCCATGCTTTAATCCCAGGCCGCATACATGAATGTCCTCATTCTTAAGGCGAAGGCAGGAAGATAAAGTACTTAAAAGTACAAAAAAGTTACTTTGACTCAGCTGTGAGCATTTAATGCAGTCAAAAATAATACACAAGAGCAGGAGGGTTTCGAAAACAACCTAAGCTGTGATAAATCCGGAAAGTGGTTTCTTCCTGTACTCCAGCGACTCGTTTGCTGTCAACGCAAAAGCTGGCATTGACTTTGACATGTAAGCTCTAACAAGCTTTTTAGATTGGGGGGAAAAAACATTGTCTTCTGATAATGAGACGAGCAATCACTCAAACTGACGGCTGCAGAACCCGCAGCAACAAGTATAATGGTTAAAAACTGTCCTCGGGTAAACCCAGCCTTGACGGCAGAGTCCATGTGCCTACGAGATGGACCGACTTAATAAAAGGTGAAATTTTCTCAGAAAAACGATGACATTAGACCTGCTGCTACCAGCGAACACTGCACAAATGGTACGATCAACTTTCACGTATTTCTTCAATATCAAAAGTAAGATGAGGCAGAGGAAACATCTTTAAAGGTTCTAATAAGTGGCACTTCTGGAAGAGGGTGCGAGTCTACTGCTGACAATGTGGCAGTGAGCAGGAGGGCTGAGAAGGGTACATTATTTGGAAGGTACAGGATTGGAGGGCGGTGAAATGGCAGGAAAATGACTTATCAAATTACTCTGTCAAAGATATTGTAACCAATGTGGTAAAGCTGCAAGAGTTCTTGCTTGCAGTCAGGACAAAGCATTAATGTTATGACAGAACGAACCTCACTCCTGAGGCAGAGCATCTTCAGATATCCCTTTGTAATAAACTTCATTGCTTTTGAACCATTAGCCAAAAACAGAAACAAAAACATATAGGAATAAACATACATCCCATTAGTCTCAATGCACCTATTCCCAGCACCTAAGTCTCCCCATCACCTTGCAATCATATACATTTAAAAGTGTCCAATTCACATGTCTTTACATCTGCTACAGCCACTCCCCTCCCATGTATCACTATTCCAGTACAATATGTTCTGTTTTACAGAGTGGAGGTATCCAATCTGTAGTTACAGTTGGGGTTGCCAGAAATAGGAATTCCTCAGATTTTTGCCTCTTGATAACTTTGCACCTATTTGACAAATCTCCACAAAACGTTCCAGAACTATTTCTCATTTTACATTGGCGGATGATGGGTTGTTTTGCAGAATTTGGTCTAGGGGGAGCAAAGCAATAGATGGGGGCCCCAAAACAGATTTGTCCCTCAAAGCATTTTACAGACTTTTTATATTGGACGCAGCACCAAACTGTCAGTACGGATTGAAATTACATTTTTAAGGAATGCACAGTGTACTATGTAGATGATCCTTGTTGTCCTCGGCAACTAAATCGGTTTAGTGGCTGTTAAGTTATAAGGCAAAACAACTTAGTGATATCCGCTGTAGCGGCAGTACTGTAGTACTTAGTGATGATATCACAAAATATGATTCGCTACTGGCAGATAGTCCACAGTGGAAAAGCAGCCAAGTTAGATTAGCGAGAGAGGTTTGGCTGTATGATGTATATTACTATCAAAAGTAGAGATGGAGAGGTTATAAATGTACTGGAAGTAGGATTCAGAAAGTCCACATAAGTTAGTAGTAGGGATATGCCATTTAATGCGTGTATATGGAAAATGTCACTTACCCAGTGTACATCTGTTCGTGGCATGAGACGCTGCAGATTCACATGCTGTGCATTATCCTGCCATCTAGTGTTGGGCTCGGAGTGTTCCAAGTTGTTTTTCTTCGAAGAAGTCTTTTCGAGTCCCAAGACCGAGGGACTCCTCCCTTTCGGCTCCATTGCACATGGGTGTCGACTCCATCTTAGATTGTTTTCCCCGCAGAGGGTGAGGTAGGAGTTGTGAATATACTAAATGTGCCTATGCAATGGAGTAGTTATGTATGTACATAATGTGTATTAAAATAATATTTATTTACAAATTTAGAGTTTTTATCCAACTTCTAACGGCTACAGGCTCCCGGGGAGGTGGGAGGGCGCATGTGAATCTGCAGTGTCTCATGCCACGAACAGATGTACACTGGGAAAGTGACATTTTCCATTCAATGGCATGTGTAGCTGCAGATACACATGCTGTGCATAGACTAATAAGCAGGAATCTCCCCAAAAGCGGTGGCTTAGCCTGTAGGAGTTGAAGTTGTCTGAAACAATGTTCTTAATACAGCCTGTCCTACTGTGGCTTGTTGTGTTGTTAGCACATCTACACAGTAATGCTTCGTGAATGTATGAGGCGTAGACCAGGTGGCTGCCTTACAAATTTCAGTCATAGGTATATTTCCCAGAAAAGCCATTGTGGCACCTTTTTTCCTAGTGGAATGTGCTC
The DNA here is from genome assembly GCF_031143425.1 of Pleurodeles waltl. NCBI lineage: Eukaryota > Metazoa > Chordata > Amphibia > Caudata > Salamandridae > Pleurodeles > Pleurodeles waltl. The sequence continues at coordinate 957,809,125 of NC_090443.1, forward strand.
TTGGTTCAATAGGTAAATCTCTTTTTGCTTTAATATAGCAAGTTTGAATACATTTAACTATCCATCTGGCAATGCCTTGTTTGGATATAGGATTACCTGCATGAGGTTTTTGGAAGGCTACGAACAATTGTTTTGTTTTACGAAATTGTTTTGTTCTGTCAATGTAATACATTAGTGCTCTTTTTATGCCTAATGTATGTAAGGCTCTTTCGGCTACTGAGTCTGGTTGTGGAAAGAAGACTGGGAGTTCCACTGTTTGGTTTAGGTGGAATGGTGATATAACCTTTGGTAGGAATTTGGGATTTGTACGGAGAACCACTTTATGTTTATGTATTTGTATAAAGGGTTCTTGTATAGTAAATGCTTGTATCTCACTTACTCTTCTAAGTGATGTGATAGCTATTAGAAAGGCTACTTTCCAAGTTAAGTATTGCATTTCACAAGAGTGCATGGGTTCAAATGGTGGTCCCATGAGTCGTGTTAATACAATGTTAAGGTTCCACAAAGGTACTGGTGGTGTTCTCGGGGGTATGATTATTTTTAATCCCTCCATAAATGCTTTTATGACTGGGATTCTAAAAAGCAATGTTGAATGTGTAATCTGCAGATAGGCAGATATTGCTGTGAGATGTATTTTAATTGAAGAGAATGCTAGCTTAGACTTTTGTAAGTGTAATAAGTAGCTTACAATGTCCTTTGCGGAAGCATGTAGTGGTTGAATTTGATTAGTGTGGCAGTAGTAAACAAATCTTTTCCATTTGTTTGAGTAGCAATGTCTTGTAGTGGGTTTTCTAGCTTGTTTAATGACCTCTATACATTCTTGTGTAAGGTCTAAATGTCCAAATTCTAAGATCTCAGGAGCCAGATTGCTAGATTGAGCGATGCTGGATTTGGGTGTCTGATCTGTTTGTATTGTGTTAACAGATCTGGCCTGTTCGGTAATTTGATGTGACGTACTACTGATAAATCTAGCAGTGTTGTGTACCATGGTTGGCGAGCCCAGGTTGGTGCTATAAGTATTAGTTTGAGTTTGTTTTGACTTGGTTTGTTGACCAGATAAGGAATGAGTGGGAGAGGGGAAAAAGCGTAAGCAAATATCCCTGACCAACTGATCCATAACGCATTGCCCTTGGACTGTGGGTGTGGGTACCTGGATGCGAAGTTTTGGCATTTTGCGTTTTCTTTTGTTGCAAATAGGTCTATTTTTGGTGTTCCCCAGCGTAGAAAGTAATCTTGTAGGATCTGGGGATGAATTTCCCATTCGTGTGTTTGTTGGTGATCTCGACTGAGATTGTCGGCCAGCTGGTTTTGAATCCCTGGGATGTATTGTGCTATTAGGCAAATGTGACTGTGAATTGCCCAATGCCAAATGTTTGGTGCTAAGAGACACAGTTGTGACGAGTGTGTCCCTCCTTGTTTGTTGAGGTAATACATTGTCGTCATATTGTCGGTTTTGACAAGAATATGTTTGTGGGCTATCAGTGGTTGAAATGCTTTTAATGCTAGAAACACTGCCAACAGTTCTAAATGATTTATGTGCAGTTGTTTTTGTTGATTGTCCCATTGTCCCTGTATGCTGTGCTGGTTGAGGTGTGCTCCCCACCCCATCATGGAAGCATCTGCTGTGATCACGTCTTGAGGCACTGGGTCTTGGAATGGCCGCCCTTGGTTTAAATTTATAGGGTTCCACCATTGAAGCGAGAAGTGTGTCTGGCGGTCTACCAACACTAGATCTTGGAGTTGACCCTGTGCTTGTGTCCATTGTTTTGCTAGGCACTGTTGTAAGGGCCGCATGTGTAATCTTGCGTTTGGGACAATGGCTATGCAGGAAGACATCATGCCTAGAAGTTTCATTACAAACCTCACTTGTATGTTTAAAGTTATATTTTGGAACGCTTGTACCCTTTGTGGATTTGGAGTGGCAATCGCTTTTTGTGTGTTGAGTGTTGCTCCCAAGTATCGCTGTATTTGGGATGGCTGCAGATGTGATTTTTGGTAATTTATAGAAAACCCTAGTTTGTGTAGAGTTTCTATAACGTATTGCGTGTGAAGAAGACACTGCTGTTGAGTGCTGGTTTTTATTAGCCAGCCTTCTAAGTACGGGAATACGTGCATGTGCTGTCTCCTTATGTGAGCAGCTACTACTGCAAGGCATTTTGTGAATACCCTTGGGGCTGTTGTTATCCCGAACGGTAACACTTTGAATTGATAGTGTACGCCGTGTATTACAAACCTTAAGTATTTTCTGTGGGAAGGATGTATGGGTATGTGAAAGTAGGCATCCTTGAGATCTAATGTTGACATGTAGTCCTCTTTTTTGAGTAAGGGAACCACGTCTTGAAGTGTTACCATGTGGAAGTGATCCGATTTGATGAAGAGATTCAGCGTTCGGAGGTCTAATATGGGTCTTAACGTTTTGACTTTCTTTGGAATTAGGAAATATAGTGAGTAGACGCCTGTTCCTTTTTGATGGTTGGGTACTAACTCTATTGCTTGTTTTTGTAACAATGCTTGGACTTCTAGTTGTAACAGGTGTAAGTTTTATTTGGACATATTGTGTGCTCTGGGGGGCACATCTGGCGGGAAATTTATGAATTCTATGCAATAACCATGTTGGATAATGGCTAGGACCCATGCGTCCGTAGTTATGTGAGTCCAGTTTTTTTAATATGCAGTAAGTCTCCCCCCCCCCTGGTGTTAAGTGTTGGGGTTTTGTGACATTGAAGTCACTGTTTGGTTTGACTTGTTTTAGGGGCTTGGAATTTTCCCCTTGCTCTTGGGAATTGTCCACCCCTATATGAGCCTCGAAACCCTCCTCTCTGGTATTGTCCCTGATAGGTGGGTCTGGTTTGCGAGGTGGAAGGTTCTGGTGTTTGCATACGAAACCCCCCTCTAAATTGTGGCTTTCTAAATGTGCCTCTGCTTTGTGGGGAGTAGAGTGCGCCCATGGCTTTGGCCGTGTCTGTATCCTTTTTTAATTTTTCAATTGCTGTGTCCACCTCCGGCCCAAACAATTGTTCCTGGTTGAAAGGCATGTTTAACACAGCTTGTTGGATTTCTGGCTTGAATCCTGAGCTTCGTAACCATGCATGCCTGCGTATGGTTACCGCAGTGTTGACTGTTCGTGGTGCTGTGTCTGCCGAGTCTAATGCGGACCTTATTTGGTTGTTGGATATTGCTTGTCCTTCCTCAACAACCGGTTGGGCACGTTTCTGGTGTTCTTTGGGCAAGTGCTGTATAATGTGTTGCATCTCGTCCCAGTGTGCCCTGTCGTAGCGAGCCAGTAGGGCTTGCGAGTTTGCGATCCGCCATTGATTGGCTGCCTGTGCTGCCACCCGTTTGCCCGCTGCATCAAACTTCCTACTCTCCTTGTCAGGTGGTGGAGCGTCTCCTGATGATTGAGAGTTTGCCCTCTTTCTTGCTGCTCCTACAACTACTGAGTCTGGTGTAAGTTACTGTGTTATAAACACAGGGTCCGTTGGGGGAGGTTTGTAATTTTTCTCCACCCTAGGTGTGATAGCCCTTCCTTTCACTGGCTCCTGGAAGACCTGTTTTGTGTGCTTGAGCATGCCTGGGAGCATTGGCAGACTCTGGTAGGAAGTGTGGGTGGACGCTAAGGTGTTGAATAGGAAATCATCCTCTATTGGCTCTGAATGCATTGCTACATTGTGGAATGTAGCTGCCCTTGATAGTACCTGCGTATATGCAGTACTGTCCTCTGGAGGTGACGGCCTTGTTGGGTAACAATCTGGGCTGTTGTCTGATACCGGAGCATCATATAAGTCCCATGCATCCAGATCATCGTGTGTCATCCCTGTATGGGTCGGTGACTGCATCGGGGGTGTTGTTACCGGGGACAGCTGTGGTGAATGCAGTGGAGAAGGTTGTGGGGAAAACCTTGGTGGTGGTGTTTTATCTCTTGCCACCTTTGCCTTCGGCTGCATTTCTGACTCATGAAATGCCAGCTTTCAATTGGAGGAAGAGTTTGTATTTTCCCAGTCTCTTTCTGGATATGCAACCTCCTTTGGGTATGGTCTGGTTCCCCCATACCTATCTCCTGCTCAAATCTGTGTTTTTGCATTTGGCCGGAAAGTCCTTGCTCTTCCGTGTAAGAACTTCTTTCTGGCTCCGAAGCCGCTTTTTTCGGTACCGAAGCTTCCGAGAAAGTCTTTTTCGGTTCCGACGTAACTTTTCTCACCTTGGGTGAGTCGAACTCTCGGTGCAGAGATTGATCGGCGCCTGAATCGCGACCGGAGTCGGATGTCTTCGGCAGTTCTCTGGCCTTTTTCGGTGCCGATGTTTGGTCACCGTCTTTTCGATGGGTTAAGCCATTGCCTGCTGGCGGTGGCATCCCCTTGGCCTTTACGATCTTTGTGTGAGTCTTGGACGGGGCAGTTTTACTCACTGTTTTCTGTGTCGTCGCGGGTCGCTCACTTTCGGAATCATCTGAGTCCGTTCCCAGGGTGGAAATTCTTTCCTCCTCTTCGACGTCAAGTTGTTACCTCGGTGTCGACGCCATTTGTAGTCTTCTGGCTCTTCGATTGCGTAGGGTCTTTTTCGATCGAAATGCCCGACAGGCCTCACAAGTATCCTCCCTGTGTTCTGGTGATAGACACAGATTACAGACCAAGAGTTGGTCTGTATAAGGATACTTCGAGTGGCACTTCGGACAGAAGCGGAAGGGGGTCCGGTCCATTAGTTTCGTCGATGGGCGCGGTCGGGCCGACCAGGCCCTGCTGAAGAGCGGAAGCCCCGAAGGGCCGCCGGAGCGCTTCTACTATCGGTGTCGATACGCTAACACTAAACCGGTACCGAGCGCGAACAATACAGTCGAATTTTCGATATTTAGCTAACTTTCCCGATTCGAAATACGGAGCGAAGAGGAACACGTCCGAACCCGATGGCGGAAAGAAAACAATCTAAGATGGAGTTGACGCCCATGCGCAATGGAGCCGAAAGGAAGGAGTCCCTCGGTCTCGTGACTCGAAAAGACTTCTTAGAAGAAAAACAACTTGTAACACTCCGAGCCCAACACTAGATGGCAGGATAATGCACAGCATGTGTATCTGCAGCTACACATGCCATCGAACATGTGTGTGTATATATATATATATATATATATATACATAGACTACCACAGTAGTTTCTAGGAAGTACAGTGGTGCCAGTAAAATTGCAAAAAAATATATATCTTCCAGTATTGAATTATATTGGACATAATATAGGGTGGCTCTTACAAGAACCGTTGGTTGTTTGAAAAAGAAGATAAACTTAGATATAGTGGATAGGCCAATATTTCAGGTTTAAACGGAAGATATAATTTCCACAAGTGGTAGAAAGGACACCATTTATGCAACTCCACTTCACGCCACTCCTTTGTACGCCCCTCCAGTTTACACTATTCCACTCTATGCCACTTCACTCTACATCACTATACTCTATCCTACTCCACACCACTTCAGTGTATGCCATTCCACCCTATTACAGTGTACACCACCCCACTCTATCCAACTCCACTTCACACCACTTTACTGTACTCCACTCAATAACACTATACTCCATTGAACAACAGTCTACACACCTCCACTCTACCACACTATACCCCACTGTATAGGCACTCCACTGTACAACAATGTACTCCTGTAAATGCCAGTGTATAGCACTCTAGTTTAGTGTATGGCACTATACAACACTCTACTCCACTGTATGACAATCTACGCAACTCCCTCTATGCCATTCCACCCTACTTTACTGCACTAGACTATTATACACCACTTCACTGTACTGTACTACACAATTACACTGTATGCTATTCTATGCCACTTAACCCTATTCCACTCTCTGCCACTCCACTTTACCACACAGTACAACACTCTACTGGACACTATTCCATTTTATAACACTAATCCACCCTGTGGCACTCCACTGTCCTCCACTCCACAACACTTTAGAAAGACTGTACAACTCGCCAGACCACTCCACTGTACCACACCACTGTGCCCGCTCCACTCTGACACTTTACTCCACTGCATACTATTCCAGGCCACTGTACTCTACTTCATGCCCCGTTACAATAGAACACCCCATCCTATGACAATTAATTCCACTCTAACTATAACTCGCCACTCTACCGTGCATTGCTTATATCCTGTCATATTACATCACTTGTACCATATGAAATCATAGCATTTATAATCACACTTATGACATCCCAAATCCCATCGTCTCTGATAACAGTGCATAGTAGAGTGGTGAGTTATAGTTACGGTTGTGTGATTAGCAAGCTGAAAATGTATATGGAGGAGCGCTAGTTAGACTAATGTGTAGGTGGGGCATAAATTTAAGGTAGAACTCTAACTTTTAATTTTCTGTGTACTTTAAGTCTGGTTTGTATAGAAAGAATAAATAAAGTTCTCAGAACTATAACAAAGTTTTAACCTTTGGTTTTTCCATTGGATGTTTACACATTATATATATATATATATATATATATATATATATATATATATATATATATATATATATATGTATATATATATATATATATTGAGAGAGAGAGAGAGAGAGAGAGAGAGAGAGAGAGAGAGAGAGAGAGAGAGAGAGAGAGAGAGAGAAGCAGTGAGAGATATATAGAAAAATATATAAATACGGGGGCATCGCTACAGGGGGTATTACACCCCACCCCCATATAAATGTATTTTCTGGTACATAGTTTGGTACAGCTGATTTCAGTCTGGTTTGGTGAGGTGTCTTTTTAAGGCACCGGCGCTAGAGCTCCTGCATGCTTGTAAACAGACTTAGACCAGAGGGAAACCACCATAGAGGGACAAAATCCGCCAGACACCCCTCGGCAGCAACTAAGAGATGGACAAGCAGAAAAGTGCAACAGGCTGGAAAGGAGAACGCCCGAAGGAGGTACACCCCCAATCAAAGGAACAGGCCACCGCATTGGGAAGCAAAGGAGGGACCGGAAGCCAGGGAACCCCAGCAACAAAAAAGGTCAAACAGCCACAAGAAGTCCATGCAGGGTGCCGGAGCCACCAAGAACAGCAAGACAAAAAGCCCAGAGGGAGGACCCTATGAGAGACAGAAGAACCCACAAGGGCGAAGCGGACAGTGCCAACAGTTGCAGCAACAGAGCCCTGGGGAATAAGCCCAGATCCCAAGCCCGAAAGGGAGGCCCCAACACCGAGAGGGAAACCATGCCGACCCCAACAAAAAGCAGGGCTGGAAAAAAGTAACAACCAGAATGAGCCCCAAACGCTACCCAAAAACAAAAGGGTCCGCCGATGGACCAGACAAGACAGGCCAAAATGGAGGCAAGCAGCCAAAGAAGGCCACAAGATATAATCCGAAATAAGGAGAACCAGCCTTGGAGTCACCACCCCCTAGAACACCAATGTCAGAGTAGAGAGTGAAAATGGGGACACCCAAAAGCCCACACCAGGCCAAGAATCCTACAAGGAAGAGACCCACAGCTGCAGAGATGTGGAAGTCTTCTCTCCGGAAAAAGACACAGCAAACAAGCCCAGAGCTGGCAAAAACTGCGCCCCAAGCGAAGAAAAAAAACCATGCCATAGCGGCCTCAGTAAGAATGGAGGAGACCCCTGACAATCAAGTAAAGCGGGCAACAACCAACAGCAGTAGACCACAGAAGGGACCAACACCCTGCGGAAGGGTCATTAATGGCCCAGAAAGGAAGGGCAACACAGGTGTGGAGGAAGGCAATGGAACCCACACACCTGAAAAGCCACAGCCAGGCTGGGAACAATCCAAGAGGATCATGCTTCCTCCCTCCCCCATCCCCCCTTGCACAGGGAAGAATACCGCAAAAGGGGTGGGCATGCAGGTGACCGTACACCACCACTGGGAACAGGACACGGTCCAAGGCCACCATGAAGCAGACAGGAAGGAGAAACACCAAAGACAAAGAGGTCTTCAATCCCAGAGGGAACACCCAAAAGGAAGCCTCACCAGACTGGCCACACCAGAGTTGGCCAGAAAGGAAAAACCAAATAGGAGCACAGCCCACCAAAATAAGGGGCGGGCTGAGGAAACGCAGCCAAGAAGACCCAGGTGGAAGAACCCCAACTGACATGCAGAAGTGACGGGGAGCAAGGCCAACAGGCCACAGGGAAATCCCAAAGAGATAGTGGGAGTCCAATAGCCCAAGGCAGACACAGGTGGCGCCCTTGCACTGCACCAACCAGAAAGGACCCCCCTGAAGCAGCACACCACAGCAGGGAGACAGAGGGCAGAATCCACCAAAAAGCCTGGAAGAGCCCCCGGGACCCTCCCAAGACAAAAACGAAAAGACCGAACGATCAAGCTGAGAGAGAGAGAGAGAGAGAGAGAGAGAGAGAGAGAGAGAGAGACCGAGAGAGAGACCGAGATGGATCATACCCCGGCAAGAGAAGGGGACATGAAAAAAAGGATGGAAAGACAGTCGAACCCCCGGAAAAGAAAACGCAACTCAAGGGGCGAGAATGAGTGGCTCGTCAAAAATGCCACGGGAACCACCAAAACAGACCTGAACAACAGGGAACCCACACCCAGCTGTACCTGCGGGACGGGGAAGCCACGTGTCAGTCGCGGAACAATCGATGCACCTGAAGTAGGGGTGGCAGTGGCTGGGAAGCCCTGGCATGGGGCTAGCAGGGGAGGACAGGGCTGCCCCAGCATCATCTACCGCCAACCGACCACCCGAGACAGCCGGGCCGAGGCATAGGATAGACCAGGGCCAGAGCAGCAGCGTGAAAAAGACTGCAACCAACCACTGACAACAAAACTGAAGAGGAAAGAAAATGCCAGAGCCACACAGGACGAAGAGCAAGACACCTAGGCCTGCCCGGAACCAGAGGGGGCGGCAACAACAAACGTGGAATAGAACCCCTATCCAGTCATGCTCTGCCAAGCAGAACCAAAAGACCAAGAAAACGAGAACCTGGCACCACCAGCAGCCAACAGGAGTAGTAGGGAAATAAACCTGCGCCGCCATAACTAGCAAGTGAGAAAAGGAAGGCAGGGCACAATAACAGACCCAACAAAAAAAGAAGAGCGAGAGGGCCGTGGCCGCAACCGCCCTACCCCAGGCTGCCACACGAAGAAGGCACCAGGAACCAGGCTGGCGCCACCACCCAGCACGGGTGCCCCTGCGGAACGGCCACAGGCATAGACCGCCCCCATACTCCACGGGAGGAAGACAGCAGCACGGACACCCTTGCCCGAGGTAAACAGGGACACATGGGCACCGGCTGACACCAGCCGGCAATGCAAGAAGGAGACGGTCGGGCCCCACAAGCCTCCTCTATGTACTAAGCATGTCGTGGAGCACAAACCAACAAGGGGGAAAAACACACACAGGCCACAAGCTGGTACTCACCCCATGGCCCCAGTATCTGAGTTACAGCAAACACCAGCAGCCAAGGCACGCTTCCCGAGCGTGCCCGGCTAACAGTGTGTTCACGGAGAAAGTCAGGCAAGGCCTGACTTCTGGCATCCTGTGCATGGCTCCCAGCTGCCCAGGAGACGGGAAAAACGGCAGACCGCCTCAGCCAGCAGCAAGAAGGGCCCGCCCAGTGGCCACAAGGAGGCCCAACAGCACGCTACCCCAGCAAGCCAGGCAGGCCGGAAGGTAGCGCATCAGGAACGGCCAGTCATCCATACCCAGCAGGGACAGCCTCCTCATGTCCTCATCCTGTCGGAAGCCAGAAGAAAGAACAGATGGAATGCTGGGTGAGTACAGCTTATGTACTACAGGAGGGAGGGGGCGGGGAAGGCCTTTTCCCAGCATTCCTTAAGTTTTTTTTTTCTGTCATTGAGATAGTTCTCTCCACATAGTGATGAATGGGACGAGGACAACAGGACCAGGAGTAATGAGGATTACCGGTAAGTAATATAAGATTTTCTTGCAGGCAACCTGTGTAGCTCTACTAGGTGAAATAGAAGCTGGTTTGAGAATGCTAAAAATAAAACTACTTGAAGGTGCTGTTGAAGATATTGGAGGGTCTCGTGTAGGCTAGCCCTGAAGACGAAATAGGAGGTAGTGGAAAGATTATGTGCAATGCACAAAGAATGCTAAAACAGGTAGAAGTGACCTGGTTAAGGAGCCGCAAAAAATAGCTTTATCAAATGTATGCCTAGATTTTTTGCAGACAAGTGCAGGATATGCTCCAAGCTCCACCTGCCACCACTGTGGTCACCATACCAAGGGTGGTTTTCCGAAGAAGAGAATCTCAGTTTTTATCAAAATTTCAAGCAGTTTTGTCTCATTCGTTGCATCACCTTTAACATTGTAGAAAAACACTTTTTGTTGTGTGGTTTTCTGCAATAGATGCAACATTTTGTGTATCAACATAAGATTATAATATAAATTGGAAGAATTATAACGCCACTGAACACCCTCCTTGTGCTCACCTGCCTCAAACTGGTCAGATGGGGCAGAAATGCAGACGGCAGCAGTTTACAACCGCATTAAGTAAATAAAATGAGTGTTTTCGAAAAAAATCAAAGAAACAGCTGTAAGCTTATCCGGGAAACTCTAGGCTATGCTTCACGATGACAATTTCCATGCGACTCGAAATCTGTGGCATTTTCATTAACGAAGTTTAGAAATTAAACAGAGAAAAAGCAACTCAAAAGAGGCAATAAGATGCAGGCCAAACAAACCTGATCCCATGCAAAGACACGCGGCATAACTCCAGAGGAACATCAAATAGGCAGACAAAGATGAGAAGATGTCAGAATGCAATAGAGAACTTTTGTTGAGATGCCTGCAGTGTTAACACCCAACTGCAAAGATAAAAATGTGTTACATTCTAGGTGAGGGCTCTGAAAATTGAGGAAATAAGCAAACAGGCAAGCATTTTCAATGCAAAATGTCTTGCATTTGTAAGAGTTAGAGATATTGGTGCTGTAGATGGTTAATTGGACTTTTTTGCCACATAAATTGGTCTACGTTGTGATTATTTTTGTCCTTTCCTGCCATATTATTGCAGAGTTTGTGCAAATAACTAAAGCACTTCTATTTAAGTGTTTTCCTATCTGCAGCAAAATATGAAAATCTTGTTATTTTGCATTTTAATTTTAACTGCTATGGTAATGAAAACAGAATTCCACTTTCACCCCTCTATAATTAGAGTTGCTGGCTGGTTAATATAATTTAGTTTAAAGAGAAAGAATACAGCTATGGAGCAGTAACAAGAGAATAAAATAAAATGGTTTCCAAAAATATTAAGAGTGTTTAAAAGTTGTAGTGTTATAAGAATGTTACTTTGGCTAAAATTATGGTTATAACTGTAGAAAGGAGAGATTATTAAAATATATGTAATTAGTATGTAAGCTGTTTAAAAACTTTTACTAGAAATGTACTTTTGGTATTAGATTGTAATGTTGAAAATAGCCCCTAGTAACAAAGTGCAACAAAGTTAAAATAATAAATATACTTGTTAAAATCACTTGTAGCTCTGAAAACGCAAAAAACAATGCCAAAGCTGTAATATGGGCTAGAGTATAATGAAGGACATTTAAATCCAAATATCAATATAAAGCTTTACAAATATAAAATTGAAAGTTAGCAAGCGTCTAAATTGATATGGAGGGGAGGAGATAAAAATGTGAAGCTCCTGTGGCTAGCTCAGCCCCTGAAAGTTGTAGCCCTACTGCCACAAATTTGTGACACATTAGCATTACGAAAGGTGGAAATCCGGTCAGATTAAAGGTATCCTATTAAACGTGTTATTTGCATAACTGCACCAAAAACATCTTGCAAGCTTGTAGTACCACTTTTACTTTGTCAAGTTGTGTTTAAATAAACAAAGAACATTAACCCCTTCACTGCCAGGCCTTTTCCTTCGCTATTTGGAGCAGTTCGCGCTTAGGCCCTCATAACTTTTTGTCCACATAAGCAACACACGACAAATTTGCGTCCTTTTTTCCCATCATCCTAGGCATTCTAGAGGTACCCAGAGTTTGTGGGTTTCCCCGAAGGAGAACCAAAATTTCCCAAAATACAGCGAAAATGTAGTTGTTTAAAAAAACAAAATGGAAAAAGGGCGGCAGAAGAAGGCTTGTGGTTTTTTCCCTGAAAATTGCATCAAGAAAGGGTTTGCAGTGCTAAAATCACCAGCTTTCAGGAACAGGCAGACTTGAATCAGAAAACCACATTTTTCAACACAACTTTGGCATTTTACTGGGACACACCCCATTTTTACTATGTTTTGTGCTTTTAGCCTCCTTCCAGTTAGCGACAGAAATGGGTGTGAAAACAATGCTGGATCCCGGACAGGTAAACATTTCTGAAAAGTAGATAAAATTCTGAATCCAGCAAGGGGTCATTTGTGTAGATCCTACAAGGTTTTACTACAGAACATAACAGCTGAAATAAACAAATATTGAAATGGAGGAGAAAAAAAACAGCCATTTTCTCCACGTTTTTACTATGTAACTTTTTCCTGCGATGTCAGAATTTTTCTAAGCAATATACTGTTACGTCTGCTGGACTCTTCTGGTTGCGGAGATATATACAGGGCTTGTAGGTTCATCAAGAACCCTAGGTACCCAGAGCCAATAAATGAGCTGCACCTTGCAATGGGTTTTCATTTCATACCGGGTATTCAGCAATTCATTTGCTGAAATATAAAGAGTGAAAAACCTTTGTATTTCCAAAAAGGGCACAAGATAAGGTGTTGAGAAGCAGTGGTTATTTGCACATCACTGAATTCCGGGGTGCCCATGCTAGCATGTGAATTACAGGGCATTTCTATTTTTTTTACACACTGTCTTACATTTGGAAGGAAAAAATGTAGAGAAAGACAAGGGGCAATAATACTTGTTCTGCTATTATGTGCTCACCCAAGTCTCCCGATAAAATTGGTACCTCACTTGCATGGGTAGGCCTAATGCTCACGACAGGAAATGCAACATGGACAATTCATATTTTTACATTGAACTCTGATGTGTTTTTTGCAAAGTGCCTAGCTGTAGATTTTGGCCTCTAGCTCAGCTGGCACCCAGGGAAACCTACCAAACCAGTGCATTTTTTAGAACTAGACACGCCTAGTGGAATCCAGGATAGGGTGACTTGTGGGCCTCTCACCAGGTTCTGTTACCCAGAATCCTTTGCAAACCTCACAAATGTGGCCAAAAACACTTTTTCCTCACATTTTGGTGACAGAAAGTTCTGGTATCTTAGAGGAGCCACAAATTTCCTTCCACCCAGCGTTTACCCAAGTCTACCAATAAAATTGGTACCTCACTTGTGTGGGTAGGCCTAGTGCCCACGAAAGGAAATGCCCAAAAAAACAAAACATTGACACATCAAAAATATGAAATACAAAACTACCTGCTTTTTGTCGGGAGGGCACCTGCATTTTTGTTCCTGGGCTCAGCAGCCATCTAGGGAAACCTACCAAACCCAGACATTTCTGAAAACTAGATGCCCGAGGGTGTCCAGGGAGGTATGACTTGCGTGGATCACCCAATGTTTTCTTACCCGGAATCCTCAGCAAACCTCAAATTTAGCTAAAAAAAAAACAACATTTTCCCTACATTTCAGTGTGGGATCACCGCCCGGGACAAATTTCCTACCACCCAACGGTCCCCTCACTCTCCCAATAAAAATGATACCTCACTTGTATAGGTGGGCCAAGTGCCTGTGACAGGGAAGAGCCAAAAACATGTCAAAATTGAGGGGGGGAACCACAGCGGGTCCAGAAGGGCAGTTTGAAAAGAAAAAAAAAAACATTTTTAGGCTGAAAAGTGCAGATGAATTTTAATAGATAAGACAATGCTGGATGGTAGGAATTTTGTGGATTCCTGCAGATTCCGGAATGTTCCATCACAAAAATGTGGGGAAGATGTGTGATTTCCAGCAAAGTTGGAGGTTTACAGGGCATTTTGGGTAAGAAAATTGTGCGGGTGCATGTGAAGCAAACCACCCTGGAATCACCCAGATGTTTAGTTTTCAGATGTGCTAGGTCTTGTGGACTTTTCTACATGGCAGCATCGCAAAGTCCAAAAAGTGCATCCCTCACCATTCCAAGTAGGACGATTTTGAGAGTTAGCCAAGCTCTCATGGCCTAAATGTAAAACCAAAACCCAAAATAATCAAATGTGCTCTTGCTTGCCATGGGATTGAAAATGTCACTTACCCAGTGTACATCTGTTCGTGGCATTAGTCGCTGCAGATTCACATGTTTCGCACAGTCCGCTGCCTGGTGTTGGGCTCGGAGTATTACAAGTTGTTTTTCTTCGAAGAAGTCTTTTTGGTCACGGGACCGAAGGACTCCTCCCTCTTCGGCTCCATTGCGCATGGGCGTCGACTCCATCTTAGATTGTTTTCCCCGCAGAGGGTGAGGATGGAGTTGTTTGCTATAAATAGTGCCCATGCAATGGAATGAATACGTATGTACATAAAAAGTTTATAATAATTATTTACAAATGTACAAATGTTTAAGATTTAAGATCTACTTCTAAACGGCTACAGGCTTCCCGGGGAGGCGGGAGGGCACATGTGAATCTGCAGCGACTAATGCCACGAACAGATGTACACTGGGTAAGTGACATTTTCAGTTCGATGGCATATGTTGCTGCAGATACACATGTTTCGCATAGACTATAAAGCAGTTACCTCCCCCAAAAGCGGTGGTTTAGCCTGTAGGAGTTGAAGTAGTTTGGAATAATGTTCTTAGTACAGCTTGGCCCACTGTAGCTTGTTGTGCATTTAGTACGTCTACACAGTAGTGTTTAGTAAATGTATGAGGCGTAGACCAGGTTGCAGCCTTACATATTTCGCTCATAGGAATGTTTCCTAGAAAGGCCATTGTAGCACCTTTCTTTCTGGTTGAGTGTGCCTTTGGTGTAATAGGCAATTCTCTTTTGGCTTTAAGATAGCATGTTTGAATACATCTGACTATCCATCTAGCAATGCCTTGTTTAGAGATTGGATTTCCTATGTGTGGTTTTTGAAAAGCTATGAACAGTTGTTTTGTTTTCCTGATTAGCTTTGTTCTGTCAATGTAGCACATTAGTGCTCTTTTGATGTCTAATGTATGTAGTGCCCTTTCAGCCACAGAATCTGGTTGTGGGAAGAACACTGGCAATTCTACTGTTTGATTTAAATGGAATGGTGAGATTACTTTTGGTAGAAATTTTGGATTTGTTCTTAGAACTATTTTATTTTTGTGTATTTGAATAAATGGTTCTTGTATGGTAAATGCCTGTATTTCACTTACTCTTCTGAGGGATGTGATTGCAATGAGAAATGCGACTTTCCAGGTTAGATATTGCATTTCACAGGAATGCATGGGTTCGAAAGGTGGACCCATGAGTCTTGTTAAGACGATGTTAAGGTTCCATGAAGGAACTGGTGGTGTTCTTGGTGGTATATTTCTTTTTAGCCCTTCCATGAATGCTTTAATAACTGGTATTCTAAATAGAGACGATGAATGAGTAGTTTGTAGGTAAGCAGATATTGCTGCGAGGTGTATTTTTATAGATGAAAAAGCGAGATTCGCTTTTTGCAAATGTAGTAAGTATCCCACTATGTCCTTTGTAGAGGCATGCAATGGTTGGATTTGATTGGTATGGCAGTAGCAAACAAATCTTTTCCACTTAGATGCATAGCAGTGTCTAGTGGAAGCTTTTCTAGCTTGTTTTATGACCTCCATACATTCTTGTGTGAGGTCTAAGTGTCCGAATTCTAGGATTTCAGGAGCCAAATTGCCAGATTCAATGATGCTGGGTTTGGATGCCTGATCTGTTGTTTGTGTTGTGTTAACAGATCTGGTCTGTTGGGTAGTTTGACATGCGGTACTAGTGAAAGGTCTAGTAGAGTTGTATACCAAGGTTGTCTTGCCCATGTGGGTGCTATCAGTATGAGTTTGAGTTGGTTTTGACTCAACTTGTTTACTAGATATGGAAGGAGAGGGAGAGGGGGAAAAGCGTATGCAAATATCCCTGACCAACTCATCCATAGAGCATTGCCTTGTGATTCGCGGTGTGGGTACCTGGATGCGAAGTTTTGGCATTTTGCGTTTTCTTTTGTTGCGAACAAATCTATCTGGGGTGTTCCCCAAATTTGAAAGTACTTGTTCAGAACTTGGGGGTGAATTTCCCATTCGTGGACTTGTTGGTGGTCTCGCGAAAGGTTGTCTGCTAGTTGGTTTTGGATCCCTGGAATAAATTGTGCTATTAGGCGAATGTTGTTGTGAATCGCCCACTGCCATATTTTTTGTGTTAGGAGACACAATTGTGTTGAGTGTGTTCCTCCTTGTTTGTTTAAATAATACATTGTTGTCATGTTGTCTGTTTTGACAAGAATGTATTTGTGTGTTATTATGGGTTCAAAGGCTTTTAACGCTAGAAATACTGCTAACAGTTCTAGGTAATTGATATGAAATTTTGTTTGGTGTACATCCCATTGTCCTTGAATGCTGTGGTGATTGAGGTGTGCTCCCCACCCTGTCATGGAAGCATCTGTTGTTATAACGTATTGAGGCACTGGGTCCTGAAATGTCCGCCCTTTGTTTAAATTGTTGCTGTTCCACCATAGAAGTGAGAGGTATGTTTGGCGGTCTACCAACACCAGATCTTGAAGTTGACCCTGTGCCTGTGACCATTGTGATGCTAGGCACTGTTGTAAGGGTCGCATGTGTAGTCTTGCGTTTGGGACAATGGCTATGCATGATGACATCATGCCTAGAACTTTTAGCACAAATTTTGCTTGTATCTTTTGGTTTGGAAACATAGCACTTATTACCTTGTGGAATGCTTGCACTCTTTGTGGACTTGGAGTGGCAATTCCTTTTGATGTGTTGATGGTTGCCCCTAGATATTGTTGTGTCTGACACGGTTCGAGGTGTGACTTTGTATAGTTGATGGAGAAACCCAGTTTGTGAAGGGTTTGTATGACATATGTGGTGTCGTTTGTGCACTTTTTTACTGTGTTGGTCTTGATTAGCCAATCGTCTAGGTAAGGAAACACATGTATCTGTTGTCTCCTGATATGTGCTGCTACTACTGCTAGACATTTTGTGAATACTCTTGGTGTAGTTGTTATTCCGAATGGCAACACTTTGAATTGGTAATGTATTCCTTTGAATACGCACCTTAGGTACTTTCTGTGAGAAGGGTGTATCGGTATATGAAAGTACGCATCTTTTAGGTCTAATGTGGTCATGTAATCTTGCTGTTTGAGCAGTGGAATGATGTCTTGTAGTGTGACCATGTGAAAGTGGTCCGATATGATGTAGGTATTTAGTGTCCTGAGATCTAATATTGGTCTTAATGTTTTGTCTTTTTTTGGAATTAGAAAGTACAGGGAGTAAACTCCTGTGTTTTTTTGTTGTACTGGTACTAACTCTATTGCATCCTTTTGCAGTAGTGCTTGAACTTCTAGTCCTAAAAGTTCTAAATGTTGTGGTGACATTTTGCGTGTTTTTGGAGGGATGTTTGGTGGGAATTTGTGGAATTCTATGCAATAGCCATGTTGGATTATTGCTAATACCCAATTGTCTGTTGTAATCTGCTGCCAAGATTGGTAGAATTGGCTTAGTCTTCCCCCCACTGGTGTTGAGTGAAGGGGTTGTGTGACTTGAAAGTCACTGTTTAGGTGGAGGTGTTTTTGGAGTCTGGAATCTTCCCCTACTCCTTGGGAATTGACCCCCTCTACATCCCCTGAAACCTCCCCTTTGGAATGAACCCTGATATGGTGTGGTTCTTGTTTGTTGGCTGGTGGTGTCTGTGGGTTGGCCACAAAACCCCCCTCTAAATGGAGTTTTTCTAAAAGAGCCTCTGCTCTGCGGGGAGTAGAGTGCGCCCATGGCTTTGGCCGTGTCTGTGTCCTTTTTAAGTTTTTCAATGGCTGTGTCCACTTCAGGGCCAAAAAGTTGTTTCTCGTTGAAGGGCATATTAAGGACAGCCTGCTGGATTTCAGGTTTGAAGCCTGAAGTGCGGAGCCAAGCGTGTCTCCTTATGGTGACAGCAGTGTTGACTGTTCTCGCTGCAGTATCGGCTGCGTCCATTGAAGAGCGGATTTGATTGTTTGAGATCGTTTGTCCCTCTTCAACTATTTGCTGCGCCCTTTTTTGGTATTCCTGGGGAAGATGGTCTATGAGAAGTTGCATCTCATCCCAGTGTGCGCGGTCATATCGGGCCAGCAGCGCTTGAGAATTTGCGATGCGCCACTGGTTGGCTGCCTGCGATGCTACTCTTTTTCCTGCCGCATCAAATTTTCTGATTTCTTTGTCCGGAGGTGGGGAGTCGCCAGATGTATGGGAATTTGCTCTTTTGCGAGCTGCCCCTACTACTACGGAGTCAGGTGGTAACTGCGAAGTAATAAACACTGGGTCTGTGGGTGGTGGTTTGTATTTCTTATCCACCCTTGGGGTGATGGCTCTTGATTTTACGGGCTCTTCAAAAATTTGTTTTGCGTGCCGTAACATCCCTGGTAGCATTGGGAGACATTGATATTGGCTATGTGTAGCCGAGAGGGTGTTAAATAAAAAATCATCCTCTATAGGATCGGAATGCAGTTGGAAATTGTGGAATTCTGCTGCCCTAGCCACCAGTTGCGAGTATGAGGTACTGTCCTCTGGCGGTGACGGCTTTGTGGGGTATGAATCGGGATCATTGTCCGGCACTGGGGTGTCATATAGGTCCCAAGCGTCTTGATCCTGATTATCTTGACTTATGGTAGTTTGCGCTGGTGAGTGCATTTGTGGCGGTGTTTGTGCCGGCGATGCCTGTTGTGGTGGAGAGGGCGGAGGCGTGACTTTTTTAACCACTTTGGCTTGTGGTTGTGCGTCATCCTTGAGAAGTCCGATCCTTCTTTTTCTCATTATTGGGGGAAGGGTTGATATCTTCCCTGTGTCTTGCTGGATGTACAGTCTCTTTTGTGTGTAGTCTGATTCTACACTTTGGAGCTCTTGTCCAAATCTGTGCATCTGGCCACTTATTCCTTGTTCCTCTGTGTAGGATGGAGGTGTGGAACTTTTCGGCGCCGAGAGAGAATCTTTTTTCGGCTTCGGCACCGACAGAATTTTTGTGGCTTTCGGCAGTGTGTCTCGGTGCCGATGTTTTTCGGTGCCGGCATCTTGATTTTGCCTCTCGGAGCCGCTATCTCGGCTCCGAGGTTGCTCCATGGCGGTCCCTCGACCGGAGTCGGGTGTTTTCGCTATGGGCGTGCCCTTTTTCGGCGCCTTCGACGGGTCTCCGGTTTTATGGGTCGAGCCATGGCCTGTTGGCAGTGGCGTCCCCTGGGCTTTTGTCTTCTCGATGGTTTTAATTTTCGACGTCTTACTCACTGTTTGTTGCTGTTGTTAGACGTCGGAGTCTCCGGATTCTGATTCCGGAACCGAGAATGTTTCCTCTTGGTCGTCGAAACGTTGTTTTGTCGGCGTGGACGCCATTTGTGGACGCCTGGCTCTTCGGTCCCGGAGTGTTTTTCTGGACCGGAAGGCTCGACAGGCCTCACAGGTATCCTCCTTGTGCTCGGGGGACAAGCACAAGTTACAGACCAAGTGCTGATCTGTATAAGGATACTTACTGTGACATTTTGGGCAGAAACTAAACGGGGTCCGTTCCATCGGCTTCGATGTCGCACGCGGTCGGGCCGACCAGGCCCCGATGGGGGATCGAAGCTACCCCAAAGTCTTCCGATGATCGGTGTCGATGTACCTAACTATCCCGATACCGAACGGAACAATACCGACGCTTTCTTCCGAGATTCTGACTAACTTTCCGAACCGAAACACGGAGCGAAAAGGAATACGTCCGAACCCGACAGCGGAAAAAAACAATCTAAGATGGAGTCGACGCCCATGCGCAATGGAGCCGAAGAGGGAGGAGTCCTTCGGTCCCGTGACCAAAAAGACTTCTTCGAAGAAAAACAACTTGTAATACTCCGAGCCCAACACCAGGCAGCGGACTGTGCGAAACATGTGTATCTGCAGCAACATATGCCATCGAACAAGATGTTTTAGAGTGCAGGAGAGATCTGAAGGACTGTTACCCCCTTCAGTTGTGGTGGGGGCATAACCAGGCCCATACTGGTTGGTAACCACCACCCCACAATATTTTTATTTTTGTATTCCCTGGCATCTAGTAGGCTTTCTGCCCCCGGGTGTGGATCATGGGTAATTGCCCCATCTGCCCACTGGTGGACAAAACAACTTTGGCCCCATTTATTTGGGGTGGGGTATGGCCATACCCCCCACCCTTTCATTTTGAAAAAAACATCTTCCCAGTTCTCTGGTGGACTTTCTGCCCCCCTTGGGGCTAGATGGGCCTTCCAAAAATAGGCCATCTGCCCAGCCAACAGTAAGTTGCCCGAATGGGGCGTGACCCTTGCCCAAGGGGCTGCCCCCCCCCAAACAAATCACACACACACACACCAATCCTTGGTTTCTGTCCCTGTCCTCCTCCCCGCCCCTGGGGCGGATTGGCCTGATAGAAATAGGTTGATCTGCCCCCAACGGGGGCGGAAATGGCCTAAGAGTAATTATGCCCCCCGGGGAGTGACCCTTGCCTATGGGGTCGCTCCCCTCATGTCCATTACCTAAAAATAAAATCCCTGGTGTCTAGTGGGCATTTCTGCTGCCCAAGCAGAAATGCTGAGAAATACATCAAAGGAAAGGAAAGGCCTTTCCTTTCCTTTGATGCCTTTCTCAGCCCCTCCAGTGATCGGAGGAGAAACGCAAAAGCATTTCTCCCCCGATCAGCCCTGGAAGCTGAGCTTCCAGTGCGGAGGTGCAGGCCTCTGATGAGGAGACGTCATCAGACGTCATGAAGGAGGAAAGGGGGAGGTGGGGTGGGGGATTGAAGGGGGGTGCAGTTTTTGGAAGAGAAAGCGATTTCCCTTCCATCCCTGCCCAGGGGAGGGCCCATAGCAGGACGAGGTGGTTACGTCCCTGGCGCCTCAGCGCCACGAAAGTGGACGTAACCACCTCGTCCTGGGCACCCGAGAGGTTAAAGTAGTAAAATGTATAGCTACAAAGTAGCAGGTGGCTAAAACTGGATATAAGGTGTAAAGCTCCCGCGGCCACCTCTCTCCCGGTAGTTTGAAGCCCAGATGTTCAAGCAGCCTGGAAGGTCGACACCATCACCAAATGGTGTAAAAGTGGTAGTCCGTGCTATAGCTTGTTTTGCTGAATTGTTTTATAAAATGTGCGTAAACAAACACGGAGCAATATAAAAAGGCTTTTAAAAATGAATAGTTATAAAAAAATAAAAAAAAGCAGTGGCCAACATCATCTAACTGCAGAATGTATTTGCACTGTGTAATAGTGTAAATGCCAGCAAGCAAAGTACTAACGTAAAGTGCAACAAAGTTAAAATAATACATATACTTTTTTAAATCAATTATAGCGCTCAAAACATGCGAAACAATACCCAAGTTGTAATACGGGCTGTACTGTAAATAATGATGTTTCAATACAAATATTAATATAAAGCTTTCCAAATTTAAAAATGAAAGTTAACAAGCATTGAAATTCATATGTAGGGGGCTGGGGGGGACAGGGAGACACAGATGTGAAGCTCCCGCGGACAGCTATGCCCCTGAAAAGTTGTAGCCCTGCTGCCAAAAACGTCGCAACGCATTTGTATTAGGAAAAGTGGAAATCCAGTCGGATTAAAGGCATCTGATAAACTGTGTTACTTGCATAAAGGCACCAAAAATATATTGGTAAGCTTCTAGTACTGCTTTTACTTTGTAGAGTTGCGTGTATGTAAGCAAAGAATATTGAAGTATTAAAATGTATAGCTACAATGTAGCAGGCAGCTAAAAGTGGATGTGGACTGGGGGAATGAAGCACGGGGTGAAGGTGTAAAGCCCCCACGACCACCTCTGTCCAGTAGTTTGAAGCCCTGCTGCTCGAGCAGTCAGGAAGGTCGGCTCTATCACCAAATGATGTAAAAGCCGGAGTCTGCGCTATAGCTTCTTTTGCTCCGTTTTATAAAATGTATGTGAACAAACACGAACCACTATAACAAAGCGTTTAAAGGTTAAAAGTTATTAAAAAAAAAAAAGTGGCCAACACCAACAGACCACAGAATGTACTTGCACCTTGTAGTAGCATAAAAACTACCCAAAATAGGCCGTAACAGATTTATATTACAAAAGTAAAAATCTGATCGTATTAATGGTATCATATTAAACGCATTACAGTAAAAAAATAATATATATACATATACTTTTTGAAATCACTTGTAATGCTTAAAACGCACCAAACTATACCAAACCGGTAATACGGGCTATGGTAAAATTAGGCACATTTCAATCCAAATACCAAATAAAAAAAACACAAAACAAAGCAAACAATAGAAAAATACAACACAAACATTAATACATTAACTGAAAAATACCTTTGGAAAGCATTTCTATTAACAGAACTGCAACTACCGTCAAATTAAGCGCATCCGATTAAATGTGTTTGTTTCAGAAAAACACAAGAACAAACAAAAAAAGTAGTCCAATCAAAGTATCCTAAATTAGCAAGAACAAAAGAGTGCATGTAACAGAGGCAGTACCCACAGGTGTGACCAAAACCCCAAAAGGCGAGACACATGTAAAGTATTCATCAAACAAAACCAAGACATTTTGAAAGACACATGAAAGAACAATTGGAAACAGATGGGCGCGCAAATACCAAAGACTGAATACATCACGTCGCGACGAGACATCGCATGCGCTAGTAGGCGAGACCTAAAAATGAGTACCATTCGGTAAATAAACAAAAGGAGGATAAATGGAGGCTTATTCAGAACTCTCAGATTAAGGGACAAATCAATACTGTGAGGCTAGAATAAAATATAATTGGGGGAAAATGCTGGACAAAACTAGAAAATGGATAAGCCCAAAACAGGAACTTCAACTCCCTCAACGTATTATCCATCCAAGAACCCAAGTGACGTGATCACGCCTCGAACTCAGACTCTGCCACCGATGAGTAGTAAATGTGTAGGAACAGCTGTTAGTCCGTCAGACACTATGGAATCTTTTCTTGGCATCACTCTGTAGCCTAATCCAAGCGTCTGCCGTGCTAGCAGTGGGGATCGCCTCACCTATAGAACCCGGAAGGACAAAGGTACCTAGTGAGGCTTTTTGTAAGTGAATGCCCTCCTTGGATCGGTTTGCCCAACGCATTACTGGACAGAGTATTCATACTGGATAGATTACGCTTAAATGTTTGCCCATCTTTGGAATGAAGGCAGGGTTACCTGCGTTTGCTAAACCAGTACTTTACATTACTACTGGATTTAAAATGTATTTAAACTATGAACAAATACAGATACAATAAAAAGGTGCTAAAAAATAAAAATCTACAATTTTTGGCAAGTTTCTCACAGTTCACTCTTTGAGGCACACACTGACAACCGATGACGGTTCTGTCTAAGAAATGATTAATGCTACTACCCAACAGTTTCTTTCGCCACAAGAAGCACAGTTTGCATTTTAATGCACTGAATATAATAGCACAAATTAATGTCACCACCGTTTGTATCACAGTTTATCAGCATAGGTTTATTTAAAATCTGGACGCATGAATTATCAAACACAATGATTCTATTTGTTAATTCATCGATCGCCATTAAAGTGGGAGTCACTACTTCGGAAGTCAAACATCGCAAAAAGGTAAGTTTGCATTCATTTTATATTCATCATATCCTTAACTACCACGGTCCCCAACTTCATATCCTTTCAGTTTTGTTTTTTTAATAGTTTTTAAGTGTAAATTCCAACTGCATCTGCTGTATGTTTTTATAAGTCTGTATTAACGGGTTTCTTTCATTTATTTGCCTATTTCCGTAACCCTGAGCTCTCCTGGAATGTTTCGACAAAAACACTTGATTTTTTTTTTTTTTTTTTTTTTAGCTATGATTAGCTGAATTGGCTTGGACTATTTTTTCCTGTCACTGCCTCAAAAAGAAAAAAAAAAAAGTTATTCCCCCCCCCCCCCAATGGGCTTCCCAGAACCTCACAATATTTATACCAATAATAACCAGGACTTATTAACACAAGATTAAATAACATATTAAAATAAAAAAAAAGATATCCATTGAGACGCTAATGATAACGTCAATGGTAAGGTGATATCTAATGTCACCGGTTGTGTCACTGATGTCATTAGGTTTTCGTGGAGGGAGGACACTATGTTTTGCGTACTAAACAATAACCGTCGATTTTCCAGGCGCATTCGCATGTTTTTTATCATAACTTCCCTTCCACTGTACTTTCACTCACTCACCAATGCACCTGAAAAAAAGAGCATAACAAAGGATGGATGCTGATGCAGAGTGTGTAATGCGCTATTCATCACCAGCACTGAAGCAATGGAAGGACACCATGGTCCTCTCGCAGATTTACCTCTGACTCGTGGAACATGCTCCGTACAGAGAAGGCACGCAGCCTTCCTTTACCAGTCTCTCTGAAGAATGCATGCTCCATGGAAAAATGGATCACCAGCGACTCGTTTAAAAAACGCGCCTTTTCAGCTGAATTTATTTTTTCTTCTTTGCACAACCAATGAAATAAAGCATTAGATACACATAATTTTGCAGAAGATTCGACATCATGAAAGAGCATCTATGCTGCAGTAACAGCAGTGAACAGCAGGGGGCCCTCTTAGACCGCTGAAACGGCTTGCTGAGATTGCCTTCCGACCAATCTTCTCGATTCCCAGATATGTAAACAGTTTGTATGTACACCCATGTCTTACAAAACATTTTCTTATAACATCCCGCTAGGAAACCTTTACAATCGCCATCAGAGTCCCTCACCATATACAACTTCTGTCACAGGCCTGACAAGCACCACAGACCTCAGTCGGCGCCGCACAAGTAGCTCACAGAACAAATCACAAAGACGGAGTGCAAGGATAGGGTGAGGTCTTTTTGCTAATCTGGTGCTTTTAAACCAAGCAACTTGGGTTCTAATGTAAGGATTTGTCACTTGACTGAAGGCATGAAAGTCTGTGCACGTGACCATCTTCCTGCGACCCAGGTTGTACATGTGTAATGCGTTGGTGGCGCAACAACTACATGTCAGTGGTGTAACAAAGGTCCCCACAGCCCCGTTGGGGGGGGGGGGCGGCGAGCTCCATATAGATATGTATATAAACCTACTGATGATAGTCACTAGGTAGTTATAGTTAGGACCAACTTTTCCCAGAGGCAAAACGTTTTTTGTTTTGCTAATAACGCTGACGCAGTTAGACAAATCTTCATGAAATTTCCCCCCCAAAAATGTCCTACTTTGCCTAGTTCTGCTTAGAAAGTTTGGGAGTGATTTGTAAAGGGGTGGTTGATGAAAACAAAGGGGGGTGGGGGAAGGGGATTGCTGGAAGGGATGTCCCAAAACACTTTTTCACCATTATGTGTCTATGGGATTTTGCATTCTTTGACCATGCCTACAGCTCAAACGGCTGAATGGAATTAAACCAAATTTAGCAGGAAGTTAAATCTTGATCCGCAGATCTTGCGGTTTATGATTTGGTTTAAATACGCTCAGTAGATTTGGAAGTATTATAGGTTAAAAAATATAGATATATAGGGACACAGAGGATCCGTGGATCTGGGGAAAAAGCAAGGATCTGACTGACTGGCTGCAACTTGACAGAGAAGTTGTGGCTGCCATTTTGTTTGTCGCATCTGCTGGGGGATGGGAAAAGAAGAGTGAAGAAACACATATGGGGTTAGGATACAGGTATCCTGACCTGATAGGACACACAGAGGGGAAAAAAATTAAATTGCCCAATTGTGTTTTTTTTTCCCCTTGTCTGATTCGTGGATTCACCATGGGGGTTCCGCACGGTCCACCTGTGTAAATTTGCGATGGATCCAGAAAAAAGTGTAAAAAACACCCACTGCATCCAACTGCATGCTGCACACGGCTTGGGTTTGGGAGCATGCAGGATAGTTGGTCAAAGGGCGTTGTAATTTTAACGTGCGTGCTAAAAAAAAAAAAAAAAACATAGAAATTCACTGGAAAAAAACAAAGGTACCAGTTATTGTTAGGTTCTGAAATTACTCGCACAAAACCACATAAATTAAGCAGCTATAGTTATTGTTAACTCAAGTAACCGTAATTAGCGCCCTAAGGTAACTATAACTGGACTAATTACCCCACATTTTACATCACTGATGACACCTTCCATGGCATCATTGCTCTCATCACTGCAACTTGTGCAATAAAATGATTCATGAGAAAACTGTGTATTGTGGGGGAGCAAGTTATAGTTACTTGAGTTAACCATAACTATAACTGCTGAAATTGTATGTTTTCGTACGAGTAAATTCAAACCCTAACTATAACGTCCCTGTAACCTTTGGAGTTTTTTTCCCAGTGAATGAATATATATATATATATATTATGTGTGTGATCGTCCTGCCTGTAATTCATTCGCAGTGAGTGAATCTCTACTCATGAACATCCGCACGGAAGTCAACGACCTTTTCTTAAAACACACTAGAAGTGTATCTTTTGCGAATCTGATAAGCACCCACCTCGTTCACGTATGAGTCATGGAAGGAAAGGTTTTTGTGATGTGTTAGTGCAGTCGCACATCTACTAAAAGTACTTGGTCCCTCTCCAAATCTGAGCGAGAAAGTATTTAGTCTAACTTCAGAGCTGCGACAGAGCCATCTCAGGTTATCCAGGAGATGTCATGATGTCGATGGAGATGTCTTCGTTTGTGCTCTACACTAGAGGGCTCTAAAACCACATCTATAGTCTAAGTCAGCAGTGATCTCTTAAAGCGGTGTAGGTCCTTTGGAAACAATTTGTGTGCAGGTGATTCCTTCTTTCTGGCCAACGCAAACCATATACATATAGAAAGGAATGGGCGGACAGGGGCGGTTTTGCCGGGTACAGCGAAAGACTCATACCACCAGTGTGGCTACCTGCCCATCTGAGTGCCCCTCCGGGTCCCACCACCTCAACATGGTCTCTGAAAAACAATTCTACGATATTATTAACTACACCTGGTGACAGCCTCAATGCCTTTGAAGCACAGATGATGATTAAAAACATAAAAAGCTACACACTGAAACACAACTTTCATGACCTGGGCACAATGGGACAAACACCAGCCTACAAACATACGGGCCAAGGAGCTCAATGCCCCGACAGCTATGCCAAGAGAAGTGAGAATCCCAGGGGTTATCATGGACTCCAATCTTCTCAGACCCATATGCCTCCAAAATGAATGACAACAAAAAATATATTTAAACACTAGAAATAAAAATAAAACAGTGCATTCTAGGCTAACACAGAGACCCAATAATAAATCATTAGGAGGCTTTTGCTGCCATGGTAAATGCTGCCAATCTCTGGAACTCAGTACCCACCAATTTCAAACCAGAGAAGATTACATGGTTGTTCTCAAGATAATTACATCAACTGCTGACCCTCGGATAGAGCCCAGACGATAATCCTTATACCAATGTAAGCATGTTCGAGGGCTGTGGGAAAGTGTGGACAAGAATACCATACTAAGACGACAGACACAGGCATTCAACCCAAACTGGGAACCTGTGCCCAAAGAAAACCACACAAGGACCACCAAATAAGGAAGGAATTCATAACTATCCCTTTCCAATCAACAGTAGAAGGGGCCCCTCCACTCTGAAACTGAAGACCTGCAACCTGCCTAATGACAAATGGGACTAACATTTTCCCTGCACCAACCTTCTACATCTAATCACAATACGGAAGACAGTTAATCAAGTCTTTATAATGTTCCTCTCAGTATCAATTTGACATGATCCATACCATATTGCATATTAATTCACTACCTACTCCCTCATTGTCATAGGCACACAATGTATGAGGACCTGTGGAATCTTGCGTGAACCGAACACCGCTGGATACAGGCTAGACAAGCATGCTTCAGTAACCACTCAGTACTAACCAGACATAGGCGCAGAGACCAAAGAGATCTGCCACAAATTACTGGTACACGCAGGACTCGAACATGGTCCACACCTTGCAGGATCCATTTGTCACATTCTCAGAGCACTGACATATTATTGTGACCAAATGGATACAAAAAAAAAAAACAGTTTGTCTTTGCAAATCTCGTACTGCCATGTCGTAAAGAAAACAAATGAAGGAGGACTGCAATTTCATCTACCCAGACACATCTTTCATTACCCTTGATCGACACCCTCTACCTGTTGCAGATCTGTAGGATCAGAGCGGATGACCTTGCGCCACCACCGGCTTAAGAAATCAGACCCAGAACATAAAAGGTAAACTACCAATACAATGAAGGGATCTGCACATTTATTTAGTGCTGCCTGTATTACATTTTTTTTTATTTTTATAAATGTGTGCCTGTCTCTCATATTTCCTCATCCGTCACACCACAAAGCACAGCGCCCCATAATGTGATTCAGTGGTCATCATGCACAACATGGAAACACTTGCCAGAGAGGCTCAAAGCAAAGACAACCCTCCTCCCACCACACACGACAGCGTCAGCTACAGCGAGTAACTCTTATACCTCCTCTCCGCTTTAGGGTCTCTCTTCCCTTTCTATTAGCATTAGGGTCACCCTCCCTGAACCCTAATAGACATCATGCGTCTATTTCCTCTACACTTAGTACCAGAATCTATTCTCTTCTCCCCAATAATTCAATAGAGCATCTCTGTATCAATGGCAACGTTTAATGTCCACATTAGTTCCAGGATTCCCTCATCCAATTAGCACCTGAGACCTATGGCCCTCTATAACACATGGTTCACCTTTCCTCTGCCTGATATCAGGACTGGTCTCGATCCTGCAAGGGCTATGGCAAAACCCCCATTCCGCAGCTTGGGCCTTGGTCTTCTCCCTGCTACACCCAAACAGATTTTTGAGTGTGGTGGAACCATCAACTTGCTCCAGGTTGCTATACAAGGCACCACTATTTTATCTGATTGCTACTCGGAGATTTTAGACTTGTGGCCATACTGTAAGGGCTCTCACAACATACATACCTAACGAAGAGTCTTGTTTTCAGGCTTTCCAGAAATATTTATTATTTTCTTTAATAGCTGGCTGCCTAGCATGCCTGCTTGCTAACCTCACTAGGGGAAACGTCAATCAATCACAGATGCAAAGACAATTGTGGCGTATCTGAAAGCCCAATGCACAGCAAACATGTCCCTCAATACAGGAACCCTTTACCCCGACCACTCTACAAGAAGACATCCGCTGGTCTGGTTTACGTTTCATTAACACCAATAACAATCATTCTAATCTGTTGGTTTACATTTGCTGCTGCTCGTGCTGTAATTAGTTGACTGACAGCAACTCCTCGAGTTCCTTGCACCTCAAGTACCTCACATCAAGTCTGCCTACAGCAGGAGCAGATGGGCTCTGCCCAGTGTTTGCCACTGAAAGACCTTGAGACGATGCATTCGACCCAAGATACTTATTCAAGCACTCGCAGGTGAAAGCGACGCCTTCCACAATCCTCGCTCTCAGCTGCTGAGTGATGAGAAAGCACAACAGACACTGCAAAGAAACTCAATGACTGATACGCAGGCATTCGAAGGTTAGGATTTATGTCAGTCAACAAACTGAACCCTCTTTCACAAACGCTAACTGCCTAGTGTCAACGCACAGCAATCTTGTGATGTCTCCCCCAGTGGCGGCTGACACAAATTAAAAGTGGTGCTGCCGGCCACCTCGTGCTTCTCTGCTTCCTGGTCCCAGCATCAAAGACTCCCTGTGCAATCCTCGCACTGCTCTCATGCTATTACCAAACATGAGAGCAGCACAGGGATTGGCCTGAGCGGGCTGGTTTACCGCTCGCTAAGGGGCAGGGAGTCTGTGCTGTTTCTCCAATCCAGCTGTCAAATACAGCTGGGTTGGAGAAACCTAACGCACATGTCTGAGCAGTTATGTGCACTCCACTCCCCCTCTTACATACCCCCTCCCATGGCCTGGCCCTACCCTCCCTGCACAGGCCGGCTCAGCCAGCAGCTGAATAATAAAACAATAGTAAAATATCATTTTATTTTTTAGCTGCTGCATGTGAGACAGAAGGGGAAGCTCCCGCTGGTCTCCCCCACTTTTACCCTAATATTGTTATGTATATTTACAGCTTGAGAAGAAAGAGGGCACTAAAAACTGAAATGATGAATAGATGCATAGGAAAGGTATAATTCATAATTACATAGTACTTAAGCACTACTGTCCAAGACAGAACTAGTATTATGCAGAAAATATTTCTTGCTCAGAATGATTTCGAATTTTGTGGATTCACAAACCAGGCCCATCAGAAGATTTTGTGGGTCCCAGGTAAAGTTCTTCTGGGGGCCTGCTCTGGTCTTTACCGCAAAAATAGTAAAACTCTTCTCTGGAAAAGAGGCTGACCACCTAGTCACAAGGATGCGTTACCTGTCTCATCATGAAGGAGAAAACCAGGACTGTATTTCCATTATTAATTACATAAATGAATTGTATAGCAGCAATGCAAGACACGTGATAGTGCAGAGTCAAGGGCAAAGATCTCCTGCTACCCTCCCCTTGTGGCAGATCTGTCACAAACTCACAAGCAAAGTCAGTTTAGCATCTACAATACTTGTTCTTCAGGTCTCTTAATCACAAATGAAGGATCAGGAAACGCACGGTGGCACTCTGTATCTACACTGAAGCCCAGTTCTAAAACGTTACGCAAGTGGTGACCAGTGTTGTACCCTATAACCTCCTCTGTCAATTGTGTCTATCACCTTAGATTTGGTTTCGGAGTCAATTATGTATTTGAGCCTATCTTAAAGCCTTACTAAAATGTCCTAATCCAGCGCTTACAGTAAGCACAAAAGGGTTTTTCTCCCACTTAGTATCCATTTTCCCTGGTGGGGCACAGTTTATGACGGATCCTCCCACAAATTTCTGGTTTGAGCGTGAAAGACCCCCACGGCTGCATCGTTTCCTTGGGATACATGCATCCAAGAGCTCTTGAATGGTTTTTAAGGGCTAGTGGGTGGCATACATCATAATCTTTTTAGGACATAGGAGGAAAATATAAATACTTAAAAAACAAAGGTCCCACACCTCATGGGAAACAGCGGTGACGACAGGGAGGGCCAGCCATCGGCCGTCAATCCTGATCCATAGCACCTAATGGCAAACGTCAGAAAAACACTTTTTTTTCCTAGGCCCTCCAATAAAAACTCTGATATCACCAAAGTCTCCCAGCAGAAGATAAAAATCCCTGCTACAGGCAGACCTTTTCTCCTGACCCTGTTCGAAGGGTTGTAAGGCAGGGAACTGATTTTGGAACCTTCATGGCCATATTACGTCTTTTTGGTGTTAATAGGACCCACTGAACTCTTCAATGAAGGTAAACAATGATCCAGGCCAAAACCTTTTCAGCGATCCACATACCAAATTATCAAGAAGTTCTTATGTGCCTCTTACACACACAAATACAGGAAATGAATGGACGTTCAAGACACTGTAAGCTGTTCCAACATCTAGCATTATCTACTTCTAGGGCAGTGCCCCATAGTATATCATGCTATATTATACTGTTTATAATTGCTGTCCTTCCTCGTGTATTAAGGTTGCCCATGTATTTTAATCATCTGCCTACTTCTGCTTGTGATTCATTTTTCCAGCTCCTTAAAAAAAAAAGTCAGTCCATCGCTCCTCTGTACATCACTCATTTTCATCATTTGACACAGACTTCCACTTTCCCAAGAGTCTTCCGCATGTTTTATTGAGTGATCATTTCCAAGCCCGACTTCAGCCTCTGAAGATTGTTTTCCACCTCCTTAAAAAAATACAGGAACAACTGGTCGCAGAAATATATGCGTCACAAAATCCTTTACATTATTCCAACAACCAAATTGCAGATGTGGCAGGTACAACTGCAAACCCCCAGGATTGGAATATACCAACCTGAATCGGTTACCCCTCTAGATCATGCAATTTGGAATGAGAAAGAAAACTAGCGACAAAGAAATTTGAGAAAATAACCACGTAACAATTTTGTTTCTATTTTACGTTTATTATCAGTACCGAGATCCGATAATAGAGACCTTATTGCAGTAACTCCTATTAATCTAGTTCAAAGAATAAGCCTTGAAATGAAGGGTCCCTGCGTTAGGGATAATTTTATTTAAGCTTGCAAGATCACTCCTCAAACCCAGTAAAAGTTTAAATCAAAAACAGCGTTAAGACGCGGATGTCAACGGCTCTGTGTTAATAAGTCGGCAGAGAAGCAATTGCATACAAAGGAGTCTGACCAGAGTTTAGTTTACAAAATAAATACCTAAATAAATAACGTGTGAGAGAGCGTAGCTTATATAATCTATATTAACAGGAAATGTTTATGAACTAATGTATAATAATGCCGCCTAAAAACTGTATTAACCTGTTTTGCTAAAACGTGCACTTGAAATGTGATCACGGGGAGTGGCCGCCAATGTATACGGGGACTAATGAAAATGACTAATGTTTATGAAATAGTGTGTCTAAATAGTTTTACACTAATTATTAATGAGTATGTTATTAAAGTTTTTGTTAATAAATCTCGTAGGCCTTAGTTAGCATGAGTCGAGGCCTAGCTGCCTGACTCTCATATTAAATGTATTTTCTATCGTGCTGTGTGCTGACTTGCTCAAGGACATGAACTCTTGTTTTTTCAAAAACTAGAAGCTGAATGTAACTATAGTAGATCCGTTCCCATGAAATTCATATTGCTTGTAGAAATGTACTAGCTAAATGCAACAGTGTAGACTAATGTTAAATACAAGGTCGACCAAACCGGTACAGACAATGGGGCCACTGACCGAAAATGTGCAAAGAATTACAAAAGGATGAAATCATACCGGACATTCTACCTCTGAAGAAGTCAATCATATGGACCAATAAACTGCCTGAGAACTAATGCGGGGTAAAAGATTTAATGACATAATGTGTTTTCTAATTGGCTAAAGATAGCGGGGTGCAACCTTTGTCCAACCAGATTTTAGGGGAATGTACAACGAAAAGGGGATACAAACCCCTGTCACCAGGAAGTGAATTAGAATTAGGGAGTAGGAGACTAGGAGAGGGGGCGATGCTGATGCTATATTTTATGATCCAGAAACTTTGTCACTTTTATTAGTGACTGGCTGACTTATCTAGAACCATACTTGTCCTTAGATTTGCCCTTTACACTTTACCTCCTTATGAGGGAAGTGCCCCTTCACCCGGAGCTGAATTACTGAAGCCGATTCAACTGATGTCCTGAAGACGAAGACAGAGCTCGATTGCTGACCAAACTTGGATGGTAACTATATGACAATGAAACTGTGACTGTCTGTTTGCTTTTCCTTTCTAGGTACCAACTGCTCTCTTTTGACAGCAGCCATAGTTAGATGTTTTCCAAATTGATCTTACAAAATTGTTTTGCATGAAGCCCAACATGCCAATGCTAATTAGAGGTTAGGTAAGGGGTTCACTAAAACTGACGCAAACGGACAAATGACTGAATCTATGCTTTGTTGAACAATGCGCTATTATACTCTGGTAATGTTAGTTTATGTTCACGCTGTGCTATATTCTAATGTTTGTGATTCTTGCCTTGATGAAATCTTATCAGAGTTGCCATATTGTGACTATGCTAATGTGTTTCTTGGTTTTGAGACTAATAAATCTGCTAGTAGTATTGTAAACAATAGGGAATAAATATCACTAAATTCACACTAAACTGGTGTGGTTATTCATGACTGCAAGGTCATGGTGGTGTCTTGAGTTTGATTAATGTCTTTGACTAAAGTGAAATGCATTATTGTGATAAATATTGATGACATTATTGACGTATTGATTGATATGTTGATTAGCTATCTCGTCCTAAGGCGTCTCTCAACAGGGTCAAAAGATTCAATGGTCTAAAACGAGTCCCAATGTGTAGAAATGTATCATAGAGGGACGCATTAGCATATGCATGGGCCGACAGTTTTTTAAGCAGCCCATCACTCGTGCTGCCAAAACCCACTTTTGCAGAATACAAAGGGTATCTAATCTTGACCACATGCCTCTTTTTTGCATCACCCAACATGCCCTATCCATTCATCTCAATCTTGTAGGTTCTTCATTGATTCTTTCACTTTTTGGCACTTGTTAGGCATAATTATTTTCTGCCTTCCTTCTTCTTGCTTTGGGTCAAAGTCTGATAATGAAACACAGTCATGAGCCCCAAAATGAGCAGCCAGTGGTAAACATCTTCAACCACCAGAAGCACTGGTGCTATGAGCCGTAATGCAAGCAAATTACACGGGTCTCTTGTTCATCGAAGGAGGAACAGGTCAGCCAAACTAGAGTGTATGTTTGTATGTATGTGGTATTTGTATAGTGCGAGCCCAGCTAAAGGGCACAGACTGCAATGGAGGGTCGAAGGCAAAGAAACATTGAAGAAATGTTTGAAAAGGTATTTGAGATCTGAAACAGAAAGACTGTTACTGCATGGTGATGTAGTGTGTTTTTTTTTTTACAGAGGTGCATCATCAGCTCTTAACAAAATAGGAGGAGTTAGGGGCAAAGTGGGTGGTCCAGAGGATACATGGATGGAGAAGGCCTGTTAGCTTATTTTAACTTTTTTACACTTCTTCATCTATAACCTGCTGTTTGCCTAGCCACAGGTATGCAGAGAGCCACCAATGCTGGTGACCTTGTCAGCCAGATATGTATCTAGTTCGGTTGTGACGGCTTAGTAGACGAAGCATCTAACCTGAAGACTATGTAGGTCGGCAATGGGTGCCACAAGAATTCCATCAGGATGAGGGTGTTGTGGTCTGATTTCTTCAGGTCCTGGAAGAGATGCGCTGTGGAATGTAGGATGCCCTTAAAAGGGGCAGTGTGGAGTAGGGTGCTGCCACCATCCACACATGACAGTACGAGGGCTTTAACAGATGTTCTGAACTTACTCGCTTCCTGGAAAGAACAGTGGGCTCCTCACATGATTGGGCCCCCGTGCAACTACACCTGCTGCGGTCCTCGCCCCGAGATGGGATGGAGACCTACTTCTCATTTTGGAAACCAGAATTGTAAAAAAGAAATCACTTTTGCACCTCCAAAGCCATAAAAGAGTGAGTTTTCTCTCCACTTTCTATCCGAAATTGGATTCCCTACTGGATGATCGTAATTCTTAAGGATCTCTTTTTTTTTTTTTTTAAGATAATAAAACCCGATAAAAGTCTCCTCCAGCCAAATGGGATTTCCAGCAGAGCCAGTGCACAGAACTCCCCCGCTTCCTCACACCCCGCTGGCAATTTGTACACCATCTGGAGATTGACCACAGGCTCTGTGAAACAGCTGCTGACATGTTGTTGGGTCTGAGATCCCAGGAGGCCTTGCATTTAAAGAGGTGCTCAACTTGTCATCAACCACGTCTTCAGCATCTTGGAAGCAGAGGCTGCATGAGGTATGCAGCTTGGAATTAGAAATAGACACAGGAAAGCGTCTGGTCCACAATATTCAGGGGGCGGGAAAACCACGGCAATACCAATCCTACATTTAAAGTGAGGAATTTAAAATAAGGGCTTGAGAAAGGAAAAAAAAATGCTTCATATTTAATGTTATATTGTGGCAGACACTGGAGTAGGCGGGGATAATGTGAAATAAAAATAACCTGTAAAATGTTACCCTTTGCAACCAAACCTGTGCGAGTTTACCCACAGGCACCAAAAGGTCTGCCCGCTCTAAAATAAATACTAATTTTTCAGTTTGAGGGGAATACTCCTAGAATTAAGAAATGTAGGAGTGTTCAAAAACACTTTTAGACATTACATTGCATTTAAGCCTGTGTAGCGCTTGGCAGGATGAAAATATTAAAAGAGCCAGTGTGACATTTGTGTGTAAGAACCAATAGGCAATCTCTAGCTATCACAGATTATCACTGACAAAAACATTCGAAACAAGTACAGAAACACATTATTTGTATGCCATTTTAATTTAGGATTAAGGCTCTTTCAGGTGTTTTCACAATATCGGTTTTTAACTCCTTCGCTGCCAGGCCTTTTCCCCCTCGGGT
Source organism: Pleurodeles waltl (assembly GCF_031143425.1). Lineage (NCBI taxonomy): Eukaryota > Metazoa > Chordata > Amphibia > Caudata > Salamandridae > Pleurodeles > Pleurodeles waltl. Next base: position 957,845,137 of record NC_090443.1, read on the forward strand.
GTCAGGCCTTATTTTGGCTATTTGGAGCAGTTCACACTTAGGCCCTGATAATTTTTTCTTAACATAAGCTACCCATGCCAAATCTGCGTCCTTTTTTTCCAACATCCTAGGGATTCATGAGGTACCCAGAGTTTGTGGGTTTCCCTGAAGTAGACCAAGAAATAGCCAAAATACAGCAAAATCTATTTTTTTTTTTTATGGGAAAAAAGTGCTGCAGAAGAAGGCTTGTGTTTTTTTCCATGAAAATGGTATTAGCAAAGCGTTTGCGGTGCTAAAAATCACCATGTTCCCAGCTTTCAGGAACAGGCAGCAGACTTGAATCAGAAAACCACATCTTGCAACACAGTTTTGGCATTTTACTGGGACATACCCCATTTTTACTATTTTTTGTGCTTTCAGTCTCCTTCCAGTTAGTGACAGAAATGGGTGTGAAACCAATACCGGATCCCAAACAGCTAAACATTTCTGAAAAGTAGATAAAATTCTGAATTCACCAAGGGGACCTTTGTGTAGATCCTACAAGGGTTTCCTACAGAAAATAACAGCTGAAATAAAAAATATATTTAAACTGAGGTGAAAAAAACTGCCATTTCTCTCCACGTTTTACTCTGTAACTTTTTTCTGCGATGTCAGATTTTTTAAAGCAATATACCGTTACGTCTGCTGGACATTTCTGGTTGTGGGGATATATAGGGCTTGTAGATTCATCAAGAACCCTAGGTACCCAGAGCCAATAAATGAGTTGCACCTTGCAATGGGTTTTCATTTCATACCGGGTATTCAGCAATTCATTTGCTGAAATATAAAGAGTGAAAAACCTTTGTATTTCCAAAATGATCACAAGATAAGGTGTTGAGAAGCAGTGGTTATTTGCACATCTCTGAATTCTGGGGTGCCCATACTAGGATGTGAATTACAGGGCATTTCTCAAATGGAAGTCTTTTTTACACAGTCTTACATTTTGAAGGAAAAAATGTAGAGAAAGACAAGAGGCAATAACACTTGTTTTGCTATTCTGTGTTCCCCCAAGTCTACCGATAATAATGGTACTTCACTTGCGTGGGTAGGCCTAATGCCCGCGACAGGAAATGCAACATGGACACATCACATGTTTACATTGAAAACGGACGTATGTTTTGGAAAGTGCCTTGCTGTGGATTTTGGCCTCTAGCTCAGCCGGCACCTAGGGAAACCTACCAAACCTGTGCATTCTTTAAAACTAGACAACTAGGGCAATCCAAGATGGGGTGACTTGTAGGGCTCTCACAAGGTTCTGTTACCCAGAATCCTTTGCAAACCTCAAAATTTGGCCAAAAAACACTTTTGTCTCACATTTCGGTGACAGAAAGTTCTGGAATCTGAGAGGAGCCACAAATTTCCATCCACCCAGAGTTCCCCCAAGACTCCTGATAAAAAGGGTACCTCACTTGTGTGGGTAGGCCTAGTGCCTGCGAAAGGAAATGCCCCAAAACACTATCTGGACACATCAAAATTATCAAATACAAAACTACCTGTTTTTGCGGGAGGCACCTGAATTTTGGTCCTGGGCTCAGCAGCCATATAGGGAAACCTACCAAACCCAAACATTTCTGAAAACTAGGCACTCGAGGGAGTCCAGGGAGTTGTGACATGCATGGATCCCCCAGTGTTTTCTTACCCAGAATCCTCTGCAAAGCTCAAATTTAGCAAACAAAAATCACATTTTCCCCACATTTCTGTGTGGGATCACCATACCAGGACAAATTTCCTATCACCCAACGTTCCCCTCAGCCTCCCGGTAAAAATGATACCTCACTTGTGTAGGTGGGCCAAGTGCCTGAGAAAGGGAAGAGCCAAAGACATGTCTAAATTGAGGGGGAACCAAAGCAGATCCAAAAGGGCAGTTTGAAAAAAAATATTTTTAGGCTGACAAGTGGGGCAGAATTTTTATCGGTATAGATGCGACAATGCTGGGTGGTAGGAATTTAGCCGATTCCGGAAGGTTCCATCAGAAAAATGTGTGATTTCCAGCAAAATTGGAGGTTTGCGGGCATTGTGGGTAAGAAAATGGTGCAGGCTATATGTGAAGCACACCACCCTGGACTCACCCAGATGTTTAGTTTTCAGATGTGTTTAGGTCTTGTGGATTTTTTTACATGGCAGTGTTCCAAAGTCCAAAATGTGCAGCCCTCCCCATTTCAAGTGGGACGATTTTGAGAGTTAGCCAAGCACTCATGATCCAAATGTAAAACCAAAACCCAAAATAATCAAATGGCCTCTTGCTTGCCGTGGGATAACATGTTTTAGTGTGCAGGGGAGAGCTGAAAGACTGTTACCCCCTTCAGTTGGGGTGGGAGCATAACCACGCCCATACTGGTTGGTAGCCACCAGCTCTGGCATCTAGTAGGCTTTCTGCCCCCCTTGGGAGTGGATCGGGGGTAATTGCCCCATCTGCCAATCGGTGGGAAGAACAACTTTGTCCCCATTTATTTGGGGTGGGGGTATGGCCATAACTCACCCTCTTTTTTGAAAAAAATCATCCCTGGTGTCTGGTGGGGTTTCTGCCCTCCTTGGGGGCAGATGAGCCTTACAAAAATAGGCCGATCTGCCCCTAAGGGGGGCAAAAATGACCTAAACATTTTGCCACCCCCTAAGCATTTCTCTTCCACATGACGCTGGAAGCATGCTTCAAGCGCGATGGAAAGTGACCTCTGATGAGGTGCTGACGTCATCAGATGTCACTGGGGGGTGGGGGGAAAGCGATTCCCCTTTCATCCCTGCCCATGGGAGGGGGTGGGAGGCCCACAGGGGGAGTGCTAGCACTCCCCGCGGGGACCAGGTCCGGAATGAGGTGGTTACGTTACATAACCACCTCATCCTCGGCACCCAAGGGGTTAAGAGGCTAAACATATGTACAGGCAATGAACAAATAAACCACCAAAACAAAAGAAGGGATGTAGGGTAGGATACTTAGTAACTCTTCTGGGACCCTTCATTCCTTCAGCATCAGTGGCACTTCTATGCCCCCCTCCTCCAAGAGCCCCCTATCCCGAAAAGAGTAGCTGCCTCAGTCACTGGACTCTTTCCAGTCTCTCTGAGGCTCATGTAGCCACCATCAGTATTTCAGTCGCTTCATCTTCCATTTCTTTGCAACCTGGGTTTTCCGCAGGGTTTTTAAAGATATATATATATATATATATATATATATATATATAAAGGGTGTGAAAGCATCAATATGGAAGTGTCCTCCCACTGAGCGACTGTGACCCTAGGAGGGTTTGGTGACTCATTTTAACATGCCCCTGATGGCATACACCCCATTGGTGATTAGTAAGTGTTATTCCACGGAACCACACATTATCCCAGTGATACTCTCTTGCTTTCCCTCTTCCCAGCGTTACTATGTTTTGCCACAGTAGCAGTCAGGTGCACATGCCAAAACCAGTCGTCATGATGGAGCAATAACTTCATATACAGATGTCCAGTGGTTGCTCACGTGGACCGTGCAACTGCAAGTATGGATTTTTTGGGGGGGAGCCCACACCACTGTCCAGAAAAAGAGACACAACAACATGGGGGCAAAAGGGGATCTTCAAGGTCAAAGAATGCTCTGACCGTGAGTAAATGTCAGATGAAAAGGTGAGAGGGGCTTATTAGAAAAAAAGGGGGGTGGGGGCTTGTGCAGTCTGTCTTTGCCACCCACCCACTTTAGAGAGGAATTTATAATGGAATCTCTTGATACCTAATAAGCAATCAGAACAATTACCGCCTAGAAGGGAAGAAGCTTTGATTAGAGAGATAGTATATAAGATAGACCTCCAAGAGGTAGAAGGGAGCCTGTCAGGGGTTAAATGTTCTCTTTAGAGGCAAGTTGGAATGGATGGGGAAAGGAATCTTGGAGCAACTCCAGTTTTCAGAGAAGGAAGGAGGAGGACAGGCGACCCGAACAGAGTATGCTATGCTATCTCTAGCAACAGATTAATCTACTCAGACCAGGAATATGATTAAATATCTCAAGAGACTTTCATATTATTTTGAAAACAGAGACCTTGATACCTCAACCAGTGCTTCAACCATCTATGATAACCACTGAGTCTTAGCAACTGTCCTTGCATGGCAGTGGCAATCAGCCAGGCGTGGATACCTTAGCCACGGAATAAGCAATAGCAATCATCAGGCAAAAGCCAGGCGATTCAAACTGCAGAAGGAATAGAGTTATAAATCTGGATAAGAGATGGGTTTACAAGGACTTCTTAATTATGAGGAATTATATTTAGGTCTTAGCTGTAGAATTAGGGTGTTCCACAACAGAAAGCCCTGAACTGGAGATATCTTCTGCCGAATTTCTATTATATGGCCAACTCTAAAGAGAATGGATTGAAGGGTGCTGACTGTGAATCCCTGGATGGCTGATCAGAGAAACAGAACTTAGCTAAATATTCTGGGAAGCGGCCATATAGAGTTCTGTGGACACAGCAAAGGATGTTAAAGTGGTATGCTCCTGCCATTTCCTTTCTCCAGCCTTTCCTCCTTGGCCTCAGATGTCCCCACGTCCCATTCTAAACTATTAGTGTGTGGAGAGACTCCACTTGCCATAACACAACATAGGCAGTTCTCAAGGAGTCTGGCAGGCTAAAGATGCACCTCCCCTCTGTCCCTACAGAGGGAAGACACATCAGCACCAGGAAATACAAGCCATTATGTAAGAAGTAGAGCGGTGGTGTGCTGAAACATGCAAAGACTGCAATAACCAGAAGCATGTCACTTTCTGTTTCCGCTACACAAGAGTAATCAAGAAAGTCCTTGGTATTGGCATCCTTCCCTTCAAATCTTCAAACCTCGGAAATGCTCATCTTCGACCCCCGGAACCTCTAGAGGTATTGTTGAACATCACAGTGATAAAGGCAAAGGTTCAACACGCAAGCCTAGACTTAAGGCAGAAAACAACATTCCCATGTGGATCTTATGCACCCAGAGACTCAAGGCTTCTTGCAATAAACCAGGGGCATTGCAAGCCCATGTGTAGAAAGTAAAACGAGAATTAACGTAAGGACAAGGAATTGTATATGACCTGATGTCAAAACACCGTAGAAAACATCTTCAATCTAAAACCGGATTAAGACACCAAACACTGTTGAGTTTAGGAATTCTTGCTCGTGAGATTGCAGCTGCTTCCCACAGAACATGTCTGTTACACACAAGCTCAAAAATGCAAATATTTTAAAGAACAGTTTGGAAGAATGACAACGATTATGTGGTAAATGACTTTTATAGCCTTGTAACACACGCTTCAAAGTCAAGGTCCTAAACACTCACCAGTCCTGCGGTGAGGGATGGGGCGGACTGGCCCAGGACTTGGTTCCTCATGCGGACCAGGTTGGAGGAGTCCGCCGGCGCCTGCCAGGAGAGCTGGCCCACTCCTCCGTGCGCGCTGCTCGACAGTGGAAGCAGCTGTTTACCTTGAGGATCAAAAACAACAGAAATACAGCAAGTTATAATTAAATCCCGCTTTGCTCTGAATCCCAAACTTAATACACTTGTGCAGAAGCTGAATATGATAAATACGCACACTTAAACCCCTAGAACATCAATACCCAAACTATGAAAACTTCGGGAGTTAGGGAAGTTGCACGGCAGCCGAGATATTAATGGAAGCACTTAAGCAGGACAGGCTTGTAAAATATTTGTAAAGAGGCAGAGTTGCAGAATGCTCGGTTTCATTATATCAATCAATGAAGATCGCATTCGGAAAACTAGACAGCTGTACGAGAAGGTCTATCAATGTTACAAATGTAACGACTCTTACTAAGGTGTCTGCTGCACAGTTCACAACATAACCCCCCTGCTTATTCCAATACCCGGCACCCCCCTTTTTTAGGGTCGAGCCTGCTTTGCATGCGCTCGCGCATGCGTATAGCAGGGAGACTCTTTAGTATTTAGAAAAGGGCTCCGAGCCCTGTCAACTTCACGTCAGTGCTTTTTATTGGTTCGTGGGCTTCCCTAATTAAATCCGCTTGCTTTCATTAGTCGAAGGCCCGCATAGGTCATGCCTTTTCCGGTGGCTAGCCCTCCTCGAGCGCAGCGACCAAGTACAGAAAACATGCGAGGCTCGCTGTTTTCCATCGGGCTGGTGGACTTTTTTTTAAACTAATTTACGAGCCCGATCTCGCTTGGCAGAAGTCGAGCGCTTTATCTACTTGATTTCACTTTTTCGGGTTAGGTGCATAAATGCACTTTTGCCCGATAGGTGAAAAGTCGGGTTAGGAGTTTACAACGCGATCGGCTCTAACACGAGCAAACGCGAGAACCAATGCATTGTAAATGCTTGTTTTTAAGAGTAACCCTTCTTATTGCATTTATCAGAGAATTCACTATGCAAAACCCATTCGAATTGTATTCGCAGAAATTTCACAATATAAAGTTCGATCCCAGTATATTTATCACGCGGTTACACCACCTAAGGCCTTTCCCTACTGTACTGGACATGGGGTCTGTGCTGGCAAAGTCTCCAAGGAATTAGCTGTTAGATGGAGGAAACACAACTACTGCCCAATCAAACAAGTATAAAGAAGATGATGAACAAAGGGGCAGAGCCAAATATCATCTCTCTATACTCCTTTCTGATTCTTTTCATTTTATTACAGAAGCTGTTGCTGAAAACTCAGGTTGTCTCAAGCAAGACCTAAAAGGACTATACACTGACCTTGTGACTCAGTGTGTACAGCGCGGAACACGGGATGCGGTGTCCTTCGATGGCGGTGGATGGAATACATGAAGCAGAGGCTAAATAACAGCAGACACGTGATACTGCGGACGGGAATCCTTTCTGGAGCGAGGGGAGTGGGCCGCTGGCTAAAGTTAGGATCAGTACTAAAACCTGATTTCTTTCACAGCCTTTTACCAGCGACAAGGCCAAGGACCGGAAACGGCCAATAAAACTATCTGTAGATGGAGCAGAACTTTCAGCAACGTTTATAACCCTAAGGGAGTGGGACAGTTATGTCTCAAAAATTCAGCGTGCTCACAGAATTGACAAACAAAAGTGCACTTATATTGGACACATGGAATATTTCCAATCTACATTATACGGATGGATCCACTGATTTATGCAAGAACAAGGCAATTTATCCAGCAAATTAAGTGCCTGAGTCAACCCTATACAACACATTTTTTGGCGTTATTTAGCGACCATTTAATTTTAGCGCACAAACAAAAAAATCTACAACTTCCGAAAACACAGGGGCTTCCTGATGCAGTAAGGTAGCATCTTTCTGACATAGTGTGTTTAGATTGTAGTACACTGGGATCCTGCTAACCAGGACCCCAGTGTTACTTGTATGGTAACTTTTGCACCCCACAGTTGGCATACTGGTGCACCCATTTAAGTCCCTAGTATATGGTTTCTTCGGTAGCCAGGATATTGGTACACTAGGGGTCCCCAATGGGCTGCATCATGTATTGTGCCACCCATAGGGGCCCACACAAAATGGGGCTACAGGCCTTCTATTGCATCCTGTGTGAAAGTGTGGATGCACCTTTCACTACAGAAATAAAGAAGGTTTACCGTATATTACGGTCACTGTACTCTGATCCTGTAAGTCACCCCTAAGGAAGGCCCTTCAGCCAAAAGGCAGGGTGCATGGTTCTAAGAGTGAGGGCTCCCCTGCATGAGCAGAGGTGCCCATACAAACCCCAGGCCCCATTTCTTAGGCTTTGTAAGTGCGGGGAAAACGTTTTAAGGTATATGGTGGACATTGGTCAACACGAGTTGTCCAACTACATAATGGCTTCATCGAACCTAGGCTTGTTTGGTATCGATTCCAGTGTTAATTGCATGACACCATGTACTCTGGGAGTTCCCTAGGGGATCCCCAAAGGCTGCCTGTACAGCCTTGTAGGGTCTGCATGGCAGCCCATGCTACTGACGACCCCAGACAAGGTTTTGCCCTCCTGTTGCTGAACCTCACTCGGGCAGGGAAAGGCAGGACAAAGGGTTTCCTGTACGAAAGAGGTGTGACCACCTCTTCTTGTGAAATAGGTGTCTCTGGGCTGGTGTAGGGGTGCCTCTAAATGCTACCAGACTGCTTTGAAGGGCACACTTGGTACCCTCATTGCATAAACAGGTTTGCACCAGTGCAGGAACCCCGGGGTTCCCGCTATGGTGTGCAACCACACAAAGGACAGGGAAGTAACCCTCCCCAGTCCACCTCTTCCTCTAGGGAGGTGCAGAGAGCTCTGCCTGATGGCCACTTGATTCTGCAATCTTGGAAATAAGATGAGCAGAGGCCTCTGGGAGCATGTGACTGGTTAGTCCAGCTGGGTGACGTCCCCGATCCACCCCTCCAGATAGGACGGTCACTGCAGTATTTGTCCAATCCCCTTCCTGCGCTACTTTAAGGGCTCCTCTAAGGGTGGGACCCTAGATTTGTCTGCAAGACTTCAGGAACTGTCTGCAAGTCTTCCCCACAAGATACTTTTGCAACCCGGACACCAGAACCGCTGCTGTTCTTCTCTGGAACGAAGAACAAGACTGTAACCAGTAGAAGGCTACTGCAACTTTGTTTCCAAGTTCTGCAAGACTCCTGCAACCCTCATGGCCCTGCATCCTCCACAGTCATAGTGCTGCCTGCACTTAGGAATGCAGAAAGGAATCTCCATTGGAGTGAAGGAGTCACTTTTGTATCCGCAGGCACCTCAACAATGACGACTGGCTTGTGGATCCTGCTGTCCCACGGACTCTTCAAGGCTCTACAACACAGGTGGTGGTTCTGTGGCTCGTCAGAGATCAGACCTATCTTCCTTGCAACTGGGAAGTCTGTAGTCCCTCGCTGGAACTGCTTGGCTGGAACTCCTGTGCACCGCGTCTGTCATTGCCAAGGTTTGTTGGATCTTTACTGGGAAGACCTCCTAGGTCAAAGAAGCCCTGGCCTCCAGCACTCTTCAGTTCCAGGAACAACGTCCTCTCTGCAACTCCTGCGAAGTGGGCATCCCTCTTAGCTGTGGTGCTGGGGCCTCCATGAGACTCTCTGTGGCTGCTGCCAGAGAGACCTGCTGGGGGCTCCATCGATTCCTGCTGGCTCTTCTGCTTGCTGAGAGCTGGCCCTGACCTACCTGCAAAGGGTAAGCCACCTGGACCTTGCTGGTCCCCACAAATCCTGCAATCTCTATGCAACGCTTCCCTGCATTTGCAAAGGCTTGTTGGTCGCGCTGACCCCTCTGCAATCTAATTACTGGCGTGGGACAGCTCATAGATGACCACAGGGGTCTTCCTGCATTGCCAGGACTCCATAGCTACATGTCTTCATCCACCATCCAACAGGAAAGCATCTTCTGAAAGTGTGGGCATTGCCCTCCTGAACCACCTGGGCACCTCTGTGTGGCCCGGGCTCTGCCCCCTCTTTCCTTAGGTCCACTTCTTCAGGACTCCACACCTGGGTCCCCCCACCTGGTCCACCGGTTGTCCAGCTGCTGTCGTGACCTAGGTCCCACTGACGTCAGTGGGAGGTTCTGACACAAATTCACCCCTATGCATCTGGGCTCCCTGGTGTAGGTACTCCACTGTTTTGGGTATCCATGGTTGGGGGTACTATCCAACCTACCTTGACCCAACGGGTTTCCTGGGAGTCCTCTAGGAAGTGTCCTAAAACCCCACATTATCCTATGAACATCTAACCCAGGGTTACACCTCTGCATACGTGCGCCTGGCGGAACCTACTTACTTACCTTGGGTGTTCCTGTGCTTCCCCAGTCCTAAGTGGTAGTAAGGTTTGGAAGTGATTCTCGTACATGTTATTATATGCCTGTACATGCCTTTTCCAAGTATATTTTTGTATGATCATATCTTCGGTGGGATATATACCAAAGCTAGTTCTAGTGTGTGTCTTACAATAAATATAGAATATTTATCTCGCATTGGTGTGGTTCTTCCCTCTGTGTACATCACTAACTGACCTGTATGGTATTTGCAGCTGCTTTACACCCTCCTGGATTAGCCTTAGCTCTTTGCCACAGCTACCCCTATGAAAATCTGGTTCTCTAGAACCTCCTACACTATCACTAAGGATTGCCTGGCCTCAGTACAGGGTGCCTCAACTATAGGTGTACATGTAGGAGGCTGGCCTGGCTTATAGTGTGTACCTTGTGGTACTTACACCTTGTGCCAGATCCAGTTATCCCTTATTAGTAGAATAGAGGTGTTTCTAGCAGCTTAGGCTGTTAGAGGTAGCTATGGCAAATCAGCTTAGGCTGAACTAGGAGACATGCAAAGCTCCTACTATACCACTTATATCCTGTAGCACAATATCATAAGAAAACACAATACTCCGAGTTACTAAAAATAAAGGTACTTTGTTTTAGTGACAATATGCCAAAAGTATCTCAGAGGATACCCTCACTTAGGAGGTAAGTAATATACACAAATTATATGTACAGAAACCCAAAACAGGTAAGTAACAGTAAGAAAAGTAGTGCAAACAATGTAGAATCACAATAGGATGCAATAAGTAGACATAGGCCTAGGGGAAACACAAACCATATACTCCAAAAGTGGAATGCGAATCACGAATGGACCTGTGGCAGATTGTAGAGGGTCGCTGGGACTGTGAGAAAACAGTAAGGGTGTCCAAAATACCCCACCCAAGACCCTGAAAAGTAGGAGTAAAGTTACCCTACTACACAAGAAAGACACAATAGTCATGATAGGGGATTCTGCAAGAACCACAGGCACCAGCAAAACACTGAAGACGGATTCCTGGACCTGAGGACCTGTAAAGGAAGGGGACCAAGTCCAAGAGTCACGAAAGTGTCCAGGGGGGGCAGGAGCCCACCAAACCCTGGATGAAGGTGCAAAAGGGCTGCCTCCAGGTGGAAGAAGCCGAAGATTCTGCAACAACGAAAAGGGCTAGGAACTTCTCCTTTGGATAGAAGATGTCCCACGACGTGCTGGAGGTTGCAGAAGTGTTTCCAGGCAGAAATCCCGCAAATAAGCCTTGCTAGCTGCAAGAGTCGTGGTTGAGGATTTTGGGTGCTGCTGGGGCCCAGGAAGGACCAGGATGTCGCCCCTTGGTGGAGGAGACAGAGGGGGCGCTCAGCAACTCAGAGAGCCCCCACAGAAGCAGGCATCACCCGCAGAAGTACCGGAACAGGCACTTAGAAGATCTGAGGACAGCGGTCGACTCAGAGTCACAAAGGAGGGGCCCACGACCTCGGATTTCAACTCAGCGAGTTGGGCAATGCAGGACGGAGTGCTGGGGACCCAGGCTAGGCTGTGCACAAAGGGATCCTTGGAAAAGTGCACAGAAGCCGGAGCAGCTGCAAATCACACAGTACACTGGTTTGCTGTCTGGCGTGGGGAGGCAAGGACTTACCTCCACAAACTTTGGACAGAAGGGCCACTGGACTGTGGGAGACACTTGGACCCAGCTCCTGTGTTCCAGGGACCATGCTCGTCAGGATGAGAGGGGACCCAGAGGACCGGTGATGCAGAAGTTTGGTGCCTGTGTTGGCAGGGGGTAGATTACGTCGACCCACAGGAGATTTCTTCTTGGCTTCCAGTGCAGGGTGAAGGCAGACAGCCCTCAGAGGATGCACCACCAGGAAACAGTCGAGAAAGCCTTCAGGATGAGGCGCTACAATGTTGCTGGTAGTCTTCTTGCTACTTTGTTGCGGTTTTGCAGGCGTCCTGCAGCAGTCAGCGGTCGATCCTTGGCAGAAGTCGAAGAGGGACGTGCAGAGGAACTCTGGTGAGCTCTTGCATTCGTTATCTGAGGAATAGCCCAGAGGAGAGACACTAAATTGCCAGAAAAGGAGGTTTGGCTACTAAGAAAGGAGGCTTGGTTACTGAAAGAGGTAATCACCTATCAGGAGGGGTCTCTGACATCATCTGCTGGCACTGGCCACTCCGAGCAGTCCATTGTGCCCAAACACCTCTGAATCCAAGATGGCAGAGGTCTGGGGCACACTGGAGGAGCCCTGGGCACCTCCCCTGGGAGGTACTGGTCAGGGGAGTGGTCACTCCCTTTCCTCTGTCCAGTTTCGCTCCAGAGCAGAGCTGGGGGATCCCTGAACCGGTGTAGACTGGCTTATGCGGAGATGGGCACCATCTGTGGCCATCAAAGCATTTCCAGAGGCTGGGGGAGGCTACTCCTCCCCAGCCCTTCACACCTATTTCCAAAGGGAGAGGGCATAACACCCTCTCTCAGAGGAAATCCTTTGTTCTGCCTTCCTGGGCCGGGGCTGGCCAGACCCCAGGGGGGCAGAAACCTGTCTGAGGGGTTGGCAGCAGCAGCATCTGCAGTGGAAACCCCGGAAAGGCAGTTTGGCAGTACCCGGGTTCTGTGCTAGAGGCCCGGGGGATCATGGAATTGTCCCCCCAATACCAGAATGATATTGGGGTAACGATTCCCTGATCTTAGACATGTTACATGGCCATGTTCGGAGTTACCATTGTGACGCTACACATAGGTAGTGACCTATGTATAGTGCACGCATGTAATGGTGTCCCTGCACTCACAACGTCCGGGGAATTTGCCCTGAACAATGTGGGTGCACCTTGGCTAGTGCCAGGGTGCCCACACACTAAGGGCCTCATTACAACATTGGTGGGCGGCTGTAACCGCCGTGCGGCCGCCAATGCGGCCGCATTCCTGCGGTGCCCATTTTGACATCCCCGCTGGGCCGGCGGGCGGAAACATAGTTTCTGCCCGCCATCCCAGCGGGGATGTGGGCCTCAACATGGGAGCCGTCTCCAAATGGAGCCGGCGGTGTTGCGGCCGTGCGATGGGTGCAGTTGCACCTGTTGCGCTTTTCACTGTCTGGCCGCATGGGCCCCCAGGGGCCCTGCGACTCCCCGTACCGCCAGCCTTTTCCTGGCGGTTCGCGGGACTCGTAATCCCCTGGGCAGCGCTGCCCTGGCGGATTACAACCGATGGGGCGGTCGTAATGTCCCTGGACCGTCATTTCAGCCCTGGCGGTCCCGTACCGCCAGGGTTGAAATGACCCCCTAAGTAACTTGCCACCTAACCTTCACCAAGTGAGGGTTAGACATATAGGTGACTTATAAGTTACTTGTGTGCAGTGAAAAATGGCTGTGAAATTACGTGGGCGTTAATTCACTCAGGCTGCAGTGGCAGTCCTGTGTAAGAATTGTCTGCGCTCCCTATGGGTGTCAAAAGAAATGCTGCAGCCCATAGGGATCTACTGGAACCCCAATACCATGGGTACCTAGGTAACATATACAAGGGAATTATATGGGTGTTCCAGTGTGCCAATGAGAATTGGTAAAATTAGTCACTAGCCTGCAAATTAGTCACTAGACAATTTTAGAAAGCAGAGAGAGCATAAACACTGAGGTTCTGGTTAGCAGAGCCTCAGTGATGCAGTTAGGCACCACACAGGGAACATATACATGGCATACATTATGAGTACCTGGGTCTTGCCTAGCAGGATCCCAGTGACACATGGGCAAAAACAAACATACATACAGTGAAAATTGGGGTAACATGCCAGGCAAGATGGTACTTTCCTATAGTACACCATATACTGAGGCAGCCCCCTATACTTGAAGACTATTGAAAATGTGATTTGTCTGTGGTTCATGATTTCTTGTGCACAGTAGCATAGACACATTATTTATACTATCCCAATACTTCAAAAACATCAGAACGCGAACATACATGTGCATGTTCCTTATAATAAAAGCAGAGCCTCTTTACACTGTGCATCAAAAATATGTTTGGAGCCCTGTCTCTGGGCGCTGTATTGAAATAATTAATTGTTCAGCTCTTGCAAATTCTGGAAATAACATTTTCCATATAAACAGCACAACAAAACAGCAGTGTATACTACATACACATTAACCTGTTCTGTGCCGAGGACGTAGTGGTTACGTCCTTCGGCACAATGCTGCTGTGCCGAGGACGTAACCATTACGTCCTCGGCACACAGCCCAGAGGGAGCGCTCTCGCTCCCTCTGTGTGCTTCCCCCCACCCCCCCAAAGGCAGGGATGGAAGGGGAAGCCCTTCCCCTTCCACCCCCGACCCCCCCCCACCTCCCCTGTGACATTGTCACAGAGCCTCCCCCCAGTGCGATCGAAAGAGAAATGCTTTGCATTTCTCTTTCGATCACGTGGGGGAGGCCCGGAGAGGCTTCAAAGGGAAGGAAATGTATTTCCTTCCCTTTGAAGTCTCTCCGAACGTTTCAAAAGCCGGATTGCTTGCAATCCGGCTTTTGAAACGCCCACTAGATACCAGGGATTTTTTTTTTTTTAAATTGTCATGAGGGAGCGACCGCTTGGGCAAGGGTCGCTCCCAGGGGGGGGGGGGCATTTTTTGGGAAGGCCTTTTCTGCCCCCCCTGGTGGCAGATCGGCCTATTATTAGGCCGATCTGCCAAAGGGGGGCCACCAGGGATATATATATTTTTTTCTTTTGTTTTTGTTTATGTTTTTGTTTAAGGTGTGGGGAGCGACCCCTTAGGCAAGGGTCACTCCCCTAGGGGCAAATTATATTTAGGCCATTTCTGCCCCCTTTGGGGGCAGATTGGCCTATTTTGATAAGGCCAATCTGCCCCCAAGGGGGACAGAAACCACTAGACACCAGGAAGTTTTTTTTTTTTACGTGAATTTCACGCAAGTGGAGCGACCCCTTAGGCAAGGGTCGCTCCCCTGGGGGGAAATTATTTTAGTCCATTTCTGCCCCCCCTCCCCCCATTCCAAAATCCACAGGTAGGCACTGTTTTCTATGAAAAAATGTGATGTGTCCACGTTGTGTTTTGGGGTGTTTCCTGTCACGGGCGCTAGGCCTACCCACAGAAGTGAGGTATCATTTATATCGGGAGACTTGGGGGAACGCTGGGTGGAAGGAAATTTGTGGCTCCTCTCAGATTCCAGAACTTTCTGTCACCGAAATGTGAGGAAAATGTGTTTTTTTAGCCAAATTTTGAGGTTTGCAAAGGATTCTGGGTAACAGAACCTGGTCAGAGCCCCACAAGTCACCCCATCTTGGATTCCCCTAGGTCTCTCGTTTTCAAAAATGTACAGGTTTGGTAGGTTTCCCTAGGTGCCGGCTGAGCTAGAGGCCAAAATCTACAGCTAGGCACTTTGCAAAAAACACCCCTGTTTTCTTTCAAAAAATGTGATGTGTCCACGTTGCGTTTTGGGGCGTTTTCTGTCGCTGGCGCTAGGCCTACCCACACAAGTGAGGTATCATTTTTATCGGGAGACTTGGGGGAACATAGATTAGCAAAACAAGTGTTATTGCCCCTTGTCTTTCTCTACATTTTCTCCTTCCAAATATAAGAGAGTGTGTAAAAAAAGACATCTATTTGAGAAATGCCCTGTAATTCACATGCTAGTATGGTCACCCCGGAATTCAGAGATGTGCAAATAACCACTGCTCCTCAACACCTTATCTTGTGCCCTTTTTGGAAATACAAAGGTTTTCTTGATAGCTTTTTTTCACTCTTTATATTTCAGCAAATAAATTGCTGTATACCCGGTATAGAATGAAAACGCACTGCAGGGTGCAGCTCATTTATTGGCTCTGGGTACCTAGGGTTCTTGATGAACCTACAAGCCCTATATATCCCCGCAACCAGAGGAGTCCAGCAGACGTAACGGTATATTGCTTTCGAAAATCTGACATTGCAGGAAAAAGTTACAGAGTAAAACGTAGAGAAAAACTTATGTTTTGTTAACCTCAATTTCAATATTTTTCTTTTTCAGTTGTTATTGTCTGTAGGAAACCCTTGTAGGATCTACACAAATGACCCCTTGCTGAATTCAGAATGTTGTCTACTTTTCAGAAATGTTTAGGTTTCTGGGATCCAGCATTGTTTTCACGCCCATTTTTGTCACTGACTGGAAGGAGGCTAAAAGCACAAAAAATTGTAAAAATGGGGTATGTCCCAGTAAAATGCCAAATTTGCCGTGATGTGTTATCTCTTATCTCATACACTTTTAGCCTAGAAACTGTATTCATTCTTTTGAGCTTGAAAATTTGTTGTGTGCTTTGCTAAAGGCTATATGTGATTTTGTTGCTGGTACAAAGTGGAACATCACAATTCTGCCACTACATGGAAAAATGTGTTTTTACGTTAGGGTAGTTGTCTTAGAACACCAACTGGTTTATTATAAAACATCCCTCTGCCCTCCTATACTTCAGAGGGAAATTCCAGCCCGAAATTGCCACCTCATGATGTTGCTTCTTTGCAGCTGTCTGCTGAGACTTGACATCTTTTCTGCCTACAAGGGAGATGACTCTCAGTAGACCAACAGCCCTGTTTGCTACTACCATATGATGACTTCCCAGGGGTCTTGAAGGGCGGATTAGGGTTAACTCTGTTGTGCTCTATTTTAGGGCCTTACTGGAGTAGGTAGGAACCCGAATACTTAGCATTTTGACACTATGGTGGGGCTTTTCTTAGGTTTCACTTTCTTTGTCACCTCTCTGCTATTGTGTTTCATTATCCTAATCATTGCAGTACATGCCATTTTATTCAGAACGCAGCTGGTTTAATAAAGCGCACTGAAACAGCCTCCTGCGTCTGTTTGTCTTTGAATGTGTGAGATGAATGTAACTGAGAGAAAAGGATGAGAACTGTTCCACCACAATTTCCCAGAGAAATCAGAATGTCATGCGTACGGCTGCCACAAATCACCACCACTTTCAGGTGCTGGTGAGGTACTGCTACCTGCTGGAAGAGTTAGACCGACATTTGTCTCACAATGTGGTATTGGACTCAGTTTCCCACAATACAGTGGTGCTGCAGCCCAAATTCAGCAGTCTCATTGTTATTATGAGAGCCGACACGACAACCTAAGTAATTTCTGTGCTAATCCAGAAACAAGATTACATTAAAAAAACATGCAAATTATGAAATATTTTATTTGGTTCACAAAAGTATTCAAACATCCAAATGTTCAATTTAAAGATAAGGTAGGTGCTTCTGAAAATGTAATTTTACTTTTAAAAGATGGCATGATATGACAGATTTGCCTTTTTAGCTGCTTATGTATACCGTTGCTGCATTTGTGCTGCTCAATTTTAAATGTTGCTTTAAAAAAAATACATTTATACTTTATTCATCTACTAATACAATTTCATACCCTCTGAGAGGTGACCAGTCGGTTAAGAACTACTGCTCTAGACATGAAAGTATAAGAAGAGAGCACATTTTAATAGCACTTCACCGCACTTCAACTGTAGTGATTTTACAGAAAAAAAGGGAAGGCTGAGCTGGCCTTGCTAGCTTTCCAACTTGTAACCTGCAAATCACAACAGATGTCAAAATCAGGGGCTAATTTGCTGCTAAATGTCTGCGACACTTTCAAATTCTGAGTGAGCTCTTGAGCTAAATGATGCATTGCAAGGACAGCGATATAAACACTTCCTTGGCAACAACTGTGAAACAAAACATTTTCGTAATAGAATGAACCATTACGTGGGATTGTGTTTCCTGTTGAAGGCTACAGTACATTTCACAATTCATCCTTTATAGGTATCTTTACACCATCTAGGTGCAACACGTATTGATTCACTGCAGCAATCTGAAGTTGACAACATCTCCAGAGTATCAAGAGCTGCCTTGTCTTCCATAAGCAGGATTCTTAGTTTCTTGTTCAAATGGATAAGCATTTACTATCAGATGTAACTGGCAGACTATAATTATGTCATAGAAAACAGCCACGTTGAAATAAGGTAAAGGAAGGTGTGCAAGACGGTGGATGGCATTTGGCATACTACAGGGGTGACTGATGAACAAGCTAATGGCATGTAAATGTACTTCTTTGGGTACTGATATCCCTACAGATTCACTTATCATTTGAACATTTCCCCATGTTAAGCGTTGAATCCTGGGCAAAAGCATATAATAAACGTGATAGGTCCTGAAACAAAACACTGCAAGAAGACTACTTATTACATTCAGCTCTACTTACTTTCTCCCACGCAGCCATGCTCCTGCAGTGACTTGGGCAACATCTTTTGCCAGAAAAGCAACATGAAGTGAGGGCTGGCAGGAGCGCATGTGCAAGAATCGAGAACTATCTCCATAAGCAAGAAAACCTTTCTTTGCTAGAACCGGATATTTCTATAAATCAGTTGCCACCTGGATTCGAAGCAGAGCAGTGAAAATATGGAGAATGGGAAACCAAGTATCTTCGTCTACTAAGTTCCTCAGAAATACTTGTTATTAACTGAATGCCTCTTCTTGTATCAGCATCCAGGCAGAAATACCCAAAGATAAGGTTTTCTACTAAGCTGCTTTGTAATTGCGTGCTGGCAGTGAAAGCCGTGTTAGTGCTTGTCACAACTAGTTTGGCCACTGAGCAGACAGGAGTTAATGTGCCCCACCCTCAGCGGTTAAGGTAATTTAACACTGGTGACCTGGGGTCCATCCTACTATGGCTCTGCAGACGGGCCCAAGTACAACCCTATCCGCACTTCACTCTCAGGGCTGTAAAGGTGAGCGGTCAAAGGCTTCTCAGGGATGTAATGTGGAGGACAACAGCTCAGGACTCAACAGTCAAACAACATATTCAATTACATATTAACCACCCAGAGTGTCATTTATTTTTAGGAAAGTATTTTACTCCCACAGCAAAATATAATACTACATAGATCAACAGGAATTGCACTTACAGAGTTATAATCCCGGTTACAGCTTTCAGTAAGGTACTACACATCTCAGGTACAAGAATTGTGGCCTCACCGACTAGGTGCAGAGAGAAGCATGAGGTATGTCAGCTGTAGCTTCTGGGCAGAGTAGACCGGACAGTGTGTTTTCGGCAGCTGCGACTTCCAGGATGATCAGGGCTTCCACAGCAACCAGCCAATATTTCAGACATTAAAAGAACCAACACCAGTTTCTCAGGCTCACAGCAGATTGCCTGAGGTCAGAGAGATGTTTGTTTTCAGAACGTTTAGGTGCACTTTGAAGCAGAGAGACCAGGGGACCCCGTGAAGCATGGGTCACTTTTGCCTTTGTTCTCCGTTGTAATCAGCTTTCTCCCACTGTGATCTCCTTCTGCAGCGCCAGTATCTCTTGTTCTCTCTCTCTGCGGGCAGATAGGCTTCTGCAGACCCTCAGCTCCTCCAATAGAAACTGAAGACTTCAGGTGATGTCCCCTCACCTCTGGAAGCCAAGCTGGCAGGCAGACACCAGCCCTGAAGACAGAGCAGCTCTGAGTTCTCTGAAGGGTACTCACTTCCTTGTTCAACAAGATCTTGGAACTGATCCACCGTTTAAGGTTTGAATAAGTGAATGAATTTGAAGTTTGTAAAGCACACTACCACTCCTAAAGGAGCATCATTGTGCTCCAAAGGAAACTGCGACTCAGTCAGAAAAGAGAAACACCAAAGATACTAGGTCATTAGATATGAGACTAGCAGTGTGCATCCGGGCCGAAAAAAGCTGGGGCTTCAGAACCCATTTGGGTTCATGTTCTTCCAAATGCCATTTTCTAGCCGTTCCTCAGACATAGCCTCTATGCAAGGTGATGGCTCTCACACAAGTTAGCAACAGGGCTGGTTCCAACCAAAACAAGGACACAATGAAGGGAGAGATATATGCATCCAAATCATCAATCCAGAAGCAACAACTCCTTTCTTGAGACCTCCTCACACTAAACAACACAAACTACATTCTACTATGAGGGCGCTCTGGGTGTGCCTCTCGAGGCCACAGAACTGGTTCTGGACCTCACATTACTAGGGCCGGGCCTCAGTCTCTGAAAAAACACTAGATTATCAAGCTACCAAGGCCCAAAATAGTGAGGATGCCAATTTCAATTTCCTTCTCATTAGTGGTGCCTCCTTCACCTATAACTAATTTATGGTGTGGAGTCCACCAGTCACTAAAGGACAACCGACTTCACCACTATCCTTGTACCCCCTGGCCACATTCAATGAACAACTGAATAGATAAATCAAAGTCTCCATTCTGTAAATACAGTCATTCAAGGCCTTTTAACATTGAACATGTGCATGACTCTCCCAGCACCACTGCTGGCTGCTACAAAAAGATGGACAGAACCACTGCTTCATGGTATTAATGCATCATGCTAATTCTCCTCACTGTGGCGATAGTTACTTTTAAAGCAGTTTTGCAGTTAAACATATAGTGTGCTTGATGAGCTCAAAAAGAGGCTGACATCAGGTAGGGAACCACACCATTCAGCTCATGGGCTTGAGTTCAGACTGACAGGAATATCCTTAAAAAGCCATTTAAGAAAGTGTGTCAGGTTGCGAGTATCTTTCTGAGTACACGAAAGAAGTTTAGAATGTGCCAGAACCTGCAGTGTTCCCAGAGGAACAACTAGAGCAGCAACAGGTAGGTTGGGAGATATTGGTCGCTCACCAGTACCCAGGAAGTACCCAGGAATTAGCCTTCTGAAGTTCAGACTAGCATAGTATGTAATTCAGAGGGTCTAGCCTCTTTGACGATAGAAGTGACCCAAATCTCTGTATTGCTGTACTGGTGGCCAGTCACACTAATGGCAAGGCCACCTGCTGACACACAAACACTGCACTAGCATGCAGTACCTGCAACATGACCCCCTGTCTCCACTCTTAAATTAGCAAAGTCACACGGAGATTGGTAACACTGCAACCCCTACTTTACTAATCATACAGTACCTGTGAATACTGATCCAAAAAAGAAGTGCCAGAAACACTCAGGGTGGAGTCGCAAAGGTGTGGGACTGCCAGAGAAATACACAATAAACGTGCACTGTAGCCAAGCATTCAATCTATCACTTTTTGTATACTTTAGCACATCACCCTACGTGGGATGGATATGCACAGACTTGTGTCCTGTGCGTACTGTGTCATTGGAGCCAAGCTATACCCGGCTGATGAGCACATAATGCTGAAATCGTGGGTTGCTTGTGTTCCAGTTCAGGGAGGACCTAGCTTGACAGTTTGGGCTGGACTGTTCTACTGGAGCAGGGTCCAGACCAGCAGCAGCCCCCATCAGGGCTGAGGAGCGTCTCTCCCGTGCTGCCAGTGCAGAAAAGGTAAAAATAAAAAATTTAAATAAAATGAACTACCATTTTATTTTTCACTGCTTCCAGCCTGAGCAGTGTTCGGGGGCGGGCATTGCTGCTGACTGGCAGCAGGGGAGTGGTGCTCACTCCACTCTGCACGTTAGTTTGGCAGGCTGTCTTGCAACAGCCAGCCTGACATGCACAGTGTAAACCTCTCCACCTAGCTGTCAGACAGCTTGGTGGAGAGCAGGCACAGGTCCCCTGTGCTAGCTGGATCGTCGAGGCAGCCAGCTCCAGCCAAACCTGGTGCTGCTCTCATACTGCTCAATTGAAGCATGAAAGCAGCATCAGGATTTTGAAGGGGGAGGTGACTGAGTCTCCAGGAAGATTCACACTGAATGCAATCATGAAAAAAAAGGTAAGTTAATTTTTCATTTTATTTTTACCTTTTTCTCCCCACTGACAGGCGCTGTGAGAAACTCGCATTGCCTTCAGCCTTAATGCCACAGCCAGTTATAAAATAACGAGCCATGATGGAGAGCTTTGGAATTGGAGCCTAAAGGCATTATTGATTTATTACAGTGCCTGCCACTGGGTTTGGCACTGGGCTCAATGACCCTCCACTGGGGAGGGTCACTGCCCGCCACTGGTCAAGACTGATTTGCATATAGCTGGGTCTAGACTGAGGTGGCATGGTGTGCAAAATAATAATGGATTGGGATGCAGCCCAGGCAATTACTAGCAACCGAGATTAATTCAATTATTCCATCCATCAATTTTTGTATGCTGTGGCCAAGGAGGGCAGATGTTGGAAAGAGAGTGGAGACAGGTAATGGCCTTATTTGTTTCAGACAGCAAGAGTGTTATGTGCATTTATGTATCTGAATTTGTTTAAACGTTTCACTGTACATTTGTATGCATATGCCCTTTCTTATGTATGTGCTGCGTAGGTGGCCTCTGTCGTGTCCCTCCTCTGTTGTGTCCCTTCTCAAAAGACCTTCCCACCCTTGAAACCATCCTGGTGTCAGGGTAGACCAAATGTGTATGGTCCCCCCAAATATGGGTTGCTCTCTGGCACAATTCCTGCCAATGTTAGCACTGGAATAACAATGGTAAATTGTGACATATTTTGACATCCTTGGCCTAATGATGGCATAATGAAAACGACCCTTGCCAAAGTCCAAGTATGCTTGGCCTAATTGTGGCCACCTATCACATTACTTGGAATAATATTATCCATGACTGGCATGAAGTGCTTCTCAGCACGGTGGAAAGTCACAGCAAAATAGAGGCCCTTACATAATGGTAGGTATCCTTTGCATCATCTAGACATCTCTGGCATTAAATCCTGGGCATGTAATGGTAATACTTGAGCAGGTGGAGTAGAATCTGCCAATGAGATGCCTTTGTACTGGGGAAATAACGAGTTGGCATGTGAACCCATGCATGAAAATTGTTTGAGAGATAAAAAGCATTTCTTTCCAGAAAGACAAGATTTTCTTTGAGTGTGTTACCCCCAACATGGGAAGTGCATATTTGAGAAACACAATGTATTCTGAGAAACTGACATGCTGCTGTTAGAAAACAAATGATTAAAAGTCCAGAACATATTTAAAGGTGCTCTTTGAACAATAGTTAAACCAGAGTTTAGTAGATTTACAGTTGGATGTAGTTCCCTTGTAACACTGGGCAAAGTCTTCTATTAATCTTATTAGTCAAGCTAAATGATATTATACTGATGAAAGTTTTCTTAACATTCCTGTCTGTAACTCTTGGTTTATGTGCTTAGGTATTTGGTGTTCTATTGTAATTCCGAGTACCACACAGCCAAAATATGTAAAAATATCAATAAATCCACACAAGGCTGGCCACCAACAGGATAATTTGGTATGGGCACTTATGGAAATCACCAACCAGTCCACTACAGGCAACAGCAAGCTTGTATGCTCTGCAGCTGGTAGAGAAGGGCTCCCCCATGGACCCATTTTCCTGAGACTTTAAAGGCAAAGAAGGCAGATTTTCTAGTTCTGCCAGTTGCAAATAGGTTGATGTGTTGGTTGCACCACTGATGGGTTGGGAATCCACCTCGTAATGCAGCTATACCTTTATCCCTGGTAGAATTTACTACATCGGGGAGATATGATGTTTGGCCAGAGCTCTTGGGGCTCTCTTGACATAACTATTGAGCAGGTTTATCATAACTGAGCACATAGACCACTGTGGTGTTCTCCATCTTCACCAGGGTGGTTGTTCCTCACATTTGAAATGGGAACACCATCGGGCACACTTGACCATCATGAGCTTCAATACACTGATGTGCAATCCCTGTTCTGCTGATAACAATAGGCCTCATACTTGGGGATTTAGAGGTTGGAGAGGAGGTGGCAGGTGAGGCAGTATTTACTTGTGCCGACGGTCCCAATATTCCTCCACTGAGTTTCAAGCCTACAGCCGCACAGACATGAGACAGGGTGCAATTCAAACTGATGGTGGCATACTCAGTACTGTGCAGAGGAAAGACAGCAGTAGTAGAGGGGTCCGCCATTAGTAAATACCTTAACGGGCCCTCAAGTGAGAAAACTAGACTAGCTGCCCCCAACAAAAAGGGTTGTGCATTACTTTGAATCTTGTTATGTCATAAATCAAGCTGTACCCATTAAAGGACTAATGTGGTAGAGAAGATACAAAGATGACGGTCCTTGGAATTAACAAGGTATAAAGGAAGCATTGAGGTAATTCCAAGACTATTTGAATGGTTGAAAGGAACACATGAAATTTATACTGCAAATAAGAAAAGCTGATATAAATGTATCCGATGAGATGCTAATTAAACAAGCATTTGCAATGCAACGGGTCTCGCGTTTGCTCATGTTAGAGCAGATAGCGTTGTAAACTCCTAACCCGACTTTTCACTTATCGGCAAAAGTGCATTTATGTATGTAACCCAAAATAGTGCAATTAACTATGTAAAGCGCTCGACTTCTGCCAAGCGAAATCGCACTACTAAGTTTGAGAAAATGTAGTCCACGAGCCGGACAGAAAACAGTGAGCCTCGCATGTTTTCTGTACTTGGTCGATGCGCTCGAGGAGGGCTAGCCACCGGAAAAGGCATGACGTATGCATGCCTTCGACTAATGAAAGCAAGCAGATTTTATTAGGCAAGCCCACAAACCAATCAAAAACACTGACGTGGCGTCGACAGGGCTCCGAGCCCTTTTCTAAACACTAAAGCGTCTCGCTGCGATGCGCATGCAACGCAGGCTCGACCCTAAAAAGGAAGCAAATGAACACAATACCACTGTATTCTAAAACCACGGCAAAGAGCACACATTTACATTCATCAAGTTTTTATATAAGAAACAAAACTAATGTCTTTTCTTACAGTCAACCGGTGAGACCAAAAAATAATCTCAGATTCAGATATTTACGAGTAAGAGGAAGAGTGTATATTAACAAAATTTAAAGAAACAAGATACAGGGAAAATACCTTACAGCAAGTAACACTGTATCTTTAAGGCAACTGCCAAATATACACTATTGCAAACAAAGTGAAAAAAACGATACAGATAGGATTTCAATTATTAAACTGTAATGCATAATTTGAAAAAACATTAAACGAATAGTAAGGAAACACTGGGCACAAGTATAAAAGGATAATTACTTTAAACGTATTTTTGGATTAACACTTTTTTATTGACAGAAAATCAAACAACTTGAGCAAAATCTTGGTAGGAACACAAAAAATACTAACTAATAAAATGAAAATGACTAAAGGAAACAAGATTTGGAACTTATTCTATAGTATCATTTACATCCATTCTTTTCACATATACGCTGAAGGGCATGTGATTTGTCCGCCACACACAGGGAAAAAAAAATCTGAGACAATATAACACGTGATAGTGCATATGACATCAACAGTATCAAATGCTCATGTGACCTATTGTATATAGGACAAGCTAAGCAAATACCAAAAACACGATGACTGGAGCACAGATGAACAGGTTACAAGACAAGATATTCCCTTCAGCAAGACATTTCAACGAAAAACAGCATACAAATGCAGAAATGGAATTTCAAATATTAGAAAATGTTTTCCCTTAAACAGAGGGAACATTTTCAGGGTCAAATGAACCTTTTATAAGACAAAAGAGACCTTTTGCATTAATTTATTGAAGACATTCTCATCAAGGGGACTGAATGAAGTTGTGATGTAGTTTTATATAAATGCACCAATGTAAACAACCACATCTGAATCGTCAATCAAATAAATTCATAAAAGGACAGGCAATTAAACCGTACATAACAAAGGAATAAGGAGAGATTTGAAAGGCAGGCAGAACCCTACGCTGATGACCAGCTTTAGTAAGTGACCTAATGTAGATGGATCCTACCTATAGGGATAAAAGTTGTCTGGAGCAGCATGGTGGGCAGACTACATGAAGTGAGCATTGGCTGATGAACAGCATATTAAACAGACCCGGAGGGATGATAAGGTGAGGGAGGACCTTGCAACCTGAGGGCAAATGCTTAGAAGGGTCATGGACTGTCTTCCATGGTGGGAGAGACAACAGGTTTTGCCACCAGATAGACCAATTGGACCTGGGGAGCCTGGAGGGAACTGATGGGTAGGAGAAGTGAAAGTTGGTTGGTTTTGGATGCAATGTACATCAATGTTATTGCTTGGCCACAAGCTTGGTCAGGATGTAATGCTATACTTGTCACTGTTTAAAACTTTAATAAATAAAACTTAAAGTTGTCTGGAGAAAAGTGTACAACTTTCAATAAAAACGTGTTTGCATTTATATGGTATTTATAAAGTGCAAATTTAGCCAAAAGGAAATGGAACTTCACAAAACTGTATCAGAGATCAGCAAATAAAGCAAAGAGACTTAAGATAATAGAATTGGACTTTCAAAACTGGCAATGATTGAAGTGAGCTATAATGATAATGTGCCGCTGGAACCAATGGCCCAGACTGGCAACCCCAATCAGAGCCAAACCGGTTTTGGGTTGCTTGTGTTCCAGTTCAGGGTGAATCTAGCCTGGCAGGTCGGGCTTCTACTGGAGCTGGGTTAAGACTGATTGCACATGGCGGCTTCGAAACTGAGGTGGCATAGTGGACAAAATAACAATGGTCTGACTGCTTTTCTGAGTGATTGCCAATCAATAGACTTATTTAACCTTTCATCAGTTTTTGTGGTTTTGATTTAGGGAGACGTAAACAAAGTTGTGCAGTACTGCCAGGCAGAAGGATGATTCTTTTCCTCACACACTCAGTACCAGGTCTATTCGCGGTTCTGGTACCTGCATTATTAACTAGAGCTCAGCACAACTTTAGATCTTTCTAGTCTTCCAGACATGTAACGACAGGACAATGTCCTCTAAAATACTATCACGAAAGATGAAACAATGGAGACTGCTAGCGGGGAGAACACCACTGCTCTGACAAAGCATGACTCCAGATCATGCTTATCAGATTTGCAACAGAAATTGACACAAACTGTATCTGAACAAATCTAAACTGTAAAATCAGAAATACAAGTTGCACTAGCAGACATCACAAAAGAAGTTCCCCATAATGAAAGACACAGTGAGTAAAAATGAAGAGTTCATATCAAAGCTACAGGCCAGATTGATAGAACCCCAAGCAACAGTATGGACGACAGTGGAAGAAGTGGAAAAACTGTAAATGAAGTGAAAAGATCTTGCAGACAGATCACACAGAGATAACATCAAAATTTGTAACCCCAGATAGAGTAAGGAAGGAATGAATATGATCAGCTTGCGTGCCAACCTATTCAATCACATCACTGGGTAGGACACTCGGCCAGAAAAAGGCACTATAAGAGCGCACAGAGTAAGCCCACAACAAACAGAGCTAATGTACAATCTCACCAATACTGCAGTTTCTGAAATTAAAGAAAAGATATTACAAGCTGCAGAAAGAATCAATCAAACTTGATGATCATGCAATGCAACTCTACCAAGATGTTTCCCAAGCAACTCTGGCCCAGAGAAAACCACTAGCAGAACTCGAGAACAGACAGATCAGATATACATGAGACAATCTCTTGGCCTTCACATGCACAGCTGATAGAAGTACAACAATCATTAAACAAGTGGAAAAAGGCAGGCAATGCCTGAGAATCTCACAGAGGACCACAGGCTCCACCAGCCCCAATGGGCAAATATCTCTGCAAACTGAACTCGGTAGATGGGAGATGAAAACGAGACAAGCCAGATGAGGTGGGAAAGGAAAACACAGCCTAACGTAATGCTCCAATGCGGACGGCTACCCGGTAAATGTTTTGCATAAAATGACAGGACATGATGATACTGTGATAGGTCGGAAAAATACAGATCAAAAGGAAAAGGGTTGGGCAGGGATCACTGCCACAGCTGTGATTCTCCATCACACCATATGGCTACGATACTCTTGACAGAGGATGGAGGTGAAAGTGGCGCAACGTTACAATATGGGAACACTGAGTCGTAGCTCCTACGTGTGGGCCATCCCAATGCATTACTGGCACTCATGATAGTACACTAATAGGCATTCTCGATGGTTAGAATAATACATTGCAATATAAGGGGCCTTAATACACCAGTACAAAAACAAAAGGCGTGGAGAGCTGCAAGTAGTAAAACACTAGAGGTGATTTGCTTACAGGTGACACGCCTAGTTGTGAAAGGTACAATATTAATGTCTCACAAGTTATACCCCACACAGTGTTTGCACCAACAACAAAAAAGAAAACTAGAGGGTGATGTTAACTATGCACAAATCCTACCACTAAAAATATTGGAAGATGCAAGAGGGAGAAAAATCACACTACTAGGCAAACTTAGTGAGACGGATATCACCAGAATAGCTTCACACACTCCCAATGCATGCCAAGAAGCACATGTAACCATAGTCCTTGACATAGTGCATGAGAAAGACAAGGGTGACATTTTATGGATGGGGGATTGTAATACAGTCCACAACCCAGAAAAAGATAACCAATCACTAGATTGCTACACAGGTGGGAGAATGTCACAAGCTCTCCTGACTAAACTAGCCAATGCAACTTCATTTGATCTGTAAAGGGAAATTCACTTCACAGAAAGGGACACTTACCCCTTTTTCACAAAGCCACAGAATCTGTTCTAGAAATGATCAGATATTGGAAAAAAGTACCCTGCTGACCCAGACAATCAAAATAGAGATAGGCCTGATAACGCAATCAGATGACATACCCATATTTTACACAGGGTGACCCATCAGTAAGTGGGTAATCATGGAAAATGGATGTATCCACACTCAAGGATACACTTCTTGAAAAACAGGTGAGACACCAAACAAAAAAGCATTTCAACGTTAACCAGAAAAGAGATACATCTCTTTAATTGAATCAATTTGCTTGTGCGGCCTGACGTGGGCCATCAGCCAAGATACTTTTTATGGACTAATCAAGGTCCATCACCCTCTACAGTTGGCGCGTTGATTAAGACAATACATCAGTCTTGGGCAGAGACAACATTACGGTGA
Organism: Pleurodeles waltl; assembly: GCF_031143425.1. Classification (NCBI taxonomy): domain Eukaryota; kingdom Metazoa; phylum Chordata; class Amphibia; order Caudata; family Salamandridae; genus Pleurodeles; species Pleurodeles waltl. The sequence continues at coordinate 957,873,633 of NC_090443.1, forward strand.
CTGAACAGTCTCAGCCTTATGATCATAATCAGATCATCGATGGACTATTGATCTATTTGAGTATCCTTTCATAAGAGACATTTAAAGAATAAGAAAACATAGAATCTTTAATCTTTTGTACTTGGGTAATGGACCCAGGTTTTTGTAATTGACATCGGGTGTTTCAAATGATTTGTTATTTGTATACAAATTTGATCAGCGTTGAGCCTTGAAGAAGTCCCTAGGTAGAGACGAAAGACATGTTGGCTGAGTTCTTCAACTGATCAAGATCATCAATGAATTTGTAATTTTGTCTATATCGTCGGGAATATGTTTTGTTGATGTACATGTAAACAATTGATATTAAGTAAAGGATTATCTTTTGTGTATAAGATTTGGCCTTTTTTTCATCATCATTGTGATGACGTAAACAAATCTCTAGGTGATCTTGTATAACTGTGATTCAGATAAGTTGTTGGATCTTAATCTACTGATTATGAGTGCTCCACTACTTTTTCTGGTAAAACAGTCTTTGCAGGATTCTCTCTGACCAAAATATACTCATCTTGGCAACAGGTGTGTTGCAGTGTTTGAGCACCAGTGAATGTGATACTATTCAAACTAAGAGAAATATCTAATGCCTTTGCCATTGTTGCCTGATTTTTGCAGTTCAAGAGATACATCTCCCACTACCACTTGGAATGCCTTTGAGGTGATAGCCACAGGTAAAGTTATTGCAACAACAAACAAAAAAACACCAAAAACACATGTGGACACTAACAAAAGAAAAATAGGAAACCAAATTATGAATAAAAGAATTTCAAGATAGAGTTGGGACAACATTTTCTCTCCTGGGGAAAATTACAAAAAATATAAAGCCAATTAGATTTACTCCTAGCGGAGCAGTCAGGAAAAGTCCTCCTGCACATGAAACAGAAATCCTATGAAAAAGCCAATAAAGCGGAGACGTTTTCAGCGGCTCCACTGAGAAGTGCAAAAGATGCCACATGAATACCCAATGTCAAACGCCATGAAGGTGTATTTACCAAGACAGGAACAGAGAAAAGGGAAGCATTTTTAGAAATTTATCAGACGCTTAACCGGAGATCGGTCCACTATGCAATAACTGACTCCTTTCCACCCAAACAACTGCCCGTTATATTCCAGGAAATGATAACCAAGATGGCGATCACATGTGAGGAAGTACAGAGGGTCATTACAACTCTCCCACCCCATAAAGCCTCTGCACCAGTCAGCTTTACTAATGTCAGGTACACTAATGAGAGCTTCAGAAACGCATTGGAAGGGTTTAACTGACTGAGCACAGGAATAGCAAATTGATCAATATGAGCTTCACATAATCCTCTGCATGTGTTTCTGAATGGCTCAATGTTATCAGTTGAAGGTTCTGCCAATGAACCGCTTAAATTTAGAGCTGGCCCCTCATTTAACCAGATTGTTTAATACCTCTTGTGACACCTGATGTGCAACCGAGTCTATGTGTAAGGTGGACATCTCCCTGATATATAAAACAGGCACGGTTATACAACAATGTGCAGCCTATAGACCCGTATCCCTGTTTAACTCAGACCTAAAAATGTATATGAAGGTGCTGGTGAACAGACTACAAAAATTAATGTCCTATTTAATCAACCCAGATCAGTCAGGGTTCAATAGAAACTGCCAAACTTTTGGTACGATATGCAGGGTTCTCTTCACGTGATAAGGAAAACCCATTGATGCCCATACCAATGATAATATTGGCGATCAATGCGCAGAATACCTTTGATCATGTTGAGTAGCCTTTCCTACAACAGGTGCTGGACAACATAAATGTGGATATGCTAAAAACCTGGCATGGACCCAGCTCTCCAGGACCGACTTTGCAGAGCCCTGAGTTGGGGGAATCAGACCTTATATGGAAAAAAAAATTGGGATAGCTAAAAGAACCAGACGGCTAGAATTGTGGTTAATTAAGCTACGTCAGACAGTTCTCGCAGAAGCAGGCAGTGTTGCTCCTGATCCTTGCTAGAACCACTGGCCCATCTGATTAGACAGAACCCAAGAATAAAGGGAATGCCCTTTCGCAGATCCATGCATAAGATACATCTTTTCGCAGATGAGATTTTATTGCCTGTGGTGGACCCTGTTAATTCTGCATACACAATTAGACCACTTCTAGCAGTATGAAAAGGTATTTGGGTTTACAGTCAATTTCACTAAATCTGAAATCCTAGGGCTCAAAATATAAAGGCAAGTTAGGGGGGTATTTAACAAATGTCCCCGTTCAAATGGGCAAAGAAGGTCATTAGATATTTGGGAGTGCAGATCAGACTGACACTTAATGTATTATAGAAGCCAAATTATACAGCCCAATAAGAGAAACAAAGAGTGACTTGGCTAGATAGGGACCGTTGTTCATCTCTTGGGTGGGGATGAAGACAAACTTTGAAGATGGATGATTGCTATATTTATTTCCATGCCTTGCCGGTAATGGTACAGACGCAAGATATGTGCCAGATGCCATTGGCATGGGATAAGTTTGTCTGGCAGAAGAGCTTAGAGTAGCCAGGGAGGTAGTGCATTGAGTTAGATGAAAGGGTGACGTGGGCCTACCAGATACAAAGACATACTACATGGCTGCAAAGTTGCATATTGCTTTTGAATGGTTACTTAGGGAAATTGACAAACATTGGCCTATCATCCACATGCTCTGTTGGACAGGGCACCATGGGGCCTGCTTTGGCTCCCTAAACACGCTAGGCCAAATGTAGCTTATGTTTTCCGATACCACAAGACCAGTCATGAAAGCTTGGGACTCCGTCAACAGATTTACATTGATAGCAACCTTCCTAAATGCTGGAGAGATTGTAACAAAAAGGGATGCATCCTTTATGTGTGGTACGCTTACCTGGTGCTTACACTGTTCTGAAAGGAAATAGAGTCACATTAAAAAAAAAGTTCCTGTCACAACAGTGCTAGGTATCTGACCACAGAATTGGGGAGGGCTTGGGAGAGGAGACTGGACTGTGATATAGTATTCGGTGTTGGCAGCAAAACAGGAAATTGTGGAACACTGGAAAAAATAAGTGCCCCAGACGTTTTGTACTGGGCACGTAGGCATTGGATTTTAATATGATGGAAATATATGACCTGAGGGACGAACACAAGAAATCTGAAGCTGTGTGGAAACCAGCAATTGACTATCTACAGGGCAAGTCACAACCTGAAATGTACATGAACGCCAAGAGCTCCGAGATTAAAGTGGACTCCAAAGGGCTATCATGGAGACACCTGAGACTAAGCACAGAAAAGTAGTATGTAAATGATAACTCACAAGTTGGTGCTCATGTCCAAGTTGTTTTTGTTCTTTCAAGAGAGCAGAAGGTACCACAAGGGGGAGAGCAACAGAAGTAAACGGTATACTGCACTACCGAAATTAGGTTCCTTAATGTAAATTTGGAGATAACTAATATAATGTTATAACACATCTTCCAGGAACTACAGATTGAGGATTGGTTGATACAGACGCCCGGGACATCTTGTTTGGGGTCAAGGGCAACAAGTTTTTATGTTTACTTTGTCCTTGGGACAAGTAGGCCCAACCCCCTGCAGCACAAACCCTTTGGCTGCCTGTTTACAGAGAGTTGAACTCTCTGCAGTTGAGGTAATGTGTTTCCAAAGGATAATGCTGTTCGAACTTGTATTTATGGTTCATTATTTGAAAGCCTTCATTATTAGGGTGCGTGCTGTAAATAAATGTTTTAAGGTCACACTTCACTACTGACGTTGGTTCCAGTACAAAAAAGAAAAACGTGTACACACGTTTGAAAAGTTTAGGCTAAGAGGCTAAGTATAATGCTCCCAGAATGCTCTCTGATTATATGCAAATGAGGTGTCATTTAGTAAAATGTGTTGATGCATGCTAGTATTTCCCAAAAATATTTCTAATGGAAAATCAGTGTAACCATTTTCAACACGATTATGGGAAGCATGAAAATAAACAAACACTGACAAAACCAACTGATCGGACATATTTTTATAAGTCTTTTAGTTTCATCAATGCGTGTCTTGTTTTGACATGGCTTTTGTAACACTTTATTGTTGTGGGAGCTACCAGGCCCTCAACATTGTAACAAACATTGGCAAAACCCCCCCAAAAAGTTTTTGAACTCTTAAAGCACACGTTGCCACCAGCGGCATAACAAAGGCCCCGCAGCCACCCTCCAGGTGGCCCCGTCAGCACAGCACCTGCCCTGAGTGAGTCTGGAGAGGGGGCTCCTCCATGTTCTTTGCAAAGGGGCACCCTCCAGTTTCGTTATGTCACTGATTGCCACTGTAGTTCCTGACACTGAACAAAACTACTTTGTGTGGCAATATGCTCCTTGTGGAAGAGCAGAATGCGATCACTCAAAGTAAAGCCAGCCGAAAGAGAGAGAAATAGAAGTTTAATAAAAACAAAATGTCTTTGTTAACACCAGACATAATTAGGGACCAAGACCCACATTTAGGTAGCTTTTTGCATGTCGCAAACAGCGACTTTCGCTGTTTGCGACATGCAAAAAGCACATTGCGATGCACAAACCCAGTTTTGCGATTCAGTAACCTGGTTACCGAATCACAAAACGGGTTTGTGACTCGCAATTAGTAAGGGGTGTTCCCTTCCTAATTGCAACTTGCAGTGCAATGTAGGATTGTTTTGTGACCGCGAACGCGGGCGCAAACCAATCGCAGTTTGCACCCATTTCAAATGGGTGCTAACACTTTCGCAAAAGGGAAGGGATCCCCATGGGACCCCTTTCCCATTGTGAATGTCACTGTAAACATTTTTTCAGAGCAAGCAGTGGTCCTGTGGACCACTGCCTGCTCTGAAAAAATGAAACGAAAAAGTTTCATTTTTCGTTTTTGTTATGCATCTCTTTTTCCTTTAAGGAAAACGGGCTGCATTACAAAAACAACTGCTTTATTGAAAAGCAGTCACAGACATGGTGGTCTGCTGTCTCCAGCAGGCCACCATTCGTGAGGGGGTCGCAAATTGCGACCCACCTCATGATTATTCATGATGTGGGCATTTGCGAAGCCCTTGCGAATCACAGATGGTGTCATGGACACCATCCTACATTCGGATTTGCGACTCGCAATTTGCAGGTCACAGATCTGAACCTACCTACTTGTGGCCCCAAATTCTTAAAGAAAGTCACAAAAGTGCACCCATGGTATATGTCGTACCCCTATAAAATATTTGTGAACTGTATTTTAGCGTGGGTAAATACGATGTGTAGATTTGCTCATGTGAAAATCTATTGAGCATTTGCAAGTTCATTTTCCCTCCAGCAACTTTCTTCCCAACCCTGGAAGAAGTTCTAATTCTGCCATTGTCAGGAGTAAATGTCCAACCTTTCTTATTATGGGAAAATATTAGAGAGAAGCTGCTAAAAATCTTTAAAACATGCAGGTTAGTAGGTTTGCAGACTCAAAGGCATTCCAGCCCTGGAACTATTGCTTACTGCTTCCTCCAGCCCCAGTATGCAGATCTGCAGAAAGGTGGAAAAATAAGGAAATTTCTACAGTAGGGATTGAAACTCCAAGTATTTAAGCCCTACTATGGTAGTAGCCCTGGCATAATCAGAGAGGCTATTAATTGCTGCCATAATTTGTCGCCACACTACATGGCACCAAAGGGACAAGTAGATCTTTTTACAGGACAACTAGATTTGAGAAGCAACCTGTCCCCTGGACAAGTAGATATTTTAATAAATTCCACACCCCTGTGATAAGACAGCTACTAAGAAATACACAGCCACTAGAAACTCCATGTTTACTCATTCTCTAGGATACTCTGTAGTAAATATTGAAGTAACACCTACATATGCCTTTGTTTAGGGTAAACGTTCTAGTGCTTGAACTCTGCAGAATTTCCGAAAACATTCTTTTACTGCCCTACAACCTGAAAATCCATACACATCTATCATGCCCTCTGGGTAAAGAAGGGGGGGGGGGGGGGGTTTGCAAGATAAAGGTCCATGGAGTCTCCGTAAAGGCATAGGGAATTCTCAAGAAATGTTTGGAACGCAACTTAGACTTTCGGAAATTCACAGCTCAAAGACTAACAAAAAACACTAGTACTGAACCATAAAATGTGTCTGAAACAAACCCTTAAGTTGAATTCTATGTTTAGGCCATCTATAGCATACTTCTATTTAACATAATGAATGCGCAAAGAAAATAGCTTAAATTATTTTTGCTCAAGCATTACCCTAATCTACTGAGCATCCACTCTTAAATAAAACGGATATGTACAGATTTTAGGGGGGGTGAGAAGAGCTCGACGGGCTTTGCTAGAGCTGGTATTCAATAGGTTAGACAGGGGCTCGTCTACTAATTTAACATGGTATTATCAGGGATCACAGCTCTGGTAACCTGCTCGAGTGGTTGAAGGCAGCTTTGTAGATTACATTTTAATGGGAAGGCCCATGGTGAAGGTACCTTGGCTCAATGTCAAAGAGAGACCAGCTAACATGTTACGCTTCCCTGCAACACAAGTAACACAAAGGTTTGGATTAGGAGGAAGCTAAATAGGGTTGTGAGGATGAGGGTGTATTATATTGTAGGGCTGTGCAGCTTTACCGTGGAATACACTTGCAAAAACCGTCTAGGATCCAGTCAGGCACATTTGAACAACCTTAAACTCAACCCTGGGTAGCCATGGCTTCAACCAGCAAGGCTTGCACAAAGGAACTTAATGTGAAACATTTAACAGTACCAAACAATGAAATAACAATGCCACATAACACTAAAGAAACACAACACCAGTTCATAAAAATAGATTTTGTTTTTAAGAATTTTAAGAGTCCAAGATTGCAAAATCCACTAGAGAGTTCCAAAGATATAGATTTTTAAAGATTTATCACTTTTTAATTCAACCGCAAACAAGCACTGGACAATTTAAAGCTCGCAAACTTTTGAAAAGTTTGTAAAAAGTTAGTTTGGCTACTCCACCAGGGTTGGGTGACCAAATCTGGCAGGATAGAGGTCTGCGGGCAAAGGGGGTGAAGAAAGGGAGAGGAGGGAGGTTTTAAATGGGGAACATTTGGACAATTACCTGGCTACCAGAGCATTTTCTGGGCCAATTCCAAACTTTACAGCACGACCGCTATAGACTTTAATGAAGTGTCCTGATGCTGGAAATACAGGATGAAAAGATGCTCCGGTTACTGTGAGGTTGACAGGGTGCCTTTGTGGTGATTCCTTGGTTCACAGGTCATGAGGAGCCACTCTGGCCACAGAGGTCAGGGTCCCATAGAGTCCTCTTCAAGATAGTTGAAGGCCAGCTGCGGCTGGGCTACCAATTTCCAAACACTGCAACCACAGTCCTTTGGTGGAGGTTAGTGTCCCTCCTGGGTGACCAATCTGGACTTTGAGGACACTCATTTGTCCAGCGGACTCAGGTGCAACTGTTGGCTATCGAGGATCTGTCTCTTGGAGTGCCCAGTGGCAGTCAGCAGCGATTCTTCTGAAGTGGCCACCAACTTTCTGGTTTGGGCTTCTTCAGCTTTAAATGTCCCTGGTCTTTTCCAGGGGGCCAGCCAACTGACCCTGGTCAGGAGGCAACTTTTCCCTGAGCCAGGAGCCAAAGGCAAATTTTACTTTGTTAGAACAAGGTGCAGTCCAACAGACAATGCAGCCTCTCAATGTGTGGGCCAGGCGTCAGCAGGGTGGTCCTTCTTCCAATTCCGACATGATTAGAGGCTCAGGGCCACAGTGGCATATTTATCCCAGGAAAGTGGCCTGAGGGGACAATGTGGTCACTATCCAGTGGGCTACCAGGTCCCCCCTCCTTGGTTACGGTTTTCCATTGATGTGTGGCATTTGGCAATCGCAGAGTGCATTATTCTAGCCACTCTCAAAAGGTCTGAACCCATCCTCGGCATGTCCACGGGAAAACTGGTTTGGGCACTGGTCGGCCCGCTCTGTCCTCATCTCCAGCCGTCTACCTGAACAAAGGGAAGCCCCTCTGGTGTGTTATTGCCATTTACCCACCAAAGCCAGCTTCTCCTTTGAAGCTTGCCTTTTGGGCCAAAACCATAAGTGGCCTCCTGCAAAGGGCAGGCTTCTATTGTTCCTCAGTCTGGAAGCCATTCACACTGCTCCCTAGGTGGGCACAAAGCAGTCTGTTGGCCAGTGCCCGTGTGAGGCCACTGGACCAGCTGGGTAAGAGTGTCAACTTTCTAAAACGTGCATTATATTATATTCAACCGAGGCATCAGGGCCGGTCTAATGCCACAATTAATTTGATATCTTACACTAGCCATCTAGGTAGTCCCATTCAGAAGTTAGTCAGGCTGGGGTGCAAGCCCGTAACTCTGTACTAGCCAATGGAGAGACTAACTTTTCCACAGCAAAACAACAACTTTATTGGGTTTGCTGCTAAGACACATAGAAAAATATATGTCCTACTTAATAATATACAGCTCCTTGTCATACGACTCTACATGCCTTCCTTAGGGGAGACTTACACATATTATTAAGGAAAGTGGCAGCTTTGACATTAGTTGTAATGGCAAAGTCAAACTGGCAGTGTGACAACTGCCGTTCCAGTCTGCAGTGGCAGGGAGCCATTTTGTACTTTGTCCCTTTCAGGGTGGCACAATCCGTACTGCAGCCCTGGGCGGACATCGGCCTTACATGCCCTTCGTACCCAGCAATATTGCCCCCCTGTAAAGCGTTAAACTCCTCTCTTATTCCAAATAAGTCACACCTAATGTATGCGCTAAGTAGCCCATAGCGCAAGGTGCATTGTAAATAAAAGGTTGGGCATTATTTTGTTTTGCATGTCCTAATAGTGAAAAACTCCTAAATTCATTTTTAACTATATTTAATAAGTGCTAACTTTTGACTGGGGACAGATAAGCATTTCATGTTTGGTATCTATGAAATTGCATTTAAAAATCCTGATTAATGGTAAAGTCTGACTTTAATTTATAATTTTGAAAATGGCACTTTTAGAAAATTTGCATTTTTCTGCCCTTTAGCCATTTGGTGCCTGCAACATGTCCTAGGTCACATGGCTGAGTGTAGTTGGCAGGTAGACTCCTTGGACACTACCTGCAGCCTTGGTCCCCTGAACTTAACCTTCTTAGACCTTTTTCCCCAGAATTCATTCTAAGTCCGAAGTTAAGCGTTGTACGAGCCCAATCCACTTCTTGTATCTCACCCACGCTCCACCACGGTCAGCCATATTTTTCAACTTTGACCCGGTCTTGGAGACTAGATGTCTGCAGTTCGTGCTTTGATCTTTAAGGCTCTAGTTTTTACTAAAAACTGTAAACATTTACAACTCTGGTTCTACTGATTGTAGTTTTGTCATTTTAGTGTAAAATGATTTATTAAAATGTACTCTATTTTTCTAAACTGGTGTGGGATTTGTCTTGTGTTGTGTTTCTATTTTATTACTGTTTATGTGTTGGATAATATTTTACACATTAAGCCTAACTGCTTTTTGTGCAAAGCTACCCAAGGTTAAGCAGAGGTAAATTAGGTCACTTTTGCGGTTCACCCTGACAGGGATTGCGGTTGTTGCTTGAACAGGGCTAACAACTCCAGTCAACCAACAACCCACCCACTAAAAAAAAGAAAAGAAAAAAAAAAAAAAAAACTATTTTTGTGTATTACTGCTGCAAATCTGTGTTAAATGTTTAAATTACATAGAAAGAGCAGTACGGCTGGCTGTAACCGAATGTAAAGACCGTGTGTTTTTGGGATGCGATACATGCTATTACTACAGAAGATGTGGTGTATATACTTCCCAATCATACATTATACATGCTGCACAGGTGAGGCTTGTCAAAACTGAGACAGCTGACTCTAGACTTGCACAGAGCATCTATGTACTTACCATGAGACCAATATTTACACTGCCACAGGTGATGAAACTGTTGATCAGCCTAGATTACCTCCTTGGCTCATCGGGGCCTAATAGCTTTATGGTCAGCTGACATACTCAAGATATGTTTGAACTTTTCCCAAACAAGTTCACTATAGAAATTTTTGGGAAATGAGAAATGGGACATGTATGATGTACCACATGTTTACCATGGTAGTAAACGTTCCAGCTTGAGGGTCAAAATGATACTCATGCAAAATCGGTATCTTGTGCTTAACAAGTCACACACACAGTCTTTGAACAGGTGGGGATATTTTCTGAGCAGTCACTGATTCTGGATTGAATTTATTATTGGCCGAAACCTGCAGCTCATGTCATACTATTTGTTTGAAGAGGGGTATGACTTCATGTTTCTGCACACCTCCAACAGCTGGCACGTACGACTGACTATATAACACAAACATGGCATTTAAAGGAGGGGGGTACATGCCTAGAATCATACTAGGGGAATGTTGATCAATCATGTACACAGAACTGGTCCATGTTAAAAAGACCACAGGCTTTGCTTTGCTCTGACCATAGAAGGGTCACACACAGATTGCTGTGAAACAGAAAAAAAGAAAATCACAGATTACTCAGTTCTTGAAGCAACAGTAGAATACTGTTAAAAGGGAAAAATACACATAATTATAGACACTGGTGAAGGAAGGGATGAGGGTCATTCGTAATGCCCTCCCTATCAGGAAAATTGGATAGAGGTCACTTCTGTGGAGAAGGAACCTGCGACTCAAAGCCCTCAAAATATTGGCCTGTGGTAGTAAATCATAGGGAGGAGGCCATCACTCTTCAGAAGCACATCCCCAAGGGCGTCCGAGACATCCTGCAGTAATGTTTCTAAGTAGGAAGGGTTGTGTTGTCCAGCACCTTATGAAAGCACAGACAGTGTGTCCAGATCACTGCACACACATTCAGTAACACTGTAAACTGCGGGTTTGAGTCTTTCCTTTATGCCTATGTATACTACTATACCTCAAATGATTCTGAGCCAGGTACCAAAAAATACGCAAAGTTAATTCAGGCTATAAAAGCAAGAGAGCAAACGGCAACACACGGGCTCCCTGAAGAAATCCTATAAAAAAGAGCTCTCCGGAGGATTTGCTACATAAGGACTGCCAGATGTTGGGTGTTAATATTTGGGAGGAAGTCGAAACAGAGACTTAGCCTAAAGAGTTTTTTTATTTTTGTATTTTGGCTTTACAGTAGCTTGCAATCCTAGAGCACCGCGAGGATATGACTTTCCATAATAACTATAATTTGGACTACTCAATGTCAATTATAAGACAATCAAGGACACCACATACGCAATTTGCTTCAAGTCTTTTTTTCCAAACCTCCTGCAATAAACATCAATTTACTGAATGACAGAGGCAAGGATCCCAGATGACATGAGACTTTTGGAGAAAAAAAATGAAGGAATAAATAAATACAGATAGCAAAAAAACATGGGGACAAGTAAACACATTGCAAGCAATTATGGCTACTGATAAACAGAAATAGTATTCAAAAGATTTCATAATAAAAACACTCACATGTGGGAATGGTTATGTGCCCTCCAACCTTTCCTTAGCACTTAAACCTCACTCAGGGCATTACACATTATTCAACGTTCGGAAAGACGTTAGCAAAATAGTTTACCCGTTGTAGGCAGGATTATATAATGCCTGCATTACATTCAGATTTACAATGCTAATCTTAAAGAGAAAAAAATACTCAGGCTCTGGAATTAGCAACTCTAGAACAAAAGATTCTTCAAATAGGTACCTAATTTGTGCTATAGATAGATAGATAGATAGATAGATAGATAGATAGATAGATAGATAGATAGATAGATAGATAGATAGATAGATAGATAGATAGATAGATAGACACAAATTTGTTGCTGCTGTTTGATTACTTTAAGACTGAACAAAGATCGATCTAAGTCTTCATAAACAGAGACATGAGACCAATAACAAACATCCCATGATCAAGGACGGGTGGATTTTGAAAAACATGAAATAAAATGGAATCTCATTTTATCATTGCGTCTGACGATGCTAAAACCACAATCTCTGCCATGGGTTTAGCAGGGGCTCACTAAGGCCACAAAGAATCCACTCGAGGTCAGACTGAGTTCAGGCTACACTATTATGGAATCCATCTATATCTCCAAGCATGTGGTTTTACTGCACGGTTAGGGTGATCTTGTTTGAGACCGACACAATAAGCACCTAAAAAAAAAACAGTTTAAGGAACCACTAACTCAGGAGCCTGGGAGCTGCTATAACTAACTACTTTAACTTTTAATTTGCTTTTTCAAAGACAAACCACATTACTTTAACTAACAAAGACAAGGGAAGAAATTGTTTTGTTATTTTCATTTCCATTTTTGTGAACAGGCCACGACACAAGCAATAACTCTTTTCTACAGGTTAAAGGTCTGAATACTTGAAATACATACAGGCATGTCACTAACTGCAGTCCTTAGAAATGAAAGGTACATTGAACTGAAAACAATACTGAAACCAAATAAACCAGGACAAAATGTAGCTTGGAATGTTGATCTCTGATTAGTAGACTCACAACTGAAAAGAAATATAGAATTCCCCTCGGTGGCAGGATGAGTGCAGTATGTGCGTGACACTACACAGATACTTAATAAACGTATTCTGTGTTCCAACTCCCAAATCCCACTACAAACTGGCAAGGGGAGTGCTTATTTTAACTTTCTTTTGTGGTAAAGAAAACCTCTAGGTGCATCATTAAATGGCAAATGTGCAATGATTATTTATGGTTCTATCTCTGCTACTATATAGTCAGCAAGATGGCCTCTCAGAGCAGTATCAAGAATTAGCAAAGTGTTCAGGGAAAAGGGGGAGAAGAACTCCCTGCACACGGAATTTATGGCTGTCCTAATGATTTGAAACTAGACGCATGGTCTGTAGCTGTGCTTTCACTTTATCAGGATGCCAAGTAAAAGAAATCCATATATGAGCATTAACAGACATATAATCCCTCCTGCTGAACCCTCCATGTGTTTGTTCTGAAACCTTATGGAGAACTACAGCCATGTGAACATTACAGGGGATTTAATACCATAAACATAAATACAAGTACACCTTTCCCCAAACTTCTGTGTTGTTGGATTAACTACTCTATGCAAGAATCTTCTCTAAATTGGATCTCATAGGGGAATACAACAAAGACCGTATAAGAAACTTACAAATGGAACACAGCAATGAACATGCAACATGGGCATTGAGTATCTTGTAATGCATGCTGAACACTTAAACACAGAATTATTCACATTTCCCAGACATTTGATATATATATAAATATATATATACACTCACACACACATTGATGTGTACTTAGACAATAGCCTAGCGTTTCTTGAGACTATGGAAGTACTTTAGCAAAATCATTTTCTACATGTCAAGACGAAGAAATACAAATCTGAGAGCCTATCTTCGACTCTGTTAAAGAAGGCACTGGGATGCAAGTGGGACTCAGTAAGTAAGCACTATTACAGTGGGCCAGGCCAATCATTAGTAAAAGATGTTCAGACGTTCTAGAGTCTTATTTTTTATGGATACTTCATAAAGAAAATCTCATCCTCTCCCAGAAAGGTATTTGAATTAGGATGATAGAAAACAACAAACAAGGGCATTCTTTATATTTAATTCACCTTTCACCCCAGCTTCCACACTGCAGCATCCTGCCACACCTCAATCTTGCATAGCAGGATCTAATGTGATGCAAAGGCGAAAGTGGCCGTCATCAACTACTCACACCTTCGGCTTATTATTCCCACATCCTCACCACTGCCAAACAAACCAACAATATCCATGATCAACTTTCAACAACAGCACCACTGCCCAAAAGGAGACATTTATTTTGTAAATCGGTGTACATAAAATAACAATGTGTGATATCTTAAATCCATATAGTGTTTGAACCATAGATATCCTTGCTGGATTTTGTTCTGTTGGTTTGAAGTAAACTATTTACCAGGCTGGTGCTAGAAACGAGCTTTGCGAATTCACGCATATGTGGAGCGCCAAAGGGTGTAATTCCAACATTTGATTATATCAAACGATGTTATGTTTATTCTCAAGCTAATCCATTTTATAAGTTTGACTATCACCATCTTCCAGCACCAGGAACACTGAGATGTTTTCCACAAAGAATTTGTTTGACTAGCTTCGTGATGCTGTAGTGTCCCACTGAGGTTTGCAGTTTCTCTCCAGATTGTGAGTGACTCTGTTAAACATGTTACAAACTGCCTGAAACATTTTCTCCAGTCAGCAAACATCGACACAAAGATCTGTCAGTTAAATCACTCCACGCAATGCCCCCTCCTGCCTTAGTTCCAGTATGTACATAAACTTCATAATGCGGTTCCGTTTTAAGGAGAATTTTCTTTTTAACTTGAAGACCTGTGGCTTTTTTTTTTTTTATTACCAAGAATTCTGCACTACATGAAAACAGCCTGAGATAGATCCAGGTAAGATACTTACTTGGGTGAATTCCAGCAGCAGAACATAGAGGGATCACGTGACATACAGGAAAAAGATCACGGAGTCATAGGGAATAAGATGTGCATGTTGGGGAGGGGTGCTTTCTCTCTTAAATTACTGAATGGGGGGGCACATATCAAGTTATGTACTTCTTCCTTTGTGCAAATTCAGATAGTTAAGATGGTGCTCAAAGATAAATCCATACACAGATTATCAAGCCCACTGTGGGTAGCAGAGAGGTAAGTGGACCATTAAATGTTACGTCTGTTTTCTCCTAAGCTTTCATTGGTTTACAATCAGCCTGGTTCTTACTCTGTATTTTCTAGTTTATATGAAGTATTTGTTAAATATCTGATGTAAGCTTTCAATCTAGACACACTTTATGGAGCAGTACATTGTTTACGTTTGATACCATTACATCTACTTTCACTACTTCCTTGTGACAACATTACCTATGGTATGTAGTGTGAGACATGTGGAAACAAAATATTTATTATTTTGTGAACCACAGAAGCAAAGCCTCCAGTGGTCCTTCCAGCCCGCGAAACATCTTTAGTGCATTGCCATGTAGCCCCTTACATAATGAGCCAATCACAGAAGGGATTTAATTCCCCGATTAAAATGCTTTCCATTTCCAGCCTTGACTTACCACCGAAACATCCACAGTACGCCCTGCACGCCCTAACTTCCTTTCAATTAATCACGGGAGGTTTCCAGTAAAAAACAAGTATTAGCAAAGAGTTATGATTTTGGCAATTGGAGACATATGCCTCAAAAATAAAATGAAGACAAAAGGAAAACGTGAGAATGCAATAACAATTTTAAATTTACAAATAATTCCCCATCGCATATAATATTAATACAGCAATTCAGCTGCTTCTTAGCAGGCAGGTGCACTTACAACAGGTATGGAAGCCCTTTTTATTTGTAATGCTGCCACGAGAAAATAAGTGTCTTATCGTCTTAAGGAATGCATTTCTGGCATTAAATTACTGTATCCTGAACACAGGAAAATGACTGAAAAAATACAAAATGATAAAAAGAATGAAAAAAAAGCTTTGGTAAAGTTGGACCACTAGCCCTGGCACTTAAGTACACTTCTATTTAAGTGGATGTCCACATAATCATTCAAAATGTTATCACTCACTACACAGAAAAAGCAATGGCCTAACACAACTGGCTCAATGCCTCGTGCTGTCTGCTGTAGTGAGCAGAAGCAACATGTGCATGTCATCAGAGCCAATCAGAGGATGAAGATGGCGGACCCAAAGCACCACTATTTATGCATCGTTTATTCATGATTTGTTTATTTATTCTATGAGGCTGGCAATACAGCTAAGGCTGCCTTTAGGCCAGTTGTTAATAAAAATGATTCAAAAACTAAAGCAGAGAATGCAAGGGCTTAAGCTCTCTTTGTAATCACATGTGGAGCATGTTCAAGTGAACCCCTACCACCTCAGAAGCCTTTAATCGATAAGTGCTACTTACTAAGATTACCCAGGGTGACCACTACTAAAAGAGTAAAAGAGCAAGACTGATTCCAGTTTGGGGGTTGGAAGAGCCTGTTGCAGAAAAATCTTCTGCATCCAGAATGTCCCTCTCTCCTTCTTACCAATTGCCATTCTCATGATACCATACATTGAAAACATGATCAACGCAGTCAACTAACAACCTCATTCACTGCCCCGGTAACCAAGAGTAACATGCATACACATACAGAGTCCACGCCCCATCAGCATGCAACACCTTTCATCATGTAAACCTCTGTCACACCAGACTGGAGGCAGCATCTCAGTCATCCACAACTTCACATAGCCATGCACTCTCCAGGATCAATCCATAGTGAAGTCAGTTTTACTTCTCACCCATCACTTCCCACTTACTACACCCCAGACAGTCACATTCAACCCCCATTTGAAGACATCCTGGATTAAACTAAACATTCAACATTGAATTTGAGAACCTCATCACCATAAACTCAATCAACTGTTCATAACACATGTTCCTTAGGAACTACAATCTCCTCGGTGAAACAACTACCAAAAAGAATGAGGGAAGCAACTTTCAGCCTTTTAAACACCAAAGACAACAGGACGATGTCATCGCATCCTGCAGACGTTGATGGATGTGTCACCAACCTACTCAAAACAGACAGAAGCATGCATTTCTGAAGAAAGTCAGTCATGACCCAGAAAATATGGGCAACTACCTAGGAATAATCCACCTCCCATTCCTAGGTAAGATAACTGAGAAGCAGTTGCACGCCATCTCCATGAACAACATGGGACAATGTCCTCCTAGAGGACTCTTAGTGTATCTCAGGATTGCTGATGATTCAGATGGTTGATGACACTAGGCAGAATTAGCCAGGATAGAGGCAACGCAAGCATCCTTGAGCTCTAGCTCACTAACGAGCACAGTCCGCCATCAAACCCAGCTCAACATCCAATTATATGATGGCTTCAATAACACTGCTCTTCAGTGAATCAACTCTTATCCCACAGATATAAAGCTTGTCCAAATTATCACCTCAAGGTGCTAGTGGCATATGGCCTTCCTCGAGTTATCCAATACCCCTGTCACCCTTAACCTCTAAATGAGTGTACTCTAAACCAATGGGGAATATTGAGAACTGCCCATAGACTTATGAGGGGCAAGCCTACCTGACAGTGTCCTCCCTAAGTGACATGAACCACCCAAAGAGTTGCTTCATCATTATCAAAGCCTGGATGTCAAAAATCTACCTTATACCAAACTCCATGGAAATAGGACTTTTCCCGATTACTGGCAGTAACAGACAAGCTAAAATAGAAGAATGGACCACATAATTAACATCAAACTATTTACACATCAATCATGGGAACTAGGTGCTTCATATTTTACATCCAGTGCAGCCTCTGCTTTAAGGCTGTCTTCACCAAGAAAAACAAAACATCCTGGCATCAGCTCTTCTTTCTTGCCTGTGATAAGGCCTCCAGAGAAAATTAAGAATCATAAGCACTAATCATTAACAAGAGAATGAACTGCTGTTGTTGCTTGAATGTTTAAAAACATGCTCAGAACTTAGCCTAACCCATGCTGCATGACTTGGAAAACTTGCTAGGCTGGCATAATGTTTTTGTTCTCACTAAATGTTTCTTCTATAACCTCTTCCTGATCTATGAAACAACCTTTTTCTATAAGACAATAGAACCAGTATTACTTACACTCTTACCCACCTACTAAACTGCTTTGGAATGCGTGGACATATATTTAAAAGTAGAAACATTAACGTTGTATGAGTGATGTGAATTACGTGGGTGTCATACTTATGTGTACGAAATTGTTCTTACAGAAATGAAAGCATATGATAACGGAAGAGAATGTATCCAACCTTGCCATCCAAGACAATGTATTGTTTAAATGAGACAATATCACCTATTTTTACATTGTAAACAATTGAATCCATTAATGATAAAAGGTGTCCTAAGGAAAGCAGGGGGAGCGGTTTCAGAATAGGAGATGAGAGAACACAGTACTATGATGAGTCAGTTGGTGAAACACTAAGAGATGACCCCTGTGCCTCCTTCTAGCCACTCTTTCTTTGCAGCTGTGGTCGCTGGACCTGAGGGCTATAGGTGACTATATAGACAAATGAATTACAGAGAGACTGAGAGTCTCAGAGCTAGATCATACTGAGCTGACTACGTTAGTTTAGGGAAATAGAATTGAGTATAGAGAACATTGTGAGACTTTTTCAGTTACTGAGCTGTTAGATACAACAGTTATGCATTAGGTCTTAGAGAGAGTGGATAAACTGTTTCAGTATAGTATTACAGCTGTAAGCATATAAGACAGAAAACTGTGTGAATCATGTGTAATGTAACAGATTGAACATTCTTGTCCAACTTTTGCGGACTGAGAAACAGTAATATTCAGAGTTACTGCATTTCGTGGGATGGAGACGAATAGAATAGGGACAGATTTGGGACACTTCATGTGTGTTTCTGTAACTTGATATTATTTGATTAATAAACGTTATTAAAACTTTGGAGAATAAATAACATAAAACTATTGTAACTATGTATTGCCTTTAAGAACCCAATGTGTTCAATAGTTGATGGCTGATGCAGTGCTGTCATTCCTTTTGCCACTCTCTGAGAAAGGTCCATACTGAGAGTCCAGATAGAAAGATACTGAAGAGGGGTGATGCATCCAGCACCTGTCTGCTCCTCCAGGACTGTTGCACAGGTGTTGGTAATATCCCACCTAAAATGCAGAAATGCCCTACTCTCAAACCTCCCAGAAACTCCTCTTACTCCACAAAATAAGGCAAGCAGGAAGATGGAGGGGTTTCAGGCATGATACTGCTCATGAAGTTGAAGGCTTGTGTCTTGGGTCACTTACCAGCCAGCGTGCCGGTCAGGCTCCCCCGCCGGAGCTTGCAGTCATCCTGGCTCAGCTGACGGTGCAGTTTGACTTTGCCCGATGAGGAGAACAAGTCAGGGTTGCTAAGCTTTCTGAATGGTAAGTGTGTTGGCCCTGTTGCTCCATCCTGGGGAAAACAAAAGCATGAATGTTAGATAATCTGATAATTACTTTAATCCTAAAAACAGGCTTTATTATGTGTAATGATGACAAGCTAAGTTTTAGAAAAGGGCAGTTCATGAAAAATTGAGAGGAGGGTTAATTAGTTCAACTGCGAGTTCAAAAGCTACACTTCAATGTTTCCAAACATTAATAGTACATGAGAGCATTCACCTTTTAAGACGTTCTGCAGTAATAATTCATTAAAAAAACGTCTAAATGGGATGAACATTTTCACCTGGGGATTGAAGAATTCTATGCCTTTTTCACCACACTGTACATACCAATTCCGATAAGCTAACAAATCCGGTAGAGAAGTCTCTGTACAGGTAAATACCTCTCTGTACTTTCCACACTGTTCTCGCAACATAATGCACCACACTTTTCAGAAGAAATACACAAACAGAAAATATACTACCAAGCTGTGCTCAAAACCTGTTTCTGTTTTTGAACCATTTCTCTAAGGCATTTAAGGGCTTAAATTGATTATGCGAGGGAAGAAGAAGGCAGGACTATTGGACACGAAATTGTAGTTGCCTGTGCCAGGACAGAAAACTACACTCGGATACAGACTGAGGACAGTTGTATAATACACATAACAAAAACAAAGATGACTTGATTTAATAAAAAATAAACAACTGAAATAAATTTGCCCCAGGAGGCTGCGAAGACAACTTTGAAAGAGCACTGGGATAAACTTGTGAGGGATTCTAAGAGTACACTGAAATTATAGTATACAGAGAGCAGGATGATGTAAAATGGGCATAACTTAAGCTCAGACGTGGTGTTTGCTGCCAGACTTTTGGCTTTATCAATACTTGTTTTTTTCATTGATTTGGCAAAGGTTTATTGCTGGGGGAGCTGCCTGACACCTACAAAATGAAAACATTCTATAACAGCATAAATGAGTACGGTTTCAAAAATCACAAATTGCCACAGTGCTCTCGGGCACTGAAAATAACTTCTCTGTGTTGGGGATGCCCTCCTCGAGATAGATTAGAATGTGATCACTCACAATGGCATTAGCCAATGTCTCAAATGGGATGAGCCATTGCTCGATGCTGTAATGAAGTGGTGGGTAGATGAAAACTGGGAATGACAACAGCCCAAATCGTGGAATGGGCTGGATGTAAGCCCCTACAAGTATATATGTTACATATATAATATTACTAAAATCGAAAGGTCGTGTCTAAAGCCAGCCCTAAAAACAGGCCACAGAAAATAAAATACCAAACACACGTTTCTGTACAAAGATGGTTCAAATGAAAATAATGTGCACAAATGGTTTTCTATGCTGTTTATTACTATTTAATAAATGACTTGGAGCCAGGGGTTGGCATTCGTATGTCTTCAGGAGCGTGTAGAGCTGTTGCACGATTATCCAGGGTTGGAGTGACACGTGTAAGACCCTGGTGGACAGGAGGGGCAGCCTAGTGCTGCCTAAGAGCTGCCACTTGGACAAGGGATGAAGGCTATGTTTTTATGAGTTACGGGGATGAGGAATGGGCAGGATTCTGGAAACTTCAGGACACTTGAGCATATCTAAATTTGCAGGCGAAGATGTGAAAAAATAAGAACATTTTAAAAGCATATTTTGTAATAACCTTATGCATTAGTTAGAAGGTAGTCTCTATATGCAAAGAGTTCCATGTCTTACTAAGAGCATATTAACAGACAGGCGTTCAATCCATCTATACAAAAGCTGAAGGTCAATTCTAGTCTGCACTTATACCTGGCACTCAAAGAAATCCAACGGAGGAGAGGCAAAGCAGCTTTGTATATCATTCTCCTCTCTGCCAAAAAGGTACAATACAAGGCAAGGGAAAAATTACGTTTCATATAATCCATCCGGCATAGATCAGAGGGCAACTTCTGCCACTCGCTGAACTATATCGAACCAAATACTTAAGGTGAAAGATACTATCAACTATGTTCCACAAACCCAGTGGCCTATACAGTGCCTAGAAACTTCACTAAACTGCTGAGTATTGGCAAAATGTGTCAAGAAAAATCAGCCGATCCTCCTGTGCTGTGGTTAGTTGGCAATAAGTAACTGCGGTGGATCCGCAACGTCAATTGCGTATTGTGATTGGCTGACAAAACCTGAAGGAAAAGTTGAAGCCTCCATTTTAGGAGTCCCCAAGTCCCAGAAAACAAAATGAAATAAGACTGATGGAGGCAGATTACGGGTATTTTGACCCCTGGGCCATGTTGTGGGGGTCACAGAGGGGCCACCCCTAGCGTCAAAATATTTTAATTTTTTTTTGATTCTGTGGATCTGCCTCAATGTCCAGCGTGGTCCCCTGGAGAACCGCAGTGGAGATGCAGCGCTTCAAAAAAAAAGAAAATTTTAAGTGGGTTGGGTGCAGCAACAGACTACAGGGAAGTCCCTGCGCTGACCCCCATGCAGAGCACTGCAGTGCACGAAGGCTCTAGGTGGTGGGGTCTGCAAGTCCTGTGAATAGTTAGGTGTAGGTCCTGACATCGGGCCTGGCCCTGCACCCAACCCCGTATGCAGCAGGGGGCAAAGGGGACTGGGCGTCTAAGAGGGGTTGGGCACAGTGCTTTATCTTTAGATCTGCAGGTCCTGCAATAGTAGCGCATTGCTTGATATACATACATTTTAAACCTTCATTTCTCATAATAAATACTCAACTGATGAACACCAAATCATTAAAAAAAAACTTTCTCTGCAAAAATCTTTTTTTCCAAATTTGGTGTATTTCTGTTCAGCTGTTTTTTTCTGCGTCGTTCAATTTTGTTATGGAAAAATGCATGGGGAAAATTTTTGGGGTTTTTGTGGCCTCCCCTTTTTTATATGACTTGGGCAGAGTGACAGTTTGCGCAAGTGGGGAAGCCATCATCACATCTCAAATTTTTCTGAGTAAAGTGAACCTGAGTGTCGGAGACCCAGGACCCTTAAGCCCACCAATAGTGCTCTGCAGATCTGATAACAGAAGCATTTCACACACCCCTCCTGGACCCCTTAAAAGGAATCTCATGATCTCACTGTGTTTCTGTAAAGCCTCTTTCTTCCTTTCCAGAGTGCCACAGTTAGACTGGGCAGTATGGGAGTGCTGGCCACTGTGAAGCAGGTGGTAGAAAGCCATGAGGTGATGGCGCGATCATGACTGCCCTTCTTGAAAGCACAGGAGGACTCCACTGTGGACTATCTTTCATCTTCCTGTGGACACCCAAAAACAACATCTGTGGAATTTTCCAGAAATCTCTGTGTTTTAGCTGATTGATTAGTGGCATAAATTTGATTTAAGATCACTATGGTCCTAAGTTGCCTATTGAGTTGGGATACTGGTTTTCTGCTCCACAGTACTCTTTTCTGTAACTGTGCTACAGAAGCATTTCTCTTGCTTGCTCAGTCTAACTCTTGTATGTTTTAGGATGGCTCATAAAAAGAGGTAACGCAGGTTGTGGTTAGAAGTGAGCAAGCCACAGAAAGTACAAGCATGGCTCTTGCTCAACTTGAAGTCCTCTAGGACCCTCAAAGCGAAAACGAGTTGAGCCTTCATGTGGCTTCTGCCTGCCACCCACGATCTGCCCTCATGCACCAAGAAAAAAAACCAAGCCTAAACCTTTTGATGTTAAAAACAAGAGAAAGTAATACCCATTGAGTGTCTAAATTGTATAACTTGAAACCAGTGATTCTGGGATTCATTCTGGCTTCCTCGCTTGACCAAATCGTGTGATCCTAGACAAATATTTTATTTTATTAGGCTTACCTTCGCTTCATTATCACTGATGAAAGGAACCACAAATACCTGAGCACGGGATGTGCACTGAACAAAAACCAATTGATGTCAATGTAATATGCATATAATACAATGTTTCTATAGTTATAATAAGAATCTTGGCCGCATATAGGATATATATGACAACTGGACTGCCTCTCAACTCACACTGTCGTCATGGTGGGAGCCACTAATGGTTTCAATGTCATGTTTAAGAACGAATACTTTTAATAATTGCCATCAATGCAGGGATATCATCTGCTGCATAATGCTAAACGCTTCCACGTGAGAAAGAAATACCTTTAGAATTTTGAAGAGACTGTCATATTTTACCGCAAGTTTCTCGAATGATTTTCATTCTATATATTTTCAGGGCTCGGTTTGTGCGCGGGCTCCCGGAGCCAGTGTGGCTCGGCTCTCTGTGCTTTGCTGGGCCGCCCTCTTCTAGCTGTGGTGTGCACTATTTTGTACAGTTGATATAAATGGTCGACAATACTATGTTGTTAAAAGCTTTATTTCTGCAGAGGTTTAGGCTCTGGGTCAGCAATGCTGTGAACTTCCAACGCTTCGTAAGTCAGAAACACTGCGTTCTGCTTGATGGTATTGCAGACTAACCATCTTCTAAACATTTTTACAGTGCGAGGGGGGGAGGCAATGCCTGGGGGGGGGGGGGGGGAGGAGGGAGGAGGAATGGAGGGAAGAAGGATCTGTGCTGAGGCACCCCTACCTTCCCTCGACTGCCTCAAAAACAAAACAAAAAAACTTCCCAGTCTGACGCCTATGTCCAATTATGTCCAGGGTTTGTTTTCACACCCTATAAAGGTCATCGGTTATGCAGAGACGCCAAACACCAGCTGGAAACTCACTCTATGCGGGGGATTTCCAGTCCGCCTTTCGATCCATCCTGTGATATCGGCTCCCCACTGTGTGACTAGGAGGCGATGTCATGCCACCCTCCATGGCACCGTGTGCACTAACTAGCAGCTCTGGTATGGTCGTCGTGTTCGCTAGTGTCTTCAGTGAGTGGCTACACTGCACAATCGGGAAGGCCGACCCTAAAACTAAAGTTTTGTCAACAACCAGTGACAATACCAAAGTTTCTGTTCTCTCACAAACACACAAGTACTGAGCGGGCAGTGCAAGAATAGATCAATCTCTCTCAATCACTCTCAGATGCTTCTGCAGGTTAGGTTCGATGTTCAGACAAACTACGCTCACGCTAAGTTGTCTTCTGTTCTACCACACTTCACCCTGTTCACGTAGGTCACCAGGCCTGCTGTCAATCACAGAGACGGACAGGCAGCCACCCAGTCAAGAGTCGACAGCTCTGTGCTCACAGCACTGGAGCCCGCCCAGTGACAGGAGGAGGGACGCGCAGCAGCTAAACACTGTTATGGGTGCAAAGGCACTCTTCTGGGTCCTTCAGTGACAAGGATGTCCCCACTACAATTCCCGCCAGCAGGCCAAGGTTACTGCCACTAACAGAACACAAATTCACCTACCAGACTGAAGACTGCCTGTGATCCCCCGTGTAGCACACCCTCAAGTGCATAATCATGGATCAAAAGATGCATACTGCATAGTAACAGATCTCATTCTTTCAAAAATGACTGCCGGTGGAAATTGAGAACTAGTGTTTATCGGAATACACTGGGGCCTCTTAAGGCTTAACCTCCTGCATATCAGACACGGGGCCGACCTTCTGCACAGCAGCAGGCACTTCCTGACGTATGTGTATATATATATATATATATATATAAAGCATCTGTAGCAGGGTAGCACTCCAACACACTTCCCCTAATGGCGCTGATGCAGCTCTGACTAAAAGCTAAAACCTGGTCTGTGCACAACGTCCACCTTTCCCAGAGAAAAATAGCAGCTATTGGTTCACGTTTTACGACTCACAAAGCCCGGGAAATGATACTTAAATAGAAGTTTATATAAATCAGTTTTGTATTAATTTTTTTGCATGGCTTTCCTGTCTTTGTTTACTTTAATTATTAGCCACAGGTCACTCAGGCAGCTCTAAAACACATTTGAAAGTGCTTTCCTTTTATATTTACTGTTTTAAGTACATAGTGATAAAGTGAAAAATGCTAGCTTTTGGTTCATTTTCCTACTTGTTATACCGGCGGGGACATCAAAATACTGATCATGCTGGTAAAAACCTGCCATGTGGCAACACCCTGTGACCCTGATAAAAGAGCAGGCCCCAATGTGAAAGCATTCGCCAGCAGATATCTTTAGATGTCAGAAAACTTGCAATGAATATGTCAAAAGAGCCAGAGCGATATAAAGTCAGACCACAGGCAGACATGGGCTAAGAAATGTCTATAAACTACACAGTTGCCAGACTGCAGCCATAAAGAGCACAACTATTTGTAGAAATCACAAGACACAATTTCATACACGAAAAACTAGTGTTCATAGGGAAGTCAAACCACAACCCATGAGCAACACTGTTATGAGGTGCACGATTCCCGAAACCAGGAAATAAGATCTCTTAGTCACCGACCTCTGAGGTCACGTTAAATCCAGGAGGTACAGATCCTGGGCACAGTGAAATACCAACATGCGCACACAGACCACAAATCCACACGCCAGGCTTGGGAATGCACAGAGAAGGATTCACTCTTGCAGCCACTCTTAGCATTTAACCTATATATAGCTGGAAACCAATTGCTGGGCATTGAATTAAAAATAATACTACCATAATCCCCACAAATACCGGAAGTAGCACAGCTGACGGGATGAATACGTTTTAACTACGGGGAAACCCATACACCACACAGGGAAGCTATGAGCACAGCTCATTTGCTACAAGGAGACCACAAGGCATAGGCTATGCAGTAATCCACAGGCCTCTAACACCTCAATTGAGGGCAGCTGGCAGATTCCCTTGTGGCATTAACATGACACTTCAGAAGTCCTAATCACCACTTATTTTTAGAGTAATTTATCGACCCGGCTAAATGAAGCATTTAATAATCTGAAGTCAGAGTCCACAATTCGTATATTTGATACAAAAGATGTCCAGAGGCGAGAGGAGACAAAGCGAGCCGTGTCAATGTTGAGAAGAGCTCGGGGCTCAGGAGCATCTCAAC
Source organism: Pleurodeles waltl (assembly GCF_031143425.1). Classification (NCBI taxonomy): domain Eukaryota; kingdom Metazoa; phylum Chordata; class Amphibia; order Caudata; family Salamandridae; genus Pleurodeles; species Pleurodeles waltl. The sequence goes on from NC_090443.1 coordinate 957,899,470, forward strand.
TCTTGGAGAAGAGTTCCAAAGGGTCTGCTCCTGAGAAGGTTCACCCAAACAGGCCCGAGTGGTAAGCTGGGAGCACGCGAAGCATGCAAAGTTCAGATGACTAATGGGGGCCAGCAGCTGGTTACAAGGACAGTCTGGAGCGAACACAACCACCATCTAGAACAACAACCCCATCAACATCAAGACAACTCCTATCCTCCTGCAATTTGGAAAGAAACTGAAGACATCTCTTCAAGAAGCATTACCATCCCACAAGTTAGGAAACTATATATAACCAGTTTATCATAAACAATCATGAATCTTAGCAACCACTCCCAATGCTCAGCATCGCATGGCTCCTAAGTTATATTTGCACTATATGAATGTCTTCATATCTGTATCCTACATGACTAAGAATTACAGTGGTCGCTGTGACGAGCTGAAGCCATTCCAGACTGACAAGAATTGAGGGCAATAACCATGGAACACCTCCAAGTCCCATCAGCTGTGTCTGTCCAAGTTGTAGCATCCGTATGAATCAGAGAGGCAGCTGTGCATTCTGAGCATTCCCATAGTTCAAATGGGATGAGGTGAAGGTGTAGAAAGATATTTTCACAGGAGTGACAAAAACCCACACAGCAACTGTTGTAAAAAGTAGCCTGACTATACGAAGTCCGAGACAGCAGATTATGGTGCTGGGAAAGAGTGAGTCCTCAGCATGTAATGTGCTGCATGAATTTCATTAATTGAAAAACCTTTTTTTAGACATGTCTTATGTAAAGCCAGATCCACAATCCTGATCTGTGTCTCTCCAGCACTGGCTTCAGGCAGTTCTTAACCCATTTAAATATGGTGAGAGCGATATTAATTCTGCATCCATCCAGTTTGGATGACAAACAATATCAGCAAGGTGGCAGCATCTGATGTATTTCAGATAAGATTGTTAGATGATGTCCCTGGTAAAGCTGCAGGACCCCATAGTGGGAACTACCTTCAGGGGAAGAAGCAAGGAGCAATGGTTACCCGTAAAGTCCTCCTGGGCTGGACTAAGAAGCGACTGCAGGTTAGTCACCCTAATGGTTGCGTGGCATCCAAAGGAAAAAAAAAAGCATCAACATGATTATGGTAGAATGCGGTCTTTCATCTGTCGATAGAAGCTCATCTGCGATGCACACAGGACAGGCTGGCTACCATGCCTTGCCAGGTAGGGTGATGCAATGCAGTGGAGCATAGCCAGTCCTTAAAATTATGGCATAACTGAGATGCCCCACTATCTACAAATTAATCGTTAAAATATTGAACCACAATAAAAAAAAAGTCAAAAGATTCGCAAATCTCACATTATACACGTGGCCACACAAATGTCTTATCAGGTGGCAATTAGACAACCACGTGCAAAACTGAAAAGTCAATCAAGGAATCCGGTAAAGGAGAAATCATGCTGAAATATCTGTTAAGGCGCCTGCAGTGAAGAGGATCCAATGGCATGGGATTCAATTAATCCCAGCAGGGAGTTTAAGGGCGTCAGTGACACGAAGGCTTCAAGAAGACGCATGCTGGTTCAAACACCTCAGAACTGTGTGTAAAATTTAGAACCCTTATGGAAAAAAAAGAAATTACAAGCAATGGCTACAGACCCCCCATCACGATTACGGTTAGTCTCTGCTGCCCATTCTTGGCAACTGGTTTGGAATTATCTCCTCAAATGGGAATATTGTCAAAACCACAAGGTGAGTATTCCACTATCACGCCTACGTCCCACACGCTGCCCGCACATCACCAACCACCCAGACCCGGTTTCTACATGTTGCTTCTGGCACCAAAGGCCAAATCACAGCACATACTTTAAAAGCATTACTGGGTGGAAGAGCAATGACCTGGAATATCATAATCACCATAAAGGTATGTTTTCTTAGATCTTTCAATCTGTTGGTCGTAGCATTAGGAATATTATTTCATTAAACGTGTGTTGGGAGAGGATAAATACCATAATCCCTGCAAGACTTCAAGCAAAAAATTATGCAAAGCTGCTTGCCCAAAACTGTAAACTAATAAGATGCTTCCAGAGAGATAGGTTAAAAAAAACTGGGTAGTTGCAACTTTTGGTCTGGAGAAACGAGCAGAAGCCTCTGAAAGGGTGAACTCAGATGGTTTTGTCAAATTTAGAAATATATGCGACAATACTTGGTCTGAAATACTTAATAAAACTAAAATATCCTATTCTTTCCAGACAGAATTTTTATCACCTTGAGACATTCACACAGTGTGTCATTTCTTCAGTAAGCATGTGCCACGGGCTGAGAAATCGGGAGAAAAATATCTTGAATCTAAAGTGTGAGATTCCAGAGTATTACTAGAGGGTAGGCTCCCACCAAAATGGAAATCAATTGTCTTGTTAGGTAAACAAAGCTTTTCTTTTAACAACGCTATTTTGAAGTTTTAACAGTATAAAGGCACAGAACAGGTTACACCTAAATCGTCTTAGTTAACGCTACCCCTCCTGGGGACTTATGGCACAGTCCTCTCTGCCTCCCACTTATGCTCTTGGTGTGGTGGTAATATTAACAACACCGTGGCTAGGGGATAAGTAAAATTTTCAAGGGGCGGGCCAAGGGGGAGGACAGGCAGGGAGGGGGACTGGTGTGCACTCCCCTCAGCGCGCATGTGTGTTTGGCCAGCTGTCTCAGGACGGCCAAACCCACATGGGCACTGAGCTCTCTCCAACCTGAGCTGTGTTGCTGGGTTGAAGACAGCAGGCACAGCCTCCTAGTCTGCCTGGGAGCACAAAGCCAGGGCGCTCAGGCCAAGCCTAACCCTGCTCTCATGCTGCCAGCAGCTTGAGAGCAGTGTTAGGATGGCCGCAGGTCAGGCTGGGAGCCTGTGACTGCAGTGAGTGGAGCCAGAAGAGTGGCACGGTGACAGCGATGCGGCAGGCATCAGCACTGCGCCCCTGCCACAACAGCAGCCAAACCCCGGTGCTGCCTTATGCAGACCCAAAGGAAATGCCTTCTGTGCCTGAAAAGGCCAGGCCTTCTGCAGCTTACTTTGATTCTGCGTGTAAAACAATGTTTTTACAGTTATAGATATAGAGTGGCCTAATTCTTGGAGGAAATCAAAGGAGACTCAGAATAATGCATGGGGGAGTTGACAGGGATAAACTATAAAGCACAGACAGGAGAATCATAATAACAATGGGTAAGCATGTACACTCACCTGAAAGCGACAGGCCTGCTCACTAGCTGTACTGTCCAGCACAATGAGAGTTCCCAGGGGCCTGGGGCGTAGGACCCTCAGAAGCCCCACCCCCCTAGATAGAGTCTGTAACAGACGCAGAGAGTGTAAAAAGAATATTCTCTATGCTGGCGCTCCTTTCCCCAGCCAAGCATATGCTCAGCTTTGTAGCGAATGCGCGAGCTGCATCTGCAAGGGTCCAGAACGCCTTTTCACCAAGCACAGGAACACAAGCGTTAAAAGAACAAGCGTTTGCAATGCAACAGGTCTTGCATTACGCCGAGTTAGAGCTATTAGCATTGTAAATTCCTAACCGGACTTTTTTTGCCACATTAAATGAAAAAAAAAAAAACAAGCACGATCATGCTGTATAAAAATCAGCACGATCGCGCTGCAAAATGAAGAGAAAAAAATAGCCCAGCAACCAAACGGAAAACATGGAGCCTCCTATGTTTCCAGTAGTTTACCGGTGCTGTTGAGGAAGACTAAACACCGGAAAAGGCATGATGTATGCATGCCTTTCAGGAATGAAAACAAGCCGATTTTGAAAGGCAAGTCCACGAACCAATGAAAGTGACTGACATAACATGGGCGTGTTTAAAAACCCCATAAAGAGAGATTAGACGAGGGGCCGAGCGCTTTGCGTTCACCCCTAAAAAAGTATGAGGACCCGGAGCCCAGTAGTTCAGCCCCACACTCAGTCCTCTGTTGTACACTGCAACACAGAAGCTCCCAGATCACCAGCATCGAAAGTCTGCAATTGTATGTAAACCACAAAGGAAGGGCAGCTGTCTGGGTAGCTTTGTGCCAAGCATCTTAAAACTTGGACCTCACACTCGTTCTATGGGCCTGCATTTCATCCCCAGTAATGTACTGTACTTTGTGAACACGACCTCTGTGAAGGAAATGTTATACTGCACTAAGGGCCATATGTGCAAACGCATTTTCCCATAGACACAGAATGGGTAAACCCCTTTGATACATATGGCCCTAAGTCACACACAGCTTGTGCACTAGGTTGCAGAACTGATTTGTTCAATTATTGCATACGATTTGGATTCTGCAGTAGCCAGAACAATCCTGAATAAACAATAATTAAAGCCACAGGCGATTAAAACAACCGGGCATGTGCCATTGTGTGCTACCGACTTTGGACAAAAAGATATCCCCTTCTGGGTGTAAACAATGAAGCACAAAACGTACCGCCTGCCCAATGGTGCCATTTCCGCTGTATGAAAGAAAAGTACAGACAGCAATGCAGGTTAATGTTCCTGCTTCAATAATCTGCGTGTAACATCCAGGTCTCAAGTCTGAACCAAACCACTCAGTCTTTCATTCTTTCGAGGTCGACACCATGAGCAGCTGGCAATAGCAACAGCGCTGTGAAAGTTTAAGACTGCCACAATCACTACATACAAACGAGCATGAAAGAAACAAAAATTAGTTGTGTTTGTTCAGGGCAGCCCCACGACGGAGAAAGATTCGCCTTTGGGCGCTGAATGAACTTTGTACCGACAGATACTTCGTGAGAGTTTTGGACAATGCACAGCTCAGGCAGGCATGGTGCTACAGATCAGCTTTCAGCAGAGACAGGCAGCCGAAAAAAATACAAATTACACTCAATTACTAGCAATTACTAAAATGCGCTTAATGCCTGAAGTAAGAGGCCTTCAGAGGGAGCTGGAAGACATGTGCTGTCGGGTTATCAAGGGAACCTGCAGCCTTCTTCCAGTACATTTTTACCAGTCGAGATTAACTTTTAGAACGACCGATAATTTTAAATAAGTTATTTCAAAACTTAAAGCGCAAGTGACATATTAAAATATTGCCACTTGCAAACTTGTATAACGTTTAACCAAGTGTACCTGTGAGGGCAGTCGAGAACTTCTTTATAGAAACAATTTAATAACCCTACTTGCAAACCCTGGCTGGGGTCAGGAAACGTCTGGTGTGAGGGCGCTAAACACGCCAATCACATGGATACATGGATGAGGTGGGCACCAATAAATTAACCAGCACGATTGTGAACTTTAAGCATCCACAGAGCAAAATACCCATGACCTCACTATGTTGCAAAATGAGGGGGATTCAATATATTTAAAAAACAATATACTAAAAAAACAAATACAAGTACTATGGACCAATGGCAGTACTCAGCACTGCTACGCTATTAATGAGGTACACAGCACTGTCACACTTTACCAACTGGGGTACACAGCACTGAAATTCTTCAGGTGGTACACAGCACTGCCACACTACTAGTGGGGGGGGGGGGGGCACAGCTCCAACACGCTACCCACGGGGCTACGAGGCACTGTCACACTACCAGTGGGGATATACAACACTACAAGTGGTATAAGCATCACTGTCATACTACCATGTGTAACCCCAGATCCACACAGCAGTGCCACACTACTAAGGGGGAGTGGGAGGTGAGCAGCACTTTTACACTATCAGTGCTGGTGCACAGCACTGCCACACTACCAGTGAAGGTAGACACCACTAGCAGTGGGGTACAGAGCACTGTAACACGAACGACTGGTGTACGCAATACTGTCACACTACCAAAGGGGGACATAGCATCGACACACTACCCATGGGGCTTCAAAGCAGTACCACCCAATCCATGGGGGTGCACAGCACTACCACACTACCAGTGGGGTATCCAACACTGAGTAAATGGCAAACCATTGCTGAGCTTGGATGAGGATGTGCAGCCAACAATGGTTCAGGGTGTGGTTCGCTTTTAAGACTATGCCTGAAAAAGTGTGCCTGCTTAACCCTAACTGGGGCATCTGCAACCACCTTATTAAAAAAGATGGCATGAGCAAACCAACAGGTGTTGCACACAAACAGAAAACAGTACAACTGGTAAGGTACATACAGATTATTCGCTCATTTCAAGTGAGCATATGCCTACAAACTGGAGCACTGTCACCCCAAAGCAACTGCACCAGCTGCCCCACCAGGAGAGAACCAGGGCAATGATACTAGTCGGTTACATGCACGGGGTGGTGTGGCAATGGGGCCAATGCCCCTGTATTGTGGTAGCTGTGCCATATTACAAAACAAAGGCGAGCTTTTCTTTGGAAAAGACCGGTTCTGCCCCAGGAATTGTTTCATGGAATATATGCGACTGTCTGGTCACTGCACTCCCTGTAACCAGGAGCATGAGCGTCTCATTTAAGTCTTGGTGCTGGAAAGGGAATCAGGGGGCTCGCCCTCAACACCACCTGCTTAAAGTAAGCGCTGACATCCAACACCCAAACTGCAGTTAAACATGAATGCAGGAGGGAGGATGTTGATTCGCAAGACAACTCACTACTTAACCAGAGGTTCAAAGGGATCTCACATAACACCAAGATATGAGATGGGCATCTAATCTCCGCGTGTTGCACTAACACTTACCACTCCGTTACCCCTGCTATCGAACAGACCATAACAGGACAGACTCTCCGGACAATCTGATAGACCTCCTATGGATGGGCGGATGCCAAAAAGGTGATGGAATGGCTATAAAATGGACTCGCCTGAAGTGGTTGCCAGAGGGTGAAGCTGGAAGGCAGGCGAGAGCTCGTCCACACTTTTTGGAAATCCCAACATAGAGGATTTGTATTGCAAGGGCTTTGAAACATTCCTTTTGTCATAAGTAGATCTGCCAGAACATTAAACACATCATACTGCAGTGAAAGAGGGTTTTAGACGCTAGGAATCTCTTAGGGTTTGTAAAGTGGCAGCTGGAAATTTACCAGATCCTTGGCCTGGTCGTGAGTTAGATTAAGACTTAAACCTGCTGCGACTGGGGAGACTGATGAAGTGGAGAGACCTGAGGGAATAAAGGAAGAGAGAGGGAGGACAGAAGGTCAAGAGCCAGATGAGGACCAGTGCAAATTATCACAGTTAACTGGTGGATGCAAGGTTAGCTGTGAAAGACCAGCACTTAGAGAGGACTTGCACAAACCCAGAAGGAAACAACAGAACAGCCGAAAATAAACACTGCCTGAAGAACCTTATTGTGCAGGACATGTGCCTGATCTGCTGGGTCTAGAAGACCAGACTACAACGAACAATCTTATGACCTCATTAAAGAAATTCATCGGGCTCACAACTTCTTAGGATGGGCCCACTTCATTCTTTTATTCTGTACTGCAATATATAGTGGTGTCTATGTAATTGTGCCAGTTTACACTTCTAAACTGAAAGTTAATCCTGGTTTTGCTACCAAACAAAATGCAAGGAAGAATTCCAGGTGACATTTTTTCCTCTCTTCCCTAGAAAGGCCAAGCTTAATTTGTAAGGACTGTGATAAAAGGGTCATTCTCGATGTATCAGAAACCCTCCCATTAACCCCCGCACCAACACCCCCAAATGGCTCAAGGCTTAGCAGAATCCGCGCACACAATGATGCATTGCTGGTAGACCGCACTTCACAGGAGAGAACATCTTATTTTACTGAGTCCTTAATGGAAGAAATAAAAAACACACACGGTCTTCAGGTCTGGGATACGAGAAAGAGCGCTTTTTGGAGGACACATTTCATTAATCACCCTAGTCATTATGTCAAAGTGAAACCTGTACCCTTACGTTTATATAGACTGATACACCGTGATGTAAAAGGGATAGCTAAACCATATGGATAGCAAGCTACACCGTGGTTGGAAGAGTTGTTTTTATTTTGAACTTCTGTGGATGTGTTCTCGTGCAGTGCATGAATAATACTGAGGTGCAGCTATCGTGTTAATGGATACAGCACCTGCCAGTGGCGTGGGTGAGGCTACATGAGAAACAGACAAGCACATTATAATTCGTGTTAGAATGAAAACATACATGTGGCTTTAAAGCACCAGGCTTGCTATACGGGCAGTGACATGCTCAGTGTGTTTACACCAAAAATGGGGGGTAATTAGAGAACACTGGGTAATCCATATGCCAACATGTGCCAGATAAAGAGCCTACTGAACGAGTAAAAGGATGCTAAATGGGCAAGAACTGGAATTGCTGATAAGAGCAGTAGCCATGCGCCTTTTTATTTTATTTATTATCATAATTATTTATTGTTTTATTTTTTATGGGCAAGGATACTGCCCAATGCTCAACAAGTGCACCCTAAGAAAGTAGAAGGAAGTGGAGAATGATAATGAGCGGCATTTTAAGAAGAAACTACACAATATTTAAAAGCCCAGATTCCACCTACCCCTGCTAGGCCGTGGAAGCTAAAATTCTGAGCACAAGTTCACGCTCAAAGTCCCTCTCAAGTTCCCAATGGCTCTCAAAGTAGGACTAACACCAGTCGGGTGAACCTTCGTCAGGGTATGGCTCAAATCCTAGCCAGGCTGGCACCCTGCATTATTGGGTGAGAAACAAAGCACTCGGTTGGCTGCTGTCCTGACAGCACAAGACCAAATCAGCCTGCCTCTTCTCACCCCTGCATGAAAGCCAAACACTTTCCTTAAATCCCAAAGTCCTGTATTCGCTCTAGTTTACATACACAGGCATTAATCTCTCCTCCAATAACTTCCTCCCTGCACAATATCTACTGTCATTAGCAGTGAATGACATCTCAGGGTAAAAGAAAAAAGAAAACATGTAGTGAAAGGAGAATTACAATGCATTGCTTGTTTCGGCTAGAACAGCACCATGGTACTTTCAAGTAGTTCTCATTTTGTTAATTATTAGCCCAGCTCTTCTCTGAACAAGGAACTTTGGCAAAACACCATTTATGAAGGCCTCCACGAATTTTCAATCCATCTCCTCTGGATGGTACCTTCCCCCTCTCACTTCTACCAAGAGGCCTTCAATGTCAGCTGATAGGTGTCATTTGTTGCCCTCGACAACACCCACATCAACCTCTCTAAATGCTGCTCGAGCGAGCAGTGTGGTTTAGTCTACTGGATACTGCAGTTCAAGTCTACTCTGGAAGAGCTGAGCCACTGCCGGCCTTGGTCATCCAAGAACCCCGGCCTATGGCCATATGGGCATATCCTAAGGAAAAATCAATGCATTACTGCGTTAAGGCTGATTACGTTGTCTCAAGCTAGACTTGCTGATTTCCGAGTACTAGGCCACATCCTGCTGACCTTTCCCATCACGAACATATGACCAGCAATCTACCTTTAGCAGCAAAATAACAGGAAAGTACGCTAAGCTCTGCCAACCAGAAAAAAAATCGAGCTACCTCATCAATTCAAGGTCGTGGACCAGCCATGCTGTTTTCAGTGACCTTTGGGGCCATCCTGCTAATTCTTCCTACTGTAGAGTTATGACCAACAATCTGCTTTTTTCAGCATTCGAAAATCAAAGTATGCTGAGGCCTGCTACCTAGGGAATATCAAACGACCCCCATCTCTTTAAAGCTGGTGCAATTTCTCGGGCTAGCTTTCCTAATTTCATGGCACTTGGTCCCATCTTGTTCATCCTCCATATTAAAAATGCGGAAGGAAGAACCCAGATTAACACTTACAATAAATATAACATCTGGGCAGTGTGATTTCTATTTAGGAAAAGAGATACAATAACTTATTTAAATGTATCTACTAACTTATGGCAGTTCTGGTACATTTGCTGGTGATTTTAGTCACAGGTGGCAAGGATACAATTATGTGCAGGACATTTAAGGTAGGAGAAGTGCAGCATTTGATTTCTCACAAGGATGCAAGGCCCCGATTTCAGTTTTACTGAGTGCATTAATGGGCAGCTGGTTGCTTTGCAGGGGCAGCAGGGCGATTTGCAGGAGTAGTAGGCATAGCCTGCAACCCGTGGCTCTCTGAGATAGGATCAACCAAGCACTGCCTGGGAATCTGTAGCAGGGGATAATGGGAATTAAACACACTTCAGCCTGCCGGCTCATAGGACTGTGTTTGTTCACTGGGATGAAATGCGTGGGGGAAGGTCACTGAAGGCAAGGATTCTGAACACAAATACCATATGCTCACACAAAGCTGCTCTCCGATGCCGGGTGAGGAGAGATGCTGTGAGTGGATGGCTCGGGCAGTACACGTGCCTCTCTCTGCACAACTCGAGACTGCATTAGTTCTGTCCTGTGGCGCCTGGGGGGCCTCCACTCTGCACTCAAGGGTCCATGCGGGTTACACTGGGCAGCAGGCACACTCCTCCTGTCTTGGTAGCCTTACAAGCTGAAGACGATCTTAAAGGCATTACAGTATTCAGCAGATCCTGGGGCTCAGGGATGAATTCACACTAAATTTATGAACTGAGTCTCTACATAATGGGCAATAACCCTTCCGTCTACTCTATCTCTTTAGTTCAGGTAGCAACAGATAGTCTCTTCCTCAGTCCTCGAGTTACCTGCCTATGAGCTCTGCCTATTTTCTAGCAGGAGCTGGCAATGTTCTTCCAGTAGAAACTTCTACCCATGTGTAACCAGAGGGGGTGCTGATATAGACAGAAAAAGTGGAGGTCATCCTTTAGGCAAACGACCACTCAAATTCAGAAGTGGCACTAAGTTTTTGGAGGGAGCATTTTTTTCATATGTGATGTAGTGCCATAGCGCTACCTTGGTGAACTAGCACTTGATTCTGTAGATTAGAGCCAGACACTAACCAGTCAGAGACTTGTGCCTGGTCCTGGCTTGGCATGCAGACCAAGACAGAGTTGGGGTGGGACGGCAGGTGTGCGGATTTTCTCATGCTCCTGGCCACAGCCCTTTGGTTCATGTTGCTTCTATCAGACTGTGCATAGACTGGCTAGACATGGGTGGGTTCCATAAAGGACCATCCTTCGTGCTCCATTGACGTTTATTTCACTTCCACAAACAGAGACGAAGTATACCGGGGGAAAAGGGAAAACAGCAGTTCCAATTACGACAAAACACCACTCAGTGCTTCACAACCTTACCAGCGACATAAACTTGTGAGGCCCGAACTTAGGTGAGCCCACCACTCCTGTACCAATTCCCTTCTCACATCCCACATGCAATCATGGGGGTACAGAGGGAGTAGGCACGAAATATCATATATATCGAATGCACAACCCCTCCACCGTAATATAGATGAAGATGGCCATTAATCAGCGCCAAAAGCCATTAGTTGTGCCACTGCCAGATCGTGTGGATGGCAGTCATCAATAATAAAAAATATTACACTGAGGCTTCACCAGTCAACCAATAAGGTTTAGCACTGGTGAGCAACAGACAAAAACATGTAAAGCATGTGTCAGGAGGTTTGTCACACCCGTCTACTGCACAGAAAAACTTTGAGTCAATTAAAATGAGAAAATTAGGAGCAAGATGTCATAAGGTGTCAGACCCTATTCAGAGGATCATGGGACAGGCGAGGGCTATTGGGTCCCAACCATGGTGGTTGGGGTTGTTTACCATTGAAATACTGGTTCTTTCTTACAATGGACAAGCAAACTGGACCAAGTACTTTCCGCACTTGACTCTCAATGCAGCCGGAGAAGCAGTCAAAGGCTTCTCAGAGCGGTAGTGTGGGGGTTAAGGAGGGAGCAAAGACTCAGAACTAAACACAACCGACACAATAATTCATTCTCGTGCATATTTTATGTAATAGAAAGTAAATTAGAGTCACATCAAAATGAAATACTACATTCTTTAACAAGGTTCTGTAATCCAGACTGCGGGTTCCTATTAAGTGTCCTACCACATTTCCTATGGGATCCCCACCAACCTCCCCCCCAGGTTAGCGGCTAGGCAACAATAGCAAAGAAGCAAGTTCACAAAGCGATCACTATGCAGTGTCAACCCACATGTTAGTTTTTGTGACCCTGAGCTAAAAGAATTCACGTTGGTATTACTATGCCTCTAAAAAAGCCTGCTTTTTTACACTTTAAGGTGCAATCTCATGCTCTTTCTTCAAGCCCATTTAAACCGTTTAACAAGGACATGGCCGTAGCAGCTCCCATCAGTATGTTGTCTATTTTATGCCTGCAGCGACAGGGACTTTAATCTCAACAAGAAATGTTGTAGTTGGACTCTTGCTCTAGGCAAGACTGCTGGTTTATGGATGACAGTACTTATGTTTGCAGGCGACTATGCCTATCCTACAACAAGTCGCAACTTTCGTCCCAACCCTTCCGGCTCACTAGCAGCACCTCACCAAAAACCCAAACAGTAAAAGGTGATTTGTGGCAGTCTTTACGCATGAACTCGAGAGTATGACATCTCAGGGAGTGTCGTAGTTAAACGGAGATTACCCCTTTCTCACAGATATATCATGTCTCATCCAAACACAGGCAATAACGAAGATGCAGTAAAGTTTCAATGGTTTTTATTTAACACAACTGCAATCTGCGATAAGCTGCATGGGCTGCAATGACTAGGATAATGAACAGTGCAAGAAACAGAATTGTAAAGACAAGAGTCATTGTTACGAAGACCCCCCCACCATCTTGCAATAACATGAAAAGATATAAAGTGTACAGTATGTCCTAATACCCTATCATGATAGGCCTAACCTCGTACCTAAAGGAGAGCTGGGTATGCTAAACCTAATCTGCCAATGACATGTCCATGAGAGGCGCCCCCAACCCTCGTTACCTTGGAATGAGGTCTCTATCTCAGACTCCGCAGGGACACGAAAACTGAGCCAGCGTCAAGACGACGTGCAGCATCGATATCAGCGATTGTGGCGATGCCCTCTGGTCGGAATCTCTCTGATTATCTGTCTAAAGTGTGAAGTATTTATACAGATTTACTTGGACCCCTGACGTAGGTGTGTTCCCAAACAATAGATAAAGGCATGCATGGAGCGGTAATTAATATAAACAATTCCCTCGAAAGCATGAAAAGGGAAAGTCCCTAAATGTGAACACCTACAGTTTGTTTGTCTTTGTCACTTGATTTTGATGCCTTAACGCGGTGGCACTGATAATGCAAATCATAACAAGTGGCCTAACTATAAACAAGGCAGCCATCTTAGAAGAATTAAATAATTAAATGGGCTAAGACAGAGCAAGCTAAGTAGGTTAAAAGTCACTAGGTGACAGGGGCACGAGTCCGCAAGCCAATGGCTAAGCTAACTCCTGTTATCCCATTAAAACAAACTAGGATTCACTACAGAAAGTGTTTTTTTTCCCTCCATAAAGTGCTTGCTTCCACATAATTTTTAGTTTCTTTGAATTGCATGCCCTAACCTAGCCATCTTTGCATCTCACTTTCGCAGGTCATGTTTTCTTCATCCCTGCCTTTATTCATTCCTATGAAATGTACTAACCTTCATGTCTCTTTGCCGATTCTTTTAAGCCCTTTAAAACACAAATCTACCACTCATTTCCCTGTGATGGAGTTGAATGAAATATAGACTGGTCTTTGTCTGCTATGCATGAAAGTGAGAGTGACACCAGGTGTTTGGATGAACGGGGCCACACTGCGCTTCACCCGACTAGACAAAGAGCCAACAAGAGCTCAGGAGGATCAGATCCAAATCAGATTTGCTGGATATCCACATTACGATAAATCTACATACAACAAACCAATACATCCTGAAAATCAGGTACACCTGGCCTTATCTTGGATGTCTCTGGATCTATGGTGTCTGTATACTAGTTTATAATAAAAAGCAAATGAGGCAAGCCACTTAACTTAGCACAGAAAACCTGCTGTATTTCTGAGGCATCATTAGAGCACCCTAGGAACACTTAACTGCTTTTAGGATCACAAGTATACTAGATAAAATTAGCCTGGCATCCAATCCTGTGCCTTCTTGGCAGATGACAGACACCAGGGTACTAAAAGTCAAAATCAATAGACTCTGAGGTTACTTTGTTTTATTTGCATAAGACAAACTGAACTAAAATGGTAAACAGAAAAAGCAGAAGTGGTCGTAAAACTCACTGACCAAAACTCTAAACTCAAGAATGATAGCTTGATTTCCTAACAAGCCATTTAACAAGGTACAATTCTAAACAAATTGTGGTCTTTAATCATGACAGATGCCAGAACTAAAACAGGATGAGACAGTGTTTTCAATGATTTGTTGAACTGACTGTACTACAATAAATTTGCAAAGCATACCAGCTTAATCTGTAAACTGCCCACTCCTTCCAACTAGGGTAGTGTTTGCCAAGATGCCAAGTATTTTCCCTGTAACCTACACAAAGTTTCATCTATACTTTGCAAACTTTGCAACAATGGCCAATCACTTTTAGTGGGTAGATTCTCTCTTGAAAAACATTTTATTAGAGAGAAAATCTTTTATAGGAAAAGTACTGCAAAGTGTGAAGAAGTCTAAAAGTTCATAAACTGTGCAACTGAAATGTAAGTATCACTTAACAGAAATGATGGTTTAACAGATCGTTGCTCTAGGGCAGCGGTTCCCAACCTCTGGTCTGTGGACAGTGACACATTCCCAAGGGGGCCGCAGGCCTGGGCCGGCAGGAAGGTACTTCTCCAGCTGGGACTTCTCGACAGAAACATGTGCATGTTTTTATATTACTTCATTTGTGCAGCAGTTTTAAAAACACTGCAAATTTCCTCATACAGCCAATAGCTTTTGGGCAAAAAATAAAAGCGTCAAGATAACTCTCATGATTAATGTACCTGCTGGAGAGAGATGGGAGTTTTGTCTAGTGGCAGTTTTGACTCATCTTAGGTAGCGCAGATGGTGCAAAGAACGTGTATCATGCAGAGAACAGTATTTTATGTGCATAGCACAGTGGGTTACTGCTTTTGTCACAGAGATTCTTTTGTTACTGTACGGTGCATAGGTTACAGTCATGAACTGCCATTAAAGACCTGCATGCAAATTGCATGGCACAAGTTAGAAAGTTATGTTTTCCCTCCCAGTCTTTCATTATCCTTATGCTGCTAAAAAGATTTGCTTGCACAGAAATACATTCCTATAATAAAAGTCAATGCTAACCACTGTATTTTTCTGAATCCTGAGTTTGTGCTTCACCAGACCAAGTTCTCTTAGAAAATGGCTCTCATTATGGATGACATGTGAATCACACACCTTGTAGTCCCATGTGAAGTGCTCCAACACCCTACAGTGGAATGAGAGGTGCTATAAAACAAATGAATTACATGTGACAGAGAGATTATGGAGAGATGAGGGGCCCTTATGGTTTTACTTCCTTTCCCTGCCGCATATTTATGTGAAAAAGCTTTCTCAGATCTTAAGTACCTAAAAAATGAAAACAGAAATCACTTGGGAAATGTAGAATCTGGCCTGAGGATTCAGCTTTCCTAAATAAAACCAAACTTTGGAAAGTTAGTCGCCGAGATGCAGCACCAACTTTCCCATTATAAGTTTTCAATTTTGCATATTTTTTCAATATAAATTAATTATATCTTTAGTAACTCGAGTATTTGTTAGGTGTGTACTTATTTGTGTATTTTTTGTGAATTACTGTTTTGAGATTTGAAATTTAAATCATACAAATTGCTTGGGGGTCCCCGGCTTTCAGTAGTGATTGAGTGGGGGGTCCTCAGGAGTCAAAAGGTTGGAAACCACTGCTCTACGGATTTGTATTTTTTTAATTACATTTATTGAACTAATTTGTCCAAAGAATTGATCACAGTGATTTTTAAAAGGAAAGGCTAGGGGCTTGAAAAATAGTGCTCCTTCGCATACACATTTTTGGATCAGTAATATAAACAAGAAGTATGTCTTAGGGAATGATGGTTCCAGGAAATTAGCAAATAATACTGTTGGCCATATTTGGATCTGAACTGTTGCTGAAGGAATAGGGGCACCAAGGGTGATGCAACTGATCGCTCTTTTGTTCCTTTCTTCAACATCCATCATCAAATGCAATCAAATGTTAAAAAAACCTTTTTAATAGAAGAATGCATTTCAATGCATTGAAATGTGGCATGCATTGCCACATTTAATTTCAGCTCGCTCTTTCAGTGTACCAAAATGGTCCATTTTTTGCCCTGGCATCTAAAATTTATTTTCATCTCTTTCCTACCGGATACCAAATGAATGTATTCCAATCCACCAGCTCTAATGTTCATTGTCACATCATGCAGTTTGCCAGACGGTTATACCTTCATCAACGTTTCAATTTCAGGGACACATTCTGCTTCTGCACTTCTCTATGCAGGCGACTCCAAAGTCGACCCATCGTTCAGGTCCTGTGCATCTTTATCTACATCTACTTGGTGTCCTGAAACCAGTATAGAAAGTCTTCTAAAATTAAAAACAATTAAATCTCATATTATGTTTTTTTTACAAATAACCTCTCTTGGTACAATATTCTCCCTTCTGCACTTCTAAGGTTTAGTAATCATATTCCTAAGTTTGATAGTTAATCATTAAGTTTCTTGCATAGTTTCATTTCCACTACTGATCAAACCTGTCAATTTGAACTCTGTTGTTTTTAAGGATCACCTTTTGGTATTTTCCTTTATTACGTCACAAAGGCAAATGTAATGGTCCACTTGCTCCTCAAATACCACGCACTCCTTTGCCAATGCATGGGGGGGGGATTTCAATATGATACTAGACACTCCGCTCAACACCTCAGCTGCAGTGCCTATCATTAAACCCTGCTCACCACAAATCTTTAAAGGCACTTGTGACACCTATACTTTATTGGATCCTTGGCGCCTAAACATGATGCCCTGGCCTATACTTTTAATTCAGCAGCCCGTATTACCTGGAAGCGTATTGACTACTGGTTGCTCTCCAACACAATCTCTCAGTAGCTTGCCTCCACTGCACACCTCCCTTGCACATTATCTGATCACTACCCAGTGCTGCTGACTCTCCGTATCCCCCTACAAGGCGGCTTTGAGAGACCATGGTGTTTCTCTGACAAGGTGCTGCAGGACGAACTCTTCTGCACCAAACTCCACAAAGCAATTACTGAGTATTTCACTTCAAATACCGGATCAGTTAGCACCCGGATGACGTTGTAGGAGGCCTTTGAAGCCTACATTAGGGATGTCTGTATAGCCAAGCACTCCACTCCACGGTATTACACGACATGATGCAGCTCGACTTTCGTGGAGGCACAACTAACGGACCTGGATAAATCTGCGATGTTCCAGGTCATGGGCTCCCAACTTCATCGACGCACAGCAGAACAAGAGGCAAATTATATGGGGGAATATGCAAAGGCCACAAATATGGTGAGGGGGAGCGACCGGGGTGAATGCTGGCTAGACTACTGCGCCCTCCCAGATCCTCTGCTTATATCCTACAGCTGCACAGGGATGATGGTACTCACACTCTGGGCGCGGCTGAGGTACAAACAGTTTTTCATATACTCATCTCTATTCTGCACGCTCTGCCCCACCCCATCCCACCTCCAGACGAGCAGGAACGCTACCTTGCTGAAATAGCAATGGTCTGGCTGACCAAGGCCCTAAAACAATACCTTAGTGAACTCCACACCGCAGAACAGATAGTACAGGCCATTGACGCTCTGGATGGGGCTAAAGCTCCAGGCCTTGATGGGCTCACAGGAGTTTTCTATGAAGCCTGGAAACACATATTAGAACTTCACCTCCTTGCTGTCTATGGGGAGGCTCTTGAAATGGGCGAACTACCACTGACATTACAGGAAGAAGCTATCACTTTCCATCCGAAACTGTGCAAAGACCCGCTCCTCCTGTGCGGCTACTACCACCCTCGTCTCTCCTCAAATTTAACAATAAGATACTACCTAAATTACTAGCCATGCGCCTCTCCATACTAATGGACCAAATCATCTCATTTGCCCAATCAGGTTTCATTCCCCATTGCTCCACATCTCTAAACTTCTGCACCATATTCTCTGTACTGCACTGAGTATCCCCAACCAGAACCAGCAGTGACTGCACTACTAGACGCGGAGAGAGTTTTTGATTCCCTCGATTGGTCCTTTCCTCTACGCCTCACTTCGTAAACTTGGACTCCCGCTGGGCATCATATCCCTGGTCAAGCTTTGCTATGCGCTTCCGACAGTTACTACACAGCTAAATAGGTCACTTTCTCCAACCTTAGCTATTGAGAGAGGTACTCGGCAGGGCTGTCCGCTGTCACCCCTGCTCTTTATTATAGCAATAGACCCTCTAGTGTGCCATCTGTATGAGAAACATATACACAGAGGCCTGCAATTCACTTCAGTCTGCTGCTGATGTCACTATATGAAGAAGATATTCTATTATTCATCAGTCATCCTTGTGATAACACCTATACTTAAGGAGATTGTCCGGTTTGGGGAGTTCTTTGAATTACATATCTACTGGGGAAAATCAGAACTTTCTCCCGCTTACAGACATCACCACCCCATACCAAACAGTCTTCCCCCTAAAGTGGTGTAGTGACTCCGCCACATACCTGGGCATACACCACAACAAAGAACAATTCATACGGCTGGATTATGGGCCGGAAATCGAGAAGCTGACCACGCAGATGGACAGCTGAATCTGCCTCCCTCTGTCAATGGCAGGCCACATTTCCCTAATTAAAATGGTGATGCTGCTCCAATTACTATATCTGTTTTTAAGCGTGCCCATTCCGCTTACAAAATCCTTCTTTGACATCCTTTGTGGTTTATTACTGCAGCTAATATGAGCAAATAGGCACCCCCCACTAGATGGGATGTTAGTCCTTCCGTATGAATATGGCAGATTTGGGGTCCCACATTTTCAACCTTATTATCCTGCAGGGCAATGCTAATTTTCTTATCATTGGTACCACCCTGATGCATGCCTACAGTATGCCATACCAGAGCGTGACTTAGCTGCTCATAAAACCCCACTGTGAGTGATTCTACCGCTGGAGTCCCCCTGGATCCCAAAGATATACAGACACTATCTACCACTAGCTTGGAATGGAGCAAGCTTGCCAGTCTCCTAAATGGCGAGTCGCTTTACTTCCCTTCAATAACGTTGGTCAACAATCCACTATTTCCCATCACACAGGAGGCACTAGTCCAGTGTACACTGATGTCCTTAAATATCCACACATTTGGTGATGTATTCCCTGATGGCCATGTATTCTCTTGCACGGAAGATAAATGCTTCTACAGCGCCACACACCTTGACCACTTTGATGAGTTAAAAGAGCTCTCCGTGCCCAATTCCCATCCTACCCTCTGGCCCTAGCAGACTTTACACCTCTAACCCTAGTTATCACTGCAGACTCTGGGGCTGGACTTACCTGCAAACTTTATTGCACATGCACTGACCTCATCCCCATGTCAGACCTGAAACTAAGGACAGCCTAAGAGGCGGACCTTGGACGCCGACTGTCCGATAAAATTCGGTTGGCGTGTTGTGCCCAAACCTTGTTAGTGTCCTTCAACCACCGACACAAGTTTATACACTTTAAGTTCCTTTTCAGGGCCTACAGAACCCCCGCTGCACTGGCACGTATTGACCTATCCCGTTCCTCGCGTTGCCCCAAATGTAACACGCATAAAACCGACTTCCCGAACATGACCAGGACATGCAGGGATATTCCCACTTTTGGACAGATGTGTGTACCTGTCTTTCACAGATACTGGGCATTGCGCTGCAGACAGCTCTGCTGCTGGCTCTATTGGGCTATGTGGGGGACCTCGCTAAAGGTGTGAGGTGCTTTACTGCCACAGCCCTACTCCTGGCTAAAAAGGAAACAGCACTACACTGGGTCAACATGCACCCACCCACAACACAGATGTGGCTGAAGAGCCTTATTAACTGCAATAACACCAGACAACTTTATGCATCTCTTCAATTGCCTTTGTCCAGGCCTAGGGATATTTGGCAACCACTAAGAGATTATTTACTCACCCTAGATGATCCACTTCCAGGAAAACAAATCTCCTGGACCCATCTGGTATGATCTTCTTTTGTACGGTCACTTATATCATGCTCACAAACGACGTGTAAGCATGCCGTAAATGAGTCTGCCTTTCTAATTGCTACACGAATATGTGATAGTACGCTAGTCTTGATTTCCTCTTCTGTATGTCAATAATGTTCACTGCTGAACGGTATGCTCCCCTTTTGAGGGGCTGTGAAGCCCTGAATAAATACTTGTATGGTATAAAAATGTATTAAGTTTATTATTGTGGGAGAACATAGTGTCAAACCAGTGTGGCTTGGCACATGCATCGGGCAGAGGTTAAAATTACAAATGGCTGCGTAAGGCATGCTAAAAAGGAATCAACATTTCTTCAGGCTATAGTAGTCAAAACGTGCTAGGGCTTGGCAGATTCCAAACAAGTCTAACACCCTTGCTTTGTGGTTTGGGCTCGGCTAGGGTTTGTGTTGGGCAGTCCACAGTCACTATGGGGGAAGGAGAATGAGGTCACTAAGGGATTAGGGTCTCCAACATTCACCTTCAAAATGTCCCCATGCTGAAAATATTCAATTAAGTCCCATGAAAGAAGAAAGTGAGCAATTGCTAGGGCAAAGCCTCTCCCATTTAAAAAAAGCTGGGATTCCTCCATCACCACATTTCACAATCTCTAGCATGCTGATTAAGTCACATGTAGTAATGTCACATTTTTTTCCCCTGAGATCCCCACACCTGCCCATAGTGTTAACATCTTGATGACCAAGATTGAAAGTGTTAACCAGTACCTTGGCATTAAAGTCTCCAAAGAACAATTTAAGTGTTTTAAAGGATTTGCTGCTTTTACTCCTTATGTCCGTCACAAAGCTGAACAGTGAAGGAAATATATGCATTGGTAGCACACCCAAACTCATTGTTTTAGAAATTAAACAAGTATACATGGAAATTGTACGTTCTCTTTATGTACACAATCTGAACTGCATCACTACTAATTTCTAACACAGTCGCTGGTGCCTTCAGGGGCATACTAATCCACGTCAACAAACCACCCTTAGAAGGCTCAGATCTAGCAGGTAGAAGAGACAGCAGGCACAGAATAACATGCAAACCCATTAAGAAATGAAGGAGAAATTGTCCAAGTCTAATTAAAGAGGAGTGTGTCACACTTGTTTGCCAAATCTTGCTATTTGGGTTGTTCCATCTTGGACTTAATGCCAGCTACATTCCAGCTCGTGGTGGGGGCAGCAGTTGATACACCAGTCCCTGGGGTCACCAGCTCGGCTACTCTCAGGCCAGGTTCTACAACACTGCCAGGATTATAGTACTATTGTTTAAGGTATATGTAGGAATCAATCACTGTGCATTGGACTCGGCAATGTATAATATCTATTCTGTTATGACACACTATTATGACCCTGCATCAATATTCATATGCAGATCTTGATGGCACAACCTGAGGTGGAGGTTTGTAGAAATAACCCAACGGCACTGTAGTAATGGCACTCTGCAAAGAAGCTTTATTAACACAGAAGCTTAATAGATTTCTCATGTGGATAGGATTCTTAAAGTTGATAACAATACAGTCGCCAGGTACATTTTTTCAAGAGGGTCCCACCCAGCCCATCCTTATAATCATGATGATCAGATTTCCATTGGTAGGGTTAAAGCCTCTGTTTCCAGAGAGCAGGTGAAGCATTTTATGTGTAAGTTGATCCTCTATTACCCCTTGACTGCTTCTCAACTCAGGGTCTTCAGCGAAGATCAAGATATACGGGCATGCCAATGGTGGCAAATTAAGTGTTACACCACTGCGGCTGGGTTCTTGGGATATATCTGTAGATAAAACCTTTTCTGTGCCGCAAACATCCCTCCGTGTGCTCCCTGAACGATGATGTTAGGGGTCCTATTTGAGCTTATTGGGTGATCTCTGTGCGGTAGGACAGAGGGGACCGCTGAGTTATCAAGTCATTGTCAGAAGCACTGGGTAATAGTGATGAAAATTTGTGCTGTAGTTCTGTTGGCTCAACTGCGGTACTTGTAGTGGTAATATAAGTTCTGGCAAATGAGACTCCATGCGCTTTAAACTCTCTGCAACTGATACCCATTGTTATTTTAAAATCTGGCTAAGCCTGACATAATATTCATCCAGCAGCAAACAATCAATGCTATCCCGTATAAGTATGGGCACCATGCTCTGTTGGATTAGCACTCCTTTTCCAATCAGCCGCCAGGGCAGTCGCGGAAATAAATGACACTGTGCCTGGTATTGGGATAGATGGGCAAGAGAGTGATAGTGCCAGCAAGATTATCAGTGTTTACAGTTCCTGCAAGTAAGGTACCATTATCTAGCGAGCCTCTGTTCTATGAGTTCCATTTCTTTGGCAACCACCCCCACAGCTCTTTCTAAAATGCTATCAATGGTGGCAATGCTGCAGGGTGAGGAATAGTAGCTAGCTTGCACTTACACATTGTGAAGTTGAAGGGTCATGCAAGGGTCCGGAAAAGCGGATGGAAGAAAGGTGTCCCAGACTCCCCCGGTCTCTAACGGGCTCAGACAGGCCCGTTCTTGGCCCAGTCTTTGCCTGGGCCATGCTCAGGCATGCCCCAGAGCAGGTAGTGCTTTAGTAGCAAGATTTCCAGAGGGAGGAGACATCCTTCTTCACACCCTCCACACACCAGCAGAAACTCTTGGACTTGCAGTCCCTCTCCTGCATGTCCTGCAGAGCGGGGAGCAGCTGGCGCTTTAGTGCACAACATCCAAAAGAAGGGGCCCTCCTCCACCGTCATCCCTGCCATACACAGCAAAAACTCTGGGACTTGCAGTCCCTCTCCTGGGCACCCCGACCAGCGGGAAGCAGCTGGCGCTTTCGTAGCAGAAGGAGGACCCTCGTCCTCCGCTTTCTCCACACACAGCAAGAACTCTGGGACTTGCAGTCCATCTCCTAAACAGGAGCCATTGTTTTCGAATAATTAACCCTTAGGAAAACCTTGTTATTTACATTAAGTGATGCTACTTCCCTGTAGGATATCTGCCTTGCTTGTGATTCTGCAGTTTTTTCTATGTACAGCACGCCAGATGGCCAGCTAAGGAGGAACAGAGCCCTACAGCCTCAGATACAGCAGCTGGTGAGCGATGTGCAGATATTCAAGATGTCTCAACTCTATCATGTTGCTAGCGAAAAGCAGGATGGCTAGTTCTCCATGGTTGAAGCAAACACTGCTCATTGAGTGTTCAGATAGGTGTCAAATCTCAGCAGTAATGAACAACGTTTGCTGGAAATTGTGCCAGTGCTTTGCTGGCCTATTTCCATGAATTGGGAGTTCTTCAGACTCCTCTTTTAAGCTCCCCTTAAATTCTAGGACTTGTAGGTTCTTCCCAAAACCCAGTGGCTTGGTTGCCATACATGTCTCCTTGGAGCTGTGGTCACCAACAGCCTGCACAGCTTTTCACTGGTCTCAGTAGGTCATAAAGTATCCTCTGCTGTATATGAGAAGGATATTGCAAGTCACCAAGGACTTTCATGACCATCTACAAGAATTAGGTCTTAGGCCATGAAACCCCAAAATGGTGGCTCTTTCCTTGTTCTCTATATTGGACTTTCTAATTATCCTGCCGCTCCCTTTAAAAAAGTTTCTGCATCTACCAGTTCTGCTTTTTCTAAACTTCCTTAAACCTTTGACCCCTCCTCTCATCTGTCATTTCTTGGCAGGCTCCCTATCTCTACACATTTACAGCTTCAGTGGAGTTACCTCATCAGTATATCATATGCCCAGCCTTGACAAGCTTCTCCTTTCTTCACTTAAAACGCTTTGTAACTTTCTATCCTCTAAAGTCTCATTCTTCCCATATTCCCTTTTTCACCTCGAAGGTGTACCCCCATCTTCATGATGATTTGTTCTTTATTTTTCTTCACAAATGTGCTCAATGCCCCTCCCTACCTGTGTGACCATCTGTTATCTTTAGTTGCTAGTTTTAAAATCCATATAAAGTAACATATTTTCTCTTGCTGTCCAACATCATTTCAATTACATGTGTTAAACAATAAGATTTGTGTGTGCCACTATGTGTACCTACTACTTTTTGTTATTACAGCACTTTAGGCAATAGTGCTTCGTTCATGATGCAATCAGCAAACCACACCCAGTACAGAACAAGGTCATGATGTAATGCAGCCTGACAATAGTGACGCAAGGTATTATTGCTCGAGAGTCACGCAAGAAGGCTGCCAAAGAGATTCCTTCACTGAGGCCTTCCAAGGGAATTTCAACAAGGACGATAGGTCTTACGGGGCCTGAGATGAAGAAAACGTGGCATATACTTAGGCAGAGTTAAACTCCCAGTCTGGAAAGTCCAAACCATGCTACATCCATTGTGGTAAACTTGGTTTCGTCTGGTCGCGTCACCTGCTCCTCTGACAATTCAGCACACAAGCACTGCACCAGAGCTTGGGGTAGGGCATCAGTCAGAGATGGCAAGACAGAGAACAGTGACAGCAATCTGCAGAGTTGGTACAGAGGGTTGATCCCTCACTTGTTCACCACACTTGGTCAACCTGACATATAGAAGGAATACCTAATGGCCATCAGCCCGCTGCTTGACTGGAGCATCGGAACATGCAGATGGATAGCCATCTCGGTAAAGATCTGAATTTTCCACAATCGGAGACAAAGCACCTTATTCAAAGTTAGACAAGAGAAGAGTGCCAACTGCCTCCAGTCTTACAGGGGCAGGAACACTGGAGACACAAACGAGGTTTCCTTTGGGGAAAAGCAGCCAAAGAGATTGCAGTAGCTTTATATTGAGAAGTTGAGTATCTTCTCAGAGAAAGTAGAATTGAGGGACAACATTCTTCAAACTCAACCCACCAAAGGACAGCCCGGGCTTTCTGGAAAGCTCTGCACATTTAGCTTCAGCCAAACACTTTGCTTTGATAAAAATGCTCCTAAGTCCAGAAAATATCAAACTTGTTCAATTTCACTATTCAGTGTTAATGTTGGAGACCAGCATGATTACAGTATAATGCACCATATAAATGTGCCTCATACATATCATTTCTTATTTCTAATTTTACTTAATTTGCTGGATTCTCATTTTTTACTTTTTGTATTTACATTTTTAGTATCAATTTGATATGCTTGCATGTTCATTATTAGCCCATGTTTTTTCAATTAATGTTTTTTCCCGTGTGTTTCCTTTCAGGTGCTAACCATGTGCTCCCCCCTTTTTTTTATTTTATCTCACAGTCCTTTTTTTAAAAAATCTTTCTCATCCCGCTTCCTTTGTTACCCATTAGTTTTTTTCCAGTTTTTTCTTTAGGCCTGATTTGACAGCACAAAGGTCTGCATGAACCACTTTTACCAGTTCTTTAAAAGACACACAGAGAAGCTCTTGTTCTACTCACATGAATATTTATCTCCCCTCATGCTTTTCGATGCTTGTATTTATGTGAGGAGGCGAACGTAGGATATCCCCAGAACCAAGCTTATGAGGGAGAAACGTCCGAGATAGAGGCCTCTTTGGTTGGGTGTGGGGCCCATAGTAAGGCAATATCAAATTGCAATCAAAAAGAGAACACACTAAGTTGTAGCATGCCAAAATGGAACGGCTATGTTATAAATGGGGTCTCTAGTTGGTAGTCGGTTTGCACCCTGTCCAAGTAGGGACCCTCACTCTATTCAGGATAAGGGAGATAACTGCTCAGTTAACCCCCTGTCACCCCCTTGGTAGCTTGGCATGAGCAGTCAGGCTTATCCAGTGCTTAATTTGTAAATAAAAACGTGCCAGTGCCCAAAGCCCTCCTCTTAAGCACGCGGCTGCTGCAATTAAATGTACGAGCACAGAATCCCGAGGCGGCGGAATCCTGAAGCCATCTCGGGCCTCTTTAATCCATATAAAGCCACTCCCTGCCCCTTCAGCTCACTCAAGCAGCTTTCTACTTTCTCCCTTTGTGACACTTTTTCAGTTTTTCCCTTCCTCCGTCTTTCCCATATGTGTCTTTTGCTCGCAGCAAATGCTTGAGGCAGAAGAGTAAGCTCCGGCCCTCAAAAATAAGTGCCGGTGCTCAGCACCGGAAACAATAAGCACAAATTAAGCACTGGGTTTATCTCAGAAGCAATGTGTAAAGCATTTGCACATAACCTACAGTAACAAGTGAAAACACTACAAAAGGACACCACACCAGTTTTAGAAAAATAGCCAATATTTATCTGTGTAAAACAAGACCAAAATGAAAAAAATGTAACATACAGTGCTAAAGATCTGAATTTTGTAAGATTTATCTTAAAAATACAGTTCCTTGAAGTCGATAGCTCCACCTGGGGCTATCACGGCGTGGTGAGCAACAAAACCAACAGTTCAGGCCGGCCGTGGCGTCTCGGGCCAGCTACGGTGTCGGGAAGACCCGCAAACAGTACCTTGGACTGGCAGGGTGTCGTGATCCTCGCGGTGAGCTCTGGAGAGCGGCGTCGTGGTGTCGGTTCCGGAGTTGGTGCGGGTCACACACCTCGGGGATCGAACTCCGGACTGATGAAATCAGGTGCGCTGGCATGTATGGCATCGGGGCAGCGGTGCAAAGTGGGACGATGCAACGTGCGGTGCCCACAGGTCACGTGCAGGCAGCGGCTCGGTGACAGCATCCAGCGGCATCAGTGAGACCAGGGCTGCAGTGTGAAGCGGGGTGGGGGCGGTGCGACGTGCGGTATCACCAGGTCACAGTGCAGGCAGGAGCGTCGTCGTTGCTGAAGCGCTGTCGTCAGTGGGCCCAAGCCAGCAGTGCAGGATGAGACAGCGCTTTGTGACCCTCATGAGCGGTGTCCACAGACCATGCTTCAGGCAGGATGCCTGGTGACGACATGGGAGTCAATAAACCTGCCGTCAGTGGACCAGGGCTGTGGTGCGGGATGGGACGGTCCTCACTAGGGGTGTCCACAAGCCACGGTGCAGGTAGCGGTGCCGGTGTCAGCAGGAGCGGCGGCAATGCCCAGGCTGCGGTGTGAGCAAGGCGATGCCAGAGTGCAGGGCCCACAGGTCGCGGTGCAAGCAGTGGCTCAGTGAAGTCAGCCGATGACGGTGTCGGTTAGACCAGGGTTGCGGTGCGAAGCAGGGCAATACGACTCCGTGCGGCGTCAGCAGGTCACAGTGTAGACCAGCAGCGTCATTGGTGGTGTCACAGTGGTTTCTCCTCATGCACAGCACAAAACACACAGTTCCCAGTGCTACAGGTCGAGGAAACTGAAGTCTTTGGTGTCCCTGAGACTTCCAACAGGAGGCAAGCTCTACTCCAAGCCCTTGGAGAACTTTCTCAAGCAGGACACACAGCAAAGTTCATCCTTTGCATTCCTTTCAGGCATAAGCAGCAACTGCAGGCCAGTCCAGTAAAGCAACACAGCAAAGGGACAGTACTCCTCCTCCAGCTCTTGAGGTCTTCTCCTCGGCAGAGGTTCCTCTAGATTCCAGAAAGATTTTAAAAGTCTGGGGTTTTAGGTATTTTTCTTATAGCCCTTTCTGCCTTTGAGGTTGGCAAACTTCAAAGTAAAGTCTCAAGTGTTTGCAAGATCCTTCGTTGTCCAGGCCAGGCCCCAGACACACACCAGGGGGTCGGAAACTGCACTGTGTGAGGGCAGGCATAGTCCTTTCAGGTGTGAGTGACCACTCCTCCCCTCCAGCACAGATGGCTCATCAGGATATGCAGGCTACACCCCAGGCCCCATTGTGTCACTGCCTAGAGGAGAGGTGTGATCAGCTCAACTGTCAAACTGACCCAGATGAAGAATCCACAAACAGGCAGAGTCACAGAATGGATTAAGCAAGAAAATGCCTACTTTCTAAAAGTGGCATTTTCAAACTAACAGTCTAAAAAACAACTTCACAAAAAATGTATTTTTAAATTGTGAGTTCAGAGACCCTAAACTCCATATTTCTATCTGCTCCCACAGGGAATCTACACTTTAAAGTTATTTATAACCTATGAGAGAGATAGGCATTGCAACAGTGAAAACTGAATTTGGCAGTATTTTACTGTTTGGACATGTAAAACACACCAGTACATGTCCTACCTTAAACATACACTGCACCCTGCCCCTGGGGCTACCTAGGGCCTACCTTAGGGGTGCCTTAGATGTATAAAAAGGGAAGGTTTAGGCCTGGCAAGTGGGCACACTTGCTAGGTCGAATCGGCAGTTTAAAACTGCACACACATACACAGCAGTGGCAGGTTCTGACCCATGTTTACAGGGCTACTAATGTGGGTGGCACAACCAGTGCTGCAGGCCCACTTGTAGCATTTGATTTACAGGCCCTGGGCATCTCTAGTGCACTTTACTAGGGACTTACCAGTAAATCAAAAATGCCAATCATGGATAAACCAATCAACAGTACAATATACACAGAGAGCATATGCACTTTAGCACTGTTTTAGCAGTGGTAAAGTGCTCGGAGTCCTAAAGCCAACAAACACTGGTCAGAAAAATTAGGAGGAAGGAGGCAAAAAGACTGGGGATGACCCTGCAAAAAGGGCCAGGTGCAACAGGCTATATTTAGTTCTCACCATAATACCTGTTCCAGAATGGAGAGCACACATTCCCATACCTGGGAAGAAAGAACAGGCAGCTTTCATAAAGTGGGAATAATCCGACAGCACAGAAAAATTCAGCTTGCTGAGAAAACCATGGACTGGTAGTGAGGATAAGGGGGCATGGCCTGAAGATTTGTGAGGGCGCAATCAGATGAGAGGACGGCCAATGGTGATGTGGAAAGAATGGGCATTCATTTTCTGACATGAATAGAAGGGAAAGAAACAGAAAAAGGAAGAGGGATGGGCCTGGGGCTATAAAAACCAGGTATTAGTGAGATGAGATGAAAACTGGCTACGCAGCAACATCTTTCCTTGCCAAGTCCTTCTTGTATGTAGATGGAAGGCAAAGGTGCCTGCTGGGAATTAAAGAAATATACTGAGTATGAAGCCAGGAGGATAAGAACAGTTCCTCTTGGTTAAGGAGGAGTGAGATGCATTCAAGCACAGGATAAAAGTTAACCTGAAGGAAGCCCAGGCTCAAGAGTATGAAAGTTATGATCTGCGACTAAATAACAGAGAAAACCTTAACAGTGTGAGGAGAAGACTCATGACCAAGGGACATGCCATAAAGTTGGTTTAATCTATGCATGGACATTAATAAACTTGCTTATCATAACACACACATGGTCTGATTTAGATCCTGACGGGGGGATTACTCAGTCACAAACGTGATGGCTATCCCGTCTGCCATATTACAATCTCCATAGCATATTACTGGACTGTAATACGGCACATGGGACATGCCGCCAAGATCTAAATCAAGCCCTAAGTCGGTCTCCAGATCGGTCATTAGCCATTCGACAGTGTATCATTCCGCCTCCTGCTTTGCAATATGAGGGACTATTTAACATCTCAAAAGTATGCTGAATCATCATGTATTAAATTCTTTATCATATGGATGCACGGTATACAGAAGGCAAATTGTTTTTAGTTCTGTTTTCTCAGCACAGCTGGCTCTTTAAAGTCTTAATCATGAATCAAAATATAAACCAGATCTATACTGAACATTATGTTAAAAGAAGTTAAACAATTCCTTCCAAGTGACACTATACATTAATTTTGAGAGTGAAATAGATGTTTCTGTAACAGAGAAAAACCTAGAGCTGCAACGAAAAATAGAGAGAGTGTTACATGTTGAAAGGTGTCCATTAAGGGGTTGGCCTTCCAAGAACAGTGGAGATTTCCAATCCTATTCATTTCCTGCAGGACAAGAGCAGACACTCTCTAAATCCAGATACAGTGGAACCTTTATTAAAGATTTGGAGCATTATCAGCAAGTACAGAGAATCGAAAACAGAAAGAACACATCACATAGGGATTTTTTTAAATTTGTCTCTGATACTTAAGTATGGACAAATGCACAATGAGGACTCTAAACCACCAAAGGGCACCTCTAAAGAGGGGGACTATTAACAGTCACATGACAACTTGAAAGACCACTATACCCAAAAACATGATACATCAGGAGGCAGTCAATATAGCCTAACAGAGGGCACCTCAGATGACAGACACTTTAACCACTGTACGTTCCAACATAACCGGACAAATGCAACGTCGTAGAGTGTAGGTGTCACACTGAGGCAGCTGGCACCTCCGATGGGATGCTACACTTAGACATATAGCACCACAGATAGGGACAGATATACATGGAACCTCAGATGAAAATGTTACAAGAAGGCTAAATGCCACTCCTGCCGTTCAAGCAACAGTCTTCCCAGATGAAGGCAGATGCAACATCAGAGCTATAGAAAGACCTATAGAGCACCTATAGGAATGAACAGCAGGAGCCTTAGCCATTCCTGTCCAGAAGGTTAGTCCCACATATTGAGTTTCCTGGCTTTCTCATCATTCATTCAATGCTACCTCTTCATTAAATTACCTATTTATTCAACTTACCTGTGATTGTTAAGTCTATCTGTATTTTCCTTGTTCCACAAAATTGTCCAACACTACATTTATAACATAACAATGCACACAACCAGCACAGCTCAGAATTGCCTTAAATTGGGCCCAACATCTTTAAATACTACAACCGCCTAGCGAGCCTATTACACAAAACTCTTATCAAACACAGTTCAGACATATCCTACAGCTGACTGCCAACGTTCCTGCAACCAAATACTACTTACTCTTACTACTAAATAACACCATACACAGGGGCGGCCCCTCTGCTATGGCGGAGGAGCACTGCCCTCCTGCTGAAAGGAGGAAGCAGAAAAATAAAATGATAATAAAAGCATTTGTATTATCATTTTATTTTTCCACTTAGTTAGGGCCAGCGTTCTCTGCGTTACAGGGGATTTGGGGGGGGGGCATAGAGGGAGGAGTGCTATGTGCATTCCAAGTGCGCATGTCAGTTTGGCCTGCCGTCTGATGCTGGCCAAACTGACATGCGCACTTTGAACTCTCCACCTGGCTGTGTTTCACAGAGGGTTGAAACCAAGCGTAGGCTCCCACTCCTTTCCCGGGCAGAATTTCAGCCCGTGCAGGCCAATCCCAGCGCTACTTTCATGCTGTGTAACAGCATGGAAGATGAATCTGGATAGGGTGGGGAGGAAGGCAGAAGCACTAAGGTGGCACGGCAAGTAAGTGTTCATTTCGCCTCCCCCACACTCCAGGCGCTGCCCCTGACCATACAAGAACTTTCAACAGCACATATCAGACAGAACATCTTGCACACATCCAGAACTGCACAGATAACACATGCAGACAGACAGCACGTGGCCACAACAGCACACCATACACCATCACACAACTGTACACATCTAAACAGAACTCATAACGCTCACCCTACCGTCTAGATAAGTAGCAGATTGATGTCAGGGCTCTGCAGCAAAACAATGCCTCCAGTGAATTTAAACACTGATACAAACCTGCCCGGCAATGCTCAAAGGCAAATAATCCAGTCAGCATAGCACGAAAGCAAATGGACAAGTCCTCCGGCAATAATTTTACAACAAATCTTGTTCTGAATAAGAAAACAACAAACATATTCACATTTCCAACTTCACTCACAAACACCAGCCTCCGGTCTGCCATGGAATGCTCAAAACCAGGGTGCGAAATCAGCAAACCTGACTGGTGCCGCTGCTGTGCCACTCCAATTGGAGTATGTACCTGATATAAATATGTATAAAGCAATGCAACATGTATACACAATTATACACATCTACGTACATTGACTTTCTCTGGCAAACACCACTTTCACACCAAGCTTGTCAATGGGATATCCCCACAGGTAAGCATAGCTTACCAACAAGTATGAATGTCTGAATATGTCTGTAAAACAGATAGGGAATCATTACAAACTGCATTCGTGACTCTTATTCCTTTGTATGTTTTAGATTCTTGAATATATTTTTTTAAAAGTCTAAATGTTTACTGCTTACAAACACTTAATATGAAAGTTTAGGTTTACGACTACAGACTGACCTTAAGAGGACACATCTGGTCTCTCCTATAAGTGATGAGACTGGTTTCTGTTGTGTTTTGTATTTGGTAAAACCTGCCCCAGTTTAGGAATCAAGAGACCCGAGCCCTGGGCCATCCGCACCACTTGATCCATGGAGACCAGGAGCAAATCCCTACACCGCTCGCCTCGGATGCTCCAACCTTTGTGCAGTGGAAAATGCTGCATTGACCATCAGAGGAAGTTTACACCTCAGAGGTCTCTGGAGGGAGGAACAAGCAATCGAACAAAAACACAATAAGGCTGATACCTATCTCCAAGGGCAGATTTCCAAGGCTGCACAATTGATTATTAGCCACAGGGAAGGTGACTGAAAGTCGAAAAGCAGCAGCTTAGATTCAGAGAACTCGTTATCTGGAATATTTAGGGGTGCATAGATCTGGCAGACAGATCAAGGTGTGAGAATGAGAAAAGGAAAAAGAGAAAAGCAGGCATGGGTAAAAGGGTTACCGGACCGACGAGTTCACCAATAACTTGCCTCCAAGCTGCAAAGGTTGAGGGTTACTAGCTTCCAGCTCTGTCACTGATGATCTGACAATACTACTAGCTCCTGAAAGTCTGTTTTTACCCTGTTATTCTGGCAAGAAGTCAGTTCTGTCCATTAGCACCAATCTGGCTGTGCAGAGATAAGCACTAGGTGGAGCAGCTGCTGCTAAGCACCACTAATAAACATGAAACTGAAAATGCCTGGGAGAAAATTCAAGAAGGGCAGGAGACCACACCACATAAGTAAGAAACAGCAAATACCTTTGGGATCAAATCGAAAGTACTGGGCTCACATGGAGGCCGAGGACAGGAGGGTACCATGGGATGGGCCTGATCAGTCATGTACTATCCGACCAGCAATGTAACAAGGAATTTGAGTCTCGCCCTTGCATGTGGAGGCTCTTATTCTGTCAGGAGTTTGAGCGAATACTCTGTCTTGTTCGAACATAATTATATACCTTTGAGAGTGACAGAGGATTTTGCATTGCAACCCCCTGCTCAATATTTAGGTCCTTAGGGCGGAATAATGTAGGTCTTAGGTGGCTAATTCCATGAAAGATTTTTAGGATATCCACACAGGATACTTGCGTGAAACGGATCTAACGTTAACTCATTTGTAGAATCAGGGGTTATCCTGAAATTATTTGTTGGATCCGGCCCTCCTGAACTTATGCTGGAAACCCACGCCTAGAAGGAGTTCATGAAATCTGGACCTTGAAGATGGTACCTTGCTCACTGAAATGCATGCAGAGTAGTAAGCATTACTCCTGTCCCTGGCTAAGGTGGATCTATGTGGTTTCTTATACGTCTGCGGATAAAACCAAATGCCTGCCAACTAACAGTAATTCACGCTATGAAACAGGGAACAACAAACACACAAATCAACAAAACAAGGCACAAATTGGATGTATTGCTAGCTAGGACCATGATCACAACAGCCACTACCAGAGCACTAGTTGGCCTTATGA
Source organism: Pleurodeles waltl (assembly GCF_031143425.1). Lineage (NCBI taxonomy): Eukaryota > Metazoa > Chordata > Amphibia > Caudata > Salamandridae > Pleurodeles > Pleurodeles waltl. Next base: position 957,932,870 of record NC_090443.1, read on the forward strand.
TACTAGGAATGTTCCGACTTAGGGCCAGATGTAGGAAGCCTTTTGCACGCTGCAAATTGCGAAAAAAGCAGTTTGCGACGTGAAAAAAAGGCCTAACGCAATGCACAACCTCAAATTACGAGTCGGTACCGACTCGCAATTTGAGGCTGCGACTCGCAAATAGGAAGGGGTGTTCCCTTCCTATTTGTGACTGCATCGCCATGCTGAGTTGCTTTGTGACCGCGAATGCGGTCGCAAACCAACTCGCAGTTACCATCCACTTGAAGTGGGTGGTAACTCATTCGCAAAAGGGAAGGGGTCCCTGTGGGACCCCTTCCCCTTTGTGAATGTCGAAAAAAAAAAAATTTCAGAGCAGGCAGTGGTCCTATGGACCAATGCCTACTCGGAAAAAACCGAAACCAAATGGTTTCGGAAGTTTTTCTTTTTGCAGCCCATTTTCCTTTAAGGAAAACGGGCTGCAAAAAGAAGAAAAAAACTGCTTTATTAAAAAGAAGTCACAGACATGGAGGTCTGCTGTCTCCAGCAGGCCACCATCCCTGTGAGTGCATGAACTCGCTATGGGGTCGCAAACTGCGATCCACCTCATTAATATTCATGAGGTGGGTCTTTGCGACCCTATAGCGAGTCGCAGAAGGTGTCTGAGACACCTTTCTGCATTTGGTTTTGCGAGTTGCAATTTGCGAGTTGCTATGACTCGCAAATTGCAAGTCGCAAAATTATACTTACCTACATCTGGCCCTTAGGCCTGTATGTTTGGCCGAGAAAGTGCATCCTGTGCAGTAATGCGTCCTATGTGGGGAGAGTCTGGTGTGATACACACGCCCCTCACACTTAATCAGTGTGTGCAGTTGTGTAACAATGTGCTCTCTATTTGTTCAATAATAGTATGCATGGATACAAAGTCTTTCGCTGCTAGGTTTGGACAGCAGGGAGGACTGGCTCCTGGGCGCAGAATATGTTACCAAAGAGACTGAAGGAAACATGGATCCAGAGCCCTTTATCTCTAGGCCGGCAAGGCTCGGGGGACTGCCAAAGCTGAACTAAAGCTCTCACAGTTGGGTGTACCCTACGAGTATACACAGGTGTACTTATTACAGTTTTTATTCGATGTCCATCTATATTATAACTCATTTAGTGTTCCTTTACTGACCCTGGAAAACGAATGGTTCCATCACTTTCCGTCATACGACATACTGTTAGTTTTTTTTTGGGTGGTGGGGAGGATAAGCCTTACAGCGTCTCAAAACTGGAAAAGCTTGGAACATCAATAAGTAGGTGTTGTAAAACAAATGGCACGTGTGCCCACTCGTGAGCCCACTTTTGAAATCTCCCTTCTCCCCACCCGTTATGCTACCAGCTAGAGGATAGAAATTGGAGAATCTAATGCATTACTTTTAAGTCAGGACCGTCTTCCTTACCTCATTGCTCTATTCAGAAGCAGAAAACCACAAAGAACTACAAAGTTTAATTTTAAAAAAACCAATGATTACATCATGTATTCCTACATCCGTGCTGCTCGTCTACCTCTGTTGCATCATGCACTGCTCACCTATCCCCTTTACCTGATGCGGTGCAACTGTGGGAACTAGTTCCGGGGCAAAGGGCCAGCAGAGGTTACAGAGCCCCAATAGTATAATTTGATACCTTTTACCTCCGGTGCACGAAGGACAGAGCTACTAAAGGACCCAAAACAGTGCACTGAGTACAACCCTTAAGCACTTAGCCCTCAGGGTCAGGAATCAAAGTAATCCAAGGTTACTCATCATACAATAACATAATGACTCAAGGTAGGTCTTAGCACAGGGATGTGGAATTCCTATAGCCCGACGCCCGGGACATCTTGTTTGGGGTCAAGGGCAACAAGTTTTTATGTTTACTTTGTCCTTGGGACAAGTAGGCCCAACCCTCTGCAGCACAAACCCTTTGGCTGCCTGTTTACAGAGAGTGGAACTCTCTACAGTTGAGGTAATGTGTTTCCAAAAGATAATGCTGTTCGAACTTGTATTTATGGTTCATTATTTGAAAACCTTCATTATTAGGGTGAGTGCTGTAAATAAATGTTTTAAGGTCGCACTTCACTACTGACGTTGGTTCCAGTACAAATAAAAAAAACGTGTATACACGTTTGTAAAGTTTAGGCTATGAGGCTAAGTATAATGCTCCCAGAATGCTCTCTGATTAGATGCAAATGAGGTGTCATTTAGTAAAATGTTTTGATGCATGCTAGTATTTCCCAAAAATATTTCTAATGGAAAATCAGTGTAACCATTTTCAACACGATTATGGGAAGCATGAAAATAAACAAACATTGACAAAGCCAACTGATCTGACATTTTTATAAGTCTTTTAGTTTCATCAATGCGTGTCTTGTTTTGACATGGCTTTTGTAACACTTTATTGTTGTGGGAGCTACCAGGCCCTCAACATTGTAACAAACACTGGCAAAAAAAAAAAAAAAACGTTTTTGAACTCTAAAAGCACACGTTGCCACCAGTGGCATAACAAAGGCCCCGCAGCCGCCCTCCAGGGGGCCCCTTCAGCACAGCACCTGCCCTGAGTGAGTCTGGAGAGGGGGCTCCTCCATGTTCTTTGCAAAGGGGCACCCTCCAGTTTCGTTACGTCACTGATTGCCACTGTAGTTCCTGACACTGAACAAAACTACTTTGTGTGCCAATATGCTCCTTGTGGAAGAGAAGAATGCGATCACTCACAGTAAAGCCAGCCGAAAGAGAGAGAAATAGAAGTTTTTATTAAACAAAATGTCTTTAACACCAGACCTAATTAGGGACCAAGACCCACATGTAGGTAGCTTTTTGCATGTCGCAAACAGCGACTTTCGCTGTTTGCGACGTGCAAAAAGCACATTGCGATGCACAAACCCAGTTTTGCGATTCGGTAACCTGGTTACCGAATCGCAAAACGGGTTTGCGACTCGCAATGAGGAAGGGGTGTTCCCTTCCTAATTGCGACTCGCAGTGCAATGTAGGATTGTTTTGCGAACGCGGGCGCAAACCAATCGCAGCTTGCACCCATTTCAAATGGGTGCTAACACTTTCACAAAAGGGAATGTCACTGTAAACATTTTTTCAGAGCAGGCAGTGGTCCACAGGACCACTGCCTGCTCTGAAAAAATGAAACGAAAACGTTTAATTTTTCGTTTTTGTAATGCATCTCGTTTTCCTTTAAGGTAAACGGGCTGCATTACAAAAAAAAAAAAATGCTTTATTGAAAAGCAGTCACAGACATGGTGGTCTGCTGTCTCCAGCAGGCCACCATCCCTGTGAGGCCGCCATTCGCAAGGGGGTCGCAAATTGTGACCCACCTCATGATTATTCATGAGGTGTGCATTTGCGAAGCCCTTGCGAATCACAGATTGTGTCAGGGACACCATCCTACATTCGGATTTGCGACTCGCAATTTGCGGGTCGCAAATCTGAACCTACCTACATGTGGCCCCAAATTCTTAAAGAAAGTCACAAAAGTGCACCCATGGTATATGTCGTACCTCTATAAAATATTTGTGAACTGTATTTTAGCATGGGTAAATACGCATGTGTAGATTTGCCCATGTGAAAATCTATTGAGCATTTGCAAGTTCATTTTCCCTCCAGCCACTTTCTTCCCAACCCTGGAAGAAGTTCTAATTCTGCCATTGTCAGGAGTAAATGTCCAACCTTTCTTATTATGGGAAAATATTAGAGAGAAGCTGGTGAAGATCTTTAAAACATGCAGGTTAGTAGGTTTGCAGACTCAAAGGCATTCCAGCCCTGGAACTATTGCTTACTGCTTCCTCCAGCCCCAGTATGCAGATCTGTACAAAGGTGGAAAAAAATGGAAATTGCTACAGTAGGGATTGAAACTGCAAGTATTCAAGCCCTACTATGGTAGTAGCCCTGGCATAATCAGAGAGGCTATTATCAGAGCTCTTACATAATGAGATTGCTGCCATAATTTGGCGCCACACTACATGGCACCAAAGGGACAAGTAGATCTTTTTACAGGACAAGTAGATTTGAGAAGCAACCTGTCCCGTGGACAAGTAGATATTTTAATAAATTCCACACCCCTGTTAGCATTACTTTGTCTTACAACAAGAAAATAACTTTATTCTACTTGCAACATATTACGACACAGGTAATAACGCAGAGGAAAGTATCTACAGGTTACGAGGGTAATCAGAAGTCTGTGATTATCATTAGTCCCACAGACTAGGGGAATGTTGCCACCGTATGAACAGATCAGTCCTCACAGGCTCTTCCTGCTCAGAAATGCAACCTAGCCTGGGGCCCTCTGGTATTTGTAGACTGTGTGTGAATCTTCCCCGTAGGTGTTAGGCTTCGGGTACCCCTCCCGCACCTTTACTAAAAAAGACAGCACTGGCCTAGTCCCTTAACATGGGTTTTTTGCAATAATACATTTTATTGGCTTCTCACCCTCAATGTAATAGGTGCGTGTTGGGATGCTAGTTTGCCTCAGCGGGCTCTGATGCACCCCTGGCGCATTTGCAGAGACTGCGCGCCTCTTCGGCAGCCTATGCTCTTCGGCAGCTGGAAGACAAAGATCAGGCCAAGGTTCCTGCCATTGTAGAGTCAGACCGACTCTTGGGGTGTCTTCCAGAAGTGGTACAAAGAATACACAGGTCTATATAAAGCCCTAAAACCAAAGAGGAACAAAAAGTCCAGTCAGGATATTTTCTCAGGACACAAAGGCAGTTATATAGCAGTCTGTGAGGAAGAGATGCTTTGAGCTTACACTCAATGCAAGTGCACTGAGATCCCTGGCCAGCAATGGAGGTGCACTTTACAGAGTGCAGTCTTGGGTCGCTTTTCGGTCTAGCCACAATATACTTGGTGCAATAAGTTACCATTCAAAATGTCAGCCATGCGTCTTGATCAGAGCAACTTGATGGGTCTGGCTACACAGCCACCCAATTTCTCCTTCGAGGAGGTCTCTATTGTGAGTCGAAGGTAACAAATGTTTAATTTGCCGTACAAGCTCAATGCTCAAGTGTTCACATAATGTAAGAAGTTCTGAAACAAAATGAAAATATGTATAACAAATGGCAGAGGCAAAAGGACAATAAAATTGTAGTTATTTGAACAGATCTTAGGTAACAAAACCATAAAATAAATTCTGAATGCCCAATTGCCCACTGCACCAATGGCATTTCGATCCACAATCGATCAAGGGCCATCATCAGGACCGAAGAAAGTTGGAACACAAAGCATAGGTTTTTCAAGCGGAAAAAAGTTCTGTCAGTAATTGACAAGGTACATCTCCACTAGAGCAAGAAAAATACCTAGATCCTGATTTGAGGAATCTCAGGCGGTGAGTTAGACACCACAGAGGAAGAGGTGTGTACAGATTTGTGAGTTCATTTTGAGGAATATCAATAACTGATAAGTTATTTTCTGAGAAATATTTAGACCAGTGGTTCCCAACCTTTTGATTTCCGTGGACCCCCATTTTAACATTAATGGAACCCAGGCACCCCCACTGAATCATCTTTGGAATCCTGGGACCCCCGCCTGAGTCATTACTGGAAGCTAGGGACCTAATTTGTCAATATTTCTTAATATGTTTTCATTTTCTAAGCAGTAGCGGACCCCCTGAGAAGGCTTGGCGGACCCCCAGGGGTCTACGGACCACAGGTTGGAAACCACTGATTTAGACTATGAATTATCCACTGCTTATGTGACATACTCATTCCGCAAGGCACCATTGCTTTTTGTCCTGCTTGCCCCTGGCTCCAGGTGGTTAATCTGGGTAGCCTCTATTTCCTATACATTTTTCAGAAGTTCTCCAGTACAATGGTGGTATGGAATGACAATCTGATCTTCAGATTTCCTGACACACTGACTTGGAGAATCTATTACATACTTATACTGGGTTAGCGGGCTCAAAAGTGTTTTTTGCCAGGCTTGGCCTGATTTTGGTTTGGTTTTAAGAAAGTTTGTTCCTATTCATACTATCTGTTGAGCCTTTGTTCTGCTGATCTGGCAAGCAGACTATGGAGCCGGGGGTTTCTCATAGGGGATTGTGAGAAGACAGCACGAAATTGCAGGCCCTAGCCCATTTAGCGAGTCCACTAAACAATCAGCACATCTCAGATGAAAAATTAAGTACAAAAGGAACTGTGAAAGAGGCCTTTGTCCTTCTCCTTTACACAGGGGCCGCGCTCACTTCGAAAGAGCTTCAGGAACGTACTGGGGGATTCCTACAATTTACACCGCATCTGGCAGGCGCTCTGGCTTCTGCGGATTTCAGTCTCCCTGCAGTCAGTCACACACCACACATACACACACGCCCCTCATGTCCACTGGCTCACACCTTTACAGAGCAAACATGCGCACGCCATACATGCCCAGCGAGGATGAAGTGAAGGACTCAGTTGAGAGAACACTGGCAGACAGGTTTTTAACCAGCGGCCATCTGGCCACGCACCCAATGCAGCTTATGGGTAAACCGATAAGCTCTAAATCTATAATCACTTGCTGTCACCACTGGTAGTTCTTCTCAGCCTGTTGAGATGACAGTGGTCTCTCTCATGAAGGAGAGGTGCCCCTGGTGAGACACTCAAGGCCTCTCGTTTTCCATAGGTGCTCAGCATACACACAATTCTCGCAAAACAAATGTATAAAACGTTGCCTTACTGGGGATGCACAGGAGGGTGGACATGGCACTGAACTATGCACTGGCCATTAACACCCCAGCACTCTCCTACCTCATATAAGCCATGTTTTGCTCATCCACCTCAGCTGTTTCACGGGTTACTCATTTACGTGTTACGTCCTGAGTAAGTCATCTACATCATGCACTGCTCATCTTCCTATGTGACATCATTCATGGTTTATCTACCTCTGTGATGTCATACTCTTTTCATCTACTTGTTACATAATGCGCTGCGCATCTACCTCTGTGACATCATACTCTTCATATAGCTGATACAGCATACCCTGCTTCTCTACCTCTGTGACATCATGCAGTGTCCATCTACTGTTACATCATGCACTGCTCATCGGCCTCTGTTGCAACATACACTACTCCTCTACCTCTGTAACGTATACACTGCTCTAACCCTGTTACATCATGCCCTGGCTCCTCTCCCTCTGTGATGTCATACACTGTTCTACCCCTGTTACATCATGCCCTGGCTTCTCTGCTACGTCATACCGTGTTCTACTTCTGTTACATCATGCCCTGGCTCCTCTGCCTCTGTGACGTCATACACTGTTCTACCCATTGCATCATGCACTGCTCATCCACCTATTACATCATGTACTGCTCATCTACCGCTGTGACGTCATAAGCTCTTCTATATGTTACATCATGCACTACACATCTACCTCTGTGACGCCATACATTGTTCATCTACTTCTGTTACATGCCCTGCTGCTCCCCTACCCCCGTGATGTTACGCACTGCTCATCCACCCCCCTACGTCATGCGTTGCTCATCTACTAGTTGCATCTTGCACTGCTGCTGGTCTATCTCGGTTATGAGATGCGTTTCTCACCAGCCTGCACATCATGCACTGGTCATCTACTTCAATTCATACTGTGCACTGCACTTACCTTTTATACCATACATTCCCGTGTACCCCCTGACTCTTGCCAGTTAAGTGATTACTTTAAACTCGTGAGAAAGAATAAGGTGGTTATTATTCTCTAAAGAGAATTATAAAATGTATGTTAAATGAAAAGACCCATCCTTTCCGCAGTTCTGCTGTGTTAAACATTAACTACCCTGGCAATTTTATCAGTGACATTAACGAGGGGTTCATGAATTGTCCTGGGACTGGTATATTTTTTTAAGTGCTACTTTTAGCTCATGTTAAAATCTGCAACTGTGGCGCCTTTTTGGCCTATAGCTCTAAACGCAAGCGTCAATTCTGTCCGCTTCTCCTCATACACTCAGAAGACATTTAAAAAGTCGGTCACAGAATCGAACAGAACCTTTTAAAAGATCTCCCATTAGTATTAGTAAACAATTGAGGCTCTGATGCATTAAAAACTAACTTCAATCATAACACATCCAATGGCCCATTTTCCATCTTATTTGAGGAGGGATCTTGCAGTTTAATTTAATGGAAAACTGGTTCTCCCGATGCCCGTTTCTAAAATATGTCAGTTCTGTTCAGTAATAAAGCGGCTATTTCGTTTGAAGTATCCTGTAGCCATGAGAAGTAGTTTGCAGTGTGTTACAATCATGAAACCATACAGAACACCAAGAACCCATGTGGCCAGACAAGGAAGGAGTGAGACTTACTCTTGACTGCCTCCACCTCCAGCTTGTTTTCTGAGGTCAAGTTTGCTTTTCATGGGCGGGACCGACAACTGAAGCCACGCCTAGGGGCACGATCACTTAGCAGCCTGGACGGTGATGCAGGGGTGACATCACGGCTCAAGTACCATTAAAGGGCAAGCAAACATAACCGAATCTGCGCTTGCAAGATGGCAGACCGCAATGAGGTTGTGAGACTAATCCAAGAAGGAAGAGGCTTGCCGCCCTAGGCAAGACCTGAGTGATAACACAGCGGTCTGTTCTTTTAACTCTGGCTCTCCGGTGCAAGGTTAGTAGTGTTCGGCAGGCGGGCCCCGCTTAGTGGTGCTCCATAACCACGATGCACAGGAAAAATAATGTAAGAGTTTAGCAACAGTGGCCTGTGCATGGGGTTATAACCAGAATTTTTTCTCTGGTGGAAGCCCTGACTTGAATAGCCTTGGCACACTTGGGATCCAGTGGTGCATGGAAAAGTGCACAAGTAAAAAAAAGGTGAGACAGATGTGAAGGAAGAGTGAGCTGCTGTGCCGGGCAGTATGATCATCCAAGGGGCCTGGTAGGCATGGTGACACCTGGACACTGTAGAAAAAAGGGCCTGGCTAGCACCACTCTAGATTGGGTAGTGGAGGTGTTAAGTAACTGCACAGTTGAGCATGGTGAAAGAAGAATAGCAGTGATACACCTTTGCAACATGGGACTGGATTATTGAGACAGCTTGTGCCAACACATGCAGGCCATGCAACTATTAATGCACCATCAATCCGGATATTGAAGAATGCACTGATAACCATATAGTACAGATCAGAAACAGGCTGGCATATGCAATAACTTAAGTTCACACAAGTGCAGTGTAAGCCAATGATGGGAAAATCTAAGCAAATTCTAGGCACATCTCAACGTATGCAGCTCTGAACAGCAGTAGTGAGCACGGTGCCACAGTTGACTGCCCACCTCACGAATTTCCGGATTTGAAGGCTTCTGCCTCCCCAAATAAGATACTAGATCCAGTTAACTATGCATAACTTTAGAAACACCATGGAAGAGAAAAATGATGCTGCTGCACTACACCTAGGCCTTTTACAAGACAAAGATCAAAGAAATCAAAGCTTGGGATGCTGAATCACAAGAATGCATTGCATTCCAGGAGCACCGAACTAAGGATGCAGAAAGACACTTCTGCAGCAACAACACACATATTGTGAGTCAATCTGAATAGACTGAAGGATAAAGTACAGAAGTATTCCTAGAAAGCTGGTTTAGTACCACGGTTACTTCCAAAGGTCTCTCTTTTTTGTGTTTTTTTGTTTGTTTTGTTGAGTGTGCACACAGAGTGCAAGCAGCGCCCCAGACCCCCGGTACCCAACCCATGCCGGTGTGGCCAGACTGCTAACTACAGGAACCGCAGCTTGCTTCCACAACAGGTACACAGCAACAGCCCTGCGGAAGTGGATAATGCCAGGGAGACACTGTTGCCTAACTTTAAAACAGCAATTCAACAGCAGGTTAGCTTTTCACGAGAAGTGAATTTGTGTCTCAGTAAGCCAGGCCTGCTCTTTATGATGATGCTCCCTGCCAGGCAGAAAATACTGGTCGATGACAGGGTTATGTTATCTTTCTTTTTATTTTTTACAGACCCTGAGAAGCCCATGAACAGGAGAACGGATGGGCCGTAGAATTTAACACAAGAGAGGCTACAGCCCAGATATCAGCACCGAACAGTGAGAATCAGAAGGCGATGAGAAAAAAAAACAGAAACCTCGTATAGGCAAGTGTGACTGAGGGGCAGCAGACAGTAGCGTCCACATCCGGTTTCAGCCTCTCATCTCATGAGCACGTGCGCAGACGTGCACTAAGGCAGAGTCTTCTGGTGTAGCCTGGACGTGCCCAACTCAGATGAACAAAACATGCAGCAGTCGACAGACACCCGGATTTGCGGATGAAACCATTTGATGAAGGTGCACTTTATTAGCAGTGGCAGCACAGCATTCTTTTTTTCAGAGCCACAGCTGTGTTAGCACAAGGTTACTTGTATTCTGGTTTAGATGTCACCATATTTAGCTGCGGAGGGGCCTGGGTGCTGGGGTCAGCATCAGGAGTCCAATACCAAACCCCCTTGCTATTTTGCTTGTTCCTTTTTTATTTGTGACCAAATCAGGATCATACCTTTGAATGGGTTTGAGTGGAGTCTCAGTGAGGTCTATCAAACTGGACTGATCTTTGAACAAAGCACTACATAAATCGGCTTATAAGTACTCAAAGCTCTCCAAGTTTACATGATGCCACTTTATATGAGATTATTTTGTATTAAGTAATATTTTAATAAAGATAGACTAAGCAATCAAAAATATAATTGTGAAGCCTGAATTTCAACAAACATATAAATAAGCAAATAAAGACAACGTATTCCTAACCTACAAAAAAGCGGGTCTGTGACACCCCACATGAAATTGATTCAATTTGCATGATTTTTTTGTGGAGTGCTCATCTCAGCAAGCCTGACTTATAATTTTTTTCTTATGACATTTGTTCGAATTGTTTCTTCCTTTAAGAACTCTGCAGTTATCTCCTTTTTTGATTTAAAATCATCAAGATTTTTTTTACTTGGATTTAGCAGTAAATCATTGCTAATATGTTTATCTTTTATAAACATTTTCATTAGGGTGAAAGAAAAAAAACTCAATGTTTATTCAATATTATTTTTATGACTATGTGGAAGACATAAATACCACAAGATTATTAAGAGACTCTACACAAAGAGGTTTGTAAAGAAAGAAAAAAATGAGTACAGGTGGGTTTGTTGTAAAATAAAGTGGTGCACTGCAGCAGCAGCCATCAATACAGATCCAATCAGAGTGAAACTTGTCCTTATTCGCTTAACGACCCAGCATGTGTAAAGTCGTTAACTCAATTTTAATAATCAATGCATTTTATTGCTTCTTTGCTGGACCCCCTCCCTACACCACAATATGGTTGTCTTTTTCAACCTTGAGCGATATTTTAATAAACATTCAGTTGCGGCTCACGCTAAACTGAAGGGGCGGGGCGTATTAAATTAAATAAAAAAATTATTTAAACAAAAAAAAAAAAAAACCACTTACCTCCTCCACCGCGCGCCGCTCCTCTCTTTGTCCCTCGTCGACTGCAGGCTCAGGCTCCCAGCCTGCCCTGCGGCCAATCCTGACGCAGCTCAAAGCAGCGTCAGGACTGGTTGGGTGCGCCCAACCAGGGCGCTCCCAGGCAAACTGGGAGCCTGTGCATGCACTCTCCAGTCCAGCAACTTTGTTGCTGGGCTGGAGAGAGCCCTCTGCACATGTGTGTTTGGCCGGCCCAAGACAGCCGGCCAAACACACATGCGCTCTGAGGGGGAGTGCTGAGCACTTCCCCACAGTGTATGACATCCCCTTGGCCCCGCCCCTTTTCCCAAAAAACGATCAGAAACATAGTTTATGATATTTGTTTGGGAAAAGGTTTGCAGCTGCTGCTGCTGGTGGGGGAGGCGATGCTCCTCCACACTAATGGAGGAGCCACCCCTGTAAACATTGCATTTAACATTGTTTGTTGGTGAACAAGTCAATTTCTATAAGAGAAAACATTACAGGACTGCATTTTGCTGCACAGTGTTTTTTTGTATTTTTTGTTCCTTGCACATCTCCACACCCCTGGGTCGGAGAGCACATCTGGTGAGTTTTTGGACTCTGGAATGTGGCCTGAAGAGCAAAAGCACCCACTAGTCTTCTGGGGAGTGTGCTCTCTGAGAGCCCATTGATTGGCCTATTATGCCACCCTCTGGACACTGTAGTGGTCCTTCACTTATAGTTTCTAAAAAAAAAAAAAAAACATAGGACTTTAAAAAACAAAATGATAAAAGCATGCAAAAAATATACAAGTGCATAAAATAAAAAAAAATCTATATGCATGGCCCCTTCAAGTTTGATTTACTTCACAAAATATATAACATAATATAACGTTTGTTGTATAAAAGTAAAATCTAGATGTACAACATATGCACCATCACATAGTGACTAAATGCATCTCATCTCCATTACGTACAGGGCAGGAGGGCTGGAGATGGGCGGCGGGAGCAGACCACTGCTTACTCACGATAATATAAGGAGGCATTGGCTTTCTTTCTAGACAACTCAAGAGATGCGTGGGTCGCTTCTGCAGTTATTTGCCACTCAGTGCAGAGGAGCAGAAAGCACCAGGTTGGGTGAGTTCTCTCTCTCTGGAGTTGGCCAATATTAAGGCACTTCACTGGAAAGCATTCTTCTGATTTGTTGTGCGATGCGCCCTACTGGTTCTGTGATGCAGCAAGTGTCCCATAACCATCACAGACACCAATGTCTACGACACAGCTAGGCCTGCAAATGCGAAGTGAGTGCTGACTGCACAAGTGAAATCTCACCTGACGTGGGTCACTGCAGAAAAAAGGTGGTGCAAGAAATATGTGGCCAAGAGTTTAAATGGGATGGAAAAAAATTTAAGGGATGTGGGTCTTTATAAGGGGCGTGGCCTATGTAATAAACACACTAAATATCTGTGATCTCCATAGTGGGCCATCTGACCAGTATTTTGGCTCCTGAGAGCTTTCTTTTATTGCATCTAAATATATAACATAACAACTGATATGCACCTAATATCAGCTACGACTATTAGCTGTGTCGATGGGTTTGAGATATTTAAGATAAAGGTGTAACAATGATTTTGTTGTAAAGAATACTTAAAATATTTCAATTCTGAAACTGTGAGACTGTGAATTAAACTCTACTTAGGATTGTTGAAGGGGTAGTGAGCGAGTGGCCTTCAGTGTCTCAACTGCTCCCATTATGTTCACTCTATGTTAGACATGTCTGCCATTTTTATCTCCTCATCACATTCACTGCATGTCCTACACCTCATCTCTAACCTCTTCAGGACCCTCTCTTCACTCTCTCCTAAATACAATTCCTTGCATCTCCTATTCTTCACCACCCCAAACATACAACGCATCTAATCAACATCACCTGTAAACACTGTATTTTCTTTTACTTTTGCCTTGTCGATATTTTGACTAAAGCGTACCTCCTTCACACACATTTGTATAGTACCCCAATTACAACTGCAGTACATGACTATTTCTCCGTGCCTCTGCAGAGAAGTAAAGATGTACTCTGAACACCTTTTTGATGCACTGACGGGCAGTGTGAAAAAATCTGTCCTACCTTCAGCCTCAATTCCAAAGCTCTCAACTGTGGCCTGTTATAAACACCTAGGAGTGACTCAGTTCAAAGTATGCGCTTTACAAGAGTAATATGCTATATGCTACTCTAAAATAAAATACAGAAACACAACGTTCTGGAACACTGTTAGGAGATGCAAGATAAGTAAAACGTGAATTATAATCATGAAGCGGACTTGGATTACGGTAACATTTTTTAAGTCACTGTTCTGAAATAATTCATTTTTTTACCAGTATAGTTAAGGATGTGAATGTAGGGCCAAACATGGCCCCTTTTCAATGTCTGCTTTTAAGGGGACTCGTTTCAATGTCCGCGTTTAAATACTACCAAGCAGGAGACCCAGAGGGACCCAGCCCAGTTAAATCCTTGTACGTGGGGGCAGCAGGGGGTTTCTATCCAGTGCTTCTTTTCGCTCTGCTTGCACTAGCAGGTCACAACATGAAAAGCTATACAGTGAGAAGGATTTAGGAGACTGGCATTTGCAGACAGTCAGGGCTGCAGGGCTCCGCTGGTCTTTTCTGTGCCAGCCACCAGCATAAAGCAAGCTAGCACCGGCATGTAAACAAACTGGCATGTTGATGTGTGCTTCACATAAAAATACCAAGTGGAGCTGGCAAGGAAATGCGTACTGTAATTATATTGCAATGTGCAAACTGTCAGAGTAATGTAACTTTTACGAAATGATGAAATGCGAAAAGGGCATTACAGCTTGAAGTTTACATACCATGGCAAAGTGACCACTGGCATGGCAATGTACCCTATGCTTGTATCATGCCATACATAAAGAGGGGGGTGGCAGCTGAAAAGTGCGTTTTGCATAATGGCACAATGCGGAACTGGCAGCATGGAAACTAACACGGGTGTATGCACTTCATGCACAGAGGAGGAATGGAAACTGCAGGGCACACGTGCTCAACAAATGCGGACACTAGAATGGCAAGGTGTGCTTTACATACTGAGGCATTGTGGAAGCAGGCATGGCACTGTGCACTTTACAAATTGAGACAATGCGGAATCTGGTGCACCAGATGAACTGATGGAGACTGGTACAGTGACCATCTGTGGTTTATCTGAGCAGCAACAGTGGCATGTAGAAAGGCGAGAGGCCCTGGCATATCAGCACTGGCATATCACGCAGTCCCTCATCCAGCTGGGTAGGCTCCCTGGCAGGCTGCCACACAAGCAGGAACCCTTTTATGCGACAGCAGCACATGATGCAATAGCAGAAATTTCAGCGGCATTTCATTTTCTGGTACAGAACTGATAGGGGCAGAAAGGGAGCGGGGCAGGGAGACGGGAGTGGGATTGCAGAAGGGCGAGAGAGGCAAGTGAAGCAGGGAGCATGGCACAGAGCAACATAGGATGATGGTCAGAAATGGCGAAACAGCACGGATACAGCAAGTAAGGTAAAATGTCCTTCATACTACTCCATCCATTACTCAGTGGAAACCCCACTACAACTGGGAATCCAAGGAGCCAAAAACCTAAGACTCTAAATTAGGCCTTTTCAGCTGCACCCCAAGATCGTGGTACGGCTTTCGGGAGCACAGTTAGCTCAATCCTTCCCTATTATCGTTCAAAATAGCCTTATTTCTTCTAAGACGACTCCAAGATTAACAGACTTGCATCACTATCTCTACCGCTGCACTTTGCATCATCCAATCTAAGGTGTTTCTTGAAGCAGTTCTTCATAGCACACCTCACTGACCACCTTGCGAGGTCTGCGCTACTGGAATAGTGTTAAGTTAATAAAATGATGTAACGAAATCCTGAGGGGCGTACAACCAGTTTAAATATAATGCTTACCATGACACTAACATCAACATGCTTTACATACCATAAAGGTCGGCCCATATGGGTCATGGAAATGAGAACAGTGCTGCATCAGCTTCCAAAGTAGTTTGTGCAAAAAGTGTTTGTTCCAAATTTAAGTGAGTTACTGATCCATCAGAGCGTCTAGACAATAGGGTCCTTGCTAAAACCCCATGCGTTCCACCCCTGACAGAGCAGGATCCCGGTTAGTTCAGGGAAGCCGGCTTGGGTTGATCATACTAAATTTTATGTGCCCATAATGCCAGAATCAAAGATGCAATGCTCATATTAAGGAATTTTCAAACAACAAAACCATCTAAAAAACACTCAACCTGTTGCCTTACAGTGTCATGGCTGCCTTCGCTGTCTGGAGTCCGTAGGTAAAAACAATTACCAATAATCAGGAGTCCACTACTCTACCACGCCAGAGCACTAGCAAAAAGAACAAAATGCAGGGCTGCTGCCAGGGGCACTTTAGGACCGACCCCATATCGGTACCTTCCAGCTAATCTTGAAGCAGCAAAGTAACCCTGAGTGCTAACTTCTGCAAAGTAAACGCTCTGGCAAATTCCGGTGAGGTACTTATTTTGCTCCAAAAATCACTTGCAGGAGGTAACCTAGAGATTGCTGATGAGGGGAAACTAAAAGGTCGTTCTAGCAGCACCACATCAGAAAGGCTGCACTGGTGTGGGAAGCAGCCCTTTCCCTCTCCCTTTCCCTCAACAGAACAGCAGAGGTGATCAGGCCATACAGACTACCTAAGAGTGGCATTCAAGGTCCATGTACCAGGCAAGGTAAGACGTCGCTCGTGGGAATAACGGTTTGAACCCTGAGCTTCTTGCCAAGACCGACCACTGGAGGAGGCATCAAGGTGCGACTACTGCAGGTCCTTGAGAGGTGGGTTCCCTTCATCTCTGGTAACCACAGGTCGCATCACAATCTTATTCTTATTTGATATAGGTCCTGATGAAAACCCCTAGACCTTATTGAAGGGTAATCTAAGGGCAGAAACATGGAGGCCTCAGTGTAGCTAGGGATACCTACATTTATCCCTATATAATTTGTTTTGCTTTCAATTCTGCCCCTAACAGATAAAAACAAAGGTCATAGTCTGATTAGTTTTAACTTAACGTTGCACATACTATTAAACTCTGCTTAACTCATCCATACATTTTACTCACATATGTACTAATTAAAACATCCAAAGTGCTGCTCCTAATTTTAGGAATTGTAGCCCACACCTTTGTTGTGGTGTGGGGAGGAAACCTACGATGAAGCATTCCACCTTATGGTGGGTGAGGGTTTTCGTTCTAAAAAGAAAACTTGTTCACACTTGTCAGAAACATTGACATTCAGCTGAATATGTTGGTTTTAAAAATGTGTTTCTGAACGGGGTATATTATTGTGAGTTTGAGTTCATTTTTCGCAAGTGTATACCTGCTGGTCTTTAAAATCTCCCATGGCCCCCTCTTTGTGTTTTAATCCAGAACCGCACCAGGGGTTCTTCGACAGTGCAACTTGGCACTGCAAACATCAATGGTGCCTGTGGGGACTGAGCAGAGGGAACAAAACCCATTTGGACTGCTGCTGTTGGATCAACACCACATGCTATGCAAGATGGTATCTACTGGTCTTGGTGGATGGGGAAGTTCACTATTTGGAACCTATTGATTCCTCTAGTGAGCTAAGTTCTCCCTGTCTTCGACATAACCAACCAGGAATTTGAAGACGGTCAGGTATTGAACTCGCACCTGGAATGCGGATCCTCTGAGGGGATTTCCTCACTGGCAGTAATTTGAGGAGTGCCATAAACCAGCCGGAACCATGTTGGAACACAGATGTTGTAAGGATAACTTTTTGCTCAGCAGGAATTCTCAAACAAGG
This sequence comes from Pleurodeles waltl, assembly GCF_031143425.1. Lineage (NCBI taxonomy): Eukaryota > Metazoa > Chordata > Amphibia > Caudata > Salamandridae > Pleurodeles > Pleurodeles waltl. The sequence continues at coordinate 957,950,068 of NC_090443.1, forward strand.
GGTAAAAATAGAATAGGGAACACAAGTTATGAAGCAGCTCTTCTGCACAAGACAACAACCTATTTAATACCATTAAAGAGCTGCACCCAGAAATTACTGAAAAGACAGCGGCCACCGACACTACAGTCAAAGCAGGCTGGAGGACCTCGCTGGTATAGTGGTGGAGGTGGAATGTGAAGAGGGAAGAGATCACAAAAGGTCTACTTATTGGGCACCCACTTAGCTGAGGGTGATGTGGCAATACAGGAGCTGGACTTGTGGTTTCAGAGAATAGTCAATTTGTTGCAGGGGTCAGAGTTGTATAAACTAATTTCCAACAGCTGTGAAGGAGGGAGGCGCTTTCTACTGAAGTTCTCAAACGTCTAGAAAATTAGCTGTCTTTGGATGGGGGTACCAGGCATGAGATTGTGACACGAGTGTACCAACTTCCCTCCAGGAAAACAGATGAGTGCTTCTAAAGGAAGCACTGTTGTGATGACAAGTTAGCAGAATGGCAAGAGGAACTTCTGAGGCAATTGAAAAGAAAGTGGTACAGATAGGAACAACCATCTTGTATTCTTTCCTGAAGTCAGCCATGATATATTTAAAATGAAGCAATCAGCGGACGTAAAGAAGATGCTGGTGCTCAAGGAACTGGCTGCTTCAGTGGTCCACCCCGCAGGTTTTAGCTCGGAATGGGAGGGAAAGTGCTACACCCTCTCTTAAATTGAATCTGAGGAAACCTCCCCTGTGTTGTCTACCTCGGAACCCTGGTGAGAACAGAAGCGCTTTGAGTACTTCTCTGGGTCTTGGGCAGAGAGTTCTGTACAGTACAGACTCCGGGGCATCCCATGACGAGCAGGCTCAGGGATGGAAGGATTGCTTTAACGACAGTTGATACTTCCGATCTGGACCTCTCCGATCCCCCCCTCTCCTTTCTTCCTCCTGATGACACAAAGTGGCATCAAAGCCATATGTTTGCCACTGTCAATTCAATCACACCACACCATCCAGCGCACACCATCTCATCACAGCGGACCACTGATGTTGACTACAAAACAATCTTCATATAGCATAGAACTAACATCCACAGCTCAATGAAAAAAAGGCCTCCGGGCTCACAAATCCACACACAACACCACAACGTTTTTTTTTTTTTTTTACTTAAATCAAACTCATGTGACTTTGTAATTAACAGAATCCATGACTAAAATTGGCATGTCCAAATTTCTACTAACCATACACAACTGATGAATGGAAATCCAGCACCAGGTCTAATACGCGTCTAGATTAACAAAGTGTTTTGGTGCCATGTTAATGGTAGGAGGCGCTATACTGGTAACATGACAAACACAGGGCTCTAGTTGCAGGCACTATTTACAAACGCCAGCTAAATGTGCCCCTCCAAAAATGAATTTGTCAATAGCATAAGAAGAACATTTGGGAATTAAAGACTCGCTCACCTTTCTTATTTCTTAAGACTCCTAGAAACCCTGTTCAGTCCAATAAGAATGTCATCGACAACAGAAGCCGGTGCCACCCAGGCAGGCTGGAGCTAAAACAAAATCTGATTCACAAGAAAAGTATTTGGACACCTTGCCAGACTCGGAAAGGTTGTTACAGATAAAGTGTTTGGAAACAAGGGAACATAAACCTTAAGGTGATGAACAATCTGTATAAACAGTGGTGTACCACAATTCACAATTAATACCACACTAGGGGCCATATGTACGAACACATTTTCCCATAGACACAGATTGGGTAAAACCCTTTGCTACATCTGGCCCTAGGTGTGGTAGAAATGCGACACGGCAAGAGGTCAAACAAAACCGCACAAGTAAGAAATGCCAGGTAAAGAACACTAGGTATTGACGACGGAACAAAGACACGTTTGATCAGTCCTCACCATTGAAAGGAGCCACGTCTTACTTTATCAAAGAGTAAAGGACAGTGGTCCACACTAATCGAGTATTATGGACAATATAGTTTTTAAGTCTTGACTGAGAAATACAGAAAGCATGGAAAATAAAAACACACGTCAAATGAGGATGTCCTTAAAAGCAAAAATAGGAAACTTAAAACCTGGAAGAACTTTTTAAAAAAATAGCCTTAAACTGGTCATTTTCCAAATAATTACGGGTACTGTATTACAAGATAACAAAAACAAAACTCTATAAGGCCTTTAGCTTTCTCCGAGAAATTTTCAAACAGAATATACTAATAAAAAAAAAGAACTAACTACATCCAGAGTCAAGCACTGTAAATCAAATACACTTTGGATTTGGTACCTTTTTGCATGTATTACAAAACCCACATGATGATATTGGACCACACATCCTAACAGAGACATTTCCTACGGTCTTAAACTCAGTGAATGAATAAACTGGGCTTTTATCCGGTAACACCCAAGCATGAAAAAAGGTGTAACTAGCAGGCTAAGGATACCTGAAGAGGCAGCAGTACTCGGGTGGACTCTTAGGTAGCTAGAACCCCCCGCCACTTCCAAAGCTGAACCTCGGAATTACCAATACAAAGAAATAAAAGGCGACTTGGGGAGCAGAGCCACCTCAACAGTCTGGCACCAATAGCGTTGCCCCGGCGTGTGGTGGAGACATCTATGAGACTCATAAAAATAGGACTTTGAAACAGCCTCGCTGAGTCAGTTAAATGACCAAACAAGCTGATTGGGGTCTCACTCCACAGGTTTGCTTTTCAAAGCAGTGAGTGGAAATTATTCTAGATATTTGTCCAAAATGTTCAACGCGAACATTACAAGTACTTTGAAGAGAGTGAGACCAAGCTCGACAGACAAATAAGAAAAGCTCAAGTCTTACAGACCACTCCACCTCAAACCTCTACCACCCTTTCTAGATAGGATGGAAAGAAGGCAGCAGACAAATAATCTGCCAGGTTTAGAGAAAGCCTGAGTTGAGTCCCAAACCCATCTTTGACTCATTCCTAATTCAAACCGGGATCTTGCACTTTTTAAAACAGAAAAAAGAAAAGAGATGGTTCAATTCAGTGCCGAATAACTGCTCTGAAAAAGGGCAGACTAAGGGGGCTACAAGAAGAATCAACTGACTCAAGTTCAGTGAATCCATGATGAAAACCAGGAGCACGGCAAGAGCCTAGTCATTTATCAGCAGAACTCCTGTACTTATTTTACAACCTCTCACAGAAGCATGTGGAAGGATGCTGATCTTCTTTGACTTGTGACAATCCTAGCGTCACAAAGACAAACCTTAAGTGTCTACCCTGTTAAGCTTCCAAGGAAGAGGAAGGTGAATTGAAGGGAGTGGAAGCCTTTTGGGTCAGAGAATCCAGATCCAAGTGTTCCAATAAAAGGAATTCTGTGTGTTTGGTGGACTTCCACAGACTCTGGGGTCCCTTTACTCCAACAAAATTGTATACCAGCAACTATAACCAAGAGTACTGGTACCACTTCTGATTAAGTGGTACAGGTCTGTTTATTGATACTTATGCATAGCCAACAAGCCAGATGCTTATGCAGACACTAGCCTAAAAGCAGCTCTTTACCGAAATAGTAACCATAAGGGCTTGCACTTGGGCTCCAATAAGGTACATTAGTATATTGAAAGTTTGCACCACAGGTGAGGTAGAAACCTGTGAATACAAATTTTATGAGATGTTCTCCTCTCTGGAAGACATGTGCACCCTACTGGTTAGTTCCAATAATATATCACAAGTTAGTAGGGTAAAGGTTAACTTTACAACCTTCCTTTCCTGATATTTACAAATACCTCAAAAGATATAACCAACAAAAGTGGAATGGAAGTGAGCTGGATATTTTAATGCAATGTTCAGAAAAACCCTTACTGGAGACTACCACATGGGTTTTAAAAGCACTTTCAACCACATAGTGAATCCTTCATCTAGAATGGCCTTGCATATGGGCGTACAGCAAAGTATGGGGTTCCAACAAAGTATGGGGTTCTCCTGTGTTCTTAGAACCTGGGTTGAATGCGGTATACAATTAAACAATAGTTTAGCCAGCTCAATAGTTCAGGTTTTGACAAATTCGTCATTAAGCCCTATGTGACTGGTCTTAAGCTTGTAAATCCACTTCTATTGTTTTCCGAAAAGTAGCTTGGACATTTTTGTGGGGGTCCCAACGGGCCTTAAATGCTCAATCGCCACCCCCTAGTGGGGCCTTTGTCTAGGAAGTGGTTTGTCATTCATGGTGTGTTTTTTTTTGCATCAGATGTTACTTGATGCTCACAGATTTTATATGATGTATCTGCAAACCCATTGATGGTTCACTGAGGCGATGATGTCAAGGGCTAACCATCATAAGACCTATTTCAGTAGTGCATGAGAACAAGACCAATGTACATGGAATATCCTAACCTAGATAAGAAGAACTTTGTTCGCTGGAGTTTGTTGAATGAAAGCAGTACAATGGTCTTTGTGGTTAAGTTTAACTATAAATAAATTCGAAAAAACAAGGTGGCAACATCAATACGTTTTTTGTTTTTAATTTACTAATTGATTACTACCAGTCCGCACTAAAGCGGTTTAGATTTAAATGCATATACAAGGGGTGGATTCACAAAAGCATATATAAATACGAAAAGTAATACTGTAGGAATACTTTTAGGTATGCTTACACACTTTTTTGTTCAATCGGCCCAAAACCCTCACCTACTTAGTAGTAGATGTGCACACAGGGAAGTATCTTCTCGATCTGAAATAACTGTGTGTGCATATTCTAATTTTTCTCCATTTGAGATGTTTTGGTGTCAATTCACAAAGGCATGTAAGAGTATATAGAAGAATACTACAGCAGTATTCTTTTATGGACTCCGAAAAGCCATTGTAAGCAGGCCCAAAGTCGCTTGCTGCAAAAGCTAGCACAAGACATCTGTCTGACAAAGCTTTTTAGTCAGTCATGTACTGAAGTAAAATGCTAAGACATTTAATAGGCTGCCTGATTGCTGAGATATTTCCGCTCAGTTCTCAGACATCTCAATGAATACTGCTTCTACTTCCGCAAGTAATGACTCAGATACACAACGTACGAGCGTGTCCCAAGTGGCTAATAACTTAAGAAGGGACATTGTTGATTAAACAGTGAGAGTGGCCAGAAAAATTGCAAACTTCACAGGAGCACAACACATCGCACAGGAATAGTGTAATGCAGACACCCTATGTCACAATAGCCACAGCTGGGAAGCAGAACAGCCAAGACAAACTTTTTTGGCAGGGGATTCACAACATGTTGCCAATAAGTTCATGAGTTTTACACTCTCACCAAGCGAAAAGTTTCCTTATTGAAATGTGCTTTAATTGGTGAGTAAGATATTCCCCTCTTTCCCTCAAAATATCTTCTCTAGGGCTTTCAAATGTTAAACCACTGTGAACATTCTGTAGTTTGGCAAAATGAACTTGGACTGGGACAAGCCACTGAGATATGAGCAGAGAAACAACAACCATTCACTGTTTGTAATATTAAACCAAGCTTGGATTGGGGTGAACTAGAAACAAGTTAGTTAAACTACATTTTTCATACACATGACACCTATTCAACCTTACAGTATGTGGAAGTGAGCAGCCAGTGCTGGCTTCCACCACATCCGTTACAGTGTTTTGTGGGTTTTTTCCCCCATTTTTTATAGCGCACACCTGGTCCAAGGGCAAGGCCCATAAAACCAGTCAATCCTACTGATGGAATGGGAATGTCCTCTAAATTGTGTGCAGTTGTGTCCCAGGTCTTGCGTGCTCAACTGCGAGCACCTGGTAGCCTGTTTTTTTTGTTGTTTTTTTTTATGCTGGCCAGCCATACTTCACATTAGCATGTACAAGAAGGTCTGGGCCTGCATTTGACAAAAGTCTGGTCCTGGGCTTGTCCTGGTCCTGGAGGGGCGCACCAACAAGCCATCAACAGAGACAAGCTAATGCAGCATACCGTGTTTTGTCATGATCATAGTGTGACCCAACTTTTTTAGCTGTGTCATAAAAACAAAACTCTACTGGCCCACTCGTGTAAATTTCCACCACTAGCGATTAAACTGGATCCTAGTGCTGCAATCCCAGATGCATGGATGTCTGTGTATGGTGTGAGATAAACGAGTTACACGCTGTATGATTGTGTGAGTTAACCAGAGTGGCACAAGCCTTTGGCCTTCATTGTGGGAGCCCTGGCCTGTTCCTGTGCGCAAGCTGAAGGTGAGGCTACCTTCCTTAATAGAGGAAGTACATTGCAGAAATTCCATAGACTGGAGTGAGGAAAGAGGAAATAGGCTCACTCTTAGAAATGTTATTAGATTCTTTACTGCAGAGGGCGGCAGATTAGTCTTTCTGGAGACTGCCCATTTGGTGCCTGGTAGGGGAGAATGGTAAGACTGCAGTTCCTGTTGTCAGTGTGTGAAGGGTCTTTTCAAAAGGCTAGTCTTTTGCCTCTCTTCTTCATCACTGTCAGGTGTGGCTATCAAAGTCATGTGCAGACTGCTCATACCTCTTTGTGTATCTGTTGTGGGTGCTCCAGCATGGCGATCATTCTGCTGTGAAGATGTTCACTCAAAGCAAAGGTTGAGTCTAGAACACTGAGAAGGACACATAAAAAGAGAACATACCCAAACTGGTTTAGAAATTGGGAGATTGAGGATATACTTCTCCTTCCTGCTGTACCTGTATAAGAGTAGGAGCTGCTGACCCAATTGTTGTTCCTTTTCCAAGTTCTCTTTGACCAAGATCAAGGTGCTGCACAGGGTATTAAGAGGACTACTCTCTGCATTACTAGAGCTGGTGTCTGCCTGACAGCCAGCTTCCCTAAGGTGAGGGGACATAATTTGGAGCCTGATACAGAAAATAAAAGTGTGTTCCCTGTCCCATAACACTTGAAACAAGAGGGAAAGACAGAGGTGGCCTTGCAGGAGGAGTAGAATATTGGTGTGGACAAGAGTGGTTGACCCTGGTGTTGTGGTTCATCCACCTGAAACCCGAGAAGAACGTGACTGGCATGCTGTGGACTCAGAGCCAGTTACTGAACCCAAGTGAAGGATCCACGGCACAGTTGAAGGGTGCTGAGCGAATCCCATCATCATCTCTGCAGTCGCATCCGTGACACTAGCCTATGTGTGACCGATAGGAATGCAACATTGAAGAAGGGATTGGGGTTTACCTGTAGCACTGGTTTGTGCATCAAAAATGACTGTTAGCAACAATGGCACTTATCCAGAAGCTGTGCCTAAGTGGTCTATTCCGCTGAAGAACAGCACTGTGAACTGGTGGTGCTCTTAATGTACTGAACAGGTGGCTACCCCTAGCACTTGCCAACTGCCTTTCACACTGACTACGCCACTTAGCAGAAGGTGCTCTCTCAAGGCACTCTGCCTTCACACGCTGAAACACTAAACGTCTGCCTGAGGGGTTAACTTGCCCGATTGGATCAAGCAGTTTCTGCTAAAAGTGCTTTAAAGCTGCCAAGTTCCTGTTCCAGGACCTGTTCCTTAAAGGAGGATTGCCTTACTGCCTCAGTGACTATCGCCAAGACTTATTGGTCTGGAAAGAGTAAGCCTGTTGCAACCAAATGGCCCACCTGCTGCAGACACTACCAAGCCCAGAAGAGGGCTGCCAACCTTAGGCAGTTGCCATCGCTGCCTGCGACACTGCCACACCGCCTGTGCCAGCCCAATCCAAGTAAGGTAGCTGCATGGACTTGACCACAGTTAGCAAGTCTCAAATGAACACAGTCTGAGAGCAAGAGGACAAGCCATTGACCTACAGGGGCCCAAACAGAAGGTGAGAGAGTGAGCACTAATGTAGGCCTAAAAAGACAAAAAATAAAGAGGGGAGGGGCCCCACCTGTACTGTTTCCTACACCTGAAAGACCCTAGTATGCAAAGGGGGAGAAGGGAGCAATTGTGGGGGAGGGAGCTAGCTGTGTTAGCCAATCTCACATTAGGGATTTGATATTTTATGTGTTGCATTGGGTCTTTTTGTTGAATAAAGAACTTAACATTTTAGCTAAGAGAAGCACTAGGCTGGACACCCGCGTTATTGCATTGCTAGGTGTCTGTTGAGCTCTGGGCCTGTTGTAGCCCCACGGTAACCTCCGTTAAAAGTCTGTGATTGCTCGCCCATGCTAGCACTGAGACAAGTGATGAAGTGGCTGTACTAGGCCCAGTATGCAGAGCCAAAGTAGGACAGGCCCTTGGACAGTAGAGGGAAACAAGCCCAAACATCCCCCTGCCACTTACACATGTTTTTTTAGGCATATGGAAATTAAGTGATTTGCCCAGAATCAGAGGATGTTGAGCCAAAGCTGGAATCCACACCTAGTTCCCCATGTTCCAAAGTTGAAACCTAGTTTACCATGTTCCAAAGTAGGCAACTCTAACCACTAGGCCACATATCCTGGTATACATATCCTGGTATGTCGTTGATACCACATCTCCCAGAGGTAATACGAGCATTACAACCACAAATCTCTTAATTTTAAAGTTGTCTGTGTAGTGCTGATGCCCCCTCCCAAGTGTTGCACTGAAACACTAGGACCATTGAAACAAAACAAGAAAGAGGAAGAAAGAAATGTGAGTGGACTGTAGCTTTAAAACAAAGAAAGGAAGATCATCAGAATTGATCTGTCTCAACTTGTTGGTGATGAAAGCAAACAGCTCTTTTGCATGGCTGCCCCCTGCCTTTCCGTCTCCTCAAATGTGGAGTAACTCATCTGCAGTAACAAGACTACGACTACAGAAGTGACCAGCAACCTTAAGGGCAGGGTAAGCTATGGTAATGGCAGAAGGCTGGCATATTCCGCTACATCTCCCAGCCCTCTCTCAAAAACGGGGCCGTAGTCTTTATGGCATGGGATCAATGTCTAACATAAAAATCAGTGCATTTTTCACTCCAAACACGACGTTTCACAAATGTCTTTAGTAGCCTATTTCTATTTAGAGCTCTACTCAAAAGCATAATAAAAAGGCTTGCTCTTCGGCAGAACCTTAGCAGCATCCTGGTTAGAAGTAAGATTGCATGCATTTATTTTTGCAAATTTGACTCAAAGCTGAAAACTCTCTGCCTTTGTCACCAGTGCTGGAACTTTACTCCGGAACCAAAAAATTGAGTTCAAATTGTGGCAACAAAAAGGCGCTGGAGCCACGAAGGGCACAGTCATGAAAAGCAGTCTGATAGTCAACTTACACACTTATATTTTAAAAACTCTGCCACAACGAAATGGGCGAGAAGGAGAAACGGAGCAAACAGTAAATCTGTTCTGGCTTAAAAGGCTGCAAAATCTGCATTTTAAAATATGTTGTGGGGTTAGGTCACTTTTTGAAGAGAGTTTTATGTGCCCAGAAAAACTCAAGGAATAATCACAATGGTGAGATAACGCTGGTGGTTAATGCACTTGCTGGAGAGATCGGTTTTTGTCTAGTGACAATTTTGACTTAAGAAGTAGAATTAGAGGGCTCGTGTGTCTCCTGCAAAGAGCATCATGTAACATTCAGGTGACCAATAATTATTGTATCTTGATAGATAAATGGGTTAGTGTTTTTGACACAGAATCCTTTTATTACTTTCAGGTTATAAATTGCATTTCTGAAATGGCAACGTGAGCTATGAATCAGCATCAAAGACTTGCATGAAAACTGCAAAGCACTGGTTTAGACCTTCGTCGCCCTTTCTAAATCTGTTATTATCAGGCTGCTAGAGGATTTCTAAGGGAAGTAATGAAGTCTTATTATTACAAGCACCTCAAGCATCGTGTTACGTTTTAAATCCTAAATTTATGTTGCTCCCAGCCATAATATATAATCCCTACCAGTAAAGGTGATGTGAGAAGCAACCAAAGAGACAGGAATCCATTTGATAACAGATGTTTAAATATGGCGTGCAAAATGTAGTCACGAAAGGGGCCTGGCTGGATACCTTGTGTATTGGGGATTGTCTACAAATTATTTTTCTCCCGATATGACAGCGCTCCAGACCTGTATTACTGGAAGAGGGAAGGAAAATACCTTTCAATGTGAGACGTTCCCCTCTGAAATCCTCCTGCTTCCCTTCCCCAACTGTCACAAACACAGAGTTGTTTAGGGGCAAGCTTGGTTTGCTCTGCATTCCTTTTATGGCATTTGTTACTCCCCTTTGACAGGGCACACTGGACCAATCCCCTCTTCTTTCGGCTTCTGCTCATCAAACCTTATGGCTAGAACATCCTGTGGGAAGGCATCCTACACCCCTGAATCTAGACAAACAAAAGCAGAACAGAATATGGGAATCCATAGTCTTTTCCTGATAAGTGTAACTAGTAGGCACAAGCTCTGTGAACTTGTACCAAGATACTAGTTACCAGAGGGGAAGTACATTCCAGTGTAACTAAATGTTGTTTGAGCCCAGGATAGGGGTGTTTGATTGCCAACCTCCTTGCCAGGTCAGGACCAGAACTGCAGAAACCTGGAACTTTAGCAACTCTGCCCATGAGGGAGGAAGGCCATCACCTGCTGAGGAGGGGCACTTGATGTCCTGCACAGAAGGAATATGCGGTCCAGAAAAAAGAATGCAACCTAGCGGCTTGAAAAGTGTGGAGATTTGCTAGGGAATTCCACGAAATAAGTAACAATGACACTGCAGAATCTGGAGGGAGGGCTGGATTTGCATCAACCAAGGTAAGCTTCCCCGACCTTTGAACCCTGCACGGTCCGCCCACTAGTGGATAAGAAAACATTTAGTTCACATCATGAAGCTCAGAGTTATCCAGAGTGTGCTCCTACAACACAATAAATATGAAGCCTCACTGTAGATGGTGACGATACATCGAGCTTTGGGCCCCCGACTTCATTGCAGCATGTGCGGCCATTACCATCTGAGGCGACCCAGTGTCCATGACTTTGGGCAAGAATACATGGACCATGTCAGGCAGGGTCCATGATTGCCCCTCTCACCCGAAGCAAGTAGCTTTCCACATCAGGGGGGAGGAGCAACAGCCTCCCTGCAGTCCAGAGCATCTACCTGCTCCCCTACACTTGCGGAGCGCTCACGTGTAGGACAGGCTGCTCCATCGATAGGTCTGTCCAGATACCGCAGGAGATTTATTGGTGAAAATATGTTCCCCAAAGGCAGATACTCCAACAAAAACAGACACGAGAATGGTGAGAACATTAAACAAGTAACTTGTTTAAATGATTAATGAGCCTTTTAGGGTAGACGTTGGTTTCGTACATTTGATCATACATATTTATGTGTAGTATTTAACCGAGTGTTGTGATTTAAGTACTTTCTGTCTTTAAAAGATAAAGCACTGCCTGGCCAGCTATAATGTTGCTCACTGCTCTGAGTTCCGAGCCTGCAGGGACACATCCAACACTGCACTGAAGAAAAAACACTTAGAAATGGCACCGCTCCGCACTTTACTTTCAAATACCGTCAGGCAACTAGCTAACTTGTCTAGGCCCAAAGAAGGTTTTAGTCATTTTGCCATGCAAATTCCATAGCTGCAGATGTTGCTAGCTTAACTTTATCGACTGCATATGGTATGTTAGCAACAATTGTACATGTTCGGACATCAACAGTCCAGTATAGGGATAGGAAATGACTTCTCACTGAAGGAGAAGTTACAAGTGGCCTTTTTTCCCCCAAATGCCAAGGTGTTTTATTTTTTGGCAGAAAATGTCAGAAGAGACCTCCTTAGGCCCCTGAAAAGAGGCCACCAAATTCCAAAATGTAATATCCGTGGGACTGCAGGCGCTGTCAGATCACAATGGACCTGAGGCTGGCGGGTCTTGTGACTGCAAGACCCTGTACCTGGTCATCCGTGGTTCTGTTTGTGGGGCTCCGCACTTAGGCTTTGCATGTTCTCAGTATCACACGGATGGTTCCTGTTCTTCACCCTCTGAGGGAAGGCACACTCTTCCATTCGCCGGCGTTGCTTCGCCTAAGCTCACAGGGTGGCAAGAATGCGGCAAGCATCCTCAGCACCTCTGGGCACCCAGGAGATCAGTGGGTGGGCCACTATGCAACTGGAAAGACGCCAGAATCGCATATTAACTGCAATACACACAACGTGAAGAGAGGTCTAACTTTCAGATACGAGTTAACTAAAACGAATACCTTGTGTTATGAACTTTATTATACATCCAAAGTGCGTTTTCCGTTAGAAATAATGTAAATCATTTAGAATGTTCTCTAATGCAGGAAGCGAACAGGTTAGTAAAAATGAAGTTTATGGTTTACTGCTAGGAAGGAGGTGCGGAGTCTCATGTGCATGCATCTGTGCCTAAGAGGTGACATGTATGTCTGTGTACGTAGGAATGCACGTTATGCATGTTTGTCTATGTGCCCCCCCCCCCCCGGCTGAAGTTTACTTAAAATGTTTCTATATTCTTCTACTATTGCATGTTTATCCACACGCATGCTATCAAGTGTTCAATGCAGACGTCAGGAATGCAAAGCTTTGCAAAAAGTAACTTAAACAAGCATTTGAAATGCAATCGGTCTCGCATTTACTTGAGTTGGAGCTATTGGCATTGTAAATGCATAGCTGGACTTTTCTTTGCCACATTAACTGGTCAACCCTGCTGCATATTTTGGTCCTTCCTGCTACATCATCCCAGTGGCTCTGCACATACCAAAAGGGCTAGTAGGCCTACGGGAATATCTTTTTTTAAACAAGCCACTTAAAACACAAACTACTCCCAGGGGCAAAACATATTTACCCAGTAGTTGGTACAGACGGCATTGCCTGTAGGGCAATGAATAAATAATTGCACTCCAAGAATGCGTGCTTACTGGATCACTTTCCCTTTACAGCAGTCTGGGGAGTCGAACAAAACGCCCATGATTTTTAGAAGCTCGAGGAGAGCCACCTCATATGATATTAATGATCCTCTGTCAGTCTTGATCTGAAATATTAGTTCGAAAATGTTGACCATTGTACAACATAACCAACTGTAAGCTCCCCTCGAGGTTAGTATTATAAGTACAAGCACACACAGTTCAAGTTCCACATACTCAAACATGTGTAGTTCATCCAGTCAGGTTTCTGCTTTGCATTAGCAGCTTCTATCACCTTATAAAAATAAAACTTCAAGTCCCAGAATGCAACGGTGAAACAAACTAAATGAGCGAATCAGGCATCAAACTTGGGAGCTGGACAACTCCATGAATACTACTCCAAGGGCTGGTTTCCAGTTTGTGTCATGTTATAAAAATAAAACTACAAGTCACAGACTGAATGTGTGTGCCGCAAAGAACATGTATTAAGCATATCAGTGTGCATTTAATTTAAAAATGTCAAAATAACTCTAGTGATTTATGTTCTTTTTGGAGGGAGAACACACTGTCTAGTGGAAGGTTGGACTCATTATAAGGTAGCACAGAGAGTTAATGTTCTTTTTGGAGAGAGAGCGTACTTTTGTCTAGAGGAAGCTTGGACCCATTATAAGGCAGCACAGAGGGATAATATGCCTGCTGCAAAGAACGTGTAGTAAGCAGATCAGAGTACATATAATGTAAAAATTATACAGCAGATCGTGTTTTCGCTCTGAGTGATGTGAGTGGCATGGCAGCCAAGAGAACGCACTTTTGTCTAGTGGAAGCTTGGAGTCATCATAAAATAGAGCACACGGTTAATGTTACTGCAGCAAAGAACGTGTACTAGGCAAATCAAAAAGTGCATGTAATGTCAAAATAACTGGTGATTTATGTTTTTTCTGGAGAGAGAACATACTTTTGTCTCGTGGAAGCTTGGAGTCATCATAAGGTAGCGCACAGGGTTAAAATGCCTGCTGCAAAGAACGTGTACTAAGCGGATCAGAGTGCATATAATGTAAAAACGATACAGCCAATCGAGTTCACGCTCTGAGCGCTATGATCGCCATGGCAGCCACGAAGCACAGACCAAAGAAAAAAGTAGTTCGCCCACGCTGAAGTATATTGGCAATTGTGCAATTATCCCTGTAACAAGGTCGATGTCCAAGGTGGTATTCAAACTCCCCCAAGGCAGGACAAATGTAAAGCATTTACCAAAGACATCAAGTGATTTTTGAAAGGCAAGCCCACTATCGAATGAAAGTCATAGGCGTGAGGTGGGCGTGGATAAACATCCACAATACTTACAACAGGTCAAAGCGCTTGCACACCCAACCTAAAAACCACTACACAGTTACATTCAAAATTAAAAAAGGAAAAAAGTGGCGCATTTGTGTACAGTTACGTGCTACGCATCCAAATCAGTGCTGCTGTTACGGCTTTACAGTCATGTTAAACCCCTTGCAAGGCCTACACAGCAAGGCTGGTTACATCAACCAGCACAGCCTTCTGAATTCCACCCATGCCACACTGAATGTTTTGTTAACTGACATTTATGTAGCACACAATTTGGCAACTGCATGGCTTCTAAGCACTTTCTGGAGTCAGGGAATGATTTTCTAAACGGTTCCTGTGTTTCCATCCATCACGGACTGGGGTTTGATTAGGTTTGTGGAGATGTGCAGTCACTAAGGGTGATAGAATGTATCATCGTTAGGTTAGCCTCAGACAGGCAAGCTTGTAAGGCTGAAAGTCTATAAGCCATATTGTTTAAGTTTGGCACGGTGCTTATGCAGTTAGAAGATTTGCTTTTTGCACACCACAGGCTTTTATTTATACTTTGCAATGGAGCAATACAGAGAAAATATACACTTTATGAAATTTGTATTTACTACTTGAAAACTAACAAATAAAGCAAAAGGTTTTACTGCATCCATTTTACGTAAAGCTTTTCTGTAACATCATATAAAATACAAGTAACACCTTGAATAGAGACTTCATTAAGAAATATGCTTGAATTATTATTAACAAATGGAGATTTTGTCTCAAACCAAGTCCCACCTTTCATGTATGTAAATTGCGAAAAACATAATTGCCTGCTCCTACAGTCTAATTTAGGGTACATTAATAAATTAATAATATATGTCTGAACTCTGATAACACAGAACTAAGACTGAAAAGTCTGGTTGATAGCTGGACTAAGAAAACAAGTTTGTAAAAAAGTATATTATCCAGTGGCAATTGCCACCAGACTGTTATAGTTAGGATTGTGTTTACATAGGAAATGCATTATTTTGTGTTGCTACTAACTTTGGATCGACAAATTGCCACAAAACGTTCCTACAACTGACTAATCTTTTGAACTATCAATTCTTTAAAAAAAAAAAAGAGAAAAAAAAAGTCCTTGCAGTCCAGCAACTCCCAAGTACAACTGTTAAAAAAAATTAAATATGGGGCTACCCAGCAATCTTAGGACCTAGGTAAGGCAATAATCGAAAACACAAATGGTCTTGAAGGGGGAAGTATAACCCTAGACTTCCACAGCAATGTTTATTAAAAAACCTTTAGTACATAGGTTGCGCTTAATCAAATTTAAAAACCAATCCACTGCAAATAGTTGTTGACGTTTCAATCCACATAATACAATGACTTAGACAAGGGTCATCATCAGGAGAATTTTTTTTTTTTTTTTTTTTTTAACAGCAGACACCTGAGAATGAAAAAAAATCATCTATTTCAAGTGCTGTTCATTCCATCCATATGCCCTTATTAAGACATAGGTACATATTTGCATCTTGTAAAGCACTTACACACTATTTATTTACTTGATCACTTGCACTACGCCAACACACTAAGGAGCACCTATTATGTGCTTGTTTTTCAGAACCAAAATAAGTTTCTAATGTGTTTAAGATATTTTTCTAAATAATTTTGAGTGCATTCTTGTAATCAATAAATTTGTCTCAGCCCAACCTATCTACTGAAGGTTTGTTAATAAATATTGCAGGGGAAGCCAGAGTTATACTTCCTCCTTCAGGACTATGTGTGTTTTCGATAATTGCTTTACCCAGGGCCGAGGGTTACTGGGCAGCCCTATAAACATGGTGTTGGTAGGCAGACATTCCAATATCATTTCAGCTGGTTGCATGCCAGCAGCAGCTCTGTCATAAAAAAAACTGCTGCCCTTCTCCCCCATACCCACCCCCCAAAAAAATCTAAATGTGCAGAAATAGGGTGGACAGCTATCTACAATTTTTTGATGGATGCACCTGCACCACCCAAAGATGAGTTTCAGATAGTTCTTTTTTACGGAAAGTGAATAAATCTCAGTGCTGATGGTACATGTTCAACATGTAAAACATTGAAAATAATTTGGGCAGAAGATATACATTGGAAGAATTCCAAAAAATGATTCTACTTTCTTGTCCATTCCAATTTTGCAAGTCTGGGATGAAAACAGGAGTCCTGCCATAGGACGCCATCTTGGTGACACGAATCAAAGCAGCATTCCTTGACACTACCTTTAGCATCTAACACTCCTTATCCCAGCACACTCCTTTCACACACCCTGCTCTGGCCTAATCCCAGCCGACACTGATGCATCAGACATCACTCCTGCAGCTGTTCGACTGTATGACATGCCCTAAACCACCTCACCCAAGAGAGGCCTGGTTTGCTTCATAGAAATGTAAGCTGAGCCAGCACATTCGAGCCAGTCACCGAACCAAAAGTACAGGAAAAGCAGGTCTGTTCCAGAGGGCAAAGAAAGGTTGAGGAGTGGGGCTAACCATTTTTAACATCGGCCAATGCAGAAATGATAACAGCGAACGGGTTTAAAACAAGCCCAGAAAGCCCACCTCAAAGACGCAACAAGAGACCTGGTTAATCTTAGTGTCTCTAAGTAATATATTCCTTATTAGTCACCAGCACAGAACCCATCAGGCATGTAGAGACACTAAAAAAAGATTTAAGTGGCCATCCAGCATACAGAAGAAACAAAGCTGTCTTTGCAAGTGCTGTATCGCTAACAAACTCCAGCAACAGGGATTATAGAATCTTTCATGATGTCAGCAGTCATTTTAAGAGTTGTTATGATTCACCAGATGCTCCCTTAGGGTTTCTTCCAAATCTATGTGAGGTATACGCTACTCTCGCATCCCCGAGCACACGCATTCACCGGCTCCCTGAGCATTACCCCAGAACGTCAACTCTGTTTTCATGGCAAGCAACTGCTGCATTCTGTTCCTCTCATTCCGGAGCAATCCAAGCAGAGAGCCGCTCTCCAGTACTCTTCAACCAGCACATGCTGGCCATAGAGAGGTTGCGCCAAGCAACAACCTTCTCAGCCGACCAAAGATGGGCATGCGTGCGTCTGAGGGCGAGAGCACGGTGCCTCTAGGCGCACTCCGCTACATAAATGCACACAACATGACTTACCATAATGGCATAGAGGCACTAATAACCTTTCAGAGGGAGGACACGATAGAAGGTATTCTACGAACACTGCACATGAATCTCAAGGGAAAGTGAATAGGTTTAAAATGAAATCACTCGAGCTCGGAATGATGCACAGCTCCATGTTTCAAGGACTTATACAATTCTGTTATAAACCAAATAGAAAAAACCATTAGACCTAATGGTCTCATAGATGAAGGCAATTTAGTGAAAATGAAACCAGTTTCGGTTCTAATTTTTGGGATAGGAAGAACTGAATTCCAGTGGCAATACAACGGTGTAAGTAATTAATCCAATCCGGGAAACTGATCCCAAGCCATAATTGGGCCCAAACACCACTGGGGACAATTGTGACAGCCCTATCTGGGCTCAGGACAGACTGCACATATATGTAGATATGGATGTTGGTGTGGTGGTTAGTCAGCTGGGTAAGCAGCCAGATGATTGCTTGGATAAATTAATGCCCTTTTTGTGCACTGTTTCAGGAAAGCTAACAAGAAAGGACAAGAGGTTAATGTCCAGAAGGAGACATTGGTTAGCTGGAGATCCAGCTCACTGTTGGGAAGACAGAAAAAGGTTAAAAAAAAAAAAAAAAAAAAAAGGTGACTCAAAAGAGCAATCATATCTCAAGCTGAAAGAGTCACAGGGATTAAAAGAAAGGTACCAGGAAGATAATAAGATATTTCCTCAAGAAAGATGCAGAAAAAAGGGTGGGGCTAATCACACTTTTGCTTTGTGTGATTAATCACACAGGAGTGGGGTTGTGGTCTTGAGCTGTTCCTCTGAGCTTGAATCAGATTCAGGTGTGAACACAGTTGAATCAAAGAGAAGACAGACAAAAGAATAATGAAGGCCTTTAGGGTTTGACAGCACCATTCGGGGGAAGACACGTTTAATTCACTAATAATACATGATCACTTATCCCCAAAGAGGACACCATTCCATTATATTACAGACTATGAGGTGTACCGTATGACACAAGAGATGCCCCAAGCCGGTCAAGGTAAGGTTATGGTCTGAGTACACCAGACCAACTTTGACAAATAAGGTGGCTGCCACAATGGAATTGGACACTAAGGTCTTGGCAATCTTACGTGAGTGAGGAAGAGACACAAAAATAGGATTAGACAAAAGGGTCAGTGTTTAATTTGTGCTGGTTATTTACGGTGCAGAGCGCTGGCACTTATCTTTCTGCCACAAGCATTTACTGCCAGCAAAAGACATATGAGAAAGACGGAGGAAGAGAAAAAACGAAAAAGCGTCACAAAGGGGAAAAGCAGAACGCTGTAAAAGTGAGCTGAAGGGGCAGGGAGTGGCTGTAAACGGATTGAAGAGGCCCGAGATGGCTTCAGCATTACACTGCCCTAGTATTAATTGTTCACACATTTAATTGCAGCAGCCGCATATTTAAGAGAAGGGCTTTAGGCACTGACACGTATTTACAAATTAAGCACTGCAAAGGGCTAATCAGATGCCAGGACAAACTGTGCTTGTTGGGCAACACAAATGAGGCCATAAATATAGAAAAAAGGAAGAGTATGCTGATGAAAAATGATCAGAAATTGTTGGATCTTGTCACCAGTGAGGATGGTGTATCAACAAATGGCATGTTGATCTGAGAACATTTTATAAAGGAGATGCTGAAGGAAGTGGAAGCTTTTGATTCACTTTAAAAAAATATTAGAAGGATATTCAGTGATAGGGATTTCGGCAGGGCCAGGAGAAAGTGGGGTCGGTTCCCTGGCCAATGTAACACCTTTGAATTGTTTGTGTATGGGAACAAACTTCAAATTTCAACAAGGAGTATCAGAATTTTTCCCATAAAGGCCAAAGAATCAACCACGGGGTCCCAGAGGGTAGATTAGAGACAGAGGGCCAGGTGTAGTAGCATTATGAACACTGATCTTCTAATTGTGATGACCTCCAAATCGCAATTAAGAAATCACTATTCCTAATGTATGTATTTTTCTTTAATTAGGAATTCTGAGTGGGTCTCAAATCAACTTACCTCATGAAAATTAATAAGGTAGGTCACAATTTGCGACCGATTAGGAACGCCAGCCCTCACAAGGATGGTGGCCTGCTGGAGTCAGCATACCACCATGTCTGTGATTGCTTTTTAATAAAGCAATGTTCCATTTTTTTATGCAATCCGTTTTCCTTAAAGGACAACAGGATGTGCTTAAAAAACAGAAAATGAAACGGTTTAAGAGGAGGAAATGGTCCGTGCCTGCTGTTAAAAAATATTTTTTTGTACATTCTCAAAAGGGAATGGGACCCATTGGGAAGCGTTCCCATTTGTGAATGAGTTACCATCGATTTTGAATTGGTGGTAAAGTATTAATGTTTTGCAACCGGAATTCGGTTGCACAACATTAATACATACTACTTAATGTCAATCGGTATTTGGAAGGGACACCCTAGAAGCGCCAATTCCAAATACTGAATTGCAAATGCAAATTACGATTCGGTAACAAGTCATTAATCGTCATTTGCCATTTGTCCATTAAAATAAGATTTGGAGCATTGCAAACCTACAGATTCTGAGAATCGGGCCGTCTGCGGTCTCCAAAAACCTTTCTTCATCTGGCCCGGAGTCTCAACAGGTAGGTTCACGAAAATACCTTTTTCGGACCTGTAAGGCTGAGAAGGAAGACTTGCCTAGTTTGTACAGCGTTGGAAGGCGATAAGTAAACATCCATGGGTTACACAAGGAAATGAAATAGAGTCTGTTAAAAAAATCCGTGCAGCAAGAACAGACAGTGACACAGTAGGCGGTTTAATCGAAGAAGCCGCATAGACCAGTTCCTAGTCCGACTTTGGGGGGATTGGTAAAGAATGTTATGAAGAGGGGATTGAGCTTCAAAAATTGAAGCATCAATCAGCATGGGGGTGATGGATTCAAAGAAGTTTGGAGTAGGAGGGAGTTTAAATTGTATTTTAAGGTCTGTGAATTCAAAGTTTAAGGAGGTTTTAATTTTAGCCAATAGAGTGCTGTGGAAAATGATTTGGTGAGGCTTCATACATGTATAATGTTGGCTTTCATGCCTTGCGATAAAATGCAGATCTTCCACAGACTGATGAGTAGAAATTCATGATGTTATTAAAGACATGGGAGGCTAAAAACACCCCATACATGTTTTCTTCTTTTTTGTTATGTTACATAGCAGTTTAAATTCAAATGAACAAGGGCTTGTCTTGAACAACTAGAATACGAGATTTAAAGCATGGTGGATTAGGCTCTATTTTTCTTACAAATTTATCTGTATTATTTGCAGCAGGAAAAGAAGGAAAATAGTTGTTTGTTCCAGAGTTTTATAGAAGTTCAAGAATGCTTTAAACATTTTCATATGGGTATTCTGTCTCTGCTGTTGGCGTGTATGGCCTCAATAAAAGGGAGATGCATAATATTACCATCTGTGTCTTTATTAAAATTATAATTTACTACCCACAAGGCTGTGGAAAAATCGGCAATATAAATGATGTTCACAGAAATACAGAAAGGGTTGGGGAGCAGAGTTTATGCAAGGCATTCAGGGGATCAGAGAAAGTTGGGGATTATTCATGGCATTCACATCAACAAGCAACACTTCTATTACATTATGTATTACACATTAGTAAGATGTCTGACAATATTTACCTATGCAATACTTTTTCTAACAAGAGAGTTCACAAACTGGTCCGTACCCAGCTTGTATTCCTGAATGTTATTCTACTTCATGCCCAATAACAGAATTAAAGTGTGGTTGACAACCAAATTAATGCTTTCAGCCTCTCATCGCCAATGAGATAGGATCTGGCGCACTGCACGACGGGGGTGGCAGTGCCATGGCCCACTACCAGCAGGCTGTGGCAAAGAGCATGAGACGGTTGCTCTGTCCAGCTAGCAACCACACTTCAAAGGCTCCAGGAGGTGGCATGAAGGTTAGAGTGCTATCCAAAGTTTCATATATTCATCTGTTCATATCCAACACACGTGTTTAAAAGCCTAAGGTAGGAGTATTCACTATAGGCCCTGGAGGAGCACGTCCATGGCAGATTTTCAGGATCTTCACATGAAGATTTACATACAACTAATGGAAGTCGATGACAGTTATTGTCAAAGTCTGGCTTAGTCACACCATTTCAGAACTTACACTTGGATACAGTTGTGGAGTTCAGAGCAAGAGGTTATTTTAATATATTTTCGATGATTTCGATAAAAACACATCGGCAGAGAAGAGGAGAAAGACGCTACTTTTAATCACTGGTTTGTATTCTGGATTCCTACCAACTGCAAGATGCATCTTGTACTAATTCACACTGGTCCAGGAGGCCTTTTCTTCGGCTTCAAATAGCACCAGCAGAGGCTCTCAAGCCTGGTTTCACCTACAGTGGTCTAAAAGGTACAATACCTATCACATCGGTTTAACAAATTGGTGTTGTGTTTAATCAGAATTGCCATGTAAAGAAGGACAAAGGAAAGATGACTAAGTCCAACATGCAGGTTATTTGACTAAAGATCTTTGGAAAGCATTTAGTATTATCTTTTATCTTGCTGTTAGACTTTAAATAGACCCCTGTACTACACCAAAACAGATTTTTTCCCCTCACCATGCTAAAAGCAGAATGCACTGGTTGTCAATGTAGACACATATTTGTACAGGCTCCCCAGCATCTGGCACACTCTTACAGCACCACTCAAAAGAAGGACAATGCCCAAAAATATAACTTGATGAATTCAGGGCTTTTCTCTTCTTTGCAAGTGAGGTAGCCCACGCTTTCTAGTGCAATGAAGAACTGTCTGGCCATGTTCACTATCTTCAAACCGGCACAAGTTAAGTGATGGGGCTCTCTGGAGGCTTTAGCCAGGAGCTCAGTTTCACCCCATTCTTGAAATGGAGTATTGGAAGACTCTTTCTGAGCATCATGCGTTGAAGGTCTCTTCTCTCCAGGCAGTGCTCACCTTCAGACTGAAGGTAAGGCCGGAATAAGACAGGAAGTCTGGGTTCTTCACCTTCGGCACCAGTGCCACTTCAGCCAAAGGATGAACCAGTTTATATTTCACCAAACACCAGAATTTCTGTTTCAATCCTGCTCCAGCACAGGTATTTTCCTCTGCCTGATACCAATGCCACGTGCCTTGCAGTCTCGTATTTGGTAGGCCTAGAGGGATGAAAGGGGCGCATCAGCAGTCACCAGCGAACAGCTCACACACTGGCTTCTGAGCCCCACATCCAGACTATGTGGCCCGGTTTTATGAACAGGAAACACACCAGAAAAAATCCAAGTGCCGCTGTCCAGCTGTGGCACAACCTATGGCAGGTTAAAGGACTCCGAGTTGATCAGGTGAAAAAAGAGGTGTAAGACTTTGAAGGAATGCTCATTTGACAGACAAATGTTTATGAGAACTTACTGAAGATCTGTAGACAGTCTTCAAAACAACAACGGATGTTGTTGATAAGATACAAATATGTGAAGCAGAAACAGGAGGTAATACGAAACAGCCACAGGTGGCAACTTTCACACTTGCTACATAAAGCAATCTCATATTTCCTCATTCTGGCGCCGCCCCTCGAGGGAAAGGACAGGCTTAATTACACCTCAACCTTTTCGAAACTCATATCACATTCACAGATGTCGAGGACGAGCACACTACTCTGAAGAGGTCACACTGTGAACAGCCAGGACCGTGCACGACACAGATAAGGCCATCTCAAGGGAAAGGCATCTGCCCTGGCATCACCTGGCGACTGTCCCATACTGCTCCAGCGAGCAGTGCGGATGCCCTACATGGTACATACACGATATAAGCAATCTTCAAGTCACCTACAATGAATTAAAAACACTTTTTCCACAAGCACTGAATGCAGAATGGAGGAGGCAGCTGGTGTGGGTCGTGTGGACTGCAAGAATCCCGAGTAGGACACTGAATGACTACAGATCATTGTATGGGCTACTGCTACTGAAGGAATGAATGCATTTTACTCGACAACACAAGATGTGACATCTTGATTGCCTGGTTCTGAAGGCCAACCACGTCTGCTCTTCCATCACCCTGTCCGGACAGTCTCAGCTCCTCTGTGCAGCCATGGGATGCCTGGTTCAGTCCTCTCCTTCCTACCCCACCAGTCCCGAAGTCTCCCCTGTCCTAGCACCTCTCATCCGCTGTACAGCACTCCAGCTTTACAGCTAGGCTCGCATTCTTGTGGAGCGTGGGGCGAGGCGCAGTAACAATCACCAACAATGCGAGGCCTAGAATGTCCCTTTGATTGCTGGTGTCACCTTCGGCTTTGCTTGCTGCCGCATCTTGTACCAGGTTTAAGTCAACATACATACAAACGATACTTAAGACACCTTGAGGCGCTCCCGGAATATAGACACACGGAGGCAGACATTCACAGACTCAGAGCTTGTTCAGGGAGAAGCCGTGGCCCCTGGCTGCAGAGTCTGCAATTTAGCTCTCCCTGTAGCTTCTCATCTGCAAGGACGAGGCTGCTCTGAAATCTGGTAGCAAAAAGAACAAACACTTAAAGGAGTCGAGTTACACTTCTAAAAATGCCTGGAGTTTTGGTTTCTCACAGTCCAGACAGAGAACAAGCCGTGGAGATCACGAAAGAGATTAGCTCTTAGATGCATGAAAAAAAGCTTATTGGTTTAACCGAAGACTGTGACCCCAAAGAAAAGCTGCCGCATTTTACCCCACTTAACTCGGTGCCCTTGTTACATGTTCTTGTAAAACGTCCGATTAGGCGTATCACTGAGGCAGAGCGGATGTCAGATAAGCCTCTTTCGCTGCAGCCACTGGGGCTGCTGCTGAGCACGCGGCCCGCTTGCCTGCTGCCCCGGGCCTGCCAAATCACAATGTCAACAAAGCACAGGGCAGCAGTCTACATTTATTACAAACCGGGAGCCAGCAACCCAAACGAGCAATGGCAGGGTCAAATAATGCCGTACAAGGATAGAAAGAAAGGCTGGGCGAGGTTTCCAGTCTCTGAATAAGAGGATCATACAAATAATGGGTATAATCGTGCATAAGGACCACCAGGCCTTGCAGTTTTCCCTAGCGCTGCTACCCCTAGCCCTTTAAGGTATACACAATTGGCGTTTATCTCAATACCATGCATGCAACACAATAATTGCTAGGACACCGGTTTGTGGGTATAATATGTCGCAAGTTTATTGATTACACAGGTAGGGTTAGCTTACGGGTGATCCCGGTGTCTGCGATGAGTTTCTTAAGGATTGGCCGACACCCATCCTGAGAAAGCTAGAGCTGTTCCGTCTGGTGTTTCCAGCACCAACGTGCTTAGCATCTTACAGCTCGTTCATTTATCGTGGTTTACCACTCTCTTAATTTTGGTCATGCTCCTGACAAGTCAGAGCGAGACCCCGGCCAGTCTCTACAGTTGCTCAGGATTCCAACTGTCCCCGGCGGGATTAAGGAGCGCAGTCGCGTTCTCCCAGGCCCCGCCGTAAAGGCTCCAAGTAGCCTGAGGAATAACTTTTGGCTTCAGGAATCACCCTCTGGAGGCCTTTTAATTAACGTTTAGCTTTAGGATCGCCCGCTTTAGGATCGCCCTGTAACTCTGCCAAGCCTCGGGGATGGCATCTCGTGATAACCGAACTCCCCCCCCACCTGTGCTCCCCTTTCCTGCTAATTACAGCCTGCTATCTCGAGAGCATCTCTAATATTTATTAGGAAAATGTCCATGCCTCCGCCGGACAGGTGTACCCCGTCTGCCGCAAAGTTACTGCCCAGACGTCTATTCAGCAGGGTATGCCTGATGAAACCAAACCAGTGATGATTCGCACATTTTTGTAGAGACCGGATGATTCTTCGCTTTGATCTTTCAACAGCGGCAGGAGACCTGGCTCCCTGCCACACCTCCCTTGGCATAATCTCGAACCAAATTATTTCCCCGCCTTCCAACCGGGCGGCAATTCTGGCCAGGCTTTGCCTCGTGGCCTGCAACAGTGGGCCCCTCCCGCAAGTAGTTAGGTCGTTACCACCCAGGTGTATTACGAGAATGTCTGGCTTCACCCCCTCTTCTTCCACCAGCTGGTGGACTCTATGTTCAAGACTGGCCCATCTCATTCCCGGGGTCCCCATCCAGGCAAGTTTGGTGTTGCTGAAACCCTGCTCCCAGCCATTCTCTCCGGCCCGATGTCCTGCTCTGTCCACCAAGGAGTGTCCCATCACCCATACCGTCTTACCCCCTAGGTGGACAAGAAGGTAAGCATTACCACACATTTTATTGACACCCGTTACCGTATATGTAAGGCTTCCTCACAATTACAACATTATTCAACCTCTTTAACACATTTGCACCCTAGCGACTCCCTTCTTTCAACTTGAGGCAGACCACCCTGCCTGGTGCGCTAAATGCTCCGCCCCTCGGGGGTGGGGGGGTTGTGAAACTGCCCCCGTGTCTCCAGACCGGATGTACAGTTTGTATCTTCCAGACTGCCACCTACCAATTCTCTTAATGGCCTCGGCATGCAGGCCCTCCTCAAATGCCGTGGTGGCAGCACCGATTCTAAAGGAATGCGTTGACCATTTACGCCCCTGGTACCCTGCCTTCTCTATTGCCCACCCCAAAACCCTTTGATATTGGAACTGTGTTAAAGGCTGGCCCTCCTGGTGGACCAATAGGTTTCCTGGTATTGCAGGACGGCATGCAGTGTACCTCCTGAGGAGTTCTACCGGGCAACATTTGGGGTCTCCCAGTCCTCTTAAGCGCACCACCGCACCTATCCCCTTTTGGTCAGTCTTTGAGCGCCACACTTTCAGTTCCGCAATGTCTTGACCCAACTTGAGATCACTCCATCTTAGTGCCCTGTCGGACGTGTCGCTCCTTGACCCGGCTACTAACTCTGAGGCCCTGAACGCTCCAAAGAAGGCTAAGGAAAATGTGACGCCGAATAACAGCTCCTCGTACTGTGTGTTACAAATGGCTGTGAGTGCCCCCACCAAGGCCCTGAGCATGTCTAGATCTATGGGTGCCCTTTGGTCGGGTGTTCTTCCTGCCTGCCTCGCCCATCCCTTTAGAACCGCCCTCAACGGGAAACCCGCCGTCGGGTTTCCCTCTCCCCTCAATTTTGAGAAATGGGCTATCACCGCCAACTGTCTTGAAACCCATGCGTGCGATTTTCCGTTGTCCCTGGCCCATAGGACGAAGCAATGCACCCTTGTCGCCGGTGGGTGGGCGTCCCCAGTTGCCCATGACTGTGTTAGTGATGTGAACTTGTCGAAGCATGCCTTGTACTTGGCTCTGGTCGTTGGGGCCAGCGATAGCTCTCCTAGCGCCCCTATCCTTTGCTCCACTGTACCAAGCGCCACCACTCCTCCTTGAACGGCGTCATCTCCAGCGAGGCACGGGGGCACACCGCCCTGAACTTCGCCCACTGAAAACGAGAAAGAGCATCAGCGGCCACGTTCTTCACCCCTTGCACATGCCGCGCGCGAAACTCCACATTCCTCAACAGGCAACCTCTCACTAGCTCCCTCAACAGCCCCACCAGTACTGGGCAATTCCCGGACTGACAATTGATGGCCTTTACTACCGCCATGTTGTCGGACCAGAATGTAATCCTCCTGTTGGCTAACACCTGTGGCCACAGGTAGAGAGAGAGGACAATTGGGAACATTTCCAGCATGGTAATGTTCTTTGTGAGTCCGTGCCTCGCCCATGCATTGGGCCATTTCGCTGCACACCACTCACGGTCCAGTATGACCCCAAACCCTTCTCTGCCTGACGCATCGGTGGCGAGCTGGAGCTGCTGACTGGTGCACCATGCGGTGCGCCACAATAAGGAACCATTAAATTCCTCCAAAAATGACAGCCACATGCGCAGGTCATCCTTCAGGCCCCCACTGAGGCGAACCAAGTGACGGGGTTTCTCCACCTTCGCTGTTGCCATTGCTAGCCGCCTGGCAAATATTCTGCCCGCTGGTATTATCCTCGCCGCAAAGTTGAGCCTGCCTAGTAGGCTCTGAATCGTGGCTAGCGTTGCTTTCTCCTTGCTCAGGACCAGTCGGATGTAGGCCTGCAGGGCCAAGACCTTGTCCCCCGGTAGTCGGCACAACCCTGCCACTGAATCAATTTCGATGCCCAGGAACATCAAGCACTCTGTACGCCCCTGGGTCTTTCCCGGGGCCAATGGCACCCCCAGTGTCTGACTGAGGTGCTCAAATGCCCCGAGGGTTGCCCTGCATTCCTCGGAACCCGCTCTGCCAATAAAGAGGAAGTCATCTAGGTAGTGCAGTGAACTTCCCGTGGGGGACCGTTCCCTCAGAGTCCATTCCAGGAAGCAAGCAAATGTCTCAAATAATGAACATGACACTGCGCAACCCATGGGCATGCACTTGTCGTAAAAATATTGTCCTGCCCACTGCATCCCTAGGAGGTGGAAGCTGCTCGGGTTGACCGGGAGGAGGCGGAAAGCGGATTCAATGTCCGCCTTTGCCATGAGCGCACACTTGCCTGCCGAGCGTACTAGGTCGATCGCCTCGTCAAACGAAGCGTAACAAACCGAGTGTTGGGAAAAATATATATTCACATGTATGTACCTATAGATATTATACTTTAGTTCCAACTCTCTTTACCCTTATCTGAATCCCAGTAAGACTTCCCTACTGACCTCTCTGACACCTATGCCAGTTGTACAAACAAACCTCTCCAAGCCACGTTGTTAAGTTTAGCTCGGTCTCACACTTTAAGTTCAGCCAGCAACCCAGCCTCCCTTTCTTTAGGGACCACCTGTTGTCTGTTCACGTGCTCATGCTCACACTGCATTCTGTATATTTTTACACTATGGACTTCTAGTTTTGTATGTGTAGCATTTCTTTTGTATGTGCGTGCCCATGTTTGGACTGTGTCCCCTTTTTGGGTTGTGCAGTGACAGCACTTATTAACATATATAAATGCCTGACATATGCTTCAGGGCAGAAGATGCCAGCTTGTAAGACGTTACACTGGGATGTGTGTCTGCCTTCTGCCTTGGCCTGCCAATAAACCTTGGTACCTCATGAAAGCATTTCGGGCCAGATGTACCAAAGGATTTTACCCATTCTGTGTCTATGGGAAAAAGCTTTCGTACATATGGCCCTTCATCTGTTCCGGAGCCTTGCCTGGTGTTTGTGTTTTCTTTGCGTCACTCTGAGGAGGGTTGAAAAATAGTTTCCTAACACCGAGCATGTGCCCTCCTCGAGGTAGTCGTTTACGGATGACCCCTTGGGGAAAGAGAGATGGTGGATCAACCTATACTTGCCCTGCTCCTTCTTTGGCACAATCCCCAGCGGTGACACAATAAAATATGGAAGGGGTGGCTGGGTGAAGGGGCCAGCCACCCTACCCAATTGACGCTCCTTCACCAGTTTTTCCCTGCACCACTCCCTGTGCCTCCATAGTGGAGCGCAAGTTATTAGCTTCCCTTGATACCAACGGGCCGGAATACGGGATCCTAAAACCTTCACTGAAAGCGTTCCGCTGTTCTTGGGTAGCCTTTAAGGATACTGGTGAAGGTGCTAAAATTAATGGGGGAAGGTGCTAATGAGGTGTGTTGTAACTGCGGACCATTAGGGCTGCTTGGCACCGGCATAGGTGCCCATTGGCTTATCTGTCTTGCTCCCTTTGTTGCACCCAGCTGCTGGGTGGCAGCCGTTGCACTTGGAACAGTTGTGAGTGAATTTGCAGGCGGGACCCCATGAGCATGTCCCGGCGTTGTATAGCCTGCATGAATTATTATTGACCCTATACTGATAACCCCCTCTCCCCTTCTGCGGGGGCTTCCCTCGAAAGGAGGGCCTCAGCTGCTGCTTAAAGTAGTACGGCCTCGCTTGCTTGTGTCTCGTGAAACGGGGGTCATAGGTTGCTGGTCTGCTGCCATTGCCCATGTAGTGCACCCAGAGTTCGATCTCGCAGCAGTCCCACGCCATCTCAGGTGTCTGCTCCATCTTTTGCCTGAATTCTCTGTCATAGTTCAGCCACCCCGTGCCCCCATTGCGGGTATATTCCTCATATATGACCCAGTTGTACTTGCATAGATCCGGTCCCTGTTCACGGAACGTCTCCATGATCATTGTGGATAGCATTGCAAATGCCTCCAGCCAATTGTCTATTGATTCCTCAGGCTTAACCTTTCGCTTCCATTTCTGCTTCGCGACCTCTTTGCTGGGTACCGTTATGTCTGCGCCCTCTTTGGCAAATGTGAGCAGAGAAAAAATGTCAATGAATTCCCTGTTCCATATTCTCTCCCTTGCCTCCAAAGGGACCCTCCAGGCCAGGGATGACCTCCCAGATAACAAGGGGGGGATCGGGCCTAACCATGGCCTTTCTGTCGTTTGCCCCTGCTATAGTGTCGGACGTGGGCCTAACCGACGCCTCCGCTCCATGCACCGAATCCTCGCCCAGCCCCTTCGGCGGAGAGTTTGATCCCTGGCCCCACACC
This sequence comes from Pleurodeles waltl, assembly GCF_031143425.1. Taxonomy (NCBI): domain Eukaryota; kingdom Metazoa; phylum Chordata; class Amphibia; order Caudata; family Salamandridae; genus Pleurodeles; species Pleurodeles waltl. Next base: position 957,979,705 of record NC_090443.1, read on the forward strand.
TGCCCTGCGCATGCTCGCCTGCTACTAGCGCCCTGGTCGTCTGAGCCCAAACCCGCTAGTGCCTTTGCTGACGCCATGAAGCTGTGCATCGCCTCCATCATCTTACCCAGGCCCACTTGCAACCCCTACCCCGACACTCCTGCTGCGGGGCTGCATGACACATTGTTTACAGCCTGTCCTATTTGCTCCTGCTCCATTTGTATGTCTGCCCCTGTGGCGAGCGCCCCGGCTGTGCATGGCGCCCCACTAGCCCCGGCAGACTCCTGTTCCAGAATGTCCTTTTTTAGTCCTCCTTGTCCCGCCGTCCTTCTGAAAAGTTGAAGGGCCTTCCGATAAATTTCTATCAGCCATGTCCTTCTTGGCCGCTTTGAGTTTGTTCCCGGCCGTGGCCCTTGCCGGACGCTTCCGTTTAGCCGGTGCTATGACACTCTCCCCGCTTGGGAGACCGAGGCCTGAGTCCCGAAGGCTGCCCCTCATCCGCGTTTGCTGCGGCTGTGTTTTCCAGCTGCTGCTGGGCTCCTTGCGCCATCACTATCTTCCTTGGCCATTCCAATCCTTTCGCCTGTCCCATCGCCATGGATTTCGTCCAGATCTCCGCCTCCTCCTGGTTCTCCTCGGGTGAAAAAAGTGAAGGCGAGCCGTGGGCTTCCATCATAGCCGATGTGCGTGAGTGTTAGGAATTTCACGCTCTGGAAATAAGATAAGACAGCTTCATTAACGCGCCCTTACCGATGCACCCCTAGTCAACTCGTGGCTGCCCAATTTTATCTGAAAATTTATAAATGTATTATTATTACTAGTGTATATACATATATTATTATTATTATATATATATATTTTTTTTTGTACAACGAAATTCAAATGAAATCTACTGCTGACCCATACTAATCCGTCTACCCCTTGCACACATTCTACCTTGTTTCTATATTCACTTCCCCTTTGTCAAATATATCTATATATATATTTATTTATTTTAAATCAAATTTTTTAATTATTTAATAATATTTTTAATTTTTTTATTTTTTCACACAAACGAACTAAACCGCATGCAATCTATAATTAAATATATATATATTTTTTTTACACGAACTAAACCGCATGCAATCGACCTTGTCGCCGACTTTACAAATAATTTCTTTATATACTTCCCTATTGCTTTATTTATTTATAAACGAAAATTACGCAAATGTTTTTTTTACGAAACGCCCAAACGAAACTGATCCTATGATTGTTGTCCTTTTCCCTTTTTTTTTTTTTTAATGAAAACACATTGGCGACATAACCGCATGCCCACTGATCTAGTTGGGGGGGGGGGGGGGGGACAGGCGTCCCTGCCCCCACCCCAAGTGCCTACTCTTATAAAGCACGCTAAACAGCGCGTCCCAGCAAGTTGCGCGCCCCCACCCCCCTTGCTGTGGTGATCCCCGGTCCTGCCCACGGGGGAGAAAGTCAGCGCACCAGTGTTTTCCAATCCCTTTTTTTTGGGGGGGGGGCGCGCCGCGCGCATGCGCAGCACACACTAAGCCGCCGAGGCCACACCCTGAATGGGTCGCCTCGCCCGTGATCCTTCTGCTCCCCCGGGGCTGCCACAAGGGCAAAGTTTGCTCACCATGCTTTCTTCCTGCCTGCGTCTTTTCTTTTTTTTTTTTTTTTTTTTTTTTTTTTTTAGTGTCGCGCATGGCGCGGCACGCACACCGCCGGCGAGGCCGCACCCATCTGGTGCCTCGGCCGCGACATGTGCTGGTGCCAGTGCGTCCGTGGAGCCCCGGGGCCCGCGGCCCAAGGGACGCGCCACCAAGACCTTCCTCTCCGGGCTAGATGCCGGCCGGGGAGGGAACACATACGCGCCACCACGACCTTCCTCCCCGGGCTAGATGCCGGCCGGGGAGTGAAGGCCTGCGCCGCCGCCACCACCACCACCACCTTCCTCCCCATGCCAGATGCCAGCCGGGGAGGGAACACACACCACGCCACCCGCACCTCCCGCCTGGCTGCCTAAGGTAAGGAGCGCCGGGACAGGGGGGTGGTAAACGCATAGCGGCGCTCTATGGTTAAGGGGGAGAGGGGTGGGGGGGGTGCGCAGATTGAGAACTAAAGCACGCATGGGACCCCTGGCGTGGGGTTCACAGTGGCTCGCCCCCCCCTCCCCAAGTTGAAGGCCCTCACCTACCCGTCCCACCAACTAGTGGTCGCCGCATCTTTCCCTCACACCCCCCACCCCTTCCGACTCACCTTGGTATCGCCACCGAGATGTCCGCCCAGGCTCCAGGCCCCTCTCTCGCCCCTCCGTCGTCTGCTTGCCGCTCGTGCGTCCTGGACCTGCTTGCTTGTCGTTCCTGCAAAGAGGCCCAGCCTCGTGCAGTCGCCCCTTAAGAGGCCTCCTGGCCTCACTCCTCCCTCCTCACACCTTAAGGGGCCATAAAACTAGTCGTGGAACCCACAGCCAGTACGGAGGCCCCTCTGGGCCATTACTTCAGGCAGGGGAGCGACGCTAGGACGCTGTCCACTTTACTGTCGCCCTACGTTCGACGCGGCCAGCCACAATCTCTTGCAGCGGAGGCTCCTTCGCTGTGGCAGAGGAGCTTCGCCCTGCTCTCTCTCCCACTCCCCCTTACTCCCCCTTACTCCCCCCCACCACCACCACCCCCACCAGCAGCAGCAAAACTTTAACAAAAAAACGATAATAAACTACGTTTATTATTGTTTTATTGCTGAAGGGGCGGGCCATTGGGTGTGACAAGGACGGAGGGGGAGTGCACAGAACCCCCCTCAGTGCACGTGTGTTTGGCCGTCAGTCTCAGAATGGCCAAACACACATGCGCACTGAGCCCTCTCCAACCCGGCACTTTGTTGCTGTGTTGGAGACAGCAGGCAGAGGCTCCCAGTCTGCCTCACAGTGCAAAGCCAGGGCGCTCCAGCCAATCCTAATGCTGCTTCCATGCTGCCAGCAGCATGAGAGCAGCATTAGGATTGGCCGCAGGGCAGGCGGAGAGCCTGTGCCTGCAAGTGGATCCAGAGGCGCAGCGCTGCGGCTCGCAGTAAGGTACTTTTTGTTTTTTTCAATGTAATGTCCCATTTGTTTTGTGTGCCCCCCCCCGCCCGCCCACCTACCCACCCACCCACCCACCACGCCACCACGCCACCCCGCCGCTTTACCGCACGGCGAGCCACGACTGATCTCTTGCCCACTCTTTCCAAACTCACCCCTCATGGCCTGCAGTACCCCTTCTTTACTCAGCACTGCCTGCCTGGTTCTTGCCTTTTGGAGTTTATTCACAGCTTAAGAAGGGAAGCTCCTGTCGTGGAAAAGCGGCGGGCAGGGGCACAAAAAGATAACATTACAAATAGTATTTTAAAAAAACATTTACCTGACCCGCAGCATTGCCACTGCTGCGCTGTTCTTCTGCGTCCACTCACGTGAGGCACAGGCTCCCAGCCTGCCCTGTGGCCAATCCTAACATTGGTCTTGTGGTGCTGGCAGCATGAAAGCAGCGTTAGGATTGGCCTGAGCAGGTTTGCCCCTCCCAGGTAGACTGGGAGCCTGTGCCTTCTCTCTACAAACACGGTGCCGGGTTGTAGAGAGCTCAGTGTGCAAGTGTGTTTGGCCGGCCAAACACACTCAGGGGAGTGCCCACCACTCCCCCTCCGTTATCTCCTATGACCCGACCCTTGAAAAATAAAAACGACAATAAACACTATTTATTATCGTTTTTATTTTTCAATTTGCAGCTGCTGCTGCTGGGGGGGTGGGAGGGGAACGCTCCTCCACCACAGAGGAGGAGCTGCCGCTCAGCTTAACACGCCAATACTACTTTTGGGGAGGTTGATGCTGTATGCATACTGGGTCCTTTCTGTGGAAATAATTTTGTAAAGATGCTCTTTAAACAGGCCACTTGTGCGCCAGAAGTTGCTTTGGAATGCAGGCGAGACAACAGCAAGCGGGTGGTCACTGCTTTAAATGGAAATATAGAAGTGCAGGTACTCACTATTTAGAGTACCCGTTTCCACCTGAGAAGTGTCAGTACTTTCCCATTAAATGTATGGCAGGAGTGCGGAAAAGTGCAGGTATAATCCTTCTGACATAAAAGAGGTGCAGGTACTCTCCCTCTGAAATTTAAGAAATGCAGGTACTCAGTGTCAGACAGCACCTGTCCATTTAAAACCCTGCTCATGCTACCGAATGACTGGAGGGGTGTCACCCAGTTTTTTCCCTAAGGCCCCACTAATTCTAATCCTTTCTTGACTATGCCCTGACACGGAGTGACAACACAAGCCATGGGCTGGAAGTTCGGCCTACTGACTTGAGTTTTTCAGACTTCGCTGTTAAGACTCGTATCACAGTGACTGGTTTCTGCAGGGCTCCTTGTAGGCAAAGGGGGCATTTTGAGCAGACAACCAAGTAAGACAGTGTGAGCACCTTATATGAAACGCTTGCCAGTTTGCAGGTGTCACTGTCCTCTGTAGACACTGTACTACTCTGAAGGGATAGGTCGGCTCTTGTGATCTGAGTGCCAAATAGTTGATGCAGCTATTGCAGTGAACTAAGTTTTGTTGCAAGAAAATAATGTTTTTTCTTGTAGCTGGAATAAGTGTGCGGTTTTGCATCCTCCCACATGGCTCTTAAAACCAGACAACTAGGTTTTTAACTATGTGCGCCGCAAATGAATCTAGGCCTCGTATTTAATACAAAAAAAATACTCCTCACTCTTTCACCATGTTCAATGAGTTTAAGATTGTATAGTCCTTTATCCCTTTCTTTAACGCCCTCTTGCTCTGGCGTATGGATGCTTACTGGTCCTTGTTCAATGGCGGTCTGAACCATCCACTGTTTTGGTAATACAAATATCGCCAAGCAATATGTCCTTCTGTAGGTTTGGCACTCAGATCAGGCATGCTACATCTCTCCAACTATTCCTCACCAGCGAGGTGTGCACTGGAAACACAACCCTGCTTTCTACTGCTGTGCACCAACAGCATGCTCCTGGATCGTCCAAGCCCATGCCACAATGACCAGGTAGTTTAATATCACTAGCTATGATACTTCTCTGCTAATTGTTTTTTTTAAAGCTCTACCTTCATGCCTAGATGTTAAGCACCTAGTATCTACGGTTTACTTTGCCTCTCTTTAATATGCGAGTAAAAAAAGGTTGATAGTTGCATTGTTACCATTTTACTTTCATTTTCATATCTGCATCCCATTGCACATACCCCCTGAAATTGTCATTTCCCTGCAGAGCAGAAGTCAGAGCCGGACTGAACTCTGTCCTCTTCTCTGTAGCTCACCTTTGATGATCAATTGGGAATACAAAACTAAAACTCTGGATCAATAATGCTATCTCCTTGATAGCTAAATACTAGGCTGGTTAACTTGGAATTTCTCATGTAAAATAAGTGGTCATTATCTATACTGAAAACAGAAGTACATTATACAGTGAAATGAATCACTTCTTGGTGCTTTTGAGAGTAAAGAACTTTAATAAAATTTTATATGTAATTAAAACTAGCGACCCAATTTTCATGGGCCGATTGAAAAAAAATTATAATATTGAATAGTTCATTAACTTTCTATCTCACCACGAGACGGTTAATATTGATTCTCAGGCATGGACTGAGGAACACACAAAAGGCAAAGGCCTTCGGCACATACATAAATGCACATATTGGCCCAAACAGATCCATAACCGGATCTATACATCTTTTATTGAATATAATCCATCACTAAACAATACAGGAGCTTGATATAACCTCCTCAGCCAGTCGTCAGTATAAATCATCTCTAAACAAGAAGAGATGCACTCACTCAACACCAGTTGATGGTCAACACGAACGCCAGTGCCAGAAAAGACGCCCGAATCTGACATCACTACGGAACCATACGAGTGAATGTTGTTTACCCTTTCCTTTCCTAGCAGTCGGCCAAGGAAGGTTCAACAAAAACAATCCCAACTCTACTAAGAGGACAGGCGCCTTTAGAATCCTCTGTAGTTCAAGACGGCAAATGTTACAATCCAAAATGAAGCTGAAACAAAAATAAGTAATTCGGAAAGACCGACTCTAAATTGAAATTCCCATTTCCTTGGAATACCAAAACATTAGCAAAACCCACCTTCGCTTAAGGGTAAATTCAAGCTTTACTTCTAACAATCCATTCTGTTGTTGTAATCTCATAAATTAATGAGACACAGAAATTATTTTGATAGCCAGAATATGTCCAGATGGAGGCCTGCGGAGCCTCACTAAATTCCACTTGGCAGGGTTTTATTTATGTGTTCATTTTAAGGAGTGAGGGGAATGAATGTTTTTAGAGTAATCCATTCTCTGCCGCTGCATGGGCAGCCTTGTACTGAACTCCACAGCCCACCTTCGAGCAGTCATTACCCCGGTGTTAAACAGTACTATGCCGCTCGAATAGTTGCAACATTCCTCTTTGCAATAGCTAAAACCAGGTTCTTCCCGGCACCCCCTCCAGCCAGGCTCAGCGCCTGGCACAGTGAGAAGGGGTCTGTATCTAGGCAGCGAGCAGAAGAGAGAAGCGACGTCTCAGATGGGCCAGAGCAGGTCTCCCAGCTCACCCAGTGCCGCCCTGGGTCGTACTGTATCAGCAGTGACTGCTAGCACTTCTAAAGCTAGTCTAACTTGATATACAGGCAATAAGGTTTATAAAGCAATTCTGAAGGTTAGTTCTGAACATTTAAGAACTCAAAAGAGAGCCCCATATGCCGGCCTAAATCTTGAATATTACTGCAGAGTGAAAACGCGCTCCGGTTAATTGCATTATAAAACATAAGTGGGGGAGGGGAACGCTCAAACCAGATGCCCTGAGGTTCAAAAGTAGCCGAGCCTCCATGTAACTTCCTTTTGCCACCACTCAGTCCAACCTGAAGATCAAGAATTAAAGACAGAACATTAACCCTTGATTAAAAATGGGAGAAATACATATGCACTGGTTCAACTGCACAGTGTGAAACCAGAAAATCAGGGGCCAATCCCAGCTTCCTGCTCAACCAAATGGTGTATTCTTAATCAAATATTTTATTTGCCCCACTCCAATCTGTCACACTATAGTCTTCCCAACCAGGGCTTTAAATGGAAAAGATTAAGTGCAGGTACTCACAAAAAGAGTGGTGGACTGGGGTGGAGTTTGGGGTGGGCATAAGGGCGTGGCAAGGGGAGGGGTTAGGTTTTTGTACATTCAAAGCTTCGTATGCCAGAAATCTGCATGCACTGTAAGCATGAAGGATGTATCTGTCCATTAGTTATTACACTAATGGCCATTTATATAGTACTTATATAAGATGTGGTGATTATTAACCAAAGTAACCCTTCTTTAGTAATCGTAGAATAACAATGTATTGAGGAAAAAACAGCAACATTCCCAATGTATGCCTTGCTGTTTTCATGTATTTCCTTGATGCAGGTTCATGAATCATTAAGCTATATCCCAAGGATTTTAACCACAGGTAACACAAGGATCTTTGCAGCAAAAACAATAACCAACTGAGCTATGTGCATAAACAAATCTGTGATCTGCATGTTTCATTCTGCGCATTATGGCAGATACGTTGATCCAGCCTTCCAGGGGGGCCTCTGATAGGGCCAGCTCTGTTCTGGAGAGAGTCTCGCCCTGATGACCTTGACTAATTCTTAAACAGATTGTTTTAAATAGTGTTTTCCTTTAATATATTTTTAATGTAGGTGATGTTTGCATTTGTACAGGCAAATGTTGTTTATGTTTAATGCAACCTCCATAAAAATGTTTATTGTATCTCAAAACAGTACCTCACACATGAGAAAAGGGAGGGTGTAACAGAGATTATTTATAGTAATAGTGAGCTGATGCTGTGTTAAAAACTTAAAATCACGTATCACCTTCAGTTTCACACAAACACAAGTTGCACATTTCATTCTCACAGGCATAACTGTGCTTGCAAGCTCGCACACTTTTGGCTTTTAATTTCCATCTCTCACATGCTTTCTGGTTTCTCCTATTGTGAAGCATTTTCGTTTTTCTCTTCCTCTGTCTTTCCCATATGTCTCTTTTCCTCGCAGTAAATTCTTGAGGCAGAAAAAATAAGTGGCGGCCCTCAAAAATAAGTGCTGGTGCCCCGCACCGAAGAAGAAACCACCGGCTCAAATTAAGCACTGCTCACATGTTGTCTTTTTACACATACACTGCCGGACAGTGGCAGCTCTAAAAAATGTTGTAGATCCTGCACCAGAAGCAGTGCCCTGAAGGATTCAGTATTCACCATAAAGAAATACCAAAAAATGGTCATTGTTGATCTTTGTTCTATGCATACTGTGTGTGGACTCCCACAAAATATGTGAGCAGGGGCTGGAAGTCCCAAGTGGCTCCCTATGTAACATTTTAAATCCATCCCAGATTTTTACAATACATGCTTTATAGCTGAGATGTTTTAAATATCTTGCGTATAATGAAAAAAAGAACTACAAATCCCAGAATGCACAGGTTTGGCCTCTAAAATTCAAAAATGTATGAAAATGTCACATCTTCCATGGAACATCTTCCATGTAACAGTTGGTTTGGATCTGGTTTTCCATCTAAAGCAAGAGGTTGCCACTTGTAGAAAAAAAAATCATTTATTTTGCCTCTGTCGTTTTTCTTTGAGGTTAATCGGGAAAGATGGTGGAGAGGGCGGGGATTTTCTTTCACGCAAACGCCTTCACTTTAAAACACTGATGGGTGAAAATGTGCAGGCATTTTAAACAACGGGCTTACTAAACAAGCTGCCCTGCCCTGAACAATGCTTCCCACACCCCTGCCCATTAGGTTTCACAATCACCTTTTACCCTCACATTTTAAGCTAAACATAGCGTCCTGCAGCCCTCCCTTGGTAACTTCCTCAGCAGCTCAGGTAGTTTACCAAGGCCTACAAATAAGAGCCGCTGCTCCGGAGCTCTTGCAGCAGATCAGCCCCGGCTTCCACCCTCTGAGAGGCATTTGAAACTGAAACTGCTGCCAGGACCCCTGTGAGTACTGGTACTCTTCTTCTCAGAGGAAAAGTTCCGGTACTCAAGGGGAGAAAATAAAAAAGTGCCGGTACTCCGTACCGGTGAGTACCGGCCCATTTAAAGCACTGTTCCCAACTCCAACCCAAAACAGTCTGTCCTACTCCAATCTGCCTCACTCCAATCCAAAGCAATACGTCCCAGACCAGTCCAAAGCAATACGTCCCACTCCAGTCCAAAGCAATACGTCCCACTCCAGTCCAAAGCAATACGTCCCACTCCAGTCCAAAGCAATACGTCCCACTCCAGTCCAAAGCAATACGTCCCACTCCAGTCCAAAGCAATACGTCCCACTCCAGTCCAAAGCAATACGTCCCACTCCAGTCCAAAGCAATACGTCCCACTCCAATCCACCCCAATCCCATCCAATCCGGCCCCACCAATCCACCCTAATACAATCTGCCCCATTCCAATCCACAAAATCTGCCCCACTCATCTGCCCCACTCCAATCCAAAACAATCTGCCCCACTATAATCCAAAACAATCTGCCCCACTATAATCCAAAACAATCTGCCCCACTATAATCCAAAACAATCTGCCCCACTCCAATCTATTTCAATCTGCCCCACTCCAATCTATTTCAATCTGCCCCACTTTAATCCAAACAACCTGCTCCACTCCAATCCCAAACAACCCCCTTCATCCCAATTCACTCCACTACAATCCAATCCACCCTACTACAATCCAGGCCACCCTACACCAATCCAATCCACCCCATTCCATCCCAGCACAATCTACTCCACTTCAATCCAATATACCTCACCCCAATCCAATCCACCCTACTCCAGTCCTATTCACCCAACTCCGGTCCAATCCACCTCACTCCGGTCCAATCCACCTCACTGTAACCCACCACACTCCAATCCAATCCAACCCACCCCACTCCACTCCACTCAAGTTCACCAATCCACCCCACTTTAATCCACCCCACTCAGTACACTCCAGTTCACATTAATCTACTCTATCCCAGTCCAAACAACCCCACTTAAAAAAAAACGTAATCTACCCAGATGCAATCCAGTACACCCCTCTCCATTCCACCCACCCCACTCCAATTCACTTCAATCCAATCTGCTCCACTTTAATCCAAAACAACCAGCCTCACTCCAATTTATTTCAATCTGCCTCACTTTAATCCAAAACAATCTGCCCTGTTCCATCTCAATCCATCCACTCCACCCCACTGACTCCACCCCACACCCCCAGTCCACCCTACTACAATCCATGCCACCCTATACCAATCCAATCCACCCCATTCCAACCAAGCACAATCTACCCCACTTCAATCCAATATACCTCACCCCAATCCAATCCACCCTACTCCAGTCCTATTCACCCAACTCCGGTCCAATCCACCTCACTCCGGTCCAATCCACCTCACTCCGGTCCAATCCACCACACTGTAACCCATCCCACTCCAATCCAATCCAATCCAACCCACCCCACTCCAATCAAGTCCACCAGTAGCCAATCCACTTCACTCCAATCCAAACACCCCACTCTAATACAATCCACTTTAATCCACCCCACTCCAGATCACATTAATCCACTCTATTCCAGTCCAAACCACCCCATTCCAAACAAACGTAATCTACCCAGATGCAATTCAGGACACCCCTTTCCATTCCACCCACCCCACTCCAATCCAATCCACCCCACCCCAATCCATCAGACTCCAATCCAGTTCACCCCAATCCAATCCACCCCACCACACCATAATCAACCCCACTCAATCCAATCCAGTCAATCCACCTCACTCCACCCACCCCAATCCGATACACCCCAGTCCAGTCCAATTCACCACACTCCAATCAAAGACACCTCACCTCAATGTAGTCCCCCAGTCCAATCCACCCTACCCAACCCCACTCCAATCCACCCCACCCCATTTCAGTCCAATCCACTCTAATTCACCCCACTCCACTCCAATCCATCCCACTCTACCCTACACTACTCTACCCCAATCCACCCCACCCCAGCTCAATCCATCGCACTCCAATCCAATCAGCCTACTCCACTCCAGTCCACCCAACTCCAATCCAATCCAATACACCCCACTCTAATCCACCCTAGCCAAATCCGATCCACCCCATCTCATCTCAGTTAAGTCCACACCACTTCAATTCAATCCATCCACCCCACCGCACTCCAATCCGCCCCAGCTCCATGCAATTCATCCCACTCTAATCCACTCCAATCCAACACACCAATTCCATTCCACCCGCCCTAATCCAAACCACCCCAATCCATCTCACTGCAGCCCACCACATCTCAATTCAATCCACCCCACCCCACTTCAGCCCACCCAACTCCATTCCAACTGGCCCAACCAACTCCAATCCAATCCATCCAGCCCACTCCAATCCAATGAAGCCCACCCATTCCACTCCAATATAATCTAATCCACCCCACTCCAATACACCCCACCTCCATCATTCCAATCCATCCCAATCCCATTCACCTAACTTCATTTCAATCCACCCCACTCCAAACTAATCCACCCCACTCCAAACTAATCCACCCTACACTAATCCACCTCACTCTACCCCAATCCAACCCATCCATTCTACTCCAATCCAATCCACCCCTCTACCTCAATCCACTTCAACCTATTCCACCCCACTCCATAACACACTCTGCCACTCAACCACTGAACTCTACTCCCCTCTACAAAACTACTCCTAATCCACTCTATTACACTCAAACAAATCCACTCTACTCTCCCACTCCACTCTGACACTCCACTAACGTTTAGCCAAGCTGAACAGCAGCCACACTGGAGTACAACATGGCAAAGTAAATTGCCAAAGCCAATAGCTCTTGTACAGGCGAGACCTATTAGCTCTGCCAATGTTTATTTCTTCATTATCACCTATGATAGGATCTTCAAATGTGGAAGTTCAGGATGGAGGCTGTACAAAAACCGATAGTGTATAACTGTACAGACTACAACGTTCCACCACCTATGACAAGAATCTTGCCCACATGTAGGGCGCACCTGAGAACAGACTTGCCTTAGTCCGTGAATGGCATTGTTGTAACCTGGTCCAACTAAAGTGAAGACTTCCGCGTGTTTAAAAACAAGAGACAGCTTTTTGTGGAGAGTGAGTCACACTCGCTCTCTGCTCTCCTTTGACTGGTGTTCCACAGATTTAAATCGCATCACTCAGGTCGCGGATTCTGCGCACTGCTCCTGGGGTCTCAGACAGCAACAATAGCATCCATCAATCACAGATCATACCAGGCTGCGGCCCGTACTGTGGTGCCAGCAGTTTGATTTGCAGCTCTAAAAACACTCCTTGGACAGGGTGGAAAACTGCACAACTTGATTCTGCCCTGAACTTCGTGTCTCCAAGACTCAGAACCTCTCATCTGGTCTGCTGCTCTAGAGACATGCCACTGTGTGCGCAACCAGGGCTCTAAGAACACGTCTCCTTCTCTAGTTACACAAGCACGTGCTTGGGCTCACCCTGGTCAAACAGCCAGCGCTTCGAAGACAAGGCACCGCAATCTCCGACAGCCTGAGCTCGCCGCTGCTGAGGTGAGGGCTGCAGCTTGAGGGGGTGAGTCAGAGAGGAGCCAGGGCTGTCAAAGACTGCTGTATATTGTGAAGGACTGGAGGGTACTGACAGAGACTGAAATAGTGTGCGAGAGGCAAGCAGTGCGGGCTGTAGGGGCGCGTTTTAGTATGTCCTACAAGGAACAAAGACAGCTGCCCTAGAGACCCCAGAGTGATCAGCAAACTTCAGTTGATAACACTCCTGGCAAAGACAACTCTAAGGGCCAATGCACCTTCTGACAGATCTGCAGTCTGCGCAGTCAAGTTTCAACCAATCACACAGCAGGAAATGTGCCTGCTGCCAGCACAACATGTAACATGCAGATCCGTATTCCCAGCTAACAGTTCGTCCCCGCCCCATCACAGGAATTCTCCTGCTGCTTGCAGCCTCTAGTCACAATCCTTTCAATAGAGCACAGTGACCCTTAACCCGGCATCAAAGCACTACATGCAAACTGCAAGGTGCTGGCTCGGAAACCTATTGTTCTTCCTATCCTTTCTCAATCCGTCGTCCTTTAAAGGTTGCCAAACGGGTTCCGCTGGGTGTTCATAAGTTTCCACTAGTGCAGATAACCTAGCACTGTGTCCCGCCCCAAATCCTGCGCGGTGTTTGCTGAGACCAGACTGGCAGGGGCAGCCACCTGGATACAGAAACTCACGAATCCTACATTACGACTGGAGTGCCAGATGTGACATCAATTGAGCAGAAAGGAGGACAGGCCCACTATGATATCAAAAAAGCAGAAATGTTTGATAGTGAAAGTTCGGCTTTCTATCGCAGTGTGGAGTTATAACGTCATGGTTCAACATCCTGTCTCAGCTCTACGTTTCTCACGGTGCGACAACGCGCTGTGAAGCAACCCTGGGCTGAACTGGAGCAATGCAGGTATTAAGCTGCAGTATGTGTATAGTGCAAACCTGCCTGTTCAGCGAGGGACGACTGTAAGCAAGCACCGAGCCTGGGCGGATTTAAAGTTGGTACAATAACAGACAATAATGTGAAATTGCTGGGCTCTCGGCCAATTAAGTCAATTAAGAGGGTCGCCAAATGAGCGAACCTGAGTGTAGGAAACATGCAGGCCCAGATCCTAATAAAAGAAACAATAATAATAAAATCGATTCCATGTGAGTCGAATATAAAGAAGAAGAAAAAAGTCAAAGATTTTTACAGGCGTTTACTTGAGACAACGGGCGCCACTGGTTGCTGCAAGTGGCAAACAAAGTGTCTTGTCGTTGACTGTCCCTTCCCAAACACATTCAATTATTCCATGTATTTTGCTTATTTGTAAGTTTTTTTTTTTTGTTTTTTTTTTACAAAGATCAAATGGGGAGCGAGTTCTAAGGAGGTGACTTTACAGAAAATGTTAAAAGAAGAGGGTAGAGGTAGAAAGGAAAGGTATTTCCTTAAAGGGCAGACATAAACCCATTTTGATCACCAAACAAACTGCAGTAAATAATATTTTTAGATTCTTTTAAATGCCAAGAGGGTCGGCTGAGGGCCATCACCAATAGGAAGGATGTAAAACAGTTCATGCAGTGCCTGATAATCTCGAACTAGAGTTTCCAGCTTGACTTAAAAATGGCTACAAGTCTTCTGCAATACTAAACATACCACCAACACATCCTTTTAGAAGGTCTGCATCCAAGGCTGGACAATGTAAAGTTTATTATGACGTCTAACTGAGCCACTGAAGGCTTTTGGAAAATAGGTGAAAGCTTCATGGTGCCCACAGAGCATTAAGTAGCTAAGTGCAAGATTGTTTTCAGATAAGAACCCCTTGATTCAAGTAATCCTGCTAAGCTTGAGTTTATGAATTCAGTGCAGAATATAAGTTAGTCTTCTATGGCTGGTCGGAAGAAAAACAGGGTGAATTTCTCCATCAAACAGAGTTTATCAACAGCTGAGTCTGTACTTTGCGTGACTCAGCACCTATAGTCAGGCTGTGGTCCAGGAGGAAACACTACAGCTTGTTTTGAGATGTTTGGATATAGGATGTTGACTTGCAGCTGTAATAGCCACTTTTTCCTGTGTTAAGAAGAGGCATTCTGTTTTCTTGGTATTAGGCTTAAGAACGTTGAGAGACAAAGGAAAGGGCCTTCGTCAACAGTCGACAGATCGAGTCCACCAGTATTTCGTGACTTAGAGTATTGCCATATAGAGACACTTAAGATTCCATGCGGTTCTATAAACAGATTCATATGAGCTCAGGACAAACCGAGCAGGTCACTTGGTAGGTGATGAAGTAACACTATGCTTCCAGATCCACTGGTGTCTGTAACCCAGGAGTGATCTGAACAAAATCAAAAACCTAACCAAGAAAGCCCAAGCAGGACCTTACAATCTGAAATAGTGTTCCGAGATCAATCATAATGAAAGAAGCAGAGCGAGACAGAGATTAGAGGACAAAAGCTCTCACTATCCAGTATTCTTAAGGTGTTACTATCTCATCATTCAGTGGACTAAACTAAAGCATCCATTGCGAAGATCAGTGTTTGACTTAGACACCATGGTCACAGGATCAAATCAGATTGGTTCAACTCAAACTATCCATCCTGCTGATGTAAATAAAATGGATACCATTGAGTTGGGTAACAAACATTGGTTCATTGTCAAGAACACCAAGAGGCAGTCCGCTTTGGAGTGAATATTGCTGCCATCTTGTGTTCTATTGTTTCATCTTATATGTATAGTAGTTTCATAAAAGTTAGGATGCTACAGAGGAAAGCATAACTTATTCGATGTCATCAAGATGATCCACACAACTCTACAGCAATGGAATACTTATAGTAAATAGAACTTATACTTTATTATTGTCTACAACATCTGTGAGACTGCTGAACTAAGATAAGACAAGACACCTTGGTCTCCTCCACTGGATTCCTCTAAGTTGACAGGAAAGACCTGATGAGAACCCTCTTTGTTCATATCAAACTGTTCTCAAATTTCGTCTCATAATGAACAGAATAGCGTAAGTGATCCAAACTGCAGGAATACAAATGATACAATGGATTTGTTTGTATTCAATGGTAGTGGGGATGGAGTGAACTAGAGGTCAGATGATTCTTCGACTTGCCTGCACATCAAAAGATGACAGGTTTCTTCTCCATGGATTAGATGGTTCTTTCAATAAAGCATTTCTGGGTCTCTGGATCTTTTTCTTCAGAATAGAGGGAAAAGGCTGTTTAGTAAAATTAGCATTTTTCTTACTGGTTTACACTGAGTTGGCAGTGGTAATGTACTGGATGATGTCAGAGTGGAGGTGAGTGAAACCTCCAAAGGTTTGTGCGGGCACTTTTCTGGGCCTTTTGTAGGTCTATGGTAGATGAGATATGTGAAACAGTTTTAGGTGTGACAGTTGTGTGCTTCAGGGCAGATGGTGGCGACCAACTTGACGGAGTGTTCACAAGGGATAGGCTGAAAGTATCAGAGAATATCAGGTTGACAAATTTGCCAGTTGCGTGTGTGGGACAGATGAAGAATTGCTGGGTAACAAATCGTTTAAGAGAACTTCCATTGCAAGCATGAGTGAGTTGGATAATCCCTCACATGAGGTTGATATCATATTATACATGTTTTTTTGGAAGACGTGTTAAGGTTTTAGCTTACTATTCTGTAAGATGAATAACATAGTCCGTTTCTTCGGAGGGAGGCACACACCATGAAAAATATATAATTTATTATAGTATGACTTGCAACGATTTTTAAGGGATTCAAAAATGGAGATGCGGGGTTGATGTTTGAAGTTAAATTATCATAGCATTATACAACACTTTGCCTCAAGCGTCTATCCATTTCGTTTTTGACATCCACTGATGACAGAGGCCCGTACCTTACCGAGAGTTCTAGTCCTTCTGCAACTAACATGGCTTCTCCCCCTTTTGGGTAGGATACTCAGGTAACACGAGTGACTAATAAAACCAGGAACGTGGTGAGACTGATACATTAAAAGGGCAACTACTGAGTCTGGAAAGGGGGACTACAGCACAAAGAGGGAAACGGATGTTTGAAATGAGGTTGGCGTGATTCTGGTTAGAACGTATTCTTATCTTTTCATTCAGTCAGTCCTTTTCAGGAGGTTGTGCACATGTGATGAGGCTAAATGCCGTCACTCAGCACAAATGAGTCAAGAGATGAGATGGAATGACCTACGGTGCAAGCTGTGGTGAGCAGAAGTAATAATGTGGATAACAGAAACAGGTCAATCGATGAAGAGCACTGGCCAAGCTTCTCTGTGTATACATTTAGAAATGTATCCATTTTTGTTGGGATTTTGGTAAAACATGAGGCTGGGAAACCAGCTAAAGTGGTTTCTGGGAGAATTTTTTTTTTTTTTTTTAAAAAGAAGCTGTATTACAAATACAAGAACTGGATGGGTAAAAACTGTCACTACACAGAGAGCAGAGCTGCAGGGTTGCAGCATGTAAAGCAATCATTAGTATTTTCCGGGGCCTATTTGGTGTCACAGTCTGACCCTGACGGCGCTGAAACACAGAAGTGGGCTAATGCAAAGCCTTTTCAAGAGGAAGAGGAAGGTTTATGAAAAAAGTGAGTGTGACCCATGTGGCTGCGGGCCCTGCTACACTATGACCAGGTCCCTCTTATTAAAGTAGAACGAGTCGTTCATTGACAAAAGGTACTGATACACGCACTGAACAAAAAATTAGTGTGCTTTAATTCTCAGCGGTGCTTGCTTTGTTGTCGTTGTTTCACTTACGAACAACTTCATGAAAGTTTCCAAATCGTGAAACAAATGTGCGACTCCGCTACTCACACATGAGTTTATGTTTACAAACTGGTGATACAGGTATAAATCATACAAATGTGTCAATGGAGAGGAACCAACCCATTTTCACACAGACCCACGTCCCTTGTGATACAGCCCCAGCTTTCTAAACTCCAATGCCTGTTTTCTGTGACACTGGACAGCTCCCACATCCTTGCTCACAGGGCCCCTTCTTCCCTCTCGGTGCCCAGCTTCCCTCAGTTCCTCTACAGTGCTTCGAAGTGGTCCTTAGGGTGGCGTAGACCTAAGACATGCCATCAATATGTCCAAACAGAAAGTCCCCCACTTACCTGTCTTTATAATTTTTAGATCAATTGAGCAAGCATATTGACCTGTTAAGTATTGTGGGCTTTTATCCACACCCACCTCACGCCCATCACTTTAACTCGTTCATGGGTTTGCCTTTCAAAAATCACTTGATGTCATTGGTAATTGCTTTACGTTTGTCCCGCCTTGAGGCTGTTTTTATCACTCCTTGCAGACTGCCTCTCTTACATGGATTATTGCTCGATTGCTGATATACTTCAGCTCGAGAGAACTGCTTCTTTCGTCTCTCCCCTTCGTGCTGCATGGCGGCCATGGCACTCTCAGCGTGAACAGGCACAACAGCGTGAACTCAATCAGCGGTATTACAGCGTTGGTCATACTGTTCACAGGCACCTAATCAGTCATTTCTTGTGGCTCTCCCCTTAAAACACTTGAAAATGGTGAGTGCTTTACTAAAACAGAAATCCTCAAAGCAAAAGCAGCTCTCTCGTCACAGCGGGAGAGCTGATACTACAATATTCACTGCACTCGGGAAACTCATCCCATGATGCTTTGCAGGCATCCTTTTTCAAAACAATCTATGGTTGCACCGCATTACTTTCTGTCATTTTTTCATGTGTGGTTATGCCCTCTAGGGGCTAACTATATAGCTGCATGGCCATTTTTCTTACAAATGCTATTTTCATTGTGGGGTCCTCAAGCGGCTGTTCTAAGCATTACAGTCATATCAACATCTTAAAATATTTGTGTCATGGAAACTTGTCCCATAATGCTTTGCAGAGCATTACTTTTATAAAACATTTTTGCTCATAACTCAGCCTGTGGTGGTACTAGGACAATGGATCCACTACCAAAACATTCACAACGTGCTCCGTCTACATCATCTTTGGGTCCTAACATTAGGTTAGTAGAGACCCCAAAATAATAACCCCTCCCACCATTCAGTTTCTGTTTAACCTTTCTCATAGCTAGAACTTTTGTTTTACAGCTGAGAGTAGGTTGTGCTTTAACGGTATTCTTTGTAATATCATTGCTATAGGCCTGTCAGCCCTGAATATGTGTGTAAGGTACTATGCCCTCACTGCATTACTTTCTGCCATTTTTGTGTGCGGTTATGCCCTGAGGGGGCTAACTTCACAGTCACATAACCATGTTTCTTACAAATGCTATTTTCATTGTGGGATCCTGTAGGGGCTGTTCCAAGCATTACAGTCATAACATATTAAAATATTTATGGCACAGAAACTTGTCCCATAATGCTTTGCAGGGCATTACTTTTACAAAACATTTTTGCTCATAACTCAGTTTGTGGTGATAACCCCTCCCACCATTCAGTGTCCGTTTAACCTTTCTCCGGCTAGAACTTTTGTTTTACAGCTGAGAGTAGGTTGTATTTTAAGGGCCTACTTTGTAGTATCATTGCTATAGGCATCTTAGCCCTGAACATGTGTAATGTACCATGCCCTCTAAGGGCTAAATATATGGTTACACTGCATTACTTTCTGCCATTGTTTGTGTGGTTATGCCCTCTAGGAGCTAACTATACAGTTACATGACCATGTTTCATACAAATTATATTATAATTGTGGGGTCTACTAGGGGCTGTTCTAAGCATTAGTTGTATCAACTTATTAAAATATTTGTGGCACGGAAACCTGTCCAATAATGCTTTGCAGGGCATTACTTTTACAAACCATGTTTTCACATAACTCAGCCTGTGGGACCACTTCCACAATGTGCTCTTTCTATCCACATAATCTCGGGGTCCCCACACTAAGTTAGTCGGGACCCCAAAATAATAATCCCCCCCACCATTCACTGTCTTAAGGTTTCTTGTGGTTACAACTTTTGTTTTACACTGGGAGAAGATTTGTTTTAAAGACCTTGTTTGTAATGTCATTGCAGTAGGCCTGCTAACCCTAAAAATGTCCTCTAGGGGCTAAGTATGTGGTTACATTGCAATATTTTCTTCTGTATTTTTTCCATGGGGTTATCCCCTCTTGGGCCTAACATGGTTACCTGACCATGTTTCTTCCAAATGATACTTTTGTTATGGTGCCTACTAGAGGCTTTTTTGAGCATTACAGTCTAATGCCAAAAGTTTATTTCTGATAAAGGTTTATATGATAATTGTATATGTTTTAATAATCTCTATTAAATTATGACCATACTTCAGGCCGGCTTAACATCGTTATTGCCCTATGAACGTTGGAACTCTCCTGATATGTATGGGTGACCTTTCTAGTTTATTTTTCTCGTTACTCCTCGGTGGCTGTCTTATGTCTGTTTTTTTGGGTAATTGTTTTAGCCAGCCAGCAACTCTGATGGTGGGGTGTTGAATGTGGTATTCTATTTGAATTAGCATGGCAGATTTAAATTGGGATGCTACATGGCAACAGTTTAATTTTTTTGTGCTGCCGAAAAAGGAAGAAGGTAAATGGGAGTGCTTTAGTTATATGCATGGCCACTGGAATTATATGGCAGGAAAAGACGAAAATAAGAGGCAGGGTTGACCAATTTATGTGGCAAGAAAAGTCCAGTTAGGAATTTACAATGCCAATAGCTCTAACTCAAGCAAATGCAAGACCTGTTGCATTGCAAATGCTTGTTTCTTATTCTCTCCTTCTCAGTTCTGTTATATAATGATAATTAATTTCACAGAAACATATGTTGTTTCTTGGAGCTGTAAATAACAGATGCTACTATTTTCAACAGAATTAGTAATCCTTGGCGCTTAGAAGCAGCCTTTGGAGCGAGGGGGCTCTATTCAACCTACATGGCAACTGTCAAACCTTAAAAACTCCCTTTTTGCCACATGTTGAATACAAAGGCAAGGCCGGAGATGAGGCAACCTCCTAGTTTGTTTTTCTAACCTCTTATTAAGACACGCACTGTCAACAAGTACGAGATCCACGAAAAAGCTCATCTTTTTCTGGTGTTTTCAGACACAACTGACTTTCAGCCTGCCTGGCGCAGCGCCTAGAATCTCTCCCAGCCCGACCCTTGAGGAGCCGAGCGAGGGCTGCTGTGTATGCGAGCGAGAGTGCTGGCAAACGAAGGAATGAAGTCAGAACGCATTCTTGACTCCTGCAGTCATGGCTGCAGCCAATGGGCCCCGAAGCACACTAAATCAAGCACTTCCTTGGCTGCTGCAGCGCTTAGAGGGGCCTCTGTGTGCCGCTGCAAGCACCACGCCCTGCGGGTCCCAAAGCGCCACAAACTCGGAGGGCGGCTGTACCATAATGAAGGAGGATGGCAAACCTCTTCAAGTGACATCTCAAGGACATTTACCCTGAGACTGTGTGTCTCTCTCTAACACGTCCTCATCCAACACGTCGCTAGGCGCTGCGCCCCACAACACAACTGCGCCCCAGTGGTCAACACGGAAGCCACGAACACTTCACACGTAGGCTCGAAGCAAAGACTGCACTCCCACCCACACGGTGAAACATATTATGATACATCACACCGCGGTAACTCTCGAAGCTGGTTGCGGCTTATCAGATATTTCCTTCCTTCCCACGCAACCTGAGGCCCACGAAGGACTAAACACAACCATAGAATTACACTGCCATCACTTGGTGTGACAAATGCAACAAATCACAGCTCGTCACCAAAAAATCGATACGTCAAACAAGGACACCGTATCTTTTGTTGTTCACTTAGAAACAGCATTCAGGTGCTTTGTTGATCGGTATGTGGGTATTGTGTGTGGAAAGGTTTTTTACGTCCTGTTGGTTCAGGGAATAATTGAGTCAGTTAAAGTGATATCCACTATTGGACCAATGTCTGTAGTGAAAAGATGATCACATTATTAGTATACATATATACCTTATATTTGGTGAAGTCATACGGACTAATTATTTTGTGTAACTAAAGGAAATGATATTTCTTATGCATGATCGATTTCACGTGTTTGCTGCATTTGCGCTGCTCTCACGAATCAAGCTAAGGATACAACTTTATTTTCAGCCTCCAATTTCAAATTCCTACACATTTATAGGGCATTTTTACAATTTCAATTTTACATTTCCTGCTCTATGTGTACATACTAGATTAGTCTGGTGATGTCTTAATTTTCTCAACAGTCGTAGAACCCCTCGGTAGGCGCTGCTGATGCTCAGGGGTCCAGGGACTTGGCTTAAGAACCGAATGCTTATAAGCATGGCAATGTATATTTAGATTAAAAAAAACTTGAAGTGCTACGGCCTCCACCTAAAGATTCCTGTGCAATCAGTAGCCTATGGTTAGCTGAACGTTACAGAGATTTATAAACCTAAAGCGGCCAGGGACAGTATTTGTGGCATGAGGGAGTGTCCCGCCAGGATGGGGGACGTCCTAGATTTGGTTCCCCGGGTGGATCACTGCTTGCAATAACCAGAACACATTTGAATTTTATTACTCATTTTCTGCTAGTTCGAGGTCACATGATTCCAAACAATGGTAAATGATATGTTAACTTTAACGCGGTGACACAACAAAGCTGAAATGTGTCTTGGTCCAGACCCCAAAAAATCCTTAAAATGATACAGGGTAGAGAGACAGATTCAGAGACAGACAGGTAGGGAGAAAGAGGTTTAGAAAGAGAAATACGATAAACCAAGGTTAAATGGAGAAAAAAAAATTCAGTTACCATGGGGTCCCTAGGAAGGTGGGGGCTCTGGGCAATTGCCCTCTTTGCCCATGCCTTAAAATGTCTCTGGCCATATAGCAGAATACCTACCTGCCTGGCAGGGGTGTCTCTACCTATGGTGAATCTGACAGTGCTAAGCTGTAGGCAGGACTGTACGCAAGAATGAATGACAAGTGGGCACTATCTGTTTTTGTCCACATGGCACTATGTACTATATTTTTTTGTTTACACAAACTCCCAAAGTAGGAGTTTATCAGTTTAAAACAAAAATTCAATGACCTGATGTGCTTTGTTTTCCCTGCCCAGGACCATCAAGCCTCACACAGCGGACCCAAACAGCGCAATCAGTAATTCCCCTGTCCTGAATGGAGCTGGGTGACCATCACTAAGACCTGACAGCCAATGTGACCTTCAAATGGAATGCTGTCACACCCAAACCAACAGCTCAAACAACACTTATCGCCATCAGAAAATAAAGCAAGGCACTACCGTTCACGCAATTCCTAACCCAGAGATAAAATAGTGTCACATGGATTTTCATGAGTGTAACCAATCCAAAAATGGCAATGTTTATTATGCATATTTGTTCTCGACTCGATGATGAAAGACTGGATTCTTTTTGTTGTTTTCATTGGCCGATAAAGCCAACAATACATTATAGCTATAAAGTAAGTGTAGGAAAGTACCATATTTCTTTGAATGTTACCCCCAATTTCTGCCTGATTGTCAGTGTGTTTTGACTGTGTCACTGGGATCCTGCTAGTCAGAACCCCAGTGCTTATGGTTTGTGGCCTACATGTCGGTATGTTTTACTGTTTTGTCAGTATGCTTGACTGTGTCACTGAAGTCCTGCTAATCAGAACTCCAGCGCTTATGCTCTCTCGGTTTCCAAATTTGTCACTATAGTCTAGTGACTACTTATTTCACCCAAGATTGGCATATTGGACCCCCCTTATAAGTCCCTAGTATATGGTACCTATGTACCCAGGGCATTAGGGTTCCAGGAGATCCTTATGGGCTACAGATTTCGTTTGCCACCCATCAGGAGCTCATACAAACACTTCTTCAGGACTGCCATTGCAGCCTGAGTGAAATAGTGTATGTACTATTTCACAACCATTTTCACTGCACCAGGTCACTTATAAGTCACCTATTTATCGAACCTTCAGACCCTGAAGGCTAGGTGCATAATACCTGTGTGTGAGGGCACCCCCGCAATAGCAGAGGTGCCCCTACGTCGCCCAGGCCCATTTTCCCAGGCCTCGCGAGTGCGGGGACGTAATTTTAAGTGTGCACTACATATAGGTCAATACATATATGTGGCTTCACAATGGTAACCCCGAATGTGGCCATGTGAGGTGCCTAGCAATTGGAAATTGTACCCCCAATCAGATTCTGGTATTGGGGGGGGGGGGGCAATTCCATGCACCCTGGGGGCTCCACCATGGACCCCCAGTACTGCCAAACCAGTTCTCCGAGGTTTCCACTGCAGCCCCAGCTGCTGCCACCTCACGGACAGGATTCTGCCCTCCTGGGGCTTGAGCAGCTCAATCCCAGGAAGGCAGAACAATGCATTTCCTTTAGGAGAGGGGTGTTACATCCTCCCCCTTTGGAAATACTTGGTACAGGCATGGGAGAGGTATCCTCCCAAAGCCTCTGGAATTGCTTTGAAGGGGACAGATGGTGCCCTCCTTGCATAATCCAGTCTACACCGGTTCAGGGACCCCCAGTCCCTGCTCTGGCACGAAACTGGACAAAGGTAAGGGGAGTGGCCACGCCCCTGTCCACCACCACCCCAGGGGTGGTGCTCAGAGCTCCTCCACAGTGTCCCTGGGTTCTGCCATCTCGTTTTCAGGATGGTCAAGGAACTCTGGGAGCATCTGAGTGACCAGTGCCAGCAGGTGAGGTCAGGGACCCCTCCTGATAGGTGCCTACCTGGTTAGGTGACCAATCCCACCTCTCAGGGCTATTTAGGGTCTCTCCTCTGGGTGTTTCCTCAGATTCAGATTGCAAGACTCCAGCAGGAATCCTCTGCAACCTCTGCTTCACCTTCTACCGTTGGATCAACAGCAGAACTGCTCCAGGAACTCTACAACTGCAACAAAGTGTCCAAGAAGGCTACTGCAACTCTAGAACTTCAGCTCCTGCCAGCAACTGCAACAGTTTCCAGGTTGTGCATGCTCCGAGGACTGCCTGTCTTCATCCTGCACTACACTAGAAGGACCGAAGGAATCTCCTGTGGAGTGACGGAGTCACTTCCCTACTTCAGTGACAACCCGGTACTCTGGGTCCCCTCTCCCGACGACGAGCGTGGATCCTGGAACAAAGGTGGAGGACCGAAGTGGCCCTGACTGTCGCAAAGGTCCAACTGTCCAAATTTGGTGAAGGTAAGGGCTTGCCTCACCGTGCCAGACAGTACCCCTGTGCACTGCGTGTTTTGCAGCTCCTCGGGCTTCTGCATGCTTCTCCAAGGAATCCTTCGTGCACAGCGTAGCCCAGGTCCCCAGTACTCTATCCCGCGACGCTTAGCTCCCCGAGTTGTCCTCAGCCGACATGGAATCCCTTTGTGTAGTGGTGCAACAACCGCGATTTGCAACTCCTTTGTCCCCGTGTCCTGGGACTCCTGTGGGTGCTTCCTGGTATTCCGAGGGCTCTCTGAAGTGCTGAGAGCCCCCTCTGTCTCCTCAGTCCAAGGTGAGACCCCCAGGTCCCTCCTGGGCCCATGTAGCGCCTTTTCCCGCCAAATGCGTCTTTTGCGTGAGCCTAGGCTTGTTGGCAGAATCCAACAACGAAAACCAGCCTACATATATCTACTCGACATGGGACATCTCTTGCACCAAGCAGGAACCCGCAGCTGCCTTCTTTTGTGCATTTCTGACTTTTTCTTCTAACCGGAGAATCCACTCTTGCACCTTCATCCGAGTTAGCAGAGGCTCCTGTTACTCCTGGGCTCCTCAGTGACTCTTGGACTGGGTCTCCTCTCTCCGCAGGTCTTCAGGTCGAGGAATCCATTGTTGGTGTCTTGCAGTCTTGCTTGGTTTTTGCATAATTCTTTATCACGACTTCTAGTGTGTTCTGAGGAAACTTGCTGTACTTTACGCCTGCTTTCCCGGATTCTGGGGTAGGATACTTTACTTATCTTTGGTGTTTTCTTACACTCCCAGCGCCCCTCTACACACTACTCTTGTCTAGGTGGGAAAACGACATTCGCATTCCACTATTTTAGTATATGGTTTGTTATTCCCCCTTAGGCCCATTGTAACCTATGGTGATTTTCACTATTTGCACTATTTTATGACTGTTTACTAACCTGATTTTGGTTACTAGTGTATATTTTATGTATGATACTTACCTCCTATGGGAATATAGCCTCTAAGATATTTTTAGCCTTGTGTCACTAAAATAAGCCTGAAGCTTCTCTAGTGTAGGTTCTGCACAAGGAGTTGACGACTCCTCATCAAATGGGGAACCTTCTGAGAGGGAGGGATAGTGAACATGGGTTTGCCCTTTCTAACCCTAGTTTTTAAGAGCACTTGGTCCATTGTTCTGGGATCCAAGTTTCCCTGTCCTCTTTGCTTCTTGGCCTGAGCCCTGGTAAGAGCAAAGATGAGCCCTGGAATGCCCAGCATTGCTGCGTGAGCTTCCAACTCCACATCAGCCCAAGCTGAAGTCTCCAAATGATTGCCCAGTAGACATTCTGCATGAGCTTTCAACTGCACTTCAGCCCAAGCTGAAGTCTCCAAATCATTGCCCAGTAGACATTCTATAGGTAGGTGAGTGGATACCACAACTTAGGACCAGTAAACCACCCCCCCACCCCTCCCCAGTTGAGATTCACAACAGCCATGGGGTGGCTAACAGTGTTGTTATGGGCGTCAGTAACTTGGTACTGATCACCAAGTAGGTGTTGCTCAGGGGCTACCATTTATAAAGGGTAGTTGCTTGTACTTATCCATACTAAGGGGACAAGCAACCAAGGTGGCAAGGTCAATGCCACCATCAGAGACTAAAACAGCCTCAATGGTCTCCCTAACTAGATCAACCTCCACTTCATTACCAAAAGTGAGACCAGCTACACCCTTAGATTGGCTATTTGTAGAGTTTTTCCCACCACCACTGCTATTACTAGGGGCATTAGAGGAAGCAGTGGGGATTGTGGTGGTGGGAGGTTTGGTGTTCCTCTAGGGACAAGTTGGGTCACTTGCCCAGTGGCCTTTGCTTTTACACAAATAACATGAAGGCTTTTTCTGATAGTTGGAAGAGGATTTGGGCCCACCACCACAGAGGATTTTTGTGGGCTTGATGAAGACTCAGACTTTTTAGCTTTGTCCCCACCCTTGTCATGTGACTTACCACCCTTCTTCTTTTTGTCCTGGTCACCCCCTGTATGAGCTTTTCTGCTCACCCTTGTTCTGACCCATTTGTCTGCCTTCTTTTCCAATTCTTGGGGAGAGGTCAGATGTGAGTCCACTAGGTACTGGTGCAACAAATCAGACACACAATTGTGAAGAATATGCTCTCTCAGGATTAGATTATATAGACCCTCACAATCAGACATCTTGCTGCTATGCAACCAACCTTCTAAGGCCTTCACTGAACAGTCCATAAAATCTATCCCATCTTGTGAAGACTCTTTTCTGGTTTCTCTGAACTTAATCCTATACTGTTCAGAGGTTAAGCCAAATCCATCCAAGAGTGCTGTCTTCAAAACATGGTAATTATCTGAATGATCTTCTCAGATGGTAAGGAGCCTATCTCTCCCCTTGCCAGAGAAGGACAACCACAGAATAGCAGCCCATTGTACCTGAGGGACCCTCTGAACTTTACAGGCCCTTTCAAGTGCAGCAAGCCACTTGTAAATGTCATCCCCCTCCTTTTAAGGGGGGACAATTTTATGCAAGTTTCTAGAATCAAGTGTGTGTTTCTCTGACACTAATTTCTGAAACTGCTATTGCTGCTGCCACCATGGGGAACTAACCCAAACCACTGTCTTTCCCTTTCCACAGCTAGGGCTTCCCTATCTAAGGCCAACTGTTGCTGTTGCAACCTGTCTGGCCTCCTCCAACCTCAGCTTTCTGAGTTCCCTCTCTAGGGAGTCGTCCTCAGAGTTGGATGTGTGCGACACTTCTGATACTGAAGTGACATGGGAATGAGCAGAGGCTGATCTCTGGCTGACTGGTGTAACCCTAGTGACCTGGCCTCTAAGTGTGAATGGAGCCCTAATTGTGTGTGACCCCCTCCCACTACCAGCTACACTAGGTGTTTTTTCTGTGGAAGACCCTTCCCTGCATCTTCAGGACCCTCTCCTGAATCTACCTGGTTAGAATCTCCCTCCACCTCCTCTCCTACCTGGTGACCAGACTGTTCTTGGTCATCCTGGAAAAGGGGGTTCGAAAGGAAATCTTTGTCTGGGTTCTTCCCAATCCCTAGGCTTCTCTTCAAGCAAAGCTCCCTCAAACATTTAAAGTTTAGGTTCTCGTAAGTAGTTTTGATAACCCTAGGGGTGGCCTTAGAGGAAGACATAGTGATAGAAAAGTTAGAGTAAAGTTGAGAAAAGAAAAAGTCCTACTTTATCTAACTTTTAGAAGTTTTAGAGTTTTTAGAATGCAAGTGAGACTGCTAGGTATATTTTTATATAGCTAAGTATTGAGTATACTTTCCTGTGGAAAGGACCAATGACAGTGCTAAGGCAATTGCAAGTACTTATCCCATCGCTGAACCACAGGTAGGTATAACAAGAGCTCCACCTCACGGAAAACAAAATACGAGACAATGGACTGGTCAGAGCGCGATGTTCAACAAACAAGAAGAGTTGCAACATAGGTAAACAAGCATTTGCCATGCAACTGGTCTAGCATTTGCTCGAATTAGAGCTATTGGTGTTGTAAATTCATAACTGAACTGTTTTGCCACATAAATTGGTCAACACCGCCTCATAATTTGGAATTTTCCTGCCACATAATTCCAGTGGCCCAGCATACAACTAAAGCACTTCCCTTTATCTTCTTCCTCAGTGACTGTAATGTATCATATCCTCGGACGTGGCAAGTTGACAGTAGCCTGACTTTAAAATTGCAGCAGTAGCTGTGCTACATATAACAACATCACAGTAGCTGTAACAAATACAGCAACATCACAGTAGCTGTACCAAATACAGCAACATCACAGTGGCTGTGCCAAATACAGCAACATCACAGTGGTTGTGCCAAATACAGCAACATCACAGTGGCTGTGCCAAATACAGCAACATCACGCTAGTTGAGCCACATACAGCATCATCACAGTAGCTGTGTTCTCATGTGGTAACATCATAGTAGCTGTGCCACAAACGGCAACATCTCAGTAGCTGTGCCACATATGGTAACATTGCAGTAGCTCACACAGCAGCATCATAGTAGCTGTGTCACATACGGCAACATCACTGTGGCTGTGCCACACACTGCAACATCAGAATAGCTATGCAAAACACGGCAACATCACAGTAGCTGTGCCTCATACAGGAACATCACAGTAGCTATGCCAGATATGGCAACATTGCAATAGCTGTGCTACATGTGGCAACATTACAACGGCTGTACTCATATGCGTCAATTTAACGACAGCTTTCCCATCCGTGAACCTCACGTTAACCCACCATCGCATCACGTAGGAGAGGGGGCTTATTCCAGACGTCCCTGCAGACAAGACCTCTTATGAATACAGTCCCAGCTAATGAACGATGGGGGAGGGGCAGGGGGCAATCGGGCACATGCTACCAAGCTTTACATAATCCAAAAACATGTTGAATTGATTCATTAAACACGCAGACCTGGCATCTAATGCCACAATAGACAGACACATAATGTAAATGGTCGTTTCTTTGAGAGGGAAAGAGCGAAAAGATAAAAAAAAAAGTTGTGAAGCACCTGGAGGGGAAGTGGGTTTTGACGGGGTCCAATACTGGAGGTGGTTGGAGTTCTCTCTATGAAAAAAAAAAAAAAATTAAAACAAACCAAGTGGGAGAGCGGGAATAGAGACAAAAACGTGGCAGAATTGATTAGATAATACAGACAAGAGATCATTTTTTAAAAAAAGTAATCGCCTTAACAGTCTCGTCTGCAGAGGCTGTTCAGCCAGGGATCTTCTGGCTATAAACTCTGAACAAAACCACGGTGTCCAAGATCACATGCAGCCAAGGCAGAAAACGGCACTGAAAAATAAAGCCTCTGCCCTCTAGGCGCTGGCAGGGGCAGGAGGGCGAGGGGGAAACACCACAAGAGTGCTGCCTGGTGCAGAAACAGCCCTGCCAGGTTCAGGAAGGAGCACGAATAATAAACTGGAAATTGGGGAAAAATCCCGGCGAGCTCTGGTCCTTATAGAGAGCTGTCGGAGCAGCGAGAAGTCCACAGGCCCCAAGCCAGGCCCCAAGCCAGGCCCCAGGCATCTCGGGCCCAGAGCAAGGGGGAGGCCGGGGTGAACGACGGCTCTCAAAGCAGCTACACCACTGCTTAGTTACTGGTAGGCGCAGTTTCATTGGTGTTGGGGCAGAGCACACAGCAGAGGCACATATTAAGGGGAAAATGGAGCTGTTTAAAAAAAAAATTAAAAGGCCAGCGAGGAGTGTTTTAAACGACGCAGAACCAAGAACCAGACGGGAGGAGGGAGGACAGGCCATCACAACAGGAGGAAGTGTGACGTAGTGTGATGGCCAACAAAAATGTTCTCTCAGTGAAATCCCAAAGGAGGGAACTAAAGCACAAAAGGGAGGGGCATTTTGAAAAATGGACCAATAGAAAGGAAGCATTTAAGACAAGCACAACAAAGAACAAATGGCCAGAGTGGGTGTGGTTAAAAGCCCATATTCAATAAAACATGCCTTCCACACACCACTGCGCGTTGCCAAGCTCAAACTAAAACTGGAGTAGCAAAGAGGGCTCCACATATATAGGAAAAGCAGCGGACACCACAATGTTGACCATCAAGGTCCTTGCACTGAACAGTAGAACAATGGCATAGGAGGCGGTTAATGTGCTAGAGGAGCGTTAAACCAGGATATGTGGTCCGGGCCACCAGGAAGGGGAAGTCCATAAACCACTTCATTACAGTTCTGTTTAGTGGGACATGCCCGAGGTTTCAGCGAGAAACACTTAGTTCTGATGTAACACTTCTGTTTTATATAAAGCGCCCTGACAACTATTGGCCCAGGTGTGCTATACAACTGTGTAAAGTATTATTAATCTTACCAATAGGTCACGGGTTTCCAACAGCAGACCCACCAGCTGAGGCTCTTTCTGGGGTTCCGCCACCTCTACATTGAGAAGGGGAACCATGAGGTTGCTAAATGGGGCAGCTACCATTTTTGGGTGGATGCCTCACATCCACCTATCCAATCAAGCATCAGGGACAGCGCTGATCCTTTGGCCATACATTATGTAAAGCTTGTATATTGTTTTCCGAAAGTTGATTATCATTGTCCTGAATCACATACTTCTCACAGAAACTAAACATTTTGCTTTTAGCTAAAAACATAACACAGCAAAAAGAATGATCTTCCATGGTCAGTGGTTAAAGTAACAATGTGCCAAGGAAGAAAGGCCGAAAACATCTGACTGCTGTGGATGCACTAAAGCATATTGCAAAACTGTCTACATCTGTTTTTCCAACATGTACAGAAAAATATTTTCCTGGTGGCTTATCCTAACAATTTAAGGGTGAGTCTAGGTTTGCAGGAACTGTCTGTGAAAAACATAACAAAACGTAACACATTAACCAACAATTTTATAAAGCATGTCATCGTTCAAACTTCAAAAATTCTAACTAAACATGTAAACCTGCATACACTGAGATCAGAGTATGGAGAAAATTTAAAGCCAGACTTTGAAGAAGGTCACTGTGGGCCCAGCACAGAAGGATGGGCTAAGTGGTAGTAAGAATTAAAGACCAAAATATACTTGCCCATGAGAATATAGGCTGATCGTGGCAATGTAATGTTGAGTACCAGGGACTTGGGTATTAATTGTGAAGTGCAGGGAGGGTAGATAATGCAGACGACCCAGGCTTTCATTGGATGTTTGCATTTGGTGTTCGATCAATAATAGTCTTATAATCAAGAGTGTGATTGCAGTCTAAAGGCACAAAGCCATTCTAGGTTAACAAGGCCAATATGCTCTCCTTTATGTGTTTTATTTTTTAAATACTGTAGCAATTAAAGCAAAGGGCAACTTCTGTTGAAGTGGATTTCACCCAGTGCCTAAAAATAGGTACTTAGCGTTTGCATGTCCACCGTGAAGACAACCCATTAGCTGAGGGGAGTAAATGAGGGGGCGGGGCAAGCAACTTTAAACGCAAAACAGCTCTGCCGCATTCAAAGGGAAATCTCATTTCAGATTAATCTCAGTTGGGCTTGAGCAGAAAACCATAATTTATAATCAGTGTCCACACAAACTGTGATATCTTTGCAGCGTCACTTGATTCCTTTTGAAATAAAATAAACTTCCCACAATCCCATGCACCATTACAACCACTGGAATAGTGAAGGAGAAGAAAGAACCACCACACACAGAAAATGGTACCAGAGGTAGGTGACACATTTCATCCACAAGTGTCCATCACTCAGACAACATGCATCACTACAGAGACTTCTAAACTATGCTCTTGGCTCTCAAAGAAGGTGAGGGAATGGAGCGGAACTGCCCCAAAACCTGGTTGTCTGTAGCACTGTAACTCCCAAAAGAGGGAAGTTATATGGCCAAGGTTAGAAAGCTACCCACCAGCCCTCCTTGTGACAGATCTCTGACTGGCCCAAATTCCTCGAAGTGCAGGGTCTGAAGAGAGCTCTGCTTCTCGCCAGGTCTAACAGGCTCAGTTTTGCACTCCTACAACACCATGCACTGCTTTTACTTACGAGTTTCCTTCTGCACATTACAAGCATGAGACCAAGGAAATTAGAATCCCAGTGAAATTACTCAAAAAGTAACTGGCGATTAAGCAATGATACCAAGGTTGGATTACTCAAGGTCATTACATTACTTTTCCAATTGGTACTTCGTGCACACATTGAGAGCAGGGACCGCTTGCAGGTGAGACAGAAAATAGTAACACCCTTTGCAGATGTAGACAATAACATGAACATGTCCAGTTGTTGGAATAACATCCTAATTTCACAGAGTTGTTTCCGTCAGAGTATGTCTGAAAATAAACCTCTGCGCCCCGATAAAGCTCCCGCCTCTGGCATTGCCAGTCTTTATTTAGATTTAGTCACCTTGCTACAGGGAGGTTAAACACTTTTCCTGGAATATGGTGAAAACAATGTCCATGTGTCCTCGGCTACGGCCTTGAAAATGTCTTAAAATCAAGCATTTCCTAGTAATTAACAGTGGATTTAAACAACAACTGTGCAATGGAGCATTGCAGTAGAGTCTGGCACCTTGTAACCAGTCCATTAACTCATACAGCAGTGGTTCCCAACCTGTGGTCCAGGTACCCCTGGGGGTCCACAAAGCCTCTGCGGCTGCTTAGAAAATTAATTAATATTAACAGATGAATAAAGTGCATATAAATAACGTGGCTAAATGTACAATTGAAAATTTAAAAAAACATACTTTAAGTGTCAAGGAATTTGAAATTGGAGGCTAAAAATGAAATTAGTATCCTCAGATTGCTTCATGAGAGCAGTGCAGGTGCGTCAAACACAATACAGTAATGATATGTGGCTTACATTGAATTTAAAAAAGCTTCAACCTTCCCATTACATTTTTATTTTAGTTGTTTGCAAACTAAATAAAATGTGTTATCATTTGTGTATTTGTTTGATGGAATGACTGTTTCTGAATTTGTGTGCGGTGTTTTGAGGTCAAATCATCAGCAATGGATAGGATGGGGTCCCTGGCTTCCAATAATGGCTTAGTGGGGGAGGTTTCCAAATTCCAAAAACGATTCAGGGGGGGTACCCAGGTTCCAGTGATGATAAAGTGGGGGGGGGTCCACAAAAGTCAAAAGGTTGGGAACCACTGTCCTAAAGTGAAGCATCAAAAAAAAATCTGCCTTTACACAATACATTTTCATTTAAGGATATGCAGCCATTAAATTACAAAATGAAAAAAGGAACTCCATAATCAGAAGTGCCCTACTTTTAAGCACACAAGCGCTTAGACACATGAGCATTCCCTTCGAGCAAACACAATGTATTCAATGACCAAGATAAATAGGATATTTAGAGACAGAGGGGGGAAGGAAGGTGAGGGATCATGGGATTAAATTGGGGGTAAACTGGGTGAGATGGGGTGCCCGAATTAGGAGGAGGAACTAGACGCCAGGACAACAAAAAAACAGTGAGAGAGACACAGTTTGAGTATGTATTGTAACAAATATATCCAATATTGGAGTAATTTTACAAGGTCTTAGTCTTGCATTTAGACAAGGTTGAGCTTGGTTAATTTTGTGTTCCGGGAAATCTCAATATGATCAGATTATGTCTACTTCATATGGACTAAAAATCAGCGTCATGTATGCAATTTAGACAAAAACATAACTAATGTTCCTTTTAAAGAGTTACAAAATGTAATGAAAACCAAATTCAATAAAAAGCAAGTAAAACAGAATGTAATATGAGGGTGCTGAGGCAAGTGGGCAGGGAGTCTAGGGCAACCATGCAGGAAGAGGATTCCTCAAAAAACGGTAACCATAAACTGAGGATAGCTTGGAGCATGCCCCCCAAAAACGTTTATAATTGGTTGGGGCGGGGGGAATCAGAGCCACAAAGATCCTCTGCAGCATGGCTGAAAGTTAGAAAAAAAACGATGATATGGCCAGTGCTGGCCGCATCACTGGGCTTCTTTTTTCTGGCAGGACGGAAAGGGCCAAGCAACAATGCAGGGGTGGAGGGGAAAGCATTAACGTGGAAGGGGGGAGGGGAAGATTCAAGAAATAATGCAGCAGTGGGGCAGGAGGGGTGGTACAAGAAAAAATGTAGGAGTGGGTCAAGGAGAATGGTCTAAGCAACAATGCAGGTGTGGGGTGGGAGAGACGGGGCAAGCAACAATGCAGGTGTTGGGTGGGAGGGACGGGGCAAGCAACAAAGGGGAAGGGAGCGGAAGGATAAGTTACTTACCTGTAAATCCTAGTTCTCTTCCAGGGGTATCCTCATCAAAGTCATAAACATTGAATATTCCCGCCCTTGTGCGGGGCCCCCGGAGCATATATCAAATATACACATATTATACATGTGTAATAAATAATCATGCAGACTATCATGTTAAAAACAGGCTAAAAATGCTTTATTTCTATGAAGTTTTTTTTATTTTATTTTTTATATTAAATACTACAATAGAGCATAAATATGTGCCCAAGCTCCTAAAACTAGGATTAGTGAAGTGAGCAGTAGCAAACTCTAGAGAAGAAATAGAAAAAACTGCATTGAAAAACACTGAAGCATTCTTAGCCAATAGGCTGCATGCAGGTTAACACAGGAGAACCATAAAAACTTTGGCACTGTGCCTTTAAGACCCTGAGCACCTCCAGTATCCCACCATGCCTCAGGGGTGAAGGAAAGGTGACAGTTGGTTCACAGTTAGGTCAGTTCTTTTTACGGTGACAATTTTCATAACTGATTCAA
The DNA here is from genome assembly GCF_031143425.1 of Pleurodeles waltl. Classification (NCBI taxonomy): domain Eukaryota; kingdom Metazoa; phylum Chordata; class Amphibia; order Caudata; family Salamandridae; genus Pleurodeles; species Pleurodeles waltl. The sequence goes on from NC_090443.1 coordinate 958,014,571, forward strand.
AACACAGTCTGTCCTGCACTTCTAGGAGACGTGCGTCCGGGGAGGAGGGTGGGTTGTTTATGACTTTGATGAGGATACCCCTGGAAGAGAACTAGGATTTACAGGTAAGTAACTTATCCTTCTCTTCCAGGGGATCCTCATCAATAGTCCTAAACATTGAATAGATTAGCAAGCCCATCCCTAAACCCAGCGGACTGTCCGATAGAAGTGCAGGAATAGATAGGTATTACGCAAATAGATTTCTTAGAGAGGCCTGCCCCACTTGGGCATCCGCTCTTGCATCTGAGTCTAAACAATAATGTCTTGTAAACGTATGGACAGACTTCCATGTAGCAGCCTTACAAATCTCAGATATTGGAACATTGTTAAGGAGAGCAGCAGTAGCCGCTTTACCCCTTGTGGAATGTGCTTTAGGCCGCGCTAGCAATTGTCTATTGGCTAGCTGATAAGTATTAACAATGCAAGAAACTATCCATCTTGATATTGTACGTTTAGATGCTGCCTCTCCTGTCCTTAAATGACCATAGTTTACAAACAAACGGTTAGAGTGTCTAATCGACTTTGTCTTGTCCAGATAAAATTTTAGCACTCTTTTCAAGTCTAATGAGTGCAATGCTTTCTCTGCCGGAGTCTCCGGATTGGGAAAGAACGTCGGTAAAGTAATGGTCTGATTAATATGGAAATCTGACACCACCTTCGGAAGGAAAGATGGGTGAGTTCGTAGAACCACTCTATTGTCATGAAAAACCGTGTACGGTTCTTTTGCCGACAAGGCCTGGATTTCACTGACCCTCCTCGCTGAAGTAATGGCCACTAGAAAAGCCGCCTTCCACGTAAGGTGTTGTAAAGAGGCCTTATGGATAGGCTCGAAAGGAGGGCCCATAAGTTTTGCCAGGACTATGTTCAGTTCCCACGGAGGAGAAGGCCTCCGAATTGGCGGAAAAACTTTCTTCAAACCTTCTAAGAAATCCTTGACTACAGGTTTTGTAAAGAAGGATTCCTGAGAAGGCGATTTGCGATAGGCAGTAATAGCAGACAAATGTACCTTAATAGATGATACCTGCAGACCGGACTTCGCTAGATGAAGCAAATAGGATAGTATGACATCCTCCTGCGCCTGTATGGGATTATGACCTTGCTGACAGCACCATATGTAGAATCTCTTCCACTTAAAAGCGTAGGAACGCCGCGTGGAAGGTCGTTTGGACTCTTTCAAGATGCTCATGCACTCCTGTGAGAGCCCTAGGTGCCCATACTGCAGGAATTCAGAAGCCATGCTGTTAAGCTCAGAGAGGGTAGGTTGGGATGTAGAATCCTGCCCTCCATTCTGCTCAGAAGATCCGGTCTGCACGGCAGCCTCCTGTGAGGTTCTTCCGACAGGTTGATGAGATCCGTGTACCAGAATTGTCGGGGCCATTGCGGCGCTATAAGAATCATTCTGGTCCTGGATCTGTAAAGTTTGCTGATCACTGCCTGGAATGAGGGGAATCGGCGGAAAGGCGTAAAGAAATATCCCTGACCAGTCGATCAACAGGGCATTCCCTCGAGATCCCGGACGGTAGAACCTGGATGCGAAGTCTGGGCATTTCTTGTTTACTTCGTCTGCGAAGAGGTCCAGTTGGGGCCGACCCCATTGCGCGAAGATGTATTCTGCGACTTCGCCGTGCAGGACCCAATCGTGAACGTCCTCCAGGTGTCTGCTTAGAAAGTCTGCTTCCACGTTCTGCTGACCTGGCAGGTGAACTGCTGTAATTGACATTCCTCTGGCCAGGAGCGAATGCCATATCGCTTGGGACTCTCGCGATAGGGGTAGGGACCTCGTTCCCCCCTGTTTGTTCAAGTAATACATCGTGGTTGTATTGTCCGTCTGTATCAAGAGAGTTTTCCCCTGAATTAGCGGTATGAAAGACTTGAGAGCGAGATGGACCGCTCTGAGTTCTAGCAGATTGATGTGGTACTGCTTTTCCTTGTCTGACCACAGACCCTGCGCTTGAAAAGGACCCAGATGAGCCCCCCATCCCTGAAGAGATGCATCCGTTACTAGGGTGTCGGATGGAAGCACCTGGTGAAACGGAGCACCCACTGACAGGTGAGGTCTGTGCATCCACCATCTCAATGACTGAAGTGCTACCTCCGGTAGCCGCACGTGTCCTCCCAGCGACCTGTTCTTTGGCTCCAGTTGGTCTCCAATGCCTCTTGGAGGGGTCTCATGTGGAGTCTGGCATTTGGGACAATAAAAATGCACGATGCCATGGAGCCTAGTAGTGATGTCACCTGACGTGCCGTAGGTGCGCTGATTCTCAACAAGTCCTGGCACTTCTTGTTTATTGAGGATAGTCGTTCCTCCGAAGGATACACTTTTTGTATTTCTGTGTTTATGATAGCTCCTAGGTAGTGAAGATTCTGCGTTGGAGTCAATGTTGACTTCTGGTAATTGACCTGAAGACCTAGGGCTTCGCAAACTCTTAGTACAATGTCCCGATGGCTTCTCGCCTGCTCCAGAGAAGAAGCCTTTAGTAGCCAGTCGTCTAGGTATGGATATATGTATATCCTTTGTCTTTGGAGATGCGCCGCCACCACTGCCATATATTTCGAGAAAACTCTTGGGGCAGATTTCAGGCCAAAGGGTAGAACTCTGAACTGGTAATGCTGTAACGCTACTCGGAAGCGCAGGAATTTCCGATGCTTTGGAGCTATTGGGATGTGAAAGTACGCATCCTGTAGGTCGATGGAGCACATCCAGTCTCCCTGATGCAGTTGAGGGAAAATCTGGTGAAGCGCTAGCATTCTGAACCTCTGCTTCCTTATGTATTTGTTCAGCAACCATAGATCCAGAATTGGCCTGAAAACGCCCTCTCGACCCTTCTTTGCCACTAGAAAGTAACGGGAGTAGACCCCCTGTCCTCTTTGTGCAGGTGGAACCTTTTCTATGGCGTTCTTTCTCAGGAGGGCGAGAGCCTCCTTGCGTAGCAAGCTGAGGTGAGATGGATTGTCTTTGGTTGGTGGCAAGCGTGGTGGAGGCTGTTTGAAAAGAAGAGAATAGCCATGTTCGACAATATTGAACACCCATTTGTCTCTTGTGATAGAGTGCCACTCGTGAAGATAAGCCGTAATACTTCCCCCCACCGGAGTGGTGTACAGTGTCGAGGGAAGCGAGATTTCATTGCTTGGTGGGTGCTTTCGGAGTGGACTGTTGAGGTCTGCTTGACCCTCGCTCCCTTGTGTTTCTTCGTTGAAAGAGAGGGCGTCCCTGTCGCTGTTGTGACCTTTGCGACCAATGAGGGGTTTGAACCCTCTGCTGGAAAGGGCGCCTATCATACGGCCTTCACCTCCGCCTGAAATCTTTCTTTCTTTCTTTCGAGGCCCACCGCCTTCAAGGTATCCACCTCTGTCTTCATGCGGGCCATCTCTTCGTCTGCATGGGCACCGAATAGAGAGTTCCCGGCAAATGGGAGATTCAGGATGCGTTGCTGTGCTTCCTGTTTCAAGCCTGTGAGCCTCAGCCAGGAAGATCTCCTCGAACAGATACCATGTGCGTACCCATGAGCAGCCAAATCCGCCCCATCCGCTGCCGCGCTGATAACCTGGTTGGATACCAGGCATCCTTCTTGTAGTATCTCCTGGAAATCTTGCCTGTTTTCTCTGGGCAATTTTTCTGTAAATCTACTGAGGGAATCCCACAGAGAACGATCGTACCTGCCCAGGAGCGCAGACGCACTGGAGACCTTCATTGCTGAAGCCGCCGTCCCGCATATCTTTCTCCCTAGAGAGTCTAAATGCCTGCTCTCTTTATCCGGGGGTACCGTGGATGAAGAAGCCACCGAGTGGGTCTTTCGGGCGGCAGCTATGATCACCGAGTCCGGTGGCGGATCTTTTCTAAGGAATAAAGGGTCTTGTTCTGGAGCCTTGTATTTCTTGAGAATCCTAGCCGGTGCAGACTTAAGCGAGGCTGGGGCCAGAAAAGTGTCCATAGTTGGCTGCAGCAAGCCAGGCACCAGAGGCAGCAACTTTTTCGACGCTGATCTCTGTTGTAGAGTCTCAAAGATGATCGATGAGGAGGTAGATGGTTCTGGAACCTCAATGTTGAGTTTCTGCGCTCCTCTTAGCAACACCTCGTTGAATGTGGTAATATCATCCACCGGTGAGACTCTAGCAGGTGGTGAATCTGTAAGGGTGGGTGAGTAACGCCCGACAGAAGAACCTGATGAAGACCAAGAGGGTGATCTTCTTCTTGACCGCGACCTGGATCTCCGTTGAGAGCGAGATCTGCTGCGAGACGCTGTAGCAGAGCGTCTAGGCCTCGCGGTCGGTTGGCGAGGAGCTGAACGAGCCCGTTCTGCCCTGGCTGTCGGTGATGGCGTTCTTGGCAGGGAGGCAGTAGGTGAATACATTCGCGAATACTGCGAATCTGGGGATGCCGCTGGTCTGTTGAGGCTCTCCAGCCATCTCGGAGATAGATTGATGGGCGAGACATGCCCAGATGATGCCGCTCTAGACCGAGAAGAGCCGCTCGGTATGGAGACCACTGGAGATGGTGCCTTGTCTGGCGTGGGGCGATGTTCTGCTCCCTGTGGGACAGGTAAAACCTGCATCGACGTCGATGGCTGTTTCGACGTCGAGGGGCGCCCAGCCGTTTGTTCCTGTCTCGCCGTTGAATGCCTCGACGTTGAATGTCTTGACGTCGAACGACGTTCCTTGGACCTCGACCTGCTCGCCGTCGTGTGCCTCGACGTGGAGCGATGGGAGGTTGACGGCGGATGTTTCTCGTGCCGTCGTGGTGATGACGACGCCGTGTGTCCTGACGTCAGGGGGCGCACAGCCTTTGGCGGCGACCGGGCACGCCGGCGATGGCTCGACGTCGATCGGCGGGCTGCCGTCGACGGAGACCTGCCCCTGCTCTGATGTTCCCTCGACGCCGTTCCCTTCGACGTCGGGTGTGTCGCCGTCGACGGCGATCTATGCCGGTGAGACGGTGGTAGCGACGACGTCGACGGTGAACAAACAGGTATTTTCCTACCTGTCGACGTCGACCGGGCCATTCTCTCCTGAGAATGGCCTTCTGGATGTCTGGGAAGTGAGGAGGACGATGTTCTTTTCCTCTCCTGAAGCCCATGAAGCCGGATCTTCTCTCTGTCTTTCAGAGTCCTCCTAGACATGTTCTTGCAGTACTTACAAGTGTCAGGGCAGTGACTCTGAGGCAGGCACACTATGCACAGAGAGTGGGGATCTGACTGGGCCTTCTTCTTCCCACAAGCAGGGCATTTGACAAAAAGAGAAGGCATTTTTCTGTCAGAAAAAACCTTCCTAGCTCAGACAAAGATGTTATTTGTCGAGTGAAAAATGAAAAACGCTTTTTTAAATAATTTTTCTGAGAAAAAACTCAGAAAAACTGAGAGCTCAATGCTCCAGGATCCTCTCAGAAGAAGCCGGAAAAAAGAACTGACCTAACTGTGAACCAACTGTCACCTTTCCTTCACCCCTGAGGCATGGTGGGATACTGGAGGTGCTCAGGGTCTTAAAGGCATGGTGCCAAAGTTTTTATGGTTCTCCTGTGTTAACCTGCATGCAGCCTATTGGCTAAGAATGCTTCAGTGTTTTTCAATGCAGTTTTTTCTATTTCTTCTCTAGAGTTTGCTACTGCTCACTTCACTAATCCTAGTTTTAGGAGCTTGGGCACATATTTATGCTCTATTGTAGTATTTAATATAAAAAAAAAAAAATTAAAAAAAACTTCATAGAAATAAAGCATTTTTAGCCTGTTTTTAACATGATAGTCTGCATGATTATTTATTACACATGTATAATATGTGTATATTTGATATATGCTCCGGGGTCCCCGCACAAGGGCGGGAATATTCAATGTTTATGACTTTGATGAGGATCCCCTGGAAGAGAAGGGATAGTACAAATCAAGCAATAACCTGTGAGAAGACAGGACAGAGCAAACAAACAAATCAGAACCACCTTACATGCCTGATGCTATACGGTTATCTTCAAGCAGATATCATTCCTTTAGGCTTACAAATCAGAAACACACCAGCTATTTTTACGGACGACCCTAAATTTAAATCTGGTTCCATTCATCTGGCCACAAAGGGTTCTCTCAATTGGATGTTTTTTGGAATACAGACCGTGCCCTTGAACACAGCAAAAAATAACTCAAAGAAATAACAGAACTGGAGAAGTAAACCCTTGAAAACGGCTCTTTAACAGATGCTAAACATCTGCTTGAAAACAGTACTATGGCACTGTTAATGCTACTGAACTAAACAAAAAATAAAATCCAAAATAATATCAAAAGTACACCAAAGAAAAGATGTATCCTTATTTGCTGGACAATTTTTATACTACACTGACTACTCCACGAAATTGCCCTTTGGAGATATTTAAATATCCAAAAGCAGTCACTTTTTCAGACTTTTGTAACAGTTCCATTGAGTGTTCAGATTCAGGAGGGCACAAGCACCTTTGCCTTCCAGACAACCAACCGAAACAACCACCTCGTTTTTTACACCAAGGACAAGGGTTGAGCACGGGTCGAGGAAGAGGCAACTTTCATTACGATAAATCGGGCGAGAGAAAAACATGCCACAAATTTTACAGGTCGAATCCTCCACAATAATTAACACCATGCAAACTGTGTATACAGCTAATCTTTCTAGCTAAGGCACATGAATTCACATTTTTAAGTTTTATAAACAGTAATTATCCTCCACGGAAATTAGCCTTCTTAGTAAAAGTTAATCTTTTGTTCCAACCAAACATAGCGATTTTTTACGCTCCTAAATTTTTTCAGAAAAATCAGACTGATATTTTTTCCCCCAAATACAACTATAGAGTCACACAATTTTTCATTTCAGTTTTGCCCCATCCACTTTTAACCCCCTTTTCTTCTACTATGCCATTCGAAATTTTAACTTTTGAGAAACTGTTTTTACATGAGATCACACAATTGAAAAATGCACGTGAATTCATAAAATTCATGTGTACCTTACAATCTACCCTTACAAGAAAAACAGGCCTTAATCTAAAAAATTATCATGAAGTAATCATCAATCCTGCAAACAAGGGTGGAGGTATTGTCGTTATGGATCAGACCAAATATAATTTTGAAATAAGGTGCCGACAATCCATTACGGACCATTTTTGTTCCCTTCTTCGCAACCCATTAATACAAATCCAGGATCAAATCCAAAAGACCACCAAGACCGCTCTAGACTTGAGCATTATTTGTAAAAAAAATGCCCGTTCCTCAATAACCTGCCCAATACACCTGTACTTTACAAATAGCTAAAATCCATAAAATTGGCACGGACCCTCCGGGTTGCCCAAATGAGTCTGGTTGTGGGTCAATTCTGGAACCGCTAGGCAAATACATTGACGCCGTCATTAAGATTTTTGTACCTTCAACAAATAACTGCATTAAAGAAAATACAGATCTTATTTGCACTAGTGAGGAAGGACATCAGCGGCGTCCGTCGCTAAAGTCAAGGGCGGGAGCGGGGACGACGACAGACGGGGGCAACAGAAAAAACAAACAAAAAAACATACTGTTCTCGTCGCCGCTGCTGCAACCGCTTCCTACCGCCTCACGACTCTTCTGGTGTCCCAGCATCCACTGGGACACCAGCACAGGCTCCCCAGCAATCCTGCTGAAGCAGTGAATGCAGAGTCAGGATTGGCCTGAGTGGCTTGGACTCCCGCTCAGACACAACCCTGGGGTCAGTGCAGTTTCTCCAGCCCGGCTGTGAGCACAGCCGGGTTGGAGAAACCTAAGTGCACATGCGCACTTAGGTACACTCTCTCTTCCTTCCTCCTTCCACCTCCCCCCTCAAGGCCTGGCCCAGCCCCGCCCCTCCCTGCACTGCTGACTGAGTCAGCCGATGAAAAAGAAAACGATGGGAAGCTACTGTTCTATTTTTCATCTGCCTGCTTTTAGCTATGGTCATGAATTGGCAGAACAATGAACACCCCCACCTTACATCCTTCACCTTTGATGCTAAAACTAAAGACTTACTTTTTTTGGATTTACAATTCATGCAGAAGAGGATAAATTGGGCACATCATTATACCATTAGCCCACTGAGTGGAATACACTTCTACAGTATTCACACAACCACCCTAGGGGCTTACGTGACGGGTTGCCTTTTGGACAGTTCCTATGGATCCTTAGGAACTGCAAAGGGTACAAAAAATATTTCTGAGAACAAGAAGTCCTTGCTACAAAACTACTTGATAGGAGATGCCCGAGGTACCTGATATCCACGTCCTTACAAATGGCCAGGTATTACTCCCAAGCAGAGAGGTCAACTTTCGCCTGCCTTCTCAATCGACTTTCTGTCCGAATAGTAATAAAATCAATAAGAGCATAAAAAAAAAAAACTGGACGATGCTCTGTTTTCATCAACTATTTTCTGATCTCCCACCATTCTCTTACAAAAGGGGACATAACCTGGGGGATCATTTAGTCCATGCCTTGACTTGGACTTCTACGGAAAACTCCAATAATCACATCATCACTTCCATATGGGGTTTATCACAGCTCAAAGGACATTAAAAATACCAAAACTGCTCAGTGTGCGACCATACCTTCAGCACAAAGGAATTTAAACATGGCAATATTACCTAATATTTAAACAATTCACTAACTTAGATCCAGCAGTGTGATATACGATATTTGGTGCCCTTATGGCTGTGTTTGTTGGCCAAACATCAAAATGATTAAAACGGGTATCATACAGCACAAAAGCTGCATTTGGTGCAAAAATGACAGTGTCCCCCCAGTTGCCCATTTTATTTCACAAAATCATACAGAAACTGAGCTTACGTGGCAAATTATTGAGCAACCCCGCCAAAACTACCAACACATTGCGAGTGCCGCTGAATTTCTACATGTGACTTAATGGTAAATTCTTTGGATGAATGGAAAAACTTGATTTGGATTTAATGACACTGCGATACAACCTACCAAGACAATATTCAATGGAATTTTGACATGAGTTTACAATTCTCCCATTTGGGGATTTGTTTTCTTCTTTTGATTAAATAACTCTTTTAGATTGCAAGCCCTTTATTATTTATTAATCATAGGGATAGGTTTAACTTTTGTTTGTAAATTATAAATTAGATTGAGTCTAATATTCTTAACTTTTGAATTTTGTCTATTGTGGTCATTTCTCCTCTGTTATGATTTATTATATAAGTCTTCATTAAAAAATAGATTTTTTTTTTTTTTTTTTCCAAATGGTCCTCTATTTGATTTACAGGGTGAACCGTTTCCTCTTAAATGTCAAACTCTGTTATAGGTTATTACATTGATGTTAACTCTACACTGGATTCATGGTTATCGCTCCAATGTTATTGGGTGTGCAGCCTCTAGCTGTTTTCAGCATCTGCAGCTGTACAGGTTTTTTCCTTTTTAGCTTTATTCCCTCATTTGGCATTCTAGCGCCCTTGCACAATCTAGTCTTTTTTAGCACCTGACACAAGATGCACGTTTGAGCTTGACGGTTAGTGCTCCAATGTGATTGGGTGTGTATACCTTTAGCCATATTCAGCATCTCCAGCTATATGGGCCTCTCTTTTTGTACATTACTCCCCCAACTTGGCGCTTTATCGCCTTTGCTCACTCTTGTCTTTTTGAGCACTCGATACATGACGTACGTTTTTTCGTGCCCCTCTGTGTACCTTACTCCTGCCGCATCCACACCTTCGAACGTTCTAGTCTTACCGGAGTTCTTCATGTCATATGCACGCCCCTTTCCTTTTTTTTTATTTCCAGATGGCCAGCGCCACCTTGTTGACACAATTTTCTTGTGCTCTACAGTGTGGCGTTTTTCACTGATACCTGATTAACTTCTTACAGGTACTTTTAGCTTCCTTTAGACCAGTGGTTCCCAACCTTTTGACTCCCGAGGACCCCCACTGAATCACTGTTGGAAGCCGGGGACCCCCAAGCAATTTGTACAATTTAAATTTCAAGAGTTAAAACAGTAATTCACAAAAAATACACAAGCGAGAACACACCAAACAAATACTCAAATTACTAAAGATGTAATTATTTCATTTTGAAAATATGCAAAAAATCAAAAACATATAATTGTAAGGTCGACACTGCATCTCGAAGACTAACTTTTCAATGTTTGGTTTTATTTAGGGAAGCAGAATCCTCAGGTCAGATTCTACATTTCCCAAGCCATTTGTTTCAATTTTTAGGTACATAAGATCTGAGAAGCATTTTCACATATAAATGTAATGGGGAAAGGAAGTAAAACCATAAGGGCCTCTCGTCTCTCCATAACCTCTCTATCACATGTAATTCATTTTCTTTATAGTACCTCTAATACCAGTGTAGGGTGTTGGAGTGCTTTATAGTGGACTACAAAGTGTAGGATTCACATCTCATCTTCTCTTGTAGGCATTTTCTAAGAGTGCTTGGTTTGGAGACATGCAAACTCGGGATTTAGAACATAACACAGTGGTTATTGTTGACTTTAATAATAAGAATGTATGTCTATGCAAGCAAACATTTTTTACCAGCATTTGGATAGTGAAAGACTGGGTAAAAACATAACTTTCTGATTTCTGCCATGCAGGTTCCATGCAGCTCTTTGACCGCAGTTCATAGCTCACTGTGCATCATTATGATTGGAATTTATGAAATGCACAGTGACAAAATAATCTTTGTCACAAAAGCAATAACGCACTGTGCTTTGCAAATAAAATATTGTTCTTTGCATGATATATGTTCTTTGCAGCAGGCATGTTAACCCTCTGCGCCACCTTAGATGAGTCAAAACTACCACTAGTCAAAACTCCCATCTCTCTCCTGCAGGAACATTAATCACATGACTTTCCTTGACGCTTTTATTTTTTGCGTGAAAGCAGGTGGATGAATTTGCAGTGCTTTTTAAACTGCTGCATAAATAAAGTAATGAATAGAAAAACACACGCATGTTTCTGAGAGGCCCCAACTGGAGAAGTATCTTCCTGCCAGCTCAGGCCTGCGGACCCCCTGGGAATGTGTCACGGACAACCTGGGGGTCCGCGGACCACAGGTTGGGAACAACTGCTTTAGACCAACGCTGTTCTTTTGGTTACTGCCATATCTTAATTTTTAAAGGGACTAATCTTGGCCCTTTGCTTCAGTTTTTATCCCATTGTGCCACTTTTTGGCCATTTCTACTTTAAATAGAACATTGTGCTACCAATTAAAAAATAAAGTGGACTTATGGATTCAATCACAGGCGCATTTTACGGGTGGCACCACCTTTTCTTAGTCTGTAGCATACTGACTAGTGGTTATCTTCTGTTTTTTCCTTATTGATGCCAGAGTACAGACTTTGCAGGTACTTCTAAATTGGCCTTCTGTTGTGGTTTTAAACATTTTACATTATTTTTGGCAATTTCTGTGAAATATTTCATAAATGGTTTTTATTGTAATCATTCTTCCCATGCAGCAATCCTTTCTGTGTTGGGTGTTCCCTTATTTTGTCCTGATGATGACCTGTTGAACCATGTAGGTCGAAAAGCTGTTGACACTATACCAGATAGAAAAGATATGAACTATTACACACACATGGACTCATTATGAATTATCAATTATTCCATGAACATTGTTGCAATTGTTAATTTCTTTTCGCCGTTCCCTCATTTTTTCTTGTTTAACATTTTGCACTGCCTGCCCAGTTCTGAGCGTGCTTATGCACATTGCACTTGGGACACTTTTCACTTACGTACTTTTTGATTCTACTGGACTCTTAAAAACCATTAAATATTTAAATACATTTTCCCGACAAATCCTGGTCTTGTGTCTCTTTTTCTTTTGTCCTTTGATTAAGTAATGGTTTTTCTCAAATATGGTATTACATTTATTATTGTTTGTTTGAATGATACCTTTAGGACGTTGTTTCTTGGCACTGAATCAAAGAGCACCTTTTTAAGTGTACAGGGGAGCCTCACACTCCCCCTCTAGTGTGTCCACACCTAGTTGACAGGAATGCAGCAATACACAAATCTGTCTTGGAGAGAGAGGTCCTCTTCCTCCTCATGTCTTCGCCATGCAGGACTGGGTGTCCCAACATGGAACCCAGTGTCCTCCATGTAAAGTACTATTACAGGCACAATTGTACTCCGTGTATTTACACAGCACACATACTGTCCAGCACCGTTACCTTCTGGTATTGCAGCACCAAAGATACACAAACTCAGCACACAAGTCACTCTGCGTGTGTCACTCAGTACTGTAGCCTTTCTGTGTTGCCACTTGCAGGCACGCATGTAGCCAGTACACCCATTCACCATGCACACTTTGCACGCTACTACACCCTTCATGTATTGTACTCCTCTGAGGTACACATAAATGCAGTACATGTGCTCACCATGGATGCACTGTTCAGCATTGCTCTATCCCTATACTGCTCCCTTCCCTAGTAGACATACAACCAGTGCACTCACCTCTCTTGCACTCTGCAGCACGTTACATCTAACTGATGTAGGCCAAGGGTGAGCTAAGCACACTGCATCGGAACTTTAGAAAGGGAGCTGGCCTGTAGGCCTCACTCTTGTGATACAGGTTAAAAAAGGACCTGTCCACTACTACTGATCACTACATAGTATGCTACCACTGCACTTGTGCTACTTAACCCCTGTTGAAGTTAGTACCCTTCCACCATTATGACCGGAGTGCTTTGGGCAGCCCTCCCAGTCCAACAAGTCTGCAGTCCGTGAGACAGGCCTATGTCATGGCGCATACACATGATCCGTGTTTGCACACCTTATGCTGATTTTTGTTGTCATAAGCAGACAACAGTACAGCTGGGCACTCATAGCTGGGTGCAAACACCATTACCATGCAGAGAACCTTTCCGTCCCAACAACCACAAAGCTTTTCTTTTCTTTTTTCTTTTTATAATCAACCCATCAATAACCCAGAGTTTAGTTCAGCTGTACACAAAACGGCCCGGTTCACTATATGTCACAGAGTTTGTGGCTAAAATCTTCAAGGGTCCAGTTAACTATTTTCACCCATTTCCCAACTAAATCAGCCAGGGGTGGCACGAAAAAAATAGAATGGCAGGCGGTACGGAGAAATTATTAGTTTCTGGGATTAATTGTCCAAGGTCGAACAGCTGGATTAATTCTAACATTCAATCCATCACTCTTTTTTTCCTTCTCAAAGTAATCAAGTCACTAAAAATGCTCAGAAAATGTGATTCGGCTACTACAGAACACCGCGGGGATAAAAACATTTGGATGTCAAGTGCATCCAACCCATATGGTCAGCGGCTGTGATACATGTTTTTCTAATATTTAATCACATTGAAAGTAGATTTTTAATACAGACGCTGGCAAAACTACAGAATGTGGAATGATACCATAAGTGGGATAGCCACACCGGCACTTTCGATTTGTCTCAAACATGTAGAGTTGTTTACTTATGCGTTGAGAGACTTTTGCACACATGAGAGAAGCAACAATATTTGTAATTTGCACTTCATCTTTGTATGCAGACTGGCGAATGGGGTGTTTTTCCCAGCTACTAAACAGCCTAGACTCCGATTACCATTGAGCTTGGTCGGCTCTGAACAGCAGGAAACTTCAGCGCCATTATGATAAAATCTGCATCTCTCACAGCAGGCCTAGCGAGTCCTTGCGACGCGCCAATCAGACGCGTGTTTGAGACAATTTAGGAATACCTAACAATCTTCGTTTAGATGCAGGAAATTACCCAAGAGTAAGCAACAATGCTCATTTAAATTCACGCTGGGTATATTTTTCGAATATTAACCACGGCTATCTGCGGATTCCGGCCTGTCTGTTTCCTTGGATGGCAGGTGCAGAGCACGACACCCTGCTGGAGTCAGGCACGGGCGGCTGTCATGCCTTTCAGGCACACCACTGATGGCCAGCTGCGCGCGCACAGCCAGGGGCGTACTTTGGGGGAAAGGGGTCGTATACGTGGGGTGTTATACTCCTTAATAAATGTATTTTCTGATAAATAGTTGGAAACCGGATGTTGTCAGATTGGTACTGGGAGCGGTCAGTCGGATTTCACCATGATTTTTTATATACAAACAGACAAAAACACACACACACTTTTCCTCCGTTTTGAAAGTCCTTACAAATATTGGTTATTTTAGAAAATATTGTGTTTCCTCTCTTAACACTCCTACCAATCCGCATTCCTCTCTTTCCGCATGCCCCTTCTCATGCTTGCCGTATTATGCAGAGGTTGTCAATCTGTGGTCTCCTGGGGGTCAGCGAAGCCTTAGGGGTCCGCGACTGGTTAGAAATTTGAATAATATTAATAGATTAGGTCTCTAGCTTTCAGTAATGACTCAGTCGTGGGACCTCGGATACTTAGAATGATTCAGTGGAGTCCCCGGGTTCCAGTAATGATAAAGTGGGGGACCAAAGAAGTCAGAGGGTTGGGAATCACTGGTATAACGTATTTAAACAATATATGGTAGCTTGATTGAACTTGAAGCACCCTCTCTCCTCCCATGTTACTGACCAACCTATGCCCTTGAGCAACGCATGCTGCTCGGGATGACTTCCTCTGATCATTCACAAATGCAACACAGGATCTCTTCAGCACCCTTCTCAACAAAACAAAAGCACAGTCAGGCACTGGCTCTCTGAATGGCCATTTTACTGATATGTGGCTTGGCAGCTCTCCGATTATAAATAGAAAGGCAGATCAACAGATGTTACTTCTCTCATCCATCAACCTATTTTATGCTCGACCATTGCTCCTATGGGTTCCTGGGTGTCTTCACCAGGAAAACTGGTGCCTCATAAAATATTGTAAAATAATCCCTACTTCTTAGGGTATGTTCATCAACCTCAGAAGGAGATGCAGTGTGATAGGGCAAATTTCCTCAGGTCCCAGTCCTTGAAGAGGCCTTGCAATGTGCTTTTGGCAAGGCTGTCAGCACGTGCAGCATGGTTCATAGGGCGAGACACTGAAATTGTAGCCTGCCCCTATGAAACAAACCATGCTGCCAAATCACAGTTGCAGCTTACTGGGTGTGGGCAGCAGGAGTGCATAGGCCAGCAAACTATGCACCCAACACCAAAGCATCACCTACGTCGCTTCCAGGACCGGTAGAGCAATGTAAGTGACATGGTGATGGTCATGTCACATAATTCTTCACTGCCCATCTGTGTTGTGGCCTGTCTGGAAAAAACAGCATTATGCAGGCTGAAGAGAACAGCTCTAAGCTCAGTCAAACCTCCTGTCCTCCTGCAAGGATTTCTGACTGGTACTTTATTTAAACCTTTCATAAAGTTTATTTTGGATAGTTTTACTTTAGCACCTTATATCACTGCACTGACTGGCCTTTCTTAAAGCTAGTGCACTACATCCCTTTTGTTCTGAAAATTTTATTAATGACTCAAGAATCTTATAAAATTTTAGAGATTTTTCCTTTCTTTATATGTGATGTACTATGAGATGATTGTTATGGTTCTTATTAACTAAACAATAAAGATTTACACTATTAATGACTCAAGAGGCAAGTCCACTGTCTTTTTTCTTCTACATAAGCTTTTACCTTTTAACGACGGAGCAAAATTATGGACTATTCAACCATACACAAAAGAGGTTGTTATACTGAGTGCATCCTGAACTATTTGAAGGTGCTCGCAAATGTGTTTGTCAGGGAAATGGAAGCACAGTAAAGAAAAGTAATTGCCTGCAGTCACAATCTTTGGTCAAGCAAGGAAGCTGGAACTGAAACCTGGTTTCCCGATAGGATGTTGAACAATTTAGATTGTGGATGGATATCACATGCTTAACCCCTACTGCCGTGATAACAATTTTATTAGTGGCTCGAGAGGCAAGTCAATTGTCTTGTACCCAGTGACAGCTCCTCTGCTATGGTAGAGGAGCATTGTCCCCCCCGCCAGCAGCAACTGCACTGGGGATGGCGAGCACTGAACAGAGTGCACTGTGCACTCCCCGGATTCACATGTATGTTTGGCCGGCTGGCCGGCTCGGACTGGCCAAATACACAAACGCACAGTGCTCTCTCCAGCCCTGTACTGTGTTGCCGGGCTGGAGAGAGCAGGCGCAGGTTCCCCGTCTGCCTGGGAGCGCTCCCAGTCAATCCTATCGCTGCTCTGAGCAGCGTGAGAATTGGCCACAGGGCAGGCTGGGAGCCTGTGTCTGCCTGCTGCTGAGGAGACGGAGAAGCAGTGGTGCAGCATACAGGTAAGCTTGTTTTCTTTTTTAATGTTACTAATATTCCCCTCCCCTCCCTTTCCCTGCGCATCGCCCCGCCCCTTGTAGCCCACGCGAGCCGCGACTGCTTGTACCTCCTATACAAGGCTTTTATTGTTGTGACAGATGGAACAACATTATGTTCTATTAAATTATATACAGGAGGTTTTTGTATAGTGTGCATCTTGAGCAGAATTATTTCAAGGTGCTCTCACTGAAAAGGAGGCAGAGGAAAGAAAAATAATTGTCTAGGGTCGAACAGATGGTCAAGCTGGGAAGCAACAATTGAAACCAGAATCTCTAGGTCAGGCCCCCAACTAGTTTTGCCCTGGATCCAAAGGACGGTTTAGACTGGCCTGGGCAGGTTATGAAACTTCATCCAAAATATCCTTTTCCTTTTTTTAATAAGATGGGGAAAGATCCTCCTTCATAGAGCAGTTTCTCCTTGTGTAGAAACTGTGCATGCTTCCCTCTTTCACAGGACAGGTACAGGTAAGGAAGCATCAGCACAAGCTTTTCTCCATCATTGGACAGGTACAAATCATGCAGCAACAGTGGAAGCTTCACTGCCTCACAGAATAGGGACAGTATTGCAATAGCAGAGCACGTTTTCCTCTCCACAGAAGGTAGTAAGTGTAAACTTCCATTTCTTGGGAAACAAATCCAGATGGGCAGAGAGACTCAAACTTTCATAGCTCTCAGAACATGTACACTTAAGGTGTGGGTGATATGTAGGTAACAAGAAGGAGGTGAGCCAAGAAATTAACATGGAGAGTGGAACTGAGGACTGGCTCTGGCTCTAAGAGCCTGTCCAGGGGCTGAACCTTGAAAATATTTGCCATGCCAATCACACAACAACAACAAAAAATAATTGTAGAATATAATATGGTGTCTTTAAAATTCAGCAAAGAGAATTAAAAGTTTCCTAGCTGTCATAACAGAAAGTTTCAATCCTCTTAAGGACATAAGGCGGGGATTAGGCTTTTTCTTTCTTCATTTATTTGTCCAGCAGCCAATAACAAGACATGGACTGGATACAAAAATACATTTCCCCTGAGCCCTTGGGAAGAAAAACTGTTCATCCACTGGAAAAGCTGCACCACTCCTTCCGTCGATGATCATCTCCCTTCCTCTTTCTTTGTGTGAATAAAGCCACCACCTTCGATATCATTCTTGTTTACCAGCATCTGGCCCTAAAATTAACCAAACATCAATTCTTTTAGAATCCTGTGCTAACTTAAGCCATTAAACAACAAACGTCATAGGGCTTCATGAAAAACATCAATCTAACAAATTCATAAAATATAATTGTACAGAATGAGACAACTCTTTTGAACTGTAAAACTGTACCTCATTGGGTGGGTATGGACTGTAACCGGAAAGAGGGCAAGCTAACCCTCGTCTCTGTGTTCTTAATAGAACAAACAGAAATTTTGCGTTACGATGGGTAGGAAAATTTTCATTCTATGCCAGGATGCGGAGGCATGGATGAGGGTAGTTTAAAGCTTGTCCACCACTAAAGTTGCCAGAATTGTAACTGGTTTGAAACAGAACCTTTTAAATGTAGAGACGGAAGACCAATCTGCTGCATTGAGGAGGTCCTCCAATCTAGCTCCCAAAGAAAAGGCTTTGGAGGCCATAGCACCCCTTAATGAATAGGCCCCGAATTGGGAAACGTCAACCCCTGCTTCATGCATGACCCACTTGACGCATCTGGCAACCGTAGGGGAAGAAACCACTTTGTGAGGTTTAGTCAGAGCAATTAAGAGCTGCCATTCTCCTGAAGGACAGATATCTGTGGTCATAGGCTCATATGCTTTTATCGCTCTCACTATACACAATTTTTGAACACCTGGAAACACTAGGTAAGAAATAATTTTTGAATTACTTTTTGTTCTACGAGAAATCTAGAAAGTGACCCCTTTTGGGGTAAATACTGACCTTTTATGTCCAGAGCTCGTACATCTGAAACTCTCCAACATGAAATGAGGCATAATAGGGTAACCAGCCTAGAAGACATCTGCTTCCTCAATAAGTACCTTTTATAAGGCCAGGATTTGAACAAAAAGAATCTTTTTGACATCCCACAACTTGGAATATCTGGGCTTGGGAGGAACTGACAATCGGAAACCCCTTAGATGTTTACAGACCAAAGGGTATTCCTCAACTGTCCATCTATTGGGAGATGCCCGCTGACATAGCCGAGCGAAACGTATTAATCAGTCTGTAGGCCATACCTTTAAAGACCAAGGCTGCCCAAAAAAATTCAGTACATGGACAACATCTACCCCAAGGGAATCAACTGGCGTTGGAGACAAAAACCCAGCCACTGAGACCAGGCAGATCATTCTCTGTGTGTTATCCACCCAAGCTCCGGCAAGTAAGCAGGCAGTCTCTTCTGAAATTCCTGGCACTTTCCAGCATTCCCTGTAATCCTCCAAGCCATTAAATGCAGGGAACCGGCTAACACCAAGTGATGAGGATGGCCCTGTGGATCTCAGAAGAGATTCGGATACAGGGGTAAAGGGATTGGAAAATCCCAAGAAAGTTCCATCAGAGCTGGAAACCAAACTTGAGACCTCCAGATTGGGGTGATCACTGCCACATTCGCCTTTTGCCTTCCAACTTGAGTGGAGAGACGCATTATCATCACGAATGGAGGAAAGGCATATCCAGTCTCCTTACTCTAGTCCAGGAGGAAAGCGTCTGTGAACACTGCATTTGGATCAGGACACCAGCTGCAATATCTATCCAACTGGAAGACCAGGCTTGAGGCAAAGATGTCTATGGAGAAGGGACCCCAGCGTTCTTTTATCTGATGAAACACCCCTGGATGGAGTCTCCAGAGACTGATATCTCCCCCAGTGACAAGAATGCCAATCCGCCACCAGGTTTGTCTCCCCGCAGATGTTCCGCTGACTCTGAAATTTGATGTGCAAGCAGTAGTTCCAGAACGCCCGGGATAGATCTGAAAGTGTCTTTGACCATGTCCCTCCGTGGAGACTAACATATTGCACCAGTGCTATATTGTACATTTTGAGGAGAACACAACACTGTACCTTCCCTTTTGTCCAACATTTTACAGCAAAAGAACCTGCCAATAGTTCGACGCAATTTATACGCAGAGATTGCAGAGAAACTTCTCTGCAACATGCTCCCCGACCCAAATTCCTGGCATCAGATTCTATCACGGGATCCAGTTGGGAGCCAAAAATTGCCAGCCCGTTCCAGGCTTCCATATGGGAAATCCACCATTTTAATTCTTCCCTCACCTCTGCAGAAAGGGGAGCAAACTGGGAGTAGGTAAGACCCCGATGAAGATGGGAAGTCTTGAAACATTGCAACTCCCAATAATGGATCGTACCTGGAAATAAGGCCTATACGGAGGATGCAAGGAGCCCCACTATACGCACCAGATGATGCAGGGAGATCTGAGATTTGAATAGAGTTCTCCGCAGCTCGTGGTGAATCTTGTAAAGTTTGCGTGCGGGAAGACAAGAGTGTGGCCTTGACAGAGTTCAACACAAACCCCAGAAACTGGAGCAACTGTGAATGAATTAGGGAGGATTTCTTCTGGCCTACCACAAACCCCAGGACCTTCAGAAAGGGGACCTTTCCATGCAATCTGTGTGCCCGTGTCACCCGGCATTGATGCATGAGCAGAATATCGTCCAGATAGACGATCAGGCGTACACTGAGCTCGCAAGTGTTCCATTAACGGCTTTAACAGCTTGGTGAAACACCATGGAGCAGAAGACAGCCCGTAAGGAAGGAACATGAATTTGAATATCTAAGACTTCCATTGGATTTGGAAGAAACGTCTGGGAGGGTAGGTGGTATTGATGGGAATTGTGAGACAGGCGTTGGTGAGATCCACACGGACCATCCAGTCATTTATCTGCAAGAGATCTCTGAGCAGATGAATGCTCTTTATTTCGAAGTGGCGATAAATGAGCCACTCGTTGAATTCCCTTAAGTTTATCACAGGATGTTGATTTCCGTCTCTCTTAACCACCAAGAAGAGATTGATCAGGAGTGACCTCCCCCACACTGTGGAAATCACGCAATTGACATTCCCAAGGAATATTATCACCCTTTGCCCCAATTAAGACACGGTGTCCGGATAGATTACTGAACCAGAGGATTTAGTGTCCTCTGCCATGTCTAAGATTTTTGCTAAGGGACTCGTGACGTCCAGGAGCTTATCCTGGCAGGAACACCAAAAGCTGTTTATATCCTTTTTAGGATTGCAGATAAACTTTGCTAGGAAGGTAGCAATGTTGGTGTCTCAGGGGGTCAGAGTCACCTTGCCTTCCAAGGATGGTCAAGGGCACTCAGCTCAGAGGCAACCCTTCACCTCCTTGTCCAGGGGTTTACGTAGTCGGCCTGCTATATAGGAGGCTACCTTGGGGACTGGGCACCATTCAGAAGAACGAGGGTACAAGAGTTTGTCAGGGTCCAACATATCTGAATCAGGAGCAGGTAGTTCAGTGGGCCTTGGAGGGCCTTGATGATGGGCGCCATGACCTGCTAGGGTCTACATCACCGTCAGAAGTGTTGGGAGAGTCATCCCTATCTGCCAGACTGTCAGAAGGAGCGAGAGAGAGGGTTTCCCCCAAGTTGCCAGGGTCTGGTGAGATAAGGGGCGTGGACTGCGATTACATGATTGCAGTCATCCAACTGCTTGCCCTTGGCCGGTTTAGAAATGATAGGCTGTCCTGAAGATTCAGAGGCCAGAAGGGTCTTCTGTGTTCTCCAGGGGTTTTTGGTATTGCGCCTGCAGATGCACTATTTTGTTGTCCAGGAGCGCCACCAATTGAGTAACCACCTTGTAAATGTCAGTGTCCATCACCTGGCAAAATTGGTCATCTATTGGGAGATAAGTAATGCCCTTTTCCTCCAGGTATGTGTCAGATGTCTCAAAATCCACCATATTGCCAGGACAGAGTAAACTGTGCAAGCACTGAATAAACTGATCAAACCTGGTTCCTAAATCCTCAATACAGGGAGAAAGTCTTGCAAGGCGAGGGCCCAACATTTGGAGTTCATTAGAACCAAATCGTGCAGGTAAAGGCCTGGGACGTTTACATCAGGTACATTAAACCCGCCAGGAACGCGTCCTAATGAAGAGTTAAAAGAACGGTCTTACCCGCGTCGCAGGTGTCAGGGCGGTGGCTCTTATAATTTGTCAGTATTTGTTTTACTGTGTTGCCCAACAAGAGATAAAGCCCCCGTGTACGTGGCCAGACGCGCTTCACTCCTGACAGCCAGTGAAGCTGCCGCCCCGGCCACCGGGAGGACCTGGCACGATGTGAATCCGCCTGCAGGCCCCCTCGCGGTCGGAGCCGGCACTGAGGGAGAAAGCGGCCGCGGGGGAGACGTGTATGAGCGCTCACACGGCCGCGCTGCTAAAAATGGAGAAACTTAATCAACAGTAAAAACACTCATTAATGTCAAGTACGCGGTTGACTCTGAAATGAGAAAAAAGGCTTTGCTCGGTGTCTTTGCAAAGATGACAGAACGTATTACAAGTTTAAAAGAGAGAAAAGGCACGTATCTCAGGCTGCTGGAGCAGCGAAGAAAGAGGAAGGGAGACAATTGCAGATAGTAGTGAAACGTTTTTCTTCCCAAGGGCTCATGGGAAATGTAGTTTGTTATCAAGTTCATATCTTGTTAATGGCTGCTGGACAAATAAATGAAGAAAGAAAAAGCCTAATGCTCATCTCTGGGTCCTGACATAAAATTCCATTAACATGCAGAACCATTTCCCCATAGTACATCAGATTGTTAGAGAAGAATTTATTAAAAGTGGTATATTTCTAACATGAACTGAGAAAGATTTCTGCCCCCAGAACTGATGTCAATGCTAATACTGAACTAAGAGGCAAGTCAGGTTTTATACAAACACCATATGCAACCCAAATTCATATGGTACAATCAGCAAAAATGTTAGACTATTAAATCAAATGCAAGAAAATGTATTGTACAGCATTCATTGTGATCTCATATTTGCGGTGCTCTTATATGTGATAATACACAAAAGAAGGGTCTGTAACAAGAGTATTTGTATTAGATCACAACATTTGGTCTAGTCGGAAAGCCAAAATTGATACCAGATTTTCCAGTTGCTCACTGTGCAATTCAGTCACTGGATGCACATCTTTGTCTACATCAAAGGTTAATGCTTTGTGCCTTGTGCTTGAAGGATGATATTAGAGGGAAAGTGACAGGTAGAAACAGCGTTACATTTTTGGCAGCTTTACATAACATCAACCTTGCCCAAAGAGAGAACAGTGCTTTACAACAGGCAGAATATGTTACACTTTTTATCTGCACAGCAATTTTTGCAGGGATTCACAAAATGCTCAGACAAGGCCAGGATTTGTACCTGTTCTCTGTGTTACACACTTGGCTCATTTCGGGCTTGAGGGTCCAAGGGTACCTCAAGCTGAGCAAGGCATGTGGCTTGAGCCTTGATCGAACCTTCAGTGGCTGCCCACCTCTAAGATTAAGACATTCCTTAGATAGTGTGCTTACTTCACTGAGAGGAATGTGTAAGAGGATGAGTGAGGCAATATGCGAGTTGTGACACCATTCGCACTTAGGTGATATTCCTCATCAGGACCCTGAAAATCTTGCTGCTGTCACTCAGAGGTCCGCTGTGTGTGTTAATTTTTTACTTTCCATCTATAGAGAAATTGCAGTAAACTAGTCGGCCATTGTTATTTTGAGCAGCATCACTACAGCGTAAGTAACTACGCTTTGGGCAGGCAAACATGCGCTAACCTCTTTGAAAAGGTTTTGAATGTCTGCACATCAGGCTCTGTGCAATCCGAGCCTCGGTAAAGCTCCTGTTCAAAGTGTTGAGGGCCGCCGGCGGGCAATCCTGCAACTTTCTCCATTTTACTGCACGGAAAGAGGGCTGCGCCTTTAAACTGAATGAAATCACACCCCACAGCTCAGTGTGGCACCCCCTTGACATTCGCTCTGTTCAGGATGCTGCGTCATCCGCTCTACGGCCGGAAGTGCCTCGTGCTCGTACGTGAAGCACAGGTGTCGCAACCACTCGAACAAAGGGGCAGGTGCCACCCTCTTCTTCCTGCGCTGCCTTGCTGCTGTGCCATGTGTAAGCATACCCCGGCGCGCGAAATACTGGTGCATCAGAACCGCGCGCGTCGTTTACACATAGCAAAGATTTGTATGGATGGAAATATGCAAATAATGCACGTGAACACAAAACACATGCAGGGGTCGTTTGCGCCGCATTTCAGGCGAACCAAAGCGACCAAATATTGGCTCCTGGTGCAAGGAGCATGGACTGGGGAAAAGAAGGGATTTTATATTTCACAAGTGCCAAACTCGCACCTGCACAATGGGGAGTTAGAGAACGGAGCACTTAAAACGGACTCCGATGCAAACAACATCCTCGGGACAGTTTGACAACTGAGCTCAGATGCGTTAGACACAAACACTCTTCCTCTGGTATTTTATCGAATCCTGCGCCACTCTACCGAGGGTCCTGATAATCCTTTAGCGCAAGGAAGAAGCTGCGCAGTGCACACCATCTAGGCATACCGTGAACTGGCCTACACGATGGGCACATTGTCTTTACACCAGTGCTTTAAATGGGCCGGTACTGTCCGGTACTGAGTACCGGCACTTTTTTATTTTGAGAGGGAGAGTACCGGCGTATTTCAAGAAAAACATAGTACTTTTAACTGGAGAGTACCGGCACTTCTCAGAAACAAGCAGGTACTCTGGCACAGAGTACCTGCACTTTATTTTTCCCATTTCAAGCACTGCTTTACACATAATCATCACTGTAAACTCCCACCATCAGCCCCTAAAATACTCAGCCAGTATCAAACTACTACCAAGAGAAGAATTAGGAAGCACTATTGGCGTACAGCACATATGGGGCCATTGGATTTTCAATGTAAATGAATGTATAATTACTCTAATACTTTCCCATTTTCCATTACCAAATTCCGAAGAAATAACATTCTGAGAGGGCGACGGCATGGGGTAGGCCAAAAATAAAGACCTGCAAGCCCCGCTAGTCAGATTTATCATCTGCCCAGGATCTGGTACCCAGAGGGAAATGCTTACAGTGTCCATGTGTAGTGAGCACAGGAGGTGGCTCGACAGACCCGGGTTCCGCTAGCTTTGCCAACCTCATGCCTTGGTCCGTTATCGCCATGTACAGATCCCTAGCGGTCCACACTGAGGACCTCGATCTGCAGCAGGATTCACCCAAAGGGTTGTGACTCCTGAAGCAGGTTTCATTTCACAAAGACAGTCAACCTGCGAGCAGAACAGACAGAAAGTGAGTGTGTGCCAATTCTCTAAGGAGGAAATGAAAACGGGAGGTTTGGTGCCAACAGCCTCACCTTCATCAAAGGTGCACTTCTAACATAATAAGTTATGGGCTGGCAAAGTTCCACATCTTGGGTTCCTTCAAGTTATCTAAGGAAAGAGCAAGATGAAAATGCTTTCACATACAGTCCAAAAAATAGGGTGAGGAAATAAAGTAGGAAAATTGTGTTTTTACTGTGCAGTGGACCGCAAAATAATGTCAAGTGAAGCCGATGTCTGCTTATCTGAAAATCGGACACATGTAGATCATTTTTAGAGACTTTCGGTGACCGCATGCAGTGAACAGGAGGAAAGGGCATGCTGCTTTCCCTTCATATCCTCATGGCCATGTGGGACGCAGGCACCACTGGGCTTGCAACAAAAATTAAGAGTACATATACATCATTTGATATCACAAGACGGTAGACATCAGTTGGTCCCCGTCCCCAAACCAATGGTCTTTCATCCAGCTTGCATGTCTTGACTGGCACTGCATCTCCACCAGCAGGCTGTCTTTCACATTTTTACTCCTACCAAAAGAAATATGAAATTACATTTTGAGAGGTCATCTATATACAATATGGTGGTGCTGTGTCATTGCCAATTGCCAGGAAACAGAGACTGTGGTAGCTTCTTGCATACCAATTAGGGCTACAGAAAATAGCCAAAAAATCACCACCATGGAAGAGGCAAATAAGTTTGCATCATAAAGTGATATAGTATTACAAAAATAAAAGTTAACAATAATACTTAAATAACCACCTTCATTCTGCCAGCTGAAGTGCTTAAACAAATGCGTCTCCAGAGACCCAAAGGGGTCTGAAGTCTCCCCGACAATCCACTCGCCTCCAAAAGGTAACCACAGACCCAAAGGGAGGCAGGGACACCTTCA
Organism: Pleurodeles waltl; assembly: GCF_031143425.1. Lineage (NCBI taxonomy): Eukaryota > Metazoa > Chordata > Amphibia > Caudata > Salamandridae > Pleurodeles > Pleurodeles waltl. The sequence goes on from NC_090443.1 coordinate 958,040,043, forward strand.
CGCTGCAGTATCACCAATCACCCCCTGCACATTCAGCTGCAGGTCTGTGCAGACTGAGGGCAGATGACATTTGAACCCATCATGCCAGGACCCTGATAGCATTGCTGGCTGATCTCTTCCCTCACTGAGATTGGACACCAGAGCCCTGGCCTGGAAAGGGAAGATACACGTTTTAGGGGGATCAGGTTGTTACTGCATAGGATGTCAGGAGACAACATATAGTATTTCTATACAGGTCATGATCACAAAGTGGGTAGCGAGGGAGAGAGTATGAGAGAGTATGAGAGCAGGAAGGGGGTGTTGAGAACAGGCATATTTGTGTGCGACACTACTTGTCTGCCCGGGACGGGATTGGGGATTGGATTGCAGGTGGAGTGGTCACAGAGGACAGCAGGTTTATTTCCTGGGCTTTCTGCTTTTTTCCAGTCATCACTCTGGCACATAGCAATGCTCTGCTGTGGGTGTATACGCCATACATGTTGATGTGGCTCACGTTAATGATATTTACATTGGGAGAGCACAACACCAACCTTAAAAGCACTGCAAAGGCAACATATGGGCTGCGTACGTATGACCAACTGGCCCCACTCCGTAAATATGTTGTTTTCTACCAGTCAAAGCGAGAATTTGTTTTTTGGTACTTTTTATAACTCAAGAATACCTTAAAGTCCAAGCACTCACCTATCCGAAAAAAAAAAAAAAACACGGCCCAGTATGTGTTGTGCAGAGCTTTACACTCAACCAGCCTACGGCTTTTTAAAATTAGTCATATTCTAGGGGACGGTAATCAGATAGACAGTCGCACCTACCAGTGTACACAAGAGTTCCTCTTGTTTACGGTTTACATTCTAAGCGGTAGCCCCTGCACTCTGGGGAAAGTAAGAGCAGCTCTCAGTGTGCTGCCCCTCCATCAGTCTTCACAGCATCACATTAGGATGGGGGTATTAATTACTGCACAGGAAGCGTGGACGCTGCCTACAACCCTCTGTGGGAAAGTAAAGCATATAAAACGTTCTAGAAGGCCTTAGAGGATCAGTACACTCACACCTTCTTCCCATCATAACATCACAACTCATAATGAAACACAATACCTGCGGACAATGCACCAAGAAGGAAGATTTCCCACACAATAGACGCCTATCCAAACATAGATGAGGCATTACTACCAACCAGGGGACACCATTTACAGAAAGGAGCCCACGTCTGTGCAGCGCTCTGCCTTCTCCAAAGAGGTTTTAAATCCTCCGTACACTGGCTGGTCTGAGCTGTGCCGGAACAGCCAGCTCAGTGTGATTAATTAGCTTCTCTGTGTTGCCTCCCTTGAGGCTGGCAAGATGCATGCGCCTTTGTTCCAAGTCTGCACTGCAGAACTTTGCTGAATGCTGCATTATTTTGCTAATACAGAGGCTCGTACGTCTGGCAAGCGTACGCCTTGAATAAACCAAGTCAAACAGGATCTAAATTACACATGCAGAAACTTGGCAAGCTCTACACATATACCAGTAAAGGCTTTACGACAGGTGGAGAGGATTCTAATGATATTGAGCATCCATGAATCATGCAGACTGACGGAAAGGATTTAATCAAGATGTGAGGTTTTTAATGCATTGTGCTCACACAGAGCTATACTTAAGGAGCGTATTCTCTCACAGGACTAAAGCCAATGCATGTTTCGTGACTTTACAAATAATGTTGCTTCATCAGGGCAAATGTAATATCTACAAATCTTTAGTACTAAAATTCTGTATGTAAAATCTGGCGCTGCGATTCGTTGAAACAACATGTAAGATTTGTATAATCAACAGCATGGTTGGCCTACTTGCTAGGAATGGTGACAGGTGAGAGGCATGATAACATAAAAAAATCCAGTCAAAGTGGTGGGAGCAGGATATAGATGCTTTACTTTGAAATCAGTAGGGGGGAATACACATACAAATTGCAGACTATACCGCTCCGAATGGTGTTGGGGGTGGCGAAGGGGTTCTGTCCTCCCACCACGAGAAACCGTACTTCCAAAACCTACCAGGAAGACCCTGAAAAATGATCAGCCAAATGGTTCATTTTACAATATACTCTGAGCCACTAGAATTATGCGGCAGAGGAGGACAAAATTATGTCCGGACTAAATTATGAGGCAAGAAAAGGCAAATTATGGTGCATAATGCGCCCCATTTTGTCATAGTATTATCTCATTATTTTGTCATTTTTACACCTCGTAATAGTGTCTGAGAAAAGAGTTTCCTTAATTAGCACCAATTTAGCACCCAAATACAGCAATGAGCAACTAAAGGATGACCAGTTAATCTTTGCAAAAAGCCATCCTGTGCGAAGGAACCGGAGTCGTCATACTTTTTGTAACTTTTGATCCATTTGAGGAAGAAAACATTTATTTTGTTAAAATCTGCTGATTATGCTGCAGATGATTGTGTGACAAATGGGGCAAATCCATATTATGTGAAAAACTGCTGGTGCCACATAATCACATACTTCCAGTGACCCTGAATATGTTTTCAAAGGAATTGGCTAAAACCCATAGGTTTTGCATCAGTTGAAGTAATCAGGGTGTGCATTTTAACCCAAGAAGAGGAGCGCAGCCCAAGTCCAGTCAAAAGGTAAAGACTCTGTTTAAGTCCAACATTCTGCAAAAACAATCCATGATTAACTCAGTCATTAATTTAAGCACCATTTGAATACTTTTTGTGTGTAGAAGCAAGTAATGCAAGATCTTTTTCGCTTAAGCCCCGTTATCATATTGCTCTAAAAAGATTTAGTGTGATTTTACAGCCCAAATACTGAAGTTGCTGCCCTGAGGAGTAAAACAGTAGCCCTAGGGACACTAGCCGTTGTGAAAAAACCTGTTCCAGTTTCCCAGCCCTGAAGCCTAGATACACCCAAAAACGCTTGGATTCTGCAGAAAGGTTAGCTGGGCAGCATCATTGCTACTCTACAATGAGAAGGGCCCTAACAGTAGAGGCAATCTTGCCAGGGCAGGCATGTCCAAATAGCAGACATGGTCCGATAAGTCCCACAGGAGCCCACCAGGCACCAGTCATGGTGAGGAGGACAATCGCATGAAACACTCACTAAAACTTCAAATCAAGAAATTGAGGATTGGACAGAAGAACAATGTAAAGCAAGCCAAACGATACAAGCAGTACACTGCATTGCTAAGAGCCATGTGTAAACAGAAGGCAGTATTCCTTCATCTGGTAATCAGCCACACATAGGAAAGCACAAATACCTAGGAGATAAGTAGAGGGACAGTAAACAATACCTTCAACGTAGCAATCACTTACTATCCGCTCTGAAATCACGTGCATGGTATTAAAATACTAGAAAAAACAAATAACAGCAATACAACACAAGGATCCTTTGACTTGTTTTGAAAACATGTGCATATAAAACATAGTACAAACACATGAGAGTGGCTAATTTTAAGGAATAAGCATGTGACAACACACCAATCAAATGAATAACTGATATCATCCTCCTACGTTGAAAAATCAATGGTAACTACAAACACTGATAAATCAGTAGAGAATTTGATTAGTTTCACACTGCCAAGGGGCAGCCAATGTAAGGAAGCTGAAAATGCACAGTATATAAGGGTCTAGCGCATTGCAGCATGATCCAGGCATCCGATGTGAAAGGGCTACACACATTAGAATGACATATAAAATATATATATATATATATATATATATATATATATATATATATATATATATATATATATATATATCCCAGAGTGCCAAAACATCCCGCTTTGGCGATATTCAGAGTCGCAGGGATGGGGAGGGAGGAGGGGGGGAATGGGCTGGACAATACTCTTTGTACCCCTCCTCTGGCAAATCCACCTTTTTTGCATAGTCGTTTCAATTTTTTTCTCCTTTTTCTGACCCTATTTCTTCTACCTTTAGTGTTCTGTGTACTTTGCCAGGCCCAAACAAACAGTCATAAACTGTCTGTGCCTCAATCTAAAACATGCACTATACATTGGAAAACTAATTTTGCCCTATTTATTTAACTTTCCAATAAGTCCACTGTAAATGGCACCTAAACGGAAACCACAACATGAAAGGTTAATTGTTTTATGTGGGCTGCAGTGCATATTTACACCACCCACATATACATGTCTGCCAACAGCACCACTGTGCTCTGGTTGGGCTGCATTTAGAATGCACTATAGTAGCACATGATATGGAAAAATGTGTTTGCCTTTTAGGAAAAGCCTATTTTTCAATATTCATAAGTCACTAAAAGTGTGTCTTGTAAGCCAAATGGACACTGTGTTACTATATAAAAAATTGGATAAGCTACATATGGTATTAATGTGCTCTCACAATTGAATTAAAACAAAAAGCTCTTTCAATCTGCAAGTCTGGCTTCAAAAATAGTGCTAGGTGTGTTTCAAATCTTCATCTTCCACTTCCATTCAGGACATAGCTAGAAAATGCCTCAAAGTCACCTTCAGCTTAGTTTTTAAAATCTGACCTAATGGCCAAACCCAATCTTTGATAATGTAAGCAAAAAAGTAATTTTGATTTTTTTTTACTTTAGGCTGCCTGAGCCAGAACTGGCTTAAAACCAGTTCTGCTAAATATCACACATCCAGAAATGGAATACACATCTTTGGCTGGCAGAATAAATGCCCCTATATCAGAAAACCATGGCCTGCCTCTGGGCCCAAGTCAGGCCAATGGATACTAACTATTGACCTATAAGTAGGGATTAGCCATCTGGGAGTGGATAAAAACATTTTGCAAAACAAAGGATAGCTTCAAGCACTTCCTCTTTTAACTGACAGATTCCATGGAGGGCTTCTCCTATTCATCCCCAGAACACACCTAGACAGTCAGGCCCCAGCCACAGTAGGAAGCAAATAGTTTTCACCATATTCAGTACAGAAGAGGCCAAGAAACTAAAGAAAGGCCTGCTTGATGACAGCTGGGTTCTGCTATGTTGAAAAAATGGGTCTTGGGCAACTTCACAGTAAGGCAAAAAAGAAGTGTTGCAAAAACAGTTGGGGCGCTGCAAGTAAAAATTATTATTGGATGACAGATTTTCTCCAATCACTGGCTAATGGTGATTTATATGTTTTTTGGTTTGTTCCGCTTCACGTTCCCTCTCTCTGCTGCCCAGCACCTGGCCCTGCGTCTCGGTTCCTGCCTTAGTAGCTCACTTTCATGAGCCTTCGTCAGGCTCTTTAAGTGATTTTAAAGGTACCCTGTGACAGATCCTACTAACAGTTATAAAACATGCAATTCACCTGCTCCTAAGTACAACTAGCATAGACTAAGTTAAGGAAGCTGGTGCAAAGATGATTTATTTCTTTTTGTTTAGAATTTTTTATTGCAAGCACACACCCTAAAAAAAAGAAAACATGCTGTTGCCTTAATGTGGCGCCTGCACACCTGCAATAAAAAAAATATAAAACTACACTCATATATATAATAATATAACAGTAGAGCTGCTTCTAAATATATTATTTTTACACGCACAAATAAAAGATACATTTGGCTTTGAACTACTGTAACCTTAAAACAGTTTAAATTAGGGGCATGAAAAATTCTGTAAGTCTTTTCGCATAATTACGCTGAAATTATGAAAAATTATGTGAAATTAAATTTGTGATATGACCATTTTGGATGAGAGGATTCATTTTGCACATAAAAAATAGCACAAAACATACAAATGCCATGAACAACAGCTGCTCAATCAGTAGTTTTTCACATTGTTCCCCTGCATCTGTGACAGGACTGTCACATGAACATCCTTAAATTAAATGATGCAACCAGGCTTAATGGCATAATTTTGAAAATTTGGAGAAAGAAGAGTAGAGATTATGCTGGTGTATCGAAAACTTCACCTGGGCCCAGTTTAAACACACACAAAAAAGGGTAAAGAATGGAAAGACAAGCCATGGCAAAGCCAATAGGTCTTGCCTATACAAGAGCTATTTATTGGCTTTGCCAATGTGTTTCAGCCATGTTGTTCACCAGCGTGGCTGCTGTTCATCTTGGCTAAAAGAGTGGAGTGGAGTTTCACAGAGTTGAATAGAGTGTGGTAGAACAGAGAGGCATAGTGTGGAGTTGCGTAGAGTGGTATACACTGGAGTGGCATAGGAAAGGCCCAGGGTGGACTGGTGTAGAGTGCACTGGCGTAGAGTTTTGCAGGGTATAGTGGCATAGAGTGCATTGCATCCACTGCAGTAGCATTGAATTCAGTGGCATACAATGCAGCATCGTAGAATGCAGTGTCATGGATCAGAGTGGTGCGTAGTAGAGAGCAGTGGTGCAGAGTACAATATAGTGCTATAGAGTGCGGTGGAATAGAGTGCAGTGGAGTAGTTCAGAGTAGAATGGTGTAGAGGTCACTGGAGAGTGCACTGTTGCAGAGTACAGTGTCAGAGTGCAATGGTGTAGAGTGGCATAGACAGCAGTGGCGTAAGGTACAGTGAGGCAGAGTAGAGTGCAGTGGCATATAGTGCAGTTTTATATAGTACATTGGCGTAGAGTGCAGTGTTTAAGAGTAGAGTGGCATAGAGTGAAGTGGCATAGAGTGAAGTAGCAGAGTGGAATGGTGCACAGTGGAGTAGAGTGGCGTAGAGCGCAGTGATGTAGAGTAGATTGTTTCAGAGTAGAGTGAAGTGACGTGGAGTGGTGCAGGGTAGAGTGGCAGAGTTTAATGGTACAGAATCAAGTGTAGAGTGCAGTGGCATAGAGTGCAGTGGTGCAGAGAGGATTAGAGTGGCGTACAGTGGATTGTGTAGAGTGCAGGGGAATAGTGTTGAGTGTTACAGAGTGAAGTGCATTGTTGTAGAGTGCAGTGTTGCAGAGTGGCAGAGTAGAGTGGAGTTCTGCAGAGTAGACTGGTGTGGACTAGACTGGAGTGGTGTAGATTGCAGTGGAGAGGAGTGCAGTGGTGAAGAGTAGAGTGGCGACGAATGCATTGTCAGAGTAGAGTGGTACAGGGTAGAGCAGAGAGGCGTAGAATGCAGTGGCGTAGAGTGGAGTGGTGGAGAGTGCAGTGGCATGGAATGGTGTTAAGTGGAGTAGTGCAGAGTAGAGTACAGCAGAGTAGCGGTGTGGCGGAGTGTGGAGTATTCATAGTATGGTGGCACACTGCCATTACAAATAACACATTTTCAACTGAAATGACTGTTACGTTTACACAGACACACAGTTTACTAATAAAACTATACTGTGCACAGACGAAATTGTGTGGAAATCGCCTCACCTAGTTTAATGATTCGTTTTGATCACATTAAAGTATTTGTTTCCAGCACAATTTAGAAATAACAAAAATTGTGATTCCTTTGTGCATTCATTATTCTGATATATTCTGAAATACTTACACGGTTCATATAAATGTTGTCATGTGCTAGAAAAAAACTCTTTCCTAACCCCAGTATCCAGCAAGATTGTCATATATATCATCTCACTTTGAAGTCAGAGTACGAAAAGTAAACAAGTGCTTTCAGAAGGCAGTGCCAGATGTTTAACTTCAGTCTTTGAACGCACAACAAAAGTGACAGGATAACAACAAGATTTAAAGGTCTGTTTACAGAAACAGAGTTGGTGGACGAATACAGTAGATGTGGTTTAGGCAGTGGGAAGGACGAACTGAACCTGGAGAGCCTAAAGCATATAAAACCAGCAAACGGAAAGCCAGAAAGTGGGAGTTACAAACCACAATGCCAATAGTAATCAACGGGCAGAATGGATTCCTAGGTCAATTTTCTGAAAGTCCCCAAACTGTCTTTAGTAGGCTGCAACCTAAAAAAAAACACTGGCAAAGTATTGGCTCATCAACTGTAGCACTGATGTGCACGTCTTTAAAAACAGTAAGTACATATATCATCAAGCAAAAGCGGTCACTCATAGTGCAAGAAAGCCAATGGATGAAATAGGCTGACCCGTTCCCCACGTGCTGTATGCTGTGGTGGGCAGAAGCAAAATGTGAACAACAGATAAACATGCCCAGGGTATGTAAAACGAGGCTAGCTGTACAGCTGTCTGCAGGTTAGACTTAAAAAAGAGAAAAATCACTGGTACAGGCAGACCCTCAATTTTGGCATTTTATCAGTGTGGCGAGAGATTGTGTTGTACCTTTCCCCCAACGGCCCAATTTGTAAAATACTAAAATGTATACATATACAAGATTTAGTATGTACAGTCGGCCTTGTGGTCCTACTGTGGATCACGGCAGAGCGGATAATGTTTGGCCTAATGTACGGACGCTGCAATATTTCACGAGTGGTTTCACGCACAAACCGCAAGCTCTCTGAGGGCCATTAATCTGTAGCCAAGAGTCCCCAAGCGATACTCAGGTCTGCATGAGGTTGCACAAAGAAGTCATTTTTCATTGCGCTTTATGAACAAGCACATATTTCAGAAGCCATTAACACGGGCAGGCAGGCGTTCCTAAACTCCAGGGGTCTTTCCCCGGCTGGCTTTTTACTTGGCTGGTCCGGCCATGAATTTGCCATTATGTAAAATAGGCAAGATCCCTCTACACACATTCTCTCAAAATTCATTTTTCCAAACCTGTAAGTCTAATGAGTAGAAACACACAGTGCAGCAGAAGTGTCCTACTGCAACCCCAGGAAAATACTTCATGTTAGAGCATGGGGGAGCACATCTCCCAAGAGAAACGTAGGTACACGGCGCACCTGAGACCAGCTCTTCACAAATAGCCAGAGAATGCCCAGTAAATTGGAAATGTCTGCTCCACAAAGAGGCCCACGCCACAACAACCTGGAAGGTTTATTGTCTCTCTCATTTTACAGGTTTGTTGTGCCAAGAAACAACCAAGCACGCTACATAATGTTCCTTTTGCGCTTCTGTCGTGAGATGCATTTGTTTCTCTGAACTGCGTGCACAGCAGTGTTTCACTGCAAGGTGCAATCGATAGCTCTTTTAGTTGTAAACGTACGCACTGTGGATTAAAACAAATTAAATAATAATCAAAACTAAAGGGAAATGTATTAGTGCTGTGACTCGCTCGAGAACTCAGAGCACAGGACAAGCGCTGGGAAAGGCATTACGTCTCTTGAGATTCTGGGGTTGACAAGCTTGCGACAAGTAAAAGGCAGACACAATATAAAGCCGCTGGCAGCCCATTCTCATCCAATTTGCCCACACAAAGCACACTGCATCCATTCTCTTCACAAACAAAAGCTCCTTTCTTTGACCTGAGCAAACTTTTTAGCTCTGCAGGCTAAAAGTAATCTTGCAGCTCTTAATAGCAGTGTGTACATTAAAAAGGTAGGAACCTAACACAGAACACTGCCAATTTGATGCCCGGAGCCTGTACAAATACCTGGATGATAGCCAGTGCATCACTGCACAGGGCCAGGGATACAAATCTTACTTCCCGGTAGTAACTGCACTGCAGAGAGCTGCGTAAATTCGGGCCCAAGTGTGATGGCAGCTGTGCTAGGACACCCAAGACACATCGCTGCATGTTCTCAGTCCATTAAACGGAAACCTGAAAGTGCAGGTGCTCGCTTTCCGAGCCCCTTCTTCACTTCTGAGAAGAACCTGTACTCCCCCATTAATAGCACCGCACTGCATCTAGAAATGCTGCTACTCTCCCTTTCAAATTACAGAAGCGCGCGTGTGCAGCGCCTTGATGGTACCAGCTCATTTACAGCACTGCATTTTCTTTCAATGGAAATGGAGCTGTTCTGCTGAGTTTTTACCAATGTAAAAGAAGCTTTGACAAAACCAACAGGTCTCGCCTATAAGAGAGCTATTGGCTTTGGCAATGTGTTTTAGCCATGTAATACACCAAGGTGCTTGCTGTTCAGTATGGCAAAAGGTTTGTGGCATGGAGGGCATTGGGGTAGACTGGGGTAGAGTAGGGTAGAGTAGGGTAGGGTAGAGTAGGGTAGAGTAGGGTAGAGTAGGGTAGAGTAGGGTAGAGTAGGGTAGACAGATTGGAGTGGGGTAGATTGGAGTTGGATAGACTGAAGTAGGGTAGACTGAAGAGGGGTAGAGTGGGGTGCGGTAGATGGGAGTGGTGTTGACTGAGTGGATTGGAATAGGGTAGGTTAGAGTGGAGTAGAGTAGTTTGGAATGGGTAGATTGGAATGGGGTAGAGTGGATTGGGCTACATTGGCATTGGGTAGTTTGGATTGGGGTAGGGTGGTGTGGGGTAGATTGAGGTACAGTGGCGTAGATGGGGAAGATCAGAGTAGGGTATAATAGATTGGGGTGGGGTAGATTGGAATGGGATGTAGTGAGGTGGAGTGGTGTCGATTGCGGTATATTGGGGTAGACCAGGGTGGAGTGGAGCAGATTGGAGTGGAGGAAGATTGGGGTAGGGTGGAGTAGATTAGATTGGCTAGGGAGGACTGGAGTGGAATACAGTGGGGTGGGATGGTGTAGACTGAAGTGGGTAGATAGGAGTGGGGTAGACTGGGTTAGATTGCCATGGTATAGATTGGAAGGGAGTGGGGCAGAGTGGAGTGTGGTAGATTGGGAGTAGTGGGGTGGACTGGAGTGGGATGCAGTGGAGGAGAGTGGAAAAGGGTAAACTGGACTGGAATGAGATAGAATGGAGTGGAAGAACTGTGGTAGACTGGAGTGGGGTAGACTGTAGTAGATTGTAGTGGGGTGGAGTAGAGTGGAGTTGGATAAATTGGAGTGGGGTGGGGTAGATTGGGGTGGGGTAGATTGGGGTGGGGTAGAGTGGAGTTGGTTGGATTGGAGTGGAATGTGGTAGGGTAGAGTAGTGTAGATTGGAGTGGAGTACACTAATGGAGTGGGGTAGACTGGAGTTAAGAAATTTGGGGTAGATTGGAGTGAGACTGAGGTGCACTTCAGTGGAGTAGGGCAGATTTGGAGTGGACTGGTTAGACTGAAGGGGAGTGGGGTACAATGGGGTAGACTGGAGTGGAGTTGGGTAAGTGGTGTGGAGTGGAGGGGCACAGAGTGGAGTAGAGTGGCATGGCGTAGAGTGGAAGGGCACCAAGTGGAGAAAAGTGTTGTAGAGTAGACTGGTGTAAAGTGGAGTTGCACAGTGTGGAGTATGCATGGTGTGGTAGCACAGCATTCATTACAGACAACACATTTTTAATTGAAATGACCATTACATTTGCACAGACATACAGTTTTACTGCACACAAAGTATAATGTGTGGAAATGTCATGTATTGATTTGTTTTGATCATATTCAAATATTTGTTTCCACTACACTTCATAAATACAAAAAATGTGCTTCACTGTACTTTGCTGATATTTCAGAATATATCAGAATTAAAACACAGTTCATTTTTGTTGTTTGCTGAAAAAATAATCTCCTCTCACATAAGTACCCAGCAGGATTGTCACATAAATTCTCTCACTTTGAAGTGAGAGAAAGAAAACACCAAGCTCCCTCAGAAGAGAGAGTCTGACATTTGGTCTATGTCTTTGAATGCACAGCAAACGTGACAAGATATGAGCAAGATTTAAAGGCCTCTACAAAAAGCGAGTACTTGGAGGGATACCGAAAACAAGGAATGCTCCATGGGAGGGACAAACTCAAACTGAACAGCCTAAAGAATATAAAGCCAGAAAAAGAAAGCAAGCAATTGTGAGTTACAAACCACAAAGTCAACAGTAAGCAATGGGTGAAATGCACTGGGAAGCTTTCAGAATGCCCACAAGAAGTGGTTGGCAAACCAGACCATTGCACTGCCTGGTAGGCTTCAACCTAAAAATAATTGGCAAAACCAACAGGTCTCTCTCCTATGTGAGATCTAATGGCTCTGTTAATGTTCTTAGCCTGTTATACAGCATCACCTCTGCTGACCAACTGGTGTTGAAAGTAAATTAAAAATAAAATGCTACAACCTTTATTTTTTTGCCTTCAGCTACACTGCCCTAGAACATGTCTAAAGAAACACTGACATAGCCAATAGATCTTGAATTGCCTAATCCAAGTCAGCCCTGTGCAGCCCCTAGACTGGGGAGGGGCTGAGTGCCAGCGGTGTCTGTGGGGCTCCTCTCAACATTTATATGTGCCTTCTGAACTACAATGCTCAGCATATGTCAGGATTGCATGCCTTTGTCTGTTGTGTGTTTCTATCCCTCCCATTACTTAGTGAATGCAGGTGCGAAGTATGAAAATGCGCTTAGTGAGTTGCTGCTAATCTGTGCATTCCTTTTGGTGTGTCTGATGTTTGTTTCTACTCAGAGGATTAGATCGCCAAAGTATGCTTGTAGAGCATTAGAAGTGAGATTTTGTGTAAGTTTGCTGATTGTTTAGTTTGTGATGCATGCTATTTGCAAATGTGTCACATATGCATGCAATGCAACCGCAGTGGCTTGCAACATTTGATCTTGCCATTTTTCAAGGCACTACTGCACAACGTGTGCAATGTGTTTGCAATGATTTATATGTGAAATGCCTGTGTTTTGGTTGGTTCTGTGTTGTACATGTTTAGTGGTAGGTAGTTTACGGTCTGTCCATATAAAGTATTAGTAATTATTAGTTGGCATGTCTTTTACTTTGTGGATTGGTTTCCTTGCACATCTGTTACATTTGGGAATTATCTTGGATTGTCTGGCGCACTGGAGACAGCCCAGGTCCACTTTTCCACATTCTAGTCTGGAGTCTCCCCAGACACCTCCCTGCCTAGGAATGGGACAGTTCTAGCTGGATATGCCAGAAGCTGGAAGTTGCGCACATGAGTGAGGCTGGTATAATGCTTTAATGCACTGCTCGCATAAGCAAGGCTGGTCTGATACTCTAGTGCACCCCTGGCAGCAGGAGTATGCCTGGTCTAATGCTCAAGTGCACAGCTGGCAGCACGAATGTGGCTGGTCAAATGCTCCTGGTGTAATAATCTGACAGCATGAGCGAGGATGATTTTCTAACGTAGTGCTTGAAGGTGTGCGAAGCATACCGCATGACACAGTACCTGGCAGAGAATGGTGGTGGCAGTCAGAACGATGAGAGTGGAGCTTGGGCAGGCCATTCCTGGGCTAATGACAACGCTTTTGCTATCTCGAATGGTGCAAGCGCAGGTTTCTAGGTAGGTACTGATTACTGGACGCACATAGCCCTGCCACTAACAGAAACTTCGGTGAGCAGACAGTTAAGGATTGGGAGTCCAGTGCTCTCATCAGGCTGACACTCGGCTGTCTCCCAGCAGTGAGCACTACAAACACACACACAAGCAAGTACCACACTAATCTACTGCCGACCGAACTGCCAACACGCGGGTGCCACTTCTTCACAGCCAACTTTGGAACTGAGGAACTAACTTCAAGACCCGGCACTGGCTCAAGATCCTGTGATCTTGGGCACATCAATCAATCTCCCCAAGCATAATAAATAAATGAATGCTTCTTTGTGTAATGGAACTGGTGATCACATAAAGACCTCCAATGCCATTGTGCCACGTTCACGCTATATATAAAGAAGCAACGGTGCAATACGCAACAGGGCCAGAGGGACTGACCTATAAAGAAATCAATCAGTACTTGGTCTACACATCACTTGAAGGGACACAAAGATAAAGTGAAACCGGACATGCTGTGCAATGAGAAGCAAGGAAATGAGTGACAATGAAGCAAACCAATGGTAAGTAATGGGCAGACTCTAAGCCTCCTTTAAGCTTTTGCTAACAAAAGATCTCTGCAAGCAACAGCACATGAGCGGACTCAAGTAATATGTAAACACGCATACAAGGATATTTCGGGGTTGGTTTATAACAGGCGAAAATTCAGTGCACGTCACCTACAAAGGACGTTTGCCACCACCTAAGGGTTTCACTCCAACCGCACTGCAAGGAGACCAGTAGCCCAGCATCGGCTGGCCAGCTACTGCAATGTAGAGGACTTCAACCCACTTCACCCATGGACTGAGGAATAACCACAAATGCATACCCATCGACTGCACCTCAAATACAGTATCCTTGAGCATCTTTTTGCCTGCATCCCCAGCACTAGGACCACTCCACTGAAGTCTATGGTGGTCGTCCTGTAAAGTCTGGAGCTTGCCTTGAAGATGCTCTGATGGCCATGTAACTGTTCAAACTATCCTTTCTGGCCCCCTAGACCTCCATCTTGTCTGATTAAGTTACTCAAACCAGGCCAGAGTAGCCAAAGTCTCAAACTTATTAAAGTTTACAAACTTTTTGTTGGCCAATGCTTGTTGGCATATGCATCAAAAATTGATAATATATCTTCTAAAATCTGAATCCCCGGAACCCTCCAGTGCATTCTGCTCATCAAGGTCTCTAATTATTCATTAAAATATACCTTATGTTTATAAACTGGTGTTCTGGGACTTTATTATTTCATTATTTGGCTTTGTTAAATGCTTAACACTAAGTTCCTTTATTAAGTCATGCTGCTAGAAGCCACAGCCACCCAGGGTTGGGCTAAAGGTGGAAGAAACGAGATTGATTGGACCCAAGACAGTATCGAGTGTATTCCACAATAAGGCCCCACAGCCATATCAAATAGTACACCTAGATCCTCCCAAAAAACATTAGAGGAAGGTTACTGGTGCATCATAAGAAGTGCACGCACACACACACTTTGATTTTGATAGTTTCCAAGATGGCCATCCATTTCTGACCTCTCAATTAAAAAAGAAAAGGTAGGTGTGGGGACACAAAAAGAAGGAGAGCTAACAACCCAGCAGCACTGTGCAGCTGTCACCTTCAATTACAATTTAGAATTCAAAACATATATAAACAAAAAAAAAATGCAATAAAGCAGAAAGAGAAAGGATGGGGTTTGTGGAAAGAGGGAAGAAGGCAAAAGGTGTGGTGAAGAGGTAGGGTATTCTTGGGAAAAGCATCAATAGGAGAAAAGGGGCTACAGAGTAACCTAGGGGTCCTTTCAAGCTTTTAAAGAGCCAAGTGCAACCTGTCCATCTGCATAGCAATGGTAGGGGGAACAAGCATAAGGCGGAAGAGAATAAGGAAAGGCATGTGCCCCTGAGAGTGCTGAAACACAAAAGAAAGAGAGGTTTTCTGGTATCAGCAGTGAAAGGATACACTCATCCAATCAGAAACACGGTAAAGGAGACATAGCACAGCTATGGGAAAGCCAAGGAATAAGGAGGAGGCAACCTGGGTAGACTAGAAAGGCATCCAATCAAGCCATCCAATCACAAGCAAGAACCTCAACACCCGTTCTATGTATTATTTTATTCTACTGTAGGTAATAGGTACTGGTTACTGGTACAGCTAAACCTTCTTGTAAGCGAGACCTAAACATGCAGTCCTCTCCTTACTATGCTACTTGTCTTTCTGCACAGGAGAAAAGAATACATGGAGATACCTCTGCTCTTTGTAAAGTTCCTTTCTTAGCTGCTGAGGGGGAAAGTCCAGAAAGTGACTTTCTCATCACCGCTACTGGACTTGGTAATGTTTTCTCAGGAACGTTCACCATGGCATTTAACTTCCTAGGCTGTAAAGAGGACAGATATCAAAAGCGGCCTCTTTAAATTGAGTCGCCGCTCTTGATGAAAGACAATGTCATCTAGGGACATGCCCTTCCTTCTGTCTCCTGCTCAATCTTATTTTAAAAGAAAGGAATAATACAACAATTGGTGGATTTTTTCCCAGTAAATGTACCACCAACCTTATATTTGTTAAGAATAAATGAATAGAAAAAAACAGGATACATTAAAAATAGGAGCAATCCTGATCGCTAAGGGACGGCTGTGGTAAAACAGTGGGTGCTGGGTTGAAGATGGTGAACCATGTGAGGAAAAGCAAGGTAGGCACTTGTGTGTGGGTTAGGAAAAGAGACGCGTGCAGAGGGAGGATAAGAGGTATGTCATGAAAACGGACCTGTGTGTGGAGAGAGAAGTATGAGAAAGGTGATGTGTCAGAGGATGGGCAGGCAGGGGCATCAGTGGAAAGTTAGGTGTAAAAGTGATGCATGAGCCATAGAAAGAAGGGCGCTAATGGGAACAGAGCTGTGCTCGCTACAGGAGCGAAGTCTGCAGCTGCTAGACAGAGAGCAACTGTGTGAAGTTAGCAGCCATACAGCAGGTGTTTTGCCTGCTGTTATCTATCCATATCTACCATACAATTAATACCCCTGGCCGTCTTTTGTGACAGCAGTGAGCCACCGAACACCTTTAATACGCTTGTGGTCACCGACAGAGCGTGCAGCCTAACCACAAATATCTCAGTCAAACACCACATTTCATCTCACTCTTCTACAAGCTCTCCTCCTTTGCACCAGCACAGCAATGCCCTGTACCCAATACCGGCTGTATCTCAAATAATAATAGGAATGTGGAGGGGACACAGAGATGGGCATGGGGCGCTTGGGGGTCTTGCTCAGTAGGACTAGAGGAGCAGCCGGTGTGTACAGATTCCTGAGGGTTGGATCACACCTAAAGAGGAAAGACAGTGGTGACTGAACGGAGGAAAGGACCATTTCTGAATCCCTTGAAAGCAGAACTCAGGCTAACCAGACCTCTGCAACACTGGAACCCCATCCGAAGTGTTTGCATCATTTATCCGCAGTGTGCTAGTGCACACTATTTACCTCAGAAGTGTTTTAAGCAGCTGGTATCATTTTACCTGTTTTTGCAAATATACTGGGAAAGGATAAATAGTTGGAAAAGGCTGAAAATGTCCTCACAGTAAACATGTTATTATTATTCGTGAGTCTTCCTTATGCGAAGGAACAAGCAAGGACAAGCTATTTATTTTAGAACTAACTACATATCTATTCTTATTTTGTTGGCTCCAAGTTCAATGTGCAAAAGGAGACAAGCGTATTTAACAACATCTTGCAGCCGACTTATCTTATCTCAATTCCCGTCCAAGACAAATAATTCAAGACAAAAGATAACCTCATGGTAAAGCAATTTCAATTAGAAGCCTTGGCCTTGGCAGACATAGTACATTTTCAAATAGCGAACTGATAAGGAAAGGACAAGAAATAAAGAACATGTTGTAGTCAGGCGGGTGCGGCTGAAGGTTATAACCAGCACCTGTAACTACCTACTGCTTGCAGGGGCACAGCTCTGTCTCTAGTTCCTGACAGGAACGGTCGACCTGGGGTAATTGAAGCTGATGGACACAGTACAGATCCTTTACTGTAATGGGACATTGTACTATATGAAACTCGTACAACCCCCGACGAGGCATTAACGTGCTTGGCAGAGAGCAGCACGCTACTCCGGAATCCAAAGTTAGAGGTAAATAGGTAGGAGGTGGGTACAATGTGCTTCCTTTTCTCTGGCTGATCAGTGGTGCTAAGTGCCTGCTCTACAGTTGTTGTCTATTAGTTGAAGTGATTAAATGAAGGAAAGATGTGAGCTGTTGTTGGGAGTGACAGACATGCGCAGCTATTAGCCAGAAGAATTGGATAGAAAGAGAAGAGTTTGGAAACCACTATTGTGCGTTTACTGAAGTCAGAAATTTTGGGGGGCAGTCAGATAGTGGAAAGGCAGGCAGAGGTGGAAGGAGTTTTTCTAAAATAAAATATTTAAATGAAAATTCATATCTACATGTATGCAGATATATGCATGCACACATCTAAATATATACACATCACATAGTTAAATAAGGCAAACCCATGTATGTATATGTATTTATATATATATATATATATATATATACATACATATACACACATATACACATACACACACACACACACACCCCAATATGTACAAGCAGATAAAATTGTTACATAGCCAGACATACATACGTTGTGCATAAATATGTTTAGACAAATAATTGTTTTATTTACTTTTTTCCATATACATATGCATATCCTTATAAATGGAAGCATAATGCCATAGACATACACACATGGAAATACATTACTTCACCTTCATACCCAGACATACATATTTTCATGTTTTAATACATATGGAATTTCTTTTTTTGGAATATTTAAATATATTGTTGTTCACTTACAGAAACCATAAAAACATGCATAGGCAAAGGTACCTAACCTATAATCATACATACATACTCCGATATATGTAATACCATACAAAGAAGCATAAACCCTGTAAGGAAATGGCTCCCTGTTGCAGTTACCCCCCACTTTTTGCCTGATACTGATGCTGACTTGACTGAGAAGTGTGCTGGGACCCTGCTAACCAGGCCCCAGCACCAGTGTTCTTTCACCTAAAATGTACCATTGTCTCCACAAGTGGCACAACCCTGGCACCCAGGTAAGTCCCTTGAAACTGGTACCCCTGGTACCAAGGGCCCTGATCCCAGGGAAGGTCTCTAAGGGCTGCAGCATGTCTTATGCCACCCTAGGGACCCCTCACTCAGCACAGACACACTGCTTGCCAGCTTGTGTGTGCTGGTGGGGAGAAAATGACTAAGTCGACATGGCACTCCCCTCAGGGTGCCATGCCAACCTCACACTGCCTATGGCATAGGTAAGTCACCCCTCTAACAGGCCTTACAGCCCTAAGGCAGGGTGCACTATACCACAGGTGAGGGCATAGGTGCATGAGCTCTATGCCCCTACAGTGTCTAAGCAAAACCTTAGACATTGTAAGTGCAGGGTAGCCATAAGAGTATATGGTCTGGGAGTCTGTCAAAAACAAACTCCACAGCTCCAAAATGGCTACACTGAATACTGGGAAGTTTGGTATCAAACTTCTCAGAATAATAAACCCACACCGATGCCAGTGTTGGATTTATTAAAAAATGCACACAGAGGGCATCTTAGAGATACCCCCTGTATTTTACCCAATTGTTCAGTGCAGGACTGACTGGTCTGTGCCAGCCTGCTGCTGAGAGACGAGTTTCTGACCCCATGTGGTGAGAGCCTTTGTGCTCTCTGAGGACAGAAACAAAAGCCTGCTCTGGGTGGAGGTGCTTAACACCTCCCCCCTGTAGGAACTGTAACACCTAGCAGTGAGCCTCAAAGGCTCAGGCTTCGTGTTACAATGCCCCAGGGCACTCCAGCTAGTGGAGATGCCCGCCCCCTGGACACAGCCCCCACTTTTGGTGGCAAGTCCAGGAGAGATAATGAGAAAAAGAAGGAGGAGTCACTGGCCAGTCAGGACAGCCCCTAAGGTGTCCTGAGCTGAGGTGACTCTGACTTTTAGAAATCCTCCATCTTGCAGATGGAGGATTCCCCCAATAGGATTAGGGATGTGCCCCCCTCCCCTCAGGGAGGAGGCACAAAGAGGGTGTAGCCACACTCAGGGCTAGTAGCCATTGGCTACTAACCCCCCCGACCTAAACACACCCCTAAATCGAGTATTTAGGGGCTCCCAGAACACAGCAAGATAGATTCCTACAACCTAAGAAGAAGAGGACTGCTGAACTGAAAAACCTGCAGAGAAGACGGAGACACCAACTGCTTTGGCCCCAGCTCTACCGGCCTGTCTCCCCACTTCTAAAGACACTGCTCCAGCGACGCGTTCCCAGGGTCCAGCAACCTCTGAAGCCTCAGAGGACTACCCTACATCTAGAAGGACCAAGAACTCCAGAGGACAGCGGCTCTGTTCCACAAAGACTGCAACTTTGCAACAAAGAAGCAACTTTGAAACAACACACATTTCCCGCCGGAAGCGTGAGACTTGGCACTCTGCACCCGACGCCCCCGGCTCGACTTGTGGAGAACAAACACCACAGGGAGGACTCCCCGGCGACTACGAGACCGTGATTAGCCAGAGTTGACCCCCTGAGCCCCCACAGCGACGCCTGCAGAGGGAATCCCGAGGCTCGCCCTGACCGCGACTGCCTGCTTCAAAGACCCGACGCCTGGTAAAAACTCTGCACCCGCAGCCCCCAGGACCTGAAGGATCCGACCTCCAGTGCAGGAACGACCCCCAGGTGGCCCTCTCCCTTGCCCAGGTGGTGGCTACCCCGAGGAGCCCCCCCCTTGCCTGCATCGCTGAAGAGACCCCTTGGTCTCCCATTGAAACCTATTGCGAACCCGACGCCTGTTTGCACACTGCACCCGGCCGCCCCCGTGCCGTTGAGGGTGTACTTTTTGTGCTGACTTGTGTCCCCCCCCGGTGCCCTACAAAACCCCCCTGGTCTGCCCTCCGAAGACGCGGGTACTTACCTGCTGGCAGACTGGAACCGGGGCACCCCCTTCTCAATTGAAGCCTATGCGTTTTGGGCACCACTTTGACCTCTGCACCTAACCGGCCCGAGCTGCTGGTGTGATAACTTTGGGGTTGCTCTGAACCCCCAACAGTGGACTACCTTAAACCCAAACTTGAACCCCGTAGGTGGTTTACTTACCTGCAAAAACTAACAAATACTTACCTCCCCAAGGAACTGTTGAAAATTGCACTGTGTCTAGTTTTAAAATAGCTATATGTCATTTATGTGAAAACTGTATATGCTATTTTACTAATTCAAAGTTCCTAAAGTACCTACCTGAAATACCTTTCATTTGAAGTATTACTTGTAAATCTTGAACCTGTGGTTCTTAAAATAAACTAAGAAAATATATTTTTCTATACAAAAACCTATTGGCCTGGAATTGTCTCTGAGTGTGTGTTCCTCATTTATTGCCTGTGTGTGTACAACAAATGCTTAACACTACCCTCTGATAAGCCTACTGCTCGACCACACTACCACAAAATAGAGCATTAGAATTATCTCTTTTTGCCACTATCTTACCTCTAAGGGGAACCCTTGGACTCTGTGCATACTATTCCTTACTTTGAAATAGTGCATACAGAGCCAACTTCCTACAATCCCCATTTACAGTCACTCATGTATGCATAATAACAACACACTATGACCTACATTTTTAGGTAATGAACAAAGATAAGTATTCTCACATATAAAACAGACTGAGTATATATAATTCTTGTATACATATACAATGCATACTCAATTACATAGATACAGCTACATGCACATTGGCATATTTACATATCTAGACATGCATGTACATTGAATGCATACAAATTCATGCATTCTCCAAATCAAATATTATTTTAAATATATTTGTATTCACATACAAGTATGCATAAATTTTTCATGTAAACATATGTACATAAACACTTATGCAGGTACATCCCCATAGAAAGCCGCTAGCCACCCAGGATGTATTGCTTGGGGTCAAGGACAACAAGTTTTCATGTTTATTTTGTCCTTGGGACTAGTAAGTGCAAACTCCTGCAGTACAAACTCTTTGGCTGACAGTTTTCAGGGATGGAACTGACTGCAGTTGAGGTATTAGTTGTGCCCATATATTAATGTTGTTTGAACTTGTATTTATGGTTCATTAATGCAAGCCTAAATAAATGTTGTAGGTTGACGTGTACACACTTTTGAAAGGTTCAAGAATATGAGGCTACATATACTGCTCCCAGAATGCTCTGACTGAATGCAAATGTTTGCAGAAACTTGCAAGCAAGACTGATGATTCTTTGTTTTCAAAATAAAACGTTCAGAAAAAATGCAGGTAGGAAAAAAACATGTTTTGCTAAGTTACTGTGACATTTTAGGTACTATTTCTTTGAAGCATAATTTAGTAAAATGTGTTAGTACATTCTAGCATTTCCAAATAACATTCATTAGGGAAAATCAGTGTAACCATTGTCAACAAGATTATGGGAAACACTAAAATAAAAAAGCACTGGCAAAGCCATCTGAGCCAGCATTGGTTGTCAGCCTTTTGTTTTTTTCCAATGCATGTCTTGCGTTGATATGCCTTTTGTAACACTTTGTTGTGTGAGCTGCCAGGTCCTCACCATTGTAACAAACATTGGCAAAAAGCTGAAAACGTTTTTTGGTCTCAAAAAGCACACATTGCACAGTAGTTCCTGACAATGAACAAACCTACTTTCTGTGATAATATGCTAGCTGTGGAAAAGCAGAATGCTATCACTCACAGTAAAGCTATCCGATAAATAGACAAATGGAATTTTAATAAAAAAACAAAATGTCTTGGTTAACGCCAGACCTAATTAGAAGCTCAATTCTTTAAAAAAAAAAAAGTCACAAAAGTGTACCGATGGTAAATATCTTTGAATTACTGGCTTTCATGAATTCACAGAAGTAGACCAGGAAATCATACTCCTAGAAAATATTTGTGTACTGTATTTTAACACAAGCAAATAGCATTTGTAGATTTGCTTATGGGAACATTTATTGAGCATTTACAAGTTCACTTTCCCTCCAACCAATTTTTTTTTTTTTTTTTAACTAGCGCTGAAAGAACTTCCACTTCAGCCCTTGTCAGGAGTAGATATCCAACTTTTCTGAGTTTGGGAAAAGATTAGAGCAGAGCCGGTGAAAATCCTTAAGACATGCAAGCTAGCAGGTTTGCACAGACTCAAAATCATTCCAGCCCTGGAACTTTACTGCTTCATCCAGCTCCAGTATGTTGATTTGTGGAAAGGTGGAAAAATAAGGAAATTGCTATAGTAAGGCTCGAAATTGCTAGTAGTCAATCACTACTACAGTATTAGCCCTGGAATAATCAGAGAAGATATTATCAGAGCTCTTACATAATGAGTTTGTTTCCATAATGTGTTGCCATATTACATGGCACCAAAAGCACAAGTAGATTTTTTTACAGGACAAGTAGATTTAAGAAGCAACCTGTCCCGTGCACAAGTAGAAATTTTATTAAATTCCACACCCCTACATACACACAAACATACACGGATAGACATATGCATTCACATATACATGCACATAATCCCTATACACCTACACATATATACATGCCCATTTCAATGTCACAACATGGAGACATATAAAAATTTAAAATCTAAAAATGCACATGCATTGTTATATATTCATAGAAGAGAGATTTTAATAAGCATATATAAATTGCAATGTGTTGTTTTAATGCGTTGTTCATACTACAGCTGTATATTGTTCTGTCATGAGTATTTTGATTAGGTGGGGAAGAGTAAGCTTTTGACTAGACTTCTGAAACCAATTTGGTTCTTAGTGGACATTATTTGATCAAAGAGTGCTCAAAAGGCAACAAAGCTCCTTTCTCTAAATACAGGGATACTGCTGCAAAATATCAATGCTCTCCTTGAAGACGTAAGAGAAACACAGCTTACAAGAAACATGCGATTTGGCATGTGGATGTTCACATAAAAATGTTCATTACTGGAATTCTAAAAGAAGATTTTCTAGTCTAGACTACAAACTATACATTGTAAGCCCTTCCACTAGAAATATAGACTGATTGCTCTGCTCTACCAGTCATTGCTAAACCAGCCCAAAGGTCTCCAATTTTAACCTCCGGGAAACTGGCCCATCCATCAAGACAAATGAAACAATAACTATAAATTGAGATAGGGTCATGACTGCTTTTTAGGGGCATTATTGTGTGTTTATGATGCACTAAATTAGATGGACTGTAAAACAAATGTGCATTTTATCCTAGACTCCAAAGCGTAAAAAAAAACACTGGCCTGAAGTTCCTCCCCTGAAAAAGATGCTGGCCCCTAGTAAGGGACTTGATTAGCTTCAACATACTTTATCAATATCCATATTTCCCCTCGAAATGCCCCACCCACATGCATAATTCCCCTTGCCCTCTGGTACAAAGCCACTTAAACATACTGAAATTCTCAGGCCTTGTAAAGAGTCCACCACCCATCAATGCTTAAAGGAGAATCTATTTGTTATGCTGATTACAAATGGATAAAAACGCTTATGTCACCTTTTTGGAAAATGTTCTCTGGTCAGCTTTTAGTTTAATATTTTCAATATGCTACAAAAAAAGAGGTTTACAAAATGAAAAGTATTTAGGAGGGCCCGACTAGCCAGTGCTGATGTTCACAGCATTCTGAACACAACACTGTTGTTATATGGCAAAACAGTAAATACAGACAGGGCCTAAACCTGCAGCTAGGGCCCTATGCAAAGAGGTACAACTCCCACCCAATCACTTTTCTTTCTCTACAAATTTGTCCACCCTTCCAGTACAAATCTCTGCTGCAGGGTCTCACTGCAGACTGACAAGCACATTATAGCAAAACAGAGCCTGACACATAAAAGCAGAAATCAACCATTTTTTTAAAGATTAAAATTACCACCCTGAACCATGTGTCAGTATGTCAAGCAAACTTTGCAGCATGGTTTTGTTTAATACTTGTTTATTCACTGGGTTTTTAACTGTGCATGTTAATAATGTTTATTGTTTTAACTGACTAATAAATGAACATGACTAGTGAAATTAGAAAAAAAAAAAAAAAAAAAAGGATGAGCCAGTACCCACGCATAGTAATGTTTTGTTTTATGGATCCTTGTTTATTCCCTGAGTTTTTAACTGTCTATTTTAATAACGCTTATGATTTATGATTAGTAATTGACTAATAAACTATTTGGACTAGTGACTAGCATGTAAAAGTACACAGATCATTTCTCGTGAACTCATATGGGAGGAAGCATTGGTTGGTTTTGGTTTGTGGGAGATAAAGTGAGTTACTTGGGTGTCCTTGGGGAATGCAGGGGCGGCTCCTCCGCAATGGTGGAGAAGCGTCGCCCCCCCTGACCAAGAGCCAGGAGATGAAAAATACAACGATAGTTGACTATCGTTTTATTTTTCATCTGCTGGCACAGCCAGCAGTGCAGGGAGGGGTGGGGCTGGGTCATGGGAGGGAGGATGAGGAAAGACTGCACCTAAGAGCGCATGTGTGTTTGGCCAGCCATCCTAGGCCAGCCAAACACACATGCACACTTAGGTTTCTCCAGCCTGGCTGTGTTGAACAGCCGGGCTGGAGAAAATGCACAGACCCCAGAGCTGTGTCTGAGCGGCAGTCCAAGTGGTTCCCAACCTGTGGTCTGGGGACCCCTGGGGGTCCACAAACCCTCCTCAGGGGATCTCCGACTGCTTAGAAAAATAAATGATATTAATAGATTAGGTCCACAGCTTTTAGTAATGATTCAGTGGGGGAGTCCTTGGATACCAATAATGATTCAGTCAGGGTCCCCGTGTTCCGGTAATGATAAAGTAGGGGTCCGCAGTAGTCAAAAGGTTGGGAACTACTGGCTCAGACAATTAAAAAAAAACAACAAAAAAAACATACCTTTCCTGCCGTTCCCACCGACTCCTGCCGCCTCGCTCGTCGCTCCTCTTCTTGTGGTGTCCCAGCATTCGCTGCGACACCAGCACAGGCTCTCCAGCAATCCAGGCGCTGTTAGCACTGGCTCCCCAGCAATCATGGCACTGCTTTCATGCAGAGAATGCTGAGACTCTAGCACAGGCTCCCCATCAATCCAGGTGCTGTTAGCACTAATGCCCCAGCAATCATGGTGCTGCTTTCATGCAGCGCCAGATTGCTGGGGAGCCTTTGCTGGGACACCACAATAAGAGGAGCGATGAGTATGGCAGCAGGAATCGGCAGGAAAAGTACATTTTATTTGATTTTTTTCAATTGTTTACCCTGCCCCAGTTGCCCCCCCACACCACCCCCGTAGTCCCACCTTGACATTTGCAGCAGCCACCTCTGGGACAGTGACCAGACATTTTAAATGGTACAGGAATTCTCCAGAGTGTTGGATCTGGGGTACGGTGCCCCGTTCACAGAAACTAAAGAAGCAAACAAAGTCAAACCTAAGACAAGTCCTTCACTGGTCATTCACATTCCTCTTGCTACAAAATTACCAAAGTGGTGGATAGTAAGCAATGTGGTGCACGCAAGACTTAACAAGCATTTGGAATGCAATAGTCTTGTGTTTGCTCGAGTTAGAGCTCATAGTGTTGTAAATTACTGACTGGACTTTTATTGCCACACAGACTGAAAACAACAAGAGGAAGAGAGCGAGAGCGAGCTGGCCCTGGAAAAGCCCCCCTCTGATGTTGGTTTATGTTTACAGAGGGAGCTGGTGGGGAGGAGGGACTGAACGCACACCCACGGTGCAAGGCAGACAGGCCAATACTGAAAGAAAAAAATCCCCTTCAGAAACAGGACATAGCGTAATTACACAGTGCTTTGTGCTGCTCCCAAAGTGATAAAAGGCACGACAAAGAGGCAGAACAAGCAAGCAAGGATTTTTGAAGGACACTGCAACTAACAAATCAAAATGCTGGAACTCACTCTATTGTATACTTTAGTATACAGCAGGCCGAACGCTAACGCTCAACCTAAAAACGCTGATCCCGCACAGCCTCAGTGTGTCTCAGAGCACACCTGTGCTTTATGAAACTGCTTGTATATGGCCTATGCTTTCTACCCTTACTTATTTAAGGTACTCTGACCTGACTTACTAGCATTCTCATCTGATATGGCTTACAAACATCCTCTACAGCTACCTTCCAAACAGCCTTAATGCTGCAAACAATTTAATTTACTACCTGCAACCTGCTTGACTTTGTATAGGGGGAGGGTAAGGTCTAGCAAACTAATCTCCTTGCCTAACCCCTTCTTGGAACTTAAGCCTACTCCTACTGTTGCGCCTGCAGGCAGATATTTCTAAATTTTCTTATTCAACTGAGGATGCATTATGTTGCATTATAAGTTTTTTATGCCTCTCACCTAAAGGTAGCATTCTCTAGAAGTCAACATAGTGTGTATATTAGAGTTGCCACCTGTCTCCAGTGGCCCTAAATTATGTCGATTTTAAACAGAGGTAAAAAAAAATCTTATCAGCTACACCTAGGCAAAGTAAATGGATATGTGCCACTATTTGCTTTATGATCCATAATATCACAGTTGAGTTCACCTGCAATTAAAACATTTAAGGTGGGCTTCTATGAGACTTTACAGAGTCCTAGAGTTATAGACCATTTTTCAAATGAGGAACAAACACGTTTGCAAGAAAATCTGCAGAAGCTAAAGCATCATGTTAAGTACATTGAATTGTAGATTTCGCCTAGGATTAGAAGTCGAAAATGAAAAGAAAACATGCATTGAGCTATTGTGGTTGGCCTACCTCACTGTGTTTTGAGGTTAGGCTTAATGAATGGCCCAACACAGGTTATTCATTAGACTATACAAGAATAAGTGACCAGGGAGCGCTCTGTAGAACTACCTGCTTCGAGATTAGCTGAGTTAGAGGGATAAGCAAGTATCATGCTTCAGGAATGGAGTTTTGGTGTTTCAAAGTGATTATGTCCCATCTGTTGTCTTCACCAGAGGCGCTGTAAATTCTGTCTTAATGAAGCCAGTTTGAAGATAGACTTTCACTGTAATTGCGTTTGTGAATGCATATTACTGCACTGCCTGACAATAAGGATCTACTGCTTTCAAAGTGGTTCATGGTCTTACGTCCTTCAAGTCCTATTACAGAGATGCAATGGAAAGAGCACGTCTGCACAAAAAGGCAGAACATAACAGCAATCAAGCCCAGCAGTGTGAGAATTCAAATGAACACTGGTGGCAAGACTCGGCCTCCAACCCTCCTTCAATCCCCCCCCCCCACACACACACACATACACACACACCAATTGTAACTGTTGCAAGATGCTAAAACCTATTTAATTGCTTTGAAAACAGGAAAAATAATATAAAGTCACCCTTAGCAACACAACCCATAAATGCATAGTTTTCTGTAGAAAATTAAATGTATTAAGCTTAACAACTGCAGATGGCGCTGACGGCTCCATGTAGACATTTCACCAAATGATTAATCCTGGGTTTAAGTTTTAACAAATGAGTGCATTGTGGGAGTTGTAGTATTCATTTGCTTGAAATTAAGAAGACCACCAGACAACAATGACTAGCAAAGGGAAAAAGCCAAGGACGGAGTGTGTGTCATACATCTAGTGATCTGGCCACACAAAAAGTCTCTCCTATTAGAACTACATTGCATGAATACATCAGAGGCCAGGGAGATTGAATGGGCATGCAAACAGTACGGTACTAGTAGCTACAGTGATGATCCCGCACTGGGCACGGTTTGGATGAACATGAATAAATATCCCATCACGCAGCATCCAAGGACTATAAAGGTGTTTCACTTCACTCTTTTTGCCACTTCGAACTTTTTTTTAGTTCTTACGTTTTAAACCAAAACAGATGTGCACCCAACAAAGACAGTAATGCGCCCCTTGTAGGGCACTATTTTAACACAGTTCGAGACACATATTAACATATACACTCGAAGTGCAGATAGACGTATATTAGCATATGTAACCTGCAAAGTATAGTGCACGGACTGTAAGTCAGCACTGAGAGGTTGAGGAGTCAGCGTGTGGCGGAATGCCTATTGCAGTGTCCTGGGCAGCAGGGTGGTTGTGTCCATGGGTGTCCATCAACTCTGGGTCATTCAGGGTCAGCAAGTAGTCTTGTAATGGCTTCCAGATACCTCTGGCGTGAGGTGGGGCGGCGGGGGGGTTGTAGAGAGGCATATACCTCGCGCGTTGTGTCACAGTATATAAGGCTTTGGAGCCATGCCCGTGACATAGGTGGGGATCTTACAGAACCCAACGCAGGACCATTTTGCGTCTAGCTAGTAGGAGGGCTATAGCTGCGAAGCGTCGTAGTGGTTTGGCAATAGTCTTCACATAACCCAGTAATGCATCAGGGGATCAGAGGTAACACTGACCCTCCAACATTGATGGAAGTATAGTGAAAACATCCCTCCAGCACTCTGCCACCCGGTCACATGTCCATGTCAAATAAGCAACATTACATTTCAAACAAGCAGAGGCTCGAGTCTGGTCTAGTTTGGCAAAGGCACTGGGTGTCATGTATATTCTGCGTAGAACTTTGTAATGTATGAGCTTGTGCCTGTGGTTAAGGGAGCCATACGCGTTTGGGTGCAGCATGAGTATCATCATTTATCTGATAGTTGATGTCCCAGCTCTGCCTCCCAGGCCCATGCACCCTCTGGTCTTGAACAGGGAGGAGGTTAAAGGATGTGTGATACAGCTTGGATCTTAAGCCAATGCTGGGGTCAGCAGTGATAAGTAGTGCAAGGGGCGGGAAGTCATTCGGTGCAGGTGGGTAAAAGTGTACAAGGGACCACAGTGTACTCTGCAGACGGCGAAGGACAAAATGGTTCATATATGTTGCAGTCGAGAAACAAACATCTTCAGTCCATGAAAATACATGACCGCCTAGAAAGAGGTTACCTAGGGTAGAACGTTGGAGAGAGCAAAGCATGAGGAGCATCAGTTTTTCCTGAGTGTGTGGGAGCCAAGGAATATCTCCCAGAGGAATCGCCGATGAGTATAACAGGTTGCAAGACAGAAGGTGCGCCAACCACCGCCATACCCTGCAAGTCGTGGCTAGCGTGTGGACATCCGTGGGGTCCAAAGAGCACCAGACAGGTGCAGCTATTGTAAGCCGGTGGGAAACGCCAGGTCCCTCTCCGGTATGGTGTATGGTAACCGGGCGTCAGAATGATACCAGTAGTATGCATAATGACATTGTGCAGTTAAGTAACATAACTGTAAAAAGAAGAACACCAAAACATCTGCGTTCACACAGGAGTGTTAGTACCTCCCAACGTATGCGAAGTTGCTTCTCAACCCATTTCAAACACTTCAGGGAGCTCTGAAGTGTAGAGAAAAATGAATCTGTAAGGGGGATTTGGATGTTGACAAATAAATATAAGAACCGTGGAAGCACTATCATTTTAATAAGTACGATACGGCCTGCCACGGACAAAGGGAGACGGATCCAGTGGTCAATCTGAGGGACACTATGAAGGGGCGCGAACACTGGGCGGCGCTTGAGAGACAATGATCTGTGGGGCACAAATTCAGACTGAGCAGGCAAAATTATTTGATCCAGTAGAAAGGACAACCGGTTAGCCACCAATTTAACCAGGATTTTGTTGTCAAAGTTCAATAAGGACAGTGATCGGTAGGAGTCACACAAAGTGGGGTCGTTGGCAGGTTTTATTAATAGAGTGATCACTGATTCCCAGAGCGAGGGCAGGAGCTCCCAGTTATCCAGAGCCTCCTGGTACATGTCTAGCAAATATGGGGGATGGGGGGGGGGGCAGGAGGTGCTTGTGTGCCTTTTAAAAGACACCAGTAAAACTGTCCGAGCCAGGTGCCTTGGAGCCATCAAATGAATTGATGGCGAGGACTATCTCTTCTACAGTGAAGGGCTCGCTCAGATACTGCTGTTGCACCAAGCTCAGCCATACCATGGCCACCTCTTCAAGGTATTGCACCTACGCAGGGGAGCAGACGGTTATTCGAGTGGTGTAAAGCTATGTGTAGTAATTAAGAAGTTGTGTCTGCACTTTGGAGGAGTTTGAAGTCCTAGAGCCATCAGGCCACTGTAGTTCAGGGTTACATTAAATCGAGCTGGGCAGCCTTAGAAGGCATGCCAGGGTACGATTCGGTCTGTCGCTCTCACCATATCGACGCACCCTAGCGTATTCATCCAAGAATTTTGCCTTGCGTTCCGCCAACTCCCAAAATGCATCCATCAGGTTGGCGCTGGTGAACAAGTGTAACCTCGCAGCTCGCGAGGCGTCTCCGTGGTCCACGTCCACCAGTACTGCCTCCACACAGCCAATATCCCAATGGATGGCTCACAGGACACCGTAATGCTTAGCTATGTTGATCCCTCTAATGTAGGACTTAAAGGCATCCTACAATATGGCTTTCGCTGTAACTGACGCTGTGTTTATGGCGAAGTATTCTGTGATAGCAGAACTGAGGTCTGAGCGGAACACTTTGTTGTGTAGCGCCATGGCGGGGAAGGGCCAGATGGCCTGGGGAGTGATCAGAGAGGCTGTGTGGGAGATGGGAAACAGAACCGAGCCAAGGCCATATCGTAGGCGACATGAGCCAAAAATCTATGTGGTATTGGGTATCATGCGGGCGGAATAAAATGTGTATGTCAACACTGTACCGGGAGAGAGCCGCCATGGGTCTTGTAGTGAATGGGTCCCACAGGTCACATAATACTTTCAGGAATTGACGTTTGTTAGCGGGATGCGTGGACGTGGTAGCCAATCATGTGTCTTGGAGCAAGTTGAAGTCATCCCCAAACATCAAATGATCTGCGGGTTTCCTATCAATGTGAGTTTGGAGTGTATTAAAGAAATCAAGGGATCCAATATTGAGGGTGTATATACTGAGTAATGCAACCCTACGGCCAGCCAGGATGTCTCTCACAAGT
Organism: Pleurodeles waltl; assembly: GCF_031143425.1. Taxonomy (NCBI): domain Eukaryota; kingdom Metazoa; phylum Chordata; class Amphibia; order Caudata; family Salamandridae; genus Pleurodeles; species Pleurodeles waltl. Next base: position 958,071,020 of record NC_090443.1, read on the forward strand.
AGATATCTACAGTGTTAGTCTATGATAGTTTGCTGATGATGGAAAGGTAGATTTTATGGTTCAGAATACCGGCCCCTACGTAAGTATGCGCTCTAATTTGAGTATTATTGATGGGGGCCCCATTGTTTAGCAAAAGTGCAGCTGGAAGTAGGTGACAGATGGGTCTCCTGCAGAAACAACCTGTTTTCCATGCCTGGATAGGTATAGATCTATTTCCCTTTGCATGGATTGTTTAGGTCTCTGATGTTCCAGGACATTAATGTAACATATGAGGTGGCCGCTGTTTTGCCTGTGTATCAGTCATCTGTATGAGAAGAAATGGTACTGATGTGTCTCATGTGTGCACGTAATAACAAAAAAAGAAATGCAAATAAATAATAGCATAACAATCTGGGTACAAACATTCCCACCTCCACCATCCACACCTGCCGAGGAAATGGCTAAACCATAACAAACCCATTACATAATTTAACGTGGTGTCAACCATGGGGGGGGGGGGGGGGGGGGGTGACGACGCTACCGCAGGTGGCCCCTGTGTCACAAAGGTAGGCGGGGAACAGTACATTGTTGTTGAGGAGCCAGGTGACAAGACCGGTCAACGCGGTTTGTAAAAGCGAATATGTTCGGGCGCAGGGCAGGTTAAAGTGTACAAAGAGCAGGCACCAAAACACAGGTGGCGCAATCTTTTATGAGCCCAATCTTTGACTAGTTTACCGGAAACATGTCTTGGCTAGAAGTTTCAGGGTTATGTGTTGGGGATTGACTCCGTGACGAGCGAGCTGAATTTGTGGTCTCTGAAATGCTTCTTGAAGAAGTCAATCACCTCAGCAGGCTTGTCGAAAATACGCGTTTTATTTACCCTGTACATCTACACAGAGCCTGGCAGGGTACATCCTACTGTATCAGAGTCAGAGTCCTCAGAGGCAGCCTTTGCGCCCTGAAATTTCCATCTGGCCTCCTGCACTGCCATGGTGAAGTCGGGATAAATGGAAATAGTAGCTCCTGGTAGTGCAGAGGGGTCTTCTCACAAGCCAGGTGCAGCGCTATGTCACTGCCCCTATAATTTAAAAAGCGGACGACAAGCGGGGGAGAGACTCCTGGCACAAGGACCGTCATGAGTGATCTATGTGCGCGTTCAACCACAAATGTAGGAGTGAAGCTAGGAAGTTCAAAAAGCTCAGAGAGCAAGTGTTCAACAAAAAGATTCATGCGCCCCGTGTTCGTCGTTTCATCCACCCTCAGAGTACGAATATTGTTGCACCTACCCAGTGCCTCGTTTTTAATGGTAACAGTATGTAGGCAGGACTCCAGCACTTGTAACCTCTTGGTCATTTGGCAGTATTGTCCTCTACTTTTGATATCCGGTCGTCCGCATGCTCCAGTCGTGTATCTTGTCCGTTGAGGCGTTCCCCCATGCCATCAAGACAGCTAGCTATGGTGGTGAATCTGGCTTCAATGGCCTTGAAGTCAGCACAGAGTTTCAGCATTATAGTAGTGGCGTTGATGGAAAGATCAATGTCATCGCACCGTGAGGCCCCATAATCAGACACTGTAGGTGCGCTCAGCATGGGTGTTTGCTTTTGCTTGCCAAACTCGAGCTTTGGCTGTTTAGGATCTCTTTTACCCATCATCAATGGGGTAGTGTGCAGTCACAGGGCGGGTAGTGGTAGATTTACTAATAATAGGAGCCAGAACTCCAGTGCAGCCCTCACAGTAGGCTCCCAGGGAGATAGGGAGGTTCCTCACCTCATGTACAGCGTAGGCTCTACAAATCATGGCCGCAAAGCAGTTATTCCTCCCTAGATGAGTGGCAGATCAACTTAATAATCTGTGCGGCATTGGTATAACAGCGAGCGGCGTAGCATAGATTTATGGGAACATGTCTATGAGCCAGTATCCTGTCAGGAGGTTAAGAGTGTCACCACTAGGCCAAGGAATAGGCCAGTTTCTGTTCAGACAATGGCCACCACATGGCTTTACAAATACAGAGGGCCTTCAATGAGAAAATATTCAGCATGAGCAGATCGGGTGGGGAAGCGGATAATGTACTTGCTAAGTCATTTGCAGAGCAATCACAACTTCACCACATTCCGATCGTGGCAGGTGCACCCTCTCCAGAGGGTGTGACAATCAATGAGGCCTAGAGAGGCCTGCCACCTTGAGGCGGCAGACGGCCCTGGCCACACTCCGCTGTGCCGTGGCCGCATTGGCCGGGTCCTGTAGGGCTGAACCGGCTCCCCTGTACCACCATGTATTTGGGTCGGTGGGGGGCGAAAGGCATACAATGAATGCAAGCCACAGCCTGCCCCGAATCCCCCCCCCCCACGCCACTCCCTCCAGGTAGTCTTCTATCAGTGCCTGTCAATGTACAGGCAACACCTGGTCCGGATCTACTGGCTCTGCCGAGTTCGGGGACCAACCCATGGGAGCTCGAACGCCAAGCAGTCATTTTGGTCGACGGAGTAGCCACGCTCCTTTTACACTTCAATCTTGATCTTTTGAGAAGAGAGAGTGAAGATTAAGTGAACGTGAAACTGTGTCTATTTAGCCACCTTCTAATCAACATCTGCTTGGGAATCTATTGTGTAACTCTGTGTTAATACGGATCTGTATGTGTCTTGTCTGTTTGTGAAGGCCCCTTGGAATTAGTAGGTGTGCATGGGTCTGTGTATTTATGCTTGTCTGTACATGAGCGACATAACTGTGTGCAAATGGGTGCATGCAGGTCTGCTGCTCTGTGTGTGAGGTCTATGGACAGGGCCCCTGGAGTTATCCAGTAGGGAAGCACCAATATATGCACCAAGGTTGACTAAATTGTGTGGCAAGAAAAGAAACATGGTAATTCCCGCTGGGCAAAGATTTTACCTCATTGTACCAGTTTAGCAAATGCCGAAATTACTAAATGAAATGTGACCAGTTAACCTTTGCGAGAGGCCTTCCACTGCACGCAAACACATTGCCACGTTTTTTGTAATTTTTGATCCGTTTGAGCTAGAAACATTATTTTGTTAAAATCTGCAGATTATGCAGCATCTGATGAGTTGTATGGCAAATGTAGCAAATCCATAAGTATGTGATAAAAAAATTGCAAAACTCCAGTGTCCCTGTTTATAGGTCTGCTGGTCTGACACTCTGTGATGGTCTGTGAGCATGGGTGTCTGTGGAAACATACAAGGGACAGACCAACAACTTGCTTTATCTCTGTGGCTTTGTGAATATCAGCTAGTCTGGACTTGCTATGTACAGGTCTGCTGGTCTGTCAGAGGGTTCACTGTCCTGCTTTCATATATTTACATTTGTGTAAACGTGTGCATGTATGATGTGTCTCTGTGTATGCAGTTTAATAAAGTAAAACCCATTTGCTTTGTCGCTGCTTATTTATTTGTAGAAAAGCATCTCAGTCCTATCAAAAGAAGACAACCCCTGTAGATGATGAACAAACAACCTCACACGCAAGGGACAACCAAACATTAAAACATTGTCCTTAGAAAAAAAGCTTCCGTTCAGATATGAACTGTACAGGTTGCGTTGATGATTATTTGAACCCTTGCAAAAGCTGTCGGATGGATTTCAACATAACGTCAGCCACCCTAAAAGGCCCACATTACTTCACAGAAACAAATCAACCCTGCAGCCCTCAACCACAATAACTCAAAAAGACGCCAGAGAAACCGCTGACCCTAATATGATTGGAAGACCTCGATGTAGCGCGAGATGGGAATTCTAATGCAAATGATCCTGCGCCTGGCGCCTTGGCTGACCCATCACTGCAGCCGTCTTCAATATTTACTAGCTTAAGGCCAAATGTGTGCGTTAATTAGTGAGCTTACTGAAGCACAAGATTAAACCACGTCTACAGACTTGTACCTCTCTCCATGCCAGAGCTTTCCATCAAAGCAGCCCCAGGTGGGACTAGACTGCTCAAATGTAGAGGGAGAACATATCAAAATGTTCTTTAAATATGAATAAAAGGCCACGCAGCTGGCAGCAATGCGCAAGGCAGAGCCTTTGTGCAGCTTCTCGCAGGATGGCCAAACAGAACATGTTCATGGTTTATCTGCAACAACGGGCGCTGGCAGAGAGACAGTTTCTGGTAAAGGTCACTTAAAATTCCAGATAGAGATGGAACAGAATGCTGTAGATATGATACATTATTCTGTCTCGGGACATGCTGGGAACCCTTGCCAGGCCAGAGAGAGAAGAACATTTCAAGTCAGTATTTCCACAGTTGGCGTCTGTGTCATAATCTTGTGAGAGTAGGCAGCAAAGAAACCCAACTCACTCAAACAAGAAAATAAGCATACATTCATTACACAGGCTGGGAGATCTACACGACTTTGTGTCCCAAAAATTATTTTAAATATTTACAGCAGAAAATTGTAGATTCCTTATTTTAAACAAAATATTCTCCATGGTGCCTCCATAGAAAAGAAGCACTCAAAAAACATTCGACAAAACAGCAAATGTCCTTAGAAGTTTGACATCAAGACACCAATGACATTAAAACGAAGGCAAGCATTGACAAATCCAGTAAGTCTTCTTTTGACAAGTCTGCAGTTGTTTTTTTTTTTTAAACTGTTGAAGTGAACATTATAAGTGTAAAACAAATAAAAGCTAAAACAAATACGTAGCAATAAAAGATGGCATGAATGTTTGCTAAAAAAGCAAGAAATTACTAAACCACTGCACAAACAAGTAAAAGCTGATTGGCCTACCAGCCCTGGCACCGAAATGGAATACAATCTAGGAGGATGTGCACATGTGCAAGAGCAAAACGCTGTCCCTCACAGTAAAGGGAGCCAATGGCTGGAGTGGGCCGACTCACTGCCCCATACTTTAGGCTGTGGGGAGCAGAAGAGGAGAACTAAATACAAACAACACTTGAACAGAACAACAGATGAAGAAGACTGATTGAAAGTCCCTCTATGTTTGTACCTGTGCATTTTATTGTGATTCTTTTGAAAACATAGCGCTAGCAAAACAGCTGGAGCTGCCTCTAGGCCAGCCCTAAAAAGGAGCTTGAACGGTGGCACACGTGGAAGGGGACATTGGCTCTGAAGTCTAAACTGACTGTTTTCACATGAGGAGACTCAAAAACGATACCAAAGCTAGTGAATCTTAGACTCTAGGACACTACATCCACTATAAACAAGCACTGGCAAAGCCAATAAATGTGGCCTTGGCAAGCTGGTGCAAAGGTAGTTTGTAATTTTTAGTGCAAGCATATGGCATAAATAAAAAAAGAAAGCCTGTTGACTAAACAGGGTACTCATACGTTTGCAATAAAAATAAAAAAAACACACCACACGCAAAAGGATGACAAAGAAATTAGAAGGGATACAGAATCGCTAGAAAAAAAAAACAGTCTACGTATTGGCCCACCAGCCACAGCATCGAAGTGTGTGCCTGTTTTTAGGCGGATGTGCGCATGAGATCAGATAAAAATGCTGTCACTCTAAGTGCAGGAAAAACAATGGCTGAAATAGCCTGACCCACTGCCCCAAGCAGTGTGCTGCGGAAGGCGGGAATAAAACGTGAATGACAAGTAAACAGACCAATGGATGAACAGAAATGACTTTAAACCATTCTATAGAGGCATTTATTCTTTATTTAGTTTTTTCTTTATTACGTGAGGCTGACAAGACAGGTAAAGCTCTCACTGGGTCAAAGACACACGAAATGTGCCCCAAATGCTGGCATGAGGAAGTTTCAAAAGTGCTGACGACTGCAGAAACCAACACCACCTGCACTCCAACGTCAGTACACCGAAAGCTGCTGGTCCCACAACAGACGTCAGAGAAAGGGAACCACGTTACAAAAGAACAGAGGCTGAAACTGTAAAGACCACATCAAGGTTAGACAGTGCTTTAAATGGAAATGTCGAAGTGCAGATACTCTCTCTTCTGAGTACCTGTTTGCTCTTCAGAAGTGCTGGTACTCTCACATTAAATGTATTGCAGGAGTGATGAGAACTGCAGGTATTCTCACTTCCAAATGAAAGAAGTTCAGGTACTCAGTTCCAGACAGTACCTGCCCATTTAAAGCACGGCGTTTAGAAGGATGGAATGCGTTCCCCTTTTTAAGTACAGACTGTTATCCCAATACGTCTTGACTCAGGAAGAAGGTTCTTTCCAGTCATCACACGCATGAAAGTGTACCAAAGCCAGAGAGATTATGATTGGTACAGCCATGACAGTGTTTAGGCGAATCAGTACCCACCACCAGCAAAAATCATTAGTCGTCCTGTGGAAAGAATTCCACAATGTGGCGGCAAGGAAGCCAGCCGGGACAATACTAACCAAGTGAAAGGGCCACAATCTAGGTATAGCTTTGCCCTTAAAGCAGCGTTTGCCAAACTGTGGGTCATGAGCAGATTTCTGGCGGGTCTGGTTAGTCTGAGCAATAAATATAGATGCCTTTAAATTCCATGTTTAACTTGACACATTTGCCAGGTGATTCCATGACAGATGCCTAATAAATGCCAGGCTATATCTTCTTATCTTCTTTCAAATCGCTGAGGGATTGGTGTTTACTTTTCTTCTGTCTGGCTGCAAAGTGAGAGGAGTTTTTAAAGTAAATTATGTGACAATGTTGATAAAGTACAGGAAATGAGAAAGGAAAAGCTTTATTTTTTGCAACACACAACAAAACGTAAATATGTGCAAATTAACTGTATGCACTCAGCAGTTAGGAAGGCAAAAATGAAATCAATTTAATTCTGAACTGTGCTGGAAACAGATTTTAAACACGATCAAAACACACCTAGACACTTTCCTAGGTGATGAAAAAATTATAAAATATTTACAGAAACCCAATTTCCACACATTATCATATGTTTGCCATGTAGCTATATCAGTAAAAATGTATGTATGTGCAAAGTTAGTGGCCGTTTCAATGGAAATTGTGCTGTCTGTAAATAACAATGCGCTGCCACACGATTCTTTAGATACATAATAAAAAATTAAAAAATTGCCCCCCTCACATCTATTAAAGCTAGGTGGGTCTCAAAAGTTTTTTGTTCTAAAAAGTGGGACATGGTTCAATACAGTTTGAGAACTACTGCTTTAGAGGTTACATTAGATGAACAAATTACAGGGCTCTCTCAGTTTGTTGCAAGGGTCTGCAAGAACAAAGGCTCATGCGGGTTAGCGTTTCCATCTCATGCATAAACGTAAGTATACAAGGTCATTAATCATCGCACCTTGATTAGTATTCCCATCCACATAGGTTAAAGTTCATTTTGGATATTCATCTTGTACATTCAAATCCCTTGAGCATACAGACTCATTCAATTGTGAACGGAAGCCCTTTCATTCCATGCCCGATGGCTGGCACATACTTTTCCACATGGTCACCAGCCAGAAACAGAGTATAAGGTGCTCACAGCTATTAGGTACGTGGACAAGCCTCCTCCAATGTGGCATCTTGGGCAAGGAGATTTGGTCCAGAATCTGGACTGTTCTGAAAGAGACAGTCCTCTATGCCTTTGCCCTACACTGAAACTGAGCCACAGTCATTGCTTTCAAGTCCACTCTTACAGCACATAAGTCTATCACTGCCTTACGAGTATCAACCTCAAGTGAGACTTCATATGGTCTTCAATGGGGCATTCCTCACATATCAGGTCTCATGCAGTCACCTATTAATGTAAGGAACACACCATACCAATTACGCTCTTACCGGCACCCAACTTGTACAACCTTTAGCTCAACAAAGCATAATCCTGTTCTCCTTGACCCATTTAATAGTACATTTCTCAAAAAGCCAGAGACCCTCTGTGTCATGTAGGGAATCTGCCAGAGGACATATAAAGCAATTTAGGAATTTCCCTTTGCCTTCTTTTATTAATGGACCCACTGCCCTCCCTCCCTTAGTCCCCACACTGCTATCCGGATCACTTTGAGAAGCAGGTCTATCTCCTAACCCAGAGACCCATCTGAATACTCGGAATAAGCAGGACTGTCCTCCTCAGTCTGAACCAAGAGGAACTAAAGATCATTGCCAGAGGAGTAATCAGTGCCTAGGTATAGAGATCACATTCCTATAGATTTCCACCAAGCAGCATCTAAGTAAGCTTAACAGACACAACGTTGGAATGGGGCATGCATCCGGTATCACTATTATGCTGTTGTCTTATATCGGTGCCTCAGCAGAAAAGACATCTATGGAGTTCACTAAAGGCAGTTCAGGTCTGAAGGAAGATTTATGTTTCTGGCTAATGATTATGCAGTATCAATTCCAAGGACATATGCAGTTTGACTCAGAGGAGGGTCGGGGGTGTTCATACTAGATAATGTGGAGTTTAGGTGAATGTCTTCTATCTTATGGATAGTCTGAGAACTCATTGGTATACTCCTGGCGAGTCCTGTATCCGATGATGGCTAGGACAGTTTAGCAAAGAAAAGCAACTTTAATTGAAGTTGTCTGACAAATTTGAAAAAGGCCCGCAGATGTCAACAATGTTACAATATGAAGTTGGGTGAAATTTTAAGCCTCTATTCACAATGTGAGTCTGGTCCGTAGTCTGGTTTAGTTTGGATAAGTACACAACAAATTGATGATTTATTTTCGTTAGTTTCTTACTCCTGCTTCTGGGCTCTGGATCTCCGAGCCAGAAGGGTCTTCCTGTGAGGTTTAGATGGGTTTTCATCTTGTTCTTGTATCTGGTGGGTTGAAATTCATTATACCTGGTCAATGTCTGGTAAGTTCTCCTGGAAAATTCACCCCAAGTCTTGAGACACTTGCTTCCACCTTGCTCCCTGGTGGTTTTATGTCTGAACTTGAGGATTGTTGTGTGGAAGCAGATAGTAGAAATGTTGATGATCCAGTTGGCAGACTGTCGTATTTTTTGCGACTATGTATACATGTCCACGTTGATAATGGAATTCATCACACCAAGTTTTTCTGTTTTTGTATCCTTATGATGTCCCCTTCAAATTCATCAATAACTTTATTGAGAAAGGTAACTCAAAAGAAATATGCCAATTTCCAGTTTTCTTCCTCAATTTTCTTGGCGAGTACATCCACCCCACTTTTATGTTTTTCACACTCCTCTTCAGCTATTTCAATCAGTTGCTTTATCATACTATTTGAAGCTCCTTTCATATCGGTCGCCCATTTTTTAAATTTTAATGGGAACTAGATTTTCAATAGGCAGGAAAATCAGTATGATAAACTCCCATGGTATTCGGTCGGCTTAAAAAAAAAAAAAAAAAAAAAAAAAATTAACACAAGTTACTTCCCACCATTTGGATGTTTCTTTCTTCAGAGGAAATTCAAGTACAGAAAACAAATGAAAACACTTGCACCGAATCTGAAAAAACACACAGAAGAAAGAGACTTGGTGTACATGTCAAATTGGGTGTAATTCCGTCCAGGAGTTTTTGCTGCAGCTGGGTTTAAATATCTCTATGTTTCTGGTGGATTAACAGATCTAACTAGTATCAGAAGTGTTATTACCACTTTTCAAACATTAATAAGGTGTATAAATATTATTGTCTTTGAGGGTACAATCCAGGGGAATTTTAAAAAGTCAACTGCCATTTGCATTATTTTGCACTGTATGAAAGGAGATAGAAGCTTACAGCAAATTAAGGGCAAGGAAACTCTCTCAAGGTAAATCAGGAACGGCTGAAAACATTGTTTCTACCAAATCCAAAAAAAACACAAATAGTACTTTAAAAAAGCAGAACGTCCAAACTGCATCTCAAAACTGTTAATAACATTTACACCTACCCAAAATATTAACATTCTCTAGAATGATCCTTCCTATTATTACCTCTGTAGCAAAAAAAAAAACGAACAAAAAAAAGCAACAAGTTCTGTAGGGTTTCTAACTAATTCTACTATGCCTTTTGAATTAATAAACTGGTGCAAATTAAACAAACTGCAGCATGCCATAACTTACAAACATAGAATCACAAAACAAAGAAGACGGTTATTCACAATCATTCTGGCAAAGAAACATGTAAATTTGACAAAACATAAAACCAGTGTTTTATTACAGTCTTAAAAAATATATATATATCGCTCTGCTTCTCCAATCAAGTTAATTTGGATACATTGAAATTAGGTTCTGCTTCTGCTGAGGGTTTAACTCAGCTCAAACAAGAGGATCAGGTGTGCAAGAAGAGTATGATTAATCATTTTGATAACACTTCAGCTTTTATCCTAGAATGGGTGAAAGCAATGGCCCCTTCAAAGAAGTTATTGCTATTTCTCCCAGTCACACATTTTTTGGGATTGGATATCGGCAACTCTTCATGTCCATGAATTGAAGTCAATTAAAGTTTACGCTTTAATTAAAACACCAGAGTGAGCAATTAATTGGTGTGAGTTTTAAACTTTGAGCAATGGACACATACTCATTTTTAGGAATATAAAAAAGTTCTCTGGTTGGTGACCAATTTATATTTCAGTAGTGCCGTGTGGCTATGAAACTCCAGGTGCCTTACATTAGAAGCCATGTCATTTTTGCATTAGTAAATCATGTTGAGTTTGACCTTGCAAGATTAACCTTGGAGTGGTTAAATTTGTGGTCTTTGTTTCTACCCTTCTGTTTGCATTATTTCCTGATTTCTGCTCTTTTATCCTCTCTTGCTCAAATCCAAATATTATTGCTAACCCTATCTCAACCCTAATTCTAATACTCTCAATAAGCCCAATACCCAACCTGTCCCCACATTAACAATCACCCTTACCCTAAGCCTACTGAACCCTAAAACTAACCTCATCAATAATCCCCTTTCGATCTTGAAAGTTAGCCCTCATTCTCTAACACTACATTTACCGGTTACACTATCCCTAACCCTATTTAATGTTAACACTAATGCGGTCTCTCGCTCTAATCCTATATCTACTGCGACCATTTCCTTGACTAGCTGTAACCTTCAGTCACACTATAAACCTTATCCTACCCCATAAACTAACTGAAGGCCTTGACTTTACTCAAATCCCCTATAGTTACAGCTACTCTCACACTAACACCCACCGCTTTCCTGGTTGGCTTCCAATGTGTTGATCTCCCACACTGTGCTTGACAGTGGTTTTTGGTCCAGGAGGTATTTGCCAAAGAAAAACACAGGTCACTAATGCAGAAGGATATCCGACTCTATCCTTCTGGAATCCTCTCTTTACACTTTCCAGAAAATACTAGATATCAGTCCCTTGGTAAACAGTTTCAAGAGTTGGGCACCATATAAAACCGGGGGTGAGACCACAGTAAGAAGAGCAAGCCTAGTCTGCAATATGCTGAACACTTAGGAAGTTAAAATCTGACACTGAAAGTAGCATAGAAACAAACAGTACAACTCAGAAGATATCACCAATGCCCTCTCAGATTCAGACCTTTTAAGCGGTGTCAATGTGTATTTCTCGAGAATACTCTCCAAACAGACTTCACAGAAATACAACAAACCGTTACACAACAAATGAACGACGAAAAGGGAACACAAAACCAGACATCCGAAGATAATTTATCAATCAGAGGACAGACATCATACAGCTTGTGCACACTGCACTGCGGTTGAACTAACTGCCTTCGCAGCACATGCCTAACTTGGTTTGGCCACAACAAGATGTTGCTCCCTAAATCAACAAGCAGGATAAGTCCCATCCAATAACAACTCCCAAAGCTCTCAAGTGGTGCCAAGCTTAGAGAATAAACCTTTTCAATTGTTAATTGGTTTTCATTAAACAGATCAGTAAAGTTAAGCCCAATGAAACATTTCAATTATCTAAATTCGCTTAAATTTAAACAATTACAACAAAGGAATCCAACTGCAGGCAAACCGATACCCAATTCAATCGCTAGAAAAAGATTAGGAAGTCAGCCAATTAGATCTTTGTTAAGGTGGCTCCAAATCATTAGGCTTCCAGAATACAAAGAGGTGCATTTGGAATCAAAAACTAATTATACCAAAAGACATGCTTAATGAGGCCACCACATGTCTCTGATTCTACAGCCCTGTGTGTCTCTGGCCAGGGAACAGTATTATAAAGAGTACAGTCATTTAAAAGGCATATTGCACACATTTATACTGTAAAGTACAGTATTATCACAACACAATACATTTCTGTCGCTTTAACTGTTAAACAGTAGTGTGAGAATTTGGGTTATTGGTTGAGGGGGTGAAACCCTACTCAAGAAACAACCACAATCCTTGTCAGGGTGAACCACAAGAAATCACAAAACTAACCTATGCTTCACCCTCTGGTAGCTTTGGCACAAATGCATTTAGGTTTAACATAGAAGCAAAGTGTAAAGTATTTCTGCAGCAGTTAAACAGTAATAAGTGAAAACACAAGAAAAATACTGCACCAATTTAGAAAATGTAATAAATATAAAGAGACCAAAATGACAGAACGTTCATCAGTAGAAAGGGAGATATGCAATTGCAAAGATTTTGGTAGGTATAGCACCTAAAAGCAAAAAGTGCCACCTGGTTGTGCTAGACCGGGGGAAAGTCACAAGTTCAGGCTGACGATTGAGCCTGGGCTGGATACAGGGACCAGGTTAGTCCTGCTTAAAAAGTTACCTTCTCAAAGTCCAGCACAAAGTGTCCAGCAGCGATGAAGGAGGCCGCAAGGAGCAGGGAGCCCTCCCTGGACTGCCGTAGCTGTATCGCGAAAAACAGGCCGGGTGTCACAGGTGGGAGTCGCTGTAGTGTGAAAACCTGGTCAGGCACTGAAAAAATAAATAAATAAATAAATAAAAATTCTTCAGCTTCGTACTGGCGGTCACCACAGGCGGTCGATGCTGCAGCATAAAATACAGAGTTTCCATTGCCAGTCGATGTCTGCGGCTGTTGTCACATGAAGAGTCAGTCCACTGGAGCTTTGTGTTGGCAGTTGTTGTAGGGGGGAAGATCTCTGCTCAAATGGACCTGTTTGGGTTTGCGAAGAGCCCAAATATGTAGGATTTCTCCTTTTCTTCACAGTAGGAGCTCAGCTGATGCCAGCGAAGGATCAGGATCCTCTGGGGGGGGGGATCAGGAACTCACTACAGAAGATACCAGCAGGGCTCAGGCAGGTTCAGGTCAGCAGGACAGATGCAGGGAGGCCTCTGGAGCTTGTTGTGTCCCTATAGGTCAGAACATGAGGTCAGTCACCTAGCGTGAAACAATAGGAGTCACTCTACCTTGGATAAAGGGAGCAAGTCCAGTCTTTTTTCTCAAAGAGCAGGGCACTCCTCTGACAGCAGGGTAGTGCTTCTTCTGTTGTATCCACAGGTCCAATAAGGTACTGAATTGTGGGTCTCAGGGTGAAATAATTATACCTGGTGCCAGCTTTGAAGTGCGATAAACTTACAGACCTCCCCCACATCCGGTTTTAGAATATCCTTCATTCCCAAGCCTCAAGATGTCTGTGGTGTCAAAATGCTAGTGTTAAGGTCTTTGTGAGTGCAAGAGGCAGTCCCTAATTAAGTGAAAGTCTGTTAGGTGAGAGCTCGTCCTTCACCCATCCTGTCAGGATGACCCTCCAGCCAACACACAGTCCCCCTTTGTGACACTGTCTGGGAGGAATACACAAAGGCCAACTGCCAACTACACTTTGTCATGTGACTCACGACAAGTTGCAGGCACCAAATGGTTATGATGAGAAACATGCTAACTTTCTAAAAGTGCCATTTTCAAAACTGAAACCTACAAAATCAGCTTTACCATTAAAGATGATTTTAAATTACAATTCTCTAAAGACAAAACATGATAATTCTACCTGTTCCCAAGAAAACGTTATAACCTATTGAAAGTAATAAGATAACCCAATGTTATCTTATGGGAGAGGTAGGTCCTCCAGTAGTGAAAAACGAATGTAAGAGTTTTTTACTACCAGAACATGTAAAATGTAAAAGTGCATGTCCAAATTTTCAAATATAATGCGCCCCCTCCAATAGGCTGGTTAGGGCCTACAATAGGGGTGACGTGTATTAAAAAGGAAGATTTAGGTCTGGCAAAAGGTTTATTTTGCCAGGTTAAAATGGAAGTTTAAAGTGACAGGCTGCAATGGCACGCCTAAGACATGTTTTAAAAGGGCTACTTAAGTGGGTGGAACAGGAAGTGCTGCAGGCCCAATAGCAGCAGTAAATATACAGGACCTGGTTTCAAGTAGTACCACTTTACTAGGGATGTCTAACTAAATTAAATGACCCAACTGGGTGCGAGCCAATTTTACCATGTTTGATGGAGCAAGCACAAGCACTTTAGCACCAGCTAGCAATTATAAAGTCCTAAAGCCAACAAAAACTAATTTCAGCAAAACAAGAGAGGAGAAGGCAAAATGTTTGTTGGGAGGAGACCACCTTGAGGCTGTCAGGTCTAAAAGGAGGATCTGTAATGCCCCCAGACAAATATGCAGACAATATAAATCTATGTGATTCTACTGCAACAGTAAGGCTTTCAGGTAATGGAGCATATCTGTCAAAATTCCAGCTCCGAATTTATTTTTGCAACTTTTGCAAAACAAGGAAGACCCTCACAAACCATTGTCTTTTCAGGCAGAGGAAAGTCCCCCGTGACCCAGATGAGTATGGGAGTGCTAACTGTTAGATTCTCTGATCAGTCTACTTCAGCTAACCCTATTGTCAGATGAGTGCGAGTTCTGAGGAGTCTACGTGTCCACAAGGAAAAAGATCCAACACAACTGTTGAGCACTAAGGAGACTGAGGGTGTATTGCTTCAGTAGGGATTAGACACAAGTCATTACTCATTATCCACATGCTCTGAAGATGTAGAACTTAGTGACATCCTTGCTAGGATAAACCATTATTCTACCTTGCTGAATAGCTGTTGTAACACTGTCCTTCGGATTCCATTCTAATGAAAAAGTACATGCATTCAGATGCCCTCCTCTTCTGCCTGCTGGACCCCCAAAGAGACCTCCATCTTTCTGTGTTACTGCCAATGGTTCGTGCAAACCATGGATCTTGCTGAAGGCTCTTTCTTATGTAATGATGTCCAGGGTTCAATAAAGTTGCACTCTACACAACTAATTTTATTAATAGCAGACTACAGCTTTAGGTGGCCTGAGGTGGGTATAAATGTCCCTGGTCCTGTGGCTTCTCCAAGGCACTGATTATAGCTGTCTTTTGTGGGCTTGGTAAAGTTGATGGTAAGGCATTGCGGTGCAGTGCTCTGCAGATGAGGTCAGAGGGATCCTCAAATCTTACCAGAACTAGGTGGAAAAATGGCGAGCTTAGGGCTTGACTGGTCAGGTTCATCACCCCTCCTCCCCACACACACTTGTGTACTTGATGCACTTCTTCAAAATTTCCCTCATATACCACAAGGAGCATTTACCCTCCAATGATAAGATGTCAGCCTGATACCACAAAATGTGGCAGGTTCATGGCCCAGACACTCAGATGGCCTTGTGATGTTTGGCAAAGGCGGAAGCCTGGCTTGCAGACCCCACACGTGCTCATCACTCTTCTCCTTTACTGAATCTTTAAGCTCTTTTGAGGACTTTCCCATCTCCTCTGTGGTTCATCTGTAGTCTCTTTCTATGAGCTACTGGTGCTCATATGAGAACTATGAAAAGACCTCACTCCCGCTGTGGCAAAAGCAGGCATAACACATTGGGAGTTGTAGCAGGCCAAGGAAGCGAGACTGTAGGATGGCACATAAAATGCAGGTACCCGAGATCCTCTTCTATCAGGTTGCGGGGTTGTGAAACAGTAGATAAAGCTGACAGCTCCCCCTTGAACTAAGCACTGAGTTATCACCTGCAACACTGAGGAAAAGGACCAGCAATGTCAAGAGCCCCTAGCAACATTATAGTGAAGAAGCACTCCACGTACACTGGCAACATGAGTTGAGTGAAGAGACCCCCATTAAGGAGATTCCTCCAGGCAGGATCCAATAGTTAAACATGTTCCTGGATACAAGGCATGTTACTCCTAGATGGCTATTTGAGTACTGCTGCTCACAGTGCTACTCCGTCACACATGTTTTTGCTAAAACCTGCATGGGAAAAAACAAGCTAACCACATAGAATTGGCTCTGCAAATAGGATCAAGAGATTAAGACAACAGTGCTGCCAACAGTGGCAGACTCCAGGTACTTGATCTTATGATGCAACTAAGGCACACAGCACTACGTGCATGCCTTACAGTCATGGTGAATTTAAAACACTATGGGGCATATAGCAAAGACAGTACTATCATGTGACAACTTATCACTCTAACAAAACTATAAATGGGGAATCTCTCTTCTTGGATTATCTAAGGTGTATTGTGCACTACCTCTACTATAGCTCTCAATTCCAGTGCAAACCAGTGCATCACAATGTCTCAGTTAAAAGTAGTTTTTTGGCTCCTTTTTGATAGCACCCAATCTCTTTGACGATGCGTCACATTAATGTAGTCCTGTTGTGGAAAGTACACTTAACCTGAGACAAAGTACTAAACAGACTACTTGAAATTTTATGTGTAAGGATGTTTCAAGTGTCCAATCAAAGAGCTCCACAACTGAGAATCAACAGATCAATGCCTTTACCTAGTTCATAAGATTCATGACTATTAAATATGTTGAAAAATAAATACACATACACTGCTGGCTGCAATGAGCACATCTTTATTTATTACATCAACTAGGGTCCTAGCATAACGGGGGCATCCAGGACAAGCCTTATCAATGGCTCACAGGGAATCAATCCCCACATACTTCTAGCGAGGGACACCATGGTCATCGAAATAGCCATGATACACAATAGCATAACAGGTAACATTCATTCAGGGGACTGAACATTCTATTACCTACAACTAACTCTAGTAGCCCGCAATCGCTCTGAAAGCACAAAGGACACTACTCTGTTCAGGTCACATCACATAGATGGGTGCATCTTCACACTTTCAAGTAGGTTCTTTAAGTCACCCCACTTCATGTAGAAGGATTTGGGGTAGTTCTGCATCCTTTCATAGGAAGGGAAGGACATGTTCTTGTGAGCCGGTATGCAAGGCCAACTTGCTTGTGTTTCAGTACGACTCCATGGAAGAGTTAGGCCGGGATCTGTGGCTGCAAACTGAGGCTTGGTACTAGACACAGCCATGGATATGTGTGAAGTCTGCGACAGATGCTGACCCCTGCATAAGGAGCAAGGTCGGCCTCTGCTCAATCTCACCCATCGGAATTGATACCCATCTTAGCAGCGACTGCTCACATACTTCCTGTTTCAGTTATGTTCCGTTGATATGGGTTCCAACTGACTCACCCACACCGCCAGTACTGGCCTCAAGGTGGAGAGATGTACAGGAGGCCCTTGCGCAATCTGCCAAAGGTGGATCGAATCAAAGTTGTGAAAGTCACTGGGGGTCTTATGGTTACGTCTTCCTCCTTGGGGGTCTTAACCCATGCCAGAACACGAGAATACAGCTTATCCTTCCGTGAAGAGTTCTACCTTAAAGTTCAACACTGAACTGCACTCCTCAGATTCTCTCAAACTGACTAAAAAACTCCACACAGTTGCACAACTTTTTTTTTTATATCTTCCTCACACGGCAAATCCCTTATAGGGGAATATCCAATCAGTCGCCTGGGAGTACTGTCCTCACATCAAGACCTAGCCCATGCACTCCGTCTGCATCCCCTCCTGGTCACTCAAGAATGGGGAGAAGCCCCTCCCTCCCAGATGTAGGAATCTCCCTCAATCCCAGGCACACTAGCTGGGGTATCCTTGGCAGCCTACCCAGAGCGTCGCACTGCCACGCACAAGCATGAGCTCTGGTTTGTAAACACTCACTCACTTGTATGCAAGATGTCTTCGCTAATGAAAGACAGAACTGAGCGAGTATTGGAAGCCTGACAGCAGGGCTGTATCGACAAGATAATGCAGAAGAAAGTGTACCAAACAGGATGAGGGGCGGTGAGGTCAATTACAATTAAAGTACTTTTCTTGAATGCTTAAGGGTTACAGTATGCTGAGAAAGAGAGAGAGATATTATGCACTTTTCACTGGGCACGATTGTTACGATTATTCAAATAAAATTAAGATAACCATTGTGCTTTTTTATACACAGTCATGCAGTGTGATGGCAAAGAGGGAAAGAGAACAGCAATAGAGCGTTGATAGTTTAATCCTCCAAGAGCCTTGCAGGTCACACAGGAGGTGTGTGCAGTACAGTTAAGCCGGATGTCAGGGAGTGGCCATGTTGGCTCCTAGTCACGACCAAAGCTCACGTAAAACAAAGCATGAGCAATGCCTCGTGGCACCAAAGCAATCACTCAGTTATGCTTACACGTGGACATCTGCTTGTGCTGTTCAGTTCCCAGCCTGAAGCGAGATTGAAGTGCCCTGACCTGCCCCTGATGGGCAGATCTGCTAGATCCTGGATTACTGCTTATGGTCCCCTTATATAGGGGAGATTACGCGCTATTCAATAACCCACCTGAAGCCAGGCTCGTCGTCAGAAGAGTAAATGTCTAAATGAAAGTAGATTACTAATACTGTCTTTTTTAACTTCAAGGGTATTCCTTCGATGTTACTGTTAATACCGTTACTTTTTTCGCTTTACTTTTTTAACACTCTCCTGCTCCAACTGTTCATGTTCTCCTTGGCCCATTTTATTTGTTTTTGTCTATTTTACCCTCTCTTCTGTTATCTGAGGGTGGGGCGGTGCAACACGTACAGAGCTTCTTAATGTTTTAGTTTTTTTTTCCCCCCTTTTTAGGGTCGAGCCTGCGTCGCTTGCTCATGCATTTCGCTTGCGAGACGCTTTAGGAGTTAGAAAAGGGCTCGGAGCCCCGTCCACTTCACGTCAGTGTCTTTCATTGGTTTGTGGGCTTGCCTGTTAAAATCTGCTTGCTTTCATTAGTGGAAGGCACGCATACGTCATGAGCCCTTTCTGGGGGTTAGCCCTCCTCGAGCGCAGCGACCAAGTACTGAAAACATGCGAGGCTCGCTGTTTCCCGTCAGGTTTGTGGACTACTTTTTATCTTTTGTTCGCAGCACGATCTCGCATGGCAGAAGTCGAGCACTTTGCATAATATCGACCCTGTTACATAGTTAATTGCACTTTTGCCGGTTACGTACATAATTGCTGTTTGCTGATAGGTTTCATTACGAGTGAACTGTAGCAGCGCGATTGCGCTGTTTTTTTCTTTAAATGTGGCAAGAAAAATCCGGTTGGGAGTTTACAACTGCTAATAGCTGTAACTCGGACAAATGCAAGACCCTAGTGCATTGCAAATGCTTGTTTGTCTTGTGCCCCCTCTTAGTGTTTGTATTGCTTTCGTTTCTTTTATCCTCCCAAAACAGCCAAACACCCATTTCCCTTGTTCGTTTTCTTCGCTTTTATCCCCGGTTGTCTTGTTTTCCTTATTGCTACACAATCTAAACGATTTTCGAAGTCAAAATTTTCACTATTATGAAAAAAGATTTCGAGACGTGAGCTTTATATGCAAGAAGTAGAAATGCCAAGGTTTTGCGGGTGAAGGGCCTCAAATGTCACGCTTTAGTATTTGCAGTGTCACTTGGGGTATTCACAGTCCAGGCTTCTTTAAACAGAGTGGATTGAAGAAGGCTCCAGGTTCTAGAGACTGACATGTGATTGTTCATCACACAAAAAAAAAAATGTTGACGTACAACACAACTTTGATCTTTACGTACATATACAAGAACCAATCGTGCTACGAAGCAACTGAGCACTGGACAATGAAGGTAATACAGGAGTGGAAGGAGGAAGAAGAGGGGACGGCTGAGGGGGATGCAGTAAGGGGTGGAAGCTGTACAATCCAGGAGGTGGGCTTTACAGAGAGGATGGCCCGTGGAAGTACTGGGAAGGAAGAGGAGTGGTCAGGCTGGATGTGGGGCAAAATATAGTATGCGCAAGGGGGCACTGGGTGGACCCTTCAAGGGATGTTAGAAATTAATTGGCTGCACTGTACCCGCTTTAGGGAGAAGGCGTGTAAAGAAGAAAAAAATAATTTGATGGGAGTTCACAGCGGTGGGGGTGAGAAGCCTTGTTGGGGAGTCCTATTACTGGTATATATACACACACAACACAAAGGATGGCAGGTAGGTCTTAGAAGAGGACTAGTCTACAGGTCAAAATAATTAAATAGCCATTGTATATGCAGAAATGTTTCCGACTTATGTTTGGATAGTAAAATACACATCTCCTCACACGTTTTAGATGCAAAATAGTGCCAGAGAGCAAAAGAGGAGGGCTGAGGAAAGCTGTAAATAGTCCTGTCAGTCATTTCTGTGAGATAGCAGAACGGCTAGCTGTGTGCCCAAGTCTATCAAGAATTGCATCCTGCCTCTCTACTAGCCGATAGAGAAGGAAACAGCTGTAGGTCTATCCAGAAAGACCTGAATAAAGCCAGACCCACTGTATAAACGCCCAACTGCTTGCAGTCAGTTAACCTAGACTCACAATGTTAAAGGTGCATAGTGGAATGTCTAACTTCATGCAGTGTGGACATTCCAAGCTGCCATTTTACCCGTTTAGGTAGAACAGAGACTGAACCGAATAGAGACTCTTGGAATGTGGCCCATATGTCATCAGTTTGAAAGGCTCAGCATCCTGAGCTGAGCATGTAAATCTAAAGGGACTGATGATAAAAGGTAAAGTGGAATTCCCCAGGTACTGTGCAGATTTAATCTCAGGATGTAACTTTCCACCTAGTTCTAGAGATGCACCGCAGTATGCAATGAATGGGAGGGAATGACATGCCTTGCAACGTGGCATCAACCAAACTCTTGATTTAGCACTGTAACTTTGGAGTTGAGGTTTACATCTTCTATGGTCACAAACACATCTTAATAGTGTGCTTCAGAAATTACCAAGTTTATAAAAAATATCATTTTAAATGAGACGCGTGCAGATCAATGAAGACAAAATTCACATGTGCAGCACACTTATTTGAGGGAAAAGAGTGCCATAACAGAGCCACGACCTGGATAAAGGGATGATTTCATATGTCCCGATAAAAGACGATCTCCTTGTTACACATCAACAAATCAGACATAGCCTTAGGCATAATCACCCGCCACATGGCACCAAAGCCAATTAGGTCGTTCATTTTTGCCACTTATACAGCGCATTCATATCATTATATATTCGTACTTTACACTACAACAGAAGAACATATATGAAAAACTGCATTAGGACAAAAAGCAAATAACACAGCGCTAAAGTCACAAGTTAAGTGTTGCCACTCCACGGCTTATTCATATCCTTCAGCCAATCTAAATATCAGAACCAGTTAAAGTCAATATACAATGCCCACATATACTTAACATGGATTTAAAGCCATATACTTGGCTAGTGACGCCTCCTATCAAGACAACCACCTTTGTTGCTTTCTAATCCCTCACAACCGTTATCTCAAGCGCTCCCATCCCCCATCACCTCCTTGGAGATCTCATCTAGTACAGCGATGTCCCTACTGCCTCCCCACCTCCCTCACCCACTGACCATAGTTAGTACTCCTACCCTGCCATGCCCTCGCCACACTTCAGTGTCCTGGATTTCCCCATTTGCGTGTACTGCAATCTGTCTTAGGTGCAGTACCCTGTTCCTTTACTGCTAGATGTACAATCACGATAATAGTCCACACAATAGACAACTGTGCAAACCTGCAGAAAGAAAAACGGCAGTGTTCTTTCCTACACACATGTATACACATAAGGCAAGACACAGATTCAAGACATGGTCTTGACGGCCATCATATACATGCGAGCCATCTTCAAGAAATAGCCCACACTGTCTTACAACATTGTCAGACCTATAAACGTATTTATTTGAAGGGGTTTTATAAAGCACAAACAAGACCGATAAAGTATTGGAGCACTGTAGAAATAGGGGGTGGACAGGTTTCACAATCCTAAAATTGGAAGGTACATACCAATACTTGAAAGCTATGTAATTCAGTGGGTAGTTGTAGGAAGACCTACTCCCGGCATAAAATTGAGTAGACCAGTACAGTTCTTAGGGCCAGATGTAGGTAGGTCTGAGATTGCGACTCCGAAATTGCGAGTCTGTCCAACTCGCAATTTCCGAGTCGCAATCTCGGATGCAGAACGGTGTCTCAGACACCGTCTGCGACTCGCTATGAGGTCGCAAAAACCCACCTCATCAATATTCATGAGGTGGGTCGCATTTTGCGACCCCATAGCATTCACAAAGGGGAAGGGGTCCCATGAGGACCCCTTCCCTTTTGCGAATGAGTTACCACCAGAGTGACAATGGTGGTAACTGCGAGTTGCTTTGCGACCGCATTCGCGGTTACAAAGCAACTCTGAATGGCGATGCGGTCGCAAATAGGAAGGGAACACCCCTTCCTATTTGCGAGTCGCATTCCCAAATTGCGAGTCAGTAGCGACTCGCAATTTGGGAATGAGCATCGTGTTAGGCCGTTTGCATGGCGCAAACTGCAATTTTTGCAGTTTGCGACATGCAAACGTCTTGCTACATCTGGCCCCAAGTGCTTTCTGAATGTTTGAAAGCTGGAAAGAATTCTGATCGCCGGTGGGATGGAAGTCCCAATAATGATGCATTCCCTGAAAAGGATTCTTTGTCATTTCTTTCCTGAAAGCTTGATGTTCTAGTACCAAAGAGGCAGCATTTCTCAGAGCAAATTGGCTGCCTGAGATGATCCATTTTTTTTGGTTGAAGAGGCTAAGATTTTCAGTGTGGATCACCTTATATGTAATATATGCATGACTGTATTGGCACTAATCAGTAGTCACAGTTCTGAGAAGTCGATTGACGGGTAATGTGCTTGTATGTTCTTGACCTGTGACGAGCCTGGCCACTGTGTGGAGAGTTGGTTTAAGAGGTGCCATGTGAATTCTGGAAATACCACAGAAAAAGGAATTGCCATATACAAGTAAACTAGTTTATCACTGCGATTAAGTGCTCAACGCCTCCTATTAGTTTTAGTTGCTGCTGTGCCCCCATCGGCGAACAAACATAACTCATATGTACCCTTGGCAACCACTATCCAATATCGCTAACAATACCAAACATGAACTAACAATGTCCACCAAGCAATCTGACTTCAATCAAGAAGAATCCCATACCCGAAAGGGCACACAGATTCAAAAAGTGCTGCAGGACTTACAATGGAAGAAACATAGCATACAAAAGCAGGTTCAACAACAAAACATATAAACGGTTGTAGCTGTGAAGAGCACATGGTCTCAGCTCGCATTGCTGAACTTGGAACTGAGTCAAACCTTGTGCGCCTCCGGCTTGCAATGATTCAGAGTTCTTTGCCATGTCTACCCAATCGCAAAGCAGGGCTACCTAACTATGTACAATTACAAGATATGCAATAGAATAGTTTTCCATCCATTCCACTGTGGATCCCAGTCAATACCGATCACTCCAGGTAACTATGAACTCTACGCACAATGCATTTAAAGAAGTTATGACAAATTATGAGACCTGGCTCATTAAAATGAGCCTATCTACACAGTAGTTGCTTCAAAGGGTTTGAGCTCTGATGGATTGTATTATTGTACTGTACCTTAGCATCCCTGCTCCAAAGTACTCAAGTACGAATTAAGTACTCGCCTTGTACTTATCTGGAAAAAACAAACTGAGGAAAAAAGGAGCTTCTGCCTGTAGACATTTAGCACCTTTGATAGTGGGATATGTGTTCCAGGGACCAACATTAGGCTAGAAAGAGAGTTGAAGTAGTTACAAGCAAAAGCTTGCCAGAATGGTGCACAATCCAAAGAGTAGTAAGTCAAATTCTGATAAACCAATACAAAAGATTCTCTTAGAAAATACTTACACTTTATCAGACAGTCCAGTATAAAGCACCCTGGAGGGACCCTGGCTTTTGTCGACAAACTGGGACTTGCACTACAGCAGACATTGACATGAACCTGCGGCGGAGTGTGTGCAGCTACGGACGCACCTTGGCCCCCTCAAAGTCTTGTACAAATTTACTGGCATTTCATTTATTATAAAAAAATAAATAAATCACCGTCTTCTTCCCATCTATAGACCTGATTCCACGAGGCCGCATTTTATGTTGGGGTCATCTAGTCCTGTGGGCCATATACATCATGTACCTTTGCGGAGGAGAAAACGCCTGGCGCGTTTCCAAAGCACTCAATTTACTACACAGTAAAGGGACCCTCATCTGCCTCAGCAGATTACCCAAAAAACGTTCTACAAGCACAGGCAAGCCTCAATACACCATCTATGACCCGGGCCCTAAAAAACGAACCTTGAGAATGGCTATTCATAAATGGGATGATGTACTTTGAGTCTCAGAAAGAAGAAGCCATTTGCTAGTCATTGAAGGAACGCTGCAAAACATAGCTATGACCCTTGGATGAAAAATAGGAGTGCTGAGTTAGGGACCTGGACGGATAACTACTGCTCTAACCGCATTAGCTGATTCTGGGTGACGTTTTGCTGTTAACCAACGTGAAGATGCTAATTGGATTTAAGGATATACTCGGCTCTGAAAGTAGATGTGTGTCGCAAGTGACAAGAATAGATCCGTGCTATTATCGGTGCGCTCAGCACAGTCACTGAGCACCGGACCCAAGGGACAAACAGAAGTGAGCATGCGCACTCTTGACCCTGGAGGGTGGGAGCTCCGAAAGAAAGGGTTCATGTGGTTAATGTAGGGTGTGCTTGCTCCTTTTCTTCTGCAGTCTCCGGGGGTGGGGGTTGGTTCTTTATTCCTTCTGCTTGCATAAAAAGTCAGTTTTCGCAGCTTCTTCAGAGAATCTTGGGATAAACGGATTCGTTTTTAAGAATATCGCTGCATATACGATTTGTTTGGTAAAATATTTTTACTAACAGCAAAACAACACTACACCCTTCGGAGCATCACGATTAAAAGCACGTCTGCAGAATATATAATATTGATATCAAACGCCCTAAGGTAGGGCAGAATTGTGCGGACAAAAGGGAGATACATCCGGTAGATGCACTGTTCATAGCTCTTGCGACTTTGTGAATTTGAACAAATTCCCCTTCCTTCTTTCTGGGAAGGAAGTCAGCTGTTGGTATAAGGATACCAAGCGCCCTTCTTGGGAAGACATCCACGCTACTGACCTGTGGCTAGCAGCTCTAGCGATGCTGCTTTTCCTCAGAGACAGCAAAACAGTCACAGTTGTGGTAATTTCAACAGCTGGTCAACAGGTCTTACCAAATTCGTTTGATTTCTTCACATTTAAAGATTACTCAGGTCGAAATCTCCTTGCAACTTCATGCACGTGGCACTGGTGCTGTCGCTTTCTATGCCTTGTATAGTCGCATATGAGGAAAATAAGGCAACAAGGCCCGATTACAAGTAAAAAATAATTATATGCTTAAATTCTAGGCGGCAGGGACTTCAGCACATAATGACTTCTATTACAAATGAAACCCTACGTAACGGAGAATAAGTGCGCGGGACTGGATGTGTGAAATTCTGCGTAAATCTCAAATTTAAAGTGTTTAACAGACATTTACCAATTGCTCTAAGCAGGTAAATGTTTTGGAGGCGATAAGAGGAGTATGTAGTACGGCTGAGAGAAGCATTACATACTTCCCTTACCTTGCTAAACGTTAGGGCGGGGCTGGGAACTGGGGAAGGGCTGCGTTGCAGCACTTTTTGGAACTGATTTTAAAAGCCAACATTTCTGGCCACTAAAATCAGGTTTCGTGTTCCCACACCTGGGAGATATAAATGGGTGAACACCAGTCCACTTATAACTGTGTGGACCAGAATTCCACAAAGTATTCGCTCCACACAACTTGTAACAGGGGTCTTGAAGATTAAGTAACTTTCTCATGTTTGACCCCACTGAACTTGGGATTCTCTTCCAAAAAGACGCCAAGGGTTCATATAACTGCACCTTCTCTCCTGATGGCTGGATCTAGTTATTTCATATATTCTGGTAGGGTGCATCTTGAAATTAGAGAGTTAAAAACAAAGAGCAAAAAGTATTTTGAAGGAAATATGTCCTTCCTTCATAGCATATGTGACAGACAACGGGATATGGGAATAAACAAGATGTACACCTGAAGTTCCCAAAATAAAAAGTACAAAACAGAAGTAGGGAAGCCACCAGGAATAAGGAAGGCACTGAAGTAAACAAAGGCGCACCCACCAAGCACAGGAGGGGCAACTTTATGCTTGAGTAATCGTGAAAGCATCCTGGGTCAGGAGTGGCAACACTTACAAATGCTGGTGTCATGCAACCCCTTAATATGCTATAAAGTGAGCATCAGCAGAAAAAGGTATAAGCAGGGGTGTGGAATTCAATAAAATGTCAACTTGTCCATGGGACAGGTTGCTTCTTAAATCTACTTGTCCTGTAAAAAAAATCTACTTGTCCCTTTGGTGCCAGGTAGTGCGGCAACAAATTATGGCAGCACTCTCATTACGTAAGAGCTCTGATAATAGCCTCTCTGATCATGCTTAGGCTAATTCTATAGTAGAGCTTGAATACTTGCAATTTCAATCCCTACTAGAGCAATTTCCTTATTATGCTACCTACCCGAAGATCTACGTACAGGGGCTGGAGAAAGCAGTAAGCAATAGTTCCAGGGCCGGAATGTGCACACCCACTAACTTGCATGTTTTAAGGATGTTCACTAGCCCTTCTCTAATCTTTTCAATAAACCAAG
The DNA here is from genome assembly GCF_031143425.1 of Pleurodeles waltl. Taxonomy (NCBI): domain Eukaryota; kingdom Metazoa; phylum Chordata; class Amphibia; order Caudata; family Salamandridae; genus Pleurodeles; species Pleurodeles waltl. The sequence goes on from NC_090443.1 coordinate 958,097,604, forward strand.
AAAGGTTAGAAATTTACTCCCGACAATGGCAGAAGTAGAAGTTCTTCCAGGATCGGGAAAAAAGTGGTTAGAGTCAATGCAAACTTGTAAACGCTCAATAGATTTTCGCATGAGCAAATATACACATGCAAATGTTTTCTAGGAGTACGATTTCCTGGTCTACTTCCGTACGTTTTTGTGAATTCATGAAAGCCACTAATTCAAAGACATATAGCATGGGTGCACTTTTGTGACTTTTTAAGAATTGGGTCCCTATTTAGGTCTGTTGTTAACCAAGACATTTTGTTTGTATTAAAATTCTATTTCTCTCTCTGTCTGCTGGCTAGCTTTACTATGAGTGATCGCATTCTGCTGTTCTGCAAGGAGCATATAGGCACACAAAGTAGTATTTTTTCTGTGCAAGGAACTACTGTGGCAATCAGTGGTGTAACAAAACTGGAGAGGGCCCCTCTGCAAAGACCATGGAGCGGCTCCCCTCTCCAAACTCACTCAGGGCAGGTGCTGTGCTGGGGGGGGGGGGGGGGACCTTGACGGGTTCCCGCACTGCTGGGGCTGTGGGGCCTTTGTTACACCACTGGTGGCAATATGTGCTTTTTGAGACCCAAAATCTTCGCAGCTCGAACAACAATGAACTGTTACAAAAGTCATGTCAAAACAAGGCATGCATTGATGAAACCAAAAGACTTAGAACAAATGTTGAATCGGTTGGCTTTGCCAGTGCTTGTGTTTTTTTCCATGCTTCCCATAATCTTGTTGAAAATGGTTACATTGATTTTCCATTAGGAATATTTTTGGGGAAATACTAGCATGCATCAACACATTTTACTAAATGAAGCTTCAAAGAAATAGCACCTAATTTCATAGTAACTAAACATTTTTTTCCTACTTGCATTTTTTTCTGAACATTTTATTTTGAAAGCAAAGAATCATCACTATTGCTTACAAGCTTCTACAAACATTTGCATCTAATCAGAGAGTGTTCTGGGAGCATTATACTTTGCCTCATATTGTTAAACTTTTCAAATGTGTGTACCCTTTTTTTTTTGTTTTCTTTTTTTACACTGGAACCACTGTCAGTAGTGCAGTGTAACCTTAAAATGTTTATTTACAGCACTCCCCCTAATAATAAAGGCTAACCATAAATACAAGTGTAAACACCATTAACATATGGACAGTCCCTTCTCTGTAAGCTGGGATCCAAAGTGTTTGTGCTGCAGGGGGTTGGGCCTACTTGTCCCAAGGACAAAGTAAAACATGAAAATGTGTTGCCCTTGTCCCTAAACAATATGTCCCAGGCGTTGGGCAATAGGAATTCCACCTAAGGATGATCTAGTCCTACCGGCTTATTTATGCAAGCAACACAAGCTCTGAGAAAGACCCATTGGATCTGTGGTCCTGTTTTTTTTCTTTCCAGATCGAGAAGCATAGGCAGTATTTGAGAGTACTTGGTGCCATTTCTATGGACTGGTTGAAAGTAATGTATTTAGGTTTGAACATTATGTATATTACCCCCCTAAAGGACAACTTTAATTGATTCTCATTTAGAGGATGAATATTTTAGTTTTGTAATTCTAATAAGGGATTGACATACCCTTGCAAATTCAGATACTAAATGAATGACTTTCTGAAAGTTGAATATTAGGAGGTAGAGAAAAAAGGCTGACTATGTTTGATGTTTGTGTGCTCATGTAACTGAAACTTTATTAACGGTGTATTTGCAAAATATATATACACATCGGTGAAGACACTTTTTTTTTAATTAATTGTTCTAAGCGGATAACCTAGCATGATTATTGAAAATTATTAAATGCTGTTTTCACTGACAAGAAACACTAGCTGCACGATAGAGTCTGCGTGCTGCGATAACCAAAGAATTAGTTATTCTATGGTGAGTGAGGGGTTTCTCTATATTAATTTGTTTACAAAATAAAAAGTAGACATCTCTCAAAAACAGGCTTAGGTTATGACTGGGAAGAAAAAGAGGTTAGGGACAATAGGGAGTGATAGCTGCAGAGCTAAGAAGCGAGTGAATATCATAGGAAATCAGGATAGTAAGTAACAACAAACATGAGGGGCGGGGAAAAAAAATAAACGTTCTTTCCCCTGAGCTCCCAGCAAACACCCAAAAATAAAATCTCACAAGCTTAGTAAACTAGCCTTATGCAACCTGAAACCACTCATTCCTTATCTCAACCTCTTAGGTGATAAAGCAATGTAAAATGTAATGGAGAGGTTGGGAATTAACACGCTAAACCTTACTTTATTCCACAATATCCCCGTCTGTCATATTTTAGGCACAGCACACACTGTACTGTTCACATCAGAGTAAATTCCACCATCTAGAGTTTAGCACCATTTTAATATGAATTGCTCTGGTTAAACTTGAATAGATGGCATTTCTACCTCAGAGGAGACTTGAAAACGTGCATCTACAGTACCATTGGAGCACACACTGTAAATACTGGATCACACAAGCCAAGTTAAAGAAAACAATGAGCTACACCTGATAAACAATGTTAAACGCATTCATCACTAGTTCTGCTACGTAAACATATTTCTATGGCTTTCAGTACAGTGGCTATTACCTACACACGTAGGTTAATTTATGTTTTTGTTTACTACACTTTCTAGAAAGTAGGCCATAATAGTGAGAGGTGTTGTTCAACGGATGCCGGTTATACTGTATTGTCACTGAATAAGACAACAGCATGCTCTGTAAACGAAGGATAACCTCATTTTATTCCAAAACAATTTCTTGTGTGAACAAAGGATGATCAACTTGAATTCCAAAGGAGCATGTTCCATCTCTAAAGGGTGCTCAAACTTTATTTCAAGGCGTCCTATGACTAAAGGATACTCAACTTTTTTTCCAGTCTGTGTGCCCTAAATAAAATGTGCCTTCCTCTGCCTCCCAAACTCTGTTTCCAAAACAATGTGTTCCATTCAATGTAAGTGATCCATTCAATGTCTTCAACGACAGTTTTCTGTCGTTAACTTTTGACCTGTAAACTCACTATATTTATTTATAAGTTTTAGATACTGCTAACATTGTACTAAAAAGTCTTAAGAACCCATGGGCTGCACTTCCGAACACCAAAGCTGACCACAGCTAGTCAGTCTTTTGCCCACCGCATACCTCTTTGTTCCAATACCCTACAAATTATATAGCGTTATCTCACTGGATCCCAGTGTAATCCTGGTTTCCTTTTGTCCTCTCTTTTCGGCCTTCCTATCTTTGTCAAGGTTTGATGATGAAAAAGAAGTCCCGCTCACCAAAAATGAGCGCCGGGCACCCTAACTCAACAAATTAAGGACTGATTTCACGATGCGCTGTGTGTTAACTATGCCCCTTCAAAGCGCTGGAACTGGCAAGAAAACACGTTTAAGTATAATTAGTGCAACTGGGGTAAACTACGCCTACAATATCCAGAATGCATTGGGATGTCACACGCAGGCCTAGGGCTGGGAACAGTGGCCACCCAAAACAAGGTAGTCCCTGAATTAAACGTGCTTATTATCAGTTCAAAAGCGTCTTCACTTAAGTGCCCTCACATAATGTTCTCAAATTACGAGAAAAAAAAAACAGAAAATCAGCTATTATTCCACCAAAATATCACAATAAAGCAAATGAGCACAAACTAACACCGAAAGCCAGTGTGGAACCAACCGAGTCGTTTAGTGTAGTGGATATTCCTGGAATTAAAAGCGCGCAGCTACTTCTGAAAGACAATCTGTAATTAAAGGAAATTAAATTACACTCCAAGAACAGAGCTTCATCTAGCGTAAACGGACTAGAACACATTGAAGGAAAAAGGGTAACTTTAGGTGTTGCACTGGAGAAATACTTTTGCCTTGAAGGAGGTGGGCGTGGCTGGGATAATAGTGTGCAATCTGCAATGCCAAAGAATGATAAAGTGTGCATGATTTGTTTTAAATGATAACAGGGAGGTGTGTTTTGAAGCCAGGAGGTGCCCGGTGGTCTCTGCGGCATCCCTGCCCCTGCACACCTGGACCTCTGCAGTAGCACTCCCAGTGCCGCCCGCATCCCAACGAAGGTGGGAGGGCTGCTGCAAACCAAGAGATCAAGCTGCGGTCCGCTGCCTTTACCTGCTCTCTGCCGGCTGCTCGCTCCTCCGCTCCTCCTTTCCTTTTCACCGGCTGTGGTTTCCTGTCAGCGGCCAGCAGAAGCCTGCCATCCCTCTGCGGAGCAGGAGGCGGCGGTTCCGGCCGCTCACGATACTTTCCCTTCTTCATGTCTTCTGCCCGTCCCCTCCCTCTCGGTCTCCGCAGTGGTACGTCCCTCCGTACACTGTCCGAACGTTGGACGGGCGATCACACTGGGCGGGGGGAGCGCGTGTGCTCAGCCTCGCAGTCTGACGCCTCGCGCATGATTGCATCCGCCTCGGGAGGGTTATTGTGCGCCCGGAGGCGTCCTCCTTGTCTCCGTCAGCGCTGCTGCACAGTCCAGCCGGTGAAGCCTCCGCGGCATTGCGCGTCACCCGCCCGCTCCGTCCCTCACATACTCTAGCACAGTTTCTTCAGGTCTCCGCCCTCCTGTATTTTCTTCCCCTGCTTTTGGCAGACTGTTCTGTCAACTTGCACCGTGGCGGGGTGCGCATGCGCAGCGGAGTTGCCTGCGTATCCACGCGCTAGTGCTGCAGCTCGCGCTGCGCGATACAGAGCAGCACTGCGTGGCGTCACTTGGAAGTCTGCGTCACTGCTGCTACACTGGGAGCTGTCTAGTGAAACTGGGCCATTTTAAGAATTTGGTGGCCCTGGGTCAAATGTATTTGGGGGCCACTGTTCTGAACACATTTGAATTTATCATTCAGTTTCAGTTCTTTCATGCCCTTTTTGGCCAGATCACTGAGTGTGCACTGACACACTTGTCCAAATTCTTAATGTGTTTAATTTTAATATTTCAAGATTCTAACACCACAGCAGCTAATCTAATATTACTGCAAATCAACTCTGAGAACCTCCCCCCCCCAATTTCTCATATTTTAGGTCCTGTTTTGACCTAAATGAAACCTTTTTATGGATGTTGCAGGAAACAAACACATTGATCTGCAAAACGTCTGTAATAGATTCTCACGCATCACTTACATTAAAAATAAATTAAAGGAAAACGGTATTTAAAATTTGTTTAAGAACTGTTTAACTTCATCAGAGCAAGACTCTGCAGAACAGAGTCGGCTCTAGGAGGGGGTCCCCTGAAAGGCTGGGGCCCTGGGTCAGAGCCCACTTTGCCCATGCCTTAACTCCTTGGATGCCCCGGGCGAGCTGGTCTCGTCCAGGCACATGATTGCTGTGTGCCTGGGATGAGACCAACTCATCCTGCACCCGGCCCACATCCCCCAGTCGGGGATGGAAGGGGATTCGCTTCCAGTTCCAACCCTGACCCCCTCGTGACATCTGATGACGTAAGCACCCAAATCGCACGCTGACCTCATTAGAGGTCACCTCGGATCGTGCTGGAAGCATGCTTCCAGCGCGATCCCAGAAGATAAATGGTTTTGTATTTCTCTTCCGACCAGGAGGTGGGGCAGGCAAGACATGAAAGGAAAGGAAAGACCTTTCTAGTGCCCCCTAGACACCAGTTTTTTTTTTTTTTGTACATTTCAATAAGGGGAGCGGCTCCTTGGGCAAGGGCCGCTTCCCAGGGGGCCAAATTATTTTTAGGCCATTTCTGCCTCCCCTGGGGGCAGATCGGCCTAATATAATTAGGCTGATAACCACTAGACACCAGGGATAATTTTTTTTTTTCATTTGTATTTTTTTATGTGTGAGGAGCGACCTCTTAGGCAAGGGTCGCTCCCGGGCGAACAAATTATTTTTAGGCCATTTCTGCCCCCCTGGGGGCAGAAGCCACTAGACACCAGGGATTTGTTTTATTATCATACTTGCGCATAAGGGGAGCGGCCCCTTAGGCAAGGACCGCTCCCCAGGGGGGGCAAATTATTTTTAGGCCATTTCCGCCCCCTCCCCCGCCCGGGGGCAGAAAACCCCTACACACCAGAGAATTTTTTTTTTTGTTTATTTATTTATTTTTATATTTGGGGAGCAACCCCTTAGGCAAAGGTCGCTCCCCATGGGGCCAAATTACTTTTAGGCCATTTCTGCCCCTCCTGGGGGCAGATCGGCCTAATATAATTAGGCCGATCGAAACCACTAGACACCAGGGATTTTTTTTTATACTTACGCATAAGGGGAGCGGCCCTTGGGCAAGGGACGCTCCCTGGGGGGGGGGGCAAAATATTTTTAGGCCTTTTCTGCCCCCGTTGGAGGCAGATGGGCCTAATATAATTAGGCTGATCTGCCCCCAGGAGGGGCAGAAACCTCTAGACACCAGGGATATATATATATATATTTTTATATACTTTATGGTTTTATGTATGGGGAGCAACCCCTTAGACAAGGGATCGCTCCCCTGTGGGGCAAATTGTATTTAGGCCATTTCTTCCCCCTTTAGGGCAGATAGGCCTATTTTTGTTAGGCCAATCTGCCCCCAAGGGGAGCAGAAACCACTAGACACCAGGGATTGAGGTGTGTGTGTATATATATGTTTTGTTTGGGGGGTAGCCACTTGGGCAAGGTTTGCTCCCCATGAGGGCACAATACTGTTGGCCATATCTGCCCCCCTGGAGGGCAGATCAGCCTATTTTTGGAAGGCCCATCTACCACAAAGGGGGGCAGAAAGCCCACCAGAGACCAGGGAATATTTTTTTTCTTCAAAATAAGAGGGTTGGGGTATGGCCATAACCCCACCCCAAATAAATGGGGTCAAAGTTGTTCTGCCCACCAGTGGGCAGATTGGGCACTTACCCCCAATCCACACCCCGGGGGGCAGAAAGTCTACTAGATACCAGGGAATAAAAAACAAACAAAAAATAGTGGGGTGGTGGCTACCAACCAATATGGGTCTGGTTATGCCTCCTCCCTAACTGATGGGGGTAACAGTCTTTCAGCTCTCCCCCGCACACTAAAAAATCTTACCCCACGGTAAGCAAGAGGACAGTTGATTATTTAGGGTTTTGGTTTTACATTTGGGCCATGAGAGCTTAGTAACTCTCAAAATCGTCCTACTTGGAATGGTGAGGGCTGCACTTTTTTGACTTTGAGCGCTGCCATGGAGAAAAATCCACAAAACCTAGACACATCTGATAACTAAACATCTGGTTGATTCCAGGGCGGTGTGCATCATATGCACCCGCACCATTTTCCTACCCACAATGCCCTGCAAACCTCCAACTTTTCTGGAAATCACACATTTTCCCAACATGTTTGTGATGGAACCTTACGGAATCTGCAGGAATCCACAAAATTCCTACCACCCAACATAGTCTCATCTATACCGATAAAAATTCTCCTGCACTTGTCAGCCTAAAAATGTTTTTTTTGTAAACTGCCCTTTTGGACCCGCTTTGGTTCCCTCTCAATTTCGACATGTTTTTGGCTCTTCCCTGTCACAGGCACTTGGCCCACCTACCCAAGTGATGTATCCTTTTTACCGAGATACTGAGGGGAACATTGGGTGGTAGGAAATTTGTCCCAGTGCGGTGATCCCACACAGAAATGTGGGAAAATGTGATTTTTAGTTAAATTTGAGGTTTGCTGAGGATTCTGGGTAAGAAAACACTGGGGGATCCACGCAAGTCACACCTCCCTGGACTCCCCCAGGTTTTAGAAATGTCTGGGTTTGGTAGGTTTCCCTAGATGACTGCTGAGCCCAGGACCAAAAACGCAGGTGCCCTCCGCAAAAACAGGTAGTTTTGTATTTGATAATTTTGATGTGTCTAGATAGTGTTTTGGGGCATTTCCTGTCACAAGCACTAGACCTACTCACACAAGTGAGGTACCATTTGTATCGGAAGACTTGGGGAAATGCTGGGGGGAAGGAAATTGTGGCTCCTCTCAGATTCCAGAACTTTCTGTCACCAAAATGTGAGGAAAAAGTGTTTTTTTGGCCACATTTTGAGGTTTGCAAAGGATTCTGGGTAACAGAACCCAGTGAGAGCCCCACAAGTCACCCCATCTTGGATTCCCCTAGGTATCTACTTTAAACAAATGCACAGGTTTGGTAGGTTTCCCCAGGTGCTGGCTGAGCTAGAGGCCAAAATCCACAGGTAGGCACTTTGCAGAAAACAGCTCTGTTTTCTTTGGGAAAATGTGATGTGTCCACATTGTGTTTTGGGGCATTTCCTGTCGTAGGCACTAGGCCTACCCGAACAAGTGAGGTACCATTTTTATCGGGAGACTTTGTGGAACGCTGGGTAGAAGGAAATTTGTGGCTCCTCTCAGATTCCAGAACTTTCTGTCACCAAAATGTGAGGAAAAAGTATTTATTTGGCCACATTTTGAGGTTTCCAAAGGATTCTGGGTAACAGAACCTGATGAGAGCCCCACAAGTCACCCCATCTTCGGGTTCCCCTAGGTGTCTACTTTTAAAAAATGCACAGGTTTGGTAGGTTTCCCTAGGTGCCGGCTGATCTAGAGGCCAAAATCCACAGGTAGGCACTTTGCAGAAAACAGCTCTGTTTTCTTTGAGAAAATGTGATGTGTCCACATTGTGTTTTGGGGCATTTCCTGTTGCAGGCACTAGGCCTACCCGCACAAGTGAGGTACCATTTTTATTGGGAGACTTGGTGGAACGCTGGGTAGAAGGACATTTATGGCTCCTCTCAGATTCCAGAACTTTCTGTCACCAAAATGTGAGGAAAAAGTATTTTTTGGGCCACATTTTGAGGTTTCCAAAGGATTCTGGGTAACATAACCTGGTGAGAGCCCCACAAATCAGTGCATCTTGGATTCCCCTAGGTGCCTACTTTTAAACAATGCACAGGTTTTGTAGGTTTCCCTAGGTGCCGGCTGATCTAGAGGCCAAAATCCACAGGTCACATCCTTTGCAAAAAACAGCTCTGTTTTCTTTGGGAAAATGTGAAGTGTCCAGATTGTGTTTTGGGGCATTTCCTGTTGCGGGCACTACAAGTGAGGTACCATTGTTATTGGGAGACTTGGGGGAACGCTGGGTGGAAGGAAATTTGTGGCTGCTCTCAGATTCCAGAAATTTCTCTCACCGAAATATGAGGAAAAAGTGTTTTTTTTAGCCAGATTTTGAGGTTTGCAAAGCATTCTGGGTAACAGAACCTGGTGAGAGCCCCACAAGTCACCCCATCTTGGATTCCCCTAGGTGTCTAGTTTTAAAAAATGCGTAGGTTTGGTAGGTTTCCCTAGGTGGCGGCTGAGCTAGAGGCCAAAATCCACAGCTAGGCACTTTGAAAAAAAACAGCTCTGTTTTCTTTGGGAAAATGTGATGTGTCCACATTGTGTTTTGGGGCATTTCCTGTCGGGGGCGCTACGCCTACCCACACAAGTGAGGTACCATTTTTATCAGGAGACTTGGGGGAACACTGGGTGGAAGATAAATTGTGGCTCCTTTCAGATTCCAGAACTTTGTGTCACCGAAATGTGAGGAAAAAGTGTTTTTTGGGCCAAATTGTGAGGTTTGCAAAGCATTCTGGGTAACAGAACCTGGTGAGAGCCCCACAAGTCACCCCATCTTAGATTCCCCTAGGTGTCTAGTTTTAACAAATGCATAGGTTTTGTAGGTTTCCCTAGGTGCCGGCTGATCTAGAGGCTAAAATCCACAGGTAGGCACTTTGCAAAAAACAGCTCTGTTTTCTTTGGGAAAATGTGATGTGTCTATGTTGTGTTTTGGGGCATTTCCTGTTGCAGGAGCTAAGCCTACCCACACAAGTGAGGTACCATTTGTATCGGGAGACTTGGGGAAACACTAGGGGAAAGGACATTTGTGGCTTCTCTCAGATTCCAGAACTTTCTGTCACCAAAATGTGAGGAAAAAGTATTTTTTTGGGCCAAATTTTGAGGTTTGCAAAGGATTCTGGGTAACATAACCTGGTGAGAGCCCCACAAGTCACCCCATCTTGGAATTCCCTAGGTGTCTAGTTTAAAAAAATGCATAGGTTTGGTAGGTTTCCATGGGTGCCGGCTGAGCTGGAGGCCAAAATCTACAGCTTGGCAGTTAGCAAAAAACGTGTCAGATTTCAATGTAAAAATGTGATGTGTCCATGTTGCGTTTCCTGCCGCAAGCATTAGGCCTACCCATGCAAGTGAGGTGTCATTTTTATCGGGAGACCTGGGGGAACACAGAGTAGCAAAACAAGTGTTATTGCCACTTGTCTTTCTCTACATTTTTTCCTTCCAAATGTAAGACAGAGTGTAAAAAAGATGTCTATTTGAGAAATGCCCTGTAATTCACATGCTAGTATGGGCACCCCTGAATTCAGAGATGTGCAAATAACTACTGCTTCTCAACACCTTATCTTGTGCCCATTTTATAAATACAAAGGTTTTCTTGATACCTATTTTTTACTCTTTATATTTCAGCAAATGAATTGCTGTATACCGGGTATAGAATGAAAACCCATTGCAAGGTGCAGCTCATTTATTGGTTCTGTGTACATAGGGTTCTTGATGAACCTACAAGCCCTATATATCCCTGCAACCAGAAGAGTCCAGCAGACGTAACAGTATATTGTTTTAAAAAATATGACATCTCAGGAAAAAGTTACAGAGTAAAACGTGGAGAAAAATGGCTGTTTTTTTACCTCAATTTCAATATTGTTTCATTTCAGCTGTTATTTTCTGTAGGAAACCCTTGTAGAATCTACACAAATGACCCCTTGCTGAATTCAGAATTTCGTCTACTTTTCAGAAATGTTTGGTGTTCCGGGATCCAGCATGGGTTTCACACCCATTTCTGTCACTAACTGAAAGGAGGCTGAAAGCACAAAAAATATTTAAAATGGGGTATGTCCCAGTAAAATGGCAACATTGTGTTGAAAAATTGGGTTTTCTGATTCAAGTCTGCCTGTTCCTGAAAGCTGGGAAGATGGTGATTTTTAGCACTGCAAACCCTTTGTTGGTGCCATTTTCATGGAAAAAAACAAAAGCTGCCTTCTGCATCCCTTTTTTCCTTTAAAAAAAATAAATAAATATTTGCTGTATTTTGGCTAATTTCTTGGTCTCTTTCAGGGGAACCCACAAACTCTGGGTACCTCCAAAATCCCTAGGATTTTTGAAAAAAGGACGCAAATTTGGCGTGGGTAGCTTATGTGAACGAAAAGCTATGAGGGCCTAAGCGCGAACTGCCCCAAATAGCCAAATAAAGGCGTGGCACCTGAGGGGGAAAAGGCCTGGCAGCGAAGGGATTAAAACGTCTCTGCATGCAAGATGGAATGTTGTACAGGCAGCACAAATCTAGATAAATAAAACAATGAAGCGGAGTGCATTGTAATGTTCCTTAATTTTACAATTTTCTTTGTTGGAGTGCAAATCTTCTATGGGAGCTTATAGTATGTACTGTTACTAGGCAGCAGTGGCGGTTTCTTCATTAGGGCGGCAGGGCTCCGCCCCAGCTTCAATTTTGCATCATAAAAAATGTTTCCCCAGCTTCAATTTCTGCATCCAAAAAAAGTTTCATACATTAAAACTTCAAACAGTGTGACCCTCGCTCTGCGCGAGGGTCAGGCAAAACCAGGCACTTTTGAAAGACACATGTGCTGCAGTGCATGTGCTGGCCGTCGCAGGATTTATAGGGCTTACCTGATCTCAGCCCTGGCCTCCGGCAGCCTACAACACTGTAAGGGACTGCCTCTTATGACGCACTGAAGCCTCGGTCAAAGAAAACAGCATGGGCGCTTTAGCATAAGCACTGGGTTTCCAAAGCTGGCTGTCAATCAGCAAGGCTGTGTAGCACTGCAGCTCTTCGTCACAGGGTGGTTGGGAACAAGCCTCCATGGCCCCACCTCATTCTGGGAGTAGCTGGTAAAGGATTGCAGTGTACACGAGGCTGGCTGATCACGACGTGATCTGCATGCAGCAGCAACGGGAAAAGGTAAGTATTTGATTTTAAAAACAAATGTTATTCCCCCCATCCCCTGCCTCGCTCCATCCCCCCTAACCCCTCCGTCCCTCCCCTCGCCCGCCTCTACCTTTGAGATTTGCGGTACAGCAGTTGAGACCCCCCTTCTGATGTGATTGTTCATGTCGGTCATTTTCGATCACTACACAGCACCCCCAACCACACCCCCCCCAACGTTTCATTCTCGATGCACAAAAACGAACGAGACCTGAAAACAAGACTCCGACAAGGTTGCTGTGAAGGCACCGAGCAGCTGAGAAAGGTGGTAGGGGGGCAGCTTTGGTGCAAGGTGGGCAGCACTCCAAAAGAAAGGCAAACATTTGAATGCGCTTTTCTCAACAAGAGTCTGATGGGCTCCTCTTGCAGGAACTCTCTCCCACCCCGGGACGAGTTATAAGCCAAGGCAGAATGTTCGTATTACACTGGGTCCAGCGAAAAGATGTCCTCACTAGTGGAATTTCACCTTGTACGAGCAGGAAAGAAGCAGCCATTCCTTCCACAGTAGGAAGCACGCAGGCACCCGGAAAGCAAAACATGAAACATGTGCGTTTTAGTGGAACAACACAAAGTGGATATGGCTGGAATTAAAGGTGCCCACGTTTTTTAAACAAAGAATGGCACGTCAAAATTACCCAGATCTGCATAAACACGAGCACCGTGGCAGCTACCTTTCCTGATAAGGAAAGGACAATTCCAATACGTTCACATTTCAAATGTCTTCCAGGCTGTGCTCCAGACACAGCCTTTGTGTAGTGATGCTCCTCACAGCAACAACTGTCTCCATCATGGAGCATCACAACAGAGGCTGAAAGAGGTGTGAGGGCTCTGCACTAAAGTGTGAATAAGGTAGACAAATGCTGACCTCACCTAAAGGATCCCTTTCAACCTGCAGCTCAAACCCTACTCGCCAGTTAAAAGTTAGCAATAGCTCAGCAACTCGCATATTAATAAAACTTCTTTGGTACCATATGGGCATTTTTCCCCGACTATCATCCGCTGGGCAGCTTCCCTCCTCAGGGGAGTGCAGGCGCTGGGTACCATATACGCCCATTGTATCCTAAGTGATATGTTTATTGTGTGTCGCAGGCACACAAACATACACTGAAGCTGTCACGCATGCATGTGGAATAGCGCCACCTGAAAGATTGTTTAAAACCAAGACAACTAGCTTATTTTCTCATTAATTAAGTTGTTTTTTTAATGCTAATCCCTGCTTATTACACAAGCATAAGCAGCTACCTACGTCATCATATAAATCACTTTACTGCTGTCATGACTACATTTTCACAATTGCTTTATCAACTTTCCTGCTTTCTCAAATTTACTTGAAAATGCACTATTTGCCCACTTTGTTTTCTCCAAAAAATTCTCAGGCGGAAAAGCCATCCCCGAATCCCTTTTATGATGATCGGCCTCGCTCACTACGCTTGCTCACCTACAGGCACTCATACAGAACTTTTACGCCCCACTACTTTCAAATATCACCATCCGCCACTGCTAGGCAGCACAGGTTTTGGCCTTTGGTGGCATGCAAGCCAAGGGCTTTTTCAAAGCTGTATATAAATTAATACAACTAGGAAATCCAGGTTAACGTCACAAAGAACATATGAGAAATAAAATGAAGTACATTTTGTAAGAGCAGGTCATTCGTGCCAGCTCCCTCCTTGCTGAATCGCTGCCTCTGGTAATTTATTTTGGTTGCTTTGTTACATTGCTCTGCTGTTTAATTTTGCTTGCTCACTTTACTGATGTGTTATGTTGCTTTCTCCATTGTATTTTTCCTGTCTTTTGATTGCCCCTGCAGCCCGCTCATTTTCTGCTGTTTTTGCCCACAGTTTTCTCCCTCCCACTTTCTGTTTTGCTGGCCCTGCCCACTCCCTCCAAGCAACCATCCCACCTCCCAGGACCTACCTAACGCGCAGTGGGCGTGCCAAAGGCAAGCCCATAGGCACCTGGACAGTGCCCAGCTCCAGGACCCCTAGCTCTTCCGCTACCCACAGATACACCACCACGAGCTCTGAGCTCTGGACCCCAGATTCCACAACAACTGCTGCCACACTTCTCTAGATCAATGGTAGACCTTTCACCTGCCGGCACTGACTCTTCTCCTGCAACACTGGAGCACTCTCTCGCACAAAAACGACAACCATGCCGACCACATCTACCTCGACTGCTTCGGAACAACTCCACTGCCACCTGCCCAACACACAATAACTCAGCAAGCACACCACCGAGATCACCTCCCTCACCCGAAGTTGCTTTCCTCACCGAAACCTAGCTCACCCTCAACCCCGCAGGCCCTCTTGACATTGTCTCAGCAACACCAGACGGCTACAAGATGGCAGACCGGGACGGCAGCAACAAACACAGAGGTGGAATCACCATTATTCAAAAAGAAACCATCCACTGACACAGACAACACCACCCTGATCATGGAACACCTCAATTTCCAACTCCAAATCAATGGCAAAACCACCATCAGAGGTACTCTCGCCTGCAGACTTCCAGGTCCAAGCCCCAGTTTCTGCAACACCATAACCGAATTCATTGCCACCGCTCCCCATTGACTCCAAACTCTACATCTTCCTCAGAGACCTCAATTTCCACCTTGACGACCTCAACAACACCAACACCACCAACCTCCATGAAATCATGAAGAACATCAGCCTCACTCAACTAATCACCGACCCCACACACTATGCAGGACACACATGACCCCATCCTTACGACCAGTGACTGAGTCAAGTACAGCCATTTCATAGAGCTCATCTGGAGAGGTCATTCCATCTACCAATTTGCCATCACAGGACCCCCTGGCACCACCACCAAGCCGCCCAGCACCTCTCACTGCAGCTGGAACAAAGTATTAGAGAGCCAGTGGACCACTGCCCTCAACACCTCCCGCCCGACACCACAACCAACTTAGAGCAGGGTGTCAAGAACTTCTCCACCTGGATCACTGATTGCGATGACAAAGTTGCCCCCATCAAGCCCACCAAACTCAAGAGACCCTCCAAACAGGCCAGCTGGTAGATCATGGAACTGAGAACCATGAAACGCAACTGCAAGTGACTAGAAAGGAGATGGCGCACCAGCAAAGAGCCCTCAGACCGATCCACGTTTAAGTTGTCCCTCAGCCAATACTGAAAGAGATGAAAAGGAGCACCCTAGCCAACCACATTGAAGTCAGCTCTAACCACAGCAAACAGGGTTCACCAACCCCTCAGCCACTGAAAACATCATCACCACTTCTCAGGAACTCTGGGGCACCCTGGCAGACTTCTTCCACGACAAGATGTCCACCATCTACAAAAACTTCGCACCCCAACCCACCACCGCCAACACCCTCAGCCTCCTCACGCACATGGTTCTAAACCTCAATGCAATTTACAACCTCCTGCTCACCGCCTGCGTCTAGCTGACCACACAAAACACCACAGCATATAATGAACTCTGTCCACTCAGGAGCATCCATGGACCCCTGTCCTCACCACATTTCAAGCTCTGGAGCAAGATGATCAGCAGCGAGCTCACTGCCAGTTTCAATTCATCCATAACCATAGCCAACTTCCCCGAAGTATGGAAACATGCAAAAGTCTAACCCCTTCTCAAGAAACCCTCCGCCAACCCCAGCAAACTCAACAACTACCGTCCCATCTCGCTGCTCTTGCCAAAGTCCTCAAAATGTCCACCAACTGCCAACTCACAGAATAGTTAGAGAACAATTTTCTGGGCCCCTCCAATCCAGATTCCACACCAACCACAACACTGAAACGCCTTGATCACTGTCACTTACAGTATCAGAACCCTCCTCGACAGCGGAGACACAGCGGCCGTGATTCTCCTCGACCTCTCACCAGCATTCAACACCGTATCCCTCCACACACTGATCAAGATGCTTCATCAAATGGGAATCCATGAAGACACCATCAAATGGATCGCCTCCTTCCTCCCTGGAAAGAACCAGAGAATATGCTTACCACCTTTCACCTTGGAACCCAAGAACATCATTTGTGGTGTCCCTCATAGCTTGACCCTCAGCCTTACACTGTTCATCATCTACATGATCCCCTGGCCAACGTCGTCAGAACCCACGGAATGAACTTCATATCATATGTTTAGATGACTCCCAGCTCATCCTCTCTCTGTCAGAAGACCCCTCCATCATGAGGGCCAACTTCCGCAGGTGTATGACAGATATCACCAACTGGATGAAAAACAACTGCTTAAAAATCAACACAGACAAAACGGAAATGCTGATCCCGGGAACAACACCTCCCCATGGAACGACTTCTGGTGGCCTTCTGAACTATGACCAGCACCTACTCTGTCAGACCACGCACGCAACCTTAACATCATCCTCAACAGCATGCCCACCATGAAAAAACAGATCAACCCGGTTTCTTCCCCCTACTTCCTCACTCTTTGCATGCTCCATAAGATCTTCAAATGGCCCACCGTCAACACCAGACGAACCGTCACTCAAGCCCTAATCGCCAGCAGGCTCGGCTATGGCAATGCACTCTATGTAAGAATCACCACACACCTCCTGAGGAAACTACAGACCTAACATAATTCAGCAGCCACACTCATTTGTGACCTCTCCAATGGACCCACACCACCCCTACCTCAGGATGTTCCACTGGCTCCCCATTCGGAAAATATGTAAATTCAGGATGCTGATCCACACCCACAAGGCCATTCACAATCAAGGACCAGCATACATTAAACACCGCCTGAACTCTCACCAACCCACCAGACACTGCGCCCTGCTTCCCTCTCTCTCACGTTTACCCCCTGAATCCACCAAAGCAACAGTGAAGGATGCTCTTTCTCCTACCTTGCTACAGAATCCTGGAACGACCTTCACCTGCGGACCTCATCCTCTCTTCCGGAATCCAGAAAAAGACTCAAGACTTGGCTATTCAACTTAACCACTTAGCAGCTTTGTTCTCAGTTCTAAATACTCCTGCAGGTGATTAGTCACACTATATAAATCCCTGATTGATTGACATACTTTTGGATACATAAATTGCACCATGTTGTATCTGCACTGCACACAAGGAATGAAGAAGGTGTTTTAGTGTTGCATGAAATATGTAAAGAGAATTGAAAAAGGCGCATCTCTAGTCAACACCAGTGTATCAAACAAAGGGTATTAAAAAGCCCTTATACAAAGCAGGGGGGGAAGAAAAAAAGAACACCTCCCTTGGACAAGATGGGGGAACGGTTGTAAGGATGAATGGTTAAGGTTGACTGCCTTCCCGCTCTGCACAGTTTTTGAGGGTTTCTTCTACACCATGGCCTCTGACGAGGCAGGTGTATATGTATAATCCCCCACCTTCATTCCTGGCAGAGGCAGGGAAGGTTGAAAATGAATGCATTGATGTTTTTTGATCTTTCCCCAGCCTGTCTGCCAGGGCAAGTAGACCTCGGCAATAGTGGGCAGTCTCAAAGCCCATCCGCATGTGCATAATGCAGTATTTGTGCTCCTACTGCATCTCTGCAATTGTGTCTTTTTTCCTTCCAGTGTTTGCAAACATTCGGAGTGGTTTTTGAGTTTTTTGTATTTTTAGAAATGAACGATTTTACACACATAAAAAACATTATTCTACACCAGGTGCACCATTTTCACTGAAGTAACATGTTTTTAAGTCTGGTTTGACCTCACAACTGTCACCAGTCTTATGTGGGCAATCTCAAAAAGCTTCCAGGAGTACCACAGTTTTGACTCCACCTACTTACTTTGATTCAGTAAAAGTTGTGTATTTCCACAGAAAGTTTGCTTGCCCTCAGCATAACTGTGTTTATCCAGCTGCCTAGAAGAGGCTCACTAACACACATAGGCGGTCATTCTGACCCTGGCGGTCAAAGACCGCCAGGGCGGAGGACCGCGGGAGCACCGCCGACAGGCCGGCGGTGCTCCAATGGGGATTCCGACCGCGGCGGTAAAGCCGCGGTCGGACCGGCAACACTGGCGGTCTCTCGCCAGTGTACCGCCGCCCCATTGAATCCTCCAAGGCGGCGCAGCTTGCTGCGCCGCCGAGGGGATTCCGACCCCCCCTACCGCCATCCAGATCCCGGCGGTCCGACCGCCGGGAACCGGATGGCGGTAGGGGGGGTCGTGGGGCCCCTGGGGGCCCCTGCAGTGCCCATGCCACTGGCATGGGCATTGCAGGGGCCCCCGTAAGAGGGCCCCTACAAGTATTTCACTGTCTGCTTGGCAGACAGTGAAATACGCGACGGGTGCAACTGCACCCGTCGCACAGCTTCCACTCCGCTGGCTCGATTCCGAGCCGGCTTCATCGTGGAAGCCTGTTTCCCGCTGGGCTGGCGGGCGGCCTGAAGGCGGCCGCCCGCCAGCCCAGCGGGAATGTCAGAATTACCGCCGCGGTCTTTCGACCGCGGAACGGTAACCTGACGGCGGGACTTTGGCGGGCGGCCTCCGCCGCCCGCCAAGGTCAGAATGAGGGCCATATTGTATTATGCTAACAATGAGATGGCACTAGACTTTTTTTCAGGGGTACATAAATGGTACTGTAACACTATTAAAGTGTCATAGATAAGTAGATAATTTTTCTCTGGTAGCAACACAGATAGGAGGAGTTTAGTCATGAGAAATGTATTGCTTTTTTCCAGACCTTATGGTTCCAGGCCTTATGGTTGCCAGTTTATGTGCACTTGAATAGGACTGCATTGGTAATGGTGTCAAGCCATTTGTGAAGGCTATAGGTCTTATCTTTTCATTGGGAAAAGGTTTTCCAAATTCCAAAGGTTTGATCTATTTCTTATGAAACATTATGACAAAGCCAGTAGGCCGGACTTATATATTGTGAAAAGCATGCTTTATAGGGTTATAAGCTTTTAAGAATGGATTGTTTTTACTCAGTGCTTATGCCTGTAGGCAGGTATTTCGTTACATGGAACTTCACAGATTATCACAATACACAGGGGTTTTCATGTTGGTGACCCATACGAACAGAGCATGGGGATAGAAGATGCGCAATTCAATAGTCCTTATTTGGATCCTTAGGAGTGATTTTTTTTTTTTGGAAGGGAACATATAACAGATATATTCTTAAATCACTTCAAACTACGAACTTAAAGTTCAGAAAACAGAGTGGAACAGACAAGAAAAAGACATCGCCTAACTAACTATTAGACAACGTAGCCACCCGTCTGATCCAGTCCGCAGATGGTGCCCCATTACATTGAAGGAGGGTGGCCCTGATCATAATGGAGGAGTGATTTTATATTGTTTTGACAACTGTAACTTTGTAAATGTTTGTGATTTGACTATGGTATACTTGATGATTGCTTTGTGAGAAAGCTTATGCCCACCAGAGCATGTGTGAGTTGGTTACAGTGGAAAGCCATTGATGACTGTTCGAGGTTTTGGGGGTGGGCCATGGCCAGGCTGATGGCATAGGTCTCACCATTCGGTGCTCCCGCCTTACAATTCCCCCATTTGGCATCATCCTGACTCACATAACGCATCGAAGGATGCCTGGCCCGGGCAGAAGGTCCCCCTTACTCCACCGCCTGGCTGTTGGTGAGGCAGAGAGGCGTTGTGGATACTCTGGTGGCCTGTTGACAGAGCTGCGGATTGTCAGCCCCAAGATGGCTGTCGAGGGCCGCGCGGCCTGACTGGAGGTGACTGGTGAGCGACAATGAACCAGACCCCCTCTGACACCTGAGCCCAAACGGAGGAGCCTTGAGTCCAACGATCAGGCTGTCGTTGCGCACTTCTGGCGATGAGGGCTACCGCAGCAGTGGCCACCTGAGAAGAGGTGGGAGTGGCACGCTGTGGAACTGCAGCCTGCAGCGGGCGAGCAGCAGTGATGGAGGGTGGCCCACCAGGGCCTGCAGACTAAGGGTGCCTGAGATTGAGATTGCCGCCAGCAAAGCTGTTGGGACATGCCCTGAGTCCTGGGCATGCGAAGATGCAAAGTGAGAGAGCCCGGACCCTCGCGGGACTGATGAGCAGGCAGGAAGAGGCGCTGACTCCCCTGTGATTCCCTGCCCCACGAGGCCTAACTGGTGACCTGATGCAGAAGAGACTGGGAGTCAGGGCTGAAAGCCCGCTGGTCTTCTTCCCTGGTCAGGACCACCCTTGTGCAGGATCGGCAGTGAGTGTTCCTGTTGTGGCGGTGGATAGAGGGTGTAGGGATCTGCTGCCTGGTGATGTACAGAGTACCAGAGAGTGCAGAAAAACATTGGTGGTCAGGCTTACAACAAGGCGGCTGGCTGGGGGCACATTGGCTTTACCTACCATCTCACTGGAGTACTTGCTGTAAAACCAGCCCCGGTCACAGCAGCTCATTGGCACTCCAGGAGAGCCCTCTGGAACTGAGGCTGCAAGCAGAGTTGTTCAGTCCTGTGCACCTGGTAGATGACTTATTGGAGCCACGCCTGGGGATCACTGAGAGCTGGTTATCGCCTGTGGCCCCTACGACTCCTTGGGGGGGCCTTCTGCCTGATACTGACAAGGGGTAGCAACTGCTGTTTGGCCTCTCACAGAAGGAGGCCTGCTGTTCGAGGTGCCGGGTACAGAGGGTGCCTAAGGGTGGATTGGTGCTACTGACGGGTACGCAGCCCCCAAGACGATGACGCTGACTACTACCACAGTTGCAAAAACAACAGATGATGGACGGAATGCAGAGCAAATTACACTTTCACCCCCAGTCACAGATCTGGGTTTAATCCATCAGTTTTTTTGCTTACCATGCCATTCCAGTTTCGTTTTGTTTGTCTTTGTGTTTGTTTGCTTTTCTCACCACTACCACAGGGCACTGCTGTAGGACTGATCAGATAGGTTATTGAACATCGCCATGCTCCTGGAGTGGCCAAGAACTGGCGACAGCACAGTGCTTCCACAATCCCATTAATTTTGATTGAGTGTGGGGGCCTCTTGTGGGACTGGAAGAGGGCTTGGGACCTACTCCCCCCCCAACCTGGTTGTTGCTCTGGGTCACATCACTCTCTGCACCTTGTTCCTGGAACTTGGGGGACTGACGGACCCTGAGCTGTGACCTGCTGGGCCCCACCTGGACCAGGGGGATCCTGTGGCAACACCAGGATTTGCTGGAGACTCATTTAGCCCACCACAGGAGACACCTGGGGCATATGGTTGGCAGTGCCCTCCATGATTTTTGGATCCCCATGCCCTGATGCCCTTGACTTTCTGGCATCCCCTTCCACGATCCAACAGACACCATGGACAAGGTGTCCCAGAGAAAGGACCCAGACACGGGAGGAATGACCTTGGGTGATCCTGCTGAACACACAGAATGGCAAGGCATCAGGTCTGCAGGCGGGAACTCTTGGGAGGGGTCTACCTTTCAGGATATTTTTCAGGCCAACTCCACCACAAGAGAGATGTTGAAGACGAAGACAGACACGCTGGGAGCTGATCTGGACATTCTGAAAGATGATCAACGTCACCTGGCAGAGCGAGTCATACCTGCGGAGAGGGGACTGGCGGAGATCCCCTCGGAGCTAGTGAGCATGCGAGTAAGACTCACAGTCATGGAGGATAAGGTTCGATCGGGTGGAAGATACTGAAAACAGATCGTGTCAGAGCAACATCCATGTGATAGGGCTGCCGGAGTGAGAGAGAGAGGAGCAGTATATTGGACTACCTAGAAAAATGGTTGCATGAACAAGTGGCACCGGAGGTCCTCCCCCACCTTGTATGCTCTAGAGAGAGCGGGTAGGGTTCCGGCATGACACCTGCTGCTAGGGGTGCCGCCGCAGCCGATGGTTGCCAGACTATTGCACTATAAGCCAGGTGGAGGGGAGATATCTGATTTGAAAAGAGATGTCTGCGCCAGATGGGCGTGGCCTACGCTACGCTGTTCCCATCTTGACTGCAGGTAACAACCCCAGATGGGGTGCAATTTTTCAGAACTCTGCAGGAGGTGTGGGAATGGATCAACCTTCACCCACAGGCAGGCCGTAGCCAAACATCCCCACAACTAAAATCTACAAGGGCCAGATTGAAATGCAGAGCTAAGAGTGCAAGCAGGGTGGGCCCTCCAGGGGAGGTGGTCCAGCGAGAACAGCAGAAAGTAGCGTAGGTGGTTGCAGTGATGAGCGGTGGAGGAGCGAACCCGGCCGCTTTGGTGGAAGGGTCCGACAACTAAGATTTGAACTCTGACTCCAGATCCAGCTCAATGGGGACTCGGACGTGGAACTGCCCCAGGTGACTCCCGGAAACGCTGATTTGATGTAGGTGCTGTACTGTAAGACTTGAACACTGAACTATTTACTGGGGATTGAACCCTTGGCGACATTGGGTGGGGGGCACCCTAAGAGTGTTCTATCACCCCACTACCTGAGGCTCATACCCATTGCTTTCTGTCGGGTGGGGGTTCCTGACTGGCTTCACCCCCTATATTTGTGGTTTGCGTGGGTTCACCCGAGAGTATTTGAGGTTTGAATGTGAGTTTGAATAGGCATAGTTACCTACTTGTCTTTGGGTGGGAGAGTTGGACTGTTTGTTGTTGGCATGTTGGAAGGGGGATTAAAGAGTCGTGCCATGTGGGTTTACTTCTTGTCCTGGTCCTGGACGAAAGGCAGTGATTACGGGGTTGAGTCCTGGTGGGTGTGGATGCTGAATGCCTGTAACTTGACGCAATTGCGACCGCCTTGACATATAAGATTTTATTGTGGAACATCAGGCAGATGCATTCCATGGCCAAGAGATACAAGGTGTTTTCACATCTTAATAGGCGAGGGATTCATAGAGCACTCCTACAGATAACACACCTGAACACCAAAGAGGGGGTCAGGCCTATTACACTACTTACTCAGCTTATGCGAGAGGGACACTAATATGGATATGCCCAGGGATCCCCTTCCAACACACTTGTGACCTGATCAACCCAGCAGGTAGCTTTGTGGCAATGAATGGTTGCCTATATGGTCGGGCTGTAGCAATTAATAATATTTATGCCCCAAATCTAGATCAGGAGGCTTTCTTCGAAGACCTCGCCATATCTCTGGCCCCTTACTTGGTGGGTTCAGTCATTATAGATGGGGATTATAGCTGTGTAGCATACTCTGTGCTCGATCGCTCCCACACCCCACTGCGGGTCTCTGCAGCTACTAAAGTGGCCCGGCTATTAGGGACTGGCAGTCGAAAGGGGGACTCATGGTGTTTTACACACCCATTAGATAGGGATTACTCCCTTTTCTCACCACTACACACTCTTCTTGTGCGCCTGGACACATTTATTTGTACCACAGATGTCCATGGGTCGGTAAGTGGTGCTGAATTCCTCATGAGAACCATATCAGAATATAGTCCGGTCCTTCTTTACTTGGGGTGGGAGAGCATGCCAATATGGAGAATGAAGCTGGAATCCTTAGAGGACCGGGTTTATCGAGACACCATTGGGGGTAGCATACAGCAATACTTTGAGGACAACCCCGGGGCAGTATTGTCTCTGCAGGTAGAGTGAGATGCCTTTAAGGCAGTACTGAGGGGGAAGTGTATAAGAGAATCAGTAGGAGCGTGGTGCACCTTGTTGACTGAAGTCTTATCCTAAGAAGAGGCACTAAGGGAGTTAAAACAGCATCAGCCAGGTCACCCAGAGTTGCAAGCAGCCCTGTTAGAAGCCAAGGAGAAGGTTGCAAAGCAGGTAGAAAAACGTAGAGGTTTTGATTACAGATCCTATATGACCTGGGCACATGCAAAAAGCGACCGCACTGGTTCACTTTTGGTCTGGTTCGGGAAGCCTGCTAAGCGGACTCAGTTATTGTGAAGATTGAATCTGATCGGGGCACCAGGCTGTATAGTCAAGCAGCCATCAACCAGCAATTTGTTAGCTACTACTCTGATCTTAATTCAAGCACGTTCGAACAGTCAGGTGATGACTGACAGGTTCCTAGCACCTCTCCCTTTCCCGACTCTCTCTCGAATGCAGAGGCTGAGGGCAGGGGAGATTTCACTACAGGAAATCCATCCGGCTATAAAAACTCTGGCGCTCTGCAAAATAGTGGGAACAGATGGATTTCCAGTTGAGTTTTATGACACATATGTGGATGAGTTGACCCCTAAGCTGGTGGACCTATGAAGAGCGGCTCAGGAAACAGGCTTTTGCCTTCCACCACTCAAGAGGCACTGGTAGTGCCACTGTGCCACTGATAAAACCGGGGAGGCTAGCACATGATATGAGGGCCTACAGGCCACTGTTGATGCTTAACATCAACTATAAGATCCTTAGCTTGATCCTTGACACTAGATTCTTTCCTCACAAGACTATGCTAATTCACCCTGATCAGGCGGGGTTCACCCCAGGTCGCAATACAGCACACAATATTCGGAGACTCTTAGCACTGCTAGAAACTGCCATCTATTATCATGCAGCAGCAGCAATTTTTGAAGTGGGCGTGGAGAAGGCATTCAACAGTTTTGAATGGGCTTTTCTTTATGGAGTAATGGAGCACTTCCGATAGGAGCAAGGATTTATCGCCTGGACTTGGCTGTTGATCTCTGAGAGTTATAAGGTGGGCTACAGAACCAGACCAGGGTGTCCTTTGTTTCCACTATTGTTCGTCCTGGCAATGGAGCTGCTTGCCGTCTACGCCAGAGTGGCGGACACCTATCAGGGCATAATGATTGGGGAACAGATCCACTACATTGCCCTGTATGTGGACGGCATAATGATCTTCCTTCAAAACACCACAATGGCTTTGGCGGGTGCTAGGAGATTACTAGGGGAGTTTGGGACACTCTCTAGACTCAAAGTCAATTGGCAGAAATTGCGCTTATTCCTAATGCTGGCAAAATGTGATCTCCCAGAGGGGTTGGAGGTATTGCAATGGTAGCCCCCCTGCCTGCAATACCTAGGTGTGAAGATATACCACGACCCAGCCGATCTGCTAGAAAGGAATGTTAAGAAGCCGATTCGGGCCCTCAAAGGAAATACCTATTTCTGGAAAATGCTTCCCAACTCTGTTGCGGGCCGAGTGGCACTACTAAATATGGTTGCATTCCCCGTCTGCTGTACTTTTTCATGGTGCTACCGGTGTGGATCCCACGAGCAATGTTCTGGGACCTTGACTCACTCGTAATTGGTTTCATATGGGGATCAGGGCGCAGACCAGTAGCTGACTACCTTGGAGGGGCCACTGGGAGGGGGGGGGGGGTGCTGGCAGTCCCTGAATTTGAGTCTTATTATCTTGCAGCCCAACTCTAGTGGTTGACGCAGTGGATGGCGGGCAGACTGATCCCAGGGAAGGAGATGGGTCTCTCAGTACCGGAGTTTTACCTGGTCATAGTACTAATAAAACTTTAGTGCCCTCTTCGATGTAATACTACTGAATTTCGAGTGCTGCAGTGCTGTTGGACTGCATGCAAAAGACATGTGTAAGGGTCCTGTGCTCGCCTGATATACCTATGAAAACCTTGCAAGTGCTGTCCCATGGGGTAGACTGGTGGGGTCTCATGGACTAAGTAACTGCAGGTGCTACAATGATGAGTGACTTACTTAGAACTGCGGAGCTCCTCCCATTTGAGGGGTTCCAATGAGACCATGACCTTCCTTTAGGCCACTTTCTTACTCTATTGAGTGGTGATGGCTGCAGTCCGTGGACATTGGGGAGCAGGCCTCTGAGAGCTGCCACACACTAAAAGTTGTCACTATATGGTCACCTCCTCGGGTACCTACAAGGCTGTCACCTGTTTATATCGTACGATTAGAGACGACATTGTGTTGCCCCTGACTACCCTTCAAGCCCTATAGGAGGAAGACTTGGGGATCCCTATACCAGAGGGCGACTGGGTGACTATATTAGAAAGTGTCGAGAAATGCCCATTTCAAGTTAATCAATTTTTACGTATTACACAAGGCATATCTCATCAATAGATATTTCCATTCAGTGGGATCGGCTTGTCAGAGATGTGCGGAGGTGGGAGTGGAGTTTGTTCACATGTTCTGGAGTTGGCATGTGCCCACCACCTACTGGACAGAAGTCATAAGCAGGGTAATGGATTTCATTGAGAGAGAGGTCCAATGCACCCCAGGGCACTGCTTATTAAGTTGGTCTCTTCATACCGCTAGAAGAAGGGCCACAGGTGGGTTCCAAGACCTGGCCTTTATATTAGCAAAGCGGGAAATCACTAGGAATTGGAAGGCTCCTTGAGGGTCCCTAAGTGGCAACACTGTGCAGGAGAGGTGGGCAGGATATGAAAGCGCAGTGCTTCTTTGAGAAGACTGGTGTGGCTGCAGCTCGTTTGACCTGGCCAGGGCCTGGGAGACGCTAGTGGATTGCATGAAAGATCCATATCCCCCATCATTGGTGGTATCACCAGGTGGCCCCTTGGGGTATTCCCGTCTGACTAACGCTGCCCAATTTGAACCATTGACTGTTGTGGTTTGCACTCCTTTAGGCTTCTACAGGGCCTAGAACTTAGACAGTTGATTGCCAAGCATCTATTGAATTGTTTGTTGGGCACGACTAGGGGAGGTGGGTGGATTCCCCAAGTTATTACCAATGTTATTTTATAATTGAGACTTTGTGGCTGGGGAAATTACTGTCCTAACTGCGCTTGTCTGGTGGTGGCTGATGATTAAAAAATCAATAAATTCTGGTAAAAAAATATAACTGTTAGGTCTGATTCTTGGTTATGAAAAGTTACGATAAACGCAGTAGGCCAGGTGCATTTAAGCTGAGCACCACGGTTGGACCGCCGGCACCACCACTTCTTCGCCGGCAAAAGGCCTGGCAGTGCCGGCGGTCATAATCCACCATGGCAGCGCTGCCCTAGGGATTACGAGCCCCCTCTCCACCGGCTTTTACATGGGGGTTGCACCGCCATGTATAAGGTGGCAGAGACGGGGGCCCCATGGGGGCCCCTGCAATGCCCATGCACCCGGCTTTTACATGGGGGGGTGCACCGCCAAGTTGGTAGAGACGGGGTGCCGGGGCCCCCATGGGCAGCCTCATCGCGCATTTCAGCAGACAGTGAAAAGTGCGATGGGTGCTGCCGCACCCGATGCACGGCAACATTGCAGCTGGCTCGTCAATGTTGTGGCTTGTTTTCCGCTGGGCCGGTGGGTGGAAATTCAGTTTTCACCCGCCGACCCAGTAGGAAACTTGTAATGACCCTTGCGGTCAGAACACCGCACTGGCAGTTTTCTGACCGCACGGCTTCGGCTGACGGGCTACTCCGTCCGCCAAAGTCATAATGAGGGCCTCAGTATGGAAAGCATATGTTAACCCCTTCGCTGCCAGGCCTTTTCCCTCTCAGGTACCAGGCCTTTTTTTGGCTATTTGGAACAGTTCGCACCTAGGCCCTCATAACGTTTTGTCCACATAAGCTACCCACGCCAAATTTGTGTCCTTTTTTTCCAACATCCTAGGGATTCTAGAGGTACCCAGAGTTTGTGGGTTCCCCTGAAGGAGACCACGAAATTAGCCAAAATACAGCAATAAATTTGTTTTATTTTTAAACGGGAAAAAAGGGCTGCAGAAGAAGGCTTGTGTTTTTTCCCCCTGAAAATGGCATCATGAAAGGGTTTGCGGTGCTAAAATCACCAGCTTCCCAGCTTTCAGGATCAGGCAGACTTGAATCAGAAAACCACATTTTTCAACACAATTTTGGTATTTTACTGGGACATACCGCATTTTTACTATCTGTTGTGCTTTTAGCCTCCTTCCAGTTAGAGACAGAAATGGGTGTGAAACCAATGTTGGGTCCCGGAAAGCAAAACATTTCTGAAAAGTAGATACAATTCTGGATTCAGTAAGGGGTCATTTGTGTAGATCCTACAAGGTTTTCCTACAGAAAATAACAGCTGAAATAAAAACAATATTGACATTGAGGTGAAAAAAACAGCAATTTTTCTCCACGTTTTACTCTGTAACTTTTTCCTGCGATGTCAGATTTTTTAAAGCAATATACCGTTATGGCTGGACTCTTCTGGTTGCGGTGATATATAGGGCTTGTAGGTTCATCAAGAACCCTAGGTACCCAGAGCCAATAAATGAGCTGCGCCTTGCAATGGGTTTTCATTCTATACCGGGTATACAGCAATTCATTTGCTGAAATATAAAGAGTGAAAAGTAGGTATCAAGAAAACCTTTGTATTTCCAAAATGGGCACAAGATAAGGTGTTGAGAAGCAGCGGTTATTTGCACATCTCTGAATTCCGGGGTGCCCATACTAGCATGTGAATTACAGGGCATTTCTAAAATAGATGTCTTTTTTACACTCTGTCTTACATTTGGAAGGAAAAAATGTAGAGAAAGACAAGGGGTAATAACACTTGTTCTGCTATTCTGTGTTCCCCCAAGTCTCCCGATAAAAATGGTACCTCACTTGCGTGGGTAGGCCTATAGGAAACGCAACACGGACACATCACATTTTTACATTGAAATGTGATGTGTTTTCTGCAAAGGGCCTAGCTGTTGATTTTGGCCTCTAGCTCAACCGGCACAAAGGGAAACCTACCAAACCTGTGCATTTTTGAAAATATACACCTGGCAGAATTCAAGATGGGGTGACTTGTGGGGCTCTCACCAGGTTCTGTTACCCAGAATCCTTTGCAAACCTCAACATTTGGCCAAAAAACACATTTTCCTCACATTTTGGTGCCAAAAGTTCTGGAATCTAAGAGGAGCCACAAATGTCCTTCCACCCAGCATTCCCCTAAGTCTCCCGATAAAAATGGTACCTCACTTGTACGGGTAGGCCTAGTGCTCGGGACAGGAAAGGACCCAAAACACAACATGGACACATCACATTTTCTCAAAGAAAACAGAGCTGTTTTTTGCAAAGTGCCAAGCTGTGGATTTTGGCCTCTAGCTTAGCCGGCACCTAGAGAAACCTACCAAACCTGTGCATTTTTGAAAACTAGACACCTAGGGGAATCCAGGATGGGGTGACTTGTGGGGCTCTCACCAGGTTCTGTTACCCACAATCCTTTGCAAACCTCAAAATTTGGCCAAAAAAGCCACACTTGTTCCTCACATTTCGGTGACAGAAAGTTCTGGAATGTGAGAGGAGCCACAAATTTCCTGCCACCCAGTGTTCCCCCAAGTCTCCCGATAAAAATGGTACCTCACTTGTGTGGTTAGGCCTAGTGCCCGCAAAAGGAAATTCCCCAAAACACTATCTGGACACATCAAAATTATCAAATACAAAACTACCTATTTTTGTGGGGGGGCACCTGCATTTTTGGTCCTGGGCTCAGCAGCCATCTAGGGAAACCTACCAAACCCAGACATTTATGAAAACTAGACACCCAAGGGAGTCCCGGGAGGTGTGACTTGCGTGGGTCCCCAGTGTTTTCTTACCCAGAATCCTCAGCAAACTTCAATTTTATCTAAAATAAATCACATTTTTCCCACATGTCTGTGTGGGATCACCGCACCGGAACAAATTGCCTCCCACACAACGTTTACCTTAGTCTCCCGGTAAAAATGATACCTCACTTGTGTAGGTGGGCCAGTGCCTGTGACAGGGAAGAGCCAAAAACATGTCGAAATTGAGGGGGAAGCAAAGTGGCCTCAAAAGGGCAGTTTGAAAAAAAACATTTTTAGGCTGACAAGTGGGGCAGAATTTTCATCGGTATAGATGAGACAATGCTGGGTGGTAGGAATTTTGTGGATTCCTGCAGATTCCAGAAGGTTCCATCACAAAAATGTGGGGAAAATATGTGATTTCCAGCAAAGTTGGAGGTTTGCAGGGCATTGTGGGTAAGACAATGGTGCTGGGTGCATGTGAAGTACACCACCCTGGAATCACCCAGATGTTTAGTTTTCAGATGTGTCTAGGTCTTGTGGAATTTTCTACATGGCAGCGTCCCAAAGTCCAAAAAGTGCAACCCTCACCATTCCAAGTGGGACGATTTTGAGAGTTAGCCAAGCTCTCATGGACCAAATGTAAAACCAAAACCCCAAATAATCAAATGTCCTCTTGCTTGCTATGGGATAAGATGTTTTAGTGTGCGGGGGGAGAGCTGAAAGACTGTTCCCCCTTCAGTTTGGTTGGGGGCATAACCAGGCCCATACTAGTTGGTAGCCACCACCCCACTATTTTATTTTTTATTTTTTATTCCAGGGCATCTAGTAGACTTTCTGCCCCCGGGGTGTGGATCAGGGGTAATTGACCAATTTTCCCACCGGTGGGTAGATCAATTTTGGCCCCATTTATTTAGGGTAGGGGTATAGCCATAGCCCAACCCTCTTATTTTGAAAAAAAAATCTTCCCTGGTCTCTGGTGGGCTTTCTGCCCCCTTTGGGGTCAGATGGGCCTTCCAAAAATAGGTAATGTGCCCCCATAGGGAACGACCCTTGCCCAAGGGGCTGCCCCCCCAAACAAAACACACACATACGCACACACCAATCCCTGGTGCCTAAGTGGTTTCTGCCCCCCAGGGAGTGATCGACCTATTAGAAATAGGCCGATCTGCCCCCAAGGGGAGCAGAAATGGCCTAAAATAAATCCCTCCCCCAGGGGAGCAACCCTTACCTAACGGGTCGCTCCCCTTGCGTGAAATTGGTGCACAAAAGAAAATCCCTGGTGCCTAGTGGTTTCGATCGGCCTAATAAAAATAGGCCAATCTGTCCCAAAGGGGTCAGAAATGGCCTAAAATAAATTTGCCCCCCAGGGCAACGACCTGTGCCTAAGGGGTCGCTCCCCTTGCATGAAATTGACGCAAAAAAATAAAAATCCCTGGTGTCTAGTGGTTTCTGCCCACTTGGGGGCAGATTGGCCTAATAAAAATAGGCCGATCTGCCCACAAGGGGGGAAGAAATGGCTTAAATACAATTTGTCCCCCAGGGGAGCGACCCTTGCCTAAGGGGTCACTCCCCATATGTAAAAAAATTAACAAAAAAAATCCCGGTGTCTAGGGGTTTCTGCCTTTTCTCTTCTTTCATGCCTCTCTCGCCCCCTCCACGTGATCGGAGGAGAAATGCTTTTGCATTTCTCCTCCGATCCGCGCTGGAAGCTGAGCTTCCGGCGCAGTGGGGGCAGCCTCTGATGAGGTCAGCATGCAATTGTGCGCTGACGTCATCAGACGCTAGGGGGAGGTCGGGGGCGGGAGTGGAAGGGGAAGCAATTGCCCTTCCATCCCTGCCCAGGGGAGGGCCGGTAGGTGGATGATGTGGTTACGTCCCTGGCGCCTGAGCGCCACGGCAGCAGACGTAACCACCTCGTCCCAGGCACCTGAGGGGTTGAAGTCAATAGACATTAAAGGTTGTATTGTTAGTACTCTGTAGTAAAGACTACAGATACAGTATTTTGTTACATGGAATCTCACAGATTACCATTGTAGGCAAGTATTTTGGTGTTCGTTACCCCCTCTTACAGTTGATTTGGGTTGTGAGTATCATTGTTTGGCCCTCTTGAGCAAAATAGTACTGTGCTTTTGCAAGTATAATTTTGTACAGTTTTGTAATTTTATTAATGTGCCTTATTGTTGCCTTGTGGGAAAGCTTAAGTTTAATTCAGCTGACCTCGGTTGGTTATAGTGACAAACCAATGATAACAGCCATATGCCCCAGTGGTTCATTAGGAAAATAGGAAAACGTGTTTCAGATGTTGTGTGTCTGATCTATTTATTATGAAAATCTATGTCAAAGTCAGTAGACTTGCTTTATACACTTTATATACTTTTAATGCCAAACGACCTTCAAGGGTGGGGTATTGTTGCACATTGTTGAAGCCTGCAGTCATGTATTTTGGTACATGAAATTCCTCAGATTTCCCTTGTGGGGGAGGATTTTGGTGTTGGTTATTACCTTTAACAGACCATTTGGCTACAAGAGATGCCCTGTAATAACTTTTGCTAGAATGTTTTTGGAACACAATCTTGTAATGAAGAAACATTAAAAACATATATATATATATACACCTAAAAAATCAAAGGTTACAGGGACATTAGAGTGAGGCTCGCATTTGAAACTTACATAACCACAGAAATTCACAAGTTATCGTTAGTTATCTCAAGTAACTATAACTCGTGCCCTGCCATGCACAGTTTTTTTGTCAAAAATGTTACTGTAAGTATTGCATTGATATTATCAATGATGTTATCAGAGATGTCATGAGTGCTCTAATTTGTGGGGTAATTAGCAGTGCATGCAAGGGTGTGAGTTATAGTTACCTTAGGGCCAGTGCTTCAGTTGTAAATCCAAACATGCCAGTGCCCAAAGTCCTCCTCTGAAACACGGGGCTGC
The DNA here is from genome assembly GCF_031143425.1 of Pleurodeles waltl. Lineage (NCBI taxonomy): Eukaryota > Metazoa > Chordata > Amphibia > Caudata > Salamandridae > Pleurodeles > Pleurodeles waltl. Next base: position 958,129,744 of record NC_090443.1, read on the forward strand.
TGCAAGCACGGAATACTGAGGCAGCATAATTCTGAAGCCACCTCTGGCCTCTTTAATTCATTTACAGCCACTCCCTGCCCCTTCAGCTCACTCTAGCAGCTTTCTGCTCTCTCCGTTTTTGACGCTTTTTGTTTTTCTCTTCCTCCGCCTTTCCCATATGTGTTTTTTGCTTGCAGTGAGTGCTTCAGGCAGAAACATGAGTGCCGGCTCTCAAAAATAAATGCGTGTGCCCCACACTGGAAACCACCGGCTCAAATTAAGCACTGCCTAGGGCACAAGTTATAGTTACTTGAGATAATTCTAACTATAACAGATGAATTTCTATGTTTTTTTACATTTTAAGTTTGAGCTTAACTATAGCATCCCTGTAGCCTTTGTGTTTTTAAGTGAATTTCATTTAAAAAAAAATCTATTTCCTAACTATAATGTCCCTGAAACCTTTGTTTTTTCAGTGAATGTCTATCTTTTTTTAAAGTAAAGTAATTTTCATTATCCAACCATCACCGTCATGCATGGTCTTTGGCCGTGTGGAGCAGAGGTTTGCCATGCACTACAGCAAACCTGTAACCACCCAACCTCACGCTGTGCAGGGCCTTTGGCTGTGCACAATGGTGGTTGGACACAGGGCCTGGCCTGTGGCCAGGCCCTGCACCCAACCCCAATTATGACCCAAATCCATGCCGCGCATGGCCAAAGGCCATGCACAGTGGAGGTTGGCTGCAGGGCCTGGCCTGTGGCCAGACGCTGCGGCCAACCCCCCTAACCACAAAACCACATGCTGCGCATGGCCTTTGACCATGCATGGTGGGAGGTGGCCGCAATCTGTCTCTTTGGGTGTGATAATAGGTGTGAGAGGATATATCTGGGTGTGAGAGTGGATGTGAGAGTGTCTGGGTGTGAGACTGGGTGCATCAGTGTCTTACTGGGTCTGTGAGTGGGTGCATCATTGTCTGTGTGGGTCTGTGAATGGGTGTGTGAGAGTCCGAGTGGGTCTGTGAGTCGGTGCATGAGGGTCTGAATGGAGCTGTGAGTGGGTTTAATGGCTGATATTCGTGAATTTGTTGCGACGTTACAAGGGGGGCCGCGCTGAGCATTGTGACATATTCGCGAATATCGCGCAAAATGAAAAAAAATAAGGGCATAAATTGAGTCTTAAAGACCCTTATATCACATCCCTAGGTTCAAGGTATATCCACCCTGACCCCTTATGCCACATCTCATTTTACTTTGCAGCCCCGGGGACCCTGTCCCGTTACCTAAAATGTGGGCCGCAAGTTTCTGCTAAGGTTGCGGTCAGCCAATCACAGCATTCCTGCTGGCACATGCATTCGTGAATACGCCGCGATCGCTGTGAAAGCATCTCAGTGGATTTGTGGCCCTACATATACAAATTTAATTTCCCTCTAATTTCTCAAAAATTAATGAACGGATTTACATCAAATATACAAAAGCGTAATATGTGTAATGAAACCTACCTTACTGCCATGGGAATCAACATGGGATATGCATGTTTTTTGACCCTCCCTCTTTTTTCTCGGCCCCCGGTTAATGGATCACCCCAAAACTTTCTGTGTGCAACAAGAATCACCAGAACGCTTTAAAAAAAAAAAAAATGTGATGATTCGTCAAACGTTGCCAAAGATATAGGCAAGTCAAAAAACACTTTTTCAATGGAAACATGGTCCTAACTATAACTATCTACTGGCAAATGGCAATAGGTAATATATATTTATATATATATATATATATATATATATATATATTTATATATATATATATATATATATATATATATATATAAATATATATATATATATATATATATATATATATACATACATATAGATCCATAGAGGGCTTTTCGGCCAGCCCTCTTATACTTTTGGTCTGCTTGACTGCCATTTACACTGTGCTTCCATTCATGACAGCGTACTGTGTGGGGGTAATGGTTCTGTCCTCCTCAGTCTGATTCACTTGCCCTGTGAATAACAGCACTTTCTGTTCATATGTGCACATCTATTTGACAAAACGTGCTCTTCAGTGTCCGGGCTGGTTGGCCAGTCATTTTGTTTTCAATTTCCTTGTTTTATAGTTTCTCTTTCATTTCTTTGCTCGTCCTCTTTTTATTTTAAATTTTCCTAAGAGGATATTACAGTGTTAAAGTGTTAACATGCTGCTTTCTTGCACTAATGTCATCTGCAGTGCACCCCATCCCAAATGGCCATGTCCTTTAAACTAGGTGCCCATAATGGAATGCAGTTTCCCATGGTGTATACTTGTCTTACCATTCTAAGACTGCCAACATCTGGAATACCACTGGAAGGCGGACACCCACTGCTATGTTTAGTTTTGTTGTTGAAAGCATAGTCCTGTTGTGTTTGGATGGCAGCATGTTCTTTTTTCTACTGGTAGTTTTTTTTTATTTATCTTGCATATGTTGTTGAGTTAGTGTATGTTTTATTGTGGTTGTGTCATCGGGTACAAATGTACGAATGAGTCAGTGTATGAATGAATGGGTGCATTAGTGCAAAGATGAGTGATAGATTGCATTTGTGATTACTTATTGAGTACGCAAACCTATCAATGGCACAAAAGGCATTTCATTCATAAGCCAGACCTATTGGCATTGCTATGCTTTTTTAACGGTTAGGCACCCAATTATATACTTTCCCTGCTTTGAATTGTTATTATATTAATGTTTGCTAACAAAGTTGTTAGAAACTATACGGCTGCTCTCTAATATTAGAGGGATTCCACCAACCACATTCTGCGACGTTGTTCAACACTGGGAACATTCAGACAATCAGAAAGACAATTTTTGTTTACCCATTTCCCCCACTGTTTGCGAGCAATAAAAAAATACCCAGTGCACGCTCAATGACTGCTTTGTTTTTTTTATGTCTGAAAATCAGCTGACTGAAAGTGCACCAAACCAACCAAAGCACCAAATGGAGGCAAAATACCTGGTATATTTTCATTTAGTTGTTTTTTTATTCACAATTAAAGTGGTCCTTGGGGATCGCCATGTAAAAAGCAAAAAAAAAAAAAAAAAACACTTAACCTATTATAACTTTTTACTCCTTGGCTAATTTGCTTTAAATTTACCAGGATAGAGGCCTGAATTTTGTACTATTTTTCCACTGCTTAGAACAAATAGGTAATGGGTGAAACGTATTATCGATGGAAAATGGGGTTTCCTGCGAATTGTTTTATGAGCCTTTCTATCGAGGCAGGAAATTGTCACTAATATGAATGTGTGTTGTACAGAGTATGGTACTGGGGTTGTAGCGTTATGGTTCATTTATACTTTCCATAGGAAAAAATGAAGTGCACCAGGTTCTCAGTTTGGTAGGAAGTAACCGAGTATTTTTCTGAGGTCCAGTGTAATTATTTTATGGTAAAAGGTGTGCAGAACAGTCAAAGGGGGGGGGGGGGGGGGGAGGGGGAGGGCTTAGGGGGTGCAAACTTATTTGGGATGGTGGGTTAAATTTTAAGCCCTATAGGAAATCTTGCTCTACACCAAATCTGACATGCTGGTTGTCCAATAGTCAGAACAGGGTCTTTTTGAGAAATTTGCAAAAAAAAGGGGTTGGGTGCCTCTCAAGGGTTAATCTTTTTTTTAAACTTTGGACTGTTAGGATCTAGAATATTTTGAGAACTGCCAGTTAAAGAATTGATTTTAGGTACCTGTTTTTGCAATCGTGTTTGCAGTGAGAGGCTAGCCAGAGACTCACTGGTTGAACATTTTTATCCGTCTGCCTTTACGCATTGCAGGCGTTTTGAGAACAATTCATAAATGCGACACATAAAAAAATTAATTGCAGGACGAAGTGAAGGGGTAAGGGAGGAAGTGGAGGGGTAAGGAAGTGGAGGGTTAGGGGAGGAAGTGAAGGGGTAAGGAAGTGGAGGGTTAAGGGAGGAGGTGAAGGGGTAAGGGAGGAAGTGGAGGGGTAAGGGAGGAAGTGAAGGGGTAAGGAAGTGGACGGTTAAGGGAGGAAGTGAAGGGGTAAGGAAGTGGAGGGTTAAGGGAGGAAGTGAAAGGGTAAGGAAGTGAAGGGTTAAGGGAGGTAGTGAAGGGGTAAGGAAGTGGAGGGGTAAGGGAGGAAGCCGAGTGATAAGGGAGGAAGTGAAGGGGTAAGGAAGTGGAGGGATAAGGGAGGAGGTGAAGGGGTAAGGAAGTGGAGGGGTAAGGAAGTGGAGGGGTAAGGGAGGAAGTAGAGGGATAAGGGAGGAAGTGAAGGGGTAAGGAAGTGGAGGGATAAGGGAGGAGGTGGAGGGGTAAGGGAGGAAGTGGAGGGGTAAGGGAGGAAGTGAAGGGGTAAGGAAGTGGAGGGCTAAGGGAGGAAGTGAAGGGGTAAGGAAGTGGAGGGGTAAGGGAGGAAGTGATGGGGTAAGGAAGTGAAGGGTTAAGGGAGGAAGTGAAGGGGGTAAGGAAGTGGAGGGATAAGGGAGGATGTGGAGGGGTAAGGGAGGAAGTGAAGGGGTTAGGAAGTGGAGGGGTAAGGGAGGAAGTGAATGGGTAAGGAAGTGGAGAGGTAAGGGAGGAAGTGAAGGTGTAAGGAAGTTTAGGAGTAAGGGAGGAAGTGAAGGGGTAAGGAAGTGGAGGGTTAAGGGAGGAAGTGAAAGTGTAAGGAAGTGGAGGGTTAAGGGAGGAGGTGAAGGGTAAGGAAGTGGAGGGTTAAGGGAGGAGGTGAAGGGTAAGGGAGGAAGTGAAGGGGTAAGGGAGGAAGTGAAGGGGTAAGGAAGTGGAGGGGTAAGTGAGGAAGTGGAGGGGTAAGGGAGGCACACCAAAATGTGCTGGGGAATCGAATGACGCGACAACGGGTGTGGTCAAAGGCCACATCCTGCGCTCGACTCTTGCAGTGCACTAAAGTTTCTTGCTTCAACTAGGGGCAAAGTTATTTAATTACAAAACTAACAGGTCTGTATGCCCTCAAATCTACCTCAGGCTGAAACATTATTATTGCAATGGTATTTTAATTCGGCCTCACAATATTTTCTATCAGATTGTTTCGGGTAGTTATGAATTTTGCCCCTTCGGAAGGGTTGCCCTCTGAAGCAGAAATACGAACGTTACACTGTCTGTGCAAAGGATCATCTAGGGAATACCTCCCACACTGGCTAAGGTGCAGCCTGATTGGGCAGAGGTTGTGAAAATATGGGGACATGCTCAGAACACAAATAACAGTTATTTAAAAAAAAACCTCTCAAAACGTCATATGATGAGATGTTACTGAAATTTGCCAGTTTCGATGAGCAACCAAACTATAAATTACTTCCAAAAATACCCAAACCATAAATCACCTCCAAAAATACAGCAAACTGTGCGCAGCCAGATGCGGTACGAAGACACCTCTAGGGCAGGCGTGTTGACCACAGTCCTGGCCAAAGACCAGAAGCTGTGCCCAGATTATGCTCGTCACTGGTAAGAAGGGCTGTGAGATCTTCCACCTTTTACACTCGGCGATGAAAATGAGACCGTGGGCTGTGCCTTTTGGGGGAGTTATGACTGTGTTGCTCACCCTGTCGGGTACATTTCAGTCGTTGATAGATTTTGCATGGAACCATAAGGTCCCTTCTGCTGACGTTTTTGAGGGATAGTCATATGTCTGATAATCTGGTTCTCCACTCCACCCTAATAATCTTTCCTCGATCTTTCAGGCAGTGGCACGTTTTACGTGTGAGTGTCACGCCTCTCAGCAGAATATGGCGGGAGCCGTCTCCCACAGAGCAACTGGCCTGGCAGTGATACGGAAAACACATGAGTCATACCTGCAGACGGTCTTGCTTGAGGCCAAAGTCAATAAAAAACAATAATTCATGTCAGGCTGAGAATTCTTCACCCATACATCAGGTTTTCTACCTGAAATAACTTCAGCACACACCATCGAAAACATCTGTTGCTTATTGTGTCAATTACAAATATCTGTTCCTTGAGAGCCTGTTTTTATTGACGAGTCATCTGGTCTTGCTTTTGTTCTAGGGACCAGCTATAAAAAGTTAAATATTTTCTATTCCTTTTGTTTCTAACCTCAAGCAACTGGGTACAATTACACGTGTGGAAACTCCTTCATGGATGTTATTAAGGAGTATTCTGGTACTCTCTGAAAATTCCAGAAATTTGAAAATCCACACCCAAAGAAAAAAATAAATACATGCCTATATCTTTGGCGCCGTTTGACAAATCTTCTCAAAGTTTTCCAAAAAAAGTGTTGCAGTGATTCTTGTTGCGCACAGAACGTTTCGGGGTGATCCGTCAAGTGGGGGCCGAGGAAAGGGTTGCGTTTCTCATGGTCATTCCCATGGGACCTTTAGACACGACTACAGCCCAAACCGCTGACCGGAATTACACCACATTTGGCAGAAAGCTAGCTTTTGGTATGCAGTTTACGCTTTCGTTCATTTGATGTAAATCCAATCAGTCGTTTTTGGGAAATTAAAGAGAAAACAAATTTGTGTATCTCTGGCCGTGGCGTCTCCGTGATTATTTCGTGAATTATTCATGAAAAACGAATTTTCACAAATGCACATGCAAAAAGAAGTGCTGTAATTGGCTGACCGCAATCTGACTAGAAAGTTGAGGCCGTCATATTATTCCACGGGACATGGTCCCCAGAGGTGAAAATCCTAATTAAAATTGACATAAGGGGTCAGCATGAAGGTACCCTGACCCCATGAGTGTGATATAGGTTTGTTTTATGGGCACATTTATGTGTCAACATGCATGATATTTGGAATATTCACAAATTTTCACAAAATATCCGCAAATGAGAAAAAACTTGAAAGAAAAACCACAGACTCATTCATACACAAATTAATTTACTCATACAGGCACTCAGAGATTTATGCGCCCACTCATACACCCACTCAGGCACTCTTGCACCCACTCAGACTCACACAGCCACTTTCAGACCCACTCAAACACTCATGCACCCACTCACAGATCCACTGACAGAAACAGGCCCTGTGGCCAACCTGTGCTGCGCACGGCCAAAGGACATGCGTGGCACGGAGTTGGGTGGTTATAAGGGCTTGGCCGGTGGTTGGAATAACGTATAGTAATTACAATTACTTCACATTAAAAAACCATAGAAATTCACGGAAAAAAACAAAGGTTACAGGGACGTTATAGTTAGGTTCTGAAATTACTCATACAAAACCATAAAAATTGAGCAGTTAGAGTTATTTCAAGTAACTATATCTTGCGCCCTAAGGTAACTATAAATTACGCCCCCGCCAAGCACAATATCTTCTTCATTAATTTGACTGCTAATGCTTCATTTAATTTTTTAATAATGTTATAGAAGTTGTCATGAGTGCTGTAATATCTGGGGTAATTAGCAGTGCATGACAAATGCACGAGTTATAGTTACCTTAGGGCACGAGTTATAGTTACCTTAGGGCGTGAGTTATAGATACTTGAAATAACTTTAGCTATAACTGCTGAATTTCTAAAGTTTTGTATGAGGACATTCAGAACCTTACTATAAAGTCCCTGTAACCTTTTTTTAAGGACATTTTTATGTTTATTTAAATTAAATTTCCTAACTATAACGTCCTTGTAACCTTTGTTTTTTTCAGTGAATTTCTATGTTTTTTTTACCTGCGGCCAGGCCTTACTGCCAACTCCCATAACCACCCAACCCTGCACCTGGAGTTGGCTGCAGGGTCTGTCTCTCTGGGTGTGAGAATAGGAGTGAGAGGGTGTCTGTGGGTTTGAAAGTGGGTGTGAGAAATTCAGTCTGGGTGTGAGAGTTAGCGGCGTGTGGGGGTCTGTGTGGGTCTTTTAGTGAATGTGTGACATCTGAGTTCATATGTGAGTGGGTGTGTCAGTGTCTGAGTGGGTCTGTAAGTGGGGCATCAGTGTTTGAGTGAGTCTGTGAGTGAGTGCATGAGGGTGTGACTAGGTCAGTGAGTGCGTGAGTGTGTGTTTCTATGAATGAATGATGTAGAGTATGAATGGGTCTGAGAATGTTTTTTTTTTTAATTCACAGTTATTCGCATATTTGTTGCGACGATACATGGGGGCCACGCTGATCATTGCAACATATCCATGAATATTGTGTGGTGTGAAAAAACATTTTTAAGGGCATATTTTGACCCTTAAAGACCCCATATATCACACCCCGTTGGTCAGAGTACCTCCACCCTCACCCCATATGCCACTTCACAAATTTATTTTCAGCTCCGAGGACCGTGTCACATAAGATAAAATGGCAGCTGCAACTTTCTGCTCAGGGTGCAGCCATCCAATCACAGCATTCCTGTTGGCGTGCGCATTCGTGAATTCACCACGCTGCAAAACGCTGCAACGGATCCATAGCCTCACATGTACAAATTTATTTTACCTTTTTACACCAAATAACCAAAAGCACAATCTGCGGAATAAAATCAAGCATTCAGCCAGACCCTGCGGCCAACCTCCCTAACCACCCAACCCCATGCTGCACATTGCCCTTTGGTCATGTGCAGCGTGAGTTGTCCGCAGTCTCTCTGGGTGTCAGAATAGGTGTGCAAGGTGTATCTGGGGGTGAGAGTGGCTGTCAGATTGGCTGTCTGGCTGTGAAAGTGCATACATCAGTGTTTTAGTGGGTGCGTCAGTGTGTTCGCGGGTCTGTGAGTGGGTGCATGAAGGTGTCAGTGGGTCTGTGAGTGGGTATGTGACAGTCTGAGTCGGTGTGTGAGTGGGTGCCTTACTGTCTGAGTGTGTCTGTGAGTGGGTGCGTGAGGGTCTGAGTGGGTACGTGAGCGTCTGAGTGGATCTGTGAGTGGGTGCGTAAGTGTCTGAGTGGGTGTGTTAGTGAGAGAAACTGATTGAAAGAGAGAAAGGAAATGAGAGGGAGAGAGATATCATTTTTTCAGGCTTTGATGTCTGATATGCTTAGACTAAGATATTTGTGTACAATTTACAATAAAAATGTATTTATTATTTGAAAAAATGTAATAATTTATTTTCATTAACAAAAAAAAGGGAAATGAGTCCAGCTGGACACGTTCCCAGCGCTTTATGGGCTATCTGAGACCGCGAGGGAACACTCAAAGGCTTCCCATCGGTCCCTCCTGATTTATTTATTTATCATATTTTAATAAAAAGCCCTTATTGGCTACCTGGCACCACGGGGAAGCCTTAAGGTTTCCCTCATGGTGGCATTGCGCATGGAGCTGCTTTGACAGCAGCTCCGTGCTTGCTGAAAATTTCATCTCTGTCCCTTGTATCCGTGCATGGAACAGAGATGAAATCTTTGGATTTTGACAGGAGGACCTGTTTTACAGGTTTCACTGTCAAAACCTGAAGCTAAGTACCGGAGGTGGGCACCTTGGGACATAACAGGAGCCGGCCCTGGGGGTGGTGGTCGCCAGAGCCATCAGTGGCTCATAGAGGGGGCCGAGTGGCCTCCCTCCAACGAGGACACAGCCCGGGTGGTGGTGGTCCCCAGTGCTTGGGGGTCCCAACTGGACCCCCTTTCTTTTTTTAAATATTTGCCCCAGAGGGTGGTGGTCACTAGAGGAGTCAGGGGAGGGAACGTGCCCCCCCCCTTCTCATACATCAGTGTAGCCCCGGGGAGGTGGTGGTCCCCGTGGCTGGGAGTCTTCAAAGCTGATATTGCCATGAGGGTGGCTGGTGCTGTTACTGTGGGAGTGAGGAGTAGTGCTATATATATATATATATATATATATATATATATATATATATATATATATATATATATATATTTGTACATATATATAAAAAAAAAAATCCCCCAGCAATGCAATCGTCAACAGGAATGGGCCCGCTCTCCAACTGGTGCAGTATCGGGAATGACCGGCCTCCCCCCAGAGTTATCCAGAACAAGCAGATTGACTACAGTCCATGACCTGTATTATCCAAACTTTTTAATCACATAATCACAAAAACAATCGCACAGACGTGTTTCGACCTTGCCGGTATTTCTGAGTAATTCCCATCATTTTTACTACAAGTGTTGGGGATGAAGTGTTGGTAGACGGGTGGGGGGGACTTTAGAGCGGAAATAGGCAAGTATGCCCCTCAAAATTTATCTGCGACTGAATCATTTTTATTACAATTGTATTTTAATTCAGCCTAAAAATACTTTTAGCACATTGTTTCGGGTGGTTACGCATTCTGCTCCTATAAAAGGGGGGATATCATTTGAAGCATAAATAAGAACTTTACACTGTGCAAAGGATAAACTAGGGAATTCCTCATACACTGACAAATATGCAGTCTGATTGGCCAGCGGTTGTTTGCTTCCGCTACAAAAGGGTGCCTTGTGGGAATGTTTATGCTCATTACAGCGGGACTGAGATGTTTATGATGGCAAGCCAGTAAGTAAGGCTATGGGTCTGATCTGTTTATGGTAAAAGTGTATGACACAGGCAGTAAGCCATACGTATTTAATTCGAAAGGCGTATTTTAAAGCCAATAGGCCTTTCTAGGTGGATTATTATTACAACGTGCTAATGCAAGTAAACTGACATTGTGTTACATTAATTCACATAGATTCAGTGGTGGCTCCTCCGCTAGGGCGGAGGAGCGTCGCCCCCACCTGCAGCAACCGCTGCAAATCCTTTCAAAAGGAAAGGATAATAAACCATGTTTACTATCCTTTTCTTGTGAAAGAGGCGGGGCCTTGTGGGATGACCTGGACGAGGGGAGTGCACTGTGCACTCCCCTCAGAGCGCATGTCACACATGAGCAATAGTCTGTCTCCAGCCCAGCAAGAGACTGCCCAGGCTCCCGGTCTGCCTGGGATTGCCCTGGCCGGGTGCTCCCAGCCAATCCTGATGCTGTCTAAGCAGCATCAGGATTGGCGGAGGGCAGGCTGGGAGCCTGTTCCTACAGCGACGTCGAGGTAGAGGAGCAGCGCGCCGCAGCAACTGAGGAGGTAAGTGTAATTATTTTTTATTTGTATTTTACTTTATTAATTCCCCCCGCAAACCTGTCTGCGCGCCGCCCCCCCCCCCCCAGTTACACCCAAGAGATGCAACTGCATAGATTACTGCAGAGATTACTGTAGTAGGTAATGTTTTTGGTGTTGGTTTCCCATTTTGACAAATCCTAGGGGTGGAAGATTTACACTTTCACATTCCTCTCTTAAGAGAGGGTTATATATTGCTTTGACATCTGTAAATTTGTACATATTTGTAATTTTTTTGAATATCTACCAAACATTTGTATTGTGGGAACACCAATGTGTTCTACAGTAGGCCTGAGTTGTTTATGAGAACAAGCTTTGATAAAGGCTATAGGCCTCATAGGTTCATTGTGAGAAATGTTGTCAGGTGTCATAGGTTTGATCTGTTTATTTTGAAAAGTTATCGCAAAAAGTAAAATGGCCAAGCACTAACCTATTTATTGCAAAATCATATACTAAAGCCATAGGTCTTTAATGGTGAATTGCATTTTACTCTATTAAGGCCTGTAGAAAGGTGTTTTATTACATGAAATATCACACATTACTGTAGTAAGCAAGGGTTATGGTACTAGTCACGGTCCCTGATAAACCCTGGGGGTTGAAGATTTCACTGTGATAATCCTTGCTAGACCGCTTTAGGAAGCTCGGGCAGCTTTAGATGTCTGCCAGACTCCTGTAATCCAAGCAAGCCATAAACATAGGCATACATACATACATATATACAACACAGAGGGGATATGAGTCAGCTCTTTTCTCCATTAGGTTGTTAGAGTATCATTCACACTGTGCTCCCGCCCACAACAGAGTACATCATAGGGCAACTGGTCAGCCCACTTCAGGCAATTGGCTCAGGCAATTGGCTATTTTGCCCTGTGATTGGCAAAATCTTTCCTGATCATATGTGCACATCCCTTTGAACATGAGTGCTCTTCGCTGCCAGGGCTGGATTCCAGTCCTTTGGTTTTCCATAGTCTCCTTTTATAGATCCTCTTTTATTTCTTTCCTTTTTTTCTTATTTTGTTTGTGTTTTTTTCCTAGCGCTACTGTGTCTCTCACTTGTAGCTCATTACACCTGCTGTGTGCCACAACCAGTGCTGCTACTGCGTCTAAACCTGACAGCGTCTTGAAATGGTATTGGCCATAGAGTGTCATTGTATTACTGTTCCAAAGATGGCCGCCACATTTAGAAACATTGGGCCTCGTGTAAAAAAATCCAAATAAAAAAATGGAAATTGCAATTAATGACGATTCGCAATTGGCAGTTGCTTATTTGGAATATACAAAAAAATACCCGAGAGCGATTATGAATTGTTAATATTCGCATTCACAAATTAAGAAATCACTAATGCAAATTCTCTACATCAGCAATACAGAAAGGAGGGGCCACACTGTTTGTGGAGAGAGCAAAGGAATGAAGTTTATGATAGAGCTGTTGGTGACATTTATATTACATTAAAATTTAAGGTCTGGAGTGTTTTCAGGATGACAGCAGAAAGAGAAAGAGAACGTTCAGTAATGTGGAACTAGGAATCTTAGTTGAGGAAGGCGTGGCCGAAAACAAGAATTTATTTGGCAAAGCTTCACTCTGGCCTTCATTATGAATTTGGCAGGCGGAAAATGCTGCCCGCCAAACTTATGCATTCAGGAGACCGCCAGTTCGGTCTCCTTCCCGCAGCCCCTATTATGAGTTTCCCGCTGGGTCAGCGGGAAACAGCCCACAGCATTGACGCTAGCTTGTAATCGAGCCGGCTGCAATGTTGCGGAGCGTTGGCTGCAGCAGCACCCGTCACACTTTTCACTGACTGCTAAGCAGACAGTGAAATGTGTGAAGGGGCTGTCCATGGGGGCTCCTGCACTGCCATGCCAAGTGCATGGGCAGTGCCGGGGCCCTCATGGGGCCCCCCGGCACCCCGTCGCTGCCAGCTTTTACGTGGCGGTGCAATTGCCATGTGAAATCCGGCGGAGTAGGGACTCGTAATTCCTCCTGGCAGATTAAGACTGCCGGCACAGCAAAAGTGCTAGGACCACCAGACTCGTAATGAGGGCCTCAGTGTTCTTGAGGCCACTAAATATATATTATATACACACACACATGCAAGTGTGTGTGTGTGTATTTATATATTTAAATTAATGTAATACAATTAAAATGGATTGTGGGGCATGAGGTCAAAAATGTAAGTCATTTTTTTAAATGAAAAGATGCAATTAGGTTTAAAAAAAATGTAATGATATAGATACTAAAATGTTAATTAAGATCAAAACATAAATATATCAGTAAGATGCTTAAAATGTTTAACTTGTTAATATGTGTAGAATATATTTCAATAAATATTTTTATTCTTATTTTTTTCCATCAAGAAAACATCAAACAACACTGTCAGAGATGGTACTCTTGAAGAGACAGCCGGAACCAGACGATTTCATATCACCAGCTGCTGAATCGATCAACTTGTCAACTAACCATATTGCTACTGTTTTTGTGACACATTGACTTTCTGTATTTTGTATAGAAAGTAAGCAACACATTATGTTGACATAAGTGTGTATAGAAATGCTATAATGTAAAATTGACATTTTATTGTTGTTCATTTAATATTTTGCTCAAAAATGTGAAATATCTGTGAAGTAACAGCAAACAAATATGTTAACTCAAACGTTTGCTAAGGTCTTCATTCATGTTTTGCAAAAAGTACCTTATGTCAAGAATAATTATTTGTGATTTCTGTTCCATGGTCTCTTCCGTCCACGAAATGTAAATTATCTTGGAAATATGTGTGTTGATTAGGAGGGGGCCCTTCATCGCCATCAGGTTCCTCGTCAACAATATCCTCTAGTAACCCCCTTTGCATTGTGTTATTATGCAGAATGGCGTGCACAGCTGTAATTTTACAAGCAGTCTCTGGTGTATACTCCAAAGCCACCCCTCCACCCCCACCCCCTTTTATGAAGAAATCTGAATCGTCCCTTCAAAATCCCAGATGCTCTTTCAATTACAGTCCTGATTGCTGTGTGGGCAGTATTATAGCATCTTTCTCTCGCAGGCCTTGGCTGAAAATATGCAGTCATGGTCCAAGGGCAAATGGCATAGGCACTGTCTCCTGTAAGATGCACAAAGCCCATAACTAATAAGGTGCAGTGGGGGTTGTGAAATTATATATAGCCACTCAGCCAGCAAATAGCCATCTCCCCCTTACACCTGGTCACACCTACTTCCACTTGATAGTAACTTGATATTTGTCTTTTTTGCACAGATTCACAACTTGCAGATGCTTTGTGCATGCAAATAATGATTCACAAATTGTGAATCCTATTTAGGAAATACAAAAAGTATCTCTATTTTGAAAGTTGTTAAATATTCAGTTCCTTGTGCAAAATTAAAGAACTCCTCATTTTGTGGTATGTACATATGGAATCACAGTTTTAGCATTGACAAAAGGATGTTGTCCATCTTTCATAGGTTTAACAATGATACACTAAGCACAATACCATTCTAATATGACCATCCAGAATGATGTTTATTGAGTGATTAACCTAGAATTGGTATGGTATTTTGCACTGTGTTCCATTATTTTACTTTTCCAAGATGGCTAACACGTTGCTTCTAAACATGGTTTCAATGTTTGAATTTTTCAACAATGATAGGGTATGTACAACACCATTGCAATATGGCAGACGGCTGGTTATATTTTTATTTTATTCTTTTTTATCCAAGCATATGCTCACCATTTGATTTCTTTTTTTCTTTTAATTTATCTTGCATATAAGAGTTGATTTTGTGTGTGTCTATATCAGTGTAGATGACTAAGTGGATGAATGCAAAAAGGAGTGAATTTGTGGATGAATGGATGCATGAATGCAATTATGAGAGACAGAGGGCCTTATTATGCCTTCAGCGGACGGAAAACCCGTCTGCCGAAGTCCCAACGGGTAGGTTGCCGCCAGAGTGGCAGCCTCCCTGCCGGGCCCATTACGAGTTTCCCGTGGGCCCAGCGGGAAACAGCCTACAGCATTGTCTCCAGCTCGTAACTGAGCCGGCGGCAACGCTGTAGTACGTAGGGTGCACAAGCAACCGTCGCAATGTTCACTGTCTGCAAACAGTGAACATTGCAACAGTGCTGGCCAGGGGGGGCCCTGCACTGCCCGTGCCCCTTGCACCCCATTTCCACCAGCCTTTTCATGGCGGAGCTTGCAGCTCTGTCTTGGTGGATTAGGACCGCCAGCACCGCCAGGCCATCCTGTAGTCATAATCTGTCAGTGCTGGCAGTTTGACCGCAGCGCTACTGCAGCGGTCATAATATGGTGCTCAGACCACCGCATTAGTGGCGGTCCGACTGCCACCGCGAACCTGGCAGTCATCAGACCACCAGGTTCGTAAAGAGGCCCAGAGTGTATGTATGATGGCTTGTTGAGTGTCTAAACTCTCCAGCGACTGAATAGGCACTTTCATTTATAAGCCAGACCTATTGGCATTGCCAATTCTTGTTACTTGATTATTATGTTGATGATGGTTTTCTGTGTGATGTCATGATGGATTCTGATGTCATGTCGACTTCTTGGAAGTTTGATGTGTTGGGATTTGAATTAAAATGATTCAGTTGGCTACAGGGCTCTTATCTGTGAAAGCTGCAATGCGGTCTCTGTACATTCTTATCTGAATAAATCTTCTGCAAGGATCATTAAACCTTATGATTCAAATTTACAATGCACCATCATAGTTGATGCTAGCAATGTAGGTCTTGGTGCAGTGTTGACACGAATAAAGGATGGAGTTGAGAACATATTAGGACATGCTTTGCATATTTTGAGCGGTGCTGAGAACCATTTTTCTGTAATTGAGAAGGAGTTGGTAGTGTGTTGGTAGGACAAAAGTTTCACTTGTATGTATGAGGCAGCAAGGTAATGCTAATAACTGATCATAATCCTTTATTAACTAGTCTGTGAGGTCACAAAATTAAAGACCACACACGTTGCATTGCTCTGTTTTACACAAAACTGTTAAAGTATAATTTTGCTATTTCTTATTTAACCAGTTGTAAAAAATGTTAGAGGTAATTATTTGTCTAGGTTTCTATCCAATAGTAATAGTGTGCAAGTTGTGAGTGATGAGCGCTATGAAACCTGTCTCATTGCTGCTATCAATTTGGAGAATGAGGCCCTCATTACAACCCTGGCGGTCGGTGTTAAAGCGGCGATAATACCGCAAACAGTCCGGCGGAATTTTTTTTTAATCATGACCATGGTGGAAAACCGCCAACATAGACAGCCACTTTAACACTCCGACCCCCACGGCGGTAGAAACAAACACCGCGGCGGTAACCGCCAACAGACAGGCGGAAGACAATGTACCGCCCACCCTATCACAAGATGCCTATCCGCCACATTTTCCGGGGCGGAACCAACGTGAACAAAAACACGGCGGAAACAGTACACAGAAGGGAAAACACTCACCTCTCCACACCCCACGAGGAACCAGGATGCCATGGAGCCCGAATTGCAGATACTGCCGATGCTGGTCTTCCTTCTCTTCTATCAGGAGCACCAAAGACGGCGGCGACGACCACGGTGAGTACTGCACCTACAACACAGGGGAGGAAGGAAGGAAAAGAGAGTGACACACACACGCAACACGCAACACCCCCACCCTCACCCACAACACCATACACACAAATACATGCAGCAACAGTACACATACAGCCCCCCCACCCCCCTGGAAGAACGCAAGGACAAAAGGAAATGATTTGAACGAATGTAATCATGTGCAATCTCACTATCAAAGTTAAAAATCCAGTAAATATAATTCTGTACACCAACTGCACAAGTACGGATAGTGCACCAATCATTGTCTGTGGACCACTGGGCCCTAAATGCATGGGCGAAGCCCACACTAGATACCTGACTGGAAACAGAGAGAACACTGGAGGGGCATCAGATCGAAATGAAACAGGCACCTCAGGGGGAGTAAAGGGGTGGGCACCTCAGCCAGATGAACGCACAACGCCACTGCTGCACGAGGGGGCTCCATGTGCATTGCTGTATCCTGGGGAGTGCAAAGCCACAGTCTCTCAAGTCTCTCCAGTGGGTGGTTTGCCCAAGTCTCTCCAGTGGGTGGTTTGCCCGCTGCTTGGTCCTGGGGAATGCAAAGCCACAGTCTCTCAAGTCTCTCCAGTGGGTGGTATGCCCACTGCTTTATCCTGGGGAGTGCAAAGCCACAGTCTCTCAAGTTTCTCAAGTGGGTGGTTTGCCCACTGCTTTACTCTGGGGAGTGCAAAGCCACAGTTTCTCAAGTCTCTCCAGTGGGTGGTTTGCCCACTGCCTTATCCTGGGGAGTGCAAAGCCACAGTCTCTCAACTCTCTCCAGTGGGTGGTTTGCCCACTGCTTTATCCTGGGGAGTGCAAAGCCACAGTATCTCAAGTCTCTCCAGTGGGTTGTTTGCCCACTGCTTTATCCTGGGGAGTGCAAAGCCACAGTCTCTCAAGTGGATGTCATTCTCCACTGGTTCTGGAGGGGGCCTGGTGCCCAGAGTACTCCACGTGCAGTGTGGCCGGTACGATACACTCACCTGGGTGTGCGTGGCATGACATTGGCGAGGTACAGGTAGCATGATACGCCATGGAGGCAGCGACATACCCCACACTGCTGCGGCTTCGCATTCCACCTGCAGGTGCCAACAGTGATGACAGTAATGCATCATGGAAGCTGCCTAGGGTCCTGGAACTCACCACCAGCCTCGGACGACTGACCACTGGGGATGGTAGGCATGTCACGGTGGACATCACGGGGCCGCTGGTGGTGCCTGCGGCGGTGTCTGTCGTGGCGGTGCTGGCGGCGGTGTCTGTGGTGGAGGTGCTGGCGGCTGGATCTGTCGTGGCAGTGCTGGCGGCGGGGTCTGTCGTGGCGGTGCTGGCGGCGGGGTCTGTGGCAGCGGGGCATATGTCAGCACCTGCTGAGGGAGAAAGCAGGATGTCTCCTGCAGCATCGGACGGCTGCCCACCGGGGAAGAAGCTGGGGACTGTCGCAGCGGCTGTAGACGTGCCGGAGGCGGTGCAGGTGGCGGTGTTCGCCGCTGTACAGGTTGACGTGGACGTGGACAGAAGGTGTGACACTGGTCCCTCAGTCTGTGCCACCATGCCCTCTCCTGACCTGCCCTTCTGTTTTTGGCCCTTTCCCACCTTTGATGGTGGCGCAGTTGTCTTGCCACTATCCCCTTTTGTTTTCGCTGACCCCTTGGTGGCTGGTGGTTTCGGCTTCTCCCTCCGGGATGTGGCCACCTTTTTCACCTTGGTAGGTGGCGGAATGTCCTTGCCCTCGCTACGTGGCTCACTGGCAGCCCGGATGGTTGGCGCACTCCATGACCCCGCAGTTGCTGGCACCACTGTGCCTGGGGATGTGATGGCTGAGGTGCTGAGCTGGGACCTGGAAAGCCTGGCGCTAGGGGAAGGACGGGGGGGTGTAGGGAAGAGGTCAATGTTAGCCAGGAAAAGTTTTTTAGACACACTGGGACGGGTAGATGGAGGGGGATTGGGAGTGGAGGACGAGGTAGTGGTTGTAGGAGGTGTATGTCTGCTGAATTTGGGTGAAGGTGCATGGGCTGGAGGGTGTTGTGAGGTGGATGGCTTTTGGGTGGGTGTGTGCCTGCGTTTGTGTACTTTGGGAGGAGGGCTCACAGACACACTGGGGATGTGTGAATGGTAGTAGGGGTGGTGATTGCACGTGAGCGGTGTGTGGTGACGGGCGTGCTGGTGATGGAGGTAGTGGCTGAGGATGTAGTGCATGCAGGTGTGAGTGGAGACGAGACTGGGAGGGAGGAGGGAGACGTGGAGGAGGGGGACACAGTGGAGGAAGTGGATGTTGGTATGTGTGCATGGGTATGTTGCTTGTGTGAGTGCCTGTGGGATGTGTGGTGCTTATGTTTGCCTGAGCCACTCTTGTGTGTTGATGTGTGTGCATGCTGGTCGGATGGTGTGCTTGGGATAGGCTGAGGTACAGGGGATTGGGTCTGGGTGGAGGAGGTTGGAGGGGGAGGCTGGACACAGGGACAATGGCTGCCATCAGTGCTGAGGCCAGAGCCTAAAATGCTCTCTGTTGGGCTGTCTGGCCAGAATGAATGCCCTCCAGGTATGCATTTGTTTGTTGCAAATGCCTCTCAAAACCCTGGCTGGCATTCAGAATGGTAGACTGCCCAACAGTGAGGGATCTCAGGAGGTCAATAGCCTCCTCACTGAGGGCAGCAGGGCTGACTGGGGGAGGGCCTGAGGTGCCTGGGGCGAAGGGGATGCCCACCCTCCTGGGTGAGCGGGCAAGGGACAGACGCTGAGGGGCTGCTGGGAGGGCGGTGCTGGGAGGGGGGGTGGCGGCTGTACCTGTTGATGCGGTGGGCACAGAGGGGCCCGCCACCGCAAGGTAGCTCCCATCAGAGGAGGAGTCGCTGTTGCTGGTCTTTGCTCCTGTCCCCGCTGTGGCGCTCCCTTCGCCCTCCGTCCCACTGGTGGCTTCAGACTCCGCAGCTTCATCCTCCAGGGCCAAGTGGGATGCAGCTCCCTCCTGCTCCGGTGCCAATGCTCCTCCGCCTGATGATGCTATTGCACACAAGAACAGGGAGACCACAAAAAGGGGGGGGGGAAGACAGAAGAAAGACATGTTCAGTGCATGTAACACCACTACCGTTGGCGGACACAACAGACAGTGAGCAGCCCTCTGCAATACGCCATGCACTTATATTTCCTAGATTTTTCACATGCCCATGGGGTACGAAGCCTAAGACCAATTGCTGCACACCTGGAAGACACAGGAGCCTGGCTAGGTGTAGATGGCTCTTACCACTAGTGGGATTGGGGTGCCACATAGCCTGCCTCACAAGGGACCTTGCCTATCAAGATCGCCCTGGCCTAGGGGAACCCACTGCCCTCCTCCCCCGCCCAGACACCTCGTAATGCGCGCAGAGTCAGCAGAATGAGAGTGTACTCACCCCCTTGTGGCTGCTGTGATGCCCTCAAGTGCCCATCCAACTCCGGATAGGCCACTGCCAGGATCCGGAACATCAGGGGGGTCATGGTGCAACGGGCACCCCTCCCACGTTGGGAGGCCATCCCCAGCTGGGCCTCCTCCGTCTTCTTGCTCCAGCGGCACAGGTCCTCCCATCTTTTACGGCAGTGGGTGCTCTGTCTGTGGTAGATCCCCAGGTTCCGGACGTCCTTGGCGATGGCACGCCAAATAGCCTTCTTCTGGTGGGCGCTGACCTAGAGGAATGGTACAGGGGAAAAGGACATTACTCACCCGTCCGAACCATCATACTCATTGCCCACCAGTTCCCACCCATGCCATGACCCACATACACTCACCATCCGCACATGTAGGCCTCAGCCCCCCCCATGTATCTTCCAGCCACACCACTCAAAGCAGGCATTGCCCATTCAGCATGCTTACAGTGTACTCACCTGTTTGTCTGTAGGACCGTACAGTTGCGTGTACTGGGGGAGGACCCCATCCACTAGTTTCTCCAACTCCTCCGAAGTGAAGGCAGGGGCCCTTTTCCCAGACACATGAGCCATCGTCGCTTCCAGACACAGGTCACAGCAGCACTTGCAGTGTAGGTCCTCTCCTGTTGAAGGTCAGGTATCAAGTGAGTGAACAGACAGAAAATGGCAGTCACGACCGCGGCGGTGAGTACCGTCACCGCTGGCGTACATCGTCATTGGCTCCTCGGACCCACAGGGCCCAATGTTAACCAATGCTAAATTGCGCCCCGGTCTTCGACCGCCCACCACGACGGTGTAGAACGCCAGCGCAGTTACCTCATATCTCCTTGTCCCACCTTACAGGTCAGGCAGCCGCCATTTCAGGGGGCCACATGGCATTAATAATAACTGCGTCACACCTATCTAGGCCTGGAATACACACAGTTACAGGCACATTGCGGATGAATAACTTTCTGCAAATTACATTTTGTGATACCTCAGTGTTGGCTGACTCTCTGCTCGCTGTTCTCCTCCATAGGGCATGTCTGCTGGGGCAGGTTATGAGATGGCAGCATCCTCTGATGTACAGACCCCTGGTGGACCTGTCGACAATGGAAGAGAGACACATCATAGTCACATACAGACTTGATCGTGCAACAATCCAGGAACTGTGTGCCCAGTTGGTGCCAGACCTGATGTCAGCTATCCGCCATCCCACAGGGATACCCCCTCTAGTGCAGGTCCTGTCAGTACTCCATTTCCTGGCAAGTGGTTCCTTTCAAACAATAGTGGCCATTGCATCAGGGATGTCCCAGCCAATGTTCTCTAATGTGTTGTCCAGAGTGTTGTCTGCCCTGCTGAAACACATGCGCAGATACATCGTTTTCCCTCAGGTGGAGGATTTGCCCACAGTGAAAGGTGACTTCTATGCCCTGGGACATATCCCCGACATCATTGGTGCCATTGATGGGACACATGTGGAATTAGTACCCCCACGCAGGAGTGAACAGGTGTACAGAAACCGGAAGAGCTACCATTCGATGAATGTGCAGATGGTGTGTTTGGCAGACCAGTACATCTCCCATGTGAATGCCAAGTTTCCTGGCTCAGTGCATGACGCTTACATTTTGAGGAATAGCAGCATCCCTTATGTGATGGGGCAACTCCAGAGGCACCGTGTGTGGTTAATAGGTGAGGCCAAGGACCCAATACAGTGTGAATAGGTGTCTGGGTATGGGGTTGTCCCTAAGGGTTAGTGTGTGTCTAACAGTTGTCCCTCGATATTTGCAGGTGACTCTGGTTACCCCAACCTGTCATGGCTACTGACCCCAGTGAGGAATCCCAGGACAAGGGCAGAGAAACGCTACAATGAGGCACATGGGCGAACTAGGAGGGTGATCGAACGCACATTCGGCCTCCTGAAGGCAAGATTCCGGTGCCTCCAAATGACAGGTGGTTCCCTATACTACTCACCAAAGAAGGTGTGCCAGATCATCGTGGCCTGCTGTACTCTGCACAACCTGGCTTTGCGACAGCAGGTGCCTTTTCTGCAGGAGGATGGGCCAGCTGGTGGTCTTGTGGCAGCTGTGGAGCCTGTGGACAGTGAAGAAGAGGAGGCAGAAGAAGAGGATATCGACAACCGAAACAACATAATCAAGCAATACTTCTAGTGAGACGCAGGTAAGATGATGTCACTGCCTCCCACATCTCATGTACTTGTTGGAGCTAGCATAAGTCTGTCATTTTCACTCAGTTTATGGACCCTGACTTGTCACTTTGCCTTTCCATTTCACAGATGTGGGTCCTACTTTGTGCCCTCTGCTATATTTCCTCCTTGCCTACAGCTGTGTTACATCGGTATGTGCACAAGTAAATTGACATTGCTATATTCCATGGTTATTGCAATTACACATTTGTGAAAGCACAGACTGACTCCAGATTGTTTTGTGATTGAAGTGTGTTTATTTCTGTGCTAATAAGTGGAGGGGGTTGTAAAATGGGCTGGGGGGATGGTGGAGGAATGTCCATGGCAGAGTCCAGTCTATTTGTTTCACAGGTGCATTGTCCAAAGGGGCATAGGAAGTGGAGCAATGGCAGTTTAAGGATGGACAGGGTGACAAAGTGGGACAGAAGGGTGACATTTAGGGGGGTCTAATTTCCTGGTGGGGGTCTTGGCAATGTTCTCTGTTTTTTTCCTGGATCTCAGGGACCATTTGCGGGGTGGTTCTCCATCTGCAGGGGGTGGGGTGCTGGTGTCGTGTTCCTGTGGTGGTGCCTCCTGTCCACTAGCGCCAGCGGAGGTGGAGGGCTGTTCATCATCAAGGCTGGTGTCAGGGGCCCCTTGTTGTGCCACTGTTTCCCTCCTGGTGTTGACAAGGTCTTGCAGCACCCCTGCAATGGTGACCAGGGTGTTGTTAATGGACTTCAAGGCCTCCCTGATCCCAAGGTAGTGTTCCTCCTGCAGCCGATGGGTCTCCTGAAACTAGCCAGTACCGTTGCCATCGTCTCCTGGGAATGATGGTAAGCTCCCATGATGTTGGAGAGTGCCTTGTGGAGAGTGGGTTCCCTGGGCCTGTCCTCCCCCTGTCGCACAGCAGTCCTCACAGCTTCCCTGTTGTCCTGTGCCTCTGTCCCCTGAACTGTGTGCCCATTGCCACTGCCCCCAGGTCCCTGATTGTCCTGTGTTAGTGCGGTTGCCTGGGTTCCCTGTAGTGGTGGACACACTGCTGATTGACGTGTCCTGGGGACAGAGGGATGGGCCCGCTGGGTGGGTGCTGTGGTGGTGTTTCCTGAGGGGGGAGGCTCTGTGGTGGCTTGTGACTGTGTCAGGGGAACCGACTGTCCCGAGGTCCCTGATGGGCCGGGCTGGTCATCTTGATCCAGTTGTGCAGAGCTGCTGTCATCACTGTGGGTCTCTTCTGTGGGGGGACAGGATATGTCTGGCACCTCCTGTCCGGTGACGTTGGGTAGGGGTCCTGTAGGGGTGTAAAAGCATGATTATTGCATCTGTGGTGCCATTGTGCGCAATGGGTGAGTGACCATCTACTCCAGTGCTTGTATTCTTGGCTTGGTCCTTGTGTGATAGTTGGTTTGGGGTCTGTGTGGGTATCTGTACTGGACATGCTTTGGTGATGGGTGTCCATGCATTGGTGTTACATGCAGGGCTTGTTTTTGGGATGTGTGGGTTGTGTTGATGGGGTATCTGTGGGTTGTTGGGGTGATGGGTGTGAGGGTAAGGCTGGGGTATGTGATGGCATGCAGGTAGGGTGGGGGGATAAAGTAGTAAAGATTTGCCTTACCAGAGTCCAGTCCACCTGCTACTCCTGCGAGGCCCTCAGGATGCAGTATTGCCATGTTGTTAGTTGTGGGGGAGGAGGTGGGGGTCCACCGCCAGTCCTCTGTACTGTAATCTGGTGTCTGGAGACCATGGAATGCACCTTCCCCCGAAGGTCGTTCCACCTCTTCCGGATGTCATCCCTAGTTCTTGGATGCTGTCCCACTGCGTTGACGCTGTTGACAATTCTGCACCATAGCTCCATCTTCCTTGCAATGGATGTCTGCTGCACCTGTGATCCGAATAACTGTGGCTCTACCCGGACGATTTCCTCTACCATGACCCTGAGCTCCTCCTCAGAGAACCTGGGGTATTGTTGAGGTGCCATGATGTGGTGTGGGTGATGTATGAGATGGTGTGTGTTGTGATGTGTGAGGGGATGTGTTGTGTGTTGTTTGAGGTGCGTGGATGTTGTGTAAGTGATGGTGTTGTGTGTCTGTGGATGCTGGTGTTGTTTAAGGGAGTGTCACTCTCTGGCCTGCTTTCAAATTTCTGGTAGTAAGGGTTTGTGGGTAATGTGGGTGTGTGTTTTATATTGGATTGGGTGTGTGGGTGTGGTGTGTGTATGTGTATCAGGTGTGTGTATTTCGAATTGTCCAATGTGGTTGTGTTTTGTTTATGTGTGTGTATTTTCAGCGCGCGGTGTATACCGCCAATGGTTTACCGCGGTTGAAAGTCCGCCACGTTGATTCGTGGGTCGTGATAGCGTGGGCGTATTCTTGTTAGCGCGACGGTGTCGGTTTTGTTATCGCCAGTTTATCACTGACCTTTGGTGTGGTGGACTTGTGTGGGTCTCTGTATTGTGGCGGATTCCGAGCTGTGGGTCGTAATACCTGTAGCAGAATTCCGCAGCGGTATGTTGGTGGTCTTCTGCACAGCGGTAAGCGGGATTTACCGCTAGGGTTGTAACGAGGGCCGATGTATACTATTAGCGAGAATGAATAGAGGGTAGAATTACCCAAAGACTTGGTGATTTCACAAGGCATAAGGTCTGTTATGAATGGCTAGCAGAGAGAGAAAGATGTACTGTATCCTTGCTAACCTTTTGTGAACATTGCAACAGAACTTCCAATTGAAGATGGCATTCTTATTCATGGAGAGGAAATTTGTCCCCCAGAACGTCTTCGGCACAGAATTACCAGTGGTGCTCATGAAGGTCATCTTGGTGGGACACTCGCTAAACGTAGGGCTCGTGAACTATTCTGGTGGCCCAGCATGGATCGACATGTGGCTGAATATGTGAGTGGCATGTTGCTGGTAATAGACAATGGAACGAAAGTCAGAAATCTTCCATTGTAACCAATTTGATTTTCATCCAAACCCTAGGCCAAAAGTGGCCATTAATCTTGTTGGGCATTTCAATTCTTTAGCAGGCCACTCATGTTTTGCTTTCCTTCTAATTGATTACTACTCAAAATGACCTGAAATTTGCCTCTTGGGAGAACCAAATTCTAAAAATGTAATTTATTTTTTTGAACAATGTTTCCTCGAGAGACGGTTTTCCATCTTTTTTGGTCTCTGATAATGGC
Organism: Pleurodeles waltl; assembly: GCF_031143425.1. Classification (NCBI taxonomy): domain Eukaryota; kingdom Metazoa; phylum Chordata; class Amphibia; order Caudata; family Salamandridae; genus Pleurodeles; species Pleurodeles waltl. Next base: position 958,154,982 of record NC_090443.1, read on the forward strand.
GACCAGTTTATGAGCGAGGAATTTCAGTTGTTTTTAAAGCAGGGGAATATTAAACATCTTAAAAATTCACTTTATCACCCTCAAACTGATGACATAGTTGTACAAATGAATTATGTCTTCATTGAATGTGTTCAATGGGCCATAGCAAACAAGTGTGCAGTAATCCATGCTGTATTTTCTGTGTTATGGTTTAACTGTGCAACTCCTCATTCTGCAAGCAAGATTTCCCCTTTTCAAATTTTTGAGAGGACATAAACCCTCTTCTAAACTTTGCCCAGGATGGGTGACTAAGTGGGTCAAGCAGAGAATATTGAACGACATTGATAGCTTAGTCAGGAGGAATGTGGATGACGTACAAGTTAAAAAGTAGAGGATGATGTGGTGATCAAAGTTCCTGTTCACACAAGCAAAGGCGAAATGAAATTTCGCGAGCCAATGATCATTGACAAAGTGTTTGGTAATGCTGTTGGAGTCAATGGACGAAGCTGGTGGAATGTTGAGAAAGTGGTGAAAGCTAAGAATCCTGGTGTTATTTTTAAGAAAAGGGAGGATAATGGTGCAGTACCTCAGAAAAGAGAAGATGGTGATATGGTTTATGTACATCGTAGTACTCTCGAAAGGAAATAGCCCATCAGGTAATTTTGTGTTCAGTCTTTCCAAATGCACTATGTATGACAAATTATGTCATTTGATATTTTGTTCTTTATTATAATTTAAAATATATACATATATATTCACTGAAAAACCAAAGGTTAGAGGGACGTTGTAGTTAGGTTGACATTTTACCCATGCAAAACCATTGAAATTCAGCAGTTATAGTTATACTTATAGTTACACATATGTTAAGAAACTACAACTGTGCCTAAAGTTTCATAACAGCACGAGTTATAGTTTCTTTAGATAAGTATAGCTATAAGTAAAACTATACATGCTGAATTCCAATGGTTTTATATTGGTAAAACGTCAACTAACCATAACGTCCCTGTAACCTTTGTTTTTTCACTGAATTTCTATGTTTTTTTAAACGTAAAGTAATATCTAATTACTGCAAGTTAATACAACCACTGCTGCGCATGGCCTCTGGCCAGGCCCTGCGGCCAACCCCCTGCATGCACCCAACCCCACGCTGCGGGTTTTGGTGTGTGAGTGTGTGGAGTTTTTTTACTTCATTTTTTTGAATCTGTGGATCCTTCACGAATGTACACAGGTGGGCTGTGCTGAGCTCAGAGGTAGATCTGCAGATCAGTTGATAGCCCCCCAAAAAATGTGGGCAGTTTTTGTCCATGAGTAGTCCCACAGGGACCTCTCCATCTCTATTATGGGGACAGGATACCTGTGTCCTGACTCCTTACCTCACTTTTTTAGTGTTTATTCTTCCCCCTGCTCGATGCAGAAAAAAATGTCAGCCGCAGCTTTTCTCTCAGGTTGCGGCTCACCAATCAGGGCCTTACTTTTGCGCCCGGATTTGCAGATCCTCGGCAAGTGGATCTGCGTCCCTAGATATCTATATTTCTTTTTCCTTTCATAACTCCAAAACTACTGAAGGGATATACACCACATAACAAAAAGGGCTCTTTCTGGACCAAGAGCTAGCTTCATGTAAAATGTGGTGTAATGACATCCAGCAGTTTGTACTGTAGTCATGTCTAAAATCCCTATGGGAAATTGCATGGGGAACCCCTTTTTTTCTTGGCCTCTGCTTGAGTAATCACCCCGAAAGTTTCCAAACAGTAGCAGAAGTGAGTGTCAAGCAAGTTTTGAACATTTCATGAAGATTTATCAATAGGCACCAAAGTTATAAGCCAGTGGTTCCCAACCTTTTGACTTCTGTGGACCCCCACTTTATCAATACTGGAACCCAGGGACCCCCACTGAATCATTATTGGAATCTGGGGACCCCCCACTGAGTCATTACTGAAAGCTGGGGACCTAATCTGTTATTATTATTAAATCTTCTAAGCAGCTGCGGACCCCCTGAGGAGGCTTCATGGACCCCCAGGGGTCCCCGGACCATAGGTTGGGAACCACTGTTATAAGCTAAACAAAAACTGCTTTTCATGTGGAAACTAGGTCCTAACCATAAATACCTACCTCCTGTCGTCAGTAGGTTATAAATTATATATATATATATATATATATATATATATATATATATATATATACATCCAAGCTTGGCCACCTTTGGGCGTGTTGCAGGTGCACTTAAAACACAATTTCACGGTGACGGCCTTCAGCAGGGGCAGCCGATTAACGCACAATATTTCCAACTCCCAGACATCCAGGAACGGAAGAACCACACTCAAAGTCCTTTGCTGATTTCATGTTTACTCCACAAACAAACAGTCGGGATACTAAGAAAATGCCTGACGCATTTCGGTCACCAAGACTGTGCTCAAGGTCTTGGTGACTGAAAAACTCTTAGGGCGTTTTCTTAGTATACTGACTGTTTGTGGAATAAAAATGAAATCAGCAGAGGACTTCGAGTTTGGTTCTTCCTTTCCTGGCTGTCTGGCAGTTAGTGATATTGGGGGTCATTTTCACCCTGGCGGAAGGCGGAGAAGCGGCGGTAATACCGCCAACAGGCTGGCGGTCTTTCCCTAGTGGATTATGACCATGGCGGTTACCGCCATGGTCATCCGCCGGTTCTCCGTTCCGCCCGCCGGGCTGGAGACCAGGGTCTCCAGCCCGGCGGCCGTCACTATACCGCCGGCGGTATTTGGACCCGGCTGACCGCCATGGATTCATGCGGTTTGAAACCGCCATGAAATCCATGGCGGTAAGCACTATCAGTGCCAGAGAATTCCTTCCCTGGCACTGATAGGGGTCTCCCCCACCCCCCACCCCCACCCCGACTCCCTCCCCTACCCCACCACCCCCCCTGCAACCCTCCAAAGGTGGCAGGACCCCCCTCCCCACCCGACCCCCAACATAACAACACTCATACACACACGACACGCACGCAGGCACCACCAACACAAATACACGCACACACACCGACATACATGCCAACATCCACACCCACATTCTGACATACACGCACACATCCATACAGACATACCTACAGACATACACGCACTCATTCCCATACACACAACACCCCTGCAAGCATACACGCACTCACACACCCCCTCTACATACACACACACACACCCCCATGCACGCACACAACACACAACACCCCATCCCCCTCCCCTCACGGGCGATCGACTTACCTGGTCCGACGATCCTCCGGGAGGGGACGGGTGCCATGGGGGCTGCTCCGCCGACACCACACCGCCAACAGGACACCGCCACGCCGAATCACAGGACGTGATTCGCTGGGCGGTGTTCTGTTGGCGTGGTGGTGGAGGTGGAGCAACCTCCACTTCCCCGCCGCCCGCCAGTATGGCTGTTGGCGGCTCTCTGTCCGTAAAAGGACGGAGAGCTGCCAACGTTCATATTAGGCAGAGCGGCAAACCGCCACCACTGGCGGTCTTCCGCACGGCGGTCCCTCGGCGGTCTTGAAAAAAGACCGCCGAGGTCAAAATGACCCCCATTGTCTGTTATGTATATATCCGTCCTACTGGTGGTGGTCAGTAGGTAGTTATAGTTAGGACCATAGGAACAGCATTTTTGACTTGCCTATATCTTTGGCCTCGTTTGACAAATCTTCACGAACATTTTCCCAAAAAAGTATGCCGTGATTCTTGTTGCTCATGGAAAGTTTCGGGGTGCTCTGTTAAGCGAGGCAGAGAAAAAGGAGGTTCATGAAAAGTGCGTTTCCCATGTTAATTCTCATAGGAGTTTTGAATACAACTACAGGCCGAACTCCTGGAAGGAATTATGACTAGGCCTTAATTATGACCAAATTTGGCAGAAAGCTAGCGTTTGGTCCACAGATGCTGCTTTTTCTTATTTGGTATAAGTCCATTCAGTAGTTTTTGAGTTATTAAAGGAAAACCAAATTTGTATATCTGGGTGGAGGGTAAGCACATATCTCATGGCGAGATCTGATTGGCTGTCAGCACTTCAACCAGAAAGTGATGGCAGCCATCTTGGGACCAATATACATGATAGCGTCCCATTGAAAGGCATTGTCGTGATTGTCAGGTTTTGAGGGTCACAAAAGGAGAATGTATAAAGGGTGACAACAAATTTTAATTACAATATAAATACTTTGTTGATGGTACTATACTAATTTTAGGAATTCTGGAGTGTTCTAAGGTGATTTCACGCTGCTGGGATTTCATGAATCATGTTTGAGAAAAAACTGTTTTCTTATGATTTTCCCACAGAGGTGATGGAATGTGCTCCAAAAGCTAAAATGAGAGCATGTTTTCTGTAAAATTTACACTATCGTTCTCAGCCATATGAGAATGAAGTCTGACATTCTCAGTAAAGCATGCACTTCCAACAGGAGCAGCTTGTCAGTTGATTCCCTTGTGTTCTACTGCAGCGTCCCAGAGTGTTCTAAAGAACAACTAGAGCACTAAGGGGGTCATTCTGACCCCGGCGGGCCAGGGTCGGCGGGAGCACCGCCGACAGACCGGCGGTGCCCCGCAGGGCATTCTGACCGCGGCGGTTCGGCCGCAGTCAGATTCGGGAAACCGGCGGTCTCCCGCCGGTTTCCCGCTGCCCTGCAGAATCCTCCATGGCGGCAGAGCGCGCTCCGCCGCCATGGTGATTCTGACACCCCCTACCGCCATCCTGTTCCTGGCGGGACTCCCGCCAGGAACAGGATGGCGGTAGGAGGTGCCGCGGGGCCCCTGGGGGCCCCTGCAGTGCCCATGCCAATGGCATGGGCACTGCAGGGGCCCCCGTAAGAGGGCCCCACAAAGTATTTCAGTGTCTGCTATGCAGACACTGAAATACGCGACGGGTGCCACTGCACCCGTCGCACCTTCCCACTACGCCGGCTCAATTCTGAGCCGGTGTCCTCGTGGGAAGGCTGATTTGCCCTGGGCTGGCGGGCGGCCTTTTGGCGGCCGCCCGCCAGCCCAGGGCAAATCCCAAAATACCCTCAGCGGTCTTTCGACCGTGGAGCAGTATTTTGGTGGGGGAACTTCGGCGGGCGGCGGAGGTTAGAATCACCCCCTAAATGTCTTACTTATGACAAAAGTGTGGCACACCTGAAGCCATCTTGATTGAGTCAAACTGGTAAAACTTAAAACATTTAATTTAGAAAGGAACAAAATGAAGGGGTTCATTTTGTCATAGAAATTATAGTTAGTGCTGTAGGGGAAACAGCCTCTACAACGAAGGCTGAATCCCGCATGCCATTACTACACAGGCTTAACCACGCATGCAACATTACTACGCATGCAATTACCATGCATGCCTTTACAACAAATATGCCTTTACCACGCATGCCTTTACAACCAATGTTGTTGTAAAGGAATGAATAGTAAAGGCATATTCGTTGTAAAGGTTTTACAGGTAAGTAGGGAGTATATTTATATATATATATACATACATACATATATATGGGAAAGTCATTTTTAAGGTGGGTGTGAGTTTTTGGGTGGTAAGGTGTTTTTAGGGTTTAGGCTGGGTATGGGAGATGGTTGGATTAACGTACTTTACTATAAAAAAAAACATAGAAATTCACTGTAGAAAAACAAAGGTTACAGGGGCGTTATAGTTACGGTCACATTTTGAACATACAATACCATAGAAATTCAGCCACATATAGTAAGAGGTATTTCAAGTAACTATAAATTGTGCCCTAAGGTAACTACAACTCGTGCCCTCGCCATGCACTGCTAATTACCCCAGATATTACAGCACTCATGACATATTTTAGAACACCATTGATAATGTTACTGTAACATTTGCAGTAAAATTATTTAGGAGATAACTGTGCATGGCAGGGGTGCGACCTTTGTTTTTTTTTGTGAATTATATATATATATAAATATATATATATATCTATTACCTACTGGCACTCGCCAGTAGGTAGTTATTGTTAGGACCTAATTTCCATAGAAAAAGTGTTTATTGGCTTGCCTATATCTTTGGCGACGTTTCTTGATGAAATTTTCCAATAAAAGTGTGCAGCTGATTCTAGTTGTGAATGGAAAGTTTCAGGGTGATTTGTTAAGCAGGGGCAAAGAGAAGTGGGGGTCCAGAAAAGTGCATTTCCCATTTCAATTACCATAAGGATTTTAGACACGAATACAGCCCGAATCGCTGGATTGTATTACACCACATTTGGCAGAAAAGTAGCTCTTGGTCCAGAAAGCACACTTTTTGTTATTTGGTGTAAATCTGTTTAGTAGTTTTCAAGATATTAAAGGAAATCTAAATTTGTACATCTAGGTGCACAAATAATTCACAAATACTCCCGATATCATGCAGAGATCTGATTGTCTGCTAACACTTTAACCAGGAATTTTCTCCACAATCAGGAAGAAGACTATGTACACTCACAACAGTAATTATAGTAGTGAGACTTTATTGGCAACAAACTCAACTCATTTCAACACGCAAGGGTGTCTTGATCACTAGTGAATAGTGAGCACAAAAGGCAGACATTTAATCAAGTAAATATGGCAAACAGCACAAATGAAGGACTGCAGAGATGTGCAAAATATGCCCATCTTGAACTTAGATCAAAAGCCTATTCACAGACAGCCTCTCGTGCTTTCATATGAAACAATAAATTAAATGAACAAAATGAACGTCACATGATTGTCAAGGATTTAAATTGCTTCCAAAATGTGTTAATGTAATTAAAACAGAGACCCAGTGAATAACAGCTGTTAGTCCTGATTCATTGGTGCCTGTACACTAAATGAAATTATCTAACAAAATGATGCTAGCACAATATGCTAGTAAGAACAGCTTACTGCTGCCTGAAAATACTGTAAATAATGGATAATTGTATTCCACTGGGGCGACTCATATCACAGGGTTATCCCCCATCAAAATTAAAGAAATAAAGGCCCACTGTGCAAGCGGCATAACACAACCATTAAACAAAAGAAATGAAAAATTAAAAAATAAAATTCCCACATCATAAATTAAAGGCAACCTTGCTCTCCAAATATACATGTGGTTGCATAGGTGGATATAGCCCCAGTGGGATTAAAACATTTTACAATTATCTCATTAACTAGCCCCAGAGAGAGTATGCATGTACTAAACAACCTTATACCACCCAAACTTGTAATGTATTCACAATTTAAACAGGAAACACAACAAGATGCAATGAATATGAATAAACATTCTTAGCTCAAGCAGTCAGGCAACATCTCCACAGTGATCCCAAAACCACCTGTGTGAGAAATAAAAAAGTGGAGTTAAAACCCAAACAGTATGGAGGGAAGATTAGCCTAAAAACATACAATATTATAATTGCAATTTAGCCCAAATGTACCGTCAGTTCCTCATTCATATTCTGTCCTGCTGGATGAAGTGTATTGAACCAGATAATGCATTTCTATTCCAACCTCCGCAGTGATAACACTCTGTCACCACCACGGATAGAGGAGGGGACTTGATCTAGTACAAAAAACTGTAAGAGATTGCTGTCACTGAAGTGATACTCTTTGATGTGCCTCTCATGCACTTCTGTGTGGTGTCATTGTGAATTCTGATGTTATACTCAATTCTTGGGATGCTGATGTGTTGAGATTTGAATTGAAAGCAATCTGATGGTTACCGAGCTCTTACCTGTGAAGGCTGCAATGTGCTTTCTGTACCTTCTTATCTGAATAAATCTTCTGCAAGACACCTGGCTCCTTGGTTTATTACTGCATTGTTGCAAGAAGTGTTCCCGAGTTTTCTGTGGCTCTTCAACAGCTCTTCCACATTGACTGCAGCTCCAGCTCAAGCAGCAGTTCACAATAAGTGTCAGTGCGTTAGCTGAGCACTCAACAACCAGCGTAAAAGCCAACCTGTCTGAACACGCTATGATTGGCCACAGTCCATTGCAGTCAGCTTAGACTGATAAGAGAAAGGAAATACACACATAACCAGACTAAGCAAACTGAACCTGCACCTGGCTTCTCTTCTTGGATGAGGTGTGTCATCTTTCCTTGATTATGTGTTACTCACTTGCTTTTCCGGAGACACTATCGAATTGTTCGCATACCCCGATGAGTGGTCAGAAAGCCACATCTCTTCTGATCTACAGGCCATTCCTGTTTCCTCACTGTGAAAAGCTGTTATAATAAACCGGGTCCTCTTTGTAGTCAGGAGGGGCTTGCATCTATAGTCAAATTAAGCACCTCAACTTTCAGGCAATTGGTCACATTTTGGATACTTTACTCTCTTGTTGCTAGAACATTTCCAATAATCCATTTGTGTGCATGAAAGAACATGTTGGCCAACAAAGGGTCAAGTCAGAGCATATGGTGTTGGAAGGTGCTCACTAGGAAAGCTATGGTTGTACATTCTTTGACTGGGGCCAGAACTAAAGGTAAAGAAGTTACAGCCACCAAGACAGAGAATTACTTTACAATCCCATACTCTGGCGGAGCAGATACTTTAGTGGTTTACAATATAATTCTCATCAACTCCTCTGGATAAAAGTCAATGCTTTCTCATCTGTGCCCAGGCTGATAGAACTCGGGCGTAAGTAAGAATTCTTTATTTTTCAGCATCAAAGATAATCAATCAATTAAAATTGGATCTAAATCACTAATATCGTAGCAAATGCCTAAAGCACCTTCTGTAAAGAAATAGTCCCTATTCTAAGCTATGGAGAATGAGAGAAATGTGTCAGCTAGAACCCAAAAAGTGATTTACATTGGAGAGGTGAAAGCATGAACCTTTTAGCATTAAACCTAAAAACAAATCAAAGCAGAACTTCCCATTAAGAGAGGTTCTGGAAACTCAGTAGAGTCGCAGAGGAACATAGATTCAGTCAGAGAAAATAGAAAGGTCTCTCACAATGAATCTGAGAAGCATCTGCAAAAGGGCTCTGCAGAGAAGTCTGGAAAGGCTCTAAGCAGGATCTGTGAGAGTATGAACTCTAGGAGCACACATTTATATAAAATGTTCATATCAATAGTTGCTGCAGTCTTCAGTCTGCTCACCCAATCAGATGACGGCGTCATCATGGTAACAGGAAAGTTTCTGTTGTCTAAGCAGGCAAGAAACAATGGCTTACAGATATTAACTTTCAAATGAAAAATGGTATGAAACATTTGGTATGTCACAGATGTTTTCTCACCCTTCACTTGCTATAAGACAACTAAAGGTCATAGTTAGGCCTCTGTGTTACTCTATGAGCTAATAAGGTTCTGACCCATTTAAACTAACAAGTGTCATGGTTCCTGTGAAACATTCAACAGAAATTATACTAAACATTTTAATACTCTATTATATTCTATGAAATCATGCTATGGGAATGTCGAAATATAACATTTTCTTTTAAATCATTTTTTTCTCAGCACATTTGCGTCAATGGAAGTTTAACATCCCATATTCCTGACCTAGGTCAGGGTTTGTAAAAAGAAAAGAAAAATGTGTTCTGCAGCCTTTCTAACCTAGCATTATAAATGTGAAGGCCTAGCGCTCTCACTTGCTTTTGAAAAATGGCTTTTCAGTCTGAGGCTTACACATTATTTTACACGTTAATGCATTAAATTAATTATTTAAAAATGCCCTTGCAGTCTGACAACAGATCATGAAGTAAGCCTTGCACACGGCTTAAGTAAAATGGGACTCAAAATCAACTGTTACCAGGCTTAAAGGGTCTAATGTGGCGCGATAGATCAGTGAGTTTAATGTAGCTGTCAGGGCCCTGCAGGCTATTGCACCAGAATATTGTGTTTTAATTATTCTGCTATACAAATATTGCACCAAAAATATAGATAACCACAATATCAACACAATAAATATATATTGGTAAGTATAGGTTTACTATATTTAAGTCTACAAAGCTTTACAGTATATATTCCATCAAGGTACATAGATGTGGAATTAGGAATTGTACATCTGTACTCACCAATATGTACTTTTCTTTGCAATAGTTTGGTTGTTGATATTGTTGCTACCATATTATCTTAGCACAATGTAGGTTTAGTCGATAATCTGTTATACAACCGACATGCAGTTCTCAAGATGGAATCTGTGCATGCTTGTGACAGTGAACGGAATACCATTGGAATGGGTAATAGTAAAACTTGTTGTATAAAGCACTTAGAGGAATTAGAAAATCCAGTATGGAGTGTTGTATTAAAATAGTTTATGATTATAATTCGGTTTGTGAATTTGTATACAAGAATATGTCCAGGCAGCAGTTGTCTAGTTAAGCCATCAGGATTTTTGGTAATTTTAAAGAGCTGAAATAATCTTCAAATGATTACCTGTTTTTGATGTGCCTCTTACAAAATAGGATATTACAGTGTCTTGAAAAGAGAAGAAGCTGGTGACACATTAACACTAAAATAGGAACTCATGTCTTAATAGATCTAGGGGAAGAGGAACCTGACAAATTCAGTCGATTACGCAAATGGATTTCTCGTTCACCAGAAAGAGAAAGAGTCTGCAAACCAAATACGGTTGTAGCAAACATGACTGGCAACCCTATAGCCAGGAGCTTGGCGCTTTGGCTGGTAGCAAACTTGAAATTGTGGTTAACATTATATTTGTGAATCTATCGCAAAAGATAGCATGTGTCACCTATGTGGGATTATGATCATGAGGTCTCCTATTGTCCATCTGACCAGAAGTTAATATGTGCCGGTGGTTGTACCTGGTGCACTGGCACTCATTTTTGGGACCAGACTTACTTTTCTTCATCAGATTTTGATCCAGAACAAGAGAGAAATTAAAAGAAAATCGGGAAAGGAAGATAAATTAATGGAACAGAAACAAAGGGAGAAAATAAGGATGAAAAGAACCCGTAGGAGTGGGAGAAAGAGGAAGTGCTGGGTGGTGGAAGAAAGAGGCGCGCGGTCGAATCAAGGAGCCCGTCTTGATAAACCCCAGGATCTAAGGAACTAAGAAAAACTGAAAGGAAAACTTTGTGCCCTCCCTTCATTTTAAAAATTTGGCACTGGATAGAAAATGTGTCCCTGGATACTGTAAAAAACATCATGGTTACTACAGGTGTTTCAATGCCAGTTAGTTAGGCTGGCCACAAGCATTGTTTAAACTCCTGAAAAAAATAATTCTGTGTCTAATCCGGTTGTCAAGAGTTTCCTGCTTACTTAGTATCTGATTTATACACCTTTTTATTTGAATAGGAGTGGCTTACTCCAAACTATGGAGTGGCTTACACTGGAATTTGAGGGAATAAGTCATCCTACACATTAACAAGCAATTTGTGAATCAGACCCTGAAAGTGAAATAAAGTTAATGAGTGTGAAACCTCCCGGAGAGCGCAATGGCATCAGTTAGGAGTTGGGAATTGCTAGGGGTAGAAAATGCCATCTCTTTTTTGCAGCTTGTTACTCCTTTATACAGCTCTGCAAATTTTCAAATACACCATGTCTGGCTGCTGCTCCTTTAAATGAAAGCGTGTGTCTGGCCTCAGTCCGGCTGGCAGTGGGGCAAAGTGGCGGCGCCGGGGTGGGGCTAACAAAACAAATAAATAATAAAAAATAAACTTACCTCGTCCCCACCGCACTGCCGCTCTTCAGGTCTCCGCTGGACTGCCTGCTCCCAGGCACAGGCTCCCAGCCTGTCCTGCGGCCAATCCTAATGCTGCTCTCATGCTGCTGCCAGCATGAGAGCAGTGTCAGGATTGGCCTGAGCGCCCTGGCTTTGCACTCCCAGGCAGACTGGGAGCCTGAGCCTGCTGTCTTCAACCCGGCAACACAATGCCAGGTTGGAGAGGGCTCAATGCACAAGTGTGTTTGGTTGTCCTGAGATGGCTGGCCAAACACACATGCGCACTGAGGGAAGTGAACACCCTCCCTCTACATCCCTGTCATTCCCCATGGCCCCACCCCTTTAAAAATAAAACGATAATAAACATTGTGTATTGTTGTTTTACTTTTAAAGGTTTTGCAGCTGCTGCTGCTGGTAGGGAGGAGCTTTACTAATTTTAGTAGCTGGTTTTGATGTGATTATCTCCTCTTTAATAATTTCCTGACTGTGGTTAAAACTGCAAGTGTAAGTGTAAGAGACTGGCTAATAGTTGTGAAGGATATGAGCCTGCAACTTCCTCTTGACTGGGAACAAAGTACCCAATTGTAGCTCTTCACTCTTTCGGGAGTAGAGCAGTCGGAGGCCTGCTCAGGGGAGGAGGCGTGGCTAGAGCCCCAGTTTGCTGAGACGCAACAACACTCAATAAATTATTGTGCAGCCAGTTTCTTATAAACAGGAAAAATACTTTATTAAGTACATACTACTAAATACTCTGGAATAAGTTACAAATCTGTACAAACAGGTAGGTGGAACGACGTTTGGTCACACCCTAGGGTCTGTTTACATCCACAGTGAGCCCTTAAACTCACATTCACAATCTCCTTACTTGTGTTAGATACAATATTGCAATATAAAGAGGCGCTGGTATTAATAAGGCAGGCCAAGTGGCTTTGTCAGGTTTTTATAACATTAGGAAAAGCATAGATGTGTTGTAATCCACCATTTCAATCAATGGGGAAAGCACCAACATTCAGTGCTACTTGTTATCATTTAAAACCTTGCATTGTTTACCACCAACATTGCAGGTAAAGAATTGTGTTGAATAATGTGTCACGGATTTCTACCTTCACTGTACTGCTTTCAGACCGACCAACAAGGATCCCTGCACTCCAGGGCCTATTTACAAAAGTACTGGATCCATGAATGCTTTATATTAAATGGAAACCTCTCCCGGGTCATCCATAACACCCACTGGGGGATGTAGGGTGACTTTTGTACAAATTCTCAGGACAACTTCCACAACAACCTCCTGAAAATGTTGGAGGTGCCCTTGTCCCCCACAGGCTCCCCCTCCCCCCCTGGACACCACAACATTATGCAAATTAAACAGACCTTATGGGGCTTTTAGGCTACCAAGGCATGAATATTAGATAAGTGTATTTACGCCACAAGGTTGTTCCCTGTGTTTAAACCAGGTGCCCCTGCCTTCTTGGGCACCTGGTGTAGCATCTCGTTGGGTAATGCAGGGGGACCCCCAAAGCTGCTCCAGCCCCTGCCAACCACCTGCACAGCACTCCTCTGATGAGCCGCACAGGACCCGGCTTCATCTATGATCCCCGCACGCTGGTGTCATTGCAGGCGGGAAAAGTATCCAGCGTACTTCCCACCTATGCTGGCCACGGGTGGGAGGTTTGGTGCAGGGTGTGCCTGCCCCCACATACAAGGGCAGAGGTCGGGGTGGGTGCAGCACCATTACAACTCTGTGACCCTTTCTGTCCAGAGGGATGGGGTCAAATATTATTGTGTTGGGCCCCGGGGTTGCAGAGATTCTTGTTGAGGGGGTCCCACACATGGCCCCTCACCATTAGAGTTAAATCAAAACAAGGAATGTGTTGAACCTTGGACTACTTCAGGGGTATTTTTTGCACTCAGTTTCCAGCTCGGCACACCAGGGGAACCAGGCTTCTTACTGTGGCCTTCATAAGGCCATTCAGAATGATTTTGGTCTCAGTTTGCTCCCAGAGCCACCAGGAGCATTTTCCTCGGGCCTACCAGCTCTCAGAGTTATCTTTTTGTTGGGGAGCTTCGTTTTGCTGCTTCCTTGTCAGACCTGTCCTCTGCCTGGGCTCCTTATGGTCTCTACGGCCCCTCTGCAGCCAACAAGTAGAAAACCCTCCTTACCACACTTCCCAAGACCCTCAGCCTCCTGGCTACTTGCAGGGCATCCGTGTGTCAGTGGAGTCAAGGGCCAATCCACTGAATCTGCAAGAAAACCATACAGAGTCCCCTGGGAGGTCCATTCCCCCATCTGTTTTTAGGGGGTCATAACTGGGCCACCACCACTGGCACTGGAGAGACCCATCCTAGTCCTAGATACCAGTTAGAGTTAAAGTCCTCCAGTCCATCTTCTCAGTGGGGTCGGGTGGCTTCTCCTTCCAGCTGGACATTCTTTTGCAGTCATCGCTCCCGGGTTGGGTGTCTTCTCAAGTATCTCTCCTTGTGCAGGTGCTTTTAAGTGGGGATGGAAAGTTCCGGAAGGTAGGTATCCCTGCCTAATCCTGGGGTACCACGCTATCACCACACAGCTTCTACAATCCACCTGCACAGCAGTCTGGGACATTTAAAAATGGCAATTTCAAGTGGTCTAGGAAAAGATCTTTCCTGGGAGCCTCGACCCCCACCACCTCAAACTGACACAGCTGCCTGATCATTTCCTACCCAAAATTCAAAGGGGACTACTCTGCCTTCCTTCAGTCAGTATTGTAAGTCATCACCCTCCAAGTTTACTCTCAACACTTTAGGCCTATTTTCTTGTTTTCATTGTAAATGCACATCTCTCACTACTGGGCCACTAACGTCCACCTTGGAAGTAATACTTGATGCAGGGATCAGGTGCTCTACCATAAAGCATTTACTGTGCTATTTATAAATGTTTGCTCCTTACCCAAGCATTCTATGAATATCTGTCTATTGATTGAGAACAACAGATTTGGGTGTAAGTTTTTCTACTGAGACATTGATACCTCCTAGGTCCAATCCTGATTTTGCCCAGCGGAGCCCTGAGAAATACTGTATCGTTCACAATGATTAAACTGGAAAAATCAGGGGCAGAGTAAGCATTATTTATTGCACATGTTCTAGCTTCCACACCAATCATAGATGATGTAGAATGCATGATTTTTAACTCCAGCTTTCTCCTTCTCTCTCTTAACTGGGGATCCTTATCTACAAACCCCACGGTGTGCTTATTTTAGCCTTGATTTGTTGGAACTGCAATCTCAGCATGTTTCAAAAGTTTCTCCGTTCCTGCTGCTTGGTGACCTCAATTACCACCTTGAGCATACTTTTAATGCTCAATCTCAATTTTTTATTCAGAACCTGCCTATATTAGGCCTGAACCTTCTTGTGACTCAACCCACGCACCTTCTAGAGCCTGCGTATACTAACATCTTGGATACTTGGATTGGAAACCCTGTTTCCCTGGCATGAAGGCATCACCTAGCAGTCCTGCTCTACTTACCCTGTGACTTTAGCTCACTGGGAATCTAAGAGCTTAGGATGGTCACTCCTCCTTATCCATGGTCCAAAGTCAGTCAGACCATCTTCTGCGAGACTCTTGTTGACACTCAGTTAGAGCTGGATGGAGATATATCTCAAGCAACGTTTAACTTTGACAATCATAGAAATAGTTCCTTGAACCACATTGCCCTTTTGAATTTTTTTACACATGTAGGGCTTGATCATCTACATCCTGCTATTCAGAATATCTTTTTGTGGCTAAGTGTCATTGTGAGGCACTGCGACGGAAATGGAGGCTCAGATACTATGATGAAGATAAGATTAATTATAGACTTTCTATTAGACAATATCAAACGCTCATTCACACAGCTAGCCAACTGCATTTTTTTAACATAATCGCTGCTGCAGGCCATTCCCAGCATTAAATCTTTACGATTATAAGAGATTTCTCATCACCTCTATCTTGCTCGCCGGCTATCTTGTATCATCACAGGAATTATGTGACAATCTCTTATTTCCAGGACAAATTACAAAAATCTACTGCAAATTTGAGACGCAGTCGGAGACCTCTGGCAGTTTTTGCTCCTTTGCTGAAATAAAAACTACTCTCTTCATGATTAACTCTGGCTCTCCACTGGATCCTTGCCCTGCAGGGTTCTTGGCTTCAGATTCATATGTACTAATTCCTTGTTTAACCACCTGATGTAACTTGTCTATCAGTTCGGCAGCAGTCCCTGAGAACTAGAAACGCGCAAGAGCTCTTCCTCTTTAAAAAGATCCTTCTGCAGACCCCAAAGTCTTATCTAACTATTCCCCTATTTCATTACTGCTGTTACCCTTGGAAACATTGAAAAATTAATTAATACACTGCTCCTGAATTATTGAGAACTCAATGACCTTCTGTACATATCAACACTGGGCCTTCGCGTCAACCATATTACTGAAAGGGCCTTGCGTTTGATACTTTTCAACATCTCTATGTCGCTTTTGGCTGAGCTGGTCCATTCCTTTGACCTCAAGATGGTGTCATACTTGAATATTACACACATCATTGTCACTGTCTCCGACAATACTACTGCCACACACAACATCTTTAGAGCATGCATGAGGGCAGTGGCACTTGAATGCACTCCACTTGTCTTCAGTTAAATCCAGATCCACCTGAGGTGCTCTTTTTGGCAAACAAAGATATCTTTGGAATAATGAACAGTGGCCAGCAGAACCATAGGCTAACCCTATTTCAGTTTCTCATGCTAGAAATGTGGGAGTCGTAGTTGACTGTGATTTATTAATTGACTCACCTATGAACAAAGTAACCAGTACATGCTTTCCTATTTAGAAAGTACTATAAAAATGTTCAAGGTTCTACTTATGGAGCCCCCAAACCGGTCATTCAAACCCAGGTGGTATCTAGGTTAGACTATAGAAACTAGCTCTATTTAGGAAGTGCACCTGCCCTAGTCACCCGGCTATAGTTTGAGTTGCTATGTGGCCGCCAGGCTGGTCCTTAATCTGCCCATAACAGTACGTGTAACCAGGGCCATTGAATTATGCGGCAGAGGAGGACCAAATTCTGCGGAAGGGTTGACAAAATTACGCGTCAAGAAAAGGCAAATTTTGCAGCATAATGCAGCACATTTTGTGATAGTATTACTCCATTATTTTGACATTTTTACACCTACTAAAAGTGTCTGAGGAAAGAGTTCACCTTATTAGTATCAATTTAACACCCATTTCGAGCAATAAGCAACTGAAAGATGACCAGTCAACCTTTGTGAAAAGTCTTCTGTTGTCCAGGAACCCTACTCACCATATCTTTTTGTAACTTTTGATCCGTTTGAGTTGGAAACAGCATTTTTAATTAAAATCTGCACATTACGCAGCAGATGATGGATTGTGTGGCAATGTTGCAAATCCATAGATATGCGAAAATCGCTGCACCCGCTGTCGCATAATTCCTGCGGCCCTCCATATAATTCCCTCATTAAGGTGACTTCACTGGCTCCCTGAGTGTAAGAGGATTATCTTCAAGTCCTCACGGTTCGTAAACAGGATCTTGCATGGGAAGGGTCCTATGTCTCTGAAAAGGACAATTGTCCCCTATCGTCTTGGACATAATCATCGCTCGGCAGATACCTCATTGCTCACTGTTCCAAGGGTAACACTTGGTAGGGTTGGCAGTCGCACTTTTTAGTTTCTTGCCCGAGGAAATGGAAATACTTGCCTGTTTCCATTAGATTGGAGACTAGACTTCCGCTCTTCAGCAAAAACACTGAAAACTTGGCTTTTTCAACAGTCATAATGGTCCTCTTCCTGCATGGGGTGTATCAAAATTGCTCATAGTACCAGGATGGCCGTTTTCAGCAACAGTGTGATTTATAAATATCTTTAACATAACATAACATAAGGTAACATGCTTTTGAAACAATGGAACTAAATAGCAAAATATTATAGAAATTAGAGTCTCACAAACAATGTATTTGCTTACCCACACGCAATCTGGTTTCTTCTATCCTTTGTGGATACTGCCGAAACAGTACCTGGCATGGTGCCAACCTAGCTCCCAGATCCCCTTTGGCCATGTCTCCCTTGATACTTTTATTCATTTTACATAGAACACCTCCCATAGTGCCACCACCCTCTGTGCATTCCTTGCCTGTGGGCCTTGCTCCCAGCTCTCAGTGAGGGGGGCACTGAGCTGACACAGGCTCTCTGGGGGCTCCTGTCTTAATGCAGAGTTACCCACATTCAGCTATGGGTGTTTTACTCTGAAACAAATTAAGCTGCACACATGATTAGTGAAGTTCAAGAGAAAAATAGATTTCGAGAGGCATTTTTGTAATGAAAGGTGAGGGTCAGGTTGAAGCAATCACACTGGAGAATTCCTTATGTTTTGAAAATCTTGAGGAATTGGCTTTCTCAAGAGAGTTGTTGCCAGAAGTCTATAGTAAAGGGCATGGCCAAATGTGTTTATTTCAGGCGATCTTGCGTCTTTTTCATCTGAAAACTGACTGTGATAACATTGGGTTCCTTATTAAACTTGCATGGTAGCTAGCCAATCACCTTAACCTAACTCTCTACGGACACTGTCTCCAGTCGTGAAATCAATGATTTTTGGTGTTTACATCTAATTAGGTCAATGGAAGCAAAAGATGACTACAGCACCCAGAATGCATCAGGTTATCACACAAAGTCCAGGATTAAAAACAGTATCAGTAATGATCTGGAGGGTTCTGGTCACCCTAAAGATGGCAAAACGTGCTTCGCACACAATGGAGGTCGCGGAGTACCTAATGCCTGTCAGTCATTTTTCACACAGCTCATATAATCTTGAATGGGTTAGAGGGTCAGCCTTCTAGTTAGACAGTTGACACAGGACTAGTGTTCCTGAGCCTATCTCTATTTCTCATACGTTTCTCCACAGCAGATGACTTCTCGCCCAGTGGATCACAGTTCAGAGGTATTTGTCGAGTACATCCCCATCTTCTGCCTGTTTGCTTTGCTAGAATATGATTTTCTCCTGAAAGGGCAGTGAAGGCAGTGGGTAGCTTCCTAGCAGAAGAGGCGGTCAGAAAAACAGTAACAAAGGCCCACATTTATAGTTTTTTAGTGCCGTATTTGCACCATTTTTTGATGCAAAAGAGGCGCAAACTTACAACATGCAATTATGGCCCATATTTATACTTTTTTAGCACCGCATTTGCGTCGCTTTTTGACGCAAAAGCGGTGCAAACATACAAAATACAATTGTATTTTGTGAGTTTGCGCCGCTTTTGTGTGAAAGAATGACCCAAATGCGGCACTAAAAAAGTATAAATATGGGCCTTAGTTTTGGGTCAACAATTAGGGATTGCTCTGGTCACAATTGTTGTGGTCACAGCTTCTGCTCTTTTGCACGTGTGACCTCAGCAGTCATGATAGCAGCAGGAAGAAAAGAAAGTTGGATAAAAGTCCTTTCTGTGGCTTCCACTCCATGTCCTTCACCTAGACACTAGGGATAAAACAGGAAGTTTTTTAGGTTCTAAGGATGGGACAAGTGATGATCCATGTGATGTCATCATCTGTGGTCAAAGGACGAGTGACATCACTTCCGCTACAGATATGATTTTGGTGTACTGACATGTCATATGTCGAGAGTACATAGGGAGACTAGCAGCCTGGGTGGGCTGCCTGATTCACATTTGCCTTCAAATCATGTATCTGCAGGGGCGTAGCTATAATTGGTGCAACAGGTGCAGTGGCACCATGGCCTAGAGCACCGAGGGGCCAATTGAACTTTGATAATTGCTGTATTTTGCGACTCTAACAGCAGCCAAAGGTTCCATGTTGACTCTATTGTTCTCACTACCGCCACGGTGCCCTGTATCTTAAATATGGTGCACAAATGGTGGTGTTAGGGGGGGCGCAAGAAAAGTGGAGCATGCATTGGAGGAAGCACCGCTTTTCTTAAATTAGGCCCTATATGCCAGCCTGATTGTCTCAAAATCTGAAGCCCCCCGCCAAATCCTACTGACCAAGCTACACCCCTGCAGGCAAAGCATAGTTAGAGGATGGGGGATCTCACTCTTTTAGCCCAGAGGAAGATGGATTTATGGATTTCAACCGATGGAAGAGTAGTTGCATCTCTGCTCAGACCTTTTGTACTAGTCTCCTCACTTTTAAGTCAAACAATAGGTGACCACCTCAGGTCATTTTAGACACCATCTCCAGCCCTGAATCTTTCACTTACAAATCATTGATTTTGCTTCTGTTAGTCTAATTAGTTCGAATGCGGCTCGCTATTTGTAAACTATTTTTTTCGTAGGAAATATGGGAAATGTCCGTGAGGCAGCTGCGGCAAAACACAAACAGGCTGTAAATATTTCTATCTAGGACTAGGAATATTTTCTTGCATTTGAGTTGCTATCTCCAATAAATGATACGTGAGCGCCCTCTAGAGGAATTTGAACGAACTGCGGTACAAAACCTCTTATGGACTTAAATGTAATGGCCATCGATCCATTAATGCATTGAATGTATTGTAGCCCTCTGCTCTGCTGTATTTGTTAACGCGGTATATGTGCAGGGGTTACATATTTAGCGCACACCTGGCTGGGAAGTAACGGGGGCTCAACAGAGAGGGAGAGCTCAAAATACATATTTAGGATTGTTTACAATGAGGCATAGAAAAGGTGGCTATGTAAAGGGTGAGGTGAAAGTACTCTGTGAAGCGATATGTCTCCCTCCAGTTGCTTTCTGAACTGCAGGAAGGTAAGCGCCATTCTGATGATGATGGTGTTGTTCTTCCTGATCCCGGGGCCCATGCTATGAAGGTTTGTCTTCTGGTATTTTGTTCCTTGCATTTCCTCATGTCCAGTGTGGCAATGTATTGGCTCCTCGCGTGGCGTTGTCTCCTTGAGACAGTTTCTTGTCCAAGTATGCTGGGATGTTGTTTCTAAAGATCTTGCAGGAGATGTAGCTGATACTGAAAATTATGCAAAATTGGTGGTTAGTAAGTGAGAGCAGTAAAATCCCTGTAGTGTTTGGGTTATAAAATTGTTCAGGCCACTTATATGATGAACTAAAGCATACAAAAAGTGATGGGTGGAATGCTTGAAACAATCTCAGCTAGTGGGAGTTATTAGGCCACATCCCAGTCCATCGTCATTTTGCACCACATGACACCTCAGTTTTAACCCAGCTGTATGCATATCAATCGTGACCCTGCTCCAATGGAAACAGTTCACCATAAATGGCCAAGCCAGGTCCTCCCTGATACGAAACACAACCCAGGACCTTGTTATGGGTTATCAGCCAGGTATAGCTTGCCTCCAGTGATGCACTGTGCACAGGACCCACGTCTGGGCATACCCGTCCTACTTAGGGTGACATACTAAAGCATACTAAAAGTGATGGGTGGAATGCTTGAATTAATCTCAGCCACTGGTGATTACTTGGACATTATCCCAGTCCATCGTTATTTTGCCCTCTGAGGTGATATGGTGGGTGAAAAATTATGTCTTGGGATGCAGCCAGAGAAATTGACAGTGGCTGAGATTACTTCAAGCATTCCATCGATCACGTTGTTGCTTTTGTATTTAATGCCCTTAGTGCGCCAGGAATGCCCAGATATGGGTCTCTGGCTCTCTATGCTATTGGAACCAATCTATACTCGGCTGAAGAGCCCAGAACAAGGGTGCAACTGGTCCAAGGTTGCTTGTGTTCCAGTTCAGGGAGAACCTGCCCTGGCTGCTCGGGCTGAACTGCTCTCATCATGAGGAGGGTCCTGACTGATTTGCACAAGGCTAGGTCCAAACTGAGGTGGCATGGTGAGCAAAAAATGATGGATTTGGATACTGCCTGAGTGACTGCTAGTGGCTGAGATTAATTCAAGCATTCCGTCCATCACCTTGTTGTTTTTGCATTTGACACTTATAAGATGAGGCACATGATTGTGATGTGTTTCAGAGGTGCCAGTATAGATGTGGACATTCTGATGAGTAGAGTGGTGCCTTTAAACAGATGGAAGTGGATCAAAGCTTGCACGGTTTATCTGAGTCAGTTTCGGGTAGGCAGGGATTCACATTTTTTTCAAATGGTATAACTGGTACAAAACATTTGGAGCACTCAGTGATGTCTTCCTTAAAGGAAAGTAGCTGTTGCTGAACGACTTGCAGGTGCTGACTAAACCATGCTGATGTGTGCCCCTACTCTCTCACATGACCCTGGACGTAAGAAAGGTTGGCAGCTCACATTTCTGTTAAATACCTTGCATCTACTTTGTAATATATGAAGGAAGCCCCTAAACAGCAAGCTCGACTCTTTGCTGATAGGTGCATGTTTCCAGACCAGCAAAGTTTTTCAGTCATGTGAAGACAGTGCAAGAATCAGTAAAACAGCTCCCTCCTGCGTAGTCACAAACCAAAATGAGGATGAGACGTGTTCTGAATATGTTATCAAGTATATGTACATATTTCATCCAGTAGGAATGAAAATTAAAGTGGCTGTGCAGAATACAGTTGGTATGCGAATGGCCCATTTGACAGACCTGCTTGCAATGCCTCCACCCCCTCTCGCACCATGCTCCAGTGCCTTTCCAACACAGAGGAAAGGGTTCTTATGGTATTTATAACTCTCAGCAAAGTAGCACACAATCCTGAAGGATGCTCTCACAGCATGACTTCTTCTGCTGTGCACAGAGGGATGCTACACTCTTTCTTTAGCACTTTTTCCACTTAGGACAGTCAGGGACAGAAGGCCATGTAATGATTGCTAGGGGCCACAGATGCTTTCCACTCTATTCACGGTGAAGGACAAATACCTTTCACTAACAAGCTGTTGCATTTTATCTTCTCCTGATGCAGTTTTCTGTCTGATTTAGAGCCTTTGAGTGCGGTTGGGCATAGAAGACTACGGAATGAATGACAAGACTTTTCCTACTTGGACCTGATACATAATCGTTATTAGGCATTTGTCATTTGAGTGGAATAAGAGCCACAAGACAGGGCACCATGACCCCACCGGATAGGGAGAATTAAGACTGGTACAGTCTGGTTGGTGGGGCATTCACAACATAGTGCCACTTCATGGCTTTGGTGCCCCTCCCCAAAAGCATCCTTAGCTAACACCTCCACCTGCAGCGGAGGAACTGCACCTCAGCCTTCCACCCAGACTTTATGGAGATAAAAAAAGAATAAACACAAAAATGTAAATTATAAAACATAAATGATTAATTTTTATAATTTTATAAATAATTTAAAAATGTTAAAAAACAAGAGCAAGCAATATTTCCACTCCTACTAAGCAAAAGCAGGGAAAATGTTTGACTTTGCAGGGGTCAGATTTACTATTTCCACTGTAATCTTAGGAATAGTAGGGAAAGTGTTGGACTTTGTTTGGGTCGGATTTACTATTTCCACTGCAATCTTAGCAATAGTAAGGAATATGTTGGACTTTGCAGGGGTCAGATTTACTATTCTCAATGTAATCTTAGCAATAGTAGGAAAAGTGTTGGACTTTGTTTGGGTCAGATTTACTATTCCTACTCCTAAATTAAAAAGAAAAATGTAAAAATACACTTTTAGAAACGGGATTTCTGGTTGGCTAGGGTATGCACCTAAACCAGGCAGAATTCACCACTTTAGTCAGGGCAAGTAAGTTACACCAAAGATAATCTGTTCTCACTCCCTGGTAGCCTGGCACAGAGCAGTCCGGCTTATCCTCAGAGGTCATGTGTAAAGTGTTTGCCCAACACATTCATGCCAGTGACACAATAAAATATACCACAAAAGGAAACGCCACACAGGATTCTATAAAAATAGGTTTCTATTTCTCAAATATAGCATAAGATCTAACAGTGTCACAATTCATAAGTGCTGTGCATGGGAGACTGTTACTGCGGTAGTACACATTGGCCCTTATTATAACATTGGCGGTAAATTCCACTTACCGCCATGCTGACTGCCGTCAACATACTGCCGCCACGGCAGATATCCGCCAACCATATTATGACACACACATACCAATCTGTCACTATACAGCCACACACACAAGTCCGCCAGCCCAAAGGTCAGTGATAAATGGGCGGTATGAAAACCCACACAGTTATCCCAACAGAACTACGCCCACAACATTATGACCCACAAATCACTGCGGTGGACATTCAATGGCGGTGAACCATTGACGGTACATACCGCTGCGCTCAAAATACACACAACCTAACAAAACAACACTACATTGGTCAATTCAAACAACACACACCTGACACCTATACACACAACACACCTACACACACCCACACCACCATAAAACACACACCCACATTACCCACAACCCTTTACGACTACTAAACATTGCCAACAGAGAGAGAGAGACAGCAAGAGCACCCACACAACCAGAGCCACATACCACCATCACCTATACACTACCCACGCACTTCACAACACACACCCCAACACATCACCCTACACACCCTCACTCACACCACACTCATGGCACCAGAACAACACCCCAGGTTCTCTAAGGAGGAGCTAAGGGTCATGGTGGAGGTAATGATCCGGATAGAGCCACAGCTATTTGGATCACAGGTGCAGCAGATATCCATTGCTAGGAAGATGGAGCTATGGCGGAGGATCGTGGACTGCGTCAACGCCGTAGGACAGCACCCTAGAACAAGGGATGACATCAGGAAGCGGTGGAACGACCTACGGGGGAAGGTACGTTCCATTGCAGTAAGCCACCAACTAGTTGTACAGAGGACTGGCGGTGGAACCCCACCTCCTCACTGTTAGAAATGGGGTTTTTGGTTGGCAGTCAGGTTGCCCTCTGTCCAAGCAAGAACCCTCACTCTAGTCAGGGTAAGTCACACACAATCCAAAATCAGCCTGTGCTCACCCTCCGGTAGCTTGGCACGAGCAGTCAGGCTTAACTTAGAAGGCAATGTGTAAAGCATTTGTGCAATAAATCATACAACACCATAGCATAACACCACAAAAATACACCACACAGTATTTAGAAAAATATAATATTTATCTGGGTATCTTCAGGTCAAAATGATCAAAGTTGCAATACGAATTTGTAAAGATATCACTGAAAAGTGATAGAAAGTGTCTTAAGTCTTTAGAATATAAACAAAGTCTCTTTCAAGCACAAGCACCTGGTTTCTGGTGGAAAATCTCCTCAGAGGGCCACAGGAGAAGAGGTGCGTGGAAAACTGGTGTGTGCGTCGATTCCTCCTCAGCACACACGGACTTGCGTCGTTATTTTCCACGCGGGGAAGTCGGCGTCGTTTTCCGGCGCGTGGACAGTCTCTTTCTGTGGATCGCGGGGATTACCAGATGTCCCGGGTCTGTGCGTGGATTTTCCTGCTTGTTCTCCGGCTGCGCGTCGGTCTGCGGGGCTGCACGTCGAAATTACGATCTCACGGCAGGCGTCGCGTCGATTTCTCCTCTAGACTTCGATCTGCGGGGCTGCGCGTTGAAATTACGATCTCACGGCAGGCGTCGCATCGATTTCTCCTCTAGAGGTCGGGCGGCGTTGTCCTTGCGAGGCCGTGCGTTGGATCTTCGATCGTCCCCAGAGCGTCGCGTTGATCAGCGTCGGAGTGCAGCGTTTTTCTCACCGCAAAACAAGCTGTGCGTCGAAATTTTCGGCGCACGGAGCGTCCAAGTAAAAGAGAGAAGTCTTTTTGGCCCTGAGACTTCAAGGAACAGGAGGCAAGCTCTATCCAAGCCCTTGGAGAGCACTTTCACAGCCAGACAAGAGTTCAGCAAGGCAGCAGGGCAACAGCAAGGCAGCAGTCCTTTGTAGAAAGCAGACAGGTGAGTCCTTTGAGCAGCCAGGCAGTTCTTCTTGGCAGGATGTAGTTTCTGGTTCAGGTTTCTTCTCCAGCAAGTGTCTGATGAGGTAGGGCAGAGGCCCTGTTTTATACCCAAATGTGCCTTTGAAGTGGGGGAGACTTCAAAGAGTGGCTAAGAAGTGCACCAGGTCCCCTTTCAGTTCAATCCTGTCTGCCAGGGTCCCAGTAGGGGGTGTGGCAGTCCTTTGTGTGAGAGCAGGCCCTCCACCCTCCCAGCCCAGGAAGACCCATTCAAAATGCAGATGTATGCAAGTGAGGCTGAGTACCCTGTGTTTGGGGTGTGTCTGAGTGAATGCACAAGGAGCTGTCAACTAAACCTAGCCAGACGTGGATTGAAGGGCACAACAAGATTTTAGTGCAAAGAAATGCTCACCTTCTAAAAGTGGCATTTCTAGAATAGTAATATTAAATCCGACTTCACCAGTCAGCAGGATTTTATATTACCATTCTGGCCATACTAAATATGACCTTCCTGCTCCTTTCAGATCAGCAGCTACCACTTCAACAATGTATGAGAGCAGCCCCAATGTTAGCCTATGAAGGGAGCAGGCCTCACAGTAGTGTGAAAACAAATTTAGGAGTTTTACACTACCAGGACATATAACCACACAAGTACATGTCCTGCCTTTTACCCACACAGCACCCTGCACTAGGGGTTACCTAGGGCACACAGTAGGTGTGACTTATGTATAGAAAAAGGGGAGTTCTAGGCTTGGCAAATACCTTTAAATGCCAAGTCGAAGTGGCAGTGAAACTGCACACACAGGCCTTGCAATGGCAGGCCTGAGACAAGGTTAAGGGGCTACTGAGGTGGGTGGCACAACCAGTGCTGCAGGCCCACTAGTAGCATTTGATCTACCTGCCCTAGGCACATGTAGTGCACTCTACCAGGGACTTACAAGTAAATTAAATAGTCAATCATGGATAAACCAATCAGTAGTACAATTTACACAGAGAGCATATGCACTTTAGCACTGGTTAGCAGTGGTAAAGTGCCCAGAGGTCAAAAACCAACAACAACAGGTCAGGAAAAATAGAAGGAAGGAGGCAAAAAGTTTGGGGATGTCCCTGTCAAAAAAGCCAGGTCCAACATGACCCCCTACCAGCCTAAAGCCAGGGGAGAACAATCACTATCCTGATGTACTTCCCTGTTTGAGGCGACAGAACAAGGACCCAGGCCCACAACAGCAGGGGCATGCTCCAGTTCTTCGCCTTCCTGACTCCAATTGGATCCCTCTGTCCATACTCTCAGGGCCCACTAAGCCAACCCATGGGGAACCTTTCTCCTTACCTGCGGATCCCATCTGTGCAACACCTAACCTTACTTTGCTCACAGATGTATCCCAGGATCAGGATAGTACCACCATGACCGACACAGTGGTGTTGCCCACTCTACCCCCGGGGTGTGACACTTGTCCCCTCCCCAGGGATAACTCTGTCCACCCGGACAGCAAGCCACAGTGATTACTGACAGCTGCCAGGGATGAGAGCCAGGCCCCAGGCCTCTCAAAGCTCTCCAACCACTGTGGCTGTGGAGAGTGGGGGGCGGTAGCCCCAGGTGCTGGGCACCCTTTAACCACTCTCCCTTCCACCAGGTCAGGGATGACAGCCTGAACCTGGTCCTCCCCTCTGGGGCTCTGTACCCTCCCTCCTGGAGCGGTACCCCCAGAGTCCAACATGGTCAGGGTGCTTACAGAAGTCGCCCTGTACCATTCCTCCACCAGTGCAGGGCTGTTAACCTGCAACTGGCCCTCCAACCTGGGGCCTGTACCTTCAGGTTGGACTAGGGCCCGGGGTGAGGCTTCCCTCCCCCTGCCCTCCCTTCTGGGGTCCAGCACCCTCCAACTAGGAGTGGCCTCCTCAGAAGACAACATGGTAGGGGCACTGTTATCAGTAGCCCCTCCCTCCAGGTCCGGGGGGACACCCTGAACCTGGTCTTCCAGCCCAGGGTCTGTACCCTCAGACTGGATCACTGCCTGGCAAACCAGGACTTCCTGGGGGGCACACCTACCCCCCACCAGGTCAGAGTTTAACCTCTGCACCTGACCATTCAACTCAGAGTCACCACCCTGAAGTTGAACAATTGGCTGGCACGCCAGGACTTCCTGGAGGGCACACTGACCCTCTACCAGGTCAGAGTTTAACCTCTGAACTTGGCCATTCAACTCAGAGTCACCACCCTGAAGTTGAACAATTGCCTGGCACGCCAGGACTTCCTGGAGGGCACACTGACCCTCCACCAGGTCAGAGTTTAACCTCTGGACCTGGTTCTCCACCCTAGGGTCACCACCCTGAGGTTGGGCAACTGCCTGGCACGCCAGGGCTTTCTGGGGGGCACACCTACCCCCCACCAGGTCAGAGTTTAACCTCTGAACCCGGTTATCCAACCCAGAGTCAACACCCTGAGGTTGAACAATTGCCTGGCACGCCAGGACTTTCTGGGGGGCGCACCTACCCCCCAACAGGTCAGAATTTATCCCCTGAACCTGGTTAGCCAATCCAGAGTCACCACCCTGAAGTTGAACCATTGCCTGGCAGGCCAGGACTTCCAGGGAGGCACACCTACCTCCCGCCAGGTTAGAGTTTAACCTCTGAGCCTGGTTCCCCAACCCAGGGTCACCACCCTGAGGTTGGGCAATTGCCTGGCACGCCAGGACTTTCTGGGGGGCACACCTACCCCCCACCAGGTCAGAGTTTAACCTCTGAACCTGGTCATCCAACCCAGAGTCAACACCCTGAGGTTGGACAATTGCCTGGCACAGCAGGACTTCTTGGGAGGCACATCTACCTCCCACCAGGTCAGAGTTTAACCTCTGAACCTGGGTATCCAACCTAGAGTCACCACCCTGAGGTTGAATCTTTGCCTGGCAGGCCAGGACTTCCTGGGGGGCACTCTCACCCCCCACAAGGGACATACCGTCCCCAAGGGTCACACAAGAGTCTGGTTGGCGCAGGTCTCCCGACCTCTGCCCATCCGACAGAGTCTGGGTTTCCCCCAAACCAGAAACGGTTTCATCTGGGTCATTCCTGGGGGGCTCTGCTCTCAGAGCTGTCCCCTGACTCTCAAGGTCCTCCACTGGGGTCTGCAACCCCCTCTCAACCCTATGTCTGGACTTCTGCACCCCCTCACTAGGAGGGGTACTGCCAGACACCAGAACTGTTGGGATGGTGGCTACAGTCACCCCCCCAAGTTCTTCTGACACTGCGGGGCTTCCCTCAAAAGATGGCCCTACGGTACAGGCTAGGCTTCCCTCCTGGTGTTCCCTCATGGAACCCTCTAGGACCTGGGACCTACCTGGGACACTACAATCCTTTCCCACCTCACTCGGTTGGGAACCACCTAGACCACTCCCTTCAGGAGCACCCCCAAATGCCTCTTCAGACTCTCTGGTACTCACCCAGAAGTCTGCCTCCATTGTAAGTTCCCTGGGGTCAGAGAACTCACACTCCACCTGGTGTTGGCGTAGCTCTGGAAAATAAGGACCAGACATATGCTCTCCAGCAATTACATCATTCTGCCCTTCACATGTATTAACCACAGTACCCTTCACCCAGCCACCCAGTAACTCAACCTTGGAAAAGCACTCTACTTCACCCTCCTGAGACTGGTGAGACAGTATCTGTCTGTCCCTGACACTCAACCCATACTCTTCTGGGATGTCTCTACACTCTATATCCAGGACGTCCACCAGGGGGGAACCCTTTTCTCTGTCACTCTCTGCTAGAGTCAGTAAAGTGTCCCTCCCCCCAGTAGGAATATGACTCCCTGTGCCAGTTCACCAATCCTTCTCAGGGACCCTGTGCATAACGGGAACTACCTCATACCCTTGAACTGCCTGGGGTGTGTCAACGCCCTTCTTCAAGTTGGGCACCACATCTCTGGGCTTGTGCCCTTCTTCAGCAGTACCAGATGCAAGATTTTTGCTGCCACCATCTGAACTGGACTCAGCCCTTCCGGCCTCCAGTTTCAGCTCTTTACAGCTCAGCTCTTGAGCTGCAATCTTTTCTTCCTCCAGGGCTAAGAGACTCGCTGCCTCAGCCCTTTCAAGAAACTCATCTAGTTCTTCCACCCACCGCTCTCGAGCTCGGAGCCATTCTGCTCTCACTGGATCTCTTTCCTCACCTGAGTAGTCATCCTCCTCATTTGAGTAGTCCCCCTCCTCATCTGAGGGGTATTTAGTCATTTGGTTTTTTTCTGCCTCTCTCTCTGCCCATCTTTCTTCCTCCCAGACTATGTAGGCATGTAGCATTTCCATCTTAGTAGATTTCCTTGATACAGGAAGGCCCCATTTTCTGCAAAGCCTCCTTAAGTCAGCCTTAGTGAGGTGGTCAGTAGGCACAAAGAGTGAGTAGGTAAGCAATCCCATTCTGATAAGATCTTACTAGCAAAAACCAAAATCCAAAGTCCCAAATATCAATAGTATATCCAGGAGGACATCAGAGAACCAAAAGCAAAAAAAGATGAAAAATCAAGTTGACCTTCAACTGTGGGTAGGTAGTGAAATACTTAGCTACTGTATGTCACTGCACAAACACAAGTCCTATCCTCACCGCTGATCACCAATGTTAGAAATGGGGTTTTTGGTTGGCAGTCAGGTTGCCCTCTGTCCAAGCAAGAACCCTCACTCTAGTCAGGGTAAGTCACACACAATCCAAAATCAGCCTGTGCTCACCCTCCGGTAGCTTGGCACAAGCAGTCAGGCTTAACTTAGAAGGCAATGTGTAAAGCATTTGTGCAATAAATCATACAACACCATAGCATAACACCACAAAAATACACCACACAGTATTTAGAAAAATAAATAATATTTATCTGGGTATCTTCAGGTCAAAATGATCAAAGTTGCAATACGAATTTGTAAAGATATCACTGAAAAGTGATAGAAAGTGTCTTAAGTCTTTAGAATATAAACAAAGTCTCTTTCAAGCACAAGTACCTGGTTTCTGGTGGAAAATCTCCTCAGAGGGCCACAGGAGAAGAGGTGCGTGGAAAACTGGTGTGTGCGTCGATTCCTCCTCAGCACACACGGACTTGCGTCGTTATTTTCCACGCGGGGAAGTCGGCGTCGTTTTCCGGCGCGTGGACAGTCTCTTTCTGTGGATCGCGGGGATTACCAGATGTCCCGGGTCTGTGCGTGGATTTTCCTGCTTGTTCTCCGGCTGCGCGTCGGTCTGCGGGGCTGCGCGTCGAAATTACGATCTCACGGCAGGCGTCGCGTCGATTTCTCCTCTAGACTTCGATCTGCGGGGCTGCGCGTTGAAATTACGATCTCACGGCAGGCGTCGCATCGATTTCTCCTCTAGAGGTCGGGCGGCGT
Source organism: Pleurodeles waltl (assembly GCF_031143425.1). Lineage (NCBI taxonomy): Eukaryota > Metazoa > Chordata > Amphibia > Caudata > Salamandridae > Pleurodeles > Pleurodeles waltl. The sequence goes on from NC_090443.1 coordinate 958,185,678, forward strand.
TGTCCTTGCGAGGCCGTGCGTCGGATCTTCGATCGTCCCCAGAGCATCGCGTTGATCAGCGTCGGAGTGCAGCGTTTTTCTCACCGCAAAACAAGCTGTGCGTCGAAATTTTCGGCGCACGGAGCGTCCAAGTAAAAGAGAGAAGTCTTTTTGGCCCTGAGACTTCAAGGAACAGGAGGCAAGCTCTATCCAAGCCCTTGGAGAGCACTTTCACAGCCAGACAAGAGTTCAGCAAGGCAGCAGGGCAACAGCAAGGCAGCAGTCCTTTGTAGAAAGCAGACAGGTGAGTCCTTTGAGCAGCCAGGCAGTTCTTCTTGGCAGGATGTAGTTTCTGGTTCAGGTTTCTTCTCCAGCAAGTGTCTGATGAGGTAGGGCAGAGGCCCTGTTTTATACCCAAATGTGCCTTTGAAGTGGGGGAGACTTCAAAGAGTGGCTAAGAAGTGCACCAGGTCCCCTTTCAGTTCAATCCTGTCTGCCAGGGTCCCAGTAGGGGGTGTGGCAGTCCTTTGTGTGAGAGCAGGCCCTCCACCCTCCCAGCCCAGGAAGACCCATTCAAAATGCAGATGTATGCAAGTGAGGCTGAGTACCCTGTGTTTGGGGTGTGTCTGAGTGAATGCACAAGGAGCTGTCAACTAAACCTAGCCAGACGTGGATTGAAGGGCACAACAAGATTTTAGTGCAAAGAAATGCTCACCTTCTAAAAGTGGCATTTCTAGAATAGTAATATTAAATCCGACTTCACCAGTCAGCAGGATTTTATATTACCATTCTGGCCATACTAAATATGACCTTCCTGCTCCTTTCAGATCAGCAGCTGCCACTTCAACAATGTATGAGAGCAGCCCCAATGTTAGCCTATGAAGGGAGCAGGCCTCACAGTAGTGTGAAAACGAATTTAGGAGTTTTACACTACCAGGACATATAACCACACAAGTACATGTCCTGCCTTTTACCCACACAGCACCCTGCTCTAGGGGTTACCTAGGGCACACAGTAGGGGTGACTTATGTATAGAAAAAGGGGAGTTCTAGGCTTGGCAAATACCTTTAAATGCCAAGTCGAAGTGGCAGTGAAACTGCACACACAGGCCTTGCAATGGCAGGCCTGAGACAAGGTTAAGGGGCTACTGAGGTGGGTGGCACAACCAGTGCTGCAGGCCCACTAGTAGCATTTGATCTACCTGCCCTAGGCACATGTAGTGCACTCTACCAGGGACTTACAAGTAAATTAAATAGTCAATCATGGATAAACCAATCAGTAGTACAATTTACACAGAGAGCATATGCACTTTAGCACTGGTTAGCAGTGGTAAAGTGCCCAGAGGTCAAAAACCAACAACAACAGGTCAGGAAAAATAGGAGGAAGGAGGCAAAAAGTTTGGGGATGTCCCTGTCAAAAAAGCCAGGTCCAACACTCACCCACAACTAACAACATGGGAGGAACAAGTCTTAGCAATCATGCATTCTGAGGGCCTGGCAGGAGTAGCAGGAGAACTGGACTCTGGTAAGTCAACACTCTATTACTATCACCCCCTCCTACCTGCATGCCATCAGATACCCCACCCTCACCCTCACTCCCATCACTCCACCACACCCACACACCCCACCATCACAACCCACTCATCCCAATGCCAAGCCCTGCATGTCACACCAATGCATGGACACTGCTCACAGACCTGCATGGACACCTATCACCACAGCATGCACACTAGAGAGAATCAGCTAGCCCACCACATAACAACTCACACAAGGAAAAGCTGCCAGGGCAAATCCAACCACAGAGGGCAACACACCCATGCACAATAAGTCACACACAGAAACAATAACACTTCATTTACATCCCCACAGGTAACCCAGCTAATGTCACCGGTGAAGCGGTGCCAGCAACATCCAGTCCCCCCACAGAAGAAGCCCACAGTGATGACAGCAGCCCTGGTCGCCTGGATCTGGATGACCAACCGGGCCCATCAGGGAACTCTGGACAGTCCGTTACCCAGGCACACTTTCACATCACCACAAAGCCTCCCCCCTCAGGAAACACCATCACAGCACCCACCCAGTGTGCCCATACCTCTGTCCCCAGGACACGTCAATCAGCAGTGTGTCCACCACTACAAGGACCCCAGGGCACCCCACAAACACAAGACAATCAGGGACCTGGTGGCAGTGGGCACACAGTTCAGGGGATAGAGGCACATGAAAACAGGGAAGCTTGGGGGAGTGCTGTGTGACAGGGGGAGGACAGGCCCAGGGAACCCACCCTCCAGGAGGCACTCACCGTGATCCTGGGAGCATACCAACATTCCCAGGATACGCTGGGCCAGATTCTGGACAAGTTGCGGTAGAACATGCGGCTGCAGGAGGGACAGTACTTGGGGATCAGGGAGGACTTGAAGGACATCAACACCACCCTGGTCTCCATCGCAGGGTTGCTGGCAGACATGGCCAACAGTATGAGGGAGGCAGTGGCACACCACTGGGACCCTGACACTAGCCCTCCACCTCTGCTGCCGCTAGTATACAGGAGGCCCTGCCACAGGACCAACAGGCCACCAGCACCCCTACCCCTGCAGAAGGAGAACCACCCCGCAAATGTTCCCTGCGATCCAGGCAGAAGCCAGAGACTATTGCCAAGACCCCGCCAGGAAATGAGACTCTCCTGATTGTCACCCTTGTGTCCCACTCTGTCACCCTGTCCACCATGAACTGCCATTGCTCCACTTCCTATGCCCCCTTGGACAATGCACCTGTGATACAAATAGACTGGTCTCTAGCCTTGACTTTCCGTCATCATCACCCCAGCCCATTCCACAACCCCCTCTTCTTCAGAGCACTGCAATAAACACACTTTGATAAAATACATTTATGGTGTATGTCAAATATTTTCAAAATGTATTTGTTTAACCAGGTTCAAACATTGCAGTTCAACTGTACAGTAATGTTTACATTGGAAAGACCTGTAGTTGGCTGCACTGAACACACCAGGAGCAATATTGGGGCACCAACATCTGTAAAAAGAGATGCCAAAGGGTAAAGTGAGTGGGCATAGAAGAAGGAATACACAGCCTGTCAGTGACAATGTCACATATAAAACTGTCAATGAAATGTGTACTAACACTGTCTTACCTGTGTCTCATTGGAAGTATTGACGAATAATTGCAATTCTGTTGACCTCATCCTCTGCCTCCTCATCTTCACTGTCCACAGGATCCACTGCTGCCACACGGCCATCTCCAGCCTCCTCCTGCAGAAAAGGCACCTGGCGATGCAAGGCAAGGTTGTGCAACATACAGCATGCCACGATGATCTGGCAGACCTTCTAGGGTGAGTAGCACAGGGATCCACCTGTTAGATGGAGGCAACGAAACCTGCCCTTCAGGAGGCCGAAGGTCCTCTCTATAATCCTTCTTGTTCGCGCATGTGCCTTATTGTAACATGCCTCTGCCCTTGTCCTGGCATTCCTCACAGGGGTCAGTAGCCATGAGAGGTTTGGGTAACCAGAGTCACCTGTAAATATCGAGGGACAACTGTTAGCCACACACTCACCCTTAGGGCCCACACCATACCCATACACCAACATATACTGGGTGGGAACCAGGGCTCACCTATTAGCCACACCCTGTGCCTCTGGAGTTGGGCCATCACATTTGGGATGCTGCTATTCCTCAGGATAAAGGCATCATGCACAGACCCAGGATACTTTGCACTGACGTGGGAGATGTACTGGTCCGCCAGGCACACCATCTGGACATTCATGGAGTGAAAACACTTTCAATTTCTGAACACCTGTTCATTTCACCAGGGGGTCGGGGGGACAAATGTAATATGTGTTCCATCTATTGCCCCAATGATGTTGGGGATATGTCCCATTGCATAGAATTCAGCTTTCACTGTGGCCAAATCCTCCACCTGGGGGAACGATGTAGCTGCATATATTTAATCAGGGCAGACAACACTCTGGCCAGCACTATTGAGAACATTGGCTGTAACATTCCTGCTGCCAAGCCCATTGTCACTTGGAAAGAGACACTTGCCAGGAAATGGAGCAATGATAGGACTTGCACAAGAGGGGGGAGCCGGGTGGGGTGACAGATAGCAGATATTAGGTCAGGCTCCAATTGGGCACACGGCTCTGTGATTGTGGCCCTGTCAAGTCTATAGGTGAGGATAATGTGCCTCTCCTCCATTGTTGCCAAGTCCACCAGGGGTCTGTACACAGTGGAATGTCTGCATCTACTATTCATCAGCAGCAGCGGTTGCAATCTATGGGGCAAAAGAGTGAGCAGCTGGTCATTATCTCTACATTCCAACCACTACAGTTGAATGCATATTGTGATTGTAACATTATTTTGTTGGAGTTGTCCAAATAGTGCATTTGTGTACTGTGACGCAGTTAGGATCCCTGGCCTGCACCCCCCACAGAAATGGCGTCCGCCTGTCCTGTATGGAGGGACAGGTGGAAATGAAGTAATTCCGCTGACGTTGTGCGCCGTTGCGGGAGGCGGTCGAGAACCGCCGTGCAACTTCTCATTGGTTATCATTGGGCCCTATCGGGTCCAGTGACCAATGGTGATATACGCTGGCGGTGACGGTACGCACCGCCGCAGACGTGACCGCCATTTTCTAGCTGTGCACTCACTTGCTACCTGGCCTTCAACAGGAGAAGACCTACACTGCAAGTGCTGCTGTGACCTGTGTCTGGAACCGACCATGGCTCGTGTTACTGGGGAAAGGGCCTCTGCCTTCACCTAGGTGGAGTTGGAGCGACTGGTGGATGGTGTCCTACCCCAGTACCGACTGCTGTATGGGCCTCCAGACCAACAGGTGAGTACACTATGAATACGATTCATGGGGCATGAGTGCATGGAGTGCTGTGTGTGAAGGCCTCATTTGGGGGGGGGGGTTGGTGGATGGGCCCTAGGCAGCGTAGAGCATGTATGGTGGGCCATGTCTGTGCTAATGGAGATGGGAAGGGGCATGGTGGGCCAGGAGTGTAACAGGCAGGGCGGTCAGACTAATACCTTTCCCTGTGTCTATTTCCTTGCAGTTCAGTGCCCATCAAAAGAAGGGTACATGGCGTGCCATCGCCAATAACGTGCAGACCCTGGGGGTCTACGGCTGGTGCAGCCCCCACTGTCAGAAATGGTGGGAGGACCTGAGACGCTGGGCATGGAAGACGGTGGAGGCCCAGCTGGGGATTGCCTCCCAACGAGGAAGGGGTGCCCATTGAACTCTGACCCCCCTGATGGCCCGCATACTGGCGGTGGACTATTGGGAGCTAGATGGGCGCTTGGGAGCATCACTTCAGCCACAAGGGGATGAGTACAGTGCCCTAATTTACAACTTACGCCTGGTGGGGTGCTATCTGGGTGGGGGGTCTGGACCCTGTGGGTGCCCCTAGGCCTGGCCTGGCATTGCAGAGTAGGTCACATGTTGTGCACGATTCTGATGTGAAAGTCCTCCAACCAAGCTAGTAGGCATCCACTACTGGGCAGGGGTCTATGGGTCTCAGGTATGCTGCAATTTGCATTAGATGTCCCTATCGATGGGCTGGTGACTAGCATTGTGACTGGTAGTGCATTGCCTAATGCGTAGGGCTTTTCCCTGTGTGTGAGTGTGTTGTGTACGCCAACGGTGGTGTTGGTACCGCCATTGACCAAGGGTATTCTTTGTCTCTTCCCCCCCTTTTTGTTTTGTCACCCTGTCCTTACGTGCATTAGCATCATCTGGCGTAGGAGCGGAGGCACCGGCGACAGAGGGAGCTGCATCCCACAAGACCCAGGAGGCCGAATCCACCGATGGTGAGGGCACCAGTGGGACGGAGGGTGAGGGGAACACCACGGCGGAGACTGGAGGAGACAGTTCAGACACGGATTCCTCCTCCGATGGAAGCTTCCTGGTGGCGGACACCTCTGTGCCCACCCCAGCTACAAGTACAGGCATCACCTCCCATACCAGCACAGCCCTCCCAGCAGCCCCTTAGCGAGTTTCCCGTGCCCGCTCACCCAGGAGGGTGGGCATCTCCTTCACCCCAGGCACCTTAGGCCCTGCCCCAGTTAGCCCTGCTGCCCTGAGTGAGGAGGCTATTGACCTCCTGCGATCCATCTCTGTTGGGCAATCAACCATTGTGAATGCCATCCAGGGGCTGGCAGCCCAAATGCAACAGTCCAATGCATTTATGGAGGGCATTCACACTGGCTTAGTGGCCCAACAGAGATCAATCCAGGCTCTGGCCTCCTCTCTGATGGCAGCCATTGGCCCTGTTTCCACCCTACCCCCTCCAACTTCCTCCACCCAATCCCATTCCCCTCAACCCCAACCTATCCCAAGCACACAGACAGACGAGCAGGCACCCAGGACAAACCACAAAAGTGGACATGGCAAACACAAGCACCACACTTTATCCCACAGACACTCACACAAACAACATCCAGAATCAGACATACCAACATCCACCGCCTCCACTGTGTCCCCCTCCTCCTCGTCCTTCACACCCCTCCCAGTTGTGTCTACACTCACACCTGCATGCACCACATCCTCATCCATTACCACCATCACCAGCATACACACCCCTCACTGGCAGTCACCACCCCCCCATCCATGCACACGTCCTCTGTGTCCTCTCCCACTGTGTCTGTGCCCCCTCCTCCCAAAGAACACAAACGCAAGCACTCAGACACCCAATAGCCATCCACCTCACAACAGCATCCAGTCCAAGCACCTGCACCCAAACACAGCGGGCTGACACCTCCTACAACCACTCCCTCTTCCTCCACTCCCAAACCTTCACCCTCTTCCCACCCCAGTGTCCCTAAGAAGCTTTTCCTCGCCACCATTGACCTCTTCCCTAGCCCTCCCCCTGTCCCTCACATCAGGCCAGGGTGGTCAAAACCTAAGCAAGCACCTCAGCTGCCCAGTCCACGGGCACAGTAGTGTCCCCAGCTACTCCAGTTGGGAAAGGATCCCAGCCACCAGCCAGCCAGACGGAAAGGGTGCCTGCCCCAAGTGCGTCAAGGAAGGGCAAGGAGTCAGCCCCAGCTGCCGGAAGGAAGGGCAATGAGGCAGCCCCAGCTGCAGGAAGGAAGGGCAAGGGGCCTGCAACAGCAGGCAGCAAAGACAAGGGGCCTGGTGCTGGGACTCTGTCGGAGCCCCCACCACCAACCATGGTGGTGCAGCCGTCTGAGGCCCCCACCACTGCCAGCACTGCCACCAGCAGCAGCAGCCCCAGTGGGCAGCCATCCGAGGCTGCAGGGGATGGGCTGGAGCCTCCTCCCACCACTGCCAGCACCGCCACCAGCAGCAGCAGCCCCAGTGGGCAGCCGTCCGAGGCTGCAGGGGATGGGCTGGAGTCTCCCCCCACCACTGCCAGCTCCACCAGCAGCAGCACCACTGCCACCATGAAGCAGCGGTCACCGCCAGCGGACAGTGTGTAGTCCTGCATCAATGGGCTGTTGTGCGGCCTGGACCCTGCAAATCCTGTGGGTATGACACCCAGGTGAGAGACTGTGACCTTGCACTCCACAAGATCTGCTTCACAGGGCACAATGCCCCATCCAGAACCAGTGGAGAAGCCATCCACTCACCCCATCCTCCCCAGGATGAAGCTCATAGGGCACAATGCTCCCTCCAGAACCAGTGTGGGAGACACCCACTTGAGAGACTGTGGCCCTGCACTCCCCAGGACCAAGCACAGGGCATGTTGGTCCCCTACAGAGCATGTGAGCAAGCCACCCACTTGAGAGACTGTGGCCTTGCACTCCCCAGGACCAAGCACAAGGCATGTTGCCCCCTCCAGAGCATGTGGGCAAGTCACCCACTTGAGAGACTGTGGCCTTGCACTCCCCCAGGACAGAGTGATGGGCATGTTACCACCTCCAGAGCATGTGGGCAAGTCACCCACTTGAGAGACTGTGGCCTTGTACTCCCCAGGACCAAGCACAGGGCATGTTGCCCCCTCCAGAGCATGTGGGCAAGTCACCCACTTGAGAGACGGTGGCCTTTCACTCCCCAGAACCAAGCACAGGGCATGTTGCCTCCTCCAGACCATGTGGGCAAGTCACCCACTTGAGAGACTGTGACATTGCACTCCCCAGGACAGAGTGATGGGCATGTTGCCCCCTCCAGGACCAGTGGCGTTCTACCATCTTCCGGCTGAGGTGCCCCCCCATTCCCCGTCCCCCTGAGGTGCCTAGCTATTTTCAACCTGATGCTCCTGCAGTGTTCCCTCCGTGTTGTTGCAGGAGTGAGGTGGAGCCTTGGACTTTGTGATCTGGCCCTGTGGCCCACGAACATTGAGGACTGGGCAGTGTCCCTTGATTTGTGAATATGTATATACTTTTTGATTTGGATGCACATATTACTAATATATTTATCTTATTACAGCTCTTTTTATTCTATTTTGGAATGTCCTTGCATTATTCCTGAGGGGTACGGGGTGAATATGTAATGTTAGTGCATCTGCTTGTGTGTATTGTGTTGGGGGTGGGGGTGTTGCGTGTGTGTGTCACTCTCTTTTTCCTCCCCACCTCCCCTGTGTGCTAGGCGGCAGTACTCAATGTGGTCGTCTTCGCCGGCGTTGGTGTTCGTAGTGGAGCAGAACGTAGAAGAGCATGGGGAACACATGCAACTCGGGCTCCATGGCGGCTTGGGTCTTCCTTGAGTCTCCAGAGGTGAGTCATTTCCCTTCTGTGCAGTGTTTCCACCAGGCTTTTGGTACTGCCCTGGAACAGGTTGCGGATTGGTGTGTCATTATACAGTGGGTGGAACATTGTCTACCGCCTGGCTGTAAGCGGTTACCGCTGTGGTGCCTGTTGATTTTGCCCTGGCGGTCGGTGTGTTAAAGTGGCTGTCTGTCTGAGCAGTTTCCGCCGTGGTCATAATTTCATATTTATTACAGCCGGCCCGTTGGTGGTATTACCGCCACTATATCACTGACCGCCAGGGTTGTAATGAGGGCCGTTGTCTTGGGCAATGTAAGAGTCAAATAGCATCTATCATACATACCATGCATCCTATGCAAATATCATTCCTGCTGTACATCTAAATCAGTTGCTCAGACAATACTCGTGCTCACAGTCCATGTAAGATAACCCTAACATACATTCCTAAACATCGCGGGCAGGTAATGTGGCAGCAAAAGCACATCAGGGGCCGTATGACTCTAACCCCAGGGATGTCTGCCCTCCTATTAGCAGAATTACAGTCTGTGCTTATGGCCTAGCTGGACATGTGCACTCCCAATACCGGAACACTGCTGCACTCACTCCCAATAATGCAGCAATTTCAGGGAGTTCACAAAAGCAGACTGTTAGCTATACCTGTAAAGCATGGCACAGAGCAGTTACGCTATGATTAGATCTGGTACAGTATTTTTCGCAAACTGGTGAACAACCTGGGAGGGTTACCCCCATTGGATCAGGGAAAGTACAGCACTCGCGGAGCCTCTCTGGGAAAGTTAAGGATACCCCGATAGGAGAGAAGTCCAGTCACCTACACGTTTAGCCCTGCTGTTTTCAAGCCTGTGCTGGGTTTGAGTGATTCCTTTGCTGGCCACGAGGGAGGGTGTCTACCCGGCGACACAGTGTTTTCCTTCTGGTGCTGCCAGTGCAGCAGGGGAGAACTCCCTGTTTCCTCTTTGGTGGTTCACACTGTCTTCTCCGTGGTGGGCCACGGGCCAGGCTCTTTGAGGGGCTGCAGGCTGAAGAGAGGGAGGCGCACGCATGGTTTTCTTAGGCATGCTCTCTCTTCGATGCTGCGATTCATCAGCCCGAATGGAGGGGCACTTGAGGGGGGTTCCTGAGCGGGGACAACTTTAGATGGGGAGATGGTGCAACGGGATGGCACCTCTCTCCGGGCACTGTAACATGTTGCGGACCCCTCGCTGGGTCCATCCTAGTTCTCCCCACTTTGCTCCAGGGAAGTCCAGAGTAAGTGTCTCACATGCGCTGATGTGCTAGGGGAGGGAATCCACCAAGCGCTCACCAGCACCTAAGTGCAGCAGACAATGGGGAAGGAGAAAGCGCTCTCCTCACATTGAGAAATCAAAAAGGAAATAGTTTTCATGTGCTGAGTTACAATAATGAGCTCCCCCTGCTAAGAAATTAGAGGGGATGCAAATAGCGCTCTAGTGGGAGTCTTTACGACCCCGGGACTCCTGCAAACCAGGGGGGGGAGAAGTTGGGCACAGGCAGAGAGTAGGCAGCAGATCAGCATATGAAGTAACTTGCAGAGAGGCAGTTTCAATGGCGATACCTCCTGGCAGTCCCACATTGTCTTAAGGACCAGAGTCAGGGAGAAGCTGGCAGCAGGCCAAAAAGCAGAAAAGCAATCCAGATGAGTCCTTTGTACCACCCAGTAGACACCTGGCAGCAGGGCAACAAGCAGAAAAGCAGTCCAGATGAGTATTTTGCAGCTCAGCAGTATTTCTGACAGGGGTTCAGTCCCAGTTCCAAAAGTGCTCTGAAATCATGGGGCAAGAGCCCTTCTACTTATACTCAAAAATGCCTTTGTTTAGGGGGTAACTTCAAAGGGACCCTTTTGAATGAAGTACAACACCCTTTCAATCCAGCCCTGTCTCCAGACATCAGTAGAGTGTAATCACTCCATTGTGTGAGGGCAGGACACAGCCTACTGACATGTAAGGTGTGAGTGACCCTCCCTCCCCCAGTCCAGGATGACTATAAGTATGCAGATGCCTCTTCTATCACACTCAGCCCTTCCTGTGTTATGGCTGTCTCAAACGTATGCACCAAGTGGGACTGTCACTGTGTCCCAGATGTGGATTGGAGTCAGGCTGCAAAGCACTAGAGTTATAAACACAGAGAAATGCCCACGTTTTAAAAGTGCCATTTCTAAAATAGTAATGAAAAATACACCAACACCAGTAAGCAAGAGTTTTCATTACCATTTCAAACATATCAAACATGCCCACTCTACTCCTCACAGATCAGAAATTACCACTTTGATATTTATAAGGGAATTCCCAAACCTATGAGAGAAGCAGCACTCACAGCAGTGAAAAATGAAATAGGCGGTTTGTCACTACTAGAACATGTAATACATAAAAATATATGTCCTACCTTTTACATACACAGCACCCTGTCTATAGGGCTGTCTAGGGCCTACCTTAGGGGTGACTTAGATGTAGTGAAAAGGGAGGTTAGGCATTGGTAAGTAGTTTGACTAGTAAACTGTGCACACAGGCATTGCACTGGCAGGCCTGAGACAGGTTTGAAAGGCTACTTCTGTGGGTGGCACAATCAGTGCTACAGGCCCACTAGTAGCATTTAAATTACAGGCCCTGGGTATATGGTATACCACTTTACAAGGTACTTACAGGTAAATTAAATAGCCAAACAGGTGTAAACCAATTATACCAAGTTTTGGGGGAGAGAGCACATACACTTTAGCACTGTTTAACAGTGGTAATGTGCCCAGAGTCCTAAAGCTAACAAAAAGAGGGTCAGGCAAATAGGAGGAGAAAGGCAAAAGTTTGGGGCTAACCCTGAAGAAAAGACCATTTCCAACATAAACCAAAAAATATACAATTTTAAAGTGTGTTTAAAATAATAAATGGATTAATTAAATATAAAAAACAAAATTACATTTAATCAGTATAAAGTAGGGATGGAAAAGACCCTGCCTGCTGATGGACGTGCACTCCTGCCCTCAGTACCCCAGCTACAGCAATTTCTGGATACTTGGTACTGATTTTTCATCATCAGAGAACACGGATTCTGTGTATGCCATAACCTCGGCCTCTCGTATGGACTGCGGTCTTTTTAGACCGGAAAGGGAATAAAAACCATTAACCTAGTGGTGATAAAAACCATTAACCTAGTGGTGGTAAAGGGTTACTGACCTTATCCAGAGCTACGTAGCACAAGAACAGTGGTAGCAGCATAAGGTTTTTTTGTAATAGTGATCACTAGAGTGAACAGTCCTTTGTGTCACTGGAGGACGGCCTACCAGCCCACTCGTGTAAAGTTATTCTGCTGTGTACCTAACTCACCCCTGTTAATATGTAGCTCTGTGTAGCATGTGTATGATTATGTGAGCCCAGGGTTTTGAGAATGGCATGTGGAGGATCCATCCCAGACAGATTTGTGAATTTATGGATTTACTTCATTCCTGAGGGCTGTGTGGGACACGTGGACACATACACACACACACAGTCTCTCTCTCTCTCTCTCTCTCTCTCTCTCTCTCTCTCTCTCTCTCTCTCTCTCTCTCTCTCTCTCTCTCTCTCTCTCTCTCTCTCTCTCTCTCTCTCTCTCTCTCTCTCTCTCTCTCTCTCTCTCTCTCTCTCTCTCTCTCTCTCTCTCTCTCTCTCTCTCTCTCTCTCTCTCTCTCTCTCTCTCTCTCTCTCTCTCTCTCTCTCTCTCTCTCTCTCTCTCTCTCTCTCTCTCTCTCTCCTCCCCCCCCCCCCCCCCCCCCCCCCCCCCCCCTCCCCATGTGCTCCCGCCTCGGAAGGGAGAACCAGGCTGTGCACTTCAAAAGGGTTCTTTCTTTCTGAAAGAAATACATATTAACCTGTTTGGGAGTGCGCTATCTTTCGAGGACATCTTTGTTTGCACATGATTAACGGCCTGTCCAGCCGTGAAAGCAGCACCACTGCAGAAAAGAAGCAGGTCTGTGTGACTTTACTACACTGTCACATATAGAGCAACAGGATGGAACATTTTCAGCAAAACCCAGTAACTGTACTTTGAATTTGCCCACTGAGGTGTTTTAATGTGAAAGAATGTTTTGTTTGACTGCAGCAACCTACTAAGGATGAAAATTAAATCTACTAAAGATGAAATCTAAATGTGCAGAACTACCTTTACCAGGATGCACTTTGTAATTCATTTAGAAGCCCACTGTGGGCTGAAATGGTATTTAATCAAGTAATCAAGTAATCAGGTGCCTGCAATTCTATGCTGAACCCAAGCATTTGGTCTGTGAACAAGGACGGAGATGTCCGAAACGCGTAAAGCCTGGAGAAATATTTAAGAATTCCCTGTATGTTACTGGCTTTGTTGCATTCCAAAATAAATTTTACCCTTTTTGGGAGTACGCTTTCTTTTGGGGACACCTTTGCTTGTGTGTATATATATATATATATATATATATATATATATATATATATATATATATATATATATATGCTGCAAAAAGGTTATTTATTTCTGAAAGCAGACACACACTCTGGAGGAAGGGAGAACCAGGCTCTCGAGTACTTCAAAAAGTCACTGGTCTGTGGGGTCTGGGCACATCTCAGGAAGGAGACAGGACTGATAAGAAAATCATAAAGAATAGGGCTGGGTGCCTTGATAAACTTTTCATAGGCATATGTCCCTGAGACTGACATTCAGGTGTGATCCTCTAGTCACTGCCATAGCTGTGTTGTGGGGCTATCAAGTTCAGAGTTGCTCCTGCTATGATGGACTGCTTCCGGGACAAAGGGGCAGGACAGAGGAGTGGTGATTTCAAAGGGGGCAACCCCCACAACATGAATGTCAATGACTAAGACACTAAGGCCCTCATAATGAACATGGCAGTCAGGGCCGTCATGCCTGCGGTGGCAGTAATTACCGCCACCGGCATGGCGGCCCAGACTGCCATATAATATTCGTGGCAGAATCGCCACTTGTGTAACTCCGCCACCGCCAGGCTTCCGGCGACAGGCAGCCTGGCGATGGGGGAATTACATATCCGGCAGTGCAGGGCTGCAAGCAGCGCAGCCCACTGGATAATATTCTTGGTTCCACCAGCCTTTCCCTGGCTGTTTACCCCGCCAAGGAAAAGCTGGCGGAATGGATGCCACGGGCCCCCCCCGGGGCCCCCTGCACTGTACATCCACTTGGCATGGGCAGTGCATGGGCCCCCATGCACAGCCCCGTCGTGCATGCCACTGCCCAATTTACAGGCAGTGAAATGCGCGACTGGTGCTGCTGCACCCGCAGCACTGCTACATTGCCCCCGGCTCCATGTGGAGCTGGCATCAATGTACAGGCCGTGCATTCAGCTGGGCCAGCTGGCGGAAATACTATTTCCGCCAGCTGGCCCAGATGAATGAACATTATGTGGCCGGCGGGGTCTTCTGCTCGCTGGCAGTCTTTTGTTGACCACCAGCACCGAACTCGGCAGGTTTTGCCGCTGAGTTCATAATGAGGGCCTAAATCTAATTTGTGTCTGGAAATGGATTGTAAAAAGCAGATCTTGAGCCTCCCAAAATTGTCAAACTGGATCTGTACATCAGCGTAGAGAAGCTGAGCATAACTTCTACCTGCTGTGACCAGGACTCAGGACTAAGGTGTACTAGTCTCCTTGCTGGGTGAGGGGACATCATCCAGGAGGATCATTCAAGACCACTCACCTTGGAACCTGGAGCATCAGCATCTGCCTGACGAGATCAGAGGACTCTTTGAGAAGAGAGCCTGGAGGGAGTGAGTGTCAGTGGCGATCCTGCTGAGTGCATCCCTGCAGCAGAGTGTGAGATTTGGGTCTGCATTGAGGACTGTTGCACCAATCAGGCTGTTCGTCTGATTGCTGCTTTTCATGACCCCCATATACCAGGTGGGGGCTAGAGTGAAGATTGAGGACCGTTGCATCGATTGGGTCGTCTGCCCGAGTGCCGTTGTTTGCAACCCTTGTATGCCATGCAGTGGCTATGGTGAAAATGAAGGGCTGTTGCATCAATTGGGAATCTGCCCGAGTTCTGCTGTTCAGGATCCCCACATGCCAGGTGGGAGCTGCAGTGAAGATTGAGAACCGTTGCACCAATTGGGTCATCTGTCCAAGTGCTGCTGTTAGAACCCCCGTATTCCTGGTGGTGCATCACTGTGACAAGAAGTGGGCTGTCGCCCTATGCAGCGTTGTGACCCTTAGAGGCCATCACCCTGTGTGTGCTTTTGGAGAAGTGTGAGACCATGAAATGCAGTGGGTTGTGACTTGTGGAAACAGAGCATCGATTCAATCACCCGAACAAAGAAGCACCTGAGACCTGTCTCTGGGTGCTGTAAAACTTAAAGCTTGATCGGAGGAGCTTTGTGAATGTCTGCTGCCTCATCCACAGCATCCTTCTGCTCACCGCTGGGCCGCAAACCTGCATCTGGGTCTACTGAATTGCAGCTCAAACGAGAGTGGGTAAGACTGATCACAGAGCCATCGAGCCTCTGTGTGAACTTGCTCTCATTAAAAGCACTGCAACACTGAGACATGAGCCATTGTGGAGCTTCTAAAACTTATGCTTGCTAGTGGGGGTCTAACCTGAATGTTGCCTCACGTGAACGGGAAATAACCACAGTCCTTAGACAGGAAATTGGGAAGTAGGGACTTACCCAGACAAGTGCTAACCTAACAAAGATTGTGTGTATTATTTGTTGTGTAGTATTTGGTCCGGTTACTTACAGTACATAGTAGGTCAGGGCCTGGCACATCAGGAGTAAAAGTCACAATCACCACAGTTGGGCCCAGTAGCCCCTGCTCGCCCATGACCCTCCGAAATGGGTTCTGACACATAAATTGTATATTACAAATAAATAAAATGTTAAAAAATGAAAAATATTTTCAATTAAACACGTTCCGCCCTACTGCCCTAAAAAGGAACACTAATAAGCAAGTAAAAGTAATAAACAATAAGTAATATAAACAATTAATATCTATTAATGGCATTGAAAACTTAATACAATTAACATTAATAATATTAAATTAACATAAATAAACTGATTCATTAACAATAATTTAAAACCAGCAAATAAAATAACGAATAATTAAATAAATAGTTTACATAATTAATTATTAATTACATATTTCAGTTACAAATAATAATATACCTAAGCATAATCTTCCTACCCTAATGACTTATAAATCTAACAGCCTGCTACTAAATTAACAATCTCTAAATAAGTAAAAAAAAATACATTTAATAAAAAAATGACTAAAAATTCTAAATCAACTTAAACACAAATATTATCACAATACTAATAAATTATATTACTAAAATAACTGAAATTTATCAAAATAATTAAAAAATGATATTATGAACAACTATATTTAAAACAATATTAACAGCCTCATTAGGAGGCTGGCGGTCGGACTACCACACTCCAGGCGATCTGACAGCCAAATTACGACCTTGGTGGGCTGAGCTGCCTAAAGACCCGCCAGCAACATTGTTTCCGATGTGGTGATGGCGGTCGGGATTGTAGTCAGCCAGGGCGGCGCTAAACTCAGTGCTACCTGGCTGATTACAACCCCACTTTCTGCCAGTCTTTTCATGATGGGGAACCTGCCATGAAAAGGCTCACAGAAAGCCAGTGCTGGGGGCTCCCCTTCCCAGCACCATCAGATTACGCACTGTCTGTTTTGCAGACTGTGCGTATTCTGCAAGTGCTGGTGTGCTAGGATATTGGCCTCTGCACCCTTAAAGGAGCAGAGGCCAATATCCTAGTACTGTTATCGCCAGTCACCCTCTCGAGAAAGCGTATTACAATGTTCCCGCCAGTCAGCCCAGCTGGAACATTGTAATACGCTGAGGGGGGATGCCACCGGTATGATGGTGGCGTCCTCCCCACGGCTTTGGTGGTCCGCTTTTAGGACCGCCAAAGTCATAATGAGGCCCCTAAATACCTACTAACAGTATTTTTAACTTCAATATATGGCCCAATGATGTTCTTGACATCACGATATTCTGGCTAAGATATTTGTGACCCACCATATTTTTAATTCAATATTATGGTCAAACACCATTGAGACAGATAGTGTGACATCAGGTAGGGTTAACCTAGCTTCAAGAATGCTAAGTGTAAACCTCTATATGGCCAGCCATTGATATCTGCTCTAAGACCACTACTTTGGATGTACTGCTCTCAGTGTGCTAAATTAGCTCCATCGGGGTAGCGCTTTACAGCTGGCTTCCAGGGCCACGGGTGCTCCTTATCTTGGGGTCTTATTATCATTCACCAAGATTACTGCTTGGCTCCAAAGCTCGACTGTAAGGTCTCCCAGGCAATAGTGGTGAGTAAGAGTTAGATACTGTTGATTGTGTGACGATCACCCTGTTTTTTTCAAGATTCTGCGCACAACCACAACTATGAACTTATTGTTACAGTAGATATCGCAACGGCTAACATTAAAGTGTATCTATCCTAGCTAAATCTGTATTATATCAAGAGAGGCGATGGATTATTAACAATGTGCCATCAGATGTCAATTGAATGCCAGCCAGCCACACACAAAAAACACAAAAGCAATCATGAAAGGAGAAAGGAGGATGTTCAGGGTGGAACAGCATGCAAAAAACACAGAAATATAGGATCAAGAGTTTTCATTGTTAGCTAACACAAATTTCAAGTCTTTGATGCGGTCCTTTTGACCCAACTGGTAAACATGGCGCAAGTAGTACTTGCCCCAGTGCTGCTGTTTTGTTTGCGCTTAATTTAAAGACGGGCTAAAATGGGAGACTGAAACTGTAATATCTCCCATTTTGTGCTTGTAATGACTCCAGTGATATAGTTTGCCTGGCGGAATGCCACAAAGTGAGACTTGGTGGTAATGCAAGCTTGCATTGCTCACTCTCAGGACACCTAGCCATGTCAAAAGTCAAAAGATGTGGCTCAAATGTGCTAATGCATGTAAAGAACATTTGTGCATGCCCAAGTTTACATGTGTTTGTACAACAATGCCACACCTATTGGCTTTGCCAGTGCCTGTTTTGCTTAGTTTTTGAGTATAAATAATGCAGTGACATGGTGTCTTTTGACCTTTTCAGAGCACCGTGTGGCACTGTACACAAAAAGTCAGACCAGAGTGGGGATTGTTCAGAGAGGTACAATTAGCAGAGAGAACATTGGCCTAGATCTAAGAGGGCCTAGCGCCTCCTTGCGTCACATTAACTCCATTTTTCATGATGCTAATGTGGCCCAACGAGGCCAAATTCATAGCGCCATATTAACAAAGTGGCACCATGCATGCCTAGTGCCACTTTGTAACCCCTTGCGCCACATTATGCCTGCACCAGGCATAATATATGCACGGAGGGGTGTTCCCCCGTTAGGGGGACCGCAAAAATGGTGCAGTGGGATCCAAGCGATTCCACTGCGCCATTTTTAGCGGCTATTTTTAACGCCTGCACAGAGCAGGCGTTAAAAGGTGGTATGCCATTGTTTTCAATGGGCCCCTATGTACTCTTGCAAGATTAGCTCCAAACTTTTGGTGCTAATCCTGCACAGTACATCAATAGCGTGAAAAAAAGCTGACACTATTTCCCCTACCCTGCTCTATGGTGCGCCGTATGTTAAACACGGTGCACACATGGTGGTGGTATGGGGGCGATAAGGGGTACAAGAAAAGTGGCGCTGCATTGGATATAGTGCCACTTTTTTAAATACGGGCCATTGTGAATCAGCGGGTAAGCATTTGGCGGTGATACTCTCACCCTGGCTTCCCACAAAGCCCTGTTTGTGACCCTGTTTCTGTAGTTGGATTAGGTGCAAGGGACCTGGGAAATTCACAAAGCAGGGTGAGGTTCAATTATAGATCCTGTTAGAGCAGTGATACTCAAAGTAGGGCCGGGGGCCACATGGGACCCTCCTGACCTTTACATGCAGCCCCCTGGTCTGCAGCATTGATCTGCTGTTTACTCGACTCAGCACTAACTCTTTAAAAATGTTCAGTAACAGACAAGAATTTATTTAAAGGTTAATTGATGTTAAAGAAAGGAAGCAACTAGGGAGTCCTGCACCACTTAAGTTTAGGAGCACCTGAAAAGATCCGTCTGAAACAGTGGTGAGTTCATTGGTAAGTTTATTTGTAGAGTGAACCGGGAGGGAGACTCCGCGCTACTGCCACGGTCTCCTCTCGAAAGTCCATCTTCAACAGCATGCAACTTTCTTGTTTCAGCACACACATTTTTACAGCGTGCGTTGAATACAAACATTCCACAACGTGCGCTGAAGACAAACAACATGTACCCAGTCGCCAAATTTATAATCACCCTGCACCTCATCCACTACAACCTTCTTCCTCTCCACTCCTTTAGACAACAATGCCCTTGGGCTCCTACCCCTCATGACCTCGAAAGGTGATTTTCCAGTCACACTATGGGGAGTTGTGCGGTAAGACCAAACCAAATCCTTCACTGCCTTTCGCCAATTTATTCCATTACTGATCGCCAATTGCAATCCCTCCTTCAACTTCCTGTTCCACCTCTCTACCAAACCATTGCTTTGTGGATAGTAAACTGATGCCCTAATGTGCTCGATGTCATATCTGCACAGAAACTCATTCATATAATTCGACACAAACTGCACCCCATTGTCGGAAACAATCGTTTCAGGAACTCCTTCTGAATCAAACAAATCCAACAAAACTTCCACCACACATGTAGTGGTGACATTCTCCACAAATCTCACCACGGGCCACCTGAAAAAATAATCCACCACAACCAAAGCATATTTTGGAATCTTTCCTAACACATAAAATGGACCCATGATATCAATGGATATTTTTTTCCACGGTCCATCAGATTTGTCAGACTCCACAGGGGCATTCTTAATGACTTTCTGAGACTTGTCGCTCCATGCACATAACACGCATTCCCTCACATGATGTTCCACACCTCTATCTAAACCAGGCCACCAATATTCAGATCTGACCCGTCTTTTTGTTGCACTCATACCTAGATGACCCTCATGAGCCAATTTCAAAACACGTTCCCATAAGACTGATGGAACTACCAAAAGCTCACCCCTAAACATCACACCTTTCTCCACACATAGCTCCACACTAACTTGACGGAAACACTCTGCATCACAAGAAGCACCTCCTCTAGTTGGCCACGCTAGTCGACAATAATCCATCACTTCTTGTCACACAACATAATTTTGAACCTCACACACCCACTCCTCATGAGAAACTCTACCCTCTGTCACACTTCCCACATCAACTCCAACTATAGCTATGAGCTCATCAGGTCCACCATCACCTTCCTGATCAGACTGCACTGGAAGTCTAGACAGACAATCTGCTAATACATTCCTCTTCCCTGGAAAATACTCCAATTCTTAATTGTATTCCAACATCCTTGCCACCCATCGAGCTATCCTAGGCGTAGCTCTTCCTGCCCCCTTAGTCGAAAAAACATCGATCAGAGGACGATGATCTGTTCGAATCACAAACTGCATACCCAATACATACCTGAGAAAATAGTTTACACCCCACCAACAAGCCAATGCTTCCTTTTCCATGGTGGAATAATTCATTTCAGGCAAACTCAACGGTCTGGAAGCATACGCAATGGTCACTTCTTCACCATCTCTATTTTCCATCAACACCGCACCCAGTCCCACTGAACTGGCATCAGTGTTAATGATGATGCTATCCCTGGTGTCAAAAGGCTTAAGAGCTGGCGCTGAGGCAATCTGTTTTTTCAATGAACAAAACTCCATTTCACAAATATCACTCCACACAAACCGCTCTCTCAAACACAACAACTTCCTCATGTGTTCAGTCTTGTCAGTGAACCTGGGAATAAATTTTGAGTAATACTCTGCCAGACCAAAAAACGATCTCAGTTGATCCTTGCTGGCAGGAGAAGGCGCATTTTCTATCGCCTCCACCAAATTAGATTTAGGGGAAATTCCATCTTTGCTTATCCAATGCCCTAAATACTCCACTCCAGGCACGCTCATCTTACACTTTTCCAATTTAATCGTCAATCCGTTCTCCCTCAAAGCACTCAAAACCCTCCTCATCGTACTATCATGCTCTGCTTGATCCCCACAAATACCAAAATATCATCCTGAAAATAAGTGACGCAAGAAATATCCTTTAACAAGTGATGAATCGCTCTTTGAAATACTGATGATGCCGATGCCAAACCAAAAGGCATACGTTTAAATCTGTATGCCCCCTCTGGTGTAATGAAGATGTCAATGCACGTGACTTCGGATGCAACTATTTCTGGTGATATACAGATGATAAATCCAACATGGAAAACACACTTTCCCCCTTCACCAGAGACAACATATCTCCAATATTAGGTAAAGGATGTCTATCCACCCATATCGCAGCATTCAGATCGCAAAGGTCAACACACAAAAGTATGTCCCCATTAGCTTTCTTAGCAATCACCACGGGAGCCAACCATTCAGATGCCTCAATCGCCTCAATCACATCCTGCTCACACAACCTAGATAACTCTTGCTGCAACTGTTCCCTTATCAATATAGGTACAGGACGGGGTGTATGCGCCTTAGGAACCGCATTCTGCTTCAAAACAATTTTATGCATAAATCCTTTCAATTTTCCCTACCCCTTACTAAATACTTGTGGAAATTCTTCTACAAAATTGGCCTTTTGAACAATGTGTACATTGGACCTTGACCCTAAAACTTGATCTGGATGATTAGGATCAAGAATGATACCAAGATCCTTTTGTTGCGGCCAACCCAATAGATTAGTACCCTCCTCGACAAAATACACCTTAGACGTTACTGCTGTATCTTGGAACTCCAGTGAGGCTTCCATATATCCCACCAGTTCAATTGGTTTGTTACCATAAGCTACTAATCGTAAATCTGGTGGTTTGATATCATGCGTTGGAAATTTGGACATGTTTTCTTTTCCAATCAGAGTATATCTTGCTCCTGAATCTACCATCACCTATCTACTCCATCAATCTTAACAACACAATGTGGACCATTGGTACTTACACTACCTACATCTACCACTTGAAAGATAAATTGTTGAGCACCTACATCCTCACTATTACTTCCCACCGAATAAATTGTTCCTTTACTTTTCCTCACACCCACTTGCTTTCCCTTGCACACTCTCGCAAAATTTCCTTTGGATCTACATTTTCTGCAAACTTGGCCAATAGCAGGACAACACGCGTCAGTTGCAATGTGTCCCTTTAACCCACATCTGTAGCAAGTTAAATCATTTTTCCCATCCAATTTAGTAGAACCCCCAATTTGATCCATCTTTTTAAACTTTGAACTTTCTGCATTGAAAGCACTCACAGCTCCAGGAGCGGTGGACAGCTCCTTCAAACCCTCATTGGTTATTTCAACTCTTTTAATTGTGTCTATGGCCTTTTGTAGCGTCAAATCCTCTGTATTCAGCAATTTCTCTTGAATTATTTTATCGTTCACTTTCAAAACCAATTGGTCCCTCAACATTTCATCCTGAAAATGTCCATAGTTGCACGTAGCTGCCAAAACCCTCAATCCCACCACATAACTCTCAATCGATTCTCCCGGTAACTGGCTTCTTTTTTTAAATTTGAAACGTTTCACAACAACATTTTTTTCTCCCCAAAATTGGTGTTCAATTGTTCCATTGCAATCTCATATTCATCGCCATCATGATCCTCCTCCATATAGGGATAATGTAAATGCTTCAAAATGCATCTTCCTTCTGCTCCCAAACAATGTTTTAACATAGCCAATTTTCTTGACGTCGTAAATATATCTCCGCCCACAGCCAAAACATATACTTCAAATCCTTCCTTCCAGTCCTCCCATGATGTGATTGGTTCTCCAGGAGTGTTCAAAAAGAAACTTGGCGCCGTAAATCCTTCCTTAATAGCACAAGAAAGGTCAAATTATGCTGCAATGTTAAATCAACATCGGATTATAAATAAAACAATGGTTTGAAACAATCTTAAACAAAATTATTCCCCACAAAATAAATCCATAAAGATCTATATCAGAAATTGAAATGAATATTACTCCAATAGAGTCTGGAAACCCAAAAAAAGAAAATCCAAAAACAAAAAAAAACTTCTCTGCTGTTTACAAACAGCCAGCAATCGTGCCTGTGCCTGAATCAACAGTTCAGAAGCGCTTTCTTTTCCCCATAAACTGTACAGACAAGCAGCTCTCCACCCGCGTCTCCTGTTGCTTAGCAACAGACACCAGCTCGACGATCAGGATCTCTTAGACATTGCTTGACGCAGTGTTGCTAAGCAACTAGCAACAAATTAAGAATGCGTCACTGACTCCTCTTCCTTTCCTCTTCCGTTCTTCTGTAACACCTGCTGACCCTGCACACAAACAGAGCCACGAACCGTAACGCGGAGAACACCTCGCCCCGCAGCGTCGTGTTGAGCCGTCAACGAAAACGGCGATCCGCTGTGTTGCGTCCCGCTGCACAAAACAGCAAACTGACTCCAGGAAGAACACCGCCGTCTCTCCTCCCGGTCACCGCTGCTCCACAACCACCCTCGTCGCCAGTGAAAAGATCTGTCCGAAACGGTGGTAAGTTCATTGGTAAGTTTATTTGTAGAGTGAACCGGGAAGGAGACTACGCACAACTGCCACGGTCTCCTCTCGAATGTCCATCTTCAACAGCACGTGACTCTCTTGTTTCAATGCACGCATTCCGCAGGGTGCGCTGAATACAAACATTCCACAGCTTGCGCTGAATACAAACATTGCACAAGGACATAACAGCACCTTCAACGCATCTTGCAGCAAAAGTGTAAAAATATGATGCAGTTTTTTCACAATACAAAAAGTGTATTTCATAACATGCAAGACCTTTTCACTCTAGTACATCAGATTATATCAGTGCATTAAGATTTTTTTTTTAAGTGATAGTTTTCAAACATTAATTTAGAAAGAATAATCCCCACCTCTTCACCCTGACAACAATGCCAGTACTGAAATGAGGGGCAAGTTAGTTTTGTTCACTCTCTAGGTGATCTGGATTATTACTATACATGGACATTATACTTTATTAAATCAAACACAAGAAAAGGTTTTATATAGCACACATTCAAAAGTAATGTATTTTGAGGTGTTACTATATATGATAAGGAAGAAAAAGGAGGGAAAGTGAAATAACAATTGCCTAGGATCACACAATTTAGAAAATGGGGGAAATCGGGATTAAAACAAAATTTTCTTGTTTTGCATTGTGCAATTCAGCCACTGGATGTATATGCCCTACACCCACATTACTGCCAATCCCCCCAAAAGCCCTCTCCCGTGCACCCACACCGCCACTGCTGCTTTGATGTGACCTCCCGTCACATAACAGACCAAACTTTTTGGCCCCTGGGAAAATGTTTGTGAGTACCTATGTGTTAGAGCAATGTTGTGATCTGAACCCCAATTAACTTCCCTGCTTTTGTTACTGCTGTTAGTGCGTGTCTTTGTGAAAATGTGGGGCCCATGAAGCTTTATCTGATGAATTGAAATCCACAACTGAGTCTAGTCATCACATTTAAATAACAAGAAGCACATTAGCCCCCATAATGAAGGCAGGGAGTGCTTAGGTTTTCAAACCATAAAGCTTTAATAAAAGGTTAAAGGGTTTACAAATTCAAAATCATCAAATTATTGTCAATCAATAATCAATACATGAATGCATTTAGTAATTATGAAGTCCAAATCTGTCAAAGTCATATAAGTAGGTGACAAATTACCATAATTTGTCTCGAAAGGAAATAGTTAAGTAATTCAGTTCTCCCATAAAGAGAGTACCATACACTGCTCTAAGCCAGTGGTTCCCAACCTATGGTCCAGGGACCCCTGGGGGTCCGCTAAGCCTCCTCAGGGGGTCCGTGACTGCTTAGACAATTAAATAATATTAACTGATTACGTCTCAGCTTTCAGTAATGACTCAGTGGGGGGTCCCCAGGTTCCAATAATGATTCAGTTGGGGTCCCCGGGTTCCAGTAATGATAACGTGGGGGTCACAGAAGTCAAAACAGGGATGTGGAATTCCTATCGCCCGACGCCCAGGACATCTTGTTTGGGGTCAAGGGCAACAAGTTTTTATGTTTACTTTGTCCTTGGGACAAGTAGGCCCAACCCTCTGCAGCACAATCCCTTTGGCTGCCTGTTTACAGAGAGTGGAACTCTCTGCAGTTGAGGTAATGTGTTTCCAAAAGATAATGCTGTTCGAACTTGTATTTATGGTTCATTATTTGAAATCCTTCATTATTAGGGTGAGTGCTGTAAATAAATGTTTTAAGGTCACACTTCACTACTGATGTTGGTTCCAGTACAAAAAAAAAACGTGTATACAGGTTTGAAATGTTTAGGCTATGAGGCTAAGTATAATGCTCCCAGAATGCTCTCTGATTAGATGCAAATGAAGTGTCATTTAGTAAAATGTGTTGGTGCATGCTAGTATTTCCCAAAAATATTTCTAATGGAAAATCAGTGTAACCATTTTCAACACGATTATGGCAAGCATGAAAATAAACAAACACTGACAAAGCCAACTGATCTGACATATTTTTATAAGTCTTTTAGTTTCATCAATGCATGTCTTGTTTTGACATGGCTTTTGTAACACTTTATTGTTGTGGGAGCTATCAGGCCCTCAACACTGTGACAAACACTGGCAAAAAAAAAAAAAAAAACGTTTTTGAACTCTAAAAGCACACGTTGCCACCAGTGGCATAACAAAGGGCCGCAGCCGCCCTCCTGGGGGCCCCTTCAGCACAGCACCTGGCCTGAGTGAGTCTGGAGAGGGGGCTCCTCCATGTTCTTTGCAAAGGGGCACCCTCCAGTTTCGTTACGTCAATGATTGCCACTGTAGTTCCTGACACTGAACAAAACTACTTTGTGTGCCAATATGCTCCTTGTGGAAGAGCAGAATGCGATCGCTCACAGTAAAGCCAGCCGAAAGAGAGAGAAATAGAAGTTTAATAAAAACAAAATGTTTTGTTAACACCAGACCTAATTAGGAACCAAGACCCACATGTAGGTAGCTTTTTGCACATTGCGATGCACAAACCCAGTTTTGCCATTCGGTAACCTGGTTACCGAATCGCAAAACGGGTTCGCAACTCGCAATTAGGAAGGGGTGTTCCCTTCCTAATTGCGACTCGCAGTGCAATGTAGGATTGTTTTGTGACCGCGAACGCGGGCGCAAACCAGTCGCAGTTTTCACCCATTGTGAATGTCACTGTAAACATTTTTTCAGAGCAGTCAGTGGTCCTGCGGAACACTGCCTGCTCTGAAAAAATGAAACGAAAACGTTTCATTTTTCGTTTTTGTAATGCATCTCATTTTCCTTTAAGGAAAACCGACTGCATTACAAAAAAAAAATAAAACAGCTTTATTAAAAAGCAGTCACAGACATGGTGGTCTGCTGTCTCCAGCAGGCCACCATCCCTGTGAGGGCAGCCATTCGCAAGGGGGTCGCAAATTGCGACCCACCTCATGATTATTCATGAGGTGGGCATTTGCGAAGCCCTTGCGAATCACAGATGGTGCCATCCTACATTCGGATTTGCGACTCGTAAATTGCGAGTCTCTCTGACTCGTAATTTGCGGGTCGCAAATCTGAACCTACTGACATGTGGCCCCAAATTCTTAAAGAAAGTCACAAAAGTGCACCCATGGTATATGTCGTACCCCTATAAAATATTTGTGAACTGTATTTTAGCATAGGTAAATACGATGTGTAGATTTGCTCATGTGAAAATCTATTGAGCATTTGCAAGTTCATTTTCCCTCCAGCCACTTTCTTCCCAACCCTGGAAGAAGTTCTGATTCTGCCATTGTCAGGAGTAAATGTCCAACCTTTCTTATTATGGGAAAATATTAGAGAGAAGCTGGTGAAAATCTTTAAAACATGCAGGTTAGTAGGTTTGCAGACTCAAAGGCATTTCAGCCCTGGAACTATTGCTTACTGCTTCCTCCAGCCCCAGTATGCAGATCTGCAGAAAGGTGGAAAAATAAGGAAATTGCTACAGTAGGGATTGAAACTGCAAGTATTCAAGCCCTACTAAGGTAGTAGCCCTGGCATAATCAGAGAGGCTATTATCAGAGCTCTTACATAATGAGATTGCTGCCATATTTGTCGCCACACTACATGGCACCAAAGGGACAAGTAGATCTTTTTACAGGACAAGTAGATTTGAGAAGCAACCTGTCCCCTGGACAAGTAGATATTTTAATAAATTCCACACCCCTGCAAAAGATTGAGAACCACTGCTCTAATCTGTCTCAGAATATTTCTGGAAAGGTTCTAAACGCTCATCTACATTACATTAGCTGAAATCACACAACTCCAACATTTGCTACACCTACATATGGTTCCTATAAAAATCTCCAATCAGGATAAGGCACACAGATATAATGTAGGGCTGATTAGTTTCTCAAGATTGTTCACTATGCAACTTCTCTAAAAATCCTGAAAATTGACAGTTATCTGTAACAAAAAAGATACATTTGACCAGCATGTGCTCTGCAGGTGTACTGTTACAACTAATTAAAACATCCTGCAATTATCACGTAAAGAAAAAATGTCTGCAGTTATAATGTAAAGGGAAACATTTAACATGAGAAAGAAAGCAAAGACACATCATGTTTGTTAATTGTGAGCTCAGTTCCTCCTAGAGGCTAAATACGCACGTGGCATGAAAGAAGATGGCTCCCAAACATAAACCATACTAGGCCACAGGCCTACATTAACTGTGGTCTTTCTAAACAGGAACAATACACAGCTAATAGCATTTGAGTGTTCGCATGTTAATGCTGATAAAATGCAAAACGTAATATGAAAAAACCCTTTCACTGTTCACAGTACGCTGATCACAGGGCAATATTGAGCCTGCATTTGCCTTGAATTCCCAGTGACAAATTACATTCTCAGATTGTTCAGCGCATTAATAGTACTGGCACCAATTTACTCTTTTTCACTGAGCGGTCTGAGTGAATTCCAGTGTAAATGCACCCAGCCATGACAGGGCAGTTGCAATGTATTTGATACAGTCCCTAGTGTCCTGTCGTGATATGAACTAGAATCTGGGAAATAACTTATTGAAAAGAATGTTCCAATCTCATCCCAATCATTAAATACATGTTTAAAGTCTTTAGAGAATCAAATCCTAGGTTTACTTACTGAGCGTTTTCTATTACTCTAGTAAAGGTATATGCCATAAACCAGTGGTTCTCAACCTTTTGACCTTTGTGGACCCCCACTTTATCATTACTGGGGCCTGGGGACCCCCCACTGAATCTTTATTGTAATATGAAGACCCTCCCAACTGAGCCATTACTGAAAGCTGGGGACCTAATCTGTAAACTTTATTTAGTTTTCTAAGCAGTCGTGGACCCCCTAAGGAGGCTTCGCTGACCACAAGGGGTCCCTTGACCACAGGTTGGGAACCAGTGCCATAAACTAAGCATCAGTGTGCATCCAAAATGTAGAATGTTCATGTCTGCATTTGAATTGGGGTTTCCATACTTGTGCTAAAGAGCTCTGCCCGCGTCCTTGCTTATCCTGGGGCCCTCTGTAGCTGTGTCAACAAGACTTTGGCCGTGTTACAACATGGCCACGATGTACAGTATACATGAGGAGGCTTCTCTCTGAGCCCATACCGCAATTAGTGCATCCTTTCCCCTTCAGCACACAGAATACTGCTGAGTCCCAGGGGCCTTGAATAAATAAAGCTCATCAGAGCGAAAATTCTGAGCACAGCTAAATTTGCCTTTGTTGGAGAATCAGCCATGCTTTCTGGCATCCAATGATGAACCCTGTGCATTTGCCCTTTCTGGGCACACAAGGGTTATCTTTGTGGACATTTTGTAATCCTTTGAAGCTCCAGGTCCAACATTCCAATTTGTGAATGGGAATGTGTGCACAGTTCTGATGTTTAGTATTTAACAAGCATTGGCAAGTTCAATAGGCCTGGCTTTAAAGGAATGCTGTATGGTTGTGTGAAGCATTAAAAGTAGATAGTATGGAAATGGATACGCAAAGATATGATTTGGTTAAAAGGTAAGGTGACAGTTGCACTGACAAGCCAGACCTAAAAATCCATGTAAATTAATGACTGCCCTGCTTCCATCTGTGCTGCTGCCAGAGAAAGGCACAATAAATGATCTAGGTATCTCAGACACTTTAATACCATTGCAATCTTACATGTGTGCCCCTGAAAGTTGAAGCTCAAGCAGCTGGATAAATACACAAAATGATCACAGCTGGATTGAGGGCAAGCACTTTTTTCTGTGGAAGCACACAATTTCTGTCCAATCAAAACATGTACTCCTGGCTCCCAGCATGTAGGCGTGCAAAAGCCCCTGTCCTGGTGATTCTCACATAATTGTCTGGTGACAGCTACACTGTCAAGCCAGACCATAGAAAGCAGACAACTGTAACAAGGCATTAATGAAAAATAAACTTATTGTTAAGGTATTCATGGTCCCTCCGGATGAAATGTGGGAGATGTGGAAGCGTTTGTATCAGCTGTCCTGTTCTTTGCTCTTGAGGGTTGTACTAGAACACCCATGCATACCCATTTATGGTCCTTGTGTTGTTTCATTTTGTCGCATAATGCTCTCTCTCTCTCTCTCTCTCGCTCTCTCTCTCTATATATATATTTATATATGTGCGTGTGCCTTTGTCCTTTGAATTTCTCTCTATATATATCTATATGTGTGTGTCTTTGTCCTTTGAATTTCTCTGGCAATATGTTCTGTTATGCTAATAAAATGTATAGAGTGCCTGGCTGCCCCAAGGGGCTTCCCAGGGATACCCACCGAACCAATGCATTAGCATTGTTCGGAAACCATAGTGATCTACACTCGCACTTTTTTCCATTCCTTCTCTCAGGTGTCTAACATTGTTGTTTATCACTTTCAAGTCTGCCAGTGTAGCCAGGAGCACCATTTCCTAACAGCAGAGAATAATGTTAAGAAACAAAAATAATCGTTCAATACATGAACAAAGTATTACCATTACTTCCTCTTCACATCAATGTCCCAGTCCTTATATCATAAGGTTGTGTCCACACACTAGAGACAGGCACCCCCCACCTACCTAAAAGAAAACATGTAAACTCCTCTCCACCCAGGTGTGCCTAGAAAGGACCACATTTACCCAGACATCTCCTCCTTTTTTGCCTGTCTGATTTGGAATGCATTCATCCTGTGATCCTGTCTGTGGATGGGTGTTACTGCTTGACTTTTTTGGCCGAGTTTGAAGCTTTTCCTTTGCTGCTGACAGTTTGTTTAGTTGTGGTGTGTGTTCCTGGTTTTGCTGGATTCATGGGCCCTTTCTGGCCTTGTTGTCTTGGTTCTGTGGGCAGTGGGTTTCTTTGGGTATGTGTAGTGCTGCTTCCAGGGTTTCCTGCTTTGCT
This sequence comes from Pleurodeles waltl, assembly GCF_031143425.1. Lineage (NCBI taxonomy): Eukaryota > Metazoa > Chordata > Amphibia > Caudata > Salamandridae > Pleurodeles > Pleurodeles waltl. Next base: position 958,215,774 of record NC_090443.1, read on the forward strand.
AGGTCCTGGCATTGCTTGCTCTCCTTGATGTCTCATTAGGCCCCCATCAGTTGAAGTGGATTTCTCCCTCCCTTCACTGGATATGCAAGTGGGTCCTTTATTTTCTCCCTGCTCATCTTGGGGCTGGCTGTGCCTAGTGTGCAATGCTGGAGCCTCCTTCAATGAAAGACTGGTAAGTGGCCCCCATTTGTTTTTACTTCCTTTGGTGCAGTATGGTTTGGGCTTCCATTAGCTCGAGCTTGTGGTGTGCGGAATTTTACCCTGTTTCTGCTTTGTTACATCTTGTTGAGCCATTGTGTGCACATACCTTCCTGCTAGATTTGCTGAGGGCTCTGTGGTACTGTTCTGGTACTTACCCTGCCTTTGATTGGCGCCTTGCTGGGCTTGTCATTGGTGTTGGGTTTTCTCTCTTGACTATGCTGCAGACTTCTTTTTAGGATATTGATGCTCCCCCTGGACTGGAGAGCAGAGTATAGGCATTCTGCAACATGCTCCGAACTAGGCTTTAGGCAAGAGTGTACCTTCAATATGTTGGGTACTGGGGCCCACTTGCTGGATTAAAGCTGGGTGCACCTCTTTTCCTGGTGTGCAGACTGACCATGGGTTTTCCCCATGTGCCCACTACTGAGCTTTAGCCTAGTGGGATGTGTGTCCTGTATCTGTCTCCTGGATTTTTGTTTGAAGTTTGTGTGCCCCTGCCTTCCAGGTAGACTTACAGGAGTCTGATTGGTACTAGCTCTGTTATTGGCCTACAGCTTCACTGCATCCTGCAGGAATTGGAGCTTGAAGTGTCCTTGCCCCTTGTGTGGCGCTGGATACTCTTTTTCTGAGGACTGCTGTTTGACCCCTTTTTCCTGTGATGAGGACTGGTCTTTGGCTCTCTCCTGTGTTCTGTACTGGTCTCGGGGAGTGCAGTATGCACTTCCAGTCTCAGATCCTTTTTGTACCCTTCCTCTATGCTAATCCCTCTAGAGGCTTTAGGATGCTGGTTTTGATTTTGGCCTCCTTCCTTTGACTTCCTCCTTGGGTGGAGATTATACTTCATGCCTGTGATGCTTGCTGGGCTGTATCTTGTGTTCTCTGTTGGGATGAAGGTTTGTGGGATGTATTTGCTGGTTCAGTCTCTGACTTGTCCAAACCTCTTTCACCTTTTGTTCATATGGTTTGGAATAGGCTGCTCTCTGTGATCAGCCACCCTGGGTCCTGGAAACTGCTGGATGACCTGGGGCTTGTGAGATGGGGTTTTTTGGTTCCCTGCTCCAACTCATAGATCTTTTATCAGTGTCTTTCTTTTTGTTTGATGTGGGTGGTTTGTGGTGGGCTGATTTCTCTCTCATCCTTATGTGAATGGAATTGCTTTAGGACTATTTTGTGTTGGCAACTGTGGGCTTGTCCTACTGACCCTTTTTAAATGTTTACTTAAGGGAGAGGAATTGGGAGTGTATTGATGTACTGTAATTTATGCAAGGACCCTTTTCAAAGAACAATATAAGTAAAACTATACTACTCCAAGCAAAATTGTACAAAAGTGTTTAACACCAACTTCCTTTTATGGAAAGCTCAGAAATGAAAGTATCCTCCTCAACCCTCCTCTTAAATAGGAAAAGCAGCTTCTACAGAGCGCTATGATTTGATTAGCCAGGGTGATGGCGGCGTTTATTTTGATATCTACGTTCTTCGTTATCATAACTGAAGCATAGCAGAGGCCTATGAAGCTGGACCAAAAACTTCTGTCTACAAGTTAAATTCAAGCAATAAAAACTAAACAGGACACTGTGCTCCAGCCTTAAACCACGGATCATACCTCCTTATTATAAGAATTACATAGGAGACACTGCTTACTGTAGAAGCCGCCAATTTCCGGAACTCTTTACCAGTCAAAACTGGAAGCTTCAAGGGCATATACACTGCAGAAGACAGTGAAAAACATGGCTATTTCCAAGATAACTGCCTCATCCCAGAACCCTGGAGTAAAACAAGAACGATAATTGCACCTTCCATTACAGTCTAAAGTTTGCAGCCCACAGATGCGAAAGAGCCCAACCTACACAGCACTTTCTGTGTACAGGTAAGTTATGAAGGACTGACCTATGGCTAACCTGGGTATTATATAGCAATGTCAATTCATGTCTAACTCTCCTGGCCCACAATAATACTAATACCATAACACTCAACAGTCAGAAGCCAACTATAGCTTAATCCTCTTACTCACACATAAGACATATCTCCCATGGGTCTTGTCCATCACTCAGTACTGTCCTAATTCATATACCAACCATCACCAACTCAACATGTGTGGAAATTGAAGCGATCTACCACACACTGCTGTCCAATCGGAGGACTATGATCTAGTACACCACTGCAGGTCCCAGCTAGCTGCATTCTATGACCAATCCTTTACATCTCACAATGATAAGTCCATCCCAGCAGGTCTCTCCACAGCTTCTCTCTCCAACCATGTCTGCTATGATAAAGGGACCTTCAGAACTGCTCAAAGCTACCAGTTTACTGAAAACCATAAACTACATGCCTCTCTCCCACTTCTTCATCCATCACACTGCTAAGCCCTGCATCCTATGACCCATCTCCTCGATGGTCATCACGCATGACATGGAAACACTTCCCACATAGGATCAAAACCCAAAAAACACACTTCCAAAGACACACCCTGCACACCGTAGCATGTTGCCTATGTAGGCAAGCGCTTCAGTGCCCCACAAAGGGGAAGTAAGCACTATGTAAATGTTGCAGTATACTGCAATGTAATACCTGAACACAATCTGCCCATTCCAATAATTTGGCTGGCTATGTCAGCCACAAGATGTCACAAAATATGCAAAGTCAGCTGGATGCAACAAAAGCTTTTAGGCAGGCAACGGACAATCGTGGACCTAAAGTTTGCAGTTAGTACAGTTAGTGGATAATGGGTGTGCTTTTGGGCTTAATATATCTTGGAGGAACTGAAATACAACAGTTAAGGTGTTTTTTCCCCAAAAAAAAAAAAAAAATGATAGTGCCACACAAAGTTCTTAACTAATTTTGAATGGTCACCTCTATTCCAAGACATGCCTCCCTGCATAATCAGGAGTAGTTATAGTATTTGTATAGTGCTATTATGTGCATTTTATTTTAAAAAGCACATTGCTTGAAGTGTTATATTGCATATGAGTCTTGTTTTCCTATGTGTTGTAGCATACACCCCTTGTAGCTTCAACATCCATTGAAATATATAATTTTTATAAAAAATATATCATAACCTGTGTTTATATGGCACTCGTTGCAGCATATCTTGCCACTTTGTATAAATGAATGACATATATTCATATTAATTGATTCAGTGATGCCCATTTCAGCACTCTCAGAAGGATGAAAAGCTAAGATGTCCCTACTGAGAATCAAGTCAGTGTCCTGCAAGTTGCATATGGATTCGTACATAAGGCACAATGCTTGCAAGTGTACTCATCTGTGTACCAATGAAAATCACATGACATGAGGTATGAAATGATCTTTCTTTAATCCGATTTCGGAAAGCAGCAGTTCTTTTGTTCATGTTTGTAGACAGACCCAGCCTTCCATCCTTTCGAAGGGAGTACATTGAGTATCATAAATTGGAAAACAATAAATCATATTATTTTTTTACAGAACTCAGACATGGTGCGATTGTGGTTTTTAAGCCTACATGAAAACAGTTATTATTTTTTTACTTATTTTTCTTATTGTTAGGAGTGGCCTTATATCAGGAAGAAAAGAAAATATGTCACCACAAAATATACCACTGCTGAGATATATGTGTTCTAATTGCATATACTTTTTAACTCACTAATCTTGGGAAGGTAAAACCTTTTTCAGATGGGTTCTGTCATGTTACTGTATTTGTCTCCAGAGTCCCCTTTGATGGGACTCTCTTTCCTTGTATGGCAGTCGCTTTTCTTACAGCGCGAGTGTAACAGGAAAGCACCGGCTGTTCACTTGCCCATGACATCACCAGGTTCCACCCCTGCTAATTTCACACCTGCCCAAGGTGCTTAAAAAGGCCCAGTGATGGATCTCTGTCATTAAAGGTAAGGAGCAGATTTAAGAAAAGCGGCGCTGCACCTGGTGCAACGCCACTTTCCTTGCGCCCCTTAGTGCCCTCCCTAACGCCACCACATGTGCGCCGTATTTAAAATACGGCACACCATGGCGCAGGGTAGGGGGGCAATGGCATCATTTTATTTGACGCTACTGATGTATTTTGCAGGAGTAGCACCAATATTTTGGCTCTACTGCTACAGCGTACATAGGGGCTCAATATAAATAATGGTAGCCCCCCTTCAACGTCTGCTCTGAGCAGGCATTAAAAGTGCCAAAAATAATGGCGCAAGGAAATCTCTTCGGTTTTAATGAGCCATTTTTTCGGCCACCCTTAGGGGGAATAATGTGCTGCAAGGGTTTACAAAGTTGCACAATGCATACATTGCACCACTTTGTAAATATGGCGCAGGGAAATGTCACTTTAGTGGCACCTTAGCATAAAAAAAATTACGCTATGGTGGCGCTAAGGTGGCGCTAGGGGCTCTTAAATCTGCCCATAAGCATTTAAGGAGAGATAGCAGAGGTGTAGGCCCCACATGAAACATTACAAAAAAGGAACTCATGGCTCTCACTGGCGTAACAAAACTTGAGCCCCCCCTGCTAACCTCTCCCATGTTACGGACCCAGTCAGGAGCTCTTAGGCCAGAGGCCTGCCACCTGTGAAAAGTGCAGCAAAAGGCCCTCTCTAGCTCTGTGGCCCCGCCCGCACCGCAGAAGGCTGCGGGGGCTATTGTTACACCACTGATGGTTCTCATCATATGAACAGGCCAGGGGCACCTTGGAAGTACCTGGCCCTTCTGTCTCCGCTTTAGAACCAGCCTGATGGTGTATGGAAAATGTCTTAGTGCCTCGGATAGAGGGGGGTGTACTGCTGTGCTTCTTTGCACAGATTCTGCCTCTGATCATATTCACACATTCTCCTCAGGGTGTGCGAAATTCTCGCAAATGCAAATCTATCATCTCACGCTATACTTTAAAGAGAAATGTATTCTTGTGTCAATTTTTTGGCACAAAAAACTCTTTTCAAATAAAGCAACCCAAACAATAGGTGCTCGCATGCTGTTGTTTCCATGCGTTTGTGATACATTTTTACTACAAATGTTACCACTCTCTTTAGATGTATACCCCGAATGGTTCGTATTTAGGTGAAGAGACTTTATGGTATAATTTTGGAAATTTCGCATAGCAAGCGTAACATTGAAATTAGGTGAATTTTGCCAGCGTAATTTAAATTTCGCCCAGGCCTAATTCTCATCCAGAACAAATGTTCAGAATGTCTTCCAACCAAATCTGAGAATGTAAATGAAACATACAACATCCAGCGTGTTGAAAAGAGCAAGCAAGGATGAGGGTGCTGGTCTCTGAGTGCTGGGGGGCGGCTGTGCCTTGACCCACCGTCACTGTCCTCGAGATAAGAGCATGTTTGTTAGCTTTTCAAGAGGTGAATGTACTTTAACACGTGCTGGGGGCTGCAGGGCTGCCAGGGGTATATAGGCGCTGCAAGGGAGAAGACCGGGCAGTCTTTCATCGTCAGAAGTGAAGCTGAAACCGCACAACCATCCCCAGCGGCAGAGGTAAGTAGAGGGGCTGAAAATAACCCCTTGATACCACACAGGACCTGTGTGCTTCCACAAGGCGAGCTAGGCCCGGGGGGAGCACGAAAAAATTGCCTTTTGTAAGTATGGGGAGCGCTCCAGTGGGCAGAGGGCTTTTTACGGAACGGGCAAAGTGGGCTCTGGCCCAGGGCACTAGCCCTTCAGGGGGGCACTGACAGACCATGTCTGTTCTGCAGGGAGTCTTGCCCTGATGACATTGAAAAATTCTTAAACTTTATTTTGCGTCAAAAAGCGGCGCAAATGCGGTGCTAAAAAATATAAATATGGGTGAAAGTTTCTTTTAGATCAAAAAAGAATATCACATATGAGAAATGGGAGGGTGTCACAGAGACTACGTGTAATGTTAGTGGGCTGCTGCTGTGTTACAATATTGAAAGCACACTCCACTACCATGAGTGTTAGACGTGAACACTTTTCACATTTAGAATTTGGATGAGTGTTCCTGTGCACTGTCAGTGACCTGTCCAAAGAGGGCATGAAAGAGCTGTAATTGGATTATAAATTCAAAGCTGTTCTGAACTGGGGCCCCCAAGATACTTTTGGCCCAGGGCCCCCAAAATCCTTAAGATGTCCCTCCCAGTGGGCAGATCTCTGTATTGTCTTGAGCACTAAACATACTCCTGTCCCGGAAGTGGGCTAGCTTAGTCAGTGGGATTCAGTGGGAGTGAGTCTGGGATCTAACAAGAAGCTCTGCAATGTACCCAACAAAAAAGATGGCACTTCGAGTGATGGGAGAGTGTGGGGGAGATTATGGGGCATGAGGCTCTGTGGGGTCTGACAGATGCCAGTGGGCAGGGGCACATTGTTCTGAAGAGTAAACATTTATTAAGCCATTCAAACCCACGTAAACAATGACGTATCTGTGTGTTGTACTAAAGAAGCTTCCGGTGAAGGATGTCACAATACCTCTTAATCCTAGCAGACAGTTAACAAAGGGGCCTGATAAAACGTCTATTATTGCTGATTGCTACAGATCCAGGCCTGGGTACAGATACATGTTTCCCCCTCTACGCTAAAAGCCTGAGAACAGGTGTCAATAAATAGATAGATGCCAATGTCAATAAATAGGTGTCAATAAATCGATGCAGCCAGTGCATGTCATAGTAGCATTGTCACCTGCAGGTTACAGGTCCCAGTCTCAATGAGATAGCTCAGGAGGCTGAGTGCCTGCTGTGGTTGTTTTGTTTAATCTGCAAGTCATATGTCCCACTGCCAGTGAGATAGCTTGGTCGGTTAATGTACGTGTGTGTATGTGTGTTTGTGTGACTGCATGTGTATGCCTGTGTATGTGCCATTTACACACACACTGACGTAGCAAAGCTTCTTCCCTCATGCACACAAGGCCCTCTTGGCTGACCCCACAAGGCCTCGGCATCCCTCCTTTCCTAGTCCAACCTTGCCTGTCTCCTCGTCAGCATCTACCACGTACAAACCCTTTAGTTTACCCTCCTCCTTGTTGTGCAGCCATCATCCTCAGGGCAGGTGAGAGGCGAAGAGACAGCCCATCTGGTTTTGAGTCTATTAAAAGACCATTTGCCAAAAAGCTCAACTATTTCACGTCTTCTACCTGAGCAGCATTAAACAATGCAAACGTGTTCTGCAAACTCATCGCCTCTCCCTTCTATGTGTTAATTCCTGCCCACATCTACAATCAGGAACACAACTCTTGAAACCACAGAGGTAAAGATTCTATGAAAAACAGATTGTTTCTGCAGCTATAAACTGTGGCCCTTCTCACAGTAGCAACAAAGCAAAAATGTTTTGTTCATAATCACAATGCCTGATTGCGACCTTGGAGGATGGGATACTTCGTCACAAACGCCCTCTGTGTTACAAGTTCCATTATATCCTAAGGAGCGTGTAAAACGGCTGCGGATATCCGTCACATTTGTGATGAAGTATCCCATCCACCAAGGTCGTAATCAGGCCCTTAGTGTCTCTCTAGCGAGCCAGCTCACTGTTGCACACATTCCTGACAACCTCACAACACGTTCAACACCCAAAAGACAAAATATAGTTCACCACAGCCTGGTTTGCGGACATCTTCAGTTATAATAGCACTGTGTAGTGCACATGCAGTAGTTTTTACAAATTTGTTTTACAATAGTCTGTGCTAAATCAGAATATCAGTGAAATGGTACCTCACAAGTCACATTTTAGTGCAATTTACAGCAAATGTAGACCCACTTGTGGTTCAGCTGCTGCCACACTTTGGCCCATATTTAAACTTTTTTAGTGCTGCATTTGCGCCGTTTTTTTGACGCAAAAGCGGTGCATACTTACAAAATACAATTGTATTTTGTAAGTGTGCAACGCTTTTGCGTAAAAAAATGACACAAAGGCGGCGCTAAAAAAGTATAATTATGGGCCTTTATCTCCCACACCCCACCCCCTACCTTAGCTGTTACCAACTCGCTCAAGTATCTTTCCCATTTACAATTGCGATTCACAACCCTCCTGTCCTGAACCACCTTCTCTTTACTCCAGAATGTGTGGTTTACTCGCACAGTAACCTATGTGTGAGCGCATCTTTCTTAGTGAAAACCCATTACTTTAGAAGAAAAAAACGACATGTCCGTTTATGTACAACTTGCGTAAAGCTTTGAGATTTAGGGCCGTAGTACAAACCATCAATTTGTCTATCTGTCCTCCCTCTTCGTTTCTTCCATTTTCTTTATCACACATTTTCTCCCCTTAACACACCCAGCTACACAATGTTTTCTCTTTTTTTTTGTTAAACTTTCTTTATTGAGGTTTTGGTGGTACAGTTAACACGACATTTGATAGCTTATGAGTTGTCATTCCCAGCCGCAGGCTACAAAAGGGTTCATCATCAACAGTAAGCGGCTTACATTGAAGTCAAGATAAAGTTGGTAGGAAGGCTTCCCCCACCCAATCCATACTGTATAGTGCTGACATTGGTACCACCACATGGATGATTTATGAAAACATAACATCAACAAGGTATAACCAAACTAGTTTGGCATAGCCAGTGAGACAATGGAGGCATAGACATTGGAGTCCTACTGTTTCACATCAAGAATTCCTACTGTCATATGGCCCTCCCCCTCCCCGAGGAGAAGCCCCTTTACACATGGAATAGATGCAATGCCCTACGACATTTTCAATTTTGTACATGCACCTATCGTCTCATCCAACTTTGTCCTTCTCGAAGGGTGTGCCATACAGCCTGTCTGTAACCCACGTCTGTCACACAGACCAGAATTTAAGGATTCTTTCAACTTTCTCTTTATGTCTCGCAGACACAATATGTAGGCCCAAGACCATTCACACAAATGGGTCTGGTGCGTTCTGTGGGGCCAGGAGCCGACAAACTATAATCAGAGTCGACTATAGGTTGGCGCGGGTGGTGCCACCACGCAGAGCACCAAGCCCCGGGAGCGCCATTTGACAATGCAGCACAAAAGCACACACCCTAGGAAGTCCCCAGGGTGCGTGCTTTCAGAATGCATGTGCAAAGGTCCCCCGTGCCCCTCTGAGCTTGGTGCCCCGTGCATGAAAATTTGGCTTAATGGATTTGTTGTGTGATTCTTCATGCAGCTGGAGGGACCTGAGCAGTGTTTATCTGTCAGTCGTCCTGCTGCACGGTGGGATGGGGCTCCGCTTAGCCTAGCTGCCTTGGCCTGGCGGCACCCCAGACCCCGCTCTTCTGTGCAGCTTTTTCTCTTTCTGAGCACAGCGGGGATCCAGCCCCGTGGTGGCCTCCTCCTTGCAGCCAAGGACCTGGTGGGCCATGGCCTGGCCTGCTTACCACCAGGCTTCTTGCCACACCACTTATGGTAGGCACAGAGACAACTGCGCCTCCCATTCCTTGGAAAAATCACACATCATCGCTGCAATGTCCTCCCCCACCATTTAAAGCCATCCTTTGGACTGATGTAGACTGTGCCCGCATGTATATTGTTCTGCAATGAATAAATACATATATGTGAAAGTGTAATAAAGAATATATAAAATATGTAGACCTAGGTAACAAGTAGGATAAGTTTACAAATCTTCTCAACAGAAGTGTTTTACTAAGGACACACAACACCGGAAGGTTCAGTCATGCTGCATCTACCCCACCTCCACTGCCTTCTTTGTTAGAGTCACCAGACTGGGCACGACAGAGGGTGTTGGAGTTAAGGCTGAAGGCAGCATGAGTCTAACAATGCCTGCTACTGGTTCATAAAGGTATACAGACCACATGATGATCCAATCCTTGGCCTCTCTGCATAGTAGACTGAGTGATGGCATTGGTCACAAGTGGGCCAATGGTTCTCCATCTTCCCTGAATGTTCCCTCCTCATCTTGCACTCCGTCACCCATCCCATCTCCACCACCCTCCCTGTTAGACCAGGTGGAGCTCGTGCCAGCTGCATGGCTGAGAACTCTGGGGGCAGAACGGTGGTCACACATGGTTCAACTGAAATTATGATTCTATGGAAATGGATGCAACTGGCTGCACAGCCCACACCAAACGGAAAATGTGTATCATTTGATGTACGCGTGTTGGAGCAGGGGGCACCAGTAGAGACTGTTGCATGGGGTTACATCAAAGCTAAAGCCGGCTCAGGATATGACGCCCCTTTTGTCTGTGAACATGAGCAGAGCCTCTCTATGCCTAGAGCTGAGGCAATTAGCAGGGACAGAAGGCGCCCGCACCACGCAACTTATGTTTCTGTTTGGTGATGCTAGTAAGGATGAATGTGAATATCGACCATGAAGCGGTCCTCACCCTGCAGGGGGCTGGCCCCAGAGACTTCAATGAAGCTGACCGACCAGGCATTAGCCTAGTAGTGGTAATGGTTGGTCCACTTCTGCACAGGGCTTGGGTTGGTATCTCTCCCGGCAGCAATTATCCTCCTGTATGTATGTGCCTCGACCAGATAGAAGGTCATTCCTCTCAACTCACTCCTATTTGGTGGGTGGCAAACAAGTCTTTGACTCATATTTGCCATCCAAACTCGTGAAATGCCTGCCCTTGAAGCTGTCCTCCCTTTACCTTTTAAATTTCCACTGATTTCAGTGGATTCCCCTTCCAAGCCAAACAATTTCACCCGCCTTGAAGGCTCCCAAGATTGAGAGGGCTGGAAAGGGTAAAGAGCTCATGCCTCCCAAACAGCAGAAGACAGCTGCAGTACACACAGCACCTTTGCCACACTAGGAAGATTTATCCACCTCACAAACATGACCATGTATCATTGCATCTCGCCTGTTCCTAAAAAACATAATAGAAACTGTACAGACCAAGAAGCCATTTCTGTATCATATATGAAGTTGACATGCGGTACGTTCACGTCATCTTGAGTAGGAAAAGCAGACAACAGTGTTCTCTGATCAACGTTCTTGATCAGATAAATTAAATAGCTATTGATGCAACTAGAAGCCCACATTGTTGTTTTCATTCACCATTTTATGTACATCCACTCCAGAGTCTAGTTGCTTGCCTCCATAACTTCTGCCAGTGGTTTTGATCAAGGTGACCAGATTTTAAGCGCATTTCACGATTTACTCTGCAGCTTTCCAGATTGTGCTAATATTGACAAAGTCAAAGCTCATTTTATAAGAGTTTTGTATCCAGTGACTTTTATGTTTAGCAGTGTTCAGTGCCAGCAGTGTTCACCTTGAATATCGACCCCAGAATTTCGCTGGGGCACAATATTGAGGGCAAAATATTTAAAACAAAATAGACAGGTAAGTGTGTCCAGATGTTCTACACCTAAATCAATATATATGTACCTATGCGCTACATATATCTTCAAGGTATGTAGATCTGAAGTTAGGGATAGTAAATCTATGTTTATCTATGTGCACTAACCTTTTGATATTTTGTCCCTCCACATTCTGTCCTCGATATTCTTGTACCCCGATATTCTGGGGGTCGATATTCAGTAGTACAGTCGTGCCTGCACCAAGTCCTGCAACATTTTGTGGGCCCTGCAGCAAAGCATCAGTCGGGCACCTTCTTTGCAAAACACATTGAAGATTTTTTTAACGTTTACAGTTTCTGGTTTGTCCCTGCCTTCTTCCTTTGCCACAGTTTTTCTGTCACTCCTTTTCTCCTAATTGTAACCATTTCTACCTTTTTGTCTCTGTTGTTCTGGGCCAAAGTCTGATGATGAAAAATAATTGCCGGTCCCCCAAAATCAGTGCTGGTGGGCCCCACTTGTAACCACTGGCTCAAATTAAACACTGGGCATGACCGATGGGAAAAGTAACATACACTGTCTCACACAACAGGGCCTCTCATAATCTGACTTTCAGCATTTATTAGGAGGGTGGGACATTCTATTAACTCTTTATGAACCTGTGCCTCTAATTAGAATGTTTAATGCTGATTGTACCAGTTTCATCAGTGCAGAGATCACTGAGCAACCATGAACACCCATGTCTGTGGGGCACATGGTTCCAGACCTCGGTTTCCTATTCTAAATCATTTTAACCCAGTATAAGTCTTGGAGCTTCAGGTTTTATGGTAATTATTTTTTTTACCATTTCACTCTATATATCTATATTTAATTTTTCGCTCATATTATCTCAATTGATTCAACATATTTTAAGTTCTATGAAAGATTTAATTTAGAACTAAGGTATTTTCACATTAACTAGTAATAGTGCACTGACACTTGATTTTTTGTGAGAAGTCAACCCTATTAGCAGTTTTACTTATTACAACAATTGTCCCATATAAAATAGTGCCAGTGTAGTACAACGGTATTTAAACATCTGCAGTTACTTAAATAAATCCTTTCCCTGTTTTGGCTCCTGTTGCTCCCAATTTGCATCACTTTGGACTTGGTAGTTTTGACTGACAGCATGAGGAGTCCCTCAGAAAAGACCAACTTGCAGTACTTTTCCCTATTAAAAATAATCACAGCCTGGAAATCACACTGTTTTCTGCCTTTGTTTACATGTAAACATAAGCAACAGAAAACTGAGGGTCATATTTATACTCCATTTGCTCTGAATTTACGTAATTCTTTTTTACGCAAATTCGGCACAAACCTAATTCCATATTTATATTTTGACGTTAGACACGTCTAACGTCAAAATATTGGCGTTTGTACCATTTTTTAGATTTGTGAACCTACCTTGCTTCAATGAGATGCAAGGTAGGTGTTTCCGTCTAAAAAATGGTGCTAACTCCATAGCCCCATATTTATCCCCCCATACTAAAATGACGCAGGGGTGGGAGGAGGGGCTAAATAGTGGTGCAAAGCTTGCTTTGCACCATTATTTAACGCCTGGGTCAGACCAGACGTTAGGGGACCTGTGGACCCATTCCCGTGGTTAAACACCATGGAAATGTGTCCACAGGTGCCCTGCTCAAGCCCCAGGTACACCCCCACCCACACCACAGGAAAACCAGAGGATGGGGGACCCCATTCCAGGTAAGTAGGGTAAGGATAGGTAAGTATTAAAAAAAAAATTAAAGTGCCATCGGGTCCCAACTTGGGGCCCCCTGCATGGCACAGGGTGCAATGGCCATGCCCTGGGGACACTGGTCTCCTGTGCTGGCCACTACTGGGGTGGTGGGCATGACTCCCGTCTTTTCTAAGACAGGAGCCATGTGGATGGTTTCACATCAGAAAAAGCTGCTAGGCTGGTTAGAGGCATTTCTTTTTGCCTCTAACCAGCCTAACGTCATTTTTTGGTGCAAACCCCCCTTCTTCCATCCTGCCACCCCACCTGGCTGACGTAATATTTTTGGATGCTAGCCCACCCTTTGCATCGGCTTGCACCATCCCATAAATGTGCTGCTCGTCTGGCACTCAAGAATGGCGCAAGCTGGTGCTAAATGTTTTGATGCAAAACTGCGTATTTGAAGTTTTGCTTCAAAAAGTATATAAATAGGCCCCTGAGAGCCTTAATTATAGTCCAGGGACTTCGATTAAAACAAAACCACAAAGGCAGCTCCTATATAGTATTCAGTAATCTTCGATCTCTTGCTGCACAGCTCTCTCTCCCCCTGGTTTGGTCTGATCATTTTTTAATTCCACTCCTGCTCTCACTTACATCATCGACCCCAACCTATCAACCACCTAGGAAGCTGACTCTGCATCAGTGGTCAAAACTGAATCGCAGGGACTGGTTAGATACTTTAAAACATACTTGCACTTTCTCTTCCTTTACAGAATCTTGTTCAGCAGTAAACTAATTGGATCCCAAACTCCTTAGATATTGTACTACCAACCAAGACGACTATTAAAAACACTGTGCAGAGGGAATCACCCTGGTTCTCCCCTCAGTTGCGGCACCAAAAAAAGGAGTGTAAGAAACTGGAGAGGAAATGGAGGAAAAACTATGGTAATGCCTCCAAACTTGAATATAGGAAAGCGATTAGGTCTTATCATATGGAAATTAAATCCGTGCAGGCAGCTTATTATGCCTCCAGAATAGAACAATCTCCCAACTCCCCTAAGGAGGTCTTCTCTATACTCAAGGAATTATTGAATGAACCAGTCTCTACCAATTCAATAGAAGCATCCAAAGAACATAGTAATAACCTGGAATGTTTTTTCCAAAAGAAAATCCTTGACATCCAGGCCACTTTTCCTAATAACTCATCTCAAGAGCCTATTTTAACATCCCCTGCCGAATCCCACTCTCCGAGACCCACTCTCTCAGTCTTTCAGCCGATGACTGGAAAATTACTTGGGGATTATTTGTCAAAAATAAAATCTGGATCCCCTTTAGATCTTGCCCCTCCGTTTATACTAGCCCAAGGTATGGGCATCATATTGCCTGTTCTAACCAATAGTCTTAGTGACTCTCTCACAACGGGTAAGTTACCACAATCCTGGAAACACGCTAGCCATAAACCTTTATTGAAAAAGCCTATGCTAGATGCTTCTCTACTTAGCAACTATAGACCTATAACTCTCCTCTCAATTGCATCCAAAATAATTGGAAAATATGTTAATAAACAAGTAACAGGCTTTCTGGAAGAGCATAAGCTGCTTCATCCCACCCAGATGGGCTTTAGACCTCAACATAGTACGGAAACTGCCCTTTTGGCGGTGAAAGAAGACACTCGACAACGTCTAGATGCAGGTGGTTATGCAGCAATCATTCTATTAGATTTGAGCACTGCTTTCGATATCGTGGATCACTAAATTCTTCTTCAAAGAATTACCCATGTAGGAATTGAGGGTACCACTTTTAATTGGCTCTCCTCGATTTTGGAAGATAGGTCCTTCCAAGTCCTGGATAGGTCCTTCTTTTACAATACCTTTCCCCTTAACTGTCTGGTGCTGGCCTGAACCGACCTAATACCACAAATTTATTTTCCGCAAAAAGTACTTTTCTAGCCTTGGAACGGGCTGTTAAAAAAGAGACATCAAAATGGTGGGAAGCTGCCTCACGCATAAAATATCTTGAGCATGATCTTATACTACGGGGCTTAAGGATTTTGATTTTTCCTCCTATCGAGATCACATCTCAAGAAAGACTTCAACAGTGGAAAGCTAACTTGCAGACAGCTTCCAATAACATGATACAACAATTATTAGACATAGCCCCAAGAAATCTTCATTGTATGAGATTAATAAATGCACCCAAATTGAACATGAGGATTTGATGCATATTTTTTTTAATATGAACTGAGATACTATTATAACCTTGATATTTTAAAAATGGGTTCTCGATTTTTGGATCTCTATTTCTGATTTGGGGTAAACTGGTCCATACCCTTATTGATAACCCACTGCTTGACAGCAAAACTGGGCATTTCTGAGGAAGGGAGAAATGGACATTGGCAAATCAGTTTTGAACTTAAGGTAGAGAATAGAATCCACTCACTAGTACTGCACATAATTAGGATATCTGCAAGTGAATCCCCAGGGCTCTTATATTTGGGCTGCTTGTGTATCACAGGGAAGGTGGTACTTGGGTTATTATGGATTGTTATGGTGCCCAGGGGTGACAAGAGCTACCCCTCCCTGTCATGGACTGATGCCTGCTTGGGGACCCCCACCATACTGTGCATGCATGGAGGGCCAGAGGGGAACCCCACATTTCCACTGGGTGCTAACACTAGCTGTGAGCTAGGGGTCCTCCTGCCATCTTTCCACCCTGCTAGCCAATGTAAATATCAGGTAGCCATTACTGCCACCCAATTCTTAGTTCACAGGGAATTGCAGGCCACTGGTGGTGGATAAGGCAAGGGTTGTGCCATCTGATTAGTGCTACCTTTCACTCGCCTTGCAAATGGTAGCTGGGTGGCGATTGGTGGTACTTAGTTGAGGTGAGTCACTGTCACTCTATGCAAATGTTGAAAATGGGAGATATTTACTAGCAGATTTCCAAATTTGTCAAGGCGCTTTTGGACAGCACACAGATATCTCAAAGCTTGGAAATATTTGAGTGCCTTCAAGAATGTTTTTTTAATTTTTAAAAATATAATTTTTCCTGGAACTGATACTCCCAACACTCCCTCAAATCTCTGCCCTCCTAACACCATCAAAACGCAGTTGCCGCCTTCCTCTACGTATTTTGTTTTATCTTACCCACAAGATGGAGATTGTTGGGAATTAACAGGCTCACATTTCCCCAGTTGGTTTGAGCACGATAAGCTTCTGGGTATGAAGTGCTATATAATTGCACCTACAATTCATCGCAATACATAGCTGGTTAAAAAGAGATGAGTTATTTTATTAAAATTTAGATTATGGTCTTCCAGCAACTGAGACCAGCCATATTTTGGCGGGTTTCAACATTTGAGAGCTATAAAGTGGACACAAAGTAGGACATTTGTTTACCCTCTAATCCCATGCATGAAGGAATCCTGGAGCTTTATAGGGCAGGGATGAGAGGGCGTGTTCTTTTAATAAAAAAGGAATCTCCTCTCCAAATGGGTATAGTTTGCTGTTCTGCCTGTTGGCATGGTGACGTTGCATACACAGACCTCCGCATTGTGCGGCCAAGCTTTCTTACAAAGTTGGCAACTGTGGACAGACACCTACATACATCTTGTTATTAAGTTGTTGTTAAAAGTTAATGCAAGTTGTGCAACTTGAATAAAATATATGGATTTATTTTGTGAGCTCAATAATATATGTCACAGCTTAAAGCAGGAGTATCCATCGGCATGTGTGGACCAAAGTAATGTCTAATTTTCAGCACACGAGAAAGGATAAGATTAAATACAATTCATTTAAATAGTAATTTTTTTTGTGTTTTTTTCTGAAAATGTGCCATGGGCTATGCCCTTGTAACCAAACGTTAGACAACTCTGGTTTCAGGCATGATCAATTCTTCTGCATCATCATGGCTACAGGAAACAAATATATATATTTTTATAAATATTTTTATTACCGATTTCAAAAGAACAACACACGCACACAACAAACATATTTAAAAGGTAAACCCGTGTTATTTTGATTTTCATTCATTAGAAAGTAAAAGTGAACTACAATGGCCAATAAGGTGGAGAATGCTCTTAATAAAAATGTTGCTTTCGGTGTCTACTACATCATAAGGAGCAAAACAGATATTGTCCCTTATTATGAGTCTGGCAGTCACTAGACTGCCAGACTCGCGGTGGCGGACGGACCGCTGCCAATGTGGGGGTCTGACTGCCACATTACAACCCTGGCGGTCAGGCCGCCAGGGAACTGCCAGGTCCACCAGGATCAGAGATCCAGCGGTCTGGAGGGTTGTGGCAGTCTAAATACGCCAGGGCAGTGCTGCCCTGGGGATTACGACCTTGTTCTCTGCTAGTGGTTTCATGGCGGTTGCACTGCCATGAAAAGACTGGCGGAGAACAGGTGCAGGGGGCCTTGGCATGGGCAGTGCAGGGCCCCCCCTGGCCAGCACCATTGCGAGGGTGCTGGTGCACCCTGCAGGCTACAACATTGCCGCCGGCTCAATTATGAGCCAAAGACAATGCTGTAGCCTGTTTCCCGCTAGGCCAGCAGGCGGAAACTCAGGTTTCTGCCCACTGATCTAGCGGGAAACTCTTAATGATGCTTGTGGGCAGGTCGCCGTGTAGGCAGCGGCCACCCAGTCGGGAGTTTGGCGGACAGGTTTTCCCATAAGCCAAACTCGAAATGGGGCCCATTGTGTTAAAGTCAAAGCATCTTCACCAGTGCAGGAAGAACCTTGACATTCAGATAACAACCTAAGCTAAACTTGCAGGATGTTGTGCCAGCAACAGAGACAGTGTTTTCTTGCAAATTATCATCGGAATTTAAGCTTTCCCTGGCATAGATGAAGATTTTCACAGCTGCTAAAGCTGCCGAAAGGTAGCCCACCACTGGATGTAATTTACTGAAGGTCACTATATTTGTCTCCTCTACAGACACAGTTGGAAGATGCGGGCACTAGTGAGCTTGGGCATCCTGGCCATTCTGACGCTGGGAGCATGTGGACACAGCTGCCTCAAAGGACCCGATCACAAGCCTGTGCCCAGTCCTGAGGAGGGCATGGCTGCTTGTACCATCTACTCAAACGGTAGGAGCATTTACAACTTTCTATAGCACACATCTATCAAACAAATAACCCCCTGCATTGCTTAGAAATAAACACAGACACTATTTATCTTGATTCTACTGTTAATACTACAAATTTGCTCCATTAAGCTCTTTTTTTAAAGTTACTGCTATATTTCTCAATTTTATGCCTGATGTAATGGTAGCAAGCCTTTCTGGCGTCTAAAAAAGGCAGCCAGGGGTGGGAAGTCTCAGGATGGGAGACTATGAAATGAATGACAATAGATAGGGACATGGGAGACAAGAGAGTAGATGTGGACGTACCAGATGGGACAGGAGACTTGGACATGGCAGACAAGGCAGATCAGTAGTGTTTTTCTCCTGTGTGATTCTCTCTTTCTAACGGTGTCACTTGATGTCTTGTATGTCATCCACAACAGCTTCCTGCTGCCATGCAAACTTTACATCCCAGCTGGCCGAATCCCCAGTCATTGCCGTGGACAACTACTACTGGAACAGATGCGGGAATCTCAGTGCACCGTAAGAGAGGCTCTGATAATGTGTCAAAAGTGTGTCTGATGACCTCAGGATCCTTTCTAGCTAGGACTGATCTGAGGCTTTGGGGGGATTCAAGCTGGTGATTGAAAATGATTGGTTTCCTTTGAAGAACTGGAGACCACAAGGATTAAGATCCTACCACAATAGGTTCATTTGACGTAGTGGCTGCATATTAATAGATGAATGATTAAATGATGAGTCCTGTCTGTTTCTGTTGGCAGATGTTATTTCCATTAAAGGATATCAACACCAACTGGCAGCTCAGCTGGCACTGCAGTATAGGGGACTTAGAATCAATGGGTTTAATGTCTGATCTACACCCCACGCTCTCACAAGTGGGTTGTAGAGAGGACAGGTGAGCTGAATGTATTGAGGCAGTGCTAAGAACTGTGCACACCAGATCCTTGATCCCAGTGTCTGTGGTTTGGAACCTTTGGACAATAGAATTATGTTAACTATGGTCATGAATACACAAACGTTTCTTCCTCTTTTAAGGCCGCTATCTTCTCCTACAGCCCTTTATCTATATACAAGAAATCCAGGGCCCCATTTACAAGGCCCGTGACACAGCAAGTGCCCTGCTGCACCGCTGTGTGCCATTGGGAAAGGGCAGAAATGTACCATGTCTATAAGATACGGCGCATTTCTGTCCTCTTCCCCAGCCCTGGTGCACAAATGTCTGCCATGCGCCAACGTAGGAACCCTTGCACCATGGTGCAAGTGTGCCTGCGTTGGGGGGATGATTGTTTTTGTGCAGGAAAGGACATCTTCCCGCACAAAAAAAATCACAAGAGATGTTCTCCTCTTTCTATGTGTGCTTCAGAAAGAGGAAAGAACGAGGGGAAATAAAGCTATTTATCCCTGTTGTGTCACTATTACGTCACCCCTGACGTGGCATAGGAATCAGACGCATTCCTAGACTTGTAAATCTGGGAATCCATCAGATTCCTTTGGGTTCCAGGGGTGTTGCATGGGAACATCTCAGGCAACATCCATGGAATGCCCCTTTCATGCAGTGTTATGTGTGAAAGGGATCCATATTTACGAGGGCATGAAAAGCATGTAAGGTGATTTTGCATGGCCTTGTAAATATGGGCTGGCACACTGCACCACTGGAGCATAAAACAAAAAAATTACACTCCAATGGTGCAGTGTGCCGCTAGGGCCACGTAAAGGAGGCCTCCAGAGTGTTACTGGCACATACCTCTATTTTAATTTGGGGATGTCATAAAGGTACTAAGGTTAAAAGACCTAAAGAGTCTTGTAAGTAAAAAAGTATTCTGGACCTCATTTACAAGAATCTGATGCATCGGCTCTGATTTGTCATATTTCGTGTGCTGCCCTACGACCCCCTACTATGCCATGGAGGCGCTGTATTTACAATACAGAGCTCCCTGGAGCATGTTTTCACAGATGCGTCAGGAATTCTGATGCTACTCCAGCAATGCTAGGAGGCCTCCATTGATAAGAGACCTTCATCAGCTTAATGCCTGCTCTGAGCAAGCGGCAAAATTCTGACACAGTGAAGTCACAGAATGATGCAGGAAATTTAAATTTCACTGCAGTAGTTCTGCATGGCTTTTCCCGTAGGAACGTCTACCTTGTATACATTATACCTAGCACAGGTATAATGTGACGCAAGGCTTTACAAACTGACACACTGGACCCGTTGCGTCAGTTTGTAAATATGGAGCAGTGTAGAACACTGCTTGCGCCACAGCTGCACCAAATAAGTTAAACAATGATGGCCTAAACCCCTTGTAAATAAGGCCCTCTGTATTATAAATACAAAGATGTTGCCTGCTAGGACTATGTGTACATTGTGATGAATTGGCCAGTTTTCCTTATCAACATTACAGAGTTACAAGTAGGTGATCATTACAAGGGAATACGGCATGGGAGGAGGAGAATAGGAGGACACAGCTAATGCAGGAGATATCGAACAGAGGGGACACTGGGGATGCAGAAGCGTAGGGGTGACTTTGACTTAGCGGAGGAGTGGGTCTCTGTAGCCAAGGTTGACTGCCTACCAAACCGGGAGACCTATTTATCAGACTTTGAGTTGGTGAAGAGGAAAGCCTTCAGTTCTCTTGATCTGCAAAATAATGTCTTACAGATTTCAGGGCTTTGGGTGAGAAAACTCTCCTAGCCATGCCTATCTATGTAGTGGCGAGTGCAGTCAAGTGGAAGTGGATTGGCGACCATATTGATCGAGTGGTAAGCAAATGTGGTGAGTCTGGTGGAAAAAGAGGTAGGGTCAATCCAGCCCGGCACTGTAGAAGAGGCAGAGGATTTGGAAGCTGAATCCTGCTCTTACTAGGAGCCATTGGTGCTGACCATCCCTGCAGCACGGAGTACATCAGCAGCAGTTGTATGGGCTTCATGATGTGGCTGTTTGGTTTTTAGGGAAGTCCACGGGAAGCTGAGTTTGACGGTTCTTAAGGGACTTCTTTGAGGCTATTTCTCGTGTAATGAGAATTTTTACACCCAAGGTGCTAATTTCAATGTCCATATTTAAGGTTTCATTTAAAGTTTGGACTGAACTGAAAATCATCCAACTTCTGGAGGAACGGAGTACAATCTACGGCTGAATTTACTCCACCATAGGTCCATTCATGTGGAGAAAAATCAGCGGGTGAATTCTAGTCTGTATTTAGACTTTCCTCCAAAAACTGGAGGCATTTCAGTTCCCTCCAAACTCTAAATGATGTATGAAGTCCAAAATGTCATCTAATGGTTCTTACATTCTGATGTGTCCTGATGTGTCCTCCCCTGCATATGAAGTTGTAGTTGAAAAATGAGGAAATGGAGGGTAAATGTGCAGTATAAAACCTGTCCCATTTCGTGCGGTGCAGAGACCGC
This sequence comes from Pleurodeles waltl, assembly GCF_031143425.1. Lineage (NCBI taxonomy): Eukaryota > Metazoa > Chordata > Amphibia > Caudata > Salamandridae > Pleurodeles > Pleurodeles waltl. The sequence continues at coordinate 958,237,318 of NC_090443.1, forward strand.
CAGCTTTTTGCTGGTGGTATTGACATGTTTTACCGAGCCCTGATATAACATCAAACAGGGATGTGGTTTTGCTGCAAAACAACAATGCCCAGGATGAGCACCTCCATGGTTTGGCCCACCCCCCTTGGCAGAGGGAGACGGGTAAAAGTTGGCAAATAATGTTGGCCCCACAGCCCTTCAGGTCACTGGAGTAACTAGTTTGTAGAGTAAACGCCAATGATCGTGGTTGTTCCCCACCAAATGTAATTATTAACAATCCCTGTGCACCTTTGGCAGGGGTGTGTGAGCGTAGCTGTTATTTGTGTATGAGTTGTGAAGAAGGGTGCAAAGACCAGACATGGATATATACAGGAGTGTGAGAGTGTTAGTGATTTGAAGATGTTTAGTTATAAGCTAAGCTGTTGTCTTAAAAGGACATGGACGCTGAGACACAAAGGGCCAGATTTACAAGGCCCAGTCGTCCCCGGAGCGTCAGTTTTTGTGACGCCCCGTTAGCGCATTGCCCTGCACCATGTTTACAAGGTGGCATTAAGCCACTTTTTGTGGCTTAACGCCACCTTGTAAATACGACCCCTTCACACACAACACTTTGTGTAGATGGGGTGTGCAGGTTTTGTTGCTGTGGGCGTGACAATATTTCGTGAACCTGAGACAGCGCAAAAACAAGGTGGCGTTAGAGTGGCGCAATGAGGAGAAATGCTTTAATATCTCCTAATTTTTTGCTTTTTCTAAGTGTGCTGCATTTTGCAGCACACATAGAAAGAGCAATTTGCAATTTAAGATTGTTTTTGTGCAGGAAGGTGTCCCTTCCAACACAAAAACAATCTCTTCCCCAACGCAGCGATCCTTGTACAAAGGCGCAAGGGAGGCTGCGTTGCTGCTCAGCAGCAAATTTAGCGCTGGCACGGGGGGGAACACAGGAGTGCACGGTATTCTATTAAATACAGAGCATCCCTGCGTTTTAAAAAAAACAGGGCGCGGAGCTGCCAAATTTGGCGCAGAGCGTGCTCCGTCATTTTCTAGTAAATCTGAGCCAAAATGTGGAGATGTTAATGGCAGATGTACCACATTACTAGTATGTGGTGTGCTGAAACTTACAAATAGAGTTTTATTGTGCTCTGCTTTAAGTATCTTGACCAATGTATTAGCTGCACTGACCACAACTTTAAGTGCTCGGTTTTTAGTGCTCTTATTCTTCAAGTATGGTTTTAATTAAGGCACAAGATAAATAAATACATAAAATTATATAAATAAGTATCCCCAGCGAGTAGAAAGTTCGAATAGCATTATAGCCATTCTGACTCTGCCTGTAATGTTTTTAAGGCTCTCGCCTTTGTAATAGGCCCTCACCTGTGGCTCGGGTCTATAACTGAGGTTCAGGGCCTTTAACAACTGTTACAGCCCTCGATGGTGGGTTATAATACTGAATTAAAAGAGACCTCAGTGAATAGTAATATAAGTAGGGACCGTGGTAGGACTATTTCCACATTGCTACCATCAGTGCGATCAGCCACACACCACACTTGTCGGGTGTTTGTCCTGCTATATTGCAATGACTAAGCAGGTATGCTGAGTTTCTTGTTAAAATCAATAAAAAGTGTTTATGACAAAAATATTGACATAATTATGGACATAATGGCAAGTGAAGGTAAAAGAGCTATGAGGAACTTAGTGGTGCTTGTATATGGTGGATAATAATACGTGGCGGTCACGTGGCAACAGCAGCATGGTCAGGGAAAGGGCTGGTGTGAGACTGTCTGATCAAGCCGAAGCCATGCATGTGTAGATAGGAACACAGAAGAGGTTCAGCAGTTGTAAGTAGGATGCGCACAAGATGTTCGACCAATCAGCAAGGAGATGTAAAGAGTGCAGCACAGTTTAACCAATGGAGAGTTAGCAGGAAGTCACGCGGGACGGAACAAGAGCTGAGCACTGGTGGTCGCAAAGGAAAGCGGGTGGAAAAGGACATGAGGGTTGTTAAAAATGGAGTTCGTGGTTGTTAGGCACCTCAGACAGACAGGGACCACCACTCTAGTCAGGGCAAGAGGGCTACACACCTAAGATAACCCCTGCTGACCCCTTGGTAGCTTGGCACGAGCAGTCAGGCTTATCCCAGAGGCAATGTGTAAAGCGGTTGCACAACAGACATGACACAATAAATACACCACAGTATATAAAATAAACTGCATTGCACAAACCATCATTAGACGAAAAACAACATGGACCAATAAAACCGTGATACACAAGCAGTTGTCAGAACATCACACAGGTTACTAGTACTCTGCAAAAGCAAGCAGTCGTCAGACCATCATCGTCATAAACGAAAAATAAGAGAATGCATTTCCATACTGCATATGTCATAATACTTTATAGGGAAAACATTGCTGAAACATTCCTATAAGGCATAGGCCATAACAAACACTCCCTCCCCCTGCACACCCAACAGGCCCTGACAATATGTCCATCTCCCCAACAAGGCAAAATTGACACATAACATAACCTCAGGTCATGAGAGGCAGGAAAAATATAGAGGGTTAGAAAACACATAGATTGCTCATCATCCCTGGAGTACACAACTTACCATCTTCATTGCACACCATCAGCATTCTCAAAGATACAGATTTTCTGACTATACCGACAGATCCTGTGCTCCTGAACCTCTAGTATATAATGCATGGTAGCGTACATCAGCTGGAGGCTGCAATGCTCCCTGCACCCCTTCTGTAATGATTACAGTCACTTCAGGGTGACTGTGGGGCACTGAGACATCTGCTTGCCTCCTACAGTCATTACCGTAATGCTCACACTGAATTGACAGGATTGGTGCCTCCAATGAGAGTTCCTCCCTGTTTTGTCAGTGGATCCATAGAAAAATGCCCCCCCGAGCTAGGCTGCTAATCTGGGGGGCACCCACCACTGAAAGCTGTGTGGAGACCTCATGGGGTCTTCTCCTGTGCCTCTTGCGAGCATGGATGGCTGCCCGAGAATGATCCCACAGCCACCGTCAAGGCAGATTACCCCCATGGCTCCTGGGCACCATTGCAGTGCATCTGAGCCTCTATGGGCCGCTGCTCACAAAGACCAGATCTCCCCTGGTCTCCGGTGGAGTGGCTCACAACCGCATCTGGATTCACCTGTACCCAGCGAGGTACGCAAACTCACTCTGGCAGCCGCATGTGTCCATGTGAAGTCACAGCCGACCTTGGGACTCCTCACCCGGGCCTTGCGGCACCAGTGGGGAGAGTCGGCTCTCTTCCTCACTCATGTAGCAGGGCAACCCACTCTTCAGCATGGGTTGCGGACCCTGTCGTCAGCCTCTTGCGGCTCGTAGAGTGCCCCCCCTTCTCACAAGGTCCTGCACAGTCAGCCCGGGATGCAGCGGTGAATGGCCCAAAAGGTGGTGCCTGCTTGTGCCCCCGGGGCATGGCATGGAGCGCACTCATCTGCTCTAGGTCAGCGGTCTCCTCGCGACTTCTCCACTTCTGGAAGGGGGTGGGCCCTGCGCACGAGGACACAGATGCTTTTTCAGCACCCGGAGCAGATGCGCTCAGAAATCAAATAAAACACTCTTTACACGCTTCAGGAATAGCACAAAGCACTCTTGAGAAAAAATACAGCACTCCTCCGGCATTGAGGCACTCTACACTCTCCCAGCAGAGGGCAACAGCACAAAAGCAATGCAAGTACAGAGGGCAGGCTAGCAGGCCAGCACAAGAGTCCAGAGAGCAGTAGCAGTTCCTCTTAGTGATCTAGCAGGTCACGGGTCAGCACAACAGCAGAGCAGTCTCAAGGCGGTTCCTGGCGAGTTCTTCCAGCATCTAGTGCCCAGCTCAGCAAAGTCCATCAGTGGCTCTTCTTTGTCTCAACCCCTTGTACTTATACTCATTTGGCACAGCTTCCCCAAAGGTGTGGATGGGGTTCCAACCATCTCTAACCAGTTCCAGGAATGTCCCCTTCTCTTCCAACACTGGCTCCAGACATCAGTAGGGGGTAAATGAGGATTTTGTGTGAGGCCAGGGCACAGACTATACAAATGTAAGTGTGCCTCACCTCTACCTCTCCCAGCCCAGGAAGACCACTCATTATGCAGATATACTCCTGTTACAATTCCACCCTCCCTGTTTGATGGCTGTCTGGAAAGTATGCACAAAGCCCAGCTGTCACTACCCCAGACGTGGATTGGAGTCAAGCTGCAAAAGCACCAGAGTTATAAGCACAGAGAAAAGCCCACTTTCTAAAAGTGGCATTTCTACAATGGTAATAAAAATCCACCTACACCAGTAAGCAGCATTTCTCACTACCATTCCAACCATACTGAACATACCAATGCCACCCCTCATGGATCAGAGAAAACCACTTAGCCATATGAAAGGGCATTTGCAATGCAATCCTATGAGAGAGGCAGCACTCAAAGCAATGAGAAACCAAATAGGTTGTTTGTCACTACTAGGATAGGCCACACAACCAGGCACATGTCCTACCTTCACAGAACTCTGCCCACAGGGCTACCTAGGATCTACTTTAGGGGTGACATATGTAGTAAAAGAGGAGTTGCAGACTTGGCAAGTAAATTTAGATGCCAGGTCCCTGCGGCATAAAACTGCGCACACAGGTCCTGCGGTGGCAGGCCTGAGACAGGTTTGAAAGGCTACTTCTGTGGGTGACGCAGGCTGCGCTGCAGGCCCACTAGTAGCATTTAATTTACAGGCCCTGTGTATAAAGGATGATCCTGTATAAGGGACTTACAGGTAAGTTGAATAAGCCAATCAGGTGTAAGCCAATCATACCAAGTTTAGAAGGGAGAGCACATGCACTTTAGCATTGATCAGCAGTGATAAAGTGCCCGGAGTCCTGTAGCCAACAAAAAGAGTTCAGAAAATATATAGGGAGGAAGGCAAAAAGTTTGAGAATGACCCTTCAGAAAGGGTCAGATTCAACAAGGGCAGAAAGACTACAGATAACATGCCAGTTCAAGGGTGCCACAATTTCAAAGTATCTACCAAGTGATGTATGTGTCATATAAGCAAATTGTGGGCCTCCCGAACAGGATTGTGAGCTGCCTGGTTCCAAGCTTCCCCTCTGATTACCAAGCTCTATGAGAGAGATCTTGGCATCCATCCAGTAACTTTGCCTTTCTAAACACATTAACAACAGACTCATTTTCATGCCCTGTGGTCTGTAGTGCCTAGTGATGCCTTCTTTATAACTTGACTATTGTATTAACTTTTTCAGGGTTTTTAGCCTCTACAATTTTCCTGCTAAAACCCTGGTGCCATTTCTATGACACGCACAGACATTTAGGTTTACTAATTCTGTTCAAGGCTGCAGCAAGTGCAGAGCTAACGTGTGATGTCACCAATTACGACAGACTGCAACAAGCCTGAGTCAATTAAATTTACGTACTAGATCCCAGCCCATCTGCTCTAGGACGCATTTGCATTGCACATGGATTTACCGCCCGCCTTCTATGCTATGTAATGATTTTGGCAAACAGTGCCTCTCCGTATCAGCAGAGTACAGCGTATGTTGTAAACAACATCCCTTTGTGTTACAGGTGTGAAAATTACCTCAGGAATATCCATTGTTTCTACCAGTGTTCTCCACATGCGGCTCACTGGATGCACGCAAACTTCACGGCGGCCATAGTTCACGTTCCACTGTGCCAAAGCTTCTGCGATGGCTGGTAAGTCCCGGCATTATTTTGGATTGAGGTATGTTCTTTGGGTCAGAGTCAGGCGTGTGATGTACACTGTCCATGGTAAGTCCAGATTTGCCCCACTCTTCAATTTTTTGGACAGCAGCGTTATTGCATCAAATGTATTGGAGAAGGGGAGGTGAAACGACACACCGTTTAATTCACGCATCACATTTTGTCCAGGTCCCTGTGAACATCTAGTACATCTTACCACATTCCTGGTTGAAGTTATTGTTATTTACTTTGTGTCCCTTTTGAGTAACCCATGGTTGCAACCACATCCAATTTGAAGTCAAGAGACCTGGGGACAAATCTTGGCTTCCTCATTTGAGCCTTGATTCTCATTTTAGGACTATCCCTTTACAAGTAATATCCGTTAAGTATCAATGGTTCAGTGTATATTTATGTCAGTGCTGAACTGATGCATTACAGATCTGTACTACCACTGTCTGCCAAAAAAAAATCAGAAATGGCTGAAATGAGGAATCTGTGTGAAAATATAGACAACATTTGAATTACACTTAAATATTTGTATTTTGTAGGTGTATTTATCAAATTTGATATTGATCAACAATACTCAGTACAATAAAGCTTGAAGGCACACATTTAACAAAAAAAGAATACAAATGAGAATAAGCAAACACATCATAATAACAATAGAGACCGTAGGCAAAACATTAACAAACGCACAAAAAAATCACAATACACTTAACATCTGAAATTGGATCAGCATAATAAGAACCAACCCTAGATCACAGTAGACAAGAGACCATCATCCGCTGTTTTTTTCGATTTTTAATGTAAAACTTTGGAACCCAGTTAAGTAATACAAAAACAGGTAATTGACTCCAAAGTTTCACATCAGCTAGCCTACATCGAGAAGATTACCCCCAGATGTCCAAATGAAACTAATTTGACAAGTAAGCAGGAAAGACACTCCAGATGTTTTTCCACAATACATTAGAATCTGAATTCCACGTAATGCTTTCATTTTTTCCAGGATGTGAGCAGATATAGTTGGACGTTATCCATGCTTTGCTGAGCATGCTGTGAAAAATGTCTATCCGGAGCACCAGGATCTGAGTGACATGTGCAACGCTTGATACCACAGACCATAGGCTGAAATGATAGGTGCAAGGGCGACCATATATCCATTGAACCACAATGGGAAAGCCCAGATCACCGAGGAGCACTGGTTACCAGCCTGAATGGGGAAGAAGAAAAGTGCCCAATGTGGACTCTTCTCATGTGGACTCGCTGGTTATCTCCAGCGGCGGCCCCTGCAAATCTCAAGCGGAGGGGTGGGGGGGGGTCTAAGGACAGGGATGAGGGAGGTGGGAATAAATAAAACAAATAATAATTTTATATCATGCCAGAGCTAGCATGATAGGAAGACCAGGATTGATCTGAACGGCTTGTTCTGCCGCTCAGACAGTGCCCTGGGGTCTGTACAGTTTCTCCAGTCCGGATGTTCAACACAGCCGGGTTGAAGAAACCTACATGCGTATGTGTGTTTGGCCGGCCTGAGATTGCCAGCCAAACACACATGCGCACTTAAGTGCACAAACTCTCCTTTCCACCTCACGTGGCCCAGCCTCACCCCTCCCTGAATACATTGCTGGCTGAGCCAGGAGCTGAAAGATAAAACGATAATGAAATATCATTTTATCTTTCAGCTCCTGGCTTAGCCAGGGGGGCATGCTCCTTCGCCATTGTGAAGGAGCCGCCCCTGGTTACCTCCCCAAGAAATTAAACAAATCGAATCCAGCACCTTTCTTCTTACTCCCAGTTTCTGGTCCAAGTGCCTGGGCAACAGCCCATAGCCAATGGTATCAAATGTGGTATACGGATGTAATATAATTAAAATAGCAGGACATCTCATTTTCTGATTGCAAAAAAGAGGTTTCATAACTGCATCAGTTCCCCAGCAAGGTCGAAATCAGCTAAAAATCTGAAAATAAGGAATTGGCCTGAAAATATATTCCTGCATTTGGATGATAGGGATGGATTCTGGGGTTTCTCCAAAGATCTATAACAGAGTTTTTCAAGATGTAGTAATGTAATAGTATTCTTTGCTGCTAAGGGATATAACCCATCTTATAAAAAGTGTTTACTAAACGCGAAATGTTGGAAGACAATAATGTAGTATATATTTTTTTACAACCACCTCTGCAAGATGACTTTGAAGTTCACAGATTTTCTAATTCCTTTTTTACATAATGCGAGACATCACTCTAAAACAATTTAATTCAGAGTTAACATCAGGGCCTCAGATGATGGAACCTGTCCCATTGTTCTGTGTCAGATCAGCTAATCCTTAATGAGAGAAAGATCCCAGAAAATGAATACATTTGTGGGAAGGCATGTTCTCCACTCTCTTGTTAGAGGGCTGACTCGTTAGTTCGCAACATATTTTAAATAGTTCTCAAGTGAAATTGCGGGAGTCAGCAATACATATTTGATAATGCCTTAGCGTGGCCATCAAACTCACCCTCTTATAATTCCTGGGGTGAGATAAAAATGCTCTTTTGACGGATTCAAGTTCTTATTTAATAAACCTTCTTTTTAAATATATTACTTCCTCCTTCAAGGTCAATACGATTTTGGTAAATAAAGGATTAGAGATTATAGGCTACTGGGGTACTTTGCTTTTCCTGTCAGGAATTCATTTATCTAAGGTCTTTTTGCATTTTTATATCTCGATCCCCCCCTCACATCTGTGCCCCCACGCTCTTCGAATTGTACCTCACACCTCCCAGCCTTTGAGTACGAGCACAGCAACAAGTTTATTTTTCTGGGATTTGACTAAATTCTAGCATGAAAGACAAGGCCTCGGCCCACAAATGCAGCATTTATCATGCTAAGGGAAGCATGTGATGATGCCCTTACACATTTCTGGAAGAAGGTGTACTTACTGTGTTGTCTAAAAAAGGAAATGTCCCTTCTCCTGGAGGCACATAAATCTGCTTCCTCGTCTGCTGCAGGGTACCATATGGCTGGAGCATTTGTTTGAGTTCAGAGTCCTGCCAACAATAAATCGGGCCTTGGTGAGCATTTTCCTTTAAATTCTGGCACCTCGTTATAAATAATCTTAGACAGCCTCCATTTTCTTTTAAGTACCTGCAACTAGCCCTCTGTTGTTATGAAGCTGAAACACATGAACAGGTTTTCAAATTCTTTTAGGTTTCCTGGGTGAAAAGTATTTGAAAAAAACTTGCTGTTTAAAAAGATCGAACATATCGAACTTAAAGACACAGTCGAGAGATACCTTAGGATATGTGTTTGTTTTTTTCTCCATTGTTTTCAGATGGTTTTTAATTTTACTTACTTTTGCACTCGCATTTTAAAGGCAAGCTCTATGGGCTTTTCCAATGCTTGTTTATCGAATTGATGGAGTGAGACTGTAGGTATAGCATGTACATTGACATATGTAAAAATGTAGACTACAAAAATAATTACGAAACATAATTATCTCCCAACAAAAATATCCAACTTTTCAAAATCATCATGTTCAGCCAGACCCTCTTCCCACCCATCATAGGACTTGGTTACATTGCAATTTTGTTCTACTATATTTGTGGCAAATGCTCGATGGTGGCTTTAGGTGCATTTCTGCTTTTTGTGAATAGATATATTACATGGTCTACAAGTTGGAAGTTACATTTTTTAATCTTCAGTCTTGTAGTCTATGTTTTGTTGTCTGTATTTTTGAATACTATGGCTCGTGGATGAGATGGGATGGACTGAGCAGAAGACGTGAAAGATGATGTGGTTGCCACTAGCTCAGCTTGATATAAAATATTTCGATTAACATCTCCTCACACCTAGAGCTCATCGCTGTGAAAAGCAGGCACACCAGATAACATGATATATTTTTCATGTGGTGAACAATGTAAAATACTTTTTATGGTCTAAATATACATACAGCCCTCAAAGGGGACATGGGATTTAACAAAAGACAGGATGGGGATTGTATCCACATGGCCACACTCCACTGGGCGGAGCCCTGCATCCCAGGAGACAATCAGGTATGGATTTGTCTTTTAATTGAGTAATATGTGCAAGAGGAATCTCAACTTTACACAGATTAACAGAGAAGAAACAAACTGAGGAGGAACTAAAAACACAAACAAGAACCAGAATGAACAAGAAAATACAAGTCCCCAGTTGTACGTAACCTGCCCACACTTCTCCCAGCTGTAATGAAGGCTGCTGCTATCACCATGAGCCAAATTAAGTTACTTCTTGCTAAATCTTGTGAGGGGCATTCCTTTGCTACTATTACAATAAGCAAAGGGATCTTTTGGTCTTGGTGGAACAGTGCTAGAAATGCCCTTTTCATGGTACACTAACCCCAGGTGTATCAAAAAGTAGTTTCACCATCACTGCCTTTAACTCTGTACCACCCCACAACATCCTAAAACTTTCACAGAAATAAAATCTCCAGCTCCAATGTAGGAACCTATGGAGTCAGTCAAACTCAGCTACAGTTTCTATACATTGAAGGAAGGGGCAAGAAATAACTTGTATCTCATTTTAATCAGGTTTGATGCATGCAAAGAGGACCTCACCTGCGTCCGAAATTGGATGACCGACTGGACAGTTGACGAGAATGGAAACCAGTGCAAAAATGAGTGCATCCCCTACAGCCAGGTTTGTATAGTCACTGTGGTACTTGTAGAGAAGAATCTTGGACTTGCACAGCTCTAGGAATGGATCAGTGACATAATATCGAGCCCCAAAACATTGGGATGCACAAATATTGTGTCAAAATGTTGTTGACACGAATATCGTTTCCCTATACATATAATGGAAAATACAAAAATATCGAAAAAAATATTGATTCACACTAAGATTGTGAAAAATATGACAAAAATATACATTTTCATTAAATAGACAGTATAAGATAGTAAATGTTAAATATTGTAATACATAACATTAATATAATGTACATTTAATAAATGTGACATTTATTATTAAAAATAAATATTTACTTATATAAACATACAAACATATGTTTATATGTGTATGTTCATGTATACATATATATAACATACCACTAGTATTAAAAATATATATTGAATTATATTTTTGTTTTGCCTTTTTATCAATTTATTAATATAAAAACATACATATATTTATATATGTATATAAACATAAATAAATTATAAAAAAATGTATCAAAACCAAATATAAAACATTAAATAACTTACCAAAATAATTAAAATAAAAAAAATCTACCAAAAATAAAATGTATATATATCATAAAATATAAAATGTAAATCAACTCTTAATATTGCAGGAATTAAAAAAAATATTATTAAATATATTAACCTCTGGAAATAAGAGCATTATACTTGATAGATCCAAAATGTATTATACCCACTCCAATTTCTGCAACAGTAGGGAAAGCGGTAGACTCATAAAATTTACTATTCCCACTCCAGTATGTGCAACAATAGGGAAAGCGTTGGACTCAGAAGGGATGAAATTTACTATTCCCACTCCAGTCTGTGCAACAATAGGGAAAGCGTTGGACTCAGAAGGGATGAAATTTACTATCCCCACTCCTGTCTCTGCAACAATAGGGAAAGCGTTGGACTTAGGAGGGGTAAAATTTACTATTCTGCCTCCAGTCTGTGCAACAGTAGGGAAAGCGTGGAAAGCGTTGGATTTCGGACAGGTAAAATTTACTATTCCCACTCCAGTCTGTGCAACAGTAGGGGAAGCATTGGACTCAGAAGGGGTAACATTGACTATTCTTTCTCCAGTCAGTGCAACAGTAGGGAAAGCATTGGACTCAGAAGGGGTAACATTGACTATTCTTTCTCCAGTCAGTGCAACAGTAGGGAAAGCATTGGACTCAGAAGGGGTAAAATGTACTATTCTTTCTCCAGTCAGTGCAACAGTAGGGGTAGCATTGGATTCAGGAGGGGTAATATTTACTATTCTCACTCCAGTCTGCACAACAGTAAGGAAAGAGTTGGAAAGAAGAATGTAGTTCACTTAAAACACATAACATAATATGTTAACTAATGCACCAAAAATGTAAATATTATAATATTAAAATTATATATATAAATTTAAACAAGATTTACACATTTTACATCATTATTAAATGTTTTTAGAAATTAATATCAGCTAAACAAATGTTATTAGTTGATTATTATAAAAAGGTCTAACAAAATGAACATTATTAAATAAAAAAAATGTATTAATAAATAAGTGATAATTAATTATTACTTAGCTTCCGATGAGCCTGTGAACACAACCTACAACTAATGTATAATTTTTAAAACATAAATATTGAAAAGAATACACAATTATGATTCAATTAAAATGTTTAATAAAAATCGAGAATTAATGAGTAATTAATTATTATTTAATTAACAATTAATTAATACTTAGGTAACTCTCCACCCAATACCCCTACAAATCCAGCAACCTGCAGCTAATATAACATAAAAAAATAAAAATATTTATCAATTTGCATATTCATCATTCAATGTAATATTTTATTGAAAATTTATATTTACTTAATAATTAATTAATACTTAACTTTCCCTGCAAGCCTCAACACTCACTAATGATATAGATAACATAAAAAATATAATTATTAAACAATATGCATGATTATAATTACATTAAATATTAATAATTAATTATTACTTAATTACCTTCCCATCCTATACCCCTACAGACCCAACAACCTGCAACTAATATGTAACATAAAAATATAATTATTACATAATTTGCATAAGTATAATTCACTTAAATATTCTATTACAAATTAATAATTAGTTGATAATTAATTGATACTTAATTAACAATTAATAATTAACTTCTCACCATATACTCCTGCAAAATTTACAACCCGGTACAACACTATAAATGACTATTAACAATTACATAAAAATAATAACTTAAAATTTCTAATTATATTTAAAAATATTAACAGCAATTATAATATTAACAACAATTATACAAACAATATTCAACTTGTATAATTAAAATATAACTAAAACAGATACAGATAGTTTAAAAATGATATTTTTTCAACTATATTGTTGAAAATGGTATTAAGGGCACAGATATAGTTGCAAACGATATTACCTAAAATCGATATGAATATCAGCAATATTTCTGCATCATGATGTTTCTGTGTCACGATATTTTAAAAAAAAAACTCAATAGTTTATCCAATGTTTTGTCCAAACATTCTAGGAATCGGTGACTTTGTTAGACTTTTACCTTGAGACTGAAACAGCAGATTTGTTTTCTCAGAAGCTTAGTTTGTTCAGACTGTTTTGTGATTCTGTAGGGTGTGGTTCGAGACTAACACCTTTTCATTGCAGGGCAATGATCTACATGGGAGACTGCAGACAATCTTTCTCTTTAGGGTGACTACCCCACTTCAAGCCATTAAATGTACTATTGCTAGTCCTGAATGTTTCACCTACAAATCATAGATGTCAGATGTGTTAGTGACCTCAGTTCGATAAAAGCAAAACAAGGCTACATCTCTCAGAATGCATTATGGGTTCACACAAAAGTGCACGGATGGAATCTGCATCTGTAAGGGAAGGGGTTGCCTTACTTCCAAAGGCGATAAGATGTCTCCTGTTGTATCTTGCAACCTGAAGAGCAGTGTCACAGTTGCCTGCAAAACAGCCTGTTTTGTCACCGAAAGCCCTCTATAGACACCTACAGATATTCTAGAACCTTGAATTACTGTGCCCATATTTGGTGGCGATCAGTGTGACATTCTAGCTTCTGGTGCTAGTATGTGAAAATGAAGATTCGAAAAAAAAGTCAAACTGTTTCACACACGATTTGGGTTTCAGAGGGCGATTTTTTGTGTAAAGTTGTGTGTTGGCCTTGTCTGGAGCAGCTTTTATGCAAAGGTAAATGCACAATTTTGAGAATTGGTAAAGCAAGCGTCACAACAATTTGCTGACTCATATGTCATGTATTCACATAAAAAATGCATGTTTCTTTCCTTTTTGCATTCGTACCAAAATAGAATGCTGTCGCTTTTACATTTCTCCAGTTCCCTTCATTATCCATCCTCTGTATTTTACAATTTCACTATACATATATATACCATAATTAGTTCTGCACACATATAGGGCCCGATTATGAGTTTGGCGGACGGGAATGCCTGTCTGTCAGACTCCCAACGAGATGGTTGCCACCGTGCTGGCTAACTCCCCGCAGGCCTCATTAAGACTTTCTCGCTTGGCTGACCGGCGGAAGCCAGGGTTTATGCTGGTCAGCCCAGCGGGAAAGTGGCTGCAGCATTGTTGCCAGCTCGCAATTGATCCGGTGGTAAAGCTGCTGCCCCCAGGGGGCACCAGCACTCTTGTAATGCACACGTGCGCATTACAGGGGTGCTAGGCAGGGGGACCCCTGCACTGTTCTCCGCCAGCCTTTTCATGGCAGTGAAGCCGCCATGAAAAGGCTGGCCAAGAACCAGGTTGTAATCAGCAGGGCGATACTGACTTCAGCGCCGCCCTGGCTGATTCCAACCTGTGCCACCGTCAGCCCATTGGGATCTCCGATCCAGGCGGAGACAGCGGTAGGTTGGCTGGGCTGCCTGCCGATTTCGTAATGTGCCCGTCGGACTGCCACAACCGTGATGGTCTTACAGCCACCGTGAGTCTGGTGGTCCGAGGACGGCCACACTCGTAATTAGGCTCTTAGTACTGAGTTTTCCTATTTGTGCATTATTTCCCAAAACTATTAGTATAGGGACAATCTTTGGTTCTTCACCAGTATTAAGCTAAAGTGTCGTCCCAACACAATTATAGCTGAGAGAAGCTGCCAACAGATGCTACACACATACATGCACTGTGGATACTGCACTATGGACTTACCTTTTGCTCAGTATATTGAGACAGACACTGATGCTGTAATTGATCTTGATTCTTGTATTTTAAGTCTGGGGGGTATTCACCCTGAGAAAGCTCAAATGGCTACTACTGGCTTGACTTAAAGCCAAACATGTGTTGGCTGAGTTTCACGTAATATAGGTAAAGAAGATTCCCCATAGGATACCAACCAGTTTCATAACCATTTCTACCAGCCCCTTACTTTGTGGTAGTCTTCCAAGTCATTTATGAGACGTGGTCACTTACACGGAAGAGGCTATACAATGGGAGTTACAACTGGCCACTACTAAAGAAACCTGAGAGGCACCATCAGATGTATCCACTATTAAGTATTAGTTGGATACAGACCATAGGAATCTCCATTTTGTTTTAATTTGCTAGTTTGAGCCATTTGCCACCTATCCACTTTCTGACCTGACAAAGGCAAGGCTTTCATCTCGCTTAGGTCGAGACATTGAGTTGCTTAGTATCACCTGTTATGTAAGGTCAATACTTAATTTGTAGAAAATATATATCCCCAAAATTGGGAGGCAGGCCTTACCTGAAGTGCCACTTCTGCCCGGAGACCTTGCCACCTCTCCCAGCAGACCGACCATCAGCTGTACCTTCAGCATGGTGGGTAAGAGGCATGCAGAACATTTGACATCTCTGTGAGTGGTAGATCACAAGTCTGATGTCCAGCAAGGCCTGTTGAATCTTCCTAGCTTCCGATGATGAGAATTTGGGTGCTATTAATCTGGGGGACAGTAATATCTGAAATTGACAACACAAATGCTATTTATAAATAACTTAATATTAACATAAAAGCAAGTTGTTATTGCTTACCAGTTATTCTAATTATATTCCATTTGATATGAATTACATTTATTGAAGTGTGTTATTTAATTATATTATATTTGGTATGTATTATATTTATTGAAGTGTTAATTTACAATTGGGACGCACTGTCTTGATACCATATATGTTAAATAAATTGAAAATACCTTCAGGATCTACCAGCATTACAAGGTGCTGTTGACCTGGAATGTAAAATTCTCATTTATCATTCTCATTTTGCTTGGAATAAAACATAAGCAGTTCTTAGAAAGTTGGGAATGGGGACAGCTTGAATTTCAAATAGTTCCAACAATTTCCCACCTTTTTAACAGACGTTTCCTCTGGAAGATTGTGGTACAATTGTAATAGGATGTTGCATCCTTGATAGCAAAAGTCACACAGAACACTAAAGCTATGTTGTTGAGTAAGCGATGTCACACCAACAGCGCATCCCATGCCTCACATGGAATGCCCTTGCACAGCTAATAGAATATGGTAGTGAGGCCATATCACACCAACCTATGCACAGCACCGCACAGCACCAAAGCAATATACCCAGTACAGTCATTCGAGGCTATTAGTTAGGTGACCCTGTGAGTCCTTATCCTCACAGAGGTGTCCCAACCCCTGTTTTAACTACACCAATCAGACACCACCATTAAATTTGTCACTCCTCACAGGTGTCTGCTTAGGTGTTTTTAATTTTTTCACTAGATTAGCTGGATCCCGATCTTTCCAGAAACAAGTTTATTTACGCACTCCCTCCTGTTCCTTTAACAGTGAGGTTGAGTCCGCCCAGGTGGCACTGTCCTACCTGGGTGGGTCTAGGTGGTCAAATGATGAAGCATGACACTATATAGTGTGTGAGACCACCTAGTCCGTAAAAGGAACTCCCCCCGGTGTCTCTCCCTGCGCATGCACTCTGCAGTTACTTACTGACATTTCACTGACATTACCCTTCCAAATAGGAACACGTACAACCTAGGGCTACGCTGGTACCCGCGATGCCCTCTTTAGAGAACCCCGTACTTTCTTGTGTACTTTCAGTCATTCGAAGCCAACATCACCTCCCACTTCAAACACAACCACCCATATTAAAGCTAATGGAACCTGTTAGTCACACCACACCATGACCCACAAAAGGCACCAAAGCAAAGTATTATTGCCACAGGAAGTACAGAACAACACATGGCATAGCCCACAGAAACAGATTTATTAGGCCTTTCACCACAAACCAGCATTTCCGGGAATGGCTTTTGCAAAGCAATACACCAGCCATGGAACATATTCAGTGCTGATGCCAATGCTCATCAAAACAATAGAACACATTAGCAAGACCGCCCGGACCCACTTGTGTGCAACCTGCTTCCATAGCTATACAGCTGGCAAGTTGATGGTGCCCCAACGCGCCACAGACACCTCTTTCTAATAAGGGTTAGAAAACCTTCTTCCAGCTCGCCACTGCAGTCATGCAGACAACTTGACACCAACAGACATACTGCTGGTCATGGGTTGCCATCTCACAATGCTACCTAACATTATGGGCTTGGCAGTAGACAACCATTCACCTTTGTGGTCCAAAATACATAGCGAGGCCTTTCGGCTTCCTAAATTCTACATAAATCCAGCCACAAATGTCAGAAGCAATTTCAAACACATTTTATTCATCTCAGTAAAGCAACATGGGCCATCAGTAATCCCTATATTCAGCAGAGCAGCCGTCACTATAATTTCCAACAACCATGACTCCAGTCAATGAGAAATCCCAGAACCGCCCAGAAGAGGCACCCAGACTTCTGAGAGTGCTATAGAAATAGAAGTACACCATACAGCTGATGATAACATAACACGTGTGCCCTCTTCCCTCCAGATGTATGAAAATGGGACAGACTTGTGCCTCAGCCAATGGGGCGATTCGTTCACCCCGAGCCAGACCTCATGCCATTGCCTGGAGCTGAACGAGACGGATGAGCTGGCCTACAAACATATCATTGAAGCCAACTCTGAGGAGAGCGGTGAGAAGCACGATTGTCAGCGCAACCCACCAGTGGCGGTAGAGGTGCCAAAAAATGAGGAGGAGGAGGAGGATGATTGATGACACCAAAATGTCGTAAGTGAATAATAATGCGACGTAATTATACTCTACTTGTGTTTCAAAAGGGTTGCTTACGCAGAGGGAGGAGACACCCAAAGCAAATTAATTTGGAAACATTGTTTGAACTGGTAGCATTGCATTTATTTTCACTCTGTCCTCATTTGAAACAATACAGCCTCAGCCAATGTGTTTCGTTCATAAATATGAACTTCTTCAGGGCGTATTAGTTCAAGCAACACTAAAGTTAATTGGTGAATCCAAGGGCAAAATATCATTCCAGATGAGGTCATATCTCATAAACTCATTCTGCCCAAAGTGGTTAATCAAATTAATGGTTTTGGTGATAAGTATCTCCCACCAAATTATCATATTCAGGAGTGGGTATGTCACATTGTAGACACCGGCATCTGTGCCCCACGCTAGACAGGCACCCAAATGCCTTGATTTTCAAAACTACGGATTCACCTTGCCGCTGTTTGTAGTTGTTTGAGATAGTGTTGCATTGTAGCATATTAAAATATAATCTAAGCCATAATCGCCTACTCTACCATAAGTGCCTTTAGTGTTTGAACAAGTAGTGTTGCACTGAAGCATATTAAAATATGGTCTATGGTAATCGCCTACTTTACCATCAGTGTGTTTAGTAACTTAATTACATGGGGAAGCGAAAAGAGAAATCCTCTGCCCACTACCAGTCGAAATGCAGAATCCTGATCTTATCTTCTTTTGCACCTTGGTGATGTCAGTATTAACATCTACCCGGAGTTGGTGCAAGGCCGGCACATCATTCAACCAATTGTACTTCTCTTCCTATGGCTCTATCTACTGTGGCACCATATACAGACAGCATCCAGTTCCTTTGGCTCTGTTGTTTGAGATCCACTTTCTACCTAAATGAAGAGGAGCATAGCAGGGCTCAATGTCCCTTGAAATAGGGTCACAGGCCTGTACTTTTTTTGTACCATAGTGCATCAACGCACTTGGGCAGGCCCATGTGATCCAGTTTTCCGTAGATGCTACTGGTTCCAATTTGAACGCCCCACTCCCCGCATCCACCTGCCTCCCTTTGACTGATATGCCATGTTGCTCACACTGTCCTGTCCTCACAATCAGAGTTTTAGTTGTTTGCTTCCTATTGGCTTGTAGGGTGGGAGGATGAAGACCTAGTCTGTCTAAGATCCTTTCTGACCTCTGCTTGCAAAGAGCAGACCAGGTGCAGCAAGAAGAAGAGACAGTGCAACAGCTGCTCATCCTCATTTCTCCGGTAGCAAAAGGAGCTAGGACCTTCAGCTACCTCTCCTAAGGAGCCCTCACCCCTGCAAATGACCTAATTTGACCAATGAAGGCGACTTGAAGGCATAGTGGTATCAAGACCAAGCATCTCTCTGTGTTCACCTACTTTGCAACATTTAGGGGCTACCGCCACCATGTGTGCACCGTATTTAAAATACAGAGCACCATGGCGCAGGGTAGGGGGCAATAGTGTCATTTTTTTTACCCTATTGATGTACTCTGCAGTAGTAGCACCAACATTCTGGCGCTACACCTGTAAAGTACCTAGGGGCCCATTGTAATCAATGGCATGCCCCCTTCTAATGTCTGCTCTGAGTAGGCGTTAAAAGTGCCGAAAAAAATGACACAAAAAAACCTCCTATATTTTCTTCAGCCCCCCCCCCTAACAGGGGAGCACCCCCTTTGCGCATATTATGCCTGGCACAGGCATAATGTATCGCAAAGGGTTACAAATTGGCACAATGCATGCATTGCATCACTTTGTAAATATGGCGCAGTGTTTTTGGCCTTCTAACGCCACAGTGGCGCTAAGGGTTCTTAAATATGCCCCATAGTGCCTCATTGTGATGGCCACTGTAGTCACAATTTGGACTCAAACACACAATTGCAAGAAGGGTGAAACTTTTGCACTTTTTTCAGCTATTAGAACTTTGTGGAACATATGAAGACAAAAAGTCTGAATATTCCAGGTTTCACATATCAGAACAGGAGAGAACATGCACTATTACCACATCATACCCCATTTTGAAGTGTGGAATTCAGAATGTGGAGGTAATACCACACACTACCAGCCTAGGAAATTCCAATGCAAGCGGGATAGTATACCATGATGCAGCCTGCTAGCATGACTATCCAGGGCCATTATTCATCCTCACACTTTATTCGGTGGCATCATTCTTACTCACAGACTATTACGGGAAGTACTACAGGGCATATTTATACTTGTTTTGCGTCTAATTTGCGTCATTTTTTTCCCACAAGTTTGGTGCAAAACTAACTCCATATTTACACTTTGGTGGTAGACCTGTCTAGCACCAAAGTTATGGAGTTAAAGTTATTTTTTTGGACGTGGAAACCTACCTTGCGTCAATGAGATGCAAGGTAGGCGTTCCTGTGCAAAAAATGACTCTGTGGCCTTAGCGCCATATTTGTCCCACGCACGGGGGGAGGGGTCAAATAATGGTGGAAAGCTTGCTTTGCACCATTATTTAACGCCTGGGTCAGGGCAGGCGTTAGGGACCTCTGGGCCTATTTCCATGGTGGAACACCATGAAATAAGCCCACAGGAGCCCTCCCCAGGCCCCAGGGACACCCCCACCCACAACAGAGGACAGCGGAGGATGGGGGACCCCATACCAGGTAAGTATAGGTAAGTACAGGTATTTTATTTTAAGTGCCATAAGGGGGCCTGAAATGGCACTGTGTGCAATGGCCTTGCCCAGGGGACCCTGGTCCCCTGTGCTGGCCATTGGGGTGGTGGGCATGACTCCTGTATTTTCTAAGACAGGGGTCATGTGGTATGGATGGTTTTGCATCAGAAAATGATGCTAGACTGATTAGAGCCATTTTTTTTACTCTAACCTGCCTAACATCATTTTTTAATGCAAAACCCCCTTCTCCCATACCGCCACCCCCACCCGGCTGACGTCATTTTTTTTTACGCTAGCCTACCCTTTGCCCCAGCTTGCACCATTCCATAAATATGGTGCCCGGCTGGAGATCAAGAATGCTGCAAGCCAGTGCAAAACTTTTTGATGCAAAACTGCGTTAGTGCAGTTTTGCACCAAAAAGTATAAATATGCCCCTAATTGTGGTAATCACAAGCCATTGTGATAAAATGTCTCCATTCTGAGTGCTGGGGAGGGTTGTCAGGCGTAAGGGGAGGTAAATACTTAACAGATCATAAAATATAATATTGATCCAGTCCCATGGAGCATTGGAGCGCCTCGCCGAAACCAGCAACACTTTAATAAAAACAAATTATGAGATCCAGTTATAATTCTTACATTTATATCCATGTACTCCTATGATGGAACAAAAAAGGAACAGCACACAAAACTGTGCCGCCATTTTAGAAATGCAGTTTATAATTATAGCTATAACACAGCGCCTGCTAATCTTTAATTTGAGTGAATATGTGCCAGGGTTCAGCACCTCAGCTCATTCTGGAGCACGAGCATTTGAGATGCTTGTTTTAAGATTGCACTGTCTGTGCCATTGACAGTTATGCATTCTGTATTAAAGAAATGTTGTGCTTCCAAGATTTTGGGACAACTCACAATAGATTTCTCTTGACTCCTTACAGTACAGGTATACCTGCCTACCATACAGAGCGGAGAAAGCCGGCTGGTGTCCATTAACGCTCTCACATAACAGATCCTTACACTTTCCACTGTCACACATAAGAAATCTGGACTAGTGCTGTAAGAGTTTTTTTGGGAATCCAAATTAGTAAAGAGTGTAGGCAAAACAGTGGTGGCAAAAATCAGATTTATTGTGGCAGTAGGACAAGCATTGGCATTGGCAAAGCAAGCAGGTCTCGCCGATGCCAAGGACACGCTACCACTGCATAGCCGACTGTCTGTAGTAGATCGTGTTGGCCAGATGTCCTTGGAACGATTATCCTCCCTGAAAGAGATGAATACTCACTTTGCTTGAGACAGAGCTACTGCTGCAGGAGCAGCATTGGCTAATTGTGTGACACGCCCCCTCTTATTTCAAGAATGGCTCAGTGACTACACAAAAGGGAAATGGTATAAGTGGCACACAAGGCTGTTCATTGGCCGCTCCATACCCCCAAACAGGACGGCTACTGATTCCATTGGCTCAACTGAGCCACTGCTATTCATACAGCGAGCTTCCTGCTCCACCATTCAGCGGTGTGAGACCTGTAAAACCTCAGCCAAACAAATAAGAGATCTCAAGGCAACCTATGAGAGGTAAATAACATATCCAGTCATGATTTTTTCTTTGGAGTCTGTGATTGAACTAACACCAGAATACAAGGGAAAAAAGCCACGGACAAGTTGTTCACATCAAACATAGAATAACTGAGAATCTGTCCCTCTACATTAAAGGGGAGGGCTTCTCACCTGAAACAAATGGCAAAATGTTGGCCACATCTAGTTGGGTGTAATTGGAGCAATGTATACAGCAATGAGGCTGAATGGGAACTTCGAGGGCTCACCTCTTTGGACTGTGTGCCATTGCATCTTTGTCACCAGGCAGACCTCTTTCATGGAGTCTGCAGGGTCGGACTAGCCTATAGGGCAATCGGGCAGTACCCGAGGGGCTGGTCTGACAGGCCAGTGTGTGGGCCGGTTTTGTGCCTGTTTGTGGGCCTCTTTTATGGTCTGCTGAGCCGGTTTTTATGGTCTGACTTGACAGCACAGCTGTCACCAGACAATTAAGTGAACATCACTAAAGAGGGGATTTGGCTCCACCCACTCCAGGAGCCAGGAGTACGTTTTGATTAGGCAGACGTTGTGTGCTTCCACAAAAGAGTGCTTGCCCTCCAGCAGCTGCAATCATTTTGTTTTTTTATCCAACTACAATGACTTGAACTTTCAGGGGCAGACACATGACATTAGATTGCTATAAAGGTGTCTTAGGTAACTAGCTATTTTATGTTGCTTTTCTCTGGCAGCAGCACAAATGGGAGGAGGTGAGTCATTAAACTACATGGATCTGGCTTAACAGTGCAACTGTCACCTGACCTTTTTAATCTACACCAATATTATTCTACAGGTCTTTGAGTCCACACAAATACACAGCAATTCCTGTGTTATTTACTTGTAAAGGTTCATATTACCATGCATCATTCCTTTAAAACCAGACCTACTGGCATTGCCAATGCTTGTGACTGCTGATTTCTCTGATAACAGAACAAATGTTGCCTGCTGCAAGCTCAAATCCATTCAATCTTCCTCATCTTGTAAAAGACTTATGCAGCCTGTCTTTGGAAGTTCAAAACGGCCACAGTTTGAAAACATGGGCCACTCCTTTTACCTATCTGATTCACTAAATAGGGGGCACTTTTATTTTGGTGTCCAGGCCTATTTTCTGTCTCGATCTGAACCTGGCAGTTTGAATGTGGGTTATCTAGTCATTTATGGTACTGATTTCAGTTTCTTGTTCATTTTACATCTGCGTGTTGCAAAAAGATACAATGCGTACATGTCCCTAACAAATTTAAAGTTTCTACATCATTCTTCAATAATTTCGCCTTTGGAAAAATATTAATGTCTATTTGTATTCCTCTGAACTAGTTTTGATGAATGCCAAGAATGGCTAAATATTTGGTCGAAAAATATATGTATCTATTTAACAAGTTCCAGTCACAAGGTCTGACATATCAATTCAAAATGTAAAAATAACATAAAAATGGAAAAACACTATTATGTATGTATCAATCCCTTTTACGCATGGTTATTTACCCTTTCGATAAAGATGGGGCCCCCCTTTGTTATGTAGCCCACACCAACAGCAACTGTGGGGGAATTGCCCCTTTCTTAAAAAAACAACATACTGCCGACTAATTTGTTTGTTTTGTACTATTTTTAATACCGAATTACACCAGGTTAAAATAGGAGAAACTAACAAAAAAGTTAAACAAAACAAATCTTTTCCTACTGTGTATGACCTTCTCCTTGTGACTGTAAAACTGTTTACATTGCCTTCCCTTAGCCACCACTGTTCTCCTTACGAAATTGAGGTGAGTTGTAGGTTCAGACCCAATTCACCCACTTTTCTCCCTCCAGTTCGCAGTTTGAGCCTGTGTAGGTTAGGCCATGCAGTCAGGTCCGGCTTTTGGGCAGTGTGAGCGGTGCGACCGCACCAGGTGCTGACCTCAGGAGGGCGCTGTGTTTAGCAACAGCTTCCAAAACTTTCGATTTAAAAGCACCTGCTGAAAAGTCCCTTGTGCGTCCAACCTTCAAGAAACAATTAAAATGTCAAGATACCTCTTGTGATTAATGTTCCTGTTAGGGAGAGAGATGGGAGTTTTGCAGCAGCTATGACTCAAGTAAAGTAGCACAGAGGGTTAATATGCCTGCTGCAAAAAAACAGAGCTATGGGGCACAGTGCAGCACCACTTTTCTTGCACCCCTTAGCACCCCTTAGCTCCCCGCTAACGCCACCATGTGTACATCATATTTAAAATACGGTGCACCATGGCTGTAGTTAGGGGACTATAGTCAGAATGTTTTACGCTAGTCAGGCGCTTTGCAGGATTAGTGTAAAAAATGTTGACGCTAATCTTGCAAAGCAACCATAGGCCCATTGTAACCAATGGAAGCCTCCTTTAAATGCAGGTGTTAAAAGTGCTGTGAAAAAATGATGCAAAGAAATCTGACAGATTTATTTGCGTCATGTTTTTTGGCCCCCCTAACGGGGGTGCCCCCTGTGCATACATTAAGCCTGGCTTCAGGATTACGCTGCCTCTGTATTCCATGTTCACACATTTAATTGAAGCAACCAGCACCGTTTTATTTACAAATTAAGCCCTGCCCTATGGGGCATATTTGAAAAAAGTGGCGCTGCACACAGTGCTGTATCTTGCAGAATTTTTAGGTAGTTCTGCGTGATTACACTATACTGAATTACTCGTGTTAAGCCCACCCCTTGGGAAAATTATAAGAAAATGCATATAAAGATATAATGTCTATACGAACTACATAGTCTAATAATCCATATTAAACATAACCACCAAAGAAATCACATAAGGAGCACTGCAAAAAGTTTCTATGAGACATCCGATTACAAAAGGAAGTACTCTAGCATCATCTTTCTCACTTAGTGCCAGTGCAGTGCGAACTGTCAGCCAACAAGCTCTGCGTGAAACATCTGATGCAGGGATGGGCGCCCCTGCTCATGGTGATCCATGAGTGTTGGAATGACTTCATAGATGATCGTCACCGAGAGCTATGTTATTAATTCCCATTTGGAATCAGTGTATGTAATTTTTTTTAATGTGCATATCCTGAAAACTTGCCATAGCTCAGGCCATTTTGGCATAGGATTGCACACTCCTAATCATACACCCTCATGAAATTAAATGCTATCGCCTAAATTTGCTTCCTTTAATTGTAACGATTTCTGATGCCCACTAGGGACTCTTCCGTATAAGACAGTACTATACTAAATAAAATCTTCTTATTTGTTTATTTTTCAGAGACCCTGCAAGTTTACAGGCGCCAAAGGAAACATCTTCGTCGGCATGGCGGTAATGTTCAACCATGAGCCGAGCCCTTATTGAAAATAAGAAATATTCATTATGGTGCACATTTCAACATCACAGATTTGCAGCCTTTTACAATATGATGTGAAATTAGTTTTGGAGCTTACTTAGTTAAAATAAGAATTTTAGTTAGGTCAATAAACTTTGTCATTGTGATGAATGAACCTTGCACAAGATACCAAAGGGATAGAATGAGGGAGACAATCTCACTGGTGGATTCTCCTCCAGACTTAGCATTTCCTTCAGAATTTTGAGCATTTTTCATTAACCATGCACCATGCATGTTCATTCAATACCTTTCTCTTTAAAGTTTTTTCTACAATTTCCAATGGAAACACAGCACACTTCAAACTTCATTAAAGTTTCTCGACTTCTTGTGGTTGGTCTGTTTTTGTCTTCGCTGTTATAAATGAACACCTCCATGGCTTAAACTTTGTTATGAAATGAGAGTGCATGGTAAACTAAAGCCAAACTGCTCTCAGAAAGTTCATTTCCTGCATCGCTGGGTGACTATGGCAACCCACGGAGGACTTAGGACCTCATTTACAAGGCCCTTGTGCCACAGGAGTGTCACTTTTAGCGACGCTTTGGTGGCGCTGTGCCCTTTTCCATATTTACAAGGCGGCATTAAGCCACTTTGCATGGCTTAACGCCGCCGTGTAATGCTCTGTGGCAGAGGGGCGTGCATTCTGCAGCGCACATAGAAGTAACAAATCCCCATTATTGATTGTTTATACGCAGGAAGGGACACCGTCCTCCGAATACACAAACATTCCCTGCAACAACGCAGGCATCCTTGCAATATGATGCAAGGGTGCCTGCGTTGGTGCGAGGCAGCTAATTTTAACACCAGCGCTAGGGAACACACAGAGGTGCATGGCATCGTTGTAAATAAGGTGCATCCCTGCGTTTTTTAAATGTCGGAGTGTGGCACTGCCAAATTTGGCGCAGATCCGTGCCCCGACATTTCCTTGTAAATGAAGCCCTAGTTGTTTTCCCCATCCAGTTTTCTCTTTTCCTACCTGCTCTTTCTTCACATCCCCACATTGACTTAGATTCAGTGATGGCTAGGTCCCTCTCTGTTCTGGTTCTGCACATTTGGAAGTTGGTGCCATTTTCAAACAGGTATTTGTCAATTGTTTCTTTAAAATGCTGAAAACTGGTTGTTTCCTGAATGGGAATATGTGTAGGATGGGCCAAAGGTAAAAAAACGTGCCGCTCCATAGCACGATCCCATGGTAGTCATCACCTTACTAAAAATGACATTAAAATGTACTTTAAAAAGCATCTGGCATTGTGTAGAGTAATCAGGTAAAAGCATGGTGTTACCTTAAGTAAATATGTGTTCGTTTCACAACACCTTTTAAGGGGTTCCTTGACTCCCTTTGTGCTAATTCGTTGCATGGCTGGAGGCACGCCTTCATCTGTTAATCTATTTCACCAGGGAGAGATTGTTTTGCCATCATTACTGAAAGGGGTTCATAGCGATTTTGCAATCTGACGGGACTGTTCTGGTTAAAATACTTAGATTGTCTTAACACATTTTCCCATATTACAGCTGAGAAAAGCTGAGCACTAGGTTGGATCTCCTTTTACAGAGGTGCAGTGTTTCCATTGGGGGATTTAAGGCTTTACTTATAGATTGGTGATAACAGAGCATCCTTAATAAATTGGCAGACACCAACCTCTTGGATTCCCCATCTCATTTACCTGTGGGAGCCGCAGATGGCTTTCCAGAGAGCACCCACAGATGGCGCTGTCTGATAGGGGCGGGTTGATAGTAACTCTTGACATGAAAGTCATGGTGGACAAGAGAAGGGTGAACAATCAGTGTCCCTCCTACACAGGAAGACAATTCCATGCATATCAGAGTTATTGAGATTTTCCTTGGGGTTTGTTTCTGAAACAAAAACAAATCTATGGGACAGGCTGAAAAAATATGAGGGACTTAAGCAATGAAAAAAGTGCCAAAACAACAAAGTCAGGGGGAAAGAGGCACACCCTTCTGGAGATACTTTAGAAACAACCACCATACTAGGCATGGACCACAGCAGGAGTGACTTAGATGGCGACCTCAAAATCCTGGGTCACCGGCAACCAGTGAGAAAGAAGGTAAAGCATCAGAGGTTTGATATGGGCCTGAGACCAAGTTTGTGCTGCAGGATTTGCAGTTATGAACCCTTAGACCAGCAAGTAGTCCCGAGCAGATGCTGACGGAAGGGCCCCTTATGGGACTGAAGACACAATCTCCAACCCTCAAACAGGAAGACAGACTCAAGGCCAACTCTTATTGGAGCAACAATGAACTGACAGGTCTAAGCTAGAACAAGGGATGGAAGGAGCAGATATTAACCAGTGGTCTAAACAAGCGAACACGTGTGTTCCCTCAAATTGAAATACTTTAGTGAAGACAAGAGATGCAGAGGAGAGACAGAAGGGCAGAACCATGAACTTGGAATGAAGGATGCGCACTGTAACCGGCATCAACCTTTGACAGCTCCGATGGACATTGATGTGAAAGAGATTTCTTTCAGCTGTAGAGTCATCACAAAGTCTCATAAGACACAATGGAAATCACTGACTGCAAGGACAGCAGCTTGAAGACGGATGTGATGAAGATCCTGATTCGCTCATTTTAAGTGCTAGATTGGATGAAAGTTACAGTCTGGCCTGGAGACCAGAAATAGGAGGGACTAAGAGGTGAGATCCCTTTGGATCGGAGGCACCGAGGTGATGGCCCTCCTGAACAGGAGGGTTGGACCCGCCAGCTGAGCCTGATATAAGACAAACACGAAGGAGAGGAGAGACCCAGAAGCATCGTTCTTCTTGCAGTAAATGAAGCTCTAAAGATTAACCAACTCAGACAATGCCCAGAGTTGTACTGCCATGAACCAATAGCTAAAGGTGCCCCCGTGACCTCTGAAAGGACATAATCAGGCATTTGGAGGGTGCGGCAGTGGGGATTAGGATTTGTCAGACAATGCAGCCCCCTGGCCAGGTGCTCTGCCATGAAGGGACGCCCGGACACGTTGTGGGTCCCTGTGAGGCACAAAGGAGCAGCTGTGAGCAGGAACCATCCAAAAAGGTTGAACAATCTTCCACTTTTCAGCATATTTCTGGATGAGGTCCAGACCTGTCAAATTACCTGCAATTTGCAAATCACCCACATTCTAGTTTAAAAATCCACAAACTGTAAAATGATTTTTTCACCCGCAGTTTACAGAGGCTTCTCTGTTAATGCAACTTAGGGAACAGCTAATCTGAATGTATTGCAGCTTTTTCCAGGTCCAAAAGAGTAAGGCTATGTGAAGGATGGGGCGGGGGGTCTATTTGCATCACTGTGTGTGATTTGCAGAATGGGCCACCTCACCCTGACAGGATGTGGCAGGCTCATACTGGAGCATGCACTATGTATCTGTGACGTGTATGGAACAACTAGAGTGCAGAATCTGTAGCTCGGTTGGTAGGCCAATCCTCCTCCTTCTGTTGGCGCTCTAATTAATGAACCAAGGGAGCTCTTGGGCAGGAACTGGAACATCAGAATCCTTCAGAGACTTAGGCCCTCATTACGACATTGGTGGGCGGCTGAAGCCCGCCAAGATCGGACCGCCAGGCGGCCGCCAATGCAGCCGCACTCCCGCCGTGGCCATTAGGAGAACCCCGCTGGGCCGGCGGGCGAAAACCTAGTTTCCGCCCGCCGGCCCAGCGGGGATCTCGGCCGCAACACAGGAGCCGGCTCCAAATGGAGCCGGCAGTGTTGCGGCAGTGCGACAGGTGCAGTTGCACCCGTTGCGCTTTTCACTGTCTGCATAGCATAGTGCATAGCAGACAGTGAAAAGCTGCACGAGGCCCTGTCAGGGGGCCCACGAATCCCCGTACCGCCAGCCTTTTCCTGGCGGTTCAAACCGCCAGGAAAAGGCTGGCGGTAGGGGGACTCGTAATCCCCTGGGCAGAGCTGCTAGCAGCGCTTCCCTGGCGGATTAAATCCGCCGGGACCAACGTGGCGGTAAACTGCCAGGACCAACGTGGCGGTAAACCGCCGGGACCAACGTGGCAGTAAACCGCCGGTCCCGGCAGTGCGACCGTGGCGCTTCCGCTGCGGTCGTGATAACATGGGAAGCACTGGCAGCCTGTTGGCGGTGCTTCCGTCAGAACAGCCCTGGCGGTCCTGGACCGCCAGGGTTGTAATGACCCCCTTAATCCAAAGCTATCACTAAATCTGCCCACAACAAAATTGTAAAGTTATCAGCCTTGTGGGTTTGTTAAAATATAGTTTCATTACAGAAAGAAAAAGTAGTTAGTTAATCAGGTAAATGAACAAGCAGCCTGACATAAGATCTGCCTTCCAAAGAAAAGGTCAAATGGCTGTCAGCTCAGAGGAAAACATTTCAAAGAAAATGTTTCAGACAATGCAAAAATCTCAGCAAAAGCTGTGAAGCAGAAAGTCTTTTGGCAAACGATTGGACTTATCTCCAAATAGCACTTTAACTTATAATGTTTCAGGAGCAGAAGGCAAATGCATTTCATGACATGATATTACATGCAAGGACCTGAATAGAAATATTTCAGTTATGACAACCAATCTATCTATTAGCTGCAGGCACCTCTAGAACCCCCTAATATATCTTATGAGTTAAATATTTACTTATTTAATTAAGGATAAGAACTCATACTTATAAAACAAAGGAATATATGACCTTGTTTAAGTAAACTGGATCTGGGCTGGGCAGCTTTGAAAAACATGTAACAGAAAGAGCATCCTGCCTTCCCCCACCGGACAGGAACACGTCTAATCCAATTTAAAAGCTTGACTCCTGCTGTATTTTGATGATTTTCTGAAACAGAGAAAAACACATGCACGTGGAACACCCAATCGCATAAAATAAACACTTTTCTTCAGTAGATGTCAATGATTTTCAAAGTAGTAGACTGAGGCCTAGTAATGCTAAGGTGCAACTAAATTAATAATTCATTCCTAGTAAAATAAGGCTTGTTTACACTTCCATGGCTCTGTACATCTGAGTCCGAACACAGGCACTTTTGGTGAAGACTGGCTTTCTTTTCGGTTTCTCTTCCCAGTGTTTTGATACCTGAAGGTAACACAATGTTTTTTTTTGTGTGCAGTGTCTCACAGGCTTGTGAAGAGGTGACCCCGGCTGATTGTCACCAGCCCTGATAAGGAGGACCCATAGAGCTCTGACCGTGTGTGCCCCTGAGCTCTGCTTCTTTGCTGCAGAAAGTCCTGGCAGCCTCTCCTGCCACTGCCGACAGGAGCAATTCTTTCCACCGTAGGGTCATTCCAGACACCTCAAATACCAGAGGCTGATCTCACCTGGACTTCTCAGAAGTATTCCTAGAAACATCCCAGGGTCCTAGGCCAGCACCGTAGCTTACAATTCACACAGCCTGGCATAGGACCATAAAATGGTACCAAATATCTGTTGTGTGCAAAGGAAATAGAGCGCTCCGTCGTGGGACTACAGCATACAAGGAGCTTTAGAACTATCTATAGAGTCACACAGAACTATTTCCATGGGAACAGCTCACGTGGATCTGTACTATGCATCCACGAATAACAATAGTGAAGGTGATAGGGAAAAAAACACACCCCAAAATACCTAAAGACACCAGGCAAATGTTTCCTGGGGTGAGCTGTGGAAAACGTAGCAAACCGGATCCATGTTGACGGGTGTAGCAGTATCTCAAGCTGTAGGAATGCTTTGGAAAACAAGTCCCATTTTTCTTGGTCTGAGACTGTTTTAAGCTGGAAAACACCTTAGTAAACCAGACCCATGCTGCCTGGAATGAGAGTGTCTTCAGCTGGGAAACAGTTTAGTAACATAGATCCACTGATCTTACCTACATCTTGTTGGGGGATCAAGGCTTCCACCTGCAGCCGCTGCAGAGACTGAGACACAGAACCGGGTTTCTTAACCACATTCTGCAGAGACGGCACCAGCCTGTGGATAATTAAAGATCCTAGCAATGATCACATTAGAAGTTCATGTTAACTCGCATGAACATTTAGCCAGTAATCTGCATTGTTTTGAAACTGTACCTCAATAGTCTTGCTTTTCAGCATCTGAGTCCGGGTCCCATCAGCTCCATTTACCACCACCCTACACACCCATGACTCTGCTCTCCACCTTCCATTTATGCCACAAAACCATCAGTGGTCACTCATCTCTCCTGCTGGTCAAGGCGATGCAGCCTGTGCGTACAGATCACCAAGGATTGGGTCCTAAGATTTAAAAGCATTAAACGACACTTCAGCCTATGTTAGGATCCGATGAACTGTGAGCTATGAACTTGTCGAAGTTCCACTTTTCACCAAACTCAGATAAGGCCACAAAGTAGTGATCAGTGACACAATGCAGAAGTTGCGTAAATTCGTCGCACCCCATTTCCTGCATAACGTGAAAATTCTGTGGATGAGAAACTCTAACTACCCTATTTACTCCGAAAGTAGTCTTTACACCATAGTCAGTTCCGGAAAATATAACTGGCTCAATGAACTTTAAAATTAATAATGTTCAGTATTTATTAATATAATCTCTGCTTCGACCTCTGTAAAGGTGTCCTTTAGTTCACAGCAATGGCATCTGTCCATTGTGCTTTTAAAATAACAATTTACCCAAAATGTTCTTTGAGAATTCAATAAGGACCCTAAAAGTGTCAGGTTAGTCACATTACTCTTAACAAACTTTCATATTTAATAAGCCTTAAGATAAAATGCATCTTTCCTATGATATTTCCAACTAATTTCTTGTGAGTGATCCTGCAAACGCCTCTATAAAATAGAGTTTAAATTTAACACGTAATCTTACCAACAAATATTCTTTAAAATGCTCTAATCGCAAAACGAATCCATGCCCATCTGTGAGGGCAGACTTCTCAAACTGATCAGGAAAGTATTGTTTAAGTCATACCATCTCCGAATAATACTTCTAGTGTCATTTTTTAACATGCTTTCTTCCCTAGAAAAGTCTCTGAGCACTTTTATTGATAGACCTTCTAAGCCTCCCGAAAAGAGGACTTTAAACCATATCAATTACGACCAATAATGTTGGCCCGATGTGTTTTCAAAATGCACCAATTACCACAATATTTACAAAAGTTTACTGGGGGAGACCCTTTTACCCTGTATAAAAAATAGCATTTAATCCCTATCAGTCATGGCTGTTACTGACCCAGAATGCTACATTTCCCTCAACAATTGTGCACATTTCTTTGGGGACACGACCAAATCCCATGACAACTGATTTTCAAGCTGTATCAGTTCTAACAAAAAATACTGATTCAATAGGGGTAATAGTGCATAATTTCTCACAATTTGAAACATAATCCACCAGGAAGCTCTGATAAAGTGTTATATCCAGTTCTTAATAATGTAGCTTGTCTATTGTGCCATAAAATGCTCAAGGTACTCACATTTTCACCACAGTCCCAACCTCCTTCATATTGCCACAACCCACCAAGGTTATTCACAATGTTTTATAAATATCAGTTATTTTTGTCTTGACAATGTAATAGTGATACAGGTCATTAACTTCAGGGCCAAATAGCCTGGTGCCAAAGAAGGGCAATTGAAAAGACAGGGCACATGGACCACTTTCCAGCTTCATAACTGTATCCAAAGATGCAATCTTCACCATTCTGTATGCAATCAAATAGGGACAGAAGGTCATTCAGCACATCCCAGCTCTGATGGCAAAACTGGAAGCCACACAGAAATGCTTGAGCACCCTTGTTTGTACCTCTTGTCTCCCCCTCCTAGGCCTTTAAGAAGGCTGTGTTGCTTTCTTAAAGGCCTAGGAGGAGGAGAATGCCAAGCTGGAAAGATCCATAAGTTCAGCGGTAGTACGGTATGCATCAGTGCAGTGGTGGTACAGTACCTATTGGTTCAGGAGTGGAAGAGCATATATATCAGTTCAGTGGTGGGACAATATCCATCAGTGTGGTGGTGGGAGAGTATCAATCAGTGCAATGGTGGTACACTATCCATCAGTGCAGTGGTAGTACAGTATTCACTGGATCATGGGTGGTAAAGTATCCATAAGTTCACTGGTGATACAGGATCTATCAGTGCAGGGGATGTACAGTATTCACCAGTGAGGGGTGGTACAGGGTTCATCGGTTCAGGGTTGGTACAATACCTATTGTTTCAGTGGTGGTACTGCACCTATCGGTTCAGGGGTGGCACAGTATCCATAGATTCAGAAGTGGCACAGTATCCATCAGTTCATGGGTGAGACAGTATCAATCAGTGCAGTGGCGGTACATTATACATTAGTTCAGGGATAGTACAGTATCCATTAGTTATGGGGTGGTACAGTATATATCAGTTCAATGGAGGGATAGTATATATCAGTGCAGTGGTGGTACAGTGTCCATCAGGTCAGTGGTGGGCAGTATCAATCAGTTCAGTGGCGGTACATCATACATTACATCATACATAGTTCAGGGATGGTACAGAGTCCCTTAGTGCAGTGGTGGGACAGTATCTATCAGATTAGTGGTGGGACAGTATCCATCAGTGTTGAGGTGGTACAGTATCCATCAGTGCAGTGGTAGTACAGTATCCATTAGTTCATTGATCGTACAGTATCCATTGGGGCAGTGGTGGGACAGTATATGTCAGTTAATTGGTGGTGCAGTATCCATCAGTTCATTGGTGGTGCAGTATCCATCAGTGCAGTGGTAGAACAAGATCCATTATTGCAGTGGTGGTACAATATACACGGTTCATGGGTGGAACAGGATCCATTATTGCAGTGCTGGTACAATATACACCGGTTCAGTGGTGGAAAAGGATCCATTATTGCAGTGCTGGAACAATATACACCGGATCCGTGGCGGAACAGTATCCATTATTGCAGTGCTGGTACAATATACACTGGATCAGTGGTGGAAAAGTGTCCATTATTGCAGTGCTGGTACAATATACACCAGTTCAGTGGTGGAACAGTATCCATTATTGCAGTGGTGGTACAATATACACAGGTTCAGTGGTGGAACAGGATCCATTATTGTAGAGCTGGTACAATATACACCGGTTCAGTGGTGGAACAGTATCCATTATTGCAGAGCTGGTACAATATACACCGGATCAGTGGTGGAACAGTGCCCATTAGGGCAGTGCTGGTACAATATACACCGGTTCAGTGGTGGAACAGACCGGTGGAACAGGATCCATTACTGCAGTGCTGGTACAATATACACCGGTTCAGTGGTGGTACAGTATCCATTATTGTAGTGCTAGTACAATATACACCAGTGGAACAGACCGGTGGAACAGGATCCATCATTGCAGTGCTGGTACAATATACACAGGTTCAGTGGTGTAACAGACCGGTGGAACAGGATCCATTATTGCAGTGCTGGTATAATATACACCCGTTCAGTGGTGGTACAGTATCCATTATTGCAGTGCTGGTACAATATACACCGGCTCAGTGGTGGAACAGGATCCATTATAGCAGTGCAGGTACAATATACACCGGTCCAGTGGTGGAACAGTATCCATTATTGCAGTGGTGGTACAATATACACGGTTCAGTGGTGGAACAGGATCCATTATTGCAGTACTGGTACAATATACACCAGTTCAGTGGTGGTACTGGATCCATTATTGCAGTGCTGGTACAATATACATTGGTTCAGTGGTGGAACAGGATCCATTATTGCAGTGCTGGTACAATATACACCGGTTCAGTGGTGGTACAGGATCCATTATTGCATTGGTGGGACAATATACACCAGTTCAGTGGTAGAACAGACCGGTTGAACAGTATCCATTATTGCAGTGCTGGTACAATATACACTGGTTCAGTGGTGGAACAGGATCCATTAATGCAGTTTAGGTACAATATACACGGTTCAGTGGTGGAACAGGATCTATTATTGCAGTGCTGGTACAATATACACCGGTTCAGTGGTGGAACAGGATCCATTATTACAGTGCTGGTACAATATACACCGGTTCAGTGGTGGAACAGGATCCATTATTGCAGTGCTGGTACAATATACACTGGTTCAGTGGTGGAACAGGAGCCATTATTGCAGTGCTGGTACAGTATACACCGGTTCAGTGGTGGAACAGACAGGTGGAACAGGATACATCATTGCAGTGCTGGTACAATATTCACCGGTTCAGTGGACAAACAGACTGGTGGAACAGGATCCGTTACTGCAGTGCTGGTACAATATACACCGGTTCATTGGTGGAACAGTATTCGTTATTGCAGTGCTGGTACAATATACACAGTAAAGTGGTGGAACATGATCCATTATTGCAGTGGTGGGACAATATACACCGGTTCAGGGGTGGAACAGGATCCATTATTTCAGTGCTGGTACAATATACACCGGTTCAGTGGTGAAACAGACCGGTGGAACAGGATCCATTATTGCACTGCTGGTACAATATACAGTGGATCAGTGGTGGAACAGGATCCATTATTGCAGTGCTGGTACAATATACACGGTTCAGTGGTGGGACAGGATCCATTATTGCAGTGCTGGTACAATATACACTGGTTCAGTGGTGGAACAGGAGCCATTATTGCAGTGCTGGTACAGTATACACCGGTTCAGTGGTGGAACAGACAGGTGGAACAGGATACATCATTGCAGTGCTGGTACAATATTCACCGGTTCAGTGGACAAACAGACTGGTGGAACAGGATCCGTTACTGCAGTGCTGGTACAATATACACCGGTTCATTGGTGGAACAGTATTCGTTATTGCAGTGCTGGTACAATATACACAGTAAAGTGGTGGAACATGATCCATTATTGCAGTGGTGGGACAATATACACCGGTTCAGGGGTGGAACAGGATCCATTATTTCAGTGCTGGTACAATATACACCGGTTCAGTGGTGAAACAGACCGGTGGAACAGGATCCATTATTGCACTGCTGGTACAATATACAGTGGATCAGTGGTGGAACAGGATCCATTATTGCAGTGCTGGTACAATATACACGGTTCAGTGGTGGGACAGGATCCATTATTGCAGTGCTGGTACAATATACACCAGTTAAGTGGTGGAAAAGTAACCATTATTGCAGTGCTGGTAGAATATACACCGGTTCAGTGGTGGAACAGTATCCATTATTGCGGTGCTGGTACAATATACACCGGTTCAGTGGTGGAACAGTATCCATTACTGCAGTGCTGGTACAATATAGGCCAGTTGAGTGGTGGAACAGACCGGTGGAACA
The DNA here is from genome assembly GCF_031143425.1 of Pleurodeles waltl. NCBI lineage: Eukaryota > Metazoa > Chordata > Amphibia > Caudata > Salamandridae > Pleurodeles > Pleurodeles waltl. The sequence continues at coordinate 958,273,574 of NC_090443.1, forward strand.
GAATCAATTATTGCAGTGCTGGTAGAATATGCACCGGTTCAGTGGTGGAACAGTATCCATTATTGCGGTGCTGGTACAATATACACCGGTTCAGTGGTGGAAAAGTATCCATTATTGCGGTGCTGATACAATATACACCGGTTCAGTGGTTGAACAGTATCCATTATTGCAGTGCTGGTACAAAATACACCAGTTCAGTGGTGGAACAGGATCAATTATTTCAGTGCTGGTACAACATACACGGTTCAGTGGTGGAACAGGATCCATTATTGCAGTGCTGGTCAATATACACGATTCAGTGGTGGTAAAGTATACATTATTGCAGTGCTGGTACAATATACACTTGTTCCGTGGTAGAATAGGATCCATTATTGCAGTGCTGGTACAATATACAAAGGTTCAGTGGTGAAACAGGATCCATTATTGTAGTGGTGGGACAATATACACCCGTTCAGTGGTGGAACAGGATCCTTTATTGCAGTGCTGGTACAATATACACCGGTTCAGTGGTGGAACAGGATCAATTATTGCAGTGCTGGTACAATATACACCGGTTCAGTGGTGGAACAGTATCCATTATTGCAGTGCTGGTACAATATACACTGGTTCAGTGGTGGAACAGGATCAATTATTGTAGTGCTGGTACAATATAAACGGTTAAGTGGTGGAACAGGATCCATTATTGCAGTGCTGGTCCAATATACACGGTTCAGTGGTGGTAAAGTATCCATTATTGCAGTGCTGGTACAATATACACCGGTTCAGTGGTGGAACAGGATCCATTATTGCAGTGTGGTACAATATACACAGTAAGGTGGTGAAACAGGATCCATTATTGTAGTGGTGGGACAATATACACCCGTTCAGTGGTGGAACAGGATCCATTATTGCAGTGCTGGTACAATATACACTGGTTCAGTGGTGGTAAAGTATCCATTATTGCAGTGCTGGTACAATATACACCAGTTCAGTGGTGGTACAGGATCCATTATTGCAGTGCTGGTACAATATACACAGTAAGGTGGTGAAACAGGATCCATTATTGTAGTGGTGGGACAATATACACCCGTTCAGTGGTGGAACAGGATCCATTATTGCAGTGCTGGTACAATATACACTGGTTCAGTGGTGAAACAGACCGTTGGAATAGAATCCTTTACTGCAGTGCTGGTACAATATACACCGGTTCAGTGGTGGAACAGGATCAATTATTGCAGTGCTGGTACAACATACACGGTTCAGTGGTGGAACAGGATCCATTATTGCAGTGCTGGTAGAATATACACCGGTTCAGTGGTGGATCAGGATCCATTATTGCAGTGCTGGTACAATATACACTGGTTCAGTGGTGGTAAAGTATCCATTATTGCAGTGCTGGTACAATATACACCGGTTCAGTGGTGGAACAGGATCCATTATTGCAGTGTGGTACAATATACACAGTAAGGTGGTGAAACAGGATCCATTATTGTAGTGGTGGGACAATATACACCCGTTCAGTGGTGGAACAGGATCCATTATTGCAGTGCTGGTCCAATATACACGGTTCAGTGGTGGTAAAGTATCCATTATTGCAGTGCTGGTACAATATACACCAGTTCAGTGGTGGTACAGGATCCATTATTGCAGTGCTGGTACAATATACACAGTAAGGTGGTGAAACAGGATCCATTATTGTAGTGGTGGGACAATATACACCCGTTCAGTGGTGGAACAGGATCCATTATTGCAGTGCTGGTACAATATACACTGGTTCAGTGGTGAAACAGACCGTTGGAATAGAATCCTTTACTGCAGTGCTGGTACAATATACACCGGTTCAGTGGTGGAACAGGATCAATTATTGCAGTGCTGGTACAACATACACGGTTCAGTGGTGGAACAGGATCCATTATTGCAGTGCTGGTAGAATATACACCGGTTCAGTGGTGGATCAGGATCCATTATTGCAGTGCTGGTACAATATACACCAGTTCAGTGGTGGAACAGTACCCATTATTGCAGTTCTGGAACAATATACACCGGTTCAGTGGTGGAACAGTATCCATTATTGCGGTGCTGGTACAATATACACCGGTTCAGTGGTGGAACAGTATCCATTATTGCAGTGCTGGTATAATATACACTGGTTCAGTGGTGGAACAGACCGGTGGAACAAGATCCATTATTGCAGTGTTAGTACAATATACACCGGTTCAGTGGTGGAACAGGTTCCATTATTGCAGTGCTGGTACATTATACACCGGTTAAGTGGTGGAACAGGATCCATTATTGCAGTGCAGGTACAATATACACGGTTCAGTGGTGGAACAGGATCCATTATTGCAGTGGTGATACAATGTACACCGGTTCAGTGGTGGAACAGGATCTATTATTGCAGTGCTGGTACAATATACACTGGTTCAGTGGTGGAACAGACCGGTGGAACAGGATCCATTATTGCAGTGCTGGTACAATATACACCGGTTCAGTGGTGGAACAGACCGGTGGAACAGTATCCATTATTGCAGTGCTAGTACAATATACACCGGTTCAGTGGTGGAACAGGATCAATTATTGCAGTGCTGGTACAATATACACGGTTCAGTTGTGGAACAGATCCATTATTGTAGTGGGGGTACAATATACACCGGTTCAGTGGTAGAACAGGGTCCATTATTGCAGTGCTGGTACAATATATACGGTTCAGTGGTGGAACAGTATCCATTATTGCAGTGCTGGTACAATATATACCGGTCCAGTGGTGGAACAGTATCCATTATTGCAGTGGTGGTACAACATACACCGGTTCAGTGGTGGTACAGTATCCGTTATTGCACTGGTGGTACAATATACATCGGTTCAGTGGTGGAACAGTATCCATTATTGCAGTGCTGGTATAATATACACCAGTTCAGTGTTGGAAAAGTATTCATTATTGCAGTGCTGGTACAATATACACCGTTTCAGTGGTGAAACAGACCGGTGGAACAGGATCCATTATTGCAGTGCTGGTACAATATACACCGGTTCAGTGGTGAAACAGACCAGTGGAACAGAATCCTTTACTGCAGTGCTGGTACAATATACACCGGTTCAGTGGTGGAACAGGATCAATTATTGCAGTGCTGGTACAACATACACGGTTCAGTGGTGGAACAGGATCCATTATTGCAGTGCTGGTACAATATACACCAGTTCAGTGGTGAAACAGACCGGTGGAACAGGATCCATTATTGCAGTGCTGGTACAATATACACCGGTTCAGTGGTGAAACAGACCAGTGGAATAGAATCCTTTACTGCAGTGCTGGTACAATATACACCGGTTCAGTGGTGGAACAGGATCAATTATTGCAGTGCTGGTACAACATACACGGTTCAGTGGTGGAACAGGATCCATTATTGCAGTGCTGGTACAATATACACCGGTTCAGTGGTGGATCAGGATCCATTATTGCAGTGCTGGTACAATATACACCAGTTCAGTGGTGGAACAGTACCCATTATTGCAGTTCTGGAACAATATACACTGGTTCAGTGGTGGAACAGTATCCATTATTGCGGTGATGGTACAATATACACCGGTTCAGTGGTGGAACAGGATCCATTATTGCAGTGCTGGTACAATATACACTGGTTCAGTGGTGGAACAGACCGGTGGAACAGGATCCATTATTGCAGTGCTGGCACAATATACACCGGTTCAGTGGTGGAACAGACCTGTGGAACAGTATCCATTATTGCAGTGCTAGTACAATATACACCGGTTCAGTGGTGGAACAGGATCAATTATTGCAGTGCTGGTACAATACACACGGTTCAGTTGTGGAACAGATCCATTATTGCAGTGCTGGTACAATATATACCGGTCCAGTGGTGGAACAGTATCCATTATTGCAGCGGTGGTACAACATACACCGGTTCAGTGGTGGTACAGTATCCGTTATTGCACTGGTGGTACAATATACATCGGTTCAGTGGTGGAACAGTATCCATTATTGCAGTGCTGGTACAATATACACCAGTTCAGTGTTGGAAAAGTATCCATTATTGCAGTGGTGGTACAATATACACCGGTTCAGTAGTGGAACAGACTGGTGGAACAGTATCTACATTATCTTACATTTTTCAACAGCCCAGGAACAAGCTAGGGTTTCTTTTTCAATTACAGAGTAATTGCACGCAGATGGATGCAAATGCAATTGTGTTCTTTACAGTTGTTGGCTTAAAACTGCTTCAATGCCATAACTGCTGGCATCAACAGTGATGATGTGTTCTAGAGGTGGGTTGAAGCATTTTAAAGCTTTGGCAGAAACAATACATTTTTAATGTTCTCGGAACATTTCTGTCTTTCTCTTCCCAGATAAAAGGGCTGTTATTTTTAATGAGCTGTCTTAAAACTTCAGTCTTATCTCCAAAATTGTGAATACATTTTGAATAATATTCACATAGCGTGAGAAAGGACATTAGTTGTTATTCTTGTTGACGCTGGAGCTTTATTGATCACTTCTCCTAGCACTCCTTGATCAGTAATAACATGATATTGGTGTTGTATTTCTTTTTTTATGCTTTATTCAAAGATCTAGTTGTATGAACCAGGCTATACCCTTATACCCAACCAGAACCTCTATAATATAAACATACCCACTTCTCCCTAGGGTTCACTAAATATAGTGCCTGTAATAATCTACCATAATAATGCCTAATTAAGGGCCTCATTTACAAGCAGCCTGCTCTGCCGGTGCGTCACTTTTTTTGACGCACCAGCAGAGCAGGCTGCAGGGCTATATCTACAAGGCCACGCAAAGGCACTTTGTTTGGCTTTAAATGACCTGGTAAACATGACACACCTTTCAAGAAATACTCTGCGTGAAAGGGGCGTTCTATGAGTGTTGCTGTGGGTGTTCCCACGCAATACCCATGTATTCTGACGCATTCACAGATTTACAAAGTTTCATAAACCTGGGAATACCTTTGTTTCCTACACCACCCCAGGAGTGACGTAAGAGTGACACAACAGGGAGAAATAGCATTATTTCTCCCTGTTTTTTCCTCTTGTGATTGTTTTTGTGCAGGAAGGTGTCCCTTTCTGCACATAAACAATCATCCCGGCATCTTTGCACCATGGTGTAAGGGTGCCTGTGTTGGCACATGGGAGCAACTTGTGTGCCAGTGCAGGCAAGAAGGAGAGGATTGTGCCATATCTTGTAGTTATGGCACATTCCTGCCCTTTTGATTTGACACAGGGTAGCGCAGCAAAAAGGCTTGCAACGCTGCCGTGCGGCAAAACTTTGTACACGAGGCCTAAGTATGGTTACTAGTAGCAATTTCAATGATACACGTTATTATGTATAGTCACAAAAACGAGAAATGACCCAGTTGTGCTGTATATGGTGCGTTTACATATTGTAGTAAGCAACATTCAGACAGTGCAGACAGCCCAGTGCTCAGTAAATTCATTAAAAAATACGAAATAATCACAAGTATAATATATCTGAACTGAACATGAATTCTGCTCAACAGGCAGTCCTTAACTTGAATGTAGTATGACACCGTGCACTTTCACTCTGTAAACATCAAAGTTTTGACATGTTAAAGCTAAAGTCAATGTATAGAAAGGCTTAACAAGCATTTGCAATGCAATGGGTCTTGGTTTGCTTGAGTTAGAGCTATTAGCACTGTAAGGGCCAGATGTAGCAAGGCTTTTGGGCCTCGCAAACAGCGAAAGTTGCTGTTTGCGAGGCACAAAAGCCACATTGCGATGCCCATTCCCATTTTGAGAGTCGGTAACCTGGTTATCGACTCTCAAAATGGGAATGCGAGTAGCAAATAGGAAGGGGTGCTCCCCTTCCTATTTGCGAGTCGCATCGCGATGCAGAATTGCTTTGTGACCGCGAACGCAGTCGCAAAGCAATTCGCAGTTACCACCAGTGTCACACTGGTCGTAACCCATTCGCAAAAGCGAAGGGGTCTCCATGGGACCCCTTCCCCTTTGTGAATGGCTCTGAAAAAATGAAACTGACACATTTCATTTTTTCGTTTGTAATGCATCTCGTTTTCCTTTAAGGAAAACGGGCTGCATTACAAAAAAAAAACTGCTTTATTTAAAAGCAGTCACAGACATGGTGGTCTGCTGTCTCCAGCAGGCCACCATCCCTGTGAGTGCTGCGACTCGCAAGGGGGTCGCAAATTGCGACCCACCTCATTAATATTAATGAGGTGGCCTTTGCGACCCCCTTGCGACTCGCATATGGTGTCAGGGACACCATCCTGCATCCGGCTTTGCGACTCGCAATTTGCGAGTCGCAAAGCTGGAATTTCCTACATCTGGCCCCAAATTCCTAACTGGACTTTTATTGCCACATAAATTGAAAATGAAAAGTAAAACAGTTGACATAAGCGAGCCGATTCAAAGCGCCACGACCGCCATAAGTGTGAGCGCGAAGGAGAGACACAAAAGAAAAAATAAGTTTGCTCGTAGGCGAACATATCAGCAAACGTGCAGTTATCCATGATGCAGGGTCTATGGCCAAGGCGTTAATAAAACTGCCCCAAGGAGGGACAAACAAATAGCATTTACCAATGATAAAGGATTTTTGAAAGGCAAGCCCATTAACAAGTGATAGTGATGGTCGTGCTGTGGGAGTGGTTAAAAGCCCCCAGAGAGATTACAACAGGCCAGAGGGCTTGCGCGCTCGACCTAAAAAAAGGCATAATGACATGGCTGCACCTTCATTTGGGAAGGCATCTGCACGTGGTCAACACGTATCTGCAGGCCTGCAAAAGCAAACAGGCCTTTTTTACTTTTTATCTGCAGATCCAAGATTAATCGGTAAATGAAAAAGTAGCGCAAAAGCACTTTTTAAAACCTAGCACGAAATATATATATATTTTTTTAAATAAGGTTTAAATGATTGAACGATTGTGGGAGCAGTTTGGGAAGGGAGGGATGAAGCAACAGTGGATGGAAGAAGAAGCAGAGGGGAGGGAATGAGCAACATGAGGCAGGGAACACGGAGGCAAAGGGAGAAACAGACAGGTGAAAGAGAGCACGGGGAGAGAAGTACATGGGTGAGAGAGAGAGTAACACGAGTGCGGGTGGGGGGAGAAGCACATGGGCAAGAAAGAGCAAGGAAAGCCATCAAATTGAAATCAAGCAAATGAGAGTGACAGGAAAGTCATCCAATTGTAAGTAATGGGTAGGCTGCAAGTTTGACTCCCAGGAGCAGGGACAAAACAAATGGTGAAACACACACGCCCGGAGTGTGTCGATGTACATATGTATTTCTAATTTTGATTGTACTTTTCTGGGTAGAAGAAATGTGACCTCTCATCTCCTTTTGTTGCAAGACCTTTGTTGTGCCTTTAAAAGTTGATATGGAATTTTATGTAATTAGTGTTTCGTTGTTTTCTTCTGAAGTGTGGGGTTTTATTTGACTCAGAAGTGTGCCTGGCTCAAGCAATGTCACGCTCAGGAAGGAGACATTAAACTCATCTTCTTCGACATTCAAGCTGTCTAGACCGCGTTCTTCAATTTGGCGGCGAGGATGAGATTCCAAGAATGATTCCAAGCGAGGAAGGGACTTCAAGAATGATTCGGCGTGCAGTGAGTGCTTGCAGTCTGATCTCTATGCCGTAGTGGATCCACAGGTTTATATTGTGGAGAGTGGCCCACCAGTTCTAGGTTGGATGCATCAATATGACTTACCTTATATCATTAACCCAAGGGCTCCCAATGGTGGTGGGGGAAGAAATGAGTGTTGATGACATATTGATGGGGCTCATAGGGTGTTCAGAGAAGAACCTGAAGAAGTAAAGAGGTATGCACATAACATAATTGTCAAACCGGGGCAGGACCATTAAAACACAGATTGAGGAAGGTACCTATTGTAGTCAGGAATGAAGTCAGGAATATGTTAAGTGATATGATAAAGGAGGGAGTTATAGAACCGGTAGAAGTTTGCAATTGAGTATCACCGGGGGTGATAATGCAGAAGTCTGATGGCCCGTTGAGATTCTGCATACACTTGAAGAGTGTCATTGACATTTTCTCCCTAGCCAATATCAATTCATTGATTTTGTTGTTGAGTGGTGGTAAGTTATTTTCAAAATTGGACTTGAAGACTGCATACCATCAGATCTGATTACATAAGGATCCCAAGAGTCTAACAGCACTCATTACTATGGAAAGCACTTTTCAATTTACATGTATGTCTTTTAGGTTATCATTAACTGCAAGTGTCTTTCAACGCATGATGTCTCAGGTGTTCTAGGGTTTGTCTTACATCAACTATTTCCAAGATGATATTCTCATCTTAGGGACAAAGGTACAACGGCACAATCAGACTCTAAAACAGGATTTGGACAGATTGCTTGTGGCTTGGCTTTCCCTGTGCGAGGTTAAATGCATTTTCTTAGTCAAGGAAATAGAATATTTGGGACACACAATTCCAGGTGAAGGGTTGAAACCCAAAACAGACCTTTTTAATGCCATCAAGTTATCCCCTCAACCACAAGATAATGATCAAATAAGGTCCTTCATTGGGCTGATGAAATATTATTAGAAATTTGTAGAGAACGTTTCTCCTAAGAAAGAGAATTTAAGAGTCTTGTTGAGGAAAGGGTGTGTGTTTATATGAGTTGGAGAATTATTCAAGTGTTTTGAACACATCAAAGACAAACCATTCAACACAAATTTACAATCTCTTTTGACTGTAGAGGGCAGCTGTATGGGCATTGGAGCTATTCTGTCCCAATTGCACAGTTCTGCTGAGAAAATGGTGGATTTTGCATTGCACTCTTTGATGGAAGTTGGACACAATTATTCCGTAATTGAGTGTGAGACATTGCCCTCGGCTTGGAGTGCTGAATATTTTAGAACCTATTTGTGGGGTGTGAACTTTAAACTATATATATGCTGCACAAGCCACTTGTCAAGGTGCTGACACCAGGGAGACAGGGTAAGGGCTCATCCAGATGCGCAAGCCTATCAGCGCACTTGCAGGAATATCAATATGATATTGAATATATTTCTGACTGGCAAAATGCCCAAGCTGATGGTCTCTTCTGTTTACCTGTGAATTGGTGATCTGTGGATGAAGAGGCGGTGTTAGCTAGCAAAAAGGAAGGGGCAGTGGCTTGGCTGGATGACATGTGACAGTGGGGCATTTAACAAGGATGAGTGGGAATGTGCAATGAAGGTTGATGGTGTGTTGAGGGTAGTGAGTCACATGTTTGTTGAAGAAGGACAAAGAAAGAGTGCTGTTGCTCCACCTGTGGGGCCTTTTATCAAGATTTTGGATGAGCTATCTTTGAATGATCAGCATGTGTTAATGCGAAGTAATAAATATTTTCCCCCTGAGAATTTGCGAAGGAGAATAATACAGTTTGCTTAGGAGGTGCATTAGGTCAATCAGTGGCTAAGAGGAGAGTAAAGGAGGACTTTTGGTGGCCGGGGTAGGGGGGCACTCAAACTGTTCAGTGGGTGGAGAGTTGTTCTGTGTGCAAAGACAGTGAAAAGAGGATCAAGATTGGTCCACAGTCTGCATGAGGTCATATATGGGATCTCAGAGAGGCAAGGCATATTGTTTATATACATATTATTAGATCATTGACTGGAGTGAGTAGGAAGTTTGGGTTTGCCATGGTTTTAGTACCTGTCTATTGGAAGTGGTTGGTGGTGAAATATATGAATGAAACTACCACAAAAAAAAACATCTCCATCCTGGAAGAGGTATTCAAGGAGGGGGACTTTCCTTATACCCTGATCACAGATAAGAGTAGGCAACCTACCTCACAGGAAATGAAAAACATCTTGAGTGATTGATTTGTTAAACAACATTGCACTGTTTTGTACATTCCCCAAGTTAATGGTATTGCAGAAAGGGCTAACCGTTTGGTGAAAGGAGCATATCAAAGGCAATTCAGAGTGGTGGCAATGTGTGCAGCATTGTTGATAAATTGATGTGGACACAGTCCCACAGTGAACAGTGTGAAGTTTGTTTCTCTGTTTGAGGTAATGAGAGGATGGAAACCAAGATCTAAGTTCTTACTGAGTTGGTTGAAAGATTGCAATGTGAAGGTCAAACCCCAACTCAGTCAGGAGAGTGTGACATGCTTGATCAGAGTGGATGATTGGGTCAAGGTTAAAGATGGATGTGTAAGAAGAGGACTCACTAAATTAATGTGGGGTGTTTAAAGTGAAAGAGATCCAAGAATGATATTTTATATTAGAAAATGGTGGCAAGTGGAATAGACATAGGCTGGCACCCTATCAAAGGGGGGATAAGTGCCAAAGGAATTGAGAAGAAGATGGCTGGAGTGGGTTTATGTTGATGGGTGATGATGAGTTGAGAAGATATTCTAGGAGTAGTGGTGTTGAGGGAAGAATACCTGATGGTGGTGATCAAGGAGAAGGGGTAAGAAAGAGCTTTTTTGGTATAGAGGATGGTGTGGGGCGGATGAATGGCACTGACTAGTGACATACTAGATACAGTCTCTTTGTCATTCTGTACATCACTCCGCATCATATACACAACCATACACACAAACACACACTAGAGAGAGGGAGCATTATAGGGTCCAGCAGCAACACTGAGCCACAGAAGCTCTGATCTGATCCTACTGTGCCTTTCGCTTCTGTGAGCCCAGGCAAATCACAAGTGGCATTAAGAGTCCTGGATTACCTCCAGATGTAAAACAAGGAGGCCTATTTATAAACAGGGAGCCTACGGATCCTGGACTACTGCGAATTCAAACCTCCGTTCAAGCCTGAACATTGTTGGCATGACATGCATCCATCCTTGTCCTTACCCTTGATTGAAGTGACTGGTGGCAGAAGAGCAGACATTTTGGTTTGGCTTGCTTTGTCCTCCAGATAGAATAAGAGATATTACATTCAGATGGGTATGGTGCAGTAGTTACAGAGCCCAACCGGAGGCCTGCACCCCTTTCTCACTTCAAATGCTCAGAGAGGATGGATTGTGAGATGCCATACAACATGTGTGGCCAAGGGGGCCAAGGCATGTATAATATCGTGAATTCATCAATAACTCTTAATATCCTCTCTGTGTGGTACTAGTAGCTATCTTCTCATGTATCCTCTGCTTTGCCACCACTCCCCATTTTTTCTGCTTCCAGTGGAATCTGGTTGCTTGTTCTGACCAATGGGATTGTATCCGAGTGTCTTTTTTGCTGCCCTCAGTGACTTTGTATAGACTGTCATTGCCTACTTTTTAAAAGATTTTGTTTTGTTTAGTTCCAAATATGCCATATTGCAAACCTTTACAGAATCTTTGTCATAAAAAGTAGGTTAGTTATTAAAATAAAATTAAGTGAAGTAGGTAGCATGAGCAGGGCCTGGGTAGTACGTGCACTAAAGAATAGTGTGGAGAGATGGTCACTCTAGGTAGGAAGCCCCTCCAAAAAATGCAGTTAGTTTGAGCCTGATCAGGTGTCAGTGAGAGATTGACAAGTTTCTACAATATGTTTTTCACAAAACGTCTATCAGCAGACCTCGGGAGAAGGCCAGTGAGTTTCAGGTCAGTGGTGGTAAAGCAGAGAACAAATTGTTCATTTGGGAGCATGGGATTGAAAGTGGAACTTTTATATTGCAAGGTTTTAATAGGTAGAAAGCCCAGAATAGTATACTAAAAGTGGCTGAATGAGAAGAGTTCACCTTCCATTGGAGTCTTTCTCTCTCGCTCCCATCGATTTCTGTCTCTCTGGCTGGCAGCTAGTGGAGGGTCCCAAGGGCAGCTTCGATCCCCTTTCCAACCACACACTGACATTCTGTACCCTCTGGCTGCAGTGCATCTGCTTTGCACCCAGGGGGTTGCGAGGAGTTGCAAAGGAAGGTGTGAGCATTCACTGTAGCTCCAGTGCTTAATTTGATCCGGTGATTTCCTGTGCGGGCACCAGCACTTATTTTTGAGGACCGGCACTTATTTTTCTGCCTCAAGCATTTACTGAGAGCAAAAGGCACATACGAAAAAGATGGAGGAAGAGAAACGAAAACGCGTCACAAAGAGAGAACGCAGAAAGCTGCAGTAGTGAGCTGAAGGGCAGGGAGTGGCTGTAAATGGATTAAAGAGGTCCGAGATGGCTTCAGGATTACGTTGCCTCGGTATACTGTGCTCGCACATTTCAGTGTAGCAGCCGCGTGTTTAAGTGAAGGGCTTTGGGCTCCGGCACGTTTTTATTTACAGATGAAACACTGTGTAGCTCCCATCCCTATACTCACTTTCAGGGATAGGAAACGAGGCACCTTTATTTGCAGTCCCACGTTCAAAAGCATCTCCTAAATAATATAAAAAACGTCGAACTTTGATCAGGTGAAAAAAATTTCCTTGAAACGAGAGGAAGATTCTTTCAATCAAATCCCTAAGTTATCGCGGGGTCAAGACTGAATATAATACCTTCAGGCCTGAGAGCAGTGACCCTGAGCCAGGTGCTGATCACCCGTGTCTCACTGATGCTAAACTATGTGATCAGTCTTGACATATAACAAAAATAGATTCATTTTCCGGGGCAGGCGCTACTCAAAGAAGATGAGGCGATGCTGGTGTACAGCATCCATTTTAGGACATCCTCATTCCTCACTCCTCATCCCTACTTCTCATCCATCATCCCTACTTCTCATCCATCATACATCATCCCTAATTCTCATCTATCATCCCTACTCCTCTTCCATCATCCCTAACTTCTCATCCATTTTAGGACATCCTCATTTCTCACTCCTCATCCCTACTTCTCATCCATCATCCCTACTTCTCATCCATCATACATCATCCCTACTTCTCATCCATCATCCCTACTTCTCAGCCATCATACATCATCCCTACTTCTCATCCATCATCCCTACTTCTCATCCATCATACATCATCCCTACTCCTCATTCATCATCCCTACTCCTCATTCATCATCCCTACTTCTCATCCATCATACATCATCCCTACTCCTCATTCATCATTCCTACTCCTCATTCATCATCCCTACTTCTCTTCCATCATCCCTACTTCTCATCCATCATACATCATCCCTACTTCTCATCCATCATCCCTTCTTCTCATCCATCATTCATCATCCCTACTTCTCATCCATCATACATCATCCCTATTCCTCATTCATCATCCCTACTTCTCTTCCATCATCCCTACTTCTCATCCATCATACATCATCCCTACTTCTCATCTATCATCCATACTTCTCATCCATCATACATCATCCCTACTTCTCATCCATCATCCCTACCTCTCGTCCATCAGCCCTACTTCTCATCCATCATCCCTACTTCTCGTCCCTCATCCCTGCTTCTTATCCTTACTTCTCTTCCATCATCCCTACTCCTCATCCATCATCCTTACTTCTCACCCATCATCCCTACTTCTGTTCCATCATCCCTACTTCTAATCCATCATACATCATCCCTACTTCTCATCTATCATCCCTACTTCTCTTCCATCATCCCTAACTTCTCATCCATTTTAGGACATCTTCATTCCTCACTCCTCATCCCTACTTCTCATCCATCATCCCTACTTCTCATCCATCATACATCATCCCTACCTCTCATCTATCATCCCTACTTCTCTTCCATCATCCCTAACTTCTCATCCATTTTAGGACATCCTCATTCCTCACTCCTCATCCCTACTTCTCATCCATCATCCCTACTTCTCATCCATCATACATCATCCTTACTTCTCATCCATCATCCCTACTCCTCATCCATCATCCCTACTCCTCATTCCTCATCCCTCAGTCATACCAGCACATTTTCAGTTTTGGGAAACACACCTTCACACTGATTGGTTCAAGGCAACCCCAAAGTTACCACACCAGCAGCTCAGGGCCGGTCAGGTGCAGAGGTCAAAGAGGTGCCCAAAACACATAGACGCCTATGGAGAACAGGGGTGCTCCGGTTACAGTCTGCCAGCAGGTAAGTACCCGCGTCCTGTAGAGCACTGGGGGGGACACAAGTAGGCACACAAAACACACCCTCAGCGGCACAGGGGCGGCCGGGTGCAGTGTGCAAAGCAGGCGTCGGGTTTTTTATTGGTTTCAATGGAGGGACCCGGGGGTCACTCTCGCGGTGCAGGCAGGCACAGGGGGGGCTTCTCGGGTCAGCCACCACCTGGGCTAGGCAGAGGGTCGCCTGGGTGTCACTCCTGCAATGAGGTTCAGTTCCTTCAGGTCCTGGGGGCTGCGGGTGCAGTGCTTGGTCCCTTGTTACAGGCAGTCTCGGTCAGGGGGAGCCTCTGGATTCTCTCTACAGGCGTCGCTGTAGGGTTCCAGGGGGGTCGTCTCGGGCTACTCACGGGGTCGCAGTCGCAGGGGAGTCCTCCCTGTGGTGTTTGTTCTCTAGATCTCGAGCCTGGGGCATCGGGTGCAGAGTGTGAAGTCTCACGCTTCCGGCGGGATGAGTGAGGTCTCTGAAGTTGAAGAAAAGTTGCAGGTTGTTGAGCAGAGCCGCTGTCTTGGTCCTGGGGTCAGTGTAGTACTCTGAGGCTTCACAGGTCGCAGGTCCCTGTTGGATGCGTCGCTGGTTGCAGGTTTTTGACTCAGGAGACAGGCCGGCAGGGCTGGGGCCAAAGCAGTTGTCGTCGTCCGTCGTCTCTGCAGGCTTGTAGGTCAGCAGTCCTTCTTCTTTAGTTCAGGCTGCAGGAATCTGATTTCCTGGGTTCTGGGGTACCCCTAAATACTAAATTTAGGGGTATGTTTAGGTCTGGGAGGGCAGTAGCCAATGGCTACTGTCCTGGAGGGTGGCTACACCCTCTTTGTGCCTCCTCCCTGTGGGGAGGGGGGCACATCCCTAATCCTATTGGGGGAATCCTACAAACTTAAGATGGAGGATTTCTAAACGCAGGGGTCACCTCAGCTCAGGACACCTTAGGGGCTGTCTTGACTAGTGGGTGACTCCTCCTTGTTTTTCTCATTATGTCCTCCAGCCTTGCCGCCAAAAGTGGGGGCAGTGGCCGGAGGGGGGCATCTCCACTAGCTGAGATGCCCTGGGGCGCTCTAACAAAAGGGGTGAGCCTTTGAGGCTCACCGCCAGGTGTTACAGTTCCTGCAGGAGGAGGTGAGAAGCACCTCCACCCAGTACAGGCTTTGTTCCTGGCCACAGAGTGACAAAGGCACTCTCCCCATGTGGCCAGCAACTCGTCTGGTTGTGGCAGGCTGGCAGAAACTGGTCAGCCCCACACTAGAAGTTGGGTTGGTATTCAGGGGGCATCTCTAAGATGCCCTCTGGGTGCTTTTTACAATAAATCCCACACTGGCATCAGTGTGCATTTATTGTGCTGAGAAGTTTGATACCAAATCTCCCAGATTTCAGTGTAGCCATTTTGGAACTGTGGAGTTCGTGTTTGACAAACTCCCAGACCATATACTCTTATGGCTACCCTGCACTTACAATGTCTAAGGTTTTGCTTAGACACTGTAGGGGCACAGTGCTCATGCATACATGCCCTCACCTGTGGTATAGTGCACCCTGCCTTAGGGCTGTAAGGCCTGCTAGAGGGGTGACTTACCTATGCCACAGGCAGTGTGAGGTTGGCATGTCACTCTGAGGGGAGTGCCATGTCGACTTAGTCATTTTCTCCCCACCAACACACTCAAGCTGTGAGGCAGTGTGCATGTGCTGAGTGAGGGGGTCCCCAGGGTGGCATAAGACATGCTGCAGCCCTTAGAGACCTTTCCTGGCATCAGGGCCCTTGGTACCAGGGGTACCAGTTACAAGGGACTTATCTGAGTGCCAGGGCTGTGCAATTGTGGAA
Organism: Pleurodeles waltl; assembly: GCF_031143425.1. NCBI lineage: Eukaryota > Metazoa > Chordata > Amphibia > Caudata > Salamandridae > Pleurodeles > Pleurodeles waltl. Next base: position 958,289,331 of record NC_090443.1, read on the forward strand.
GCAAAGGTACAGTTTAGGGAAAGAACACTGGTGCTGGGGCCTGGTTAGCAGGGTCCCAGCACACTTTCAATCAAAACTTAGCATCAGCGAATGCAAAAAGTCAGGGGGTAACCAGGCCAAGGAGGCATTTCCTTACACAACCCCCCCACCCCCAAACAAAAGGGGATGAGACTAACGTTTTCCAAGAGAGTCTTCATTTTCTAAGTGGAAGAACCTGGAAAGGCCATCAGCATTGGCATGGGCAGTCCCAGGTCTGTGTTCCACTACAAAGTCCATTCCCTGTAGGGATATGGACAACCTCAACAGTTTAGGGTTTTCTCCTTTCATTTGCATTAGTCATCTGAGAGGTCTGTGGTCAGTTTGAACAATGAAGTGAGTACCAAAAAGATATGGTCTCAACTTCTTCAGGGACCAGACCACAGCAAAGGCCTCCCTCCTAATGGCACTCCAACACTGCTCCCTGGGGAGTAACCTCCTGCTAATAAAAGCAACAGGCTGGTCAAAGCCATCATCATTTGTTTGGGACAGGACTGCTCTTATCCCATGTTCAGAGGCATCTGTCTGCACAATGAACTGCTTAGAGTAATCTGGAGCTTTCAAAAAGTGGTGCTGTACACACTGCTTGCTTCAGGGTGTCAAAGGCCTTTTGACAGTCCACGGTCCAGTTCACTTTCTTGGGCATTTTCTTGGAGGTAAGTTCTGTGAGGGGTGTTACTATTGATCCATAACCCTTCACAAACCTCCTATGGTACCCAGTCAAGCCAAGGAATGCCCTGGCTTGAGTCTGGGTTTTTGGAGCTACCCAGTCCAGAATAGTCTGGATCTTGGATTGGAGTGGCTGAACTTGGCCTCCACCTACAAGGTGACCCAAGTAAACCACAGTACCCTGCCCTATCTGACATTTAGATGCCTTGATAGAGAGGCCTGCTGCTTGCAGGGCCTGCAAAACCTTCCTCAGGTGGACCAGGTGATCCTGCCAGCTGGAGCTAAAGACAGAAAAATGTCATCTAGATAAGCTGCACTGAAGGACTCCAAGCCAGCAAGGACTTGATTCACCAACCTTTGGAAGGTGGCAGGGGCATTCTTTAAGCCAAAGGGCATCACAGTAAACTGATAGTGCCCATCAGGTGTAGAGAATGCTGTTTTCTCTTTTGCTCCTGGTGCCATTCTTATTTGCCAGTACCCTGCTGTTAAGTCAAAGGTACTTAAGTATTTGGCAGGACCCAATTTGCCTATTAGCTTATCTGCCCTTGCAATGGGGTGAGCATCTGTCTTGGTGACAGAGTTAAGCCCTCTGTAGTCCGCACAAAACCTCATCTCTCTCTTGCCATCTTTGGTGTGAGGTTTGGGGACCAAGACCACTGGGCTAGCCCAGGGACTGTCAGAGTGCTCAATCACTCCCAACTCCAGCATCTTGTGGACTTCCACTTTGATGCTTTCTTTAACTTGGTCAGACTGTCTAAATTTTTTTTTTTTGATAGGCATGCTGTCTCCTGTGTCCACATCATGGGTACACAGGTTTTGTCTGACCAGGGGTTTGAGAAAAGAGCTCAGCAAACTGCTGGAGAACTTGCCTGCAGTCAGCCTGCTGTTGGCCAGAGAGGGTGTCTGAATAGATCACTCCATCTACTGTGCCATCCTTAGGGTCAGTGGAGAGGAGATCAGGGAGAGGTTCACTCTCTGCTTCCTGGTCCTCATCTGTAACCATTAACATGTTTACATCTGCCCTATCATGGAAGAGTTTGAGGCGATTAACATGGATCACCCTTTTGGGGGTCCTGCTAGGCCTAGGTCCACCAGGTAGGTAACCTGACTCTTCTTTTCTAGCACTGGGTAAGGGCCACTCCATTTGTCCTGAAGTTCCCTGGGAGCCACAGGCTCCAGAACTCAGACTTTCTGCCCTGGCTGAAACTTAACCATAGCAGCCTTTTGGTCATACCACATCTTCTGGAGCTGTTGGCTGGCCTCATGGTTTTTGCTTGCCTTTTCCATGTACTCTGCCATCCTTGAACGTAGGCCTAGTACATAGTCTACCACATCTTGTTTAGGCTCATGGAGAGGTCTCTCCCAGCCTTCTTTTACAAGAACTAGTGGTCCCCTAACAGGATAGCCAAACAGAAGTTCAAAGGGGGAAAACCCTACTCCCTTCTGTGGCACCTCTCTGTAGGCGAAAAGCAGGCATGGCAAGAGGACATCCCATCTCCTTTTGAGTTTTTCAGGGAGCCCCATGATCATGCCCTTCATTATCTTGTTAAGTCTCTCAACAAGACCATTGGTTTGTGGATGGTATTGTGTGGTGAACTTGTAAGTCACCCCACACTCGTTCCACATATGTTTAAGGTAAGCTGACATGAAGTTGGTACGTCTGTCAGAAACCACCTCCTTAGGGAATCCCACTCTGGTAAAAATACTGATGAGTGCCTTGGCTACTGCAGTGGCAGTAGTGGACCTAAGGGGAATTGCTTCAGGGTCCCTAGTAGCATGATCCACTACTTCTAGGATATACTGGTTCCCTGATACTGTGGGAGGTTCAAGTGGACCCACTACATGCACTCCCACTCTTTCAAAGGGGACCCCCACCACTGGAAGTGGAATGAGTGGGGCCTTTGGGTGGCCACCTGTCTTACCACTGGCTTGCCAGGTGACACATGAGGTGCAAAACTCCTTTACCTTCTGGGACATATTGGGCCAATAGAAATGGTTGACTGACCTCTCCCATGTCTTGGTTTGTCCCAAATGCCCAGCAAGGGGAATGTCATGGGCTAAGGTCAGAATGAACTCCCTAAACTCCTGAGGCACTGACACTCTCTTAGTGGCACCAGGGTTGGGATCTCTTGCCTCAGTGTAAAGGAGTCCATCTTCCCAATAGACCATGTGTGTTCCACTGACATTTCCTTTTTCTTGCTCAGCTGCTTGCTGTTTTAGGCCTTCAAGAGAGGGACAAGTTTCTTGCCCCTTGCACAGCTGTTCCCTTGAGGGTCCCCCTGGACCCAAGAGCTCAACCTGGTAATGTCCCAGCTCCATGGACTCATTTCCCTCAGGTGATAGAACATCTTCCTGAGAAGAGAGGTTCTGTTTCTTGTGCTGTGCTGAAGCTGGTTCCCCAGTCTTCTTTCCTTTTCTTTTGGAAGGTTGGGCCATTATTCCAGACTCTAACACTTCTTTTTCACCCTGAGCCCTGCACTGTGCCCTTGTCTTAAGATAGACCAGTTCAGGGATACTCAGCATGGCTGCATGGGTTTTGAGTTCTACCTCAGCCCATGCTGAGGACTCCAGATCATTTCCAAGCAGGCGTTCAACTGGTATAGCAGAAGAGACTACCACCTGTTTCAGGCCAGTGGCCCCTCCCCATTCTAAGGTTACCATTGCCATGCGATGGACTTTAGTCTGATTGTCAGCATTGGTCACTGGATATGTCTGTCCAGCCAGGTATTGTCCTGGGGAAACCAGTTTGTCTCTCACCATAGTGACACTGGCACCTGTATCCCTCAGGGCTTCTACTCTAGTCCCATTGATTAAGAGCTGCTGCCTCCATTTTTGCATGTTAGGTGGCCAGGCAGCAAGTGTGGCTAGGTCCACCCCACCCTCTGAGACTAATGTAGCTTCAGTGTGAACCCTGATGTGCTCTAGGCACAGTGTTGATCCCACCTGGAGACTGGCTATTCCAGTGCTAACTGGAGTAGTAGTAGTGGGACTTTTATTGGGACAGGCCTTGTCTCCAGTTTGGTGTCAATGCTGAGTACAGATGCGACACCAGGACATTTTGGGATCAATGTTTTTACCCTTATACCCAAATGAGGATTGTGAAGAGGCTTTGGACCCACCCTCCTGAGCAGGTTTTGGGGCCCTATAGAAGACTCTTTACTTTTTCCCTTGGATGTCTCAACACTCTTCCTCTGGGGAGGCTTTGTAACCCCTTTCTTTTGGTCACCCCCTGTGGAAGTCTTGGTTACCCTAGTCTTGATCCAATAGTCTGCCTTCTTTCCCAATTCCTGTGGAGAAAATGGACCTAGGTCTACCAGATGCTGATGCAGTTTATCATTGAAACAATTACTTAAATTATGTTCTTTCATAAACAAGTTATACAGCCCATCATAATCATTTACACCCCTGCCATTAATCCAACCATCTAGTGTTTTGACTGAGAAGTCAACAAAATCAACCCAGGTCTGGCCTGAGGATTTTTTAGCCCCCCTGAACCTAATCCTGTACTCCTCAGTTGAGAATCCAAAGCCCTCAATCAGGGTAGCCTTCATGAGGTCATAGGATTCTGCATCCTTACCACAGAGTGTGAGGAGTCTATCCCTACACTTTCCAGTGAACATTTCCCAAAGGAGAGCACCCCAGTGAGACTTGTTTACTATTCTGGTTGCACAAGCCCTCTCAAAAGCTTTGAACCATTTGGTGATATCATCACCATCTTAATATTTTGTTACAATTCCTTTGGGGATTTTTAGCATGTCAGTATTTTCTCTGACCCTATGTATGTTGCTGCCACCATTGAGGGGAGCTAAACCCATCTCTTGTCTTTCCCTCTCTATGGCTAGGAGTTGTCTCTCCAAAGCCAATCTTTTGGCCATCCTGGCTAATAAGAGGTCATCTTCATTGAGGCTGCCCTCAATACTTCCAGAGTTACTAGTCTCCCCTGTGGAAGAACCAGCATCTCTGACTATCACTTGTGGATTCAGGGTTTGAGGGACCATGTTCTCCCTAACTAGGACAGGAGGGAGGGAATCATCCTCCTGGTCACTAGCTTCCCCCTCTGTAGGATTATCCTCAGATGGGTGGTCCTTTGCAAACTCTGCCAAAAGCTCCTGGAGCTTTACTTTGGTAGGGTTGGACCCAGTTTTTATATTTTTTAGCTTACAGAGAGTCCTTAACTCTGACATCCCTATATGCAGGTAAGAGGTGAGGTTGAGTTCCACCACCATCTCATCTGAGCTAGACATTATTTCTCTAAAAGTTGGGATACATTTTTAAGAATCTAAAAACTACTTCTAGAACTTAAATCCAAACTTTTACAAACTTTTAAACTCTAAAAGAAATGCTAACAGGGACTTACACGGGACCCTAGCGGGACTTTTAAAAATTTAGAAAAATAGCTAACATTTCAAAAATCAGTTTCTAATGACAATTTTTGGAATTTAGTTGTGTGATCAGGTATTGGCTGAGTAGTCCAGCAAATGCAAAGTCTTAGACCCCACGCTGATCCACCAATGTAGGAAGTTGGCTCTGTATATACTATTTCAAAGTAAGAAATAGTGTGCACAGAGTCCAAGGGTTCCCCTTAGAGGTGAGATAGTGGCAAAATTAGATAATTCTAATGCTCTATTTTTTGGTAGTGTGTTCGAGCAGCAGGATTATCAGAGGGTAGTGTTAAGCATTTGTTGTACACACACAGGCAATAAATGTGGAACACACACTCAAAGACTTTACTCCAGGCCAATAGTTTTTATATAGAAAAATAACTTTTCTTAATTTACTTTTAGAACCACAAGTTCAGGATTTGAAGTAAATACATAAAATGCAAGGTACTCCACACAGGTAAGTAAAGAACTTTGAATTAGAGCAATAACATGTACAGTTTTTGTTAAAATGGCAATAAGCTATTTTAAAAGTAGACACAGTGCAAAAATCAACAGTTCCTGGGGAAGGTAAGTATTGGTCAGATTGAGAGGTAAGTAAGACACTTACAAGGCTCAGTTCCTTGGCACAGGCAGCTCACCTTTGGGGGTTCAGGGCAACCCCAAAGTTACCACACCAGCAGCTCAGGGCAGGTCAGGTGCAGAGGTCAAAGAGGTGCCCTAAACACATAGGCGCCTATGGAGAACAGGGGTGCTCGGGTTCCAGTCTGCCAGCAGGTAAGTACCCGCATCCTCGGGGGCAGACCAGGGGGGTTTTGTAGAGCACTGGGGGGGACACAATTAGGCACACAAAACACACCCTCAGCGGCACAGGGGCGGCCGGTTGCAGTGTGCAAAGCAGGCGTCGTCGTTTGTATTGGTTTCAATGGAGGGACCCGGGGGTCACTCTAGTGGTGCAGGCAGGGCACAGGGAGGTCTTCTCGGGCCAGCCACCAACTGGGCTAGGTAGAGGGTCACCTGATCGTCACTCCTGCACTGAGGTTCAGTTCCTTCTGGTCCTGGGTGCTGCGGGTACATTGCTTGGTCCAGGCGCCGGGTTTCTTGTTACAGGCAGTCGGGTCAGGTGGAGCCTCTGGATTCTTTCTGCATGCGTCGCTGTGAGGGGCCAGGGTGGTCGTGTCGGTTTATTCACAAGGTCGCAGCCACCTGGGAGTCCTCCCTGTAGTGTTGGTTCTCTGGAGCTCGAGCCGGAGGTGTCGGGTGCAGAGGCTGAAGTCTCACGCTTCCGGCGGAAAGTGTGAGTTCTTTAAAAGTTGTTACAAAGTTGCAAAGATGTTGCTGTAGGTGAACAGTGCCGCTGTTCACAGGAGTTTCTTGGTCCTTCGGATTTCAGGGCAGTCCTCTGAGGCTTCAGAGATCGCTGGTCCATGTCAGATGTGTCGCTGTTGCAGTTTTCTTCGAGACAGGAGACAGGCCGGTTTGGCTGGGGCACAAGCAGCTGTCGTCTCTATCGTCTCTGCAGGGCATTCAGGTCAGCAGCCCTTTTTCTTGTTTCAGCTTGCATGAATCTGATTTCCTGGGTTCTGGGGTGCCCCTAAATACTAAATGTAGGGGTGTGTTTAGGTCAGGAGGGCAGTAGCCAATGGCTACTGTCCCGGAGGGTGGATACACCTTCTTTGTGCCTCCTCCCTGAGGGGAGGGGGGCACATCACTAATCCTATTGGGGGAATCCTCCAATCTCAAGATGGAGGATTTCTAAAGGCAGGGGTCACCTCAGCTCAGGACACCTTAGGGGCTGTCCTGACTGGTGGGTGACTCCTCCTTGTTTTTCTCATTATCTCCTCCAGCCTTGCTGCCAAAAGTGGGGGCAGTGGCCAGAGGGGCGAGCATCTCCACTAGCTGGGATGCTCTGGGGTGCTGTAACAAAAGGCACAAGCCTTTGAGGCTCACCGCCAGGTGTTACAGTTCCTGCAGGGGGAGGTGAGAAGCACCTCCACCCAGTACAGGCTTTGTTCCTGGCCACAGAGTGACAAAGACACTCTCCCCATGTGGCCAGCAACTCATCTGGTTGTGGCAGGCTGGCAGAAACTGGTCAGCCTAGCACTAGGAGTAGGACTGGTATTCCGGGGGCATCTCTAAGATGCCCTCTGGGTGCATTTTGCAATAAATTCCACACTTGCATCAGTGTGCATTATTGTGCTGAGAAGTTTGATACCAAACTTCCCAGATTTCAGTATAGCCATTATGGAACTGTGGAGTTCATATTTGACAAACTCCCAGACCATATACTGTATATGGCTCCCCTGCACTTACAATGTCTAAGGTTTTGCCTAGACACTGTAGGGGCATAGTGCTCATGCACTTATGCCCTCACCTGTGGTATAGTGAACCCTGCCTTAGGCCTGTAAGGCCTGCTAGAGGGGTGACCTACCTATGCCACAGGCAGCGTGAGGTGGGCATGGCACTCTGAGGGGAGTGCCATGTTGACTCAGTCATTTTCTCCCCACCAGCACACACAAGCTGTGAGGCAGTGTGCATGTGCTGAGTGAGGGGTCCCCGGGGTGGCATAATACATGCTGCAGCCCTTAGAGACCTTTGCTGACATCAGGGCCCTTGGTACCAGGGGTACCAGTTACAAGGGACTTATCTTGGTGCCAGGGCTGTGCCAATTGTGGAAACCAAGGTACAGTTTAGGGAAAGAACACTGGTGCTGGGGCCTGGTTAGCAGGGCCCCAGCACACTTTCAATCATAACTAACATCAGCAAAAAGCAAAAAGTCAGGGGGTAACCATGCCAAGGAAGCATTTCCTTACAGCAATGCACTACCAGTTACAATGCTAGTCTCCAGCCTATGGATAGGGAAACATATCACCTACTGCAGCATACCTGTGATCCACACACCCTTGCCCAGTAGTGGATGCCTACTAGCTTGGTTGGAGGACTTTCAGATCAGAACCCTGCCCAACATGGGACCTACTCTGCAAAGTCAGGCCTGGCCTAGGGGCACCCACAGGCCCTCATCCACCAGCCGGATACCACCCCATCAGGCATAAATAGTAATGAAGGGCAGTGTACTCACCCCCTTGTTGCTGCTGTGATGCCCCCAAGCGCCCATCTAGCTCCGGATAGGCCACCGCCAGTATGTGGACCATCAGGGGGGTCAGGGTTCGACTGGCACCCCTTCCTAGTTGGGAGGCCATCCCAAGCTGGGCCTCCGCCGTCTTCCGTGCCCAGAGTCTCTGGTCCTCCCACCGTTTCCAACAGTGGCTGCTCCGCTTGCCGTAGACCCCCAGGGTCCGCACATCCTTGGAGATGGCACGCCACATATCCTTCTTTTGATGGGTGCTGACCTGAAGTGTAAATACACACAGGGAAAGGTATTAGTCCGATCGTCCTGCCTGTTACACTTATGGGCCACCATGCCCCTTCCTATCCCCATTAGCACAGACATGGCCCAGCATACACGCTGCACGCTGCCCAGGGCCCATCAACCAACCCCCCCTACATGAGGCCTTCACACACAGCACTCCATGTATTCATGCCCCATGCATCGTACTCACAGCGTACTCACCTGTTGGTCTGGAGGCCCATACAGCAGTCGGTACTGGGGTAGGATCCCATCCACCAGTCGCTCCAACTCCGCCGAGGTGAAGGCAGGGCCTCTTTCCCCAGTCACACGAGCCATGGTCGGTTCCCGACACAGGTCACAGCAGCACATGCAGTGTAGGTCCTCTCCAATTGAAGGTCAGGTAGTAAGTGAGTGAACAGATAGAAAATGGCAGTCACGCCTGCGGCGGTGCGTACCGTCACCGCCGGCGTACATCATCATTGGCCACTGTACCCCCTAGGGCCCAATGAGAAGTTGCACGGCGGTTCTCGACCGCCTCCCGCAATGGCGCACTACGCCAGTGGAATTACCTCATTGCCACCTGTCCCTCCATACTGGACAGGCGGACGGCATTTCAGGGGGGGGGCAGGCCATGGATCCTAACTGCGTCACAGTACGCAATTTCACATTCTGGACATATGGCACCAAAATATTGTAACAATCACAATTTGCATTGAACTGTAGTGGTTACAATGTACAGATAATGACCAGCTGCTCACTCTTATGCCCCATGGATTGCAACCGCTGTGGATGAATAGGAGATGGAGACATCTCCACGTGTACAGACCCATGGTGGACTTGGCAACAATGGAGGACAGGCACATTATCCTCACCTATAGACTGGACAGGTCCACAACCCCAGGTCCCTGATTGTCTTGGGTATGGGGGGTGCCCTGGCGTCCCTGTAGTGGTGGACACACTGCTGATTGACGTGTCCTGGGGATAGAGGTATGTGCCCTCTGGGTGGGTGCTGTGGTGGTGTTTCCTGAGGGGTGAGGATCTGTGGTGGTGTGAGACTGTGTCTGGGTAACCAACTGTTTGGAGGCCCCTGATGGGCCAGGATGGTCATCCAGATCCAGGCGAGCAGAGCTTCTGTCATCACTGTGGGCCTCGTCTGTGGGGGGACTGGATGTTGCTGGCACCTCTTCTCCAGAGACATTGGCTGGAGTACCTGTGGGAATGTAAATGCAGTGTTGTTGTTTCTGTGTGTGACATATTGTGCAGGGGTGTGTTGCCCTCTATGGTTGTTATTGCCCTGGCAGGTTTTCCTTGTGTAAGTTGTTATTTGGTGGGCTAGGTGATTCTCTCCAGTGTGCATGCTGTGGTGATAGGTGTCCATGCAGGTCTGTGAGGGGTGTCCATGCATTGGTGTTGCATGCAGGTCTTTGCATTGGGATGAGTGGGTAGTGATGGTGGGGTGTATGGGAGGTGGTGGAGTGATGGGAGTGAGGGTCAGGGCGGGCCTATGTATTGGCATGCAGGTAGGGGGTGATAGTAGTAAAGAGTTGACTTACCAGAGTCCAGTCCTCCTGCTACTCCTGCCAGTCCCTCAGGATGCATGATGGCCAAGACTTGCTCCTCCCATGTTGTTAGTTGTGGGGGAGGAGGTGGGGGTCCACCGCCAGTCCTCTGTACTGCTAGCTGGTGTCTTACTGCAATGGAATGCACCTTCCCCCGTAGGTCATTCCACCTCTTCCTGATGCCATCCCTTGTTTAGGGGTGCTGTCCCACGGCGTTGACCCTGTCCACGATCCTCCGCCATAGCTCCATCTTCCTAGCAATGGATATCTGTGCGTGGGTGGTGTATAGGTGATGGTGGTATGTGGCTCTGGTTGTGTGGGTGCTCTTGCTGTCTCTCTCTGCTAGCAATGGTTTGTAGTCGTAAAGGGTTGTGGGTGATGTGCGTGTGTGTTTTATAGTGGTGTGAATGGGTGTGTGTAGTGTGTGTATGTGTGTCAGGTGGGTGTCATTTTAATTGTTCAATGCGGTGTTGTTTTGTTTGAGTGTGTGTATATTGAGGGGGCGGTATGTACCGCCGATGGTTTACCGCCATTGAATGTCCGCAGTGGTGATTAATTGATCATAATGTAATGGGTGTAGTTCTGTTGACGTAACGGTGTGGGTTTTGATACCGCCAGTATACACTACGGCCCTCATTACAACATTGGTGGTAAATGCCACTTACCGCCGTGCAGAAGACCGGCAACACACCGCTGCGGCCGCGGAAATCCGCTACAGCTATTACTACCCACAGGCCGGAATCTGCCAAAATCTAGACACCCACACAAGTCCCCCACACCAAAGGTCAGTGCTAAACTGGCGATAACAAAACCTCCACCGTCATGCCAACAAGAATACGCCCACACTATCATGACCCACGAATCCACGCGGTGGTCTTTCAACCGCGGTATTCCATTGGCGGTACACACCGCCGCGCTCAAAACACACACACATTTACAAAACACAACCACATTGGACAATTTGAAATACACACACCTGATACACATACACACACCACTCCCACACACCCAATACAATATGAAACACACACCCACAACACCCACAAACCCCTGCGACAAAAATTTAGAACGAAGCACAGAGAGAGACACCACCATCAACAAACTAACATCCACAGGCACACAACACCATCACTCACACAACATCCACGCACCTCACACGACATACACAAACACATCCCCTCACACATCACAACACACACCACTTCACACATCACCCACACCACATCATGGCACCGCAAAGACACCCCAGGTTCTCTGAGGAGGAGCTCAGGCTCATGGTGGAGGAAATCGTCCGGGTAGAGCCACAACTATTCGGATCACAGGTGCACCACACCTCCATTGCTAGGAAGATGGCGCAGAATCCTAGACAGGGTCAGCGCAGTGGGACAGCACCCAAGAACTAGGGATGACATCAGGAAGAGGTGGAACGACCTACGGGGGAAGGTGTGTTCCGTGGTCTCAAGACACCAGATTGCAGTTCAGAGGATTGGCGGCAGACCCCCACCTCCTCCCCCACAACTAACAACATGGGAGGAGCAAGTCTTGGCTATACTGTATCCTGAGGGACTAGCAGGAGTAGCAGGAGGAATGGACTCTGGTAAGTCAGATCTTAACTATTACATCCCCCACCCTACCTGCATGCTATCACATACCCCACCCTCACCCCCATCACTCCAACACCTCACAAATGTCCCACTATCACAACCCACCCATCCCAACACCAGGCCCTGCATGCAACACCAAAGCATGGACACCCATCACCAAAGCATGTCCACTACACATACCAACACAGATCCCCAACCCAAATATCACACAAGGTCCAAGACAAGAATGTAAGCACTGGGGTACAGGGTCACCCACCCATTGCACACAATGGCACACACAGATGCAATAATCATGCCTTTATACCCCTGCAGGACCCCTACCCAACGTCACCGGACAGGAGGTTCCAGACATGTCCACCCCCCCACAGAAGAGGCCCACAGTGATGACAGCAGCTCTGTCCAACTGGATCTAGATGACCAGCCTGGCCCATCTGGGACCTTGGGACAGTCGGTTCCCCACACACTGGCACATGCCACCACAGAGCCTCCCCCCTCAGGAAACACCAGCACAGCACCCACCCAGCGGGCCCATACCTCTGTCCCCAGGACACGTCAAGCAGCAGTGTGTCCACCACTACAGGGAACCCAGGCAAACCCACAAACCCATGGGGGTAGTGGCAGTGGGCACAGGGTTCAGGGGACAGAGGAACAGGAAAACAGGGGAACTGGGAAGTCTGCTGTGCGACAGGGGGAGGACAGGCCCAGGGAACCCACTCTCCACGAGGCCCTCTCCAACATCATGGGAGCGTACCATCATTCCCAGGAGACAATGGCAACGGTACTGGGCAAGTTTCAGGAGACCCAGCGGCTGCAGGAGGAACAGTGTTTGGGGATCGGGGAGGAACTCAAGTCCATCAACACCACCCTGGTCACCATTGTAGGGGTGCTGAAGGACCTTGTGAACACCAGTAGTGACACTGTGGCACAACAAGGGACCCCTGACACTAGCCTCGATGATGAACTGCCCACCACCTCTGCCGGCGCTAGTGGACAGGAGGCACCGCCACAGGACCACGACACCAGCACTCCACCCCCTGCAGATGGAGAACCACCCCGCAAACGGTCCCTGAGATCCAGGACAAAGACAGAGAACAATACCAAGACCCCTGCCAAGAAATGAGACCACCCTGAATGTCATCCTTCTGTCCCACTTCGTCACCCTGTCCATCCTTAAACTGCCTTAGCTCCACTTCCTATGCCCCTTTGGACAATGCATCTGTGAGACAAATAACTGGACTCTGCCATGGACGTTCCTCCACCATCACCCCTGCCCATTTTCCAACCCCCTCCACTAATTTGCACTTAAATAAACACCCTTGAATCACAAAACAATCTGGAGTCAGTCTGTGCTTTCACAAATGTTTATTTGCTGTAACTAAGGAACATAGCAATGTCCATTGTATTGTCAACATACGTATGTCACACAGCTCTAGTCCATGAGGTAACATAGCAGAGGTCACACAGTGGGACCCACATCTGTAAAATGGAAAGGCAAAGTGACAGGTCAGGATCCATACACTGGGTGAAAGTGACAGACATATGATAGGTCAAACAATTGTATGAGATGTAGGAGGCAGTGATGTCTTCTTACCTGTGTCTCACTGGAAGTATTGCTGGATCACGTTGTTTCTGTTGTCGATATCCTCTTCTGCCTCCTCTTCTTCACTGTCCACAGGATCCACAGCTGCCACAAGACCTCCTTCTTGACCATCCTCCTGCAGAAAAGGAACCTGTCGTCGCAAAGCCAGGTTGTGCAGCATACAGCAGGCAACGATGATCTGGCACACCTTCTTTGGTGAATAGTAGAGAGAACCACCTGTCATATGGAGGCACCGGAACCTGGCCTTCAGGAGGCCTGAAGGTCCTTTCTATCACTCTCCTAGTTCGCCCATGTGCCTCATTGTAGCATTCCTCTGCCCTTGTCCTGGGATTTCTCACTGGGGTCAGTAGCCATGACAGGTTGGGGTACCCAGAGTCACCTGCAAATGTCGAGGGACAACTGTTAGACACATAGTAACCCTTAGGGACAACCCCAGACCCAGACCCAGACAACTATTCACAGGGTATAGGGTCCTTGTCCTCATCTATTAGCCACACACGGTGCCTCTGGAGTTGCCCCATCACATATGGGATGCTGCTGTTCCTCAAAATGTAAGCGTCATGCAATGAGCCTGGAAACTTGGTGTTCACATGGGAGATGTACTGGTCGGCCAAACACACCATCTGCACATTCATTGAATGGTAGCTCTTCCTGTTTCTGTACACTTGTTCTCTCCTGCGGGGGGTACCAAGGACGCATGTGTCCCATCAATGGCACCTATGATGTTGGGGATATGTCCCAGGCCATAGAAGTCACCTTTCACTGTGGGCAAATCCTCCACCTGAGGGAAAACGATGTAGCTGCGCATGTGTTTCAGTAGGGCAGACAACACTCTGGACAACACGTTTGAGAACATAGGCTGGGACATCCCTGATGTAATGGCCCCTGTTGTTTGAAAAAGACCCACTTGCCAGGAAATGGAGTACTGACAGGACCTGCACTAGAGGGGGGATTCCTGTGTGATGGCGGATAGCTGAAATCAGGTCTGGCTCCATCTGGGCCCACAGTTCCAGGATTGTGGCACGATCAAGTCTGTAAGTGATAATGATGTGTCTGTCTTCCATTGTCGACAGGTCCACCAATGGTCTGTACACCGGAGGATGCCGCCATCTCCTCACCTGCCCCAGCGGATGTGCCCTATGAACGAGAACAGCGAGCACAGAGTCAGCCAACACTGAGGTAGTAAAACAATTATTTATTGCACACATTTGTCAATCCGCTATGTGCCTGTCACTGTGTGTATGCAAGGCCTAGATATGTGTGACGCATTTAAAAATAATGCCATGTGGCCACCTGAAATGGGGGCTGCCTGACCTGTAATGTGGGACAAGGGGATATGAGCTAACTGCGCTGGCGTTATACACCGTTGCGGTAGGTGGTCGAAGACCGCGGCACAATCCTGCATTGGTTAACATCGGGCCCTATGGGTCCGAGGAGCCAATGATGATGTACACCAGTGGTGACGGTACGTACTGCTACAGACGTGACCGCCATTTTCTGTCTTTTCACTTACTTGATACCTGACCTTCGACAGGAGAGGACCTACACTGCAAGTGCTGCTGTGACCTGTGTCTGGAAGCGACGATGGCTCATGGGTCTGGGGAAAGGGCCCCTGCCTTCACTTCGGAGGAGTTGGAGAAGTTAGTGGATGGGGTCCTTCCCCAGTACACGCTACTCTACGGTCCTCCCGACAAACAGGTGAGTACACTGTGAGCATGCTGTATGGGCAATGCCTATTTGGAGTGGTGTGGATGGAAAATACGTGGGGCTGAGGCCTGCATGAGTGGACGGTGAGTGTATGTGCATCAGGGCAAGGGTGGGAACGTGGGCCAATGACTGTGGCGGTCCGGACGGTTAAAGTTTTTCCTTTTCCACTGTGCTATTCCTCTAGGTCAGCGCCCACCTGAAGAAGGATATTTGGCGTGCCATTTCCAAGGACGTCCGGACCCTGGGGGTCCACCACAGATGGAGCACCCACTGCCGGAAAAGATGGGAGGACATTCGCCGCTGGAGCAAGAAGACAGCGGAGGCCCAGCTGGGTATGGCCTCCCAACGTGGGAGGGGTGCCCGTCGCACCATGACCCCCCAGATGTTCCAGATCCTGGCGGTGGCATATCCTGAGTTGGATGGGCACTTGAGGGCATCACAGCAGCCACAAGGGGGTAAGTACCGTCACATCCATCTGACTCTGCGCGCATTAAGAGGTGTCTGGGTGGGGGGCGGTGGGTTACCCTAGGCCAGGGCGAGCTTTGTAGGCAAGGAGCCTTTGTGAGGCAGGCTATGTGGCACCCCAACCCCACCAGTGGAAGAGTCATCTACACCTCGTCAGGCTGCTGTGACTTCCATGTGTGCAGCAATCGGCATTGTCCCTGTGATTAATTAGGGAACTCTAAGTGCATGGCGTAGTGCAGAGGGCTGCTGTGTCTGTAGTGTCCGCCAACAGTAGCGGTATTGCATGCACTGAACATGTCTTTCTTCTTCTCCCCCCCCTCCTTTTTGTGGTCTCCCTGTTCTTGTGTGCATCAGCATCATCAGGGGGAGGAGCAGTGCCACCGGAGCAGGAGGGAGCTGCATCCCACATGGCCCTGGAGGGTGAGACAACTGAGTCTGAAGTCACCAGTGGGCAAAAAATCAAAGGCAGGACCACGTCGACGCCAACCTGCACGGCGGACAAGACCGCCACCGGCACCGCCACCTGCACCGCTGCCACCAGCAGCGCCACCAGCACCGCAGTCAGTGAGCCCGCCACCAGCACCGCAGTCAGTGAGCCCGCCACCAGCACCGCTGCCAGCACCGCCGACACTGAGCCCTTCACCAGCACCGCAGTCAGTGAGCCCGCCACCAGCACCGCCGCCACAAAGACCGCCGCCAGCACCGTTTCCACAGAGCCCGCCGTCAGCACCAATGCCACAGAGTCCGCCGCCTGCACCGATGCCACAGAGTCCGCCGCAAGCACCGCCGCTACTGACACCGCCGCCAGCACTGACAGTGGCCCCGCGACATCTTGAGCCAGTGGCACCACTGCAGACATGGCTGCCATCCGCAGTGGTCAGTCGTACGAGGCAGGTGGTCAGTTCCAGGAGCCTGGCCAGCTTGCATGTTGCACCACCGTCAGTGGAGTGTCACATCCACTATCTCAGTCCTTGGCAGGATGAAGCACTCTGGGCACAAAGCCCCCTCCAGAACCAGTGGAGAAAGGCTTCCACTACCTCAGTCCTTGGCAGGATGAAGCACTCTGGACACAAAGCCCCCTCCAGAACCAGTGGAGAAAGGCATCCACTACCTCAGTCCTTGGCAGGATGAAGCACTTTGTGCACAAAGCCCCCTCCAGAACCAGTGGAGAAAGGCATCCACTACCTCAGTCCTTGGCAGGATGAAGCACTCTGGGCACAAAGCCCCCTCCAGAACCAGTGGAGTATTACATCCACTACCTCAGTCCTTGGCAGGATGAAGCACTCTGGGCACAAAGCCCCCTCCAGAACCAGTAGAGTATCACATCCACTACCTCAGTCCTTGGCAGGATGAAGCACTCAGGGCACCAAGCCCCCTCCAGAACCAGTGGAGAAAGGCATCCACTTGAGAGACTGTGGCTTTGCACTCCCTAGGAGAAAGCAGTGGGCAACCCACCCACTGAAAAGACTTGAGAGACTGTGGCTTTGCACTCACCAGGATAAAGCAGTGGGCAAACCACCCACTGGAGAGACTTGAGAGACTGTGGCTTTGCACTCCCCAGGATAAAGCAGTAGGCAAACCACCCACTGGAGAGACTGTGGCTTTGCACTCCCGAGGATAAAGCAGTGGGCAACCCACCCACTGGAGAGACTTGAGAGACTGTGGCTTTGCACTCCCCAGGATAATGCAGTGGGCAAACCACCCACTGGAGAGACTTGAGAGACTGTGGCTTTGCACTGCCCAGGATACAGCAGTGGGCATGGAGCCCCCTCGTGGAGCAGTGGCGTTGTGCACTCATCCGGCTGAGGTGCCCCCCTTTCCCTTCCCCCTGAGGTGCCTGTTTCATTTCGATCTGATGCCCCTGCAGTGTTCTCTCCGTTTGAAGTCTGGTATTGAGTGTGGGCCTCGGCCATGCATTTTGGGCCCAGTGGTCCACGGACAATAATTGGTGCACTATCCGGACTTGTGTAGTTGGGGTAACCTACTGCCCACCTCCCCCACCCAGACACCTCGTAATGCGCCCAGAGTCAGATGGATGTGACGGGACTCACCTCCTTGTGGCTGCTGTGATGCCCTCAAGCGCCCATCCAACTCCGGATACGCCACGCCCAGGATCCGGAACATCAGAGGGGTCATGGTGCGACGGGCACCCCTCCCACATTGGGAGGCCATCCCCAGCTGGGCCTGCGCCGTCTTCTTGCTCCAGCGGCGAATGTCCTCCCATCTTTTCCGGCAGTGGGTGCTCCTTCTGTGGTGGACCCCCAGGGTCCGGATGTCCTTGGCGATGACACGCCAAATATCCTTCTTCTAGAGGAATAGTGCAGGGGAAAAGGAAAAACTTTAACCGTCCGGACCGTCACAGTCATTGGCCCACGTTCCCACCCTTGCCCAGATGGACATACACTCACCGTCCGCTCATGCAGGGCTCAGTTCCCCCCCCCATGTATCTTCCATCCACAACACTCCAAACAGGCATTGCCCATGCAGCATGCTCACAGTGTACTCACCTGTTTGTCTGGAGGACCGTAGAGTAGCATGTACTGGGGAGGACCCCATCCACTAACTTCTCCAACTCCTCCAAAGTGAAGGCATGGGCCTTTCCCCAGACACATGAGCCATCGTCGCTTCAAGACACAGGTCACAGCAGCACTTGCAGTGTAGGTCCTCTCCTGTCGAAGGTCAGGTATCAAGTGAGTGAACAGACAGAAAATGGTGGTCACGTCTGTGGCAGTGCGTACCGTCGGCTTCCATCGTCATTGGCTCCTCAGACCCATAGGGTCCAATATTAACCAATGCAGGATTGCGCTGCGGTCTTCGACCGCCTACCGCGACGGTGTAGAACGCCAGCACAGTTACATCATATCCCCTTGTCCCACCTTACAGGTCAGACAGCCGTCATTTCAGGGGGCCACATGGCATTAATAATAACTGCATACACACAATAACAGGCACATTGCGGATTGACGAATGTGTGCTAAGTACTTTTTGTAATACCTCAGTGTTGGATGACTCTCTGCTCGCTGTTCTCGTCCATAGGGCACGTCCGCTGGGGCAGGTGATGAGATGGTGGCATCCTCCGGTGTACAGACCGTTGGTGGACCTGTCGACAATGGAAGAGAGACAAGTAATACTCACCTACAGACTTGATCGTGCAACAATCCATGAACTGTGTGCCCAGTTGGAGCCAGACCTGATGTCAGCAATCCGCCATCCCACAGGGATCCCCCCTCTAGTGCAGGTCCTGTCAGTACTCCATTTCCTGGCAAGTGGGTCTTTTCAAACTACAGTGGCCATTGCATCAGGGATGTTCCAGCCTATGTTCTCCAACGTGTTGTCCAGAGTGTTGTCTGCCCTGCTGAAACACATGTGCAGCTACATCGTGTTCCCTCAGGTGGAGGATTTGCCTACAGTGAAGGGTGACTTCTATGCCCTGGGACATATCCCCAAAATCATAGCTGCCACTGATGGGACACATGTGGCCTTGGTACCCCCGCAGGAGTGAACAGGTGTACAGAAACCGGAAGAGCTACCATTCTATCAATGTGCAGATGGTGTGTTTGGCCGACCAGTACATCTCCCATGTGAATGCCAAGTTTCCTGGATCAGTGCATGATGCTACATTCTGAGGAATAGCAGCATCCCTTATGTGATGGGGCAACTCCAGAGGCACCGTGTGTGGCTACTAGGTGAGGGCAAGGACCCTATACCCTGTGAATAGTTGTCTGGGTCTGGGGTTGTCCCTAAGGGTTAGTGTGTGTCTAACAGTTGTCCCTCAACATTTGCAGGTGACTCTGGGTACCCCAACCTGTCATGGCTACTGACCCCAGTGAGAAATCCCAGGACAAGGGCAGAGGAACGTTACAATGAGGCACATGGGCGAACTAGGAGAGTGATTGAAAGGACCTTCGGCCTCCTGAAGACCAGGTTCCGGTGCCTTCATATGACAGGTGGTTCTCTCTACTACTCACCAAAGAAGGTGTGCCAGATCATTGTGGCCTGCTGTATGCTGCACAACCTGGCTTTGCGACGACAGGTGCCTTTTCTGCAGGAGGATGGTCCAGAAGGAGGTCTTGTGGCAGCTGTGGAGCCTGTGGAAAGTGAAGAAGAGGAGGCAGAAGAAGAGGATATCGGCAACAGAAACAACGTTATCCAGCAATACTTCCAGTGAGACACAGGTAAGAAGATGTCACTGCCTCACACATCTCATACTATTGGTTGAGCTAGCATAAGTCTGTCACTTTCACCCACTGTATGGACCTGACTTTGCCTTTCCATTTCACAGATGTGGGTCCCACTGTGTGACCTCTGCTATATTACCTCATGGACTAGAGCTGTGTTACATCGGTATGTTGACAATACAATTGACATTGATATATTCCATAGTTATTGCAAATACACATTAGTGAAAGCACAGACTGACTCCAAATTGTTTTGTGATTCAAGGGTGTTTATTTCAGTGCTAATTAGTGGAGGGGGTTGTAAAATGGGCAGGGGTGATGGTGGAGGAATGTCCATGGAAGAGTCTAGTCTATTTGTTACATAGGTGCATTGTCCAAAGGGGCATAGGAAGTGGAGCTAGGGCAGATGATGGATGGGCAGGGTGACAAAGTGGGGCAGAAGGATGACCTTCAGGGGGGTCTCATTTCCTGGCAGGGGTCTTGGCATTATTCTCTGTCTTTGCCCTGGATCTCAGGGACCGTTTACGGGGTGGTTCTCAATCTGCAGGGCATGGGGTGCTGGTGTTGTGGTCCTGTGGCGGTGCCACCTGTCCACTAGCGCTGGCAGAGGTTGTGGGCTGTTCATCATCCAGGCTAGTGTCAGGGGCCCCTTGTTGTGCCACAGTGTCCCTCCTGGTGTTCACAAGGTCCTTCAGCACCCCTACAATGGTGACCAGGGTGGTGTTGATGGACTTAAGTTCCTCCCTGATCCCCAGATACTGTTCCTCCTGCAGCTGCTGGGTCTCCTGAAAGTGGGCCAGTACCGTTGCCATCGTCTCCTGGGAATGATGGTACGCTCCCATGATGTTGGAGAGGGCCTTGTGGAGAGTAGGTTCCCTGGGCCTGTCCTCCCCCTGTCGCACAGCAGTCCTCCCAGTCCCCCTGTTTTCCTGTGCCTCTGTCCCCTGAACCGTGTGCCCACTGCCACTACCCCCAGGTCCCTGATTTTCTTGGGGTGGTGGGTTTGCCTGGGTTCCCTGTAGTGGTGGACACACTGCTGCTTGACGTGTCCTAGGGACAGAGGGATGGGCCCGCTGGGTGGGTGCTGTGCTGGTGTTTCCTGAGGGGGGAGGCTCTGTGGTGGCATGTGCCAGTGTCAGGGGAACCGACTGTCCCGAGGTCCCTGATGGGCCGGGCTGGTCATCTTGATCCAGTTGGACAGAGCTGCTGGCATCACTGTGGGCCTCTTCTGTGGGGAGAGTGGACATGTCTGGAACCTCCTGTCCGGTTATGTTGGGTAGGGGTCCTGCAGGGGTGTAAAGGCATGATTATTGCATCTGTGTGTGCCATCGTGTGCAATGGGTGGGTGACCCTGTACTCCAGTGCTTGCATTCTTGTCTAGGACCTTGTGTGATAATTGGTTTGGGGTCTGTGTGGGTATCTGTAGTGGACATGCTTTGGTGTTGCATGCATGGCTTGGTGTTGGGATGGGTGGGTTGTGATAGTGGGGTATATGTGAGGTGTTGGAGTGATGGGGATGAGGGTGGGGTATGTGATGGCATGCTGGTAGGGTGGGGGATGTAATAGTTAAGATCTGAATTACCAGAGTCCATTCCTCCTGCTACTCCTGTGAGGCCCTCAGGATGCAGTATAGCCAAGACTTGCGGCTCCCATGTTGTTAGTTGTGGGGGTGGTGGTCCGCCGCCAGTCCTCTGTACTGCAATCTGGTGTCTTGAGACCACGGAATCCACCTTTCCCCGTAGGTCGTTCCACCTCTTCCTGATGTCATCCCTAGTTCTTGGATGCTGTCCCACTGTGGTGACCCTGTCTACGATTCTGCGCCATAGCTCCATCTTCCTAGCAATGGAGGTGTGCTGCACCTGTGATGCGAATAGCTGTGGCTCTACCCGGACGATTTCCTCCATCATGACCCTGAGCTCCTCCTCAGAGAACCTGGGGTGTTGTTGAGGTGCCATGATGTGGTGTGGGTGATGTGTGAAGTGGTGTCGGTTGTGATGTGTGAGGGGATGTGTTTGTGTGTGTTATCTGAGGTGCGTGGATGTTGTGTGTGTGATGGTGTTGTGTGCCTGTAGATGCTAGTGTTGTTTCTGGTGGTGCCTCTCTCTGGGCTTCTTTCTCAATTTCGGTTGTTAGGGTTTGTGGGTGATGTAGGTGGGTGTTTTATATTGGATTGGGTGTGGGAGTGGTGTGTGTATGTGTATAAGGTGTGTGTATTCCGAATTGTCCAATGTGGTTGTGTTTTGAAAATGTGTGTGTATTTTGAGGTCGGCGGTGTGTACCGCCAATGGTTTACTGCGGTTGAAATCCCGCTGTGTGGATTTGTGGGTTGTGATAGTTTGGGCGTATTCCTCTTGCCGTGACGGTGGAGGTTTTGTTATCGCCAGTTTATCATTGACCTTTGGTGTGGCGGACTTGTGTGGGTGTCTGGATTTTGGCAGATTCCGGGATGTGGGTCATAATAGTTGTAGCGGAATTCCGCCGCCACAGCGGTGTGTTGGCGGTCTTCTGCACGGCGGTAAGCGAGATTTACCGCCAATGTTGTAATGAGGGCCATAATCTTCTATTTTTTTAGTTTTTTTTATGTTTCTTCTGTAGATACTTGTCCTCAAACCTTCTTCATGATTATTATGATTATCACTGTTTACAACAACATTTTCATGACTCCTTCTCTCAGTGGGACTCGCACTTTCCTCATCCAGGGGTACAGGGTCAGTCTCACTGCTCTCACTCTGACCATCCCTCACCCTAATGTCGTTCCGTCCTACCAAATCTTGGATCTCCCTTTCCTTATAAGAGTTTTTAGTTTCAACATTTATCCATCAGTCTTGTCACCTTCATTAACCCCTTCGCTGCCAGGCCTTTCCCCCTCAGGTGGCAAGCCTTTTTTTGGCTATTTGGGGCAGTTTGCGCTTAGGCCCTCATAACTTTTTGTCCACATAACCTACCCACACCAAATTTGCGTCCTTTTTTTCCAACATCCTAGGGATTCTAGAGGTACCCAGACTTTGTGGGTTCCCCTGAAGGAGACCAAGAAATTTGCCAAAATACAGCAAAAAAATTGTTTTTTAACAAAAAATGATAAAAAAAGGTCTGCAGAAGAAGGCTTGTGGTTTTTCCCCCGAAAATGGCATCAACAAAGGGTTTGCAGTGCTAAAATCGCCATCTTCCCAGCTTTCAGGAACAGGCAGACTTGAATCTGAAAACCCAATTTTTCAACATAATTTTGGCATTTTACTGGGACATTCCCCATTTTTAACATTTTTTATCCTTTCAGCCTCCTTCCACTTAGTGACAGAAATGGGTGTGAAACCAATACTGGCTCCCAGAAAGCTAAACATTTCTGAAAAGTAGACAACATTCTGAATTCAGCAAGGGGTCATTCGTGTAGATCCTACAAGGGTTTCCTACAGAAAATAACAGCTGAAATAAAAAACATTGAAATTTAGGTTAAAAAAACAACAATTTTTCTCAATGTTTTACTCTGTAACTTTTTCCTGCGATGTCAGATTTTTGAAAGCAATATACTGTTACGTTTGCTGGACTCTTTTGGTTGCGGGGATATATAGGGCTTGTAGGTTCATTAAGAACCCTAGGTGCCCAGAGCCAATAAATGACCTGCACCTTGCAATGGGTTTTCATTCTGTACCGGGACACAGCAATTCATTTGCTAAAATATAAAGAGTGAAAAATAGGTATCAAGAAAACCTTTGTATTTCCAAAATAGGCACAAGATAAGGTGTTGAGAAGAAGTGGTTATTTGCACATCTCTGAATTCCTGTGTGCCCATACTAACATGTGAATTACAGGGCATTTCTCAATTACACGTCTTTTTTACACACTGTATTACATTTGGAAGGAAAAAATGAAGAGAAAGAGCAGGGGCAATAACACTTGTTTTGCTATTCTGTATTCCCCCAAGTCTCCCGATAAAAATGGTAGGCCTGATGCTCGCGACAGGAAACGCAACATGGACACATCACATTTTTACATTGAAATCTGATGTGTTTTTTGCAAAGTGCCTAGCTGTAGATTTTGGCCTCTAGCTCAGCCGGCACCTAGGGAAACCTAGCAAACCTGTGCATTTTTTAAAACTAGACACCTAGGGGAATTCAAGATGGGGTGACTTGTGGGGCTCTGACCAGGTTCTGTTACCCAGAATCCTTTGCAAACCTCAAAATTTGGCCAAAAAAACACTTTTTCCTCTCATTTCGGTGACAGAAAGTTCTGGAATCTGAGAGGAGCCACAAATTTCCTTCCACCCAGCATTTCCCCAAGTCTTCCGATAAAAATGATACCTTACTTATGTGGGTAGGCCTAGCGCCCGCAACATGAAATGCCCCAAAACACAACGTGGACACATCACATTTTCCCAAAGAAAACAGAGGTGTTTTTTGGAAAGTGCCTACCTGTGGATTTTGGCCTCTAGCTCAGCCGGCACCTAGGGAAACCTACCAAACCTATGCATTTTTTTAAACTAGACACCTAGGGGAATCCAAGATGGAGTGAGTTGTGGCTCTCACCAGGTTTTGTTGCCCAGAATCCTTTGCAAACCTCAAAATTTGGCTAAAAAAAAACACTTTCTCCTCACATTTCGGTGACAGAAAGTTCTGGAATCCGAGAGGAGCCACGAATTTCCTTCCACCCAGCGTTTCCCCAAGTCTCACAATAACAATGATACCTCACTTGTGTGGGTAGGCTTAGCGCCCGCGACAGGAAATGCCCCAAACACAACGTGGACACATCACATTTTCCCAAAGAAAACAGAGGTGTTTTTTGCAAAGTGCCTACCTGTAGATTTTGGCCTTTAACTCAGCCAGCACCTAGGGAAACCTACCAAACCTACGCATTTTTGAAAACTAGACACCTAGGGGAATCCAAGATGGGGTGACTCGTGGGGCTCTCACCAGGTTCTGTTACGCAGAATTCTTTGCAAACCTCAAAATTTGGCTAAAAAAACACTTTCTCCTTACATTTCGGTGACAGAAAATTCTGGAATCTGAGAGGAGCCACAAATTTCCTTCCACCCAGCATTCCCTCAAGTCTCCTGATAAAAATGATACCTCACTTGTGTGGGTAGGCCTAGTGCCCGTGACAGGAAATGCCCCAAAACACTATCTGGACACATCAAAATTATCAAACACAAAACTACCTGTTTTGGGGGGGGAGGGCCACCTGCGTTTTTGGTCTGGGATTCAGCAGCCATCTAGGGAAACCTACCAAACCCAGACATTTCTGAAAACTAGACACCCGAGGGAGTCCAGGGAGGTGTGACTTGTGTGGATCCCCCAATGATTTCTTACCCAGAATCCTCAGCAAACCTTAAATTTAGCTAAAAAATCACTTTTTTCCCACATTTCTGTGTGGGATCACTACACCGGGACAAATTTCCTACCACCCAACGTTCCCCTCGGTCTCCCAGTAAAAATGATACCTCACTTGTGTAGGTGGGCCAGGTGCCTGTGACAGGGAAGAGCCAAAAACATGTTGAAATTGACGGGGGAACTATAGCGGGTCCAAAAGGGCAGTTTGAAAAAAAAATTTTTAGGCTGACAAGTGCAGCAGAATTTTTATCTGTATAGATGGGACAATGTTCGGTGGTAGGAATTTTGTGGATTCCTGCAGATTCCGGAAGGTTCCATCACAAAAATGTGGGAAAAATGTGTGATTTCCAGCAAATTTGGAGGTTGCCAGGGCATTGTGGGTAAGAAAATGGTGCAGGGTGCATGTGAAGCACACCACCCTGGAATCAACTAGATGTTTAGTTTTCAGATGTGTCTGGGTCTTGTGGATTTTTCTACATGGCAGCGTCCCAAAGCCAAAAAAGTGCAGCCCTCACCATTCCAAGTGGGACTATTTTGAGAGTTACCAAGCTCTCATGGCCCAAATGCAAAACTAAAACCCAAAATAATCAAATGTCTTCTTGCTTGCCGTGGGATAAGATGTTTTAGTGTGCAGGGGAGAGCTGAAAGACTGTTACCCCCTTCAGTTGGGGTAGGGGCCTAACCAGGCCCATACTGGTTGGGAGCCACCACCCCACTATTTATTTTTATTTTTTTATTCCATGCCATCTAGTAGACTTTCTGCCCCCCGGGGTGTGGATCAGGGGTAATTGGCCCATCTGCCCACTGGTGGGCAGAACAACTTTGGCTTCATTTATTTGAGGTGGGGGTATGGCCATACATACCCCAACCCTCTTATTTTGAAAATAAAATCTTCCCTGGTCTCTGGTGGGCTTTCTGCCCCCCTTGGGGGCAGATGAGCCTTCCAAAAATAGGCCGATCTGCCCCCAGGGGGGGAAGATATGGCCAACAGTAATGTGCCCCCATGGGGAGTGACCCTTGCCCAAGGGGCAACCCCCCCAAGCAAAACACACACATACACACACACCAATCCCTGGTGTCTAGTGATTTCTGGTCCCCTTGGGGGCATATTGGCCTTACAAAAATAGGCTGATCTGCCCCCAAGGGGGGCAGAAATGACCTAAATACAATTTGCCTCCCAGGGGAGTGATCCTTGCCTAGGGGTTAGCTCCCCATACATAAAAACATAAAGTAAATAAAAATATATATATAACCCTGGTGTCTAGAGGTTTCTGCCCCCCATGGAGGCAGATCGGCCTAATTATATTAGGCTGATCTGCCTCCAAGGGGGGGCAGAAAAGGCCTAAAAGTATTTTGCCCACCTGGGGAGCTGCACTTGCCCAACGGGCCGCTCCCCTTATGCATAAGGATAATAAAAAAAAAACCTCCCTGGTGTCTAGTGGTTTCGGCCCCCAGGAGGGGCAGAAACGGCCTAAAAACAATTTGGCCCCCCCAGGGAGCGACCCTTACCGAAGGGGTCGTTCCCTACACATAAAAGAAAAAAAACACACAAAAAAATGATCCCTGGTGTCTAGGGGTTTTCTGCCCCCGGGGGGCAGAAACGGCCTAAAAATTATTTGGCCCCCTGGGGAGCAGCCCTTAACCAAGGGGCCACTTCCCTTATACGTAAGTATAAGATAAAAAAACAATTCCCTGGTGACTAGTGGTTTCTGCCCCCCCGGGGGCAGATCGGCCTAATTATATTAGGGTGATCTGCCCCTAGGGGGGTCAGAAATGGCCTAGAAACAATTTGGCCCCCCAAGGAGCGACCCTTGCTGAAGGGGTCGCTCCCTGAACATAAAAGAAAAAAAACAAATAAAAAATAAGATCCCTGGAGTCTAGGGGTTTTCTGCCCCCCGGGGGCAGATCGGCCTAATTCTATTAGAATGGCAGAAATGGCCTAAAAATTATTTCCCCCCCGGGGAGTGACACCTGGAGCGGCCCTTGCCCAAGGGGCCGCTCCCCTATGCCAATTTAAAAAAAAAATCCCTGGTTTCTAGTGGGCATTTCTGCAGCAGAAATGCTTGCAGAGACATGAAAGGAAAGGAAAGTCCTTTCCTTTCATGTCTCTGCTGGCCCCCTCCTCCCGAGCGGAAGAGAAATGCTGGGCATTTCTCTTCCGCAATCGCGCTGGAAGCATGCTTCCAGTGCGATGGGAGGTGACCTCTGATGAGGTCAGCATGCTTTTGCATGGTGACGTCATCAGACGTCACTGGGGAGGTTGGGGGGTCAGGGGTGGAAGGAGAAGCGATTCCCCTTCCAGCCCTAACCTGTGGGGGGGGGGACGGCTCTCGGGGAAGCACTAGTGCTTCTCCCGAGGGCTAGTAAATGGACGTAATGGTTACATCCATGGCGACTCAGAGGCGCAGACATGGACGGAACCATTACGTCCATGCCCTCAAGGGGTTAGACATACGCTTGTTTATAGTAATTTCATTGCATAATGATAAACGAATCATGGGACATGTTGCCATCACCCAGCTCTACAGGATTTTTCATCACTTTAACAATTTGCTTGGGATCAGTGAAATTGCTATTACCTTTGGCAACTTTTCTAATAGATTTTTATTTGCACCCATTGTCCCACAACCAATTTAACATCTTGTACTCCTTGTGAGGTGTTAAAGTACCTTTTGTTCTTCTTTTGGCATGCTAGAATACATGTTTTAACCTCTTCAGCATCCCACTCTATTTTCTTTAACCCAGGTCAGTAAGTGATCATTCTCATATGCTTTCATCCAGTCCTCTTTTTGTAAACGTTTATTCTCACTGTGTGAAAAATCCCCACAACACAAATATTATTCCAAGGACTATTAACGACCTCTCTGAGAGGTAACTACAACCTGTTAAAAAAATCTGCGGTAACATTTTTTTCCAGGCATATACTGAACCTCATACGTAAAATCTTATAGGTGCATAGATAATCTTGCAATTCTTGCTGAGGCTTTAGATAAGCCATTTGTTGTGAGAAGTTTTGTCAAAGGTTTATGATCCCACCTAACAATACATTTTCTTCCCCACAAAAATTTGCAAAAATTCTCTAGTGCCCAAACAATGCTAAGGTTTACCTCTCAATAAGCAGAATACTTCTCTTCTGTGGGTGGCAAGGAATGGAGGTGCAAAAGCTATGATTACTTCACCCCCTTGATTATTTTTCTTGAGAAAGTTCACTACCCAGATCCTTCCCACTTGCATCAGTTATGACAAAATCGTCTGCAGTGGAATTGAAACCTTGCATGGTGGGTGCTGTGCTAATGGCTTGTTTAACCTCAGCGAAGGACTTTTGACAAGTAGATGACCATTCAAATTTGCTTTTATTTTTTAGCAAAGAACACATCTTGTATTTTTTGGGGGAGAATATGTCAACAAACTTAGAATAGAATTCCACTAAACCTAAAAATGAGCAGACTTCATCCTTGTTTTATGGTGATGGTGCTTTTCTATAGCTTCTACCAATTTCTCCTTAGGTTTAATTCCTTTGTCACTGATTTCATGGCCAAGATATGTGACTTTACGTTCAGCAAATTTACACTTATTGGTTTCTGCAGGTAAGCCCTTTTCTTTTAGAATGGTTAACACCCCTCTCAAGATTTCATCATGGTGTGTTTTGTTTTCCCCATGATTAGAATATCATCTTGGAAGAATGTAACCTCCTTAATATCTCCAAATAATGGTGGCACAAGCCTTTGAAAAACTGCTGAAGCTAAACTGAATGACATACGTTGAAACTGGTAACAGCCAAATGGCATGCAAAAACCAGTAAGATGTTTGCTCCCAGGCTCTAGAACTACCTGATGATAAGCAGCAGAACGATCTAATGTAGAAAACCATTTAGCATTTCTAGTCAAAGATAACATTTCATCAATACGAGGCAATGGGAACTGGCCCACAATTATGTTGTTATTAAGTCCTCTCAAATCAACACATAAGCGTATCTTCCCATTTGCACGCCTGACTACAACCAGTGGAGAAATCCATTCGGACTACTTCACTGGTTCGATAATGCGAGCTTCCATAAGTTTGTTCAATTCTAATTTCACCTCCTTCCTGACTATAAATGGGATGTTACATACCTTGTGAATTTTTGGAGTGGCATTTTGTTTCAATCTTATTTGATGAACAAAGTATTTTAATATACCAATCTTTCCACTGAATACAGAGATAAATTAATCAATAGCCTGTTTTCTAGTGTCTTCACTATCTCAAGCAACTGACACTTGTTCAGGACTATTTAGGCTAGGTCTGTACGTCCCCAGCAACAACACTGAAGCATCTGTCCCCAACATTCCAAAAGCATACTTATATACTATAATAATGGTAAGCAATACATTCTATGACATGCAAAAGTTCTAATTCCATTAGGCCACTACTACAAGAGGTTTGCCCTCAGACTGGCTTTCATGCATTGGTGACTACTTTAAAGAGTTAGGTTTATATCACTTCCTAAATGCCAGTGGTGCTCACTTGCTCATGCAGGTTGTGGGAAAGAGTTTCAAAGGTGAGGAGGGGCAATACCTATAAAGGATCCCCCAACAGAGCAGGTTCTCACTTGAAGGAAGCCCAGATGCACCCCATTGGGGGTATTGTTAACTCCAGGGGTGGGAAATGGACTTTGAGGGTCTCCTTAGAATTGAGGAATTAGTGGAGAATAGTTTATTCTTGGTTTAAGTCTCCTTGTAAATCCTCATTTCACTACAGATTTTTAAAACTCTCCCTGTGAAATCAAAAAGATGAAAATAAGAACTGTGGGAACACCACAGATGTGATAATCTGATGGTTATCAGCCCCATCAGAATTAGGAATTAGGAGTCAACGTGTAGTGAGGTCCTTATAATGGTGAGAGGGTCTTTCCCCAAGCACTGGATGTTAGCAAATTCACTGATGTTATGCAAAACCATTATAAGACATTGGCCCCCAACATGACATTGGCTGTGAGTACAGCTTACCGCCATGGTGACTGGCACCAACACACCGCTGCCACAGCGGATTAGCACTACCGATATTATGACACACACACAGCAATAAGGGCCAGATGTAGCAAAATTCCAAATTGCGTGTTGCAATTTGCGAGTCCCAGTGACTCGCAAATTGCAAGTCGCAATTTGGAATGCAGAAAGGTGTCTCAGACACCTTCTGCGAGTCGCTATGGGGTCGCAAAGACCCACCTCATTAATAGTAATGAGGTGGGTCGCAATTTGCGACCCCATAGCGATTCAGGGCACTCACGGGGATGGTGGCCTGCTGGAGTCTTTTTTTTTCAAAGTGTAGCCCGTTTTCCTTAAAGGAAAACGAGCTGCACTTTGAAAAAAACCCAAAACCTTTAGTTTCGGTATTTTTCAGGGCAGGTAGTGGTCCCTTGGACCACTGCCTGCTCTGAAAAATTATTGTTTGTTCCAGACACAAAGGGGAAGGGGTCCCACAGGGGCCCCTTCCCGTTTGCGCCTGGGTTACCATCCACTTCAAGTGGATGGTAACTGCTCTTTCATTTGCGACCGCAATCGTGGTCGCAAATGATAATACATAGCATTGCGAGTTGCAAATAGGAAGGGAACACCCCTTCCTATTTGCGAGTCGGAAATGCATTTTGCGAGTCGGTTCCGACTCGCAAAATGCATTTCTACATAGCAAAGAAGCTTTTGCGAGTCGCAAACGGCGTTTTTTGCCGTTTGCGAGTCGCAAAACCCTTGCTACATCTGGCCCTAAATCACTATACAGCCACGCACAAGTCCGCCAGCCCAAAGATCAGTGATAAACTGGCGGTATCAAAACCCACACCGTTATGCCAACAGAACTACGCCCATAACATTATGACCCACAAATCACTGCGGCGGACATTCAGTGGCGGTAAACCATTGGCGCTACATACCGCCGCACTCAAAATACACACAGACATACAAAACAACACTACATTGGACAATTCAAATAACACATACCTGACACCCATACACACACCACACCCACACCACTATAAAACACACACCCACAACCCCTTACGACTACAAGCAAGTGCCACTAGAGAGATAACAAGACCACAGCCACACACCACCATCACCCATACACCATCCACGCACCTTACATCACACACCCCAACACATCACCCTACACACCCTCACCCACACCACTCACACTAAACCCATGGCACCAAATGACACCCCAGGTTCTCAGAGGAGGAGCTAATGGTCATGGTGGAGGAAACCATCTGGGTAGAACCACAACTATTCGGATCACAGGTGCAGTAGACATCCATTGCTGGGAAGATGGAGCTATGGTGGAGAATCATGGACAGGGTCAACGCCATGGGACAACACCCAAGAACAAGGGATGACATCAGGAAGGTGGAAGGTGCGTTCCGTGGCAGCAAGACACCAAATAGCTGTACAGTGGACCCCCACCTCCTCCCCCATAACTAACAACATGGGAGGAGCAAGTCTAGGCAATCATGCATCCCGAGGACCTGCCAGGAGTAGGAGGAGGACTGGACTCTGGTAAGTCAAATCTCTATTACTATCACCCCCCCCTACCTGCATGCCATCACATACCCCCACCCTTATCCTCACTCCCATCACTCCACCACCTCCCACACACCCCACCATCACTACCCACCCCTCCCAATACCAGGCCCTGCATGTAACACCAATGCATGGACCCCCATCACAGGCTTGCATGGACACCGATCACTAAAGCATGCACACTAGAGGGAAAGAGCAAGCCCACCAAATAACTACTCAATCAAGGCAAAGCTGCCAGGGCAATAACAACCATAGAGGGCAAAACACCCATGCGAAGATGTCACACGCAGAACCAATAACACTGCATTTACATCCCCACAGGTCCCCCAGCCAACGTCACCGGAGAGGAGGTGCCAGCAACATCCTTCCCCCCCCACCCCCAGAAGAGGCCCACAGTGATGACAGCAGGTCTGGACGCCTGGATCTGGATGACCAACCTGGGCCATCAGGGATCTCCAGACAGTCAGTTACCCAGGCACAGTCCCATACCACCACAGAGCCTCGCCCCTCAGGAAACATCTGCACAGTACCCACCCAGTGGGCCCATACCTCTGTCCCCAGGACACGTCGATCAGCAGTGTGTCCACCACTACAGGGACCCCAGGGCACCCCACAGACACAGGACGATCAGGGACCTGGGGTCAGTGGCAGTGGGCACACTGTTCAGGGGACAGAGGCACAGGACAACAGGGAAGCTGGGAGGACTACTGTGAGACAGGGGGAGGACAGGCCCAGGGAACCCACTCTCCAGGAGGCACTTACCAAGATCCTGGGAGCATACAAACATTCCCAGGCGATGATGGGCCAGATACTGGACAAGATGCAGGAGAACCAGCGGCTGCAGGAGGGACAGTACCTGGGGATCAGGGAGGACTTGAAGGACATCAACACAACCCTGGTCACCATTGCAGGGGTGCTGGCCGACATGGCCAACACTATGAGGGAGGCAGTGGCACACCACCGGGCCCCTACCACTAGCCAAACCGATGAACAGCCCTCCACCTCCGCTGCCGCTAGTGGACAGGAGGCCCCGCCACAGGACCAACAGGCCACCAGCACCCCTTCCCCTGTAGAAGGAGAAACACCCTGCAAACGTTCCCGGCAATCCAGGCAGAAGCCAGAGACTATTGCCAATACCCCCGCCAGGAAATAAGACTCTCCTCATTGTCACCCTTGTGTCCCACCCTGTCACCCTGTCCACCTTGAACTGCCATTGCTCCCCTTCCTATGCCCTCTTGGACAATGCACCTGTGATCCACTTAGACTGGACTCTCTCCTGGACTTTCCTCCATCATCACCCCAGCCCATTGCACATCGCCCTCTACTTATTAGCACTGCAATAAACACCATTTGAAAAAATACAAGTATGGAATCTGTCAAATGATTGAACTATGTATTCGTTTAACAAACTTTAAACACTGCAATACAACTGTAAAGTAATGTATACATGTGATTGACCTGTAGTTGGCTGCAGTCAACACACCAGGAGCGATAGTGGAGCACAAAGATCTGCAAATAGAGATCCAAAGGGTACAGTAAGTGGCCATGGAAGTGGGAAAATCAGCCTGCCAGTGGCAATGTCAAACACAAAACTGTCAACTAAAAGTGAAGTTACACTGTCTTACCTGTGTGTCATTGGAAGTATTGCTGAATTATAGCACTTCTGTTGTTTTCATCCTCATCCTCTGCCTCCTCATCTTCACTGTCCACAGGGTCCACTACTGCCACATGGCCCGCCATCTCCAGCCTCATCCTCCTGCAGAAAAGGCACCTGGCGACGCAAGGCAAGGTTGTGCAACATACAGCATGCCACAATGATCTAGCAGACCTTCTTGGGTGAGTAGTACAGGGGTCCACCTGTTAGATGGAGGCAACAAAACCTAGCCTTCAGGAGGCCAAATGTCCTCTCTATTATTCTCCTTGTTCACTCATGTGCCTCATTGTAACGTTCCACTGCCCTTGTCCTAGGATTCCTCACAGGGGCCAGTAGTCATGAGAGGTTGGGGTAACCAGAGTCACATGCAAATATCGAGGGACAACTGTTAGACACACATTACCCTTAGGGCCCACACCATACCCATACACCAACATCCACTGGGTGGGAACCAGGGCTCACCTATTAGCCACACCCAGTGCTTCTGGAGTTGAGCCATCACATGTGGGATGCTGCTATTCCCCAGAATAAAGGCATCATGCACAGACCCAGGATATTTTGCATTGATGTGGGAGATGTACTGGTCCGCCAGGCACACCATCTGCACATTCATCGAGTGAAACCTTTTTCCATTTCTGAACACCTGTTCATTTCCTCAGGGGGAGACAAAGGCAATATGTGTACCATCAATAGCCCCAATAATGTTGGGGATATGTCCCATTGCATAGAAATCAGCCTTCACTGTGGCCAAACCCTCCACTTGGGGGAAAACGATGTAGCTGCGCATGTGTTTAATCAGGGCAGACTACACTCTGGTCAGCACTATTCCGAACATTGGCTGTGACATTCCTGCTGCCAAGCCCACTGTCACTTGGAAGGAGCCAGTTGCTAGGAAATGGAGCACAGATAGGACTTGCACAAGAGGGGGATCCCGGTGGGGTGACAGATAGCAGATATCAGGTCAGGCTCCAATTGGGCACACAGCTCTGTGATTGTGGCCCTGTCCAGTCCATAGGTGAGGATAATGTGCCTGTCCTCCATTGTTGCCAAGTCCACCAGAGGCCTGTACACGGTGGATGTCTTCATCTCCTATTCATCCGCAGCAGCTGCAATCTAGGGGGCAAAACGGTGAGCAGCTGGTCAGTATACCATATTTCCAAACACTACACTTCATTGCATGTTGTGATTGTAACAGTATATTGTTGGATAGGCTCAAATGGTGCTTATGTGTACTGGGACGCAGTTAGGTGCCATGGCCTGCCCCCCCCCTTTGAAATGGCATCCGCCTGTCCTGTTAGGAGGGACATGTGGAAATGTGGTAATTCCGCTGACGTTATGCGCCTTTGCGGGAGGCGGTCGAGAACCACCATGCAACACCTCATTGGTTACCATTAGGCCTTTTGGGTTACAGTGGCCAATGGTGATGTACGCCATCAGTGACAGTACGCATTGCCGAGGACGTGACCGCCATTTTCTATCTCATCCCTCACTTGCTACCAACACTTCAACAGGAGAGGACCTACACTGCATGTGCTGCTGTGACCTGTGTCTGGAACCGACCATGGCTCGTGTCACTGGGGAAAGGGCCTCTGCCTTCACCGCGGCGGAGTTGGAGCGACTGGTGGATGGGGTCCTACCCCAGTACCGAATTCTGTATGGGCCTCAAGAACAACAGGTGAGTACACTGTGAGCACGATGCATGGGGCATGCAGACATACCAACATCCACTGCCTCCACTGTGCCCCTCTCCTCCTCATCGTCCACCTCCCTCCCAGTAGCGTCTACACTCACACCTGCATGCACCACATCCTCATCCACTACCACCGTCACGCCTATCACTACACGCCCCTCACTGAGAGTCACCACCCCTACATCCATGCACACGTCCCCTGTGTCCTCTCCCACTATGACTGTGCCCCCTCCTCCCAAAGTACACAAATGCAAGCACTCAGACACCCAATAGCCATCCAGCTCACGACAGCATCTAGCCCATGTGCCTGCACCCAAAATCAGCTGACAGACACCTCTTACAACCACTTCTTCTTTCTCCACTCTGAAACCTTCACCCTCTTCCTGCCCCAATGTCCCTAAGAAGCTTTTCCTTTCCATCCTTGACCTCTTCTCTACCACTCTTCCCCTCCCATCCTTCACGTCGGGCCAGGGTGGTCAGAACCCAGACGAGCACCTCAGCCACCCAGTCCAAGGCCACAGTTGACAGCTACTGCAGGTGGGAGAGGATCCCGGGCACCAGGCAGCCTCTCTGAAAGGGTTCCTGCACCAAGTGCTTCAAGGAAGGGCAAGGAGGCACCACCAGCTGCGTCTAGGAAGGGCAAGGAGGCACCACCAGCTGCGTCTAGGAAGGGCAAGGAGGCACCATCAGCTGCGTCTAGGAAGGGCAAGAGGCCTACACCAGCAGGCAGGAAGGACAGGTAGTATGGTACTGGGACTCATTGGAAGTACCCACCACCAACCATGGTGGTTCAGCCATCCGAGGCTGCAAGGGAAGGGCTGGAGCCTCCCGCCACCACTGCCTGCACCTCCACCAGCACCACTGCCAGCAGCAGCAGCCCCAGTGGGCAGCCGTCCGTGGCTGCAGGGGAAGGGATGGAGCCTCCCCCAACCACTGCCAGCACCGCCAATAGCACCACTGCCAGCAGCAGCTGCAGCCCCAGTGGGCAGCTGTCCGAGGCTGCAGGGGGAGGGATGGAGCATCCCCTTACCACTGCCAGCACCACTGCCAGCACCTCCACCAGCACCACTGCCAGCAGCAGCAGCCCCAGTGGGCAGCGGTCCGAGGCTGCAGGGGGAGGGTCTGGAGCCTCCCCCTACCACTGCCAGCACCGCCACCAGCACCACTGCCAGCACCGTCACCAGCACCGCCATTGCCACCACTGAGCAGCCGTCACCACCGGCAGGCAGTGTGTAGTCCTGCATTCATGGGCTGTTGTGCGGCCTGGGCCCTGCAATCCTGTGGGTCTGACACCCAGGTGAGAGACTGTGACCTTGCACTCCCCAAGATCTGCATCACAGGGCACATTGCCCCCTCCAGAACCAGTGGAAGAAGCCATCCACTCACCCCATCCTTCCCAGGACGAAGCACACTGGACACATTTCCCTTTCCAGAACCAGTGGAAGAAGCCATCCACTCACCCCATCCTTCCCAGGATGAAGCACACTGGGTGCAATGCCCCCTCCAGAACCAGTGGAGAAGCCATCCACTCACCCCATCCTTCCCAGGATGAAGATAACTTGACACAATGTCCCCTCCAGAACCAGTGGAGAAGCCATCCACTCACCCCATCCTTCCCAGGATGAAGCACGCTGGGCACAATGCCCCCTCCAGAACCAGTGGAGAAGCCATCCATGAGAGAGACTGTGGCCTTGCACTCCCTAGGACCAAGCAGTGGGCAAACCACCCACTTGAAAAACTGTAGCCTTGGATTCCCCAGGACCAAGCAGTGGGCAAACCACCCACTTGAGAGACTGTGGCCTTGCACTCCCCAGGACCAAGCAGTGGGCAAACCACCCACTTGAGAGACTGCGGTCCTGCACTCCCCAGGACAGCGCACAGGGCATGTTGCCCCCTCCAGGACCAGTGGTGTTGTACCATCTTCTGGATGAGGTGCCCCCCCCATTCCCCGTCCCCCTGAGGTGCCTGTGTATTTTCGACCTGATGCCCCTGCAGTGTTCTCTCCGTGTTGTTGCAGCAGTGAGGTGGGGCCTTGGCCTATGTGTTGTGGCCCTGTGGCCCACTGACATTGAGGACTGGGCAGTGTCCCTACATTTGTAAATATGTATATACGTTTGGATTTTGATGCAGTTATTCAAAGTATTTTGTTGTAGTACACTCACTTTCTTCACTTCATTTTGTCCTTGCTTTATTCCGGAGGGGTACGGGGTGCATGTGTAATGTTACTGCATCTGGTTGTGTGTATGGTGTTGGGGGTGGGGGTGTTGCATGTGTGTGTCACTCTCTTTTTCCTTCCCGCTCCCTTGGGTGCTAGGCGGCAGTTCTCGCCGTGGTCGCCTTCGCCGGCGTTTATGTTCATAATGCAGCAGAAAGTAGACAAGCATGGGGAATATGTGCAGCTCGGGCTCCATGGCGTCGTGGTTGTTCCCTGAGTCTCCACAGGTGAGTCCTTTGATTTCTGAGATCTGTTTCCGCTAGGTTTTTAATGTCGTTGGTACCGCCCCGGAAAAGATGGTGGATAGATCGGTCATAATAGAGTGGGAGGTACATTATCTTCCGCCTGGCTGTTGGCGGTTACCGCCGTGGTGGTTGCTGATTCCACCATGGCGGTCGGTGTGTTAAAATGGCTGTCTGAGCGGTTTCCGCCGTGGTCATAATTCCATTTTTGTTATCGCCGGACTGTTGGTGGTATTACCGCCGCTTTATCACCGACCGCCAGGGCTGTAATGAGGGCCATTATCTCTATCATTGTGTTTTAACACTACGTCACTGCTTGAGGGCCTGATACTCACCGTATTTTTACGGCATCTAATGAAGCTCTGGAGCAATTTACAGCTGCATCTTTAAAATTCTTCCGTTGGTTTCAATTATGTTTATTGGGTTTCTCTGCCTATTTTTACAACTATCCTTATTTTTCCCTGGTCATTTAGTCCCTCATTATCTGCTGGGAAGGGGGTGATGGTATTTGGCTACAGTGTCGTTTTTTGCATCATTATGAATTTGCCGAATTTGCCACATAATCCAAGATATGCTGCACAAATTGCACACTTTAACAAACATCATATTCGTCATTTTCCTCAAATCTATGAGTCCGATCGAAATAACTGCAGCAATGAGAATTGTGTTGGAAACATGAAATTGTGTTAATAGTGAAATAAAACATTATTACAAAAATCACTCTGTTTGAATTGAATTGAATTTAAGTATTTAGGTTTGTAAGGTGGAACATTTACCAGGATTAGGCCAGCGTTTTTCTCGCATAATCTGTTTTTAGCAGTGGCCTTCCCAAGACCCCAACACCCCTGGTTCATCTACAGAGGACAAGCAATCACTCTGTGAGAATGCCCCCTAGAATAGCAGGGCCACCTGAAGTGGCCACCTTGTTGCCACGTCATCTGTTTCCAGTCTTGGGGTTCGTGTGGCAACCTACTGTGTACCTGTTGTATTATAGCTGTTGTAGTTCTGGCTGACAGCCACTGAACTAATTAGAATAACACACCAGATAGCCATCATTTATAAGAGAAAAACCCAGAACTGGAAACATGCCCTGATTAGGAGTGGGGTGGCCAGTCTAATGCCACCCTTTGATTTGTTGGTGCTGCTAGCCATTAACTGGCCCACTGCCTGGAATCACACCAGTGGGCTGTGTAATGGTACATGGGACATGTTTTACCATGTGTGAAGGTGAAGAAGGATTGCTCTTCACAATACCTTTCAGGTACTTACACTATCCTGCCAGAAACATTTTCTGGTCCCCCAAGTAGGAAATATGAGGGGGCAGATTTACTAATTTTTCACGCAACACAGGGTGACAAGCAAAATTTCAGTGCTGTTTTGCGTGAAAGGGTGACAGCAGACATGCGCCATATCAACTAAGATGTGGTGCATTTCTGCTGCCTCTAAGCGCTGGCACACTGTCTGCTGCCTAGCACCAAAGCAGTCACCCTTGCACTGCTGTGCAAGGGTGCCTGTGTTACAGACAGGATTGTTTTTGGGCAGAGTGGGGCATCTTTCTGAACATAAAGAATCCTTAACAGTGCTTTCCTTTTTTCTATGTGTACTTTAAAATTCAGCACATGTGGAAAGAGGAAATAATTGGGAACAGAGTAGTATTTTGACACATACCCAGGTTTACAAGTCTTTGTTAATCTGGGAATGCGTCAAAGTCCATAGGTGGATGCACGGGAATGCTCATACTTCACCCAAGGAATGCCTTCCCAATTTAAGGAAAGGTGGCTTTGTATGCCTCGGTAAATAACTAAAATTATTTTGCGCTGAGTCTGCACCACAAAAGTGATGCAGCCCCAAAGCAAAATCTTAGTAAATATGCCCCATAATGCCTCAGGAGGACAACATGTACCACAGTCCAGTCTCTAAAGGTGTAGTCCTCAACGGAACACAGTATGAACCTTTTGTAACTAGTCAAATGGAATTTACTGCATGAAAACAAATCTTTCAAAATACAATCCCAGCATGGAAAATCTCATTTAAATGCAGGATTTATTTTCAAAAGGAAAGGACACCATTTTTAGAAATTAATCTATTTATTTGAAAAAGGATAACTGTGGGCTATATGTGCTATTTACTGGTCATGAAAAAACAGATTGCAATTTGCGACCAGTATTTTTGCAACTAGTAAAGATTTATAACATTTGACCAATGTACTTTCAGGACGGTTCATAAAAATCTGTATCGCAATGAGTCGGAATCCAACCTACTTCATGCATATTAATAAGGTAGGTTACAAATTGCAACTCCCTACAATTTGTTGCCACTTTAGGTGGTCAGCAGCCCACCACCTGTGATTACCTTTAAATAAAACATTTTTTTAAATGAAGCTTGTTTCCCTCAAAGGAAAGTGAGCTGTGTTAAAAAAAAGTTTTGAACAACTTTTTTAAGAGCAGGCAGTGTTCCCATGGACCTGCTTGTTTCTAAAAAAAAACATTCACAAAGTGGAAGGGGCCCCCTCTACCTTTCTATTGGTTACTACTACCTGTCAGTAGTCAGTAAAATATTAATGTTTTGTGACTGAAGTTCAGTGGCAACAAATTAATACATACCACAACGATTTGGTAATTTGAAGGGACACCCTAAACACACCCTTTCCAAAAAAAGATTCAATATGGTTTCTAAAACCATTAAGAGGTTTAATATCAAATCACTAAGGGGGTCATTCTAACTCTGGCGGGCGGCGGAGGCCGCCCGCCAGAGTTCCCCCGACAGAACACCGCTCTGCGGTCTAAAGACCGCTGCGGTGATTCTGTGTTTCCCGCTGGGCTGGCGGGCGACCGCCAGAAGGCCGCCCGCCAGCCCAGCGGGAAACCCCTTCCCACGAGGAAGCCGGCTCCGAATGGAGCCGGCGGAGTGGGAAGGTGCGACGGGTGCAGTTGCACCCGTCGCGAATTTCAGTGTCTGCTAGGCAGACACTAAAATTCTTTGTGGGGCCCTCTTACGGGGGCCCCTGCAGTGCCCATGCCATTGGCATGGCCCCTTGGCATGGTGCCTTGGCATGGGCACTGCAGGGGCCCCCAGGGGCCCCATGACACCCCATACCGCCGTCCTGTTCCTGGCGGGCGAACCGCCAGGAACAGGATGGCGGTATGGGGTGTCAGAATCCCCATGGCGGCGCAGCAAGCTGCGCCGCCATGGAGGATTCTGCAGGGCAGCGGAAAACCAGCGGGAGACCGCCGGTTTTCCTGTCCTGACCGCAGCCATACCGCCGCGGTAAGAATGCCCTGCGGAGCACCGCCAGCCTGTTGGCGGTGCTCCCGCCGACCCTGGCCCCGGCGGTCCTTGACCGCCGGGGTCAGAATGACCCCCTAAATGTGTTTAGTGGATTCAAAAAGCAGATATGTTTGTACATCTGGCCCCATGTAATTAAGTAGTTGGCACTCAACACATAGCAACCAGCAGATGGCGGCATTGTCTGAAAAATAAGATTTGCCATTCTACATGTACTCTTCAAGGATAGACAGCAAACTACCCTAATTTTAAAGTCAAGAATGAAAGCAAACGTCAATTTTTAAAAAAACTATCAACGTCTAGTTAAAAGCTGTGCTCAACTTCCCCTTACACCACTGAAAACAGAATTTTCAGTCACATATGTAGCCATTTTCTCTGCAGCGTCCTCCCATCCCATACAGCCTGCACTTCAAGAGATCCCATTTGCTCCAAAATATCTTTCCAATATGTAGGCTCAGATTTAAGAGGGCCTAGTGCCTCCTTGCGCCACATTAGCATAATTTTTTATGACGTTAATGTGGCCCAACAAGGCCAAATTCGCCACGCAATATGTACAAAGTGGCTCAATGCATGCATTGCGCCACTTTGTAACCTGTTGCACCACATTATGCTTGCGCCAGGCATAATGTATGCAAGGGGGGAGTTCCCCCATTAGGGGGACTGCAAAAATGGCGCAGTGGAATCTAATAAATTCCCTGCGCCATTTTTAGTTGCTATTTTTAATACCTGCACAGAGCAGGCATTAAAAGGGGGCATACCATTGTTTTCAATGGGTCCCTATGTCCTCTGCAGAATTAGTGCCAACATTTTGGTGCTAATCCTGCACAGTAAATCAATAGTGTAAAAAATGTTGACACTATTGCCCCTATCCTGCAACATGGTGGCGGTAGGGAGGCGCTAAGGGGTGCAAGAAACATGTTGCTTCATTGGATGCAGCGCCACTTTTCTTAAATTC
This sequence comes from Pleurodeles waltl, assembly GCF_031143425.1. NCBI lineage: Eukaryota > Metazoa > Chordata > Amphibia > Caudata > Salamandridae > Pleurodeles > Pleurodeles waltl. The sequence continues at coordinate 958,330,787 of NC_090443.1, forward strand.
AGGCCTTAGTGTTTAGCCCTGCACTATGTCCTCTTCCACGACACTTGTGTTTGTGGGACCATCCCAGAACCCGTCAGTAACAGTGCCTAGTCAAGTCACCTTGCCAGGCTTGGTTTTAATGCCTAGTTGCTTCTAAACAGGGGGATGGTGCAGCTTTTAAATGCCCTGTTATATAACATAATAAATGTGAGAATTGTGAGAATACAAATGCCGCTGCACCAATATCAATCAATCAGTAATTTGTTAAGCGCGCTACTCACCCGGAAGGGTCTCAAGATGCTGGTGGGTGGAGGGATCAGGCGTAGGTTGACGGGGAGGGAGTTCCAGGTTTTGGCAGCAAGGTGGGAGAAGGATCTGCCGCTGGTTGTGGTCCGGTGGATGCGGGGGACGGTTGGGAGAGCGAGGTTGGCGGAGCGGAGCTGGCGTGTTGGGATGTGGAAGTTGAGACGCTCGTTGAGGTAGGCAGGTCCGGCGTCGTGGAGAGTTTTGTGAGCGTGGATCAGGAGTTTGAAGATGATCCTTTTGTTGACGGGTAATGAGTGGAGGTCTCTGAGGTGAGCTGAGATGTGTTTGTGGCGAAGGAGGCTGAGGATGAGTCGTGCTGAGGCGTTATGGATGCGCTGGAGTTTCCTCTGGAGCTTGGCCATTGTTCCTGCGTAGAGGACGTTGCTGTAGTCTAGTCTGTTGCTGACGAGGGCGTGGGTGACCATTCTGGTTTCAACGGGGATCCATTTGAAGATCTTGCAAAGCATGCGAAGGGTGTTAAAACATGAGGATGAGATGGCGTTGACTTGCTGGGTCATAGAGAGTGATGAGTCCAGTATGAAGCCGAGGGTGCGTGCGTGGGTGGTGGGTACTGGAGCAGACCCCAGAGTGGCAGGCCACCAGGAGTCATCCGATGCTGATCTGTTGGAGCCGAAGATGATGATCTTGGTCTTCTCCGAGTTCAGTTTGAGGCGGCTTGCTTCCATCCAGTTGGCGATGGTGTGAAGTCCAGTGTGGAGTTTGGTCTTAGTGGTTGCAGGGTCCTTTGTGAGGGAGAGGATGAGCTGAGTGTCATCTGCGTAGGAGACGATGTTGAGGCCGTGGGATCGGACGATGTTGTCGAGCGGTGCCATGTAGACATTGAAGAGGGTGGGGCTGAATGAGGATCCTTGGGGGACTCCGCAGATGGGCTTGGTGGCTTTAGATAGGAACGGGGGGAGGCGGACTCTTTGGGTTCGTCCAGAGAGGAAGGATGTGAGCCAATCCAGGGCTTTGTGGTGGATACCGACGTCATGGAGGCATGTGCGAAGGGTGTGGTGACAGACGGTGTTGAAGGCTGCGGAAATGTCAAGGAGGATGAGGGCAACGGTTTCACCGTTGTCGAGCCTGCTCCTGATGTCGTCAGTGCAAGCGATAAGGGAGGTCTCGGTGCTGTGGTTCTTGCGGAAGCCAGACAGGGAGAAGTCGAGTAGGCTGTTGTCCTCCAAGAAGCGAGATTGTTGGATGTTGACTATCTTCTCGATGACCTTCGCAGGGAAGAGGAGTAGGGAGATGGGCCGGTAGTTTTTGAGATCTTTGGGGTCGTCTTAGGGCTTTTTGAGCAGGGCGTTGACTTCGGCGTGCTTCCAGCTCTCCGGGAAGATGGCGGTCTCGAAGGAGCTGTTGATGATGGTCCGGAGCTGGGGAGCGATGATTTGGCTGGCTTTATTAAAGACGTGGTGAGGGCAGGTGTCGGCGGGTGATCCGGAGTGGATGGTTATCATGGTCTTGGTGGTTTCCTCGTCGTTGGTGGGGGTCCAGGCACTCAGGATGTTGGTGTGGATGGGTGCGTTGGCATCGACCTTGGCAGTGGTGGTGGTGGGGGATGGCGGTGCGAAGCTGCCATGGATGTCAGTGATCTTGCGGTGAAAAAAGGTGGCAAGGGAGTCACAGAGGTCTTGCGAGTGGGGGGAGTCGGTAGAGTAGGACTTGGGATTGGTGAGTTCCTTGATGATGCTGAAGAGCTCCTTGCTGTTGTGTGCGTTATTGTCAATTTGTTCTTTGTAGAAGGATCTTTTGGTGGTCTGGATGAGCTGGTGATGTTTGTGGATGGTGGATTTGAGGGCGGCGTGGTTGCTTTCTGCTTGTTCTAGGTGCCAGATCTTCTCGGTTTTCCGGCATTCCCGTTTGGAATCCTGAAGGTCTGCGGTGAACCAGGGAGCTTTTTTGTTGGCGCTGGTGTTGGTGCTTTTCCTGAGTGGAGCGAGGGTGTTGGTGCAGTCGTCGAGCCATTGCTTGAGGTTGAGGGTGGCGGTGTTGGGGTCGCTGGTGTTGGGTGGTAGGGAGAGGGCGAGGTTGGAGATCAATTGGTCCTTGGAGATCTTGTTCCACTTGCGGTGAGGGATCCGATGCTGTTGGTGGTGGGTTTCTGGAAGGAATAATGAACACAGCGGTGATCGGTCCAGTGGAGTTCAGTGGTGTGAGTGAAGGTGACATATCCGATAATGTACTCAATCTGCCAACTCCACCCACTCTCCTTTTACAATTGTATACCACTGGGAACTCCTTGATCTTTGGTTTGGTATAGACTTGTATGCATAGGCCCCGGAAGTAAGGACTTAGGAGCTGCTGCAGCACCTCCAAAATAACCAAGCTGGAGTTCAGAAGGTGATTGAGCAATACACCTACATTTAAATTTTGCGTTTATCTTGTCACAAAGGTCAAATGTCAGGCAGTGTCTTCTGACAAATTGCTGCTCATTCTTTTAACATGTAGATTGGTGTTTCCTTTCCTTTCTGTGACTGCAAAGTCAGAGAAGTTTGTAAAGTAAACTATGTGGCAGTCTTGCTGGAGTGCAGAGGGTCTGAAAGGAAAGGGCGTATGTCAGTTATTTTCTAACAAACAACAAACCTTAAGTACCCGCAAATGAACTGTACGGACATTTCCAAATATATCACCTGCAGGGAAGCACCAATGAAGCACTTACTTTTGCAATCCTGAGGTGTGCTAGCAACAGAGATTTTAATAGCATCAAAACAAATCGACATTTTACTTGGTGCCGTGCAAATTACAGTCACTAAAACCTGATTTCCATAAATAATTTGTGTGATGTATAGATTAATAAGCAAAACTGCAGGTCTATGCAAATTTACTGGTCATGTCAATGGAAAAAATGTTGGCTGTAAACAACACTGTGCTATCACACCATGCTTTAGTAATATTTTTGCAACCATATGTTCTAAAATGCACCACCAGCTACATACAATTCTTGCTGCTCTCCCGCTGCATGGGGGTGTCTCTTTTTAAATTTTTGCTCTTTCTTTGATGCTGGGATTTTTCACAATCCCTATGACTTGGGTAATGTAACATTGATTGCAGAACCCGCATGTTGGAAATTGTTCCAGCACCACTGCTTATATAATGAAAGTTCTCATGTGAAGTGCCATAGTAAGAAGGCTGAAAGCTCCAAAAGCATAGGTAAAGTTAACAGTGATTGTTCTTGAAGGATATGCATATGACACTAAGCAGAAGATGCCACATAGCTAAACACTGACGCACGTGTGGCTCAGGCTGAATCCTTCTTATGGCTGAGTCTGTGCTTCTAACATTAAACACACATCTCTCAATTGTCCCACAATTGATTGACTGCACTACTGAATACTGAGCCCAAGAATATTGACACATAAGAATATCATGGACAGAATACTAAGGGACAAAATATTAAAAGGTTAGTGCACATAGAGAAGAATACATTTGGAAGTATAAATGTACTATTAATAACTCCACATCTATCTACCTTGAAGATATATATATATATATATATATATATATATATATATTTAACCAAGGTACATATATATGGAGTTAATTATAAAAAAGTAGACTTAGGTCCTCATTATGACACTGGCGGTAAATCCCGCTCACTGTCACGCTGATGGCCGCCAACTTACCGCCGCGATGGCGGATATCCGTTCACCATATTATGACACACACCAATCCGACAGAATACAGCCACATACACAATCCGCTAGACCAAAGGTCAGTGATAAACGGGCGGTCTCAAAACTCACACCGTTACGCCAACAGAACAACACCCATCACATTATGACCCACGAATCACCAGGGCAGACATTCAACGGCGGTAAACCATTGGCAGTACATATCGACGTGCTCAGAATGGACATCCACATACAAAACAACACCACATTGGACAATTCAAACAACACACACCTGACAACCATACACACACCACACCCACACACCATTATAAAACACACACCCAGAGTACCCACAACCCTTTACAAATACAAATCATTGCCACCAGACAGACACCAAGACCACTGTGACAACTAGACCCACACAACACTCACACCCATACACCCCTCACACACTCCACATCACACACCCCAACATATTACCTAACACACCCTCACCAACACATATCACATAACACCCATGGCACCACAAAGGCACCCCGGTTTCACTGAGGAGGAGTTATCGGCCATGGTGGAGGAAATTGTCAGGTTCCAACCACAGCTATTTGGAGCACAGGTGCAGCAGATATCAATAGCAAGTAAGATGGAGATATGGTGAAGAATCGTGGACAGGATCAACGCAGTAGGACAGCACCCCGGGACAAGGGACAACATCAGGAAGAGGAGGAACGACCTACGGGGGAAGGTATGTTCCATAGCAGCAAGACACTAGTTCGCTATACAGAGGACTGGCAGTGGACTCCCGCCTCCTCCCCCACAACTCACAGCATGGGAGGAGCAAGTCTTGGCAATACTACATCCTGGGAGCCTGGCCGAAGTTAGAGAAGGACTGGACTCTGGTAAGTCAACTTTCAGCAATTATCAGCCCCCATACCTGCATGCCACCAAACACCCTCACTCTCACTCCCATCACTCAACTCCATCCCACACACACTTCACCATCACATCACACTAATCCCAATGCCAAGCCCTGCATGCTGTACCAATGCATGGACACCCCTCACAGCCCTGCATGGACACTCATCACTAAAGCATGCACAGCATAGGGAAACTAACACACCATACACCAACATATACAAGCAAAAGCTGGCATGGGAACAACAAGGCAGGAGAACAAGCTGGCAGGGGATGCCAGGGATGTACAAATGTTATACACCTGAAGCATAATACATCATTTACATCACGCAGGTACCCCAGCCAATGTCACTGGAGAGGAGGTGCCATCACTATCCTGCCCCTAAACAGAAGAGGCCCACAGTGATGACAGTAACTCTGGACTTCAGGATCTGGACGATCTACCTGGCCTATCAGGGACCACTGGCCAGTTGGTCACCCACGCCCAATCACAGACCACCACAGAGCCTCCCCCATCAGGAACTAACACCACAGCATCCACCCAGCGTCCCCAAACCTCTGTCCCCGGTCACGTCAATCAGCAGTGTGTGCCCACCTGTACAGGGACCCCGGGCCACACCTCGCACACAAGACAATCAGGGACGTAGGGTCAGTGGCAGTGGGCACACAGTTTAGGGGACAGAGGCACAGGCCAACAGGGACACTGGGAGGAGTGCTGTGTGCCAGCAGTAGGACAGGACCAGGGAACTGACTCTCCAGGAGGCACTCTCCGAAATCCTGGAAGCCTACCAACATTCCCAAGACACGATGGGTCAGATTCTAGACAATGTGCAGGAGAACAGGCGGCTGCAGGAGAGACAGTATCAGGGGATCAGGGAGGACTTGCAGACATCAACAACACCCTGATCTCCATAGCACGGGTACTGGCAGACATGGTCAACATTATGAGGGGGACAGTGTCACACCAGTGGGCCCCAGCCACTAGCCAGTCATCTGAACAGCCCTCCACTTTCATGGCCGCTAGTGGCCAGGAGGCCCCGGCACAGGACCAACAGGCCACCAGCACCCCTCCCCCTGCAGAAGATGAACCACCCCGCAAACATTCCCTGCGAACCAGACAGAAGCCAGAGACACTTGCCAAGACCACTTCCAGGAAATGAGACTCTCCTGATTGTACCCCTTGTGTCCCAATCAGTCACCTTGTCCACCTTGAACTGCCATGGCTCCCCTTCCTATGTGCCCATGGACAATGCACCTGTGCTACAAACAGACGGGAACAATACCCCAGACTTTGCTCCATCATCACCCCTTCCATTGCTCTTTCCCCTCTATTTTTTAGCACTACAATAAACACCCTTGGATAAAAACTGACTACTAGTATTTCATGTATTTCAAATATGTATTGATTGAAACAGCTACAACCATTGCAAATGAACTGTACATAGAATGAGCATAGAATTAATGACCTGTAGCTGGCTGTTGTCATCACACCAGGAGAATTTGTCAAATCACCAACATCTGCAAAATGAATATCCAGAGGTAACAGTAAGTGGGCAAAGAAGTGGGAAATGCCAGCATGCCAATGCCACACAGAATACAACCAAAGTCATAGAAATGCAAAGTTGCACTGTCTCACCTGTGTGTCATTGGAAGTACTGACGTATCACAGATGTTCTGTTGTCCACATTCTCATCCTCTGCCTCCTCATCCTTACTGTCCTCAGGGTCCACTGCTGCCACAGTGGCATCTCCAGTCTCCTCCTCCTGCAGAAAAGGTACATGTTGTCGGAGGGCCAGGTTGTGCAACATGCAGCATGCCACTACTGCTTGGCAGACCTTCCTGGGTGAGTAGTACAGGGATCCACCTGTCAGATGGAGGCACTGGAACCTGGCCTTCAGGAGGCCAAAGGTCCTTTCAATGATCCTTCTGGTTAGCCATGTGCCTCATTATAAAGTTCTTCTGCCCTTGTTCTGGCATTCCTCACAGGGGTCACCAGCCATGATAGGTTTGGGTAACCAGAGTCACCTGCAAATATTGAGGGAAAACATTTAGCCAGACACTATCCTATATGGCCCACACCATAGGCATACACCAACATATACTGGGTGGGAACCAGGGTTCACCTATTAGCCACACCCTGTGCCTCTGTAGTTGGGACATCACATCTGGGATGCTGCTATTCCCCAGGACAAAGGCATCATGCACTCACCCTGGATACTTAGCATTGATGTGGGAGATGTACTGGTCCGCCAAGCACACCATCTGCACATTCATGGAGTGGAAACTCTTACGATTCCTGAACACCTGTTAATTCTGGCGGGGGCACAAATGCAATATGTGTTCCGTCAATTGCACCAATTATATTGGAGATAAGTCCCATTGAATATAATCCGTCCTTTACAGTGGCCAAATCCTCAACCTGGGGGAGTGCAATGTAGCTGCACATGTGTTTTATCAGGGCAAACAACACTCTTGTTAGCACATTTGAGAACATTGGCTGTGACATTCCTGCTGCCAAGCCCAAGCCCACTGTCACTTGGAAAGAACCAGTTGCCAGGAAATGGAGAACTGATAGCATTTGCACAAGAGGGGGGATCCCAGTGGGGTGACGGATAGCACATATCAGGTCAGGCTCTACTTGGGCACACAGCTCTGTGATTGTGGCCCTGTCCAGTCTATAGGTGAGTATTATGTGCCTGTCCTCCAGTGTAACCAAGTCCATCAGGGGTCTGTACATGGGGGTATGTCTCCATCTCCTATTCATTAATAGCGGAAGGTATCTAAGGGACACAAGAGTGAGTAGGCTGTCACAAACTGAACAATGGAGCCACAACAGCAGTTTGCAATGTGCAAACATGTTATGGGACGATGTAATTTGTGAAGTATGTGCCTATTTATCCTGTGACGCAGCATTAATCCATAGGCCTGTTCACCCCCCCTAAAATGGCATCTGCCTGTCCTGTGTAGAGGGATAGGTGGGAGTGAGGTAATGCTGCTGACGTTGTGCGCCGTGGCGGTAAGCGGTCGTGAACTGCCGTTCAATTCCTCATTGGTTATAATTGGGCCATATGGGGTACAGTGGCCAATGGTGATCTACGCCGGAGGTGACGGTATGCACCGCCGCGGACGTAACCGCCATTTCCTATCAGATTCCTCACTTGTTTCCTGACCTTCCATAGAAGAGGACCTACACTGCATGTGCTGCTGTGACTTGTGTCTGGAACCTACCATGGCCCGTGTGACCGGGGAAAGGGCCCCAGCCTTAACTTTTGAGGAGTTGGAGCGACTGGTGGATGGGGTCCTACCCCAGTACGGACTACTGTATGGACCTCCAGACCAACAGGTGAGTACACTGTGGGCACGATGTATGTGGCATGAATGCATGGAGTTGTGTGTGAAGGCCTTGTGTAAGGGGGGTGGGTGGATGTCCTCTTGGCGGTGTACACGTGTGCTGGGCTATGTGTGTGCCAATGGTGATGGAAACGGGTATGGTGGGCCATTTGTGTGACTGGCTGGACTGTTTGTCTAATGGTGTTCTCCTGTCTGTATTGCCTCTGCAGGTCAGCGTCCATGAAAAGAAGGGTATATGGCGTGCCATCGCCAAGGACTTGCGGACCGTGGGGGTCTATGGCAGGCGGAGCACCCACTGTCGCAAACAGTGGGAGGACCTGAGACGCTGGGCACGAAAGACCGCGGAGGCCCAGATGGGGATGGCCTCCCAACGAGGAAGGGGTGCCTGTCGGACCCTGACCGCCCTGATGGCCCGCATACTGGCGATGGCCTAGGCTGAGCTGGATGGGCGCTTGAGGGCATCACAGCAGCCACAAGGGGGTGAGTATAGTGGCTATCATTGAAACTCACAGCTGGAGGGGTGGTATCTGGGTGGTGGTTGTGTGTCAGTGGGTGCCCCTAGGCCAGGCCAGATATAGCAGCGTAGGTCCTCTGGTGGCTAAGGGTTTGATTGTGAAATACTGCTTACCTAGCTTGTTAGTATTCACTACTGGTCAGGGCTGCGTGGGTCCCAGGTGTGCTGCAGTTGGCGGTGCTTACCCCTACTCATTCCTTGTTGAGTAGCCATTCCACTGGTAGTATCATGCATAGTGCGCAGGCCTGTTCCCTGTGTATGAGGGTGCTGTGTACGCCAACAGTGGTGTTGGTACAGTCATTGACCCAGTGTATCCTTTGTCTCTCCCCCCCTTTCTTGTTTCGTCATCTTGTTCTCATGTGCATTAGCATCATCTGGCAGAGAAGCAGAGACACCAGCGACAAAGGGAGCTGCTTCCCACAGGACCCTGGAGGCAGAGTCCACTGACGCAGAGGGCACCAGTGGGACGGAGGGCAAGGGGAGCACCACGGCAGAGACTGGAGGGGACAATACAAACTCTGATACCTCCTCTGATGGAGCTCCCTGGTGGTGGCGGACACCTCTGTGACCACCCCAGCTGCAGGTACAGCCGCCATCCTGCATACCAGCAATGCCCTCCCAGTAGCCCCTCAGCGAGTTGCCCATGCCCGCTCACCCAGAAGGGTGGGCATCTCCTTTGGCCGAGGCACCTCCGGCCCTGCCCCAGTGAGCCCTGCTGCCCTGAATGAGGAGGCTATTGACCTCCTGAGATCCATCTCTGTAAGGCAAACAACCATTGTGAATACCATCCAGGGGCTGGCAGCCCAGATGCAGCAATCTAATGCATTCCTGGAGGGCATTCACGGTGGCAGTCCAACAAAGATCGATTAAGGCTCTGGCCTCCTCTCTGATGGCAGCCATTGTCCCTGTTTCAACCGTCCCCCCTCCAACTTCCACTTCCCGGACCCGTTCTCCTCAACCCCAACCCATCCCAAGCACACAGCCAGACGAGCATGTACACAAGACAACACCCAAGAGTGTCACAGGCAAACACAAGCACCACACTTCATCCCACAGGCACTCACACAAACACCATTCAGTTGCAGACACAACAACATCCGCTATCTCCACTGTCTCCCCCTTCTCCTCCTCCACCTCCCACCCAGTGATGTCCACACTCACACGTGCATGCACTACATCAATATCCACTACCAGCATCACCACACCAAGCAGAACACACACCTCACTGGCAGACACCTCCACAACATCCATGCACACGTCCCCTGTGTCCTCTCCCACCCTGTCTGTCCCCCCTTCCTAAAGTACACAAAGGCAAGCACTCAGACACCCAACAGCCATCCACCTCACAACAGCATACAGCCCATGCACCTGCACCCAAATACAGCAGACAAACTCTTCCAAGAACCACTCCCTCATCGTCCACTCCCATTACTCCTCCCTCTTCCTGCCCCAATGTCCCTAAAAACCTTTTCCTTTCCCAGATTGACCTCTTCCCCACCCCCCCACCCCCCCCATCCTGCACATATGGGCAGGGTAGCAAGGACCCACCCAAGCACCTCAGTCAAACATTCTACGGACCCAGTGGTAGCACCACCTACTCGTGGTGAAAAGGATTCCAGGCCAACAATACTCCAAGGGGAAGGAGCCTGCAGCAGCTGCGAAGAAGTGTAAGGAGCCTGCAGCAGCTGCAAAGAAGGGGAAGGAGCCTGCACCAGCTGCAAAAAAGGGGAAGGAGCCTGCACCAGCTGCGGAGAAGGGGAAGGAGCCTGCACCAGCTGCAAAGAAGGGGAAGGAGCCTGCACCAGCAGCAAGAGGGGGGAAGAGCCCATCCACCAGTGCCAGGAAGGGTAAGGGACCCCCAACCCATGAGCAGAAGGAGAGGAGGCACTCTACGCCTACGAAAGCTGACAGCCAAACACTGCAACCACCACCAGCTGTCACAGAGCCCCCACTGCCAGCCGTGGTTGTGCAGCCATCAGAGAGTGCAGGACTGAGCAGGAGCCTCCCACAACCACCACCACAGTGCAGCCATCAGAGGGTGCAGGGGCTGAGCAGAAGTCTCCCACAACCACCACCACAGTGCAGCCATCAGAGGGTGCAGGGGCTGAGCAGGAACCTCCCACAACCACTACCACAGTGCAGCCGTCACTGCTGGTGGACGCTATATATTCCAGCCTCCAAGGGCTGCTGTGCGGCCTGCCCCCTCCAGAACCAGTGGGCAAGTCACCCACTTGATAGACTGTAGCCTTGCACTCCCCAGGACCAAGCACATGGCATGTTGCCCCCTCCAGAACCAGTGGGCTAGTCACCCACTTGAGAATCCGTGGCCTTTCACTCTCCAGGACCAAGCACAGGGCATGTTGCCCCCTCCAGAACCAGTGGGCTTGTTTCCACATCTGACTGAGGCTGCCCCCCTGAGGTGCCTGCCTATTTGCCAACTGATGCCCCTGCAGTGTTCTCTCCGGATTGGTGCAGGATTCGAGTGGCGCCTTGGACTTTGCGCTGTGGCCATGTGGGCCCTGTGAACTATGGACTGGGCAGTGTCCCTTTTTTTATACAGGTGTACAGATCTATTTAATGTGTAAATCGGATTTTTGATTTTATTGTTGGACTGATTACAATCATTTTAGTAAATTCCTGTTGCCTTTGCATCATTCTGCAGATTTTCATGGTCAAATTGTTTTTGTAATGCATATGGTTGTGTGTATGGCATGTGTATGTTGGGTATGTGTTGTGTGTGTGTGTGTCACTCTCGTTTCCTCCCACCCTCCCTTGTGTGCTAGGTGTCTGTACTCACCATCGTCGTCTTCGCCGGCGTTGGTGTTCCAGGTGGAGCATAACAAAGAAGATCATCAGAAAGACTTGCACTTCGGGTTCCATGGCGGCATGGTTCTTCCATGTGTCTCCAAAGGTGAGTCCTTTCTCTACTGTGATATGTTTCCACCAGGCTTTTGATAACGTTGGTACCACCCCAGAAAAGGTGGCGGAATCGTGAGTCAAAATATGGTGGGCGGCACTTTGTCTTTCGCATGGCTGTAGGTGGCTACCGCTGGAGTGACTGTTGTTTCTGCCCTTGCGGTCGCTGTGGTACATTTATCACCCACTGCCCGGGTTGTAATGAGGGCCTTAATTATCTCTTGATATTTTGGATCCAATATTTTGTCCTTGATATTTGCATGCCTCAAAATTCAGGATTCAATATTCAAGCTGCACACTAATTTATTCATGCATGCGTACAAACCAATCCTAGCTAGGGAGCAATGAAGTGCTGTACATTATTGGGTTGTGTTGGTGGATCACACAAGATCATGGGCCTGATTATCTGTTTGCCTAGGTTTGCAGTTATAAGTGGTGCGATGTTTAGCACAACTAGTAATTACCAGGTGTGATAAGTCCACATCCCTTGATAAATTTCAGCCTGTCAAACCCACCAGTATTTAAAGAGTAAAAAAAGACCTAGAAAATACCTGGGCCTGGGGATTTTGGTAAAGTAGACAAAAAACATGTTTTGACTCCAGCAGCGGCTCCTCAGCTATGGGGGAGGAACGTCACCCCCTACCCCCACACACCCCCCTGCCAGCAGCAGTCACTGCAAAACTTTAACAACTAAACGATAATAAACTATGTTTATTATTGTTTCGTTGTTAAAGGGGCAGGCCATAGGGGATGACGGGGATGAGAAGGAGTGGACTGTGCACTCCCCTCAGTGTGCATGTGTGTTTGGCCAGCCATCTCGGGCCAGTAAAACACACATGCGCACTGTGCTCTCTCCAACCCGGCACTGTGATGCGGGCTTGAGAGAGCAGGCACAGGCTTCCAGTCTGCCTGGGAACGCCCTGGCTGGGTGCTCCAGCCAATCCTAATGCTGCTTTTATGCAGCATTAGGTATGGCGGCAGAGCAGGCTGGGAGCCTCAGGGGACGGAGGAGCTGTGCGGCAGGTAGGTTTTTTAAAACTGTTTTTAGTTTTTATATATTAACATTCACCCTCTGCCACGCGCTGCCCTGCCCCTTTTAACCCCAATGACCCGCAACTCATTTTCAAGACAAAAAATGAGATAGCCAAGAATTATTGCACAAAATAAATTTCGAGCATCTCAGAGTCACATTTTACCAGCTACAATAATTATTCCTTTAGAACCGGAGCCGCTCATAATTGTAGCGTCCTACCCAGCCTGGGTACCCCCAAATGACCTCACCACACAAAAATCACATGTCCTTATTCCTCTGGATGTATCTGTGAACTCCCACATTCTAAAGCTTTTATTCCATTCCATTCCATTAATTATGTCACACTGCTATGGAGTCTCTTCAGAGCCAAAAGGGTTCCGTTATAAAACTCGCAAGACTTTACATTTCCCCATCTGTTAAATAAACAATTACAATTTTTTTTTCAAAATCAGTAGACATACACATATATGTAAAAATGTGCAACTATGGGGGTCATTACAACCCTGGCGGTTGGTGTTAAACCGGCGGTAAGACCGCCAACAGGCTGGCGGTCTTACTTTGGGGAATTATGACCATGGCGGTTACCGCCATGGTCATCTGCCGGTTTTCCGTTCCGCCCGCCAGGGCGGAGACGACCGCTGGGCTGGAGACCTGGGTCTCCAGCCCGGCGGCCGTCACTATACCGCCGGCGGTATTTGGACCCGGCTTACCGCCGTGGATTTCCAGCGGTTTGAACCGCCATGAAATCCACGGCGGTAAGCACTATCAGTGCCAGGGAATTCCTTCCCTGGCACTGATAGGGGTCTCCCCCACCCCCCACCCCCACCCCGACTCCCTCCCCTACACCCCCCACCACCCCTGCCACCCCCCAAAGGTGGCAGGGCCCCCCTCTCCACCTGGACCCCCAACATCACATCACCCATACCCACACGACACGCATGCAGGCAACACCTACACCCTTACATGCACACACGCCGACATACATGCCAACATCCACACACACAGTCAGACACGCACACCCACATTCAGACAGACACGCACACATCCATACAGACATACACGCACTCATTCCCATACACACAGCACCCCCGCATACACACACGCACACCCCCATGCACCCACACAACACCCCCCTCACCCCCCTCCCCTAACGGACGATCGACTTACCTGTTCCGTCGATCCTCTGGGAGGGGACGGGAGCCATGGGGGCAGCTCCGCCGACACCACACCGCCAACAGAACACCGCCACGGCGAATCACAGGACGTGATTTGCTGGGCGGTGTTCTGTTGGCGTGGCGGTGGAGGTGGAGCAACCTCCACTTCCCCGCCTCCCGCCAGTATGGCTGTTGGCGGCTCACCGTCGGTAAAAGGACGGTGAGCTGCCAACGGTCATAATAGGCCAAGCGGAAAACCGCCACCACTGGCGGTCTTCCGCACGGCGGTACCTTGGCGGTCTTCTAAAAAGACCGCCGAGGTTGTAATGACCCCCTATATCTCTTCAGTCATTCAACTGTCTGGGCGCTTTGATTGGTCAACCCGATCTGATTAATGTAAGCTGTAAGCTGTCACCTTTAGTATCAGAAATTGCTAAAGATGGTAATGAGGCAGTGGCAGCAGCAGTCACTGAGTTTTCAGGGTCAGTCTTTCTTCTACCATTTGGAGTTAAAGGCCGATGAATCACAGGCCTAAAGTGAGAAGAGTGTCTGGTAACAGACTTCCCATGGCACTGAGCAGTCACTGTGTGCCTCTTGGCAGACACCACTTGGAAAGGTTCAGCATCATAGGGAGCATCAGATTTTCTTTTGTGCATCTGTCAGGCCATCATCAAATCTCTTTTTCTAAGCAAGATGTCCTTTGCATGTTCCCTCTAGTCTGCATAAGCTTTCCCTTTCTGCATGTTAACGAAGTCCCTTGCATGAATTATGTCCTCACTTTGGTCTCTCTTGTTGGTCCATTGAGGTAACTTGGTTGTCATTGCTCTCCTGTACATCAAAGTCGCAGGACTTTCACCTGTAGTTGAGCGAGGTGTTGAACAATAACCTCAAAGTGTAGAATTTAGTACTATTTTCAAATTGACCTTCTCAAGAGTTGCAAGCTGCACTGCTTTCTTTAACATACTCATAAAATGCTAAACAAGTCCATTGGTCAGAAGCCACAAAGGCATATTCTTTTGATGCTTTATGTTCAGATGCTGCAGGAATTCTTTAACTTCTTTGCTGTTAAAGGATGGGCCATCCTAAGACTTCACAATGGCTGGAATGCCCCATGCCGCGAAGATGCCATCAAGCTTTCCAATGACTCACTTGTGAGTAGTAAAGGAGAGATCACAACCAACGGGAAACACGAGTATTTGTCTACAGCCACCATTAGACAATCTCCATAATCAAGTGGACCAAAGAAGTTGATGGCTATTCTCTCCCATGCATTTTTAGGGAGTTCTGACATGTTCCGAGTATGTTGAGTAACACTGGTAGAATGGAGGTTGCGTATATGATAGACCTTGAGTGCCTTACCAGTTGAGACTGCTGCCTCCCCTCATTGGGCTGATGCTGTTATGTCCAAACGTCCCCTCGGGGAGGCACATTTGGTACTGCCTCTTGACCAGATATATGTTGAGCATTAGCCTTGTTAAAAAGTGATTCAAAAGGAGGTCCACCCTGTATATAGATTGGTATGGACATTTACAATTAACTGAAGATCCCCTCTATACCCATGTTATTCATGGGGCCTCTGCTGACGATTAAAAACAATAAATGGGTCTTTGGAAAAATTATGGTTCCTATCTCTCTTCAGTTCTGATCAACATGTTTCACGCTTAGTTTGTTCATAAATGGATCCATGGTATTCCATCAAGACCCGTGTTTAACCTAGTATTCTCAAGTAGGAAAAAATGTTATGTGAGTGATATTGTCCCACCTATTACACTATATTATGTGTCAGAGGACAGTGTATATGGATTTACACCCTTCAAATGGATGTATTTCTCTTATACCACCTTGGTGACCTTAATCAGGAAGTAATAGGGCCGTATGGAAATGGCGGGATCCTCGACTGCCCGCTGGTCATTTGACATTCTGGAAGTCTGCTGCACTGGCCTACCTGTCTACCACCTTCCTTGATGCCAAGTTTATTCAGGGAGGACATGTGCTGGCCCGTAATCCCTCTCTGCCCCCCCATAGTTCTTAAGATGTTGTTAGCAGATTTCACACAAGTAATGGTTGGCCAATGGTGCATTGTATCTCCACAACTGGACATTTCTTAAGCATACTTTACTGGATGTGGGGACGTTGGTGGGGGCTTGGAGACACTGACATAAGGCATTTGTAAATTTGCTTGTACTGCGGTGGGACAAATGTCAAATGAGTGTATTGCTGAATTGTACGTGGTTAGCTATAGACCTAAACCACATAGGCATTCAAATTTGTGAGCACTTTTATTGGTTACATGCATGTGGAAATATATTTGATGCAATAAATAATGGATAAGTACAGATGTAAATTGATAGAAATAGGGTCCCTAGTTGGCATTCGGTTTGAACCCCGTCCAAGTAGCGACCCTCACTCTAGTCGGGATAAGGGAGATACCCACTCAGATACCCCCTGCTCACCCTCTTGGTAGCTTGGCACGAGCAGTCAGGCTTATCTCAGAAGCAATGTGTAAAGCATTTGGACATAACACACAGTAATGCAGTGAAAACACTACAAAAGGACACCACACCAGTTTTAGAAACATAGCCAATATTTGTCTGTGTAAAACAAGACCAAAACTATAAAAATCCAACATACAGTGTCAAAGATATGAATTTTGTAAGGTTTAACTTAAAAATACAGTTCCTTGAAGTTGATAGCTTCACCTGGGGCTATCACAGTGTCATGACCAACAAAACCAACAGTTCAGGCCGGCCCCGGTCTCGCGGGCCAGCTACGGTGTCGGGGAGACCCGCAAACAGTACCTTGGATTTGCAGGGCATCCTGATCCTCACAGTGAGCTCCAGAGAGCTGCGTCGCTGGTGTCGCGGTGTCGGTTCTGGAGTCGGTGCGGGAGTCGTCGGGCCCTTGAAGTCACACGTGTTGCAGATTGAACTCCAAGCTGATGAAGTCAGGAGCGCTGGTGTGGATGCCGTTGGGGCTGCGGTGCAAAGCGGGACGATGCGACTTGCAGTGCCCACAGGTCACGGTGCAGGCAGCGGCTCAGTGAAGGCATTCAGCGGCGTCGATGAGACCAGGGCGGCGGTGCGATGTGCAGTTTTACCAGGTCACAGTGAAGGCAGCGGGGTCATCGTTGCTGAAACGATGTCGTCGGTAGGCCCAAGCCATCGGGACGAGATGGTGCTTCGTGACCCTCACGAGCGGTGGCCACAGGCCACGGTGCTGGCAGGGATGCAGGGTGACGACACTGGAGTCGATGGTGCTGGCTTCAGTGGACCAGTCCTGAGGTGTGGGATGGAACGGTGCTTCATGCTCCTCATGAGCGTTGTTCACAGGCCACTGTGCAGGCAGCAGCGTCGATGTCAGCAGGAGCAGTGGTGTCGGGCATGCCGGGGCTGCGGTGTGAGCAATGCGATGCCGGAGTGCGGGGCCCACAGGTCGCGGGGTGAGCATCGGCTCGGTGAAGTCGTCCGATGACGGCGTTGGTGAGACAAGGGTCATGGTGCTACATGGGGCAATGCAACTCCGTGCGGCGGCGGCAGGTCACGGTGCAGGCCAGCGGCGTCGTTGGCGGCAGCGCTGTGGTTTCTTCTCTTGAACAGCACAAAACACACCGGTCCCAGTGCTGTAGGTTGAGGAAACTGAAGTCTTTGGTGTCCCTGATGCAAGCTCTACTCCAAGCCCTTGGAGATCACTCTCAAGCAGGACACCCAGCAAAGTTCACCCTTTGCACTCTTTTCAGGCAGAAGCAGCAACTGCTGGCCAGTCCTGCAAAGCAACACACCAAAGGGACAGTACTCCTCCTTCAGCTCTTCAGCTCTTCAGCTCTTCTACTGGGCAGAGGTTCCTCTTGATTCTAGAAAGATTCTAAAAGTCTGGGGGTTTGGGTCCTCTTCTTATACCCCTTTCTGCCTTTGAAGTTGGCAAACGTCAAAGCAAAGTCTCAAGTGTTTGCGAGATCGTACCTTGTCCAGGCCAGGCCCCAGACACACACCTGGGGGTTGGAGACTACTTTATGTGAGGGCAGGCACAGTCCTTTCAGGTGCAAGCGACCACTCCTCCCTCCCCTCTAGCTCAGATAGCTCATCAAGATAGGCAGGCTCCACCCTGGCTCCCTTTGTGTCACTGTCTAGAGGAGAGGTGTGAACAGCCCAACTGTCAAACTGACTCAGATGGGGAATCCACAAACAGGCAGAGTCACAGAATGGTTTAAGCAAGAAAATGCCTACTTTCTAAAAGTGGCTTTTTCAAACTCACAATCCAAACACCAACTTCACTAAAAGATGTGTTTTTAAATTGTGAGTTCAAAGACCCTAAACTCCATATTTGTATCTGTCTTCAGAGGGAATCTGCACTTTAAAGTTATTTAAAGGCAGCCCCTATGTTAACCAATGAGGGAGATAGGCCTTGCAACAGTGAAAGCCAAATTAGGCAGTATTTCACTGTTTGGACAAGTAAAACACACCAGTACATGTCCTACCTTTTAAATACACTGCACTCTGCCCATGGGGCTACCTAGGGCCTACCTTAGAGGTGCCTTACATGTACCAAAAGGGAAGGTTTGGGCCTGGCAAGTGGGTACACTTACCAGGTCGAATTGGCAGTTTAAAACTGCACACAAAGACACTTCTGTGGCAGGTCTGAGCCATGTTTATAGGGCTACTTATGTGGGTGACACAATCAGTGCTGCGGGCCCACTAGTAGCATTTGATTTACAGGCCCTGGGCACCTCTGGCACACTTTACTAGGAACTTACCAGTAAATCAAATATGCCAACCATGGATAAACCAATCAACAGTACAATTTACCTAGGGAGCTCATGCAATTTAGCACTGATTAGCAGTGGTAAAGTGCGCAGAGACAATAAACCAGCAAAACCAGTCCTGAAAAAATAGGAGGAAGAAGGCAAAAAGTTTGCGGATAATCCTGCAAAAAGGGCCATTTCCAACACAAATATCAAAAATTAAATACCATAAAAACAGGGAGCCCAATTCTATTGCAGGGGCCAGTACTTGGCACCCATTTAGCTCCTCTCACTGGTGAATTGCAGTAGTAGGAATGTTTTCCGGAGTAAGGACAATAAGTGTCTCTGATTGAAGTTGTAATTTGTGTTGTGAACGACATATCTTTGTCAGGTATATTTGGTGGGGTTTTTAAAGAAAACATTTTGGGGGTTTAAAATGGCATCTTTAAAACATGTTACTATTTTTTCCAGCCAATAAGTACAAAATTTGTAAGTACAAGTCTAATCCGCTACAACCTGAATGAAACACATTTTAAAAATTGTACGGAAGTACAACGTTCACATGTCTTTGCTACTTTGGTGATATGCAAAAAATCCTCTTATCAAGCACCCTATCCCCAAACATAGATGACAAAAAGGAGGTTTATTTATCGATTAGTGAATCACATTTTAGGATAATGGGACCTAGTCATGAAGGGAAATCTATGTGCAGATATCTCAACTCAGATAGAGTTCCTCCTACACGTAGATTTAAATCAACAATCGGGTGAAATTCAGCAACTTCTGATGGAGATTTCCATTCAGTGATAGAAGTATGTACCTGCGCCTTCTTACATTGGGGAGTGGAGGCATTTCCAATGGAAAATACAACCACATTTTGCTATTTCATTGGTTCATTAATGTGTATGCCTAATGCTACTCACTCAATGGCCCAGGCCCCATTTCAGCCAATCATAGATTGATATGTCACTTGTCACAGTACCTAGCACTGTTTCACGTCCTGTGAATGGCTGCTACTAACTGACAGCATTTTGCCAATGGCTGTTATCCAGGAAGTAACTCTATGGATCTTTCTATTCAACGCATAACACTAATATGTTCCCATACCCTCATGTTGTTTGTGCGGTGATATTGCAATGCTCTGTGTGTAGCTCTCTGTCTCCACAGCTGCAGCGACTCAGCTGCACATAGGGTTTACACTATGCCCCAGCTATGACACCACACCAGGGGACTCCTTGCAAGCCACAATGACCTCTCTGCCACCCGTCAGGTAAGTCTGTGACTCTAATACACACACGACTCTCTGTCTCCATGTCTACCTTCTTGACCTCCTTACTCTTCTCTAACAAATGGCTGTTTATCATTTTCATCATACAAAAGGAATACGCCAGATTCCACATTTACCTTTATCTGCATCAACACCAGTTGCCACACTCTCACAACTGTCAAAGGTCACACTGTTACAATCTACAGGTTTTTGATTGCAGCTGCTACATTAAGGGACACATGTCTACATGCACAGCAAACATCCTCATGGCTTTGCCACTATCCTATTTCATGGCCATGGACTCTTACCAAGCAATGTGTGCATTTATAGCCCAATGTTATGCACTAGTCTCGCTCTGGGCGCCAAATTTCCTCCCAGGTGCAACTCCAGCCTTCCCTCATCTTCACACAGAGTGTACACCCCAGGTGATGTTGATGTTTCCCCCTCTGAGCATTTTTCACACCCCAGCTGTTATCCCCCCATGTGCAGGGCAGCCAATTGGCTGTTTCAGATGGCCGCACATTTGTGAGGGAAGGTAGGTGAACTGGTTTAACAATGCTGCAATGCAACAGGGAGGTTCTCTGTGCGTGGTGAATTTCTGAAATGGGGTGACCCTGCACAACATTTTCCCCCACCAGGGAGCCATCATAGGGTTCATGGAGAGAAAGGCCTATGTATTGCAGAACATAGATGAAAGTCTCTTGGATATTGTGAATTTGCACCAGCATCCTCCCTGGGTTCTAGGGTCCAGGATGCGCCAAGGTCATGCAGCATATACAGGTCCTCCCACACAAGGGCTCATCTGTACGTCCAGGGTGAAATCAAGCACCTAAGGCAACTCGGGGTCAACTACCACCTGCAAGGCCACCATCCTACCAACCCATCTGCATCCAGTGCACAACCTCATCTTCACCTTAGTGTGGGTTCAAATGGCAAAGCTGGGGATGCAGACGAACACCTCTTGGCCGTAGACACCAACCTTACTTTCAGGGATATGCTGAAAGATAAATTATTTCTGGAAGCACATGAGGGCATCATAGATGACAGTGCAGTCATCAGGGATGATTTTGTCAAATATAGAAGTGAGATGGGTAGGAATCAACTCAATGAGATAAAGTGAATGTCTATGTCTAGCAATGTCAGAAGAGCATTTTTTGCAGAACGAGCACTGATGAATGAGAGTGTTGGTGTGTGGGAGTCTTAAGGATGAGTGCCACGTTTGATGTTGGATGGTGATTGTTTGCATGTATTTGTACGCTTGTGTGAAGTGTGGTGTCACAAGTGTGTATGGTCAAAATATAATTTCAATTTTATCGTGGCAAAATATTGAGGACCAAAATATCAATAAGTTAAGTAAAGAGTTAACTTCACATCTATGTTCTTGATGATATACATATTATCAAAGAGCGTAGATGTGGACTTATGTAAAGCAAACCCATATTTACCTATATAACCCTTGTTGATAATTTGGTCCTCGATATTATGCCACAACAATATTCTTAAAATGATTTTTTGGTGGAATATCCATCACACTTATCTTGTATGCTCCTTTTCTCTAAGACCTATGTCAGGTCACCCTGTAATTCAAACTGAGGATTCGGGCGGCAATGTCACAGGACTACTGTCAAATCACCAGGTGAGCAATCCTGGGAGGGTAATGGAGTCAAAGTGGATGCCAATGGATCAAGAACAATGATGCCTTCTTGCTGCAAATGCATTAGTTTCAGTTGGTCCCGAACTGTGTAGCCGGAATGTGGATAACATCTTCCCATGGCTGTGAACAACAACCCCACCCGCATGAAGACCACACCCACCAGCCAATGTCCAGTCCCCACTTATGTGCTCACCCATTCTACCAAATAACATGCAAGGGAAAAAAAAGTATTTTGTTGACAATTTTGGAATAACTAGCAATTGCACTACTTTGAGTGTCAGTTTACGCGTACTCTAGCCTGGAGGTTGGTGTATGGGAGTAACATGGATTCTGTTGTAGAGTCTGCATCATATGTCATTCACTTGTAGGTCACCACACACACATCCATCCACAGACATGACCGCACAATCTTAACAGAAACACAACACATCCAAATACGATTAAAAAATATAGATTTATATGAAATGTTTTTGAAAATAATAATGATAAATAAATGGGACATAGGTTCCAGGGATAATATAAAGAGGTAAACTGTTCTTGGGGAGAGGAGAAAGATCCAAAATAGAACTCAGGTTCAGGGAGGAAGAGTCCACTTGAAAGAGTGGGCAACATAAACAAAACAGGGGACATTTACATTTACACTGGACAATAGGGAAAATGAACTAAAAACAAGGCAAATGTCCAAATCAGTAGTCTCAACAAATGTCCAAAAGGTCTCTAAGTAATGTTCAACTCCAAAGTAAAGTCCACAGTCCAACAAAAATCAAATGTCAGTCCCCCAACCTGGATGCTGTGTCCGAACTGTTGTCTTTAGTTCAGGTCAAATGTTCCTGCTTAACCTGTGTGTCAGACAGTTGCACTTAATTGAGATGCTCAACGGGTGCAAGCACTGGGACTGTAGGGCAGAATCATACACACCTGACATGGAGCACAATGGGTTAGGTTGTGGGTAGCGGGAGAAGACTCATTGGGGTTTAAAAAGACAGTGGGTAGGTAGGGATGGGTTTCCACAGGAGAGGACATGAATGATTTCTAGAAGGACAGGAGTCAGCAGAACTCCCAATGCTAGTCAGCTTGCATGTGTTGTTGTCTTCAACACCTCCACCACCTCTCCAAAGCTCCTCCAGATCACCTACTGACCAGTGGTAGAAGTGCATTAAGAAAGGTATGTGGACTGAGGTCCTGAGTGCAATGAGGGTAGGGTCAGTGAGTGTGGAGGTGGGGTCAAAGGCACTGCTGGTCTTTCACCTTCAGGTAACTGCATATAAAATATTACACTAATTGCATATACAATAACACACACCTTAAATGAAGAATAAATGCAAGTTAAACTAATCAGTGGGAAATGCACTATTTTACATTCTGAAACCTGAATTTGGGTAATGTGATCACTGCAGTTTTGTGTGTGTAACAAGAGAGCCACAGATTTGAATCCTGGTTGGTACAATGCAGATGAGAGACTTGTGTTTTGTTTGTGCTACTGGGTCCCAGCCTGTGACAGTAAGCACTGTAAATATATGTAATTAATTGAAACTTACATTACCCACATTATAAGAAAGGCTGCCACAAATTCACAAAATGTTTTCAGTGCTTTAAAAATATCTATTTTAGTACTAGGCAGTCTGTACCTAGTGCAAACATTTTCATAAGTGCCTGTTAAAAGCATGAACTCCACTGTTCACCTGCTTACACCCTTAAAATACCTCTCACAAAGTATAAGTCTTCGTTGTTGCTAAGCTTCATGTGGCTCCATCAATTAAAGCCGATACGGCTTCCAAGCGCCTTTCTGTATATTTGCATATTAACTAATTGCACACATTTGCACATTTGTCAGTCAGTAGTGTGAGCCGCGTCTGATCTTATTTGGCCTTTTATAATTTATTCCTAAGGGGACGCGTTAGAGGTTCGATGGACCTTTTGACTGCGCTGAGTGATTCCACCATATTTGTCCTCAATACTCATAATCAAATCAGCCACAATATTATATACGACAAACACCTTATCAGAAACTTTGAGTCAGTCAACTTCACACACCATGACCCATGTAGCCTTGAATAACCACACCTTTGGTAAAAGTTAGAAAGTTTATTTCCCTATATTAACAAGGCTAATATCACGTAAATTAGTCTCAATACCAAATGATACACATATATGAATAACACAGGCTGGCCAAAACGTCAAAAGAATCTCAATTTAAGTAAAGGATTGACAATTAAGCTTTCAAGAGTCACAGTACAAATCAATAGCAACAATAACTGAGCAATAGAAACGGCGTACATCTAGATTCAACAGATGAGCAAAATCAGTCCTTGATTAATAGCTTTTATCCACATTTAAGCTTTCTATCTAACCCTCCAATTAGAATAGCATGTTTGGACTTCATGCAAAACAATTTAGTCAAAAGTTAATTGGCAAAACATCTAGCTAGGGCTCTATCGAAATAGCCGTTGGCACCTAAAAAAAAAAGAGAACAAAAATCTAAAACAGAAACAATAGCATTGTTATACCTTTCCTCAAGGGATCGGCAAACTGTGATTTCTCTTCGTCATTTGGACATCCTTCTGGTCAGCATTTGCAATGGACAGTGAAAGAGAACGTCTCAGCCACCGGTGGACTCTAAATTAACTGAACCACAAAAGGGACATCAAACTAAGCATTAGCACAGATAATCTACGGGGCTGGTTATTAAGCTAAGGAACCAACATTAACGTAACTTCCCTAAGAGGATGGTTAAGAGGGACAAAGAAACATCAAGAACGGCTCAGCTCCTCCAACTGGACCACTATGTTGTAAAGATTGGCATGGTGTGGGTTCCCTCCACAAAGTGTAGTCTGGGTATATCAAATTCACTAGATTTCTCTTGCCGTCATTGGTAAGAACATTGTACGTTCACAGTAGACCCAATAAAATGTAAACTTTATATCTAAGATATAACTAAACATTCTTTCACAGGCGATGCTTGGCTCTTCTTCTGTTCCCATCGTCAGGTTCTTCA
Source organism: Pleurodeles waltl (assembly GCF_031143425.1). Classification (NCBI taxonomy): domain Eukaryota; kingdom Metazoa; phylum Chordata; class Amphibia; order Caudata; family Salamandridae; genus Pleurodeles; species Pleurodeles waltl. The sequence goes on from NC_090443.1 coordinate 958,355,223, forward strand.
GGTAGCTCTTTTGTTGCAATCCTTGCTTCAGTCAGTGCATCCATTGTTAGTTCCTGGGAACATCTCTTCTCTCGTGCATCAAGTTAACATAGTAACATTTTCTAGCGCAAAGCAGCTCTCATGAGAAAGTTTAAGACATTTAACAAATTGCTTGGTCAGCTCAGTGTGAACAGTGCGCAATATTAATTCTCTACATTCACAAAACATTTACGAATATTTCTTAAAACAATGCAGCTTGACATGAGGTTTTACCAACTAGGCCCAAACCTCAAAATTAATCAATGCCTTATGTCATTAAAACAAATACATAATATTAATTCATTTATATGATCCACTAATACACTTTATTCTACATGTGCACGTATTTAACTATAAATGTGAATTCATTATCAAACATTACACACGTTATAGTGGCCACTCAAGGGGGCACATTTCCCAAGACACACATTATTTTCTATGTTAGCCAAATTCATGTAAATCCGTACCCAAATAATAAATGCAAACTTGTTAGTGATTAATTCAGCTTTCACAGTAGGAATCCTCGCAAGAAGGTTTGTTTCCACCTTCAGCTTCCCTTATAATTCAGCTGAGACATCTCAATTGTTGGAATTTACTGTCCCTGGATGGTTGTCTTTTAACAAAAAAATCGGGGACTGTTTTAGCTAAATGAAAACAATATGGGCATGTCGTGGCCACAGATCTTGACCATACTTTGGCCTCTGTTGCGTCCAGCAACCACCTAATTCACGACCTGTTGTTAACCAGCTAGGGTGAGACACTGAAAGGGTGGGTTGGAAGTCACACCATATGTTGCAAAGTTGTCAAGGGTGAATCTCACCCTGTGCCACTCACCTTCCAGGCAAGAAGAATGGATGGCTGGGGTGCTGCGACAGGACCTTGTGGTGTATAGGCCTGCTTACTGATGGGCAACTTCAGCAGCAGCAGCGGCTGCAAGTGTCAAGGTTGGGCCAGGGGGAATACAGGGGAATCAAAATTTATTTTTTTTAAACGTACCTTTCCCGCCGACTTCTGCCGCCTCGCTCTTCTTCTTCTGATGGTTGGAGCACAGCTCCCCAGCAATCCTGGCACTGCCTTCATGCTAAACATAACATGAAAGCAGCGTCATGATTGGTCTGAGCGTCTCGGACTGCAGCTCAGACACAGCCATGGGGTGTTTGCAGTTTCTCTGGTCTGGCTATTCAACACAGCTGGGCTAGAAAAACCTAAGTGCCCATATGTGTTTGGCCGACCGGAGATGGATGGCCAAAACACACATGCACACTTAGGTGCACTCTCTCCTCCTCCCGTGACCCAGCACCACCCCTCCCTCCACTGCTGGCTGAGCCAACTATCGTTTTATTTTTCATCTCCTGGCTCTTGGCCAGGGTAGCGACACTCCTAAGCCATTGTGGAGGAGCCGCCCCTGAACTTCAGGCCAAGTGATGGGCAGTGTGTTCCTAGGACACCACTGATGGCTGTCATATCTGGCCAGGATAAGCCACGTCACCAGACTGACTCCTGGCATGTTATAAAGAACAATGGTCGGAGGAGTGGTGGTCGCTGCCAACATCTGTGAGAACGCCCGCCACAACTCGGGAGAGTTGTGGATATGGCGGTTAGTGAATCAAATACTAGCCTTTGCACAGCCCTGCAGATTTCACTCATCTCGCATTTGAATAAAGCATTTCCGGTCATTTTCCCTCATTGCCGCCATGCTTGAGATTGTCATGCAAGACCTGAAGTGGGGTAAAATCCTCTTGTTCCAGTTTCTCACTTATCTAGGTAAGCTACAAGTATTTTTCAAAGGCAACAAGGTGGTACTGGTGTACAACGGGAGATATAGGATTCTCGATATTTTTATGGCTCCCTCTTTGTCATTGCTTGATTTTGCTTGTGAGAAAGTGTCACTCATAGTCATTGAAATGTCATGAATAATTACAATGAAATAATGAAAATGTAACACATAGTAATCTGAAACCTTGGCAGCTATGTTTACATTCAGCTGAGGGGATTCATATTGGAGGAGAGAAGGGCAAGGTTTACTGATACAAGGAACTCTCGTTAAGGCACTTAAGGGGACTCTGGAGGAGGGCAGGTGAAAACACAGGGTAAGGGTACAAGTGGTGATAAAAATAAGATATGAACAAACCATTCGACTATTAATCCCTCTAGGGATGGACTGGGAACTTAAAGCAGCCCTGGGAATTTTGTCAGCCCAGCCCGTGGGTCGCAGGTGTGGAGGGGAGGGGGTTGGGGCGGGGACGAAGCACTGTGGCTTTTTTTGTTTTTTGTTAGTGGTGGTCAGTGTTGTGGCTCTCCTCAGGGCTCTCCTCAGGGAAATTGTGGAAACATATCATACCTCTTTCACTCAATTACTCAGTTACTCATGCATGCCAAGACAGGACACGAGATACAAATTGGATTTCAATGCACTTATTGAAGCAATTGCTTCCTAGTGTAAAAAACATGTGCTGCGATAATAAGGTAGAGGAAACATAGCATGGTAATCATCATTACAACCAAAGTAAAGAGGATAAGTAACCCCACCATGTTGTGTGATTCCAGAAAGCCCATGAATTCTGTGCATTACTACCAAACCCTATGTCTAGCTCAGAGAGCATAGAGGTTGTAACCCTTCTGCCTGACCTGACCTAAAGGATCAGCCCCAACCCCATTCCTGACTAGAAAAGCAGGGGTTTGCCTGTTATCAGGATCCGGATCGTGCCGTACATGTCCCAGGATGGTCATGACCGGAATGCCCTCTACAATCCTTAGGCCTATGTATTGTTTATATAATTACCCATATAGGGGGTCATTCTGACTCCCGCCGGTGGCGGTAACCGCACGCCCGGCAGGAGCCGCCGAATGACCGCACCGCGGTCAAATCACCGCGGCGGTCATTCTGAGTTTCCCGCTGGGCTGGCGGGCGACCGCCAGAAGGCCGCCCGCCCGCCCAGCGGGAAACCCCATTCCATGAGGATGCCGGCTCCAGTGGAAGGGGTGCGACGGGTGCAGTTGCACCCGTCGCGATTTTCAGTGTCTGCCACGCAGACACTGAAAATCTATGTGGGGCCCTGTTAGGGGGCCCCTGCAGTGCCCATGCCATTGGCATGGGCACTGCAGGGGCCCCCAGGGGCCCCACGACACCCGTTCCCGCCAGCCAGGTTCTGGCGGTGAAAACCACCAGAACCAGGCTGGCGGGAAGGGGGTCGGAATCCCCATGGCGGCGCTGCTTGCAGCGCCGCCGTGGAGGATTCCCTGGGGCAGCGGGAAACCGGCGGGACACCGCCGGTTTCTGACCGCGTGTACTGCCATTTGATGGAGTTTGTTTTGACCAATGACTTTATGTTTCACCACTGCGCATATTAGTTGCTCAATGTTCACCAGTAGCACATGGTATGTTTTGTTCAGTTGAGCCGCCTATGGGCTTTGACATTGCATTAGCCATTACATTCTGTATTCTGCCTATTGGCTTTGAAATGCTGTATCCAGTCTAGCCGCCTATTGGCTTTGACATTGCATTCCTATTGACTTTGACATGATGTATTCAGTTTAGCTGCCTATTGACTTTGACATGCTATTAGATATTCTGCCTATTGGCTTTGACATGATATCATATATTATACATTGCATTTTGTATTCAGCTTAACTGCCTATTGGCTTTGACATGATCAGCTCAGCTGCCTATTGGCTTTGACATGATATTCAGCTCCGCTGCCTATTGGCTTTGACATGATATTATACATTGCATTTTGTATTCAGCTCAGCTGCCTATGGGCTTTGACATGATATAAGACATTGCATTTTGTATTCAGCTTAGATGCTTATTGGCTTTGACATGACACTAGACATTGCATTTGATATTTAGGTTAGCTGCCCATTGCCTTTAACGTGGAGTTAGACATTGCAGTTGAGAATCCAAGCTGTATTTTTCCTAGCTGTGTTTTTGCACCAGAGAACCAAGATGTTTTTCTCACAGTAGACTAGACCTGATAAGAGAGGGTACATGGGTGTTGTTTTTCTTCGCTTGAGCTTGGGAACAGGAGTAGTCTTGGAGACCTGGCCAGTCTCCAAAAGGCTTGCTCAGTTTCCCAGGTCTGAGAGGAGGGGGCACACCGTTGTAACAAATGTAACAGGCTGCAGAGAGTCAGATTCGAATCTGCCGGACCTCGTGCTGGAGCTTGGCGCCAGCTGCCAGCAATCCCGTGTGGGTAGATGAATCTCTTTCTCGCGGCTGACAGGGGTCATCAGCTTGCAGACCTTAGAAAGATGAAGCTGTAGATAGTTTCCCACACGGTGAAGTATTTGTTTTGCTTTGCATTCAATATCTTATAAATATAACCTGCTGTGTATATTGCAAACTGATATATTTTGTTTGATTAACGCGGACTTGAAAGCTACTAATTCGTCATACATAAAAATTGTGGTTGGGGAAGAATTAACAACAATAAAAGTCTTCTTTGAACTCAGAAGTGCATTTCTGTTGTGTTATGTTAGTGCTTTAAAACTAGCTAAGAGGAAAGCACTACAATTGGTACCAGGAGTGGGGTCGGTCATTAAGAGGTGATTAAGAGGGCGTTGACGAGTTGGTAGATTTCTAAGTGCACACTTTAAAAGTGTAATTGTTTTTGTTGTTTGGAGAATTACAGAAATTGTTTTTTTGGGAGAATCACAGTAGCACGGCAGACCATGTCTGAGAATGCATGTGTTGGTAAACTGCCCGATGGTGCTAAGAAAAACTGTGAATTGTTTTCTGTTTGGAGAATTACAGAAGCACAGCAGACCATTTTTGAAAATGCATGTGTAGCTAAAATGCCTGATAGTGTTTTGGGAAATAATTTCTGTTGTACATATGTAGAAAAAGTGTCTTTTGGAAGTAATGATGACAGAAAGGTCTGGATACCTTTATCTGCTTACAGAGAAATGCAGGAGAAATGTAGGAAGTTGGAACATGAAAATAGGAATTTACGTGAGAAAATTAGCCAGGATACAATAATACAAAATAATGCTGAAAGTTATAAAAATGTTGGTTCTTTCTTTTCCCATTCCAGTAATGAGGGGGTTAAGACAGCTCCGAGCTGCACTGAGTTTTCGTGTGAGCCAGGGTTTTTGGCAGCCAAAATGCATTCCTTAACTGATGAGACAGACGAGAGAGACCAGAATGTGATTTACAAGTTACCGTTGCAGAATGAAGTAAAAAGAAGGGTTTTAAAGGAAGAGACCCCGACTTTCATTAGCTTGTTTGATTTTTGGAAAAAGAATATCCCTCATTTGAGTGAAATCCTAACACTTTTGTATATGGTCACTGTGAAAAATAATATGCAGTTGCGCGCTTGTGATTTGGCAAATGAAATAATGCAGACTTCAGGTTTCTGCGCAGTGCAAGAAGGAAATACTTATGTACATGTAACTCAAGAACAAGGAAAGAAAATAGTGCCCCTAGCTAGAATCATACAATGGATCTGGTACTTGCAAGACAGGGCTAGAGTACCACAGATAAAAGAATTACCAATGAAATTGTGTGCACCATTTGAATTCGTGTCCACTGAAGATAAAAAGCATGTTTGTTTTACTAATGATTCATTGACTGAAATGTTGTTTTCTGGCACAGGAGAGGGAATGGAGTTGTATAATGTGTGTCAGATTTTAAAGCAAGAGCTACGTGAGATGTGTCATTTTTATGCTGATTTTTGGTTCTTTGATAATGTTTTAGCCACATGGCTTGTACCTAACTGGTTCAATTACCTTGCAGATGTTAATGAGAAAAATTCAGAGAGAGAAGTGTTCACCCAGAATTCTGCCTTAGTGGGGATGGCTAAGTGGGCGCCCCAGAAATGTGAACAGCTGAGAGAAAAAGCCACTTACAGGTGGGCAGAGATGAGAGAGATGCACATTCCCCTAGATTTGATAAAAACTGTGCAGCACGCACAAAAGCAATTTGTCATGCAAGCAGTCACAGAGCAGTTGGGGAGAGGAAAGTTACCAGGACAGAAATGGCAAATTGATCAGGTTTTAGGGAAAGTGATTGCTGCAAATTACCAAGGAAAAATCGAAATTATGCTGATACCTAGAAAAGAATCTGATTCATTCAAACAAATTGGAGACAGAATGGCCCAAATTGACAAAAGTGCAGTGAATGGAGGTTTGGTAAAGAAGGAGTCTGCCCCAGCCCTTCTGACAGTGCAAGAAAAGGGAAGCTGTGGCGCAGCAGATAAAAACCTCAGTGCTGATGTGTGGGCTGAAGCCCCAAGTGATCCTCCAGAACCTGCAGAAAATATAACAAAGGGCCTCAAAAACGTCCTGCTGATTATAAAACAGGGAAAGGAAGAGGAAGGGTGCAGTTTAAATGAAAAATGTTATTTGCAAGAAAAGTCATACTTGTTTCTTTTGCAGATCCTACCACGTTTCGCCACTGTCCCTGAGTGTGCTGTGTGGTCCCCCTTCCGGTGTGTGCGTGTGGGGTCGGGGAAGGGACCGAATCCCCAACCTGAACCTGGCTGAGTAAAGTGCCAGCACCATGGATCCATTTTGCGCAAACTGCGCCTTCAGTTCAAGTTCAACTTGTTTGATTGCATTCTTCCACTGGAACTAAGCTGTGTTTTTTTTTTTTTCCCTCTCGTATGGAACTCTGACTTTTGCTTACCTTCCAGCAAACCTTTCAGGTGGACCGTGCATCTTTACATGAGTAGAACTCATGCCACATCAAATTGCTAACACTGTTGAATTAGAGACTCACCCAGAGTATAAAAATTGCCCAGTCTTTTCTGTATAGATGTATCTGATGTGAAAGGTTATGAAATCAATGTGTTAATTCACTTCTATTGCTTTACAGGGATTGTTTTGATCATTCAAATGTGACTTGCTGATAATGTTTTTTTTGTGCTGATGTTTTTTTTTGTTTTTGTTTGAAACAGGAGATATGTGAAACAAAAATTCATTGGTCAAAGGGCGGAATGTACTGCCATTTGATGGAGTTTGTTTTGACCAATGACTTTGTGTTTCACCACTGCGCATATTAGTTGCTCAATGTTCACCAGTAGCACATGGTATGTTTTGTTCAGTTGAGCCGCCTATGGGCTTTGACATTGCATTAGCCATTACATTCTGTATTCTGCCTATTGGCTTTGACATGCTGTATCCAGTCTAGCCGCCTATTGGCTTTGACATTGCATTCCTATTGACTTTGACATGATGTATTCAGTTTAGCTGCCTATTGACTTTGACATGCTATTAGATATTCTGCCTATTGGCTTTGACATGATATCATATATTATACATTGCATTTTGTATTCAGCTTAACTGCCTATTGGCTTTGACATGATCAGCTCAGCTGCCTATTGGCTTTGATATGATATTCAGCTCCGCTGCCTATTGGCTTTGACATGATATTATACATTGCATTTTGTATTCAGCTCAGCTGCCTATGGGCTTTGACATGATATAAGACATTGCATTTTGTATTCAGCTTAGATGCTTATTGGCTTTGACATGACACTAGACATTGCATTTGATATTTAGGTTAGCTGCCCATTGCCTTTAACGTGGAGTTAGACATTGCAGTTGAGAATCCAAGCTGTATTTTTCCAAGCTGTGTTTTTGCACCAGAGAACCAAGATGTTTTTCTCACAGTAGACTAGACCTGATAAGAGAGGGTACATGGGTGTTGTTTTTCTTCGCTTGAGCTTGGGAACAGGAGTAGTCTTGGAGACCTGGCCAGTCTCCAAAAGGCTTGCTCAGTTTCCCAGGTCTGAGAGGAGGGGGCACACCGTTGTAACAAATGTAACAGGCTGCAGAGTGTCAGATTCGAATCTGCCGGACCTCGTGCTGGAGCTTGGCGCCAGCTGCCAGCAATCCCGTATGGGTAGATGAATCTCTTTCTCGTGGCTGACAGGGGTCATCAGCTTGCAGACGTTAGAAAGATGAAGCTGTAGATAGTTTCCCACACGGTGAAGTATTTGTTTTGCTTTGCATTCAATATCTTATAAATATAACCTGCTGTGTATATTGCAAACTGATATATTTTGTTTGATTAACGCGGACTTGAAAGCTACTAATTCGTCATACATAAAAATTGTGGTTGGGGAAGAATTAACAACAATAAAAGTCTTCTTTGAACTCAGAAGTGCATTTCTGTTGTGTTATGTTAGTGCTTTAAAACTAGCTAAGAGGAAAGCACTACACCGCGGCGGTACAGCCCATGCCCATGGAAGCATGCCCATGCCTGTTGGCGGTGCTTCCGCGGTCGTTGGCCCTGGCGGTCCATGACCACCAGGGTCAGAATGACCCCCATAGTGTTCTGAGGACAGTCCTGACATAATGACTTGACTCGAGGATAGAAACTGGCTCCTTGCTGGCCATGTACCGTAAATGGCAACCTTGGACAAAGGTACAGATTACATGTTGTACAATGGCTGATAAAATATGCAGAGTGAACTCTATCTTCCTAGAAGAGGCAGCTGATAAAATATGCAAAACAATTGCTAAAAGCATGCTAAAAAGTATGAATAAAACATTAACAAAAATGTGTAATGTTGTAAAAGGCATTTGACTAAGCTAAAGTTGCCCAACGTAGATACTGTAGGGTACTTCCAACATATCCAGTAGATGGCTGCTTACCTTGGATGAGGTGATAAGAATGAGGGGTGATGAGTGCATCATTTTGTGGCTGTAGAGGGGCAGATAAGGAGGGTGGACCTTAGTGATCAGCTAACTGGCAGAAGGCATGGCCATAATGGGAGCAGTTCAAATGGAGGGCTTCAGTCTCAGGCTAAGTGGTGAAGTACAAAGCATACTGTAGGCACCTAGCCTGCCACTTGCCTGTCGCTTCTAAGTCCTGCTTGTTCCAGACTGATCCAGTGACACCGCAGTTGCCTGGGTTTTCCAACCTGGTATTTCCCAACTGAGGTAAGCCCTGTCCACCCCAGGACCTACTTAATGCAGGCCGCAGCACAAACATGCAGTGGAGGTGTGCAGCAGGCGCACCACTGGTGTGCCAAAGGCAAGTCCCTTTGCGTCTGCCCATGCCTGGACCTTGCCCAGTGCCACGACCCATGGGCCTCCCTCCCTCCAAAGAGACACCTTTGCCGAGCTCTACACCCATGACCCCAGGTGCCGCAAAACACACTGCCACCGTGCTGATCCACACTCCATGTTTGGACCTTTCACCTGCACCCATTGCCACTTCACCTGACAAAGCACACACACCAGCCCACTGACCAGCCCCACGCCAAACACAGCACAGACACCACCTGAACAAAAATACCAACTTGCATGCGCCCTTCTCAACACACGCTCACTATGCATGCATTCCACCAAATTATGGGACCTCATTGCCACCCTCACACCCGATATCATCTTCCTCACCAAGATACGGGTCAACCCCACATCCTCCCCAGACATTGCCACAGAGATCCCTGGCGTATATAAAGTCATGCACCAGGCCTGCACAAACAGATCATACAGTGCACAACCACCACCGACAACACCCACCATCACCGCCATGGAACATCTCAACTTCAAGCTCCACACGGAACACAAAACAACCATCGGAGGCACCCTTGCATACCGATCCCAGGCCCACGCTCCAGCTACTGCAACACCATGCAGACTTCATTGCGCCCCTAGCCTTAGACTCCAAGGACTACACCTTCCTTGGCAACCTAAACTTCCACATCATCTACCCAAGTGACAACAACACTGCAAACCTCCTTGAAAGTGTGAGCAGCCTCGGATTGACCCACCTTGTCCTCAACCCTACACACACAGCAGGACACATGCTGGACCCGATCTTCACCTCCAGCAACTGCATCAAATACAGCCATGCCACTGAACTCACATGGACCGATCACTCCATCATCTACTTCAGCATCTCCCGCCCCTGCACCTCCACCCCCAAGATGACCAGCACCCCCACGGAGATGAAACAAAATCTCAGAGGCCAGCTGGATGGATGCCCTCAACACCTCCAACCATGCTACCACCACAAACCTCGAACGGGGACTGAAAAACTTTAATGCCTTGATCGCCAATTGCGCTGACAGCATCGTCCCCATCAAGATAAACATCCAGAGAAAATCCTCCAAAAAGGCCAGCTGGTACACCCAAGACCTCAGAACAGCAAAATGAGACAGCAAACAGCTGTAGAGGAGATGACGCCCCAGAAAGGACACCTCTGACAGAGCAGCCTTCAAGCCCTCCCTCAACCTCTACCACCGCCTCCTGAGGGCAACAAATAAAACAGCCCTTGCTGCATGCATCGAAACTAATGTCAACAACATCTTGTAACTTTTTAACATTGCTAAGAAATTCTCTAACCCGACTGACAGCGAAAACAACATCACAACCGCACAGGAGCTGTGCGACAGCCTCGCCCACTTCTTCCACTACAAGATTACAACGATATACAGAAAACTCAAACCCCAACCCACACCAAAGGACTTTCACTACAGATATGCCAACACTGTAACCAACACGAACCACACACTGACCACCTGAAACATCCTCTCCACCCAGGACATCAGCTCCACCATAAAATCCATCCACTTGGGAGCTCCCAAAGACCCATGCCCGCACTACATCTTTAACCCTGGAAACCACAGAATTGACCAGGAACTCACGACCCTGCTTACAACCTCTATCACCATCATAACATTTCCAGATGCCTGGAAACATGCTGAAGTCAGACCACAACTCAAAAAACACTCCACCGACCACAATGAACCCAAAAACTACCGGCCAATCTCCCTGTTCCCATTCCCAGCGAAGATACTGGAAAAGATCATCATCAAGCAACTCATGACAAACCTGGAGCAGAACCAGCTCAACACCTTCCAATCTGGCTTCTGCAGCAATCACAGCACCAAAACTGCCCTGATCATAGCCACTTGAGACATCCGAACCCTCCTCAACTGAGGAGAAAAAGCAGTTTTGATCCTCCTCGACCCCTCGGCAGCCTTTGACACGGTATCGCACCACATGCTGATCGAAGGACTCCACCACATCAGCATCCAAGGGGACACGCTCAGATGGATCAAGTCATTCCTACCGGAAGAACCCAGAGGATCCACCTCCCACTTTTCACATCCAAGCCCAAAGAGATCACCTGAGGTGTCCCCCAGGGCTCATCCCTCAGCTCCACGGTCTTCAACGTATATATGACCCCGCTAGCCAACATCGTCAGATCCCACCATCTCAACATTGTTTCCTACACAGATGATACCCAACTCATCCTCTCACTCACCGACGACCCTACCACCACCAGAACCAACTACCACAGATGCATGACAAGCGTCACAGACTGGATGAAGGACAACTGCCTGCAGCTGAACAAAGACAAGACAGAAGTACTGATCTTTGGAAACAGCAGCAACACATGGAATGACTCCTAGTAGCTGTCAGACCTAGGTCCCGCACCCACAAACCTTGGAATCATCATTGAGAACAAGCTCACTATGAAATCACAGATCAACTACTTCCTCACTTTGCACATGCTACGTATGATCTTCAAGTGGCTACCCCTACACATGAGTCGTACCGTGACACAGGCCCTCACCACCAGCCGACTGGACTACGGCAACATCCTCTACATAGGAATCACCACACACCTCCTACAGAGACTGCAGACCATACAGAATGCCACAGCCAGACTCATCCTTGGTCTTCCCCAACGAACCCACATCACACCGCACCTCAGGCGATTCCACTGGCTCCCCATACAGAAGAGATGCCAATTCAGGCTGCTGACCCACACACACAAGGTTCTACACAACCAAGGACACGTGTACATTAACCACCGCCTGAACTTTCACCAACAGTCCAGAAGATTACGCTCTGCCTCCCTTTCACTTGTTCATACTACCCGCATCTACCGAAGCAGAAGTGGAGGACACCCCTCTCACACTGCAGCAAAGACTTGGGACAGCCTCCCCACGCACCTCCGGACCATCACCTCACTTCCGGAATTTCGAATAGCCCTCAAGACCTGGCTATTTGAATAAGCCTCCGGCACCTGCAAGCGTCTGGATACCCTATCGGGAGATTAGACATAGTTTATCAATCCTGATTGATTGATTGATTAATTGATTGATTTATACTGTCATTACTAACATGTGCCATTCCATGACACAACCTTGCAGTGCTAGGGAGTAGAAATTTTGCAACCTCACACCTTATCCCTTATACGTTTCTCTTTGACCCAGTGCTGTATTGCACTTTAGAATGCTTACTCCTGTAACAAAGACAGATCTTGTAGGGTGGATACAGGAAACAAATCAGTCTGTACAATGCATCTAACAGCACAATCACCAACAGCATTTTCTCAGGACACTTGATCATGTGGGTGTTGGTGGGCAGCACAGCTGACTACCACTACTTTTTGAGGCAACAATATAGCGTTGAACACATTTTGTACATACAAGCCACTTTTGGGGGGATACCAACAAATGTCAAGACTCCACTCTCCATCCGGAGAAGTCCAGAGTCATGTGTGACTGAACACATACTTTGAGTCTGTGAATACAGTTACAATCTCTTTCTCAGCTAAGATACAAGCTTGAGTGAGTACAATGAGTTCAGCAACCTGGGAAAATTCCTCATTGGGTGCATTTCCTTTTTTATGTCGGTATTTATTTGTTTGTATGTTGATACAATAAAATACAACACAACAGCTTCTATCATCATAAACAAAACAGTGCCAGAGTAGATACTGTAAAACAGATGGAAAAGCCAAGAGACTCCTTTGCAATCCTTAATACAGGGTGTTCTGAGATTACAGTATGTGATTTCTGCTACCACAGCGAGACCACTCAACATAGGGCGCCATGTGGAAGAAGCCCAGATCTAGTCAAAATGAATGGGTGAGTGAATGAAGGAGGCGTGGTGGCAGGTAAGGGGACAGAGAGGGTGCACATTACAAGTTGCAGTATTGAGACAGGCAGCAATTTATACTCCACTTGTCACTCAGGAGATCACTCCTGTAGGAGTACAGGCAATAGGGTCCCCCAAGGGTCGAGTAATACTCTGCCCTGAATTTGCTTCAGAGTATGTGTCCCGATGAACAAGTCTTTCATAAGTAGACTGTGTCGGCACGGTGCGGGTAGACGGAGATCGTGTGGGGTTGGTGTGTGGTAAGAGTCACTAGGCATAAGACATGAAATAGTGTCTCGATTTAGATAACATTATTGAGGAACGGTGTCCAGACTTGGAGGTAGATATGTGCCTTGTCTTGCAGTTTATAAATAATCCTATCATAGGAGGCAGGCTTGTACATTTCAGCAATCCATTCATCATGCGTAGCTCTATGTGGGAAGCACCAACAGCAGTGGAGTATGATGCACAGCTTGATGCAGCATATGCTGTGAAGAGTAGGCGGTGTTTGTGGTTAATCAGGTTGGGGATGTCAGTAGTGTCATGGAGCATCATCATATGGTGTGGCTTTGGAATAGGATTGGATCTTCTTGAGGTAACCCAAACCTCATTTCACAGATCACGTATTTCAGGGCATTTGTGCACCGCATAACCAGAATCACAGTGCGGACGTCTCTGCACCGCCAACAGTTTGAGTGATGAGTAGCCCGGATGCCTCAAATTTCACAGGTGTCCAATACCAGTCTTGGAGTGCCTTAAAAAACAAAATTCATACTCAACTCTCTTGCCTCCCAGTCTAAGTTCTCCAACATCTCTATCCAGTTCTTCTCTGCACAATAGATTTCAAGCCATTCCTGCCACATGGAACAGAGTCTCACTATCTAGGGTTGGGAGTACAGGTGCCTAGGTCCCTGACATAACCCATTCGACTTGCTCCATCTGTAGAAGTAAGATACTACTGGGGATGGCTGAACAACCCATGGTGGTGTCCCCAATCAACAGAGAAGACAGTGATGTAGTTGCATGTATCTCCACTGTTGACCCATCAGGAGGTGGAAATCTTCACTAAGCTCCTCAAAAGATTTGAAAGCACCTTGGGTAAGGATGTTGTTCAAGGTCATGATTCATGCCTTTGCCATTGTTCCCAGTTACATATAGTCCATCCTATTTGGATGCTGGCATTATGCCAGAGGGGCACCTTACCATATATACTAACTTCTACTGATACAATACTATGGGCACTTGTTTTTTTTACCATTGCCTGTATAATAGGGTTGGGAGTCTGAGACATTGTAATTGCAGTCCAAGTGCACTACCTGTGAGGTTCCTCTCGATTCTAACTCACTGAGAAGGTTTACGGGTGTGCTGTTGCATGTGGGTTGGCTGTTCTAGGAGCAGCGCAATGTTATAGCGTTCTACTGAGGAAAGACCCAAGACTCCACACTTCCTGTGTGCAATGTGTTTGGCTAATCTCAGTCAGATAACGTCTCTAATGTATTTTTCTAGTGCTCTCATTAGTGTCACAAGTGTCAACAAGGGTAGCTTGCCTAAGACGTTCGTGAATCTGGGGAGCACCACCATTTTAACAGCTTGTGTTCTGCCCCATAGTATCAGGTTCTGGTGAGTGGTTAGAGATTGTCCTGGGCCATGCGCTCCAGCCCCCTTTTCATGTATTGCCCTAGGTATTTGAAATGCAATGCTTTCCATTGAAATTGAGACCCACTGATAGCTGCCTTTGTTGTGGTCTGCTACATGGGCAGAACTTCATTCTTACCCAGTGATCTTATACCCAGCTATCACTACAAAGTCAGCAATGATCCCTATAATGGCTGGCAGAAAGGTAGCATAGGCAGAGAGTGTTAGTAACATGTCATCCTCATACAGGAGTGTAGAGGAGAAGTTGCCCGGCATGGGGATACCCACAGTTCCTGTTGACTGGCAGATAGCGGCTGCCAGGGGCTTGAGGGCTAATAAAAAAAAGGGGGCAGTGGCATCCCTGACGTGTTCCCCTATTCACTGGGAAGGGATGTAATAAGAAAACACCTGAGCTGTGGGGCTCATACACCTTTTTGCCTTTAGGGATTAAATCATTATCCAAGCTAAACTTGTAAAGCGTTGCAAAAAGTTATCCCTATTCAATGCGATCGATCAAAGGCATCTAGCAATAAGGCTAATGCCTTTTCTGGTAAGTCTTCAGCAAACCATAATGAGTGAGCCAAAGTTCCCAGGTGGTTCCAGGAAGTCCTCCCTGGTACAAAACTCACCAAACTGTGGTGTATAAGGATGAAGATTGACTGTTTGAGACAAGCTGCTAGAATCCCGGCCAATATTTTAATGTCCCCATTGAGAAGCAAAATATGTTGATAACTACTGCAAAACAGGGTGTCATTGCCTGGTTCGGGGAGCACTGTTATCAATGCTCTGTTGGAGACCTTCACCAAGCTGACGGTCTGTTCCTTCTCCTTGTAAGCATTGAACAGTTAATCTATGGTCTAGGTCTTGGTCCATTGTAAAATTCTGCAGGGAAGCCATTTCACATCAACTGCCATTCAAAAACTTGATACAGTGCTTATAGCATAAAGTGCAACCAGCACACGTTTGTCATTTCTACGGCATGGATCGTCCACAAAATACATTTATTCACAGTTTGTCATAGGTGCGTCTGTGAGATCAATAGTCAATAAGGCACTTTGTTCCATATTCAATTAACACAAGATAGCTATGAGTAGGGATCAGGGATGCCAGGTTCAGGGTGGGGCAAATGAGAGTGTAATAACAGATACGGACAACAGGATTTCATATTGGGGACAGCCTGGCAGTGGAAAGGTGTTGTGTCTCAGTAGTGAGAAGAAGAACAACAGCATAGGGAACAGAAACAATCAGAGTGGAACCTAATACAATAATTTCAAAGGCTTCAACAAGATGGGAAGCTGTGGCTACAGATCGTAGACATGGAGGGAGTCTAGTCATTATGGAGAGATTTGTGAGACTGTGGCTTTGCACTCCCCAGGATAAAGCAGTGGGCAAACCACCCACTGGAGAGACTTGTGAGACTGTGGCTTTGCACTCCCCAGGATAAAGCAGTGGGCAAAGCACCCACTAGAGCAGAGGCATATTGAGGCACGGGGTTTTCTAGTTCCAATGGTCTTGTACTACAACTGATAATATGGAGTAAAAGGTTTGGCACACTCAGCAAGCCACAGAGCAAGTGCAGAGACCAGAGATTGTTTTATCTGCACAAATGCATTTTTGCTTCTCTATACCATTGTAAAGATTTGGGGGTGTTTAGGGTATCTTTTCTGACATGATCTTGCAGGGGCTTAGCCATTATGATGCACTCCAAGATCCATTATCTAACCCTTGGGTCGCCAACCTTTTCCCTAATTAGAGATGCTTTTGATCAGTGAAAAGTCTCCTGAGCTACTAATATAAAAACTTTTGCAATAGCAACCACATCAAACAAGATTACATTAGCACCCACAACATGTGCGATTACTAGTAGTGATAACCTCAGTAGAACAGGCAGGGTTACCAGAAGTAATGAAATGCCAATTGGAATGCATCTATATGGGTAATACTTTATATCCATTGCTGCAATGCCCATGGGGCCAAGGTATTATTATCAGTAATAAGGCTCCCTAACACAACACTATTTATGACTCAAATATCAGTTTAAAATATATTTAGGAAATTCTGTCATTTTTCTCCAAACAGCTTATTTATGGGTTTTGAAAATATATACATTTTCATCTCATTTACACACTCTCAGTTCTGGTATACATATATTAGTTCATCCATGCAAAAGCATCTAGTTTACTAGGAAGGGCTGCACACGGGAGAGCTACCTGCAGATAGCTGAAAACCTACTCATTGGAGAAGCCTAGTCTAACCCATATCCCACAAAGTTCATACAAGAAAGTCACTCAACAGGGTAACTTAGAAATAGCTTCAATCCATTGTGGTGACAAATGACACTCTGGGCAGAGTTTTCATGATGAAGATAATGCACCCAGGGGTGGCAAAATGACAGTCTCTTATACCCTTTCATAAGCAATTCAGTGAGGACAATGATGGAGTCAACTTTGCAATGATCTAAAGTAACAAAGGCAAATAATAAATCGTCAATCTACTGCACCAAGGCTGAGTGCTGGAAAAGACTCACATGTCCATATATTTCAATAAAGCTTGGGAGAATGTTAACAGAGACTCCATAAGTCCTGAAGGTGGTATAAGCTACGAAGGTTGAGATCCACATAAAGAGAACAAGAGGAGAAACTGACTCTCATTGTGTCTAGGTATAGTGGAAATGCTGGAGCAGAGATCAACTGCAGTAACCCATATGGCATTTGCAGGGATGCAAGAATGGATGGTATCTGGGTTGGGAACTACAGGGAAACTAGGGATAGCTACATTATTAATTGCTCTCAGATCCTGGATCACATTGGTCTCTATCTCCTTTATAAGATCAATAGGCATATAACATCTGTTAACAATTTGTACCAGAATCACCTGCTTAATTAAGATAGTAGTGGCAGGATGAATCCTTGCCTCTGGTTCAGGCATTAGAGGGCACTGAGGAATTTGAGACAGACATTTTATTGGGTTGATATGTATTTTCACAGGTGTCATAGAACAGATATACCTCACATCATTGACCCTTGCAGACAATATTGTGCAAGACACCTGTGAAATTAAGCCTGTTATATCTTTGGGCATTTAAGTACTATTTGGAACAGGGTGGCCATTCATTTCACACAGTAAAGGTATGTTGAGGTAGACTCTGTCAGGTATAGAGGACGGAGTGCAATTGAGTGTGCACAAAATGTCCAGCTCAGCAAATTGGCTTGAGAGGTAGGACTTAGCAGGAAAGCATTCTTTTTTATAATTGAGTCATGGGTGACAGAAATGGGGAGGGAAATGTGGTGGGTAACATGTTTGTCTGAAATACTGACTGCATCTATGGGCATGTCCCCGAGAGGTTTACAATGAAGAGTGGTGAGTTTATAATTTATCATACAATCGACAAAGGGACCTTTCTGGTCCACAAGACTCAATGTATGTAGGACACAGTCAGCACCTGTTGGGCTGTTCTAGAAATCAGTATAAGGGTTTTGCATAATGAGGTTATGTTTGGGATGGTCAGCGAGACCAGGCACATTATGAGCACTGTCAGGGTGATCTCTTTTCCAATGCCCCAATTCTTTGCAGGCAAACCATGACTCTCCTGCACCCAGGGCTTCTCCTCTGCTTCTTCCATTTTATCTCCCCACTCTCACTATCCCTAATCAGTGAGCCATCTCCATTGGCAGGGTAGGCTTTTTTGGCACCCTAATGTCCTCCTTCTTCATGGACTCCATCCCTATCACCCTCCAACTGTGCCCCTCATCTCTCCATAGACCCTCTCTCACATGTATTTAATTTCTTTTGTAGGGCTACTCATGCAAATGTAGAGTGTCAAAGCATCACTGTTGGGGTAGAAGAGTCCTCTGCATGGTAACAACCGTGCACCCCTGCCCTGAGAGCCCCAACTGTACCTATGTGTGGATCTCTATTGCTGATTTTTGTTATCCTATGCAAATACGGATCATGTGTGGGTGCCATGACATAGGACCGTCTCACGGATTGTGGTTTGTTGGACAGGAAGGGGTGACTAAATGACTACCCTCATAGTGGTGGAAGGATATTGCCTTTATCAGGAGTTAAGCAGCACAAGCATCGTGGTAGCAACATAATGTGTTGGGATCAGTAGGATCGAACAGATTCTTTTTACCTACAGGCTCACTTATTTAAAATTCTGCTGCTATATGTTTAACTTACCCTTGGCCTGCATCAGTTTGGTGTGGAGTGCTGTGCAGCGCATGAGTAGTGTACCTGCTCTGTGTACATGTAGGTTCCTGGGAAGGGCACAATACAGGGATGATGCATTACTGTTCGGTGCGTGTATGTTGTATACAAGTGCTGGTTGTATGTGGTGCCTGTGAGTGGTACAATACATACATGAAGGGTGTAGTGATGTGCAGTATTTGGGTAGGGAATACATGTGCTGGGTGTATGTGAGCCTGTAAAGGACACAATACGTGGCGGACTCTGGGTTTCGTTTTGGAAGACCCAGGGCTACATGGTGAAATGGAAGTAGAGGAGGTAGATTAATCATCCCCAGACATATTTATGTGTTTCTGCATTATCGTATGCTGGGCGGGACACACTGGTGAGGGGAGAGCAGGCTCCCCCAGTACACTTCAAAGGGTGCTCTTTGATTCAGAAAGAGGTCACAAGAAAGGGGTCTAGGCATATCTGAGGAAGGAGATGGGGCTGATAAGAGAATCATAAAGAGTAGGGTTGAGGTCCCGGGCTAACGTTTTGTTATACATATCACTGTGGCTGACATCCAGATGTGAACTCTAGTCACTCCTATGGCCTGTGTTGTGGAGCTATCAGGTTTGGAGACACTCCTGCTGTGACAGACTGTTTCTGGAGGAAGAGAAGCAGAGAATTAGGCACTTCAAAAGGGAGCAGACCGTCAACATAAACTTCCAAGACTCAGGGGGTGATTCTGACCGCGGCGGACGGCGGTCGCCGCCCGCCAAGCGGTTCCCGCCGAAAGACCGCTCCGCGGTCAAAAGACCGCGGCGGTCATTCTGGCTTTCCCACTGGGCTGGCGGGCGACCGCCGAAAGTCCGCCCGCCAGCCCAGCGGGAAACACCCTTCCCACGAGGAAGCCGGCTCAGAATGGAGCCGGCGGAGTGGGAAGGTGCGACGGGTGCAGTTGCACCCGTCGCGAATTTCAGTGTCTGCAAAGCAGACACTGAAATTCTTTGTGGGGCCCTGTTACGGGGGCCCCTGCAGTGCCCATGCCATTGGCATGGGCACTGCAGGGGCCCCCAGGGGCCCCACGACACCCCATATCGCCATCCTGTTCATGGCGGGTGAACCGCCAGGAACAGGATGGCGGTATGGGCTGTCAGAATCCCCATGGCGGTGCAGCAAGCTGCACCGCCATGGCGGATTCCCATGGGCAGCGGAAAGTCGGCGGTACACCGCCGGCTTTCCGCTTCTGGCCGCGGCTGTACCGCCGCGGTCAGAATACCCGGCGGAGCACCGCCAGCCTGTTGGCGGTGCTACCGCCAACCTCCGCCATGGCGGTAATTACCGCCAGGGTCAGAATGACCCCCTCAGACTCTAAATCACATTTGGTGTCCAGAAATTGACTATAAAAAGGGGAGCTTGAGCTCCCAATGATGGTAAACTGTCAAGCAGAAGACTTTTACCTGTGACCAGGACTAGGGGCAAGGCCTGCTATTCTAAAAGCTGGGTGAGTGGGCATCACCCAGGCAATCCAAGATGACCTGCCCTGGAGCCTGGGGTACCAGTACCTGCCCGCTTGCCAAGACCAGTGTGCCAAGACCAGGAAAGCCTTGGAGGGAGAAAAGGCTAGTGAGTAATCCTGTTGAGTGGACTCCGCTTTGAGGTGTGAGAAGATGGCTACTACACTGATCTGGTCATTGCTCATGTGCAGGAAAAAGTCAGGGACCTTTATATCCCAGAGGAGGGCTGCCGTGCAGTGAGTCACAGACATTGCTGTGCTGATCAGGCCAGAGGCCTGTGCAAAGATGCATCGGCAACCCTGTATGCCAGATGGGGCTGACGCAAAGTCAAAAGTGATTGTCACTGTGCTGGTAGGGCCAGAGCTCATGTGTAGTGAGGGATCACTGACCCTATATGCCTGGAGGGGCCTCTGTGAACAGATTGCCATGCAGAGTGTGCTGGAGCTCTTTCCCAGCGAAGAGCAAGTGACCCCGTAACCAAGAAGGTACTGCCATGAAGGAAACTGCTGTGCTGATCAAGTTGAGGCCATGCGCAGTTGAGATATGGCAGGAGAGGGGAGGTGAGGCAAGCATGAAGTGTGACCTGAGTGGGATCATTGCCGGAGGAGTGAGGCTGCCATGGCGATCCCTACTCACCTATAGTGAGACGAGGGATCCACATCAGGACGTTTGCACTACTTTTCCCCCACCGTGAACAAAGACTTACCCTACCAGGAGGAGCGACATAGAACCTCCAGTAGCTCGGGTTTAACAACTGCATGTGAGGAACTCAAGGACCGTAGAGCATAAACCGCCTGGGCTGCATGCAGTGAACTCACCCAAACCAGCCGCTGCTGCTCCAGCACCCGCAGATGATGCACGCTCAGGAACTTCCATCGCTGTGACCCTGCCAATGCAGGCTGATTTGGGACCAGTCTGCCACAGGGGATCTTACTTGCTGGATAGCCCTTTGGTCCTGGAACACTTTTGGCTATAATACAGAATTGGAGTGGACTCTTGAGACTCTCATAACTAGTAGGGATTACCCTGGATGTTACGTATAGTGAATGGGGACCACTATTGCTAGAGCGAGGAGGGAGTGGAACACAGGTAAATGCTTATGAAACACTACAGCCCCGACGTAAAGGAGGAACTTTGTAGTTTGTGAATGTCGAAATGTACCTGTATGTTAGTGGCAGTAAAATATACTTCTTTTTTTTCATAAGCATGAGTATTTGGCTGTACAATAATATATTTCTGCTGCCATGCGTATTCTGAGTTGTGAGCCTGTGTTTACCCCCTGTATCTACCTCCCAATGAGGGAGCTTTCGCCTCCATTACCATGTTAATTCTGAGAGTCAAGTGCGGAAGGGCTACTTGGCCCAATTGCTCAGGAGCCATAGTAGGCTGAGCCCCTGGACATCAGGAGTAAAAGGTCTCAGCCCCCATGGTTGAGCCCAATGACTCCTGCTTGCCGTGTGGCCCTCTCAAAGTGGTTCTGACAGTTGGTGGCATCAAGGTGACTAAGGCGGTCACTACAACATTGGCGGTAACACAATGCCTCGGCCGTGGAAATCCGCCACAGCTATTATGACCCACAACACGGAATCCGACAATATTCAGACACCCACACAAGTCCGCCATACCAGAGGTCAGTGATAAACTGGCGAAAACAAAACCTCCACCGTCACGCCAACAGAAATACGCCCACACCATCACGACCCACGAATCCACGCGGTCTTCCAAATGCGGTATTCCATTGGCAGTACACACCGCCGCGCTCAATATACACACACATCTCCAAAACACAGCCACATTGGACAAATTGAAAACACACACCTGATACACATACACACACCACTCCTACACACCCAATCCAATATAAAACACACACCCACATCACCGACAAACCCCTACGACCACAATTACTGAGAAAAGGCCAGAGAGAGACACTACCATCAAGAATACTAGCATCCACAGGCACACAACACCATCACCCACATAACTTCTACGCACCTCACACTACACACCACTACATATCAGCACACTTATCACCCCACACACCACCCCACACATCACCTACACCACCCCATGGCACGGCAAAGACACCCCAGGTTCTCGGAGAAGGAGCTCAGGGTCATGGTGGAGGAAATCGTCCGGGTAGAGCCACAGCTATTCGGAGCACATGTGCAGCACACCTCCATTGCAAAGAAGATGGAGCTATGGCGAAGAATAGTGGACAGGGTCAACGCATTGGGACAGCACCCAAGAAATTGGGAGGACATCAGGAAGAGGTGGAACAACCTACGGGGGAAGGTGCGTTCCGTGGTCTCAAGACACCACCTTGCGGTTCAGCGGATTGGCGGCGGACCCCCACCTCCTCCCCCACAACTAACAACATGGGAGGAGCAGGTCTTGGCGATTCTGCATCCTGAGGGCCTCGCAGGAGTAGGTGGAGGAATGGACTCTGGTAAGTCAAATCTTAACTATTACATCCCCCACCCTACCTGCATGCCAGCACATACCCCCACCCTCACCCTCACCTCCATCACTCTAACTCCTCACAAATGTCCCAACAAACAAACCACACATCCTAACACCAAGCCCTGCATGCAACAACAAAGCATGGACACCCATCACTAAAGCATGGCCACTGCACATACCCATACACCCCCTAAACCATCCTCACACAAGGTCCCACTCAGGAATGCAAACACTGGGGTACACGGTCACCCACCCATTGCACACCATGGCACATACAGATGTAATAAACATCCTTTTATACCCCTGCAGTACCCCTACCCAATGTCACTGGATAGGAGGGTCCACACATGTCCACACCACAAACAGAAGAGGCCCACAGTGATGACAGCACCTCTGTCCAACTGGATCTAGATGACCAGCCCGGCCCATCGGGGATCTCGGGATAGTCGGTTCCCCTCACACTGGCACAGGGTACCACAGAGCTTCCCCCCTCTGGAAACACCAGCACAGCACCCACCCAGCGGGCCCATAGCTCCATCCCTAGGACACGTCAATCAGCAGTGTGTCCACCACTACAGGGAACCCAGGCTAACCCACCACCCCAACAATAACAGGGACCTGGGGACAGTGGTAGTGGGCACACGGTCCAGGGGACGGAGGCCCAGGAACACAGGGTAACTGGGAGGGCTGCTGTGCGACAGGGGGAGGACAGGCCAACGGAACCCACTCTCCACAAGGCCCTCTCCAACATCATGGGAGCCTACCACCACTCCCAGGAGACGATGGCAACGGTGCTGGCCAAGTTTCAGGAGACCAAGCGCCTGCAGGAGGAACAGTATTTGGGCTTCAGGGAGGAACTGAGAGCCATCAATTCCACCCTGGGCACCATCGTAGGGGTGCTGAAGTAAGTACTCAACACCAGGAGGGCACTACAAGGGGCCCCTGACACTAGCCTGGACCATGAACTCCCCACCACCTCCACCGGCGCTAGTGGACAGGAGGCACCGCCACAGGACCACCACACCAGCACCCCACCCCCTGCAGAGGGAGAACCACCTCGCAAATGGTCCCTGAGATCCAGGACAAAGACAGAGAACGATGCCAAGACCCCCGCCAAGAAATGAGACCACCCTGAATGTCATCCTGCTGTCCCACTTTGTCACCCTGTCCATCCTTAAACTGCCCCAGCTCCACTTCCTATGCCCATTTGGGCAATGCACCTGTGAGACTAATAGACTGGACTCTGCCATGGACATTCCTCCACCATCACCCCTCACCATTTTGCTACCCCCTCCAGTATTGAGCACTAAAATAAACACCCTTAAAGCACAAAACAATCTGGAGTCAGTCTGTGATTTCGAAATAGTGTATTAGCAATTACTGTGGCAAAAAGCTCTTTCATTTGTAATGTCAACATACCTATGTCACACAGCTGTAGTCCATGATGAATCAAAGCAGAAGTCACACTGTGGGACACACATCTGTGAAATCGTAAGGGAAAGTGACAACTCAGTGACCATACACTGGGTGAAAACGACAGACAGTAGAGAAGTATGAGTACATGTAGTAGGCAGGTTTGTATTCTTACCTGTGTTTCACTGGAAATATTGCTGGATTACTGAGTCCCTGTTGTCCATGTCTTCTTCTTCTGCTTCCTCGTCTTCACTGTCCACAGGCTCCACAGCTGCAACAGCACCGCCATCTGGACCATCCTCCTGCAGAAAAGACACCTGTTGTCGCAAAGCCAAGTTGTGAAGCCACGATGATCTGGCACACCTTCTTTGGTGAGTAGAATAGGGATCCACCTGTCATATGGAGGCACCTGAACCTGGCCTTCAGGAGGCCGAAGGTCCGTTCGATCACCCTCCTAGTTCGCCCATGGGCCTCATTGTAGCGTTCCTCTGCCCTTGTCCTGGGATTCCTCACTGGGGTCAGTAGCCATGACAGGTTGGGGTAACCAGAGTCACCTGCAAATGGCGAGGGACAACTGTTAGACACACACTAACCTGTAGGGATATCCCCAGACCCAGACAACCATTCCCACTGTCTTGCTTCCAGGTGCTCACCTAATAGCCACACACGGTGCCTCTGGAGTTGACCCATCACATAAGGGATGCTGCTATTCCGCAGGATGTAGGCGTCATGCACTGAGCCAGGGAACTTGGCATTCGCATGGGAGATGTACTGGTCGGCCAAACATACCATCTGTACATTCATCGAATGATAACTCTTCCGGTTTCTGTACACCTGTTCACTCTTGTGGGGGGTGGGACCAAAGCCACATGGTTCCCATCAATCGCACCTATGATGTTGAGGATATGTCCCAGGGCATAGAAATCACCTTTCACTGTAGCCAAATCCTCCACCTGAGCGAAAACGATGTAGCTCCGCATGTGTTTCAGCAGGGCAGACAACACTCTGGACAACACGTTGGAAAACATAGGCTGGGACATCCCTGATGCTATGGCCACTGTTGTTTGAAATGACCCACTTGCAAGGAAATGGAGCACTGACAGCACCTGCACTTGAGGGGTGGTTCCTGTGGGATGGCGGATAGCTGACATCAGGTCTGGCTCCAGCTGGGTACACAGTTCCTGGATTGTGGCACGGTCAAGCCTGTATGTGATGATCACATGTCTTTCCTCCATTGTCGACAGGTCCACCAACGGTCAGTACACCAGAGGATGCCACCATCTCCTCACGTGTCCCAGTGGACGGTGCCTATGAAGGACAACAGCGAGCACAGAGTCAAACAACTCAGAGGTACGTACCCACATCTTATACAGAACACAAATCATAATCCAAAAAGTGTCCTGTATGTGTGTTGAGTCTAAGCCTAGGTATGTGTGACGCAGTTGAAAATGAAGCCATGTGGGCCCCTGAAATGGCGGCTGCCTGACCTATAAAGTGGGACAATAGGATGTGAGGTAACTCCGCTGGCGTTGTACACCGTTGCGGTAGGCGGTCAAAGACCGCGGCGCAATGCTGATTTGGTTAACATTGGACCCTATGGGTCCCAGGAGCCAATGACGATGTACACCGGCGGTGAAGGTACGCACCACCGCGGGCGTGACCGCCATTTTCTATCTGTTCAATCACTCGATACCTGATCTTCGACAGGAGAGGACCTACACTGCAAGTGCTGCTGTGACCTTGGTCTGGAAGAGACAATGGCTCGAGTGTCTGGCGAAAGGGCCCCTGCCTTCACATCGGAGGAGTTGGAGAAACTTGTGGATGGGGTCCTCCCCCAGTACACGCTACTCTACGGTCCTCCAGACAAACAGGTAAGTACTCTGGGAGCATGCTGTATGGGCTATGCCTGTGTGGAGAGGGGTAGATGTAAGAAGGAAGGGGGTAGAGTGCGGCGTGCATGAAACGACGGTGAGTGCATGTGCCACATAACTGTGACGGTGCAGTTGGTAATAAGTTTCTCTTCCCCCTGTACAAATCATGTAGGTCACGACCCACCAGAAAATATATATTTGGCGTGCCATCGCCAAGGACGTCCGGACCCTGGGGGTCTACCACAGACGGAGCACCCACTGCCGGAAAGGTTGGGAGGACATTCACCACTGGAGCAAGAAGACGGCGGAGGCTCAGCTGGGGATGGCCTCCCAACGTGGGAGGGGTGCCCGTCGCACCATGACCCCCCTGATGTTCAGGATCCTGGCGGTGGTGTACCCAGAGTTGGATGGGCGCTTGAGGGCATCACAGCAGCCACAAGGGGGTGAGTACACTCTCATCCTGCTGATTTAGCGCCCAGTGGAGGTGTCTGGGTGGGGGAGGTGGGCTGTGGGTTTCCCTAGGCCAGGGCGAGTTTAGTAGGCAAGGTCCCTCCGTAAGGCAGGCCATGTGGCACCCCACCCCACCTCTGTAGAGTGCCAAGTACACCTAGTAATGCCCCTGTGTCATCCATGTGTGCAGATGTCGTCCATAGCCTAGTAGGCCATTTCCCTGGAATTGAACAGTGGAGCCCAAGAGCGCGGCGTAGTGCAGGGGGCTTCTGTGTCTGTCGTGTCTGCCAACGGTAGCGGTAATGCATGCACTCAACATGTCTTTCTTCTGTCATCCCCCCCTTTTTGTGGTCTCCCTGTTCTTGTGTGCATTAGCATCATCAGGCGGAGGAGCAGTGGCACCGGAGCACGAGGGAGCTGCATCCCACATGGCCCTGGAGGGCGAAACTACGGACTCGGACTTCACCAGTGGGACGGAGGGCGAGGGGAGCTCCACGGCAGGGACAGGAGCTGACACCAGCGACACGGACTCGTCCTCTGATGGGAGCTCCCTTGTGGTGGCGGCAACATCTGTGCCCCCCGCATCTACAGGTACAGCCACCACCCCCCCTACCAGCACCGCCCTCCCAGCAGCCCCTCAGCCTTTGCCCTGCGCCCGCTCACCCAGGAGGGTGGGCATCACCTTCACCCCAGGCACCTCAGGCCCTGCCCCAGTCACCCCTGCTGCCCTCAGTGAGGAGGCCATTGACCTCCTCAGGTCCCTCACTGTTGGGCAGTCTACCATTTTGAATGCCATCCAGGGTGTAGAAAGGCAGTTGCAACAAACAAATGCATTCCTGGAGGGCATTCATTCTGGTCAGGCGGCCCTTCAGCGAGCTTTTCAGACTCTGGCCTCAGCACTGATGGGAGCCATTGTCCCTGTCTCTAGCCTCCCTCCCTCCACCCAGACCCAATCCCCTGTACCCCAGCCTATCCCAAGCATACCTTCAGACCAGCATGCACACACGTCAAAACACAAGGGAAGATCAGGCAGACATAAGCACCACACATCCCACAGGCACTCACGCATGCATCACACACATGCAGACACACCAACGTCCACTGCCTCCACTGTGTCCCCCTCCTCCTCGTCTCCCTCCTCCCTCCCAGTGTCGTCTCCACTCACACCTGCATGCACTACATCAACAGCCACTACTGCCATCACCAGCACACACACCACCACACCCCGCTCACGTGCAGTCACTACCCCCACTACCATTCACACGTCCCCTGTGTCCTCTCCCAGTGTGTCTGTGACACCCCCTCCCAAGATACACAAACGCAGGCACACACCCACCCAACAGCCATCAACCTCACAACAGCCTCCAGCGCATGCACCTTCACCAAAAGTCAGCAAACGAACACCTCCTACAGCCACAACCTCTTCCCCCACTCCCAAACCCCCTCCAGCTACCCGTCCCAGTGTCTCCCAAAAACTTTTCCTGTCCAACCTTGACCTCTTTCCCACACCTCCCCCACCCCGTCCATCTCCTAGGTCCCGAACTAGCACCTCAGCCACAACATCTCCGGGACCAGTGGTGCCTGTAGTCACCGGAATCTGGAGTGCACCGGCCACCAGGGCAGCCAGTGTGGCACAGAGCCCCAGCACAGACAGTCCCCCACCTGTGAAGCATCAATGGTTGGCCAGTGTCCGGCGGGAGAGGGGGAAGACTCCAGCCACCAAAGCTGCTCCCAGGGGTCCCGGTGGGAGTGTGGAGTCAGCTGCGACACCTTCCAAGGTGGGGAAGGGACACAAGAAACCATTGCGTCCTAAATAGACCCTCACGTCAGTCTGAGAGTACCCTCTTCCCACTCCACCACAGACTGAATCGTGGCATCCAACGGGCAAACCTTCCCGTTCCCCACCTCATGCCCAAGGTAGACTACAGAAGACTGCCACATTTGACACTTAGGTGGTCATCACAACCCTGGCGGTCGGTGTTAAAGCGGTGGTAAGACCGCCAACAGGCCGGCGGTAAAACATTTGCAATTACGACCATGGCGGAAACCGCCAACAAAGACAGCCACTTTAACACCCCGACCGCCACGGCGGTACAAATAAACAGCTTGGCGGTCACCGCCAACAGGCAGGCGGAAGACAAAGTACCACCCACAGTATCCCAACAGGCCAATCCGCCACCTTTTCCGGGGCGGATTCACCGTGGATAAAAACACGTCGGAAACAGGAGTCCGAAGGGAAAACGCTCACCTCTACACACCCAACGAGGAACTAGGACACCATGGAGCCAGAACTCCAAATTCTCCCTGCGATAGTCTTCCTGCTCCTCTACCAGGAGCACGAACGCTGGCGGCGAAGACCACAGTGAGTACTGCACCTACGACACAGGGGAGGTGAGGGAAAAAACAGGGACACACACACGCAACACCCCCACCCCCACCCTCACCTACTACAACACACACACTAATACCTATTAATACATGATAGTCACAGCCCCCAAACCCCCCGGAAGAATGCAAAGACAAAAGGAAATTAGTGGAACCATTGTAATATATTAAAATAAAGTAGGCAAAAATATATATATACACCATAAACAAAATATACACCAAGCACAGTAGTCCAGGTAGTGCTCCAATTAAGTCAGTGGAACACTGGGCCCACACGGTATGGGTGAGGCCCTACACAAGATCCCCGACCATGACAGAGAGAACACTGCAGGGGCATCAGAGAGCAAGAAAACAGGCACCTCAGGGGGAGGGAAAGGGGGGGCACCTCAGCCGGTTGAGTGCACGACGCAAAATCCACGAGAGGGACACATGCCCACTGTTCAATCCTGGGGAGTGCAAAGCCACAGTCTCTCAAGTCTCTACAGTGGGTGGGTTGCCCACTGTTCCATCCTGGGGAGTGCAAAGCCACAGTCTCTCAAGTCTCTACAGTGGGTGGGTTACCAACTGTTCAATCCTGGGGAGTGCAAAGCCACAGTCTCTCAAGTCTCTACAGTGGGTGAGTTGCCCACTGTTCAATCCTGGGAAGTGCAAAGCCACAGTCTCTCAAGTCTCTACAGTGGGTGGGTTGCCCACTGTTCAATCCTGGGGAGTGCAAAGCCACAGTCTCTCAAGTCTCTACAGTGGGTGAGTTCCCCACTGTTCAATCCTGGGAAGTGCAAAGCCACAGTCTCTCAAGTCTCTACAGTGGGTGGGTTGCCCACTGTTCAATCCTGGGGAGTGCAAAGCCACAGTCTCTCAAGTCTCTACAGTGGGTGGGTTGCCCACTGCCATATCCTGGGGAGTGCAAAGCCACAGTCTCTCAAGTCTCTACAGTGGGTGGGTTGCCCACTGCCATAGCCTGGGGAGTGCAAAGCCACAGTCTCTCAAGTCTCTACAGTGGGTGGGTTGCCCACTGTTCAATCCTGGGGAGTGCAAAGCCACAGTCTCTCAAGTCTCTACAGTGGGTGGGTTGCCCACTGTTCCATCCTGGGGAGTGCAAAACCACAGTCTCTCAAGTCTCTACAGTGGGTGGGTTGCCCACTGTTCCATCCTAGGGAGTGCAAAGCCACAGTCTCTCAAGTCTCTACAGTGGGTGGGTTGCCCACTGTTCATGGGTGGGTTGCCCACTGTTCAATTCTGGGGAGTAGAAAGCCACAGTCTCTCAAGTGGATAACAGTCTCCACTGGTTCTGGAGGAGGCATTGTGCCCAGAGTGCTTCATCCTGCTAAGGACAGAGGTAGTGGATGTATCTCTCCACTGGTTCTGGAGGGGGCTTTGTGCCCAGAGTGCTTCATCCTGCCCGTGACGGACTCAGTACCGTCAGTGCCCTTGGCGCTCATGGGCAGCGGGGCTTGAGTCGGCGGGGCCCTGTTCAGCGGTACTTGAGGCGGCGGTGCCCTGTTCAGCGGTGCTTGAGGCGGCGGTGCCCTGTTCAGCGGTGCTTGAGGCGGAGGTGCCCTGTTCAGCGGTGCTTGGAGCGGCGGTGCCCTGTTCGGCGGTGCTTGGAGCGGCGGGCTCCTTTGCAGTGACTCAGCTGCTGGCGGTCCTCTCTAGCCCAGCGGGACTTGTGCTGGCGGTCCTCTATGTCCCAGCGGGGCTTGTGCTGGCGGTCCTCTCTAGCCCAGAAGGGCTTGTGCTGGCGGTCCTCTCTGTCCCAGCGGGGCTTGTGCTGGTGGTCCTCTCTAGCCCAGCGGGGCTTGTGCTGGCGGTCCTCTCTGTCCCAGTGGGGATGATGGCGGTGGCCTCCTGGGCAGCGGGGATGGTGGCGGTCTCCTCCGCCGTGCTGCTCTTCCCAGAACTTTGTGGTGAGCTATGCAAGTATTGTTGTTCCATTGATGGCTTTAACCTCTGAGAATCAGAACAGGAAAGTGATAAGGACTGAAGAGTGTATAAAAGCATTTGAGGAACTGAAGAAGGTGCTACGCACTGCACCTGTACTGAAAGCAACTGACTACAGTCAGCCTTTCGTTGTACAGATGGATGCCTCTGACAAAGACATTGGAGTGGTGTTAGCTCAACTGGACAGGGGCGGCTTCTCCGCTATGGTGGAAGAGTGTCAACCCTGCGAGCAGCAGCTGCTGAAATCTTTTAACAAAGAAACAATAATAAACTGTGTTTATTATCCTTTCGTTGTTAAAGGGGCGGGGCCATGGGGGATGATTGAGACAGTGTGCATGTGTGTTTGGCCAGCTGTCTCGGGCCTCCGAAACACACATGCACACTGTGCTCTCTCCAACCTGGCACTGTGTTGCCAGGCTGGAGAGAGCAGGCACATGCTCCCAGTCTGCCTGGGATCGCCCTGGCTGGGTGCTCCAGCCAATACTAATGCTGCTTTCATGCAGTGGATTGGTGGCAGGGCAGGCTGGAACTCTGTGCCTGTAGTGACCAGGAAAGACGAGCGGCGCGGCGGCGAGACAGGTAAGTTTTTTTTTTTTTTAAAGAAATGCTTTTGTTCCCTGCCGCACGCCACCCCTTTACCGCTCAGCAAACCGTGACAAAGGTAGAGCGCGTATGGTAGAACTTTATTAGTAAGAGTTTACTACACAGAGAACAAAACTGGGCGGCTATTGAGAAGAAGTGCTTTGCAATGGTATGAGCCATACATATGTTCCGCCCTTATTTGTTTGGCACTAAGTTTGTGTTGCAAACAGATCATAAGCCACTGAAATGATTGTTGGCTATGATAGAAGAAAATCCCAAATTGCCGAGATGGTCTATTTCTTTGGAAGGGTTAAACTTTGTGGTGGACCACAGAACCAGATTGACCCATGGGAATGCTGACAGACTTTCCCGCCGGGTTTGAAAAGCTGACCATCAAACCTCTCCATGTCAGAGTTGTTTCAAGGTGTTCTGATCTGGGAGGAACGTCTGTTGGGACAGAAAAGTCCTCTGCCCTTAGTGCCCCAACTGTACTGATGTCTGGATACCTAATGCTTATCTTGGTTGTCATAGGCAAACACAGATCATGCATGCGCGTCATCAAATAGGCCTGTCTCAAGGATTGAGGCCTTATTGGACTGGGATAGGCACCCAAAGCTCTATGCTCACAGTGGTGAAGGGCTACTGCTTCACCAAGACTGAAGCACCATGAGTGTAGTGACTGCAGCATACCGTGTAGTGATCAGTAGCAATGAACAGGTCTTTTCTAACTGTCCCACATGAGTGAGGCCTACAGGCTCACTCATTTAATGTTACGTGCTGTGTGTTTAACTCTCCCTTGACCTAAATTGGTTTGGTGTGGAGTGCTGTGCAGCGCATGAGAGGTGTACCTGTGCTGGGTGTATGTGTGCCTCGGAAGGGTACAATACAGGGATTAAGCAGAACTGTGCAGTGTGTGCATGTTATACACATGTGCTCGTGTACATGTGCCTGTGAGGGGCACAAATGCATGAAGAATGTAGTGCTGTAAAATGCGTGCTTGTTAAATGCATGTGCTCTGTGTATATGTGCCTGTGAGTGGTGCAATATATGAAGGATTTTGTGCTCTGCAGTGTGTGTAGATTGAATACATGTGCTGGGTGTATGTGTGCCTGTAAAAGGTACTCTACATGAAGGACTCTAGGTTTCATTTTGGGAGACCCAGGTCTGCATGTTGAAATGAGATGAGAAGGCAGAGGAATTGCCCAGACAGATTTGTGTATTGCTCCATTTCTGTAAACTGGGTGGAACACACTGGAGTGGGGAGAGCCAGGCTCCACAGTACACTTCAAAGGCTGCTCTTTGATTCAGGAAGAGGTCACAAAGAAGGGACAGGGCCTGGGCAGATCTCAGGAAGCAGATGGGGCTGATAAGAGAATCATAAAGGGTAGGGTTGAGGCTCTAGGCTAACCTTTTGATACACATATCACTGTGGCTGACATTCAGGTGTGAAGATTAGTCACTCCCATGGCCTGTGTTGCGGGGCTATCGTCTTTGGAGAAACTCCTGTTGTGACAGACTGCTTTCTAGAGGAAAAGAAGGCAGAGGAGTGGGCACTTCAAAAGGAAGCAGACCCCCAACATCATCTTCAAATGCTCAGACACCAAATCACATTTGGTGTCTGGAAATGGAACACAAAAGGGGAGCTTGATACCTCAAAAATGGCCAGCTGTCAAGCAGCCAGTTGGAATATTGTGAGGAGGAGAAGCTCTGCAAGACTTCTACCTGTGAAGGCCGGCTTGTCTCCCAGGTAGGTGAGGGGACATCCCCCAGGGAATCCAAGACTGCCATGGACCCGCACTTGTCTGCTTGCCAAGACCATGTGCCCTTTGAGGAAGAGGAGAGCGTTAGAGATAGCGAGGTACAGTGGGAAATCCTGACAAGTGGACTCCCTTAGCAAGGTATCAGAAGACAGCTGCTGCACTGATTGCATCACTGCCCTCGTGCAGGAAAAAGTTGCCGAACCTTGTATGCCAGAGAAGGGTCATTGTGAAGAGACCTGTGGATATTGTTGTGCCGATCAGACCATAGCCCATATACAGTGAGGTGTCAGTGACCCCATATACCAGGAGGGCTCACTGCAAAGTAAACTGTGATCGTCTCTGTACCCATTGGACCAGAGCTTATGTGCTGTGAGCAATAGTTGACCCTGTATGCCAGGAGGGGCCCCTGTGAAGGAATCTGCAGTGCTGAGTGGCAGAAGCCAGTGTGCAGTAGAGGTACGGTCACCTCATATGGTGTGGGGAGTCCCCACAACCAGCTAGAAGTGTGACCAGATCGGTGATCGTGGGTATCCATATGCACCTTCACCAAGACGAGGAATCTTCATGAGAACTGAAGTGCCTCCCCCCTGTACCTCCCCTCCAGTGTTGGACAGAACGAAGACTTACCCATCCAAGAAGAGTCTTGAAGAACTTTCAGTCACTGCAGTTGCATGCCCTCTGAAAAGGAACTCGAGGGCCATTGACTGTAACCTGCGTAGGCTGCGTGCAGTGAACTCACTTGAACCAGCCGCTGCTGCTCCAGTGCTCCAATCCCTCTAGCCCAGGTGAAACTGATTTCAGGCCATTTGGCCCCAGTGGAACTTCCTTGATGGATAGCGCTTCAGTTTGAGACTCTCACTACTACTAGGGCTTACCATGGATGTTGCCTACAGTGAATGGGAAATAAGCACTATTGCTCGGGGGAGGAAGGAGTGAGACACAGAGAACTGCCTACGAAACATAAAATCCTTGAACTCAGGGGTGGAGTATTTAGTTGTTTGTGAATGTCAATTTTACTTTTATATTAGCAGTCAAATAAAATACTTCTCTTTTTTCATAAATGTGAGTATTTAGACAATAATGTGTTACCGCCGCTGTCTATATTTTGAGTTGGGAGTCTGTGTTCACTCTTTGTATCTACCTCCTCCCAAGGGAGCCTCGGACTGCTCATACCACGCTAACCCTGAAAGTCAAGTGCTGAAGCAGTACTTGGCCCATTTTCTCAAGATCCATAGTACATCAGAAGGAAAAGGCCTCATTCCGCAGGGCTGAGCTCACTAACTCTTGATTGTCCTGTGGCCCCCTGAAAGTGGTTCTGACAATCACACTCGCATTATAGGGAGACAATGAATCATATAAGTGTAAATCAAAGTATAGAATATGTTATATAAGACAATGAGGACGAAACAGTGTAGGAGTGATGCCATTCACGCTGGTGGGCAGTATTTTTTAAGAATGCTTGGTCTGGGGAAGCACTAATTCAGGATTAAAAATTTAACTTAATGATTGGGATTGGCTTTACTCATCAGATTTTATTTCTACCGAAACAAACCCTAGGATAGCAAAAGACCAGGGGAAAAACATAAGGTTCTAAACCTATAGCTCGCAGTTTTCATGCAGCTCTTTAATACCAGCTCATAGCTCTCTGAGCTATAATTGAAGGATTGCAACTTATTAACTGAAAGTAAAAAGAGGATCTCCGTGACAAATGCAGCAACCACTGAGCTATCTACATAAAATACAAATCTGTGATCTGCTTTTTACACATGCTTTGCGGCTGGCACATTAACGCTCTGCGCTACTATATGGTGAGCCAAAACTGCAACTAGACAAAGCTCCCAAGAGTCAGGACCTCTGCAGCAGGTGTTTTTAACCTAAGGTATTTCAGTGTACTGCACACCCAGCATCACTAGTCGCTTGGCCCCAAAGCCGGCACTATTTGTTCGACTTGGAATGTCTAAGTATCTTTCAAACACATCCTTGAGCCCGTCTAGATAACTTGCTTGGGATTCACCTTTATTTAGTTTGCATTTTGAAATTTTAGTTTTCACTGGGCATACAGCCTCAACAGCATTCAACAAAGCATCCTTTGCCGTACTGAGATCCCATTGTTCCCTGGGTCTTGTACCGGCTACACCAACTTTTCAGCCAATCGGACTCTCACTTTGCTGGGTAGTTCTAAAGACAACAACTGACTTACATCAGCTCAAATTGGTCTGTACACTTCAAGCACACTTTGCAATTTTCCTTGAAACTGGGTGGGGTTTTCTCAGATGTTGGGGAATTGCTTTATAATGATCCTCTGGAAGGGGCCCACAGGACATGAACAGAGATTCTACCCCTGGTGGCGGGGCAGTGTTTGAAGAGAACACAGGAGTTAGGACTGGGGGTGGTGCAGTTTTCGTTGCACCATCTCCATCGCTTGAGTGATGGGAGACTTCTGCTCTTTCTGTTAATCCGGTTTCTGGTCACTTGGTCTGCGGTTCTTTTTCTGATAGGTCATTGGAGTAAATTGCGAGCAGCTGTATGTATGTATGTATGATGTATTTCTAAAGCGTGTTCCGGCCCGTTGGCATCAAAGTGCTGACAAAGGTGAGAGTGTGGAAGCTCGGAAGAAAAGAAAAGGATCAGGGTCAGGACCTAACGTGGGAAAAGCCAGGTCTTGACCCGTTTCCTGAAAGTAAGATAATTGTGCTCTTTCCTAAGTTCCAAAGGGAGTAGATTCCAATTCTTTGCAGCCATGATAGTGAAGGCTTTGTCACCCCACTTCACCTTCTTAGTAGTGTAACAAGCACTTATCCTACACCCAAGGTGGCTAATTTGGTATTTGAATTTCTCTTCGGTCCGTTTCATACCACAAACTAGAGATCATTGTTTGCATTTGCTGGCCTCTGCATGCCACTGTAGAAATATTGGTCAATGTTTGGCCTCTGTCTTGTTTTAGAATCTTTCAGCTTCCTATGTATGCTCCCTAATCTCTCAAGATTGAAGATGCCATACTCAAGGAAAGATTATTTCCCATCCTCATTAGTAAGTACAACCTACTGTACCAGAAATGTGCATGTGCCTTTACCGTACTGTTGGCACATGGCATTGGCAGAAGTCCCTTTTTGCATTCACTTTGTTTAGAATTATCTGCCCTCATTGCTGCTCTTTTATTTATACACGGTGAACAGGAAAGGGTCTGCCTGGCTTGTGCCCTCGGCTCATCCCATGGAGTGGGTTGGGAAGAAAACAGAAAGTAGGTTAAGAGTTCCCTCAGTTATTTATCTAACTGATCTCATGGACGGCTGAGGAAATGCATTGTACACTCACATCCAAAGATCTCCTTGCCTTTGGCGGACCTTCAGTTGTATGGCTGGAGGGGCATTTGAAGGGGCTGCGGTGGCAGAATAAGAGGGCCCCTTTGTCACACACATTCATCCTTCAAGAGCCTGGTGCTTATGCCCATCTTTCCCTCTATTACGAGAGCCCTCTCCCTTGGAACCGTGGATTGCATACACACGATCATGCTATAGGACTACTCCCATTCCAAGTCACCCATCAGTCTAGTTTCCCTGTCTTCTCCTAGTCAGACAACACCTTCAGTGTTACATAACAAATAGTTCAAACCAATACATGTAAAGCAAACACGCATAATATGGTAAACACGGCTAGACCACCTAAATTTAGTTCATTGTGCATATACTGTCCAGGGGAATCACCAAGCCCAGGGCTGGGATGTGCTGTACCCCAAACCCTCTGCAGCAATCTCTCCCTTGCTTCTGGCCTCTGTGGGTCGTCATATGATGTCTGGTTCAGTGTCTACCCTGCTCACTGAGTGAAGGTGTTTCCCAGCAAACAATACACCATGTTCTGTAACTGGAAACAGACACTTGGGATGCTCATAGAAGTCTAACACATGTTTAATGCATAATAGCCAGCAAGCATAAAAAATAAGCAAAGGGCTAAACACTGTGTTCATTGGCCAGAGCTTTGCCCCCTGAGTAGTTGGTGCAGGTCATGCTAAAATCCATAAATTATGATGCTACATTTATTCACTTTTTCTCAAAGCAAACGAATGGAAGCAGGAACAAGTGATGAACAGAAACCATATATAGGTGCTAACGAACAGGTGACAAGCTCTTCTCATAGGGAGAATGCGAGAGGACCTTGACAAGAAGATACAATTTTCTTGAGTAAAAGGCTGACTTCACTAATTTCTGCAGTTCTCGCTTTGTTGTGCCGATATCAAAATGGGACTATACTTTCTTAGGACATATGAGCTCAAATGTGTAATGTACAACACGGGATAACAAAATTGCAGTACTATTAAAATATGTGTACATGTGCAATAGTGCTAAGGCTTAAGTGGGCTTTCAACAGGTAAACAACTAAATCACAATTGTTAATAAGAACAGTGCAATATATAAAATCTACGTTCTTACTTTCTTTTGTGGTCAGGTCCTATGTGATTGGTTGATGGTATACTGAGTTTCATTTGCTGATAGGAGTGGTGGAGGCTAGACTGCTGATTCGCCCACCTCCAGTGTTTTCTACTCAGTCTGAAGTGAATATTTTTGCCTATGTTTACTGGTGTGTACTTGAATATGTGTATGTTTTAGATACATTACTATTTCTATAGACGTATATTGCAAAAAAAAACAATTTTAACAATATATTGTTGTATATATTTTCACATAAAAATATTTTGTTCTTTCTTATCTTTCACTTTGTGCAGGTAATGTTATTCCCCAACTCCACTGATGTAGGCAAACACTTAAGTGCCCCACATAGGGATAGTAAGCACTATACAAATGTTGCAATACACACAATGGTATAGTCAGGGCCACTGGAATTATATGTCATTGGAGGGACGATTTATGCAGAAGGGTTGGCTAAATTATGATGCAAGAAAAGGCAAATTATGAGATGTAATAAGGCACATTTCGTGATGATATTACTTCATTATCTTGCCAAATATAGCAATAAACAACTGAAAGGTGACCAATCAACCTTTGCAAAGAGCCTTCCACTGGGTGACAAAACCAGTGGTGGCTGGCATCTACGGAGAGTGGTGGGGCGGGCAAAAGGTGGGTGCATGCACTATTGCATGCCACATGTAAGGTGCAAATAAAATAAATAAAAATTCACTTGCCTTACACAGTTCTTGCGCGTGGAATACTCGTCTAAAGCGGTGCCCCAGAGATAGTACTGCAGCAGGGAAGTTCTAGCCGGAAATCAAAATGGAATAGGAGGCGGCAGCTGCCTGCATCTGCATTGAGGTGGCAATGTCACCCAGGGCAGACTGGCAGCGATGATGATGGGCTGGCACTGGGATGATAAAGAGCATTTCGGAGTGATGACGCAGAAATGAAGGTTTTACATTTATTAGTGCATAAACGTAGTGCTGCAATAATCAAGTGTGACTTTAACCGAACTAATAAAGATTGTACGGGGACAAATGTGCCCTCAGAGTAGTTTGCCAACATTTATAAGCGTGCTTTATATAACGTGATGTATTAGAATTGCACTAATCCGACATAATCGTAAACGTGTGCTATGATTTGCTTGTTTGAAATGTCTTAGCTTAGCATAACTTTAGTGGAGGCTTTGGCCTAGTTGCCTTGTCTCACGGTTTAGATGCTCGTATTTTTCCAATGTGCTAATAAACGTGTATTCTTGCTTGAAGCTGTACTTTTCCAGTGAGATCGGTTCACATGCTTATCTTAAGGTTTCGTGCCAGCCTGGCATCTTCTTCTTTGCTCCAAGGTCAATCTGCAGGTGCGGACAATGGAAGCTCTGAAAGTGAGTTAATTGGTAAAATATGTTGCAACTTACGTTCCCGACTCCAAGGATAATGTATGCCTAGGTAGAAGCTTGAGAACTGTTGTTTTTGATTGGACAATTTGAAGCCAACCTATGAACCCTCCAATGGAAGACCCTACTGGATTTGAACTGTTGTCTATTTAAACCAGGTGCACAAGGAGAAAGCAGCCATTATTGAGAGACATCGCCCATACCCGCCATTTTGCAGACATTATGGCCCATCTTGCTGCGACGCCATTTTGAATGAGACTTTGATGCTTTCTCTAATCGAGAGAAAGAGACTTTAAGTAATTCTCGCCCTAGAGACTTTAACTATGATTTGCCCCTTTGCATGAAGTAGTAGTTTTATCTTGCCGCCGTGAGGCAATTGCCCCGTCCATCCTGCCCCTTTGCCCCCGTCCCATGCTGATCGAATCCGGTACCTGTGAGACGAAGACTTCCTTGAATGCTGATTGAATTTGGTAAATATGAAAGGAAATTGTACAATTGCATTGTGTTTTCTTTTTAGGTAACCAACTGCTGATTTTTGGATAAGAGCCCTAGTTAGGAGTTTTCTAAATTAATGTTGCTAAATTGTTTTTGCATGAAGACCCACATGCTGATGCTAATTTGAGGTTAGATGAGGATTCATTTGATGCACGATGCAATTTGAGACCTTGTTATGCTGACTAAATGTATGCAATTAGCTCATTACAGATTATAGTTTTAGTGGTTTGTGTTGCTATTATCGAAGGCATTGTTATTCAAATGCTGCATAGATTGCATCTGTTTCGCCGTTATGGACAGCTATTAATGTTCATTTACATATATCATTTGGTGTTGAGACACATTTATATTGTGCTAGCTTTGTTAATATAGGGAAATAAATGCATTAACTTTGAATAAACTGGTGTGGTTATTCATGACCGAAAGGTCATGGTTCGCCAAAATGTTTTCTGGATTAATTGTGAAGTGTTATGTTGATCAGGGTATTGCTTATGTTCGTTATTGATTATTGATTGTTGATTTGATTGATTACTCTCGGGTGAAGAGAGCCCCACTTGGTCAAAAGATTCATCGACCCAAGAGCGTCCAGATACAGGTAAATTATTAGGTTGGAATGCTCTATCAGGAGCTGGCTTTGCACAACATGTTAGGAGCTGTGCGGGAGCCAGAGTGATAAAGCTGGGTACCCAGGATATGCCTGTCACTGTGGGGCATCCTGACAGCCCACCTGGTCACTGGCCCAAGCACTATGAAGTGAGAGGACGCAGGCAGCGCGGTGTCTTGCCTCCTGCTAGTAGGACATTACACTACATTGGCACTACTCCAGCCAACTCCCTTAACCAATACTGGTGCTGCTCTTATGCTGTTAACCAGCATGAGAGAAGCGCAAGGATTGGAGGGAGCGATCTCTCTCAGCACTCCCGAGGGCACTGGAGGCCTGTGCTTGCTCTCAACTAAACTGTCTTAGACAGCTGAGTTAGAGAGGTTTGAAGTGCGCATGTCTGGCTGGCCGTCTCAGGACAGCTGGCCAAAGGGACATGCGCACTTTAAAATGAAGTGCACAGGCAGCTCGCCATTCCTCCCTGCTGCTGCCCTCCCCCATCCTGACACTCGGTTCAAGACGGGTTGATCAAAAGTAAAATGGTAATAAATTAACTTTCTTACCATTTTATTTTTCATCTCTGGGATTTTTGGGAGCATTTTAGTTGTTGGGACAATGCTCCTTCGCTCTAATGGAGTAGCTGCTCCTGAACAAAATGTGTTGCTGTGTTTTCAGTCATTTTTTAACCATTTAAGCTGGAAACATTTTTGTTAAAAATCTTCTGGTTATGCAGAAGATGATGGATCATGTGGTAAATGCAGTAAATTCATAATTATGTGAAAAACACTGCGGCCACATTATTGCATAATTCCAGTGGCCCTGAGTACAATGCTATTTTCTATTAGTATGTATGTTATAGTCACGATCTAGGTAAGTCTGGAAACTGAGTCTTTGATTGCTTCAAAATAAAAGTTCTAATTGTATGGGCTTTCACACTGTAAATTATAATA
This sequence comes from Pleurodeles waltl, assembly GCF_031143425.1. NCBI lineage: Eukaryota > Metazoa > Chordata > Amphibia > Caudata > Salamandridae > Pleurodeles > Pleurodeles waltl. The sequence goes on from NC_090443.1 coordinate 958,396,119, forward strand.
TACACCACTTATGAGCATATCATTTTACAATACAATAAGAGTGTAATATATGGGAGACATCACTCACTGATTAAAAAGCTGTCTCTAATTTCCTTATTACAGGTGATTTGTGGGGCACCTAGTCTCCTAGGTTAAACAAATGATGGAGGTGCTCAACAGTAATAACTTACTACAGTTGAGATCTGATGTCCAATGCCTGCTGATGGAGCCAGCAGTCAAAGCGAAAGGCAGGGCACAGAGCATAATTAAAGCTGCAGTTTAAAAAAATGGATGGACAGTGATAAGCAGAATTGCGATATTTATAGCATGCCTTAGGTAATTATAGAAAAGAAATAATCTCTCTAAATGTTTCTACACATTACGAGCAACAGTCCTTTTAAAAAAAAAAAAAATTAACATAACTTACTTTTTTTCAGTGTGTTTAATTTTGTAGGAAAGATTCTAATTTAAGTAGTTTGTGGGAAAGGTGATGGGGTGACCATGTGTTGTTAGGAATAAGAACCCCCTGCCATACACTATGAGGATATTCCAAGTCAACTTCACGTTACATGACTTGATCAAAGAACTCTGCCTTCGGCCTTGCTCCTCCAGCCCTGCCAAATTTCCCAAGTCCATGTGTGATGTGCTGCTTCAGTCCAGGTATTTTTCCTTGAATTATGGGACTCTGGGTCTTATTTATTCCATTTTAAATATAACTTCAAGTAAAAAAAAATCTAGCTTACGCGTCAAGAATTTTCAATTCTATTAAGGACACGGAGGCGAGGATTATGCTGTCTCCTTCTTTACTTACTCCAAACAGCAGCCAATCATTATACAGAAAAACAATAACTACAAACCCCATGAGGCATAAGCCCAGCATCACGTGGCCCAATCACCACCCATACCCTTTGTCCATAAATGCCATGACCTTTAACGTCACTTCCTCTTTCTTCGGTTAGGTCCCTTCGCAAACAGTTAAAATCAAAAGTTCTTAAACTCCAAACTTGGTGTGATCCGAACTTCTCTGGAACCAAACTTATTGAATGGACCGACGAACAGGTCCGTGAACAAAGTCCTCAGAGTAGGAAAGATGCGATCTCAAGAGTTCTTCTGATCAGACCCTGAGGAAAAATATACATAAGGTAATATCCCGTAATAAAGCAGGGAAACAATGTTTTAATGATAATAGCAGTTCAGGGCGGGAAGAAATAATGTCTATTATATAATCAAAACATAATTACAATCATTTGATATTAACAACATTGTTTCTTAGGGTGGGATAATCCTCGCCTCTGTGTCCTTAATAGAATTGAAAATTCTTGACGCGTAAGCTAGATTTTTTTTTATTCTATTTCAGGACCGGAGGCTCCGATTATGCTAGTTTAAAGCTGATTAATAACCACAGAAGCAACATCTAAAACAGGTTTTCTAAATGTGGATTCAGACGACCAGTCTGCCGCTTTCATAATGTCCTCTAGACGAGAACCTAGAGCATATGTCTTAGATGCCATTGGGCCTCTCAATGAATGAGCTCCAAATACGTCAATGTCTATGCCTGCTTCATTCATTAACCATTTAACCCATCGAGACAAGGTGGCAGATGAGACCGGTTTAAAAGATTTTTGTAGAGCTATAAGAAGCTGACCAGAGGTATCCTGTCTAAGAGGCTCTGTAGCCATTTCATATTGTCTTAAGCATTGAACCACACAAAGTTTTGGGTTGTCTGAGAATGCTGGGTAAGATACCGACCTGCAATTAGTCTTTGTCCGTTTGGAGATGTTAAAAGTAACCCCTTCTGGTGAGTACACTCTACCTGTTAAGTCCAAGGCTTTGACGTCTGATACGTGTTTGCAGGAGATGAGGCATAATAACATTGTCAATTTGGGTGAAATCTGTTTATGGGATAAAGAACCATTGTCTGGCCAGGATTCCAAGAACCTCAGTACAATGTTGACGTCCCACAGGACAGAATATTTAGGGGGTGATTCTAACTTCGGCGGGCGGCGGAGGCCACCCGCCGAAGTTCCCCCACCAAAATACCGCTCCGCGGTCGAAAGACCGCTGAGGGTATTTTGGGATTTGCCCTGGGCTGGCGGGCGGCCGCCAAAAGGCCGCCCGCCAGCCCAGGGCAAATCAACCTTCCCACAAGGACGCCGGCTCAGAATTGAGCCGGCGTAGTGGGAAGGTGCGACGGGTGCAGTGGCACCCGTCGCGTATTTCAGTGTCTGCATAGCAGACACTGAAATACTTTGTGGGGCCCTCTTACGGGGGCCCCTGCAGTGCCCATGCCATTGGCATGGGCACTGCAGGGGCCCCCAGGGGCCCCGCGGCACCCCCTACCGCCATCCTGTTCCTGGATGGCGGTAGGGGGTGTCAGAATCCCCATGGTGGCGGAGCGCGCTCTGCCGCCATGGAGGATTCTGCAGGGCAGCGGGAAACTGGCGGGAGACCGCCGGTTTCCCGCATCTGACCGCGGCCGAACCACCGCGGTCAGAATGCCCTGCGGGGCACCGCCGGTCTGTCGGCGGTGCTCCCGCCGACCCTGGCCAATGACCCCCTTAGTTTGGGGAGGATTGGATAAGCGAATACCCCTAAGTAACTTACATACTAGCGGATGCTCACCCACCGGTTTCCCATCCAGGTGGTTATGGCCAGCTGAAATGGCCGATCTAAAGTTGTTGACTGTTCTATAAGCTAGGCCTGAGTCAGCTAGTTCAGCCAGAAAATTAACAATCATTTCAATATTTGATTCCACAGGATTGAGATTCCGTCTATCACACCAACTAGTCCATCTTCGCCATGCAGATGTATATCTCTTGTGGGTACCTGCTGCCCAGGCTTGCTTGATGAATGTCGCAGCTTGCTGCGAAATGCCTGGGGTGTTCCATCTTGCCCTGAAACCTTCCAAGCCATCAATCTTAGTTTCAGTGAAACAATCATTGGATGCTGATGATTCTCCGGGTTCAAAAGGAGATTCAGGCGAGGAGGAATGAGAAGAGGTAGGGCGCAGGTTAACTGAAGGGCAAATGGGAACCAAGGTTGAGCTCTCCTGCAAGGGGTCACTAATATGATCTCCGCTTTCTGACGTCTTATCTGAGACAGTACTCTGGGGATCATTAAGAACGGGGGAAAGGCATATCCCCGAAACTTCGACCAATCTTGGAGAAAAGCATTGGTCGCTAGAGCCAGAGGTTCTGGGCGCCAGCTGAAGAAAGCTGGTATCTGAGTATTGAGACGAGATGCGAATAAATCCACTTTGCACGGGCCCCAAAATTTGGAGATCTGTTGAAAAATTATCGGATCCAGTCTCCAGTCGCTGAAGTCTGTCAGGTATCTGGAGTTCCAGTCCGCTATTGTATTCTGGTTCCCTGGGAGATATTCCGCCATGATAGTCAGGCGATGGCTGAGGCAATAGTGCCAGAATTCCTTGGCAATTTCTGCCAGTATCCTGGATTTTGTGCCCCCCAGTTTGTTGACATATGTTGTCCATTCGTAGCAGAATGCAGCAGTCCGTCCTTTGAGGAGAGAGACTCCTGATGGCAAAGGAGCCCGCTAGGAGTTCTATGCAGTTGATATGAAGGGTCTGTTCCCAGGTCGACCAACGACCTCCAGTTACTATCGAGCCACACTGGGCTCCCCATCCCCAATGGCTGGCATCGGACTCTATCACAATTTCTGGGTGAGAGCCGAAAATTGCCCTGCCGTTCCAAGCTTCCATGTGTTGGAGCCACCAATGAAGTTCTGCCTTCACTTCGTCGGTCAGGGGAATCATTTCTGGGTAGCTGAGACCCTGTTGAAGGTGTCTTATTTTGAGTCTCTGAAGGGCGCGGTAGTGGAGAGGGGCCGGGAAGATTGCCAGAATTGAAGAGGCCAGGAGAACTACTATTCTGGCAATGTTCCTCAAGGAAATTATCTGGTTGGCTAAAGCAGCCCTCAGTTCTCTGTTGATGCCTCAGATTTTTTGAGGTGGGAGAATAAGAAGGGAGAGGCTGGAATCTATCCTGAATCCCAAAAATTCTATCACTTGGGAAGGAATCAATAATGACTTCTGCACATTGATAAGGAAACCTAATTCCTGCAGAAGATTGATTGTCCATTCCAGATGAATCAGGAGTGTCTGGGGTTTCTGAGCCATCAGAAGGATGTCGTTGAGGTAAACTATGAGTCTGACTCCCTTGGATCTCAGCCGTTCCATCACGGGCCTCAATAATTTCGTGAAGCACCACGGGGCCGATGAGAGACCGAAGGGGAGAGAATTGAATTCCAGACAGTGTCCTTTCCAAAGGAATTGTAGGAATCTCCTGTGAGGGTGAAAAATGGGCACTGACAGGTAAGCGTCTTTGAGGTCGTGACGCACCATCCAATCTCCCTCTAGAAGAATGTCTCATAACAAGTGGATACCCTCCATCTTGAAGTGTCTGTACAAAATCCAGTAGTTGAATTCTTCGAGATTTAGCACTAGACGGTGACCTCCTCCCTTTTTGGCTATGACAAAGATGGGGCTTAAGAAACCTGTTGGGGCGGGGAAGAATAACTTACCGCTCCTTTATGTAAGAGGTCTTGTACTTCTGCGTCTATAAAAGTCTGTTAGGGAAAATTACATTTGTGTTGGAGGGGAAGTTTGGACCGGAGTTCCTATAAACTCTAGATGAAAACCAGTAACTGTCTGGAGAATCCAGGGGTCCCCTGAAATTCTTTTCCAGTTTTCTAGGAATAAGCCCACTCTGCCCCCAAGACGTACTTGAGAATGAGGAATAATGCTCACCTGAATAACTGGAGTCTTGGATCGCACCCTGCTGACCTCTGCGGGGTCCTTGTCTGTATCTGGGGCGTCCGCCTCGGTTGCGAGTGGGGTAGAAGGTGGTGTTTAATTGATCGGAGTACCAGTTGTTTCTCCCTCTTGGGTAGGAATATTGAGAGCTTTGGAAGGATCCTCGGCCGGGCATATGCCCACCAAAATGTCCGGCCCTGTCAAAAAGGTTTCGATAAGTGCGCCTTGTCGAGGGAAGAGAAAGTAGCGCAAAATTTTGCTAGATCCTTTATAAAGGACGAGCCAAAAAGGAGACCATCGGCCGATGGGCCAGCTTCGGAGGTTGCCAAGTCTGTTAGTTTGAGATCTATTATCATAAGAAAAGATTTGCGACGTTCCAACGACACCGCACAGTTTGCGTTGCCCAGTAAGCAAAGTGATCTCTGGGCCCAGCAAATCAGGACATCGGTATCCACGGGTGTATTTGATTGTTTGGCAAGGTAGGCCATGTGTAGGATTTTTGTCAAGGGGCCCGTGACATCCAGTAGTTTGTCTTGGCAAATCCACCATGATCTGTCCAAACCTTTTTTGGGGTCTTTGCCAAATTTTCTCATGAATGTGACCATGGTGGGGTCAATGTCAGGAGTGTCCGTCACCTTTTCATCTACATCAGGTCTAGGGCATTCAGCCCTAAGGCGTGAGCGGACCTCCTTGTCAAAACTTCTTCTGACATTATCGTGGATGTATTGAGCTACTTCAGGAGATGGGGTCCAGTTGGAGGCACTAGGGTGCATGATCTGTGTGGGGTCGAAATCTAGGATTTTAGCTGAGGAAGGTTCTTTCCTAGGTTTTTTGCTGGGGATAGGGGGGTCCAAAGCGTCAGAGTCGCTGGAGTCAGAGTTGGAATCAGAAGAGGACTGAGAAGAGTCTAGGTCTTTAAAGTTACTATAATTTTGCTCAGAGGAATGTTTTTTAAATAATTTGTTAAATGCGTCAGCATGAACACCAGAGATCGTGTTTTCAACTTCTTCTAGGGTTTTGGTTTTGCATTTAGATTTCTTCTCTTGAGAAGAGGATTGATGTTCGCTATGCCAACCCTGGGATTTGGCGAAGTCAAATAATTGCCCTGAAAAGGGTCCCAAAGCTTTTACCAGGGCATCATTAACAGATTGCTGCACTCTGATATCTGGGGCTTCAACTAGGTTTACTTCTAGTTGGTTGCCCAAATCATCAGGGTAATACCCTGTCTCATTCTCACTCCATTGTGCCATAATGGGAAAATAAGGGTTTGATATTACAATAACAGGGGGAGTGTGAGCCCCTGACAGGCAATCAGTAGCCCGAGTATAGCATGGAGGGAGCTGCCTGTAGTGAAAAAACACTCTAGGCGAAGCCTTATTATATTTTACAACCCGAGTTCTACAAGGAACCGGGCGTCAGGGAGCAGAAATGAAATGGGCAAGGAGGAAGCAGCAGGCGAACGCTCCGCGCGTCTGAATATCGAGCCGCCTCATCAAAAGTGATGAGCTCAGCACAAAACGCGCGTGCGAAGCGCGAGCGTTGCAATTGAAGAGGGACTACACGGCCGTGTAGACGCTCCCGCTTCCACTCCACAGGGCTGAATAAAAGTTGGCGAAAAAGCCGCTAAAAATAAACACAGTGTAAGGAAAAAACACACAAGTTAGCGCGAGCGGAATCGCGTCGCTACCCGACAACATTAACTAGATACGTTTAAATCTGATTATATATTCTAAACACACAATTATGAAGAGAGTATAGAAAAAAGTCACTTATCTGCTGCGGAACAGCAAAGAAAGAGGAAGTGACGTTAAAGGTCATGGCATTTATGGACAAAGGGTATAGGTGGTGATTGGGCCACGTGATGCTGGGCTTATGCCTCATGGGGTTTAAGTTATTGTTTTTCTGTATAATGATTGGCTGCTGTTTGGAGTAAGTAAAGAAGGAGACAGCATAATCGGAACCTCTGGTCCAGAAATAGAATCCTAGAGTTTAAAGAGAAAACCTGAACTGAAGGAGCACATCACTTATGGAACTGGGAAACTTGGCAGCTATGCAATCCTCTATATGGTCACAGAATTACTTGATGATTTGCAATATCCTTGTGATATGTAGCAGGAGGTATTATATCTCATGTATAATTTCCCCATGCATATTAACATTTTCAAACTCGAAATGTGAATTTAAAAAAAAGTTATTTTCCCCATTCGCTTACATTGCAGCAAAGGCAATTTTAGGTGGGAGTCAACTAAAATAAAGCATTTTTGGCATCAACAATCGGGAGTCTCCCGACTGAATAGGGTTTATTGGCATGTGTGTTTTACAGTCTATCACAATAAATACAACTTTTAAACCACCTACCGGTCCAAGATGGCAACCGAGCGCACATCGCAGTCCTTTCTCTGTTTCGAAAAGTGAACGGCGACGATAGTCAAAGATGCCATTTTACCCACAGGCAACTGCGCTGGTTAGTGTGTGGCTGCCATGTTAGGGTCAGGATTGACGTAAAACGTACGTGAATCTTATCTAGACAGATGAGTTTACTTCAAGAGACTATACCATCCTTACGTACGGCCTGGCGTTACGGAATGTGTCCGGGTCACGTGGTGTTCTTCCGTCACGAGTCGGCAGTGGAGGGATCAGCTGATGGCCTGGAGTCCTCGCCCCCTTTTTTCTGTGCTACTTGCCGAAGGCATCACCCGTCCGCTGTAACGAACGGACCGGCAGCCCAGCTCCGACCCGCGAGCGTCGCATTCATCCTTCCCTGGGTGTGATCCCAGAAGGCCTCCCTCTTCAGCACCCATCACCGCTCTCCATTCGCCGCAGTCATGAATGGGCACCTGATGCTGTATTCGGGGGTCACCCTGGCCTTTTGGAGCACCCTTATTATCGTGGGTAAGAGCTTTGAGTTAGTGCCACGGTGAATGCATATTCCTGCCGGTTGTATGGAAGTTCCCCTACTGGCAAGCAAAAGGCTGGACCCCCAAGGCGGCTCTTGTTGTGGTGGGTCAGGGAAACAGGAGAGCAACATCAAAGGCCTTCCAGAGCCCCCTCTTCCCCCTTCAACGTCTATGGGTGTAGCATCCTCCTTCCATGTCAGAAAGAATCAGCGTGAGGCCCACTCCGCTGTTTTGAAGGTCGGGGTCAGCTTCTCCTTTAAACGGTTCCCTTATTTTCCAGGTTGTAAGATCTTGTTATCGCGTCCCATCTTCCTTTTAAACCCGTGCACCCTTGACATCCCACACCCTGTTCGTTTCCAAACAAAATAAGCTATTGATGGTCTCATGGTGTAGCCTTTCCCATTTCAGAACCATCAATAGCTTATTTTGTTTCTTCTAGGTATTGATTTCCTTCCACATTCGCATTTATTTTTTCAGTGATTTAGAGTAATCCTTGCCGACCCTTCCGTTTCACTCACCTTTTGAATGAACCTGAACCGCATGTGTCCTGTTCAGCTTGGATTTCCAACCATCTTCTTTCAATGTATACTTTGATTCCGTTGTTCACGGAAAAAAAGAGTGTGTAAGTTTATAAAAATGAAATGTAATTTTAAATATCTCATTCCCAATTTCGTCTTCCGGAATATCCGCTCCTGCTTTCTATTTCAGGGTGAAATCTACTCATCAGCTCATCTTTTTTTACTTCCAGGCAATGGCAGAACCCTCTCTGGTTCTGGGCTTATTCATGTTAAATAAAGCAATGATAGAGAGGGAGAGACGGGAAAAATCATTCGATACTCTTACTTTATTTTGGACAGAATATGTGCTGCGTTAATTCGTCTGGATGTACAGTAGATCACCTGTGATCCTCGCAAGCCACATGTTCCCGTCCTTACCCCCAATCAAGTTGTAATTTCTGAATTATTCATTTTTGGATTTAAAGTTTAATCTTCTATACTTGCCTTGTCCTGCACCAACCGCTGACAAGTCTGTGGACTTGTGCCCTATGTATGCACGCTTCGCTTGCATTTATTCACTAATTTTAGATTTCTGGTAAGGTTCTGCTGCTACTACTGATGATAAAACATGCACATATTTTCATTTTAACTGCCAATTATTCTACTGCTAATATCTCCGAATTGATGTGCTCCAACAAAAATTAGCACTCACAAATTTGTATTAATTACTGGTGTGCATAAACGAAATAACAATCATCGCGTTTATATGAGTGCTATGTTAATATTGAAGAAGACAAACAATACATAAATAAAAACAACTTGGCATGTGTTTGTTATAGCACGCGAATAAAGAGTCTTTCAGTTTTGTACCTTATTTTACTAGTGTCACTTTCTTATAGTATCTGGTTTGCAGTTGGTCTTTAGTGATGGAGCAGTGCAAGGGAGGCCTGGCATGTTACAATTCTAAGTCATAATGTGCATGATTAAGGCATTTGTTGAATACAATGCGTAGGGCCCTTTTGGACAGTCTAGTCTATTTCACCCTCCACAGAGTGGGCAAGTATAATATGCGTAGGGAGCAAAGTACTGTTAGGGAATTTCAGCTGAATGTACAAATGATGGTGGACTGTTTGCAGTGAGTATTTTTACTTGTGCGTATTTTAATGTAGACCCGCTTGTGTCTGCTTTAAGATGCAGCTTGCCGAGCCTTCTTAAAAGTAGTAGTGCCGTCCATCCTACTAGTTTCTGCCCAGTTTCTGGTGCAGCCACACATTGACTGATGTAGGAAGGTGGTGTAAGTTGTCCAGGTCATTTCAAGGTCAAGAAGCTCGGCTAGATTCTGAATTCCCCTCTCACATCCACGCTTAGCAAGTGATAGGACCACATAGCAATTCTGCATCCTGATATCTGTTGAACTCCGTATTCAAAGCACAAGTGCCATTCCTCGGGTTTTCATTTAAATTATAATATGCGTAGGGAGCAAAGTACTGTTAGGGAATTTCAGCTGAATGTACAAATGATGGTGGACTGTTTGCAGTGAGTATTTTTACTTGTGCGTATTTTAATGTAGACCCGCTTGTGTCTGCTTTAAGATGCAGCTTGCCGAGCCTTCTTAAAAGTAGTAGTGCCGTCCATCCTACTGGTTTCTGCCCAGTTTCTGGTGCAGCCACACATTGACTGATGTAGGAAGGTGGTGTAAGTTGTCCAGGTCATTTCAAGGTCAAGAAGCTCGGCTAGATTCTGAATTCCCCTCTCACATCCACGCTTAGCAAGTGATAGGACCACATAGCAATTCTGCATCCTGATATCTGTTGAACTCCGTATTAAAAGCACAAGTGCCATTCCTCGGGTTTTCATTTAAATTAATTCTGTGCATTTGTTTTGTTACTTATTTTTCTATTATGATAGACACTTACAGTCTGGAATTAAGATTTGTTCTCGTTTCAATCTTTTTATTGATATTTTCAGTAAAAATAATCCAGACACTCGTTCACCAGCACATTAATATCTTGCCACCATAATGGGATGTTGGGGAGTGTGGTTAACACTACTGTAGAAACTCAGCCGTTGTGTTATTAATTGTACTCTACTTTTAAAATGTCTTGAACCTCAAGCAGGTTGAATGAATCTTTATTGCCTGATTAATTAGGCTGACATGATGGCTAGTGCACTGCTGACACATTTTGCCTTACACAGATATGAAGTAGCATTTCATGCTAATTACACCTGGGATCTTAGTCTACTTTCAATTCCACACCATTTCTTTTATGCTGCTAGAGCAGGAATACACTGATACACTGTGGTTTTTGGGGAGCAGCTTCACTTAACTTGTTAGAAACGTCTTAATTTGATTTTAAAATTATTTTTTACAACCAAATATTTTGAATGTTGGCTTTCCATCTGTGGTCCTCAATGCTTTTGGCCTTGCTTTACAGACAGGCTGCTGGGATTTCATTTTGGTCTCATTCTTTCCCTTATAGTGTTGATCCTCCATTCCCAGCATTAACACTGGTGACTTTTATAGTGGGGGCTTTAAATAAAGATTGAGTCAATTTGGTAACACTTTGTAAAGAGGTGTGTGTTAACTCTAGCATGTTGCCTTGGATAGAGAGACTCTTTCTTGCTTATAAGAATCTGCCTTCAATGTTATCTTTTTGTAATATCAAAAGATATATTTGCCTGTTATATTGCAGAAATTCTGGTGTCTTAAGCATGACTGAGACCTACGCTCCTTCCTTACGAACCGCTGCTTTGCCTGCTTACACCCATGGAAGGTAGTGCAGGTCCTGTCCAGTTCATCGTGAGCTAGGTGTGAAGGCACAGACTGTGTTGGGTAGGCAGTCTGTAGGTTTCCATTTTGATAAGATCAGACATGCTTCAGATCAGAGATTAGGTAAGCTAAAACTGCATGAGTTCGCTGGACATTTGATAAATAGATGAGGCTTTAACCTCCAGGAAATTAATATATGGAAAACATACGGAGTGTTAAAATAATGGCAAGACTCCTTAACTAGGGTACCCTTCATCGAACTGGAAACATGTCATGTTTTTCAGGCTGTTCACATAAGAAAGATGTTATATTGGTAATCTAAATGGCACTCAATTTCAAAGGTGTGTTTTTTTTTTAGTTTTTTTTTTTTATCTCCAGCTTCTCTGTGTAGTAAAGAGTAGTGTAATGTAAATAAAGGTATTTATTTTCAGGGTTATATTTTAATTATTTATTTATAGTAGTGTGCAACTATGAATTCTGAGAATAGTTGGTTCCGTGTGTTCTTAAACTACACCGGTACTGTGACAAAATGTTTGTATTTACTGCAACTAAGAAGTCAAGTGGTCATTAAAATTAAGTTGAACGAAGTGTGAGATTGGCTTATGGATAGGTACTTTCAAGGATATTTGTAAATGTTAATCCTAAATATGTTCTTTAGTTGTTGCATTATCCTAATAGTTTTGATAAACCGACTAACAGAGTTTGATTATTACTCATTCATCTGGACTGCTGAGTGCGTGTTTTCGACCTACAGTGAATGATACTTTATTGATGATTCCTGATCTACAAAGCATTGACCACTGCTACATTGTCGTCTATAGAGTAGTTTGCATTGCTGTAAAGGTTTACAGTGTATACGTGCTGGTAGGAAGGTGCAAGCCTTAAAACTGTTCTTGGTGCTTGTTAGTGCAGAGATTAACCACTTCGTCTGAAACAAGTCACTTGCGTACCAGATTTGATTTACAGTGTAGCTTGAGACACCACAGCTCCATTTTTGTTGTGCTGTTTGCTTGGTTTTAACATTCATAAATATATATTATCAAAAGACACATTCTGAGCGTGGCATGCCTGTCCCTTATGCTGTTCTGCATACTGTTGTTCTACAGGTACAGAGATGACAGTTGCATTTAAATGTGGTGAAAAATTATGCTTGATTATTCACCCCATTTATCATGGTTTGCTTCCTGTATAGATTGTTCTTTCTTGGTCTCGTATGAGGGCTGAGCAGGCCTTGTTCTTTGATAGAGTACTGTGAACTTTGCTCTTTCCTTCAAATGGGAGAATTTCTAGAAGCTCTTGTCTTCTCTCTTTTGCCTCGTGCCAGTCTAGTGACTGGTTACCTGGGTAGGACTGAGGCTATGCAGACTTGCAACTGGTTACCCGGGTAGGACTACAGGCATGAAGTCCTGCAACTGGTTATATATCGGTAGGGCTAAGGACGTGCTGTCTCGCGACTGGTTACCTGGGTAGGAGTACAGGCTTGTGGCTGGTTACCTGGGTAGGAATGTATGCATGCAGAAGAAGCTGGGGCTCAGTCCGTGAGCTGACTGGGAGTAATGCTTGGCTCTGCCTACCTCATAGCTCAGTTCAGTCAAGGGCTAGGTGTCGCTGATGACATTGAGTTGACACAGTCTTAGTTATTGAACTTATTAGGATTTGTACAAGAAGCAGGACTTCCGGGTTCCTTGCATGACACTGCCTGATTCGTTTTGCCTTATTTTTATTCTGAAAACATTTAAAAGTACAGCAAGTGGCTCTTGCTGTTGGAGTTTGTCCCTGGTATATAGCCCTGACTATAAGGACAAATTTAAGCAATTTGGCAAGATGGCTCAGTACTTTAAGCACTTGCTGCTTACCTTAGGAGAGACCGTCCATTTGACTTTGCAGTAGGGTTTACTCAAGCACTCATCTGTTTGTCCTTGATAAATTATGTACCATTACATTTGTGGCTACTAACGCGTGAATTGCACTGCACTAATAAGTGGATCATATAAACCAAGTTATTACTCAATCTGATTTGAGTTGTGAGCATTTCCTTGCCTTTTCACTTTTTTTTTTTTTTTTTTAACTACTTTTTTTTTTTTTTTTTTTTTCGCTTTCACTTCTCATTTATGTAATTGTTGGTTTGTGGACACGTGCTTTAGACTTTGTGGTTCTTCCTGTAGTACTTCGGCCAGTTTTCTGTGTAGAAATGACAGGGCTTTGAGAAGGTCCTCGTATAGAGGATTTAGGTCAGTAGAAGAAGGCCTGTTCCCCCTTGTTTCACCCCCAGTCCTTCCTTGGTATTGTTAAGCATCTCTGGTTCTGTCGGCAGGCATAAGACCTCTATCCTTGGCTGTTTGTGGGTAAACAGTATTTCAAACATCTTGGTTGTATGCGCTGTGTGGTTGTACATGAGACTTTCTGGCCGCCATGTAGGAACATAAGACCTGTCACTATCTGGGCTGGTCACTGGCGGCGCTATTACTTGTGCATGCAGATTTCAGTCATAAAGCGGACCGTTCTGCCTGCTGGCCGTCATATCAACCTCTCCGCAATTGTGGCTGTAAACAAAATCTGTTATCAGTACATTTGTTGAATAGAAAACGCCCGTTGCCTTTGTGGAAAGTTTTTAGAGGCCGATCTCTGCTTCTAGGTTGGTTGCAAATTCCAGTCGAATAATTATTTTGAATGATGGCGTCTTGTCCGTAGTCACAATTGAAAAAAAATGATGGAACGTTTTCTCAGTGTCTCTTAAATGCTCCGAACTCCTTTCTGCTTGTGAGCGATAAGTCAGCTCGGCAGGTTGGGCACCCGCTGTAGAGATCTGTGTACAGTTCTGGTTAAATACCGATACGTCTCAGCACGTCTTTCAGGTGCAGATTGAAGCGTGTTGACTTGACTAATAACACACATGATTTAGGACCCATGAGACAACATCTTGGCGTGAGACCATTTAAATAGTCAAAGTACGGGTTTTTGGTGTTGTCATGTTTTTGTTTGTCTGTCAGACGTTCCAAGAGTGGTAGCGTGGGGTTGCTTACTTTGAGCTTACTGGCTTGACCCACATAGTAATGAAATATAGCAAAAGAAGCAGAGGAATAATTTAGATGGTGCTCTGGTGACATGAAGTTAGGAGGTGAGCCACAGAACACCTAAAAGCTGTCTTGCTCCAGCTTCATCGATTAATAGCTGAACAGCAAGAGCCCATGTGTGGCATAATTTAAATGTTATTAAGTTCGATTAAATTTCAGTTTTACAAACATTTTTCAGGTTGCTCCGAGAGGCCATGTATTCATAACTGGGTAAAACTGCACTTCCCAAGTAACATTACTTATCCCTCCTCCAGTATATATTTCCTGTTCATTCTTGAATGGCAGGACTGCTGGACAGTTCTTGTATGTACTCTCAAACAGTTGTGATGGTCTGTATTACCTATGATTCCATTATTCGCGATTCCAAAAGAATGGTGGCGGTACCTACAACTTACAGAGATTATACATGTCTTTTTAGAAGAAATAGCCTGGGGCGTTTGTGTAGCACTCACATACAGCCAGGGGTTATCACATTCCAGAGGCATCTTCAGTAGAAGGTGAGAAACTCCTGACTCCGTGCCTGAGGAGCTACTCTGAGCTCCTTTGTATTTGTGAGTGGTAAGTCAGCTCGGCAGGTTGAACACTCACTGCAGGGATCTGTGTCGATTTCTAGTTACATATCGACAGGCCTCAGCCCTCCTTTCAGCTGCAGATTGAAGCGTGTTGACTTGACTAATAACACACATGATTTAGGACCCATGAGACCACATCTTGGCGTGGGACCATTTAAATAGTCAAAACACAGGTTTCTGGTATTGTGATGTTTTGTCTGTCAGACGTTGCTGCAGCTAGTGACCAAATCCATATACTGTCCTTATCACCACTAACGATAATCGTCGTCGAACACTCCACAAAGAGCCGCGTGCTTTTTGTAAAGGCGAGTTTAACAATCTCCATTATATCATTATTCTCGGTACGGCTGCTGCAGGACACACTTGCTGTAACTGGTGGGCACCAGTTTGGTTTTCGTTTATACTCCCTCCGTCTTGCCTGAAACCAAAACAGTAAACACTGCTTTGTTTCATGTGCGGACAGATCAGACGTGCCCGAGCAGAGCATTTCAGAACCTGCTCTGTCACTTGGGGATGGAGAGACATGTTACACCTGCGCTCTGTGTCCAACATATCTCGGCTAGGGACATGTCACACCACGACTCGGTGCCACAACTCTGGTGTAGAAGGCACGTCACATTGTACTCTGTGTTCAGGATACCTTGTCTACAAAGGCGTCTCACATTAGCAGCTGGTGGCCATCTCATCTCATACGAGTTAAATGTTGCACCAGTACTCGGTGCAACGCATCTTGGCTATAGATGTGTAACCTCGATACTGGGGCTGAATTTTTCCAAGTTGACAACATATGCAGACTAAAAGTGACCTGAGCGCTTTCATTAATTTCAAAATGACTATTCACTAGTCGGAAAGTAAAGGTTAACCTGTTACATCAATGAGTCCATATCTTACCCCCCCCGGCTGCCCCCAGATAATGCGCCTGCGTTTTTCAATGCTTTGTCACGAATAGTCTTACCTACCAGAATCTGTTCTGTTTTTGCTGCTGGGGTCTAGATTAGACAGCACTGAAACTGAGAACATTCACTATGTAGGGAAGTAATGGACTTGCAGACGTTCTGCCGCCCATCCGATGTACTGGTAAGTATGAGGCTTTTTGGCTAACCTCTCCGGACTCTGATTAAAACATTCTTAGCTGACATCTTAGGTGCCAGCCTTACTGAAAATTGACTTCCCTTAACTTTCGGTCCTTTTCGAGGGTGTGTTGTTTCAGATGTGTTGTCTTTTTAAGCAGCAAAGATCTTGTACCAATTCCCTGGATGACCATCGCCAGCTCTCCATGTGGTAACCTCTTTCTTCATTTCTTCAGGACACCATATTTCCTGTCCAGGGCTATCATTTGACAGCCTGGTGCGTTCCAGAGTGGTTGTGTGTGGTTGCTTGCATTGAGCTGATTGATTTTGACCCACATGGTGATGAACTGTAGCAAGAAAGCAAAGGAATAATAAATAGATGGTGCCCTAAGAGCTGTCTCGATCCAGCTAACTCAACAGCTTCATCGATTAAAACCTGAACCCCCCAGGGGCCATGTGTGGCATAACTTACACTTTATTAAGTTTGTTTAAATTTCGGTTTTGCAAGCATTTATTTCAAGTTGCTCCGAGAGGCCATGTTTGCATAACTTGGTGAAAGTGCACTTCCCACGGCACATTCCTTGTCTCTCCTCCATTATATAATTCCTATTCGTTCTTGAATGCCAGAACTGCAGGACAGTCCTTTTATTTACTCTCATACAGTTGTGATGTCCATATGACCTATAATTCCACTATTCATGATTCCAAAAGAATGGTGACGGTACCTACAACTTGCAGAGACTATAGATGCCTTTTTAGAAGAAATAGCCTGGGTCGTTTGTGTAGCACTCACATGCTGCCAGGGGGTTATCACATTCCAGAGGCATCTTCAGTGGAAGATGAGGAACTGCTGACTCTGTGCCTGAGAGAAGTACCCCTCAAGACACTTTGCAGGTCACAAACATATTCCTTTTTTTTTTTTTTTTTTTTTTTTTAACATTGGTCTTTTACATAGCAGTGAACTAGTGATTTACCCGAATTGGGATTCGTTCTCTACTTCCATCTTGGTGCCTTGGCCCCCAGACACGCCTGTTTCCTGATCGTTGCCCAAGAGTTACACAATGGACATCTTGTACGGTAATTCCGTCAGCAGAGGAGGACTGCTGGAAGCCTATTCTTTCTGTGATCGTGTTGAAACCTGAACAGGCGGTGCCCTGACCACTGAAAATCGTAGCTAAGCCTTCTCCAGGATAAAGCAGCGTTGGGGCTTCCACACGAAAGTACAAGAAGCGCTGTTTTCTGGCAAGCAGTATCAGTGCTGATGGCTTTGCATTTCGTTTTCTCTCTATTTTTTTTTTTTTCTGTTTGTTATGCTCTAACACCTTAGTTTTGCTTTTCTCCCTTGCTCAATGCCACGGCTACCCCACTTTGGGGCCAACTGGTATAAAAAAGCCCTTGTTACTGAAGGCGAAATAAAGTGAAAACTTATGTTGTTCCACCTTCTTCAAAGAAGAGTGCTAATAAATCAACTACTTTTAGCGCCTGTTATTTACAGTGCTCAGAAATGGCAAAATGTTGGTACAATAATAAAGAAAATTAGATTACAATGAAGATCTAACAAATCACTTATTTTCCCCCCAAGCAAGTGCAGGAGCATTGATTTCCGACATTTGATGACTCTTTACATTTCGCCACATCTGAACTGCTGTTTTTCTTACTTGCTTATGTCAGCGTCAGCATTTGTTCATATCCTCCAGTGTCAGACGAGAAAAAGGGATACCTTATGAGAAGGAGACTCTGTCGGAAACAATTGGGTTTTAATGTGGGCACTAACATGTTACTTTTATTGTAAATTTTATAGTACCTACTTTGATGCGTCCCTTACTATTGTCATAACCTGCCAGCAATCATAGCTTCTAGCTTGAATTTAACTGAAGTTCCAGGAATTAATGGCTGGCTTAATTGTCTCTGATAATGATGACCTCTTTTGGAAGGAACAGCATGGATCTGGGAAATGCTGTCATTTTTCATGGCCATATTCGGATGTTGTGACCACTTTTTGCTTTTGGCCGTGCTCTTCTATCCACATCATTTAATAAGAATATATCCAGTGGTTGTTGCTGCTCCAGCTGCACACTTCGGGCAGTTAGTGACTCCTTTAGAAGAGCAACCTGAAAATACACCAATATGGGCAGAAAGCTTAGAGGTGCTTGAGTATCCCGTTCCTAGACATTGTTTCAAGCTGCTTCTTGGGTCATTATTGAACTACAGCAAGCTGTCATGTCACTGGCTAGTCTTGATGTTTGAGATCCTTCTTAACTCCTCTGTCCATGTTTATTTGTTGTTTCCTTAGGGCCGTTCCTACTATCTGTGACTATGGCTCTTGTCTGGAATATACAGTATAGGATGTGTTTTCCACCTACAGTACATACACCTCTCAACCATGTGTGCACTCTTGGACCTGCATGGCGTCACAAAGGATGTAAACACAAATTATATAATGGTATTGGCATCACCTTGACCTGTATGTGCCTGGCCTGAAGCACTTTCTTTTTTACTAAAAATATTTGAATTTGTGTGCCAGCGTAATGCAGGGGGCCCCAGGTCAGGGCCCCCGAGCGGCGTTGGGGAAAAAAAAAAAAGTCACCAGGACTTGGCTTCGGATGGGTCCCTCTTCTGTAGGTGACCTGGTGTGGGTGGGGGTGTCCCTGGGAACAGGGAAGGGCACCTGTGGGCAATTTCCATGGTCTCAGACCATGGAAATCTGCCTACAAGGTCCCCTTATGCCTGCCCAGACCCAGGCGTTAAATAATGGTGCTATAAATATGGAGTTGGGTTTGTACTGAATTTGCGTTGAAAAAAAAAAAAGGTAATTTGGTGCAAACCTACTATAAATATGGGCTGAGATGCTTGCAACTGCAGTCTCTCACTGTGACCCTTAGTTTGATCTCCGAACACATTGGGTCCAGTTTAAGCAGCATGTTAAATAAGTACATTATTTTAAGATACAAGAAATGATTTCGTAGTCCTTAAAATGTAGAATTTAAGGAGATACTCTTTTGAATGTGCCCCTTGTTTACTAGGAAATTCTGAACCATGTAACCGGAACTGCGAGTAGATATTGGCATAATTCACATCTAAACATTGATCACTAATAATTTGCAGTACATTTTCTTTTTGCAGTGGGTGTTTTTTTCACTACTAGAATAGTCTCCTCTATATCACTTGACAATTCCACATGCTGGACAGCATGGTTCATCTAAACTGTAGCTTTATTAGTGCTGTTCTGCTCTAAGAGATCCAGTGAATGCAGTGCTTTATTTTGTAAATGATTATTCGGAATGGGTGGCAGTCTCGTCGACTGTTGATGCTATGCTCAGCATCGTTATAGATTTCTGCCCTACAGATTCTATCATGGGCACCTTGTTACTGTCCAGCGGGATCCCTTGGTCTTGTCTCCTCAAACACCGAAATAATGTTTTCATTGAGTGAAACTTTTTAAACTGGAATTTAATGGTGACCTTCTGGCCAGTGTTCTCTGGATACAATTATATATTTCAGTTTGATGCCCCTTTCGTCTGATTAACAAGACTATTTATTTTTTTCAATCTGGTGGTTTCTTATGGCCATTTTTGGTGGTGTCCTGTGGCTGCTGTTTCAATGATCCTAGTATAGCACTGGCCCCTTGGCAAGCTATTATCCAGTATTCGTGTTACCCTTCTGGGGTGAAGGTTTTTTAGAGAGGGCTGTCGAATTTAATCTGTTGCGTTGTCTCACATGTCGACCGGTTAGGTTTTATAAATCCGTTCATTGGTTTTGTCGTGCATCCGTTGACACTTGCTTCTCAGCTGCCTACACCCGATGGCAATTGGATGGGGCATCACTGTTGTTCAGTGTCTTCGTGCAGACAACAGGGAAGAATTCAATCTGGTATCTTCATCTAATGTGATATTATTCTCGTGACGTTCCAAATTGTTCTTTGTTCATGCTCTTGAGATGCAGAATTTTCATCCTTGTTAAGTTTTCTATCTGATGGGATCATGTTCCAGGAAAAAAATGGCTAGATCTGGGGTACTAAAGTCGTCATTATGTGGTAGCCGATTGAGGCTGTTACTGTGACAGCATGGGATGCTAATTTAGTTTGTGTTATTTCTGAGCCAAAGACTCTCACCCAGGATTGCTTATACATAAGGTTTTCAATATAAGGTGTTCAGGGATGGTAGTGGTTAAGTTGACCATTGTTGTTTTTGCAGGTGGCGTTGAGTGGAAGGCTTCTGCTCAGTATCTGAAGTAATTCACACTTTCCCGTGCTCTTGAGTGTCCTGACTATAATAACAATATGTTTGTAGGTCTTGGAGACTCCGGCAAGAGAATATTCGGGCCACTCAGATGATAAGGCTTATCACTTGGTTTAATAATGTAACCCCATGTTTCGCCATCTGCTTTGACTTTGACGGAAGCTTTGGGTCCAGTTCAGATTAGCCACTGAGGACTGAAAATCTGTGCATGGGATTTGGTCTCTCGTTCTGGTCTGGTTGACTCATTTAACCAATCAATGGTTACCATTCCCTTAGTTCTGGTGACAGTTTCTGCTTTGAAAGGTAAGAAAGCGTCAGTCTATGCTTGGTGGGGGCCATCATCAAATGTAGTGTCCAGTATACCGAACTTACAACTCCTGTCAATAAGATGCAGTTCTTGTCGTTTTGTTCAGGAATCTGTGAAAGACTACTGTCTTTTCTTTATTGTGTTGTTCAAATAGGTTTTATTTTGTATGAGGCATTTAAAATAAATGTCCTTCTTATAAACCCAACCCTGACACTCTCTGAATGCAATTTCAGTCTAACAAAAGGAATAACACAGCTGTCGCGTAGGCAAAAATAGACACTATTCCCCAAACTCGAAGCATACATACCTTTGTATGCTGAATGGAAGGCAATGTTGTTTGCATTAGATCCGTAAACTAGCAATGTAGCTTCCCGTGATAGATTGTTGAGATCTCATTGCTACAGGGCCTGTGAAATAAATGACCCACTACGTTTTTCCCAGATAAGCCATACTGGGCCTTCAGAATGTTCAGTTTGACAGTATTCAGTTTTGTAGCCCGAGTGTGTTTTAAAAAGAGGTTGGTCTCTACGTCAGAACTCAAGATGTTTTTGAGTGCATCGCTGTCTGTATTTTATGCCCTATGAGACAGCACAGCGTATAGTGTTTTTTTTTTTTTTTTTAAATTCTACTTTACATCGGTTTGGTCTACTAGATATGGTATGGTCTTTCATTGTGATGTGGAAATGTATAATGTCGCTTGAGAGAATTTTGAACAGGAAACGTCTACCGGGCATCAGGAGAGGTAGGTCATTGATTTTTAACTGACAGTTCATTATGCTGTGTGGGGTATCTGCTATGTATAGTGCTACCACCAAATCCGAAACATATGCACCATGACCTGCTCCTGTAAGGCTTGGCAGCTGTGTAGGAATCCTAAAATAAAAGTGGGTGTGAAGATTACAGATTTGGTGACAATGTGGAGTGCAGCCATAAGCAGATCTTCAGCAGCGATATGTAAAAAAAAACTGCTCCTGTACAGAGATATATTTTATATATATATATATATATATATATATATATATATATATATATATTATTATTTTTTTGGTGTTGAGATACTGCAGTTTTTGCTTTATTAGTAAATTATTGTATTTACGAATGCCCAAGGCTAGATATTGCACTAGATGACTAAACTGCATTTGAAAGTCCAAGTGGAGTCTGATCAATCCAGTTACTTCATGATCAGTTCCCACTTCAGCAAGCTCTGATGTAGACATCACCTCCCCCCACGCACTTTTATTCTGTTTGAGGTGTTCAGGATAACGTCTTATGCCAGTCTGTAGTGAGAAACTCAAATGAAGGAGTGGGAGGCCTGTATAGGTAGAATTCCTGCTCACTTTTGGACTGCCTTTGAAGAGGGAATCAATTCATTGTTTTCCCTAATCGCAGATGCATCCTGCTTTCACTTGGGGCTAGTTCAGTGATAGGTGTGTGGCAGGGCGTAGGGCATAGAGCGCGTCATAATCCTGAGTCAAACTCCCTACTCTTGTAGCAGTTTCTTATGGTCATCAGCGATCAGTTGTTTGCCACGTTTTTAAAAACTGAATATATCTGCACCGAGAGATGTATCAATTTATAGGGTGCTGTGTACATACAATCCACCAGTGTGCATGCAAGAAGTAAGGACATTGGTTGGTTCAGTACATCCTGCTGCTTGAATGCCCATTGATTACGTGCAGAACGGAAGTCTCGGTGGACACAGTGAAGCTTCCTGACTTGACTCTGACAATTTACAATCATTTTTTTTTAAAAGGCCTTATTTTGTGATGATCAGATCCTTCTTTAAAGGCCGTAAATAGTGGGCAACAGCTTGATCTCCTTTCCAAATTACCTAGGCACTGGTGTCTGCCATTGTAAAAGTCACTGCGCACCTGACTGTGTAATAACAGCTTTCCTGTTTCCTATACTTGTAAAAAAAAAATACCCACGTGCCTCATCAAATCTTCACATTTTACAATCTTTTTTTCCATCACTTAGTGTCCCTTCCTTGTCTCTGGTGTTACCTTAGCTCCTCTTCAACTACTATAACTTTTTTTGTAGCACTGTTTTTGTTTTGTCCGATTTCTGTCCTGCTTGCCAACCACAACTCGTTTTTTTTTCCTTTTTTTCTGTCAGACCTATAAAGCATGGTTGCATCTCCCAAATGCAGGAAATACCTTTTTAGGCAACGTTCTTCCTACGTTTTTACCGTTTCCTGGCTGGCAAATCATATATATGTACCCCATTCTATTACCTATGTGGGGCGCTGAAGTGCTTGAAATAAAGTACTCCCAATTTCTAGACCATTAATTGTATTGATTTTGATAGTTGTAATTATGCTTTCGAATTGCTAGACTGCCATGTTATTTTTGCACTTCTAGAATTTCAGAGACGCTTAATAAATAGTGCTTTTCATTATTTTGTTACCTTTGAGTAAGTTAGCAACAGCTGAAATAAAACAATATTAAACCATGGCAATAGCACGTTTTTTCATGGGCAAAGCCTCGCCAGACTTTCAGCATTGTTTTCATCTATATATAGAATTCTCAATACTTCGGAAAACAGGCTGCTGCAATTTTATTTCCACTACTTCTTTTGCTGTTTGAGAGGGTGACGGTATGCACAAAACAATTTCACTTTACAAATGTAATCTGAATGTTTTAAGAACTAATGGTGCCGTTACTTTTGTGCCTTGTTCAAATTATTTGCCTCAGTGCTGCTTTTTCATGACGGAGTGGAGATCTGTGTCCGAATTTTGAATGACTTTAGAATATGCTCAGTGAAAAAGAGCAATTATTGCCAAGGCAAGACATTCTCACTCCACCTGAAGGTGAATAAGTTTTAAATGCCAAGCTGTAAATCCATCTTTCAGCACTATTAGGATTGTGTTCGGTAAACCGCGAAAAAATCATCACTACGTCTAGATAGTTAAGGAGCTGACTGATGCTGGAGAACTCTGCTCATAAGACTGCAGGTTGTTAATCAGTTAATAAATAAAATTACTCATAGAGTGTCTATTTCTTTCGGTCTTTATATTCTCAAGTTCTTGGTGTTGATACAGCCCAGCTTTGCCTCATTTAAAGAACTCTTTAAACACCTTTGGAAGTATATGAATGGATGCATGTACTTAGTGATTCGAAGACATGGTGTATTCTACACTTATCTGTAGTTCCTTTTACCAAGGAATTCCCAGACTGATAAATATCGACAATTCCATTGTTGAAGCTAGATGTTTGTTAATTGAAGGGGACCTTTAGTGGGGAGAAATGACTACAATGACCCACACAACACAAGTTTGTAACTTTCAGATATAAGATCCTTAGCTTCCAACAGAACTACTTTCAGATTGTAGGCAGATGTTTTCCTGTTGTTAGGTCTAGTGTTTAATTTTACTACGGTCGAATCCCTGTTATGTTTGAGTGGTTCTGGCACAATGCAGGACATTAGATGCTAACAGAGGCTGGTCAGATAGAAAGTGAGCTGTTTGAAGGCCTCAGACCACTTTTCCTAGAAGTCAAAAAGCAAAATAGACAACAAATGTAAAGCATCAGTTAGAAGTGCAGAAGGTAAGTGTTTCATTAGCTGAAGGAATTGCCATAGTGAGAAGACATTAATTTCGGAAAGCATTAGGAAGTTTAGGAAGTAGTTTTGAGAGCAAATGTAACATTTTTTTTTAATGTAGCACTTCATACTTCATATAATCAATATTGCTATTAATCGGTTTAATTGTTCTAATTTTACTGGCCTCAGAAAGATGGAAGGCTGAAACCGCCATGCTGGTATTCTGACTTGTGTCCGCCAGATCACTGAATGTGTCCGTGGTGGGTATTCATGTCACTGGGCCAAGTCCTGTTAACCAAGAAAGCAACAAGGGTTTTTTGTCCTAGATAAGTTGTTAATGTGAGTGAAAATAGGAAGAATTGAAAAGGTTTATGTTGATGATCTAGAACACTTTTATTAAATTAGTCCATGTATTCACTAGGGCTAAAGCTGTTTTTCCTATGTATGAGTAACGTGAGTGCAAATTGCAGGATAATGCACGATGAGGTGGCAACAAAAAATAGATTTGAAAGTCTCACGAGAGCATGTCTGTGGTACTGAAGAAAAGCAGATGGGTTCTACCTCGAATATTCAACATCATTAACTGCTTGTGAAGTAGATAATAGTGCTTTGAAGTAATAGGATTACGTGAACCATAGCATAATTAATTCTTCATATGGATGGGGAGAATTTGTACAGCTAAATCTAATTGAAAATATTTTTGTCCAAGGAATTGCATCCATCATTAATAATCAGTGTGGCCTGTTTGGATCTTAGCAACCTTTTCAACACAGCTGTGCCTAGAGGTCATATGTATGCCAGACCACGTTCAAGTGGTAGTTACTTTGATAACCTGCAGAAGGACAGTAAATTAGGAACATGTGGGATTATCTCTCACGGACTAGTCGTATTCTTGCCCATACCCAAGTTAAAGAGCACAGAATGCTGATACAAGTCGTTAGCCCAGAGGGAGTGGGTCAGTTTGGAAAGAATTAAGGGAGTGATTACTGATGTTTAATGGAGCCAAATGTAAAGTTGCAAATGAAGAAAAACAAATTCTAGCATTTGAGTGTTGTCATATAGGCTACCAAAGTTCTATGCACTGTACCTTATAACATACAAAATACAAATCAAGAGATTACTATAAAGAGTAACAGAGCAATTCTGTAAAATGGGAATGGGCATAACTAGCTGAAAAAAGGAATATCTGCGGTACAAACCCCATTGTAGAGGTCATACTCAAATGCTGCTCCATTGAAGGGAAGGAGTAGAAACAAAGAGAAACTTGTAGACTGTTGCAATACTTAAGAGGTTACAAATGTGGAGTTAACTACTTATTTGTTGCTCTTCATATTTTATCCCGCCTTCCAAAAAGAAGACAATGTTGAAAATATTGACTTTTAAGCACCAGCTCTTTCACAAAACCCTTATTTGTTGAAACCTGTGCTTCACCATTATAAATCTCGTACCTTCTGTGTTGCCTCCTTTGGTGCATCCAGGTTCCACAATCAACTGGTCTCGTCCAGTGAAACTCTTTTCCTGCTTTCCTGTAAGCAGGCACGTCAATCTATTTGTTCAAGACGAAACATAAGACATACTTCTGCCTACTCAAAAGCAATAAATGCTAATAATCTCCCAGCATGCTACCCACATTTAATTGAAGCATTGATATTTTTAATATGTATGATCATTTTAATTATTGGGGTGATGTCATTCCTAAGAGCCATACTGTAAATAGCGTTAATCTCCTCTTAGTCATTATTGGTTAGATCCTTAAGTGGTTGTTTCCTTGTTCCTGGCATTTTTACTTACCTTGCCAGTGCTCAGGCATGTCCCATTGTTAACTGAACATGAATTGATTTAAGAATGTTTGTTTTGCCAATGAGTTTAGTTTTGAACCTCATCTCGAGAGTGGACACAAACATTTGACAAGTTCTTCAAAGCTTAACAAACAGTCTTCCCGTTCTTCCTTAAATTTCCTATTATCAATATACGTGATAGTGCCGGAAGATTAAAATGGAAATTGATTGATAGTTTGTCATAATCGCCATTGTCACCAAGGCATTTATCATGTTGCTGTCTTGAGATGCATTTTAATGCATTCAAAACAGTAAAATAATTTGAGTCCCGAGTTT
Source organism: Pleurodeles waltl (assembly GCF_031143425.1). Taxonomy (NCBI): domain Eukaryota; kingdom Metazoa; phylum Chordata; class Amphibia; order Caudata; family Salamandridae; genus Pleurodeles; species Pleurodeles waltl. The sequence continues at coordinate 958,421,948 of NC_090443.1, forward strand.
CAATAATTTCTCCGAACATACCAGTTCCGTTGACTAATGGCAGGTGCCATTAATAGAGCGCTTGGTGACTTGTTTCGATTATAATAGTAAAAACAAAAGCCATGCCGGGAAGTTTCTTTGATGCCCTTGCCTTACATTATTTGGCAACTATTGAAAGAGCTGGGTTTAAGAGACATGAGCGCAAGAAAGGAGAAGCTTCAGAGCAAAGCTTTGTCCTCATTCAAACAAGAATGATTAAACTTTTCCTGCAGCTAGTAGCATTACTACAGTATAACAATAGTTTTAGAGAAGCTACTGGGCTGTAATACATCCGGAGAGTCACCATCCTATCTCCAAAATGAGCGTTTCTGTTCCTTCCAAAGGGCAAGCTCCCAGTTCGTACAAATGTTGCCCCTATTGCCACTGGCATAAGAAATGCTTAGTTGTATTGCACACATTGTGTTTCATGGACTTCTGGGCTTAATTGTAATACAGCAAGAGTCTATGTATATCATTAAGTGGATGACACCCAGTTCTTCAGTAGTGCTTTCTAATGCCATGATATTGACAGTGCAAATCCTCCTTTCAGATTATGCATGGGATATTCTGTGTATTCAATACCACAGAATTTTGAAATACTCCTACACCATGGGGAGTGGGGCGGTGCAGCTCTACTCAATTCTCCTCTCTCCTCTTTGTGGCAAAATCTTAAATATTTGTTCTAGACTTTCATTTACTATGCCTAGGAATGTCCATAACCTGACATTGTCCACCATTTTCTTTCATATTTACTATGTCTCCAAAGGATTTATTAACCACTCTATTACTCCTAATCCTACACTCTGCTTTCTAGTTTTTGTCCTTTCATCCTTTCAGTACTTGGAAATGGAGCTAACAAAGATGCATACCATCACCTGGAAAATCTCCTTTTTGAATGTTGAATCTAGTGATCATAAAAACTAGTGTTCATTTTTTTCGTTTTGTTTTTTAGGTACCTGCTATACAATATTTGATCTTGGATTTCGGTTTGATGTGGCATGGTAAGACCTTCGTTTGTATTGTAATGTTGGCCATCAATTTAAGAAGCGCCATCTCTCAATAGTCTTGTTTGCACATTACATTGCATCACTGTGATGTACAGTAAAATCTACAATTAAAATTGTGAATTTCACTTCAAGAATTGAAGTTAAAAATGTCATTTATGTCTGAAAACTAACTGATCTAAAACGTGTAGGAGTTTTGGTGAAGTATTTAATGTCGTACTAGTTTAGATCCCTTTTCCACTTCTGACCAGTACAAACAATTAAATCCGAAGTCCATCTCTTAGTTTGTCAGACCTGAGTACATTTGGGAATTTGTGATGCCACAAGGTTAGTTGCTCTGCTTTGTCTGCGTTTGTACTTTTTCCTTTTTTGTTCTTCGATATTTTATGTGAAAATTGTTTAAAATTTGTGTCACTACTATGTCTTGAATTAAATCTTACTCAGCATATCAGAATGCAATTTGTTGAAGATTTAAAAATAATTAACAATTTGTAGGGAACCAGCTGATTGTGGTATGTATTGACGAAATGTCATCTTTTCTTCTTAGAAACGTTAATAGTTTGACATCTGTCCACTTTGGAACAGGACACAGTCGCTAAAGATGCCAATTCTTTGTGTCATATTTTATCAATTTTAGAACTAAGAATTGGACATTAAGGGCAGTGCAAACCTCCAACTTTGCCTGAAATCATGCTTTTCCACTACATTTATGTGTTAGAAACCTCCGGAATCCACAGGAACCCACAGAATTCCTGCAACCCAGCATTGCCCTATCTGTACTGATAAAAACTCTGCCCCTCTTGCGTGGGTGCTCAAAGCAGAGTAAGCCTGAAGACGGATTTAAAAAAAAAACATTTTGGACCCACTTTGGCTTCCCCATAATTTCTGCATGTTTAAAGCCCATCCCTGCTGCAGGCACTTGGCCAACCTACACAAGTGAGGTACAATTTTTATCGGGCGACCCAGTGGAACTCTGGGTAGTAGGAAATTTGTGGCTCCCCTCAGATTCCAGAACTTTCCATCACAGAAGTGTGAGGTAAATGTATTTTTAGACCCAATTTGAGGTTTGTAAGGGTTTCTGGGTAACAGAACCTGGAGAAAGCCACATGAGTCAATTCATCCTGGATTCCGCTGGGTGTCAAGTCTTTCAAAATTGGTCAGGTTTGCTAGGTTTCCCTTGGTGCTGGCTGAGTAGGACCCAAAATCCAAAGCTAGGCACATTGCAAAAAAAGGGTTGGTTGTGGGTAGGAAAATGTGATGTCTCCATGTTGCATTTTGGGCCGTTTTTTGTCGCTGGCATTAGGCCTACCCACACAAGTGAGGTGCCATTTTTATTGGGAGTCTTGTGGGAATGCTGGGTGGAAGGAACGTGTGGCTCCCCTCAGAATCCAGAACTTTCCATCACAGAAATGTGAGGTGAATGTGTTTTTAGACAAATTTTGAGCTTTGCAAGGGATTCTGGGTAACGGAACCTTGTGAGAGCCACACCAGTCATTCCATCCTGGATTTAAAAAAATGTACAGGTTTCAGTAGGTGCCGGATGAGCAAGGATTGAACATTCGTAGCTCGGCACATTGCAAAAAAGGGTCAGTTTTCAGTGGAGAAATGTACTGTGTCCATGTTGCATTTTGGACAGTTTCTTGTCACGGGCACTGTGCCTACCCACACAAGCAAGGTACCATTTGTATAGGAAGACTTAGGGAACACACAATAGTAGAACAAGTGTTATTACCAATTGCCTTAATCTGCATTTGTGCGTAAGAAAAGTCATTCTGAGAAATGCTGGTGTGGGTATCCCCAAAGTCAGAAATGTACAAATTACCACCGCTTCTAGACTCCATATCTTGTGCCCGCTTCAGAAATCCATAGGTTTCCTTGATACAAATTTTTACCTCTTTCTACCGGTTTCTGAAAGCTGTCAATATGTGATTTTTTTTTTTTGTTTTTTGTTTTTTTAGCACGGCAAACCCTTCGTTGATGCCATTTGCAGGGGGAAAAACAGATGCTTTCTTCTGCAGCATTTTTTATTTTTCCCCAAAACCCCCAAATTTACCTGTATATTGACGAATTTCTCTGTCCCCTCCTGGGAAATCCACAATCCCAGGGTACCTTCAGAATCCGCAGGATGCTGGGGTGGGGGGGAAAAGGGCCCAAATTTGGCTTGGATACATTATGTGGACAAAAAGTTATGGGGGTCTAAGCGCGAACTACCCCAAAGAGCCAAAAAATCACTTCAATGGGGAGGGCTAGCAACGAAGGGGTTAATCATTATAGTTTCATCAATTTCTCGCATATAGCTTAATCTCTTGTACATGGAAAAACAATCTAAAAGAAAATAAATCAAAGCAAGAACTCGGAAGGTGTTATAAATGTTGATAACAGTTTTGATTTAGTAAATATTCACCACAAATTCTGCATGTTACTAGGACATAGTAAGGTAATGGTGATACATGTTGCATGCGAGTTTACAGTGTTGCTATATACAAAATGGTAAAATTCCTGAATGCTTGAAAAAACTAGGATGGTATCTGTCAGACCTTGTTTAGGAACCCACGGGGCAAGTAAGAGCTACTGGACCTCAGCTGCGAGGGTTCGGGTCACTTACCTCTGATACTGTGGGAACCATTTTACCATAGCTCTGCAAACTGGGCTAAGTGCAACCCCTTCAGCATTGTACTCCAAGTGGTAGCGGTAGTGAGCACTTACAGGTTAGTGTGAGGGGTGCACAAACTCTGGACTCAACAACCAGCCAGCGGCACAATAACGGAATGCCCAACGTCGTGCTTTACTTAGATAATAAAATAACTTAACTACACATACTTAAAAAGGAATACCACACAGATAATAGCAGTAGGTACACTGGCGCTTTGCCTACTGTGCCTTTTGGATACCGCTATCTCCTTGCCCTTTTCCAAGATGTCCCTCATTAGTCTAGGCAGGTCCTGTTTTAGGTTAGAGAGTTTTATCCAACATGAATCAAGGCTAGGGTGCAGATATCCCAGTTCAATCATAGGTGTGTTCTGTTCAGTAACGCCCCCTTGATATAGACTCACTACAGTGAAGATCTCCTTGTATAACACATCACATGCAATAAATGTGAAAGTGACTCATTTACATATTCAATGGGTATCCACAAAATCTGGAAATGCTGTGGTCCAGCATTGAACTCCAGTGTTCTAAAAATGGTATGTAACACACATGAGAAGTCACAGTCAAGAAAACCAGATCTGATGAGCCCTTTGACGTTTCCAGCAAACATTCTGTGGGGCAGCAGCAATTTAAGCTGGAGACAGCAATACTGTATTATGTTATTGTCTCAGAATGTGCACCTGAGTAAAGTGTGGATGCATAAGAAGAACTTGCCCTGTCTGAAATAAAATAGAAACGGCTGGAAACCTATAATTCAGTCTCCCTGATATACCTCTGTTAAAAAAAAAAAAAAATTGCCCTCCAGAGATTTTTCACTTTTGATTTGTGTTTTTGGACCATTAGTGAAGTAATTTAGCTTGGGTAGACATTGCTGATCCAGGCCTGATTTTTGTGGACGACATTTTTAAAAAAGGATGTGTTGCAATGATGATGTAATATTTCAGGAAACATGAGACCTATAGACTTCATTTTGGTGCCAAAACAGAAAATATCTCCTCAGAGCAACCCTTCCACTATTTCTCAAAATGGCGGATATAATAGCGAAGAAGAGACATATATAGAAATTAAACAAATTTAATCCTTTTATGTAAAACCCAAAATGTTTACGATCTGAATATGAAAAAAATAATGTTTATTTCTCCTGTTTCAGACAAATTTTCATAGGGAACTTTATTGATTTCGGCAATCATTCATGGTACATTTGCAGATATTGAGAAGAGCATATCGACAGGGACATCTAGAAATTTTGGAGGTTTTAGCACCCCATCAATATCTTCCCAAACCAATTCTCATGGATCATTCTCTACATATACATAATCCAAAATATTTGCACATCTTCTGATCAAGTAGAGTGCTCTTTTATTGTGCCTTTGCACAGAATGATGTCTGTGGAAGGTCACTTAGCGGGACTTATCTCTTGACCTCACTGTACTGAAGAGCGTCAAATGTACGACAGTCAGAACTCGTTTTGCACACAAGCACAAAGTAATTTTATATGTCTTTAAAGTCACATTCTTCTTCTGTCTCAGAAAATCATTTTAGAAACTTCACAAGTTCAGCCGTTAAAACTCCAACCTTTGTTCCAATTTTGCACAGTGTCATCACCCGTAACAATATGTGCCTTGATAAGGGCACTGGGCATCTCTGGTCAAGTTTCTTGCACAGAATATGAAACGAGATTAAGTATCTTTTCTCGCCTGTTCCATAACTTATCCATAACTCTGACAATCCTTGACTTATGAACATTGCAAAAAAATCTAAGTAGCACAATAAAATCTGTCATTTGACAGTATAATGACTCGAGTGGAACCATTTAAAACAGCCCACTCAACATGTGGCACAACATGAAGAAGGTCAGCTTCCTCAAAGTTGCTGTTAAGTTCTTGAACAGTATGGCCTTTACTTTTTGCAGGCACCAACTCCTTATTGACAATCATTCCACGTGCAACAATTGGAAAGTCAGTGTTCATTAAAGCATCAGCAATGTTTTGGCGAGTTAACATCTCCAGGTCCATCTTGTTTGATGTTGAATAGCAAGATCAGTTGTTCCACTTGTAGATATTTGTCGATTTTTTTTTTTTTTTTTTTTTTTTTTTTTTTTTTTTTTTCTCACATTTTTTGACACATAGTTCAAGATAAATCTCAAGTACAGTGTGCTGTTCTTGCAAGGTGCATACTGACTTTGATATCTCTAGGACAGTCTGAATGACCTCTCCGAAATTTTGCATGGATGAACTCTTGACTATTCACAATTGTGACATATAGTCCACAACAACAGCAGTTTTCAATGAGGCCATCTTTTCGATTTGAAATTCTTAAGATGAAAGTTGTTTTTCAGGCTCTTGTACTTCACTGGTTTGGTTGCAGCATCTCAAATAATGAGTTTGTTGAAAGAACATCATGATACGGATTGTCCTTGATAAATTCACCCCTTTCTTTTGCTACCTCCATCTCTCTATGTGTTGCAAAAGTTGTTTTTTTGTAACCTGTTTTGTAGTGGCTGGTTGGACAAAACTTTTACTTTGGCAATTAAAGTGTGGAAGTTTAGCTTTAGTGATTACGTCAAACAGCTTTTTCTCTTTCAGTACAAATCTCTCCTGCTTCAGTTCTGTGTATAGTTTCGATCCATGTACCAGGGCATCTAGTAGATGTCTTTATATTGTTAGCCACATATTGTTTGGTCATGAAGTTATGTAGTTGCACTGGGTCCGTCATTTCAAAAGTGTTTCCTTGCTGCTGCATGAAATAAAGAAGGCTGTGACATGTTTATGAAAACGTTCCCGTCTCTTTCCAACAAGTTTGTGGTGGGGAACAGTTTCACGATGGTCCATTCATTTTGAATTTGTCATCTCTTTGAAAACATTGCAAATAGAAAGGAATTCGTGGTAAACTAACTACCATTGAGCAACATTCACTTTTACGTGTGTGACCAACAATGCCCTTAGAGCTTTTATGTGATTTCTGGACCTTCTGTTCCAGTTTCATATCTGGAGCTACATCATTGAACCTTCCCTCTCTATCTTTCGTCACAAAATGTCTTTGGATACATTTTCTGTAGAGGTATGTTTTTTTCCACCTCTAGCTTATTCACTCTTTCCAAATACCAGGACCAATATCTGAGGCAGTTTATGCAATCTAATTAGCGAAACACAGCAATCAGTGACTCCACAGTCTTTAAGTGCACTTTCCAATCGGCATGTACCAAGTTTCCCACTTGAGCTATCATGTGTAAAACATTTTCCCAATACTTGCAAAATTGTGTTTTTTTTCTTCATATTCTTTGACAAACTCTGTGAACTTGGTTTTCTGATTTTGACCTGTGTATTGAACATTGCCTGGCTTTGCATTACGTCTTTTGAATGAAGTGCACCCTAAACCTTGTTCACTTCTGACATAAGATATGCTAAACCTAATTTGTCATTCTCAGAAAGCATTCCAACGCAATGTTTCTATAGCCTTGGATTTGATGAGCATTGCTTATAATGAATGAATATGAGTTCCACCCAATACTGACTGGATAGTTTTGCTTCCAAATATTTCAGCCTCAGTAAGTGCATCGCCTTTGTCCCGTCCACTGAGATAGCTTCCCGCCCACCACAACACAACATTTGTCATGTGGAAAAAGCCCATCATTGGATAAAGATCATCAAATTCTACTAGATTGCTTATAAGAATGTCAGCTTCAACACAGAAAATTGGCAGGGTAGGCTGGTCTTTAAGCTGAGCTTGCAATTATTGGAATTTAAGAGCTGTGTATACTGTTGCATACTTTGAGACTGAATGTGGTATTACTGGTAAAAACCCAACCTTCTTCAGTGGGGCGATATTCTGGGAGATCAGAGCATGAATTCCAGCCCATGGAGGAACTGGCTATTCAAAAATCCTTCAGTCCGCACTGAATAAGCGATATGATAAATTCAGTTAAGTCAGCTTTGTGGACTGCAGCATCAGGTAGAAGAAGATCCATGTTCTCAGCCACTTTGAAACTTTCTGGTAGACTAGGACATTTTGATGGCTTGTAGTGATTTTGTGCATGTTGGCAAGGCAGTTTGGTTGTTTATGCATACAGCTGACAAAGCTTGTTTTCCAGCAGCTACTTCATTGGTACAGTCTTGAAAAAGCACCATGTCCGTATCATGTGTGCTGGATGTTCCAGACAAAGAAGAGCTATTATCAAAATCAAAATTATTAAAGAGCAGCAATTGTAAATCCTTTCCTGGTAAAGTGACTTGGAAGTGGTGTGATTTCTGATTCACAAAATTTTACAGAATGAACTGCTAACACGTTCTTGCTCTGTGCTATGTCATTATAACTTGTTGCTACACCATTCCTATTCATTGAAGTGATTAGCTGTCTTCCTTTGCACTTGTCGTAGGTTGCGTGGGCAGTCATGTGTAGCGGAGTTTTCTTTTTGCTGTGATGTAATTAATAAAACATGATTTGGAAAAGACAGTACATTTGCACAGCATAAGCCTGTCGGTTTATGGGATGGTCTTCCACTTCTTTGCTTAGATCTTCAAAGCCATCATCAATGTTGTTGACTTCTGATCCGAACTCAAGAACTTTAGTTTGCAACAGTTTGGTTTTGCTGGTTCCTGAAATATTACATCCTCACTGAAAAACAGCTGCCATTTTTAAAAATGTTGTCCAATAAAAAAAAAGCCCGGATTAGCAATGTATACCCAAGCTAAATTACTTCTCTAATTAGACAACACAAATCAAAAATGAAAATCTCTGGACAACAATTTTTTTTTTATGGAGGTATATCAAGGGGCCAGAACTACTACCACTGTGGAAAAATTGTCATTATTTAGATTGCAAGCTAGAAAGTGCCAAAATAACAACCAAAATCTGGAGTCCCGTTAACCCTCAAAGAAGAGGAATCCAACAGCATCCTTTTGCAAGCACATTAAACTGAAATTGAAGGAGCTGAGCGAATACAGCAGATTGTTCTTCTCCTGGTGACATAAAAGCCAAAGTTTGTGCTTTTATGTGATAGGTGGACAGCAGAAGATAAAGCAAAAAAACCTTTAAAGTCGGCTCTTCAGTTGTAATCTTAAAAAACTATCCCTGTTGCTGTTCTTTCACAGATAAATTAAGCAAGGTGGTGAACAGCACAGTATGGGGTGGTGGTGGGTGCCTGAAGGCAAAGGCACTTGAGGGAGAGTGCACTCTCAGGGAATGCTGTTTTAAAAAAAAAAAATAGTTGTTCCCTAGATGTGAGCAGTAGAAGGATACAAGTTAGCCAATAAAATGGATTGTAAAGAGGCTATGCCCCTGGGGAGGGACAAACAGAAGAAGAGGCAGGCACACCATCAAATACAAACCAAGCAAATGAAGTGACAGTCAATCAATGGTAATCATGGGTCAGGCTGTAAGCCTGCTATAAGTTCACAGTATGTTTTTAACAAGACAGCTTGCACTGTTTGGTAGGGGAGACCTAAAAAGCCTGGTCATACCTATTAATTCACAAAGCTTAGTATGCTACCGCCACCGCTCTGCATGTTAAATTTATGACAAGGTCAGTGGTCATGGCAGCCAAATGGGGGCATACTTGGTGCACTCTTCCGGGTGGTAGGATTGGTCTAAGACCTATATCACATAAAGGGGCGGACTTGGGTCTCTCTCACACTAAATTGGTGTGAGGTTAAGCTAAAATCAAAAAGCAGGATACCAGGTATTCACAGTTGGGCCCTCGAGGCAAGGGAACACAACTGTACACCATGCAGGGGATATTCCTGCCCCAACAATATCTAGAGTATAATTCAAGTTGCTTTGACCTGTTGAATTACAATATAATAATGCTAACAGGTATCAGCCCAGCAATTTCAGCATTTTGGTCCATCTGCCACATGCGTATAAGACTAATCAGGTCAAAGGTAGATCTTCCTTCCATCTGCAGAGGAAACGGGTGCAATGATTTCTCATGCATTCCCCTCAAAGATGTTGGCGATCTAAGTTCAAAGTGGCAATTCCAGTTCACTAGCTGTATTGAGGGTACAGGTCTCTTTCATGTGTCAAAAGAATAATACTTTCAAAGAAATGGACACTGCACAGGAGAAAGGTCAAACTGAGAAGTGGCCATCTTCTGATATATCCCACAGTATGATGGGCTCTCCAAGAGTGGATGCAGTTGTTGCTGTATAGTTTTTTTTTTTTTTTTTTATATTCAAAACGTTTTTTATAGAATGTATAGTTCACAGTAACATAAGCAGCGGAATTATAATGCAGATAAGAAAGAAATAAGGAAAGCAGTACAAAACCAGGGCCAACGTAGGGGTTTTTCCTATTCAGTTCATACTTAGAGTTTTGAAGCTGATAAGTAAAGTAATATGGAGCCAAAACAACTGTGTTCCTTGGGCAACAGATAATTCAGAGGATGGATCCCCATTGTATATAAGGGAAAGTAAGGACATCTTGATAAATTACTAGTTATGTTAGTAGTGGATGTTGTAACTAAGGCTTCCAGTTTTTCAATTTTTGCTGATTTTTAATAATAAATACAGATTAGAAACCATCTATTTCATGTCCATATTTATTTTTAAATATGGCTGAATACAGACAATAGTTTGTCTTTTGGATGATTCTCACTACTGCCATCATGAGTGCTAGGTCAATAGCCGTGCAGAATGACAGAAGAGATTAAAAATATTAGATATGTCCTACTGAGGCTTAAATAAACAGTGCAGCTGGTAAAGCTGGCTGAAATGCATATAGTTTAAAAAGACTTGTACTGCAAATGGCTAAAACACATAGGCCATTCAAACATGAATAAACATTGGCTGGTTAAATAACTATGGAAACATATCCATTTAAACTTTTTACACCGAGCACAAAATAAATATGAATAGAGATAATATTAGCAACAAATAAAATATGGATGAATACAGACAGAAATGTTAAAGAACTACAATAAAACTGGGAGCCTTGGTCATAACACAGTGTAGCATGCAGTTGAGCAAGAGGCCAGCGAAGTAATTGGTGTTGCATGTTGCTATACAATCTGTGTGTTATTTCATTGTGGTTAAATATTACTGATGAGCTCTGTCTCTTTGGTGATATGCAGTGTGGATCACTCCTTAACTTCATCTTCTCTCCTTTGGTAAGAACCTCTCACTTTTCCGATGTTATGATGGTGTTGAGGGTTAACATTGTATCCTTATTGCCTCAGCTTAGAAGTAGATTGTTTTCCCTTACTGCCCAAAATGAACTGTTGTAATGAGATCTTCTACGGGCATTAAAGCTACTTTATTTCTGTACGGCTTATGCCCTACATAGCCCCTCTTGAAGGCCTATGGAGTATTTATTAGACTACTCAGTACTCGGTACCTGTACTTCCTGAGTGATGGATGAGGTCGCATAAGGTGACATTCTGGTGCGACTGAGTACACATAGATCTGTAAAGAGACCAGTTTAATGCGGGTAGAGAGGCAGCTACTTTCATGTTAGTGTTGGTGATGCTAAGTAAAGTAAATACATATCGGACATTACTTGCAAGACCGACTTTTGTGTGTCCCACAAATAGTTTTGTTGTTTAGTGTTGCCCTTTGAGCATCCAGCCTCTGAGTTCATTTGGCCTGTGCCTGTGAAAGGGCTTAAATCCTCTCTATAGATGAGTGAACTACTCAAAAGGTAGAACGTTAGCCTTAAAGGTTACAGATCAGAAAACCGCTTCGGTGTTCATGTTTACATTGTCAACAAGCGGCCTAATGCCGTGTCCCGCTCCAGGCTGCCTGCGCCGGGTTCGTCGTGCCTCGGTGTTGCATCTCGCAGGCTGGTGCCAGCATTGGCCAGTTCATCTGACTGGTTGAAGGGCACCGCTGCTGTTCTTAACCAATAAACAACGTTTTTTTTATTTTATATGTTAAATGGTGATTATGTTGAAATCACTCCCTGTGCTTCATTGCGGTATTCGAGTTGTGAATGTATTTTTTCCGTAAAAGTACGAACATTCTTCAGGGTTCTGGTTAAGAATTTCACTTATTTTACAGTTGTGTTTGAGAAGCTTGCACTGCTTGCGCTGGGTTCTGTGCGGTCTTTGATGTTTCGAAAGTGCCTGTTCTAATTTCTGCCCCTCTTGCATTTCAGCATGGGTACCACGTAGTACATTTTTTATGTTCGCAATTGTGCCACCCCTCGACATGCGGTGCACATCCGAGTTCGTGGCTTGTGTAAGGTTTACGCATGCGAGGCCAGAACCCGTAGACTCGGGGGTTTGGAAGTGCAGAGCTTTAAGTATACACTTTAGTGCACAAGTTCCGGTGTGAAGTTGCCCAGATGTGGCCCTGTGTCCTAAATCTTGTTGCATTCTGGTCCATTGGTGAATTAGGCCTCCGCTGCGAGCCTGGCCTTGTCAGGTTACTGAAAATGTTTACAGCGCTCATCAAAGCAGAAACCAGTCCGGTAAATACGAGAACCCATTAAAGCGCTTCGACGCCTCGTCAGGGGTAGTAAGCGCTATATAAATACTGTTGCCATACCACTGCGGCATGCGTGCCGGTTTCAAATGACTGCCTTCCATGAGTAACCATCACGTGAAACTGCCTCTTCATTGGACTTTTGACTGGGGAACTTTTCTGTCATTTCTCGCCAGTTTTTCTTCCTCATCTTCGCAGTCTCAGCCTGATTCTTGGTTGGTTCATCTTTGTGGTCGCTGTTAGTACTGGAAACAATGACCCAGAAGAGTGAGCTTGACTCTCCTGTTTAAAAAGAAGATAAAAAACAGTTCTGCTTTCGAAAGCAGCACGGGGAGGGATTTCCTTTTTTGTGTCGTTGCTTGCAGCAGGGCGCCATCTAGTGGCCGAACAAAGGCTTGCAACTTCCTTTAATCAAACGGAGATGAGTTTTAAGACTCGCCGAGTAGTCTTGTGCTATTTTTTTTTTTTTTACCTTCAATTTAGATTGGCGGAATTGTGTCCTTCCACCACTGATGACCCAGCACTATTTGTTTAGTTTAATTTCTCATTTAGTACTCCATGTGAGTGCACGTCCTGCTCCTTCCTCTGGTGTGGGGAGTGGGGGGGAGGTCGCAAGAACATTCTTTATGAAAAAGATCAAATCCTTTCTTCCCACTGTTCCTCCTGGTAGAGTTCGCTCTCTCGCTATCTGCGCTCTCCTCTGTCTGAGCTCTTCCCACCAGGCGCCCAATGGTGGGCTTAGTGATGCCCTGATGGTACCCTGCAGGCACTTTCCTGTGTCTCTTGGCACCTCCTTTCTTGACCTTTCCCTGTCCTGCCACATCTCTCTGTCTTGCCTCCCACGTCCTACTCCATGTTGGCTGTTGCGATTGACTTTACTAATGCCATATAATTAAAACAAAACAAAAAGTCAGCATTTGCAAAACCATCAGCCGTGATTATATTGCATGTTGCAGTGAGATGTGACGCAATGCAGGTGCTATTTTGAAACAAGAAAAACATTTCCTCTACTTTCAAGATGGTCACTGCGTTGCTTTACACCATATTTCATTATGCGTGTGGCAAGCTTCTTAAAAGGATAAGAAATGCGTTTTTAAAAATGGCCGCTCTCTGCTGTTGTCTTTGCGGGTGCATTTTAAAGGCAAATTCAATTGACACAGCCTGTAGTGGCATCCTCAAAGCAACGGCAAAGCAAGACTGGCTTTATCAATGCTTCTTGCCAACGTTAGAGGCGTTTTAAGCTTTAAGGGCCCCGCAGAACTCTTAGTCTGACAACTGTAGGACCAGGACCAATTAACAAAGCCTTTACTTCAAACATTCTTGTTAGTTTCCTTCTTTGTAGTGCATTGTCAGCTTTTTGCCAATTGACAAAGTATCTCAGGATTTCTGTACTCCTGAAAATATATACCCATTGCCGATTTCCAGCATTATGCCTGATGCCTACAATATGTTTATACTATAGATTTTACCAGTAGGTAAACAATTTTCATGAGGGAATTATCTGAAAATGAGTATTGGCACATTTCACACTTTTTTCCCCCACGGGCAGAATGCCTCACTGTGCTGAATTTAAACAACCAACTACTTAACATTCCAATTGAAAACATACCTGCAAATTGGTTTTAAATTAGAGCTGCTGCTCACAAACATTTGTCAGGCAGTGTCCTACCTTCTGAGTATGTTGGTGTTCACTGCATTTGAATGATCACACCACCTCCTCCATCTAATCATAAACAGGTTCACACAGGCTGTTAGGTTTTTACCGCTCTCAGTATTATAACCGAAACAAAATAAGATCTTTTTTCCACTCACAATTGAGTGCAGCTCTATTAAAGTATCCCGAAACTCATGAAAGCGGTTTTAGAAACCACCTTGCTTATTTCAACAACAATGCAAACATTCCATATATTGAAGAACATGTTGCTAGGTTTGCATTCCTAATGGAGAAATCTAAATATTTCTTAGTGATAACCCCTCCCTTGCTCTTTCTTGGTGTTCCTGACAATTCTTTCCGTTGTCTAGGATATATTTGGAGTGCTGGTGCACAATGTGATGTTTAGGTCGAGCGTAAGCGTACGACCTCTTGTTTAAGTCTTCTATGGGCTTCCAGCTATTTCAATTGTTAGTTCTAGTGTCATTTAAAAATCTTTGCTTGTTAGTGGTCAGTCATGCCTCTTTGTCCCTCCTTCTTCTGTGTGCGCACAGGGGAACCAACTACTGTATAATTATGCTTTGTCCTGTTTATCTGGTCTGTAGGGGACGTTTATTAAAAAAACAAACAAAAAAACAAACTTTGTTTCCTGCTAGTGTCCTGGCAAGCTTCCCATTTCATTTGCAGAGCATTCTTCCTCTGAGCTTAACTGTAAACAAGGCTCTAAATCAGTCTATTATCTTGGTCACATTTGGTTTTTGTGGGCTCTCTGCACCCCCTCTCAGCTGCCTGGCACTGGCCCTTCCTTGGCTTGGTTTTCTTTACCAAGTGTGCCTGCCTGTGTGCTGACGGCAAGGGCAGAGGATCGCTTGTAATTACATATAGCCTAGGCATCCAACTCTATCAGCGCTCTGCAGTCCTTAGCGATGGTGCCCACTTCTGCTTCATACCGAGATCCCACTCGCAGCTCCATCAGTGCACCATAGTTAACACACTCCAAGCTGTCAGCCGTTCCAGGTACCCCACACACACACACTGTCTGCCAGAGCACCTCAGTTCTCGCAGTCAGTACACATTGCTGCTCCAGTACTTGGACCTGAGGCTCAGCTCCATCAGTGCATCAAATGTCACATACTCCAACCCCTCAGCCATGTAAGGGCCAGGAACCCCACACACGCTGTCTGCCAGAACACCTCAGTTCTTGCAGTCAGTACACTCTGCTGCTCCAGTACTGGAACCTCGGGCGCAACTCAATCGGTGCACCTCAGTTCCCATACTCGAAGCCCCTCAGCCGTGCCCATGCCAGTACCCCACACATGCCATCTGGCAGAGCACCTCAGTTCTTACAGTCAGTACACTCTGCTGTTCCAGTACTAGGACCTAGGGCACAGCTCCATCAGTGCACCTCAGTTCTACCCCGGTAAGGTCACTTCCTTTTCTTTACTGGGACCCCACTCACATACAGTTCCATTACAGCAGCTCGGTTCTAATATTCATTCCCACTGCCAAGCCAATACTGGACCCAAAAGGGCAAAAAACAGCTCAGCCAGTGCACCTCATGTGTAATATCCAACACCACTGTTAATGGTAACCACCACAGCTCTCGCAGAATCCATCAATTTTAACATTCAGTGCACATTTCTTCTCAGTATTAAGGCTCATAAACGCACATCCTTGAGGACTCCTCACTTCTGTGGTTCAGAGGCAATGCCACTCCCATACTGGGCCCCACTCACAGCTTCACCAGGGCACCTCCAGGCTATCACTCAGCAACACTGGCACGCCAGTACTAGGTTCCACACATAGCTCCATTAACATACCTCACTTCTGACCTTGTGTGCCTGTTATTATTCCAGTCCGCAGCCCACCTACAACTCTACCAGTGCACCTCAACCCTAACCTGCAGCGCCCCATTATTCAAAAACCAGGAAATACACGGCACTCCATTTCTTATTCGTCACCGCTGCCTTGCTGTCATTCCACCACTGGGCCGGGAGACCGCTCTGTTTATACCCCCAATCCTGATCTGAAGCACCCCAATATTGTTTGTTGGGATTCACATACAACTCTTCTAATGCACCTCCTGCTGTTCTGCAATGCCCCCTGCTGTTCCACACCCTGACTTCTGTTTGAGGACGTGGTGGAGCCAATTAAATCTATTCTTAGCTGCCATCTTTATTTGAGAGAGTCTGTTTCACCTATCTCACTCCGTTCTTTCCTTTACTCTGTTTACTCTCAATTTTTTCTTTCTCCCCCACTTTTCTCTTCTTTTTCTAGCTCTTAAAATCCACACATTAACAGTTTATCTCTTTCTTTCAGCTATTTGTTTCTACTCCTCTCCCTTTTTTATTTCCCTTTTCCTCTGGCTACCTCCTCTTTCAAACTTGCAAAAACTTGGTTATTTCTTTCCTTGTTTTGTTCTTTTCCTTCATCAGGCGTTCATTCTTTCACAAATTGTTTATCGTCTCTTCATTCATTCTTTGTCTTTTTTATTTGCTCTTTACTTTGACTGAGTATGTATCTTTTCACTTTTTTTTAAAATCTTTCTTTTTTCCTTTCTTTGGTGTTTTTCCTATCTTTATCCATCAATTTACGTTTTACTAGCAATCCCTCTTTTTCACGTCTGTATGTGGAATCCACAAGTTATTTGTCAAGACCCATAGTGTCAAAGTAGTTTTCCCATTCTGGCTATGGGAAATGTAAGTACATACATGCCCCGGTTCTTTTGCTGCTTGTTTCTCTCACCATCTCTTTTGTTTTCTCGAATGTTCATTTTTCTCTTTCTTTTCACACTTTTCATTATTTTTTCACTTTATCTTTCGGCCACTAGCTTCCTTCCCTTTTCTTTTGCCTCAAACGTCTGCCGTTTTTCTTCTCTTAGTTGTGTTTTCATTTTCTCGTTCTTTCTTTTCCTTCTTTCTTTTATTTCTTTGCAACCCTCTACTCCTTCTTCCTTTTATCTGTTTTATTCCTCTCGCTTCTTTTTTTCTGCCTCATCCGCTTTCTCTCCTGAGGCCTGGTTATCAATGGAGCAACAGGTGCAGTGGGACCCAGAGACCTGTGGATCTCACTGGACTCTAATGCTGTATTTTCCTGCTAAAATTGCAGTCAACCATTTTCCTTTCTTACTCAAGGGCCCATGACACCCTTAGTATACCACTTGTCCTCTCAATCTTTACCCCTTACTCCCCCTTTCTTTTCACCCTCCAGTCCGTCCCAAATGACATTTTTGTTATGGTGTTTTGAGCGTTGCACTCTGATACCAAAAGTTTATTTCTGATAAAGGTTTATATGATAATTGTATATGTTTTAAGATAGAGGAAGAAGGTAAATGGTAGTACTTTAAATGCTGGGCCACTGGAATCACATGGTAAGACAAAATTATGAGGCAGGGTTGACCAATTTATGTGGCAAGAAAAGTCCAGTTATGAATTTGCAATGCCAATAGCTGGAGACCTATTCCATTGCAAATGCTTGTTTTAAATTTGTGAATTATTTCTTTGTAGGTTCTTGACGGAAACCTCGCCATTTATGTGGGCAAACCTTGGAATTGGTTTATCTATCTCTCTCTCCGTGGTTGGAGCTGCATGGTAAGTGGTTCCACCTTTCTCTCCGTTTTGTGTATTGCCTTGCTAGACTGTGCTGTCTTTGTTGGCTCTACTTTTTGTCTGACAGTACTTGTTCACCTCGCTTGTCAAACATTTAACACTGTAAACGACATTCTTCTCATTGATGCACATTTTTCATGCAGGCCTGTGCTTAAAGCTTCTTTAGTCAGTTAATTTTATATCTTCCCTTTTCATTTGCTTTCTCGGATTCATTTTTTTTACTTGTGATCTTACTTTCTTCCACCTTTTAGGCTTCACAGTTCTTTGTTGTACTTGGTAGGGGGCAAGGGATAACAATTAAACAATGGATTCCAAGCAGTCAGAAAACTAATTTATTTTATGTCTTGGTTGTGTTAATTACAAGTTTTGTACTTGGCATGTTTAGCTAATTTTTCTCATAATGTAACATTTTTAATATTTTGCTAGTTCAGCCTTTTTGTTTATACTGCATACAGATAATAAAAATACAAACATCTTCGAAGAGCATTTTTAGTTGCCTGATTTAGCTAAAAAAGCATACGTTTCTGGGTTCATGTCTTATCAGGACAACACAGTACATGTTTTGCACATAAAAGGGAAAAATGAGTTTTGATCATGATTAACTCACATCTTTGCCTGGCAAAACAGCTGTGCTGTTCTCATGGATGCTTGAGCAAGTCCATGATTTCCCCCCCCATCTGCCACATCAGGGCATAAATCTGGAAAGAGAATAATTTTGAATTTGTGATTCATGTACATTTACTGATATCTGATAGAGGCTTCTACCTACGATTGTCCCCAGGCGCTAGACTGGACCTGGGATTTCTTTTTTGTGAGTGGAACCTCTGCATGCCAGTATGTGGCTTCATTTGGCTCTGCATGGTGATGTCGGCGCCAGAAGAGACATTCATTGTGCCAATAAAGGTGCCACATAGGCACATTGACGTTGGTTCTTTTCTTTCCACAACAGTCTGCGCAGAGCTGGAGAAGAGCTACCCCTTTGTAATTTTTTGACTAAGCCTTTATCGACTTTTGTCAGTCTTTTTGAGGTTTTTCCTCCTGGTGTGGGTGCAGCATCAGGGAAATCTCTCCGACATGGTCCGTACCTTAGAGAAAACTGTGAAAGACCTGCAGTGGTGGCTTACAAACCATGATTGGTTCAGCATCAGACCCCTTTCCCTTTCCCACCCATATCTGATGGTAGTGATAGATGTCACTCCTGGGATGGGGCGGCCATCTGGGAGAGATGGAGATCAGAGGCCTCTGGCGGAATCCAGACTCCACATCAACCTGTTGGAGCTTCGAGTGTTGTGACCGGCATTGAAAACTTTTCTATCCTCCATCAAGGGAAGGCTAGTGCAGGTGTTCAGACCACCCCACTGCCACGTGGTACTGCAACAAGCTGGGTGGGTGAGGTTGTGGACCCTTTGTTAAGACCTGCTTCTTTGAACATGGCTGGAACCTCCCAGCATATCCCTGGTGCGTCAACACCTGGCTGGATCTCTGAACGCCAGGGAAGACAAACTCCACTGAAGGATGCCTCGCGGATCATGAATGGCGTTTTAACCCGCAGGTGGCATTAGGTCCCTTTTGGAGGCCCTTGGTTAGATCTTTTCACCACTTTAGAGAATGTGCAATGTTAGCAGTTTTGTGTGGTGGAGTTTCCAAGGTGGCTGTCACTCAGAGATGCTTTTCGTCTCAAGTGGAGCTCAGGCCTGCTGTAAGCCTTTCTCCCCATACCACTCCTTCCGAGAGTTCTCAAGAAGGTCAAGAATGACCAGGCCCAAGTCATCCTTGTCTCTGTACTGGGTACGAAGAGTTTGATAGCCTGAGCTGTTGAGCAGGGCCATCGATTCTCCAATCGGACTGCTCCTTAAGGAGGATCTTCTGTCACAGTAGCAGGGGAGGGTCCTCCACCTGAACCGGTCAGCTCTTTGCCTTCTTGCATAGAGGTTGAGCATCAACAGTTGACATCCTTCAACCTTCCTCCCAAAGTCTGTGATGTTATCTTGGCACCCAGCTGTCCCTCCACCAAGATTGTATACGTCTGCTGTTGGCAAAAATTATGTGGCATGGTGTTAAAAAATAAATTGTTCCCCTTCTGCCTCCCTTTCTCTGGTTCTTCTTTTTGTTCTTTCTCTTGCCCAGCAGGGCTCTGCTCTGGGCACTCTGAAGAGCTATCTTTCTGCTATTTCTGAGGTTGCCTGATCAGCCGTCCCTCTTTAAATCTCCTGTTGTAAATAGGTTTTTGAAAGGTCTCCAACATATATTTCCGCCTTAACCCTTTATAATGCCTCAGTGGGACCTCAATCATGTTCTCATTTTTCTGATGTGCGCTCCCATTGAGCCACCTTATAAATGCCCTCTCCGGCTACTTGCCTTCTAGACTGCCTCCCTCGTGGCTATAAAATCTGTCCAGTGGGTCAGCAAGCTTAAAGCTTTATCGTCCAAGCCTCCTTATCACATAGTCTATCCAGACAAACATGTGCTTCGCACAAGAGCTTCCTTTCTTCCGAAAGTGGTCACTCCCTGTCCTCTAGGCCAATCCATCACTCTGTCTACTTTTTACGCTCCGCCACACCCCTCCAAGGAGGAGAAGCGAGTCCGCTGTCTGGACCCAAAAAGAGGATCGTGTGTCTACCTTGACCACACATGAGAGTTCCTGGTAGACAACCAACTGTTCATGGGGTATGCTGGAGGGAAGAAAGGATAGGCAGAAGCGGATCATCTTCAAATGGATCGTACTGTTTAACAAGATCTGCTGCACATTGGCCAAGAAGCAGCCTCTTGAGGGATTGCACGCTCATTCCACCAGAGCCAAGGTTGTGCCCTCTAGGTGAGCACACCCAGGTCCTATCCTCAACATCTTCCAGGCAGAGCATGGGCCTCCTTGCACACGTTCACAAAGCACGAACAGTTAGGTCTGGCGGGATGGGTATTTTGCCCGTTTAGTCCTGCAGGACTTCCTTGGTTGAAATTGGTCTGCAGACCACCTCATGGGAAGATATTAGTTGGGTATCTATTCCAAGGTAAGGAATCTGTGGCTAGAAGTCTTTCAGATGAACAAGTTACTTACCTTTGGTAACGCCTTATCTGGTAGAGACTATATCTTGCTGCAGATTCCTTACTGAAACACTTATCCTACTCACTCTGCGAATGGCTTTCTAGCGCCTGGTATAGTATACTTCCCTTTCAGGGCCCTAGTTTTCCACATCAGTGATCAGTTTTCTTTGTGGCTCTGCGCTCCTGGCGTGGAAAGTTGCGAAAAGAAACTGACCTAAATGCACCTGGGTGACATCTATATAGGCACTGCAAACATCGCTTCCGACGCGAATGCCCCTGCCGATGCCACACAAAGCTGAACATTGCCACCTACCGGTGCAAAGGGCTACTGCTTATGAAAAAAAAATTCTGGATCCAGTTTGACACGCGGGGATAATTCCAAGGTAAGGAATCTGCTGCTAGATATAGTCTCTACCAGATACGTGTTACTTAATCCAGCCTGGATTCTGGAAGTCTAGAGCATCATAAATTGCTGGCTAGTTTACAGATTGGCCTGGAATCTTTCTTAGATGCAGCAGATGGACAGCTTTACTTGCTCCTCTTCTGTGGATCTGTGTGCTGCTTTCACAAATTTGGACTTCAAACCACTCTTGAATTTTCTGTGAACAAAAGCCACGATTTCTGTTTCTGACCCCTGTGTTCATTTGGCCCTAGTTGTTTGAATTGGAGACTAAACTGTCTCGAGCTTGGACATTTTCACTCATCGGAGGCTGCTCTAAAATGTGGAGTCCATCAGCTTTTACTTATCCTCACTGTTGGTTAATGTTTTTATTACATTACTCTTCCAAATCCTAAGACATTGAGGACTGTCATTTTTATGCGGTGGTTTGTTTTTCAATCCATTACCAGGCATGCATTGATAAACATTAGCAGCCTGAAACTGATTAAGTCCAAAACATTATTGGTTCCAGCTGCAGACTTTGATTTGTTTCTATTACCTCCTATTAGCATGCTCAGGACCCCACCCATTTCTCCTGCATTTCCACCCTGATTGCTGATAAAGAAACAATCAAAGGTGGTATTGTACTGCAACTTTTATATAGCTCTTACTGCTTCTATGTGGTGCGCAGATGCTCTTGCCTACAAGGATTGTATGCTACATTCTGTAGGATATATTTGGAAGGATGTTGTCTTTGGGATTCTACACTCCATTTTGTGACCCACAGTTGCTAGTTGTGTGGTAAGTTTTTATTTTGCCTGAGGCAGCTAAAGCAACTCCTCCCATTTATTGGTCAGATTACAAAATTAGACAATACAAATGGATTGATGAATGTATTAACCTGATTGGTTGCCTGTAACTATTGTCTAAGGTTCTTAATTCTAAACCCTGAGAAGTCTGACAGCATTGTTTTTGAGCTAGAGACTTTGTATCCTGTTGGCAAGAAGATTGTCTTTAGTGTGTGCCTCGTCTGCAACTGCTTCTCAGGAGCAGCCCTATCATATCTCAACAAAGAAGTTGTTTGCTACATACCTGCATTAGCAATGCAGTCTGAAACTCTGCTGGCTACTCCACATGATGAATGTAAGATAAGAGGTTCTCTGCATTAGAACTGTCTCTAGAACTATTTGATCTTGGATGATGGTAATAAACAAACATTGCTCTCCTTTAGGAAAGGATTGGAAATCTTCTTGTTTCAGAAATAGGTTTCATCGCCTAGCCTTTCTTGTTCTATGATTCTTGGCACAAGAGTATGCACTGTTATGATAATTATTTATGATTTAATTAATTGTGCTTAGAGACAGTTGGATTTTTGAAGTTCACTATATAAACAAATAAAATGGTACCCATGATTCAGTCAAGAGTGACTTCCATCCGAGGTTATTTCAGCGTAGTTTCTGTAACAAACAGATCTTGGGGAACCTCTCATGCAGCCAAAGCAGGAGTGTAGGAACTTTCATAGTTTAAATAGGTAAAATTTGTTAGCCCTGTTGTTTAACTTACTTTCCCCTTTTAACCTCTTTGATCTAATGGACGTGCTGGAGCAGTCCTCAGCACCAGTGCTGAGGATTGCTCCAGCACGTCCTGGCACCCGAAGCAGAGGTATTTCCTTTTCTTTATTCCAGCTTTGGAATTTGGGGAAGACCTTCACTAGCACACAAGGCTGTTTGTCATTTCAGAGGGGATTTAAAAAAAAAAAAAAATCTGCTTGCTGACGTCATTTCAGTGAAAGTGAAATGAGCTTATAGGCTCATTTCACTTTCACTGCACGGGTACTTAGGGGCATACCTCCGCCCGAACACTAATGCAGGTGGAAGAGGTATAATTGGAAATGGTACCTTTCCTTACTGGTTCTCTGCTTGGAGTCTGATGCCAGGAGGCCGAACCCCCAGGAGGGATTCACTCACTAGGCACCAGCGACTATATTTTTGAAGAAAGGCGCTTAAACCCCCCCCCCCCCCCTCCCTTTATTTTTTTATTTTTGGTCCTTCCCTCCAATCTGCCCCAGGGGGAGCAGAAAGCCCACTAGACACCAGGGATTGTGTTTTAATGGGAAGGGAAGACTCCCAGGCATCAGGCGTAGCCCCCACCAAAATAACCTTCAACAGTCTTTCCACCCCCTTCAGGAACAGATGGGAGGTGTTTTCCTCCAATCTGCCCCTGGCGGGGAGGCAGAAGGCCCACTAGCCCACTAGGCATTGTATTTGTTGGAGGGAGGGCCCCCATCCCACTCCCCCACCCCCGATCCAGCCCTCCCCAAGCAATGGACTAATTAGAGATTGTTACATCAATCTGCTTCGGAGGTGCAGAAAGTCCACTAGACACCAGGGATTTTTTCTTTTTGTGGAGAATGTGGTGGGGGGCGTTCCGTCGTTAGGCCTAACTCTACCCTGCCAAATGATACGCAACAATCTTTCTGACCCCCTCCAATGCCCTGCACACCACAAACTTTGCCTAAAATTGCACATTTTCCTTTCATTTCTATGATGTAAACTTCCGGAATCTGCAGAAATCAAATAAATTCTTAACACCCTGTGTTCTCCCACTTGTTCTGATTAAAAAATGCTACCCCTACTTGTGTGACTTACCTAGTGCCTTTGATGGGCACAAATCAAACCAGGGTCAATAAGAGTTGCTCCATGATACTCCCATTGACCTTGGTTTGATGCTTGCCGGTTGCGCACTAAGCCCAGCCACTCAAGTGAGGTAGCATTTTTAACGGGACAAGTGGGAGAACGCGGGTGGTAAGAATTTTGTGGATTCATGCTGATTGTGGAAGTTTGTCACAGAAATTCAAGCAAACGTGCAATTTAGCAAAGTTTGAGGTTTGCAGGACATTGGGGGTAAGAACTTGGTGGGATCCACGCCAGACATATCATCCTGAACTCCCCTAGGTATCTACGTTTCAGAACTATCTGGGATTGTAATGTTTCCCTGGGTGGCCATTGATTTCCTCAGCCAAAAAACACCGCTCCCCCCTCCCCCTTGCCAAATCAGATAATGTTTGTGGCAGGAAATGTTGATGTCCCCACATTGTATTTCGGGGCCTTTCCTGCTGCAGGGACTAGGCCTACTAACACAAGTGAGGTACCGTTTTTATTGGGAGACTTCGAGGAATGGTAGGTGGTAGGTAAGTTGTGGCTCCCTGCAGATTACAGCATTTTCCTTCATGAAAGGAAACTTTTTTTTTTTTTGTTTTGTCCAGGTTTGAGGTTTGCAAGGACTTCTGGGTAAGCACACCATTAGAGAGCCACGCATGTCACCCCACCCTAGTTTCCACTGGGTGTCTATTTTTTTAAAAAAATGTACAGGTTTGCTAAGTTTCCCTATGTGCTGGCTGAATTGGCCCCCAAAATCCACAGCTGACCACATTACCCAAAAAAAATGGTCATTTTTCAGCTGAAAAATGTGTCCATGTTAAGTTTTGGAGCCTTTCCTATCGCGAGCACTAGCCCAACCCACACAAGTGATGTACCATTTTTATTGAGACATTTGGGGGAATACGGGGTGGTAGGGAATTTGTGACTCCCGGCAGATTCCATAAGTCTTTTCACAGAAATGTCAGGAAAATGTGTGGGTGTTTTTTTTTTTTTTTTTTTTTTTTAAGTTAAACCTTGAGGTTTGGAAGGACTTCTGGTTAGGAAAACCTGGTGGGAGCCACACAGGTGTCCCAACTGTGGATTCCTTAAGGTGTCTAGTTTTCACAAATGTGCAGGTTTACTAGGTTCCATTAGGTGCCGGCTGAGCTATGGCCCAAAATCCACAGCTAGCCGAAATGCATCCATGTTAAGTATTTGGGCCTTTCCTTTTGCGGGCACTAGCCCATTCCACCTAAGTATGGTACTGTTTTATCGGGAGACTTTGGAAAATTATAGGTGGTAAGACATGTATGGCTCCTGGCAGAGTCTTCATCACAGAGATGTGAGAAAAATGTTTTTTTTTTTTTTTTAATTAAGTGTTTGAGGTTTGCAAAGGTTTCTGGGTAGGAAAACCTTGCAAGAGCCACACAGATCACCCAACCCTGCACTCCTCGGAGTCTAGTTTTCATAGATGTCAGCTTTCCTAGGTTTCCCTAGGTAACTGCTGAGCTGGGGCCCGAAATTCACAGCTACCCAAATTGAAAAAAGCGCCAGTTTTCAGTTGAAAAAAATTTGATGTGTCTATGTTGTGTTTAGGGCCCTTTGCTGTCGCAGACACTACTCCTACCTAAACGAGTGAAATGCCATTTTTATTGAGAGACAGGTGGGAATATAGCATAGTAGAACATTTGTTATTACCAATTGTATTTCTGTGCATTTGTGGCTTCCAAATTTAATGCAGTGTGTAAGAAAGAAGACATTTTGATTAAACGCCCTCTGAATCACATGGTAGTATGGGTACCTGCAAATTAAGAGATGTACAAAAAAAACACTGCTCTGCATCTGGCGTCTTTGTCAGAAATACATAGGTTTTTATGATACCCATTTTTTTCACTCTTTAGATTTTACAACATTAATTGCTCCATACCCAGTACACAATGAAAAAACATTGTAAAGTGCAGTTCAGTTGTTTTCTCTGGGTGCCTCGGGTTTTTGGAGAACCTACAAACCCTATATTTGCTCACAACCAGAAGGGTCTAGCGGATGTAGTGGTTTATTGCTTTTGTAGATCAGCCACTGTGACAAGAAGTTGCAAATGAAAATGTCACAAATGGCCTGTTGTTCTTACTCATTTTCAATATTTTTTTATTTCAACAGTTAGTTTCTTTATGAAAACATTGATGGATCTACACAAATGACCCAATACTGAATTTAGAGTTTTGCCTACTTTTCAGAAGTTTATATCTTTCCCTGATCACTCATGGGTTTCACCATGGTTTCCATCACAAACTGAAAGTAGGTAGAACGCAAACAAAGGAGTAAAACCGGGCTACCACTTTGAAAAATGTCAAAATTGTGGTATTTGTTTTTTTTAAGCTCTGCGTGTTACTGATAGCCAGGAAAATGTTGACTTTAGCATAGTGAACTTTTTGTTGATGCTTTTTTTGTGGAGCACTTGTTTCCTATTTTTCCCCAAAAGTTACAAAATATTGCAATACATTGCCTGTTTTCATAGTCCCTTCCTTGGGACTCCACAATCCATGGGTACCTTTGGCATCCCCAGAGTGTAGGAAACCTAATGGCTGGATACTTTGTGGAAATAAATTATGGGGGCCTATGCGCAAAATAGCCAAAAAGGGTTTAGGATTCTAAAGGGAAGGGTTAAAGGAGCTCATGACTATGCAGTCATATAAGCAGAACACTTCAGCGTTTGCAAATCAGATGTTTACATATTGGACTACTGGACTCTGTGTGTGCATCAGTTTGTTTGCATTTTTTTGTGGTGGATTGGTGCTAGTGCATAGATTGTAGGGTTTAAGTGTTGGCAGGGTAATCCAGAGCCTTTTTGCTGCTCATCAAGTGCACATCGATTTACAAGTGATTGAATGACTTGGATGTGGGGCATTAATATTTAAAATATGTATATTGTCCATGTTTATTAAATGCAACTAGATTTTAATACATTTCAAATTAAATTGTTCATAATTACTTAGTTTGTCATGTATGATTTGCCCCAGGTAATTACTAAAAGGACTGGGTTAGTTCACTCACTAAATAGTCAAACCTGGTCCAGCATTCAGAAGGACCAACCTAAAGCTTCCATTGAAATTCAGTACGTGAACATGTGTACTCCCTGCATATTAGAGAAAAATGTGCTGTATTTAGGAGACCAGCAAGCAAAACCCCAGTTGCTATCCAGTTCAGTGTTAGATTATGCTGGAGTTTTTGACCAACAGCATGGAGCCCTGCTGAAAATCCTGCCACCTTTCTGCGTTGATCTGAGTTAATTATAGTAAATAGCCGAAAAGATAAAAATGCCTGTTGCACCAACAGACTTGCTTGCATTTTGGGTGGTCTGTAAAGAGATTGTAAACATTCATTTAAAATGTGAATAGTAGTTTAAAGAAGTACTATCTGTGTGCTTCTAGGTGAAGGTGTACATGTGGTCATTCATTGAGTGAAACAGGACCATGTTTATAAAATGCTATAATTTTTGCCTCCTCTAGGGGAATATATGTGACAGGCTCAAGTATCCTTGGCGGTGGTGTGAAGGCTCCCAGGATTAAAACGAAGAATCTGGTCAGGTAAGCTTATCCATGTGTAGTTGTTTTTTATGTGAACCTGTATGTTTTTTGTAGAAGTTCCTTGTAGCCTAATCACATAATATAGGCATCAATCTAACGGGACATCAATTCAAACAAGCCACACTGTGTAATGTGATTCTTTCTTGCCATCTCACTCTTGCAAGTCATTTCACAAGGTGTACACATTAACTCTGTCTCTGGAAAAATGTTGGATCTGAAAGGTAGATGGAGTTTAGTCACCAGGTTGGTGGGGTTATCACACAATCTGTTACTGATACCATATGAATGTTGCATTTACTTGCTGTTGGGGTCTGGCAGGATGTTTCAAGCACTGAAGGAAACCTTTAGGATGTTAAAGGTGTTTTCTTCATCTCGTGATGATATTGGTGAACCCAAAGGGCATCATAAACATGTGTAAGCCTTCCTAGCTGTTTTGATATTTTCTTTAATGCTGTAAGCTCATTGTGGTGGAAGGTTCTTAGTAGTTGGCTTTTCCCATTTTCCTTTTCAAATTATTATCGGCTGTAGCTGTTGGGTGGGCATCTGTTTTGGTGACTGCATTCAATCCTCTAATTCACACAAACTGTGCTACCAGTCAACTCTTACATAATAATCATTGAAATATTTAAAAGAATAGGTTACCCTTCAATCACAACTTGGGTTAACTTATTTTCTAACCTTCCTAAGATGTAGTCCCCAATCTTGTCTGACTTATGGCGTTGTTCTGACCTTGCAGACATGCTCACTGTGGTACAGAAATGTCCTCCTGGAAACTGAGTCCAGCAGTGCCTTGTTTCCGTTGGATAGGGCTAAGGCGAGATAAACATCATCCACTTCCATTTGGTTTGTCTCCAAATGTCTGTGAAGACCTAGTCCCAGGGAAAATGAAGGCTGGTGGCTAAACTAGGTCACTAAATGCTCACCGTTCATGTGGCTCATGACCAGAATCTATCTGTGACCCAGTGACTAACAACTCCCTTGATGAAAAAGAACTTTGTACTACTACCTGCAGGTGCCTTATTTGAACCCTAGTCCCAGGTACCACAGAACATGCATATTGTTTCTAACCGTGACCATCCCCTGAAGCCAGGTGGTGCTATGAGACTTTAAAGGCTGTTCTACAAGGTACCTGAAGAAGTGACATAATGAATCCATAAAAGATGAAGCAAGAGCTTGATAACAAATTTTGTTCTTTAATATGTCAACAACTATATTCAGATTTTGCACAATGCCTTCGGTGTCATGTCATCTGATATTTTCAGGGCACCAGCCTTGTAGACATTTTCGAAGGATGGGCCTGGTATTCGAGATGCTGTTGGTGCCTTGGTAACGAAAATGACATAGGTACTTCTGAGCTCTGACCAAAGATACCCCCAAGGC
Source organism: Pleurodeles waltl (assembly GCF_031143425.1). Classification (NCBI taxonomy): domain Eukaryota; kingdom Metazoa; phylum Chordata; class Amphibia; order Caudata; family Salamandridae; genus Pleurodeles; species Pleurodeles waltl. The sequence continues at coordinate 958,450,319 of NC_090443.1, forward strand.
CAGCCAAAAGAGAGGGGGCAGGTTCTTCCTGGCAGCTCTGAAGGACTGGAGTTCTAAGTAGAAGTCTAAATTTGGGTGACCATGAGACTGTGGTCCAATGAAAAGAGACCTTTAATAAATCTCCTTTCTGTTCCCATCGGGAGTGTAAGAGAAATATAGGGCACGGTCCAGGGAGCACCTCAACTCCTTTAATTTGAGATGGAGCAACTTCAAGTGACCTTTCACCGTTTGTCAGATTTGGGTAATTGGAGAGCTATGTTGGCACTTTTCAGTATGCACAGACGAAGACTCTTTAGCATGCTGTTTTCAGTGTCCGTTTGGAGAATAGTTTTATCAGTTTGCTTTCTAATGAATACATAAGGTGCATATTGCTCATCAGTTGCCCACCTCCTCTATAGTAAGCATATATTGATTTGTGTTTTTATTTCTTTGGCTCTGACTTCATGTTATGGTCTGTGAAGCTCAGAAAAATAGAAACATGGGCACTGGCTACCTTATTGACTTTTCTTGACTGTATAAGTCAGGTTTGGTGCTTCACAAATCCATTGCTAGAAGCGCCCACCAGCATCTTGCAATAGTGAATTGAAATAGTATGAAAAGTCTCAAGATCCAGACTGATGCCTGGGAATAAGTTTCACCTGGCCCCTTTGAGGATCACTCATATGCATCAGAAGGAACGTTGAAGAACTTATTCTTCAGGTACTTTCCTGGCAGGGATCTATATACGCACAGCCCACTCCTGTCTCTCAAAGCTTGCATCTGGTAAAATGGGTAAAACCATCAAAAGGAGCACTCCATCCAGCTTGACACATGCATCTGTTCTTGACTTGTCCCCAATAATTAAACATATACATCACTTACTAAGCTCGATATCTGATAGAGACTTCTTGCTGCAGAGTCCTTACCTTTTATATTTCCCTGGTGTCCGCTTCAAATCTGGAATTTTTCTGCTGAGCGGTACCCTGCGCGTGCCATCGGGTGGCGTTGTTCGGATCAGAGTGCGTCTTCTGGCTCTGCATGGCATTGTTGGAGCCGTCTGTGACGTCCGTCTTCTTTTTAGGTGCCACGCGTATGTCAGTTCTTTTCCTTCCACGCCAGTTAAGCGCAGATCTGGGAAGAGATCCCCTTTTTTCGACTTTTGTCAAAGCTTTTCCATTGTCTGAGACGATGTCTTTGAGAAAGACGGGATTCAAGCAGTGTGGTGCATGTCATCGCACCGTGTCGGTTACGGATCCGCACCAGGTGTGTGTCTGGTGCCTTGAAAAGGACCACGATTCGAAGTTGTTTCAACTGTCGAGCCATGGCTCCAAAGGCCTTGAGAGAGAGATCTCTCAAGCTTCTAGCGGCCCGGCAGCCGTCTTCGGTTAGTGCAACTCCGAGGAGGTCACGGTCCCGCTCTAGGAGGAGCCCCAAGTCATCTTCCTCACATTCGAGGTCTTCGGGCATTCAGGTAAGAGGTACAAGAAGAAGAAGTCCAAGAGGACTTCGACTTCTCCACGCTTGTCGGCCGATGAGGCGTCTATGGAACATTGACGTTCCGAGCGTGGCTCCGCGGAGCCGTCGCCAGGGCCAACTCCACGTCTTCCCCCTCAAAGATTTTTCCGAGGCTATGTGCCTTGTTTTTGAGTGGGCTGCACCCTCAGATGGGACATCGGCGCCTTAGGGGACCCTGGGATCCGATAGTGGATCTAGGCCGGTGCCAGTATCTCAGTCGACCTCCTCCGGCGCCGGGCCAGACGTTCATTCCGGATGATCCGGAGCCAGAACGATGCGATTCCGACTTTTACGGTGCTGATTAGGCCCAGATCAGTGCCTGAGGCTTATTCAGAACAGCTAGGCACAGGAGAGGGGTAGGAGGTGTCTGAGGACCCTTTAGAATGACTTGGAGCATGAACAGGACTGCTACGAGGGTCTAGGATAAGCCAGTGGACTGGTTACTTCTCTAGATGCTGGCATGTTCTCTCTTCCCGCTGTGGCTATGGAGGAGGGTGCATCTTATGCCATGGTGGTGCATAGGGCAGCTGAGGTCTTGGACCTAGACTTGTCTACGGTGCCAGTCAGGACTAATCTCCTAACAGAGGTGCTTCAGCCGGGGGTTTCTACATTGGAGCCGATGTTACCCTTCAGTTAAGCCCTCACGGATGTCCTTCTGGGAACATGGTCCAAACCCAGCATGGGGGCTCCTGTGAATAGGACAATCGGCTGCCGCCATAGACCTGCTCCAAATGACCCTAGTTTCCTCACCCAACACCCCACCCCAGAGAGCTTGGTGGTCCAAGCCTCGACATCCCGTGGTGCCTTCCCTTCCGCCCCTCCGGATAGGGAATCCAAGAGGCTGGACCAACTTGGAAAGAAGTTGTTTTCTTCCTCCAGCCTGGCATTGAGGTCAGTAAACACCTCTTGCCTATTGGACTGTTTTTCCCATACTTTATGGGAATCTGTGGCACAGGTGCTGCCCCAGGTCCTGGAGGGATTATGGGACACTCTCACTCAGGCTGTCAAGGATGGGAGAGATGCAGCTAAGTTTACAATCAGGTGTGGCTTGGACACAACTCACTCGCTGGGCAAGGCGATTTCTTCGACATTGGCGCTACTTCGCCATGCCTGGCTACGTTCTACTGGCTATTCAGGGAATGTCCAGTCAAGTTTGACGGACATGCCTTTTGATGACTCACCTTTTTGGTGAGAAGGCAGACACTGCGCTTGAGAGGTTCAAGGATTCTCAAGCTACGGACAGATCCTTGGGCCTTTCTACGCTGGCTCGTCAGCAGTCTGTCGTTCGTCTCTTTTGAGGCTTCGGAAGTGGCGCAGTATCACGCCAGCCACAAGTTAGCCCCCGGCTTCACAGCATCCTGTGCCAGAGGTCAGCCACCACACAGCCCCCCTCTTCCGCAGCGCCCAAGCCCTCCTAGTATAGTTCTGCAAGACCATGTCCGTCCAGTTGGAGGAAGGATTCATTTTCATCTCCCTCACTGGCACTCCATCACATCGGACAAATGGGTCTTGCAGATCATACAGAAGGGGCTATTCCCTCCCCTTCCATTCTTTCCCTCCCTATCCCTCCGGTAAAAGAACGGCTGATGGAGTATCATCTGGTCTTGCTCCGCAAGTGATTTACGGCTCTCTTGGCCAAGGGAGCCATAGAAAAGGTCCCGATGTCAGAAGTAGGCAGTGGTTGTTATTCCCGCTACTTTCTGATTCTCAAAAAGAACAAGGGTCTTCGCCCTGAAGTGGATTTAAGGGATGTCAAACTCTTCCTCAAAAAGGATAAATTCAAGATGCTCACTCTTGCTCAGGTCTTGTCTGCCCTAGACCATGGAGACTGGATGGTAGCGTTGGACTTGCAGGATGCGTATTTTCACATCCCCATCCTGCCCACCCACAGGCGTTACTTGCGGTTCAAGGTGGGCCACGAGCACTTTCAGTTTACCGTGCTCCCTTTCGGTCTCACCAGTGCCCCTCGGTGTTCACGAAAGTGATGGCAGTGGTGGCAGCTCATCTGCGCAGGTTAGGGATTTCAGTCTTCCTCTACCTGGACGACTGGCTGTTGAAGGCTCCGACGCCCCAGGCTCTCGTCATCCCCCTCCAGACAACGGCGAACCTCTTGCACTCGCTGGGGTTCACTATAAACGTGCCAAAGTCACACCTGACTCTCTCAGAAGCTCACTTTCATCGGAACTGTTCTGGACACAGTGCAAACTAGGGCCTATCCTCCCGAGCAGCGAGTCCAGGATAACGTTGTGATACTGATGTTTCAGCCTATATCCTGGATTTCGGACAGACCGACTCTGAGGCTGTTGAGACTCATGGCTTCCTGCATCCTATTAGTGAAGCATGCCAGATGGAATATGAGGGCTCTGCAGTGGGACCTGAAGTTCCAATGGGCACAGCATCAGGGAAATCTTTCTGACATGGTTCGGATATCAAGGGAACTGCAAAGGATCTGCAGTGATGGTTAGTGAACTGCGATTGGGTCAAGGGCAGACTCCTCTTCCTTCCCCAACCAGATTTTACAGTAGTGATAGATGTGTCACTTCTGTGATGGGACGGCCATCTGGGAGAGGTAGAGATCAGGGGCATCTGGTCTCCGGCGGAATCAGGAGTCTATATAAACTTGTTGGAGCTTCGGGCGATCCGGCTAGCATTAAAGGCATTTATTCCTGTTGTGAAAGGGAAAGTAGTGCAGGTGTTCACGGACTACACTACTGCAATGTGGTACTGCAACAAGCAGGGCAGTGTGGGCTTGTGGACCCTTTGTCAAGAGGATCTATGTCTCTGGACATGGCTTGAACATCCGGGCATAACCCTGGTGGTTTAACACCTGGCAGGTTCTCTGAACGCCAGAGCAGACGAACTCAGTCGGAGATGCTTATCGGATCACGAATGGTGTCTACATTTGGAGGTGGTGCAAGGACTCTTTCAGCAGTGGGGAGAGCCTTGGTTCGATCTGTTCGCCTCCAAAGAGAACGCACAATGTCCGCAGTATTGCACGTTGGAGTTTTTAAGGTGGCTATCGCTAGACGACGCCAGTGGAGCTCAGGCCTCCCGTACGCCTTTCCGCCCATATCACTTCTGCCCAGAGTTCTCAAGATCGACCGGGCCCAAGTAATCCTAGTGGCTCCGGATTGGGCACGAAGAGTCTGGTATCTAGAGCTTCTCAAAATGAGCATCAGTCCTCCAATCAGGTTGCCCCTTCGGGAGGATCTTCTGTCGCAGCAGCAGGGGAAGGTTCTCCACCCGAACCTGTCAACTCTGCAACTTCATGCGTGGAGATTGAGCGGCGGCAGTTGATGGTTTATGACCTCCCTCCTGAAGTCTGTGAGGTCATTCTGGCAGCCAGGTGTCCCTCTACTAAGATTGTTTACACCTGTTGTTGGAAACGTTTTGTATTATATTGTACAGAGAGGTCTATTGATCCTCTGTCTTCTTTTCTTTCTAATATCCTTCTGTTCATTTTGTCACTCGCCCAACAGGGTTCCTCCTTAGGGACTCTTAAGTGCGATCTTTCTGCCTTATCAGCTTTTTTTTTTGCTTGCTTGATCAACAGTCCTTGTTTAAGTCTCCTACTGCACAGAGATTCTTAAAAGGGCTTGTACATATGTTTCCACCTACGCCTTTTGTTATTCCCCAGTGAGACCGTAATCTAGTGCTCACTTTTCTTATGTGTGCTCCTTTTGAGCCTTTACATAATTGTCCTCTCCGGCTGTTCACTATGAAAACAGCCTTCTTAGTGACGATCACATCTGCCAGGAGAGTGAGTGAGATGCAGGCTTTATCATCGAAACTGCTGTGACCCCTTTCCATGTGGGTCAAAATATCACCCTGCCCACCTTCTTTGCTCCACCGCATCCCTCTAAAGAAGAGCAGCGTCGCCATCGGCTGGACCCAAAAAGATGGTTACCGTTCTACCTTGACCACACAAAAGATTTCTGGGTGGACGACCAACTCTTTGTGGTGGCATGTTGGTGCAAAGAAGGGGCAGGCAGTCCAGAAACAAACCATTTAGCGCTGGGTCTTTCTCTGCATTAAAATTTGCTACGCTTTGGATAAAAAGCAGCCTCCTGAGGGCTTGAGAGCTCACTCTACCAGAGGGAAAGCTGCTACTGCAGCATAAGCTCGAGGCGTGCCGGTACTAGACATCCGCCAGGCGGCAATGTGGGCTTCCTTGCACACGTTTGCAAGACACTACTGCCTGGATAGCCAGGTTAGAAGAGAGGGACATTTTGCTCGCTCAGTCCTGCAGGACTTCCTTGTGTGAAGTATATCTTCGCAGCCCACCACCAGGAGTTAAAGCTTGGATATCTTTTCTAAGGTATGGAATCTGCAGCTAGAAGTCTCTATCAGATGAACAAGTTACTCACCTTCAGTAACGAATCTGATATCTAGCTGCAGATTCATTACACCCACCCAAGCCTCCCCGCTCTGCGGATATATATTATGTTTTTCAGATTTTTACCCTTTCTCCAGGGCATGTCTTTTTGCTCAAACAATCAGAAGAAAAATTAGAAAAATACAATTAAAATAAAAAATAAATAAAAAAAAGTTGGTTCTTCCATGACTCCGCGCTTCTGGCGTGGGAAGTTGTGGAGAAGAACTGACATATGCGCGCCATGGTGATGCCTATAGAGAAGACCGTGAGGTCACAGATGGCTCTGACGACGCTACGTGGAGCTGACGACGCCACCCAACGGTGTGTACAGGGTACTGCTCAGTAGAAAAATTCTGGATTCGAAGCTGAAGCCAGGGAATTCTAAGGTAAGGACTCTGCAGCTAGATAGTCTCTACCTGATATCTACCTGATAATTCGTTACCGAAGGTAAGTAACTTGTTCTTTTGGTTGGTTGGAATATTTTTCTGCTGTTTGTGATCAGTCAATTACAAACTTATTTTATTCCATAGACAACGCATTGTTATAGTCAGGGGCAACCTTTGAGTTCTGGTGTGTTGCAGGCTATATAGCAGAAAAAGAATGCAGCCTTCCTGAGAGGACTAATCACTTCAGAAATTACACCATGTTGCACAGTCTTTCTTTGTGCTGCCCACCAACATGTTTTCTCTCTTTGCAGTATTATTTTCTGTGAGGCTGTGGCAATCTACGGAATTATTATGGCCATAGTTATCAGCAACATGGCAGAGGTAGGTTTGAATTTCCACTATCTTTGATTTGGTTTTTTAAATTATTTTCTGTGAGGTTTGGATGGTCCCATTTAATTTTGAAAATATGCTGTCTATGCTTTAGCTGGGCTATTGTCCCTGATGGGCCTTGCCAAAGGTCTGTGTATGCTCCATAGAACCCAAAATGTGCCACCAAAAGTGTTTGTTTGCCTAGTGCTGCATGGACACAGAGCATACAAAAGTATATGCATAATAGATTAGTTACCACAGAAACAGTGACTCACTTGATTGATAGGCTGTTGTCTAATAAAGATGCTGAGCTTGGTTTCTTTGAACCAGCTGCCCCTGAAAAGTGTATCCAACAGCCAAAGATTGTGTTTGTGTGAATTATTTAAAACCGCAACAGAGTACCGACCATAAATTCATTAAAGAGAGATTAAAAAAAATTATGGGTACCGCTCTTTGACCTCAAAACAGAATCTTTAAATTGATGATCATAAGAGATGGCCATTCTGCAAGCGGTCCCTTAACTATATTTATGCAAACTATCATAACTACTATAATTTAAATATTTTTTTGTACAATCTCAAAATTATATCTTTGTTTTAAGACATCTGCTCTCCGGCTTAAAGCCAGAAGTGGCCTAAGTTTGTGTGTGCAGACTGTCATTATTTTCACAAAAAAGTTTCAACCATACACGGCCATTATTTAATGGCAAAAGCAAACATGAATATTGCTTTTACCATTAAATAATGACTTTGAGATAGGGTCAAGCTTGTAGTCTTGCCTTCGAGCTGAACTAAACAAATTTAATACCAAAATAGATTTCAATTTCACTGTGAATATTCTATAACCTTTCTCATGTGAACTGTGACAGTTTAAAACTGAATGGTTTTCAGTCTCAATCCTATTAGACTTTTTAGTGCCGTAGTCAGAAAAGATATGACCATGAATGAGACCTAATGCCATTCCGCTCTTAATGTTCTGGCCAGTGCATTGGTCTTGCAGTATCCATCTAGGCACTGAAAATCCTGAACTGGGTCGGGAGTAAGCTGGCTTCCCTCGCCCGAACTTGATTTGTACGACTTTATTTGAGCCTAATCTGAATCTTTGTGGCAGAATTTGGTAAGCAGAATTGTTTTCTAAATGAACAGCACTCAGCCATGACAAGCCAACTTGCTGGCTTTTCTCTTTTATTTTAAGGCTGACCATAATTTCACATTTGACTATTACAAATGGAGCAAATGATGGGTCGGAAAGGTCATTAAACAACTGGTACAATTCAGGATTCAGGGCTGTAGTGTTTCTTCTTTGGTAGTCCCTATGATATTGATGCGCACCCTTTTCCTTAAATTAGACCCCACATGTTTGTAGGAGGCTACACAATGGATTACACAAACATTCATGTCTTCCTAAGTTTTTGACTAGAAACAAACATTTTAGATTTGTCAATGTCACTCACTTATTACCATTGCAGCAAGGTCACTAGATAATTCAGTGACTGTTGTAAACTGACCAGGGGTTTAAAGTGCTATTAAATGCATACAATACACACCTTCATACTCTTATATCTGGACGGTGACATTTAACTCAATGGCTTTTTAGACTGCACACTGTTCTACAGGAAGTGCATCCTACATACTGCAGCACACCTTGTCAAGGGCCTGAATAAATGCAGTGTTTTAATCTTCACTACGATGAAACTCCTAGCTGCATTGGCCGTCCCACATCTCCAAAACCAGCCCCATCATCTACAAAGCCATTGCGACCAACCATCCCTATCCTACTTGGCTGACATCCTTACCACCTCTAGTGGTTCTTTGCACAACTTCATCTAGGACACACTATAGGTTTCATTATAGAGGTTTGAACAGTTTATTGGCAGTTCCACACAGTCTAGTTAAAAGAAAAGCCTAGTCCCCTGAACGCTTCCCTGATTGTTTTGGAGATGTGTGTTTTTTCTTTTCCCTCTTGTAGAACACCAACTCCCAAATGTCTGGTTCACTTCTCCTCAAAAACACAAAGTTCTCCACGTTACCACTGACTCAGCTAAAGGGTAAAACTATTTCGGCACTTCTGAGTGATAATTGCTGCCTGGGCATCTGGTCTTGCCCACCTCTTTCACCCGCTAAATTCTTTCTGTGCCGTTACTGTGTATCCAGTCTTACTGTTCTAGTGCCATTAATTATGACCGTGCAAAGGAACGTTTGGAGTACCTGCTTGTGAGCACTGTCCTTTCTGTAGACCATGGTATTGTGGAATACAGCTCCTCTAGCACTCACACAGCTGTTTTATGTAGAGAGAGATATGCTTGGGTCCCTTGCCTGCTGGTCTCATCTTCAGCTCTTCTCCTGTCTTCTGAATACCCTCTGGGAATGCTGCCACTACTTACAGCTCCTCCGGCTCTTCCCCACTACATATTCAGTCTGGTCTTTCTTCTCCTGCTGAGTTTGTCCCACTTGGCTCCTTGCTCCAGCTCGTGCCCGACCATCTCTTTTCAGTCTGTCTTGGCTGTTAATCGTGTCACAACATTCCCTTTTCCTTCTTCTAGCTCCAGCGCACTGCCTTTCCTCCTCCTCGCTCCTTTTCAGTTCCTGGTCCAGATCCAGAAATGATCTCACCAGTTTTTCAGGGTCTCGTCCACTGTTCCTTTTGCTAGTCTGCAACCGTCTATCTCTGGTGGCCTCTGTAACTATCTTAGTTGTGTGTGAATCTTAGTTGTGTCTGAAATGGATCTAGTTCCCTTTTTTCCATCTCCTCTCTTTGAAGAACACTACTATGCAGCAAAGTAATGGTCTGCTTTCCCTCTCATAACTTGGCTACCCTCCAGTGCCTTTGGTCCTGTACAGCATCCCTTTTGGCTTTTTTGGCTATGTTTACGCTATTGAGACCACCTAGCTCACTACCATATCAAGCCATACTAAAAAGATGCCCTAAAGTGAGGTGGAAAGCTCTCCTTATTTCCCCAACTCTCTCATATCCACAAGGTTAAGGTTGCCTGCCTCATCCATTGGCATAGTAATTCTTTGGGAAATTGAGGCTTTGCGGCCAACTTTAACATGCACCTAGGTGTCGGTAGTAAGTGTTTAGGCTGTCCTTAGCAAAATTGTGGACAGTCTCTAGTCTGTTAAGTTGTGCCACAAAGCCCCTCTGTCCATGCCACAGGAGGGTGCTCGAAAATTGAGAAAGCAAGCATTAGGTATCTCAATCTTCTTTTTTTTTTTTTTTGTATTTAAATTCTTTATTAATTTTATAACAAAAATAAACATAAAATTGTTCATTGATGATATTAAAATAAACCATGAATATTTAGAAACACCAAGTGTACAATTAGAAAAAGCCTTCCATAATAATTTCGTATTAAATATTAACAATGAAAAACAATAAAGAAAACAAGAAATACACAAACTATTAAAGAATATATAAACAAATTTCTATATCGATATACTTTCCTATAATAAAATAAAAAGAGAGAAATTGTCAATCATTTAAACTACAAGACATCTATACTATGAATAGATAAACGAGATTTAATAAAAGGAGAAAAAAAAAAAAACACAGAAATAAGGATAATTCTCCTTGACCATCATAGAAGGTAAAAATGTGAAGGGAAAAAAAAAGAATCCCAATTATTCTAAGAAGGAGCCCCATATACTATCAAATTGTTTTAGATTATCGTTCAGTTATCATTCTTTCAAACTGTGCAATTTCAAACATATCCTTCAACCAGGATTGGACTGTTGGTAAAAATTGGATTTCCAAAAACGCAATATATTAACTTTAGCTATAGTAATTGCCGTAGTTAACCATATGAACAACTCTGGAGAAATTCTACCCATTCCATGGATGTCATGTAACAAAAATAATCTGGGTGATTGAGACGAGATATTGGGAACAATTTTTCCTAAACGGTTTGATATTTGTGTCCAAAGTTGTTGGATCTCAGGACATTCCCATAAAATATGTACCATATCACAATTGGATTGATGGTATCTCTAGCCATCGGAATTTGGACTGAGTTAAAATGAATTAAAATTTTGGAAGGTGAACAATGCCAACAATTTAGAATTTTGAAATAATTAAATTTTAACCTCACATCACGAAGGCCCTGATTATAATTCTGCAGAGCCTTAGCCCATTCTTTATGTGAATAAGTAATAGTAAGTCGTGTAGACCACCATGTTTTTAAAGTTTCAGATGTATCGTCTGAAAAAGATTTATTGAGTAATAGAGAATATAAACCCGAATACTGTGCCTTTGAAATTTTTCCATATAAAGAAAGAACGAGCAATGGATGAATGTGTTATAGGATCTATATTCAAGTTTGTTATGGAGTTTTGAATAGACAATAGTAGAACATAATTGTTAAATTTTGATTTCGGAAGTTTATACGTCTCTTGCAGTTGTGAGAATGATTTAAAGGAATTATTCTGTGTACATAAATCTGATAAAGTATTAATTTTATAATTTCTCCAGACAAACCAATTATAAATAATTGCAGAATTATTCCATATTGAGGTATCTCATTCTTGACGTGGACCGAGCGTTGAATCTGCAGTGCAGTGGCCAGGAGAGGGGCCATTTGTTACTAATTTAGTTTTTGGCTAAATATAGTTAAAAAGACTGAGTGCATAAGTAGTAGCAGTGGCGGCTGATGAAGCTCAAAAACGGTAGGGCGTCAAATGAAACCATAGTATTTCCATTAGCGACCGAGTAGGTATAGGTGAAGGTGCACGCAGGGTGCACAGTTTGTTAAAACAGAGGTTGGGCCTTGCAAGGAGGCCATTTAGATGAATAGACAGCACTAGTCTGGTCAGAACGGTGCAGACTAAAATCAACAGTTTTAATGAACAAAAGAGAAGAAGACAAAGAAGCTCTGCTGAGCACTTTCTAGGGCATGTTTTATAGGTCTAATTGCACATTTCTCTTGTCCGAACAACAGGATAAGAATGTGTATTATAGTTCGCTCTTTTAAAATTGTTCTCAAATGGACCGTTATTTTGCACTCCCATGTGTGCTTAACTGGACTCCTCTATTTGGCTCCGTAAAGTTATGCGGTGAAAGAATAGCAAATCATGTCACAGGACGATTAAATGTTTTAAACTGCAATAGAAAAGCTGACCCGGACCTGCACCTATTGCCTTTGAGCCAACCCCGACCGAGACAGCAGTCAAAACAGGGATCACGTGCCGTTCCACCACGTCGGACGATTGGAGCCTTTCACTGGAGGTTTGTGTTCAGTTTCCACCCTCCATCCCTAACTCTGCACCTCCTCAGATGGTTAGTGGGAGCAGCAGTGTGTGTGCGTGTCTGTCACGTGGTGGCACTTCACTGGCGCACCTGTGGTTTTATTTATTTTTTTTTTTTTTATTATCAAAACCCATTTCTGACAGTGAGTAGATACCAGGCTTACAGCACCGTGAAGTCTAGAAAGAGAAAACAGTGAGTTGTGTGGAGGCACTTAGGTCGCACACAATGACATACACAGGTATAAGAGTCCAGAACTGAGAGGTCACCTCCGGAGCAGATGTCATCATAAATATCTGGAGTGTCCACAAGCCCAGAAATGGAGAAAACATGAAAGACAGAAACCTCACTGACCTGTTCAGTGCACTGTTTGGTGCATCGGGGGACGCTCAACAGTGGAACTTCCACTGTTTGTCTTTAAAGGGCTACTGGTCGTAAAGCCATGTCTTTAGGTGTTTCCTGAAAGTTAAGAGGTCTTGGGTCTATCGAAGGCGGAGCGGTAGGGAGTTCCAGGTCTTGGCGGCCAGGTGGGAGAAGGATCTTCCTCCGGCGGTGGTGCGGCGGATGCGGGGAACGGAGGCGAGGGCGAGGCTGGCGGAGCGAAGGTTGTGGGTGGGGGTGTGGAAGGTGAGTCTTTCGTTGAGGTAGGTTAGGCCTGTGTTGTGGAGGGCCTTGTGTGCGTGGACGAGGAGTTTGAAGGTGATCCTCTTTGGTATTGGTAGCCAGTGTAAGTCTCTGAGGAGGGGGGTGATGTGGTGGCGGTGTGGGACGTCCAGAATGAGTCAGCGGATGCGTTCTGGATTCTTTGCAGCTTTGTTTGGAGTTTGGTTGTTGTTCCTGCATGTAGGGTGTTTCCATAGTCCAGTCTGCTGCTGATCAGGGCGTGGGTGACCGTTTTCCTGGTTTCGACGGGAATCCACTTGAATATTTTTCGGAGCATGTGGAGGGTGTTGTATCAAGAAGAGGAGATGGCGTTAACCTGCTGAGTGTGGAATCCAAGATGAATCCCAGGTTGCGTGCGTGGGTGGTGGTGTGGATCCTAGGGAGGTGGGCCCCCATGCTGAGGGGTTTGCTCCGAAGATGAGGATCTTTGTCTTGTCAGTGTTTAATTTGAGGCGGCTTGCTTCCATCCAGCTGGCGATGGCTTGGAGCCCATTGTGGAGGTTGTTTTTTGCAGCTGTAGGGTCTTTTGTGAGGGAGAGGATTAGCTGAGTGTCGTCTGCGTAGGAAATTATGTTGGTGTGGTGTGTTCGTGCGATGTTGGCAAGTGGGGACATCTACACGTTGAAGAGCGTGGGGCTGAGTGACGAGCCCTGGGGGACGCCACAGATGGTTCTGGAGGCTTCTGTTATGAACGGTGGAAGGCGACTCTCTGGGTTCTGCCTGAAAGAAATGATGAGATCCAGTTGAGTGCTTTGTCGCGGATTCCGGCGTTATGGAGGCGTGTGCGGAGAGTGTGATGACAAACCGTGTCGAAGGCTGCGGAGAGGTCCAGGAGGATGAGTGCTGCAGTTGCTCCTTCGTCGAGCATGGTCCTGATGTCGTCTGTGGCAGCAATGAGTGCGGTCTCGGTGCTGTGGTGTTTGCGGAATCCGGATTGGGAGGTGTTGAGTGCCTTGCTGTCTTCCAGGAATCGGGATAGTTGGCTTTTCACGATTTGTTCGATTACTTTGGCTGGGAACGGGAGGAGGTAGATTGGTCGGTAGTTCTTGGGGTCGTCTGGGTCTGCCTTGGGTTTTTTCAGCAGGGCATTGACTTCTGCGTGCTTCCAGCTTTCTGGGAAGGTGGCTGACTTGAAGGAGCGGTTGTTGGTGTTGCAGAGGTGGGGAGCGATGATGATATTTGCATTATTGAAGATATGGTGTGGGCAGGGGTCCGATGGTGATCCGGAGTGGATGGAGGCCATGGTGTTGGCGGTGTCTTCTGTGTCTTCCTTTGCCAAGATTGTGAACATTTATTTGTTCAGTTTGGGAACAGAGTAGAACTTTTATTGACTTTATTTTTTTCACTTCCCTAGTTAAGGCCCTTCACCTTTCTGAAGGCTGCTGTACGAGCCAGGGATTAGGTTTTGCAAACATTTGCATGTTTTTTTTTTTTTATTATAGTTGCTTCCTTTAACAGCAATCTTTCTACTGCTTTGTCCTGTATTTGGTTCTTTGTAATATTAGACAGGTAGATTAATTGGCTCAGAAGGTAAATAACTTGAGGAGAGGCTTCTGTTGTGAAAGTTGCTATGCTACATAGTGAGTCCATATTACCTGTGTGCACAATCCCTGAATGGCACCTATCGTTTTTAAGTGGAGAGATTTATCAGTGAGGGATCTTTGATTAGAATTTTGTTAGCAAAGATTGCGATGATTTTTTTTTTTTTTTTTTTTAAATCATAACGAACTCCACATATATTTAACTTCTAAATTTTTTAACGTAATGTGTACATATCTCTAAAATTAGTGGGTTAATGTCTGAATCTTGTTAAAGTGATACTTCTGCCAATCATTGCTGTGAGGGCCAAATTGTGAAGGTTTAAAAAAATATTTCCCCTAACTTCCTTGCCCCTCGCCACCCATCACCACCTGCTCGCCCCTTTTTTGTTTCTTTCCTCTACATTGAAACAGAACTACATGAGATTCCCCAGGACAATATAGTGATTATTCATCTCAACAACTTAATGTTGAGTTTAAATTGAAGTTTGAAGTTGAGCCGCCACTGCTTTGCTTCTCATGAAAGGTGCCTAAATAATGGCTTACTTTGTTTGTTTTTCAGCCTGTCTTGCATCTCATTTTGATTCTTAATACTTCTGGCGGGCGACTCTCTAATAGTTGTTTTCCTCGTCGTTTGTCCATCTAGTCTCATTCTTTGTTTTTAGTCTTAGGTAGGGAGACATATTTCAATCAACCTCTTATTTGGGCCTCCTACTTTAATCGTATTTTTCGTTCGCCTTTCAAGTTCTTGAAAGGCGGCTCGATTTCAGGATCTGAGATTGTTCTGATGTACAAAAAGGGCACTAAAGACGACTCCTAGAATTACAGACCCATCAGCCTCATTGATGCATCCCGGAAATTATTCTCCCGTCCTATTGTAGGAAAACGCCATTCTCTCAGACATTCAGGCAGGATTCAGAAACTGGGTCAGCACAGTCAAACTTTACATTTCTGCAACATATACTGAAAACAGTAATGCTAGACAAAAGCCACTTAAATGTGGTCTTTGTTGATTTAAGATCAGCTGTTCATTCGATCCCTGGAGCCAAGCTGTGGGAAGTTTTGAAGCAGATGGGTGTCCCTGCCAACTTTCTGCCTTTTTAATTGACATGCTGCTAATACTGCTCCTGTTAGATATGGGAGCAAAGGTGAGCTTACTGACCCCTTTAAGATCGTGACTGGTGTCTGCCAGGGGTGTCTGCTGGCACCGATACTTTTGACACTTTACATTAACGATGTAGTAAAGGCTCTTGATATCCCTGGCAATGATGCACCTAAATTGGATCCACATAAAATCTCCACAATGCTTTTTGCAGATGACACACTCTTAATTTCTAAAACTGGTCTGCAGGCAATAGTTGATTGCTTCCTAGGTTTTCGCAGCGTCCAGGGCCTTGAACTCAATATAAGTAAAACCAAATTCATGGAATTCAACCCCTGCAAAACAGGAAGGGCGAATATCTTGGTGCAGGGCATAACCCTGGAGCAAGATCAAGAATTTGTATATCTGAGGAGGGTCTGCTTAACCCACAAGTTGAGTTGAATATGCACGTTAGCAAGAGCTCCCTGAAATTCCAGCAAGAATCTGGTGCCATGATTAAAATGTACAGGAAAGCAGTGGAGACTTACAATCTAAAAGCTCAGTCCTGCATGGTGCAGAGCTTTGTGGTTACGTAAGTCCATACCTCTCCAAGCCAGAAAACAGGTTTGTTAGAAGTCTCCTTAACCTCCCACACAGTGCTTCTCGTCTTCCCCAACTCATGGGCATTGGTTATTATCTAATTGATCTTAGTATGATGCTCTGACCCATTACGTGCTGGCAAAGGCTTTGTATCACAGTCTTATTGCTCTGAGTTGTCTTATGCCATGGAAACTATGTTTTTCTTCCTAAGAGCGCTGGCATCAGCACTTTGTATGTGATTAATGGTACCTTACTTCTTGTGCACCATGTTTTATGCATCGTATTTTTTTTTTTTTTTTTTATTCTGCTGTTGTTGAATACTGTGTTTTATGGTTTGTGGTATCTGAAATAAACAGTTTTGATACATACATACACGCAAACATTTGTGAACCTAGCTAGGGAAAAACACACTCATAATAGGCGGATGCCCAGAGATACAATTCAGCGGAGTTTTACAACAAGGCAGAACATTCATGACAAGTCACTCATGTTGTGGAGAGATGTAGTATTTTCTGAAGAGGTAGGTCTTAAACTCCTTTTTTTTGTCTGCATGAGGAATTATCACTTCTAAAGCTAGCTGGGATTTTCTGCCGGTTTGTGGAAGCTTAGACAATGGCTAGTCTTCTGTTTTTCTCTTTTATTTTATTATTATTATTTTTTTGCAGGTGTTTGGTGCTAGCCAAGGACACTAGAGACTGTGGTGCTGGCCAGGTGTCTGGTGCTGTTCTGGCTTCTAGTTTGGTACTATCCACCTCTGAGTTAGTTTATCAGCTAGCTATACAGCTCCACAATTTCTAGTGTCCATGGCCAGTGAAGCTTCTCCGGGGTTGGGGGTGGTATGTAAACCTTATTTTGGTCTTTGAGCTGTGATTTGGCATTCAAGCACTCAGGATCTGCAATTTCAAGTGGTCCAGCCTGGAATCTGGGAAGCTGCAAATGCCACCATACGGTTACGAGGGAGCTTGAGCATAGGCTTTTATCCTGATGTCTGTTTTAGAGAGAAAATGCTTCACTACGTACAGGTGGTAGAGTTGTTACCATGCTGTTTTCTTCACTATGTGTGCATTGAAGGAGAGGTTGCCGTTTGGAGAAGCCACATTATTTTTTGCTGCATGTCAGTTAGGAGATGCAGCTGTCCAAGTTTATTTTTGTGAACCGTGCTTGAATTAGCGGTTGGTGGTTGTTGTTGTTGGTGAGCAGTAGAAGTTATATTTTGCAGAGGTTGAATTTCAGGTAGTAATTGGACATACAGTTTTGAATGAGACCGAGGAAGGCTTTGAGCCACTGAATGTGGAGACGCTTAAGTAGAGTAGTGCTTAATCTGTATTTGTTGTTGGTGGAAGTAGGATTCCATGCAGGTTTTGAAAATAATAGAGGAAATGATGGAGCCCTTGTACCCTTCTGGAGATGGATAGTTTCTGGTGTCTTGAGGTTTTCATCTGGATGAATTGGTAACGGTTGATAAGATAGGAGGTGAACAACTGCAGGACCATGTCAGAGAAGCCCATGTATATCTTTTATGTGCGGATCAATGCTTGAGGTTACTATGTGTCAGACTGGAGATGCTGAGGCCTGAATCAGTCTAGTTGGTGATAACGTGAGCATTGTAGACTATATGAAAGGTTCCAGTCTGTGCTCCAGTGTGGTCTGAAGCATGATTTGATATAGACACATAAGAGGTTGTTATTGCTGATGTGAATTTGTAGTTTAGAGGAGAATGCTTTTTCAACCATTTGATGAATGAAAGATACGCATTGGACGGTAATTGCGAAGATCTGATTTCAGTTGGGAATATTATGCAGAGTAGGATCTGTCCTGTTTTCAGGATGTCTGGGAATGAGGTGGTGACAGTGTTAAAGAAGGCCAGGAGGGCATCCTTCTGGATCATTTTTGTAATGGATTTTCTTAAGGAAGTCTGGAAAGTCTGGTTGTGAGGTGATTGAAGACATGTCAGTTTAGGAGGTTTGGGAGGTTGATGTTGTTTTTTCTGTGTGTTTTTTTTGGTTGGTAAAATCGTGATTGATTGTTGTTTCTATTGCTGATTCAGTGTACTACTGAAAGCCCTGGCAGGGGGTTTACACTGTTGTTTGACTACAGTGATTTGCTTGTGTTAGTAGATTTGTTGATGGTGGCTTTGTAGAAGGTGTCTTTGGGAAAAGAGATAAGGCGCCCTCCTAGATTTTGAGTAAAGAGATTTTCTTGGACTTTTGTTTGCCTCTCATTTCTTGTCTGCATATGCTATAGTTTTTTTTTGGTGAGCTCTTTGGAGTACAAAGCTGCTGACGAATTGGGGGATTGAATTTTCAAAGGTGTATTTGTGTCCATGTGGTTTTTCAGGCAGGCGTTGAATAGCATTGACATTGGTTTCTGGACACGTCCTCTTGGAAAGAGTCCATGGGGAAGTCTCTAAAGGAAGGTTGTTTGTTTTTTCTTGTTTAGGTTGCCCCTCATGTGGTTGTGGCATATGTGTGGGTTAATGGTCTGACAAGATTGTCTGTCTTTTTCAGGTTGGTTATAAGTTACATTGTAGTGATGGAGATGATCATTTGATGAGGTTGAGATGGTTTCCTTCGGAATGTGTAAGTTTTATGATAATGCTGCTTGGTGTTCAAGGTGTTGGAAATGTGCATCAAGGGAGTCAATTTCTTGATGCTTGATTCTCCAAGGAGTTGGAAATCCTTGTTAAGTCGAGTCGAAGTGGTCTGTAGGTAAAGTTAAAGATGGTATTCTTGGATAATGAGAGTGGGAAATGGCAGGAGATTGATGCTAGATTGCTTAGACTACAGGTCCAGGTAAACCTATAGAGGAGTCCTCTTCCTGTTTGTGTTGGCTCATTGGATGTAGTCTATGTGGATGAGGGCATTTAAGATGTAAGTGGGTGTGAGACACTTCTCTGTGCCGAAGAATGCATCTAGTTTGTGTTTTCTGATGATCCTGTGATATCACAGTCCTATATGATCGGAGGATATTTGCTGATGAAAATCAGCAGGTGTTAGGGTGGTGGTAGATTCTTCTGATGAAAAGGATATGAACGGGGATTTTGGTGTTTGCTGCGCATATGTGCTATCAGTTTGTCTAGAGTATATGGGAATAGCATATGATGTGTAGTATATGAGGAGCTTGATTGATATGTCTTACCTGAGGGGGTAGGGATTTTGACACAAAGCCCTTCCTTGCCTAAAAAAGGAGTTGCTCTTGTCCACCGTTAGCAAAGGATGCCTGGTTGATAGGATGCTTAATAGTTGGGGAAGAAGAAGCTAGTTTCTGGACCGGTTATGTGACTTAAGTGGTGTGCTTGTTGCTGTGGCATGATATAAGCAAGGCAGCATGAGATTGGGGGTGTTTCAGTAGTTATTGGCAAAAGAGGAAATCCTAAGTCCTGATTGATTTGAAGCTGCCGAATGAATGTTATAAGTGACTATAGACATGAGGCGGGCTCTGCTGTGTTACAGTGTGGCCGTTGGTGGCATCAGGTTAGTGATTCACTGTTTGAACTTCCTCCTGCAGTAGACACCGGACATATGACTAATACTAACTTCTCTCTGTAGCAATTATGTATTATCACTAACTTACTCAACTTTGTCCTGTGGAATTTTAAGATTTTTGCCAGATGTGCAGAAGTCTATATTGTGACCAACTGGCCTGGTGTGACAAGTCTGAAGGAAGAGCCAGTGCATATATGTGGTCTTGAATTATCATAGGAATGTTGTTCTTGTGGCAGTCTTAATTTTTCAACTCACTTTGAGATTTTTTTTATTAGTACTGTACAACACTGAAACCTTGCCCAGCAAATTTTCTGTATTTAAAAGTGTGTGGTTGCCTTTCAGATTATGCTGCTATTGTTTGCTGTGCCGTTTCACGCTGCTCAAGTATTGCCATAACAAACTCTCAAGGCTTCTGTGTGCAGGCAGCCAAAATTATGACTGGGAAACAGGCGTATGGGTCTTACTTCATTAAATTGTTTCATTTTGTATGTTAGTAGTTATTCTTCTATTCCCACTTTCTATTTGTATTTTTCTTTATTCTGTTAGTATTTCTGCTTCCCTTGGTGGAAGGTGGCTTCTTCATGTCATGCTTTCTTATAGATTTCTCTATGTGCAAATGCTACAGAGGGGTTAGAGGATGGCCACAAGATGGTATTATGCAATTTGGTTTGATGGCATCAAATGTGGAAACTTTCCACCGTGGTTTAATTTTGAAGAGGAGTACAATACTTTCAGAGGACAAGGTGGTTTCAATTATTTGGGGGATGGTGAATTATTAACATGTATGCTCTGTTTTGATTAAAATGAATTTAGTGTTTAAATGAACTTGGCAATGTTGACCCACAAGCTTACGCCAGATGTGTATTTTTTCAGAACTTCCATGGAACTACTCCGGAAACTATTGGAGATAGAAACTACCATGCAGGTAGGTACAGTATGTATAGATGGCTCCATGAGCAAATCTGGCAGTAAGTCTGCAGCAGTTGTGTGCTTGGGAAGGGGTAATAATATTA
The DNA here is from genome assembly GCF_031143425.1 of Pleurodeles waltl. Classification (NCBI taxonomy): domain Eukaryota; kingdom Metazoa; phylum Chordata; class Amphibia; order Caudata; family Salamandridae; genus Pleurodeles; species Pleurodeles waltl. The sequence continues at coordinate 958,470,561 of NC_090443.1, forward strand.
TCAAAAGGTACACATGTTCGCTAGAGGCAGTGGCGCCTAGACCAGTCTGCTCTGTTTCCATGTGGCTCTGTTTTCATTGTTAGGTTGGTATGATAAGCAAGTGATATTCTCCAACTGGTTATGAGTATGCAAGGGTGTTAGCAGCTGCATTATTACTAGAGCTGTGTAATATATTTTAATGCTCTGCACCACTAATTAATGACTTTTTCAAAGATGTTTATTGTGTAATTATTAGAACGTTCATTGAAATATTAATAATGGCATAACCATATGGATGCCTCATAACACAGTTGTTAATAATGTGGCTAGTACTCTCCCTGCAGTGTTAATAGGAGGATGGAAGACTAGGTGCAACACTGATAGCTTTACTGATTCTGCAGCCAGTCAATAACTGTAGTTATTGCCTTACACTGTTTACCTGTGGCTCTGATCTATATGTTATTTGATGAGGTGCAAGAACTGTAGTCACTGACTGTCTCACTGGTCTGCAGTACTATATTCACCTTGCCTTATACATTAATTTGGGTCATGTGTGTAGAATCACTAAAATTATAGTTGTGTTGTGTAGTGGCCAAATCCATTTGTAAGTCCCAATAAATTAAGTTGGAGGGGAAGAATGAATGTAACACTTGCTCAGTAGTATGCAGAGAAGCACCACCACCAAGCATTTTCCTTCGAAATTCAAAAGAATAGCCCACTCCCTTGGTTTCAGGCACTGTCTTCCATTCTGCCATCACAGTGCTCACATCTGTTAATGGCCGAGATGGTAGATATGTACAGTCAAGGGGCGTCACAGACCTTGTTGATTTCATAACCGGTATGCACATCTGGACTCTGAATGCAGCTTCTAAGAAATCTAGGCTTCCCCTTGCGTAGCTCTGGCATACTAAAGTAATAAATTGATCCTGATCAATACATGTACTGATGTAACCGGAATTTGCTATGGGTGGAGGGGTTGGAAAGATGGAAAGAGCAGCTCCTTAATCTCTTGTCAATTTTGTATTCATTGCGAGGCCATCTGCTTGCCAAAGCACTTTCTGCTCTGAACTGGTCTTCTTGCATCTTATAAGGTGTTGGATACACAGACTGTGATGTTATTTGCTTAGAAGACTATCACTTACCACAACCCTTAGAAAGATTGCCACTGCAGACATCTGTTACATTTATGCTAGCAGAGTTTGTGTCTGGCTCTCCTGGTATTGAGCTCTGTGACCTCATAGATTGCCATATTATGTTGACTTTTGGAATCTGATCAGGATCTCCATAGCCCCCAACTCATTCTCTGTACATCAGCCTCTGCCAGGAGGTTATGACTCCATTTCTATCAGTGTGTGAGATCTTGTGGAAGATTGAGAGGTCGAAGTGCTCTCAAGTACCTCATTGCAAGATCGTTCACATAGAATATTCGAGTTTGGACTGGTCACGGATGCCCCAAATGTTTAAAGAGCAGAGATTTTGGAACTAAAAGATAAATCTGTTTTTTTGTTTTTTTTTGGAGTTCAAGCCCTGAGTTTGACCAGTATATCTTATAAGAAATATTGCACATTTTAATGCTTTCCTCTTTCGTATCAAACTTAACATTCATCCTGTCATAGATGTTTTAAAAACATACCATTAAGAGTCTTCATGTGCCCTGTCCAATCCAGTTTGTCATAAGAGCAAAGTAAGAAGTCTACATTTGACACTCGAAACAGTTCACAGTTGAATTGATTTCAGTTGCAGGGGAAAAGCATAGGGTCCTTTGGTACTTCATGTGTTAGATATGTTTTCCAGAGATGGTGTTTCAACCATCTGCTTGAAAAACTGAGCTGAGGTGCCTTATAATTTATTTGTTGTAAAAGTTTCACAATCCTTGCTCTAGAGATTGGTGTCACACATACTGTCACTCTCAGAACTTTACATCCAGGTACACATAACATAGTTGGATTCACTGACTTGTGACTAGACCCGTAGGGACCTGCTTTCAAGCGCTTTCACAGGTAAGCATACACACAGTCAGCTTTTGGGCGACCAAGTGCCTTAACCTGTAAATAAATGTGATTTATCAAATGTTTAATGTTCAAGTGTAATGTAGTCATTTAATGGTCATATATACTGTTTCACAATTGGCATTTATGCTACAAATTAAATAATTCGTTTTGTGACATTGACCAGATCTGTTGTGAGTCCTTTATAGCTCTTGCTTCCCTTTTTAAAGCAGTTGGTTATGTACCCGTGTTCTGCTGCAGTGCAATAGCAAAGCTTTATTTGCCTTGAATGTATGTTACATTTGTCATTGTCCTTGTTTTAGAAATTGTTGTTTCTAAAGCATTTGACATACTGATATCTTCTATATCCACATGTTGAAATGATTCCTGGAGGCATGTTTTTACATCAATTTATTCTGCAATTAAATGTTTATGCATAATATTTGACAACCTTCTACATGAGTAAATTCCACAAGCAACTGTAGTATACTTCACAGCTACTTCTAAGAAAGCCTTATTTAATAACCGATGCACTCGCAACTAAGAGACAGACTGCCTGCACCATACTCCAAGGGAAGCGGGGTCATAGGACACTGACCTAGGAGAAGGACCCCAGTACAAATTCCTCCTTCCTCAAGCCTAGTTGCAATGACCTGTTTGAATTGATTTCCTAATATATTAATGTATATCTCAGGAATTTTTTCACGATACTGATAAGGAAACCTGGTCACATTCTTTCCTAGCCTGTTAGAGTTTAAGGATCTGGCTCTGGCCATTCAAGCTAGAGCTCGTAGCCAAAGGTGAATGCAGTGATAGGGCTTTGGAGTTAATGAGAGTTGTATGAATACTTATGTGTATCTTGCATTACAGTGTTGTACATTGCCTGTTGTGGGCGGGATGCCAACATATTTCAGCTAACAGCAGAGTGTTCGGAATGGCATGACATGGCTGCCACTGTGATTGTTATAAGAGCTATTGACCAGATATGTGCATGGTTGTAAGAGGATGTTTACCTGAGCCATACTACTGCTAAAGAATGATTCAGGCACAGGGAGTTGAAGAATACCTAGAGGTGAACCTTAGAGGTAGGTGCTGTATACACCCTGTACAGTGCAACTCTTGGGAACGCCCTGCTTGGGAATGCTCAACCCAGAGTGGGGTAGAAGATGGGGTTCACAAGATTTGTACAAGTGGGCTTTATGTCAAGCCTAAGACACTGCATGTGATTCCCTTGGATGCCTCGATCCACTTCACCGTTAAAGAGGGCCTGGGAGGCACAGGGGGATGCGGTAAATGGGCCAGGGTTGTAAGCCACCATTAGGGTCACAAAGCTGCTGTTTCGTCAGGCACAAAGTTAGTTTTTTGGTTGCCGTCTTTAGTTAGTTCTACACTGCTAGAGATGAGTGTGCTGGGTCCAGCCTGTGTCTTGGTTAGCGTGTTCCTCCTGTCCTTCACTTGGAAAAGAGAGCAGACCTAGTGTCTCCCTGCAGTACGACTCGTAAAACTGTTTCCTTTCCCCTGGGTAATGGCTTTTTAAGAATTAGAGATGTGTGTCATAGGAACTAAATATCCTGTGAAACCAGGAATAAGCAGTAACTCCCTGGAGACCGGTGATGGCCATAATACCTGGTGTGCATTTTATATCAGTAAGTGCTTCTGCCTGTCTTTTTCTCTGAGTGAGTGACATATGAAACAGGATCCCTTCTGAGTGTATTCCATTGTGAGGTTGTAGGTTGGGTCCAGATTGTAATTCCATGAATTAAAGAGAGGTTGACTTATGTCCTCGGTTTGTGGTACTGTTGCAGTAAAACATATTTTGTCATTTATTTCCCGGACTTGTAAAACACCAGTTTATTTGTACAGTGGTCTTGGACATGCTTTTAGCGCATGGGAGCTGCACATTATGCTTGTGCGCGGAACGCTGCAGCTGACTCTCGTTTTGCCACCACGTGTTGCATCACTCCAGGGTCTTGTCCTAAAGTGATGGGAAACTCGCCCTGTCCTCTGGCCCTCAATCCACCTAGGGGAACAGTGAGTTAGCAGCAACTACCTTTACTGACATTTAGTTAATGAAGAGGCACTTGTGGGATATAGCTTCTTCTAATGAATAGGAAAGTGGGACTCTCAATTAAGTCTAGGGAATGTGTGTCCATCAACCACTATAGTGGTAATTATAGTTCTTTCTTTAACGATTCTGATGGGACCATTCTGTAGAGGCCATTTTTGTATCACAGATAACAGCTCTCCTGTTACATACATGTGTCTTTTGCCTTTGAGTCCTCTTCGTATCCTTAGTGTATAAGTAATAAGGAACAATACAGGGGCTGTAGTCTGAATATTCCAGAGTGCTGTAATCATCATGGGGTCGAAGATCTAGTGTCAGAAGTTGAGCCTTACAGAGTTGATCAGAGTAAAACACAAGTGTGTGTTTGCTCCTAAGTTGACAACAGCAATATCCGTCAACATATATATGTGTATGCAGGTTCTAAGTCTGTTTATACCATGCAGAGTTTTTCTAGAATTGTCATTAGTGGATAATGCAATGTTGTTGGCTTGACTTAAATATACAGTTGCGTGACCAAAGGCAAATTAAGGTGCATATTATTTGAGTCCTCTATATTTTTTCCCCAATTTTAAACACGTTCATGCAGAACAAATCAAAATGCTGCTGAAAATATCTTAATTTCATAAAGTAGTACATTGGGGAAAAGTAGGCACATTCTTATATAAATGATATTCATCAATAGGTAATCATGTTGTCTTTAATGGAAGCACAAGAAGACAATTTTATTTACCCTCGGATTTCTTACTGCGAGTAAAATAGTTTGAGTAAAACATTGAGTGTTGGACTCGAGAAAACACGCATACATGTGTGCCCTTCCTGTAAAGAAGTACTGACAAAGACCATAGGTCTCTCCTTTGATACATAGAACCCACACTTACCCCTTGCAGATGGCTGAGGAGTGTGCAGATGCCTGCAGAGCAGCCATCTCATAACAGGCAAGCACCCATATATTCGACAGCCGTCTTGTAATGCTTTTTTTGTAAAGCATAAAACAACCAGTGCAAGTTAGTGCCTGTGCCTGTGTCTGCATTCTCAACCTCTTCCTGGCGGCCATTTTAATTCATTTTGGTTCATTTTAAATGGCCGAATGATGCTTTTGAGTTTGCGTATGCCTGTGACGCAACTCAAAAGTTATTGCCAAAAGCCTTGGGAGCAGCAATGAATAGTGTCGGGCCACATCCTGCACAGTGCGGTCATAAGGGACACAGACAAGGCGAGAGACGCCGAAGTTAACACAAGGAGCTACTTGAAGTTCCTCCATAATCATAAAAGCCAATGCAAATTATAATGGCAAAACCATTAACCGTCGATGAAATAGACAGCCGACCACCCATCCAGTGACAACTTTAAAAAATAAAACAAATAAAAAACTCCTAGAAGGCCTGAAAAGGGGCATTTTAAGACCCAACCAATATCACCCTCAATAACACAGAACACACATAAAGGACTTGGAGGATCTAACTAAGGAGAACACAAGAGTAGTGTTTAGCAGGTGGAGATCTCCTGGAATGAAGTCCTTTAAGAACGAAAGACCCCCCACGCACCCTTAGGTGGCATGCTTCATCTGGTTCCTCCTGTCACTACTGGCAGAGGTGGAGTGGGCTACACCTCTTCCCACCAAGCATGAGAGGAGCCACTCTGCCTGTTGTTGCAGAGATTACATCAGTGTCTGCTGAATGGTGCTGGTGAGGATAAACAGAGTGTAGTGCAGAAACAAAAAGTGATTCGAATGCCTCTCAGGGGATCTAAGCTAAATTGTAATGCATGTCCATAAGGAGCATATTAAAAACAAAAGGATTATAACTTTAACCCAAGAATGATAAAAAGGTCAACATGTTTCTGCTGCTATTAATTACCCTACTGTGTGTGGCATTCTGCACGATCACATTACTGGAGCATATCACCCTCTAGATAAAAAGTATGGGACAATTGAAAGATACATAAGAGGAATAGAACAAACGCGAAGCCACAGTCCGTATGTCTGTTGGCATGACCTGCAGAAACAACCAAGAGACCATTAAAAACCCACGAGAACAACTGTAGTGACTGAGCTCAATCATATTCAGATGTAACTGACTCTTAGTATTTCCTATTGTGAGTGGAATTTCATTTAAAAGTGCCACCACTAGTACCACAAAAAGTGAACTATTCATGTGCTTAATATTACAAACACCAAAAAGTGATGCACCATACTTCAAAACTGCTTACCCGCTTTCGTCAGCTCGGCTGGCTTCACCTCGCCAGCTTAGGGCTGAAGTTGACGAGGCTGTAAATCATGATTTGAAATATGACTTGTGTCCACTCACCCATTGTCTAGAGCCCACAACACTCTCCTTGTATACAGACCAGCAGCATCAAATGTAAATGAACTAAAGGCAGTCATTCTAGAAGTAGTGGCTGGTCCGTACAGGTGAGCTATACAAACACAAACTCCCTGCTCAGAAGTCGGACGAAAGACCACTTCCATTAATAACTGAAGACGGTTGCCAACAAAATATTTTGTACATGCTAAGCCCCTGGTGAAAGTCTTGTGAACTAACAGAAAAGCAGAGACTGGAAAACACTGCCCTCGCCATAATGGCTCCTTATATGAGGAAAACTGGGAGCGAGACCCAAAGTCTGCTGTCCCTCATTGTCCTGCCTGAAGCAGAGAGCAAAAGCGTTTCACATGCGTCCACATAAAAACAATTCTTGACAGGCACCGAGTGACATAACCAAAGCGCGACTGCATCTAGAATGCAGGGAAACTTGATTCAGAAAAATGTGTCTGGAGGAATCTAATGTTTTCACCAGCGTCTAGCGTGTTAACATATGCTTTTACTGAGTCAACATACGCTGGTACCGAGTCACAAAGCAACCAAATAATGTTTCATCTTTTTTCATTGGACTCAGTATGTCTTTTTTCATTGGACCTTCCAAAAATATAATCAAGAGGAATAGCAGGAAATGGCCTGTACTCCCCGAGCACTCTGACATTTGGGTGCCCATTAGTGTCTTGATCAGTTGTAATCAAAGCCAATCTGTATAAAATGTCTAACAAAACAACCCAGAAACATGGAACTACATTGCTGATAACTCCTCTAGTATCCATGACTAGGGTACTCCATTCACAGATAGCAGAGGCGCCAAGACAGATGACTGGAAAAAACATCACGCTTACTCATTAAAGGCAATATCGAGACGAAGAACCGAACCACACCAGGGTGTTCCAGGGGATCTCACTCTTCAGACCTCTTATGGGTTTTGAGTCTCAGTACCCATTGTTCCAAATTATGTAAGAAACTTTGTCCTGCTGCCCCTGTGTGGTTCTATACTGGTTTATCAAGCATTATCGCTTGTTGCTGTGGCCCATCTCTAGAAAACGACGAGCGAGCTTTGTTACAGTTACACCTCATTGTGCTGTGATCTTCCGAGATCCTGATCTTTATATTGTGTAGTGAGGCCGAGCTAGCGCGGTCTGCAGGGACACACGGTCATGTAAACCAGGCCCTGCTATTGCAGTTACTGAAATGTTTTAGTTTCCATGGGTATTAAGACCCAGCTCTACCTCTTTCCGCTGTGCAGTCTGGGGGTTGACCGCAGGGCCTGTCCTGTACCCAACCTGCATTTTATCTTTATTTTTTTTAAAAAAAATTTAGTACTGCAGACCTCCCATGAAAGAAGCATTTGATTACTTGGGTGTTAACTTACAAACTGCTGTTGGTGCTGAAAGTACATATTTCAGTCTGCATGTAAGAGTGTTTTACTGACATGGATATTTGAGAACTCATAGAAAACATGTCCTCATTTAGCTTCGTAGAGCACTAACCATAATTTCTATCACAAACGTAGACTCTAATTGACTTTATATCTAAAGGAAATGCTTTTTGCTTTTCTGCTTTGGTTCAGGGGTTCACACATTTGTTGTAAGGACAGAACATTAGTGCTCTAGTTGTTCATTGGAGCACTGTGGCCAGGCTGCAGTAGAACATTGGTGAATCAACTGACAGGCTGCTGCTGTAGGTAGATGTTTTATTCTTTTGTGGCTGAGGAAGATACTGTGTACTTACAGAAAATATGCTCTGTTTTTAGCTTCTGGAGCATCTTCCCAGGGAGATTTGTCACCTTGACGATGTTTTGAAGCCACCAGCATCATGTAGCTTGTAGTCATGTTCTGGCCTGTCTTTCCCTGCTGCTTTGTGGGTGTTCCCTCATCAGAGGGATATCAGCGGCCGAGTGTCTGGTTTCTTCCTCCATCCTTATGGAAGCGTGTTAAGCCCATAACCCGAAGGTCGATGAATCCAAACCATCCTTTGCTACCAACAACTCTGGGAGCAAATAAGGAACCCCGAAATTCGAACACCCTAAAATATACCTCACTGGATTGGAGATGATGGTAAACCTCAATTTCATGAGGCCGTATCCTAGCGTTAGGCACATCACAAGCATCAAAATCAGGAAATACAATCAATCAATTAAATGAATAATTGAGCCCACTCAATAACTGAGTTCTAGATCAATAAAAATGTAAAGGGTTTTAAAATAGCATTCAAAGGAATAAATTGGCACGGATTCTGTGCCATTAATGCTCTCAATGCAGAGATATACAGAGAATGCAAACATCACAAATTATTTGAAGTCCCAAGTGGGTAATACAGTTGGGAAAGAAGCAGACAGTCTCCCTAGGAAAGTCTTCTGCCTCACCCCCCAAAATCAGGATTTATATACATTATTGTCAATTACAGAATCCGCAGACTCACTGCGGTGTGAGCAAATGTAGTATTTCTCCTGCACATCAAAGCGCACAAAAAATGCCTTCACATCCAAGCGCTGTCCTACTACGTGATTTAAATATTGACCACTCTCTTTAATAATGTCATCCAGAGATGCTGAACATAGCCAGAAATATGTACCATAATTTGGTATTTGAATTAATGGGCTACAGAGAACCAATGCAGTGAACTAGCGGAAGAACATTGGTCTAAATCAAGTTGTGACTAAAAAGGTCATTGAGAGAAGGACAACAATAACAGTGGGAATAAACCAGTACATGTCAGCTTTACTGTTGGTTGCGGAGATTGACAGGTAATAAGGGACACGGGTGAAAAAATGTGAGTGACGGGTGACTTCCATTTTTGAAAAAGTTGACATTTATATTGACACAAGCGTAATTCATAAACATCAGAAAAATATACTTATACACATTATATAGAATTAGTTTTAAAAGCGTCAATACTGTATCACTGTATGTATGTGTAATAGTTTCAAAATGCTGTCTGCACTTTAGTGATGCTCAATAAATATAAACCTATAAATATCTTCTACATCGTCTTTTCCTTAGACGATCTTGATGTGTGTGCTTTATTTGGCTGTATGGCCAGAGGTCTGCTTTTATCTTGCTCTCCTACTGGCGTCTTCTAGGTGGTTCTCCGCCTTTCACTCACCTTTGTTGATGTCATCTGTGGCAAATGGGTCCTTCTTTTTCAGATGCCCTTTCTCTTTTTTTTTCTTTCTTTCTTTCCCTTTCCCTTTCCCTGTCAGGGAGGCCAGTCTGGCCTCATAGACAATGTCAGGTGTCCCTGGGGGTGAACCTCGTGTTTTCCTTCTTACCTTGGGCCCCCGGTGCTACCAGTCTCCCTTAGGCTTATAAGGGACATTTTCCTGAGGTGTAGGAGGATGGAAGCTCCCACAACTCCAGGCCACCCACCGATTTACTTGCCCAGACACTGATTCTACCTTTTTAGCAGGTCTAATTAGATTTCAAGAGATTTTCATGATGTTTGATAGAATCTGCACCCGGGGTGAGGACTATTTTATATCTTCCTCACAATTCGTATAATTGATAACTAGGATTACACATAAATAACATATAACCAAGTGTTTATTCATTTCTTACAGATACCCATGACGGAGTGTTAGGATTACTAGTGACTAACTTGCTTCTCTTTTGTGTAACTTCATTATCCATAGTGTGTCTCTGTTTTTCCATTTACCAGCACCTGCCCTCTGCTTACCTGGGCTAGTTTGTGTCAACGCTTGAGAAATGCGGGGCTAGTTTGTGTCAACGCTTAAGGAATACTGGTGTGTTTGCAATAAGTGTCCACGAGGGGGCATGCTGAGCTTTTGAGCTGGTGGCTAGTAGTGGCTCTGCTCGGGTTTTGTAAATGAAAAGGTTTCTGAAAACATGTTTGGGACCTGCAGCCCTGATAGCAGTCTGCTTTAGATCACAAAATTACCTCTACGTGTAACCTTTTGAGAAGGGGTACAACTAAAATCTGATAGTCCCCTTTTTTTTTTTAACTACATCGGCAGCTTAATATTCTTAAAAAAATATTGTATATACCATTATGTGTAGTGCCTACATTAAAATAAGGTAAATGAAGTGTATGGTACAACTGTGGAGATATATGAAACTAAGCTTACTTTGAACTCCAGTGTATGCATAAACCCCTTGTTTTTTTATTTGTGTTTTTCAGGCTTCTCGATGTTTGGAGCAGGTCTCACTGTAGGCTTATCCAACCTCTTCTGCGGTGTGTGTGTGGGCATTGTCGGGAGTGGTGCTGCCTTGGCCGATGCCCAGAATGCCAGCCTCTTTGTGAAGATTCTAATTGTAGAAATCTTCGGCAGTGCCATCGGTTTGTTTGGGGTAATTGTGGCCATTCTGCAGGTAAGTCTGTCAAAATGGGTATCCAGTTGTGACTTGCTGTTTCACTGACTTGCCAGTCTTTTAAGTTTTTGTAATATGACTATTGACCATTAGACTGACATGAACTTGGGTGACTTCTGAGTCAGATTGTACTTAGGCTAGTGTTTACTAAACTTAAACAGCATCATACAGAAGTGGATCATCTAGTGCTGTTCACCTTATCAGCCTTCTTTCCTCAAACTGTCCAGATCCTTTCAGACACTTCATTTATTTATTGTATGTTTCCGTGAGTGGCTTTGATCTACATTTTATTGCTTTGACATTTTAAACACCGCCTAATTAGTTACTTGACAAGTGTGTGATGGTGCATTCAGTGCATTGTAAACATATCGAATGACCTTATTATAAAAACTATTAGGTTTCAAACTTTAACCACACACTTCACTTTTGGTTTCAACAGCCAAATAGCTGCCAGTGATCTTATTACTAATCAGTTTGTATGCCAGAGTGTTCTGCCAGTGTGTGACAGGGCCATCAGACTCGGTGATGGACACTTATCCCATACATTATTTATGTCACGGAACCTCTATTAGCTTCAACTCTGATGTCCGTGACATGCTTTTTACATACTGTGCACCTAGCCCATCTTTGAAATGCCGCACACTGAGCCAGCTCTTTATGTTGCCTTTCTTGTTCTCTTCCCCTTTCTCCCACTCAAATATTTGCGTTTTGGTCCAAACGTTTGCACATCACATTATTTGAAAAGTGTCTGTTCTCATTTGCTAGTGGGGTATCTTTTCTCGCCTGGCCTCCTTTCCACGTCCAAAGCCCCTTCTCTTATTGTGTAGTATTAGTTTCCTTCCCATTTATTTTGCACTTGGTCTAGTGCAGCTTTTTTTATCCAGTTGTGGTGAGCCATGTGTCTCTTGCTCCACGCTGTGTAACGGATGGATGGTTTCATTGTCGCTCAACTTCTGTGGACTACCACTCACATCTCTTAGACTACGCAGTTTTGGATCCCTCATCCTTGCTTCCCTTCCTTTCACTGTGACACCCCTGGTCTCTTCGGCTCTTTTTCCTGATTTCTAGTACCCGGTTTTTCCTGTTTCCCTAATGTGGTATGGGGTGTCTTTTGAAAACCTCTTTGACTGGTCTCACTCGGACCCTCCCAGTAGTACCTGGTGTCCCTTATGCTGTTCCTGTTTTGTACCCTCTTTCCTGTTTTGTACCTTGTCTTATACCCCTACTTTTGCACAATACTTATTTACCCAATCCAGATATCCTGTCATTTACCGGTTGTCACCTGCTTAACACATGTCTGGTGTCTTTTGCCCTGATCCCTTTAGTAGCACACAGTCTTCAAAACTGTGGTGTGTGGGCTCTCCTTCCGCTCCGATTATAAAGTAACTAGATTTCTCTCCCAGGTGTGTGTGTGTGCCTAGTCACTCCAGTTCTCCTGCCCCTACCTCTGTGTAGGTCCAGCTGTGCCGATCATTGTGCACTACTGTTTTGTCTTCCACTCAGACCTGTTTGTACAGTAAGTGCTGTTAGAGCCATCCAACCCCTGTGATTTAGTACTGCAAGTTGTTTTCTACCTGATCCTTTTACACTTGGCTGCTCGCCTCTTTAATTAATTGAGCAAACTGGCAAAAAATCAAGGCATGACCCATAACTTAAACATGTCTCTTCAGGCCCAAATACCAAAAGTATTCAAAAAGTGCCAAAGGGTACTTTTGAGATGCACTATGCCATTGCCCTCATTCAAGCATTAAAGCCATTGTTTGGATGAGGGTCACCACCTACTGCAGGCTTGCACTTTGCAGTGGGTCTCCATTAAAGTGCTAAGTTAAAACTGCAAGTAGCCCACATTAAATGATACAAGGCTCTAGTGGAGATGCAATGAGATTATTATATAGTAAAAGTCTGATGCCTTAATCCTCCTACTATACCATTGAATTTGTAATCTGTTGAAATCATTGTACTGTATTTGACGAAACCTTGGAGTTGCATGAATAAGTTGACACACCTACAGTATGTTGTGTGCATCAATGTTAGATGTTGGACAAAGATGTAAAAATATAAAATAAAGATTTATATAAAAATAAAAACAACAGGTCACCCAGAACGCTGGGTTGGGAAGATTGGGACAAGTCCACATGCCAACAGGCATACATGGTTTTCAGACTAATCAGGGACTATTTGCAAGTGGGGTTTGCAGTTGAAAAGCCTACCCTAAACATTGCTAAGCGTTGAGCAGGCACATTTCTACCTCGCCATAAGAGTACTGTAGTGTGCTTACTTAAAACTATTAAGAATCTGTGCATCCAGAAGGTGTCCTGTTTGGCGGTGGCAACAACGATCAAACCCAACTGTAGAAATTGCTGCTCAAGGTTTGTAGTTTGCCAGTTGACACAGCACCTAGACAGTCTGGTGCAAGTCTACAATATCAAAGCACACAGCTCTCAATCTTGGCTAGTCCTATTGTAGTAGTTTGACTCTTGCTCTAGGCAAGATTGCTGGTTTAAGGATGACAGTACTTATGTTTGTAGGCGACTATGCCTGTCCTACAAGTCGCATCTGTTGTCCCAACCCTCCCGCCTCACAAGCGGCACCTCACCAGAAACCCAAACAATAAAAGGTGAGGCAGCCTTTATGCATGGACTCGAGTGACATCTCAGGGAGTGTCATGGTTAAACGGAGATTACCCCTTTCTCACATGAACAGCATGTCTCAATCGAACACAGGCAATGAAGAAGATGCAGTAAGGGTTCAATAAAGTTTATTGAACAAAACTGTAATCTCCGATAAGTTGCATGGGCTGCAATGATTAGGATAATGAATAATGCAAGAAACAGAATGGTAAAGACAAGTCATTAATACAAAGAGCTACACCATCTTGCAATGACATGAAATGACATGAGATATAAAATATATCCTAGTACCCTAATAAAGTGAACCTAATCTCTAACCTAAAAGAGAGCTGGTTGTGTTAAACCTAATCTGCCAATGCCATGTCCATGAGAAGAGCCCCTTAACCCTCGTTACCTTGGAATTAGGTCTCTAGCTCAGACTCTGTAGGGACATGAAGACTGGGTCAGCGTCAAGGCGATGTGCAGCAGCGATGGCATCTGCTCGGAATCCCTCTGACTATCTGTCTAAGTGAGGTGCATTTATACAGATCTGCTCGGACCCCTGACGTAGGTCTGTTCCCAAACAATAGATAACAAGACACGCTTGGATTTACCAGTGCCTGCTGCCAAAAAGAAGAGGGCTGATCAAGACTCTACCACTTTACATCCTCCTCCTGCCTCTTCTCAACCATCAACACCAACTCTGCCACCATCACCCCCTCCCACTTATTCACTGGGTGACCTACTTGATATCACCCCTCAGGGGTCCCAGCACTCCTTCAGTGACGATCAGGGAACAAGGCACGACACCTTTGATTGACCTCAACACACAGACCCTTGGTCAGCCTACCATGATGATTCACAACCCAACACTGACCCAGACATCTGTCCTGGTAGACCGTCTCCTCCAGAGGATGCTACCTCTTTCCAAGAACTTATTGGCAGGTCAACCAATTATCACAAGGTACCTTTAGCTAAGGAGGCTAATGAGGATGACTTCCTAGTCAAAACACTCTCGACTTCTCACAGGGTGACACAGTGCCTCCCAGCGCTGAAAGGAATGTTGAGGCACTGTAATGACCTTTTTAAAGATCCAGCTAGGGCACGTATTATTACACTAAGGATGAGGAAAGGTTATAAAGCCTCACCATCTGATCCCATTTTTATCACAGGGCATATACCACCAGTTTCCTTAGTGGGTCCTTTTGCCATCTATCCTACAAACCAGGTTCCAAGACTACATCATTAGATGCCTCAATGTCTTACCACATAGGACAAGGTCAGTGGTTCTCCGCTAGAGGTCTCTACAGAGGAACATATAGGAGAAATAACTCAAAATGAAGGGGCAAACAGATTTGCTGGCTATTCAACACCTGTCGTGGATGCTTACAGCAGTTCCTCCCGGTCAGGCATCTCATTTCCACACCTCCAAACATTCCCCCTCGCACTCTCAAACTCTCCACAGAACACCTAACACTGCTCAAACAGTAAGTTCAGGCTTTACTACTCAAAGGAGCTATAGAACCCTCCCCACGCACCATCGGGGGGTCAGGCATATACTCTTTACTTTCTGATCCTCAAAAAGGACAGATCTTTACAGCCAATACTAGATCTGTGGCCATTAAATCATTACATCCTGTCAGAGCATTTTCACTTGGTCACCCTCCAGGACGTGATCGGACTTCTTCAGCAGGGCGACGTCCTCTGAGAACTCTAGTTGAAGGATGCCTATTTTCACATTACTATACACCCAGCACATCGCAAATACTTCAGATATGTGATGGCTGGCAACGACTACCAGTTCAAAATTCTCCCATTTGGAGTAACTACTGCACTGTGGGTATTCACAAAATGTCTAGTGGTAGTAGCAGCGCACTTGCACAGACAAAACATTAATGTTATTCCATATCTAGATGACTTGCTCATCAAAGCCAGCACTCTCCCACTTTGTCTGCGTCACACCCGTATTACAATATACTTGCTCCGTCAACTAGGTTTCACAATCCGTTTCCAAAAATCTCATCTTCAGCCTCTACATATCCAGCCCTATCTCAGAGCTGTTCTAAACATGCAGCTGGGATTAGCTTAACCCAATGCAGCACTAATACAGAATGTTCAAACTCAAATATCATGTTTCCACCCTAAACAGCAGGTCACAGTCAGGTATATCATGAGACTACTAGGCATGATGGCTTTGTGCATGGCCACAGTGAGACATGTCTACACATGCGTCCTTTGCAGGAATGTCTAGCACATCCGTGGTCCCAGTCGCCAGGTCACCTGAAGAATCTAGTGTTGGTAGACAGCCGCACCAATAGCTCTCTGCATGGAACAAAAACAACCTGTTATAAGGGTGTCCTTTCCTCAACCTTGTTCCTCAGACTGTACTGACAACAGATGCATCACAAACTGGGTGGGGTGCTCAAGGTCCCTGAGATATTAAACACCGCAGTCTGCATATCAACTACCTAGAAACCTCTCGCTGTTCAGCTGACACTAAAAGCGTTCACTCCCCACCTGATCAACAGAGTTGTCCTGATCGCACAGACAACATGACAACCATGTATTTTGTGCAGAAACAGGGGGGGGTACACATTCTCTACAGCTGTCTCGGCTATCACAGACGATCTGGCATTGGGCTATTCGCCACAACATCCATTTATTAGCGGAACATCTCCTGGGGGCACACAACAATTTTGCTGACCTCTTCAGCAGGATGCAAAAACAAGTCCACGAGTTGGAACTCCACCCACAAGTTCTGCTCCCCTACTTCCAAAAGGGGGGGAGGTTTCAGATGTAGACCTATTCCCAACAGAAGAAAACGCAAAGTGCCCAAACTTCGCCTCCAGTTGTCCTCCCCCTCAACCTATGGGCAATGCTCTATATATGAACTGGCCAGGAATATTTGCCTATGCTTTTCCTCCTCTCCCTCTTCTTCTGTTTCTGGTTCGGAAGCTCAGGCAAAAATCCCTCACACTGATACTAGTAGGACCGATATGGGCTCGACAACCCTGTTTACCACCCTCTTAGACATAATCAGTAGATCCTCACGAGTAGCTTTCCCTCAGCCTAGACCTTCTCACTCAGAACTCTGGTCAAATCAGGCACCCAAATCTCAAGGAACTAAATCTTACGATATGGCTCCTGAAGTCCTAGAATTTGGATACCTTAACTTGCCTCATTAATGCATGGACATTCTTAGAGGCATGCAAGCCTACCACTAGGGCATGCTACACAGCAAACTGGGAACGATTTGTTTGCTATTGCTTGCTAAAACAATTGGACAGCTTCAAAGTCACAGTGCAGTACGTTCTCTCCTACCTTCTTTATTTGCAGAAAGCAAACTTGATGTACACTTCCATTAGGTTTCATCTGGCTGCTATAGATGCCTACCTTCAGAACAGGCAGCATCTTTCACTTTTCAAAATTCCAGTCATCAGAGCCTTCAGGGAAGGGCTTAAACTAGTGATTCCACAGAGGACTCCCCCTGTGCCTTCTTGGATTCTTAATATTGTACTTACAAGACTCATGGGACCCCCTTTGGAGCCTTTACATTCATGCCCTCTTCAGTTCTTAATATGGAAGGTGGCATTCTTAATTGCAGTCGTTTCATTTAGGCATGTTAATGAGCTCCAGACTTTAAACCTGCAAGAACCATTTTCCCAAATACTTAAGGATAAAGTGGTTCTTTGCACCAGCCCTAGATTCCTACCAAAGGTGATCTCATTTCCACCTCAACCAATCCATGAATTGCCAGTCTTTTTCCCACAACTTGACTCTGTTGCTGAAAGAGTTAGTCACACTCTAGATGTCGAGAGCGCTTATGTTCTACACTGATACAGCTAAAACCCTTTAGAAAGACTAAACAACTTTTTGTTGCTTTTTGCAACACCACCACACAAAGGCAACCCTATATCTAAAGCTGGCATAGCCAGATGGATTGTGAAATGTACCCAAACATGCTATGCGAAAGCTAAAAGACCATTTATCTGTTCTTCCTAGAGCGTGCTCCACTCGTAAAAAAGAAGCAACTATGGCCTTTTAAGAAAATATTCCCATAGCTGACATTTGAAAGGCAGCTACATGGTCCGTGGCACACACTTTCACCAAGCATTATTGTGTGGATGTCGTAGCACACCAACAAGCTAATGTAGGACAGGCAGTGCTACGTACACTTTTCCAAACCACTGCAACACCCACAGGTTGGCCACCGCTTTTGGAGGGCACTCGTTTACGGTCTATGCAGAGCACATGTTTCTACAGCCACACATGCCATCAAACGGAAAACGTTACTTTCCCAGTAAGCATCTGTTTGTGGCTTGTAGTGCTGTAGATTCAAATGCTCCCACCCTCCTACCCGGACACCTGTGACCATTGCAATCCATTGCATGTCAATTTGCATGGACATCTCTATCTTTACTCTTACACTACACTTCATTCTTACCTGCCTGCGTGAAAACAATCTAACAATGGAGTCAATACCCATGTGCATTGCCCACAAGAGAAAGAGTCACTACACCTTGTGACTCAAAAGACTTTTCAAAGGAAAGCATCTTGCAAACTTTCAGACTCGACACAAGATTGCAGAAGTATGCAGAGCATGTGAATCTGCAGCACTGCATGCCACAAGCAGATGCTTATTGGGTAAGTAACATTTTCCGTGCTATGCATTCTCTTCTGGCATTTTGACTATCAGGGAGTCGAGCACATGTTCCCTGATGGAATCTCATGAATTGTGAATACCCTTACAGGTAGGCTGAGTGATCAAGAATTAGATCATATACCACCCATGAAAGTAGGAGTTGTGCATCAGGAACCTCAGATTCTCCTCTTTATAGGTGCAGCACCTTTACCAGGGTTTACATGGAGGCAGTATGATAGTCCACTAAGATCACATGTTGTAAGCAATGTTCATGCCTATGCATATAATAAAAGGTTCCAATACTGGCTGAGCCATCTTTGCTTTTTCATCCTCCCAACATGCAAAAAATAAATAAATTCTGTTGTGTAAATGTAACATTTCTGTTTTATACTTCTAACAGCAGAATCCTCACCTTGCCTGTATATCCGCAGGTGCCAGTCTGAATCTGGAATCTCAAAAAATCAGTGTTCCTGCAGTCCGGTAGGTGGTGCCATGCAGGTTATCACCAACGTTGTCCCGTTACGGAACAGAGAAATGGAGCTGCATTTAAGCGCCACCGGCGCACGCTGATGTTAGTTCCTTCATTTCTGTGCCTTTAACCACTGAATTGGAACTCCGCTCTTGTTTTTTTTTTTCTTCACTTTTTGAAGTGATAATCTTTCCCCAAAAATGTATTGTGTGCCCCCTCCAAACACTGCAGTGTTTAAGCTTTATAGGGACTGTTGCAAACAGATGCCTAGAACAGATACCCTCAAATTATTTCTCCTGTGTTTGGCTTCAGCGCTCAACTGCACCCAAATGAATCCTCAGGCCATTTGTGAATAAGAATCAAAGTTTTATGTGGCGAAGCACCGCAAGCCTCTACTCTGGGCTCTTTCCAGGTCTGAGTCGTTCGCGTGGTAGAGCATCTTTCTTTGCGGTTGAAGTTTTGGGAAGTCAAAGAATAAATTGTAAGTCCAAGAGGAGCTTGGCCACTTCCTACCACTCTCCAGAAAAGGTTCGAGGGCGTACTGTGCCTCCAGGCCTCGTCCCCGTTACCCTGAGGAGCTGATTCAGTCTTTGGTCCTGATAAACCCCAAGTCCCTGGGTCTGCCTGTGGTGCCGCAGCAAGTCGAAGCCTTTTCACGAGGCCATGATGTGCATCTTTGGCACTCTGCGGTTTCAGCAACGGCATCGGTGCTGACTTTAGATTCCCCGCCGACGTCGCTGCCAGTCCTGAGGATGTCAACACTGACACCGCCAGCGCCAGCCGAGGAGCCGCAACCCATTATGGTCTCTGACCCAGATTCATCTTTACCTCATCAGAGGCTGCGCCTATATCCTGATGTGGTACAGCCAGAACTCAACCTCTCTGACTCCATTCCTGTACCAGGTGGTCGCGAAGGAACAGTACACCACATTTTTCCCTAGGACTCTGATCAGTGCCAGCCATATGGAGATGACAGTGGAGAGGATGAGGAAGGGAAAAGTTTGTTCCCTACCCCCCCCCCCCCCGTGCATTTAGGGACATGGTGGCACCTACTGTAATGCAGGCTCACTTCATTTTTTAGATTCCGGATCCGGTCTAGCACTTGGGGTGAGTAATCTGTATTAGAAAGAATGTTACTGAAGATAGGTAACTTTTTCCTCTTGTGCTGTGATAGGCTTTGCTGCTCGTTCTGTTGCCAGCGGCGTTATATGCACTGCATGATTTTAGAAGTGTCTCTTTGTAAATGAGTCCGATATTACTTGTTAAGGGCACTTGAGGAGTAGTGTGTGGGTGGGTTGAGCATACAGAGGAGAGAATCTGTTCTATTCATATCTCCTTAAAAGGCATAACTACCCGAAGGCCTCCCAGCACTGGAACAGTCATCATAGTCACCAGCTAACCAGAAGATTGATTATTGTGGAGCCAGGTTTTCGAGGTTTTACGAAACAAAAGCTGGTTGGGCAGCTGGCGCAGGTCTGTGGGGAAGGGAGTTCCAAAGTTTAGAGCCGGGTAAGATAGAGAACAGCCACCACAGCAGGATCTGCAGATTTTGGGGACCTGTAACAAATTGGGTGAGTAAGATCTAAGGGACCTACCAGGACTATAGGGGGTAGCCAGCGACCTCAACAAGGCAGGGGCATCTCTTGTGGAGAGATCTATGCAGAATGCATAGGGCCTTGAATCGAACCTGCTGCTCCACTGGGAGCCAGTGAAGATCTTTCAAGGCCTTTTTTGCAGATTGATATCTAGGAAGGTTCATGAGCAGCTGTACAGCAACGTTCTGTGTAACCTGCAGCCTTTTTTTTGATCACATAGATAAGTGAACCGAGATAAAGAGCATTCTTTTAGGCAAAGCGAGCAATGACTAGGGCCTGGAAAATTAGTCTCCTGGCTAAGAAGGGAAGAAAATGTAAGACCTTTCTTAGCAATCTCAGAACCACTGAAACCTCGGAGCCACAGTGAAATGTGGGGATGTGAAATCCTATTCCTACCAGTCCTGCTGCTTCTAATACTGGTATCATCTGAGGGCTGGAGAGGATTTGGGAAAGGATCACCATTACTGCCCAGCACCTATACCTCTCATCACAGCCTTTGTTCTAATCATTTAGCTAACTTAGGAGGACTAGAGGATGGGTTATGTGAGCTAGGTGGAGTAGCTGAGGGAGATTCCTAGCCTGAGTTCAATGATCTTTTTGAGTCATGTGTGGGATAAACGGTAGAGATTGAGGCTGCAGAGAGCTGGACAGAGGAGAGAATAAAGAGGAAGGGTGTGAGATTGGTGGCAATAGAATGACTGCCCAAGGCAATGACAAAGCTGCCATCGCTTGTGCTGCTCTGTCGCCATGGTGGTTGTAACCTGTTGGCAGACAATGGGTGGGTGATGAGGTCTACTGCTGGATCTGGGAGCCCTGAGGATTGAATCGCAGCTGGAATTAGGCTCAGATGCTGGGTGGCTGAGTGTTTTTATGCTCTGAGGTGGGGTGGGGTGGGGGGGGGGGGAGGGTTGTCTAAAGTGGCATGCCAATGTGATGCTTGAGGTCCAATGAACATTACCTGTGCGACTTGACTCTTAATTGTCCTGCTCTTGTGCAAAGTTCTGCCACACCCTTTACAGTGTAAGCATTTAAAGTCAAGCGACCTGAACTGATGAAAAAGGATCTGCCGATTCTAAATGTTTCTTTCTCTTTCAGACTTCCAAAGTAAAAATGGGAGATTAAAAATGTACCCTGCAAACGCCATGTGCAATGTGTGAGATCCACTCAGGCTCCGGCTGTCCATCCTCCCTCTCACGTCCTGGAGACCAGAAGGAGAAAGATGACTTGTATTTATTGAATGTTCTCTTTTCCTTTCGTCCGAGTCTGTTTATTTTTTTAGCTCCCTCCATTGCTGAAGAGTGATGTAAAGATGGTGTATATAATTTTATTCATCCTGTGTGATTCTACAGGCGCCTTTTTGGTGGCCTTTGTGAGAGAAGAAATAATATATATGTACATATATATCTCTTTGTGAATTTTAGCTTCCTTTTCAGCTGTAAAAAGTGTATGGCATTTCCTTGATGAGTTTTAAATGGATGGTATGATAAAGAACACAGTTTGGGTGGTACAATAATGTTTGTCTGAAACGTGATCGGACCTGTAAAGTTAATTAAAATGTGATGGCCATTCTGGGCTTGCGTGTTCAGTGGACCTGGATCATTGTCAGCTGTTTGGACTGTTTGACACGCCCGCACAGAACAAACGCAAAGCTTTCGAGTCATGTTGACCAATGGCACCCACTCTTTGAAGGATGGGTTGAAGGGCATTATGTAAGCTGCCAGTCCTACGAAATGGGCGATGTTTATGAAATTTCTCCAAAGACATGCCAAGGTTGGGCCAAGTTTAATTTCCATATTACAGCAGCATCCCTCCTCTAGCCTCCTCCCTTACGAATAGACTTGGTATCTTGCGGTCAGGGGAAATGTACGTTTCCAACTCTTGAACTGTCTAGTGTACTCTGTTCTCGCTGAGATCCCTTGCAGTTCTTTGTTTTGCTGTAGGGACTACCACAAAACCTTGTGACTATGTAATAAATGGATTTATGTTTCTGTTGGAAACTGTCCTTGGTTGGTTGTGCCTGTGCATGCCCTTTCACCTTTCCCTCCATCCGCTTCCTGATAGCAACGGTACTACCTACAAAAGCATCTCGGAAGTGCGCTTGTTGGGAGCCACAGGTGACCTTGAAAGTCACTTGGATTGTGCATGCCGATCTGGAGCAGCTCTTTCATTTTTGCAAGTCAAGTTTCTTCCGTGCGCGGGTGGGTGTACTGAATTTGTTTTGGAGAAACTTCACAAGCACATTAAAATGTTTTTAAAGACCGAAATTTGACTTCATTATGTGGTGCTTTGTAAATTCTGTGTGAAGGGTGTAAACTGTTCATACCCTTCTCATCCTAATACATGTGTATACCACTATGAAGGTGACTCCCATTTATCAATATTATGAATGCACCTCTGACCAGAGGTTAAAGCCACCAGCTTTTGGTGGTTATTTGGAGCTTCTGCTATCATTCTGTAGCGTTAGGGAGTGTGGATGTTCCTGGGTGGTACCTCGCATGTTCATATTCAAGCTCCCTTTGCAGGCTCCAGCTATGATTTTTGTCTGAACTTTACCCCTTTGACTTTTTGGCTACTTTTAAAATTCTCCTATAAAGTTCTTGGAAATGCATGACCTGTTTACACCACAAACCTCTCGGATGGTTCTCAGGTTGTGCTCATCTGCAGGGCATGCTTCCGCCTGCAGACTGACGCAGAATCGGCCTGTCTAACCAGCCACGGAGTGACATTCAGGAGCCATTTCCATACCTTTGTTCCTTCAGAATATCCGCAGACGAGAAGGCACTAACCGGAAGCCGTGGCTTGCCTTTTGTGTTGAAAGGATGAAAGCCTGGCCTTTGGCACTGCGTGGAGGCAGCGCGCTGCCTTTGAGCTACTTTCGGCAGTTTCCTTCATTTTGTACTGTGAAATGGTGCTCTGTTCATACATAGAGGGGAAAAAAAGACTTTCTCTTCCCCTATTGCAAGAAAGACTTAAAAGCCTGCACCGTTGGCAAGAGACGCCGCTGATGAAAGGGCTCAGAGACCCTTATTTTTTAACAGCAATGGAGCCTTTTTTTATTTGCTTGGATGAGGCTACTAGAGGGAAAAAAACTACAGTTTCGCTTTGGTGGCCTTTCATTTGCCGCTGATCTAGGGTCTGAGAACGTGACACCTGACCAGTTAGACATTGCAGATTTAAAATTGGATTTCTGTACAAGACAGGGGAGTATGTCAGCTTTTTGGTGCTATCATGCTAGAATGTTTAACAGTGGCAGTTTGGGGGCTCTTCCAAAGCCCTTTTGATCAATGTTTTTTTTTTGGTACATTTCTCTGTTAATGACAGTAAAATACTGTCTTGTGTCAGAAAAAGTATTAGTTGTTCTCCAAGGCATGATGTACTTGGATAAGTTTGGGGGAATGAGAGAAACACCATTTTGATATATTTTTTTTCCCCCCTAATTTCTCCTCTTAGAATATGCGAGTGAGATGAAGGGTTTATGTAGTTGTCACAAGTTTGCTTTTTGGGTCCTTGGATCTATGGCTTGTGCATCTGTGAATTGTAGATGGTGGATTTTCCTTTTGTTGTTAGCCCTCTCTGCTTTACCTTATCTGCACTGGCCGTGACCGTGGTGGACTTGTTTTGGCTCATGGTTTATCAGTCTTGGCGGGTGTTCTGTAGCCTGTTCCAGCACGATAACCTGGTCTTCCTCGACATTTGCAAGTGCACACTGAACCAGACAAAGCGGGAAGATAGCTGCACCCTACCTCCATTGGCTCATTCTGAAAGCAGGATGCAGAGACCACGTTTCCTTTTCATTCACATTCAAAATATTCCTTTTGTGTCATTCAGTACTAGGACATATATTGCACGCTTCATCATGCTTGAGCCGGCCCTGTACCTTGAATTAGATGTCAATCAGGCTATTATACCAACATCTAGCACAGACAGTTTAGAAGTACTTTGAATAGTGACCCTATTTTTTAAATCAGAAGGTTAGTTATCCTTGGTAAAGAATGCACTTTCACTCATTTTCCTATGAGTTTTTCCAGGTTATATTTTTTTTCTGGTCGGCTTTCTTCCATCCTAGGAAAATGAATATGTACCAGGAGGTTGCAGTTTCCCTGTGTAACGGTAGTGGGAACTAGGAAGTGCTGTCAACATGCAGATATCGCTAACCACTTTGGCTGTTTGATTATTTTGTATGTATTTGATGCTGCCCCAGACAGCCATCCAACCACCATGTTTATCTTTGTTTGGGATTAATAAAGGACAAGGCTGCCACCATGTAGATTTTGGTTTGGGCTTTAGATAAACTGAAGCCCATTCTACATCACACAAGATGCACTGGAAGTGGGTTTCTTTCCCTATGCAACCATTCCTCCTAGGCAGTGAAGCAACCTGCTTCAGACAAGGAACAAGCCAAAGTCTACCACCCATCCCAGTATCTGTTTGGCCGTCGCAGCATCATGCCTATGACTAATCCTCACTGTATTTTTCAAGATGCTCCAACTTGTTTACTAACATTGTAGAGCGAAAAACATCAAGAGCCAAACAAAGAATAAATCTGTTTTCAAATATGTTTGCCGTCTTTAGACTAGATTTAGAATGTGCCTACAAATCATGTAGAGCCAAACAGCATTATGGCAGATCCTATAAAGAGGTCTTCATTCCTTCAGACTCCTTTGCAGTCACGCAGTTGATGGATCATACCCTCCAGTTGGAATGGTACAAAACTGACTTGCATGCCCATCTAGGATCAAAGAAGGATAGGAACGCTTGTTCATCACGATTGCTACGGTGCATGTCTGTTTTAGGAATAATGCTTTAAATATCAAGTGTTGTAAGAGTACAGAAAAAAAAAAAAACAGTCCTGACAATATTACAAATGACGTACACATCCATCTGGCACTTTGTTCAGTTGCCATTTACCCAAAATATGGGCCACTAATACATTTTGCTCTCCATCTATATTATCCCCATAGGATTGATGAGTTTGCCAGTTTCTCAGTCTATTTAGCTGGCCCATGGCCCCTATTCTAGTTCTCTACCGGAAACGGTGCTGCTGTGCAGTTTGGCATCATAAAGTTCTCCACGCATCAGCCAGATGCATCTTTGGGATTATAGAACGTCAGTGGCCAGACATACTTAGTAAGCTAGTTTTCAGTACAGTTCTGATGTCCTTACGTCCAATCACCATTTTTGGAACGTCAGTCTTGAATTCTGATGCAAAAAAAAATGAAAGTTGAACTCAAACTGGAGACGCAGAGGGGAGGGTTGTTCAGCTTCTTTGAATTGTAATTCTGGTAATGTGTAGCTATGCATTGGTTCGCCGCCGAAATTATCACATGTCTTGGCTTAAAAGGAAATTTGTTGAAAAATTATCTGTGGCATTAACCCATTGTTGCAAGCTTGCTTTCTGTTTTTCTGAGTTGGAACACTATGTGGTGATTTAAACTGTGATTAAAGCATATACTACATAGATCTTCAATTAAAAAAAAAAAAAAAACATAATGTTTTGCAGTAATATATTTCTGCTCTTTTAAATACAAATATGAAGTATTACACCGTATTAAGGTATTTTAGGTCTGCTCTTGGGAGAATATGTAAGCAATAATAAATGAAAGCTTGTCTTTTAAGCAATATATATGATTAGTCTAGAAATTAGTTGGAGCTCCCTGAGAAATGTACATCTGCTGGCTGTGCGGTACTCTGTGGAGCACCAATGCACTTAAAAAAATGGTTGAAAAGCAAGCAAATGTTTTTAAGAGCAGATTTATCTTACATTTAATAAACTAGATTTTTCAAGATGCTTTGTCAGGTTCAGATGCCGTAAACCCACTGTTGAACCATACTGTACATTGAACACATGCCATGGGGATTTGTGCTTTTTCGGCTTTATGTGATATTAAGCAGCTTGTCATATTATTTCCATTACAATTAACATTCCTTTGAAGGTTGACTAGAAACCTGCAATTATGATTGCAGCCACCATCCCTAGGCATCCAATATACATTATATGGCCAAGTGGATTTTCAGTCCCAAAGATCTCAGATTAATAATGACCAGTTGGATTGATCTGTTTTTCAGACTTAGACATGCTTTTAAAAGTGTGCATCACTCTGTGGTAAATTTCTGCTGTATGTTTGCAATTGTGTTATGTTAGTGGGGCACATGGGAGGGAGGAGACCGGACCACACGGGGGAGGTATGCACTACTGGGACAATTTGTTATGAAAATGTGTGGTTCTTTTGTGTCTGTGAAATTTTGCTTCACTTTCCTGAGAGTTTTCTTTTGTTGTTGAAATAAAAATGCCACTGAACTGCCTGTCATCAGTCGTGTTTACTATTCAACTATGCCAGAGCAGCTGTTATTGCAATACTGTTTCTGCCCCTGGAGAGGTGCTCCTGTCATTCTTTCATTTGTTTCCTTATGTAACTTAAGAAGCACAGGTAGATCAGTCCATCTTGGTCAATAGTCACCCATGGACGGGAAATAATAGGTTTAAAGCCTTCTTGTGTTATGTTTATGCTCCTTAGCATTAGTGAGTATGCTACAAGGCACGTCCTTGCCATCTCCCATTGGTGGTCCACTGGTCTGCTAAGAGGGAATGTCTCCGCAGAGGAGTGTCGGTTCATGTGAAGGTCTTCTTAATTTACCCCACCATCCCCAAATTGGACAACCATATATTCTCAAGAGGGGCTTGCAAGTCAGGAACTGGTGTGCATGCCCCCCCCCAATGCTGTTGGAGTGAATGAGGGTGGAAGAAGAGTGGGCCTTGTGGCAAGAAATAGGGCTGCTGAGGTGCTGATTACTTTTTACTGGAAAGAAGAGCACAGGCTATGATCCCGCTTCTATAGAATTCTGGATCTTGTAGCACTTGCCAATCTTCCCTTGTTTAATTTCCTGGTACTCCTAGACAGCCTTTGGTAGGTGAATGCAGTGCATTTGGCTGTTGAGATTTACCTTTACATACTGTGCAACTGTAAATTGAGTTGGCTGTCAATATGTGCTCTAGTAACCTTGGGACAATATGGATGGTAACATGCAGATGTAATATCTGCATGACGACGGTGGGAGGTATTGATATTGGCTTTTTAGTGTTTGATTCATCTAATCATTGGAGTATCTGCCACCTAGTGGGTAATCATACAGCTAATGAGTAACGTACGCTGGACCTAGTACCCTCTGCAGCATCCTGAGAGTGGAGTGGGCCAATAGAGTGAACAAAGACTTCAACAATAAAAAGTCCTTGCCTTTTTTCCCAATTCAGAGGTTTTTATTGAGACTTTAGTAATTGGAACAAATATGTGGCATTTTAATAGACTTGCAAGACTTTGGGTGAGGTGCCCAAGAACATAAATCACCAGTATGTAAAGCTGATAAGTTGGGGGCAGAAGTCCTTTTGGTGGATTTTTGCAGTAGTGTAGATTATCTTAAGGTTCAGAAGAGTGAAATTTAAATATAAATGGGAAGTGTGATCTATAGAGGTAGGAGTGTCCGTAATTGTAGAGACTCTCATAGTGGTCTGTTGTAATTATGGACCAGGTGTACTATTTACTGCTCGCAAAATACTGGTTGCAACTTGTGACCAGTTCATCATCTTCCAAAACAATCTATATTCAAATGTCAGCGCAGAAATGGGCTGCAATCTCATTAGTACTCATGAGGTGTCGAGCATTGCAACTATTCAGATTGGTGCCATCACAAGGAAGGTAACCACCATGTCTGTGATTGCCTTTCAGTAAACGTTTTTAATGCATTGCAAGAGGGATGTGTTTAATAATAAGTGTTTACACTTTTTTTTTTTTATTATTATTATTTTTTTTAGAGTTGGCAGTGGTCCTGTGGCCTCTGCCTGTTCCTCCCCCCCAAAACTTTTTTTTTTTTTTTTTTAATTTAAAATTCCCAAAGGGAAATGGTCTTAAAATGGACCCTATCTCTTGTGCAAAATGTCAATGTTCTGCAACTGGTTTTTGGCCGCAATCATTGATTATATATGGTTTGGATTTGGTCTTTGGATAGGATGCCTACCACATGCCCTTCCAGATATTGAATCATTATCAATTCGGAATCTCATTATAGAGTCTGAAGATATTTTCTGACTCCTAAAATGGGAATACTCTACAGCAAAAAATGACAGCATACATAAGACTTCAAAACAACTGTTTAAGCTCTTACATCTCACATCTGAATGCTGGTAAGGCCTTGCTGCAGGGCCTCCCGGACTCCATAGTTGCAACCCTTATTGCATCTTACATGCTGCTGCACGTTGCATTCAGGGCCTGAAGAAGTATGATCATATCACCCCCATCGTGATGGAATTCCATTAGTTCCCCCTTGCTAGCTCACACCATTTAAAAAAAAAAAAAAAACAGCTGCATAATCTACAAAGCCAGCATGACCAGTACCCACACACTCAATCTCTGGTGGTTTTTGACATACCTCCAGCCACCACACAAACTGGAAACTAAAAAGTGTAAGAAAAAAAAAAACAATGCAGCAGGCCTTTTCAGTCTGGACACTCTGGATCAAACCAACATCTCTATATCCATAAGGGCCGCTTCAATTTATGTAGGAGTTGAAGACTAACCACGTTCACGATTTGTTGGAAGCGATCTGTGCCTGAGGCAGTGGATGCAGAAAGATTAAGAAACTGGCATTAAAGCTGAGGGGTGGTGCTTCTATGCAGCTCTCCTTCATCACTACAGATTGGCACCATGTTGAAAAATTGTGCTTTTTCAACATGCACAGTTTTTCAACATGGAGCCAATCTGTGAACAAGGCTTGCGTGAGGCCTGTTTTGATTCTTTCGATTTGACACATTAAATCACTTCTCTCACCGCCATCCGGCGTGTGGGTGTTTTGTTGCAGAGCGAACAGTATTAAATAATATTGATACAGGTTTTTCTGAGCCTGAACCACCTGGAGTGGGCGGCGACTAAAATACATGTGCAAGATAGTAACTAATCTTCGACCAAGCCAGCCCCTTTTTGCAAAATTGTAGACAACACTTTAAGCCAACAGTAGACACACAAACGAAGATAGTGTTGCAACTAAACACAAAACTGTACACTCAGCAGGGGCGGTTCTTGCCTTTAAGCATTGGGACTTGCCCCGCTTATATTTTGGCCGCCCCTGACCCCCTTTTACGTTTTAAAATAAATAAATACTTTCATGTGCCCAGGCCCATCAGCCGCGGGCTTTCTGTGAAGTGGGTAGGTTTTCAATTTTGATAGACGCCTGACCACACACAGTAGTATACGGGAGTGAGCGAATGCACGTCACCTAGGCCCAAAGGGCGCATATTGGGTTGGACAGCTACCTTCCTCACTCCACCCTAACATGCACACTAGAGGCCTCTCTCTACCGCACATTTAGTAACCGGCGTTGATCAAAGATGCAACCCCCAGTCTTATAATGAGCAGTGGGTTTGCCCACTCAAGCCAATCCTGGCACTGCTCTCATTCCGTGTGACACGTTGCCAGGCCTAGTCTAGGCGTCTGGTGCAGACAGCATGGCACCCTGGGGGGTAGGAGGCTCGGCCAACGGAGCATGACCAATCACTGTAATGGTTATTGTGAAGCCATGCATTGATTGGCCATTTCTGCCATTGCTGGGCAGGGCTGCTCAGCCAGTGTCGCCCCCCCCCCCCCCCCCCCCCCCCCCCCCCGCCCGCGAGATTACAGACGAGCCTAAATGCATTGATTGGCCATTTCTGCATTGCTGGGCAGGGCTGCTCAGCCAGTGTCCCCCCCCCCCCCCCCCCCCCCCCCCCCCGCGAGATTACATACGAGCCTAAATGCATTGATTGGCCATTTCTGCATTGCTGGGCAGGGCTGCTCAGCCAGTGTCGTCCCCGTCCCCCCCCCCGCGAGATTACAGACGAGCCTAAATGTATTCCAACAGCGGTTTCCGAGCTGGGCCTAAACCCGATGTTGATTCAAGATGTCCTCAATCAATCAAGGATTTGTAGAGCGCGGCTAATGACCGACAGGGTCTGAAGGCACAAACAATATATGATATCCTATCATATCCTGTAACATGTCCGAGGAAGGCGTTGTTAAAAATGTAGGGATGGTATATAAACAGCCTTTTCCCCCTGCCGATCAATAATATCTATTCGACATAACTACACAGGCACAGATACGATTCAATTCGACACACGTTCTAAATAACGTAGCATAACGTGACATACCAGCAAAACAAACCACTTCACTTTACATGTGTCCGACTGTAATGCAACTGTAAAGCTTTCTGATAGGTCTTAGTTTGCATTGTATTTAAAAAAAAAAAAAGGCGTCTCATACCACAACAAACCAAAACCACACCGTGACGTAAAGTATCAAGGCTAACATCTTTACTGCGTCCTGTTAACACTCTAATGTCATCATTGAAAGAAAGGATACCACTTGCAGATGGCGATGCCTAAATCCCTCCACCAATGCACAATATTGCCTGGGCCTTACTTGTGCTTCCGTGTCAAAGGCGAGTCACAAGCTCACTGGCTAATGCATCCAGGGGTTTGTGTCTATCTTCTCGGACTCCAGTGTTGCGCATGGTGAATGCAGCCGCGTTTGCTCTACTTAGTTAAACGTCGTAAACTCGGTTTCATCTTTAGGCTCATATTCTGGTAGAATCAGAACACAAAATTAGTTTGTAGAACGTTAATTTTCATGTTGAGGGAAAATGTGATGGCCGACAAGCTCAAATTCATATATTCCTAGTGCAAGTTGGATAATTATTGGGTTGCACTTGCTAGTTAGATTAGCATATAGCTGAATGTAATTCATTCTATGCAATATAAAGAGCAACTTTAGAAGTTATTTTTTTTCTTTTCCAAAATCCACTGTTTCCCCATCCTCCCTCATGTCTTCATGTAACTTTAGCAAGTAGAACTGCATTTTGATTGGCCCTCCACGGATTCTCGTCTCCTCCTCCCACCTTCGTGCGCCGAACCTTGTTTGCACGAGACCAGGTGGAGAACACACACAGTGACCTCTGCTGTGGCCGAGCTCGAGGCGCATTTGTCCTGACTCCGAGGCCCAGCCTTGTCACGTTCTGTGATCCAGTGGTTGAAGGGGCTGGGGGCGGCGGTCTGAAGGGCACGACGAGATAAGACAACCGTCCAGACACTTCAAATGTTACAGCTGAAGTGAGGCACGAGTCTCCTTTGCTGTGAAGCCGAGGGAGGGTCAGAAAAACAATCCTCCTTCCCAGAAAGAAATGTAAATTAGTCAATTTGCAAATGTAAAGGGTGCCTGGAGGCCGGTATTGGCTTAAATTGATGGAATCACTTGAAGATTCTGATACTTGTTTGTGCTTTTTGAGAGGTATTGCAAGGGAGCTACAAGCTATAATGTAAAGAGTGTGCTTCTGATGGATACAACTACCTGTGGATTCCTCACCTGATGAATACTCCCATGGCGCCAGCATTTGACGGAAATCTTCTTACTAGTCTCTGCACGTCGACGAGGACGTCACTCTAGCCCACGCGACGCCGTCTGACGTCATACAGGCAATAAGAAGTCCTCGCCGACGTGCCGATGACAGTTCCCTTTTTTCCGTGCATTCGAAACGGTTATCTTCGAGGGAGTTACTGTTACCTTCGTGGTTACAGTGTATTGTCTGCTGCGTAGTCTTCTCTGCGGTAACAATGTCTCAGAGGAAGTCGGGTTTCAAGCCCTGTCGAGAGTGTGGGGGCAAGATGTCAGTTACAGATCCTCACTCCGACTGTCTATGGTGTTTGAGCTCCGACCACGACGTCTCGACTTGCGATTCATGTCAACACATGAATCCGAAGGCCCTCAAAGAGCGCGAGGCCAAGTTATTCATGGCAAAGTCAAAGAAGAAGGAGAAACATCATAAGAAGTCTTCTTCGCCAAGGTCTCACCGGCGTCATCGAGACTCCCGGCGCCGTAGAGACTCACGACGTCACTCCAGCAAGGAGTCTCATTCGAGGTCACCTTCGGCTCGGCGTCGGAGGACTTGGGAGGTCAGCCCCACGGTCACGCCGCATCCATCGACGCCGTTGCCCTCTCCGGCGTCACCGACTTCACCTGGTCAGGCGTCAGTGATTGAGGTGGTGCAGCCTCTTGTGTTTTCTCCGGCGTCGCAGACGTCGAGGCCGGCGTCGGGGTCGCCCTCGATCCAGGCACCCCAGTATCCGGCTTTTCCCACTCCTGGAGCCGATAGTACAGCGTTTCTTAATGCGATGTATACCATCTTTCAGCAGATGGCTCCAGGAGCTGCTCCGGCTGGTCCTTCGGGGCCCTTGGCCTTTTCGTTGGGTGATCCTGCGCCTCTTCGGCCGGCACCCTTTATGCCCTTTCTCCCTTTTGGGAATGTGGGCTCGGCGCCGGTGCCGGCGTCGGTGGCCGCTCTGGTGGCTTCGGATGTTTCGGCCCCGGAGGTTGCCCCTCCGTCGAAGTCAGGATTTTGCCCTGTGACTCCGGTTGGTCCATCGGCTCCAAGACCTCGTCCTCCGGCTCCTGCCTCGGCGCCGAAGCTGCCTGTGGCGCCGGACGCGGCGTCAGATGCTTCTGGAGATCGGCGCCGTTCTTCGACGTCGGCGGAGGCCATGTCGACTCCGCGTATCGAGGAGAGACTTCATTCGAGGAGGCGTGCTCTCCGTCTTTTAGAAGAGCAAGAGTACCAGCGAGTCCTAGAGGAGGGAGAGATTGAGGACTCTGGAGACGGACTGCATGGTCTGGATACAGCCAGTGGGCTGGACACTTCCCCTGAGTGGGACCTTTCATCTCCAGGGGAATATACGGAGGAGGCTGCTTCCTTTCATGCTGTGGTGAGGAAGGCAGCGAGCTTTTTGGACCTGCCTTTGCCGGTGGCAGAGGCAAAGCAGAATTTGCTGACAGAGGTATTGCATCCGGCCTCTGCTGCAGCTGAGCCTCTCTTGCCATTTAATGAGGCTTTGCTGGATCCGGTGTTGGAGGTGTGGAAGAAGCCGGTGTCTTCCTCGGCCGTCCATAGGGCTGTGGCCAGGAGGTATCGAGCTGCACCATCTGACCCTGGCTTTCTCTCTAGACACCCTACGCCGGAGAGCTTGGTGGTGCAAGCCTCCTGTTCCTCAAAGTCAGCGCCTGGTTCCTTCCCGACGGTGCCTGGAGACAGAGACTCCAAGAAACTGGATGCGCAGTCCAAGAAAATATTTTCGTCATGCAGTTTGGCGTTGAAGGCCACCAACGCCACGTGCATTCTGGGGAGGTACATCCATGCGCTGATGGATGATATTTCGTCTTCATTCACGGAGCTTCCCCAGGGTCTTTTGGATGTGGTCTCGGACGCCCAGGCTGCCGCGACCCAGATTATCCAGTCTGGGCTGGACACGACCGACTCGGTGGCCAGGGCGATGGGCACGGCTGTGGTGGCAAGAAGACAGGCCTGGCTCCGAAACTCAGGGTTCTCTGCGGATGTGCAGTCGACCCTGCTGGACCTCCCGTTTGATGGGGACAGACTGTTTGGAGCCAAGGCAGATTCAGCCTTGGAACGATTTAAGGAGAGCAGAGCCACAGCCAAATCGTTAGGACTGCAAGCTCCTTCTTCCTCTGCCTCTTCTAGAATTTTCAGGAGGTTTCGGGGATTTGGGCGTGGCTCTTATTCCTCTTCCTTTCGGGGGAGGTTCCAGCAACCCGCCTCTTCCCTCCCCTATAGGTCATTTAGAGGGAGGGGGAGGGGTGGGGTCCG
Source organism: Pleurodeles waltl (assembly GCF_031143425.1). NCBI lineage: Eukaryota > Metazoa > Chordata > Amphibia > Caudata > Salamandridae > Pleurodeles > Pleurodeles waltl. The sequence goes on from NC_090443.1 coordinate 958,504,231, forward strand.
TACCAGAGGAGCCTCTCAACAGCACTCTGCCTCTTCCTCGTCCTCTGGAGGGGTGCAGCAGGGGAAGCAGCCTTAGGCTTCCACCGTTTCCCACTCACTCCTCTCCTGTAGGGGGAAGATTACAGCGTTTTCTCCACAAGTGGAAGTCTATCACAACGGACACTTGGGTTCTCGGCATTGTGGGAAAAGGCTACGCCCTTCCCTTTCGGGAGTTCCCGCCCCGCCCATCTTATTGTTCAGAAGAACACCTCCTGTTGCTAGAACAGGAGGTTCAAGTCCTCCTTTCAAAGGGCGCGGTAGAGTTGGTCCCAGAGCAGGAAAAGGGTCGAGGTTGTTACTCAAGATACTTCCTGATTCCCAAAAAGGATGGTCAGTTGAGACCAATCCTGGATCTGAGGATCTTGAATTGGTTCCTCAAACAGGAAAAGTTCAAGATGCTGACCCTAGCACAGGTGCTTTTGGCGTTGAACAAGGAAGATTGGATGGTGTCTGTCGACTTGCAGGATGCTTACTTTCATATCCCGATACTCAAGTCGCACAGGAAGTATCTCCGGTTTGTGGTAGGGTCGCAGCACTATCAGTTTGCGGTCCTCCCGTTTGGTCTTACTTCAGCACCTCGAGTCTTCACAAAGGTGATGTCAGTGGTTGCGGCAGAGCTCAGAAGGAAGGGGATAGCAGTATTCCCTTACTTGGACGACTGGTTGATCAAAGCCAAGTCCCCGGAGCTTGTGTCGCATCATCTGCAGTCAACAACCCAGTTGTTGTTCGACCTGGGCTTTTCGGTTAACGTGCCCAAATCTCACCTGGAGCCCTCTCAGCGCCTCCTGTTCATAGGGGCAGTACTGGATACAACATTGAGTCGAGCCTTTCCTCCGCCTCAGCGGATTCAAGATATTCAGGAATTGGTTCCAATGTTTCGAAATGGAGCGGTAGTTCCAGTCCTCAAGGTCCTTCGTCTGCTCGGTCTGTTCGCCTCCTGCATTCTGTTGGTCACGCATGCTCGCTGGCACATGAGGGCTCTTCAGTGGTGCCTCCGAAGGCAGTGGTCTCAACACAAGGGAGATTTAGAAGGTACTGTCAAGATCTCCAGAGATGCTGCTGTGGAATTGAAGTGGTGGATTGCGGGCAACAATCTTTCACAGGGGAAGCCGTTCGCGCAGTCGCCACCAGTGGCCACGGTAATAACGGATGCCTCCACCCTAGGATGGGGAGCTCATCTGGGGGATCTGGAGATCAAAGGGCTTTGGTCTCCAGAGGAACAGGTGTTTCATATCAATCTGTTGGAGTTACGGGCTGTACGTTTGGCTCTCAAGGCCTTCCTCCCATCCCTTCGTGGTCAGTCGGTACAGGTCCTGACGGACAATACTACCACGATGTGGTACATAAACAAACAGGGAGGAGTAGGGTCGTACCTTCTCTGCAGAGAAGCTCTTCGGCTATGGTCCTGGGCAAAGGACCATCAGATTTGCTTGGTGGCAAATCATCTGGCCGGGGTCTTGAATGTACGTGCGGACAGTCTCAGTCGCCAATTCTCGGCAGACCACGAGTGGCGTCTCCATCCAGATCAAGTCTGTTTAATCTTCCAGATGTGGGGGTTTCCTCGGATAGATCTGTTTGCCACTCGGGAGAACGCGCATTGCCCGTTATTCTGCAGCCTCCAGTATCCGATGCAGGGAGCGTTGGGGGACGCGTTTCAGATAACCTGGTGCGACCAGTTGCTTTACGCGTTTCCCCCCATACCCTTGATTCCTCGAGTGTTGAGGAAAATTCGCCAAGACCGGGCCCAAGTCATCTTAATAGCTCCGGATTGGCCAAGGAGGGTATGGTACTCCGACCTTCTCCAACTCTCACTGTGCCCTCCGCTCCGTCTCCCTCTCAGGGCAGACCTCCTCTCGCAGTCGCAGGGGCAGGTTTTACACCCCAACCTCCAGAGTCTGCACCTACATGCTTGGAGATTGAACGGGGCAACCTGAGTTCCTTCTCTCTCCCGCCTGATGTAGTGGATGTTATCTTAGCGGCCAGGCGACACTCCACTAAATCTATCTACGCTAATAGGTGGTCTAAATTTGTTATGTGGTGTGGAGAGAGACAGATTGATCCCTTACATGCTCATCTGTCACATGTTTTGTCTTTTGCACTGTCTCTAGCGCAGAAAGGTTGTGCAGTAGCTACCATTAAGGGTTATTTGTCGGCCTTGTCAGCCTTCATTTGTCTTCCAGACCAACCATCGTTATTTAAATCCCCTATTGTTCTCAGATTCTTGAAAGGTCTTCTGAATCAATATCCTCCAAAACCATTCGTTATGCCTCAATGGGATTTGTCCTTGGTCCTGACTTTCCTTATGGGGTCCCCTTTTGAGCCTATGCATTCTTGCCCCTTAAGGTATTTGGTTATTAAAACAGTATTCCTGGTAGCTATAACATCTGCAAGGAGAGTGAGTGAGTTGCAGGCCTTATCGGTTAAACCCCCTTATATAACGTTTTATGGGGATAAGGTGGTGTTGAGGACCAAGGCTGCTTTCCTTCCGAAGGTTGTTTCACCCTTCCATTTGGCTCAGACAATCACTTTGTCCACGTTTTATCCTCCGCCTCATCCTTCAAAGGAGGAAGAAAGACTACATCGCCTGGACCCAAAAAGGGCGTTGAGCTTCTATATCGACAGAATGAAGGATATCAGGCTGGAGGATCAGCTGTTTGTCGGATACGTGGGCAAGAGGAGAGGAAAGGCAGTCCACAAGAGAACACTCTCCAGGTGGGTTGTTCTTTGCATTAAAATCTGTTACTCTTTGGCAAAGAAGGATCCGCCTGAGGGCATTAGAGCTCACTCCACCAGAGCTAAGTCGGCCTCTTCGGCCTTGGCCAGGGGTGTTCCTGTGGTTGACATCTGCAAGGCCGCAACTTGGTCGTCCCTTCACACTTTTGTGAAACATTACTGTTTGGACTCTGAGGTCAGAAGGGACGGTCATTTTGCACGGTCAGTGCTGCAGGATTTCTTGGTTTGACCATTTAGGCACCCACCGCCGGGCGTGGTACTGCTTTGGGACTCTATTCATCAGGTGAGGAATCCACAGGTAGTTGTATCCATCAGAAGAACGAGTTACTTACCTTCGGTAACGACTTTTCTGGTGGATACATTAGCTACCTGTGGATTCCTCACGGTCCCACCCGCCTCCCCGTTGCCTTTTTGGTCTCTCCAAGCAATCCTTGAGTGTGCTCCTTTTGGTCTTCAAAGTTGCAATACATTTTGCATGTATGATATTTGTATATATGTGTATATTTATATATAAATCTATATATATATTGGGTATATACATGATTCGTATGTATAAATATATTTATTTGTTTAAAAAAAAAAAAAAAAAAAAAGGTTATATTAAATCTACAGCTATTTTATTGCAATGTTGTGTGATTTACAATATTAAGAGATGTTGCTTTGCTCTTTCATTGCATTGGGTTATTATTATTATTCTCATGCACGTAAAAAATGTTGGTACTGTCATCGGCACGTCGGCGAGGACTTCTTATTGCCTGTATGACGTCAGACGGCGTCGCGTGGGCTAGAGTGACGTCCTCGTCGACGTGCAGAGACTAGTAAGAAGATTTCCGTCAAATGCTGGCGCCATGGGAGTATTCATCAGGTGAGGAATCCACAGGTAGCTAATGTATCCACCAGAAAAGTCGTTACCGAAGGTAAGTAACTCGTTCTTTTAAAAGATAAGTTACCCAAAAATTATTTCCTCGTGACACACATTTCTTCTTTTTGATGGGTATTGTAAGAGAGCTACAGCTAAGCTATGAAGTGTTTGCTTTTAAAACACATTGATTAAAAAAAAAAAACTCCACTAAGTACAGTGCAAAAAAATCCATATTTTGGAAACACTTTATCTTAAACCTTTTTGTGCATTTTGTAGCAGGGTATTGGCTTTGCTGGCCCACTACTTCATAAACAGCTGCATCGCTTGCAGTCTTTGTAAATGATGCAGCTGGTTTTGATGATGTTGTGTACCAGGGAGGGGATGTAATGGGGTTCTACTGGGAGGGGAGGGGGCGGGGTGATGAGGTCATATTTCTTCTTCCCCTGAATGAGATGTACAGTGCCTTGTAGGGTGCTCTACTGCCTTGTAATGTTTATTCCTTGCTCTCTCCTTATGTCCAGTTCAACAAATCACATTAATTTGTATTTCCTCAGTAGATTTCATCGGTAAAGGAATATCAACAAATGAAGAGATCTGTGAGGTACTCAGCATTATCTCACAGTCTGTTATGAATTTCTGTGGTTATTCTGAATAAGCAGCTATCTACTTCATTATCATATGAAATCTTATTATTGATGTCATAACTACACTTTCACAATATTAACCTTCTTGCTTTCTCATATATGCTTGAAAATGCACCATTTGCCCACTCCTTTTTTTTTTTTTTCTCTTTCTCAGGGGGGAGAGAGCCTCAACCTTGGAGGGGTGTGGTGGCAGTGGGGAAGGATGTGCTCTGATGTTCTGGGATCCTTCCTGCTATGTGTCTGCAAACTGGACCAAGTAAAATCCCTTCAGCACATGACTCTCAGTGGTAGTGATGGAGAGTAGTCACAGGCTTCTCAGGTTGATAGTGTGGACTTCCCAAGCTCAGAACTCAGCAATTTCACAGAAGCACAGTAACACATTGTCCAACTCTGTGCTTTACTTTTAAAAAGTAAAGCACTTTATTAAACACTAAAACTAAATTCTTCACAAGTAATGATGAGCAGGAGTCATTTAGTCAATTGGGCACTGAGGCTACTGCACTTCAATCTGCTATCCTATTCCTCTCCCCTGGATCCCCCCCTCCCCCCCATTGAGGGGTAAGTAAGCCAAAGGTGTGACTCTTGCTTTGTGTGGCCTGTGATGTTAGCTGATGTGGTAATGGGGTAGGATGGTGGAATCTAGCTTTATTTAGGGCTGGCACCGCCCTTCCTTATCAATTCTCCCTTAGCATTGTCCTGCTCTCAGTGGTAAAATCTAGAGCATTTATAATAACTTTATTCGTCCATCTCAGTTGTGCCCTTATTTAAACAATTCCTCCTCCTTTGATGCAGGTTGCTATGATTCTAAAAACTGAAATGTGCACTCTTTGTCTGTTAGACTTGTCTCACTCCTCTTGTATAGGGGTGGCTATGTATCATTGAGGAGCTCACCATTACATGTGCACCTAGGTTATCTCTGTGGATGGTAACCTGTTTTGGGATGCACTTAACATCAAAACGAAAGACTTGCCATGCATCCTCTCAATCACCACTGTTGGATATGTTTAAAGGCACTTTTTATGAAAGCTTTTGTGTTTATGTTTAGAGACACAATAACTATGTATTTCATCTGCAGCTGTGCTTTTTTTTTGAACACCTATATTACTGGATTTAAACAAATTCCTCATTTGCCATTGCGTGCACTAGGACCGTGATTTGAATAGTGCTGCAGGTGCAGTAGCACAGGGGCCAAAAGGTCCAGGAAACCACTGACCACCTACTATTGCTATCTTTTAATTCCTTAATAGGCAGTCACAAGTGCAGCTGCCTTGCAGGCACCTGGGCCTTTGGTTTGAATGGTACAGCAGGTGCAGTGACACAGGAGCCAAAAGCTAGAGGAAAGCCACTGATCACAGACAATTGCTATATTTTACTACTAAACAGGCAGTCAGAACTGCAAGTTGCCTTGCAGGTGCCAGAGACATGGTTTAAATGGTGCAGTGGCACAGGGGCCAAAAGGTCCAGAAAACCCACTGAACACAGACTTTAGCTGTGTTCTACTCCTGAGTGAGCAGTCACAAGTGCAGCTACCATGCAGGCGCCAGGGGCGTGGTTTGAATGGTGCAGCAGGTGGAGTTGCACATCGGCCAAAAGCTCCAGGAAACCCACTTAACACCGACTATTGCAATATTTTACTCCAAAACAGGCAGTCACAAGTGCAGTACTAGGGCTATGATCTGGATGGTGCAACAGGTGCAGTTTCACAGGGTCCAAAAGGTCAAGGAAGCCCACTGAACACAGACTATTACTATTTTATTTACTACTAAACAGGCAGCCACAAGTGCAGCTACCTTGTGGGCACCAGGGCCATGGTTTGAATGGTGCAGCAGGTGCAGTAGCACAGGAGTCGAAGGCTCAAGGAAACACACGGAAAACCAACTTTTGCTATATTTTACTACTATCCCCAGCTCAAAACCAGTTATGGATGATATTTCCTTGCTCCCTAGTGTCTGTCTGCTGTCCCAGTGCTCCCTGTGGTGCAGTGTGAATGTTGTCTCCACCACGGTCGCTGTGCTTCAGCCTTCCTTTCGCCCCTCATGGGCTTCCTCCTTTGCTGTCTTCTCCTCACATAGGACACTAGCAAACCTTAAAAGTGTACAGATCGCCTTTTTTTCACAACATGAGCAGCTTTTATAAAAAGCACTTAAAAGTTGTGTAAAGTATTTTAGTGCATAAAAGCACCAGTTATATTGCCAAAGATTCTTTTTTATGGCACTGGAGAAATTACATGATTTGTCCAAGATCACAGGATGTTGAGCCAATGCTGAGACTCTAATCCAGTTCGTCAGCTTCTTCCGTTACTTCACCTCTTTATTATGGTCATCTGCAACATGTATAAAAAACATTGACAAAGACGATTAATTTTGTGTAGGTGAAAACGTTTGGTTTTGCCAATGCTTGTTCCATATTGTTACATATAATATGGTCTCAAAATACATACCTTCAGCATGTGCGCTGTGTGGAAACCTCTCCAACGTTTGATTTTACTAAAATGTTGTCCATGTAGAATGGCAAAGCAGTCCATGACTTAGCTGTCATTTCACTATTGACATTGTCAGGGTGGGTGGAAGAGTAAACTTTTCTGAATTCATGTTTGTAAACTATTCCTTAATAAACAAAATGTGCTCGTTTAGTGTGATGTTCTACTCCTACTAAAGTGAAACAGAATTGCATGTGAATAAAATACATTTTAGGAATTTTTGAAGGAATTTATATTTTACACGTTTGTTGCAGAATGTCTTTAAAAGTGAAAGTGTCCCAAAAGTTAACTGCAGGACACCTTAGCTACTTGCTTTCTTTCGTTAATTAACCTGTACATAAATGCTTGCCCGTTTTGAGCAGGGATCCGCATGCAAATGTCAGAAGTGTCCTGCGGCCCCAGACTATAAATCTACAGGGACTTTACTATAAAGTTTATACAGCAGAGCTGGCTTCAGTGCAGTATAGCTGCAAGTAAAAAGAAAAAAATCGCTATAAGAGTCAGTGATGGCTGTGACATAAAGTGTTTATCTTTCAGTCATTTGTATCATAGCTAAAAAACATTGGCAAAGGCAATAGATCTCTCATAGGCAAGACATATTGACTTTTCCAATGCTTGTTCCACTAGTCAAGTTTGCAGATGTGGCAAGTTGTATATGGGCCTGTGACCAGAATTCCTACTGCTAGATGCTGGGTTTGGGTTGGAACTTCTGGTTTCAGGTGTCTATCTGCAACTCTTAACTGGAGTTCATTACAATAGACCATTATAAACAAATATTTGAACCCAGCCATCTTTGACTCAGTTGGAGATAAGTTTTGATATACTGAAAGTTTTCATTTTTCTTGGCATATATCGGGTGCTTAGTGTCAGAACCCATTTAAAACCAAAAGACCCACTCTACTATTCAAACAGTGCATTTTATTTCATGATTATAGTACTCCTTGTACTAACAAATGAGTACCATTGGTTTCATTATCAACCATTGCAGGCTTAATTACTTCTCAGCTGTTCCACTGTGGTAGGGCCATACATTGATTGGCCCAATGTTTTTTCACTTCTCCAATGGATTTCCAGGAAAAACGTCATTGCTTCTCTAGGAGACAACACAAACATCCCTGTGCTTTCTGGCAAGGACAATGAGCCATGTAGAGATTGTGGAAGGGGTAGACGGCACCCAATACTCTCTTCAATTCATTAGACAGCTTTTTTCAGTTCTGTAAGGTGCCAAAATGTAATAGACATGTTGCATTTTTACTTGTTGACCAAACACACACAGTTGAAGCGCAAATGGCAGGTACAGATTTGGCACTTCTACAATAACTGGGACCTCAACTCCAGACATAACTTATTTACTGTATTTATAAAGCTCACACTCCCCTCGAGAGGCATTTTGATGCTGAATCTCAAATGTTTGTCACCTAGCTCAATGGTGCTCATTTTGTCACTGAACCGTAGAAGGATGAAAGGCTGAATGGACCTTCTAGGATTTTAACTTGTCAGACACCCTGCTGCAGTGGGAGCAGTGGACTACTGAGTTACAAGACCTAACATGAGCATTTTGATGCAAAGAGGAGGAGTTGCACTCAGAACTGCTGGCATATCTTGCATTCACAACAAATAGATGCCCAAGTATACGTGTTGGTTTACTTTCGCTTTAGCTTTAATTTTTATGTACTGCTAATTGTTCAGTTTACACATATTTTCCTCCTCTTTGAAATATAAAATTGTCCCTACACGTAAAAGTAAATACGGTTCTTTTAAGTCTGTTTCATTGGTAAAAAACTGAATTATTTCTCAGTGCTTTATTTTTTGTTGTTGTTTTCCTAAGTAAGAAGGGCTTTCCACGCAAATCTTAAATATCTATTATTTTTCATTCTCACCTAAGACCGCGCATGCGCTCCTTCTTCCGAGACATTGTTTTCTACCAGTAGCTTAGAGGCTGCCCATTGCTTACCATTGGTTGACTTCATTGTCCCTCTCAATTGTTCGCTTCTTATTGGTCAGCTGCAATAGGCATCCTTCCTCATTGTGTAGCGTACCTCCCCTGGAGCATGGGTGTGTTACTTGTGTCCTGCCACTACTCATTATTTTAAGGGCTGTTTTTCTTTGTGTTTAAGCACTCTACCCCTGCCTTTCATGTTGACAACCTTCACCTGTCTGTTGTGTTGCCCACACACCTCCCTCCCACCAACTTTCCTCACTCCATTGTCTGTGTTGCCTACCCCTCCCCCACCTGCCCTTATTCCATTATCTTGGTGTCTCCCACCTGCCTTCTCTTGTCGATGGTGCCCCTCCCGCCTTCGTTCTCCAAGTTATACAACATGGCTAAAAACATTAACAACACAAATATGTCATGCAGGTGAGACATGATGGCTTGTTTAGTATGGCTTTCATTACAGAAACCACAGTTACAAAAGATCAAGATTTTGCCATAGCTTGTAGTCAAAAGCCACACACTGCTCAAAAACTGTTAAATAGACAGTCTAGATATCCCATACTGCTTTGTGGCCCCAGTAGGCGGCCATCTTGTTTAGCACGTGCATCCACTTAATCAAACCAACGGGCGCTATATAGCGTGTGAGGGCATTTTGCGGTGCGGGACGCTGCAGGGACTCTGCTGGGACTACATATCCCAGACTGCTTTGTGGCCCCAGGAGGGGGTCATCTTGTGAGCACCTGGATCCACTTGATCATACCAACGAGTGCTATATAGCGCATGGGGGCACTTTGTGGCGCGGGACGCGCCAGGGACTACATATCCCAGACTGCTGTGTGGCCCCAGGAGGCGGCCATCTTGTGAGCACCTGCATCCAGTTGATCACACTGAGTGCTATATAGCGCGGGATGGGAACTTTGCGGGACGTGCCAGGGACTCTGGCGGGACTACATATCACAGACTGCTTTGTGGCCCTCTTGTGAGCACCTGCATCCACTTGATCACACCGAGCGCTATATAGCGCCGTGGGGGCACTTTGTGGCGCGGGACACACCCGGGCCAAGGGCGGGCCCAACCACCCCCGTCGTAGCCCAGAGGAGGCTGAGCTGGGCCACCTCCCTAACATTTTTCTTTTAATAGGCACCACTGACTATTGCCATTACTGTATCTGACTATTATTGAGCAGCTATACATTAACTATAAGCAAATGGGCAAAAGGAAGGCAATAGAGGGTGGGGCAGGGGTGGTGTCAAAAACCAAGCGGAAAAGACAAAAGCATGTAGTCAACAACTCTGTTATGGACAGAATTGACAACCTTCTTGACGAATGTGAAGGAATCTTAAACTCCCCTCTGGATAGCAGCCCCACAGAATTGGGGGAGAGTGCTCGCCTGTCAGGAAGGGAGCTGGCCATAAGAAAATTGCTGACATATTTGTAAATCGTGGCCAACAGGCTATAGCCTCCACAAGCCAGGGGGAGGGTAGGAATGTCATCAGCCACGCCTCCCCAATATCGGCGGCTAACCCTTCAGCTAATCCCAGTGGCCCTATCCAGTGCATTAACTGCTTTACCCCATTAATGAACATCCTAGACTCTCAAGACGACCCAGATCTATGCACCAAGTGGGTGGGTGGGTTAGTAAATGTAGATGCAAATAAACACTCAGTCCAGTCAAATGCACAGCACATGCTATGCATACAAGATTTAAAAAGGGAGGTGTCAGAATTAAAATCTATGGTTAATTCCTTAATTGCGGTAGTTAAGCAGTTAATTTCTCCGGACACAATGAGTTCCATAAATCATTATTGCAATCCAATATCCTACCACTTAGGTACCACAATGAAATTGCCCACATCACAAGCAAATGGTTGTGCTGACCAATTCTTAGCCAATGCCAAGATAAAGGAATCCGATCAGCCCACCTCCCACATTAGTTTAAGCGTAGGGAATGCTCCTGATGCCTGCTAAACAATTACAAAACCTACAAGCAAAACCTTCTCCACCCTGGAGACTTTTCTGCGAAACTGTCCCCGACATTACAAAATCATTGTGGCAGGTGACTTTAACGTCACATTTGAACCTCTCGACTGGTACGATCTTGGGTCCTCTTCGTGAGTGGTCTATCCCTGCCCTGGATATCCCGCCCATCAAAAGGTGGTCCCAATTTGCTGTTCAAGTAAAATCATTGACCATGGAATTTGGACTTAGGGCACTAAATGGTAGGACCAAATCAGATGCAAAGGGCTGTCACACGTACAACAAAGTTAACCATACCAGTAGAATCGACTATTGTTTAGCCAACGTAAGATTATGGCCTTTAGTGATTGACATGATGGTTGTCGAGAGATCAGAAAGTGACCATAATCCTCTTCCAGCCCACTTGTTATTTTTGAGCAGCCACCTGCCCATAATTTACAACTCAGCTAAAGCACCAAAGGGGATTAGTTTGGTCAATGACAAAAGCCACCTAAACTGGAACCAGGTTCTAGCTCGACCAACACTAATTGACTTTGCCAATGACACCTTAAGGACCGCATTGACGGGCCTAGAGGGGTGTCCTATTTACATTAATGAGGAAGTAAGCTTAACTCACATTACATGTTTCAAGGGTATTGCAGCCCTCTTCTCGGCTGGCGCAGCTCCTGATAGTAAGAGGCTTAAGGGTAGGCATCGCTGGCTTAAAAAAGAGTGTCGCTCTTCAAGCAAGCATTTAATCCAAGCTATCAGATCCAAGGATGTAAAAGCAATTAGCCTAGCCAGAAAGTCTTACAAATCTACCATTAACAAAGCTAAATGTGAACAAGACGAGAAGTGGTGGGTTGCACTTGCTGATGCTGCACAAGAGAGGAACTGCAGCACATTTTTGTCCCTGGCAGCGCTCAGCCCTGCAAACAGCGATCCGCACATCACAACTAATATCGCACCAAAGGACTGCGTAGATCATTTCAGTGGGTTATATTCTTACAACCATGATAGTTCTACCGCTCGACAGAAGAACACTTGCTCATCTATCACTCCAGTGTTGCAACTATTTTCCCAAGCGAGCATAGCATACTCTTTAGGCTCCCTAAAGCACGGTAGGGCACCTGGTACGGATGGTGTCCGAGCAGACCTATTCTTAACCGATATAGCAATCTGGTCAATATATATCACCATCATAGCGAATGCAATAGCATCTGGGGCACCAATCCCTGAGTCTTGGAAGGGGGCCATCATTATCCCCATTTTTAAAAAGGGCGACAGAAGCCTACCCAGCAGTTATAGGCCTATTAGCCTAATAGATTGTGTTCAGAAAGTGTTCTGTCATTGCCTTATGGGTAAAATTCAAGACTGGATGGAAGAACGCAATATTCTTAGTCCCCTCCAGGCATGTTTTCGCAAAGAAAATTCTACCATTGAGCAAGCCCTTAGGTTCCTGCTCTTATACTGGAAAACCATTTTATTGGTAAAGGGAACCTGTACGTTGCTTTTGTGGACTTGAAATCCGCATTCGACCTAGTACCCCGTAACAAGCTGTGGGAAGTTCTTTCCCTAATGGGAATCCCTGAGCACATTCTTGTTTTGCTAACTCGGCTCCACGAGGGTAATTATGCGCGTGTCAGATGGGACGATAGGGGGCAGTTAACCGACAGAATTCAGGTGGCAAGGGTGTGTCCTTGCCCCCACCATGTTCTCCCTGTACATAAATGATATTGTCTCCTCTTTACTTAGACTGGAGGCTGATGCACCATCATTAGACACACAGAAAATTCCGGCTCTGCTCTTCGCAGACGATACATTGCTGATATCCAAGACCCCAAGTGGATTACGTAAACTCCTCGTGTGTTTTGAGGAATTTTGCTCCACAAGGGGACTTTAAATCAATGCCTCTAAAATGAAACTGATGACACAATCCACACAGATCATTTAGAGGAAAGTTCACCCTCGAGGGAACTCCACTTGAAAAGGTTGACACTTTTAGTTACTTGGGCATAACGTTAACGGAAAAAATGCTTTGGAATTCTCATATTGCAAAGCAAGCACTCAAGCTAAAGCAAACGGGGGTCTCAATAAAGGACTTTAACCTTTCATATACCAAACCAATACACCCCGGATATATGAAACCAAGGCAGTAAGCTCAGCCCTTTATGGGGCTGAACTCTGGGGCTATGCCAAAGCCCAAGAAATAAAGGTGTCTGAAAATCATTTCTTACGAAATCTAGTGTCCCTCCCATCGAGTACTCCACTGTTTCCTCTTTTCAAAGACCTAGGCATGAAACGAATTGACCACAAAGCCCGTCTACGCCCCCTCTTGTATTGGCGGTGCCTTTGGACCACCCCAGAGCTCGCCTCCTTTACTACAGCCCTGCAGGTCATCTTATAAGCAGACTAATCTCTTAGTATCCCCTGGCTTAGACACATCAAGGGGTTACTTAACTCGCTTTGGCTCAGAGAACTGTGGGATTCCCCAACCACTACTTCTTTTCCTTCAAAAAGTGATCTAAAAAAAACTGTACTGGCACATGTTAGACTCTGAAGACACGAGAGTCGCTCTTCACTCTACACTATCACGTGACTTCACCAACCTAAAAGAGACATGCAAAAACGAGGCTTTCTGGGACATAATCACTGTGCTAAGAGATGGGAAATTGTACTTCCAGTTCCGTATTGGCACTCTGCCATTAAGACTATTCACTAGTCGCTGTTCACAAGACGAAACAACAATCTGCCCAGCTTGTAAAGCACCCATTGACAACCTCCCCCACGTCCTATTTGTCTGCCCTGCATACACTGTTCCACGCAGGAAATGTTTGACCCTGGCTTGTAGTCAGCTGGGAGTTCACAGGTCCAACTTAGCTCTTCGAATTCTTAGATCAGATACTCAACCTATGCTAGGGATTGCTGTTGCCAAATTCCTTGGGGCAAGCTGGATTGTCAGAGGGAAATTTTTACCAGTATGATGGTGTTAGCAAGAATGTTAGACTCACCCGGGGAGCGTATTCATCTTTATTTTTATTTAAACTTTTATTCTTATTTCATTTTATTATTGTATTCATATATATGTATTGTACATATTTTATACACACATTTTATTTAATCCTGTGTAATTATTTATTTTTGCTGTGCTTTTGTGGCTCTTGTAGCTGAAATAAAGTACTTTGACTGACTGACTGAACAGAGAGCAGTTACTTTTTGGGGGCGTGTGTCCTAAAATTAATTTCTTTAAATCATTTGTGGCCCTGTGCACTGCTGGCTGGACACCTATGCTGACATCCAAACCCTGCTGCACACGGCCTTTAGACATACACAGGGAGAGCTGGCACCCAGACCCTGCACCTTTCTGCCCAAACCTGATGCTCACCAGAAGTGCCTGACTACAGAGCCTGTCCTGCAACACTCCAGCAGTGAGCAGACAACTCCCGCTGTGCATGGTGTTCCGTCATGCATAATGGGGGTTTGGCACATAGGGCTTAATCTGTGGCCAGACCCTGTACTCAACTAACTGTGAAGGCATGTGGCCTGTCCTGCCTATTTGTGTGTCCCCCATTGCACGGTCAGTGGGCCCAGAACAGGGTTTACAGGCGCCGGGTCCTGCCTATGGTTCATGTCCTTGATTTCGTCCTTTGGTTCATGGCCCATGCTTAGGTACTGGCAACCCGGCAAGAAAAACTTCGTTGTTGGGAGGGGGTGGGTGGCTCTCTTTGGGCCTCAGCTACATTAACATGAGGATCAGGGGATCCGCTCCCCCGTCCTTAAAGGCCCCCTTTTCTTGCTGACCAGGGCACGCAGCCCCAAGTTATGTAAAGGCCGCAATATAGATTTCCCAGTCCTACGCTGTTTATTGGCACACTGTTCTCCCTCCTGTAAGTTTTCCCTCACACGAGGAATCTGTATGAAAATGATCATGAAGTGTAGCCAAATGCACGTGAGTGCCAAAGGTAGTGCACATTTGTCAAATGCTACCAAAGTTATAAGCAAACAAAAACACATATTTATAGAAACTGGGAATTAACTATAACTTCATAGCGGTCTGTTTAATATGTGCGCCCAGTGACCGATGGCAGTCATATTCCTTTTCAACATATATACCGTCACGTCCTTGCCAGATCATTGAGTCTGCACATTTGCTACAGTATGTGCCCATGGGAATAATATATTTTCAAACCCTCACAGGTGACTCAAGGTAGCCTCATCCAAGGCGTTTGACCCACTTCTAAAATACATCCATACAACAGCAGGAAAGATACAGTAATGCACACATGAAAACCCAATACCAGTATCGCGCTCGCCTTTGGCTTATTGAAATCAAGTTTCTGTTGTTTTCATGAAAGTGGTGGTTCATTTATTTGTCCTGCTTAGAAAATGTGATGCATTGTGGCCCTATGTTTTATCCGGCACAGCTTAGTCTTCATATGCAATGTGTATGTAATGGAGGATGAAGGCTTTGATAGTGATGATAAATGTATGCACCACTCAGTAGCCTTCAGATGAAATGTACAGACCAGGAATGCTGTCAAGAGATGACTTTGTTTCACATTTCCTTTAATGGTGACACACATAAATGCATATGAACCAGAATCCACAACTCCCTAATCCCAAGAGATTCCACAGGTATACCTCTCCCCCTGCTCATTCCTCGTCTTAAACCCATTCTACCCCCCTTAACTCAAGACATCTAATAAACATATCTCTTCTGCCTCCCTCTCTCTCCTGTGACGCACACTAACCACAGAACCCTCACCTCAGAATATTCCCCAGGTACCAGAATCGATCCACAGATTTTTCATAGCAGTGCTTCTGTGCACCACTAGGTGGTGTCGTGTGGCTCTGCATTGGCTACATAACACCCTGTGACAGAGCAGAAACCCACGATTGCCAACCCTGCAATCTGGCATCATTTTTTTTTCTTTCCACGCCAGTGTTCTAATTCTGAATTTGCTGTTTTTTTTAATGACATACAAACTTCACAGTGTGCTAGGGAATGATGTCCCCACAGTAAAAGAAAAAGTTCAAGCCATGACACAACTGCTGGAAGCAGATGGTAGCCATGGATTCGCACCAAGTGTGTCTTTGGTGTCTGGATTTGAGACATGATTTTAAGTGGTGTGATAAGTTCATCCGCATGCATGCAAATGTGATTGCAGACCAGGAGGTGAAGCTGTATGTCGCCAAGCACAAGAAGTTGTGGCCTTCGCATAAATCCTGCTCCCACACCAAGTCATGGGCCCAGGCTTGGCCCTGGTTTCTGGCCCGTTCCAGTGACCATTCATTTTCCAGCTCTAAGTCTACTGATACTTCCAAGTCCAGATACAAGGATAAAAAATGAGAAGCAGGACTTGACCCCATTCCGTCGCTCCTGCTCCAAGTAGAAGGCATGAATGTGTCAACATGCATTTTGCACTCCATTGAGGTCACTAAGCTGATTCTCAGCTGATTCTGAGACACCCCAAGTTTGCGGGGTTGTTGTTGACCCTACAGCAGATTGAAGCTTTGCAGAGGGCATGCTGCAGATACTTACTGCATTTCTGGCTCCCTCTGGCATACCTTTGGGCCCCAGAGAACTGCAGGGGCCTCCAGTTGGGTTAATGTTGGCAGGTCCAGCTCACGTGCTATCTGCCCCCTGGGGGCCCACTACCTGGCCCATACCAATTCCTGTCTAGAATTCCACACTGGCCCACACCAGTTCCCACCACTCTGACACCAGTGCCGAAGCTGGCAGCTCCAGAAGATGACCTGGTGCCGATGCTTATGTCTGATCCAGAATCAGTGTCATCCCAAGTTCAGCCAATGTCACACAAAATTAAAAAAGCAGAATTTGTTGTCATGCAACATGACTCTAATCCTGTGCCTCTATTGCACTGCAGCTATTAGCATTGGCTCCATTACCTTTTTGGTTCTGACTTTGATCAGTGTGCCAGCAGTTGGGTGCATTACGTGATGTCAAAGAAGAAGGATTGCACAGGAATGCTTGTCCATCATCCAACAGGAAGTGTGCCTGTTGTTTTCAAAAGGTACGGGACTTTGAGAAAGATGGGGGTTGTTACTCTTGCTATTTTCTCATTCTCAAAAAGGACAGGAATCAGGCCTATCCTAGACCAACAATCTCTCAATGCTTTCCTATGACAGGACAGATTTGAGATGCTCCTGTTCGCCCAAATCTTCTCTGCTATGCACCTGGGTGACTGGATCGTTTCTTTGGACTTGGAGACTGCGTATTTTCCTATACATGTCCTGGAGTCACACAGGCGTTACCTGCAATTCAGGAGCATTTTTAGTTTGCCATGCCCACCATCTGCCCCACAAGTGGCCATCTTGTGTTCGCAAAGGTGATAGCAACAGTCGCTGTCCATCTACGGAAGTCTGGAATCACCATTCCTGTACCTTGACGACTGGCTGCTGATGGCTGGGCTCGCCACAGTCAGTCATGCTCCACCTCCAGACAATGGCACAACTGCTGCCATTGTTTGGGTCCACCATTAACGAGCTGAAGTGACACCTAAATCCCTCTCAGAGGCTTCCATTTATTGGGGTGAATATGGAAATTGTGACGCACCGGTCTCTCTCTCCGTAAAAATGGATCCAGGACGCTCAGGCTATGATCTCTATTTCAGGCTTGCTCCTGGATCCAGGTGATGGTGGTTCTGAAGCTTCTCAACCTCGGCAGGAGGCACATGCAGGTCCTACAATAGAAATCCCAATGGGCCCAGCTCTGGTGGCCAGTGGAGGGCCAGCTCCACCTCAGTATCTTGATATCTGGGCCATTCGTCTGGCTCAGCATGTCCATCGAGGGGAGGCTGGTGCAGATTCTCATGGAAAACTCCACCGCCATGTTGTATTGCAATAAGTAGGCCAGGGTGAGTCCATAGTCCGGTGCCAAGAGTCCTTTTATCTCTGGAGATGGTTGGAGTGCCAGGGCATCTTTCTGGTCATCAATCACTAGGCAGGGTCCCTGAATGCCAAGGCAGGCCAACTAAGCAGACATCATCTGGCAGATCAGATAGTGATTGGTGGCTACCTCCAAGGGTGACACAGGGCATCTTCCACCAGTGGGAAGAATTCTGGCTCGATTTTGTTTTCTTTTCCCCATCGCTATACATAAGGCACTGTCACCAATTTTGCACATTTTTAGTTTCTACAGATTTATTTGTTAGGAGACACATTCAGGCTGGAAATGGTACCGGCGCTCCTGCATGCATTTTGCCGCTTCTTCTGTCCCAAGTCCTGAAAAAGAGCAGGAACAACCCAGCCTAAGTCATCCAAGTGGCCCACATTGGACCATGGACAATGATGATACCTAGAAGTACTGAGCATGAGCATCTATTCTCTGATCAGGCTGTTGTTTCGGGAGGACTTCATGTCTCAGCAACAGGCCAAGGTCCTCCACTGAATATACTTAATCTACACCTCCATGCATGGTGATTGAGCAGTGGCAATTGAGTGCATTTAATTTGCCTCCTGAAATGGTGGATGTCATCCTCACTGCCAGAGGACCCCTCTTCACCCATGAAATCCATTGATACTGATCTATGGGACTAACTTGTGACCTGGTGGACTGCCGGCATAGAGACCTTCTGTCAGATGTCCTTTCATTTGTTCTGTCTTTAGCCCAGGAAGGCCTTGCTGTGGGCACGGTAAAAAGATTATTCTGCCATTTCGGCAAGTGTATGTTTTCCGGACCAACCGTCCATGTTCAAATCATCTGTTGTGATAAGGTTCATTAATTGTTTGACACATTTCTTCCCAAGTCACTTGTGATGCCACAGTGAGACTTAGCCTTGACATTTCTTATGTGTGCGCACTTCAAGCTGATGCATAGCTGCTCAATGCATCTCTTGTTCTTGAAGATTGCCTTCCTCATTGTAGTTAGGTCAGCTTGTCACATGTGTGAACTACAAGCACTTTCAATGCAACTGCCCTTTTTCACTGATAAATTGGAACTGCCTTGTTACTGAAATCTATGACTTCCTTCCATGTTGGGCAATTAATCAACCTACTGGTGTTCTTTGCTTCCCTTCTTCCCTTGAAAGAGGGGAAAAGGCTCCATTGTTTGGACCCCATATGGGTGCTAAGCTTTTACGTCGATCATACTAAAGATCATAGAGTGGAAGACCAGATTTTTCTGGAGTTCTCTGGAGGACAGAAATGGAAGGCTATGAAGAAGAGAACCTTGTTGAGGTGCGTAGTCTTCTGCATTAGATCTGCTCTGCTCTGGCCTACAAGCAGCCCCTGGAAGGTTTGAGAGCCCATTCCACCAGGGCTAAGGCTACTACCACTGCATTGGTTTGAGGTTTGCCAGTCCTTGATATCAGGCAGGCTATGACATGGGTGTAGGTGCATATGTTCACGAAGTGCTACTGTCTCAAATATTCTGGCGACGTCTCTCAGCACACATGCCAGTGCACCATAGGTCCAACAGTGATTGTTCTGACAATGAGGGGTGGCATTCAACTAATGGAGAGTTCATGGTTATTAAGGTGGCTATTGTTGCCCAGTCCTTTTGAAAGGCAGTGGCCTGGTTTAGAGTTTTTACTCATGGCAGTGGTGCTTGTTTGTCTTTAATGTACCAGGGGCTGATTAGACATATACCTGGCTTCTTAATTGCAACCTTCAGTGAGGTTTATGGCTACACTGGTGGAGGCCCAAAGGGGCTGTCCTAGTTGCATACCTGACTATTGCCGTGCTGCAAGTGGCTCTTGATGTCTGGAAGGTGACTTCGTGTGAGTTTTCTTATGACATTGCGTTAGGGTATTTTTCTCTCTTATTGGCTTTGGGATGGGTGTGCACTTGCCCTGTGGCAGCTGTGCTTATTCTTGATTTTTCATTCGCTCCAGGGGCATCCTGTGGATCTTTCTTGTGTATTTTTTTTCATCTTCCTCCTTTTTATGTGTGTCATCTGTAATGACGTTACATTTGCATGCAGGTGTTCTGTGGACTCCCACCTCAGATGCAATGTCCACCGCATTCTGCTTCTTCTCATACAACACCAGTTACACATCCATTCCTTTTGGTGGTCTTCCAGAAATGCTCACGCATGCCTTTTTAGGTGACAACATCTCTTCATGCAGATCTGTGACCTTTCGTACTGGATCAACTGCAGTGATCCTGTCCTTAATGATGTTCCATATGATGTTGAATGTTTTCTGGACACCAAACATCCATATTCATTCCTGACCTCACTTGCTAATGGGTCGATTTCTGGCTCCCTCTGCTTCACTATGTGTTGTTATCATCCTGCTGGGTAGCAGTGGGGAGGTCCAGGGAGTTGTTAGATATTTCGGTTGACTATAAACCCATACGCTAGTTTCCTGTTCCAGTGATACTCATCCCTGCCCCAGAGCTCTCGCTGGATGTTTTTTTGCACCTGTTGTGATTTGTGCCGAAGTCTGTCTGCGAAGGCCGGCCGGGCATGTTACGCTTAAGGGTACGTCCATGGACAAGGTTAAATCTTGAAAGTTTATTCGAACAGCACGCACAGCCCGCTTCAGGTGATGGGCACATAGACGAGCAGTGACTCAAATCTGCCCCGGATACTCCTCCTATTAAGCAAATGTGACCACATATACACCCGTCATTACTATACACTAAGGGGACGCCAAAAGAGGATGTAAGCGCATAGGAAAACATTACCTTCAAGCAATCCACAACTGTGGGCATTGGATTGTGACTAAGGATCCCTGTTTTCCGTTTGTACAGATTTTTACAGATAGCAGAAACCCATTTATTTTCCTGTCTGTATTTATTTTTAAGTGTGGCTAAAAACGGAAATTTGGTTGTTTTTGAGTGATTCTAAATGCCACCAGTCATAGCTGCCAAGCGAATAGCTGGGTGGATTGACAGGCAAGGGGGGTGGGGAGGAAGGTAAAAACAGAAAGGAATTTATTAAAGAGGCTTAAATAGCAGTAGATGTCCATAAAGTTGATACTAAGATGTGTAAGTTTTCACATAAGTGCATTGGTTTATCACCTGTGGCTTTTCATATCATTGAAACTTCTCAGGCATTTAAACATGAGTGCAGTTAAATAAATGTGTAAATATACTAGCTACAGCTTCCTTTTTTCACAAAACCCATAATAAATTTGGATAAACACTGATAAAATTAGCCAAAAATAAATATGGCTGAATACAGACTGAAAAGTCAAAAAAAGATAAATACCATAAAACCAGGAGCCCTGGTTATAACTGGCTCTCCCTTAACTCGCTCATGTTCAATGGGGACAAAACGGAGATAATGTGCTACTCTACGTGCAGGACAGCTAGGTCACTTCCAACTGTTTTTTTGGGCCTGGACGAAGGAAACCCTACCTGCAGTAGTCCCAGCAGTAAGAAAGGTATGCTTCTATTTTGATCTGACTCTGCTCAAGTCAATAAACTGTCCTCTACCTGCTTTGTGATCTTGAGATCCTTGTGTAACATACACCTGCGTTTAACACAACATCCAAGGCATTTGGTCAATCAGGCGACAATCCTGAGCAGACTTGATTATGGGAACTCACTGTTCTCGGGCACCCCTATTTACATAATGAAGAATATATGTCAGAAAAACGCATGCTGGAACCATGCATGCCTGAACAACGCAGTCGCAGCAACGACCGCGTTGTTACCACTAATGCCTTTACCACGAATGCCTTAACAACGATTTTTCATTGTAAAGGCATTCCTGGTAAAGGCATGCGTGGAATGGCATGCATAGTTCCAGCATGCGCCCCCCCTGACCCTGCCACCCCCGCCCCTAAAACTACCCGACCCCCCACCTTCGCCCCAAACCCTAAACTACCCCAACACTCACCCCTGCCCCTAAAACTAACCTGACCCCCCCTTACCCCACCCCTAAAACTACTGCGACCCCCCCACCCTTAAAAACTAAAATTACTCTGACAACCCCACCCCTAAAACTATCCCAACGCTGCCCCTAAAACCTAAACTACCTCAACCCCCCACCCTAGCCCCTAAAACTACTGCGACCCCCACCCCGCCCCTAAAACCTAAAAGTACCCTGTGATGGGTCGAACCAGTCCGACCCACACACGGATCTTGCTTGTGCTGTCGCTGCCCCTACCACCACGGAAGTGTCCCGGGAAGACGGCCTTCCCATTGGTTCCCTGCTACCACCGCGGGAACTGAAGACAGCCGAAAAGAGGCTTCCTGGTTTTTACGAGGGGAACGACCAGATTCGGAGCGGGAGTTTGAAGGAGTCGACAGGAGGAGAGGAACAGGGGACTACGGAGGACGCTGCCCCGGAAGACGCCGCAACTGCTCTTTGGAAGAGCGAACCGACGTTGGGATCCAGAACGGTGGAGACCCGTTGCAGAGACGAGGACCGCTGGCCCCGGGGAGCACGCGAGTGAGCCGCGGCCAATCCAGGTACGGGAGTGTGCGCCGGGGAGGAAAGGAGCGGGAGGCGGGAGGTGGAAGGAGACGGGTAAAGGAAGACACGGGCACTGCACTATGAGCACGGGACAAGGGGGAGGGAAGAGGAATAAGCAAATGAGAAGGAATTAAGTAGAAGAATCACATAAGGAATACAAGAGAAGACAAGGAGCCAAGAGAAGCCAAGGGAAACAAAAGGAACAGGCCTAAGAGAAAGAAAAGGACCAGGACAGTAGAGAGACCAGTACACTGACAATATTGCAGATAAAAGGAAAAAGAAAAGACGAGGGAGTAAGAGAAAGGAAAAGGAGAGAAACCCGCTAACAGCAGGGCAGAAGGGAAGACAGGAAGGAAGATTACAGAACATCTAAGAGAAGACAACAAGGAGAGAAAAAGAAAAGAAAGATAGGGAAACCAGGGAGTGAGAAAAGAAAGTGGAGAGAAAGGACAGAGAGGAAGGAAAAAAAAGAAGGCGAAAACCACACACTTACCATATCTATTCTTTTCTGTTTCCACACGCTTCCTGCGAGGCCCTGGAAGAAAGAAAGAAGAAGACGAGATGTAGCGGCCAGAAGAGACATTTAAACCCTCCAACCCACAAAACTATCCAACAACCACATTTTTTTTACTACCAAAAGACCAATAAAGGCAGCTTACCTAAAACAAAAACCAAACAGTCTGATGTCATCGATCGGCCAACCTCGTACAAAGTGGTGTCAGAAGTGGGATTTTACCAGTCCCTTATAACCAAAAATGGAGGAAAAACCCACCATGGCGGATGTCATAGCCCAACTAGCGGAAGGACCACGCCATCTCCAGTTGATGTGGGAGCAACAAATGAAGGACACTAAAGAGGAACGTGAGGCTTTACAAACCGCACTTAAAAGTCAGGCCACAATCATGGCCGACAACCAACTTGTACACGAGACTGCCCTGAGCTAACTAACGGAAACCATTGCCCACACGAAGGTACATCCTAATGTACCAAGAAGTGTGCTACATAAATATCAGGACCAGGAAGATCCTGACTCCTTCTTTCTTAATTTTGAGAGGGTGGCCAGCTCAGCTAGTTGGCCAGAAGAAAGATGGGGTCAGTACATTGCCCCACTGTTAACCGGACAGTTGCAAGCAACATATCAAGCCATAAATCCTACCAGTACTCTCCCTTAAAAAGAGATCAAAAAGACCATACTAGAAAGAATAGGATTGGACAGCGAGAGCTATAGGACCAAGTTCCGACACATGAAATGGCTATTACAGGAAAGCCCGCGCACCCTTTATTACAGGGTCCAGCATGCTGCTGGCCGATGGTTGCGGCCCACCAAAAAGACTGGTGAAGAGATGTTCGATGTCATAGTACTAGAATCATTTCTGGATGCCCTGCCCACTTCCACCAGAAACTGGGTTCGCCAACACCCCGGGCTGAGCAATGAAACGGCCATTGAATTAGCCTGTGCTTTTCACAGGAGCCCGGATTTTAGAGCCAATCCTAGCAGAAACCCAGTTCCCTCATCTGTGCGCCCTAGTATAGGAAAAGGAGTTCTTTCCCGACCTCAGGGTTCCCATGAACCTGAACGAGTACGTATACCCCATCCGACCCAAACCTCTTATCCCTCGACCGGACCTCAGTGTTACTATTGTTCAGAATGGGGTCACATCGCAAGGTTTTGTCCTAAAAAAAAAAAGATATGGAAGAACCAATGGAAATTGGAGTCACAAAAGGAAGGGTATTCTGGGCAGGAGAGACAAAACCTACATATACCCTCCCTATTTTTCTTAATGGACAGGAGAAGGTAGCTCTGGTTGACTCGAGTTGCAGTCAGAGCGTGGTACGTCAAGACCTGGTGGGGCCGAGGCAAGGAGTGCCCCAGGCCCATGTATTAATCGCATGTGTCCATGGGGACCAAGCCTATTATCCGGTAGGCATGGTTACATTTCAGTGGAGGGGCGAGGAAAAACCCCTCAAGGTCGGTGTGTTGCCACACCTCGAAGAAGATATTATCATTGGGACAGACTTTACGGCCTTTCCCCGGTTGTTAAATAAAGCAGGGGAGGAGCACATGATGAAAAAATGGTGGGAAGAAGTACCCTATGATACTGAGGTAGCCGGAAATCAATCATCCAAACTCCATTTAAGTAAACGACAGAAAAGGATCCAGAGACGACAACATTGGGAGAAAAACCATGGGAACACTAAAACACCAGGAGTCATGGGAAAGGTATATACTGTGGCAGGTGACTTTAGACAGAGTCAGAGGGAGGACCCCTCGTTAAAGAATGCATGGGCAAAGGCACTGAATAACGATGACGCAGGGGTAGGACCAACCTTCCACATCCATAATCACCTTTTATATAGGGTACCCCAGTCTGGTGGTGACCAACACAGACAATTATTAGTCCCTGGCAGCTCCCTAGCACAGGTTTTGCAGTTAGCTCATGGAGACCAAGGGGAAGGGCATCTCGGAAGGACAAGACCGAGGAGGCGGCACTCCGAAAATTCTACTGGCCCGGGATCTACGGGGATATACGCAGGTACTGCCAAAATTGTCAGAAATGCCAACTCTACAATCCTGTCACTCAACCCCCTGCCCCGTTACAACCCCTCCCTATAATAGAAACCCCTTTTTCTCGGGTGGGCATGGACCTTATTGATCCCCTCACCCCGTCCAGTAGAGGGAGACAATACGTCCTGGTGTTGGTAGACTATGCCTCTCGGTATCCCAAAGCAATTCCCCTCCCCAGTATGCACACAAAAGAAGTAGCTCAAGCAATGATTGAGTTTTTTTCAATGGTCGGTTTCCCTAAAGAGATCCTGACTGATCAGGGTACCCCATTTATGTCCCGACTTATGGGGGAAGTCAGCAAAACCTTGGGAATAAAACAAATCAGGACCTCAGTGTATCACCCCCAAACTGACGGTCTAGTGGAACGATACAATCGGACCATTAAATCATTACTCAGGAAGAGCATTGCAGAGGACGGAAGGGATTGGGAAAAGAAACTCCCCCTTGTACTTTATGCGATACGTACCCATACGCAAACATCCCTTGGGCATAGTCCCTTCGAACTGTTATTTGGCCGACCCCCTCGCACTCTCCTCGAAATGTTAGTCGAACAGTGGGAAGAGACAGACGAGGAAGCCAAAGACCTCCTGACTTATACTAAAGAATTGAGAGAGAATCTGCAGTCCGTTTGGGATAAGGCCCACACTAATCTCCGTGAAGCTCAAGACAAACAGAAGAAAGGGTACGGCACCAGAAGTGTACTTCGTACTCTTAATGTCGGGGACAAGGCCCTGATCCTTCTCCCCAGTAGTGAGAATAAATTGTTAGCCCGGTGGCAAGGACCATACGAAGTATTAGAGCAGATCAACCCCACAACGTATAGATTGGCTCTTCCCCATAGGCCCAATAAAGAACAAATCTACCACATAAACCTGTTAAAAAAATGGCAGGAAACTGATATTATACACAAAGTCCAACATATCACGACGGACCATAGAGAAGACATACCATATCCCTCCTTTTCCCCTTCCCAAAACCCGGAGGAAAGTAAACCACAGATCAATACCTCCCTTCCCGAGACGTATAAAAACTCTCTCTCGCAGACGATAAAGTCCTATACAGATGTTTTTTTCTCGACAACCCGGTCACACTACATTAGCAGAACACAGTATCCGTACTAAGAGCGAGGCAATAGCACGACAAAGACCCTATAGAGTTCCAGAGGCCAAGAAAACCGTGATTGAACAAGAAGTCCAAAACATGTTACAGACAGGTATTATAGAGCCATCCAGTAGTCCCTGGTGTTCTCCTGTGGTATTAGTACCCAAACCAGATGGAACTACTCGATTTTGTGTAGACTACAGGAGGGTCAATGAACTTACTTATTTCGACGCATATCCCAT
This sequence comes from Pleurodeles waltl, assembly GCF_031143425.1. Taxonomy (NCBI): domain Eukaryota; kingdom Metazoa; phylum Chordata; class Amphibia; order Caudata; family Salamandridae; genus Pleurodeles; species Pleurodeles waltl. The sequence goes on from NC_090443.1 coordinate 958,530,178, forward strand.
GCCCCGCATTGACGAGCTATTGGAAAGAATAGGGCACGCCAGGTTCATATCCACTCTAGACCTGACGAAGGGGTATTGGCAGATCCCTTTGAAAGCAGAAGACAGAGAGAAAACTGCATTTGCTGCACCCTCGGGTTGTATCAATTCACCGTCCTTCCTTTTGGGTTGCATGGAGCTCCCGCCACATTTCAGAGGTTAATGGACATGGTCTTACGTCCCCATCCCATGCAGCAGCATATTTAGATGACATTGTGATATTTAGCGACACATGGTCTGACCACCTCAAACATTTAACAGCGGTCTTACAAGCATTAAGGGAGGCACGATTAACTGCTAACCCCGAGAAGTGTAGACTGGGATTTACCACCATTAGATACTTAGGCTACATCTTAGGACAGGGACAGGTCCGCCCGCAAATAGAGAAGGTGGAAGCTATTCAACAGATCCTGGTACCAACATCAAAAAAAGAAGTACGTGCCTTCCTCGGTCTAGTGGGGTATTATAGAAGGTTTATACCCCAGATCTCAACCATAGCTGAACCCCTTACCAACTTACTGAAAAATGAATCACCTAAAACCTTTTCTTCCTTATCCGACGCTAGTATGCGCAGTTTCATCGGTCTCAGGAATGCTCTGTCTACTGACCCAGTGTTGTGTTGCCCCGACTTCAGTAGCCCTTTTTATTTACAAACTGATGCTTCCGGAGTAGGACTAGGGGCTGTATTGTCCCAACCGCAACCAGATGGTTCTGTCCACCGCGTCTTATACATTAGTAGAAAGCTTCTCCCGCGGGAACAACACTGTCCTACCATTGAAAAGGAATGTCTGGCCATTAAGTGGGCCATTGAGTCCTTCCGATATTATCTCAGTGGCCGTCCCTTCACCCTCTTGACGGATCATGCTCCTCTCACCTGGCTCGCTCGCACTAAGGATACCAACCCTCGGATCCTAAGATGGTTTCTCTCTCTACAACCTTTTTCGTTTCAGGTGCTCCACTCTCCGGGCCGTCTCATGGTGAATGCGGACTTTCTCTCCCGGCATCCTGCTTCTGAGCATCATCGACAGACGCTCTCTAGGGGGAGTGTTTGTGATGGGTCGAACCAGTCCGACCCACACACGGATCTTGCTTGTGCTGTCGCTGCCCCTACCACCACGGAAGTGTCCCGGGAAGACGGCCTTCCCATTGGTTCCCTGCTACCACTGCGGGAACTGAAGACAGCCAAAAAGAGGCTTCCTGGTTTTTACGAGGGGAACGACCGGATTCGGAGCGGGAGTTTGAAGGAGTCGACAGGAGGAGAGGAACAGGGGACTACGGAGGACGCTGCCCCGGAAGACGCCGCAACTGCTCTTTGGAAGAGCGAACCGATGTTGGGATCCAGAACGGTGGAGACCTGTTGCAGAGATGAGGACCGCTGGCCCCGGGGAGCACACAAGTGAGCCGCCACGGTTCAGGAGAAGCGTGGCCAATCCAGGTACGGGAGTGCGCGCCGGGGAGGAAAGGAGCGGGAGGCGGGAGGTGGAAGGAGACGGGTAAAGGAAGACACGGGCACTGCACTATGAGCACGGGGACAAGGGGGAGGGAAGAGGAATAAGCAAATGAGAAGGAAATAAGTAGAAGAATCAGATAAGGAATACAAGAGAAGACAAGGAGCCAAGAGAAGCCAAGGGAAACAAAAGGAACAGGCCTTAGAGAAAGAAAAGGACCAGGACAGTAGAGAGACCAGTACACTGACAATATTTCAGATAAAAGGAAAAAGAAAAGACGAGGGAGTAAGAGAAAGGAAAAGAAGAGAAACCCGCTAACATCAGGGCAGAAGGGAAGACAGGAAGGAAGATTACAGAACATCTAAGAGAAGACAACAAGGAGAGAAAAAGGAAAGAAAGATAGGGAAACCAGGGAGTGAGAAAAGAAAGTGGAGAGAAAAGACAGAGAGGAAGGAAAAAAAAAGAAGGCGAAAACCACACACTTACCGTATCTATTCTTTTCTGTTTCCACACGCTTCCCGCAAGGCCCTGGAAGAAAGAAAGAAGAAGACGAGATGTAGCGGCCAGAAGAGACATTTAAACCCTCCAACCCACAAAACTATCCAACATCCACATTTTTTTTTACTATCAAAAGACCAATAAAGGCAGCTTACCTAAAACAAAAACCAAGCAGTCTGGTGTCATCGATCGGCCAACCTCGTACATACCCTGACCCCCCCATGCCGCCCCCAAAACCTAAAACTACCTGACCCCCCATCCCTGCCCCTAAAACTACCCTGACCCTCCACCCCACCCCTAAAACTACCCCAACCCCCCACCCCTAAAACCTAAAATTACCCGACCCCTCCCATCCCTAAAAACTAAAATTACTCCCACTGTTGCCCCTAAAACTACCCCTCAACCCTACCTCAGCCCCATTTACCTGACCGCGTCCTCTCCGATCCTGAGTCTGTTTTCCTCTGCCTTAACCACACATGTTCGTTGTTCAGACATGCGTGGTTAAGGCAGAGGAAAACAAGGTTATTGTTCAAGAAAGCGTTGTTCCGCTTTCGTGGACAACGCACCTCGTTGTTCCCGCGTCGTTGTTCAAGGCTGTGTCCCCAACTATAATTCAACTATAGAATTCAGAGGGCACGTGTATGTCTGACTCTGGCTGTTCCCCACAGGTCCTCTGCATCCGCAGCTTTGGATAGACTACACTGGCTCCTGGTTCTTAAGGGAATCTCTTTTGTGTCACAGTGCTGAGTGCACTGAGCCGTTTATGGGACAGGACCCAATCTATCTCCAAGATAAATGTTCTTGTTGCAACCTTGCCAAACCATTACATTCTGCTGGAGCTAACCTGCTGATCATTCCAAAGTATAAGGGCACTTGAATGGGAGGTAGAGCTTTTACAGCCCAGTCCACTCAGTTACGGACTAGCCTGCTGACATCCCTTCATTGTATTCCAGACTTATTACAGTTTTGTAAGGCCTTAAAACTTGGCTCTAAATTCAATAGGTTCATAAGGAGCGAGCTCATTAAATGTGAAGTTGGTCGGCACCCAAGATGCCCTTTGGGTGACAGCCATGCTTAGCAATATTTATAATAATACTGGAGTTTGTGGGCTTTAGCATGCCGCTGGCCTTGCCGTTGGTCTGAATAAAGGGATGAGCGAACTGACTCATTTGTTGTCTTGACTTGCAGCGGATTGAACAGGCTGTGTTAGGACAGAAAGAAAGAAAGCAGCTACTCATGAACAATCCATCACAGTGGGTGGGAAGGAGCACAGAGGGGGCTAGTTCACTGGGGTCCAATGGTCCCTTGCTCCGGATGAGAAAGGATGAGAAGACAAATAATGTCTGACTTTAAAATGAAAATAAGGCCTGGCTGTGTCCTTCTGATGTCATCTGTTGTAATTTGAGGGCAGAGTCTTCATACAAGACTCCGGAGCCATTCATTTAGGAGCCAGTTTATGAATTTCATGTTAGACCCTTAGGTTACAGCTAGGGGTGGGCAAAAAAATCAGCTCCATCAACGGAGTTTGTGGAGTTTTGCCCACTTTGCTCTCTGCTTGAAGCATGAGGTTCTGGCAAAACTCAGCCAATCGCCGCATGGCGGAGTTCTTTCTCGCATGCAGCTTGCCAATATTAACTTCAGAAATCTCACCGGGATGCATTCTAGTGGCTGAAAATCGCACTAGAGGATGCAGATTATCGTGAGCGTCAATGTGCATCCTCTAGTTTGATTTTCAGGCAATAGAGAACTTCTAGCGAGATTTCTCATCACAGGTGATTGCGACACGTCACAACTATTCGCGTTGAGAAAGCTGCCACTCCAGTAGAGAAACTACTGTAGCGGCACAAAAAAGTAGATCCCTCTGGCACTCAACGTGGTGCCATTTGCGCTGAGTTTACAGCGTGGAAGAAGCTCCCAGCATTAAAAAGTGCAAACAGCTCAACCCTGCCGGATTTCACCCATTCCCGGAACTCTGCAGAGTATCATTGAGTTTTTGTGTGACTGCGTGGAATTCCTGAAAGTGCAACTCTCCGAGTTCCACCCAGTCCTAGTTACAGCAACAGCAAAAAAAAAAAAAAAAAAAAAAAAAAAAACCACACACACACACACCCTCACCCACATGACACACAGGATGCTACACAGCCTCAGTGAGAAAAGTGCTCAGTTGGAAAGACAGACCCGTTCATCCTTTTTATGTCGACCCCCGCAGGCAGCGAGCATGCACTGTCACTATGGCAATGATCTATTGTATCCCGAAAAAAAACTCTTCAAAAGGGTGCTTTTAACCTGCCCATCACTTACCCAGGGGTGGTTCCTCAGTAATGGCAGAGGAGTGTCACCCTCCTGCTCAGTCAGACAGTAACAAATAAAATGATAACAAAATAGTTTTATTATTATTTTATTTGTCACTGTCTGACTGAACCATGCACGTCTAGGGCCGGCCCATGGCAGGGAGGAGGAGAAGTGGTGGGCACTGTAGAGTGCGCATGTCGGTTTGGCCAGCAGTCTTAGGCTGATTTACATTTCCCCAACCCAGCTGTGTTCTCCCCTGTGCCTGAGCGAGTGCCAAACCAGCCCCCTCAGGCCAATTCCAGTGCTGCTCTCATGCCACTGCACTTACCATTTGTTAATTGTCTAATTCGGCAGACTCTGGGATGCCGTCACTTGCTTGCCTCCATGTGGCTCATGGCCCATGTACAGATTAATTTAACTCAATAAGTCTCCCTTTGCCCATTTTGCTGTGATTGAGGCAGTGGCACAAAAAATCTTGAGGGGGTCCTCCTTCACAGTACATGGAGGGGCCACCTTCCGGAGTCACTCTGGAGTTCTCAGGCCAGGTCACTGTGCTGAGGAGGCCCCCTGGAGGTCGGGCCCTGCAGCCACACTTCAGAGACTGCGGGTGCCTTTGTTACGCCACTGGATTGAGGTACTATTTCCTTTATTTTGTATTTTTAAATAGCGCAAATCGATCAGACCAGAATTTATGTGACACTTTACTTGAGCACCAGTTACATTACACAAATTCACATTCATTTTTATTTTTAAGGCAGGAGAGATGAAGTGATTTGCCAGGAATCACAGGATGTTGAGGCAACGCTGAGAGTCAAACCTGGTTCCTCAGTTCCTCCAAAGTTGGCGTTCTGTCTGCTTACCGTGCCCACAGCACCGCATCATTCCTACTGGTGTCTGTGCTTGCTATCCAGAGATGCACCTCTGAAGCCAGATATAGACCTTTGAATGACACCTTGTCCCCAGCGAACGTGCATGTGCTGCATTATTTCTGGTGCAGGGGCCTTTTTTTTAATAGTTCCTCTCTGTGTAGCCTTTTCATCTGAAAGTACAATTTGGCAGTTATTTCCTTTTTTACTTTCCATGTACCACATCAGGAATTCCGAAATAGATCAGAAATTTAAACAGAGACCAGACCAAATCATGATAACTGTATACAATATATATCACTACACGTGTGTATCCATTGCATGCTTAGTTGGCCAAATCATGGCTAAATTGGCATTTCTGACTAAATAAGGACCCTGTGACCTTGGCACGGAGCCATTTATCGCAGGTTTTTTTGTGGAATCTTATCTCATCACTTTGCATAAGCTTGGTGTGCTTTCATTGGTTTGAGCTGCACCAATGTGGCACATGCAAAAATAGTAACTCTGCTGTGTTGAGAATCATTGTTTTATTTTCCAGAATTGTGAACAGAGGTTTCTTGTACTTAGTACCTTTCGCCATGGTGAAAGCTACATTTTTCAAACAGCTGTTTGGCATAAAAGAGATTAGATCATTGCTGCTGAATCTGTGTTTTTAGTTATGCCTGGGCAATCATTTACGCACCACAGAGAACGTTCGCTTAAGTGCACAATGAAAATTGGCTACTGGAGAAATCAAACACTGCAAAATAATGAAAGCACTAAGGTAGCAAATTCTACCTCTTCCAGGAGAAGGGAACGTTCCAATTGTTCTGGTTTTTGTGAAGGAGCGCCTACTTTCTCTACTATAAATATGTAGCAGTTTTTTAAAGCCACCCCTCCAACTTCTTCAGTGTCAAGGTTTGCAGGGACCAGGCAGAGTACAAGACAGAGCACACGTGATGCATGGAGGGTATGTAACCGCGCATGCATGGTGGAAGGAGCGCGGTCCCTCGCATTCACAGTACAACAACCGGCTGCAGATCCTTCTCTCACCGCGCAGCCAAAATCTGGAACTCACTCCCTCCAACCTACGTAAGACCCAAGACCTCCTGATCTTCAGAAAGCACCTAAAGACCTGGCTCTTCGAGCAGTAGCACCCCCCAACCCCCAGCGCCTTGAGACCCTTCCGGGTGAGTAGCGCGCTCAACAAATAATTTGATTGATTGATTGAAGGAGGGCACTCAACAGGGCACACGTGGTGCAGGCCGGGTACACAACAGGGCCCACATGGTGGAGGCATTCAATAGTTGCACTGTGTGTACTACGCCAATAACTATTAAGTGGTGTAAATTCTGCGGTTAATTTCTTCTTTCAAATTAATTCACATATGTCCCACGGGCCTAGATTTTCTAAGAAGATAGACACTTTCTTACAGCCTGTGTGTTTGCCAGCTTTCATTAGTTCGCAGTTCACAACTGGGTGTCTTGTGAAATACCCAAAGTGCAGATAATATTTGAAGTCCCTGATTTTCTCCTTCCATCCACTGCCCTTCCAGTTTCTTAATCCCTGTTCGCCCTCTACCTCTTTCTTTTAGCCCCCACCCTCCAAGTCTCTGTTTCACCTAACCTCCAGCCGTCCCGTCACTGTTTCATTTCCTCCTCCATTTATTCCCCACTCACAACAGATAAAAGAAAAAAGCGCCATGACACAGCTGACACTGGCCGATTCATAACGCTTTTTAGGATCGAGCCTGTGAGTGCATGCGCTTGCGCATGCGTCTCGCGTTCAGTAAAGGGCTTGGAGCCCGTCTGTTGTTCACCATTGGTTGGTTGGCGTGGCACTCTTTTTTACAGCCTCGTAATTTGTCATGGCACATCTGGCATCATTTCGGTTCCTCTGTGAGGAGCAGGGATTAAGCATAAATTGATTTCAACTTAATTAGTGCCCGTCCGCTGCTCCGGGCGTGATTGAGGTACTATTTTGTTCTAACTTCCAGTGCCGTGCCAACAGAAGGCTTGTGACTGGCAAAAACGTGTCCAGCAGGACAAACAAAATTGCAACTTTTTTTAAAGCGAACTTTATTTTATTTTAAGTCGTCTTTTCTCAGTTTCCACTTGTTTTTTTTTTTATTGCTCGTGGACGCTGTTGTCAAAAGATTACTATTAACTTGTTCAAAATGTGCGAGACTTATTGCGTTGAAAATGCTTTTTTTACCGTCCTGCTCTCTGCCAATGTACCCACCTTCCCATTCACCACTCCCACCGGAGAGACAAAGCTAATAACTTACTCATAGGCGAGATCTACTGACTTTGCCAATGCTTGTTGGGGGGTGGGGGGGGGGGGGGGGCACGGTCTCGGCTCTCCGAGCAGAAAGCATTCCAGCGGAACGTGCATTCTGTCACCCGAGCTGCACGGCACTGAGGAATCCCGTTCAAGTCAATCACTTTGTCTTTTGTACAGTAAAACAGATGTCACTTTTCAAACATAGTCAGTGGGAGGGAGGTTGAGAGATTAGATGCAACTTCACAGCAGCGCATATTGTTTGTTTGTAAAACACGAGCAACAAGTGAAGACAGCTTCAAGGGGCCACAAGTTTTAAAAAAATGGTACATTAATAAACATTCCTTCTTTTTAGTCTTATACCTGTTCGTGAGTACTCTATTTGAATTTACACATACTGGGATAGCTTAGTGGGTTAAGGTACTTGTTGACAATATCTGTGTGCAATCTGCAAGTCGCTGATTCGAACCCTGGCAGATCGGCTCAGCTCTTCATCTTTCCAAGGTCGATACAATGAGGACCACTGCGAGATAGGATATAGTAACACTTATTATTTGCAGCGCCTTGAAGCTGCATGCCTTTAGTAGTACATGTGTAAATATAGCAGTCCTGCTCGCTGTTGTGAGGCTGTGGTAACAGAGTAGTTGAAAGATGACATAAGGCGCAAGTTTCATTGGATTCCCGGAAGTCAGTCAGTTTCTTCACTTGAGTATGCCAGATCCATAGCTTCCGTCCCCAAATATCATGATCAGAAGAATATAAGTAATTAAGAATAGTTTTTGCAGAATCACAGCGGCTCCCTAAGCAGCACTTCTCTGACGGAGGCTGCCTGACCTGCACATGTAGGGAGCCTGCTCCCAGGTCTGTTTGCGCTGTCATGTGATGCTGACTGGACTGGACGTTTCCCTGCACACTCTGGCTAAGTCGCATTAATGTACTGACATCACCCATTTTGGAGCAGCTGAAGGCGCTAGGCGCTGTGTACGACTGCATCCCTCTAATAGAGCTGCTTTTCCGTGAAAAAGACAAATCAAAGTGCATTTTTGCATTTTGCAGAATGGCCTCCACAAGAGAATACCAGAGTCATCTAGACCCTGCCAGTACCTGCCGGGTCAGTTCAGATCCTACCTCCACCCTCCCTTGGCAGCGGACCACCTGGGCAATTTAATGACTTGCCACATATGCTGCTCAGCAGATCTTTAGCAGCCATGGCAGGGTTTGAACCCCTTGCTTCAGCAGCCATGGCAAGGTTTGAACCCCTTCCTCCAGCAGCGATAGCAGGGTTTGAACCCCTTCCTCCAGCAGCGATAGCAGGGTTTGAACCCCTTCCTTCAGCAGCCATGGCAGGGTTTCAACCCCTTGCTTCAGCAGTTATAGCAGGGTTTGAACCCCTTGCTTCAGCAGCCATGGCAAGGTTTGAACCCCTTCCTCCAGCAGCGATAGCAGGGTTTGAACCCCTTGCTTCAGCAGTTATAGCAGGGTTTGAACCCCTTCCTTCAGCAGCCATGGTAGGGTTTCAACCCCTTGCTTCAGCAGTTATAGCAGGGTTTGAACCCCGTGCTTCAGCAGCCATGGCAGGGTTTGAACCCCTTGCTTCAGCAGCCATGGCAGGGTTTGAACCCTTGCTTCAGCAGCCATGGCAGGTTTTGAACCCCTTGCTTTAGCAGCTATGGCAGGGTTTGAACCCTTCCTTCAGCAGCGATAGCAGGGTTTGAACCCCTTGCTTCAGCAGTTATTGCACCGTTTGGTTCCTTATGGACCGCTTTTGTCTGCAACTTTGCAAACAAAAGCTCATAATTGACATTAGAAGAGATTACTACTGCCTGGCCAAAGGACTGTAAAATGAAACCAGTACAGCGGGGAGACAGAAAAAGATAAAGAAAGTGCCGAACAAGGACAGGCATGATAAAAAGAGAGCAAGCTGAGTGAGGAAGAAATAAACATGACGACTGAGAAGAGAAAGAGGGAAGGGTGAAAGAAAGGTAGGAATGATGATTACAAGGAAGGATGAATGACAGGATGGAGGGGTAAAAAGTAAAATGGACAGGTGGCTACATGGGTAAAAGGATGAATGGGTGGTAGAGTAAAAGGAAAGGTATGAATGGGTGGGTGGGTGAAAGGATAAATTGATGGATAGAAAGCTTGGCGGATGGTTAAGTCGATGGATGGATAAGGTGGATGCATGCCTTGATGAAAGATGTGAATGGATGGGTTGAATGGCCCATGAATGGATGAAATAGTGAACGGTTAAATGATGGATGAAAGAATGAATGACAGAATGGAAAGGTGAAAGAGTGGATATTAAAGGGTGGATGGAAGGGTAAAAGGATGAATGGATAGATGCTTCAAATGAAGAGTCGGGGGGCCTCTTCTAGGAAGGGTCTGGCTCACTTGCTTTACTTCCTTGAGCCTTTGGTTCAAGGGGGGAATATTTTAATTTACTGTCTACTCCCTTGAAAGTGCCCCACATAGAAACACTGCTGGGATGAACGGCATACATTTCCCACCCCCTTTTTGTGATGCGGTCTTTTAACAAATAAAATACAATTCAGGCCAGAATAATGAGTAGGCGCCCATCCTCTTATTAAAAAGAAGCACACAACAAAGAAAGATGTTTTTACTACTTTGCTTTACAGCAGATTTATTGATTTGCTGAAACAGAAAATCAGTGCCATAATTTTCCAGATGGAACCCAGCCTTCCATACTTTCTAGATATATACAATAAATACCATGTGTCTAATTGAACTGGGGAGGGGACTCAGAAGTGCTACAGAGGTCTGAAGGAAAGGGGAATGAGAGCTTGAGCGGCAGGGCCAGCACTAGCACGGGGGAAAGGTTCAGAAGAGCTATCCTTGCATACGGGGGGCCACAGAAGCCTGCGATAGCGCTGCTGATTGAAAATGTTTTCCAGGCTCCATACACATACTGTGGGGCAGGGCCTAGTGGTGGAAGCCAGTGGAAGGCATTACACCAGCCTACAAGGCGCCTCATTCTCTTGGCTCTGTAAGGCAAAGCTCGTTGTCCTGCATCGGGCAATGCACAGGGACTTGGTGCCCTCTGACCTCTGAGTGGCTTTGGCACTTTCGAGAAGTGATGATAAAGAGCAAGTGCCATTAGCCATTATCTGTAGGTAACGCAAGGACACAATTTGATCTGAGAAATATTCACTATGGCAGATCTTCTAAACATGCAGAAAACGATTATGAATAAATGAATATAATAAATATAGAGGGGGTGCAAAATGCTATTCTTGTGTTTCAACTCCTTATTACAAGTCAGGGTTAAGTTGTTTATTATTAACTTGCATTATTCAGAATCATTGGTATTTATCTTCTGTAACTGTGATTGATTTAAATAGGGAGCAATATATCGCTGACTCATTATTAATGGATCTGTACCAAGATACCAGATTTTCAGTTTATATTAATTTTGTTTGTTCAGTGGTCTCAGCGCCTGTGAGATAGCAATACTGCGATGAACATCTCGCGGACATAGAAATCAAAGCACTATTAAGGAAGGTCCTACGACCAGATTTGCGACCAGTAAATTTGTAGCCAATGTAGTATTTTACGAACCAACATATTGTGTTCTATTGCAGAGTTTTTGTAGCCCTTACTTCCTCTATGCGGTGCTCTGGACTGCTTGCCTACATGGGTAGCACACTATACCGTGTAGGGTGTGTGATTGAAAGGATTTTGTTTTTGGTTTGATCCTATGTTGGAAGTCTTTCCATGTTGTGCATGATGACCACGAGGTGCTTTCAGTGTGTTATGCGACGCAGCGCATAGCAGTGTGGTGCGTGATGGATGAAGTGTGAGAGACAGATGTGCATTATTATGGTTTTAAGTATGCTGGCAGCTATGAACAGCTGAGCAGGCCCCTTTGTGGTATTTTTTATGATTATAGTCTGCTTAGCTGGTTACTGCTTTGGTTTCTCCAGTCAGAGATTTTGTGTATAGTTGAGCCGGCATGGTAGGAGGAGAAGGAATTAGAGAGATCTGTTGGGCTGGGCATTGTTACTATCACCCCATATCTGAGGATCATTGTGAGATGTAAAGAAGCAATCAGAGTGTATAAATATTTGCAACCTTCAGTAGAGACTATATGAAAGGTCTTTGAACTGTCCAGCAGTGTGTGATAGATCTCTTCAGTTATTCCACGGCTGTTCATTTGGTGATGGCTGTTTTTTTTTGGGCTGTGCAGCACTGGTCATGGACATCCCTCATAGCAGATATGTCTTGTGCGAATGTAAGAGGTTACAATATGCTATTGACGGGTGCTTAGTATTAATGTGGGACCTAACTCTTACAAATGCAATAATACAGGGAATATTAATAGTAATGATTTGCATATTTGGAATTTGGGGAATAAAAAGGGGAATAATAATGATTATGGAAAGAATTAAAAGAAGAAAGGAAGAGAAAATGATGAAAAGAATGGCAGAAGAATACAAAGAGAAAACAAGGGGAATTAAAAGGAAAAGAGAACTGACAGAATTTTAATGGAATAAAATTTGTGGGAATAGTTTGTGTGATGACAAGTAGTCATCAGAGGAGGGATTGATGACGCAGAAAATGAAGGTTTTCATTTATTGACGCATAAACGTAGTGTGAAATAATCATGTGTGACTTTAACCGAACTAATAAAGATTGTACGGGGACAAAATGTGCCCTCAGAGTAGTTTGCCAACATTTATAAGCGTGCTTTATATAGCGTGATGTATTAGAAGTGCACTAATCCGACATAATCGTAAACGTGTGCTATGATTTGCTTGTTTGAAATGTTTTAGCTTAGCATTACTTTAGTGCAAGCTTCGGCCTAGTTGCCTGGTCTCACGGTTTAGATGCTCGTATTTTTCCAATGTGCTAATAAACGTGTATTTTTGCTTGAAGCTGTACTTTTCCACTGAGATCGTTCACATGCTTATCTTAAGGTTTCGTGCCAGCCTGGCATACTTCTTTTTTACTCCAAGGTCAATCTGCAGGTGCGGACAATGGAAGCTCTGAAAGTGAGTTAATTGGTATAAAATGTTGCAACTTGCGTACCCGTCTCCAAGGATAATGTATGCTTAAGTAAAAGCTTGAGAACTGTTGTTTTTGATTGGACAATTTGAAGCCAACCTATGAACCCTCCAATGGAAGACCCTACTGGATTTGAACTGTTGTCTATTTAAACCAGGTGCACGAGAAGAAAGTAGCCATTACCAGCCCGATACCCGCCATTTTGCAGAACATTGCAGTTATGGCCCACCTTGCTGCGACGCCATTTTGAAAGCGACTTTGATGCTTTCTCTGATCGAGAGAAAGAGACTTTAAATGTTTCTTGCCCTAGAGACTTTAACTTTGATCCCTTGCATGAAGTAGTAGTTTTACCTTGCCGCCGTGAGGCAATTGCCCCGTCCACCTTGCCCCTTTGCCCCGTCCCATGCTGATCGAGAAACGGTACCTGTGAGACGAAGACTTCCTTGAATGCTGATTGTAATTGGTAAATATGAAAGGAAATTGTACAATTGCATTGTGTTTCTTTTAGGTAACCAACTGCTGATTCTGATAAGATCCCTAGTTAGGAGTTTTTTTCCAAATTAATGTTGCTAAATTGTTTTCGCATGAAGCCCCACATGCCGATGCTAATTTGAGGTTAGATGAGGATTCTTTTTGTTGCACGATGCAATTTGAGACCTTGTTATGCTGACTAAATGTATGCAATTAGTTCATTACAGATTATAGTATTAGTGATTTGCATTGCTATTATCGAATGCCTTGTTATTCAAATGCTGCATAGATTGCACCTGTTTCGCCGCTATGGACAGCTATTAATGTTCATTTATGTTTATCATTTGGTGTTGAGACACATCTATATCGTGCTAGCTTTGTTAATATAGGGAAATAAATTCACTAACTTTGAATAAACTGGTGTGGTTATTCCTGACTGAAAGGTCAGGGTTCGCCGAAATGTATTCTGGATTAATTGTTAAGTGTTATGTAGATCAGGGTATTGCTTATGTTCGTTATTGATTATTGATTTGATTAAATTGACCGATATAGAGTAAGGAGAGTCCCACTTAGCCAAAAGATTCATCGGCCTAAAGAGCGTCCAAATACAGGTAAATTATTAGTACGGAACGCTCTATCACTTTACAGCAGATTTATTGATTTGCTGAAACAGAAAATCAGTGCCATAATTTTCCAGATGGAACCCAGCCTTCCATACTTTCTAGATATATACAATAAATACCATGTGTCTAATTGAACTGGGGAGGGGACTCAGAAGTGCTACAGAGGTCTGAAGGAAAGGGGAATGAGAGCTTGAGCGGCAGGGCCAGCACTAGGGCGGGGGAAAGGTTCAGAAGAGCTATCCTTGCATACGGGGGGCCACAGAAGCCTGCGATAGCGCTGCTGATTGAAAATGTTTTCCAGGCTCCATACACATACTGTGGGGCAGGGCCTAGTGGTGGAAGCCAGTGGAAGGCATTACACCAGCCTACAAGGCGCCTCATTCTCTTGGCTCTGTAAGGCAAAGCTCGTTGTCCTGCATCGGGCAATGCACAGGGACTTGGTGCCCTCTGACCTCTGAGTGGCTTTGGCACTTTCGAGAAGTGATGATAAAGAGCAAGTGCCATTAGCCATTATCTGTAGGTAACGCAAGGACACAATTTGATCTGAGAAATATTCACTATGGCAGATCTTCTAAACATGCAGAAAACGATTATGAATAAATGAATATAATAAATACAGAGGGGGTGCAAAATGCTATTCTTGTGTTTCAACTCCTTATTACAAGTCAGGGTTAAGTTGTTTATTATTAACTTGCATTATTCAGAATCATTGGTATTTATCTTCTGTAACTGTGATTGATTTAAATAGGGAGCAATATATCGCTGACTCATTATTAATGGATCTGTACCAAGATACCAGATTTTCAGTTTATATGATTTTGTTTGTTCAGTGGTCTCAGCACATGTGAGATAGCAATACTGCGATGAACATCTCGCGGACATAGAAATCAAAGCACTATTAAGGAAGGTCCTACGACCAGATTTGCGACCAGTAAATTTGTAGCCAATGTAGTATTTTACGAACCAACATATTGTGTTCTATTGCAGAGTTTTTGTAGCCCTTACTTCCTCTATGCGGTGCTCTGGACTGCTTGCCTACATGGGTAGCACACTATACCGTGTAGGGTGTGTGATTGAAAGGATTTTGTTTTTGGTTTGATCCTATGTTGGAAGTCTTTCCATGTTGTGCATGATGACCACGAGGTGCTTTCAGTGTGTTATGCGACGCAGCGCGTAGCAGTGTGGTGCGTGATGGATGAAGTGTGAGAGACAGATGTGCATTATTATGGTTTTAAGTATGCTGGCAGCTATGAACAGCTGAGCAGGCCCCTTTGTGGTATTTTTTATGATTATAGTCTGCTTAGCTGGTTACTGCTTTGGTTTCTCCAGTCAGAGATTTTGTGTATAGTTGAGCCGGCATGGTAGGAGGAGAAGGAATTAGAGAGATCTGTTGGGCTGGGCATTGTTACTATCACCCCATATCTGAGGATCATTGTGAGATGTAAAGAAGCAATCAGAGTGTATAAATATTTGCAACCTTCAGTAGAGACTATATGAAAGGTCTTTGAACTGTCCAGCAGTGTGTGATAGATCTCTTCAGTTATTCCACGGCTGTTCATTTGGTGATGGCTGTTTTTTTTTTGGCTGTGCAGCACTGGTCATGGACATCCCTCATAGCAGATATGTCTTGTGCGAATGTAAGAGGTTACAATATGCTATTGACGGGTGCTTAGTATTAATGTGGGACCTAACTCTTACAAATGCAAGTACATCACTATATAATGCCATGGTGAACCATCGGTCAGCCCTTCTTTCCCTAACTGCATATCGAGAGCAGTTTGCTGGTTGAGTGGTTAGCAGTCTTTGAGTTGGTAGCTGAAGACTGCGCTTAAGGGTGCAACCGTCTTTCTGGGCTCTAGTGCCATGATGTGGGGTGGTGCAATTATCTAAGGAATAGCCATGTTCTCAACTGTCTTTGAAACTGTATATGCTCCTGTTGCAGGGATTCTGTTTTTGAAGAACTGTGTCATGGGACAACAGAAAGTCAGAATCCAGGGGCTGTGCCACTTCTGCCAAATTAGTACTGTCAAACCAAACTACCTATCTAACCCGCCGTGCCTTACGTGCGCTCCTAACCTCACAGGGTGGCAAGCAATTGTGGCAACCCAAAAATCACTACACTCAAGCCCCCTCTCAGGTAACTGTGGTGAAACAGGTCAGTACTTTTTGTACATTATCTCAGTCATACATATCCATAGCAACAGTAAAAAAGGCACAATGAAAGCACACAATATATCTATTGCAACTAACATATTCTGTTATGAAGCAAATTAGATGCAATTATAACACTGGGAATAATTATAAAAATCAGAGTAGCAGTTAGAAAACTGTATAACACAAATAGTGCCACCATAATGCAGATCTAGTGACCTAATCCTATCCAGTTATGGTACGCGCAGAAAGACTATTATTATTATTTTTAGTGATCTCTGGCAACAGTAAACCCTTTACTTTTGATTGTGTAGTCAAGTGGTCCTTAGAGGGAGGTGTAAACCCAGTTTACAGAGGCTGCATGTCCCGGAGGGCATCTGTTCCACAGCCAGGTCAATTCTACTGGAATCCTCCTCTCTAAGCCTAAACACTGTGGGACCTAATTTATAACATTTGCTTGATACAGTGAGCTTCTGTGTTATGTCTATAGAAGCCTAGGGACGATTGCTCGATGGACAGAAAACAACACCTGGCACTTGTTGTGCCCTCTGAGCAGTCAGAGAATGTACAGACAGAATCCCAGGAAAGTGGCTGCACAACAAGTGACATTACAGTGTGTTTCAAAACAATTTACACAAAAGGAAAATGTGAAAATGTGCAATGTACGACAGTGCAGAGCAGAAGCATCATAATTACTAGAGTGCTAAGAAATGAGGCATATCTATAGTGAGTCCATAAATGGGCCTCATCATAGCCCCCCCCCCCCCGGCACCCTCCATGGATGGGACAGCAATTTAGCAAATATATAGAATAAAAACTAAAATATAAGTTAAGCAAACTCAATGCAATACTAGAAGGCATAATATACAGAAATGATAAAATCTATTTACAAAAGAGGTGGTGAGAATTAAAACAAATGGGCCAAATTAGTCGGGGTTGGAGGCACCTAAGATCTCTTTCACCAAATCAAAGGTTACTTAATCCAGGATGGATTTTATCTCTGCAGATGATTGCTGAACAGCCCCATTCAATAGCTCAAGAGAACCTCATTATCATCAATAAAACGGTCCAAAACTGTACATTTAACTCTAAACTTGCAATTCCAAACCAGTGGTTATTGTGACTAAAGGACACAAATGGTTGTCATGCTTGTTTTTAGATTTCCTCACAAGGGTGAAAGGCAAGCAGGCCAGACCCTCATTATTCCCCAGCTTAACACTCAGACGTAGTGGACACAAATTCAGGGAGGAAGCTATGTCAACAATGATTAGAACATTCCACACTCTCTGCAGTAAAACAACATCTTTCTCTCTTATCGAAGGAAATGGACCTCTCTCATTTCTTGTTGGGTCTTAGGTCTCCACGTTCAAAAAGATTTATTTATGCAACCTATAATGGAATTTGGAAATTGTCACAAGTGGAAGCCGCTGCATGCGTAAGACAAATTGATCACGGATAAAGTACTTCCTGTTGTTGATAATAGCATTAATACATTGTCTTCTTGAATTTACAGTTTGAATAACATTGCATCATCTGTTATTGATATTATGCAAAGTGATATGTATGTACTGTACCATGGGCAAAGTCAGCTTAAGTCTATTATGCAATTTAGCTGGACATTACAAGTCCCTAAAAATGACTGCATACCTTGGCGATACCTTAATTCGAGTCATCTATTCCTGCCATTTAATCTGACCCGTAAACAACGGCTCATGGCTCAAAAAGACGCCACATACACAATGATACATATCCAGAAGTTAGACAAGTTCTTCAGTGTAATTGAATGTATTTTGCCAATTGTCGAAATGGGCAATATAGAGAATAGTGTGACCATTCATGTCCTTAATTTTTGTGAATCCCAGACATGTAGTCTGTTGAACTGTATCATTCAGAAAAATCATTTGTGAAGGGATTCAACAGGCTCTAAACAAAGTGTCTATTCCCGGAATCTGGTAAGGTTTGGTTCCCCAAATACATTTCATATCTATGGTTTCTTTCCAATACTCATAGCCTTGTACAGCTAATGTGTTAACAAATAAGTCTCTATATATGAGTTTGGTTTGTGTCAACGTGTATTTCTTTGCTGTTGTGGGGACTACTTTAAAATAGGAGGATGTCGGGTCAGTTATATTGTGACTGGAGAAATATGTACATTTAGCTTTGTATTTTTGAGAACTGCTCTGTGGAGGAGATGTACAATGTTCCCACTGTGTATAATTGAAACTAGTATGCTTAATGTTAGCTCTATGTAAATAGAATTTAACCTCTTTACAGTGACGTCACCCATGGCTATTTTGAATACATATGGAATCCGCAGAATCTCGGTGGGGTCGAAGACGTTGAAGGCAACTTTATCCCAAACAATTCCATTTGCTACCTGCACAGCTGAAATGTTCACACAAGACAAGTCTCTTGTCTGTCTACGGGAAGAAGAATTAGACATCTGCACCCCGTGACCAGTTCTGTGGCTGAACCTTCTGGGAGATAGTGGCCGTTGATTAACAAGAAAAAGACGCAAGTCCAATCCCAACAAAATAAAAAAATATCCAAGGCTAGGATAATCCAAATGTATAACCGAGGTGGAACCAAATGTGTACGTTTTAGCCATGAAAAGAAAACACAAACTTTCATAGGTGGAGTCTGTGAGAAGGTGGAAGAGTAAAAAGAGTGTGATGAAAAGTCATCCATACCCACAAAATAACCAGAACTAGTCTGTTGAAAATTAGGAGCCACTGATGGTATTAGAGAACTGGTAGAGTCACCGAGTGGTGGTTCTGTAGAAACCAAATTATCAACATAAGATGCTGCAGGAAGTATCATACTCATGACTGTATTGTGGCTAGTATTTGCTCAGGAAGTTGGAAGTAACAAATGTAATTCTAATGCTTGCTGGTAGTGAGTTCGAGAGCTTTACTGTTTGCACTGTGAAAGATTACCTCCTACAGATTTATTATGGTAAGGTGATATGATGATAAGTGATACAAGCCTTGGCCACAGCATTCTGTTTGGTTTGTATTGCTTGAATTTAAGGTGTATGTATAGTAGAAATGTTGCTTCTGAGGCTCAGTGGACAATACATAGTGCCTTGAAACTTGCCCTTCTAGCTCTAGATAGAAAGAGTTATTGCAGAACTGGAGCTTTCAGAAAAAGGCAGAGTGGAAAAAACATTTTATCACCACAGGATTAACAGTTTATAAAGTAGTGTTCAATATTATCTGTCTTGTGTGGCTTGAATTTACTGGCAGTGAAGGAAAGAGGTGTGGAACTCATGGGTGAGCCGGTTGTTTCCGATGCTTGGCAATGGCTCTTAATTGTCAACACCCACACTTATGACAGCTGCCACATGGTGGCGCTGTTTGTGTCCTTTAGAGATGGGCATAACAACAGCTGTTTGTTAATTCGATGTAAATTAAAAACTAATACCTGCCACCCAAGGCATTCTTATAGCTTTGGCACAGTCTGAATTATCACACTTGTAGCAGTGTGCTGGTTAGTAGTTGTGTAGTAGTCAGTGGCAGTGCTGGCAGTAGCTATGGATGGTGCAAGCTACAGTGGCCTCTGACAAGGGCCCTGGCACTTATTTTTTCTTTACAAATTAAGCAATGGGGCGAACCCAGAAAGTTACACATTGCTGAAAGCTAGACAAAGTTCAGAATTTATCAAGCCATCATTTGTAAAGGTCTTTCAAGATTTTCCCAAATAAACTAATAATTGAAATAAAAAAAAAATGTGAAAGTCAGTAGGAAAAAATAGAAATAGGTGACGATGTTTTAATTTGCGTGAGGCACTAGGGCAATCTACAAAAGAGATATACCTTTGCATCCGTCAGATTATTCTGGTTGCATTGATATTAGTATTTGTTAGTTGTCCAAAAACCCTGAATACTCGGAGCCATCAACTGAGCTACAGCTCACAGTGATTTTATTTGTGTACCACCCATACATCACATCATAAGTGAAATATAGGTAACAAAATATAGGTGTAAGGAAAAGTGATGCTTTTGAAAAGCACTCAAGAATATGAGTTTGGTGAAAGGGGTTATTTGTACCAATTGGAATTTTGGAGTTCCATAATACCAGGTTACTCTGTGGGACTGTTGTCAAAATGTGTTTTTGGGCACACTGGCTTATGATTTGAAGAAACAAAATAGAGAGAAATTCAATAGATCATCCTTTTCCTTTTCCCACACTTCTCCCAATAAAAATGGACCCTACACAAGGGCATGGGCCTATTGCATGGGACCGAAAAGGCTGACAACGTGAACATCTGAAGAAAGGAAATGATCTGTGGCTCAGATAAGACTTTTCTGGTAGTAGTTGCCTGCTGTGTTTAAGCCCAGAGCTGTTGGCATCCAAAATCCCTACCAACCCAAGACATTTCTGAAACTAGCCATCTAAAGGAGTCTGGGGTGGTGTTGTCCCTTTTATGTATAGCACCATTCTTTTTTTACCCAAAATGGCCTGCAAACTTCAGACTGTGCTTCTATAAAACATATGTTCCTCTCATTTCTATAATGGGACATTGCAGACCTTGATAGGAATGGCTAAAGTCCTACCACCTGTAGATCCCACACAATGTTTCCCCATTGTAAGTGTTTCTGAAGACCATACACCCAGGGGAGTCCACTGTGGTGTGGACTGCTTGAGTGCCACTGCATTTTCTTACAGACTGCCAGAATGCAAACATCAAACCTTGGGTGAAATCATACTTCTGTGATGGAAATTTGCAGAATCTACACAGAACAACAAAAGTCTTACCACCCAGTATTCTCTCACTTCTCCCTATAAAATTGGTACATCGCTTGTTTGGGTGGGCCAATCACCAGAGGCAGGAAAGGCTGAAAAAATACACAATGGAAACCTCCAAGGTTTTTGCTTTCAAATTACATTGATTTTTTGGGATGTATGTAGGACCAGGGACTGCTGGCACCCTTTAAAACCTACTAACCCCATATTTTCTGACCAGGCATGTGGAAGTCCGGGGTGGTAGACATCCATGGATACAAGCACATATTCTTATCCAGAATGCTCTACAAAGATAAGAACTATGCCTCAAAAATACATTTCTTCTCACTTTCTATGGGGGTTGGCTGCAATATTCAGGTGTGGTGTTGGCTGACACCCAAGTAACCCTACCAACTTTGAATATTTCTGAAAACTAGAGACCCAGGGTAATCCAGGCAGGTGTGGCGTATGTGGAGTTCTCTGTTTTCTTACCCAGAATATAATGCAAACTTTGAGTGAAATCTCAAATTCGCTTTGCATTTATGTGACAGAAAACGCCATAACTTGCAGCCAACAGTAAAAGTCCAACCACCTACCGTATCCACACTCTCTCAATGAAAATGGTATCCCACTTTTATGGATGGACCTATCTTACAAGACAGGGTCAAACTAAAACCATACGAAGTCAGTGTAGTGTTCTAGTAGTCTTCAAATGGTCATAGTTTTCATATGTTATAATGTGTGGTAGGAATACCCTTCCTCACATGAGAGTCACCATTTCTTTCAGAAGAAATATAGTGCATTGGAGTCCTGCCTACGGATTGCAGTCGTGGTTGTCCATGAGCAATATTCCACAAGTAAGAAGTACTATTAGATTAGGGAGAACCTCCCCTTTCCAATAGTTCCTCTCCAACTGAGATAGGTGTATAGTCCACTGTTTGTCATTGAAAATGAAACAAATATCTCATGCTGCGGGTGAAGCGCCTTACTTTCAGTTCAATTTAGAGGCTGACCAGGAAATTACCCCCAGATTCCTTCTTTGCTCTAATCCTTTTGTAGGTGAGCCAAGATCTTTTGGCTAGATAGTGAGCGGATAGTAGGTGGTCCCATGGCCTGAGCTAGCATGTCAGTTTTCGATGTTTCACTTCAGGTAGTTCTTGAGCATCCAATGCTCAATAGCTGGGAATAATTGCCATTGGGCACAATCAATACAATCAGAAGGATTTTGAAGTTTTAGTAGTTTTTGCATTTCATCTGAGTAATTATAGTAAGTGAAGTTGAAGGAAGTGAGATTAGGTTCTGGGCTAAAGTAATGGGTAAAGAAGGGGGAGATAATGGTTTATCCTTGAGGGGTGTCTCCTGTTGAGGGAAAGGGAGGCCTACAGAAATGGAGTGATGATACCAAGAGGGAGCTGCTACAGAGGAAGGGACCAGTAAAGGTGCTATATAGATTGAGGGATGATAAAGGCATGGTCCAATAGTAGAAGTGTTGTTACTACATTGAGTTCACCCTAGTCTTGATGTCATCTCATGTAGCAATCAGTGTAGATCCTGTTGCTGAGGTTGTTTTCTTCTAAGGGCTGACAATTGTAGGATGTGCTTTCTGCCTAGGAGGGGATCTCTGCGTATTGGGCCAGCATCCAATAGCGGAGCATCACATCCGACCAGGACACCTTTACGTCATCTTCCAGTACCTCGCTTTCCACAGCCGTCAGTCCCTTCTCTTGAGTCATCGAAGTCCTCAGCAGTGCCAATTACTGTTACAGTTGTGCATGGAGTGACAGGACTCCCTTCCCACACCACAGCCAGCTCGATACATAGTGAAAGACTGAATCGCAGAAGGGAGGTCCCAGGAGGTTGTTGACGATGAAGGCGAGCAGGTGTATCACACCTAGCACTGATGATTCACCGGGTGCCGTTGTATGACACAACTCTGAGAAACTTATAAATCCCTTAACAAAGAAAAGGAGTAGGGCAGTAGTAGTGACTGGCAAAAGCTGTGGTGATCCCAAATGCAGTTGCACTGGATGTACTGTTAGACATCATCATAGACAAAATGCTTGTAACCAATGGAATAATTTACTAAAAAGTTGTCAAATTTCTCCCATTAATCCTAACCATTTACTTTACAAAGGAAAAGCACAGACACTTCCATTTTTAGGTTTGATGCCTAAGGCGCTTGCTAACTATGCTTACTTTAATGGGCTTTGAGTAAGCCTTCTTCAACCTTAGGCTTATTTGCTCCAGAATTTGCAGCCATTGGTTTAAGACATTTGGATTAGCGAACAGGAGTATTCTACTCTCACCATTTTTCTATTGGCTGTATGCCTCCATCCTTCCACCTCCATTGGGATGCATGAGGAACTATTATGCCTCTAATTACGTTTGTGACCAGCCCAATAGCACTAGGGAACAAGCTCTTACAAAAGCATCTAAAAACATGGATGCTGCAGAAAATAAAACTAGCCATTTTTCGAAATATTCATTTGTCGGATGCCTTTGTTGGCGCTTTAGTACAATAGGCTTTAGGTTTGTATAGTTTGTGCACGCCTCACGCCATACAAACAGGGCAGGCTTTTGGGCGATGGACCGGTGTGGAACTGGAAGGGGGGGCACTGACCTCAGAGGGGGCACTGTATTTAGCAATAACTTACGATTTAAAAGCACCTGTTGCAGAGTTCCTTATGCATCCAGCTTTCAGGCCGCAATAAAAATGTCACAATAACTCTTGCGAATAGTGTTCCTTCTAGAAAGAGAGAGATCTGAGTTTTGTCTAGTGGCAGTTTTGACTCACCTTAAAGTACTGCAGAGTGTTAAAATGCCTGCTGCGAAGAACAGATCTGTATTTTATGTGGATAGCTGAGTGGCTTAGTAAAGCCAGCCTTTACCATTGCTTTAAAACAATTGAAACATATGTGAGGGATGGGTGATAGAGAGATGCAGAGCACTTTTTCCGAGTGGTAGTGAGGAAATCTGAGGAGGTCATCGGTGGGAGAGGGAAGGGGGCAAAAAAGACTGTCGCACCAGGCACCACCAGCGCTGAAGCCGCCCCTGCATACAAACATCGAACATGCTGTCCTTGCAATGGCTGTTCTAGCAGAGCTTACCAACTCCATTCGTTTCTCCTCTGTAAGGAAGGTGGGTGGTATGTCCCAATGACACTGGCTCTCTTTTCCATGCTCTCTCTCACTTTATTTGTAGTCCCAAAGAGGGGCAGGAACAAACTGAAAAGTCTAATATTGTCAGACAGCTGAATGCCAGGTAAATTCTAGCTCAAGCAGCAGCAATTATATTTAGTTAAATATTACATAACATCAGCAACAATTCATAAAATTAACATAAACAGACTTAGCCACAACATAAACCGCTAGAGTTACAATCAATCAATCAATCATAAGATTTATAAAGCGCACTAATCAACCATTAGGGTCTCAAGGCACTGGGGGGGGGGGAAGCTACTGGTCGTAAAGCCATGTCTTTAGGTGTTTCCTGACAGTTAAGAGGTCTTGGGTCTGGCGAAGGTGGAGCGGTAGGGAGTTCCAGGTCTTGGCGGCCAGGTGGGAGAAGGATCTTCAGTGCGGTGGATGCGGGGAACTGAGGCGAGGGCGAGGCTGGCGGAGCGAAGGTTGCAGGTGGGTGTGTGGAAGGTGGGTCTTTCGTTGAGGTAGGTTGGGCCTGTGTTGTGGAGGGCCTTGTGTGCGTGGATGAGGAGCCTGAAGGTGACCCTCTTTGGTATTGGTAGCCAGTGTAAGTCTCTGAGGTGGGGGGTGATGTGGTGGCGGCATGGGACATCCAGAATGAGTCTGGCGGATGTGTTCTGGATTCTTTGCAGCTTTGTTTGGAGTTTGGTTGTTGTTCCTGCATATAGGGCGTTTCCGTAGTCCAGTCGGCTGCTGACCAGGGCTAGGGTGACAGTTTTCCTGGTTTCAACAGGAATCCACTTGTAGATTTTGCGGAGCATGAGGAGGGCGTTGTAGCAAGAAGAGGAGAGGGCGTTGACCTGCTGAGTCATGCTGAGTGTGGAATCCAAGATGAATCCCAGGTTGCGTGCGTGGGTGGTGGGAGGTGGTGCAGATCCTAGGGGGGTGAGCCACCAGGAGTCGTTCCATGCTGAGGGGTTGGCTCCGAAGATGAGGATCTCTGTCTTGTCTGTGTTTAATTTGAGGCGGATTGCTTCCATCCAGCTGGCGAAGGCTTGGAGTCCATTGTGGAGGTTGTTTTTTGCAGCTGTAGGGTCTTTTGTGAGGGAGAGGATTAGCTGAGTGTCGTCTGCGTAGGAAATTATGTTGATGTGGTGTGTTCGTGCGATGTTGGCGAGTGGGGCCATGTACACGTTGAAGAGCGTGGGGCTGAGAGATGAGCCTTGGGGGACGCCACAGATGATACTGGAGGCTTCTGATATGAACGGTGGAAGGCAGACTCTCTGGGTTCTGCCTGAAAGAAATTATGAGATCCAATCGAGTGCTTTATTGCGGATTCCGGCGTTATGGAGGCGTGTGCGGAGAGTGTGATGACAAACCGTGTCGAAGGCTGCGGAGAGGTCCAGGAGGATCTCCGGATTGGGAGGTGTCTTCCAGGAATTGGGATAGTTGGCCGTTCATGATTTTTTCGATTACCTTGGCTGGGGACGGGAGGAGGGAGATTGTTCGGTAGTTCTTCGGGTTGTCTGGGGCTGCCTTGGGTTTTTTCAGCAGGGCATTGACTTCTGCGTGCTTCCAGCTTTCTGGGAAGGTGGCTGACTTGAAGGAGCTGTTGATGGTGTTGCAGAGGTGGGGAGCGACGATGATATTTGCATTATTGAAGATATGGTGTGGGCAGGGGTCCGATTGTGATCCGGAGTGGATGGAGGCCATGGTGTTGGCGGTGTCTTCTTTGTGGACGGGGGTCCAGGTGTGGAGGAGGTGGGTGTTGCTTGGGGGATTGGGTTCGTGGGTGTTTGTAGTCAGCTGGTGGGTCTGGGGGTTGAAGCTGTTGTGGATTTCTTCTATCTTTCTAAGGAAGTGGGTTGCGAGGGAGTTGAAGAACTCCTGTGATGGCGGGGGATCGTTGGAGCAAGTCTTGGGAGCGGAGAGCTCTTTGATGATGCCGAAGAGCTCTTTACTGTTGTGAGCGCTAGTGTCAATGCGGTTTTTGAAGTGGGTCCTTTTGGTGGTGCGGATCAGTTGGTGATGTTTGCATATGGCATCCTTGAATGCGATGTGGTTGGAGTTGGTAGGTTCTGTATATTACAATATATAACTATAGTCTTTGCAAGGTTTAACACTGAATGCTTGGCTGTGAAAAAAAATCTTTACTACTCAAAATATATTAAGAGATTACTAGGGTCCCGCTGTAAGACTCAAAGATAGGCTTCCATTAAAAAAAGGCAGATGCAGCATGTTTAAAAAAAAATATTAATAATTGTTTAGCTATATGGAGTGTTGCAAGTACTTGCGTCCTAGTCATGAACTGCGGTTTCTAGTCGCTTAGTAATACTACCATATGCTATTCAATCACCTCTGAATGGAGGTCTACATCTCCTATCTTTAAGGGCAGAGATCTCTGTCCTGACTGTGGGCATCTCTGCACACGGATGTCTATATCTTAGCAGTAGATGTGGGAAGAATGGGGGAGTGGCTGGAAATGGGGAATTCTTACTACTACATTGGAGGAATGTAGGGAGGACTAAGATGGGTTGAGGGAAGTTTAGAGAAGAACATACACCCACCCACAAAAGAGTTAGGGCCAGATGTAGGTAGGAAAAAATTAGCGAGTCGGAAATTGCGAGTCATTGCGACTCACAATTTCCGACTCGCTAAATGGTATCCAAGAAGAAAAAGCGACTTCAATTTGCGACTCGCAAATGAAGTCGCACCGCAGATTGCGAGTCCGCAGTTTGCGACTGCGCTAAAAACGAACACGAGTGGGTGTCGCAAATTGCGACTGTGCCGCAAATTGAATGCAGGTGCAGCAGAACACTCTGGAAAACACTTCCTGGCTCTTGATGATGACATCACAGCCAGGAAGTTTACTTATACACCTGGGAGGAGGGAGGACCACACCCATTTTAAACTGCTGAACTGCCAACAGGGAGAACAGCAGCTACCATGGCAGACACTCCTAGTAAGCGAAAATTTAAATTTGCTGAGAAAGAACTGGAGGTGCTGACTGAGGAATGCTGGCAGCACCATGAACAACTTTTTGGGAGGGAAGCCCTCAGTGTGCCAGAGGTGGAAAAAAAAAAGGATTTGGACTGAAATACAGGACTAGGTGAACTCCATGGGTGTGAGCCACCGGAGTATCGAGGAGCTGAAAAAACGGTGGTATGACCTGCACTCCCGGACCAAGGAGAGGGTGACAGAGCGGCTCCGGGAGATGAGAGGCACTGGAGGGGCACCATCCACCATACCACCACCCACACCCCTGGAGGAAAGAGTGGAGGAGACCTTGGAGCCAGAGGTAGTGTCCGGGATGGGAGAGCTGGACACGTCAGCGCCAGGACCATCAACCGGTGAGTACCATGAGACATGCATGTACACCCATATCTGCCATACCCCCACCCACCTAGTACACAGCAGCATGCACAACCAAAATAGCTCCATTTCAGAGTAGCAACCACCTGCATGGCGCATTATGGGCAATGTAGTCAAGTAGGCAGTTGATAGGCAACAGTTTATTAGGAAGAAGATAACAGATGGTAGATACTGACAGTGTGTTCCCTATGTCCCACAGGTCTCCCACACTACACCACCTCCAGCCACAGCGTCCAGGGGCCACAGGTCAGCCACCAGCCAGCACAGGACTCAGGACCAGCCACCACAGGGACCTGCACCACCCAAACGCAGTCCCCTCCTGATGCACCAGTGGCCATACTGGAGAGTGAGCCAGCACCCGGTCCCAGCCACAGTGCCGGTGTACAGAACACAGAACCTCCACTGCGTCGCAGGCGACGTCTAAATGTCCCTCCAGTGCCACAGGGTGAAGAAGGGGACGCCTCCATGTCCGCCGCCGAGGCTGCACTCCTACGTGGTCAGCGCCTGCAGACACGGGAGATAAGGAACATATCAGGGGCCATGCGGCGCATGGAACAGAACCAAAACACAGGGCTGCAACTGGTACACACGGAGCTGCAACAGCTAAATACCCATGTTGGTGACCTTGCGCTCTCAATGAGACAACTGGTGTCAGAACTTATCACTGAGAGACAGGGTGCAAGGTGCCGTGACAGGCAGCTCATCCACCCGCTGGACCGCATGTCTGCCTCCATTGTCCGGCTGGCTGTGAACACCACTGGGCTGTCACGGCGCACGGTCAGCCTCCAGGTGGACATGGGCCACTTTGCCGGTGATGTGGCATGTGGGCTGGGATGTCTCAGCCACGCAGTAGATCTAATGGAGGCACGACAGGTGGCTAGGGGCGCGGCAGACACGCCGCAGGACAGCGAGGAGGGCTCCACCGTTAGCAGTGTCTCAGCCACAGACACCAGGGTGTTGCGCAGTGGTAGCGCAAGGCAGGGCACTGCTGACACACCAGGAACCAGCCATGCTGGGCGAGCACGGCGTAGACTGTGAGCTACACACTATCCTTGAGTGGAGGCACATGAGGTTAATGTGTCCTCATGCCAGGTGGACTTTTACAGCCCCTGAACTGTAGTTTATGTAAATAGTTTTTTGGTGCACATTATTAAATTCCTTGTTTGTTCCACTTCACACCTGGACTCTTTGTGTGTGACATTAGTGAGTGTGGTGACAGTTAGCACGTACCTTCCAAAGTATTGGTTTGCAATGTGGTCCCGTCTCTGTCTGCCTTGATTTGCAATGCTTCTATCCCCATGATGGCGATGTGGTAGCTCTTGCTCGTCATCCTCCGAATCTGGGTCTTCTGGGGTGAGAGGTAGCCCACGTCTGGTGGCAATGTTGTGCAGTATAGCGCATGAGCCAACGATCTTGAAAGCTGTTATTGGGGTATACTGGAGGGCACCTCCACTTCTGTGGAGGCATCTGAATCTTGCCTTCAGCAGTCCAAAGGTCCTCTCTATGATATTTTGGGTCCTCCTATGTGCACTGTTGTATCGCCTCTCTGTCTCATTGCTGGGTGTTAAGTACGGGGTAAGTATCCATGGTCGTAGTGCATATGCACTGTCACCTGTTTGGCACAAAATGTACAATGTTAGCAGGGCATGGATGTGTTCCACATTGACCTGTGTGTATGTCTTCAAGGTGTATTCAGCTATACCTAGGAGGAATCCGTCTCCAAACTCCCCACGTTCTAGGCGTTGGTGTATCCCACTGTGCCTGAAAATGTAGGAGTCATGTGTACTCCCTGGAAATTTGGCAACCATGTCAGTGATAACATAATGGGCGTCACATACCACCTGGATGTTCAGTGAGTGGGTACACTTCCGGTTGCGGAACAGATATTCCAGATTGGCAGGAGGGCATATCTGTATATGTGTCCCGTCTACACACCCTATGACATGGGGGAAGTTGGCAATCCTGTAGAATTCCAACTTGGTGCTGTTGATTTCTGCCTCATTCCTGGGTAGGTATATGTATCTGGACATGTGTGTGAGTATGGCATCTAGGAATGCTCTGAAGAACCGTGAGAGTGCCCTTTGGGATACCCCACCTGCCACGGCAATGACCCCCTGATAGCTACCCGAGGCCAAGAGGTGCAGTGAGCATAGCACTTGCACATGTGTGGGGATGGCGCAGCCGAGCACAGTCTGGCGTTGGAGCTGCGGATTGGGTAGTTCTATTAAATCTAGGATTGCTGCACTGCTAAGTCTGTATTTGTCATGAATCTCCTCCTCAGTTTGTTGGAAAAGTGTCTGCCTGGTTCTGTATATCTTCTCCTGTCTCTGGATCCTCCTCCTCCTCTGCTGTGCGGCGTGGACTCTCCTCCTCCTTCCTATCACATATATCTCCGCCATCTTGAGTAACCCAGGTGCCTTCTGGGTCTCCTTTTATACTTTGGTTCTCGTTACCACCTGCTCTGAGTTAGTGGTAAATTGGAAGTGCAAAATGGGCTTTTTGCGACTAGTCGCAATTTGCAAGTGGCTATTGCATTTGGGTTGCGACTCGCAAATAGCGATTTCCTATTTGCGGCTCGCAAAATGGGGTCGCTATTTTTGCGAGTCGGTAATGGCTCGCATCGCATTTTGCGAGTCGGAAATGGGATTTTTGCATCCCATTTCCGATTTTGCGGGGTCGCAAATTGCGATTCGGACCATTTGCGACTCGCAAAATGTTGCTACATCTGGCCCTAAGTCCATTCCTATTAACAAACTACGGGGCATGTATATACTCTGTTTGTGCTGGATTTGCATATTTTTTTTACGCAAATCCAGTGCAAACTTAACTCCATATTTATATTTTGACGCTAGACATGTCTAGTGCCAAAATATTGGAGTTAAAGTCGTTTTTTGCCTACAGAAATCTAGCTTGCGTCATGGAGGTGCAAGGTAGGCGTTCCCAGGCAAAAAATGACTCAAAGGCCCTACCACCTTGTTTATCCTCCTGTGCAAAAATCACGCACAGGAGGTGGAGGGCCTTAAATAATGGCGCTAAGCCTGATTAGCACCGTTATTTAACACCTGGGTCAGGGCAGGCGTTAGGGGACCTGTGAGCCTTTTTCCATGGTCAGAGACCATGGAAACTGCCCACAGGTGCCCTTCCCTGCCCCCAGGGACACCCCCACCCTCCTGCACCCACACATGGAGGACACCTAAAGATGCGGGGACCCATCCTAGGTAAGTCCAGGCAAGTATTGTTATTTTTTTCGAAAAGTGCCATAGGGGTGGCCTAACTTGGGACCCCCTACATGGCACTGTGCACTTAAGTCCTCTGGGCATGGCCATTGGGCTGGGGGGCATGACTTCTGACTTTACATAGACAGGAGTCATGTCCATGGGGGTTGTGCGTGGAAATAATGACGCTAATCAGGTTAGAGTCATTTTTTTAAAATCTAACCTGACTAGCGCCATTCTTTCACACACAACCTCCAGTTTCCCCTACGCCTCCTCCACCCGGTTATATCAATAATTTTGTCAATAATTTTGACACTAACTGGGCCTTACTGCCGGCTAGCATCATAGTTTAAATATGATGCCCATCTGGCGTCCAGGAATGGCGCTAGCAGGCGGTATACTTTTTGACTGCGCTAATGCAGGTTTGCGTCAAAAAGTATAAATCAGGGCCTACATGTTTTAAGCTACTACAGACAAAAAGGATCCAAAACAGTTTTAAATATTCTCCAGCTTGAACACGGTGTGACATGCTTATTAGCTATAAAACAATACATATGATGTAGCAGCAGTTGCGTTGTTTTGTAATCATTTTGTAATCATTTGCATGCATTCAACACACATGGGTCACCTACAAAAGGACCACAGAATTTTATTTTATTTAGCATCTGAAGCCAACAGTTCAAGCAATAACATTCCTGAAAGTGAAATCTGTGTTGGTTCTAGTCAGAAAACAAGTGTCCTTTGAAAATACCCAACATTTACTGCCCTGTCCTATCAGTGTGTGGAATGAAGTTAAGTGGCCCCAGACTCTGCTCCACTGTAATTTGAATCATTCAGGGGAGGGACTGGAAATAACTTGAACACTTAGGCCCATATTTATACTTTTTTAGCGCCGCATTTGTGCCGCTTTTTGACGCAAAAGCGGCGCAAACTAACAAAATACAATTGTATTTTGGTAGTTTGCGCCGCTTTTGCGTCAAAATGCGACGCAAATCCGGCGCTAAAACAGTGTGAATATGGGACTTAATTCCGTTAACGGGCAATTCTGCATGATAAAGGGTAGGCATCACTGGTGATCAGTGAAAATGTACACATGCACAAGGCGCCTCAATCACATTCAATCAATCAGTGTATTTGTAAAGCGCAGCTATTAACCCGTTAGGGTCTCAAGGCACTTGGGGGGTGGGGGAGGGAGCACTAAGTGAAGGTCAGAGGGATATCAGGTGAAAATAAAACCGCCTTTGTCCTGAGAGGCCTTAAAAGCTTACTGTAAAAAAATACCACTGTATGATGAGTGGCTCTTAAATGTGTATCTTCACAGGGTGCATAAAGCAGGGATTCTGATGCAGGCGCACCAAAGGGCAACATCTGCCTTGTGGGCATGATAAGCTCAGATCTTACATTCCAGGCTTTGAAGTGAAGAAAACTAACAGGGGAGAGGGAGGGGAGGGAGCCTGCACTGTCTGCAAACCATGAACCCAGCCTCGGAAAAGATTCAGACAAAGCATCAGTGGGCCCCAGATGTATGTGAACTGCTCAGCACTGTAGAGCTCTCTCAGACGTTTATGTTTTTCTGAATGCATGCTGAACCTAGTCTGCATCAAATGCTGCCACTTTCTTCATGGATTGAAATGACATTTCACAGGCCTGTGCCCATTCTGTACAAATCAAGAGGACGGTGGAGCATGGGGAGCCGCAGAAGAGACAGTGCTTGAGAGCAACACAGAGCGCAGGGGAAGGAGGCGGGAGATGCATACAAGGAAGACATACAGGGAGTGCAGAATTATTAGGCAAATGAGTATTTTGGCTACATCATCCTCTTTATGCATGTTGTCTTACTCCAAGCTGTATAGGCTCGAAAGCCTACTACCAATTAAGCATATTAGGTGATGTGCATCTCTGTAATGAGAAGGGGTGTGGTCTAATGACATCACCACCCTATATCAGGTGTGCATAATTATTAGGCAACTTCCTTTCCTTTGGCAAAATGGGTCAAAAGAAGGACTTGACAGGCTCAGAAAAGTCAAAAATAGTGAGATATCTTGCAGAGGGATGCAGCACTCTTAAAATTGCAAAGCTTCTGAAGCGTGATCATCGAACAATCAAGCGTTTCATTCAAAATAGTCAACAGGGTCGCAAGAAGCGTGTGGAAAAACCAAGGCGCAAAATAACTGCCCATGAACTGAGAAAAGTCAAGCGTGCAGCTGCCACGATGCCACTTGCCACCAGTTTGGCCATATTTCAGAGCTGCAACATCACTGGAGTGCCCAAAAGCACAAGGTGTGCAATACTCAGAGACATGGCCAAGGTAAGAAAGGCTGAAAGACGACCACCACTGAACAAGACACACAAGCTGAAACGTCAAGACTGGGCCAAGAAATATCTCAAGACTGATTTTCTAAGGTTTTATGGACTGATGAAATGAGAGTGAGTCTTGATGGGCCAGATGGATGGGCCCGTGGCTGGATTGGTAAAGGGCAGAGAGCTCCAGTCCGACTCAGACGCCAGCAAGGTGGAGGTGGAGTACTGGTTTGGGCTGGTATCATCAAAGATGAGCTTGTGGGGCCTTTTCGGGTTGAGGATGGAGTCAAGCTCAACTCCCAGTCCTACTGCCAGTTCCTGGTAGACACCTTCTTCAAGCAGTGGTACAGGAAGAAGTCTGCATCCTTCAAGAAAAACATGATTTTCATGCAGGACAATGCTCCATCACACGCGTCCAAGTACTCCACAGCGTGGCTGGCAAGAAAGGGTATAAAAGAAGGAAATCTAATGACATGGCCTCCTTGTTCACCTGATCTGAACCCCATTGAGAACCTGTGGTCCATCATCAAATGTGAGATTTACAAGGAGGGAAAACAGTACACCTCTCTGAACAGTGTCTGGGAGGCTGTGGTTGCTGCTGCACGCAATGTTGATGGTGAACAGATCAAAACACTGACAGAATCCATGGATGGCAGGCTTTTGAGTGTCCTTGCAAAGAAAGGTGGCTATATTGGTCACTGATTTGTTTTTGTTTTGTTTTTGAATGTCAGACATGTATATTTGTGAATGTTGAGATGTTATATTGGTTTCACTGGTAATAATAAATAATTGAAATGGGTATATATTTGTTTTTTGTTAAGTTGCCTAATAATTATGCACAGTAATAGTCACCTGCACACACAGATATCCCCCTAACATAGCTAAAACTAAAAACAAACTAAAAACTACTTCCAAAAATATTCAGCTTTGATATTAATGAGTTTTTTGGGTTCATTGAGAACATGGTTGTTGTTCAATAATAAAATTAATCCTCAAAAATACAACTTGCCTAATAATTCTGCACTCCCTGTATGTGAAACACATGCATTCTCATTGAGCACTTCACAAAAAGATTTTCTGAAAATTTAGACAGTGGTGAAAGCATTGTCACCTTCTCTGAGATCCCCAGAAACACCTTCCAGCAGCTCTGACAAACAACAACAGAGGATCAGAGTGGCTAGATGGAGGAAGGGAATTAGGGAAGGTACGCCAGAGAGGGAGACCTGTGTGACAAAAAGGAACAAGCATTCACATTTCTTTGAGTTAGAGCTATTAGTGTTGTAAATTCATAACTGGACTTTTCTTGCCACATACAATAGTCAACCTTGCCTCATAATTTGGTCTTTTCCTGCCACATAATTCCGGTGGCACTGCATATAACTAAAGCACTTCCATTTACCGTCTTCCTCTATCTGCAGCCAAAATTAAAATGTTGGCATTTAGCATCCTATTATAAATATGCCATGTTAATTCCAATTGCCTACCATTTTCACCACCCCACCATCGGAGTTGCTGGCTGGCTAACATAAATTAAAAAAAAAGACACAAGATTGCCACGGAGAAGTAACAAAAAAAATAAACTAGAAAGTTCACCCAAACATATCGAGAGTGTTCAAACAGTCATAGCATAAAAAGTATGTTATGTTGGCTTGATTCATGGTCATAACTGCAATAAGGCAAGATTAATAAAACATATACAATTATCATATGAACCCAATAAAAACCTTTATCAGAAATAAATGATTGGCATTAGACTGTAATGCTCAAAACAGGAGGGACAAAGCTCAGCTCAACCGAAGGGACAATGACATGCTGGACAGACTAAAATAAATAAACACAGCAAATATAAACAAAAAACAACTGTGATTGACAAAACAAAAAGACGTTGGTAAGCAACGGGCCAAACGCGTAACTAGGCCAGCTTTCAGCATGTCCCCAATCCACCTTTGCAAGGAGACAGCTGTGCTGTATGGTAGGGTCCAACCTAAAAATGTACAAAATAATTATTAAGTAGATTGTTCACAAAAGCATTGCTAACTAAGAAAAATGGTACCTTAAATACTTTTGGAGTAAAACAAAATCTCACAATGAACTTGTTAAATGAAAAATACACATGAAGACGACAATGGAAAGAGCCAAATTTGTTGTGAAGACAAAGTGAGATATAAATATAACATAGATATTTCAAAAATCTTTGGAGAAATGAGCTCACCCCATAGAATTCCACAGAGTTCGATTGCATGACACTTTTTTGAGATGAATAATATTGACCATCAAAAATACTGCATCCAATACATTTACTATCTACTTTCCTAGACAAAACTTTCAGTGTAGTACTTCTGCCAATGTAGAGGATGCAATTTGTTTGTTGTGCAGTATATAATACATGAGCTATAGGTTGTATACCAGCTCATCAGGGAGAACATGTGTTTAATGGGCAGAGGCATCATTTTGAAGAACCAGGACACTATTTACTTTTCAGACCCTCGAATCATACAGGCCTCCCCCTCAAAAGGCTTATGTGCCTTGCTGCGCTCAGTGATACCGGTTTTGCTAAGTCCTATGTGTGATGTCGCGGAAGGCCAGCACCCCGACTCCAGCAATACTGCAAACCAGTGTGGAATAGTTGGGGGGAAAGCTGTGGGTGCTGAGAATAAAGCAAGACCTTTTGAGTAGTAGTGTGTCTAACCTTCATCCCAGGCCCTACTTCACACCTTCACACTATGTTTTCCACACATGCCCCTGTATAGACCCAGCCGAGGGGTGCATAATATTCAAAAACCCAAATCCAATAGTCATGTTAGACTGGACCCAGAAGTCCAAGAACAGCGTAGAGGGGATAATAGAATTAAGGAGGTTAAAAATCCAACCCCATCCTTACTCACAGAACCCAGACTTTTACCATAAAAATGATAACTAAGGCCTCAAACTGGGAGCCAGGACAAGAGACCCAATGCAAATATCTGATACTGTAGTTTAAAGGTCAACAGCCCTGGATTTAATACAAACAAAGAGCAAAACGAAAAGCTAGAACCTGATTCGAACTTATAGTGCTGGTTCTCTCTACCTTAGAGCATGGACGTCATTTAGAGGTCTCCAGGGGTCGTACCTGTGACCCCTGGCTTGCAACTTCTGGCACTGCCACTGCGACCCCTGGCCTCCGTGGCAAAATCAGGAACACAAGGGCAGTTATATCTATGGGCATCAGTTGGGTCTCCATCCTTCGTGTTTTCTCATTTTTTTGTTACATTGAAAGTGAATAATATTAAATTATTCACTATTTGCGTATTAAAATTGAGGACAATTAGCTGGAATGTGGCATACCCTGGCAGCTGAGGTGAGCAAAACAAATGTTTTAATTATTATCTTTTGTGTGTGCCTGCAGGTGAGTGTGTGCTTAAGTGAGTGAATTTGTATGTCTGAATGTGTAAGTGTGAGTGAAACTTGAAGGTCAAAGAGCGTGTGATGTCACTTCCGCTACTCCTGACATTTTGGTGAAAGTCAAAGAGCGTGTGATGTGACTTCCACTACCCCTGACATTTTGGTGACTTGACGTCCATGCCTTAGTGGCAAATATTCCCAGGGAACCCCTCTCAACCCGATTTCTACCTTTAGAGCTATGCTGGTTTCTGCTATCACCCTCGAGTAGGCAGGGAGACAGAGGGACTCAGGGAATGAATGAAACATTCGATATAATTAAAATGGAGCAATTCATAGTTGAGGGCAGGAAAAACAAGGACACAGTTGCCAGCTTGGATCGCAGATTCTTTTAATGAGTTTTCTGAGAAGAGTGAATGTACGAGGGCTAGGTTTGACAGCAGTTGGAAGAAAATTGATGGATGCAGAGTCTCTGTAAGTGTACCTATAAACAGTACTTCAAATGTAGTGATGTGACAGGTGCTAGGCACTGTCTGGCCGGCGTCCATCACCAGTGGTTTTGTGAATAGGTGAAACTTCTTGCTAAATTGCCTTGATCAGATAATCCCGTGACAGCTGACTGAATTGGTGGCTAATCAACCACTTGTGGGTAAACAATATGCATGTAAAATCCACATTGTATGAATCACTAACACCCAGTGGGGCTTATTCTCAAAGATAAGGTTGAACAAGTTACTTACCTTCGGTAAGTCTCATCCTCATAGAGATTCCATCTCGCCACAGAATCCTCACCTTCTGAATAATCTCCTGGTGTCAGATTGAATCCAAAAATTCTTAAGCAGTATCACTGCACAACAACAGATGGTGCCATGTACCAGAAAGAGCATTACAGAAAGTAAGTAATTTGGTTTTCTAATAGAGATGTCTAATGCAGATGCCTCACCTCTTGAACAGGTACTAAAGCAGTATCTTCCAGGTGGTGAATCTGTGAACTGACTCATATCAAAAAGTCCTGCAGGGCCAAACAAGCAGGGTGTCCTTTTTGACAGACCTGATTGTCCAGACAATAGTGCTTTGTGAATGTCAGGAGGGATTCCCACATGACACTGATGTGGTTGAGTGAGCCCGTAAGCCGTTTTGGGGCTGCTTTTGGGCAACTGCATAATAGATATTAATGCAGAGGACTATCCAGTAAGAGATGGCCCTCTTCTGCAGTGCCTTGTCCTTCTTTGCTCCTAAGAATCCAATAAAGAGCTAATCTTCCACCCTTTGTTCTCTCGTACAATCAATATAGAAACTAAGGACCCTTTTTGGATTCAATTGATGGAGTGTTTCCCCCTTCTCCTCCTTATAGGGTGAGGTGGAGCAAAGAATGCCGGAAGGGTGATATTTTGCCCTTCATGAAATGGAGTCACTAACTTCCAAAGGAAGGAGGCTTGACCCCCTAGAACAGAGGTCTTCAATCTGGGGGTCGCGACCCCCAGGGGGGCCGTGGAGTCCTGGAATGGGGGTCGCGCATTCCCCCAGCCGTTCCTCAAAATGCCTCAGCTAAGGAGGCCTTCCCAGGGCGTCTGCTTCCTGAATGAAATGCAAATGTGCTCTACCAGCTCATCTGCAAATGTAAAGGGTGTTTGGGAGCAGCTTTAAATGATCGAATCACTCAAAGCTTTGGGACGACAAATATTTATTCTTTTTGAGGGTAGTGCAAAGAGTTAACAACTACACTGTGAAGTGCATGCTTTGAATTGTAATTGTACTTCCACAGTGCTTACTTCACCTGGAGGTGTTGAAGAGACAGCTATTAAAAATAAAATAAAAAGGTATTGTATATGCTCTGGTATTACTTAAATCTACATTTTGGAACCACAGTTTTGTCTTAAACCTTTTTGTAGTGGCCTATCTTATACTGTGTGTAATGCAAGTATAAAATAATGCCTCACATATTCACAGTGCTTTCTGTCACAGGCTGTGACCTCATGGCAAAAAAAATACACAAGTCACTATTGTCAACTGCACTAACCAAGATTTAGGGCCAGATGTATCAAAGCTTTTTGCAATGGTGCGAATGTCCGTTTGCGAATGCAAAAAGCCATTTCAGAATGTATCAAAGGCATTCTGAAAGCAATTTTAAGGAATCGCTAAAATAGCGATTCCTTAAAATTGCGACCCTGTTTAGAGAGTCGCAAATGGCGACTCTCTAAATAAGAAATCGCAAATAAGGATTCCTTATTTGCGATTTCTAAAGCACATGTAAGAAGCAATTCCTTAATGCGAATTGGGCATTAAGGAATCTCTACTTACCACCAAGTTGAACTTGGTTGTAACCATGTGCAAATTTTAAAAATGCATTTTTAAAATGTACATGTAAAGCCCACATGCCCTTTTGGCATGTTGTATGGTGTTGTAGATATGGAGATATGCAGAAAGGCAAAGCAGCGCAAGCTGCTGCATTGCCTTACTTTGCGTCGAGGAGGCGTTCCATGGAAGTAGTGGTGGGTGTTCCCATGCAACATGCATGGATTTTGACGCTGCCCCAGATTTACAAAATCACGTAAACTGGAGCAGTGCCAAAACCTTACGCCTCCCCAGAGCAGGCATAATGAGGAGAAATGTTTTCATTTCTCTTTGTTTTTTCCTCTTTCCACGTGTGTTGCTATCTGCTGCACATATAGAAAGAGGTACAATGCCTCTCTGGATTGTTTTTGTGCTGGAAGGTGCCCCTTACTGCACAAATACAATCCTGCCTAAATTGGCGCTAGGCAACAATTGTGCGCCAGCGTGGGGGGAAAGGACAGAAATGCACTGTATTTCATAAATACGGTGCATTCCTGCCCTTTTGTATTGGCGTGGGGCAGTGTAGCAAGAGGACTTGTGGCACTGTCCTATGCCAAATCCTCATAAATGAGTACCTTTGTTTTCAGCCACACCCTTGACCACGCCCCCAGACTCACTGACCTTTGGTTTGCTAAACACTGTTTAATATTATTTCCTCACAGTAAAAATGATTTGCTGTGGGAAATGGGGACGTTTATTATTGTTGTTGATGATGAGGAGTACCAGGTTCTAGAAATTTTTATCAGAAGGGGGTCCTTACACCTAAAACTTTTTAAGAGGGGGTTGCGGCATCAAAAAGTTTGAAGACCTCTGCCCTAGAACCAGTTTACCTGGTTAGAGAGAGTGTTTTGGTGGAGAGGGCTTTCTGCTTGGTCACCCGGCGTGCCAGTGTTTTGGCGATGAGAAAGACTGTTTTGAGTTTGAGGAGCAGAAGGGGAAGGTTCAGAAGGAGCACACATAAGTAATGTAAGAACTAAATTCAGATCCCATTGGGACATAATAAACGTAGAAGTTGGAAACATATACTGTAAACCATTAAGAAAATGCATCATTATGGGTGATTGAAACTAAGAGGACTTGTCCGGCAACCACACAAAGGCCTAACAAGCCAACAGATACCATTTAACAGTGCCCTATGCAAGCACTTGCTGGGCGAGGGACAACACAAACAACACTTTAGATAGTTTAGCAAGAAGTGTGTCAATCTGCCTCCTATCACACCAAACCACAAACTTGTCGCAGCAGCAGGAGTATACTGACATGGTTGAGGGAAGCCTGTCCACCAACATGATGTCAACGACTTCAGGAGGAAGATTATAAGTGCTCAATTGCTGCTGCTTAATCTCCAAGCATGGAGGTGGAGTGGCACAGATTCGGATGCAAGACCCTGCAGGATGCTGCTGCGAAATGAGATCCTCCCACAGGGAAACCTGATCAGAGGACAGATGCTCCTGCCCAAACAAATCAGGATACCATACTTTCAATGCCCAATCCAGGGCCACTAGGATGACTTGGGCCCGGGCTGGTCCTGATCATCTTCAGAACTCAGGGCAGAAGAGATATCAGCAACAAGACGTACTCTGCATGGAAAGCGTCTCTGAGTCTGAGATGCCTTGGAATGTCCAACGCACAAAAGTGCTGATATTGCATGCTCTCGGCAGTGCAAGAAGATCAAGCCAAGGTTTTTCTGATGCGCGAACAGTACTTGCACCACCTCCAGATATAACCTCCATCTGTGATCTATGAGGTGTCAGTGGCTGAGTTTGGCCACCATGGGGCTGAGAGATCTTGTCAGGTGACAAACCAACAGGAAATTCTCAATTATAGCCATGCCCGGAGGTGCAGTACATCCTGGAACAGAGTCCACAACCTCACCATGCCCTACTTGTTGCAGAACCACATAGCTGTGGTGCTGTCTTTGAGCCCATGCAAGAGCTTCCCCTTGATGGAAGGAAGGAAAGCTTTTGATGGCAATCAGATGGCTTGGATCACCAATAGACTGTTGTGGGGGTGAGCATCTGTTAGAGACCCGAAGCTTCTAATCGCCACCTCACCCAGGTGACCACCCCAACCCATGAGCAAGACATTGGTCACCACTGTCAGCTCTGGA
Source organism: Pleurodeles waltl (assembly GCF_031143425.1). Lineage (NCBI taxonomy): Eukaryota > Metazoa > Chordata > Amphibia > Caudata > Salamandridae > Pleurodeles > Pleurodeles waltl. The sequence continues at coordinate 958,570,418 of NC_090443.1, forward strand.
TGGGGTAGGGAAAGGTGTCTTCTGTTGACCTAATCATGGGCCAGCAGCCACCACTGCAAGTCTTTTGCAGTCTCCTCCGAAATCTGAATTTGAATGGAGAAATCCTTCTGGTGCTTTGCCCACTGAGACTTCAGATCCCATTGCAGAGCCTTCATATACCATCTGTTGTGCTTCACCAGCATGATGCAGGAGGCCATCAGTCCCAGGAGCCTCAGAGTCATCCTCACTGATATCCAGGGCAGAGGTTGAAATATGTAGATCATCAGGGGGTCCTGGACTCTCTTTTCTGGGGAAAAGGCACTAAACTGCACCATGTCCAAATTGCCTACAATGAAGGGGAGCATCTGCGAAAGAGTCAGGTGTGACTTCAGCACATTGATTGTGATCCCCAAGGATGTCAGGAGGTTTGCTGTAGTCTGGAGTTGGGTGACGACTGGCTGGGGCACACCTACCTTCAACCCCCAGTTCCTGAAGTAGGAGAAGACTGGAAATCCAGGCTCTGAAGATGTGCTGCTACAACCGCCTTCACTTTGGTGAACACCTGAAGGGAGCTGGTAAAACTGAAAGGGAGCACAAGAAACTGAAAATGCTTGTGGACTACAGTGAACAGGTAATGTCTGTGGGCCTGTACGACAGGGCCAGAGAAATAAGTATCCTGCAGGTCCACCACTACCAACCAGTCTCCAGGGTTGAGGACAGACAAGACCTGGGCCAGGCTGAGCATCTTTAATTTGCCTTTCTGCAGAAAGGCATTGAGAGGGCAAAAATCTAAAGTGAGACAGAGGCCCCTGTCCTTTTTCTGCACCAGGTAATAATGGGAGTAACAACTAAGAGCAGCTTCTGCTGCCTGTACCCTCTCCATGGCAACTTTGACTAAAATACCCCGCCCTTCATGCAAGAGAGACAGATGGTTCTCTGTCAGCCAGTCTAAGGATGGTGGGAGGTGCAGCGGGGTTTCGAGAAATAATAAGACATAACCCAGCTTAACAGTTTACAGGACCTACTTTCCAAATTTGGCTGCCTCTGTTGCCCTCTCCTGTTGGTAACCCGGCCATGAAAAGTCTGGGGAGTCGCTGTTCTGGCTGGGTCTATGGGCCATATTGGAAGCTCCTACTATAGTTACGGAAGGGGTAAAGTTGTTGATGTGGCAGGCAGGCAGGAGCAGAGTGGCCTGGGGAGTGCTGCGCCCCTACTAGCTCCAGGGTCAAATCTGATTTATCCCCGAAAAGTCATGAACAGTCAAATGGCATGTTCAAAAGGCTAGCATGGATATCTTGTGTAAAGCCAGTGGTCAACAACCAGGCATGCCTGTGAAGGGCCACACTGGTGTCAGTAGCCCTACCAAGATAGTCAGTGGTAACCAGCCCACAGCACATGGTGAACTTCGCTGCACTTTCCTGAATAACAACCATCCTGCATGTCCTGAGAAAGGATGGCACAAGTTTCTTCCAGGATCATGGGTAATACTTAGGCCACTGAGTCCCACGCGGCATAAGAGTAACAGCCTAAAAGGTAGCTGGCATTCACAGAGCAAAGGAGCTAGACTCATGGACAAGAACACCCGCTTACCAAAGGTTTCTATCCTCTTTGAGTCAGGGAAGTTGTGGGGAATGATTTTGGGTTTACCTTACTGGCAAAAGCCTGAACCGCATTACTCTCAGGAGTAGGGTGCTATGTTTAACAAAGTCTGGGTCACATGGAGCAGGGTGATGGTGCTTGGTGATCTGTTGATTGACAGGTGGGCTTGATTAGGGCTTGGCCCATGTCTCCAAAAGCGTGTCAGTAAAAGCCTGATTAAATGGAAGGAAGGACTCGGAACTCATTTGGCCAAGCTGCTCCCAGGTGAGCTCATCAGTTCATTGGCTCAAAGTAGCCTCAAGGGAGCCTTTTAACACAAGAGGAGAGGGAGCACACTGCCTCTCATCCCAGCACAGGTTACCCAATTGCATCCTGGTAAATGCAGTACGCTTACTTCAAAGTTGCTGTCGTTTTTCACCAAAGTTGGTGCGGGTAGTGCTGTTATCTCTAGACACGTGTTTCTGGGTCTAGCCCCTCATCAGTAGAGAGCAGAAGTAGCAGAGAGCAGAGAAAAGTCATCTGGGGTTGCTGGTATGCTGCCCCTGCAGAATTTGGAGGTGACGTTTTTCCTTGCACACTGTAGACATTTTAGTCAAAAGACTGGCCTCAAGTGAGATGAGGTATTACTTCAGATCTGCATTGTTGGTCCTTAAAGAAAGAAACTAATGTCAGCGCGCATTAGTGGTGCCTATGTAGGGCCCCACGTGTCACTTCCGGCGCAGGGCAACACAGCGAGGAGCCATGTGGAGCCACCTGTCAGCACACAGGAATACTGCTTAAGATTTTCGGATCCAGTCTGAATCCTGGGGAGTATTCAAAAGGTGATTAATTTGTGGTTTGACGTCTCTATCAGAAACACATGAGTAAATCTACACGTGTAAACTTACTCTTACCCTTTATAGTAAATTTACTACTTTTGGTTATTCACCATTTAAAAGTGTAAATTTAGTACAGAGCGTAGACTTTCATGTCTCCACACCCTGAATTCAAGTGATGGAGCAAAATGTATGAGTGTAAGTTAAAACTGATAACTTTTTACACATAGCCAGAGATCTCCACCAGTGGGGTGGAGAGCTATTCATGACAAACTTTTGATGCAGTCTATAACATATCTTACTGTTCTGTGTTAGACCTGTCAGCCTTAGGGTGGTCTTCCCCCAAACTTTTTGCCTCTCCTCCTCTATTTTTGCTTGAACTATTTTTGTGGCCTTAGGACTCTGAGCAATTTACCATTGCTATCCAGTGCTAGTGTGCATGTGCTCACTCCTTAAAACGTGGTAATATTGGCCTACACACAACTGGCATATTTAATTTACTTATAAGTCCCTAGTAAAGTGCACTACATGTGCCCAGGGCCTGTAGCACTGATTGTGCCACCTACTTACGTAGCCCTTTAAACAAGTGTCAGGCCTGCCATTGCAGAGCCGGTGTGTTGATTCTAAACTGCAATGTCAACTTGGCACTTACAACCCCTTGCCAAGCCTTAACCTCCCCTTTAATTACATATAAGTCACCGTAAGGGAGGCCCTAGTTAGCCCATAAGGCAGTGTGCTGTGTAATTAAAAGGTAGTGGCTGTTCTTTTAAGTTTTACATGTCCGAGTAGTGAAGTCCCCTCAAATTGATTTTTCACTACTGTGAGGCCTACCCCTCTCATAGGATAGTATTACTATTGGGGATTAAGCTATAATTTCTCTGTCATGGTAAAGTCGGATTTACTACTACAATTTGAAAATGCCAATTTTAGAAAGTTGGCATGTTCCTGCTCCTAAGCCCAGTGTGTCTGCAGCCTGTCTCCAATACACGCCTGGAGTGTGGTGACAGCTGGGCTTATGCATTCCCTCTAGACAGCCACACACAAAGGGATCTTAGGTGTGACTGATGGGTCATCAGAATCCTGATGGGCCCTCCTGGGCAGAATGCGGGGAAGGAGTTGGTCACAGTCTCACACTTACACCTAAATAGACTGTGCCCTGACTACATCACAATAGGTCTAACAACCTTGGGGCTCATTTACAAGCGCTTGTGCCGCCCTAGCATATTTTCTTTTACGCTACGATGGTGCAAAACAGTCCCTCACCTTGCTTCGTATTTACAGACTGGCTCAATGTCACCGTTGCGTCAGTTTGTAAACCCTTGCGCCACATTATACATCCAGCAGGTATAATGTATGCAAGGGAGGCGTTCCCCCGCAAGGAGGCCCATAAAAATGGCACAGTGAAATTTTAAAGATTTCACTGCACCATTCTAGCATCATTTTTTAACGCCTGCCAACGCTAGGCTCTTTTCAATGGGGCTCTCCGAGCTTTGCTGGACTAGTGTCAACATTTTTGATGCTTGTCCAGAAAAGCGCCACAACTGCACCATAAATTTTGATGCAGTTTTGCTAACGAGCGCCATGCTACACTGTATTATAAATATAGCTCTACCATGGTGTCATTAGTAGGGCGCAGGGAGATGCAAGGACACTGGTGCATCGGAGCCAATGCGCCAGTTCCTGGTTAATGAGGCCACTTGTATTATCACTCCAGCCAGCTTGGAGCCAGGGCAGGGGAGGAAGGGGACTGCACTTCAAAGCTACTGTCTAGAAGCTTCTCCCACCATCTAGAACCAGGGCACCAAAGTATAAATACTGGACCTCAGACACCACCACTTCAGTACACTTCTGGACCTCAGGATACTATGCCAGGAAGAAGCTGTGCTGCTAAAAGGAATTTCACTCTGCTAAGCTGCTACTCTGCTTTGCTGACCTGAGCTGCTGCCTGCTGCCTTCTTTTCTGGGGAGGAGAACTGGACCTGCAACCCCCCAACATGAACACAGGACCCCAGATTGACTCCAAAGGCTACTCTGCTGACCTCCTGATATGAGCCTCAGGGACATAACAGGCTCCCCACAGCCTCTGAATCCGTCTTAAACAAGCTCCTGACCCCCAAGAGGTGCCTTTCAGGTTCTGGGACCTTGGAAGTGGCATTGGCTGCTGAAATCAAGCTTTTGGGCTCTTCGCAACTACAAACAGGCATGGTCACACCGGAACCGCATCGCTCTCCTGAAGAATCAGTCCGAGCAGCTCTAAGTTTGTCTCTTCGCACAGCGAGCATTGGTCTAAAGTTTTTACATATATATATATATATATATATATATATATATATATATATATATACTCCTTGAATTAATGCAAATTTACTGCCTTTTAGAATTCATAAACATTGCCAGTAGTAGGCTTGAAAAGCTGTGCCAATCTTAAGTTAGGCTTCCACTCTTAGGTCTTAGTCCCAGTGGAAGCAGCCATCTTTTAGAGCACACCCAGTCATCTTTACTCAGCTCTGCTCAAGCAGTATTGACTGCTGTCCAAGATGATCTTGAGGTACTCCTCTGAAGGCCCTTTTACATTTTAGATGTGGCCCACTCTGCCCGCTCACATTACCAGATCCCCTGGACCCCATCCGAACTACACTGGCAATTTCTGACAACTTTGGGAGTATTTACAATCCTTGCACAAGTGTAGCAGAATTGAGCCCATTGGTGCCTTCAGCCATTTGTGATTAGTGCCTATCTTCTACTTTCTTCTGGCTCATGTATTTTTAGAGTCCTGGTGATGATCCTTCTATCTGTTTAAAGGATTGAAACACTATTGACTAGTTCAACAGACCCAATTTCATTGTACATAAGAATAAAATGGGCTGCGTTGTTCTTACTTGCTACACTTAATGATCATATATTGTCACACATGTGTATCACTGGTATAAGAACACCAAGCATGTTTCTCACCACATACCAACTGGGCCGTCACATTGTTATGAATGTTTTTCATATACTATGGAATACATTGTTCATATGATGTATTTGCACATTGATTGTGATATCTATGGTCTTGGGACCACTGTTTTTTACACATAAGCATACCCAAGGTCCCAGGAGACACTTAGGTTCCCTTGTTACCATTCACCTAGTCTAAGGTTTCCAGGCATACTACTTGCAATCAAAACCCCAAAGGTGATGGGACAAATGCTTGCAAATAGTCTAACCACTGGCAATTGCTCGGGGGAGCATTCCAAACTAATATTTTTTGCCTACTGTGCCACTCTAGACAGGGGGTTGATTTACGATTTGGCAGGCAGAGTTAAGGCAGACAGGGTGGCAGAGGACTTTACATCTGCCATCCTGCTTCTACTACACCTGCCAAATTTGCTGGCCTTGTAGGAAAAGTGTGACTGATGGTTCCATCAAACATGAGGGACGGAAATCAAACTTTAACAGAGTTTTTTTATTTTTCAGACACAAACTAGAGTTTGTTTATGAAAAAAAATAAAAATGTATATTATGACCCCACACCATGGGAGCTTTCTCCCGTAGTGTGGGGGGTCTTTTTTTTTTTTTTTTACTACTGTCCCTCACCGTCAGGATATACCTGGCGATGCCACAGTAAAAGAAAGCCTTCCGATGTCCACTCTAAACAGAGCCGAGGGTTCGATGGCTTACCTCTGACTGCACCTATTGTGTTGGGCCATTGGAGGTAGTTTTACATCGATGCATGACATTTTACTTGATTGGTATAAAACTTGTAGTCCACCTGACTCAAAATTGGGAGGGTGGACCTTGAGTTTAGCATACAGGGTACTCTGTTGCAATTGATAAGTTTTCTGCCAAACTTTAATTCGGCCACAGAGGAACACCTAATGTAAATCAGAACTGACTCTGCTCTTCATGGGAACAGATCGCACCTGACCTTGGTCATCTCACTCATTCACCCTGCGGCCCACTGCTCTTGGTTTGGAAATTTGAGATTCACACCCTTCCAGTTCTCTGCACTCCTTCTGATTCTCTGCACTCGTGGCAGGGATTACAGTATCCTAGTGAGCCGTAGTACTACAGTCCCAGCATAAGGTAACCTCTACAACTTATACTCGCACACCCCCTGGATCAGAGGATCGTAGCTGAGCTGTGAGGAAGAGCAGAAGCACCTACAAAGTAGCAGGAGTGAGACTGGGAAACTTTTAAGTGTTTCATTGTATGTAGTGTGGAACTGAGTATATATGTGATTGTGGAAGTGTCTCTCTGTGTGAATCTGTGTGAACATTTAGGGGGTCATTGCGAGTTCTGCAGATGGTTTTTACCATCTGCCGAACTTTTGACGGGGAGGTTGCCACCACACAGTCTACCTCCCTGCCGGCCCCATTAAGAGTTTCCCGCTAGGCTGTCGGGAAACAGGCTACAGCATTGTCATTGGCTCGTAATCGAGCCGGCGGAATGCTGTAGCTCACAGGGTGCACTGTTGCAATGTTCACTGTCTGCATTGCGACATAGCTGGTTGGTGGGGGCACTGCACTGCCCATGCCAAGTGGGATCACCTGCACCCATTCTCTGCCAGCATTTTCATGGTGGTGTTACCGCCATGAAACCGCTGGCAGAAAAGGGGGTCATAATCCCCAGGGTAGCACTGCCCTGGCAGATTAGGACTGCCACCTACCTTCAGACCGCTGGGATCTCTGATCCAGGCGGAGATGGCGGTTCTCTGGCAGCTTGACTGCCAGGGTTGTAATGTGGTGCTCTGACCACTGCTTAGGCAGCGGTCTGACCACCATCTGTGAGTCTGGCATTCTAGTGACCACCAGACTTGTAATGATGCCCTTAATGTGGTCCCCTAGTAAATAATGGCAAAAGCCTCATTTGTACTACCACGTGTCCCATCCTACGACATTTCTTTCCTTATAGTAGTTCCATGCATTGTTTTTAGTTGTATCTGAAGGGCCCCTAATACAAGGGATCTCAAACCTGCAAACCTCTTGCTCCCCACAGGGCCACCTTGGTGTTTCTTGGGATAGGTGAGAAGAGCTTAAACACTTGGTCTGAAAGGCCCACCTCCTAAAAAGCTCTTCCTTACTTTCTAGGCTAGTATTTACATGAATTATGGTTTTGGGATCCTGTAGCTGCACCCAGAGGTTATGCGTAATAATTCATCATGTAGATTGAGTTCAGTTGCTAATGTTTGCACTCATTACAAGGATTAATGTCACATTAATGATTCTAAACATTTGAACTGCAAATGGAAAAGGGAAAACTGATCACAATCATCTCAGGTACAATTTTAGGTTAGCAGTAGCTGATCGTGAACAACGTTTTTCACAATTGGAGACAGCAAGCTGGACGATGGATTCTGTCCGTAGACAAAACAAGGAGAGGCATCCCTCTTCTTAGTTGATGACTATCTGGAGAGACTAGTGAAGTTTCTCATCAGCAGCTGCAGCCCTGCTCTGCCCCTTTTTCTCGATGTGAAGAGTGTCTGTCAGGCTGGAAAAGATCAGCCTGACATACACTTTTCTTGTTCAGGTCCGGCAGCCAAGTGCAATATGCACATTGGCCTGGCTGACTGATCTGAACTTTGCCGGGATGAAGATGTCACAGCCCTGTAGGCATGAACTACTCAGCCCAGAAAAGCTCTTGGTGAGAGAGGAGCGTCATTGATAGCCTCGTTCTGAGTGCTTCAGTTTTAAGCTCTAAAGCGTGCAGGGCTGAGTGTCTATCACTGACACCTTCTCACAGAGTTGGATGGGGTCAGCAACTCTCACTGGTGCCATGCCACTCTGCGACAAGTCAGGGACTGCTGCCTTCTCTCATTGGGTGGCCTAAGATAAGTCAATGAGAGGAGGCAGCAGTCCCAATTGTAAGGAACTACTGATGTTACACTCCCATCACCTGAAATGCTGCAGCTGGTAAGTTGTATGTTTTTTAATGTTTGGTGCATGCATGTGTGGATGTATGAATGATTATTTGTGAGTGCTTGCTATGAATGGGTGTGTGAATGCATGAGTGTGAGTGAGTGTACATTTGTGGCCCGCCCACCCCTCTGCCACTGCTCATCTGTAGCTATCTGTAGTCACCAATTCTGGAGTACATGCTGGGAGTAGGCCAAGCTTGACCCAGACCGAAAACATGAAACCTGGTTTGACTTACTTGATAGGTGTTTCAAACTTCTAGATGTTCTGTTTGGATTGGCGGTCACCTCTACCCGCTGCTAAGCACTGAACATATTGATGGGAGGTGGCTTCCTCCTTTTTTGAAGAATCATTCTAACTAGACTTACCTGTACCCTGCCCTTGCCCCTTCCGTAATGTGGAGTTCAGGTTGTCTGATGCTTTGCAGTAATGTCTGCTGACCTACTGCTGTGTTGAGATTGCCTGCGTGGAAGCACCCAACCACTCCAGGTAGTCCAAAGACACTGAAATGAAGCCTTTCTACCCTTCACAAATGCTTCAATAGATCATTTTTACAAATGCAAATGAGATGGGTGGTGAGTCTCTCTGGTGAGGACACGCACCTTGTACCAACATCTGTTTGTATGTAACTTTGTGGGATTAATCCATTTTTCTTGGTACCATTAGCTTCCACCTGATGAGACGCTGAGCAGTATGTTCATGGACATGGTCAGGTGGGTTGACAATAATCTGTGATCTTTAGCAAGGGTACTCTGTGTCATGTAGTTGTTTGACTCGGGGGGTCCTTAGGACATTTGATGACATTAGAAGGGCATATGAGATACCAGTGGAGCAGTGTTAACCTACAGCTATGAACTTGCTGGGTGCGACTGCCCTGGAGGTGTGAAACATTGATAGGCTATTAAACCTTTTCCGACCATGGGACAGGGAATAAAGTGGTCATGTTTCTATGCAAAAACATTTTGGACATTTAAAAAATGTAATTCCCACTTAGTATGCTGCTCTAGGTGCAAGACTGCTGAAGCAGACTTCCCCTATATGGTGTAGGGATGTCCTGTAATTCAGACATTTACAGTGCAGGGGACTGCTGAGATTACTAACCTAACTAATTAATCATGCTTAGACGAATGATTTCCTTAAATGGTCCATTCACGTACAGTCTTAAGAGAATCCATTCTCCTGACTGACTGACTGGCGCTAACTTTGGGAGACCAGCTTATAACACTTGGTAGGGTCTGTGATGATAAACACCCATGATTATATAACGGCTGTACTGCCTGGTAAATGGGTTCCTAGGAATTGACTCTTGTTGTTCAAAAAATGGTTTATTCCCTTAAATTTTAAATGACATGTATCGTGTAATACCCCTGATTGTTTTGATGGCTAAAGGTAACAGCCCCCTCCACCAAATGTACACACCATCAGGAGTCTGACAGTAAGCTGAACACAGCACATGTTTGGCTTTAGAGGAAATGGGAGGAGTGTCCACGGCTAATGTGGATGGACATGACCTTGTCAATAGAATGGGAATTTGGTGCAAATTAAAGCTGTATAGCTTGTGTGACTGCACTATTTATCTGCTTGTGTCATCATCCTAATGTAAAGTGCAAGTTGACTCTACAGCTGGGGTTTGATATACTTTGGAAGATGACTATGTTTCTATTTCTTTTTTGTACTTTCCTTTTGAAAATTCAGCCAAAATATATTTTTAAAAACACTAAGGGCCTCATTTAGAAGAATCCTCGATGCGTCGGATTTCTTGCGCCTGCCGCACATCGCCTAATGAAGCAGTGGATGCACTGTATTTACAATACAGAGCTCCATGCACACGTTTTCACAGATGCATCAAAAATTCTCTGATGCCGCTGTTGGCGCTAAACTGACGTATTGCCTGAGTCGCGTTGTTAAACTGATGTAACTCCAGAAATGTGAGGAGAGTCCCATAGGAAAAAGCCCTGCAGCAATTTTACACATGCTCTGACCAGGTGGTAACATTTTGACGCAGTAAAATCGTAGAATGACAAGGTGAAAAGTTGTAAATTTCACTGCATCACTTCTACGTGACTTTTTCCAAGGGAACACCTACCCTGCATACATTATACCTGGTGCAGGTAAAATGTGAAAAATGTGACACAAGCCTTTACAAACTGACGCATTGGGCCCAATGGTAATAGTTGGTAATAGTAATGGTAATGATAATAGCAGTTTATCAGAGGATGACATTGAAGTGTTAATTATGTGAGGGAGAATAACAGTCATGTGACAAAGCAATACATGACAGAATAAGAAAACAATATAAGTATGTTAAAACTAGATGAGTACAGGCCTCCTAAATGTACAGTATCAATGAGTGGTGCCATGATACAAATGTGGGCTGATTCATGTTCACCATATACATTAATAGACCAAGAAGCATGGCAAAAATTTGGTAAGGTAGAATTATTCATAACTAAAGAAGATTTATTTGGTTATGGTGGCAATAAATTACAAATTATTGGCTGTTTTCAGGCAGAAGTAGTTTTCAAACAAAGGAGAACTGCAAGTTGGGTGTGTGGCAGAAAATGGACATTGTTTGTTGGGATGAAAAGAACAAAGAAGGCTAAATATGATATTGAATCCTAATACTGAAGAACAAGTATTGGTAGTGATGAAAGAAGATATGGAGAAATGGAGAAATGAATTTTCAAATCTGTTCCGAACCAATCTAGGATGTTTAAAAATATATATTATTTTGAAGGATGGGGCTATTGCAAAAGCTTATAAATTGAGGAGCGTGCCTGTTGTACTAAGAGAAGCATTGAAGGCAGAATTATATAAACTTCTAGACATGGGTGCGTTTGAACATATAGAGTCATCGGAGTGGTTAAGTCCAGTGCTTATAGCTCAGAAACCTAATGGGAAAATTAGGATGTCTGTAGATTTGAGAGATCTAAATGACAATATATGGGTGGATCAGCATCCTATTCCCAACATTAATGAATTATTAGCAAGTGTCAAAGGTGGAAAAGTGTATTCTACACTTGACTTGCCTAGTGAATACCACCAGATTATGTTACACCCTGAGTTAAGACATTTAACTTCCTTTATAACTCCTGAAGGTGCATTTAGGATCATATGTATGTCTTTTGGATTTGCATCCGCATCAGCGGTATTCCAAAGAGTAATGTATAAATATGCTAGGAGATATGGAAAATGTAAGAGTTTTTCAGGATGATATTCCGGTATGGGCCGAGAACCAAAAACACAAGACGACCTTTTGAGAAAAGTGTGCGAAAGATTAGAAAAGGCAGGACTTACTGTGGAGATCAGTAAATGCAAGTTTGCACAACAAAATGTTGAATATTTAGGCCACACAATATCATATGAAGGAATTAATCCCAAAATAAAGGTAATGGAGGCTATTGAGAAAGCACTATGTCCAAGCAATGAGGATCAATTAAGATCTTTTTAGGGCTATCGGAATATTATGCAAATTTTGTAAAAATGTTTGCAAATATTACACAACCTTTTCAAGCGTTAATGAAGAAAGGGCAAAAGTATTAATGGAAAGAATAATGTGAACAAGAGTTTGAAGAATTAAAAAAAAATATTATAAATATAGTAGAATTGAAACAATTTGATGTTGAAGAATACACCATAGTGTCTACAGATACCAGTACGCATGGTCTAGGAGCATTGCTAATGCAAGTGAGTGAAGGGAAAGAAAGAGTAGTAGCATTTGCTTCTAGAAAGTTAAAAGGAGCAGAAGCAAGTTATTCTACCATAGAAAAGGAGGCAATTGTGTGTTGGTGGGGAGTGCAGCATTTCAGAAATTATGTGTGGGGGAGGAAGTTCGAATTGCGTACCAATCATAAACCGTTATTTGATGTGTTCATGACAAAGAGGGCTGGACAAACATCTCCACGAATTGCAAAGTGGACTTACAGATTGCAGGAATATATGTTTACTATGAAATATGTGCTGGGTTTATCAAACGTCAATGCGGATTGTTTGTCAAGACTACCATTAGAAATGAATGATGAGGAGGAGGAAGATGAATCGGTTGTGACTGACATTGTAGACACAAGAATCAAAGCTATTCCTGAAGATGAATGGAAAGTTGTGGTAATGAAAGATGATGAGATGCAAATGATAAAATAAAATGTAACTGGAGGTTGGTCAAATTTGAGTGAGGACATGAAAGTCCTCATGAATTACAAAACTGTTTGGTCTGAACTGAGAGAGCAGATTGGAATTATAAAAAGTAGAGAAACGTTTGTTGTGCCACAAGAGTTAAGAGGAAGAATATTAGAGATTTTACATGAGGGTCAGGGTGGAAAGTCTGGAATGAAAAGAAAAGTAAGAGAGGATTTTTGGTGGCCAGGTGTGGACCGCAATGTAGACAAATTTGTTAGAGGATGTTTGAATTGTGCGTGTAGTGAACAGTCACATGTTGTAAAAGAAACTCCAGTTGTTCCTATACCATTTCCATGTAAACCTTGGAAAAACAAGAGAGAATGGATTTGTGTGGTCCTTGTGAAATTGAAGGCAGTGGGAGAAAGTATGCTGTGGTGGTGATTGATTATTATTCGAAATGGCCTGAAGTCAGTATTGTGAGTGACATTAGATCTTGCATATTGATTCATTTCTGTGAGGAGATATGGAGGAGAGAAGGATATCTTGAGGAACTAGTGACAGATAATGGTCTGCAGTTTGTTTCAGAAGAGTTAGGAAATTATTTGACACGTTGTGGTGTTTAACATGTAAAAACAGCAGTAGGGCACCCTCGTGAAAATGATTTAGTGGCACAATTCAACAGAGTTCATAATGAGAATATACAATTGTCTGTACGAAATGGATTGAATTGGAAGGACGAGATAAGAGTTTTATTATGGAGTTATAGCATAACCCCACACTCAACTACATTGGAGTCACCTTTTGTGTTATTTAAAGTAAGGAAGCTGTGTATAAGAGCTGTACTGGGTTGGATGGGAAAAATGGAATGGAAGAAGGTTAATGACGAGGAGTTATTTAGCAGAGTACAAAGAAGGCAAAGTGATTATAATAAAGAAGTGAAAGGTGATGAGAGAGGATGTGTGTAGGAGTGTGAGGATTTTGTTCGGACCAGTGTAATAGAAGGTATGAGGAAAGGTCTGTCTAAATGGTCAATACCCAAATGTGTAATGGGGGTGAATAGATATAGTGTGGAATTAGATGATGGGAAGAGGTGGAACGTGGTTAAGTGCAATGAAAATGAGTTGCAAAATTGGAAAAGGTTGGTGGCAAATGGTGTGGAGAAGAAAGGAAATCAAGAGAAGGAAAAGTGGAATGATAGAGTGCTACTGAAAAAAGATGGAAAGGATTATGAGGAGATCTAGAAGGAAAACTACATTTACATTTAAATTAATGTTACATGTGAAGTATTATAGATTTGTTGTATAGTAAAATAGTTGGCTGTGTTAAATGCATTTCAAAAATATTATATATCATATAGTTAACCTATAGCGTTACACAAATTCACTGTACAGAATTGTAGAAACTTAGAAGATGTATTGCGAGTATTAAAAAAATATATATATAATTAATGAATTTTTTTGTTTGGGAAGGGAGATATGTTGTATTGTGCAAAGTTATGTGTGGAACATGGGGTATCTTAGCAACGTGTTGCTAGGAAGTGAGTTTAGAATGCCCAGGTTATAGGATGCAGGGAGATGATGAAAGAGACTTGGCAGGGTTGGTCGTATTCCCATATCCGGAAATAAACTGAAGAAATAAAGAAATGTGTGTGTTGTTTCTTTCCGATATAGACCCATATTTATGCGAAATGCCATGTGTCAAAAAATGTATTGCGAGCTAATGCATTTCCTTAGTCATCTGTGTGCCATATTTATAAAATGATGCATGATGGTGCTAAGGAATTGCTAGTGTCATGAAAAATGACATTAACCAGGGCTGGACTGTGGTAGAAAAAATGTCACTAAGCAGTTTAGCAGCAAAATATCAGACGCTAGTCAGCCTAGCATCATTTTTTCACGCACAAGCAGGCAAAAAATGACTCCTGTCTCAGTATGGACAGGAGTCATTACCACAACCCCAGTGCCCAACACTGGGGACCAGTCTCCCCAGGACAACCCCAACATACCCACTGCCAGCCAGGGGGACACATGTAAGTGGCCCCCAGTGGCATATAATATTATAGCAAATATACTTACCTTAACTTACCTGGGAGGGTCTCTCTCCAACTGTAGTGTGCCTGTGGTGTGGGTGGTACTGGGGGTTGGCGTGGGCATCTATGTGCCCAAAATAGGGACACCATGGTCCATATTTATGAAAAATGACGCAAAACTGCACTAGCTCAGTTGTGCATCAAAAATGTTTGCGTAAGCTAACGCCATTCCTTAGAGTCATCTGTGCACCATATTTATAAAATGACACACAATGGCGCTAAGGAATGGCTAGGGTCATGACAAATTATGCTAGCAAGGGCTGGACGGCGGTATAACAAATGGGGCTACGCAGGTTAGCAGCAAAATGTCTGCGGCTAGTCAGCCAAGCATCATTTTTTCACTCACACGCAGCCAAAAATTGACTCCTGTCTAAATATAGACAGGAGTCATTACCACAACCCCGTTGCCCACCAATAGGGACTAGTCTCCCCAGGACAACCCCAACATACCCACTGCCAGCCAGGGGGACACATGTAAGTGGCCGACAGTGGCATATAATATTATAACATATATACTTACCTTAACTTACCTGGGATAGGCTCCCTCCATCGGTAGTGTCCCTGTGGTGTGGGTGATGCTGGTGTTGAGTGGGCATCTATGTGCCCAAAATAGGGACACCATCGTGGAATCCATGGTGTTTTCCTAAGAAAATGTGCCTAACTGCACTTTAATGCCTGGTCTGACCAGGCGTTAAATCTTGACGCTAATCGGCCTTAGCGTCATTTAGGTGTGCGTGGTTTTAGCGTAGGGAGTTAAATATGGCGTTAGGGGGCTAGCGTCATTTTTAGGAAGGGAACGCCTACCTAGCATCTCATTGTTGCAATGAGACGCAAGGTGGGTTGGCGCTCCAAAAAAATTACGCTAACTCCGATATTTTGACGGTAGACGGGTCTAGCGTCAAAATATAAATATGGAGTTGTTAGTAGCGCTTTAGCATAAACAAATTATGCGAAGGTGGAGCAAACATTTCATAAATATGGGCCATAGTACTTGCTAGCAAGGACTCTCATATGATAGGGATTTGTGAGTATACTATGGTAATGTTTGGCACATATGTTTAACCAAAACATAAAGAATGATGGGTCTGGTGTACTACACCCATTGGCAAATGAGGGGTTGACAAATTACACACCATCTGGCTTGAGAATAGGAATGTAATTTGTGATACAACCTATGTAAACAATAGTTTGAGTACCAAATTGCTCATTCGGAAGGGGTTGCAAAATGACCTGCCTAACTGATATTATTTAAGTTGGTCGCATTTTGTGACACTTGTGAATGGCTGGTAATGCATGGATGGTTGCGTGCAAGGGACAGCAGACCACCATCCCTCCATTTGTTTATCAAACGGGTACATTGTAAAAAAAAATACTTCACCCATTCAAAATACCGGTGCTCCTTTTAAAAAGAAATGTTTCCTGATAGGCTCCACATTGGAGAGAGGAAGCCGTGGACCCTCATTACAACTGCCTACTTGCTCTGAGCCTATCCAACACGATTCCAAAAGACGAAGATGTGCAATGGGACAGATTCCCCTTTGCATATGTTACCACCTCAACTTGAGATGTGGCACTTTTCAATAGTTGCTGACATCAATTGAGTCAATTGAGGTCACAAAAAACTGCTAACCATCTGATGCTGCTTCCCTGCTGAACACACGACCCATTCCAGAGTTTTGTAATCGAACTCCTCTTTGCCTTCACAGGGGTCTAGGGCAAATATGGGTTGGGTATGGAGGGTTGCTGTGGGTTAAGAGCACAGCCACCCGCAAGATCCAGCTGAAGTCTGCAGCTCACCCCCTGTACCATCTGGCCCGCTTGATCTATTGATGGATTCATACTGGGTTGCAAACCTGCATCATTGAATCACAGGGTGCATGTATTTGCTCCACTACACTTTCTCTGCTCCCAGCAGATTAGTAAAACTTGAACAGACAATGTTAAGAAGTCTTATAGTGGTCTCCATGTTTTTATGAGATGTTTTTTATATAATGTTCTTTCATGTGATGGGCTTGTAATTTGTGTGTCTATGTGAATATTTCACATTATTGATTTGAGTTTTATTGGATACATCGAAAAACTGTTTGGGATTGTGTATTTAGTTTTAATGATTTCGTTGGGATTGAAAAGGGAAAAAATTGATATTTTCTTACATATCCTCTGCCTTATAGTGTGATTTTGCTAGCTCTGGTCGCTTTAAAAGCTGAATGGAGCCTTGATACGTTGTGGTATGTTTGAGAGTGCGTGGAAGAAGTAGCACAATTGTAGCAGCACTCAAGGGGAGTTGGACATATTCTAGATACACTATGGTGCCCTGTCCTTGTTCTGAGGGGCCCTCTCTCTGCTTCTGTTCAGAGCTGCTACATGCACTTTTAGTGCCTGAGCTGCTCCTCTCACCTACTCCAGCACCATCACTGCTACAAAACCACATGCACCGCCAATGCTTGAGCTGCTCATCACCTACACCAGCATCCTTCCCACTAAAGAACCACATGCGCCTCTCCTGCGCGAGCAGCTCCTCTCACCTTAGGTGGGCACCCTTTAGAGAACAACATACACCTCCAGTGGTTGAGTTGCTCCTCACCGAGGCACGTAGCCTTCCTACTAGAGATCCACATGAGCCTCCCCTCTGTGTTTCTTCTCTCACCCTTCGCCGGCATCCTTCCACATGCAACCACATGCATCTCCCCTATATGAGAAGCTCCTCTCACCTCATAGGGACATCCTGTACACTAGAGAACCACATGCACCTCCCCTGCGTGGTCTCCTCACCTACGCCATCACCCTCCTTCCCAAGGCACAGACTTCTGGTTCCTTCAAAGCCACAGAGAGTATGTTCCAAATGCCATAGTTGTTGTTTTCCCAGCTGTTGCTGTTCCTTATATATTTTCCTTGCTGAGAATTTCCGGAATGCGCATTAAGTCATGCTGTGGCGTAAAGAAATCTGTCCTGAGGACCTGTGACAGTTCATGACCACATCTCCTGTCAGTCACCATCTTACTGCCTCTGCAAACGCACCATAACACATCCTTTACTTAAAAAAACACAACTTTATTAGCATTTCTATCTATCCCAATCAGCATTGTAAAGATACATTACATGCTTGAGGGAATTAATGAGGGGTTTAGCTACAGAGATATCTGAAGTAGACATTTCACTACTTGAGATTCTTTTTGCAAGTTGTTTTACTTTTTTAATACCAGTTACCATTACTGCACAAATCATTACTGCACCATGCAAGAAAAAAAACATTAATAGACATCTACGAGGAATATTCCAGCAAGCTGTAAAAGGGCACTTAGGATCAACACGGTGCCATTTTGTAGTCGATTAAATACCATTTTCCTCCCATTTTAATTAATCCTTCCCTGAGGCACTGCTGTCTGGCTGTGCCATTTCTACAGTTGTTTGGCCGCCTTTCTCTGTGGCATTTAGGAAGTCTGCGACTGTACAAATGACACCAAGGCCTCTTGGCTCGTTGTCTTCGATCCGCGAGGCGGGCGCCTGCCCCGCAGGCGCTTGCCTCCGGCTTGAAACATGTTATGATGTTCCTTCCCGGCAGGGATTGCTTCCGCACTAATGTGGCCCCTTGCAAGGCGCTCTCTGCTAGTCTGATACCATCCAAAATGGCCGACCGGGTTTGACTGCGCAGCGCCAGGCCTTGACGGCACTGAAAACAGCCTTGGTTTTCAGCCTGACTTGCTGTTCAGGTTCACAGTGTTGGCTTTTGAGATAAACATATAGACGCGCTTCTCAGTACTTAGCACCTCTTTTGTGTTTAGGACATTTGCTGTGCCTTGTGTTACGTTTCAACCTGTGTTGGAGCTTTTCATCTGTCCACCTTCTGCCTCCCACGGTGTCCAGTGACTGGAAAGAATTACCGTCAGGTTCAATTATTCAGTTTAGAAGACCGCGCAGCTTCCATCGCCATGCCAGGATGCATTGGAAGTGCTTCCCAGCTGCTGCGCGTTGATGCACCCTTGTGTTGAGGGTTCAGAGCCCAAGTGTGTTGCGTGATGCTAGTGTCTACTGGGTCAGGTGGAGAAAGAGCTTTAGATGGATCCACTTGGTCAAATTTAACCACAGAGCGTGCGAATGTACCCCAGTGAGACCTTTCATTGATTCTTGAATAAACAAATGAACTGCAGAAGGTGCATATCTATTCTCGTCCTAGACTTCAGTGGGACATGTTGTGCACATGCAGGAGGACTTCCTGTGCACTGTCTGCACTCAGCGCATACCTGAGCAGCAATCAGGAGAGTTGAATTTGTGACCCAGGCAGCGGCGTTGCATTGCTCTGTGCCCTTGGCTACCTGGCACATCGGTCCAGTGTGCTCACATGATGGTCTGTGAGGGGATGCAGGCGGCCAAAAACACTTGGAGCAGAGACTGAGTCTCTTTTGAGGTGGGTCAGGGAGGTACAACACCGGAATATTTATAAAATGTTGATGCGCACAAATATTGTGACATAAATTTAAATTACAAAATTGCTGTGAAGCTATGCAGGGGATGTGGTAGTCCCTATACTTACTGATAAATTCTTTCATACTTGATATATTTACACATCAATATTTTTGTTTATATTCTGAAGTACATTTGTCACAGACACCAATTACTTAATCAACCAAGCCTCATTATCAAGGTTGATGTTGCTTGCACGAAAAATGAATTTTATTTCTGGAAAGAGACTCAAAGAGATGTGGGGGCTATGGCAAAACCTTTGGTTAGACACTTTATTATGGTAAAATCTACTTTGTCAATTGAGATTTATCTCTGTTATGTGGTCTAATTACCAAAGATGCTTATTGACAGAGTTCAGGATGAATCTTGTTCACCACTTGTTGGCGATACCAAAGGGCTGGGCTAAAGAATCTCATACTGGCCCTAAAGACACTGTCTCCCGTCAAGGCATTATGGGGGTCATTCTAACCCTGGCGGTCGGCGACCGCCAGGGCTAAAATGACGGAAGCACCGCCAACAGGCTGGCGGTGCTTCCCAGCCCATTCTGACCGCGGCGGTAAAGCAGCGGTCAGAAAAGGGGATCCGGCGGTTTCCCGCCGGTTTTCCCCTTGCTGGGCTGAATCTCCATGGCGGTGCTGCAAGCAGCGCCGCCATGGAGATTCCGACCCCCTTCCCGCCGTCCTGTTCCTGGCGGTTTTTACCGCCAGGAACAGGATGGCGGGAACGGGTGTCGTGGGGCCCCTGGGGGCCCCTGCACTGCCCATGCCACTGGCATGGGCAGTGCAGGGGCCCCCTAACAGGGCCCCAGCATGATTTTCACTGTCTGCTTAGCAGACAGTGAAAATCGCGACGGGTGCAACTGCACCCGTCGCACCCCTGCAACCCCGCCGGCTCCATTCGGAGCCGGCTTCTGGGTTGCAGGGCCTTTCCTGCTGGGCCGGCGGGCGCCCGCCGGCCCAGCGGGAAAGCCAGAATGGCCTCCGCGGTCTTTTGACCGCGGAGCGGCCAAGTGGCGGTTCCCGCTTGGTAGGAATGAGGCCCTATGTTTTGCCCCATACATAGCATCAATGAATAATTGTATTCGTCCTTTGCGTAAAGAGTTGAAATGTTTAACAGGTCAGACCTGCACTTTTATATCTAGAGCTCTTACCAGATGCTACATCTGTGATTCTGTTGCTTGTTTTTCTATTGGAGCAGTAAGAGTTAGGAATCTACTGGGATGTGCATGAAATGCTATTGGTTGTTTTATTGTATCTTTTATGGGTTCTACTTTTTAAACCGAATAAAGATGACACCACTCACACGTGGGTAAGAACAACATGCAATCAAAACCATCAGTGAGACTTGAGAGATGGATAGCATTATTAAAATGTACAGCCGTCTACAGTAATATAAGGTACAAAACATGAAAATAGGCAAAACCCTCTTCTTTATGCAACATCACAAATTGTGCAACCTGTTCTGACTTTCTTTTTCTGATATTAAAAGAATGAACAAATAAATGAACAAAGAACTTTTGTAAAGCATTGCTTTGACCTATTTTGCGAAACAGATGCTTCAACAATTCCTGATGTCCATTTTAATTAATTGAATCTATTTCCAGGAAAATAAATCACGTAGGAGATGCATTTTTATATTTCATAAATTTAAATAGATATTCCAGTTTCCAGATGTTTTGCTCAGAATATAGGTCCCTTAGCTTCTTCATGGCTTAATAAATATAGATACACTCATGCTTTAAGATTTCCCCGGTTACACAACGGAAACACAGCCTCCCTTTGTCTATATACAGTCTACATTTTCAGGTATAGTTTTTCAGAACTTAACAGCCTGCCTGGTCCGCAGCCTTCCTCCTAGGGCTCATATTCCAGGACATTTAGGGCTCTTCGGTGAATGCCTATTCACAAGTGCATCTTGTTCACGGAATTACGCATGTTTCACAGGTCCTTAACCAACATCAGCCCCTGTTTTCTTTTGCTTCTTTTTCCAGTTCTACATTTCCAGTGATCCTTGAGATGCCATCCTGCCACTCTTCTCTCCAGGCCCAAAGTTTTATGCACGTTGAGGAAATGTAACACCCCTCCTGCCCACCTGATGGCCCAGTGCTAACCATGTTCCCGTTCACAATGCCAATAATAGGGAGGGGCGTAGCTTGGCCAGTAAGATGGCGGGGTGTGAGCTTCAGATCTCCCAACAATCACCCTGCCATATCTTGTAAACATACATTTTCTGAAAAGCAGGGCATGAGGGGGGACTTAAGGGGTAGTTGAAAGGGAGAGCAGTGATTGTTGTTAATGGTACTTAAAACAACATATTTTTTTTAAATAGCCAACATCTTTTAAGAACTTAAAAACAGAGAGGAGAGAGAGGGCGTGTTTTAGTCTGTGTGTGCATATAAACATTCTAGGTGAAATCCGACAGGCACCTTAACATACCCGACTGAAAGCGCTTGTTCCTAACTATTGACTACGCCCCTAATTGGTGGCTGCTTATCATGTATGTGTAGCTCTAAGTCACCTGGGTCATGCTGTCAATCCTCTTTTAGAATCAGGGTTCCTCGGTGACATCACAGCAGTTTAGAAAGGTGCTTTTAGTCATCCATGCGACTAGGACTGGTCGCCTTATTAGTGTCGAACTGTGGCCACAAGTGCTCTGCTCCATTTTGCTCACTGGGGGAGGCGGATTTCCAAAGCAACAACGACACTCATCTATTGAGAACTTCACTGATTTATTCCTATCTTTGGTAACTTTTCTCCCTATGTCCTTGGCTCCTCTTGCCTTGCACCTGGCATCCTTCTGTCTGCGAGCTTCCATGTCTATGTGTCTCCCTTGTCTCACCACATCTATACTTCCCGTCTGTATGTTCGAGACTTGGGACCTGGTTATTTCAGAGCTGAATTTCCATCCTTGTCCAAGCATGCATAGGGATCAGAATTACAAGTTATGTGACAATTGTCGCACACTCGCAGATTTCCGCTTATAGGTTCTGGCAGCTGAAACCCATGGGGAGGTAGTAAAGGGTTCATCACAGTTAGTATCAAGGATCTTGTTCATGTCTTACAGGAAGTCTGAGATTGTAAACAACTAAAGATGAAAGCGATCAGAGGTTGTTTATATAAAAGTGCAATCAATATTCGGAGATGCGGAGCGTGTGCGGACCAAGACGATGGGTATGCTGTGAGTTTCATTCCTACCTGCAATAGCAACAGTATTTTGGCACCAATTTAAGGAGTTTTGGCTGACATTGTGGCAAATTTTCCACCAGTGAAACCTGTGCCTGTAGACGGCCAGTGTTCCAGCCAGTTTCAGTGGCTGGGGACTGTGTACTCTCTGACTGCAGCTCCCTGTCAGGTGACTGTCTGGGAGGAGGGCCTGCATTAGGAGAGTAGACGGGCTTCCCTTGTTTTCCCTAAAGGTGCTGTCTTTCATGGTTTACAGTTCTTTAAGACATATTGCATCATTTTACACTGGCAGGCAGCTTGTGACTCCTTTTGCTTTTAGTTGAATATTCCTGGGAGTAATACCACATTTAACCTCCAAATTGATATTTGCATTTCTTAAGCAGATTTAACAATGTCTAATCCAGAAATGAAACTTACCTTACATGCTTCTAATAAGAGGGAGCAAACTACTTCACCACCTCCTATTAAGTATGAGGCGATTGAGCCACAAGAAGAGTGAATGGCGCAAATTCTGAAAGACGTTCAAGCTATTCATCATAACACTGAGACTATTTGTTCTGATGTCAAACATGCTAAGAAGCATAGCAGGTTTGACACTGAAAGTATCTGAGAATGAGATTAAAATTTGTGATAATACGGCTGCAATTGCTCAGCTGGCACCTCAAGTTACACATATTATGCCTATGAAACATATGCGTTTGGATTTGGAAAATAGAATTTGCCAGTATAACTTGTGCATCTTTAACCTGCCAGAAAGTATTGAAGGTCAGAACTGCAGAGCCTTCTTGGAAAGTTTATTTGCCATCCTTACTGAAATAAGAAAATTGCAGAGAAGTTTGAAATAGGTAAAGCTCATCGCATATCCTCAAATCATAAACTTAACCATTCTAAACCACAACAAGTCATATTTAAAGTGTTACATCATCACCACCTCATTATGATACATAAAGTGGTCTGGGTAATTCCATCATTAATGGTTGAAGGCAATAAAATGTATATACATCAAGACTTTGCTAAAGAAACTTTAGCATTATGCAAAAAATTATCTGATCTACGTCGTAAGGCTTCAATGCAGGCTTCAAATATGGACTGTTCGACCCTTCAGTCATAAGAATATGGAAAAATTACATTTCAACTGTAGATCTGATTGCTTGCTTGGATTTTCATGGTCTGGTTGCGATGAATTTTCAAGCTTCTGTACTTGATCCATGAAATTCAGCCATATTGCTTTTGTAACAATTTTACTTTCTTCAGCAGGTACCATGGCGCTTTATCTCCACATATATTCTATGATTCCTGCCTCAACGTTTTAAATAATGTCTTCTCCGCCTTAGGAACATTTCTGTTTTGTTTGTCTTGTTTGTTTTGTTTGTTACTGTATATGAGTTATATCCTATATTAATTTCTTTTTTTCAGTTCTAGTCTACCACATTCTTTGTTTTTCTTTCTATCTTCTTCTTTTCTCTATGCAAATAATTATTCTTTAAGTATTGCATTGTTAAATGTGAAAGGCCTTCATCATCTAATAGAGGGAAGGAACATATTAGACAATTAACATAAATATAAAGTAGATATATGTTTTTTTTTACAATAAACTCACACTGATGATGCTATTCTTGCATGTATGTCAAAATTGTGGGTTGGTACTATAGTCTCATCAACCACACAGGGATGTAAACATGGTGTGGCTATATTTTTCACACAGAAGTCACAAGTTACCATATTGCATTACTAGCATGATTCTGCTGGTCGATATGTGTATGTTCACACATAAATTGACAAATAGCCCATTCATTTCTTTAATATTTATGCCCCTACACAAGATGATTCTAATTTTTGAAAATCAGTTTCTTCAGAATTTTTTTTTTGTGGAAATGTACCTCTTATCTTTGGAGGATACTTTAACATGATATCTGATCCACTTTTAGATAGCAGTTTGTCTGCTAGATTCTGCCCCCCCCAAGGTCATATGCCCTTTTTAATACAAAGTTAGTTGATCATTGGAGACTCAGACACCCCACTGCTATGGACTTCACCTTTTATTCTAATTCTCATTTTACATATTCCTGCATTGACTATTTGCTTTCCTCTAGGAACCTATGTCATTTAATTTCAGATCCTACAATAAAACCCATAACTGTTTCAGACCATGCCTTAATCTATTTTTCCTTAACCCTTGAGGATATTCCCAAACATATACCTCGATAGAGAATGACTACTGACATTGTATTATCCAATGTTAACAGAAACAAATTGTTATCTGCTAGCTCTGAATAATTACATAGTAATCAACCATAGGATACTTCTCACATTTTTCACTGGGATGCTTTTGAGGCCTATATCACAGGAGCGACTTTTATATTATGGCACATGAGAATAAAATGTTCAACCTAAGAGTTTGTAACAGCAAATTTCCAAAACTGAAAGGCTGTTATTATCATCTTCAGACATTCAACTCAAAATACAATTGCAAAGTTTACGTTATAAATATAATACTTCGCTTTGTAAAAGAGCAGGTATTTTTATTTGCAACCAAAAAGTCAATTTCCAATTCAGCACAAACAAATCTGCTGCACTTTTGCTCATTACGTGTGAATCAAAAAGATAAAAATCAGGTACATGCTATACGTAATTCAATTGGACATTTACTTCTCTCTGCTACAGAAATAGTTGCCTAATGTCAGAACCTTTATTCAAATTGTTATAATAAACTCCAAAACATTCATAATTCTATTTTAGATAACTTCATCCTTGAGCGCACCTTACCGTCCTTATCAAAATCTAACAGAAGTATTCTTGATGCTCCATTAGGCATGGAAGAGGTTTGTAATGCCATTAAATTTCCAAATACCAAAAAAGTACCAGATCCTGATGGCATTCCTGCAGAATTTTAGAAAACCTTTATGAACGAACTCTCTCCCCTCCTACTATCAATATTTCAAGAATTTGCTCATAAAGCATCCATGTAAGGATCATTTAAAGAAGCAACAATCATTCTTTTTCCTAAACCTGAACAAAATCCTACATCATTCTCTAATTATGACCCCATTTTATTATTTAACCAGGATTGTAAAATGTGTGCTAAAATTCTAGCAAATAGACTTTCTCAAATTTTAGGCTACATTGTTCATCCTGACTAAACTGGCTTCTTGTAAGGTAGACTGTCTTCACACAACTCTAGGGGGCATATTTACAAGCCGCTTGCGCCTCCAAGCGCCACACTAACATCATTTTTTATGCTAATGTGGCGCTAAGGAGGCCATTTCCCAGTGCCATATTTACAAAGTGCATTGTGCCACTTTGCAACCCCTTGCGCCACATTATACCTGCTCCAGGCACAATGTATGCAAGGGGGGCGTTCCCAAGCAGGGAGGCCCACAAAAATGGTGCAGTGAAATTTATAAACTTTCACTGCACCATTTTTAGCCACATTTTTAACGCGTGCCCGAGGAAGGTGTTAAAGTGATGCTGCCATTGTTTTCAATGGACCTCCCTTAACTTTGCAGGATTAACGCCATCATTTTTGGCTCTAGTCCAGCAAAGTGCCACAACAGCATCAAAATGTTTGACGCTATTGCCCTAACATGCGCCATGGTTCGCCATATTGTATATACGGCGTTGTTAGGGGGCACAGGGTGACACAAAAAACTGGTGCATCAGGAATAATGAACCACTTTCTTGTAAATATGCCCCTATATTTTTATGTCACAATATCTCTTCTCTTAAGAAATGTAAAGGCTCCATAGGCTTATAAGCTTTAGATGCTGAAAAGGCATTTAATAAGGTCAAATGGACATTTTTATTTAAAACTATGCAAACATTCTGTTTTGGTGCTACATTTATTTCAATGGTTAAAGTATTGTATTGTTATCCCACAGCACCTATTTTTGTTAATGCCATTACTTGTTTTCCTTTTCCATTGTTTAGGACACTAGGCAGGGGTGCCCTTTATCCTCTTTACTATTTATATTGGCCATTGAACCCCTTTTAACATTTATTAATACTTCTAGAGAAATTACAGACATTATCATCAATAATGTAGTTCTTAAAATGTCTGCGTATGTAGACAATATACTGGTATGTTAAAGACCCTTTACATACTATTCCAGTGATATTAGATATTATTGGTGTTTATGCATTGATCTCTGGATACACTTTAAATATTTATAAATCTTATTTTTTTCCTTTAAACATATTTTGTACTGCTGATATGTTACATGGCACAGGCATCATTTGGAATGATACTGCCCTTAAGTATCTTAGTATTTCTTTTTTTAAATACAATATAAATACAGCTAATTTCAATTGCAAAAAATATTGACTAAAATTTTGCAAAAACTAGACAAATGGTCATTCCTCAACTTATCATTTTGGGGGAGAAGTGAGGCAATTGAAATAGTAACAGCCCCACAAGTGTTACATTTATTATCACTGTTGCCTGTTATTTGTCTTCATCTTCTTCACCATTCCTTGCTAAATGTATTTGGACTATTAAGACCCCGCATATTAAATACAGACATTTACAAGTTGCTAAATTAGAAGGAGGCTTAGGTATTCCAGATTTTCAGAAATATCATTGCTCTTTTTTAACTGTGCAAAGTGTTTTTTGGTTTTCTAATCCAGATTCCCACATGGCAACCTCCTGGATTTTACTTGAAATAACTATTGTTGCAACATTCTCTTTACCGGCCACTCCTACTACAGATGTTTAAAAAGCAAAGTTTTCTTCTCCAATTCTCAACAATACTAAAAAGCCATGTTAAGTTTGGATTGGTAATATAATTATTTTTTCTAAGAAGATATCTCTGTTGAATAATCCTTTGATTAAATTGAATCATGTGATCTCTTGTTGACAAAAAGTGATGAATACTGATTATATTTTTTATATCTCGGACATTTGTATTAGTAATATGTTTTTATTTTTTTCAAATTTACAACCTAAATATCAGGTTCCTACTTTTGTTGATCATCGATTTGTTATATTTTGTAATGCGATTCTCAAAGCTTGTAATAGTTCTCTACCAGGGGCCATATTTATGGCCATGTCACGCAGTGTGGCTAGTCACCTTGCTGTGTTGTGTGACAGGGAAAAGGCAGGAGTGCACTGTATTTAAAGAAATATAGTGCACTCCTGCCTTTGTCCCTGCACTGGTGCTGTTTTGGCTGCCTAGCACCAATGCAGGCACCCTTGTACCATGGTGCAAGGGTGCCTGCGTTGCAAGGAAGATGGTTTTTGAGCAAGAATGAGCATATTCTTGCACAAAAACAATCCTATAATGCATTTTCCTCTTTCTATATGTGCTGCAAAGGGCAAGAAAGATGAAAAACGAGGAGAAATAAAAATATTTCTCCTTGCTACGCCTCACCTAGGAAGGCATAGCATTTTGGTGCATTCCCAGGTCTACCACTTCTGGGAAATCTAGGAATGCATAAAAATCCCTAGATGTTGTATGGGAACACCCATGCAACACCCATGGAATGCCTCAGTGGGGCAGAGTAACTCAACACAGAGATTTGCTCTGTGCCACTTTACTCCAAAGGTAGGAAGCCATTCAGGGCCATCCAAGGTGGCCCTGCGTGGCTTCATAAATTGCATTTTGGGCTTGCATTGTGCATGCACTGCGTAGCTTGGTGCAACAGCGACACAACCACACTTATAAATATGCCCCCAGGTTCTCAAAGTTCAGATATGTAGGTTATGGAGGTGTTTTGTGGTATACATAGACTCACCAGTCATGTTGCTTCTAAAACATAAAAATACCTTATGCAAAGTATTTAATTTTTTTTACAGATCAATGAATTCTGGAATCCCATCTTAAATAATAGGGGCCATATTCATCAAAGAGTTGCATCGCTCTTGCACCATTTTACATGGTGCAACACAACTCTTAAGGCAGGTTTATCAAGCCAGGCAAAGCCATGTGTTGTGTTGTAGAGTGGAGTGTCACAGAGCAGAGTGCTGTAGAGTGTGTGCGGTCATAGAGTAGAGAGGAGTGGAGGTTTGTAGAGCCTAATAAAGTGGAGTGAAGTAGAGTGGCATAGAGTCAAATAGAGTGGAGTGTCGTAGAGTGGAGGGGTGGAATGTTGTGGTGTAGTGTGTCATAGAGTGTAGTGCCACGGAGTGTAGTGTGGTAGGGTGGAATATCTCAGAGTGGAGTGGCGTGAAGTGTGATAGAGTGGGATAGAGCGGAGTGGCGTATAGTGGAGTGACATAGAGTGGAGTGGTATAGCGTAGAGTGGAGTAAAGTGTCATAGAGTGAAGTGTTGAATGGGGGAGTAGAGTGGCATAGCGTGGAGTGGTGTGCAGTGTTGTAGAGTGGATTGGTATAGATTCTGATATATTCTGAAATATTTGCTGAGTTCATTTACAGATTTTTAATTTTGTTGTGTACTGGAAAAAAGCTTTTGGTAAGTAGGTAAAGTTACTTTGTAGAGCACACAGTACTCAAATGTGTCAGCTGCGACAAAGGCAAGAAGAGCAAATGAAAAAGACGAGACCCCCTATACAGAATCAAATGGAAAAAGCCACCCCCTTTCAAACCCCTATATTGTCAGATAAAGCTTTTCGCTTTGAAGTCAGAAAAAGAAAAGCAAAAACCAAGTTCCCCCGAAGACAGAGTCTGACATTTGACCTCTGTCTATGAGTGCACAACAAATGTGACAAGATAATAACAAAATTTACGATGGCCTATTTACAGAAAGCAAGCACTTGTGGAAGAAGAATTCAAGGAGCGATGGTAAACAGGCACTAAACAGGCTGCGCTGTCTCCACCCCAGACTGGAGCGACCAGCGCTGCATATACTTCACAATCACCGCACCCAGCAGCCGCACCTGCAGCCCCAGGGCCCCCCACAGGAAATGCAACAAAATCACCAGAGAGCAACTAAACTCATCGCTCGCAAATCCCTCCCTCTGATAACACCAACACAGCAGCGCATAATCTCAACGCATAGATCACGGAATGCGCCAACACTCTAGCCCCCTCTGGCTAACATTGGCTAAATGCGTACCTAAGAAAGCCAGCTGGTTCACCACTGAACTCCAAGAATCAAAGCATACCCGCAGACGCTTAGAGAAAAAATGGAAAACCAGCGAATACCTCGCCTCATTCAGAGCTGCTACCGACGCCCACCACCAACAAAATCAAGAACGCTAGGAAGGACGCACTCCAGGAGCGCATCAACTCCTCCACACACAACTCTAAGGAACTGTTCTCAGTCATCAACGAGTTCACATATCCCCCCCTCCGAAGTCACCAGCATCTCCCCGTCACAGGACCTCTGCGACAAACTTTCCACCTTTTTCCACCGCAAGATCCTGGACATCTGTGACAGCTTCCTCCCAGAAAATCCTGGCACCAAAACCTGTGAATGAGCATCCCCACCAGAACCCACCCAGACCATCCACAGCTGGTCCACTCTCTCCACAGAGGAAACAGTCAGCATCATGAACAGCACCCACTCCGAAGTTCCCACAGACGCCTGCCTGCATCACATATACATCAGAGCCTGCACATCCATCGCACGAGCTCCGGAACACAATCAACTGCTCCATCAACACTGGCACCTTTCCCCGGCCGACCCATCAGAACTAAAGAATTTCTGGTCCATCTCGGTGCTACCTCACCCTGCCAAGTACTGGAGAAAGCAATCAACGTACAACTACAGAATTTCATTGAGGCCAACAACTCCCTGGAAAGCTCCCAGTCCGGCTTCCACAGCAACCACAGCACGGAGAAAGCCCTCCTGCCAGCCACCGATGACATCCGATTACTCCTAGACCGCGGCTACACAGCAGCGCTCATACTTATCGACCTCTCCGTAGCTTTCAACACGGCCTCCCACAGCACCCTGCGCACCAGACTCCACGACATAGGACTCCACAGAAGATCCACTCCTTCCTCTCCAGGAGGATGCAGAGGGTCAGACTCCCGCCCTACACATGCAGACCCACAGGAATCAACTGAGGAGTCCCACAAGGATCCTCACTGAGCCCCACACTGTTCTACGTATACATGGCCCCTCTCGCAGCCATCGTCAGAAGCCACTGTATGAACATCGTGTCATATAGCAATGACACGCAACTCATAATTTCCCTCACCGAAAACCCAGACACTGCCAAAAGGAACTTCCACTCAGGAATGGAAGCCGTTGCCACCTGGATGAGAGAAAGTTGTCTCAAGCTCAACTCCGACAAGACTGCGCTTATCATCTTCGGAAACACCACCTCAGCTTGGGACGACTCCCGTTGGCCCACATCCCTCAACACCGCCCCCCCCTGCACTGACTGAGCATGCCCACAACTTAGGCATCATCCTCGACTCCTCCCTATCCATGACCCGCCAGGTAAACTCAGTCACCTCCTCCTGCTGGCACAGACTTCACACACATCGGAAGGTCTTCAGATGGATCCCAGCAGACTGTCGCAGGACACTCATCCACGCCTTAGTCACAAGCAAGCTCGACTATGGCAAAGTCCTCTACGCCGGCACCTCAACTAGAAACATCAAACAACTACAACTCATCCAGAACCCCACCGCCAGACTCATTCTGAACCTCCCACGCCGAGAACACATCTTCCAACACCTGAGGACACTCCACTGGCTACTGGTTGAGAAGCGAATCACCTTCAAGCTACTCATGCACACGTACAAGACCATACATAGCGCAAAACCAGCCTACCTGACCCACCGTGCTTCCTTCCACACCATCATCAGATCTCTCCGCTCCGCCCAGATGGCCCTGGCCACCACCCCTCGCATCCGCAAAACCACCACCGGAGGACAATCCTTCACCTACATTGCAGCAAAGAGCTGGAACAACCTCCCCCTGCACCTCAGACAAAGCCCGTTGCTCACCATCTTCAGGAAAAACCGCATGAAGTGGCTTTTCGGATGAGGCTCCTCCCCTCCCCTCCAGCGCATTGAGACCCTCACGAATGAGTAGCTGCGCTTTACAAAAATTGATTGATTGATTATGCCCTTATTATGATTCCTAGAACGCTGTTTTATAGATTCATGAATGATGCACTTTGTATTTGCACTTTCATGATTTTATTTAAAATCGAATAAAGCTTTTTGAACTGAAATGAACTGATAAAGCATATATATGGGAAAGGGAAAATAAATCACTTTTTATTATATCTAATTGAAGTTATACATTGTTTTGACAATTCAGTTTACCGTTTCCTCCCTGAATGTAAAATATCTCTTTTTTTATTCAACTTGTGACAAAGTAGTAACTGGTGCCACAAGTGAATGCTTTGTAAATTGAACCGCAATGGACGCTTTAAGCTGTGTTGGGGTCCACAAGTCTGCAGATTTTATGTCCACCCACAAGTAGGTAAATATGCAGGTGATAAAAGAAGGAATAAACGTCAGAACTGGGTATTTACATTTTAGCATTCACGACCAGACGTCTACTGTCATTATTGCAGCTCACGTCCTCTTTTGTAAATTGGAGTTTGCATCTATTCCGAAATTTCCACAGAGGAAGAGCGCTCATAAAGCACTAAACCTGCCCTCATTTTCACCAGAATAAAAGGGTTAAAAATTGGCCCCAGGACAATTCATGAGCAACAAAACCTATCAAGTGGACTTGTCAGAGGGACCGCCAAGGAAAAACACTGGAAATAAACGGAACTAAGTTGTGCTTTTTTACAGCATTTATCTCCAGATGGACTGGCTGCAGTCTAATCTATGTATGTTTTTAAGTGACTATTTGTACAGTGCAAAGCAAGTCAAGTGCAGCAGAGCTCTACAGGGCTTGCTGCTAAAATTATGGTACCTGAACGTCTGCAGAGTGAGAGGACTGAGGCTCCCATAGTCGGAGGAACTTTCTAGAGTTTTGTGATACAGTGTTCTTTGACAGGGGGAGTATCCAACTCTTTCCTGAACTAGAGGAGGGCGACCGCAGTCTTGTTGGTTACTGGGCTCGTTTTCTAGATCCTGATGCACTAAATGAGAAAGCATTTTCAGTTTTTTTTGTCTGGGGTGGAGATGGTCTTGATTGGTGATCCAGTTGCTAGAGGTGAAGATGGGGTCCAGTGTGTGTCCTGCGATGTGTGTGGGTGTGAAGACCAGCTGTCTGAGGCCGAGGGTGGCAAGGTTGTCGAGTAGAGTGGTGGTGTTTGGATCGGTGCAGTCCTCGAGGTGGAAATTCAGGTCGCCGAGGAGGCGGTAGGTATCTGACGCCAGGACCTGGGGGGTAGAGATGCCTACAACGTCGTCTATGAAAGCTGGGCGGTGGCCTGTACACCAGGGTGCTGTGGATGGAGGAGTTGTGGTTGGAGTGGACCAGGAAGTGAAGGTTTTCCATGGTGGTGCATTGTTCTTCTGGGACGGCCTTGACACTTAGGGGGTTATTACAACTTTGGAGGAGGTGTTAAACCGTCCCAAAAGTGACGGTAAAGTGACGGATATACCACCAGCCGTATTACGAGTTCCATAGGATATAATGGACTCGTAATACGGCTGGTAGTATATCTGTCACTTTGCCTTCACTTTTGGGACGGATTAACACCTCCTCCAAAGTTGTAATAACCCCCTTAGTGAGGACTTGTGTATGATGGCGAGTCCTCCACCCGGCCGGGAGGGCCGGTCCCTCCTTAGGATGCTGTATCTGTCAGGAATGGTGATGGCGATGTCTGGTCCCGAGTTGGGTTGGTCCAGGTCTCAGTAGGGAAGGCGATGTCCGGTCGGGTGGTGTCGATCAAATCCCAGAGTTCGGTGGCGTGCTTGTGGAGGGAGCGGATGTTCAGGAGCAAGCAGTGTATGGGGTTGTGAAGTTTGTTGGTATCTCTGTGTGCGGAGAGTACCTTCAGCTTGTTGAGGCTGGCGCTTAAGTTGCAGTTCCTGCAGGTGAAAGGTCTGTGGGTGTCCTTCGGGGAGATGAGATTTTCGGTGTTGAGCCGGAGGATGCAGGTCAGGGGGTGGTTTAATGGAGATCCAGGGTACCTGGTGCTGGGTGCGGTCCGGGTGCAGACGGGCTTGCCTTTGGTGCGCCTGCTGCACGCGTCTGCTGCATGGCTGCGCTGTGACCGCCATTAGGAAGGGAAGAGGGGTGGAGGTGATAGAGCGGTCCGTAGTAATAATTTACCTGTGTTTGGACGCTCTTTAGGCCGATGAATCTTTTGACTTAGTGGGAACTCTTTGTACTCTTAATCGATCAATCTCATCAAAATCAATAATCAATAACGAACATAAGCCACACCTTGAACGACATAACACTTTACAATTAATCCAGAATACATTTCGGCGAACTCTGACCTTTCAGTCAGGAATAACCACACCAGTTTATTGCAAAGTTAGTGAATTTATTTCCCTATATTAACAAAGCTAGCACAATATAAATGTGTCTCAACACCAAATGATAAACATATATGAACATTAATAGCTGTCCATAACGTCGAAACAAGTGTAATCTATGAAGCATTTGAATCACAAGGCATTCGATAATGGCAATGCAAATCACTAATACGATAATCTGTAATGAACTAATGGCATACATTTAGTCAGCATAACAAGATCTCAAATTGCATCGTGCGACATATGGAATCCTCGTCTAACCTCAAATTAGCATCGGCATGTGGGACTTCATGCAAAAACAATTTAGCAACATTAATTTAGAAAACTCCTAGCTAGGGCCCTTATCAAAATCAGCAGTTGGTTACCTAAAAGAAACACAATGCAATTTTACAATTTCCTTTCATATTTACCAATTACGATCAGCATACAAGGAAGTCTTCGTCTCACAGGTACCGTTCTTCAGTCAGCATGGGTACCGTTTCTCGATCAGCATGGGACGGGACAAAGGGGCAGGGTGAACGGGGCAATTGCCTCACGGCGGCAAGATAAAACTACTACTTCATGCAAAGGGATCAAATCAAAGTTACAGTCTCTAGGGCAAGAATCATTTAAAGTCTCTTTCTCTCGATTAGAGAAAGCATCAAAGTCTCAAAATGGCGTCGCAGCAAAGTGGGCCATAATAGCTACGAAGTCAAAATGGCGTAGTGTCCGGGTAATGGCCGATAATAGCTGTAATGGCCTCCCTTCTTCTCGTGCACCTGGTTTTTATAGACAACAGTTCAAGTCCTGTAGGGTCTCCATTGGAGGGTTCATAGGTTAGCTTCAAATTGACCAATCAAAAGCGACAGTTCTCAAGCTTTTACTTAAGCATACATTATCCTTGGAGATGGGTACGCAAGTTGCAACATTGTCTCCCAATTAGCTTACTTTCAGAGCCTCCATTGTCCGCACCTGCAAGTCGACCTTGAATTAAAGAGAAAATATGCCAGGCTGGCACTAACTTTAAGATAAGCATGTGAACAGTTTCTGTGGAAAAGTACAGCTTCAAGCAAAAAAATACACGTTTATTAGCACAGTGGAAAAATACGAGCATCTAAACCGTGAGACCAGGCAACTAGGCCAAAGCCTCCGCTAAAGTAATGCTAAGCTAAAACATTTCAAACAAGCAAATCGTAGCACACGTTTATGATTATGTCGGATTAGTGCAATTCTAATTCACCACGTTATATAAAGCACGCGTATAAATGATGGCAAACTACTCTGAGGGCACATTTTGTCCCCGTACAATCTTTATTAGTTCGGTTAATGTCACACATGATTATTTCAGCACTACGTTTAAGCGTTAATAAATCAAAACCTTCATTTTCTGCTTCATCAATCCCTCCTCTGATGACTACTTGTCATCACACCAAACCACGCCCACAAATTTTATTCCATTAAAATTCTGTCAGTTCCCTTTTCCTTTTAGTTCCCCTAGTTTGCGCTTTGTATTCTTCTGCCATTCTTTTCATAATTTTCTCTTCTTTTCTTCTTTTAATTCTTTCCATAATCATTATTATTCCCCTTTTTATTCCCCAAATTCCAAATACACAAAGTATTGCTATTAATATTCCTTCTATTATTTTCAATAATATTCCATTCCAAATTCCCCCAATCCAATGTCCCACTGAAGCAAGTCCCTTTCCAACCTTCTCCCACACTCCTGGTTCTTTCAATTCCTTCAAATCTGCACTTTCCTTTGTTAGATTAGCAAGCATAGTTTTAATCTTCACACTATTATCCGGTATATAGGTACAACAGTGACGTGCACCAATCATTTTGCAAACGCCTCCATCCTTTGCTAAAAGAATGTCTAAAGCAAGCCTATTTTGAAGAGTCATAGCTCTTTCCGCTGCAAGCTCAGCATCTATCAGGATTATAGCACCTGAAAACTTTGTCAACATGTTATCCACTATAGTAGACAACTTTCGTATCTTGATGGAATTCAACACAACTCCCAATGAAGGAATCATGGCTCCAAATATATCACCTACCACAGCAGCTGCGGTCTCTCTTTTCTGGATACGATGAGATCCAGATGTCTTTTGAATCATCGATACGTCATCCAGTTGATAAACCTTTGGGAACACTATACCCAAATAACATCTCCCCCACCATCCCTTTGGAAGACGATAATAAGCATTATGCCCACAAATGTAATATACACCTGGAATGACAGGGTCAAGTCCGTTCATCATGAATGTCCATTTGGCCTTAAAAATAAACGTATGTTTGCATTCACTCGCTCCTACAAAAATATTGTCATAATAGGATTCACCTCGATATATACAAAATTTCCCTACATGCCAAGCATCTAAAGCTATTTTCCCTTGTGTCTTTATAGCAGCAAAATCATAATTATCTACTGAAGTCCTCTTACTTAGCTCCTTTTCTAAT
Source organism: Pleurodeles waltl (assembly GCF_031143425.1). Lineage (NCBI taxonomy): Eukaryota > Metazoa > Chordata > Amphibia > Caudata > Salamandridae > Pleurodeles > Pleurodeles waltl. The sequence continues at coordinate 958,606,298 of NC_090443.1, forward strand.
TTTGCATTCATTTGTGCCCTTCTATCATCTGTGCGATCTAAAAAGCTTATTTCTACAGCAGAGACTGAACAAGTAAGGTTCTCCCTATGAGCATGAGCCGTTTCAAAAGGTTGCATTGGCTCGAAAAATTCCCTCATTATTTTAGCATCCCAATCTTTAGCCGTCTGGCTAAGCTGCGCTATTATAGGAACATAAGCAAAGGTAACATCATAATTCGAGTAAAAATACTGTATGTTAGTTTGACCATAAAACCTAGACATTACTATACTACATGTAATCCCATATGTAAGAGGCATGTGGTGATAAGTCACCCCTTCCTTTACTGATGTCGGTATCTGTGTACACACATAACAATCTTTCGCATCCATAGTCTCAACATACTCTGTTAGCAAGCGATAGAAAACGTTATACGAAAGCTCTTTCTTATCGTGCAAGAGCCTCTCATCTAATGCTAGTCTTTTCAATGGGGTTAGTTCAGTGACAGTAACAGGAGCAATAGTAGAAGCCTCGATATTCTCACTTTCACCCTTTCCATGCATTCCAATCACAATTGCCATTATTATTATTACACATGTAATTACCAAGCCTATACACACATATTTACAATATTTCTTTCTGTTATTTTGCGTAGCGTACCTAGTCATGATCTGTATAGAATCAGAGAGCTAGAAGCACCTATAAATGAAACTATTTAGCAATTCAGTTACAGAGCTGAGCGAGCGCAATGTTCACACCGTCTTCTTCAAAAGGCCAGTCACTTATCGGTTAGCAGCATTTGTCTCAATTCGGCAATAACTCAGTCTTTATCAGTTTAGCAAATGTCTCATCCGGTTTAACAATGTCTCAGCTGGTTGTTTCTTTCACGTTATATTGTAGCAAGCAATATCATTTACTCTTTCAATCGACAGAGTCTATGAAACTTTTCTTTTCTATTGGTATCTCTTCTTCTTCTTCGTTCTCGATGCTTAGAGATACAAACTCGTCAGTCCAATCATCATTGACTGCATATGCTCATTCAGGACCGGAATACCTCCTGTTTGGTATCCTTTTTCTTTTAAATTTTGCTTCTCTTTTCGACTCTGCTTCGCTGGTACTTTCCTCTTTTGTCAAGTCTTTTTCCTCACTTGACGATTGTTCCACGACAGTCACTTCTTTTCTTTTCTCTTTCACTTTCGGCCTTCCTCCTTCGTTCAAACTTTCTTTACCCTTTTCTTTTATCGGTGAGATACTTAGTCTTCTCTTTGCACCATGTCCATTTGATGGACCTGCTGTCTTTTCTGTGGAAGCTTGAACCTTTTCGTTCTGTTCCGCCTTGTTCCCTCCTTCTGGGGAATCAATCACGTTCTCTTTTTCTTTTTCTGTATCGTCTGTTTCTGGGACAGCCCTCCTCTGATCAGGCTCTCCTGCCTCTTCACCTTTTTCGAGCCCTTCGTCACCGTTACTTTCTTCAGGCTCTTTATCACTTTCAGCTGCTTCAGGCTCCTTGTCGCCTTCAGCTGCTTCAGGCTTTTTGCTACCCTCAGCTGCTTCAGGCTCTTTGTCACCTGCAGCTTCTTCGTCGCTGTCTGAACTTTCTCCTTGGTCTTCCCCAAGCGAGTTGGTGCCTTCGTCGTCAGAGAATATCTCTTTCTCTCCCGTTTCTGCCTGTTCGCTTTCAGTTCGCTTTTGTTCTGTCTCAGCACTCGGCACTGCTTTATCAGGCACTGGTAGTTTCAGCGCTTCAACTTCCTCATCTGTGGGACACAACACCTTCTTTGTGTGACTGGCGTGAATCCAGTTGGGAACCCCCGCACACTTCACAGCGGTAGTTGTCGTCAGGATCACTTGAAAAGGGCCTTTCCAACGGGGTTCCAGACACGATTTTCTCACGTGCTTCTTTACCACGACCCAGTCACCTGCTTTCAGTGCGTGTCCTGGACCTTGGATCGGTGGCAAGGTGGTCGCTTCCACCTGGTGAGAGAAAGAGCGAACCACGTCAGCCAGTCCTTTGCAGTAGTCTAACACCATATCATCTGTAATATTCAAAAGCATGTTTGCAGGAACTGCAGGAAGTCTCATAGCCCTGCCCATGAGTATTTCATGCGGAGACAATCCAGTCTTTCTATCAGGAGTGTTTCTCATTGACATTAGCACTAAGGGCAATGCGTCAGGCCATTTCAAATTTGTCGATGCACATATTTTTGCCATTCTTGATTTCAGCGTACCATTCATCTGCTCCACCAGTCCTGAGGCTTCAGGGCGATAGCTACAGTGCAGCTTTTGCTCAATGTTCAGCGCTTCGCAAAGTAACTTTATCACCTCGTTATTGAAGTGACTTCCCCTATCTGATTCTAAAGAGATCGGGAATCCGAAACGTGGTATCAACTCCCTCAACAATAGCTTGGCAACTGTAAGGCTGTCGTTTCTACGTGTGGGGTATGCTTCAATCCAGTGACTAAAAATGCACACAATCACCAACACATATTTCAGACCCCCATGCACAGGCATCTCAATGAAATCCATCTGCATTCGACTAAAAGGACCGCTTGCCCTACCAATGTGACTCGCGCTCACAACTGTTCCCTTTCCTGGGTTCATCTGCTGGCAAGTGACACATCGATGGCAAACTGCTTCTGCAGCTTGGCGAAATCTGGGGTTAAACCAATCAGTTTTGAACAATCTTATCATGGCATCTCTCCCTAGGTGAGCCTGCCCATGATAGAACCGCGCAAGCTGTGATAAGAGACTATTTGGCAAAACATATTTTCCCTCATGTGAAACCCATAACTCGTCTTGTCTCTTTATACATTGTGATTTAATCCAGGAATCTCTTTCATCCTCCCTGACATTATTTTGTAATGCTTTTAGTTCATCTATTGTATCTACAACCTTCAAGGCAAATGCTTCAGCTGGTTCGAGTTCTGGTTCATTTATTGTATTCCAATCATCCCTGAGTAATATACAGTTCAAGGCACAAAATCTTGCGACTTGATCCGCATATGCATTTCCCAGAGACACATAGTCCTGTCCTTTCGTGTGAGCACTGCACTTTACCACTGCAACTTCGGCTGGCACTTGAATGGCGTGTAACAATTCCCTTATCCTCTCCCCGTTCTTCACTGGGGATCCTGAAGAAGTCAGGAAACCTCTCTGTGACCATAGTTGTCCAAAGTCGTGCACAATCCCAAACCCGTATTGACTATCGGTGTAAATGGTGACTTTCATCAATGCAGACAGTTGACATGCTCTGGTAAGGGCTACAAGTTCTGCTACTTGTGCAGAATAGACTCCTTGAAGCCATCCCGCTTCCAAGACCCCTGTTACAGTACATACAGCATATCCTGCTTTCAAAATCCCCATCCCATCTCTTAGACATGAACCATCAACAAAAAGAATTTGGTCATTTTCATCAAGCTTGGTATCCTTGATGTCCGGTCGCGGTTTTGTGCAAAATTCAGTCACCTGAAGGCAGTCATGCTCGACGTCTTCAGCGTTCTCAATTTCAGCATTTTCTCCAGGAAGCAAGGTTGCTGGATTCAACGTAGTGCACCTTTTCAGCTGCACATTCGGTGAGCCCAGAATTATCGTTTCATACCTTGTGAGTCTTGCTCCTGTCATGTGCTGTGTTCGGGAGCGGGTCAAAAGTATCTCAACTGAGTGAGGGACCATGACTGTTACTGGATGTCCCATCACTATTCCTTCACTCTGAGTGAGGCTGATACCAACTGCTGCTAAGGCGCGCAAACACCCTGGGAGTGCTGCTGCAACCGGATCCAAAGTAGCTGAAAAATACGCTACTGGTCTGTTTACGCCACCATGGGCTTGGGTCAAGACAGACAAAGAACATGCATCACGTTCATGGCAAAACAATGTGAAAGGCTTCGTGTAATCAGGCATACCTAAAGCTGGAGCCCTGCACATGCATTCTTTCAATTCAACAAAAGCATCCATCTCATCTCCTTTCAGTTCAATCTCATCCAAGGCATCCTTCTGGGTCAATTTCAGTAGAGGCTTTGCTAGAGACGAGAAGTTGGGGATCCACTGGCGACAATATCCCACCATTCCCAAAAACTTCCTCACCTCCTTCCTTGTCTTTGGTGGACTCATTTGGAGTATACTTGTAATTCTTTCCTTCATTATTCTCCGTGACCCTTTCTCTATTTGGTGACCCAAGTATTTCACTTTCTTCTGACAGAACTGTAATTTGGAAGGAGACACCTTATGTCCATTCCTTCCCAAATGGTTCAACAGAGCAATGGTATCGGCTGTGCAGCCACTTTCTGTCTTTGATGCAACCAGTAAGTCATCAATGTACTGTACTAGAATTGACTCGAATGGCAATTCTAATGCTTCCAGGTTTTTCTTTAGGATCTGATTGAATATTGACGGTGACTCAGAAAACCCTTGAGGAATTCGACACCAACTGTACACTCTGTCTAGGAATTTGAAACAAAAAAGGAATTGGCTGTCCTCATGAAGAGGCACAGAAAAGAATGCTTGTGACAAATCGATGACTGAAAACCATTCAGCATCACAAGGAACTTGAAACATTATCACAGCTGGATTCGGTACGACAGGGCAGCACTTGACTATGATGTCATTTATTTTCCTCAAATCCTGCACGAGTCGGACCTTTCCACTCGGCTTTATTAGTCCCATTATTGGTGAATTACATGGACTGCTTAACACTTCTTTCAGTACCCCCTGCTTTACAAATTCGTCAATGAGTTGAGCAACTTTCATGAGGGTATCTTGTGGCATGTGGTATTGTGGGGTCTGGGGAAAGATTGCATTGGGCTTTACAGTCACTTTTACTGGTTCCACTCCTTTCATCAATCCCACCTCTTTCCCTGTCATGTCCCACACTTCCTTTCCGACTGTTTCCCGTAATTCAGCTGGGATGTCTTCTTCAGTTATCATCGGGAAAAGACAAATCAGAGGATACTCTTCATCTACAGTTTCCACCTCATCCCCCTCTACACTATCCTCTTCTTCCCCGTCACTGCTCGTCTGGATTGTTATTCCTTCGTTCGAACACATAATCGAACAACCCAATTTGCACAATAGGTCTCTCCCTAACAGTGCTATCGGGCTTGAGTCACATACCACAAACTGATGTACCCCTTGATAGTTACCGATGCTAACTGGTACCGGATCTGTTATTGGGTTCGTCAGATGTCTGTTTGCTACTCCCACCACTTGAACTGTCCTCCCTGAGAGTGGCAAATTTGGTACTTCACTGCTCTTAACTGTTGAACGTGTGGCTCCCGTGTCAACCAAGAATGAGACACGATGACCCATTACTCTTCCCTCTACGTACGGACCCCTTTGATCAACTTCCAAGGATGCCGCAAGCACACAATCTCCTTCTTCTCCTGAACTTTCACTCTCCCATACGTTATTTATTCCACTCTCACTGTGTAATGGGAACTGTTGTACGGTGCCATTTGTACTCATTACCTGACCCGTTACCTGCGGAGGAACCATCACTTGCTGCTGACTCATTGGTGCCAATGGTATTTGCATTTGCTGATTAGGTACCATAGGTAACTGCTGTTGCATCGGCTGCATTTGCGTCATCTGCATACGAGGCATCTGCATCTGCTGCGGCTGCATAGGTTGTAATCCCTGCAATTGATTTACAGTCTGAAAATTTGGGCTTGGACCTCTCAATTTCGGTCCCCTCATTGTCTGAAATGCATTGACATCATTGTTTTGCTGACCAACACCTACACCTGCACCTGCACCTACACCTGCACCTACACCTGCACCTTCCTGCACCACCATCGGGCACTCGCGTTTCCAATGACCGACGATCCCGCACACGTGACACGGCATCACCTTCTTCATTGCCTGCACACCCGTCACAACAGTGTTCAAATCCGGACCATTATTCACAAAACCTCCTCTGCCTCTGGCCTGTGGCTGAAACGCCATGTTTCCCTGCAACTGCAACTGCGGTTGCGGTACCTGCTGTTGGAACCCTTGCATCCCTTGCAAGCCTTGCAGACCTTGCAGACCTTGCAAACCTGTTTGAGCTGCCTTAAGCTGCATCATCATCACCTTCTCTTTCAACTTTTTCTGTTTCACTTCAATTTCGTCGCTACAGTATTTCGCATAAGTCAAGACCTCGTCAATCGGTTTAGACTGCCAACAAATCAAATGTGACTTTATCATTTGACTTATTTCTGGTCTCAGCCCTTCCACAAATCTGAACACAAAATGGAGCATGTCCTTCGCCTCTATTGTTTCCGTGCCACTGTAATTCTTGAACGCCTTCAACAACCTCTCATAGTAACTATGAATCGATTCTTTAGTCTCTTGGGCAGTTCGGTCAATCTTCTGCCAATCCACGTTTTTCGCGGGTACCTTCGTTTTCAAATGCTCAATCACCTTATAGTACAAGCTCATCACCAAAGGTGATGGTGCACCTGTCTCCCTGTCCCTCTCTGGTTCACTTGTCGGCCAACCTACAGCTCTTTTGCAATCCTCCCACAAATCTGCCGGAACCACAATCTCAAAGAGAGTGTTCAGGTCTTCCCAGAGACATTTTGCAAGCTTCACAAACCTATCAGTCTGCTGATACCATTCAATCGGTTTCTCTCTTAGTTTGGGAAAATCGTCCGTAAAGGACTGAATGTCGCTTCTGTGCCATGGTACATGTACTAATTTTCCCCCTGCTGTCTCCCTCATTGGTAACATTGTTACTGTATCACTACTCTGCGGTCTTTTCTCATTGTGCTCTGTAGCACTGTCCCTCCTCTTTTCCTTCCTCTTTACCCACCTGCTTTCCCATTTGTCTAAACACCTCCACACTTGTGCACTCTGCAGCAATTCTCTAAGGTGTGTCTTCATGCCTGCTGACCTCATGTGTTCAAAATCTGTGGTCCCAAAATCTAGCCTGTAGCTCCTGCTCAAGTGTTTCGTCTTGTCTATGTCAACCCCGTTTCTGTCAGCTGCTTCTTGCAGACTCTTATGTATCTTGTTCACTTCCTTCGTAATCCTGGGACATAGATACCTCAGCTCTTCTTCCGTGTAGGACTCTAACCTGTTCACACCCATAGTCCCTTCCACCAATTCTTGTGCTTCCATGTTCAACCTGACCCTATTCATATAGTCTTCTCCTTTCCCACTAGCTGAATTTTGTGTGGAATTCAGACTGTTGAACCACTGTGTCAGCTGTTGCGCATTCACCCCCATCAGGGTAGCGTTCACATCGACTGCCATCGATGGTTGCGGCAACTTTTCAGTGTTCGATGTGAGAGGTATTATCAGTGGGGGGCTCGACCTCACCAGTGTTGACCGAGCACATATGGGACTAAACTCCATCAAGGATCCAGACCCAGTTGGCTGAGCCGCTATCGGAGTTATCCCCGGAGTGTTTTCTATGCACCTCCTTTCGGTCCCATTCTGCAGCATTGATCCCTGACTGCTCGGACCCAAGTTAGGCTGACTATACAGAGGTACCGCTGGACCTACAGTAATGGGTAGTGATATCGCGTCTGGGTTCTGTCCATTCCCCATGTTCTGTGGCATGTTCATTCCCACACCATGGGTCATCATTGCCGGCATGCCCATCTGACTCCCCGTCATTTGAGCATGTGCATTTCCTCCCTGCATCTGCTTTTGAGGCATCAAAAACTGAGTTGATTCAGCTTGTGCCATTGTTGGGTTGTAACCAGTCTGTACTCCCCTTACGGTTGGATCTAGAATCATTCCTGCACTGTTATCACTACTGTAGTACCCTGGCATCTGCGGCTGATAATTCTCTGCTGGTTTCAACACGGGCACATCTGGATATATTCTCCTAACCTGCGGTATCTGCGGGGTGAACAGCAGACTCGGGTCCTTTGATCCCGATGACGCTCCTGAACTCTGTGTTTCATTGTTCTGTACCGGTGCTGGAGGGGCAGAACTGGTACTTGGACCTTGTCCATTCTCTGCATAAGGCGGTGGACGGTCGTTCAGCAATTGCATTATTAATTCCTCGTCCTCTAACTCCTCTTCTCTTCTCAACTTTTCCTCGTCCTCTCTATCCTTGGAACACTTCCTGTCTGTCTTACAGGTAGCTTTCTTACCTGTCTCCTCTCCTTCCTTAGTAATTGCGGGGAACAATTTTATCCCCTGCAATACATCTGACCTCCACACCTTCTGTGCATTATCCCACCTAGCATCCGCTAGTGTCTTTTCTACCTTCCTCATTCTGGTCTCGAACTTCTTTTGCTGTTGCTGTCTGGCCATTAGTTCCCAAATTGCTAGAGCCTCAAACTGTGCTGGCCTTGGAGGCACCTTCATGTCATACATCGTGAATCTCAAATTCTCTAAAATCCTTATATTGAATGTCCCATGTATCGGGAACGCTACGCTCCCATGTTTTTCTGTCCACTTGTGCCATTGCTTTAGCCAAAGACACGGAGCTACCCCCTTTTCTTCCATTACAATGTAAGCTGGAGTACCTTCGGGTGGCGTCTCCTCTCCTACGCTCGCTTTAATGTAAGACTCCCCCTTCATCGCACTCCTGAATGCTTTAAAGAATTTCATTTTCCCGTCTTTTATTTAACCAAGTTTATAATCAATAGGCGACCTTTAATTCCACAAAATTTATAATCAATAGGTGACTTTAATTCCCGGAATACTCTTCACCTGCCTTTCCCCTTCCAAACGAGTCCCACGGACTGCGTCCAATCCGTGCGCGACCCTTCTCTGCAACCAACCTATCCCAGCGCGGCTCTTAGTGACGTCACACTCACACACACTGCGGCTGACAAAGCCTCGCGGCTAGTCTTCCTTCACTCACCTCCTCTCGTAACAACTTCTGCATGTATCGCGAGCTACCAAAAAAATAAAACAGATCTGTCGGTTTACTACAGGAAGGGTAACACAATCGCTTCAGGACCTTAGGGACCTTTCACTAGCCTCGGGACTTTTCATTAGCCTCTGGCCGCTATTCCGTCTTTCTCAGTCCCCACATTCGCAAGCAAATCTGACCCGCAGACCTACTCTCAACTTGTCAATGATCTGTTCTAGTGCACTTAGAATCTTGTCAAAGCCCGAAGTCGAAGTTTCTTTCACTCCCTAACACACGTACCGACTTATTGACCACGCCCGATCAACCTACTAAACCGCCCAGACCACCACATAGATCAACATACTCCGGAGTCTCTTGACCTCGCAGGGCCCGTCTCAACAACAACAACCACGTGGACCTTTTTATGCACAAAGCGCCAGACGCACATGAAGTTCGACGACTTCCCTACTCTCACACTCGGAGCCCCACCTCCGCTAACTCTATGAAGTTCGACGACTTCTCTACTTCTACACTCGGAGTCGCACCTCCGCTATCCTTAAAAAGAAAATCCTCGCAACCTTTTCACACACCCTGCGGCAATAAGCTGTGCAAGCGCAAAACCCTAACTTCACTCATACCATCACTAGTACCGCCAACGCTGATCCCACACCTCCGTTCTCTCCATTCGCAAGCTCCGAGATCCCGGGAAAGTCGCGGTGGACCTAGCCCATCATCATCTTGTCAATCCGTTTTATCCAAGAAAATCTAATTCAACCTCTCGAATGGGGTCTCAAAAATGCGTAACCGTTAATTCAACACCATGTACTTTAAGGGTACAGGGTCCCAAAAGACGTAACCATCCTCTGCTACCATCTACTGATAGAGCGGTCCGTAGTAATAATTTACCTGTGTTTGGACGCTCTTTAGGCCGATGAATCTTTTGACTTAGTGGGAACTCTTTGTACTCTTAATCGATCAATCTCATCAAAATCAATAATCAATAACGAACATAAGCCACACCTTGAACGACATAACACTTTACAATTAATCCAGAATACATTTCGGCGAACTCTGACCTTTCAGTCAGGAATAACCACACCAGTTTATTGCAAAGTTAGTGAATTTATTTCCCTATATTAACAAAGCTAGCACAATATAAATGTGTCTCAACACCAAATGATAAACACATATGAACATTAATAGCTGTCCATAACGTCGAAACAAGTGTAATCTATGAAGCATTTGAATCACAAGGCATTCGATAATGGCAATGCAAATCACTAATACGATAATCTGTAATGAACTAATGGCATACATTTAGTCAGCATAACAAGATCTCAAATTGCATCGTGCGACATATGGAATTCTCGTCTAACCTCAAATTAGCATCGGCATGTGGGACTTCATGCAAAAACAATTTAGCAACATTAATTTAGAAAACTCCTAGCTAGGGCCCTTATCAAAATCAGCAGTTGGTTACCTAAAAGAAACACAATGCAATTTTACAATTTCCTTTCATATTTACCAATTACGATCAGCATACAAGGAAGTCTTCGTCTCACAGGTACCGTTCTTCAGTCAGCATGGGTACCGTTTCTCGATCAGCATGGGACGGGACAAAGGGGCAGGGTGAACGGGGCAATTGCCTCACGGCGGCAAGATAAAACTACTACTTCATGCAAAGGGATCAAATCAAAGTTACAGTCTCTAGGGCAAGAATCATTTAAAGTCTCTTTCTCTCGATTAGAGAAAGCATCAAAGTCTCTCAAAATGGCGTCGCAGCAAAGTGGGCCATAATAGCTACGAAGTCAAAATGGCGTAGTGTCCGGGTAATGGCCGATAATAGCTGTAATGGCCTCCCTTCTTCTCGTGCACCTGGTTTTAATAGACAACAGTTCAAGTCCTGTAGGGTCTCCATTGGAGGGTTCATAGGTTAGCTTCAAATTGACCAATCAAAAGCGACAGTTCTCAAGCTTTTACTTAAGCATACATTATCCTTGGAGATGGGTACGCAAGTTGCAACATTGTCTCCCAATTAGCTTACTTTCAGAGCCTCCATTGTCCGCACCTGCAAGTCGACCTTGAATTAAAGAGAAAATATGCCAGGCTGGCACTAACTTTAAGATAAGCATGTGAACAGTTTCTGTGGAAAAGTACAGCTTCAAGCAAAAAAATACACGTTTATTAGCACAGTGGAAAAATACGAGCATCTAAACCGTGAGACCAGGCAACTAGGCCAAAGCCTCCGCTAAAGTAATGCTAAGCTAAAACATTTCAAACAAGCAAATCGTAGCACACGTTTATGATTATGTCGGATTAGTGCAATTCTAATTCACCACGTTATATAAAGCAAGCGTATAAATGATGGCAAACTACTCTGAGGGCACATTTTGTCCCCGTACAATCTTTATTAGTTCGGTTAATGTCACACATGATTATTTCAGCACTACGTTTAAGCGTTAATAAATCAAAACCTTCATTTTCTGCTTCATCAGAGGGACCAGTCAGCTGGGAGGCAGGAGGGTGGGAAAGGTGCTCCGCGGGAAGGGGGTCAGGATCACAGAGGCAGGAGCGGTGTGGAAGGGGGGGCAGAAGACAGGAGGGGAGATGGAAAAGAAAAGGAAAAACAAGTGAAAAAAGGCAGAAAAGCAAGAGTAAAAGAGGGCAGAGGAAAGGATGAGAGATGGAAAAGAAAAGGAAAAAACAAGTGAAAAAACCCAAAAAAGCAAGAGTGAAAGAGGGTAGAGGAAAGGAGGAGAGATGAAAAAAATGAGTGAAAAAAGGCAGAAAAGCAAGAGTGAAAGAGGGCAGAGGAAAGGAGGAGAGATGGAAAAGAAGAGGAAAAACGAGTGAGAAAAGGCAGACGAGCAAGAGTGAAAGAGCGACAGAGAGAAAACTCCTTACTTGTGACCCACTAGACCACCAGGGATGAAGCGCAGGGACGAGCCTGCGGGTGGAGGAGGGCCTTGAACTGAGAGTCAGGAGACCCTCAGTTTGTAACAGGCAAAAGGCAGAGGCAGCTGCAGCAGCAGCCAATGGAGCTGGGGAGGGCAGCAGATGCCAACCAGGAGGTCAGTGCAGCTGCCCTCTCACAGCACTGCGGACGGCATTAAAAAGGGGGGCGGTGCCGGGGGAGTGGTCAGCTGGGAGGCGGGAGGGTGGGAAAAGGAGCTTTGCGGGGGTGGGCAGAGGGGCAGAGGAAAGGAGGGGAGAAAGGAAAAGGAAAAGAAAAAACAAGTGAAAAACGAGGGAAAACTAGTGAAAGAAGGCAGAAAAAGCAAGCGTGAAAGAGTGATAGAGAGAAATACTTACTTGTGATGGCCCCTAGACCACCAGGGATGAGGTGCAGGAATGAGTCTGTGGGTGGAGGAGGGCCTCGAACTGAGAGTCAGGAGGTTCTCAGTTCGCTTGCAGTCAGAAACAGAGGCAGCAGCAGCCAGAGGAGCTGGGGAGGGCAGCAGACGCTGACCAGGTCAGTGGAGTTGCCCTCTCACAGCGCTGCGTCCGCCATTAAGAAGGGGGTGGGGGAGCGGACAGTTGGGAGGCGGGACGGCGGGAAAAGGAGCCTCGTAGGGGTGAGGGGGGCAGAGGAAAGAAGGGGAGAAAGGAAAAGAAAACCGAGGAAAAACGAGTGAAAAAAAGCAGAAAAGCAAAAGTGAAAGAGCGACAGAGAGAAATACTTACTTGTGATGGCTACTAGACCACCAGGGATGAGGTGCAGGGACAAGGCTGCGGGTTGAGGAGGGCCTAGAACCGAGAGTAAGGGGGCTCTCAGATTGTCCCAGTCAGAAGGCAGAGGCAGCAGTGGCAGCCAGAGGAGCTGGGGAGGGCAGCGGACGCTGACCAGGAGGTCAGTGCAGTTGCATACATAATATAAAAGATGACAACCTACAAAGCAGTTCAAAAGTGTGAAATGATAGCAAAAAATAGCAACAACACAAGAGATGTGGCAAATTCCGCCAACAGCAAACTATTCTGATATCAAAATCCTCTATGGGTCTGCTATGGACAGAATTTAAGGATGAGTCTATGCAGGAAGTTATCAGAAGGAACGGACGTAAGAATTTAAACCGCAGAAATACCTAGATGAGAATACAAAAGAAAAATACCGATAACCAGTTATCCCTTCCCAGATTTACGTGCTTTAACCAGAGCAAACTCAAAAACACACATCAGTGTTATCTAAAAGTTGCAGATAGAGTAGCAATATTCTGCACTGCCCCAGATTCACTAAATAGTCACGCAGCGCAGGGCAGCAGCGAAAAATACTGCTCTGTGTGAGAAGGAGAAAGCAAGAGCGTGCCATATTTACAGAAATATGGCTCTCTCCTCCCCTCTCCCTAGTGCTGGTGCTGTTTAGCTGCGGTATGCCACACACACACCTTTGCGCCATAGTGGAAGGATGTGTGCGTGAGTCTAGCCCAGGTTTGGTACTGTAAGGGTACCCATACACTACAAAATACTATACGTAACCACACTTTTGAAACGTTTCCTATGTTGTATGTGTGCTTCACTGTGCAGCACGCAAGCAAAGTCGAATAAAAAAGGAGAAATAAAAACATTTCTCCTTTTAACAACTGCTTTCACATGGAGTTAACTTTTGGCGCAAAACCCTGTCTACTATTGTTTGTAGGGTTTTGCGTCAAAAGGCATGGGTGGTTGCATGGGAACACCCATGTAACACCCCCTTGTCCCTAAGTAACGTAAGGTAGGGCTTTGCCTAGCTTTGCATTACCTTTAGGGTACCTGTTTAGCGCTGGAAAGTAAATAGGTAAAAAAAGTTATGCATCGATTCACGTCACTTTTGTGACGCAAACGCAGTGTAAAATCTTAGTAAATATATCCCTAAGTGCTTTAAAAAGGGTTTTAACTAGAAGTCAAAATACAGTGTCAAATATTTACAAAAAAACATAAAATGTATTAAAGACTGGGAGGACTCATTATCATACAGAAAACCTGGCAGGCTCCTACCAAACGTACCGGGTCTAAGAGGGAAACTTAACCCCTTGGGCACCAAGGACAAGCTGGTCTCGCCCTCGGCCACGGTCACCATGCGCCAAGGATGAGACCAGCTCGTCCTGCACCTGGCCCACAAGGGAGAGCACTAGTGCTCCCCCGTGGGTCACCCACCCCCTTCCCATGGGCAGGGATGGCAGGGGAAGTGCTTCACCTGCTACCCTGACCCCTCTCAGGCCCCCCCAGTGATGTCTGCTGACCTCATCAGAGGTCGTCCCCTATGCGCTGGAAGCTTTAGCTTCCAGCGCGATCAGAAGAGAAACACTTTAATTTCTCTTCTGATCGGGGTGGGGGAGATCAGAAAGGCATGGAAGGAAAGGAAAGGCTTTTCCTTTCCTTTCATGTCTCTCTAAGCATTCCTGCAGTACGACCGTATAGCGATCGTGCTGCAGAAATGCCCACTAGACACCAGGGATTGTGTTTACATTTTGTAAACACATGATGGGAGTGGCCCCTTGGGCAAGGGTCCCTCCCCTGGGGAGCATTTTTTTTAAGGCCTTTTCTGCCCACCTTTGGGGCAGATCAGCCTATTTATATTAGGCCAATCTACCCCCAAGGGGAGCAGAAACCACTAGACACCAGGGATTTATTTTTTGCGCCAATTTCACGCAAGGGGAGTGACCCCTAAGGTAAGGTCGCTCCCCTGCGGGCAATTTTATTTTAGGCCAGCCTACTTTTATTAGGCCAATCGGCCCCCAAGGTGGGCAGAAACCACTAGACGCCAGGGATTTTTTTTTCTTTAGTATTTTAAGTAAGGGGCGAGGTCCCTTGGGCAAGGGCCAATTATTTTAGGACATAGCTGCCCATGTGGGCCAGAAAGCATTTAGGCACCAGGGATTGGTGTGTCTGTGTGTATGTCTCCCTCCCCATGGGGGCACATCACTGTTGGCCATTTCTGCCCCCCTCATGTTTGTAAGGCCCATCAGCCCCCAAGGGGGGCAAAAAGTCCACTAGACACCAGGCAATATATATTTGTTTTTTTAAATAAAGGGGGACAACGTTTTTGGGCAGATGGGACAATTACCCCCGATCCACTCCCTGGGGGGGGAGGGGGGGTGGCAGAAAGCCTATTAGATGCCAGGGAATAAAAAAAAAAAAAACAGTCTTTCAGCTCTCCCCCTTCCACGCTAAAAGATCTTATTCTAACGGCAAGTAAGAGGACATTTGAGTATTTTGGGTTTTGATTTTACATTTGGGCCATAAGAGCTTGGCTAACACTCAAAATCGTCCCACTTGGAATGGTGAGGGCTGCACTTTTTGGACTTTAGGATGCTGCCATCTAGAAAAATCTACGCGACATAGACACATCTGAACAATAAACACCTGGGTGTGTCCAGGGTGGTGTGCTTCACATGCACCCCCACACCATTTTCTAACCCACAATGCCCTGCAAACCTCCACATTTTCCCCACATTTTTGTGATGGAACCTTCCAGAATCTGCATGAATCCACAAAATTCCTACCACCCAGCAGTCTTGCATCTTTACCGATAAAAATTGTGCCCCACTTGACAGCCCTTTTGAACGCACTTTGGTTCCCTTTCAATTTCAATATGTTTTTGGCTCTTCCCTGTTACAGGCACTTGGCCCACCTACACAAGTGAGGTATTATTTTCATCGGGAGACTGACTGGAACGTTAGGTGGTAGGAAATTTGTGCCAGTGCGTGATCCCTCACAAAAATGTGGGGAAAATGTGATTTGTTTTTTTAGATAAATTTGAGGTTTGCTGAGGACTCTGGGTAAGAAAACATTGGAGGATCCACACAAGTCATACCTCCCTGGACTCCCTCTGGTGTCTAGTTTTCAGAAATGTCTGGGTTCTGTAGGTTTCCCTAGATGGCTGCTGAGCCCAGGACCAGAAACGCAGGTGCCCCCCCCACTGCAAAAACAGGTAGTTTTGAAATTGATAATTTTGATGTGTCCACATAGTGTTTTGGCGCATTTCCTGGTGCGAGCACTAGGTCTACCCACACAAGTGAGGTACCATTTTTATCGGGAGATGTGGGGGAATGCGGGTAGAAGAAAGTTTGTGGCTCCACTCAGATTCCAGAACTTTGCAGCACCGAAATGTGAGGAAAAAGTGTTTTTTTGCCAATTGTTGAGGTTTGTAAAGGATTCTGGGTTACAGAACCTGGTGAGAGCGCCACAAGTTACCCCATCCTGTGTTCCCCTCATTGTTTAGTTTTCATAAATGCCCAGGTTTGCTAGGTTTCCCTAGGTGCTGTATGAGCTAGAGGCCAATATCCACATCTAGCACTTTGCAACAAACAGGTTCGTTTTCATAAGAAAAATTTGATGTCTCCATGTTGTGTTTTGGACGCTTCCCTGTCGCGGACACTAGGCTTACCCACACCAGTGAGGTACCATTTTTATCGAGAGACTTGAGGTATGCTGGGTAGAAGGAAATTTGTGGCTCCTCCCAGATTCCAGAACTTTCCAACACCGAAATGTGAGGAAAAAATGTTTTTTGTTGCTAAACTTTGAGGTTTGCAAAGGATTCTGGGTAACACCCCACCTTGGATTCCCCTACATGTCTAGTTTTCAGAAATGCACAGGTTTGGTAGTTTTCCCTAGGTGCCGGCTGAGCTAGAGGCCAAAATCTACAGCTAGGCACTTTGCAAAAAACACGTCAGATTTCAATGAGAAAATGTGATGTGTCCATGTTGTGTTTCCTGTCGCGAGCATTAGACATACCCACGCAAGTGAGGTACCATTTTTATCGGGAGACTTGGGGGAAACACAGAATAGCAAAACAAGTGTTATTGCCCCTTATCTTTCTCTACATTTTTTCCTTCCAAATGTAAGACAGTGTGTAAAAAAGACGCCTATTTGAGAAATGCCCTGTAATTCACATGCTAATATGGGCACCCTGGAATTCAGAGATGTGCAAATAACCACTGCTTCTCAACACCTTATCTTGTGCCCATTTTGGAAATACAAAGGTTTTCTTGATACCTATTTTCACTCTTTATATTTCAGCAAATGAATTGCTGTACACCCGGTATAGAATTTAAACCCATTGCAAGGTGCAGATCACTTATTGGCTCTGGGTACCTAGGGTTCTTGACGAACCTACAAGCCCCATATATCCCCACAACCACAAGAGTCCAGCAGACGTAACAGTATATCGCTTTAAAAAATCTGACATCGCAGGAAAAAGTTACAGAGTAAAACGTGGAGAAGAGTGGCTGTTTTTTTCACCTGTATTTTGGCTAATTTCTTGGTCTCCTTCAGGGGAAGCCACAAAGTATAGGTAACTCTAGAATCCCTAGGATGTTGGGAAAAAGGACGCACATTTGGCGTGGGTAGCTTATGTGGACAAAAAGTTATGAGGGCCTAGGCGCGAACTGCCCCAAACAGCCAAAAAAAGGCTTGGCACCTGAGGGGGAAAAGACTTGGCAGCGAAGGGGTTAAGATGAACAAGCCTTTTATCTCTAACAAAATATTTATAAAGATAACGTGAAAAAATCTATATCATCAGCCAATTTACAGAATCTGTGCTGGATAGAGCAAAACACAACCTTTTAGTTTCTATATCAGTCATCCATTTCAGGGTTAGCAAACAGATTCAATATTGGCACCCAATTTCGATGTAAGTAGCCAACACATATTTCGCCGGATAAACCGCTTCTTCAGAACTGAAAAATGATCAATGACTTTAAGATGACGTTACATTATTGTAATGCGTGAAAGATGTGTTCTGTTATTGAGTCTTGCTATGCCCCTGTGTGTTGCTTTCCTTTTCCCTCGTCTGTTGTAATGTTAACGTGTGCATTGTGCTCAGACAGACCTAGTGTTTACTTTGTTGAAACTTCTATAGCTGTTATTGTGTGACCTGCTCCCATGCACTGTTGGGTGTAACTAGAGGATTACTTCTAGCTTTCATCAATATTGTGTGGACACCTGGGATGCCTCCATTTAGGTAAATCTAGATGTGATAAAAACAGTCATTGCAAACACAAAGTTAGAGATCATTCTAATGCCCTCTCCAGCTCCAAATCATCAACTCTTTTCTAGACTAGGCCACTCTTCTGGATTTCCTCAAAAGAGGAAACATGTGTTCCCTGCTTACAAAGTCCAATGCAAACTAAGATGAGTTTGAAAACTACAAACCCATCACAGCCCGCCCTTTCCTCTATCAATCATTAATGAAAGTTGTGCAGCCAGTCCGATAGAAGAATACACCAGTAAAATCATCTCCTAGGTGACTTTAAATTTGGGTTCCATGAGGGTCACAGCACTGATGTTTCCAACTTCGAATTTGAAGTTGATGATCTACGTCTCACTGATGATGGAAAATGTGGCCACCTAATTCTCCTATGAACCAGCATCATCTCCTTAAACAAAATCTTAGAAAGAGGACAGCAAGCTTCAGCCTACTGTCAATACTTGAGAATACCCAAATAACTCAAAAATATATTCGCCTGAGCCTAGATGGAGCCAAAATCCAGCACCCAAATGGTTCTTCTGATCACCCACTATCGTTATTACCACCTCTCCATTTACCTCATTAAGGTCCTTATCCTACAAAGGTGATTTGAACTTCATATCTTGAGGACATTCATGGCCACATTCTATTTAAAATGGCTACATTTTTAGCCCTGCCCCATATATGTATATATTGAATTACTAAACAACTGTACAAATGTTGTAGATGATAGGGGTAACAGGACATGGCTACGGAAAAAGAGGAAGAAAGATGGGGCAAGGGTAGCCTCCTATCAAGGAGGAGAGGGTTTCTCCTTGTCCATATGGTTTCTGGGTAGGTATAAATAAAGTTACTAATCAATGAGGTGTTGCTTGAAGGGAAGAGTCTCCCGTTTTCTGAAGCGTGTGGTGACAGATGAGAGCACAGGGCACAAACCAGCTTTATCAGTTCCTGTCTCCTGCCAGTGCTGTTGTAAATTCCTTTTGAAATGGCTTTGTTTATTCATCTGACTGCTGCTTCTCACTGTATCAGCAGCTCACCTGAACTCTAAATTTAAGCTCATAAGGATGCTCTATCTTTGCAACTCTTTCTTTCTTTCTTCCTTTCTCTCTCTCTTTCTTTCTTTCTTTCTTTCTTTCTTTCTTTCTTTCTTTCTTTCTTTCTTTCTTTCTTTCTTTCTTTCTTTCTTTCTTTCTTTCTTTCTCCCCTTCTTTTTTTCCCTTTTATCTTTTTCTTTCTTTCTCCCTTGTATTCCTCCTTCATTCCTTCTTTCTTTTTGCTTTCACTCTTGCCTTCTTTCTTTCTTTCCTTGCATTTTGCTTTCACTCTTGCCTTCCTCTTTTCTTTCGTTCTTTGTTCTTGTATTCCTCTTTCTTTCTTTCTTTGCTTTGCTTTGTTCCCTTTTATGTTTTTCTTTCTCTTTCTTTCTCCCTTGTATTCCTCTTTCTTTTCTTCTTTCTTTTTGCTTTCACTCTTGCCTTTTTTTCTTTCCTTGCTTTTTGCTTTCACTCTTGCCTTCCTCTTTTCTTTCGTTCTTGTATTCCTTTTTCCTTCTTTCTTCCTTTCTTTCTCTTTCTTTCTTTATTTCTTTCTTTCTTCCTCACCTTCTTTCCCAAAGGCAATCGGGAAGGTAGCCAATGCCAGACCGATTGGCTTTTTAAAAACTCTGCGTTAGCCAAGACCTTTCGATTTCAATAAAATTATGTGTATAACTTAGCTCGCTATAAGGGTTTTCAGCCAGACTCCGTCCATTGGTCTTTGGTTCTGTCATTCACATTGTTCTTCCACCCACCTCAGCATGCAGCAAGGGGCACCTTTCAACAAGGAGGACCTCAGCGTAGATTAGTTCCCTTCAGTGCCAGGGAGTAGTACTATCTCAAAATGTGCTTTTTTATTTCAAGACAACATTTTTGCCTTTAGCCATTGCTTTTGTTTAGATTGATGATGGCCCGGCAACTCCTTTTCAGAATAACCTTTTTTTGTTCATCTGTAATTGGATACAATTTTCTTTACCTTTGCTGTGTTGCTTGATTTAAATTGTTGCCATTGCAGGATTTCTTTCACCTCCCCCACCCCCTGGAGGTAGTGGGGACCTGAAGCTCAGTCTTATTGCAAGTTTTAAGGTGTGGGGCTCTATAGCCCTACTCACATTCCCATAGTTAATGTTCCAGGTTGATACTCAATGTTGCTGCTCCACCCTTTTTGTGGGGGTTGAAGTTCTAATTTTAGAAAGGAACTAGTCCGGCAAGGGGGGGCATTGGTGCAGGCGGAGGATGGGGTGGATGTATTGTGTTATTAATAGTCACTACCTTCCCACTACTGCTACCCTTCCAGAGTATTGGGCCTGGGATTGCTCTGCACCTGGGGATAGGCAGGGGTGGCTCCTCCGTTATGTCAGCAGGAGCTGCAAACCTTTAGAAATAAAACGATAATAAAACCTGTTTATTATTGTTTTATTTCTAAAGGCGCATGGCCATGGGGGGCACTCCCCTCAGTGCGCTTGTATGTATGATTGGCCGGCCGTGTTGGGCCGGACAAACACACATGCGCACAAGGGCTCTCTCCAACTCGGCACTATGTTGCCGAGTTGGAGAGAGCCGGCCCAAGCTTCCAGTCTGAGTTGGAGCATCCAGCCAGGGCGCTCCAGCCAATCATAACGTTGCTTTGAGCAGCGTCATGATTGGTGCTACGCAGGCTGCGAGCCTGTGCTTGGAGAGTGATGGCTGTGGCGCTGCGACTTTGAGATAATTTTAATATTTTTTGATGTATATGTTTTTATTATTTTTGTTTTGTTTCCCCCCACCCCGCCACTTTGCTGAGTCGCCGTCCGAAACTGGGGATAGGGTGTAGTGTCCTGCTGGACACAATTTAGTGTTTGTCACACAGCCAGTACTTGAGGGCTTGACCTTATACCCACCCCACACCCATCCACCGCAGGCGTCACCGGGCAGGTGACCCTGCCAATAAAAGAGCCAGAGTGCATGTGCTTGTGGCTAGCTCTGTAACTCCCAAAGCAGCGCCTGTGTCTTTATTATCCAGCATGTGGGCCTAGGGCCCGCAACACAACAGAAGGGGTACCATACACTAGCTCTAGAAGTACTTTCCAGGAAAGTGGCCACACTGTGCGGCTCTTTGTGAACATGAACAAAGGCAGTGTGATTGGAACAGCATAATTTCACTTCTGCTGTAGGAGAAACCGGTCTGCATTTAGGTGCCCATTGTTTCAGGGCCAACCTGGGCGTTGTGCGAATTTATCAAATTCCCACGCAGCAATACTGCATGAAACTTTTCATAACTTCAGACAGCGTGTGCCACCAGCGTACTATGCAAAAGAAACTGATGACTACCATGGAGGTCTGAAAACCCTCCAGCAAGTGAAGCCTCTCTTAAAGAGCTGTAATTATCCAGGAAGGGAAGAGCTGATTTTGATTCATGTTTTCATTATAATTACTATTATTTTAAGAACAGGCTTTCCACACAAGCTCTGCAAATGTTAATATCCCACAGAGTACCTTCATATCTAAAAAGTTACAGCTTCTGTCATAATAGCCGTTTTGAGTTAATTATTCATTTGCAATAAGCTGTCAAGTTTGATGCATATTTTAAGATTTTTCTTAGTCAATTTTAAACAGATTGAGGATGTATGTGCATTTCAGGCCCGTTTATGTAATTGTATCTCTCTCCCCCTTGGTTCAGCAGAGTCTGGAAACTTAGAGACCTCAGGGAAGAGTGAATCAGTGAGATAAATGAGTTTGATGCACAATTTGGGGCCCTTGCGAACTCTAAGTAGCCAATGGCATCTCTCTAAGTGTCCCAGCACTGAGGCTCTGGGGAATGTCAAGAGTAGGTGAAGTCCTATGGTACCACTACGGGGCACCAGAGTTTGTGTCCATGCAAGAAACAGCCCAAATCCTGGGCCTTATTTATGAATGAGTTGCTTGTCTCTTTCACCACGCAACGGGGTGCAATCGCGACGTCGTGGTGCAAGACGCAACTACAAAAAGTGATTTATCAAGTCACGCAAGGCCACCTTGTGTGGCTTTATAAATCAGGAGTAACGCAACACAGCACAAATTGATGAGTTGTAATCCTCTGCCTAAGGAGGCATTCCATGTGTAGATTGTGGATGTTCTCAAGGAGCACATTCCCAGATTTACCATTAGTGTCAGACCTTGGTATGCGCCAAAACTGATAGCACCTCCTGAGGTGAGGTGTAACGAGGAGGAATATGTTTGTTTCTCCTCCTTGCTTCCTCTATCTATGTGTGCTGGATTCTGCAGCACACATAGAAAGAGGACTATGCCTCAGGGGATTGTTTTTGTGCAGGAAGGTGTCCTTTCCTGCACAAAAACAATCCTGTCTGCAATGCGGGCACCCTTGCACCATGGTGCAAGAATGCCTACGTTGGAGCTAGGCAGCCAAAAGTATGCCAGCTCTGGGAAAAAGCAGAAATGAGCCTTATTATTTTAAATTCCAGCCCGTTCCCTGTCGCAGTGCAGCTCAGCAAGGCGACTCGCTGTGCTGCTCTGCCTGATCATTTCATTAATCGGGCCCCAAACTGGGGTTTGCGTCAAGTACTAAGGCCTTCTTCTAGCAGGTGCAAACTTGGAAAAATGCTTTAAATGCTCCAAGCATTCCAGATATTGCCTGCGTGCTGCGCCATTAAAAAAACATAAAATGTGTGCTATGTTTAACCCGTAGGGTGCCTTGGACGAGGTCACCTCGTCCTACACCTGGGAACTGGGGGGAGCGCTAGCTCTCCCCCCATGTGCACCCCACCCACCCCCCAAAGGCAGGGATGGAAGGGGAAGCCCTTCCCCTTCCACCCCTGACCCCCCCCGCACCTCCCTGTGACGTCTGATTTGTCACAGGGCCTCCTCTGAGCTTCCAGCGCGATCAGAAGAGAAATGCTTTGCATTTCTCTTCCGATCACGTGGGGGAGTCCGGAGAGGATTCAAAGGGAAGGAAAGGAATTTCCTTCCCTTTGAAGTCTCTCACTGCGTTTTGGCAGCCGGATTGAAAGCAATCCGGCTGTCAAAACGCCCACTAGACACCAGGGATTTTATTTTATATTTTTGTAACTGACATAAGGGAGCGACCCTTTGGGCAAGGGTCGCTCCCAAGGGGGACATTTTTTTGGAAGGCCTTTTCTGCCCCCCCCCCCCAGGGGGGGCAGAAACCTCTAGTTACCAGGGATAAAAAAAAAAAATTCCTTTTTGTGTTGTTTTGTTTTTTTAGAGGTGGGGAGCGACCCCTTAGGCAAGGGTCGCTCCCCTAGGGGGCAAATTATATTTAGGCCATTTCTGCCCCCCTTGGGGGCAGATTGGCCTATTTTTATGAGGCCAATCTGCCCCCAAGGGGGACAGAAACCACTAGACACCAGGGAGTCTTTTTTTTTTTACGTGAATTTCACGTAAGGGGAGCGACCCCTTAGGCAAGGGTCGTTTCCCTGGGGGTCAAATTTATTTTAGGCCATTTCTGTCCCCCTGGGGGCGGATCAGCCTATTTTGATTAGGCCGATCTGCCCCCAAGGGGGGCAGAAACCACTAGGCACCGGGGATTTTTATTTTTTATTTTTTACAGATGGGGAGCGACCCCTTGGACAAGGGTCGCTCCCCTGGAGGGGAAAATTGTATTTACGCCATTTCTGCCCCCTTTGGGGGCAGATCGGCCGATTTTTGCAACGCCAATCTGCCCCGAAGGGGGGCAGAAACCACTAGGCCCCTGGGATTTTTTTTTTGCTCCAATGTCACGCAGGGGGAGCGACCTCGTAGGCAAGGGTCGCTCCCGGGGGGGATGGGGTGGGTGGGGGGCAAATTTATTTTAGGCCATTTCTGCCCCCCCCGGGGGCAGAAACCTCTAGGCGCCAGGGCAAAATTTTATTTTGTGGTTTTTTTTGGTTTGTTTTTTTAGAGATGGGGAGCGACCCATTAGGCAAGGGTCGCTCCCTTGTGGGGTAAATTGTATTTAGACCATTTCTGCCCCCTTGGGGGCAGATCGGCCGATTTTAGGTCAATCTGCCCCCAAGGGGGCAGAAACCACTAGGCACCGGGGATTATTTTTTTGCGCCAATGTCACGCAGGGGGAGTGACCCTGTAGGCAAGTGTCGCTCCCAGGGGAGGGTTGGGGGTTGGGGGGGGCAAATTTATTTTAGGCCATTTCTGCTCCCCCTGGGGGCAGATCGGCCTATTGTTATTAGGCCGATCTGCCCCCAGGGGGGGGCAGAAACCTCTAAGCGCCAGGGCAATTTTTATTTGTGTGTTTTTTTTTGTTTCTTTGTTTTTTTAGAGATGGGGAGTGACCCATTAGGCAAGGGTGGCTCCCCTGAGGGGCAAATTGTATTTAGACCATTTCTGCCCCCCTTGGGGGCAGATCGGCCGATTTTAGGTCAATCTTCCCCCAAGGGGGCATAAACCACTAGGTACCGGGATTTTTTTTTTGCGCCAATGTCACGCAAGGGGAGCGACCACGTAAGCAAGGGTCGCTCCCGGGGGGGTTGGGGGGGTGGGGGTGCATATTTATTTTAGGCCATTTCTGCCCCCTGGGGCCGGCTGAGCTAGAGGCCAAAATCCACAGGTAGGCACTTTGCAAAAAACACCTCTGTTTTCTGTGAAAAATTTGATGTGTCCACGTTGTGTTTTAGGCCATTTCCTTTCGTGGGCGCTAGGCCTACCCACACAAGTGAGGTACCATTTTTATCGGGAGACTTGGGGGAACGCTGGGTGGAAGGAAATTTGTGGCTCCTCTCAGATTCCAGAACTTTCTGTCACCGAAATGAAAGGAAAAAGTGTTTGTTTTGGCCAAATGTTGAGGTTTGCAAAGGATTCTGAGTAACAGAACCTGGTCAGATCCCCACAAGTCACCCCATCTTGGATTCCCCTAGGGTTCTAGTTTTCAAAAATGCACTGGTTTGCTAGGTTTCCCCAGGTGCCGGCTGAGCTAGAGGCCAAAATGCACAGGTAGGCACTGTTTTCTGTGAAAAAATGTGATATGTCCACGTTGTGTTTTGGGCCATTTCCTTTCGTGGGCGCTAGGCCTACCCACACAAGTGAGGTACCATTTTTATTGGGAGACTTGGAGAAACGCTGGGTGGAAGGAAATTTGTGGCTCCTCTCCGATTCCAGAACTTTCTGTCACCGAAATGTGAGGAAAACATGTTTTTTTAGCCAAATCTTGAAGTTTGCAAAGGATTCTGGGTAATAGAACCTGGTCAGAGCCCCACAAGTCACCCTATCTTGGATTCCCCTAGGTCTCTAGTTTTCAAAAAAGCACAGGTTTGGTAGGTTTCCCTAGTTGCCGGCTGAGCTAGAGGCCAAAATCTACAGGTAGGCACTTTGCAAAAAACACCTCTGTTTTCTTTCAAAAAATGTGATGTGTCCACGTTGTGTTTTGGGGCATTTCCTGTCACGGGCGCTAGGCCTACCCACACAAGTGAGGTATCATTTTTATCGGGAGACTTGGGGGAACGCTGGGTGGAAGGAAATTTGTGGCTCCTCTCAGATTCCAGAACTTTCTGTCACCGAAATGTGAGGAAAATGTGTTTTTTTAGCCAAATTTTGAGGTTTGCAAAGGATTCTGGGTAACAGAACCTGGTCAGAGCCCCACAAGTCACCCCATCTTGGATTCCCTTAGGTCTCTAGTTTTAAAAAATGCACAGGTTTGGTAGGTTTCCCTAGGTGCCGGTTGAGCTAGATACCAAAATCTACTGGTAGGCACTTTGCAAAAAACACCTCTGTTTTCTGTCAAAAAATGTGATGTGTCCACGTTGTGTTTTGGGGCATTTCCTGTCGCGGGCGCTAGGCATACCCACACAAGTGAGGTATCGTTTTTATCGGGAGACTTGGGGGAACATAGAATAGCAAAACAAGTGTTATTGCCCCTTGTCTTTCTCTACATTTTGTCCTTCCAAATATAAGAGAGTGTGTAAAAAAAGACGTCTTTTTGAGAAATTCCCTGTAATTCACATGTAGTATGGTCACCCCGGAATTCAGAGATGTGCAAATAACCACTGCTCCTCAACACCTTATCTTGTGCCCATTTTGGAAATACAAAGGTTTTCTTGATAGCTATTTTTCACTCTTTATATTTCAGCAAATGAATTGCTGTGTACCCGGTAAAGAATGAAAACGCACTGCAGGGTGCAGCTCATTTATTGGCTCTGGGTACCTAGGCTTCTTGATGAACCTACAAGCCCTGTATATCCCCGCAACCAGAAGAGTCCAGCAGCCGTAACGGTATATTGCTTTCAAAAATTTGACATTGCAGGAAAAAGTTACAGAGTAAAACGTAGAGAAAAATTGCTGTTTTTTTACCTCAATTTCAATATTTTTCTTTTTCAGTTGTTATTTTCTCTAGGAAACCCTTGTAGGATCTACACAAATTACCCCTTGCTGAATTCAGCATTTTGTCTACTTTTCGGAAATGTTTAGGTTTCTGGAATGCAGCATTGGTTTCATGCCCATTTCTGTCACTGACTGGAAGGAGGCTGAAAGCACAAAAAATCGTAAAAATGGGGTATGTCCCACTAAAATGCCAACTTTGTGTTGAAAAATTGGGTTTTCTGATTCAAGTCTGCCTGTTCCTGAAAGCTGGGAAGCTGGTGATTGTAGCACCGCAAACCCTTTGTTGATGCCGTTTTCAGGGAAAAAACCACAAGCCTTCTTCTGCGGCCACTTTTTCCCATTTTTAAAAAAAAAACGAAATTTTCACTGTATTTTGGCTAATTTCTTGGCCTCCTTCAGGGGAACCCACAAAGTCTGGATACCTCTAGAATCCCTAGGATGATGGAAAAATAGGACGCAAATTTGGCTTGGCTAGCTTATGTGGACAAAAAGTTATGAGGGCCTAAGCGCGAACTGCCCCAAATAGCCAAAAAAAGGCCCGGCACAGGAGGGGGAAAAGGCCTGGCAGCGAAGGGGTTAAAAACGTGTCTAGCCACAGGATTTTGCATACTAGACACTACACACATCTTTACTGTGTGCCATGGTATAAGACCAGTAGAAGCAATTTTAATAACTATAACTCTGCGCTGCTTTCACCCCCTTGTGGTCAGAGATGGTGTGAACACACTGGAACCGTAGGTGGCTGAGCAAAGAAGAATTCAGAGCCAACCTATGCATATTACTGGCCACAATATACTCAGCATGTGGTATGGCATCAATTTCTCAGTGACCATGATGTTCTGGAGATGCACGAAGCAGAAGTCCTCATGACCCAAGGGTAGGTCGCTCCCCCTGCCGCTGCAGCTCCTCCAAGTTCCCGAGTTCCTGTGTTCCTGAGACCCACCTAACTGTAAGTACCCCCCTCCTCCCAGCCCCTCGCCCTGCCCCGCGCCACTCACCTTCTCTTCTGCTCCTGCTTCTTTTCCTCCTCTCTGTCTCTTCCTCCTCGCTCCCCCTCTGCAATCTTCTTCTGTGTTCTTCTGTTCTTCCCTTCTGTTCTTCTGTTCTTCCCTTCTGTTCTTCTGTGTTCTTCCGGTCTTCTGTGTTCTTCTTCTCTGTTCTTCTCTGTGCTTCTGTGTTCTTCTTCTCGGTTCTTCTGTGTTCTTCTGTGTTCTTCTCTGTTCTTCTCTGTTCTTCTGTGTTCTTCTGTGTTCTTCTGTGTTCTTCTGTGTTCTTCTGTGTTCTTCTGTGTTCTTCTGTGTTCTTCTGTGTTCTTCTGTGTTCTTCTGTGTTCTTCTCTGTTCTTCTGCTCTTCCGATCTTCTGTGCTTCTGTCTTCTGTTCTTCTGTCTTCTGCTCTTCTGTCTTCTGCTCTTCCGGTCTTCTGTTCTTCTGTCTTCTGTTCTCCTGTCTTCGGCTCTTCTACATCCTCCGTCTTCTTCCCCCGAGCCTGCCCTCCTGCTCCTTCCTCATCCCCCTCCCTCACTCGCCTCCCCCTCTCTCACCCCTAGCTAACCCGTTCGCTATCTACCTCCCTCACTCCTCCTATCTTCCTATCTCTCTAGCTCCCTATCTCACTATCTAACTCCCCCACTCTCCACCTCCTCCTACCTACCTATCTGTCTATCTATCTATTTCCCTATCTATCGACTTCTCTATCTATTTTCTCTATCTATTTCTCTATCTCTCCCCCCCTCCCGCCACCCCCTCTACTACCTATCTCCCTATCCTCTCACTCTACCTCTCTCCCTCACCCACCTCTACAACCCCCCCTCCCCTATCTTCACAACCCTACTCCTATCTCTCTCCCTAATCTCCAAACCTCCTAACACTCACCCTCCTCCACCCTAAACCCCCTCCCCCAGCTCCTCTCACTCTACCTGTCCCCCCCCCCTCCCTCGCGCTTTCCCGCCGCGACCTCCTGCACGCCCCCGCCCCCCAGCTCCCATTCGCCCCCAGCTGACCCCTCCCCCCCCCCTCCTACCTCTTATGGCGGCCGCTGCGCGACTGCGCAGCGGGCGCGCGCAGCGGGCACGCCGCTGGCGCGCCGGAGGCAAGCCCGTCTGCGCCCGTCCGCGCCTGGCCCGCGCCCAGCGCCACGACCCCTGGTCCCCAGCTCCCCCAAGCCCCGCTGATCCGCTACGACCCCACCACCCTCCACGCCCTCAACCCAGGGCGCTCCAAAACCTGCTTCCTAGCTCACCCCAAACGCACCCATGGACCCTTCGCCTGCAACTCCTGCAAACGCATCTTCCACCACGCAACTACCACGACCACAAGCCCACGCGCCATCAACCACCTCAAGTGCATCCTGGTCAACGCTCGTTCCGTCCACAAGCACGCCGTTGAACTTTGGGACCTCCTGGACTCCACAGCCCCGGACGTCGCCTTCATCACGGAGACATGGATGAACGCCTCCTCTGCTCCAGACATCGCTACCGCCATCCCCGAAGGCTACAAGATCTCCAGAAAAGACCGCACCAACCAAGTAGGAGGAGGTGTTGCCATCATCTTCAAAGACTCCATCAGCGTCACCACCTCCACCGAAGACCCCCCCCTCGCCGCTGAACACCTGCATTTTCAGATTCGCACCGACCCAAGGACCACCCTCAGAGGATCCCTCGTCTACCGTCCTCCCGGACCTCGCGCCTCTTTCAGCGACGCCATCGCCGACTTCATCTCCCCGCACGCCCTCGCCTCACCGGACTACATCCTCCTAGGCGACCTCAACTTCCATCTGGAACAAAACAACGACCCCAACACCACCACCCTGCTCGACAACCTCGCCAACCTCGGCCTCAAACAACTGGTGAACACCGCCACCCACATCGCCGGACACACGCTCGACCCTATCTTCTCCGCCAGCAAACACGTCTTCTTCAGCCACACCTCTGCCCTACACTGGACCGACCACAGCTGCGTCCACTTCACATTCCGACGCGAGACCTCCCACCTCCGCACTCAACCCATCCCTCGTCGACAGTGGAACAAGATCCCTGAAGAGCAACTCTTCTCCGCTCTCGCCGCCAACCAACCCACCCTCACCACCGACCCCAACGACGCAGCTCTCAACCTCACAAACTGGATCTCCAACTGCGCTGACAACCTTGCTCCCCTCAAACGCACGCATCGACAGACCAACACCAAAAAACCTCTCTGGTTCTCTGACACCCTCAAAGAATCAAAGAAAACTTGTCGTGCCCTTGAGAAGGCCTGGCGCAAGGACCACACCGCTGACAACATGACCGCCCTCAAGAATGCTACACGCGAACACCACCACCTGATCCGCACTGCCAAAAGGAACTTTTTCACCGACAGACTAGACAAAAACAGCCACAACAGCAGAGAACTCTTCAGCATCGTCAAAGAGTTCTCCAACCCCAGCGCCAGCGCCAACGCCGTCACGCCCTCACAGGATTTGTGCGAATCCCTCGCCACTTTCTTCCATCGCAAGATCAGCGACCTCCACGACAGCTTCGGACACCAGACCCAACCATACACCACTGAACCCGCTTCCCCGGACATCACCCTCAACAACTGGACCCACATCAACACGGAAGAAACCAAATCCATCATGAACTCTATCCACTCCGGCGCCCCTTCGGACCCCTGCCCGCACTTCATCTTTAACAAAGCCGACGACATCATCGCCCCGCACCTCCAGACCGTCATCAACTCTTCTTTTTCTTCTGCTACCTTCCCCGAATGCTGGAAGCACGCTGAAGTCAACGCCCTACTAAAGAAACCTACGGCTGACCCAAGCGACCTGAAAAACTTCCGCCCCATCTCTCTTCTACCTTTCCCAGCCAAGGTAATAGAAAAGACCGTCAACAAACAGCTGACCACCTTCCTGGAAGACAACAACCTGCTCGACCCTTCACAAACCGGATTCCGAACCAACCACAGCACGGAAACCGCCCTCATCTCAGTCACAGACGACATCAGAACCCTGATGGACAACGGTGAAACAGTCGCCCTCATTCTCCTCGACCTCTCGGCTGCCTTTGACACCGTCTGTCACCGCACCCTAATCACCCGCCTACGCTCCACCGGGATCCAAGGCCAGGCCCTGGACTGGATCGCCTCCTTCCTCGCTAACCGCTCCCAAAGAGTTTACCTCCCTCCGTTTCGCTCAGAACCCACCAAGATCATCTGCGGCGTACCTCAAGGCTCATCGCTCAGCCCGACACTCTTCAATGTCTACATGAGCCCCCTCGCCGACATCGTACGCAAGCAGGACATCATCATCACCTCCTACGCCGACGACACCCAACTTGTACTCTCCCTCACCAAGGACCCCGCCAGCGCCAAGACCAACCTACAAGAGGGTATGAAGGACGTCGCAGATTGGATGAGGCTCAGCCGCCTAAAGCTGAACTCTGAAAAAACGGAAGTCCTCATCCTCGGCAACACCCCGTCCGCCTGGGACGACTCCTGGTGGCCCACGGCCCTCGGCACCGCACCGACCCCCGCAGACCACGCCCGCAACCTCGGCTTCATCTTGGACCCTCTTCTCACCATGACCAAGCAAGTCAACGCCGTGTCCTCCGCCTGCTTCCTCACTCTCCGCATGCTCCGCAAGATCTTCCGCTGGATCCCCGCCGACACCAGAAAAACCGTGACCCACGCCCTTGTCACGAGTCGCCTGGACTACGGCAACACCCTCTACGCCGGGACCACCGCCAAACTCCAAAACCGCCTGCAACGCATCCAAAACGCCTCGGCCCGCCTCATCCTCGACGTACCCCGCAACAGCCACATCTCCGCACACCTGAGACACCTGCATTGGCTCCCAGTCAGCAAAAGGATCACCTTCCGTCTTCTCACCCACGCACACAAAGCCCTCCACAACAAGGGACCGGAATACCTCAACAGACGCCTCAGCTTCTACGTCCCCACCCGCCCCCTCCGCTCCGCTGGCCTCGCACTTGCTGCCGTCCCTCGCACCCGCCGCTCCACGGCGGGTGGGAGATCTTTCTCCTTCCTGGCGGCCAAGACCTGGAACTCCCTCCCCACCAGCCTCAGGACCACCCAGGACCACTCCGCTTTCCGGAGACTCCTAAAGACTTGGCTGTTCGAGCAGCGATAACCCCCCCTTTCCCCCCTAGCGCCTTGAGACCCGCACGGGTGAGTAGCGCGCTTTATAAATGTTAATGATTTGATTTGATTTGATTTGATGTTATCTATGCAGAAGTGGGCACAGCTGGGCGAGGCTAGCAAAATCACTCAGACAATGTCACACAAAGTCAGAGCTACTAAGGTAACGTGTTAAGGTTTCGCATGAAATCCTAGCGTCAAACGGAATCAGGCACAAGGAAGGGACAAACAGACTATTGCATGTTATTCCCAGCCCTAATGTTTAACTTCCATAAAATTACACATTTTGTGTATCTTAATTTTGAACGGTTGGCATCACACAGAGTTACTTCTGGAAGGATTTCCTCAAGTACAAATTTCACACAAAAAATGTGCAATGTAGTGTTGCAGATTTCACCTCAGTGCTGGGCTGCATGAGGTTTAGTGAATCATAAAAGCGATGATGCAGTAAGCCAATGATGGGGTTCTTATGAAGTTGGGAGGGTAAAAGACGAGCCAGGTACATGGTAGGAAAAGTAATAGTTTGAGGAGTAAACAGCAGTATTGAGGTCTTTCAATCTATCTAAGCATTTGGGAGCCTGCATATTGGACAAAAATAGGAAAGTACAGAGATGAGGTTGGAGGGCAATGAGGCAGCTGTGTCCTTGCATCGACTACCATTCATGCCATCTGTCTACAAACCCCCTACACAAGTAAAATTCGGGTGGTGGTATCCTTCACACAACTTCTACATGGCCTGGTGGGAAGATGGTGGTGGGGCCCGCCACCCTAGAGCTGGAGATAGCTCCCCAAACTTTAATTTGCCAATGTTCAAGGTATACACCTGTCCTCCTACACATGGCATGTTTGCTGCACAAATCTCCATGGATTCCCTGAGTCCTGGGGTGGTGGGATTGGCTATTGCCACTCCTGCAACCTAAGACAACAGGGGAATCCTTAGGATTATCTTATCTTCCCTGGTGTGTGCATGAAACCCCTGACAAAAGAGAAATCCTGGGGAGTATTTCTGATACAGGGGGCATGCACAGGGTTCTCATTTTTATCTGGGTGATGGAGAATTTGCTAGCTTACCACAGTGTGGGTTATTCCTAACGTTTACAAAGGTTCCCTGGAACCAGTGTATAAAGAAATCTGGGGAATATCCTAGGGGTGGGTGGAACATGTGGAATTTGACTCCATGGAATTCCGTAGAGTCACACAAAAACTTGGTGAGATTCAAAGGAGTTGAGACAGTCACCTCGTGCTGAGATTTAGCACTAGAAGCGCGTTCCATGCTGAAAAATCCACGCAAACTGCACCACACAGCAGACCAGAGGATACAGCTACTCAAGTTGAGTTTGCTGCCGCTCAAGTAGATCTTCTACTTGAGCGGCAGCCTTCTGACCACAAACGGTTGAGACTCCCCGCAATTACCTGCAGCTGAAAAATCTCAAACGTTATCCTCCTAGCAACTGGAAATCGAGCTAGGTGATGCCAAATCTTGCTCACCAATTTACCGTCATGGAGCCGCATGTGAGAATAAAGTATGCCATGCGGTGATTGGTGGAATTTGGCTGGAACTCCATGTTATAAGGGCAAAGAAGAGTTGCCAAAATTCAACCAAATCCGCCGGCAGAACAGAATACTTCACCCACCCCTAAAATATCCCACTGCCCATAGGGCCAGGAGATCCTTGAAAGGTACTTTTTCACAGTGAGGGACCGCTAAGCAGAAAGAACATCTTACACTGCCGTTCTGATGTCTACCACCCCTGCTATACTCCCACCACAGCACTTGCCTCTGTATAATGGGTGAAGCTCCATCCATTAGCAATGACAAGGGAGTGGTGGAGTGGTTGTGGGGTTTAAAGCAGGAAGAGGAACCTCCAGTCTACCTGAAAGCTCTTCATCATCTGCAGTTTACACTCTGCATTCCCAATGAAATAACCGAAAAGACTGTGAAACCTGCAGGTCACAAGTTCCAATGCAAGTAAAATGGGTTTTGTGGGAGTGGGTGTGTGATTGAGTAGCTGTATAGGTGTGTGTGTATATATATATGTATTTTTTCTATCAGAATGAGCATCTCATACTTATGGTGCAACGCAAATAACTGTACTGAGTGCACGTGGTGTGGTTTAAACGTGCATGTAGTCTGGTTGAAAGTAGATTTACAAAAACACAATGGACCATGTTCTCAAAAGTTTTTGGACACGCATGTCCAACTTACACACTGAATTAGCTCTATTTAGGAGTGAAAATCTACTTTTTTAGAAAATTCAAAGCAGTAAGACTTGCTCATGCATATAGTTTTACTCACACAAAGATTTTTGTGTCGGGAAACCTATGACCAGGTTTTGTGAAAGGGTAGGAACTGGGGGTTACAGGGAGCAAATGCCCTGTGAGTTCAAGTCAAGAAATACTTTATTCGGTTATCAAAGAACTAACAAAGCATACAAAATTAAACATTCATAATGAAAACCTTGCGATATAAGTAAAAAACAAAATTTTAAAAAAATATAATCTTGTTACAGTTGACACTCCAAAAGAGGGAAACTATGCAAAGAAAGCAACCGTGGGGTATTCCTTCTAGCTGAGCATCAATGCTTTCATAGACGGTAATAATAACAGCTAAACGACAGCTAAATCCAGAGTTGCTAATTTATCAGAAGAAATTCATGTTTGCGCCATCCAATTGCCAAGTAACGACTAACAGCAAACACAATTGTGATTGAGGGGTCGTTTTTTTCAGGATCCTGTGGCAGATAAAAAGCAAGTTACCCCAAGATTCAAACATGCTGGGTGAATCCATTTACATACGGGGCCAAGATATTCCAGGCAGAAAAACAAAGGGCCTCATTTACGAGGAAATGACACAGCGTGGCGCTGCAAACCAGCTTGCTGGCTGTGTCATTTTGAAAGTGCAGGGATGCGTCGTATTTACAGAAATACAACACATCCCTGTACTTTCCGCATGGCTGGCGCACAAACTGCTGCCTAGCTCCAATGCAGGCACCCTTGCACCATAGTGCAAGGGTGCCTGCATTGCAGGGATGATTGTTTATGTGCAGGAAGGGACACCTCCCTGCACATAAACAAATCATTAATGGAGTTGAGTAATAGCGTTATTTCTTCCCGTTGCACCACTTTAATGCCACCCCTGAGGTGGTGTAGGAATCTGACGCATTCCCAGCCTTATAAATCTGGGAATGTGTCAGATTCCGTCAGGTTCAATGGGTGGTATGTGGGAACACCCACAGCAACACTCATTGAACGCTCCTTTCACGCAGTGTTATGTGTGAAAGGGCACCATATTTACAAGGCCATAAAAAGCCATGCAGGGTGGCTCTGCATGGCCTTGTAAATATGGGCCGGCACACTGCGCCACCAGAGCGTCAAAACAAAAATTATGCTCTGATGGTGCAATGTGCTGCTAGGGCCTTGTAAATGAGGTCAAAATGTGCTCTTCAGACTTGGCAGCCAATTCACAAGCTGGGCACCGATTAGAGACTTAGGGGCATATTTACAAGAAATGACACATCACTGTGTTGGGTCAGCGATGCATCAAAATAACTTGTGCTTCAGTAT
The DNA here is from genome assembly GCF_031143425.1 of Pleurodeles waltl. Lineage (NCBI taxonomy): Eukaryota > Metazoa > Chordata > Amphibia > Caudata > Salamandridae > Pleurodeles > Pleurodeles waltl. The sequence goes on from NC_090443.1 coordinate 958,641,049, forward strand.
GACTGAATCCTACATCATGAATACGTTGTATTTACATTACAGTGCACCATTGCGTAGGGTCCCAGGATGCGTCAGAAATTCTGATGCATCTGAGGGAAGGATGCCGCAATGCATCCACTCAAAAAGTGACGCATTGCTGTAGTTGGTGTCAGATGTGAAGCAGCTTCAGCAATGTGTCAAAATCTATCTGAGGCGATGAGTCAGTACAGATTGAGGCAAAGAGTCTAATTTGTGAGGACCAATGGGAAATATTTTAAAATGGTGGAATATCACCTTCTACACTTTTACATTAGTCCTGGATGTAAGAGGTAATGCATGAAGTATGGCTAGGTGTCACATTACAGTGGGCATAGCCTACCTATGAGTATGTAGAGACCTGAGAATATGTGACATAGTGAGTGACAGTGTAATGTAAGTGAATACAAGCATATTCTGGAATGTGATGTGGCAATCCATGTTTTACCTACCTTATGTGTGTACTTACCTGCTGTCCTTTGCAGTACACAGGCCTGGACTGGGGGACCACTTCCTCCATGGGGAAGTGCCAATCCTGGCCTGTTCCTTATAAAAAGTACACAACATCACATTGCCTTGCTGCAATGGATGATGAAATCATAGATGCCATGGTCCCAGCTTGGCCAAGGGGTCCTACAACATGATTGTCACATGTGTAGACCCATTACTAGTAGAGTGGAAGTGAAATACTAACATATTCCAGTAGGTAAAGTGACTTCAGCTGGTCAGATTCCAATTGAAAAACCACTGCGTCATTTCCTACACCTGGGTTAAGGAGGTGCCGCAATTTGATGCATTCCAGGCTAAAGTGATGCATCTCAAAGATGCATCACACAGTGGAACACTTGTAAATATCACTGCGTCAGTCATAAGTGAGTTTTAAGAAGCAACGCCTACTCTGCACACATTATGAACTGTGTGGCACAACTGGTTCCAGTGTAATTATTTTTTGATGCATCCCATCAAAAACTGGTGCATTGGGCCCAATGCGTTGTTTTGTAAATATTGGGCAATATGGATCAGAGATTACACCGATGATGCGTCAAAAAATGAGACAACAGCGGCACAAGATCCTTGTAAATATCCCCCTGAGTCCTTTTTCCATGGGCTTGTGAAGGATTTCAGTGGTAAGCTGCCAAGTCGGAAGTGCACGTATAAACTCTTGCTAATGGTGGTGTGATAATGTCTAAAATGACTTGAATAATGGGGTAGTCTTAAGTTCAAAAAATTGGTTTGTTAATCATCCTTTGGTCCCATACATAAGAAGTTGTTCACTGACATAGGCCTAATAATAAGATTTTAGACATGGCCAATGGAGGCCAAGCTTATGAAACCAGTTATGTACAAATTTAAGCCAGGGAACCTGTGTCGCATTATTAATGCTTTCTAATTCCTTAAGGGAATCCCTAAAGTCCTTTAACTATGGTGTGGCCAAAAGGCAGACCCAATACCTCAAAAGGTTTTAGTGATACCAGATTTGAGATTCGATTGATGCCTAAATTAAGAAAAAGCAGAGTTAAAGGGGTACTGACCAGGCATGCAGGTGATCTTGCAAAGGTATTTTCTGCACTGGCCAGTTGCTGGGTACCAACAAACCCACAAACATCTGCAGCAAAATGAGCAGAGCTCTGCGTTTTCACACGGTATACTTCCAATGCAGGAGACACAGAACAAGAACATGTTTCCTTGTATAGCGAAGAATAACCTTTGATCTGTGCTGGATAAGGAGTGAGCTTTTATTGAGCTGGAAATCCCACCTAAGTTTATCTAATATCCTAACACATAGGTTACCAATGCTGTGGACTTTTTCTAGAGGTTCATTTCTAACTCTCACTACACAGTTTTTTACCAACCCCAACTCTAAACACCAAATATCTGTTTTTGCTACATTCAATTCAAGATCTCTAGGTTTACAAAACCCCAGAAGGGTATCAATTAAAACCTGTAGTCCTATTGGTGTCCTAGAGATTAGGAGTAAATTGTCAACAAAAAGAAGGATAGGTATCTCGTTATTATTTAAAACAGAGGCATCGTTCTGACAGTCTTGGAATGTCTGCATCACATCATGTATGTACAAGGTAAACAAGTTCTCCACATGCAGTTTGGCTATGAGTTTACCCAAGTTCCCTGGAGCACTCATGTTGAGCAGACCTTTCCACAGATTCTCTCTGGGAACAAGGGTGTATGACAGTTTTTGCTTCAATAATAGTGTATATTTCCAGAAAAGGAGAGCCAGTCTAAAGACCTGGTCAGACGTACTGGTCTTTGGTTGGAAACCAGCCTGGAGTGGGGACAGGACGTCTCTTTCTCCCATCCATCATAATAGTTTTTCTAGGCCTTGCCTAGCAAAAATCTTTTTCAGTTTGTTAATAAGACTTATGGGCCTATAGTTTGATGGAGTATAAGGATCACCCTTTTTATAGGCTGGGATTATGTCTGCTTCCCTCCAAGAATCGGGAATCTTCTCCCCAGCCAACACAGCATTAGATACAAGGTTAAAATAACTTGTCCAGATTTGGGGTTCTGATTTGAACAGATCACCTGGAACTTTATCAGGTCCAGGTGTTTATGCTGACTTAGGGAGGTAAATAGCATTAGTAGTGTCATCTAGAGTAAAATTTACTGGGTCTGTAACCTCAGCCTCTGCTGCTGTCCTTGCCCTACTAGAAGCTAATGACACAGGGCTTGGAAAAGAATCTCAGTCGGAATCAAGATCATAAATGGCATACAACTTAGAAAAATGGGAAACCCAGCTCTCTGCTTGAATATGATTGTGGTACATCCTAGTATTATCACTACTACCATATGACAGTATTCGCGAAAAAGATCTGTTATCCTTCAAATTAACAGAAAGAAGCAGATCTTGCCAAATATTGTCATTCAAATTTTTCTTGGCATTTGCGATGGCGGATTGTCAATTCCTCCCAGTCTCTTTTATCGAACCTGCATACAGGTTTTAACCGCTGCTCTTACTCTTGTTTTAGCTATTTTATGTTCAAGATCAAATCATTTGACCTCCTTCGCTGGTGCAGGCTGCCTATGATTAGTTTTCTTGTAAAAGATATCTTGCAACATAGGCAAAAACAATTCATGAATATCAAGAATCAGGATAGCAGTGCTAAAAACATTTTCAAAGTTGGACAAAAAGGTCACAAACAGGCCATATATCTCTGCATATAATTTTGGGTGGGATATTACATGCGGCCAGGTGACTCTCCTGTGTTTATCAGCTAACAGAGGTTAGTTAATAAACACATAAATAAGTGGTTTGGGTACAACTGTGAAGCTAGTAGTATTGGTCCCCCTCAGCGTTTCACCAGTGAGAGATAATCGCCAGGAATTATGGTCATTGTCGGAGAGAATATCAACTTTCATATCCTCCACCAGCAGCCATAGCCTAACATCTAAAAAGACATAATTAATAACACTCATATAAAAACTTTGCTTAAAAGTGGGCACCCTAGGGGAGTCTGAGTGGGTCCATTCATTGCAAGCCCTGATACCGCGGCCCACAATTATAGAAGTCTGTTGGAGAGCTGTGCAAGTAAAAGTATGCTTTTGCTTCCTGTCTAACTGGGGACCATTCCACTGCTCTCCTTCTGTTTCTGTGAGCTCACTAATGTAGGGTGATGGTTCAAAGGAAGTGTTAAACTCACCCACCACTATTATCTTAGCATTCCGTTGATTCATTTCTATTAACTCATCTAAGAGAGTTAAAACAGGGGACTCATTACCAGCAGGAACTGATCTAACATAAACATTTATTAATGCCAGTTCCAATCCTGAAGGAAATTAAGATAAAACCCCGATTATATCAGAGGGAATCAATAATCAGGGTGTATGAATACAACAAAAATCATTCTTTATCAGAATAAGCACCCCTCCACTATCTCGTCCAAATTTCCCTGGGGTTTGAGCTTCTACACTGTAGGTAGAAAAACGTTAATAAACACCCTGGTGGTAACCCAAGTCTCCTGAAACATACAGACGTCGAAACAACCAATGTAGGATAACCATTCAGAATCTACTTCTTTGAATTTAACACAATAAGATCCATGAGATCATGGAAAAACTTGATTGACATTTTGAGTCGTTCCTTGGATTTGGAACTACGGAGGGTTGTACAGCTAGAGCAGAAGTGCAGCTAGTTGGATTGTCACTAGTCCCCGCTAAGACCTGTCCCGGAGTTTCATCATGCTCAGCTATTCTGAATGTCCTCTCACGGGTCTCACTCGCAAATACAGTGCACTCGTCCACTGAAACAGGCTCAGATGGATCAATTAGTCAGTCAATTGCGTTTAAATTGGACACCTCTGATCAAGCACCCGAACAGGGCTCCTGAGAACGAACCTTACAGGGTCTCCTCCTCCTACCAGGAGTAGATATACTAGTAGGAGGTAAGAATTTTACCTAACATTGGTTCTGGCTGATCCCACAAGATGGCCTGTGCATAATTCAAAGTTTAAAAGATTTTCAACCAATGCTTCATTGTTCACTAGCACAGAGCTGTAGTCAAAAGTTGATGATTCTGTGCTGTTTTGTTTAACATATTTGATGTCAGATATAACTATGGAAAGCCAGTTGCGTTTAGTCCTGAGCCAGTGTATGACTTTATTAGTTAATGAATCGGTAGCCTCAAGAACAAACTGCATGATGCAGTCATAGAATTGGTGCCAGAGAAAAAAGTGACATGTTTAGAAACAGTCCCTCCACCCCTTGGTTCTCTCATACCTTAAGAATGATGAAACAGAAACGCCATAGGCAGGAAAACATCTGGAGATCCAGGTATAGAGAAGAGGAAACGGTTAAATATAAAAGCTTAATTCAGGATTATAAAAAAAAAACTTATTGTTGAGGAAAAAAAACAGACATCATATGGAGAGAATTATTCAGACTGCTAACTCATCGAAAGAGATTTTTAAAACCTTCCAGGTTTTAGCTAGGCTTAGTTGCTTGATCAACTCCTCCCCCTCCCAGCCCCCTCTCCCCCCGCAACTCCCAACCCCCAGTCAGTTCTTTTGGGACAAACGTGCAACCTTTTTCAAAGACAGTGTTGAATTAGTCTATGGAGAACTCGACCTCACCAGATCCTCATATGCTCAGAGGAAGGATGTTGGTCCCCAAATGCCCCGGACTGCTTAGCTTCACCGTTTTCCCTCTCTGTCAGAAAATCAAGTGGTCAAGCTAATTTTACATACAGTCAGATGCTCTTTCAGATCTCCTACCACCCAAAGTAATGCATGAGGTGATCTTCAACATAGCACCCGTAATTACAACCTTATTTAACAATATTTTGAAATAAAGCTGCTTCCCTTTGGAGTGGAAAGAAGCCTCAGTCCTGCCACTGTTAATGAAATACTCCCTTGATCCAGCGATGGAGAGTAATAATCGTCCAATATTTCAACTTCCTTTCCCTGCTATGGCTATTAAAAAAACACCTTAATAAAATTCTGTCAGATTTTCTGGAGAAAAATAAAAGGCACAATTCGGGTTCAGATCCGGCCACAGCATTGAAACTGACCTAGTTGCAGTGGCAGAAGAAATCAAACTAATCATGGACACCAAGTGGAAGGCTGTGGTGGTCCTTTTTGACCTCTCCGTTGCCTTCGATACTGAGCCATGTGGTCCTATGGGAGCGGCTAGCTTAAATAGGGATCACTGGATCTGCTTTTGACCTTCTCTCTTCTTTTTTAGAAGGTCACGAGAAAAGGGTGGCCCTTGATTCTAGAGCTTTCACTCTGCCTTGCAGAGTTCGCCAAGGGTCCTCCCTCAGCCCTACACTATTTAATGTATATGTGGCTCCTTTAGCCAAACATATTCATTCATTTAGTCTTACCACTATAGCATTTGCCGATGACACCCAGATCGTGGTTTCGATCTCCAGCAATGCTGAAGAAGTTGCAGGACAGTTTAATAACTGCAGGCAAGCAGGTGTAAAGTGGATGAAAAGTAACTGTTTAAAGCTAAGTTCACATAAAACAGAAGTTCTTCTATATGGGAAAGATTGCACCTTTTGAACTTAGGGATTCTTTTTTATGCGGAACTGTGATTTCTGGATCAGATCAATAAATTATCATCATCATGCTTTTTGTTCTAAAAATGTTAAGGAAGGTTTTACCTTTTATTTATACTGAGTTGCAAAAATTACTAGTCATTTCCCTAGTTTTATCTAGGCTAGACTGCAATACCCTTTATTTGCCATTAAACAGAGACCATCAAATAAACTTCAATTATTGCAAAACTCCACGTGTCACCTGCTTAAGAAATTGCCAAAGCACCACTCAGTTAAGGGTGCATTGGTGGAACGTCATTGGCTCCCTATTAAAAAAAGAATTATGTTTAAAGATCTATGTCCGACACACAACCACTCTATAGAAAAGGTCCAGGGCACCTTAAAAACAAACATTGTAAGCGCCAAATAGACCGATTCGATATGCCTCAGCAAGAACAATCTTGACTCCTAGAATTAAAAAAGCGACCTGGGGTGGTTGTAGCTTTGTCCACACTACTGGCCACCTCTGGAATAGACTGCCCTTGCGTCTTAAATGGCAAGAACATTTTGTTTGCTTTTGTAAGCTGCCAAAAACCTGGCTGTTCGCAGTATGTTTATAATTCTGGCGATTTTTCAAACCTGGCTGATCAATTGTTGATAGACGTAGTACTTTGCTAGTGCCAAGATGTCCGCGGACATTCACACGCTCTATACATTTAACAATCAAATCAAATCAATCAAATGACCCTGGGGTTAACTTGGTTATCTGAGTCATATAAAATGTTCTTCCAATATTATTCACAACAGTAGGTTGATGTCAATGCCCCTGGATACGTGGCTGATGTTGAGGTAGATTCCTAATAGCTGAGGGATCTTTCATCCCATAAATGAGCTTAGTAGGGTGTTTGCCAGGATGTGAGGCAGATGGGAATCTAGAACTATGTGAATAAACCTGTGGCTTGGTCGCCTGCATTATCCGAACAGATGCCATTGGAGGCAGCTGCAGTGGAGAAACTTGTGAATTAGAGTTCAAACGTCCCATATCGTTGGAACCCAACAGAGGAAGATGGTTTGTAGCAGCGTGATCAGAGTTTAGAGCATTAAGGGAGGGATGTTGTAGCGGTAGCTCCCTCCCAGTATGTTTGAGTCCAGTGTTGCAACAACGCTCCAGCCTCACAAGTGTCTTGCCGAAAATGCATTTGCTGCAACACTGATTATCAGGAGCGGCTTGCGGGGCTTGGAATGGGCGGGGCGTGGGATGGGGGTATAATAAACATTAAAAGAAATAATTTTAAAAAAATACACTTACCTCGTTCCTCGCCGTTCCTCTTCAGTCTTGCTGTAGGCACAGGCTCCCAGCCTGCCCTGCGGCCAATCCTTGCTCAAAGCAGCGTCAGGGTTGGCTGGGAGCGCCCTTCCAGGGCGCTCCCAGGCAGACTGGGAGCCTGTGCAGGCTCTCTCTGAAGTGAGCCTACTGCGCATGTATGTTTGGTCGGTCCGAGAAGGCAGGCCAAACATACATGCGCTCTGAGGGGGAGTGCTGAGCACTCCCCCTCATTGCTCATCACCCCGTGGCCCCGCCCCTTTAAAAGAAAAGGATAATAAACAAAGTTTATTATCCTTTTCTTTCAAAGGTTTGCAGCTGCTGCTGGTGGGTGGGGCGGGGGGCAATGCTCCTGTGCCCTAATGGAGGAGCATCCCCTGATGATTACTCTTTAAGTTTATAACTTGGGTAGAAAAAGAGACTAATATCCTTCTAAAATTGCTGAGTTTTTGGTGAAGAGATACATAGAACTTAATGCGGGCGTCTGTGAGACAACTGCGCACTCTCTGCTTAATTTTATTACTGATTGGGCTTGAGATGCTGCCAGTGGTTCTATATGGGACAAAAAAATCATCTCAATTGTAGCCAAAGAGGTAAATCTGTTGGAACAAGAGATGTTAGAGAGAATGTTAACTTTTGAGCTAAATGGATACAGAGGTGCGGCAGAGACTTCCGGGGAAGAGGCCTTGCAGTTTTTAGCACCTGCTTGTTCCGAATACCCCAGGGTTTCAGGAGCACTCTGGGTGTGTGGGGTAACTATACATGGGCTATCAGTGGAATTATTAGCACTATTGGATGACATTTTATTTTCCATAACACATCTGGGGCCAGATGTAGCAAACGTTTTGCGACTCGCAAACGGCAAAATTTGCCGTTTGCGAGTCGCAAAATGCGTATCCCAATGCAGAAATGCATTTTGCGAGTCGTTACCGACTCGCAAAATGCATTTCAGACTCGCAAATAGGAAGGGGTGTTCCCTTCCTATTTGCGAGTCGCATTGGGATGCAATACCATTTGCGACCGCATATGCGGTCGCAAATGGCATCGCAGTTACCATCCACTTCAAGTGGATGGTAACCCAATCGCAAATTGGAAGGGGTCCCCATGGGACCCCTTCCAGTTTGTGACTGGAGCACAAAATATTTTTTCAGGGCAGGGAGTGGTCCAAGGGACCACTCCCTGCCCTGAAAAAAAAAACGAAACTAAAGGTTTCGGTTTTTTTTTAAGTGCAGCTCGTTTTCCCTTAGGGAAAACGGGCTACACTTCAAAAAAAAAAAACTGCTTTATTTAAAAGCAGGTCGCTAACATGGAGGTCTGCTGACGTCAGCAGGCCTCCATGTTAGCGAGTGCCTATACTCGCAATGGGGCCGCAATTTGCGACCCACCTCATGAATAATCATGAGGTGGGTCATTGCGACCCCATTGCGAGTTGCAGTCGGTGTCTGAGACACCGTACTGCATAGCAATTTGCGACTTGCAAATTGCGAGTCGCAGGGACTCGCAATTTGCAAGTCGCAAATTGCTTTTTTCCTACATCTGGCCCCCAGTCCTCTAGTCAGGTTTAATCTGCCACTTGCAGAAGTTGCCTTTGCGCTTAGTATTGACTGTATGGGTGGTCAAGGTCATCAAAAGTACAGTCTCTAGCAGGGTTTATAGGAGGACCTACTTTTTTCCCTAGCAGGTCTCCTTGTTTTTTTGCACTGATGGAGGATTTCGAAACTTCCTTAGCTGTCCACTTCCCCATTTTGACAAAAGTGATCGTCAGCAGCAGAGACTGTGAAATAACAATATGTCTTGGAATTTAAAAAGGGAATGTAACTTACTTGACTGGAGTAGAACAGTAGTCCCACGTAGCAAATAAACAAGGGATGGCCCTGCCTGGCCTCTTCTGGACGATGACGGGCCCGTCATGGTCTGGACTTCACCCGGGTGCGTCCCACGCTATGGGATCATTAATGTGCTTGGGAGCGCGAAGTCCTCATTCTGGCCTGTCCTTCCGCTGAGATGACTGGGGGACGTAGTCCCACCCTAGTCAAGTATCGAAAGTCTGGCTTGGACAGGGAAACCGCCAGATGGAACCTGCGCTGTGGGGAAATGGCCTTTTCTATGCAACTGGAGCAATGAGTAGAGTAGCCACGCAAGCGTTGCCACTCTTGCCTGAACCACGCCTGTGCCTGAACCATGCAAATGAGTGGTTAAGGCACCATGCATATGTGTTGTTCAGGCACACAGCAGGAACAGCCAGAAGAGGCGTCCGGGTAAGTGGGGCTGGGGTGGGTGGGGGAATTTCTAAGGAGAGGGCGGGGTAGGTTTTTGAGTTCAGGGTGGGAGCGTCGGAATAGGTTTTAGGGCAGGGTGGCATAGGTTTTATGGTTTAGGATGGGGGGGTCGGGGAAGTTTTTAGGACAGGGCAGGGTAGCTTTTAGGGTTTAGGGCGGGTAGTTTTTAGGACAGGGCAGGGTACGTTATAGGGTTTGGGGCAGGGGCGAGGGTCAGGGTAGTTTTTAGGACAGGGTGGGGTAGTTTTTACGACAGGGTAGGTTGTAGGGTTTGGGGCTGGGCGGAGTAGTTTTTAGGACATGGTGGGGTAGTTATTAGGATAGGGTAAGTTTTAGGGTTTAGGGCAGGGGTCAGGTTAGTTTTTAGGGCAGGGTGGGGTAAATTTTAGGACAGGGTAGATTTTAGGGTTTAGGGCGGGGCAGGGGGTCGAGGTAGTTTTTAGGACTGGGCAGGGTAGGTTTTAGGACAGAACAGGATAGTTTATAATACAGGGTGGGGTCGTTTTTAGGACAGGGTAGGTGTTAGGGTTTAGGGCCGGAGTTGGGGTGGGGTAGTTGTTAAGAGAGGGTAGGTTTTAGGGCATAGGGTGGGCGGTCGGTGAAGTTTGTACGACAGGGTGGGGTAGTTTTTATGACAGGGGAAGGTTTTAGGGTTTAGAGCAGGAGCCGGGGTTCAGGGTAGTTTTTAGGAGAGGGTGGGGTGGTTTTTAGAACAGGTTAGGTTTTAGGGCAGGTGTGGGGAGTCAGGTAGTTTTTATGACAGGGCGAGGTAGTTATTAGGACAGGGCAGGGTAGGTTTTAGGATTTAGAGAAGGGGGCCCAGGTAGTTTTTAGGACAGGGTGGGGTTGTTTTTAGGACAGGGTAGGTTTTAGTGTTTAGGGTGGGGGTGTTGTATCACACAACCACGCATGGCCTTACCACATCTATCTTTTCTAAGCATGCTTTTACAATGGAATTCGTTGTAAAGCAACACATGGTAAAAGTGTACTTGGTAAAGATGTGGTTGTGGTTCTGACCGTGTTGTTAAGCAATGCGTGGTTCTGCCATGCGTAGTTCTGTCACACCACTGTGCTGTGGGATCCTTAATGCGCTTATGAGCACGATGTTCTCACTCTGGCCCTGCCCTTCCGCTGAGACGACCGAGAGACGTAGTCCCACCCCAGCCAAGTATGGAAAGTTCTGGCGTGGCAGAATGAGGGCAGGGAACCCGCTGGATGAGATTCGCGCTGCGGGATCACTGATGTGCTTAAGAGCGCAATGTCCTCACTCTGGCCCTGCCCTGTTGCTCAGAAAACTGAGGGATGTAGTCCCACCCCAGTCAAGTATGGAAAGTTCTGGCGTGGCAGAATGTGGGCAGGGAAACCACTGGATGAGACCCGCGCTGCAGGATCTTTAATGCTCTTAAGAGTGCAATGTCCTCATTCTTTCACCGCCCTGCCACTGAGTCGCCTGGGGCACATAGTCTCACCCCAGGCAAAAGTGGAAAGTTCTGGCGTGGTGGAATGTGGGCAGGGGAACCGCCGCATGAGACCTCTGTGAGTTAGTAAACACACACATTCAGGGCTCACAAACTCCTCTCCAACTCCCACCTCTGAAAAAGTTTGGAGACTTATGCCCTCATTTTTACATCGGCGGTAAAACCTGCCTACCGCTGCGGCAACAGCCGCCAAAAGACCGTCACCGTGGCTACCAGCCGTCTGCCGTATTATGACCACAGCCGGATTTCTGCCACAAGAATGGCGGAATTCCGGCTGTGGCCATGCTGGCGGATGGTGGTAAGGTGGTGCTGCTGCCACCAGCAGCACCACACTGGTAGACTGCCGCCAGCCGTATTATGACCAATAATACGGCCTGGTGGTGTTCTGCTGGTGGGCGCAGCTGGTGGCACCAGCGCCGCATCCCGACTCTTTCCGGAGGACCCCCTGAACACAGGTAAGTCGGTCTCCGACAAGGGAGGGGGTGGGAGCTGTTGTGTGTGCGTGTGGGGGTCTGTGAATGTTTGTGTGTGCGTGGATGCAGGGAGGTGTTGCGTGTTGAATGCGTGTGGGCATATATGGCTTGTGAGTGCGTTTATGTTGTGTAATGTGAATGCATGTCTGCGTGTATGTTTGAAACTGTGTGCGGATGTGTGTGAATGGATGTATTCATGCGTGGAAGCATGTGGGAATGGGTGTGTGTATGCATGTGTGTGTGTGTGAAGGGGGCGTGAATGTAGGGGGGTGGGGGAGCTTTGGAGACGTAGGAGGGTGGGGGAGTAACTGGAGAGGGAGGGGGGAGGCCCCTATCAGTGACAGGGAAGGAATTCCCTGTCACTGATATGGCCTACCACCATGGTTTTTGTGGCGTTACGAACGCGGGGTCATAATCCCCAAGGCGGAACAATGACGGCCGCCAGGCTGGAGATGGATATCTCCAGCCCGGCGGCTGTTACCGCTGTGGCGGTCGGAGTGGTACATTGGCTGGTTGGCCTAAGCCAACCCGCCAATGTCATAATATGGTAATACGTAGGATTAGAGACTGAGACAGCAGATACTGAGACAGCATCTGAGGGATAGGACCAGGGTGCAGACTCTGGGAGTGATTTTTCTGGCAACTCCTCTTCCAGTGATTCTGAGGGAGGTGATGAAGACAGTCCTGCTGTCCCTTCGGAAGCACAGTCTGTGCAGCGGGACAATAGTGGGTTTTGCCCAACCCAGAGAGCAGGTGCCTGTGGCGGCAAGCACAGATAGAGTGCTCTCTTGGGAGCTCCCGAGTTTAGTTCAGCCCCAAATTCCACTGCCCAAATAGTATTGTGAAGACATCAACATTTTCTATCACAAAACAACCTGGTTTTGTAAGGCAGGCACCTGCGTTTTTGGTCCCAGGCTCAGCTGCCATATAGGAAAACCTACCAAACCCAGACATTTCTGGAAACTAGACACCAGGGGGAATCCACAGAGGTGTGACTTGTGTGGATTCCCCAAAGTTTTCTCACCCAGAATACCCTGCAAAGGTAAAATGTTGAATAAAACCTCTATTTTTAATTGCATTTCTGTAAACAAAAAATAAAAAAAATACAGGATTACGCTGGGATCCACAAAATTCCTACCACCCAATGTTTCCCCACCTGTCCTGATAAAAATACTACCCCACTTGAGTGCCTGTACCTAGAGCCTGTGCCAGGAATGGATCCCCCCAGGGTCAACAGTTACCCTCATGAAAGAACTAACATTGATCGATTCCTGACACGGGCACTTGGCCTACCCACACACGTGAGGTACCATTTGTATCAGGAGACTTGGGGGAATGCTGGGAGAAAGGAAATTTGTGGCACCTCCTAGATTCCAGTACTTTCCATCACCGAAATGTGAGGAAAAAGTGTTTTTTTGCCTAATTTTGAGATATGCAAAGGATTCTGGGTAATATAACCTGGTGAGAGCCCCATATGTCACCCCATTCTGGATTCCTTTTGGTGTTTACTTTACATAAAAGTATAGGTTTGCTAGGTTTCCCTAGGTGCCGGCTGAGCTAGAGGCCAAAATCCACAGCTAGGCACTTTCCAAAAAAACAGATCAGTTTTCTTTGGGAAAATGTGATGTGTCCACTTTATGTTTTGGGGCATTTCCTGTTGAGGGCACTAGGCCTACCCACACAAGTGAGGTACCATTTCTATTGGGAGACTTGGGGGAACGCTGGGTGGAAGAAAGTTTGTGGCTTCTCTCAGATTCCAGAACTTTCTGTCATCGAGGTGTGAGGAAAAAGTGGTTTCTTTTGCCAAATTTTGAGGTTTGCAAAGGATTCTGGGTAACAGAACCTGGTGAGAGCCCCACAAGTCAACCTATCCTAAATTCCCCAAGGTGTCTAGTTTTCAAAAATGCACAGGTTTGTTAGGTTTTCGTAGGTGCTGGCTGAGCTAGAGGGCAAAATTCACAGCTCAGCACTTTCCAAAAAGCACGTCAGTTTTTAATGTAAAAATGTGATGTGTCCATGTTGTGTTTTGGGGCATTTCTTGTCGCAAGCACTAGTCCTACCCACACAAGTGAGGTACCATTTTTATCGGGAGACTTGGGGGAGTGCTGGGTAGAAGGAAGTTTGTGCCTCCTCTCGGATTCCAGAACTTTGCAGCACCGAAATCTGAGGGAAAAGTGTTTTTTTATGCCAAATTTTGAGGTTTGCAAAGGATTCTGGGTAACAGAACCTGGTGAGAGCCCCACAGGTCACCCCATCCTGGATTCTCCTTGGTGTCTAGTTTTCAAAAATGTACAGGTTTGGTAGGTTTCCCTAAGTGCCGGCTGAGTTAGAGACCAAAATCCACAGCTAGGCACTTTACAAAAAACACAGCAGATTTCAATGTAAAAATGTGATGTGTCCGTGTTGCGTTTCCTGTCGCGCGCACTAGGCCTACCCACTCAAGTGAGGTACCATATTTATAGGGAGACGTGGGGGAAGACAGAATAGAAGAACAGGTGTTATTGCCCCTTGCCTTTATCTAATTTTTTCCTTCCAAATGTAAGAAAGTGTGTAAAAAAGAAGTCTATTTGAGAAATGCCCTGTAATTCACATGCTAGGATGGGGCCAGGGAATTCAGAGATGTGCAAATAACCACTAATTCTCAACACCTTATCTTGTGCCCATTTAGGAAATACAAAGGTTTCCTTGATACCTATGTTTGACTCTTTATATTTCACCAAATAAATTGCTGTATACCCGGTATACAATGAAAACTGATTGCAAGGTGCAGCTCATTTATTGGCTCTGTACACTTAGGGTTTGTGATGAACCTACAAGCCCTATATATCCCCGCAACCAGAAGAGTCCAGCAGACATAATGATATATTTCTTTAAAAAATCTGCCATAGCTGGAAAAAGTTATAGAAGAAAACATGGACAGAAATTGTTGTTTTATTCACCTCAATTTCAATATTTTTTTATTTCAGCTGTTATTTTCTGTAGGAAAACCTTGTAGGATCCACACAAATGACACCTTGCTGACTTCTGAATTTTGTCTATTTTTCAGAAATGGTTAGCTGTCAGGAATCCAGCATTGGTTTCACACCCATTTCTGTCAATAACTGGAAGGAGGCTAAAAGCACAAAAAATAGTAAAAATGGGGTATGTCCCAGTAAAATACCAAAATTGTGTTGAAAAATGTGGTTTTCTGATTCAAGTCTGCCTGTTCCTGAAAGCTGGGAAGTTAGTAATTTTAGCGTCGCAAAGCCTTTGTTGATGCCATTTTCAAGAAAAAAAACACATGCTTTCCTATGCAGCCTTTTTCCAATTTTTTCTGAAAAAAACAAAATATTAGCTGTATTTTGGCTAATTTCTTGGTCTCCTCCAGGAGAACCCATAAACTCTGGGTACCTTTAGAATTCCTAGGATGTTGGAAAAAAAGGATGCAAATTTGGTGTGGATAGCTTATGTGGACAAAAAGTTATGAAGGCCTAAGCACAAACTACCCCAAATAGCCAAAAAAAAGGGCTCAGCACTGGGGAGGGGGGAAGGCCCAATAGCTAGGGGGTTAATTGGGTCTCAGGATGAAACACACAAGAGGAAAACACCTCATTGGCAATCTTGGTGATTCTGTACTGCAGATGTTGGAAGAAAATAGTGTTGCTAAGAAAGGCACCAACACTACCCTGAAAGAGGGTGTGGAAAAAGTCAGACATATGAGCTTCAGAACAAGAGAACCCTATAAAGGAATCCAGCTGCAGGAAAATAGAGAAAGAACATAGGGACAAAAAGGCTTCGGAGTGGGCGATGACTACAACAAAAAATAAGCAAACACTGAGTTGCAACTCATCATTCTAAAGGTAAGGATTCCCTATATCAGGGCATGACACCAGTGGAAAAGAGGTTAGCACCATCACGGATGGGAAATTTAGACAACTAACAGTGAAAAGTTGACCATCCTGAAAAAACATAGATTTAAGGTTAATCATACCTTCTTCAGGAGACTGGCTATATTTCAGGCACAAGAAGAAGAACCCCATGCTTGACATCGTTCCTCCTTTCCAGACTCCTGCACTCTCCCCACCACCCTGACAGGCAGATGCAGCTCATGGCCTATGGTACATTCCTCTAACTGGCAGGGGAAACACCAGCACAGACAGTGCAGCACAGGAGAAGCTGGAGCTTCACACAATGTGCTCAAAGACCAGAGGCATGCTGTCCCCTCTATGAAAGTGGTGCCTCATGAACACATGTCTGCCTCTGCTGACTAGCCCTATGCAACGGTAACAGTATGCCCTCGCATTCTATACTCTGTCTGCCACTAACAACCCAGAAGTGTACCGGTAGGGGAACATCTCTGTTGTGGTTGGGACAGAGTTTGTGACTTTGGGAGTTGTAGTTCTGATACTGTAATTCTGTACGTTCTATTGTCTGTTCTCCATCTTTTTCATTGACCTTGTCTATGTGATCTCTTATGTCCTAACCTATTTGGTGACCCGGTAATCGTGCGACAAGTTTCAGGAGCCACCGTTGAAGGTTGCACATATCAAAAAGGTTTGGAATGTAAACAATTCTTATGAGAACAAGTGGGGATTTTAAGTGTTTGTTGAATCTTTCATCTCTTCGATTGCTCTCCTAACATATAACAATGACAAAACGTTCATAGTGACAATATTGTTACAGTAGCTTAATTGATGTATAAACTGAAAGTCTTTAGTCATGGAATTCTAAAAATCCCAGCACAGTGGTAGAGAAGCCTCTCTTACTAGCCAAAAGGCCAATGACATACCATTAACAGTCTGGAGTGTGCCATGCACCTTTTTAATTGGCTCTTGGAAATATTATTTTTAAGAGCCCAGCCATGATCAATGAACATTCTACATACTCCAAAATCCATCTGTCCTGAAACATTAGTGTTTCCTTTTTTAACTTTCATGGCTATGGACAAGACGAATAATTGGTTAACTGGTTAATTGGATAAACATGCCAATGTACGACTTCTGTCTTATCTTTCTCGGATGTTTGATTTTTCATCAAATGCTCTTGAGGACGAACGGATGAGGAACAAATGATATGCTCAGAATAGAGCCACAGACCAGCCTTTTCAGCATTCTTTTCATTCCCCTGTAGGTCCCTTTTCCAAAGATTCTTCTTGGGATGAAATAACCGCCCAATTGTCAGGTTTATGTAAGGGTTGAGTGGAGAGAGAGTTTAATGAAAACTGAAAAAAACAATAAATACTTTTTTTCTTTTTTCTTTTCGGAAGTGTGTGTTTAATTGACAAATTTGAATCAATAGTTTAAGAGAATGACGTAAGGATAGGAAAATAGACCTCTCTGTCCATAATTTATTTTAATCCACGATGAAGCAATGTAGTTTGAGTTTTCTGGATCCATTAACAGCCAGTTGCAAGTCATGTAAATCAATACATCCATTCAACCTTGCGAAAATCAGAGAATGCTTCCTCAGCAGAATGTCCCGAACCAGGCCATCTTCTCAAAAACATGTACATAACAACATAGACAATGATGCAAGGCTGAAAATAAAGGACTAGCCCAGACTAAAGCAGGTCAATTGAGGATACTAATTAAATAGTCCAGCTGTGCTCGGTTTTGTACAAACCTGAGGAGCAGATATCAACATGCGCCAGTTTGAGAATCCAAGAGTTCCCTTGAATCCCTGCCTATCAAAACTTGAGCACATGAAGGATGCACTGGAATATTACAAGACCTTAATTCTAAGGTCTGTTTGAAAGGGTTATTGGCTGAATTCTCAAGGTGAAATTGTTGTACTTTTAGCTCCAGGATCCATGGTACAGACAAATCTATGGAATTGTTGATGTTGCAATCTGTTAAGGACTGGAAGCTGCAAAGTTTTTTAAATCTCCTTCTTGGTTGCCCAATGAAAGGGTGGCTCCTCACAGTAGCCACAGTGTCATCCTGCACCTAATATAGATATAAAAGGTTTCAAATTTCTCCATCAGAGGGCCCCAGTTAGGAGCATGAACAAATAAAACGTAAATGAGACAAAACAAATCCATGGGGATGCCACATATCAATGGTCTAGCCATAGACATCACTTGATGTGATATATTAGTCAGAAAGTATTCAAATCAAATAAGTGGAGCATCTTTGGAACCAAGGGTGTCTAGTCTAGATAAAAGAACCTGGTCATCTAAGGTGTGAAATGCTTCTGACAAATTCAGTAAATTGAGTGCAACTGCTACATCTTCATTAGCACACTAGGGTCATTCTTGCAAGGAGGCCACCACAACCGATTGTGAAACACCCTGAACTAAATCCAGTTTAAATCAGGCGGAGAAGATTGCAAACCCCTTCATGATTAAAGAGTTTAGTAAATTCAGCCTTTTCCAACAATTCAGCCTCATAGGGAAGCTGTGAGATTGGATTACAATTAGACATATTTTCTGGGTCTAGAGAAGCCTTTTTCAGCAGTGGAATCAGACAGGCAGCCTTAAAATCACTTGGAGCTTGCCCGATCGCCAAAGAAGAATTTAGAAAGGATCTGCTCTGAACATGTTCATAACAAGATTTTATTTAGCTTAGCTGGAAGAATGTCTGCTGATGACCCAGAAAGACAGTAATAATATTCACCTCCCAAAACCCCACAGGAAGGCGTGATTTCATGTGATTTTTGGATACTAATGCATTTTCTGGGGCCAACGGATTCACATGTCTTAGGAACTAGACTTAAGAGTCACAAACAAAGGTAGTGAACAAACGAGTGTCATGGAAATCAGATCTTGCAAAGTCAATATTCCAAGGCACTTGCCTTTGTACACTCTGTTTCACCTTCTTCTAAGGCTGTTAGAAACATAACCACGAAAAATGTCAAAGGTGAACACATGGTGGACCCATTCACTCAACTTAAACATGGAGTGCCACCTTCCATGTTTAACTCTCTAACTCTGGCAGCTCTGCTTGTGTGCCGCCAAAGGTAGCAGCAAGAAGGAAATCGTAAAATCCATTGATGATGGTTACAAAATCTAGAGCGAAAAAGTCATGACAAATTAAAATAGGAGAAGGCTGACTAATAAGTGACTCAAATTCTTCTTGAATGACACAGATAAGACATTGGAGACCGCTGCCTCTGCCAGGATCAGGGATCCTAAAGGGTTTGCAGTGGTCAAAGTCCTGGTCAGCCAAGGTGGCACCAAGTTCAGCACTGCCAT
Organism: Pleurodeles waltl; assembly: GCF_031143425.1. NCBI lineage: Eukaryota > Metazoa > Chordata > Amphibia > Caudata > Salamandridae > Pleurodeles > Pleurodeles waltl. Next base: position 958,659,781 of record NC_090443.1, read on the forward strand.
GCTGATCAGGACTTTCCTTTCCACCATCCTTTTCATGGCATGAAAAGGCATACTTAGGGGGGCCACAGGGGAGCCCCTGCACTGCTGACAGTGCTGTGTGTTTCAGCATTGGCCTTGGCTCCCTGAGGGAGCTGAGGCCAATGACACTGCACTGTTTCCAGCAGACTAGCTAGTAGGAACGTCATAATACAATGTTTCTGCTGATCAGCCCGGTGGAAACATTGTAATTCGATGGTGGTGAGGCCGCCGGCTTGATGGCCACCTCACTACCGCCATATTGGAGTTCAGGTGGTCAGACCGCCAAACTCGTAATCACCCACTTAGTCCTGACCAGAACAAACGTGTGGTTTATTCCTCTGTGGAGTTGCTAGCCTTAAACCATGACCTTCCTTGCTCAGGTCGGTGTGCTCTTTCCATTCTTTCTTTGCCGCCAGTATGTTCTTCTTGTTTGCTAAAACTACTGCGGCCCGTGTTATCAATGAATACCATGCATATTTCAGCTAATAGCACTACACACTCCTCCAACACGTTTGGGGCCCAGGCAGCTTTGGTTAATGTTTGCTCTTATCACACAAATGCTTTATATAAACATGATTTACTCAGGGAGTATGGTCATGACATATTTTTAATTCAGGAAGTTTGGATGGATGCAGCTCTGCTCCTGATACTACTTTAGCCATTCCTCAGTGATTTTCTGTGGTGCACCATGACAGAGTGGGTAAAAGAGGTAGGGGCGTTGCTATGAGGTTTTGACAGTCCCTCAAATGCAGCTCTTTTGAGATCTCTGAGATCCAAGGGGCAGAGTCCCTTGGCTTTTGCATTTCCCCCTTGGCAAGCAAAACTCTGGCTGGAGTCCTTATTTACCACCCTCCTGGTCATGCCGGAGAGTTTCTGTCTTTCTTAGATGATTATCTTTCAAAATATCTGTTAAAATATTCTAGTTTTCCCATTTTTAGGGATTTGAACATCTATGTGGATAATGTCAATGATTCCCATGCACGCTGTTTGCTCCATAGTCTGTCCACATGGAATCTGTCACTGTATGTTAAACAGCCTACACACTCGGTTGCCGTATTTCGGACCCTATTTTTTCCCATTAACTGGTTATTATGAGGGACGTCAAGAGCAACACGTGGACTAATCATGCACCGATTTATTTTAGCTGGACCTTTCAGCTAGGTGCAAAAGGGAGAAGAATAATTCCTTACTTACTGCATTGTAGTTGGGCAAAGACCACAAATTTGGAAATAACCTCTATGTTAAGTAACAGTGCTCCATGCCTGTTGGCATCTACAGAGGAGGATGCAAGGGCAGCGGCCTCCTGGCTTAGACAGATGGCTGATACTTTGGCATCTTTGAAGGTGGGGTCTGGTCCTCTAAGATGTCCTTCAGCCCCTTGGTTTAATGAGAAACTCAGGAAAAGACAGCAAGTATGTAAAAGAACTTGAAAGTGCTTGGAGAAAGCTCTATTTACCTATGGATAAAGATCTTTATAGAAAGGAGCTTAATGGCTATCACCAAGAAATTAAGAGAGCCTAAGCTTCTTTCTTTGCTAGCAAAATATCCAAGAACAAACCAAGAGAGAGCTTTAAATTACAAAGAAATTCTCTATTCCATTGGCCTCTGGATGCCTCCCCTGCATTGTGCTCTCAATTGTCAGATTTTTTTCATAATAAGGTTAAGGGCATTGTTGATGCCTTAGATCTGTCCGTAGCCAAAAAATCAGTCAGTAGCATTGGCGAGAGGAATAAGCTCTGTTTAAACTCCTTTGAACTTGTCCTGCTCTCTATCTGCTTTTGCTTCGATTTCTTTGGAGAAGTCAGAGAAAGCTTTAAGAGCTTGTAAATCTGGTTCTCAGGATGATCCTTGTACGCCCCATATCATGGCAAATAATTACATGGCTATCAATCCCACTCTCAGCTTTCTTCTAAATGAGTCCCTCCGCCAGTCTAATGTGCCTAGTTCCTGGAAAAAAGATAAGCTCATCCCACTACTGAAAAAGCCTTCAGCGAAGAAGTCCATCCAGGCCATTTATAGGCTGATTTCTTTGTTACCGGCCTTCTGTAAAATCTTAGCGAAACTGATAAATGTGCATTGTATGGGTATTTGGACTGTATCTACTTGCTGCATCCGTCTCAATCGGGCTTTCGCCCTGGACACAGCACCAAAACTACTTTGATGGAAGTCTCAGATATTATTAGAGTTGCTGTGGATCGAGGAAAGTGAGTGGCCCTCCTACTGCTAGATTTATCAGCAGCATTCAACACTGTTTCTTATTCCATCCTTCTTCAAAGACTAAGCAATATCTATATAGGAGAGGCTACTTTGGTGTGGTTCAAATCCTTTCTTTTGGAGAGAACCCAGTCAGTTTGGATACCCCCTTACGCGTCCGATCCTAAACCTTTGAGGTACGGTGTTCCCCTGGGCTCTGCATTGAGTCCTATGCTGTTCAATGTGCATATGACGCTTCTGGCAGCCCTGGTTGAATCCTTCGGTGTGCAGGTGCTGTCATATGCCGATGATACTCAGATCCTCCTTTCTTGGGATCGCAACACCCCCAATATACGCAATCAATTTGCTACCTGCCTATCAGCAGTGTTCCCAGTTGGATGTGGGAGAATAATCTCCAATGTATCACTAGCAAAACGGAAATATTACTTTTTAGGTCTAATGTTCCTGATTGGGGAGGCACTTTTTGCCCTAGCATGGTTCCTTTTTCTCCTTTTCCTACCTCAGCCTCAGTTGTTCGTAACTTAGGAGTAAAATTTGGTGCCAAGTTACCTTTTGTCTCTCAAGTGGACAAAGGATGGGAACGTGTTTTAGCCTGCTACATCTATTTTAAAAAAAATCTCATTCCTACTTCCCTTAGATTGACAAAAGATGATAATCCATGCCCTTATCACCCCTCGATTGGGTTATGCTAATACCTTGTACTGGGGTCTTCCTGCTTACCAACTTAAAAGACTCCAGTTGGTGCAGAATGGAGCAGCTCGTCTGCTGATAGGACCCGATAAACACGATCATATTCATTTGCACCTTAAGGAGTCGCACTAGCTGCTGATTCGGAAGCGTGTTCAGTTTATGGGTCTAGTCTTAGCGCATACAGCTTTTTATCAGTCTGACTGACAAAATAGAACTTTATCGTCCAGTCAGAACGGTGCACTCTTCTGATGGTTTGTGGGTGGTATCTCCAAGAACAACAAGCATTTACAATGCAACGGGTCTCGCGTTTGCTCACGTTAGAGCTGATCGGGTTGTAAACTCCTAACCCGACTTTTCACCTATCGGGCAAAAGTGCATTTATGTACGTAACCCGAAAAAGTGAAATTAACTATGTGAAGCGCTCGACTTCTGCCAAGCGAGATCGCGCTCGTGAATTAGAGAAAAAGAAGTCTACGAGCCCGATGGAAAACAGCGAGCCTCGCATGTTTTCTGTACTTGGTCGCTGCGCTCGAGGAGGGCTAGCCACCAGAAAAGGCATGACGTATGGCTGCCTTCCACTAATGAAAGCAAGCAGATTTTATTAGACAAGCCCACGAACCAATAAAAAACACTGACGTGAAGTTGACAGGGCTTCGAGACCTTTTCTATATACTAAAGCGTCTCGCTGCGATACGCATGCGCGAGCACATGCAACGCAGGCTCGACCCTAAAAAGGATGCTCTCTTTCAGCTCTGGCCGCTTTAAGCTGGAATTCTCTTCCGCTAAATCTGAGGGTCACCAAAGATGAAAGGTCCTTTAAACACAGGCTAAAAACGTGGCTGTTTTCACGCCCTTCTCAATTCACCTCCCTTCTGATCAATGGTTGCCCATCTGCTACCGCCGGGGCACTCTTTGAGTAAACATGCACTTTACAAAATACTAATGCTAATAATAATAATACATCTGTACTTCACACTCCACAGGTCATTGGAACCCTGGGGTGATTCAGTGACTCAACAAGAGCTCGTGCATTCTGCCAGCTTCGGAAGCACTTCAGCTTCGAGATTTTGAAAGACAACAGGGAAGAATTTTACATTTACAGTCAGCCTCTGTCAGAAAGGTGGGTATTAGTTTGGGAACTGGGTCCCTAATCAGTCTAATAAACACACCTTGGTTAGGTCTCAATACTGTTCTTAGTTAACGTCTGTTCAATCCCTGGCAGCTGCAGCACAAGCAGTAAGCACATCCTTGGGGAAATGTGTGTAAAGGTTCAAGCGGTACCAATAACCCGAAAGTCTGGAAAGTAATACAATACAATTCCCAATGCATTTGTAAAAATAGTGAAAAGTTTAATAAGCAAAAAACACCAAAACGATCAAAATCGTATGAGAATTGGTGACATGAATTTATAAAGTCTTATGGTACTAACCTAAAAAAATAAAACACCAATCTCAAGTACGTGTTGACATTTGACTAGGACCTAGAAATAATTTCAGGCAGACAGCGATGGAAAAGAGTTCAGGTAAGTGTTACGTGCAGTAAAGTACAGCTTCCACCAATGAAGTAGGTTCTCTAATGACTTTATTTTCAGTGGACAATAAAGTGTCCCTCAGCGACCAGCATCTTGAAAACCACTGCACCAACTGACTTTTCAAGAAATCTGTCACAGCCCCTAGCAACAACATTCTGAACTAACATTGATGAAAACATGATTTCACCACACTCGTGCTAATTACCATAACATGGTTGCACTGTGCTCCTGCTTATACAATACTAAATTGAAAACATAACACATCTTCCTTCTTTAACGACAATAAAGAAAATTAGCCCAAAACAAAGTCGTCCAAATATTTAGGCTTATTAATTACTCTTTTAGAAGGAAACCTGTTAAGAAAGTTGTCTTGTACAGTGTGCTGATTCTTAGCTTGTACAGCGTCATGACGTACATCCTCACTGGGAGTCTCACATTGAGCATGATTTAAGACATTTCCTTTCTCCCTAAAATCATCGTCATCAGCAGTCACTCCAGTTTCATAAAATATCACCCCATCCTGCAAGTTATCAGTCTCACTACCTCCTAAACCCCTATTCTTTGACTGGAAATATTGTACATCTACCCCTTTGTCCACGTTGGCCACATTCCTTTTACTCCACCATTTTCCCCCCACAACTTTAACAGAATGCTTGGATACCTGAACTACTTTTGTTTCATGAAAATACTTGGAATCTCTCACTTTGTAAGGTCTCTTTAGCCTCGTGCGATCTCCTACTTTAAAATCTACTTCTCTCACCTTTTTTAAGTTCATCATATCTACTCTTGGCCTTCATCTGTGAACTCACCACCTTGTGTTTATCGACTCAAAATTGGTAATGCTTTTGTCAGGGTCAGCTTCCTCAATCACCCACATAGAGGACAACTCGTTAAACAAGTGTCTTCCCCTCAACATTGCAAAAGGAGTTACACCAGTCGTAGAGTGGGGAGTGTTATTATAACACCAAATTCTGTCCCCAATCGCTTCTTGAACTGACCCACCAGATTCAACGGCCAACTTCATCATACGATTGACTCTCTTAACCATTCCATTCCCTTGGGGATTGTAAAGTGCAGTTGTTAAGTGCTTGATCCCTAGTTTACTCAGGAACATTTTCATGTGATGAGAAACAAACTGTACCCCATTATCTGTGACCACAAAGGCTGGGATACATTCAGATTAGAATAATTTCTTTAAAAACGTGATAACACACGTAGTGTTAGGTTCTCTCAAAAATTCATACGACACCCATTTTGAATGATAATCCACAACCACCAAGACAAATCTTTTCCCTTCATTCAAACCTTCTATAGGTCCAATAAAATCCATGCCAATTTTTTCCCACAGCCATGTGGGGAAATCCACCGGACACAAAGGGGTGTTCCGCACACTTATGGTTTTCTCAGCTTGTGAACACACAGCACAATTTCCAACCGTTACTTCCACATTTGCATCCATTCCAGGCCACCAATAATACAATCGTAACTTCCTCCTAGTACCTGTAATCCCAACATGCCCTTTGTGAGCTAGTTTGATCAAATCACCCCTCAGTTCAATTGGAGGGATCAACTTGGTGCTCTCATCCCTAGATTCTTTTCCACACTCAATTCTTCCTTCACCTTAAAGAAAGGCTTTAATTCATCCAACATTTGAGCTTCCCTTGGCCAACCACTCCTTATGTAGCCCCTCAAATTTGTCAGAAGAGGATCATTTTCAAGAATGCTGTCGCAGCCCCTAGCAACAACATTCTGAACTAACATTGACGAAACCATGAATTCACTGTGGTTGTGCTAATTACCATAACAAGGTTGCACTGCGCTCGTGCTTATACCATTGTAAATTGAAAACAGCTCGTGCTTATACAATAGTAAATTGAAAACATAACAGTAAGCCAAACAGGTCACCATCAAAGTATTTACCTTGGGAGTTGGCCTACTTTTTGTAGATTAAAGTCTTGGTTGTTTCACTGCTAGGATAAATTTGCTGTCTTGCCATAGCCTAAGGTTTTACCTTTAATTTTTTTGATTCTCAAAATCCTCAGTACAGCAGACGTGGAAGCTGCAGCTGGGCATGGGTCGACAAGACTTGATACATTTACCATGAGGTCCAGTTGAGCCAAATTTCAGTGCTGCAAAATACTCCAAGCAGGATGAACATGTTTTTCTTGCTGCTGAACTTCTTCCTTTCCAGTGAGCTTGTCTGGAAATTGTTCCAGTGCTTCAGGCACTAGTGGAAATGTTCCTCTTCATCACAGTTGCATCCTTCGGGATGTTAGGGAAGGCTTTTAGGCACCTGGCAACTCTATAGTCAGGGCTCCTTCACTGTCCAGTCCTAAAGGGAAGCTGGCCCCTCACAGAGTTGTGTTCTTCTGCTTTCTCTGTTCTTGGAGCAGACACACAGGAGGCCTACCACTTGGCTGTTGGCTGAGTAGTTCCAGTCCCTGGGTGGCAGAAGCAGTCAGAGGTCATGTAGTCCTTTTCTTCTTCTTCTCTAGGCTTTTTCTTTAGTTGCGTTTCATTCCCAGGCTCATGAGTGTTCTATGGAGGTGATGGTGAGGTGCCAGTCTTATCCTGTGCATTAGCCAATGATTGGGAAATTTTCTCAACCCACTCCTAACTCTACCTCCTGAAAACCTGGATGTACCCTAGAAATGAATGGTAGCAGTTCCTGCCAGTCCCATCTGGCATAGAAGAATTACTAAGGCTGTTGTTTAGTTCATCAGCTATTCCTTTTCCCCTCCAAGGTGGCTAATCCCTTACATCTGACAACGTCTTGAAAACAACCTGGCCTTCTTAGGCCCAGGGGCCAATTTATTGTCCTCCTTTCCCAGCTAGCCATATGAGTTTGACTGGTAAACCAAAATATGCACTGGGAGAAATGTGAAAAGTAACCCCTCGCTGCAGGAGGCCTCGGCATGAATGGGATAATGATGGCATAGTTGGACACAGCTGCCCATCCAGTCTTGAATGCAACCCTGAAGCTTGGAGCCCACTGTAAAAATGGTAACATGGTCAGTCCAGCTCTGTTAGCCAAGAATGTTTATTCAGCCGCAGGAGTGGTCTGCAAGGTTAACTGGTTCTAAAGGAGTTTTCTCTCAAGCAACACAAAGTGCACTTTCTTAAAGTTTCTTTTCCGCTAGAGTCATCAAAAATCTACTTTCATTGCTAAATTAGATTTTTGAAACTAAGTGAAAAATAACTTTTAAATAGTGCTTTGGAATTTGTCCCAAGTGAAGTAATGAAATAATGTTTTTTTATAGCAAGGTATGTTTATGTAAAAATCCTACATAGTTAAAACAACATTTGGACAATTGTCTACTCTAAGGCATACCATTCCCAATATATAACTTGTCACTTTTTATATATTATGCACAATGCCCCGCACACTTGCAAAGCACACTTTAGGGGTGACTTCTATTATGCAATGTTTTTCTGAGTGGCAAAAGCACTTTTCTGTGTCATTTGTCTGTGCAGTTCTCTTAAATAGCAGCTCAGAGAACAATTTTGCTCCCTGAAGCCATATATTTAGTCTCTGTATTTTTGTCACATATGTGCAAAGATACACAGGAGCCCCCTGTACTGAAATTTACTTTCTACAGCATTGGTACATTTCTTGTACCATTTACTATGACCTTAAAAAAAAATTAAGTAAGTCAATTTAGCAAAGCCAATGCACAGCACACATTTTAAAGGCACAGCACATGCATTGGACCACCACAGTTTAGCAGAATCATAGTGCACAGTGTTCAGAGCCAGCACAAATCTGGCAGGGAAAACGGGAGGGCCACAACAAAACATCTGCTAATGAATTTGTTGCTATCGTGTAAGGGATCTGATGAAGTGATGCAAAAATTGTGAAGAGAGGCCTAAATTGTGTTGCTAATCAAATGAGGTTGTTTGAAATACACTCTTTAACTTCACTTTTGAAGAGGCAACCAGAATTGTACAGAGAAACCTAAGTGACATTTATCAAGCCACGCCAGGTCCCCTTGTGTGGCCCTGAGTGGGCTGAGAGAGCTGGGCATTTTTCAAGCTTTCCTTGCGCAGAAGAGCCACTTGTGATACATGAGTATAGACAAAGTACATATTACAGTTCTGATACAGATTATTATTAGCTACATCCCTTGTTAAACTAGCTGCAATAATTTGTATTGAATTTCACTTTGGGAATATTAAATTCACAAATCAATCGTACTCTATTTTAACAGTGTAATTGTCCTTGGAAAGCAGTGTGAGGGGCAGAGAGCTGAGGACAGGAACTCTCAGAGAAGAAATCTGTGTCTCTGGTGATAACCAGAGAGTGTGTGGGGTATTGGACTTACCTCTTCCTGTTACTGCAGGTGTGTACCAGCAATTACCACTGGTTGTGATTTATTTAAGCATTTTATCATCACTTTCTTGTATACTTTAGCATGTCAGTGGAACATCATGTTTCCACTGCCTGGCTTTTACATTAGAACCTAATGTTTTCTGGGACTTGTGTTGATTCGCTTTTGTTTAATCAAACAAACTAATATATTTTAAAGCAATGTTTGGAAACAAGGGGCCCAGGCTAGAAACATAGTAGTGGCAAAGGTAGGCCGAGGAGGTGACAAAAAACACAGATGTAGGAGGTTAAACATACACACACACACACACAGCACACACATATTCAAAGAAGTAACCTGAGGCATATACACTCTGAACTCTTGAGTGAGCATTTGGCACCCTACAATTTATGGGTATATTTATCAAGGGTTGTGCGTCACCCTTGCACCACGCAAGGAGGTGCAAGGGTGACGCAAAACCTAAGTGAGATTTATCAAGCCACGCAAGGCCACCTTGCGTGGCCCGAGTGGTTTGTTAAATCTGGGGTAACGCAAGGCAGCACAAATCGCTGCCTTTCTTTACTCTGTGCCAGGGATGCATTCCATGGGTGGAGCATGGGTGTTTCCATGCAGCCACCCATGTATTGTGGTGCATTCCCAGATTTACCAACACTGGTCAACCTGGGAATGTGTCAAAATGCTACACTTTCACAGGGGAGGCACAACGATGAGAAATATCTTTATGTCTCCTTGTTGTTTCCTCTTTCCAAGTGTGCTGCCTTCTGCAGCACACTTAGAAAGAGGAAATGCTCAGAGAGAAGTGCAGGAAGGTGCCCCTTCCTGCACAAAAACAATCCTGCCTACAACACAGACACCCTTGTGCCATGGCACAAGTGTGCTTGCGTTGGCAGTAGGCAGCCAACAGGGCACCAGCGCAAGGAAAGGACAGGCATGCACCATATGATGTGAAATGCGGCGCATTTCTGCCCTTTCCTTTTCATGCAGCGCAGCGCATCAAGGTGGGTTGCTGCGCTGTTGAAAGCTTGATGAATGTGGGTCTTAATTTTTATTGTGGTGTGGTAGGGTCACAACGATACACAAGTAATGCAGGTCATGCCTGACCTTATCAGGAACAGGTTGTTTCCTATTTGACCAATTATTTAGTTGTGGATGTCACCCCCAATTCCCGGGCAGTATTAATAGGAACTTCTAGTTACCTGGTGGTAGCCCCCTTCGAAGCTCGTAGGTGGTGGTCCATGTCAGTGTTCATCGCCAATCAGTGATCACCGGTCTGTGGAAAGGTAAAGAGCCACCCCTGTTGAAACTGGGGTAAAGGGAATGAAGAAAAGGTATTTTTGGAGAATATGCAGTGCTTCATTTGAGCCGGTGGTTTCCGGTGTGGGGCACTACCACATATTTTTGAGGGCCAGCACTTATTTTTCTGCCTCAGGCATTTACTGCGAGTAAAGGACACATATGGGAAAGATGGATGAACAGGAAAACGAAAAAGTGTCACAATGGGAGAAAGCTGCAAGAGTGAGTTGAAGGGGCAGGGAGCGGCTGTAAATGGATTAAAGAGGCCCGAGATGGCTTCAGGATTATGCTGCCTCAGTATTCAGTGCTCGCACATTTAACTGCAGCAGCCGCGTGTTTAAGAGGATAGCTTTGGGCAGCGGCACATTTTTATTTACAAATCAAGCACTGAGAATATGTATTCTAAGTGACTTAAAGAACATATAAGTTTGAAATAGTTTTGTGGCGTTTTGTGAACCATGGTGTGATTAAAGACTTGAAGGTTTGTTATTCTATATATAAATCTAAGTCATTGTATCGATTATTGAATTGTAGCCAAGAAATCTGGCGATTGTTCATTCAAGAATTTCATGTATTCTTTGTACTTACTACGAAATCCAACAATACAAAAGCTACACAAGAAATCAGTGTAAACAAGTTCATGTGTGTGTGGGAGGGTGGGTGTGTCTATAGTGGGCATGAAAATTACCACTTTGCCCCTCTTTCTCAGTCGTTTCATCAGCCCTTGGACCCAGCAATCTTAAACATGTATAAGTAAATAGAATTATGTTTCACACCTTTCATAAACTGCACGTTTTTTAATCTCTCCCTTCCCCAGAGGAGGGACTGAATAAAGGCACCAGTTGCACTTCTTGTAAACAAATGACAAGATGTAGTTAGCCCACGTCATCACCAAGCACCTTGTGGGGTCCGCAGGCAGTTAACTCCTAGGCAATGTTGAAGTCAAAGGGAACAATCTAACAAAAACAATGCGACAAAGAGGGCAAAGGGGGAGAAGGGGAAGGGGGAGAAGGAGAAACTGCAAGAAGGAAAAGTGCAGGGAAGGACAGAGGAAAAATGGAATAAGTAATGGTCATGAAAAATGCATTATTGAGAATTATATACATAACAATTGCACAGTGAAACGTCCAGCTTAGAATGCAACACATCTCTTCCTTTACTGAGAGTAAAAGAAAACACTTTAAATTACTCAGTCCCGTTGCCACGCCGGGGTTCTCCTGTGTCTAGTTGAGGCCTGCATTATGCCAGAGTTGGACAGAAGTGACTGGAAGTGCCCTGTGGCATCATCCATGCCATGGAACCCTCAGACCTTTCCCAATCTGACCATGCGCCTGTCCATTATCTAGTTCGCCTACGTTATTACTCACCAGGATAAGTTAAAGAGGTTCTGAAAACAAAGATGCCTCGGGTCCTTTCTGCTAAGGCTTTGTAACTTGAACAACAAGATCACCTAAACACAATCCAGAATCCTTTTGATCGACCTTTTCTTGTCAGACGTCTTTTTGTAGCGCTGTGAATGGAGTATGACCTTATCCACAATAATAACACCTGACAACTCCAGATGGATCGCTCCACTAAGGCAAATAGGGGACATCTTGGCTGTGGCGTAACAAAGGCCTCCGCAGCTCCTATGGTGCCGGGGGGTCCCTCAGCATTGTACCCTGACCTGAGAGCTTCTGAGTGCCTCCAGAGGGGGGGCCTCGATGTACTTTGCAGGGGGAGGGGGTCAAGTTTTGTTATGCCACTCCATCTTGGTGCCTGGCCGTCTACCCTTAGGGACGCAAAAGGTGAAACTCCAGTCACATTGTTGGGAGTTGTGTACCATGGACTGGTTTGCTCTCTTCACAGGTCCACCAGATGAACATCCCACCTGAATATATTCCTTAATCAGAAGACTTACCTGGTCATGCAGACCATTTGACCTGGGACAACATAATGCTGTTCTGAAATGAACATCTGGTCATTCATGCAGGGGGCCATGTATACAGTCCATGGTAAACTGTACAGCATTGTCGTGACAAGTGTTTCTGGTACGCCTTCTGAAATGAAATCATCCCTGGGGAAAACAAAATGTGTGCTGCTGAACCAAAGGAAAAAAAATGCATTGTAATTCTTAGGACTCTACAATAACAGTACTCTCTTTTACAACAAAGCGCGCATGAGATTTACAGTTCTTGACAACTTTGGAATAATATTCCAAAAGATGTTTCTGAAAAGGTCCTGGGGTTTCCTCACTGCTTCCACTAAGTTCTATTTAGGTTTGATACCATCATTAAACAGAATTTGTCCAAGGTAAGTGAGCACCTCTTCCCCAGTATGGTATCCATCTCTCACAATGTGCATGGGCTGAATAATGTAATCAGTTCCAGGAAGATAGTATACACACCTCACTAGACTGCGGGTGAAAATAGTAATGCTGCAGGAAACACATGAAGTGGGTATAGCTGCAACTTTGCACCCTCCGGGGATAACTATAGATGTGTCTCTTCATTCGCTTCCAATGCCAGGGGATTAATTATACAGCTGCAAAATCCTGTCACTTTCAGAGCAGAGAACATGATCAGTGATCGCCGGGTATATATATTGTTGCCAAAGGCTTGCTGTTTGCTACACCCACACCCACGATTAAAGTGCACGCATCCAACGCTAACGACCCAGTGCTGCTGCTCATGACCTTTGTGAGTAGCAAAAGCAATGATTTGCTGAACAATGGTGTTATATCATAATGTGTGTAAATATACACTATGCATGTCTCTCAAACAGAGCCTCTATTCTGTACTTCAGTTTCAAAATGTCCTAACTTACTGCTATGACGTAGCAACAGTTGATAACAAAACTGGTTACTCACGGTTGTGATGTCATAAAGGGCTTCCAGGACAGGCTGACAGGCCTCCCGGAAAGCATGTCAGTGCTGCTCTGCTTGTCCGCTTTGACTGAAAGCAGAAAGCAGAGCTGCGGGTGCATTGATGGACCTGCGAGTGGGATCCCAGTATGGAGCAGAAGTGGGCACTGTCTCTAAGGATTGCAGAGCCCTGGTAGAGCTGGGTGTCTAGGCTATAAGCAACAGGCAGGCACACTTGACAAAGAAAATCCAAGCCAGTGAAAAGGGTGTCAGCCAGCTAGCTGAAAAAGGGTGCAGAGGGCCCACAAAGACCAAGGGGCATATTTATACTTTTTCATGCAAAACTGCACTAACGCAGTTTTGCGTGAAAAGGTATACCGCTGGCTATCGCCATTCCAAGACGCCAGACGGGTGTCATATTTATGGAATGACAGTAGCCAGCGGTAAAGCCTGTCTAGGGTCATAAAAAGCACGCAAGCCAGGTGAGGGAGGAGTAGGGGGAACAGGAGGTTGTGCGTCAAAGGATGATGCTAATATGGGCAGAGGCATAAAAATGTCTCAAACCAGACTAGCGTCATTGTTTGACGTAAAAACCCCATGGACATGACTCCTGTCTTTGTGAATACAGGAGTCATGCCCACCACCCATAAAGTCCCCTACAGACCAGATAAACAGGTCAAAGTGTAATTATACAGTAGTTGGTCCCTGCTCAGACACAGAAGAAGGAGGGACAAAGAGGCATGACTGACCACTAGCAAGCAAGAAACTAACAAATGAAATAGCTGGAAGCCCACAGAAGTGAACTTAAAAGTATACAAGAGGTCGTATGCTTGACCTAAAAAGAAGATCGCTCGCAGTCAAACGTATTGGCAAACGTGCACCTATCCATGTAACAGGGTCGATGGCAAAGGCTTTAACAAAACTGCCCCAAGGAGGGACAAACGTGAAGCATTTACCAATGATAACATTTTTGAAAGGCAAGCCCATCAAGTAGTGATAATGATGGGCGTGCGGTGAGTGTGGTTAAAAGCCCACAGATAGACTACAACAGGTCAAAGCTTGCTGCTTCTGTCCTGGGAATGAAAGGACTGGAGTTTGCTTTCTAAATTCTTTTTTCCAAGGTTCTTCAAGGGCTTGGACTTAGCTTGCCCCCTGTTAAGAAGTCTCAGGGACATCAAAGACTTCACCTGCCAGCACCTGGCTCTCTTGCTGAGAGTTCTGACTTACCAAGTGGTGCCAAATCCAGTTCCTGGGCCCTTGGAAGTGAGCTCTGGTGCAACCAAGAAGAAACTAAGCACATCGACTCCAGAGCGAGTTCGGAACCAGCATCGCTGTCTGACTCCACGCCGCTGCCTGCACCGGAGCTGTGGTCCCTGCTGAGTGCAACAACCACAACCTGCCGCAGGCCTGACCCCACCACAGCATCTCCAGAGTCCCACCACAGCATGAGTCCAGAATGCCGTGTTACTGGTGTCCGTGGCACCAGCTCCAACTCCATGCAGCACCTTTGGCCCCATGGTGTGATCACGACACCACAAACTAACCGCCTCACGTCTTGACCAGCAGGATTCATTGACCCTGCCTTGACGTAAGGAACCAAAGACTCGCTGCCAGTGCCGCATTACCTCCCCTGCAACCGTAAGGAACCAACACCTCACCTCCCTTGTTAGCAGGGGGTACTTTATCTCACATAATACATGGTGACACCATCACCTTTCCCACATACCATTTAAAACTTTAGTGCATAGCTCTTATGAAAGAGACAGCAGGTTTGCAAACATGAAGCATAATAATGGAAATTGCTAAATTAAACACATCAAAAACCTGTTAGATATTTTTTACAAAAAGATATTAGAATCCATTGTATACAGGTCAGTTTAAAAAAAAAAAGGTGCTGTAGCTCAGGATCTGTAGAAGCATGCAGAACGATTCTCACGTGGTTTTGGGTTTGTTGAAGATGTCATCAATTTGGCCCTGTTAGTGCTTTGGCGTGCTATCTGGGCGAATGCACAAACAGGCTTAAACAAGAAGGTCATCTTGGATTGCCTTGCTTGTGATAAAGGCATAGCTATCCCCTGGCTGCTATATATTAAACAGGAAAGGTTTGGGCGGGGGAGACCTGAACTCTTTTCTTCCCCGCTGGCATATGTAAGGCTGACTTGGGTCAGGAGAGCATTTCTAGCTAGGAATAGACAGCGTAGGGAGGAAAGTGAATTACTGAAAAGCTCTGTTAGGGAGTATATCAATCTTCAAACCACCCCCAATATGAACCCTTACATGTCCTGGTCGTATACTACCTGGGATAACGTTTTTTTAAACTCGATTTAGGTATGGCGTCGCGAGGTGGCATCTAAGCCTTCCACTGGGTCAATTGGATCCTACTAATGTGTTAATCCGCCCCTGCGATGAGCCCTCACCCCAGAGTCTGCTCCATTTTACGTTCTTCTCTATGTATTATAGGGTCTATTCTAAAAGGTTTTTAGCCCCGCTAATTAGATCCTGTGGTATTAGAAGAAGTGCCGAGGCTCTGATGTGTCTGCAATCACTGAACTCCCTTTCACTCTGCTACAGCATCAGCTCATTTACTAAATGATGCCCTGGACAAGAGAAAATTAACGGCCTTTTAATAGCCTGATGCTGTGTGTTGTTGGTATTTCATGCACAATTTTATCTTGATTGCTTTAACATGTACGTACTCTTTTGCTGATTGCTTGAGACTTGGAATTCTTTTTTATTGTGTTTTTGAATATTTGTATGGTGCTTTTATGGCTATGTTTTTATGGGCGAAATACACTTTTTATTGATTTATTGATTCTCACTTTTCTATAATTATCTAAGGAATGCAAAAAATCGTGTTCTTTCTGCTAGTCACTGTAAGCTTGAAAAACAGAGCACAAGAAGATAAAACAATGTTTCCTTTCTTTGCTTTAAACAGCTTTTCTGTGACCTCACCTGCCTTTCACCTCAACTCCTGGCTCTAGTAGCAGGCATTGTAAAGCCAGAACTCAACTGAAATTACTTATTACAGTTGAGTTCTGAGGCTTTTGCTATCAGCCACTGTGAGCAAAACAAGAGGGCGATCATAAAGAAATTAGAGCCAGGTGTTTATACAGGGCCTGCAGAATACCATGTATTATAAGTATATAAAACATAAAATTATAGATGGGCAGCCATTGATTAAGGGGATTTTTGTCACCTCAGCATTATGAGTGACATAGACAACACAAGCTTTGCTCTCGTTGTCTATAGCATCAATCAGAACCCCTCAGTGAAAACAGCCCCGTAATTGATGGCTACCCATCTATAATTCTATACATAATACAAATACTGTATGATAATGCAGATATTGCCATGAAATAACATAATAATGTCCCGTGAATGCCTGGGTCCTCAGTCTTTTTCCCCCCTCACCTACCTCCCCCTACTCATAATAAGACCCATAGTGACTTTTGAATATTGCTGTTACTTATTTAGACTTGCATAGGCGAATAGCCATTTGTAATATACATTTTGACGTCTCATGTTTTCTCAGACAGCGAGGGAGTTCAGCACTTAATTAATTGCCACTGATGACACTTATATCTATCCTTTGGCAGTACTGTCAAACTAAAATTGAAGGTATTTTCATAACTTTAGCAAACACATCTTAACTGCATGAAATAATAATATAATAATACATTTACAGTGTTATGTGGGTAAGAATAGAGTTTATTTTCAGAATATTTCGGTTCAGTCACTCAAATCTGCTAAAGGTTATCGCCAGCTTCTTGCCACCTACCTGTGTTTTGCAGCCTTGGCCTGATTGGGACCCCAAAGCAGCTCTGGCAAATTTTGTCAGACCAGCCCCTATAGGGTGCACAGCAAGCGAGCCCAAGCTCGCCAACAGCGCTTGGGGTGTTCTCCCCTTCCAAGAAATTTTGGGGAAAAATGTGCATTTTACAACAAATTTTTCATTATATATTCAATAGTATGAGTTTTTAAAGCACAGTAAATGATGATCTTACAGGGCACCGGGATATGACTATCTTTATTAGGGTTCTTCAATGATACCCTCACCAGCACCCTCTAACAGTGCCTTTCATTTCTCCATAGCCCCTCCGTCATGTGTATTTCATTTATTTATAGTGCCTCTCTTAATAGGATAGGGTTTTGGAGCACTTAACATCACACACATACAGAGACAATGAATCATATGTGTGTAAATCAGTGTATAGAAAATCGTGAGAAAGGGGACTACAAGGTGTAGGATTCGCAGGTCATCCATACTGGTAGGGATTTTTTAAGAGTGCTTATTATGGTGAAGCATAAACTCAGGATTCAGACAAACTCTTTTTTAGCAAAATGAGGATAATTAAAGACTGGTAAAAACATAGCTTTTTAACCTGTACCATGCAGTTTGCATGCAACTCTTCGATGCAAGTTCATATTTTACAGTGCTAGGTTATGATTGAAACGAATGAACTGCAGAGGAACAAAAGGATCTCTGTGACAAAACCAGTAACCCACTGAGCATTGAACATAAAATACTATCCTGTGATCTGCATAGAACATGCTCTTTGCAGCAGGCATTTCTACCCTCTGCGCTACCTTAGATGAGTCAAAACTGCCCTGATTGCTCTACATGGTTCACCAGAGTTATCTTAGCACTTTTATTGTTGCCTGAAAACTGTTGGATATACAAGGAGCTCTGCAGTGCTTTACAAAATGCTGCACTGCTATACAACCTGCCCACAGTAACAAAAGCAGCCTCCCCCATTTTCAGTCTCCCAGGGAAACGCCCAATGTTTGGTAAAGCCAGTCCGCCCTTGTTTGCAGCACACATGTACTTTTACCAGCCGGTATATATATAAATGGGCCAGTCTATCAGTAGTGCATCCAGGGGAGTGGTACCAAAGGCCTGGAGTGTGGGAGGCCCACTGCACCTCAATTATGGATATTTGTATTTTTCACCAAACAGGAAGGACTTAAGGCCCATTTTCCATACTTGCTTAAAAAAAACCTCAGATGTGTGATATGTGTGATGGAGGGCCTCATTACAAGGTTGGCGGGTCAACCGTTGGACAGCCAGCCCCATGGAGAGGAGACCGCCATGGAGCTGGCTGTTTCCCCCCCGGCTCCATTACAGGTTTCCACTGGGCTGACCGGCAGAAACCTCAGAAATCTGCCTCAGTGGAAATCGCGTGTCAGCATTGGCCTCGGCTCCTAAGGGAGCTTTGCCATAGCAGACAGTGTGCATTCTGAGGGTGCTGGGAAGGGGGACCCCTGCGCTGGCCACTACATAGTCGTATAGATATATATACATATATATAATAAATTGAACATTAATAAGTAATATAATCATTGTAATGGTAATAAATTAAACATTAATAAATAAAATAATCATTGTAACAGCTTGGTACTCTAACTTCATGTGAACTAATCTTCCTCAATCCAATAATTGGTTGATCATCTGCTTGGTCTTGAATTGCAGAATATTGAACTGTACTGTACTGCGTGCTGGACTGTACATCATTACTCGAATTCTCAGGCTGAAACCAAGTAGATAACTCTGCATCAATATTCACACACTTTTTTTGCCTAATAATGATTGCTTGTTCTGAAGACAATTTAACAAGTTGCCTCCTATTTCCCCAACCTTTATCCTGTATTAGAATAGCACCTTTGTTGACTTTTTCAACACACATTGTTAATGAAATTTGATTTCCCCTTTTTTAACTTTCCTTGGGGTTTTTGTCAGTACCCAATCCCTGACAATGAAGTTTTTATCATGAAAATTATACTTTTCATCAAAATACCTCGTCATCTCAACTTGTTTTAAGGCTGCGGTGGCAGAATTGTTTTCTCCTTTACCTCGGGACTGTTGCAATACATTTTTCTCACACTTGTCCCACAATCAATTTGGAAACAGATTAGGGTGTGTCTTGTAAATGGTGCTTGCTCCGAGGTACTATGGAGAGTCACATTGTAGCTCCAGACCTTCTTTTTCAAAGACATAGGGGGTTATTCCAACTTTGGAGGAGGTGGTAATCCGTCCCAAATGTGACGGATTTACCACCAGCCGTATTACGAGTTCCATAGGATATAATGGACTCGTAATACGGCTGGTGGTATATCCGTCACTTTACCGTCACTTTTGGGACGGATTCCCACTTCCTCCAAAGTTGGAATAACCCCCATAGAAACTTCCTGACCTGATGATATGGCTGTCTGCATATCTTCCTTTATAATCCTATTTCCACTTTCCACTAATCCATTAGAAGCTGGGGAATATAGGGCAACCTTTATGTGTTGTATATCATGTTGTTTGAAAAATGAACATGTATGGTCTGAAATAAAAGGAGACCCATTGTCTGTGACAACTTCTTTGGGGGCACCCTCCGAGTCAAATGCATTTTCCAGAAATGACATAGCCGCATTTGTACTAAGAGAGTCAACAAATGGGAAATATATCCACTTTGAGTAGTAGTCAATTATTAATATCAAGTAAATCATGTTACTGGGAAGTTGGGCATATGGACCAGAAAAATCCAATCTTAACTTGTCCCAGGGTAAATGACAAAAATATGTAATCAAAATATCATGTAGCATGAATATTGTGTCAAAAATATAATCACTACAAAGATATTGAGTAACAAAATATATTTTTTCTATTTTATATATTCTTTCATGTATATAGTGTTGTTTAAAAAAATGTATACATTGTTTATTTAATATAGCTGTTTTAAATACCATTTTGCAATTAATTTAATAGATGTTAGCTATTACATTAATTGTATATGTCAGTATTAATGTAATTGATTTAAATGGTTTAAGCCTATGTAGTAATTTTTAATGTGTAATTACATTTGTTTCACATTTAAATAATTTAGAATTTAGTAGCACACTGTTCGGATTGTATGAGAACAGGATGGGAAGTTATTTAAATTATGAATCATTGTTATTTATTTTTAATTATTGTTCGATGTAAATTACATTTTTAATTGGTGATTAATTACGAGGAACATTGATTAATGATTTTTATTTTTGTTATTTTAATGAATTTATATTTTCAACATATATTTTATTATTGCTTAAAGTTGTTGGGGCTGTAGGGCAGAATGTAATTTTTTCATCTTTTTTTAGTTAAATGAAATATTTTATTGATAATTGTTTAATTTGTATATTTAATAAGAACATTTTGAAAATGTTTTTTATAGTTATTATTGGTTGTAATAGATTTCTGTTTAAAGAACCTCCATGAATAGACAGGAGCTGAGAATGAAAGTGATCAACATTGATTAATTTTTTGTTGAACTGATTTTTTGAATCTTTGAGAAGAAAATGTTTTATTTGTTTATTTTTCATTGTGTGCCTCCATAAATCTCTTAGATCAGAATCTTAGTTAGAGATTGTTTGCTGAAGCCTGTATTTTTAATAATAAAGCTTTCATTTGAAGTAGATAAATTTTGCATCTCAGGTGGCCAACTGAAGACAGTTTTTGCTCCTATTGAACTCAGGGGCATATTTATACTCCGTTTGCGCCGAATTTGCGTCTTTTTTTCGACGCAAATTCGACGCAAAACTAACTCCATATTTATACTTTAGTGTTAGACGCGTCTAGCGCCAAAGTTCATGGAGTTAGCGTCATTTTTTGGCGTGAACACCTTCCTTGCGTTAATGATATGCAAGGGAGGCGTTCCCGTCTTAAAAAATGACTCCCAGGCATGTGCGTGGTATTTATACTCCCGGGCAAAAATGACGCCCGGGAGTGGGCGGGGCAAAAAACCCCGCATTTGCGCCTCTTTTTAACGCCTGGGTCAGGGCAGGCGTTAAGGGACCTGTGGGCTCAGAATGAGCCCAGAGGTGCCCTCCCCTGCCCCCAGGGACACCCCCTGCCACCCTTGCCCAGCCCAGGAGGACACCCAAGGATGGAGGGACCCACCCCAGGGAAGAAAAGGTAAGTTGTGGTATGTATTTTTTATATATTTTTTTTGTGGCATAGGGGGGCCTGATTGGGCATGGCCATTGGGCAAGGGGGCATGACTCCTGTCTTTGCTAAGACAGGAGTCATGTTAATGGGGGATGGGCGCCAAAAAAAAATGGCGCAAATCGGGTTAAGACGATTTTTTTGCCTCAACCTGACTTGCCCCATTTTGAGACGCCCATACGTCATTTTCCCCTACGCCGGCGCTGCCTGGTGTACGTGGTTTTTTTTCACGCACACAAGGCAGCGCCGGTCGGCTAACGCCATTCTATAAATACGGCGCCCGCATGGCGCTTCAGAATGGCGTTAGCCGGCGCTAATTTTTTTTACGCTAAACTGCATTAGCGCAGTTTAGCGTCAAAAAGTATAAACACGGGCCTTAATGAATTGAGCTGATGAATTATATGCACACATCTGCTTATATCAGCCTCTTTTTGACAACTGAAATTCATTACATCAAATGTAAAATGTTTTAAAGAATTCCTTTTTGAACCTTTTGCACTTTGTTTAGAGACTTACGGCCTCATTATGATTTTGGTGGTCCCAACGCGCGACCACCAAACTTGTGGGGAGGAAGCCACCACCATGGCAGTGGTGTTTCAAACCCCACGGCTCCCCCTGCTCTACTACAATGTTCCTGGTAATCTGACCCGGCGGAACATTGTAATAGAGTGTTCCCGCCGGTCAGACTGGCTGGAACGGTGCTACGAGATAGCACTTGCTTCCCTTAAAGGAGTCAATTGCTATCTCGTAGCACAGAGGGGGGCGACCAGTACCATCGGAATGCACACTATCTGCAAAGCAGGCCAACAAAAGGGCCATTCTGGTCTACCTCTAGGAGGTCTGCACTAAGCACACAATCCTCCTGCCTTCTCAGGCACCATCACTGCCGTGTATCCCTGCACTCCTCAATACTCGTGAAGCAGAGGAGGAAAGTTCACCTGTCATTGATAAAATAATTGAGCCAGAAGTACTAGGGCACCAATGTAACTCTCTGATTATGGGATTAAAGAAACCTAGTAAAAAAGGGAACATTGTACAGGAGTTCCACAAAATTAATGCTATTGTGATCTCATGTTGCCCCGTAAAAACTGAATCTTGCACTAATATTATTTCAGATTCCTGCAGAAGGTGAGTGGTTTATTGTTGTAGATTTCTAACAAACATTTTCCACAATTCCTCTTCATGAGGATAGTCAATACTGTTGTGTGTTCCAATTGACACAATTGCTTTGCTGAATCATTTGTCCGAAAATGGACGTAGAGGCTCTCCTCCTAGTTACAGTACTGTCAGGAGTACTGTTATTTGGGATACTAAATTTAGAATGGAATAAGGAATGTGTCCAAAGAAGACATGAATGTGTGAGGGCCTTCCTGGAGCACAGACAGTTTGTGCAGTGTCCCTGCTCTAAGAATGCCAAATTCCAAGAAATATTATTATTATTTTGTTAAGAAAGAGAAGGGTACTCACTTTCTGTTTTGACTCAGCAACATGGGGGAGAGAAGCAGCCCACTGCATTTGTTTCTGCTACACTAGACCCAGTGACTGCCCCCTCCATGTAGGAAGCTCCTGAATGGACATACTTGTCAAAAATTAAACCAAAAGGAAGAGGCATTGATCTGAGAGACTATTGTACTTCTTGTTTGCTATCTTTCTCTGGTTGATCTCCTGAATTCAGACTTTTCAGAATCTCTATGATTCATCTCTGACAGCGCTTCAGCTTTTTTTCTTCATTTTTCTTCAGACTGTCAACTCTTTTCAACTTTTATCACACCTTCTGACCAATCAGCTTGTATCAAGCTTTCCATCTTAAGTCAAATTTGTTCTATTTGCCTCATGTTTACCTTCATGTGTTTCATGATTTACACAACTTGCAACTGGGATGCCTTCAGTTGCTCTTGGGCGTTTCATAGTTCATGTTACTGACCTTTGATTTTATTGTTATTCTTTTGGTTGTTGTACTTGTTTTTTTAACTGTTTGTTCTCCCCTCATGGATCTACCAAGTGCAGTCAAGCTTGATCCTGTGAATTTGTGGTTTGTATCAACACTTCTTCATCCTTAGTCTTCACTCTCTTCGGATCAGAGGCAAGTATCCAATGTGACAAATCTACACACTTCAAAGCAGTATTCGTCACCAAGATCAATGTGGTAAGGGCCTTTCCATTAAGGTTCTAAACAGCTTTTACAAACACGTTTTCTCAATGAATAAATATATGTAAGACTTAATTCTTTACATCTGTTGGAAATTGGGTTCCTCGTGCCAGGGGGGTGAAACCCTACTCAAGCAGCAATTGCTATTCTTGACAGGGTGGATCACATGCACATCCCAAATTAACCTGTTCTTAACCCTCTGGTAGCTTAGCAGAAAGCAGCCAGGCTTAACCTAGAGGATATGTGTAAGGTGTTTATGCAGCACTTCAAACAGTAATAAAGAAAAACACAACACAGGAAAAATCCCACACCACTTTAGAAAAATAGAGTAAAATGTAGTAAATTATTTGTGGCCAAAATGACAAACATACACTCAATAGAACTGGAGATATGCACGTTCAAAGGTATTAAGTAAAAAACGTGCCTAGTAGCACAAAGGAGCAACTGCGGTTATCTAGGTGTGCTGGACTGGGACAAAGTCACAGGTTCAGGCTGACTGTGATGGGGTGCAGACAGGATAGAGGGAGCAAGTTAGGCCCACTAAACAAAGCACTTTACATCTGGGTTGCAGAGTGTTGCAAGATTCCATGTTGAGGATGCCTTGTGCAGCGATGGATCCAAGGAACTGTGAGGCTGCAATTTGAAGTTCTGCATCATTGTCAAGGACGCCATCGAGGAGGGGCTTGCTATGCAAAGGCCTGGGTCGAGGATGTGTTGCACTGCAGCGGTTCCAAGGAGGCTGCGGGCTGCAATGCAAATTCCAGCGTCGAGGATATGTCGAGGACGCTTTGCTCTGCGGCGGTTCCGAAGAGGAGCTGCGAGGAGGTGCATCGCACAGTATCTGTTCTGCCTGTAGGACCACAACTGGGCTGACAGGGCACATTCAAGCCCACTTCCAAAGGCCCAGGTGTGGGGTGGCATCACCTCATCACTTGGGTGGGTAGGACTCACGGGAGACAGAGTCCAGGTGCTGGGTTCAAGGTGACTAGAGACTTTTTTGTCCCTGCAGTTCTGATCAGGAGGTCAGCCAATTAGCCCTTAGAGTCACTCTGGTGGCCCTGGGATAAAGTTGCATGTCCAGTCCTTTCACGTAGGCAGCAGGGCAAAAGAGTAACAGTCCTTCTTGCAGTAGTGAAAAACTAATTTAAGAGTTTTTCACTACCAGGACAAGTAAAAGTTAAAAGTACATGTTCAAATATTAAATAAACTGCATGTAGGCTGTCATAAAGGCTGTTTGGGTTCTACCCTAGGGGTGCCCTATCTGTTTGTTAAATGAAGGGTTAGGCCTGGCAAAATGTTTATTTTGGAATGGAAGTTTAAACTGCAAACATAGGCTGCAATGGCAGGCCTCAGACATGTTTAATGACCTGTTAAAGTCAGTGCTGCAGGTCCACTAGTAGCAATTAACTTACCGGCCCTGGGTAGATGTCATACCACTTTACTAGGGACTTACAAGTACATTAAATGTGCCATTTGGGTGTTAGCCAATTTCACCATGTTTAAAGGAGAGAGCAGACACATTTTAGCCCCGGCTAGCAGTGGTAAGGTGCACACAGTCTGAATGCCAACAAAAACGAGATCAGCAAAAATAAAAGAGTAAGGCAAAAGGTTTGGGGAAGACGACCCTAAAGCTGAGAGGTCTAACAAAGAACATAAAAGCAACACTTTTTCATCCGCCCGTAACTAACGCGGTCTTGCTGAGCCGGGGACGCTGTGCCAAACATCCTTGTGACCCTCGGATGCCTGCGGAGCCTGTCGCGGGGAGCGACTAAATATCTCCGGCCCGTACCCTCATTGCGACCCGACCGACCCGAGGGTCAAAATGGCGGCCGCGGCTTGGCCGACTCACCCGCACTGAGACTGGATCGGGGACCCCTCCGGGTGCAGTGGCTCCGGACTGAAGAGGAGGCTGGAGGCCTCGACTGAGCCGGGCCCGTGCTCTGGGTGCGGGCCCCTGTAACCTGGGGGGGCTGTGCGGCCCCGGCCCGGGAGGAAAGCTCCCGATGGGCGGAGCCACCATCGCACGCCTGCCTGGTGGGCCGCGGCGCCCGTCTGATCCGCGGCGCGGGCCCGCTGGACTGGGCTAAGGAGATCGGACAGCGGTAGAGAGGCGGCCGCTTGCGTCTTCCCCCTCGGAGCCCCGCTTGGTACCGGGAGCGTGCTGGAAACACGCGGTGGACCGGAACTGGGCAGGGAGACGGACGCGGCCCCGCAGAGGGTGCAAACGCAACCCAGGGAGGGGAGGAGAGGAGGAAAAGGAGACGGACCCCCCCCCTTAAAACAGTTAAAAACATTTAAAACAATTAAAACAATGGAAAAGAGAGCCGATGGCTCGGCGCCGCCCTCCTTGGGCCCTGCCCGGATGGGAGTCGCCGCATAGCAGTGGCTGGGAGCGAGCCGTGATTTCGACTGGCGGAGGGTGCCCTCCCGGAATCGCTATGCAATTATGACCCCACAGTGCAAATAACCCACGCTTACCGAACTCCATGGTGGAAATCAGCGACCTGCCTGAGGTGAGGCTGGGCCTGTCGCGAACCTGCTGGACCCTGAGGGTAGGGGGGGCTGGACCCCAAACTGGAACGCGCTCCCCCTTCCCACCCCCTCCCCCTGCGCAGAGAATATGAAGAGGGGACTGTCGGGGGAGGACCGGCGGGAGGGCCCCCCGTGGAGCCGATGGAGGGATGCTCCCCCTGAGTTTGTGACCTCTGGGTTTCCAATACAGAGCATTAAGACCTCCTGGATCTGCCTGCCGCAGCGAGTTCCCACCGATATGTGCCCTCCTTAGATCCACAATAGCTGAAAGTGCGCTGGAGACCTAGTTTTGAACTAAAACACGGTGGGAACAGCATGTCCGGACCCCATCCTCTGGGCCAAGATGGGGAGGGACAAGGCGAACAAACAACCCCCACTCTCCCAGCAAAAGATCGACCAGTTCACGACGCTGACAGGCCAACGAGGAGGGGGGGACGCGGCTGGCGGAGGTCCGGCACCAGATGGGGTGAGTGCCATCCTGCAAGCCATTCAATCATCGCAGTCGGCCGTGGAGACCAAAATCGGAGAAGTGCGGGAGGATATGGGCCTTATTAGGCAAGACCTCAGGAATGCAGTGAACCGAATCACCGAGTTCAAATCCTGAGTCTCACAGAATGAAAATGATCTATCCGACCTTAGAACCAGGGTGGCCCAGCTCCAGACCCGAACCAGCGAGCTTCACCGCTGCACGGAGGACGCTGAAAACCGGTCAAGGAGCAACAACCTACGCTTTATCGGATTCCCGGAGGGCATAGAGGATGACAGGGCCTCCGAGTTTCTGGAAAGATGGATCAAAACCTGGATGCCGGACCAGTCCCTCTCGCCCTGGTTTGCGGTTGAACGGGCTCACAGGGCGCTTGCTCTGCGCCCCCCTCCAGGGGGCCCGAAACGCCTGATGATTGCACGCTTCCTTAACTTCAAAGACAGAGACAATATCCTTAAGGAAGCTAGGCGGTTGGAAGATCTTCAATGGGAAAATCATAAAATCCTAATTTTTCCATGGGCTGGGCAGTGCAGAGGCCCCCAGGGGCCCCACGACACCCGTTCCCGCCATCCTGGTTCTGGCGGTGAAGACCGCCAGAAACAGGCTGGCAGGAAGGGGGTCGGATTCCCTGGGCCAGGGGAAAACCGGCGGAAAAACGGCGGGAAACCGCCGGTTCCCCTTTTCTGACCGCGGCTTTACCGCCGCGGTCAGAGTAGCCCAGGAAGCACCGCCAGCCTGTTGGCGGTGCTTCCGCTGCCCTCCGCCATGGCGGTCATGGACCGCCAGGGTCGGAATGACCCCCATAATGCTAGATTCGGCAAAACACATGGTGGAGAGCCTCAGCAGCCCGAATATATGGCTGGGGGGATAAAAATGGGAAGCTTCTGCATTGGTTGGCCATCCGCCCTCTAGCCAATAGGATCATACCCGAGATTTTAGAGGACTCGGGCTCCCTCGCCAAAACACCTGTAGAAATCGCGCAAAGTTTCGCTTCCTACTACTCCTGTCTGTATGCAATGCACCCACGCCCGCTGCTGAGAGAGAGACTCCCCTCTTAAACGACATCACTCTTCCCAGGGTCTCTCCAGGGGAAAGGGACCGGTTGGAGGAAGCCATTAGCCTCGCAGAGGTCACCAATGCAATATCCAATCTGGCATCGGGCAAAACCCCAGGCCCTGATGGATTCCCAGCACAGTTATATAGCAAATGCAGTGATATCCTGGGTCCCCACCTGCTTAACATGTATGGGGAGGCTGAAAGATTGGGCCGCTTCCCCGCTGACATCGACCAGGTGACAATCATAGTGATCCCCAAAACCCAACTTCCATCGCGACATTGCTCGGCGTACCGGCCCATCTCACTTCTAAATATCGAGATCAAGGTGCTCTCCTCGATCCTTGCCTCTAGATTGAAGGAGGTAATGCCCACGCTGGTACACGCTGACCAATGTGGTTTCATGCCCACTCGTAGTACTAGGCACTGCATCAGACGATTACACCTTGCCCTGGCACACCACGGAAGTCTGTCGCACACACTGTTGGCGCTTCTCCTACTTGACTTTGAAAAAGCTTTTGACACGGTGGACTGGTCCTACCTCGAACAGGTTCTGCAAAAGAATGGACTCGGGCCCAAATTTCAAGGTCTGGTGAGACTTCTATATTCCAACCCGACTGCTAGAGTCCAAGTGAATGGAGTGGTCTCCGACCCGTTCCCCATTGGCCGAGGAACACGACAGGGATGCCCACTATCCCCCCTGCTAATAGTAGAGCCCTTGGCGATACTGCTGAGAGACGACCCACTAATCGAGGGCTGGTCCTGGCCTTCCGGCTCAGAGGACCGAGTTGCGCTATACGCAGATAATGTCCTCCTATATATTTCCAACCTGGCCAAAAGCGGCCCCCGCATATTAGAAATCCTGGGCCTCTTCGCGGAGGCTTCGGGACTGACTCTAAATCCCACCAAGTCTCTGCTGGTTCTACTACATCGCTCCCGAGACTGTATGGACTGGCAACGAAACATCCCTGTGCGAAGAAACAGTTTTAAATATCTAGGAATACATATCTCACTTCTACCTGAGTTGACATGGGAACTCAACATTACACCACTAACTGGAAGGATCAGGGCTGATCTCTTGCGCTGGAGGACTCTCCCCCTGAACTTGCTTGGCAGAATAGCGCTTTATAAGATGATGATCCTCCCCAGGCTCCTCTATCTTTTGTAAAACTTTCCTTTTCCTATTCCCAAGAAATGGTTCCGGGAGATGGACTCTTTAGCCCGCCAATTTATATGGAGCGGCGCCCGTTCATGGCTGGCGCTCAAAACTTGCCAGAAAGATATACACGAAGGTGGCTTGGGCATGTCCAATATCCAATACTACCACCTTGCGATGCACTTGCTCATGATTAATGATCGGGTGGGAGGGGGGTGGTTAGACCCCGCATATCGATTGGAACTACAGATGATGGGCTACTCACGGATCTTTGATACCCTCTACGGGAGCCCGATCTCCCGAGAGGTCCCGGACATGACCAAGGTGGTTTTGCAGGGATGGCGGACAGCTCAGAGATCAACAGGGTGGTGGGGGCGTCTTACCCAGCAGACCCCGCTATGGCACGGGAGGCATCTGGTGGAGGTGACGGGCCTGGAAGGTTTTCAGAACTGGGATAACATAGGCATTTCCACACTGGGCGACGTCTGGGGAGGGTCACACATGCGGTCCTTTGAAGACCTTCAGATACACTTTTCATTAAACAGGACACAGTTCCAACGGTATCTCCAGCTCCGCCATGCTCTGCTAGTGCATGTCCAGACTGGAGATATCATACCTGAATATAGCCCCATGGAAGCAAAGGCATTGATGGGCGACCTGGGCAGGGGGGGTGTGTCCCAGATATACCGCACCCTAATTACCAACACTGCTGATTCCCTGGAGGGGCTCCGCCAAAGATGGGAGGGATGGGTGTGCCCCATGGAGGAGACGGATTGGGCAGAAGCACTGATGGCCCCACGTGCCCTTACAATGGGCCCTCGTTTCCGACTAATACAAACTTACTATCTTCATACAGCCTATCTCACACCCACCAAGCTACACAGAGCGGGCCTCCGCCCCACAGCGGAGTGCCCCCGTTGTAGGAATCCCGTAGCTGACTTCTTCCACATGGTATGGGCCTGCCCAGCCATGGTGACTTATTGGGAAGCTGTCTTACACGAAGTCTCCGAGGCCCTACAGGAGGATATAGAAAGGGTGCCTCTGCCCCTCCTCCTGGGAGTCATGGGAGACACTGGGCTGCGGAGAGCAGACCGAATTTTCCTAGGGGTGGCATGCCTGGTGGCCAAGAGGGATATAGTGGCGGACTGGAAGGCCAGGGAGGCCCCGAAACTGACTAAATGGAGACGGGGAGTGGATTGGTGCGCGCAGCGTGAAAAACTTGTATATGAGGCTAGAGGATGCCCGAATAAATACAACAAGATATGGGGGAAATGGGAGGCCGCAGCAGGCTTCTAAAATGCGTATAACCGTCACTTATAATGTGTTGCTGGGGACGAAGGGTTTTGACTATTGTTCAATGCCCGTTGGCATTGTGTTGATAATATGTATCACTGTTTTTTGCAAAATCAATAAAAACACTTTATCAAAAAATCTGTGCTTCCCTAAGTTTAATGAGTGTGAGGTTATCAGACATTGTTGAGTTTTTCATAGGTTCAAGCAGGAATACACACATTATGGACTAGAGAATGTTTTTGATGGCAGAGATTCCAGGGAGATGTCTGCAGAATTTGGACTCAAGATTGGCTGGCTCCCAGCTGACCCTGCCAACCCCAGCCACTTCTGAAAACTAGAGTTACAAGAGAATCCATTGTGGTGTGGCTTACATGAGTCCCAACATATTTTATTACCCAGAAACCCCAATAAATGTCAAAGTGTGGGTAGAAACATCACAATGCTTCAGTTTTCGTGACAGCAAACCCAGAACTTCAGGCAGATGGCAAACGTCTTACCATCCACTATTCCCACATGTCGCCCAATAAAAATGGTACCCCACATGTGTGGTGATCCTACTGCACATGACAGGCATATACCAAACATTTGATCATGTGAAAACCACATTGACACTATATTGACTTCACACTGCCCCTTATTTGGCCCGTTCCATTCAGTTATGACAGGTCCACCCACACACAAGGTACTGTTTTCATTAGTGGAAGTGTGGGAACACTCACTGGTGGGAGCTTTGCTGTTACCCACAAATTCTGTATTTTTAATCAATATTTGACTTGCGCAGGGGCAATAAAACGAGCTGGTATCCTCCTACTTCTGGTGTCTAGCATTCAGAAATGTCTAGGGTTGATAAGCCTACCTGGGTGCCAAATGACCTAAGGTCCAGACCTGTGCTCCTGCGCCCCAGTGAGGAGCCAGGCATAGTCTAGGCTCCCTGCTGGGATGGAGACAAGTCTGTTTGTCTGGGCCCCAGCGAGGAGTTGGATTTTTGCTGAAGCTAAGAAAAAAATCCAAATACTATCCGGGCTTCTTACTGGTGTGCAGACGTGGGTGTGTTTTTGTATCTGTGCCGAAGTGAGGACATGAAAATTGTTTTGATTTTTTCTTAGGCTAGGAAAAATCAGTGTTCAAACTACTCACCGGGGGGCTAACATCTCTGTGTGTTTGAAAAAGTGTGTGTGAGTGTGTATCTGGGACCCAGTGAGGAGACAGATGCTGTTTGAATTTTCTCTGAGGCTAAGAAAAATATCCACACAGTTTCGGCCTCCTCACTGAGGGTCCAACATGAGTTCAAAGGAAGTAAGTGAATGACACAACTCACACTCAGCCCTTAGCCAGATTCAAACCATTGAACCCACAACCTTTAGGTATCTGCTGGTCCTACCTGAGAAACATAGAATGCTCTAGAAAACTCAGATCTGCGGTAGAGCTACTAAACTCGTGAGAGCGGGCAGCCATCTTGTGCGTCGCCTGCTACTTAAGAATGCAAGGTCCATGTTTCAGCACATGCTTGTTTGCTGTCCTGTCGGTTCTTCGCTTCGTGCCTGACCACTCCTTAAGCCTTCTGAGACTGAAGCCTTCCTTCAGTGGAAACCTGAAAGCAGAGGAGACAGTGAAAAAAAGGAAGCAACATGTTTTCTAGCTGGTACTTGCACTAGAGCGTATAGTTTTGCAAGAGCAAGGTGCAAACACTTACCTGAGAAAGTGCAGTAAAGAACAACCTTCAAAGGTAAGATAAAAGTCAGTTAAGGAATAGTCAAAACTAACGATTTTTAGAAGAACATTTGCTAAAATAAACTCAACATTTCTTCTTTGTATGCTTCATATTGTAAAATAGTGTTAATGTTATTTTAGGGGTTGAATGATCGTGTTCTATAGAGGAGATGCAACTAATGGATCTCCCTGAAATAATAGAATTGATTTACAGTTGTGACTCAAAGAGAAATGAAGAACAGCATAGCCTGCTCTCACCCCTGACGTCATAATATTGATCTATAGCTTACCATAATATGGCCATTATATGCGAACTAATAGAGTACTAAATGTAAAGTGGTGCACTTGACATCCATAATGGAGTGCATTCACTATAGGATTAGGAGATAATTATACTGTCTGGTATAACCTTGTTATTTGAAATGTAATCATTTACTATAATTATATAATCCATCCTCACGTTATTTGAGAGTGTTTACCTTTAAAACTATAACAGTTATTACAGCTTTGAAGGAGGTGTTAATCTGTCCCAAAAGTGATGGTAAAGTGACGGATATACCACCAGCCGTATTACGAGTCCATTATATCCTATGGAACTCGTAATACGGCTGGTGGTATATCCGTCACTTTACCGTCACTTTTGGGATGGATTAACACCTCCTCCAAAGTTGTAATAACCCCCTAAATGTTGTTTATTAATGTTGAAAAATGTAGTTCTGCAATATATTCAATTATGTGTGCTAACAATTTATTTCATTTTACAATAACTGTAACATAGAGTTTAAACTGAGAAAATATAACTAACATTTTATATTGTAAAGGCTAATATGAATTAAATGTACAATGGACCTATTGTCTTACTTGACATGACTAGGCTTGATTTTCTTAACGTGAGGCACTGTTTTCCATTTTCTGCAAATGTGTCATTTCGTTGCAGGTATTTCAAACAGAGAAATTGTTAGTTTGGGAACAGATGTGCTATTTTCTTATTCATGGAGAGCTGAGAATGTAACCTTGGAAACATACACAGAGACATTGAGAGAACTCATATTCATACATGTTGCAAATAATGCACAGGAGACCAAGGACAGCAGCTTTCCCAGAACTGCCTTGGGATTGCAGTGATGTTGCAAAATTACACCGTGAGACGAGAGAAGATGAGACCTGAAGTTGTGTGATCGAAGGAGGCGTTTCCTGAATGATTTGCAGTAGTAACTGGGACTTTAAGTAATTGATTTTGGCCAAAAGCAAGTGAAGTTTCCCTTGGACTTTTGGCTTTGCTGAGTGTGGCTTTGGCTTACACTTGATTCTCTAAGAAGACTCTTGACTGAGCTTCTGATATGCTGACACCCTCACTTTTTACCCACTTTTTACCTCCAGTGATTATCTTTTTTTGCCCCCAAAAACATTTTCCCAAATTATTTTGTCTTATATTTGGTTTCTACCCATATATCCTTTAGGTTGGGACATATTCATTGTTTAGTTTCATTAAGAGATTCCTAATTGCTCATAGCTAACTTAGTTAGATGCCTTTAGCTTGCACTAATGTGAAAAGGATTTGATCAGTGGTTGCTTTCAGAGCATCAGATTCTTCTTTTAATGTTTTGCATTGCTGCTACGGAGTTCCTTGTTTCCCTTGTGGTAATCTGTTTGAATTATTTTCACTGTTTTGGCTATCCCATTGCTATTCTGTAAATCTACAGTATGTTTTTGAGATTTGTGTACATTAACTTGAGTGTTAACTTGTAATAAAACCCTTTAACTTTATTTCCGACTTATCTTTTCAGTGTGTGACCAAACTGGTTACACTGTTTAAATTAATGTTGTTTAAGTGTTACCTAATTCCCTATTGGAACCCTATGCATGGATCCAAAGGTTCTTTGATCTCAAATTAGAGCATAACAAGTAAATTCTCCAGGAAATGCAACACGTAATTCCAAGATTTTAAGGGTCAACAGAGTTTAAATTTGAAAATAAAAGATTGAGGGTCTGATTTGGAGTGTGGTGGATGAGTTTCCCCGTCATAAATGTGACTGATATCCCGTCCACAGTATTACGATTTCCATAGGATATAATGGAGTCATAATATGGTGGACGGGATATCTGACACGTTTGTGACGGATTAGCCTCCGCCCCCTCCTCACCAAACTATAAATCAGGACCTAACTCTGGTATGTATCGCAGTTCCATGTGAGAGAAAGTGAAATTTCAAGGACATTTCTGAGTGTCACAAGAAAGAGAAGGAAGTAATCATGTTTCCCTCCCAATTACAGGGCTTCCAAGCACATAAGTATTTTTAGACAGTCCCCCAAGGAGGGACAGCTGAAAAGGCCCCAAAGGAGGTTCACAGTAGTCGCAAGACACCTCATTCTCATGCGCCCTTTTTTCGTCCAGTTCCCCTTTCTGGACTCTTGTCTCCCACCATCCTATATATTCAAGGGGGGAAACAAAGGTCCAGAGGAGGAGTTGGGAGTAAGCAGCTCTGGATTATACCTTGCTCCTACAGGAATAACCAAGTCAGTACTTGCAAACCTCCACCTTGACAGATGAAGATGTATGTGTCTGTGCCGTGCATAGAGATGAGCAATGTTTCAATGTTTTGTGAGTCTAAAAAAAAACAGAAGGGAGTCTGGACTCCTTGCTGCTATGCAGGTGCAGGTGCATGTGTGTGTGTTTCCTAGATGCTCCTCTCTGGGGCACTGAGCTGTGTGTGTCTGTTTGCACCCCAGTGATAAGTCAGGTGCTGTTTGGATTTTTCCTAAGAATGAGAATAAGAAGAAAAATCCAGATAGCATCTGGTTCCTCATTGGGTTCAAAACTGTGTGCTTGTTCCCAGAAAGGAATGCAACACTGTTAGGATATTTTATTAGGCTAAAGAGAATCCAAACAGCACCTGGCTCCTGGCTGAGCCACAGACATACATCTCATTCCTCTCTCAATACTTATCATGCACAGACATGCACTGGGAGATGACTGACCTGTCTCAAAGTTAATCAGGAAGTGGAGATTAGAATGCGGACAGGCTAGGAACAATTGTAGTTCCCATCCTCTTGAACCCCCCCTACTGGGTCCTGTTTTCTGCTGGTTGGATGGTAGCAGTGGTAGGAGGGACAATGGGAGGAGCTGTGTTGCTCCTCAAATCGTTGCTCCTCCCTCCCAAAAGAAAAAAGTGTTTTGAGTGGATGGGCATGGCTGTGGAGGACCTGGGGGCAGTAATAGTCGCACTCAGCCCTTTCTGTAGCCTGGTTTGCCAGCTCGATCACTGGATGGGCCTGGGAGGGGCGAGGAAATCCCTCCCAGGCCAATCTGAAATGTGTGTGTCACATCACTAGCGACATCAAACACAAATTAAAGAAGTGGACCAGAAGTCATCACCAGGTCACCTATTTAAAGACCAGCGCTCTAATTACGAGTCAGACTCGTGGTAGCAGCTGGACCGCCACCAAAATACGTCTGACAGACACATTATGACCATGGCGAAAGCACCACGATCGGACCACCGGCACCGCTACTTTTCTGATAGCCTGGCGGTCTTAATCCCCAGGGCAGCTGCCCTAGGGATTACGAGTTCCATGTCTGCCAGCTTTTGCATGGGGGTTCCACTGCCATGCAAAGGCTGGCAGAGACGGGGTGCCGAAGGCCCCATTGGGGCCCCCTCATGTTTTTCACTGCCTGAATTACAGGCAGTGAAAAGCGCGACGGGTGCTGTCTCACCTGATACAGCGCAACATTGCCGCCGGCTCGAATATGAGCTGGCGTCAATGTTGTAGGTAGTTTCCTGCTGGGCCAGCAGATGGAAACGCTGTTTCTGCCCGCTGGCCCAGCGGGAAACTCATAATAGGGCCAGTGGGTGGAAAACCGAACTGGCGGTCTTTGAACCCAACAAGTTTGGCAGGTGGCCTCCACAGCCCGCCAAACTCATAATGAGGCCCCAGTTGTCCAGAAAGGACTAGACGCTGACAAACTCCTCTCCCCTGTCCTAATGAAAGATTTTGTCCGGCATCAGGAGGCCAAAACAAAGTTGAAAATTGGCTGATCGGGGCATGAGGGGCTTTCCACAAATTACATAAATTTTCTGCCAATAGCCAGAAAAATACATTGCGATTTAGCTCCTCTAGTGTGTTCTGTGCAGAAAAATCAGCACAAATGACAATACGTGGTGCACAAGAGTGCGCGGCCATTTGAGTTGATTTTGCTGCCGCTCAAGTAGAAAATCTACACGAGAAGCAGCTCTCTGACTGCCACCGATCCTGTGACTGCCCACATTAGGAAATCATGCCGGAAGACTTCCTAGCAACCGAAATTCATGATACGGGAAGTCCAATCCAACTTGCCATTGCCTCACTTTGTTCCCATTGGCATTGCATTGCTTGAACAAGAAACAGATTCTGCTACACTGCAAATTGTGGAATTTGAGCATTACTCCACATCAAAACAGTAACACAGAGGCTGCAAATGCTTCCAATTTCGCAAGCGGAATTGAGAATTCTGCCCAGGCCTAATAAATACATCATAAGAGCATCCTTTGGATACCCCTTCATGATGATACCCATATACAGACATATACGTGCATGTACATTCATATAATATATATATCTTACATAGTGACAGTCACCAGATCTGCTGTTCCATGGGAAATTTATTTTTTGTCTTGCTAATAACTTTGCATTTGTACAACTATATCAACCAATTCATATAGTTTCCTGATAGCAATGGCAGATCTAATCAAATTTAATACAGGAAACAGATTTAAATTTCTGTCCATTTTTGAACATGGATCATAGCATCCTTATAATGTATGAACTTTAATTTACATAAAACAGGCAATATAAAAGCATGTCTAGGGGAAGTATAAAGTGTACAAAATAGAAAAAAGTGACATGTGCTCTGCTTAGATCTGGCATCACAGGGGCAAGGTGGAAGCTCTTTTTGCCAAATGCAAATGACTGATTATTATTTAGGTGAGCCAGTAGGACTCAACTCGAGTGACTCAGCTAAAAAAGGTCTGATCACACTATTAATTATTTTAATCACAGTATGCTGCCAACACAGCTCAACAAACACAGGATAATGTCAGTACTGAGGGTATGCTTGGTGCTCCATTCCAGATCATATAACAGGTCCCAGGACAATTCACAGTCAGGGGGAGTTCTAGAACTCATTGCATACGTTTTGATTGACATGATGTCAGGGCCAAAATAAAATGTAAAGATATCAGATATATATGTGTAGTCAGGCACTCGGGGGAGTGGAACATACTTGTATACCATGCAGGAAACATTCCTGTCTAACAGGCCCACTGTCCATGCTTGCCTGGGCCCACAGAACACTGACCATAGCTCTGCTAAAGTGAATAGATTTCCTGGCTAGGACATTGCCTGGTTCTGGGAGAGAATAAGCTCAGGGTGAAGTTGATGCTTTTATACCTTATAACAAAAAGGTGGGAACTTTATTAATCTCACAATGGTAAGCAAAGCATTACATGGCTACAATCAAGTATGCCTGAAGCTACTAAGCAAACTGTTCCAAAAACAGACATACGTCTTGAGGGGTAGTCATCCTATTCATGCCTGTTCATATCTTTGCAGGAGCACAATTTGCTGACTTCCTCGGTTATGTCAGCCAACTCTGACAGCAACACCTGACAAGCAGACAGCAGCTCTCCCTGGGAAGTAAGCTCCACTCTGCTGACAGGCTGCACCTGAAGGAACGCTTAGCGACACTGTGTGCCCTGTCATCGAAATGTTTGGCATTAGGCAACATTGGAGCATCCTTGTTCTCACAGCATGCCACCAGTGAGTGACAACTTCCAGCCGTGTGCAAGTCTTGTGGGACAGAAGGAATGGCACCTGGGGAAGGGTAGCTGGATGACATTCAATTCTCCCTCACCCCTCTGGGTTGTTCAGCGAGTGAGATAAAGTTTATAATCGAGGATAGTTAAATAGGGGGTGTAGCTTAGAGAGGTTTTAGGGTCTGTGCAGGCTGCAGGACAGCCTCTTTTGCTGAGGTGTTGTGGTGCTTCGGGTAGGTCTGGGGTTAGCTTAGGTGAGTAGTTTAAGTTGAGGTCGGAGTGGTGAGTAATTCAGCCAATGGAGGCTAGTGATAAGGTGAGGACAACTCTACAGACTTGTTATGAGGCCGGTCATGGTGACTAAATCCGCCCAAGAGCATTCTCATGTATGGCGGGACTGACCAGGCCGCAGAGATACGTGGAGAGTTCAGTATCCGCAGACAAGCTGGCTTGACCACCCCATGGGGAATAAACAGAAGGAAGCCATTTTTTGATTAAGGGGAGGCTGGTACATTCAATAAATAGGGTGTCAGAGTAAGGTGTGCGGGCAGTCCCTGTCAGCTCCAAGGCTATACCTGTTAGGATGGAGCAAACACGTTCTGATGGGCCTGTATGGGTGCTGCAAGAGGCTGTCTGAGTCAGTCATAGCATTGTTTAGAGCATTTTGTGTGAGCACTTTTTAGATGCGCTGCATGCCGGGGAGAGGGTAGGGGAGTGAAAATGGTCTCTGGAGAGGAAGTTGCTGAGTAAGAGGAAAGGAAGCCAGCCTTTCAGTAAAACGGGAGGGACTATTGCACGACTGGAAAGGGGGAATAATTGTCAATAATCCTGAGCCACTATGGTAGGATACTGTGGGGTGTCAGCTGAGACAGGCAGGAGCAGAGGGGCTCTGGAAGAATGGGTGGGGAGTTGGCAATACAGTTTCCTAGAGGCAGTGAAGGTCAAGCTTGGAGGTAGATGTGGTGAGCAAGGCAAATCATATGGGTATGATTATGGGAGGCAGGTGTTATGGGGATTGGAGTAAGCAAGTTAGGCACTGTTTGGAGGACCCACTGGAAATGCAAAACTCTGAAGTATATGCAGCCTGGAAGGGAGCTGTCAGTTAATCCTGCTGGAGAAAACTAGGGATGACTTGTAGACGCTGGTACAAAGAGAGGGAGTGATCCTGTTCGGCCCTCCTGACATCACGGGATGCTAGATGTGGCTCAGTGTTTGGCGCAGTGGCCATGTGACGATTATCGAAGCATGTTCTTGGGATATGAATGGTTGACTGTGGTGTTGGGGATGAGGCACTGCAAAGTACAGGTGGAAATGTGGTTTTGTGAGGGATAGCAATAGCTCTGGATTGGGAGGAGGATATAGATGACTATGAAGAGAGTTTAAATAATTAAATGGAAGAAAAAGAAGGAAAAGGGTCAAGAGAAAGAGTTGGATTATTGAAGTTTCAAAAGGTGTAGGGAGTGGGAACTTGAGAAACAGTCTTTGTGCTCTTCTGGCAGGAAGTGAAAAAGCTGACCATAAGAATGCATCAAGTAAGACAGTAAAAAGGGGGATGACAGAGTTTTTCACCCACTTAAAACCTGCATACCACCTCTTGTGCAAAGTACCTATACCTTTTAATTTCATGTGTTTGAATTTAGTCTGGAGAAAATTGGATATAATTTTATTAGGTCTTTTGTCACCAAAATGAATGTAATTACCTGAAGACATTTAGCTTTCCAGATGTTTACAGGCTCATTGATGGTTGCGATTTTTAAAGCACTCTTTCAAGTGAAAGGTCTATATACAATTTGTGAGCTCCTTCCCATTTCCCAACTGTGAAAACTCAACCAGGTATGGGCCAAAAACGAATGGCCCCTTGCGGCAGTGGGGCTATTTCTAATGCACCTTGGGCAATCTGATTCTTTCTTGCTGGTACCAAACATGGAATCTACCTACTATTGCTGAACCATAGTTTAGTACCTGGGTGCAACATGGACGCAACACGGAGCAGTGAGAGGTGGCGCTCTCTATATCACATAGCAAGAATGAGTCCAAGCAAAAATATGTTTCAAGTAATTTCCTTCTAAGCACCCTGGAGCAAAGAATCATAATCTGCATCAAGATCCGTTGACAGGGAGTCCTGAAACATATCATCCAGGTACCAATTTGTTTGTGGCTGTATGGGATTTTGGGAGGACGAGGGGCAAAGGAAATGGACCCAGTGGGTGCTGTAGAGGGTAAGGTTAATGTAATATGGAAGAAGAGCAGAAAACAAGGCATAAAAGTGAGCAAGAGGTGAGGTGGAGAGAGGATGCTAATGATGATATAAAAAGCCACAGTAGGTTAAAGAAGAGTCTGTCGAATAAGCTTCCACAAAGGATGTGAGTGGAAAAGCAGGAAAGAGGATGAAAAGAAGGATTAGAGCATGGATATTACTATGGCATTAGGAGGCCTTTTACCAACAGCCACAAAGCAGAAGATTTGAAAGGATGATTTTGTGGCTATATATATGCTAATACACAGCGAGGTGCAGGCGAAGAAGGGGTCCAAAGAACAAGAGTGAAATTTGGGTAGATGCATTAGGGTGCTGGTCAGTACTGAGACATAGACGTTTTGATCTATGCGCATGTCCCATGTGAATGCAATCCAGGGTGATGCATCACATTATTCAAGTACATAGATTTGAGCAGAAAGGGAAAATCATTCAGGAAGGAGAGCATCCTCTTGAGTATATTGTGAAGACTACACTGTTAATAAGTAGGGGAAACCAGCTTGGAAGAGTGGGCGCAGAGGTGCAATAAGCAGATGTAACTGATGTAAGAAGAAAAGTTGAACAAGCCCAAGAAGTTTAAGGAGATGATCAAGATGAAGCAGATTTGAGAGGATGCTGGTTTGGGGACCGAGGTTGGTTATTTTGGAGAGTGATAGGGGCTTTGGGGGGCTTGATGTTCCAAGACAGTTGAAGGTCTGGAATAACAAGATGTTTATTTATATATTAGTGGGGTGTGATTTTCCATATTTTGTAATTGTGGCCTTTTCCAATTTAATTGATTGGACTGTGGTGATTTTGTACCATCTCGCCCGATGTCCACCCCAGGGCGCAGGCACTCAGGCAGTGGAGAGGCAAGACTACTTACAAAGACGGTGATAGACATCAGTCTGGAAAAACAATTACCCTCATTTTCTAACCCATTCTGAGGTGAGTGTAGAGTTGAAAATCCAGCACAAACATTTTCTGTGCTTGGTTTTCACTTAAAAAACTCAAATTGAGTTCACTTTCAGAATTTTGCACTGGCAATTTCGTCCAGGTCCGAAATTGAAAGAAGTTTCACAGGCAACACAGTGTGGTAGTGGCAATACTGTGTGCAAAAACTGTCACAAAAGATAGTTTTCAGAAGCTACACCCTGTGATAAACCACAAAAGTTGTAAGAAATCAATCTGAAACCGTGAACAAACAGTATGAACCGCAGGCCTGGACGGTGCATTCATCCATAAGAGGCTGAGGCAACATGCCTGAAGGCTTGAGAGGCCAATCTGATAGGTCCAATGGCAAAGGCTGGAATCCCCGGGAGTGCCCCTCACAGCATTCAGGGGCAGAAGAAGTCTGTGAGTGTGTCAGCAGGACGTGGGGTGGGGCAGGTTGACAGATTGTGGCTGGCAACCAAGGGCCAACCACCGATTCTCTCCATCTTCCCTGTTCCCTTCATGGTTCCCTTTGGAACCAAGCTTCAAAAATCCCAGCCATGGGATTGGTGAGTTTGTTTTAAAGGGGCCAATAGCCACTGGAGAGGAGATATGGTGGCAGAGAGTCAAAGTAGTCATATACTCCTTGGAAACGGACCCACCCATCCACACCTGATAGGTTCACAGGCGTTGCAGGCGCGAAGTCGCAGCAGACATGGAAAGGAAGTAGATGTAATAACAGCTATCAGGATCAACCAATGGTGACCGGTAGGCCGGAAGGAAAGAAAAGATGCCATACCTGTGGGCCTTGGGATGCCTGACTTTAGGGTCACCGGGGGGCAGCAGAGGATGCAAAGGGGTAGTCACAAAAACAGACTGCACTTGCAGCCCGGACAGGGCCTGGACGACCTAGAATGTCATACATCGATAACAAGGGAAGCCTAGAAGCTGCTGTGCCAAACCCATGGGAGCTTCACCTCCAGGGCACAGACTTCAGCCAGTGACAGGAGACAGTGATTTACGACTATCAATAATTGTTGCTTTTATGTGATGCTTATCAGTGATTGACATCTGCATGCTTTGCTTTGTGACTAGGGGCCATATGTCCGAACACATTTTCCCATAGACACAGAATGGGAAAAACTGCTTGCTACATCTGGCCCTTGATTAGTGATTTGTGATATTGTTATTTGAAAACCTACAGCCTGTTATCTCCGCCCAAGAGACTCCGTGTATTCATGGGAGTGGACCAATCCTTCTGGGGCTTGTTGGGGGGAAGTTGGCCAAGTAGCACGCGGGGGCAAATCTTCACCAGACTATTTTGCACCTGATACTAATATGGCAATAAAACAGATCTGTTAATTTTTCAGGACAATGTGCTTCAATTCTGTGATTCTGGAACAAGAAGACATAGGAGGCTTACACTCTGAAACACTGAATTATTCCTAGAGTATCGCTTCACAGCTTCCTGTAAATCACACTTTTTATGTCTATACATGTGTAATATTGTGCGGTAAACGTAATGTCTAGAACTCTTCTTAAATGTTCTGGAGGCACAAGTCCAGGAGCAGCCCGACAACCCCTCTCGGTGGTCTCGGCTCAATATGCGGGTGGTTTTATCCCACGACTGCTTGTAGCCCCCAGTCCAGACCTGGGAACGGAATGTTTCTCTGTTTCTTGAACATTTCTGAGAGTTGTTTCTCACCGTCACGTTTAAAGAGAACACTGCCCTTAAACAAAGACGTCATTCCGGTCATTTGCTTCTACACAATGAAACAAGAGCTGGTGTGGCTCAGTCGAAAATTTGCATACTCCCATCTGGTGGGGCCTTTAGTGTTGACTCTTGAGTACAAAAAAACTTCCTGCAGTGCTGCAGGGGGCAGTCTGTTTATTTGCTAATGCATATTTGCAATGAATGCCCCCTGCCACCCTAGCGCAGAAACAACACTTTTATTTTACTGAACACGTCACAACATGTGTACATTTGTGTGTGAAAAGTTAGGCGATAGACTGGTATTCGTCTGAGACAGAACTTGAAAGCTGCAACCATGCAGCACCCACCAGGGTACAATTTTAGTACATGAATACCATGGTCAGAGCATCAGGTGACACAAACATCATGTCCCAAATACTGTTTGCAAACAGATCACCCAACTGAAGTTAAAAAGAAGATCAACTACACCCAATTGCACAATACTTGTTTACTAACCCTTCTGCATTGCACAATATTTGTTTACTGACCCTGCTGCATTGCACAATATTGGTTTTCTAACCCTGCTGCCTTGCATGGTTTGCACGACTCTCATCTGAAGCTGGGCTTTCATTAAATGTACTCTTTTGGTAATTACAAAAAGGACAGGGTTCCTGCTGAGACCATCGAAAGTATTCATGCCAGTCCAAAAAATGTAAAGTTCAAGTTGGACCAGCCTTCTAAGGTCAGGGGGTTATTATAACCTTGACAGGATGGGAGCTGGGCTGCTGCTGTCAAGCCGCCCCACCCCCATATGAACGGGAATGTCACTTTCTGATGACTGAATGGGAAGAGGCGGGCCTCGCGCCGCAGCCTCGGGCCAGCTGCCCCGCTTCGTGGCGCACATTGTTCGCTCGACGCCTCACGATAGACTTCCTCAGAACAAAACATGGAGGGTGGGGGTGAGGCACCGTGACCTGACGTGGTGGGAGGAAAAGGCAAGCCGCGCCTGTGGGTGATGGGATGGGAGAAAGCCTGCAGTGAGACGAGGGGAGAAATCAAGCAGGGAGCGACTGAGCTCCACCGGCTGCCCCACTGCTTGCTCTGCTCTTTTTGTTAGTTATCCGTCACCTCTTCTTATGCATGCTTCTAATCCCTTTCTCTCTATACCCTCTTTTGGTGCCTTTTTCTTGCAGTTTTTTTGATAGCACAAACCTGGTGCAAGGGCGTATCGTCTTTTTTCAACAGAACTAGTTTTGGGCTGTACATTTATTTGGGTATAGTCAGTGCTTTAAATGGGCCGGTACTGAGTACCGGCACTTTTTTTTTATTTTGAAAGGGAGTGTACCTGCACTTCGCAAGAAAAAACGTAATACTTATCATTGGCGAGTACCAGCACTTCTCCGAAACAAGCAGGTACTCTGGTACAGAGTACCTGCAATTCTATTTTTCCATTTCGAGCACTGGGTATAGTCAGATTAAGTGATTTGCCCAGAATGGCCGGATGTTGAGCCAAAAGTCGGGATTCAAGTGGAGTTCCCTTTGCTCAAAAAGTCAGCTACTCTAGGCCCCTGACGACATCTCCTCCCATCTCTCACCCTCCCTTCCTGTGCCAACAGAAGGAAAATATCAAAGAGGTCTTGACCCTTAGGGAGCAAAATCCGTCCCTGTCTGGGACATTTTCCTTTTGCTTTTAAGTAACAAACCCACGTTTAGAGGCCTATCTCCTAGAGCAGTGGTTCCCAACCTGTGGTCCGGGGACCCTTGGGGGTCCTCGAAGCTTCCTCAGGGGGTCCGCAACTGCTTAGAAATGTAAATAATATAGACAGATTAGGTCCCTAGCTTTCAGTAATGACTTAGTGGGGGGCTCCCCGGATTCCAATAATGATTCAGTGGGGGTCCCAGTAATGATAAAGGGGGGGTCCTAAGAAGTCAAATGGTCGGGAACCATTGTCCTAGACGCTAGGTATACCTACTGGCACCACGAATAAAGGGACACCTTAGTGATCAGTAAAGTTTTTTTTTTATCTAGACCCCGGTAGGATCTATCCTAAGTGCTCCCGTCAGCCAGTTGAGTCCACCCTGGCCTCTAAGAGCTAGGGTGGAGCCGATGATGAAGCAGGCCACTATTAGAGTGGATAAGGGTCACTAAAAAAGAAACAACTTCTTTCTTCAAGGGGAAGGGAACCACATTGTGATGAGCGTGAATAAACATAGCCTACTTATAAATGAGTCTTGCAGTAAGGGCCCGATTCACAAATGTAAAGTTAGACCAAAAAAAAAGACTTCCGGGATAAGTTAGACCCGTGGTTCCCAACCTGTGGTCCGGGGACACGTGGGGGT
The DNA here is from genome assembly GCF_031143425.1 of Pleurodeles waltl. Lineage (NCBI taxonomy): Eukaryota > Metazoa > Chordata > Amphibia > Caudata > Salamandridae > Pleurodeles > Pleurodeles waltl. The sequence continues at coordinate 958,704,030 of NC_090443.1, forward strand.
CCGCAAAGCCTCCTCAGCAGGTCTGTGACTGCTCAGAAAATTAAATAATATTAACAGAATAATAAAGTGTATATAAATAAAGTGGATATATGCACAATTGAACATTTTAAAATGTACTGAAAATATCAAGGAACTTGAAATCAGAGGTTACAAATTAAATTTGTGTCCTTAGGTTGATTCGTGGGGCAGTGCAGGCGCATCAAGCAGAATGTAGCGTGGTCGATGTGTGGCTTCAGTTGAATTTAGAAAAGCTCCAACCTTCCTATTAATTTGTTTTTTATTTATAATTGTTTGCAAATTAAATAAAATGTGTTATCATTCGTGTATGTGTTTGATGAATGCTTGTTTCTGTATTTTTTGTGTATTGTTTTGCTGTTCAACTCATCAACAACGTGAAGGCCAGGGTCCCCCGCTTTCAGTAATGACTCAGTGGGGGGTTCCCAGATTCCAGTAATGATAAAGAGGAGGTCCGCAGAAGTCCAACGATTTAGAACCACTGAGTTAGACTTTTGGTCTAACTTTACCTTTGTGAATAGGGTCCTAAGTATGTATTTACCTACCTGTCAGTCTATCAATGTGAGTGTCTATCTTAGGCAGGGCCACTTGAATTATGCAGCAAGAGAGGGCCAAATTATGCGGCAGGTTTGAGTAAATTATGCAGCAAGCAAAGGCAAATTATGTGGCGTAACGCAGCACATTTTTAATAGTGTTACTTCATTATTTTGTCCTTTTATATTTGTTAACATAGTCTGAGCATTGGGAGGCGCCTCATTAGTGCCAGATTAATACACAAATATAGAAATAAGCAACATAAAGGTGACCAGTCAATCTTTGCAAAAGGCCTTCCTCTGCGTGGCAACATGTGCTGCTGAGTTTTTAGTAACTCTTGAACTGTTTGAGCTAGAAACAATTTCTTTTGTTAAAATCGGCAGATTATGCAGCAGATGGTGGATGATGTGGCAAATGCAGGAAATCTATAATCATGCGAAAATCGCTGCAGCTTTACAATCACATAATTCCAGTGGCCCTGATCTAAAGCGACCATATACAAGAGCATAATCCGTCAAAAGCCAACAGCCTGCTTGCAACCCAGGGGCAGGAGAAGGGCCCTGTGTACACACAGGGCTCGTAGCTCTCTGTTTGCATACTGCTCCTGCGACTGGCTTCATTTCTCCAGAGCCCAGGGATTGCAGGAACACTGCCAGGGATAACAAAGGGCAAGTTGTCCTGATCTGACCAGCCCCTAAACAATGTTATTGTGGATGGCTTGAAGCTCAAACAGAAGAATCCCAGGAATCAAACCATGTGAAATAAAATGAAAGCATGTAATGCAAATGAACTAACAAGCATTTGCAAAGCAAATGTGCCTGACTCTGGCAAGAAGGCAATGTTTGCGCAAATGTACCTAAGTCATTTTAAATTTAACAATCATAAAAAGTAAAAGTGCTCTCATCTAAAGTATGGTATATATACGCCTACAAACAAAAACATAGTAAAATATGACCCATCACATAAAAAAAAACGGAAGCAGAGATTTCTCCACCAGCTTAGGCACTGAAATGGACAAATTTTTAGGCACAGGTGCACAAGAAAACACAGTTACTCAAAGTGAAGAAAGCCAATGGTTGAACTGGCTAACCCACTGCCCCAGGTTGTAATCCGCGGTGAGTAGAACTAAAATGAAAAGGACGGATGAGCAGACCAAATGAAGAAGAGGGCTGGTTGTATTTTTATTATTTATTTTTGGCAAGCGTCATGCTAACAATTCACCTAAAGCTCTCAGTAGGTCAAGACCTATAGGGTATGTTGTAGCTTTTAATTTGTTGTCTGAGACCACGGATATATCAAATTAATTTGTAGTGTTTAATATTGACCGTGCTGTTTAATCCATCATATCTGTGGACAATGGGCTTTGTTTTAGCCATTTGTCAATGTAAATGTTATACGTTGTACATGCGCATTCAATACTTAAATCAACCTGTGTTTATTAATGAAACATATGCACTCAGACAGATGAATATGCGAACATGTGAAATGCAATGGGGGCAGAGAGGCAAAGATCAAGTCACCGCAAAGTGACACTATCAGCGCAAAGTCTTCATATGGTATTTACTTTCCGTTGCAAAAAAATAATTTTGGGGTGGAATGGTGGTCTTTTTCTAGAGCAAATGGCTGTTTGCTCTGCCTTGCACTAATTTGTGTGAAAAGGGCATTTCGTGGGTGGTACTTGGGCGTTCATGGTTTTTGTTCAAGCGCATATCCTTTGATTGTGTCTTCTCAACAGCACTGCTTGTTTGGTGCCCCAGTGGCCTGCCTCTTTTAACCACAGTTGTCAAACTCTTTTCATGGTGTCTTGCAAGTAATACATGATCATTTTATGTTGCATGTGGTGATTATATTCATGTTTTTATTGCATTTTAGATCCAAATTTGCAATGTGAGTTCGTATATTCTTCCGTGCTCCATGTCCCCATGCATTTTGGACCACAATTGGTCATTCGTCAGGGGATGTTCTGTCAAACATAATAAAAAAGCAATGTAAACCAGCAATTAAACACATATGTATATACACTCTCCACTGTGTGTTTCATTAATGCAATCCATCATTCCTTAGTCTCTTTTGAGTAACTACTGAAAAAGGTAAATGATTAAAAAATGAAAATAAATTACCCTCTTGGATATATATCTCAGAGTCTTTAAACAATGAACAGGTAATTATGAAGCTCTCCTTGATAATTATGAACTCTCTATGGAAATGTATATGCCCTATCTGGATATCTGGCCAAGAGAAGCCCTGGTCTCAAACGTACTGTAAAATCCATGCCAGGGTTATAGTTAATTGAGAACCCCGAATCTCTAAAACCAGGCACCACATGATAGTCCTGAGACCCAGTGTTCCAGAGAAACACCCCAAAAGTTCTAAAATGTGTTCAGTGCGTACTATTCACGCTTTAACTAAGCGTGATGAAACCATGGAAGGCAACTCACAATGCTCTCAGATACTGATATACGCCTCCTCAGCGTTCTGTGGTCTCTGTAGTGATATCTCCTGCAACCGCCATTATTTAAACAGCCCCATGAATAGTAAAGAAAATTAGACTTATGACCAAACACAATATTAAAATAATTCATTCTGACAAAGTAATAATCTATAAAAGCCTACTAAAATGATCTTAATAACTCACCAAAGCAAAATCTGTTGCCATCTATAGGATATGTGCCATATAAAGGATATGTGGGATATACGGTGGTACATAGCGTGAATTGCCCTAATTTGAAACAACCTGTATTGGAAATAAAAATAGGACTTAAGATCTTACTGTTGACCCCATATTGAAATGATTCATTGGGAAGGAGTGCACAACACCAAGACTTGTTTGTGTGTAAAAGGCCGCTTTATTGGAACAGGTGCCCCTGACAATTACCCCCCACCTGGGCCTTTGCCTCACAAAACTAAAGCCTCACTAGACATCGAATAAACCTATCCCCAGTCCTCCCCCTCCCCTACCCCACCCCACCCTCCCCTTCCTTACTCTCTTCCTGCCTTTTCTTCACCCCTCTCATCCACCTACTTCCCCCGTCCTACCCGCTTCTTTTGAACCTGGCCGCTAATGCGCAGTTTCCTGCCTGTCCATCTCCGACTAATGGTCGTTCCCCCTATAATAACTGAATTGCCCTGCCATCTCCGTCCTCCACCCGAGCTTTTATTACCTGTCCTGCAGCAGTCCTCGCCGTGCCCCGCACCTGTCCAAAGCGACAACCCTAAGCAGAATGCGCACCTGCTCCAACAAGACAACCTATCGCGGGAGGGAGGGTGGGAGAAAAAAACGGAACCTAACCGCCCTAGCTCCGGCCACCAGGTCACCTTCAACAAAATGGTGACCTGGCAACAAAATGTCCGCTTAAATAACTGCCCTGCCACCTAAAAGTGGCACCCCGGACGCCCAACCGCGTCGCGGGCAGTACCACCCTTCCCAAATGATCCCAGGGGGGAACTCCTCGTTCCTCCTCCTCCCCCCGGGACCCCATTGGGAAGGAGTGCACAACACCACGACTTGTTTGTGTGTAAAAGGCCGCTTTATTGGAACAGGTGCCCCTGACAATTACCCCCCACCTGGGCCTTTGCCTCTCAAAACTAAAGCCTCACTAGACATCGAATAAACCTATCCCCAGTCCTCCCCCTCCCCTACCCCACCCTCCCCTTCCCTACACTCTTCCTGCCTTTTCTTCACCCCTCTCATCCACCTACTTCCCCCGTCCTACCGCTTCTTTTGAACCTGGCGGCTAATGCGCAGTTTCCTGCCTGTCCATCTCCGACTAATGGTCGTTCCCCCTATAATAACTGAATTTCCCTGCCATCTCCGCCACCAGAAAAAGACCCAACTTTTTCTGCCCCCCCCCCCAACCTAGGCCTCCCGCAGCAAAGCCTTCAGGTGCTCTTTCATTTGTAGCAAATAAAGTTCCATCCCCATAAAAGATAGATGGACCCCGTCGTCCGTAAAAAACTCAGCATCCTCAAAACGCAAGTCTGAATGCACTAAAAAGGACAGACCTCTCTCACCACAGAAAATCCTCATCTCCTTATTCAACTTGCGCCGCGCCCTCCCTATGGCCCCCGGGTTCCTGGCCCCCCGCCAAACCCAACGCAGAACAAATGCTGTGAGCACCACATGACACCCCTTCCACTGAGTCAGCAAAGTCTCTAAGTCCTTCTTCTTATCTTTCATGAGGTCCAACCCCGTAGTAACCACTAAATCATTCTCCCCTAAATGAATGCATAAGAGATCCGGGCAGGGCCCCCTCCCTGCCGCACCTTGCAGTCGCGGTAAAAGTTAATTCCACTGCATCCCACCTTTCCCCAACCACCGGACCTTATAACGCGCAGGATCGAAACCTAAATTGTCCCCAAGTGCCGTCCTCTTGGCCTGACGCTGGGCCCATTTTACAAATGAGTGTACAACCACACAAATGTTGAGGTATTCCGCCTCCGGACCCCTCACCACACCTGAAAAAGAAAAAGAAATGAGAAAACATATATCACTCCGTCACAAAGCGCTAAACCCAAAACTCTTGCCCGCGCACATATCTTCTAAAGCAGTCTGATCTCCACCTCCCCAATGCCATCAGCTCCTCTCTACCCCACCCTTTGTTCCCAGCTTCCGTCGTGATCCCGATCCTGAAAGAGTGTGTACCAAAACTCGCAGCATCAACCCCCAGGTAAGACAACCCCTTCCACATAACCCCCAACAACTGAGAAGCTGTCACTCTTTTCCTGTCCGCGTGCCGAAATACTAAGCCCTCACTGTGACCCAACGCCTCCCTCAGTTGCGCCTCCAAAACCCCAGGACAAATCGCTTTATTGGGGTAGCGCCGGAGGAAAATCGTCGCACCCACACCCCTCTGATCCGTCTTCGTTCTCCTGATTAGCAGCACGACCCCTTCCGCCCCGGGGCGCACCTCACACCACTGTAGGCCCTGGCGACCCGCTAAACCAAGCAATTCAGATACCCGCAGGGCCCTAAAAAACATCGAAGACGTTAATGTTCGAAAAAGCAGAGCCTCCAGCGCATCAAAGCAAATCACCCCTAAGGCCGGACAAAGGCGCTTCAACAATTCCAAGAACATGGGGCGCCTGGCCCTCCCTTGAGACCCCATTTCTTTTGCCCATCCCTCCAAGATTCTGTGCCCCAACTCACCCGCAGAAGGAGGATAACCCCACAAAAGCTTGCCATAAACCCCAAGGCTGTTAACTTACCCGCTATCATCACCCTGGACTGGCCTTTTTCAATCAGTCCCATAATGAACTGCACCACATCTTCAACTATGTCCCCCTGGCTTACCCGTTGCCGAGCCCCGGAGCCCAAAAACTCTTCCCAAGCCTTGACATACACCCGCCTGGTAGACGGCACCAAGGAATTCAGAACGAGCCGTAGCATCCTGGAGTGCCTATCCTCCATAGCTCCCCCGGCATGCGCATCCTGCGCAGGTCCACACCCGTGGCTAATCCATGGAACCGCTCCCACTGCGAACGAGACAAAGCATCAGTGATGTCATTATTAACACCCCGCACATGCCTCGCTCTGAATAAGTTATCATTCCGCAAACATTGAAGCACAAACGCCTGCAGCAACTGCAGTACATGCCCGTCGCGCGCCGACTGTCGATTCACCACATGCACCACTGCCATATTATCCACCCAAAATAGCACCCTCGAATGCCTGAGCTCCTGACCCCACTAGCATACCGCTACCACCAGCGGGAAAAGCTTCAAAAATGCAATGCTGAGACCTCCACTCTTCCACTCATCCGGCCATTCCTCCGCGCACCAGCGCCCCTCCCAATACAGACCAAAACCCGTCTCCCCCGACGCATCCGAAAAAAGCTGTACATCCCACTCGCAGTCACGCCAGGCCTTCAAAGGAATCCTGTTAAAAGTGTGCAGAAATGTGCCCCACATCCTCAAGTCCTCCCGTACACCTACTTTCAAACGGACATGGTGATGCGGCATCACTCCCCCCGACAATGCCAATGCTAGTCGTCTGCAAAATGTCCTTCCCGCTCTTACTACCCGACAGGCGAAATTCAAATGCCCCAACAAAACCTGAATGTCACGCACAGTGACCTTCTGCTTTCTCAACATATCGGAAATTCTCTGCAGCATGTCCACTTTTTTCTCCTTCGGCAAGCGGGCCACTCCCGTCGCAGTATCCAACTCAATCCCTAGAAAGGACAGCGCCGTACATGGCCCCACTGTCTTGTCGGGAGCCAAGGGCACACCAAGGTCTCCCATGATCTCCACGAATCGACCCAGCACCGCCGCACAACGCGGGCTGGCCGTCGGAGCAGCAAAAAAGAAATCATCCAAGTAATGAGTCACCTGATAGTGACCCGTGAGCTCTTGAGAAAATCCATTGCAACGCCGAACTGAAGCACTCAATATGCGCACATGAGCTAGAACACCCCATAGGGAGGGCTTTTTCTACGTACCAAAACCCCTGAAATTGAATTCCCAGTAATTCAAAATCCTCCGGATGTACCGGCAGTAACCGAAACGCCGACTTAATGTCGGACTTAGCCATGAGCGCACCAGGACCCAACTGCTCAACCATTTCAATAGCCACGTCCACCGACGCATAGGACACCTTCGATAAGGCTTCTGGGATGAAATCGTTAACCGATGTCCCCTCAGGCCATGACTAATGGTGAATCAATTTGAACTGCCCACTCTCCTTCTTGGGCACAACCCTAATCGGGGACACAATGAAGTTCTGCATCGGCCAATCTGAAAAAGGGCCAGCCATGCGTCCTTCCCTCACCTCCTTTTCCAATTTTTTCTGTACGAACTCCTCCCTACCGCGCACTGATCGCAAATTCTCCGCCCACCGCCGCACCCGCGGACCTTCGTACCCCAAAAGAAAACCGAACCGAAAGCCCCGAATTAGGAATTCCGCATCATCTGCCATGTCATAGCCTGCTAAGCACGCCGCCAGTGTCTCCACCTCAACTGGAGTATGAGCATTTTCCCGCAACGTCCGGACGCTGGCTCTGGGTGTCCCTGCCCCCATAACTAGCCGTTTGGCCGCCGCCCCCCTGCCCCTGGGCACTTCCAGAACCGGAGGCACCTTGAGATCCAGTACAGTGCGTGACCGGGTGACGTCCCGCGCATTTCGAGCACTCGTGGCGGAACTTGCAATATTCCCTTGCGCACAAGCCTTTGTTGTAATCCCAACAGGCGCCGGAGCGCCCCGTCCCCGAAGTGCTGGAGTGAGCTGGACTAGAGCCCCCGGACCACACCCCTTGGGTGGGGCACTCACGAAATGGCCGATAAGTTATGGGCAGCCCACTGGCTGTAAATACCGTCTTCCCGAATTTCGCGGGACCCATGGTATGCTGCCAAAGGTCGGAATCAATCTCACCCCATTTCACCTCAGGATCTGCTTCCATCCTGGCCCGAAATTCCTCATCATATTGTCGCCACGCGTACCCACCGTAATTAAGCTGCGCCTTCCGAATAATATCCATATATTTGAACAAAGCTACCACCTGCTCCGGAAAGCGCTCACAGTAGACGCTCGCAAAAATCAGGAAGGCCGCCGTCCAGTTCTCAATATTCACTGGCACCTTCGGTCTCTTAGAAAGCTCCCATTCTTCCTCTTTGGAGCCCTCTTTTGCGCGCACCTCCCGGTGAAGCAACTTCAAGACATCCACATATTCCCCTTTCCATATGTTATTCTTTGTTGATTGCATTAAATGCGCCCCCAACGGTTTGGCGGTGCCCATGTAGGGCAACTTAACCCGCCTAGGGGCCGGTTCCCCCTCCTTTTCTTCCTTTGCCATACCCGACAAAGAATTGCCCCGTCCGTCGCCAGACGCACCCTCTAGTCCCCACCCCCCCTTTTTATGGCTCCATCCCCACTGCTACCCACCCCACTGTCCGTAGCCACCCCCACGTCCTGCACGTACACTCCCTTAACCAAACGCACTGAGTCCTCCCTCGCCGGCACCTAACCGCTCTAGCTCCGGCCACCAGGATACCTTCAACAAAATGGTGACCTTGCAACCAAATGTCAGCTTAAATAACTGCCGTCCCACCTAAAAGTGGCACCCCGGATGCCCAACCGCGTCGCGGGCAGTACCACCCTTCCCAAATGATCCCGGGGGGGAACTCCTCGTTCCTCCTCCTCCCCCCCGGGACACCATTGAAAAAAGGAATGTGCGATGCTTAGAAATGTAAATGAATAAAAGCCCACTCAAAATTTAGACTTGGTGTGAACCTGTCAGTGCCTTTCATGGTTTTTGATACAAAGCTCTAAAATTGTTAGACCGGGCTTTCATAAAAAAAAGAATGCTTTTTCGAGGCAGGTGCAAAGTAGGAGGATTTTTTTCCTTACAATTCATTCACTGCATGTGTCCTGCATTGTACAGCACACCCAATGTGTGAAATGTTTTTTAAAAATGTCCAGGAATCAGAGACGTTTTATAGCATGGGCAAAATGGGCAATTGCCTAGTGACCTATCTTCTATAGGGCCCCTTTGTGAAATAATATTTCTCAGTTTTCTCACTTTCATTGATTTCTCTCTCTCTCTCTCTCTCTCTCTCTCTCTCTAGCTCTCTCTAGCTCTCTCTCTCCCTACAGCCACCTTTGACTCTGTCTCTCTATATCCAGTTTCATTTTAAGGATTTTTGGTTCCAGGCAAGACTCATTTCAGCTGTTCTGTGTGAACGTTTATGTAAATATAATATTATTTGGCATTGTGCAGCCTTAAATTACTAGAAATTAGGTAATTAAATTCAACGTTGTTCGGAACAGAAGCCCCCAAAATATGCCTTGTCGGGGCCCCAAAAATCCTTACTATGACACTTCCAGTACAAAGCATTTGCTAGCCAGCACAGGAAGACAGCAGCAGTGGGCCATATTTAGTTAACATGGTCCTGCACTGCTCTCTTTGCCTTAGTGCAATGCAGCACGGCTGCTTTGGCTTGCCAAAAAACTCATAATTCCTGACATCACCTTACAACTCACTATCTCCTCCAGCTTCTATTTCCCAGTTGCACAAAGAAGTGCAACTAAGGTGCCAAATGGTACCATTCAGCTGAATAGCACAATAAACTCAACTTTCTTAGCTCTGAGAAAACAGGCTCATCTTTACAAATTAAGATACCCCTCCTTATGCACAACCACTACCCCAGCACGACTGAAACCTCCAGTGCGCTAGTTTTGCCACCTTAATAATGCCTATAAAGCACATGCTACTTTGCCATCATGCCGTTCATGTCACTTGAGGTCGTTTGCACCATCTTTTATTTATTAATCGTCCCCAGTTTCTCATTCAATCACAGAACTCTTCCTCTCATCATTCAAAAAAGGCGAGAAGCCTGTAGTTTCATTTATTCTTGTCCTATAGGACCACAACAATTTCTTGAGGTCCTGCTCCCAACCCACGTTGGACCTCTATCAGGCATACTAAATGGTTCCCTTGATTACACAGTTGAACCACTCCACCAAGCTGTTACAACTGGAATGGTACAATTAAGTCACTTTTTGCTCAATTCCTATGCTGTAGAAGTGCCTTTTCATCTTACCAGAACACAGTCAAAACCAAACCCAAACCCAAAGATATAACACTTGCCCTTTAATGGAAGAGTCAAATGTCCACTAAAGACAGATTCCATTTCCAGTAGTATTGCTTCCACCCCTGTGTGATCAAAGGATGCTGTTGCAGTCTCACAGCCAAACACAAATCTCTTAAAAATACGAACAGAACATGGCCTTCCCAATGGGTTGTTCCACTCAGCCTCCTGCTCGGCTCCAAAGGTTGAGTGAAAATACAGCTGACAATATTTGTTAAGCTCCACTTACTCTAAGTTAATTCAGCATTCAGCTCCCTCTTTATGTTGGTCTTATAACTCCAGCAGGATCCAAGTGGTCCTTCTCAAATGATGTCAGTCCATTCTCATCACCATTTTGTGAGGTTTGCCTTTTCTATGCTGATGCGTGCTCTGCCTGTCAGCATTCTAATTTGAATTGTTTTGATTTGGAGATCTGATGGGTTCTATCAGCGGTTGCTTCTTGTCTGTGGCTGGTTGCAATTCTTAAAGCTCTGAATAAAGCATACGTGTTGTACCGCAACCCGTGGTATAGAGCATCTTTTTCACATGTAAAGAAAGCACGCTATTCAATAGTTGTATGTTTCATAGCTGAACAGCCCCAGGAACTCTTGTGTGACCAAATGTTACAGGTGAATTCTTGAACCAGAGCCTAGAATGTGGAACACTATAGGAAACATCATCAAATGCACAGAATAGCGTCACAAGGCATCCACCCAAACACATCCCTAGAACAAAACACAGTAACATATGGCTAAAATGAGGCCATAAATGAGTTTGTATGGTTGCTGTGGATTTCGTTTAGGATTGTGGCAACATGAGAAGTGCAATATCAGAAAGCCATGTCTGACTACTTTCCACTATCCTTACCAGTGGACTACATAGGTGAGATTGCTACTACAGGTTTTAGAAAAAAATAAGTGAACCTAGGCACTTCAGTACACTTACTTTCCAAGGCAATCCAGTACTAAACATATTCAACATCAAATATGTATCTTAGATGTGGATGCGGTATGTGGAAAAATAAATTAGATAACATGATCCAGTCAAAATATCACAGGCTACACCTGGTTTATGTGAAGCCACACCCATTGAAGCAAAGTAAACAATCTGAGATTTGAGATAGAGGACTTCATTGGTTGGTCTTCAAAAAAGTCACTCTGTGATCAGAGTTAAAGGTGTTATAGCACAATTGACGTCATGCCTTGTTGAGTATACTGAACCAAACAAGATTTTAAAACCAGCCTTCGAGATTCACTCCAAATGAGCCTCCACTTCCGCAGTTGACTGTAATCAAGTGAAGTTTTTATTTCTACATTAATCAAGTCACTACTTCACTTGAATAAGAGGATGCTCAAAGTCTATGTGTATTGTCATCGAAGTAATGGGTAGCCTGTCGTCAACAGGCTGCACATGAATTCTTAATGCAGCCTAACCGACTAAGGTTTGATATTTCTGCTCATTCTGGAGTTGTGATTAGACTTTCCAAAGCCTGCTGCAATCACTTGCCAAAATCTTAATACTAGCAAATTAGCCTGCGAGTGGAAATAAGTCCAGAATCAGTTCTGCACACTATCTGTACTTTCCTGGCACTGGCTTTGTAATCACAAACCTGTTTCCCGGCACCACAAAGCCTTTGAAGACAGAAGTGATAGCAAAAGGAAGTGCAGATTTGGAGTTTACTAGGTTTAGTTTTGACTGAAATCATGTGTGATTTAAGGGTTTCTGGACATTGAGCTACATGTGTTCAGTAGGAAACATAAAGGCAAATATTGTTGCTAAAAGAAAATACCAAACACTGTTATAAAACAGTCACCATTCCCAAGATGAGACTATTCTATCCAGATGTTCCATAGAAGTTCCACATCTATATGCCAAGAATTAGATCCCGTACATCTCAGTGGTATCTGGTCATTTGTAAATCTCACAGGCCTGCCTTTTGCACCCGGTGATAAAACAGTCTCCAATTTTTTATTTATCCTTTTTCAGGAACAAAATGGTGCTTGAGACACTCAATGAAGTCTGCCTGAAGAAATCTAACCTCTGAATCTCAGTGAAGTAAGAACATCACCAAGGAAAGCTAAAAGTAGCAATTAAGAACACTATATTGCTGCTTACTACAGCCTTAGCCTTCCCTGCAACCTTCAAATTTAGCCAGTCTGACTACAGATCTTTTTAAAACTAAGGGCCTGATTACAGCTTTGGCGGTCCCACCACAGGACTGCCAAAGCCGCGGAGAGGACACCCCCGCTATGGTGGAAACGTCCCTGTGCGTATTACAATGTTCCCAACAGGATGAGCAGAGGGAACATTGAAATACACTTTCCTGCTGGGCTGACCTGCGGGAACAGTGCTGGGATATTGGTCTCGGCTCCTTTAAGGGAGCTGAGGCCAATATCCTAGCACTCCAGCACCCCCGGAATGTGCACTGTCTGAAAAGCAGATACCGCGCATTCTGACGGTGCTGGGCATGGGCAGTGCAGGGGCCCCCACTTGCCCCCGGCACTGGCTTTCCGCCAGCCTTTTCATGGCAGGGATGCCGGAAAGTGGAGTTGTAATCAGCCAGGTGGCGCTGAGTTCAGCAACACCATGGCTGGTTACAAGCCTGACCGCTGTCACTCCATCGGGATCTACGATCCTGGCGAGGACGGCGGTCTTTAGGGGGGTTCGCCTGGCTAAGTTGTAATTGGGCTGTCGTTCCGCCGCACTCCAGGCAGTCCGACCGTCAATGAGAGTGTGGCGGTCCTTGGACTGCCACACTCCTAATGAGGCCCCAAGTCTCACTTTAGTTTTTGAGGGTTTCAGTGGCTGGGGTGCCTGTGGCCACTCACCATTTATTAACACTCTGCAGCTTTGAAGTGAGATTAGGTCATCTGGGTCAAACGTCATCTAAAGTTACTGCCTATGACGTCTTTGGAAGCAAAGGGTGTTTGATATCACTGTTGCTAGCCCAGAGATGAGCTCTTATGTAAATCTGTTCAGAGAGAAAGTCATTAAACTCCATGCATAAAACTTTGGGAGTAATGGATGACTTCAAAAATAAAAGGAAGTCAGAATCCACCTGATTCATCTTTTCCCAATTCTGAGAGGAGAATGGAAAGCAGAGCAGCCAATGAGATTTGTAGGATTTCAAGTCTGAGCACAGAAAGAGTGGCGGATGCGACTTGAATAGACCACGAGGTGAGACGGCTGGATGTGTGCCGGTATAAGACTACCTTAGGGCTCAAAATCGAAAATGATCATCAAAACAAAAAAATACACCGTGCTAATCTTTGACTTACTTTCTCATACTTTTGGAGGCTGATGGACTCTTTCTAGAAAAAAGGACTTAAGCCAAACGTTACACAAGCCACCACCAAAAGTTGACGCACACACACACACACACTTGATTGGGAAGTGGGGCAGGGGCTAAGGGGGGCAAAATCCTGTCATTCGAAGAAGCCATTTCAATCTCTGTTTTAATCATTTATTGCAGGATGTCTCTTTCTCAAACAGTATGTTAGGAAAGGTGAAGGTTTCTTTGAGACAAATGTGCAGATGTTATCCATAGCCACCCTCACTCAAAACACACAAAGGATTAAATTAAAAAACAAGCAGCAAATTTAATTTACTCACCAACAGAAAAAAAAGTACATTTTTAAATGTGATAACCCAGCATGACCTTCTGTTTCTTTTAAGATATCTCAACTTTGAATGTATTTCACACGTAATTATTAATTTAGGTGTGAAAGAGATACATGTGACTTACAATGGATAAAAATGAAACCTGCAATAATCTTTCAATCTCTCTATGTGTGATACATTTATTATATTTTTCTGGCGTACTGCGCTCAAGCAGGAGGTGGCTTTACAGCACTGACAAAAAAAATACATGATTCCAAACCTCATTTACTATGTCACATATTTTTTACATATCGAGGATACTAAGTTGATGAACTGGAAATATAAGTTATAACAACATTGTGGGGCCTATTCACAAACAGCCCTTTATCGTCCATTTAGTAGTACTACAAAAGCACTATTTACCTACTACAGAATGCTATTCACAAACCTATCTTTTCTGTGAAGCGTTTTACGCACCCATTTTAGTAGGAAATGTGGGAGGAACATGGGGGGAGGAGTGGAAAGTGGAGAATATGTACTCCTGAATGGGGGGAATTTCGAGGAGCAAGGAAGGGCTGAGGGAAGAGTAAGTAGGGGTTTAGAGATGGACATGCGAATACAAGAACTCACCACAAGGAGTAATTCCATTGCTATTTCCAAACTATACTCCTGAGCTTACTACAGCTAATAAGAACCCAAAACAGTTGTAACTGTACTATAGCCTAGCCATGCAGTAAGTCTAGCACCACAGATGGCCACTCATATATACTACAACACACTCATATAAAATAATGGCGGCAGGGTCTTAGGGACAGATTTATTAAAAAAGTAGGTGCAGCACCAATGTTCTTGCGCCCCTTAGAGCCCCCCCTAACGCCACCATGTGTGCGCTGTATTTAGAATACGGCACACCATGGCGGTATTTTTTACGCTAGTGTGGCACTTTGCAGGATTAGCATAATTTTTTTTTAAACTAATCCTGCAAAGCACTCATAGGCCCATTGAAAACAATGGGAGCCTCCCTTTAACACCTGCTCTTAGTAGGTGTTAAAAATACAGACATAAATGATGCAAAGAAATCTCTTTGATTTCTTTTCACCATTTTTTTGGCCCCCTTAGCGCCGAAACCCCCCACTTGCATACATTATGCCTGGCGCAAGCATAATGTGGGCAAGGGTTTACAAAGTTGTGCAATGCAAGTATTGCGCCACTTTGTAAATATGGCATAACGTTTCTGGCCTTCCAACGCCACGTTAGCATTAATAAACGCTAACGTGGCGTAGGAATGGTACTAGGCTCTCTTAAATCTGGGCCTTAATATAAAACTCAGAGGAAATTATGATAAAAAGAAAATTATTTCAAATCATAAATTGCATGTATATATAAATGTGTACATGTAAATGCAATATAAATATATATCCATATATAAATACACCCACATAAATACATTTTAAGTGTTAAAGAATTTCTTTAATCAGAAACATTTTTACATTAAATAAATCAATATTTTAGGTTGGATATAACTCTAATTTAATACAACTTTTAATGCAAAAAAAGAAAATGAATTAAATATATTTTCATAAAATATACTAAATAATGACAAAATATAAAAACTGTGGTGAGGGAGGGATGTTTTTTAAACTCTTTTAAAATAATAAGAATTATAAATGTAATTTATGTTTTATTTAATTATGTGTTAAACATTTAAATATTTGTTGAGTTAATGTGCTGTAGCATGATTTTCCAGTTTTAGTTTACATTTGTGTTTTAAATTAAAATATGTTTTTAAACGTATCAACTTTATTAGTTTTTCCAATTCTATACTCTAAGGTGATCTGAGCTCTGGGGATAAAGACCTCAAAACATGTGTGCATTGTTACTATGTGAACTTTGGGGAATAGGGTGCACTCAATAAATACTGCAATTAGCTGTGTCTAAAAGGTCGCTTTATTGGCTTAGGTGCATAATCACAAAAGAGACACAACCTGGCCTTTGCCTTACATCCCTAAAAACCTCACTAGACATGAACTTATCCTATCTCCTCCACCCCCTTCCATAAGGTACCCTCCCTCTCTCAATCGTTTCCAATGCAAATTTACTCCAGTTGCTCTTAACTCATTTCAACCATAACAGCACTTTGAGATTGTAAACCTGTAAACCGCTGAGTGTATAACATTTGAAACCAACCTTAAAAGCCTGTCCTGTCCGTGTTTGGTCCTATGTACCCCAGTCTCTCCAGCCTGCCCTACCCCAAGCCCAACAATGAACTGATCAAAAATGAGGATAACCTGTCCTCCACCCACCATGCACCTGCCTCAAGTGACAACCATGCACAAAACATCCTTCCCTTGTGCACCTAAACAATCCTAAAAACGTCCTATTCCTGCCAAGAAACCAAGAGACCAAACCATTGCAGGCCTCAAGCCCCTATCTAAGAAGGGGAAGGGGGCAGGGGGAGGTGGGGGGTCCGCCAACTGCCAAGCGCAGCTGGCGGGTCACCAATTCCAAAATGGTGGCCCTCCTTAAAATGGCTGGCTATACATTGTCCCTTATAGCTCAACCATAGCCCAAAGGGAGCCCTTTGCAGCCCAAGGACTGCACCACTCCCCAAATTCCCCCTGGGGGAGACTTCCCTGCTGTCCACCCATCCCCCAAGTCCCACTTACACTAATGAATCATGAAGCCGGCTTCACCCCTTTTTGAGGGGGTGGAGACATGTAAGTCAGCAAAAAGGGAAATGTTATTACGAAATGCAGTAGTACGTTTACACGTGAGGAAATTGCAAAGTGTTATTTTACCTTAACGATTAGGGCCTTAAGAGTGCATTCCTTCTTAAAGAAATTTCTTCTTTCATTCATGTTCCTTTTTCTTTGCCAGACAGGTATAGCCAAGGGCCAGGGAATTGCTGAAGTAGTATAACTGTTTGTAATAAGAGCGAAATATGAAGTACACAATGGGGGTCATTTTGACCTCGGCGGTCTTTTGTACAGACCGCAGAGGGACCGCCGTGCGGAAGACCGCCAGTGCAGGCAGTTTGCCGCTCGGCCTATTATGACCGTTGGCAGCTCTCCGTCCCTTTACGGGCGGAGAGCCGCCAACAGCCATACTGGCGGGCGGCGGGGAAGTGGAGGTTGCTCCACCTCCACTGCCACGCCAACAGAACACCGCCCAGCGAATCACGTCCTGTGATTCGCCGTGGCGGTGTTCTGTTGGCGGTGTGGTGTCGGCGGAGCTGCCCCCATGGCTCCCGTCCCCTCCCGGAGGATCGACGGACCAGATAAGTCGATCGTCCGTTAGGGGAGGGGGGTGGGGGGTGTTGTGTGTTGTGTGCATGCATGGGGGTGTGCGTTTGAGTATGTAGAGGGGGTGTGTGAGTGTGTGTATGCTTGTGGGGGTGATGCGTGTTTGGGAATGAGTGCGTGTATGTCTGTGGGTATGTCTGTATGGATGTGTGCGTGTATGTTTGAATGTGGGTGTGCGTGTCTGACTGTGTGTGTGGATGTTGGCATGCATGTCGGGGTGTGTGCGTGTGTGTGTTGGTGGTGCCTGCATGCGTGTCAGGTGTGTGTGAGTTATGTGATGTTGGGGGTCGGGGTGGGGAGGGGGTGGCAGGGGTGGTGGGGGGTGTAGGGGAAGGAGTCGGGGTGGGGGGTGGGAGAGACCCCTATCAGTGCCAGGGAATTCGTTCCCTGGCACTGATAGTGCTTACCGCCATGGATTTCATGGCGGTTCAAACCGCTGGAAATCCACGGCGGTAAGCTGGGTCCAAATACCGCCGGCGGTATAGTGACGGCCGCCGGGCTGGAGACCCAGGTCTCCAGCCCGGCGGGCGGAACGGAGAACCAGAGGATGACCATGGCGGTAACCGCCATGGTCATAATTCCACAAGGTAAGACCGCCAGCCTGTTGGCGGTCTTACCGCCGGTTCTCCGCCTTCCGCCAGGGTCGTAATGACCCCCAATGTCTCTTGTAAAATGTATTTGTGCTGCAAGTCCTTTGCAGAGATGCAATGTATATGTTAAAAATATAACCTCTTGATTTTCTTAGAGGTGTGACGTGCTCTAATTTTGCCTTCTTCCCCTAACATTCTTAGAACGGCCCAGATCACTGATTCAGCTAATTAGTTTTTAATGGTTTCAAAGCCAGACACGTTCCCACATATCGAAATATACCATCAGGAAGTCAAGCATGTCCATACTCTGCAACTTCTTTAGAATGTCATTTCCAGATGTGGAGCATTTGCAGCATTTCTAAGCATGCAGATTCACCAATTCAATGTATTTGAAGGTCTTCCAGTCTCCACTTCTTGTGGCAAAATTGGGCATCCTGCAAATCTGATAGTCGGCCCTACCTAGCACTTTGATATCAGATATGATGATTAAACGGAGGATTCCATCTTCCACCCCATCTTATTGGTCATAGAAGTAATTTTGTCACAAAATGTTAAACATGTAAGTATTCAGACTTCATTAGAAGCCTATGTCATAGCAATTGGATGCACACCTGAATGAGCAGAAGCAAGTACAGGAGTTTCCAGCTCGCTTTTCTTTCTGTGGGTGATGGGTTAGGTAAGAGGTATGCCTTCTCAATTTGTCCTGGGTGCAAAGCATCTGGTGTGAATGATTTCAGGGAGTTTTCCACCCTGATGTGTGGATGAATGTAGGAGAGTGTGCCTCCGGTGGGGGTCCAGAAATATAGTAATGAGTAGGTAGAGAATTATGACCTGAACACTCTTACTCTAGATGCTGGGACTATTGGCACACAATGATGGATGACACCAACTATGTGATTTCCAGGGTGCCTAATGATAGCATGTTTTAATCCCCAGCAGGGAGCAGGAAAGATGAGCTTGTAGAGATGCACTGTGGTTATTGATGGCTGGTGAGGCTCCTGTGTGCACCCCCTGTGGACTGATGGCAAGAATACTGGAAGCCAAGGATAGATCCTTGAACAGGCTGGTTAGTATAAAATCTCTCTGATGTGCAATGACCTGCATGGCTCCTGGTGGTGGCACGGCGCCTAAGGGAATTACTGAAAACGCAATAGACAAGTGATTTGAAACTGGGAATGGTTATCCTCCGAAAGTCACAGTTTTGCAAAGTATCACAACAGAGTTGTTCCCCTGACACGTGGCCTCCTCTTATTTGCTGCATGTGTTTTTCTGAGATCTCCCATGGGTAGAAAGAGGTAAGATTTTACAGTCTTTCTTGTGGAAATAGCACCAGCAGGCTAGGTATGAATGCAATGATGCAGCTGAGACAAAAACATTTTTAGGAAGACTATTCCTTTCAGAAGACAGAATGAAGGAGTTAACAGACAGGTTTATTGGTCAGTATGTATTAGATGCAATGCAAAACACGCTTAAAAAGTAGGAACTGTAAGTTCCAGTTTTAAGGTCAAAAGAGTTAAGCAAGAAAATCCACAGATCAGAGTGTCATAATTTTGGATCTCAAAATCAAATTGTTTACATGGAACATCCCTTTTCCCCAACTTTTTCCTCTCCTCTGACACCCATCCAGTGCTTCAATTGAGCCGATGGTTGCCAGTGGGGTGACCGGAACACATTTTTGGGGGTCTAGCACTTATTTCCCTGCATCAGTGCAAGAGAGGGAGCACTACCAGTGCTTAATTTGAGCCAGTGGTTTCCAGTGCTGGGCACCAGCACTTATTTTTGAGGGCCGGCACTTAGTTTTCTGCATCAGGCATTTCCTGCAAGCAAAAGACACATATGGGAAAGGTGGAGGAAGAGACAAACAAAAAAACACCATAAAGGGAGATAGCAGAAAGCTGCAAGAGCAAGTTGAATGGGCAGGGAGTGGCTGTAATTGGATTAAAGAAGCCCGAGATGGTTTTAGGATTGGTGGTGCGGGTGTGGTGTGGGTCTCGGTGTTGCAGGTGAAGTGGCATTGGATGCAGGTGAAGGGTCCGACTGTGACCTGGGTGGAGGATATGCAGCAGCTTTTGTCCCGGTTCCTGGGGGGCAGGGCCCAGAGTTTGGCAGTGGAGTATTGGCGGATGTTAGGACAGCCAGGGTTCCTGGCGCTGGGCGCAGTCCAGGCGTTGACAGGCTTGCCTTTGGTGTGCATTCAGTACACCGGCGATACGGTTGCGCAGTGACCACCATTAAGGGAGGGGCGCTGTTGTTGGGGGAGGGCAGGCGGGAGGTGAAGTGCAGGAAAAACAGCTGGGAAGGCAGCAGGGGCCTGAAAGAAGCTGGGGCAGCAAAAGGAGCAGGGAGGCGACAGGAGCCTAAGAGAAGCAGAGGCAGCACAAGCAAGGAGCAGCAGGAGTAGCAGGCCAGGCAAGCACAGCAGGTCAGCCAACGAGCAAACGCTGGCAAGCGCAGAGCAGGGTAGCTGTTCTGGTAAAATGAGTTCACCATCCCTGCCTTCTGTACCTCTATTTACAAGCTAAAGTATATTTACAGCTATCATCCTGTTTATTTCATCCCAACCAGATGCGCTTCCACCCTCTGCATAGTACAGAAACCACACCATTGGCTGTGGTCAGCAGCCATCATCTTGTTAGAGCTTAGTGCCTCTTTCGAAACCCTAGACCATCCTACTCTCCAGCAAACTATTTCTAAAGTCGGTATCGGGGGCAGAGAACTGGATTGGCTTTCCTCCTTCCTGCAGACTCATTCTTTTCAGGTTCAGGATCAGTCCTTCTTTTCAGCTAGCCTTCTGACTTGCTGTGGAGTGCCTAAGGCTCCTCCTTGATCCCGCCAAATATAATCTCTGTTTACGCCCTCTGACTGATATAGTCCAAGCCCATGGGCTATGGTTGGTTTGTTACACTGACAATACTCAGCTGGCTATGCCAATTTCCCCATACTTAAATTCCAGTCATCTTTCTTTGACTTCTTGTCTTCAGGAAGCAGCCAGCTGGATGGTGGGTTGCAAATTTAAACTTAATGAAGACAAAACAGAGGTCATGTTGTTGGGCAACAATTTTAGTAGTCTGGCCCTGAGCTCTCTCCCAGACTGTCTTAGTAATTTGCCCACTCCAAATATTCAATAAAGAGCCTCTGGTTTTGGCTCGATTACGGCATTACCATGGATATTCAAGCAAAAATCTTGCCGACTGCTGTTATGGCATTCTGAAATTGCTGCGTAAGGTTCTCCAGCTCCTTCCCTTTATCACCAGAAGAACGGTCGTCCCGGCCCTTGTGCCAGCCCGACTTGGCTATGGGAATGCCATGTTCCTAGGCTCACCTCTCTATGTTGTAAGGAGGCTGCAGATTGTGCAAAACGCTGCTGCACGCCTTCTGATGAATGTCCCTAAACATGTTTCAGTCTTCAAGGCCTTGAGAGAATTACACTGGCTTCCTGTGGAACGCCGAGTTCAGTTCAAGTCCATTTGTATCATGCACAGGGCAATCAATAAAAAGGGCCCCCTTTTGCTAAGATCCTTAGCCTGCCCATATTGCCTGGGAAGAGTCCTTCGCTACTCGTCAGACCGTCTGTTGAAGGTTCCTAGGATTCACAGATCCTGTTGGGGTGGCCGGTCCAGTTCTTTTTTGGCTCCCAGACGCTGGAATACTCTGCCATTGGAACTACGTCTTCTGGAGTGTGAGCTTCATTTGTGCAAAGCTTTGAAGACCAGGCTTTTCAGCATCTGAATTCCCTGCCAAACACATTCAGGCCCGTATTTATACTTTTTTAGCGCCGCATTTGCGCCGCTTTTTGACGCAAAATGGCGCAAACCTACAAAATACAATGGTATTTTGCAAGTTTGCGCCGTTTTTGCGTCAAAAAACAACGCAAATGCGGCGCTAAAAAAGTATAAATACGGGCCTCAGTGTCTGTAGCAGTGTTGGGAGGCCTCCAGGTAGCCATGAGCTCTGTAGGACTTCAAGAATAAAATAGAATAGTATAGAATATAATTTCAATAGGACATTCTCTTAAATGATGTCTTCTAAGTTCACAATTGTAAGACTTTACATCACTATGATACTCCTCAGTAATTGTTAATGGATAAGCAAGAACAGTGCCTTTATTAGCTTTGAAACAATTAATGATACACATGCATACTTCTATGAGATTATAAACAGTCATCAAAAGAATGAATATTGCAAGTATTATTTTAAAGATTTCAATTCCCCAAGCTCCGAACACAACTTTCAGGCAGGACCAGATTCCTCCTAGCTCTAGGCTAAATGTGTCATGTATCTTATTTGCCTTCTTAACGCTATCACTGAAGGTGTCTACTTATAGTCTACTTCATCAAAAAAGAATGCCTTTTCGAGGCAGGTGCAAAGTAGGAGAATGTTTCCCGTACAATTCATTCATTGCATGTGTCCTGCACTGTACAGCACACACCCAATGTGTGAAATGTTTTTAAAAAATGTCCAGGGATCAGAGACGTTTTATAGCATGGGCAAATTGGGCAATTGTCTAGTGTCCTATCTTCTATAGGGCCCCTTTGTGAAATAATATTTCTCAGTTTTCTCACTTTCATTGATTTCTATATCAGAGCTTCTCTCTCTCTCTCTCTCTCTCTCTCTCTCTCTCTCACACTCTCGCTTTCTCTCTCTTGCTCTCTCTCTCTTCCTACAGCCACCTTTGACTCTGTCTCTCTCTATCCAGTTTCATTTTAAGGATTTTTGGTCCGAGGCAAGACTCATTTCAGCTGTTCCCTGTGAAAGTATATGTAAATATATTATTATTTGGCATTGTGCAGCCTTAAATTACTAGAAATTAGGTAATTAAATTCAAAGTTGTTCGGAACAGGAGCCCCCAAAATATGTCTTGTCGAGGCCCCAAAAATCCTTACTATGACACTTCCAGTACAAAGCATTTGCTAGCCAGCACATACATACCTTTCCACTGTTATGAATTTTTTTTTTTGAGGGACTAGGCATCTTAAGAAGCGTCAGTACACAGGAAGAGAGCAGCAGTGGGCCATATGTAGTTAACATGGCCCTGCACTGCTCTCTTTGCCTTAGTGCAATGCAGCACGGCTGCTTTGGCTTGCCAAAAAACTCATAATTCCTGACGTCACCTTACAACTCACTATCTCCTCCAGCTTCTATTTCCCTGTTGCACAAAGAAGTGCAACTAAGGTGCCAAATGGTACCATTCAGCTGAATAGCACAATAAACTCAACTTTCTTAGCTCTGAGAAAACAGGCTCATCTTTACAAATTAAGATACCCCTCCTTATGCACAACCACTGCCCCACATGACTGAAACCTCTAGTGCACTAGTTTTGCCACCTTATTAATGCCTATAAAGCACATGCTACTTTGCCATCATGCTGTTCATCTCACTTCAGGTCAAGTGCACCATCTTTTATTTATTAATCGTCCCCAGTTTCTCATTCAATCACGGAACTCTTCTTCTCATCATTCAAAAAAGGCGAGAAGCCTGTAGTTTCATTTATTCTTGTCCTGTAGGACCACAACAATTTCCTGAGGTCCAGCTCCCAACCCACGTTGGACCTCTATCAGGCATATTAAATGGTTCCCTTGATTACACAGTTGAACCGCTCCACCAAGCCGTTACAACTGGAATGGTACAATGAAGTCACTTTTTGCTCATTTCCCATGCTGTAGAAGTGCCTTTTCATCTTACCAGAACACAGTCAATACCAATCCCAAAGATATAACACTTGTCCTTTAATGGAAGATTCAAATGTCCACTCAAGACAAATTACTACATTTCCAGTAGTATTGCTTCCACCACAGTGTGATCAAAGGCTGCTGTTGCAGTCTGACAGCCACACATAAATCTCTTGAAAATACGAACAGAACATGGCTTTCCCAATGGGTTGTTCCACTCAGACTCCTGCTCTGCTCCAAAGGCAGAGTGAAAATACAGCTGACAATGTTTGTTAAGCTCCACTTACTCTAAGTTAATTCAGCATTCAGCTCCCTCTCTATGTTGGTCTTATAACTCCAGCAGGATCCAAGTGGTCCTTCTCAAATGATGTCAGTCCATTCTCATCACCATTTTGTGAGGTTTGCCTTTTCTATGCTGAGGCGTGCTCTGCCTGTCAACATTCTAATTTGAATTGTTTTGATTTGGAGATCTGATGGGTTCTATCAGCAGTTGCTTCTTGTCTGTGGCTGGTTGCAATTCTTAAAGCTCTGAATAAAGCATACCTGTTGTACCGCAACCCGTGGTTTAGAGCATCTTTTTCACATGTAAAGAATGCATGCTATTCAATAGTTGTATGTTTCATAGCTGAACAGCCCCAGGACCTCTTGTGTGACCAAATGTTACAGGTGAATTCTTGAGCCAGAGCCTAGAATGTGGTACATTATAGGAAACATCATCAAATGCACAGAATAGCGTCACAAGGCATCCACCCAAACACATCCCTAGAACAAAACACAGTAACATATGGCTAAAATGAGGCCATAAATGAGCTTGTAAGGTTGCTGTGGATTTTGTTTAGGATTGTGGCAACATGAGAAGTGTAATATCAGAAAGCCATGTCTGACTACTTTCCACTATCCTTACCAGTGGGCTACATAGGTGAGATTGCTACTACAGGTTTTAGAAAAAAAATAAGTGAACCTAGGCACTTCAATACACTTACTTTCCAAGGCAGTCCAGTACTAAACCTATTTAACATCAAATATGTAACTAAGATGTGGATGTGGTATGTGGTATGTGGAAAAATAAATTAGATAACATGATCCAGTCAAAATATCACAGGCTGCACATGGTTTATGTGAAGTCACACCCAGTGAAGCAAAGTAAACAATCTGAGATTTGAGATAGAGGACTTCATTGGTTGGTCTCCAACAAAGTCACTCTGTGATCAGAGTTAAAGGTGTTATAGCACAATTGACGTAATGCCTTGTTGAGTATAGTCAAAGCTACTGAACCAAACAACATTTTAAAGACCAGCCTTCGAGATTCACTCCAGATGAGCCTCCACTTCCGCAGTTGACTGTAATCAAGTGAAGTTTTTATTTCTCCATTAATCAAGTCACTACTTCACTTGAATAAGAGGAGGCTCAAAGTCTAAGTGTATTGTCATCGAAGTAATGGGTAGCCTGTCGTCAACATGCTGCACATGAATTCTTAATGCAGCCTAACTGACTAAGGTTTGATATTTCAGCTCATTCTGGAGTTGTGATTAGACTTTCCAAAGCCTGCTGCAATCACTTGCCAAAATCTTAACACTAGCAAATTAGCCAGCGAGTGGAAATAAGTCCAGAATCAGTTCTGCACACTACTTTTTATTTATCCTTTTTGAGGAACAAAATGGTGCTTGAGACACTGAGGCCTGAAGAAAACTAACCTCTGAATCTCAGTGAAGTAAGAACATCACCAAGGAAAGCTAAAAGTAGCAATTAAGAACACTATATTGCTGCTTACTACAACCTTAGCCTTCCCTGCAACCATCAAATTTAGCCAGTGTGGCTACAGATCTCTTTTAAACTAAGGGCCTGATTAAAGCTTTGGCGGTCCCACCACAGGACTGCCAAAGCCGCGGGGAGGACACCCCTGCTATGGTGGAAACGTCCCTGTGCGTATTACAATGTTCCCAACAGGATGAGCAGAGGGAACATTGAAATACACTTTTCTGCTGGGCTGACCTGCGGGAACCATGCTGGGATATTGGTCTCGGCTCCTTTAAGGGAGCTGAGGCCAATATGCTAGCACTCCAGCACCCCCGGAATGTGCACTGTCTGAAAAGCAGATACCGCGCATTCTGACGGTGCTGGGCATGGGCAGTGCAGGGGCCCCCACTGGCCCCCGGCACTGGCTTTCCACCAGCCTTTTCATGGCAGGGATGCCGGAAAGTGGGGTTGTAATCAGCCAGGTGGCCCTGAGTTCAGCAACACCATGGCTGGTTACAAGGCCAACAGCTGTCACCCCAATGGGATCAATGATCTTGGCAGGGACTGTGGTCTTTAGGGGGGTTCGTCCGGCTAAGTTGTAATTGGGCTGTCGTTCCGCCGCACTCCAGGCAGTCCGACCGTCAATGAGAGTGTGGCGGTCCTTGGACTGCCACACTCGTAATGAGGCCCCAAGTCTCACTTTAGTTTTTGAGGGTTTCAGTGGCTGGGATGCCTGTGGCCACTCACCATTTATTAACACTCTGCAGCTTTGAAGTGAGAGTAGGTCATCTGGGTCAAACGTCATCTAAAGTTACTGCCTATGACGTCTTTGGAAGCAAAGGGTGTTTGATATCACTGTTGCTAACCCAGAGATGAGCTCTTATGTAAACCTGTTCAGAGAGAAAGTCATTGAACTCCATGCCTAAAACTTTGGGAGTAATGGATGACTTCGAAAATAAAAGGAAGTCAGAATCCACCTGATTCATCTTTTCCCAATTCTGAGACGAGAATGGAAAGCAGAGCAGCCAACGAGATTTGTAGGATTTCCAGTCTGAGCACAGGAAGAGTGGAGGATGCGACTTGAATAGACCACGAGGTGAGACGGCTGGAAGTGTGCCTTAGGGCTCAAAATCAAAAATGATCATCAAAACAAAAAAATACACCGTGCTAATCTTTGACTTCCTTTCTCATACTTTTGGAGGCTGATGGACTCTTTCTAGAAAAAAGGACTTAAGCCAAACGTTACACAAGCCACCACTAAAAGTTGACGCACACACACACACACACTTGATTGGGAAGTGGGGTGGGGGTTAAGGGGGGCAGAATCCTGTCATTCGAAGAAGCCATTTCAATCTCAGTTTTAATGATTTATTGCAGGATGTCTCTTTCTCAAACAGTATGTTAGGACAGGTGAAGGTTTCTTTGAGACAAATGTGCAGATGTTATCCATAGCCATCCTCACTCAAAACACACAAAGGATTACATAAAAAAGCAGCAAATTTTATTTACTCAGCAACAGTGAAAAAGTACATTTTTAAATGTGATAAACCAGCATGACCTTCTATTTCTTTTAAGATATCTCAACCTTGAATGAGTTTCACACTTAATTATTCATTTAGGTGTGAAAGAGATACATGTGACTTACAAAGGATAAAAATGAAACATGCAATAATCTTTCAATCTCTCTATGTGTGATACATTTATTATATTTTTTCTGGCGTACTGCGCTCAAGCAGGAGGTGGCTTTACAGCACTGAGCAAAAAATTACATGATTCCAAACCTCATTTACTATGTCACATATTTTTTACATATCGAGGATACTAAGTTGATGAAATGGAAATATAAGTTATAACAACATTGTGGGGCCTCTTCACAAACAGCCCTTTATAGTCCATTTAGTAGTACTACAAAAGCACTATTCACCGACTACAGAATCCTATTCAAAAACCTATCTTTTCTGTGCTGCGTTTTACTCACCCATTTTAGTAGGAAATGTGGGAGGAACATTGGGGGAAGGAGTGGAAAGTGGAGAATATTTACTCATGAGTGGGAGGGAATTTCGAGGCGCAAGGAAGGGCTGAGGGAGGAGTAAGTAGGGGTTTAGAGATGGACATGCAAATACAAGAACTCACCTCAAGGAGTAATTCCATTGCTATTCACAAACTATACTCCTGAGCTTACTACAGCTAATAAGAACCCAAAACAGTTGTAACTGTACTGTAGCCTAGCCATGCAGTAAGTCTAGCACCACAGATGGCCACTCATACATACTACAACACACTCATATAAAATAATGGAGGCAGGGACTTAGGGACAGATTTATGAAAAGTAGGTGCAGCACCAATGTTCTTGCGCTCCTTAGAGCCCCCCCTAACGCCACCATGTGTGCGCTGTATTTAGAATACGGTACACCATGGCGGTATTTTTTACGCTAGTCTGGCACTTTGCAGGATTAGCGTAAAAACTGTTGAAGCTAATCCTGAAAAGCACTCATAGGCCCATTGAAAACAATGGGAGCCTCCCTTTAGCCACTTCGCTGCCAGGCCTTTTCCCCTCCTGTCCCGAGCCTTTTTTGGCTATTCGGGGCAGTTTGCGCTTAGGCCCTCATAACGTTTTGTTCACATAAGCTACCCACGCCAAATTTGTGTCCTTTTTTCCCAACATCCTAGGGATTCTAGAGGTACCCAGACTTTGTGGGCTCCCCTGAAGGAGACCAAGAAATTAACCAAAATACAGTGAAAATTTAGTTTTTTTTTTAAAATTGGTAACGGGCTGCAAAAGGCGGCTCTTGTTTTTCCCCCTGAAAATGGAATCAACAAAGGGTTTGCGGTGGCAAGATCACCATTTTCCCAGCTTTCAGGAACAGGCAGACTTGAATTGGAAAACCCAATTTTTCAATACAATTTTGACATTTTACTGGGACATACCCCATTTTTAAAAATTTTTGTGCTTTCAGCCTCCTTCCAGTTAGTGACCAAAATGGGTGAGAAACCAATGCTGGATCCCAGAAAGCTAAACATTTCTGAAAAGTAAACAAAATTCTGAATTCAGCAAGGGGTCATTTGTGTAGATCCTACAAGTGTTTCCTACAGACAATAACAGCTGAAATTAAAACATTTTTAAATTGAGGTGAAAAAAACAGCCATTTTTCTCCACGTTTTACTCTGTAACTTTTTCCTGCGATGTCAGATTTTTTAAAGCAATATACCGTTATGTCAGCTGGACTCCTCTGGTTGCGGGGATATATAGGGCTTGTAGGTTCATCAAGAACCCTAGGTACCCAGAGCCAATAAATGAGCTGCACCTTGCAATGGATTTTTATTCTATACCGGGTATACAGCAATTCATTTGCTGAAATATAAAAAGTGAAAAATAGGTATCAAGAAAACCTTTGTATTTCCAAAATGGCCACAAGATAAGGTGTTGAGAAGCAGTGGTTATTTGCCCATCTCTGAATTCTGGGGTGCCCACACTAGCATGTGAATTACAGGGCATTTCTCATATAGACGTTTTTTTTAAACACTGCCTTACATTGGTAAGGAAAAAATGTAGAGAAAGACAAGGGGCAATAACACTTGTTTTGCTATTCTGTGTTCCCCCACGTCTCCCGATAAAAATGGTACATCACTTGTGTGGGTAGGCCTAGCGCCCACGAAAGGAAATGGCCCAAAACACAACGTGGAGACACCACATTTTTCCACAGAAAACAGAGGTGTTTTTTACAAAGTGCCTACCTGTGGATTTTGGCCTGTAGCTCAGCCGGCAGCTGGGGAAACCTAGCAAACCAGCGCATTTTTTAAAACTAGACACCTAGCGGAATCCAAAATGCGGTGACTTGTGGGGCTCTGACCAGGTTCTGTTACCCAGAATCCTTTGCAAACCTCAAAATTTGGCCATAAAAACATTTTTTCCTCTCATTTCGGTGACAGAAAGTTCTGGAATCTGAGAGGAGCCACAAATTTCCTTCCACCCAGCGTTCCCCCACGTCTCCCGATAAAAATGGTACCTCACTTTTGTGGGTGGGCCTAGCGCCCACAAAAGGAAATGGCCCAAAACACAACGTGGACACATCACATTTTTCCACAGAAAACAGAGGTGTTTTTTACAAAGTGCCTACCTGTGGATTTTGGCCTCTAGCTCAGCCGGCACCTGGGGAAACCTAGCAAAGCAGTGCATTTTTGAAAACTAGAGACCTTGGGGAATCCAAAATGGGGTGACTTGTGGGGCTCTGACCAGGTTCTGTTACCCAGAATCCTTTGCAAACCTCCAAATTTGGCCCCAAAAAAATTTTTTCCTCTCATTTTGGTGACAGAAAGTTCTGGAATCTGAGAGGAGCCACACATTTCCATCCACCCAGCGTTCCCCCAAGTCTCCTGATAAAAATGGTACCTCACTTGTGTGGGTAGGCCTAGCGCCCATGAAAGGAAATGGCCCAAAACACAACGTGGACACATCACATTTTTTCACAGAAAACAGAGGTGTTTTTTTACAAAGTGCCTACCTTTGGATTTTGGCCTCTAGCTCAGCCGGCACCTGGGGAAACCTAGCAAACCAGCACATTTTTTAAAACTAGACACCTAGGGGAATCCAAGATGGGGTGACTTGTGGGGCTCTGACCAGGTTCTGTTACCCAGAATCCTTTGCAAACTTCAAAATTTGGCCAAAAAAACACACTTTTTCCTCTCATTTCGGTGACAGAAAGTTCTGGAACCTGAGAGGAGCCACAAATTTCCTTCCACCCACCGTTCTCCCAAGTCTCCCGATAAAAATGGTACCTCACTTGTGGGGGTGGGCCAGGTGCCTGCAACAGAAAAAGGCCCAAAACTTGTAGAGATTGAGGTGATAGCACAGCGAGTTGATAAGCACATATTTTTCTTTCATACATCTTTTAGGCTGACTCTGCTTTGGGGTCCCATGAAAGTGAGGTATCATTTTACTTGGGGGACTGAGGGGAACGCTGTGTGGTAGGAAATTTGTCCTACAAAGAAAAGTGAGGAAAATATGATTTTTTAATGCAAATTTTGAGGTTTGCTGAGGAGTCTGGGTAAGAAAATGATGGGGGGTCCAGGCAAGCCACACCCCCTTGGACTCCTTGGGGTGTCTATTTTTAACACATGTCTGGGTTTGGTAGAATTCCCTAGATGAAGGCCGCACCCAGGACCAAAACCATAGGTGCACCCCCGCCCCCCAACACAGGTAGTTTTGCAATAGATCATTTTGGTGTGTCCACATACTTATGTGATGTTCCAAACACTAAAATTGTGAAAAGAAATGCACTTAGGTTATGTTAAAAAGACCACTCACCCACCAACTAAGTTGGTGGCATGTTTCATCATCGGGGTCCCACCCGAGGCACCTAGCGTGTCACGCCTGATTACAGCAGAGCAGGTTTTGTCATTTTTACCACACATACTGGTTGGATTTGGCACGAGGGTGAGTGATGGATCAGTGGATCAAATTTTATTAACAAGAGATTTCACAAAAATGAAAACCACTGGTAATAACTGAAAGGCCAAAAAACTGAACCAATGACTCACAGCTCGTGAGCTGTAAAGCCACGGCAAGGCACCAACCGCTTTACAGTCCATTCACACACCTTTCATACATGACACGCATAAGACCATTCACGCCGCCAGCCACGGGCCCAGCACATTACAACACTCGCATCGACAGACAGCGCCACTTACATACGCCCACATGCCTGATACAGCAATCACACCAGCTGATAGGAGTGTGTGGACTGGTGTTTGGCTGGCAGTGATGTAACCATTACGTCCGCGGCACAGAAGGGGTTAACGTCTGCTCCTAGTAGGCGTTAAAAATACAGCTATAAATGATGCAAAGAAATCTCTTTGATTTCTTTTCACCATTTCCCCCCCCCTAGCGCCGAAATGCCCCTTGCATACATTATGCTTGGCGCAAGCATAATGTGGGGCAAGGGGTTACCAAGTGGTGCAATGCAAGTATTGCGCCACTTTGTAAATATGGCACAACGTTTTTGGCCTTCCAACGCCACATTAGCATAAAAAAACGCGAATGTGGCGTAGGAATGGTACTAGGCTCTCTTAAATCTGGGCCTTAATATAAAACTCAGAGGAAATTATGATAAAAAGAAAATTATTTCAAATCTTAAACTGCATGTATATATAAATGTGTACATGTAAATGTATATATGCAAATATAAATATATATCCATATAGAAATACACACACATAAATACATTTTTAGTGTTAAAGGATTTCTTTAATCAGGAATATTTTTACATTAAATAAATCAATATTTTAGGTTGGATAGAACTATAATTTAATACAACTTTTAATGTAAAAAAAAGAAAATGAATTAAATATATTTTCATAAAATATACTAAATAATGACAAAATATAAAAACAGTAGTGAGGGAGAGATGTTTTTTAAAATCTTTTAAAATAATAAGAATAATAAATGCAATTTATGTTTTATTTAATTATGTGTTAAACATTTAAATATTTAATGTGTTGAGTTAATGTGCTGTAGCATGATTTTCCAGTTTTAGGTTAATAATAGTTTTAAGTTCATTTACATTTGTGTTTCAAATAAAAATATTTTTTTAAACGTATCAACTTTATTAGTTTTTCCAATTCTATATTCTAAGGTGATCTCAGCTCTGGGGGTAAAGACCTCCAAACATGTGTGCATTGTTACTATGTGAACTTTAGGGAATAGGGTGCACTCAATAAATACTGCAATTAGCTGTGTGTAATAGGTCGCTTTATTGGCTTAGGTGCATAATCACAAAAGAGACACAACCTGGCCTTTGCCTTACATACCTAAAAATCTCACTAGACATGAACTTATCCTATCTCCTCCACCCCACTCCCATAAGGTACCCTCCCTCTCTCAATCGTTTTCAATGCAAGTTTACCCCAGTTGCTCTAAACTCATTTCAACCATAACTGCACTTTGAGATTGTAAACATGAAAACTGCTGAATGCATAACATTTGAAACCAACCTTAAAAGCCTGTCCTGTCCGTGTTTGGTCCCTCAGTCTCTCCAGCCTCCCCTGCCCCAAGCCCAACAATTAACTGATCAAAAATTAGGATAACCTGTCCTCCACCCGCCATGCACCTGCCTCAAATGACAACCATGCACAAAACATCCTTCCCTTGTTCACCTAAACAATCCTAAAAACGTCCTATTCCTGCCAAGAAACCAAGAGACCAAACCATCGCAGGCCTCAAGCCCCTATCTAAGGGGGGACGAGGGAGCAGGGGGAGGGAGGGGTTTTTCGCCAACTGCCAAGCGCAGCTGGCGGGTCACCAATTCCAAAATGGTGGCCCTCCTTAAAATGGCTGGCTATACATTGTCCCTTATAGCCCAACCATAGCCCAAAGGGAGCCCTTTGCAGCCCAATGACTGCACCACTCCCCAAATTCCCCCTGGGGGAGACTTCCCTGCTGTCCACCCTCCCCCCCACCAAGTCCCACTTACACTAATGAATCATGTAGCCGGCTTCACCCCTTTTTGAGGGGGTGGAGACATGTAAGTCAGCAAAAAGTGAAATGTTATTACGAAATGCAGTAGTACGTTTACACGTGAGGAAATTGCAAAGTGTTATTTTACCTTAGCGATTAGGGCCTTAAGAGTGCATTCCTTCTTAAAGAAATTTCTTCTTTCATTCATGTTCCTTTTTATTTGCCAGACATGTATTGCCAAGGGCCTGGGAATTGCTGCAGTAGTATAACTGTTTGTGATAAGAGCGAAATATGAAGTACGCAATGTCTCTTGTAAAATGTTTTCGTGCTACAAGTCCTTTGCAGAGATGCAATGTATATGTTAAAAATATAACCTCTTGATTTTCTTAGAGGTGTGTAAGCAAGCGTTTGAAAAATGTGACGTGCTCTAATTTTGCCTTCTTCCCCTAGCATTCTTAGAACGGCCCAGAGCACTGATTCAGCGAATTCGTTTTTAATGGTTTCAAAGCCAGACAAGTTACCACATATCGAAATATACCATCAGGAAGTCAAGCATGTCCATTCTCTGCAACTTCCTTAGAATGTCATTTCCAGAAGTGGGAGCATTTACAGCATTTCTAAGCATGCAGATTCACCAATTCAATTTATTCGAAG
The DNA here is from genome assembly GCF_031143425.1 of Pleurodeles waltl. Lineage (NCBI taxonomy): Eukaryota > Metazoa > Chordata > Amphibia > Caudata > Salamandridae > Pleurodeles > Pleurodeles waltl. The sequence continues at coordinate 958,737,145 of NC_090443.1, forward strand.
GTCTTCCAGTCTCCACTTCTTGTGGCAAAATTGGGCATCCTGTAAATCTGATAGTCGGTCCTACCTAGCACTTTGATATCAGATATGATGATTAAAGGGAGAATTCCATCTTCCACCTCATCTTATTGGTCATAGAAGTAATTTTGTCACAAAATGTTAAACATGTAAGTATTCAGACTTCATTAGAAGCCTATGTCGTAGCAATTGGATGCACACCTGAATGAGCAAAAGCAAGTACAGGAGCTTCCAGCTCGCTTTTCTTTCTGTGGGTGATGGTTTAGGTAAGAGGTATGCCTTCCCAATTTGTCCTGGGTGTAAAGCATCTAGTGTGAATGATTTCAGGGAGTTTACAGAGGGTTTCCCACCCTGATGTGTGTATGAATGTAGGAGAGTGTGCCTCCAGTGGGGGTCCAGAAATATAGTAATGAGTAGGTAGAGAATTATGACCTGAACACTCTTACTCTAGATGCTGGGACTATTGGCACACAACGATGGATGACACCAACTATGTGATGTCCAGGGTGCCTAATGATAGCATGTTTTAATCCCCAGCAAGAAGCAGGAAAGATGAGCTTCTAGAGATGCACTGTGGTTATTGATGGCTGGTGAGGCTCCTGTGTGCACCCCCTGTGGACTGATGGCAAGAATACCGGAAGCCAAGGATAGATCCTTGAACAGGCTCTCTCTGATGTGCAATGACCTGCATGGCTCCTGGTGGTGGTACATCGCCTAAGGGAATTACTGAAAATGCAATAGACAAGTGATTTGAAACTGGGAATGATTATCCTCCGAAAGTCACAGTTTTGCAAAGTATCACAACAGAGTTGTTCCCCTGACACGTGGCCTCCTCTTATTTGCTGCATGTGTTTTTCTGAGATCTCCCATGGGTAGAAAGAGAAAAAGGTAAGATTTTACAGTCTTTCTTGTGGAAATAGGACCAGCAGGCTAGGTATGAATGCAATGATGCAGCTGAGACAAAAACATTTTTAGGGAGACTGTTCCTTTCAGAAGACAGAATGAAGGAGTTAACAGACAGGTTTATTGGTCAGTATGTATTAGATGCAATGCAAAACACGCTTAAAAAGTAGGAACTGTAACTTCCAGTTTTAAGGTCAAAAGAGTTAAGCAAGAAAATCCACAGATCAGAGTGTCATCATTTTGGATCTCAAAATCAAATTGTTTACATGGAACATCCCTTATCCCCAACTTTTTCCTCTCCTCTGACACCCATCCAGTGCTTAAATTGAGCCGATGGTTGCCAGTGGGGGGACCGGAACACATTTTTGGGGGTCTAGCACTTATTTCCCTGCATCAGTGCAAGAGAGGGAGCACTACCAGTGCTTAATTTGAGCCAGTGGTTTCCAGTGCTGGGCACCAGCACTTATTTTTGAGGGCCGGCACTTAGTTTTCTGCATCAGGCATTTACAGCAAGCAAAAGGGAAAGGTGGAGGAAGAGACAAACAAAAAAACACCATAAAGGGAGATAGCAGAAAGCTGCAAGAGTAAGTTGAAGGGGCAGGGAGTGGCTGTAATTGGATTAAAGAAGCCCAAGATGGCCTTAGGATTGGTGGTGCGGGTGTGGTGTGGTGTGGGTCTCGGTGTTGCAGGTGAAGTGGCATTGGATGCATGTGAAGGGTCCGACTGTGACCTGGGTGGAGGATATGCAGCAGCTTTTGTCCCGGTTCCTGGGGGGCAGGGTCCAGAGTTTGGCAGCGGAGTATTGGCGGATGTTAGGACAGCCAGGGTTCCTGGCGCTAGGCGCAGTCCAGGCGTGGACAGGCTTGTCTTTGGCGTGCATTCAGTACACCGGCGATGCGGTTGCGCAGTGACCACCATAAAGGGAGGGGCGCTGTTGTGGGGGGAGGGCAGGCGGGAGGTGAAGAGCAGGAAAAACAGCTGGGAAGACAGGAGGGGCCTGAAAGAAGCTGGGGAAGCAAAAGGAGCAGGGGGCGACAGGAGCCTAAGAGAAGCAGAGGCAGCACAAGCAAGGAGCAGCAGGAGTAGCAGGCCAGGCAAGCCCAGCAGGTCAGCCAACGAGCAAACGCTGGCAAGCGCAGAGCAGGGGAGCTGTTCTGGTAAAATGAGTTCACCATCGCTGCCTTCTGTACCTCTAGTTACAAGCTAAAGTATATTTACAGCTATCATCCTGTTTATTTCATCCCAACCAGATGCGCTTCCACCCTCTGCATAGTACAGAAACCACACCATTGGCTGTGGTCAAGGTGCTCAGGAGCCTCCTGGATCAAGGAGGATCAGCAGACATCATCCTGTTAGAGCTTAGTGCCTCTTTCGAAACCCTAGACCATCCTACTCTCCAGCAAACTATTTCTAAAGTCGGTATCGGGGGCAGAGAACTGGATTGGCTTTCTTCCTTCCTGCAGACTCATTCTTTTCAGGTTCAGGATCAGTCCTTCTTTTCAGCTAGCCTTCTGACTTGCTGTGGAGTGCCTAAGGCTCCTCCTTGAGCCCGCCAAATATAATCTCTATTTACGCCCTCTGACTGATATAGTCCAAGCCCATGGGCTATGGTTGGTTTCTTACACTGACAATACTCAGCTGGCTATGTCAATTTCCCCAGACCTAAATTCCAGTCATCTTTCTTTGACTTTGTGTCTTCAGGAAGTAGCGAGCTGGATGGCGGGTTGCAAATTGAAACTTAATGAAAACAAAACAGAAGTCATGTTGTTGGGCAGCAATTTTAGTAGTCTGGCCCTGAGCTCTCTCCCAGACTGTCTTAGTAATTTGCCCACTCCAAATATTCAATAAAGAGCCTCTGGTTTTGGCTCGATTACAGCCTTACCATGGATATTCAAGCAAAAATCTTGCCGCCTGCTGTTATGGCATTCTGAAATTGCTGCGTAAGGTTCTCCAGCTCCTTCCCTTTATCACCAGAAGAATGGTCGTCCCGGCCCTTGTGCCAGCCCGACTTGGCTATGGGAATGCCATGTTACTAAGCTCACCTCTCTATGTTGTCAGGAGGCTGCAGATTGTGAAAAACGCTGCAGCACGCCTTCTGATGAATGATTCAGTCTCCAAGGCCTTGAGAGAATTACACTGGCTTCCTGTGGAACGCCAAGTGCAGTTCAAGTCCCTTTGTATCATGCACAGGGCAATCAATAAAAAGGGCCCCATTTTGCTAAGATCCTTAGCATGCCCATATTGCCTGGGAAGAGTCCTTCGCTACTCGTCAGACCATCTGTTGAAGGTCCCTAGGATTCACAGATCCTGTGGGGGTGGCCGGTCCAGTTCTTATTTGGCTCCCAGACTTTGGAATACTCTGCCATTGGAACTACGTCTTCTGGAGCGTGAGCTTCTTTTGTGCAAAGCTTTGAAGACCAGGCTTTTCAGCATCTGAATTCCCTGCCAAACACATTCAGTGTCTGTAGTAGTGTTGGGAGGCCTCCAGGTAGCTATGCGCTCTGTAGGACTTCAAGAATCAAATAGAATAGAATAGAATTTCAATAGGACATTCTCTTAAATTATGTCTTCTAAGATCACAATTGTAAGACTTTACATCACTATGATACTCTTCAGTAATTGGTAATGGATAAGCAGGAACAGTGCCTTTATTAGCTTTGAAACGATTAATGATACACATGCATACCTGTATGAGATTATAAACAGTCATCAAAAGAATGAATATTACAAGTATTATTTTAAAGATTTCAATTCCCCAAGCTCCGAAGACAACTTTCAGACAGGACCAGATTCCTCCTAGCTCGAGGCTAAATGTGTCATGTATCTTATTTGACTTCTTAACGCTATCACTGAAGGTGTCTACTTATAGTGAAAGTTGAGTGACGTATTGGGAATATAGGTGCAACACTCGGATACTACTATGGTGTACACACCACCCTTTGCAGCCAAGACCACATCCAAAACCATTTGATTTTGTAAAATAACTGTTCATTGTGCCTCCAGCTGGTGAAAGACTAGTCCTAATGCAACAGCTAAACCATTACCCACATGTTCTATTACTTGAACAGTTACCCTAATTTTACAGATTGCCTGTGGGGACACCTCTTTAACCTGCACCTTTTTAGCCACTATTGTGCTCCCCCTGCCCCGCTACCTGCTGTCTTCTGTACTGCACCCGAGTGCGAGTGTTGCATCTAGGCTAGTGCTCGCTGAGATGCCATTCTTTTTCTTCCTCTGGGCCCATCTTCAGCCGCCATTTTAAGTTAGCGGTCCAGCTGCCGTCTATTCTGCTTCTCCACCCCCATATAAGGGGCGTGATGCAGCAGACGCGCGCAGTGGGTGCAGCGCTGGCGCGCCAAAGGCAAGACCGCCTCTGCCCGTCCTCGCCTGGATGGGCCCAGGGGCCAGTATTCTTGGCTCAACTAGAGTTGAATCAGTCACCTACTCTTCCGACTCTCTTCGGTCGCTCAGGCCTGTACCTCCAAAAGCATGTCAATGCCTCTTAGACCCCAATAACCCAATCTGGTCATGTACGACCTGCCACCGGTCCCCCCAGCCAGACCCTGGGATAAGGCCATCGACTCAGGATGGTCCGATTAGTGTATTTCTTTTGGTTAATTGCCAGTCTTTGGCAGCCCATAAACTTGATATAGGCCTGCTTCTGAGTGATCTTTTACCAACAGCTCTGTTTCTCACTGAGACATGGCTTCATGATGGTTCATCTCCGGACATAGCCTTGGCGCTTCCCCAAGGCTACTTGATAAGCAGGCTGGATAGAGTCTCCTCTAGAGGTGGGGGAATCGCTATCATTTATAGGGACTCAGTAAAGCTCACCTCCTAGCCTCTCCTGTTACCTGGATGTGAAAGTATGTATTTTTCTATTACACTAAACCCCCAGATCACATTTTCAGGAGCCTTGATCTACCGCCCACCCGGCCCCTCAGAAATTTTCCTACAATCCCTTCCAGATCATATTTCAGAGTTAATATGTAAAACAAACTAATTTTACAGTTCTTGCTGATTTTATTATTCATGCAGAGGACCTAGAAAATCCTGCTGCCAAAACCCTTCTTCATGATTTGGCCGCTTTAGAGTTGACTCGATTAGTTAGGGGCCCCACAAATGCTAAGGGTCACACCATTGAACTAGTCTTTAACAATACAGTCGGGTTATCCTCCATGCCTCCTCTCCCTCTGGCTTGTTCCGACTATTTTCTGATCAAGCTTAATCTAGCTACTTCTACCATCTGTAGATCCCCCCAGACTATACCTCAACCTTAACGCCACTGGCATAAGCTCAGAGATAGTGACTGGACCAATACCCTGGAAAGGCTGAAACCTACCCCTACGGATAACACAGTTTGCCTTCTAGGGTCATTCAATGGTCGGATTACTGAAAGCTTAGATAGTTTGCTCTCCTACTCTACCAAATCTGGGGGAAGTCGTAAAAAAGGTGCCTCCTGGTTCTCCCCTTATCTCCACCTCCTAAAAAAGGAATGCAGGTGCCTGGAAAGGTATGGAGAAAATCTTATGAAGTCTCTCTAAAGCAGGAGTATAGGAAAGCCATTAAACATTTCCATTCAGAAATCAAATCAGCTCAATCCATCTACTATGCCACTAGAATTGAGCAGGCATCAAACGCCTCAAAGAAAATGTTCAAATATTTAAAGAAATTGCACAGCCTCACACCCATAGTGAACTCCTGGACGCTTCCCAAGAATACAGTAACTTAGCGGTTTTCTTTCAACAAAAGATATCCGATATCTATTCAGCTTTTGTTGGAAATCCCTGTCACCTCTTTGATCCTACAGGTCAGCATATTTCACATTTCGTTTCCTTTTCTCAATTAACTCCCCTCACCGAGGACTCGGTATCTAAATTACTCGTTACTCTGAAATCTAGCTCTCCGCTTGACCCTGCCCCCCCTAGGTGCTTCCATCATAGTACCAGTCCTCACTGACCTTCTGAACTCCCTTCTTTCTAAAGATTTTGTCCCGGACCAGTGGAAGCATGCCATTGTCAAACCTCTGCTGAAAAAGTCTAATCTCGATGCAGCTCTGCTTAATAACTATGCCTATCTCTCTGCTTCCAACTGTAAACAAAATAATTGAAAAGCATGTTAATTCCCAACTTTCAGGTTTTCTTGAAGATAATAACATCTTTCATCCCACTCAAATGGGCTTCAGACATCTACACAGCACAGAATCTGCCTTGATCGCAGTCACGGAAGAGGCCAGAAGACATCTCGATCAGGGGGCTGTGACGGCTATTGTACTTCTTGACCTCTGTGCTGCCTTCGACACTGTTGATCATGATACGCTACTTTTTAGAATGATGGAGGTTGGAATTACTGGCAGTGCTCAGAAGTGTCTCTCCTCTTTTTTTGAAGGGGAGATCATTTCAAGTACTTGACCAGTCCTTTCTTTCTTATTGTCTTACGAGCAACTGTGGGTTGCCTCAGGGCTCTTCTCTTAGTCCTACGCTATTTGACAACTACATGTCCCCACTGGCAGAGATAGTGAAGCCCTACGGCTTCTTGCTGGTGTCTTACGCAGATGACACTCAGATGGTAGTTTCATAGTCCACCAACTCCAGCACTGATTGTTCATCACTTGCCCCTTGACTGCAGGCGGTGTATGGATGGATGTCTGAATGCAAGCTTAAGCTTAATGGAGAGAAGACAGAAGTAATGATACTACGACACAGCCCCCGGTTGGGGCTTAAACCTCTTATTCTGGAATCCTTGGGAAACTTGCCTCCCCCCAAGGAAAATATTAGGAGCTTAGGAGTCTGGTTTGACCCACCTCTTACCATGGATTACTATGTTAAAAAGATTTCTGCTACGTGCTTTAGTTTGCTTAGGCTCCTGAGGAAGGTTTTCAAAATCCTTCCATATGTATCAAAAAGACTTATTGTCCAGGCTCTTATCATCTCTCGGTTGGACTATTGCAATGCTTTGTACCTTAGCTCCCCAAAATACGTGATCAGAAAGCTGCAGGTAGTGCAGAATGCTTCTGCCCATCTTCTCCTAAATATACCAATACGTGTATCAGCCAAAGTGGCTATCTCTTCTCTCCATTGGCTCCCAGTGGAACAACGTATAAAGTCTAAAACCTTGTGTTGTGTCCACAGGTCCCTACATTAGAGAGGTCCTTCTTTGCTAAGGTCATTAGCTTCCTTCCATATGCCCGCTAGACAGCTCAGGTCTTCGTCGGCGGCCTTAGCTCTATTTCCCAGAGTAAACAAATCCACATGGGGTTGAAGCTCCATGGCTTATCTTGGAACCAAACTCTGGAACTCACTGCCTCTCAGCCTTTGCCTGACCAGCCACGAGCTTTGTTTCCAGCTAACACTTAAAACTTGGCTATTTAGAACATAACCCCCAGACCATCTTTAGAGGTCCGCTACCAGCGCTGGGAGGCCTTCAGGTCGCCATGCGCTCTATAAAAGCCCTTAACATAACATAACATCCAAGTAAGGTTTCTCAAGGAGGAAGTCCCTCACGGAGGACAATCTTTATTTCAGAATATATGAAGTCCATGTGGGATGAGTGAGGGGTTACTTACAAGTTCTCCACACTATACCATCCCCAGATCAATGGGCTATTTGAGAGAATCAACAAGACCCTGGAAATCATGGTAGTGGGTCTCTTTGAGCCTCTGAGGCAAAAGTGGAATGTTTTACTAGCATGTTCCTGTTTGCCTACAAGACCCTGGAAATCATGGTAGTGGGTCTCTTTGAGCCTCTGAGGCAAAAGTGGAATGTTTTACTAGCATGTTCCTGTTTGCCTACAGGGAGATGCCACAAGACACCCCACGCCCTTCTGGAACACCTCCCTGTAAGCAGGATAAAACCAACTTAAAAAAGCAACTCAGAAAGGTGATCTTGGTCTGCCTGCAGACTGAACTTTTATTGTTGGTGATATCACTGGAGTACTGTGGTGCTGAAGGGTTCGACTTGTACTTGTGTGTTTTACTTGGAAAGCACCCAAGTACGACTTCATCAAATTTATGTATTTTGTTAAGGGATCACAAATCGAAGCAACTGCATACTGGTCTCGTATGTCCTTACTACTGTAGGAATGGGACAAGGAAGAAATTAGGAAGATGTTGTTTTGATATTTGAATGCTCATTATTCTGATGTTCCCTTCTTTATACCTGTACTTTTGGTAGAAAGATACTTTGTCCACAAACCTCATCTGAGTTTGGATATTTTTTCAGGATAAGGACTTGGTTGAGCCACTCTTTACATTCCCTTTTGTGGGGTAGCTATGAATGTGTTTATATTTTTATAGGTAAAATGTAATGTATATTTACTTTCAAAGTTGTTCCTATTTCCCGGAGGTGGGCACCTCCTCACAACAGTATGCAGCAAATGGAGTATCAATGTAACAATCTTTTCTGGTGTATACAGTTTCCATTAGAAGCCCTTATTGTGATCAAAATCTGGTTATCCACTGCTGTGATGTCACATCGGTGATTAAGCAAAGTGGTTAACCACAGTTAGGACATAACTAGGGCAAGTACGTGTTTCCCCTTTGTTCCACAACCTCACCCAGGTCTCCAAAGACTCACTGGTGGCAGTGGAATAGCAGTTGGCGGTCTACCCTGCATTCTTCTATCTCTCCTGGTACTCCATACACCTGAGATAGCTAGGAGAATGGGTGTGGGGTTCTTTATGACATCATACACAAGTAAAGCTTCACTCTGGTTGTCTATTTATGGATCAATTCTGTTTATTGATATTTTAGTTTAAAGAGAGAAAAAGAACACAGCCATGTGCCTACAGTGCTTACATATTCTTACAGGCCAGCAGCGATAATAGCGCTCATAACACGTGCAGCATATTTGAAGCCTTCCTCAGAGGGTCGGCATTGTAACCAATGTAACATGAGCATTACATATACAAGAACAATCAACAAAAAAATGTGGTAAAAAACTGGTCCGTTCCCCACCATGTCCATGTCAAAGTACTCCTTATATTCTTCTCCCATAAATGTGTGAGCCAGTTTGCTCGGTTCCCTTCCCAACTCAGTAGTTGAGCGAGTAGTTTTAAGTATAGTTGACGAGTTCAATGGTCCCTCAGCAGGCGTAGGGTTTTTAAATATGTAGGGCATGTGATTTCATTGAATTATGTGGACAAGATTTGTATAAAGGGTGCCCATAATGTGGAAACCCTTGCTGATCTTTGTTCCTCTGCGAGAGAAGGTTTCCTCATCCCCAGAAGAAACCATAGTTTATGTAGCCTTGAAGTGTAATTTGGGGTTCTGTCTGTGCCCCATTGTGCTAATATCGTCTGGTGGGCAGCATTAAGGGCGAGAGCAATTTGACGGCCTCTTAGTGATTGTAGAGGGAAAGTGAGGGGGTGGAATAGGCCAAGAATGGTATATGTTGGCAGTCTAGGGATCTCTGTGTGGAATGCTCTGTCAATTTTGTCTAGGATGCTACTCCAATATTTTTTCAGTTTGGGACAGTGCCATAGCAGGTGTTTTAGAGTGCCAGTATTACAACAACCTCTCGAGCATAGCTCAGGTTTAGTGGAGTTCCATGTATAGAGTCTTGCAGGGTGTAGTACCAATATGTTGCTATTTTATAGGCTGTTTCCGTGCCTGACATGCTATGGGCTGTGTGATGGGCCCTGTACTGTATTTCTCCCCATTCCTCTTCTGTTAGATCTCTCCCCAATTCGGCATCCCATCTTTTTTGTCCCTTGGTTTTGGGTATTTTTGTGGTGGCTATAAGGTGTGTGTAAAGCTTGGAAATCAGGCGTTTATCCTCACTTTTAAGAGTTAGCCATTTCTCAAATGCTGTGAGCGGTCTTGCTACTAGGTGCTTAACTGTCAGTTGGGGCACCCAGTGTCTGACCTGATAGCATGTCATTCTATCGGCCTCCGTAAGCCCATAATCGTCTTTTAGGTGGTCAAAGGGTATAATGCCGTCTGGGTCGAATAGGCTCCCCACTCTCTTGCAACCTGCGCCATGCCATCTTAAAAAGTGCTCTGTAATCAGGCCAGGGGCAAAGTCTGGGTTGGTGCAAATCGGTGTGTCACAGAGCAGGGGAAGGATGTCAGGCCATTCTTAACCACCACTGAGTCCCAGACCCGGAGTGTTGTGCTAGTGACAGGGGAGGAGTTCAATCCTATAGCCCTTTGTCGGCGTGGCAACCAGGGCTCCTTCCAAATGTGTGACCCTGCGACTGCTTGATCCATGAAACATCAGTGTTTCTCGGTGAATGGGCGGCTCGATTCTAGTATAAACTGCAGTTGGGCAGCTTGGTAGTATTTTAGAATGCAGGGGACCGCCAACCCCCCTTTTATCTTAGGGAGATACAGGGTTCGGCGTGGTGTGCGTGAAGGTTTCTGGTCCCAGATAAATTTAAGTATCGACGATTGCAATGGCACCAAGGTTTTAGTCGGTGGGGGAAGAGGGATTGTTTGAAATCTATATAAAGGATGTGTGGCAGGACCGTCATCTTTATTGCTGCTATTCTACCTAACCATGAGAGTTTGCGTTTGCTCCACACTTCCAGGTCCTTCCGCATGGCTTTGTAGAAGGCAGCATAATTCCTGTTAAATGTTTTTGTAGTCATGTTTGCCAGTTCAATGCCAAGGTATGGGACGTAAGAGGAGGACCAAACATAGGGGAGCCTTGAGCGAAGCTCCGCTTCATGTGTGGGGGGGACTGAAAGGTTCAGAATTTGTGATTTTTGTATATTCACCTAGAAACCCAAGGCAGATCCAAACTCCTGTAAGGCGTCAGTCAAAGCTGGTAGTGAAACCATGGGTTCCAACAGTGCTAAGATCACATTGTCTGCGTAGAGGCTAATGAAGTGGTAATCGCCCCCAAATTTAATGCCATTTAGGAGGGGATTTGCCCGTTATCTCTGTGCCAGAGGCTCCATGTAGAGGGCAAAGAGGAGTGGGGACAGTGGACAGCCCTATCTCGTTCCTCGCTGAATCGTAAAAGGAGGAGACAGTGTACCGTTGACCGGACAGCTGCTTTGGGCTCTTTACATACTCATTTTATCCATTTCAGCAGTGTCGGTCCAAAGCCAAAGCGTTCCAGCACCTTGAATAGGTAGGGCCAATGCACTCTATTGAACGCCTTCTCCGCATCTATAGTGAGTAGTGGAGCCTCTCTTTGCGATCTATGTCTATGAGGTGTAAGAGTCGTTTTGTGTTATCACCACATTTTCGATGTGGTATAAAACCTGCTTAGTCAGGGCCAACTAGGCATTTAGGGGTTGAGATGATGCACCAAGATGCCAGTGAACAGCTTGGTGTCTATGTTTAGGAGTGAGATGGGCCGATAGGAGCCACACTCCTCCGGATTCTTGTCTGGTTTAGGAATTACAGTGATGGTCGCATCCAGCATACTGGTGGTGAGGGAATTGGTCTCCGTGAAGGAATTGAATAGCCTCATGAGTATCGGGCCATTATGGAGCAGAAAGTTTTGTAAAAAAGTGGGGTGTAGCTGTCTGGGCCCAGCGATTTCCCTATCTTGAGGTGGGAGATAGCCGATATCACTTCCTTTGTTTAAATTGGTTTTTCAACGAGAATTGCATCTTTTAGTGGTGGTGGGGTAAGTGTACAGTTGGCTAGGTATATGGAGGGATCTGTATTGATGGAGGTGTCTGCTGCGTATAACGCTCCTTAGAACTCAGAGAATGCCGTCGTGATTTGTGGATCTGGGCACGCTCCTCCCAGAGAGGGGAGTGCACCATCTCAATAGTGTTAGTCTGGAGTTGCGTTCTTAATTTGTGGGCTAGGAGCTTCCCACAGCGGTTGCTCCCTACATAATATTTATGTTTGAGCCGTACAATAGCGTATTCAGCATGATCCCAATACAGTCCTCTCAGTTGGAGACGATTTTTCTTTAGCTCCCTCCAGACCGTTGGAGCTCCCATGCGTTTGTGGATGCACTCCAATTCATCCACTTTCTGCTCAAGCAGCACTCTCCGTTCTCTCCGGGCTTTGTTTTCCCTTGCCGATAAAGAGATCACCTCCCCTCGCACCACTGCCTTGAGGGCTTCCCATATTGTCGCTATGGAGGTGTGCTTGTTGTCATTTTGGCCAAAATAGTCTTTAATCGTGCGTCTCAAGGACTTCACAGTGTCTTGTGTCTGTAGTATAGAATCCCGAAATCTCCACCTGGGGGCTCGAGAGTGATTCATAGCGATTTGGGCTGTTAAAGTGATGGGCGCATAATCTGAAAGAGCGCGAGGCTCAATGGCAGTCACTTGAATACGAGCTCGGAAAGCCAAAGAGGCCAGGAAGTAGTCTATGCGCATGTAGGTTTTTGTTGCTGCCGAGGAAAAAGTATAATCTTGGAAGTCCGGGTTTGTGTTCCTCCATATATCTGCCAAGTCACAGTCCGCGAGCCATTGAAGCCCTGTCGGGGAGAGAGCACCTGTCTGCCCTTACCAGTGTCCTGAATCTAAGTCATTGTTCATGACTAAGTTAAAGGCACCTCCCACGAGCATTGCTGTGTCAGGGGTAGCCAACGTTGGGGAGAGAGCTTGTGTTGTGAATGCCTCATGGTGTGTGTTAGGAACATAGATAGTGGCTATTGTGAAATGGAATGATTGTATCTGCACTCTGTAGGCTTAGTATCTACCTTTTATCTCATGTACCTTGGTGAGTAATTCCCCTGGGAATGTTTTAGAAACCAGGATCACCACCCCTCATGTTTTGTGGAGGCCGAGGACCAGTATCTTTGAGGGAACTGTTTAGAGTGCATTCAGTCGATATCTTTGGGTAGCAGATGTGTTTCTTGTAGTAAGCATATGTGACTATCTGATCACTCGAAGAGAGAGATGATCACCAGTCGTTTCGTGGGCTTATTGAGGCCTCTAACATTGAGGCTCAGACATTTAAGTGTCAGATGTATTGATGGGAAGGGGAGGGCTTTGATATCTGTATGTTGTGAGTGGCAAGGAGCTGAGAGCAGTACTATGTAGTGTGCCTATGTTGGAGTTTTCAGACATTTGCTTCTTATTGCATCGCATGGTAGAGGAAAATACCATCATTAACAGTGTAGCACAATAGGTGCTTAACCTAACAAATAACCAAGCCCTCAGTGCAGGGTAGACTATAAATGGGGCTTCGAGCAAAGCTCAGTGGTGTTCTGTGGGGTCTGGGTAAGCCATCTATGGGTTCCGCCACCCCGGGCCCTGTGTCGTGGCTCGTCGGGCCAGAGTCCCCAAGGCGGCCAGTGGGTCATTCTCTCATGTGGTTAGCGACAGACAATGACTATGTTTTGGTGTCGGCGGTGATGCTATCCAGGACAGCCTGTCTCTTGTGTGCTCTTTCCGCTGAAGATGGTCTTGGGGGCGCCATTGTCGTTCCTTTAGTTTCCATCCGGTTCGGCCCTCAGGGGGGCCCTCCCCAGAAACTCTTGCTTCCGAGGGGTCTTCCACCATGTCTAGTATTTGTTGGGCCTCTTTAAGTGTTCTCGCTTGTTGTGTCTGGTCGTCCCAGCAGAATACGAGTCTGAAGGGGTGTCCCCAGGTATATGAGATGGAATGGGACTGGAGGTGATCTGTGATGGGTTTAAACTCCCTGCATCGCTGCTGTGTAAGCAGGGAGAGATCCTGGTATAATAGCAAAGTGTGATCCCTAAAGTGAATCTGGGGTTGATTTTGCACTCATTGGAGGATGTCTTCTTTAGCCATGAAGTTGTGAATGCAGACCAATATGTCCGGGGGACGAGACCCAGCCCCTCCAGGGCGGCCTGCTCTGTGCACACGGTCTAATAAGATGATCTGCTTATTCTCTGGACCCAGAAGTGATCGGAACAAAGCTGTGGTGAACTCTCTGATATCATCACCTTCAGCCCCATTGGGGGCTCCTCGAATTCGTGTGTTATGGCGGCAGGAGTGGTTTTCCAGGTCCTCAGTCATGATCTGTAGTTGCTCCTGCTGTTCCTGTAAACGAAGGATCTCTTGGAGTTGTTCGACATCTTCTCCTCTAGTAATCTCATTGTCTTCCAGACGTGACACCCAATCTTCCAATGAGGTAAAGTCGGTGCAAAGCTTGCGCAGTTCCTGAGAGAGATCTTTTTGCAGATCCGTCTTTAGAGAGTTGAACAGGGAGGTAAGAAATCCTCTTGTCACTGGCGCCAGCTCATTGTCGTCCACACCTCCGTTGTCTGAGATCGTCTGTGGTTGTGAGGAAGTATCCATATGTTTGTTCAGTGCTGTGTAGATCTGGTCAGCATCTCTCTAACTGACTGATCTTTTTTAGTCTTTGATGAGGCCATCGTCTATTGTTTGGTGGGGCGTTGGCAGCTGGGCGGGTAAGGCCGGACGCAGCCAGGGGGTACCTGCTCCTCGTTGCTACTCCAAAGCAGCGGCCCCGCTCACCCATGGGCCCCTGTTCAGAGGCTCTGGGTGAGGCAATCTGTAAGTGCTGTATTGCTTAGGCTGTGATCGCCTAGGCCTCGCCCGAGTCGATCACCACTGCGGCCTGGTCTCTGCCACCTGGTCTCTGCCGCTGATCAGATGCCTTCAGTCCAGGCAGTTCCCATACCCGGCATCGGTTCTGTTCACGACCGTTCTTTCCCCCGGGCTGCCCTGACCTTGGTGCTCGTCTATAGTTTGTTGGGATGCGCTCAGGCCTCCATTCGTCTCAGGCCTTCCTGTTTGTGTGCGGCCGGCCGCCCATCCCGCGGCCGCTACGGGACACCTCCTGTGACCTGCGCTTAGGGTCTCATCCCTTTTTATGGTCCGGAGGCACTCGACACTCAGTGCTCCATACTGCAGCTGCCAGATCTGTCCCCAGGTCCCTCCTCCACCGGCTCACGCTGCAGCCCAATCTACGCCGCCGATCAGGCACCCCAGGTCGAGGCACGCACAGCTCTCACCTCCGGCACCGGGTCCCAGCGCAGCCACTCCTCCGTCTGGACGATTTGGAACCCCTCCGCTTGTTGACGCTCCCAGTCCTCCGACCAGGCCTCCGCAGTCTGTGAGCCCTGGGCCCTCTTGTTGGCACCCGTCAGGATGCCGGCTTCTTCGTGGGCCCCGCTCTTCGGATTTGTCGCTCCCCACCAGCACCCTCTTTTTGGTTAGTGGTTCTGACTGTCCGGGGATGGCTGCTGGTGGTCTCTGGGTTGCTATGTCGTTCTTTTCGGGCCCCGGGTGGCGGAAGTCCCAGCGGCGCGTCCGTTCATGTCACCATCTAGGCCACAACCTCATCTGGTTATCTCTATCTAATGTCACTCACAATCTCTCAGTAAAAATCACTCCTGTTACTCAAATTTAGCCATGAATAATATTATAAATTATTTCATTTCCTACTAACTTTCTATCAGCAGTGTAGCAAAGCTGTTGGACCATCACACAAACAAGGAAGTGGTCCCACTAGCCTAGTTCATAGCAAAATACAGCTGTAACTGGGGCTAAGGAGGCCCCTCATTCCTCTGGGATATGATGTCACTGTCCCAGCTGATAGCTTTGCTCCTCCTTTCAATGTATTTTATCCTGTGGCCTAATAGTTATTCTCTTTGCTGAATCTTAGGGTTACCACCTACTGGTTCTGATATAATACTGGCTCCACCAGTAAAGTCAGGTCTGAGACCGGTGTCAGTATATAGGAAGTACCAACAAATTGCCGGTTATTTTTTGCCTTCCCCATCTGTGATGGCGTGCCCTGCTGCTGAGCCCCACAAGGGAGACCTGTTCTATGTACATATCTGGTGGGAGTATTACATACCGTCGGACACACTGACCACTGATGCCCTCAGAGGGCCGGTTCTGGTAACCCTTAAGTGCGACATTCATCGCCTAACCTTGCCGTACTCTTTTCATGGCAGCCGGTTAACTGGAGAGCTAGTCTGACGGAAGGAGTGAAATACTATTATAAAATGACTGTAGTATTTCAAGCATATCAGTAGCATTCAGGCAACACGAAGGTCACCCTGTATAAATGAATGTGCTTACAATACTGTAGGTTTTAATCTGAGCTAGAAAAAAAAGTTATTTCAACCGCCTCATGAAATGTCAGTTTGTGGCTCTTCTCTCTGTGTTAGATATTTACATGGCTTTAAGTGGGATCACAAAACTGTGGGGGTCTGTCTAAGGGACGTGGCCTATGTAATTAAGGGTGTGACTTAAAAACACCTAAACCAAAAATCTCTGCTTAGCATAGGTTGCCGCCCGACTGGCATTTTGCTGCCTTTTTCGGTTACTGCATCCAGATATATAATACAATAAGCAACATTACAGTACACCTACAACAAGCCAGGACTATTGGCTTTGTCACTGGTTGTTAGTTGCATGAGATAAACAAGTACATCAATGGCTTTCTTGTACATAATATTGAAAATGCTTCAGTTCTGATATGATGCAACTATGAAATATCTATAACAGGCAGCAGCGGCTCCTCTGCTATGGCTGAGAGTCATCCCCCCGCCAGCAGCAGCAGCTGCAAAACTTTAAAAATAAAACAATAATAAACGATGGGGTGGCCATGGGGGATGACAGGGACGGAAGGGGCGTGGTGTGCACTCCCCTCAATGTGCATGTGTGTTTAGCCAGCAGTCTCAGGACAGCCAAACATGCATGCGCACTGAGCTCTCTCCAACCTGGCACTGTGTTTCCGGGTTGGAGAGAGCAGACACAGGATCCCAACCTGCCTGGGAGCACAATGCCAGTGCGTTCAGGCCAGTCATAACGCTGCTTTCATGCTGCCAGCAGCATGAGAGCAGGGTTAGGATTGGCCGCAGGGCAGGCTGGGAGCCTTTGCCTTCAGTGCAGCCTGAAGACTGACAATGTGGGTGGAGTCAGGTAAGTTTTATTTTTATTTTTTGTCGTTGTCCCCCCCCCCCAACGCTCCGCCAGCTCTGCCACTTTACAGCGCCACGAGCCGCTACTGATGACAGATCTCTTTGAAGCTACATCAAAGACTGGTGAAGGGTGCTACTGCTACCAAGGTTAGATTTATTTTTTCACATTGAGGGTGAGAGCAAAAATGGAGAGCCCGATAGGCACCCGTCTCAGCACATGCTTTTCAGAACTGCTGATTCTCAGCACCGGCAGGACCCGGCCCACTTAAGTCCCTGTTATTTCTGAAGATGGTGTCCCTCTTCAGGTGGTGGAGTTAACATAAATATGTGATGCGTGCAACACCAGCTCATTTCCAGCCGGGGAAGTGGCAGCCTCTCTTGGTAGCTTCCATGGTCTAGGCAAGTGTTGAAACTTGTGTGGTTGGAATGGCCAATATTTTATTCCAGCAAAGATGGCACCCCTATTGTGACATTATCTTTTGTATGAAGCACACTTTCCTCACACATCCAGCATCAGGTGAGGCAGGGTCGGCTTTAGGGCGGTGCGAGCGGTGCAGCCGCACCAAGTACAGACCTGGAATGTGGGGGTGCTGACCTCAGGGGGGCGCTGTGTTTAGCAATGACTTAGGAAACTTGCAATTTAAAAGCACCAAGGGCCAGATGTAGGAAGAAAAATAATTGCGAGTCGGAAATAGCGACTCCTTGCGAATCGCTATTTCCGACTCGCAAAACGAGATGCATGAAAATATTGCAAAACCAAATTGCGATTCGGCGCAGAGTCGCACCGCAATTTGCGAACTCGCAATTTGCGAAATCGCTATTTTCGAGTTTGCAATTTGTGAGGTCGCAAATTGCACAAGGGTGTGGACCGGAGTAGCAAACTGCGACTGGCTCGCAAATTGCACTCAGGTGCAAAAAAAATAGTTAAAAACACACTTCCTGGTTCTGAGTGATGACATCAGAACCAGGAAGTACCCCCATGGGGAGTGTATGACTACACCACCCGTCCAACATGCACGAGAGAACACCAATGAGATTGTATCATAGGATGTGTTCTCCCTGGATATTTAGCCACAACGTCAGTAATGACATTATGAGCATCACATACCACCTGGATGTTTAGTGAGTGGGTACATTTCCTATTGCGGAACACATATTCCAGATTTGCTGGTGGGCAAATTGGTATATGTGTCCCATCCACACACCCTATTACATGGGGGAAGTTGGCAATTCTGTAGAAGTCCAACTTGGTGCTGTTAATTTCCGCCTCATTCCTGGTAAGGTATATATATCTGGACATGTGTGCGAGTATGGCTACCCCACCTGCCACAACAATCACCCCCTGATAGCTACCCGAGGCCAAGAGGTGCAGTGAGCAGAGCACTTGCACATGTGTGGGGATGGAGCAGCCGCACATTGTCTGGCGTTCAAGCTGAGGTTTAAGCAGTTCAATGATCTCTAGGATAACTGCGCTGCTCAGTCTGTATTTATCATAAATCTGATCCTCAGTTGTTGAAATAGTGTCTGCCTGGTTCGGTATATCCTATCCTGTCTCTGCCTCCTCCTCCTCTGCTGGGCAGCCTGGACTCTCCTCCTCCATGCAATCACGTATAGTGCAGCCATTTTGAGAAACCCAGATGCCTCTGGGTCTCCTTTTATACTTTAGTTCTGGTTACCACCTGTTCGGAATCAGTGCTAATCTGGGTGTGCAAAACAGGCAATTTGCAACTGCCTTGTGCATTCGGTTTGCGACTCGCAATTTGCAACTTCGTAATTGTGAGTCGCAATTTCAAGTCGCAATTTTTGCGAGTCGTTAATGGGTCGCATCGCTATTTGGAACTCCGAAATGGCATTGGAACATACCATTTCGCTTTTTGCGAGGTCGCAAATAGCGCTGCGACCCATTTGCGACTCGCAAAACTTTTGTACATCTGGCCCCAAGTTCCTTGTGCATCCAGCCTTCCAGAAACAATTACAATTTCAAGATACCTCTTGTGCTTGATGTTCCGCTAGGGAGAGAGATTCGAGTTTTGTCTAGTGGCAGCTTTGACTATCCATAAAGTGGCGTAGAGGGTGAATGTGCATGCTGCAAAGAAAGGAGCTACATTTTTTGTGGATAGCTGAGTGGATTAGTAAAGACAGCCTTTGCAAGCGCCTTAAAGCAAATGAATGTATGTGAAAGGAGGGCTATTAAGAGATGAGGGGCACATTTGCCGGGTAGTAGTGAGTAAATCAAGGGATGTGGTCATGGGGCGAGAGTTTAAAAAAAGACTGCGGCACAGGGCGCCACCGGCGCTAAAGCCGGCCCTGAGGTGAGGACCCCAGTACAAACTCCCCCAGAGGCACGCTGCCTACTGTTCCTGTGTCTTTTGTACTATCACTCAAAGATAATGATGTCGTGCTGCTTTTCCCTGGAGGCCTCATGCAAGTCTCCACCACGGCCCCCGTCTGCCCAGCTTGTGGAGCCTTCAAGGCCTGTAGGTTAGGGCACTGTTGCCTCACGTCTGCCTGCCTGCGGCTCATTACATTTACCCCCCTCCACTCGTCTGTCTGCCCGTGAGGTCCTTTCATTTTGTCTCTCTATTCGGCGTCGTCATAAAAGACACCATTTTCAGCTGGTAGCGCGAAGCTAACGTAATCTCTCCTTTGGACTGGTGATAAAGGGGCAGCTTTGGTCTGTCAATCATCAGCGGCTCGTCTCGCGCTGGCCTGCGACAGCGTCCCACGGCGCGCGCTGCTGACTGGAAGCAGGCCCGGATTGAAACGAATTCCCTAGTGGGTGATAGAACGTGCTCGACGGAAACGACTGTCAGTGCGTGGGCACCTCACAGGCTGGCAACGATTCCTCTGATTGCCACCGCCGGGGACGTGTGCAACGAGAAAACTTTGGGATGGGGGAAAGCACAACTTAAAGGGCCAACCTTAAGAATTCACACTTGTGAACAAAGAGGACAATTCCATTTCCAAAATATTGCTGCTTATGTATACCAAATGAAAAATAAATATTTTGGGGCAGATTTTTTTCAAATATGTGCCTTTGCAAAGTCATGCATGCAATGTATGACAAACATCTCAAAGTCTTGCTAAAGTATTTACTTCAGTGCACAAAACAATTTTTGTGCAGGGAAGGTGCCCTTAAAGTAGTGCAAATAGTGCTCTTTGCTGCTTTGCTTCAGAGTTTCGTTTCATGGGTGGTACTGGGGCATTCCAACGCTTCCACCCATGGTTTTTCATTCAAAGACAGGTCTTCAAAGATTGTTCGACCTGACTTTTGCATAAAAGAATAACGCCTCGTTGAAGTAGATGTTGGTAGGAGAAATATATTTATTACTCCAGATACTTCACTCATTGCATGTGTACAGCACACATCTAATGAATGAAATGTAAATAAAGTTGTATAGCATAGGATTTTGTACTAGAAGAGTAGCTAGCCTCCAGTGCTATATCCAAAGAGATATCAATGCGAGAAGAACATATTGTCCAATGCTCCAGAACACCTTTGTATTTTACTAAGCCTGTAGATATGTATGCAACAGCGTATCACTTATAAATCGTTTATGTTAGGTATGAATAATAACTTGGATCATTTACATAGAACACATTAATTTTTCATGATGCCTAAATAATGTGTAGGTATTGCCTAGCGGTACTCATTTCATTAACTTCAGATAGATGAGTCTGTCCAACCAGAATGTTAAATTGTGACTTACAGATTTCCCTGAGGTCTGGCAATGGAGAACCACCCTCTGGGCTACCCTACCTCCTCAAGCCAGTCCTTATAATATCAAGCACATGGGAAGTTCATATCTAGCAACAATGCAATTGGAAGCCACCAGACCAAAAAGTCGTGTGCCCCTGTCTTTTATACTTAGAGCGCCATTGACGTCAATGCCCTCTTAATATAGTAGACGGGACATTCGCCATTTTTTATAACTAAAAATAATTAATTTCCATCTCTGCAAGAGTGATTCTTAAAAAGAGAGTGGTCTTCCAAAAAAAATCGAAATATATTTGTCACACCCTAGTGGTGCAGAAGCAATGAAGGAGCAGTCGTGGGAGTGTGGAAGTTGGAGAGGGAAGGGGAGGCAATGGAGAGCAGTTGGGAGGGAGCAACGGACAACCTTGAGGCAAAGGGGGTGAGAATATTTTTTAAATAATTAAAAAGACAAGAAGTGAGAAGCAACAGATAGGGTGGAGGCAGCAGGGAAGAGCACAGAGAGTTTGGGGCAAGTACTGAACTAAAAGCAGCACATGAAGGAGAGAGCAAGTGGAGGAGGATGGAGCAACACAGAGTGCACAGTGGGGAAGAGCAGCACACGAGAGAGAAAGAGCAAGAAAACACATGCACTATCATGGAATGCTGAAATGAAAGGACAAAAGTAGCTCCCTAAATGTAAGCCACGAAAGGATGCAAGTCAGTCACTCAAAAGGTTGGTAAAGAAGCTATGCTCGAGGAGCGGGACAAATACAAGAAGAGGAAGGCAGGCCTTAAAATAAGAAGCAACAAATGAGGATGAGAACAAAGCCAACCAATGGTAAGCAATGTGGAGGCTATTACCTCACTGGAAGTTTTCTGGTATGGCCCACAAGATGTCTTTCGCAGGCAAGAGGATAGAAAATGAAACAAAAAAACACATCAGTGAAGTAGAGTATTGGCCTACCGACCCTGGCAATGAAGTGCTCTTCTTTTTAGGCAGATGTGCATACCAGATCAGTAAAAATGTCATCATTCACAACACAAGACAGGCAATGCCAGATGAGGGCTGACCTATTGCCTTATGCTGTATGCTGTGGTGGGCCGATGCAAAATGTAAATGACAGCAGAATGGACAAATGAATTAAAGGGGCTAAACCAGAGCCAGTGGTGTAACGAAACGCAAGTGGGCCCTCCTGCAAAGTACATTGGGGGCCCACCTCGAACCAGTCAAGAGCTCTCAGGTAGGGGCCACCGTCAGTGCACAGTTTACTGTGCTGAGGAGGTCACCTGGAGCTCAGGGACTCCCACACCATGAGGGCTGCGGGCCTACTGTTACCAGGGCCCCTCTCTATGTGTATATATGTGTGCATTTTTTATCACTATATTTGATTACACATGGCTGGTGTTAGAAATGGGGTCTCTAGTTGGCAGTGCTTTGTACTCTGTCCAAGTATTGACCCTTACTCTAGCCAGGGTAAGGGAGCCACACAGCTAAGATAATCCCTGCTCACCCCCTTGGTAGCTCGATACAAGCAGCCGGGCTTATCTCAGAGAAAATGTGTAAAGTATTTGTACAAACACACACAGTAACACATTGAAAACACCACAAAAGTACTCCACACCAGTATGGAACAATATCCAATGTTTATGTGAATTAAACAAAACCAAAACAACAAAAATCCAACATACATAAGTAAAGATATACATTTTTTAAAGTTTAAATGATTCTTAATCTATAGGAATCAATGGTCGTATCCTTTTAACACACAGTACTTGGGATGTGTCAAAAACAAAGGCGATGTGGGTCACAAGGGAGGTGGAAAAGCAAAGCTATGCGTCGGATCCTTATTGTGCAGGGGAAGTGATGCGTCAATTCCTTACTGGCAGGGGAGGTGATGCGTTGATTCTCTTCTCACAGGAGAGGCGATGTGTTGGTTCCTTACTGGTAGGGAAGGTGATGCATCGGTTCCTTACTGGCAGGAGAGGTGATGCGTCGGTTCTCTCCTTGTAGGAGAGAGGATGCGTCGGTTTCTGGTCACGCAGCCTCAGTTCATAACTGCGGTGCTCGGTCGATGCGAAAATGACACCCAGGGACGATGCATGGGAAAATCCATGATGCACCGTGATGACAGAGCCGCGGTGGAACAGGCGCTGCGTCAATCCTACAGGCGTTGTATCAATTCTTCCACCGCAAGGATGGTGCTGCGTCGATTCTTCAGCTGCAAGGCAGGTGCTGCATCAATTCTTCTGCCGCAAGCCAGGCGATGGGTTGATTTTCAGTCGCGGTGTTCTGATGCATGGATTTTCTCCCTCAGGGCACCAGTTTCCACCTCCAAGGGCCCAGGGACCAGATTTGGCACAACTTGGCAAGTCAGGACTCACAGCAGAAGATTCCAGGCACTGGCAGATGAAGTCTTTGATGTCCCTGAGACTTCTTAACACTAGACAAGCTCAGTTCAAGCCCTTGGAGAACCTTGGAAAGCAGGATGTAGAAATCAAAGTCCAGTCCTTTCACTCCCAGGGCAGAAGCAGCAAGCAGCAGGCCAGCACAACAAAGCAGCAGGCAGAGTGGCAGTTCCTTCTACAGCATTCAGCTCTTCTTCCTGGCAGAATGTCCTCAGTAAGAAGTGTTCTGAAGTTGTGGTCTCAGAGGTCCAATACTTATACTCATGTCTGCCTTTGAAGTTCCCTGCCGTTCCCTGCCGTGGCACCAGATAGACTCAGGGGGGTTGGAGACTGCTTTGTGTGAGGACAGGTACAGCCCTATTCAGGTGTGTCAGCTCCTCCTACCACTCTAGCCCGGGAAGACCCATCAGAATATGCAGAGCACACCTCAGCTCCCTTTGTGTGACTGTCTAGAGTGAATTCACACACATCCCAAATGTCATCCTGACCCAAATGTGTATTCGAGCAGACAGGCAGAGGCACAGAACGATTAAGCAAGAATATGTCCATTTTCTAAAAGTGGCATTTTCAAACTTACAAACGTAATACCAACTTCACCAAAAGATGTATTTTCAAATTGTGAGTTCAGAGACCCTGAACTCACATCACTATCTGCTCCCAAAGGGAAATTACATTTAAAAGATATTTCAAGGCAATCCCCATGTTAACCTATGGGAGAGATAGGCCTTGCAATAATGAAAACCGAATTTAGCAGTATTTCAACACACCAGTACATGTCCTACCTTTTAAATACACTGCAAGTTGCCCATGGGGCTGCCTTGGGCCTACCTTAGGGGGACTTACATGTAGTAAAAGGGAAGGTTTGGGCCTGGAAAGTGGGTGCACTAAAACCAGCAAAAACAAAATTAAGCACAGAACCTAAATAGGTCAGAAAACAAAAAGACAGGGGAAACCACGCCAAGAGCTGACAGGTCTAACACATGTCCCCCCAGTTAAAAGTGGTGAGAACTACCCAACCTCATACGAGCTCTCATTGCTAAAGCAGAAGAACCTGGACAGACTGTTATTACTGGCTTGTTCTGTGCCAGATCGGTGTTCCAACATAAAGTCCCTTCCATGTAGGGAGATGAACCACCTCAACAGTTTAGGATTCTCACCCCTCATCTGAATTAGCCATCTGAGGGGCCTGTGGTCTATCTGAACCTGGAAGTGAGTCCTAAACAAGTAGGGTGTTAGCTTCTTCAGTGTCCAGAACACGGCAAAAGCTTCCCTTTGTATTACGCTCCACCTCTGTTCCCTGGAAAGTAACCTCCTACTAATAAAGGCTACAGGTTGTTCTAGGCCCTCTTTGTTTAGCTGTGAGAGCATGGCTCCCACACCATGCACTGAAGCATCTGTCTGCACCACAAACTCTTTGGAAAAGTCAGGAGCCTTGAGCACTGGTGCAGTGCACATGGCCTCCATTAGGGTGCCAAAAGCAGTCTGGCACACCTCTGTCCAGATCACCTGATGGAGCTGCTTCCTGGACGTCAGCTCTGTTAAGGGGGCAACAATGGTGCCATAGCCCTTGACAAATCTCCTGTAGTACCTGGTGAAACCTAAAAAGGCTCTCACCTGTGTCTGGATCTTGGGGGATGCCCAAGCCAGAATAGTATCAATCTTGGCTTGTAGGGGCACCACCTAGCTGCCCCGTACCTGGTGTCCCAAGTACACCATAGTGAGGCCTGCATTCTGCAGAGCCCTCAGCACTTCCTGGAGGTGGTACAAGTTGTCCTCCCAGCTAGAGCAGAAGATAGCAGTGTCGTCCAGGTAGATGGTACTGAAGTTTTCCAACCCAGCCAGGACCTAGTTGACCAGCCTCTAGAAGGTGGCAGAGGCGTTCTTCAAACTCAAAGGGCATAACATGGAACTGGTAATGCCCCTCTATTGTTGAAAATGCCGACCTCTCCTTGGCCCCCTCGGTTAAGGCAAACTGCCAGTACCCAGACTTTAGATCAAACATGCCGAGGAACTATTAGTCACTTTGTGAGACTTGTGCTTAACAGGTAGGCTGTCCCCTGTGTCAGTATCATGAGTACACCATTGGGTGACTCCAGGGGTGAGTGATAAGATAGAGGCTGTTCTAGGGTCAGAGTAGGGGAGAGGTTCATACCCTCTACTGACCCATCCTGCTCTTTGGTAGACAGGAGGTCAGGGAGAGGACAACTCTCCTCTTCCACCCTATCATCCGTGACCAACAGCATGGGCAACTCAGACCTCTCAAAATGTGGTGTGAGGTGATTCACGTGCAGGGCCCTCAAAGGGTTCCTAGGAGTCTGCATGTCCACCAAGTGGTGACATCACACTTGCTCTCCTTCACCTCCAATGGCCCAGACCAACGGACTTCGAGAGTGCGGGCCTCTACCAGGGCCATCACCCACACCTTCTGGCCAGGCTGAAACTCAACCAGAGTGGTATTCTGGTCGCACCAATGTTTCATGTCCTCCTGGCTAGGCTCCACATTCTCTTTGGCAAGTTTCTGAAAGTGGGCTGTCTGGTTCCTGAAGACCAACATGTACCTGAATACACCCTGGGGTGGCTTCTTGAGAGCTTGCTCCAAGCCCTCCTTCACAAAACTGAGAGGCCCTCTGACAGGGTGCCCATAGAGAAGTTCAAATGGACTGAAGCCAAAACCCTTCCACGGTATCTTCCTGTTAGCAAACAACAGGCATGGTAACAGGATTTACCATTTACACCTCATGGGTTCTGAGAGACCCATAATCATGCCTTTCAGGGTATGGTTGAACCTTTTAACCAACCCATTACTTTGGAGGTGGTAAGGCCTGGTGAACTTGTAGGTAACACTACACGCCTTCCACATGGCCTTCATGTACAATGACATGAAACTGGTATCCCGGTCAGATACCCCCTCCTTGCGGAAACCCACACAGGCCCTGGTCACTGTGGGTGCAGTCAGTGTCCTCAGAGGGATAGCTTCCGGATACCTGGTTGCATAGTCTACCAAGACCAGGATAAACCTGTTGCCCATGCCTGTCTTGGGATCCAGCTGCCCCACAATGTCAATGCCCACCCGCTTAAAAGGGGTGCTCATGACAGGAAATGGTTAGAGCGGAGCTGTGCATCGCTTCACAGATTTGCCACTTACCTGGCAGGTTTGACAGGTCCTACAGAACGTGTCAGAGTTTTTTCCCATTTGGGGCCAATAAAATTGTGTGACACGCTTGTCAAAGGTCTTGTTCTTCCCCCGAATTACCTGCCAGTGGCACATCATGAGCCAGACCCAGTAGGAAGGCTCTGAAATGCTGGGGTACTACCAGCACATGGGCTGCCCTTGGCTCAGCAACCTTAGGCTCACTTTACAATATATAATTCTCCAGTAAATCGGGTGGGATCCAGAAGTGTCACCAGCTGCCTGGGCTTCAGCCTGCTTCCGAAGACCCTCAAGAGTGGGGCACACTTTCTGTGCTGCCCAGAACTCCTCCCTGGTAGTGCCTCATTCCTGCTGCCACATGAGTTAGCTCCGGTACAGGGGTGTGAAATTCCTATAGCCCGATGCCCAGGACATATTGTTTGGGGTCAAGGACAACAAGTTTTCATGTTTATTTTGTCCTTGGGACAAGTAGGCCAACCAATCTATTATTGGTTGTCAGTCTTTTGGTATTGTCAATGCGTGTCTTGTTTTGACATGGCTTTTGTAACACTTTATTGTTGTGGGAGCTGCCAGGCCCTCACCATTGTAACAAACATAGGGAAAAACAAAAAAAGGTTTTTGGTCTCAAAAAGCACACATTGCCACAGTAGTTCTTGGTACTGAACAAAACTACTTTGGAAGAGCAGAATGCTATCACTTACAGTAAAGCCAGCCAATAGATGGATAGAAAGAGAGACTAAATTTCAATAAAAACAAAATGTCTTGGTTAACACCAGACCTAACTGGGGGCCCAATTCTTCAAGAAAGTCACAAAAGTGCACCCATGGTATCTGTCTTTGCATTAGTGGCTTTCATAAATTCGCAAGAATTTACAGAAGTAGCCCAGGAAATCGTACTCCTGGAAAATATTTGTATTTTAGCACAAGCAAATATGGATTTGTAGATTTCCTCATGTGAACATCTATTGAGCGTTTACAAGTTCACTTTAACTTCAACCACTTTGTTTCGAACTCTGGAAGATCTTCTGCTGCTGCCTTTGTCAAGAGTAAATTTCCAACTATTCTCAGTATAGGAAAAGACTAGAGAAGAGATGGTGAAAGTCCTTAAAACATGCAAGTTAGCAGGTTTGCACAGACTCAAAGGCATTCCAGCCCTGGAACTATAGCTTACTGCTTCCTCCAGTTCCGCTATGTAGATCTGTGAAAAAGGTGGTGAAATAAGGAAATTGCTATAAGAGGGCTTGAAACTGCTAGTATTCAAGTCCTACTATAGTATTAGCCCTGGTATAATCAGAGAGGCTATTATCAGAGCTCTTGCATAATGAGATTGCTGACATAATTTCTCGCCACACTACATGGCACCAAAGGGACAAGTAGATTTGTTTTACAGCACAAGTAGAGTAAAGAAGCAACTTGTCCCATGGACAAGTAGATATCTGAATAAATTATACACCCCTGCAGGCAGGTCTTCTAGTCTGGCCACTTCTTCCCTTGTAGGTTTTGGGGTGTTTCCCTCAGGGTCAGCCTCCTCCCAGACTGTGGGAATCTCAGGAGCAGGTTTCCTGCGTCTCTTGCCCCTTCTCCTACTCCTGGCAGGCACCTGGACCACTGTTTCAGGCTCCAGGTCCTACTGATCAACCTCTCTGGCGGCCATGGACCGTGTGGTCATGCACGCCCATTTTGGTAATCCCAACATCTCAAAGTGTGAGATGCTCCAGGTTGTTCTCTAGCAGACAGTCAACAAGCATGGATGGACTCACAGCTACCCTCAAGGAAGCTGAGAACATCCCCTACCCCATTCAAAGTAAACCTGAGTTACCAGGCATTGGCTCTCACTGTTGTCTACTGCTACAACCTCATGGACCACATTAGGGATTACCTGCTCTTGAGACACCAGATGACAGCGGACAGCTGTCATACTGGCTCTCATGTCTCTCAGAGCCTTCACCCGCCTCCCACTGATGGTCACCCACTGCCTGTACATTTTTGTATTTTTAGACATGAGGGTTCTCTGGACCACCTCACCCTCACCCAGGCACTGGCAGATGAAGTCTATGATGTCCCTGAGGCTTCTTAACACGAAGCAAGCTCAGTTCAAGCTTTGGATAACCTTGGAAAGCAGGATGTAGAAAGCAAAGTCCAGTCCTTTCACTCCCAGGACAGAAGGAGCAAGCAGCAGGCCAGCACAACAAAGCAACAGGCACAGTGGCAGTTTCCCCTACAGCATCCAGCTCTTCTTCCTGGTAGAATGTCCTCAGTTTAGAAGTGTTCTGAAGTTGTGGTCTCAGAGGTCCAATACGTATACTAATTTCTGCCTTTGAAGTGCACTAGACCTTGCCTTTCCTTGCCCTGGCCCCAGACAGACTCGGGGGGTTGGAGACTGCTTTGTGCAAGAACAGACACAGCCTTATTCAGGTGTGTCAGCTCCCACCACCACTCTAGCCCAGAAAGACCCATTACCCACTTCCATGTAATTAAAGGGAATGTTTGGGCCTGGCAAGTGGGTGCACTAGCCAAGTCGAACTGGAAGTTAAAAACTGCACACACAGACACTGCAGTGGAAGGTCTGAGACACGTTTACATGGCTACTCATGTGGGTGGCACAATCAGTGCTGCTGGCCCACTAGTGGCATTTGATTAACAAACCCTGGGCACACATGGTGCACTACACTAGGGACTACTTACTAGTAAATCAAATATGCCAATACAGTAAATCAAATATGCCAATCATGGATAAACCAATTACCAATACAATTTTACACAGGAAGCACTCGCTCTCCTCTGTGCAGCTCCACCCATTGCTGCTGCTTCTGCCGCGTTTCGAACTGAGCAAAGCAAAACACAAATGATGGATGGAATGCAGAATCAATCAAACATTCACTCCCAGTTACAGATCTGGGTTTAATACATCGTTCTTTTGCTCACCATGCCACCCCAGTTTAGACCCAGCCATATGCAAATCAGTCTTGACCCTGTGCCCAGACGTGGGTCCCTTGCTCCCCATGCCACTGGAATTAAGCTAGCCAGGCTGATGAAGGGTGATACCCTGAAATGGTCCTAGGATGCTTGTTTCCAGTGCAGGGAGGACCTGGCTTGGCAGTTCGGGCTGGACTGTTCTCATTGGGAACAGGGTCAAGACTGATTTACATATAGCTGGGCCCAAACTGGAATGGCATGGGTGGCAAAAAAACAATGGATTTAGGCCCAGATCTCTGTACTGGGGGTTAATGTTTGACAGTATTCAGCATTCCGTCTATCAATTGTTTTTGCATTTGTCGCCCCAAGTGGGAAGGGTCTGCCCAGACGTGGGTCCCGTGCTCCCCATGCCACTGGAATCAAGCTAGCATGGCTGATGAAGGGTGATACCCTGAAACCGGTCCTAGGATGCTTGTTTCCTAGGATGCTTGTTTCCAGTCCAGGGAGGACCTGGCTTGGCAGTTCGGGCTGGACTGTTCCCATTGGGAACAGGGTCGACTGATTTGCATAAAGCTGGGTCCAAACTGGAACTGGCAAAAAAACGATGGATTTAGGCCCAGATCTCTGTACTGGGGATGAATGTTTGACATTGTTCAGCATTCCGTCCATCACGTTTTGAAATGAGAGCCTGCCTGATTCTCAGTGTGAGGCCCACCTCCCCCTGCAGGCTCCTGCCTCCGCCTCATCCCTGGTGGCCTAGTGGCCATCTGTATGTAAGTATCTTGCTGTCTATTTTTACTTCTGCCTATTTTTATGTCATCTTTATTTTTTCCTTTCTTTCTTTCTCTCTTTCTTGTCTCTTTCTCTCTCCTTCAGCCTTTCGCTCTCCCTTTGTTTGCTGCGTTTCCATTCCCTGCCACTGCTGTCCCTGAGGCCTGCCCCCCTCACTGCCTGCAAAGCACTTTCCCGCCCTCCTGCCTCCCCGCTGAACGGACCCCCGCCTACCTCTCTTCCTAATGGCGGCTCTATGCCCGTCTGCGCCGGTCCTCACCTGGACCGCGCCCAGCGCCACAAACCCTGGAGCACTGACCGTCCATCCCTACAACGTAGAGATCTTGCACGTGCTGAACTCAGGATGCTCTGTCGCCTGCCATCTCGCATCACCCAGAGACACTCAAGGACTGTTCTCCTGCCTCTACTGCCACCACACCCTCACCCTACACCAAGCACCAGACCCTCCTGCCGTTGAAACATTGAACACCAGTCCGGAGTGCCTCAGCTGCATCCTGCTCAACATTCGCTCCCTCCACAAACACATTGTCTAACTCTGGGACCTACTAGACTCCACCCACCCGGACATCGCCTTTCTCACCGAAACCTGGTCAAACCCAGCATCTGCATCAGACATCGCCATCCCCAGTGACTACAAACTGCTCCGCGAAGACCGGCCTTCTTGCCCAGGCGGCGGCCTGCCCAGCGTACACAAATCCTCCCTCCACTTGACAACCAACTAGGAACACCACTCCCCCCAATGGAGCACATCCATTTCCAGATACACGCCACACCCAAGTCAACCTTCTGCGCCACCCTCATCTACAGGCCACCTGGCCCCCGACCAGCCTTCAGTGACTGCATCGTCAACATAATTTCTCCTCACGCTCTCGCCTCCTCGAACTACTTCCTCCTCTGCGACCTCAACTACCACATTGCACCTACACCGCTGTCCTGCTAGACAACCTCGCCACAATAGGACTAAAGGAACTGGAACTCGCCAACACACATCACTAGTCACACGCTTAATGCCATTTTCTCCACCAGCGCTAACATCACCATCAACAACACCTCCGCACTTCACTGGACTGACCACCACTGTATCCATTTCATCATCACCTCACCGACCAGGCACCTCCTCACATTCCGAGCCCCAAGCAGAAAATGGAACCGGACCACTGAGGAACAGCTCTCCAACACCCTCAGCAAGTCTTTCCCGCCCCTCTCCATAGACCCTAACATCTCAGCACGGAACTTCCACCAATGGATCTCCAAATGTGCCAGATCTGTAAGACCTCAGCTAAACACCACCTCAAGAAGGCCAGCTTGTTCTGTCCCGCACTTTGGCCCATATTTATACGTTTTGACGCAAACCAGCATCGGTGGTGGTTTGAGCCAAAAATTTTACCGCCGGCTAACGCCATTCCTACGCACCAGTCAGGCGCCTTATTTAAGGAATGAAATTAGCCGGTACTGCGGACTGGTCTGAGTAAAAAAAAATGACTCAAACCAGGCAGCGCCGTCGTAGGGGAAAATGGGGGTTGTGCGTCAAAAAATGATGCAAGTCAGGTTTGAGGCAAAAATCATGCCTCAAAACGGACTTGCGCCATTTTTTGACGCACAACCCCCATTGAAATGACTCCTGCCTTAGCAAAGACAGGAGTCATGCCCCGTTGCCCAATGGCTATGCCCAGGAGGACTTTTATCCCCTGGGCATGGTCATTGGGCACAGTGGCATGTAGGGGGGCTCCAATTAGGCCCCCTATGCCACTTTAAAATAATACAAAAAATACTTACCTCAACTTACCTGTAATACCTGGGATGGGTCCCCCCATCCATGGGTGTCCTCCGGGGGTGGGCGAGGATGGCAGGGGGTGTCCCTGGGTGCAGGAAAGGGCACCTCTAGACTCCTTCCATGGTCAGAGAGCCCACAGGTCCCTTAATGCCTGCCCTGACCTAGGCGTCAATAAACGGCGCACATCAGGCTGTGCGCCGTTTTTTTAAAGCCCGCCCCCTCTTGTGTGTCAAAATGACGCAGGAGTATACATAAGGCGCACAGGCCATAAAGTCGTTTTTTGGGCGGGAACGCCTACCTTGCATGTCATTAATGCAAGGCAGTTTCCAGCATCCAATAAATTATGCACACGGAGGAATTTTGACATCCGCGGGCTCGGATGTCAAAGTTTAAATATGGTGCATGGTTTGCGCCAAATGTGCGTCAAAATATTTTGAGTAGAAATATGCCCCTCTAGGACTCCAGACGCACCTGCAGACTGCTAGTGAAAAGATGGAGGAACAGCAAGTACCTGGAAGACATTGAGGCCCTCAAAGCTGCCATCAAATTGCACAAACACCTCATCAGAGTCACCAGGAAAGCCTCCCAGGAGGACCGTATCAGCGCCACTGCTCACAATACCAAAGAGCTCTTCGCTATGGTCAATGAGTTTGCCAAACCCCAATTGGAGACGTCACGCATCCCTCCATCTCAAGACCTGTGGGACAGACTAGCCAACTTCTTCCCCTGGAAAATCAAAGACATATACAACAGCTTTGGATCACAAGACCCCCACCCCCGACCCACCGAACCTTCACAGATCCTGCATCACTGGACCACCCTCACCACAGATGAGACCCGCACCGTCATCTGAGCAGCACCCACTTCCGAGCCCCTAAGGACACCTGTCCTCACCACATTTTCAACAAAGCCAACACCTCCATCGCACCTGAGCTCTGCCACACCCTCAACTGTTCCTTAGAGACAACCACCTTACCAGAGGCCTGGAAGCAAGCCGAGATCTGCCCTTTCTTGAAGAAACCCACAGACAACCCCCTGGACCTCAAGAATTACCGCCCTATCTCTCTGCTGCCTTTCCCAGCCAAGTTAATCGAAAAGGCCATCAACACTCAAGTCCATAAGCACATCAAGGGCAACAACACCTCACAATCAGGCTTTAGGAGCAACCACAGCAAGGAGACCAACCCTCCTCGCTTCCTCGCCACCAGAGATGACATCTGCTCGCTCCTCGACCACGCCCATACAGCAGCCCGCATCCTACCGGACCTATCGGCTGCCTTCGACACAGTCTCACACCTCACCCACTGCTGCAGGCTCCACGCAGCTGGCATCTGCAGAAAGGCCCTACAATGGATACACTCCTTCCTGTCTGGTAGAAAACAGAGAGTCAGACTCCAGGCTTACCTGTCAGAACCTACTGAGATCAGCTGCGGAGTTCCACATGGTTCCTCCCTGTGCCCAATACTCTTCAACATTCACATGGCCCACTCGCATCCATCGTCAGGTACCACGGGCTGAACATCGTCTCCTATGCCGACAATACCCAGCTGATCATCTCACTGACTGAAACCCCCACTACTGCCAAGAAGAATTTCCGCTACGGGATGGAAGCAGTCACCGCCTGGATGAAGGACAGCTGCCTCAAGCTTAACTCTGACAAGACTGGGATCCTCATCCTGGGACCTTCCACATCAGCCTGGGACAACTCCTGGTGGCCATTCACCTTCGCCCCCTCCCGCCCTAACTAACCACGCACACAACCTCAGCTTTATCCTGGACTCATCACTCACCATGACCTGCCAAGTCAACTCAATCACTTCCTCCTGCTTTCTCACACTCCAACTTCTCCGGAAGATCTACAAATGGATCCCAAAGGTCTGCTGCAAAACCAAACCCCATGCCCTGGTTACCAGCAGACTCAACTATAGCAATGCACTCTAAGCTGGTACCACCCAGAAGAACCTGGAAAAACTACAGCACATCCAAAACACCTCCGCCAGACCCATCGTTGACATTCCCTGGCACAAAAACATCTCCAATCATCTAAGAGAAATCCACGGGCTTCCTATCGAGAAAAGAATGAACTTCAAACTCCTCGTCCACACATACAAGGCCCTCCACGACCTAGGACCCACCCACCTCAACCACCACATCACCTTCTACTCCCCCACCAGACGTCTCCGCTCCGCTCAACAAGCACTAGCTACCGTACCCTGCATAAGGAAGACCTCAGCTGTTGGAAGATCCTTCGTCTACCTCACGACAGCTGGAACACCCTGCCCCTGCACCTCAGGCAGTCATAATCACTACCTCAATTGAGGAAGGACCTTAAAACCTGGCTCTTCAACTGAAGTTCAGAGGACAAACCCCCTCAGCGCCTTGAGACCCTTACGGGTGAGTAGTTGCGCTCTATAAACCTTGATTTGATTCGATTTTATTTAGCACTGGTCAGCAGTGGTAAAGTGCCCAGAGACCTAAAACCAGCAAAAACAAAAATCAGCACAGGATCAAAACAGGAGGTCAGGCGACAAAAAGGGGAAACCACGCCAGGAGTTGACAGTTCTAACAGCTGGTGAGACAGCTAGTGCTGTCTCAAAGTCATGCCTAAAATTGAGCTCAGTGAACTGCTCACCCTTGATGTGGACCAACTTCAGATCTCTGATATCTTTTTTCCTTATGCTGCCAAACAGTTAAATGAGCTTTTATTTAAACTTCTTGAAAAATACCCTATGCATTTTATTTGAAATGAAGGGAAAGGTTTCCTACTTGGGAATATTAATGTGGACTTAGAGGGCATTTTTAATTCCTCTGCATCTCACCCATTTTTTAAGACATTCAACTACATAAAAAAACAAGGAGAACCAATTATTATTAATGAAATATTAACTGATTGATGTTATTGTAAATTTAAGACATCAAACAATAGTTTCTTGTAAAATAGTTGTTTTCTGTTACATTCCGGAATTAGTTTAGCCTTTAACTTCTTTAGCAGACGAGACCCAACAATGTATATTAAACTAGCAAATCAATTTCTGTGTTTTTATAAAACACAATTTAGTCCTGTTTTACTTTTAAAAGGATTATGATTATTAGTAACACTGGAATCTTAAAAACTCTACACCGGGAGCCAGCCGTTACATTGAAATAAGAGGAATAATTTGACTTTCTCTCCAGAGGGGCGTGCCTTGTGAAATCCCCAGTCACTGGAATATCCATAGCACTGCCCACAAAACCATGATGCGTACCTGTTTTTGAATTGTAAAATTGTAAAAATATAATAAGGTCTCTTTAAAATTCAGAGGGTGTATTTCATTAAAATGCAGAATCATTTCACTTTAGTACATCATATTGCATCAGTGCATTGAGAAGTATTTTTTAATGTGATAGTTTTGAAACATGAATTTAGAAACATTCATTTGTCTCCACACTCAGACAACATTGCCAATAGTGAACTAAGAGGCAGGTCATTTGTTATTTGCACTCATAGGGTGGCCTGGGTTCCTATTACACATGAACAACACCCACCTTACCGCCTCCACCCCCGCTCCAAGACTGCCACTTTGCTGGCATCAATGCGGCCCTCGTTGCATCACAGACTAACCTTTGCGGCCCCTGAAACAATGTTTGTGAGTACCAATAGCCTTGAGCTATCAGTAAGGTACCATTCCTAGGGTAAAAATGTATCCTGAGTGCAGATCTAAAGTCACTTTTGTGATATGTGCTTGTGATTGTGTATGACACTTGGAGAATTGTCATATTTCCATGGCTCAGTTTTAAAAAGATTCCAGGCACTCTTCTGGCCAGCAGGAGGATCAAAGGCTTCCTCACACAATAGAGCCACTTGGCAGTGCTTGGGCTTGTTCATGGGAAAGGGAGGGGTAGGGAAATAATCTGCATGTGCTAATTACCTTTCACACTGCACCTGGCCTGAGAATGCTCACACACAGAAAAACAGGGCAGCCAGATCCCTTGAACCAAACACAGGAGGGGTTTCCCTTTGAAGATTTGATGGGAAGAGATCAGGCAGCACTTGTCAGTTGGAGTGAGGCTGAAGGTTTTAAGAAAAATCTTTCCATATACCACTTCAAGGTACCAAGTTTAAAGGTTCCAGAATACTGTGCAGGAAGACTGAGGTATGGGGGAGTGATGATTTGGCATCCTAGGATTGGCCAATGTTACTTTTGTTCCAGTTTCCCATGGGAAGGCCAAGATCCTGAGGGTCAGTACAACCTAAATTTGTTAGTAATTTTATTAGAATAGTGCATGTGTGTGACTCCCTTCTTCCCTGAAAAACTCTTGACCCCAAGGATACCATCACCCCCTGAGCTCAGTGCAATCAAACTATCCTCAGGGATGCCACCTCCCAGGAAAAGAAGGGTAAATGAACTTTGCCATGCTCCTTTTATTGCGTAAAGCATTCCCCACTTCCTGTGCCTGAAGGAAGTCCAATCGTGTGCCTGTCTGCGGGGATGCTGAGGGAAAGAAAAGAAATTCCAGCTCATGTCTGCACAAAAGCAGTGTTGAACGGGTGGGGAGCCCTGAGAATGCCTCATGAATGTGTTTGTGCTTAGTTTTTGTATATGAAGGGATTGGTTACCTATTTGTTAGTGCCAGGACCGTGCTTTCCCACAGAGAACATTTGTGGACATTTATGGTAGCTGTTCTTTACGTCTCCCCTGCCTGTCACTCTCACTGCTCTTACACATTTTCCCCTCCTCACTGTGAAGGCCAATGTAGGTTAGCGTCATAGCATCTAGGCTGGTCCCACAAGTCTACAAGGGTGCAGAGAGTTAGTCTGCAGCCTGCAAAAAAATGACACTTTATAAACGGAAGCCAGTGCTATTGTTAGTTGCTCACACCTGAAATAAATATGTGCCCATCGCCCATGTCCACACAAGTAGAATCAACATTATGGGCTGCCGCTGATTATCATGGTTTCTGGACAATGCAAGGATGTCTTACCACCCTGGAAATGGATATTCCCCAACAGAGATGTACTTTAGTTTGGCTAGTTTCCACAAAGTATTTAGGTGTTGCTCAGCACAGTAGTGGCTTATTGGCCTGGCACCATCTACCATAGATTTTACCTATATGTTGGTGCCTGGAATTATCTATTCACCCATGCGCACAAATAACACTACAAAGGAATCTGTAGCAGGATAAAACTCATTTAATATCTGATTAACCAGCATAAACAACTATTAACCTAGGCACACGATAAATCTCTAATTTCCATAAACAGACCAAACAGAATCTATGGATGTTATGGTGTAAACTTGTATGGTTCTAGGCTGTAAGGTGGCGAGTGTTCCAAGAATGCTAGTTGACTCTGGGATCTTGGAGGAGACCAACGCCAGGTTGTGTTCCGCAATAAAACTTATAAAGAAACTTCAAAGGATGAGAAATACTTCTTAACATTTTGGAGATGAGCAGTTGAACTTTCCATGTGCCGTATTATTGAAGACTGGATGATCTTGACATTTACTGATCGTTTGAGGACACAACCTGGGTGGTCAAAGTAAACTTTTCGGCGTTGGGATCGAAGTACGTTCAGTTTCCCTCTCCCAGCCGCGTAACGTACATTTGATACAATTTCAACAGAAATTGGGCG
Organism: Pleurodeles waltl; assembly: GCF_031143425.1. Taxonomy (NCBI): domain Eukaryota; kingdom Metazoa; phylum Chordata; class Amphibia; order Caudata; family Salamandridae; genus Pleurodeles; species Pleurodeles waltl. Next base: position 958,774,191 of record NC_090443.1, read on the forward strand.
TGTGGAGCGCATTAGTAGATTTTGATGCGATCGGAGCAGATTTAGGGCCATGATGCCCTTTGAATCACGCCCTGCACAGCAGAGGAGCCTCGCACGTCTGGGTCGTTGCTGTTTTCTGTCTCACGGGCTGCACTCCAGGGAGGCATCGCACTTGGAAATACAGGCACGCGTGCGTGCGCATACAGAAAGTCAACTGTGCTGGAAAGGCAGAGAACGACTAGAGCATTTCTACAAACAGGAAGTTACATATTTATAAAGGAAAACCAAGCGAGGAATCAAATGAAAAGAGCATCACATATACATGCCTGCGGTGACTCGCACACCACATGTTTCAAATCATGTGCTAGTCTCTATTGACAGTTTTAACTTGTATATTTGCACACTTTTGGGAGTTATCTTTCAATTTAATTTACAAAGCAGTGTAACTTTCACAAGAGTGTTGTCAGTTGTTTCCATTTATCTTAACACAACGGGAGAGGAGGAGAGAAAGAGGATATGGACCCCATACTGCCTCCCCAAAGTACACCACCAACTACACAAGGAGTATGGGGTGTTTATGTCGGTACGAAGTAAAGTTAAATTGCCCTGAACCTTCTGTGTATCCCGAACTTCGGGACTTGTTTGTGTGCTGAATGTGGTTGTCAGGAGGGGAATTTCTCCTTACGGACTAGGTGGTCTCACACACTATGTTGTGTCATGCTTCATCATTTGACCACCTAGCCCCATCCAGGTAGGATAGTACCACCTGGATGGACTCAACCTTGCAGTTAAAAGAATTTGGAGGGAGTGCAGAGATAAATATTATCTGGATAATAGTGGAATCCAGTTGCACTACAGAAAATATAAAATCACCTAATCAGTAACCTGTGTTATACTGCACCTTTATTCGCAGTGACTGTTGGTGAGATTAAAAAACGGTGGGACACTTCTAGAGAGTAATGACTCAAAGGGTCACCTACTGTTCACTGGCCAACATGTTTCTGCCCACTAACTAGACCCAAACGAGGTCTGGGGGCACTTGTCAGGGCCTAGGATACCTAGATTCATGCACTAACGAGTTGTGTGCAGAAAGAAGGAAAAAGGGCCTACATCAGTAGGAGGTGGCAAAATTAGGGTAATGCCAAGGGTCTTCCTCTGGATCACTTAATCACAAGGGCCCTATCAATAAAGGGCAACTTGGCCCTGGTCTAGGGGATGGGAAGTGTCCACTTGTAGTCACACATGCTTCAAAGTGCGATGCTCTTTTGCACACCTAGTCCAACACCCTCCCCGGTTGTCTTCAAAAAGGACTTAAAAATGGTGCTCAGGGTGGATGCTAGTGCTTCCAGCATTGGGGTGGTATTCTCTCAGTTACATGGTAAGGATGAGAAAACTGTAGCGTTTGCATCTCACACGTTAACGAGCCCAGGAAAAAACTATTCTGTGATTGAACCAGAGCTTTGGCAGCTGCGTGGGGTGATGAGTATTTCCGTATATATTTGTGGTGGTTACCTTTTGTCATAAGAACTGATCATAAGCCACTCATTAGGATCTTAGCTTCAGGTGGGGCAGGCAAGGGGTCAGCTAGACTTACTAGACTTGCAGCCAGACTTCAAGAGTATATATATATTCTGTTGAATTTTTACAGGGGTGGAGAAATGTTCAGGCCAATTGTTTGTCCAGGTTGTCATTGGACTGGGAATCAGTTGGTGGTCCAAGAGTGAAGGAGTCAGAGAATGAAGGAGCAGTGGCATCTGTACAAGATGCAGTTCATTGTGGTTTAGGATCATTCACTGAGGCGCAGTGGAAAGAAGAGATGGAGAGTGATGTGGTAATGAAGAACGTGGTTAAGATGATACAGTGTGGTGGAGTAAGAGAAAGTACACTTACGATTCTGGTTAGGCCTTATTTGAAAGTTCTTAATGAACTGACTGTGTGTGGTGAAAATGTAATTATGAGATGGGATCGTTTTATCCCACCTGGAATGTTGAGGTTCAAGTTGTTTCAATTAGCACATGAAGGACATTTGGGTCAAGGCTTAAGTATTAGGAGGATAAAAAAAGAATTTTGGTGGCCGGGAATGGATAATCAAATGAAGGAGTGGGTGGAAAAGTGCAAAATGTGTAAAGAGAGTGAGAAAAGGCTACTAGTTAGAAAGAGCATGGACAGTCATCTAGAGGATCCAGGCAAACCCTGCCACACAGTTTGTTTGAATTTTATTGGGCCTTTGGTGGAGTTGCCGGGCAACATGAAATATGCAGTGGTTATTGTAGATGTGCATTCCAAGTGGCTGATTGTTGAATTCATGAAAGGTATTGCGACAGGAAACACAATTTAAATTTTTTAGAAAATTTTAAAGAAGAAGGCGTTTTGGTGGTGCTTATCACTGAAAATGGCACACAATTGACTTTGCACAAAATGGTGAGGTTCTTAAGGGGATGGGGTGTTAGATACTCTTGCACCTTGTTATACAATCCTCGGGGGAATAGCATGGCTGAAAGAGCTAATAGGCTGGTTAAAGGTACCATTCAATTGGCACTTGTCAATCAGTGCAATGTCCGGGGAACGATCTCTGATATGGTTTGGGCTTATTGTACCACTTCTCATAGTGTGACACAAAAAATACCTTTTTTATCTATGCGGGGGCAGTCGCAAGGTACAAAATTGGTTCCAGCATGGCTAAAGGAATGGGTGTTGGATGGTAGCGGGAGTCAAACAAGTACGAAATTTATTGAGAAGAAAATAAAACATAAAATAGAAGGTGATTGGGTCAAAATTAAGTCAGGTACAGTTCAGAGAGGACTCTCCAAGTTCAGAGGGCCTTTTCGGGTTCAGCACGTAGGTACATTCTTTGTGATCTTAGGAAGTGTTGAGAGGTGTAATTTGAGAAATATGGCATTGTATCCAAAAAAAGGAGAGTCTATGAGAGATGAAGATGAAGGGTGTTCGGGGTTGATGTTCATGAAGGATGATGAAGTGATTAAACGTAATGAGGCTGGTGTGCCTTTATACCATGCTGATGAGTTGGGGAGTCTGTCATTGGGTAGAAGAATTCGTAAGTCTCCAACTTATTTGAAAAATTATGTGAGGAAGTAGGAAGGGTAAGATTTAGGATCAATGTAATGTTTTTTTAGGATCAATGTATTGTATTTTTATTTTCTGCTAATTTCAGTTGTTTGTTAACATGTAAGAGTTGTGATTTATAACGAAGAGGAGAGGCTGTGTTATGATGTAAACTTGTTTGGTTCTAGACTGTAAGGTGGCAAGTGTTCCAAGAATGCCAGTTGACTCTGGGATCTTGGAGGAGACCGACGCCAGGTTGTGTTCCACAATAAAACTTATAAAGAAACTTCAAAGGATGAGGAGTACTTCTTAACAATGGACCACTACCTATGCCCCTTTAATAACTTCCAAAAAGAGAAACTGTTGTTTTTTAATCAACACAGGCTGATTTCTAAAAAAAAATGTTTCCTGTTTGGGAAAGCAAATGCAGGGCTGGATGTCTCCTGTCTCTTGTAGACCTTCTTTCCTGCATTGACAGGCTATCACATGGGTTCACATATTGCCACCTGATGCTTCATTTGAGCAGTGGTTGCAGGTGGGGCCCACTGGCACTTATTTTTTGTGACCAGCACTTATTTTTCCTCGTCATACTTTTACCCAGCACAGGAGAGCCAAAAACACTAAAAGGGAAAGGAAGAGGAAGGTAGTAAAACAGTGACAAAGGGAGAAAACGGGTGGAAAAAGAACCTGCAAGCGTGAAATAAAGGGCCGGGAGTGTCTGGCGGTATATCAAAGAGGCACCAGGTGAAATTAAGACCCAGCCTTGGTATTCCTCACCCTCAATATTTGTAGTACCAGCTGTGGCCTTCTGACCACTGTTGCCACCTGACTAATTGATATTCATCAAGCAGGTTGTTTTGCAACCCCTGCAATATGACCTACCAGTACACACGGTGCATCACAAATTGCATTCCCATTTGCAAACCAGGAGGTATGCAAATTGCACATCCCTGGTTTTCAAATGAGACTAGCGCATTCAACCCCTAATTCTGCTTCTCTAAGTTTTCCCAGCCTTTGACCCTAGTAAATTTCAGCAGGAGGTTGGAGAAGAGAGAGCTATCCGATCCCTGCACAAAGATGGATCGAAATGTACCTCCATTTGTAATCAAGGCAAATAAGTCTTATAGGGCAGCCTGCCTGTGACTCTTGTTAATGCAGACCCTGCTGCAGTGAATCATAGTGGGGCACACACTGGGCTGCAGCTAGACCTAACTTCCTATCTACAGATACATACACAATCACACATACAAAGTCAGATTTAAACATTTTATGCAAACAACGCTGAGACAGCTGAGCGAACATACACCCTACAGAGAAGTCAGCACCCTGCTGTGCGCTCAGGGTGAAGAAAGAGTTTTCTCGGTCGTCAAGAGCCCCGAAAAACAGTCTCTCTCCGTTAGTTACCCTGTGTGCGAGGAGATTGTCATGAAACAGCCATTAGCATAATAATATCATGGCGCCTATAAATAAGCACCGACCCCCTGCACAAGGAGGCCCTCGCAATAAGTGTTCATTAACTTGTTGCGGCGGCAGTGAAGGATAGACGCCATTACGGCAGCGTCGGGCGCTGGACGCCGCGCGCCATGAAAATGACACGTAAGTGGCTCTCACCATATTGCACCGTGTGCTGCGCGTGTTCATTAATGCAGCAGAGCTGAGAAGCAGATCAATTAGCCGTCAGCTGTAAGGCCTTTCGGAAACACAAGGCTTTAATGTTCTAGGGACATTGTGAAATGGGCGCTCCACGCTGCGCTCTCAGCTGCACAAATAATTAGCCACTAATTGACCACATTTCCTCACTTATCAATGGACGCAGCTCGTTTTTCATAAAAGGGGTTTATTACAAGGACTCTCAGGCTAGTACACTGAGCATCAGCGCCTTCCCCGTGCTAAGGTCCCTTAGTGCGGATGGTGCAGGCCAGGGCTCTACGCAGAAGCAGCGGCGGGCTCCATCACTCATTGGGGCAAGTTGGACTTAATTTTCATAATCAGGCTTTGACCCAGAGCAAGAGAGACAAAGGAGGAAGTGGGAGAAAGACAGAAAAGGAAGAAAGGAGGCGACGTAAGATTGGAAAACAGCGACAAAGTGGCTGAGAAAGATTTCTGCAAGGTTAAGATAAATAACAAGCATTGGCAATGTCAATCGTTTTTGGCAATCTGAGAGCTATTGGCGTTAATGTCAATGTCTTTTAGCCACGTGTTGTGGGGTGGAGTGGATGCATGCGTGCGCTGTCTAGCCGAGACCTAAAAAGGGAAAGTATCCCCTCAGGTTAACTGTGGGGCGAGGCCACGCACCCCCAAAACGCTCCGGCCAGACTGCGCTCGAGGAGGCAGCGCTTGCGACTTCGTGCGCTTTATTATACCTGCATTTTTATCCACTGAGCTATGCGGTGCAATCAGGGCTCTTTCCAATAATACTGAGGCGAGGCCGTCCTAACCTCCTCTGCCAGGGCTGGCTGCGTGTGGTTTCAGACAGAGAAAATAGCTGTCAGCTAATTAGGCAAGGATTGTTCTTGCTCAGAAGTGTGAGCGCAACTGGCAGCCCACCAGATTATATGCAGATTCAGCAGTATCCCAGCAGCCCCTGCGCCGTGGTACCTTTAAACGCACTGTGTGCCCGAGTGAGCATCTCTCAGCCAGCCTGCAGCATGCTGCCCGAGCCCACAGCAAGAGAGGGCTTTCAAACGATGGTCTGGCAAACTAGAGAGGCTTGGTGCCCAAACTGGAGGCATGCTAGGACCAGCGAGCCGTGTGGCAGCCGCCCCCGTGATTGGTACTGGGCGCTCTGTGTGGGCACAGTTTAAAGGAATCTTATCAAATTGTGAATCATCTTTCTTCAGCGGTAGCGCATTTTAACGAGCACTGACACCATCCTGAGCCCAAGGGTCAGTGCTGCTGCTGGTGTGATAGCCCAGTGGGCTAAAGCACATGCTGCCTTTGGATACACAGTGGGGTCAGAGCCTCGAGTCTTGGCAGAGGTCACTCGCTTGTCTGCCTTGGAAGGCCAATAAATATGAAAAGACTATATTGGATGAGAATGATGGTTCTACCATAAAGCTGGGGCATCAAGTGCAAAATATGAAAAGCGGGGGAGGGGGGGTGGAGGTGGGGGCTTGACTTTCTGCGTAGGCACAACATCCTGTGAGTGATCTTGGGCAAATCATAACTTCCCTGTTAAAACAAAAACTAACATTCTGTTCGTAAACAAGGTTTATGGGAAAGAAAGACTACTATGGCATAGGAAATGCGTAAAGAGACTAATTAAAAGTAAAAGTACTAGAAACTCGACACGTAGGATGGAGTGAAAACACAAGCACACGTATGGAGTGCTCAGAGACTAATAAAAAAGTAGTTTGCAAAATGAGAGAGGTGGACGTTCACATGCACTTGGTCCCTGCTCTGGGGGAGGGCATAACAGAGGAAAGGCATGACACATTCATGCCCTAGACAAATGGGAACAAAGGATTTCAGAGCGACGAGAGAGCAAGCAAATGGAAAGCCTATGGGTTGGCTGAAGTCCACAGTTAGAACACTACACATCTCTACGAGACCTAAAAAGGAAATGTACAATGGTGGCAGAAAAAGGCATGAGTTGAAATCAAGACTAGGTGGTCTTGTTATTCAGAACTCTGGCATTGGGCAGCGCGGGTCACTAAGAAATACGTTCAACCATTACACTTATGTTATTTTTTTACAGTTTTAGCCTTGTGCAGGCCTTATCCCTCAGTTTATGATTCTATAACTGTAGGGACAAAGCCTGGCATAGTAGTTCAGAAAAAGAGGTAGCATATGGCAGGAGTTGGTAGGCACAAACAAAGGAAGGCAGGCATCTGAAATGAGAGGAGAGAGCAATCAGTAACACATCTACGACTAAAACCCCCAAATTTTGCACCAGGCGAAAAGGAGCACTTACTTATATGCCACCAACTTATGTCCAAGTAGAATCCCTGGGAATCAGGAAATGCAGCAATGTTACTAGAAGAAAAATAATATACGTGCTAACTCCAGGACAGTAGTCTAATGCAAAATGATGCTGCAGGCTGCAAAATTTGGTCACAGGCCCAAAAATTGCTGCTTAGGGCCTGGTTTATATCATGGGGGTGGGGAATACTCTGTCACAAATGTGACGGCTATCCCGTCCACCATATTATGATCCCATATTATTATGCTATAGATCTCGTAATAGAGTTGACAGGATATCCATCACGTTTGTGACACAGTATTCCATCTGCCGAGATCTAAATGAGGCCTATAGTCTGGCCACCTCACAGGTAAGCCAATCCTCAGCCCAATTGACAATTTCCTGAAAGGTAGGTATCCCCCTCTATGACTGGTGCTGCAGGGGCCTACATTACACTCATAGGGGCTTAATGGTCAGAAGGCCAGGGGTAGAGGAAGTGATATCACGCACCATTTGACTATCATTAACATCACAGGTTTTACCCCTTGTAACCATGCTGAGCCCCCATAGAATCTCTTCATTTCATTGCTGCTGATGTTTGCATCCAGAGGAAGTAAACAGTGCTATGTTTTCTTTCTTCTGACTCCTGACCCACAATAATAGGCAGGAGAAGCAAGAGCAATGGTTTAATTGGCATGGCAGGTGCCATGACACTTCGAAAAAGGCACCCGCATGGCTTTGGAGCGCACTCGCCCCAGCCTTCAGTTTCCCACAATGAGTTTTCAATCATGCAAGTGCGCTCTTGGCTCCCTGTGACACAGCAAATATAGAATTGAGTGGCACTGAAAAAAAGAGAGACAACACACAGAAATGTCAGGCAACTGGCAACCAGTACTGGCCTGCCTCAAAAAACACCACAGACTAGGCAAAGTCCAAAGCCATCTTCGGTGCTGTGAGGATGTTTCTATAGGCAGATATGTGGTTAAAGGGTTAATGCAATTTAGTTTAGCCTCCACAGCACCAAACACATTTGCTACCCATGGGAAGAAGTGAGCCTAGAATCCCCCAGGTTACTCTTGCCTCCCTTTTTTCTTGGGAAGCAAAGAAAAAGAGGGTGAGAAAAAGAAAGGGAGCAACAAATTATGTATATGCACACATATATATATATATATATATATATATATATATATATATATATATATATAGAGAGAGAGAGAGAGACTTGACTGGGATGACTTGCTCTAAGGAAGAAAGCTGCGGTAGGTAAGTGCAGCACTTCTGCATGGGGCCTATGGTGGCAGAAGGATGCCATCTTGCATTAGTGTATACTGTGTTTAAGGAATGCATTGGGATCACTGGGCTGGTGTCAATGAGGATTACGGTGCAGGGAAAGCATGTTGACTGGCCAGCGATTGTAGTAAGGCTAATAATTGTACGGACTTCACTTGGTTAACCAAACCATCTTAGCACTGGGGCATTTAACTAATAGGTAGGTGCTCTCTACTCATCATGGCAAATTTACGTCTGGGAGGTCAATCTTTGTCATTCCAAGCTAGCAAACTTTGGAACTCCCTGCTCTTCCACATATCGAAAATACAGAAGTATTTTCTTAACAACACGAAACAACACCAATTAACTCAAATTTTTCCAATTTAACCAATTTGTTTCTGAGTAAACCATACCAAGAAACAAATAGTTACAAACAACGAATGTTGTCGTATTCCTCCGAAAAGTTCTCAGCTAACCAGCACACAGTCTCTCTAATAAATCTATCAGTCTGACTGTAATCACTCCAGAAAGTTTGCGCACCATGATTAGTAATGTGCAAAATTTCCATAATTTGCTTTCGTGTAATTATGAGAAGTTACTGCAAAATGATGTGAATTTACACATAATTACGCTGCATGTGAATCTATCTGTAATTGTGTGCTATGTTTTAGCGTGAAATGTATCCTCAATATGTGGCGCGGGTAGACATCTAAACAAAAACACCACAAACAACAGCATCTCATGTTTTGCTATTCCCATGTGTTGGGGATACATTTTTTACAGTGAATTGTGTGTTTGTTGTAAATTTTTACCACGAATGGTGCTTAATTACACAAAGTGGCATAATGGCATAATTTGGGTAAATTCACCTAACAAGCATAATACGAAATTCCCAAATGCCGGCATAATTTAAATTTCACCCAGACCTCACCATGATGCTGTGGTAAATGTCATCACATTGTTTGCAAGTGTTAGATAACATAAGATTTCGATCACATTTGTGGATTAGATTCTTTAAACACCTTCCCCATGTAGTCACTGCTGTACTGCTTCTCAGTCACCTCCAGTGCTTAATTTGAGCCAGTGGTTGCCGGTGCGGGCCACCGTTTTTTATTTTTGGGGACCAGCACTTATTTTTCCGCAAGATATATTTACCGAGAGCAAGTGCGGGAAAAACATCCAAATCAGAAAGACAGAGAAACAGAAAGACGAAAAACCATCACAGAGGGAAAACGCAGGGACCTGCAAGAGTGAAATAAAGAGGCAGGGAGTGTGTGGTCGTGTATTAAAGAGGCATGAGGTGGATTTAAGACTACCAGCCTTGGTGTTCGGCGCACTGGCAATTAATTGCACCGGCCACAGGCTTCTGGTCAGAGCTTTGGGCACCAGTGCTCTTTCTTTTACAAATTAAGCACTAGTCAGCTCCAATATTGCCTTCAGCACTTTGGAGTAGTGGAGCATTGAGGGTTTATTTGTAAACTAATCCTGATCTCTTATTAGTTCCTTGCATTGACGGAATTGCCTTTCTTAAATGGCAAAGCTTTTCTTTTGCTCTGCAAACCAAGTTCCTAATGAGTTACCATCCTTTGTTTGACCATCATTCACACTTTCAGTGCTGCCTGCTTTCTAAAGGAGCTGGCTCCCCAGAACCTTATCACACTCACCACTCATTGTTGGGAAACACCCGGAACAATGACTCCTAAACCACGAAGTCGTGGAAAATGAAAGCGAAACAACGGTTTCGTTTTCCACAACTTCCTGGTTTTCGTGCCTTAACCACGCATGTGTGAACCACCTACATGCGTGGTTAAGGCACAGAAGAAGGGAGTCGACGCGGTGAAGGAGGAGGTAAGTTGGGCTGGGACTGGGGCTGTTTTTTTGGGGGTGGGGTGGGGGGCTCGGGGTGATTAGGGTTTAGGGGGGGAGGGGCGGTCAGGGTTTAGATTTTAGGGGTGGGTTGGGGTGCTTTAGGTTTTGGGGGTGGGGACTCTGGGTCTTTTTAGTTTTTGGGGGTGGGGTGGGGGCTTGGGGTGATTAGGGTTTAGGGGGAGGGGTCAGGGTTTAGGTTTAAGGGGTGGGTTGGGGTGCTTTAGGTTTTAGGGGAGGGGGGTTGGGGTTGTGGTAATTTTGGGGTTGGGGTGGTGGGGGGAGTTGCGGTAATTTTTAGGGGGGGGGGGCTAGGAGGGAAGCATGCTGATCACTAATGCCTTTACCAGGAATGCCTTTACAACGAAAAATCGTTGTAAAGGCATTCGTGGCAAAGGCATTAGTGATATCAACAAGTTCGTTGTTCCGAACTCGTTGTTGAGCCATAGGTGCTTGAAGCACTTGTGGTTTCAACATATAACCCTCATTGTTTCCTCCATGCTTTTCCAGGTATTCCTAATGGCATGAATGCCGCACGTGTCCTCTCATCCTGCAACTCAAACCGTAGTAAATCTACTGCGTGCATTAGCACAAAGAGCACCGCAGTTGGTCCTCCACTTGACCATTGTCTGTTGAACTGCTGTAAAGTAACATTGAAACTCATGAGGCCCACAGCTTTACTTACACAGATAGGTGGTGTCTCTTCCTAGCCTTGCCCCTTAGCAGCTAGACAGCAGTTTATGAGCCCTGCTGCGGTTTCTAAGCACTGTAGGCATTACCATTGGCTAATGTAACTCAGTTTACTGGTCTCTCTAGGATGGTGGTATAGGGAATCTGCCTTTTTCCACAGCCATCCCTGTTTTCCCCCTTTTTCTGGGCCCTACATTTGCTGGTATTAAGGCCCTGATTTATACTTTTTTGCGCCACATTTGCATCATTTTTTGACGCAAAAGCAGGGCAAACTCTGCGCAAACTTACAAAGTATGATTATATTTTGTAAGTTTGCGCCGCTTTTGCGTAAAAAAAATGACGCACATGTGGTGCAAAAAAAGTATAAATCAGGGCCTCAGTCTACGTAGCCTGTGACACTGAAATTTAGCGTCACAGTGTGCGTGCATGCTCTGGCCCTATAATGTTATTGTTAAAATTGGTTTAATCCAATTGGTTAATGTAACTTTCTTGTAAGGCTATTGCAGATGATGCAAGAATTGCACCAGTAACCTAGAAGCTAAACGATGTGTGTGGGCTGCCACATGGATTTACTCACCACACATACATTACAAAGAAATACGTTTGTTACCAGCATCACAATGCTCTCGCTGGGGTTCAGTTTAAAAGCACTGCAGTTGCACATGGGAAGGAAAAGTGTTATTGCCATGTAAGGAAATATATGTTGTATATTAATAAGTCCCTACTAAAGTGGGCCTTGTAGACCCACAGGGCAGGGTGCGTAATGTATAAATTCAAATAAATGCCCTCACAGTGACTGAAGGAGCAAAAGTTATTTTCACTGTGTGGGTTTAGAACTCACTCTCTAGGAGCAGGCTTATGTATAATCAGATTCTTATTTTATATCTCCGCTTGAGTAAATTCTGCCACTCAGTTTTTAAATTTTAACTTAATAGCGAAATCAGATTTTGATTACTTTAATGGAATTTTTACTTTATTAAAATGTACTTTGTGGTGTCTGAGCCAAAACTAGAGTAAAACCATTTTGCTGCTCATCTCACCCCCAGAGGCCAATGTACTTTCCTGACAAGAGATACAAATCCTGCTCCCTTAGGACAATAGCTGGCATCTTCACCCAGAAAGGCACAAGTCTTGTCAACAACTGGCCACTTAGCAGGGGCCACCTCAGTGGGAATACAGGGACAGTTGGGAGCACAAAGGACAACCATTTGACTTGCAGATGCCAAATGGGGCCGCTCTAGTTCATTCCCAGTTGCCAACTAGACCACCAGGCTCCAGTTTTGTACCTGACAAAAGGAAGGAGGCTTTATCTGAAAAAGGGAGTGGTTTTATGGAAATCTGGAGACCCTCCTGGTGGAAAAAGCATTTAGCCATCTTTGATTTTGGGCTTGTGAGAATTTTTGCAATAGTTTTCAGAGGACATTCTGCAAAACGAAGTTGGTATCAGGTGAGAAAGTAGATTGGATTGGATAATAAAAATGTTTCTATCACTGGCTTGTACAAAGAATAAGACTAGCATCTTGCTATCACTTCCTCAGAACGACCCTGATCCTGTGAAGGCAGCTTCTGAAAAAGAAGACCAAGCTGGAAGCAAGAAGACCCCTGCCCCCTGACTTCTGCCTGGTGTCCAGAGATGGGAATTTCTCTCCAGAGGTCAGGGTGCTGACCTCCTGTTAGCCTGCTCCAGGGACACAAAAAGCAAAAGAGCTTCTGACTCCAACAAAGCTCAGTGGGCCACAGAGAACTTCACTCTATAGGAGCCCTTACTTGAAAGAGGACTAGTGCCTAGAAGCCTGGCCTGAGATCCCCTTGGCGACAGTAGTGACCAGAAAGAACTTTCCCAGTGATTGAATGAAAAGTGGAACTTAATCATTTTTCCACCTCTGGAGGACATTAACAATGGGCTGAGGCTTGTCCAGTTAGGCCCTTACTTGGCAAGCAAATCAGGTTTGTCCCGCACAGAGCTTCTTGCCACACTGACAACTGATTCTGCTGTATCTTTTGCTGAAAGTATTTGGCCCTATGTTGTCATGCCTAGCTATAATTTCCAGCTTTGTCCTGCTGGACTATTTTGAGAGCCGAAACAGTGACTAAATCCAAAGGTAAAACCTTGAACCAAGTCAAGGAAGCAAATCCATCCTGTAATGCAACCTTGTTAACTATGAAATCTAACTTTGTCCCACTTGGAACCTTTTGGTGTCAAAACTAACTGCTTTCACAGGAGGTCAAGGATGACATATTTGACTTTAAGAGACCCTCACCGGCTTCAGCCTTGGACCTTGCCCCCCAGACGAACTCTGGCTGGAGTAATTGCCTTGTGTTTCTGACCTATTTTCTAATGTGGTGAGCCTGAACTTTTGCCTTAGTCCCAATCAATTGCTAGCTGTTACTTCTCAATGCCACTTTAATTTTTGTATGCACTTTTTTGCCATAAATGTTTAGGAATTTATGCCTTCAGTTCTCATTATTATATTTTTATTGCTTTGGTGTCTCTTTGCATCATATATTTTTTCTTTGTTTTGCTAAATTGGTTTGGGAACTTTATTGTGGTGTTTTCTTGACTTTAAAATTGTTGGCACTGCTTGAACTTCGGTGGGGATTGCATGAAATTCTCTAATAGCTGTGTTTTGGCCTAACCAGATTGTGTTTAAAGGGTTTCCCCTTCATAAAATAAAAAATCATTTTCTGACAAGTGAATTGTAAACTATCTTATTGGCTTTATTTTCATTCAAGTGCCCTGACACAGACAACCTTGTGTACCATCATCATTCTACCCTGTGTGCTACTGTCTCTTAGCTAACAAGGGGATGCTCAGCTGCAGCTTCACCGAGTGTGTCACATTTGTCATTTTATCTTTTGATTTGCTCTAAACTAGGGCCTGGACTATGATGTACAGAAACCATCTTACTTCCTAAGTGAGTGCCACGGTAATGTACCTGATTTATTCCAAATAGTGTACCTGATCTATTCCTAAAATCGTGAATTCCAAATTTTGATGATTTCAGGTAGATCTATATTCCACTGCACCTGCGACATAGATTGAGAGATCAGCTGCAGATAATGAGACCATATAGGTTTTCCTATTTTCCTAGCTTCCTTTCACTGTATATCCCAGCTGCTTGTTTTTGCTTAATGCATCCTTATCTTGCTTAATTCAAGCTAACAGCCCGCTGCTACCCATCTCACCCAAAGATTGTTCCAGTGTTTGCTCCTCTGTCGTCGCCCTGTGGGTCAGAATTCCAAGCTGACTACTTCCAAATACAGACTTTGGACCTTCAGTCCTGGAGGAGTTTGCACCTTCTTTCCAAAATGTCAAGGCACTCAGGGGCATAGTTATACTCTGTTTGCGCCAGATTTGCATAATTAATTTTGACGCAAATCCGGCGCAAACTTAACTCCATATTTATATTTTGACGCTAAACCCGTCTAGCGTCAAAATATTGGAGTTAACGTCATTTTTTGCCTGTGGAAAACTACCTTGCGTCAATGAGATGCAAGGTAGTCGTTCCCGGGCAAAAAATGACTTTTAGGCCTTTGCGCCTTATTTATCCTCCCATGCAGAAATCATGCACGGCAGGAGGAGGGCCTTAAATAATGGCGCTAACCTTGCTTAGCACCATTATTTAATGCCTGGGTCAGGGCAGGCTTTAGGGGACCTGTGGGCTCATTTCCATGGTCGGAGACCACGGAAGCAGTCTACAGGTGTCCTTCCCTGCCCCCAGGGACACCCCCACACCCACCTGGAGGACACCCAAGGATGGGGGGACCCATCCCAGGTAAATCCAGGTAGTTTTTTTTTTTTTTTTCACAGTGCGATAGGGGGGCCTAACTTGGCACTGTGCCCAATGGCCATGCCCAGGGGACATAAGTCCCCTGGGCATGGCCATTGAGCTGGGGGCATGACTCCTGTCTTTACTAAGACAGGAGTCGTGTCCAGGGGAGTTGTGCATCAAAAAAATGACGCTATTCAGGTTAGAGTCATTTTTTTTACTCTAACCTGAATAGTGCAATGTCTTTGACGCACAATCTCCTGTTTCCCCTATGCCTCCCCCACCCGGTTAGCGTCATTTAGTTTGACGCTAAATGAGCCTTACGCCGGCTAGCGTCATTCCTTAAATATGCCGCCCGGCTGGCGTCCAGGAATGGCGCTAGCCGGCGGTAAACGTTTTGGCGCAAACCTGCTAGTCAAAAAGTATAAATCAGGGCCTCCGTGTCTTTTTGAACCAGTGGTTCACAGCATCAGCATGTGCGTTGCTTGTGTTCACCACTATTGATATGATGAAATGGTTTCTGTTTTTCTGAGGAGAGGGTGTGAACATGGTGTCTTTCAACAAGAGAGTGCAGGGTGACCATGGGCTGTACCATTGGACACGCCAATTGTAGAAGAAACGACTATTTGATTTTCACTCTCTTTTCAGAGGCTGTAATCCCCTTCTGATACGGGACGTGGGATTACCCTTAGAACATGACTACTCCCAAATATATTTTCCCGGGGGCAAAAGTTTTGGTCTGTGATGTAACCGAGGGCCACATTGATACTAACAAGGTGGTGGTCGTGGTTGGGAGGGTCAGAAGGGGTGGAGGAGGTAAGGTGTGTTTAGGGGACGCAAAGTATATACATCTAGTGGCTAAATTGTACAATGTGAAACCACAAAACCTGAGAATAATCCTGGGTTCCCCACTTTACCAAGTTGTGTAATACTAGGCAATTGTTTTATTCCACTGTCCCTCCAGTAGCACATATAAGAGGACCTCGAAATACAGGACTTCAGGATGCGCTGTATGAAACTTTCTCTTGTGTTTGATTTGATAAACTATAATGTTGTTCATGTATAATAGGAACCTAAAGGTTCGCACAAGTCACATGTCTCTTAGTTCACTAATGGCATTGTTGCCAGGTTGTGGGAAGAATGAGTATTTCTAAATTCATGTTTAAAAAATTATCACTTGTGAAAAAACTTCTCAGTGCACTGATATAATCTGGATTGCAAAGGTGAAACTGTTCTGCATGTTAGTGAAGTACACGTTTTGAACTTAGAAGAGACGTTATCATAGTTTTACACTTTTTCTGCAAGATGCCTTTAAAAATTAAAGTGTTCCCAAAGTTAAGTGGTGCAGGACAACCTAGTTGCATCCTTTGCTTTACTTCAATTCAACTGTAAATAAACGCTAGCATAGTGCTGAGAAGAGTAAAAAGCAGTCCAGTGCTGCTGTTGACCAGGGGGCCCACAAGTAAAGGTCAGGAGGGCCGCACTTTAAGTATCACTGCTGTAGACGATGTGATGAGCAGATTATTTTAGCAGTTCCTCTCAAGTAGATGATTTAACTTGCTGATACCAATGTTCATTGATCATCAAAGCATTTGTGAGATTATGCACATGGCTGGAATTATCGAAGCGGATTTTGAGTCATGTACTCCTTAATTTCCTGACATGCTTTGCTGGTGTGCTGGACAGCACACGAGATCCTGCCCACCTGCTCTGGGTAGCAACATGTGTGGACTTGAATCATGTGTTGGTGCGGAATGCAGTGCCATCTCCACCTTCTTCCATTGAGAACAACAGCAGTGCCCCAGTGGTAGAGTATTCAATTCTCCAAGATGACCTGGTAGATGATTCAGGTGTAGCAGCCTATGCTTCATCGTCAATGTCGCCTACATCGTCCTCCTCACCCGTCATTGGCTCTGACACTCCTGGTTGATTGGTTCCTTGCTTTGCTCAAGACTACCCTCAGCAGCTGACCACACACATTAACACCCATGGTTTTGGAATTCATTTGCATGCACCCTTACACTCATATGCCCCTTAATCAACTAATCTGATATAACCATAGTCACCAGGGTTGTACTGGGTCTGTGGAGCCTTGTAGACTCCTGTAGGGCGCTAGCCTCAGCCCGGGGGCATAGGTGCATCGGGCTGAGGCTAGCGCCCTACAGGAGGCACTGGCACCAGTTTTTATCGTGTCCTGTACACATGGACATTGGTCTCTTGTCAGCCTATCAAACCTCTGTTATGGCAAAATGCAAATCATTTTCTGGTGGTCTCTCTTGGTGGTGTCTCATTTTGAACCTATTATATCATTTTAAGAAGCTAAATTCCACATTATGGTTTTTCTTTCTAATTATGTTAACCTACTAATGGGAAACTTAGACAGTCTAGACTAGAGTTTGCAGTGTTCATACGTTCTATGGATAGGTGCAATGGTTTAATGTATGCATTAATTTATTCATGCATTCGTTCTTTCACCGAGCCACAAACTATTCATTCTTTTGTGCATTCATTCGGTCGTTGTTTTCTGGAAAATAATGACCGCATTAAAGTTTTTCCATGTAGTCATTGTATATTGATCACTAGGCTTATGTGTGGCAGTGTAAGTACATGAACCATTAACTAAAGCATTGTTTTTCAGCAGAGTAATGTTATGTAGAAACTATATACGAATAGTGTACGAAACTGGAATATATTGCACTGCGTTTTAAGCTGCGCCTCGCTTGTGACACCCAGTGCTATACTTGTCCAAAAATAGCATCTTGTTGCCAGCAGTGACTGCTGGTCCCAGGCAGATTGAGGCATGTGTATCCTAAAGGGTTTAATTTGGGAGGTGGCTGGCACGGAAGGCACAGAGACAAGCCCTCGGTGGGAGGGAGGGTGGCCACAGGAAGCTGGAACTATGAGTAAAGTGCAGGGCAGTGCTGGGAGACCCTGCCAAACTTTGCAGAACCCTGGCAGGGCACGAGTGAGATAACTAGGTATGTTTAAGCACAGCAGGTTCGCTAGCCAGGCAAGCTGAAAGGCAGATGGCTCTGTGATGGAAATATAGCAAATGCACATTCATAGAGCTATAAAAAAAAGGCAGATGCCCAATAAACACATTGCTTTAAATGTTAATTTTATTTGCGTTGACTGAAATAGTAGCAGTGAAGTTGGCATGCCGCTGTATGTTGTTGTAGATAAATGTTTAGTTGCTGCAATATTGGAGAGCATTTCCGTTAAGTAAAACCATAATTAGTTCCGGTTTAACACATAAACACAGTAGGCAGAAGCTAAATGTGACCTTTGAAAGGGGTCTGCCACTGCACAGCACCATGTGTGGCGCTTCCTTTACCAACTTTTTATCCATTTGAGCAACAAAGAAAGATTTTTTTGTTGAAATCTGCGAATTACGCAACAGATAGTGGGTATTTTGGCCAGTGTGGTAAATCCATAATTACCTCCTCATCATCCTTCCTCGTCCCATTCCTAACCTTATGGAGTGGATGTGCCTATTCACTCCCCCCCCCGCCCCCCCTCCCCCCGCTCCCGGGCTGCTGTGTGCAGTGACGGGGTGGCCTGGGTCGCGGCTGGCTGCTTGCTTTGGCAGCATTTGGGAGTGTTGCAGTATATGCTGTTTCTAGCGCTTTCATGTTTTGTTGCTGATTCAGCCCTCCTGCAGCTGCTTGCGGCAGTTCCACTGACGATGTCTTGTGGCTAGTCTGTTGGTGGTCGAGGGACTAGCTGGAAGTCTTTGTTTGGCCAAAACCATGGGAAAACGGCCAGACTTACATCTTAATCTCCGTCCGGCAGGACACGCTGCCTTTGCTGGGGTCCGTTGGTGTGCTGATGTTGTCTTCATTTTGGCGTACGGGGTTGCTTTTGGATGCTGTGGTGCCACTGTTACTCTCCTGGGGCCTTTTTTCCCCTTTTCGTCCCAATGCCTTGTGCGTGTTCTGCTACTACGTGTCAGGCACAGGCCCTGGTTTCTGGGGTTCTCCATGCCGTGTCTGCCCTTAGGTCCTTGCTGTCGCTGTGCTTGGGCTGCTCACATTTTTTTGCCTCTGGGCAGCTTTGTCTTGCCCTGCATTTTGCCCACTGTCTCTCCTGGAGGATGAATTTGTGTTCCCCTTCGGACGTGCTTTCTGTTGGTTTTGACTCTGCATTCCTTTGCAGTCCTGGGTAGGAATGTTACACTGCATTGCTCTTTCCTATTTGTGCCTTGCTTGTGAGTCTTTGGACGCTAGTCACCTGTGGCCTCCTGGTTGGCTTCGCAGTGCCTCCCACTGACATCTCCAGGTATGTCCATGGTCATTCCACTTTTTTCTCTTGGTGGAACTTTGGGCTTGAATGTTCCCTTTCTCCTGGTTTTGTCTTCCTCTGTTGCTTTGCCTCCTGGGGACTGACTCTCTGTATGGTCACCATCTTCCCCTGACGTGCCCCTTCAGGGGTGTGTGTTGGTAGGGCTTGGCATTGTCCCCCTCTGTTTTTGGTGAATGTCCCTAGGTTCTGTTCCTCGGCTGTGGTTCGCTCCTTGCAGTCTCCTGTTTCTGTTACACATTTGAAAAATTACAAACCTATATAAAATGAAGGGGGTTCCCTGCTTATGCCTTGGTCTGCGGGGACGTGTATTCTTAGGTGGCCTTGGATGTCGTGGGCCCTTGTGAGAATCTATGTTCCTCTCGTTGGGAGGTGGAAGATGCTCTCACTGTTTCTCCCACTGGCCTAAGTTTTCCCTTTGGGCTTTGGCTCTTGCCGCTTGTGGTTCTGTTTTGCCACGGCATCATCTTCGCCTTCAGGATTGGAAGTTTTTCTTCTTGCTTACCCTTTGGGGGTTCTGGATGCTTAGGGATGCACTGGGGTGATCCTCTGGTGTTCTTTCACGCGTCTGTGACGTGTTCGTGGCTTCCTTCGGAGGCCTTAGTCCTAGGTTGGAGGTAGGTGGCATTTGGTTCTGTTTAGGGCATGTCAGCCTGCTTCCCTGGCCTCTAGCTCCGGTTTCCGAATACAGGAGTTCAGTCAGGTCGTGCCCCCCCATCGATCTGGTGTTCTGGGGGTCCTTGACTTCCTTCTTGCCCAGCCCCCTCCACCCCCTTGGTCCAGTAGGTGGGTGCTTGGGGCTATTTTTTCATGTTTGAGAGGTTTCAGTCCCTGTCTATGGTTTCTTCTGGTGGTGTCCCAAGTGTTTTTGTATGGTCTTCTCCGGGGTTCCGCATCCTCCCTCCCATTGGGCCTGCCTGTCCTGGAGTTCCTATATGTGGAGGTTGACACTGGCAGATGGTGTCGCCTCCCTTGTCCTGCAACAGGCCCTTCTCCCTGTTCCTCCTCTGGTGTGGTCCCTATTCCAGTGTCTACTTGGTCAGGCTATTTACTGGGATTTTCGCTTGGCCATCGACCTGCGATTCCTGTCCTGGCATGTCCTGGGCCTTCACCGGATGCCCTGTTTGCTTCTGGTGCCTTTGCTGGTCTCTCCAGGGAATTCCTGCTCTCCTTGGCTCTCCGGTATGCCTGCCTCCACGTTCCGGTGACTCCTGCTTCCCGGGTGTTTCTGTGGTTTACCATGGGTTCCCAGCACAGGCAGCTCTGGGTACTTACATTGGTCTGCAGTCCTCTCCCAGGCTTTTTACCGAGGTCCTGGCCCCAGCGATGTTGCTTCTTTTCCAGGGTATCTTGGTCTGTCGCTTTCTCTTTGTTATTCTGCTCCATGTCCCTTTCTGGTGCATTCTCTGGGGGAAAATACCTCCATGGTGTCTCTGTTGCAGGCCTCCGGTTCCTGTGTCCTGCCACCGAGTCTCTCCTGGCTCCTTCTCTGCATCTAAAGTATGTTGTTGCCTTCTTCAATACAGCTACAGGGGTGGTGTCCCATCCTGCCTCCAGGTGTGCCCGGTTGCTTCTGTCTCTTCAGCATCTACTGATGGTCTGTGAGACCTCCGCAAGGCAGTGACTCCCACTTCAGGGTCTGCTGGTAAGGTGGGGTTTTTTGTGTGCGTCAACCCTGTTTTTTTCCCTTACCTGTCTGTTGCTTGTCCCTGTTGTTGGTTTCTGTGGTGCTACTTTGTCGCCTATTTGTTTTTCTTTCTGGTGACAGCCTTGGACGTCATGCCTTGGGCACGCCTTCCCTGGGTCTGTTTGGGCATCATGTCCTGCTTCGCTGGACCCCTGTCTGTGGCTACTGCGCAGCCTTTGTTCCTGTGCTGCTCTCTTTGGCCTGGACTCTCTCCGCTTGTGTTTGCATCCGCCTTACCTGGACCGTGGCTTCCCTCTTAAGTATCTGGTTCCTCTGGTCCTCCCTGCCAATGCCAGCTGCCTGAGCTGAAGGATGGTCTTGGGGGACCTTTACTGCTCCAGGTCTCTGTGGATGTGAGCTTGATGTTTTCCCTCGACCTCCTTGTCACCTTTTGTGTCTTGGGTGGGGTTCGTTCTCCTCAGGATTCAGGCTGTTCACTTTGGGGACTGCACGGTATTCTGACGGTTCTTCTGAGTCGGGTGTTTCCCTCCTCCTTGGAATTTGTTCAGGCTCCTTCGGTGTTCACTCAGCTTTGCCATCTCTGGGGTTTTTCTGATGGTGGGTCTCTCCCTACTCCCCTGGTTGCCTAGCTTCCACACTTCTTCCCCTGGTTCCTCTCACTGGGCACTCTGGGATTTGGTGCCCTGTCCGGTTCTTGACCTCCGGGTCTTCTTATGCATTTCTGATCCATCGGTTCCTGACTCATCTGCTGCAGGTGTCCTTTCTGGCCTCGGAGTCCTTGTGTTCCCTCTTCTCTCTCTCCTGGCTTTGGGGCCAGAGTGGTTTCTTCATCTGGAACCATCCTCTCTGTCTGTCCCTGTGCTTCCTCTGTGGTCTCTGGCCCGGTTGCATCTCTCGCTTTGGTGGTTGTGAGGACGGGTCTTGGCTTTCTTTTCTTTCTCTGTGGGTGTCCTGTCCCTCCTGTCTTCTAGACGGGTCTCCAATAACAAGGCTCCCTTGCTTCTTGGTGCCGGGCAAGGTCTTTGTCTTCTGGTTCTACCCTTGCCTGCTGTTTTTCGTTTTCTCCCAGAGGTTTTCGCTACAGGCTTTTCCATTACTGCTCTGGTGCTTCCGTGGTTCTCTGTTGGGACCTTTTCGGGCTCCCTGGGATGATTTATCATCTGCTGAGTCTATGGCTGCTCTGTTATTTGAGGGTGCTACCTTCTGTATGGGCCCCTAGCATTGGTGTCCCTTAGATCCCCGGCCTTGGTGTGTTTTGTTTTGGTGACCATCTCCATTGCCAGGCTTTGGGGACAGTTTTATGCTCTGGTTTGCCGTCCTCCATCCCTCCATGTTTTTGGTGACCAGGTTGCCTTTTCATGGTTCCTCAGTTCCCCCTGGAAGTGTTTTCTTCCTTTCTCCGTGAACAGGAGATTTTTCTCCCTGTTTGGCCTCAGGAGGCTTTGGTACTGTCCGGAAGGGTGAGGGGCCCTCTCCCTCTGCTTTGTTTCATTGGGTTGGACTGTGATTTTTTTTTTTCACCTCCCATGCCCTGGGCAATGTGATTCCGGGTAGTGTTGCAGCCCATTCCACACGGAGTATGGCTGCCTCGTGGTCAGCCTGGCCTGGTATTCCTCTTTGGGACGTTTGCGAGGTTGACATGTGGTCCTCTCCCTCCGCTTTTGCTTCCCATTTCAGGTTGACTGTGCCTCAGGGTCCTGAGTTGTCCTTGGGTTTGGCACTCCTGGTGGCTGCTCATTTCTCCTCCTGACTGGGGCCCTTTCGGCTGGGTCTGTCCCTGTCCCTGGGATGGTTGTAGTTTGTGTTTGGCACATGGTTTTTGCTCTGTTGGTTCACTGCCATTGAAGTTACTCTACTTTGTGTCTCTTAGGGTTCCTCTGGGGCTGCTGAAAGTGGTTTTGCTTGGGCATTCCTACATTACGTTGGGAATGGGATGAGGAAGGATGATGAGGAGGTAATGCTCAGATTACTTTCCAGTAATCTTCATTACTCCAGTTCTTCCTTCCTCGTCCCATACCGTACGTCCCTCCCTCCCTCCCTTTTGTTTCATCAGCCAGTGATGTGGTGCTTGGTGATACTCAGGAAGTTTTTAGGGATGGGAGGGGCTATGTGCTCCTTGTCCTTCTTCCCTTTCATGGAAAGGGAAGAATTAGCTTTCTAAAGGTGATGTGAGGAGTGAATGGGCACCTCCACTCCATAACGTTAGGAATGGGACGAGGAAGGAAGAATCGGAGTCATGAAGTTTACCGGTAAGTAATCCGAGCATTCAGCTGAAACAGAGTAGCCACAAGGCAAGCATAAATCCAGTGGCCCTGGCTATGAGGCATGTCATCTATAGGCACTGGCCAGCCAATAGTAAGCCATCTTGGGAGCCTTAACGTGGTTACTGCATCAATGCAGACCTGAATTCCACGGACGTTCTTGTCATGCAAGTTTCATCTGGAAGCAAATTCCAGAGACTTTTGCCTTCATGCAGAAGACTGTGTTCACCTGAGGAAGTCAGTCTAAACCTGGTTTGAGTGTACAGATCTTGCATTTACGGTTTTGAAGGTGTGCAAGGAATAGCTCGGCCTCTCTTCATTTGAATACCAAGAGTGGTCTTGAAGCTCAGTAACTCTCACGAACAACTCAGTACTTACATGATAATGTATTTGATGAATTTTATTTCTGTGCAGGAGGGGTCGCCTTCCAGTACAAGACCTGTGCTTGACAGGAAGCACACACACTTGCACTAAGGTGCAATGGTGTCTGCGTTGGCGCATGGGAGAGATAAAACAGCACCACACCTGAGTAGGTATGGCACTTTTTTCTCTCACACTTTGACATAAGGCAGCACAGCATATTTGGTTGCTGCTCTGCTTTGCACCAAAACTTAGTAATTCTGCCCCAGAATGGGTCAAATCTTTGATGCACCGAACCCACTGTGTTTTTCTATGTTCCGAGCAGCACAACTCATAATGTCGCCATGCTTTGCCTCCCCAACCTCACCACTTTGCAGTATTGTTATTTACCAGGTGCTGTATTACATCCAAAAATAGTAAGGGACTCAAAATGAGGCCCCAAGTAACACCTTGACAGAGAAAAGAAATTAGAGAATAGTCCATGTCTTCCCAAAGACCCATTATGGTAGCTGAGACGCGACCATGGGTGACGTACCAACTATTTGAAGTGTCTTTTCTGAACTTACTGTATTACCTTCGTTTGCTTCTGATAGCACACCAAAGGGACTGCTACATTTAACATAACTAACTCTGACCTTGAAACAACATGCTCGACCCAGAATTCAGGGATTTTGTGTGTACCAAAGACTCTATGTGCATGCACGGTCAAAGGTGGAGTATGCATGATGCTGCTAGTTGCTCGAGTACAAAAATGATGCTTTACCACTTTTTCCACTTTGGATGTGTGCTGTACAGTGCAGCACACATACACAGCTAGAAAATGTGAGCCTTTCAATGTTGCTGCACTGTAACCTCTGCCTCGAGGAGGCTTATTTTTTGGCATAAATCTCTGTTGACCAGCGTTAGTAGATAGCGACTTTCATCATAACCCATAGGTGGTTGCAAGGGAATGCCCATATACAACAATGGTACACCCCCTTGACGCAAAGTTGAGCAAAATAGTTCAAGGTGCTATTTTATGTTACTTTGGCAGCTTTCTAACACAAATCATGATTTGCATTGGAAACAGTGGCTAATTGTCAGTCGGGGAATTAGAGTGTCCCCACCCCACAACCCCACAAGAAACCACTGCAAGTTCCCACAAGCATAATTTCAAAATTATCATTATATTTGTAAATGTGCTTTGCTCTCTGTCCCGACCATAGAGCTGCAAAGGTTGGGTGTGACTGGACATGGGTGGGGGAAATACTGGGGGGGGGGTGGGGGGGGGGAGAGCACAGCCCTGCAATCTCTTGTGGAGTGCCAGGTTCTCCTGACCCCCAGCCAATCCTTGTGCTGCCCTCATGCTGTTTAATACTATGTAAAGGATGAGAGCCAAGTGTATATTGGTTCGCGTGATAGAGGTTGCCCTATAACCACAGATCCATGTATCAAAGGCAGCGCAGGGCTGGGAGAACTGAGGTGGCCAATTACTGTGTAGTCTTATTTTTAAGCCACACAGTGATTGGTCATGTTCCTGTTCCCTCGGTGTGATGCTCCTCCCTTCATGCACCGTGACAGCGACAGCGCTGTGCAGGAGGGATTGGAAGAGAGCCGTCAATTTTTCTTGCTCATCCTCAACCAGCACAGCATATGCTTGTAGGCCCTGTCTAAGAGAGACAATCCAGGCCTGTTCAGTTTTCCTCTTGGATACACTCTCCAACTTCACTTCTCCATTTTGACAGTTACTACTGATAAAAATAATAATTCTGTGATGTGATGATTTTAAAAGTTAAGCACTGGGTGGGAAAGTGCTCTGCCAGCTCCTGCGTGCGCTAACTCCATATTTAGTTCATCCTTAATTTCGAAGTAGTGCGTGGGCTGCGGCTGCTGGTTGAGTTACTTCTGGGCCAACACCTGTGGGCCTTGTATATGTGAAGCTTTAAGCCCTGCTGCCTTCCCCCGGCTGCTTGTCCTTCAGTACGGATACCTAACTAGAAATTGAGTGTTAAAAAAAATGGTGTGCGTCGTGTCCCAAGGCTTATGCTTTGCTCCCTGTAGCTACCTGGTTGGGACTCACAGTTAGGACACTGCTCACTTTTACACCAGGCGAAAATGTACGGGTTCCCGTGCACACCCAACAAATAAGTGTAAAGCTACAAAGCAGGTTCCTTTCGGCTGCTCAGACAAATATTAAGGCACGGGCAAAGTGGGCAAATGCAAAGGGAACCTACCTTACAAAGGGCCCCCTGTTAAAGTGAACCTTTTGTCTATTTCACCTCTGCCTATTCTTTTTTTCTATCTAAACCTCTCTCCCTCTCTGCCTACCTCTACCTCTGACATTCTGTGCAGTGTCAGTGTTAGACCTGACAGCCTTTGGATGGTCCTCCCCGCAACATTTTGCCTGAATCCCTCCATAGTCTGACCTCATTTTTGCTGGCTTTAGGACTCTGTGCACTTTACCATTCCTAACCAGTGCTAAAGTGCTTGTACTCTCCCCTATAAAACATGGCAACATTGGCTCATACCCAAATGACATATTTAATTTACTTATAAGTCCCTAGTAAAGTGCACTGCATGTGCCCAGGGCCTGTAAATTAAATGCTACTAGTGGGCCTGTACTGATTGTGCCACCCACCTAAGTTGTCACTTAACCATGTCCCAGGCCTGTCATCGCAAAGCCTGTGTATTCAGTTTTAAATTGCCATGTCGACCTGGCAATTTAAACCTCTTGCCAGGCCTAAACGTTTCCTTTTTATACATATACATCACCACTAAGGTAGGCCCCTTATGTCTCCCAGGGCAGGGTGCAATGTATGTAAAAGGTAGGACATATACTTTTAAGTTTTACATGCCCTGGTAGTGAAAAACTGCCACATTTGTTTTTCACTACTGCAAGGCCTATTTCTCCCAAAGGATAACCGTGGGATTACTTTATTACATTTTATAAGTGTAATTCGCAATCTGAAAGAGAAAAGTTTGTCACGTTCACTGTCTCTGAACTCACAATTCAAATTCACAACTTATAGTGTAGTTGGATTTCAAATTGCAGTTCTGCATTTGGTGCCTACTGTCTGTCTCCAATACACACCTGGAGTGGGATGACAGCTGGGCTTGTGCATTCGCTCTAGAGGGCCACACAGAAAGGGAGCTTAGGTGTGACTGATAGGCCATCAACATCCTGATGGGCTATCCTGGACAGGATGGGAGGGAAGTGCTGACACTTACACCTGAATGGGCAGTGTCCTGCCATACACAAAGGGCTGCATAGCCCCCTTTAGTGAGTCTGGAGCCAGGGTAAGAAGGGAGGACCTCTGTGCACTTCAAAGACCACTCTTTGAAATATCCCTCTCTTCAAAGGCACAACTGGGTATAAAAACTGAATGTAATGAATGTACAAACACATTATGTTATTCAAATAATTCAGTCTCTATTTATACTGTAATTGAGATGTTTGAGATGTTTGTTTTTTGTTTCTCGTTTTTGGTTTCTTTTTGCTCTGACGATTAGAGTGTTTGCAAGCCTGGCTATTGGCCGGTGTGGTCCCATGAAGCCCTGTCCCTATTTGGGAGGGTAAGCCCATCTTGGTTCAATTTGCATGGGTTTGCCATCTTCAACACCATCACTTTGTGGTGCACGGTTTGTCACTTGTTTCTTGTTTTATTGACGTCATTTTGTACCTATCCTGATAAAGACTATCTGCAGATTAAGTCATATGTTACTCACTGTTTTTTATATCCTCAGGGTGACTTATAGGAACAGCAAGTTCGGGTCAGATTGGACTTGTGTAAGTGACTGGTCTCCTTTCTTTTTTCTGACAGTTACAGACCGCAGGAGTCTATTTAGTTTATAGTAGGAGAGATTTAAAGATACATTAGGTCCTGAAGAAGCGTCATAGGATCCTTTTTGGACCATAGAGACGCAAAACATGTCAACCTCATTTTGAGGTGGGTCAGGTAGTTCCTGGCTTCCTCCCTTTCTCAACAAGCTGATACAGACTAGTTGAGCATTATCTCTATTCCACTCCCGAGTTACGTTTTTAATCTTGGCCATCACCCTACACAGATCAATAAATTTAAATATCCAGAGGGTCTTGAGCCAATTTTAGTTTTCCTGTTGTTCTCCCCGCTTTTTCTCCTTACTCACAATTGGAGTTTGTGGCATCATCGAGAAAAGATCTCCGGCAAAGAGCCCCCATACAGGGGGTGCCCATCAGACATTGCAGCGCCGGTCTGACGAGGAGCATGTCCGATGATGAAGAATGACACCCAATAGGGTGTGTGAGGACTCTTGCTCCTAATCATTAGGACTCCATAGTTTTCGCCCTTTCTTTCACTTTTTGGAACAGTGTATTTCATTATATTATAAAAACTGAACCTCTGGCACCACCAACTCAGTGCACTTCTGGACTTGTGGATACTGTGCCAGGAGCAAGGACTGCTGCGCTGCTACAAGGACTGCCACTCTGCTGAGTTGCTACTCAGCTGGAATCCTGCTTTCTTGAACTGACCTGCTGCCTGCTGCCCTTTCGTCTGGAAGTGAGAAGGACTGGACCTGCATCTGTACATCCCAGAACCAAAGTGACTTCAAGGGCTTGCTGGTTTGCCTCCTGTTCTTCTGAAGGCTCAGTGACAAAAAATTCTTCCAGTTCACCTGCTACAGCTCCTGGACCTGTCTTCAACCAGCTCCTGGCTCCCAGGTGGTGGCCCTCCAGTCCTGGGCCCTTGAAAGTGGTTTTGTGTTTACTGAAATTAAGCTTTTGGGCTCTTCAGGACCACAAATTGGCCTGCTCGCACCAGAACCACTCGGTTCGCATGAAGAATCAGCACAAGCCACTGCAAATTCGTCAATTTGCAAAGCAAGTTTAGCCGCTTGTGACCACAAGCCTCCAGCCCACCCGTCTGCGATGCCCTGCTGACTCTTTGCGCTTGCAGCCTATTGCCAGCGACGCGCTCCTTGCACCTGCCAAATTTCTTCTCTGCAAGCGGGACTCGGCTCAGCTCTTGTGAAGGTAAAACTCCAGCGGGACTTGTCTGGGACACACTTCATCGCGGGTGGCCTGAACTTTGGATTTCGCCTGGTCTAGTTATTGGATTTTTATCATTTTGGTCTTGGTTTACTCATAAAATAAGCCCTGTTTTTATAACCAGGTGTGGTATTTCATTGGTTTAATGTTTGAAGTATTGCACCAATACTTTACACATTGCTCCTTAAGTTAAGCCTGCCTGCCCTGTGCCAAGCTACCAGAAGGTGAACACAGGTTAATTTATGGTGTGTATCTGACTTACCCTCACTAGCATTGTGGTTCCTGCATAGACATGGTGCATACCTCTCCCAACCAGAAATCTAATTTCTAACAGTCATCTTAAGGGTTTTTGGGGTCCCAGGCAAGACATATTTTAACTGTTTTTGTGTGACCCTGTCTAAGATACATATATAATTTAGTATTTGGCATCATGTGTGCTTCAATTAGCAGGAAATGGGTAATAAAATTCAAAGTTGTTTTGTACAGGCGCTTCCAAGATATGTTTTGCCCCGGCCCCACAAAAATCCTTAAGATGACACTGCTGCCACTTTCTCTAATCCTTACCTGTAACTTTAAATTGTGTTTGTGCCCAGTCACTGCTCAGTTTTCTTTGGCGTCAATTAACTCTAGTCTCTCTGCTGGGTACATAGCAAAGAGCCCTGCCGTATTGATGCCTCCCCCACCTCTTGGCAGGCACTGTAGTGCATGCATCATGCACACCCAACACACATGTGAAGGATTCCCATAATTCTATCAACTTGGGTAAGCAGTTTGAAATAAATGCTGTGGGCAACACATCTGCTCAACTATCTGGAGTACAATGGTCATTGTTTACAACGACCTTCATAAGACGGGCTTTGTAAACACTACATGCGGATTGTATTTCTAAATGAAAGCAAGTTTGTGCATTTCCAGAGCACACGGGTGGGAGTTCGTATTTATTTGTATAGATGCATATTTAGTGAAATGAAAAACATATGTTTGTGTGTGTGTGTGTGTGTGTATATATATATATATATATATATATATATATATATATATATATATATATATTAATAGTTAGCCTAAGGAGTTCAGCTTTGTCCTTCCTCTACTCTTTACACCCTTCTAGGACCCCACAATTTGCTGCTAGAGCTTTTAAGTAGTCAAATCCTGTATTCAACTAACAACCTTACATAGTTCTTTAGCCATTAATTCGGATTTAATCCTCTACAGAAAAATTGCCATCCAAAATGCCACAGCTGCATCGTATACCCTCTTTGATAATATCTAGTGTAGCTGACTCACAAACGATAAATACCTTATTACGTAGCTGACAACCTTTCAGATTGCTGATGTGTGATATTTTCATAATTTCAATGTAATTATGAGTGACATTCAACGACTATGAGTGACCCTTTTTGTGCGAGCAAAATCAGACACTAAAAGCGAGAGAAACATAAAAACATCAGAAATTACACCCACTTGAGCAACGAGAAACTGTAAGAAGATTTTAAAACTGCTGCAAACCACCAGAAATGGAAGGGCACTTACCTAGTGCCCTTGTAACCTGATTGTACTGTTAAACAAATGTGTAACCGTGAGGGCTGCCCAGACCTCTGAGACTGTAACCCAAACCAGACTTCACGATATTAACACAAGTGAGGATTGAGGGATAGGTACTAGTAATGACACTTACTGTTAGCGAGCAGCTGCAGTGCCGGTCTGACAGTGAACTAGCCCCCGCGATGACTCCCGGACCTGCACAGGCTCGGCTGCGTCTGTGTAACTCAAACGATTACAGGAGCATCACTACTGTAGTAATCCACCTGGTCACTACTATACATTGTATGGAGCCTACATCCCAAGAGCCGGGCGCAGCCCGAGGGTTAAAATAAGGGTGCCAGAGCCGCTTGAGGCCAGTGCACGCCATCACCACGACTAGAGTCTTAGGGCCACATGTACGAATATTACGTTTTGCGACTCGCAAATTGTGAGTCGCAAAACCTGATGAACAACAGTGTCAATGACAATGTTTGCGATTCTCAATTGGGTCGCAAACCTACCTCATAAATATTCATGCGGTAGGTCGCAATTTGTGACCCCATTTGGAAGGCCGTCCTCACAGGGATGGTCGCCTGCTGGGGACAACAGACCACCATGTCTGTGAATGCTTTTAAATAAAGCATTTTTTTTAATGCAGCCCATTTTCCTTACAGGAGAATGGGATGCATTTCAAAAACAAAAATGAAAACTTTCAATTTCATTTTTTCAGAGCAGGCAGTGGTCTGAAAAAATATTTTCGCAACCATTCACAAAATGGAAGGGGTCCCGTGAGGGTTAGCACCAGTTTGAAATTGGTGGCAACTGCGATTGCTTTGTGACCGCATTCAAGGTCACAAAAACAATCCTACATCGCGCTGCGACTCGCAATTAGGAAGGGAACGCCCCTTCCGAATTGCGACTCGCAAACCTATTTTGCGTTTCGGTATATAGATTACCGAATCACAAAATAGGGTCTGTACATACCAAACTGTGTTTTTCTTGTCGCGAACGGCCCAATTCTGATAATCGAGTCGTTTGCGATAAGAAAAAAGGTATGTACATCTGGCCCTTAGTGTCAGTGATTGCGAGTGTTTAGGGGCCTATGAAAGGTCCATGCATGTGTGAGCAAACATCTAACATTGGCTACAAGGAGGGCCCCCCCCCAACGTCTGCAGCGGAGGTTTGAGAGTGCTTATTTCTCTTCTACATTGGCCCGCGAAGTATCCACTGCAGAGCAGCATTGTGCACTGTTTGCAGAGGCAGGCTGCAGCGTCTCCAAGGGGACAGCTCAGCCCCACCCAGCTGTTGGTGTAAGAATGTGCGCTGTATCCCCGCGTGAAGACCGCCCAACTGCAGGCCCAACAAGGACGAAGCAATGCAGTGTGGCTACAAAGCGATCCATTGGAGTGGCTTCTTTGGGCTCCAGCAACTCAAAAGGTACGTGTGTGACAAGCTTCAATGGGTCTGACAGTGCAGCACTGTGGAAATCGGAGACACGTGAAGGACACTCGATCATCAGCAGGAAGCTGTCCGTATTGGCTGATTCACCGCTGTGGAGCAAGCGGCAAGGAGATGGCACGTTGAGGCATAGGGGCAAGTCAACAGGGCTTGCAGTCCACTTGGCTTAAGGAAAAAAAGAATAAATGGGAGGGGATACGTATGCAAGCCAACCACCAAAGCAGCTCACTGAAGACTTACAGATCATGTGTCTAAAGACTTGGACAGACCAGGCAACTCTGGAAAAAGTGCCAAAATGAAAAAAATATATAATGCAGTGGCGCCAGTGGATTGGACGGTTGCCACATTATTTTCACGGCACGCGCAAAACAGTTGGAGCCATTAAAAGATCAATGATGCTACACATGGGTGATGACAAATCATACGATTGGTTTGAGAATCTTCCGAATACTGGAGCTGATGATGATTTTGATGCTGCCATAGTGGCTCTGAACAAACACTGTGACCCCCAGTTAAATCCAGACTATGAATGGTTCAAACTTTGTCAAGCACATCAAGCAAAAGGGGAGTCGCTAGACACATCCTTTGTGTGGCTGCGCAAGTTGGTGAGCACATGTACAGAGATCAACAAGCAAGATGAAATCAGAGAGCAACTGATTCAAGGGGGTCATTCCTCCGACCCTCAGAAATTGATACTGAGGCAACCCGGTAATACACCGCATGATATTCTAATTCTGGCCCACTCCCATATACTGGCTGACAGTCAGACAGGATGCATGGAGTCTGCCCTTGCTTGCAGCTCAAATGATCCAGCTACTTTCCAAGTGGTAAAAGCCAAAGAAGAGAATGTGGAATCAGTACAACATCGCCCAGTGAGACTGCGTGGGACCACCAGCGCCCAACCTAGCGAGAAGGGGTGTGGAAACTGCGGGATGAGCCACCACCCGCCGAGAGGATGCCCTGCAAAAAGGAAACCGTGCTTAAAATGTGGCCCTCTAAGCCACTTTGTGAAGATCTGCTGTCAACTCCAGTGCCAGGGCGAGCTTGACCACCAAAGGACGGCGAAGAGTGAACGTCAGACAGCTGTTGCTGGAATATGGAAGAGATGACCAGACACAGACTACCTGTGTCCAGACCAATGGGCAAGAGAAGGAGGATGAGGATAACTAATAGGTATTGACCATATCCTTCACAGAGAGGGACAATCAGAAGGCGGAGACCTCCTCCAACGTGCCAAGTAGATATCAGTGGCATAAAGATCACAACCTTCATTCATACAGGATCATTGGTAAATGTCATTGATTTGGGACAGTTCCTCAAACTAGATCACAGGCCGGATATACTCCCAACAAAGGCCAAAATATACACGTATGGAGGGACAGACCCCATCTTGTTGAATGGTGTCATTCAAGTCAAGGTAGCCCATGGAGACACAAAAACACGAGCCTAGTTTCATGTGACCAAAGGCAACACTGGCACCCTTCTGGGCAGTCACACGGTGGAGGACCTCAGCTTAATATTCTCTGCGAAGCAGATCCACCAGTCCCATGCTGACGATATTCTTGCTTATTTCCCAGAATTATTCAAGGGGTTAGGGTGTTTGAAAGGCATCCAAGTCAAGCCCCACATTGATGAGTCAGTCCGACCAGTGGCCCTGTGTCACAGGAAAGTTCCTTTCCATCATTGCCTTTTAGTTAAGAAAGAATTGGAGCAGTTTGAGCAGGCTGGGCTGATAGAGAAAGTGTTGGGCCCACATCATGGGTATAGCCATTGGTCATAGCCCCAAAACACAACCAGGGTGATAAGACTGTGCATGGATATGAGGTTACCTAACCAGACCATTTGAAGGGAGAGACACGTTACCCTAACCATTGACAAAATTGTGAAAGATCTTCATCGGGCATGATGGTTTTGTAAAATCGACCTAAATTCAGGCTATCACCAACAAATGCCAGAAGAGTCCAGCTGCTATATGATAACATTTTAGGTCTGCAATGATAAAAGTATCTCAGCTTTGGCGTCTTGTCAGTGGCAGAAGTGTTTCAAGATGCCATTCATTATGCACTATCCGGACTAGTGGGAGTCATCAATGTAAGTGACAACATACTGATTTTCTCAAACGCTCTCAAGGTACATCATGCGAGATTGAGAGCTGCCTTGCAACAGTTGGTGGAATGAGAAATGACGCTCCAACACCAAAAATGCTCTTTCTATTCTAATAAGGTGGAATTTTTCAGATATAAATTCTCCAAAGAAGGCCTTCGGGTAGACCCACAGAAAGTTGGAGCCACTGGAACTGCTGCGGTGCCCCAGAATCAAACAGATATTCACAGTTTTCTGAGAATGGCTAATTACTGTGGTCGGTGTATACCCAACTTAGCCATTCTAGCAGAACCTCTTTGTGTTGTAGCCTGGAAGGACATTCCCTGGGAATGGAACAGTAAAGCAGCACAGGTGTTCAAAGAAATAACAAAAGCTCTCCTACATGGTGGCATCATGGGGTATCAGCCTGAATTTTGAATGCTAGTCTTGTGACGTTGGTATCGATCCTACTACAAATGAAAAAAAGGTGGGAGTAGGTCCCCATAGTGTATGCGAGCAGAGCACTCACCACTGTGGAGACACAGTATGCTCAAATAGAAACACTGGCCATAAAATGGGCTTGTAAACAATTTCATCTCTACATCTGCTGACACACATTTAAAGTTTTTACTGACCATAAACCATTGGTACCACTGCTTGTGGGAACCACTCGTAGCAGACCTCCGAGGATTGGCAGGTGGACTGTCCAGGTCCAGCAATACTCCTTCACAGTAATCTACTGGACAAAAGTAAACAATCCAGCTGATTATTTGTCACGCCACCCCATTGAGGCAGATCCAAGCATTCGGAGAGAGGATGACCTTGGAGCTGATCGGTTTGTGAGAATGATTACGGAACTTGCATGCCCCAGAGCTCTATCTGTGGAGGAAATTGTGGAAGCGACCAACTTAAATGCCTGCCTGGGGAGGATCAAGGAAGCACTGCAGGGACACCAATGGAGGAGTTTCCTTGATTACCTTCGTGGTCTGACTGAGGTGAAGCGAGAAGCTCAGACGCAACTGTCGAGATGCTGGGATGAGTTGAGCATGAACAAAGAAGGGCTGACCCTCAGAGGCCATCAAATAGTCATCCACATGGCCTGTTGGCCCACACGGTGGAACTGGAACATCAGTGACACTAGGGCATTGCCAAAACGAAAGCCCACGTTAGGAGTAAGGTATGATTTCCATGAATGGACAGATTGGTTGTGGAAAGAGAAAAAGAGCTGCCATTCCTGCATCCTCACTAGTAGTGTTGCGTAGGCTCTCATTATTCTAATGAGACTACTGGATTTGAAGCAGCAAGATCGTCCACGGTGTGGGAGACTGAGTCTGACCCACTGCGGGTGACACCTGTCGCTCTAAATCCAGGTTTTGTTCTGGCTAACTAGCAGTGCTTCATCTCTACCAAGATACAGAGATGATTGGGCAGCCGAGCGCATGACATATTATACTTCTCAGGGAAGTCGTGGTCACTCAGGTCGCATCCGGTTCTCTCATTCACAATTCGGTCTTATATATAAATGACTATAAGAAGCAGTATGAGTTTTAAAGACTGGTTTAATAAAACGACTGCATTTTAGATAGCAAAGCTTGAGCTGCAATAACCAGAACGACACAACATGACAATATTAAAATGATGACGAGGAGAGTGAAGCATAAGAATAACGCTATCATATTGTCATTAGAATCTATGGACTATTTCCTAAGTCATAATCTGAGCACAGCATGTTAAGCTCTAATTCTGCCTTTCAGATTCCCCCAGGAGGACATCAACCCTCATACCTGAGCAAAGGCCTGTAGTCTGCGTTAGCATCTGCAGTGAAGCATTCAGCAATCAGCATAAAGTCATGGTTCCCTGGCTGGAATCTCCCTCTTAACGTGTAATGGGACTAAGAAGTGTTTTTATAATAACACAGCTGATGTTCTAAGAAAATGTCCTTACGTAAGTATGTGTATTTTCTATGAATGTTGGAGACTAAACTTCTACCACGTTCACTGGCAATGTACCAAACTGTAGCCTTGACTGAAGCACAAAGTGATCAAGAATGTCTTGTTTGAGAACACAGTGCTGGGCTAAGCAAAAACAGTTGGGTAGATGAAATAATACAAGACCGTAAAACTGGTTATTGTAAAAATAACAATGCGAAGCCGAATAAAATATATCTAGGTCAAAGTGCATAGCGGCCTAGTATGTTAAACTAACGTGCATGGAGCTATAATTGAAATGGCTACACAACACCCTCCCCTTGTTTGTTAAAGTGGTTCAAAGCCAAAAGAAAAATGTCATTGCTAAAAGCTCAACCTAAGATATATATAAAAAAACAGGTCAATTTTGACAAGTTAAAAGGACACACAAGCATACTACATGGCAATTTAAAACATGAGCATGTTGCAGATAACCAAATTCAATGGACATGTTAGTTTCGAAAAGTTCCAAACTAAGTACGAGCCATGGAGAACAGGAGATCTTCCACTTCGGCAGGTGTCAGAACCGGAAAGTCCACGCCAGAAATGATCAAGGAGCAAGTGTGTTCCATAGCCCCAGTGTCAGCCAAGGCAGCATCCCGTGGAGTGCCCATTGATGAGTTGTTGGCAACTTCCTCCAGGAAGGGTAACTCATAATTAGCTTCACTTAACAATCGCAACCGCAGTGCGCATGTCTGGTAATGAACCCTCAGCAAGAACATCAACAGATCAGCATCTATTGCTGGGGGGAACTGCTGTGAAAGACAAACTTCCAGTGCATGTTCGAAAGAGCACCAGAGGCACCGAAACACGGGCTGCACACAATACAGAACCGGTCTGAATGACAAAGACCAGTCACACTCCAATTGCTCCAGGAGTGTTGCTCCAAAATTCTGCATCATATGTTCATGACACAGTTGCGCTGATGGGAGCGCCGTCATTTCTCCTCGTTGCGGCGGGACAGCCATTGCGCATAAACAACAGCAACAGCAGCATGCCAGCTAATAAAGCCAAAGTTATCGGAAATCACCCAAAAATACTACCGAAAATTGAGTGAATAGCTGAATGTATCAAACCAAATATGGAGGAGAACGTGTGAACGAAACCAGAACCAACAGCTTTGAAAAATTGTGCAATTCCAGTCGTGCTGGAAGCATTAAATGTTCGTCCCACGAGTTCACCAAAGTGTCTCGGAAAGTTCGTATTTAACAGGGACTGTATTTCTGCTGATGACCTTGCCACTTGAAGTGCATAGGTCTCGCGCGCAGATGTAAGGGCCACATGCTTTTGAAACAGTAAAGCCTTGAGTCTACTCAACTTGTCAAAATTCACGTTTGAAGTAGCAGTGTAAGGCCAAATATCAGCTACCTCCTTAAATTTAGTGGGGGGAAACAATACGTTCCCGCAGCATGTAATGACCTTAGAGACCGAAACAACGTAAACTATTCCGGCCCGCATGCCACAACAGCTTTCACTATTGAGAAGGACGTAGCTGCCATTTGAAAGCACCTGGAACATAGGTCTAATCAAAGGGACTGGGACTCCCTTAAGATAACAAGCCAAGTTTGCAGCCGAGGCGTTACACGCCCCATGCAAGGACAGCTGTTTACAAATCATCGAATGGCTGACTGAAGTCTCGCATTCACTGCCGCTAAGAAAGACCTCTTTCATGCCATTGAAGCATTTGTACGAGAAGGGAAGCTCCCACACCTCATGGATGTAACTATCTCCCAGCTTTTCATATCTGCCTACTGGAATGTGTTTTAAACAGGAGGTCAACTGTAGTGTGGAAATAGGCAGATTAATAACCCCATGTATTAACCACTCAGCCAATGGTATTTCGGCCACGGTAAAAGGCAACTTTTCTAATTTCTCGATGTTGAGCATGACATAAGTTGCTTCCTTTTTAGCCATTAGTTGTTGTTGTCGTGTTAGATTAAAAGAAAAAAATATCTCCCTTGCACTGACGTGCTGCCATGGAACGCGACCTGCCTTCAGTGTTTGAAGCGTCCAACCCAACTGCATAATGGACCTGATCTGACTCTATCCATGGTATAAAGAAGACATATCAGCTTGTATAATGTCTATAGCAGAAGAGACAATGTTGTTAATTGTATATATCCGGTCAGACAAGGTGTTAATCCCATTATCCACAACAGCTAATGCCTTTTTTAGATTTTCCTGATCTATTTGCCTTAACCGGGCAGCAGCATCTTTTGGGAAAGTTTCCATATTTCATTGTATACTGCATATAAGAAACGCTTCCTACGTGGTGTTCTGGGGCCTGACAAGAAATCATGTAAGTCAGTGGAGTTAGACAGGAGATTGAGGTGTTCTCTAACCACGTTCAGTGAGGATGATTTTAGCCACTGTTGGCATAATTTTCCTACACTATATGTTGTAATTATATCTGCATGCTCCGGTGATATGTAGTGAGGGTCTGGCCTACTCGTCCTAAAACCCTGAGGAGTTAATAAAACGTTGATGACACCCATTGGTATCTATTGGCCATAATAACCACCCGCCTGGACGTGTCAGTGAAGCATTAAACGTACCATTCTGGACCCACTCATCGAGCACATCTTCAGTTGCATTCGTATATTTTTGCCATTTGTAAAATTTTGCAGGGGCAGGGATACTGGGCATGTTTAATTTCCTGATTGTTGCTAAGCCTAAACAACTTGTTTGTTGCACTGTTTCAATAAAAATAAAAAAATTGAACAGGAATAAGACTTGCTCTAAACAATGTTTCTTTTCCCTTAATTTGCCAATTTTTTGTTCCCAGACGCTTTTCAGATCAATTGATTTGGACCAATATTCATAGCCTTCTATCGATAGCCGGGAAACAAAGGATTCCGAATATATAAATTTCGTATTGGTCAATAACGTGTATATCCTTAGTAGGTGGTATCTTAAAATAATATGACTCAGCATTCTTTTGATTGTGCCCAGAAAAATATGCAAACTTTTCAGAATATGTTTTTGAACTCCCTTGCGGTGGAGTTGGCCAATGTTCCCATTGCGTGTAGTTAAATACAGTTTTGGGACTGCTCGCTCTATGTATGAAATGGTGCCCATAGTAATTGCAGCAAAACCTATCACCATAATTTTCTTTTAATTGGTAAACATCTTCGCTTTCAAAGACAGTATAATATTGCAATTCAGTCATCATAGAATCAACTGTTTTCACATCCCAATCATCAGAAACAATGCCTGGTATCACTATATCATTCATTGATAATTTGAACACATACGGTATTTGAATAACTTCTGTAGGACCATATATATCAAACATTACTTTGTCCCAAACAGTCCCATCAGGAATTGGTACTGCGGAAATGTTCACAAAGGATAAGTCTCTTCGGACTTTATGTGATGAAAAATGTGGTTTCAAAACCTCCTCCACCAGTTCAACTGTTGATCTTTTAGGAAAAAAACAACCATGTAATAATAAGAAAAAGGTAATGACAAAACCAATCCTAAGTCTAGGACAGTCAAAGAGAGCCATAGATAGTTCCATTGAAAAATAAAATAAGTTTCTTTAAGCCAGTTTGTTAGCTTACGTGTACTTGACAAATCAGCTGTCGAAGAGGCGAATGAGTCTGAGAAATCATCGTTGAAGTCGGCAAAATAACCAGAGGCAGTTCGTGCAAATGGCGGAGCCGTTGTCAGAGGTGGAGTTGGTGTTTCCTGTGGTGGCACACTATAGACAGCACCATCCGTTTGGCTTGAAGTCGAGTTGACTTGGTCAAATGTTTTTAAGTTAGTTGACGTTAGTGGAACTAATGCAAGATCATCTTTCAACCTCCCCAAGCTCGGAGTGGTGTCGGTGTTGGTGTAAACAACTTGTAGAGGAACTTCCTCGCCAGTAGTGAGAGGGATTCGGGAAATACTGGATGGATGTTCCTCTTGGTCGGCTGTGCAGGATCGGCCACATGGTGTAGTTTGACATTGTCAATAGAGACAAAACGATTTTCTTTGACACCCACCAACGGTGGTAGAATGATAGTTCTAGTACCTTGTATCCCTAGTACAAGGACCGGTGCTCGATAAGAAGGGCCAAATTACTTTTTCACTGCGACTTTTTCACATACAAGATCCCCAACTCTGGGAATCTAGCCGGTAGATGTTACAGGCACATCCTTAATTCCTGTGGAGGAGGCACTTTTGGAAGAATTATCATCACAGAACTGTTGCAATTCCTGTAAGACAGTGACACATTCATTTATGTCAAAAGGTGTTTCTGCTGCCTCCATGCCAGGACCATCAAGATCCGGAACATACATTCGAGTTCCGAACAGGCAGTCATATGAAGTACGACCCCCCAGGGACCTTCTAGGCAGATTATTTAGTGCTCTCTGGACTCCATACAGGTGATTAAACCAACTATGACCCATACCTAAGACTCTGGCTGTTAAGGATTGCTTTAAATCACGGTTTAATCGCTTCACAACACTATTTCCCTCTGGATGAAATGGAGACAAGTACTGGAGTTGGGCCACCAACGAAGCCATGGCGTCCCTGAATGCCCTTGAGGCGAAAGCAGGGCCCTGGTCCGAATGGAAAGCTGCAACAGCATATGTACCGATAAAGATTTGCAAATCTGTAATAACAGTCCGAGCGTCAGCTGAGCGTTGTGGCCACACCCATACAAATCTGGAGCATGAATCAACAGCGACTAAGATATATTTGTATGCACTATCAGGTGTTAAGGGACTAAAATGGTCCAAGTACACACATTGTAATGGTTTGTTTGAAATTAAGAGGGGTGTCTGCGGCAGGCGCTTGGCAGTGGAAACCTTGATTTGTTGACAGATGTCACAACAAAGGACATACTGCTTAGTCTCTTTGTAGAGACCTGGCCACCAATAGCGGGCCTGCAAGATCGAAATTGTAGCCGCCACACCAGCATGGGCAGATGCCACCCCCTCATGCGCTGCTTTAATCAATTGTGATCTTATGTCTTTGTTAGGGATGTCTCGTACACTTACGCCTGGTATCTTAACTTCAGCGTTCAGCATACTTCCCATATGATAATGATATTTATTAGGAAATCCTTTAGGATGGGACTTACCATCAGCCGTAGCTTTCACGGCAGCCCAAATGTCTGCGTCCGGTTTAGAACTTGAGCGAGTCACTGCAGCTACAGTGGCTACTGCCTCTGCTGACTTTTCGGCTTCATCAGCCAGTGTATTTCCAGCAACGTGCATTCCAACGCGCTGGTGTCCAAGTGTATGTACAACATGGACATTCGGTAGCGTCTCTTTTAGGTCAGCTACTTTCCCCCACAGTAGTCTGTGTTTAATGATGTTGCCTTTGGAATCTCTGAACCCATTCTGGCGCCAATAATGCAGGTATTCATTAAAGGTCTGGACACAGTAACAGGAATCAAAAACAATCAGCGTAAGCCATCAGTAGAGCTTTTAGCTCAGCCAATTGTCCTGTACAATCCCCTAGGGTCTGTGTAAAGGTATGTAGAGGACAAAAGTTATCCCCCTCCATATAGCCACTTATGACTGCGCAAGCAGCAGAATATTGATGTTTAGTTCCAATTGCAGGTTGTGCAGAGCCATCTGTGTACATGACTCTGTGAAATTGATCAATAGGCAAAGTATTTGCTGGAACTGGATATTCTACTTCATATTGAAGGAATTCCTGAGTTTATAGCTTTGGGTCAAAAATGTAGTATACATCAGTGGCTGTCAGAGACGTAGCCCATTGTATCCAACGTGGATGTAATGCTTTTGCGTTTGGAACACTGGCTTTTGTAACAGCCCCTAGGGCTGGGATTGGAGAAACGTCAATATTGCGTTTTCCTTGGACAAGAGGTCTTTCTTTAATGACAGCTATCTGTACAGCAGTGGGAATTTTCTCTGTGGGAGCAAAGCGTTGTTCTGCTGCTGAGTACAAATGTGATTTGTATGCAATCGGGACTGTCTCACCTTCATTAAATGTCACATAGGTGAAACCGATGGCCCCAGCTATTACTCTGATGACCAAATGTGTTTTGTTGTCCCTTGTGTGTAAATGTTGTGCTGCAAGCATGTCTGTCTGCAACTCTCGAAGAATGTGTGTATGTTCAATTGTCCA
This sequence comes from Pleurodeles waltl, assembly GCF_031143425.1. NCBI lineage: Eukaryota > Metazoa > Chordata > Amphibia > Caudata > Salamandridae > Pleurodeles > Pleurodeles waltl. Next base: position 958,815,423 of record NC_090443.1, read on the forward strand.
GAATGTACTTGAACTGGGACGTATTAAGTCATATAAAGGTTTTATGCGTGTAGCATAATCTGGAATGTAGGTTCTGCCAAAATTTAAGAAACCCAATAATGATTGGAGTTTTTTATTCGTATTCGGTGGTTGTAACTGTGCGCGCTTCTCTAAGAATTGTGGTGCTAGGCCCTTCCCTTCACTTGACAGTTCATATCCTAGAAAAAGGACGCTGAGGAAGGCTATTTTTGTTTTTTAAAGTTAAATTTGTAACTAAATTCGGCAAACCCTACAACAATGCGGGCTACCCGTCTTAAATGTTGTAGTAGTTCATCATCTGTGAGATATATATCATCTACATAGGACAATGCTTCAGGGTCAATCTCGTGCAATATAGCAGTGACACGAGCTGCAACGGTCCTGGGCTGTTCTTATACACTTGAGGTAAACAACAGAATTTTTTCTGGGAGCCTAGTGCGCTGAAACTTGTTAAGTCTCTACTCTCAGATGCTATATTTTGGCAGAAAAACCCATTGGAAATGTCTAGTGTTGTTTTGTATTTTTTACTATGTTGCTCATTAGTGCTGTGCTATGCGAATTTTGGATAGCATAGGTGCGTGTATGACTGTTTAAATGTCTGGAGTCTAAGACTATTCTGTATGAATGGTCTGGTTTGGTCACTGGAAATAATGGGTTATTCATTGGTGAGACACAGGGTTCAATCACACCCTGGTACTCTAATTGCGTGAGTATTTCTCTCACTGGTGCTTTTGCTTCATGTTTTATAGGATGCTGCGGTTGTGGCTGAGGTTTACTTTTAATTGGAATTATATGGTAGGGGGATTCCTTATCCCATTCTACGTGATTTCTGTATAATGCAGGTGCTTGTGCCAAAGCCCATTCAATGGAATAGGATTCAGCGAGTTCCTCTGGAACAAGGGGCGAGAAAGAAAGCTTAATCACATATTCTCCATATGGGCAGGTACGGACAAAGTCAGGTGGCCAATCTTGTTCGGCCAACAAGACATCATATACTTTTACTATGCGATCCCAAAAGATTGCGTCTATTGTGCGTTCAATGTGTCCTTCTAACTGTAGCGCTACTTTCCACACCCTATCAGGCGTGGAGACGCGCATGTCTAGCAAGGCTAGAGCCCAATTCTTGTTCTTCAAGAGGACCCTCTTCCTGTGTGGCATGTCGGACTGCGACTGCTGCCACTTTTTTCTTTTTAAATTGTTGTTTTTGTTGGTCGGGTTTCTCTTCCTTTTTAACAGAAACCTCAGAAGAGCGTTGTGATTCCTGTCTTGGATTCACGTACTCTGTTCTTCGCTCTGATCGCCCACCTCTCTCATTTCTTTTTTCCGATGAGTCCTGAAAGGAACGAGATTGGTGTGTATCAGTATATTGATATCTATCAGGTGTTTTTATATTATCTCTGTTTCTGAGATTATACCTATTTTGTGGGGTCTCCATACGCGGAGATTCTCCCCTTTCTTTCTTAGGAGTTTGTTGTTTTTTATCCCAGCGTTTCTTATTACCCTCAGGTGCTTGCTTGGGGGTATCTTTGTTTGATTTACCCTGAAATTGAGGTTTTTGTGGTCTGGCCCCTAGGCTATCTCGACCGATACTTGAATAGGTCTCTGCTATTATTTTAGGCAGCTCTCGTTCTTGATCTTGTTGTGGAATGTCACGAAGCCGCTTGTGCACTGCAAGTGTGACTGCTTCCCCTTTAAGGTTACTTAAAATGATTGAGGACACTGTGGCAAAATTGCCCATCAATTGCATCCCCAAATCTAGGGCCGACCGGCAGCCCGGTATTCATCTTGAATTTGTTTCAGCACTTCCGGTAAATTGGCAAGTGTCGGTGTGCAGTTGTGTAGAGCGTGGCAAATACCGTGCCCCAGGTATTACAGTTTTCTACTGTAGGAACCATCCCGAAGGGCAAGCACATCGTTAATATTCTATGTTTATCCTGAGGTCCCGTATGGGGAAATACTGCCTCCAGCCTATTCATTTTCTGTGCTAACCAAAACGGAGCTTCCTCTCATTTGGCGGGTACTTTACCCATAATAGAATGCACAGTCGCAGGATTTTTACCTGGCGTTACTGCATGTGGATGAGCTGGAGCAGCACGAGCTGGGTTTGTATTTAGTGTTTGCATCACAAATTGTACTAATCGTCTATATATTGCTATTAATTCAATATATAAGCGACGAACCTCAGCTACTGCTAAATTTGCAACCGCAGGATGTGGTGTATAGGTGGCCAATAAAGGCCAGGTAGGACCGTCATTACTTAGTAGACCTCACCTTACTGGTAATATTGTGTGGGGTAGGGCGCCATCAAGCCAATTATTATGTTCTTGATAAGATAGAGGTATCTCTAAATATGCGGACGCTCTGTACTGTCCAGGCACATTCGCAGGTGTATGTTGATGAAATGTATTTGTGTTCCCATCAACTGCTGGAAATGTAACCCAAGAGTAAAAAAGTTCTGTTCTATAAGCTGCATGGGCGTCCACGACGAATATGACTGGACCTCCCTGGGCCGTTAGGACATTTGCTAGTAAGTGTGCTGTTAGAGGTTGTCTCATATTAACAGCTATTTGTACCTGATGGGGATTCGCCATGTTAGTGACACTATAAATTCAGAGAAGGCATACCAAAATGTTTTTTTTTCCTTTTAAAGTTCAAGTTTGAACAACCGCCAGTTGTAGTAGGCTTACCTACACAGCTGTGGTGGAAATCCTCAGCACCACGGATGTCTCTGCATAGGGCATTGAGGTGTCATTATATGTAATGAGACAAAGATATACCGGAGGACACAAAAATTAGAGCCTGACCAAACGTTGGGCGCCATGTTGCGTAGGCTCTCATTATTCTAATGAGACTACTGGATTTGAAGCAGCAAGATCATCCACGGTGTGGGAGACTGAGTCTAACCCACTACGGGTAACACCTGTCACTCTAAATCCGGGTTTTGTTCCGGCTAACTAGCAGTGCCTCATCTCTACCAAGAGATAGAGATGATTGGGCAGCCGAGCGACAGAAAGATGCGCAGGATGAAATAATGTTGAAAAAAGATGAAATGGATGCCTTTATTGAATTAAAGGAATGCATGTGCAGAGCTCCAGCTTTAGGTATGCCTGATTACACAAAGCCTTTCACATTGTTTTGTCATGAACGTGATGCATGTTCCTTGTCTGTCTTGACTCAAGCCGATGGCGGCGTAAACAGGCCAGTAGCATATTTTTCAGCTATTTTGGATCCAGTCGCAGCAGCCTTACCAGGATGCTTGCGTGCTGTAGCAGCAGTTGGTATGAGCCTGAATCAAAGTGAAGGAATAGTGATGGGACATCCTTTAACAGTTATGGTCCCTCACTCAGTCGAAATACTTTTGACACAGCACATGACTGGTGCTAGGCTTACAAGGTACGAGACAATAATTTTGGGATCACCTAATGTGCAGTTAAAAAGATGCCTACATTAAATCCAGGAACTTTGTTTCCCAGTGAAAATGTTGAAATTGAAAACGCAGAAGACATCGAACATGACTGTCTTCAAGTGACTGAATTTTGTACCAAACAAAGACCTGATATCAAAGATACTCGATTGGAAGAAAATAATCAGATTATTTTTGTTGATGGTTCATGTTTAAGAGATGCACTAGGAATATTGAAAGCAGGATATGCTGTATGTACAATAACTGGTGTTCTAGAAGCATCTTGGCTTCAAGGAATTTACTCTGCACAAGTAGCGGAACTAGTAGCCCTTACTAGAGCTTGCCAACTTTCCGCATTAATGAAAGCGCACCATTTACACTGACAGTCAGTACGGATTTGGAATAGTGCATGACTTTGGACAATTGTGGTCACAAAGAGGCTTTATGACCTCTTCTGGATCACCAGTGAAAAATGGTAAAAGAATCAAAGAGTTGTTACATGCTATCCAGTTACCAGGAGAAGTTGCAGTGGTAAAATGCAGTGCACACTCGAAATCACAAGACTTCGTTTCTTTGGGAAATGGATATGCAGATCAAGTCGCAAGGTTTTGCTCATTGAACTGCATATTGCTCAGAGACGAATGGAATTTGATAAATGAGCCAGAACTTGAACCAAATGAAGCCTTTGCTCTAAAAGTTGTAGACACACTAGAAGAATTGAAATTCCTACAAAATAATGTTAGTAAAGATGAAAAGCTCTCATGGAATAAATTACAATGGGTAAAGAAACCAGATGATTTGTGGGTTTCAAGTGAAGGGAGATTGGTTTTGCCAGATAGTCTTTTGACGCAAATAGCTAGGCTATATCACGGACAAGCACACATTGGAAGAGATGCCATGATTAGATTATTGAAAATTGATTGGTTTAATCCCAAATTTCGCCAGGTTGCTGAAGCAGTTTGCCATCGTTACGTCATTTGCCAACAAATGAACGCAGGGAAGGGAACCGTAGTAAATTTGAGCTACATTGGAAGAGCAGGTGGGCCGTTTAGCAGGATGCAACTGGATTTCATTGAGATGCCTGTGCATGCAGGCTTGAAATATGTGTTGGTGATTGTGTGTATTTTTACTCACTGGATTGAAGCATACGCTACACGCAGAAATGACAGTCTCACAGTTGCAAAACTACTCTTGAGAGAACTAATACCACGTTTCGGATTTCTGATCTCTTTACATCAGATAGGGGAAGTCACTTCAATAACGAAGTAATCAAATTACTATGTGCAGCATTGAACATTGAAGAAAAATTGCATTGTAGCTATCGCCGTGAAGCATCAGGACTAGTGGAGCAAATGAATGGCACACTGAAGTCAAAAATGGCGAAAATATGCGCATCCACAAACTTGAAATGGCCAGACGCATTGTCTTTGGTGTTAATGTCAATGAGAAACACACCTGATAGAAAAACTGGACTATCACCACATGAAATTCTCATGGGCAGAGCCATGAGACTTCCAGCAGCTCCTGTGAATGCCCTTGTAAATATTACAGATGATATGGTATTGGACTACTGCAAAGGTCTGGCTGATGTGGCCCGCTCTTTTTATCACCAGGTGGAGGCAACCACCTTGCCACCGATCCAAGGTCCAGGACACGCCCTGAAAGCAGTGGACTGGGTTGTGATAAAGAAGCACGTGAGGAAGTCGTGTTTGGAACCCCGTTGGAAAGGACCTTTTCAAGTGATTCTGACAACTACCACCGCTGTGAAGTGTGCGGGAGTTCCCAACTGGATTCACGCGAGTCACACGAAAAGGGTCACATGTCCCACAGAAGAGGAAATTGAAGCACTGAAATTACCAACAACTAACAGGAAAGTACCAGGCACTGAGACAGAACGAAGAGAGCCTGAAAGCGAACAAGAAGAAATTGAGACACAAGAAATATTCACTGAGGAAGACGCAGTCACTCCTTTTGAGGACAACAGAGAAGAAGCCTCAGGAGGTGACAAAGATCCTATCTCAGGTGAAGAAGAAGGAGAGCCTAATAAGAGGAGGGCTTTTCCAGAAGCAGACGATACAGGAGAACAAGGAGAAAAATTGACCGACCTCCCAGGTGAAGGAAACAAGATGGAGCAAAGTCAAATTGTTCTAACTCTTCCGGAACCGGTTGCAGGTCCATCAGGTGAAAACAACGCGAAACGAAGACAAAGCATATCACCAGTAAAATCAAAGACTAAAGAGACATTAAATGAAAACAAATGGCCAGAATTGAAAGAGAAAAGAAAAGAAGTATCTTTCATAACAACATTGAATGAAGAAAAAGACACAGCCAAAGAACAAGACATAAGCGAAGGGGAATCGAAAGGAGATGCAAAATTGAAAAGGAAAAGAATAGCGAACAGAAGATATTCTGGTCCAGAATGGGCATACACAGCCACTAACGATTGGTCAGACGAATTTCTATCCCTTAGTATTGAAAATGAAGAGGCGGAACAACACTTTGGTACTTGAAAAGTGAATTTCATGAGCATTACCGAATAAGACATTGATAACCTGATTGACTTTGAAACCGATTTTGAGACAAAGCTGCTAAACCAATAAGAGACTAAGGGCCAGATGTAGCAAAGAGATTGCGAGTCGCAAATGGCGAAAATCGCCATTTGCGAGGCGCAAATGCCTATTTGCTATGTAGAAATGCATTTTGTGAGTCGGATCCGACTCGCAAAATGCATTTCCGACTCGCAAATAGGAAGGGGTGCTCCCTTCCTATTTGCGACTGAAAGCGCAGTTACCATCCACTTGAAGTGGATGGTAACCCAGGCGCAAACGGGATGGGGTCTCCATGGGACCCCTTCCCCTTTGTGTCTGGAAAAAAAATAATTTTTCAGAGCAGGCAGTGGTCCAATGGACCACCACTTGCCCTGAAAAATACCGAAACTAAAGGTTTCGTTTTTTTTTCAAAGTGCAGCTCGTTTTCCTTTAAGGAAAACGGGTTGCACTTTGAAAAAAAAAAAACTGCTTTATTAAAAAGCAGTCACGGACATGGTGGTCTTCTGTCTCCAGCAGGCCACCATCCCCGTGAGTGCCCCTACTCGCAATGGGGTCGCAAATTGCGACCCACCTCATTAATATTAATGAGGTGGGTCTTTGCGACCCCATTGCGAGTTGCAGAAGGTGTCTGAGACACCTTTCTGCATTCCGAATTGCGACTTGCAATTTGCGAGTCGCAATTTGGAATCTTCCTACATCTGGCCCTAAGCTGCTACAGAAAACCGTGTGAACTTTGACCTCGTTGATCCTTTATATATATATATCTGCAAATTTGATAAACTATCTTCAACTTTCTGATTCTCTATAGATCATGACGGACAATACTACACAAGGACATAAGATGAAATATTGTAATTACATGTGTATTGGTGTAATAATTGCATGTGTACTAATAATTATGGCAATAATTCTTGGAATGCATGGAGGGAATGAAGGAGACACGAATGATGCTTCTACTTTTAAAACTACTACTGAATTAACTCCTTTGAAGAAACTCGAACAAGACGAAAAATATTTACATGACTATACTAACGACAAGAAAGAACTCTCATCTAATGTTTTCTATCGCTTGCTGAGTGAGTATGTTGAGACAATGGACACGAAAGATTGTTATATATGTACACAAATCCCTACATCAGTAATAGAAGGGGTGACATATCATAGCATGCCCCTTACGTATGGAATAACATGTAGTTTGTTACTAACCAAATTTTATGGCCAGGAGTATATTCAATACTTCTATTCCAATCAGGATGTCGTATTTTCATATATCCCCGTAATTGAGTACTTGAGTAAAGAAGCAAGAGATTATTATATAAAATTAGTTAGAGGTTTCTTTGAACCATTGTCACCTTTTTCCACAGTTCACGCTCATAGAGACAACCTTACATGCTTGCTTTTACCCGTAGAGAAAAGCTTTTTAGATCACACTGAAGATAGAAGGAAAATGATAAAGGAAAAATTAGAAAAATAATTACATAAAAGGACATCTGTAGATAACTATGCTTTTTCCGCAATAAAGACACCAGGGAAACTAGCTTTAGATGCATTACATATAGGGAAACTTTGTATATATAGACCTAAATCATATTATGACACAATCTTTGTAGGAACGAGTGAAAGTAAACACGTGTTTTTATTCCAGAGTAAATGGACGTTCATGTTAAATGGCCTAGATCCAGCTACTCCAGGGGTATATTATATTTGTGGACTTAATGCCTATTATCGTCTTCCAAAAGGATGGTATGGGAGATGTTATTTGGGAATAGTATTTCCAAAGATTTATCAAATAGATGACTTAAAGAAATTTCCAAAGCTGTCTGAATTACATCGTATTCAGAAAAGGGAGACAGCTTCTGGTGTGGTAGAAGACATATTTGGAGCAATAACTCCTTCAGTAGGAGTTATATTGAACTCAATCAAAATACGAAAGTTGTCTACTATTGTGGATAACATGCTGACAAATTTCTCAGGAGCAATGATCCTGATGGATACTGAACTTGCTGCAGAAAGAGCTATGACTCTTCAAAACCGGCTTGCTTTAGACTTTCTTTTAGCAAAGAATGGCGGCGTTTGCAAAATGCTTAGTTCACGTCACTGTTGCTCATATATACCAGACAACAGTAAACAAATTAGAAATATGCTTACAAATTTAACTAACGATAGTACAGATTTGAAAGAATTGAAAGAACCAGGAGTATGGGAAAAAGTTGGAGAAGGATTTGCTTCCGCGGGAAATTGGCTCAGCAACATTTGGAACAGAATATTACTGAAAATAGTCAAAGGGATATTAATAATACTAATTTGCTTAATAGGTATTTGGGGAATATGGAAAGCTATTAAAATATTGAAATCAAGAAACAATAGAAGAACTGAAAAGAAAGAACAAAAGGAAATGGTAAATTTATACAGGGAAAAATCAAAGGGAGTAAAAAGGAAAAGGGAAATGATTGAAATGCAAAATTATTAAAACAGAAGTTTAAATGAAATAAAATTTGTGAAAGATTTAATGTGATGACATAATTAGTCATCAAAGGAGGGATTGATGAAGCAGAAAAAGAAAGACTAACAAACATTTATATATCATGTAATAAAATTGTATAAGACAATGTGATTCTAGCAAAGAAAAATAATGTATGTAGAAAATGTGCCCACAAAGTAGTTCGCCATTAGTATGAACAAGCTTAATTAATCATGAAAAACGACAAATGTATGAATATGTCATAATTGAAGCTATATTCTATGATTTTCTCGTTAAAACTGCTATATGCTTAGCTTAAATTTAGCAGAGGCTTTGGCCTAGTTGCCTGGTCTCAATTTTAACTGCGTAGTTTTCACTTGTATTAACAAAAACTTGTTTTGAATCTTTAAAAGCTGTATTTTTTCAGTAGAATGACTAATACACCTATCTTAAAGTTGCGTGCTAGGCAACTTTCATCCCCTTTGAAGCTCAAGGTCAGTTTCTGCAGGTGCAGACAATGAAGACACTGATGCAGAATTAATTGGCAACTTTGTTGCTACTTATGTTCCAAAACTCCAAGGACATCTTATGCGTAGATGAGTATTAAGAGAAAAGACACTATTCATTGGTCAAAGAGAAATCACCCCATGGACCCTCCAATGGAAGAACCTGAAGAAATTGGAACTTTTCTTACTTAATCCCACCGGACGAAGAGAAGCCAGCCATTTTCTTTGATGCCATTTTGAAGCCAGATTTGAGAAGCCATTTTTATGACACTCTGATGCTTTTTCTCTAGCCCAGAGAGAGAGACTTTAAAGAATTCTCACCCTGGAGACTTTAACTTTAACTTTACTTTGCCTTGCCCATACAATAACTTTTGCCCCCCCCCCATTTTCCTTGCTGCTGCAAGGAAAACTTGACTTAAACTTTGCCCCTTAGAAGTCTGCCCCATGCTGATCGAACCGGTACCTGAAGGACGAAGACTTACCTTGAATGCTGATTGTATTTGGTAATTATGAAAGGATAAAAGTACTAATCATAGTGTTTTCCTTCTTAGGTACCAACTGCATATTTTGACAGAGCCTAAGCTAGAAGTTTTCTTAAATTTATGTTGATTAAATTCATTTTGCATGAAGCCCCACATGCCAATGCTAATCAGAAGTTAGTTGAGGTAGTCATTTGATGCACCGTGCTGAATTAAAATCTTGTTATGCTGACCGATGTATGCATTTAGTCAAATTCACTTACTTTTATTAGTGATTTGCATAGCTATATCCGAGTGTATAATTATTCTAGTTTTACGAAGGTTGCGTTTCTTCCGTCGTTATGGACAGCCAGTAATGTTCGTATATGTGTATCATTTGATTTTGAGACTTACTTACATTGCGCTAGCTTTGTTAATATAGGGAAATAAACTCATTAACTTTTAATAAACAGGTGTGGTTATTCATGACTGAAAGGTCATGGTGTGTCAAATTACTGATTTCTGTTTAACTAATTTGTTGATTGATTACTAATTGAGCATTGGTTATTGATTATTAATGAATATTGATCACTGATTTGAGGGATCCGACGATTTCTTTGGATGAGGAGAACTCAACCGGGTCAAAAGGTTCACCTACCTCCGGCATGTCCAAGTATAAGTAATTTACAAGGACTGGACGCGCTATCAGGTGTAGACAGAGACACAAGAAACTTCTGGTTACGCTGTTCTTTGTGAAACTAACAGCACTGCCGTTTTCGGGTCAACCCTGGCAGGGATATTTTCTATACATGAAACACAAAATATATGATGTGCCAATTGTGTTGTAATTACGTTGTCAAGCAACTTTAGCATTTTTGAGCAACTACAGAAAAATCATTTTGAAATGTTGTTCGGTGTTTTACTCACTTATATTTACCAACTCCCACATCAGCAACCTTTTCAAGAGAAAGGTTACCTAAAAATAAATGCAGGTTTAAAGAAATTAAACGATTAAGGTGTTAACAAAATGAGGAGATTGCTTGCTCTCTTGAGGTTCATTCTATTTTCATAAAGCATTACAATTACAAATCCACAGTTTCATTCACTCCATAGTGAGACAAATTAAAATTGAGAAAGGATTTTGATTTATGTAAGCTACAATTACACTTAGAGTCAGTAACATCTGTTGTTTACAGCATGAAGCTTATTAAAACTGCTCAGGATTGAAACTTTCAATGTACTTTGGTGACTGCAGTCACTGTGAGGGGCTTTTGCCCCTTCTCCTACATGCTGCTGAAAAAAGTGGTGAGTTTTAGCAACTTTAAAAGCTTTAAAGAGCCCTTGAGCTGGGCCAGTTTACATCCAATAGACTTGCTATTCCCTTAGTTTTTTTGGTATAAGGTGCACTTGGGGACAGCAGCAGTTCCAACATAGAGGCGGCGGTCGAAGTGCAGTAAAAGAAGTATGGGAACTGTCACACTGCATGTAGTAGGGGAGGGGTCAGTGAGCGTGGGGGTGGGGTCAAGGGCCTGGCTACAAAAACAGAATATTTTGTAATTTTGTTTTTGTTTTTTCACCGTCAGGTAGCTGTACATAAATTAACGTGCAGCTTAATTGAAAAATAAATGTAAAAGTTGTTACTCTGCGGGAAATGCACAACAGTACATTATGAAAGAAATGCACTATAGTACATTATGAAATCTCCATTAGTTAATGCACTGCAGAGGTATGTGTGTGTAACCAGAAAGCCACAGAACTAAATCTTGGGCGGTACAGTGGAGAATAGAGACGTGTATTTTCATTGATATGAGGTCATAGCCTGTGACAGACAGCACTGTGAACACAGGGGCGTAGATTGAGGGGAGAGGTGTTTCAACCCCCTAATAAATGTATTTTCTGCTGAATAGTTGGGTACGGGTGCTTTCAGTCAGGTATGGTGAGGTGTCTGTTGGATTTCACCTGGAATTTTTGCAGGCACACACTGAAAAAAACACACACACTTTCTCTCATCTTTGTTTTGAAAGTCCTAAAAATGTTTTATTTGTGTACACATTTTTATGTTTCTCTCTTTTAGTACTCCTCCCAATCCGTATTAATCTCCCTTTCCATTGCCTCTTAAGCCCCTATCATGTGCCTTGCTCGTCATTTCATCAGTGCTTAATTTGAGCTGGTGGTGTCCGGTGCGGTTCACTGGCACTTATGTTGAGGGCCGGCAGTTAGTCTTCTGCATCAGACATTTACTAGGAGCAAAAGACACATTTGGAAAAGACGGAGGAAAGAAAGATGGAAAAGCATCACAAAGGGAGACAGCAGGAAGCTGCAAGAGTGAGTTGAAGGGCAGGGAGTGGCTGTAAATGGTGTAAAGAGGCTCGAGATGACACACACATTTAAATGCACCATCCGCATGTTTCAAAAGAGAGCTTTGGGCACCAGATCGTTTTTAATTACAAATTAAGCACTGCATGTAATGTATTTTAACATTATATGCCAACGTGCTTGTCGGGAAATCTGAAGCTCACGCCCCCCACCCCAACCTTACTAACCAAGCTACACATCTGTGTCAATATGTAAGTCATTATTTTAAACTTACATTACGCACAGTACAAACTAGACTGCTACAAAATGTGCAAAAGGTTTAAGATAAAATGATGCTTCCAAACTATATATTTTAGCAATAGCCAGACTGTACATAATGCAATTTTTTTACTTTACTGTCCCTTCAACGCCTCCAGGGTAAGTAAGCGCTATATAAATACAATTACAATTGTCAGTAAGATTGGGGGTGTGAGCTTCAGATTTTCCAACAGTCACACAGGTATATAATGTTAAAATACCTTGTAAAACAAGCAGGGTGTATGAAAGGGACTTTAGCGGGAGTGGAAAGACAGGGGAGTAAGTTGGAAGCAATCTCTTGTAAAATTACCAACATTCTTGAAGACCTTCAAAATAGTGAGAGACATTGCGAGAGAGAGAAGAAAAAACCCAGTGAAATCGGATAGAGACCTCATCATACCCCATTGCAACAACTTATTGGAGGAAACACTTATTTGGAGTGTGTGACTCCCAAAGCTACCCCAGAAGCTACGCCATTGGCACTACCACTGAAATACTGTCATCACAAAGCTTGGAGTGATTCAATCAATTAAAACAGTACGGACTCCCAAACATCCTTTACTTTGCAGGTTACTCTTTACAAGTGCAGATTAACACGGAGTGCACATTTGCATTTCTTTCAGGCTAGCAGGCATCATGGCAGGAAGACTTGTTTAGCTGCTGCCTGGCTTTGGTTTCACAGCAAAGGAGACTCACTGAATGGCACTTCAGCTGAAGCATTTACAATCTTGAAATCAACCGTCCCGGGCGGTTGTCTTTTTACAAAAAGTAGGTGAACGGTTTCTCATCAATCAAAAATGTATGTGCAAATCGTGCCCCTCCGATTCCTCCCCCTTTTACCTCCGGGTAGTGGTATTTGTTAGTTTTGGACAAGCCAAAAAGTGAAAGGGAGGGCTGAGCCAGAGGTCTTGCTTGCCTTTTAGTGCCAGAGCACGAGCCGCGCCGTCAAGACATTCAGCAAGTAAATCATCAGGGGTGGCTCCTCCATTATGGCGGAGGAGCGTTGCCCCACTAATGAAAATGCACCCAGATGAAAAATAAAATAGTAATAAACATTATTAGCATTTTATTTTTAATTAACTGGGCAAACCCACATCCCGAGCTGAGTGGCAGGACGGGGCGGGGCCTGCTGAGTCACGTAGGAGTGGTGGGCTGCCTGTGCACTTGTTTAAAGTGTGCATGTCTTTTTGGCCGGCTGTCTTGCGATGGCCAGCCAGACATGCACACTTTAAACTCCTCAACCCAGCTGTTTTGGACAGCTGGGTTGAGAGCAAGCACAGGCTCCCAGTGCCCTTTGGAGTGCTGAGGGAGCCCACTCCATCCAATCCTATTGCTGCTCTCATGCTATGAGAGCAGTGCCAGGATTGCTTAGTGAGGTTGGCTGTGCCCAGGATGGAGAAGAGAACACCAGGACCAAAGCGAGGGTGTGCCGTAGGTAAGTTAGTTTTTTTTTATTTTATTTTTTATGTATTTTACATGTGTTTATATTTTGTATGTATGCCCTTATTCGCCGACTTGCATTACATTACTGTTTTAAACATTTTAACTTTAAAACAATAATGTAATACATGTCGTCATGAATGTAGTTAACATAATTTGCCCGCCCACCATTCTCCATACCTGGCAGCTGCCACTGTAAGTCATACTGTAAATGGCCTGTAAACCATGACACTTTCGAAGTAAACACAGGTTATTTATTGAACACCCCTGCTAGACCACACCTTAGGTTTTTATACACTCCACACCCTGAATTGTGGTCTCAGATTTCATGCAAAATGTAAAGCAGGTGCATCACAAAAGGAGAGTGAGTGGATCACACATCCCACTGTATATCATACTAAACTACAGAAAATGCGATGATAATTGAGTCAGTGTGAGCACAACAACCAGATTATTTGAAAAGCATAATGTTGACCACTAGGGCCATCCTCAGTCCTGCTGTGTAAAGTAAGGGCAGACCATAATCAAAGATCGATCATCTTAATTGTGACCATGGACTATCCTCATTTAGGCCCCTAATGTCTGTTCTTAAATGAAAGATCCAGAGTTGTTCCAAGAATAATAAGAATGTCTCATATCTTTGCTGTGGGATGTGAGTCTCTCAATGACATGCCATTCAAGGTTATTCTCTGTGTGTCTTTTGCCCAAAAAATGTTCTGTCCTCCTCGTCATTTTCAGATATTCTGGGTGTTGTGGTGACCCTGATTTTCTATGGTTTGGTCTGAAATGAAAATGAGACACAGAGAAGTAAAGTAATTTGTATAAGGTCATACAGTGTGGTACATTGATCTCAGTTTTCTAGATCACGCATCGTGTATTCAGCCACAGGATGTATATCTGCATCTCTCTCTGTAGGCAGCAGAAGACTTTGCTTTGTGCAACAGCTGGTGCTGCAAATCAGATGGTGTTTTTTAACTTTTGAAAAGCTTTCTGTTATGGTGGACCCGCTTTCTATGCATTATTTTACAAGCATCCTTGGTTGGAATGAATGAGTGGGTCATAAAGTGATCCCAGGCCTGGGAGAGTTGAGAATAGAAAAGCAGTACTGAGCACCCAGATCTGCATAACTGGGTGTGCATTTGTAAATCAGTGTGATCTGTAACGGCAGAGTGGTATAGTGACCCCTGGCCCTTGATGGGCTGAGGTGCATTGGCTGAATGGTGTGGCCGTCCTAATGCTTGGTGGGTTAATGTGAAGTGAAAGCGTAGCATTTAGATTTCAACCTTAAGCATTACAAACTACCAACCCTAAGGGGGCTATTTACAAATTGCATTTTGTAATACGTTTGGTAGTACTACATAATGCTATTCACAAACTTACATATGGAGTTTTCGTCTACGTCTACGTCATATATTTATATGTGCAGGGAACTCTGCCAAGACTGCAGAGTCACCACACGTACATATACATTTAAGAAATAAGGGGGTTATTACAACTTTGGAGGAGGTGTTAATCCGTCCCAAAAGTGACGGTAAAGTGACGGATATACCACCAGCCGTATTACTAGTTCCATAGGATATAACATCTTTCTAAGTTTTCCATTTCTTTTGAGGTGGAATCATTTGAGCAAGAGGAGAGAGAGAGGGTTTACAGGGTAAGGATCAACCTCTTTGGTAAGTCCTGGGCAGGTGTCATTGCCAGATACTATTTCCCACCTTATGTGATCCTGGGCATGGTTTCTGACTAGGAGCAGGAGCTGGATTCTCCAACAATCCATCCCAGCCTAAGCCAAAACACAGGCTGCACTATATTTTGTGGCCACTCGGTTTTCCAGTGAGGCTTTCCAGGGGGGCCTCCCCTGACAAAATTGGTATCCCACTGGTA
The DNA here is from genome assembly GCF_031143425.1 of Pleurodeles waltl. Taxonomy (NCBI): domain Eukaryota; kingdom Metazoa; phylum Chordata; class Amphibia; order Caudata; family Salamandridae; genus Pleurodeles; species Pleurodeles waltl. The sequence goes on from NC_090443.1 coordinate 958,830,755, forward strand.
TCTCACCTAGTCAGTGAACTGCTCTGCCTCCTCGAAGCTCCACCAGCAAGTAGAGCCCTTTGTTCCTCTGACTTTTGTCAGGAGTTCGAGGCCCTCCTCCACCTGCAGGCTTCTGCCAACTCCTCATCCCTGGTGTCTAGTGGGAGAGCTCTGCTCTTCTACTAGGCTGCCCTCTGCCTGTCTTCTCCTTTTTTCTTCTTTTACCTCTGTTTCACTCTTTGTGTGCTTTTCCTTCCATGTTCTGTCCCTTTTGTCTTTCGCTTTCTGCGTTTTCACTCTCTCCTCCCTGTTTCTTTCTCTTCTCACTCCGCTCTCTCTCTCTCATTCTCACTCTCCGTCCTCCCTCTCCCTCGTGCCTGCTGCCCCTGTCCCCTGATCTCTCACACTGTATCCCCGACCCTGCTTCCTCACGGCCCGCCCCCTTTTTTCATGCCGTTTTCGCCCCTGCCTCCTCGTAGCTCCACTGGCAAGTAGAGCCCTTCGTTCCTCTGACCTCTGTCAGGAGTTCGAGGCCCTCCTCCACCTGCAGGGTTCTGCCTGAGCCTCATACCTGGTGTCTAGTGGGAGAGCTCTACTCTTCTACTGGGCTGCCCTCTGCCTCTTGTCTCCTTTTTTCCTCTTTTGCCTCTGTTTTACTCTTTGTGTGCTTTTCCTTCCTTGTTCTGGCCCTTTTATGTTCCTTTTGTCTTTAGCTTTCTGTGTTTCACTCTCTCCTCCCTGTTTCTTTCTCCTCTCACTCCGCTCTCTCTCTCACTCTCGCTCTCCCCCCTCTCTCACTCCCCCACCACTGCTGCCCCCGCCTGCCTCCTCTCTCTCGCGCTGTATCCCCATCGCTGATGCCGCATGGCCCGCCCCCCTTTTTTTTTTTGCGCTGTTTTCCGCCCCCGCCTCCCAGCTGTCCTCTCCTACCCCCTTCCCTACTTAATGGCAGCCGCGGGCATCAGGCACACCAAAGGCACGCCTAAGGCAAGCCCGTCTACACCCGTCTGCGCCTGGACCGCGCCCACCGCCAGAACCCCTGGTTCTCGCTCCCCCCGCCGCTGCGACGCACGATGCCGCTACAACGCCATCACCCTCCACGCACTCAATGTCAGCCGCTCATCTACCTGCCACCAGGCCACCCCGAAGCTCACTCGTGGACCCTTCTCACGTACATCCTACTCAACATCCGCTTCGTCCACAAACACGCCATCGAACTCTGGAACCTACTCGACTCAGCCTCCACGGACGTCGCCTTCCTGACCGAGACCTGGATGAACCCCTTCTCAGTGCCCGAAATCGCCATAGCCATCGGCTACAAGATCACCCGTAGGGACCGCACCAACAGACCAGGAGGAGGTATCACCATCGTCCACAGGAATACCCTCAGAATCACGACCAGCACTGAAGACACCCTCAGCGCCGCTGAACACCTACACCTCCATATCCACACTGATCCAAACACCACCCTTAGAGGGACCCTTGTCTACAGACCCCCCCGGACCTTGACAGCAGTTCAGCGACAACATCACCGACGTCGTCAGCACGCATGCCCTTGCATTCCACAGACTACATACTCCTTGGGCACCTGAACTTCCACCACGAGAACACCAAAGATAGCAACTCCACCACCCTGCTTGACAATCTCGGACTGAAGCAGCTCATCATAACACCCACCCACTCCGCAGGACACACGCTCGACCCCATCTTCTCCGCTAGCAAACACGTCTCCTTCAGCCACACCACCGAACTTCACTGGACCGACCACAGCTGCATCCACTTCACCTTCGAGAAACCCACAACGCACCACCACCCGCAGCAGATTCCCTGCTTCAGCTGGAACAAGGTCACTGAAGACCAGCTGATCACCACCCTCTCCCAGAACCCACCAATTGACACCACCAACACAGACACAGCCGCCCGCAACCTCAGGCAAAGGATCTATGACTGTGCCAACACTCTTGCCCCGATCAAGAAACCTTCAAACAGACGCACTGACAGAAAGGTCATCTGGTTCACCACCGACCTCCAAGAATCCAAGCAAATATACCGAAGACTCGAGAAGAAGGGGCACCAAGAACAGACAACCAGAAAGCCCTCAAGAACGCCATCCGCAGACACCACCAACTCATCCAAACGGCCAAAAGAACCTCCTTCAAAAAACGCATCGACAGCAACGCACACAGCTGTAAAGAGCTCTTCAACATCGTGAAGGAACTCTCCGACCCCGGTTCCAATGCCAACGACATCCCACCATCGCCAAACCTCTGCAACTCCCTAGCTACCTTCTTCTACTGCAAGATCGCAGACATTCATGACAGCTTCAATACCCAGACCCCCGTCAACCACCGACACCACAGACTCACCGCCGCCCAGCCACACCAACCCCCTGCTCTCCTGGACCCACAACAACGACGACAACACCATCAAAATCATGAACACCATCCACTCCGACTCACCATCCGACCCCTGCCCTCACCGCATCTTCAACAAAGCAAGCTCCATCATCGCACCTCAACTCCAGAAGATCATCAACAGCTCCTTCGAGACTGCCACCTTCCCGGAGAGCTGGAAACATGCCGAGATCAACTTCCTCTTCAAGAAACCCACGGCGGACCCAAAGGACCTCAACAACTTCCGGCCCATCTCCCTGCTCCCCTTTCCGGCAAAAGTCATTGAGAAGATTGTCAACAGACAACTGACCCACTTACTCAAGGAGAACAACACTCTGGACTCGTCCCAATCCGGATTCCCCAGCAACCACAGCACCGAAACTGCCCTCATCACCGCCACTGAGGACATCAGGACCCTACTTGACAATGACAAAACCACGGCCCTCATCCTCCTGGACCTCTCGGCCACCTTAAACACTGTCTGCCTACGCACATACCTCAACGACACAGGGATCCACGTCAGAGCCCTGGGCTTGATCACATCATTCCTCACTGGCAGAACCCAGAGAGTCCGCCTTCCTCCATTCTGCTCTGAAGCCACCAAGATCATCTGCAGCGCACCCCAAGGGTCATCCCTCAGCCCGACCCTCTTTAACGTTTACATGACACTGCTCGCAAACATCATCCGATCAAACGGCCTCAACATCGTCTCTCTAAGCTGATCCTCTCCCTCACCAAGAACCCAGCCACCACCAAAACCAACCTCTACGACGGAATGAAGAACAGCTGCCTGAAACTGAACTCTGACAAGAGTGAGGTCCTCATCCTCGGCTCCACCGCCTCCACCTGGGATGACTCCTGGTGGCCTGCCACACTGGGAACCGCACTGACACCCACCGACCACGCACGCAACCCGGGGTTCATCCTGGACTCATCGCTATCAGTGACCCAGCAAGTCTACGCCGTCTCTTCCTCCTGCTTCAATACCCTCCACATGCTTTGGAAGATCTACAGATGGATCCCCACCGGAACCAGAAGGACGGTCACCCAAGCCCTCGTAAGCAGCAGACTGGACTACGGCAACACCCTCTATGCTGGAACCACGGCCAAGCTCCAGAAAAGACTGCAACGCATACAGAACGCCTCTGCATGGCTCATTCTGGACATCCCCCACCACAGCCACATCACAGCCCACCTGAGAGACCTACACTGGCTCCCCATCAACAAGAGAATCACGTTCAAGCTTCTCTCCCACGCTCACAAAGCACTGCACAACGCCAGACCAGAATACCTCAACAGACGACTCACCTACACCCCAACCCGCTGACATTGCCCTCGCCACCGTTCCACGCATCCATAGAATGACCGCTGGTGGCTGATCGTTCCCCCACCTCGCCGCCAAGACATGGAACACCCTTCCTATCCACCTGCGACAGACACAGGACCTGCTAACCTTCAGGAGACACCTCAAGACCTGGCTGTTCGAGCAGTAGCAGCACTACCCCCGCCCTCAGCGCCTTCAGACCCTCACAGGTGACTAGTGCGCTTTAGAAATGCTATGATTGATTGATTGATCTCACTGGCAAGCCAGTCTCGATGTTAACATCATGTACTGAGATGCACCAACAGAAGAGTCCCCCACTTTAGTGCGTTGCAACACTCACTGGTAAGTAGGCAATGATAATTCTGTGCTTCTGCTCACTTCCATCACGTTTTAGACACAATTGGCTGCACCCATGTGACACTTCAGCCACCTTGCCACACAGCATACCTTTTCCGCAACAGGCACCGCTGTCACTCTATTAGCGTGCAGACTGTCTGCAATGCTAGGGGCTGCTTGACTGATGTGTTTGCTATTGAACACATTTTTGTGGTCCTCAAGTCGCAATTCACAGCTCTTGACCGTACCATGTGGGTACTGGTGTAGTCCTCAGAAGTTGGGTGGAAGATTGTTATAGCCTGACATGTGTTGCACACCATTGCCAGACAACTGGGCTTCCATATAGTTGTTTACCCTGGCCTATTGCCATATCCGAAGAGCCGAGTTGGTCCTAGTTAAGAGGTCAGGGTATGCCAGGGCATGATCGTCTGGTCAACTCTTTTTTTTCACTTTAGACTGCTAGTTAGTTTGGTTCCTGCATTTACGTGGTTGGACAGTCTTTGTCAATTATGAATTGTGGACATCTAAAACACTGTTAATACATACCATCCTGAGACAACTCTGGACATTGAATATTGTTTCCAACTAACATACTGGTTCAAGTGAAAAATTTCTTTATATGTTCCCAAACATTGTATCACTTATCAAGACCAATATTCCAACCCAATCTCATGTACAATACTCATGTTTAGGGAACTTATTATTAAACCATAACTAAACACACATATGTTAGTACCAGAAAATATCTCTGCCTATAACTTATTAGTCTTTAACCCTTCTGTGTTTTTGATTACATGTACAGATTCTCTCTCTTACGTGCAGAGTCTCCACACTGCGTGCATAGGTTTTCCTCTGCGCGTGAAGTGGAGTCTCCACACTCTGGACAGAGATCTCCCCCCATTGCAAATAAATACGAAATGACATACAGGAAATAAGGAGGATGAAGTCAGCCATTTTGTTTTCGGTGTGAGCCATACTCTCTGCCAAGAATCATCCTCCTCCATCCTCCTTGCTCCATATTCATGCCCCCAACATGACTAAGGTACTTGAATGGAAGGCCTACCTTCACCCTCTTTTTTGGAATCTAAATTAAATATCATCACGTAGTGGGCCATAGACAAGTACCGTCAGCTTTATGGGGGACCAGAAAATGAGGTAAGCAGTGCAGCACAGGCTCAGATCTGGTGGGACATTGTCATGCGCTACAGTGCAGTGGTTGTGTACACCGAGTGAGGGAAGCTGTGCCATGACCGTTGGGAGGACCTAGGTCGCTTGGCATGTATTAAGGTCCAGGACATTATGAGCTTGTCCTGCTAGCCACATATACAGCACCCCAGCATGACACCACTGTACCAGAGGGTGCTGAAAGCTACCTGGTCAACCATCCATGCGCAACTGGAAGAGTTTGATCAACAGAGAGACTGAAGTATGTGTCTTTGGCACATAGGTGTATGTGATTTTTGAGACTGTAGCCCTGTCATGTGTTTACTGTGAGCTTTGTCATAACACTACTAATTATATTTAATATGTTTCCACTAGGCGGAGGTTCCGCCCACTCGACTACCCCAATATCCATTTCTTGTATGGAGACGGAGATTATAATATCTACATTAACTAAGAAAGCAAGGCAAGATGATCTTCAGGGTTTGGGATTAACCACATCAGGCGTAAAATTTATATTCTGTAATGTGGCAGGCCTGCGTAGCAAAATCGAGAATGAGGTCTGGTTAGAATTTATTAGACCCTTTCCTTGTGTTTGTCTACAGGAGACCTGGTCTATAGATCCTATCCACATAAACGGATATAGGACATTCCACACTCCCGCGATTCCCTCTGTGCGGGGTAGGTCGAAGGGAGGTTTGTGTACATATATTTCTAATACTCTTGACTCAATAAAGGTGATTAGCCTAATTTCCAATACGTTTTATCAACTGATCTTATGGGAACTAAAAAACGCAGTGCACCTAGTTATTATTAACTTTTATAAAAATGCCCCTCCACATAAACCTCATATATGATTAGACAAATACAGGATGACCTGGAACGTGCATGTGACTCAACACGTAAAGAAACTTTCATTGTATGGGGAGGCGATTTCAACATTCACCTGTGTACTCAACAAGCTGAGAAAGTTTGCTGCCTCTATAGAGGAGGAAATGACGACCAATTTCATTTTAATCACAATTACTATGGTAGTCTATTGAATGATGCATTATTCAAATTTGACCTATCTCTCTGCAATGGACTATATGATAGTAAATCACAGCTTAAACCTATTTTTAATGGCAGATGCGCAAATACTACAATAGATTTTATATTAATATCCAATAACTTTGTCTTTGGCGCATCCAAGTATAAAATCTACGACATTGCGCTCAGTGATCATTACCACCAAAGTATACACCTTGCATTGCCTCAAGCCATAAACAATCACAAAGGAGCCATAGAAAATGTAGCTAATATTGAATTGGGCACTAGAAATGGATATTTCCTACGGTGGTCACAGATTGAACTAACAGACTTCACAAAACAGCTGTTGAGCGATTATGCTAAAGAGATTGAAATTTGCCTCACAGATAACACAAAACCACAGGATTGCATCAGAGCGTTTACAGCACTATCTATGGGAATTAAAAAGTCACTCACAGTAAGTGTGGAACAATCTAGACTTCGGGAAAAAAAAAGGGTGGTTTGACACTGAATGTACATGGGCTCATAAGAAACTTAAACAGTACCTACATCTGAAAAATCCAAACAAGAACAAGATTATTATTCTCAGTTATGAGTTTAAGAAGGCCGTAAAAAAAAGGAAAAAATTCTTAAAAGATAAAGCTTGGAACACCTTGTACGATGCAAGCCTCCAAAACAATAATGTTATATTTTGGAAGGTTGTAAATTCTCCTCTGCTGGGGCGAAAGCATGTCACCAAGTATTGAAACAGCTATTACGGAAAAGGAATGGGTTACCCACCTCTCCAAAATATATTGTCAGGAAAAAGCAACCCCAGACATAGAAGATCATAGACTCGACTCCCAGCCCATTACTCTACCATTTAGCTTAAATGAGGTCATTGATGCCATAAATGCCAGTAAGAGTGGAAAAGCACCAGGTCCAGATGGAGTCCCAGTTGACATCTACAAGTCTAACATTGCGCCCTGGGCCCCTTTACTGACACAGGTTCTACGAGCTTGCTGTGCCACAGCCTTTATCCCTACCTGGGCAGAGTCCATTATCGTCAATATTTACAAAAGGCGATCGTCAAAATCCTGCATGTTATAGACCAATCTCACTCCTTGACACCCTTGCTAAGATTGCAGGGCGCATTATCCTGAATAGAATGAGGGATTGGGTGGAAAGTAATAACATTTTAACGGACTTACAATACGGTTTCAGGTCAGGGATAGGAACTGTGGAGCAAACTCTGAACTTAGACATCTTGATTGGCAAATATACAAAGGCCAAGACAGGAAACCTATACCTCGTATTTGTAGATCTCACGTTGGCATTTGACTGTGTAATTCACAGCAAACTATGGTCTATTTTGTTGCAAATGGGGGTAGACAAAACAATAGTTCATTTTATTAAGGAACTATACTCCGAAAGTAAAGCAAGGGAACGTTTTGGGACACAAGGGTAGTGCACCTCTTCTTTTGCCTTAAATCAGGGGGTACGACAAGGCTGCACCTCTCCTGTTTTCCTTATATATAAACAAACTGGAGTCTGTATTATCTACTGCAGGTAGAGACCTACCACAAATCGTCTCTCGACCGATTCCAGTTCCCATGTACGCCGATGATGCCGTTCTTATGGCACGAACCCCAGTGGCTCTGCGGCTCCTACTGGGAACTTTTGTTAATTATATGGAAGAATTAGGCCTCAAAATAAACCGCTCTAAAACATACACTATGAAATGTGGTATAAAATCTGCAAAAAAAACCTGCGTTACAATAAAGGGTGGTAAACTAGATGACACAGAAACATTTTCACACCTAGGAATCATGTTTGATAATAAAGGTATTTGGTCAAAAGCAATTAGCTCTAGGAAATTACAGTTTGTAAAAACCATCATGGCTGTAAAAAACATTTCCAAAAAAGTTGGAAGGATCACTCCAAAAGACATTATGACAATCTACAATGTGAACTGTGTCTCTGTTGCACTGTATGGGGCAGGCCTATGGGGATATAGAAAATGTAATGCTCTGCAGATAGCAGAAAATGACTTTTTAAAGTCTATCTTAAGCGTTCCAAAATCGACCTCAACTTTTGCGTCCCATTCAGATATGGGGGTTACATATATTACAGATCTAATAAGAATGCAACCCGTATTACTCTGGCACAAAGTCTGGACCTCGGAATTTGTGAGTCTGAATAGGGCGATTATAGCAGACGCTCAATCACTAAGCCACCCATTGCAAATTCCATGGCTGGAGTACATAAAGAATTTCTTCATGGACCTGGGCCATCCTGAGTATTACTTTACACCAGAAAAAATGGAAACACTTTCCAAGAATGACTTGAAAAAGACTTGCCTCACCCACTTGGCCATCTTGAGGTGGGCCACCGAAGCAAAGAAACCTAGTGTGATGAGGAATCTTTTGATGCAGCAAACGGACGGCATGGAACCATATTTGAAATATGTACTGAATCCGAGGCATCGATATGTTCTTACACGCCTAAGACTAGAGACATTCCATCGACTTGTCAGCTTTCCACTTATTGACGACTGGCGTCCAGTCTTGGAGAAATGTCCCTGTGACTCAGCGTCGACACAAAGTACAATGCATAAAATTTTATTCTGTACATTATATACCGATCAGAGAAAAGTCTTTGTGATACCACTTTTGAAATTTCTGCAAATACAACAATGTTGCCCGGCTTTTCTTTACCTGTTGACTCTTCCTTCAGTTCAAATTTGTAATGGTCTTGCGGTTTATTTGTGTGCAGTCATGAAGGCTAGAAAATATCTTTAGGCAAGCTTGAAGAGGTTTTTATCCTAGAAATTATTTTAGCTAAGTTACAAGACTTCTATTTATCTAGTTTTTTATTGCTTTTAAGAATAATTGATTTTGGATCTTTGTATTGAACTTTTTGATATAGACTATAGCTCTTAGCAAGATGTTATGAGTATACCTTTATTCTTGTTTAAATCAATACTAAACTTTTGTTGTTCTTAATAAAAATTGTACCCAGCTTTTAGCATTGAACTTCATGATATAGGTCACAGCTTGTAAGAAGAATTTATGTAAATATGTCTTATTTTACTCTATTTTAACTTGAATGTTAACTGGTGACACATGCATTTTTTTTTGTGTTTATGATTGTCGATAAACAATCGAATAAAGTATTTCACACACACAATATGTTTGTTGTTGTATGAAGTTTTGAAAGATTACATTTAATGACACGCATATTTGTTCCCTGTTTTTTTTTTGGGCTTGAATACTGATCTGTATTTAACAATATGGTAATGCTGACATTGTGTTCATTTACTCTACTTCCTAACCACCATGTGTTTGTGATGCTTTATTTTCACACAATTGCTGAATAATGTTAGGAATTTTTGATATCTAAAAATATTGATAAGTTCTGCCTTGTTTAAAATGCTTTGGAAGCTGGTGGGAAAACTGTTTCCTTAAAGCTGACCAATGTGTGGAACATATTGTGAACCTACATTAAATAGATTTAAACTGTGATTTTACATAACTCAGTTATATCCTACCTCTTCAGCTAGTTTAAATGGCTGCTACCACAGCCCTATTGTGAATTAGCAATTTTTAGGCCTGCAGATTCACAACATTTTAATTTGAAAGCACAGGCTAGTGAGAAGTTTGGTAAAGTCTCTACGTTGTGAGCTACAAATATGTAGATATGCATTATTGATTCAATGATTTACCAAAGTATCTTTTTTTTTTACATTCTTTTTCAAACAATCTAGGCTGGTCAAGGAGGAACATAGTAGAACTGAGCAAGAAGAGACATCCTTGGCTTGGAGATGGGCATGACCTGTGGCTACAACAAGTGAGGAGGAGGAGACCACCACCAGCTTGGGTAAAGCCTTTGCCTGGAGACTTACTTGATCTGCCTCCAAGAGAATTGAGGAGGAGGCTGAAGAGACACTGGCGGCAAGAGGGTGGAAGTAGGTGTGGGCGCTACCAACCAGAAGGCAGAAGTTGTTGGTTCTCCTCCTGGTCAGGAAGATTAAGCAGTGCTGTCCCTAGAGCAGGCCCCAAAACCATCAGGGCCTGCCACCCACCCCCTTCTTAACTACTGAGACCCCTGTTCCATCGGAGCTTCAAGCTGCAGCCCATGCATAGTCTCCTTCTCCTAGTGCCCACCCAGAAGGGCTAGATTGTTAGGAATGCTTGAACCCAAAATACCCCTCACCACTCTTGTGCTGCCTAATCCCTCCCACCAGATTCAATATCAATGGCAACATTCAAGGAGGCTGTGATGCCATTAGACCAGGCCCAGGGAGCATACTCTTGGGACATCTGGGACTCTATTGGAGAGGTCCATGTACTCCAAAAGATGGTCTCTGGGCAGCTACAAAATTTAACTGGCACCATGACTCCTTACCTGTAGCAATTTTGTCTCATCTGCCTCCCCAGCCCGCCCCCACCTCCCAATTCATCTTTTCTTTCCACACTGTTTGCCTTGAGACCCCTTATTTTGTTTCTTCACATGGGGTGTCTGGTCCTGCCACAGCCAGCCAATTTACATTTGCATCGGAGGAGTATCTGAGCATTATTATAAAAACTGAGAGTGAGGATGGTCAATGATTTTTGCCCCTAAGCCAAGACCCGGAGTTTCACATGTTCTCTGGCATGAGGGGTTGACTTTATTTTTTAGGACTGGACTCTTGGTTTTAGATCCATTACAGACTCTGGGATTTTTTTATTACCCTTTGTTTGTAAACTGGTTCCCTAATTATGGTGGTCATTACAACCTCGGCGGTCTTTTCACAAGACAGCCGAGGGACCGCCGTGCGGAAGACCGCCAGTAGTGGCGGTTTGCCGCTCGGCGTATTATGACCGTTGGCTGCCCTCCGTTGTTTTTCCAACGGAGAGCCACCAACAGCCATACTTGTGGGCGGAGGGGAAGTGGAGGTTGCTCCACCTCCACACCAACAGAACACCGCCCAGCTAATCACGTCCTGTGATTCTGCGCGGCGGTGTTCTGTTGGCGGTGTGGTGTCGGCGGAGCTGCCCCCATGGCTCCCGTCCCCTCCCGGCGGATCGACGGAACAGGTAAGTCGATCGTCCTTTAGGGGAGGGGAGTGCGGGGGTGTTGTGTGTTGTGTGGGTGCATGGGGGTGTGCGTCTGTGTATGTAGGGGGGTGTGAGTGCATGTATGCTTGCGGGGGTGTTGCATGTTTTGTGAATGAGTGCGTGTATGTCTGTAGGTAAGTCTGTGTGGATGTGTGCGTGAATGTGGGTGTACGTGTCTGACTGTGTGTGTGGATGTTGGCATGTATGTCGGTGTGTGTGCGTGTATGTGTGTTGGTGGTGCCTGCATGCATGTCGGTGTGTATGTGTAAGGTAATGTCGGGGATCGGGGTGGGGAGGTGGGCCCTGCCACCTTTGGGGGGGTGGCAGGGGTGGTGGGGGGTGTAGGGGATGGAGTCGGGGTGGGGGTGGGGGGAGGGGGAGACCCCTATCAGTGCCAGGGAAGGAATTCCCTGGCACTGATAGTGCTTACCGCCATGGATTTCATGGCGGTTCCTACCGCTGGAAATCCATGGCGGTAAGCCGGGTCACAATACCGGCGGTGGTATTGTGACGGCCGCCGGGCTGGAGACCCAGGTCTCCAGACCAGCGGTCGTCTCCGCCCTGGCGGGCGGAACGGAGAAGCGGCGGATGACCATGGCAGTAACCGCCATAGTCATAATACTCAAAAAAAGACCGCCAGCCTGTTGGCGGTCTTACTGCCGCTTTAACACCGTCCGCCAGGGTTGTAATGACCCCCTATATGTTTTTGTTAAAAAATATATTTCTATAAATAATTTAAACTCTAAGGAAAATCTTTCTTGAATTTACAAATTATAATGTATGATTCATCATATGTCAGCCAAAGATAATGTTTTGCGATTCAGATGATACTTTCTATATCTAAGTGCAATTGTAAAATGTATTTCTCTTTGAAAATGGGCAAAGAAGATAACATAGATACCACTATGCTCTGTCAAATCGCTGTTGTGGCTGAATGGGCTCAGGTGCACTCACTACTGATCAGGCTTTCCCTTTTCCCCAGTCTTCTGAGTCCAACACATATTTTTAAGACCCATTTGGTCACACACTAAATCTCAGATAGAAAGCTTAGAAAGGGATTTATTACAGACTCGGAGTTAGACTTACATAATGAGTCTCAGAAACATGCTATATGTAAAGAATCCCCTAGGAAGAATAAAGCATCAAACAATGCTAAATTTCACCAATATATAAGAGAGCAATATCTCAATGGCAACAATAGAGAAAATAAGGAAAAAGTTATGATGTCTTGAATTCAGGCTCAGATTTTTCTGCCTAACCATCGGATCTAAATTCCTAACTATTCTAATAAACTAAAGAGGAGTTTAAAGAAGTGTCAGCATTACAGAAATCTCAGAAGCTCTGACAAGAGTGATGTGCGTAGCATAAAGCCACTTAATCCAGCAAAGGGAAAGAGGTCTGTACCTCTCTAGAGGTTTTGCTCAAGTCAAGAGGCAAAGGGAATCTGAATCTTGGACTAACTAAACAAGACTTTAATCAACCTCCAAACCTCCCTGTAGCTGACATCACAGCCATGGAAATTTCCACTGACAGGAAACAGTTGTGAATTGTATTCAGTTAGCCTTCATCCTCTTCAGAGAACATCTGCACGACCTTGGATTACTCTCATGTTCAGGAATCCAAAAGAGGAGTTTGTTCTCACAGCTCCTCCTTACGGCTTCACTTCCTTGGCAACCCATCCTCATGCTACCTTATCTATGCTTAACAATGCAATTCTCATTAACTGAAGACTGGTACAGAGGCATTGGAAATCAAAGGATTGAACAACAAGAACAGACCATTGCATTGAAAGATTAAACGCAAAGTAAAACACAGGACTTAACTCCTGTCCTGTCAATAAACTTTTAACACGCATCTAATTATGAAGTTATACTTGAAATTCTCATAAACACAATATAAGGAGAACATGGTTATAGGAATATATCATTTGTAAGACATTATAACACCAAGACGTTTGAAAAATATTTGCATAGATGCGGTTTATATAAGATATTCACAGACTTCTGCTTATATGTGTACTTCAATAATATGGCTTTGCGGTGTACCACGTTTACATGAAAGCAGTTTACACATGTTATATATGTAGCTGATAGCTCTTCTTCAGAGCATATTGGTGGAGCCAAGATATGCTCTTTCACTGCCAGGGTAGTGCAGTGGTGCATCCTAGCCATCAGTGCTATGACATGTACCTTTAGAGTAGAACAAAGATAAGTGCCAGTTTTAAGGGTGAGGTGGACTGGCAGAATAGCATGTGGGATTAGACCAAGATGGGATGAGGCTGGGTTCACTGACCGAGCACGGGCCTAGTTTATAACAAGGACACAAATGTGATAATAATTCCGTTCTGGATTATTTAATTGGTCACAACCATACTGTGTTTTAAAACATCTTATACATTTGAGGCATCTCCTGCAGAGATCTTTGTGTACTCAGCATGTTAATTTAACTTTGCACCACTGTGAAAGCTGAATTTATTACTAATGATTTTCATGTAGTTTGGATTAAGAATTTAACTAATATAGAAGGTAATGTGCGACTTGGAAATTATGCCTACTTTAGTGGCTATCATTAAATATGAAGTGTTTTTATTAAATGAGGAATAATAATAATTAAAGTGTATACATTTAGAAAATTGTAGTAGTATGTCATATTAGTGATGTTACATTATGTATTTTAGCTTTATTAATTATAGGCCTTAAGTTAGTGAGGTTTGGGCCTAGTCCGCACAGCCTCATATTGAGCTGCACTGTTTAATAAAATTGTGGGAATGTATATTCTGAAAAATAGAGATGTATTGTTCACAATCTGTTGACCAAACGTTAGCAGATGTCTTTGACTTTCTCATGAGAACTGACTGCTAGAATGTCTTGTAGTAGAAATAGTTATTTTGTATAGTTTGATGCGTGAGACAGCGATGTTCACAGGAGCTAACAATGGATGCACTGACTGGAGTACAGATGGATACAAAAAGGTTACCTGATTATGGGAACAGAAGAAGAGGAGCCAATCATCGACGTGTGAAAGACAGTTTAGTTATATCTCAGATTTGGGTTTTTATTTCTATTGGACTAATTGTAAACATACGATTTCCTGACCAATGGCAGTGTGGGAAGTTGTTTAGGACATTCTAACTTAAACCGACTGCAAAGAGGAGAGGTGCTCATTCTATTCTGTTTGAGGAGCTGAACAGTTCCTGAGGACTTTATTTCTATCTTTAACTTTATTGCTTAAGTTTTCTAATGCTGAATGCTGATCCCTTAGACATTATTACTTAAATGATTCAGATAGCTTAGAGTCCCCGTCTCTGAACCATTCCCTTTCACTTCCATTGCTGAAGCTGACCGAACCGATGTTCAACTGACGAAGATAATCACAGCTTGCTGATCCATACGAGGAAAGGTATAACAAATGCTATTGTTCTTGTAGGTTATGTTCTTTGTTTCTAGGTACCAACCGCTGTTTCGATAGAGCCAAGTTAGATGACTAAAATTGTTTTGCATGAAGCCCAAACATGCTATTCTAATCTGAAAATTAGATAGGGAGACACTGGAAATGGAAAAACTACTAAAACTACTACAAAAATATTTTATTGTTCATTTGCTGAACCTAGATGTATGCCATTTCTATTGTGCAGTCGTTCTTGCTATTAATTTGTACTGTGACTCTTGAATGTTTAATTGTCAATGCATTAGACAAAATGAGATTCTTTAGAAGATTTGGTCAACCAGTGTTGTCTGTGTATGTATTCCAGTTGGTTGTCAGACTAATTTACGTGACATTAACATTATTAATATAGGGAAATAAACGTTAGAACTTTTACATGAAAGTGTGGTTATTCATGGCCAAATGGGTCATGGTGTGTGAATATTACTGACTTCAAAGAGTAATTGATGATGTTTATTGATTATGATGATGTAATTGCATTGTATTTGGGACTTATGGTGGAATCACTCAAAGCATAGCCAAAAGGTCTATCGAATCTTTAACGCGTCCCCTTATAAATTAACAATAAGCGACCAAATAAGGTCAGACTCGCTAACACCACCAGTGAAATACCTATGTTGATTATTGCCCTTGCTGGTGAGATCTGTCTGCAGTCTAGTCACATCTTTGACTTATCAGAAAATAGCAAAGAGAGGTAATGTGCCCACTGCGAACCACAGGCAGGGTGTAACTGTTGATAATATTTAACACTGCAAGATATACGGAACTCTAATTTTTTCACCTGAAATCTCAAATCATCCACGTTTTTAAGTATTTGATTTTCACCAAGTTCTTTATCAAAAGTAGCATTAAAATGCGCCATTCACCCTTTGTTATTTCTGAAATGTTCTACTCTACTCTCTCAGAGTCAATGTCGTCCCAAACTTTTATGCCCCACCACTTTAAAAAGTCACCAGATGCCGCTGGTTGGAAAGCATATTTCATCGCAACAGTTTGAAGCAGGTTTGTGACAATTTCATGACGCAAACCCAATGCAAACTGTTAGTAAATATGGGCCTCTGTGCCTATAGGGAAATAAGGTGATACATAAGGCCCTAGCATTACCTCTCCATTTCAAGTTTCAAGTTTCACCCCTCCGAATGGGAGATAACTTAATTTGACCATGTTCTGTGGTTCAAAACTCAGAATGTTGCATTTTTTCCTGCACAAATTCTGACATTTCCCTCTAAAGTTGCAAAAGATGTAATTGCATTTCATGTGCAAAATCCGGTTTGTGCCAGAATTGTGATTAATGTGGTCCTTAGAACAATAGCTTAAGTGGAGTACTGTGTATAATGACTACACCTGCTTTACTGAGCACTAAAATAGCACCTCTAATATGTCATTTATAGATTGGCTGAAGTCACCATTGCAATCTCTGTGTATTTGTTAGTGGTGCCCGTCTTTGCAACCCAGCAACCCTCAGCTGTCAGATGACCCATCGCCTGAGACTGTAGACCCAGACGTTCCAGGAAGACGGAGAATTTTGTGCATCATACCAGTCACGCAAAACTTGGCAAGGAAATGATGTGTCAGATGGGCATTAGATCTTCTGTAGCATGAACAACAGTTTCCTGCTGTCATTCAGCATTAAGTTTCCCGGCAGACACATAAAGGCATGTTCAGCGACAGTGGCAGACTTTAATATACCAGATATAATGAGCTCCTCTTTAGAACTATTTCTAAAACCCATTTTTACTCAATATATTTGAAACAAATCTTTAAAGTACATTGTTCATCCCAATCTTGGTCAAAGAGTTTGGTGGACCAATTAATATCTGTCAGGGTGGTGGAATATTTTACTCCGTCACCCTGACGGACACCCCGTTAGATTTATAGCTGTCCATCAGCCAGATGGACATCTCCTTCATTGACCGGATCTGTCATCATGGCAGTTCCTGTCAATGTATGAAAAACATGTCCGACGGTACCGTCAAACATGATGGCTGGCTGTCAAACTTTTCCAAAGTTGCTGTGCTTTTCAAAAACAACTCCCAAAACAGTAGCCTGGTTTTAAAAAATAAAACTACTAATAGCCCTCACACCCTGGAGTTTCCTTCTAGGGTGTGATGGCGCGTCAGACCCTTAATAAGTGAACTTACAAGGAGACGCAATCAGGTCAATGAACCTTTGGACCGCGTTTGGAGACTTCCCAGTACGATATGCCCTCTTCAACACCATCAATCGATAGGTCAATAGACATTAACAATAACCAATCAATATTCAATAGGATTAACAATTCGGACACACCATGACCTTTCAGCCACGAATAACCACACCAATTTAATTGAAGTTAGAACATTTATTTCCCTATAGTTAACAGACTAATATCAAGTAGGTTAATCTCATTACCAATAAACACAACACAATCAATACATGAATTACGTATGACCAAATTATAATGCGCACCCTAAATATAAGTCAGATTAGCAGAGTTTCATTAGTACATGATTCACACAAAGCAAGAACTCAGTCATTTGTCTATTTGTGTAAGATCTCCGTGAATACCTCAACTAACCACGAATTAGCATTAGCATGTTGGGCTTCATGCAAAACAATTTAGTAACACAAATTTAGAAAACATCTGAACTAAGGCCTCCATCCAAATCAGCAGTTGGTACCTAGAAAGGAAAAGCAAACAGACAAATCACAATTTAATTGAATAGTTACCAATCCTGCAGAGATCAGCGTCAGTCTTCGTCCTCAGGACATCAGTCGATTCACCATCAGCGGAGTTCGGACGGGACAAAGTCTTTAGCATTGGGGTAAGCAAGAGTCTTTTTCAAGACGCATAAGATAGCATAGCTAGGGAATGATCACTTCCCTCAGTAGAAGAAAAGTCAGCATCAGGCAGGAACGGGTAGAGGATGGTTTCTAAAAGTTCTCCGAACTAACAGAGAAGTCTCAAAGAAATGGGCACTCTCCAGGGCAGGAATGCTCTGAGAGAAAAGGCTCAAGAGGAATGCTCTAACAGGAAAGCTCCTAAAGGATGCTTGATTTCTCCTTGTGTATGTCCATTAAGTCAAAACTGTCCAACTATCCCTCAATTCCCTATTGGATCAAATTTGGTGCATCGTTATCTTCATCCAATTAGTTCACGTTTATCCTTCCATAAACTTCGACAATTCACTGTTCCCATGTCACGGATATGTCCATTTCGTAGACGCTTCCAACGGTTCGAATGTCAGGTGTTAATTTGCTACACTCACGTTCCAGTCAGAGTTCCCATTGTTTTCTCCTAGTATAGTAACCTTGTCCTTGTTGCGAATTACACTGTTGCCGTTAGTAAGAACATCGTCTTCATGCAAGCTGGTTCTCATGAGAAAATAATTTTACTACAAATACACACATTGCTTCTGGAAAAGTACAACTTCACGTCCTTCAGGAAAACAGCATTAAACCAGTTAGAAATACAATTAAAAAATGAGGCCAGGCAACTAGGCCACAGCCCTCACTGAAGTTAGGCCTATGTTAATATAAAGCAAACTCTTAACAGAAAACCTTAATTATGACATATTAGTACAAATTTAAACTCCATATTGCATAACATTTCAGCATTAATAAGCATTTTCATTAGTCTTTGTATACCTTAGTGACCACTCCCCGTGGGCACATTTCAGATGCGTGCATTATTTCATCCACGTTAAACACATTTTCTATGCAGTTTCGGCACACAATGTGTAAGCAAATTGTATTAATATTTCTTGTTAAAAACACACGCATCACCAGGTGTTGAGGTCATTACAATTTTTTCTATCCCCTACAGATAGGGGTAAAAAAGTGTATAACACTCTCTACCCTAAATAGGGTGGTTGGAGTTATGTGCGTCCTCCAACGACCCAATGCTCCGCCAGGCCATCAGAGAAAGTATTCCAAAGACAGAGACAACAGGGGCTCAACAGACTGAATAATAACGGTCTGCCTAATTCTAAATGAGACTGATGGACTGTTGCTTTGGCACACAGGTTACTCATTTGCGATGGAGTTTCCTGTCCACTAAACTCTAAATCAGTCCTTAGTTGCTCACTGTGAAATGGCATCATGGTTATGCACTGTGAAAATGTGAAAACCTATCTGTTGCCCATGGGACTAACTAAAGCATGTTGCATAAGCAAATTCTCTGCTCATATGTCTTTTGTATGCAGGTTATATATGTAAATATATATATTTATAGTTTTAGTTAGGACCATTTTTCCATAGCAGAAGCATTTTTTGACTTGCCTATTTCTTTTGCATCGTTTGACGACTATTAATGAAATTTTCCCCAAAAACTGGCCCGGTAATTCTTGTTGCGCACGGGAAGTTTTGGGTTTGATGCATCAAGGTGTACAGAGAAAAAGGGGTCTCAAAAAACATTGTGGTTCCCATGTTAATTCCCATAGGACCTGTCAACACGCCTACAGCCCAAACCACTGGATGTAATTACACCAAATTTGGCAGAAAGCTAGATGCCGGTATGCAGACTGTGCTTTTTGTTATTTGGTGTAAATCCATTCAGTAGTTTAGAAGATATTTAAGGACAAATAAATTTGTATATCTCTGGCCCGATTAATCACAAGATTAATACATTTTCGCAAATCCACATACAAAAAGAAGCGTTGCAATTGGCTGACCACAACCTAACTAGAAAGTTGCGACCGCCATTTTATTTCATGAGACATGGTCCCGGGGGTGAAAATTGAAAGTGGAATAAGAGGTGAGGGAATTATTTGCGGTTATGGAAAAATTTTAAAGAAAAGCCACAGACTCATTCATACACTAATTCATTCACTCATACATGCACTCAGAGGCTCAAGCGCCCACTCACACACTTACTCAGACACTCGTGCACCCACTCAGACCCACTTATAGACTCACACATGTACTTTCAGACCAGCTCAGACACTCATGCACCCACTCACACATCCACTGACAGAGACAGGCCCTGTGGCCAACCTGCGCTGCGCACGGCCGAAGGCCACTTGTGGCTTGGGGTTGGGTGGTTATAACGGCTTGGCTGCAAGGCCAGGCCTTGCGACCGTGCACGGTGGGGATTGGAATAACGTATTGTAATTAAAATTACTTTACGTTAAAAAATCATAGAAATTCACTGAAAAAAAACAAAGGTTACAGGGATGTTATAGTTAGGTACTGAATTTACTCATACAAAACCATAGAAATTCAGCAGTTATAGTTAGAGTTTTTTTCAAGTAACTATAACTCGCGTCCTAAGGTAACTATAACTCGCGCCGTCACCATGCACAACTAATTACTCCACATATTATGTCATTGATGAGATCTTGTATAGCATCTTTAATATCACTGTAACGTTTGCAATAACATTATTGATAAGAAAACTGTGCATGGAAGGGGCACGAGTTATAGTTACCTTAGGACGCGAGTTATAGTTACTTGGAAGAACTCTAAGTATAACTGCTGAATTTCTATGGTTTTGTATGAGTAAATTCAGAACCTAACTATAATATCCCTGCAACCTTTGTTTTTTTTGTCAATATATATAATATATATATATACACCAACTCAATGCTCCAAAAGAAAACGAGCGAGGAGTGGAGCTTAAGCCGGCGGAGCGCATCAGCAGAATCATAAGCCACAAATTCAAAGTAAAAACGATCACTTGGGCTGCAGGTGAAAAGAAAGTTTACCCTGGCTACGGCTGGCTCAGCGGCCTTGATCACATGACTGAATACACCATTACAATGAGTGAAATAAAATGAATAAGCATAAAAGAAGGACAAAATACAAAATGAGTGTGTGGGCGCCATCTTTCACAGAAGAAAACGTATGCAAATCATGCAGCATCACAGTGGTGCATGTATGTCTCCTATTCACAGAGCATATAAATACATCTGTTCCCAACCCATGTAAATAAATAGATACTATAGTAACAAAAGCAATGCGAACAGTGCAGAACTCAGATGGCATACATACCAAGTGTATAGTACATCGATCCTGGAAACCTTTAGTTTCTGAGTCCATGAGAACAAACAGAATTCACAAACTCTTAGTGGAGACACAATCTTGCCTGTAATTAATCAAATATATTATTACGAGACTCGCGTGAGTTAATATGCGGTGAGTAAAGTAAGAAACAAAACTCCAACAAGTTAAGACATACACTTAGTAAACACTGGGCTATTCTCAAAAGTAACCCCATTACTGGCAGCAAATGCTGTTGTACATAATGATATCAATCTCACGAAGGGCATCAATGAGCATGGCCTGAAAGTTTTCTCTCCCTGTGGCCGCTGTAAAACATGCAAGAACAGCCAGGCCAGAAGTGAATATGAAAGTGTAGGAAGTAGGAAATGGAAGATCAGACAATTTCATACCTGTAGCTCCCAGCATGTCATCTATGTATTAGTATGCCCTTGCTTACTGAAATATGTTGGGAGCACGATCTGCACTGTGAGAAAGAGGGTGCAAGAACATCTGAGAGCCATTGACCATGGCGATGAGAAATAAAAAAATTTCAAGCTTACGCGTTAAGAATTTTCAATTCTATTAAGGACACGGAGGCGAGGATTATGCTTCTCTTTCTAAGCTTTATTTTCAACAGCAGCCAATGAGAGAAGACAATATCAAAACTACATATCCCATAAGTCAAAGTATACAAAATGACCATAGAGAACATACTATAAAACATCAAGAGGCCATAACACTTCCTCTTTCTTTGCGAGAGTACAGTCAGTAAAAGTCACTAAATACAACTTGATCCAATCGAACAACACAATCCAAATCCAACGTAGGATCTCCGGAACTGGGTAGATGTAAACATCTTGCTCGGAACCTCCTTAGAGTGAAGAATTTCAACTCTGATCCCCTCCTAAGAGGAAAAACAAATAAAACTAATAATAGTATGTGTTATAGAAACATTGTATACACTATTACAAGCATTCATAAAAATTACAGGGTGGGCAAACAATGAGACATCAAATAAAAAGAGTACTTAACTCGTAAGCAGAAGTCTTATCGTCCTGGGAGGGATAATCCTCGCCTCCGTGTCCTTAATAGAATTGAAAATTCTTAACGCGTAAGCTTGACATTTTTTTATTCTATGTCAGGACCGGAAGCTCAGATTATGCTCGTTCAAAGCTGATCCACCACAATCGACGCAATGTCCACAATGGGTTTATGATAGAAGGTCTTAAACGTAGATTCAGACGACCAGTCTGCCGCCCTCATAATATCCTCCAACCTCATGCCTAAGCTAAAGGATTTTGAAGCCATAGCTCCCCGAACTGAATGGGCTCCGAACATGGAGACATCAATTCCCGCTTCAGAAAGAAGCCACCTGATCCATCTGGCTAGAGTAGCGGACGACACTGGTTTAAAATGTTTTTGAATAGCAATCAACAATTGACCTCCCCGGTCTATACGGAATTTCTCTGTAGCCGCTTCATAGGCTTTCAAACATTGCACCACGCACAATTTGGGATTATGCGGGAAAGCCGGATACGAAGCTGAACTGGTACCCGTCTTTGTCCGTTTGGAGATAGAAAAAGTGACTCCGGAAGGAGAAAAAATCCTGCCTTGCAAATCAAGGGAACGAACATCCGAAACTCTCTTGCATGAGATGAGACATAACAAGAGGGTCAGTTTGGCCGAGAGTTGCTTACGAGAAAGTAATTCGTTATCTGGCCAAGAGGAAATGAACGTAAGAACCACATTGACGTCCCACAAAGAAGTATACTTGGGACGCGGAGGATTCGAAAGTCGAATGCCCCTTATGAGTTTGCAGACAATATTGTGCTCACCAATCGGTTTGCCTTGAACAGGGGAATGACCGGCGGAAATGGCAGATCTATAATTATTGATAGACCTGAAAGCTAGGCCTGAAGCCGCCAGAGAAGCCAGGAAATTGACAACTAGACTGACATCAGCACTAAAGGGATCGGAACTCCATTCCGCACACCAATGACTCCATCGTTTCCAAGCCGAGGCATGTCGCTTGAGGGTCCCAGGGGACCAGGCTTGGAGGATGAATTTTGCAGCTTGTTCTGAAATGCCTGGCAGGAACCACTGACGCCTGAGATTTTCCAAGCTACCAGACGAAGCTTGCCCTGTGCTATCAACGGATGCGGAGACCCCAGAGGGTCCCGGAGAAGGTCCTGAAGAGGAGGAATTAGGAGAGGGAAATCGCACAGAAGATCGAGTGCCAAAGGAAACCATGCCTGAGCCCTCCAAAGAGGAGCGATCAACACAATCTCTGTTCCCAGCCGACGCACCTGGGAAAGAACTCGAGGAATCATGCTGAACGGAGGGAACGCATATGCTCGATGGGGAGACCAGTCCTGGAGAAAGGCGTCGGTGGCCATCGCTTCCGGATCTGGTCTCCAACTGAAGAATAGAGGAAGCTGACAATTCAATCTCGAAACAAAGAGATCTATCGACAGAGGGCCCCATCTGAGGTTGAGAGAGGCAAACACTTTGGGGAGCAGCATCCATTCACTGGAATCCCGGAGAAATCTGGAATTCCAATCGGCCACGGTGTTGTGAGTTCCAGGAAGGTACTCCGCAATCACCGATATCCGATGCTGAAGGCAATACTGCCAGAAATCCTTGGCAATGCGGGCTAAGGTCGGAGATCTGGTACCTCCCAGCTTGTTTACATACCTGACCGCGGATATGTTGTCCATCCTCAAAAGAATGCAACAATCCGCTTTCAGAGGAGACACACTGCGTATCGCAAATGAACCGGCCAGAAGCTCCAGGCAGTTGATGTGGAGGTGGAGTTCCTCCTCCGACCAACGGCCCCCGGTGGTCACTTCTTCGCATCGGGCTCCCCAGCCCCATCTGCTGACATCTGATTCCAGAATGACATCTGGGGCAGAACCGAAGATGGCTCGACCATTCCATGCCTCCATGTGCTCTAACCACCAGGTTATCTCTGAGCGGGCCTCCGGATTTGAGGGGAACCAGATCTGTGTAAGACAAGCCCTGCTGAAGATGAGAGATCTTGAGCCGTTGAAGGGCTCTGTAATGTAGGGGACCCGGGAAAATAGCCTGGATCGACGATGATAAAAGACCCACCATCCTGGCTAAGCTCCTCAAGGACACCATCTGTCTGGACAGAAGCAGGCGCAACTCCCTCTTGATATTGCGCACTTTCAGAGGAGGAAGGAATAACTGAGCTGACACCGAGTCTGTCCTGAACCCGAGAAACTCGATCTGTTGGGATGGATGGAGACAAGATTTGGGTTGATTGATTATGAAACCCAGATCCTGGAGTAACTGAATCGTCCAAGATAAGTGTACCTGCAGGCGAAGGGGATCCTGCGCCATAATTATCAGGTCGTCGAGGTATACTATCAAGCGCACACCTCTTGCCCGAAGGGATTCCACTACAGGCCTCATAACCTTGGTGAAGCACCACGGAGCGGAGGAAAGCCCGAAGGGAAGAACCTGAAACTCGAAACACTGGTCCTGCCACAGAAACGGAAGGAAACGCCGATGAGGGGGAAAAATAGGGATACTTAGGTAAGCGTCCTTTAAATCTAGACGAACTAACCAATCCGCTTCCTGCAGGATGTCCCTGAGAAGATGGATCCCCTCCATCTTGAAGTGTCTGTAAACTAACCAGGCGTTGAATTCCTTGAGGTTCAGGACTAAACGCGAACCTCCCCCTTTCTTGTCTACCAAGAAGATGGGACTCAGGAAACCCCTGGGATGGGGGACAGCTCAGCAAATAGCACCTTTTTTGAGGAGAGCTTGAACCTTGGAGTCTATGATGCCGATATCTTGATGGGAAAAACGGGGAAGAGGAGGGGGACTGTTTTGAACAGGGGTCTGGTAAAATTCCAATTGAAACCCTTGCACGGTCTGCAAAAGCCACGGGTCTCTGGATAACTTTTGCCATTCTGCTAAACAAGATTGAACCCTGCCCCCAAGAACCACCTCTGACGGTTGCATTAGTCTCACCTGAAGTGGCGTGATCCTGAGCGTCTCCCTGTTGGGCTCTGGAGAAAGACTTGCGGAAGCGACCTCTACCTCCACGGGGACGCGTGGGGTAGAAGGTAGAGCTTGCTTGCTGCTCCCTGTAGAAACCGCGCCCTCTGGAGAGGGCCTCACGACGAGGGCCTTGATAGAAGGATCGGCCAGACGAACGCCCCCGCAGGCGCCCGGCCCTCCGAAAAAGAGCCTCTTTAAACACCTTTTTTAACGACAACTGCGCTTTGTCCATGGTGTTGAAAGTCGCCGCAAATTTGGCCAGATCCTTGATGAAAGGGGCCCCAAACAGAAGTCCCTGGGCCACCGGACCCGCCTCTGAGGATGCGAGCTCCGTAAGTTGAGGGTCAATTCGCATGAGGATGGAACGCCTCCTCTCTGTAGACAAAGCCACATTGGCATTACCCAACTGGCAGATGGCCCGTTGAGCCCATCCAACCAGAATGTCCGGGTCAATCGGGGACTGCGACTCATTGGCCACATAAGCCATCTCCAAAATTTTGGCTAAGGGGCCCGAGAGGTCGAGAAGCTTGTCCTGACAAGCGCGCCAAGCTCGGTCAAGCCCCTTTTTTGGATCTTTCGCCCCATTTTTTCAAAAAGGTGACCATCGTTGGGTCCACCTCCGGCGTATCCGTAACCTTTCCCTCCAGATCAGGGCGAGGGCATTCCGACCGAAGCCGGGACCTTACTTCCTTGTCGAAACTAGCCCTGATATGTTTCTGGAGATATTCAGCCACCTCGGGCGGAGGAACCCAGCTGGAAGAGCGAGGATGGACTATCTCTTCTGGGCTGAAGGTCAGCACTTTAGGAGCTTTGGAAGGAGGGGCGCTGGAAGACTCCGACTTTTTGCGCTTACCCGCGCTTGACTTGGGGCCAAGATCCTGCTCAGAGTCAGATCCTGAAGATTTTGCAGGAGACCGGTCGGAATCCGAACTGAAAGCTTCTTGAGCCTGGGAAAAACTGTACCCATGGTCTTCCTGAATGGATGATGCCAATTTCTTGAAAATCTCAGAATGAGGCCAAGATTTTGCCTTCGCCTTACCCTTAGAGGTAGAAGGTTGGTCTGAGAGGGCCTCCTCAGATGACGCAATAGGGGGCAACCAGCCCTTCTGGCGCGCAAAACTCTCAAAATGTACCGAGAGGGGGCCCAAAGCCCTCTCCAAAGCATTATTTATGGACATCTGGACCGTATTGCCCAAAGCGCCAGCCAGCGTCTCATCAAATAAGGGAAACTGGTCCCCAAAATATTCTTCATCTTCATACGAATATGAATGGGCCATCTTTACACTGCCACGCCGGGAACGTGGATTCAGGCAAAATTCAATCACGTAACACACGTGAAATAGGGGTAGCCAAAGACTACAGTAAGGGGGAGTGCGCACCCCAACAGGCTGAAAGCAGTAGAGAATTCTTTCAAAACTGCTGAAATTTAATTTGTTTGAGTGTGGAGGGAGCCAGCCTGCAGCACTCTAGGCAGCGCCTAATTTAATTGTACAGCCCTGGTCCGGGAGGGATCACAGGGCGTCAGGGAGTAAATATATGGTGCTCCGGCAGGGCAAGGCGGCAATAAAAAGGCACGAGAAACCTGGAAAAACAAGCGCAGGAGAGGTCCGACGAAACTAGCTCGATCGCGTCTTTCCGTTGCACTGACAGCGCGTCCAAAGAGGACGGTTGTCAGGGCAACGAGAAAAAACGCGGGCGCCTGAGGGAAAATCACGCACAACGGTGGGAGAGCGCGCTAAGCGCCTGCCGCCAACAACGCCTCACCGGAGCCCCCAAAAGTCGGGCGAGCCGACACTCCCGCTCCCGCTCCACTGAAGAAATCAAATGAGTTGCGCGCGCTGAGAAAATCAGAATAAGCCACAAGAGCAAGAACACAAGAAGAGTACTTAGCTGACTGCGGAAGCAGCAAAGAAAGAGGAAGTGTTATGGCCTCTTGATGTTTTATAGTATGTTCTCTATGGTCATTTTGTATACTTTGACTTATGGGATATGTAGTTTTGATATTGTCTTCTCTCATTGGCTGCTGTGGTAAATAAAGCTTAGAAAGAGAAGCATAATCTGAGTCTCCGGTCCTGACATAGAATACCCTGTTGTGAGACACTTTCAGGAGAAACATAATAAAGATCACACCAAATTATTATTCTTTGCTGTAGAACAAATAGAACCTAATCCGAAAGGTGGTAATCGTGCCCTGAGATTGAGACAAAGAGAGTCTGAATTGATTATCGATCTCGAGACTCTAAGTCCTGAGGGTCTCAATTTAGTTGAGGAATTGAGTGTACATGTGCAATGACAAAGGAATTTTGATACCGTAGGTTTTAATGATGTAAATCCGGGCACCTTGTAGGCGATTACATCAGAAGCTAATAATTTTAATATTGCCCTTGTATAACTGCAATATTTGATTTTTTTTTTACGTAAATATCTTGTATATCTGCCTTACCATATTTTGTTTTCTTCTTTACAGGGGAAAGGGAGGAGTTCTTCGTTTTCCTAGACATTTCGATGGATCCCCTACCCTTTCTTCATTTACATGGCGTCCAGCACTCTATTTCAGATAAGAAATGATTTTGTTTTTCATTGTCGATTTCGCATCTTGTTGTTGGGGTTGTCACCATTCTTCAGGGGATTCACTTGTTGGGGATACATGCTTTAGTTGGGCTGGTGGTTCTATAATAGTACTTTTTCATGCCAGGGTTATGCTTTAGGTTCCAGTTGGGTCCTCTATTTATGGGCTGTTTTTGATGAATTGTTTTATTTGAACCTTGAAGTGTTTTAGCCCACTTGGGCATGGCTGTCCACACAAATGTTACAATTTTAGATGAAGGTCTCAATTTAGGTTTTCTTCAGTGTTGGAGTGTATAGCCTACTAGGGCAGGATTATTGTTTTTGTTGACGTTATGTACCTATACGCAATATACTTATTCAGTACTATTGTAATCTACATGCACCTTTGACATGTATTATTTCCCTCTTTGTGAATGGCCCACATTTGATAACTCTCTTGCTCCTTATTTTGTCATGACACTATTTCGGAGCTCACTGCATGAATTTTAATACTTTCTTGTTCCCCAGGGTTTTCATAATTTCTGTACTTCCCCACCGGCCCCTGTTTTTTGTTTCTCTCTTTACTCACCGCATTTTACCTCAAGCAAGTCTCGTAATAATATATTTGAGTAATTACAGGCATGTTTGTGTCTCCACTAAGAGTTTGTGAATTTTTTTTCTTTAGTATCTTCAGAATTGATGCAGTTTTAGTATATTATCTATTTATTTACGAGTTGCGAACAGATGTATTCATATGCTTTGTAAATAGGAGACAGAAATGCACCACAGTGATGTTGCATGATTTGAATACGTTTTCTCCTGTGAAAGATGGCACACACACACATTTTGTATTTTGTCCTTCTTTAATGTTTGTTCATGGCATTTCACTCGTTGTAACGGTGTATTCAATCATGTGATCAAGGCCGCGGAGAGGGCCAAACGCGTCACCTTCCAAAGTGATCTTTCTTTTCACCTGCAGACCCAGTGAGCATTCTTACTTTGAATTTGTGGATATATATATACACACTTAAAAAACAAATTTTACAGGGATGTTATAGTTAAGCTGACATTTTAAATATACAAAACCATAGAAATTTAGCTTTTATAGTTGCAGTTATTTCAAGTAACTAGAACTCATGCCCTGAGGTAACTGTGCAAGTGTGAATGGGTCTGTGAGTAGGTGTGTGAGTGTCTGTCTGGGTGTGAGAGTGGTAGCATCAGTGTTTTAGTGGGTATGTCAGTGTCTGTATGGGTCTGTGAGTGGGTGTGTGAGGGTTTCAGTGGATCTGTGACTGGGTGTGTGAGAGTCTGAGTGGGTCTGTGAGTGGGTGCAAGAGTGTCTGAGTGGGTCTGTGAGTAGAGGGGTGAGGGTGTGAGTAGTGGGCCTGTGAGTTGGTGCACAAGTGACTGAGTGGGTCTGTAAGTGGGTGCATGAGTGTCTGAGTGGGTCTGTGAGTAAGGGTCTGAGTGGGTGAAAGAGACTGAAAAAGAGAAATAGAGGGCGAGAGGGAAAGAGATAGAGAGATTTTTTGGTGAATGGTATGCTTAGAATGATATATTCTCTGGAGAAATTGAAAATGAAAATGTATTTGTCAATTAAAAAGAGTGAGATCACCTTTCAGTATGAATCTTAAGCTTTTAGAGAAATTCAAGTAGGGAAATGACTACAGACGCACCTGGACCAGAATTCTCAACTTTCAGTGTGAGGGTCTGTGACCTTGATCATTATGCCATAGGTGACTGCTTACTGTAGTCATTGCATGGGGAGACCATTGCAGTGATTATCTTTCTCTCTCTCTCTTCCATCCCACTATGAGATGGAAGAGAGCGAGAGGCGGGACAGTGACAGGACTGCAGGGGAAGCCTCAAGGCACCTTCGGTACTAGCCGGCTCCCCATGCCCTATGGGAGCTGGCACTGCACCCACAAGCAGGGAGCTGCTTTAAAATGCAGCTCCCTGCTTGTGGGAGCAATGTTTTTAAAAAGTCCTCTTTTTGAGCCCGCAGCCCCAGAGACTGCCCAGAGGAGGTGGAGGTCCCTAGGGCTGCTGGGGAGGGGGGCGCATAGCCCCTCTGCTCTGTTTGTGTAGTGCCCCTGGGAGGTGGTGGTCCCCGGGGCTCTGGGAGGCCACGTGGCCCCCGCATTGTTTGAGTTTAGTGCCCCGGAGAGGTAGTAGTCCCCAGGGCTGCAGGGGCACTGCACAGCCCCCTGCATCAAATTAGTATAAAGCCCTGGGGAGGTGGCAGTCTCCAAGGCTGCAGGGGGGCCGCTCTGCTTCCCCACATCAAATTAGCTGAAAGCTCTCGGGAGGTGTCAGTCCCCGTGGCAGCTGGTGGGGCGCACACACCCAGCACCAAGTTTGATGAAAGGTCCGGGGAGGTGAGGGGGGGGGGTGATGGCACCCCATACACGTAAGTTTTTTTGCCCCGTGGAGCTAGCACTTCCCGGGGAAGTGGGGGGGGCGGCATGCCCCCCATCATTAAAATGGGAATGCCCTTGGGACTTGACCCACCTGGGGACTTCAGGATTAGCGAGCGCGGGATCCCTCACTTGTTTTATTTTTTTATTTTTAATTGCCCGCTCCACGGATCTGCCACAAGTCGCGGCAATTTTTTTTCTAAAAAGTGCTTTTTAGCTCCTCCTGGAGGGTCCCTCTGGGTCCCCAGCATCATAGCTAAGGGGTAAGGGTAACTCTACCCTGGCCTCTTTTGTTTTTGTACATCTTTTTTTCTGAAGCAGAGTCCCAACATGGCTGCCAACACTTCCATTTTGAAGTATTGGCAGCCAATCAGATCAAAGCAAGAGATTGGAAGGGTTTGCGAAGTCTTTGCATCCTTATAAATACAAATTTGGATATTCTTTAATTTCTCTAAAACTACTGAAGGGATTTACACCACATCAAAAAAAGGCCGCTTTCTGGACCAGGCCCTAGCTTTCTGCCAAAGTTGGTGTAATTCCGTCCAGTGGTTTCTGTGCTATCACTGTTCAAAATCCCTATGGAAAAATAAATGGGAAAAAAGCGTTTTGGGACCTCCTTTTTTTCTCAGCCCCCGCTTGACGGATCACCTTGAAACTTTCCAGACAGTAGCTCATGTGAGTAGCAATTGTTTGGGGAAAATTTTGTGAAAATTCATCAACCGTCGCTAAAGATATAGGCGAGTAAAAAAACACTTTTTCTATAGAAACTAGGTCGTAACTATAACTACCTAGTGGTGACCATCATTAGGTAATATATATATGCAGTAGGTAAATATAGTTAGGACCAACGTTTACCATAGACAAAGAGTTTTTTGCTTTGCTAATAACTGTGGTGCCGTTTGAAGAATCTTCACAAAACCTACCAAAAATAGTGCCCTACTTTGTCTAGTTCTGCATGTAAAGTTTCAGGGTGATCCATTGAATGGGGCCCAAGAAAAAGGGGGGGTCCCAAAATGCTATTTCCCCATGCGATGTGTTTGGGGGTTTTGCATTTTTTTAACATGATTACAGGCCAAACTGCTTAATGGTTTTACACCAAATTTGACAGAAAGCAAAATCTTGGCCTAGAAAAAGCTATTTTTATAATTTTGTGTAAATTTATTTAGGAGTTTGGGAATTATTAAATAAATAAAAATGGTCCAAGGGAAAAGCAAGGCCCTGATTGGCTGGCCGCAACCTGAAAGGAAAGTTGCTTTTGCCATTTTCTTTCTCACTTGGCTGGGGGACGGGGGGAGAGGTGGGGGGAAATCTGTAAAAACACATTAGGGGTCAGAATACAGGTATCCTTACCCTTTAGAACATATGGAATTGCCCCTAAAAAATGAGCCCAATTTATTTTTGGCCGATCCGTGGCTCTGCGGAGCCACTGCGGTGCTCAGCGCGACCCCCAGTGTAAATCTGCAATGGATCCGAAGCACAGTGACAAAAAATACACACACTCGCACACCAAGCCCCCTCTGTGCACCCAGAAGACTGTCCACAGCATGCGACGGGGTGCATGTGGGAGGGGGTTGGCCAGGAGCTGCGGCCAACCCTCGCCACACACAACTAAAGGCCATGTACGGTGATGATTACATTATTGTACTGTAATTATATATTTCTTTACGTTAAAAAAAAATTGAGAGTCACTGAAAAAAACAAAGATTACAGGGGCATTATAGTTAGATTGACGTTTTACCCACACAAAACCATTATTCAGTAGCTATAGTTCTACCTATATTTATACTTATCTGAAGGAATTATAATTTGTACCGTAAAGTATCTTTAGGCCACGAGTCAGAGTTTCTTAACAGAACTATAACTATAACTGCTGAATTTCTATGGTTTTGTGTGGGTAAAATGTCAACCTAACTATAGTGTTCCAGTAACCTTCATTTTTTCAGTGGATTTATATATATATATCCACTTAAAAAAACAAGGGTTACAGTGACGTTATAGCTAGGCTCACATTTTAAACGTACCAAAATATAGAAATTCACCAGTAATAGTTAGAGTTACCTCAAGTATCTATAACTCGTGCCCTAAGGAAACTATAACTCACACCCCCGCCATGCACATTTTTTTTCATATTTTTTTTTACTGCAAATAATGCATTGATATTATCAATGATGTTATCAAAGATGCCATGAGTGCCGTAATTTGTGGAGTAATTAGCAATGCATTGTGAGGGCGCAGGTTATAGTTACCTTAATCCAAAAAGAGTCCACAGCTTTGCATGAAATATCTACCCAAGTGGAGTTCCTGCCTTCTTGGATAAATGTCCAGTATGTATTCTACACTACAGCTCTGTATGGAGCACAAGGAAATGCACCAGTGGCCTTATGTGCCTTTTAGCAACATGATTGTTATTGCTGCCTGTTTCTCTAGAATTTTCTGATACCATGAAAACTTCTATAGAGAGGCCAACAAGACTACAAAAACGTAAATCTCCACCAAACCAGAGTCCTTCCTCTTATGTATATGAAGTTAATGCTACTTTGTTTTGTGGAGATGTCCTCATATTGCCCGGCATCAAGAACGCGCCATCAAAATAGGTGGGAAACGCACTGGGGGCCCCTGGGGCAGCTATGTAGTCTTGTTGGCCTTTCAATAGGAGGACTGATGTTATCACAGAATTCTGGAGAAAGACTCACAAGGAACAATCACATTGCCAAACGCACACAAGGTCGAGGCGACATTTCCTTGTGGTCTATTGGGCAGCTGTAGTGTAGAATACACATTGGACATTCATCCAACGAGGTACCACTTTCTAACTAATCAGTAGAAAGTACTCCAGTTGGGTAGCCATTTTGTGAAAAACTGTGGACTCTTGTTGGGTAAACAAGCAGGTGAGCTTCCGTTCTGGCCATAATGCTCATTTCACAAAAATTAAACCTCAACAGGAAGCACCCACAAATATAAACATAGCAGGTGCCCCAATTGACACTCCACTTCTGTAAAGGACAAATAATCCTAACTCCTGGGCTTGGTGAAGACAAAGCAAGTGTGGTTACTCTGTGATTCCATTTTGAAAAACGATCTGAAATCCTTTGTGTAAGTGAATGCATTTTTTTTTATCTATTGGAGCGAGAAATCTGTATGTGACTGTGGTGAGTGGGTTCTTTCTTGTCCTCTCCTGGAGGTCAATGCGGCCCCCCTCCCTCGGCCGATTTCAGCCCCGGTGACCCCATCCCGGGGACCCACCTCTATTCAATGGGGGCCACTTGGCCCCCTTCCCTGGCCGATTTCGGCCCTAGGGACCCTATCCCCCATAGTCCAGCCTTAATTAAATGCAGGGGGACGAACAGCCACCCTCCCTGGGCTGATTTTGGCCCCGGTACCCAATCCCCTGGGGCCCACCTCTATTCCAGGGGGGAAGAAAGCTGCACAACCCCCCTCCCCAGGCCGATATCGGACCTGGGGACTCCATCTCCCACAGTCCAGCTTTAATTAAATGGAGGCCTCCCTCCCTGGACTGATTTGGCCCTGGGGACCCTAACCCTCAGGGCCCACTTGTATTCAAGGGTGGAGGAAATCTGCATGGCCCCCCTCACTGGGCTAATCTCGGCCCCGGGGACCCCATCTCCCATGGTCCAGCCTTAATTAAATGGAAGGGGGCCACATGGCCCCCCTCGCTGGGATGATTTTGGCCCTGGGGATCCTACTCCCTGGAGCTCGGCCATCTCTCCTGGGTGCCGCCCAGGGCACCCAGTGTGCAATGGGACCTCTGGGGGAGCCTCAAGGCCCTGCAGTCCCACCTGACTCCCCGTCTCCTGTGGGAGCCGGCATTGCTTTTGCAGACAGGGAGCTGATAAGCATGCAGCTTCCTTTCTGCAAAATGAATCGTTTCACCTCTTTCCCTGCCTGCATCTCTGCGGTCAGGGAAAGAGATGAAACCTCTGCTTCCAGTCGGCGGGAGCACTTTGACAGCTGTCGCCCGCTGGAAGCAGAGTGTTTGCTCTGACTTGACGGCCCTAGAGACAGAAACTGTCTCTAGGGCTGCGGGGTGGCGCGTGGGCCCCTCCGCATAAATTTCAGATTTAGGCCTGGGGAGGTGGCAGTCCCCTGGGCTGTGGGGGAGGCCTTACGGGCTCCCCCATTTGAAAAAAGATTTTGCCCCGGTGAGGTGGTGGTCCCCGGGGAGCAGGGGGCTTCGCAGACAACCTGTACATTTCAGTATCATAGCCCGGGGGAAGTGATGGTCGCGAGGGCTAATAGAAGCCCTAGGAGGGGGCCTTGTGCGCCCCATCCTCTTTCAATCTTCCAGTGCCTCCCAAGATAGCTGCCAATACTTCCTTTTTGAAGTGTTTGTAGCCAATCCGATATCAGCACGGGCACAGTTGAATCCGTGGATCCTCCGCATCCCTAGATATCTATATGGTTTTACCTGTAATATCTCATCACCTACTGAACGGATTCACACCAAATCACAAAAAGCACAATTTGCGGAACAGATCCTAGCTTCCTGGCAAATTTGGTGTAATGCAGTTCGGTCTGTAGCCGTGTCTAAAGACTCTATGAGAAAATAAATGGGGAAAACGTGTTTTGGGACCACTCTTTTATCTCGACCCCTGCTTGACGGATCACCCCGAAACTTTCAACACAGCAGCTGAACCGACTCAAGTATACGTTTTAAAAATGTTGTGAAGATTCTTCAAGTGGCGCCAAAGTTATTGGCAAAACAAAAAACTCTTCCTATGGAAACTAGGTCTAGGTCCTAACTATAACTACCTACTGGTGACTTCAAGTAGATAATATATATATATATATATATATATATATATATATATATATATATATGTGTGTGTATATATGTATTATAGCTCCACTGAAAAAAACGAAGATTAAAGTGATGTCATAGTTAGGTGAAAATGTCAGCAGTTAAAACATGCAGTTTTCAGCATACAAAACTCATTAAAATTCTCCAGTTATAGTTATCTCAAGTCACTATAACTCGTGCCCTAAGGTAACCATAACTCACGCCCGCTATGCACAGTTTTGTCATCAATAATTTAATCGCAAATGTTGCAGATGTGTTGCAAATGTTGCACTCATATTATTAATGACATCATAGAAGATGTGATGAATGATGTAATCAGTGGTGTAACAAAGGCCCCTGCAGCCTTCGCAAAGCGGGGGTCGAGCTCCAGTGGGCCCCCTCACCACAGTACACTGTGCACGGGCGGCAGGCCGGGCCCCCCCTCCAGGTAATTTGCAGGGGGCCCCCTCAAGTTTCGTTACGCCACTGGATGTAATATGTGGGGTAATTAGCAGTGCATGTCAAGGGTGTGAGTTATAGTTTCATTAGTGCATCAGTTAGAGGGCCCACTTACACCCCTCTGTCCTGGCACTCCATTCATGACACAGGTGGATGGGAAAGCAAGTCAACTAGTAAATGTTACTACCTGCTGGAGATTTTACTCATCATCTGGCCAGGAAGTAAAGTTTATGTTATAGAGCCCCATCTTTATTCATTGTCATGATTGATGTAGGTGAGAATGAGTCATTGAAATGCTTCAGTGTGTGGGTTACCCCCTTACGGCGGCTGAAGCCCCCGGCTGCCTACATACCCATTGACAGGTACAATCCACAGTGCTCACCGGTTGTCATAATGAAATCCAGCAAACCTTAAGCTTTATGGATTCCAGGGGCAGTGGATTAGTCTAGTTGTCGCTGGATTAATGGAGGCGGCAAAGGATTGCTGTCAGTGGATGATACTGGATCAAGTTGACAAGAGATTATGTAATTGCATTGTGATCGTATCTGAAGCATGGGCGCTGCAGCTGTAAGATGCTGTTAATAGACATTAATGAAAACAAAGCTAGTGTGTAGTGGAATAGAGGATGCTGTTAAAGCAAGAACCCTTTACTGGCAGTACAGTCCATGCATGCTGAATGCATAGAATGGACACTTAGGTACTATAGCCTGCAGTCGTTAGCATAAGTGGAAAAAGGTAAAAGAATTTAACCAAAGCATTCAGACTACCAACGGGAAAACGCTCACCAAAACACACTCCACGAGTACGGAGGACAGCATGGAACCCGAATTAAACATCCTACCTGCTCTCGTCTACCTTCTCATCTACCACGAGTACGAACGCCGGCGCAGACGACAACGGTGAGTACTGCACCTACGACACACGGGAGGGGGGAGGAGGAAAGGTTACGGCCACACACATGTGCGACCCCCACCCCCCCAAACAATGTACACACCAATGCAGAGCAACAATGCACAGTGACACCACCCAAACCCCCCTGAAAAATGCAAAGACATAATTAAATTGTGAAGAAAAATTTATATAAAAAATAGGCTCTGATAAATATAGGTCAACTATGCAAAATATCCATACCAAAATAATACTATATACACTGCCATGGAGAACCGAGGCAATTAGTCCTCTACATCAAAATCAAATAGAACAGTCCGTGGGCCACAGTGTAGCGACACAAGGGCAAAGCCCACACAGGAGACCTGAGTCCTTTGGAGAGAACACTGCAGGGGCATCTGATGAAAAAACTACAGGCACCTCAGAGGGGAAGGGAAGGGGGGGGCACCACAGCCACATGAGTCCACGACGCCAGATCCACGAAGGGGCCACCATGCCCATTGATGTATCCTGGGGAGTGCAAAGCCACAGTCTCTCAAGTCTCTACAGTGGGTGGGTTGCCCACTGTGCCATCCTGGGGAGTGCAAAGCCACAGTCTCTCAAGTCTCTACAGTGGGTGGCTTGCCCACTGTGCCATCCTGGGGAGTGCAAAGCCACAGTCTCTCAAGTCTCTACAGTGGGTGGGTTGCCCACTGTGCCATCCTGGGGAGTGCAAAGCCACAGTCTCTCAAGTCTCTACAGTGGGTGGCTTGCCCACTGTGCCATCCTGGGGAGTGCAAAGCCACAGTCTCTCAAGTCTCTACAGTGGGTGGGTTGCCCACTGTGCCATCCTGGGGAGTGCAAAGCCACAGTCTCTCAAGTCTCTACAGTGGGTGGCTTGCCCACTGTGCCATCCTGGGGAGTGCAAAGCCACAGTCTCTCAAGTCTCTACAGTGGGTGGGTTGCCCACTGTGCCATCCTGGGGAGTGCAAAGCCACAGTCTCTCAAGTCTCTACAGTGGGTGGCTTGCCCACTGTGCCATCCTGGGGAGTGCAAAGCCACAGACTCTCAAGTCTCTACAGTGGGTGGCTTGCCCACTGTGCCATCCTGGGGAGTGCAAAGCCACAGTCCATCAGGTGGATGACAGTCTCCACTGGTCAAGGAGGAGGCATGGTGGGCACAGTGAACCATAAACAGTGCTTGAGACGGCGGTGCCCAGCGGAGCGGTGCTTGAGACGGCGGTGCCCAAGCGGAGCGGTGCTTGACAGGAAGGGCCCAGCGGAGCGGTGCTTGCCAGGAAGGGCCCAGCGGAGCGGTGCTTGAGACGGCGGTGCCCAGCGGAGCGGTGCTTGAGACGGCGGTGCCCAGCGGAGCAGTGCTTCACAGGAAGGGCCCAGCGGAGCGGTGCTTGAGACGGCGGTGCCCAGCGGAGCGGTGCTTGAGACGGCGGTGCCCAGCGGAGCGGTGCTTGAGACGGCGGTGCCCAGCGGAGCGGTGCTTGACAGGAAGGGCCCAGCGGAGCGGTGCTTGACAGGAAGGGCCCAGCGGAGCGGTGCTTGAGACGGCGGTGCCCAGCGGAGCGGTGCTTGAGACGGCGGTGCCCAGCGGAGCGGTGCTTGAGACGGCGGGGCCCTGTTCAGCGGTGCCTATCTTCACGGCGGGGCCCTCTTCAGCGGTGCCTATCTTCACGGCGGGGCCCTGTTCAGCGGTGCTCTTCTGCACGGCGGGCCCTCTTCAGCTGTGCCTATCTTCACGGCGGGGCCCTGTTCAGCGGTGCTCTTCTGCACGGCGGGGCCCTGTTCAGCGGTGCTCTTCTGCACGGCGGGGCCCTGTTCAGCGGTGCTCTTCTGCACGGCGGGGCCCTCTTCAGCGGTGCCTATCTTCACGGCGGGGCCCTGTTCAGCGGTGCTCTTCTGCACGGCGGGGCCCTCTTCAGCGGTGCCTATCTTCACGGCGGGGCCCTGTTCAGCGGTGCTCTTCTGCACGGCGGGCCCTCTTCAGCGGTGCCTATCTTCACGGCGGGCCCTGTTCAGCGGTGCTCTTCTGCACGGCGGGGCCCTGTTCAGTGGTGCTCTTCTGCACGGCGGGCCCTGTTCAGCGGTGCTCTTCTGCACGGCGGGGCCCTCTTCAGCGGTGCCTATCTTCACGGTGGGGCCCTGTTCAGCGGTGCTCTTCTGCACGGCGGGGCCCTCTTCAGCAGTGCCTATCTTCACGGCGGGGCCCTGTTCAGCGGTGCTCTTCTGCACGGCGGGCCCTCTTCAGCGGTGCCTATCTTCACGGCGGGGCCCTGTTCAGCGGTGCTCTTCTGCACGGCGGGGCCCTGTTCAGCGGTGCTCTTCTGCACCGCTGGGCCCTGTTCAGCGGTGCTCTTCTGCACGGCGGGCCCTCTTCAGCGGTGCCTATCTTCACTGCGGGGCCCTGTTCAGCGGTGCTCTTCTGCACGGCGGGCCCTGTTCAGCGGTGCTCTTCTGCACGGCGGGGCCCTGTTCAGTGGTGCTCTTCTGCACGGCGGGGCCCTGTTCAGCGGTGCTCTTCTGCACGGCGGGGCCCTGTTCAGCGGTGCCTATCTTCACGGCGGGGCCCTGTTCAGCGGTGCCTATCTTCACGGCGGGGCCCTGTTCAGCGGTGCCTATCTTCACGGCGGGCCCTCTTCAGCGGTGCTTATCTTCACGGCGGGGCCCTGTTCAGCAGTGCTCTTCTGCACGGCGGGCCCTCTTCAGCGGTGCCTATCTTCACGGCGGGGCCCTGTTCAGTGGTGCTCTTCTGCACGGCGGGCCCTCTTCAGCGGTGCACATCCAGTAGGTCAAGGGAGCCAGACCTGGGCTGGACTCCCTGCTCAGTCGCCCTCCGACCGTGATGTTTCTGGACCCTTCGGTGACGGAGTCCTGGGCCCTTTGGTGTCCTCCTTTACAGCTGGGATGTGGCATGTGGGGCCCACCTGCTCCGCGCTCCTGCTGGCTGACTTCTCCGCCCTGCTGCCCTTTCGCTCCTTAGATGGGGCTCTCGGGCCCTTGCCTCCCCTAGATGTTGTGGCTGGTGAAGTGGGCGAACTTTGCTCCTTGGGGGCAGCCGTGTCAGTCCTCGCACGGCGGCCCTTTTGTTTCCTGGTCCTCTTGCCGGGGGGGGCTGGATGTGTCCTTGCTGCTGATTGAGGTGTCACTGCTGGCAAAGGGTGGACTCCAGAACCCATGCACAACAGTGACACTCGAAGCTGGGCTGGTGGTGGCTGAGGTGCTCTTGGGACTCTTTGCAGATGGAGGGGGTAGGTCATCGGAGGGAAAGAGGTTAAGATTAGCCAGGAAAAGTTTTTTAGGGCCAAGGTAAAGGGTAGGAGAAGTGGTGATGGGAGTGGAGGAAGAGGATGTGGTTGTAGGAGAGTCAGGTGTGCTGTCATTGGGTGAAGGTGCTGGTGCTGTAGGCTGTCGTGAGGTGGATGTCTGTTGGGTGGGTGGCTGCCTGCGTTTGTGTGTCTTGGAAGAGGGGGTGACAGACACAGTGGGAGAGGACACAGGGGACGTGTAAATGGCAGTGGGGGTGGTGACTGCACGCGTGCGGACTGTACAGGAGGGTGTGGTGGTGATGGAAGCACTGGCTGATGTTGGTGTGCATGCAGGTGTGAGTGTAGACGTCAAAGGGAGGGAGGAGGGAGACGAGGAGGAGGGGGACACAGGGGTGGTAGTGACTGTTGGAATGTCTGCATCTGGGTGTTGTTTGGGTGAGTGTTTGTGGGATCTGTGGTGCTTGTGTCTGGATGAGCTGCCCTTGGGTGTTGAGGTGTGTGCAGGCTGGTCAGATGGTGTGGATGGGATAGGCTGAGGAACAGGAGACAGAGACAGGGTGGAGGCAGTCAGAAGAGGGAGGCTGGAAACAGGGACAATGGCTGCCGTCAGTGCTGAGGCCAGAGCAGTGAACGATCGTTGATGGGCAGCCTGACCCGAATGAATGCCCTCCAGGTAGGCATTGCTCCGATGCACCTCCCTTTCTACCCCCTGGATGGCATTCAAAAGGGTAGTCTGCCCAACAATGAGCGTCCTCACAAGGTCAATGAGCTCTGCACTGAGGGCAGCAGGGGTGACAGGGGCAGGGGCTGAGGTGCCTGGGGCGAAGGAGACGCCCGCCTTCCTGGGCGAGCGGGCACGGAGCGTAGGCTGAGGGGCTGCAGGGAGGGCAGGGCTGGTGCGCTGGGTGGCAGCTGTACCTGTAGAGGCGGGGGGCACGGATGTTGCCGCCACCGCTAGGGAGCACCCATCCGAGGACGTGTCTGTGTCGCTGGTCTCACCACCGGTCCCCGTTGTGGTGCTCCCCTCGCCCTCCGGATCACTGGTGCCCTCGGTGTCTGTTCCTGGGCCCACCAGGGCCTTGTGACTTGCA
This sequence comes from Pleurodeles waltl, assembly GCF_031143425.1. Lineage (NCBI taxonomy): Eukaryota > Metazoa > Chordata > Amphibia > Caudata > Salamandridae > Pleurodeles > Pleurodeles waltl. Next base: position 958,870,948 of record NC_090443.1, read on the forward strand.
GCTCCCTCGTGCTCCGATGCCAAATCTCCTCCGCCTGATGATGCTAATGCACACATGCACAAGAAGATGAAGAAGAAGGGTGGGGGGAGAAAAAGAAGACCAGGTTGAGTGCATGCAATGTCAACACCGTTGGCGGAGAGGACAGACACAGGAGCCTCATGCACTAAGCCGCGCATTCGGGGTACACTACTCAGTACTTCTGACTAGGACAACAGGTCAAGAGACGACAAACGCGCACATGTGTGAGGCTGGACCATCAATAGCTGTACTTGTCACCCTACAGACGTGGGGGCCGGGAGCACAGGGCCATGCCTAAGGGAGAGGACTACACTACAGAAAGCGCCCTGGCCTAATGTCACCCACAACCCTCCTCCCCCACCCAGACGCCTCCACTGCGCGTAAAGATAGCAGAATGTGCTGATACTCACCCCCTTGTGTCTGCTGTGATGCTCTCAAGCGCCCATCCAAATCAGGGTAGGCCACCGCCAGGATCCGGGACATCAGGGGGGTCAGGGTACGACTGGCACCCCTCCTAGGTTGGGAGGCCATCCCCAGCAGTGACTCGGCGGTCTTCCTGGTCCCGCGGCGGATGTCCTCCCACCTCTTGCGGCAGTGGGTGCCCCGTCTGACGTGGACCCCCAGGGCCCGGACTTCCTTGGCGATGGCATGCCAAATCTCGACTTTCTGATGGGCGCTGACCTATGTGACATGTACAGGGTGAGAAGGAAACATTCATCAATTTACTGCATGTTAGATGTGATTGGCCCCCCCTCCCCAACCTTGCCATATGGCACATGCTCTCATCTGTCGTGCGTTGCACTCCTCATTCGCCCCCCACCCCACCAACTTACATCCACCCCACTCCACACAGGCATCGCCCATTCCATGTGCACCCGGTGTACTTACCTGTTGGTCTGGAGGACCGTAGAGTAACGCATACTGGGGGAGGACCCCATCCACGAGCTTCTCCAACTGTTCAGACGTGAAGGCAGGGGCCATTGTCACTTCCAGACCGAGGTCACAGCAGCACTTGCAGTATAGGTCCTCTCCTGTGGATGATCAGGTCTCGAGTGATTAAGCAGATAGAAAGTGGCGGTCACGGTGCGTACCGCGGCGGTGCGTACCGCGACCGCCGGCGCACATCGTCATTGGCTCCTGAAACCCATAGGCTTCAATGTTAACCAATGCGGCTTCGTATAGCGGTCTTCGACCGCCTACCGCCACGGTGTGCTCCGCCAGCGCATTGACCTCACATCCCATTGTCCCACCCACTTCACAGGTCAGGCAGCCGCCATTTCAAGGGCCCACATGGCATAATTTCTACTGCGTCACACAGGCCTAGGCCTTGCATTGCCACACATACACGCCTTTCAATACATAGATAACTGTGTGCTATGCAAGCTGTGGTGAACGTACCAGTGATTAGCTTGACTCTGTGCTCTCTTGTTGTCATTCCTAGGCACCGTCTGCTGGGACTTGCGAGGAGAAGGATGAATCCTCGCGTGTACCGACCGCTGGTGGACCTGTCGACAATGGAAGAACGCCACATCATACTACGATACCGACTTGACCGTGCCACTATCCATGAACTGTGTCCCCAGCTGGAGCCAGCCCTGATGTCCCCCATCCGCCAACCCACAGGAATTCCCCCTCTGGTGCAGGTGCTGTCAGTCCTCCATTTTCTTGCAAGTGGCTCATTCCAGACAACAGTGGCCATGTCATCTGGAATGTCTCAGCCCATGTTTTCAAAAGTTTTGTCTAGAGTGTTGTCTGCCCTGACGAAACACATGCGGAGTTACATTATATTCCCTGAGGAGGTTGATTTGGCCACTGTGAAGGGTGATTTTTATGCCCTTGGACATATTCCCAACAAAATTGGTGCCATTGATGGGACCCATGTGGCCTTAGTCCCCCCAAAAGACGATGAGCAGGTGTACAGAAACAGGAAAAATTACCATTCTATGAACGTCCAGGTGGTCTGTTTGGCTGACCAGTACATCTCCCATGTGAATGCCAAGTTCCCTGGTTCAGTGCATGACGCGTATGTGATGCGTAATAGCAGCATCCCTCATATGATGGAACAGCTACAGGGACAACGTGTGTGGCTAATAGGTGACTCTGGTTACCCCAACCTGCCTTGGCTATTGACCCCAGTGAGGAATCCCCGGACCAGGGCAGAGGAACGGTACAATGAGGCCCATGGGCGAACTAGGAGGATCATAGAAAGGACCTTTGGCCTCCTGAAGGCCAGGTTTAGGTGCCTGCATATGACAGGGGGATCCCTGATGTACTCACCAAAGAAGGTGTGCCAGATCATCGTGGCCTGCTGTATGCTTCACAATCTAGCATTGCGACGTCAGGTGCCTTTCCTGCAGGAGGATGGTCCAGATGGTGGTGTTGAAGCAGCTGTGGAGCCTGCGGAGAGTGAAGAGGAGGAAGACTCAGAGGACGACACAGACAACAGGGACAGAGTTATCCAACAGTATTTTCAGTAGCACACAGGTAAGAATCACCCACACCATTTTACTTTTCCAGAAAGCCTCCTGCATCTCAACTTTGTCTATGACCCCCCAGTTCTTTTAAACTGATGTTTGATTTTCCCTTCCCTTTCCAGTGCTGTATGACCCACTGCGTGACTTCTGCTTGGTTAGCCCATGGACTAATGCTCATTGATCTCGGTATGTGTTCAGCACAAAGTTAACAGAACATAATTGATCTGTAATGTGTTATACATTTGTAAATAATACAGCCTGACTCCTGATTGATTTCAGTGCATTGAGTGATTTATTTTTTGTGCTAGATAATGGTACATGATATTAACACGGTGATGGGTGGGGGTGGAGTAATGTCCATGGCAGAGACCAGTTCTCAGTCTCACAGGTGCATTGTCCATATGCCTGTGGATGGAGCAGGGGCAGTTCAAGGTTGGACAGGGTGGCAATGTGGGACAGTGGGATGATTTCAGGGGGTATCTCATGCTGGCGGGGGTCTTGACATCCTACTCTGTCTATTTTTTTGATCTCAGGCTCCTCTTGCGGGGTGGTTGTTCTTCAGCAGGAGGTGGGGTTCTGGTGGCCTGTCGTTGTGGTGGGGCCTCCTGTCCACTAGCGCCGGCGGAGGTGGTAGGCTGTTCCTGGTCCGGGCTAGTGACAGGGGCCCTGTGTGGTGCCACATGGTCCCGCAACGTGTCTTCTATCCGGTTGAGGGCCTGGACTATGCTCCCCATAGCGGTAGAGATGTTGGTGAGTTGATTGGTGAACCCCATGTAGCGTTCCTCCTGCTGTGCCTGGATCTCCTGGAACCTGGCCAGTACCGTCGCCATCGTCTCTTGGGAGTGGTGGTAGGCTGCCATGATGGTGGTGAGGGCCTCTTGGAGAGTGGGTTCCCTGGGCCTCTCCTCCCCCCCCTGTCGCACATCAGCCCTCCGAGTTGCCCTGTTTCCCCCGGCCTCTGTCCCCTGGACGGTGTGCCCACTACCACTGCCCCCAGCTCCCTGTTGGTGTTGGGGTGTTGGGTTAGCCTGGGTGCCCTGTAGTGGCAGACACACCGCTGATTGACCTGTCCTAGAGACAGAGGCATGGGCCCGCTGGGTGGGAGCTGTGCTGTTGTTCCCAGAGGGGGTTGGGTCTGCTGTGGCCTGTGGCTGCCTGAGGGGAACCTACTGTCCAGAGGTCCCCGATGGTCCGGGCTGGTCATCAGGTTCCAGGTCGACAGAGCTGCTGTCATCACTGGGGGCCTCTTCCGGGGGGGGGATGGACATTTCTGGACCCTCCTGGCCGGTGTGTTGGCGTTCGGGTCCTGCATGGGGTACGGGAGTATGGTTATTGTTTCTGTGTGTGCTATTGCGTGCGATTTATGGGTGCCCTTGTCCCCCAGTGCTGTCATTCCCTTGGTGGAGGTGTTGTGGGGGTGTTTGGGGGGGGGGGGTATGTGCAGTGGTCATGCTTAGGTGATGGGTGTCCATAGTTTGTGGTGGCATGCAGGGGTTGGTGTTGGGTGGGTTGTGCTGGAGAGACATTCTCAGGGAGGATGTGTGATGGGGGGTTGGGGGTGAGGGTGGGGGTGGGGGTTAGCATGCTGGGGGGGGGGGTGAAGTAGTTGAGATTGTACTTACCAGAGTCCATTCCTCCGTGTACTCCAGCGAGGCCATCAGGATGCAGGATGTTTAGTACCTCTTGCTCCCATGCTGTGAATTCGGGTGGAGTGGGTGAGGGTCCCCCGCCAGTCTTCTGCACTGCGATGTTGTGTCGCGAGACCATCGAGCGCACCTTTCCCCGTAAGTCGTTCCAGCGTTTGCGGATGTCGTCTCGATTTCTGGGATGCTGTCCCACCGCGTTGACCCTGTCCACGATCCGCTGCCATAGCTCCGCCTTCCTGGCTATAGTGGTGTGCTGCACCTGTGAGCCGAAGAGCTGGGGTTCAACTCTTATGATTTCCTCCACCATGACCCGGAGTTCTTGGTCCGAAAACCGTGGGTGCCTTTGGGGTGCCATGGGGTGGTGTGGATGAGGTGTGGGGTGGTGTATATGGTGATGAGTGTGTTGGTGTGTGGTGCTTTGTGCTTCTATGTGGTGTGTGTGATGGTGTAGTGTGCCTCTGTGTGATGTAGCTCTCTATTCTGTGATGTGTCTCTCTCTCCTTTGTCTCTGAACTTCGGTCGTAGGGGTTTGTGGGTGATGTGGGTGTGTGTTTTATAGTTGATTGGATGTGTGGGAGTGTTGTTTGTATGTGTGTCAGGTGTGTGTATTTCAAATTGTCGAATGTGGCAGTGTTTTGTATATGTGTGTGTATTTTGACCGCGGCGGTGTGTACCGCCAATGGAATACCGCGGTTGAAAGACCACCGCGTGGATTCGTGGGTCAGAATGTCATGGGCGTGTTTGTGTTGGCGTGGCGGTGGAGGTTTGGTCATCTCCAGTTTTCCGCGGCCCGCTGATGAGGCGGCCTTCCTTGGATGTCGGGTTTTTGGCGGTTTCACAGTTGGTGGTCAGAATGACCGTGGCGGTTTGCCGCGGCGGTAGAATGGCGGAGTTCTGACCGGCGGTATAGGCCTTTTACCGCCGAGGTCAGAATGACCCCCTAAATAGGGAGTTGCATGGCCAGGGGCTGCTGGGAAAACGGGGTTGGTACTCCGGCCCCTTAACCATGCAATTAGACGTTTTTGGGCCCGGAATGGAGAATAACATGCAGCTCTCGGAATTACCGGTCCCTATCCTGAACGCACTATACTGAGGGGCATATGAACAAGCCCCTAGCACCAACGGAGCGTCACTGTTTGTGACACTCCTGTGGCGCTGTGCACTGCAAGGTGGTGCTAAGCCATAATGGGCCCTCGGCGCAGTTTTCTGTGGCAGGGGGGCGTGTAGTGTTTTTTGCTGTGGGCGTTTCACTGCAACACCCATTGCTTTTGACGCTGCCCCATATTTACAAGGAATCGTAAATCAGAGGCAGAGCCAAAAACTAACACCACCCCAGGGGTGGGGTTAGTATGCTGCAACAAGGAGAAATGCTTTAATTTCCCCTCGTTTTTTTTACTTTTCTGCAGCACAGATAGAAAGAGCAAAAGGCCATGAATGATTGTTTATGTGCAGGAAAGTGTCCCTTCCTAGACATAAACAATCATTCAATACTGACGATTTGCTACTTCTATGTGTGCTGCATTCTGCAGCACACATAGATGTGCCAAATTGCCATTGTAGATTGTTTATGTGCAGGAAGGTACACCTTCCTGCACATAAACAATCATTCCCTTCAACGCATATACCCTTGCATCATGGTGCAGGGATGCCTGAGGTGGTGCTGGCAGCTAAATTTTGCTTCAGTACTAGGCGAAACACAGGGATGTGCCGTATGTTTGTAAATACAGCGCATCCCTGCATTTCAGAACTGACGCAGCGTTGCGCTGCCAGTTTAGGTGCAGTGCCACACTGCAACAGTTTCTTTTCAATATGCCCCCTAAATCCTCTCCTGGCTTCCTTTTTGCAGCGTGATGTCAGTCAGTTTGGAGGCGGAGACCTGGAGTAATGGTTACCTTTGGTTATAAGACCATAATGTATGTTTTACAAAAACCTTAGAAATTCACAGAAAAAAATCATTTAAAGTGAATTTATGGTTGCAAAACCAAACCCAAAAAACACTGAAATTCTTCAGTCATTGTTAGGTGAATTAACCACAACTTGAGCTGCATCACTGATGACAACTCAAATGTGTTTTCGATTTTGTTGAAGGTAGCAGAGAGGTCCAGCAGGTGTCATCTTATTCTGTGATCAGAAAGACGTGGGGCCTCATTTACTACTTTTTGGCACAGGGCAGCGCTGCAAGGCTTCTTGATGTGCCACCCTGCGTCAAAAAGAAAGGGCAGGAATGCACTGTATTAATGACATGTGGCATATTTCTGTTCTTTCTGCCTGCGCTGATGCACATTGGTGCCTAGCGCCAATGCAGGCACCTTTGCACCATGGTTCAAGGATGTCTGCATGGTTGGTACAATTGTTTTTGTGCAGAAGGGGACACCTTCCTGTACAAAAACAATCCATGGAGGCTTTTTCTCTTTTTATGTGTGTGTGTGTAGAAAGAGGAAGAAACAAGGAAAATTAATGTTATTTCTCCTTGTTGCACCTCCCTTACACCTCGCCTGTGTGTGTGTGTGTGTAGGCTTTTTATGCATTCCCAGGTTTAGAGCATGTTGTAAATCTGGGAATGTGTGAAATGCCAAGGGTATTACGTGGGAACAACCACCGTAACACTTTTGGAATGCCTCTCTATCACAGTGTGGGGCAGTGCAGACTTGAGCTGCATTCCCTCACTCCATATCTAGGGTACAGTGTGGCTTTACATGGCCTTGTAGATTTGGCTCTGCAGTGTGCCCTGCCAGACCGTCATTGCAAGTGACGTTTGGGTGGCGCACAGGGGCTTGTAAATAAGCCCTGTGGTTTACAAAGTATAAATTAGAGATCTCCATGCATCAGTGTGATTGGTGCAACAACAGATTTTTACCTGTGTGGCCAGCCACTCAGAGACCTTTGGGTCCGTGAACCTGGCTATGGATTTTACAGAACTTAAAGGCTCTCTGGAGAAAAAACTCCCTCATCCAACCAAGTTCCAATAGTTTTTAGCTCTCACCTGAGACAGCTCAATTCACTGTAAATTGTGTTGATCTGTTGTTTCTAAAATAAAACTCTACCAAGCATTGGCAATGCCAATAGATCTGCCTTTAAAAGAATGTTGTATGGTAATGTGTAAATTATCATTGGTTTAGGTTGTTAAAATGTCAGGTCAAAGTTGCACTGTCAAGTCTGACCAAAAAATCCAGGTAGGTTAATGACTGTCCTCCTCCTGTCTGTGCTGCTGCCAGACCAAAGCAACATACATTATTTAGTTATCTAAGACACTTTAATAGCATTACAATGTCATGTGTGTGCCCCTGAAAGTCCAACTGTAGGAGGCTGGACTGGCTTGTAGTGAGTACCAAGGGGTACTTGCACCTTGCACCAGGTCCAGTTATCCCTTATTAGTGTATAGGGTGTCTAGCAGCTTAGGCTGATAGATAATGGTAGCTTAGCAGAGCAGCTTAGGCTGAACTAGGAGACGTGTGAAGCTACTACAGTACCACATTTTGGCCTGTGCCAGACATTTTTAGAGAGAGTTAAAGTGATAGAAAAAGAGAAAAAAGTTTTCAGAACTTTTTAGAAAGACAGAAAAAAACTTTTTAAACTTTTAAGAACTTTTTAGAAAGTTCAGAAGTACTTTTCAGCACTTTAGAAAAGAGTGAAAAGAGGAAATGCAAAACTTTTTAGCTATGTGTACACACACTGAACTTGTTTTGTATATTTTTCTCTTATGAAAAGTACAATGACAAGAGTGGTAAGTAGTCTCAAAGCACTTATCCCACCTCTGCACAACCAATGTAGGAGGCTGGACTGGCTTGTAGTGAGTACCAAGGGGTACTTGCACCTTGCACCAGGTCCAGTTATCCCTTATTAGTGTATAGGGTGTCTAGCAGCTTAGGCTGATAGATAATGGTAGCTTAGCAGAGCAGCTTAGGCTGAACTAGGAGACGTGTGAAGCTACTACAGTACCACAAGTGTCACTTGCACAATACCATAAGAAAACACAATACACAGTTATACTAAAAATAAAGGTACTTTATTTTTATGACAATATGCCAAAGTATCTCAGAGTGTACCCTCAGAGTGAGGATAGCAAATATACACAAGATATATGTACACAATACCAAAAATATGCAGTATAGTCTTAGAAAACAGTGCAAACAATGTATAGTTACAATAGGATGCAATGGAGACACATAGGGATAGGGGCAACACAAACCATATACTCCAAAAGTGGAATGCGAACCACAAATGGACCCCAAACCTATGTGACCTTGTAGAGGGTCGCTGGGACTATTAGAAAATAGTGAGAGTTAGAAAAATAGCCCTCCCCAAGACCCTGAAAAGTGAGTGCAAAGTGCACTAAAGTTCCCCCAAAGACAAAGAAGTCGTGATAGAGGAATAATGCAGGAAAGACACAAACCAACAATGCAACAACGGTGGATTTCCAATCTAGGGTACCTGTGGAACAAGGGGACCAAGTTCAAAAGTCACAAGCAAGTCGGAGATAGGCAGATGCCCAGGAAATGCCAGCTGTGGGTGCAAAGAAGCTTCTACTGGACAGAAGAAGCTGAGGATTCTGCAGGAACGAAAAGGGCTAGAGACTTCCCCTTTGGTGGACGGATCCCTCTCGCCGTGGAGAGTCGTGCAGAAGTGTTTTCCCGCCGAAAGAACGCCAACAAGCCTTGCTAGCTGCAAATCGTGCAGTTAGCGTTTTTGGACGCTGCTGTGGCCCAGGAGGGACCAGGAGGTCGCAAATTGGACCAGGAGGTAGAGGGGACATCGAGCAAGACAAGGAGCCCTCTTAGCAGCAGGTTGCGCCCGGAGAAGTGCCAGAAACAGGCACTACAAGGATGCGTGAAACGGTGCTCACCCTAAGTTACACAAAGGAGTCCCACGTCGCCGGAGACCAACTTAGAAAGTCGTGCAATGCAGGTTAGAGTGCCGTGGACCCAGGCTTGGCTGTGCACAAAGGATTTCCGCCGGAAGTGCACAGGGGCCGGAGAAGTTGCAAAAGTCGCGGTTACCAACAATGCAGTCTGGCGTGGGGAGGCAAGGACTTACCTCCACCAAACTTGGACTGAAGAGTCACTGGACTGTGGGAGTCACTTGGACAGAGTTGCTGGATTCAAGGGACCTCGCTCGTTGTGCTGAGAGGAGACCCAAGGGACCGGTAATGCAGCTTTTTGGTGCCTGCGGTTGCAGGGGGAAGATTCCGTCGACCCACGGGAGATTTCTTCGCAGCTTCTAGTGCAGAGAGGAGGCAGGCTACCCCCACAGCATGCACCACCAGGAAAACAGTCGAGAAGGCGGCAGGATCAGCGTTACAGAGTTGCAGTAGTCGTCTTTGCTACTATGTTGCAGTTTTGCAGGCTTCCAGCGCGGTCAGCAGTCGATTCCTTGGCAGAAGGTGAAGAGAGAGATGCAGAGGAACTCTGATGAGCTCTTGCATTCGTTATCTAAAGTTTCCCCAGAGACAGAGACCCTAAATAGCCAGAAAAGAGGGTTTGGCTACCTAGGAGAGAGGATAGGCTACTAACACCTGAAGGAGCCTATCAGAAGGAGTCTCTGACGTCACCTGGTGGAACTGGCCACTCAGAGCAGTCCAGTGTGCCAGGAGCACCTCTGTTTCCAAGATGGCAGAGGTCTGGAGCACACTGGAGGAGCTCTGGACACCTCCCAGGGGAGGTGCAGGTCAGGGGAGTGGTCACTCCCCTTTCCTTTGTCCAGTTTCGCGCCAGAGCAGGGCTAAGGGGTCCCTGAACCGGTGTAGACTGGCTTATGCAGAATTGGGCACATCTGTGCCCAAGAAAGCATTTCCAGAGGCTGGGGGAGGCTACCCCTCCCCTGCCTTCACACCATTTTCCAAAGGGAGAGGGTGTAACACCCTCCCTCAGAAGAAGTCCTTTGTTCTGCAATCCTGGGACAAGCCTGGCTTGACCCCAGGGGGGCAGAAACCTGTCTGAGGGGTTGGCAGCAGCAGCAGCTGCAGTGAAACCCCAGGAAAGGCAGTTTGGCAGTACCAGGGTCTGTGCTACAGACCACTGGGACTATGGAATTGTGCCAACAATGCCAGGATGGCATAGAGGGGGCAATTCCATGATCTTGGACATGTTACATGGCCATATTCGGAGTTACCATTGTGAAGCTACATATTGGTAGTGACCTATATGTAGTACACGCGTGTAATGGTGTCCCCGCACTCACAAAGTTCAGGGAATTGGCTCTGAACAATGTGGGGGCACCTTGGCTAGTGCCAGGGTGCCCTCACACTAAGTAACTTTGCACCTAACCTTTACCAGGTAAAGGTTAGACATATAGGTGACTTATAAGTTACTTAAGTGCAGTGTAAAATGGCTGTGAAATAACGTGGACGTTATTTCACTCAGGCTGCAGTGGCAGGCCTGTGTAAGAATTGTCAGAGCTCCCTATGGGTGGCAAAAGAAATGCTGCAGCCCATAGGGATCTCCTGGAACCCCAATACCCTGGGTACCTCAGTACCATATACTAGGGAATTATAAGGGTGTTCCAGTAAGCCAATGTAAATTGGTAAAATTGGTCACTAGCCCGTTAGTGACAATTTGTAAGAAATGAGAGAGCATAACCACTGAGGTTCTGATTAGCAGAGCCTCAGTGAGACAGTTAGTCACTACACAGGTAACACATTCAGGCACACTTATGAGCAGTGGGGCCCTGGTGAACAGGGTCCCAGTGACACATACAACTAAAACAACATATATACAGTGAAAAATGGGGGTAACATGCCAGGCAAGATGGTACTTTCCTACACAACCCCCCCCCCCAAACGAAGGACAATAAGACTAGCCATGACCTGATGAGTCTTCATTGTCTAAGTGGAAATATCTGGAGAGTCCATCTGCATTGGAGTGGCTACTCCCAGGTCTATGTTCCACTGTATAGTCCATTCCCTGTAGGGATATGGACCACCTCAACAATTTAGGATTTTCACCTTTCATTTGTTTTAGCCAAAGTAGAGGTTTGTGGTCTGTCTGAACAATGAAGTGAGTGCCAAACAGGTATGGCCTCAACTTCTTCAGAGCCCAGACCACAGCAAAGGCCTCCCTCTCTATGGCAGACCAACGCTTTTCTCTAGGGGTCAACCTCCTACTAATAAAAGCAACAGGTTGATCCTGGCCCTCAGAATTAAGTTGTGATAGGACTGCCCCTACTCCTAATTCAGATGCATCAGTTTGGACATAGAATTTTTTAGAGTAACAAGGGCTTTTCAGGACAGGTGCAGAGCACATGGCCTGCTTCAGCTCCTCAAAAGCTTTCTGACAGTTTGCTGTCCATAATACCTTTTTAGGCATCTTCTTGGAAGTGAGGTCATTAAGAGGGGCTGCAATGGAGCCATAGTTCTTAATGAACCTCCTGTAATACCCAGTGAGGCCTAGGAAGGCTCTCACCTGAGTCTGAGTGGTAGGGGGAACCCAATCAATAATTGTTTGGATTTTCCCCTGAAGTGGTGCAATCTGTTCCCCACCAACAAGGTGTCCCAGATAAACCACCTTACCCTGTCCTATCTGGCACTTTGAAGCCTTGATAGTGAGGCCTGCCTTTTGCAGGGCCTCCAAAACTTTCCATAGGTGGACCAGGTGATCATCCCAGCTGGAGCTAAAGACAGCTATATCGTCCAGATATGCTGCACTGAAAGCTTCCAGCCCTTGCAGGACTGTGTTCACCAACCTCTGAAAAGTGGCAGGTGCATTTTTCAAACCAAAAGGCATTACAGTGAACTGGTAATGTCCTCCAATGGTTGAAAATGCAGTCTTAGGTTTAGCATCTTCTGACAATTTGATCTGCCAATACCCTGCAGTCAAATCAAAAGTGCTTAGATACTTGGCAGATGCCAGTGTATCTATGAGCTCATCTGCCCTGGGTATAGGGTGAGCATCGGTTTTGGTTACCAAGTTGAAACCTCTATAGTCTACACAAAACCGCATTTCCTTCTTTCCATCTTTGGATTGGGGTTTTGGTACAAGTACCACAGGAGAAGCCCATGGACTTTCAGAGTGCTCAACCACTCCTAGTTCTAACATTTTCTGGACTTCTTGCTTTATGCAGTCCCTGACATGGTCAGGCTGCCTATAGATCTTACTTTTGACAGGTAAACTGTCTCCAGTATCTATAGTGTGCTCACACCAAGAAGTGGTACCTGGCACAGTAGAGAAGAGTTCAGAGAATTGATCTAGGAGATTTATGCAATGGTCTTTCTGCTCAGCAGCAAGACAATCAGCCAAAACTACACCTTCCACAAGAGCATCTTGTTCTGTGGAAGAGAAGAGATCAGGTAGAGGATCACTGTCTTCTTCCTGTCCCTCATCTGTTGCCATGAGCAGGGTGAGATCAGCCCTGTCATAGTAGGGTTTCAGGCGGTTGACATGGAGCACCCTGAGGGGACTCCTGGCAGTGCCTAAGTCAACTAAATAAGTTACTTCACCCTTTTTCTCAACAATTGTGTGGGGTCCACTCCATTTATCTTGGAGTGCTCTTGGGGCCACAGGCTCCAAGACCCACACTTTCTGTCCTGGTTGGTAGTACACCAAAACAGCCTTCTGATCATGCCATTGCTTCTGGAGCTCTTGGCTGGCCTGAAGGTTCTTACTGGCCTTTTTCATATACTCAGCCATCCTTGATCTGAGGCCAAGTACATAATCCACAATATCCTGCTTAGGAGCTTTTAAAGGTTGTTCCCAACCCTCCTTTACAAGTGTTAGTGGACCCCTAACAGGGTGTCCAAAAAGAAGTTCAAAGGGGCTAAAGCCCACTCCTTTCTGGGGTACCTCCCTGTAGGCAAAAAGGAGGCATGGTAAAAGGATATCCCATCTCCTGCGGAGTTTTTCAGGGAGACCCATAATCATGCCTTCGAGAGTTTTGTTAAATCTCTCCACCAGTCCATTTGTTTGTGGATGATAGGGTGTTGTGAACTTATAAGTTACACCACACTCCTTCCACATGGCCTTTAAGTATTCAGACATGAAATTGCTTCCTCTGTCTGATACAACTTCCTTTGGGAAGCCCACCCTGGAAAATATTCCCAGGAGGGCCTTTGCCACTGCAGGAGCTGTAGTGGTCCTTAAAGGAATAGCTTCAGGGTATCTTGTGGCATGGTCCACTACCACCAAGATGAATCTATTGCCTGAAGCAGTAGGAGGGTCAAGGGGGCCAACTATGTCAACCCCTACCCTTTCAAATGGAACCCCAACCACAGGCAGTGGAATAAGGGGTGCCTTTGGGGTGCCACCTGTCTTGCCACTGGCTTGACAGGTTTCACAGGACTTACAAAATTCCTTTGTGTCCTCAGACATTCTAGGCCAATGAAACAGGGGAACAAGCCTGTCCCAGGTTTTCATTTGTCCTAGATGCCCAGCTAGGGGAATGTCATGTGCCAGGGTTAGGAGGAACTTTCTGTACTCCTGAGGAATCACTAATCTCCTGGCTGCTCCAGGTTTAGGATCCCTATGCTCAGTGTACAAGAGGTTGTCCTCCCAGTAAACTCTGTGAGAGTCACTGACATCCCCATTAGCCTGTTTGACAGCTTGCTGTCTCAGACCCTCGAATGTGGGACAGGTTTGCTGTGCCACACTCAGCTCCTCTCTGGCAGGCCCCCCTTCACCCAAAAGCTCAGCAGTATCTGCTTCAAGCTCCTCTGGTGTAGGTTCTGCACAGGGAGGGAATTCTTCTTCCTCTGAAGTTGAATCCACTGTAGAGGGAGGGATAGTAGGAAGTGGTTTGCTTCTACTAGCCCTAGCTTTAGGGAGCACTTGGTCCATTGTTCCAGGATCCAAGCTTCCCTGTCCTTTTTGCTTTTTGGCCTGAGCCCTTGTCAAAGCAAAAATATGCCCTGGGATGCCCAGCATTGCTGCATGGGCCTCCAACTCCACATCTGACCAAGCTGATGTCTCCAAATCATTTCCTAGTAGACAGTCTACAGGTAAATCTGTGGCTATCACAACTTTCTTTGGACCAGTAACCCCCCCCCAGTTGAGATTAACAACAGCCATGGGGTGGCTAAGTGTGTTGTTGTGAGCATCGGTTACTTGGCACTGGTGACCAAGTAGGTGTTGTTCAGGGTGGACCAGTTTCTCTATGACCATAGTCACACTGGCACCAGTGTCCCTGTAGGCCTGAACCTCAACACCATTTATTAGGGGTAGCTGCTTGTACTTATCCATATTAAGGGGACAAGCAGCTAAGGTGGCTAAATCAATAGCCCCCTCAGAGACTAACACAGCCTCTGTGGCCTCCCTAACAAGGCCAACCCCAACTAAGTTACCAATAGTGAGCCCAGCTACTCCCTTGGATTGGCTATTAGTAGGTTTGCTCCCACCACCACTGCTATTAGTAGGGACACTAGGTGTAGCAGTAGGGGTTGTAGTGGTAGGAGGCTTGGTGCTTTTCTTTGGACAACTGGCATCTGTTGTCCAATGGCCTTTTACTTTACATAAATAGCACCATGGTTTATTTTCCTTGTTCTGATTAAAAGAGGATTTGGGCCCACCACCCCCACCAGAGTGTTTTTGTGGGCCTGATGAAGACTCATTTTTAGATTTGTCCCCACCCTTGTCAGAAGACTTACCATCCTTCTTTTTGTTGCCATCTTTGTCACCCCCTGTGTAAACTTTTCTGTTCACCCTTGTTCTGACCCATTTGTCTGCCTTCTTTCCCAATTCTTGGGGAGAGGTCAGATCAGAGTGCACCAAGTACTGGTGCAACAAATCAGACACACAGTTATTAAGAATATGCTCTCTCAGGATCAAGTTATACAGGCTTTCAAAGTCAGTAACCTTACTGCCATTTAACCACCCCTCCAAGGCCTTCACTGAATGGTCAATGAAATCAACCCAGTCTTGTGAAGACTCCTTTTTGGTCTCTCTGAACTTTATCCTGTATTGTTCAGTGGTTAAGCCATAACCATCCAGGAGTGCATTCTTAAGAACTTGGAAATTATTGGCATCACTTTCTTTCACAGTAAGGAGCCTATCCCTACCTTTTCCACTAAATGATAGCCCTAGGATAGCAGCCCACTGCCTTTGAGGGACATCCTGTACAACACAGGCCCTCTCAAGTGCAGCAAACCACTTGTTAATGTCATCCCCCTCCTTATAAGGGGGAACTATCTTGTGCAGATTCCTGGAATCATGCTCTTTTACAGGATGACTATGGGGAATACTGCTGCCGCCACCATGGGTTTCTAAACCCAACTTCTGTCTTTCCCTCTCTATTTCTAAAGACTGTCTATCCAAATCCAGCTGTTGCTTTTTAAGCTTCAGTCTGGTTTGTTCCACCCTCAACTTATTGAGTTCCCTTTCTAACAATCTGTCATCAGGGCTGGTGGGAGGGACATTTCTAGATACATAGGTATGATGGGAATGAACAGAAGGAGACCTGTCCCTTACAGAGGCCACCCTAACAGCTTGGCTGACAGTGTAATGTGAGAGCACATCATCTGTATGATGTGACTCCACCTCAGTACCAACTATGCTAGACTGTCTAGTAATGGGCAGGCTAAGAAGTTTCTTTCCTGAACCTTTTCCTGGGGGAGTCCCTGGATCAGATTGAGAACCATTAGCTACTTTTTCAACAGATGGGGCACTTATAGCCTTATCTTGTTCTCTAAGCATGTTAATTAACAGTTCCAAGGAAGGATTCTTCCCTACACTCAAACCTCTCTCTATGCAGAGACTCCTTGCTCCTTTCCAGCTAAGGTGATCATATGCAAGTTTGGACAGATCAACATTTTGGCCTGTGCCAGACATTTTTAGAGAGAGTTAAAGTGATAGAAAAAGAGAAAAAAGTTTTCAGAACTTTTTAGAAAGACAGAAAAAAACTTTTTAAACTTTTAAGAACTTTTTAGAAAGTTCAGAAGTACTTTTCAGCACTTTAGAAAAGAGTGAAAAGAGGAAATGCAAAACTTTTTAGCTATGTGTACACACACTGAACTTGTTTTGTATATTTTTCTCTTATGAAAAGTACAATGACAAGAGTGGTAAGTAGTCTCAAAGCACTTATCCCACCTCTGCACAACCAATGTAGGAGGCTGGACTGGCTTGTAGTGAGTACCAAGGGGTACTTGCACCTTGCACCAGGTCCAGTTATCCCTTATTAGTGTATAGGGTGTCTAGCAGCTTAGGCTGATAGATAATGGTAGCTTAGCAGAGCAGCTTAGGCTGAACTAGGAGACGTGTGAAGCTACTACAGTACCACAAGTGTCACTTGCACAATACCATAAGAAAACACAATACACAGTTATACTAAAAATAAAGGTACTTTATTTTTATGACAATATGCCAAAGTATCTCAGAGTGTACCCTCAGAGTGAGGATAGCAAATATACACAAGTTATATGTACACAGTACTAAAAATATGCAGTATAGTCTTAGAAAACAGTGCAAACAATGTATAGTTACAATAGGATGCAATGGAGACACATAGGGATAGGGGCAACACAAACCATATACTCCAAAAGTGGAATGCGAACCACGAATGGACCCCAAACCTATGTGACCTTGTAGAGGGTCGCTGGGACTATTAGAAAATAGTGAGAGTTAGAAAAATAGCCCTCCCCAAGACCCTGAAAAGTGAGTGCAAAGTGCACTATAGTTCCCCCACAGACAAAGAAGTCGTGATAGAGGAATAATGCAGGAAAGACACAAACCAACAATGCAACAACGGTGGATTTCCAATCTAGGGTACCTGTGGAACAAGGGGACCAAGTCCAAAAGTCACAAGCAAGTCGGAGATAGGCAGATGCCCAGGAAATGCCAGCTGTGGGTGCAAAGAAGCTTCTACTGGACAGAAGAAGCTGAAGATTCTGCAGGAACGAAAAGGGCTAGAGACTTCCCCTTTGGTGGACGGATCCCACTCGTCGTGGAGAGTTGTGCAGAAGTGTTTTCCCGCCGAAAGAACGCCAACAAGCCTTGCTAGTTGCAAATCGTGCAGTTAGCGTTTTTGGACGCCGCTGTGGCCCAGGAGGGACCAGGAGGTCGCAAATTGGACCAGGAGGTAGAGGGGACGTCGAGCAAGACAAGGAGTCCTCTTAGCAGCAGGTTGCACCCGGAGAAGTGCCAGAAACAGGCACTACAAGGATGCGTGAAACAGTGCTCACCCGAAGTTACACAAAGGAGTCCCACGTCGCCGGAGACCAACTTAGAAAGTCGTGCAATGCAGGTTAGAGTGCCGTGGACCCAGGCTTGGCTGTGCACAAAGGATTTCCGCCGGAAGTGCACAGGGGCCGGAGAAGTTGCAAAAGCCGCGGTTACCAACAATGCAGTCTGGCGTGGGGAGGCAAGGACTTACCTCCACCAAACTTGGACTGAAGAGTCACTGGACTGTGGGAGTCACTTGGACAGAGTTGCTGGATTCAAGGGACCCCGCTCGTCGTGCTGAGAGGAGACCCAAGGGACCGGTAATGCAGCTTTTTGGTGCCTGCGGTTGCAGGGGGAAGATTCCGTCGACCCACGGGAGATTTCTTCGCAGCTTCTAGTGCAGAGAGGAGGCAGACTACCCCCACAGCATGCACCACCAGGAAAACAGTCGAGAAGGCGGCAGGATCAGTGTTACAGAGTTGCAGTAGTCGTCTTTGCTACTATGCTGCAGTTTTGCAGGCTTCCAGCGCGGTCAGCAGTCGATTCCTTGGCAGAAGGTGAAGAGAGAGATGCAGAGGAACTCTGATGAGCTCTTGCATTCGTTATCTAAAGTTTCCCCAGAGACAGAGACCCTAAATAGCCAGAAAAGAGGGTTTGGCTACCTAGGAGAGAGGATAGGCTACTAACACCTGAAGGAGCCTATCAGAAGGAGTCTCTGACGTCACCTGGTGGCACTGGCCACTCAGAGCAGTCCAGTGTGCCAGCAGCACCTCTGTTTCCAAGATGGCAGAGGTCTGGAGCACACTGGAGGAGCTCTGGACACCTCCCAGGGGAGGTGCAGGTCAGGGGAGTGGTCACTCCCCTTTCCTTTGTCCAGTTTCGCGCCAGAGCAGGGCTAAGGGGTCCCTGAACCGGTGTAGACTGGCTTATGCAGAATTGGGCACATCTGTGCCCAAGAAAGCATTTCCAGAGGCTGGGGGAGGCTATCCCTCCCCTGCCTTCACACCATTTTCCAAAGGGAGAGGGTGTAACACCCTCCCTCAGAGGAAGTCGTTTGTTCTGCCATCCTGGGACAAGCCTGGCTTGACCCCAGGGGGGCAGAAACCTGTCTGAGGGGTTGGCAGCAGCAGCAGCTGCAGTGAAACCCCAGGAAAGGCAGTTTGGCAGTACCAGGGTCTGTGCTACAGACCACTGGGACCATGGAATTGTGCCAACAATGCCAGGATGGCATAGAGGGGGCAATTCCATGATCTTAGACATGTTACATGGCCATATTCGGAGTTACCATTGTGAAGCTACATATAGGTAGTGACCTATATGTAGTACACGCGTGTAATGGTGTCCCCGCACTCACAAAGTTCAGGGAATTGGCTCTGAACAATGTGGGGGCACCTTGGCTAGTGCCAGGGTGCCCTCACACTAAGTAACTTTGCACCTAACCTTTACCAGGTAAAGGTTAGACATATAGGTGACTTATAAGTTACTTAAGTGCAGTGTAAAATGGCTGTGAAATAACGTGGACGTTATTTCACTCAGGCTGCAGTGGCAGGCCTGTGTAAGAATTGTCAGAGCTCCCTATGGGTGGCAAAAGAAATGCTGCAGCCCATAGGGATCTCCTGGAACCCCAATACCCTGGGTACCTCAGTACCATATACTAGGGAATTATAAGGGTGTTCCAGTAAGCCAATGTAAATTGGTAAAATTGGTCACTAGCCTGTTAGTGACAATTTGTAAGAAATGAGAGAGAATAACCACTGAGGTTCTGATTAGCAGAGCCTCAGTGAGACAGTTAGTCACTACACAGGTAACACATTCAGGCACACTTATGAGCACTGGGGCCCTGGTGAACAGGGTCCCAGTGACACATACAACTAAAACAACATATATACAGTGAAAAATGGGGGTAACATGCCAGGCAAGATGGTACTTTCCTACACCAACTCAGGCATCTAGATAAATAAACAAAATGATCAAAGCTGTGTGGAGGGCAAGCACTTATTTGTGAAAGCACACAGCTTCTGCCCGATCAAAAAGTACTACTTGCGCCGAACAGGTGGATGGAGCCAAAGACCCTCTCTAGTAATTCTCGCATAATTGTTTGGCAACAGCTGCGTTGTCAAGCCACAACATAAAAAGGGGCTTTTACCTGCTCATTGCTTACCCATTGGGTGGCTTCATTGCCAATCGTATTTTCTTTCTTTTCATTTGTGACAGTGTGTCAGCACTTGTTGGATTCACTTCATCTTCATGTGTTTTCTTTTTTTCCCTTGAGCATGTATCATGTACTGATTGATTTCTTGATTAGTCTTCTTGCACGCTGTTTGCACTCAGATTGTGGTACTTTTTTTTTTGTTGCTTTTGCTTGCAAGACAGCTTGAAACCATCACAGGTAACTATAACTTGCGCCCTGCCATGCACAGTCCTTTCATCAATGATATCATTTTGGATGTTGCAGTCATGCCATCAATGATGTCATAGATCATGTCATGAGTGATGTAATATATGGGGAAATTAGTAGAGCGTGGTGAGGGGACGATTATGTTTACTTGAGATAACTATAACTGTTGAATTTCAGGTAATTTCTAAGCTTTTCTTAATGTAGAAAGGATATGTATAACTGCAATTTCTAACTATAACGTCACTTTAACCTGTAGATTTTTCAGTGAATTTATAGGGTGTTTTTTAACATAAAGTAATGTTTTATTATCATATGAAAAGCCAACCCACAGGCTGTGTGCAGCATGGGGTGGGCTGCAGGGCCTGCATGCAGCAACCACTGCAGCCAAGGCCCCACCGCGTACTGCCAAAGGTATCCATCTATCTTATTATATATGTGCGGGTCCTGCTTCTCATTTATTATTCTGTCTTGTGTCCCACTGCTCACCAGGGACACCCTTTTTTCCTAATTATTGGAGAGGGCAGTGTGTGACCCTCCCCCCCTTTGAGCCTTTACAGACCAAGGTGACCCCACTCCCCCCAAGTTGTTTTATTTTTTATGGGGAGTGGGCACACAGCCCCCTCCTGAGCTCTTACAGGCCCTCGGAACCCCATTTACCTGGGCTGTATTAGTTTTAAATGGGAGGAGGGCCCACAGCCTCCTCCTCGATTCTGTATGGGTGCTGAGGACCCCATCCCCTGAGCCTTTTTTTTATTTTGAGTGCTGGAGGTGCAAGTCCCCCACCATAAAACTTTATGGCCCCAGGGATCCCATCTCCCCTGACCTTTAAGCACGGGGGGCTTATTGCCCCTCCTTTTTTAGCCTTTCTTTTCCTGGGCTCTAATGTGGGTGCCTACCCTGGACACTCACAAAAAAGAAGGTTGGGGCCACGGGAGGAGCCCTAGTGCCCCCATGGCCTTACCAGCTCCCAGCAACCACATATCCTTGGTGCATCAGGAGCCGTCATTGCTCTCACCCAGGTAGAACAGGCATTTTTCACTGTTGCAACTAGGTGGGAGCACTTAGGGACATATTTATAATGCCCTAGCACCACCGTGCACCACATTAACGTCATTATTTTTGACGTTAATGTGGCCCAATTATGCTGAAATCCCCGCGTCATATTTACAGAGTGCTGCAATGCATGCAGAGATCAATAGCATCATGAAAAATTACGCTATTGCTCCCTACCCTGCCTCATGGTGCGCCGTATTTTAAATACGGCGCACACATGGTGGCGGTAGGGACGTGCTAAAGGGCGCAGGGAAAGTGGCGCTGCACTCAGTGCAGCACCGCTTTCCACTAATCTGCCCCTTAGAGTTTCCCTGCCCACAAGAGTGTTGGCAAACAAACAAATGTCTGCTCCCGCAAGGCGGGATAATTTGTAAAGTTCCCACAGGGTGGGTGCAGACAAGATTTCCCTGCTCATGCTGTCCCAAGGGTGAGCTCACTGGGACACCACAGTGGAGTTGGCCACGGGGAATGGGGCCCTCAGGGCCTTTAGAGGCTCAGGGAGGGGCAGCTCTTCCCCCTCTCCCTTAATTTCAATGCTGGGCCCCAGAGGATGGGTTCCCCGGAGACGTGATTGGCTCAGGGATGGGGGCTGGGCACCTCCTACAATCTTTACTAGTTATGCCAGCCCCCAAAGGATGGGGTCCCTGTGGCCCTGCTCAGCTTGGGGAGGTGGGCCACATGACTCCCTTCCCCTTTAATATTATACCTGGCCTCACGGGATGGGGTCCCCGGGCCGAAAGCAGTTCTGGCAGGTGGGACCCCTCACACCTCGCTCCCCAAATAATCATAGGCATTGACCCTGTGGGCCCTGGCCAACCCCGGGGGTCATATTTATAAGAAAGATGGTGGCTGCCATATTTTCCGGCAACCCTGCGGGAGTACCGCAGTATCGTGGGGATTTTTATTTTTTAATTTTGGCCCCAGAGAGGTCCCTCTGCAACCCATGCATAAGGACTAGGGGGGCTGGGTATCCCAACCCTGCCCCTTATATCTTTTTTTGAAAAACATTTTCTGTACAGGGACATTCCCCGAATTTTGTAACAACCGCTGCTACATTTTAGTAGATGTTGTGGCCAGCCAATTAGCGTGTGCACTCCTGCGGGAGCCTCACTCACTTGGAACCGAGATGGCCTAATGGAAAATGTCCCCTCGGCCGATCAGAACACTATATTTTTTTAAGTTGAGCTTGCGGGACTCTTGCAAGAGTCCCTCAAACTCAAACAACTACAAACTACAAATATTTTTGTACCTTATTTTCTCTTAAACCACTAAGCGAATTTATACCAAATTACAAAAAACACGCTTTCTTGAACCAAGATCTAACTTCCTGCCAAATTTAGGGCCTCATTGCAACTTTGGCAGTCTGACGGTATGACTGCCGCAGTAGCAGCCGCCAAAAGACCGCCATGTTGGCCGTCATCTGACTGCCGTATTAAGAGGTACACAGCTCAGACCGCCAAAAAACAGCCAAGTTCCCGAAACCTCCAGGACAGTGGCAGACGGAAAAAAATCCAGCCTGACAAAAATCATTCGATCAATAACAAGCCACAAATCACAAGAGTGGTTCTTTCATGGCGGAAAACCATTGGTGGTGCGAACCGCGTCAGTCTGAACTCACATCAGTTAGAACACTACACCAAATTGGATAGTTCGAATACCCCACACCTGACACACATTCACACACCTGACACACCTACATACTGCACTATAAAACACATCCCTACACAACCCACAATCCTTTACAACCAGAACACCACTCTCAGCCAGAGACTAGCAAAAATAAAAAGAACTAGGTAAACAAACAATAGGCACCCCTACACATTTCACTCAACGCTCACCCCACACTTGCACAACATACACAACACACACAATTTTTCAACCCACACAATACACACCAACCGTCACCCACTCACATCACAGCACCCACACCTCATCACTAACATGTATTCATCCTTTTTTCACTATCTCACTGCTCTACCACCACTACTATGCCCCCACAAAAACACCCACGTTTCACAGATGATGAGTTGAGGGTCATGGTGGATGAAATTGTCAGGGTAGAGCCATATCTATTTGAATTACAGGGCCAGCAAACATCAATTGCCGTGAAATTGGAGTTGTGGCACAGGATAGTGGACAGGGTGAATGCAGTAGGCAGTTACCCACTCACAAGGGAGTACATCAGGAAGAGGAGGAACGACCTCAGGGGGAAGGTATATTCAATGGCATCCAAGCACCAGCTGGCGGTCCTCAAGACTGGCAGTGGGCCCACACTTCCTCCTCTACAGTTCACATCATGGGAGGAGAAAGTCTTGGACATCCTGTACCCTGAGGGCCTGACAGGAATACCTGGAGGAGTGGCGTCAGGTAAGTAACAACAACATTCATGTTACCAAACAGTATTGTCTTGCATGCTCACTTATAACCTTTCCCCCACCTGATAGCGCGTCAGAACCTTAATAAGTATACTTACAAGGAGACACAATCAGGTCAATGAACATTTGGAACGCGTTTGGAGACTTCCCGGTACGAAATGCCCCCGTCAACACCATCAATCAATAGGTCAATAGACATTTAACAATAACCAATCAATAATCAATAAACATTCAATATGAGTTAGCAATTCGGACACACCATGACCTTTCAGCCATGAATAACCACACCAGTTTAATTGAAGTTCGAACATTTATTTTCCTATTTTAACAGACTAATATCAAGTAGGTTAATCTCATTAGCAATAACCACAACACAATTAATACATGGATTACGTATGTCCAGATTATAATGCGCACCATTAATATCAATCATTTTAGCATAGTTTCATTAGTACATGAATCAACAAAGCAAGAACTCAGTCATTTGTCTATTTGCGTAAGATCTCCGTGAACATCTCAACTAACCATGAATTAGCATTAGCATGTTGGGCTTCATGCAAAACAATTTAGTAACACATATTTAGAAAGCATCTGAACTAAGGCCTCTACCAAAATTAGCAGTTAGTACCTAGAAAGGAAAAGCAAACAGACAATCACAATTGCATTGGATAGTTACCAATCCAACAAATCAGCAAACAGCGTCAGTCTTCGTCCTCAGGACATCAGTCGATTCACCATCAGCAGAGTTCGGATGGGACAAAGTCTTTAGCATTAAGATAAGCAAGAGTCTCTTTCAAGACGCATAAGATAGCATAGCTAATGAATGATCACTTACCTCAGTAGAGGAGAAATTAGCATCAGGCAAGAATGGGATGGAGGATGGTTCCTAAAAGTACTCCGAACAAACAGAAGCGTCCAGAGAAGTGGCTCGGGTAGGAAAGATCAAAATGCACAATAGCAGAAAAGGAATGCTCTAAAGTGAACGGGCAATTGCCAGGGCAGGAATGCTTGATTTCTCCTTGTGTATGTCCATTAAGTCAAAACTGTCCAACTAACCATCAATTACCTATTGGATCAAATTTGGTGCATTGTTATCTTCATCCAATTAGTTCACGTTTATCCTACCAGAAACTTCGACAATTTGCAGTTCCCATGTCACGGATTGGTCCATTTTATTGACGCTTTCAGCGGTTCGAATGTCAGGTGATAATTTGCTACACTCACGTACCAGTCAGAGTCTTCATTGTTTTCTCCTAGTACAGTTAACCTTGTACCTTTTGCGAATTACACTGTTGCAGTTAGCAAGAACATCATCTTTGAGCAAGCTGGTTCTCATGAGAAAGAATTCTACTACAGATACAATACACATAGCTTCTGGAAAAGCACAGCTTTGCGTCCTTCAGAAAAACAGCATTAAACCCGTTAGAAATACAATTAAAAAAATTAGGTCAGGCAGCTAGGCCACAGCCCTTGCTAAAGTTAGGCCTACATTAATATGAAGCAAACTCTTAAAAAGAAACCCTAATTATGACATACTAGTAAAAATTTAAACCCATATTGCATAATATTTCAATATTAATAAGCATTTTCATTAGTATTCGTATATAGTGGTAACCACTCCCTGTGGGCACGTTTCAGATGCGTGCATTATTTCATCTACGTTAAACACATTTTCTGTCAAGGAGACCAGATCCTCAGGGTCTGTGCACGGTCCCAACATGTCCACCACAAGACAGCTCCAAAACTCTGATAGAAATATCACAGAGCCTTAGAGAGTCCAAGGGAGCAGCTGGGAAGGACACCTGTCGGAAGCAAAAGGTTAAACAACACAATATCATAATATAATCACATTGACTTTCACTAGACTATGGTTCTAAGCATTGTCTTACTATAACCATGGCTAATCTAAGAAGTGA
Organism: Pleurodeles waltl; assembly: GCF_031143425.1. NCBI lineage: Eukaryota > Metazoa > Chordata > Amphibia > Caudata > Salamandridae > Pleurodeles > Pleurodeles waltl. The sequence continues at coordinate 958,895,907 of NC_090443.1, forward strand.
CTTTAACTATACCTCAAAGAACTCTGAGTACCTGGAACAAATCAAGAATGATTAATGCAATGTTTCATATGAGCTTTTCATAAAATGTCACATAATGCCTAGAAATACAAGACCCTTCTAGAATACTGTTTCAGAACAAACACTGTATTTTTGACACGAGGACAAACAATCTGAAACATTCGATGGAAAACAATTGGAATTGTACCAGGGACTTAATATGCACAAAGAATGTCACATTTTGAATTTATCCTCTTCACAGGAAATCCATAGGCTCAGGACAAATGTGTGTACTTCAACAAACATTACACATCAAAGTTTTTACTTGTCATGAAATGATTGCGCACATTGTTGCCGATCTGGACACCAAGTTTTACATGCAGGAAATGAATCGTGCACACTGCCTATTCTGACAAAAATATGTAAATGCCATGAACGATAGCGCAAGCCTTTGCCAATCTCAACACCAAGTATTACTTGCGGGAAATGAATTGCGCTCATTGCCGATTCTGACAAGAATATGTAAATGCCATGAAACGATCATGCAAGCCTTTGCCGACCTGAACACCAAGATTGACATGCGGTAAATGAATCGCGCTCACTGCCGATTCTAACAAGAATATGCAAATGTCATGAAATGATCGCGCAAGCCTTTGCCGATCTGAATACCAAGAGTCAAATGCCAGGAATGAATCACGCGCCTTCCTGATTCAAATGCCAATATGCAAATGCCATGAAATGATCGCGCACTCTGTTGATCTGAATACCAAGAGTCAAATGCCAGGAATGAATTGCGCGCCTTGCAGATTCGAATGACAATATGCAAATGCCATGAAATGATCGCGCACACTGCCGATCTGAATAGCAAGAGTCAAATGCCAGGAACGAATCGCACGCCTTGCCGATTCAAATGGCAATATGCAAATGCCATGAAATGATCGCGCACACTGTCGATCTGAATACCAAGAGTCAAATGCCAGGAATGGATCACACACATTTATGCGATTTACAAATAGGCCCAAAAACTCGAATGCCCTAGAAAATGGAGTTGGGGGCCTAACCCGACCTCCGCCTTGCCACCCTGTTCAAGGATCACCAAGGAATTGAAGGGCAGGCCTGGAAATGCTTTAGTAGGCCTCCGGGACAGGAGCTCAAGGAAATGCTGCTGCTCTGCACGGGACCTCTGAATAGTGAGCATGTGGAGCTGGGCTGGCTCCCTTATATAGAGTCTGGCCCACCCCACAAACCACACCCAGTCATGCTGCAGGGAAAGCTTCTAGAAGGTCCTAGAAAGGGACCACACCCTGATACACTCTGTAAGCCTGCAGCAATACCTTGCAAATGAACATTATTTGCAAACATCATTAATAGTGGTTTCAAGGTAAAACTCTGCAATGCAAAAGGTTAACAAACTGCATATCAACATAATACATGAATTATGCTCTTGCATAAAGACTGGGTTTTTGCATTTTTGTCACCCGTAGAGCGTGCACTGTCCTGATGTTGACAGTACTCCCCTCTCCCAAACGCGCTCTAGAGCGTGGTTTGCCTGGGTTAAGACAATGAAAACGTCTCACTAGTCGTGGAGCATGAACGTCAGATGCGGAGACCCATGAGTTACTTTCAGGACCGTAACCTTTCCAAGAAATCAGATACCACAGGTTACGACCTCTAAGTTTGGAATCCAACACCTGTTTGACTTCGTATTCCACTTCCCCCTGTACTAGAACTGGAGCTGGTTGGGAGCATACCTTCTGGACTGCTTTTTTCAGGAGGGAAGTATAAAACACCGAATGAATACGCAGTGAGCGGGGCAACTGCAGTTTATAGGTCACTGGATTAATTTGCTGGAGGACAGTGTAAGGACCTATGAATTTGGGATTAAACATGTGCTTTTTCTTGAAGTCTAAACGTCTTGTAGAAAGCGATAGTTTATCACCTGGTTGATACTGAGGTCCTTCACAATGTTTCTTGTCGTAGTGCTTTTTATATTTTTGTTTAGCTTTTTCTAAATGCTGTTGAATCAGTTTCTGGGTTTGGTGGAGGTGTTGAATCGCTTCCGATACAGCTGGTGTAAGAGAACTTTCTTGAGGAATTGTGATGGCCAAAGTGTCAGGATGATAGCCAATCAAGCCAAAAAAGGATGTGACACCAGTGGAGGTGTGAAACAAGTTATTATATGCTAACTCAGCTAACCAGAGCTTTGATGTTCAGGAATGAACTGCTTTCTCAGCGTAAGCACGCAGATATTGGTTCAATGTATGATTCAGTCTCTCAATTTGGCCATCTGTTTGAGGATGATGGTTAGTAGATAGTGTGGATGTGTCTTGAAGCGTTTTGCACCACGTTTTCCAGAAGTTGGAGGCAAATTGTGATCCTCGATCGGAGAGAATAATTTTTGGCAGCCCGTGATAACGGACCACTCTATTCAGTAAGATGGTTGCCAGTTCACTGGAGGTGGGCAATTTCTTAAAGGTAATGAAATATCCATATTTCGTGAGACTATCCACCACAAGGATTACTGAGTGCTGTTGGACCACTGGTAGACCTGTAACGAAGTCTAAAGAGATGTGTTCCCAAGGTCGACGTGGAGTTGGGAGTGGATGCAACAAACCTTTTGGTTTTGAATGACTTGTCTTGATGCGAGCACAGACTTCGCAGTTGTTTACCATTGTTTTGACGTCTTTTGTCAGAGTAGGCCACCAAAAGTAGCGTTGGATTAATTCAAGAGTTTTAGGAGTACCTGGATTACCTGCCGTAGGTGTAACATGCAACCAATGAAATGCTAACTTGCGAAGCTTAGTAGTGGGCACGAACAAACCAGCGTCATGGAAAGGTAGTCCTTGCTTGATTGATCTTTTAGGATCTGCCTGAGCCCATGCCTGCCATTTCTCAAAGGTGAAAGAATTACGGATGTCTTCAAAGAAGTCTTCGGTTTTTATGATACATAAGACTTTGTCTGGAGCAATGATAGCTCTGGAAGTTTGGATTGTAGACAACGTGGTAGACTCTTGGCGGGACAAGGAGTCTGCTTTGCGATTGTCTTTACCAGGACGAAAAGTTACCATAAAATCAAATTCGGCAAAAAACAGCATCCAGCGTAATTGCAGAGGAGTCAAAGGTCTAGCTGAACTCATAAACTGGAGATTGCGATGATCAGTATATACTGTGATAGTATACTTGGCACCCAACAAATGATGTCTCCACTCTTTAAAGGCGTCACGGATCGCCGGAAGCTCTTTTCCAGCAATGACATTGTTCTGTTCGGCTTCATTCAGCTTTCGAGATATGTAGGCTACAGGATGAAGTGGGCCAGTGTCTTTACTTCGTTGTGACAAGATTGCACCAATTGCCACATCTGAGGCATCGTCTTCAACTATGAATGGACAATCCACATCAGGGTGAGTCAAGTCTGGGGCAGTGGAAAAAGCTTCTTTCAAAGTTGAAAAGGCTTGGTCAGCTTCTGGAGACCATACACATTTTCTTTCTTTCTCAATAACTTGGTGATTGGCGCCACTGTTTGAGAAAAATGGTTTATAAACCTGCGATAAAAGTTTGCAAACCCCAGGAAACATTGTACATCTCGAACAGTCTTTGGAGTGGGCCAATCAGATACAGCTTGTACTTTCTTTTCTGCCATGACCATAACTTGAGGGGTAAGGATAACCCCCAAAACTGAACTGTGGCAACATGAAACTCACACCTGGTTAGTTTGCAATATAAATGATGCTTTCAGAGAACTGTAAGGATTTTCTTGACATGCTGTACATGTTCGGTTTCATTGTCAGAGTAGATCAAAATGTCATCGATATAGACTATTGCAAAAATGTCGAGAAACTCTCTAAGAACGTCATTTAGGAAAAATTTAAATGCTGCTGGAGCATTGCACAGGCCAAAGGGCATGACGGTGTATTAAAAGAGACCATATCTTGTCTTGAACGCAGTTTTCTATTCGTCGCCTTCTCTCATTCTGACTAAATGGTAAACACCTCGCAGATCGAGCTTAGTGTGCATTTTTGCTTTTTTCACTTCATCCAACAAGACAGGAATCAGGGGCAAGGGGTATTTGTTCTTGATTGTGACCTTGTTCAAACCCCTATAGTCAATACAGGTTCGAAGGTCCCCTTTCGACTAAGGGACAGAAAACAAAGGAGAGGCTGCAGGAGACTTGGAAGGGCGGATAAAGCCATTCTTTAAGAATGGATCTAGGTACTTTCATAAGTGTTGATTTTCATGTTCTGACAAGGTGTACATTAGCCAGGGAGTATCGCACCTGGAGTTAGATCAATTTGGCATTCATAAGGTCTATGAGGAGGCAAGGTTTCTGCTTCTCTTTCATCTAATACATCTCCATAGGACGAATACTGCCTGGGCAACTTTACTTCTTTCTCCGCTGCAGTGGCTATGTAAGAGTTGCAATTTTTGGCGGCTTGAGACGTCTGGAGGAATTTTTTATTACATAGGGCGGAAGAGAACACGACTTTCTGTTCTGCCCAGTTAATCTCAGGATTGTGATGAGTTAACCATGGTAAGCCAAGAATAATTTCATACTGAGGAGCATGGATCACGTCAAAGATGAGCTTCTCTTCATCTTTGGTTCTTTGATTTCCCCCATCACAGATCACCAACAAGGGGACGGTCTGAAGAGTTACTGGGCCTCCAGTCAAGAGTTTTCCATCTACTGCTTGTATTATCTCTGGAGTCTTCTTCTCGGTGCATGGGATCCCCTATGCGTGAACCAATTGGGCATCAACAAAGTTCCCGGTAGCCCCAGAATCTACAAGGGCCTTCTTGAAATCGTTTTCTTTTTTTTACTTGAACTTTTATGCCCAGCTTGAGATGTCTAGACTGTGAAGGGTTCACGGTGACACCCAAGAGCAACCCTTCTTTACATCTTGGGTAGTTTAGTTTTCCGGCTCGACTTGTGCATTGGCTGCAAGTTTCTGGACAGGACCTTGTTTGCTCTTTGGTTTGATTGGACAATTCTTGGCGAAATGACCCTTGCGCCCGCAATAAAGACATTGTCCATTCTTTCTACGTAGGTCCTTTTCGTCTGTGGTCAAAGGTCTCCTGATTGTTCCGATTTCCATAGGTTCTGGAGTTCTCTCTTTCTGGGTTCTTGATTCTCTATGATCGTGAACATGGCAGGAATATTGCTCAGTCTTTTTGCGTGTTCCCCTTCGTTCTGCTAGACAATGATCTAGTCTCAAAACAAGGTTTATTTGATCTCGACAATCTGTAGGCTGCTGGTCTATCTGAGCAAGAACGTCCTTTAACTCATCCTTGATTCCTTTGCAAAACAAGGCTGCTTGCTTTTCTTCAGGCCAGGATGTCTCGGCTACCAGCCGATTAAAGTTAGCAAAGTAAGACACTAGATCCTGGTTACCTTGTGGCAAGTCCAATAGTTCACGATCTACAGACAATGTTGCAGTTCTTCGATCAAACACTTGTTCAAACTCACAAACAAAATTTCCCCAATTGTAAAGCAGGGAACTGTCTTTACGCACAAGAGGGATTGCCCAGGTGGCTGCGTCCCCAGTCAGGTAGGATAACAAGAAGTCCACCCTGGATTGGGCATCAGGGAAAGTGTTTGGTCGGCAGGTAAAATGTAGTTCCACTTGAACCAAGAAAAATTGCGCTTTCAGGGGATCGCCTGTAAAATGTTCTGGAGGAGCTAGGGGAACAGCTGGAGGAATGTTGAGGGAAATGTTCATAGGAGGATTACCTCCAGAAGCTTGAGAAGAAGGACCAGGCCAAAGGACTTTGTTCCTTCTTTTCTACCCTTTCCTGCAACTGACTCACTCTCTCAGCTAAGCTGGCTACTATATCCTTTGATGACACTACCTCTGCTTGGAGCTGCGTGATAACCTTGACTAGCTCGTCCAATGTGGCCATGCTGAGAACACACGCAAACCAGGAGGATAATAAATGTGTGGGCTCACTATTCTGTCAAGGAGACCAGATCCTGGGGGTCTGCACACGTTCCCAACATGTCCACCACAAGACAGCTCCAAAACTCTGATAGAAGTATCACAGAGCCTAAGAGAGTCCAAGTGGGGAAAAGGGGATTAGGAAGGGAACAGCTGGGAAGGAGACCTGTCGGGAGCAAAAGGTTAAACAACACAATATCATAATTGTAGAAAAGATAAGCAGGAATCTTCCAGTATGAAATGTAGGTCCTTTTATTGGAGCATCCCATCCACCAGCAGCCCTGAACAACAAGCTCTACCCTCTCCTCGCCTTTCCATCTCCAACACTCCACAATTTTCCATGAAAACATAGGTGACCTCAGCCCGAGGAAAAGCTTAGTGAGCATTCCACTCCAGCTGAGATCATCTAAGCCATATACTACACATCTTCCCTCTTAACATTGAAATTTCACAAGGAAATTATATTAGAAATATTTACACTGAGATAAAAAGTATATAACTAAAGGAACAAGAAAACAAAAAGAAAATAAAGCAAACTAATAAGAAACTATTAGCAACACAATATTACTTTCCTTTGGATTTGACTACTCTATTAAGATTCCACACTCTAACATCCTTAATTTTCACAGCATTCCTAAAAAGTTTAATAACTTCAAATGGTCCCAAAAATGTACTTCCCCCTTTACACAAAGTTGGTTTTCTATCCAAAATCTGATCACCCATTCTCACATCAAGGTAATGTGTACCTTTCTTGTCATCATAGTACTCCTTCCTCTTCTGCACACATGTTTTCTCATACTCATTTTCTTCGCCCACAACACTTTTTCGTCCCCCATTATTTTTACCCCAGGACACCCACGCAGGTGAAAGGGAAGTATTGGCTTTCTGACCTCTGGAAAGACCAAGTGGAACCTTACCCGTGGTGGAATGTGGTGTGACTCTGTACGCATGAAGAAATCTTTTCAGACCTTCTTTCTAGTCTCTATTAGACGCAACCTCCTACTGCACACACTCTTTCACACACCTGTTGAACCTCTCCACAGTACCATTCCCTTCCGGATGATATGGAGAACACTTCCTATGCTTAATCCCAGCCTTTCAAAGGAATTCTTACATTTCCTTTGAAACAAACTGTGGTCCATTGCCCGTCACTATAACATTAGGTAAACCCTCACGGCCAAAAACATCCTTAAAAAATTTGATAATTCTCCTGGACTCAGTGGAACTGAGAATACCAATTTCCGCCCACCTAGAAAATTCATCAGTTAAAACTATCAGATAGTTGGAGCCACCTCTTCCCTGCACAGGCCCTACAATGTCAGCTGCTTCTATTTCCCACGGTTTGTGCGGCATGTCCCTTACGCACATAGGAGGCACCCTGGTTTTGTAAATTTTGTCACTGCTGCAACAGTCTGTGCACTCCCTTACAAATCTTTCAACCATCAAGTCCATCCCTGGCCACCAATAATTATGACGAATCCTTGCCTTTGTTCTACTCATACCATGGTGCCCTTCATGCCCAAGCTCAATAATTTTGTCTCTCAACACTATTGGACCTACTAACATTAGTCCACGTAACAGGATACCATCTTCCACTGACAATTCTTCTTTCACTATCCAGAAACCACACAGATCCTTATTCTGCTTAGCTTTGTTCCTCCAGCCAAACTTGATTTGCTCACACACTTCTTGCTAAATCTTATCCTCAGTTACAGCTCTCACCCACTCATCTTATCCAACCACACTTCCTGTCACACTGCACACGCATATATTTTCTTATCTTTCCTTCTCAGGAAACAATCTGGATAGACAATCCGCAACTTTGTTGTAAGATCCTGGAACATAGTGTACTGTATAATTGTAATCTTGTAGACTGATTACCAATCTACTGATTCTTCCCGAGATCAAATCCAGACCTTTCCTCATAAACACCTCCACCAAGGGCTTGTGATCTGTAAATATTTGAAACTCTCTTGCCCACACAAAATTCCTGAGTTTATTAATCGCCCAATATACACTCAGTGCCTCTTTTTCAATGGTGGAGTAGTTGACTTCTGGTCCCCGCAGCGTCCTGGAACAAAATACTATGGGTTAAAGACCATTATTTTCCATATCCTGCAACAATACCGCCCCCAGTCCTGTCTCAAATGCATCAGTCATTATCACACACTTCTTGTTGGGATCGAACAACTTCAGTGACCCAACTGAAGCTAACTCTGCCTTGATTTCTTCAAACTCTCTCAGACACTCATTGTCCCACACAAACTCAGCATTTTTCTTAACAAGTTTACGCATGCAGACCGTCTTTGATGCCAAATTGGGTAAAAATTTAGCATGAAATTCTAACATCCCAAAAAACGATAACAATTCTTCTTTCTTCTCAGGTACACGCAGGTTCAAAATGTTCTTTACTAATTCCTCCTTGGGACATAGCCCTCCTGCTGTAATCTTATGTCCAAGATATTCAACCTCTGTTTCCCCAAACAAACATTTCTTTAGCTTGAGAGTCAAACCGTGGTCTCTGAGAATACCTAGAACTTTACTAACTCTTGTGTTATGTTCATCCACGGTGCTCCCATGTATCAAAATATCGTCCTGGTAACACTTCACTCCAGGTTCATAGCCAAACAGATTGTACATGAGTCGTTGGAATACAGCGGCTGCTGAGATTAAGCCAAAAGGCATTCTTATGAACCTGAAAGTGCCAAATGGAGTGATGACCATGGTGTAGTCGCATAAATCTGGGTGCAATTCAATCTGATGATACGCAGAAGTTAAATCAATTTTACTAAAATATTTGGAACCAGACAGCATCGTGACCATTTCTGAGATGTTTGGCAAAGGAAACTGGTCGCTGACAACACATTTGTTGAGGTTCCTCAGGTCAATGCACAGTCTCAGTTCCCCTGACGGTTTCCTTGCTACTACAATTGGTGAAATCTATTCAGCCGACTCTACTGGCTCAATGATATCCTCATCGCACAGTCTCTTAATCTCTCTCAGCCTTTCCTCAGCCTTATCTGATGAGAATATTTTTTCAAGCAGCCTAACTACCCGCTAAAAACGTCCTTGAACTCTTCGACAAATCCAGGTATAGACACTCGTTCCTGCACTTCCAACTCACATATCCGATGCAAAGTATTAACATAGTCTTCCTTGATCATAACTGGTGAAGGAACCTCTCAGATCAATGACTTGACCTCCATAGCCACCTGGAACAATGTCAGGATCTTTTAAGTCTACTTTAGGACTCAGTTGTTCATCAAAAACTTCATTGGAGATCAACGTTAACCAGGCCCCAGAGTCAAATAACATTTTGTTCGAAACTCCTAGAATGGTTACTATGTCCTTAGGATGTTTCTTCTTTTCCGTGCCCATGGAAACTGTCAAAATGCAATCTTCAACTACCTTCACCGGTGTCTGACTTCTTTGTGATTTGCAACATTAACCAAAATGTCCCTTCTTGTTGCGTAACCTGCAGGTTGAGTTAACAGCTGGACACTTTTTGTAGGATGCATAATGTCCTATGTTCCCGCAACGGAAACACCTAGCATCCTTGTATCCGTTCACTACTCCTTGGTCAACTTTGTCATCCTCACGTTCAATGCTTCAACCTTTTGCACCAGTTAGTTCTTTCTTCGTGGAAATTTTGTTCACGTCAACTTTCTTTTCCTTCTCCAGTTCTTCCACGCAAGCCATGGTGTGCTCCACACTCTTGGCAAGGATAATCACTTCTTGCAATGTCGGATCATCTTTGCTCCACAACTCCTGTCTGATCTTGTCACTTGCACATTTTAACGTAAACTGAACACGGATCCTTTCTTCATTCGTGCTCCTAAATTTGCATGTGGAAGCAAGTTTTCTAAGAGCAGTAATGTCTTCCTCAATACTTTCACCTGGTCTCTGCTCCCTCATGGCAAAATGAAATTGCTCCAAAATAGTACTGATCTTAGGTAAAAAATGCAAATCAAGTTTCTTCAAACACATTTCGAACTCATTAACGTCTGTAGCCTCTTCACTAGGATCTGGCAGGTTTTCAAATAATACCTGACCTTCACAGCTCAGACAATGCATATGAAGTGCTGTTTTTCTTTTTTTATTAGATAAACTTGTTCCACAGACTCTGGAATAATGGAGAAATTATTTTTTCCACTTGGACCATTTTATTGGTGGTTCGCCAGGTGTAGTTAGAAAGAAAGGAGGTGGTGGGATATTCTGCATCATGTAGGGTTAATATAAAGCCTGTAGTAAATTCAAAATATTCTTTCTTATTATATTCTCACTTTGTTTATACTTAAAAAATGTAGGATGCAGAAATTACGACAAATTGCTGCAATGTTGCACATACAAACTGAAAAACAAACTGATTAAACTTCAAGAGTTCCATTACACATATAGATACATCGATGTCTTTGTTTTAAATTGGTTTGGTCACCTCTTTTTCTATAGGAAATAGCCCTTGTTTCCTAGTCCTTTTTTTCCCCTTATTTATATATTTTTTCTTTTTTTTTAAACAGCGACAACCAGCTCTGAGAAGGTCACACTCGGGTGGCGAAGACGGGTATGGGATCGGGTGCAGTTTCGAAGTAGTAACTTCGAATCAAAGCACCTGAAATTACTCGCGCCCTCCTGAACGCGAGTTAGATATTATGCGCAAGTAACTTCGAATCAAAGCACCCGATATTACTCGCGCCCTCCTGAACGCCAGTTAGATATTATGCATGAGTGCAGCACCAGCCCTCTTAAGATAAAAGGACAGGCGCGCTCACAACCGCGAGTCAGAGAAACTGCTTCAGCTCGTGCTGGGGAGGCAGAGAGCGCGCTGAGGAGCGCGAAAGAGAGAGACCGTTGGCGAAGGTAAGCCAATGATTATAAATAGTAAAATATGAAGGTACCTTGTGGATCCGATCAGTTGCAAGGTCTTTAGGAGAAAAAACAATGTTTTGTAGATCTGATGAGCTGATCAAACAGGATATATATATGAAGAAAAACAAAGGTTTCCAACAAACAGCATAGAAACGGCTGTAAATTCTTAAGGTAATCGTTTGTGTTGAGATGCTCCAAAGACCCTCGTCGCCAGTGTAGAAAAGATAATCAGGAATCTTCCAGTATAAAAAGTAGGTCCTTTTATTGGAGCATCCCATCCACCAGCAGCCCTGAACAACAAGCTCTTCCCCCTCCTCGCCTTTCCATCTCCAACACTCCACATTCTACCATGAGGTCATAGGTGACCTCAGCCCGAGGCAAAGCTTAGTGAGCATTCCACTCCAGCTGAGATCATCTAAGCCATATACTACAATAATATAATCACATTGACGTTCACTAGAGTATGGTTCTAAGCATTGTCTTACTATAACTATGGGTAATCTAAGAAGTGACTTTAACTAGACCACAAAGAACTCTATGTACCTGGAACAAATCAAGAATGATTAATGCAATGTTTCATATGAGCTTTTCATAAAATGTCACATAATCCCTAGAAATACAAGAAGCTTCTAGAATACTGTTTCAGAACAAACACTGCATTTTTAACACAAGGACAAACAATCTGAAACTTTCCATGGAAAACAATTGGAATTGTACCAGGGACTTAATATGCACAAAGAACGTGACATTTTGAATTTGTCCTCTTCACAGGAAATCCATAGGCTCAGGACAAATGTGTGTACTTCAACAAACATTACACATCAAAGTTTTTACTTGTCATGAAATTATCGCGCACACTGTTGCCGATCTGAACACCAAGTTTTACATGCGGGAAATGAATCGTGCACACTGCCGATTCTAACAAGAATATGTAAATGCCATGAAACGATAGCGCAAGCCTTTGCCGATCTGAACACCAAGTTTTACTTGCAGGAAATGAATTGCGCTCATTGCCGATTCTGACAAAAATATGTAAATGCCATGAAACGATTGCGCAAGCCTTTGCCGACCTGAACACCAAGATTGACATGCGGTGAATGAATCGCGCTCACTGCAGATTCTAACAAGAATATGCAAATGTCATGTAATGATAACTCAAGCCTTTGCCGATCTGAATACCAAGAGTCAAATGCCATGAATGTATTGCGCGCCTTGCCGATTCAAATGCCAATATGCAAATGCCATGAAATGATTGCGCACTCTGTTGATCTGAATACCAAGAGTCAAATGCCAGGAATGAATCGCACGCCTTGCCGATTCAAATGCCAATATGCAAAAGCCATGAAATGATCGCGCACACTGTCGATCTGAATACCAAGAGTCAAATGCCAGGAATAGATCACACACGCGATTTACAAGTAGGCCCAAAAACTCGAATGCCCTAGAAAACGGAGTTGGGGCCTAACCCGACCTCCGCCTTACCACACTGTTCAAGGATCACCAAGGAATTGAAGGGCAGGCCTGGAAATGCTTTAGTAGGTCTCTGGGACAGGAGCTCATGGAAATGCTGCTGCTCTGCACCAGGACCTCTGAATAGTGAGCATGTGGAGCTGGGCTGGCTCCCTTATATAGAGTCTGGCCCAGCCCACAAACCACACGCAGTCATGCTGCAGGGAAAGATCTAGAAGGTCCTAGAAAGGGACCACACCCTGATACACTCTGTAAGCTGGCAGCAATACCTTGCAAATGAACATTATTTGCAAACATCATTAATAGTGGTTTCAAGGTAAAACTCTGCAATGCAAAAGGTTAACAAACTGCATATCAACATAATGCATGAATTATGCTCTTGCATAAAGACTGGGTTTTTGCATTTTTGTCACCTGTAGAGCGCACACTGTCCTGATGTTGACAGTACTCCCCTCTCCCAAACGCGCTCTAGGGCCTGGTTTGCCTGGGTTAAGACAATGAAAACGTCTCACTAGTCGTGGAGCATGGACGTCAGACGCGGAGACCCATGAGTTACTTTCAGGACCGTAACCTTTCCAAGAAATCAGATACCACAGGTTACGACCTCAAAGTTTGGAATCCAACACCTGTTTGACTTTGTATTCCACTTCCCCCTGTACTAGAACTGGAGCTGGTTGGGAGCGTACCTTCTGGACTGCTTTTTTCAGGAGGGAAGTATAAAACACCAAATGAATACGCTGTGACCGGGGCAACTGCAGTTTATAGGTCACTGGATTAATTTGCTGGAAGACAGTGTAAGGACCTATGAATTTGGGATTAAACTTGTGCTTTTTCTTGAAGTCTATGGGGGTCATTCCAACCCTGGCGGTCGGTGTTAAAGCGGCAGCCAACCCGCCAACAGGCAGGCGGTAAAAAAAATGGAATTCTGACCCTGGCGGGAACCGCCAACAAAGACCGCCACATTAACACTCCGACCGCCACGGCGGGACAAACAAACAGCGCGGCGGTCACCGCCAACAGGCAGGCGGCAGACAATGTACCGCCCACCCTATCACAACTCACCAATCCGCCATCTTTTCCGAGGCGGGAGCCCCGCCGATAAAAACACGGCGGAAACAGACTACGAATGGGAAAACGCTCACCTCTACACACTCCACGAGGAATCTGGACAGCATGGAACCCGAATTAAACATCCTACCAGCTATTGTCTACCTGCTCCTCTACCAGGAGCACGAACGCCGGCGCAGATGACAACGGTGAGTACTGCACCTACGACACAGGAGAGGGGGGAGGAGAAAAGGTTACGGGCACACACATACGCAACACACCCACCCCCCTCCCCAACTACCTACACACCGATGCAGAGCAACAAGTCAGAGTGACCCCCCCCCCAAACCCCACGGAAGAATGCAAAGACAAAATAAAATGATCATTAAAAATGAAGTATATTATAGCATATTTGAAGTTAAGTGAAATATGAAATATATAAATAAAATATATTACAACATGAACAATATATACATAGCTCAAACGTCCGGCCCATATTGGCTACCATCCATTGTTCGTGGACCAATGGGCCTAAACACATGGGCCAAGCCCACACACGAGACCCGATTCCATTGGAGAGAACACTGCAGGGGCATCAGATAGCAAAACTACAGGCACCTCAGGGGGAAGGGAAGGGGGGGCACCTCAGCCACATGAGTCCACGACGCCAGATCCACGAAGGGCCTCTATGGCCACTGTACCATCCTGGGGAGTGCAAAGCCACAGTCCCTCAAGTCTCTACAGTGGGTGGGTTGCCCACTGTACCATTCTGGGGAGTGCAAAGCCACAGTCTCACAAGTCTCTACAGTGGGTGGATTGCCCACTGAACAATCCTGGGGAGTGCAAAGCCACAGTCTCTCAAGTGGATTACAGACTCCACTGGTTCTGGAGGAGGCATGGTGCCCAGAGTGCTTCGTGAAGCCCTGCCCGACACAGATCCGGCCCTGCCAATGGGCCAGCGGTGCTTGAGATGAAGGGCCCAGCGGAGCAGTTCAGAGACGGCGGTGCCCAGCGGAGCGGTGCTTGACAGGAAGGGCCCAGCGGAGCAGTTCAGAGACGGCGGTGCCCAGCGGAGCAGTGCTTCAGATGAAGGGCCCAGCGGAGCAGTTCAGAGACGGCGGTGCCCAGCGGAGTGGTGCTTGTGATGAAGGGCCCAGCGGAGCGGTGCTTGACAGGAAGGGCCCAGCGGAGCGGTGCTTGAGATGAAGGGCCCAGCGGAGCAGTTCAGAGACGCCGGTGCCCAGCGGAGCGGTGCTTGACAGGAAGGGCCCAGTGGAGCAGTTCAGAGACGCCGGTGCCCAGCGGAGCGGTGCTTGAGATGAAGGGCCCAGCGGAGCGGTGCTTGACAGGAAGGGCCCAGCGGAGCGGTGCTTGAGATGAAGGGCCCAGCGGAGCGGTGCTTGAGATGAAGGGCCCAGCGGAGCGGTGCTTGTCACGGCGGGGCCCAGTTCAGCGGTGCTTGTCTTGAAGGGCCCAGTTCAGCGGTGCTTGTCACGGCGGGGCCCTGTTCAGCGGTGCTTGTCTTGAAGGGCCCTGTTCAGCGGTGCTTGTCACGGCGGGGCCCTGTTCAGCGGTGCTTGTCTTGAAGGGCCCAGTTCAGCGGTGCTTGTCTTGAAGGGCCCAGTTCAGCGGTGCTTGAGACGGCGGGGCCCTGTTCAGCGGTGCTTGAGACGGCGGGCCCTGTTCAGCGGTGCTTGTCTTGAAGGGCCCAGTTCAGCGGTGCTTGTCACGGCGGGGCCCTGTTCAGCGGTGCTTGAGACGGCGGGGCCCTGTTCAGCGGTGCTTGAGACGGCAGGGCCCTGTTCAGCGGTGCTTGTCTTGAAGGCCCCTGTTCAGCGGTGCTTGTCTTGAAGGGCCCAGTTCAGCGGTGCTTGTCACGGCGGGGCCCTGTTCAGCGGTGCTTGACATGTGGTCCCAGGGAACCAGATCGGGCCAATATTTCCCGCTCAGTCGCCATCCGACCTTTCGCTTGCGGGGCCCTCCTGTGCTGGAGTCCTGGGCCCGTGGGTGTCCTCCTTCACACCCGAAATGGGGCTGGTGGAGCCCTCCTGGGCTGCTCGCCTGCTGCCGGACTTGTCCGCCCTGCTGCCCTTACCCTCCTTCGCCGATTCTCTGGGGCCCTTGCCTCCCTTTGTGGATGTGGCAGGTGACGGTGCCAGGGTAGTGTCTTTGGGGGCTGCCGTCTCAGGCCTCTCGCGCCGGCCCTTCCCTTTTTTAGTTCTTTTCCCAGGGGGTGGGCTGGCTGTCCCCTTGCTGCTGGCCGATGTTGCTGCCCTAGGAGCTGGTGGACTCCAATAGCCCTGGACTATGCTCCTTGTAGGTGCAGGGCTTGTGGTGGCTGAGGTGCTGTTTGGACTCTTATGAGATGGAGGGGGTGGGTCAGGTGATGCAAAGAGGTTAATTTTGGAGAGGAAAAACTTTTTAGGAGCAGTGGGAAGGGTAGGTGCAGTGGGTATGGGAGTGGAGGAAGAGGATGTGGTTGTAGGAGAGTCAAGTGTGCTGTCTTTGGGTGCAGGTGCTTGTGACGGAGGCTGTCGTGAGGTGGATGGCTGTTGGGTGGGTGGCTGCCTGCGTTTGTGTGGTTTGGAAGAGGGGGTGACAGACACAGTGGGAGAGGACACAGGGGACGTGTAAATGGCAGTGGGGGTGGTGACTGCACGTGTGCGGTGTGTTCTGGTGGGTGTGCTGGTGATGGACGTACTGGCTGATGGTGGTGTGCATGCAGGTGTGAGTGGAGACGTCACAGGGAGGGAGGAGGGAGACGAGGAGGAGGGGGACACAGAGGAGGCAGTGGCTGTTGGCATGTCTGCATGTGGATGTTGCTTGTGTGAATGCTTGTGGGATGTATTGTATTGTATTGTATTGTAATCGTATTTATATAGCGCTTACTACCCCTGACGAGGCGTCGAAGCGCTTTTCGTTGAGTAGCACGCTACTCCGGAACCCAACAAGAATTAGTGATAGATTAGTATAGTTTAATAATGAGTACAGTTTTAGTATTATTATGAGTTAATTTGAGCCGCAGATATGAGAGTTTGTTAGTTAGATTGACTGGAGTAATGGAGGGGTGGAGGAGGAAAGAAATCCAGAAGTGTTAATTGGGAGTATATCCTTCATTTACTCAACCCAAGAGTATGTGGAAGGGTTAGGGAGAGCATAGTAGCAGGGTGAGATGAATGCAGGAGAATTTAGTAGGGTTGTGTGGGAGGTCACAGAGGTAGAGTGAGGTTTGGTGAGTTAGATGTGGAGGTGGAGGGAAGAGCTTAGGCAGAGATATTTAGGAGATGAAAGTGGTAGAAGGGATTTGGGATGAGTGAGAGTGAGAATGGAGGACAGTTTGATAGAGACATGACAAAAGAGTGATGAGTAGATACGTGTGATAAGATGAGAGCAGGAATTCATAGATATCTAGAATAACCACCTGTACTCCTTCTTTTTATAAGGAGAAAATATGTGTTCATCACATTATTAGAGTGTACGTAGAATGTTAGTTATGTAATGTGGGTCATGTTGAGAATGTTGGTTGTTGGGCAAACTGGAATCCTGCCTCATGAAAAGATTCTGTACAGTTTGTACTTTGTCAGTTGCTCGGGGACTTTCATGCCGAGGTTCCTATTCCAGAGGGCTCCTCTAGTTTTACTTAACAAACGTTAGCCTCTCTTACCCTGCTTCATTTTTTACAGTTATTGAAAGTAAGTTTTAATTATACAGGGACGGGCATGTCTGCTGCAAGACCGTATTAGTGGAATGCCTCTCACCTGACTCTTGAAGCTTTTCTGACTAACGTTCACGCTTTGTAAAGCGCATGCGCAGCGACAAGGTGTCTCCTTCAAACGCAAGCGCACTGGGCTACGGCAAAAGCTTTTACCTTGTCCCGCCCCTTTCTGCGCTCCACGCCTCACTTTCGCACAGGGCTCCCTTGTTGGACTTGTAACCTGGCGGAGTCTGTACCTCCTGGGCTGCCGGTGCCATCGTAACCAGCTGTCAAGATGTCGTCCCTTGCACCTACAACGGAAGAGCAAGTGAGAATCCACTGTGTGGTGCTTATGTCTGGATGAGCTGCCCTTGGGTGTTGATGTGTGTGCAGGCTGGTCTGTAGGTGTGGCTGGGATAGGCAGAGGAACAGGGGAGTGGGACTGGGATGAGGAAATTGGAGGGGGGAGGCAGGAGACAGGGACAATGGCTGCCGTCAGTGCTGAGGCCAGAGCGTTGAACGATCGCTGATGGGCAGCCTGACCCGAATTAATGCCATCCAGGTATGCATTGCTCCGGTGCACCTCCCTTTCCACACCCTGGATGGCATTCAAAAGGGTAGACTGCCCAACAATGAGCGTCTGGAGGAGGTCAATGATCTCCTCACTGAGGGCAGCAGGGGTAACTGGGGCAGGGCCTGAGGTGCCTGGGGCGAAGGAGATGCCCGCCGTCCTGGCCGAGCAGGCACGGGGCGAACGCTGAGGGGCTGCTTGGAGGGCGGAGCTGATGCGCTGGGTGGCGGCTGTACCTGTTGTAGCGGTGGGCACGGATGTTGCCGCCACCACAAGGGAGCTCCCTTCCGAGGACGTGTCTGTGTCGCTGACGTCTCCACGGGTCCCCGTTGTGGAGCTCCCCTCGCCCTCCGTCTCACTGGTGAACTCGGAGTCGGTTGCATGGCCCTCCGGGGCCATGTGAGATGCAGCTCCCTCGTGCTCCGATGCCACTTCTCCTCCGCCTGATGATGCTAATGCACACATGAACAGGAAGACCAACAAAGGGGGGGGGAGAAAGAAAGACATGTTGAGTGCATGCATTGGCGACACCGTTGGCGGAGAGGACAGACACAGAAGCCCCCTGCACTACGTCGCGCACTCGGTGTACACTACTCAATTATTGTGACTTGGCCTACAAGTCTATGGACGACAAAAGCACACATAGGTGACCCAGGGCCATGGATAGTTGTACTTAGCACCCTACAGAGGTGGGGGGCGGGGGCACAGGGCCATGCCGTACGGAGGGGCCTAGCCTACAGAAAACACCCTGGCCTAGAGATAGCCACAGCCCTCCTCCCCCACCCAGACACCTCCACTGTGCGCTAATATAGCAGAATTTGCTGATACTCACCCCCTTGTGTCTGCTGTGATGTCCTCATGCGCCCATCCAAATCGGGGTAGGCCACAGCCAGGATCCGGGACATCAGGGGGGTCAATTGCCGTGTGGCACCCCTCCTAGGTTGGGAGGCCATCCCCAGCAGAGCCTCTGCGGTCTTTCTGCTCCCGCGGCGGATGTCCTCCCACCTCTTTCGGCAGTGGGTGCCCCGTCTGTTGTGGACCCCCAGGGCCCGGACGTCCTTGGCGATGGCACGCCAAATGTCGATCTTCTGATGGACGCTGACCTATGTGACATGTACAGGGTGGGAAAATAAATATCATCATTTTCTGCATGGTCGATGTGAGTGGCCCCCCCTCCCCAACCTTGCCATATGTCACATGCTCTCATCTGTCGTGCGATGCATGCCTCATTCGCTCCCCTCCCCACCATCGTTCATTCACCCCACTCAACCCAGGCATTGGCCACAAAACATGGTCCCAGTGTACTTACCTGTTGGTCTGGAGGACCGTAGAGTAGCGCATACTGGGGGAGGACCCCATCCACGAGTGTCTCCAACTCTTCAGAAGTGAAGGCAGGGGCCCTCTCCCCAGTCGCAGCAGCCATTGTCTCTTCCAGACCGAGGTCACAGCAGCACTTGTAGTATAGGTCCTCTCCTGTGGATGAACAGGTCTCGAGTGATTAATCAGATAGAAAATAGCGGTCACGGCCGCGGCGGTGCGTACCGCGACCGCCGGCGCACTTCCTCATTGGCTCCTGAAACCCATAGGGTTCAATGTTAACCAATGCGGCTTAGCACCGCGGTCTTCGACTGCCTACTGCCACGGTGTACCACGCCAGCGCATTGACCTCACATCCCATTGTCACACTTCACAGGTCAGGCAGCCGCCATTTCAAGGGCCCACATGGCTTAATTTCTACTGCGTCACACAGGCCTAGGCCTTGCATTGCCACTCATACAAGCCATTCAATGCATAGAGAATCGTGTACTGTGCAAGCTGTGTGAACGTACCTGTGGGTTGCTTGACTCTGTGCTCCATGTTGTCCTTCCTAGGCACCGTCCACTGGGACTTGCGAGGAGATGGAGGACTGTTCCCATGTACAGACCGCTGGTGGACCTGTCGACAATGGAAGAACGACATGTCATACTCACATACAGACTTGACAGAGCCACTATTAATGAACTCTGTGCCCAGCTGGAGCCAGACCTGATATCACCCATCCGCCAACCCACAGGGATTCCCCCTCTAGTGCAGGTTCTGTCAGTACTCCATTTTTTGGCAAGTGGATCATTCCAAACAACAGTGGCCATTTCATCTGGGATGTCTCAGCCTATGTTTTCTAAGGTGTTGTCCAGAGTGTTGTCTGCCCTGATGAAATACATGCGGAGCTACATTGTTTTCCCTGAGGTGGGCGATTTGGCTACAGTGAAGGGTGATTTCTATGCCCTTGGACATATTCCCAACATCATTGGTGCCATTGATGGGACCCATGTGGCTTTGGTTCCCCCCAGAGGAAGTGAACAGGTGTACAGGAACAGAAAAAGTTATCATTCGATGAATGTCCAGGTGGTCTGTTCGGCAGACCAGTACATCTCCCATGTAAATGCAAAGTACCCGGGGTCAGTGCATGACGCGTACATCATGCGAAATAGCAGCATCCCTTATGTGATGGAACAGCTACAGAGACACCGTGTGTGGCTAATTGGTGACTCTGGTTACCCCAACCTGTCCTGGCTATTGACCCCAGTGAGGAATCCCAGGACAAGGGCAGAGGAACGCTACAATGAGGCCCATGGGCGTACTAGGAGGGTGATCGAGCGGACCTTCGGCCTCTTGAAGGCCAGGTTTAGGTGCCTGCATATGACAGGTGGATCCCTAATGTACTCACCAAAGAAGGTGTGTCATATCATTGTGGCCTGCTGTATGCTTCACAACCTGGCTTTGCGATGCCAGGTGCCTTTCCTGCAGTAGGATGGTCCAGATGGTGGTGTTGTGGCAGCGGTGGAACCTGTGGAGAGTGAAGAGGAGGAAGACGACGGGGATGACACAGACAACAGGGACAGAGTGATACAACAGTATTTTCAATGACACACAGGTAAAATTCAACACCGCCATTTTACAATTACTTATACTCTCCTGCCTCTCTACTGTCTGTCCTATTCCCCCGGTGTATGTTAACTGAGTTGTGACTTTCCCTTCAAATTTCAGAGATGTGGCCCCCACTGCGTGACCTCTGCTTTGTTTACCCATGGACTACAGCTGTGTGACAGTGGTATGTTCTCATCACTATGTAACTGGACATTTTGGCAGCATTATGTTTAATACATTTGTTCACAATACAGGCAGACTCCAGATTTTTTTGGTGCAATAAGTGTTTTTATTAAAGTGCTGAATTTAGGGACATGGTTGAAAATTGGTGATGGGTGATGGTGGAGGAATGTCCATGGCAGAGTCCAGCTTTTCAGTCTCACAGGTGCATTGTCCATATGCCTGTGGAAGGATGGAGCAGGGGCAGTTTAAGGTTGGACAGGGTGACAATGTGGGACAGTGGGATGACATCAGGGGGTATCCTTTGCTGGCGGGGTCTTGACATCCTACTCTCTCTTCTTACGAGATCTCAGGCCCCGCTTGCGGGGTGGTTCTTCTTTTGCAGGAGGTGGGGTTCGGGTGGCCTGTTGTTGTGTGGGGGCCTCCTGTCCACTAGCGCCAGCGGAGGTGGTTGCCTGTTCTTGGTCCATGCTAGTGACAGGGGCCCTTTGTGGTGCCACATGGTCCCGCAATGTGGTGACAATCTGGTTGAGTGCCCCTACGATGGTGCCCATTGCGGAACTGATGGTTCGAAGTTCTTCCCTGAACCCCATGTACTGTTGCTCCTGCATGACCTGGATCTCCTGGAACCTGGCCAGTACCGTCGCCATCGTCTCCTGGGAGTGGTGGTATGCTCCCATGATGGAGGTGAGGGCCTCGTGGAGAGTGGGTTCCCTGGGCCTGTCCCCCCCCGTCGCACAGCAGCCCTCCCAGTTCCCCTGTTTCCCTGGGCCTCTGTCCCCTGGACCGTGTGCCCACTACCACTGCCCCCAGGTCCCTGTTGTTGTTGGGGTGGTGGGTTAACCTGGGTGCCCTGTAGTGGTGGACACACCGCTGATTGACGTGTCCTGGAGACAGAGGCATGGGCCCGCTGGGTGGGAGCTGTGCTGGTGTTCCCAGAGGGGGTTGGGTCTGCTGTGGCCAGTGTCTGTGTGAGGGGAACCGACTGTCCCGAGGTCCCAGATGGTCCGGGCTGGTCATCTGGGTCCAGGGAGACAGAGCTGCTGTCATCACTGGTGGCCTCTTCTGGGGGTGGGATGGACATTTCTGGACCCTCCTGGGCGGTGTGGTGGCGTTCGGGTCCTGCAGGGGTATAGAGGTATGGTTATTGCTTCAGTGTGTGCCATATCGGTCAATGGGTGGGTGCCCGTGTACCCCAGGGCTGGTATTCCTGTGTGGGGGCTTTTGTGAGGGTTGCTTGTGGGGGAGATGTGTATGTGCAGTGGGCATGCTTTGGTGATGGGTGTCCATGCTTTGTGGACGCATGCAGGGCTAGGTGTTGGGATGGGTGGGTTGTGATGGTGAGACATTTGCTGGGAGTAGGTGTGATGTGGGTGGGGGTATGATTTGGGATACAGGTGGGGTGGGGGGGGGATGAAGTAGTTAAGATTTGACTTACCAGAGTCCATTCCTCCGCCTACTCCTGCGAGGCCTTCAGGATGCAGGATGTGCAAGACTTCCTCCTCCCATGCTGTAAATTCTGGGGGAGTAGGTGGAGGTCCGCCGCCAGTCTTCTGCACCGCGATGTTGTGCCTTGATACCATGGAACGCACCTTCCCCCGTAGGTCGTTCCACCGCTTCCTGATGTCATCCCGATTTCGTGGATGCTGTCCCACAGCGTTGACCCTGTCGACTATCCTTTGCCATAGCTCCATCTTCCTGGCAATGCTGGTGTACTGCACCTGTGTCCCGAAGAGCTGGGGCTCTACCCGAACTATTTCTTCCACCATGACCCGGAGTTCGGCGTCTGAGAACCGGGGGTGTCTTTGGGGTGCCATGGGGTGGTGTGGATGAGGTGTGGGGTGGTGTATGTGTTGTAGAGTGTGGTGAGTGTGGTGATGTGTGGTGTTTTGTGCGTGGATATTGTGTGGGTGATGGTGTGGTTTGCCTCTGTGTGATGGTGTTATCTAAGCAGTGCTGTCTGTCTCTGGCTTTCTGTCGGTTTTTTTGGTCGTAGGGGTTTGTGGGTGATGTGGGTGTGTGTTTTATATTGTATTGGGTGTGTGGGAGTGTTGTTTGTATGTGTATCAGGTGTGTATCAGGTGTGTGTATTTCGAATTGTCCAATTTGGTTGTGTTTTGTAAGTGTGTGTGTATTTCGACCGCAGCGGTGTGTACCGCCAATGGAATACCGCGGTTGAAAGACCGCCGCGTGGATTCGTGGGTCGGAATGGCATGGGCATATTTCTGTTGGCGTGACGGTGGAGATTTGGTCATCGCCACTTTCCCGCTGGCCGTTGGTGTGGCGGACTTTTGTTGATGTCGGGTTTTTGGCGGTTTGCCAGTTGCGGGTCAGAATGACCGTGGCGATTTACCACGGCCGCGGCGGTGTTATGGCGGTGTTATGGCGGTCTTCTGACCGGCGGTAAGCGCATTTTACGGCCGAGGTCAGAATGACCCCCTATATGTGTTGTAGAAAGCGATACTTTATCACCTGGTTGATACTGAGGTCCTTCACAATGTTTCTTGTAGTGCTTTTTATATTTTTGTTTAGATTTTTCTAAATGCTGTTGAATCAGTTTCTGGGTTTGGTGGAGGTGTTGAATCGTTTCCGATACAGCTGGTGTAAGAGAACTTTCTTGAGGAATTGTGATGGGCTTAGTGTCAGGATGATAGCCAAACAAGCCAAAAAAGGGTGTGACACCAGTGGAGGTGTGAAACAAGTTATTATAGGCTAACTCAGCTAACCAGAGCATTGATGTCCATGAATGAAGTGCTTTCTCAGCGTAAGCACGCAGATATTGTTTCAATGTCTGATTCAGTCTCTCAGTTTAGCCATCTCTTTGAGGATGATGGCTAGTAGATAGTGTGGATGTGACTTGAAGCATTTTGCACCACGTTTTCCAGAAGTTGGAGGCAAATTGCGATCCTCGATCGGAGAGAATAATTTTTGGCAGCATGTGATAACAAACCACTCTATCCAGTAGGATGGTTGCCAGTTCACTGGAGGCGGGCAATTTCTCACAGGCAATGAAATGTCCATATTTCGTAAGACTATCCACCACAAGAATTACTGAGTGCTGTTGGACCACTGGTAGACCTGTAATGAAGTCTAAAGAGATATGTTCCCAAGGTCGACGTGGATTTGGGAGTGGATGCAACAAACCTTTCCGTTTTGAATGACTTGTCTTGATGCAAGCACAGACTTTGCAGTTGTTTACCATTGTTTTGACGTCTTTTGTCAGAGTAGGCCACCAAAAGTAGCGTTGGATTAATTCAAGAGTTTTAGGAGTACCTGGATGAACTGCAGTAGTTATAACATGCAACCAATAAAATGCTAACTTGCGAAGCTTAGTAGTGGGCACAAACAAACGAGTGTCATGGAAAGGTAGTCCTTGCATGATTGATCATTTAGGATCTGCTTGAGCCCATGCCTGCCATTTCTCAATGGTGACAGAATTACGGATGTTTTCAAAGAGGTCTTCGGTTTTTTTGATACATAAGACTTTCCGGCCGCCAGGGCCACCGACCACGGGAGCACCGCCAACAGGCTGGCGGTGCTCCCACGAGCATTCTGACCGCGGCGGTTCAGCCGCGGTCAGAAGCGGAAAGTCGGCGGTCTCCCGCCGACTTCCCGCTGCTCGGGGGAATCCTCCATGGCGGCGGAGCGCGCTCCGCCGCCTTGGGGATTCTGACACCCCCTACCGCCATCCTGTTCCTGGCGGGTCTCCCGCCAGGAACAGGATGGCGGTAGGGGGTGCCGCGGGGCCCCTGGGGGCCCCTGCAGTGCCCATGCCAATGGCATGGGCACTGCAGGGGCCCCCGTAAGAGGGCCCCACTGTGTATTTCAGTGTCTGCAATGCAGACAGTGAAATACGCGACGGGTGCAAACTGCACCCGTCGCACCCCTGCAACTACGCCGGCTCAATTCTGAGCCGGCGTCCTCGTTGCAGGGGCATTTCCTCTGGGCCGGCGGGCGCTCTTTTGGAGAGCGCCCGCCGGCCCAGAGGAAATGTTTGAATGGCCGCCGCGGTCTTTTGACCGCGGTGCGGTCATTTGGCAGCGGTACCTTGGCGGACGGCCTCCCCGTCCGCCAAGGTTAAAATCACCCCCTTTGTCTGGAGCAATGATAGCTCTGGAAGGTTGGATTGTAGGCAACGTGGTAGATTATTGGCGGGACAAGGCGTCTGATTTGCGATTGTCTTTACCAGGACGAAAAGTTACCACAAAATCGAATTCGGCAAAAAACAGCATCAAGCGTAATTGCAGAGGAGTCAAAAGTCTAGCTGAACTCATAAACTGGAGATTGCGATGATCAGTATATACTGTGATAGTATATTTGGCACCCAACAAAAGATGTCTCCACTCTTTAAAGGCGTCACAGATCGCTAGAAGCTCTTTTTCAGCATTGACATAGTTCTGTTCGGCTTCATTCAGCTTTCGAGACATATAGGCTACAGGATGAAGTGGGCCAGTGTCTTTACTTCGTTGTGACAAGACTGCACCAATTGCCACATCTGAGGCATCGGCTTCAACTATGAATGGACGATCCACATCAGGGTGAGTCTAGACTGGGGCAGTGGAAAAAGCTTCTTTCAAAGTTGAAAAGGCTTGGTCAGCTTCTGGAGACCATACACATTTTTCTTTCTTTCTCAATAACTTGGTGATTGGCGCCACTGTTTGAGAGAAATGGTTTATAAACCTGCGATAAAAGTTTGCAAACCCCAGGAAACATTGTACATCTCGAACAGTCTTTGGAGTGGGCCAATCAGATACAGCTTGTACTTTCTTTTCTGCCACGACCATACCTTGAGGGGTAAGGATAAGCCCCAAAAACTTAACTGTGGTAACACGAAACTCACACTTGATTAGGTTGCAATATAAATGATGCTTTCAGAGAGCTGTGAGGATTTTCTTGACATGTTGTACATGTTCGGTTTCATTGTCAGAGTAGATCAAAATGTCATTGATATAGACTATTGGAAATAAGTTGAGACACTCTCTAAGAACGTCATTCAGGAAAAACTGAAATGCTGCTGGAGCATTGCACAGGCCAAAGGGCATGACAGTGTACTCAAAGAGACCATGGCCCTCATTCTGACCTTGGCGGTCTTTTCGCAAGACCGCTGAGTTACCGCCGCGGTGAAGACCGCCGACCGCGGCGGTGTGCCGCTGTGCGCATTCTGACCGCTGGGAGCGTTCCGCCGGAAAACCGCCAGCAGCCACACTGGCGGTCGGCGGGAAAGTGGAGACTGGTCAACCTCCACCGCCACGCCAGCAGAACACCGCCCACAGAATTACGACCCACATTTCTGTGTGGCGGTCTTCTGTTGGCGGTCTTCTGTTGGCGGTCACCTCCCCATGGCTCCCGTCGCCTCCCGGAGGACCAACGCACAAGGTAAGTTGATCGTCAGTGAGGGGAGGGGGTGGGGGGGTGTTGTGTGATGTGTGCGTGCATGGGGGTGTGCGTGTGAGTGTGTAGAGGGGGTGTGTGAGTGCGTGCATGCGGGCGGGGGGTGCTGCTGTGTCTATGGGTAATGTGTGCTGTTCGGCAGGTGCGCATGTCGGCATGTATGTGTGCGGGCATGTGTCCCCGTTGTGTATGTGTGTGTAGGGGGTGTGTATATGTGCATGTTGGGGGTGTGTGCATGTCGGGGTACATGTATGTGCATGTCGGGGTGGGGGTGGGGAGGGGGTTCGTACCACCTCTGGGGGGTGGCAGGGGGGTGGAGGGTGTGGGGGGAGGACTCGGGTGGGTAGTGGGGGGTGGGGGAGACCCCTATCAGTGCCAGGGAAGGAATTCCCTGGCCCCGATAGTGCTTACCGACATGGTTCGCACGGCGGTTCCCGCCCGCAAGAAACCGCGGCGGTAGGCAGGGTCATAATACCCTTGGCGGTCTTGGGACGACCGCCGGGCCGGAGTGCGCAAACTCCAGCCCCGCGGTCATGACCGCCGTGGCGGTCGGAGTGGAGAAGTAGCGGTCGGTCGCGGCGGGGACCGCCGCGGTCAGAATGCCATTTTTAATACCGCCGGTCTGTTCGCGGTCCGACCGCCGTCTCTCCGCCGACCGCCAGGGTCAGAATGAGGGCCCATATCTTGTCTTGAGCGCAGTTTTCCATTAGTCGCCTTCTCTCATTCTGACTAAATGGTAATCAATCCGCAGATTGAGCTTAGTGTAAATTTTTGCTTTTTTCAGTTGATCCAACAAGACAGGAATCAGGGGCAAGGGGTATTTGTTCTTGATTGTGACCTTGTTCAAACCCCTATAGTCAATACAGGTTTGAAGGTCCCCATTCGCCTTAGGGACAAAAAAGAAAGGAGAGGCTGCAGGAGACTTGGAAGGGTGGATGAAGCCATTCTTTAAGAATTGATGCAGGTACTTTCATAAGTGTTGATTTTCATGTTCTGACAAGGCGTATACACGACAGCTAGGGAGTATCGCACCTGGAGTTAGATCAATTTGGCAGTCATAAGGTCTATGAGGAGGCAAGGTTTCTGCTTCTCTTTCATCTAATACATCTCCATAGGACGAATACTGCCTGGGCAACTTTACTTCTTTCTCCGCTGCAGTGGCTATGTAAGAGTTGCCAATTTTGGCGACTTGAGACGTCTGGAGGCATTTTTTATTACATAGGGTGGAAGAGAACATGACTTTCTGTTCTGCCCAGTTAATTTCAGGATTGTGATGAGTTAACCATGGTAAGCCAAGAATAATTCCATACTGAGGAGCATGGATCACGTCAAAGATGAGCTTCTCTTCATGTTTGGGTCTTTGATTTCCCCCATCACAGATCACCGACAAGGGGACAGTCTGAAGAGTTACTGGGCCTCCAGTCAAGAGTTTTCCATCTACTGCTTGTATTATCTCTGGAGTCTTCTTCTCGGTGCATGGGATCCCCCATGCGTGAACCAATTGGGCATCAACAAAGTTCCCGGTAGCCCCAGAATCTACGAGGGCCTTCTTGAAATATATATTTTTTTTAACTTGAACTTTTATGCCGAGTTTGAGATGTCTAGACTGTGAAGGGTTCACGGTGACACCCAAGAGCAATCCTTCTTTACATCTTGGGTGGTTTAGTTTTCCATCTCGACTTGTGCATTGGCTGCAAGTTTCTGGACAGGACCTCGTTTGCTCTTTGGTTTGATTGAACAATTTTTGGCGAAATGACCCTTGCGCCCGCAATAAAGACATTGCCCATTCTTTCTACGTAGGTCCTTTTCGTCTGTGGTCAAAGGTCTCCTGATTGCTCTGATTTCCATAGGTTCTGGAGTTCTCTCTTTCTGGGTTCTTGATTCTCTATGATCGTGAATACGCCAGGAATATTTCTCAGTCTTTTTGCGTGTTCCCCTTCGTTCTGCTAGACGATGATCCAGTCTCAAAACAAGGTTTATTAGATCTCGACAATCTGTAGGCTGCGGGTCTATCTGAGCAAGAACGTCCCTTAACTCGTCCTTGAGTCCTTTGTAAAACAAGGCTGCTTGCTTTTCTTCAGGCCAGGATGCCTCAGCTACCAGCCGATTAAAGCTAGCAAAGTAAGACAGTAGATCCTGGTTACCTTGTCGCAAGTCCAATAGTTCATGATCTGCAGACAGTGTCGCAGTTCTTCGATCAAACACTCGTTCATACTCACAAACAAAATTTCTCCAATTGTAAAGCAGGGGACTGTCTTTACATGCAAGAGGGATTGCCCAGGTGGCTACTTCCCCAGTCAGGTAAGATAACAAGAAGTCCACCCTGGATTGGGCATCAGGGAAAGTGTTTGGTCGGCAGGTAAAATGTAGTTCCACTTAAACCAAGAAAGATTGCGCTTTCAGGGGATCGTCTGAAAAACGTTCTGGAGGAGCTAGGGGAATGGCTGAAGGAACGCTGAGGGAAATGTTCATAGGAGGATTACCTCCAGAAGCTTGAGAAGAAGGACTAGGCCAAGACACACCCAAAGGACTTTGTTCCTTCTTTTCTACCCTTTCCTACAACTGACTCACTCTCTCAGCTAAGCTGGCTGCTATATCCTTTGATTACACTACCTCTGCTTGGAGCTGCGTGATAACCTTGACTAGCTCGTCCAATGTGGCCATGCTGAGAACACACGCAAACCAGGATGATAATAAATTTGTGGGCTCACTATTCTGTCAAGGAGACCAGATCCTCGGGGTCTGCGCACGTTCCCAACATGTCCACCACAAGACAGCTCCAAAACTCTGATAGAAATATCACAGAGCCTAAGAGAGTCCAAGTGGGGAAAAGGGGATTAGGAAGGGAACAGCTGGGAAGGAGACCTGTCGGAAGCAAAAGGTTAAACAACACAATATCATAACATAATCACATTGACTTTCACTAGACTATGGTTCTAAGCATTGTCTTACTATGACCATGGCTAATCTAAGAAGCGACTTTAACTAGACCTCAAAGAACTCTGTGTACCTGGAACAAATCAAGAATGATTATTGCAATGTTTCATATGAGCTTTTCATAAAATGTCACATAATGCCTAGAAATACAAGAACCTTCTAGAATACTGTTTCAGAACAAACACTGCATTTTTAACACGAGGACAAACAATCTGAAAAATTCCATGGAAAACAGTTGGAATTGTACCAGGGACTTAATATGCACAAAGAACGTGACATTTTGAATTTATCCTCTTCACAGGAAATCCATAGGCTCAGGACAAATGTGTGTACTTCAACAAACATTACACATCAAAGTTTTTACTTGTCATGAAATGATCGCGCACACTGTTACCGATCTGAACACCAAGTTTTACATGCAGGAAATGAATCGCTCACACTGCTGATTCTGACAAAAATATGTAAATGCCATGAAATGATCGCGCAATCCTTTGCCGATCTGAATGGCAAGTTTTACATGCGCGAAATGAATTGCGCACATTGCCGATTCTAACAAGAATATGTAAATGCCATGAAACGATCGCGCAAGCCTTTGCCGATTTGAACACCAAGATTGGCATATGGTAAATGAATCACGCTCTCTGCCACTTCTAACAAAAATATGCAAATGTCATGAAATGATCACGCAAGCCTTTGCCGATCTGAACACCAAGTTTTACTTGCGGGAAATGAATCGGGCTCACTGCCGATTCAAATGCCAATATGCAAATGCCATGAAATGATAGCGCACTCTGTTGCTCTGAATACCAAGAGTCAAATGCCAGGAATGAATTGCGCGCCTTGCCGATTCAAATGCCAATATGCAAATGCCATGAAATGATCGCACACACTGTTGATCTGAATACCAAGAGTCAAATGCCAGGAATGGATCACACACGCGATTTACAAGAAGGCCCAAAAACTCGAATGCCCTAGAAAACAGAGTCGGGAGCCTAACCCGACCTCCGCCTTGCCGCCCTGTTCAAGGATCACCAAAAAATTGAAGGGCAGGCCTGGAAATGCTTTAGTAGGCCTCCGGAACAGAAGCTCGTGGAAATACTGCTGCTCTGCACTGGGACCTCTGAATAGTGAGCACGTGGAGCTGGGCTGATTCCCTTATATAGAGTCTGGCCCAGTCCACAAACCACACCCAGTCATGCTGCAGGGAAAGCTTCTAGAAGGTCCTAAAAAGGGACCACACCCTGATACACTCTGTAAGCCTGCAAACATTATTTGCAAACATCATTAATAGTGGTTTCAAGGTAAAATTCTGCAATGCAAAAGGTTAACAAACTGCATATCAACACAATGCATGAATTATGCTCTTGCATAAAGACTGGGTTTTTGCATTTTTGTCGCCCGTAGAGCGTGCACTGTCCTGATGTTGACAGTTTCGATGCAGTTTCAACACACGATATGTAAGCATTCGCATTAATCTTTCTTGTTAAAACATACGCGTCACCAATCCCTCCTCTGATGACTCTTGTCATCACACAGGATCTTTCCCCACAAATTTTACATCGATTAAAATTCTGTCAATTCAATTTCTTCACGTTTTGGCTTTCCCTTTGACTTTTGCTTATACAATTTTTCTCTTTCTTTTTCTTCTCTCCTCTGATCATTTTTCATCCTTTAAATTTTTATTCTCCTGCAAATTTTACATAACCCATATTCCAAATAAACATGCCAAGACAATCAATAGCCCCTGTATTATTTTTGCCAAAATCCCATGCCAAATACTACTAAACCAATTTCCCACTGAAGCCAAACCCTTTCCAACCTTTTCCCAAACTCCAGGTTCTTTCAATTCCTTCAAGTCTGCACTTGCATTAGTCAAATTAGTAAGCATACTTCTAATCTCATTGCTATTATCTGGAATAAACGCACAACAATGGCGCTCATTAAGCATCTTACAAACTCCGCCATTTTTCGCTAAAAGAATGTCTAAAGCAAGCCTGTTTTGAAGATACATAGCCCTCTCCGTAGCAAGTTCAGTATCCATCAGGAGTATAGCTCCTGAGAAATTTGTCAGCATGTTATCCACAATAGTGGACAACTTTCCAATCTTTACCGAGTTTAAAATGACTCCCACTGAAGGAATTATCGCTCCAAATATATCTCCCACTACACCAGCAGCTGTCTCTCTTTTCTATCTAGTACGATGTAACTCAGACAATTTCGGAAACTTCCTTAAGTCGTCAAGTTGGTAAATCTTGGGGAAAACTATTCCCAAGTAACATGTCCCATACCATCCCTTTGGGAGACGGTAATAAGCATTAAGACCACATATATAGTAGATCCCTTGAATCACTTGATCCTGTCCATTCAACATAAATGTCCATTTACTCCAAAACAAAAAACTCATGCTTACATTCACTCATTCCCACAAACACATTGTCATAATATGATTTTGGCCTAGATATACAAAGCTTCCCTATGTGTGATGCATCTAAAGCTAATTTCCCTTGCGCCCGCATTGCATTATAAGCGTCATTATTCACAAAAGCTCGCTGCTGTAAGCCCTCTTCTAACTTGTCTTTCAAAACTCTCCTATCCTCGGTATGATCTAAAAAGCTCTTCTTTACAGGTGTAAGCAAGCATGTTAGATTATTTCGGTGAGCATAAGATGTACTAATTTCTACTATCGGCTCAAAGAATCCTTTAACTAATTTTATGCTATAATATCTAGCTACACCACTCAAATCCTCTATGATAGGCACATAAGAAAACACTATGGCCCTCATTACAACCCTGGCGGTCAAAGACCGCCGGGGTTGTTTTGGTGATTGTACCGCCAACAGGCTGGCGGTACAATATGCCATATTATGACCGCGACGTTCGCACCACCGGGACCGGCGGTTTCCCGGCATCATTGTCCCAGCGGTTATATGACTCCCCTTCCCGCCAACTTGTCCATGGCGGTAGAGACCGCCATGGAAAGGCTGGTGACAAGGGGAGTCGTGGGGTCCCTGAGGGCCCCTGCACTGCCCATGCATTTGGCATGGGCAGTGCAGGGGCCCCCAGGCACAGCCCCATCCTGCTTTTCACTGTCTGCACAGCAGACAGTGAAAATCGCGACGGGTGCAGCTGCACCCGTCGCACGGCCGCAACACCGCCGGCTCCAATGTTACAGCCGACATCCCCGCTGGGCCGGCGGGGATGTTGTAATGCGGCTGGTGGGATTGCGGCTGCATAGGCGGCCGCTTGGCGGTCCAACCTTGGCGGGCGGGAGCGCCTATATCCTGATTGGAATAGAAGTACTGAATCTCCTCCTGGTTATAAAACCTGTTAGTAACAGACTACAACTTATCCTATATGTTAATGGCATACTATGATAGGTAACTCCCTCCTGCACAGAAGTAGGAATCTGTGTACACACAAAGCAATTCTTAGCATCCATCGTATCAACATACTCACTCAGCAAGCGATAGAAAACATTAGAGGAAAGTTCCCCTCTAGCATCAGTGCCCTCATGTAAGTATTTCTAATCCAATTCAAATCTCTCCCAAGCTGTTAGTGCTGTAGTACTTCCAGGAGCTGAAGCATTGTTAGTCTCACTCTTACCTGGCAGTGTCATACCCACAATCACAACCACAATCAGGATCCCACATGCAATACCTAAACCAATACTCAAGCATTTACAACGCCTACTCCCTCTATCCTCCTGCCTAATATTAGTCATGATCTATAAAGAATCAGAAAGTGGAGGATGGTTAATATAACGACTACAAAGATGGTCCTCAAGCAAGTTACTAAGAATGCAGCAAAGACAAACAAGCAAATCTTCTCTCAGCAATTGTTTTACAGTGTCCAATCTCACTTCCAGGATCTTTTGTCAAATTCAGTTAGCAGCTTGTCAAAATCAGTTTTCAAAAGTCAATCTTCAGGTTATCAATGTCTCATCCGGTATATATTTTCAGTCTCTCTTTCTTTCTTTATTTCTTATCTCAGTCTATTTTCTTCAGCTCAGTTCCTTCAGCTAGATTCAGGTTCAAAGTATTGACCTGGAACTTCTCGATCAAAACAAAAGGACAAAAACTCTTGTTGCCATTCAGCTGTAGTTGCAAATGCCCATTCAGGACCTGCGTACCTCCTATTTGCTACTCTTTTCCTCTTTAACTTTCTATCACCTTCAGTTCTCCTTCGCTCAAATCTTCTCTTCTCGTGGTGTCTACCTCTTCTTCGATAGTGTTCTCGACAACCACTTCCCTCTTCCTTGCTTGTGACTCTGGCCACTTGTCTCCTTTCAATGTCTCTTTGGTCTTTGATCTCTCTGATGGCAGTTCCACCCTTTCTCCTTGCTCTATGGTGTTTTCTCTTGGTGGACCTGCAATCTGGTCAGGATGAGTCAGGACACCTTGACTCTCCTCCGGCTCAAGTTCTCCGTCTTCTGGTTCTGTCAAGTTCTCTATATTATTGTCAAAATCGTCTGCTTCTGGGACAGTCTCCTTTTGACTAGACTCTCCTGCTGCCTCAATTGAGATAGGCTCATCGTCACCACCCTGTGTATCTTTTCCTTCATCTCTTGCAGGAGTGACCAAGCCGTCCTCAACGAGCTCTTCTTCTGTCTCAGTTCCCCTTCAGTCTCTCTCCGGCCCTGAAACTTCCTTGTCAGCTGTTGGTACTTTCAACAACTCAACTTCCTCATCAGTTGGACACGTCACCTTTTTCGTGTGTCTGGCATGAATCCAATTCGGAACTCCCACACACTTCACAGCTTTAGTAGTTGTTAGTACCACTTGGTATGGTCCTCTCCAACGAGGCTCCAAGCAAGTTTTCCTTTCATGTTTCTTGATTACAACCCAGTCACCAGCTTTCAGGCTGTGTCCTGTATCATGGGTCGGTGGCAGGGTGGTAGTTTCCACCTGGTAAGAAAAAGAGCGTACCACATCAGCCAGACCCTTGCAGTAGTCCAACACCATATCATCTTTGATATTCACAAGAGCATTCGCAGGTACTGCGGGCAGTCTCATAGCTCGGCCCATGAGTATCTCATGTGGCGACAGTCCTGTCTTCTTGTTGGGTGTGTTTCTCATGGACATTAACTCTAAAGGCAATGTGTCAGGCCATTTCAGATTTGTAGACGCACACATTTTTGCAACTCTTGACTTCAGGGTACCATTCAATTGTTCCACTAGTCCTGATGCTTCAGGGCAATAGCTACAATGCAACTTCTGCTCAATGTTCAATTCTGCACACAGTAATTTAATCACTTCATTGTTGAAGTGACTTCCCTGTCTGATTCTAAAGAGACCGGAAAACCGAAACATGGTATCAGTTCCCTAAGCAATAGTTATGCTACTGTGAGACTGTCATTTCTTCGTGTAAGGTAAGCTTCAATTCAATGGCTAAACACACAGACAATCACCAACACGTACCTCAAACCTCCACACACAGGCATTTCAATGAAATCTAATTGCATTCTGCTGAATGGACCTCCAGCTCTTCCAATGTGGCTCAAATTCATCATACTCCCTTTCCCCACGTTCATCTTTGACAGATGACGCAACGGTGGCAAAGCACTTCAGCTGCTTGTCTGAACTTCGGGTTAAACCAGTCAATTTTAACAAACTGATCATTGCATCCCTCCCAATGTGTGCTTGACCATGGTAAACCCTTGCAAATTGTGATAAAAGACTGTTTGGCAAGTCCATTTTTCCCTCTTCTGAGACCCACAAATCATCTGATATCTGTATGCATTGCATCCTAATCCAAGAACGCTTCTCATCTTTACTGACACGATCCTGCAGCAATTTTAACTCTTCTAACGTGTCAATCACCCTCAATGGGTAACCTGTGCATGTCTCATTTTCTTTTTCAGGTAACAGTTCCTATTGATCCTTGAACGATATACTGTTCAATGTGCAAAACCTTGCGACCTGATCCGCATATCCATTTCCCATCAAAACAAAGTCTTGTGAATTCAGATGTGCACTGCATTTCACCACGGCAATTTCATGAGGTAACTGAATTGGGTGCAACAACTCTTTAATTCTCTCACCATTTTTCATTGGTGAACAAGAAGAGGTCAAGAAACCTCTCTGTGACCACAGTTGTCCAAAATCATGAACAATTCCGAATCCGTACTGACTATCAGTATAGATAGTGACTCTCATCTGGGCAGAGACATGGCAAGCCCTAGTAGGAGCCACCAGTTCAGCTACTTGAGCGGAATACACTCCTTGAAGCCAGGACGCTTCCAGGATACCAGAAATCGTGCATATCCGGCTCTCAGTACTCCTACTGAGACTCTCAAGCATGAGCCATCAAGAAAAACAATTTGGTCATTTTCTTCCAATCGAGTGTCTCTAACATCAGGTCTCGGCTTCGTGCACAATTCAGTCACTTCAAGACAATCATGTTCAACATCTTCCAAACTTTCCAGATCTGTCTTTTCATTTGGAAGCAACGTTGCCAGATTCAACACTGTGCATCTCTTCAATGTTACATTTGGCGACCCCAATATAATAGTTTCATACTTGGCCAATCTTGCATTGGTCATATGCTGTGTTTTTGTTCGTGTTAAGAGTATCTCAACTGAGTGAGGGGCCATGACTGTTAAATGATGTCCGATCACTATGCCTTCACACTGTGCAAGGCTTTGACCAACTGCTGCCACTGCACGCAGACAGCCCGGTAAGGCTGCTGCAACTGGGTCCAAAGTAGCTGAAAAATATGCTACTGGTCGGTTTACACCTCCATGGACCTGTGTCAAGACAGACAAAGAACATTCATCACGTTCATGGCAAAACAGAATGAAAGTCTTCGTGTAATCAGGCATACCTAAAGCTGGAGCCCTGCACATGCTCTCTCTTAGCTCAGCAAATGCTCTCATTTCCCTTTCCCCCCACACTATAGTGTCATGGGCATCTTTGCTCTTCAGCCTCAGCAAGGGCTTGGAAATGACTGAAAAATTCGGGATCCATTGGCGGCAATAACTCACCAGCCCTAAAAACATCCTAACATCTCTCAAGGTAGTCAGGTGATTCATTTGTAACACCGCTGTAACCCTTTCTCTGGATATTCTTCTCGACCCTTTCTCAGTTATGTGACCCAGATACTTCACCTATTTCTGACAGTATTGCAATTTCTTCGGGGACACCTTGTGCCTGTTCTTTCCCAAATGATTCAGTAGGGCAATCGAGTCATATTTGCACTCATCCCGTGTTTTGGAGGCAATCAAAAAATCATCAATGTACTGCACCAGGGTCGATTGGAAAGGCAGTTCCAAAGACTCCAAATTCTTCTTCAGTATCTGGTTGAACATGGAAGGTGATTCCAAAAACCCTTGAGGAATTCGACACCAACTGTAGACCCTGTCCGGGAATTTGAAACTGAAAAGAAACTGGCTGTCCTCATGAAGAGGCACAGAAAAGAACGCCTGTGACAGATCAACTACTGTGAACCATTCTGCATCGCATGGAATCTGAAACATAATCACAGCTGGATTTGGTACTACAGGACAACATTTCACCACTATCTCATTGATGTTTCTCAGATCTTGGACAATCTGATCTTTCCCACAGGGCTTTCTCAGTCCCATTATTGGTGAATTACCTGGACTGGTCAACACCTCCTTTAAGACTCCCTGCTTCACAAAATCTGCAATTATTTGCGCAACCTTCATAAGGACATCTTGCGCCATATTGTACTGTGGTATCTGGGGGAATATCGCATTGGGCTTCACATTAACCTTAACTGGCACAACTCCTTTGATCAGTCCGACTTCTTTCCCCGTCAAATCCCACACCTTTTCCCTAATAGTTCTCTGTAAGTCTGAGGGTAGTTCAGCTATTGTGAACATTGGAAAGAAATTAATCAGATGGTATTCCTCATTTGCTGTCTCATTTTCATAGTCGGAAACCTGCTCCTCCCCTTCATCATCACTGTTTGTCTGGACCTCAATTCCATAATTTGAACAGGTGATTGAACACCTCGTTTTGCACAATAAGTCTCTTCCCAGTAGGGATACGGGGCTTGAATCACAAACCACAAATCTGTGCAATCCCTGGAAAGTGCCAAGCTCAACTTGGACTGGATCTGTGATCGGATTTGTCAGAAGTTGGTTAGCTACTCCCACTACCTTAACTGTTTGTCCTGAAAGGGGCAGTTTTGGAACTTCTGCACTTCTGACGGTGGAGCAGGTAGCTCCTGTGTCAACCAAAAAATGAAACCTTGTGACCCATAACCTTTCCCTCTACATAGGGTCCTCTCTGATCTACCTCTAAGGACGCTGCAAGCCTACACTCTTCGCCATCTGAACTTTCAACCGACCAATCATTGTTTATTCCATTCTCACCAGGCAATGGGAATTGCTGCAATGTGTTATTTTTACTCACTCTTTGACCTGTGACCTGTTGAGAAAACATCACATGCTGCTGCTCTGCTGGAGCTAACAGTAGTTGCATTTGCTGTCTAAGTACCATGGGGACCTGCTGCTGCATTGGCTGTAACTGCACTGATTGCACGTGTGGCATTTGCACCTGTTGCATGGGTTGGAAACGTTGCATCTGATTCACATTGTTATGAAAATTCGGATTCAGACCTCTTAATCTTGGCCCTCTCATATTTTAGAATGAACTGACATCATTGCTTTGTTGAACAACACCTCCCTGCACCATCATTGGGCACTCCCGCTTCCAATATCCAACGACCCCGCAAGCATGGCAAGGTAACACTTTCTTCATTCCATGTACATCATTTTGAACTATCACAGTATTCAAATCTGGACCGCGGTTCACCATGCCTCCTCATCCTTTACCCCTCATCTGCGGCTGAAACATCCCATTTCCCTGTGGCTGCTGTACCATTTGCTGTGGAAAACTTCCCTGCATCCCTGTCTGCGCTGCCTTTATTCGCATCACCATCGCCTTCTCCTTCAATTTTCTCTGCTTCAACTCAATCTCATCACTACAGGACTTTGCATACTGCAACACTTCATCAATCGGTTTTGCTTGCCAGCAAATCAAATAACTCTTAATCATCTGGCCAATCTCAGGTCTCAATCCTTCCACAAATCTGAACACAAAGTGATTCGTATCCTTCGCCTCAATAGTCTCCGTGCCACTGTAATGCTTGAACGCCTTCAACAACCTCTCATAATATGCATGTATCGACTCCTTGGCTTCCTGAGCAGTTCTATCAATCCTTTGCCAATCAATGTTTTTAGGCGAAACTCTCATTTTCAGAAACTCAATCACCTTGTAATAATACTTCATCACCTCAGGATACGGCGCACCTGTTTGTCTGTCCCTTGCTGATTCATCCGTTGGCCAATCTACACCCCTCTTGCATTCAATCCACAAATCAGCCGGAACTATTATCTCGAAGAGAGTGTTCAAGTCTTCCCAAAGAAGACAGTTTGCAAGCTTCGCAAACCTGTCTGTCTGCTGATACCATTCTATTGGTTTCTCTGTCAACCTGGGAAAATCATTCGTAAATGATAAAATGTCATCTCTGGGCCAAGGTACATGGACAAGAGTCCCTCCCGCAGTTTCTCCCATGGGTAACATCTTTTTAGTGTTCAAGTCCAGTTGCACTCGAGTAGGCTGCTCTATGCAGTCACTTTTCCTCTTGTCTCTTTTCTTCACCCATCTGCCTTTACACTTGTCTAAAGCTCCCCATATCAACATCAGGACAGTGCACGGTCTACGGGCGTCAAAAATTCAAAACCCCAGTCTTTATGCAAGAACATAATTCATGCATTGTGTTTATATGCAGTATGTTAACCTTTTGCATTGCAGAGTTTAACCTTGAAAAGCACTATTAATGGTGTTTGCAATAACTGTTCATTTGCAAGGTATTGCTGCAGGCTTACTGAGTGTGTCAGGGTGTGGTCTCTTTCTGGAACCTTCTAGAAGCTTTCCCTGCAGCATGACTGGGTGTGGTTTGTGGGCTGGGCTTGACTCTATATAAGGGAGCCAGCCAAGCTCCACGTGCTCACTATTCAGAGGTCCCGGTGCAGAGCAGCAGCAACTTCCTGAGCTCCTGTTCCGGAGGCCTACTCTGACATTCCAGGCCTGCCCTCATTATATTGGTGATCCTTGAGCAGGGCGGTAAGGCAGAGGTCGGGCTGGGCCCCCGATCCCTGTTTTCAGAGACATTCGAGTTTTCGGGCCTAGTTGCGAAAATCCTTGTGCGCAATTATTTCATGATATTTGCATGGTGTATTTCGAATTGGCAAGACGCGCGATTCATTTCCTGGCATTCAATTTTGACATTCGGATCGGCAACAGTGTGCGCGATCATTTCATAATATTTGCATGGTGTATTTCGAATCAGCAAGATGCGCAATTCATTTCCTGGCATTTAATTTTGACATTTGGATCACCAACAGTGTGCGCGATCATTTCATGATATTTGCATTGTGTATTTTGAATCGCCAAGACGCCCGATTCATTTCCTGGCATTTAGGGGGTCATTCTAAGTCTGGCGGGCGGCGGAGGCCGCCCGCCAGACTTCCCCCTCCGAAATACCGCTCCGCGGACGAAAGACCGCGGAGGGTATTCTAAGTTTTTCCCTGGGCTGGCGGGCGGTCGCCAAAAGACCGCCCGCCAGCCCAGGGAAAAACTCCCTTCCCACGAGGATGCCGGCTCGTAATCGAGCCGGCGGAGTGGGAAGGTGCGATGGGTGCTGTTGCACCCGTCGCGTATTTCACTGTCTGCCAAGCAGACAGTGAAATACTTGTAGGGGCCCTCTTACGGGGGCCCCTGCAGTGCCCATGCCAGTGGCATGGGCACTGCAGGGGCCCCCAGGGGCCCCGCGACCCCCCCTACCGCCCTCCGGTTCCCGGCGGGCGGACCGCCGGGAACTGGATGGCGGTAGGGGGGGTCGGAATCCCCTCGGAGGCGCAGCTAGCTGCGCCGCCTTGGAGGATTCAATAGGGCGGCGGTACACTGGCGGGAGACCGCCAGTGTTGCCGGTCTGACCGCGGCTTTACCGCCGCGGTCAGAATGCCCTGCGGGGCACCGCCGGCCTGTCGGCGGTGCTCCCGCCGACCCTGGCCCCGGCGGTCTAAGACCGCCGGGGTCAGAATGACCCCCTTAATCTTGACATTCGGATCGGCAACAGTGTGCGCGATCATTTCATGATTTTAGCATTAAGTATTTCGAATCGGCAAGGTGCGCGATTCATTTCCTGACATAAAAACTATTGATTTTCAGATAGGCTGTGCACGCAATCTTTTCATGATTTTGAATACTTGCGTTGCAATGTTTGTTGAGGTGCACACATTTATCCTGAGCTTTGGTTTTCTCAAAACGCTTAGCTCAAAGTGCGGCATTCTTGTGTTAATTAAGCTCCTAGTACATTTCCTGTTGTTTTTTTCATGGAATGTTCATATAGCCTTCGTCCTCCTGTAAAAGATGCAATGTTTATCTTGAAACTATTTTGAAGAAAGTTCTTGTATGTATTCTAGACAGTATATGATATTTCCTGAAAAGCTCATATGAAACATTGTATTAATCCATTCTCGATTTTTCCAGGTACCTAGATTTCTTGAAGCCTAATTATAATACTCTTGAGGCCTAGTTATAATGAAACCTTAGGCCATTCATGTTTCTTCAGTATAAATGTTATCCCATGTTCAGAGTATAATTGAACCCTAGATTCAACAGAGTGTTATTTCATGTTCAGAGTATCATTGAACCCTAGATTCAACAGAGTGTTATACAATATTCAGAGTATAGGATTATTAAGAATATAGATAGTTCTAAAACGAAGTTTATGAAAGTCAATGTGAATAATCTTGTTATTGTGTTCTTAACCTCTTGCTTCCTACAGGTCTCCTTCCCAGCTGTTCCCTACCTAATACCCTTTTCCCCCACTTGGACTCTCCCAGGCTCTGTGATATATCTATTGGAGTTTTGGAGGTGTCTAGTGGTGGACATGTTGGGAACATGTGCAGGCTCCGAGGATCTGGTCTCCCTGACACCCCAAACTTGTGCACTCTGCAGTATCTCCTTGAGGTGCGCTTTCATTCCAGCAAACCTCATGTGCTCAAAATCTTTTGGCTCAAAGTCTAATCTGTAACTTCTCTTCAAATGTTTGGTATTCTCCAAGTCTATGCCATATTTGTCGGCCAGGTTCGCCAACCTCTGGTGTACTTTGCTCATATCCCTAGTTATTCTTGGGAACAAATACCTTAATTCTGCTTCAGTGTATAATTCTAGTCTGTGCACACCCATGTTCCCTTCAATGAGTTTACCTGATTCCATTCCCAATCTCACGTCGTTTAGATATTCTTCTCCTTCCGTCCTCCCTGCTTCTACAGGAGCAGTCTGTGGGGTATTGAGTTTGTCTAACCAGTCAGTCAACTGTTGTGCAGTTAAACCTTGCAGTGAAATGTTTCCAGCCTGTACTAAAGGCGTCTGTAGTGCATTTGCATTTGAAGTCTGCGGTGTCAGTAATCTCGAACTGGATTGTCTCATGGCACCTGGAAGAACTCCAGTTGGACTAAAATCTAATAGGGACCTTGGTCCTTCTAATGTCTGTGCTATAGGAGTCACCCCTTGTATATTTTCTGCAAACCCTCCTCCTGTCGTATTTTGTGTCATTACCCCCTGATCGCCTACACTAGGCATCACCTGCGCATACAGGGGTACAGGTGGACCAACTGTAATAGGTAAAGATATGGCATCTGGTGTCTGCCTGTTTCCCAGAACTTGTGGAAGAGTTATTCCCATATTCTGGTTAATCATTGGCGGCATGTCTGACTGCGCTCCGGTAACCGAAGCGTATCTCAGCATCATTTGTGACTGCACCTGGGGCATTGTAGGAAAGTACCATCTTTCCTGGCATGTTACCCCCATATTTCACTGTATATATGTTGTTTTAGTCTATATGTCACTGGGACCCTGCCAGGCAGGGCCCCAGTGCTCATAAGTGTGTGCCCTGTATGTGTTCCCTGTGTGATGCCTAACTGTCTGACTGAGGCTCTGCTAACCAGAACCTAAGTGGTTATGCTCTCTCTGCTTTCCAGATTTGTCACTAACAGGCTAGTGACTAAATTTACCAATTCACATTGGCATACTGGTACACCCATATAATTCCCTAGTATATGGTACTGAGGTACCCAGGGTATTGGGGTTCCAGGAGATCCCTATGGGCTGCAGCATTTCTTTTGCCACCCATAGGGAGCTCTGACTATTCTTACACAGGCCTGCCAGTGCAGCCTGAGTGAAATAACGTCCACGTTATTTCACAGCCATTTACTACTGCACTTAAGTAACTTAAAAGTCACCTATATGTCTAACCTTCACCTGGTGAAGGTTGGGTGCAAAGTTACTTAGTGTGTGGGCACCCTGGCACTAGCCAAGGTGCCCCCACATCGCTCAGGGCAAATTCCCCGGACTTTGTGAGTGCGGGGACACCATTGCACGCGTGCACTACACATAGGTCACTACCTATGTGTAGCGTCACAATGGTAACTCCGAACATGGCCATGCAACAACTCTAAGATCATGGAATTGTCCCCCCAATACCATTCTGGTATTGGGGGGACAATTTCATGATCCCCCGGGTCTCTAGCACAGTACCCAGGTACTGCCAAACTGCCTTTCCGGGGTCTCCACTGCAGCTGCTGCTGCCAACCCCTCAGACAGGTTTCTGCTCTCCTGGGGTCCAGGCAGCCCTGGCCCAGGAAGGCAGAACAAAGGATTTCCTCTGAGAGAGGGTGTTACACCCTCTCCCTTTGGAAATCGGTGTGAACGCTGGGGAGGAGGAGCCTCCCCCAGCCTCTGGAAATGCTTTCATTGGCACAGATGGTGCCCATCTCTGTATAAGCCAGTCTGCACCGGTTCAGGGATCCCCCAGCCCTGCTCTGGCGTGAAACTGGACAAAAGAAAGGGGAGTGACCACTCCCCTGACCTGCACCTTCCAGGGGAGGTGCCCAGAACTCCTCCAGTGTGTCCCAGACCTCTGCCATCTTGGAAACAGAGGTTTTGGGGGCACACTGGACTGCTCTGAGTGGCCAGTGCCAGCAGGTGACGTCAGTGGCTCGTTCTGATAGCCTCTTACCTCCCTTGGTAGCCAATCCTCCTTCCTTAGTAGCCAAACCTCCTTTTCTGGCTATTTAGGGTATCTGCTTTGGGGAATTCTTCAGATAACAAATGCAAGAGCTCACCAGAGTTCCTCTGCATCTCCCTCTTCACCTTCTACCAAAGGATCGACCGCTGACTGCTCAGGATGCCTGCAAAACTGCAACAAAGTAGCAAGACTACTACTAGCTACATTGTAGCGCCTCATTCTGCTGGCTTTCTCGACTGTTTCTGGGTGGTGCATGCTCTGGAGGTAGCCTGCCTTCACCCTGCACCAGAAGCTCCGAAGAAATCTCCCGTGGGTCGACGGAATCTTCCCCCTGCTAACGCAGGCACCAAAAGACTGCAACACTGGTCCTCTGGGTCCCCTCTCATCCTGACGAGCGTGGTCCCTGGAACTCAGCAACTCTGTCCAAGTGATTCCCACAGTCCAGTGACTCTTCAGTCCAAGTTTGGTGGAGGTAAGTCCTTGCCTCCCCACGCTAGACTGCATTGCTGGGTACCGCGTGATTTGCAGCTGCTCCGGCTCCTGTGCACTCTTCCAGGATTTCCTTCTTGCATAGCCAATCCTGGGTCCCTGGCACTCTTTCCTACAGTGCACAACCTTCTGAGTTGTCCTACGGCGTAGTGGGACTCCCTTTTGTGAGTTCGCATGGACTCCGGTTCACTTTCCTTTCAAGTGCTTGTTCAGGTACTTTTGCGGGTGCTGCCTGCTTCTGTGAGGGCTCCCTGAGTTGCTGGGCGCCCCCTCTGTCTCCTCCTCCAAGTGGCAATATCCTGGTCCCTCCTGGGCCACAGCAGCACCCAAAAACCTTCACCATGACCCTTGCAGCTAGCAAGGCTTGTTTGCAGTCTTTCTGCGTGGGAACACGTCTGCAAGCTTCATCGCAACATGAGACATAAGTCTTCCAAAGGAGAAGTCCCTAGTCCTCT
Source organism: Pleurodeles waltl (assembly GCF_031143425.1). Lineage (NCBI taxonomy): Eukaryota > Metazoa > Chordata > Amphibia > Caudata > Salamandridae > Pleurodeles > Pleurodeles waltl. The sequence continues at coordinate 958,939,905 of NC_090443.1, forward strand.
TCTTTCTTACAGAACTCCAAGCTTCTTCCAACAGGTGGCAGCTTCCTTGCACCCTCAGCTGGCATTTCCTGGGCTCCTGCCCACTCTCGACACTGTCGCGACTATTGGACTTGGTCCCCTTGTCTTACAGGTACTCAGGTCCGGAAATCCACTGTTGTTGCATTGCTGGTGTTTGTTCTTCCTGCAGAATCCCCCCTATCACGACTTCTGTGCTCTCTGGGGGTAGTAGGTGCACTTTACACCTACCTTTCAGGGTCTTGGGGTGGGCTATTTTCCTAACCCTCACTGTTTTCTTACAGTCCCAGCGACCCTCTACAAGCTCACATAGGTTTGGGGTCCATTTGTGGTTCGCATTCCACTTTTGGAGTATATGGTTTGTGTTGCCCCTGTACCTATGTGCTCCTATTGCAATATATTGTAATTCTACACTGTTTGCTTTACTTGTCTTGCTATTACTTACCTAATTTTGGTTTGTGTACTTATATCTTATGTATATATCTTATCCTCATACTGAGGGTACTCACTGAGATATTTTTGGCATATTGTCATAAAAATAAAGTACCTTTATTTTTAGTAACTCTGTGTATTGTGTTTTCTTATGATATTGTGCATATGACACCAGTGGTATAGTAGGAGCTTTACATGTCTCCTAGTTCAGCCTAAGCTGCTTTGCCATAGCTACCTTCTATCAGCCTAAGCTGCTAGAAACACCTCTTTTACACTAATAAGGGATAACTGGACCTGGCACAAGGTGTAAGTACCTCTGGTACCCACTACAAGCCAGGCCAGCCTCCTACAGTCATTAAAAGTTCCGTCTGAACCAAATTTGGTCTCTGACATCTCTGTTCTGTCGGCACCATCAGGTTAGGGGCAGTTTCTAGAATGTGTACTTGGGGCATTTCCATCCGCCACATAGGGCGGTGGACGATCATTCAGCAACTGAGTAAGGAACTCATCATCGTCTGAGTCGTCTACCTCTGTCCAGGGCTTTCTGACCTCTTTATCGTTGGAAGGCCTTTTGTTCGTTTTATGGGTGGCTTTCTTCCCTATGACCTCAACCTCTGGGGTTATCGCTGGAAACATTCTAACTCCGTCTATTGTCTCTCTCCTACAAACTCTCTGTGCACTGTCCCATCTAGCATCCACTAGTGTCTTTTCTGCTTTCCTCATTCTTCTCTCAAACTTGTGTTGCTGTTGCCGTATTGCCATTAGTTCCCAGATTGCTAACGCCTCAAACTGGGCTGGTCTCGGAGGTGGCTTCAGATCAGATAGTACCCTCCGCAAATTTTCTAAATCCCTCAAATTGAATGTTCCATTCTCCGGAAACGTTAAGCACCCTTCTTTATCAGTCGCTTTGCACGATTGCTTTAGCCAAACACATGGCGCGACACCCTTTTCCTCCATTACAATGTAAGCCAGTGTACCCTCCGGCGGTGTAAATTCTCCTACGCTTGCGGTAATATACCCATCTCCCCTCAAAGTGCTCTTAAAGGCTGTGAAAAATGTACATTTTTTTTCATCTTTATTTTGGTCACAATCGAATAAGGAAGTGACTTTTATCCCCAGAATTCTCTTCGCCTACCTTCTCAACCAATTGCCTCTCACGGACGGCTGCCAATCCGTGCGCGACCCTTCTCACTAACCAACCTATCCCAGCGCGGCTCCACTGACGTCACACTCACACGTACTGCGGGTGACAAAGTCTTGCGGCTTGTCTTCCTCTTCTCAGTTCATACAAACAAATGCAATATATATTTTGCGAGCACCAACTAATATCAAAACTCAAATTTGTCGGTTTACTACAGGAAAGGTAACACAATCGCTTTGGAACTTTACAGAGGTTTCGGTTGGCCTCGGCCGCTACTCTCTCTTTCCCAGATCCCGCACTCGCAAGCAAAATTTGACCCGCAAATTCTACTCTTGACTTGTCAATGGATTGTCCTAGTGCACTTTAGAACTCACCAAATCTCCATCGAAGTTTTCATTAACTCACTTTTGACTCAAACTCGACTTGTCGATTTCACTATCGACCTATTAAACTGCACAAATTACAACATAAACCAAGTGTCTCATACATTTATCAATATACTCCGGAGTCTTTGACCACATGGACAATTTTGAGCACAAAGCGCCACACTCACATGAAGTTCGACGACTTCCCTACTCTTATACTGCGGAGTACGCCCACTCCTACTAAAAAATCATCATCTGGCCTAAAATCCTCACAAACGTCACAATTCACCTGTGATTTGCTTAAGCTGTGCAAGTGCAAAACCTACTTCATTAGCACTATCACTGGAACTCCGAGAACATACTCAAACTCCTTTCAGCAAGCTCTGAGATTCCGGGAAAGTCATTTGGGACTTAGGGAGACATCCTCTTTCCAATTTGCATCATTAAAGAAAATTCAGAACCAATTTATTCGGCACACCTTGCCTACCACCAAACCATTTCAAGGGCCAAACTCATTCACATCAACTATTGTACTGGGGCTTCAAAGACTAAACATCGACTCTACAAAACTGTGATCTTTCGTACCGGGGCCCCCAAATGGCCAAACCATCCACACTGCTACCAAAACTGATGGCGCGTCAGAACCTTATTAAGTATACCTACAAGGAGACACAATCAGGTCAATGAACCTTTGGACCGCGTTTGGAGACTTCCTGGTACGAACTGCCCCCTTCAACACCATCAATCAATAGGTCAATAGACATTTAACAATAACCAATAATTAATCAATAAACAAACAATATGAGTTAGCAATTCGGACACACCATGACCTTTCAGCCATGAATAACCACACCAGTTTAATTAAAGTTAGAACATTTATTTCCCTATTTTAACAGACTAATATCAAGTAGGTTAATCTCATTAGCAATAACCACAACACAATCAATACATGGATTATGTACGTCCAGATTAAAATGCACACCATTAATATGAATCAGCTTAGCATAGTTTCATTAGTACATGAATCAACAAAGCAAGAACTCAGTCATTTGTCTGTTTACGTAAGATCTCCGTGAACACCTCAACTAACCACGAATGTATGTTGGGCTTCATGCAAAACAATTTAGTAACACAAATTTAGAAAACATCTGAAATAAGGCCTCTACCAAAATTAGCAGTTGGTACCTAGAAAGGAAAAGCAAACAGACAATCACAATTGCATTGGATAGTTACCAATCCAACAAATCAGCAAACAGCGTCAGTCTTCGTCCTCAGGACATCAGTCGATCCACCATCAGCATAGTTTGGACGGGACAAAGTCTTTAGCATTAAGATAAGCAAGAGTCTCTTTCAAGACGCATAAGATAGCATAGCTAAGGAATGATTACTTCCCTCAGTAGAGGAGAACTTAGCATCAGGCAAGAATGGGATGGAGGATGGTTCCTAAAAGTACTCCGAACAAACAGAGCATCCAGAGAAGTGGCTCGGGTAGGAAAGATCAAAATGCACAATGGCAGAAAAGGAATGCTCTAAAGGGAACGGGCAATTGCCAGGGCAGGAATGCTTGATTTCTCCTTGTGTATGTCCATTAAGTCAAAACTGTCCAACTATCCCTCAATTCCCTATTGGATCAAATTTGGTGCATCGTTATCTTCATCCAATTAGTTCACGTTTATCCTACCAGAAACTTCGACAACTTGCAGTTCCCATGTCACGGATTGGCCCATTTTATTGACGCTTTCAAAGGTTCGAATGTCAGGTGATAATTTGCTACACTCACGTTCCAGTCAGAGTCTTCATTGTTTTCTCCTAGTACAGTTAACCTTGTACCTGTTGTGAATTACATTGTTGCAGTTAGCAAGAACATAGGGGGTCATTCTAACTCTGGCGGGCGGCGGAGGCCGCCCGCCAGAGTTCCCCCTCCAGAACACCGCTCTGCGGTCCGAAGACCGCAGCGGTGATTCTGTTTCCGGCTGGGCTGGCGGGCGACCGCCAGAAGGCCGCCCGCCAGCCCAGCGGGAAACCCCTTCCCACGAGGAAGCCGGCTCCGAATGGAGCCGGCGGAGTGGGAAAGGTGCGACGGGTGCAGTTGCACCCGTCGTGAATTTCAGTGTCTGCTAAGCAGACACTGAAATTCTTTGTGGGGCCCTCTTATGGGGGCCCCTGCAGTGCCCATGCCATTGGCATGGGCACCTCAGGGGCCCCCAGGGGCCCCACGACACCCCATACCGCCATCCTGTTCCTGGCAGGCGAACCGCCAGGAACAGGATGGCGGTATGGGGTGTCAGAATCCCCATGGGATTCAGCAGGGCAGCGGAAAACCAGCGGAAAACCGGCGGGAGACCGCCGGTTTTCCTGTTCTGACCACGGCCATACCGCTGCGGTCAGAATGTCCTGCGGAGCACCGCCAGCCTGTTGGCGGTGCTCCCGCCGACCCCGGCCCCGGCGGTCCTTGACCGCCGGGGTCAGAATCACCCCCATAGTCTTTGAGCAAGCTGTCTCTCAGGAGAAAGAATTCTACTACGGATACAATACACATAGCTTCTGGAAAAGTACAGCTTCGCATCATTCAGAAAAACAGCATTAAACCAGTTAGAAATACAGTTAAAAAAATGAGGCCAGGCAGCTAGGCCACAGCCCTCGCTAAAGTTAGGCCTACATTAATATGAAGCAAACTCTTAACAAGAAACCTTAATTATGACATACTAGTACAAATGTAAACCCATATTGCATAATATTTCAATATTAATAAGCATTTTCATTAGTCTTCATATATAGTGGTAACCACTCCCCGTGGGCATATTTTAGATGCGTGCATTATTTCATCTACGTTAAACACATTTTCTATGCAGAAAATTCGCAGATATGAGCCAACAGGCACATAGGTGCGAATGAGGCAGGTATCGCAATTTGCAAATCGGTAATAGCATTTGCGATTTTCAAGAAATCGCTATTACTGATTCGCAAATGTGATACATGGCAGTTTGTGAGTCGGAAATAGCGATTTCTTAAAAATCGCTATTTCCGAATCGCAAATGGCCTTGATGATACATCTGACCAATAGATCCATAATTGTATGCCTATCAAGGTGATATATTTGGATTACATGTCACTCATCTATGGTCTGCAGGTCTGCTAGTGGACGGTGCACTGGAGGTTGTCTTCCTCTCCTCAGGCCACGGTAACTATGTGGGACAACACCAGAATGCATAAGTATGATCTCACCAATGTCACAAATACATCTAAATCATGTCACATGAAACTATGAATATGTGGCATTCAGTACTAAGTCACAAAAGAGAGTACGGGGTTTTTTGAAAATATAAATGGACTGGAAGTGTGCTAATTGCGTCACCATGCCAGTCCTAAATCTCAACTAGAGATACAACGCGGGGTGGTTCACGGTCTGTAGAGGGGGATTTCCTTTACGGACTAAGTGGTCTCACACACTATATAGTGTCATGCTTCATCATATGACCACCTAGCCCCACCCAGGTAGGGCAATACCACCTGGGCGGACTCAACCTCGCTGTTAAAGGAACAGGAGGGAGTGCGTAAATTTAGTTAGATTTCTGGAAAAATAGGGATCCAGCTATGCTATGGGAATAAAAACACCTACTCAGATACCAGGGTAAGTTTTAATAGAAGGTTCTGTGTGGTGTGGTTAAAAGGAATGGGAGACCGGTGTGAGAACAATGACTCACAAGGTCACCTATCTAGCCGACATGTTTCTGCCCTTGTGATTGAGCTATGGAGGGTCTCTGGGCATTCATCAGGGCGTTGGATCCCTGTTGCGGATGCTAATAGCGCGCTGCAGTTAAATTCGTAATAGGAAAAAACGTGGGAAGGGAAGGAAGGGCCTACCTTAGCCAAGGGAATACCTGGGGAGAACCTATGGTAAATACAATAACAGACCAAAATTGGCAGTGAGAAAGATAATTCACGGCAAACCACGGCACACGTGACAAAATATCATGCAAAACACAACAGTAATGATTGCAGATAGAACGGTCGCAGCAATGCAGGTTATGCGTGGCGATTGGTAGGTCAGGGAAGACAATTCCTTACCCTAACAAAAAAGGCTACTAGCCTCTGGTATCCTGGAGAGGGAGCGTCCCCTTATAGTCAGACTCTAGAGTTATAAAGGGAGAGAGCAGAAGAGGAGTAAAGAAGAGAAATTATATATGAGAGAATAGGGATAAGGAAGGGAAAAAAGGGAAAAAAAGGGAAGAAAGGGAAAAAGGGGAGACAAAGAGAGAAAAGAAAAGAAAAAGAAAAAGAAAAAGAAAAAGAAAGAAGAAGAAGAAGAAGAAGAACAAGATGAAGCAGAAGAAGAAGAAAGGAAAAAAGGGAAAGAAAGAGAAGGGGGAACAAAAGGGAAAAAAACGGGGAGGGAAAGAGAGGGAGGGAGCAACAAGGGGTAGGGGGCAAAAGAATAAGAGGGCTGTAAAGCAACCGTGGAAAGGAAAATAAAGAGAAAGAAAGAGAAAAAGAAAAAAGAAAAAGAAAAAGAAAAAGGAAGAAAAAGGAAGAAGAAAGAAGACAAGGGGAGATAGTTTTTGACAAAGAAAGGAGGGCAAAGAGGCAGAAGAACAGAAAAGAAGAAAAGAGAAGGAATTCTTATCTGTGTATCCATCGATGGCAGACTCACTGCATCAAAGGTGGGCGCTCGCTGTGCGCCTATACCGACCTCTCTGTCAGGACCGCTTGGGTAAAGTGACCTGAAAGTGGTTAGTTTATATAGTACTCGTAATGGGGATAAATTGCCTGCAGCTGTAAGTAATCACCGTCGCGGCCCGGGGGCCGGAAGTAATACGAGCTGAGAACGTTTTTTGCACCGGACTGGCTTGTGGTCCCTTCGAAGGTGCCAAGACCCGGAATTGGTCGTGAATGGCCCACGGTGGGTGAGGCGCTCGTTATTGGCGTAATCGCACAAGGCAAGCCCCCTCCGCGAGGGCCGAGGCTAGCGCGGTCAATGACCGCGGCTCTGTGAAAGCCCTGTGGGGGCGGGGGCGCGATCCCGCTAGGGCTGCCGGGAATTGTAGTTCCCGTGCAGCCATGCGGGTCGCCGTCACTCGTAAGCCGGGAAAAGAAGTGTCCCGGCTGCGAGTGAGGCTAGAAAGGGAAACGGGGTAAAGAAGAAAGAAGGAGGGGGTTTTGCAAGTGAAGGGGTGAAAAGGAAGGGGGGAGAGGTGGGGGTTGTTTTACAAAAATTATATTAAGAATAAGAAGAATAAGGAATAAAATGAAGCAGAGTTGGAAAAGATGGAAATTCAAATAAAAAATAAAATGGAGTAAAGTTGGAGAAAAAGTGGAAAATAAAATAAAATATAGATAAAATGAAAATAAAAATGAAATTAATAAATTAAAATAAGGTAAACTCAAATAAGATTAGGCGGGGAACAAATAGATGGATAGGAAACGAACAATGAAATTGTCGGAAATTAGGAGGAGTAGGAGTGGGGGAGTGTAGGGCAGAAGGGGCTGGGGAAAAAGGGGGAAAAAAGGGGAGAAGAGGACGCAGTGAGTAAAGAAAGGGGGAGGAAGAAAACGGCAGAGAACAAAGAAGAGCAACGGGGAGGGGGGAAACAAGGGGAAAAAAGGGGAAAGGAGGATTTCAAGGAGAGACTGCGGGTCGAGAAGGAGAACGGAAGGGAAGGGAAGGGTTCTCCTTCTCGACCCGCAGTCTCTCCTTGAAATCCTCCTTTCCCCTTTTTTCCCCTTGTTTCCCCCCTCCCCGTTGCTCTTCTTTGTTCTCTGCCGTTTTCTTCCTCCCCCTTTCTTTACTCACTGCGTCCTCTTCTCCCCTTTTTTCCCCCTTTTTCCCCAGCCCCTTCTGCCCTACACTCCCCCACTCCTACTCCTCCTAATTTCCGACAATTTCATTGTTCGTTTCCTATCCATCTATTTGTTCCCCGCCTAATCTTATTTGAGTTTACCTTATTTTAATTTATTAATTTCATTTTTATTTTCATTTTATCTATATTTTATTTTATTTTCCACTTTTTCTCCAACTTTACTCCATTTTATTTTTTATTTGAATTTCCATCTTTTCCAACTCTGCTTCATTTTATTCCTTATTCTTCTTATTCTTAATATAATTTTTGTAACACAACCCCCACCTCTCCCCCCTTCCTTTTCACCCCTTCACTTGCAAACCCCCCTCCTTCTTTCTTCTTTACCCCGTTTCCCTTTCTAGCCTCACTCGCAGCCGGGACACTTCTTTTCCCGGCTTACGAGTGACGGCGACCCGCATGGCTGCACGGGAACTACAATTCCCGGCAGCCCTAGCGGGATCGCGCCCCCGCCCCCACAGGGCTTTCACAGAGCCGCGGTCATTGACCGCGCTAGCCTCGGCCCTCGCGGAGGGGGCTTGCCTTGTGCGATTACGCCAATAACGAGCGCCTCACCCACCGTGGGCCATTCACGACCAATTCCGGGTCTTGGCACCTTCGAAGGGACCACAAGCCAGTCCGGTGCAAAAAACGTTCACAGCTCGTATTACTTCCGGCCCCCGGGCCGCGACGGTGATTACTTACAGCTGCAGGCAATTTATCCCCATTACGAGTACTATATAAACTAACCACTTTCAGGTCACTTTACCCAAGTGGTCCTGACAGAGAGGTCGGTATAGGCGCACAGCGAGCGCCCACCTTTGATGCAGTGAGTCTACCATCGATGGATACACAGATAAGAATTCCTTCTCTTTTCTTCTTTTCTGTTCTTCTGCCTCTTTGCCCTCCTTTCTTTGTCAAAAACTATCTCCCCTTGTCTTCTTTCTTCTTCCTTTTTCTTCCTTTTTCTTTTTCTTTTTCTTTTTTCTTTTTCTCTTTCTTTCTCTTTATTTTCCTTTCCACGGTTGCTTTACAGCCCTCTTATTCTTTTGCCCCCTACCCCCTGTTGCTCCCTCCCTCTCTTTCCCTCCCCGTTTTTTTCCCTTTTGTTCCCCCTTCTCTTTCTTTCCCTTTTTTCCTTTCTTCTTCTTCTGCTTCATCTTGTTCTTCTTCTTCTTCTTTCTTTTTTTTTTTCTTTTTCTTTTTCTTTTCTTTTCTCTCTTTGTCTCCCCTTTTTCCCTTTTTTCCCTTTTTTTCCCTTTTTTCCCTTCCTTATCCCTATTCTCTCATATATAATTTCTCTTCTTTACTCCTCTTCTGCTCTCTCCCTTTATAACTCTAGAGTCTGACTATAAGGGGACGCTCCCTCTCCAGGATACCAGAGGCTAGTAGCCTTTTTTGTTAGGGTAAGGAATTGTCTTCCCTGACCTACCAATCGCCGCGCATAACCTGCATTGCTGCGACCGTTCTATCTGCAATCATTACTGTTGTGTTTTGCATGATATTTTGTCACGTGTGCCGTGGTTTGCCGTGAATTATCTTTCTCACTGCCAATTTTGGTCTGTTATTGTATTTACCATAGGTTCTCCCCAGGTATTCCCTTGGCTAAGGTAGGCCCTTCCTTCCCTTCCCACGTTTTTTCCTATTACGAATTTAACTGCAGCGCGCTATTAGCATCCGCAACAGGGATCCAACGCCCTGATGAATGCCCAGAGACCCTCCATAGCTCAATCACAAGGGCAGAAACATGTCGGCTAGATAGGTGACCTTGTGAGTCATTGTTCTCACACCGGTCTCCCATTCCTTTTAACCACACCACACAGAACCTTCTATTAAAACTTACCCTGGTATCTGAGTAGGTGTTTTTATTCCCATAGCATAGCTGGATCCCTATTTTTCCAGAAATCTAACTAAATTTACGCACTCCCTCCTGTTCCTTTAACAGCGAGGTTGAGTCCGCCCAGGTGGTATTGCCCTACCTGGGTGGGGCTAGGTGGTCATATGATGAAGCATGACACTATATAGTGTGTGAGACCACTTAGTCCGTAAAGGAAATCCCCCTCTACAGACCGTGAACCACCCCGCGTTGTATCTCTAGTTGAGATTTAGGACTGGCATGGTGACGCAATTAGCACACTTCCAGTCCATTTATATTTTCAAAAAACCCCGTACTCTCTTTTGTGACTTAGTATTGTGTTTGGGGAGTCGAGTACGATGGGTGCCTTTTCTTACTCCCTTATACTCTCCCTTTGTGTACTATCATAGTAGAGCAGCCTTTCGGTTGCGAGAGTTGTTGACTCTTTAAAATTCCCTTCCCCTTAAGCTAGGCAGTGCCTTGTTTGCGTCCCATAGCACCTAGGGCCTTACTCCTTTTTCCCTTCTTTTTCCCCATCCTCATCCTCCTCCACCACGCCTGCCACACCATGGCAGAAGGTCTCTCCTTCAACGACGAGGAAGTATCAGCTTTCCTCTCAGCCCCCTCACTCTTAGGGGACTCAGCCTTGTCAAAAAGTTTATCCCAACTTGGGGACTGGGAGTCCCTAGTGGAACTAAAACGCACCCAGGTTAAGACCATACTACACGGAGCCGTCCTTACTGAGTACTTACGCAGTAATTCGGCACCGAACGGGTTACTTGTCACCAATGAACCTCGTATTTTCCTAGACGACCTAGAGTTTCGTAAAGACTGGTCACTCATAGCATGGAAATGCACACGAGATTGGCTGATACTAATTATAAGAACCGCAACTAGGCTATCAGAAACCTTACTGATTCAAATAAAAACCAGTGAAAATAACCTGAAGACAGGTGTGAGTATTCTCTCCTTCAAAAAGAAATTGGAGGAGGTAAACAAAAACATAAATGAATACAAAGAATACTTAACTCAGCAAAAAATAGGGAAGTTTCAAAAAGATTTGAATCGTTTTTCCCTAGAAAAGGTATACCCCTACACAAAACCTGACTACGTAGCCAAAAATTCCTCTAACACATCTGAGACTTCCTCAGGGAGCAACACCAATTCAGATAGCGACAGTAACTCGTCAGGGTACACACGGCAACGCCGCGGACGACGTGGCCAACGCCGAGGAGGATGGAATTATCCACCCGTACCTCCCCAATACCCACCATACTTCAACCAGCAATGGGGCTGGCCCAACCAGTATGGCCCCCCTCCGCAATACCAAGCACCTTACCTGCAACATCCTACCCAATGGTCCTTCCCTGAACCCCCACCTCCTTTTTTAGACAGAGGCCATGGGAGGGACAGAGGGAGGAGAAAAGAAGTACAGTGGCGTCAAAAAGAAGATGTCTTGGAAAACCCAATACACAGGGACGCCATACCAGGGACAAGCAAGACAAAGTAAACCCCGATTTAGAGAATACAGTTAACATCATCAACCTAACCAATCGGACCCTGAGTCAAATCGAAACCCAAGCATTGAATAAAGGCCTGAATTTTGTGCCTACCCCTAAAGTAGACCTTTTCAAAACTAGAACAGAACTGGCAGGTCTGTTCCGTAAGATCCGCCTAAAAACCTTTTTCCTCGGTAGAGAGTTTGATACTCCCGCGCAGAATACAGGACTACGCCCAAAGTCTACTTTTTGCCCCCCAGCATGGCAGATGCCCCCGGAGGTACTGGCTTTTGAAAAATCAGTATCCCTCAAGATCAATGGGCTTACTGAGTCATCTAACAAAGTATTCCATAATATGAGTAATACCGAAATAGAGTCACTTAAGAGCCTCACAGCCGATCCTAATATTATCATAAAACCAGCAGATAAAGGCGGGGCCACTGTGATCCTACCATACAATATGTATAGAAACGAGTGTAATCGACTACTGGGGAATACCAGACATTACAAGCGGCTGTCACGTGATCCCACAATTGATGTCCAAGAAGAGATCACTTTCCTAGTGTCAAAAGGGAAAGAAAACAACTGGATCACAGATCATGAGGCATCATATTTGATACAAACCAATCCCAAAATACCGTACTTCTACATTCTACCAAAAGTACATAAAGGAAAGATACCCCCTCCCGGTAGGCCTATTGTCTCCGGGATAGGCTCGGCACTTGAGCCCCTGTCTAAGTTTGTGGATTTCTTTCTTCAGCCGATAGTCAAAAAGATCCCAACCTATCTTAAAGACACCACCCATGTTCTCCTTTTACTGGAGTCCATAGCCTTCGACAAATCCAAGGAACTCCTAATTACTCTTGATGTGGAATCACTCTACACAAACATCCCGCAAGAAGCTACTCTGGAAGTAATCAGCAACCTACTGGATGTACATATGGGTGGATCCCAAACCCAAACTCCCCCTGGGTTTATACTGGACCTAGCACATCTCGCTTTGACCAGAAACTACTTCAAGTTTGAAGATAGTTTCTTCCTGCAGACACAAGGCACATCAATGGGTAGTACATTTGCCCCCAGCCTAGCTTGTCTATACGTTGATCATATTGAAAGACATACGATCCTACATGAAGATAACCCCTACCGAGATCAGATTAAACTCTGGAAGCGATACATCGATGATGTATTGTTAATATGGACCGGTAGTAAAGAAGAAGCCCAGGCATTCGCTATCTGGCTTAACGGGGCCAACCCGTTTCTAACTTTCACCATGAACATAGGTGACAGTAAACTACCTTTCCTTGACCTACTAATCTTTGAACAAGACGGCGGATTAGCGACTGAAGTTTATTATAAACCAACAGACTGCAACAACCTATTACAATACCAGAGCTTCCATCCACGGGCCCTACGAGATAACCTTCCGGTTGGACAGTTCCTCCGGTTAAGACGGAACTGCTCATCCATCACCGATTACCGCAAACATGCAGAGAAACTGTCTACCAAGCTACACACCAAGGAATATCCCACACATTTGATTAATAGGGCCAAAAAACGGGCACGTAACAATCACAGAGACCTGTTGCTCCAGCCCCGAGAACAGAAACCAAGTTTGGATAAAATCGTATGTGTCACTACCTTCAATCCCCTTTCCAATGAAATCCAGAAGATCATTAGAGAAAATTGGAAAATTTTGACGTCAGGCGGATTACCCTTTGAACCACCATTGCACGCATTTAAGAGAGCAACTAGCATACGGGACATGGTGGTCCACACTAGACCGATGGTGAAGCGAGGGTCTACACAGACTACACTATGGCAAATGCCTCCCCCCGCTGGCCATTACCCTTGCGGCAACTGCAGTGTTTGCCCTTTCACTCATTGATCTACCACCATCGACCTTGACCTCAAAACTCCATGGGTGCAAAAATCACTGACAAATTGCAACAGCAAAAACGTAGTTTATTTAATCAAATGCCCTTGCCTACTTAAGTATGTAGGTATGACTACGAGGAAAGTGAGCACCAGAATTTGCGAACATAGAAGCACGATTAGATGCAAACGAGATGCAACGAAGCTCACTAGCCATTTCCTACAAAGAAACCACTCTCCAGATGGCATGTCTTGGACGGTCCTGGAACAATTCTCTCCTTCTACCCCCAGCTTGTCCGATAAACTTTTTAGGGCAGAACAACGCTGGATTTGGAGATTGCATACCGACATGGCTGGATTGAATGATGAGATACCGTGGTTCTCTCTTCATAATTAGAACCCCCCTTTTTTTTTTCCCCCCATCCCTCTCGCCTCGCTGGCGGCGCTGCTTCCCCTCCCCGCCTCTCAACTCCTTTCCCTTCCCCTCTGTTCCTTTTTCCTCCCTTTGTCTTTACCTCTCGCCCATACGTTTCCCTTCTTCTTTTTTCTCCACCCTTCCCTTCCGTTCTCCTTCTCGACCCGCAGTCTCTCCTTGAAATCCTCCTTTCCCCTTTTTTCCCCTTGTTTCCCCCCTCCCCGTTGCTCTTCTTTGTTCTCTGCCGTTTTCTTCCTCCCCCTTTCTTTACTCACTGCGTCCTCTTCTCCCCTTTTTTCCCCCTTTTTCCCCATCCCCTTCTGCCCTACACTCCCCCACTCCTACTCCTCCTAATTTCCGACAATTTCATTGTTCGTTTCCTATCCATCTATTTGTTCCCCGCCTAATCTTATTTGAGTTTACCTTATTTTAATTTATTAATTTCATTTTTATTTTCATTTTATCTATATTTTATTTTATTTTCCACTTTTTCTCCAACTTTACTCCATTTTATTTTTTATTTGAATTTCCATCTTTTCCAACTCTGCTTCATTTTATTCCTTATTCTTCTTATTCTTAATATAATTTTTGTAAAACAACCCCCACCTCTCCCCCCTTCCTTTTCACCCCTTCACTTGCAAACCCCCCTCCTTCTTTCTTCTTTACCCCGTTTCCCTTTCTAGCCTCACTCGCAGCCGGGACACTTCTTTTCCCGGCTTACGAGTGACGGCGACCCGCATGGCTGCACGGGAACTACAATTCCCGGCAGCCCTAGCGGGATCGCGCCCCCGCCCCCACAGGGCTTTCACAGAGCCGCGGTCATTGACCACGCTAGCCTCGGCCCTCGCGGAGGGGGCTTGCCTTGTGCGATTACGCCAATAACGAGCGCCTCACACACCGTGGGCCATTCACGACCAATTCCGGGTCTTGGCACCTTCGAAGGGACCACAAGCCAGTCCGGTGCAAAAAACGTTCACAGCTCGTATTACTTCCGGCCCCCGGGCCGCGACGGTGATTACTTACAGCTGCAGGCAATTTATCCCCATTACGAGTACTATATAAACTAACCAATTTCAGGTCACTTTACCCAAGCGGTCCTGACAGAGAGGTCGGTATAGGCGCACAGCGAGCGCCCACCTTTGATGCAGTGAGTCTACCATCGATGGATACACAGATAAGAATTCCTTCTCTTTTCTTCTTTTCTGTTCTTCTGCCTCTTTGCCCTCCTTTCTTTGTCAAAAACTATCTCCCCTTGTTTCCTTTTTCTTCCTTTTTCTTTTTCTTTTTCTTTTTTCTTTTTCTCTTTCTTTCTCATTATTTTCCTTTCCACGGTTGCTTTACAGCCCTCTTATTCTTTTGCCCCCTACCCCCTGTTGCTCCCTCCCTCTCTTTCCCTCCCCGTTTTTTTCCCTTTTGTTCCCCCTTCTCTTTCTTTCCCTTTTTTCCTTTCTTCTTCTTCTGCTTCATCTTGTTCTTCTTCTTCTTCTTCTTCTTTCTTTTTCTTTTTCTTTTTCTTTTTCTTTTTCTTTTTCTTTTTCTTTTCTTTTCTCTCTTTGTCTCCCCTTTTTCCCTTTTTTCCCTTTTTTTCCCCTTTTTTCCCTTCCTTATCCCTATTCTCTCATATATAATTTCTCTTCTTTACTCCTCTTCTGCTCTCTCCCTTTATAACTCTAGAGTCTGACTATAAGGGGACGCTCCCTCTCCAGGATACCAGAGGCTAGTAGCCTTTTTTGTTAGGGTAAGGAATTGTCTTCCCTGACCTACCAATCGCCGCGCATAACCTGCATTGCTGCGACCGTTCTATCTGCAATCATTACTGTTGTGTTTTGCATGATATTTTGTCACGTGTGCCGTGGTTTGCCGTGAATTATCTTTCTCACTGCCAATTTTGGTCTGTTATTGTATTTACCATAGGTTCTCCCCAGGTATTCCCTTGGCTAAGGTAGGCCCTTCCTTCCCTTCCCACGTTTTTTCCTATTACAAATTTAACTGCAGCGCGCTATTAGCATCCGCAACAGGGATCCAACGCCCTGATGAATGCCCAGAGACCCTCCATAGCTCAATCACAAGGGCAGAAACATGTCGGCTAGATAGGTGACCTTGTGAGTCATTGTTCTCACACCGGTCTCCCATTCCTTTTAACCACACCACACAGAACCTTCTATTAAAACTTACCCTGGTATCTGAGTAGGTGTTTTTATTCCCATAGCATAGCTGGATCCCTATTTTTCCAGAAATCTAACTAAATTTACGCACTCCCTCCTGTTCCTTTAACAGCGAGGTTGAGTCCGCCCAGGTGGTATTGCCCTACCTGGGTGGGGCTAGGTGGTCATATGATGAAGCATGACACTATATAGTGTGTGAGACCACTTAGTCCGTAAAGGAAATCCCCCTCTACAGACCGTGAACCACCCCGCGTTGTATCTCTAGTTGAGATTTAGGACTGGCATGGTGACGCAATTAGCACACTTCCAGTCCATTTATATTTTCAAAAAACCCCGTACTCTCTTTTGTGACTTAGTATTGTGTTTGGGGAGTCGAGTACGATGGGTGCCTTTTCTTACTCCCTTATACTCTCCCTTTGTGTACTATGTGGCATTCAGCACATAGCTAGGCAAACTATGAAAGTGTACTGTATTCAAATCCCCTAAACCCTTGCCTGTTCTCTAAATGGAGATACATATCACTGAAAGTAAAAGTTACATCAAAACCTAGTTGACATGTAACACATATTTGTTACACCTATACTGTCTTCATAGTATCATTAGTATGGTTACAACACTGTTTCATGTACATAATCCAAAATACCTCATTTCACTTCCTTTACTAATGACATGCACATTGATACTAGTAAACAGTGAGCAAGCTCTGAACACATTATCATAGATATGAGTTTTCAGTAAATGACGCAACTTTCATTACTTCATCGCATATATATATATATAAGCCCTAAAATGGCAGCTGCCTGACCTACTGTACAGGACATCAGGAAGTGACCTGACTCCAGCAGCGGATGTCGTTATGGTGGTAGGTGGTTACAACTGCGGTAGACATTACCATTGAAACACATTGCTGCGTTGGGTGGACTTGGGCCAATGGCAACGTCCGCTGGCGGTGACGGTCCTGTACGTGGCAGACGTGACTGCCATCTTCTGCACAATCCCTCACTTGACTCCTGACATTGCTGCCAGCAAGACCTCCCCAACCTGAGCTGCTGTATACTGCCTCTGGGAGCAATCATGTCACGTCCGTCAGGTGATAGAGCCCCTGTCTTCTCTCCAGAGGAGCTGGACAAGCTTGTGGAGGAGTTCCTACCCCTGTATGAACAGCTCTATGGTGCACCAGAGGAGCAGGTGAGTCCAATGCAATACCAATGGGTGAAAGGTTGAGTGTATGATAATGTAGATGAAATGTGCAGGAATTAAGGACTGATCTATCATGTGTGGGTAGATGGACATGTGCACATGTGCATAGAATGACTGTTATCCCTGATACATCGTAGGTAGTGTGTGATCCACAAATGTGCATACCAACATTAACATCAGTGTTAGTGTTGGTGTGACAAATAGTTGTTGAGATATACAATTTTAAGGACATTCTTGTGGTCTGGTCATATGTTTTAGCCGAAACCTGGTACTGGTTGTGCATGTTGTATGCCTGACTCCAATTCACAATGGCCTGACTGCAGATGGTGACTTGAAAAATATTTTGAAGTTTGAAGATCGGTATCTTTGGCTACTTGCACTAGCTTGATTTTTCACCTTACTTGTTTTGGGATGGAGCATGTGGACATGACTTTCTCCTCTTGTCTGTTTCATCCATGTAGGTCAATGCCCATCAGAAAAAGGGGATCTGGTGTGCCATTGCCAAGAAATTATGGACCCTGGGGTTCCACGGCTGACAGAGCACACACTGTAGGAAGCGTTGGGAGGACCTGAGATGCTAGGCCCGGAAGACTGCATAGGGCCAGCTGGGGATGTCCTCCCAAGGAGGAAGGGATGCCCGTTGGACCTTGACCCCCTCATGGTCTGGATATTGGCGATGGCCTACCCAGAGTTGGATGGGCGTTTGAGGGCAGCACAGCAGCCACAAGGGGGTAAGTACTGACTACACTCATTTACATCCCTTTGCCAGGTCAGTGTATGATGTGTAAGACTCTAAGCTGTGACAATGTGGTAAGTGCAAAAGGTAAAATGTCTACCAGAAACACCTAGCTGTGTAGTCACCAACATTGGTACATAGGTGTGCACTTAGGTGGTCATTACAACCCTGGCGTACGGTGTTAAAGCTGCGGAAATACCGCAAACAGGACAGCGGACAAAAAAAGGGAATTATGACCCTGGCGGAAACCGCCAACAAAGACAGCCACTTTAACACTACAACCGCCACAGCGGTACAGACAAGCAGCGCGGCGGTCACCGCCAACAGACAGGCGGAAGACAATGTACCGCCCACAGTATTACAACCCGCCAATCCGCCACCTTTTCTGGGGCGGATTCACAGTGGATAAAAACACAGCGGAAACAGCTTTTGCAATGGGAAAACGCTCACCTGAACACATCCCACGAGGAACGAGGACTCAGTGGACCCGGAACTCCAAATACTCCCTGCCCTTGTGTTCCTGCTCCTCTACGACCAACAGCTACGTAGGCGCAGAAGACAACGGTGAGTACTGCACCTATGACACGGGGGAGGGGGAGGAAAAAGTTAGGGGGACACACACAAAACACCCCCACCCACACCCTCGCATATTACAACATACACACCAATGCATTCACAAACATCACAGTAACAACCCACAATCCCCCCGGAAGAATGAAAAGACAATGCGAAATTTGGTCAAACATTGTAATGTGGCAATATACATGTCATACAAAAATATACAGATATATATTTGAAAATCAGTCATAATTATATACAATACGAGAAGTAGTGCAGATATGTACATAACAATGTCCGTGCACCAACAGTCCAAAAATGCATGGGCGAAGCCCACAAAGGATACCTGACCACAATCGGAGAGAACACTGCCGGGGCATCAGATAGAAATACTACAGGCACCTCAGGGGGAACGGAAGGGGGGGCACCTCAGCCGGATGACTGCAAAGCCAGATCCACGACGGGGCACCATGCCCATTGATGTATCCTGGGGAGTGCAAAGCCACCGTCTCTCAAGTCTCTACAGTGGGTGGTTTGCCCACTGGACCATCCTGGGGAGTGCAAAGCCACAGTCTCACAAGTCTCTACAGTGGGTGGGTTGCCCACTGTGCCATCCTGGGGAGTGCAAAGCCACAGTCTCTCAAGTCTCTACAGTGGTTGGTTTTCCCACTGTTACATCCTGGGGAGTGCAAAGCCACAGTCTCTCAAGTCTCTACAGTGGTTGGTTTGCCCACTGTTACATCCTGGGGAGTGCAAATCCACAGTCTCACAAGTCTCTACAGTGGGTGGGTTGCCCACTGTGCCATCCTGGGGAGTGCAAAGCCACAGTCCCTCAAGTCTCTACATTGGTTGGTTTGCCCACTGTTACATCCTGGGAAGTGCAAAGCCACAGTCTCTCAAGTCTCTACAGTGGTTGGTTTGCCCACTGTAACATCCTGGGGAGTGCAAAGCCACAGTCTCACAAGTCTCTACAGTGGGTGGGTTGCCCACTGTGCCATCCTGGGGAGTGCAAAGCCACAGTCTCTCAAGTCTCTACAGTGGTTGGTTTGCCCACTGTTACATCCTGGGGAGTGCAAAGCCACAGTCTCTCAAGTCTCTACAGTGGTTGGTTTGCCCACTGTTATATCCTGGGGAGTGCAAAGCCACAGTCTCTCAAGTAGATGCAGGTCTCCACTGGTACTGGGGGGGGACTGGTGCCCAGACTGGATGAGTCTCCCCGTGAAAGTGCCTGTCCTGTCACTGTCCCAGCTGCACAATGGATAAGGATGCCTGATGTGGCGGTCCATTCATTCCTACCCGGTGCATGGCCTGTTCAGTGGTGCTTTGACATGGGGGTTCAGGACTGTTCAGCGGTGCCTTGACATGGCGGTCTTTGCCCTGTTCAGTGGTGCCTTGACATGGCGGTCTTTGCCCTGTTCAGCGGTGCTTTGCCATGGTGGTCTTTGCCCTGTTCAGTGGTGCTTTGCCATGGCGGTCTTTGCCCTGTTCAGCGGTGCTTTGCCATGGCGGTCTTTGCCCTGTTCAGCGGTGCTTTGCCATGGCGGTCTTTGCCCTGTTCAGCAGTGCTTTGCCATGGCGGTCTTTGCCCTGTTCAGTGGTGCTTTGACATGGCGGTTCAGGACTGTTCAGCGGTGCTTTGACATGGCGGTTCTGATACAGACATTGGTGTGTGGCATGACGTTCTCTACACTGGGCATTGGTGTGTGGCATGACGTTCCATCATTGGCCAGCGGGGCTGTGGCAGCCGGGGCCCTCCAGGGCACTGACTCCGGCGGTGTCGGTGGTCTCAGGACCAGTGACGATACTTGGGCCCTCCTGGGCTGTGACTCTGGCAGGGGTCTCCGGACCAGTGACGATACTTGGGCCCTCCTGGGCTGTGACTCTGGTGGTGGTCTCTGGACCAGTGACGATACTTGGGCCCTCCTGGGCTGTGACTCCGGCGGTAGTCTCAGGACCAGTGACGATAGCTGGGCCCTGCTGGGCTGTGACTCTGGCGGTGGTCTCCTGACCAGTGACGATACTTGGGGCCTTCTGGGCTGTGACTCTGGCGGTGGTCTCTGGACCAGTGATGATAGTTGGGCCCTCCTGGGCTGTGACTCTGGCGGTGGTCTCCTGACCAGTGACGATACTTGGGCCCTCCTGGGCTGTGACTCTGGCGGTGGTCTCCTGACCAGTGACGATACTTGGGCCCTCCTGGGCTATGACTCTGGCGGTGGTCTCTGGACCAGTGACGACGGTGCTGGCGGTTCTGTCTCGACCGCCGGAAATGATGGCGCACTTCTCCGCCGTGACACTCACAACCGACTGGGCAGACTTCCACTGGCCCTTCCCCACCTTTGGTGGAGTCACAGCTGACTCTCCAATCCCCTTGGAACCCATGTCAGTTGTTTTCCCACCAGGAGTCTTAACACGGTCCCGTCATCCACTCTCCAATTTAAGAGCCTTTACAGGGGGTGGGCTACCAGTGCCTTGGCTCTGGGTCATACTGCCTGCCCTGATGGCCGGTGCACTCCACAAACCTTGAACAGGCACCACTGGTATTGGAGGCTTTTTGGCTGAGGCGCTACAACGGGACTGATGAATTGGAGGGGGGTGGTGGGGGCAAAAAGGTCAACTTTACAGAGGGACAGTTTCTGACGAACACTGGGATGGGTAGCTGGAGGGGGTCTGAGAGTGGAGGAAGAGGAGGTGGTTGTAGGAGGTGTCACTTTAGCTGTTTTGGGTGCAGGTGCAGGTACTGGAGGCTGTTGTGAGGTGGATGGATGTTGGGTGAGTGATTGCCGGCGTTTGTGTACTTTGGGAGGGGGCGTCACAGACACACTGGGAGAGGACACAGGGGACGTGCAAATCGGAGTGGAGGTGGTGAGTGCAGGTGAGCGGGTTGTGGTGCTGGGTCTCCTTGTGCGATTCATGGTGCCTGTAGATGTGGTGCATGCAGGTGTGTGTGTAGACGACACTGGGAGGGAGGAGGGAGAAGAGGAGGAGGGGGTCACAGTGGAGGAGGGGGTCACAGTGGAGGCAGTGGATGTTGCTGTGTCTGTACGTGGGTGAGGCTTGCGTGAGTGCCTGTGGTGTGTGTGGTGCCTATGTTTGCTTAAGCTACTTGTGAGTGTTGACTTGTGTGCATGCTGGTCTGTTGGTGTGCTTGGGATGGGCTGGGGTACAGGAGATTGGGTCTGGGTGGAGGAAGTTGGAGGGGGGAGGCTAGACACAGGGACAATGGCTGCCATCAGTGCTGAGGCCAGAGATTGCAGGGTTCGCTGAAGGACAGCCTGACCAGAATGAATGCCCTCCAGGAATGCATTACAGTGTTGCAACTCTCGTTCTACACCCTGGATGGCATTCACAATGGTAGACTGCCCAACAGTGAGTGACCTGAGGAGGTCAATGGCCTCCTCACTGAGGGCAGCAGGGGTGACTGGGGCAGGGCCTGAGGAGCCTGGGGCGAAGGTGATGCCCACCCTCCTGGGTGAGCGGGCACGGGGTGAACGCTGAGGGGCTGCTGGGAGGGCGGTGCTGGTAGGGGAGGTGGCGGCTGTACCTGTAGAGGTGGGGGGCACAGATGGTGCCGCCACCACAAGAGATCCCCCATCGGCGAACGAGTCCGTGTCGCTGCTTGGTGATCCGGTGGCCGACGTGAAGCTCCCCTTGCCCTCCGTCCCACTGGTGCATTCAGAGTCCGTGGTGTGGCCCTCCATGGCCATGTGGGATGCAGCTCCCTCGTGCTCCGGTGCCACTGTACCTCCGCCTGTTGATGCTGATATACAAAAGGACAGGGAGAGCAGAAAAAGGGGGGGAGACAGAAGAAAGAGAGTTTTAGTGCATGGATTACCGCTACCGTTGGCGGACAAGACAGACGCAGCAGCCCCCTGCATTACGCCATGCTCCTGCCCTCTGCACATGCAATTTCTGGGATATGGCCTACATGGCTATGGTGGATATCTGCGCACATGGATGCCACAGGGACAACTGTACCTCGACTTGGCACTCTGCTGAGGTGGGGTAGAGTGACACATGGCCTACATTATGGAGGGGCCTTGCCTACCTAACTCGCCCTGGCCTAGGGACACCCACAGCCCACCTCCCCCACACAGACACCTCCACTGCATGCAAAGTCAGCATAATGAGGTTGTACTCACCCCCTTGTGTCTGCTGTGATGCCCTCAAGCGCCCATCCAACTCCGGGTAGGCCACCGCCAGGATCCGGAACATCAGGGGGGTCATGGTGCGACGGGCACCCCTCCCACGTTGGGAGGCCATCCCCAGCTGAGCCTCCGCCGTCTTCTTGCTGCAGCGGCGAATGTCCTCCCATCTCTTACGGCAGTGGGTGCCCCGTCTCTGGTGGGCCCCCATGGTCCGGACGTCCTTGGTGATGGCACGCCAAATGTCCCTCTTCTGGTGGGCGCTAACCTATATGACATGCACAGGGGAAGAGGAACAGTCATTACCAACTGCACCGTCGTTGTGAGTGGCCCCCTCCCTACTCTGGCCATGTGGCCCATTCATTCCCATGCATTGTTGTTCTTTTAACTCTGCCCCCTTCCCTCTTCCAACCTGCCCTCTCCACCCAGGCATAGGCCATACAACGTGCTCCCTGTGTACTAACCTGTTGGTCTGGAGGACCGTAGAGTAGCGTGTACTGGGGGAGGACCCCATCTACAAGTTTCTCCAACTCCTGTGCAGTGAAGGCAGGGGCCCTTTCCCCAGACGCAGCAGCCATCGTCACTTCCAGACCGAGGTCACAGCAGCACTTGCAGTGTAGGTCCTCTCCTGTCGAAGGTCAGGTATCTAGTGATTGAGCAGATAGAAAATGGCGGTGACGTCCGCGGCGGTGACGTCCGCGGCGGTGCGCATCATCACCGCCGGCGCACCTGTTCATTGGCTCCTGGGACCCATAGGGTCCAATGTTAACCAATGCAGCATTGCGCCGCGGTCTACGACCGCCTACCGCCACGGTGTGCAACGCCAGCGCAGTTACCCCACAATTCCATTGTCACAGTTTAGAGGTCAGGCAGCCGCCATTTCAGGGGCCCACATGGCTTCATTTACTACTGCGTCACACATAGCTAGGCCTACACTCAACACACATACAGGAAGGGTTTTGTGAGTGGTGTAGTCTTGTGTGTAACTGTGGGTACATACCTGGAGGAATAATGACTGATTCTTCGCTGTTGTCCTTCGTAGGCACCGTCAGCTGGGACAGTTGAGAAGATGGCGGAATCCTCCGGTGTACCGACTGCTGGTGGACCTGTTGACAATGGAAGAGAGACATGCCATCGTCACCTACCGGTTTGATCGTGCCACAATCCAGGAACTGTGTACCCAGTTGGAGCCAGACCTGATGTCACCAATCCGCCATCCGACTGGAATCCCCCCTGACGTGCAGGTGCTGTCAGTGCTCCATTTCCTTGCAAGTGGGTCATTTCAAACAACAGTGGCCATGGCATCAGGGATGTCCCAGCCTATGTTTTCCAACGTGTTGTCCAGAGTGTTGTCTGTCCTGAGGTGGAGGATTTGCCTACAGTGAAAGGTGACTTCTATGCCGTTGGACATATCCCCAACGTCATAGGTGCCATTGATGGGACCCATGTAGCTGTGCCACCATTTCCTTGTATTGCTTTTAGATATGTATGTTAGTCCATTATCTATGTTTATCCTTTGAGGGTTTTCAATATGTAAATCGAACAGCCGTCCCATACGTGATCAAGGCTACGGCTGAAACGCGTTGTGAGGAGGCATTGTTTCATTAAACATATGCATTTATGGTAAGTGTCTGAGCACGTCTTTTTCATTGTGGAGGAGTGGAGGAGCTGGTGTTGTATATATGTATATATATATATATATATATATATATCTCCTACGAGTCATGTGATGTGTGAGGTCATAAGCAAGGCATGGCAGTGGGGCAAGTCATAGTTACCTCAATAAATTATGACTGGTTGATGTCAGTGTTTTTTTACACTTAAAACATCACATTGTTTTCACCTAACTAGTCTTTAACCTTTGTTTTTTTAGCTGTCACCACTGGGTAGTTATAGTTAAGACCACGTTTCAATAGGAAATTATTTTATTGGTTTGTTAATAACTTTGGTGTCGTTTGACGAATCTTCACTAAACTTTCCAAAAAAAGGTCTCATCCATTGCAGTTCGTTCCTGTGAAGTTTCAGGGTGATCATTTAGATGGGGGCCTAGAAAAAGGGGGCAGTGAATCCCAAAAACACATTTTCCCAATGCAGCTTTCCATAGGAAGATTGAGCAGTGATTAAAAAAAACAAAAAAAACAGCTGAATGGGGTTACTCCATATTTGTCAGACATTTACACCAAGTCACAAAAAGCATGCTTTCTGGGTAAAGATCTAACTTTCTGTCAGAACCCCTTTCAGAGGGCCATGGAGCACGCAGGGGCTACTGGGCCCAACCGTGTGGGTTGTCGCCTTTTACTCCTGATGCCCTGGGTCCCGACTTACTGTGGACTCTGAGTAACTGGGCCAAGCACCACTTCTGCACTTGGTGCTCAGGGTTGCATGGCTTGCTCAGGGTTGCATGGCTCGAACAGTCCAAGGCTCCCCTGGTGGGTCAGGTGTGGGTACAGATCAGTGAACACAGGCTCACAACTCAAAATGCAAGCAACAGCAGCAATGTCTCTCTATCCAGTCAAGTGCTCAGTTTTATGGAAAAAGAGAAGTATTATATTTTCTACTGCTGTCTAACACAAAGGAAAATTATGATATACGCAAGAAGTTTATAATCCCCCTCTAGGTAGGGCTCTAATGTTTCAATGGTGATTCCCCTTCACACTCTCTCCTTGCATTAGGGATAGTGGTTATTCCCCATTCACTATTGGTAACATGCAGGGTATGCCCTACTAGCAGTCTGCGAATCATAAGTCCACTTTGACTCCCAATTAAAATCAACAATGTTTTAGCGCCGCAGCACTACTAGTAGCAAGTTCCACCGGGTTCGACAAGCCCGAAACCAATCTTACATGCACTGGAGGAGGAAAGCATATACAGTTCTGGGCTGCACCTTGTTAGCAGGTGTTCGCAGCAGCTTCACCCAAGTTCAAATACATTGGCCGTATGTGGACACGACATCTACACCCTTTGGGTGCATGATCTCTCTCTTGCAGTTGCTATCCTGCAATGACTGAACGTTTCCTGTGGATTATCCTTTTGTGGGGTAAGTGTTCTTTGGCTCCCTATGGGGGTGGCTACGGCAATCCAGTCCTGGTCCCTTGCCTGGATGACAGTGCCCCCACAGAGTCCTCACTTCTCCAGCAGGTTAGAACAAGTCACAGTCCTTGTTGCTCCCACTGATGTCCAGCAGGGAGACTAGCAGGCCTTGGACCCCAGTCCTGATCACAGGCAAAAGTCTGGCAGAGCTTCCCCTCCTCACATAGCCTGTCTGGCTGCTTGTTAAATGACAATTTTTGGGGTCTAAAACTCTCCTGCTTATAGTCCATTTCCAGACACGAAATATGATTTATGGTCTGAGTCTTTGAAGTTTTATGTTGGAGTTCTGCTTCTTTTGAAGGGACTACTCTGCTCCAGCTTCCTCCTGAAAAGCCACCTGTCACAGCAGGAGTGACTCCAAAGCTGATAGTCCCACAACACAGGCCATGGGAGTGACTAGAATTCACACTGGGATAGCTCAAAAAGTTAGCCCAGGGCCCCCAGCCCTACAATGTATGATTTGCTAATCAGACCCATATCCCCTTCCTGTGATGTGCCTAGACCCCTTTCCTGTGACCTCTGACTGAATCAAAGAGCATCCTGTGGTGTGAACAGGGGAGGCCAGTGTGGGTTCCAAAGAGGTTTTAGAAATGCAGCAATGCACAAATCCGTTGGGGGATCACTCTGCCTCCTCTCCATGTTTTACCATGCAGGCCTGGGTCTTTCAAAATGGAACCCAGTGCCCTCCATATAATGTAACACCCACATGCACACATTCACCCAGTATATGTATACAGCATACAGTGTGCACACTGCACTGTACTGTATCCTCCATGTACTGTACCACTCAGAGGCACATAAACCTGCACACACTGTATCCTTGATGTATTGTACCACTCACAAGTACACATACACCCAGCACATGCATTTTCCCTGCACATACTGCACAACGCTACATCCTTCTGGTACTGTACCACTCTTAGATACATGCACATCCAGAACATGAATACTTCATGCACGCATTCCTCAGCATTATTCCTGTATTGCACCCTTCCAGGCACTCATACACCCAGTGCAGACACACCACTTCTGCACAGCACTTCACACCAACTTGATGTAGCCAAGGGTGAGAGAAGCACACATCAGTGGAACATTTAAAAGTGACCGAGCCTGTAGGCCTCACTCCAGTTACACATGTTAAAAATGACCACCACTGTGCTCGTACTGCTTAACTTGTAGTGAAGGCAGTGGCCTTCCACCTCCATGAGGGTAGCACTTTGGACCCCCATACTGGTCCAACAAGACCACAATCTGTGAGACAAACTTATGTCATGATGCACACACATGATCTGTTTTCCTATGACAAAAATTAGGGATCTGGACATCAGTAAAGTTGAACACTCAGGGCAAGGCTGCAGGTCTATTACCATGTAGAGGGCTTTTCCATCCCAACAATCCATTCAATAGTTCTTGAGAAATTAAGGTTTAAATTAATGTATATTTAACGCTGCTGTGCCAACACTGATCCACAGAGATCAGTAGTGCCAAGTGCCCAATCCACACTTTGTAATTGACTGGCTGCAGCCTGTAGGAAAAATTGCAGCTCTTGTGTTAGGACTTGCTGTGATGTAACTATAACTCATGCCCTTGCCATGCACTGCTTATACCCTTACATGTTACATCACTCATGATATGTTTAATGACAGCATTGATAACATCACTGATGACGTGACATTTACATTATATGTGACAACACTATGCATGGCAGGGGCGTGAGTTATAGTTACTTCATGGAGGGAGCTATAGTTACTCCAGTTACCTATAACTGGTGAATTTCAGTTGTTTTACTTTTAAATGTAATGTTGTAACTGACATTTACACTAACTATACCCTCACTTTAACCTTTGTTTTTTTCAGCAAATTTCTAAGTTTTTTTTTTAAAAGTATAAAGTAACATATTATTACCATACCTCACTATACTGTTACTTTTAACGATTTTTTAGTGAAAAAGAATATATTTGTGTGTGTGTGAGAGTGAGTAAGTGTGTGTGAGTAAGAGTGTGTGAGTGAGTGAAAGTGTGTGAGTGAAAGTGTGTGAGTGATAGTGTGTGAGTGAAAGTGTGTGTGAGTGAAAGTGTGAGAGTGAGTATGAGAGTGTGAGA
Organism: Pleurodeles waltl; assembly: GCF_031143425.1. Taxonomy (NCBI): domain Eukaryota; kingdom Metazoa; phylum Chordata; class Amphibia; order Caudata; family Salamandridae; genus Pleurodeles; species Pleurodeles waltl. The sequence continues at coordinate 958,967,329 of NC_090443.1, forward strand.
GTGTAAGAGTGTGAGAGTGTGGGATTGTAAGAGTGTGAGAGAGTGACAAAGGGTGAGAGAGTGTGAGAGTGTGTGTGTGTGTGAGAGTGAGAGAGGGAGAGTGAGAGTGTGAGAGTAAGTGTGTGTTTGAGCGAGTCTGAGTGGGTGTGTGTGTCTGAGTGAGTGTGAGCAAGAGTGTGAGTGAGTGTGAGTGCGAGTGAGTGTGTGTGAAAGAGTGTGTGAGAAAGAGTGTGTGTGTGTGAAAGTGAGTGAGTGTGTATGAGTGTGAATGTGAGAGTGAGTGAGAGTGCGAGTGAGTGCGTGAGAGTGTGTGAGAGTGAGCGAGTGTGAGTGAACAAGAGTGAGTGCAGGAGTGTGTGTCTGAGTGTGTGTGTGTGTGTGTCTGTGTGTTGGAAATGGCCCTTTTTGCAGCATTATCCCCAAACGTTTTCCTTCTGGTGGCCCATGGTTGTCATATTTGATTTACTAGTAAGTCCCTTGTACAGTGCACCCTGTATGCCCAGGGCCTGTAAATCAAATGCTACTAGTGGGCCTGCAGCTCTGGTTGTGCCACTACCATGAGTAACCCTGCTAACGTGTCTCAAGCTGCCATTGCAGTGTCTGTGTGGGCAGTTTTAAACTGTCAGGTTGACCTGGGAAGTGCCTACTTGGCAGTCCAAGACTTTCCTTTTACTACATGTAAGTCACTCCTGAGGTAGGCCCAAGGCAGCCCCATATGCAGGGTGCAGTGTATTTAGCAGGTAGGACATTTACTGGTGTGTTTTACATTTCCTAGTAGTGAAATACTGCTAAGTTCGGTTTTTACTATTGCAAGGCCTATCTCTCCCGTAGGGTAACATGTGGATTGCCTTGAAATATCTTTTAAGTGTAATTTCCTGTTCGGAGCAGCTAGAGCTATGGAGTTTGGGGTCTCTGAATTCACAATTTAAAAATACATCTTTTGGTGAAGTTGGTTTTTAGATTGTAAGTCTGAAAAGGCCACTTTTAGAAAGCGTACACAGATGGAAGTTGCCATTGCTGACTTATCATTAGTAATACTTTTTTTTATGACCACACAACTCAATTAATGCGGACTTATATTTATTGAATTTATTGGGACACCATTCATTATAACGTTGAACTATAAGACTCATATACACACAAGACCCACATACAAAACCTGTGTGTCAGAAATTGATAACCATAGCCCGCAATTAATCATACATAGCAAAAAATATCAAACAACAGTGAAAATACAATAATTACACATCAATTTCTATTATGTTGTTTTGGTACTTTCTAGAAAGTGGGCATTTTCTTGCTAAACCATTCTGTGCCTCTGCCTGTCTGCTGGAATACATGTCTGGGTCAGGATGACAGTTGGGCTCTTTGTGAATTCACTCTAGACAGTCACGCAAAGGGAGCTGAGGTGTGCCCTGCATATCCTGATGGGTCTTCCTGAGCTAGAGTGGTTGGAGGAGCTGACGCTTGCACCTAAATAGGCATGTGTCTGTCCTTACACAAAGCAGTCTCCAACCCATTGGATTGTGTCTGGGGCCAGGGCAGGAAAGGCATGGTCTTGGGCACTACAAAGACTTCTCTTTGAAGTTTGCCTACTTCAAAGACAGAACTGGGTATAAGTACTGGACCTCGGACCTCACAAAATTAGAATCCTTTCAGACTGAGGACTTTCTGCCAGGAAAAAGAGCTGGATGCTGTAGGACAAACTGCCACTATGCCTGTTGCTTTGGTGTGCTGGACTTCTGCTTGCTGCTTCTGTCCTAGGAATGAAAGGACTGGACTTTGCTTTCTACATCCCGCTTTCCAAGGTTCTCCAAGGGTCTGAACTGAGCTTCCCTTCTGTTAAGAAGTCTCAGGGGCATCAATGGCTTCATCTGCCAGTGCCTGGGGTCTTCTGCTAAGATTCCTGACTTGGCAAGTGGTGCCATATCCAGTCTCTGGGCCCTTGGAAATGACCTGAAGGGGAAGATCGATGCATCGGCGCACCACAGAAGAAATACTGGCGCAGCACCTGTGGCCAACCCCTATAACCACCCAACCCTGTGCTGCCCATGGCCTTTGGCTGTGCACAGAGGGGGTTCTCCACAAATGATGCTAAAGATATAGGCAAGTCAAAAAACACTTTTTCTATTGAAACAGGGTCCTAACTATGACTACCTACTGGTAACCGCTGTTAGGTGTTTTGGGACCACCCTCTTTATTTCGGCCCCTGCTTCACGGATCACTCCAAAACTTTCAAGACAGCAGCTGAACTGACCAAAGTATACGTTTTGAAAATTTTGTGAAGATTCGTCAATTGGTTCCAAAGTTATTGGCAAAACAAAAAATGCTCTGTCTATGGAATTTTTTTTTAAAATTATTACTACCTACTGGTCGCCAAAAACTCACATCTTTCGGCACTTGTACTGCTGGTAAAAGTGAGGTTCAACTAATTTTTGTTGAGGTCACTTTTAAACATATGAGCTAAACTTTCCTTCCCTTGCCAGATTACGAACAAATCATTGATGAATCTTACCCAAAGTGTAATGTGTGAAGACCAATGTTTAAGTTCCTCGAAGACTACCTTCTCCTCCCACCAGCCCATGTGAAGTTCTCAAAGCTGAGGGCGAAGCAGGTACCCATCGCTGGCCCCTGCAATTGTTCATAAATCTGGCCATCAAAGAAAAAAATACTTCTAGAGAGGCAACATTCCATCATTTCATATACCATTTAGTTGTGTTCATAATACTTGGATGACGTAGCTCTCAGAAAATGTTGTGATGCTTTAAGTCCATCCTAATGCACAATCCTGGTGTATAGTGAACTGACATCTAGAGTTATCAATAGTATATTTGTTTCCCATTTAATCTCAAATATTCTTTTGAGGAAATCTGTTGAGTCACAAATATATGATGCAAGATTAGCTACAAAGGGTCTTAGGTAAAAAATCAATATATTTAAAAGTGTTCGGTCTACTTGGTGGTTTACTGGGGTTTTTGTGTATTTTGGGTACCATATAGAAGATGGGTAATTTGGGGTAATTAATAATCAGATAATTGAATTCATCATCATTCAACAATTCACACATATGCCAACCTCTCAATTTCTGATGATATCCCTTCTGCTTGGGATCCCATGGAATTTACGTGTGTCCTGTAACTGCTTCAGATCATTTATAACTAGCTCATGAAGGAGTGTAATATTATCCTGTACTATAGGTTGGATAAAAGAAGATCACTACAGTAGGAAATGAGATGGGTCAGAGGTTCAGACAACGGGAATATAGCAGGGCTATCTTAGATGTAGCAAGACAGAGGGTAAAAAGTTGCACACATGAAGAGTTTGTATTTAGAAAATCCAAGAAGCCTTAGTTGAAACAAGAGCTAAATACACTTAGATACATAACATCTTTTAACACAGATCACTTTTCAGTGAAGAAACCTTTGTCCAAGCATTGGCATCTTCCTAAAAGTGAATCCTTTCTGACTAAGAAACTCCCTGTGACACCTCTCATTACTTATAGACAAGCTAAATCCCTGAGAGACAGACTGATATTCAATGATATTAGAAGTGATGACTCCAATTAGTTGAAACCAGTTTTAGGTTTCTATAAGTGCAGTAAATGCAAATCATGCAAATATGGGAAAAATACAACCTCCATTAGCACACCATCTGGGCAAACTATAAAGATAACTAAACATTTGACATGCAAGTCAGATTTGGTTGTCTACATGCTGAAGTGCAATTGTGATAAAATCTATATAAGAAGTACAATCTTGCAGGCCCCCAAAAGAATTTTGCAGCACTGAAAGCCATCAGGACTAGAGATACCAGTTACCCTCTGGCAAGACATGTTTGGAAAACACACAATAGAGTGGTGGACCATTTACGCATTTACGTTACTCTGTGATTGGCATGGTTCCAAAAAAATCCAAGGGGGGGGAACCGGGAGAGAGATCTACAAAGACTAGACGCTAGATATATTTTAAAGATGGATGCCTTAGAACGAAAGGATTGAATGTGGATGCTGAATTGCATGTTCATTTAGTTCCTTCTCTACTCACACAGGAAAGTGTGTTTCAATGTAAATAGAAAATGGCAATTTAATAAAACATTGTGTTTGTTTTTTGCTAAATAAGTTTTTTTGTGTTTTATCTTACAGGACCAGTTGGCTAAATGGGCAATTAAACAGCCAGCATGAGGAAGATAGGGCCTGGGTGGTGAAGTATGACTATGTGTGTCCTAATGTTGTCAATAACTATAACATATAGAGGTGTTATGGATAGTATATATAAGGGGAGCAACTTTAATTAGATATAAAGTCTCCCAGGACTTTCTAGAACTAATTTGTGAATAAGGATTAATGTATTATTTAAAAATCTGTCAAATTATGTTTTTATTTAATTGTTGTATATTACCTTGTGGCTTACTTTGCATGCACCAATATCTCTGTCATTCTAGCCGAATGAATTTTGGCCTTTTGTTTATGTTAATGGAAAATATGTGGATAATCAAAAGTTGAAATGGCAGGACAATAAGGAACCCACTATCAGGAGTGTGAGGGGAGAGATTTTAACTAGATATGGAATCTCTCCCGGGACTCTCTAGTTTTATGTTAACAAGCACTATTGTATCATTTTGAATTCCTCAAATTATTCATTAATTTAATTGTAGAAGATCACCAACTGCTCTTTTTGCATACACCACAATGTCTGCCATTTTAGTTGAATGAACTTTGGTCCTTTGTTTATGTTGATTGTAAATATGTGGATCATGAAATGGTTAAAAGAATAAAGCAATATGGAGCCCACTATCATGAACATGGTACTTTTGGGATGCATAATGCCTGAATAAACAAGATTTGCTGCAGACCTCTGGTGTGCCATTTCATTACCTTTACAAGGAAACGCTTGGAAGATATATATATATATATATATACATATATATATATATATATAAGTGTGTGTTTTAGACTGCAGATTTGCTGGCACGCTCCACAGTGGAGGGAGCGCTCTACTAACATGATGACCACCCTATGCTTTAATATTCCATCTTCTCTCTCACTGCTTGTTAAACCTGTCAGCCTTTTGTGTGCTCTTTCCCCAAATTTTTTACCCACTCACCTCCTGTTGTTAAAATGTGTTTTTGTTGGTCAAAGTAGTTAGTGCAATATATCATTGCTTATCAGTGCTAAAGGTCCTGTGCTTACTTCTTAAAATATAGTAAAATTGGCCTACACCTAATTGGCACACTTAATGTACTTAGAAGTCCCCAGCAAAGTGGTACAAGATGTACCCAGGGTCTGTAAATTAAATGCTTTAGTAGCCCTTAGGCACTTATTGTGCCACCCACTTAAGTAGTCCTTCAGAATATATTGTACGCCTTGAAATGCAGCCTGTGTCCAGTTTTAAAGTGCTAATATGACTTGCCAAAATAACCCTTTAGCCAAGCATAAACCTTCCTTTCTAGTACATATATGTCCCCCCTCAGGTAGACCCTAAATATTCCTTAGAGCAGGGTGCAGTGTATTTAAAAAAATGGACATGTACTTTTAAGATTTTCCTGTCCAGATAGTGAAAAACTCTAAAATGTGTTTTTCACTACTGCAAGGCCTACCTCTTTAATCTGATAACATTCAATTACCTTATTAAATTTCATAAGTGTTAACTTTTGTTTAGGCATAGGTGGAAATGTTGGGTCTCTAATGAACTGTAATTTAAAATCTTCTTTAATGGTAAAGTCAAATTTTAAATCACAATTCTGAAAACAACACTTTTAGAAAGTTGGTATTTTCTTGCTTTAACCATTTAATGCCTGCAGCCTGTGTTCTTGGTCGCACAACTAGGTGTAGTTGGCAGTTTGCTTTTGTGTATTCCTTCCAAACAGTGAGACAAAGGGGGAATAGGTGATGGTAAAATGGGCCATCCTCGTAGGATGGAAGGGGTGGGGCTGTTCTCTGCCTCACTTCCATTGTAATGGGGCTGCCTCAACACCCTCCTCAATCAATAACTCAGATTATTACACTGCTCACTTAGAGATTGGCATCCAGTCTGTTAATTTATTCTCTGAAGCGCTAACAGTTAGGGTAGAGAGAAAACAGATAAGGAGAAACTTGCAGTGGAAGGAGAAACTGAGAAGCTAAAAAACAAACATCAGAAACTGAGAAGCTAAAAAAAAAATCATGTGTATTACTTCTTAATGTTAATCTGATATGTCTTCCCCATCCAAAATCCATACTTGAGCATTCTAGCAAACGCCCCGGAGACGTTTGCTCTCAGCTGTACATTTTGGCAATAGGTCAAGGACACAGCTATCTAAAGTGGGACAGGTGCAGTTACACTGGGTTACAATATCACTAGAGAGGGACTGAGGGCAGATAAAGGTCCTGCATACACCCGCCCATCAGACTATGCATAAAAGTAAATCTGCAATTCCTATCAGAGAGACTAAGGGCCAGATGTATCAAAGGGTTTTTCCCATTCTGTGTCAATGGGAAAATGTGTTTGTACATATGGCCCTAAGAGTGTGAAACTCAGACAGGTCAGGTTCTTCCTAATCTAGCAGACCAGGGGATCTGCTTGCTCAGGCGCAAAAGCCCTCACACACCTCAAGGGGTGTCATGCTTCATCACTGGGCAGCTCCTTTTTGGGCCAGCGCTGCAATGCCAGTGCGATTTGGTATTTAGGACGGGATGCCCTAAACACACTTCTTCCTAATACCAAATTTCAAAAGCAAAATGCAATTGGTAAACAAGTTACAGAGTCGCATTTTGCTTTGGTACATAGAAAAAAGCATGGTCCGTTTGCGACGGGAAAGATGCTTCCTACATCTGGCCCTTAGAATCTCTGATAGGAACTGCATATTTACTTTTATGTGCAGTTACTCTGGTCCAGGGTAATGAAAGAATTTCAGCAGATGAATTGGACTGCAGTTTACTAACAAACTGAGGGCTGGGTGGGGTCCAGGGATATAGAATGAAAATTGCACACTCAGACTTGACCTCTTAATTAAAACTTTTTTCATGTATGAACTTTGCCACCAGTGATGGATTTCCAAACGCACACATGTTGTATTCTGGAACCTGTGCTTCATTTTTATGGGCGAGCGCAAAGAGCGCTGTCCATTCTGTAATCTCTCTTTGGGCTTCAAACTACGCCCATGTCACATCAGTCACTTACATTAGTTTGTGGGCTTGCCTTCTAAAATCCGCTTGCTTTCATTTGTGAAAGGCATGCACACGTCATGCCTTTTCCAGTGTATAGCCGACCTAGACAGCACCTGTAAACTACTAAAAACATACGAGGCTCGATGTTTTCAGCCTGGGGTCTGGACTACTTTATCTGTTTATTTTCCACGCAGTGCGATCGCGCTGCTTTTTACATAGTGCGATCGCGCTGCGTTTTGTTTCTTTACAACGCTAATAGCTCTAAGTCGAGCAATTGCGAGACCCGTTGCATTGAAAATGCTTGTTTTACTTTGTAAATAGGGGCTGGAAATCGAATTGTCTGCATTGCTTCTAGTTAAAAATCCAAGACTGTTTCAAGGAGCCAGGCTTGACATAAGATCACTACGTGATTGCATTTACATTTTACAAACCAGTGCTTAATTTGTGCTTATTGTTTCCGGTGCTAAGCACCAGCACTTATGTTTGAGGGCCGGCGCTTATTCTTCTGCCTCAGGCATTTGCTGCGAGCAAAAGACACATATGGGAAAGACGGAGGAAGGGAAAAATGACAAAGCGTCACAATGGGAGAACGCAGCAAGCTGCTAGAGTGAGCTGAAGGGGCAGGGAAGGGCTGTAAATGGATTCAAGAGGACGGAGATGGCTTCAGGATTACGCTGCCTTGGTATTCGGTGCTCCCACATTTAGTTGCAGCAGCCACGTTTTTAATAGGAGTGCTTTGAGCACTGGCACGTTTTTATTTACAAATTAAGCACTGTTACAAACTGATCTGGTCCATTTTCAATACTGTTACTGCTTGTTTTGCATTGTAAAACTAAAACCGTGTTCACTTATTTTATTGATATGTAGTCTTTCATTTGCACCATGCAAGAAAATGAACGTTTTAAATGTCATGTGCTTGCAATTTAAATTAGGAATATGTTTTTACAAAACTGGGTAGCTAGGCGCAGCAGTGAAAGCTTCATCGCAAGGAACAGGTACGGGGTAAGGCAAAACAGTGGAAGGTTGTGTCACACACACACAAAAGTGGTACAACAGAGGCAGTGCAAACTTTCCTTCCTCACAGAACTAGTACATATCAGGCAGCAGCAGAGAAAGCTTCGTTTCAACTCAGAATAGGTGCAGCAATGCAGCAGCAGAAGAAGATTCTCTCTACCGCTGCGAGTCCTGGTGTAGATCATGCGGCTGTACTGTGATGCCCGACACACTGTTATGTTGGGCTGTCAAGGGTAATGTGGTCATTCCGTTCTGACCAAACCTCTGTGGAGAGTGGTGGCAGAGCTAAACAAGCATTTGCAATGCAATGGGTCTCGCGTTTGCTCACGTTAGAGCTATTAGTGTTGTAAACTCCTAACCGGACTTTTCTTGCCACATAAACTGAAAATGAAAAGTAATACAATTTCACATAAGGGAGCCAATTTAATGTGCGATGCCATCAGTGTGAAGGTGACTAATCAGAACAAAAAAATGATTGGCTTTTGCCTTTACACAGTAGTAAAAAAAAAAAGCGCAATCGCGATGTGTAAAACCTTGAATTCACGAAGGAGCGATACAATAAACAATAGAATTAAACTGGTAGTCATGAAAAGCGCTCAATTACTGCCCAGCTAGATCACACTGCCTACGAAATAAATCAAAAATGTGGTCCAGAAACCATATGGAAAACATGGAGCCTGGTATGTTTTCAGTAGTTGGCCTGTGCTCTCGAGGACGGCTAAACACCGGAAAAGGCATGATGTATGCATGCCCTTCAGTAATGAAATCAAGCTAATTTTAAAAGGCAAGCCCACGAACCAACAAAAGTTTATGTGCGTGGTTAAAAGCCCACAGAGAGATTACAACAGGGACAGAGCACATGCACGCTCGACCCTAAAAGATGGAGCTCTTGGGGCGTGGTGTGCTGACTATGGAGAAGGATGCAGTGTGTCCTTGCTCTAAGTCCTCGTAGGTCTCTAAACCATATTCTGCCTGTCCCGCTATTCCTGCCTCAGCCCCACTCACCTGCCCCGGCTGTCGTGGGATGTCTGGCATTTGGGGGTCTCTGTTTCGGCAATTTGGGATCCTGCTGTAGACTACTCGAGTGGGCCGGGCTGGTTTTGACGTGGAGCGGCATTTGGCCCTGCCACTTCCTATGCTGCCGGGCATCCACTGCTGGTGGGGCCTTGATTTCCTGCTGAGGTTGCGAGCCTGGGCAGGAGCTGGAGATGTGGCAAGGTGGCCCTGCTGTCTGCGGTGCTCTGCAGCCTGTGTGAGGCAGGAGGAAGCCTGCTCCTTGTAGGAGCTAGCAGACAGCAATTAAAGTATAGCCACAGTGCAGAGAGACGGGGATTTCCTCCACAGGAGGGGCCCTGAGGACTTTTCTTGGTTTCATCGCTGCCTAGGAGGGAGCCTAAAGAACGGAATCTCGTGTCTGCGACAAACAGCTGTTGCAAGGGGCCCATTTGTGGATATTGGGCACATTACAGGCCTGCATACTCTGCTCATTATCCTGGACTATGAGCCCACTTCCTGAATGGTGGTGACACCATTGGGCTTCACGTTTAGGGGCCTCCTAATGTGTATCCCACATTAATTGCTGGCCAGTTGTGTGGGGACTTTGCATCATTCAGCCTTTAGGCCTTACCAGCAGCTACAAAATGACGCTTTCAGTACCCGTCGAGGGCCTACCGGGCCTTATGATGCTGGGATACCAATGACACGCAGACTCCCTCCTGCACAAATCCCACTAGTTTGACTTCCTCATGATAATATGCTGAGGGGCAAACCCTCCAGAGACAATTCTGTTGTGTCTCTATGGTCCAGGCCTGCCTCAGCACCCATGTCTACTAAGGGGGAAACATCCACAAAAGCTTCTTGAGCTTCTATGGCCCAGTCAGTCACCCATGATTAGAAGGCAAAATTCTTAAATGCCATTACGCATGAAATTGGCTCCCTTAAAGTTGATTTCAAGAGCTGTATGCAGGACCTCCGCAGAGACATCAAGGAGGTGGACACATGGGTGGATGAGCTTGAGCATGCCATGGACTCTCGCATGGGGGAAAAAGAAATGCTCTGGTGTCACGTAGCAGCTCTGGAGGACTAACAGATCTAACTTCAGGCTAAGCTGGATGATGTGGAGAACCGCAGCTGCAGGAATAACATATGCATTTTGAGGATCCCTAAAGGTGCAGAGGGGGAGGACATTATGGCCTTCACAAGAAGCTTATTCCAGACTGTCGGCTGAGATATGGGCGACCAACCCCTGATCCTGAACAGAGCCCACCACATAGCAACTGTAGCAGGCCATCCGGACAATGCACGTGACATTCTAACCAGAGTCCACTCTTTTTAGGAGAAAGAGGCCATCCTAAGAGCGCTCAGGGTAAGGCGGACAGATCTTCCAGGATCTCTCACCAGTGGCCCTTAAGAAGCAGAGGGACTTTAAACCGGTCACAAAGAAACTATGAGAACAGTGTCTTAAGTATTAATAGACCCACCCCTTTGGTCTCCTCTTCCAGTGGAAAGGCAAACTGCTGGTGTGCTCCCTGGCTGAGGCCAAACAAACAAGATGGATGGAGCCCGACTTGTAGCATAGTTGGCAGGCACAGTAGTAACCTCCTTGGGAAGGTGAGGCCCTACCAATGGCAAAAGGCAACATTGTATCCCACTTGCAGAACATGAAGTAGGTATCCACTCAGCCCTTAGTGAGCCATGCTTGACTGCTTTTGGTGCTGTTTGCACCTGCTGGAACTCATTGCCATGCTAGCCATAGGTTTTATTTTCCTTTGCATGACCCACCGCCTCAGAGCCGGACTCACTAATTTCTCCTTTTCTTGTTCTGAGTGATTGAATTTGTTGTGTAGGCAACTACCATGGTATATACCATTTACTCCTTTTGGCCCGGTCTCTCCCCCACATTTGGGCTTATTTTCCACCTAAGGTGACCCTCCTCAGATTTGGATAGGGTTTCTCATCGGTTTGCTGTTGGAGAGCTTGTAACGTTGGGCCCTGTTGGCCCCCTGGGTTTGTTTGAGTTTTGAGTCCGCTCAGCACATTCTTCTAATGTTCATTCAAGGGATGTGGCTCTGGATGGGGGGTTTTGCTCCCTTTGGACCAGCCTGTATGCTCTGGCAGCATTGGTGACACTACTGCATTGTCATGCTTCAGTTCGTTAGGTTATAGGGACCCTGGTTAAAACCAAACTCCTGTACCTAAATGTGAAGGTAAGCAGAAGCAGATATGCTGCTACCTCCTCCAGCAGGACCACAACATAATTTGTTTCACAGGAGACCCACTTACTCAGGGAGGACTATCACTGCATGTCACATCCGAGATAGCCATCCCAATACTGGGTGTATACAGAGACAAAAACATTGGGTTTAGCTATCCTTTTTAAGTGGGTTTACTAAGTTGACCAGTGTAGTTGGAGTCCCAGGAAGGTGTTTCTTGATGATGATAATAGAGAAAGTTCATTTTGCCCTGAACTTCCTCAAACTGTTCGCCCCGAACCAGGCCCAGGATTCCTTCCTTTGCAAAGTACTCAAAGATCAACTTACTCTGTCCCGGTAGGCATGGGAGGGGACTTCATCTTAGTCTGAAATCCTGCACTTGATAGGAACACTTCCCATTTCCAGGGAATGGAGGCCATGTCAAGTCAGCTTAAGAGGGAACTCTCTGACGCTGGCCTAGTGGATGCTTGACGATACCCCCACCCCAATGTGTGGGATTATTCTTTTTATTCACATGTCCACCTGTGCTATTATTGCATCGATTATGTGTTCCTTACACATTCTTTTCTGCATGACCTGGATTTGGTGCAGATAACTGACCTCTCCATCTCTGACCGTGCACACATAGAAACGACTCAGTCCCTCTGGACAGACTCCCAATGTGTTCCCCACTGTTGGCGATGACCACCCCCCAGCTGATGTGTGACCCTATACATAGGATTGCTATTTATTGTGTAATCCAAGAGAATTTTGAACTTAATGCTTTACCTGATACCTCTCCCCACATGCTTGGGAATGGGTTCAAGGCGGTCATAAGGGGTGTCATCTCCTCCACTGCGATAGCCAGATCGTGCTTTGAACACTTATTTGACACTAAACTCACAGAAGAAATCTGTACTCTGGGGGAGTACGATAAGTGTAATCTGTCAGGGTGTAATAAATGGCAGCTTGCACTGCTTCGAGGTCAATTGTGAGCACATCTGGTTAACAAAGTAGAATGATCCCTCTTGGCACTTAAACAAAAATACTATGATGGAGTAAATTAAGTTGGCACATTACTGGCCCGTAGACTTCGCCACCAGTCCACTCGTTCCCATATTGCCAAGTTACACATCGAAGCCTTGGACTATGCATTTAGAGAATCAGCCCACTACCAGGCCTTGGGGAGAGGGGGGATCAGATGGCTATCCACTGTTATCTTCGGGACTGCCCTTGGACACCTGTAGACCCCACAGCTCTCCAAGGACATGGAAGTGCCCTTTTCAGCTACAAAATACAAAAAACAAACTCTTGGGGCTTTCAGAGGGGAAGACCCTGGACCCAGATGGCCTACCTGTCACCTTTCAAAAGATCTTTTACTTCTATTTGAAGGATCATTTGCTCCGGTTATTTTACTCCCTCACCCATAGTATGGGCCTCACACCCAAGATGTCGGTGGCACAAATCACGCTCATCCCTAAACTTGACAAAGATGCCACCCACTGCTCTTCCTACAGGCCCTTTGCACTGTTGATCTATGCTAAAGTGCTGGCCAATCGCTTAAACTTCTCTTGCCTGCCCTAATAGACCCTGATCAAGTGGACTTTATACAGCAAAGGCAGGGCCAAGACAACCCCAGATGTCTCCCCCACTTGGTAGAAATGTCCCATATGCACAATATCCCTGCCCTTCTCCTATCACTAGAGGATAGGGTCAGTTGTGCCTTCTTAGGGGCGGTCCTCATCAAGATAGGGTTGGGTCCTGTCATTGTTAGCAAGATCATGGCTTCATACACCGTACCAAAGCCACCTTTCAAGTGAATAGTCAAGTTACTACACCCATTTCTCTTCAGCGAAGCACCAGGCAGGGATGTACCTTGCCCCTCTACTTTTTGTTCTGGTTGTTCGCCTTCGTCAAGCACCGGACATTAAGCGTATACAATTCAGAGGGTGGGAGCATAAGGTGCTTTCTGCTCAATTTAGATGACCTTCTGTTGACTCTGACGAAACCCATTACCACCCTTCCATCAGTGGTACAGAAGTTACAGGAGTCTGAACTCACCTGAAGTTACAAGATTAATGAGACGAAATTGCAGGCATTTCACCATCCTGCCACAACATCTCCCAGGACTGCAGACACTGGCACTCTTCCAAAGGGCTACTCATTCTTACAATCACTAGCTCATTGCAGATGTGGCCTGAGCTAATTGGCTTTGCTATGGCAGGGCTATATTAGTTTGTGCTTGTGGAAGCCGTTACACATTTTGTGGCTCAGCTCGGTAAACTGGATTAGGATGAATAATCTGCCCTTCTTGTTTTACCTTTTTCAGGCACTCCCAACCTCCATACTGACGGAGGACATCTGCGGAATGCTGAGAGATCTCCATTTTCTCATCTGGAATGGGAAGCAACTTCACATTTCCAGTGCACTGCTCATGCTTCCCAGAATCTACGGCGGCCTAGCCTGCCCCAATCTTCTTGACTACTATCGACCAGCTCATGTCCGCTTTATTTCCAAATGGGCAGTTAGGAAGAGGAAAAAATATTGGTTTCTTATGGACTGGGGAGTGGCCTGGAGGCCACTCTGGGACTTGACCTGGCTCCTGAAGTCCCATCACCCTCGTAGTGCCAATCTGGTGACCCCCAACCCGGATGGTGCTGGAGATATTGGATATCCCTGAATACAACAGTTGCTCACAATTCTGACTTTACCTGAGTGAGATGGGGACGAATGTAGGATACTGCAGGACCTCTTTCAAGGACAGCAGATATAATCAATTGAGCAAAGCAAGTCTGATTTCGGTATTCCCAACAATCTCAAACACCAGTGTTTCCAGCTGCACCACTGGGCGCTCTATTGCCCCAATGCCTTGGGAGCCACTTGACCACTTGTGCTTTTTGAGACGTTAGTTCATAACTTTGAAGGCTTGAGAGATCTGATTTCTAAGACTTACAATGTCATGCGGCTATGGCAACCCCTATTTGATTATGTATCCTGGATGGAACACCTCTGCATCCAGTGCCTAAACTGTATACCCTTCACCTTTTTGACTGACTTTCCTGTAAGGTGGTCCAGGCCCTTGCTTTGTCTAACTCTCATAATTACTAGAAATATCACTGGTCGCCTCCAGCATTCCTCAACCTTTTCCTCCTTTTCCCCTCCAGCCTCCCTGTCCCATCACTCCTTGCCCTAGATCTTGCACTTATAGTAGTACCTTCTTCTCCTTTACTTTTCTTTGTGTGGACAGAGCCACTTCCTTATATTCTTGTTACTCACTGTTGGGCCTGTTATTCTAGAGCCTGTCTTAAAGACACCCCAGCAGGAGTCCCATGGCACACTCACATTTCCTCTTGTTGCCTTGATATTGGCGGGAGGAACTGGGTTTACTCCACCCACAATGTTCTATTGTATCATAAGGTTATTGCAGGCTCTTGGGTGACACACTGTGGCTTTTGATCTAATGCTGCTACCTGGTTGTGCTGTACCCTCCTTGTTGGTTCACCTTGTTTGCCTCATGATCATTGCCTTGCTCAATGTATATGCCTTTTCTACTGTACTGCGGTCTATATGGGCCTCACATGTTGTATTGCATAACCGGTATTTGTGTACTCTGCCCAGATTTAATGATTTGGAGCAAAACTGGAGCTCCAATCAGTGTCTTCCATGTGCAGTCACCAAGGCTGCAGGAAAATTCTTCCTTTTCCTCTGCAAGAAGATCCAGTATCTGTGTCATTGAGAAAATTGGAGCTGTGCACACCTTATAAACACAGAATATATTTGGATCGGTAAATAAAAAAAAAATAGCCTGAGTGAAATTGCTTTTTAAGGGCAGAGCGACCAGCAGCTACCCACATTTTTAGGCTGAGAGACAGCGTTCTACCTTGTGTATACTTTTAGTATACTTTTTATGGCTTAAAGTGATTTCATTTGTTGGTTGCAGTGCCCTTTAAATTCTTGCTCACTAGTGGTCAGTTCTACCCTTTTCTCCCTCATTTTTCTGTTTTAGAGCAGTGACCAACTACTGTATTATTCCACTTTGGTTTCTTTATCTGTTGCTGTGACGGACTATTTTTGTTATTTCTTTGGTGCTCCTCTTTCACTGTGGGTGTTTTAGGCTGGTAGCTGCCTGCGTTTCATTGCAGCATTCCATTTTTCCCATCTCCTCCCATGTAGATGACATTTATTTTGGCTTTATTCCAAAGCTTATTTTACAAAGGAAACACCCGGTCGTTTAGCTCACTGCTCACTAAAACCACAATATGCCCTTTCTGGTAGAATGTATCTAAACCTAGAAGCGATGATGTGAAACTTGCTTAGCCTTGCATTGCATCTCGAGTCTCTCTTTCCTGGGCCCCTCCCTGTCAGCATTCACGATATCACACACAGGGCATTGCTTATCTCCTTTACTGGGGCCATAAATGTTCTCAGGCTGCTCTGCTGGTTTAAATATGAGGCAAGAATACTTGCAAGACTTTTCATTCTGCTAAAATAAATAAAATACTTTCCCAACATTATTTTCCAATTTCTGTTCAGACGTTTACACAACACGAGGTAGTGCAGTCATCTTCTCGTCTCTCCTCAAAGGCTTGTGATTTCTGATGTCAGTAGCCGCCTGTGACCACCAAAACATGGCAAAAAAAGAAGTAATTATGAGACAGGGTTGAGCAATTTATGTTGCAAGAAAACTCCAGTTCTGAATTTACAATGCCAATAGCTCTAATTCAAGAAAATGCAAGACCGATTGCATTGCAAATGTTTTTTTTTTTTTTTATGATCATGAGGGCTGGGGAGCAATGAAGGAGCATGTGGTTAGGGATCAGTGAAGAGCTGGGGGGCAGCATGGTGGGGCAGCAACTGACAAAGGGAGGGTGGGAGGAGGCACAGCTGAGCACTTTGGGTAGTGGTGGATGCAGTGAAAATCAGCGCACAAGGGAGAGAGTGGTACAGAGTTAAGGTGATTTGGTGCAGAGAAGCACTTGGGAGAGAGCAGCACATAAGGGAGACAGCAATATTGCGTACTGGGGAGAAGCACATCAGGAAGACAGAAGGAATGCACCTACATTGGCTGATCAATGAAAAAGAAAAAAGTAGTTCACGTTGTGAGTAGTGGAAGGGCGCAAGAAGTCAATGAAAGGGGTGGCAAAGAGGGGGTACTTAAAGGGAGGGGCAAACACAAATAGAGGAAGGCAGGCCTTTGTATTCAAACCAATCAAATGACAGTGACAATAAAGCTAACCAAAAGTAAGCAAATGGTGGTCTCTAAACCACGGTAAGGTTGTGATATGGGCCCCAACAGGCTTTCATCTTTGACAGCTAGAACTGTCCTATAGACAAGAACTTAAAAGGAAGGTAAGCCATCAAATAAGAAACAGACAAATGAGACTGACAAGCAAATCAACAATTGTAAGCAATGGGCTGGACAATAGCTACTATAAAATGTTAGTATTCTTCACAACAGGTTAATTAAAACCTTTCTGTAGTCCAGGCGTAAAAAAGTATAATTGTTGTAATGCAAAGCCAAATACACATGCACATTTGCAAAAGTTCCACACATTATAAAACTACACAATTGGGACTGCCTTCACATGAACGTAAATGGAAATTCATACACATTTTCCAGGAGTATTCCTGGAAGAATGCTACTGTCACGTTTTCCAGGATTTATTTTGTAAACTGTTGTGAATGGCCGAAATCCACAGATATAGAGTCAAACGTTGTTATTAACTTACACGTTTAGATTTCCGATTATCTTTGTGCCCAAAGTGAGCATGTGCTTTATTCAACGATTTATTTTGGAGAACATTTTAGAAATCTCCATTCACGGTCTTCTAGGTCTAGCAAGATGTTCTCATTCACAGAATCGCTTCACTTTGCAGTAGAAAGAAGAGGAAAACATGTTTCATTGATAAAAGAATCATCAGCAATGCAAAAGTACTCGCCAGTTTTACAATCCGCACCTGAACAGCAAATGTTAAAAACAAAAAAAGGAACTTCAGAGGTCCTAGGGTATCCTCCACAAAGACAAATTTCTGAGCTTGAAATATACAAGCTGCTGCATAAATTCAATTTACCAAAAAGCATAATTGTCTGTTCAATAGGAAATACACTTGTTCATGCAAGTGAGGTGTAGGAGAAACATATGCCTGAAATTGCAACCGTTCTGTTAGCACAAGAAGCATCACAGTCATATTTCTTCTGGTTTCCTTTCTAATGAGCAAATGAAGATTCATGCATAGAGTATACATTCATAGGCTTCATATGTATCGAAATGGATGAAACGAGGGACCAGAGATCACCACATCCCAATCATTCACATAAAACACCAATCACAATTTGAAGCTACAAATGTTTAAAGCTGGACTCTGACAAATCTGAAATTTGGGTATTTGGGAATTCCTCCCAGTAAGATACCAACAGACTTTGGCTGACCAAGCTAGATGATGCACCGCCTCCTACACCAGTTGCTAAACATCTAGGGGTTCAACTTGATACAGCCTTATCATTTAAATCAAAGGTGCTGTATACTGCAGGTATTTGTTTCTCCTTGTTCCAGTCTTTGAGAAAGAACATAAAATACCCTCCAGCGGTTACCCAGAAAGACTTTGTGCATGCTCTGATTACATCTAGTTTAGACTTTGCCAATGCCCTTTATTTTGGAGCTCCACTGAAGTTGATAAACAGGTTACAACGGGTGCAAAATGCGACTGCATGACTTGTTTTAAACATCCCTAAGTGGCAAATCATCGAATGGCTGACTGAAGTCTCACATTCACTACCGCTAAGAAAGACCTCTTTCATACCATTGAGGCATTTGTACGAGAAGGGAAGCTCCCACACCTCATGGATGTAACTATCTCCCAACTTTCATATCTGCCTACCGGAACATGTTTCAAACAAAAAGTGAATTGTAATGTAGAAATAGGCAGATTAATAACCCCATTTATCAACCACTCTGCTGAGGGAATCTCGGCCACGGTAAAAGGCAATCTTTCTATCTTTTCAATGTTAAGTATGACATAAGTTGCTTCCTTTTTAGCCATTAGTTGTTGTTGTCGCGTCAAATTAAAGGAAAAAAATATTTCCCTGGCACTGATGTGCTGCCACGGAACGCGACCTGCCTTCAATGTCTGAAGTGTCCAACCCAACTGCATAATGGTCTGACTCTGTCCATGATATAAAGAAGACATATCAGATCATATAGGGGGTCATTTTGACCTTAGCGGACGGCGGAGGCCGTCCGCCAAGGTACCGCCGCTGAATGACCGCACCGCGGTCAAAAGACCGCGGCGGCCATTCAGACATTTCCTCTGGGCCGGCGGGCGCTCTCCAAAAGAGCGCCCGCCGGCCCAGAGGAAATGCCCCTGCAACGAGGACGCCGGCTCAGAATTGAGCCGGCGTAGTTGCAGGGGTGCGACGGGTGCAGTTGCACCCGTCGCGTATTTCAGTGTCTGCTTAGCAGACACTGAAATACTTTGCGGGGCCCTCTTACGGGGGCCCTTGCAGTGCCCATGCCATGGGCACTGCAGGGGCCCCCAGGGGCCCCACGGCACCCCCTACCGCCATCCTGTTCCTGGCGGGAGACCCGCCAGGAACAGGATGGCGGTAGGGGGTGTCAGAATCCCCATGGCAGCGGAGCGCGCTCCGCAGCCATGGAGGATTCACAAGGGCAGTGGTAAACCGGCGGGAGACCGCCGGTTTACCCTTTCTGGCCGCGGCTGAACCGCCGCGGTCAGAATGCCCTCGGGAGCATCGCCAGCCTGTTGGCGGTGCTCCCGTGGTCGGTGACCCTGGCGGTCACCGGCCGCCAGGGTCAGAATGACCCCCATAATGTCTATAGCAGAAGAAACAATGTTGTTAATTGTGCATATCCGGTCGGACAAGGTGTGAATCCCATTATCCACAACAGCTAATGCCTTTTTCAGATTTTCCTGATCTATCTGCCTTAACCGGGCTGCAGCCTCTTTTTGGGAGAGTTTCCATATTTCATTGTATACCTCATACAAGAAATGCTTCCAACGTGGTATCTTTGGGCCTGACAAAAAATCTTGTAAGTCAGTGTCGTTAGACAGGAAACTGAGGTGTGTCTTAACCGCATCTAGTGAGGATGATTTTAGCCACTGTTGGCACAATTTTCCTAAACTATATGTTGTAATTATTTCAGCATGTTCTGGTGATACATAGCGAGGGTCTGACCTACTCGTTCAGAAAACCCCCGAGGAGGTGACAAAACGTTGATGACACCCGTTGGTATCTATTGGCCACAATAACCACCCGCCTGGATGTGTCAATGAAGCATTAAACGTACCATTCTGGACCGACTCATTAAGCTCACTAAAAGTTGCATTTGTGTATTTTTGCAAGTTATTAAACTTTGCAGGGGCTGGTATACTGGGCATGTTTAATTCTCTAATTGTAGCTAAGTCTAAGCAACTGGTCTGTTGTACTGTGTCATTTAAAAAAAATCATTTGCATGCTCTAAAACAAGTTTCTCTTCCCTCTGTCTGCCAATTTTTTGTTCCTCAAACACTTCTCAAATTGATTTTTTTTTACCAATATTCATAACCTTCAATTGATAACCGGGAAACAAAGGAGTCCGAATATTCACATTTTGTGTTGGTCAACAACATTTGTTTATCCTTAGTCGCAGCTATCTTAAAATAATATGACTCAGCATTTTTTTGATGATGCCCAGAAAAATACGCACATTTTTCAAAATAAGTTTTCGAACTCCCTTGCGGGGGATCTGGCAATGTTCCCATTGTACATAATCAAATATCGTTTTTGGACTGCTCGCTTTATGTATGAGGTGGTGCCCATAAAAATTATAGCGAAACATTTCACCATAATTGTCATTAAACTGGTAAACATCTTTGTTTTCATAGACAGTATAATATTGCAATTCTGTCATCATTGAATCAACTGTTTTCACATCCCAATCATCAGATACAATGCCTGGTATTGCTATATCGTTCATAGATAACTTTAACACATACGGTATTTGAATTATTTCAGTGGGACCATATATATCAAACATTACTTTATCCCACACAATCCCATCCGGAATTGGCACTGCAGAAATGTTCACAAAGGACAAGTCTCTTCGAACCTTATGTGATGAAAAATGTGGTTTCAACCTTCTCCACCTGTTCAGCCGCTGATCTCTCGGGAAGAAAATGACCATGTATTAACAGAAAAAAGGTAATGACAAACCCAATCCAAAGAAAAAACGCTAGGACAGTCAAGAAAAGCCACACATAGGGGGTCGTTCTGACCCTGGCGGTAATTACCGCCATGGCGGAGGTCGGCGGTAGCACCGCCAACAGGCTGGTGGTGCACCGCTGGGCATTCTGACCGCGGCGGTTCAGCCGCGGCCAGAAACGGAAAGTCGGCGGTGTACCGCCGACTTCCCGCTGCCCTTGAGAATCCTCCATGGGGATTCTGACACCCCCTACCGCCATCCGGTTCCTGGCGGTTCTCCCGCCAGGAACAGGATGGCGGTAGGGGGTTTCGCGGGGCCCCTGGGGGCCCCTGCAGTGCCCATGCCAATGGCATGGGCACTGCAGGGGCCCCTGTAAGAGGGCCCCACAAAGAATTTCAGTGTCTGCTTTGCAGACACTGAAATTCGCGACGGGTGCAACTGCACCCGTCGCACCTTCCCACTCCGCCGGCTCCATTCTGAGCCGGCGTCCTCGTGGGAAGGGTGTTTCCCGCTGGGCTGGCGGGTGGACTTTCGGCGGTCGCCCGCCGGCCCAGTGGGAAAGCCAGAATGACCGCCGCGGTGTTTTGACCGCGGATCGGTCTTTCGGCGGGAACCGCTTGGCGGGTGGCGACCGCCGTCCGCCGCGGTCAGAATCACCCCCATAGTTCCATGGAAAAATTAAATACGTATCTTTAAGCCAGTGTATCAGATTACGTGCACCTGACAGTTCAGCAGTCGAGGAGGCAAACGAGTCCGATAGACCGTCGTTGTAGTCAGCAAAGTAACCAGAGGCAGTTCGTGCAACAGGCGTTGCCGTAGTCAATGGAGGAGTTGGTGTTTCGTGTGGTGGTACACTGTAAATAGCACCATCCGTATGGCTTGTAGTCATAGTGACTTGATCAAATGTTTCTAAGTTGCTTGTCGTTAGTGGAACCGATGCAAGATCATCATCATCCACCCTCCCCAAGCTCGGAGAGGCATCAGTGTTTTGGTGTAATCAACTTGAAGCAGAACTTCTTCTCCAGTAGTGAGAGGGATTCGGGAACTACTGGATGTTCCTCTTGGTCGGCTGTGTAGAATCGGCCACATGTTGTAGCTTGACATTGTCAATGGAAACAACGTGGTTTTCTTTGGCACCTGGCAACGGGTGTAGAATAACAGTTCTGGTACCGTGTATCCCCAACACAGGGACTGGTGCTCGATAAGAAGGGCCAAATAATTTTTTCACTGCGACCTTTTCACACACAAGATCCCCAACTCTGGGAATCTAGCCGGTAGGTGTTACTGCCACATCCTTAATTCCTGTGGAGGCAGCACTTTTGGAAGAGTTATCTTCACGGAACTGCTTTAATTCCTGTAAAACAGTGGCACGGTCATTTATGTCAAAAGGTGTTGCCGCCGCCTCCACACCAGGACCATCAAGATCCGGAACAAACATTTGTGTTCCGAACAGGCACTCATATGAAGTATGACCCCCCAGGGACCTTCTAGGCAGGTTATTTAGTGCTCTCTGAATTCCATACAGGTGGGTTAGCCAACTACAACCCGTACCTAAGACTCTGGCCGTTAAGGATTGCTTTAAATCGCGTTTAATCGCTCCACGACAGAATTTCCCTCGGGATGAAATAGAGACGAGTACTGGAGCTGGACCCCCAACAAAGCCATGGTGTCCCTGAATGTCCTTGAGGCAAAAGCAGGGCCCTGGTCCGAATGGAATGCCGCAACTGCATATGTACCGACAAAGACAAATTTTTAATAACAGTCCGAGCATCAGCCGAGCGTTGTGGCCACACCCACACAAATCTGGAGCAAGAATCAACAGCGACTAGTATATATTTGTATGCACTGTCAGGTGTTAATGGACCTCAATAATCCAAGTACACACAATGTAAGGGTCTATTTGAGATTAAGAGGGGTGTCTGGGGTGGGTGCTTAGCTATGGAAACTTTAATTTGTTCACAGATGTCACAACTAAGGACATACTGCTTAGTCTCTTCATAGAGACCAGGCCACCAGTAACGGGCCTGCAAGAGTGATATTGTAGCCGCCACGCCAGCATGTGCAGATGCCACCCCCTCATGCGCTGCTTCAATCAATTGTGATCTTACATCTTTATTGGGGATGTCGCGTACGCCTACGCCTGGAATTTTAACTTCAGCGTTCAGCATAATTCCCATCAAGTATTGATATTTATGAGGAAATCCTTTAGGATAAGGCGTACCATCAACCGTAGCTTTTATGGCAGCCGTAATGTCTGTGTCTGGTTTGGAACTCGAACGAGTCACTGCAGCTACAGTGGCAACTGCCACTGCCGACTTTGCGGCTTCATCAGCCAAAGTATTTCCAGCAATGTGTACCCCAACACGCTGGTGTCCAAGTGTATGCACAACATGGACTTTGGGTAGCATCTCTTTCAGGTCTACTACCTTCCCCCACAGGAGTCTGTGTTTTATGGTGTTGCCTTTCGAATCTCTGAACCCATTCAAGCACCAGTAATGCTGGTATTCAATAAAAGACTGGACGCAATAATAAGAATCACAAACAATCAGTGTAAACTGTGTCGGATCTGTGTGTTCTAGTGCCATTAGTAGAGCCTTTAGCTCAGCCAATTGTGCTGTACAATCCCCTAAGGTCTGTGTATAGGTATGTTGGGGATAGAATTTCTCCCCCTCCATATAGCCGCTCACGACCGCACATGTAGCAGAATATTGATGTTTGGTTCCAATCGAAGGTTGCGCAGAGCCATCGGTGTACATAAATACATGATATTGATCAATAGGCAAGGTGTCAGCGGGAACTGGATATTCTACTTCATATTGTAAAAATTCCTGAGTTTGTAACTTTGGGTCAAAGATGTAGTCTACATCAGTGGCTGTTAAAGACGTAGCCCATTGTATCCAACGTGGATGAAGTGCTTTTGCGTTCGGGACGCTAGCTTTTGTAACAGCCTCAAGGGCCGGAATAGAAGAAACGACAGTGGTGCGTTTTCCTTGGGCAAGAGGTCTTTCTTTAATAACAGCCGTCTGGACAGCAGTGAGAATTTTCTCCGTGGGTGCAAAGCATTGTTCTTCAGCGGAATACAGGTGTGATTTGTATGCAATCGGGACTGTCTCACCTTCATTAAAGGTGACATATGTAAAACCAATGGCCCCAGCTATCACCCTGATGACCAAATGTGTCTTATTGTCCTGTGTGTGTAAATGTTTTGCTGCTGGCATGTCTGCCTGTAACTCTCGAAGAGTATGTGTGTGTTCAATTGTCCAGTATTTGCTTGAAAAATCAGGACGTATCAATTCATATAAAGGTTTTATGTGTGTAGCATAATCAGGAATCTATGTTCTGCCAAAATTTAGAAAGCCCAGCAATGATTGTAGTTTTTTAATCGTATTTGGTGGTTGCAATTGTGCAAATGTTTTTAAAAATGTGGCGCTAGGCTTTTCCCTTCATTCGACAGCTCATATCCCAGGAACAGGACGCTGAGGAAGGCAATTTTTTATTTTTTTTAATTAAATTTGTAGCCGATTTCGGAAAACCCTACAACAATGCGGGCTACCCATCTTAAATGTTGTAGTAACTCATCATCCGTGAGATATATATCGTCCACGTATGACAATGCTTCAGGGTCTATCTTGTGTAAAATAGCAGTCACAGGAGCTGCAAACAGTCCTGGGCTGTTTTTATACCCTTGAGGCAAACAACAGAATTTTTTGTGGGAGCCTAGTACGCTAAAGCTTGTTAAATCTCTACTTTCAGGTGCTATATTCTGGCAGAAGAATCCATTCGAGATATCTAAAGTCGTTTTATATTTTTTTCGCACAATGTTGCTCATTAGTACTGTGCTATGCGAATTCTGTATAGCATATGTATGTGTTTATCCGTTTAAATATCTGTAGTCTAAAACTATTCTGTATGAATGGTCCGGTTAAGCTACAGGAAACAAGGGATTATTCTTCGGTGAGACACAGGGTTCAATCACCCCCTGGTATTCTAATTGCGTAAGTATTTCTCTCACCTGTGCCCTTGCTTCATGTTTTATGGGATACTGCGGTTGTGGCTGAGGTTCACCTTTAATGTGAATTACATGGTATGGAGAATCCCTATCCCACCCTACGTGATTTCTATATAACGCAGGTGCTTGTGCTAGAGCCCATTCTATAGAATAGGACTCAGCGAGTTCCTCCGGAACAAGGGGCGAGAAGGAAGGTTTAATAACCTCCTCTCCATATGGGCAGGTGCGGACAAAATCAGGCGGCCAATCTTGTTCAGCCAACAAAATGTCATATATTTTTACTACACGATCCCAAAAGATTACGTGTATGGTGCGTTCAATGTCTCCTTCTAATTGTAGAGTTACTCTATACACCCTATCGGGTTCGGAGACAAGCATATCTGCTGTTTCTACTTGTATGAAGTCATCAGTTGCTTTCACCTCCAGATGCTCTAGAAGATTCCGGTGAACTATTGTGACCTCTGCCGCGCTGTCTAACAGTGCTACAGCCCATTTCTTGTCCTTCAAGAGAACCGTCTTCCTGAGTGGCATGTCTAACTGAGACAGCAGCCACTTTTTTCAAGGCTATCTCGACCGATACTGGAATATGTTTCCGCTATTATTTTAGGCAGCTCTCATTCCTGATCTTGTTGCGGAACGTCACGGAGCCGCATGCGCACCGCGGGTGCAACTGCTTCCCCTTTAAGGTTACTTAGGATGATTGAAGAAACTGTGGCAACATTGCCCATCAGTTGCATTCCCAAATCTAGGGCCGGGGCAGCCCCATATTCATCTTGAATTTGTTTAAGCACTTCCGGTAGATTGGCTAGCGTCGGTGTACCGTGTGCCGTTGTATAGAGTGTGACAAATACCGTGCCCCATGTATTACAGTGTTCAACTGTAGGAACCATCCCAAAGGGCAAGCACATAGTTAATATTCTATGTTTATCCTGAGGTCCCGTATGGGGAAATACTGCCTCCAGTGTATTCATTTTTTGTGCTAGTCAAAATGGAGTCTCCTCTCGTTTGGCTGGGACCTTACCCATAATAGAGTGTACAGTCACTGGATTTATACCTGGTGTTACTGCATGTGGTTGTGTTGGAGCAGCACGTGCTGGGTTTGTATTTAGTGTCTGCATCACAAATTGTACTAATCGTTTATATATTGCTGTTAATTCAATATATAAGCGGCAAACATCAGCTACCGCCATATTTGCAACCGCAGGATGAGGTGTATATGTGGCCAATAAAGGCCAGGTAGGACCATCATTACTTAGTGGACCTAACCTTACCGGTAATATTGTATGGGGTAGAGTGCCATCAAGCCAATTATTATGTTCTTGATAAGATAGAGGAATCTCTAAGTATGCGTACGCCCTGTACTGCCCAGGCGCGTTCGCAACTGTATATGTATGAAATGTATTTGTGTTCCCATCAACTGCTGGAAATGTGACCCAAGAGTAAAACAGCTCTGTTCTATAGGCTGCGTGAGCATCCACCACAAATGTGACTGGACCTCCCTGTGCTGTAAGACCATGTGCTAGTAAATGTGTTGTCAGTGGTTGTCTCATATTAAGAGCTATTTGTACAGCCTGGGGATTCGCCATTATAAAGGCACTAAGAGTTCAGAGAAGGCACACCAAGTTGGGCTTTTTTCCTTTTAAGGTTCAAGCTTGAAAACCACCCGCTGTAAAATAGGGTTACCTATACGGCTGTGGTGGAAATCCTCAGTACCACGGATGTCTCCGTATACGGAACTGAGGGGTCATTATATAGAAATGAGACCGAGATATGCCAGTGGACCCGAAAATTAGAGCCTGACCAAGTGTTGGCGGTGCCATGTTGCGTAGGCTCTCATTATCCTAATTAGACTACTGGATTTTGAGTGGCAAGATCGTTCACAGTGTGGGGGACTGAGTCTGACCCACGGTGAAGGACCCTTGTCACTCTAAATCCGGGTTTTGCTCCGGCTAGCTAGCAGTGCCTCATCTCTCCCAAATGGGAGAGACAATTGGGCAGCCGAGCGCATGACATCTTAGCACTTCCCAGGGAAGTCGTGGTCACTCAGGTCACAACCGGTTCTTTCACACACAGCACGGTCTCATATATAAATGACAAAGGCAGTTTAAGTTTTAAAGATTGGTTTAATAAAACAACTGCATTTTAGATAGCAAAGCGAGAGCTGCAATAACCAGAACTACACAACACAGTAGGATTAAAATAGTAACGATGAGAGTGAAGCACAAGAATAAGGCTATCATAGCGCCGCTAGATTATTTTCTCTCTAAGTTATATTTCGAGCACAGCATGTGAAGCTCTAAGCCTGCCTTTCAGGTTCCCCCGGGAAGACATCAACCCTCATACCTGAGCAAAGGCCTGTAATCTGCATCAGCATCTGCAACGGGGCATTCAACATCTAGTTGTAGGTTCCTGGCCGGAATCTCCCTCTTGACGTGTACTAGGACTAGGAAGGGTTTTTATACGAACACGCAGATGTTCTAAGAAAATGTCCCTACGTAAGGATGTGTATTTTCTATGAATACTGGAGACTAAACTTCTACCACGTTTACCGGCAATGTACCAGACTGTAACCTTGACAGAAGCACAGGACGATCAAGAATGCATTATTTGAGAACACAGTGCTGAACTAAGCTAAACAGTGTGATAGAAGAAATTAAAACAAGACCGTAAAACTGGTTATTGTAAAATAACAATACGAAGTTGAATAAAATATATCTAGGGCAAAGTGCACAGCGGCCTAGTATGCTAAACTAACGTGTATGAAGCTATATTAAAAATGGCTACACCACAGTACAAAGCAATAATTCTTGTCTTTAGATATCTAGAATGATGAGCCAGAGTAGTGATATGCAGAGTCTCTATTTTGTCTCATATTTTATTCCCCTTTCCCAGGGCCTGCTATTAACCAACATATTCCTTTTCGGCATTTAGGTGCATTCTGACACAGCCTTACTCCTGCTGCTGTCCTAGGTATGTTAGGGGCCCGAGGATGGAACTGGATGTCATACCAAATTTGGAGTACTTTTGTGCAACGCTTTCCCCTGTCTTTGGTGGTCGTGGCTCAAGCAGTTCCAGAGCAGGTAGCCCACAATTATTCTTTGATGCTGATGATGCAGTATTTTGTCTTCATTTTATGCTATTGTCTTTGAGGCTTGTTGACAATCTGTAGGGCACAGATAATATTATGTTTCATTTTAATAATGTTTTTCTGTCTCTCTGTTCCTCTTCTTGGACCCAGAGGTCTCGGACTACTAGCTATTTTTACTGATTGTAAGCAGAGCCTTGTTGTGTGGCGTGCAGGCACAAATATTGGTTTGGAGAAATGTAATTGATTTTGAAAAACTTACTGTTTCACCTGTGGATGGTGGGACTAGGGGTCCCAAGTAGACACCAGATATTAAAGATATTGGGGGTCATTACAACCCTGGCGGACAGTGTTAAAGGTGCGGTAATACCGCAAACAGGCCGGTGGACAAAAAAAGGGAATCATGACCCGCCAACAAAGACAGCCACTTTAACACACCGGCCGCCACGGCGGTACAGACAAGCAGCGCGGCGGTTACCGCCAACAGACAGGCGGGAGACAATGTACCGCCCACTCTATTACAACCCGCCAATCCGCCATTCCGCCACCTTTTCCAGGGCGGATGCACCGCGGATAAAAACACGGCGGAAACAGCTTTTGCAATGGGAAAACGCTCACCTGAACACATCCCACGAGGAACGAGGACACCATGGAGCCCGAACTCCAAATACTCCCTGCGCTTGTTTTTCTGCTCCTTTACGACCAACAGCTACGTAGGCGCAGAAGATACTGGTGAGTACTGCACCTACGACACGGGGGAGGGGGGAGGCAAAAGTTAGGGGGACACCCACCAAACAAACCCACACCCACCTTCGCATTATACAACATACACACCAATGCATTATCAAAAATCACAGTAACAACCCACAATCCCCCCGGAAGAATGAAAACACAAAGCCAAATTCGGGCAAACATTGTAATGTGCCAATATACATGTCATAAAAAAATATACAGATATAAATATCTCAAAATCACTCTTATTTACACATACAATCCGAGAAGTAGTGCAGATATGTACACAACAATGTCCGTGCACCAACAGTCCAAAAATGCATGGGCGAGGCCCACAATAGATACCTGACCAAAATCGGAGAGAACACTGCTGGGGCATCAGATGGAAATAAAAAAGGCACCTCAGGGGAAAGGGAAGGGGGGGCACCTCAGCCAGATGAATGCTAAGCCAGATCCACGACGGGGCTCCATGCCCATTGATGTATCCTGGGGAGTGCAAAGCCACAGTCTCTCAAGTCTCTACAGTGAGTGGCTTGCCCACTGTACCATCCTGGGAAGTGCAAAGCCACAGTCTCTCAAGTCTCACAAGTGGGTGGCTTGCCCACTGTTCAATCCTGGGGAGTGCAAAGCCACAGTCTCTCAAGTACATGCAGGTCTCCACTGGTTCTGGAGGAGGACTGGTGCCCAGACTGGATGAGTCTCCACGTGGAAGTACCTGTCCTGTCACTGTCCCAGCTGCACATGGGATAAGGATGCCTGATGTGGCGGCCTTTTCATTCCTACACAGTGCATGCCCTGTTCAGCGGTGCTTTGCCATGGCGGTCTTTGCCCTGTTCAGCGGTGCTTTGCCATGGCGGTTCTAGACAGTTCAGCGGTGCTTTGCCATGGTGGTCTTTGCCCTGTTCAGCGGTGCTTTGACATGGCGGTCTTTGCCCTGTTCAGCGGTGCTTTGCCATGGCGGTCTTTGCCCTGTTCAGCGGTTCAGGACTGTTTAGCGGTGCTTTGCCATGGCGGTTCTGATACGGACATTGGTGTGTGGCATGGCGATCTCCACACTGAACATTGGTGTGTGGCATGACGATCTCCACACTGGACATTGGTGTGTGGCATGACGATCTCTACACTGGGCATTGGTGTGTGACATGACGATCTCCACACTGGACATTGGTGTGTGGCATGACGATCTCTACACTGGGCATTGGTGTGTGGCGTTCCATCATTGCCCAGCGGGGCTGTGGCATCCTGGCCCCTCCTGGGCTGTGACTCCGGCGGTGGTCTCTGGACCAGTGACGATACTTGTGCCCTCCTGGGCTGTGACTCCAGCTGTGGTTTCTGGACCAGTGACGATACTTGGGCCCTCCTGGGATGTGACTCCGGTGGTGGTTTCTGGACCAGTGACGATACTTGGGCCCTCCTGGGCTGTGACTCCGGCGGTGGTTTCTGGACCAGTGACGATACTTGGGCCCTCCTGGGCTGTGACTCCGGGGGTGGTTTCTGGACCAGTGACGATACTTGGGCCCTCCTGGGCTGTGACTCCGGCGGTGGTTTCTGGACCAGTGACGATACTTGGGCCCTCCTGGGCTGTGGCTCCGGCGGTGGTTTCTGGACCAGTGACGATACTAGGGCCCTCCTGGGCTGTGGCTCCGGCGGTGGTTTCTGGACCAGTGACGATACTTGGGCCCTCCTGGGCTGTGGCTCCGGCGGTGGTTTCTGGACCAGTGACGATACTTGGGCCCTCCTGGGCTGTGGCTCCGGCGGTGGTTTCTGGACCAGTGACGATACTTGGGCCCTCCTGGGCTGTGGCTCCGGCGGTGGTTTCTGGACCAGTGACGATACTTGGGCCCTCCTGGGCTGTGACTCCGGCGGTGGTTTCTGGACCAGTGACGATACTTGGGCCCTCCTGGGCTGTGACTCCGCCGGTGGTTTCTGGACCAGTGACGATACTTGGGCCCTCCTGGGCTGTGACTCCGGCGGTGGTTTCTGGACCAGTGACGATACTTGTGCCCTCGTGGGCTGTGACTCCGGCGGTGGTTTCTGGACCAGTGACGATACTTGTGCCCTCCTGGGCTGTGACTCCGGCGGTGGTTTCTGGACCAGTGACGATACTTGTGCCCTCCTGGGCTGTGACTCCGGCGGTGGTTTCTGGACCAGTGACGATACTTGTGCCCTCCTGGGCTGTGACTCCGGTGGTGGTCTCCTGACCAGTGACGACGGTGCTGGCGGTTGTGTCTGGACCGCCGGACATGATGGCGCACTTCTCCGCCGTGACACTCACAACAGGCTGGGCAGACTTCCTCTGGACCTTCCCCACCTTTGTTGGAGTTACAGATGACTCACCAATCCCCTTCGATCCCATGTCACTTGTTGTCCCACCAGGGGTCTTAAGACGGTCCCGTCGTCCACTCTCCATTTTAAGAGCCTTTACAGGGAGTGGGCTGCCAGTGCCTTGGCTCCGGGTCCTACTGCCTGCCCTGGTGGACGGTGCACTCCAAAAACCTGGAACACGCACCACTGGTACTGGAGGCTTTTTGGCTGAGGCGCTACGACGGGACTGATGAATTGGAGGGGGGGGGGTGGGGGCAAAAAGGTCAATTTGACAGAGGGACAGTTTCTGACGAACACTGGGATGGGTAGCTGGAGGGGGTCTGGGAGTGGGGGAAGAGGAGGTGGTTGTAGGAGGTGTCCCTTTAGCTGTTTTGGGTGCAGGTGCAGGTACAGGAGGCTGTTGTGAGGTGGATGGATGTTGGGTGAGTGATTGCCGGCGTTTGTGTACTTTGGGAGGGGGCGTCACAGACACACTGGGAGAGGACACAGGGGACGTGTAAATGGCAGTGGAGGTGGTGAGTGCAGGTGAGCGGCTTGTGGTGCTGGGTGTCCTGGTGCGAGTCCTGGTGCCTGTAGATGTGGTGCATGCAAGTGTGTGTGTAGACAAGACTGGGAGGGAGGAGGGAGAAGAGGAGGAGGGGGACACAGTGGAGGCAGTGGATGTTGCTGTGTCTGTATGTGGGTGAGGTTTGCATGAGTGCCTGTGGTGTGTGTGGTGCCTATGTTTGCCTGAGCTACTTGTGTGTGTTGACTTGTGTGCATGCTGGTCTGTAGGTGTGCTTGGGATGGGCTGGGGTACAGGAGATTGGGTCTGGTTGGAGGAAGTTGGAGGGGGGAGGCTAGACACAGGGACAATGGCTGCCATCAGTGCTGAGGCCAGAGACTGCAGGGTTCGCTGAAGGACAGCCTGAACAGAATGAATGCCCTCCGGGAATGCATTACCGTGTTGCAACTCCCTTTCTACACCCTGGATGGCATTCGCAATGGTAGACTGCCCAACAGTGAGTGACCTGAGGAGGTCAATGGCCTCCTCACTGAGGGCAGCAGGGGTGACTGGGGCAGGGCCTGAGGTGCCTGGGTCGAAGGTGATGCCCACCCTCCTGGGTGAACGGGCACGGGGCAAACGCTGAGGGGCTGCTGGGAGGGTGGTGCGGGTAGGGGGGGTGGCGGCTGTACCTGTAGAAGTGGGGCGCACAGATGGTGCCGCTACCACAGGGGAGCTCTCATCGGCGGACGAGTCTGTGTCGCTGGTTCGTGATCTGGTGGCCGACGTGAAGCTCCCCTCGCCCTCCGTCCCACTGGTGCATTCAGAGTCTGTAGTGTGGCCCTCCATGGCCATGTGGGATGCAGCTCCCTTGTGCTCCGGTGCCACTGTACCTCTGCCTGATGATGCTGATGTACAAAAGGACAGGGAGAGCAGGAAAAGGGGGGGAGACAGAAGAAAGAGAGTTTTAGTGCATGGCATTCTGCTACCGTTGGCGGACAAGACAGACGCAGCAGCCCCCTGCATTACGCCTTGCTCCTGACCTCTGCACATGCAATTTCTGGGACATGGCCTACATGGCAATGCTGGAAATCTGCGCACATGGATGCCACAGGGGCAACTATACCTCAACTTGGCACTCTGCTGAGGTGGGGTTGAGTGCCACATGGCCTACATTACGGAGGGGTCTTGCCTACCTAACTCGCCCTGGCCTAGGTACACCCACAAGCCTCCTCCCCCACCCAGACCCCTCTAATGCGCGCAAAGTCCGCAGAATGAGGTTGTACTCACCCTCTTGTGTCTGCTGTGATGTCCTCAAGCGCCCATCCAACTCCAGGTAGGCCGCAGCCAGGATCCTGAACATCAGGGGGGTCATGGTGCGACAGGCACCCCTCCCACGTTGGGAGACCATCCCCAGCTGAGCCTCCGCCGTCTTCTTGCTGCAGCGGCGAATGTCCTCCCATCTCTTACGGCAGTGGGTGCCCCGTCTCTGGTGGGCCCCCAGGGTCCGGACTTCCTTGGCAATGGCACGCCAAATGTCCCTCTTTTGGTGGGCGCTGACCTACATGACATGCACAAGGAAAGAGGAACAGTCATTACCAACTGCACCGTCAATGTGAGTGGCCCCCTCCCTACTCTGGCCATGTGGCCGATTCATTCCCATGCATCAATGTTCTATGAACCCTACCCCCTTCCCTCTTCCACCCAGCCCTCTCCACCCAGGCCTAGCCCATACAACGTGCTCCCTGTGTACCAACCTGTTGGTCTGGAGGACCGTACAGTAGCGTGTACTGGGGGAGGACCCCATCCACAAGTTTCTCCAACTCCTGTGCAGTGAAGGCAGGGGCCCTTTCCCCAGACGCAGCAGCCATTGTCGCTTCCAGACCGAGGTCACAGCAGCACTTGCAGTGTAGGTCCTCTACTGTCAAAGGTCAGGTATCTAGTGATTGAAGAGATAGAAAATGGCAGTGACGTCCGCGGCGGTGCGCATCATCACCGCCAGAGCACCTGTTCATTGGCTCCTGGGACCCATAGGGTCCAATGTTAACCAATGCAGCATTGTGCCGTGGTCTACGACCGCCTACCGCAACGGTGTGCAACGCCAGCGCAGTTACCCCACAATCCCATTGTCCCAGTTTAGAGGTCAGGCAGCCGCCATTTCAGGGGCCCACATGGCTTCATTTATTACTCCGTCACACATAGCTAGGCCTATACTCAACACACATACAGGAAGGGGTTTTGTCTGGTGTAGTCTTGTGTGTAACTGTGGGTACATACCTGGAGGAATAGTGACTGGTTCTTCGCTGTTGTCCTTCTTAGGCACCGTCAGCTGGGACATATGAGAAGATGGCGGAATCCTCCGGTGTACCGACCGCTGGTGGACCTGTTGACAATGGAAGAAAGACATATCATCGTCACCTACAGGTTTGACCGTGCCACAATCCAGGAACTATGTACCCAGTTGGAGCCAGATCTGATGTCACTGATCCGCCATCCGACTGGAATCCCCCCTGACGTGCAGGTGCTGTCAGTGCTCCTTTTCCTTGCAAGTGGGTCTTTTCAGACAACAGTGGCCATGGCATCAGGGATGTCCCAGCCTATGTTTTCCAACGTGTTGTCCAGAGTGCCCTGCTGAAACACGTAAGGAGATACATCATTTTCCCTGAGGTGGAGGAATTGCCTACAGTGAAAGGTGACTTCTATACCCTTGGACATATCCCGGACGTCATAGGTGCTATTGATGGGACCCATGTAGCTCTGGTCCCCCCCACAGGAGTGAACAGGTGTACAGGAACAGGAATAATTATCATTCAATGAATGTCCAGATGGTCTGTTTGGCAGACCAGTACATCTCGCAGGTAAATGCAATGTTCCCTGGCTCAGTGCATGATGCCTACATCCTGCGGAATAGCAGCATCCCTGATATGATGGGTCAACTCCAGAGGCACCGTGTATGGCTATTGGGGGAC
Organism: Pleurodeles waltl; assembly: GCF_031143425.1. Lineage (NCBI taxonomy): Eukaryota > Metazoa > Chordata > Amphibia > Caudata > Salamandridae > Pleurodeles > Pleurodeles waltl. The sequence continues at coordinate 959,001,481 of NC_090443.1, forward strand.
TCTGGTTACCCTAACCTTTCCTGGCTATTGACCCCAGTGAGGAATCCCACGACCAGGGCAGAGGAACAGTACAATGATGCCCATGGGCGGACTAGGAGGGTTATCGAACGCACCTTCGGCCTTCTTAAGGCCAGGTTCAGGTGCCTCCATATGACAGGTGGATCCCTGTTCTACTCACCGAAGAAGGTGTGCGACATCATCATCGCCTGCTCCATGCTCCATAATTTAGCATTGCGACGCCAGGTGCCTTTTCTGCAGGAGGATGATCCAGATGACGGTGTTGTGGCAGCTGTGGAGCCTGTGGAGTGAGTGGACAGTGATGAGGATGAAGCTGAGGATGAAGAAAACGACAACAGGGAGTCAGTCATACAGCAATATTTCCAGTGACACACAGGTGAGAACATTTTCAGGTTTAACATTACATTAACTTTCACACGTCTACCTCCATCCTGTACCTACATTTCACTCACTATTTGTTAATTGAGTTGTACCCTTCCATTTCAGTTTCACAGGTGTGGTTACCTACGTGTCAACTGCTTGCATCCTTGAAGGGCTTGTGATGTGTGACATTGGTATGTTAGCCTTACAATGGGTAACCCATTATGACACTGTAATTGATAATACAAAGTTCCAAATCATAGACTGACTCCAGATTTCTTTGGCTTTCAAGGGTGTTTATTTAAGTGATAAAAAAATCAAGGAAGGTTGTAAAATGGGGATGGGTGATTGTGGAGGAATGTCCATGGCAGAGTCCAGTCTTTTAGTCTCACAGGTGCACTTCCCATCTGGGCATTGGAAGTGGAGCTGGGGCAGTTCCAATCTGGACAGGGTGACAAAGTGGGACAATGGGGGGACAATCAGGGTGGTCTTATTTCCTGGCGGTGGTCTTGCCATCTTGCTCTGTCCTGTTCCTGGATCTCAGGGCCCGCTTGCGTGGTGGTTGTCCGTCTGCAGGGGATGGGGTGCTGGTGTGTTGGTCCTGTGGCGGGGCATCCTGTCCCCTAGCGCCGGCGGAGGTGGTGGGCAGTTCGTCGTCCTGGCTAGTGTCAGGGGCCCCTTGGAGTGCCACGGTGTCCCTCAAGGTCTTTTGAATGTCCGTCAGCACCCCTACGCTGGTGCCCAGGGCGGAGCTGATGGTCCTGAGCTCCTCCCTGAACCCCAAATACAGTTTGTCCTGCAGACGCAGGGTCTCCTGCAACTTGTCCAGGACTGTCGTCATCGTCTCCTGGGAGTGGTGGTATTCTCCCATGATGGAGGAAAGGGCCTCGTGGAGAGTTGGTTCCTTGGCCTGTCCTCCCTCTGTCGCACAGCAGCCCTCCCAGTTCCCCTATGTTCCTGTGCCTCCGTCCCCTGGACCGTGTGCCCACTACCACTGCCCCCAGGTCCTTGTTGTTGTTGTTGTTGTTGTTGGGGTGGTGGGTTAGCCTGGGTGCCCTGTAGTGGTGGACACACCGCTGATTGACCTGTCCTGGGTAGGGAGGTTTGGGCCCGCTGGGTGGGTGCTGTGCTGGTGATACCAGAGGGTGGCAGCTCGGTGTTGGGCTGTGGCTGGGCAAGGGGAATCGACTGTCCTGAGGCCCGCGATGGTCCGGGCTGGTCATCAGGATCCAGTAGGGCAGAGCTGCTGTCGTCACTGCGGGCCTCTTCTGGGGGTGGAGTGGTGTTGTCTGGACCCTCTGGTGTGGTGACGTTCCTTCAGGTTCCTGCAGGGGTATAAGAACATGATTATTGCATGTGTGTGTGTGTCATGGTGTGCAATGGGTGGGTGTTTGTGTACCCCAGTGCTAGCATTCCTGTGTGGGGGCTTGTGTGGTGATGGTTGGGGGGGTGTTCTGGGTATGTGCAGTGGGCATGCTTTAGTGAGGGGTGCCCATGCTTAGTTGTGTCATGCAGGGCTTGCTGTTGGGATGGGTGGTTGGTGTCATGGGTACATTACTGAGGATTTGGGGTGATAGGGGATGGTGTGAGGGTGGGGGTGTGTGATGGCATGCAGGTAGGGTGGGGGATGTGATAGTTAAGATTTGACTTACCAGTGTCCGTTCCTCCACCGACTCCTCCGAGGCCCTCAGGATGCAAGATGGTCAGGACTTGCTCCTCCCATGTTGTTAGTTGTGGGGGAGGAGGTGGGGGTCCGCCGCCAGTCCGCTGCACTGAGATGTTGTGCCTGGAGACCGTGGAACGCACCTTCCCCCGTAGGTCGTTCCACCTCTTCCTGATGTCCTCCCTATTTCTTGGGTGCTGTCCCACTGCATTGACCCTGTCGACTATTCTTCGCCATGCCTCCATCTTCCTGGCTATTGATGTGTGCTGTACCTGTGAGCCAAATAGCTGTGGCTCTACCCGTACAATTTCCTCCACCATGACCCTGAGATCCTCCTCGGAGAAGCGGGGGTGTCTTTGGCGTGACATGGGGTGGTGTGTGTGAGGTGTGGGGTGGTGTATGTGGTGATGAGTGTGGTGAGTGTAGTGTATGTGGTGTTTAGTGCGTGGATGTAGTGTGGGTGATGGTGTTGTGTGCCTCTGTGTGATGGGGTTGTCAATAGCTGTGCTGTCTTTCTGGCCTTCTCTCAGAATTTCTGGTTGTAGGGGTTTGTGGGTGATGTGGGTGTGTGTTTTATATTGTGTTGGGTGAGTGGGAGTGTTGTTTGTATATGTATCAGGTGTGTGTATTTTGAATTGTCCAATGGGGCGGTGTTTTGGAGATGTGTGTGTATTTTGAGCGCGGCGGTGTGTACCGCCAATGGAATACCGCGGTTGAAAGACCGCCGCGTGGATTCGTGGGTCGTAATAGCATGGGCGTGTTTCTGTTGGCGTGGAGGTGGAGGATGTGTTTCTGCCAGTTTATCGCTGACCTTTGGTGTGGCGGTATTGTGTGGGTGTCTGAATTGCGGCGGATTCCGTGATGTGTGTCATAATAGCTGTGGCGGTCTACCGTGGCCGCGACAGTGTATTGGCGGTCTTCTGCATGGCGGTAAGCGCCTTATACTGCCAATGTTGTAATGAGGGCCATTGTCTGCATAATGCTGTGGTGTATACTAGGCCTTGTGTTGTGGGTAATAGGTAGAAGGCAACCCTGACAGGGGCAATGGATGGTGCCTGCTGCCCTGCCGTCCTTACAAGCTCCCTGCCACCAATTGTGTTACAAATTAAGCTCGGGGAATAATTGTGTCTACACTTCTTCTCATGCTGTGCACAACCCCAGGTTCCTCAGAACTGATTCACACCTCTATACCTCATGCACAGCACCAAGCATGCCTTTCATTGTGAGCAACAGACTACCAAGAATAAGAGCCTGAACAGTGGACGCATAGCGGGGATGCTGACATCATGTGGATAAAATGTAAGTTGCGTGGTGTGCCCTGGGGTAAACTCATCAGGGGTGTTTATCTACTGCCAAAGTGGGTGCTCACGTCTTTAACCGGATATGGGTCCCTCCACCTGGGATAACTCCTACAGACCTGATTCCTGTCTGCCCACGTTTTGTGCTGCATCTGATTCTTCTCAAACCTCCTGTGCCAGTCCAAGTCTGAAGACACTAGATGTACTTTGAGGTGAGCCAGAATTGATGGCCACTCATGGGGACAGGCAGAATCGACCACAGTCCTTGCTCAAGTGATTTGAGAATGTTTTGTGGACAGAATGTTGTCCTTGCGTAATAAGTGGAGATATCAGGCCAGGGTAGTTTGCTGGCAGGGCACCGATTACGCGAATGGCCTTCATTGGAGTTTGCCAGGGATATAGAGTGGGCTTGGTTGATGCAACTTCTTTTGTGGTGTACCTGTGCCACTTGGATGTGGACTTTCCTAGTACAGGCTAGATGCTTCTTTCACTACTGAGCTCTGAGTGAGCGACATGGTGTATACTCTTGAACTTAACAGTGCCTCCAAAATGATGTATAGTCACTGACATGCTTGGGTGCTGATTCCACATAGTGTGTGTCAGTGGGCGCAGTTGATCCACACACCATTCACCCTGTTAAGGTCTCACTAATCCCTGACCATTCTTAAAATAGTACATATGCATGAATGAATATAGTGTCATATTCTCCACGACTCTTCAAGTTTAGGCGGAACATTGTTTGTCTCACCATGTCATGAGGCATGTCTTTAAATCTGGGCTACCTCACCCAACACCTCTCATATAGGACAAAGTACAAGTAACAATATTCCAACCGTACACAGGCACCCAGTAACATGATGCAAACTGAGAGCACCTTACTTAACCTCCCAGGAAGTGCTTTTAGGCCTTGCAGTTATAACACAACACTAATAAAATGTGCAATATAGAAGATGGAAAAATTATGTCTGATGAAATATATTTATTTTAAGAAAGACCAATAACAAATCCTATCCACATGACTCATAACAACACATCCACCCGTTCGTTAAATGTGACAAATGCCACCCACAACAGACATACACACCAAAACCCTACTTCCAACAAATTCTACCCATAACACCTACAACGAAATACCCACCCCTTCCTAAACCACACACACCCCTCGCACTACCTACAGCACACCCATCCCTTTAAAAACCTGGGAAATCAAACCAAGAAAAATACCCCTACAGCCTCACAATATTTCCTTCCACAACACAAAACACCCAGCCAACCCCAACAAAAAAAGTAAAAGAGAAAAAACAGCCAGGCTATTACCGTCTTGTATGTCAAGCCTCCTCTGTTAGGTGTCTGCCAAGCTGGTCACCATCTTACCCTTTCTCTTTTTCCGGTGCACTGCTGTGCTGCTGTGTCATTTTTCTGCCCTCCACAAGATGTTCCAAAGTTTGGAAGAAAAAAAGTCCCTGATTAGTCGTACCGCTTCAGTTAGCATGATTGTTTGTAAATTCACCCAATGCTGTTAGTTCATTATTCTGTCCGTCACTTGTTCTTTTTACAATTGTTGCCCTAAGTGGGACAGGTATGCCCAGACGTGGGACCCTTGCTCACTGTGTGACTAGATTCAAGCTAGCCTGGCTGATGAGGGGTGATGTCCTGAAACTGGTCCCAGGATGCTTGTTCCGGTCCAGGAAGGACCTTGCCTGGCGGTTCGGGCTGGACTGTTCCCCTGGGGAGCACGGTCAAGACTGATTTGCATATGGCTGGGTCCAAACTGGGGTGGCATGGGTAGCAGAAAACAATGGATTTAGGCCCAGATATCTGTACTGGGGTAAATGTTTGACATTGTTCAGCATTCTGTCCGTCAATTGTCCTTTTTGTTATTATACTTACTTTATCCATCACAACACCTACTTTATTATTTTACTAAATGCCCTAGAACTATTGTTCTTGGGTAAGGGCTAGGTTGACTATGGGGTTTGGATTAAAGTTAGGCTAGTGCAAGTGACAAAATAGGGAAGATGTTATGTAATAAAGTTAGTGTTAGAATAAAGGTTCACGTGGGTTTGGTTTGGGTCTGGTTAGAATATTGGAAAGTGGAAGTGGTGGTCTATGAACAATGTAAGAACTTTAAGAAGTGGGTGTTGGAGAAGGGTAAGAGGAATGGCACAGGAGTACATTCTCCACCCATAAAACTGCACATGCAAACACATAAGGTACATATTGGGGCCATAGTTAGGGTCAATCAGAGAATAACAAGACTTAGAGTTAGCATGTATTTGTAGTAGTTGTTAATGTTCAGTTTAGACAGGTAGCAGTACAAATCTGACTTTGCATCTCTGCAATTTTTTTAACCACACATTGTTAGTTGCAACTTTTTATATTTTACATGTTTTAAATATTTCATATTCTACTTTTTTACATATGATCCCTCCATCACTGAAAGATGCTTGTCTAGGAAGAGGACTGATTAGTTTGTCTGGCCTGACTACACCTTTCACTTCCTACTGCCCAGCCCATCAAAATGAGCTCACTAGACTGTTGGTCTGTCCAGTCAGTGTAGACCCTATAACTCTGCAGTGTGCCTAATGCAGACAAAATGCAAATGAAAATAAATATGTAGCAAACCACTGCAGTCCTGCAGCAAGACATCAGGCTGTAGGGTAATTGTTTTCAAAGATGTACATCATTGCCTTACCCACTGAGTGTCAGATGGAGAACAAAATTGGCAAAACTAGTGCACAGTGAGCAGCATATTTCTTGTCCATTGAGCCACCTGCTCCCGGAAATCTTCTGGCAGTAGGGAAGTGTGCTTCTGGTTGGCCGGTTCCCTCCCCGGGCCATCATAAGATGAAGATGCGCAGCATCATTCTCTTCCTGCTGAGGGACAGGTCTGTTTTATGCTGCCTCTTAAGCTTTTGCTGGACCCTTTTAAATGTTTTTGGAACATTACCACTTCTGCCACTATGTATATCTGACAATATCTGAAAAAAGAATTATGAATTTATGAACTTCACAGTTTAAAAAACACACAGATGAGCTGAACAAAGATGTGTTTTACAAGGAGGTTAGTTATATATTGATTAATAAATACAATTTAAAGGAGCATGGCTTACCATTCTCCCTATTAGCTACGTCCTACCCTCCATTCTCACCTGTTGCTGTGTTGCTGTTAGAAAAATAGGCGCAGACTAGAAGTACCGTCATCAGTAAGTACGTTGAACAAGCAGCGGGAAAAGCCAATAGGTTTCGCCTATGCAAAATCTATTGGCCTTTTCAATGTTTTTTGTATGTTGCACAGCAGTTGAGATGCTGTGCAACATGGCTTAAAGTAAAGGTAAAAAAGCGCTATGATGCGGTCAGTGTTGACCTCTTCGTAGCACTTTTTTTACCCTTGAGACATGTAGCACAACAGCCAGGGCTGATGTACAACATATTTTTAAAAAACCAGTACATGGGTATTTGCAAGGAAGAACACATCTTAGACCAGGAGAAGGGTGTGAGTGGGTGAAAATCAACCTGGGGTGAGGGTGGTGGGGGAAAGTTACTTATGGAGCAGGAGGAAAATGGGGATGAACGTGAGAGACTACAGAGTATGCACTCTCTGAGTGTATGCCGGTAAGTATGAAAATAAATAAAATAAAGAGCACCTGCTGGCCAGTGTAAGGACACCGGCCACAGAAAGCAGTACTTGGTTGATGCTCCATGGCATGGATGAAGACCCCAAAGGCTCAGAAGGAAGCTGGATGCCAGGAGGAGCAGCTGACCAAGGGGAAGCAAGGAAATGAGTGACGTGGGAGCCAACTCATGGTAAGTAAAGGTAAATAATGAGCGGGCTCTAAACCCTCTTTAACATTCTTTTTTTTTTAGGGACAATAGCTTTCACTGACAGCGCATGCACTGTAGGCATGGCCACTGGAATTGTGCGGCAGGAGAAGGCCAAATTATGTGGCAGGGTTGAGTATATTATGTGTCAAGAAAAGGCATATAATACGGCATAATGTGGCACATTTTGTAATAGTATTATTTTTATTATTTCAACACTTTTAAACTTGGTAAGATTGTCTGGGCATTGGTAGCACCTCATTAGTATCAGTTTCCACCCAAGTATAACAATAAGCAACAGAAAGGTGATCAGTCCAGCTTTGCAAAGAGCCTTCCACTGCACAGCAACACACGTCGCTGCATTTTTAGTAACTTTTAAACAGTCTGAGCTAGAAACAATTTTATTTGTTAAGAATCTGCAGATTATGCGGCAGATGATGGACTGGGTGGCAAATGTGGCACATGTATAATTAGGCGAAAGTCACAGCAGCCGCACAATCTCATAATTCCAGTGGCCCTGACTGTAAGCGAAACCAAAAAATGAGATAGGAAATATAGTGCCATCTAACTGGGTCTCTGAAGTGCAGGAAGATAACATAAAAAATTAAAAACATCAGTTTGAAAGAGCTTTGTCGCTAATGAGAAAGGACCTATTTCTTATGTTGTTTGCTTCAGTGGTTGGAATCAAAACATGAATGACAATCCATTAGCCACATAGATAAAGCCTATTGACCAAAAGCACCCTTATATGTGAATTGTTTTTGGTACACAATAGTCTGACACGCTGTCTCAAAGGCCACACCTAAGCAATATTAGTCAAATACGAAGATGCCAACTGATTGAAATAAATAGCTCCTGTAGTTAGATAACCGGCCGACTCCATGAAGAACAGGACACCATGTTTTAGTCCTGGGGTGTTCTTTTAGGCATCCTTGTTTTCAGCTGAGGTAGTCCAATTAGTTCAGATGAAAATATACAAGACTACAAATCAGGTTGGCCACTAAAAACATGGGACTTGAAAATTGTGCTCCGGCAACTTTAAGTCTCTTGGGGCAAGATGTATGATTTTATCCAATAGCGATTACCTAATTGCGATTTTTTGTGAATCGCAATTAAGTAATCGCTATTGGAATGTATGAAACTCCAGGAGTTTCATACTGCGATTCGCAAGGGCTCGCAAATCGACCTACCTCATTAATATTCATGAGATAGGTCGCAATTTGCGAGCCATTACGAATGGCTATAATCACAGGGATGGTGGCCTGCTGAACTCAGCAGACCACCATGTCTGTGATTTCTTTTCAATAAAGCAATCTTTTTTTTTTTTTTGTTTAATGCAGCCCGTTTTCCTTAACGGAAAAAGGGATGCGTTTAAAAATGAAAAATTAAAAGTTTTCTTTAAATTTTTTATGAGTAGGAAGTGGTCCATGAGTCAAAGCTGCCACTAGGCAAAACCCCCATATCTCTCTCTAGCAGGAACATTAATCACAAGAGGTGTCTTGACATTTTAATTGTTTCTTGAAGGCAAAACACACAGGAAACTTTTCAGCAGGTGCTTTTAAATCTCAAGTTTCTGAAGTTATTGCTAAACACAGCGCCCCCCAGAGGTCAGCGCCCGGTGCGGCCGCACCGCTTGCACCGTCCTAAAGCCGGCCCTGTTAGGAAGGGGCGCCCTTGACACACCCCTTCCTAATACCGAATCAGTATGTAGTCGCAAATCCAATTTGCGATTCGGTAACAAGTTACCGAATTGCAAATTGGACTTGTTACATATCAAAACTCATTTTTACGATCGCATCGCAATCATGTTTGATACATCTGGCCCTTGGTATTTTTACTGTGCAGGTCATTTAGTACTGTAGCAGGCAAAAAAGTACAGCGTGATGCAAGGTAACAGAAGGCAATTTATGCCAGAATAAATCCCTAAATATGCCTCAAAGCATGGGCGTAGGAAGTGTGGGGGATGCGAGGGATGTATCCCCCCCAGATTTTGGAGGGTGGGGGACATGGGGGACGAAGGTGGGGGGCACAAGGGGACAAAATAATTTCCCCTCTCACATCTATTATTCAGAGGGCAATTAGCGCACAAAAGCGGTACTGTACCCACCATCCTCCAATCTGATGGTAACAGAATGAAGGTGAGTCAGGAGGCTCCCTGCACCCTCTGCCCTTTTGTTTGTCCTGTTCACAGCTGTGGGCATTAAGGGTGCTCATAAGAACAAAGGGCACGAGGAGGGGAAAAGTGTTTTGGATGATTACTGTCTGCGTCACCTGCTGCCTTGAAGAGGAGCACTGCAGGACGCCTTCAAGAGGAGCTGCAAGACAATGCGGAAGATCTAAAGAGGAAACAAAGTCCCACTCACCCTGATGCCTGCAGGCTAGAAAGGAGACTCTGGGAAACACAATATTTGTATTTGCCTAAGATCACACCAGTTGGTGAAACAGTGAAGTCGAGAATGAGCCCAGATTTTACCTTTTCACACAACAATTTAGCTATTAGAAGGGTATATTTTTCTAACATTTATGTTTAATGTTTTGTTATCTCGGTAATGAAGGGCTTGATTACAGCGTGGCTAACAGGGAGAAGCCATATTTCATTTTGGGCCGTTATGCCTAGCGTTATTATTTATGTTGTTGTTATCGTTACATACTTCAGCATATTGAAGTATATTATCTTTTCTCTATCTTTTCTTCACTCTACTCTGAAACAATCGACCCTATGCCACTGGACCCTACACCACTTTTCTCCACTCTGTGCTACTCTACGCCACTGCAATCTATGCTATTCTACTTTAACCATTGTACACTACACCCCTGCACTCTGCCAGTGCACTCTTCACCACTTTACTCAAAACCAATGCACTCTATGCCACTGCACTCTATGCCAATCTACTCTGCACCACAGCACTCTATTCCACTGTGTCCAATGCCACTGTACTCCGCGCCACAGCACTCTATGCCACTGCACTCTATGCCACTCTACAATACACCACTGTACTTTGCGACCCTCTAATCTGCAACATTGCACTCTCTGCCACTGATCTCCACGCCCCTCTACTCTGCACCACGGCACTCAATGCCACTGTACTATGTCCCACTGCACGCTTTCTGCACCATTGCACTCTAATCTACTCTACACCACTCCACTGTAGGGCAATTCTCTCTACGTTGAAATCATCTCCTCTATGCCACTGCAATCTATGCAACTCCACTCTATGCCAGTCTAATCTACCCTGCACCACTCCAATGTACCCTGCGCCACTCCAATCTGCTCTGCACCGCTCTATGCTATTGCACTTTACATCACTATGCTCCTCTCTGCAACAATCTACTCTTCACCACTATACTGTACTCTGCAGCAACCTACTCTATGCCACGGCACTCTATGCAACTCTATTCTACTCTGCACCACTGTACTCTGAGCCACTCTTCTCTACTCTGCATCACTCTACATCACTGCACTCTACACCAGTGCATTCTATGCCACTCTACTCTACACCACTTTCTTTATGACACTCTACTCTGCAACACTGCACTCTGCCACTGAACTATACTCCTCTCTACTCTGCACCGCTCAACTATATGCCACTCTCCTGCACTCTACACCAATGTACCATATGCCACTACACTCTGCCACTCTACTCTGCATCACTGCACTCCACCACTGCACTGTACACTAGTCTACTCTACCTTGCACACCTCCACTCCACAATGCACCACATCACTCTATGACACAGCACTCTGAACCACTGCAATCTATGCAGTGCCACTCCACTCTGCACCCCTCGACTCTTCACCACTCTACGCTACTGCACTGTACGCTAAACCAATGCAGTCTTTGCCAATGCACTGTACACCTCTTTACTCAAAACCAATGCACTCTATACCATACACTCTACACCAATCTACTTTGCACCACTATACTCTATGCCATTTCACTCTAGACCACCCAACTCCACTCTATAACACTTCACTCTGACATTACACTCCATGATACTAGACTCTGAAACTCTATTCCATTAAACTCTAACACTTTCTCCACTCTGTAACTCCATACACAACTCCCTATACGCCACTCCATTCCACTTTATTCCACTTTATGCCACTCCACACCACTCTATGCCACTTCAATTTACAATACTCTACTCAACGCCACTGCACAACCCTCTATGCCACTCCACTATACAACAATGTACTATGCTCAACAACACTCTACCCAACTTTTTCTATGCCAGTTCACGTTACTTTACTGCACTCTTCTCCAGTTCACTCTTCTTTATGCCTTTCCACTCTACGACACTCTGCCACTCTGCCACTCCACTCTATTACACGGTGACACTACTCCACTCTACTACTACTTTATGGCATTGGCGCTTGATTAGAGATTCAGATCTCCATTGAGTGCCTTCTCACTCATACGAGACTTGAGTCAGATTTACCTTCGCCATTTTGGTTACAAGCATTATGTAACCCTTTAACTCAAGCTTAACGAAGGCTTAGGATGATCCTGATACTTGTCTAGGGGATCGAAATATCGCCGGCCAAAGTACCTTGACTTGAATTTGTGATATTGTACATAAGTTGGCATAAGCATAGGTACTATGAGCTAATGACTTCTTGATTCACTATTTGAGTCATTCATGTAAAAGTCGGTGTATAAAAGCTTGTAAAATTATTGTGGATGCTAACCTTGTAGGAAAGTAGCCTCTTTCTAGCTTGGTTACCCCCACATTTGGCCTGTTTGTAATGTGTGTTTGAGTGTGTCTACTGGGATCCTGCTAATCAGGACCCCAGTAGTTATGTTCTCTCACTTAAATTATGGTTGTTGCATACTGGTAACCCAGTATTTCACCCAAAATTGGCATACTGGTGCCCCCTTATAAATCCCTAGTATATGGTACTTAGGTACCCAGGGCATTGGGGTTCCAGGAGATCCCTATGGGCTGCAGCATTTCTTTTGCCACCCATAGGGAGCCCAATGCAAAGGCTTCTGCAGGACTGCCCTTGCAGCCTTCGTGAAAAGGTGCATGCACCCTTTCACTGCCAGTTACACTGCACTAGGTCACTTATAAGTCACCCCTATTGCAGGCCCTCCAGCCCTGAGGGCGGGGTGCAGAGTACCTGTGTGTGAGGGCACCCCTGCACTAGCAGAGGTGCCCCCACGACCTCCAGGACCATTTTCCCAGACTTCATTATTGCGGGGATGCCATTTTACACGTGTACTGGAAATAGGTCACTACCTATTCCCAGCTACATAATTGTAACTCTGAACATAGGTATGTTTGGTACCAAGCATTGGTTGTATGATTTCATGCACTCTGGGGGCTCCTTAGAGGACCCCCAGTATTGCCATTCCAGCCTTCTGATGTTTTCCAGGCAGCCCCAGCTGCTGCCACCTCTCAGACTTGTTTCTGCCCTCCTTTTGCCTGAAAAGCTCAAGCCCAGGAAGGCAGAACAAAGGATTTCCTTTGGGAGAGGGGTGTTACACCATCTACCTTTGGAAATAGGTGCTACAGGCTTGGGGGGAGGGGTAGCTTCCTTCCCCAGGCCACTGGGAATGCTTTGAAGGGCACATTTGGTGCCCTCCTTGCATAATCCAGTCTACACCGGATCAGCTCCCCCCAGTCCCTGCTCTGGCACGAAACTGGACAAAGGAAAGAGGAGTGACCACTCCCCTGTCCATCACCACCCCAGGTGTGGTGCTCAGAGCTCCTCCAGAGGGTCCCTGCATTTTGCCATCTTGGATTCCAAGTTGGCAGCGAACTCTAGGAGCATCTGAGTGGCCAGTGCCAGCAGGTGGTGTCAGAGCCTTCCCCTGATAGGTGCTTACCTATTTAGCTGACCAATCCCCCTTTCAGGGCTATTTAGGGTCTTTCCTTTGGGAGGTTCTTCAGATTCAGATTGCAAGACTCCAGCAGGAATCCTCTGTATCCTTTACTTCACCTTCTCACCGAAAAAACTGCATCTGGACCCTCCAGGAACCCCACAAACTGCAACAACGAAGCAAAGATGACTTCTGCAACATTGTATCTTCAGCTCTTGCCAGCAAATGCAACTGTTTCCCTGTTGTGCATCCTCAGAGGACAGCCTGTCTTCAGCCTGCACCAGAAGAATGAACGAATCTCCCTTGGAGTGAAGGAGTCACTCCCCTGCTTCAGCAGGCACGTCTCTGCAATGATGACTATCTGCGTGCGTCCCCTCTCCTTACAAGTTGCATGGATCCTGCATCACGGGTGGTGGACTGAAGTGGTCCCGATGGTCCTGACGTCCTACTGTCCAACTTTGGTGGAGGTAAGAGCTTGCCTTCCCACGCAAGACAGTACCCCTGTGCACCACGTGTTTTTCAGTTGCCAAGGCTTGTTGGCATCCTTCTATGAAATTCTTTGTGCACAATGTAGCTCCGACCCCCAGCACTCCTTCCTGTGATGCACAGCTTCCTGAGTGGTTCTCTGGTGGCTTGGGATCCTTTGTTTTTGTGCTGCGTGGGCCTCCTTTTGCAACTCCTTTGTCCCCGTGCTGGGGTACTCCTGTGTGCGCTGGCTGGTCTTCTGTGGGCTCTCTGAGTTGCTGAGAGCCCCCTCTAACTCCTCCTCCTGAGTAGAGTCCACCAGGTCCCTCCTGGTCCCAAGCAGTGCCATTTTCTGCTAACCGTGAGCTTTGCGTGTGCCAAGGCTTGTTGGTGGAATCCGGCTATGCAAACCAGACTGCAATCATCCATCCGGTGTGGGATATCATCTGCACCAACCAGGAACCAGCATCCATCTTCTTGGGTGCAGTACTGACTGTTGTTCTTCATCAGTAGTTCTTCTTTTGCACCTTGATTCGGGTTGGCAGGGGCTCCTGTCCTCCCTGGACTCTTCTGCGCTTCTTGGACTTAGTACCCTTCTTCCACAGGCCTTTAGGTCCAGGAATCCACCTTTTGTGTCTTGAAGTATCTTCTGGTTCTTGCATTATCTTCTTTCTCGTGTTCTTGTGTGTTCTAGGAAAGTTACTGTGATTTACTCCTGCTTTCCTGGGCTCTGAGGTGGGTTCTATTACTTACCTTTGGTGTTTTCTAATACTCCCAGCACCCCTCTACACACCACACTTGCCTAAGGGGGAAACTGACATTCGCATTCCACTTTCTTAGTATATGGTTTGTGTTTCCCCTAGGTCCATTTCTAACCATTGTGATTTTCACTAATTGCACTGTTTTCTAACAGTTTTTATTGCTATTGCTGCATACTAGTGTATATAATTGGTGTATTACTTACCTCCTTAGGAAGTATGGTCTCTATGGTATTTTTGGCATTTGTGTCACTAAAATAAAGTACCTTTAATTTTGTAACACTGAGTATTTTCTTTCATGTGTGTGAGCACTGTGTGACTACAGTGGTATTGCATGAGCTTTGCATGTCTCCTAGATAAGCCTTGGCTACAGCTACCCCTAGAGAGCCTGGCTTCTAGACGCTGCCTAAATTTCACAAATAAGGGGTAACTGGACATGGTATAAGGTGTAAGTACCATAGGTACCCAGTACAAGCCAGGCCAGCCTCCTTCAAACCACTGTACTATATAGGTTCCTTTTTATATGTTTCTTATAATTGGTGACATTGGGTCATCCAGATAACTTGTGTAATGCCCAAATACCAGTCTTTCTTGATTTCCTGTGTTGATGTTTTCCCACTACATTTGATCTTTTATATTTTGATTGAATAAATGCATGAAACATTCCATTTGCATACTACTTTAATATCATTGTTTATGGGAGTGGTGTTGCATTTTATTCAAGGGACCCTTGTTTCTTTAAAGTTAGTTTACTGCTCCATTCTAGGACACTCTACTTACTCCATGACACTACGCCACAACAGTCAATGACACATCATTCTCCTTTATGCCATTAACTTTGAGCCATGCTGAATAGTAATCTCACTAGTGTACAGCATGGCTAAAACACATTGGCAAAGGCAATAGAACTTGCATAGGCGAGACCTATTGGCTTTGCCAATGCATGTTTATAAGGTATGAACTTCAAGGTGACTTGCAATATCCTTATGTAAGCAGGGGGTATTTTACCCCATATAATACATGATCACACCACCAACTTTCCCACAAACCACTTAAAACCTTAGTGCATACCTTCTGTCATTCCAAGCTATTAAAGTAGAGCAGAAGAAAGAAAAGCAACATTCCATTTTTTGCTTTAAACAGCTGCATTAATTATGCTCTGTGACCTGATCTGCCTTTTACCTTGGCTGCTAGCTCTGGCAGAAGGCATTGTAATGTCAGAACTCGACTGTAATAACCCTATCATAGTCATTTTCTGATGTCTTTTCTTTATAATCAGTGAATGTCTTTTCTTTATACGCAGTGACTTGGTGCATCACAAACAGCTGTTTCTAAAGAAATTAGTGACTGCAGTTTATACAGAGATTAGAGAATCCATGTTTATATAGCCTGTAACTCCAAGAGCTTCTTCAGTTGAAATGCTCCTAGTTGTGACTGATGTGGAGCTGAGCTTCCCAAGATCACACACAGGAGTAGAAGTGTTATTAGAACTATGGTTTCCGAGCACAGTTTACAACTGTTGCACCTAATCGCTTTTGATATCTCCAGTGCGGTTCCAATTGGCATGAGGTGAGGGGCATGGTGGGTGTGCGGCGCAAAGGGTATGTTCTTCCTTTTTACCCTCCTACCTTGATTTGCTTGGTGCATGAAGATGCAAGGTTAATCAGCACGTTATTTTCACATTTGAGCTAATTACTTTGTGAATGTAAATAACAATAAAAGATACTTTCAGACTGTGAAAACATGCCTTCTTCATTTCTCCCTATTTCACTTCCAGTACATATGATTGTGTATATTTATCGGAGCCTGCTTCGTAAACAACAACGATTTGTATAGGGTTGATTGAAAGTCCCCAAGGCTGTCCCCTCCAGAAATGTATTGTCTCCTACACCCCTGCCTCAAAGATCAGGCCGATGACCATTTCCTCCCCCGTTTGCTCAATCCCGAGCCCGACTCTATTTGAGTTTCAGACACTGCTTTCTTCAGTCTGCATCTGTTTCATTTTGTTTGTATAGAGTTTTTCTCCGTCCCCTCATACCACTCACTGTATCCCCAGGGACGTGCTCAACACAAAGCATCCTTGCAGCTTAAGGCTGATGCGGCGTCTGTGTAAGTGTTACCATTAATCAGCAAGGGTCTGACTGAGGGGCTACTGCTCTACGTGGGGGCAAGGGTGGAGCGTGCTTTTATCATGTAGGGTGGGCTGCGGGTATTTGCAATCCTGTTCAACGAGGAAGGAGAAAGAGCAGGAAAGGGGAATGCAGTATCCCGGAATGCGAGTCAGCCCGACTGGAAAAACAATGACTACACTATTCAGCTGACACTGACAGGAGTTTTAAAATCCCGTGTCCCGCTTGCTACACTGTGAGATCGTGGGCAAAATATCCCCCCTTATGTCAGTTTCCATGTCTGTAAATTGATAGTCTGCACAGAAATGGGGTAAATGTTGGTAAAAAAACTCTATACAAAACGTGAAAGCTTCGAGCATCCTTGCAAACCTAGCACACAGGTTTTCTTGCACTTTTCCATATCTCAGTGTACTCATGCATCACTTCTCCCAAGTTAACTACCCTGCCCCTCCATTCCCATGGACAACTGCATGAAGCACCGTGAAACAATCTAAAGCTTTAAAAACCTTGCGGTGAAATGTAAAGTATCAGAACATATGGGGTGCCTGAGACGCCTGTTCATAGACCCGGAGGTATAAAAGGGTTCCACATGAGGCGTGTGCCTGGTGAAGCCACACTGGGGCCTGCACAGGAAAGCGGCCCAGACAACATGAAATAACCAAGAGGCTTCTGGTTGAGCCTGTCGCTGCCTGACAGCTGTATGAGTGTCTCCGTGTGCCACGTTTAATTAAAAATGTTTTGGTCCTAAAGTTAAACGAGTGGGAGAGTAATTTAAAACAAAAAGTACCATCAAAAGCATCCAGCTGCCACGATTGGAAGGAGACGGGTATCAGAAGCAGTATTTGGGCCCGTGGCCAGTCTCCACAGTACAACGACGGAGGCGAGGAAAAGGAATTAACCAGCAAAGAGCCATCTGGGAGCCAGCCAATGGTAAGAAGAGCAGTGTGGAACCACAGGGGAGCCAGCCAAAGGTAAGTAATGTGACATAGGACCCACCTGAGAGTCAGCCAATGGCTCTAACCCACTTTGTTTTTTAAAATACAAAAGTTTGCGCAAGCACAGCACAGACGTTGTGCGGGCAAAACCTAAAAAGCACTTCGGGACCAATACCAAGTATGCATTTAGATGCAATGATACAGGGCGGCTGGATTTAACAATTCTGACTGGGATCATACAGCTACTAATAGTTCATCTCCACAGAATGGGGAATAACCTAGTGGACCTGTTTTTTCTAAATGGAATTTCATACAATATTCCCATTTGGCAAAAATAGAACATGACAAGCAGTACTCTTTTGGCCATCCCACCCCCTGTTTCCTGAGTTGCTCAGCTGCAGAGGAATGGGGAATCTGACAGGTAACTCAGTGTGGTTGAAGTGTTGGTGGCCAAACAGATCTCTGCACGAGATCGGGAGTATTTGCGAAGTCATCACGTCCCTAGATATACAAATTTGGATTTCCTTTAATCTCTCTAAATTTACTCAATAGATTTGCACCAAATAACAAAAAGTGTGTTCTCTGGACCAAAAGCTGCCTATCTGCCAAATTTGTTGTAATTCTATCCAGCAGTTTGGGCTGTAGTCATGCTCAAAATCCCTCTGAGAATTATAATAGGAAACACTTTTTTTTACCCCCCTTTCCTCTGCCCCCGCTTGACAGATCACCCCAAAACTTTCCTTGTGGAACAAGACCATGGGGCACACTTTGTTTTGGAAAATTTCATAAAGATTCATGAAACAGCTCCAAAGATATAGCCAAGTCAAAAAATGCTTTTTCTGTGGAAACTAGGTCCTAACTATAACTAGCTACTGGCAACTTCCAGTAGGATATTGTTAAAGGGTAAGATGAGGGCAATAGTGTTATGGGAAATTAATGTACAACACGGGATCCTGATCGGGGGTTCGGTTTTGTTTTTATTGTCTCTTTTGCATTTATAGAGAGGCAGGATAGGCCATCCGTTAGTTAACAACTTGTCTTACGTCTCCTCATCTTTCCTTCTTAGGTGTTCTGGCGCGGTGTACGGTGGAGGACCCTCGAGCAAGAGAAGAGATAACAACGGATTTGTGGTCTGGTACGTGTTTTTTATGATATCCCTCGATTTTAGAGTTAAAAGGAGGAGATGGACAGGTCTCTGCTTGTGAGAGGAGAAGAGGTAGTGAAACACAACACCAATCCCCGAATTCCGTGTGTATCCTTGGGTGCTGAAATACTTTATAGAGCCCCCTTTTCACTTAGCCCCACCATCTCTGACTCTTCCCTCTCCCTGTGCTCTTTTGTATCCAGAGCCAGCCCTAAGCACGTACCTGGCTATGCCACGTCCCTCCTGAGACGTGGCTGGAGGTGTTGCAGTGGGTTCAGGCTTCAGGGTCCTCCCCTGGAAGATCCGGCACTTCAGGGGAATCCTTAGGCACCTTCCATTTTTATTCTTTCTCCTTGTGCTCCCATGTCCCTATTCTCCTTGACTCCTCACGCCTCCTTTCCTGCAGCACGCCGTCTCCTCTCTTTCTCCCCTCCGCGTCCTCCGCCTGCCGCACGGCTTCCTCCCTCTTTCTAATCTCTCCACCTTTTTCTCCAGCGGCCCACCTTCTTCGGGCAGCGTCCATTTTCTCTTTTCGTCCGTCAGGGCTAATAGAGACCTTCCGGGTGAAATACGGCTTTGCTCAGTGCCCCCGGGGTACTCCTCTGTTGGCTCGGGGAATCCGATCAGAGGAGCGCTCTCTCCATCTCTTCCACTTCTTCCCATCCACAGATATATATATAACACTGTCCAAAACACCACTTTAACCAGGTTGCCCTGATGAGAGTGGTGCGAGTCATGGGGCGCGGCACTTCAGAATTGAATCACCAAAGTCCATAAAAAGACACATCCACACGCTCGCGGAGTGTAAAATACTGCTTTATTTCAAAGAATACAGCCTCTGCGACGTGTTTTGCCACTAAATCTTGATCACTTTTATATGAGCCTCTTTTACAAGGCCTTTGTGCCACCATTGCTTAATTTGTTTTGACTCAACAGTGGTGCTGGCAGTGCTCTACACTGCTCCAGATTTACAAACTGATGCATTGGGCCCAATGTGTCTGTTTGTAAACCCTTGCGAAATATTACACCTGAGCCATGTATAATGTATGCAGGGTAGAAGTGTCTCCACGGGAAAAGCCACACAGGACTGACGCAGTGAAATTTACATTTCAGTGTGTCATTGTACGACTTCACTGCGTCAAAAAATATTGCCTTCTCAAAGCAGGTGTAAAATTGATGTAGGGCTTCACTCTATGGGGGCATCCTCGCATTGCTGGAGGAGTGTACATTTTTTAAGCTAGTCCAGCAATACACGAGTTTAGGGCCACAGATGCTTCAGAATTTCTGACGCATCTGTGAAAACGTGCACCATCGAGCTTGGCATTGTACTTATAGCGCATCCATGGCATTGGTAGGAGATCATAGGGCAGCAGAATAAATCTGACGCATCAGGGCTGATGCATCAGATTCTTCTAAATGATGCCTTTAGATTCTCCATACAAACCAAGTTTAACCTACACAAACTTTAATTTACAATTTATCCACCACCTTCAGATTACGATAAGTAGTGGACTTTGTTACCCACACTTTTCAGCTTGCTAATCAGACAACATTAACTATAACTTGCTAATCTACCATGCATTGTTTTGTGATAAATAATGTCATTTGAGAAGTTATAAGTGTTGTTATGAATGCTATGATTTCACATGCTAAACATGATGTAGTATGCAAGAGTATAAACTGTGCACGGAAAAGGCATGAGTTATAGTTAATGTAATGTAGTGTGGCGAGTGAGGTGACGACTGTTCGGAGGTGCTTGACTTATAGTAATTTGAAGGTGGTGTGTCAATTTTAAATTGAAGTTATAATTGTAACTACAATTTTTTATGTTAGTGTATTTTAAGTTGGGTTTGTATAGAAAGAATAGATATCATATACCTAACTATAATTTATGATTAACCTTTGTTTTTTCATTGTATGTTAATTTCTTTTTTATTTTGTAATAACAATATGTTTCAAATCGCAGTGTGAACTGTCATTGATTGGAGTATCGTAAAGTGGAGTGTAGTGGAGTACATTGAAGGAGAGAGAGTCGTAGAGTGGGACATTGTAGAGTGGAATAGAGTGGAGTTCAGCAAAGTGAACTGACGAAGCGTAAGGTGGAGTATAATGTTATACAATGGAGTGGCGTGGTGTGCTTTATTGTGGTGTAGAGTATCATAGTATGGGGTGGCATGTTGTATAGTGTAGTGGCATGTCGAACAGTAGAGCTGAGAGTGGAGTTTCATTGACTGGAGTGTCATGAAATTGAGTGTGTTGGAGTGTCATTGAGTAGAGTGTCGTAGAGTGGCATAGAGTGTAGCAGAGTATTGTAGAGTTTAGTGACAGAGTGGAGTTCAGTGGGGTAGAGTGATATATAGTTCACTGTTGTCAAGTATAAGGTCGTGTAGTAGAGTGGCAGAGAGCCTTGTACAGTGTAGTGTAGTGTTGTACAGTTGAGAATCATTATTGGTGAGAACCTAGTGCCTGGTAGAGTGGCGAGTTGTAGTTAGTGTTGTCTGGTTAGTGAACTGAGTGAGTAATGAGGTCTGCTACGTATAATAATTTGAAGGTGGTGGCTAAATTAATATTGAAAGTTATAACTATAACTTTAACATTTTTAAAGTTTGTATAGTTGGAACTTGGTTTGTATGGGGAAAATAAGTTTTACTAACTATAGCTAACTTTGACCTTTGTATTTTTTTATTGAATCTCAATGTTTTTTTAAAAGTTCTAATAAAAATGTGTTTCAAATGGTAGAGTCCAGTGATGCAAGTATAGAGTTATTATGTGCTGTGTTGTACAGTACAGTGGAGGAGAGTGTTGCATAGTCTATTGTCATAGACTGGCGTATTGTAGATTTGAATTGTGTGGAGTAGAGTAGATTGTAGTAGCATATCATACTGTGTAGTAAAGTGTTATATAGTGTAGTGGTATATTGTCTTATGTAGTGGAATTGAGTACTGTGGACTGGAACAGCGAGTTGTACAGTGGAATGATGTGTCAAACAGTAGAGTAGGGTGTCCTAGGCAGTCATAGTATGGGTGCGGTGTTTTAGAGTGGAGTAGGGTGAAGTAGAGTGGCATAGAGTGGAGTACTGTCAAGTGGAATATCGTAGAGTACAGTGGAAGAGAGTATCATAGATTAGAGTGTTATGTCATATATTGGAGGGAGCATATCATAGAGAAAAGTTGAGTGGCGTGTCATCAAGTGTCATATAGTGTACAGTGGCTTATAGTTGATAGGCAGAGTGGAGTAGAGTGTCATTGAGTGGCATAGATATAGTATAGTGTTGTAGTGAAGAATTGCATACAATGGTATAGAGAGTCCGACACTGGAGCAACATAGAATGTAGTATAGTACAGTAGCGTTGAGTGGGATAAAGTGTTGTGCAGTGGAGTGGAGTACACTTGAGTAGGGAAGTGTAGAGTGGAATCAAGTCTCATAGAGTGGAGTGGCATGTTGTAGACTATAGTGACGTGGCAGGGATTGCAGTAGAGTGGAGTGGCATAGCATACAGTCAAGCAAAGAGTAAGAAATTGAAGTACTATGTTGTACAGTACAGTGTAGTGTGGTGTCTTACAATATTGGAAAGTGATGTAGATTATAGTAGAGTAGAGTGGTATATAGTTTAGTTGATTGTAGTAGAGTGGTGTGGGGTGGGGTGCAGTACAGAACAGTGTTGCAGATTGTGGTACAGTAGATTGGCATACAGTGTTATAGAATACAATGCCATTGAGTGGTGTAGAGTGGAGTGGTATAGAGTGTAGTAGTGGAGTAGAGTGAAGTACAGAGTCAGAGTGGAGTAAACTGGGGTGCAATGGCATACAAAAAGTTGCGTACAGTATTGTATAGTGGATTAGAGTATCATATAGTAGAATGTAGCAGAGTGTTATACAGTGGCATGCATTATAGCACAATGTTGTACAGTGGAGTGAAGGGGTATAGATTGGAGTAAAGTGTTGGAGAGTTGCATACAGTGTAGTAGAGTATTGTAGAGTGAGGATGTATAGAATACAGTGACCTGTGAAACAATGGAGCTGCATAGACTGGATTGTTGTATAGTAGAGTTAGGTAAAGTCATACAGTGGGGTAGAGTCGAGGCGCGTAGTGTAATGTAGTGAGGAGTAAAGTACAGTAGAGTTTATTGGTGTTTTGTAAAGATGAGTGGTGTGAAGTGTAGTGGAGTAGCATAGGTAATAAACTGTTGTAAATTGGAGTGGGGTCTCATACAATAGAGTGAAGTGCTGTGTTGTGTAGAAAAGTGTTGTATAGTTGAATAGAGTATTGTACATTGGAGGGTACAGGCATAGAGTGGAGTGGAGTGTTGGACAGTGGAGTGTACGGGGATAGAGTGGAGTAGAATGTCATAGAGTATCATGACGTGTAGTAAACTTCTAAAGAGTGGAGTTATATAAAGTGGAGGAGAGTGTCATACAATGGAATGACATAAAGTGGAGTGGGGTACACTGTAGCGCCATAGAGGGGATTACCGTACAGTGGAGTAGCATACAGTGGAATAGCATAAAGGGATATACTGTACAGTGGACTGTAGAAGAGTGGAGTGGCATCAGGTGGAATAGCCTAGAATGGAGTGGCGTACAGTGGAGTAGGGTAAAACGGATTCGTGTAGAGTGGTTGGCATACATTGAAGTGGTGTACCATTGACACGAGGAAACATAAATTGGAGTGGCGTCTCATACAGTAGAGTGGAATACTGAGTCGTACAGTTTTGGAAACTGTTGTACAGTGGAGTAGAGTGTTGTACAATAGAGTGTACGGGCGTAGAGTTGAGTGCAAATTTGGACAGTGGAGTTTATGTGGATAGTGTGGAGTAGAGTCCAGTATAGTGGCATAAAGTGTAGTATAGTTTTGTAGAGTGGAGTTATATAGATTGGAGGAAAGTACACTGTAGTGGCATAGAGTGGACTACAGTACAGTGGAGTGGCATTTAGGTGGTCATTACAACCCTGGCGGACGGTGTTAAATCGGCGGTAAGACCGCCAACAGGCCGTCGGTAAAAAAATTGCAATTACGACCGTGGCGGAAACCGCCAACAAAAACAGCCACTTTAACACTCAGACCGCCATAGCGGTACAAAAAACAGCGCGGCGGTCACCGCCAATAGACAGGCGGGAGACAATGTACCGCCCACACTATTATGACAGGCCAATCCGCCACCTTTTTCCGGGGCGGATTCACCGCGGATAAAAACACGGCGGAAACAGGAATTTCGAAGGGAAAACGCTCACCTCTACAAATCAAATCAAATCAAATCATTAACATTTATAAAGTGCGCTACTCACCCGTGCGGGTCTCAAGGCGCTAGGGGAAAAAGGGGGGGTTATCGCTGCTCAAACAGCCAGGTCTTTAGGAGTCTCCGGAAAGCGGAGTGGTCCTGGGTGGTCCTGAGGCTGGTGGGAAGGGAGTTCCAGGTCTTGGCCGCCAGGAAGGAGAAAGATCTCCCACCCGCCGTGGAGCGGCGGATGCGAGGGACAGCAGCGAGGCCAGAGGAGCGGAGGAGGCGGGTGGGGACGTAGAAGCTGAGGCGTCTGTTGAGGTATTCCGGTCCCTTGTCGTGGAGGGCTTTGTGTGCGTGGGTGAGAAGTCGGAAGGTGATCCTTTTGCTGACTGGGAGCCAATGCAGGTGTCTCAGGTGTGCGAAGATGTGGCTGCTGCGGGGTATGTCGAGGATGAGGCGGGCCTAGGCGTTTTGAATGCGTTGCAGGCGGTTTTGGAGTTTGGCTGTGGTCCCGGCGTAGAGGGTGTTGCCGTAGTCCAGGCGGCTCGTGACGAGGGCGTGGGTCACGGTTTTTCTGGTGTCGGCGGGGATCCAGCGGAAGATCTTGCGGAGCATGCGGAGGGTGAGGAAGCAGGCGGAGGACACGGCGTTGACTTGCTTGGTCATGGTGAGAAGAGGGTCCAAGATGAAGCCGAGGTTGCGGGCATGGTCTGTGGGGGTCGGTGCGGTGCTGAGGGCTGTGGGCCACCAGGAGTCGTCCCAGGCGGACGGGGTGTTGCCGAGGATGAGGACTTCCGTTTTTTCCGAGTTCAGCTTTAGGCGGCTGAGCCTCATCCAATCCGCGACGTCCTTCATACCCTCTTGTAGGTTGGTCTTGGCGCTGGCAGGGTCCTTGGTGAGGGAGAGTATAAGTTGAGTGTCGTCGGCGTAGGAGGTGATGATGATGTCGTGCTTGCGTACGATGTTGGCGAGGGGGCTCATGTAGACATTGAAGAGTGTCGGGCTGAGTGATGAGCCTTGGGGTACGCCGCAGATGATCTCGGTGGGTTCAGAGCGAAACGGAGGGAGGTAAACTCTTTGGGAACGGTTAGAGAGGAAGGAGGCGATCCAGTCCAGGGCCTGGCCTTGGATTCCGGTGGAGCGGAGGCGGGTGATTAGGGTGCGGTGACAGACGGTGTCAAAGGCAGCCGAGAGGTCGAGCAGAATGAGGGCGACTGTTTCACCGTTGTCCATCAGGGTTCTGATGTCGTCAGTGACTGAGATGAGGGCGGTTTCAGTGCTGTGGTTGGTTCGGAATCCGGTTTGTGAGGGGTCGAGCAGGTTGTTGTCTTCCAGCAAGGTGGTCAGCTGTTTGTTGACGGTCTTCTCTATTACTTTGGCTGAGAAAGGCAGAAGAGAGATGGGGCAGAAGTTTTTCAGGTCGCTCGGGTCAGCCGTAGGTTTCTTTAGTAGGGCGTTGACTTCGGCGTGTTTCCAGCATTCGGGGTAGGTAGCAGAAGAAAAAGAGGAGTTGATGACGGTCTGGAGGTGCGGGGCGATGATGTCGTCGGCTTTGTTAAAGATGAAGTGCGGGCAGGGGTCCAAAGGGGCGCCGGAGTGGATAGAGTTCATGATGGATTTGGTTTCTTCCGTGTTGATTAGGGACCAGTTGTTGAGGGTGATGGCCGTGGATGCCGGTTCGGTGGTGTTTGGTTGGGTCTGGTGTCCGAAGCTGTCGTGGAGGTCGCTAATCTTGCGATGGAAGAAAGTGGCAAGGGATTCGCACAGATCCTGTGAGGGCGTGACGGCGTTGGCATTGGCGCTGGGGTTGGAGAACTCCTTGACGATGCTGAAGAGTTCTCTGCTGTTGTGTCTGTTTTTGTCCAGTCTGTCGGTGAAAAAGTTCCTTTTGGCAGCGCGGATCAGGTGGTGGTGTTCGCGGGTAGAGTTCTTGAGGGAGGTCCTTGCGTCAGGCTTTCTCAAGGGCGCGACAAGTTTTCTTTGATTCTTTGAGGGTGTCAGAGAACCAGAGAGGTTTTTTGGTGTTGGTCTGTTGATGCGTGCGTTTGAGGGGAGCAAGGATGTCTGCGCAGTTGGAGATCCAGTTTGTGAGGTTGAGGGCTGTGTCGTTGGGGTCGGTGGTGAGGGTGGGTTGGTTGGCGGCGAGTGCGGAGAAGAGTTGCTCTTCGGGGATCTTGTTCCACTGTCGACGAGGGATGGGTTGGGTGTGGAGGTGGCGGGTCTCGCGTCGGAATGTGAAGTGGACGCAGCTGTGGTCGGTCCAGTGTAGGGCGGAGGCGTGGCTGAAGAAGACGTGTTTGCTGGCGGAGAAGATGGGGTCAAGCGTGTGTCCGGCGATGTGGGTGGCGGTGTTCACCAGTTGTTTGAGGCCGAGGTTGGCGAGGTTGTCGAGCAGGGTGGTGGTGTTGGGGTCGTTGTTTTGTTCCAGATGGAAGTTGAGGTCGCCTAAGAGGATGTAGTCCGGTGAGGCGAGGGCGTGCGGGGAGATGAAGTCGGCGATGGTGTCGCTGAAAGGGGCGCGTGGCCCGGGAGGACGGTAGACGAGGGATCCTCTGAGGGTGGTCCTCGGATCGGTGCGAATCTGAAAGTGCAGGTGTTCAGCGGCGAGAGGGGTGTCTTCGGTGGAGGTGGTGACGCTGATGGAGTCTTTGAAGACGATGGCGATACCTCCTCCTACCTGGTTGGTGCGGTCTTTTCTGGAGATCTTCTAGCCTTCGGGGATGGCAGTGGCGATGTCGGGGGCCGAGGAGGCGTTCATCCAGGTCTCCGTGATGAAGGTGACGTCCGGTGCTATGGAGTCCAGGAGGTCCCAGAGTTCAACGGCGTGTTTGTGGACGGAGCGGGCGTTGACTAGGATGCACTTGAGGTGGTTGATGGCGCGTGGGCTTGTGGTCGTGGTTGTTGCGTGGTGGAAGGTGCGTTTGCAAGAGTTGCAGGCGAAGGGTCCATGGGTGCCTTTGGGGTGAGCTTGGAAGCAAGTTTTGGAGCGTCCTGGGTTGAGGGCGTGGAGGGTGGTGGGGTACAAATCCCACGAGGAACGAGGACACCATGGAACCGGAACTCCAAATTCTACCTGCGATAGTCTTCCTGCTCCTCTACCAGGAGCACGAACGCCGGCGGTGAAGACCACGGTGAGTACTGCACCTACGACACAGGGGGGGAGGGGAGGCAAAAAACAGGGGGACACACACACGCAACACCCCCACCCTCACCCACTACAACACACACACTAATACATGTTGATACATTACAGCTACACCTCCCAACCCCGCCGG
Source organism: Pleurodeles waltl (assembly GCF_031143425.1). NCBI lineage: Eukaryota > Metazoa > Chordata > Amphibia > Caudata > Salamandridae > Pleurodeles > Pleurodeles waltl. The sequence goes on from NC_090443.1 coordinate 959,028,393, forward strand.
AAGAATGCAAGGACAAAAGGAAATGAGGTGAACGATTGTAATCTATTAAAATCCAGTACTCCAAAATATATATACACTATAAACAAATATATACACCAATAATACAAGTCCAGGTATTGCACCATTTATAGTCTGTGGACCACTGGGCCCAAAATGCATGAGTGAGGCCCAAACTCGATACCCGATCAAAACAGAGAGAACACTGCAGGGGCATCAGATAGAAATACAACAGGCACCTCAGGGGGAATGGAAGAGGGGGCACCTCAGCCGGATGAGTGCACAACGCCAGATGCCCACTGTTCAATCCTGGGGAGTGCAAAGCCACAGTCTCTCAAGTCTCTACAGTGGGTGGTTTGCCCACTGCTCCATCCTGGGGAGTGCAAAGCCACAGTCTCACAATTCTCTACAGTGGGTGGTTTGCCCACTGTTTAATCCTGGGGAGTGCAAAGCCACAGTCTCTCAAGTCTCTACAGTGGGTGGTTTGCCCACTGTTCAATCCTGGGGAGTGCAAAGCCACAGTCTCTCAAGTCTCTTCAGTGGGTGGTTTGCCCACTGTTCAATCCTGGGGAGTGCAAAGCCACAGTCTCTCAAGTCTCTACAGTGGGTGTTTTGCCCACTGTTAAATCCTGGGGAGTGCAAAGCCACAGTCTCTCAAGTGGATAACAGTCTCCACTGGTGCTGGAGGGGGACTGGTGCCCAGAGTGCTTCATCCTGTGAAGAACAGAGGTAGTGGATGGATCTCTCCACTGGTTCTGGAGGGGGACTGGTGCCCAGAGTGCTTCATCCTGTGAAGGACAGAGGTAGTGGATCGATCTCTCCACTGGTTCTGGAGGGGGACTGGTGCCCAGAGTGCATCACTCACCCCGTGACGGATCCAGTTGCGTCAGTGCCCCTGCCGCTCATGGGCTAGCGGTGCTTGAGTTGGCAGTGCCCTGTTCAGCGGTGCTTGAGTTGGCGGTGCCCAGTTCAGCAGTGCTTGAGTTGGCGGTGCCCTGTTCAGCGGTGCTTGAGTTGGCGGTGCCCTGTTCAGCGGTGCTTGAGTTGGCGGTGCCCGGTTCAGCGGTGCTTGAGTTGGCGGTGCCCTGTTCAGCGGTGCTTGAGTTGGCGGTCCTTCATGGCCCAGTGGTGCTTGTGCTGGCAGTCCTTCATGGCCCAGCGGTGCTTGTGCTGGCGGTCCTACATGGCCCAGCGGTGTTTGTACTGGGTGTCCTACATGGCCCAGCGGTGCTTGTGCTGGCGGTCCTTCATGGCCCAGCGGTGCTTGTGCTGGCGGTCCTACATGGCCCAGCGGTGCTTGTGCTGGCGGTCCTACATGGCCCAGCGGTGGTCCAGCAGTGCTTCTGCTGGTGGTCCTTCATGGCCCAGCGGTGCTTGTGCTGGCAGTCCTTCATGGCCCAGCGGTGCTTGTGCTGGCGGTCCTTCATGGCCCAGCGGTGCTTGTGCTGGCGGTCCTACATGGCCCAGCGGTGCTTGTGCTAGCGGTCCTTCATGGCCCAGCGGGGCTTGTGCTGGCGGTCCTTCATGGCCCAGCGGGGCTGGGGCTGGCGGTGGCCTCCTGGGCAGCTGGGCTGGGGCTGGCGATGGCCCCCTGGGCAGCTGGGCTCGGGCTGGCAGTGGCCTCCTGGGCAGCTGGGCTGGGGCTGGCGGTGGCCTCCTGAGCAGCTGGGCTGGCGGTGGCCTCCTGGACAGCTGGGCTGGGGCTGGCGGTGGCCTCCTGGGCAGCTGGGCTGGGGCTGGCGGTGGCCTCCTGGACAGCGGGGATGATGGCGGTCTTCTCCGCCGTGCAGCTCTTCCCAGACTTGCTGGGTTTCTTGTGGCCCTTCCCCACCTTGGGAGGTGTCACAGCTGACTCCACACTTGCCACCGGGACCTCTGGGAGTGGCTTTGGTGGCTGGAGTCTTCCCCCTCTCCCGCCGGGCACTGGCCAACTTCTGATGCTTCACAGGTGGGGGACTGGCTGTGCAGTGGCTCCGTGCCACACTGGCTGTCCTGGTGGCCGGTGCACTCCACATACCGGTGACTAGAGGCACCCCTGGTCCCGGAGATGTTGTGGCTGAGGTGCTACTTCGGGACCTATGAGATGGACGGGGTGGGGGAGGTGTGGGAAAAAGGTCAAGGCTGGACATGAAATATTTCTTGGACACCCTGGGACGGGTAGCTGGAGGGGGTTTGGGAGTGGAGGAAGAGGTGGTGGTAGTAGGAGGTGTACGTTTGGTGACTTTGGGTGCAGGTGCATGCGCTGGAGGCTGTCGTGAGGTGGATGGCTGTTGGGTGGGTGTGTGGCTGCGTTTGTGTATCTTGGGAGGGGGTGTCACAGACACACTGGGAGAGGACACAGGGGACATGTGAATGGTAGTGGGGTGGTGACTGCACGTGAGCGGGGTGTGCTGGTGGGTGTGCTGGTGAGGGACGTAGTGGCTGTAGAGGTAGTGCATGCAGGTGTGAGTGTAGATGAGACTGGGAGGGAGGAGGGAGACGACGAGGAGGGGGACATAGTGGAGGCAGTGGATGTTGGTGTGTCTGCATGTGTGTGTTGCTTGCGTGAGTGCCTGTGGGATGTGTGGTACTTATGTTTGCCTGAGCTTCCCTTGTGTGTTGAGGTGTGTGCCTGATGGTCTGATGGTGTGCTTGGGATAGGCTGAGGTACAGGGGATAGGGTCTGGGTGGAGGAAGTTGGAGGGGGGAGGCTAGAGACAGGGACAATGCCTGCCATCAGTGCTGAGCCCAGAGTTTGAAAAGCTTGGTGAAGGGCCGCCTGACCAGAATGAATGCCCTCCAGGAATGCATTAGTTTGTTGCAACTGCCTTTCTACACCCTGGATGGCATTCAAACTGCGTCACACATACCTAGGCCTAGTCTCAACACACATACAGGCCACCTTTTGTGTATGATTGGTGTTCTGTGTAAACTGTGGGTACGTACCTCTGAGTTGTTTGACTCTGTGCTTGCTGTTGTCCTTCATAGGCACCGTCCGCTGGGACATGTGAGGAGATGGCGGCATCCTCCGGTGTACCGACCGTTGGTGGACCTGTCGACAATGGAGGAGCAACATTTGATAATCACCTACAGGCTTGACCATGCCACAATCCAGGAACTGTGTACCCAGTCGGAGCCAGGCCTGATGTCAGCAATCCGCCATCCCACAGGAATCCCCCCTCAAGTGCAGGTGCTGTCAGTGCTCCATTTCCTTGCAAGTGGCTCTTTTCAAACAACTGTGGCCATGGCATCAGGGATGTCCCAGCCTATGGTTTCCAACTTATTGTCCAGAGTGTTATCTGCCCTTCTGAAACACATGCAGAGCTACATCGTTTTCCCTCAGGTGGAGGATTTGCCAACAGTGAAAGGTGATTTCTATGCCCTGGGACACATGCCCAACATCACAGGTGCCATTGATGGGACCCATGTAGCTTTGGTCCCCCCCGACAGGAGTGAACAGGTGTACAGAAACCAGAAGAGTTATCATTCTATGAATGTACAGATGGTATGTTTTGCAGACCAGTACATCTCCCATGTGAATGCCATGTTCCCTGGCTCAGTGCATGACGCCTACATCCTGCAGAATACCAGCATCCCTTATGTGATGGGTCAACTCCAGAGGCACCGTGTGTGGCTATTAGGTGAGCACCTGGAAGCAAGTCAGTGGGAATTGTTGTCTGGGTCTGGGGTTATCCCTCCAGGTTAGTGTGTGTCTAACAGTTGCCCCTCACCATTTGCAGGTGACTCTGGTTACCCCAACCTTTCATGGCTACTGACCCCAGTGAGGAATCCCAGGACCAGGGCAGAGGAACGCTACAATGAGGCCCATGGGCGAACTAGGAGGGTGATCGAGCGGACCTTTGGGCTCCTGAAGGCCAGGTTCAGGTGCCTCCATATGACAGGTGGATCCCTATTCTACTCACCAAAGAAGGTGTGCCAGATCATCGTGGCCTGCTGTATGCTTCACAACTTGGCTTTGCGACGACAGGTGCCTTTTCTGCAGGAGGATGGTCCAGATGGCGGTGTTGTGGCAGCTGTGGAGCCTGTGGACAGTGATGAGGAGGAAGCAGAGGAAGAAGACATGCACAACAGGGACTCAGTGATCCAGCAATATTTCCAGTGAAACACAGGTAAGAATACAATCCTGCCTACTACATGTACTTTTACACTACTACCTCTCTCCTGTCTGTCGTTTTCACCCAGTGTATGGTCAATGAGTTGTCACTTTCTGTTACGGTTTCACAGATGTGGGTCCCACTGTGTGACATCTGCTTAAATTCCTCATGGACTAGAGCTGTGTGACATAGGTATGTTGACATTACTATTTCAAATATGTTTTGTCATTGTAATTGCTAATACACTATTTCGAAATCACAGACAGACTCCAGATCATTTTGTGCTTTAGGTGTGTTTATTTAAATGCAAAATATTGGAGGGGGTAGTGAAATGGTGAGGGGTGATGGCGGAGGAGTGTCCATGGCAGAGTCCAGTCTATTAGTCTCACAGCTGCATTGCCCATATGGGCATAGGAAGTGGAGCTGGGGCAATTTAATTATGGACAGGGTGACAAAGTGGGACAGTAGGATGACAATCAGGGTGGTCTCATTTCTTGGCGGGGGTCTTGGCATCGTTCTCTGTCTTGTTCCTGGATCTCAGGGACCGTTTGTGGGGTGGTTCTCCCTCTGCAGGGGGTGGGGTGCTGGTGTGGTGGTCCTGTGGCAGGGCGTCCTGTCCACTAGTGCCGGCGGAGGTGGTGGGTAGTTCATCGTCCATGCTAGTGTCAGGGGCCCCTTATAGTGCCACAGTGTCCCTCCTGGTGTTGAGTACTTCCTTCAGCACCCCTACGATGGTGCCCAGGGTGGAGCTGATGGTTCTGAGTTCCTCCTTGAAGCCCGTATACTGTTTCTCCTGCATGCGCTGGGTCTCCTGAAACTTGGCCAGTGCCGTTGCCATTGTCTCCTGGGAGTGGTGGTATGCTTCCATGATGGAGGAGAGGGCCTAGTGGAGAGTGGGTTTCCTTGGCCTGTCTGCCCCCTGTCGCACGGCAGCCCTCCCAGTTCCCCTGTGTTCCAGTGCCTCCGTCCCCTGGACCGTGTGCCCACTGCCCCCAGGTCCCTGTTGTTGTTGGGGTGGTGGGTTATCCTTGGTTCCCTGTAGTGGTGGACACACAGCAGATTGATGTGTCCTGGGGACGGAGGTATGGGCCTGCTGGGTGGGTGCTGTGCTGGTGTTTCCAGAGGGGGGAAGGTCTGTGGTGGCCTGTGCCTGTGTGAGGGGAACCGACTGTCCTGAGGTCCCCGATGGTCTGGGCTGGTCATCTAGATCCAGTTGGACAGAGGTGCTGTCATCACTGTGGGCCTCTTCTGTTGGTGGTGTGGACATGTGTGGACCCTCCTGTCCGGTGACATTGGGTAGGGGTCCTGCAGGGGTATAAAAGGATGTTTGTTAAATCTGTGTGTGTAATGGTGTGCAATGGGTTTGTGACCGTGTACCCCAGTGCTAGCATTCCTGTGTGGGAGCTTGTGTGATGGTGGTTTAGGGGGGTGTATGTGCAGTGGCCATGCTTTGGTGATGGGTGTCCATGCTTTGTAGTTGCATGCAGGGCTTGGTGTTGGGATGTGTGGTTTGTGATGTTGGGACATTTGTGAGAAGCTGGGGTGCTGGGGGTGAGGGTGGGGGTATGTGATAGCATGCAGGTAGGGTGGGGGATGTAATAATAAAGCTTTGACTTACCAGAGTCCATTCCTCCACCTACTCCTGCGAGGCCCCCAGGATGCAGAATCGCCAAGACCTGCTCCTCCCATGTTGTTAGTTGTGGGTGAGGAGGTGGGGGTCTGCCGCCAGTCCGCTGAACCGCCAGGTGGTGTCTTGAGACCACAGAACGCACCTTCCCCCGTAGGTCGTTCCACCTCTTCCTGATGTCCTCCCAGTTTCTTGGGTGTTGTCCCACTGCGTTGACCCTGTCCACTATTCTGCGCCATAGCTCCATCTTCCTAGCTATGGATGTGTGCTGCACCTGTGATCCGAATAGCTGTGGCTCTACCCGGACAATTTCCTCCACCATGACCCTGAGCTCCTCCTCCGAGAACCTGGGGTGTCTTTGCCATGCCATGGGGTGGTGTAGGTGATGTGTTGGGTGGAGTGTGTGGTGATATGCAGTGGTGTGTTGTGTGAGGTGCGTGGAAGTTGTGTGGGTGATGGTGTTCTTGCTGGTGGTGTCTCTCTGTCCTTCTTTCTGAATTTTTTGTCGTGGGGGTTTGTGGGTGTGTGTTTTATATTGCAATGGGTGTGTGGGAGTGGTGTGTGTATGTGTCTCAGGTGTGTGTATTTTGAATTGTCCAATCTGGTTGTGTTTTGTAAATGTGTGTGTATTTTGAGCGTGGCGGTGTGTACCGCCAATGGAATACCGCGGTTGAAACACCGCCGCGTGGATTCGTGTGTCATGATAGTGTGGCCGTATTTCTGTTGGCGTGATGGTGGAGGATTTGTTATCGCCAGTTTATCACTGACCTTTGGTGTGGCGGACTTGTGTGGGTGTCTGAATTTTGGCGGATTCAGAGATGTGGGTCATAATAGCTGTGGAGGAGTTCCGCGGCCACGGCGGTGTGTTGACGGTCTTCTGCACGGCGGTAAGCGGCTTTTACCACCAATGTTGTAATGACCGCATGAATGTAGTGGCGTGCAGTGGAGTGGCATAAAGGGGGTCATTCCAACTTTGGCGGGCGGCGCCAAAGTTCCCCCATCGAAAGACCGCTCCGCGGTCAAAAGACCGCAGGGGTCATTTCAACTTTCCCGCTGGGCCGGCGGGCGACCGCCAAAAGGGTGCCCAGCGGGAAAGACCCTGCAACAAGGAAGCCGGCTCCGAATGGAGCCGGCGGAGTTGCAGGGGTGCGACGGGTGCAGTGGCACCCGTCGCGATTTTCACTGTCTGCAAAGCAGACCGTGAAAATCTTTATGGGGCCCTGTTAGGGGGCCCCTGCACTGCCCATGCCAGTGGCATGGGCAGTGCAGGGGCCCCCAGGGGCACCCCGACACCCGTTCCCGCCATCCTGTTTCTGGCGGTGTAAACCGCCAGAAACAGGCTGGCGGGAAGGGGGTCGGAATCCCCATGGCGGCGCTGCAAGCAGCGCCGCCATGGAGGATTCCCTGGGCCAGGGGAAAACCGGCGATTAAACCGCTGGTTCCCCTTTTCTGACCGCAGCTTTACCGCCGCGGTCAGAATGTCCCTGGAAGCACCGCCAGCCTGTTGGCGGTGCTTCCGTTGCCCTCCACCCTGGCGGTCAGAGACCGCCAGGGTTGGAATGAGGGCCAAAGTGTATTAGCTTATAGTGCAGTAGCATACAGTGGTGTGGCGTGCAGTGAAGTGGTATAGACTGGAGTGATTTATTGTATGGTGCAGTAGAGTATAATAGCATACAGTAGAGTTTCATATAGTGGAGGTGGGTAGAGTAGAATACCATACATTAGAGGGGCAAAGATTGAAGTGGCATACAGTATAACATTACAGAATGAAGTAGTGTACAGTGGAATAGCATAGAGTGGAGTACAGTGGAGTGGCTTAGAGTGGAATAGCATAAAGTGAAATAATAGAGTAGAAGAGCAAAGAGTGGAGTGGTGTAGACTGGAAGAGTGTACAATGGAGTGGTGTAGAGTGCAATAGCATGTAGTGGAGTGGCATAGAGTGGAGTCCAATGGACTAGTGTAGAACAGATTGGTGTAGAGTGGAGTGGTGTATACTGGAGTGGTGTGGAGTGGAGTAGACTATAGTGGAATGGGAGTGTAGTGGTGTACAGTACCATCATTTTGGCTACGATTGGTGAACTGCTGTACAATTACTTCCTTGTTCACAACACCCAGCCATTGGTATGCATCTGTAACCTTGCATACCATTTCTTCATTAACACAATGGTTTGTGAGATATCAAATGACCTCCTGATGTCCCTGTTAGCGATTATTACGACTGGGTCTAATGATGCGGTTTTGCATCAATATATGTAACCTTTGCTTTTTTTAAGTGAAAGTTCACTTAAAAAAAACAAAGGTTACTGGGACGTTATAGTTAGGTTCACATTTTAAATGTACAAAACCATAGAAATTCACCTGTTATAGTTAGAGTTATTTCAAGTAACTATAACTCATGCCGTAAGGTCACTATAACTCGCCCCCCGCCATGCGCAGTTTTTCATCAAAACGTTTACTGCAAATATTATATTGAATTATCAGTAATGTTATCAAAGGTGTCATGAGTGCCATAATTTGTGGGGTAATTAGCAGTGCATTGCATGGGTGCGAGTTATGGTTACCTTAGGGCACGTGTTTTTATGAAATTCTGCAGTATTACATATTAGGTAGCGCAGATGGTATGCAGATGCCACTATATATATATATATATATATATATATATACCAAAAATAATTATTTACCAAAGTGTCTTCATCATGGCCAAATTGAAAAAACCTGCACTCTTCCCCAGCTGCACTTAAAAAAAACCCTTGTTAATGAACATAAAAGAAATACTACGCCACATGGGATAATTCCAGAGAATTTTTTTGAAATTTGTTTTTTTTCTTTTTCCTCTAAAAGGACATTTTTTTTAAAGTAATTTTTTGAAAAGGAATTTTTTTTAAAGAAATTATTTTAAAAGAAATTTTTCAAAATGGGGACCACTCAATAAATACTGAAATATATTTTGAAATTTAAATTAAACAATGGTGAGAATTAATATCAAATCACCCAGTTCTAAACCAAATAAACACGATCTCCCCAAACCATACATAAATGTCAAAGACATGTTTTTAAGAATTGCATAAAAATAATAATTTCGGGGGTGCAAAAAACATTTGAGAGTAGTCCTCCAACCAAAAAAAGTACTTAATCAAAAGGATAATAATACACACATATCTCAATATTGCAAATTATGATTAATGTAAAAGTGCCTAAACGCAGAGAACAGCGAAATGAAGGTTAACAGTAATTGGTATTCACATTTGTCCAACATGCACATAAGGCTCCTCATCCTCATTGAGGCCCCCCGGTGTCTTAGACCCAAGAAGGATAATATATTCTGATTGACCAATGTCTCGCCACAGGGTAAGAAGTGTCATAATTCCTAATGACCGTATAATGTTCCAAAAGCCTCTTTTTAACAGGGCCAATAGTACTGCCAACATACTGCAAACCACAAGGGCATTGTAATACATAGATACAGTAATCCGAGACACATGAAATAGCCTTGTTAATACTTTTAATCTCACCAAATACTGTTTTGTATGTTTTAACATTTCTGCTATTCCTGCATGCCTTGCACCCGCCACACTTATAAACACCCTTCTTCTGGTTGAACCAACTCATGGAGCTGTTCTCTTGTCGTCGTGGATAACTGTGCACCAAAATATCCTGCAAGGATTTTGCCTTGCGAAAAGTAAATTGAGGACAGGGAGATAACGTTTTCCCAATAATGGGATCATTCTTCACTAGATGCCAATGTCTCATCACTATCCTCCTGACCATCGGACTAGCCATATTATAAGTCGTGATCATCCTCCTTTCAGGGTTGGAATTATTTTTCTTTGCTGTTTTAACCAATAAAGCATCCCTCTTGAGATTAGTCACTTTCTCACAAGCCATACATAACACCTTCTCAGGATAACCCCAAGCTCGTAATCTGCTCACCACCCTACTCTCCATTTAAATATATGATACTATTTATATATATGTATATATAGTATCTGCGTATCATCTGTGCCACCTAATATGTAATATTGCCAATTTTCATAAAAACCCGTACCCTAAGGTAACCATAAGTCGCACCTGTACCATGCACTGCTAATTACTCCACAAATTAAGGCACTCATTACAGCTTTGATAACATTAACCTCTCTGCTGCCAGGCCATTTCCCCCCTCAGGTGCAAGGCCTTTTTTTTGGCTATTTGGGACAGTTCGCACTTATGCCCTCATATCTTTTTGTCCACATAAGCTACCCACACCAAATTTGCATCCTTTTTCCCAACATCCTAGGGATTCTAGAGGTACCTAGAGTTTGTGGATTCCCCTGAAGGAGACCAAGAAATGAGCCAAAATGCAGCAAATCTTTTTTTTTTAAATGGGTAAAAAGGGCCACAGAAGAAGGCTTGTGGCTTGTGGTTTTTCCCTTGAAAATGGCATCAACAAAGGGTTTGTGGTGCTAAAATCACGATCTTCCCAGCTTTTGGGAACAGGCAGACTTGAATCAGAAAACCACATTTTTCAACACACGTTTGGCATTTTACTGGGACATACCCCTTTTTTACTATTTTTTGTGCTTTTAGCCTCCTTCCAGCTACTGACAGAAACCAATGCTGGATCCCAGAAAGCTAAACATTTCTGAAAAGTAAACAAAATTCTGAATTCAGCAAGGGGTCATTTGTGTAGACCCTACAAGGCTTTGCTACAGAAAATAATAGCTGAAATAAAAAAATATTGAAATTCAGCTGAAAAAAACAGCCATTTCTCTCCACGTTTTACTCTGTAACTTTTTCCTGTGATGCCAGATTTTTTAAAGCAATATACTGTTACGTCTGCTGGACTCTTTTGGTTGTGGGATATATAGGTCTTGTAGGTTCATCAAGAACCCTAGGTCCCAGGGGCCAGTAGATGAGCTGCACCTTGCAATGGGTTTTCATTGTCTCCGAGTATACAGCAATTCATTTGGTGAAATGTAAAGACTGAAAAAATAGGTATCAACAAAACCTATGTATTTTCAAAATGGGCACAAGATAAGGTGTTGAGAAGCAGTGGTTATTTGCATATCTCTGAGTTCGGGGGTCCCCATACTAGCATGTGAATTACAAGGCATTTCTCAAATAGACGTCTTTTTTACACACTGCCTTACAGTTAGAAGGAAAAAATGTAGAGAAAGATAAGGGGCAATAACACTTGTTGCAAAGTGTCTAGCTTTGGTTTTTGGCCTCCAGCTCAGCCGGCACATAGGGAAAACTGTGCATTTTTTTTAACTAGACACCTAGGGGAATCCAAGGTGGGGTGACTTTTGGGGCTCTCATCAGGTTCTGTTACGCAGAATCCTTTGCAAACCTCAAAATTTGGTAAAAAAAACACTTTTTCCTCACATTTCGGTGACAGAAAGTTCTGGAATGTGAGAGGAGCCACAAATTTCCTTCCACCTAACATTCCCCTAAGTCTCCCGATAAAAATGGTACCTCACTTGTGTGGGTAGGCCTAGTGCCCGCAAAAAGAAATGCCCCAAAACACTACGTGGACACATCAAAATTATCACATACAAAACTACCTGTTTTTGCCGGGGGCACCTGCGTTTTTGGTCCTGGGCACAGTAGCCATATAGGGAAACCTACCAAATACAAACTTTTCTGAAAACTAGACACCCGAGGGAGTCTAGGGAGGTGTGACTTGCATGGCTTCCCTCAGTGTTTTCTTACCCAGAATCCTCAGCAAATCTCAAATTTAGCTAAAAAGTCACATTTTTCTCACATTTCTGTGTGGGATTACCGCACCGGGACAAATTTCCTAACACCCAACGTTCCCGTCCTCTCCCTATAGAAAGGATACCTCACTTGTGTAGGTGGGTCAAGTGCCTATGACAGGGAAGAAATTCTAGGCTGACAAGTGGGGCAGAATTTTTATCGGTATAGATGCGCCAATGCTGGGTGGTAGGAATTTTGTGGATTCCTGCAGATTCCGGAAGGTTCCATCACAAAAATGTGGGAAAAATGTGTGATTTCCAGCAAAGTTGGAGGTTTGCAGGGCATTGTGGGTGAGAAAATGGTGCTGTGTGCATGTGAAGCACACCACCCTGGACTCACCCAGATGTTTAGTTTTCAGATGTGTCTAGGTCTTGTGGATTTTTCCACATGGCAGCGTCCCAAAGTCCAAAAAGTGGAGCCCTCACCATTCCAAGTGAGACGATTTTGAGAATTAGACAAGCTCTCATGGCCCAAATGTGAAACCAAAACCCAAAATAATTAAATGTCCCCTAGCTTGCCGTGGGATAAGATGTTTTATTGTGCGGGGGAGAGCTGAAAGACTGTTACCCCCTTCAGTTGGGGTGGGGCATAACCATGCCCATACTGGTTGGTAGCCACCAGCCCACTATTTATCTTTTATTCCCTGGCATCTAATTAGTTTTCTGCCCACCTGGGGTTTGGATCGGGGGTAATTGCCCCATCTGCCCACCGGTGGGCAGAACAGCTGTGGCCACATTTTTTTGGGGTGGGTGTATGGCCATACCTCCACCCACTTTAAAAAAAAAAAAAAATCTTCCCTGGTCTCTGGTGGGCTTTCTGCCCCCCTGTGGGGCAGACAGGCCTTCCAAAAATAGGCCGATCTGCCCCCAAGGGGGACAGATATGGCCCACAGTAATGCGCCCCCATGGGGATCGACTCTTGCCCAAGTGGCTGCTCCCAAACAAAACACACACATACCCACCCACCAGTCCCTTGTGCCTAAGTGGTTTCTGCCCCCAAAGGGGGCAGAAATGGCCATAAAAAAAAAAAATTCCCCAGGGGAGCGACCCTTTGCTAGGGGGTCGGTCCCCATGTCTGAAAAAATAAAACAAAAAAATTAATAAAATGACACCTGGTGCTCAGAGGTTTCTGCCCCCCTTGGGGGCAGATCGGCCTAATTACAATATGCTGATGTGCTCCCAAGGGCGGGGGGGCAGAAATGGCGTAAAACAAATTAGCCCTCCCCAAAGGGAGTGACCCTTGCTTAATGGGTTGCTCCCTTTGCGTGAAATTGACAAAAAAAACCTGGTGTCTAGTGGTTTCTGCCTCCCTGGGTGGCAGATTGGCCTAATAGAAATAGGCCAATCAGCCCTCAAGGTGGGAAGAACTGGCCTAAAAATAATTTCCCCTACAGGGAAGCGACCCTTACCTAAGGGATCGCTCCCCTTATAAAGATAAACAAAAACAAATATCCCTGGCATCTAATGATTTCTGCCCCCCCCAGGACCGATCGGTCTAATTACAGTAGGCCTATCTGCCCCCAGGGAGGCCAGAAAAGGCCTTAAAAAATGCCCCCCCCAGGGAGCAACCCATGCCCAAGGGGTCACTCCCCTTATTCATATATATTTTAAAAAAAAACTCCATGGTGTCTATTGGTTCCCCCCGCCCTTGGGGGCAAATTGGCCTAATAAAAATAGGCCGATCTGCCCCCAAGGGGGGCAGACATGGCCTAAGGACAATTTGTCCCCCAGGTAAGAGACCCTTGCCTAAGGGGTCGCTCCTGATAATAAAAATAAAATCTAAAAAATATATCCCTGGTGTCTAGGGGTTTCTGCCCCCTCTGGGGGCCGATCGGCCTAATTATAATAGGCCAATCTGCCCCCAGGGGGGACAGAAATGGCCTTAAGTTAATTTGCCACCCTGGGGAGCGACCCTTGCGCAACGGGCCACTCCCCATATTCAGTTACCTAAAAAAGAACAATTCCCTGGTGTCTAGTGGGCATTTCTGCTGCCCGATCGCATCACAATCGGGCAGTAGAAATGCTGAGAGAGACATGAAAGGAGAGGAAAGGCCTTTCCTCTCCTTTCATGCCTCACCCGCCTCATCACGTGATCGGAGGAGAAATGCTTTTGGAGAGGTAGGCCTCTGATGACGACAGCGCATGATCGCACGCTGACATCATCAGACGCCACAGGGGGGTAAAGGGGAGGTAAGGGTGGAAGGGGAAGCAATTCCCTCTTCATCCCTTCCCAGGGGAGAGGGGTGCTTGGCCATCCGGGGAGCCCTAGCCCCGAGGGCCCATAGCAGGACGAGCTGGTCTCGTCCTCAGCACCGGGCAACCGTGGCCGAGGGCGAGACCATTTTGTCCTAGGCACCCAGGGGGTTAATGATACATATATACATGTTTTTGAAAAAATAAATAAATACTATTTCCTAACTATAATGTACCTGTAAACTTCGTTTTTTGTCAGTGAATTTCTATGGTTTTTCTAACGTAAAGTAATTTTCATTACTATGTTATTCCAACCACCACCACTGTTTCTATAAATAAGTCAAAAATTAAAAAACAAAAAATAAAGAAATAAAATTAATATTAACAATCCAAAGTAAACAATAGTAAGGAAAGTGTTTAAATTTGGATGAGTCAAATTTACTATTCCCACTCCAACATAAGCAGAAGCAGGGAAAGTACTGGACTTTGCAGGGGTTAGATTTACTACTCCCAGTCAATTTTGAGCAACAGAAGAGAAAGTGTTTTACTTTGGAAAGGGTCAAGTTTACTATTCCCATTCCAACATAAGTGAAAGCAGACAAAGTGCTGGACTTTGGAAGGGCTAGTAGATTTACTATTCCGTCATTCGTTGAAGATGAATTACCATAAAAAAATAAAAATACACATTTTATATTACTAAATAAACAAAAAAAAAATAGAAAATACAAAAATATTACATATAACCCACTTCCCTTCCCTACCCAAAAACACAAATTGAAGTAATAAAAAAACATTGTTATTGAAATAGTTATAAAATAAAACAATTACAATTAAAACACATAATAAATATAAAATAGTTTCAAATTCTATATTTAAATAATCTGATCATGCAAATAAGTGATTTAAAACAATAATTAAAATAACAATCAAACAATTCATTATCAATCAGTAATTAAATTAACATAAAAATAAAATACAAATGTAAAATACAAGTTTATATTTTAAATAACTTTCCACTCTAATCCCCAACAAACAAATCAACCTGCTACTGAATTAAAAATTATTTCAATTTATACAAAGTAAATTTCACATTAGAAATTACAAACTATACATAAAATCATAATACTAATAACCTATGTAAATATAATAACTAATAAGTAGTAAGTTAATTAGAAAACAATATTTTATACAACCTCACTAAAGAAAACAATATTATATATAACAATATTTTTAAAACAACATTATATACCTAAAAATACATTACTCTTATGTTGTATATTCTGTCACACAATATTTTTGAGTTGAAGATATTTTTGACACAATATCCCTGTATCATGATATTTTATGCAATATTTTGCTGGACATCTTACTAGCTGCCATCTTGCAGGGGAACCAAAAAGTGAAACCAGAAGTTGTTGGTTTTAGGGAGGTGTGGAGTCATTAATTATGTTTCTTGAAAGTAAGAGGGTCACAGACGGATGGCAGAATCAAAAATGTGGAGATGTGGTTTGATAAAATGGAATGACTGTTGTGGGACAGTCAGGACCAGAGTGTCTTAAAAGACAGGTCTTCTCTAGCCACTAATAACAAAATGAACAATTAATGGATCAGCTAGATAATGCTGAAAATAGAATCAGAAGGAACAAGATGCACATGATACGTATCCCAGAACATGATACGTATCCCAGAACAAGAAGAAAATGCCCAGGAAATGAAAAGGTTCATAGAAGGACTCTTCACAATCCTGAATGTCTCAGAGAATACCAGATTTAAAGTAATAAGGACACACTTTGCCCTCTGAAGAAAACCGAATCTGCCCAGCTGAGGGTGATCTTGGGATGCATTTTGAAGTATCTTACTAAACGAAACGTTCTACATGAAGCATGGAAGGAGGGAACAAAACTGGAGTATAACAAAAGACACATCTACTTGGATAATGATTACACCATGGTAGTACTGAAAAAACGACATGCGCTAAGGTACACAAGTTAAGGATCACTCTATTTTTGGCTATGTAGGAAGCGGCGGGTCCCCACTCAGATAAACATGATGTTTCATTTTCCGAATGTTTGCTTTTAATGGAGTACATTGTTTTTTGGATCCATCTGACTATTGCTTTTCGACAACCCCTATGCTGTACTCTGCTTGTTGTGTTATCATTAGAGGAAAGTGTTTACCTGCAGTAATATTTGTCATTCCAGGCTAATAAAGGGGCAATCTATATGATACATCTTTAAAGTGGCTTTTCCTGAAGAAGGCGTCTACTGCCGAAACGCGCGTACAAGTGATTCAAGCCACATGGATGAAGAATTAAATAAACATTGAGAATTGGAACATACGTTTGTAAATATTTGATGTTATGGAGTTGTACATCCAATTGATTGCGATATATTGATGAATAAATAAGAGGAGGAAAGAAATGATATAATAATATTCCTTGTAAAATGTAGAACTTTGCTATTCATGTTTTCTTGTATTTCTCTACAATATATATGAACAAGTTTATCATGGCATTTTAGCATGTGAATATGTCACACTACATATATATGCAATTATCTGGGTAGACACACTAGCATTATTTAAGTTAAAGGTCCATGATGGAGGCATGGCCTGACAAGATGGCCGCGAGGACGTGATCCCCGAGCTCTCTCTCCCAATACAGAGGTTGTCCTCCATAAATCCTACCTAATCCTGTCCCTAGCTAATTCCATCTCAGGTACGAGGCGTGTAGTGGCTGGGGAGCCTGGTGCCCCCGGAGAGGAGCCTTCCTTGACCCTAGGGTAGGTCGCTCCCCCTGCCGCTGCAGCTCCACCAGCCCAGGCTCCTGACACCTCCCAGCAAGACCTGCTAAAACCGTAAGTACTCCCCCCGCCCGCCCAGCCCCTCGCCCAGCCCCGCGCTACTCACCTCTCTTTCACTGAACTTCTGTCTTCTGCCTTCCGCTCTCTCCTCCAACCTTTCTCCGCACCTCTGCTGTCCATTTCCCTTCGCTCTCTGCTCCTTCTTCTGGTAGCCATCTTCCTCCGCTCTCTGCTCCTCTTCTGCAGCCCACTTGCTGCGTGTTCTGCTCTTCCTCTGTGCCCCGCTCCTCTTCCTCACCACGTTCTCTTCCTGCTTTGCTCTTCATCTGTGTTCTTCTTCTTTTCTCCTCTTCCTCACCGCGTTCTCTTCCTGCTTTGCTCTTCATCTGTGTTCTTCTTCTTTTCTCCTCTTCCTCACTGCGTTCTCTTCCTGCTTTGCTCTTCATCTGTGTTCTTCTTTTCTCCTCTGCACCCCGTCCTGTGTTTTCTTTCTTCATCTGTGTTCTTCTTTTCTCCTCTGCACCCTGTCCTGCGTGTTCTTTCTTCCTCTGTGTTCTTCTTCTTTTCTCCTCTTCCTCACCGCGTTCTCTTCCTGCTTTGCTCTTCATCTGTGTTCTTCTTTTCTCCTCTGCACCCCGTCCTGCGTGTTCTTTTCTTCTTCTGTACTCTTCTCTGCCTGTTCCTTTTCTTCCTCTGTGGCCTTCTCCTCATCTTCTGGACGCTTCCCTCCACTGCTTCTCTGGTCTCTCCTCTTCTGCTTGACTCTTCTCTCCTCTTCTGCTTGACTCTTCTCTCCTCTTCTTCTCTCCTCTTCTTCTTGACTCTTCTCTCTTCTCTCTTGACTCTTCTCTCTCCTCCTCTTCTGTTCTTTCTGACTCCTCTCCTCCTCTGTAATCCCCCCTTCCCTATCTTTTCTCCCTTCCCCTCTACCTGACCCCCCCACCCTCCGCTTTCCCGCCGCCACCTCCTGCTCGGCCCGCCCCCCCCCCTGCTCCCATTTGTCTCCCGCCTCCTGCCCCCAGCTGACCCCTCCCCCCCTCTTATTGCGGCCGCTGCGCGGCAGAGTCAACGACCCTTGACCCTAGGGTAGGTCGCTCCCCCTGCCGCTGCAGCTCCACCAGCCCAGGCTCCTGACACCTCCCAGCAAGACCTGCTAAAACCGTAAGTACTCCCCCGCCCAGCCCCTCGCCCAGCCCCGCGCTACTCACCTCTCTTTCCCTGAACTTCTGTCTTCTGCCTTCCGCTCTCTCCTGCAACCTTTCTCCGCACCTCTGCTGTCCATTTCCCTTCGCTGTCTGCTACTTCTTCTGGTAGCCATCTTCCTCCGCTCTCTGCTCCTCTTCTGCAACCCACTTGCTGCGTGTTCTGCTCTTCCTCTGTATTTCGCTCCTCTTCCTCACCGTGTTCTCTTCCTGCTTTGCTCTTCATCTGTGTTCTTCTTCTTTTCTCCTCTTCCTCACCGCGTTCTCTTCCTGCTTTGCTCTTCATCTGTGTTCTTCTTCTTTTCTCCTCTTCCTCACTGCGTTCTCTTCCTGCTTTGCTCTTCATCTGTGTTCTTCTTTTCTCCTCTGCACCCCGTCCTGCGTTTTCTTTCTCCATCTGTGTTCTTCTTTTCTCCTCTGCACCCCGTCCTGCGTGTTCTTTCTTCATCTGTGTTCTTCTTTTCTCCTCTTCCTCACCGTGTTCTCTTCCTGCTTTGCTCTTCATCTGTGTTCTTCTTCTTTTCTCCTCTTCCTCACCGCGTTCTCTTCCTGCTTTGCTCTTCATCTGTGTTCTTCTTTTCTCCTCTGCACCCGGTCCTGCATTTTCTTTCTTCATCTGTGTTCTTCTTTTCTCCTCTGCACCCCGTCCTGCGTGTTCTTTCTTCATCTGTGTTCCTCTACATTTCTCCTCTTCCTCACCGCGTTCTCTTCCTGCTTTGCTCTTCATCTGTGTTCTTCTTTTCTCCTCTGCACCCCGTCCTGCGTATACTTTTCTTCTTCTGTACTCTTCTCTGCGTGTTCCTTTTCTTCCTCTGTGGCCTTCTCCTCATCTTCTGGATGCTTCCCTCCTCTGCTTCTCTGGTCTCTCCTCTTCTGCTTGACTCTTCTCTCCTCTTCTTCTTGACTCTTCTCTCCTCTTCTGCTTGACTCTTCTCTCTTCTTCTTCTTGACTCTTCTTCTTGACTCTTCTCTCTTCTCTCTTGACTCTTCTCTCTTCTCTCTTGACTCTTCTCTCTCCTCCTCTTCTGTTCTTCCTGACTCCTCTCCTCCTCTGTAATCCCCCGTTCCCTATCTTTTCTCCCTTCCCCTCTACCTGCCCCCCCTCACCCTCCGATTTCCCGCCGCCACCTCCTGCTCGGCCCGCCCCCCTTCCCATTCGTCGCCCCGCCTCCCGCCCCCAGCTGACCCCGCCTCCTTGTTATGGCGGCCGCTGTGCGGCCGCGCCGCTGGCGTGCCAAAGGCAAGCCCGTCTCCGACCGTCCAAGGCTGGACCGCGCCCAGCGCCACGACCCCTGGCCCCCAGCACTCCCAAACCCCACAGCACCGCTACGACCCCAACTCCCTCCACGCTCTCAACCCAGGGCGCTCCAGAACCTGCTTCCAAGCCAACCTTAAACGCACCCATGGACCCTTCACATGCCTCACCTGCAAACTTACCTTCCACCGCGACTCCACCCTGCCCGCCAGCCCACGCGCCAACAGCCACCTCAAATGCATCCTGATCAACGCATGCTCCGTCCACAAGCATGCCATTGAACTATGGGACCTCCTGGACTCCACCGCACCGGACGTCGCCTTCATCACTGAGACCTGGATGAACGCCTCCTCGGCCCCCGACATCGCCATAGCCATCCCCGACGGCTACAAGATCCCCAGGAGAGACCGCACCAACCAAGTCGGTGGAGGAATCGCCATCGTCTTCAAGGACTCCATCAATGTCACCACCTCCACCGAAGACACCCCCCTCGCCGCCGAACACTTGCACTTCCAGATCCACACCGACCCCAGGACCACCCTCAGAGGAACTCTCATCTAAAGACCCCCTGGACCACGCGCCCTCTTCAGCGAATCTATCGCTGACTTCATCTCCCCGCACGCCCTTACCTCGCCGGACTACATCCTCCTCGGTGACCTCAACTTCCACCTGGAACAGAACAACGACCCCAACACCACCGCTCTGCTCGACAACCTCGCCAACCTCGGTCTCAATCAACTGGTGAACACCCCCACCCACATCGCCGGACACACGCTCGACCCCATCTTCTCCGCCAGCAACCACATATCCTTCAGCCACTCCTCCGTAATACACTGGACCGACCACAGATGTGTCCACTTCACCTTAAGACGCGAGAGTCTCCACCTCCGCACACAACCCATCCCACGCAGACATTGGAACAAAATCCCCACGGAACAGCTTCTCTCCACTCTCAGCGACAACCAACCCACCTTCTCCACCGACCCCAACGACGCAGCCCTCAGCCTCACGCATTGGATCACCAACTGCGCGGACAACCTCGCACCACTCAGACGTCTCCAAAGACAGACCAGCACCAGGAAACCTCAATGGTTCACAGACACCCTCAAGGAATCAAAAAAAACCTGCCGTACCCTCGAGAAAGCCTGGCGCAAGGACCACACCGCAGAAAACATGTCTTCCCTCAAAAAGGCCACCCGCGAACACCACCAACTGATCCACGCCACCAAAAGAACTTCCTTCACAGACAGACTGGACAAGAACACTCACAACAACAAATAACTCTTCAACATTGTCAAAGAGCTCTCCAATCCTAGCGCCAACTCCAACGCCATCACGCCCTCACAAGACCTCTGCAACTCCCTCGCCACCTTCTTCCATCGTAAGATCACCGACCTACACGACAGCTTCGGACCCAGCCAACCACCACAGAACCTGCAACCCCAGCCATCACCCTCAACACCTGGACTCACATCAGCACAGATGAGACCAAAGCTACCATGAACTCCATCCACTCCGGTGCCCCTTCTGACCCCTGCCCCCACTTCATCTTCAACAAAGCCGACAATATCATCGCCCCACATCTCCAGACCATCATCAACAGCTCGTTTGCTTCTGCCACCTTCCCCGAGAGCTGGAAACATGTAGAAGTCAACGCCCTACTGAAGAAACCTACGGCGGACCCCAGCGACCTGAAGAACTTCCACCCCATCTCGCTCCTCCCCTTCCCTGCCAAAGTCATAGAGAAGACCGTCAACAAGCAACCTACCAACTTCCTTGAAGACAACAACCTACTCGACCCCTCTCAGTCCGGATTCCGAGCCAATCACAGCACAGAAACCGCCCTCATCTCAGTCACAGATGACATCAGAACTCTGATGGACAACAGAGAAACAGTCGCCCTCATCCTCCTCGACCTATCGGCTGCCTTCGACACCGTCTGCCACCAAACCCTAACATCCCGCTTGCGCTCCACCGGTATCCAAGGACTGGCCCTGGACTGGATCTCCTCTTACCTCTCTAACCGTTCCCAAAGAGTCTACCTCCCTCCATTCCGCTCAGACCCCACCGAGATCATCTGCGGCGTCCCACAAGGCTCCTCGCTCAGCCCGACTCTCTTCAATGTCTACATGAGCCCCCTCGCCGACATCGTACGCAAACACAACATCAACATCACCTCCTACGCCGACGACACTCAGCTGATACTTTCCCTCACCAAGGACCCCACTGGCGCCAAGACCAACCTACAAGATGGAATGAAAGACGTCGCAGAATGGATGAAACTCAGCCGTCTGAAATTGAACTCAGAAAAAACGGAAGTCCTCATCCTCGGAAACACCCCATCCGCCTGGGACGACTCTTGGTGGCCCACGGCCCTAGGCACCGCACCAACCCCCTCAGACCACGCACGCAACCTCAGATTCATCCTGGACCCGCTTCTCACCATGACCAAACAAGTCAACGCCATATCATCTTCCTGCTTCCTCACCCTCCGCATGCTCCGAAAGATCTTCCGCTGGATCCCCGCCGACACCAGAAAGACTGTGACCCACGCCCTCGTCACATGCCGCCTGGACTACGGAAACACCCTATACGCAGGAACCACTGCTAAACTCCAGAAACGTCTGCAGCGAATACAAAACGCCTCCGCCCGCCTCGTCCTCGACATACCCCGCAACAGCCACATCTCCGCCCACCTGAGACACCTGCACTGGCTTCCCGTCAACAAAAGGATCACCTTCCGGCTCCTTACCCACGCACACAAAGCCCTCCACAACAAGGGTCCCGAATACCTCAACCGTCGCTTCAGTTTCTACACGCCCACCCGTCAACTTCGCTCCGCCAACCTCGCACTCGCCGCCATCCCTCGCATCCGCCGCACCAGGGCAGGTGGGAAATCCTTCTCCTACCTGGCGGCCAAGACATGGAATTCCCTCCCCACCAACCTCAGGACCACCCAGGACCACCTTGCATTCCGGAGGCAGCTCAAGACCTGGCTCTTCGAGCACCAGTAACCCCCTTCCCCTAGCGCCTTGAGACCCTCGCGGGTGAGTAGCACGCTTTATAAATGTTTTTTGATTGACTGATTGATTCCGGCTGCAGAGCGCGGCGTGAAGACTGCGATGGCCGGTGCAGGGGTGCCGGTGATCCTGCCAGCCAGGTGGGATTGGGCCCGACTGAGGCGAGCATCGGGGGTCCCAGTGGGCCCCCTTATATCGCCTGGAACTGCAGGGCTCTCGGCCATTGAGTGGACCCTCATGGGACGGCATCCCCGGTGGCGAAAGACCTGTGGCAGCCTCTGCCGGCCATGCGCTCCGCCCCAAATTGGAGACGTGGTGAAGGAGTTGGCAGAGCTGCGGGTGGCTTGCGCCCTCGGGGCGGGCGGCCCCTGTGTGAGCGGTGTGGAGGCCGGAAGAGTGAAAAGGCTGTGCAGAAAGGTGGAACGCTGGACAGCAGGGGAGAGCCCACTTCAGCAGTGAGCTCTGGCGACACGGGTTCAGGGAGGAGGTACGAGGACAATGACGTGAGACGCTTACAAGCCAGGGCAGTGGAATATGCCCTGAATTTCAGTGTGGGACCCCGGGGGTGCTTCACCGCCGGCGGGCGGCTCTCGAGTGAGCAAAGTGCCTGTTGCCTTGCGGGTTGCCCCTGGACTAGGGGCTGGTGGCAGTTGGAATCTAGAGAGGCGGGGCTCCCATTCCTTGCACAGTCTGGTGACAAAGGGGAGTGGCCACTGACCGGCCGGTGGACATCTCGGGGGCACCAGGTGAGTGGTGGCCGTACAGGGGCCCTGGGGGGGCGCCAGTGATTGGTTCCCCTACCCCCATCCAGGGAGAGGAGACGGTTTGGGGGCTCCAGCCGGTGGCTCCACCCGGGTGGCTGCTGGGCCCCACCGGATAACATATCCTGTGGAAAGAGGAGCTTGATTGCTCATGACTGACATCCTATTGCCCCCTGGTGGGGACGCCATGGGACTGCAGGGCCACAGACGGAGTGTGTGGATGGGGAAAGACAGAGGGGGGAAGGCAGCAGTTGTCACACTACCCCGTGACAACCTAAGCAGTGGCTCACGCGGCAGACAGGGGAAGGTGATGGAGATCCCTCCTGGGGGGACGTGGTGAACCCCTCAGGAGCGCATTTGATGCAGGCCATTCAGGGAGTTTGCTCCACATTGGAACACTGGATAGAGACTGTGTCCATTGACCTTAACTTACTGAGGGCAGACCTCCGCAAAGTCTAAGAGAAAGTTAACACAGCTGAAGCCAACATAGGGACCCTCCAGGGGGAAATGGTCTCACTGAAGAAGCAGATTACCACAATACGCACCGAAGTGGCCGAGCTTGGCAGGAGGGTGGAAGATGTGGAGGGCTGCTTCCGCCGCAAAAACATTCGGGTGCAGAGGTTCCCGGAGAAATCGCAGGGGACCTCGGTGGAGCAATTCCTGGAGAACTGTATCAGGTCGTCACTGCAGCCCCGTGGTCTGTCGGAGGTGTTTGTCATTGAAAGGGTGCACAAGGCTCTGGTTCTCTGCCCCCGCCAGGGGCCCCCCCGAGGGGCATTATCGCAAAAGTCCTCAATTACAGAAATTACAGAGATTGTATCCTGAGAGCGGCCTGTTAGCAGCAGGTCCCCCAATATGAAAATTGCCGTACTGCCATATTTCCTGACTATATCAAACAGGTGCAGGAACAGCGCAAATCATTCTTGGTAGCAAAACAGAAACTAACGGCCATGGGACTGACATACATGTTGTTGTGTCCTGCCAAATTGAAAGTCCTCCACAATGGCAAAGCCCACTTTTTTTTAAAAGCCACAGGAAGTGTGGGACTGGCTTGAAATTGGGGTGCCGGAGACCGTGGGCAGGGGCTGAGAGACCAGGAGAGGGAAAAGGACACGGGACGAGAGACCACGGAGAGCTCCTACTGATTTCGGCGGTGAGGCCCAGGAGCGAGACTCGTCGACCACTCAGAATCAGCATAGGGGAGGATGGCGCTATGCACATGTCGCAGTCGAGCTCCCAGGGGAAGGAGAGCTGGTCACCGGAGCGGGGATCCTTGGGGATGGGGTTTTGGCTTGCACAGCCGGGGCTCCAGCCCAGGGATGGCGTTGAATGTGGCCCCAGCGCGGGAGCACTGTTGGAGGGTTGAGGACCATGGCACCGGAGTGGAGATCTGGCGAACGGCTGATCAGTGCCATGGGGGTCCCAACTCTTGGCAAGGAACATGTGCTCATCATGCGGCCACAATGGGCTGACTCTTACTGGGTTTCCTATGGCACATATCTCCACAGACTACAGCAAATACAACAAGCTGACTCTCAAACATGCTTCCGGTTGTTATAGTAAGCAGAAAGCAGGGTGCCTTGATGCTGTAGGAATGTTGGTATTGGGGGAGCAGACAGTTAGGTGCACAGGTCCAGGTTGGACCAGTAAAGGGAGTGTCAACGTCCAGACACAATAGGGGGTGTGCTCCGATAAACATATGTTCATGCTACGGTTGTCCGTGGGAGGTTTCTGGGGAAATTCTCCTTTCAGTTGTGTATGTTATACATGTTGGTTTGCGTTGCACTCTATGGCCGGGAGGGTCCGAAGGCACCCCCACAGCAGAGATATTTAGAATATCAAACACAATGGTAGTCCGAACCACCTATTCACTTCTCACTTGGAATGTGAGAGGGCTTGGTACTGCCACAAAAAGATACAGGGTGATGTCATTAGTTATGCGCTGGGGGGTCAGTATAGCTTGCCTGCAGGAAACTCATCTAATAGACGCTGAAGCGCAAAAGCTGGCCAAAAAATGGAGTGGGCAAAATTATTATGCTACTTTCTCATCCTTTGCTCGGGGGTGCATATCTGGATAGCCCCAGGGGTCCCATTTGCCTTGCACTCAATGGAGGCGGCTTTGGAAGGCAGGTACATGCTGCTTAGCGGGGCCTTGGATGGTCAGGAATTGGAGATACTCAGTTCCTGTGCCCCAAATACGGATGACCCCGCATTCTACCCCACCTTAGCTAGTAAACTGTCCATGCACGTGGAGTCGGCCATTTTCTGGGTGGGGGACTTCAATTGTATTATAGATGGGGACAGGGATAGGCATCCCCTCCAGACAGGGCACCAAGCCTAGAATGACTGCAGATTTAAAAACAATAATGTCACACCTTGGGTTTATAGACATTTAGAGGGATATGCACCCAGACTGCAGGGAATACATGTGTTACTCGAATACATATAACACCTTTAGTAGCCTTGATCGTATACTGCTCACCCAACATACCACCCCCAAAGTACAGAGAGCATCCCACCTTACAAGATATTTGTTGGGTGAATGTGATGTGTGTGTTTCAGTGGGGCTGTTCCTCCCGAACCCTGTATAACTGGAGATTCTCCTCAGAGGTTCTTCAGGATCTGTGGGCAGAGACACAATTGCACATTCACTAACAGACTACATGGAACACAATTGGATGTCCACACACATGCGGACGACAGAATGGAAAGCATGTAAAGCTGTGCTCCTGGGGGGATGTTTGGGGTTTACATGTGGAGTGTGGAAGGCATTGCAGACAGAACTGATTGACAGGGAAGATGCCCTGGCAGCATGCCAGCAAAGTGCAGTGCGGGGACGCGATAGTCAACAGGAGGAAATTAACCTTCTCCGTCAAGTGACAGAAACCAGAGATAGACTTGAATGCTACACCATAAAATCATATCGACAACTCCTACATCGCGAGGGTGACAGCTCCGGGAGGTTTCTGGCATGGATCCTTTGGAATAGTCGCGTTCCTTAGTACTTCATCTTACAAACCCCTGAGGGGGCGAGGCAAACACACAACATGATATAGTCACAGTCTTCAGGGATCACCTTGAGGGAGTATATTAGAGTCCGGGCAACCCAGAGCCAGAAAGATTAGGAGAGTACCTAGCGGGGTATGCCTCCCTCGATTGGGTGGGACAGGGGTGCAGGCCCTGGAGGCTGAACGTACTCTTGAGGAGGTGGCGGCGGCCATTAAATCTCTCCCACCGGGGAGACGTCCTGGAAGTGACAGCTTTACGGCCGAATAGTATCAGACATTTGCGAATGCCCTCGCCCCGCAGCTTTTGGCCGTATACAAGGAGGTGTTAGCTGCTAAGATATTGCCAGATTCGATGTGGAAGGTCTCATTGCGATGATCCCCAAGTCAGCAATTGCCTCCTCTGATCCGGCGTCAGATCATGATGATTAATCTCGATGTTAAAATCCTATGTAAAATCCTTGCGATGCGACTTGCCCCTGAGGTGGCCAACTTGGTGCATCCTGACCAATGCAGGTTTGTGCCGGGATGAAATACGACGATGAACACCCGAGGGCTCCTGCATGTCCTTCATGGAGTTGAGGATAGTGAGGAGGACCTGGCTCTGGTCTTGATAGATATAGCTAGAGCCTTTGATACCGTCAACTGGGTTTACCTCCTTCGAGTCCTAGCCACCTTCGGGGTTGGACCACAATTTCGGAGGTGGGTCAATCTCCTTTATACGGAACCATCAGCGAGGGTCAGAATGGGGGGACACTGCTCAGATACACTGAAGATACAGAGAGGGACACAACATAGGTGTCCTTTGTCGCAATTGCTTTTTTCAATGGCCCTGGAACCTTTTGCGCAGAGACTTAGGCGCGACATGGAGAGGTGGGGCATTTTTTTGGGTGGGACTGTATGCCGATGATATGCTCTTTTACCTGAGGGATCCCAGAGTCGTACTCCCTATATTGATGCAAGAGCTCGAGAAGTTCGGGAATTTATATGGCCTATGCATTAATGTAAATAAATCTCTGATATTCCCCCTCGGTGGCCTAGCGCAGCTCCCACTGAGTGTACTGCCAATCATGCCCCTGCGCTGGGAAACTGACCATTTCCGATATCTCAGGATTATGGTGGCCCATACAGTCCAGCGCCACCATCAACTCTACATTGAGAGGGTACTCACAGGCTTGGAAAGCTCGGTGCTATTTTGGAACACCCTCCCATTATCAATAATGGGGTGAGTGGCGTTCACAAAGATGGTATTTCTGCCTTGATGCTTGTATACATTGTAGAATTCGCTTGACACACTCCCTCAGACGGTATTCAAGCGCCTGCATTCCTGGCTGGTGTCCCTGGTATGGGTGGGGGATTGCTGCAGAGTGAAGCGGAAGACCCTCCTGCTTGTTGAGGGGGGTTGGCATTACCCAATTTAGAGTATTACTATTTAGCCTCCCTGTTACAACACGCGGCGCTGTAGCTAGCGTAGGGTGACAATTGGGAGAAAACCCTTCTTAGGGATGACACTCGGCGCAAAACCCTTGCACAGCTGCTACACACGGGAAGTAGGGGGAACCATCATTCCCATACATAATAACACATACAGCAACGCTGTGGATGCGGGCCGTGCAAGTGGCCTTGCGCCGCGCACCATTTGCCCGGGACTTTGAGTTTTGGGATCTTCCAGCATTCCGACACTTGACCTCTATAGTGGATGTCCGACCCTGGCAGGAGGGTGGGTGTTTAACACTTGCGGACCTTACCCCAGTGAGACCTTTATAGCCTTCGAGGGGGCATGGGATACATTCAGGTTGAACCAGCGTCAGATTTTAACGTATGCCAGTATACTTAATATTGGCCGAGAAATATGGCCCACTTACCTCCTCGGTACTGTTTAAGGTGCTCCTGGAATACGGTGGGGGCTAACACCTTATATCCCACATATATAAGGCCATGGTGGCAGATACTCCTAGGTCTGTTCTGCAGGCTCGAGAGGCTTTGGACACTGATCTGGATGCCCCGTTGGAAGAGGCACAATGGAAGGCAATATGTGCCCTGCTCCGCCAGGGAACCTGTAATGCTAGATTCAAACTAATACATTTTAATTACATACATCGCACATATGTCACCCCTGTCTTCCTCTATAGATTTGACCCTAGAAGGGATGGCGGTTGCCAACGCTGTAGTGCACGACCTGCAACCGTCCTACACTTACCATGGGATTGTTCCACAGTACAAAGCTTTTGGGAAGTTGTGGTCTAAGCTTTAAGATGGGTGGGGAGACTCGAACTGACTCCCATTCAATGCCTTCTGGGGGATGTCAGGAGAAAAAAAGGTAAAAAAGTGGAATGGAAATTTATGCAACTACCACTGATGTTGGCCAGGCGTAGGGTGGCGATTGCTTGGATGAACACGTGAGGGCCCAGCCTACAGGGCTGGTGTAAAGACATCAAGGAATGGGCGGTGTCAGAATAAATATGGTTACGGCAGGTTAGAAGGGATGATCACCTTGAGGAGGATATAGAGGCATGGCAGGAGGTACTTACACGAATTGATGTGGTTGACGAAACTAAGCAGGAGCACTCAGTAGGAACTCCGGAATAGCGGTTGTGCAGGCTATGTTAGTAGGTACTGTGCTTATACTGCTATGGGGGACGCAGTAACTTGATGTACAATGCTCACCCATTGTACCATTTGAATTTGGGCTAGGGTCTACTGCTGAGATGGAATGTCATTAAGGAGTATGCAGGGGGCTGGCCTACATGTGCAAACGTGTTTATGGTGCACTGTTTGGAATGTACCGAGCGTTGAAAAAATGAAAAAAATTTCACCAAAAAAAGGTCCATGATGAATGTATGAAAGTATTGTATGTGCGAGGTATGAGTAATATGAGAAGAGAGTATGAGGAATGAACGTGGAAGTGTGCACAATGATGTTTTCTAATTCACAATTGCTTTTTATGTTGAATTGTAACAATTATTGGCGAAATTGAGTTAGAATAATAAAGAGTTGTTCATATAATTCAAGGTCTGTTTGAGCCACTTATAAATATAGCAGTGCATATTTTTTTAAGTATTTAGGTTGCCAGGTATTTCTTGTTATTTGTAAAATATTCCCCTGTCCTTGGAACTGGTATCCAGTAAAGGGGTCCCTTTTTTGTTTATAAGTACTGAAACGACGTACATGTTTGAAGGAAATCAGACATCAATTGAAGGACAAATATGTTGAAGGCACAATTCCATTCCCGCTGAAGCTGAATGCTGCATCAATGGAAGGCAACCTGACTTTGAGAGAATTTTTTAGGCCATCCCACACTCGAGACCCGTAGTATTAACAATCCTAGAGACATGGCTCCGATAAAGAAGTCTGAAATCTGGAGATAGACTCCACTGGGTGATGGGATGCCAAAGCAGAGGGACAGCATGAATTTGAAGCTTCATTTAATCTGGTACAAACAATATAGTCACCACTTCTGAACAGGAATGCTGCAATGCACTACCTCTGCTCCAACTAACAATAACAACTACCCAAGTGTAAATCATGTATTTGTTCCCGGCATCCTGCCCACTCCTTGCAGAGCCTCCTGCGGCTGCATCACATTTATGGTGCAATGTCCCACTCTGCTCTGCGGTGCACCATTAAATGTGTCAGCTTCAGACCAGGACCGTGCTCTATATCACAGCAAATGCACTGACCCCAGTGCAGGCACACACTTGTGCTTAGACTTGGAAGAGTGCATTAGTGAAAGACGGACTAGCTGTTTGAAGCCACTCGTCTGCCTTTCACTGGGAACTACAACCTCGCCTCCATTTCAATGTGCAACAGAGATCCATCCACAGGCGGGTGCAGTGAGTGACTGCAACTACCTGCTCAAGGGTGCCTGGTCGGTGCCTGGATCACCAGTAGCTCCCTCACGAGGGGCGTGCAGGAGGTGGGTAGCGACTGCGTTTCGTGGTGAACCGTCAGTGTGCCCCTTGATCGCCACTTTGCCTCTGTGTCCTTTTAAATCAGGGCATACCCCCTTGGATTGTGCCAGTGCACATTTAGTGCTAGCGCTGCTTATGTGAGAGAAGGGGATGCGCAGACTTCTGCAAGTCCATCTACAGTAGTGACCTGGGGCAACATGACAACGGGTCATACTCCCATTGCACCTCAGAGCAATTTGCGCTATTACGATCCTTATTTGGGGTTATGGGTCACTGATCTATGTGGGATCCCATGTGTGCTCAGGTCACCCGTGATCAAACACTTCTGAATTCACACTGCACTGGCCCATTTCTCATCATCATCATTTCCACCAAAATTGATCCTCTACCTTTACCTGTTACGACTGCCACACTTAATTGAGATATGTTTTACGGAACCCAGAGTGGTCTTCTTTTTTCATACCCCTGCTCTTGATAACTGAAGGGAAGGCTCATCTTGGCCAATTTAATCGCCCTAACAAATATGTTAACTAGAAATGTTCTATTTTTTCTTGATTTATTCTTTGACTTCCTTTACTTGGCCTCAGTGATAAAAGTAGAGTGATTTCCTTCTGTGACCCTCTCTACTTTCAACAAAGAAATAACCTTCTTGTCCGAATCTTCACCTATATGTTTCTCTTTTTTCTTTCTCGCTTCGGCCAACCTTCCTCTCAGGACCACACTGGAAAAGGTGGTTTTATGCAGCCACCCCCTTTGAGGAGAGTTATTACTAAAGGTAAATGCCACTGTTGGGTTCATGTTTGGATTTTGCCAATGCCAATCTCTTCCTCCTCACCCCTATCCCTACCCTCTCCAGAGGGTCATATGATCAACATTTCATAGTATTGATGTCTCATGGGGTGATCCAGGTCTTGAGGTCTTGGGGGAGTTTGGGGGGACTTTCCCTACACGTTAATGACCCAGGCTGACCTGATTATAATTTCATTCTACATAAATGGCACGAACAACCCATGCCAGGGCATAACGCAGGATCTCACCAATACCTTGCCAGTAGCATAGCAAGGGTATCATGGACTCTGGTGCAAGCAAGGAAAATGGCCCCCTTGACTGTTGTTGGGGCAGCACAATATAGCAATTATCAGAACTCACTGGGTCCCGGTGACACTCCACCTGCCTCACCCCTTGGATGCAGGGGACACCCATTCACTCTGATCTGTCCTTCAGCAACTTCCCAGAAGGGCTGTTTTCCTGGAAGTTTTCTAATTGTTCAGTGTTTGCTGCCAGTAGACAAATGTGACATTGGCTGCTCTTCCAAGCAGAATTGAAGCAAGTTGACTGTAAAGTAGTGGCAATGTTATTTCATTAAACATTTCCTCGGTGGAAGGTGTCAGGGCTTGTTACAATTAATTTCCTCAGTACAGTTCCTTCCTCTCTGACCGCAGACTAACGGTAATGTTAGGACCTTTCTGGCATTATTTAATATCTATAAGGCTATATATCAATTTCATTGATCACCTCCTTCAACAGTGAGGTTACATCATATGCCGATGATATGCAATCAATTCTGTTGTTGGATAAAGACTCTCTAGGCTCAGAGCTCAACTATAAAAACTGCTTGACTGAAGTCATTCGGTGGATGCATGCAAACCATCTCAAGTGCAACACTGATAAATCTGATATTATGCTAATTGGGAAGTCCAGTTCTTTTGTCTCCACACTATGGTGGCCCAATTCCACCACAACTTCATGGTCAAGGTCGTTAGAACTCTCTGAGTAAAAATCAATGTTTTTATGTCCTTCTGGCCAAATGATCACTGTAGCAGGAACATGTGTTGGCCTCATTAAATCCCTGCAAAAGTTATTTGAATAATTTCCACTGGCAGCTAGAAAAACAGTAGCCTTTACATTAATAATATCAAAATTGGATAACTGCAATAGTTTGTATGCAAGGTCTTCCAAACTAACCTTCCAGAAGCTGCAGGTGGGTTAACACTCTCCACCAGACTGGTACTGAAACTGCCCCATCATTCTGTATCTGCAGCACAGAGAGCGCTGCATTGGTTGGTGTTCATAGCTTATAGAGTGCTGCGGCCAAAATGCCTAACTGCTAGAGTTACCCATCATATAACACTCTGATCTCTTTGGCCCTCAAATGCCAATCTGCTCAAGCCCCCCACGTTCAGACCGAAAACTAGAGGAGGAAAATCTTTCACAGTTCTGGGTGCAAACCCCCCCCCCCCAGACATCTTCGACTCATTGAATCAGAAGCCTTGTTTAGAAGACAGCTTAAGACATGGCTCTTTGATATTTCCCACGCTCTCTGTTTTTTGCTCATCCTCTAAGGTACAAGTTCTCGGTTCACTGTGTTTTTGTAGCCATATACGTTTACCGCCCAGCGCCAGGATGCTCCTCTTTGAGTGACAGTGTGCTTTATAAATAATGCGACCATTAATTCATTAATTTCAGGAGTGAGCTGGGCCACATTGGAGGAGGGCTGCTTCGGTCTAATTAGGTAGGACACATGAAAAGAGGGCTTTTCCTTATGTGTCCCCTTGGAGTCAGCCTTATATCGTGCCAGATATGCGCAGAGATGGCCTTTGATGGGAGTTTGGTTTTGGACTTGAAGCCTTGGTTTCAACACTGCTGCTGAAGCCTACCCTCCTGCATTCTTCTCCCAGACTTAGCAATCAATCAATCAGATATTTGTATAGCACGGCTTATCACCTGGGAGGTCTCAAGGTGCTGGTGGGGAGGTGGAGGGGAGTGCAGATCAGTCAAAGAGCCAGATCTTGAGGTCCTTCCTGAACTGAGCCAGCGAGGGCAAAACACAAAAACAGTCCAGTGTTGCATGCAGTATATGATCTGTCCTATGAACAGCGAATACGGTGTGGGGTCAGTGAAGTATTTCTAAAATAACAAGTGTCAGTGTGTTGCAAACCTACTACATGTGGTAATAGCAGATCCTTGTGTAAAAATTTAAGTGGTGTCAGCAATAGTGGGTTGGCTGTTGCTGAGGGATTATAACGTAATCCATAATAGACCCCTCTGCAGTCGGGGAAACTCCTAGCCTAGAAACTAGGGGGCTTATTTACAAGCCATCATTACCACTGGAGCATCACTTTTAGCTTCGCTCAGGGGGCGCTGTGCCCATTTCAACATTTATAAGGCAGCGAAAACCACTTTGCGTGGCTTAACGCCACCTTGTAAATATGGGCCCCAGTGCAGTTTTCTGTGGCAGAGGGGCGTGTAATGAGTGTTACTGTGGGTGTTCCACTGCAACACCCATTGCTTTTGACCCTGCCCCAAATTTACGAGAAATCGTAAATCTGAGGCAGTGCCAAAAACTAACATATCCCCAGGGGTGCCATGAGAGTGGCGTCGTACTTTTATTTCTGCCTTTTCCCGGTGGCGCAGGGCGGTGCAGCAAGACACTTGCTACTCCACCATGCACCACAGGGTTTGTAAATAAGCCCCTTGGTCTGCAAAAAATAATGCAGTATTGATGCATGTTGTGGTACTCGTGCTATTTGGATCCAAAACAGTATTAGGAGCTTGGGGCCAATTGGAGGGGGGCAAGGGGTGGGGGTGGGGGAGCGTTATGCCAATGCTTACTGTCCCTAGGGTCTCATTTTAAATTATCTGATGGATGGGAGCTGTATTTAAGGAATCTGAGGGTGGGAAATGTAAGAACGAAGGACTCTTCTGGTGTGCTTCGAAGTCTATGAGCAATTTGTAGGTGTCAGCTGGCTTCAAGGAATAGATAGCGGGGGCTGTATGAGGGTCCTGTGCAGGCAAATGCTGGTCTTTTGGGTGCAGTAAGAGCTCTTGATTGCTACGGGGTTTGATGTAGGCTGCAAGGGAACCACTTGTGGACTTTGTGATTGTCAACTTGAGCAAAGTAAAGGACTGTTGAAGTATACTGAGAGGGCCTTTAATGGACTAAGTGGGACCCTTGGGGGCTGTATGGTGTTATTTGGTTTTTAATTGTTTTCTAAGCTCCCAAGTAGAACTCTGTATATTAGATAAGGGTTGGATGGGGAGCGGGAGGGGGGCAACACTGTTGAGGCAAAGTAGTAATCCTATAAAGCTGTCAGTGTTACACCTTAGAAGGTTGCCCAGCTTGATTACTGAAGTAGGTAAATAAGTGTGTAGCAGAAATGCTGTCACAAGAGATCATGTGTACATGTGAACACAAACTCCCTGAACAATTGGCCCCATATATTTCTAGGAAAAAATGGCAAGGAAATAATCTGATGGTGGAGATTTCAAGGCTGGCCTAGATGAACACCTTGGCAGGCCCAAGTGCAACACTTGATTTGAGCCGGTGGTTTCTAGTACCCAGCACTGTTACTTAATTTTCAACACTGGCACTTATGATAATCTGCCACATTTGTCTAATTTAGAGAAAAGCACAACAACAGTTGTTTGTTTTATTCAATATACCTAAAAAATGACTAATACCTGCCTGCCATGCCATTCTTACAGCACTATGGGCCTGGAATAGTTTGAATTGTCACGTGACATTTGGAGGAGTGTGATGCTTAGCCATTGGCAGCGGGGGCAATAGGTGATGTAAGCTCCAGAGGCCTCCTGACAAGGTCTCCCAAAACATTTGTACATACCAATGCGATTCGGTATTAGGAGGGGATACCCTAAACATTCGCCTTCCAAATACCGATTCGCAATACCAAACTGCGATGCGATAACCTGTAATTTGGCCTTGGTATATATGAAGATGTCTTTTTTTTGCTTGAACAGGGCTCGATTCTGTGAATGCAGAAAAGCTTTGTACATCTGGGTCATAGATTTAAAGTTGTTATTCCCTTCCCTTTTGAAGCATCTGATATCAGAGAGCAAATCTGTAATTAGATATAGCTAATCCCTGAATCATTCACTTGAAGGCAATTTCAACAGTATTGAACTATGCTCAAATTCTTGTGTGATAAATCTATAATGACTCAAAGGTTGAGGCCTATGAAACAATAATAAATAGTTTAAAACTCCAAGAAT
Source organism: Pleurodeles waltl (assembly GCF_031143425.1). Classification (NCBI taxonomy): domain Eukaryota; kingdom Metazoa; phylum Chordata; class Amphibia; order Caudata; family Salamandridae; genus Pleurodeles; species Pleurodeles waltl. The sequence goes on from NC_090443.1 coordinate 959,063,004, forward strand.
TATATAATGTAACTACTCACCTGAGAGCTAGAAAGATAATTAGCTCCTGATGGGCTGTGTATGTATAGTCTTCATAAAGGACTACTTGCTTATTTGTTTAGTTGCTTGTCACCAAACAGCTCAAATACCATCACCAATTAAATCATCAATGGTGCTGAGGACGCAGTGCCACCATTATTTATTTTTGCCTAATAATATGTTAGCCTGTAACATGCATAACAATTATTTACATGTCTTTGTGCATTATTTTACATCTTATTCTACATTTAGTGAAATGTTAGCAATATATGGTTGTGATTTAACTATAGTTAAATATGTGTACCCTAACATTGACATGAGTAAACCTAGGTGCCTAACTCCATTTTGAGTTTAACGTTGTTGTTGAACTTGGCCCTCTCTACAGAGTCAGCCCAAACATTTTGGCTTCACTCCTCCTGTTTTGCTTAATTGGTTTTTGCTGGCTTTGGGACTCTGTGCACTTTACAACTGTTTACCAGTGCTAAAGTGCACGTGCTCTCTCTTATAAATGTGGTAAAATTGGCTTACACCCAAATGGCACATTTCGTTTTCTTATGAGTTCCTAATAAAGTGGCACTACATGTACTCAGGGCCTGCAAATTAAATGCTACTAGTGGTTCAGCTGTACTTATTGTGACACCCACTTAAGTAGCCTTCTTAAACACGTCTGAGGCATGCCAATGTAGATTGTGTGTTATTTTAAACTGGCAATTCGACATGGCAAAATAACCCCTTTGACAAGCCGAAAACTCCCTTTTTAATACACATAAGAATGGCCACTGAAATTATGAGGGCCAGATTATGTGCATGGTTGAGTAAATTACGTAGGAAGAAAAGACAAATTATACAACATAATGTGGCACATTTTGTAATAGTATTATTATTTCATAATTTTTAAAATTGGTAACACCCTCTGGGCATTGGTTGCGCCTCATTAGTACCAATTTATTACCCAGATATAGCAATAAGAAACAACAGAAAGGTGGCCAATCCAGCTTTGCAAAGGGCCTTCCACTGCACGGCAACTTTTGAACCCTTTGAGCTAGAAACTATTTTTTTGTTAAAATCTGCATGTTATGTGGGAGTTGATGGATTATGTGGCAAATCCATTATTATGTAAGAATCGCTGAGGCTACTCAGTCACATAATTACAGTGTCCCTGCATATAAGTTACCCCTAGGTTAGGTACTAAACAGTCCATAGGGCAGGGTGCACGGTGTTAAAAAGTTGGTAGTGAAAAACTTATAAATTAAGTTTTCAATTCTGGGATGCCTAGCTCGTCCATAGGATAAGGTTATCTTATTACAATTAATAAGTCATAACTTTCGTTTGGGGGCATATAGAAATGTCATGTTTTGTGTCTAAGGAATTGTAATTTAAAATCTTCTTTAATGTTAAAGTGGGATTTTAAGTCACAATACTGAAAATGCCACTTCTAGAAAGTTGGCAATTTCTTGTCCTAACCATATGGTGCCTGAACCAATTTCCTGGGCCACATGACTAGGTGTAGTTGGCCTTTGTGCATTCCTCTCAAACAGCCATACAATAGAGGGACTGGATGTTGGAAGTATGAGTGGCCGCAGTTTTGGACAACCTCAATTGCACTTTAAAGACCGGGCATCAGCTCCCACACACAGAACTTCATTCTAGCCTATTGTGACGACAGACAGACTGGGACCAGGGCAAGAAGGCACACAATTCCAGATTCTTCTGTGGAGGGAAATCTCTAGAAGTTTCTTCTACTTTGAAGGTGGCTTAGCTATAAAATTAGGACCGTCAGACCCCGTCTTCAGTTCACTTCTAAACCTGCAGAAGGACTCTCAGAGGACTGCCCTCCTGCCTGAAGCCTACCATGTGCTCTCAGCGGACTGCCCTGCTACTCTACCTGAGACTTGCTTTCCTGCTTGAACCCATGACTTCCAGAGTGACTCCAAAGGGTAGTTGTCTGGTCTCCTGATTAGAGTCTCAGGGGCAGAAAAGACTCCAACCACCCTGAACCTGAACCTGGACCAGCCTGAGTGATACTTGACCCTCCAAGTGGTGTCTTTTTAGTCCTGGACCCTTGGAGGTGGTGCTAAAAGTGCCAAGACTGCCCAAATCCAAAATGTGGAACTTGGAAAATGTTCTGCCTAACACTTAGACACTATCAGCATCACATAAAAGAGACCAAGAAAAAGGCCTTGACCTTGAGAATCAAATCCAGCTCCTTCTACTGCAAGGAACGTTTTGCCATTGTCAAGGAATTCTTCACCCCAACAGCCTCAAACAGCAGTATCACCCTTACACCAGAACTCTGCCACAACCTTTCCGACTTCTTCCTTCAAAAAATCACCAACATCTACACAAAATTCGAACTCCAGCCACCCTCCATCAACCTTCCCAACCAAAGACCACGAAGTGACAGCACAGAATCCTCTATCCATCTATCGAGTATTAAGGACACTGCAGCAATAATGAAGACAAACCACTCGGGTGCTCACTGATCTCTGCCCCCACCATATCTACAACCTGGGAAGAGTCACGATCAGTGCTGCACTCACATCATCAACACCTTCCTCAACACAGTCACCTTCTGGGATAGCTGGAAACACACAAAGTCACTGCCCTCCACAAAAAATCCTCAGCCGCACCTGAAGTACTCAGCAACTACTGACTCAGCAACACTGCACCCCTTCCAATACAAAGTCATCCAGAAGACCATCAACAGCCAACTTTCTGACCACCTAGAGTGTCACAAACTCCTGGACGACTCACAATCAGGATTCTGAAACAACAAAAGCACCAAAACAGCACTCATTGCTGTCACTGATGACATACACACCATCCTAGACTGTGGACAGACCTCCACCCTCATCCTCCTCCAATTCACCGACGCTTTCAAAACTGTCTCCCACCACACACTCACCGCCAGACTACACATGGCGGGCATGAGGACCAGCACTCAAATTGATAGCATCCTTCCTCTCCGAAAGAACACAACAAGGCCTCATCTGCAGAGTCCCACAGGGATCATCTCTCAGCCCCACACTTTTCAACAAGTACATGACTTCTATAGCTAACACTATCAGGTCCTACAGAATCAACATCATCTCCTGTGTTGACTACACACAGCTCATTTTTTCCCTCTCAAACGACACCATCAAAACAAAGACAAACTTCAAGCAGTGTGTTATGTTTTGGTTCCGCGCTGTGTTCGGTAGAATGTTGGCGTCTAGCGATTCTGGAGATGACAGTTACTGAAGCCTCTCCAGAGTGGCTGGACGCTAGGTCGCATTGAGAAATAAACCTACTATTTGAACTTACTTCTGTGACAGATTCGAGCTTCTTTCACATCAGTTTTGGCGACGAAGGTCAAGAACTTTACAACGCGACCTAAGTCGGCCCTATTTATCGTTCGATTTGGATCTTCTTTGTGCCGTTGCTGAGTGCTCTTCACGCTGGAGCACAGGTGCGCTCTCTCAGGCGAGAGTGGCGCTGATCCCCGGCCGGAACCGGCAGCAGGCGTTCATTTGACATTTGTGGGCGGCTTGATCACACTTTGACGCCCACCTCCTCTCGACTTTCGATCTTGCCTGCTGGCACCTGTTCGGCAATAACGGGCGCCCCCGTTCTGATGGGTGTTCTGACTGGTGTTTCCCCTTCGTGCCGCCGGCGTTGACGATCAGCCGGTGGTTTTAATATTTGACTACTGGATTCAGGAAGGAAACCACTAGTTCTTCCGGGGGAGCAGGCTGGTTCACGTCACATCAGCGCTCTTATTGGAGGAGGCAGACACCCACAACTTCGGACTTGGAGCACATAGTAAAAAAAAAAAAAAAAAAAAAAAAAAAAAAAAAGAAGGAAGGTAAAAACGGGGCATTGTAGGAGCCCCGCCGTGACACAGTGTTGTTATTGGTGCATCGAGGCACGAGACATTAGAAAAGAGCTGGCACCTTCGGAGTAAGGAATTACTGTACTCTAACATTGCACTGTATTGTGTTGTATACAAATTGTTTCATTTTTACTTGTCTGTGCACAGTTATAATGGCTACCCAGACCAATATTTCCCCACCACCATTATTTCTATCTCTTCCAGGTATTCCAACTCTTCCTTGGGAAGATTGGATAGAAATGCTTGATAATTATATTGTTGCTTTGGATGGACTAAGTTTTTCGCCACAAAGAAAAAAAGCTATTCTTCTAAGTTCCTTGGGGTGCGAAGGTCAAAGGATTCCTTCCATGGGGCCCAATGGCCAGCCTATGGATGATGTTTTTAAAGAAGCCATTAAAAGATTGGAGAACAGGTTAGCTAAACAAACTAATCTAGTGCTAGCTAGATATAAATTTTATACCCAACCCCAGGACCATCATGAATCAATTGACGATTTTGTGTCACGGTTGAGAGAGTTGTCTGTCAAGTGCAGGATTGGAACTATGACTGATGAACTAATAAGGGATCAACTCATTGTTCAGTGCCGCGATAAAAAGATTCAGGAGAGGTTGTGGGCGGCAAAGGATCCCACATTGCAAGAAGCAATTGACCTTGCAAAAGTCATGGAGGAATCGAGACGCTGTATAAAAGAATTAGAAAGGAAAGAGAAAACTATGGATGTTATGGCTTTGTCAAGCAATTCTACAGGGCTTCAACAGGAAACTGGAATGGTACCAAAGAAAGGGGGGAATAACAGGAGCAAGGGGAAAGAGTGCTTTCGGTGTGGCAGTACTTTTCACTTAGGGGACTCCAAGAAATGTTTTGCTGTCAACAAGGAGTGTCGCAACTGTGGTCGTAGGGGGCATTATGCTCGGGTGTGTAGGGAAAGTAACCTATTTGCTAAAGAATCTAAACCAAGTATAAATATAGTGGAAGAATGCTGTGAATCTGCTTGTGAGGACAGGATACTCGTAGTTGAGAACGATGTGACCATGAGAGTGAATGGGAGTGACCGCAGATGCTCTAGACCATCGGCTCTTTTCTCTATTGGGGAAGTTCAAATTAATCTCATGGTGGACTCTGGTTCATTGTACACCATAATTCCTGAGAGCCTTTTTAGAAGTCATTGGCAGAAGGAAAAATTGTTACCAAAGGACATATCCCCGGGTGGGTATCAAGGGGTGGAAATTCAATTGCTTGGTTATATGTTGAAGGAAATTCAGTTTGGAAAGAGGAAAGTTCTTGGGAAAATTTATGTGGCTGTTGAAGGTCCACCCATCCTGGGATGGATGCATCAATTTGATCTCAACATTGTCATCAGTCCTAGAGCCGCCTGTCAAGTTTTGTCGGTAGATAATGTACAATTGGAAGATATTTTGGAGGGGGCCAGGGATGTTTTTAAGAAAGAGTTAGGATGCTTGAAAGGTTACGTACATAAGATAATGTTGAGAGATGATGCTCACCCTAGTCAACACAAGGTTCGCAAGATACCATTTGAGGTCAGGGATGAAGTCAAAAAAGTAATAAGCAACATGTTAATAGAGGGTACCATTGAACCTATTGAGGTTTCTCCATGGATTTCCCCAGTTGTTATTACACGGAAATCAGATGGAAATGTGAGATTATGTGTGGACTTGAGGTCTGTGAATCAGAATATTGTGGTGGATACTTATCCCTTGCCAAATATAAATGAGTTGTTAACAGCGGTTAAAAATTGTAGGTTTTTCTCGAAATTAGATTTGAGAAATGCCTATCATCAGATTAGACTTCATCCTGAATCCAAACATATTACAGCGTTTGTCACTCCGGAAGGTACATTTCAATTTACCCGTATGCCTTTTGGTCTGGCTTCCGCTGCGAGTGTGTTTCAACGTATGATGGCCAAGATTTTTGGAGATGTTAAAGGAGTGTTATTTTTTCAGGATGATATACTTGTGATGGGTGAAACAGTTGATGAACATAATATCACACTCAGGAAAGTTCTCAAGATCATTGGTGAAGCTGGTTTAAGTTTGAACAAAGAGAAGTGCACTTTTCTGGTGGAGGAAATTGACTACTTAGGGTACTCTATTTCTAAAGGGAGTATTAAACCAAAAAAAAGTCTATTAGAGGCCATTAGGTTGGCACCGGCACCAACTAATAAAGAACAATTAAGGTCCTTTTTAGGACTTGTGGAATACTACTCCAAGTTTGTGGATAAGTTTGCAAGCAAGACTGAGGATTTACGGAAGTTGCTGAGGAATGGGAGTAAGTTTTGTTGGTCTGGTGAGCAGATGATTTGCTTTGATAAAATCAAAGGGGAAATTTGTGGTGCAGGTATCCTTAAAGCCTTTGACATTAATTTGCGTTCTATCCTGACTGTAGATGCCAGCGGTACTGGTTTAGGAGCTGTGTTGTCACAAAAGCATGGGAGTCAAGAGAAGACGGTTGCTTTTGCGTCTCGAACTTTGACCCAGACGGAACAGAACTATTCTCTTATTGAACGGGAGGCCTTGGCGGCTGTATGGGGTACAGAATACTTCAGAACGTATGTGGGGGGGTTGGAGTTTACTTCGAGGAGTGATCACAAACCATTGCTAAGGATATTGTCTTCTGGTGGTGCGGGGAAGGGATCAGCGAGGTTGGCCAGACTTTCTGCAAGGTTGCAAGAGTATTTGTATCGAGTTGAGTATGTCCAAGGTTGGAAAAATGTCCAGGCCGATTGTCTGTCCAGATTGTCTCTTGACTGGGAAAAAGTTGATGCTCAATCGATAAAGTGTTGCGATACGGATGATGCTGTAGCCTCTATTTGTGATGTGGTTGAGTGGGGTTTGGGTACATTTACGCTGGAGGAATGGAAGAGTGAGATGGCTGCAGATGATTGTCTTAAGTGTGTTTGCAAACTAGTTTCTTTAGGGGCTAGAAGAGAGAGTTCTCTTCCATTGTCGGTAAGACCATTTCTGGATGTGTTAGATGAATTGTCGTGTTGTGGAGACAGTGTATTGATGCGGGGAGAACGTTTTGTTCCACCAGCTGGGTTAAGGTTTAAATTATTTTCCCTAGCTCATGAAGGTCACTTGGGTCAGGGGATGACAAGCAGGAGGTTGAAAGAGTTTTTTTGGTGGCCTGGTTTAGATGGTCAGGTTAAGTGTTGGGTGGAGCAGTGTAGACTGTGCAAGGAGAGTGAGAAGTGGTTGAAAGTCGGAGTGGGCAAGATGGAAGGACACATTGAAGATCCTGGGAAGCCCTGGCACACGATTTGTTTAGATTTTATTGGTCCACTTTTTGAACTTCATCTTCAGATGCGTTTTGCAGTAGTGGTGGTGGATGTACATTCAAGATGGTTAGTGGTTAGATTTGTACGTGATGTGACCACAACCACGACCATAAAGGTATTGGAGGACATTTTTATGGAAGAAGGTATTCCTATGGTCCTGATTACGGACAATGGCACTCAATTAACTTCGAATGAGATGTGTTTGTTTCTGAAAAATTGTGGTGTGCGTCACGCTAATAGTCCCTATATTATCCTCAGGGTAATGGAATTGTAGAAAGAATTAATAGATTAATCAAGGGGACAGTACAGCTAGCTCTTGCTAATCGTTGTTGTGTGTGGAAAATGATGGTTGATGTGGTACCTGCCTATCGTTCCACAATTCACAGTGTTACTGGTAAGTCTCCTTTTCGAGTGATGAGGGGGCGATCGATAGGGTCGAAATTGATTCCCCCCTGGCTTCAAGAGTGGGTTGCTTCAGGAGGAGTCAAGATGTCGAGTGGTGAGAAGGTTGTTATCCCTCATCACAACCATAAGTTGAAGGTTGGGGATTGGGTTAAGGTCAAGTCAGGAAGAATCAAAGGGGGCGTTTCGAGATTTAGAGGCCCTTTTCGTGTGAAGAAGGTGGGAAAGTTTCAAGTTGAGATTGAAGGAGGGGAGAAGTGGAATCTGAGAAATGTGGCTTTGTATCAGAGAAGTGGAGCATGTGCCCGTAGTCAAGAGGTGGAAGAGTGCTCAAGTTCATTTTTCTTGGGAAATGAGAGTAAGATGGAAGTTGATTCAGAAGCTGCTGCCTTTGGTGTGAGTGATGGAACCCGTGAAGAGGCTGGAGAGGTTGAGATACAAAGCACGAGTACAGCTCAAGGAGGTGGGATGCAAGGTGCAAGTGCAATTCAAGAGAGTGAAAAACAAGGTGCAAGTACACCTCAAGTGGAGACATCCATTCGTAAACAACCGATGAGGATTCATAAGTGTCCTAGTTATTTGAAGGACTATGTAGTGTCCTAGATATCTGTAGGACTGTGTTATGAAGTAACATTTGTAACTTTTGTTCTAAATTATTGCTTTATTGTTTTTTATTAATGTATTACTTATTTGAAGAACTATGTTATTTGTAACATGTATTCTTAAGTACGACTTGTTTTCCATTTCTCTTGTTGTTTTTGTTTATCATTTTTAATTAGTTACTTAGTGTGAAGATAGGAGGATATGTTATGTTTTGGTTCCGCGCTGTGTTCGGTAGAATGTTGGCGTCTAGCGATTCTGGAGATGACAGTTACTGAAGCCTCTCCAGAGTGGCTGGACGCTAGGTCGCATTGAGAAATAAACCTACTATTTGAACTTACTTCTGTGACAGATTCGAGCTTCTTTCACATCACAGTGCATGACTAGCATGGCAATTGGGTGAAAGAGAAATGCCTCAAGCTCAAAACTGACAAAATTGAAGAGCTGATCTTTGGCCAGAGGAGCTCACTGTGGGACTCCACCTGGTGGCCCTTCATACTCAGACCAACACCCACCCCAACTGACCAAGCTCCACTCACTCCCCGTCCGAAAGCGCTGACTGTTTAAACTTCTCACACACACATTCAAGTCACTACAAAGCACAGAACCCGCATACCTCCATCACGGCTTTACTTCCACCAACCCACCAGACAACTTTTCTCAGTATCACTCTAACTTGCAAAAATGTCCTGCATCCACAGAAGCAGAACAACCTCCCCCAACATATCAGGGCCTCCTTCTCACTTCTTGAATTCGGCAAGAAGCTGAAGACTTGGGACTACCTGTACTCAGGCCCAGTCTCCCCAAATGCCTACTCTCGCCTTCTCAGCGCCTGGATACCCTCACAGGTGACACCATTGCTCAACAAATCCACCTTACATTACAAAAATTTAGGAGAAATTTGCAGCAAAACAGCAAAACCAATTCTAAAATGAGAACCATCTTTTAAACAACTACCAGTCACGTTTTTGCTTATAGCACAGCTCTGCAGCAGCTACACTCAGTACTGTAGAACAAGCCAACCAAAAGTTAGATAAGTATGAAACCAGTCTATTAATCCTGGTTCACTTCTCGCTGTTTGAAATGTTTTACCACAACTTTCTACTGAACACTCTCTCCTTCCAATTTGGTATTAGTGGAATTGTTCTTCAGTGGTTCAGATCATATTTTCATGAACAGCATCAGATGATGAAAGTAATTAATCTAAATTGCATCCTGTCAAAGCACCAAGGACCAGATGTATCGTGCATTTTTGCAATCGCAAACGACCCAATTCGGTAACTTGTTACCGAATTGCAAATTGGAATTGTGACTACATACCGATTCGCTATTAGGAAGGGGTGTGTCAAGGGCGTCCCTTCCTAATACCGAATCGCAGAGGTATGTGGGAATGGTTTGTGACTGAAATGGGGTCACAAAACATTCGCAATTTACCACCTACTTTAAGTAGTTGGTGACCCCTTTGCAAACGGGAAGGGACCACTTCCCCTTTGTGAATGCATTTGAAAACATTTTTTAAGAGCAGGCAGCTTACGCTTAAAAAATGAAAAGAAAACTTTTCATTTTTCTTTTTTAAATGCATCCCGTTTTCCTTTAAGTAAAACGGGCTGCATTTAAAAAAAACTGCTTTATTTAAAAGCTCAGCAGACCACCATCCCTGTGATTATAGCCATTCACAATGGGTCGCAAATTGCGACCTAACTCATGAATATTAATGAGGTAGGTCAATTTGTGAGCCATTGGGAATCGCTAAATGAAACTCCTGCCTGGAGTTTCATTCATTCAAATAGCGATTACCTAATTGCGATTTGCAGAAAATCGCAATTAGGTAATCGCTATCCAGATAATTGATTTATCTGGCCCTAAGGTCCCTTAACACGAATCCTGCCTAAAAATCCTCATCCTCTTGGAGATTTCTTAGACAGAGTGACCTCTCTGATCATCAAGAGGCAGACAATATGCAAATTTCTGTAAGGATCAATAACAGCACCTGAAAACCAAGGGCCACATGTGCAAAACCTGATGTACAACAGTGTCAAGGGCACTGTTTAGGATTCCCAATGGGGTCGCAAATGACCTACCTCATAAATATTCATGAGGTAGGTCGCAATTTGCGACCCCATTGGGAATGGCAGCACTCACAGGGATGGTGGCCTGCTGGGGACAGCAGACCGCCATGTTTGTGACTGCTTTTAAATACAGCCTTTTTTTTTAAATGCATCCCGTTTTCCCTAAAGGAAATCGGAATGCATTTAAAAAAAAAATGAAAACCACTTCTTGCTCTGAAAAAATAATTTCACTTCCAATAACAAAGGGGAAGGGGTCACGTTGGGACCCCTTCTCATTTGCGAATGGGTTAGCACCAACTTGAAATTGGTGCTAACTGCGATTGTTAATTCACGGTCACAAAACAATCATACATTGCACTGCGATTCGCAATTAGGAAGGGAGCGCCCCTTCCTAATTGTGACTCGTAAACCCTTTTTGCTATTCGGTAAATAGATTACCGAATCGCAAAATTGGGTCTGTGCATCGTAAAATGCTTTTTTTTTTGTCACAAGAAAAAAGCTTTGTACATCTGCCCATAAATCCTTTCCAGAATTCAGAGCTCGGTGTCCAGATGCAATCTGAAGCCAAATCAAGCTAAACTAAAATCCTGATTACCACAAAGGGCCCTAAATCAATACAAGCTATTCCTAATGATTTTATAAAGTGAGCTGTCACCCAGACAAAAGCAGAGAGACATATTTAAAGTTTAGCTGAAGAACCAAAAAAGACTCTGCAAAGCCAAAGTGAAAAAAAGTTTGTAAGGCTTTCTGAAAGGCCAAATTATTGGAGATTGATAGTGAGATTATTTGAGGCCCTGACTGCCAAGAAAGAGAAGGGCCACCCCTTAGATGGTAACAGCAAATCTTTGGAACAAGAACATGACAGGAGTACTGCTGTAAAGACGGGCGAGGAGGTGTACAGAGTGGAGCGAGAGCAGTGAAAGGCTTGGTAAACTAAACAGAAGGCATTGAAATTTTACGTGAAAAGAAATAGAGAGGAAATGCAAAGACAGAAGATAGAGGAATAGTGTATGCAGTAAAGCACTCTGAAAAATTACACGCATTTCAGCATTTTGAAGGTAAGTCTAGAAGAAAGATGTAAGTCAATATAAACAAAGAGATTCATAATATTCCAAGCCGTAAAGAATGACAGTAAAAAAATTGTCCTGCACACTTCAAAAAAGCAGGTCACTCGTATGAGCTCACAAGATGCCAGAACTCTATGGTTCATACTTGATAAAAACACTAAGGGGGTCATTCCATTCCATGTGCAAACAGGTCAACGCAGTCTCATCCTCCTGTTTTAACACCCTCCGTATGCTCCGCAGGATCTTCAAGTGGATTCCAACAGGAACCAGAAAGACGGTAACCCAAGCCCTCGTCAGTAGCAGACTCGACTACGGCAATGCACTCTACACAGGCATCCCAACAAAAGACATCAAACGACTCCAACGCATCCAGAACGCATCCGCCCGCCTGATCCTCAACATACCCCGCCGATGTCACATCTCCCCTCACCTGAGGGACCTCCACTGGCTCCCCGTGGACAAGAGGATCACCTTTAAACTCCTCACCCACACACACAAGGCTCTACACGACACCGGACCCACCTACCTGAACACCAGACTCAACTTCTACGTTCCCTCACGTCAACTACGCTCTGCCAACCTTGCCCTCGCCATCGTCCCCCGAATCCAGCGCAGGACCTCTGGCGGCAGATCCTTCTCCTACCTCGCCGCCAAGACCTGGAACGCACTCCCAACCTCACTACGCCAGACCCAGGACCTCCTCACCTTCAGGAGACTCCTCAAGACATGGCACCCCCCCCCCCCTAGCGCCTCGAAACCCTAACGGGTACATAGCGCGCTTTATAAATTATTGATTGATTGATTCCAACCCTGGCGGTCGGTGTTAAAACGGCTGCCAAACCGCCAACAGGCTGGCGGTAAAAAAAATACAATTCCGACCCTGGCGGAAACCACCAACAGAGACCGCCACTTTAACACACCGCCCGCCACGGCGGGACAAACAAACAGCGCGGCGGTCACCGCCAACAGACAGGCGGGAGACAATGTACCGCCAACCCTATCACAACCCACCAATCCGCCACCTTTTCCGGGGCGGTAGCCCCGCCGATAAAAACACGGCGGAAACAGCCATTTCAAACGGAAAACGCTCACCTCCATACACCCCACGAGGAATCTGGACAGCATGGAACCCGAACTACACATCCTACCAGCCATTGTCTTCCTGCTCCTCTACCAGGAGCACGAACGCCGGCGCAGAAGACAACGGTGAGTACTGCACCTACGACACAGGGGAGGGGGAGGCAAAAAATTACGGGGACACACATATGCGACACACCCACCCTCACCCTCAACCACTACAACACACACATCAATGCATAGCAACACATCACAGTTATACCCCCAAACCCCCCGGAAGAATGCAAAGGCAAAAGGAAATGATTATAAATATAGAATTATATTGTAAGACTGAGTATAAAATATATCACACATCAATAGCTTTATATCCATAAATTGTCCAATCCGATATGTCAATCAGCCATTGTTCGTGGGCCACTGGGCCAAAACACATGGGCAAAGCCCACACAGGATACCTGCCTCCAACGGAGAGAACACTGCAGGGGCATCAGATAGGAAAACTACAGGCACCTCAGGGGGAAGGGAAGGGGGGGCACCTCAGCCAGATGAGTCCACGACGCCAGATCCTCGAGGGGCCTCCATGGCCACTGTGCCATCCTGGGGAGTGCAAAGCCACAGTCTCACAAGTCTCTACAGTGGGTGGGTTGCCCACTGTGCCATCCTGGGGAGTGCAAAGCCACAGTCTCTCAAGTCTCTACAGTGGGTGGGGTGCCCACTGTGCCATCCTGGGGAGTGCAAAGCCACAGTCTCTCAAGTCTCTACAGTGGGTGGGGTGCCCACTGTGCCATCCTGGGGAGTGCAAAGCCACAGTCTCTCAAGTCTCTACAGTGGGTGGCTTGCCCACTGCCATATCCTGGGGAGTGCAAAGCCACAGTCTCTCAAGTCTCTACAGTGGGTGGGGTGCCCACTGTGCCATCCTGGGGAGTGCAAAGCCACAGTCTCTCAAGTGGATAACAGTCTCCACTGTTACTGGAGGGGGACTAGTGCCCAGAGTGCTTCGTGCAGCCCTGCCCGACACAGATGCGGGCCTGCCCCTTCCGCCAATGGGCCAGCGGTGCTTGAGACGGCGGTGCCCAGCAGAGCAGTGCTTGAGACGGCGGTGCCCTGTTCAGCGGTGCTGGAGATGAAGGGCCCTGTTCAGCGGTGCTTGAGACGGCGGTGCCCAGCGGAGCAGTGCTTGAGATGAAGGGCCCAGTTCAGCGGTGCTTGAGACGGCGGTGCCCTGTTCAGTGGTGCTTGAGATGAAGGGCCCTGTTCAGCGGTGCTTGAGACGGCGGTGCCCAGCGGAGCAGTGCTTGAGATGAAGGGCCCAGTTCAGCGGTGCTTGAGACGGCGGTGCCCTGTTCAGCGTGCTTGAGACCGCGGTGCCCAGCGGAGCAATGCTTGAGATGAAGGGCCCAGCAGAGCGGTGCTTCAGATGAAGGGCCCAGTTCAGCGGTGCTTGAGACGGCGGTGCCCTGTTCAGCGGTGCTTGAGACGGCGGTGCCCAGCGGAGCAGTGCTTGAGATGAAGGGCCCAGTTCAGCGGTGCTTGAGACGGCGGTGCCCTGTTCAGCGGTGCTTGAGACGGCGGTGCCCAGCGGAGCAGTGCTTGAGATGAAGGGCCCAGCGGAGCGGTGCTTCAGATGAAGGACCCTGTTCAGCGGTGCTTGAGACGGCGGTGCCCTGTTCAGCGGTGCTTAAGATGAAGGGCCCTGTTCAGCGGTGCTTGAGACGGCGGTGCCCAGCGGAGCAGTGCTTGAGATGAAGGGCCCAGTTCAGCGGTGCTTGAGACGGCGGTGCCCTGTTCAACGGTGCTTGAGACGGCGGTGCCCAGCGGAGCAGTGCTTGAGATGAAGGGCCCAGTTCAGCGGTGCTTGAGACGGCGGTGCCCTGTTCAGCGGTGCTTGAGACGGCGGTGCCCAGCGGAGCAGTGCTTGAGATGAAGGGCCCAGCGGAGCGGTGCTTCAGATGAAGGGCCCAGTGCTTGAGATGAAGGGCCCAGTTCAGCGGTGCTTGAGATGGCGGTGCCCTGTTCAGCGGTGCTTGAGATGGCGGTGCCCTGTTCAGCGGTGCTTGAGATGAAGGGCCCTGTTCAGCGGTGCTTGAGACGGCGGTGCCCTGTTCAGCGGTGCTTGAGACGGCGGTGCCCTGTTCAGCGGTGCTTGAGACGGCGGTGCCCAGTTCAGCGGTGCTTGAGACGGCGGTGCCCAGCAGAGCGCTGCTTGAGATGAGTGTCCTGGTCAGCGGATCCGGCCCAGGCATGGATGTCACTCGCCACCTGACATGTGGCTGGCGGGGCCTTCCTGCCCATCTGTCTGGTGGATTGCGGGGCCCTCCTGGGCTGCAGTTCTCGACCTGTGGGTGTCCTCCTGCCCACCTGGGACGTGGCTTGCGGGGCCCTCCTGGGCTGCAGTACCGGGCCTGTGTGTGTCCTCCTGCACACCTGGGATGGGGCTGGTGGGGCCCTCCTGGCCAGCTGGCCTGCTGCCGACTTGTCGGGCGTGCTGCCCTTCCCACCCTTCCCTGCATGCTTGTGGCCCTGTCCCACCTTTGGCAGTGTGCCAGGTGGCACCTGACTTCCTGCCGGAGCCAATGTAGGGATTTTTGTCCCTGGGGTCTTTGGTCACTCGCGCCGGGCACTGGCAATCTTAGGATGCTTTTCCGGTGGTGGGCTGGCCGTGCCTTGGCTCCTAGCTGAACTGGATGCCCCTGAGGGTGGGGGACTCCACAGTCCATGGACAACAGTCTTCACAGGTCCCGGTTTTGTGGTGGCTGAGGTGCTGATTGGAGTCTTATGAGATGGATGGGGTGGGGGAGTTGTAGGAAAGAGGTCAAGTTTGGAAAGGAAAAGCAATTTGGAAAGAGAGGGACGGGTAGGTGTAGTGGGTATGGGAGTGGAGGAAGAGGATGTGGTTGTAGGAGTGAGAAGTCTGGTGTCTTTGGGTGCAGGTGCTTGGGCTGGAGGCTGTCGTGAGGTGGATGGCTGCTGGGTGGGTGGCTGCCTGCGTTTGTGTAGTTTGGAGGAGGGGGTGACAGACACACTTGGAGAGGACACAGGGGATGTGTAAATGGTAGTGGGGGTGGTGACTGCACGTGTGCGGAGTGTTCTGGTGGGTGTGCTGGTGATGGACGTAGTGGCTGAAGATGTTGTGCATGCAAGTGTGAGTGGAGACGTCACAGGGAGGGAGGAGGGAGACGAGGAGGAGGGGGACACAGTGGAGGCAGTGGGTGTTGGTATATCTGCATGTGGATGTTGCTTGTGTGAATGTTTGTGTGATGTGTGGTGCTTATGTCTGGATAAGCTTCCCTTGGGTGTTGAGGTGTGTGCAGGCTGGTCTGATGGTGTGTCTGGGATAGGCAGAGATACAGGGGATTGGGTCTGGGTGGAGGAAGTTGGAGGGGGGAGGCTAGAGACAGGGACAATTGCTCTGGTGCACCTCTCTTTGTACACCCTGGATGGCATTCAAAAGGGTAGACTGCCCAACAATGATGGTCCTTAGGAGGTCAATGACCTCCTCACTGAGGGCAGCAGGGGTGACAGGGGCAGGGCCTGAGGTGCCTGGGGCGAAGGAGATGCCCACCTTCCTGGGTGAGCGGGCACGGAGCAAACGCTGAGGGGCTGCTGGGAGGGCGGTGCTGGTGCGCTGGGTGGCGGCTGTACCTGTTGTTACGGGGGGCACGGATGTTGCCGCCACCACAAGGGAGCTCCCTTCAGAGGACGAGTCGCTGTCACTGACATCAGCACGAGTCCCCGCTGTGGAGCTCCCCTCGCCCTCCGTCTCACTGGTGAAATCCGAGTCAGTTGCATGGCCCGCCATGGCCATGTGAGATGCAGCTCCCTCGTGCTCTGATGCCACTTCTCCTCCGCCTGATGATGCTAATGCACACATGAACAGGAAGACCACAAAAAAGGGGGGGAGGAGAAATAAAGACATGTTGAGTGCATGGATTACCGCTACCGTTGGCGGACAAGACAGACACAGAAGCCCCCTGCACTACGCCGCGCACTTGGGGTCCACTACGCAATCCGTGGGACATGGCCTACAAGCCTATGGATGACAACTGCACACATAGATGACACAGGGCCATGGATACTTGGCACCCTACAGAGGTGGGGGGCGGGGGCACAGGGCCATGCCTTACGGAGGGGCCTAGCCTACAGAAATCGCCCTGGCCTAGGGATACCCACAACCCTCCTCCCCCACCCAGACACCTCCACTGCGCGCAAAGTCAGCAGAATGTATTTGTACTCACCCCCTTGTGTCTGCTGTGATGTCCTCACGCGCCCATCCAAATCGGGGTAGGCCACCGCCAGGATCCGGGACATCAGGGGGGTCAAATGACAACTGGCACCCCTCCTACGTTGGGAGGCCATCCCCAGCTGTGCCTCCGCCGTCTTCCTGCTCCAGCGTCGGATGTCCTCCCACCTCTTCCGGCAGTGGGTGCCCCGTCTGTTGTGGACCCCCAGGGTCCGGACGTCCTTGGCGGTGGCACGCCAAATCGCGACTTTCTGGTGGGCGCTGACCTATGTGACATGTACAGGGAGAGAAAAATTGTCATCACCTTCTGCATGCTCGATGTGAGTGGCCCCCCATCCCCACCCTTGCCATGTGGCACATGCTCTCATCTGTCGTTTGATGCATGCCTCAATCGCTCCCCTCCCCACCATCTTTCATCCACCCCACTCAACCCAGGCATTGCCCACTAAGCATGGTTCCAGTGTACTTACCTGTTGGTCTGGAGGACCGTAGAGTAGCGCATACTGGGGGAGGACCCCATCCACAAGTTTCTCCAACTCCTCCGCAGTGAAGGCAGGGGCCCTTTCCCCAGTCGCATGAGCCATTGTCTCTTCCAGACCGAGGTCAGAGCAGCACTTGCAATGTAGGTCCTCTCCTGTCGAAGATCAGGTATCGAGTGATTAAGCAGATAGAAAATGGCGGTCACGCCCGTGGCGGTGCGTACCGCGGCGGTGCGTACCGCGACCGCCGGCGCACATCGTCATTGGCTCCTGAAACCCATAGGGTCCAATGTTAACCAATGCGGCTTAGCGCCGCGGTCTTCGACCGCCTACCGCCGCGGTGTGCCACGCCAGCGCATTGACCTCACATCCCACTGTCGCACTTCACAGGTCAGGCAGCCGCCATTTCAAGGGCCCACATGGCCTAATTACCAACTGCGTCACACATACGTAGGACATGCACCAACACTCATACAAGCCATTCAATGCATTGGGAATCGTGTTATGTGCAAGCTGTGGTTACGTACCTGTGGGTTTCTTGAGTCTGTGCTCGCTGTTGTCCTTCATAGGCACCGTCCGCTGGGACATGCGAGGAGATGGAGGAATCTTCCCGTGTACAGACCGCTGGTGGACCTGTCGACAATGGAGGGGGGAGGCTAGAGACAGGGACAATTGCTGCCGTCAGTGCTGAGGCCAGACCGTTGAACGATCGCTGATGGGCAGCCTGACCGAATGAATGCCCTCCAGGTATGCATTACTCTGGTGCACCTCTCTTTGTACACCCTGGATGGCATTCAAAAGGGTAGACTGCCCAACAATGTTTTTCATGCTGACATACAGGCTTGACCGTGCCACTATTCATGAACTGTGTGCCCAGCTGGAGCCAGACCTGATGTCACCCATCCGCCAACCCACAGGGATCCCCCCTCTAGTGCAGGTGCTGTCAGTACTCCATTTCTTAGCAAGTGGGTCATTTCAAACAACAGTGGCCATATCATCAGGGATGTCCCAGCCTATGTTTTCCAAGGTGTTGTCCAGAGTGTTGTCTGCCCTGCTGAAACACATGCGGAGCTACATCGTTTTCCCTGAGGTGGGGGATTTGCCTACAGTGAAGGGTGATTTCTTTGCCCTTGGACATATCCCCAACATCATAGGTGCCATTGATGGGACACATGTTGCTTTGGTCCCCCCCAGCAGGAGTGAACAGGTGTACAAGAACCGGAAGAGTTATCATTCCATGAATGTACAGATGGTGTGTTTGGCTGACCAGTACATCTCCCATGTTAATGCCAAGTTCCCTGGGTCAGTGCATGACGCCTACATCCTGCGGAATAGCAGCATCCCGTATGTGATGGGTCAACTCCAGAGGCACCGGGTGTGGCTATTAGGGGACTCTGGTTACCCCAACCTGTCCTGGCTACTGACCCCAGTGAGGAATCCCAGGACAAGGACAGAGGAACGGTACAATGAGGCCCATGGGCGGACTAGGAGGGTGATCGAGCGAACCTTTGGCCCCCTGAAGGCCAGGTTCAGGTGCCTCCATATGATAGGTGGATCCCTAATGTACTCACCAAAGAAGGTGTGCCAGATCATCGTGGCCTGCTGTATGCTTCACAACCTGGCTTTGCGCCGCGAGGTGCCTTTTCTGCAGGAAGATGGTCCAGATGGTGGTGTTGTAGCAGCTGTGGAGCCTGTGGAGAGTGAAGAGGAGGAAGCCGAAGAGGACGACATAGAGAACAGGAACACAGTAATACAGCAGTATTTTCACTGACACACAGGTAAGAGTAGACACCGGCATATTACATTTACTTAATGACTCCTACCTCTCTACTGTCTGACTTTTTCCCCCAGTGTATGGTAACTGTGTTGTGACTTTCCCTTCCGTTTTCAGAGATGTGGGCCCCACTGCGTGACATCTGCTTTGTTTCCCCATGGACTACAGCTGTGTGACAGCGGTTTGTTAGCATCACAATGTGAATGAACATTTTGGCACAGTCATGTCTAATACATTTGTTCTAAATCACAGCCAGACTCCAGATTGTTTTGTGCAATAAGAGTTTTTATTCAAGTGCTCTAAATTGGATGGGTGGTTGCAAATCGGTGAGGGGTGATGGTGGAGGATTGTCCATGGCAGTGTCCAGACTATCAGTTTCACAGGTGCATTGTCCAAAGGTGGCGGTGGTGGTCCGACCGTCATTGGTCTGGCAGATGTGACCGCCGTATTACAAGTTTGCCTGTCGTACCAACAGAAGACCAGCTGCGGTCTTCCGGCACTGCCTGGCAGCATAAACCGGCACTGTCACGAGAAAGCACAAACAGGCAGGCGGAGCCTGTGTTTCCGTCGAACACATTATGAGGTTGCACACCGCCAGTGTGACTGTGACGGTCCAACCACCACATATCAGAAGACAGAAACGGAGAGTATAAAGGGAGACACTCACCTGCAGGGTGCCTTCAACGTCTATTGCTACCATGGAGGCGTTCACACACATCATGTCGCTGCTGATGATCATCAATAGACAACGAAGTCATCATCGCTGTGGACACCGACAACCATAAGTACATACACCTACCTGCATCACCAACCTTAACAACAGCTTGTAGCGCCGGTGAACACATCATAGGGTGGGCACGCTTCAGGCAGCAGGTACACATAGCAAACAACACACACACTCACAAACATAGATCAACTAGGGCATGTACACAGTCACAATATGCCCCTTTGGGCAGCACACTCACACAGCACTGCAACACTACTCAAATACACATGGTCATACAGCTCAGGCACAGGGAGACTGAAGGCTACACAACATTGTCACACACATCAGCAACAACACACCTACAACATATATACAAATACAACCCACACACTCACATTCAACACTGGCCAGGGACTGTCCTTACATATAACACATATATGTTTTGATGTGGCATGCAACACAAACAACACCACCAGTAAACAACCCTGCAATGGACACACACATCACAGCACAATGAAAGCACAATGGCATGCACAAACCACAGACTCACAAATAGACCAAGAACAACATGATAACTATACCTACACATTAGGGATGGGGCCATCTGGGTCACTCAGGGAAGGAGACTGCACTGGGACATATAACACTTTGAAAAGGCCCCCAAACACAGCATATTCACAGGAAACGGCCCTACATGGGTCTCAGGGACACACAATACTACTACCAAATGCCATGCACATCTACGCAATGGAGAAGGACAAGTCAACAAAGCACATACAACTCCTACTGCATGGGACATACCACTACAGGAACTAACTGCCAGAAACACGCACTTAAAAGGACACATGCACATGCAAATGCAAAGAAAGACAGCACAATTGAACACACTTCATGTCTGCACAAACAAAGCGCAAGCTGAAATACATCTGAGGGATCCATAAGCCATATCAGGGGACAAGTCTAACATCATACATGCCCACATTGGACAACACAAAAATAAATACTTGCCATACAAAACAGTACACAATGCCATGACACCACAATTGCATTTACACACACATACCTACACACACAACATATACCCTTCTCTTGGAGGACAACAGCATTGCACACAAACTCACACAGTGCAACCAACAGCACATGGAGCAGCAAGCAGGCTCAAACACACACAACTGGAGGCACACAACCAAATTGACTCAGGAATAACATAAAGTTAGGAATAGAATCACAGGACAAAAATCTATCCCAAAAAACAACTGTTTGGATTTATTAACTGGTAAATTGGTAAAGTTCAAAGGCCATTGGCCAGTCCTTATGAAGTCCAATAATGGCACAGTGTTGGTCCTAGACCTGACTCCCAACTGCCAAGCAACCTCCACCGGAAGGGGCATCAAGGGGGCAGACTCCTCAGCGAATAACCCAGAGTGGAGGGGTGGGGATCAGATTTGGGTGGGGGGTTTGGTCTTGGGAGGGGTGGTCTTCTTGAGAGGGGTGGGTTTCTTCTTGGGAGGGGTGGGCTTCTTCTTTGTGGGGGGAGAGGTGTGGCTACTTGTAGAGGGCTAGGGGAGGCCTTGGTGGTGGAAGGGACAGCCTGGGACCTCGGTGGGGACCTTCTGGGTCTGGGATGAGGGGGGCAGGGCAAAAGTCAAGGTCAAATAAAGAACGATTTTTGGATACACAGGGACGGTCAGCAGAAGGGGGTTGAGATTTAAAGGTTGAGGGAGTGGTTGTCTGATGTGTAGGTGTGGATGCTGTGGGTGCGTGCTTATGGAAGGTATGCTTCTGTGTGGTGGTTGTCGGGTGGGTGGGTGAGTGAGGGTGTTTATGTGTCTTGGGCTTAGGAGGGTGCTGGGGGATGCCGTGGGGGGTGGGTGGATGTCTGTTGGGGTGGTGACTGCAGGTATGGTGGATGTGATGGATGTATGTGTGTCTGTGGTTGTGGTGTCCACAGGTGTGGTACTTGTGGTGGATGTCTGCAGGTCTGCTGGGGTGGTGTCTGCTGGTCAGATGGGTATAGTGGCTGTGTCAGTGACTGTTGTGGTGATGTCTGTAGGTATGATTGATGTCGTGTGTGTGATGATGGGGGTAGTTTGGGTGTCAGGGGAAGTTGTGAGTGTTGCTGTGTCTGTGGGTGGATGTTGTTTGTGTGTGTGCAGGCGTGTCTTGTGGTGTTTGTGTTTGCGTGTGCTCCGTTTGTCTGGTGAGGTGGATGGCTGTAGATCTGTTTGTGTGCTTTAGGTAGGTAGGGGAAGAGGGGATTTGGATTGAGAAGAGGGAGGTGGAGGGGAGACGGAAGTGGGGGGGTGACTGGCTGCTGTCAGTGTGGAGGCCAGAGCCTGAAAAGGTCTCTGTAGGCCAGCCATTGCACCATGAATGCCTTCCAGAAATGCATTAGTCAGTTGCAGCTGACTTGCCAATCCCTGGATGGCATTCACAATGGCTGTCTGACCCACAGAGATTATTCTCAGGGGGTCAATAGCCTCCTCACTGAAGGCAGCAGAGATAACACGGGCTGGGACAGAGGTGCGAGCGGCAAAGGAGGCCCCCACCCTTTTGGGCGAGCGTGCACAGCCAACTGGGAGGGGATCAAAAGGAAGGGCGATGATAGAACTGGGGGTGGCAGACAAGGATGGTACTGTGGGATGCCCCGATGGGTCCTTCACCAAAAGAGAGTGGCCACTGGAGGAAGAATCCAAAGATGATGACTATGTCCCAGTCGCCACTGTGGCACTTCCCTCGCACTCCAGGCCACTGGATCCCTCGGTGTCGGTGGTGTCTTGACCAGAGGTCCTGTGGCCAGATGCTTCCCCACTTGGCTCAACCCCATCTCCTTCGCTTGCCTGCCCTCATGCTGCAGGTACAAAGAGAAATAGGGTCATAACACATCCATTATACTCTGATTGACATACAACACCAACATGGCAAGTAGGCCCCAGCAAAAACATACACATAAGTGGCACATACATGTGTCAAAACACATGCATGCATGCCAGCTGGATTCACCAAAGTTGCCCACAAGACAATCAGGATCTCAGAAAACTACAATTGCACGGCTGGAGTTATGCAATCACAGTGACCATTGAACTAGGAGGAGACCACTCCATCCTCAAAGGTGTGCCACATGCAGCAGACCTAATTTAACATTTGGCAAATAATGGTATTGCATCGTAAAATCCAGTCCCACATATCACACAGAAGGTTTTGTACACTCTATTTGGCACATACATAATATATCAACAACTAGAAATGATGTCATGAAATACTGCAATGTTGATTACAAAAATGCTATATCCTGGAGTAGCCGATATGGAAATACCCTTGTCACACTGGAAACATTTCAACAAAGTACACTTCAACAAGTGACACCTGTCCCAATAGAGTCAAGGAGGTAGGATCCATGTGACTCAGATAGGTCACATGTGTACCATTGAAAGGAACACCTTTGACATCAGTTTCAACATGTCAGGGAGAGATGTCTCCAGAATATGCAAAACAATGAATCAGTAAGACCCAGCATACTCACCACTAATGTCTGACAGTCATTACAATGACATTCTTTGAGTGTTACTCTAGTAACCATCTATCCTTTGCATGTTGGGGAGACAGAACTTCCAATAACTAATAGAAGGACCTCAACTTGTTGTCCAATGAGAAATCACATCACTATCCACATCTTGGAAATGCCAACCCAGGTGTCTGTCTGTGGATGAATGACTGTATCCAAACATATGTTATGTCAACATCACAGCAAGTCACTCCATCATGCATGCCAACAGCCAGGGCATAATCCTCAACCATTACACATGTGCAGTGCAGTTTTACACATGAATCCACATCGAGGACATAGAGAAACAGAGTGGTTCCACAATCTCGGCCTAACTTTCATGTCTCTCATTGCTACTGCAGTTCTACATGCCAAATGACAAACTATGATGCATGAAAGTATGTGTCAGACAATAAACAATGGTAACACACTCCTGTCTGTGGCACAACATGAAATGTACCACCTTTGTAACTATACAATTCCACAATTTTCCATGCACATATATGTGAGGAAATACATACATCATCCCATCAACATGGGTAGAACATGCAGGTTAAGAAGGTCTCCCAAAGAGAAAAGAACACATGCTGACATGTCGGCACAAGGAATGTTGGCAACAGTTATAGGACAGAACTCATGTCAATGGACATTCCCCACTTACAAAAGGAAAATGGATTGCTGCTCTATTGCTTCACCAGTCACAGATCTGGGTTTAACCCATCAGCTTATTTGCATTTGTCGCCCCAAGTGGGAAGGGTATGCCCAGACGTGGATCCTGTGCTCACTGCGCCGCTGGATTCAAGCTAGCCTAGCTGATGAAGGGTGATACCCTGAAACCAGTCCTAGGATGCTTGTTTTCAGTCCAGGGAGGACCTGGCTTGGCAGTTTGGGCTGGACTGTTCCTATGAGGAACAGGGTCAAGACTGATTTCCATATGGCTGGGTCCAAATTGGGTGGCGTGGTGAGCAAAAAAACGATGGATTAAATCCAGATCTTTGTGATTGGGGGTGAATGTTTGTATTGTTCAGCATTCCGTCCATCATCTGTTCTTTTTGCATTTTTCACTCCAAGTGGGAAGGATATGCCCAGACGTGGGTCCCATGCTCACTGCACCACTGGATTCAAGCTAGCCTAGCTGATGAAGGGTGATATCCTGAAACTGGTCCTAGAATGCTTGTTTCTGGTTTGGCAGTTCGGGCTGGACTGTTCCCATGAGGAACAGGGTCAAGACTGATTTGTATATGGCTGGGTCCAAACTGGGGTGGCGTGGTGAGCAAAAAAAAACAATGGATTAAACCCAGATCTTTGTGACTGTGGGTGAATGTTTGCATTGTTCAGCATTCTGTCCATCATCTGTCCTTTTTGCTTGAGTTTTATGGTTTGGCACACATCCTACATGTGATGGGAGCCATTGATGGTACACAAATTGCCTTGGTCTATGACAATAACATAAAGAACAGAAAGCAACAGAAAGAACTTTCATTCCATCAATGTCCAAGTTGTTTGTTTGGCAAACCTCTACATTTCACAGTCCGTTATACGGGTTCAGTCCATGATGTCTTCAAAATGCAGAACAGCATGATCACACAACTGTACCCAGAGAGGGCCTGGCTGGTTGGTAAGTCACATATGTCATGTTTGTTTGTGTGCAATGTCTGCTGCAAAAATTCCAATGAGAGGGACTCATAGTTGCACATATGTACCATTCCATGACAGGGGACTCTGCATACCTAAACCATCCTTGGTTGTTGTCGCCGGTGAGGAACCCAACTACGCAAGGGGAAGTGCATTTCAACGATGCCCATGGAAGAAGACAATATGTCGTGGAGTGGGCTTTTGAGCTCCTGAAGGCCAGATTTAGGTGTCTGGACAAGACAGGTGGAGCCATCCTCAACTGCTCCATGCTCCACAACATCGCCATGTGGAGGGATATCCCATACATTCTAGATGAGAGGGAGTTAGCAGTG
Source organism: Pleurodeles waltl (assembly GCF_031143425.1). Lineage (NCBI taxonomy): Eukaryota > Metazoa > Chordata > Amphibia > Caudata > Salamandridae > Pleurodeles > Pleurodeles waltl. Next base: position 959,088,113 of record NC_090443.1, read on the forward strand.
GCACCGGGTGAGAATCCTGAAATGACAAGTGATGATGACAGTGATGAAGAGGAAGATGAAGGCTTGTAGGCAGATCTCATCAATTACTGCTTTACTTCAGTGTAAGTATGTAATGTTACGTGATCACTGTGACTGTATGAGGAAATGTAGTTGTCAGGATGTGTTGAGTAGGGTATTTTTTTCTAAATACAGTGGTTCTTCTGCTTTGCAGTATATAGCCAAGGTTTGATTGCTAAGTCAGACTTGAACATTTAATTACCTTGATTATCTGCCTTTTTTGTGCAGTCTCATTGCAATGTAATTGTAATTGTATTTATATAGCGATTACTACCCCTGACGAGGCATGAATTGCTTTTTGGCGAGTAGCACGCTACATGTAAGTGGATCCACTGATGTTTGACATGTGATTTTGGGCATAGGTATAAAAATTTCTGCCTACGCTCTGTATTGTATTTTGAACAGGTACCTTCACCAGGCCATCCTCATGTGGGCATTTCAGAGTTGTGACATTGGCAGGTATCTGTTGCTGTTCTGACATACGAAGTGGACATGGATTGATCCAGGTAATGCTGGACACAGATTTGGGGTGTATGAGTCCTGTACCAATGCAGGTTGGACAGTGGGTGGGTGGAATTATGAAGTATACACTGGTTTGATGTGGTGTGTTGGTCCAGTTACTTCATGTGTGTGATCATATGGCCTTGAAATATGTCCTCATCAAGTGCAATCCGTGCATTCTCCCTTCACATTGTGTTGATAATGATCTTGTATGACCTTTTTGTAGCTGTAGATGTGTTTCATCATTGCAGGCCACAGTGCCTATGCCAAAACACAGACATGTTTGTGTTATACCACCAGATGCTTGCTCATTGCACTGGGATGGACCTATGATCAGTGACTGTTCTACTTCCATCTGTCTGTGCCATGGCATATGTTATGTTGGCAGACCTGGTTTTGGTATGTAATAAGGCTCAAACCGGTGACAACATCCACCAATCTGTTAGCCTATTCTATGGAAAGAGGTCTGACAAAGCCCTTTCTTCTGTGGTATGGGGGACGATACCTTGGGATATTTAGCCTGACTCAATATGGTACAGCCATTCTTGGCTGTAACATTCCAGACAATGTATCAGCCTATGTGCTGCACAGTGCAATAAAATGTTTGGTGTGACCAGACACTTGTATCATTGTGTTGCTAGTACTCCTCAGCATGACACTACCTGAGACATATCCCTCCTTCCATTACCAGTATGTGTCTTCCTCATGTGCATCACGTGGGCTCACATTTCAACATTTCAAAATGTGGAAAACAAACAGCAGGCAATGTTTTATTGATAGGTGATTTTATTGACATAGGTGCAGGTAATAGTTGAGAGATCCAAAGGAAAAGTAAAGTGGATGAATCAGTCATGGTGGATGTAATCATATTAGTAGATGCAACAACATTTGAAGTCCAAAGTCCATTGTCCTACTACCATGGAAAAGGAAGGTGGTCAAAGAACAGTCAACAGAGTACATATGTGGCACACAGAGGAGTTCCTTCAGGAAGAGGTCACTTGTTGGCAATGGTTGGTGTCTTGCCATCTGCACCTCCTGGATGCTTGGCTGGATGCTCCCGCTTGGGACACCAGGGGTCCTGCTGCTACAGAGGCAGGAGTGTCTGAGGCGGGTCCTCCTCCTGACAAGGCCTCCCTTCCAGTGGCTGCCACAGATGTTGAAGGGACTGGTGTTGCTTGGCCAAAGGAAGGCTTGTGGTATTGCTCACGGTCCCTGATCAGTGTACTGCTTATCTCCCTGAACACTCCTGAAAGGGAGGCCAGGTTGGTGTTGGTGGCCTCCCACTTTTCCAGAGACTCGCAATGGAAGTCCCTCTGCAGCTGCTTGATCTTCTCGAGTTCGGCAAGTACCTGGCCCATCACGCCTTGGAATTCTTGAAAGGCTCGCAAGACTTGGCTATCTGTGTCCTGGCCAGAACCATCCCCAGCAGTCTCATTCTGCTGGCCCACCACATCCCTCCCATGTACCCTACCCCTCACATGCCTGCGCTCATGGCACAGCTTGACCCCTACCACTGGTTCCAGGACCATCATTGTCAGAGGTATTTTGCTGTGACTCAGGATCCTGGACTGGAGGGGGGGGGGTAAAAGATGGTTGTCATTGTCCTTGGGACACAGGTTGGGGGGGTGAATGGCTGCCTGCGATGTAGATGCAACCGGGCAGGTTGGAGTCGATGTGGTCACGGTGAGGCTCACTTCTGTCATCTGACCAGGTTGCCCTGATGGGCCAGAATCGTCCTCTATGTCCAGACGTCCAGGAGTGTTCTCCTCACTTAGGGATTCATCCATGGGGGTAATGGCAGTCTCTTGAGTGGGCTCGGTGTTCCCAGTGCCAGCTAGACCTGTTGATGTGAGAGATACAATGTTACAGGTTGTGACATCTACCTCCAATAGTTGACAGTGACATCTAGCAATCCATGTACACATTTGATTTGCAGGTGTTCCTTATGTGACAGGTACACATGCTATCAATTGTACTGACCGGACATTTGAGTAACATACCAATTCCATTTCAGCCAACCAGCTGCAGAATGTATGAGTTCATTAGGACTTGGAGGATGGTCATAGACTTAAATTTTCCAGCAGTGCAGGCCAAACAGTGGCTGGGCAGAATGTGGTTTAGATCATTTTATGGCCTAGTTGACTGTTAAGCAGGCAGACCCAGAACTTTGTTGTATATGCTATTGTTGTCATGATGTGGTCAGTGCATTGTGCATGTGTCTGCGGCCAATACTATTCAGGTCATGCATCTTGAGGCCTTTTATTTTTTTCTTGTTTTTGTTGCATACAGGTTGACCTGTCCTTCCTTTCCACAATATTTTCATCTTGACTTAGCTGCTGAAGATGGATCTAGGTGGTTAGCCACATTACAGAGTGTACCCTGATCTGTATCTTGGTCACTCCCAGGTGGGTATACTTCATTTGTGAGTTCACAGACAGATGCACAATGCTCTATGGACACTGGCCTGGTGATTGCAGTTACAAGTACTGGCCCGCCTGGGATCTACAGTCATGTTACTTCGAGTACTACACACAGTACACATAGGTAATCTCCTCAGGTGAGTACACTTCCATAGTGAGTTAATTAACAAGGGTATTTGGACAGATGCACACTTGGCTTGTGTTTGGCTTTGGGGAGACAGAGCCTCCTGATCTTAGCAGTCATGTCATGTCACTCCCTGTACTTCATGCACTTGTTCTATGTCATCCCCCCAGGTGTGTACACTTCATGTGTGGCTTCCCAAATAAGGGTGTATTAGCAGGTGTACACTGGACTGGTGTGGAGTGACAGTAAGGGAGCCTCCTGTGAGTTGCATCCATGTAACTCCCTGTATTACACACACTATACTGATGGTTTCCTCCCAGGTGTGTACACTTCAATGCTGATTTGGTACACAGGTGCATTTTGGGGGAGGACACAGCTGTGTTGTATGTAGTAAGGGGAGCATTGCCTGCTGTGAGTTGCAGTCCTGTCACTCTCACTGCTTCACAATACCTGACAGATGCCAACTCCCCCAGTGAGTACACAAAATTTGAGATTTTAAATACTGTTGTCTTCAGGGAAGGGGGCACTGTTCTGGTGTTTATAGTGACAGTAGCAGTGCCTCCTGGCCTTAACTGTACTGTCAGTGCCTGTACTACACAGACACTATACAAATGGTATCCTCCCAGGTGAGTCCACTTTAATTGGGGGTTGACAAACAAGGGTCTTTGGAGCAGGGAACACAGGGCTGGCTGAGTGGAGTAACAGTAACAGTGCCAGATGGGAGTTGTAGTCCTGTCATTGCCTGTATTGCACACACACCATACTGATGTCATGCTCTTAGGTGGGTACACTTCAATGTGGAGTTGACAAACAAGGTAATTTAGAAAAGGATACACTGTTCTGGTTTTTGGAATAGATAGCAGAACAGTGCCTGCTGGGAATTGTAGTGATGCAAGTGCCTGTACTTCACATACACTATACTGATGTCAATCTCTCAGGTGAGTACACTTCAATGTGTCTTTGACAAACAAGGTAATGTAGAGAGGGGTACACTGTTCTAGTTTTTGGAATAGAAGAACAGTGCCTGCTAGGAATTGTAGTGCTGTCAGTCCCTGTACTACACACACTATACAGAGATGTTTTTCCCCCAGGTGAGTTTATTTCAATAGTGAAATGCCAGACTGGGGTCTGTAGACAGGTGGACAGTGGGCTGGTGAGTGGGGTGACAGTGAAGGGGGCAAAAGGTGAGCAGTGCGCATGCATGACAATACATTTTGGTGAGATATTTTTGTGTTGTGACTTACAAGAATTCACTCCCCCAGATATTCCTGTCAAGTCCTCGGGATACAGGATGGCCAAGATCTTCTCCTCCCAGGATAAGGGTTGGAGGGGGTATCACCAACAGTCTTCTGGACACGCCGCTGGTGCCTGGATGCCATGGAATGGACCTTTCCCTGAGGTTGTTCCACCTCTTCCTGATGGCGTCCCTGGTGCTTGGGGTGGGGCCTACAGAATTCACTAATTTCCATTTTCTTGGCGATAGTAGTGTGCTGGACTTGAGCTTCAAATAAATGGGGCTCAACTCATGATTTCATTCACCCTGGATCTTAACTCATTTTCAGTGATATGGGAATTTTTCTGGGGTGACATGTGGGGATTAAAAAATAAGTGGTGGGAAATGGACATGTGATGGTGAGTTATTGGGATTGGGATGCGCAAATGAATGTGATTGGAAATAGGAGTGTGTGGAGGGTGCGGGATATGTGCTTAGGGAAAGTTGTGGGTGTGCCTAATCTATATTCTGGTTTGGCGTTGTAGATGCAAAGGACTGTGGTTAGTGAAGGGGTGTGTTTTATGGTGTCCTTTGCATGTGTGTTGGGTGTGGCAATGTGTGTCAGCTGTGTTGTTTTCAAATCCATCCAATGTGGTGTTGTGTATTACTTTGTTGACTGCAAACTGTCGTGGGTCGGACCGCTATGGAAGCTGCCACTGTGATTTTTGACGTGTAATATGGTCGGTGGTTTGTTGGCAGGCTGTCGGTGCTGGTGGTCGGACTGCATATTTCCCGCCCTCAATGAGACTGGCCGTGTGGCATTTTTGGCAGCTTTTGGCGGTCCTGCCTGTGTAACTCGTAATACGGCGGTCTGTATGACTTTCAACATGGTGGTCTTTTGGCAGCCACCACTATGGCGGTATGGCAGTTGGCCGGCCAAACTAGTAATCGGGCCCATAGGGCCTGATTTAGAGTTAGACGGAGTGGTTACTCCATTACAAATGTGATGGCTATCCCGTCCTTTGTATTACAAGTTCCATAGACTATAATGGAATTGTAATACGGCAGTCAGGATCTTTATCATGTTTGAGCTGAAGTAACCGCATCCTCCAAAGTCTAAATCAGGCCCTAAATCTAAATGCCCATACTAAATCATGGGTACAAGGAACTCAAAACCAACTAAGGCCCATATTTGTCATTTTTTCATGCAGCACTACACAGAAAGCCACTGTGCTGCATTGTGTGAAAGGAAAAAGGCAGGAATGCACCCTATTTAACATTACATGGTGCATTCTTGTCCGCTCCTAGCACTAGCGCACTTTTGACTGCCCAGACAATGTAAATGCGAAAATCAAAATATCCAACAGGGATAAATCTATACAAAATATCTAAGCAAAAAACTAAGGGGGTCATTCTGACTCCCGCCGGCCGCGGTAACCGCGGTGCCGGCGGGAGCCGCCAGAATACCGCTGCGCGGTCAGAAGACCGCCGCGGTTATTCTGAGTTTCCCGCTGGGCGGGCGACCGCCAGAAGGCCCCCCGCCCGCCCAGCGGGAAACCCCTTTCCACGAGGATGCCGGCTCCGAATGGAGCCGGCGGAGTGGAAAGGGTGCGACGGGTGCAGTTGCACCCGTCGCGAATTTCAGTGTCTGCTATGCAGACACTGAAATTCTCAGTGGGGCCCTGTTACGGGGGGCCCTGCAGTGCCCATGCCATTGGCAGGGGCCCCCAGGGGCCCCACGACACCCCTTACCGCCATCCTGTTCCTGGCGGCCAAAACCGCGAGGAACAGGATGGCGGTATGGGGGTCGGAATCCCCATGGCGACGCAGCAAGCTGCGCCGCCATGGAGGATTCCCCAGGGCAGCGGGAAACCGGCGGTACACCGCCGGTTTTCCGTTTCTGACCGCGGCTGTACCGCCGCGGTCAGAATGCCCATGGGAGCACCGCCAGCCTGTTGGCGGTGCTCCCGTGGTCGTTGGCCCCGGTTTTTACCGCCAGGGTCAGAATGACCCCCTAAATTTTTTACTGAATAGTAATTTCTTTATTACAAATAAATCAATTCAATCATAGTGTCAACAAATCACCTGTACACCTAAAAGACTAATACACAAAATCTAATTATATTCAAATCCAAAACAACTCTAACGTTCCAAACGAGCACCGTGATACATAAAATATAGGCTGCTTAACCATCAAGTGGCAAGCAGTCACTATTCCAGGTAGTGACAGTTGTGGAAGGAAAGTATCCTGCTACAGTGAGAAAAGTCAATCACTGAAATAAATGTCCGATCCAATCCACCAATTGTTCAATCCAAATGTTTCAGGAATTCCAACAGTCACTCCTTAGTACGTAATAGTCGACGCGGCCTCCTCAGGACAATGAAGACAGTGCCTATATATACAACACAAGGAATTACCTAAAAAAAATATAATCATAACAACCATAATTCCCACCAGGTGTATTGAAACCCACACCTGTTCACCAACATAACCTCATGTGTGCACGTAAAGAGAAATGTATTTATAGTGAAACAAATAATAAGCCAAAAAAGTTTGTATTAAAGAATTATATGTACAAAAAATAGATAAATCAGGCTAAACCCCATTGATAGTCCATTTGTTTAGTTATAGTAAATGTTGTCTAAAAACGAATCAATCAATCCCAGAGGTATACCACACTAGAGTAGAAAATGTTAACAAATAATAATGATATTGAGCAAGTAACAAAGTAACAAAGTAACATATTATCCTCAGAAACTTATCAAAGCAACAGTCATAATGCTTCAATGCAAATAAAAGTAAGTATGAGAGACGCGTAAGCCAAGTGACTAACCATAGCTTGGTGAATTAATCGGGAGCACAAGCGGTAATTCAGTCGTGCGTGCAACCGGACTAATGCTGTTTAAAATAAAAACAACATAAGCTTACTGAGACAGGCTTTGAGTAATAACAAAAGCCTGTCAGCCGCGAGTGCACCAAAACACGCAGCGCCTAGCTTTCTATCACGAAGTTGCCAGCCGTATTTCAGCAGAAATGAAAGCTTCGCCATATTACACGCTGGGACGGCGTGCATTTAAATGAGCAACATGTCGGGCCGTCGCCTTGGCTACGCGTCCTTACTAAACATCAAGAAGGGGACTAAACGTGTTACTCCTCCTACATCAAAAACTGTGGGGGCCATTTTGAAATGTGCAAAAAAAGGTAACTGAAAACATACTCAAGGACAAACTACTTAACATGCTTGGATAATAAGAAAGTTAATAGAGAGCATTTTTAAAAAAAAATACCTGTTAACATGTTATGGACAGTAGAAGACCGATTGCAAATATAATACAAACACAGGTGAATTAATAATCACTGGACAAACTACACACACAATACATAATTCGAGGACTTATAATAAATACAAAGACATAAGTGGGACCTCTGCAACAATTATTGATAGAGACTATCTATTCAATCTCTATCTTCTCCAAATATATTATTTAGAAACATTCCTAATTGTCCTATATACACTGAAAACCCACGACAGACAATCCTCAATAACATTAGACAAACTTAGTATACATCTCTGGGACTGATTCTGTACAACATATTCTACATAACGCAAAGTATATAGTTAGAACCACTGTGGAACAGTTACAATTTAATTAGGGCCCACATCTCAGACAAATTGTTTAAACTCCGTCTGGCCGTCCCGAATCTTTCTATCAGACGAGCTCCCATTTTATCCAAAGCGGAAGCTAGTAAGATGCCTGTTTTTATTTTGTCAACTACGTATAAAATAGACCATTTGATGTCATCTGGACGATGGTCCTGTTCAATATAGTGGCCAACCAGAAGGGCCCCCTGTACCGCACATCTGATCCTGGACATATGTTGAAGTATACATGTTTTTGCGGCTTGTGTCGTCTGGCCAATATAAGTAAGTGAACACAGACATGTGATGCAATATATCACCTGGCGTGTTTTACAATTTGAAAAACAACGTTGGTGGTGTATTTTACCATTCAACTCCACCTGTCTACTCTTCTCTGTATATTGGCAAGCCATGCAGTTTATGCATGGGAAATGGCCAATGATGGGGGGTAAGGATAGCATACTTCTCAGATCGGCTTTCTTCTTACTGTTCGAGGTGAACGGGGCATGTACTAAGGAATCATAGATATTACGGCCTCTTTTAAAAGCAGAGAGGTTTATCTAAGCCTAAGGGGAGGAGCAGCTTCCAATTTTTTCAATAATGGCTCTAACCCGATTCGCTTTTGAGTTATATGTTAGTACACAGGTCAAAGGGCACACCCTATTTTTTAACTTGGGTACTAGCAGATGTTCATGTGGAGTATACCATGCTCGTTTACATGCTCGTTTAACAATTTTCTTAGGGTAGCCCCTATTCATCAATCTAGAAATCAGAGCTTCTGCCTTTTGAAAAGAATCTTCTTTAGTGGTACAGTTACGGCGAATTCAAAGAAATTGGCCATAAGGTAGATTCTCCTTAAGAGAACGAGGGTGATTGCTTGAAAAATGAAGTAAGGTGTTTCTATCGGTAGGTTTTTTATATAAACTCACCGAAATATGACCTTCAAAGGATTGAATCCATAGATCCAGAAAATTGATTCGTTTAGAATCAGAAGACAGCGTAAACTTAAGATCAGGTGTTAGATGGTTAATCCAATCATGAAACAAGGAAAGGGCCTCCTGGTCGCCTTCCCAGATCACAAAGATGTCGTCAATATATCTTAGCCACGTTTTGATATGATTTTGAAAGGGATTATTTGTGTCAAAAATCCATTTGTCTTCAAAAAATGACAGCTCGAGATTCGCAATTTCTGGGGCAAAATGACACCCCATCGCTACACCCTTAACTTGCAGGTACAACTCGTTATCAAATGAAAAGACGTTGTTTTTTAAACACAGCGTGGCCAGAGCAAGCAGAAATGAAGAGGGGACCTTATGAGGAAGAGGTCTTTGAGCTAAATATACGTTCATTACTTGTAATGCCTCATTTTGTGGAATATTAGTGTAAAGTGCCTCTATGTCTAAAGTCACTAACAGTTGTGTTCTTTCATTAAAAGCATTGCCTTCAAGTTTATTGATCATATGCATAGAGTCCCGCACATATGCTTTAGTATTATACACTAATGGTTTAAGAAAGAAATCCACATATTGGGCCAAAGGTTCCAGTAAGGAACCGCAGGCCACAATAATTGGTCTCCCCGGAGGATTCGAGGCATCTTTATGTATCTTAGGGAGGATGTAGAGAAGGGGAATGCGTAATTGTTTTTGATTCAGAAAGTCGTATTATTTCTTGCATATCCACCCCTCTCTAAGTGCTTCATCAGTGATGTAGTAATAATGGCTGTCAATCTGGGTGTAGGATCTTCTGTTATCAAACGATAGTGGTCCCTGTTGTTTAATTGGCGATGTATTTCCATGCTATATTTATCTTTGTCTAATATCACTATGCCGCCACCTTTATTGGCTGGCTTAATGATGATGTTCTCATTTAATGACAACCAGAGAATACATTATTCTCTTCTTTAGAACAATTAGACTTAAACGATATTTTAGAGTTGTTAAGTAAGTCAATTTCACGAAGGACCACGTCTTCAAAAATGAGTACTTCCCGAGGCATATGAATAGTGTCAGGGCAAAAAGTAGATTTTATATGTAGCCCACTTACATTAACTTCATTAAGAGGCATATCATCTGTGTTGTCTTGAAAAAAGGTCCGTAGCCTTACTTTACGCAAAAACCGTAATACTTCGGTTTTAGTGTCAACCGGGTCTTGGAGTTTGGTAGGAACAAAAGACAAACCTTTATTTAATACCTATTGCTCTTTGTCTGAAAGAGCATGGGTAGACAAATTGTAAACAGGTATCATATCTGAACCCACGTCAATTATCTTCTGTATGTTCTTTTCCTGGTACAGAATTCTCCTTGTGGGGTATACAGATCTCTGTTCAGGTCTTGGTATTGGAATCTGACTCGCGCGCCTCCCCCTCTCCCTCTGCGTCCACCTCTGTCGAAAAAAGGTTGAGTAGTGGGGTGTGCGGGGCCAGAGAAAGTTTCAGATAAATGTTCTGTATCTGAATCCGAAGAAGTATCAGAAAATGTAATAAATCTCCTACGTGACCGAGATTGGAATTGTAAATTCAAGTTGCTCGGATTCTTGTATTTATAGAAATCTTCTTTCAAGAACGGATAAACCTCCTCGATTTTAAAATTCTTAATATCCCTCGCCACTTTGGATGTTTTGTGATTGACAGTGCAAATTTTTAACTCAGCAATGATTTTATTAGCTGACTCTAATTGTTGTTTTACATCTTGAATTGTCTGGTCTTGAGAAAGCTCCAGTTCCAGCAATTCAATTTCTTTCAATTCTGTTTCACTTATTCTTAACGCAGTCTCAATGGAGAGGGCTAGCCTATCGCGGGAACATTTTGTCCCTACCCCACTGAATTGTAATAGGTATGGTTTGTCTAACACAAAGATTACTGGAATATTCCTCACTTGCAAGCTTGCAGGAATCGTGTTATTTTTTAAGTGCTCAAGAAGTACTTGTGCATGTAGTTGTGTTCTGATATTTTTCTTCTTAAGCTGCTTTAGACGTTATATTTTATCCACATTTGTGGGAGTTGGAATAAGTTGATCGCCACTCAATAAAGAGGGATTGCTTAACTGCGTGTTTATTTGGGCCTCATTATAACTAATTATATAGGGTTCAGTCATAACGGAAAATAAAAAAAAACAAATAATGATATAAAAATAAATAAATACAGGTGATAAGAAGACACTAGAGAATAATTTCCAAAGTCTCTGGCTCAAGGAGCCCAATCATTGCTTGATTGTACTAAAGAAGCTAACCCCTGCATCAGGAGATGCAAAAGAGAATAGCAACAGAGAGAGGGGAGGTTCCCTTTACCCCACTGGATTAGGGACAATAACAATGCGAAAATCAAAAGATCCAACAATGATAAATCCATACAAAATATCTGAGCAAAAAACTCAATTTTTTATTGAATAGTAATTTCTTTATTACAAATAAATCGATTCAATCATAGTGTCAACAAATCGCCTGTACACCTAAAAGACTAATACACAAAATCTAATTATATTCAAATCCAAAACAACTCTAACGTTCCAAACGAGCACCGTGATACATAAAATATAGGCTGCTTAACCATCAAGTGGCAAGCAGTCACTATTCCAGGTAGTGACAGTTGTGGAAGGAAAGTATCCTGCTACAGTGAGAAAAGTCAATCACTGAAATAAATGTCCGATCCAATCCACCAATTGTTCAATCCAAATGTTTCAGGAATTCCAACAGTCACTCCTTAGTACGTAATAGTCGACGCGGCCTCCTCAGGACAATGAAGACAGTGCCTATATATACAACACAAGGAATTACCTAAAAAAAATATAATCATAACAACCATAATTCCCACCAGGTGTATTGAAACCCACACCTGTTCACCAACATAACCTCATGTGTGCACGTAAAGAGAAATGTATTTATAGTGAAACAAATAATAAGCCAAAAAAGTTTGTATTAAAGAATTATATGTACAAAAAATAGATAAATCAGGCTAAACCCCATTGATAGTCCATTTGTTTAGTTATAGTAAATGTTGTCTAAAAACGAATCAATCAATCCCAGAGGTATACCACACTAGAGTAGAAAATGTTAACAAATAATAATGATATTGAGCAAGTAACAAAGTAACAAAGTAACATATTATCCTCAGAAACTTATCAAAGCAACAGTCATAATGCTTCAATGCAAATAAAAGTAAGTATGAGAGACGCGTAAGCCAAGTGACTAACCATAGCTTGGTGAATTAATCGGGAGCACAAGCGGTAATTCAGTCGTGCGTGCAACCGGACTAATGCTGTTTAAAATAAAAACAACATAAGCTTACTGAGACAGGCTTTGAGTAATAACAAAAGCCTGTCAGCCGCGAGTGCACCAAAACACGCAGCGCCTAGCTTTCTATCACGAAGTTGCCAGCCGTATTTCAGCAGAAATGAAAGCTTCGCCATATTACACGCTGGGACGGCGTGCATTTAAATGAGCAACATGTCGGGCCGTCGCCTTGGCTACGCGTCCTTACTAAACATCAAGAAGGGGACTAAACGTGTTACTCCTCCTACATCAAAAACTGTGGGGGCCATTTTGAAATGTGCAAAAAAAGGTAACTGAAAACATACTCAAGGACAAACTACTTAACATGCTTGGATAATAAGAAAGTTAATAGAGAGCATTTTAAAAAAAAAATACCTGTTAACATGTTATGGACAGTAGAAGACCGATTGCAAATATAATACAAACACAGGTGAATTAATAATCACTGGACAAACTACACACACAATACATAATTCGAGGACTTATAATAAATACAAAGACATAAGTGGGACCTCTGCAACAATTATTGATAGAGACTATCTATTCAATCTCTATCTTCTCCAAATATATTATTTAGAAACATTCCTAATTGTCCTATATACACTGAAAACCCACGACAGACAATCCTCAATAACATTAGACAAACTTAGTATACATCTCTGGGACTGATTCTGTACAACATATTCTACATAACGCAAAGTATATAGTTAGAACCACTGTGGAACAGTTACAATTTAATTAGGGCCCACATCTCAGACAAATTGTTTAAACTCCGTCTGGCCGTCCCGAATCTTTCTATCAGACGAGCTCCCATTTTATCCAAAGCGGAAGCTAGTAAGATGCCTGTTTTTATTTTGTCAACTACGTATAAAATAGACCATTTGATGTCATCTGGACGATGGTCCTGTTCAATATAGTGGCCAAACAGAAGGGCCCCCTGTACCGCACATCTGATCCTGGACATATGTTGAAGTATACATGTTTTTGCGGCTTGTGTCGTCTGGCCAATATAAGTAAGTGAACACAGACATGTGATGCAATATATCACCTGGCGTGTTTTACAATTTGAAAAACAACGTTGGTGGTGTATTTTACCATTCAACTCCACCTGTCTACTCTTCTCTGTATATTGGCAAGCCATGCAGTTTATGCATGGGAAATGGCCAATGATGGGGGGTAAGGATAGCATACTTCTCAGATCGGCTTTCTTCTTACTGTTCGAGGTGAACGGGGCATGTACTAAGGAATCATAGATGTTACGGCCTCTTTTAAAAGCAGAGAGGTTTATCTAAGCCTAAGGGGAGGAGCAGCTTCCAATTTTTTCAATAATGGCTCTAACCCGATTCGCTTTTGAGTTATATGTTAGTACACAGGTCAAAGGGCACACCCTATTTTTTAACTTGGGTACTAGCAGATGTTCATGTGGAGTATACCATGCTCGTTTACATGCTCGTTTAACAATTTTCTTAGGGTAGCCCCTATTCATCAATCTAGAAATCAGAGCTTCTGCCTTTTGAAAAGAATCTTCTTTAGTGGTACAGTTACGGCGAATTCAAAGAAATTGGCCATAAGGTAGATTCTCCTTAAGAGAACGAGGGTGATTGCTTGAAAAATGAAGTAAGGTGTTTCTATCGGTAGGTTTTTTATATAAACTCACCGAAATATGACCTTCAAAGGATTGAATCCATAGATCCAGAAAATTGATTCGTTTAGAATCAGAAGACAGCGTAAACTTAAGATCAGGTGTTAGATGGTTAATCCAATCATGAAACAAGGAAAGGGCCTCCTGGTCGCCTTCCCAGATCACAAAGATGTCGTCAATATATCTTAGCCACGTTTTGATATGATTTTGAAAGGGATTATTTGTGTCAAAAATCCATTTGTCTTCAAAAAATGACAGCTCGAGATTCGCAATTTCTGGGGCAAAATGACACCCCATCGCTACACCCTTAACTTGCAGGTACAACTCGTTATCAAATGAAAAGACGTTGTTTTTTAAACACAGCGTGGCCAGAGCAAGCAGAAATGAAGAGGGGACCTTATGAGGAAGAGGTCTTTGAGCTAAATATACGTTCATTACTTGTAATGCCTCATTTTGTGGAATATTAGTGTAAAGTGCCTCTATGTCTAAAGTCACTAACAGTTGTGTTCTTTCATTAAAAGCATTGCCTTCAAGTTTATTGATCATATGCATAGAGTCCCGCACATATGCTTTAGTATTATACACTAATGGTTTAAGAAAGAAATCCACATATTGGGCCAAAGGTTCCAGTAAGGAACCGCAGGCCACAATAATTGGTCTCCCCGGAGGATTCGAGGCATCTTTATGTATCTTAGGGAGGATGTAGAGAAGGGGAATGCGTAATTGTTTTTGATTCAGAAAGTCGTATTATTTCTTGCATATCCACCCCTCTCTAAGTGCTTCATCAGTGATGTAGTAATAATGGCTGTCAATCTGGGTGTAGGATCTTCTGTTATCAAACGATAGTGGTCCCTGTTGTTTAATTGGCGATGTATTTCCATGCTATATTTATCTTTGTCTAATATCACTATGCCGCCACCTTTATTGGCTGGCTTAATGATGATGTTCTCATTTAATGACAACCAGAGAATACATTATTCTCTTCTTTAGAACAATTAGACTTAAACGATATTTTAGAGTTGTTAAGTAAGTCAATTTCACGAAGGACCACGTCTTCAAAAATGAGTACTTCCCGAGGCATATGAATAGTGTCAGGGCAAAAAGTAGATTTTATATGTAGCCCACTTACATTAACTTCATTAAGAGGCATATCATCTGTGTTGTCTTGAAAAAAGGTCCGTAGCCTTACTTTACGCAAAAACCGTAATACTTCGGTTTTAGTGTCAACCGGGTCTTGGAGTTTGGTAGGAACAAAAGACAAACCTTTATTTAATACCTATTGCTCTTTGTCTGAAAGAGCATGGGTAGACAAATTGTAAACAGGTATCATATCTGAACCCACGTCAATTATCTTCTGTATGTTCTTTTCCTGGTACAGAATTCTCCTTGTGGGGTATACAGATCTCTGTTCAGGTCTTGGTATTGGAATCTGACTCGCGCGCCTCCCCCTCTCCCTCTGCGTCCACCTCTGTCGAAAAAAGGTTGAGTAGTGGGGTGTGCGGGGCCAGAGAAAGTTTCAGATAAATGTTCTGTATCTGAATCCGAAGAAGTATCAGAAAATGTAATAAATCTCCTACGTGACCGAGATTGGAATTGTAAATTCAAGTTGCTCGGATTCTTGTATTTATAGAAATCTTCTTTCAAGAACGGATAAACCTCCTCGATTTTAAAATTCTTAATATCCCTCGCCACTTTGGATGTTTTGTGATTGACAGTGCAAATTTTTAACTCAGCAATGATTTTATTAGCTGACTCTAATTGTTGTTTTACATCTTGAATTGTCTGGTCTTGAGAAAGCTCCAGTTCCAGCAATTCAATTTCTTTCAATTCTGTTTCACTTATTCTTAACGCAGTCTCAATGGAGAGGGCTAGCCTATCGCGGGAACATTTTGTCCCTACCCCACTGAATTGTAATAGGTATGGTTTGTCTAACACAAAGATTACTGGAATATTCCTCACTTGCAAGCTTGCAGGAATCGTGTTATTTTTTAAGTGCTCAAGAAGTACTTGTGCATGTAGTTGTGTTCTGATATTTTTCTTCTTAAGCTGCTTTAGACGTTATATTTTATCCACATTTGTGGGAGTTGGAATAAGTTGATCGCCACTCAATAAAGAGGGATTGCTTAACTGCGTGTTTATTTGGGCCTCATTATAACTAATTATATAGGGTTCAGTCATAACGGAAAATAAAAAAAAACAAATAATGATATAAAAATAAATAAATACAGGTGATAAGAAGACACTAGAGAATAATTTCCAAAGTCTCTGGCTCAAGGAGCCCAATCATTGCTTGATTGTACTAAAGAAGCTAACCCCTGCATCAGGAGATGCAAAAGAGAATAGCAACAGAGAGAGGGGAGGTTCCCTTTACCCCACTGGATTAGGGACAATAACAATGCGAAAATCAAAAGATCCAACAATGATAAATCCATACAAAATATCTGAGCAAAAAACTCAATTTTTTATTGAATAGTAATTTCTTTATTACAAATAAATCGATTCAATCATAGTGTCAACAAATCGCCTGTACACCTAAAAGACTAATACACAATATCTAATTATATACAAATCTAAAACAACCCTAACGTTCCAAACGAGCACCGTGATTCATAAAATATAGGCTGCTTAACCATCAAGTGACAAGCAGTCACTATTCCAGGTAGTGACAGTTGTGGAAGGAAAGTATCCTGCTACAGTGAGAAAAGTCAATCACTGAAATAAATGTCCGATCCAATCCACCAATTGTTCAATCCAAATGTTTCAGGAATTCCAACAGTCACTCCTTAGTACGTAATAGTCGACGCGTTTTGGCCTTATCAACTACGGCCTCCTCAGGACAATAAAGACAGTGCCTATATATACAACACAAGGAATTACCTAAAAAAACTTATAATCATAACAACCATAATTCCCACCAGGTGTAGGGAAACCCACACCCGTTCACCAACATAACCTCATGTGTGCACGTAAAGAGAAATGTATTTATGGTGAAACAAATAATAAGCCAAAAAAGTATGTATTCAAGAATTATATGTACAAAAAATAGATAAATCAGGCTAAACCCCATTGATAGTCCATTTGGTTAGTTATAGTAATTGTTGTCTAAAAACGAATCAATCAATCCCAGAGGTATACCACACCAGAGTAGAAAATGTTAACAAATAATAATGATATTGAGCAAGTAACAGAGTCACATATTATCCTCAGAAACTTATCAAAGCAACAGTCATAATGCTTCAATGTAAATAAAAGTAAGTATGAGAGACGCGTAAGCCAAGTGACTAACCATAGCTTGGTGAATTCATCGGGAGCACAAGCGGTAATTCAATCGTGCATGCAACCGGACTAATGTTGTTTAAAATAAAAACAACATAAGCTTACTGAGACAGGCTTAGAGAAATAACAGGACAGTCCGTCTTCTGATTCTTCACAGGTCCAGGAGTATTTTGAGGAGGCCACAGGAGTGCCACACTTAGACCTAGTGCCAGCTCCTGGCCACTGACTCACCAAAATGGTAATGTTCACGGGATGACAGTTACCACTTTTGTAGCACTTCCTGGGTGCTTTACTGTGAATTTATCCCCCAGTGTCCTCTCCATTTAAATCCAAAATGGCAGAACATTTATTCTCCTGGTCAGAGCTTCTTGTGCCCATCCAGAGGTGTGGCTATGAAGATGGCCATACTCCAAACCAGTTCTGGGCAGCTCCGATCTCCTACTAAGTTTGGAGCCAAGTTGACTAGCAAAGGGGAGGCAGGCTAGATGTGAGCTACATCTAACGGTGAAAGGGTAGGCATCCTTTGAAGCTGAGAAAGGGATGGGCATATCCTGCAAGCCCATCCTGCTCAAGGAAGAAAACACCTCTCAACACCCAAATCCTTTGTCCACTGTCTGGAAACAAACCACAACTCACCATAGGGGAGCCATCAGAAGTCAGGTGACACTGGCAGAAAGACCAATTTTGTATTAGGCAGGACTACTTTTTAAAAGTGTCCTTTTCATAAAAATAGTATAAAATCTCAATTGATCATTAAGCTGAATGTTAAATTACTATTAAAATGAGTGCTTGAGTCATTTTTCTAGCTGCTCACAAACTGAAACTATGCACTATTAGTTGTTATAGTGTAACCCAGTGCTTTCCTATAGGAGACCCAATCTTACCATAGTGAAAAATGACTTTGGACGGTTTTCACTCTCCGGGCATGTAAGATATTTATGCATGGTTTGCTTTTGAACTGCCGTTCACCCTGCTCTATAGGCCTGCTAGAAGAGTAACTTATAAGCACTAAAAAGTAACATTTATGTTTATGGCAAAGGGTTTGGTTTGCCGGGTTGAAATAGCACTTTTAAAACTGCACTCCAAATCTGTCGACTTGGTGAGATGTTTTACAGTACTACTTTGGTGGGTGCCACAATGAGTGCTGCAGCCCACTGACAGCATTTAATTCACAGGCCCTGTGCACTTGTAATACCATATACGAGGGGCTTAATAGCAAATTTAGGAGCAAATTTAAGAGCCCCTAGCGCATTCCAGTGCCAAATTAGCATAATTTTGCTTGTGCTAATGTGGCGTTAGAAGGCCAAAAACGCCACACCATATTTACAAAATGGCACAATGCAAGCATTGCACCACTTTGTAACCCTCTGCGCTACATTATGCCTGCGCCAGTTATAATGTATGCAAAGGGGGCATTCCCCCATTAGAGGGGGACAGAAAAGATGGTGCAAAGAACTCTATGCGATATGTTTGTGCCATTTTTTTCTGCACTTTTAACCCTGCTCAGAGCAGGTGTTAAAATGAGGTTTCTATTGGTTACAATGGGTCTCTGTGTACTTTGCAAGATTAGCGTCAGAATATTTTACGCTAATCCTGCAAAGTGCCAGACTAGTGTAAAATATTCTGCCACTAGTCCCCTAACTACCGCCATGGTGCAGCGTATTTTAAATATGGCGCACACATAGTAGTGTTAGGGGATGCTAAGGGGCGCAAAAAAAGCTGCACTGCACTGTGTTCAGCGCCACATTTCTTAAATATGCCCCTTAATGTGCTTATTAGGTATGTATCAATTTGATCAGGTTTTAAAAGAGAGAGCACAAGAACCTTACCACTGGTATAGTGCACAGATTCCTATGGACAACAAAAACAGGTTCAGCAACTGGAGGCAAAAATAAGGCTGCACCTTATCTCTATCAACTTGGCGGCCCAAGTACACCACTGAGCCCTGCCCTGTCTGGCACTTACTGGCCTTGATCGTCAGGCCTGCCTGTTGCAGGGTCTGAAGCACTTGCCAGAGGTGGTACAGGTGGTCATCCCAGCTGGAGCTGAAAATAGCAATGCCATCCAAGTAGACAACACTGAAATTGTCCAGCCCATTGAAAACCCAGTTGACAAACTTCTGAAAGATTGCAAATGCATTATTTAGTCCAAAGGGCATCAATTTGAATTGAAAGTGGCCCTTTTGGGGGGAGGGGGGGCATGACAAACTTTCCTTGAACCACCAAGGGCAGGTGATCTCTCAATACCCCAACATCAAGTCAAAGGTACTGAGGAACTTGGCAGCCCCCAACTGATGCATGAGCTCGTCTGCTCTAGGGACAGGATGAGAATCAGACTAAGGCCCATATTTAAACTTTTTTACGCTGAACTGCGCTAACGCAGTTCAGTGTCAAAAAGTTTACTGCCGGCTAGCGCCATACCAAGACGCCGGCCGGGCGTCATATTTATGGTATGAAGCTAGCTGGCGGTAAGGCCCGGCTAGCGTCATAGGAAAGGACGCTAGCTGGGTGTGGGAGGCATAGGGGGAACAGAGGGTTTAGCATCAGGGGATTACGCTAGTACGGGCAGAGGCAAAGGAAATGCCTGTGCCCAGACTAGGGTCATTTTCTGACGTTAGAACCCCATGGACATGCATGCCCCCCAGCCCAATGGCCATACACAGGGGACTTATGGCCCCTGGGCGTGGCCATTGGGCCCAGTACCATGTAGGGGGGGTCCAAATTAAAAATAAATATTTACCCATACCTACCTCTGCTTACCTGGGATGGGGTCCTCCCATCCCTAGGTGTCTTCCTGGTGTGGATAGGGGTGGGTGAGGGTGTCCCTGGGGCCAGGGAAGGGCACCTGTGGGCTCTTTCCATGGTCTCTGACCATGGAAAAGGCCCACAGGTCCCGTAGCGCCTGCACTGACCCAGGTGTTAAATAATGGCGCTAAGCTTAAAGGCCCCCATCCTCCCGTGCTAGATTTTAGCACAGGGTATAATTATGGCGCTAAGGCCATATCGTAGTTTTTTGCATGGTAACGCCTACCTTGCATCTCATTGACGCAAGGTAGGTTTCCACGTTCAGAAAATGACTTAAACTCCATAACTTTGGCGCTAGACGTGTCTAGCGCCAAAGTTTAAATATGGAGTTTGGTTTGCGCTGAATTAGCGTAAAAAACATGACTCTATTTCAGGGCAAACTGAGTATAAATATGGGCCTAAATGACTGAGCTGAGGCCCCTGTAGTCCACACAGAACCTAAGTTCTGGAGCTGTGCCCAGTGAGGCAATCTTGGATACTAATACCATTGGACTGGACCAGGGAGTACAAGTGGTCTAAATTACACCCAAATCCCTTGATCCTGGCTTTCACTTTGCCCAACAGCCTACTGATTTTATTCTTTACAGACATGCTGCGCCCCCATATCTATTTCAAGGGTGCACCCATCAGTGAGCCCTTGGGTAAGTGAGAATAAAGAGGTGAACTGCCTCAACAAGTGACAGAAGTCCCTCTGTTGCTCTGGGGTTAGGGAGAGAACAGTGCAGCTCCTTCCACTGAAACATCGTGCTACTTGGAGGGAAGGAGAGCTGGGAGGGGTTCACCATCATCTGTCACAATGAATATAGTGAATTCAGACCTCTTAATGTGTGGCTTGTGGCGTTTCTCATGTAGAACACGTACAGGCTGATACTCTGCCAGAGTAGCCTTCTGGTTCTACCAGTGTTTGATGACTTCCTGGCTGGCCTCCAGTTTCTCAGTGGGGTATTTTTAGAAGTGCTTCCTCTATGGCCGGAAAGCTAACTTTAGCAGGTACATCACTAAATCTTGAGGACTATTCTTGGGAGCTTGGTCACACCCCTCCTAACATGACTGAGAGGTCAATGCACAGGATTGTGAAACAGAGGCTCAAAGGTACTGAACCCTGCTCCCTTCTGAGGCACTTCCCTGTATGCAAATAGCAGGCATGGCAAGAGGACACCCCACTTACGCCTCAAGGGCTCTGGCAGGCCCATAATCAAACCTTTCACAGTCCTCTTTCATCTTTCACTAAGGCCACTGGCCTGGGAGTGGCATGGAAGGGCAAGCTTGTATGTTACTCCAAATTCCTCCTACATGGACTTCATGTAAGTAGACGTGACATTAGTGCCCCTATCAGACACAACCTTCCTGGGGAAACCCACATGGGTAAATATCCGTATCAGTACCCTGACCAAAACGGGCACAGTCAATGCCCTCAGGAGTATAACCTCAGGGTTCTGCGTAGCATGGTCCATCAAGACCAAGGGAAACCTAACTAAAACTTCTCTGAGAGAACAAATGTATTGAAGTGAGTCAGACCTGCTTTTCCATGAAAAAATCCTTTATTTAATTGTCCATTTTCCAATAAATTGTAAGTTCTGATAGTTCTTGTTAAATAGTCATCACAAGCTGTGCATGATTCCAACATATTAACAGGTAACTGACACGTGTTTCGTGATTCAATCACTTCTTCAGGGCTGTCATTCAACATGAAAAACCGATATATCATAAATAAAGTTAATTGTTTTTAAACAGGTAAACAATCAAAGCCATCTTCTGAATAACTACCACGTTATGCAACAAAAAACATATATACCTTTGAACTATGTTGTAATTTTCAGAAAGAATGACACATGTTGGCAAAACATTATATTTATTGATTTTTTAAATAGTTCACATGTTAATTATATGTAACTTACAGTTACTCCTTTTGATAAATTGTTCACTCACATACTGTTGTATTACTTGTTATCTAATGAAGAGATTAAAACTTATTTATATAGATAAAGGTCATACAAGATGGGGGAGGAGCCAAGATGGCTGCCGTGTCGGACGCCTAATCTGTGAGCTCCGACTCGGGCCCACGACAATTATCCTGTAGGGCCCTCCCGGAGGGGAAATTGAAGCCCCAAACGCTGCATCCGAGCACCGGAGTCTGCCGTGCCGCTGAGGAGCCGCGCGGGACAGAGCGGAGAGTCGGAGGAGCCGGCGTCGGTCGGGCACCGCAGGGCGAAGGAGGCCGCGGCGCTGCTACACCATGTTAGTCCGACCTGGCGGAGACGGCGTTGATCTGCGCGCCCCGGTGGTTGAAGTGTGGAGGTAGGAGGTGGAGGGGCTGTGGCGGAGGGGAGGCCTCATAGAGGGGGGACCCCATACTGGTATGGCTTCTCCCCTCTCCTCCCATTGCTTCCCCCTCCCCCTCCGCCGAACGGTAGCGGAGCGCTGCGGCTGGCTCGGCTCTCCTCTGCCAGGCGGGACGCTCCCGCAGCGGGAGAGGAGGAGCGGAGGTGCTGATGTACCGTGGCTGGACTCAAAGGGCAGGCCGGTCGTGCTGATCTGCCGCCTGGCGCGGCTTAAAGGAAATAGCAGAGGCGGTGCCGGATTCGCTGCCAAGGAGCCGCACTGGACACACGGGTGCTCACCCGAGCCAGGGGAGTAACGCCCAAGTGCTTGGGGGACAGCCCCCCATCGAACTACATAAAGTTTAACTCTTCCCCCCCCAGCAAGCGGGGGGACAACAACAACAGCGCTATTTAGGTGGGGGGGCTGACTAGACAGGAGTGCCCGGGCTCTCTTCCCCCCGTCCAGCCGTCTTTACTTAAACGCCGACCTCCTTTTCCAACCTCCATACTTTGTCTCTGAAAGACGCCACGGACACGCGCAGGAGCGGTGTCTGTGGCGGACTACAGGGGGGTCACCCGAGCTGCCCGGAACCCCAATTGACTATCGCTGATTTGTCCCACTGTAGGAGCAGCCACACACACTCCTGTCCAGGAGCATTCAACTACTAGCAGCAGGGCTCCCCGCCCAACTGATCCCGACTTGCGTGCCACAGACTGGCTCGACCGGGAGAAGCCACAAGCAAGCCCGACGGGGCTACAGCGGGGTGCCACACACCGGAGGGAGTACCAGTGCTATCAGGGCACTCGGACGTTCAAGTAGCACAAAACAACGCTGCCCCATATTGCCAAAGCCACCCAATAGACACAAACATGGCAGGGAAGTCCAAATCCGCCAAAAACCAAGAACGTAATGCGCCTGGCCTGGCACCGTGTGACCAACAGCTAATCCCAACCTTACAGTCATTAGAGAGCGCACTCCAAGCCCACTCTACACAATTTGAAAAAGTGCTACAGGCAATTATGGACACTAAATCCTCGTTAGAACTCAGAATAGACACAGTATCGCAAGATCTGAATTTACTTAGAGTGGACCATCGCAATTTGGCGGAGAGAGTGAAATCGTCGGAAGATGTACTAAACGCGACGAATCCTATAGTCTCGGATAACCAGAAACAAATTCAGCGTCTGGATGCAGAGGTGAAGATCCTATGGCGACGCGCCGAAGAAGCAGAAAGCAGATCCTGGCGCAATAATGTTCGCTTCTTAGGGTTTCCTGAGAGTTTACCAGAACAGAGCTCGGAAATATTCATAGAGCAATGGCTAATCAAAGAAGTGCTGAGTTGGTCCCCATCAAAGTTCTTCTCTGTGGAAAGGGTGCATAAAGTCCCAGGGAGGACGCCGTCGGCGGGTCAGCCACCTAGACCACTGATAGCGAGATTCTTAAACTACCGGGACTGCAACCTGATATTGCAGCAATTTCGCAGCAAAGGCCCATTCCGACACAATGGCTCAGTGGTCCATGCTTACCCAGACTTCACGCAGGAGGTACAGAAGCAACGTAGCTCCTATGTAAAAATTAAACAACGCCTTCGTGAGCACAACATTAAATATGCTCTCCTCTTCCCTGCCAAATTGAGAGTAATATCAGAAGAACGCACTCACATATTCACCTCCCCTGAAGATGCTTGGACCTGGTTGCACGCCAAAGGCCTAGCACAAACTCAGGAGGGAATGAACGAAGTAGGAATGGCTAACCTCTTCATCGAGGAAGCGCATCAGGAGACGCCCCAAGGGTAAACCCACGGAGAGACAGGCAGCAGAGGAAAGGGCAAAAGTGTTGAAAGAAACCCCGCTGCTCACACAGAACTCTTTTGAGGCACTCCGGGAGGCCCCCGCGGCGGGCTCGGACTCGACTAGCTCAGACTCCGTGATTACAGAAGCGCTCAGGGGTCCGAACTTTACCCCCAGATCTGCAGATGAACTGTGAACGTAAATAGCTAGTTTGCCCCCTGCCCGAACAGTGTGACAAGCGGACAGGAGGCAGGGGTGACCGCTGCAGGAGTCAATCTGCTAGTCGTTGTGGCTACCCACGAGTATCTTTTGAACAATTAGTTCCTCCTTACTGTGAACGTTATCTAACATTTTTGTGCGCGCAGATTGGGGGGGCTAACACTTCGGGAGCGCCCATACACATATATACACACGCAGACTATGTCTGAGGAAGGATGTGAGCCCCGTATAAGAGCCACTTCTGGTAATCAAAATGGCTCCCCCACAGGTATTCGCACGGATACAGATTTCATTAAGAAGTAGTGTGTTGTGTCGTTTACTACGTGTTAGTAGTTGCGTGTGGGAAATAGATAGAGCGGGGGTGGTTAGTTATGTTGACTTTAATAGGTCAGCTCAGAGAACACTGCTGCGGTCATCAGTCTTAAACGCATACCCGGCGAGGTGGGTGGGGCCTGGTTTGGTATTGCAACCCGGAGCGGGTTCCATATAGGTACACCATACAACATTACATGACCCAACACGCAAATCTAAATACACACCATAATGAAATAGTCACGTGGAACGTGAGAGGCATGGGCACACCAGGCAAAAGAGGGCAGGCGTACGCACGTCTCAGGCGCCAGAGAGTACACATCGCTATTCTACAAGAAACACACCTACTGGAGCCTGAGTTACAGGAGATCCGCGAGAAATGGGGCGGGCAGATGACAGGCACAACCTACTCAGCCTTTGCTAGAGGAGTATTGATATGGATAGCAGGTGGCGTCCCATTTGCCCAACCTTCGCATAAGATAGATCAAGGGGGCAGATATGTAGTAATACAGGGGCAATAAGATGGGAGACACTTATCGATTATAGGGATCTATGCCCCCAACAACGCGTTGGCGGGATTCTTGGGCACACTCACCCCGGCACTACTAGTAAAGCCCGCAGCCCCGGCCATATTGGGGGGCGATTTCAATAGCTTACCAAATGCAGTGTTAGACAGATCAAACTCCCCCACAAAAGGATTAGCAAATAGAAATGCTAAGTGCCCCTTGCTGACATGGGCGGGCGATATGAGACTCCACGACTTATGGCGCATGCAACATCCCCAACAGGGGGAATACTCATTCTACTCAATACCCCATAAAGTGCACACTAGAATAGATATAATATGGGGTACTGCGGACATATGCGCACTGACTAATGGGACAGAATACTTGGCCAAGACACTATCGGATCATTCACCGCTCAGATTGACATTAAACTGGGGGAGGAGACGCTTGGTGATCCCTACATGGCGATTACAGGTGGAAGCGCTCCAGGATCAGGCATTTGCAGAGGGACTGGACACGGCACTGAGTCAGTACTGGGTAATCAATAAAGACTCCACAGACACAAGAGCGGCAGAGTGGGAAGCACACAAGGCGGTAGTCAGAGGGCATTGTATATCGTCCACTTGGGGAGTGAGACGTACCCTACACGCAGAGATTAGTAACTTAGAAAAAGAACTGAGAACACTTGAAACAGCGGTAGCACGGAAGGAGATACTCTATACAGCGTTAAAAGAGGCGCGCATAAAATACAATGAAGTAGACTCTAGCCTCCGCCGACACGACTACAAATATCATGCGCCTACAGTCGGAGGGGGACAGATCGGGCAGGCTGCTGGCATGGCTCCTACAGGAGAACCGACAGCAGTCTCCAATAGGGGCTATAAAACTAGACAATGGTAAGATGGCCACCACGCAAGAAGAGATAAATGGGGCGTTCAGTTATACTATACGAACCTCTACACCAAACGTTCGGTCTGCACAACCACACAACTTGAATCCTTTCTTGCAGGATCCCAATTGGCGCAATTATCTCAGGCAGACGGAGAGAAACTGGAGGCCCCTCTGTGCGCAGAGGAATTGGACATAGCAC
Source organism: Pleurodeles waltl (assembly GCF_031143425.1). Taxonomy (NCBI): domain Eukaryota; kingdom Metazoa; phylum Chordata; class Amphibia; order Caudata; family Salamandridae; genus Pleurodeles; species Pleurodeles waltl. The sequence continues at coordinate 959,114,296 of NC_090443.1, forward strand.
TAGCACAGATGCCCAGGAATAAAGCACCAGGAATAGACGCCCTCCCTACAGAATACTACGCGAAGTATTCAAAATACTTAAAGCCCCACCTGTTGAAAGTATTCGAGGAGGCATGGAACCACAAGGCATTGCCCCCCACGCAGAGAGAGGCTATGACAGTGGTCCTTCCTAAGCAGGGACGTGACTCTACAGATGTCAAATCCTATAGACCACTCTCACTCCTGAACCTTGACTGCAAAATCCTAGGTAAAATATTGGCTAACAGGTTGGCTCCCATTATACACACTCTGATACACGACGACCAAATTGGTTTCATCCCCAAACGCAACACCTTTTTAAATATCCGCATACTGCTGAGTGTACTAGGGGGCACACCGCCGGATGCCTATGAGGAAATGGTGCTCTCGCTAGATATTGAGAAAGCATTCGACACACTAGGGTGGGACTTCTTATTCGCCACCATGCGGAAAATGGGAATTGGCCCTAATTACATACAATGGGTACAGACATTAAACCACCAACCCACAAGCTCGGGTGAAAACGGGAGGAGTTATATCTGATAGCTTCCCGATTGCTAGAGGCACCAGGCAGGGATGCCCCCTCTCCCCCTTATTGTTCGCAATAGCAATGGAACCATTAGCAACCCATCTACGGACTATGGAAGACAGTTGGGGTATAATCAGGAACGGGCTGCACCACGTAATATCATTATACGCAGACGACGCCCTAATATACGTGCGGAAGGGAAGGGAGATGATACCCTTAGAAATCTCACTCTTGACCGAATACGGGGAGATATCAGGGCTGGTGGTGAACTGGGAAAAATCGTGCGTGTTCCCATTAACCATATGGCCCCCGCTGAGAAAAGAAACGGCCCCAGCTGGACACCTGAAATGGTGCTTTGACTCGTTCAAATACCTGGGGGTTCAAATATATCATAGAACTGAAGATCTTAGAGATAGAAATCTGGGGAGAGCATTGGCTTCCATGAAGGGGTCGCTGCGATTCTGGAGTAAACTACCATTGTCGCCACTGGGCAGAGTGGCGATAGCAAACATGCTGATACTGCCCTGGCTGCTATATTACTTTGCGGCACTGCCACTCTCGATCCCTAGGAGTTTCTTCCGGGACTTGAACGGAATCCTGCTGCAGCTCATACGGGGAGGGGGCAGAGCACGCATCGCACTCACCACATTGCAGCGCCCAGTAGACGCGGGTGGCCTGGGAGCCCCCAATTTTGAACTCTACTACGCGGCTGCACAATTACAGTGGATACTGAATTGGATACATATACCCACACAGGCGGAGTCTGCCTGGGTATTGTTGAGACTACGTGGGGAAGCCCTGGTCACATGGTTGGAAACCAAAACTCCGAAAGGGGCGTCTGATAAACTGCTAATGCTAGTGGCACCTGCATGCTGGAAGAGATATATTCAAAATGGCCACAGCGCGCTCCCCTACTCGCCGCTCATCCCACTGGGGCTAGTCCCTGGATGGGCCAACGGGGCTAGAAAGCACTCGCTAACGGCCTGGAGAGAGGCGGGCATAGTGTCAGCAGGAACTGAAGTACGAACGGAGCACTCTTTAAATAGTTCGTTTAAATTTCTAAATGTATCAAGTGGAATCAACCATTTTATCACAAAGTACCCTGAATGCACATGATGTAATCAAAGGAGATAACTTTGGTGTATACTGGTTCCAAGAATGTGCTATTTCAATTACCAATTTTAATACAAAAAAAATACCCATAGATATAGAACAAATATTACAAAATAAATGAAAATACATAGATATCACAAAGAAATCACAAACACATCAAATTAAAGACATAAGAACCAACTCATTTAACATAGATCCTCTAATCCAGTTAAAGACAGATGTATTTCAAAAAGGCTCAAAGTCAAAGCACCATATTCCAATCAGTCCATAGAAAAAAATTTGGGCAATGTCCAATTTGTTGACTTTAGGCAGTGGAAGCTCTTGTCCTCCGATATGAGAAGATTGATTTGCAAATTTCAGATCAGATTCAGCCGACACGTGTTTCGTCCTGTGAGGGACTTTATCAAGGCTGACAAAACAAATCATATCAATCCTTATAATACATTCTTTTGTATTCTTACTTCAAATAATATCAACCATAATCCTAAAATCAGAATATGCGATCCAATTAAATAAAAACCACCACGTGCATGTGAAATTATGAGAACCATAGCAAGTGCAAATGCCGTCACCACTACACCAAAGTACCACAGTCATCCCATAGAATCAATATACACTAGGAACAAATGGAAACCACCATGCCAAGTCTTGCTCAGTGGTGTTTCTATTATTGTAGTAAAAAAAGAGATAATAGTTATATTTTGATGGCCAAACAAAGAAACAACTAACGTGTTATGTACATGCAGGTGAGTGCTGCTGGCTTTACCGGAGGGAGTGAATGTCATAAGTGCCCAAGATATCAGAAAAATGGAAATAGTCAATACTGCCATGTGTAATATGTCCCAATTCATAGCTCCATGGTAAGGAGAAGTTATTAAGTAATGTACCTTATCTTCCTGTACTTAAAGTAAGCTGTTCCGATTGTGGTTAGCCAATTAAATGCAGAATCCCTGCATATCTGTAAGAAGGCATAATCAATATCACAAATGCGGTAAAACAAATCACATGTGTTGACCACACACTGGTCCAACCCAAAGGTTACACCAACCTGTTCTTAATTGCCTCCAATCAAAACGTTCCCGGTTGGATGTATTAAGTTATAGGAATAAATTTGAAGTCTAATTTCCAAAGCTTGTTCAGGAGTCCAAACGCTATATTATCTGTAACACATTGAAAGAAAGAGAAATGTGTGGGCATTAGCGGAACAATTGCCTACACGGAACGAGTACGACCACACCGAATATTTCCCAATCATTATAACTATCCAAAGGGTATACGTGTATACATTAAATAAAACCCATGTCTATACAATGCTGTCCAAATGCCTCCTACCTTGTTCATAACGGATCTGACCGTAGCCATGCACCCTTCCTCATCACTGGCGAGAAACCGATTAACTCTCAAGTTCGTCTTTTTATAATTCGTAAACATAGACATAGGACTCAGTATTGTGTGTCCGTTGTTTCACCTCGCTAAATCGCTAAACCGCCGTAATTCAACAGCGGCCGCCATCTTAACATTCCAACCGCATTCAATTATAGGTGCCAACCTGAAACAACGACCAATTAAGCAAGGACACGTCAAAACTATCCAAGATCCCCAGAGTATCCAGTTACCTAAGCCGATATCATTGTTAACCAACTGTATCATTATTCAAGTAAAACTGATCTAAGAAGCCGAGTCTAAAAACGTATACAAGGTTAATGTTTCAATACGGGCGCCATCTTGGGGGAAGTCACAATATATTTCCTAATCCATCTAATCCTAGTAAGCAAAAAGCAACTCTCTTGGATTGAATGTAGGTGTAACTAATACAGTGATTGACAAAGTGTTGGTCTACATACAAATCAACATTCTAAAAAGTCATACGTCATTTGAGATAGCAATATGCGTCCTTTCTCTTCCGTTCGTACTTCAGTTATAGTTTGTTGGCACAGGTTATCCTGTTCCACATTACATGTTTGATGACAGGCATGTTTGGAATGTATTGAGCACCACTACTATACTCTACACTAAGGGAATGTGAGGCCTTCCAATAGGATTTTCTGTTGTCAAGCATTTTCGGTGAGGAATCATAGTGTCAGCAGGAGACTGCTTTAAGGAAGGAACAATGTTGTCTTTTGAATCCGTACAAGCCCTCACAGCAGTAAATCCCGGGCAATTTATAACATACTATGCTATATGTCACTCAATTAAGAAGGCATGGTCGGCTGGAAACCAGGAACCAACGACCTCCCCTGCACTGCACCACATGCTGCAATATGACAATCAAACAAAGGTTGTGTCGAATCTATATAAAACCCTGAATAAATATCCCGAACCCAACCTGGAGAATTTACGGGGAAGGTGGAACACAGTTCTCCCAAACCCAATACCACAAGAGGATTGGCCGAATGTTTTACGCCATACACGGGGGGTATCGAGAAACCCCAGATTCAGCTATACGCAATTCAACTACACACACCAAACGGACCTCTCACCAGCCAGGATCAAACGCATGCATCCCAGCTTGGACCCAACCTGCCCTAGATGTAAAGCCCCACTGGCACATTTCTATCACATGATCTGGGAATGTGTCCAGGTGAACAGGGAGTGGAGTAGAGTGGTAGAGAGGGTATCAGAAATGATGGGGCTGGTGTCTCACAGTGGACCCTAAATCCTGCCTGTTGGGCCTGAGACAGAGAGAAAAGAAACACAAACATCTACATAAGTTCACAGACCTAGCATATGTGATGTACAAAAGACTGATAGCTATGAATTGGAAAGCGGCCATAGCTCCAGGTCTGAAAACCTGGCACAACATGACACTGCGGTGGGCGCATGCAGAATCACTGGTACTGCGAAAACTAGCAAGGGAGGGCCAACAACACACAGGAAGTGAAGCCTGGGAAACTTTCATAAGCAGACTAGAGGCCAAGAATGATGAGAGACCGCCATGAAACTGATTAGATGTTGGCCCCGTGATAGTCAGACATATCTATCCAACTCCAATATCACCAAGCAAGTTGGACGGGATAAACTATAAAATTAAAGAACGCTCCCACACCCACCACCTCAACCTGCCGCAACCCACAGCGACTAACAAGCGAGGGGTTAACAACTAGACCAGGAACAATAAGCTCCGTGGTGCCACATGCCACAAATTGTCACTAGACCGGGCATCCCCCACCAACGGAAATAATCACATACTATTTGGAAAGAGCATTACCAAGCTGGGGAACACAAGGCCACTAACGCCACATTGCTAGACTTATTATCCAGACACAGCAGATAAACACTTCCTGAGTATTATAACAAGACCTAAGTTAAGTTTTACTGTTTGCTTTGTATGTTAATTTTATAACAGATCAACCAAATCCTGATATTGTAAATGTTAAATGTCAAAAGCGGATCTAAACTGAAAATTCAATAAACATATTTAAAAAAAAAAAAAGTCATACAAGATCCCCATTATAAAATGCATTATAAAATGCACGTTAATGACACCAATGAACTCTCCTAAATTTTCTAAATCGCTATACTTGACTATGTGTTAGGAAAAACAAAAAATTTAATGTTTTGGAAACTTCCATCATTCTTTCTGGTCCTTAAGCTAGCTTCAGCCCCCCCTTCTTACACTACTTCTTCAGCTCTGCCACAGTGAAGTCTTCAGTGTTGCTGGGATCCCTCTCCATTCTCGCAAAAATCACAGGTGCAAAATATGAGGACAGGTGAAATTTAGGAAAAAGGAAAAATTGCCCATTTAAAATTAAGAATAATTCAAAAATCAATTTTGATTTTAGAGTATGCAATGGATTTTTGGTTTTCCACAAATCACTGTGTGGAATTGCAAAAACAAAAGTGATGAATCCCACTGCTGAACACCAATGGAAGAAATTATTAATTGAGGGCAGTGAGAAACCACCTCAAATAATAATCACAACCCTTGTCAGGGTGAAGCACAACAGTCAATAAATAAACCTGTGCCTAATCTTCTGGTAGCTTGGGCTTAATTTAGAGGCGATGTGTAAAGTATTTATGCAGCACTCAAACAGTAATAAATTGAAAACACAAACACAAAAAATACCAAACTAATTTAGAAACATTGACTAAATTTTAATAAACAAAATGATACCAAATGACAAAAATCCAATAAGTAGAACCAGAGATATGATTTTGCAATGTTTGAATTAAAAATAGCACTAAAAAGCACAAAGCACTAACCGTGGTTATCTGGTCTCGCTAGACCAGGTCAAAGTCAAAAGTTAAGGCTGAGGATGATGGAACGGGGATTGAATACAGGGAGCAAGTTAGTCCCAGTGGAAAGTTTACCTTAGGACCTAGAAACGTTTATGAGAAAAAGTGGTAGTTGACATGTTGTCGGCTCTGCAAGCTAAATCCAGAACGGGGCTTGACAACAGTAGTTTGCTGAAGAGCAGAGTCTTGGTGCAGTCACTGGTAAATGTGGGAAAGCTCTGAGAAGGGTGAAGTTCAGTGTCTGTGCCCAGGAAGGCCTTGGCGGTGATGATGTGCTTCGCGGCCATTGGTCTTGATGAAGCCTCTACATTCAAGCTTGGAAAATTTTCTGGAAGTCAAATATCCTTCAGTGGGGCAAAACATCAAACCAAGGCTGACCGGTGATTCGATGTTAACAGCTATGGCGGTGACAGCAATCCCTATCTCCATCGGTTTTCCAGGCAGAGAGTTGGCAGAAAGTTTTTAAGTCCCACTTCTTACAGTTTGGGGACCGGAGGAGTACACTCTAACACATGCCAATGATCCAGGACCTGGGGGTGAAAACTCACTATAACAGATGCTAGCAGCTTAGTTCAGGGCAGTCCAGTTGGTACTGACAACTGGGCAGTTGCATGGAAATGGCCTTTGGAAGTTTCCTGTGTCCCTGATAGTACATTTCCATAAGAGCCTCCACTCCCTTTCTCATGCTGTGGGCTCTGTTTGCTAGGAAACTGATTATGAAAAGACCGCTCTTGGCAGGAACATTGACAAAGAGTGCTAGCTCCCAAATTTTCTCTGAAGCATTGCACCCTTCCAGAACACGAGATATTGCAACTGTACCCTAGACAATTGGGGTTTATGATTGCCTCCTGCTCTAATTCATGGTACCTGTTAATTATGTTAATTATGACTGGAGTAGGAGGAGACCCAGACCCCTTGAGACATGGACAACCTGATAGACCCACTAATGCCAGACAAATACGCCTGAGGAGCCCACCAAACCCATGACCTCCTGAGGACCCACTATTTGTGCGGTGAACTTGGGATGGGCCCCAGGGATAATGAGGCATTTGGAAGTTAACCTTACAGAGTTGTACTTATGGTACTGAGGGGTAGGACTTCTTTTGCCAAGTGCAAATTTCTTATAGTCTGTCTTGGCTTTTTTAATATGTTAGAGGGCTGGCTTCTGTGTTAAATGTAGGATCTTGCAATCATAGCCAAAATCTTCAACTACAGAGATCGGGATGCCATATTGAGAGAAGTGCGTGAGCAAGGTGATCCATCCCATGAGAATCACACCATAAGAATTTTCCCAGACTACACCAGAGCCGTTCAAATTCAAAGACAATCCTTCAGTGGAGTGAAGCAGAAACTGAGGGCAATGGGGCTCACATATGCTGTTATATCCTGCTAAATTAAAAGTCCTACATGCCGGTCGCACACACTTTTTCCAAATGCTGGAGAGCGCATGGGACTGGCTGGAAGTCCGGGGAACAGAGAAGATCCCAGTGACACTGAAGAAGAGCAATCATCACGAAGCCTCTGAGAAGATCAGGACAACCGCCAGAAGGAGACACGGTGGGCGGCACAAGAGATCCATCTCCACTGAGAGGGTGATAGTGCAACCGGATGGCACTCTGAGTCTAGAACAACAACGTCGGGAGCGAGAGGAAGACAGAGTACTGGTTGAGACTGTAAGATCTGAGAATTCGTCCTTAACTGGCTCGGTCTTGGGAGACGAAACGCTGACTCGAGAGATGGTCAACATCCTAATATGAACCATACCAAAAGGATTGAAGTAACGAGTATAAGCAGTCTGGAGGGGCCCCTGAAGTGGACTGAATACCAAGTGTAGATGGGGGAATGGGGTCCGTGTGTATATGGGCCCCCCCCTCCGGCCCTTATGTGGAGGGCACATGGGAGCAATAATTCCACCATGATGTATCGCAGGTTGCTCGCTGCTTCTTCCCCATCCATCCGAGAGATGCAGAGAACCGGGGCTGCACAATCAACGGGGCACTGGGCTCATGTCTCTGCCAATGCCCCTCCTTGTTCTATTTTCTGGATTTCTTACTTTTCTACACTGTCCGCTTCACTCTCCCATTTATTTGATCTACAATTTTCTATTTTACTTAACTGTCTTAGAAGATTAGGGGAATCATTACAACATTGGCGGTAAAAGGCGCTTACCGCCGTGCAGAAGACAGCCAATACACCGCGGCGGCGGCGGTAGTCCGCCACAGCTATTATGACACACATCTCGGAATCCGCCGACATACAGACACCCACACAACTCCGCCACACCAAAGGTTAGTGTTAAAGTGGCGAATACAAAACCTCCACCTCCACGCTAACAGAAACACGCCCATGCTATTACGACCCACGAATCCACACAGCGGTCTTTCAACCGCGGTATTCCATTGACGGTATACACCGCCGCGCTCAAAATACACACACATCTCCAAAACACCGCCACATTGGACAATTCTAAATACACACACCTGATACACATACAAACACCACTCCCACACACCCAATACAATATAAAACACACACCCACATCACCCACAAACCCCTACAAACAAAATTCACGGACGAAGGCCAGAGAGACAGCACAGCCAAGACAACACCACCATACAGAGGCACACAACACCATCACCCACACCACATCCACGCACAAAACACCACACACCACTACACATCACCACACACATCAACACTCACTCGTCCCCACACATCACACACACCACCCCATGGCACGCCAAAGACACCCCCGCTTCTCCGAGGAGGAGCTCAGGGTCATGGTGGAGGAAAACATCCGGGTAGAGCCACAGCTATTTGGCTCACAGCTACAGCACACCTCCATAGCCAGGAAGATGGAGCTATGGCGAAGAATCGTGGACAGGGTCAACGCTGTGGGACAGCACCCAAGAAATAGGGAGGACATCAGGAAGAGGTGGAACGACCTAAGGGGGAAGGTGCGTTCAACGGTCTCCAGACACAACATCGCGGTTCAGCGGACTGGCGGTGGACCCCCACCTCCTCCCCCACAACTAACAACATGGGAGGAGCAAGTCTTGACCATCATGCATCCAGAGGGCCTCGGAGGAGTCGGAGGTGGATGGGACACTGGTAAGTCAAATCTTAACTATCATATCCCCCACCCTACCTGCATGCTATCACACACCCCCACCCTCACCCCCTCCCCTATCACTCCAACTCCTTACTAATGTACTAATAACACAAACCACACATCCCAACACCAAGCCCTGCATGACACAACTAAGCATGGTCACCCCTCACTAAAGCATGGCCACTGCACATACCCAGAACACCCCCTAACCATCATCACACAAGCCCCCACACAGGAATGCCTGCACTGGGGTACACAGATACCCACCCATTGCACACCATCACACACACAAATGCATTAATTATGCTCTTATGCCCCTGCAGGAACCCGAAGGACGGTCACCACACCAGAGGGTCCAGACAACACCACTCCACCCCCAGAAGAGGCCCACAGTGACGATAGCAGCTCTGCCATACTGGATCCTGATGACCAGCCCGGTCCATCGTGGGCCTCGGGACAGTCGGTTCCCCTTGCACAGGCACAGCCCAACACTGACCTTCCACCCTCTGGTAACACCAGCACAGCACCCACACAGCGGGTCCATACCTCCCTACCCAGGACAGGTCAATCAGCGGTGTGTCCACCACTAAAGGGAACCCAGGAGAACCCACCACCCCAACAACAACAGGGACCTGGGGGCAGTGGTAGTGGGCACACGGTCCAGGGGACGGAGGCACAGGAACACAGGGGAACTGGGAGGGCTGCTGTGCGACAGGGGGCGGACAGGCCAAGGGAACCCACTCTCCACGAGGCCCTCACCTCCATCATGGGAGCATACCACCACTCCCAGGAGACGATGGCCACGGTCCTGGCCAAGTTTCAGGAGACCTAGCACCTGTAGGAGGAACAGTATTTGGGCTTCAGGGAGGAGCTCAGGACCATCAGCTCCACTCTGGGCACCATTGTAGTGGTGCTGAAGGACATACAGGACACCTTGAGGGACACCGTGGCACTCCAAGGGGCCCCTGACACTAGCCAGGACGATGAACTGCCCACCACCTCCGCCGGCGCTAGTGGACAGGACGCCCCGCCACAGGACCACCACACCAGCACCCCACCCCCTGCAGACGGACAACCACCACGCAAGCGGTCCCTGAGAGCCAGGAACAGGACAGAGCAAGATGGCAAGACCCCGCCAGGAAATGAGACCACCCTGATTGTCCCCCTACTGACCCACTTTGTTACCCTGTCCATACTTGAACTGCCCCAGCTCCACTTCCTATGCCCAGATGGGCAGTGCACCTGTGAGACTAATAGAATGGACTCTGCCATGGACATTCCTCCGCCATCACCCATCCTCATATTACAACCCCCTCCCATTTCTGAGCACTTCAATAAACACCCTTGAAACACAAAACAATCTGGAGTCAGTCTGTGAGATTGTAAATATGTATTAGCAATGAAAGAGTCATAATGCGTTTCCCATTGTAAAGCCAACATACCTATGTCACACATCACAAGTCCTTGAAGGATGCAAGCAGATGACACACGTTGGTAACCACACCTGTGAAACCGTAATGGAAAGGTACAACTCAGTTACCAAATACTGGTTGAAATCGACAGACAGGATAGAGGTAGACGTGTGAAAGTTAATGTAATGGTAAAAATGAAAATGTTCTCACCTGTGTCTCACTGGAAATATTGCTGTATGACTGACTCCCTGTTGTCGTTGTCTTCTGCCTCAGCTTCCTCCTCATCACTGTCCACAGGCTCCACAGGCTCCACAGCTGCCACAACACAGTCATCTGGACCATCCTCCTGCAGAAAAGGCACCCGGCGTCGCAAAGCCAAATTATGAAGCATCGAGCAGGCAATGATGATCTCGCACACCTTCTTCGGTGAGTAGAATAGGGAACCACCTGTCATATGGAGGCACCTGAACCTGGCCTTCAGGAGGCCGAAGGTGCGTTCGATCACCCTCCTAGTCTGCCCATGGGCCTCATTGTACTGTTCCTCTGCCCTGGTCCTGGGATTCCTCACTTGGGTCAATAGCCATGACAGGTTGGGGTAACCAGAGTCCCCCAATAGCCACACATGGTGCCTCTGGAGTTGACCCATCATATCAGGGATGCTGCTATTCCACAGGATGTAGGCGTGATGCACTGAGCCAGGGAACATAGCATTAACCTGGGAGATGTACTGGTCTGCCAAACAGACCATCTGAACATTCATCGAATGATAACTCTTCCTGTTTCTGTACACCTATTCACTCCTGTGGGGAGGGACCAGAGCTACATGGGTTCCATCAATGGCACCTATGACGTTGGGGATATGTCCAAGGGCATAGAAGTCACCTTTCACTGTAGGCAAATCTTCCACCTCAGGGAAAATGATGTATCTCCTTACGTGTTTCAGCAGGGCAGACAACACTCTGGACAAAACGTTGGAAAACATAGGCTGGGACATCCCTGATGCCATGGCCAATGCTGTCTGGAATGACCCACTTGCAATGAAATGGAGCACTGACAGCACCTGCACGTCAGGGGGGATTCCAGTCGGATGGCGGATTGGTGACATCAGGTCTGGCTCTAACTGGATACATAGTTCCTGGATTGTGGCATGGTCAAACCTGTAGGTGACGATTACATGTCGCTCTTCCATTGTCAACAGGTCCACCAGCGGTCGGTACACCGGAGGATTCCGCCATCTTCTCCCATGTCCCAGCTGATGGTGCCTACGAAGGACAACAGCGACGAATCAGTCATTTATCATCCAGGTATGTACCCACAGTTACACACAAGACTACACCAATCACAAAACCCTTCCTGTATGTGTGTTGAGTGTAGGCCTAGCTATGTGTGACGCAGAGCTAAATGAAGCTATGTGGGCCCCTGAAATCGCGGCTGCCTGACCTCTAAACTGGGACAACGGGATTGTGGGGTAACAGCGCTGGCGTTGCGCACCGTGGCGGTAGGCGGTCGTAGACCGCGGCGCAATGCTGCATTGGTTAACTGGGTCCCAGGAGCCAATGAACAGGTGCGCCGGTGGTGATGATGCGCACCGCCGCGGACGTCACCGCTATTTTCTATCTGTTCAATCACTAGATACCTGACCTTCGACAGGAGAGGACCTACACTGCAAGTGCTGCTGTGACCTCGGTCTGGAAGCGACGATGGCTGCTGCGTCTGGGGAAAGGGCCCCTGCCTTCACTGCTCAGGAGTTGGAGAAACTGGTAGACGGGGTCCTCCCCCAGTACACGCTACTCTACGGTCCTCCAGACCAACAGGTTAGTACACAGGGAGCAAGTTGTATGGGCTAGGCCTGGGTGGAGAGGGCTGGTTGGAAGAGGGAAGGGGACAGAGTTCATAGAACATTAATGCATGTGAATGAATGGGCCACATGGCCAGAGTAGGGAGGGGGACACTCACATCGACGGTGCAGTTGGTAATGACTGTTCCTCTTCCCTTTGTGCATGTCATGTAGGTCAGCGCCCACCAGAAGAGGGACATTTGGCGTGCCATCGCCAAGGAGGTCCGGACCCTGGGGGCCCACCAGAGACGGGGCACCCACTGCCGGAAAAGATGGGAGGACATTCGCCGCTGCAGCAAGAAGACGGCGGAGGCTCAGCTGGGGATGGCCTCCCAATGTGGGAGGGGTGCCCGTCGCACCATGACCCCCCTGATGTTCCGGATCCTGGCGGTGGCCTACCCGGATTTGGATGGGTGCTTGAGGTCATCACAGTAGACACAAGGGGGTGAGTACAACCTAATTCTGCGGAGTTTGCGCACAGTAGAGGGGTCTGGGTGGGGGAGGAGGCCTGTGGGTGTACCTAGGCCAGCCAGAAACACGAAGACTAGGCCCCTCTGTAATGCAGCCCATGTGGCACTCTACCCCACCTCAGTAGAGTGCCAAGTCGAGGTATAGTTGCCCCTGTGGCATCCATGTGTGCAGATGTCCACCATTGCCATGTAGGCCATATCCCAGAAATTGCATATGCAGAGGGCAAGAGCACGGCGTAATGCAGGGGGCTGCTGTGTCTGTCTTGTCCGCCAACGGTAGCGGTATGCCATGCACTCAACCTGTCTTTCTTCTATCCCCCCCCCTTTTCGGCTCTCCCTGTTCTTTTTTACATCAGCATCATCAGGCGGAGATACAGTGGCACCGGAGCACGAGGGAGCTGCATCCCACATGGCCATGGAGGGCCACACCACGGACTCAGAATGCACCAGTGGGAGGGAGGGCGAGGGGAGCTTCACGTTGGCCACCGGATCACCAAGCAGCGACACGGACTCGTCCGCCGATGGGGGCTCCCTTGTGGTGGCGGCACCATCTGTGCGCCCCACTTCTACAGGTACAGCCGCCACCTCCCCTACAAGCACCGCCCTCCCAGCAGCCCCTCACCGTTCGCCCTGTGCCCGCTCACCCAGGTGGGTGGGTATCACCTTCGCCCCAGGCACCTCAGGCCCTGCCCCAGTCACCCCTGCTGCCCTCAGTGAGGAGGCCATTGATCTCCTCAGGTCACTCACTGTTGGGCAGTCTACCATTGTGAATGCAATCCAGGGTGTAGAACGAGAGTTGCAACACGGTAATGCATTCCTGGTGGGCATTCATTCTGGTCAGGCTGTCTTTCAGCGAACCCTGCAATCTCTGGCCTCAGCACTGATGGCAGCCATTGTCCCTGTGTCTAGCCTCCCCTCTCCAACCTCCTCCACCCAGACCCAATCCCCTGTACCCCAGCCCATCCCATGCACACCTACAGACCAGCATGCACACAAGTCAGCACACACAAGTAGCTCAAGCAAACATAGGCACCACACAATCCACAGGCCCTCATGCAAGCCTTACCCACATACAGACACAGCAACATCCACTGCCTCCACTGTGTCCCCCTCCTCCTCTTCTCCCTCCTCCCTCCCAGTCTCGTCTACACACACACCTGCATGCACCACATCTACAGGCACCAGGAATCGCACCAGGACACCCAGCACCACAAGCCGCTCACCTGCACTCACCACCTCCACTGCCATTTACACGTCCCCTGTGTCCTCTCCTAGTGTGTCTGTGACGCCCTCTCCCAAAGTACACAAACGCCGGCAATCACACACCCAACATCCATTCACCTCACAACAGCCTCCAGTACCTGCACCTGCACCCAAAACACCTAAAGTGACACCTCCTACAACCACCTCCTCTTCCTCCACTCCCAGGCCCCCTCCAACTACCCATCCCAGTGTTCGTCAGAAACTGTCCCTCTGTAAAGTTGACCTTTTTGCCCCCATCCCCCCTCCAATTCATCAGTCCCGTCGTAGCGCCTCAGCCAAAAAGCCTCCAATACCAGTGGTGTCTGTTCAAGGTATGTGGAGTGCATCGGCCACCAGGGCAGGCAGTGTGACCCGGAGCCAAGGCACTGGCAGCCCACCCCCTGTAAAGGCTATGAAATTGGAGAGTGGACGACGGCACCGTGTGAAGACTCCTGGTGGGAAAACAACTGACATGGGTTCCAAGGGGTTTGGAGAGTCAGCTGTGACTCCACCAAAGGTGGGGAAGGGCCAGAGGAAGTCTGCCCAGCCTGTTGTGAGTATCACAGCAGAGAAGGGCGCCATCATTCCCGGCGGTCCAGACCCAACCGCCAGCACCGTCATCACTGGTCAGGAGACCACAGCCACCGCCGGAGTCAGTGCCCAGGAGGGCCAAAGTATCGTAACTGGTCAGGAGACCACCGCCGGAGTCCGTGCCCAGGAGGGCCCAAATATCGTTACTGGTCAGGAGACCACCGCCGGAGTCATAGCCCAGGAGGGCCCAAGTATCGTCACTGGTCAGGAGACCACCGCCGGAGTCATAGCCCAGGAGGGCCCAAGTATCGTCACTGGTCAGGAGACCACCGCCAGAGTCATAGCCCAGGAGGGCCCAAGTATCGTCACTGGTCAGGAGACCACCGCCGGAGTCATAGCCCAGGAGGGCCCCGGCTGCCACAGCCCAGGTGGGCTATAAGGGAACGTCATGCCACACACCAATGCCCAGACTAAGGAACATCATGCCACATACCAATGCCCAGTCTAGGGAACGTCATGCCACACACCAATGTCCGTACCAGAACCGCCATGGCAAAGCGCCGCTGAGCAGTCCCGAAATGCCATGGTGAAGACCGCTGAACAGGGCAAGCACCGCCATGGCAAAGCACCGCTGAACAGTCCCGAACCGCCATGGTGAAGACCGCTGAACAGGGCAAGCACCGCCATGGCAAAGCACCGCTGAACAGGGCAAGCACCGCCATGGCAAAGCACCGCTGAACAGTCCTGAACCGCCATGGTGAAGACCGCTGAACAGGGCAAGCACCGCCATGGCAAAGCACCGCTGAACAGTCCTGAACCGCCATGGTGAAGACCGCTGAACAGGACCAGCACCGCCATGGCAAAGCAACGCTGAACAGTCCCGAACCGCCATGGTGAAGACCGCTGAACAGGGCAAGCACCGCCATGGCAAAGCACCGCTGAACAGGGCAATGACGCCATGGTGAAGACCGCTGAACAGTCCAGAACCGCCATGGCAAAGCAACGCTGAACAGTCCCGAACCGCCATGGTGAAGACCGCTGAACACGGCAAGCACCGCCATGGCAAAGCACCGCTGAACAGGGCAAGCACCGCCATGGCGAAGCACCGCTGAACAGGGCATGCACCGGGTAAGAATGAATAGACCGCCACATCAAGCATCCTTATCCCATGTGCAGCTGGGAACTGACGGGACAGGAACTTTCACGGGGAGACTAATCCAGTCTGGGCACCAGTCCCCCTCACAAGCCACTGGCGGATGTTATCTACTTGCGAATTGAGGCTTTGCACTCCCCACGATGGCACAGTGGGCAAGCCACCCACTGTAGAGACTTGAGAGACTGTGGCTTTGCACTCCCCAGGATGGCACAGTGGGCAAGCCACCCACTGTAGTGACTTGAGAGACTGTGGCTTTGCACTCCCCAGGATGGCACAGTGGGCAAGCCACCCACTGTAGTGACTTGAGAGACTGTGGCTTTGCACTCCCCAGGATTGAACAGTGGGCATGGAGCCCTGTCGTGGATCTGGCTTTGCAGTCATCCGGCTGAGGTGCCCCCCTTCCCTTCCCCCTGAGGTGCCTGTAGTATTTCTATCTGATGGCCCGGCAGTGCTCTCTCCGATTGTGGTCAGGTATCTTTTGTGGGCCTCGCCCATGCATTTTTGGACTAGTGGTGCACGGACATTGATATGTACATATCTGCACTACTTCTCGTACTGTATATATTTCCGTCAGATTTTCGTATATATCTGTATATTTTTGCAAGACTTGTTTATTGCAACATTACAATGTTTGAACGGATTTCGCTTTGTCTTTGCATTCTTCCGGGGCGATTGTGTGTTGTTACTGTGATGTTTGGAAATGCATTGGTGTGTATGTTGTAATATGCGAGGGTGGGGGTGTTTCATGGGTGTCCCCCTAACTTTTGCCTCCACCCTCCCCCATGTCGTAGGTGCAGTACTCACCGTTGTCTTCGGCGCCTACGTAGATGGTGGTCGTAAAGGAGCAGAAAGACAAGCGCAGGGAGTATTTGTAGTTCCGGCTCCATGGAGTCCTCGTTCCTCGTGGGATGTGTTCAGGTGAGCGTTTTCCCATTGAAATGGCTGTTTCCGCCATGTTTTCATCCACGGTGAATCCGCCCCGGAAAAGGTGGCGGATTGGCGGGTTGTAACACTATGGGCGGTACATTGTCTTCCGCCTGTCTGTTGGCGGTGACCGTCGTGCTGCTTGTCTGTACCGCCGTGGCGGGCGGTGTGTTAAAGTGGCTGTCTTTGTTGGCGGTTTCCGCCAGGGTCATGATTCCCTTTTTTGTCCACCGGCCTATTTGCGGTATTACCGCCGCTTTAACACCGTCCGGCAGGGTTGTAATGACCCCCTAAGTGAACAGTAAATAACCTGCACTGTTTGGCGCGGAGAGATAACTGGAGGGGTATTAGGCGGGCAACAGGAAGAGCACCCATTTAAGCACTGAACATTCTAAAGTTTTAGTTTGGGTGGTGAGAAGGGAGGGCTACAGACCTCATCAACTGACCTTGTCACGTAGATGCCTTATAAGGAGGGCTGGGGAGTCGTGTGAGGGACAGTAAGAGGTGGGTAGGGTTGGAAGGAAAATTGTGTTTCTAGTGTATGTATCTGTTTTTCTGGTTGACTTCAACAATTTGATGACACAAGTATTGAACCCGGTTATGTTGGCACAACCAGTCCAATTCCCACTTGGGTGGAATATATGACTATTCTATAGGGGATGGCGGAAGGAGATGAAATAGTGCAAGAGGGGACCACCGTCCTGGAATGTAAATGGTCTGGGCAATGAAATTAAGAGAGGGTTGGTTCTCAACTATATTAAGAGAATGAAGCCAGATGTGGTGTTACTGCAAGAGACACACCTGCTGGCAGTCGCGACTCACTTTGCTCTAAAGGGGCGGGGTGGTGCGCTGAAGGGGGGTAACAAAAACCTTTAATTAATAAAATAAATAAAAAATAAAAACGTACCTGTTCCACCGCCACGCCGCTCCTTTTTCCCTCATCACTGCAGGCACAGACTCCCAGCCTGCCCTGCGGCCACTCTGACACTGCCCAGAACAGCATCAGGATTGGCTGGGAGCGCCCAGCCAGGGTGCTCCCAGGCAGACTGGGAGCCTGTGCGTGCTCGCTCCAGCCCAGCAACACAGTGCTGGGCTGGAGAGAGCACAGTGTGCATGTGTGTTTGGCCGGTCCGAGAGGGCCAGCCAAACACACATACACGCTGAGGGGAGTGCACAGTGCACTCCTCTCATCCCTGCCACCCCCAATGCCGCACCCCTTTAACAACGAAAAGATAATAAACATAGTTTATTATCCTTTCGTTGCTAAAGTATTTGCAGCAGCTGCTGCTGTCAGGGGGCGATGTTCCTCCGCCATAGCGGAGGAGCCACCGCTGCCTGCTGGGCTCCTATGGTAGACTGCTCAATAGAGGGGCCTACACCACCTTAGCGCAAGCCAATTTCACTTCCAGTTCTCGAGGGGTAGCAATTTTAAAAAGGAAGAAACCCCCCCCATTCCAAGTACAGAAGCAATGGGTAGACCCAGACGGAAAATACGTGGCTGTGCAGGGAATGTGGAGAAGGAGAGATGTGAAGTTCACTAGTGTGTATGCCCCTCTACTCCTGCAAAAAATCCACACTAGAAAAAGTAACCGAAATCCTGCTGACCACTGACTCTTCCTTACACATAGTAGGGGGAGATTTCAATGATGTTATGTGTACCACTCTGGATAGGTCGGGACCCGCCCTGCATGACATGCGAGAAACACACTTAGAAAGATTCACAGACACATTGGGGCTAACAGGCCTCTGGCTCAGACACAATCTCAGGTGGCAAGGGTATTCCTACTTCTCCCATAGTCATAAAGTGTTCTCTTGACTACATTATATCTTCGCCCCGGCGGAAGAGCTATTGATGATAGACTCAGCCATCTACATGGCGAGAGAGATATCGGACCATTCACCTCTTCTGATCACTGTGGTACTTAGAGGTCGAGGATCAGGGGCGGGATGGAGGCGCAATGCATTGGAACTGAGAGACTCACAAATCAAAAAGGAATTGAGGACTGACACTGAATTGTACTTTAAAGAAAATATGACCTTTGTTGACTCAGCCATAGTCTTATGAGAAGCGTACAAAACTCTGCTAAGGGACTGGGCGCAAAATATAATTGCACATAAATGTAAAAAAGAAATGGAAAGTATGGAGGAGAGACTGATGTCCCTAGAAAAGGATCTGGATCCTATAGCGGATCCACAGACGCTGCGCAGTATAACATTACTTCAAGAAGAATACTGCGCTCTGGCTGAATAGGAAGTGAGAGCCCAAATTCTTGCTACTCAGCACAGATTACACGATGCGGGAGATAAGGCAGGCAAGATTCTAGCCTGGCTGGGACAAAGATAGGTGAAAACCAAGTTGGTCCACACTATTGTGGATGCGAAGGGTACAGCCCACACCACGAATATAGCAATATCGCAGGAATTCGCTAGATATTACAAGACATTATATAAAGCACACCCACTAGCTGATAACTCACAAATTTAATCTTACCTGGCCGGTATCCCTATGCCAAGCCTCCATTCAGAGGACTGCAGGGAGTTAGAGAAGGATATTACTTTATTGGAGGTCCAATTGGCCATAGCCAGATTGCAGATAGGAAAAGTCCCCGGCCCTAATGGTACACCAGCAGAGTTTTTTCAAAGTAACTCTTCCATCTTGGCTCCACATTTGTTGAAGCTATATGACAAAGCTAAGAAAGAAGGGAGCCTCCCCCCAGATCTTCACAAGGTCACCATAGTGGTTATACTCAAACCAGGAAAAACCCCCACGAATTGTGACTCAAACCGCCCAATATCGCTCTTAAATATAGAAACTAAAATAATGGCATTAATACTGGCTGCAAGAGTGAAAAAAGTTAGAAGCCCCCTGATCCACAGTGACCAATCTGGCTTCATGCCACAGAGGTCGACAAGACTTAGGCCCTCATTTTAACTCTGGCGGTCTTTTGACCCCCAGGGTTAATGAGGCGGTATCACCGCCAACAGGCTGGCGGTGTATACCGCCACATTATGAGAGTGGCGGTTTGGCTGCTGCCAACCCGCCGCTTCTCCACTCATACCGCCATGGCGGTATGTGCCACTGGGCCAGTGATATCTATCCCCAGCCTGGTGGCCGACATAGTACCGCCCATGGCATTATGAGCTGGCCTACCAGGGAATTCCTTCCCTGTCACCGGTAGGCGGCTCCCCCACCCCCCCAACACTCACCTGACACCCTCCTACCCCCTCCATTCAGACTTACCTCCCCACCCCCTCCCACTTACCTCCCTACTCCCTCCGATCCACTCACTGACCCCCCAAACACGCACACACCACACAACTGACCCCACCCCCCACAGCCACACACGCACACATCACTCCCCCTCCCTCCACCCCTACTACAGTCACAGTGCCCCTCACACCACACCCGCCCTCCCTGCATACATGCACACAGGCATCCACACCCACCAGACATACACCCATTCACTTAGACATACACGCATTCATTCACACTCTGACATACACGCATTCATTCACGCATACTTCCAGACATACTCACACATATTCTAACGCACAATCACACTGACATGCAGACATGCACTCACTTCACCATTCTTACATGCATTCACTCACACGCATACACCCACGCAAACAACACAACACACACAGACACATTCACACACACACTCAGACATTCAAGCACACACACACACAACACCCCCACCCTCCCACCCCCCTCCCCTGTCGGAAGCCCAACTTACCTTGGTCGAGGAGGTGTTCCGGCAGGGAATGGGAAGGGGTGCTGCTACCGCCAGCAGCGCCCCGCAAGCAGAACACCGCCAAGCTGTATTATTGACATAATACGGCTGGCGGCGTTCAACTGGCGTGGTGGTGCTGGTGGTAGCAGCACCAGCTTACCACCGTCCACCACCATGAGCACTGCCAGATTTCCACCCTTATTGTGGCGGAAGTCAGGCAGTGCTCATAATATGGCAGGCGGATGGTAGCGGGGGATGTTGGCGGCAGTCACCGCGGAGGTAGGCAGTAAGTACCACCAATGTTATAATTAGGGTCTTAATCTGCGTCGCCTTTATAACTGGCTGGAGACAGTCCGTAATTGAAGGGACCCCCATATCCTCCTCACGTTAGATGCTGAAAAAGCATTTGACGCAGTCCACTGACCTTTTCTTGAGCAGGTGTTAAAGAAATATGATTTCAGCCCTAAAATGCAGATTTGGATTAGGCACCTCTATAGTGGGCCCTCAGTTGCGGTCAGGGTGAATAGTGTGTTTAGTCGGCCGATTTCCCAATTCGACGGGGTACCAGGTAAGATTGCCTCCTCACCCCTTACTTTTTCACCATGACTCTGGAACCATTGGCATGCCTGATTCAGAACCATCAGGTGATTAGAGGCTTCAGCATGGGGGATACCCCGGGGGAAGATGAGAGGATCTCTCTCTAAGTGGATGATGTCCTTCTCTATGTCTCTCGCCCACAGGAGACTATTCCAGCATTATTGCAAGTGTTTGACGAATACGGGGCCTACTCGAGATAGAACATAAATAGGGATAAGTCACACTTATACCCGATTGGATGGGAGGTGGCATTAAATAGTTTGCCTCGTCACACGGGTAAACACAGGAAGGGTTCAGCTATTTGGGTATGTATGTCACTCTAGATAGAGAAAGAGATCTGGACCAAAATCTCTATTGTGTGCTAGCAGATTTTCAGAAAGATGTGAACAGATGGGTAAACTTACCACTGACTATGATGGGCCGCACGGCAATGTTTAAAATGATAACGCTACCTAAATTTATACAATCTGCAAAATAGCTATTATCCCATACCTGAAGATTATTTTACCAAGATTAATGGAGGAATATGTAGATTAATATGGGGGGGATGACATCTTAAGATAGCACTGCAGATCCTACAGAGAAATCAATACAATGGAGGCCTGGCCCTCCCAGACATTAGGTCATATCACTGGGTGGCTCATTTCATTGTCATTAATGAGTCGGGGCACATGCCCGTGGATCACCCCACCTATCAAGTAGAACGCCTCCAATTTCAGGTACACTCATACCTGCACTATTTATACAGCAGCCAAGGATGGAAGAGGTTGCTACCAGCGACGCAGGTGGTAATTGAGGCCTGGCTCAAAACTAGTAAACATCTGAGAAGGGCGGGAAAGATTACATGGGAGACCCCACTGTGGCTCGGTCGGAGCCTTAGAGAAATTGGGAAACTAAGAGGGTTTTGATCATGGGACCTCATAGGAATAGCTAAGCTGGGGGACCTTCTGGAGAATGGGGCTTTGATCCCCTTTCCCTCTCTTCAACAAGACTATCACTTATCATCCACGCAACATTATAAATATTTGCAACTGAGACATGCCTGGCGAGCGGAGGGAATTGATGCAGTGGACATTCCAGAGTATGCCTCATTAGAGGGCAGGTTTCTCCAAGAAGAAATACTCTAAAAAGTTATATCATGCACATATAAAACAATAAATAATAATGTCCCGGACACCTTCCAGAAACTAAGAGAAACATAGGGAAGGGAACTAGGAGAAATAGATGATACTGAATGACAGGCGGCCCCTATGCACCCTAGAAAGTCGCTATAAAAACAAGGCTAAGGCTTATTCAATACAAGATACTACCCAGAACATATTATGATCGAGTCAGGCTTCATAAATTTGGGAGAGCTGCGTCACTGGAATGTCTGAGATGTAAAGCATGACCAGGAACATTCCTACATATCCTGTGGACTGTTTGATTGTCCATCAGTACTGGGAGAAAATAATATATGAATAATAAATGAATTGGGTTGTATCCTTAACATATACTTACCAGCAGATCCCAAATATTTACTGCTCGGCATCTCCATGGATATTGATATCCTAAGAATGCAACTACTCTTTAATAACCTGGGTCTGGTGGTGGCCTAGAGGGATATCGCTCGCAAATTGGGGCGCGCTGAGTCACCTGCGATAGAGGATTTGCGAAGGGATAGAATATTTATATGATGGCTGAAAAGGTCATGTATAGGGCCCAAGGTTGCCTGAAGAAATATAGTAAGGTCTGGGGCCCTAGTGTGAGTAATATGGCCTGGAAGGACCAAGGACCTGTGAACCTTTTTTACCGGAATGATTGTGGTACCCCTTTGACACACCTAAGTATAGGGACAATCATGTCTAACACTGTACTGTTTATTTTCTGAGACACAGGGTTTTGCTATGTAACCATATTTCATGTAAGTGTTTCTAACTCGATGTCACTGTTTATCATTTGTTTAAAAGCAATAAAAATATATTTTTTTTTAATGTAAGATCTTCAATAAAGGCTAAACAGACAGGACTTTGGAAGGAGTTGCTGCTTAAGGTCAATCTCATGGGGAGAACCTTTGTAACAGAAAGGAAAGCATCCTATGGCACTGTGAATTAAGTTATTATTCCCACTATGGAAGTCACTATAATCATTCTTCTTGATGTTCCATTAGATAGCAAGGAAGGTACTGTTCTAGAAACTGTCCACACTTTCCGTTTATCTATCTCTGTGGGAATGATATCTTGTGGCCGTAAAATGGATAATGCCCAATCTTTGTATGCGAGACCTTAAAAAATGAGCCACAAACTGTGTTCCGCAATCTGTAACTATTCCTTCTGGTAATCCATGAAAACAGGACATGTCTTTGAAGTACGTGGATACTAGTTCAGGAGCTGTCAGTAACCTCATTAAAGGGGGAACATGACCTACCTTGCTAAAATAATCCACTGCTATGAGGACGGCTGTCTTCTCCTTTGAGGAGAGCAGATTGACAACAAAATTCATGAAAATGTGAGGCCATGGATGCTGAAAGATAGGAAGAATATGTGGCGAACATATGATCAGCTTGAGTACACACTCTACATTCCTAAATGTATTTGTTTCACACTACATTAATGGATTTATTCTTTCATCAGATGCTGTATTTTAGGCCTTCGGAAACATCCTGAAACGAGGCCAACTGTCTTATATATTGCAAGATTTTCCACAGCTGAGATGTTGTGGACTCTTTGGAAGGTTAGTCTTTTTACAAATAATTTTGGGCTGCCCAGCCAATATTCACGAAACAACAACCCAATTACTCATTTACTCTTACTGGTATGTAGCTGAATCCACTGGGGGATGGTTACCTGTATCAGCTTACTGAGATTCTGTAGAAATTCTATAGCTGAACGTTTCTTGTTTGTGTCAACAGTATGGATACAAATGTAATAGTAAAAGTTCCTTTGGGGCATATTTACAAGCCCCTAGTACCAGCAGAGTCTCACTTTTTGTGACGCTCCAGTGACGCTGTACCCTGCACCATGTTAACAAGGTGGCGGTAAGCCACTTTTTTGGCATAACTCCTCCTTTTAATAATATGGACTCCCCAACGCAGTTTTCTGCAGCAGCAGGGCATGAAAAGGGTGTTGCTGCGGGCGTACCGATGCAACACCAATTGCTTTTTTATAGTGCCCCAGATTTACAAGGACACATAAATATGAGGCAGCACCAAAAACAAACGCCACTCCGGGGTTGGCATTAGCATTTCACAACGAGGAAAAATGCTTTTTTTCTCCTCATTTTTGCTTTTTCTATGTCTGCTGCACATAGAAACAGCAACAGGCTATTAACAATTGTCTATGTGCAGGAAGATGTCCCTTCCTGCATGTAAACAATCTTGAAATAATCACGATTTGCTACTTCTATGTAGCTGCATTTTGCAGCACACATAGGACTAGCAGATTGCTATTATTGATTGTTTTTGTGCAGGAAGGGACGCCTTCCTGCACATAAACACTCATTCCCTGCAACGCAGGCACCCTTTCACTATGGTGCAAGGGTGCCTGCGTTGGCGCTAGGAAGCAAAATTTTATGCCAGCGCTGGGGAAACACAGTGGTGCACCATATTTTTGTAAATACTGTGCATCCCTGCGGTTCTGAAGTGATGCAGTGCAGCAATGCCAATTTCAGTGCAGCACCACGCTGCACCACTTCGTTGTAAATATGTGCCTTTGTCTGCCAGCCTCCAGTCTAAATTATGGTGATCCTTCCAGACTGTTAAAACAAGAGGAGCACCTTCCACATAGTGCCACCAATGTCTGAATCTGTCTTTAACAGCAAAAAGCTTGGTATCGTAAATGATATAAGTCCTTTCAGCAGCATTCACTGTCCTTGAAAAGTATGTTACTGGATGAGAGTCCATATTAATTGGATGTTACTGTGAAAGAATAGCTCTGACGGCATTTGCCATAGGATAAGTCTCAAATACGAAAGGCCTTGTAATGTCAGGATAGGGCAGGATTGGTGGTATTGTAAGTGCATCCTTCAAGAATGCAAAGACTTGTTCTTTTTCCAACCCCTGTTGTAACTTGGCTCCCCTTCTTGTTAACAACTAGGCACAGCATTACTCTAAGGATCTTGGCAGGCAGGCTGACACTACAAGCACATTTTTTCTGCACCAACAAGATGAAAAAGCCATATATTTGACATCATGGGTGCAGAAAGCCAGCAAACGTGGGTCTTGTGGGTACAAAGCTGTATACAATACAAAAACTGCAATGTACATGGTATTTAACATAATATCCCCTCAGATCGGTAAGACAGAAGTGTTTTATGGAGTTAACTAATCACAAACTATCATTAGACGGCAAATTGGTGGTAGTAAGCCAATGCTGATCACCTTTATCAATATAGCATTGAATTAGCTTTATCTCTTTTTATCAGTATGGATTCTCTATTCTCAGATGTGAGATCTTAGAAATGTCACAGTTTTGATTCTGAGAATATATTTTTCTTACATTACCTACCCTACAAGAAATGTCATCTTAGACAAGTCAATATCTCTTTCATGTGGTGTTGATGTTAGTGTCTGAGAATACCAAACCATCATTCAGGTGGATGATAACATAAGGGCCAAGAAGGCATCTGAATCTTTTTTACAAAATGCCGGAAGACAGACATTTAAGAGTTCAAAAGGTATGATCCTGTATTCAAAATTACAATAACAAATAATAAAAAAACTGTCTTTCCTTCATCTCCCTTCTGCATTCTTACTAGATTTTCTAATCCTCAAAGACCTAGTTTGCATCCTTGACCTAGGCGAATAGATCAAGGATGAAAGGGAGTGGATAGCGATTCTACACTGTGATGGCACTGAACTTGAGTAGTCTATGCACAGTCTATATTCTCCTCCTGGTGTGGGTACAAAAAACATAGGAGCTCCAGCCTGCTAAATTAAATATTAATTAAACCCCATTCTCAATATTGATAATGTATGATTGTTGCATGAAATCTCTGGGCAGTGTGAATGTGACAATGGTTATCGATGTGGGAATGGATGCAGATTGTTGACAGGGTGTTTGATTTTAGTGGAGGATCTTTCAAAAGTGTATGAATTGGAGGCAATGTGTTGGGACCGTGTGAATAGGACTGTGCTATTGACATGACGGATGTTGCTAGTATGTGAATGTAAGAGTGTTTTTTTGTGTTTTAAAAGGAGGGATTTAGAGGGGCTTAGCTTCGGGGGTGGTTGCGGTGTTACACCCCCCTAATAATTGTATTTTCTGGTCAATAGTTGGGTACAGGTGCTTTCAGTCAGGTCCGGGGAGGTGTCTGTCAGATTTCATCTGGGATTTTTGCTTGCAGACACTAACAAAAACACACACGCTGTCATCTCTGTTTTTAAAGTCCTCAAAATGTTGGTTATTTTACAAAATGTGGTATTTCTCTCACTTAGTACTCCTACCAACCTGCATTCCTCGCCCTTTCCACTGCTCCTTAAGCCCCTGTCATGCGCCCTGCTTGTCGTATAATGTATTTTAACATTGCATGCCAGCATGATTGTTGGGAAATATGAAGCTCCCTCCCCTCCCTCCAATCTTACTGATCAAGCTACAGCCATGGGGATCTACTAAAAGTGTGTAGATTAGATGAAATTATTCAAATGAAACTTCGGAGCAATTTATGAAAGTGTATGAATGCAGGAGGAGTCTTGTGAATGCAAATGGGCTGGATGTGTTAGGAGTGTGTGAATGGGAGACTGTTTCTTAACAATGCTTAAGTGTGTCAGTATGTGAATGGAAGAGGGTATGTTGGCACTGTATGAATAGGAGGTGGTGTGCTGATACTGTGGTGTGCTGATACTGTGCCATTTGGAAGGTGGTGTGTTAGCATTGTAGGTTTGGGAGGCCATTTGTTGACAGTGTGTCACTGAGAGGGTATGTTAGCAGTGTAGGAAGGGAAACCGTGTGTTGCTAGTGTGTGAATGGGCGGAGCTGTTTACAATGTGTAAATGGAAGCAGATTTCTTTCCAGTGCTTGAGTGTGAATGATTCTGTTGACAGTGTGTGAATGGGAGTGGGTCTACTGACAGTATGTGAATGGAAAGCAGTGCAATAGCAGTCCGTGAGTGGGAGGGTGCCTTCTTCAGTGTGTGAATGGTGCAATAGTAGTGTGTGAATGGGAGGGTACATTTTACAGTGTGTGAATAGGAAGCAGGTCATTGGTAGTGCATGAATGGGGTCTGTATACAGTATGTGAATGGAAGGTGGTTTCTTAACAATTCATAGTTGTGTAGGAGTCTTTTGAGAGTGGGTGAGTGGGGTGCAGTTTGTTGGCTGTGTGTGAATAGGAGGAGGACTCTTTACAATGTGTTAATGGGAGCTGGCTTACTGACCACATTGACGGTATGTAAATGCAAAACATTCATTGGTAGTATGTGAACGGGAGTTTGCATGTTTACAGTGTATAAATGGGAGCTGGTTTCTTGATCGTGTTAACTGGTTGTAAATGAGCAGCAGTGCATTGGCAGTGTGTGAATGACAAGAGGTCTGTTTATAGTGTATGAATGACAATATGTGAGTGGAATGCAGTGCATTGGCTGCGTGTGAATAGATGGAACCTGTTCACAGTGTGAATACAGGAGCTGTGTTTTTGACAATGCATGAGTGCAAAGGACCTTTAATTGTGTGATTGGAGGGGCTTGTTGACAATATGTCAGAGGGATGCAGTGTACTGGCCGTTGTGAATGGGAAGGGGCTTCTTGATACTGTCTGTTGACAGTATGTAACTGGGAGACAGTGTGCTGGCAGTATATAAATGGAATGAGGTCTGCTGATAGTGCACCGTTGGTGTGCTTGCAGAGTGTGAATGGGAGTCAGTGAGAGAATGGCATGGTCTTGAAGTAGTTTGTTGGAGGGCTCTGTTGACAGTGTGTTGGTGGAAGGGAGCCTTTTGATTGTGTGTTTGGGAGGGGGTTGCTGACAATGTGTCAGTGAGAGGAGGTTGCTTGACAGGTCCATGAACCACTGTAACAGTAAGTGCTACAAATTGGTGGAGAGTCCAAGAAATGAAAACATAATAACACTGTTTAAATTAGAGAACAATTACATTTATTTATTGAACATCTCCATAGTTCTTCATTTTCATTTTGCAAGTTCGTACCTTCACATACTTAACATTACTTCCAAAATTCAGTGTTGCTTGTTTAAATTTTATTGATGTAGTACAGTCAAACAATTTCAAATTTCAATAGTCACTTTCAATAGAGTCACATTCAAATCAAGTGCAATCATTGCTTTCTTTTATGTTGTACAGTCAACATGTGTTTTGCGGCTTAAAGTGAACTGCTGCTTCTTCAGGGCTTAATCAAATCTCCTCCCGAGCTAATAACATAGGAATATCCTTAAAAAACTGCAAATGTTCTCTTTTATTTTCATTACATGAACCCCTCGGATGTCTGGGACGAGCTGGTCTCGCCCTCGGCCATGGTTGCCGTGTGCCGTGGACGAGACCAGCTCATCTTGCACCCGGCCCACAGGGGAGTGCTGGTGCTCCCCCGTGGGCCTCACAGTCCCCTTCACTGGGCAGGGATGGAAGGGGAATCGCTTCCCCTTCCATCCCCGACTTCCCCCCCCCCTCTGTCATGTCTGATGACATCAGCGCGCAATGGCACGCTGACCTCATCAGAGGCCGCCTCCCATGGATCAGAAGACAAATGCAAGAGCATTTCTCTTCCAATCACGGGCTGGGGAGGTAGAAGATTCAAAGGAAAGGAAAGGCCTTTCCTTTCCTTTGATGTCTCTCTGAGCATTTCAGCTGCTTGATCGTGAACATCAGGGAGTTTGTTATTTTTTATATTTATGTATAAGGGTAGCGGCCCCTTTGGCAATGGCTGCTCCACAGGGGGACAATTTTTCTCAAGGCCTTTTCTGCCCCCCAGGGGGCAGATCTGCCTATTGTAATTAGACTGATCTGTCCAGTGGGATAGAAACCTCCAGAGGCCAGGGATTGTTTACTTTTTTTTTTTTTTTTTACAGGAGGAGAGCGACCCCTTAGGCAAGGGTCTGCCCTGGGGAGCAATTTTATTTTAGGCCATTTCTGCCCACCTTGGGGGCCGATCGGCCCATTTTTCTTAGGCCAATCGGCCCGCAAGGGGGGGCAGAAACCACTAGACACCAGTGATTTATTTTTTACGTAATGTTTCATGCAAGGGGAGCAACCCCTTAGGCAACGGTTGCTCCCCTGGGGGGTAGATTTATTTTAGGCCATTTTTGCTGCCCTTTGGGGCAGATCAGCCTATTTTAATTAGGCCGGTCTTCCCCCAAAGGGGCAGAAACCACTTAGGCACCAGGGATTGGGATGTGTGTGTGTATTTTGTTTGGGGGGCAGCCCCTTGTGTAAGGGTCACTCCCCATGGGGGCACATTACTGTTGGCCATTTCTGCTCACCTAGGGGGCAGATCAGCCTATTTTTGTAAGGCCCGTCTGCCCCCAAGGGGGCAGAAAGCCCACCAGACATCAAGGAATCATTTTTTTTTTTAAAAGAGAGTGGGGGTATGACCATACTCCCACCCCATATAAATGGGGACAAAGTTGTTCTGCCCACTGGTGGACAGATGGTGCATTTACCCTGATCCACTCCCCGAGGGAGAGTGGGGGGCAGAAAGCCTACTAGATGCCAGGGAATTAAAAAAATAATAGAGGGGTGGTGGCTACCAACCAGTATGGGCATGGTTATGCCCCCACCCCAAATGAAGGGGGTAACAGTCTTTCAGCTCTCCCCCACACACTAAAAGATCTTATCACAATGACAAGCAAGAGGACATTTGATTATTTGGGGTTTTGGTTTTACAGTAGGGCCATGAGAGCTTGTCTAACTCTGAAAATCGTCCCACTTGGAATGGTGAAGGCTACACTTTTTGGACTTTGGGACACTGCCATGTATAAAAATCTACGAGACCTAGACACATCTGAAAACTAAACATCTATTTGAGTCCAGGGTGGTGTGCTTCACATGCACCTCGCACCATTTTCTTATCCACAATGCCCTGCAAACCTCCAACATTGCTTGAAATCACACATTTTCCCTTACAGTTTTGTGATGGAACCTTCTGAAATCTACAGGAATACACAAAATTCCTACCACCCAGCATTGTCGCATCTATACCAATAAAAATCATGCTGCACTTGACAGCCTAAACAAGTTTTTTTTTTTCAAACTACCCTTTTGGACCCGCTTTGGTTCCCCCTCAATTTGGACATGTTTTTGGCTCTTCACTGTCACAGGCGCTTGGCCCACCTACACATGTGAGGTATCATTTTTATCGGGAGATTGAGGGGAACATTGGGTGGAAGGAAAACTGTGGCAGTGCGGTGATCCCACACAGAAATGTGGGGAAAATTTGATTTTTTAGCTAAATTTGAGGTTTGCTGAGGATCCTGGGTAAAAAAACACTGGGGGATCCATGCAAGTCACACCTCCCTGGACTCCCTCGGGTGTCTAGTTTTCAGAAATTTCTGGGTTTGGTAGGTTTCCCTAGATAGCTGCTGAGCCCAGGACCAAAAACGGAGGTGCCCCCCCCACCCAGCAAAAACGGGTAGTTTTGTAATTGATAACTTTGAAGTGTCCATGTAGTGTTTTGGGGCATTTCCTGTCACGGCCACTAGGCCTACCCACACAAGTGATGTATCATTTTTATCGGGAGACCTGCGGAAAACGCTGGGCAGAAGGAAGTTTGGGGCTCCCCTCATATTACAGAACTTTGGAGCACCGAAATGAGAGGGAAAAGTGGTTTTTGCCAAATTTTGAGGTTTGCTAAGAACTCTGGGTAACAGAACCTGGTGAGAGCCCCACAAGTTACTGCATCCTGAGTTCTCCCAGGTGCCTAGTTTCAAATACACAGGTTTGGTAGGTTTTCCTAGGTCCCAGCTGAGATATAGACCAAAATCCACAGCTAGGCACTTTCCAAAAAACACATCAGTTGTCAATGTAAAAATGTGATGTGTCCATGTTGCGTTTTGGGGCGTTTCCTGTCACAGGCACTAGGCCTACCAACACAAGTGAGGTACCATTTTTATCCGGAGACTTGGAGGAATGCTGGGGGGAAGGAAATTTCCACTTTGGAAATACAAAGGTTTCCTTGATACCTATTTTTCACTCTTTCTATTTCACCAAATGAATTGCTGTATACCCGGTATACAATGAAAACCCATTGCAAGGTGCAGCTCATTTATTGGCTCTGGGTACCTAGGGTTCTTGATGAATCTACAAGCCCTTTAAATCTCCGCAACAAGAAGAGTCCAGCAGACGTGACAGTATATTGCTTTTAAAAATCTGCAATAGCTTAAACATTTTATAAAAGAAAGCGTGCACAGAAATGGCTCTTTTTTTCAACTCAAATTCAATATTTTTTTTATTTCAGCTTTCTGTAGGAAAACCTTGAAGGATCTACACAAATGACCCTTTGCTGAAGTTAGTATGTTATCTACTTTTCAGAAATGTTTAGCTGTCCAGGATCCAGCATTGGTTTCACACCCATTTCTGTCACTAACTGAAGGAGGCTGAAAGCACAGAAATAGTCAAAATGGGGTATGTCCCAATAAAATGTCAAATTGTGTTGAAAAATGTGGTTTTCTGATTTAAGTCTGCCTGTTCCTGAAAGCTGGGAAGGTGATGATTTTAGCACCGAAAACCCTTTGTTGATGCCATTTTCAGGGAAAAAACACAAGCTTTCTTCTGCAGCCCTTTTTTCCCATTTTTTTTTTAAACTAAATTTTAGCTCTATTTTGGCTAATTTCTTGGTCTCCTACAGGGGAACCCACAAACTCTGGGTACCTCTAGAATCTCTAGGATGTTGGACAAAAAGGACGCAAATTTGGCATGGGTAGCTTATGTGGACAAAAAGTTATGAGGGGCAAAGTGCGAACTGCTCCAAATAGCCAAAAAAAGTCTTGCCACCTGAGACCTGGCAGCGATGGGGTTGATCCTTCCAAACATGCTGATTATAAAAAATGTCTCTATATTCCACACTAAGAGATTCTGATGCTTTTTCAAAGCTTTACTCAGCAATTATCTTAAGTATCCAAAATTCACCAATTCATGATCCTGAATTTCAGTATCAGGTTAAATGCCCTGCATCTCTGCATTAACTAATAATTCATTCTTTTGATCTTCCCAGTCTCAGCCACATGTTCATCATCCCTCCAGCTGCCCCTGAACTGTGTCTCTTAAAATTGGTATATGAAGTCTTTTTTTATAATTGCTGCGTTTTGGAAGGATTAATGTGATGGTAGAACTATTAGGGAACATTTGCAGTTTTTTGAAGGATATTCCTATGTTATCAGTTTGTGGTGAGATTAGATTAAGACCTGAAGAAGCAGCAGTTCACTTTAAACCACAAACACATATTGGCTGTCCAACATCAAAGAAAGCAATTATTGCACAATGGAAAGTGACTCTATTGAAATTTGAAATTGTTTGACTGTACTGCATGAATAACATTTAAACAAGCAAGGGTGAATTTTGGAAATAATATTAGGTTCTTGAGCATATGATTATTTAAAATAACAAGCAAGGGTGAATTTTGGAAATAATATTAGGTTCTTGACCATATAATTAATTAAAATAAAGAATGAATGAAATTAATATTGTATTGAGACATTGAAGAGATACATTTGATTGTTCTTTAATTCAAACAGCGTTATGTTTTTCTTTTTTCAACGCTCCACTAATTTGTAACATTTATTGTTGCAAAATTTCATCAACAGTGGTTCGTGAACTTTTGGCACTAGGGTTGTTTTTCCAGGGATTTATCGCCCCGGCGGCGTGAGCCCAGCATGGCCACTGTTATCCAAAACACCTTGGTTTTCATATTTCCCACTAGGCTGGTTGACAGTGTACTATAGGGAGATATCCTTCTGTAAGTTTGTGAATGAGAAGTGGTGTGTAAATGAGAGGGGCCTGCTTGCAGTGTATCTGTAGGACACTGTCTGGTAAGAGTGTGTGAACGGGAGGTTTCCTGATAATAGTGTGCCATTGGGAGGGTGTTGGTTGACACTGTGTGAATGGGAGAGGCCATGTTGACAATGTGGCAGTGGAAAGAGGACTGTTGATAGAGGGTGTTTAAGGCAGTAAGCCCATATTTATTTATTTTTGCGCTGCATTTGCGTCATTTTTTTTACGCAAAAGCGGCGCAAACTTACAAAATGTAATTCTATTTTGTAAGTTTGCACCGCTTGTCAAGAAATGACGCAACTGCTGCGCTAAAAAAGTAAAAATATGGGCCTAAATCTTTTTAAGAGTGTGTAAATGGAATGCAGTGTGAGGTCTGTAGAGACTGTGTGAATAGGATGTAGTGTGGGAATAGTTATGGCACAGCTGTAGATCATGTGTCAGTAGGAGGGAGGTCTGTAGAGACTGTGTGAATGGGATGTAGAGTGTGAATAGTTATGGCACAGCTGTAGATCATGTGTCAGTAGGAGGGGTCTGTAGAGACTGTGAATGGGATGTAGTGTGTGAATAGTTATGGCACAGCTGTAGATCATGTGTCAGTAGGAGGGAGGTCTGTAGAGACTCTGTGAATGGGATGTAGTGTGTGAATAGTTATGGCACGGCTGTAGATCATGTGTCAGTAGGAGGGAGGTCTGTAGAGACTGTGTGAATAGGATGTAGTGTGGGAATAGTTATGGCACAGCTGTAGATCATGTGTCATTAGGAGGGGACTATAGAGGGTGGGTGATTTAGATGTAATGTCTCGTTGGAGGGGGTCTGTGGAGAGCGGGGGAATGATGTGTGTATGGGAGGGTCAGTAGATAGTGTGTTAGACTGAGGTGGGCTGTGGGTTGTGTGTGAAGGGGAGGTGGAGTGAATGGTGAGGGGAGGGAGGGAGTATTGTAGTGGAGCGCAAGAGGGAGGGGATCTGTAGAGAGTATATGGATATGATGTAAAGACTGAATGGGGGGGCAGATAATGTGTCAGTAGGGGGGTCTGTACAGAGTGTGAATGGGAGGTTGTGAATGGAAGGAGCAGTAGATAATGTGTTTGCAGGAAGGGGGGTCTGTAGAGAGTGTATGAAAAGGAGGGGGCAGCAGTGGATAATGTGTCGGCAGGAGGGGGTCTGTAGACTGGGAATGGGAGGTGTGTATGACTTGAAGGGGCAGCAGCAGATAATGTGTCAGCAGGAGGGGGTCTGTAGACTGTGAATGGGAGGTATGTATGACTTGAAGGGGCAGCAGCAGTAGATAATGTGTCAGCAGGAGGGGGTCTGTGGACTTTGAATGGGATATGGGGTGTCACTGTGAGGGGTCCAGGGCCGGACTGGCCGTCACGGGCATTGGGCATTTCCCCGGGAGGCTGGAAGGGCGGGGGCCAATTTTGCAGCGCTGGGGGCTGGTTTTCTACTGGGGGCAGGTTTTCCAGGGGTGCTGTAATATCCACCCCCCGTAACAAAAGTAGCAGAGCTTCACACCTGCAAATCCTTTGGAGGGGGCACGTAGGTAGGGTATTCAGAGGAAGGGGGTCTGGTGGGAGTGTGTCAGTAGGATGGGGTCTGTAAAGAGTGTGTGAATGTCTCAGTAGAGTGTGTGAATAGGAGATGTTTTCCAGTAGGAGGGCTTTCTATGGAGAGTGTGTGAATGTGAGGTTATGTGTGATTGGAAAGAGACAGCAGCAGATAAGATGTCAGTAGGTGGGGGTCTGTAGAGAGTGTATGAACGGGAGGGGGCAGCAGAAGGTGATGTGTGACAGGAAGTGGGCAGTAGGTAATCTGCCAGCAGGAGGGGATCTGAAGAGTGTATGAATAGGAGGTAGTGTGAATAGTGGCAGCAGTAGATCATGTGCCAGCCGGAGGGATCTGTAGAGAGTGTGTGTGAAATGGGAGGTAGTGTGTGATTGGGAGTGGACAGCAGGAGACAATGTGCCTGCAGGAGGGGGGGTCTGTAGAGAGTGTATGAATGGGAGGGGCAGCAGAAGATAATGTGTGAAAGGGAGGGGGCAGCAGTAGACACGTCAGCAGGGGGGTCTGTAGGCAGTGTGAATGGGTGGTAATGTGTCAGCAGGAGGGGGTCTGTAGATAGTGAATGGAAGATAGCATGTGAATGAGAGGGGACAGTAGATCAGTAGGAGTGGATCTGTAGAAAGTGTGTAAATGGGAGGGGCGGTAGATCTGTCAGCGGGGGGGGGGTCTGTAGAGTGTTTGAATAAGGGGTAGTGTGCGAATGGGAGAAGGCAGCAGTAGATTATGTGTCAGCAGGAGCGGTCTGTAGAGTGTCTGAATAGGAGGTAGTGTGAATGGTGGGCAGCAGTAAATCATATGTCAGCGGGATGGGTCTGTAGAGAGTGTATGTGAATGGGAGGTAGCGTGTGAATGGAAGTGGACAGCAGGAGACAATGTGCCAGCGGGAGGAGGGGGGATGTAGAGAGTGTCTGGATGGAAAATAGTGTGTGAATGGGCAGTAGTTAATCTGCCAGCAGGAGGGGGTCTGTAGAGTGTCTGAATAGGAGGTAGTGTGAATGGTGGGCAGCATAGATCATATGTCAGCTTGATGGGTCTGTAGATAGTGTATGTGAATGGGAGGTAGCGTGTGAATGGGAGTGGACAGCAGGAGACAATGTGCCGGCGGGAGGAGGGTCTGTAGAAAGCGCGTGTGAATGGGAGGGGGCAGCTGCAGATCATGTGCCAGCGGGAGGGGTCTGTTGACAGTGTCTGCATGGCAGGGGCCGCTGCTAGCCTGTGATAGCGGCTAGAAGGCCCCCAGGGGGCGGTGCGCGGGAGGGGCCTCTGTTGACAGCGCGGGAGGGGTGTTGACAGGGAACCCGGCTGCTCCTGGAGCCTCATGTGGGGGCTGTGAGGGGAGACACTCAGTCCTTCGCGGTGCCGCTAGTTCTGGTCGCCGCCGCTCTCCGTAGCTTGTTTTTTCGGTG
Organism: Pleurodeles waltl; assembly: GCF_031143425.1. NCBI lineage: Eukaryota > Metazoa > Chordata > Amphibia > Caudata > Salamandridae > Pleurodeles > Pleurodeles waltl. The sequence continues at coordinate 959,150,085 of NC_090443.1, forward strand.
CTTTAGTGTCAGCCGGCGCCTCTCCTCGGAGAGCCGAGCAGGGGAGGTAGCGGCAGCCGAGATCTGAGGACCGGGATCCCGAGCATCGCCGGCGGGGCTGGGGAGGGCTGCAGAGGGCCCCTCTTCCAGGCCTCTCCCCGCCCCATCCCCTGCTCCCGGACAGCGGGCTCTGGCCTCAGGAACCACCTGCACCCACCGGGGGACGGGGGGGCAGGAGAGCCGGGCCGCCTGACCCGTCCCCCAGAGCCTGCCATGGGGGGCAGGAGCGGAGCCCCCCTTGGGCCGACGGGCTTGTGACCCTCGTCCGGAGGAGACCCCTGCACGGGAGAGGTGAGTGGATGAAAGATGCGCCTCTGGCTTCCCATAAGGAAGCCGGCTCTATGTCTCTTTTGTAGTGGATAACAGCATCCCTTGTATGCATAGCGCGTTCTAAGCATCCCCTTCCCTTTGTAGGTACTCCCCTTGCACGGCGCATCCACCCCTATAACACTCCATAGAGCGCATCCCTCCTCAGAATGCCCAGTTCTCTCTTTCCAGAGACGCCTCTCCATTCCCCAGCATCTTTCTGTCCGGGGAACACCGGGTACCACAGCATCGCCCGAGCTCCGAGACCGGGAGCAGCAATGCACATAAACCTGATCAGATCCATAACACCGACAGCACATGCCCAGCGGCGGCAACGCGCCAACATCCTGCCCTACAACACGGACCGCATCGAGGAACACAAAACACCCGGGATCCGTAGCCAGCTAATTGCACAACACTACAGGGCAAGCGCTACAGACACGGAGGCTTCTTCCTCGGCTCCTTGCACCGCAGCAGAGGAAAACCGCACAGGCATCTTTGTACAACACACGGGTATTAGCAGATTACATATGTAAGCGCATGTATCTTTTATTCGAGGAGTGCTCAGCAAAACACAGCATCACGGGGTAGACGGAGAGTACCAGAGCGCACACACCCCAGCAGGTGCACAGTATCAACACACCAGCTTCTGCAGTTAGTGAATGCACGGCAAGGACGGCGAGCAAACCACCGCGCGCCTCCGGCAGCAACACAACAGAGAAAAGAAACACACAGAGCCCATCTTACAGGACGTATCCCACCAGGGCCAATTAACACACCGGCATCTTCCTGCGGAACTTGCATAGTATTAGAGCAGATAAACACCTCAGCATCTCCCAGAGTCAAAAGAAACACTCGTCTGTCTTCCTTCACACGCACAGCGACGGAGTAAATAAACACCTCAGCATCCCTCCCCCAGGCGTGCCAACCAGCACAGGAGAGCAGTGCTCGAGCAGATAAAACCAGCGATATCATAGACACGCACCAGGATCGTATGCACAGATCTCGAGCAAACACACCAGCGTGCTCTTCTCAGAAGCCACTACAGCCGATGCAAATAACACAGCCACGATCTAGTTCAGCATCTTCAAATAACCACACAAGCGTCCTCCTTACAGGGGTCTCAGGACCAGCATTTCCTAATGACAATCACCAGCATCCCACATCACAAACACAAGATACACCCCTCGAGTAAAAACACACACTAACTTCTTCCTTGTTCCTCGAATTAACCACAGCACCAGCACCACAGTGCCAGCAGCATGTGCACAAAATAAAATAAAAAATAATTCTACCCAGCATGGTGATCCTAACATCCTGTTGATCGCCAGGGGCATGTCGAGGGCACTCAAGCAAACACATCTTGATCCAGGGCTTAGGTTTAAGCTGGTGGTCGTGCTGGAACTCATTTTTAGGGATTAAAACATGTTTTTCTTTATGAGACTTTGACCAAGAGCAACAGAGAGAAAAAGGCATAAAAAGGAGAAGAAGGCAAGAGAAAGACAAGAAAATAGTGACAAAGGGAGAAAGCAGGGATGAAAAGCAACCCACAAGAATGAGATAAAGAGATAGGACCTGTATGATGGTGGAAGAAAGAGGCATGGGGTGGAATCCACTAGAGGCAGGTTTGCAATTTAAAACTCCTGCATTCTGGAGCACCAGCTAAGAAAAACTTTTTGCCCCCCCACTTCTCTTTTTATGTTGTTCTTTTTACAAATTGAGCACTGCCCGTGGCCTCTGTAGAGGAACAGCTGTGCATTTGTAGCAAGGTCTGTCACCCCCTCCCCCAAAAGAAGCCCACTTGTCGCCCCTATCAAGGAATACAGCACACTCACCCTAATAAGGTCACACATGACCCTCTTTGCATGGCTAAAATTCCAGCCAGCAACACTTGAGGATACAATCCAACATACTTATTCTGACAAGGGACACACACACAGCATTCAATGCACATCCACTTTAACAGAAACAACATCGACCTGCCAGGGCATTGTTTCCGAACATCCTTTCAAGGAAAGTTAAACCAGCAGAATGCCAAGCGTCTCTCCTAACAAGAATACAAAAACAAGGTAGCAACATGAGCACCCTCCCTTACGTGTAACAGAGCAGAGCCCCAGGACATAACACCCCAACCATTCATCCATGAAAGTATCTCTGTACCAGCAGCACATCAGCATATAACAAGAAACATCCTTCCTTGGAAGAACATAGTACCAGCAGCTCATCGGGACATAACATCCTAAGCATCCTTACATGAAAGAACTCAGCATCAGTAGTGAATCGGGACATAACTTTCCAGACATCCTTCCATGAAAGAACACTGTACTAGCAGTGCATTGGGGCATAGCGTTACAAATCAAATCAAATCAAAAACATTTATAAAGCGCGCTACTCACCCGTGAGGGTCTCAAGGCGCTAGGGGGAGGGGGTTACTGCTGCTCGAAGAGCCAGGTTTTGAGCTGCCTCCGGAATGCAGGGAGGTCCTGGGTGGTCCTGAGGTTGGCGGGGAGGGAGTTCCATGTCTTGGCTGCCAGGTAGGAGAAGGATTTCCCACCTGCTGTGGTGCGGCGGATGCGAGGGACGGCGGCGAGTGCGAGGTTGGCGGAGCGAAGTTGACGGGTGGGCGTGTAGAAACTGAGGCGACGGTTGAGGTAATCGGGTCCCTTGTTGTGGAGGGCTTTGTGTGCGTGGGTGAGGAGCCGGAAGGTGATCCTTTTGTTGACGGGAAGCCAGTGCAGGTGTCTCAGGTGGGCGGAGATGTGGCTGTTGCGGGGTATGTCGAGGACGAGGCGGGCGGAGGCGTTTTGTATTCGCTGCAGACGATTCTGGAGTTTAGCGGTGGTTCCTGCTTATAGGGTGTTTCCGTAGTCCAGGCAGCTTGTGACGAGGGCGTGGGTCACAGTTTTTCTGGTGTCGGCGGGGATCCAGCGGAAGATCTTACGGAGCATGCGGAGAGTGAGGAAGCAGGAAGATGATACGGCGTTGACTTGTTTGGTCATGGTGAGAAGCGGGTCCAGGATGAATCCGAGATTGCGTGCGTGGTCTGAGGGGGTTGGTGCGGTGCCTAGGGCCGTGGGCCACCAAGAGTCGTCCCAGCCGGACGGGGTGTTTCCGAGGATGAGGACTTCCGTTTTTTCTGAGTTCAGTTTCAGACGGCTGAGTTTCATCCATTCTGCGACGTCTTTTATTCCATCTTGCAGGTTGGTCTTGGCGCCAGTGGGGTCCTTGGTGAGGGAAAGTATCAGCTGAGTGTCGTCGGCGTAGGAGGTGATGATGAGTTGTGTTTGCGTACGATGTCGGCGAGGGGGCTCATGTAGACATTGAATGGAGTCGGGCTGAGCGAGGAGCCTTGTGGGACGCCGCAGATGATCTCGGTGGGGTCTGAGTGGAATGGAGGGAGGTAGACTCTTTGGGAGCGGTTGGAGAGGAAAGAGGTGATCCAGTCCAGGACCATTCCTTGGATACCGGTGGAGCGCAGGCGGGATGTTAGGGTTCGGTGGCAGACGGTGTCGAAGGCAGCCGAGAGGTCGAGGAGGATGAGGGCGACTGTTTCTCCGTTGTCCATCAGAGTTCTGATGTCGTCTGTGACTGAGATGAGGGCTGTTTCTGTGCTGTGATTGGCTCGGAATCCGGACTGAGAGGGGTCGAGTAGGTTGTTGTCTTCAAGGAAGTTGGTCAGTTGCTTGATGACGGTCTTCTCGATGACTTTAGCAGGGAAGGGGAGGAGCGAGATGGGGCGGAAGTTCTTCAGGTCGCTGGGGTCCGCCGTAGGTTTCTTCAGTAGGGCGTTGACTTCCGACGTGTTTCCAGCTCTCTGGGAAGGTGGCAGAAGCAAACGAGCTGTTGATGATGGTCTGGAGATGCGGGGCGATGATGTCGTCGGCTTTGTTGAAGATGAAGTGTGGGCAGGGGTCCGAGGGGGCACCGGAGTGGATGGAGTTCATGGTAGCTTTGGTCTCCTCCGCGCTGATGTGAGTCCAGGCGTTGAGGGTGATGGCTGGGGTTGTAGGTTCTGTGGTGGTTGGCTGGGTCTGGTGTCCGAAGCTGTCGTGTAGGTCGGTGATCTTCCGATGGAAGAAGGTAGCGAGGGAGTTGCAGAGGTCTTGTGATGGCGTGATGGAGTTGGAGTTGTAGTTGGCGTTAGGATTGGAGAGCTCTTTGACGATGTTGAAGAGTTCTTTGCTGTTGTGAGTGTTCTTGTCCAGTCTGTCTGTGAAGGAAGTTCTTTTGGTGGCACGGATCAGCTGATGGTGTTCGCGGCTGGCGTTTTTGAGGGCAGACATGTTTTCTGCAGTGTGGTCCTTGCGCCAGGCTTTCTCGAGGGTACGGCAATTTTTTTGGGATTCCTTTAGGGTGTCTGTGAACCATTGAGGTTTCCTGGTGCTGGTTTGTCTTGGGAGGCGTCTGAGGGGTGCGAAGTTGTCCGCGCAGTTGGTGATCCAATGAGTGAGGCTGAGGGCTGCGTTGTTGGGGTCGGTGGAGAAGGTGGGTTGGTTTTCGCTGAGAGTGAAGAGAAGCTGTTCCGTTGGTATTTTGTTCCAATGTCTGTGTGGGATGGGTTGAGTGCGGAGGTGGAGAGTCTTGCGTCTGAAGGTGAAGTGGACACATCTGTGGTCGGTCCAGTGTATTACGGAGGAGTGGCTGAAGGATACGTGGTTGCTGGCGGAGAAGATGGGGTCGAGCGTGTGTCCGGCGATGTGGGTGGGGGTGTTCACCAGTTGCTTGAGACCGAGGTTGTCGAGGTTGTCGAGCAGGGTGGTGGTGTTGGGGTCGTTGTTCTGCTCCAGGTGAAAGTTGAGGTCACCGAGGAGGATGTAGTCCGGCGAGGCAAGGGCGTGCGGGGAGATGAAGTCGGCGATGGATTCGCTGAAGAGGGCGCGTGGTCCAGGGGGTCTGTAGATGAGAGTTCCTCTGAGGGTGGTCCTTGGGTCGGTGTGGATCTGGAAGAGCATGTGTTCGGCGGCGAGGGGGGTGTCTTCGGTGGAGGTGGAGGTGGTGATGTTGATGGAGTCCTTGAAAACAATGGCGATCCTTCCATGGAAGCATTACAAACATCCTTCCATGAAAGAACACAGTACCAGAAGTGCATCAGGAGTTAACATCCCAAGCATTCTTCCATGAAACAATTCAGCATCAGTAGTGCATCAGGACATAACATTCCAAGCATCCTTCCATGAAAGAACTCATCTTTAGTAGTGCATTTAGAAATGACATCCCAAGCATCCTTCCATGAAAGAACATAGTACCTACCAGAAGTGCATCAGGAGTTAACATCCCAAGCATTCTTCCATGAAAGAACTCAGCATCAGTAGTGCATCGAGAAATAACATCCCAAGCATCCTTCCATCAAAGCACATAGTACCACAAGTGCATCGGGACATAACATCCCAAGCATCCTTCCATGAAAGAACTCAGCTTCAGTGGCACATCGAGAAATAACATCCCAAGCATCTTTCCATGAAAGAACAAAGTACTAGTAGTGCATTGGGGCATCGTAGCATTCCAGGCATCCTTCATTGAAAGAACATTGTACTATCAGTGCATTGGGGAATAGCACCTCAAGCATCCTTCTATGAAAAAACAGTACCAGAAGCGCATCAGAATTTAACATCACAAGGATCCTCCCATGAAAGAATACGGCGCCAGCACTGCATTGGGAGATAACATTCCAAATATCTTTCCATGAAAGTAGCTCAGTACTAGCAGCACATTAGTAGAAATGACCCAAAGAGTACAGTCACTACACCATAAGATGTAACACCCCAAGGAGCCTTTCCTGAAAGGGACACAGTACATCATGACCTAATACCACAAGCATCATTTCCTGGAAGGAATACAGTATAGATAGTACTTTGTGATGTAACACCCAAGAATAATTTCCTGGAGGGAACACAGCACTACATTATGATCAAGCGCTTCAAGCATCATTTCCTGGAAGAAACACAATATATCATGATGTATCGCTCCAAGCATCATTTCCTGGAAGAAACACAGTTTATCATGATCAAGCGCTCCAAGCATCATCTCCTGGAAGGAACACAGTACAACACAGTACATTATGATAAAGCACTCCAAGCAATATTTCCTGGAAGGAACACAGCATAACACAGTAAATCATGATAAAGCGCTTCAAGCATAATTTCCTGGAAGGAACACAATACATCATGCTCTAGCGCTATAAGCATCATTTCCTCGAAGGAACACAATACATCATGATCTAGTGCTCTAAGCATAATTTTCCTGGCATAATTTTTCTGGAAGGAACACAGTAAAACAGTACATCATGATCCAGCGCTTCAAACACAATTTCCTGGAAGTAACACAGTACATCATGATAAAGTGCTTCAAGCATCATTTCCTGGAAGGAACACAGTACAACAGAGTACATCATGATCAAGCACTCCCAGCATCATTTCCTGGAACAAACACAGCATATCACGAAGTAGCATCATTTCCCGAAAGGAACATAGTACATCACGATCTAGCGCTGTAAGCATACATTTCCTGGCTCAATTTTCCTGGCATAATTTTCCTGGAAGGAACACAGTAAAACACAGTACACCATGATCCAGCGCTTCAAACATCATTTCCTGGAAGTAACACAGTACATCATGATGTAGCACGCTAAGCATAATTTCCTGGGAGGAACACAGGATAACACAGCACATCATGATCTAGCGTTCCTAGCATCATTCCCAGGAAGGAATACCATACATCATAATAAAGCGCTCCAAGCATCATTTCCTGGAAGAAACACAATACATCATGAGCTAGCGCTCCAAGCATCATTTACTGGTCATAGTATATCACGATCCAGAATAACAAACACCATTTCCTGGAAGGAACACAGTGCATTCAGTACACCTTGGTAAGAGTCTCCAACCATCATTTGTATACAAGAATACTGTTGCTTCTGCACTCTACACACTTTGTTCCTGCAAGAATATATGACGAATAATGCTACCAAACTTATACTATAGACATATTGTTAGAAACGAACACATTACCAGCAATGGTCAGAAAGAATCACTTTACACAGTTTTGCTGCAAGAACGCCGTCCCAGCAGAACGTAATACGAAAACACCCCTAGCAGCCTTTACCGAAAGGGACACAGACCCAGCAAAATGTATTTACTGATTCAGGAGTTTTCAGGAGCATCAGATTGTTCCTTATAGTCACTTTCGATCAATAAGTGACCCAACACGAGAGTATGATTGAACAAGATGATTAGACTGGAGCTGGAACAGAACACAGAGTTCTTATAATCCAACCCAATCCCGTGGGGGAGGAGGCGGGGGAGAGCTGGGGGAGGGGGGCGGGGGCTCTATCCAATATTTCTCTATTTTACTTCTCTTTGCTCATTTGTCCCTCAGTAACTCACAACCAGTAGCACCTCAAGACACAGCATCACAAGTAACGATTCCTGCAAACCGCTCCGCAACAGCATGTCACAAGGATAAAGGACCCCAAGCATCTTTTCCTGCAAGGACACTGTACCTGCAGCCAATCAGCATAATATCTAAGCATCATCTCCCACAAGAGGACAGTTATCAACAGGGCTTCTGAATGTAACAACCTAATCATCAACTCATCAGAATATTTCACCCTAAGTATTACTTCCTAAAATAACATAATTCCAGCAGTCCATTAGGCTATTACTCCCCAGGCATTCATTACTAAAATAACACAGCCAATCAGAATACTACACCCTAAGCATTCTCTTCTAAGGAATGCAATACCAGCAGCTATTAGATCTTACACTCTAAGCATTCTTTCCTAAAGGAACAATGTAACAGCAGCCACTAGGGTATTACATCCTAAGCATCCGAAGCATTATCTCCTAAAGGGGCGCAGTAGCAGCAGTCCTTCAGAATATCACATTATAAGCATCCTTTTCAGCACGGACACATTCCCATCTACCAATCAGAATGTAAGACACTACGCATCCTTTCCTACTTGGAACACAGTTTCAGCATTACGTTGGAATATAACACCTTATGCATAATTTCCTACAAGAACACGGTACCATCAGTCTATTAGAACATGACATTGTAAGCATCCTCCTCAAGAATGCACTACTTAGAGTCCACCAGAATATACATTCCTAAACAACCTTTTCTTCACCGAACACAGTACCAGCTGCACTTCAGAATATAACACAAAACATCATTTCCTGCAAAGAACACAGATTCAGCAGTATATGAAAATGTAACAACCTAACCATTCTTTGCTGCAAGACTAATGCATCACCAGTATCTCAGAATACAACATCCTATGCATCCTTTCTTGAAAGAACACAGTTACAGCAGCCATCAGAATACAACATCCTAAGCATTACCTCCTAAAACACCACAGTGCCAGCACTCCCTCAAACTTTACCACCCTTTCTTCAAGGAAGAACACAGTTTCAACAGCCAATCAGAATATAGTGCCCTAAGCATCCTCTCCTGAAAGCTCACAGTACCAGCACTCCATCAGAATGTAGCAACCTGTTTTCTTCCATGAAAGGCCATAGTACCAGCACTCCATTAAAATGTACTACCCTAAGCAATCTTTCCAAGAAAATACCACAGTACCTGCTCTGCATCAGAATGTAGCAGTCTAAGCATTCTTCCTTGAAAGACCACAGTACCAGCACTCCATCAGAACTTAGCATCACTCTTTCTTGCCTGAAAGACCAAAATACCAGCTCTCCATCAGAATGTAGCGCCCTTAGCACCCCCTCATGAAAGACCACATTCGCAGCACTGGATCACAATGTAGTACCCTAAGCATTCTTCTCTAAAACACTACAGTACCAGTGCTCCATCAAAATGTACCACCCTAAGTATTCTTTCCAAGAAAAGACCACAGTACCAGTACTGCATCATAATGTAGCACCGAAGCATTCTTCCCACAAATACCACAGTACCAGCACTCCATCAGAATGTAGCACCTAAATAATTCTTCCTTGAAAGACCACAGTACCAACACTCCATCAGAATGCACCACTGAAGCATTCTTCCCTGAAAGACAACAGTTTCAGCACTCCATCAGAATGCACCACCGAAGCATCTTTTCTGAAGGATCACAGTACCAGTACTCCATCAGAATGTACCACCCTAATCCTTCTTTCCAAGAAAAGACCACAGTACCAGCGCTCTATTAGAATCTACCACCCTAAGCATTCTTTCCAATAAAAGATCACAGCACCAGCACTCCATCAGCATGCACCACCGAATCATCTTTCCTGAAGGATCACAGTACTGGTACTCCATCAGAATGTACCACCCTAAGCATTCTTTCCAAGAAAAGACCACAGTACCAGTGCTGTATTAGAATTCACCACCCTAAACATTCTTTCCAATAAAAGATCACAGCACCAGCACTCCATCAGCATGCACCACCGAATCATCTTTCCTGAAGGATCACAGTACTGGTACTCCATCAGAATGTACCACCCTAAGCATTCTTTCCAAGAAAAGACCACAGTACCAGTGCTGTATTAGAATTCACCACCCTAAACATTCTTTCCAATAAAAGACCACAATACCAGTACTCCATCAGAATGTACCACCCTAAGCATTCTTTCCAAGAAAAGACCACAGTACCAGTGCTCTATTAGAATCTACCACCCTAAGCATTCTTTCCAATAAAAGACCACAATACCAGCACGCCATCAGAATGCACCACCAAAGCATCTTTCCTGAAGGATCACAGTACCAGCACTCCATCAGAATGTACCACCCTGAGCATTCTTTCCAAGACAAGACCACAGTACCAGTGCTCTATTAGAATCCACCACCCTAAGCATTCTTTCCAATAAAAGACCACAGTACCAGCACTCCATCAGAATGCACCACCGAAGCATCTTTTCTGAAAGATCACAGTACCAGTACTCCATCAGAATGTGCCACCCTAATCATTCTTTCCAAGAAAAGACCACAGTACCAGCGCTCTATTAGATTCTACCACCCTAAGCATTCTTTCCAATAAAAGACCACAGTACCAGCACTCCATCAGCATGCACCACCGAAGCATCTTTCCTGATGGATCACAGTGCCAGTACTCCATCCGAATGTACCACCCTAAGCATTCTTTCCAAGAAAAGACCACTGTACTAGTGCTTTATTAGAATCCACCACCCTAAGTATTCTTTCCAATAAAAGACCACAATACCAGCACGCCATCAGAATGCACCACCGAAGCATCTTTCCTGAAGGATCACAGTACCAGTACTCCAACAGAGCGTACCACCCTAAGCATTCTTTCCAAGAAAAGACCACAGTACCAGTGCTCTATTAGAATCCACCACCCTAAGTATTCTTTCCAATAAGGGCCACAGTACCAGCAATCCATCAGCATGCACCACCGAAGCATCTTTCCTGAAGGATCACAGTACCAGTACTCCATCAGAATGTACCACCCTAAGCATTCTTTCCAAGAAAAGACCACAGTACCAGTGCTCTATTAGAATCTACCACCCTAAGCATTCTTTCCAATAAAAGACAACAGTACCAGCACTCCATCAGAATGCACCACTGAAGCATCTTTCCTGACGGATCACAGTACCAGTACTCCATCAGAATATACCACCCTAAGCATTCTTTCCAAGAAAAGACCACAGTACCAGTGCTCTATTAGAATCTACCACCCAAAGCATTCTTTCCAATAAAAGACCACAGTACCAGCACTGCATCAGAATGCACCACTGAAGCATTCTTCCCTGAAAGACAACAGTTTCAGCACTCCACCAGACTGTAGCACCTTAAGCATCTTTCCTGAAGGACCACAGTACCAGTACTCCATCAGAATGTACCACCCTAAGCATTCTTTCCAAGAGAGGACCACAGTACCAGCGCTCTATCAGAATGTACCACTCTCAGCCTTCTTCCCCGAAAAACCACAGTACCAGCGCTCTATTAGAATCTACCACCCAAAGCATTCTTTCCAATAAAAGACCACAGTGCCAGCACTGCATCAGAATGCACCACTGAAGCATTCTTCCCTGAAAGACAACAGTTTCAGCACTCCACCAGACTGTAGCACCTTAAGCATCTTTCCTGAAGGACCACAGTACCAGTACTCCATCAGAATGTACCACCCTAAGCATTCTTTCCAAGAAAAGACCACGGTATCAGCACCCCATCAGAATGTAGCACCTTATGCATTCTTCACCGAAATAACATAGTACCAACACTCCCTAAGAATGTAGCACCCTAATCAATGTTCCCTGAAACACCACAGTGCCAAAGCTTCTTCCCCAAAAGACCAGAGTACCAGCACTCCATTAGAATGTAACACCAGAAGCATTCTTCCCTGAAAGACCACAGTACCAGCACTCCGTCAGAATGTAGCACCCTAAGCATTTTCCCTGAAAGACCGCAGTACCAGCGCTCTATTAGAATAAGCACCCAAAGCATTCTTCCCAAGAAAAGATCACAGTACTTACGCTCCATCAGAATATGGCACCCTAAGCATTCATCCCTGAAAGATCACAGTACTTGCGCTCCATTAGAATGTAGCACCCAAAGCATTCTTCTGTGAAAGACCACAGTACTACTACTCCATCAGAATGTACAACCAGAAGCATTATTTCCTGAAAGACCACATTATCAGTACCCCATCAGAATGTAGCACCCGAAGCATTCTTCTTTGAAAGACCACAGTACTAGCAGTCTATCAGAATGTACAACCTGAAGCATTCTTCCCTGAAAGGCCACAGTACCAGCACTCCATCAGTATGTACCACCCTTTACTGGAAAAACACAGTTTCAACAGCTCATCAGAATGCACTACCCCTAGCATCTTTGCCTGCATAGAACACACTTTCAGAAGTACATTAAAATGTAACACCCAAGCCATATTTTTCTGCAAACCCACTGTACCAGCAGTACACAGAACAAAACACCCTAAGCATCATTTCAGGCAAAGACACACAGTACCAGCAAGGAATCAGAATATAACACCACATTTTCCTACGAGAGCATATTACCAGCAATCCACCAGGATGTACCACGGCTAGCAGTCTCTCCTACATTGAATATAGTTCATAAGTACATCACAGTGTATTTTCTGCAAAGTCACAGTGCCAGCAGGACATCAGAAGATAACACCCTAGGCCTCCTGACAAGCACGATCACAGTACCATCAGTACATTAGGTTATGCCACCGTTGCTGCAAGAACACAGTACCAGCAGCACGTTTGCCTGTGACACCACGAGTCCCCTTTCCTTCAAAACACAGTACTAGCTGTATGCAATGAAATCTTAATCTATGTGACAAGGAAGGAAGGCAATACATTACGTACATAAAACTATCCGTTCCCTTGAGGAGTACAGGACCAGCTGTACAAATGCACTAGGATAAAACCATCAACAATCTTTCCTGCAAAAGCACAGCGTCTGTACATGGTGATTGAATGACCATTAATCCTTACAGGGCACACATGAGGATAACGCTGTTTGTAAATGACAGAGCATCTTAGGAATGGGACATTGGATAGACATATGTAGACACTGCACTGTATACAAAACTCGTAGATGCTGCAGTGATAACATCTGGAAACAGAATGAAGATAAAATACACTGCAAAAGCATTGACAAAATGTCTGCCATACAAAAGTTTCATGCTATAAAACATTTACCACCAAAAACGATAGGAGTTAAAATACTAAATGAAACTAGTACCAAAGAAGGTGAGAAAAGAGGTTGCCTTTATTTAGGAATAAAAATCAGATCAATGTTTGTCAAGGGAGATGTTTATGTACAGTTTATATTTTGACAATCCTTGTTGCTGTGTTGTCAGTGTTTGTAGACTACGTTTCACAAATGCCCACAGCAGCACCACAGCAGAACCTGGGATCAAAACTCTCCTCAAAGCACTTTCTACCCACGAGGCCGGTTCCCATACAGAATACAGAAACCCCAACAAGAGAAATGTTGAGCCATGAAGTGCCCATTTACTAAAAATCACCTTCTCTTTACTGTACAGGGCTTAATCTTCACAATGTGACCGTGCACCACCCTCTCCTCCAACCACCTCTGTGGTCAGCTGCATGCACCTTACGTACCCACTTTTACATGACCCCCAGACACACAGTCGTCCCTAGCGCCCCTTTGACTCTTACCCTTTCATGCAGCACAGGGTTACTGGGGGCTTTCTTCAGAACTTGCCAAGCCTGCTACTGTTGTGATACCTGTAATGGAAATAGCCCTGCGATTATGTACATTTCCTCGGTAGTTCCTACAATCACCATAACCGTTGGATAGACGCGGCTCCGCGATTAGTCTGTTCGCTGTCTTAGCAGCCGAAGAGACAGTACAAATGTTGAGCATCTGCATGTTATTGTGTATGTGTTTTTAGTGGTGACCCGCGTTCCCTCCACTTTGGGTGAGCGCTGTACTGTTTGCACTTCTACGTTGTCTCCATGAATTTCCATTTAAAGAGGAAGACCCGGTGTATTTATGAAATGATCATTGATGGAGCAGTAGCATACTTGAAGTGTCCTGTCCCTACATGTAATGGTCTATCACGTACTTGAAGTGTCCTGTCACTACATGTAATGATCTATCACGTACTTGAAGTGTCCTATCACTACATGTAATGGTCTATCACGTACTTGAAGTGTCCTGTCACTACATGTAATGATCTATCACGTACTTGAAGTGTCCTATCACTACATGTAATGGTCTATCACGTACTTGAAGTGTCCTATCACTACATGTAATGGTCTATCACGTACTTGAAGTGTCCTGTCACTACATGTAATGATCTATCACGTACTTGAAGTGTCCTATCACTACATTTAAGGCTCCATGACATATTTGAAGTGTCCTATCTCATTTAAAGATCAGTTACCTACCTGAAGTATCCTATTAGTATATGTAAGAATCCATGCCGAACTTGAAGTGTCCTATTACCACAGATCCATGACATACTTGAAGTGTCCTATCACTGTATGTAAGGATCCATGACATACTTGAAGTGCGCTCTCACTATATGTAAGAATCAGTGACATACTTGAAGTGTCCTGCCAATGCATTTAAAGAACAATGACATACTTGAAGTGTCCTATCACTATATGTAAGGATACATTCCACACTTGAAGTGTCCCATCACTACATTTAAGGATCCATGACATACTTGAAGTGTCCTATCACTATATGTAAGGATCCATGCCAATCTTGAAGTATGCTGTCACTGTATGTAAGGATCAGTGACATACTTGAAGTGCCCCATCAATGCATTTAAAGACGTGAGCCATGCTTGAAGTGTCTGATCACTACATTTAAAGATTGATGACATACTTGAAGTGTCCTGTCTTTATATGTAAGGATCCATGCCCTACTTCAAGTATCCTTTCTCTGTTTTAATGTACCCATGCCATAGATCAGTACACTAGATCATTATCACTATATGTAAGTATCCATGCTGTACTTGAAATGTTCTATCACTACATGTAAGGAGCAACGCAACACCCGAAGTGTCCTATCTCTACAGTTAAGGATCCATGGCATATTTAAAGTGCCCTACTGCTGGTTTTAAGGAGCCATGTTGCTATATCTAATCGGACAGAGCGTTCTTAGGACTTTATTTGTGATACATTGCTTTACTTTTGTTGCTTTAGAACATTATTTTTGATCTATTTTTTATTTTATCTCATTGATGTTAGTAATAAATACTTCATTTCTACTCTTTTTTTGCATAAGTTAACTATGAATATAGCTACACTATTAAAGATCTTATTGTGATGAACACCTGCTGGTTTCCTTCCTCATTTTAGTAGTTTTCAAATATATAGATTGTTACTTCTACCACTCATGTGCAGATCGATATATACTCACAGCTGAAGGTTGAATAGTTTAATTGAAGATGTCCTTTTAATGTGCGTTTCTGTAGTTCTTTTACAAAACCTTGCGTTTTAGCCTTTTTCCTATGCTGCACTCCCCGGGTATATGATACAGGCAGTAATGACAATTTATGTTGCGTGCCGCCAGACCTTCTTCAGGTGTCTCTATGAAGGTGACACATTTCTGGTCGTTGCTTTAGCCCAGAGTCTGTGCATCTCTATCTGTGGTGCTCTTGGAAGGCTAGACCTGCGGAAATCCTTCATCTTCTGGTTATTAGATGTTGGCACAGGGAGTTGGCTCCCTGGCCCCATGATAGATGTCTGCTGTCTGATGCAATTTCTGTTTTCTCTTCCTTTCTAAGCCCACTGTGTGTGTGGTTAGTTGTTTGGTGTTATTAGGCTGGTTGGAATTCTCTCTGCTTACTTAATGGTATGAAATGTGTTCTAAGGGGGAAGATGAATGATATTCAAAGTATGATACTGTGACATAAGGCAGCAAGAAAATCTGGAGCAAAATCAAGGTTTTGTTTAGTTGAAGGGTCATATTGATGCACTATTTTGCCCCAAAAACATTTTTACGTGTTTAAAAAAAAGATCTGAGATGAGTTATGAAACTCTCAAACTTTTTATCGATGTTGCACCGTTTTCCTTCAGAAACTGTGACCGCACTACCTTGATTTTCCACGAAACGTAGGACATGATTACAACTTGTCCTCAAAACTGCGGTCCCTGCACAAATAACTATTTGTTCAGGCATCGCAGTTATAAGCATTGCGATGTTTATTTCATGCAGTAATTGATGGGTGCGATAAAGTTCACACCATATGTTAATTATCGGCAGGTCAAACCTGTTGAAATATAACGGGGCTAAAATGCCTGGTGTTCACCTGGACACGTACATTTTGGGTTTTTTTAAGCACCAAAGTCTGCATGGTACTCCTCAAAAAGTCAGAATAGGTGCAACTTATCACACCCAATAAATTTTGTGGGATTCTATCAGATGCGATAAATTGCTACTATCCCTCCAGGGCACTAATAATCAGACCCTAAGTTGAGTATACTTGTAATGTACTATTTTCATCTTCTGCTCTGCTTGGTTCTCGACCCAGAGGTTTAAGAAACTCAGCAGGTTTCAGCGAGGGAGGAGAAGGGTTGTGGCTTGCAGTTTGTTGGATGTCCCTACGTCTAGTGAGCCGACACACCACCCTTCACAGTAGCAAGTGAACATATGGATGATAACAGAGGAGAACACCGGAGTTGCCAACTGTTGTAATACAGCTTTCTTTCTTTTCCATAGAATATTTCTGCAACTTCTGTATACGCTTATTGGTACTACAACCATTTGCCTCTATGGGCCTAATTTAGAACTCGGCGGATAGGTTACTCCATCACAACTGTAACGGATATCCTGATCGCCAAACTCTAAATCCCATTATATCCAATGGGATTTAGATTTCGGTGGACGGGATATCCATCAATGTTGTATCAGCGTAACCCATCCGCCGAGTTCTAAATCAGACCCTATGTTTTGTAATATGCCACAGCGTAATTGCTGACGTTGCCATTGGGCATGTCATTTGCGATGTTACCAGTGACATCTATGCCGTTTGTGGTGTATTCTATGATGTCTTGTGTGATATCCTGTCTAGTGTTTTAAGGGCATTATATGTGTGTAACTTGCCACAACTCAAGAACTTCATTGTTTTCAAGTGTGGCATTATAACCATAAGCCAGTTTTCAAGGAATTTGTAAGATTTGTTTAGTGGGTCACCATAACTTTACTTAACAAAAGATTTTTCCTGAATGTTTGGATTTTTGGAGTGAAATATGCAGTATGAATATGCAGTAGGAATAGCCACACTTTGCCAGGTGCAAGGGAGACAGGTCTAATATCTGTATGCAAGCAGGAGTAGTCTTTCATAATTTATCATTCACACCCTACCATGAGCTGCTTGCTTGTTGTTTTACTTACACTTCCCCCTCGCCCAAGAAACTCTTTCATCCTACTTGCTACCAATGAGCAGGTAAGTTTCCTCAAACAAGCATAGACAAAATCAGCACCAGCCTTTAGCCTTTGTGAATGCTTGTTTTGTTTTTTCATCAACTTTATTGTTGAAGAAGCTGTCGGGCCCGTTTCAACTTAAAAAAATAATTGGCTAAAAGCAAAAATATATTTTGGTGTCTGAAAGCACACATTAGCATAGTAGTCCCTGGCACTTAAGGGAACTACTTTCTGTATGGATGTGCACCTTGTGAAAAGGCTGATTGCCGTGACTCACAGTGAAATTAGCCAATGGGTGAAATGGGCTGACTCATTGCCCCATTGTCTATACTGTAGTAGGTGGGAAAAAAATGTGGATGTCACAATAAAGGACCAATGGATGAAGAGGGCTGACTGAAAGCCCCTCCCCATAAGTAAATATACATAAAAGTTTGAACATAGTGAACTCTCTCTGTAGAGAGTAAACACTGTTTAAAGTACCCACTTTTCTGCTCATATCCGCTTAATTTCTCACTGTAGTTTCATTGACTGTGAACTATAACATTACTTTAACCTTTGTTTTTTTCAGTGAATTTCTAGGTTTTTTTTTATATGTAAAGTAATATTTTAGTACCATATGTAAAACCAACTCTCACAGCGTACTGCCTTTGACTTTGGATGACATGAGGTCAGTTGTACGGCATGGCCTGCTGTCAGACCCTGCGACCAACCCCAATCAATCAAGCAACCCAACACCGCGCATGACCTTTGGCCGTGTGCATCCTGGGGTTCAACGCAGGGCCTGGTCTATGCCAAAGCCTGCATCCATTCCCCTGCGAGCTGAAAAATCCCAGCTAGGAGAGGGGGTTACCCAGCCCCCTATCCAAGCCTCTATTAGCCCCACAGACCCCAGAGGCCTTTTTTTTAAAAAAGGGGAGGGAGTGCGCATAGCCCCCTCAAACCACTATTGACCTCGCAGGCCTCATCCTCTAGAGTGAGAAAATATATTATTAGGGGAGGGGCACATGTGGTCCCCGTTCCCGGGCCTTCAGAGATCCTGGAGAAATGACACCCCCAGGGCCTAATACACTAACATTAGGGGAAGGGGACGTTAGCCCAAATGGGCCCTGTGGATCTCATCCCCTGGGTCCATACTTTAATTATTGGGGGGGGAGGTGGCATGTGGCCCCTCCCCAAGCTATAAGAGGCCCTGAGGTCCCCATCCCATATGGCGAAATACTTTTATATGGGGGGGGCACAGAGCACGTGGCCCCCTTCCTCAAGCCCTAATTGGCCCAAGGGCCCTATACCCCAGAGCCATATTTTAAACAAGGTGTGGATGGTGAGTGGCCTCCCTCCCTGAGTCTTGCAAGACCCCAGGGACCTTAACTCCCGGGGCCATGTTTTGATTATAGGGGAGGCGGCGCATGGCCCCCCTCCCTGAGCCTTAAGAGGTCCCAGGGACCCCATTCTTATGGGGACCAATAATTTCACTTGTAACCCTCCAAGCCCAAATGGGCCCTAGGGACCTCATACCCTGGAACTAATTAACATAATTAAGAGGAGGTTGGCTACAGAACCCCCAAGCCTATTGTGGACCCGAGTACTGCCTCCCCATGGGCCAAATGTCATGAAAAGGGAGGGGGCAAATGGCTGCCACTCCCCAAGCCTTATTAGGCTCCAGGGACCCATTCCCAGGGGCCCTATCCTTTTATTAAGGGAGGGGCAATGTGGGCCCCCACCCCAGGCCTTAATAGGCCCCGTGGTCCCCATCCCTGGGTCGAATTTTAAGGAGATGGGACATGCGCCCCCCCCTTCCTGAGCCTTATTAGATCACGAGGATCCCATCCACCGGGGGCATAACCAATAAAAAAGCGGAGGGGGGCGCACGGCCCTCCTCCCCAAGCCTAATTAGGCCGGGGATCACATCCTCTTCGGCCAGATTCTATATTTAGGAAGAGGGGGTGTATGACCCCCTCCCTGACACTCCTTGGGCCCGGGGACCCGTCCTTTGGAGCCACCGGTGGGTACCCTGGTGCCAACCCCAGGCACCACAAAGCTAAACGTGGTGGGCAGTGGGGCCCTGGTGCATAGTGCGGGAGCCCACACTGCTCCCACCTGGAGGGAGCACCTCTATTTGCATTCTCCTTCCTGGTAGGAGCATTGTCTGTTTCCCTGCCTGCAGGAGTGTGGGCAAGGAAACAGGAATCTGCCCCCATCCGGCAGGCTCATGTTTAATTCTTCCTCTGGGTGGGGGCAGACTTGCCTTCCCTGCCCGCACAAAAGGGAACAAACACATGTTTCTCTGCCTGCATCAATGCAGGCATAGAAACTACTCTGTCCCAGGAGTGAGCTTCCGGGGACAGAGGTGTCCCTCAAAGTCATTTAAGGCTTTGGCTTTTTAGTGAATTTCCAAGGCTTTATTAATGCACAGTAAAATATAACTACCATACCTATCTACAATGCCACTTTAACCTTTGTTTTGTTCAGTGAATTGCTTTTTTTTTTTAAACAAAGAAAGATGTCATGCCTTACATGGCATGGAGTTGGAAACAGGGCCTGGCCAGAGGACAGGTCCTGTTCCCGACCTCCCGCTGGCTCCCAACTCCCTGCTGCTCATGGCCTTTTGCCATGCACGGCAGAGGTTGGGTGCAGGGCCTGCCCCCAACCTCCCATTGACGTCCAACCCTGCACAGCAGCAGGGAGTAGGGCATGGGTCCTGGCCTGCGGCCAGACCACATGCCCAAACCCCCACTGGCACACACAGGTGACTATATGTAACAATATAAAGGGTATAATTTTAAGTAAGACAAACATACTGGGTTTGTCAAAAAGTCACCAATAACTAAAATCAAATGTATATTTTTTGAATTCACACATTGCTATAGTTGATAAAAGTGATTGTCATAAAGTAATTTGAATAAAGCATTAAAAATATTGCCTTTGAGTTTTTCTTTTAACATTTTTCAAGGCACAAAGTACAACCATAAAATCATCCACTAGAGGTCCTTGCACTCCATGATGAAAAGCCTACAGCTCCGGCACTGAGCGCTTTTTAAAAATATGGTAAGCTGTCCTATGGTCATAGATTTAATGATCTAGGAGACTTACTTTCATTTTATGTTGCTTGGAGGGGATGCTGCACTCCTTGCAGCCCCCCTTAACATTAAAAACATGTTTGGTAGTGCCCCAGTCCTTTTTAGGGTCACCACCAACAAGAAAACATGTACTTGATAAAAGCCCTTGGGCATTAGGAGATGCTCCTTGCTAGGAGCAGTGAGTAATAAATGAACAGTTTTTGCCACACATTTTTAATGTTTTATTATTATTGTGGGATTCCTGGGCCAAACCCTGATCCTCTCCACCTTTTTATGTCTTTAGATCGGGGACTGTGGGGGGAGCTCCAGGGCCCCCGTAATCCCACCAGTTCTCCTTCAGGACCCAAAAGGGGGTGAGCAGGAGCCGGCAATTCCTTTGAATTTTTGTTTTTAAACGTTGGGGAGGGGGTCATGCATCTCCCCTCCCTGAACATCGAGAGGACCCAGAGACCCTATCCCTTGGGGCTGAAATTCATTTTAAGGGAAGGGGGTCATGCGGGCTCTCTCTCAGAGCCAATACTGGCCCCAGGGACCTCATCTCTTGTGGTCAAAATTCATTTAAAGGGAAAAGCCCCGCCACGAGCCACGAAAGGCCCCAGGGCCTACTGCATTGGGGCTGCGGGGGAAAGCCCATGGCTCCTGCAGCCCTGCTGGCTCCTGCATGCATCCATCCTAGGTGCAGTGGGAGCCAGCTTCTCTCCCACCAGTTGGGAGCAGGTTGTTTTCTCTGCTCCTGCCAGTCAGAAAACTAATGTGTGCTCCCACCTGGCAGGAGCATTTATGCAGCTCCCACCAAGTGGGAGCATACATGTCTTTCCTGCACACATTCTCATGGGCAGGAAAACACAACCATTGAGCTGGCCCCAGGGAATGGGGTCATGGGTCTTTCAAGACTTGGGGAGCACCACACGCCCCCCCTTCATTTGAATTTTGACCCAGAAGGATGGGGTACTCATGGTCTTCTGAGGCTCGGGGTGTGAGTTTGCACACCCCTTTGACTTTTAAGCAATTTGGGCCCCAGGAGATAGGGACCTTGGGGCCTTTCGAGGCTTGGGGGAGGGCAGGTGCTTTCTCCCCTTTAATTAAGCACGGGCCCGGGTATGTGTTCCGTGAGGCCCCCATGTAGGATGTGGAGGGGGAGCCCCATGCCCTTTATTTACACATCGGCCCCAGGGGCTGGGGTCCCAGGGGCTTAAGGGAGGCTCACAGAGGGGGGGCACACACCCCCTCACCTAGTAAATAGAATGCACTGCCCCCTCAGGACCTGGCCCACCCCAGTGTGTTGTTTTCTAAAAGCACGAGAGCTTCCACATTTAAAAAACATTTTACCGCAGATTTGCAGATCCAACACAAATTCACAGTATATTTTTGTAAGAAATCATTTTGGGCCCCGGGATGGTCCCTCTTGATCCCCCTCCCAGGTAAGGGGGAGGTGGATATCTCTACCCTGCCTTCTATGTGTCTTTTTAAATTAATTTTACAACAGGGGACTGAGTCCCGAGTCCTTAAATTGCTACTGCCGCATCTTTTTTGATGTGGTGGCAGCCAATCAACTCTTATGTTTGGGTCCATGGATCCTCCGCAAATTAAAATATGCAACGTTTTTGTGCTTTAATTTTTCAAAAACTTCTGAACAGATTTACTGTACACCTCAATTAAAACCCAATACTGTATGCCCCACGGCCAGATACTCAGTCATTAAACTACATCTCCTCCCAATTTTTCATTCACAGTAAAAATAAATATTAAAGCATCCAGGTTATTAATACACATTTAAAGAGACATAACCGATGCTACTTCCTCAAGGGCATCATATTATTTCGAAGCACCTTCTCAAAGGCATGACTGCTTATACATAATACGCTTTAGGTAGCTCATAAACATACTTTTCGTTCTCATGTAATTTATGTTGTTTTAGTTCATCTTATTGTATTTGTAAATTGCACCACGGATCTGGGAGCCGCCGCAGAGTGCTTACACCACCAGCATTAATTATGCATATTTCAAACCATTCAGAGTGGCATTAATCACAGCTAACTGCATTATTTTCCATAAGCGGAGAAGTGGGTAAGTCTTGTCCTGATTATTTTGCTGTTGTCAGGAACTTGCTGACAGCCTCAATGATATAATCCTTCTCAGTACTTAGTGAAAAAAGAGTATTACTTCCATAGGGTCATTAATAACATTTTTCTTCAGGACTGGAACAATCTATTTAGACTGAATTACATGTGTAGTTAGAGCTTTTGTGGGATGATAGAAAGCACTGTTATATGCAGCATCCACAAGGTGTCGCAACCACATATTCCCACTTCTTTATTTGGAACGACTGGTAATGGGGAGTGGTCAGGTGCCCACCTGAGGCTTGGGATTACAGCAGAATTTACTTGTTGTGTTTGGTCTTTTAGGAATCTTCTTCTGTTTGGTCTGTAAGTGCTTAATCTTTCAAAGCTAGGACACCCCTTGAGGTATCAGCTGTGCTTTAGAAATTATATAACATAACATAACAAGAGGCGAACCTAGGTGTGTCTGCATGTGATGCGTAGGGCAATTAGACCAGTATCCAAGGCATAAGTTGGCCTGTGGTGCTCGTGGGGTCCTGTAAGATCAACCACTCATAAAACGGTGTTATAGTTTTCTGTGACCTCTATCTTATTGTGTGAAGGGCCTGATTTAGAGTTTGGTGGACGGGTTACTCCGTCACAAACGTAAACGGAACGTATTACCATCCAATTATAGCCTATGGAGATCGCAATAAGGCGGGCGGGATATCCATCATGTTTGTGACAGAGTAACCTCCTTCGTCAGACTCCAAATTAGCCCCAAAGTACTCCAGACGGTGCCTAAAGCCAACTTCACCCTGCCTGTAGGATGCACCATCTCAGTTCAGGCCTTTACTTGCTGGAACTCTCTGCCACTTCACGTTGGGCTTTCTCCTACTGAGCATCTACAAACACAATTTGAGGATATTCTGTTTGGCTAGGAAGTATATTAAGAACAGCAACATGAGACTCATTTGGGTGTGTGCGCTATATAAGTGCTGTCAGTCATTCAGTCATCCAGAGATCAAGACACACCTGTAGTGTTCTAGACACACCAGTAATGTACCACTACATGGGCCATGTTGCGAGGGACATTTCCATAAGGATGTGGAGTAGAGTTTCACGTTAAGAACATAAAGAGTGTAATGGTAGAAAGCAAAATGAATATTATATTTTAAAATATTTTGTTGGCACTGACTACTTGGGGAAGAATGCTGAGTACTTTATTTTATCGAATTAAAAAGCTTACTCATCTCTGCACAGTGTTAAAATGACAGCATCTCTAAGTTTCACCTGCCCTGCTACCTCTGTCAGTGCCAATGAGGATGAAGTGTAATGTGTACATCCAGCATCCAGCATGTAAATCTAATAAAGGGATCTGATGAATTCAGTTTTTGTACCCTGGACAGCTGCCTACTGGCTGTTAATGGAGCTGAAGTGGCGAGATCCTATTACAACTATTTTACAAACTCCTTGATGGGTTGTTCGGCATATCTGGAATTTGTATTAATGATGTTTCAGGTGCTGCTGATGTGAGCTGTTCGGAGGATGTGATCTTAGTTACAAGGCAGTCAGTGTAACTTTCCACACTGAGCATTGTTAGTCTGTGGCCTCTGGAGCCCTGAGTCTGTGGCACTTCATCTTTTTATGAGACCCCCAACCTCGTACAACTCAGTCTCCTTTATGGGCACTCATGCCATGATATTCAAAAGTGGAATTTTAAGTTGAGTGTTTTCCAAAACTAAAAATAGAAATAAGACTGCAGAATGAACACGCTTGTTAAAAAGCCGAGGATTTCCCAAAATATTCCAGGAAAGTGTAGAGGGATTGTAAAATGTATTGGCTTCTATGTGTATGTTTTTTCCTTTCTACATTTTGCAAGGAATATTATGCACCTCTGGGAATTCCCTCATTTCTGTGGTTCTTTATTTATTTTTATAGTTGTTTATTAGCCGCCTCACTAGCTCTTCGCTATGTTAGCTATGAGTTGTTACGTTCCAACTTGAATCATTTTAGTTCTGTTTCAATGCATCAGGGCTATGGCATTTGATATCAGTTAGTCTCAGGCCATCACCCACAGTATCGTGCTTACATGGTAGCCTGCATGGTAGCCCTCCTCTTCCTAGAACTGTATGCTACGAGGACAGTCTTTCTTCTATTTCATTGCCACAGCGGGTATCCAGTGCTTAATTTGTAAATCAAGAGGCGCCGGTGCTCAAAGCCCTTCTCTTAAACACTAGGCTGCTGTAATTAAATCTGCCAGCACTGAATACAGAGGCAGCGTAATCCTGAAGCCATCTCGGGCCTCTTCAATCAATTTACGGCCACCCCTGCCCCTTCAGCTCATCCTGCAACTTTCTACTTTCTCCCTTTATGATGCTTTTTCGTTTTTCCTTCTTACGTCTTTCACATATGTGTCTTTTGCTCGCAGCAAATGCTTGAGGCATAAGAATAAGCCCTGGCCCTCACAAATAAGTGCCGGTACTCAGCACTGGAAACAACAAGCACAAATTAAGCACTGCGGGTATCCCAGGAGTGCTACAGTTCATGATTGGCTGTATGGGTGATGAGTGACTACATGGAGAGATGGATGATTGAGAACAACGAAGAGGGACTTTCAGTTAAAAACCAGACCCATTGGCTTAGCCAGAGCTTGTTTTAACTTGAATCAGAGTACAAATGTTCACCACTCAACCCATTGGGTAAGACATTCTCACTCGTTTGATGCCTGAATTCAGTAACCAAAGGGAAAATGCTGGGGTGGTGGTCCCTCAGTGGGCTGTAAAGGGTTGTGAAGGTGCACCTTCAACCGCCCCCCACTTGCGCCCCTTTCCCTGGGACTGTCCCAGAGGTAAGGGGGATGCAGCCACAGAAATAGAAAGGGCGTAAACACGCTTTGAGTCAAAATACACAGCCTACAATGATTACATGTGCCAATAGTCCTCGTGGTGAGTCTGAAGGTGTTATGCTTGGAATACAATACAGACACCAGAAAGAGCCCCATCTCTATTAAAATAGTGGTACAGTGCCATCCTCTAGCTTCTGGCCCCCCACCCCCTTTTGTGTTCTGCCTACATCAGATTACTTTACTAAATTGCGGTCTCTCAAATATTACATGGAGAAAGTCTGCTTCTGTGGGCGCTAACTAAAACATTTTTAAAAATTGCATAAAATGTATATTTCACACTTCTGGGAGTCAGTGAAACTAAATGCACTACTCTTAGGCTTTCTTTATTCCTGCATGCAAGGGTTGGCAAAGGCTGCACTCACTGTATATTTAACACTAATTGAACCCTTAAGCACTAGTGCATCTAGGAGTGTGTTGATGAGGCATGAACCCCCATAACTGTTCTCCAGTCTGGGTAGTTTTGTGCCCATCTCCAGCCTTGGTTCATCCATGAGGACCAGGGCCACGGTGCCTATATTCGGCGGTATTTAAGGTGCACGTGTGACTGCCCCCTTGTGAGCATCCTTACCGACATTAGTCGTGCAAGGTCCATGGATGGCTCTTTATGCTACATGCCTTCAAGAGCTAAGAATAATGATCCTGCCTAAAGGGACTTAGGTGGTTATTATGACATTGGCGGTAAATCCCGCTTACCACCGCGGTCACGGCCGCCAGCATACCGGCGCGGAAGCAAACATCCATTCGCCATAATATGACACACACACTAAACCAACAGAATACTGCCAAAATAACAGATCTGCCAGATTAAAGGTAAGTGTTAAACTGTTGGTACGAACACCCACAATGTCACTCCAACTAAACAATGCCCTCCACATTATGACCGACGAATAACCACGGCAGACATTCAGCAGCGGTAAACTATAGGCGGTACACACTGGTGCAGTCAGAATGGCCACCCAAATACAAAACAACACAACATTGGCCAATACCAAAATCACACACCTGACACTAATACAAACACCACACCACACCCACTCACCAACAGCACTATAAACCCATAGCCCTTCACAAACACGAAAAATAGCCACGAGACAGACACGCAAATCACAGGCACAACTACACACACCACTAACACCCAGCCATCCGTCACGCACTCCACACCCCACCACATTATGCAACATGCACTGCACAACACACACAACACCCATGTCCCCACAAAGGTACCCTCGTTTCACAGATGAGGAGTTGCGGGTCATGGTGGAGGAAATAGTCAGGGTAGAGCCACAGCTGTTTGGAGCACAGGTACAGCAAATATCCATTGCAAGGAAGATGGAGCTATGGCGGAGAATTGTGGACCAGGTGAACACCGTGGGACAGCATCCAAGAACAAGGGACAACATCAGGAAGAGATGGAACGACCTACGGGGGAATGTACGTTCCATGGCAGCAAGGCACCAACTCGCAATCCAAAGAACTGGCGGTGGTCCAACACCTCCTCCACCACAGCTGACAACATGGGAGGAGCAAGTCTTGGCAATCCTGCTTCCTGAGAGACTCACTGGAGTAGCCGGAGGATTGGACACTGATCAGTCAAAATGTATGACCTATCAGCCCCCCATACCTGCATGCCATCTCACCCCCTCACCCTGATTCCCATCACTCCACTCCATCCCACACAGTGCACCTACATATATGACTAACCCCAATGCCAAGCCTTGCCTGCCATACCCACTGCATGTACAGCCCTCCCAGCCCTACATGTACCCCCACCACCTATGCATGTACAGCATGAAGAACTAACAATCCCACAATAAATCACGCTACACAAACAAAGGTGGCAGGGCAACAGCAAAGATATATGGGAAGTTAGGGAATATGTCACAGACATGAAGTATAATACATCACTTACTTCCCTGCAGGTGCCCCAGCCAGTCCCAGTTGCAAGGAGGTGCCACGGCTATCCAGTCCCCCAACAGAAGATGCCCCCAGTGATTACAGTAACTCTGGACATGTGGATCTGGATGAACTTCCTGGCCCATCAGGGACCACTGGACAGTCGGTCACCCCAGCCCACTCACAGTCCACCACACAGCCTCCCCCTCAGTATCCAACACCACAGCAGCCACCCAAAGTCCCCACACCTCTGTCCCCAGGACACGTCTATCAGCAGTGTGCCCACCTGTACAGGGACCCCAGTCCACACCTCACAGCCAAGACAATCAGGGTCCTAAGGTCAGTGGCAGTGGCAAGTCATACTCAGCCCACTGTGGGCTGTTGATGTCCACAGCGCCGGCTGTTGATGTCCACAGCCATACCACAGATGGGAGTCCAGCAAGGTTTTGACTTCGGCACCATCTCCTCTCCCTTTACAACACCTGTTTCAGATACTTCATCTTGCTGTTTGGTTTCTCTTGCCACCACGTCCTGGTGACACTCATTTTCTATTTCGCCTTTCTTGCATCTATTCTTTGGACTCTGGGAACTTCCCCTTTAACATCTTACATCGATTACTAGATGACCCTTAGTGCTCTAACCTTCTGAAACCAGATCCACGCACCTCTCCCTCATCATGTTTCCAAAGCCACTACCCCTCTCACCAAATTCACACCCACTGATGTTAAAGCCACTTCACTTGTGATCAGCTTCTCGCTTAACCCAGTGCTTAATTTGTAGATAAAAAGGTGCTGGTGCCCATAGCTCTCCCTGGAAATATGTGGATGCTGCAATTAAATGTGCGACCATGGAATACTGAGGAAGCCTAATCCTGAAGTCATCTCGGGCCTCTTTAATCCATTTACAGCCACTCCCTGCCTCTTTGGCTCACTTTTGCATCTTGCATCTTTCTGCTTTCTCCCTTCGTGACGTTTTTTCACTTTTCTCTTCCTCCTTCTTTCCCGTATGTGTATTTTCCTCACAGGAAATGCTTGAGGCAGAAGAATAAGTGCCAGCCCTCAAAAATAAGCGTCTGTGCCCCGCACCGGAAACCACTGGCTCACATTAAGCACTGGCTTAACCTGGCCTCACTTCACTTTTTACCTTAAATGTCAGCCTTTATTTAAACAACAAAATGAGGGTTTCCAAATGTAACACCTTGTCAGTCACCTGATCCACCAGATTAGCATCTGCAGACCCTTCCCCAACCCTCCAGACACTTACCCAGCCATTAACACTGTAGTGCTTGCAAAACTGGACAGTTACAATAGCCTCCATTATTTAACTCATCCCAGTTACTGAATCTTCTTCTTTTAAAATGTCTCCAATCTCAAATCTTGCACCATGGTCAACATTCTCGGATTTACCTACAGACATCAGATAGATTGCCTCAAAATGCTGCATGGGTCTCTACATGGGTTCCTTTGGTTTGGGTATGCATCAGTCGACAGCATAAATCCCCTTGCATGCCCAGATAATCTCTGATTTAACCAGATCCCACCACTTTTGATTAAAACACCAAATCATCTCATCACTCGAATTTTTTTCTGCTTCTTCTTAGAGGTTACGGTATTTATGCCTCCCGTTATCCCATCCCTAAATGTTCAGGTCTTCATCCCTCCGGGCACTCGTCCACCAAAGCACCCTGAGCCTAAGATCTGCTACAGCGCTGAGAACATTCACCATGACATTCAAACACTCCATGGAACCAGAGTCCCGGGGCCCTTGCGTCCCCTACCCCTGTGCTTTACCGCTTAAGTACAGGTATGTGTCAAGAGCATCACCGGGGAATAATGTAAGACAGGACTGCTGGTAACGTCTTGTGACAAGTCATTTGCTGCACTTTCTCCCAAAGGCCTGTTTTCTGTGTCTATACACACTTAGTATATATGTTCCTTCTGTTGTACCCTCTGTACAATTTCTATTTTCAGTGATTAGGAAAAAAATACATATTATTACAAAAATTGGTAAAGTTGTTCCCACGATACTGATGATTTATGCAGTGCCTTTACTGAGTGAGTGCCACTGCATGTTGGTAAATAAAGCAATTAAAGATATTTTGGCAAAGACACACCCAGCAAAAGCTGTGTAGCAGAGTCTACAGCTACAACTCTTGAGCAGTGTAACACATCGGCACACGATATAATACTTAAAACGTGTTTTTGCAAGAAAAAGTACATGTTGAAAATAGGTGTCAGCCTACAGCTTGGAAGGAACATCAATTTCTCTTGACCTTGTCTTGGTCTGCAGTAAAACAAAACATTGTAAAAATATTCCAAGGAAAACCGAGAAAGCAACAATGTTGCCGTTAGTATTGGCAATAGTGGTTTGTCAGTGCAACAAGTCTTGACATTTCTACATCCGGACTCCCAACCAATCAAACTGTTCCTTGCAGCCTAAAAAATTTGCAAGAAACATTTCGATTGGTTGGATCAAGGGTGGGTCATGCCTACGGCACTTTTTGTGGGACATGTATCCTGTTTGATCAAATTATTGCAATGGTTTTAGAACCGTTAAGGAACAGTTAGAGGCTCCCATTGGAAGCCCCCAATACTGTGGTGCTCAGGATCCTGGATTGGCTGCCCACAGACACGCGGATCAGGGTTAAGATGCTGTGAACCGTTTATCAGGGTTCACTTGGGCTTTGACCTTCGTTCCTGAGTAGTGATGTCCAGGTCTACAAAAAGCCTCTGGTTGGTTTCTTAAAGTTCCCAAACTCAACAATCCTGGTAACTGGTTTAATGTTGGAACATGACACCTACATCCTGCATCCTCAGTCCAAGCTAGCATCTAAAATCAGCACCACCCACTCTTAGCTGGCACTTATATTCTGTATTTACTAGCTTAGCGTGCAGAAGGAATCCAGCATTATCTGTTCTCTCCTGCCATTTTATCGGGTATCTACCATTGCTCCGGTTCTCTCACATCCTTCCTGGTATAATGCAGTGCTCACTCTCAGCTGGCACCTCTGTCCTGCATAGTTCACTCCATGCTGCTAGCGCACCCAGCATCATTCGCACAAAGCTGGAACATGTGCTTTGTCTTGCTAAGTCTTTATTGCTGTATGCTATCACCGTTGTCCTGGATTGCTCACTGTATGCTTGCACCTGTTTCATGCATTGGCTCCCTCCCATTGCTCCTGTATTCTGCATCCTCAGTGTCAGGGATTTCTCTCTGTATGCTAGCCCCTGTGTCCTTGATTGCTCACTCTATGCTAGCCCCTGTGTCCTTGATTGCTCACTCTATGCTAGCCCCTGTGTCTTTGATTGCTCACTCTATGCTAGCCCCTGTGTCCTTGTCTTTGATTGCTCACTCTATGCTAGCCCCTGTGTCCTTGATTGCTCACTCTATGTTAGCACCTGTGTCCTTGATTGCTCACTCTATGCTAGCCCCTGTGTCCTTGATTGCTCACTCTATGCTAGCACCTGTGTCTTTGATTGCTCGCACCTGTGTCATTCACTGCTTTCTGTACTTGAACCTGTAGTCTGCATCGCGTACTGTATGCTAGAACCTGTGCCTTAGATCAGTGGTTCATAACCTGTGGTCTGCGGACCCCCAGGGGTCCGTGACACATTCCCAGGGGGTCCTCAGGCCTGGACTGGGAGGAAGGCATCCTCCAGCTGGGGCCTCTCACAAACACGTGCATGTGTGTTTTCATATTTATTACTTCCTTTGTTGAGCAGTTTTAAACACAGCTCCCTGTACTGCAAAAGTAAAAGCATTAAGTTAATTCAAGTGATTAATGTATCTGGGGGAGATGGGAGTTTTGTGCAGTGCTAGTTTTGACTCAAAGGTAGCGCAGATGGTTAATGTGCCTGCTGCAAAGAATGTGTTTCATGCAAAGAAACATGCATGGCACAGTGGGTTACTGCTTTTGTCACAGAGATTAATTTGTTACTATGCAGTTCATAATCGTAATCTAGCACAGTGAGCTGTGAACTGCCATTTAAGAGCTGCATGCAAACCGTATAGCACAAATTAGAAAGTTGTTTTTTTCCTAGTCTTTCATTTTCCTTATGCTGCTAAAAAAAGATTTGCTTGTGTAGAAATACATTATTTTGCTAACGCAGTGCTTAATTTGTGCTTGTTGTTTCTGGTGTATTGAATCACTTGCTGTATGCTCACACCGGTGTCCTAGATTTCGGGCGGTATGCTAGCACTTGTGGCCTGCACTGTTTACTGTAGTATACTGTCACATGTGCACTGCATCACTTGAAGTATGCTAGCACCTGTGTCCTAGATTTCTCACTGTATGCTAGTACTTGTGGCCTTCGTTGTTTACTGTAGTATACTAGCATGTTTATTGCATCACGTGCGGTATGCTTGCACTGGTGTCCTGGATTGTTCACTATATACCAACACCTGTGTCCTAGATTGTAAACTGTATGCTAACACCTGTGTCCTAGATTGTTCACTGTATGCTAACACTTGTGGCGTGTATTGTTTACTGTAGAATGCTAGCACCTTTGTATTGAATCACACACTGTATGCTAGTGACTGTGTCTTAGATTTCTGGCTGTATGCTAGCACTTGTGGCTTTCGTTCTTTATTGTAGTATACTAGCACGTTTATTGCATCACTTGCTGTATGCTCCCGCCGGTGTCCTGGATTGTTCACTATATACTAACACCTATGTCCTAGATTGTAAGCTGTATGCTAACACCTGTGTCCTAGATTTCTGGCTCTATTGTAGCACTTGTGTCCTAGATTTCTTGCTGTATGCTAACACTTGTGGCCTTCGTTGTTTGGTGTAGTTTGCATCACTTGCTGTACGCTAACACCTGTGTCCTAGATTTCTCGCTGTATGCTAACACTTGTGGCCTTCATTGTTTACTGTAGTATACTAGCACATGTTTATTGCATCACTTACTGTATGCTCGCACCAGTGTCCTAGATTTCTGGCTGTATTGTAGCACTTGTGTCCTAGATTTCGCGCTGTATGCTAACACTTGTGGCCTTCATTGTTTTCTGTAGTGTGCATCACTTGCTGTACGCTAACACCTGTGTCCTAGATTTCTCGCTGTATGCTAACACTTGTGGCCTTCGTTGTTTACTGTAGTATACTAGCACATGTTTATTGCATCACTTGCTGAATGCTCGCGCCAGTGCCCTGGATTGTTCAGTATATACTAACACCTGTGTCCTAGATTGTAAGCTGTGTGCTAACACCTGTGTCCTAGATTGCTCGCTGTACGCTAAAACTTGTGGCGTGCATTGTTTACTGTAGTATGCTAGCACCTGTGTATTGAATCACTTGCTGTATGCTCACACCGTTGTCCTATATTTCTGGCTGTATGCTTGCACTTGTGGCCTTCGTTGTTTACTGTAGTATAGTAGCACATATTCATTGCATCACTTACTGTATGCTAACACCTGTGTCCTAGATTGTTCACTAAATGCTAACACTTGTGGCCTGCACTGTTTATTGTAGTATGCTGGCACCTGTTTATTGCATCACTTGCTGTATGCTGACACCTTCGTCCTCGATTGTTCACTGTATGCTAGCCCCTGTGTCCCCGATTGGTCTCTGTATACTACCACCTGTATCCTGGATTGTTCGCTGTATACTAACAACTGTGTCCTGGATTGTTCGCTGTATATTAACAACTGTGTCCTGGATTGTTTGCTGTATACTAACAGTTGTGTCCTGGATTGTTCACTGTATGTTAGCCCCTGTGTTCTGCATTGTTCGCTGTATATTAACACCTGTGTCCTGGATTGTTCACTGTATACTAATACCTGTGCCCTGCACTGCTTGCTGTATATTAACACCTGTGTCCTGGATTGCTCGCTCTATGCTGCCTCCTGTGTCCTGCATTGTTGGCTGTATATTAACCCCTGGGTCCTGGATTGTTCACTGTATACTAACACCTGTGTCCTTGATTGCTTCCTTTATGCTAGTACCTGTTCCCTGGTGTGTTCTGTGTATGCTAGCTTCTGTGTCCTGGGTTGTTCTCTGTATACTAACACCTGTGTACTGCAATGCTCGCTGTATGTCAAAAACCTGTGCTCTGGCTTGTTCACTGTATGCTAGCCCCTGTGTTCTGCATTATTCACTGTATACTAATACCTGTGCCCTGTACTGCCTACTGTATATTAACACCTGTGTCCTGGATTGCTCGCTCTATGCTGCCTCCTGTGTCCTGCATTGTTGGCTGTATATTAACCCCTGTGCCCTGGATTGTTCGCTGTATACTCCTACCTGTGTCCTGGATTGTTATCTGAATACTAATGTATACTAACACTTGTGTCCTTGATTGTTCTCTGTATACCTCTACCTGTGTCCTGGTTTGTTCGCTCTCTAGTAACACCTGTGTCCTGGTTTGTTCATTCAATGTAACACCTGTGTACTGGATTATTTGCTGTATCCTAGCACGTTGTTTCCTGAATTGTTCTCCATATACTAACGCCTGTGACCTTGATTGCTCGCCTTATGCTAGCACATGTTTCCTGGAGTGTTCTGTGCATACTAACGCCTGTGTCCTTGATTGCTCGGCTTATGCTAGCACATGTTTCCTGGAGTGTTCTGTGCATACTAACGCCTGTGTCCTTGATTGCTCGCCTTATGCTAGCACATGTTTCCTGGAGTGTTCTGTGCATACTAACGCCTGTGTCCTTGATTGCTCGCCTTATGCTAGCACATGTTTCCTGGAGTGTTCTGTGCATACTAACGCCTGTGTCCTTGATTGTTCACTCTATACTAATAACTGTGTCCTGGATTGTTTGCTGTATGGTAACTCCTGTGTCCTGGATTGCTCGCTGTATACTAACACCTCTGTCCTGGATTGTTTACAGTATTCTAGCACCTGTGTCCTGGATTGTTCTCTGTATACTAATACCTATGCCTTGGATTGTTTACTGTATACCAACACCTGCATCCTGGATTTTTCTCTGTATTTTAACACCTGTGTCCTGGATTGTTAGCTCTATGGTAACACCTGTGTCCTGGATTGCTCGCTGTATGGTAACGCCTGTGTCCTGCATTGTTCGCTGTATACTAACACCTGTGTCCTTGATTGCTTGCTTGATGCTAGTACCTGTTCCCTGGTGTGTTCTGTGTATGCTAGCTTCTGTGTCCTGGATTGCTCTCTGTATACTAATATACTAACACCGGTGTACTGCATTGCTCGCTGTATGCCAACTACCTGTGTCCTGGCTTGTTTACTGTATGCCAGCCTCTGTGTCCTGGATTGTTCGCTGTATACTAACACCTCTGTCCTGCATTGTTCGCTGTATGGTAACACCTGTGTCCTGGATTGTTCTCTGTATACTAACACTTGTGTCCTAGATTGTTCTCTGTATACTAACACCTGTGTCCTGAATTGTTCTTTGTATACTAACACCTGTGTCCTAGATTGTTCTTTGTATACTAACACCTGTGTCCTGCATTGTTCTTTGTATACTAACACCTGTGTCCTTGATTACTCTCTGTATACTATCACCTGTGTGCTACATTGCTTGCTGTATGCTTGCACCAGTGTCCTGCACCGTTTACTGTGTATTCTCATCATTCACTGTGTGCTGCATGAGCTAGAGATTTCATGCAGCCTTCGCTTAGGGATGTTATTTGAAGAAGTAATTTTCTGTGGATTATGGTGTTTTGGGAACAATACATTTCCCATAGCATATGAGACGCCTGTATCCGTATTCACACAAGTGTGCCAGCTTTCCGCACAGCTTCCAAGCAAAGTCATCCCCTGCTTGCTTAGGATTTAACTTGAAATATTGCGAACTCGGGATGGTGTGAGTGCTGGTGAGAGGAAGGCCTAGGGGAGGTGGCGTAGACCCAGCGAGACACCTGCAAGCTGCTGAAATGTTTTCCAAATCTCCATAATTTTACATCTATGCAGGAGCAGCTCCATCAGAAAATACTTTCATTTGCAACATCTGTGTTCATTTCTGGCAGATGCAGATCATTTTATCAATTTCTTGGGGATTCTTTTAAATGTAAGGAGATCACAAGGCAATCAGACAGGCTTCCGTGCCTTAGGTGTAGTGGGCCTGCTCAGAGTAAGGCAGGGTGGGAGAACAGATGAGGCGGAGGAGGAAGACAGAGCTGGGGAGAGAGAAGACAGATGAATGAGGAGGATCTCCTTGAAAATGGAAGTAGTGGTGAGATATGTGTACAGAAGAGAACTTGTACTGTGTGGAGTCAGGTGGACAGAGAGGATGAGAATTGGGAGGAGATGTGGCCCAACAGCCAGAGCTACTGCCTTTGGAATGCGGGACCCAGGTTCAAGTCCCGGCGACAACTCGAGATCCTGTGATTCCAGGCAAATCATTTAGGGTCTGATTTAAACTGTAAACTTCGTACTTGTATAGCGCACTACTCACCCATTAGGGTCTCAAGGCGCTGTACGCATACCGCTGTGGAAACCCTCCTGGCTTTTCCCTGTGAGGTGCCCACTCCTGGGCAACCTCCAAGGTAAAGCCAGGCATCCCAGCGCTGTTGGGGCCGTTGTGGAGATTAAGCAAGCTATTGCCCAGAGTTACAGAGTGGGACCCATGAATTAGATTAGGCACCGATGCGGGAATTATCAGGTCTGAGGTAATTGAGCCCAAGACCCGCCGAGGCGGGAATTGAACCCTGGTCCCGGGCCAGATTTCTGCATCAGGGTCTGCCGCTCTAACCATTGAGCCACACTTCTCCACTAGCCACACTTCTCCACTTAAAGTTTGGGGGAGGGGTTATTCAGTCACAATGGTGATGGATATCAAGTCTACCGAAATATAGATCTCATAGGATATAATCAGACTTATATTTCAGTGGACAGGATATCTGTCACCGTTGTGATGGAGTAACCCCCCTGCCAAACTCTAAATCATGCCCTTAATCTCTCATTGCCTAAAATGGCCTTCTATAATGTAATCTAGTGCTCATATATCGAGCTCCGATGTCCTTGGGCTGCGCTTGCCCTAATGCTTCAAAAAATAAAAATGATATCACAGAGTGAGAGATAGAAAGTAACAGGTTGCATCACGTATAGCAGCTCTGCGCGAGCGGTGATGAAATTTGAGGGCGGTGTTGTCCATTTTGTATCAATGGATTTATAAAGGCGGAATATGAATTTGTTAGTAGGAAAGTTTATCAACTACTGTTTAAATAACTAGTGCTTAATGTCAGCACCATGTTGCACCGAATAATATATTTTTCATTGTTGCCAGTGGTATTTCAGTAAACAGGATTTTAGGGCACAAATTAAAATACCGCCTGCAGCTTTTATCCTCAACAATTTCAACTCCAGATGACACCTCTGTTTGCGTGATAAGGACAATACCGCTGACGAACTCACTTATTGGTGACACAAAGCTGCTTATGGTGTAGTGGGGAGGGAAGGGAGAGACATTTCAAAAGGCAAACACTGAGAGAATGGAAGCAAAAAGCGAGTACAAGACACTCAGACGCAGATGAAAGTATACACCAAGGAAGAGAAGGGCGGGAGGAAAGATCTGAGAGAGGAAGGGTAAGGACTGTGACAGGTAGCGCAGAGAGGGAGCTTCAGCCTTGCTAAAGGGGAATGGAGTAGAGGTGTGCGAGCCAACAAACTAACAGCTAGACATCCGAGCCAGGCCACGTGCCGTGAAAATGTTTGTCGTGTAATTGATACAACAAGCATCCAAAAATATGATAGTCTTTTCAAAATTAAAAAAAGTGTATTTCTTTAGTGTCAGAAGTGTTTCACCTTAGTACATCAGATTAAATTACTGCTGCTATGTGCTTGCACCTGTATCCTGCCTCGTGCTGACACCTCTATCTGACATTGCTCACTCTATACTTGCACCAGTATCCTGTATCATTCACTCTGTACTGGCACTTGTATCTGACATTGCTCACTCTATACTAGCACCAGTGTCCTGCATCATTCACTCTGTACTGACACCTCTATATGACATTGCTCACTCTATACTTGCACCAGTGTCGTGCATCATTCACTCTGCACTGGCACTTGTATCTGACATTGCTCACTCTATACTTGCACCAGTGTCCTGCATCATTCACTCTGCACTGGCACCTATCGCTGTTATTGCTCACTCTATACTTGCACCAGTGTCCTGCATCATTCACGCTGAACTGGCACCTCTATCTGACATTGCTCACTCTATACTTGCACCAGTGTCCTGTATCATTCACTCTGTACTGGCACTTGTATCTGACATTGCTCACTCTATACTTGCACCAGTGTCCTGCATCATTCACGCTGAACTGGCACCTGTATCTGGCATTGCTCACTCTATACTAGCACCAGTGTCCTGCATCATTCACTCTGCACTGGCACCTCTATATGACATTGCTCACTCTATACTTGCACCAGTGTCCTGCATCATTCACGCTCAACTGGCACCTGTATCTGGCATTGCTCACTCTATACTAGCACCAGTGTCCTGCATCATTCACTCTGCACTGGCACCTCTATCTGACATTGCTCACTCTATACTAGCACCAGTATCCTGTATCATTCACTCTGCACTGGCACTTGTATCTGACGTTGCTCACTCTATACTTGCACGAGTGTCCTGCATCATTCACGCTGAACTGGCACCTGTATCTGACATTGCTTACTCTATACATGCACTAGGGTCCTGCATCATTGACTCTGTACTGGCACCTATAGCTGTTATTGCTTACTATATACTTGCACCAGTGTCCTACATCGTTCACTATACACTGGTACCTGTATCTGACATTGCTCACTCTATACTAGCACCAGTATCCTGTATCATTCACTTTGGCATTTGTAGCTGACTTTGCTCTCTCTGTATATAATCTTACACCAGTGTCCTGCACCATTGACTCTGCACTGGCACGTGTATGTGACATTGCTCATTCTATGCTTGCACCAGTGGCCTGCATCGTTCATGCTGCAATGGTATCTGTATCTGACTTTGCTCACACTATTATTGCACCGGTGTCCTGCATCGTTCACTCTGTATTGGCACCTGTATCTGACATCGCTCATGCCATACTTCCAGCAGTGTCCTACATCGCTCACTATGCACTGGCACCTGCATCTGACATTGCTCACTCCATACTTGCACGAGTGTCCTGCATCGTTCCCTATGCACTGGCACCTGTATCTGGCATTTCTCACTCTATACTTGCACGAGTGTCCTGCATTATTGACTCTGCATCGGCACCTGTATCTGACATTGCTAATTCTATACTTGCACGAGTGTCCTGTATTGTTCACTATGCATTGGCACCTGTATCTGGCATTTCTCACTCTATACTTGCACGAGTGTCCTACATCGCTCACTATGCACTGGCACCTGCATCTGACATTGCTCACTCTATACTTGCACGAGTGTCCTGCATCGTTCCCTATGCACTGGCACCTGTATCTGGCATTTCTCACTCTATACTTGCACGAGTGTCCTGCATCGTTCCCTATGCACTGGCACCTGTATCTGGCATTTCTCACTCTATACTTGCACGAGTGTCCTGCATTATTGACTCTGCATCAGCACCTGTATCTGACATTGCTAACTCAATACTTGCACGAGTGTCCTGCATTGTTCACTATGCATTGGCACCTGTATCTGGCATTTCTCACTCTATACTTGCACGAGTGTCCTACATCTCTCACTATGCACTGGCACCTACATCTGACATTGCTCACTCTATACTTGCACGAGTGTCCTGCATCGTTCCCTATGCACTGGCACCTGTATCTGGTATTTCTCACTCTATATCTTGCACGAGTGTCCTGCATTATTGACTCTGCATCGGCACCTGTATCTGACATTGCTAACTCTATACTTGCACAAGTGTCCTGCATTGTTCACTATGCATTGGCACCTGTATCTGGCATTTCTCACTCTATACTTGCACGAGTGTCCTGCATCGTTCCCTATGCACTGGCACCTGTATCTGGTATTTCTCACTCTATACTTGCACGAGTGTCCTGCATCGTTCACTATGCACGGGCACCTGTTTCCGGCATTGCTCACTCTACACTGACGTTGCTCACTCTACACTTGCACGAGTGTCCTGCATCGTTCACTATGCACTGGCACCTGTATCCGGCATTGCTCACTCTACACTGACGTTGCTCACTCTACACTTGCACCAGCGTCCTGCATTGCTCGTCATACATGTTTTAAACATGGATTTACAAACATTCATTCCCCCCACCGACAATGGCATTAGTGAACTAAGAGGTTAGTCCTTTGTCACAGGCACCCTATAAGTGGCTTAGATTCTTATTACACACGGAGGAACATCACAGTCTATAAAATCAAACACAAAAGAGGTATTTGCCTAGGATCACACAGTTTGGAAATGGGGGAAGCTGAGATTCATCTCGGTTTTTCTGCTTTCATATTGCGCAATTCAGCTTGTAAATTGGTATTTTTTTCTCGTTCCTGCTTTATATCAAACGTTAATGTTTCTTTTTTAATTCTTGGTGTGTGAGGTTAGAGTGTTGTGGCAGGCAGATGCCGCATAACAATTTGGCTTGTTTTATGCTCTACGGTCTAGGACAACCTCCAGCCAGAGCCAGGCAAGTGGCTCACACACCTCTAAAATGGAGTTGGCTTGGAGGGAAGAACTAAATCAAAGGCTCTAAATAGCCACTAGTTCGGTTAATAGTTTCTTCTTGGCTTCAGTGCCTAGATTACCCTGCTGGCGATTGGTGTTTTACAAATATTGTGATTGATGGAGAGGCACAGAAAGCGTAGGTATATAAAGGGAACTGGCTGCAAGGTGGAGGCGGGAAGTACTGAGCAGATGTAACAAAATGGAACTAAGGCGTGAGCTCATCCAGGGAGCAAGGTGGCAATACGGCTGGAACAAGGAAAGGATGGGACCGGTAGTGTAGATCACCCATTAAGAAAGACCTATATGTAGTCCTATGGGTAATAGTGCAAGGAGAGGAATAGACCCCCCTTGGCTTTGAATTATAAAATACAGTAATAATCAGTCTTAGTGGCTCCCTCATGCCTCTGTGCCCTGGTGCCACTGCACATGCTGCACTGGTGAAAATTATGCCACTGAAGAAGGCCAGCTAGTGGTGAAGGGAGTGGGTCATTGATGGAGGGAAGACAGTGTATGGGAGATATAGCGAGAGAGCTGGGAAGGAGAAGGCATAGGCAGAGAAGAATGAAGAAAGTGCACCAGAAGAGGCTGGAAGGAAAGAGAGGAGACCACTCACGGAATGTGGACGACCGGTGAGAGAGAAAGGGTGACGTGGAGAGAGAGAGTGGAAAAGGCTTGTGTAGAGAAAGATGAGATGGAAGTAGATGGCCCAGGGGGGGAAGGAGAAGAGCGAAAAACCCTATGGTTGAGAAATCAGTGAGTGAAAGAGGCTGGAAAGAGAGATGGTGTACGAGGTTGGGCATGGGTGGGAGAATACAAGGAAATGAAGTGTAGCAACGGAAGCGAGAACTATAGAGTTGGTGGAGGTGTTGGAGGCATGGGCCCAGGAAGAGAGGGTGGAAACTGAATGGTTTATATAGCTTTGTGTAGTGCTAAATTGACAGGTTAAAGTGTCACAGAGACAGGGAAAAAGAGGATGTCCTAACACATCGGACCAACTGTCGACCCATTGCCAGGGCCTCTGGAATTAAGCGATTGTGCAGCTTAGTCATAGATTTTCTGCACTATCAGCATGATCCATCATCTGCCACATAATTTGCAGATTTTAACCAAAAAAATGTTTCTAGCTCAAACGGTTCAAAAGTTACAGAAAATGCAGAGACAAATGTTGCGCGCAGTGGAATGCCCCTTGCGAAGGCGGACTGCTCACCTTTCTGTTCCCTATTGCTATGTTTGGATGTTAAACAGTTTCTAGTAAAGTGCAACCAATAGCCAGACAGTGTTACCAAGTTTAACAAGCATTTACAATGCAATGGGTCCAGCATTTGCTCGAATTAGAGTTATTAGCGTTGTAAACTCCTAACCGGCCACCATGAGCATCAGCGTGAAGAGACACACAAAAAGAAAAAGAAATTTGCTTGTAGTCAAACTTATCGTCAAAAGAGCAATTAGCCATGTAACAGGGACGATGGCCAAGGCCGTAACAAAACCTCCCCAAGGAGGGACAAACGTAAACCATTTACCAATGTCATGAATGACAGATAGTGATGGGCGTGAGGTGGGCGTTGTTAAAAGCCCAGAGACATACTAACAGGTCGGAAAAGCAGCGCTTGCACGCTGTTATGCTCGACCCAAAAATGACGAAATAAAGAAGCAATACTATGTGCTGCATTATGCTGCATAATGTGCCTTTTCTTGCCACATAATTTACTCAGCCTTGCCACATAAACTGGGCCCCTCTTGCCACATAATTCCAGTGGCCTTTCCCATTTCCCACCGACTCCTGACAGACTGAACAGCAAAAAAACTGCACGTCTCATACCAAAATGGAGGAACAAGCTGTTTAAAGTTAGAGGATAACGACAAATACGAGTCAAATCAAAATCAGGTCCTAAAATGAAGGAGGAAAGAGAAAGACGAAGATGGAGGAGGGTGAGGGCCACGTGCTGTTCAATTTAAAACGTTGTGATCAAATGTGGGGAATGTCTGAGGAAAGCAGAATTAATTGTGTGAAAATTAATTTCCATTGTCGGGGTGTAAACGAATCGAATTGTGAAAACTAGTGAAACCACAAAGAACAAACCCGGATAACCAAAGGTGCTACTCTTAAAATACACTGAAAACAAACGTGTGCATCAGGAGAGAACGCTTTTAATAGAAGCCATATAAGGGAGGCCAGATCATTTGAATGCAGGATGGATAAAAATAAATAGATCAAAACCCCTAAGCTACCAACTGGCGACCTGTGAATTATGAGATCCAGGGCAGCCACCCAGGGCGACCAGGCCGCGGGCGCCTAATGCCCTTTAAAATGCAATGTTCTCAGGCCTTCCAGGCGCGCGCGTGGCTCTCCGAGGCGCAGCTTCACATTTTCTCTTTCTCTCACTTTTAATTCTATCATCCCAAACCCACTAACCCCGCCCGCAGTGGAGGTCGTTGGAGAAAGTGAGGGCTCCCCTCCCAGGCCCCGCTGCTCGATAGTTGTCGCCTCCCCAGTTACCCCCTCCGCCACGGATTGTCTCACTGCCACCCTTTAACGGTGCCCCTCAAAGCTCCGATTTCTCTCCAGGCAGAACATTAATCACCAAAGTTATCTTGACATTTTCGTTGTCTGAAAATTGCTGGAGAGAAGGAACTCTGCAGAAAGGGCTTTTAAATCATAATATTCTTGCAAACAGGGCGCCCCCACCCGAAGTCAGCAGCCGGTGACGTGGCACCGGTCGCATCGCCCTAGAGT
Organism: Pleurodeles waltl; assembly: GCF_031143425.1. Taxonomy (NCBI): domain Eukaryota; kingdom Metazoa; phylum Chordata; class Amphibia; order Caudata; family Salamandridae; genus Pleurodeles; species Pleurodeles waltl. The sequence goes on from NC_090443.1 coordinate 959,192,491, forward strand.
CGGCCCTGGATGTCACTAACACATCACCCTCGTGTGAAACTGGAAGCCTGAAAGTAAGCACTGGGGCCACACTAGGGAGGGTTCCCATGGACGACACGTCTCGGACTTAAAAGGAGACTGGGCTCTGTCGGCCCCCTTACCCTCTGTCCCTAACTCCAACAAGAGATGGGTTTACTATTGGTCGAAAATGAAAGTAGAATGATGCCGTAAGCATGCTTCAAAACACACATAGATGTGCCAAGGAAGCTTAGGACCTAAAGTATATGTGTTACTGGGGGCAGAGCAAGTTAAGAAATGTACACCTGGCTTTCAAGATCCCAGCAACTACAAGCACAGCTTAAATGTATTTTATCCAGCCAATCTTTATTAGTAATTAATTTCAATAAATCGGGCTAAACTCAACACTGCAGCAGCATTCATTGCTGAGTTATAGCAACTTTCAAAGGTGTAACATACTGCATTTTAAAACCACTTTAGAGTCCTAAACTAATCACTCAGCTACTTTGAATACATATTTTAGTTTGCTGTACCTCATTCAGCTCTGATGTAGACCCACTGCCACCAACTGCACACTTCACCCCTTTCTGTTCCACGCAACCCTCGTCGCCAAAATGTTTTATTTGGAGAGCTCAGGGTCTTTACACAAGAGACCTGGCACCACTCAGGTAGGAGGTAAGATCTTTATCTCGTGTTAGGACCTTAGGTTACAGGCAGGGCCTGAAAGGTCCTTTTAGGGCTCCATTCCCACTCCAGCTGTATTCAACTCTCAGGCTTCCCCCATCACGCAAACACCAATGTAGCATCCATCGTCCCATTCTCAGCCACACTCAGCAATCTATGGCATGCCCACTCAGTCCTTGCACACAGACACATGCCATCACGTCACTACATCATCTCCCTTCCTCACACATGACAAACCAGATATCCCATGTCACTACACAACCCTAATCCGATCTTTACACTAACCTGCTGTAGGTACTGTTGAGGATCACACGTCTTCCTCAAAATCTGTACAAACTCTGCCACTGACACCAGCTGTGCGTAAAGACACCTCAATCTGAATGTTTGATTTCTAAGAGCTGTCTTAAGCTCAACCCAAACAAGACAGAGGTACTCCTCTGTGACACCAGATCACTAACCTCTTCAATTATCCTAGCTGACTTCTCTGAACTCCAGCCCACTGCCTTCAGCAACAATAACAAGCGTTAGTATCCGACAACAACTCCAGGTTCTCACTGTTGCTACAAATGAAGTCTGAACTGTAGTCCAAATCTCTCAGGTCCCATCTCAGAAACCTTGGGAGAGTCTTTTTTTCATTTTATTTAGTCTCCCAAACAGGTGTTATAAGATCCCTATTGCATAGACAGGTCTGGTTATGGTGTAGAGAGTTTTATACTCAAGGGATCACATATCCTTCACCCTACACGCCTTCTACTGGTTATCAGTCACAGTTGACAACAGTTTAAAGGCACTCAGCATCACATATAAGACAGTACATGAACCAGGGCCAGATATCCTAAATACAAACAGGGTGCAGTACCTTCCAAACCACACACACAGTCTAGATCATAAATATCTCCTAGTTGCTTCATGCTGCCGCAAACGTGCATACGAAGGTCCTCTTCAATTCAAGCCCCCGCTGTCTGGAATATAATTCCAAGACTCATCCAGCTCATAAATAGCCTCTTGGCCTTCTTAGAAGCATTACAGGTGAGGCGTGTCCCCCAATCATTGCTCTACCAACAACAACCAATTCAATCTGGTCAGTCTTGCACAACATTGACTCACTGCTCAGCAAACAGAAAAAAACAGCATAAGAAGCAAAGCAAAGCATCTTGTCCATTCGTACCCAAGGATGCATTTCTACAAAACAATGCCCCCTCTCGCCTCACTCCACTTATTGACAACACATCGCTCCAGTGTGTACTTCCTCGAAAATCTATGTGCATTTACCCTAGAAAAAATGATATGTTTTCCAGCGTTTCTTGATATGCCAATCTCTGTGCAAGCCTAGTACTGACCAAGAGGCCACGCCAACGGCATGCATGTGACATAGAGATATCAATGCCATCCCGTAACAGCTCAGCTGACCCATAGCTCCAAATCTCAGTTGTCCTGTCTCCCTATGCTCCACAAAATGTTGTGCTTTCCTATACCGCATACTGTCATAATCTCTCTCCACATGCACCCCACTTAAGAGCTATGCAGGACTCTGTTGAGCACTGCTCATGCGATGGGAACAGCCCTTTAACTGTTTGCTTAGTGGCGCTGGTGGTTTGGCGTGACTGCTGTGATAGTTATTATTATCATAACTACTACCCAGATCAAAGATATTTAAATAGAGGTACCACCTGAATCAACCAACTAGCTTCAAGGGCTCCTGTAAAATTCTCTCCATGTTATGAAGCACTTTTGGTGTGTGTTTGAGGCACTTTTGGGTGCACTGTTTTTATTGTAACTGTGTTCTTTGGCGAATACACAGACTCCAGGGAAATTAGAAAATAAGAAAATCCATAACTCTTTTACAGCTAACTAAATACCTTATTTCATATTATTTCTATATTCTCTTCCATCCTTTGGTGGCAGATTTCTTTGCCCATTTCACAGGCTCTTTTGTTTTCCAGGCCCCAATGTTTTACCTACAAATCTTTGATTTCAAATGTGTTAGTCTAGTGACACAAAACTACAGCATCCAGAATGCAAAGGTCCAGGAATGGAAATAGTGTCCCTAATGACCTGAAGGAGGTGGTCGCCCGAGTTTGTCCTGTGTCTTTTCTGGGTGTGTTTTTATTAACAGTCCGAGAAGGGACACTCTATCTGCAGTTGTGAACACTGTGACACGACCCCTTTAAATCTCTTCTATTTTTATCATGCCCTGGCATGGAGACTCTCTTAACTATTTCTGTTAGTAAGTGTGAAGGTTTAGACACACGCAGAAGTGTTAACATCATGCCCACCTCCTATCATGCTTGACATATTTCTGTTGTTTGTATTATGATTGCTGCCATAACACCATGGAAGCTTACAGTGGAATCTGACATCTTTAGCTATAGGAGCAGATTGTCTACATGTGACTCGAGATGATTCTCGTATTTATTTTGTCTTGTTGGGACTTTAGTTTCGCCATACTTATAAATATGAGGCACAATCGGAGATCAGAAACTCCGGCATCTTATCATTAATTGAAGAGTCTTGGCAGGAAAAATATCAGGCCAGAGGTCAGTGCGGATTGCAGCATCAGCCGGCCTCAGCCGGGGGCTGCTCCGGAGCGGCACAGAGGAAAGGCCTTCAGCCGGGGGCTGCTCCGGAGCGGCACAGAGGAAAGGCCTTCAGCCGGGGGCTGCTCCGGAGCGGCACAGAGGAAAGGCCTTCAACCGGGGGCTGCTCCGGAGCGGCACAGAGGAAAGGCCTCAGCCGGGGGCTGCTCCGGAGCGGCACAGGGGAAAGGCCTTCAGCCGGGGGCTGCTTCGGAGCGGCACAGAGGAAAGGCCTCAGCCGGGGGCTGCTCCGGAGCGGCACAGAGGAAAGGCCTTCAACCGGGGGCTGCTCCGGAGCGGCACAGAGGAAAGGCCTTCAGCCGGGGGCTGCTCCGGAGCGGCACAGAGGAAAGGCCTCAGCCGGGGGCTGCTCCGGAGCGGCACAGGGGAAAGGCCTTCAGCCGGGGGCTGCTCCGGAGCGGCACAGAGGAAAGGCCTTCGGCACAGAGGAAAGGCCTTCAGCCGGGGGCTGCTCCGGAGCGGCACAGAGGAAAGGCCTCAGCCGGGGGCTGCTCCGGAGCGGCACAGAGGAAAGGCCTTCAGCCGGGGGCTGCTCCGGAGCGGCACAGAGGAAAGGCCTCAGCCGGGGGCTGCTCCGGAGCGGCACAGGGGAAAGGCCTTCAGCCGGGGGCTGCTCCGGAGCGGCACAGAGGAAAGGCCTTCGGCACAGAGGAAAGGCCTTCAGCCGGGGGCTGCTCCGGAGCGGCACAGAGGAAAGGCCTTCGGCACAGAGGAAAGGCCTCAGCCGGGGGCTGCTCCGGAGCGGCACAGAGGAAAGGCCTCAGCCGGGGGCTGCTCCGGAGCGGCACAGAGGAAAGGCCTTCAGCCGGGGGCTGCTCCGGAGCGGCACAGAGGAAAGGCCTCAGCCGGGGGCTGCTCCGGAGCGGCACAGGGGAAAGGCCTTCAGCCAGGGGCTGCTCCGGAGCGGCACAGAGGAAAGGCCTTCGGCACAGAGGAAAGGCCTTCAGCCGGGGGCTGCTCCGGAGCGGCACAGAGTAAAGGCCTCAGCCGGGGGCTGCTCCGGAGCGGCACAGAGGAAAGGGGCTGCTCATCATACCCGGGCAAGAGCCGAGAGAGCGAACAGCCGAACAGCTATTCTTCACCGAGAGAAGACACGTGGGATCCATCTTAAGAGACTAGAGTTATATGCTTACTATTTCTGCTTCTGCTAACATTTAGCATAGCTCTTAGAAGTAGCTATAGAGTGTTAGGATGCTAGGAACTCGCTATTTTAGGTATTTTCATATTTCTTTTTGCTGGTCATGTCATGTATTAATGCGTTTATTTTTTTCCTGTGTGGTTTCCGTTTATGTTTTATGCTCTAGATTTTAGAAATAAACATTTTAGAGTTTAAAAGTACTCCATTTACTCGCAGCTGGGCAGACTGGGCAGTGTACTGTAGCCGCACATAGGCCCTAAACGCCAGACCAAAGGCCATGTGCTCCAGGACCTCAAACAAAAAGGACCAGTCGACAAAGTTGACAGCCTTTCATTCTCTTTACGTCCAAGGAAACCTTGTGTTAGGTTGATGGTGGTTTTCGCTTCTGCCCATAGTGTTACAGAGGGTTTATTTTGAGCAAAGTAAGCCTGGAGTTCAGGCTGTACATATTTGGAGCATTAGGTGTCAATTAGGCACCAGGCATTAGGTCGCCAGATAGGACTTTGGGTGTTATTTGGTCGCCCAACTTGGTTAGTAACAGGAGAGTGATTGTAAATTCCCCAGGAGATGATTGTAGTGTCTGTCAGATAGGATAAGTAATTGTATTCTGGAGAGTGTCTTATGAGTGGCTGACGTGTGTGTAAATTCCCGATCTCTAGGGTCCACACCCTCCATGCACCATACAACCCCAGGGAGTCCATCCAGGCCGAAAGCTGTTTAGCTCAGGGAGTGTCCGTGGGAGTGTCTTAGCGGTCAACAGTAGAGTCTGGGGCACAGGAGTCTTCTATTATGATGATCCATTGGGGGCGTGTGAGAATTACCTCTCCTATCGCTTTCAGAGCTTGGGTTAGTAGTTGTGATGGTAGTTATGTACTCAGGAAGTTGTACTGCTGCCCCATGGGTGACTCTTTACCCCACAAAACAGCCTTGAGTGTCTGAGATGGTGAAGGTCACCACCAGTGGGAATGTTTGATGGAGGAGGACTGCCATATCCCGAGATTTCTTCGTGACCCCTACATGATGTATTTGGTCATATCCAAAGCATTGCAGGAAGGGGAAGTGTGTTCTCAGCAAATGTGTGTTTTTGTAACATCAACCTGGCAGGCATAAAGCCCCTAGCATGCCAAAGGACAGTGCTCCGCTTGAGGGGTTCCAGGAGGACATTGACATTCCACAACATAATCTAAAAGTGCAACTTATAAGTCAGAGGTGCCACGGTGCTGATAGGCAGCCGGTGGATGTAATCTGGCCAGAGAGAGTATGGAGGGGCCTGCTTCCATTTGTGTATGATTGCCAGTCCAGAGCACATTGGTGCATGTCTCTGTGCATGTAAATGCGTGACGGTTGAAAGTATAAATGTAAGTACTAACAAACTCATGCAAAACAGTCCTACCGCTGAACATCCCCCTCAGACTTCTCTTCTTGAAGCATCTGTGACCCTAGAAAACCCTTCAACACAAACCATCAAATCAACATTGTGCAAAACGTTAGTGTAGGGCCTCCTCCTGCGCAGGATATTCTCTATTCGTTAATAATGGCGATTGCATGTATGAGTCTTCATCATCAGGTTTCCAGTTGTGTTAATTGCAGGGACCCAGGCCTGTCCTTTTCATTCTAGTTTGAGAGGCTTTAGCGCTGATGTCCGGCTGCAAGAGCAGTGTCACAGCGGGGTCTGAATTCAGGGCTGTGTGCTGCTCTGTCTCTCTTCCTGCTCAGAGAGCGGGTTCTGCTAGTGTCTGAAGATCCGGATGGACTGTGATTGCTACGTCTTTCCCATCCGTGATCTTGGCTTAGCCAAGGGTCATCGGTCGTGGCAGTCAGAGGGGTGGTGGTTCCGAGGCGGTGTTCCCTAGAGGGTCTGTTTTTCGATGGCCCATTCCCAGGCATCCTCAGGGCTTCAAAGAAGAATGTTGTTGACTCGTGTATTACTTTGGTTTGTGCCGGGAATATGAGCATATACTGTGTGTTGGCGGCTCAAGGTTTTTGTTTAACCTCCTTGTATGGTTTTCTTTGCTGTTGGATAGCCCTATTGTAATCAGGAAAAATAATGATGCAATTGTAGTCAGAGGTCAAGGTTCTTACCTAACAAACCTCACGGAGGATTGCGCCTCTACCCCTGTAGTTGAGGATGAGGGTTATCGGAGGACAGGGCCCAGGGCGTGAGCGCCCAGCCAAGGAGTGATGCACCCTCTCAACCACATAACAAGGCAACAGCTTCCCCTCTGGCATCCACGATGTAAGTAATGTTTCTACAAAGTTTTCAGGCTACGGACTTTCAACTTCTTCAGGGAAGCTGATGAACTGCTAGTTGTTCCATCTGGGCCTGTTCTCAGCATCCTCTGTGTTAGTCTCCAGGCTGGTGATAGTAGCAAGGAGTTTAGATACAGACGTTTGAGTGTGGCAACCTTATCTTCCAATGTTGAAACTCAGCTCTCCACCTCAGAGACCCTGCTGGCCACGTTGCCTACGTCCTGATGTAGAAATGCTACATTGGTCCCCACTTTTCCAACTGGGTCTCAATCACTTTCCTGCAGGATTGAATGCTTGTAGGATGGTGCCTAGATCACTGGAGATGTGTTGCTGTTGAGTCAGGGAAGGTTCTGTTTGGAGGCTAGTTCCATCTTTTCAATCTTCATTTGGATGTAGGAACCAGGCCCTTTGTCCTTCCTCATTCTGAGGTACACTGGAGGTGGGGGGGGGGGGGATATGTGTATGGGGGCAACAGTATCAAGGCTGTCCTGTTAGTCTCTACGTTTCGCTTCCCAACAGCCTTCCTCAAATTGTCTGCAAAATCTCATCTCAGCTGCACTGGTCACCTCACAGTCTCAATACGGCCTAGGGGGTGGGGCCCCCCGAGGTGGCCTCCGGTGGTCTGCCACTGTGGGGGAAATCAACAGGGGGTTGTGTGTGTGCAGCCAGGTCTGCTTCGGCAGAGAGGACTCGAGTTGGACTACGGGATGAGCGGGTGAGAGATGGACTTCAGCCTGCACACCCCCAAGTAGCATAAATGGGGGGCAGTATTTTTCAGGATTCAGCAAGGTGCCCTCATGGACCCAGCTCAGCCTTTGGACGATATCAGCCCTCCATCTTTAGGGGTATAGTCTCAGCGTGAGTCAGAAGGCCCTGGGAACCAAGGGGCATCCAGTAGCAGTTGTCCTCAAGCGTCTTTATCTCTCTCCGTGTCCCAGCTTCATCCAGGTGACAGGGTCTCTAAAGGGGTCCCAAGCAGCCATTTGCCTCCTGGGGGCAATAGGAGGCCTTGCACGTGGCCTCAGCTGCTGCTTCCAGGTGACTCTGGTGTGTTTATCTTGCTTGGGCTTCAGGGCTATTCGATGAAGGATGTGACCTGGCCCGCTTGCCCCTGGTAGCACATGAGATATTGCTGGGGCAATATCCAGGGGTAGGAGCGAACCACCCCTCAGTTCCCTTGTCATGTGTTGTGGGAGAGGGGCCTCTCTTTAAGGCTGACTGCCAGGTGCCTCTAAAGTTAATTACCTGGGGGGGAGGTCCCACGCTTTCCAGTGGCCAGCCTGTCCTGCGTTGAAGGTGGGGCAAGGAGTGGGTAGACCTCAGCTGTGCGGCCACCTCCTCTCGCTTGTCTCTTTGGGAGAGGCTCCAGGCGAGAAGAGGCCATCTCCAAGCAAGTCAAGGCCGTTTATCTCTTCCAGGTCTTCACAACTGCCACCTGGGCCACATGTGGGCAGGAAACCTTCACAAACATCACAACCCCGGGGATATGCGCTATCTTATGCCCAGTGCAGCTCCGCTGAAGTACGTTGGGTGACCAACCTTTCAGTTACTTTGTAGGGTCTCAGTACGGATCATGGGCATCCAGGGTCCTGAGGTTGTCCAGAGGCAACAGGGGTAATATCTCCCCATAGCAGACAGGATACTAACGAATGGTGTAGTGTTTCTAAAAAGCGTCTGCTATTTTTGCCTCTTGGCCATTCCCCCTCAGTTCCCTATCTTCTGCATGGTCTTTAAATATGTCCATGGTGTGGCCACTCCTTATTTCCTTTCTGTTTTTCAGCTCTATATTAAATTCCATTTATTTCTGCCTTTCACTAAATTTCCCTGCCTCAACCATCTGCCCGTATCAATGTAATTCTTTTGTCCTTCTTGCCCCTCTAGTGTGGGACTCCGTCTTCCTCTCTGTACACTTTTATCAGGCCTCTCTAAGTTCTAGCCCTTCCTTCAGGTTGTTTTTAGATCCTGTCTATTTACACCTTCTATCTGTAGAGCCTTCTTTGGATACCAGTATCCTGTTCTCTGTTATGCGTTGTTAATGTTCCCTTAATGTGTCTTATATACAGCACTTAAGTGAATCGCTTCATAATAAAACTTAATAAACAGAATAGAATGAGCATCAATGAGCATGTCACCAATATTTGATCAGGTACCAAAATGGGTTACAAATTGATTAAACAAGCATTGGAAAAACCAATAGGTCGTGCTTTGCCATTGCTTTTTTACTCATCGTATTGTCTTTGCCAATGAATGGAAATGTGCATCACAAGCATCAGCAACCCCAAAATATCAGAGCCTGTCCACTTTGAGGTATTATTTTCTATATTTCCAAGATGGCCCCCACGTTGCATCTAGACACAACATGACAGCCATCTTGGAAGCACAGAAAATAAATTTAAATTTTGGAGCATTATTTTCTATTCTTCTAATAGAGTTTTTACGTTACAGCTACAAGCAGCTTAACAACCACCTTGGAAAGCTATTGGCTTTGGCTCTGCTTGCAGTGCAATTCAACAAACATTGACAAAAACAATATTGCAAGCAACAGTGGTGGCCACCGCCTGCACGTGGGGAATACATGGTGATGGATACACCGAAGGGTGGCACAGATGATAAAGTCAGCAATGTTCAAATCAGGAAAGGAGGCCCAGTATTAGGAGTTCCTTTGCGCTCTTCCTCTTTGCATGCGCCCACAGCAAGTAGCAGTAGGGTGCCATTAGTCGCTCCATGGGCAGGAGACAAGAGGGAGTCTCTAGTCCTTTTTGGCAGCAAGGAGGGTCACCCGTGATGTCATTTGGCGGTGACTGGAACAGCAGCATTTAAGCCATCGTGAGGCGAGGGAACAGACACTTTCTCTCTTCACGACGCACCAGGAACCATATACTGCATCACCCGCCCACCCGGGGAGGAAGGAGGAATTGGTGGACTTTCTTGCAGGAGGAAAACAGGGCTACCCGAAAATTTGGACTGATTTACTGAACTTTCCCCTTGGAGGGGTGTTGATTTGTGTGGGCCCTGGGCAGGCAGCAGGGGGGGACTGACCTGCTGGTGGTCCTGGACCTTTCTGCCCTACGCAGGGATGCCTGGAGTTGAACATTTTGGGGATTTTGCCTGGTGAAAGGTACCCCGGCAGGGCCGGTGTGCTGTGCGGTGCCCTGGGTATGTGTTGGTATGGAACTGCTGGTATTGGCCATCTCTCCGTGTGATGGAGGAAAAGTTGCTACTAAGATATGCCCTGGATGCCTTTGGATGCGGGTGGGGTCGATGGGTGAGGAAAGGGGCCTTCCGGGACTTTTTGCATCCTGAAGTGTTGCGCTCTAATGGAAGGTGGAGACAACTGTGGTATTGCTTGCACAATATTGCTGTTTTTGATGATCATATGTTCTTGATTATGTTCTGTATTCTCATAGCAATAATGTCTGCGTAACTATGGATATCTTTTCCTTCTGATACTATGTGACTATATGAATAAAAGGCTACGCCATGGTCATACCACCTTCATTGCAATGGTCTAGCTCCTGGAGTACTGTTTCAGTGGGGGGGCAGCGACCTGCACGTTGTGAGCGCACTATCCGCCATTATTTCCACCCACTATCCCTGCTCTTTTGATCTTATGGTGTCCAGCCTAATGCAACCAAGATGCAGCTAGGCAGTGAATTATAAGAAATGAAACAATATCTGATCGTGGTTATCTTTGCATGTAAAATTTTGTGATAGCGAACTCTACAGTAAGACTGCTGTACCTTTTATTTTTATTGTGACTGCTGTCCTTCCAGGAGAAATAAAATCAAATTCAGTTGCAGCCGTCAGAATTACTGGAATCAAAATAAAACCCGGTGAAAACCTGTGGATAAAAGTGCGAAGCTATTTCAGGATCGTAAATTAAAAAGGTGTCTCTGCCTCCGCGAATAGCGCAGGGTGTGCAGCACGGAGATTCCCGCCCACATCCTCACTGCATCTCTGACAGCATTTATTGCGTGTTTGTTTCCCTGCGAATCATCATCCATGTGGCCTGCGCTCATAGACTCGCTGGAAAAGTGCCTGTGGGAATTATGAGTAAATTCTAAAGCATTATGTAAAATCTGTCAGTCTTCGTTTAACCTTTTAGTTCCGGTCTTTTAATGCCTACTCATTAGTCGAGCCCTCTCCTCAGCCACCGACGAGGGTCTTTCATGCTCTTACCGAAGACAAGTGCTTGAGTTGTATAAAAAAAAAAAAAAAAAAAACACATAGGAGCAGGTCCGCAGAGTTTTTCTCAGGAGTCCTTGACCTGTTGAATGCCCGCGTTGCCTCTTAACAAGGCTGCCAACACCTTTTTTCAACTCATCCTTGTCTTCCACCACCCAATGTGTCCTCTTAATCACAACCGTTTCAGGTTCTTTTTCATCCCTCTTTTTTTCGTCACAGTTTTTCTGTCTTTCTGTTCCTCCTCCTTTCTCCCTTTTTTGCCTTTCTGTCTCGCTCTCTCTTTGTCAGTCTATCACAGCTGATGCACTACACTGACCTCCTGGCTCAGCGTCTGCTACCCTCCCCAGCTCCTCTGGCTGCTGCCTCTGCCTCGTGCCTGAGAATCTCCTGTAAGTATTTTTTTTTTCTTTTCTTCTCTCTGTTGCTCTTTCACTCTTGCATTTTCTGCCTTTTTCTTCTATCATTTGCCTCTTCTTTTCTTCTCTCTGTCGCTCTTTCACTCTTGCATTTTCTTCCTTTTTCTTCTATCACCCCTCGTTTTTCCCTAGTGCTTTTTCCTTTCTCCCCTCTTCCTCTGCCTCCTTCTCCCCGCAAAGCACCTTTCCCACCCTCTCGCCTCCCAGCTGACTGTTCCCCCCACCCCCTCCCATTCTTAATGGCAGCCGCGTGCAGCGGGTGCGCTGCTGGCGTGCCGAAAGCACCCCAAAGGCAAGTCCGTCTGTGCCCGTCCACGCCTGGACCGCACCCAGCACAAGGAACCCTGGAATCTCTGTTAAATCACCCCCTGGACGGCCTCCATTACGACTCCGAGGCCCTCCTCCGCCTCAACACCAGATGTCTCAACATCTGCTGCACCATCTCCCCCCAAAGACATCCACGGACCTTTCACCTGAAGGAACTGCAACTTCAGCCCCAATCTCAACTAACCGAAAGTACTCTCCACACACAAAGATACCAACAAACTCCACAACTCCATCAACTGCATGCTCCTGAACATCAGCTCCCTCCACAAGCACGTCCCCGAACTCTGGGACCTGATCAACACCACCCGACTGGACATCGCCTTCCTCACGAGACATGGACCAACCCCACCTCGGGGCAAGACTTTGCCATCGCCATTCCCGACGGTTACAGCATCCTAAGGAGGGACCGGCCCTGCCGCCCAGGTGGAAGGCTCGCCATCGTACACAAGTCCTCACTACATGTCAAGGCCGTCCACGAAGATGACTGCACCACCTTAGAACACCTTCATTTCCTGGTCCACTCCAACCACAACTCCTCCATCTGCGGCACCCTGGTGTACAGGCCACCCGGCCCCTGCCCAGCTTTCATTGACGATGTCATAGACATCGCTACCCCCCAGGCCCTGGTGTCAGTCGACTACACCCCTCCTCTGCGACCTGAACTTCCATCCTGAGGACCGCACCGACCCAAACACCACTGCTCTACTCGACATTCTCGCCACACTCTCAGACAGCTGGTCTCCGCACCCACACACATCGCAGGATACACACTGGACCCCATCTTCACTTCAAGCAACCGGATCACCATCAAGACCATCTCCACCCCAGACTGGACAGGACCATCGCTGCATATGCTTCACAATCACCGCTCCCAGCAGCCACACCCACACCCGCACTTCCAGGACCCCCACTGGAAATGGAACAAAATCACCAACGACCAACTCACCTCATCGCTCGCCAAATCCCTCCCTCCTCCCTCTGACGACGCCAACACAGCAGCGCGTAACCTCAACGCATGGATCACCGAATGCACCGACACTCTAGCCCCTCTCCGGCTGACATCGGCCAAACGCGTACTTAAGAAGGCCAGCTGGTTCACCACCGAACTCCAAGAATCAAAGCGTACCCGAAAACATTTAGACAAAAAATGGAGGAATAGCCAATCCAGCGAAGATCTCACCTCATTCAGAGCCGCAACTGACTCCCACCGACGAAAAAATCAAGAACGCAAGTAAGGACGCACTCAGGGAGCACATCAACTCCTCCGCACACAACTCGAAGGAACTCTTCTCAGTCATCAACAAGTTCACAGATCCCCCCTCCGGAGCCACCAGCATCCCACGTCACAGGACCTCTACGACGAACTCACAGCACAGAGACAGCACTCCTGGAAGCCACCAACGACATCCAATGACTCCTAGACCCAGGCCACACCGCAACACTCATACTCCTCGACCTCTCAGCAGCTTTCGACATGGTCTCCCACAGCACTCTGTGCACCAGACTCCATGACATAGGAATCCGCGGAAGACCTCTGGAATGGATCCACTCCTTCCTCTCCGGGAGGAAGCAGAGGGTCAGACTCCTGCCCTACACCTCCAGACCCACAGGAGTCAACTGTGGGGTCCCCCAAGGATCCTCACTGAGTCCCACACTGTTCAACATATACATGGCCCCTCTTACAGCCATCGTCAGAAGCCACGGTACGAACATCGTGTCATATGCCGATTACTCACAGCTCATCATTTCCATCGCCGAAAACCCAGACACGGCCAAAAGGAACTTTTATGCAGGAATGCCATCACCACCTGGATGAGAGAAAGCTACTTCAAACTCAACTCCGACAGGACGGAGCACATCATCTTCAGAAACATCACCTCAGCTTGGGACGACTCATGGTGGCCCACATCCCTCAGCTCCCTTCCTGAGTCGACAGAGCACACCCGCAACTTAGGAATCATCCTCAACTCCTCCCTATCCATGACCCGCCAGGTAAACTCTGTCACCGCCTACTGCTGGCACACCCTCCGCAAACTCTGGAAGATCTTCAAGTGGATCCCAGCAGACTGTTGCAGGACAGTCACCCATAGTTTAGTCACAAGCAAGCTTGACTAAGGCAATGCCCTCTACGCCGGCACCTCAACTAGGAAACATCAAAAAACATCAACCCATCCAGAACCCTGCCGCCAGACTCATTCTAGACATCCCTCACCGAGAACACATCTTCCAACACCTGAGGACCCTCCACTGGCTACCGGTCGAGAAGTGAATCACCTTCAAGCTTCTCACCCACACGTACAAAGCCATACACAACACAGGACCAGCTACCTGAACCACCGCGTCTCCTTCTACACCCCCGCCAGATGCCTCTGCTCTGCCCAGATGGCTCTGGCCACCGTCCCTCGCATCTGCAAAACCACTGCCGGAGGACGATCTTTTACCCACACTGCAGCGAAGAGCTGGAACAACCTCCCCCTGCACCTAAGACAAAGCCCGTCGCTCACCGTCTTCAGGAAGAACCTCAATACATGGCTCTTCGGATGAGGCCCCTCTCCCCCCCCAGTGCCTTGAGACCCTCATGGGTGAGTAGCCACGCTTTACAAATACTGATTGATTGATTGATTGATGTCCGCCAAGTGCAACCACATGGCACTGCCCAAGCCCTGTTTAGGCCCCTGAGCGCTAGGGATATATCTAAATGACCATAAGAGGGCCTCTGAGAACCTCAGGTCAGTGTGCAGAGTGCTGAGTCCCTACTGTGCCACAATTACTGAAAACCCTTTTTCCTATACAGAAGCCAATGGGAGCAATGGATATTGTAGAAATATAGGGCCAGATGTAGCAAAGGGTTTTACCCATTCTGTGTCTATGGGAAAATGTGTTCGTACATATGGCCCATAGACTGCACCTACCTATCAATACTTGAAATGGAACCAGTGGATGCATTTGGAACTTTCTGATGTTTAGTAAGTGTTTTGTACGTAGAGCGCTAGGTACACAGGATTGTAATGGCATATCCCCCCCACCCTGAAGCAGACGAGTAAGCAAGTATCTTCAAGAGAATGGTACAACTTCATTTAAGCTTGCTGTTTTTGTTTTGTTCTATTTGTGCACTGCTCAGCTGTCTGAAACCTTCCTGTGTAATATTAAATTCTGTCTCGAGGACAGAAATTTGGCTTGAAACTTCTTTGTACACGCCGCCTTACCCAGGTACCGGCCTTAGTGCTGGTGGCACTCTGTGCAACGATGTTTGTTGGCGCCCCTTCAAAAACCACCAGGCCACGGATTCCCTCACTACCACTCTTTAACAGGGCCCCTCAAGTCTCCGTTACCACTCTCTCTCAGGTGCATTTAATTTGTTTTATAGAGCCACTCATACCATTTAAGGATGACAGAGCACTTTATATTGCACACACATTACACAAAGACAATAAATCATAGGCATATAAATCAGTGTATTAGAAATGTTACATAAGACAGAAGACTACAAGGTGTAGGAGTCATGTCATCCATACTGGTAGGCTGTATATATTAAGAATCCTTGGTCTGGAGAAGCACAAACTCGGAGTTTAAAATGTAACACCACGGTTGGGGGTTGTTTTTAATAATAAGAACTGATTTCTACTCAAATGAACCCGTTTTGCAACATTAGGATAATGAAAGACTGGGGAAAATTCATAACGCTCTGATCTCTACCTTGCTGGATGCATGGACAGTTAATAGCTTACTTTTCTATTTAGGATTTTAACTTACAAACTGCAAGCAAAAAAAGGACCTCTCTGACAGAAGTAGGAACCCTCTGACCTGCTCCATCCCTCTCCAGGCAGAAGGTTAATCACCAGAGTTAGCTTGACATATTTATTACTGCCTGAAAATTGCTGGAGGCAAGGAACAACACAGCAGGTGCTTTTAAACCCATAAGATACCAGCAAACATGGCGCCCCCACCCAAAGTCAGCACCCTGTGCGGTGGCTCCGGTCACACTGCCCTGGAGCCGGCCCTGACATTACCCCTTACACAGGGCCTGTGCCACTTGGCATGAGATGGCAGGCTTAAAACCTCCTTACAGCGACCACTGATCGTTAGCACATCACTTGGAACCGTACTACTGCCCTCCACAGAGACGTTGGCTAGCATGGTACTGCTTCTAAAAAACTCCTCCAGAGATAGTTATCCTAAGTAACTACAGTCCCATCTCACTACTCCCTTTTCCAGGTAAAATCATTGAGACAAGACGTCAAAAAACATCTCAAGAAATCTATTGGAACTGACCACCTTCTTGACATCTACCAAGCTGGAATTAATCATCTGCCTGGGACAGAAGCTGCATCACCATCTGTAGTGGATGACGTCAGACTTCTTTTGAACAAGGGTGGCGATGCGGTCTTCATTCTCCTGAACCTCAGTGTCACATTCAATGCCGTTTCTTACTCTGTTCATCTTTAGTGCCTTTCTAAATTAGGTATTAGCTGCTATGCTCGTCAATGACTGACCTCATTTCTGAGCAACACATCTCAGCGCCTCCTTTTCATTCTAATTTCAAGTTTATACCATGTGGAGTTCCATGGAGCTCTACTTAGAGCTTCAGTCCTTTGCTCTATCTTTATCTGTACACTCTAGCCTACTTTATCTCTTCTTTTGGATTCTCCCTTTTGTCCTATGTTGACAATACTCCGATAATCTTCTCTCTTAAGGACAATACTGGAATGCTTGAAAGGTTCAATCAATGCTTATCCTAAGTGGCCCTCTGGATGAACATCAAAACAAACTTAATAGTGAGTTTCTCAAACCAATTAGTGGCCGTCAGAAAAAGGTTTCCCACCTTCTCCTTCTGACTCTGCCAGAAACCTGAGTGAACTTTTTATCACCTCTGAAATAAACAAACTCACACTCCCTGCTTATTTTATTTATGAATACTCACAACAATCATTCCTCTTCTTCACCTTAGCTGCCTGAAATTGATAATTTAGGCTAGACTTATGTCTGATATTGTTTGTAATATTTCCTTGTAACTAGGTCTTTCAAAAAAAGCTCAGCCGAAAAGCTTCAGCTCATTCAAAATTCAGTATCTAGACTCCTATTAGGGCTTGTAGCATGCTCTTATCAACCTCCATTGCCTACCTTTAGCCAAGTGTGTTATCTTTATAGCGCTCTGTTTTGGGCAACACACATTGGTTAAGTCTGGCCCTTTGTCCATCCAACATCATTTGATCCCCATATTTTGCTTCAAGGCTTCCTCGCTCCACCTCTGCACATTTCGGTCAGGTTCTTATGATCTCCGGAACTGTATGGACTCATTGCTCTTTCTCTTGCTTGATTGCCATATACTGGATTTTCTCCCCTTAGTCTTTAATGCTGATGAAATCTACCTCTCGTTCAGAGAAAAACACCTGGTTATTCTAGAAATCTATTTAGTTAGATTGTCTTTTTGAATCTCTTTATACCAAGACAACCTTTTAGAGTATGAAGGGACTCTACAAATTCCTACTTTTTCATTCTTTCACCTTGCAATCTAAGCACAAGAAGATGGGCCTTGAATCTCCCCTACAGATATCACCCTGCTTTCTACCTGGGGCATGTGCCACATGGTGGAAGAAGGCAGGGGATCAAAGGCAAAGGAAATCTCATCAGTCTTACTCCCACTGCTTTTTGCCTTGTGGGAGTGTAGACACACTTTGGTTGTATACCCCGTGTTAATTTTATCCTGGTGATCATCTGGGTTCCCTGTCCCTTTCTCTCTGTCCATTAGTCACTTGCAAGTCTCTACAGCCTATGTCAACTTTCTGTTGAGTGCGCTCTATTCCTCTGGTATTGGCACTGGGAGAGGGAGCTATATTATTCAAGTATGTGGTCAGTTGGGGCTTGATGTGTGACAAACTGTGTGGCAAGGTGGTCGAAAGGTTGGGGGCTACATGATTGACAGGAGTAAGATGACTGACAGGCTATAGGGCCAGGTAAGTGATAGTCTGGGGTAAGTGGAGCATTTGACACAGAGCCCAGTTGAACTGGAAGCTGTGGCAAAAAACTCCAACTAAAAGTAATTACAGTATATGTTTTACTTAATTTTGTACCAATTGACCTATCGCTCTGAGCAGTTGGTTTAGATCCTCAACTCAGTGTGAACTCTATAAAGATCTCACATAATTAGGATGGATCACTGTATGTGGACTGATGAGTAGTGACACGTGGTAACCAAATGAGCAACCTCCGCTTAAAGAAGCCAAGAGTTGAGATCATAGAGGATAAATAGGTAAGGGCAAGTTAATCAAACAGATGAGCCAAGCAGTTAAATAAGTTCACTTTAGTGAGCCACATAGGTGGCAATGAAAGAGCCAAATGAGTAGCACTCAAAGCGAAAGGAGTGGAACCAGGGAAGTGGCAGTCAGCAGACGAATAGCAGTCTTGGTGGGTCAAATTAGTAAGCATTTAAGGTCAAAGATTTTAAGGCCACACGCTTGAGATTTTGGAGTCAAAACGTAAAGGTGGTGCAGCCTAACAAGAGTAATTTATTTAAGAAAAGCCACCAACTTTTGTTAATGATTCCATCAGAACTCTTTGACAGCCCCGCACATTTGTGGTTCACAATAACCCACGTTTAATTTAGTTACACAATGTCTACTGGAAGGGGAAGTTTTCTTCAGTGCAAGAGCAAAGCTATACATTGAATTATTGTGGTGGCCAGGAAATACTCATTTTTCAAGACACAATGTAACACCAGTGGGGGCCGCTGCAAATCTCAAGGGAGGGGGCTGGTGTATGTGGAAATAAAATAATAATTTTAAAAAAGTACCTGTTTCTTCTGCTGCCGCCACCGCCAGCCGCCTCTTCCCTCGATGGTATTGGTGTCTCAGCAGTCCCTGGGACACCAGTACAGGCTGCCCATGCAATCCTGGCACTGCTCTCATGCTATATCTAGCATGAGAGCAGCATCAGGACTGGTCTGAGCGGCTTGGTCTGCTGCTCGACAGTGCACTGCATGGGCAACCTGTGCTGGTTACCCAGTGACTGCTGGGATACCAACACCATTGAGGGAAGCGGATCGAGGTGGCGGTGGTGGCAGCAGAAGAAACAGATGAGCTTTTAAAAAAAAAAATGTTATTTTATTTTCCTGTGCCTCCCCTTCCCTTGAGATTTGCGGCAGCCTCCGCTGATCTTTTTTCATATCACATCAGGGTTCTTGTCGGAGTAAACGTGTTGGAGTACTGTTTTAATGCACTTTGCAAGATCCGTGGCTCATTGGCCACATTTATTGAAGATCTGCATGTTAGTTTGTTATCTGCTGACCTACATGAAAAGTGTTGTAAATGTGCCTGAGTATTTTTAAGTTTTAATAACCAACTTTTTAGCTTGTGCTGATTATTCATAACTCTAGGTTTGTTGTGCAGTACTTACTTCTTGTCGGCTCTTCGATTGAGACCTTGCATGGGGATTGGCTCATTCTAACCGGTCTTTTTATTGACTTGCAAAGCTCTCTCGGGCCTAGGTAGTGTGACTAACTCTTGTTCTTAGCTTGTTTTTTATAGGCCAAAGCACGCCTGTTTAAATGTGCTTGTACAGTGTTATTTGCTAATCTCTTTGATTGTATAATGTAAATGAATTATGGATTCAAATCTTACTACTGGTACTACGAAAATCCTCAACAACTAAGCAACAAACCCATCCTTTTGTGGTCTTTAATTTACTGTCTTGCTTCAGCATTCAGCTGATATTCTTGTCTCCTCTTCCCTGCTCAGGTGTAGCCTTAGCCAGCAGGTGTGTTCCCAGTGTAACAAGAAGTGACATGAGGTACCATGGCAAACGCCAGCATACCACGCTACACACTGTAGAATGGATTTTAAAGCTTTTTTTCCAACCCCACACATGACATTCAGTTGCTAATTTAGGGAGCGTCTGGAGCCAGTGATGCAGAGAGAGTAGAGCAGCCCCCTTTTCTTGGAAAGAAGGATTTCTTTACAGCTCACCACAAATTTCTGCAGGAGAGAAGAAGCCCATGAGTAAGTGACATATGAATAAGGAACTGTCCATGATGTTCCCAGGGGTTTACGTCACCACTGATTCTTACTAGAGACTTGCAGCTGACTGTGTACTCGTGCACTCCTCGACCGGATGTGCCTGTCAGTTTTATGTCAGAAGATGGTCTGTGAAGGCTGGAGGCTGGCTCTCATGAGCCGCAGTAGACTGGGATTTGATAGTAGTGTAGATGTTCACAGGATGGGTGCCTAAAATAAAAAAATTATCTTGAAATCTGTGGTGTTGACGTAGTAGGAACAATGTTAACATCACTTGCCCAAGCTCATTTCCTCGTCTTCAGTTTCTCATGCGCTGATGCCCGATGCCGCAACAGTGGCTACTGTTCTACTGACAAAAGACGCAACTCACGAGGACAATGATTCCTCAATTATGAAAGCTATGCATTGGCTTTGGGTTGTTCATAGATGGACACTGGTGATTGTCAAGGACATTCATGAAGATTTAAGGGGCTACCTGGTGGGCCATATGAAAGAAGATATGTAGCCATTCAGTGCCCATGAAGCAAAATCAGGTTGTTCATCCCAAAATTACTGAGGACACTTCCATTACAACCCTTAGTCCCAGAAGGAAATATTCCCATTTTGGAGAAAAGGAGAACTGTCAGGTGTCTCAATCGTCTTTCAGAGAGTTATGCTATGTTACGTAGGTAGTGTGAGGAGTCAGCAAATCTCCCAAGAGAATTTCTAACTGGAGGTGATGATGAAAAAGGAGCCCTGCACTTGCACCCCTAAATCAGTATGGACATTCATCGAATGCTTTTTTACGTTTTAATGAGTGTTTGTCTACAAATCACGTATCAGATGTATCATAATTGTTATGAACAGCTCAGCAGATTAGGGCAAATATTAAATAGGCCCCACCCATATTTTATCACACTTCCCTAACATATTAGTCTGTTCGCTACCCAAGATATCTAAATATTGTCAACCATCTAACTTACATAGCTGAGTTACATTAATAAGCCTAACTTATTCTGTGGTTCTCGAAAGGGTTTGTTAGGCTGTCCAAGTTCCACCATTACAAATGGCAATCTGCAGGGTGGTCATAGGTCCAATCAAGTGACCCTTAATCCTACCACTAATGAAATTATACAAAGAGAAATTAAGGACCAGAATACCTATTCATCTGTGGTTAATGTGGATAATGGAAGATTACAAGACATCACGATATTCTTGCATTAGAAATACGATTTGAGGCTGTGCCGTGTCCAATGAAGTTTTATTAATATCAAATCATATTGTTATTAGTATAACATTCTTCTTCTTTTCGTTATAGGCTATAAAAGTAATTACATACAGGGAACATTTAATATACAGATTTAGAATCATACATATATGTGGGCGCACATGGGTTTGGTACATCAAACCTGAAACACTTTTTGAAAGAAATGTGCAGTGTAATTAAAGTGTCCAAAAGTGTGGTGTACACTTTAATATCTGGAAAGAGGATGCATAAGGAAAAAAACAGTAATTATGAAGGGAGGGATCTAATATAGAAAGAGCAAATATCTCCCTCATCGGCGGGTAACTGTGTGGGGTCCATATAATTTTGTCTTGGTGATTAAAGGTCAACCTTAAGTTCCAAAGAAATGGTACAATTGTATATTTTGATGTAGGATCGATATAGGTTGTCTAAGTAAGTGAGCAATCTTACAAGTTTAGTGGAGAGTGTTCTTATGAATTAAAATGTGACTGCCTTTGATCCTTGTTACAAATCCTGGAGGGTTTGGGATAAGTGAGCCGTGGGACTAGTCAGCATTGTGGCCAAAAAGTATTGCACGTCTGTTGTAATGAGTTAAGTATGGCATGTGGGCAGTTGTCTCAGTGCAGTCTGTCAAGAATAATGCATTGTCTACTGGGATGATGTACTTGAGTGTCGTGTCACCCCAATCAGGCGTAGTCCCTTTTCTCTTTCTTAAAATGTAGCCCCGTACATGTGCAACCATGCGGAAAGTCGTCCGCCATGTTGGAAATATGTGTTAGATGATCAGACCAGTATTTTCTAGTCATTAGGTATAAAGTCCAAAGTCATTGAAAAGAATGTTCTGGCTGATATGAGTCTGTGTTGTGACTGACCTTTTTACTCAGACTTTTTAATCAGTGTGTGTGAATTAAACATTTTCTAGCTTACGCGTCAATAATTTTCAATTCAATTAAGGACACGGAGGCTAGGATTAGGCTTCTCTTTCTTTACTGAGAATTAACACCAGCCAATCAAAACATACAACACCAAAAAACTACTTATCCCAAGATCCCCAGTAGTCCATACTGATATCCAATCATATGTGTTCCCCACACATATATATGTCCACAGAAACACAGTCCTTCCTCTTTCTTAGCGATCAACAAGAATCATCAACTTGACTCCTTGAAACTGGAATCCACACACCAGAGGAATCGACTAATCTTCTCAACGACCTCTGCCAACTGGGCAACCAAAATTGGAGTATCTCCATCGTCCACCGATCCTCAAGTACCCTTGTTCTCGGAACCTAGGACCAAAAAAACATACCAATAAAATTTGTCCTGGCTCAAATGTATCAGTGGGAGGGTATATCAAGACACCACATATCAATGTATTAACATAAACAATATTCATGATCAAATTAAAATACCTTTTGATTTACGGGCAGGATAATCCTCGCCTCCAATTCCTTAATAGAATTGAAAATTCTTGATGCGTAAGCTAGAACAATTTTTATTCTATGTCAGGACTAGAGGCTTCGGATTATGCTAGTTCAAAGCTGTTCCACTACTGTAGTAGCCACATCAACAATCTGTTTATGATAAAATACCTTAAAAGTAGAATCTGAAGACCAGTTTGCCGCTGCCATAATGTCCTCTAACCTGTACAAGATGCTTTGGAAGCCATAGATTCTTGGGCAGAATGTGCTCTAAAATTGGAAATGTCAATACCAGCCTCTCCTAATAACCATCTAACCCATCTAGCCAGTGTAGTTGCAGAACCTGGACCGAAAGCTTTCTGTAATGAAATCAATACTTGCCCCTGAGCCTCTCGATGAAATTCATGAATAGAGTCCTCGTAGGCTTTCAAGTATTTAACCATACATAGTTTCTGGTTATGAGGAAAGACTGGATAAAAAACATCTAGATGCTGTTTTCATACATCTAGAAACAGTGAAAGTAACTCCGGAAGGAGTAAATACTCTACCTGAGAAATCGAGCGCACGAACATCTGACACTCGGCGACAGGAGATCAGGCAAAGAAGTACTGTGAGCTTTGCAGACAATTGCTTACGCGATAGATCCCCATTACAAAGCCAAGCTCACAAAAACGTAGGACCACATCTGCGTCCTATAAAGAAGAATATCTATGTTGAAGAGGTTTAATCATCCTGATACCTCAAAGTGATTTACATACTAACAGATGTTCTCCTACCAGTTTACCCTCCAAAGGAGGATGACCCACCGAAACGGCAGACCTGAAGTTGTTAACCATGCTATAAACCAAACCCTGGACGGCTAATTTCAAAATAAAATTAACAATCATACTAATGCTTGCCTCCATGGGCATTTACCACACCAGCCGAGCCATCTTCTCCGAGAAGATTCATATTGCTTATGTGTGGAAGGAGCTCAGGATTGGGATAGGAAAAACAGTTCTCCGAAATACCTGGCACTTGCCAACGTCGCCTGAAATTCTTCATGCCATGAGGAACAACTGCCCCGTCAGCATCAACAGATGAGGAACACCCACAGGATCCAGAAGCAGAAATGGATCGGGGGGAATGCGAACCGGTCGTGCACACAACATAGTTATTGCTAGTGGAAACCAAGGTTGAGCCTTCCAGAGTGCTGTCATCAAAATGAGCTCTGCCCTCTGTCTCCTCACCTGAGAAAGTACTCTCTGAATGATTGAAAACAGGGGAAATGCATAGAGCATTCCTCTCTCCCAAGATTAAAGGAAGGCATCCGATCCCTCTGTGAGGGGATCCTGTCTCCAATTAAAAAACCGAAGCAACTGGGAGTTCAGTCTTGACGCAAACAGATCCACTGAGCATGGACCTCAAAGCAAATTCAGACTGATAAAAATCTGAGGATTGAGCTTTCAGTTGCTGCCATCTCTCAGGAAATGAGAGTTCCAGTCCTCAACCAGATTGGTACGACACAGGATGTACTCTGGTAGCACTGTTATCGAATGCTGAAGGCAAAAGTGCCAAAACTCTTTGGCTATCGCCACAAGAACTTGTGATCTGGTACTGCCCAGTCAATTTATATATATTGAATTGCTGAAATGTTGTCCATGTGCAACAGAATACAAAAAATCGCTTTGCATGGTGACAGCAATCAAATCACAAACACCAGAGCCAGGAGCTCCAGGCAATTGATATGGAGATTGAGCTCATCCGGGGACCACCATCCCCTTGTCTTCACTGATCCGCATCTCGCTCCCCAGCCCCACCGGCTGACATTTGATTCTATTATCACTTCCAGAACAGAGGCGAATATAGCCTTGCCGTTCCAGGCATCCATGTGTTCCAACCACCAGTGTATCTCTGCCCTGGCTTCGTCAGACAACAGAATCTGTTCCGAATATGAAACCCCCCTGCAAAGATTCATGATCTTCAAACGGTGAAGATCCCTGTAATGAAGAAGCCCTGGAAATATCGCCTGAATGGAAGATGCCAAGAGACCCACCAGGCATTCCAGCATCTTCAATGATATAGTCGGAGAGGCAAGGGCTCTCCTCAATTCCTTCTTGATAGAGTTCTGCTTCCTCAGCGGAAGCAATAATTGGGCTTTGATAGAATCTACTTGAAAACGTAAGAATTCTAAATTTAGAGATGGGATCAATATCAATTTGTCTGGGTTTATGAGGAAGCTTAGATCCTGAAGTAGCTGATTCATCCACCACAGGTTTCTCTTGATTAGCTCTTCACTCTGTGCCATGATCAGAATTTTGTTGAGATAAATAATGAGACGAACGCCTCTTTCCCTGAGGAACTGTACTACCAGAAACAAGCACTTGGTGAAACACCAAAGAGCTGAGGAAAGTCCAAAGAGAAGAACCATGAACTTGTACCATTGGTCTAACCATCGAAATTGTAGATACCTTCTGTGTGGAACGTAAATAGGGACCTTAAGATAAGTGTCCTTGAGATCCAAATGTACAAGTAAATCGCCGTCTTGTAAACAATCTCTTAAAAGATGGATACGTTCCATGATGACGTGACAATAGAAAATCCAAGAATTGACTTCCATTAGATTGAGAACCAGGCGGGAGAATCAATCTGGTAGTACAGTCCCCTAATTTCCCATTGGGCAAGTTTTAGCGCACCATCATCTCCATCCAATAGTTTACTGATCGCACCATCAAATTTGTCACCTCATAACAGTTCTCACATAGTTTATTGGCTCCTGTGATTGACGTCTCCAGCGGGTAAAATGTCCGGTATGATTTCATGTTCTCATGGTCCTCTCACAGACCCAGTCAGTAGTCCCATTGTCTATACCAGTTTAGGCGACCTTGTACCTGTTGCAAGTTTACACTGTTGCATTCGGCAAGAATGTCATCTTGAGCAAGTCGAGTTTCATGAGAATGAATCTACTACGGTTACACTCATCTTCTAGCTTCTGGAAAAGTACGACTACATGTCCTTCAGCAAGTCAGCACAGTGCACGTTAGAAAAACACATTTAATATGAAACCAGGCAGCTAGGCCTCGACTCATGCTAACTAAGGCCTAGTGAATTAATTAGCAAAACTTTAACGTATAACTCTTAATATTAGCAAAATCATACATTAATACATTATTATTTCATTATTAGTCCATTTCATTAATCAGCGTATATAATGGTGGCCACTACCCGTGGTCACATTTCGGGCTCACGTTAGTAAAACACATTAATACATTTTCTATGCGGCATTATTATGCATTAGTTCATAAACATTTCATGTTAATCTTGATTATAAAAACACACTCTAAAAGGCCTCAACCAATCTCTCCTCCATCTGAATCTCCTCTGATCTTATAGGAATATCCTGATAATAATCATCCTCTTCGGCAAATTGCACCATCTCAAAGTGATAGGAGGAGTGGATGAGTTCAAAGGGGAGCAAACCTGGCAGGTTAATAAAGAAAAGTCAAACAAATAACCTTCTGCACCAGCAGAGACTAGGATGTGGAGGGAGCACCTGCCAAATGACCCCTAAGGCAGAGCCTTGAAAATGCGTAATCACCCTGTTGGGCTTTCAAAAGGGGATAATATTCTTAGACACGTTTGTGTCACACCGCAGAGCTGATCCAAACTGCACGTCGGAAAAAAAAGGCTTCCGCGCATGCGCGCGAACAGAAATAGAAAGAGGACTTCTGTCCTCGGCCACCAGCGGTCGTAAGACTGCATCTAAGAAGACACGTGTGTCATTTAACTTTCTTCTAAGGCGAAGCCCTTTGAATAAGCGCTTCCGATGTGCATGCTCAACAAGGGAAATTGTGTCTTGGTCACACCCGGTTGCACGAGGTGATCGCGCAAAGTGCTATATCAAGTTGCGTTATTGGAACACTCCTCAAATCATGCACAATGACACGCTGTGTTCACATCCCCGCTCCACTCTGCAAGACAATTGCATTAAAACGATAGCGTTAAGAATAAAGATAGAAACAGGGGGAACTTATGCAGCAAGCAGCAAAGAAATGTGTGGGGGAACGCATATGATTGGATATCAGTATGGACTACTAAGGATCCTGGGATAAGTAGTTTTTTGGTGTTCTTTACGTTTTGATTGGCTACTGTTAATTCTCAGTAAAGAAAGAGAAGCATAATCCGAAGCCTCCGGTCCTGACCTAGAATCAAAACAGAGGTCTGCCATGTTTGAAGTATATAGTTGGATGGCAGAATCAGTGTATACATGTGATATGGCTAGGTCCAAAGTCTAAAATCACGGGTGGGAAGTTTTGGTTTGTCTGATGCTGCATCCAGCCCTGC
The DNA here is from genome assembly GCF_031143425.1 of Pleurodeles waltl. Taxonomy (NCBI): domain Eukaryota; kingdom Metazoa; phylum Chordata; class Amphibia; order Caudata; family Salamandridae; genus Pleurodeles; species Pleurodeles waltl. Next base: position 959,219,062 of record NC_090443.1, read on the forward strand.
CAAGTACCACACATCACAGGTTAGAATAATGCATTTTAGTGCTGGTGTCTGCATCACAGCACTAAAATGTTAGGTGAGGCATTATTAGGGAGCTAGCTTTTATGTATGATGAGGAGTTGCAGGCGATTGAGCCTGAGAGGTGGTGGATCAATTCTCAGCAGACAGAACAATTTCAGGAACAGAGAGTGCAGCGAGTCAGACTGCTGTTGCTCAGTGCAATATGACCTGGCATTGCTTCCAAGGGTGGCCAGTCCCGAATCCCTGCCTCAGCCTGCTTGAGAGGCAGGCAGTCTCTGGGTTGGCCAGGAGGAAGGAGTGGCAGGGCAGCATGCACACCGAGGCTGGCACAGGCTGGACAAATTTGACACTAAGGCCCTCATCACGACCCTGGTGGATGGGGGAGAAGTGGCGGTAAAACCGCCAACAAGCCGGAGGAAAATAAAATGGAATTTTGACCATGGCGGTTACCGCCATGGTCATCCGCCACTTCTCCACTCCGACCGCTGGGCTGGAGGCCACTTCTCCACTCTGACCGCTGGGCTGGAGACTTCGGTCTCCAGCCCGGCGGCCGTCACCAGACTGCTGGCGGTATCAGGACCCTGCATACCGCCATGGATTAAAGGTGGTTTGGAACCGCCACGAAATCCATGGCGGTAGGCACTATCAGTGCCAGGGAATTCCTTCCCTGGCACCGATAGGGGTCTCCCCCGCCCCCCTCCCCCACCTCCGAGTCCTCCCCCCACACACCTGCCACCCCCCAAAGGAGGCAGGATCCTCCTCCCCACCCCCAACATGCACATACACACACCCCCTCCCCACCCCCACCCCAACATGCACATACACACACCCCTACACACACACATACACTACAACACATACCCGCACACATACAAACAGATATGCACACAGACCAACCCGCACACATTTCCCATACACACAACATGCATACACGCACTCACACACCTCCTCTACATACTCACACGCACACCCCCATAAACGCACACAACACCCCCCAACCCCCCCCCTAACTGACGATCAACTTACCTTGTCCGTTGATCCTCCGGGAGCAGACGGGATCCATGGGGGCTGCTCCGCCACCAGCTCCCCGTCACCAGAACACCACCACACCGAATCATGGGACGTGATTCGGTGGGCAGTGTTCTGATGACGGGGCGGTGGAGGTGGAGCAGTCTCCACTTGACCGCCAGTATGGCTGCTGGGGCTCTCCGTCCGAAAAAGGACAGAGGGCTGCCAGCAGTCATAATACGCTGTGCGGAAAACCCCCTGCACTGGCGGTCTTCAGCACGGCGGTACGTCGGTGGTCTTTAAAAAAGACCGCTGAGGTCGAAATGAGGGCCTAAATCACTTAGCACAGGTCAGTCCAGGAATGGAGGGCAATGTAGACATGAATCATAACATTGTAAGAACTGTATTATAGAGGCAGTATTATAGTTTAAACTACCATTTATAAGGACGGCTTTTGTTAAATGTATGGCTCAGGGCTGATAAGATGATTAAACATAAACGTTATCTTAACATTCCAGTTTTTTAACATAGCTAGGCTATTTCTCCATAAATTGTCACTTGAAGTGTCATACACTTGGCAGCAGGATGTCACTCATAACTACATTTACATTTTGGAAAGGTCACGCATGCTCAATATGAAAACTTGGCAGCTACGTACATAGGCACAATTTCTATTGCAAGGGGTCCAGGTATTTTTCAATGCGCATGGCCGTAGTAAAGTACAGTGTGTTGATCTGCTCATTAGTTGTAAAGTGTGTGTTGCCTATTGGTAAACAGGAAGTGAGTCTAGCTGGGACAATCTTCAGCAATTTTACAGGTATCTAGTAAGTCAGACAAGGTTTGTGTGATGAATAGTTATGGATATCCTGTGAGGAATGCTGTAATGTATCACCAATAATGATGTGTGTGAATTGCCGTATGGTGCTGTAGGTTGGACAGTTGATGTGCATAGGTGTAGTCCTTCGTAAGTGGCCATGATTAGGCAGTGGCGGCACCCTGGTATTTACAATGGTGGGGGCGGGAGGAGGGATACAATAAAAAATAAATTAAAAAAAGGCACTTTCCTGTCGACGATCTTCTCTCCTCGCATCGTCTCTCCAAGCTCTGACACAGGACGGTCACGGGACCAGGAAACTGCACAAGCCAATCCTGACTCTGGTTTCATGCTATTTGCTGGTAAATAGCATGAAACCAGCATCAGGATTGGTGGAAGCGGGCTCTCTCATCGCTCACAAGAGCGATGGAGCCCTGTGCTTTCTCGAACCCAGCTGTCCTAAGACAGTTGGGTTAGAGAAGTTTAAAGTCGCAAGACACATGGCCAAAAGGGCATGCGCACTTTAAACATGTGCACAGCTCCCTGCTGCCACTCGGCAGCAATTGCCACTCCCTGTCCTGACACTCGGTTCAGGACGGGGCGCTGAAAAATAAAATGGTAATACACAAAGTTTATTTTAATTTTATTTTTCCGTTATGGGGGGCATTTTTGGGGTGGGGCAACGCTCCTCTACCCACGTGGATCATCGTATAGGGAGCACTTACAACCTATGGGATGACATGTGGCAGTATCTCAAATCTGTCATTTCATGGAAAGGAGAAGGGGGCATAACAGAGAATCATGTTTTTTATTACCTCTTCTAATTTAAATGAGGAGTCAGGAGAGAAACGTCACCTTGGTCGAAAGGTTTCTGAAACAGGAAAAATCTGGGTATTGGTTCCTGCTTCACTAGTCATATGTGCAGCCCACTGCCCCTCTGCAGAAGCACAAGGACACTATGAAAGAGCATGCTTCTTCTTCCTTGCAAGGCATATCTCTATGGGGTCAACTTCCCTGGCAGTCGCGAGCTGCAGTTACAAAGCATGCACGGAGAAGTGGAAAGTTTTACTCCTTTTAGTGTGAATGGAATTAGGAAATATAAAGGTTCTCAACAGAAAACGGTGATGGAGCACACATTTCTTATAATTACCATTCAGTTAGTCTGTTTTTCCAAGCTCTTCACATATCAAACACTTTTTCTTAACAAATTCAGACATATTTACAGACAGTCAGATCTGTCTGGTATGTAACATCCCTCATTATCACTTGGAGACAAAACCTTTATCCAGTTTAGTGTTTTTAAAACTCCAGATCCATCATCAAACCATGTAGGAACTCTAGATAACTTTGACACCATGTTAAGGCGACCATTTTAAGGCACAATTTCAGCTCAGGATGCTTTGCCCTCAGGTGTGATTGCCACTGATTTCACAGAGAAAGCTTTGGTTAGATTGCCACAAACAGACCAAGATGTGTGATGGGCAATCCCGCAGCACAAGATACCTGCTCACTTCTGCTAAATACATTTAGGGAGTGATTCTCACCCTGGCGGGCGGCGGAGGCCGCCCGCCAGAGTTCCCCCCTCCAGAATACCGCACCGCGGTCATTAGACCGCTGCGGGTATTCTGGGTTTTACACTGGGCTGGCGGGCGACCGCCAAAAGGCCGCCCGCCAGCCCAGTGTAAAACAACCTTCCCACGAGGACGCCGGCTCCGAATGGAGCCGGCGGAGTGGGAAGGTGCGACGGGTGCAGTGGCACCCGTCGTGAATTTCACTGTCTGCAATGCAGACAGTGAAATTCTTTGTGGGGCCCCCAGGGGCCCCACGACAACCCATACCGCCATCCTGTTCCTGGCGGGCGAACCGCCAGGAACAGGATGGCGGTATGGGCTGTCAGAATCCCCATGGCTGCGCCGCCATGGAGGATTCAAATGGGCAGCGGAAAACCGGCGGGAGACCGCCGGTTTTCCACTTCTGACCGCGGCCGAACCGCCGCGGTCAGAACGCCCAGCGGGGCACCGCCAGCCTGTTGGCGGTGCCCCCGTCATTTTAGCCCTGGCGGTCGACGACCGCCAGGGTTAGAATGACCCCCTTAGTGTCAAAATCTATGTAAAGTCATGCATCTCAGCCAGCTAAGCAGAACTGTCTGATAAACGATTGCTTTTTAAATTTACCATGTCTGTTAGCAATTTATAGGAGGCATCCCTGAATTTATGCCCACCTTAGGGTTCAGCAAACCTTTCTGTTACTTGACTCCATTTTTATTTAGGAGCCTATGCTTGACAGTGTTGTGACCACTTACCGCCTATGTCAGCATTAAAAGCTGCCTGGTTACAGTTTAAAATTGACTGATGTGGCCCTGTCAGACATCATGACAGCCTTCTGCGGACATCACCGGGTCCTGTGCTGTCAGGCTGGAGAAACTCTCTGCCCATTGCAGCCTGGTCTTTGTTTGTTTGCTCTAGACTGTGCAGTTAAATTCGAATTTTACACAATACGTATTGCTTGACACACTCTCGTGGCCAGTGCCAACTCTGTCATTAGACCCATATAGCTCGTGGCAGGCCATAGAGATGTTGCCATACACAAGCTATTTACCATCTAAGAAAATGATGCAGGGCTCTAGCTAATACCCGGAAATATATAATGAGAGAGCACACAAGGGAGGCCCTTGATGAGACAGTCAGGATAAGGACTCTTTGGTCTACCTGGGCCCTGGCGTCCCAAGAGGCAGCCATCCATCCTCAGAACCGGAAAGGCGTGTCCGAGCCAGCTCACCTCTAGAAGGAAGCGTCTGCGGAACGAGTTGCCATCAACTACCCACATTTATTTTAATTGGACAATTTGCTTGAGATACAGGATTTAACACAATAATCCTGTGACACAGTTGATCCCGCGAGGCACTGTCGGGGTCCTGTCCCGCAATCACCTGAGGCTGTCAGCACAACAGAATGTGCCAGGAACAGCAACCACACACACTCATTGAGTCTACACACTGCTAAAGGTTATACAGATGGTAGTGTGTCACCCTTCAGCAAAACACCTACGAAACCTCTGCCACACGTTCCAATACGAGCAGATTCAGGAGGTATGACGCCGCCTATACACCTCAAACAAAGCAGACAAAACAGCAGAACACACTAAATGCACCAACCACACCCGGCCATGCCATCAACACACCACTAAAAGCTATATAGATGGTAATGCATGTGCAAAAACGTTTCCACACAGAACACAATGCAGGAGACGCAACACAGAACAGACACCAGACAAAACAACTGGCACACTAAATGCAACCAACCACATGCTTCCATGCAACCAACACAATGCTAAAGGCTATACAGATGGTAATGCGTCAGTCCTCAGCTGAACACATGCAAAATGACTGACATGCATTCGAACAGAAGCAGGTTCAGGAGGTACAGCACATACAACTCAAACAATGCAGACAAAACAACAGAGCACACTAGATGCACCAAGCACACACACTCATGCAATCTACACATTGCTAAAGCACTCACACAATCTACACACTGCAAAAGGCTATAGTATACATGAACAAAACCTTTGCCACATAGAACACAAGAAAATGCAGCTGACGCAACACGGAACAAACACAAGACAAAACAACAGAACACACTCGATACACCATTCACATACTTTCATGCAATATAAATACTGCTAAATGATATACAAAAGGTAATGTGTCGTTCTTTGTCTAAACACATAGAAAATCCTTCCACACATAACACAACCAAATGCACGACACACAATACAGAACAAACTCCGCACAAAGAAGCAGAACACATTAGATGCAGTAACCAGACGCTTTCATACAAGCAGCACAGCATTAAAGGCTAGATAGATGGTAATGTATCCCTCCTCAACAACACTGAACACATACATAACCACACCCATACATTTGAAAATAGACAAATGCAGCAGCCACAGGACAGACCATACACCTCACACCAATACTTAAAAACAACAGAACACACTATTTGAATCTACGGCTGTCGTTTGCATCCCATCACCCTCAGTACAGTACATCAGATGCAGCAATGAATCTACCAGCTACTTAATAATGTAAATTGCAACAACAGTATCTCACACCAAGCCCTTGAACTGTGCCATGGGCAACTGATTACAACTCCTGACCACCAGAACCAGGACAACACATTCAAAGGTGTTTGATGTCTTTAGAGTGTTTGATGTCTGCAGAGTTGTAACAATCCTTGTGCTCAATGATGCAACCTAAGCCTCTTACACTGCCAAACATAATGCATTATTAAAATTCAACGGGTCAGTAGGTTGTCTCTTTTGGAGACAAACTTTATTCTTGTAATAACTAAGACCATTTAGGGAATCTCCTTATGGCAGTAGATGATGTCAGCAGGTCAACATTAACAATTAAGAATATAGTAAGAAAATGCCCACTAGTGAATATTTTTTTTAATGCTTTCATTTGTTTCTGAACTATTTTATGCTAATCCTGCTGATTTCATCCTCAAGGAGTTAAAATGTTAGAGTTTTTTGGATTGGATGCTCCGTCATTAGGATGGTGGATGTCCTGTGTGCCATATTACAAGCGCATTATAGCCTATGGCACTTGTCATACTGTGGACGGGATACCTGCCATGTTTTTATGAGTGTTCCACCTGCCAAACTCTAAGTGGAGCCTCTACTTACTTAACTCATGTTCTAACCAAATCCACCTTGATCTTTTGGGTCAATGTTTGGTGTGAATTGTATTTGGGCTTTACAGGAGGAATGAACTCTGACTGTCTGAGCTCAGGTAATATTGCCAGTCCCAAGAAGTTTTTGTATAAGGAAAGACATAGCCTACTGAAATCTGGGAAAACGTCACTTGGACTCTGAAAAGGCCCAGGGATTTTAAGATTAGATCACATTTGCTATTTATAAACAAACTATACCTTATATGTCTGGCATTCGTCTGTTGGAGTACAACAGGTGTTTAAAGTAATTCAGGTAGAGGACCTGTGCTACATCAGAACTTTATTCATTCATTTATTCATGTTACCAGCACCTGGAACAGCAAATAAAATCTTGAAAGCTGAAGCTTTAAGGATATGCGTGGAGAGCAAAATTTAGACCCCTTTCAATTGTTTAGTCATTTTTCTGAGTTTGAAATGTATATTAAAATGTAAACCCATAATAGACGATAGGTTATTAAATACGAGCAAAGCAGAACCTTAAAAAGTTAACTTAAAGTCATTACATCAAGTAAGAACATTGATCTTCTAATGAAAAGAAGTTAAAAGCCAAGTATAATAGGTAAGAGGAAAATAATCACTTTAGATTAATAACTACTGACCCACAGATGGAGAATTTAATTGGTTAACAATTATAAAGTTCCAAAAAGTTATCCCAGATCTCTACAGAGGGAAACTTAAAATTGATTAGCAGTTGCATAGTTCCAAAATCTAATCCTAAATCAGGTTAAAGATTTCCAGTTGACCTTGTAGCTTAAAAAATGTGCTCTCCGTTTGTGCACATTTTGCCATATCAATTAGCTAAGTCTTAATTTGCAGGACTGTGGTCTTCTCTGATTGCTCCAGTCGTGTTGTTCTAAAGTTTGTGTCCTTGTATTGCCTGCTGTGCGACAAAAACCCAGTAAAGAAGCTCCTCGGTTTGCCAGGCTTGATGTGATATTTGAGAATATTTGATCAAAGGAGACCCAGGAGAGAAGAAGCACGTTGATCGCATCAGACTAATTATCTATGTGAAGGTAATTGACATGTATTGAGCTTTAAATATTATTCACGACTGATCATCAAGTGCCTTTGACATTGTGATCGGGCTATGACTTTTGAACATCAATATTCTTTAACCTGACGCATGCTAGGATTACAAGTCTGTGATATTTCATATATATATTGTGTGGTTTTATGGATTTATGTTTGATCTTTAATATGACCTACGTTTGTCTCGAATTAATTTAAGAAATCATTATCCATATTATGGTTCACATGAGCTGAAGCTGGTTTCTGCATTAGGATGTAAATTCGAGTAAAGTTAGTACACTGCACTGAGGAAGAGCAGGAGGGGTACAGAAAAATGTGCCACCTGACGATGCATAATATCGATAAGGCGAGGCCACTGATCCGTCTTTTACAAACATGGCTGGAAACCTAAAATCTCTTAAATGCGTGTAGGTATTTGGTTCTGTGGGATAACCTGCAGTATCCAGCGTCAGGTCAGCCTATGGTGAGAGAAGTGTATAAAGGGTTCCACCCAGGCATGTGGTTATCAATGGTATAGCAGGTGCAGTGGCACCGGGACTTAGAGGTCTGAGGATCCCACAGAAAGCCGTAATTTACTACTGATCCTGCAGTCACGGGCCCCATTTTACTTGCTTGTGCTGGGGCCCCTGGCACATTTGCAGCACCACTGGCTGTACCCGAGGCATTCATGCACTGATGATACCCAGGGTTGAGGATAAGCATCTGAAACGCCTGGAAATGCTTGCCACACTAACACTTTTGAATGGGGGCTCATGCCAGCCCCAGTGGGGTCATCAATTATCTCATGGTTGAGGCCATCAATTAACTGTACATGTGTAACTTTCAAATAAGTTTGCATCTGCAGCTACTAATGTTCATAGTAGCTAACATGATTGATGTACGGGGAATAGATGAATCTGCCCAGGATCAGACATATTAGTCAAATGGCAAAGCCGTGATTGCAAATCCGATCTTCAGGTTTCTTAGGAGATCGTCCACATCTCCATTTCAGACTTGGATAAGATTTGATAAACTAGGCCAACTCAGACTCACTCTCTGCGGTAAGACTTGGGAGTTCTGTTCAACCCATCCTAAGACACCGACATCAAAAAGCAATGACTTTAGGGAAATTTTAAAAACAGTTCTTCAGATTTTTTCTTCACTTAATGCGAAAGTGTTCCGCCTTTTTAGGGGCTAAAAGTGTAGCACTGACTGATTTGGAAGTGCTTTGTTTTTTTGCTCGTGAACCCTGTCAAACTTACAACGGATAACGTAAGATAGTTTAGGAAAAGCCGCAAAAGGGGATTTGTAATGGAACCTAATGAAAGCTTGAACATGTCTGCGCGGCCGGGTTAACACAACGACGCAGGCGCGGCGCCAGGCGCGCACCCGCGATTCTCGGGCTGTCTGTTCCGCCCCAGTGAGCGGGAGCGCGGCTCTTTGTGCTCTGAAGGCGGCTTTTCGAGCCATGGCTGCCCGCTTGACAATGCGCCTTGGAGTTTCTCTGGACTATCTTTCTCACAGATGCTGTCATCATTCTGGGGAGTATTATCAGCTTTCTTCTGTTTTGTGTTGTGCAAGCTGGCCCATGCTATTGACATACATGACATTCTAGAAGAGGAAAGTGGAGATAAAAAAAAAAAAAATCAGGAGAATGTAATTCCCCCATTGACTTCTATTTAAGCAGAGGCAGTTTCAGGCGTGAGACAGACACAATAAATCAGTTTTTTGGCTTAAAAAATCGAAAGTCTCCTGCCTGATATGTGCAAGGACTTATACCAGAAAATAGGAAAGGATGTATTGTCGAAATTGTAGTTGAAGGCACAAATGTGCTCTTGACTTTAAGACTATTAGAGATTACCAACATTGTAGTGTCCAGGAGGGCATGCCACGGTACAGCTCCGCTCCTCCAAGAGGGTTGTCCCTCCCACTTTGGACCACATCCTTCCCTTACTTGCCATCACCTGCCCAGAGACCCTGTCAATAAAATGGAGTTGGGCGCTCGTCTTCTCCTTCCAGTTGTCATGTAATCATAGAGTGGGTATTCTTCAGTCCAATGCAGTCTCCATGGCACACAATTCTTAAAATACATCACACTGTGATGCTCAAAACACTGTCTGGCTAACAAGTTGTTGAGATCCAAATGGTAAAACAAGCATTGGTAAGCCAGTAGGTCTCGACTTTGAAATCTATTGACTTTGTCAATATTTTTTAGCCTTGCTGTACAGCATCCCGATGGGGTAAAGCATAGCTAAATATCAGCCATGTCATTTTGTAGGCCCTAGGCATGCACACGCTTACATCCACTTTATTTTTCTTTTTATTTACTTTTCTGAGTTGGCTTTGCCACAAAAAAAAAAGTGTGTGAAAGTATTTTCTGAAGCATGAATGATGGTGGGGCAACACAAAGTGACTGGGGGGGAGAACAACACAGAGAGCTGGGAACCGCAGTGCAGGGATGGGCCGCAGGAGCAAAGGGTGATAGAGATGCAGGCGGTGGGTGGGGAAGCAACACGGAGGGTGGAGGGGCAGAAGCAACATGGAGCACATGAGTGGAGAGGAGACACAATGGGTGAGAGATCAATGTGGGGAAAGGACATGAGAGTGAGTACAACATAGAGAGGGAGCAGGGAGATGCACACTGGCACCAGAATAAGTACACAAGGTAGACAGCTGGAAAATACATGCATTCTTGTGGAGTACTTAAACAAAAAAAAAGAAAACAATATAGCGTTTGAAACGGAAGGAGTAGAAGCATAGAAGCCAGCCATTCAAAAGAGATGGTAAAGAGGCTATGCTCCATGGGACAAGCAAACACAAGACTGAAAAGCAGGGACGCTAATAAGATCCAGGCAAAAGAGAGTGACAGAAAAGCCAACCACTGGTAGGAAATGGGAGGGCTCCAAGCCACTGCATGTTCTTGGTAAGCCCACTAAAGGTCTTTTGCATTCAGCATTGTCTGGTAAGCTCCACCTAAACAGGGTCAAATACCACCACACAAATAGCATTTCTGAAATAAAGTACCCAATAAGTAATTGCATCCGTCTAGCTGTTTTTCCTACTGCAGTCGTGGCTTACAAATAGCACCGGATTGTTCTTGGTCAGGCAAACAGATGAGTGAGCAGGGTTCGGCGGGTCTATAGACCAGTCTGGCTGTGCCGTATGACAGGGGAAAGTGTAGACAATTTTTTAGGTCAGTTGGCGGGTTTTTACTGTTGAGTTCACTGATATTACTACAGACGTTGCCGGTAGCAAGGCCACATGTACAGTCTCTCATACTTTGCAAAAAATCTATACAGTGTGTAGCTTTGAAAGTTCAAAACTGCCCAGATTTGCAGAAGTTGGCTCCTTTTTAAAATCTCTGATTTGCTAATGGGGGCCTTTTTATTTCGGTGCTATTTCTGTCCTAGTCTGACCTTGTGAGTGAGTGAAGTTTGTGCTTAGTATCTGATATATGCCAGAGGTAAACATGGAACAAATGCGTTTGTGCCCAAGTTAGGAGTGGTGCTTCAGTCTAAATGACCCTGGACCACAAACGGATGAAGGTGATGTGCCCTCAGCCTGCAGCTCTTCCACTTTTATAGTTGGAAACGTCATACTCCTACATACTTAATAAACTGAACAGAGAATCTCAGCCTTGGTAGCAACCTGTTTCTTTAACAAGCAATGCAAAAGTGGCAGATGGCTCCTTTAGTTATAAACATGATACAATGGGAGGCGAGTGGGCGAACCCAGGACGGGGGTTTGAGGCTGGGTTTCAACCAAGACTGTTTTTTTGTGAAAACAGTCTGCAAACATTGTTGGAGTTTTTTTTTCTTCAGGCTGATGTCGTGGGATCCCAGACACTTCCCATCTCCAAAGGCTTAATAAAAGCATCCCCTATAAAGTGATCCTTGCTTTAAAGGATAATATTTATGTGCTGAAGACGTGCGTCTCCTAATGAGGAGAATGTGTGTGTCTGCAGCGCGTGCACCTGTCTTGGAAGGGGGCTGCATAGTGAGGGCATGGGATGCAGGTTCTGACGCTTTGCACCAATATGCTTAATACATTGCTTGAAATGGGCTTTTGCTTGGAGTCAGTAATATAGTGTGATATAGAGGGCTCCCGCCCCTCAGCCGCTCCCCGGTGTACCCAGGGGCTGTCTTATTGCTAGGCAACAGTAGGCAGCTGCCATCTTCAGTACCAGAAGGTAACAAACAGATTGCCCAAGCAGCTCTGCTCCCTCAGATACCTTGACAACTTGCACCACACCCGTATGAACTTTGTGAGACAGGAACTGGGACAGAGTTCATGATGGGCCTAGAGATGTTTCGCTTTAAAAAGCGCTATATAGGTGCCATCCATCTAACCATCCATGGGCCTGTGAGCCTCTGACCAGGCAAATTGCCTGTAGGCGAATATATGTTTTTAGGCGAAAAAAGTACAATAAAATGATGTCCAATTTTCACCAGACTAAATTCAAACAGAGATTGAACTCTGAGAGGTATAGGTATTTTGTGCAAGAGCCGGTATGCAAATTTTCAGTGTGTAAAGTTATTTTCATTGATTGGTCAGTTTTTTAAAAAGAGGAACAAGAAAAATAACGAATAACAGATAAAGGGCCTGATTCTAACTTTGGAGGACGGTGTTAAACCGTCCCAAAAGTGGCGGATATACCACCTACCGTATTACGAGTTCCATAGGATATAATGGACTCGTAATACGGTAGGTGGTATATCCGCCACTTTTGGGACGGTTTAACACCGTCCTCCAAAGTTAGAATCAGGCCCAAACTGTCTCCATTTCCCCTTGCTCTCATAGTCACCATGCTGAGAGTGTACCCCTTATATCAAACCCACAATACCAGTGGGACAGAATATAGAGACTAAAATATCGGAAAAAAATCAACAGGTAAGTATGTCTAGATTTTCTATACCTAACTCTACATATACGTATCTACACGCTACATACGTTTTCAAGGTATGTAAATAAGGCATTAGGAATAGTAAATCTGTACTTCCCTATGTGCACTTACCTTTCGATATTTTGTTCCTTGTTATTCTGTGGTTGATAGTCTTCTATCTTGATGTTGGTGGTATTGATAGTCAGTAGTAAAATCATCCTTAGGATCCATTTCCTGCATGCATCTCCCTCAGGCACCCACTCTATGACCACCCCCCCTTTTCCAGAAAGGATTTCTAGGGCTCTCAGCTGTCTTGGACAAGTCGAATCCCTGTAATCTCTGCCAAGCAAGCATACCCATATGCATTAGGCCGGAAATAGTTTTCTTTAGCCCTAGGATATATAGCAGACTATATTACTGATCAGTGGGGGCACACGCGTATCCCAGTTGCTCATGGCCATAATCAACATCCCAAAGAACAATGACTGTGAGATTTCTACTTCCTGCCATCCCCTGTACATATCTGGCATTCACTCTAACAGGACACTTGATGGGGAAGCTGTAGGTCTTACCCCTATGTAAGATCGTGCAAGGTAAGCTATAGGTCTTACCTGCTCTTAGGCTGTCAACACCCCCTCCTGGAAGGTCTGCAGGTGTTTACAGGCTCAGAGTGAGAGATCAGGCCAATGCTCTCTCATTCACGCCAACGCAAGGCTGGTCTTCTCTTAATGACAGCATTGAGGCTCCTCTGCGTGTGATACCATCTGGAATGGATTTTCAAACTGGATTCCATCCTCCGCCAACATATTACATAGTAATTATTCCCACCACCTTCCAGGCTCCCTGACAGCACCATCTCACTTTGTTTTTGATGCCATTAGGATTCTAAAATTCAGGACAGTAAGCGCATTGACATTTAAAATGAGTTGGCAATGTATCAATTAAGGCACAGTCAATTAAAAAAGTCCCTAGTGAGCCAGTGGTTTGAGTGTCCTTATGGTTTTGATTATGGTAAGAGATGAACAAGATTTTAAAGAATTTTGAGTAAGAGGAGACTCTTCGTTTTAACTGAGGATTCTAGGAGGGACTTCAAATGTGGCAACCCACAGGAAAGGAAGGTCTTCAAAATCGTTTATATTCTGGTAAGTTGGTCAGAAGATAAAGGATAGGAGCATGGTAAATGAGGTTCCTACATCAGTGGTTCTCAACCTGTGGTCTGAAGACCCCTGTAGTCCACAACATTTGATACAATTAAATAAATATTAACAGTTTAATAATGTACATATAAATAAAAAATAAACTTTGAAAGTTTTATCACGCTCTGTAAAAGTGAGAGAATTTGAAATTGGAAGCTAAAAGTTAAAGTTAGTACCCTGATCGTAATTCATGGGCCCAGCGCAATACAGCAAAGTGAATCTAGTATGTGCGCTTGCAGGCCTCAATTCGAGCAGCACTGGTATGCGCTGATAAAAATAAAGCACGCATTAGGAGCAGAAGTGATGAAGCTGTATTCCAGATTCTAGTACATCACTTCATCTTTTACAAATACAACTACATTTTGAAAAGCTCCAACCTTCTTATTAGAATTTCGATTTTAGCATATTTATTATTAGTGAAGCATACACAATGTTTTATAATTTCTGTATTTGTTTGATGTAGACTTGTTACTGTTTATTGGTCTGAGGTTCAAATCACAGAAAGTATTGTTTTATGTCCACTGACAAGAGTGTTATCTTTGAGTAAAAGAGTCAGAGGAAGTAGCCAAATAATTAATTTGTAATCAAAAATGTGCCGGTGCCCAAAGCTCTCCTCTGAAACACGCACCTGATGCAATTAAATGTGCAAGCACAGACTACTGAGGCAGTGTAATCCTGAAGCTATCTCGGGCCTCTTTAATCCATTTACAGCCACTCCCTGCTCCTTAAACTCACTCTTGCAGCTTTCTCCCTTTGTGACAATTTTCAGTTTTTCTCTTCCTCCATCTTTCCCATATGTGTCTTTTGCTTGCAGTAAATGCTTGAGGAAGAATAATAGGTGCCGGCCCTCAAAAAGAAGTGCTGGTGCATCGCACCGGAAACCATCGGCTCAAATTAAGCACTGAAGTAGCCTCTTTTTTAGGTCGAGCATAGCAGCGCACATGTGGTGCTTTTCCAACGTGTTGGTATGTATCTGGACTTTTAACAACGCCCACCTCACGCCCATCACTATCACTCATTCGTGGGCTTGGCCTTCAAAAACTTTTGATGACATTGGTAAATTGTTTACGTTTGTCCCTCCTTGGAGAGGTTTTGTTACCGCCTTGGCTATCGCCCGTTACATGGCTAATTGCACTTTTGCCGATAAGTTTGACTGCGAGCGAACTTCTTTTTCCTTTTGTGACTTTCCTTATTGCTGATGCTCATGGTGGCCGTGGCACTGTGGATTGGCTCACTTAGGTGAAACTGTTTTACTTTTGATTTTTAAGTTATGTGCAAGAAAAGCCCGGTTAGGAGTTTACAACGGTAATGGCTCTAACTCGGCAAATGCGAGACCCATTGCATTGCAAATGTTTGTTTAGTGTCTTCCTCTTTTTTTGTCTCTTCCGTGCAATTCATGTTTTTTTTTAAACTTTTTTCTGGGTGTCTCATTCACACAGATTTCATCTATCATATTTGTAAGTAATTGTAAGTTTCTTTAATATTCAGACTGTCCCAATTTGGGAACTGCCTTTAACTTCTGAAACACGAAGTGAACTCGGATAACAGTGCTGAATATAATGTGTAAAGATAAAAACGACAAGGTTGCATTTTCTTGTTGATCTAAAGTAAAAGAAAATGCTACCATCAATTTTGTACCATTTGCTGCTGGAAAATACATGAACATCACGGTTTCAGTACTCTTGAGGTAATTTAATGTTTTAAAGATCAAATGACGATCAGAAAAAGAACACCCTTCATAAAAAGTGTTTCCATATAAGCTAAAATATTATAAATAGTGTTTGATTGAAGTTAAAACGGTAGATGTGGAACAAATAACTTTTTTTAAAAAAGGTTTGTCTCTTCCCTGTGATCTGTTGTGCAGTTGAGTGTTGACAGAACACTGCATTGCAGAGTCCAGAGGCCCAGTTTAGACTGATAATATTGGACACCTAAACACTCCCTGGGGAACACTAGGAGAGCAGAGGTTTGCAAGAAAAGCTTGTTGGAAGCAACCCTCTAGGAAAGAGTGGGTCTAGTCCATGGCTTCTCCACCAAATGATACCATCCTTTACAAAATATTGATCTGGTGGGCATGGCGTAGAATACTGTGTGGATCCGAGTAGTCCAAAGTGAGCCACCCTGCCAGTATCAGGCACGGCACATCATCCTTTCAAAACAAACAAGTTAATTTTTTCAATGCTGTGTACAGAATGGAACTCATATGAAGTAACATTGGCATTTCCTTGGTCCAGACTATGTTGTTGTTCTGTAGATGATTGACTGTTACCTACAAAATCATTTTTTCCTAAGATACTCCATGAAAATGTTTTGGTTTAGTCAAGTGTTTCTTTTTTGACTGAAGATTGTTTTATATATTGTTGTTCCACAATCACCATTGAGGGATTAATAATGGGGCGAATGTGAGAGCCAGTCGAGTAGGCTAAAGTTTTGACTCAGGAGGTTTAACAAATCTTCTTTACAGAAACTGGTTTTCTCATCCAAGGTGAGCTTGTGGACCTTTCTGTTGGACAATTTAGTAAAATCATTATAGGAGACCCAGACGCCTAGAAAAAATTGATCCTTTACAAAGGTGTTCATGTGAGGACTGATAATTGAACATAATGTCCATATCTGAATTGGCCACAGGGATGGACAGTGCATGAAAAATGCTAAATAGGTCTCAGGAGGGAGTTGATAGTTCTTGCATTTTTATGGAAAATAGGTTTCTCAGGCAACTATAGTAATTTTGTGGGGCATCTGGGGATAATGTACTGGGTCTTTATCCACCAGTCATCTAGATCAATTTCATATAATGAACTGCCTTACTGATGGTTCTTGTGAAGATGTGCAATTATTTAGTCTACCACAGTGACTCATTTTTGTATTATGTTGTAATTATTAGTTGGGGGATCACATAGATCTATGAAGGCTTATTTAATGTAGTAGAGTAATTTGCACAATCTGAGAGGCAACAAGGTGAGGCACAAAGTTCAGCAGGTGGCGGCCCTAAAGCTGCTCAATGTTTTATGATTCAAAGAAAGTTTTGTTAAGGCTTTGGAACTTGAGAGAGACCAATTTGGTGGTTGTCAATTGAGGATTAAGTGAGTAAGAAAGAAGAGCAGTTAAGTGGAATAAAAATGGAAGTAAAGTTAAAGCTGCAGGAGAGTATGTGATCTAGAGAATGTTAAAGCCTCATGTTGCAGTACATATGTAATGCTAGAGCTTGGAAACAAATAATTGAGTCTATAAGATGGCCAAAGTGATTTAATGGGAGCCATTGAAATCATCTTTTATTTGAGCAGGAAAGTTTGAACCGTAAGACTGACTAGAAGTCATGAAGCAGAGGAATCACACCTTTCTTTGTCTCGGCTAATTTGATCATGATCTTAGAGGCCACAGACTAGGTGATCAGTCAATACATGCAAGATGGAACTATGGAGAAGAATGCATTAGAGATAAATAATTCAGTTCTCTCCTCTAGCTTGTTGGACCAGTCAAAGGGATTGATGCTATAATTTTATGGGAATAAGCTGACTGTTTGAGGACCCGAGAGTTCATGGATTGAGCCACATGGAGGTCAGTTTTCATACCTCAAGAAGCGTGTGAAACTTTGCTATGTGAGCATTCAGGGAGAAACAGTTGTTCGTTAGTTGTTTGTAATTGAGTGTGATTGATAGAGATAATGGGGTCTTTTTTGGGATAGTTTTAGGATCACCACTGTGTCTGGAAGGGGTTCTTCTCCTAGTTTCTCTATGTTTTTATTGAAATGGTATGCAGATATGAGTCACAAAGTGAGGGTATGGATTAGTGTGTAGTTGTGACTACCATAGACTGAGAATTAGCTAAAATGAACAGCAAAGAGCAACCTAGCTCACAGAGCATGTTAGAATGAATTGCGAATTTGACTGAGTTCATATTGGCCTCAACTGAGAGTTAAGATTAGGTTAATTAACTGCACAATCTCGTCGTAATACGGCGGGTCGTATATCCGTCACATTTGGGACGGAGTAATCCCCTCCGCCTAAGTCATAATTAGGCCCATAGTCTTGAAACTCTATTCCTCTTCGACCAATTGAACCATGAGCCTGTCCCTTTGAGAGAACATTGTTCTGCTGCCTGGCCCAGGACCTAGTCAGGAGCTGCCTCTGCCTCTGTGCAGGATACCACTGCTGGTAGAATACAATGATAGTACATGACTGAACTGACTGTAGGCTGAATTGGGATGGCTGACTAGCTCCCTCTGTTGCTGTTCTGAATCTCAAATACCTTAAGTCTCTGATGCCCCCTTTCTCTACTTTCTTCTCAGTCATTCAATATCCTTTCTGCAACCACGTCACAGTGATGAGCAGATGTTTTGCCTCTTCCTTTTTGCTTACAACAGTTGCTGTCGAATCTAGAACACATTCGGTCTTCAATGCTGGACTTTATGAGGAACAGAAGATGAAAAAGAACACAGATGGCAGATGATCAGTTTAGATGAATCTGGTCATAAACTTGGAAACAGTCAAGGGAGTGACTGTTCTCATCATCTTGGTTGGTATAAGTGGAAAAGCTTTGAAAAAGGCGTACGTTTTGGTTAGATATATTCTTCCCAGTATTATAGTTGGATGGAAATTAACTTGGTCTGAGGTGTCTGATCAGGTAATGAAAGGTAAGATGTGGCCTTTATATTTGTTTTTATTACTGTTGCAAGACAGGCAACTACACCTGTTGCATCGCTGACAGGAGCCTTTCTTTCTCTATAATGATACAGCTCTTTAACAATACAAAATGTGCTGGCTGAGATATTCATCTCCCTAATTCTATCAAGGATTTACTTTTTTAAGGGTGTTTCAAATGCATATTAGAAGTTTCCCACTCCTCCTAGTGTACATGCTATTATCTAGTAGTATACTGTTCCTAGCGACCCCAAATTGGAGCTCGCATACAGGCCTCTACAGTTTGTATCGTTTCTTGGCTAGGGGATTTTATTGGTGGTTATTAAAGAGCCTCTGCCTGTGGGACATCCTAATAAGGGTGCAGTCAGGTATTGGCTCCCCAACTCATGTGCTGCAAACCTGGTCCACTGTTGTATACCAGAGAGCACCAGCATCTGTTTAATGAAGTGTATCAGACCACCCAACTTGCATTGTGTGATGAACAGTATAGCCAATCCTTCCAAAATATAATCTTGTTTTTTTTAACCATATTAATATTTCAAATTGGTGACTTCAATATTTGTTCTTTCTTAGAAAAGCTATCTATGAGAAGCAGTTTTAATACTTCACAGGTGGGATTGGTTTAGGATTTTATTAACTGTCTAAGGTTCAGTGTCATGCACACAGGGTCATTTATAGTGAAGATTTTGTAAGTTTGTCTTTCTAACTCTTGATATATACATTTTTTATCAGTACCATGCTCCTATGCTCAATAATGTTTCAAATTTATTTTGAACCAAAAGCGGAACAATATTGAGCAAAATTGGAAAAAGTCACTCTCCTTTCTGTTTTAAGCCTCACGAGTTTACTCGCAGAGGCTTTTTTTTTGTCTTTAAAGAGAAACTTTGACACAATGGAGTTAATGTTTTAAAAAAGGCCAATGGGAATTTAATATGTTACATTAATAACATAAAAATTGATCACTGGAAGAAACTTCATTTTAATTGTGCAATTCTACCCCACGAGGATAAGAATTAACAAGACAATTTATCTGAATAGATCTTAATTTTGCTATAGATTTCTCAGGAATTAACTCTTCTACCACCTGAAGTGGAGGTGAATACTATCTCCCGCAATATTTATTATTACTATCACTACAACTCCGCTCAAAGTTTTTGAAAAATTCTTTAAAACAATATTTGTTAAGTGGAAGAGCCTCAGAATTTTTGACATTTAGTTTTTAGCCCAATACTGCAGAGGGTTTTTTAGTTCTCAAAAGAAAGCAGGTAGAGTAGACTCTGGCTTGGAGACATTTAACAAAATATCACCCATATAAGAAGAAAATGTCAATTTCCAGATAAAAATGAAGTCTGTTTAAGCCTTTCCAAAAAAGGGCTCCTTTTCTGGTATCACTTCTCATTGATTTGAGTGTCCTTATGGTGTCATCCTCAAATAGAAATGATGAGAGGTAGCACCATTAACAGAAAATGAAGTTCTTGGTGAATTATATAACACAGCAATGAAGCTCAAGAAATTTGATCCAAAATCCATACAATCTTAATGCATGAAATCTGAAACCCCATTGTAAATTATCAAATGCCTTTTTAGCATCAAACTTAAGAGTGGCCGTGCTGTAGGAAGTTTTGTAGATTATGTTAAAAAACGTACTAGAATTATCAGTGTTAAAACCTCCTTTCACAAAACTGACTTGCTTTTAACTAATCAGTTCCAGAATTAAATGCACCATTCACCATGCCGACAATCTTGCATAAATTACAATCTAAATCAGTTAACAAAATATTTCTGTAATGTTTACAAACAGGGGGGGTCCTTATCTCTTTTAGGTATCAAACACAACATGGCTTCCATAGATAAACCTTCAGCTTTCCTTATAGGCCCATTAGCTTGGGTAGCAAAACTTTCAAGAGCTGCAGGTAAAATTAAGTCGTAAAACCATCTGGGCCACACGTGTTGTCCCCACCAAGATTTCAAAGCAGCTAGAAGATCTGAAGCATGCATACCCTTTTCTATCAAATTCAGATCAATCCTAGCAGCAGGCCTTCTATGTATACCATGAAAATACTGATCAATATCTTCTGTGGCAAAACTTGTTTTTCTGGAAACAATAAGGATTCATGAAACCTGGCAAAACATCCCGAAATGTATTTATCTTTAAATGTAGACCTTCATAGTTCTAAAGCAGTCTTGATATTAGATCTTTGTTTTTTAACTTTTAAGTAATTGGTAGTAATTGTTAATTCTCCAGAGTTATTTTGGTCCCTTTTAAAGTTGTCATTTCACTTGATTCATATAACCTGGCAAAACATGCACAAATATCTTTATCTTTAAATGCAGGCCCTCTCCATTTAAAGCAGTCTTAATATTAGATCTTTGTTTTTTTAACTTTTAAGCAGTTAGTAATTTTCCAGATTTATGTGGGTCGCTGTAAAACTTGGCATTTCTCTTAAGAATGTAACCTCATGGCTTTCTGTTGATCTTTCATGAAATTCCATTTTAGCTTTTGCTCCACTATCTAAAGATTCTTTCATATTGGCTGTAGAAAAAATGTTCAAGGTTTTTTCTGAGCTTCTTTCTCAGCTAACTTCTCCTACAAGGAACATATAGTTAATTGTGTATTCTTTAGCTATAGCTTTAAGAGAATCCAATGAATAATTAGTCAGAAATATCCGTCTGTGAATTCCTTTTTTTTAACAAGTTGGTTTATTGCAGTTTTTTGTCAACAAAAACGGCATTATGCCAACAAATCAAACAGTGAAGCAGAGCTACATTGGCGTGGTAGAGCGCTATACATAATTCCAGGATGTACTATAACCCTTGATAGGGCATCTGTACATTTTTTCAATTCAACAAAAAATGGAGAATCAAACCAAAGTGAATTATTAAAGGGCCATTTTCTAGAATGTGTCTTGTTTAAAAAAAAGTCAGGGTCTATAACTTGTGCTAATCTATTGTTCAAAACATATGATCACTAGTAGATTGCTATTGGCGAGAAAGAGAGTGAAATATGTATTAATTACTAAAAGGATTAAACATCCTTCAACCGCCAGTAAGTCCTCATCTCAGAATCATCCCCTTAAAAGCTTTTTGCATAGCACTAGGTACATATTTAACTTTAGAGTGTCTGTCAATGAGAGGATCAATTAATTGTTTGAAATCTCCTTACATGACAAAATGATCTGGTGCATAATTCATCATATTATCTCAAACAGAAACCACTTTGCCAGTAGGCTAATAGCCATTAATAATGCCCACTGGTTTGCTGTTAAACAAATACATTTAAAAATATCTGCCTCTCCATCATCTCGTTCCTCAGAAAACTACTCCACATTCAAGATTTATGGCCTAATACAGCAACCCCTCTTCTTAGAGCTTGATGAAGAGTGATAAATAGCACAAACCTAATTTCTTTTTGATTTGCTAGGAAGTGCTGCTGTTCAATGTGTTTCTTGTAATAAAGCAATATGACATTTTAATCTAGATAAGTGAAATAACGCCCTTTGTCTTTCACTGGGTTATAATCCCTTTACATTTTAAATAATTACTCTTAAATTATGAACGATAATATATAGTTAATATGGGCCTGCATATGGAATCTGTATTCAAAATATTCTGGCAGTAAAATATTAGGACATTAACCTTGAAAAAAGAGAATGGAACACTAAAAGAAAAAACATTGAAAGAAGACAACAGAGAGAGATCCCTACCGGATACTACATGTTAGAATATGCACTGTGACATTGATCTTGAACGGCCACGCCTATAAAAATGAAATAACAATACAAAGGTTTTAAATAAGATTGATGAGCCATCACATATTGATGTTGTACTATCTGAAGCATAAATAACATCAAATAACATGGGGGGGCAAAATCAGCAAATAAAAACTTGCACAACTAGAACACAAACAACATAGAAAAGACAACACTGACAAACTGACTTACCTATCGTAATATGAGAGAGCATGTGAGGGTTGAATCATCGAAGGAACACGTGTCACAAAGAAAGACATAACGGAACCTCGACAGTGCTATTAACATAAATAAGAGACATCTGAAAAACACAAACAGAAATTATGTAGTAAGAATACATAAAAAAACATAGTTATGCATATTCAAAGTCATGAAATATTTAACCACAAGTTATCAAGGTTTATCAGTATCAATTTCCTCTCTGTTACGCATATAAAGTTCATATGTTTATTTTCATCACAAAGTCTTTCCTCTATAAGTTACTTTGAAGAAACAAGGATGTAACAAATGCAATCTCACGTTTCATGGAGCGAAGAACTGGACACATAACCAAGAACTCTTTTTTTGTGGCCAGCAGACATTGACACATTCTATGAAAAGAAACAAGACCATAATGTTTGCCTTTTCAGTTTAGATGCTGACAACATTTTTGTGCAAACTAATAAACTGTAAAAATAATAGAATGATTCCTTTCAGTCTGAGTTCTCTAGCTCTATCTCTCTATGCTTTCTGGATATTTAACTCAGACGCATCTACTAAGCCCACTACTTTAGGAATGTTAGTTTTCAGAATACAGTGTGTGACACATTGTACTTCAGGAATACCATGCATTTTAAGATTATTTCTTCTATTCTTGTCCTCCAAATCCTCTGCTTGTTTGTTGTAAAAGATTCTCTAAAGTAAATGGTGAAGATCTGACTGGGGAAGAGGGATTTTTTAAATCTTTTGTTTGCTCCAAAATTACCTTTCTTGCATGGGCTCCTGAAGCTTTGATGTGTGTGGAACTCTTACTTCAATTTTTCTCACATAGCCTTCTTTCTACTTGGGGAAAGCTGATAAATCAGACTTAAAACAGCTGAATGCAAATCTAATATTAGATATGGAGTTTACCCTTTTGTTCTGCCCATATATGAGATGTAGAAATATTTTTAAAAGGCAGTTAAATACATGCTTATACCTCCACAAAACTTCAGAAAACATTCAGTTATAGAAATGTCCTCACTTTAGATTAATTGGTAAATGACTAGTATAACTGGAAAAATGTACCATGAAACCCACAAAAATATAGTCTCTATGCCAGTAGAATCCTAAATTCATTTAGGGACCAAGATTACAAATGTTTAAATATTTTCTTCATAAAAGAATTTCCATATCAGCCCAAGAACAGAATGGAAGACCTCCTGTGACCATAATAGATAGCAATCCTGTACCTCCTGCCACTGCAACCGCCATACAAAATGGTGGGTGAGGCCAAGCAATGATGAGAAAATGCCTTTCGTGGTAGATCTAGTGTTCTGATGTTATTTTTTGCAACATCTTAAGAGGCAGCTGCACCTACCCACCTCTACACGTCCTCCACTCATTGGTATTGGGAGAAGACTCTTGCAGCACTGCTCTGCCTGCTCATTTCTTACGAGCCACTGTGGTGCTCCAGCATCAGGTGACCATATTCACCTACCTCACGCCCCTGCACCGCTAATATTAATGAGGTAGACATCTGTCTGCAGGGGGGTTGTAATCCCCAGGGTGGCACTGCTTGCAGCACTACCCTGGCGGATTAGGTCCGCCAGGACCGCCAGACCCTCCTGTGGAGGAGAACTAGCGGTGCTGGTGGTCCAACCGCGGCACAACCGTTGCGGTCATAATGTGGCAGTCAGACCGCCGCCAAAGCGATCGGACCACCGCTTTGGATGCGGTCAGACCACCACTGCGACGGGTCCTAATGACCCCCATAGTCTTCAGTATGAGGGATATTCCGGGGACGTATATAAGGAAGGATCAGATTCCACTTTAATGCCTTACTAACCTTATAGTTTGGAATTATTCCTCGTTTCTTATGGACAAGGGTATAGACCCACAGGCAACCTTGGATGAAGGGAATAATTTTGTGAGTGCTCCTCTGTTGATTATTAGGTCTGCATAGTATTAAATCCTGAGATCTTTCTTGAAGTATTTCTAGGTGGTGCTTGCCCTCATTGCAACAATAAAGGAGGTCTACTCCCTGAAAGTGCTTACCAAGAAGTATTGCTTGCAGCAAAGCATTGCTTCAGAATTATTTGATTTTCTAAATGAAAGGGTTTCTCAGAAGAGAGAATCTATGTTCTCCAGTGATCAGAAAACTCCTGAGATGACTAGTGTGCATGGCACATAAGTAGTGGTCCTTCATCTAGAGTCTTGTGAATAATGCAGGCAAGCTTCTTACCTCAATGGGAAGTAATTTTAGTGTGATTGGGATTGGGAAAATGTGTCTGAACTTCTGGCACCAGAAATTAGTCTGGTTGCCACGTTGAGGTATACTATTAGTGTGGTCAGGTGTATTTGTTTTAGTAAGGAGCTGCTGTAATTGAGTTGTGAGTGTATCATCAACTAGACAGCTGTTGTAAAGTCTTCTGTAGGGATGAGGGACTTGATCCATCAGAGGAGTCTCAAATGACAGGGGCCTCTTTGGTTAAAGTGTTGTGGGCATGTCGTTTTTGTCTAAGATTAATCCAAGGGATGTTGTGTTATCAACACTAAAAGGTTTGCAGCCAAACTTTCATTGCATCAAGGCAGTTATGCACAGAAGTGAAGGAGAGAGCAATCAAACCTTAGTTTTCTGGGGATTCATTTTGAGATGGTGTTGAGACGTTCACGTCTAAAGATTCCCTAGTGTTTTTGTAAGACTGGCTTAGTCCTGCAGGGTGGAATCTTTCATGATGAGTATCATTAGAGTATAGATGGAAGCAGATGTTGGATTATCTTTGGAAGCAGATCAGGAATTCCATGTACTATTTTAAAAGCATCAAGGGCAAGATAGAGTCTTGACAGTCACATTGTTGCGGGGGCATGGGTCTGGAGAGATAAAGTTTTATAGTCTAGTTTGCTGTGAATCATTTATGAGGCAGGATTCAAAGCATATCAGGACTGTGTCACCGATGTCCATTTGTTTACTCAGGTTTTTTAGCAAAGTGGCATGGTTGCTGTGTCAAAAGTGGTTGATGGGTCGAGAAGAAAGAAAAAGCATGGTTATTCAGAGCCAGCTATACACAGTTTATCATCAACCATTTGTAGTGCAGCTTACTCTGTACTTGTTTCATTAAAGGTTATTTCAGCATTGAATTTTCTTGTGTGCACAAGCTGCCATGGGGCAGTGCAAAAGTTTCAGGTTATGAAACTTTAGACATCCAGTTTTGCCTGTGCTAGCAGGGTACAGTACCAGATGATTGCCATCATATTTCATCTAACTTAAATGTAATAAATATCATTTAGGAAAATATTGTCTCATTGGAGGTAATGAAAGAATATGCACCCAGTGGGATGATATTTATGGAAACAATATTCAGATCACAGTATTTCTGTCAGGCAATATTTGTGTCCACATTATTCTGGCATACAACAAGCAGGACGGTCCCACAAAATAGCAGAATAAGGCACCAGGAGAGAGTTTTACTTTTTTGTCCACGTCTAGTCTAAATGGCCTTTATTTAGGTATCAACAAAGATTGCATTTTGTTCTTGGTTTGAGTTACACTGGGCTAAAGTGTTTTTCCATGTTCATTTTAAAGGACCATACTCTTGTTATTAATGTGGTTTGCGATGGGATGAAGTGTTCCTCCAAGTTTATTTTAAATAAAGTGTTGGTTCAAGTCTATTTTAAAAGGCCATCATTGTGGCTTAACATGGGATGAGGTGTTAGTCCAAGTCTATTTTAAAAGACCTCGCTCTTTTTATAGCTTATAGTTGGCCCAAGTCTATTTTGAAACGAGACTCTCTTATTCGTGTACTTTTTGCTGGGCTGAAGGGGTGGTCGGAATATATTTTAAATAGCCTCATTATGAAGTGATGGACAAAGTCTATTTTAAAACGCCTCATTCTTGGTATCATTGAGGTTTGTGATGGGGTGAAGTGTTGGGCCAAGTATTATTTAAAATGCCACTCTCTTGTTACTAGTCTTATTTGCACTGAAATGAAGTATTGGCCCAGGTCTATTTTGAGAGTCCTCACACTTGTTATCAGTATGGTTTGTGCTTGGATGAAGTGTTCGTCCAGGTCTATTTTAAAAGGCCTCACTGTTGGTATTGTAGGTTGCACTGGGATGAAGTATTTGTCTAAGTCCCTTTTAAAAGGCCTCACTCTTGGTATCAGTGTTGTTTGTGCTTGGATAAAGTGGTGGTTCGAGTTTATTTTAAAAGTCTTCAATCTTGGTATTGGGTTACTTGTGATTGGATGATGGGTTGGTCCACGTCTTTTTAAAAAGGCCTGACTCTTGTTATAAGTGTGGTTTGTGCTTGGCTGAAGTTTTGGTCCAAGTATATTTTAAAAGGCCTCACTCTTGTGATAAGGTGGGGTTTGTGCTGGGATGAAATGGTGTCCCCAGTCTGTTTTAAAAGGCTTCACTCTTGGTATCGGTGCGGTTTGTGTTGGGATGAAGTGTTGGCCTCATTCTATTTTAAAAGTCCTCACTGTTGATCTTGGTGTTGTTACTCTTGAATGAAGTGCTGTTGTAATTCCATTTTAAAATACCTCACTCATTTTGTTATGTGGTTATAGTCCAAGTCTATTTTAAAAGTCTTCACTCTTGGTGTCAGTGTGGTCCGTGATGGGATGACGTGTTGGCCTCGTTTTGTTTTAAAAGCCCCCACTATTGATATCAGTGTAGTTTCCAATCAGATGGAGTGCTGGTGTAAGTCTATTTTAAAATGCCTCACTCCTTTTGTTAGTGTGGTGCTGGTCCAAGTCTGTTTTAGAAGGATTCACTCTTGGTATCAGTGTGGGTTGTGCTGGGATGAAACTTTGATCCAGGTGTGCTATAAAAGGCCTTACTCTTGTTATTAGTGTGCTTTGTGTTTTGGTGAATTACTAGTAAAGTCTGTTTTAAAAGACTTCACTCTTGTTATTAACGTAGTTTGTGTCTGGATAATGTGTTGTTCTTTGTTATGTGTTATGTTATGTTACGATTCTTGTATAGCGCATGACTACCCAAAGGCCTCCCAGCGCTGAAGAACCAATCTCCATAATTCTGGATACATAACAAAACATATTAGAACAGCTAAGTTTTTAATCCTTTCCAAAAATTAAATTCATAACTAATTAACCGAAGGCTTCCGGAGAGGGAATTCCACAGTTTGGCTCCAAGATAAGCCATTGTAGTGCCTCCCCATCTGGATTTTTTACATCTAGGTACAGTGACAAACGCTGCTGAAGCGGACCTGAGTTCTCTGGTTGGAGAATAAAAAGATGCGAGGGTCTTTAAGTAAATGGGGCCTCTATTGTAAAGTTATCTATGGATACAGCACAGGGTTTTAAACACTATGCGCTGTTCCACTGGAAGCCAGTGGAGTGCGGCAAGGGCAGTTTTTAACCAAGACATGTCTCTGAATTTCTAAAAGAAGCCGGGCTGCGGCGTTTTGAACTACTTGTAATTTCCTTTTAATATATCTCGGAGAACCAAGAAATAGTCAATTTCCATAATCTAGTCGAGAAATGGTGAGAGCCTGAATGATGAGTCTTTTTTGCCAAAAACTGAAGTATGGCAAAAATCTTCCTCAGAAGCCTTATTATACCAAAGCAGGGGGCAGAGATTTTTTTAGCTTGGTATTCCAAAGTGAGTTGGGGGTCAAGCCAAACTCCTAAACTTTTAACATGATTCTTAGGAGCAGGCAGCTCCCCCAAAGAAATCAGCAACTTAGGGTTCATGCCCAGATGGGGACCCTGACCTAGTATCATTACTTCTGTTTTATCTCCATTTAATTGGAGCATGCTTTCATTCATCCATCTTGACACTGCCTGTAGACAACAAGGCAGTGGGCATTCATCAGGACCTGAATTAGAGGAGAACGAAACCACTAACTGGGTGTCGTCTGCATAAGAACCTAAGGAGTTTTCAAATGGCTCCACTATCTTGGCCAGGGGAGCCATATATATATTGAATAATGTTGGACTAAAGGAGGAGCACTGTGGCACCCCACAATTGCATTTAAATCTACTGGAAAAATATGAACGATCAAGAACCTGGAATGTTCTTCCCTTCAAGAACGAAGTAAGCCAGCTAAGTGCTCCTCCCTCAATTCCCATCTCTTTCATCCTCTGACACAGCAAATAGTGATCCACTGTATCAAAGGCCGCACTAAGATCAAGGAGTACAATTGCCGTGGGGTGTCCCTGATCCATACGCTTCCTAGCCTCTTCCATGACGGCGATCAAAGCATATTCAGTGTTGTGTCGAGGCCTAAAACTCATTTGGGTGGGATGAAGGATGTTGTTATCCTCTAGGTATGTAGATAGTTGAGCATTAATATGTTTGTCTAATATTTCGGAAGGGGAAGGAAGTAGCGATATAGGTCTATAGTTTTTAAGCACTGATGCATCCAGGTTTGGTTTTTTCAGCAAAGGTTTGACTATAGCATGCTTTCACTGATCGGGAATGGTGCTTCTAGATATGGAGAGGTTTACAAGTTCAGTCAAAACACAAACAATGTCTGGACCCCCAAGGGCCATTATCAATGGAGGAGCAGAGTCTAAAGGAGATCCTGACTTGAGAGCTGAGAGATAGGAGGCTACCTGATCCTGTGAAATAGGAGTAAATTGAGAAATAGAGGCAGCACAATTATGATGAAAATCTGCTGCATCTACTTTAAAAGGCCTCACGCTTTGGTATCAGTGTGGTTTGTGCTGAGATGAAGTTCTAGTTCAAGTCTCTTTTAAAATACTTTACTCTTGTTAATAATGTAGTTTGTGGTGGGATGCAGAATTGCTCCAAATCTATTTTAAATGTCCTCACTCTTGTTAATATTGTCGTTTGGCCTCACTCTTGGTGTTTGACGATGAGTTGAAGTGTTGATCCAAGTCAGTTCTAAAAGGCTTCAGTCCCGCCTTGAGACCCTCAGGGGTGAGTAGCCGTGCTTTACAAAAACTGATTGATTGATTACAAAAACTGATTGATAATGTGATGAAGTATTGACCCAAGTGTATTATAAATGGCCCTCACTTTGTGTCAGTGTTGTATGTGATGGGTTGAAGTGTTGATCCAAATCTGTTCTAAAAGGCCTCGCTCTTGGCAGTAGTGGAGCACAGACCAATGCAAAAGAAGCACATGAGTGCTGAGGCAAATAGACAGGTCCAGCACTCAGGGTAAGAGTAAATCCAGCTGCAGAAAAAAAGCATACAGGTTGGTGTTCCTTACAGTGCAGAGGGATCCTGCTCTTGTCACGTATGTGGTAAGTCAGCTGAAAAGGAGAGACTAGACATCCATGTTGTGGCACACACATCTAACTCAATGATTTGTCAGTTTATCACCAGAGGGGTTTGGAAATTAGGTCACCTCATTACATGCTACCTTGTAGAGCACGAGGAGCTTATTTTCCTGAAATTCGTAATAGAAGATTGACAATTTTTGTTTTGAATAGGGGTAGGCGTAACTCGCGTAATTTCACGTAATTTGCGAAATTACAGTAAAATTACACAAGATTACATGTAATTATGTGAGATGCGCAGCCTTTGTTTAGCACTATGTTATTAGCACAAAAATGCACCTGTGCATCCAAAATTGACCTGAGGATGCATGTTGCCCTAAGAAAATAGCTCTAAATGCAACATAACAGCTGCAGCCAGTAGTCGGTCATGCTCTGTTCCTGCAAAATTTGGGTAGGTAGGCATTTTTGCCCCAAATTACGCGAACTGGTGTTTTCATGTAATTATCAATAATTTAGCATCACAAAAGTAATGCGAAATTACTGAAATTACTCCGGTTACTCTGACGCAATTAAAGTTTTGCCTGGGCCTATTTTTGAAAAGAATGAGCAATCTTGAGTTAATTCATTATATTTATTTTTCTCATAACTCATGCCTACTCCACTTTCCTCTCTCAGAGTACTGTTTCGCCGTCCCACCCAACCAGCGACTGACATTGAGGTTTGAGGACTGGGAGAGGGACATATCTTGGTGCTCCAACTATGCTGTGTATTTTTTGTTGTTTGTGTATTTTTGTGGCTTTGGCTTGTTTGTTGTTGTTTGCTATGCTGTTTATATATGGTAGAGCCCTGACCATAATGTTTCTATTTCCTGCCTTTAAGTTATTACTGTTTGTGCGTAGGATTCTGTATATCGCTTTTGCGTTGCAGTTGTTTGCATGTGTGGGGCATTGTATTTGGCGCCATGTGACCATTTCTTTCTTCCCCTCTTGCAGCATTTTTCCTGCTATACCCAGTGCTTAATTTGTGCTTGGTGTTTCCGGTGCTTCTGCCTCAAGCATTTGCTGCCAGCAAAAGACACATATAAGAAAGACGGAGGAAGGGAAAAATGAAAAAGCGTCACAAAGGGAGAAAGCAGGAAGCTGCAAGAGTGAGCTGTAAGGCAGGGAGTGGCTGTAAATGGATGAAAAAGGCCCGAGATGGCTTCAGGATATCGCTGCCTCAGTATTCTGTGCTCGCACATTTAATTGCAGCAACCGCGTGTTTAAGAGGAGAGCTCTGGGCACCGGAACGTTTATATTTACAAATTAAGCACTGGCTATACCTAGTTTTTTTTTTAACATAAACAGTTTTTTACTGGTAGTTTCTCCTGTGTGTAGCTCTCGCAGGGCGGGCCCAGAAACATGAAGTAATTTTGCCTCCATCACAGAACTTGGTAAATTGACAAGCTGTCATAGAGGCTCGTTTAAGGTGAGGGGGTGAAGGAGATCTGCTCTAAACCAGAGGATGTCCCACACTGTCACGCCAGTGTTAACCCCCTCCCATCACCCCGAATGGACGTCATTTAGGGGTTGCCAGGGGACGCATCTGCAACCCAGCAATTGCCTTGCAGCTCCTGGCACTGACTTTGCGACCCATTTGCCTCAGATTTGGCAAAATCAGTGCCAAGAACACACGGTGGCTCCAAATTCCATATTTACAGCACGTTTTACTTATACTAATAGTGAATAATATTCTCTTATTCACTATTAGTGTAATAAAACATAGAGCACACATAGCTGGTATAGAACCTTTCGTGGTAGCTGTAGTAAGTAAAGCTATTTTTAAATGTATGTTGTGTGCGTGCATCCAGGTGAGACTGCGTTTAGGTGAGAAAAGAGTGGGCATATGTGTGCCCATGTCTATATGTGTAAGTATGTGTGTGTGAGCGAGAGCCAGTGACAGGTAGTGAGAGAGATTGTGTGAAATTGAGGCCCAAATTTACTGTTCTTTGACGCAAAGCAACACTGCTGCAAAGATGATGTGCTGCCTCGTGGGTAGGGGAGAGAAAAATATGCACCACATCTACTAAGAAATCGTGCATTGTTTCTCTCGCTGTGCGCTGGTGCACTGTTGGAAGCCATGCATCAATGAACAGGCCTTTGCCCCATAGCGCAAGGTGTGTGCATCCTCTGAAGCATTGGTTTTGTACTGGATGTGGTATATTCCAGTACAAAAACTATGCTTTAAGACTTTTCCCCCTTTTTATGTGTACTGTAGAATTCAGCATTCAGGCAAAATTGGAAAAACAAGGGGATATGAAAACATTTCTCCTCATGTCTGCCTCGAGCAGTCGTAGGATTTTGGTGCAAATACCTCTCTACCAATGTTTGTAGATAGGGATTTGTGTCAATAACCATAGGTGGTTGCACGGGATTTTCATGCACCATTCATGGAACGCCCAGTTGATGTAAAATAATGCAAAACAATGCATAGTGCAATTTTGAGTTACTTTGGGATACTATCCAATGCAAATCAAGACTTGCTTTGGATAGTAAATCCCACCCTAACACTGCACGAGTTTGCATCACAAAAGTGACACAAACATGGTGCCAAGCATTAGTAAACCTGGGTGTGAGTGTCTGTAAGTGTGAGTGAGTATGAGTGAAATTAGGTGCAGATGGAGGTGGGTGAGTGCAACTGAATAAGAATAAGTGTAAGTGTGATGTAAGAGAGTGTGGCGGTGATGTTGGGGTCATGTGACATGCCTTACTGGCAAAGATTCTGGGTTAGGTGTAATATGATGTCACTTCCTGTGGGTATGGGATGTCACTTCCGCTACCCCTGGCATTTTGTTGAATCGATGCCCCTTTTCCCCGCCTCCCTCATTTACTGATAGGTAGAAACTTAGCTGGCTCCATCTTCTGAAATGCTTTTCTGTGGGTCCATCCTTCATAGTGCTTCTGACAAAGCATTTCAGGGCACCATGTATTTTTTCTGCTTTCATGGCAGACAGTTGCGAAAAAGATAGAAAGAAATAATGACCCCATGCAGTGGGAGAAAACTTCCAGCCCTTCACAGTCATTGATTTTTTTTCTTCTGCAGAAAAATGCCGAGCGTGCTGCCATGACATGGCAGTGCTGCCAACCCTTGTGTTGTTGCTATAGGTGCTCCTGACGTGTCAGCAGGTGAACGTTAGAGAAAAGTGCCCTGCATTAGGGGCAGTGACGTCTAACTTTGGAGGGGTGGGTGCCACTGGACTTGTGAATGGAGATCTTCCTCCGACTGACCATTTAGGAAGACCCTAAGGCAAAGTTTATATGACTCCATTACAGCTCTTGTGTTCTGGCGTCAAATTGACACTTTAACGGCTAATAAACTGATATATTTTTTTTTAATTACAAACTACTTCATCATAGATTTCCTTTTTTCCTGACTTTTTTGGAATTTAAAAGCCTTCGCAAAGGAGTGTAAAAATCTGCACAGGTTGTACATATCCTACTGCATTCATTTAATTCTACGGGTTCCAAATGCTGGAGCAGAACTTGAGGGTGGGAAAAGAGGGAGATCTTAGCACTAGCTGAAGGTATCATGGATTGAAGGACTTTCTTATTGAAGCAGGGTCAAGACCGATTTGCATATGGCTGGGTCCGATATGACGTATCATAGTGTGCATAATAATGATGGACTGGAATGTGGTCCAAGTAATTACTAGTCTCTAAGATTAATTAAACCATTCCATCCATCACTTTTTTGTACAGTTCAGTGTGATGCCCACTGTGAGACAGGTATGCCCAGATGAGGGTTCCATGCACACTGTGCCACCGGAACCAAGCTGTACTCTACAGATGTGTCCTAATACTTTTGAAACCGATCTCAGGTTGCTTGTATTATTATTTAGGGAGGAGCTGACTTGGCGGTTTGGGCTGGTCTGTTCCTATTGGAACAAGGTTAAGACGCATTTGCAAATGGCTGGGTCCAAACTGAGGGGGTATGGTTTGCAAAATATCAATGTCTGGGATGCAGCCCGAGTAATTACTAGTGGCTGAGATCAATTCAAGGATTCTATCCACCACTTTGTTGTATACATTAAAAAATGTAGAGAAGCCACTCCCTGCCTCCTTAGCAGGGAAATAGCTGCTTCAGAAGTTTTGTGGCGGGACTTCTGCTGATTTTCAGGAGTGCACTGGGAAACATAGACTCGCATTTTCACTAATTAATCCTCCATATAAAACGTTAAAATACACAATTATAATCAAACCTAGCTATTGTTAATAATATATGGCACTGTTAGACTTTGGCGATATTTGTATTTCAAATCTATGGGGGTCATTCCAACCCTGGCGGTCATCGACCGCCAGGGTGGATGACCACGGAAGCACCGCCAACAGGCTGGTGGTGCTTCCCTGCCCATTCTGACCACGGCGGTAAAGCCGCGGTCAGAAAAGGGGATCCGGCGGTTTCCCGCCGGATTTCCCCTGTCTGGGCTGAATCTCCATGGCGGCGCTGCAAGCAGCGCCGCCATGGAGATTCCGACCCCCTTCCCGCCACCCTGTTTCTGGCGGTTTTTACCGCCAGGAACAGGATGGTGGGAATGGGTGTTGTGGGGCCCCTGGGGGCCCCCTGCACTGCCCATGCCACTGGCATGGGCAGTGCAGGGGCCCTCTAACAGGGCCCCAGCATGATTTTCACTGTCTGCTTAGCAGACAGTGAAAATCGCGACGGGTGCAACGGCACCCGTCGCACCCCTGCAACACCGCCGGCTCCATTCGGAGCCGGCTTCTATGTTGCAGGGCCTTTCCCGCTGGCCCGGCGGGTGCTCCTTTGGCGGGCGCCCGCCGGCCCAGCTGGAAAGCCAGAATGGCCTCCGCAGTCTTTTGACCGCGGAGCGGCCAAATGGCGGTGACCGCATGGCGGGCGGCTACCGCCGCCCGCCGCGGTCAGAATGACCGCCTATATGTCTAAATGAGGAGCCATGGCCAGGACATGCAAAGATTGTTGCACAAGCATTTGGATAAAAACTCGACCCAAAAATCACAAAGGTCCTGAAAAACTCAACCCTGACTTTACACATTCAAACTCCAGGTAAAGGCCAGCATACTTAGCCTGTGTCAGGTAAAACTATCTAGTCACATCGGAAATGCATTCAGGAAAATCATTCAGCATTTGTGAAGAAGGTCCTGACTTTTGTCCAACAGTCAAGTGTAAGCCAGTAGGTTTGGGTTCTGTCAGTTCAGCACCATTAACACTCCAATTTAGCCGCCAATTGTAACGTTTCTTACTCATTGAGGAGTGTTTTTGCTTATTCTGACCCGCAGACCGAATGATCTTAGGACATCACCCTGGTCTGGCGTAACTCATGATAAACCCCACTATTGAGGTTTTCTGGTTGGGTTGGGGCAGATCAGAGTCGGTTCTATCAAAGTGAGGCTTGCGTACTTGTGCTCACACAAGAGGAGTAGAAGGACATCTGCCTGCTCAACCTCGCATCTCTCATGAGGATTCAAAGCTCGTGTCATCTGCAGTCCCATGAGAAGATGCTGACTTTTGCTCCACAGTGAACTGAAAGCCAGTAGGTTTGAGTTCTGTTATTTCAGCACCATTAACACTTCAAGGCACTATGACCAATTTGAAGACAAACGATTGTACACACCATTAGGCAGCCAAACAGAATGTTTGTTACTCAACAAGGATCTTTTTTGCAGCTTCAAACCTCAAACTGGAATGATATTTGGACACCTCTCAGGTCTGCGGGATCTCTTGATAAATTATTTTTTGCTTACACCGCATGATTTCTCATAGTAAAGAGATTGGCTGACAGGATTGAGAAAGATCATCGAGTCAGTTCTACCATAATGAGGCTTGCATTCCTGTGCTCACGCAGAAGGACCTCTGCCCACTAACCCTCTCATCTCTGATGAATCTTCAAAGCTTGTGCCATCTGCGCGCCCTCTCCCATCCCATGAGACATATCGGCTTGGCATCCTCGGTTTGGGAAGGATGATACTTCTTAGGAGCTACCAGGCGGTCCCCCTTCGTCCAGTGAGACGTATCAGCGTGGCATCCTCGGTTTGGGAAGGATGATACTACTTAGGAGCTACCAGGCGGTCCCCCTTCATCCAGTGAGACGTATCAGCGTTGCATCCTCGGTTTGGGAAGGGTGATACTACTTAGGAGCTACCAGGCGGTCCCCCTTCCGTCCAGTGAGACGTATCAGCGTGGCATCCTCGGTTTGGGAAGGATGACTCCACTTAGGAGCTACCAGGCGGTCCCCCTTCGTCCAGTGATACATATCTGCGTGGCATCCTCTGTTTGAGAAGGATGATACTACGTAGGAGCTACCAGGCGGTCCCCCTTCTGTCCAGTGAGATATATCAGCGTGTCATCCTCCATTTGGGAAGGATGACTCCACTTAGCAGTTACTAGGTGGTGCCTCTTCCATCCCATGAGATATATCAGCGTGGCATCCTTGCTTGAGAATGATGACTCAACTTAGGAGCTACCAGGTGGTCCCTCTTCCATCCCATGAGATATATCAGCGTGGCATCCTCGTTTGGGAAGGATGACTCTCCTTAGAAGCTACCAGGATCCAGCTTAGAGAGTACCTTCACATGGATCATAAAACAGAAAGCGCTCAGAGCTCATTAAAGAAGTCATTGCCGGGGAGGACCCTCCAGAGGCAAGGTGTCCCTTTTCTTTATCTTTCATCAGTTGCCCCTGTGCAAACAAAATGCAATTCCTCAATTGTTTTAAAATGCACTAAATCTAAACTGTACTTGTCTGTCTGCTCCTTGGCCAGTATCTGTTTATCCACTTTTCACTTGCAGGATGCAGTCTGTTTTCTGACTACTTGGTCTTTAACCTTGACACGACCTTCACTGGCACGCCTGGCTGTCCAGTACGTCCAAAGGCCCTCTTGAGCTTTCTGGTAGCCACTAGTTTGCACATACTTCCCTTTCACTCACTGTGGGCTCCTGCAAAATGTATTTTTCCTTCCAGCCTGTCTTTGATTTTTTTAAATTGTTTCAGCCATCATGCTCATGCTAAGGATTTGATTTCCAGGGTTTTTTAAACGAGGAAAACTGTGTTTGCATACTGTTAGCTTTAAATAGTTGTGAGCAATTTTCAGACATTTTACCCCTTGCTAATTTGAGAGATGAAGTACTGCAGATCACGATGCGTCTAATTTACACCTGCAGACGTGTCTCTTGACGGTCTCTCAACTTTCAGGAAGGTGCGACCGCAGCCACCGATCTAAAACATATCACTTTTTGTGTCTTTTGTTTAAAGTTATATTGCGAACACATATTCAAGTAGGCAGGTTTTCCACTGCTCCAAAAACTACAGAAGAGTTAGAAGCTAAAAGAATTGAATTTCAGAGCAGCACCATGGTCCCGATCCACCTTCCCTCCAGACCCTGCGCAACCGCTCTAAAATGTCAATCCCTGGCTCCTTCATACGTGGGAAGTGTGGGGGTGGGGGGGGAGCTCCTGGGCTATAGTTAATTTCTGCACTGAGATCCCCCATCTATTCCCCCGCATACAGTCACACCTGAAGTCAGTGTTGAGAAGTATTATGTCTGCTTGTTGAGGCTCAAACCCTACTACTGTCCTGCAGCAATGGAAATGTTCATGGCCATAACAAAGGCCCCCGTGGTACAGGGGAAGGTTGTAGGGTGAGTTCCACGGGGCCCCCTCAGCAGACTATCCGGGCCCGAGAGCTCCTGAATAAGTCCGGAGGGCGCCTCT
This sequence comes from Pleurodeles waltl, assembly GCF_031143425.1. NCBI lineage: Eukaryota > Metazoa > Chordata > Amphibia > Caudata > Salamandridae > Pleurodeles > Pleurodeles waltl. Next base: position 959,256,227 of record NC_090443.1, read on the forward strand.
CCGTGTGCTTTGCAGAGGGGCCCTCTCAAGTTTCGTTGCGGTACTGACAAATGTTTATTACTCTCTCCCCTCCCCCAGACGAAAGAAGGTGCCTCCCCTTTATGGGAACTGTGCTCTCTTTTTAACATTACTAAATGGAGTTTAATCATTTATTTCACTACGATGTGTCCTGATCGCCGTGCCAGGATATACTACACCAGTGGTTCCCAACCCTTGACTTCTGTGGAACCCAACTTTATCATTACTGAAACCCAAAGACCCCCACTGAATCCTTATTGGAATCCAGGGACCCCCCAGTGAGTCATTACTGAAAGCTGGGGACCCATTCTGTTAATATTATTTAATTTTCTAAGCAGTCGTGGACCCCATCAGGAGGATTCATGGACCCCCAAGGGACCCCGGACCACAGGTTGGGAACCACTGCACTACACTTTTTGTGCAGTGTGTTTTGATTTTGCTGTTCTGCTTACAGCCCCGGAACTTTCCATCCCCTTTCTATGTTCTGCTTCGCCGTGATGGTTATCGCCAATAAATCAGAAACACTGAGTGCTATACTTTTATCTGCCTTTGCAGCCACTCGGTCCCCAGCCAGCAGAAGTAACCTTAAATTCATAAATGAAAAGTGTACACACATTAAGTTGCCCCAAAAAAGGCACAATGAACATGAAAAAAGGCATCAGAACTGAATTATATATTTTTTAAGTGTAGGACTTCGCCATTGATTTGACCATGAATAGATTATGTTGCTACTACGTCTAATTTCCCTGGTGTTTGTTCTTTAGGTTTATGGCCTCCTTCCACTAGAAACTCAAATCTAACATAGTTGGTATAACAGAATCCATGGAACTGCTGGTCAGGAGCCTTACATACTTGGAATAATGCGCAAAACTCGAAGGTTTATAAGCTCTTTGTTGTTCCTTCGTCTGAGTCCCCTGCTCTGGAGTCGTGATGCAAGAGGGGGGTCTGTAAACCAGTGAAGAGGGATATGGGTAGTCCTTGGAATCGCTGAGCTGTGCACCACCAACCTCTCCCCAAAGTGATGTTCAAGGACAGTGCGCATCTCACACAGAACGCAATCCACACCGTCCAGGCACTATTATTTTAATTGCAAGCAGATGTGTTGAATCTGCAGATACAACCCCACTATGCTTGAGATTTGTGAAGTAGCTAACTATCAACTTAGTGATGATAACATTTGTGAAGCAATGAAGCTCATGAATACTAGCCAGCATTTGTGAAGCTCATGAATACTAGCCAGCATTTGTGAAGCTCATGAATACTAGCCAGCATTTACGAAGTTCATGAATACTAGCCAGCATTTGTGAAGCTCATGAATACTAGCCAGCATTTGTGAAGCTGGTAAATATTACTCCAGCGGTAATTGACATTTGCAAAGTTGGTAAATATCACAAAAGCAGTAATAACATTTGCAAAGGTAGTACATATCACCCACGCCGTAATAACATTTGTGAAGCTGGTAGATATCAATGAGCCGAGAGATAATTAGTGAAGTTGGTACATATTAAACGGGTGGTGATAACACTGGTGAAGTTGGTAGATGTTAGCCAGCCATGATAGCCTTAGTGAACTTTGTATACATGGCACAGCCACTGTAAACATTTGTGAAGTTGCTAGACATCAGCCAGTTGTGAAAACAATAGTGAAGCTGGTGGATATTACCCAAGGCAGTGTTAACACATGTGAAATTGGTAGCTATCACCCAGCCGATGATAATATTGGTGAAGTAGGTAGATTTCACCCAAGTGGCGAAAACATGCATGAAGTTGAGAAGTTAGCAGATACCACCAAGCCGGTGATAACATTTATGAAGTTGGCAGATATTACCCATTCGGCGATAACATGTGTGGAGATAATGGTGCTTGTGGCCAGTTGGAAAAAAATAAACCATTCCAACAACATTATATAGCCGATGTAGCTGGTGGAGTGCACTAACTTTGAGGAAGTTTTCATTTGACATAGCACACCAGCGATAATAATAATAGTGCTGGATACCTAATTTTTGGCATCGCTGAACAGAAACTATTACCTAATTTTAGAATACACAATTTACTCATCTTGGTAAGACTGAAGGTTGATCTGGCCCTGGTGTGTTACAAATGTGTGATCTGCAGCACTAAATATTTATATTAATGAAAACTCTTGCTGGTTTAAAATTGATTATTTCTTTGTATGTGGCAAATCAGTTATCAACAACCTACCTTAAACAGGCACTTTAATATCTTTCCCAAAAAAAGTAGGTGCACGACACCCCTGTTCATAGTCTTAAAAATAGATGTAAACATTTGGAATGTTTATCCAAGGCTGGGACAGTCTGCACAGTGATTTAGTGAGCTCTCAATGCATTTGATTATGGTGTAATGAACTGAGGCAATGCAGAGGGAGGTTGGAATATCACAGCCACTCTAGAATTGAGGGGAGGGAGAACATGTCAAGTGCTCACTGATTATTGTCAAAAGAAAGTACAGCACAACAATGATTGTGGTGAGACTTTGGTATGGAATGTTGCCCTTGAAGTATGTTCATACCTTTAGCTTCCCCATCCATTTCCACATACAATCAAGAAGGAGCTCATAATCTGTTGCTTTGCAGGCAGCCTTGAGAACAAGAGGATTCAAGACAAGTCGTCCTGGGTGATTTGTCGTCCTGAACCCGGTCTGAATATGGCTGCTGACCATGGATGGCAATGTGTGTTTCAGTAAATGTCAGCACTTGCTTTGTGAACTGTTGTAGATCATCTTGCTGGTATATGGGCTGTTGGAATTGGGGCAATAGTGAGCCCTTTTGGGCAATTTCTGGTTATTTTTAATGGAGAAAGTGAGTGAGACCTGATCCTTCTTGGAGGGAGGGATGATTACATGTCTTGCGTTCTCGTGCAAGAGTTTTAGAGGACTGTTCTATACATGCAACTGGGCAGAGTTCTGTTAGAAGGTCTGAGGCTTTAGTCCTGTTTGCCGTCTATCGTTCTTGGGACAGGCTCGGTAGATGGAATGGAGCTAACAAGTGCTCGTGTAGTTGTGGTAGGAATAGTGGCGGGGGAAACATTTTGGTGTCTAGGAAGATAACATTACGAATTTTCGAGATTTTTCTACCAGAATCCAGGTGCCATTCTTATTGCTGTTGAGAGCACATGATTCTTACTCTAGTGACTCATGTAATATAATCTGCTGGTAAATATTTAACTGCTTAGTGGTTTGGTGTCCAGCCTCATTAATTGATTGTCCTGCTGGGATTTTTTGGCCCTGCATATTACCACATTGTAACCTGTGTTGAGTATTGTAAATTGTGTTTTGGTCTCTCACGGTGTAGTTGCACACCAGCTACAGAGTAGTTTGCCACCATGCTTTGTAAGTTGGCTACTTCTAGTATGAACACGTCCTTGTCTGCTTTATTTCTCAAAGATTCTTTTATTAGTTGGAATGGCCCGCCACTGTCAAGAGCGTCGTTAAATTTTAGAATGCGTGCATCTCCGTGACATTGTATTTTGTTTTCCTGCTCTATGTTAGTTTGTAGGTTTCAAGTGTGGGTGGTGAAGTCGGAGACTTTCTGTGGCATTCTTAAGGGGTTTCCATGCTGAAGCTGTAGCCGTCAGCTGGCGTGAGAACAGTATGGTCTGTGGCAAGCTGGTTCTTTGACCGCACTAGTCTTGTTGTATTCCTTAGGTACAGATTCTCTTGTTGATGCAAATAGTTAATCCGTCTTGGGCACACATCCTGGATCCACCCTGCCCTTGACCTACAAAAGTAAGTGTAGAACCATGAATTCTTCATGAATTGAAATTGTAAGCCAACCCTAAATGGCCTTGTGGTTATACGGTGCAAGTGTTAACTTGTAAACCGTGAAGACCTGGGTATAATGCAGCCTTTGGGAGTTAACTCAGAAATTGTGTGATTCTGGGCAACTTGTTTAATCTATCTGTATCTCATGCTGTATGCACGTGTAATGTAAATATCTAAAAAAAAGCAAGTATTGTGCTGTCTAGTAGTATCCCAATGACATGTTCTCGCCCCTACCCCCACATCCTTTCCCCATTAATTTTGGTTTCTGTATACAAGTTTCTCACAGACCACTTACACCATCTTGCTTAATGTACAGTACCTCATTGTCTGCTACAAGGAATAGCATCTGTAAAGCTCTGTTACTCCTCTTATCAAATAATCCACATTTTCTGAGACCACAGACTACTGAAATAAGCACATTTTCACAGTACTTTCCTTAAAGTGGCTATGTAAACAAATCACATCCACGTAGCCTTAGAATACCACTACTTTTGTAAAGCCAAAATGCCTGGACTGTAGCAAGGTCAATCCTTTGAAAGGTTAGACTTCAGAATGGCCTCTATTGCTGCATGTGTGTTGCAAAGTCCTCCCTAGAAGAAAGCACATCAGGGTCTTGCATTTTGGCATGGGCAAGATGCAGAGAGCCTGAAAGGCAACCGACTTAGGTTCGATTTCAACAATGGCCAACTTTCAGCATAAAGTTGATGTGTGTGGATATGGCTGGCACGTACCTCTGTATGTGTCTCTGTGTGTTTGTGTCTCTGCTTTGGCAGTGAATCGTGATTTTGTAATCCATATCTTTGGCTCAGGAAGGAGAAAATTCAACAAAACTAATTAGGTCGACATACGTTGCTACACTGATTCAGTAAGCCCATGATATGAGCAGGAACCATTAAAAATACAAGATTTTGTGTCTATATGACGTTTTTCATATTCTGTGCACAGTAGTTACAAAACCCGTATTTTCCCAAGCAGCTGCCTGTCTAGCTCAGACCCTCATGATATTGTGGTGCCTCTGCGTATTGATCTGTGGTCCTGACGCGGATGTCGCCAGCACGCAACCAGACAACAGATGGAGACCAAGGAGTGAATATGTTCTCTGTTCAGCAGCAGGACCGCTTGCTACTGGGCACAAGTTAATTATGTTACTAGCAGCTTTGTTACCTCGTCGTATATATATTAATAGAATTGTACTTGAGGGCAAAAGACATTTTGACAAGAAAGGGCAAGATCAGAAGATTTCTAACTTTAAGGATGAGGGCCCAAAGGATGATGATAAGAGAAAAATAAGTTGAATTTAATTACATACTTTACCTGCTATATATTATTTTCTAGTGGCTATGAGTACACCGGGGCCAGGTAGAGGCAAAAGAGCAGAGAGAGGGGACCGAGGGCAAGGGGACGGGAAGGGTGATGAGAGGCACCATGGAGATGAGCGTGGCAAGGGAGATGTGGCTTAGCTGTTAGAGAGTGGTGTTTTGAGTGTGATCTTGAAGGCTGGTTGACCATGAAAGGCCCTGAGGTTGAATAAGAGGCCATTAATGTGAAATGGGAATGAACAAGGTTTTGCACAGCCATGTGAGTGGTTGGGTTGAAACAGATATCAGATGAAGACTGGCCAAGCACAGAGGTCAGGAGGATTAGTAGCAGGGAATAGTTCCTCGCACGTGCCCTTAGCAAACACACAGGACATCTTCTGAGGAAACAACAAAAAAGTTCTACAGACAGTTGGGAAATTTTCTAGTGCTTTGACATTTCAGTGCAAGAGAAGGACATGCCCATTTTCGCACACATGACCCATTACATTAAGGTAAATTTACTGTTGGGCTCTGAAAAAAGTGGACATGACGCTATTGATGTGATCTGTCCTTGACCTTGTGCAGGTTAATTTTTTTCTCGTGGCCATGGTCTCTCTTTAATGGAAAGAGAGGAGAGAACAACATAGTAATACCGCTCACAAAGCCACATCCAGTTTTGTAGCCACGGGCCAATAAGAACACGTGACACATAGGATACCATTCAACCATGGCCAATTGGAGTACTTATCAGGCACTAAATATGAGACACTTTACATTTATGAAAGTGATCTTTGCATTCATTAGTCCCTCTCAATAATTCACTTTTTTGTTTTCTTTTAAAATTCAATGTATTCATGTGATCTGGTTAAGAAAGCTCACTTGCATACACTCTAGACGCATCTGTTTACCTACACTTCTTTGTCACTAACATGTGTCTCGTGAGACCAAATAAAATTGTTGTTCGCTACCATTATCATAGTCTTAGGTTCTACAATATAATAAGAAAGAAATCATGCTTGTGGAGCAGAGTATCTACAGATGACAGGTGCACATAGACAGGTCTATTTTTTTCCTTAGGAGAGATTGCATCCTTGCTTTGTATCAGTCTTTCCCTGGTCCTTCGATGAGACAACTCTTTGTGTAACAGGGAAAAGAAAGCGAGAGATGCCACGTTTTAAATGATGGTTGTGCTTATGCTTTTTTTTTTTTTAAAGTACAGTGCACATGCTCAGCTGAACAGTGATTAGTGCGGACAGGCTTTCATAATAAGCTTTTGTGGATCTGGATGGTTCATGGGCCCTTTCCTAAATCTTTGCCTTTATGGTGAATATTCTAGTGGGAAATTAGGGAAAAGGTTGAAGGTGTGCTATGCTACACAGGATGTAGAGCTCCAAACTCCATTTTCCTTTGTTTCTTATGCAGTGATTGTGGGGGTGATATATGTGCTCTTCAGAATTGTAAAAGGATACTGTCTGTGCACCATCAAGCTTTGTGTCAAGATTGTTACTGTCTATCAGTCATAAATATCACTGCGGTTGACATGGAATACCTGAGGCACACAAATGCAAGCCTCTGTCTGTGTCACAGCCAGTATACATCTCATGTGTGATTTATAATTTTGTAGCCAGGCCTCTGAGCCCACACCATCACAAAGACCTGTATTAAGGGTCTTGAGTAAGTAGATCCAGTGCCATTCCTATTGTGTGAAATTGGTGAACAATTCTTGCCCTGTAAACCTTGATACATGCTGTGTGTTGTAAACTTTCCAACTATATTTTTTATTGCAGGATTCTTCTCATCAACAAATTCCCACATTCAATATTGTTCTTACATTCCTGAATACATGCCCCACTCTTTGTTGTATAGTTGCAGCAACAAGTAACCACATTTTGAGTACTGTAACATGTTCGTTTAAGACATTGTGTTATCAGAGCACATTCTTAGATTCGCTTTCATTCTGGCACATCCAGAATGGTCTTAGATGAAATGCACAAAAAAACTTGACACTTGTTATTTTTTTCAGTTGTAACAAGGGGCAAATACGTGTGGAGAAGAAAGTATCGGATATTAGGATCCTTTCTGAATCCAAATGAGTTTTTAATCTCGTGAAACGGTGCATTGAATGGGAAACATTATTCCATCGGGGCTGCTTGATTGTTTTGAAGCTCTCTTTCTTGGCTCTGTTGAGAACTATTTTAAAAGGCTGACAGTGTGTTACTGTTTGTGTTCTAACTGATGGCATTAGCATGTGTTCGATAATCTGTAGGGCCATAACAGCCCCCACTTGTTTAGGATGTGCTCAACAGATACATTTTTTTCTCAAATATTTTGGCGGACATCTAGGGAAATTCGATAATATTTTTTTTACCTGTGGATTTTTTAAGCACCTGTGTCTGTAACTTATCCATTATGAGTGCAAAGCCTCTCGGTCTAGAAATGTCAGATTGCCTTTCCCAAAGATTCAAGTGAACCTCGGGTTCACGTCTCGATGGTTCAACCATTATTCTAGGAATCCCTTAAGATTAACCACTGACCTTCACAACATGAGGAGAATGCCTTCTATATATATTTTTCATGTTATGATTTCATTAACAATTAGAATATCAGAATGTGGGATGTGGTGTTAGTCAAAGAAATTCACATTAAGGTTATCCAAGATGGGGACAAAGGTAGACTTTATGAATATCCCTCTGTTTGCCAATCATAATGCTCGAAACAAAATGACTTCGGGCCTGATTTAGATCTTGGCGGAGGGAATACTCTGTCACAAACTTGACGGATTTCCTGTCAGCCTTATTACAATCTCCATAGAAAATCATGGGGTCGTAATAAGGCGGATGGGATGTGCGTCATGTTTGTGATGGAGTATTCCCCTCTGCTAGGTTCTAAATCAGGCCCGTAATCATTTGATCTCAGTATGTTGCATCACAAATGTGTGTTGGGATATTGCAATAACAATAAGGGGGCGTCCGAGCCCGTTTCAGTGCTTCTAAGATGGCTTTTTGTGTCACATTCATTAATGGGACCTCAATATCAAAGACCAAGTATTCAGTATTGGGGCTAAAGCATAGTTGCTTTAGGCTGTTAACATATCTGTCATCTCTTTTAGTTATGAGGGTATAGTTAATATCAGTATTTTGGGAAACATCAGTACATTTGGAAAAGGGACTCAGAATCTTGGAAGTTACAAAGACGATGGATTCGGAGCAGATTTTTTTTTTTTTAATAAATCTGTGAGTTGTTGTATCAGAAATTCTGCCTCATTTTGGAAAGTTACTGTTGTTGCATCAATTTCGTGCCCTACTTTGCTTTTGCATCCTGAATCAATATTGTGGTCAAGAGGACTGGAAGTCAGCTCTCTTTCTCTCTCTCTTTCTGTCTCTCTCTCTCTCTCTCTTTCTGTCTCTCTCTCTCTCTCTCTCTCTCTCTATCCATAGTTCTGGTGTCAGGGAGCGCTAGCATGATCATCAATGTGGTGTTGCATGTATAACATGTATAAACCGTACAGTGACATCAGAACTCAATGTTTCAGACCTTTCAGAAGACCTACACTGACAACAGGATGCAACCGCTTATACTTCAGAAGCCCAGTGGAAACTAAACTACCAAGGCAAACTTTTGACTGTGGCCAATCGCAGTGGTCGTAGGGAGCCATTGGGCCCACAACAACATTCAACAAAAGAGTTAGATGATAACACACCATAAGGACCTGCTCTTCCTCATCCACTGTCTCCAAACATGCCATTGAGACACAAATGATAGGGTAAAATTACCGTTGTTAGTCAACCAGTCCAAGGGGTAACAAACTCAGTATTGTCATGCCAGGTGGTGCAGCCCTTAATCGTCAATTGGTGTTATCCGTAGACCCCACCTGACCTTTACACTGGATTTTAACTACCTGCAGGATACTTATTAAATCAACTCCTCCTCTTCACATCCTTATATGTACAACCTGCTCCTGTATCATGGTTGCAGATCATACAGCAATATGAATTATGTTCCCAGCAGCCTCTTTTAGCTACTATACTGACACACCACCAGCAAGTGTGTTGGTTAAAGAATAATCAAACAGGTAGAAATTTGAAATGCCTATGCGCTCAAAGAACTGCCAAATAAATGACTAAATAAGCATAGTTAAAACGCGGCACAAAACTGTCCAGCAGTTCATAAGTTTTAGAAGAGACCAGGGGCCAGATGTAGAAAGATTCCAAATTGCGATTTGCAATTTGCGAGTCCCTGCGACTCGCAAATTGCAAGTCGCAATTTGGAATGCAGAAAGGTGTCTCAGACACCTTCTGCAACTCGCTATGGGGTCGCAAAGACCCACCTCATAAATATTTATGAGGTGGTTCGCAGTTTGCGACCCCATAGCGAGTATGGGCACTCACGGGGATGGTGGCCTGCTGGAGACAGCAGACCACCATCTCCGGGACTGCTTTTAAATAAAGCAGTTTTTTTTTTCTCTTTGCAGCCCGTTTTCCTTAAAGGAAAACGAGCTGCAAATAGAAAAAAATACCGAAACCTTTTGTTTCGGTTTTTTTCAGAGTAGGCAGTGGTCCATAGGACCACTGCCTGCTCTGAAAAAATAATTTTGTGAGCATTCACAAAGGGGAAGGGGTCCCGTGGGGACCCCTTCCCCTTTGCGAATGAGTTACCATTCACTTCAAGTGGATGGTAACTGCGAGTTGATTTGCGACCGCTTTCGCGGTCACAAATCAACTTAAATCACGGTGCGAGTCGCAAATAGGAAGGGAACACCCCTTCCTATTTGCGAGTTGGAAACACATTTTGCGAGTCGGTTCCGACTCGCAAAATGTGTTTTTGCATTGCTTGAGGGCTTTTGCACCTCGCAAACGGTGTTTTTCGCCGTTTGCGAGGTGCAAAAGCCTACCTACATCTAGCCCCAGGTTCTGAAGAGGAATTAGGGTAATTACAGTAGGCAGGTAAGAAAATACCTGTTTTTCCTCAGAACAGAAAGTTTCATGATTGTGCTTTTAAGACATGTTAAATGATAGGTAGTTCAAGTATGCAGAGTCATTCAAAGCTCAGTTGGTGGGTTTCTGAGCCCTGGGGATTGTAATCTATAAGAAGGCTTTGTCTTGCCTACCTTTAGATGTTTGAGAGGAGTAGGTATGTATCGTGAATGAATGAGGGTCGAACAAACAAAGGGCCCAATACAAACAGCTTTCTAAGTTTTTAAGCCTATTCATACCACAATACTTTAATACCTATCAAAACTTATCACAGGGTGCACTCAGGCATGTTCACTGATCTCTCCTAACACCAACCAATGAAAGTCTAGAAACCAGTTGCAAAATGATGGAGCCCATGCTGAATAAGAAGAGGGGCTCCTAAGCCCCACATATATTCACTGGCCTTCGGCTGAATGGGGACACCTGAAGGACTGGGGCTCCCCTGCCCCGCAGGGGCCTGCATTATGCCCCTGTTAGAATAAACCCATTCCGTATGCCACTAACATGGGGGTCATTGGCACTGCTCAGACCTTCCCTTTGGAATGCCTTTCCTCCCTAAATCTCTGCTACCACCTCCCTTAGATGTGCCCTTAAGACCCACCTCCTTAGCCGTGAGAATGATAGCAACCGAACTCCCAAATATACTATTTGATCTCTCCATCCCTTGGTGCCCGGACCCAGATCTGCCACTCCCATATGTGCCTTTCCTGTACAGGTCTGGCTGTTGGTTTGCAGTATTGTTACTGTTGTGTATTATCCATGCATTACTTGTGATGTTCTTAGCAGCAGAAATGCTAGAACTATCTATAATGTGATCAATCTGCTTGTGGAGCAGGTCTGATAAAAGGTCTTCTTAAATTAATTTGTAAGTACATATTTTGCAAAATGATCTTGGTGTGGATACTCATAACACTATTCAGTCACCCATACATGAGGTGTGACATCAGTTCTTAACTTGTAAAAAAACAAAACAAAAATAAAAACGTAAGTGCCAGTCACCTAGTCAGAAGGCCACTGCAGCTCTCACCACCCACTGCCCCTGTCAGTGCTACCAGTGACAGTAACTAATCACTGCACTCCTACAAGTGTAACAATTCAGACAATTCCAGGCCATCTAAACCTGTAAGAATGGCTTGGGCGACAGATATTAGTCATTTTTATGTATATTGAATTAATATACAACTGTAGTGCTGATCTCTTAATTAGATAAACAGCGGCACCATGTGGCAGACTGTAATGAGTGCTGGTGTTTACAATGTAAGTGCTGGTGCCGCGAACTGGAACATACCGGCTCAAATTAAGCACTGGGTGATGTGCTCCTCCAGTTAGTTCTACGTTGGAAATTGGCAAGTACACCTAATGTAAATATCCTGCTCACATTTGTTCAAATGTATAGAAAATATGTTTGGCTAGTCGGTGACAAGTCTACCACCACCAGAACCAACATCTCCTAATGCATGATCAACATAACAGACAGGTTGAGAGCTAACTGCCTGAAACTCAGTTCTGACAAGACAGTAGTGATTATTTTTCTGGAACAAGAACTCTCCCTGTGACTCCACCTAGTGGCCATCAGAGCTCAGACTTACACCTACAAACCACACCCGGACCCTGGGAATCAGTCTGGAGGACAAGGTAAACATGGCAGCACAGGTCAACATGGTCAGCTTCTCTTGTTTCCATATTCACTACATGCTCCTCAAGATCTTCAAATGGGTCCGGAACACCAGACGCACTGTCACACAAGCCCTCATCACAAGAAGATTAGACTACAGCAACACGCTGTACATTGAGATCTCCAACCATCTCCTCCACTGACTCCAAACTATCCAGAATGCTGCAGCGAGACTCACCCTTGACCCCCCCACGACACACTTACATTGCAACACATGTTAGAGAGCTGCGCTGGCTCCCCTTACACAAAGGCAGCCAGTTTGTTCTTCTCAAGCACGCATTCAATGTACTGCACACCATTAACCAACATACTTAACAATTGCCTTTACTTCCACCAACCCACCGGACACCTGCGCTCAGCCTCACTGTGACTTGCACACACTCCCAACATCAGTAAAAGCAAAACGGGAGGGCTAGCATTCGCCTGCATCACACCCGAGATCTGCAACAACCTCTCTCCACACATCAAAGCCTCCTTCTCACCTCTTGAATTGCGCAAAAAGCTGAAGACCTCGATCCTCGACTAACTCACTGAGGCAGACTCCCAACACCTTCAGCTGCATGCCTACATGCCTGCTACAGCTCCTGGATACCCTCACAGGTGATTATCTGCACTAAACAAATCCATATAAAGTAAGATAACATAACATGACATGACATAAGAACATATCAAACATAACATAGCATAACATGACATAAGAACATAACATAACATAAAATAACATTATATTACATCATTTCTATGTCCCAAAGTATTGCAGAGTTGAGCACGTCAGGATGAATTAGTCAGAACATTAAAGAGAGTATTGTTTTCAGCCTACTGAAGACAATAGGAAGTTTTATTTTTATTTGTTTATTGAGTCAATTCGCCAGAATATATTACACAGTTAATGAAGCAAGAAAAAGAGAAGTCACCATTAATACAAGTATATCTCCAAAAGTTGTGCAAAAAGACTGGCAAACATAGAGCATTGATAGTAATTACTCCCATATTTCATATTACCTTAAACATCTAGCCAAATAAGCACCTCGAATACACATGCTTGCATGTGTCAAAGTACGCAGTTTTGTGCAAGTCCTAGCTTTAAAGTGCCATAAATAAAGTGCAACCGTCAGCTTTAGAAGCTCTCAATAAAAGGCTTTCCACGCACCCCTTGGAGAGAGTATTCAATAGATTTTCCCTAAGTGGTATAAATGCAAAGGAGTCTCAGTTAATCTGTCACATGAGTACAATTCAGGTGATCTGTTGTGTCCCCAAAGAGTAATGGGTGGGAGTTTTGGAAGGTGGTTATATTTCTTAGAGTCAGCCGCGGCTGGCAACTCGGCAAAGTGGCGGGGTGGGGACAGGGGGAAGCACAACAAAAATAATACAAAAAATATATTAAAAAAATTAAACTTACCTAGTCGCCGCTGCCGCACCGCCGCCACACTCCAGGCTCCCAGCCTGCCCTGCACCAATCATGACGCTGCTCAGAGCAGCGTTATGATTGGCTGGAGCACCCTGGCTGGGCGCTCCAACGCAGACTGGGAGTTTGGGCTGGCTCTCTCTAACTCGGTAACACAGTGCCGGGTTGAAGAGAGCCCTTGTGCGCATGTGTGTTTGGCCGGCCCGCGACGGCCGGCCGGCCAAACATACATGCACACTCAGTGCTCGTCACCCCCATGGCCCCGCCCCTTTAAAAATAAAATGATAATAAGCAGTGTTTACTATTGTTTTATTTCTAAAGTTTGCAGCTCCTGCTGCTGGCGTAAGAGGAGGTTGGACGGGCACTCCTCCGCCCTAACGGAGGAGCCGCCCCTGCTTAGAGTGTTAAATTAAATGTTACATTCTGTGTGTCATGGACTTTCTGAGGAACTAGTCCGTATTGTGTTTTTGTCTACCTTTAAAAAAAAAAAAAAGATGGCTACAGAGTTTCTAAACACCATTTGTTGTTTACCTATAATATACCTTGAAAAAATATGATCAAATATCCATCTATCTATCTAAGTCGGGGGATTTCATTTTGTTATGTGTTTGCAAGTTTAGTACTGTAATGGTCCCATACTGTTAGGTTTCTGTATCTTATGGAGGATGCACTTTATTACTTCATTTCATAGCATCTACATGCTATGGTTAGTCTTGTGATGCACCAGACATACTGCTAATTGTGTGAATCCCACTGAAAGGATTTCTGGATCATTCTTTCAGAATAGGAGGATTGGGAGCAATCTCTCGACAGAACAATGAGCCCCAATTTTCTGTATTGTATCGGGGAGTGGGGCAGTGGTCTTGTTTTTGCAAACTGAACATTAAATAACCAAGATGCCAGAAGTAGTGAAGATTACATCATGCATACATTTCTCCCTGATAACAGCTTTTATCCCTTATCCCTCCATCAGCGAAACAACACCTTTCAATTGGCTGCTGAGGGTTGAGAATACGGGCAAATAGATGGAACTTCAGTGAATAAAGAGGGCTCCTAGAACCCCGCTTGCTTTTTGTTTGTGCCACTGCTTATAGAACACAAGCAGCAAAGGTAGTATCTGACTACCTTCAATCAAAGTCCATGGTCCTGCCAGTGTAGACCCCCAAACCCTACAAAAACACAAAGCTGATATCTCCATTGTAACACTTTCTTTCCCGGCATGCATTCTGCTTGTCTGACACTAAGATCACCAAAGTCGTAGTTTCTTAGTGCACATGCGTTCTTCAGGTGTCTCGTCTGCAAAATGCGCATGTGCAGGCAATCCCCTCCGCTGCATCCTTCAATCGTGTTCGGACTTCATAGTTGATGGAGAAGAGGGGACTTAGAGGCTCCTCAAAAGCGGGGGCAGAGAGGACACTAGCCCTCAAGCCCCAGGCGTCCTCAGGGCCCCACATTCTTGCTTCAAATTTTATTTATAAAATTTAAAGCAGGCCCCCCTTTTTATTACATATGAGGCAGTTAACATGGCTATACCACTATTGGCACTGGAGCTGCCATGTATTCTTTTCCTTAGCTGGTGGACATTTTTTAACGTATGTATAGGTGCCTTCACTGTATAGAGTCCTGTACTCAACAGTCAAATTGGACATCACAAGGTGGTTGCTTGGCAATATATTGTACAAACGGTTTGTCACTATCCAACAGCGGAGTGACGGCAAAGGCCACCATGGTGGTGTACAAGATGGGACTTTTGGTCTCTTGATTCTGCATTTGGAACTCTCAACACCACTATCGCCACATGCAGAAAAACCTTAGCCCTGTGCATGCTTCAGACGGAACTTTGGATCCCTTTGATGTCTTGCCAGAATCCTTTGCATTTGTTATTGTTGCTTTCATCCGACATCTGGCTTCTAATATGTTTCAATGCTACCTCTTCGCAGCTTGGAGTCCGCTGAGCCTCGCCTCACGGCAAGACTCTGATTAGTCACTGTGTGAAGTACATTGCTTGGATCCAATCCCTGTGCCGGGTGTCTACTCAAGCCCCTAGGTGCCGGATACCAGCTTGCGTCTGTAATAACACCAGCAGAGCAGGCTGGCATATTTTTCCCTGAGAGATCTGCATGCCTGATCACCTCTGCCAAGCTGGCTGACCTACATATGCTCAGCAATGACATTCCGGGTCTGTAATAGCTTCACGTACTTCAGACGCAGCCCTCTACACTTCCAGCATGGTGCCTTTGGAGAAATTGCGAAAGGAAGTGCACCATGGTGGTTTTGTAAATTCACTTTCCATTTAGCTGTCTCTCCCCCAGTTGACTACTTAAATTAAAATACCTGATGTTCCGGTTTTCAATGGGCTTGTTATTGTTTCAATATGATTTCTTTACAGTGCTTGCAAGTGAAAAAGCCTTGTGGTGACATTGACGCTGTTGACTGCCCATGGGAGGGAAGACCGATGTTTGCCTGATTATGAGTACCAGGAAACGAGACCCAATAAACTTGTTTTTTTCCGAGTCGCCATTTTTAGAGAATCTCTGCAAAAGCAAAAACTCATTCTACAAGGACCATGCTTCTCAGAGCCCTAGAGCACTGGTTCCCAACCTGTGGACCCGGGACTCCTGGGGGTCCGCAAAGCCTTCTCAGGGGGCCTGCAACTGCTTCAAAAATTAAATAACATTAACAGATTAGGTCCCCAGCTTTCAGTAATGACGCATTGGGGGGTCCCCAGATTCCAATAATGAGTCATTGGGGGTCCCCAGGTTCTAGTAATGATAAAGTGGGGGTCCACAGAAGTCAAAAGGTTGGCAACCACTGTCCTAGAGCCATCAGCAGGAGATCCTTGGTAAGGAACTGCCAAGAACAGTCTCTCCTTTCACACCATCATCACCAGTGTGGTGCACAAGAATGGCAGCCTGGCGTTCACCTTTAGGGGAAAGTTTTCTAAGTGGATGCAACCAGGAATCTGATGGATGCTGGGTGTTAGAGAGAGCGGTACCTTCCGCTAGCTCCCCTTGTCAGAGATCCACACATGGTCATGCATTGTGATGCACTCACCCTGTCTACACTTCACCTGCAACAGCTGCCTCTGTGTTTTCAGTATTGGCCTTACACTGTTCTGGTGACTGCACATTGTATTTCTATAATGCACGTGTGAAAATTACAGGATTTATAAATTATTCTGCCACACCACTCTACATAGGGTTTACTGTTGCAGCCTTTGACATCCTGTAATATGGGTGCAAGAGGGCTTGCACACTGTATAATGCCAGATGCATACCTTATATCCGAATTCAAATTATGTAGCTAGCTAAACACTCATTATGACAAAAACTAAAATACAGACAGGGAATCTGCTGGGAAACCAAATGCAAGCAGCTCCACACAAAGGATATCCCTGTTGGAGGTGCTTTATTTCGCAGTAAAACTCTATATATTTCCTGCGGCAGAGGCATGCCCCACCACCGTTTCCCACTTTGACTCTGTCAATGCAGTCATCCCATGCCCAGTCATATTTCACTCATGTCTAAACATCTGTGATGCCAGATCACCTCTTTCACTACAGTTAATGTGATGTTGCCTCAGAAAAGTGGTTTGAATGATGGACTACTTTAAAGAGGCTGGTATGTAAATTGTAATAGTTGAAGGGGATTGTGCAGTGACTGAGCATGAGCAAAGCTGCACCAACAATCTGCTGTATATGATGAACATGATCTAGATAAATAATGTAGGTTGTTTGCTTCTTTGCCAGAACTTTTTACACTGAGTGAACCATAGTGATTTTGACTTCTCCAACAATGTCATCTGCATTACAGGGCTTAAGCATACTTGCAAAAGAAAGTGTTGAGACAGGAATGTCCTCTGTATTGTAAACAAGTGTGTACCCATGCCCTTAGTGCCCGACTGGCATCACAATAATCTAGCGTTTGCACAGAGGCCAAGGCCTGTCCAAAGCCTGCACTGTGAGGCGGAGGGGCACACCAAGAGTACCCTCATAGTGGGCACCGGACTACTGTTAATGTCGTGAGTGAGTCACATAAATTTGCATGGCAGGGGCGTGTGTTTTGTGAATTTTTACAGAGAACAGACATTTTTCTTTGCCAGAGAGAGAGTTTGGTGTACTGACCCCTCTTGTATAGGGATCCACTGATGTGGGAACCCCGGAACCTCAAACTGACATCCTGTGTGCATGTCGGATTATATCTATGCACAGTGATGAATGTGTAGCGTATGTATAATAGTAGGGTTTGGTCTGTGGCATGAGTCTGAATGCTGGAAACAGTGAGCTCTATTTCGGATGCTCCTCTTTTCACATGGCTCGTTATGGAGGATGAGGACAGCTTCACAAGACAGTGGAAGGGTATTATCTGCATTCCTGTGCCTGGAAGATGACGACCCAGACACTGGGTTCTGGGAGGAAGGCGACAGCGTTTCCCTTAGAAATTCAATGAAGATGTTGTTGCCACAAGGCTGCTGATTATTTATTTCTGAACACCTCCATTTGCTAGACACTAGGGATAAGGGGGTGGGACTGCAGTTTCTGTTGATCAAGGTGAGGATGCTTCTTCTCAAGGCCTGCTCTTTTGTCTGTCCTTGATTGTTGCTTCAGGAAGGCTGCTGGCAGTCGGGTGCAGAGCACGCATTCTTCATTCTGCCCTTTTTTGGATACTCATGCTTAGAGCAAACTCCGTTGCTACCCGTGGTGGAGCCATCACCTTGCATAAAGGCTGTGTCTGAGGAACAGTCAAAAAGCGATGTATGAAAGAGACCCAACCCAACCAGTTCTGAAACCGTCGACAGTGGATCCACAACCCTATCTCAAAAATGTGTATAAAATGAGATCCAAACCAACCTGATTTACTCCAGTCCCAAGTTAGTCCCAAGTTCTTCTTCACCAAGGAAGGGAGTGCTCTACAGAGTACTCGGATAGCTACTGTGTACTCATGGTTGGTGTTTATCTGACAGTCAGTCTACCAGATGTGAGGGGACATCACGAAGTCTCCACTTTCTGCTGAAATAGCTGAGGATCTTCCTAAAGAGCCTAGAAGCTTGTCTGTGTACTTAGAGAAGGAAGCAGTGTAGCTGGCCTTGCAGGAGGTCAGACTACAGCAGCAGACACACAGCATGTTCTTGGCATGTGGAGCATCTACAGGAAGCCAAAAAACAAAGAGAGGAAGCCAGGAGTGACCTGTGCCCATAAGAGTTCCCTTCTCTCTCTGTGCAGTTCCAGAGTGAAATGTACCATGAGTGCACCAGAGTATAGATTCCTGTCTCACCTGGCAGTTTACCATACACTTGAGACATTGGTACTGCCACTATCAGTTGAAAAATGTACTCTGCCGCTGAAGTGGGAAACCAGGATCCGTCTGGAGGCCGTAACTGCTTCAAGGACATCATGACGAAGACCCCTCATCCAACAGGCCGCAACTGCCATGCCTGATCACTGGCCTGCCGCCACCGTATAGGACTGCTGCTTCCAGCGGCGGCTGCCGCCAATATCAAGGGGAGAGGAGGGGTGGGGATGAGGACGGGGAATACTTAAAAAAAAAAAAAACTTACTGTTCGTTGCCGCTGCCTTCCTCTCCCGCCACCTCACTCATCCTCCTTTCGGTTCCAGAGCCCCAGCATTCGCTTGGACACCAGAAGAGGCTCCCCAGCAATCTTGGCGCTTCTTTCATGATAAACAAAGCATGTAAACAGTGTCAGGATTGGTCTCACAACATTGGGGCCTGTGCAGTTTTTGTAGCCCGGCTGTATAACAGCTGAGATGGAGAAACCTAAGTGCACATGTGTGTTTGGACGTCCGTATTAGGCCGTCCAAACACACATGCGCACTTAGTGCACACAATTCTTCTTCCCCCTCCACCTCCCATGGCCCAGTCGTGCCCTTCCCTGCACCTGCTGGCTGAGTCAGCAGCAGAAAAATAAAACGATATTCAAATATTTTTTTATTTTTCTGCTACTGACTCTTAGCCATTGGGGCGATGCTCCTCTGCCATTGCG
The DNA here is from genome assembly GCF_031143425.1 of Pleurodeles waltl. Classification (NCBI taxonomy): domain Eukaryota; kingdom Metazoa; phylum Chordata; class Amphibia; order Caudata; family Salamandridae; genus Pleurodeles; species Pleurodeles waltl. The sequence continues at coordinate 959,275,375 of NC_090443.1, forward strand.
GAGCAGCCGCCCCTGGCTGCTTCTGGAAATTAGTGTGACCCTGCAGACCGGCCCTATGAATCTACTCTGGGAACGTTGATCTGAACAAGGCTGCTGCTTTATACCCATTTCTTTTTTGGCAGATATGTGCATGTGATCAGACAGAATGCTGTCATTCATAGTGCAGTGGAGCCAATGGCTGAAGTAGTCTGGGCTGATGCACTGATCCATGCTGTCTGATGTTGTAAGTGGAAGCAAAATGTAAACAACTGTTGAACACACCAATATATGAGGTGGGCTGGTCCGAAGCCCCTCTTTGTATGTGTCTATGTTTATACTTTTTATTTGTTTTTTCTTTTCATTACATAAGGCTAGCAAGACAACTAAAAGCTGAATCTAGCCCAGACCTAAAAAGAGAGTTTCATCTATTGATTGGTTTCAAAAACACTTCTCTTGACTCTGAATAGAAGTGAGGGGGTTGTTTGCTTCCATTGGTAGACACAGTTGCATTTACAATTCTGTGCATGGTCGTAAATTGTAGAAAAAGTAAACTCCCTGTGTGGATGAAGAATTCCAGGGCGAAGTGTAATACCAGAGATCACCGAGGATTCTCCATTCGGGGCACGAGGGGTGGAATTTCCACTGCTCCCACCCTGATACCACTCAAGAATCAACACTCTTGCGAGATCAACGCATCTCTTGAGCAAGAGTTTTACGTCATTGCCAAAAGGCGTAAAATGAGCCACTCGTGGTTTCCTCTGTAAAACACACACTTTTTTATATGCTATATTATAAATTATTTTTTGTTTCATTGTATGCTCCTCCTGCTTCTGCACACTGGTATGATTCACAGTTGTACCTGCCACCGCCTGAGGAGTCATTGGCACCCCTCTGCGCATTTCCCTCTTATATCTATGTTGCTTTTGATCTGTTCTACACATTTCTACCTCACTTACCTCTCAGCCTCGCCTTTCAAAATAATGTGCACCTGAACCAACTAATCCCTTTCACTGCGCCAGGTTTCTGCAATTACAGCAGTATCCGTGTGATGCTTGCCAGCATCCTCCAGTGTGGGACTTCATTACTGCAAACCTTTGTGAACATGAGTTTCAAAGATCAACAATTTCCCAAGTCTGTTCTTTGGACTATTATCCTCGCCTTCCATCCGTCTTCTCTACACTGCGCTACATAAAAGTAATAATCTGCTACCTGCCGGTTCTGAGTCCTTTCATACTCCACAGCATGGTGGCACCACTAGTTGCCTTTTGTCCTATGTAAAGAAATAAACACAATGTATTACTGTGTCGAAAACCACCTAACACTCCTCTATTTTGTGCCATTACAAAGGTCCAGCGTTGTAGATCCCTAGCAGGAACTGAAGACACATCTGTGCCGCGCTGTGATGCTACTAATCCAAAATATTGTAATTGTTAAAATCCTTCTTACCTGTGTGATGTGTACCAGGGATATCCACCAGTGGTCCTCGAGGGGTGCTGTCACCCCAGGTTTTGAGGCTAACCAGTGACCGAATGATTCTCAGTTAGATCCCTTCTATGTACATTTATTGTGTATGGATATCCTCTTCTCAAAGCATAAGTTTGGGCCTGGAAGCCTGGAGTTGAACATCCCACTGGAACATGTCACACACAAGCATGGTTGTCCTAGCGTGGTTTAGTGCTATGTAGATGCTGTCTACACACCGTAAAACGACATCATCATTGGGAATAATAACTATTGTATTTCCTAAAGGTAAAAAAAAAAAATTGCAATATATCCCGGTGTAAGGCCCCTTAAAGAGCTGCGAAGACAACGTTTTTTGTGAAGCACAAAATGTACACATAAAGTAACCATACTTTTAGTCACATATGCTGATTTGTCACTGCTTAAGATCATATTACATGGATCATAGGTGTTCTTCACATCTCTCCATGGAGTGCCTATCTTATTTTTTTCTTGGACCTTGTTCAACAAATTTCTGTGTCAGCAGGCCGGGTTTGTTGTTGCTATCTTAGTTTGTTTTCAGTTCTTCCATTAAACCTTTTGCTGTGTGGCTACAACCATTGTCAGACAGGCCTTCTATTGCACTGGGCATTTCCCTGGTGCCTGGTTGCCCGTTTTGGGGAGCCCAGGGTCCTACTGCCAATCCTTAGGTTAGGTTAGTTGGCATCCTTTCTGTTTTTTCTATTACCCTTCTCACCTTTCCTACAGAGCATTTTGCTAATGTTATCTGCAATCTTGAGGCTGTTGACTATCTATGTTTTGATGTTTTGATAGTGATCATAATTAGGTTTTAAGTAGCAGCTAATACCAGTATTTATAAGTGTTTCTGGTTTTACCACAGTAGGTAACAGTTGTTACTAAATTGCTGTTTCTCAATTTATGGGTATTTGTTTACCATCAGACAGTTAAGTTTTGCAGATTTCTGGAGCTAGAACATTTTTACGTGTTTTTTGTGTTCGGTTCATGAGTTAAATTGTTCTACGCTTTCAGGCCCATATTTATACTTTTTTAGCGCCACATTTGCGTCATTTTTTGATGCGAAATCAGCGCAAACTTACAAAATACAATTGTATTTTGTATGTTTTCGCCGATTTTGCGTCAAAAAGCGTCACAAATCTCAGAGGATTAGCCTGGGGCACACAGTTTGAGATTGATGTGAATTGGTTTGGATTCCTAAAATAGTGTTAGAAGCAGAGCCAGTGTGTTAGAAGAAGTATTCTACATGTTAAGCAGCCTCTGACAGAGAGCCATATTATTTTCTTAAAGTTAGAAGTGCTTGTTGAGATGCGTGCATGATCCAGGTAGAAGCAGTGATTCAATCTGTCCGGTGCTGGACCTACCATAAGAGACTGAAAATCTCTTGCATAACCCAAGTAACAGCGTTAAATGAATCTAATGCACCCAAATAATGTATGTAATAATCAAAAGATGTTTATCTGTGAGATAGGTTAAATATGCCTTAATAAGGAAATAATTAATGCAGATTCAATCATGTGGTAGACTTACTTGCTAAGTAAGGAGTCAAAATCAGACCCAAAGTGTCTGTCACTGTAGGTTTTTAATGAGATTCTAGGGACAAGCTAGGTGCATATGCAGGCTTGGATTTGGTGCCTTTGACATACATAGCAATGCTGCCCTGATAAGGTTTAGAATAATATAGTTACTTTTGTGTATTGTTGGCCTTACAAAGAAAAAAACACACATCGCACAATGTCTACCGCAGCAACATATTATTATGATTTTCCAGTTTGGCTAGATATGTTAAATATTTCACAGATATATGTTAAGCAGGTTGTTGCGAAAAGAACACATTCACAATATGCCTGTCTGCTGTGCCAGCCAATATGCTCCATTGATCTGCAGTAAAAGCGTATAAATGCATTGGCTTATGTAGATTTCTTTATCCCTAGTGATTCAGTTAGGCATTTCTTTATGAGAGTTGAGATCCAGTTGAAGGGGGGACCCTCAGAGCGCCAACACTGGGTATTGTGTAGAGAGGTAATGATTCTAATCTTTAAACAATAGCATTTTTATAATTACAACAAGTGGTTAACACAGTTTGCGCCCCTAAATTGCTGCAGGATAGCATCATTAGATAGATGCTATGGGACTTGCCACGTCACCATTCATTACCTGTGATAGATGAAACATTTGACCTTAGGATTCCGAAGTCAGTGGTTTTCCTTGTTCTTCCTATCCGTGCTTTTTGAACCGCCATGCTCCTGGATGTATGTGGTCGCGCGGTGAGATGACCACCTACCTTGGTATACATCATCATCTGGCAGTTGATCACAGTGTAGTCGGTGTAGGAAATCATCTGCCCACCATGATGTGACACATAATTAGACTGTTACTGCTTGGAAGCCTGCTGGAGACTGCAAGGTTCTCCTTTATCGATCCAACTGCTCCGACACGGTATGACTGTCTTGGGAAGGCGGTTCACTAAAAGAAATATGGGCCAGGCTTCATGTGAGCAATAGTCGCTGTCATGAAGAGCCTGGACGTGAAGTTCCTTCTCTTGTGTATGAGCCGAGCGGTTGAGAAGAAATAGAAGCTTTTAATTTGTGGCCTACCTACAAGGCTTTCAACTCCAAAGCAGAGGCGCATCAACACTCTGATGGCTGTTTAGCGACAGCTTCGTATTCTGTTGTAGCAGATTTCCCAGGCAGCAAGAATTTTTTTTCTCTGTGCAGTACCTTGATGTACTGATGCCGCCAGCATGCACATGCCCTGAAATATTTATTATTAAAACTACTCTTCAGTGCAAATATTTCTCAATGTTCCCGTGATGAGTCTGGAAAGTACAAAAGACTATTTTGAATGGCCTTCAAAATGTTAACTGTTCATATAATGCTAGCACTCTGTCATTATGGTGTGAAGTAGCTGTACAAAGAGACTGTGATGGGCTCAGTATTGGCCACTTCGCATGTAAAGTACAAGTGGAAGAATTCTCCCTTTTTCATGTCTGTTGTACACCAATTTCTGAATGTATGGCACGGTGTTGCATGAGAGAGGTCATGGAACCTGCACTGAACACATGTAGAAAGAGAATGCCCTGTTAGCAGGGTTGTTGACTGGAATGATGGGTGTTGTGTACCCAGATATTGAGCTGGAGGAGAGCGCTGTTGAGGGACTTGGCAGTGGTGAGAGAGGCACCAGCTAGTTTTTCAGCTGAGGGCTAATGGAGGACAGCGATCTCAGAGACTCTTATTATTTTCTATCAGCCTAAGCGCGTTCTCTCTGTAATATGCTGGAGAGGACCCCTTCAGGAGGTTCATATCATTTAGGTGAAGCGTTCAATTCTATGAAATTAGAGTGGATGAAAGGCAGACATTCATCCATTAGTGTTTTAGGTGGGCCTTAGCATTGCCTTGAGCTACAGGAGACATGGGAAGGACTAAGCATTGTAGCATGTATGTTGGAAGAAGAGGGAAGATGCAGTGATTCCCCTGGAGAGACTGGGTGATATCCTCTTGGAAAAGGTGGAAATAAGAGTCATCGACAGACTGAAACTTGTTGCATGGAGAGAAGCCTATTGGTTGTACTGGGTGACTTTGACCTGCGTATTATGCTCACTTATCGTGTTTAAATCCAGACTGACAGGCTCCCATCTTAAAGGAGAGCATTCGGCTAGTTAGTAGCTTATGACAGGTTCTTCACCTGTCTGAAGGCGTAGTAGAAGGTTATCCACCGTATTTTAAATTGAGATGTTACCCATCTCCAAGAGACAAGCAGAATTCTGGACTATGGTGTTCAGGTATCTTCTCCGACAGTACTTCACCATAGTAATAAGGGTATCAATACATTTATAAAATGGTCTATATATATGAGGCCTAGTCACCCCATTGAATAGAACTACTAGTCTCTATGTTGGCCCTAGCTAGCCACCTAGAGGTCCTCTGAAGGAGCCATTTTTCTCAGTGAAGAGGGACAATGGTTGTAATGATCGGGCCATGTATTTTAACTGAGTTGGCCTAGAGTTCCCACTGGTCCCGGTGCTCCACAGAAAGGGCATAGTAGTTTCCAGGAGTCACAAATGTAGTCAAAGAGTGGGAAGAGAGTTGTTCTCCAGTGGGCCAGTGGTCAGCTTGAAAGGACTTAGTAGCATCATTGAAATTGCCACTGACTTCACTGTAGAGACATAACATCAGCGCACCATGTGGCTGCCAAACCCTCTGCAAGAGCCAGGTGGTTCTGTCACCTAATATAAATGTGTACACGTTTATGCTTTTAATGCCCTCATCCCATGTGCCCAGGAGGAGGGTGCGATATTTATTGCACCTGTAAAATCTGGCAACAAAGTGAAGCATAATGTGGGATTTGGTAATTACTGCACCAAAATATGCATGTTCCAGTAATTGCAGGGCCATTTTCTACTATTAGATTCTGTCAGATTTGGCCTGCCAAAATGTAACTGTGGATGTGGACTTTATCACATCCAGTAATTATCTGGTGGGATAAACTGCGGACCGCTCATTATTCAAACAGAGCTTTGAACCTAGATCGAAATGTTGCATTTCACTTGTAATAAGGGCCAAAGTAGCTACTTCCCTTGGCCAAGCAGAGAGTTTATGAGTCAGGCAACTTTTTGGTGGCTTCAAAAATGTCAAAACACAGGAGTAATAATAGTGTGAGAGCAACACCTGAGAATAAGGGCCTCAAGTAGCCCTGGGCGGGGAGAGGAGAGGGTGGGGGCGAGGAGGTGGGGGCAACCGCTGTCCATATTTAAGCATCTCTGCCACATGGATGGGTTGTTTAAAAGGTGGTTTTTGGTGAAACATTTGCTGTGATTTTGTTTGTTTTTGAAAAACAAAACGAAATGTCTCTGAGATTCTCAGCATTTTCTTCCATCACTTCTGGGACATCGTTCTTTTTCAACTGCATAAGCTCGCCAGGTGTAGCATGTATAGTGTCGGTATAGGTTGGGCATTACCATGCCACAAGAACAGCTCCAAAGGTGTTTCCAGTGGCTGAGTTATCTGATGCATGAAGCATATCAGCTTTCTCACCTCTAAATGAGGCAGGAGGTTCCCTCACAAAACATTTACCACTGGTCCATCACTGCCAAATGAAGCTCTGGTTAGTGATGGTGGTATTACAGAACATGAGAAAGTTAACAGTTTTCTAACTCTTAGATTGAACATCCTCTTTTCCCTGGAAAAATAAGCTTACACTCTCGAAACAAAAAGTGGATGGTGGAAATGCCACTGGTTGTTAAAGTTTGGTAAAATGCAAGTGCAAGGCTTTGCTCTCTTTGCCACTTCAGAGGGGACCTACCATGTGCAAATTGGCTGTGGTCCTGCTCCAGTAGCAATTGTCCAGCATAAATTGCTCAATCGTGTTCCCTCTGAATGGAAACACAAACAGCCTCACACTAGTTTTGGCCTTGTTGGGCTGGTGGGGAGCAGCCTGAATCTTATATCACAGTGAGCTACAGAATTTACGTCTTCGCATACCCATTACACGATAACGGTGGGACATCGCACTCACAACACACAAAACAGTAGTGGGTGGAATGCTTGAATTAATCTCAGCCACTTGTAATTTTCTTTTGACACATTCTAATTCTCTATTTCTTGCTCAGTGTGCCACTGTAGACAAGGGCCAACCATATGCAACCAAGCCTTGCTATGGGGATTCTGACAACAGCAATTATAACTTTCAGATATGGGACATTATGTGGTTGCATCTGCACTTCAACAACTTGTCAGAGTTATTAAGCGCTATATAAATGCAATTACAACATGAAACAATTAGAAGAGACATCAACACAAGTCATAAAATGTGGAACCGGCCTGCTTAGTATGTTGCTATTTGTCAAAAATAGGTAGACGAGGTAGACAACAGATAATAAGGTATAGGGCTAAGTCGACAGGAATCCAGGATCGGTAGATACAGATAAGTAGATGATTACAACTATGCCTGTTGCACCTATCTTTCAAAAGGACACACATATGTATATAACACTTTAATAAAGTTGAATTTTTATCTAAAACTTTAAATCAATATGAAACGAATTTTCTGTTGATTTTGAGGCACTGGTTGACAATTGCAATTCCATCTCTTGACGTTTTCACTCCTGCTGTGTAAGCAAACGTTTGAAAGCCTTGGTCTGCAAGATTTGCTCTGGAGCAACTTTGGAGCTGCATTTATGCAAAGAAGAAAAAGCTGTAAGAAGAATTTAGTGGATCTGCGTGAGTAATTTAATTTAATGTGTTAAAAACTGTTCTTCTGTACTGCTGGTAATATGGCTTAGTGAGTAAAGCGCACCTGCTGCCGGAGTGCCGCCCCGCCGGATTTACCAAAAAGGAAAAAATAAAATGATAATAACCCACACTACACTATTATCATTTTATTTTTCCTTGCAGGGCGGGGCTGGAGGACAGGGGAGGGCTATGTGCACACAAAGTGCGCATGTCAGTTTGGCCGACCGTGTTGTCCTGGCCAAAAATACATGCACACTTTGCATGTTCTCTACCTGGCTGTATAGCACAGCCGAATGGAGAACATGCCTAGGCTCCTACTCCCAGTCTGAGCGGCAAAGCAGGCCGTTCAGACCAATCACAACGCTGCTTTTAGCAGCATTGTGATTGGCTGGGAGCCTGTGCAGCCGGGAAGAGACAGGTAAGTGTTTTTTGTTTTTGTTATTTATTTATTTTTTTAAATGCCCCATCCCCCCGTCCCTTCGCCCCCTGTCCCGCCCTGTGACCCCTGTTCAGTGGCAGCGGCCACTGAACTGCTGATATCTGTGTGTGAGCTGCAGGGCGCCAGTTTGAATCAACCCAGCACAACTTCCAAGGTCCACAAATTGAGCACCATGAAACAGGGCACTTGTGACTTCTCTTATTGACAGCCAAGGAGGTGGCAAAAGCCCTTACTAACGTAGAACTCTATTAAAACAAAAGATATTTTTTTTTATTTTTTATTTTTTTATATAGCGCGGACATGGCCCGGAGACATCAGAGCGCTTTGTTACCACAAATATTGCAAAGACAAATGACCTGCTACACCAGGAAAACGTATTATGTCCGAATTGTCTTTAAAATATCTTGCACACAGAAAAATCTTCCATTAGACACAGCTTAGACAGCCACTAAATTAAATCTCAGGTAATGAAACCTTTGGGGCATTGGCTTTTTCAAGGACCATTCACAGAGCAGGAATGGGTCGGTGATTATTTCCCGGTACTCGCACAGCTATAGTGCTGAATTCGTCTCCGTGCTCGTAAACTATGCTGAATATAAGGCCACTCAGACAATGTTATTTGTTTTTGGTATAGCCCACTTTCACCACTTTGTCTCTCAGCACTTTGGGATAGAGCAGTGATACTCAAAGTACGGCACGGGCCGCATGCGGCCCTCCTGACCTTTACATGCGGCCCCCTGCTTAACAGCAGGACTGGGTTGCTGTTTACTCAATCTGCACAATGATTAAAAATATGTTCAATAAAAGGAAACCCTTTATTTAAATGATAATTGGAGGCAAAAAAGGAAGTAACTAAGTTGTCCTGCACCTTTAGGAAAGCCTTCATTTTTAAAGACATACTGCAGCAAAATTGTATAAATATAATATGGTCTCTTAAAAAATCAAAACTGTATTTCATTAACATACAGAGTCGTTTCAACTTAGTACATCAGATTATATCAGTGCATTGAGAAGTATTTTATTTAAAGTGCTGGTTTTCAAACATAAATCCAGAAACATTCACCCCCACCCCCATCCTGAAAACAATGCCAATAGTGAACTAAGAGGCAAGTCAGTTGCTATGGACACTCTCTGGGTGTCCTGGGTTTTTATTACACATGAAAAGTATAGTTTATTAAATTAAACACAGGTGGAGGTTTTGCACAGCGCACATCCTGAAGTCAAGTATTTTGAGGTTTTCTTTTATGCACTAATAAAGAAAAAGGAGGGAAAGTGAAATAAAAGAATTGTCTAGGATCACACATTTTGCTAAAGTGGGGAAGCCAGGATTCATACCAGGTTTTCTGGTTTCACATTATGCAGTTCACCCACCATACTGCACCCTCCGCCCCCGCCTACCATCAATGCGGCCCCGGTCACATCGCAAACCAAACTTTGTGGCCCCTGGGAAAATGTTTGCGAGTACCCATGGTGCAGAGCATGTCTTGTGTTGTAGGTTTGTCCACGATCACACCTGGCGTACCAAAGATCGGATGCTGAAAGTGTGCATCTTGTCTGCCGAAGGTTTGAGTTGAGTACTACTTTGTTTATTACAGAAGCAGTTTCCGGGCCAGCAAAAACAACCTTGGACCTACTTCCCAATTTTTTTTTTTTTTTAAATCTACGTACAGAGAACTATAAACACCCTTGGAAGTAAATATACTTATTTTGGGGAAATCAGTTGGTTCCACATTTTAGATCTGGAAAGCGAAAGTAGTCCCACATTTCAAGGCCTACTCCTGGAACCTTTGCGTGTTTGCAAAAGTGACTACGCAGATGCATTTCCGAATGCCCAGTTTTACATGACGCGCAGTAGAGCCTGGGGAATTGCTTTCACATTTGTGCAATTTAATTTTTGTTCCGCTGAAAAAATATGTTTCCCTGAAAAGAAACTGCTTCTCTACACCCCCACAATTTTTGGTAGCGTCCCCTTCCCAGTCCCACCTTGGAAAAGGATTTACCTCACCCACAACTCTAGTGCGTGCTCGGGGGTCACAAAAGCACAAATGGCGGCATCACTTATAGGTACGTAAAGGGTCTCTGCAACCCCAACAATGTCAACAATTTGGGACCAATTCATAAAAGCATTATGAGGTAAAGAATCACTGCAAGAGTACTATTTGTACAAACGCCAAAATGAAAGGGCCAGCTCCCAAGTGGTAAAAGCGTAAAGAGTACACAATTCTGTTTGTTCTATTTCTAGAAATATTCACAGTTTCTTCCCATTTTGAGATGCTTTGTACCCGGTTCACAAACGCATTTAAGAATAAATTAGAATACTTCGGAGCTGCTAATTCACTTATTCCGAAATGTGAATACACCTCATTATTTTTAACATGGAAGTAACTTTTGGCTTGTTCTTTTTAAGTAGATTGGTGCTTCTTTCGTTCATAATTTATTGCTTTTCAACAGACTGTTTCCTCAAGTTTTCATAAATATAAAATTTTTAAACAAGCAACGCAAAACTAATAGGTCTGGTGTTGGCTGACAGTATTTTGGCTTGTTTTTGTTTTACATTTTCTTGCAAACCTTTATTGTTGAGGATGCTTTTGGGCCTTAGTGAATCTGAACAGAACTTGGCTAAAAGCAAAAATATGTTTTTTGATCTAATAAAACACTCATTGCCATAGTAGTACTTAGCACAGAAGAAAACTTCTGTGTGTGGATGTGCTCCTTGTGAAAGAGCAAAATGCCATCCCTCACAGTGAGTGATGTTAGTCAGTGGCTGAAGAGGACCCATTGCCCCATGCTGTGTATTCTAGTGGGTGGAATCAACAGGTGAATGGAACAATAATGGACCAATGGCTGAAGTGGCCTACCCCACTGCCCCATGCTGTGTGCTGTAGTGAGTGCAATCAACAGGTGAATGACACAATAATAGACCAATGGATGAAGAGGGCTAGCTGAGGGCCCCAATAAGGAAGTATATTATACATATACACTTAATAGAATCAAAAGGTGTTGGCAAATGCCACACCTGAAAAGCACCAAGGACTACCATAAAGATCAGATACATTCAAAGTGGTGCAGGTTCAAACTCCTATCCGTTACTCAAATTAGGTTTGTAGCCTGGAATACCGAGTATATCCTTAGTATTGCAACCAAAATATTAAAGACAAAAATATCAAAACGTAAGTGAATGTAGGCCAGCACACAAACTATAAGTCGTGGCGTTAAGTAACTTTAGGCCACAAGGTATAACATAAGTCTAACTATAGCAATAACTGCTGAATTTCTATGGTTTTGTGTGTGTAATATGTGACCCTAACTATAACGTCCATGTAACATTTGCTTTTTTCAGTGAATATATATAAATATATAAATATATTATACGTATATATATATATATATATGTATATATATATAGACATATATATATATATATATATATATATAGACATATATATATATATATATATATATATATATAAATCTGGCATGGTCGCTCAGCTCCTAAGTGCCGGTGGTGCTTGACAAGTAACACGCGCCACCACATTATTAAATTCACACTTTCCCCCTTTCCGTTTGCAAAGAGGATCAGCACTCCAAGGTGAATGTTCAAAGTGATTTATTCAAAAACAGCAACAGGAATGCGTTTCGGCTTTTCCGCCTTCGTCGACCTGTTGGATGCCATGTTTGTGTACTTTGAATACTGTATAAAGTAAAGTAAACAAACATGGCATTCAACAGGCAGACGAAGGCAGAAATGCTGAAACGCGTTCCTGTTGCTGTTTTTGAATAAATCACATTGGAAAGGGGGAAAGTGTGAATATATATATATATATAGAGAGAGAGAGAGTTTGAGTGTGAGTGAAAGGGTGTGTTAAAGTAGGTACACATGTGTGAAGATGTGAAGTTAGGATTACACAATCTAAACACACTTATTTATTGATATTTTTGTATTTGTCCCTGTTATTAGGGTAGAAAGGTATTCCCTACACAATACTCAGGGCTCACATCTAAATGATAGTCAGCCTTGAAAAAAATGCTTTGCAGTGCAAAACCTGAGTCAGCTATCTGCTGAGCGCGATCATTGAATAAAATACCTTTTTGGTATTATTAAAGACTCTTATGGGAATGTGCCCATTCTTGATGACCAACTTGTTCTTTGTTTCTGCTCATGCAGGATTCAGAGTAGCCAGATGCATAACTATCGGCGATGCAGCCAGTGCTGTGGCCCCGGGCCCAGAAAGGAGAGGGGCTGTATGTTCTCTGCACCATCTGCAGTTTGGTTAAAAGTCTGTCCGCCCAGAACATTTTTCCCCAGATGAAGAAAGGGACCAAGAGGAAATCAACCAAGGAGAAGGAAAGGGAGGAAGGAGATGAGAGAAGCACAGACATGATGAAGATGTGAAAGGGAGTAAGAGGATAAAGACGTCAGGTAGATTAAGGGGAGAAGGGAAGGTTATTGATAGAAAAGATGATTAGTGAGAAGTGGGAGAACAAGCAAGGAGGGAATCAAAAAGAGGATAGGAGTAAAAGAGAGCAAGGAGATAAGAAAACATAAAACATGGAGGAATGAAATAGGGAGAAATGCGAAAAAAAGGAATAGGTGGAATGAAAGTGGAGAGAGAGAAGGGAAATTGAAAGTGTGGTGGGAGGAGTGATGGATAGAGAAAAAAGTAGAAAGACCTTGAATGAGGAACATGGAGACCTTTAGGTAGTGACATGACTATTGTTAGTGATGCATCTACGGTTACTTTGGTGTCTACTGGAGCGAAGAGCCCACTGCACCTTCATTATGTATTTTATTACTCACCCATGCTAAATGGACAATAGTCTCTGCTTGAAATAGTGCCCATGACTACCTATCTACACCACTGATAGGAGCTTCAGTGAGGAAGGCTGCTTGATGGGACTCTTACCGTGATTTTTCTGCAGTTGAAAACATTTGGCCGGTTGTTCTGTGAGAGAAACACACTTTTATATATTGTTCAAGAATGTATTTTTCGTAGGCCTATTTATAGAGAGTTTTCTGCTCTGTAGGCTTAACCTCAAGATGCTCAAAGAAATAATAAACAATATTTTTAAATCAACAACACTTGTTTTAAGAACCCGTGATCTTCGAAACCTAACCTTCTTGGAACTGGTGCACCTTTACCCTCAATCATCCTCCATGCTTCTACAACCAGTTTGTACTGTCAGAAGCTATCTTCCATATCTCTACAGCTGAGCTGTCTTGTGTGTCCCTGCAAATAGTTTGTTCTCAGAGGAGCTGTCTTCCAAGCCTCTACAGCTGCTGGGTTGTACTTGGAAGTGATGTCAACCAAACCTTCTCCACTGATTTCTATGTAGCCGGACTGCTGTCCATGCCTCCACAACTGGTTTCTGTGTAGATAGGCTACACAGACAGGTGGTCCTCTATGTCTCCACAAATGGTTTCCACGTAGACGGGCTATATAATTGGGTTGTCCTTCAAGCCTTCATAACGGGTTTCTGCTAAGATGGCCTGTCCTCCGCGCCTCCACCACTGTTTGGAGACAGAGAAGCTACCTTCTATAGCTTTACTACTGCTTTGTCCTCAGAGGAGCTGACATCCATACATCTACAACTGGGTTGTACTTGGATGAGCTGTCTTCCATGCCTCAAAAACTGTGTTGTACTTAGAAAAGCTGCCTTCTATGCCTCTCCAACTGGGGTGTACTTTGAAGAGCTGTCTTATATGCCTCTATGTCTCTATACCTTGGTTGTACTTGGAAGAGCTGTCTTCTATGCCTTTATAACTGGGTTGTACTTAGAGAAGCAGTTTTACAACTGAGTAGTACTGGAAGAAGCTGTATTCCGTGACTCTATACCTTGGTTGCACTTGGATGGCATATCCTCCATTTCTCTACAACTATTTGGATACATAGAAGTTGCCTTCCATGTCTCTGCATCTGCTTTGTTCTCAGAAGAGCTTGTCCCCCATGTCTCTACAACTGGGGTGTACGCTGGTGAGCTGCCTTCTACAAGTGGTATGTTCTTGGAAAAAAGCTGCCATCCATGCCCCACCACACTGTTCTATGTAGATAGGCTGTCTTCTATGGTTCCACAACTGGTTTGGATTCAGAAAAGTTTCCTTCTATGTGTCTGCAGGTGCTTTGTTCTCAGAAGAGCTGTCTTCCAAGCCTCCACAACTGGCTTGTTCTTGGAATGGTTATCTTCCAGTTAATTTGCAATTTGGGAAGCTGTCTTCCACACACCCATAAGTGGTTTGTAATAGAAGAAGCTGTCCTCCTGCACCTATCACTGACTTGTACGTAGAGGAGCTGTCCGCCATGTTTCCACAGAGGTTAGTCCCCAGAGACGTTGTTCTCCAGGCCTCTACAGTGGGTTTGTATGAGGAAGAGCTGTCCTCCAGGCATTTAGCCACTCAGAGGAGGTGCTCTTGCAACTGCAACTGCACTTGCACTTGCAACTGGTTTGTATTCAGAGGCTGTCTCGTCAAAACACCTACAGCTGGTTTTCACGGTTATGTGTGTGTATGTATGAAGGTACTTGGCATTTATATAGTGCAGAACTAGTCAAAAGCTGGTGGGTTGTTATACATGGTCAAAGGCAAATATATGCTCAACAAGTGATTGCAGGTTTAGCTGGTTTGTTAGAGTGGAAGTGGACTGTTATGGTGTTGTCATATAGTGTTCTTTACAGAGGTGTGTCTTCATCTGTTTTCTGATTTGTTGCTCCAGATCCTGGGTGCATAAATTGAGAAGACATGTTGCCTGCTTTTTTCTTTTTTGCACTTCTTCAACTTCAGAATGTTTGTGTCCCGGTGTGATGGTGCATTTTGCAGCCAGATAGATGGTGGTGTGTGTTGTGATGATTTAATGGACCATTAACTGGTTCACACTCAAAGGACCTAGACCTAGAGCTTGAGTCCTGTACAACTGGTTTGTACTGAAAGGACGTGTCCTCTTGATCGCTACAAACGATTGGTACACAAGGGACCATGTCTTTGCAAACACTTTCCTGCATTGCTTTTTTCAGACTTAGAGCACTTCTTTCTCTGTATTTGAGTTGGGCATGTGTAGTTAAGTCGGAGAGAATGCAGACATACAGTCAATATTTAATTACACAAATTAATATGTAATAGGACTGTGTTCATAGCACATGTGACTAGGAGTTGATGAGATCACTCCTGTTAGATGTGTTCCCTCTGTGATTTGGGCATGGGAACCACCAGGGCACTGTCAGAGAGGGAGGGGGAGGGGAGGGGGGAGGGGAAAGGGGAGGGGGACAGGGACGGTGGGGTTGCTTGGTAGACAATGCATCAATGTTCTGCAGGTGCTCCAGAGCAGGACTTTGACCAGAGCCAGTGGAACTATGTGATTCTGTGGCTGCATCATCTTCTGTCTGGTTATGGATCTGCCACACTCGCCACATAATCCACCATCTACTGCATAATTTGTCAAGTTCAGTAAAAATGTGTTTCTAACCCAAATGGATCAAAAGTTACTAAAAAAACACAAGAGGTGGTGCTGTCCAGTGGAAGACTGATTCGTAAGGTTAATTGATCACCTTACAAAAGATGATTACTGTACTCATATACTAAATTTTAGGAGAAATGAAGTAGAGCATTTACCCAGACACCAATAATGTGTATTAAATGATTAAACAGCAACAAAATACTGCCAGAAACTGTGTAGCATTTGTCAATCCCTTCTCATAGTTTGGACCTCCATTGCCATGGTATTCCAGCGGCCCTGACTTTGCCGGACTGCATTAATCCAGCACTCGTGTCTTCACACTGGTTAATTTGTAGGTTAATCCAAGAGACACTTTCACTAAAGTGCAGACTAACCATTGGTTTAAAAATGCAAAATAGAATCCCATCTTGCAGGAATATTTTACAAAGGATTATAAACAATGCTACTTAAAATATTACACATCAGATAATGTACGTTTTGCAGTACATTATTAGAATATTGTAAGTCACCAAGGAGTTCCTTAACCATATAGAGGGACGAGGTCAAAAGGCATGTTCCTTTAAAAGTTCAGTGAACTCTGACTTGCATTATCCTTTTAACGTATGATAGAGTGTCTTTTATTCCTTATAATACGTGGTAACAACATCTCCACTCCCATAAACCACTTAAATCCTTGATATCTTGCTCTTTCATGTTTGTTACAGATAAGAATAATAATAGCGGAACCTGCACTATGGAATTAGACACACTTAAATGCAATCAGTAATTTTGGCAAAAAAGCTATTAGAAACTGTTTAATGTAAGTCAGGTTAAAAAGGTACATTGGCTCAGATTGTGTAAAAACATGCAGAATCTATCTTTTCTGTAATGACCTGGATGTTGAAAAATAATAAACATGTTGCCATAAAAATCAGTTTTTTACTAATGATATTTTGTTATAAAAACATTTCAGAAGAAGCAATAGATAGTTCCAGTTATCTCTGTTTAAACTACAGCTGTAATTATTGTCTGAGGCCTACCTTTCGCCCGGCTTCTGGTTCTGGAAGCTGGCATTGTGAGATCAGAAGCCAACTCTAGTAACTTATTACAGGTGAGCAGCTACATACTTTCTTTGCTAGGGATGGCCAGAGATGTCACAACACAACTGGAAGGTCATGGATGTCTGAGGTGACTTGCAATATCCTTATAATGTATGGCTGGGGGCACTTTTTTCCTTGTAATGCAAGGCCACCCAAGCACCCTTCACACCATCACCCTTCCCACAAACCACTCAAATCCTCAGTGTGGTGTTCTTTCATATGAAAGAGGTGGCATGTTTGCAGGCAAGAAGAATTGTAGTACAAACTTAGACTCACCAAAACATCGTGTTGCAAAAATATGTTAGAGTCATTATAGTATGTCAGGTTTAAAAGAAAATGCTGTGCCTGGGAATATGTAGAAACACACATCTTTCCTATAATTTCCTAAGCCTGCAAAAAAATATGTTACCATAAATATCTTCTCCCTATTTACCACTGATCGTGTAGACAAAATAAAACAGAAGGCAGAAAAGCCAAGCTTTTTTCCTTTTGGAAACTGCAGCTTTAATTATGCACTGTGACCTGACTTTCACCTCTGTTGATGGCTCTGGAAGCAGGCATTTTGACATCAGAAGCCAATTGTAATATCTTATTACAGTTAAGCAGCTACATCATTTCTGTATTACAGGTGCTTAGGTACATCACAAGTTGCCTTTGATAAGGAGAAATCAGAGGTGGGGTTTTATACAATTATTGCAGGATCCCATGTAAAGAAACTAAAGACTGGCTTTTATACAGGCTTCTATGCAGTATAAAGATATAGAGCAAAATTGACATTAGATATCTGTGATGGCATCAGGTCTGTCTCCAAGGGCAGTGACCATTATAAGAAATGAAGTGTGACCTTCGAGGTCAGAAGTAAAATCTGACCAAGATGTTCTACAAGGCACTGCTTCAGATACAAGATTTTTTTCGAATTAATTAATCGATCTGCTCTCATAGACCGTGTCCAGGTTGCGTGCTGCAAGCATAAGGCAGGGGATTAATGGGAGGCTCTTTGGCTCATCGGAGCGTGTCCTACCTCTACTGCGTCAATTCCCTGATGTGTGATGGTGGATCTCACGAACAGCCCAGTACTTTGTGTGCAGCAGGCAGGGAAGAGCGCGCTGCGTATTATGCTGCAAGAGCACAAACATCATCTGCAGGAGAGGAACAGTAATTATTTTAGTAGATTTGGAGGCCTGTGATCATCAAGGTAAAAGGAAGGCTAAATTAGAGGGGACAGAGCTTTCCTTAAACAACTTGGTCTTCAAAGATGGTAAAATCCGTGCATTGGATGGCTAGCGGTATTGCTTCCCCCCGACTGTGGCGTCTCCGCTTTTAATGAAAGTATCTTGAGCAGTTTGTAAAGCACAGAACCATGACTTTTCAAGTCACTTGCACCTGTAAAGTCCTACATCATGTTTGGAACATCTGAAGGAAGAAGCTTCTGCCTTTTGGCTCAAGTTCCACCCTTGGAAGCTAGCAGCCAGCTGCAATGCAGGGAGCAGTGCAGCTCCGGGAATGAGACACAACAAGGGATGCTGGCAAAGCTGGTTTCGGGGACCCAAGAAGAGGTCTCAAGAAGAGGTTCAAGTCTTGATTCCCCTTTTTTCGTCCTTAATCTGCATTAAATTTTCTGCTGAAAGCTACTGCTAGTAATCATGTGTTTATTGTACTTGGAACCAGGATTAACCAAAATAAACTCTACAACAAACAATATGAACATTATTTGGTGCGGTGTGCACCCATGCAGCCGTCTTGCTAGTTACGTGCAGCAGCGGCCCGTCTGTACGGGCTGAGGGGCCACGCCCCTCTACCTTTTTCCAGACATGAGGAGTATCTATCAGGCTGAACAAAAGTCAGCCTGACAGATACTCTTCTGGTTCAGGTCAGGCAGCCAGGAGTTGGACATGCGCTAAAAGTGCAGACTCCTGGCTGCCTGAGCTGAAGTTTGGTGGGCTGAAGAAGTCACAGCCCTGTGGGCGTGACCTCTTCAGTCTAGTAAAGGTCCATCGAGGCCCTCCCCATCATGACGAGTGGGAAGGTCACAGATTGTTTCGGAACTGGGTGCTTCAGTTTTAAGTCCTGAAGCACCCAGGGACAAGTGTCAATCAGTGACACCACGTCACAGAGTGCGATGGGGTCAGCAGTCTCACTGACTCCATCCCACTCTGTGACGAGTTGGGACTGCTTCCTTCCCTCATTGGCTGAACTTAGGCCAGCCAACGAGGGAAGGCAGCAATCCCAACCCTCCTGGGACCTCCGAGGCTTCCCTGTTGGAGTCACTGAGGTAAGTTTTTTAATGTTTGGTGCGTGCATGTATGAATGTATGTGTTAGTGAGCGTTGTGAATGGGTGTGTGAGTGCATGCGTGAATGAATGGGTGTGAGTGAGGTGTATGTGTGCATGTGTAACATACCCCTTCCCCTGCCTCCTCCCTCTTAATATTACCGTCCGCCATTGGTTATGTGCCCCCCGCATTTGAATCGCTTCTGTTCATCCTACAAATACAATTCTTACTTAAGAAACCGATACAAATTCTACATGTCCTAATACAAATATTACAAAAGGTACAATGTTTGCACTTCTATTGCTGTTAAAACACCAGAAAAAATACCACGGTTATTATTACACATATTGTAAAAACTACAAAGACGACAGAAAGCTGCAATACCCCCTAGTGCACATACTAGGAGTACAACATAAATTACCTCATATACTAACGTAAATGTTACAGAAACTGCAAAACATTCCCCTATTACTAGTAATAAGACAAACCTAAACACATTTTGGAATATAAATAGTACAATACTACAAAAAGTAAGAGTGCCCTGCATGATTTTATGACTGTGTACAGGTGCTGCTGTTCTCTGCAAATATTTATAAAACATTTTAAGACAATACTTTGATCAGGCTGCGCATATCAGTGTTCCCTCTGTCGACGCTTGGTTTGCACAGCTTAAATGTGCCATGTTCACTGTCATTAAATATTTTTTTTAAGCGAATTGTTTTGTGCTTAAATATTGAGGAATGCCACACAAACCGATTGCCTTTTTAAAAAACCACAAGGCGTGCATTGCCTTTACTCAGTGGCCGCACACACTGGACTGCCATAGACACACGTGTCTAACAGCAGTCTCCACACATTACTTTCAGAAACAGACGATAAACAAGACATCTTGGGCCTTATTACAACCTTGACGGAGGGGATAACTCCATCACAAATGTGACAGATATTCCGTCCGCCGTTTTACAATCCCATTATATTCAATGAAGATCATAAGGCCCTAAGTCTGAGGTTAATTGGTTTCCTTGGCTGAAGGGATTTTGCTACCAGTTATCGCCTGCCACCTTTGGCAGGTATTTGAGTTTACCAGGTTACATGTCTTATCATAACCTCGTGCTTTGTTTCATTACTCCTCTGAGTGAATGTCCATCCTCACAGAT
The DNA here is from genome assembly GCF_031143425.1 of Pleurodeles waltl. Classification (NCBI taxonomy): domain Eukaryota; kingdom Metazoa; phylum Chordata; class Amphibia; order Caudata; family Salamandridae; genus Pleurodeles; species Pleurodeles waltl. The sequence goes on from NC_090443.1 coordinate 959,295,451, forward strand.
AGCCCCCCTCTTCCTCCTCAGTCTTGAGGTAACTTCTTCCTTACAGACCAAACCACAAAATTTGTCGACCAACTGCAAATGCTACTGCAGCATGGCTGGTCCATCCGACAAAGCTGTATGTTTTGAGCTCCACAGATGCTCTACCATATTGTAAACTGTGTAAAGTGTTCCATCGGTATTTTGGTCTCTGAAAATCAAAAAAAATCATATGCCAAGACAACCTAACACAGTAGTTTAACACCTATTTTTTTTTTAAACTTTTTGGTGCGAGAATATTCACATCCAACCCCACAAGTGATTGTTTAAAGTAACACATTTAATCACATTTCTTACGCTTAAACCTCCGAGCTATCTTTTCACATGTAGCATTAGGCTTTTGGTGCAGAAATGTGAAATAGTCTGAAATAAATGGGAACTGTTGATGTTCAAGGTTGCTGTCTGAGTGTGGGCTAGATTTGAGGAGCGGTGTCCATGCATTTAATGGTGTATTCTGTTGCTGAGACATTTAGGAGGTCACAGTTCTAAAGGATTTATTTGTTTATTTATTGTGGTGTTTCATAAAGTGCCCATTGTCATCTAGCAGTAAATTTTGCACGCTTGAATGTATAAACCATAGGAGGATAAATATAAACAACACTGCGCGAAGGATAACAAGGCTGATGGAGTCCACCCGATTGGGATGGTATCAGTTCCATCATTCATCGATCATGGACCATGGGCAGATTTTGGCGCAAGCATTCTCAAAATCTCAAAAAAAGAAGTAGTTAGGTTCAGCTCTGAGTTTAGGGTGCTGGACGATCCTCAGTGCGGGGTCTATCACTCCCAGGCATTGCTCTACTTTCTTCTGTCCGCCAAAGATGCGTGATGCTGACGTTAATTTGGGCATGTAATTTGGGCTCAGTATTTGCAATTGTGCTTATCCTTGTTCAACTATGCCCCTATGGATGGTGCATAGTGCCTTAATCTTAATCCTAGCATCCACCGGGACCCAATAGGGTATTTTCAGAGCTGGTTTAGATTGGTCACCACTCCATATGTTTGAACATATCTTGGTGGCTTCAGCCCAGACTTTTTAGAATCTTGCCATTACGGTCTTTTGCAGGCCTGATTAAATTAAATTCAGTAGTCCATCCCTTTCAAAACATCCTCTAAATTCAAGATTTCAAGAAGTTTGCAGATATGGAGGATTTTGCGTAGTAAGCAGAGCTCCATGCTCTTCACCACAACAATGATTTGATGGGTGAAATGAAGATTTCAAAGTTGCTTTCTGAACAGTGGTGGGGCAGGTCCAGGACTGGATGAATTGTAAGAGAGTTGCTGTCTTCTTAGGAATAGGATATGTATTTCACCTCTGTTTAGGAACCGGAAGCTGTCTCTCATCCAATGTTATATGTGGTCTAGACGCTTGGTGATGTTTTAGTGATCCTACGAGTTCTTCTCCAGCCAGATATAGATTTGTGTGTCATCAATATGTATTTGGAAATGAATATTGTACTAATCTAGTAGCTTTGACAGAGGTTTAATGTAGCAGTTGAACTGAAGTGGGGGTGGGTCACTGCATAGAGATCCACACCAGTGCTGGGGATAAGAGCAAACATACTCAAATTGGACCAAATGGAGACCCCAGCTAGACATACACAACCACCATAAATGTTATTATCTCTATTCTGAAGGGCACCTTGACAGTAAAGTGCTATTTACTTTTCTACAAAAGTTTACAGGACTTTACAAGGTGGTAATATCCAAAATCTTTAAGCATGGTAAAAGCCCATGCATGATCTCACTAGGGAGACACGTGTCAGCTGATGGTCTGTGCATTATTTTTGTTGATTTGTTGAATGATGATAAAAGCAATTTGTATTATGCACTGCTACTCCAAGAAGTGTCCCGGCGCGTAGCATGGGTCGGGAGAGGTGAAAGAGTTTGCATTTAATCCTGCACAAAAGCCAGGTTTTACGTTTAAAAAAAAATCATTGCAACATTTCTCCAGGGGATTCTCAGACTGTACGAAAAAGCAAGTAGTAATTTTTCTCAATGTCAAGTGGAAGACATGAAACTAGTTTCTGTTTTTAAATGGGAGCACTTTTTAGGTCAGGCCTAACACGTGCTGTCTGTTGCACAATGTATTGTGGCTTACACAGAATGACGTATTGTGGCTTACAAAGAACATACAGGGACTTGGAGCCCCATTTGCTTCCCATTGGTTGGTTTTCCAGGCGCTCTTATTTGCCTGCTTCTTATTCCTGTACCAACATGTCAGTCTTGTGTTTATCCCACCCATTGCCTCTTTACCATCTCTTTTGATGTCTGGCAACTCTGCTTCCACTGCTTACTTTTCAATGGCTATTTTGTTCTTTGGGATTAAGCACTCCATGAGAGTACATGTGTTTTTGAACTGTCTTCCTCATGTACTTCTCTCTCCCTGCACTCTATGTTGCTCTCTGTTACCCGATTGCTTCTCCCTGATGCACTCACCCACCTGCTTCTCACCATTGCTTTCTTGCGCCTTCTGTGCTGCATCCCCTAACCCGCACCCTCCTTCTGTCTCCCGGCTGTTGTTTCCTCAAACCTGCTCCCTCAGTGTTGCATTTCCCCTGACCTCTGTGTTCCTTCTGCCTTCCCCTTGTTGCTTCCATGTTCCTTTTTGGTTCCACTTCCTCCTACCCTTCCCGGGTGGCTTTGGCTTTCACGTCCTGTTCTGCTTAGCCGTCTCCCTGCCCTCCCACATGTTGCTTCTTTGTTCTGTTGTGCTTCTGCCCCACCATTGCTTTGGGCTTTTCCAACTTGGATCGGTAACTAAAAACTAAACTTCAAGCATGTGCGTCATTTTGTAGGTGCAAACATGTGTAGTGCATATGCCTACAAAATGACATGGGTGGCTGCGTCAAAGGCATTTTTTGGTTTTTAAAAGCTTAGCCATATTGCACAGCATTGGTGATGCTGTGCAGCCTGAATAGACATCATTGGCAAAGCGTGATCTATTGGCTTTGCCAATGCTTTTCTTTTTGATAACGAAATGTATTAGTTTCTAAGTTATAAACAGTGTCATTCACCAAGACAGTTATAAGCACCATCACCATGGTCAGTGGCGTAATGAAACTTGAGGGAGCCCCCCTGCAAAGTACACGGAGGGCCCCCTCCGGACCTCTTCAGGAGCTCTCAGGCCTGGGTATGGTGCTGAGGTGGCCCTGTGGAGCTCATGGACCCTCCTGCACCGCAGGGGCTACTGGGGCCTTTGTCACACCCATGGCTGAAGTACATATTTAAACATCTGCATTGAGAGACCTCAGATCATAGCGGTCTAAGCATTTCCCACAGTCGTTCATGTTTGCAGGGACACCCCCGTGCTGCGTAGAGGGGCTGCTCTAGTGCTGCCCACCAGTCCATTTCTATTCCCTATTCTTTCACCGTAGGTGGAGTAGCCTCCTTCCAATTACTCTCAGTATTCCTTTTTGTGACTACTGTAGCCCTTCCAACGAGGTATCTTTCCCCCTTCATACACCTGAGATCGTCCAGTATCCCCAACAGGGTATCTTTAGGTGTCATCATAATCAAATTTCATAGGACTTGGGAGGGGGAGGACATTATCCGTTTCCAGTACTCTGCCATCAGAGGGCATGGCCATGCCATATGGATAAAGTCTGCATCCGTCGTACAGCAGCAGAAGCAGTTAGGAGACTGCATTTTCCCTGCCTGCCATTGCCAATAGTTATTTAGTATGGGATGGACTCCATTGCGATCGGCCTGAACTTGTGTCTTGGTTCTAGTCCAGTGCGGCCAGATAACCATAGTTAATGCCATTTGCTTCTAAGCACTGTTTCCTCTTTCATCTTAAATCTTTGAAATTCAATATCTCTGGTCCTGCTGATTAGACTTTTGTCATTTTGGTATAATTTATCCAATTTTACTCTATTTTACTAAATTACTGCTGGATTTTTCTAGTGTTGTGTTTTGACTTTGTTTGACGCCCTGTGCTGCATAGATACTTGGCACATTGCCCCTAAGTTAAGCCTGACTGCTTTAGTGCTGAGCTACCAGAGGGTTAACCACAGGTGAATTTAGTGACTTTTTGTGTTTCACCGAGCCAAATATTGTGGTTATTTCTTGAGGGGTTAAACTCCCTCAACCAACAACCCAATTTCTCACACCTAAGGTTCAGAATTTTGCGAACCAGCCTATTGGTGTATAGGTCAGGTCACAAAACTATTTTCTATTTGCAAAGAGTTGGCACTCACTTTGCAACCACTTTTAGCAAAAGGAAATTTCGTACAACAGACCTATTGTTCCCTGGGTTGTCATCAAACTCAGCCCTCATTTCTCATTAATTTTTGTACTTGTTTTGTTTTACTTATAAAAAAAATTCTCTGTGAGTTATACTTCTTCGATTTGTGGTTTCCTAGTCGGTCGCCATTTTTTGTTATCTTTTTCCCCAAGCAGTTTTATTTTACTGTGATTTTTATTCCCTAGGACTGTTTCTGCTTCTTTCCTCTTTCCAGATGTTCAGGAGGCATTTAGTGCCAAAGGAGTGTTTTTTTCCATTTTTTCGTCTGAAGACTTGTCCCCTTTTCCCTTATGCTATTCTGTGTAGGGTGGCACTGTGGCTACTGAGAAGATTTGCCCTTTCTTCAGACAATCCAAAAGGGCTTAGAACAGATCGTATTCACTTCCTGTCCTTGGCAGTCTTGTAAAGGAAGCAAATTCTGAGGCCTATGCCTACCCATCTTCTGTTGCCGGAAATACTCAGGACAGGTTAGTAACATCCCTCCATCCTCACCTCCTCTAGTTCACCTTTCAAAGGATGGGCAGCAGATGTCTCTAGACAGCTGTCCAAAAGACTGGGCTGAGAACAGGCTCAGTTTGTGATTGGGGAATAACAAACTGGGACACTAGTAGGGATTCCTGAAGGATTAAAGAATGCCATATAGCACAATACATTTTCTGTGGTTTGTGCTCTTTATCCAGGTCACGGGCCCTGTATTCACTAAAATGGGAATGGAAATAAAAAATGTGTCCAACTTCTGACATGAGCACAATATACACCAGCTGCGTGCAGTGGTTAATTTGTAAATAAAAATGCGCAGGTGCCCAAAGCCCTCCTCTTAAACACGTGGCTGCTGCAGTTAAATGTGCGAGCACGGAATACTGTGGCAGAGTAATCCTGTAGCAATCTCGAGCCTCTTTAATCAATTTACAGCTGCTCCCTGTCCCTTCAGCTCTCCTTTGCAGCTTACTGCTTTCTCCCCTTGTGACGCTTTTCTGTCTTTCTTTGCTTTATCTTGCCCATAGGTGACTTTTGCTCCCAGTAGTTGACTGATGCAGAAAATTATTAGCAGCCATCAAAAATAAGTTGCGGTGCCCCCTACCGGCAGCCACCAGCTCAAATTAAGCTATAAGCTGCGTGTTATTTGGTATGGTAAAACGTTTTCCAAAAAGGGCCGGGAAATAGCCAGTACCAAAAAATGTCTCCTGTCAAAACAGGATTGCCCACAGTACTGTCTCTGTTCATCAAACCTGTTATCCCTCTACCCTAGACAGGAGAACGGCTCAGAAAGGCAAATTCATCCTGATGCCCAAAACCTAATTTTATGCATTGACGCAAAGAGGCAGCTGTGCGTCTTCAACCAGAGATCTCTGAATGCAATGGCAGGCTGCTTCAAGCTCTCAAAATATCATTTGCAAAAAGTTAAATTTTTTACCCAGAAATTGTGCAGTGATGGAAAGGCCATGTGCCAGGAATAACCCTTGCCCTCAGGGTACTCTGCTGTATATCTGGACAATTGTACGGACCTAGGGCCAGATGTAGCAAGCAGTTTTGCCCATTCTGTGTATATGTGAAAATGTGTTTGTAAAGATGGCCCCTAATCTCCGCAATCTGGGCATGTTATATTTAATTACCACTTATATAAGGGTTTACGTTCTTTGTGGAATTATGTTGTGTGATTCAAAATTCTTGCTAAAGCCCTACAAGCGTCCCCAGAGACTACTATCCTAATGATGATATTAATAATGTGAGAGAGAAATGGTTTTTACTGTCTATCGCTATCAGCTGAATCTTATAGAAAGATGTTGGTCTCCGAAGTAATCTGGAATGCTCCACCCCTAGGCAAGCCTTTATTAGGCTTGCACTCTCAAGCGCGCTGGCCTGTTGTAATCTCTCTGTGGGCTTTTACCCACGCCCACTCTTGCTATTCATTCTTTGTTGCACTTGTCTTAAATGTTTCATTTTTATTGGTGCATTTTGTGAAATTTCCCTCCTTTGTGTGCTGAGTTCCCTCCTGTCGGCCATCACACTACATCGCGCTTCCTGCTGTTACAGCGTGTGATGGCCCCTCCTCCGGTTTCTGTTTGCCTTTCATCCCAGCCGCGATCCTTTCTAGGCATTCATGCAGGGAGCCAATAATTCTCACACTCATGGCGGCCGTGGCACTTTGAATTGACTTGTTTATGTCAACTGCTTTACTTTTCATTTTCAATTTATGAGGCAAGAAAAGCCCAGTTAGAAATTTACAACGCGAATAGCTCTCACTCGAGTAGATGCAAGACCCATTTCATTGCAAATGCTTGTTTGATTTGACTGCCTGTTGGGGCAAAAATTTCATTACTGAGCATTCCCAGAAAACCGCAGTCTCCTTAGGCTTTAAAGGGATGGGATGAGTCAAGGCCTTGTAAATGGGGATGCAAACACAAGGTTTAGCTGAATGCTGGAGAGCGGGGTGTTGATGTCTATCTGCTGCTGGTGATAAGTGAAGCAAGACAAAGAACAAAGTTTAGACACAACCCTGGAATCGTCAGGAGCACTGCCTCCTTGGGAGAGGGAAGCTCCTGAAATCCTGGCAATACCTCCAAATACCTATTTGGTACCTAGGAAGAAGTGGATTGCTCCGTTATGTAGGTCAGTGGGGATTAGGGAATGGAATACAGCATTACGCTTTTTGTCAACTGACACAAATGATAAAATAGATTTTTCAGTTGCAAGATTCCTGCAAAGTGCATAGGCTATAAGAACCAGAGAATTGTTATAATTGCGTGTTTTAACATAGTGGTATTAGATTATATTTATTTAGCACAACAAGTTTTAACTGTTTGGAGTTAAGACATAGTGGCCTAATAATTGTATATTTAATATTTTAGGTTTTTTAGATTTTAAGAAAAATAGTTGTTTTGCACTGTTTTCAATAACTATGTGATCTTATAACTTATTTATCTTGCTCAATTATGATAGGGTGTTCTATTGTTTACTTTTATGGCTTTTAGCCAAAATAAAGTTACTTTTGATGATGATGACCTCCAAATGCAGACGGTGTCGGGCACCGGGGTAGGTAGATTCTAATCGGCTAAGAGCAATTAGATCTTGACCTTAATAATGGTGTCTCAAACTTTCTGATCAAGGAGGCCTCGTGGTTACTGTCTTCCAGTTCTTAGTTTGTTAAAAAAAAAAGTGGCAGGCCCTCCTCAGGAGGGTATTGCAGCTTGCATCACCCGCTGCCCTTGACAGCACTGCCAATGACAGCACCAACACCACTACTAACCATCATCCACCTACAAGTGTGAAAATTCAGACTATTTCAGGCCCGCAAAGCTCTAAGGGCTTGGTAATAGTCATTTTTAATGTATATCAAATAAATAAAAAACTGCTAATCTCTAGAATAGATGGACAGCTCCACCATGTAGCAGACTGTCATTAGTGCCCGTGTTGCCAATTAAGTGCCAGTGCCGAGCACTGGAACCCACAGCTCAAATTAAGCACTGCTATCTTCTGACCTCAAATGGACTCGTCAGCACATCCTTTCTGATCTTCTGAAAAGGTAACTTATTTTGGTCAACATGCTCCTCTTTGTTTAAACCGTCTTTCTCCTCTGAGCAGTCCAAACTAGCTTGAATTTGACAGTGTCTCCTCCTGAAGTGGATACATTACATTACGACATCTAATTTCTCGACAACGATGTGCATACTAGCAGACACCTTCTATTAGTCACTTGTATTTGTGTTGTCTCTGCTGGGAAATAATTGGCTCTGTTTTCACTAACTATCCCGGAGGATTGTCAGTAACTGTCCCTGCCTCCTCTTCTCTTCACTCTAAAGCTTTGAATATGTTAATCTGCATGTCACTGCTCATAAATGTATGCATGCAGGCTTCAGGGGTGAGGTCTCTTGTTACATTTTATTCTTTGGGGGACGCTGGTACCTGAATTGAGGATGCATTTACCCCATTTTTCATGTTTACGCAATTATTTTTGCAATACACAACGTTATTCTTGGTGGTTTCCTCTCTAGGATTCCCAGTATTTCTCTTAACCTCTATGATCTAGCTGAGCTTTTGTTTCTTGGGCGCGTCTATGCTGTCAGTAACATCTCACATATTAGGCGCTATCAAGCATCAGAAGCCAGCAGGCACAGCACTCACTATTGTGTGCACCTCCCTTTCAACACAACGCACATAGGGCCTGATTTAGAACTCAGCGGACAGGTCGTTCTATCCAATGGAATTTAGATTTTGGCGGGTGGGATATCCGTCGCCGTTGTGACGGAGTAACCCGTCTGCTGAGTTCTAATTCAGGCCCATAGTCCACTCAACTCACCAGAAAACCATAACATTTTTATTTCTAGGTTTTTTTTATGTTACGGCATCACGAGTTCATAAATTGTGTGGAAAGAGCGCTCAAAAAGCTGGGGATTCTTCTAAGTCTATGGGGACTGGGAAACGTAAAACATTGTAATCTGGCAGGTCTGAGGGATATGATGCACATTCTAAAACAGACTGTTGCTAACTGCTAAGGAAGAATGAGAAGAGACAACCTCTCTACTCTGTAATAAGCTCTTGCTACCACTTTGAGGGTTAAAGTATTCACAGATGTCGAGTTCTTCCTGGCGGCGGCACATGTGTTTGCAGAGCCTATCTCTACATTTACGTTCCCCATTGACTAGCTGCCGAAGGCGTGGCTAAAGTTCAATCTTATTTAGTTCGAGGTATAAACTTCCATGAAAATGTACATTAGAGGGGTTCATTTGGACCATGGTGTAAATTGTGAGTATAAAATAACCGTGGTGCAAATGTCATTTATGCCTGTGGTTAATTTGTTTCTGACCTTCATTTTTGATGTAAACATGAGCAATAACATACCCCTTTTATATATTCTACACTCAAGATACACCATCAAAAGGTTGATGGGACCAGCATGCTCAACACATGCAGGCTGTTCCCTTCTTCCATGCCAGAGGGAGCCTAGTCTCCTGGCGGGGTCACGCAAGCTGGATAGGTCAAGAGGTAGAGACTAGATGAAGCACAATCCCCTGGTCCTCCTGGTTGGGCACAAGTCTAACAACCTTGTCTCACTAAAAGAAAAGCATTTCTTAGGGACACAGCTGAAAGGACCTCTAAATCTTCTGACCAGAAGAGGTGGTCCTTCATTTCTGCCCTACATACCAGCCGGCATAACGACAATAGTAGTAGTAGTTCAGTGCCTAGGGGTGGTTGTGTTGGTGGTTGGTGTGTTTGCTTGTAGGCCTAATTTGTTTGTAAAGTTCCCTTGCAGCCCAAGGTTTCTTCATTGCTTAGAGTGGGAGTCAAACATGCTTCAAGAAGGGGCAGAAGCAGCTACTTGTACTGTAGCCAGTTCGAGGATATCCTAAAGCATCAACGTCAGGAACCCTGGGCCTGTTAACTTAGCAGTAAGATGATGGGCTTGGCGACACATTCTGTTGAGGGCAACTTGCTTTATCTGATCTGAGTAAGTTGACTGTTTGGTGGAGGCGTGCTACGTCTTGACTTTTAAGTCTGCAGAGAGCCTGGCATAAGAAAACAAGCAGTGGCTGAGCCAATAGGTCATTCCTATGAGAGCTATTATCTTTGCCAATTTTTTTAGCCATGTTGTACAGTAGTGACGCTGCTGTGCAACATGGCTAATAGTTTTTTTTAAATAATGTGCTATGACGTGGCCAGCGATGGCTGCGTCTTAGTGCTTTTTTTAAAAACTGCTGGTGGGAGGTCTGGGCAGGATGCATCTCGGATGGAGGTGTGCAACATCGAGGGTGTAGATGTCACCCACCCCGTTCTTCCATCAACAATAAAAAAACAAGCGCCAAGACGTGGCAGGTGCTGGCCACGTCATAGTGTTTTTTGTTTTTTTTAAATAACTCTCAAACATGCTGTTATGCAGCATGGATAAAAACACGACTAATAACTTTGACAAAGCCTTTAGGTTGTGTGGCAAGAACTACTGGCTTTGCCAATGCATCCTTATTTTGAATTTGATTTGATTTGGTTATTTTGAATAGATAAGTGATCATTGAGTACAACATGAAAGTGGATTAAGTTCAATTTAAGGACTGTAATTTTACTTAATAATGTCACTAAGCCTTGCAAGCAGGTAGGGTTACAGATGATTATAATACTAGTAGCTCAGCAGTGCGCCAGACGAGGATAGATTCTCAAACGAAGACATAAGGAGGGTTTTTGAAATGTTGGTGACATAGATGTAAACATGAAGCATTCGCTGTTTTTTACTTTCGTGTGCACATTCTTTCCAGTCAGATATTTCTGCATTCGCAAGTGGCCAAGGTGTCAGGAAGTGCGTGTTCAACTGAGAGCCAACACCCACAAAGTGGCAAATTCACAAACATTTGTAACGCCCTGCCACATTTAGCTGAATTTCTAACCTTACACCTACGCGGGCCATGATTAAATGCTGTAGTAAGGATGGGGTAGAAACATCTTTTTGAAGTAGATAACGGGAAAAGCAAGTCTTCAAAAGTGATGTCTGTGAAAAAAATGTGCTGTGAAATTTCGTAGTCACACAAATACCGCATTAGTGTTTTTTCCGTGCCCCCGACACTTTACACAGGGAGGGTTAGTGCAATCTCGCGTGGAGCAGGACATTTTAGCTGCCCCCTGATGCACCTCGTGGTTTTGTGTAATTTTGGTGATATTAGGAAATCCCAACAAGTAATGCTATTGTTATTTGTACAGCGCCCACTCTGGGCTTGCTGTGGCATCACAGCACTTGCACTGAGTTTCCAAAGATCCCAAGGTGTCCATTTCAGACTGGAGTCTGACAGTGAGGACGTGCTTGGGTGAATATGTCAACTTCAGTGAGTTGTGGATGGGTTTTCTTGATGTCTGATGGGTGAGACCAGAGGAATATACCAGATTGCCTGCAAGTAATGCAGGACAGGTACTGACAGCTAGCTGGTAGAAGTTCTGGTGCGGCCGGGGACATAATATGGGAGCGTGGCCCTCGTGGGAGGACATCCTCTTTCAAAGTTTACAAATATGTCCTTTAGGGATAGGGAAAATACAACTGGTCCACATGTGGCCCTATTTGGGGAAGAATTACCCCTCTGCCCACCCCTATCCAACGGGCTTGTCTACTGTGCTCATTGCCTAGCAGCCGATGGCCATGAGTCCTGTGTGTCTCTACAATAGCTATTTAATGGTATATTTGTGCGACGATGGATGTGCGCTGCGACTTCTGTTTCAGTGCATCTTAAAGTGTTGTCTAATATGGTATGGTGTGTCCTGGTCGAGAGTGCAGTTGTGTGCACATTGATGCTCAACTCTGTGGCATATGTGTGCTGTTTTGCATGTGTGCCAAGTGCTGTGTAAAGTGCACTGCTGGATATGGTGTGTTGGTAAGCAATCAGAGATACGTGCTGTTGGTGATGGAGATATTTACCTAGATGGTAGATCTTTGTTGCTCTAGACGTGTCCGGTGTGGTTGTCTAAGATGTCCTCTAAAGAGTAATCTTACAGCCTTGGTGCAAGGAGGACTCTTCTTCACCTGGTCGTGGCATGCATTGCCCGTGCCCCTGCTCGAGGCCGGCTCTCTCTTGCAACCAATCTATGATTGCTGCAAGGATTCAATCATATAAGGGGCTGAACTCTCTTAAACATGTCTTTTTTAGGCGTAATTGCTCCCTTTATGTCTTTGGGTCCGTGTTTACAAATGTCTGCGAGGATGAACACAGCAATCACAGCTCCCAATCGTCTTGTTTTTCAGATGGGCAAAATTAAATTCAAAAACATTTTTCTTTGGGAACTGTATAATGGTGTGTTTACTTCCATTTGTAATACACAAAAGTCAGATCCCTTTTTTATCACCCATCTGTGTGTCTTACTTTATTTTTCAAGGGATTGAATATAAGAGGCTAGGGCAGCAGTTGCCTCTCATATACATAACAAGTGGATCCATATCCTGTGTGCAACCTTCAGCATATTCCCTTTTTTAAAACCATAGAATGTTGCATTATGGAAGTTGTAGTTTTGCTTTTAACATTGTAAGTGTGGACTCAAAAATCAAAACATGTAATGAACAGTTGTGTAAAAACCCGCAGTCTATTGACAGCTGTGTGTCAGATAATGACAGTTCAGTATCCAGGAATTGAACTAAATGTCTGCATATGATTTTGCAGTGCACACTACTATGGCCCCCATTATGAACAGCCCAGAGCAGTATCTCCTACAGTGTTCCCAGACCTGAAATTGCCAGGGCTGGAAGCATCTGACCTAGTTTTATTGGGTGCTGGTCTTCATTTGGGAGATGGGGCAGGAGCTGTGGGCAGAAGCTTAGCCCAACCTTGCCTACTCAACTCTAAACTACTCTAGTCTATACCACTTCACTCTACACTAGGACACACCACTCGACTCAACACCGCTCCACTCTACAACAGGGTACTCCACTGCACGCCACTCCAGTCTATGCCACTCCACTATTCATTTGTGTGCCACTTTATGGCATTCTACTGTTGTAACTCCACTCTGTGCCACTCCACCCAATGCTATTCCCCTCTATGCTACTCTACTCTCCGCCACTCCACTATATGCCACCCCACTGTATGCTATTCCACTGTACGCCACTCCCCTCTATGCCACTCCTCTCTGTGCCACTCAGCTCTTCACTTTACACTATTCCACTCTAAGCCACACCACTATATGCTATTCCACTGAATGCCACTCCACTCTTCAGTATTGCACTCTACAGCACTCCACTCTACTGTACAAAACGCTTCTCGACTCTATGGCACTCCAGTCTATGGCACTCCTCTATACAACACTCCACTCTATTCTTTGAGATGTCACTCTATTCTACACCTTTCCATTCAATAAACTCCACTGTACAATATTTCCCTGTATGCCACTCCATTCTTTGCCATCCCACTCAACACCAATCCACTCCACTCTGTGTCACTCCGGTGTACACCACTTCACTCTACAATATTCCACTCTATGGCACTCCACTCTATGGCACTCCACTCTATGCCACTCCATTCTATGCAACTCCCCTACACACCATTGTACTGTATGCTATTCCACTGATTGCCACTCCTATCTATGCCACTCCTTGCCACTCCACTCTGTGCTTTTCCACCCTACTGCACTCCACTCTATTCTATGACACATTACTTGACTCTGTGTCACTTCAGGCTACACCACTACACTCTACGCACTCCACTCCGCTCTACAATATGGCTAATCTACAGTACACCACTCCACTCTACACTACTACATTGTGCGCTATTAGACTTTACTCTATGCCACTCTAAGCCACCTCACTCTACAGTATTCCACTGTATGCCACTCCACAGTACACTCTACTGTACGCCATTGCACTCTATGCCACTCCACTCCACTCTGCTCTACAATACACTACTTTACTGTACACCACTCCAACCTACACCACTACACTATACGCTATTAGTCGGACTCCATGCCACTCTAAGCCACTTCATTCTACGGTTTTCACTGGACACCACTCCGTGCAACTCTACTCTGTGCCACTCCACTCTACGCTAATCTACTCTATGCCACTTCACTGTACCCTATTTCACTGTATGCAACTTCACTCTATGCCTCTGCACTCTATGCTATTCCACTCTATGCGATTCAACTCTGCCAATCCACTGTATGCCAATTTAGTGTACCTATTCCACTGTACACCACTCCACTCTGTGCCTCTTCAATGTACACCATGCCACTTCTCTTAGTGCTCTGGATCCTCACAACTATCTCTTGGGCACTCATCAACCTCTCACCACCTTCTCTTGGTATTCTGGAACCTCTCATCCACCTTCCTTTGGTGCTTTTAGCACTCTTAATTCTCTCACCACCATCTGTTGGTGCTCAGCATCCTCTCCCGACCAACTGTTGGTGCTCTTTATCCTCTCCCCACTATCTCCTGGTGCTCTGGATCCTTTCTTCTCCATCGTTCAGCATCCTCTCCCCGCCACCTCTTGGAGCTCTGAATCCTCTCCCCACCATCTCCTGGTGCTCTGGATCATCACTTCTCCACCTGCAGATGTTTAGCACCCTCTCCCCACCATCTGGTAGTGCTCTGGATCCTCTCCGTAGCATCCCTTAGTGCACTGCATCCTCTCCCTACCCTCCCATGGAACTCAGCATCCTCTCCACACAATCTCTTGGTGCTCTTGATACTCTGGCCTTATCACTTGGTGCTCAGCATCCCCTCTCCACCATGTCTTGGTGCTCTGGATCCTCTCCCCACCACCTGTCGATGCTCAGCAGCCTCCCCACCACCTCTTAGTGCTCTTAATCCTCTTCTCCTCTGCCCTTATCTCATGGTGCACAGCATTCTCTCCCCACCATTTATCGGTGCCCTGGATACTCTCCCCAGCACCTGTCAGTGCTCAGCATCCTCCCCACCATCTCTTAGTGCTCTGGTCCCTTCCCTAACATCCCTTGGTGGCCGGCATCCCCTCCCCACCATCTCTTGGTGCTGAGGATCTTCTCCCCACCACCTGTCGGTGCTCAGCATCTTCCCCACCATCTCTTAGTGCTCTGCATCCTCTCCCTAACATCCCTTGGTGGCCTGCATGCTATTCCCACCCTCCCTTGGAGCTCAGCATCCTCTCCCCACCATTTCTTGGTGCTCTGGATCCTCTCCCACCACCTGTTGATGCTTAGCACCCCTTCCCACTACCTGTCGGTGCTCAGCATCCTCCTTACCACCTCTTAGTGCTCTGGATCGTCTCCCTAACATCCCTTGGTGGCCTGCATCCTCTCCCCACCTTCCCTTGGAGCTCAGCATCCTCTCCCCACCATCTCTTGGTGCTCTTGATCCTCTGCCCTTATCTCATGGTGTGCAGCATCCTCTCCCTATCATTTATCAGTGCCCTGGTTACTCTCCCCACCACCTGTCGGTGCTCAGCATCCTCCCCACCATCTCTTAGTGCTCTGGGTCCTTTCCCTAACATCCCTTGGTGGCCTGCATCCCCTCCCCACCATCTCTTGGTGCACAGGATACTCTCCCCATTACCTGTCTGTGCTCAGCATCCTCCCCACTATCTCTTAGTGTACTGGGTCCTCTCCCTAACATCGCTTGGTGGCCTGCATCCCCTCACCACCATCTATTGGTGCTCAGGATCCTCTCCCACCACCTGTCGGTGCTCAGCATCCTCCTCACCATCTCTTATTGCTATGGGTCCTCTCCCTAACATCCCTTGGTGACCTGCATCCTCTCCATACCATCCCTTGGAGCTCAGCATCCTCTTTCCAGCATCTCTTGGTGCTCTTTATCCTCGACCGTCATCTCTTGGCGCACGGCATCCTCTCCCCACCATTTCTTGTTGCTCTGGATATTCTGCCCACTACTTGTTGGTGCTCAAGATTCTTTCCCCTCCATATCTTTGGTGCCCTGCATCTCCCCACCCTGCTGCACAGCGCTGCATTACTTTGTGCTGTGGATCCTCTCCCCACCACCTGTTGATGCTCAGCACCCCTCCCCACCACCTGTCGGTGCTCAGCATCCTCTCCCTATCATTTATCGGTGCCCTGGTTACTCTCCCCACCACCTGTCGGTGCTCAGCATGCTCCCCACCATCTCTTAGTGATCTGGGTCCATTCCCTAACATCCCTTGGTGGCCTGCATCCCCTCCCCACCATCTCTTGGTGCTGAGGATCCTCTCCCACCACCTGTCGGTGCTCAGCATCCTCCCCACCATCTCTTAGTGCTCTGCATCCTCTCCCTAACATCCCTTGGTGGCCGGCATCCCCTCCCCACCATCTCTTGGTGCTGAGGATCCTCTCCCACCACCTGTCGGTGCTCAGCATCCTCCCCACCATCTCTTAGTGCTCTGCATCCTCTCCCTAACATCCCTTGGTGGCCTGCATCCCCTCACCACCATCTCTTGGTGCTGAGGATCCTCTCCCACCACCTGTCGGTGCTCAGCATCCTCCCCACCATCTCTTAGTGCTCTGCATCCTCTCCCTAACATCCCTTGGTGGCCTGCATCCCCTCACCACCATCTCTTGGTGCCCAGGATCCTCTCCCCACCACCTGTCGGTGCTCAGCACCCCCTCCCCACCATCTGTCGGTGCTCAGCACCCCCTCCCCACCATCTCTTGGTGCCCAGGATCCTCTCCCCACCACCTGTTGGTGCTCAGCACCCCCTCCCCACCACCTGTCGGTGCTCAGCACCCCCTCCCCACCATCTCTTGGTGCTCAGGATCCTCTCCCCACCACCTCTTGGTGCTCAGCACCCCCTCCCCACCACCTGTTGGTGCTCAGCACCCCCTCCCCACCATCTGTCGGTGCTCAGCACCCCCTCCCCACCATCTCTTGGTTCTCAGGATCCTCTCCCCACCACCTGTTGGTGCTCAGCACCCCCTCCCCACCACCTGTCGGTGCTCAGCACCCCCTCCCCACCATCTCTTGGTGCTCAGGATCCTCTCCCCACCACCTGTTGGTGCTCAGCACCCCCTCCCCACCACCTGTTGGTGCTCAGCACCCCCTCCCCACCACCTGTCGGTGCTCAGCACCCCCTCCCCACCATCTCTTGGTGCTCAGGATCCTCTCCCCACCACCTGTTGGTGCTCAGCACCCCCTCCCCACCACCTGTTGGTGCTCAGCACCCCCTCCCCACCACCTGTCAGTGCTCAGCACCCCCTCCCCACCATCTCTTGGTGCTCAGGATCCTCTCCACGCTACCTGTCGGTGCTCAGCATCCTCCCCACCATCTCTTAGTGCTCTGCGTCCTCCCGTAACATCCCTTGGTGGCCTGCGTCCTCTCTCCACCCTCTATTGGAGCTCAGCATCCTCTCTCCAGCATCTCTTGGTGCTCTTGATCATGGGCAGTCATCTCATGGAGCGCAGCATCCTCTCCCCACCATTTATTGGTGCCCTGGATACTCTCCCCACCACCTGCTGGTGCTCAAGATCCTTTCCCCTCCATGTCTTGGTGCCCTGGATCTCCCCACCCTGCTGCACAGCGCTACATTACTTTGTAGCTAGATTGACGCTGTATAAGTCCACAATCGAATATTCACAAAGGAGCTTTGTAGAAAGGAGGCCCTGCTTTAATTTTCTTTCATAAAGTTTAAATAGTGAGACGTGGTAATTCCAGCAGCACATTCTCTATTATACTTTATAGCTCTGCTTACTTTGACCTAAGTGGGATTTGAAAGATCGCAATTAAACTATTCCCCACTGAGCTGCATGGACTGAGCTGGCCTTTAAAGTGTGCTGTTGGTTTATAAAGTACTCGGTATTCCTCTTCTCCCCCTGGAGTGCTCTGATCTTCAGTTGGAAGGCTGCACTGACAATATTTTGTCAGTCTATTTAGTGTATTATTCTCCCTCTTGACTAAAAGCAGCAGTGGTTCAAATTGCAAACCAAAAGCTCTGATAAAAGCAAAACGCATTAAAAGAGGAAGAACCACATTCTGAAGAAGTGTAAATGTGAAAAAGGCAGAGATAGCTAGTACCTTTGAAAGTGGCGATTTGTCATTTTTGCTCAAATTCCAGTAAGCAAAATGTACGAGACCGATAGTCTGAGGGGGTTCTCCCACAGAGAAAAGTTTCAGATAACTTGGATAATAACGTGGATTTTAAATCATAATTGTCACACTCATTTCTTAAGGGCCAATAAGCACTGAAAGGTCACTCGTCGATATTTCATTACTTTCATGGTGTGCTAATGAAACCTAATGCTTCCCAGAAGTTTACCCTTTTTTAAAAGTTTGCTGTGGAGCATCCCCAACATATTCTGAACTACCCCCAGTGCAGTGTTTTTCAACCTTTTTTGGGCAAAGGCACACTTGTTTCATGAAAAAAAATCACGAGGCACACCACCATTAGAAAATGTTACAAAATTTAACTCTGTGCTTATATTGACTATATATAAAGTAATTCTCTTGAATAGGAATCAAATAAACGCAAAGAAAGTATTTTATAATTACTTTATTATGAAATAGTAAGTAAACAGAAATATGAAAAATTATAAAATACTTTATTCAGTGCGCAACCTGGGCCTGTTTGGCTGAACGGGTAATGGTGAGGGGTCTCTAATTTAGTGCATCGTGCTCCCAAGTGGACAGGAAAACAAGACTGTCCTCGGTTGCTGTTATTGTGCCCCTACCCTTTCTCCTCTCCCAGCTCCCCTATTTCCTTCCCCAGTGCCCTTTTCCCTCTAGGTTCCCGCGTCCCCAGGAGGGACCTTACCTTTGCAAGCCACGACCCTCCTGGGTCGTGGCTGGCTCCTCGGCTGTTCTGCTCCGGCTCTTCTCCGTGGTAGACTTCCTTCTCCTTGTCTCTCGTTACTGCCGCTCTCTCGTCCTCCTCGTCCCGCTCCTCGACTCCAGTTCTTCCTGACTTGACCTCCTTCACTCCTTCGTCTCGTCCTGACCTCGTCGCGCTCTCCCTCTCCGCGTCTTTCGGCTCCGGCCCCTTTTCACCGTTGCTGCCCCGGAAGTCCTCAAGCGTTTCCCTGGAAACAGGGAAACGCGTCATCGACGCCCGGAGCGTTCCCATGGAGACATGGGAACGCAGAACTGACTCATCGGGCTTTCCTGGCGAGAAGCTGGTTGGCGCTGGCGTGGACGTGGTCGTAACGACCCGTTCACAATGTCCTACTGTGATAGGTCCAGGCTGGAGTCTGGACCAATCACAGCCCGGACATCAGAAAAGTGGAGGGTGTCCCCCTGAGGAGCGCCAATCGGCGCCCCTGCTGGCCGAGGGTGGGGTCAAAAACCCCACCCCCCCCATACCCATGACACAGTCCGGCGCCCACCTAGTGGGCGAAAATGTGACATTTTTTTTTTTTTTTAATCTTTCGAATTTTTCAATTTTTCCCACGGCACACCAGGCAACATCTCGCGGCACACTAGTGTGCCGCGGAACAGTGGTTGAAAAACACTGCCCCAGTGTGCCATTGCCAGCATTTTGTAATGGCTGACCCACATATGCCCTGGGCATTAACCTTGGGGCAAGAATTACATTAATATGGCAGTACCAGGATTTTGTCATTGATGCGCCCCATAATCTATGGGCTCCATACGAACAATCAACCAGTGGCAAAACAAATAGGTCTTCCCTTGGCAGGCCCGTGCCATGGGTTTTTATTTTTTTCCTTTTTAATTGCAAGCATATGCAACAAAAAATAAAAAATAAAACAAAGAAGACAAAACAAACATGGCCATTGCATTCTTGCAATAAAAAAGTTAAATTAAAAAATACATCTGTTGCAGCTGTTATACTACTGATGTGTTTTAAACAGCAAGACTTTCAATTATACCATGCATTTCATTATTATCATTTTTAAGTGGACAAAAAATAAATCACCACCTAACCAAACACTCAAATTGCAGGCAGCTCTAACTAACTTAAACACTTTACAACATGAACTTTACAAGGAATTTAGGCAAAAATGAATGGTCTGTGTTTAAAATTAATATAAACAAATAAAAATGCACAATTTTAACCAGCTTTGTCACGGATTAGAAAGAAACTATTTTTAAGGAAATGTAAACAAAAGAAAAGGGAGCCAGTAGGTAAAGTGGGTTGTCCAGTTGCGCCATGCTGTATGCTGTGGCGGGTGGAAGCAAAACGTGAGTGAGCATTTGAAAGACCAATGGATGAAGCCCGCTAACCAAAAGTCCCTCTCTGCGTGCAAATTGTGTATGAATTTGTTTGAAAAACAATAGTCTGGCGAGACAGCTAAATCTGTCACAAAGGCCGAATCTCAAATTCCTTAAGTATGTCAGGGCCCGTTTTGGTTATAGTGATCTCCCCTCTCCTCATATGTCATACTTGCCCTTCTTTTAGGCCAAAAATTACACCGAAGATGCCAACCCAAATATGTCTGTGTAAGCTAAGAATTAAATCAAGTAGTCCATGCCTAGCAGCAGATTTGCAAACAAAACACACACACTCTCTCTTCTCACTCTCTCCCCGACTCACCTATTTGGCCAGTTACTCTCCCTTACACTCCTTCAGTCTCTCTCTCTCTCTCACACCCACCCACACTGATTCTCACTCATAGACCCACTCATACAAATTCTTATACACTCACTCTAACTCGCTCACTCATACTCACTTATTGTCCTTCACACTTTCACACTCACATCTAACCCCTGCTGATCTGGGTGGACTCTCATTGGGCCCAGGGATCCACTGATTAGCGAGTTCATAGACAGATTTTAGCAGATATGATGTGATGACTGAGGCATATACAGTTTGTCTGCTAAATAACATGGACTGAGCCTGTGTGAGACTTAGCTGATGTAAGCACTTACACATGCGCAGTTCAGACATCCATTGTAGAGTGCTGTGTTTTTAAAAGCTGTCTGGGGGTGGAGCGTGACTCAGCTCCCTTAGCCTCCTTCTCCTCTACCTACCATCAGGAGTTTGGAGGGGCCTGACCTGCGGGCTCCCACTGTTCATGGAAGCGCCATCGCTGTTTTCGTGAACAATACTAATGAAATGAATAGCAGTGTGTGCAGATGCTAGGGTCGTTATGTGGTGGCTCACAGGTGGCGGCGCACTGTTCTAACACCCTTGTTGGCGATCCGACACTGGAAAAACAAGCCTTATGTAAAGCATCTAAATAATCAGCATTCTGGTAACTATGGGTAGTGGCAGCGGGGAATTGCTGACCCTGTGACTGATCTAGAACAATAATTGTTACCACCCGAAGTGAATCAAAGCGTGGGCACAGCGGGCGTGGTCGGTAGGCTTACATGATAGTCCTCGGCCCATTGAGTGTCCTTAGTCATCTGGCTTCGGCCTCTTAGGGAGAGCCCCCTCTTTTTTTTTGGGGGGGGGTGGATGACTCGGTCTGCATTGGACCCCCTGCGCCGCCCCCCATGCTTCCCTTCCCCCTTACATACAATTGGCTGGGAGAATGAACATTCTCGGGTTCGCTGCCACCATGACTGTTAGCTGTTGCATTATCGTTTGGGGGTGGGGGTGAATTTATTATTATTATTTTTTTAATTCTTACAATGTCTAGTTCCTATCGGGGTACCGCACAGTATTCTCGCACTACTATACAACTGCACTGCACCAGCTGTACTTCTTGACACAAGGTTGGGTCACCCCAAGACGACCAGATGGAGAGGGCCCTGGCCTACAACACTGGACTATTCTCCTGCACGCTTCTTGTAAAATGTTGGCAGTATTGGATTATAATGTTTTGCCTTTTGTGCTACTTCTGTGTGATTACTGAATAAAAAAAGTTTTAAAAAGCACGGGCACAGCCTTGATTGAAAACCTGAGGGATGAACAAAATAGTGCCTCAGGGGTTTTGCGGCGGCAAGGCTGGGGGCGGGGTGCAGTCAGCTAAGTGCAGTGCAGTCGCTGTTTAAAATATCCCTATGTGACAGGATGGTTGGCCCAACTAGTGTTACTGTAAACTGCACAAACGCATGCAGGCCAATGCAAATAACCAGTTCCAGTACAATGCTAGGGTGCAAATTACCTCCGGGTACATTTAAACCACTGAATTTTGTGTGAGGAATCAGGGGCTTGCAACGAGCCAGTAGAAGTAAACATAAGTTCTTTTACAGTGCACATTGTAATAAAGATCCAAACTTGATAAATGAAGAGTAGATTCTTTATTTTAAGTATCCTATCCACATACAAGTAGATGACAACCTCCTCTCACCGCCTCAGGAATGGAATTCCCTCACACTCTACAATCTAATGTGATGTCATCTATGACATCTACCACACACCTTCCCTCTTAAAGATAAGATACAGAGTAAATGTTGTTCATAAAACAATACAAAGAACAGTGAAACCAAAAACAAACAAACAACAATAAAGAAAAGAAAATCTCAGGAATAAGGATACACTTCATGAAACCCTTTTTGAAATCACTACGTGATTGAGATTCCATACCCTTCCATCTTTAATTTTGACAGCATTCCTGAAAAGCTTGATGACTTCAAATGGACCCATGAACTTACTTCCACTTTTGCACAGGGTGGGTTTCTTGACTAAAATTTCATCTCCAACCTTCACACCAATGTTTAATGTGTTCTTCCTTTCATCAAAATAATCTTTCCTTCTTTGTATACATTTCTTCTCACACTCATTTCCACCTCTCATACTGGATCATGAGACACTGTCATTTTTTCCTCAACACACCCACCCTGGTGCCAAAAGAGTGTTTCCTTTACGACCCTTGAAAAGTTCAAACGGAACCTCACCTGTAGTAGAGTGTGGTGCGAACCTGTAAGCATGCAGAACGTTTTTGAGACCATCTTTCCAATTCCTGCCAGCTGCAACTTCCAATTGTATGCATTCCTTTATACATTTGTTAAATCTCTCTACCGTGCCATTTCCCTCCGGGTGATACAAAGAACATTTCCTGTGTTCAGTTCCTCTGCACTTAAGGTATTCTTCCATTTCTAAAGAAACAAATTTCGGGCCATTATCAGTCACAATAGAATTCGGAAAACCTTCACGGTTGAATATTTCATTAAAAAACTCAATAACTCTCTTGGTCTCAATACTATTAATAATCCCTATTTCAGCCCACCTAGAAAACTGATCCACCAAAACCAGAATATAGTTGGCTCCACCTTTCCCGTGAATTGGTCCTACAATGTCAACTGCCACCACCTCCCAAGGTTTACTAGGAATGTCCCTAACACACATTGGTGGTACTCTAGATTTGTACACTTTGTCACTATTACAACAATCTGGACATTCTCTGACCTTCCTTTCGATCATCAAATCCATCCCTGGCCACCAATAGTTAAGGCGAATTCGAGCTTTCGTCCTACTCATCCCTTGATGTCCTTCATGTCCCAAATCAATAATTCTGTCAATTAATTCAAATTGAACTACTAATCTTAAACCACGCAAAAGAAGACCACTCGCTATGGACACGTCATCTCTCACTCTCCAAAATCCTCTCAAATGTTCATCTCGTTTCACATTCGAACTCCACCCATGCTTAAGTGCCTCACACACATGTTTTAACACAGAATCCTCAGTTACAGCTCTCAACCATTCATCCTGTTCCACAGTTCCTTCCGTTATGCTGCACACACTAATCTGACCCTCATGACTTTTCTCTTAACACTCTTCCGCTTCAGAACTAAGGGGCTCATTCTGAGCCCGGCGGGCGGAAACCGCCGAAAGACCGCACCGCGGTCAATAGACCGCGGGGGTAATTTTGACTTTCCCGCTGGGCCGGCGGGCGATCGCCAGAAGATCGCCCGGCGGCCCAGCTGGAAAGCCCCTGCAACGAGGAAGCCGGCTCCGAATGGAGGCGGCGGAGTTGCAGGGGTGCGACGGGTGCAGTAGCACCCGTCGCAATTTTGAAAATCTTTGTGGGGCCCTGTTAGGGGGCCCCTGCACTGCCCATGCCAGTGGCATGGGCAGTGCAGGGGCCCCCAGGGGCCCCACGACACCGGTTCCCGCCATCCTGTTCCTGGCGGGTTTTACCGCCAGGAACAGGATGGCGGGAAGGGGGTTGGAATCCCCATGGCGGCGCTGCAAGCAGCGCCGCCATGGAGGATTCTCTGGCCCAGGGGCTCCCCTTTTCTGACCGCGGCTTTACCGCTGCGGTCAGAATGGGCACTGAAGCACCGCCAGCCTGTTGGCGGTGCTTCCGTTGCCCGTGGCCCTGGCGGTTTAGGACCGACAGGGTCAGAATGAGGGCCTAAGTCTTGACAAACAATCAGCAATCCTGTTACTAGGCCCTGGGACATAGAGCACACTAAAACAATAGTCTTGTAGGTTAACAATCCATCTGCTAATCCTACCGGAAATCATATCTAGACATTTCTTCATAAAAATTTCCACCAGTGGTTTGTGATCAGTGAAAATCTGAAATTCTCTTCCCCACACAAAATTCTTGAATTTGTTGATTGCCCAAAATACGCTCAGAGCCTCTCTCTCAATAGTATAGTAATTCATCTCCGCACCACGCAGAGTCCTAGAACTGTACACCACTGATCTGAGTTCACCATTACTCGCATCCTGTAGCAACACTGCTCTTAGTCCTCTCATACTGGCATCTGTCATGATCACACATCTCTTTCCCGGATCAAACGAGTTCAAACTCCCAATTGTCGACAGTTCCCTTTTTATCTCTTCAAATTCTTTGTTACTTTCATCATCCCATATGAACTCAATTCCTTTCTTTAGCAGCTTCCGCATGTGTTCTGTCTTAGAGGCTAGATTGGGTAAACTTTTTGCATGAAACTCTACCATACCAAGAAAAGACAATAACTCCTCTTTCCTTTCAGGATTACGTAGTTTCAAGATGTTCATGACAAGGTCCTCCTTCGGATACAAACCTTTGACTGTAATTTTATGACCTAGATATTCGATTTCTGTTTTGCAGAAGGAACACTTTTTTAACTTGAGCGTCAAACCATGATCTCTCAGTATGGTTAAAACCTTCCTAACTCCCATCTCATGTTCTTTTTCTGTCCGTCCATGTATTAATATGTCATCTTGGAAGCATTTTACCCCAGGTTCAGAACCGAATAAATTATACATCATGCGCTGAAATACAGCAGCAGCAGATACTAAACCAAAAGGCATCCTTATAAACCTAAAAGTTCCAAAAGGTGTAAAAAATGTGGTATAGTCTTTCAAGTCAACATGCAACATAATTTGATGATACGCTGAAGTATTTAGACCCATGTAAAAGCAAGACCATCTCAGTTATGTTGGGTAATGGGAATTGATCACTGACTACACACCTATTAAGGTTTCTCAAATCAATGCATAGTCTGATTTCTCCAGTTTTCTTGCGTGCAACAACAATCGGCGAGATCCATTCAGAGGATTCTACTGGTTCAATTATTCCTTCCTTACATAACCTCTGTATTTCCCTTTCAACATCATCCTTCATAGATATTGGAATGGGACGTACTTTGGCAGCCACAGGTACAGACCCTTCCTTTAGTCTTATGCGATGGACATACTTCTTCAACGTCAAAATTTGCGATGTGGAAGCAAATTGTAATTCAAAAGTCTGCTCACTGGGTTCCTTAGAGTGAAGGAAAGAGAAGTCCTTAGTTTTCTTGAAGATAATTGATCAAAAAGATGTTGAATATGAAGAGAGCTCGTTAAAACTACAATTAGATGACCGATGGTGTTAAGATACTTCAAAGTCTTCTTTGCCACAGCTCGTCGCCAATTGTAATAAAGATCCAAACTTGATAAATGAAGAGTAGGTTCTTTATTTGAAGTATCCTATCCACACACGAGTAGATGACAACCTTCCCCTATCACCGCCTCAGGAATGGAATTCCCTCACACTCTACAATCTAATGTGATGTCATCTACCACACACACTACAATCTGAATGGTCTCAAAGTACTCCCAATATTTTGGCAAACAAGGGAACTAAGCTGTAGGGACAGTTTAGTTTCCTTGTTTGCCAAAGTAATTGTCCAGGATCACAAACTTTGATAAAGTGGGGGGAAAGTGGATTGACATCTAGTGCTCATGGGGTGCGATGTGTCAAACTATTGTTCCCCATTCTGTGTCTATGAGGAAATGCATTGATACACAAGGGTCTTGATTCCGAAGTGTAAAGAATAACCCAAGAATTTAATTGATTCACTGTTTTAGGTGACACGTAATAGTTTCAGAAGTTGACAAAATGCTTTACACCAGGAATGTTACCATATAAAATTATAAGTGCAATAGTACATAATTTAAAAGAGCAAATTAAATCAAGAGTGGGCCTTTCAGAAGATTAAATACCTGTGCAAAAATAGGGTTGAATGTTAGGAACATATAAAACAGTGACAAGAGGGAGACACATTACATATAATTAACAGCATGCTGAAATTAACTTATTTAATATGCAGCCTTTTAAATCAAACCTTCAGGTTCTTAGGTAAAGTTGAAAGTGCATTTTTTTAATTTGAATGTGTCATGGTAGGATAATGTCCTGGGGGATAGAATTCCATAACTTCGGTCCACTAGTGAAAAAGAATTACATTACCATTTTTGAAAAATGGAATTTCTAGAAGGAGGGAATCTGTTACCAGGAATAGTCCATTTGTAAGTGCTTATTTTTAATATTAAAATGCCATAAAATGATGTAAAGTGCAGAATGACATTTTTTTCAGTTGTATACCTGGTTTGTTACTGTTAAGTGACAGGTGAACAATACCTTAAGACCTTTTATTGAAAACAACATGTTGTTAACCCCTTAGCTGCTGTAGGTTCATCAAGAAACCTAGGTACCCAGAGCCAATAAATTAGCTGCACCTTGATATGGGTTTTCATTGTATACTGGGTATACAGCAATTCATTTGTTGACATATAAAGCCTGAAAAATAGGTATCAAGGAAACCTTTGTATTTCTAAAATGGGCACAAGATAAGGTGTTGGGAAGCAGTGGTTATTTGCACAGCTCTGAATTCTGGGGTCCCCATGTGAATTACACGGCATTTCACAAATAGAGGTGTTTTTTACACACTGTCTTACATTTGGAAAGGAAAAATGTAGAGAAAGACAAGGGGCAATAACACTTGTTGTGTTACTTTGTGTTCCCCCAAGTCTCCTGATAATAATGGTACCTCACTTGTGTGGGTAGGCCTACTGCCCGCAACAGGAAACGCAACATGCACACATCACATTTTTACATTGAAATCTGACTTGTTTTTTGGAACGTGCTGGCCTCTAGCTCAGCCGGCACCTAGGGAAACCTACCAAACCTGAGCATTTTTGAAAACTAGACACCCAGGGGAATCCAGGATGGGGTGACTTGTGGAGCTCTCACCAGGTTATGTTATCCAGAATCCTTTGCAAACCTCAAAATTTGGCAAATAAAACACTTTTCCCTTACATTTTGGTGCTGCAAAGTTCTGGAATCTGAGAGGAGCCACAAACTTCCTTTCACCCAACATTCCCCTAAGTCTCCCGATACATATGATACCTCACTTGTGTGCATAAGCCTAGTGCCTGCGACAGGAAATGCCCTGAAACACAATGTGGACACATCACATTTTTCCAATGAAAACGGACATGTTTTTTGCAAGGTGCCTAGCTGTGGATTTTGGCCTCTCCCTCAGTCGGTACCTAGGGGAACCTAGCAAACCTACAAATTTTTGGAAACTAGACACCTAGGGGAATTCAGAATGGGGTGACTTGTGGGACTCTTCCCAGGGTCTGTTACCCAGAATCCATTGCAAACCTCACAATTTTGCAAAAAAATACTTTTCCCTCAGATTTCGGTGCTGCAAAGCTCTGGAATCTGAGAGAAGCCACAAAGTTCCTTCCACCCAGCATTCCCCCAAGTCTCCCGATAAAAATGATACCTCACTTGTGTGGGTAGGCCTAGTGCCTGCGACAGGAAATGCCCCAAAACACAACATGCACACATCACATTTTCCCAAGAAAACCAGCCTGTTTAGGGAAACCTAGCAAACCTATAAATTTTTTAAAACAAACCTATACATTTTTTTATACTAGACATCTAGGGTAATTCAGAATGGGGTGACTTGTGGGGCTCTCACCAGGTTCTATTACCCAAAACCCTTTCCAAACCTCACAATTTGGCAAAAAAACATGTTTTCCTCACATTTCGGTGATGGAAAGTTCTGGAATTTGAGAGGAGCCTCAAATTTCCTTCCTCCCAGCATTCCCCAAAGTCTCCCGATAACAATGGTACCTCACTTGTGTTGCTAGGCCTAGTGCCCGCAGCAGGAAAATGCCCCAAAATGCAACATGGACACATCAAATGTTTACATTGAAAACTGATGTGTTTTTTGGAAAGTGCCTAGCTGTGGATTTTGGTCTCTAGCTCAGCCTATACCTAGGAAAACCTACCAAACCTGTGCATTTTGTGAAACTAGACACCTAGGTGAACCCCGGATGGGGTAACTTGTGGCGCTCTCACCAGGTTCTGTTACCCAGAAT
Organism: Pleurodeles waltl; assembly: GCF_031143425.1. NCBI lineage: Eukaryota > Metazoa > Chordata > Amphibia > Caudata > Salamandridae > Pleurodeles > Pleurodeles waltl. The sequence goes on from NC_090443.1 coordinate 959,323,583, forward strand.
CCTTTGCAAACTTCAATATTTGGCATAAAAAACAAATTTTCCTCACATTTCAGAGATAGAAAGTTCTTAAATCTGAGAGGAGCCACAAATTTCCTTCCACCCAGCATTCCCCCAAGTCTCCCGATAAAAATGGTACCTCACTTATGTAGGTAGGCCTAGTGCCCGTGTCAGAAATAGATCACGCAACGGTCAATGTTGGTCCTTACATGAGGGCAACTGTTGACCCTGGAGTTATCCATTCCTGACGCAGGCACTAGGTACAGGCACTCAAGTGGGGTAGCATGTTTATCAGGACAGGTGGGGAAACACTGGGTAGCAGGAATTTTGTGGATCACAGCATAATACTGTAGTTTGTGTGACAAAAATGCAAGAGAAAAATAGTTTTTATTCAACATTTCAGCTTTGCAGGGTATTCTGGGTAAGAACACATTTGGGAATCCACATAAGTCACACCTCTGTGGACTCCCCCGGATGTCTAGTTTCCAGAAATGTCTGGGTTTGGTACGTTTCCCTATATGGCTGCCCAGCCCAGGTCCAAAAACGCAGGTGCCTGCCTTACAAAACCAGGTTGTTTTATCATAGATAATTTTGATGTCTCCACAATACGATTTGGGCAGTGGAATTTGGGGCTGAACTAAATTGGGGACCTCCCAAGAGAGCACTCTCTCTGTGCTTGCCGCTGCATGCATCTGCTCTCTGGGTTGGGCAAACCCGCTATTGTCCCGCTGCACAAACTGTGCTTGCGAAGGGACAGCAGGACTGTCCTCATCACCTCCCTCATAATCACTGGAAGAGAAGTTATCGAATGGGACTCCTCCGACTGATATACATATTTATATATATAGATCACTTTTATATGTGGGTGTGGTTTTCCTGGGGGTCGATCGTAGCCCACAGGGAAACCACACACGTTGACAAAAGTGATCAATATTTATATATCCATATATATATATATATATATCTATAGACATATCCATATATATATATATATACATATACATATATATACAGATCTATATATAGATAGCTATATATAGATAGATATATCTATATATAGATCTGTATATATATATATATAGATCTATATATTTTTTTAACAGTTGTATGGTTTCCTTGGGGGCCATAGTGGCCCCCAGGAAAACCATACATCTGTTAAAAATATTATTGCCCCCACAGGGGGTCGCCCTGCTCATGGGCGACCCCACTGTCAATTTCATTTTGTTTTTTATTACAAAAATGTAACAAAAAAAATGTTTACACCCCTTTGGGGGGGGGCACGAGCAGGCACGATAGCTCCCCCCAGGGGTAAACCTACCTTTAGGAAAAAGAAATGCCTCGGGGGTTGGCCTGTTTGCCGAGGGGGCCGACCCACCCCCAAGTGAAACCCCTGGTGTCTAGTGCGGGTTTCCTGGCCATCAATCGCAGCTGCGCTGCAATTGAGGGCCAGGAAATCCGTTCAGGAAGGCCTCGTTTGAAAGGGGAGGGTTTCCCCTTTCAAACCAAGCCTTCCCGAACGTCGGGAAGGCCCATTTGGCCTGTTTGTCCGCTTCCTACTCTGGTGGGTAAAACAGATAGTGACGTCAGCGTGCCTCGCGGTGCGCTGACATCACAAAGGATTTTTTAACCCCCTCTCTGGTGTCGGCCACTGGTCGTGATCCGAATCAGGGAGGTAGTGTGGGTGTTGGCCAGTGGCCGATGTCCGCACTGTAGAGGTTAAAGATTAAACATTTAATATAACTTTTTGTAAACCTGGGTGCCGCTTTATTTAACTGTAATAAAGCAAATATACTTTGTCTACTGGATATCTACAACTCTATTTACTTCTCATTAAATAGTTTCTTAAACATCAAAGTGAACTGCCTTTGTATGGTCTAGCTTGACAGTGCAGTTTTCACCAGATAATAATGTGAGCATCACTAGAGAGGGACTTTGGCTATGCCTGCATGTTGGGAGTCAGGAGTTCCTATTTTGATTGGGCAAAGTCGTGTGCTTGCGGAAAACGTGTGTGCCTTCCACACAGCTGAGATAATTTTGTTTATGTATGTGCCTAAGCTTGAACTTTCATGGGCACACAGATGACATTGTAATGCCATTAAAGTGTCTTAGATAACAGGATAATTTATGGTGTTTTGCTCTGGCAGAAGCACAGAAGAGGGGGAGGATAGTCATTAATCTACATGGATTTTAGGTCTGGCTTTAAAATGTAACGATCATCTGACCTTTTAACCTACACCAATTTTCTTCAGTTCTTTGCTTCCACACAAGTAGATATCAATTCTCATGTAATTAGCGTTTAATGCTTTGCATTATCACGTTAAACAAATACAAGAGAAACCCAGAATGTCTGCATGAACCTGGGAATAATTATCACAAAACACATATCCATGTGAAACTAATTTTCAATCAATTTAGATAATGTAGCAGAAAAATCTTTCTACTTGTGTACTCATACAAAAAAATCTTAAATGAAGAGGAAAATCATCTGTCTGGAATCTTTAAAAAAAAGCTCCACTGAATCCAGTACCAACACATATGTAAAAAACATGTTTTTAATGTTTTGGAAGCTGCATCAGCATATAATGGTGATTCATTTCTACAATCATACTTTAGGAAAATAAACAAAGTGTGATAGTTGAAAAAAGTGATCCCCAAGTGAGAAAAGAGATACCACACCATAAAGCAACAAAGAAATCATTCGTAGTTCTGTGATCTTTAGTGTATCTCACAAAGACAGCCTCTTATTAAGTTATAAAGTATGCTTGTCAATACACTGATTGATAGTTCAAAACATAATTGAAGAGGTCTTGTCTAATTAACGTGTCAATGGCGTTTCGACCCTCATGCTGGATATTAGGATCTCATCAGGACAAAAAATTACCTGGGGAATGGCGGGAGGTACAAGTTGGAATTGTTAAAGCCTCAGCTGGATGTCGAATATTGGTATCACTGTCTGACCCAGAATGGTGCTTTTGTCACCCTAATATAAGAGCTGGGTAGACTGGCAGCATCTTCCCACAGTGGGGAACGCTGTATTTTCTTAATCCTGAAGTCTGGATACAAGGGCTACAATATATAAATTGAGTCATATTATCACATGACAGTCCTTAAATGTCAGACATATTGGTATTGCCAATTCTTCTTAGAAAAGTGGAACTCTAAAAAGCAAAGTCCAAACATGCTATAACTAAATTATAGTAATTCTGTTACAATTCAGTGTGTTCAATTCAAGAAGTTTTGAAAAGGACAGACCATATCCTTGCTGCCCGTCCTAACTTTTACCTCCACTTATACTATATGTTTGCCCTCTTCCCTCCACAGCAAAACTCCCTGAGCAGGCCCACAGAAGGCCCTTCTCTGAGTGGAAAGTTTACATCATGTGCAGTCAGCACAGGAAAGGAAACAGGCAACCTTTGTTGCTCTAGAAGATGCACATTGGGGAAAGTAAACTCAGAGAAGGGATGGGAGGAGTGGATAAGTTGGAGGAGACACTTAGGTTTGGGGAAGTGATAGTTGCGCCAATCAATTAAATTGCTGTTTTGCGACTTCTGCATAGATAGTGTTGTCAATTGTTTTGGCTTCTGCACGGATAGTGTTGTAAATTATTTTGGCTCCTGCACGGATAGTGTAAATTATTTTGTCTCCTGCATGGATAATGCTGTAAATTGTTTTGGCTTTTGTTCGGATAGTTTTATAGATTGCTCTGGCTTCTTCATGGATAGTGTTGTAAATTGTTGTAACTTCTGCATTGTGTTGTAAATTGCTCTGGCTTCTGCATGGATAGTGTTGTGAATTGGTTTGGTTTCTGCATGGATAGTTTTGTAAATTGTTGTGGCTTCTTCATTGATAGTGTTGTAAATTGTTTTGGCTTACTCATGGATAGTTTTGTAAATTGTTTTGGCTTCTGCATCAATATTGTTGTAAATGGCCTGGGCTTTGACATGGATAGTGTTGTAAATTGTTGTAGCTTTTGCATAGTGTTGTAAATTGCTCTGGTTTCTGTACGGACAGTGTTGTAAATTGTTTTGGCTTCTGCATGGATAGTTTTGTAAACTGTTTTGGCTTCTGCATGAATATTGTTGTAAATGGCCTGGGCTTTGACATGGATAGTGTTGTAAATTGTTGTAGCTTTTGCATAGTGTCGTAAATTGCTCTGGTTTCTGTACGGACAGTGTTGTAAATTGTTTTGGCTTCTGCATGGATAGTTTTGTAAACTGTTTTGGCTTCTGCATGAATATTGTTGTAAATGGCCTGGGCTTTGACATGGATAGTGTTGTAAATTGTTGTAGCTTTTGCATAGTGTTGTAAATTGCTCTGGTTTCTGTAAGGGCAGTGTTGTAAATTGTTTTGGCTTTTGCATGGATAGTTTTGATAATTGTTTTAGCTTCTGCATAGTGTAAATTGCTCTGGTTTATGTATGGATAGTGTTGTAAATTGTTTTGGCTTCTGCATGGATAGTTTTGTTAATTGTTTTAGCTTCTACATAGTGTTGTAAATTGCTCTGGTTCTGAATGGATAGTGTTGTAAATTGTTGTAGCTTTTGCATAGTGTTGTAAATTGCTCTGGTTTCTGTAAGGGCAGTGTTGTAAATTGTTTTGGCTTTTGCATGGATAGTTTTGTAAACTGTTTTGGCTTCTGCATGAATATTGTTGTAAATGGCCTGGGCTTTGACATGGATAGTGATGTAAATTGTGGTAGCTCTTGCATAGTGTTGTAAATTGCTCTGGTTTCTGTAAGGGCAGTGTTGTAAATTGTTTTGGCTTTTGCATGAATAGTTTTGATAATTGTTTTAGCTTCTGCATAGTGTAAATTGCTCTGGTTTATGTATGGATAGTGTTGTAAATTGTTTTGGCTTCTGCATGGATAGTTTTGTTAATTGTTTTAGCTTCTACATAGTGTTGTAAATTGCTCTGGTTCTGGATGGATAGTGTTGTAAATTGTTGTAGCTTTTGCATAGTGTTGTAAATTGCTCTGGTTTCTGTAAGGGCAGTGTTGTAAATTGTTTTGGCTTTTGCATGGATAGTTTTGATAATTGTTTTAGCTTCTGCATAGTGTAAATTGCTCTGGTTTATGTATGGATAGTGTTGTAAATTGTTTTGGCTTCTGCATGGATAGTTTTGTTAATTGTTTTAGCTTCTACATAGTGTTGTACATTGCTCTGGTTCTGGATGGATAGTGTTGTAAATTGCTGTGGCTTCTGCATGGATAGGATTGTAAATGGCAGTGTCATCTGCATGGATAGTGTTGTCAATTGTTGTGGCTTCTCCATGGATAGTGTTGTAAATTGATGACGATGCTGCATGGACAGTGTTGATGTGTTGGGTGCAGGAAAAGTGTGAGACCTTTCCTCACCATAGGACGAAATAGAAATTTTCTAACAAGAGAGCTCCAGTTGTAATGAATATAGGTACTATGGAGGCCTTTGTTCAGTAATTTGGTGCCAGCTCTTTTGTCTTACCTCCTACTATGAAAGTACACACTCTGGCTGGGTGCGGACAATTGACTAACTCACAGCGTCAGGCTGCCTCCCGTACCCTGCAGCTTTGGCTGCCTTGGTTACTACATACCTATAACTTTCCTCGGAAGGGTGTTTAGGCTCCGGAAGTTTGCTCTGAGATTCTTTCCTGGGTGAGTTATTCATCTTCGTGTTGGCTACCACAGCTCACTAAATTTATAAACCATTTTTGTAACTCTGAGTTGCAATTTGAACGTCCGTGAAAGCCGCTACAAATCTGTAGTGCTGGTTAACAAAGATAAAAGCTTTGATTCATCATGAAGGTTGCAGTAAATGGTGAAGATTTATTTCTGTTTGAGAAATAGCCATAAAAAGAACCACTGCGTCTCTGATGTCCTGACAAGACAGTTAGGTGCTCCTTTGCCAGGCAACGCAAGATACCATTCTCAAAAACACATTCAAACTGGTTTGCATCATGACATTCCAAATCATCACGATGCAAACCATGTTATTAAGAAATAACACAAAATAACTGAAACTTATAATAAACAACACTACATCACCTTCCTTTCCTAACAAAAAATAATTGAGACTATAGTCCAAAAGTCTAAGTGGTAATTTAGAAACTTTTTCACTCATAAAGTTTTTTCGCAAAGAACAAGTAGAACTTGGAGAGTTCACATTTTTTGTAGCAGCATTGTCTATTTTTGATTGATTCAAGTCTAAATCTAATGCATCAGACAAGGTAGGACAACTAGTAGCTATTACAGAATCAGGAACAATGTGTTTCCTACTATTTCTGGAATTGTTATACTCAAAAACAAAAGAATCATCATCTGAACCCACCACGTTTGTCGAACAATTTAATCTGAGTGTTAGTTATGGGAACTAATCTAGTTTTATTCCACCAATCCTTACCAGCTACAAGAACTGCATTTTTAGTAATGCGTTCATTCTAAAAGGTGAAGTGTACTGTGATTCTCCTCTCTTGACTTTGAAAGGTTTGTTAATAAGTATCCATTGGCCAATAGTAAAATTTATTTCTTTGGTATGCTTGTGGAAATCATAATACTGTTTCTGTTTTTTTTGTTTACCTTGTACCCTTTTTTGTATTGAAACTTCTTGATCAACTTGTTCAGAAAAACTGTGTACAACATCTAACCAATTGGGCAGAAGTTTCGACATACACTTCCTCCCCCTGAATAATTCAAAAGGAGAAACTCCTGTTGTGGAATGAGGTGAAGAATGATAAGCATTGATTTTTATCTCTCAGAAATTTCATCACATCCATGCCAAAAGAAAGGGCAGATTGAATACCTTCTTTGATTAAACGATTCGCTCTCTCTACCAGTCCATTGGCAGAGGGATTGTAAAGGGCTACCTGAAGATTTTTAATATCATGCTTACTAAGAAAAGTTTTCATTACCTTGGAAATACAATAAGTATAGTTGTCCGTTACTATTTCCCTAGGTATGCCCTCCAAAGATTTTTTTTTTCTAAGAAATGGTTAGCTGACTGAGTGTTAGAAGATTGTGTGAACGAATAATATATCCATTTGGAATGATAATCAATAAGTACCATCAAAAATCTGTTAGTAGAAGGTATTAGATTAAAAGGACCCATGAAATCCAAAGCAATTTTATGTCAAGGATAATTGGGGAATGGGACAGAATAAAGTGGTTTTTCAACTGTTTTCCAATGTTTGTCTGAAACTATGCATTGAAGACACAAATTTATAAATGAAGTGACTTGACTATTGACAGCTGGCCACCAATAGTGCTCTCTAATTTTCTTATAAGTAGTGGTAATGCCCATTTAGCTTTCAAAGTATAGGGAGGAATAAAATGACCATCTCTAATACAAATGTCATTCTCACATGTAAGTTCTGCTGAAATTTGAGCACAGAGTTTAACAGAATTCTCTAAATTACGAATAGGAGGCCAACCTTTATGTATAAAGTCAACAACCTTCAAAAGTGTTTCATCCTGAGACATGGCTTCCAACCATTCTCTTTCAGAGACAGTTCCTTTCAGCTCTGAAACAGCATCAGTGGTGGCCACAACACATTCATAATCTTCACTAATGTCATGGTTTGCCATGGTAACTCCGAACATGGCCATGTATCATGTCTAGGATCATGGAATTGTCATCCCAATACCATTATGGTATTGGGGTGACAATTCCATGCATCCCCGGGTCTCTAGCACAGAACCCGGGTACTGCCAAACTTGTTTTCCGGGGTCTCCACTGCAGCTGCTGCTGCGGCTGACCCCTCAGACAGGTTTCTGCCCTCCTGGGGCCTGGGCAGCCTGGTCCCAGGAAGGCAGAACAAAGAATTTCCTCTGAGAGAGGGTGTTACACCCTCTCCCTTTGGAAATAGGTGTGAAGGGCTGGGGAGGAGTAGCCTCCCCCAGCCTCTGGAAAAATATGCTTTGATGGGCACAGATGGTGCCCATCTCTGCATAAGCCAGTCTACACTGGTTCAGGGATCCCCCAGCCCTGCTCTGGCGCGAAACTGGACAAATGAAAGGGGAGTGACCACTCCCCTGGCCAGCACCTCCCAGGGGAGGTGCCCAGAGCTCCTCCAGTGTGTCCCAGACCTCTGAAATCTTGGATTCAGAGGTGTTGGGGCACAATGGACAGCTCTGAGTGGCCAGTGCCAGCAGGTGACATCAGAGACCCCCGCTGATAGGTGCTTACTTTTCTCAGTAGCCAATCCTCCTTTCTGGGCTATTTAGGGTCTCCCCTCTGGGCTATTCCTCAGATAACGAATGCAAGAGCTCACCAGAGTTCCTCTGCACTTCCCTCTTTGACTTCTGCCAAGGATCGCCTGCTGACTGCTCTAGGACGCCTGCAAAACCGCAACAAATTAGCAAGACGACTACCAGCAACATTGTAGCGCCTCATCCTGCCGGCTTTCTCGACTGTTTCCTGGTGGTGCATGCTCTGAGGTCTGTCTGCCTTCACCCTGCACTGGAAGCCAAGAAGAAATCTCCCGTGGGTTGATGGAATCTTCCCCCTGCCAACGCAGGCACCAAACTTCCGCATCGCCGGTCTACTGGGTCCACTCTCATCCTGACGAGCGTGGTCCCTGGAACACAGGAGCTGGGTCCAATTGTCTCCCACAGTCCAGTGACCCTTCTGTCCAAATTTGGTGGAGGTAAGTCCTTGCCTCCCCACGCCAGACAGTAATCCTGTGTACTGCGTGATCTGCAGCTGCTCCGGCTTCTGTGCACTTTTCCAAGGATTCCTTTGTGCACAGCCTAGCCTGGGTCCCCAACACTCCGTCCTGCATTGTCCAACTCGCTGAGTTGGACTCCGACGTCGTGGGACCCTCCTTTGTGACTTTGAGTCGACCGCTGTCCTCAGATCTTCTAAGTGCCTGTTCCGGTACTTCTGCGGGTGCTGCCTGCTTCTGCAGGGGCTCTCTTAGTTGGTGAGTGCCCCCTCTTTCTCCTCCTCCAAGGGGCGACATCCTGGTCCTTCCTGGGCCCCAGCAGCACCCAAAATCCTCAACCGCGACTCTTGCATCTAGCAAGGCTTGTTTGTGGTATTTCTGCATGGAAACACTTCTGCATCCTCCAGCACGCCATGGGACATCTTCTGACCAAAGGCAAAGTTCCTGGCACCTTCCGTTGTTGCAGAATCTTTGGCTTCTTCCACCCAGAGGCAGCCCTTTTGCACCTTCATCCGGGGTTTAGTGGGCTCCTGCCCCCCCTGGACACTTGGGTGACTCTTGGACTTGGTCCCCTTCCTTTACAGGTCCTCAGGTCCAGGAATCCATCTTCATTTTTTTGCTGGTGGTTGTGGTTCTTGCAGAATCCTCTATCTCTACTATACTGTCTTTCTAGGGTAGTAGGGTAACTTTACTCCTACTTTTCAGGGTCTTGGGATGGGGTATTTTAGACACCCTTACTGTTTTCTTACAGTCCCAGCGACCCTCTACAACCTACCATAGGCCTGGGGTCCATTCGTGGTTTGCATTCCACTTTTGGAGTATATGGTTTGTGTTGCCCCTAGGCCTATTTCTACCTATTGCATCCTATTGTGATTATACATTGTTTGCACTACTTTTCTTACTGTTACTTACCTGATTTTCATTTGTGTACATATAATTTGTGTATATTACTTACCTCCTAAGTGAGGGTATCCTCTGAGATACTTTTGGCATATTGTCACTAAAATAAAGTACCTTTATTTTTAGTAACTCTGAGTATTGTGTTTTCTTGTGATATAGTGCTATATGATATAAGTGGTATAGTAGGAGCTTTGCATGTCTCCTTGTTCAACCTAAGCTGCTTTGCCATAGCTACCTCTAACAGCCTAAGCTGCTAGAAACACCTCTATTCTACTAATAAGGAATAACTGGACCTGGCACAAGGTGTAAGTACCACAAGGTACCCACTGTAAGCCAGGCCAGCCTCCTACAGTGCCCCATAGATAAGTTTTGAATTTTTGGACAGCCCAGACACAGGCTAATGCTTCTCTTTCGATTGTACTATAATATTTTTCAGTCTCATTGAGACCTTTTGATGCAAATGCTACAGTGATTTGTTTGCTGTTGACATGTTGACCAAAAACAACACCTATGCCTTTCATGCTAGCATCTACATTCATGAAACATTCCTGGCCAAGAATAAATGGGTTTAATGCAGGGGCTTCAATCACTAGATTTTTGATGGTGGCAAAAGCTAAATCTATATCTTCAGACCATGTGAACTTGGTGCTTTTTTAAAGTAAATTTCCCAAAGGTTGAACAGTGGAAGCATCATTAGGGACAAAATGAGCATAATACTCACATAACCCTAGACATTATTTCAAAGCCTCCTTGTCAGTAGGTGCAGGTGCTTTAAGAATGGCTTTCACATTGCAGAAATTGGGCTTGATACCTTCAGCAGATATACTATGATCAAGATAATCTATTTGTTGTACTAGAAATATGCACTTATTAGGTCTGACAGTTATTCCTCTATCATTAAGGATGGTAAGAACATTTTCCAATGCAGTAAGGTGTTCCTCTTCAGTTTTGGTAAAACAAGAATGTCATCTTGAAAGGCTTGTACATTGTTTAAATCCTTAAATAAAATATCCATTACTCTTTGGAAAACACTTGCTGCTGATGCCAAGCCAAAAGGTAACCTTAAATACTTGCATGCTTCAACTGGTGTGATGAATGTGGTAAGCTCTTGAGATTTAGTATTCAGGGTTATCTGATGATATGCAGATTTCAAATCAATTACAGAGAAATATTTGGCATCTCCTATGTTTGCTAACATTTATTGTATGCGAGGTAATGGATGACAATCAACTATGATATTATTGTTAAGAGACCTGAGGTCCACACACAGGCAAAGTTTTCCTGTTTTCTTTTTAGCAAGCACAATGGGAGAAACCCATTCTGACGATTCAGTGGGAGTGATCATTTTGTTCTAGTTTCTCTAATAATATTTGTAAATCTTTACGGACACTAATTGGTACTGGTCTTATCTTGTGGACAACAGGTGTAGCCTTTGGTTTCAATCTGATTTCATGTTCAAATCCTAATATAGTACCAACATATGGTTTAAAAACATTTGGAAATGTGGACAACATGAAAGTTAACACATAAAAATTAACTTCAATAGAAAGTACTGGCATCTCTCCAAGTGCAATGGGATTGTCATGTCAGGTTTTGGAAGAATGCCTAACTTGGCTAAATCCATCCATCCCACAAGATTTCTATCTTTAGCAGCAACATAAAATTTGGTCCTCTATGCTTCTACCAAGAATCTGTAATAGTGAATGAAAATAGCCAAGCAATTCAATTCCGTTGTCTCCAACTGCCTTGGGACAAATGTCAGGGTCTTCAAGTTTGAAATTTGTGGGCCATAGAGAATAAAATGTGCTATCAGCTAATATAGTAATGGGCGCGCCTGAATCCACCATGACTTGGAGAGATTTACCATCTATCAAAGCTTGACAAGTAGGACCTTTAATATTGGTACCTGTTTGATAACTGTTAACTGTTAGCACCACATTTGTAAAACTATTGGCACAATCTTGAATTTGAGTATTACAAACATAAGTATTGCTAGGAGATCCTATAACATCAACATTGTGAATTCTAATATTTGAACCTGAAGATGACGATCTGCAAACAGCTTGGAAATGACCAGTTTTCCTGCATTTCATACACTTTTTTCCAATTGCAGGACATGAGGGATAACTGCCAATGTGATTCTTAGAACCACATCGTAGCAGAAGGTTTGTTTTTTAATGCCTTTCAAATTCCTAATTCCCGCAATGGTATTATCATCGGAAATATAAGATACAGGTGAGTATCCTTCATGACTAGTCTGAGCTCGTGTGGAAATAATGGATCTTTCTATGCTTTTAGCAATATCTAAAACCTCTGAAAGAGATGGATTCCTAAAGGTAAGTAGTCTTTCCTGCATTTTCTTTGAAAAACAGTTGAAAAAAAATTGGTCTCTGATGTAGGTGTCTACAAAATTTCCAAACTCACACGGTGCAGCTAAAACTCGTAACGCAGCAACAAATTCCTCCACAGATTCATCACTATTTTGTATGCGCTTAAAGAAACAGTGACTTTCTAAAAGAACACTAGCATCCTCAGCAAAGTCTTTCTAAAGCTTCAACATGGACATTCCAGATGCTATCACCACTGGGAGATGGAATTTGAGGAAGATTATCGAAAATATCTTGACCAGCCACTCCCAGGTGATTAAATAATGAAACAAATTTCTTTGGAGGATCATAAGAAAGACCGTCTATGGCTGCTAAAAAAAATTCAAAAATACGCAGCCATTGTTTCCATTTTATTTCTGGTTTGCCGGAATTTTACAAAAATGGTGGTGGGCTTAAAGCATTCTGAGAAGCAGCCATGGTAAACTTATGTAAGTAACTGTTAGTGCAATTAGACTAAACACATACAAGTTTTTGTTGAAATGAAACTAAACAAAAATGACTGCCAAAATTATGAAGTCATTGCACAAGAAGTTTGTTTGTTGAAATGAAACCAACCAAAAATGTCTGCCAAAAATTATGAAGTCATTGCACAAATTCCCACAATGCTTTAGCATAAAAATGTAGAGCAACTGGAAGACAGAATGCAGGAAGCAAACTTAAGAAGATTCAGGTAAGTGAATAAACGTTTCCTTTATCCTGAAAGTGGAAATGCAAAAATGTATGTGGAATCTGATAATCAGTAAGATAGATGTGCACCCAAGGCTGGAGCAAGACTGGCAGGGCGAGTGAAGAGTCTTCGAGCTCAGACAGCCAGAAGCGGTGCCCTCGAGTTCCAAGCGCGAGTAAGGCATTAAAAGGTAATCAAATATAACAGCAGCGTGTAGAGAATTGAAACGCTAAGGTGCACAGTGCAGACAAATCCGTCGTCCTTACAAACGTGAACAGTATGAAGCAGAATGAAAAAAAATATTGTAAACATCCAAAATGCTGCAACATCCTCAAAAGTTATTTCTAAAACAAATGAATAAAGTCGCACAGCTTCAGAATGCATCCTAAAAAGAAAACAGCCTGTGGTTCTTGTAAAAAAATCATGTGTAGTTCAAGTTCCGTCGTTTCTTGCGTGCCAGCAAACCGTCTGAAATTCCAACTCCGTCTTTCCGTCTTTAAGCAATCTGCTAACCCCACTCCTGGTACCAATATGTAGTGCGGGTTAACAAAGATAAAAGCTTTGACTCATCACGAAGGTTGCAGTAAATGGTGAAGATTTATTTCTGTTTGAGAAATAGCCATAAAAAGAACCATGGCGTCTCTGATGTCCTGACAAGACAGTTAGGTGCTCCTTTGCCAGGCAACGCGAGATACCATTCTCAAATACGTATTCAAAATGGCTTGCACCATGACATTCCAAATCGTCATGATGCAAACCATGTTATTAAAAAATAACACAAAATAACTGAAACTTATAATAAACAACACTACAAAATCATTGTGAGAAACTCATTGGAGCTGTGGACATAAGGGAATGTCTTTTGACCATGTGAAATCACAGGAGATAACATTGCCTTAGTACCAGTAGGAAAACAGCGTGCTAATTAACAGTGATTAAAAACAGGCACAAAAGTGGGTATGAGTATGAGTTACTCATATTCTGAGTTTCCAAGTCAACATTTATAGAGCTACCTCTACCTTGAGTGTTGAAGGTGATACCTTGAAATATAATCTCCCTAGTTGTGATGTAACCAGACTGTTGCTTTGCATTGTTTTGGATGATTTGGGCACTGCCTCATACATCTAACGAGGACAATGTAGATTTTCCTATTCCCGTGACGGAAAGTCTTAATTTTATTAAAGACTCGGAGGCGAGTATTATGCGTTTCTTTTCTTACTTTAATAAATAGCAGCAGTCAAGAAAACATACTACAGTTCCCAGAAGGCCAGGGAACCAGAGCCAATGGGAATAAAAACGTAGTCCAACTACTATTAACCAATCATATTACATACATATGTATTATGACATTACTTGACTGTGAACAGCCCTCTTTTCTTGTGAGAGAGTCAATTAGCATTAAACAATGGAAATATGGTAAATAAAATAAGAATTGCCATAAGAAAAGATAGAACATGAGAACAAAAGTTCAAAGTCCGAGATAACCACGAAAGATCCTGGAAAGTTCAATCCACAGCAAATGAAGCGGTGAATGGCGTGTTGATAGCTTGACGAGTAGAGGCCCAAGAGCAAGTCAAAGTCCTAGGTAGAAGATTGAGTGATGGCCAATGGTGCTAGAGAAGGGAGGGAAAAAAATGAACAAAGTTAAAATAAGTGGAGGGATAATACTCGCCTCCGAGTCTTTAATAAAATTAAGACTTTCCGTCATGGGAATAGGAAAATCTACATTTTATGGCAAGACCGGAGGCTCCTATTATGCGAGTTTAAAGCAAATTAATTACATTTAATGAAACATTATCAACAGGTTTACAGTAAAAAACTTTAAATATATTGTCATTAGACCAATCTGCAGACTTGAGAATATCCTCTAAACGGGAACCCGCCCAAAAAGCTTTGGAAGCCATGGCACCCCTGGAGGAGTGAGCTCCAAACATAGAAGTATCTATACCAGCCTAGGACATTAGCCATTTAACCCATCGGGCTAACGTAGCAGCCGAAACGGGGTTGTGAGGTTTCCTGAAGGAAATTAGTAATTGAGAATGAGAGGGAGTTCTCAAATCTGCAGTCTTTAGTTCGTACGCTTTTAGACATTGTCCGACACATAGTTTGGGATGGTCAGGAAAATATGGGTAAAAAACTGAAGATAAATTGGTTTTGGTTCGGCGAACCACAATAAACAAGACTCCAGATGGAGTAAATTGACCGTTAGAAATATCTAGCGCTTTAACGTCTGAGAGGCGTTTAATAGAAACAAGGCACAATAACATGATTAATTTTGCAGATAACATTTTTAGAGAAAGCATGAGATTATCAGGCCATAACAATAGAAATTTCTAAACAATATTAACATCCCATAATTGACTGCATTTCAGAAGAGGAGGATTGGAAAATGTTACTCCCTTTAATAGACGGCAAATCAGAGGGTGTTCTCCAACTGGTTTCCCATTAACGAAAGAGTGGTTGGAGGAAATAGCTGATCTGTACAAATTGATAGCACAGAAAGCCTTACCTTTACTTGCTTCTGCTGCTAAAAAAATCACTATAAAAATTACATCCGCTGAAACGGGATCGATGTGTTTTCCCAGACACCAGCTGTGCCAAAAAGACCAGGCTGATTGATAAGCTTTTTTTGTACCTGGGGCCAAGGACTGAGAGATGTATCGTGAAGCTTCTGCCGAAAAGCAAGGGAAAAAACGGGATTGCCCGAGACTTTCCATGCGGAGAGTGTCAACACATTGTCCAGAACGAGAGGATGAGAACGTTCTAAGGGGTCTAGCAGGAGAGTCGGGAAGGAAGGAATCAATCCTGGGAAATCTATTGACAGCTCTAACAGGGTTGGAACCAAGCTTGTGATTGCCAGAAAGAGGCTTTGAGCACTAGGGAGGCTTGTTGGCGTCTGACATGAGCCAATACCCTGCTGATCATGAGGAAAGGGGGAAAAGCGTAATTGAGGGTAAGTGACCAGTCCTGTAAAAAGGCATCAGAAGCAAAAGCTAGAGGATCTGGGCGCCAACTGTAAAATTGGGGAAGCTGAGAATTGAGACGGGATGCGAAAAGATCGATAACTAGAGGACCCCAAATGTTCTGAAGGTTCTGAAAAATGGAAGCGTGGAGTTTCCAATCGCTTGAATCCCGAAGATGGCGAGAATGCCAATCTGCCACTGCATTGAGACGTCCTGGAAGATACTCTGCATGAACCGAAATGTGGTTTAAAAGGTAGTATTCCCAAAAGCCCTTGGCTAATTCTACCAGCGATTTGGATTTTGTGCCTCCGAGATGATTGATATATCGAGCTGCAGAGATGTTGTCCATTCTGAGAAGGATGGCACAACAAACTTTGTTTTTTGCAAGGCTTTTGATCGCAAAGGAGCCGGCAAGCATCTCTAAACAATTGATATGCAATTTGGACTTCTCTGACGACCATGTGCCTCCAGTCGAGATTGGTCCACACCGGGCCCCCCAGACGGTTCGGCTTGCATCTGATTCTAATACTAGATCTGGGGCTGATGCGAAGATAGTTCTTCCGTTCCAAGCATCTAAATGGTCCATCCACCAATGAAGTTCTGTGCGTGCGTTTACGTCTAAGGGAATGACATCTGAATAGGAGAGGCCTCTCCGAAGATGCCGAATCTTTAACCTCTGAAGAGCCCTGTAGTGAAGGGGTCCCGGGAAAATGGCCTGAATTGATGAAGATAGGAGACCTACAGTTCGTGCTAACATTCTGAGAGAGATCTGAGAACTGCGTAGGATTTAAAGAATCTCTGACTTTATGTTTTTGATCTTTGCAGAGGGAAGCATGAGAGTGGCTGAAATTGAATTTATCTGAAAGCTTAAGAATTCTATAGTTTGAGAAGGTATGAGGATGGATTTTTCCTTGTTTATGATGAAACCTAGCTCCGATAGAAGGGAGCACGTTATGGATAGATGAGTCGAGAGAGAATGTGGAGATTGGCTCATTAATAAAATGTCATCGAGGTAGATGATAATTCTGATCCCCTGAGCCCTGAGAAAGGCTACTATTGGTTTCATGAGCTTGGTGAAACACCATGGAGCTGATGATAGCCCGAAGGGAAGAGAGGTAAAATGAAAATACTGCTTTGCCCACTGGAATTGGAGGAACTTTCTGAACTGAGGGTGGATTGGAACAACTAGATATGCATCTTGAAGATCCAATTGGACCATCCAGTCCCGCTGGAGCAGGGTGTCTCTTAGATGGAGGATGGTTTCCATTTTGAAATGATGATATACTACGAAATGATTGAAACCTTTGAGGTTTATCACAGGATGCATCTTTTTGTTCTTCTTCTGAACCAGAAAAATTGAGCTGGTGAAACCGGATGGGTCGGGAAACGTGGGAGAGATGGCCTGTTTTTGCAACAGAGACTGAACTTCAGAAGAGATAAGGAGAGCCATGTCTGAGGAAAAACGAGGAAGAGGAGGGGAGGAGGTTTGGACTGGAGTTAAATAGAGCTCTATGAAGTAACGTTGAATAGTGTTGAGAACCCCGGGAGTCTGCCGTGATTTCCTCCCATTTTGTTAGGAAAAAATGGAGACGCCCACCTATGGGAATAGAAGGAGGTAAAGGACTTACTTGGTTGAGTGGACGATCTTGCGTTCCTGAAGCCTCTGGAGCGGAAACCTCTGCCTCTTTGAGGATAGAACTGCGGCCGATACTCCTGGTAGGAGGTGTTATGGTATCCTCTGGAACCTTGATTGGGGTAGGAAGGCCTGCAAAGCGGTTCCTTCCTCTGCCAGCCCTTGCAAAAACCCGTTGGGAAAACATATTTTTCAGCGATTGCTGAGCTTTGTCCAATGACGTAAAGGTTGCTACATATTTACTTAAATCTTTGATGAAAGAATCTCCAAATAGTGCACCATCAGTGTGGACGTTGGGCTGGACAGATGCCAGGTTAACAAGCTTCGGATCGAGCTTTAGAAGTAATCCTTTTCGTCTCTCGTGGGTGAGTGCGGAATTCGCATTACCCAGGAGGCAGAAGATATGTTGGACCCATAGTGTGAGTTCTTCAGGATCAATAAACGAACCGTCAATTCTGGCTGCCTCTGCAATGTCGAAAATATGGGTTAAGGGACCCAAAACGTCAAGCAATTTATTTTGGCAGGAGGCCCACGCCTTATCCACTCCCTTGCTTGGATCCTTGCCCATTTTAGTAAAAAATGTCAGGAGGGGTTGATCTATGGAAGGGGTGACCGAGAGTTGGTGGGATAAGGAGGGGCGGGGACATTCAGATTTTAATTTAGCTCTAGTTTTGTTTGTCTAATGGACAGTAGATTTTGACGGAGACATATTGGGCAACGTGATCAGCAGGGACCCACTCAGTAGAATTGGGATGAAGGATATTTGAAGGGTCAAACATTGGGAAACCTTCAGGGTCAAGGAGGGAAATAGGGGTGGAAGGCCGGAGAGAGTCAATTTAGATTTCTTTGGGGGGAGGGGGAGACAGGAGCGTCGTCCCCAACATCCAAAACATTGGAGTCAGAGTCCAGATCCGATACATCATCATCCGAGTCAGGGATGGATGAAATAAACAAAGGGGGTAATAATATTTTTTGATTTGGATTTATGTTTCAAACTTGATTTCCCAATGTCCAAATTTTTATACTCCTTGGAGGGAGCCTTTTGAGGAACTGCGTCCTCTGCCACATGTGAGGTAGACTCACTTCTCTTTTGCGCCATTTTACGTGATTTTTTTTTATTTTTGGGGGGAGAGAGGCGCTGACTGCATTCCCCCGCAGCCTGGCCCGACATAGATCGAGAAATCATGTCAGAGAATGAAAATTCCAAATTTTTTTAAATTTTTCGTATGGATGAATTTACAGCCTGTTGGACAGAAGATTCTATAAAGGCAGAGAGCTCCTGCCTAATGTTATCCGCATCTTGTAAACAGGGGGAGTTCTCTGGATCCATAATGAAGAAAAAAGGAACTGGCAATTATGGGGTTAATGAAAAGCAGGCTTCAGAGGAGCTGAAGGCCCCGCCTTTGGACCTCACCGAAGGAGAGGAACCAGGAAATCCTAGCCTTCGTCGAAGGAGAGATAAGGGCAACGCAGGACGTGCTGCCAAAGGCTCCGAGGTGAGCAGAAAACGATATTTGCTCAAAAGGTAAATAGAATTTTAGCGCGCTGAGAAAAACAGACGCGCAGCACACCGGACGAGGCCTCAAGCGTCTCGGACCAACCGCCTTGTGAAGAAAACTTCAGGTGGTTGGAAACGAAGCGCGCGAGGCGCCGCGCCAACCCGATGCGGCAACTTGCCGACTAGCTAAAGAAAAGGCAGTTAAACATGCGAGCGCAGCGCGTGAAATGTATTTAAAAGAAATAACATCAAATATCCACATGAACGAAGGATATAAAGTCTAATACTATAAATATACATAAAGACAAGTGAAAAAGGGTACTTAACTTGACTGCGAGCAGCAAGAAAAGAGGTTCACAGTCAAGTGATGTCATAATGTATATGTATGTAATATGATTGGTTAATAGTAGTTGGACTACGTTTTTATTCCCATTGGCTCTGGTTCCGTGACCTTCTGGGAACTGTAGTATGTTTTCTTGACTGCTGCTATTTATTAAAGTAAGAAAAGAAACGCATAATAGGAGCCTCCGGTCTTGCCATAAAACGGGAGCATCAAGCAGTTCCTTTGTTAAGAGTGCAGATGCAACATGACTTGTTGCTTTTAATTCATAGCCAAAGAGTATTCTTCGATGTGTTTATTTTGCAGGCACAACAATCATGTAGCTGAATATGTATGAGTTTTTTGTTTAGCAAGTGCTCGCATTTTGCATGACTTAGACTGTGATAAAGATGCAGTGCTATTCACTAATGACCTTTGTGTGCATATAGTCGGCTGCTTTGATAATACATTGTTGGATTTACGGCCTTTTTGTCCACAAAGTAAGGATATGCATGCACATAGGCTTTCTTAGATATGCAATGAAAACATTGGCCCTATGTCATATTATGGTTTTTCAGTTCACCACAGCACACACCTCATCTCCTGTCTCCTTTTCATATCACTCTTCTTTGAGGGTACTGCCTTATTCTTCTGAAGCATTTGAGGGGTCCTAGATTTAGCTTTTCTATTTTTGTGTTTCAAGATGCTGCTATAATAAAGGACTTTCTGTCTAGGGCAGCTGTGTGCACAACACACATGCACAGTCACCGTACTATAAACAAACTAAGAAATTGGGAGACCAACTGGCTTCCCTAATATATGTTTTAGATTGTGGTTAGATGCGCCATGACGATCGCTTGCACTTACGTGTCACTTACTTTCTTACTCAGATATTGTCAAGGACGGCCCGTCTTTCCCACTACATTCTCTAGATCTATTTATGCTAAGACAGGATTTCTTCAGCTTTGTCAAAAAGATCTTCAACTTGCACATAACGTCACCTTAGACAGATGCTGGGCAGACTCTATTTCTTGACTACAAATTTGGAGATAACAAAAAACAGAAGAAACAGCCCACAACATTTACACCCACTCATAATAGAGCTGGTGGCAATGTTGCAGTGCAAGCATGACGGGACTGCCCATGGGGGCCCCCGGCATCCCGTCTCTGCCAACGTTTACATGGCAGAGCAACCGCCATGTAAAAGCTGGCGGAGAGGGGACTTGTAATCCTCAGGGCAGCGCTGCTTGCAGCACTGCCCTGGTGGATTAAGACCGCTGTTACTGCCAGGCCATCGGCCAGTGAAAAAGTGGTGGTGTCGGCAGTCGGACTGTGGCACTTTCACCACGGTCGTAATGTGGAGGCCAGACCGCTGCATTGGCAGCGGTCTGACCGACAGACTCATAATGAGGGACTGGCCTGCAGGAGGAGCTAGTGGAAGAGAGAGATAGGTGGAGTATATGGAGGGAATGCAAGGGAACTGGGTAATGAGTAATACATCTTGTATCAACCAATAACCAGGAATGGCTAAGAAAGCCTAGAAACGGTTAGTGGTGGTTGATCTAAGTAGGACCTTTTGGTTGCTGCATTACACTGAAAAGCTAACACAATAAATATGCAATGTATATCAAAATGTGTCAGGCAAACTTAAAACACAATGAAGGTCCAGCCAAAAAAAGCCTAGGCTAGCTACTTCCAGGAATAGCGCGTTCTGCAGACTACTATGATCTTATGCATCTCTGCCTCTGGAAAAACTGTTGACTAGAAACCCCATCGGAACTGATGCCAAAAAAGTAGCTAAAGAAATTACTGACAAATGGGAAATTATTTAAAAATTGGAGTAGGAACCACACACATTGAGGAAGAGAGTGGTCAGATGAAGGTATATTTCGACTGAGGTTACCGAAGTAAGGATGGTCTGGTAGTGGGCTTTGACAATTGTATTGTTTGAATGCCGTCAGCGATAAAGGCGGCTCGAGTTTTCTCTGTACCATCAGAAATACCTGAAAAGTATTCTTCTGAAGGAAAGGCAGAGGAGGCTGCTAGGGCAGGAAAAATAGAACTCCCCTTAACCATATTCATTAGTGACCAACACAAGTGCACCATCAATCACAAGGCGGGCCAATGAAAATGCATTATATAAGATTCTATCGTAGATGGAAACCGAGACTGCTATGAAATAATAAAGAGGATTTGTGACATCAAGTGTAAGAACTGAGATTAAGAAAACCAATACTCACTCAGGGTTCACGCCATCTTAAAAGTAGTATGTGCTTGGCTAAAAGTCAGATGATGGGGGATCCCGAACAAAGAGATAATCTGCTTTATGAATTACATGTATTAGCTTTTTCTGACCACGCTCAGAAGCAGGATATGGCAAATTTGGAACAAGAAATTAGTACAGCTGCTTAACCTAAAGAAAGGTTGTTACTGATCTTTGTTTATTTTGTATATATTGTTCGGTTTTGGACAGCCAATTTATGAGGAGGCCCTGGAACAACCTGGGGAAATCCCAGGAAGAGTACTGCAACAAATCAAGGAGAGGAATACAAGTTGGACACTTGGCTTTGTGGTTCTGGAAAGAACACTGGTTGGTGTAGAGGTGTCTCCATCTATGACAAAAACAGAAGTATGATTATCAGGAAATATTTGTTAACATTTTGATGGATCTCAATTAGGACTTGTAGCTCGCCTACAATATGTTGTATTATGGAAGCCGCAGAAGGGGAAGACCCACACAGTTTTTTCAGCTCTAGAGCGGGATTGTCAGGAAGTCAACAGCTCAAAATTCACAAAGGAGATTCAACGATTGCATCTGTTCCCATTTAGGAGGACATCAAATGGGTCCATGCTGCAGATGTTTCTCATGAACAGTTTTATTTGGGAGGAGATTTCAAACTTGCCAGGCCCTCCACACTAGTTATGTGCACAGACCAGCTTCTTCCTTTCAGAAGCGGCTGCAGAGAAACACTTGAGAGTTTATTGATAGGTTTAGGACTGGTGATGCAAATGTATAGTGAAGTTGAGGTAAAGTGTAACATTGGGAGATCAGTTATGGTGTTTATTGTGTATAAGAACTGAAGGAATTGAACAAGCATTTATTATGATCCCTTTGATGTAATTAACAGGGACTGGGAGTTGTTGCGAGGATAAGTATTGTTTTGCATCAACAGGATGAGGAGGGAATATTTAGGAAACTTTGGTACTGCCAGTGGAAGCTGTAATAGAGACATTTTGTAAAGATGTCATTAATTATGCCACTGGTGAGGTGATATGTGATGTCACCACATCTGATATCATCTGTATGAGGTCACATTCTGGTTGTGTTTGGATCCCTGCGATAGAGGCCTTTAAGAAAACACACACAGACATGTATGCTTGGGTGCTTTTATTGCACAAAATGCAGTGGCATAAAAACCCATATGTCACAGGAAGTTGTGAATTATTTCACTGCTCCCCTGTGAAATATGGGTTTCCTCATCATAATGGCAACTCCCTCACACCGCTCTGCAGAACGTCACCATTGTCAGGGCCACTACTAACATTATGTACAAGAGAGGACCACATTATGTGGCAGAGTTATCTGAATTAAGCAGCAAGAAAAGGAAACTTATGCGGTATTTTACAGCACATTCTCTGGTAATAGTTTTGATCTTTTGACCCTTTCGGTATAATAGTACCAGAGCCCGGTTTATTTTTTCATTTTGTAACTAAAACATCGTTGTAAATGTTTTTACAGGGAATTTCAGAGTTTATTTTTAAATATATGTTAAAGTGTTATGAGCCTAAAAACTATAACTTACCATTAAGAAAGTTTAATGAGACAAGATACATATATTGTTTAGCAAACTCTACCTCGAGGATTTGTGTAAGCAATGTCAGGAACTGATGCTGATACTGGATACATCACAATCACAAGGTATAAGGCACTCACTTCTAGTCAAACTGGTAGGAATTAGTCCACTGATCTAGAAACATGCAGTCCTACCAGGGCCCATTCTTGCCACCGTCCTCTACAGTCCACCCTTGTAGCCTTTGGCATCCATATTTGCGACGCATGACATCACTCTGCACCAGTACACTCGATAACATACAACTGTACCTCAAAGTGGTAAGTGTTGTCATCTTTTAACACACACCACCCAAGACATCCCTGAACATTGTCTCATCATGTGTGTATGTAATGTATCTTGTATGTAATCCCTCTACGATGTCAACCATTTTCTGTGGCAGCAAGCTCCAGCCCACATTTCAAGCCTGGCTCAGGAGTGGGCAGCTGGAAGGTTTCCTCCCTCACTGTCTCCGCACATTCCCAGTCACACGGTTTCTCCCTCTAATTTTGTCTCACATTCCAAGAACACACCTGGTAGAAAAGTCAAATAGCCAATTATCAGGTAGGTGTCCTGGACTACATCTTCCTCATAATCCATGCTTTGCTCTGCAGAGTGCAGGCAACCATCCACTAGCACATCCCTGGAGGCAGCATCCTTCTTACTGACCTCCTGAAGTCCACCTTATGCCCGCACTGAAGGCCATGATTCCTGCTGCCTCACTGCAATGACCAATGCGAGTGCTGCCATATCCATCACCACCACAAGTCCACACCTTCACTGGTTGAGCCTGCTCCATCTACCAGCCTATCCAACAAACTCCATCACCAGCACCATTGTTGGTGCTAGCGCAGCTTGAGGTTGATGAAGACGGTGATCTCACACAGAGGAGGAGAAAATGTAGAGCTGTTTCAGCGCTGTATTGGATGCAGACGTGTTTCTACGCTGGATCGATCTCCCTTACCATTGGAGCTGGATCTTGCACTAGTGATCTATAGGGAAAAAAACAAAACTCTATTTTTCTTTCTCCTCCACCCGGAGTCACCATCCCATCACTCGCTCGGATGTTGATCATGTTCCTGTATGTACACTTGTTATTGCTTCTGAGCCTTTGTTTGCCCGCAGTCCTACCTCTGGAACATGTCTCGCTCTCTCTGTTGATGAAGCCTCTGCACCTTCAGGTAAAAATAAATACAAGATTAGCCCTGGGCATCTCCATATAGTCTGTCCAGGACAGGGAATGGTAAGAAAATGTAATCTTTAGAGAAAGCATTATGAAGCTATTGACAATAATGAAGGGAATTACTGGGAGGAGCAGCTGCACAAGGGAATCTGAGATTCCATTAAAATCTGAAGAGTGCTGCAGTGTGGACTTTCACATTACTTTGCACCACACAGTTTTGGGCATAAGGCAAAGTCAACCGGTAAAAATCACACCTTGTAAAGTGCAATTGAAAATCCCGAACAGGGGAATCTTGGTGATTTGTTGCTGAACTCAGGCTGAATGAAGTTATTAAGGCCTCTGTGCAGTCACAGCTCCATGTGCTTGTCTCATCGAACACACATCGAACACAGATATTTGAGGAGTGATGAATCAAGACCTGTCCTTTTTTTGCTGCACACGTGGACAAGACCATGAGGCATCTTAAAGTCCACCAGGGGTCGCTGTTTGTACCGCGCCTGGCTCGCCCTTTGATAACTCTGACAATTACGCGTCTATCCCCGGCTATGAAGACCAAGGCAGAAACAGAAAGCAAGCAATGTCATTACCAGCCCTGTTTATTATGGCTGGCCTACCGACAGCTTATCGGTGTCACTGGGAGTGGCGGCTTGTGGGAGGGAAAAGGGGCGGGGCAGTGACGCACATGGCAGGGGAGAGAAATAAAATAAAATAATATTTTTTTTTTAAACTTACTCCACTTCTCCGTCCTCAAGTGCAAGGAAATGCTCTAGCCTGATCTGCGGCCAATCCTGATGCTGCTCAGAGCATCGGCAGGATTGGCTGGGAGTGCCCAGCCAGGGCGGTCCCAGGCAGACTGGGAGCCTGTGCTGGGACTCTCCAGCCCGAGAGACCCTACTGTGCATGTGTGTTTGGTTGGCCCAAGATGGCCGGCCAAACACACATGCGCTCTAAGGGTAGTGCACAGTGGGCTCCCCTCATCCTCGTCACAGTCTGTGGCCCCACCCCTTTTATTACAAAACAATAATAAACATGGTTTATTATTGTTTTGTATTAAAGGGTTTGCAGCTGCTGCTGCTGGTGGGGGAGGGGGTGGGCGATGCTCCTCCGACCTAGCGGAAGGGCAGCCCCTTGTCACTGGCTTCTAACAGTTAAAATAATAATAACCATAAAATGCATATTCTTACACACACACACACAACACGTTGGGCCATCTCTCTCCATTGGCCTTTAATTTCCACCTACTACTACATACACCGTGGGGCAATTGGTCACACAACTTTAGTCATTTTTTGATAGTGAATAAGGGCAGTTTGTCTTATAATGTGTACGTCCATTTCAAAAGAAGTGCACTTCATTGCAGGGCTAGTGGGTGAATACTTTAGTTTGACAATGCTTTTTTCTTTCCACTCATTATTTATATTTAGTCTTCTCTGCCCCCCTTTCCTCGCTATTCTCAGGACTCACTCCCTACCATGACAAGTTGGCTTCTGTCAGGAAAGAGTGCTCACTCTATGTCTGTCATCATAGCAATGAGGGTGAAAAGTCCTATGAATGTTGGTAGTCACCCCCTCCTTTTAGAATTATTGAACCTAGAAACAGAGCAATTTATCTGATACCGCCTGTTAAACTATTTCTGCTGCCAGCATATCACATCATACCTTTCATAAATTCTTTTTTATTGCTTTGTGGCAATAGCAATGCTTAAAGATTAGTGTTTTGGTGATGTGACAGAGACAGCATAACTGAATATCAGACTTTTCCTCTTATTGAAATGTTGATGTGCACCGGCTTTATGGCACCATATATCCCAACTTCAAGCACAGCGTGCTACTTCCAGCAATGCAAGCTTTTCAAGTGGTAAATCTCACCACCAAAGGGGTATTAACAATAAAATAGGGCCCGGATTATGCGCTCCTCTGTGAGAGGGGAGAAGAGTAAAGCTTTTTGGGTGAGACAGTGGCGTAGCGTGGGTTGTCAGCACCCGGGGCAAGGCAAGTAATTTGCGCCCCCTAACCCGTGGATTTTAGCACTCGCGAGTGCGAGCGCGCCCCCCCCCCCCAGATGTTGCGCCCGGTGCGGCCGGCCCCCCCTGCATCTCCCACGCTACGCCACTGGGGTGAGATGATAAAGCAAGTGGTGATCTTGAGTTCCACTTTAAGGGGGTTGACTTTTTTCAATATGGTGTCCCTCAGAAACAATATATGTGTAATTGTTAGTTTCATTTCCATTACTAAAACTGATTAAAAAATTGATAATATATTTTCGAATTATACTCTAGGGGTCTTTAACACACAAGATAGCAGCAGTTATCACTGCCAGACACCAGGAGTTGGTAATAGAAAACCTACACCCAATAGGGCGAGATATTTGGAAAACAATATTTCGGAAACAAAATTTATGTCATGCAATATTCCTATAATCCTCTGGCATACAGCTGTGAAAGGAGAGCAGCAGGAGGGAATTTCATTATCAAGGAGCATTGAAAGAGAAAGATTGGTCTATAGTTTTGGATCAGATTTATTGAAACAGCTGAAGTCTAGACAGGGGCAGCCTTCAGTGCAGGTGGTGAGGCGAGTATTGAAATTAGATAAACTGGTCTGCTTGGGCGTAGGTTCTATGGTACAAAGTTTCATGTGGAAACGTGTAGCAACTTGTGTCAGGGGTGGCTCCTCCAAAATGGTGGAGGATCGTCGCCCCCCGCCCCTCCAGCTAAGAGCCGGGAGGTGAAAAATGGAACAATAGTTCCACTATTGTTTTATTTTTCATCTGCTGGCTCAGCCAGCAGTGCTGGGAGGGGTGGGGCTGGATCACGGGAGGTGGGAGCAGCAAGGAGGTGAGAGTGCACCTAAGTGCGCGTGTGTGTTTGGCCAGCTGTCTCAGGCCGGCCAAACACACATGCACACTTAGGTTTTTCCAGCCCAGCTGTGTTTAACAGCCAGGCTGGAGAAACTGCACAGGCTCCAGGGCTGTGCCTGAGTGGCAGTCCGAGACGCTCAGACCAATCTTGGCACTGCTTTCATGCTAGCTTTAGCATGAAAGCAGCGCCAAGATTGCTGAGGAGCCTGTGCTGTTGTCCCAGTGAATGCCGGGACACCAAAAGAGGAGTGACGAGCAAGACGGCAGGAAGCGGCGGTAGGAACGGAAAGGTAAGAGGGTTTTTTTACATTTTGTTTTGTTCTTTCCCCCGTTGTCGCCCTGTTTCCCCCATTCAGATTTACGGTGGTGGCGGCTGCTGTTGGTCAACTTTCTTCCAGCAAAAATGCAAGCAGCAGAGTACAGTATTGCGCCGAGCGGTAGGAGGGAAGTGAGTGAGAAGTGTGGCTAAGAATGCATTTCCTGCGTGAAGGTGAGAATATCTGTAGATTAAGTGATAGTTAAATGACGGTAAACGAGGAGGAAGTGTGTGGTTTACTTTTCTGAGTGGTTCTAGTTATAACCTGCAAGATTTTGCCCAATTTGTCAATGTGAGGTGGGAAACATATTGAGTGGCCAAGAGTGAAGTTTACTGAGTTGACAAAAGGGACAACCTCAAGGGCTGAACTGCCATGTTTTTCCGAACTAGTCTTGGATGGGGAAGGGGGGGAAAAGATAGTAGCAGTAATTGGAACATTACTTTACTAGAGTTGAGTGTGAGCCATCATCTTTCGGGTCGTTCGTGTCAATTGCTGATTAAAGAGTTATGCAGATTTAGAGATCACCTATGTGCTGGTGGACATAGGTGCCTGATTATACATGCAAGCATGCCTGAAGCTCCTAATCTAAATGTAAAAGCAGGAGTCACTGTCCAGTGCATGGGAAAAGGATTGGACTAAAATGTTTCCAAAAACAAAGTACACTGCATGAGGTTTCTTGAGGCGTGAGTGGATGTGGAGTGCTCTGCTGCACAATTACTCTGGTGTGTTTTATACCCACTGAATTCCTTTTTCATTTATTTTTATTTCATTTGTGGTATTAATGTAGCACACACCTACCTACCTTCAAGCTGCAGTGGACAGCTGTACATCGCACACACATTATGTGCCAGTGCAATCTGGCTACAGGTGCATAGAATGATGCTAACACACGCTCAAAGGGTAAGGCAGGAGCTCAGTTAAGGGAGGGATACATATTTACAGATAGAGGAGCCCACGGGGAGAGAGATTAGGGTTAGGTTTGGGCATATATGGAGTTGGGATGGGCAAGGATTCAGTTCAGTCTGATAGGAATTGAGCGTGGCGATCAGTTTCAGATCAATGTCTTCCAGATTATGAATGCACGACTTGTTTAAGTGCATATTTTCTTTCTTAGTCATGGAGATATTCAGTTTAATCAGTTTGCTGCTATGAGTGACCTTGTCAATGATCCGAAGTGATTTCAAATGTATTTGTGCACCAGAAGAGAGAGGCAGGAAAGATCCTTAAGAGAGGCCAGTGATGTGGTCCAGCTCACCTAGACCAGTGCTGAGGTAGGTGACTGCATGGACGGTGGCCTCTGGAAGTTGCAGATAGAGTCTGAAGGGACTGGGAGCATGGTTTTAATCTTTCGTAAGGAGTTTAGCTGTTACAAATGAGGTCTGGACTTCATTTTCCGTGGCCTTTTAAAAAGAAGGCACATATGTGTAGAAACCGAGAACCATGGCAAAGATAGAACAGTGGCCCAGGCCAACTCGATGCATGTTATGAAGCTAGTCTTTTAGTGCAGTATGGGGCTTGCCACTATAAATGAGGGAAATCCCAGATTATTTTTAAAATATATCCCTGATGTCCAGGATTGGATTAGGTCCAGGCAGCAGTCTGTCAGAGGCTGATGACATTTAAAGATACAGATGCATGTCATCGTAATTTTATGTAGTAGGACCCAGAGATGTTCCTTGTAGAGATTAAATATCACTGGGGAAGGATGGAGCCTTGGGTGATTCCATAGTTAACGGGGGTGATGACTCCATATGGAAACACTGTTGTCCCTGGCATAGGAAGGAGGTGAAGCAGTGTGGGTGATGGCTTTTTTTGGTGGAAATGTTGTCATGTATGATTTGTTTTCTATGTCATATCGTGAGGTCAAGGAGGACCAGAAAGCAGGTGCCATCACTTCCCATATGCTTCAGGAATTTGTTGACAACCAGGATTGTGGCAGCATCTGTCACAAGATGTTTGCAGTCGGATGCGAGTTCCTCCACAAAGCTCTCAAGCTTAACCCTGCTATAGACTGCCCACCATCCTGCCACTTCTGGGTTAATGTGAAAAATTATGAGACCGCATTGGCGCTAGGAGAGCTCTGCCAGGCTGAGGCATTCCGAGCATGGTGCTTGCCATCTTAGGCTGTCCAAGATGCCACACTGCAGACTTGTGTGGCCCAGGGTGCCTGCCAGGCACAACTGGGGCACTTCTCTCCCACTGTGTCTGTTGTGCAACCTCGCTGGAATTTGAGGCCCACATTGAGCGCTCTAGGAAGCCTTGAGAGGATCTAGGAGATAGATGTTTCTTCCTGGCACATCATACCTTGCTTCTACATGGTGACCGAAGGGCTGTCCTGTGTCCCTCTGAGGCTCTGGGCACAATGTCTTGTGCACACTATAGCTAAGTTGTGGGATGTTAATGAGTGGGATGCCTCAACCACTCTTTGAGTGTACCATATTCCCAAACAGAAGGTACACAACAGGTAGACTGCTAACCTGTGGTATAATCCAAGTTAAGATCAACTTGGTCCAAAAAGCAGTGGCCATGCAGGTGGTGAAAATGACTGCCCAGCAGTATAACTCAACATTTTTCTACCTCCAAGCTTATAGAATTCTTGCATTTTCAAATACTTCTACTGTTACTCAAATAAATGCCAGTGACTCTACCAACAACTGTGGTGATGTTGGGATACAACTTTGTTTACTTGAAGGGAGGCCTTGCTACTGACAACACTGGAAGCAAGGGAGCCTAAACAGGACTGGATGCAGCTTCATAGCGAAAGGGTTTTTTTGCCAATCAAAAGGGCAGACGGTAGGTCTAGACCCCTGTATCCTACAGTCTAGACAGCATCTGGCTATTCAACAAAAACATCAACTAACTTTTGTGCTTGCATGCAACTATAACCTGTCCTCAGTAACTGTTTATG
Source organism: Pleurodeles waltl (assembly GCF_031143425.1). Taxonomy (NCBI): domain Eukaryota; kingdom Metazoa; phylum Chordata; class Amphibia; order Caudata; family Salamandridae; genus Pleurodeles; species Pleurodeles waltl. The sequence continues at coordinate 959,353,674 of NC_090443.1, forward strand.
CATCACAATCTAAAATGCTTATGTGTTGTGACTGTCTTCCTGTTCAAAGTGCCCAGTCACCCTTCTGTGTCAAGTCCGCGCTATGCAACGCTACATATAAATTCATTTGTGCAGCATCAGCAGGGTTGGACCCCCTGTCTGGGATGATAAAAGAACATTGTGGTAGTTGTCGTGTAGTACTATGGAATTGTTAATGATTCTGAATGATGTCATGACATTCCAATGCGGTTGTCATGACACTCAGGGTTCTAGGTTGGATAGTTGAAGTTGTGCCTGTCTGGGGTCTGCTGTATCCCTCTCACTTCTTCAATAAAGCATCTTTTCCATAGCACTGTGTGGTCTTAAAACTAGTCAGTGTGGTCCTAGACTTGAAAGTCCACTGCACTTTCTATGCCCCTGAAGTAGAAAGGGAGCTCAAGAGCTCAATGTCGCAGTATAAGATGGAGATTTTATCAGCAAACAAAAGTTGATGTGGGCTGATTTTGCATGTGATGTGGTATGGTAGGCCATAGGAGTGGATACGCAGTGTTTGACTTCATTGAACACTAGTTTGCATTCACTATAAACACGGGAGATGGTGTTGATATAATAGTCTGGCTATTTTGTTTTCGGACTTAAAGTTTGCAGGCTGTATGCATTGTTTTTAGAACCAAGAGGTCTTGATGGGAATTTATGCAACCACAAAAAATATTTTTAATAGGACCATAACTTGATTCTGAACCACAGGCATGGAACGCTGATCCCCATCAGACAAAGCACAAAAAATGTACCAGTGTTTCAAGTTCAGCAACTCATATTGTATAACCTTTGCAGTCACTGCAATTTAATGACATTTTATGAAAAGTCAAAGTTATGGTTTAATTTTCTTTTTCCTCTGAAAAATGATGTGGTCTTTGGCCTTGTTCTTTAAAAGGAAAACAGGACAATATATCTCATTCTGCCTTGGCAACTGAACCGAAAGGCAGCATGAATAAAAAGGCAGTTTCGGCCAAAAATCGAAGCCCGCTAGACAGCTAGCGGACAAAAGCCTCCATGGCGTCGCATTTAGTAAGAGTTCTGCTGTGAGATAAGCCTCTGAAAATTGCAAGGATTTTATTATATGACCTTTGTTGGTTTTCAAAAGCGAAAAAAAGCCACAAAGCTTTGAAATCTCACATAGTTATCCAGTTTGCTAGCGCAGGATATGTGATCCAATGTTATAATCACCTGGGAGCTGCAGGTGGCATGGGTTGTGTTCTGTGGCTACAGGAATATCACAGGAAGGGATGCTAAGTGGAAACCTTGCGAAAGTAACTTTGATTCATTAAGGAGTTTACTTGATTGGGATTCAAGAGGTTGATCATTAGTAGGGCCTGTGGCTCCTACAGAATAATAAAGGATTATAAATTCATATATCTGCTATCCCTGATTTACCTATTTTGTAACAAGCACCACTAGTGGGGCAGCCTGTCTCTGTTAGCGAGGACATGTACAGTATCAGGCATGCATCTTTGGTGTGGTGTGCAAAGTGGTACGAGGAAATAAAACACCATCAACCATCATCTTAAATAGTGGATGCATCTAACCTAGTTGTTTAGGTCTAGTAGACCCCCTTTACAAGTGGAACTCTAATCTTACCCCGCAGGCTGTGAAAGACACGCGGACTCGTTTTTTTCAGATCAAGTTTACAATAGACGTATTTACAAGCTGTGGATATCCATAAGGCAGGTAAACACAAATACACACATGACATAAATCATGTGCTCCATTAATTTAAATGAAAACTTGTGGCACACGCTAATCACTATCTGGGTGGTCTCTCTCCCTGACCCTTGTTTGTGGCTCTCACCCTTAAGTAGCGTTCACCTACCCTGAACAGCATAGTCAGCAGTGATGTAGAAAGGGACTTGTAAGCTCTTAAGAGTTCCATTGCTCCCTAGCCTCCTAAGTGCATACATGGCCATAACCAATTCTCAAGAGCCTCTAGATGGAAAATATATGCTATGACTGTGGGTTAGTGTTGAGAGTGGAGCACCCTCCTGGGCAGTGGAGCCTGGTCACACTTAGTGCTATAAACATACCCACTGCCATTGGCAGCCCTGACCGTGGTTAGCTGCAATGTGTCACCCACTGCCTGATTAGATTCCGGCCAGTTGAGGTTTTCTTATTTTCTCTCCATCACCCTGGTGAACGAGGTAAGGACCTATGTGCCCTTGGGAATTTGCCTTCTGGTGGCTCGAATCTGGTCTTTTTCCAAATTGCCCAACTCTTGGCTCTCTGAGGAATCACCCATTCCCTAGGAAGAGATCTTGAACAGTCCAAGGTCCCCACAAATAGAAATCTTTTCTCTCTTCTGGCCATCACATTGAGTGGTAGGTCCACTGGTCCACAGTGCTGTCCATGAGTAACTCTCCTGAAAGCTCTGTGCACAATCTCACTGCAGATGACCATCAGCACTTAGAAAGCTTCCAAAGCATTAATGCACACATTCCGCAACCACTTCACTGCAGGAGAGCACCAGTCCCACTTCACTGCTCACAATGGGCTAAGCCTCTTCGTACCTGATTACATCACCCAGTTGAGCTTCATACTGGGCTTCCTAATGCTGAGACAGACGGACAGACAGACAGACGTACATAGTGGTGCAGACAGGCTGTCTAAATAAATGGGTGTACTATATGATAAGGTTGGGGCCTCACATTTATATCCTTAGGTCCATTCAGAGTTATTTACTTAACTTTCAGCTCAACCTTTTGGTAGCTATGGCACAGAGCAGCAAAGCTTAGACAAGGAAGAATGTTTAAAGCATTTAACAGCACCAGATAACAGAATAAGAAAATCATTAAACAAGAAAGAGACAGGACAAAAACGTATAAAAATAGAGCATGATGACTAAAATCCACTGGTGGGTTCTGGAGATATGAATTGTTAAAGCATTTAAAAACTTCAACATCAAGCACCAACCAGCTTTGGCAAATCAAAACTTTGCAAATTTTTGAAAACTTTGTAAAAGTTTGAAACACTGAATTTAGCAACTCTGACCAGGATTGCATGTCCAAACCAGAGTGTTCTTAAGTCGAGTTCCACATATTACAGGACATGCGTCTTTGACTTCTATGGAATGGTCCTGATGCTGAGTGATACAGGATTAAGGACGCTCAATAGATGTTCCAGATGCCATGCAGTCCATGGTGGTGAAGCTCGGTGGAGTCCTCAGTCCAGAGATGAGTGGGAGGCAACTCCCACCATGGATCTCGGGGTCCCACCAAGTCCTCTATGCAGGGGTCAAAGTGCTACTGATGCAGAGCTTTAGTTCTTACAACACAGTGGTTCCGGTGCAAATCTATGGTGGGGGCTAGTGTCCCTGGGGGCGGACAAATCCGGTCACAAACAACACCCACTGGTCCAGCAGACTTGGGTACAACTTCTGGCTATTTTCAAATTTGTCTTCAAAGTGCCCATCGTCGGTAGCGGCAAAACCACTGCAGTGGCTACCAGAAATGCAGTTTGGGCTCTTCCAGCTTTAATGTCCCCAGTGCCATAATGTGGGGGCAAGCCAACTGACCCTTGGAGCTTCTGTTTCAATTTGGGGCCGGAATCAACTTTTTCTCCATCTAGGCACCCAGAACAGGGTCCAAACTTTCCTAGCCCAAAGTGCAGCAGGTGCAGTCGCTCCACTGTCGGAGCCGCTTCTTGTGCACTTCAAATGGGTGCAGAGGAGTCTTCTTCTCATCCTTGGTCCAAATTTAGCGAGTACTAACATCTCTGGTGACAAGGGTGCCCATTATATCTCAGTAAAGTGCCCAGAGGGGACAACGTGGTCAGTAGCCAATGGGCTAGTAATTCCCTTCCTACCTGGCTATCCCAGAGTGCATCTTGCTTGCCTCAACCAACATGGCTAAAGTCTTCCCTGAGTGTGAGGACCTTGGTAGCCCACTCCTGGGGGTATGGCTACCATGGGCAGCACACCCACAGAAAACTGGTTTCTGAATCCGGTTCTCCCTTTCTTTGCCCTGGCTCTACCTTATCTAGGGGGAATAAAGGCTTCCTGTGCTGGAATGTTGTCACAGCAGTCTTTCAAAAGCAGCATCACCCTTTGATGCTTGCCTTTCGAGCTAACACCCTTTGCAGTCCATCCTGTGGGTGGGAGTCCCACCTCCAGTGCATCAGCAGCCTTTGTTCTCGGCCTGGAAGGCATTCACACGCCTCCTCAGGCGGGCAGAAACCTGTCTCTCTCCCTGTGCTTGGCAAAGTCACTGAGCTAGCTGTGCCAAATTATGGCAACTTTCCTGAAAGTGGCCAGCACTAAACTGTACATAAATATCAACTGAACAATTGAGTCGCATTTGATGTTCCTATTAATTTGATACCTTACATGCTATAGTTAGGTAACCTCTGTCAGAAGTTAGACGCATTGGAGTGCCAACCGTTAACTCTGCTATTACCTTATAAGGCTACTTAACTGTCCTCAGCAACCACTGACACTTTAGGGATTCGCTGCATAGACATATCAAAAATATGTATCTATCTTAACAATATACAGCTCTTTGCCTTAGGGATTCATAGCCTGGCCTTAGAGGATATTTATATATATATATATATATATATATATATATATATATACATATATATATATATATATATATACACAGTTAAGGGACCTCGACATTAGTGGTAATGACAAAGTCGAGAGTGCAGTGCATGCACAGCCTCTTCAGTCTGCCATGTCGGCTCAAAGTGGAGTTTTTACTTTGTCACAATACAAAGTGACACAACTGGTGCCTCAGCTCTTGTGTTGACAGGAAGTCTTACCTGCCCTTGGTACCATTACCTAGGGACTTATAAGTAAGTCAGCACGTGCCAATTGGGGATATCAAATCACATATATCATTTGAAAAGGGGAAAGAACACTGTCACTGAGGTCTGGACCGCAGGTCTCAGTGCACTCTCAAGTTCCAAACCAGCAGCTGAAAAGCCCAAAATGGGGATAAAATGTGGGTGGGAAGCCTTCAAAAAGCTTGTTTTCTTACAGACACACACATAAACGCATGTATATTTAGGTATAATGTGGAGGAGTCTTGGGAACATAGTTCAGATCTTGCTGATGAAGCATTTGTTGATATTGGTGATTGTAATGTGGATAACAGGTAGAGTTAATGAGTCCATGCAGTATTTGGCTGCATGCAGCAATGTTTTGTTTTTATTATAAGTATCAGAAATGATCTTGATGTAATAGTCTAATTTTCTCTGCGAATGGTCATTTTACATCTAGACTATACCATCTTGAGAGCCAAGATGTCTTCTTGGGAATACATGCACTGTCACACATTGTAACGAATGAAGGGTAACATGAATGTAAACTTTAGACATGTCATGTTTCATCGCTGACAGATAAAGGGCAAAGAAATGTAACTGATTTTCCATATTTGAAGTTCTTGAGAAAGTATGGGTTTCACAGAGTCAAACTATGTACCTCTTTGTGGCACTTTTAGTAGTAACATATAATTGTGGAGGTGCTTGCCCTTGTAGGTTCACAAGACTGAGCTGATTTTCATTCAATGTCTTAGTTTTTTCAAAGGTTATGATAATCACTTTGACCAACAACTAACTGAACAATACATGTGTGTCATGGATTGCGGGGATTTTCATAGCAATTCTCATTGTAAAGCCAAAGCTTAATAACAATGGTAAAGGTTCCTCATGTATTCACTCTTCTGTAGTCTAACCCCAGAACCATGCAGTTTTCTTTTTGTAGGTCCAACTATTTGTAAGCATCATTTGTGAGGCTAGTAAGTTTGTATGACAGAATACTGCACACAGAAAAATTGTCTGACATAAATATGGTGCCCTAAATATAGATTGAAAGAACATTATTCGCATTGGATGTCATTTTCTAATATTAACTCCAATGGGGTGCTATTTTGGTTAATTGAGATAACTCTAACTATAACCAGTGAATCTCTATGGTTTGTATGTTTAAAATGTGAGCCTAACTATAAAGTACCTGTAACCTTTGGGTTTTTAAGTGAATACATATATGTTAGAAATTGGGTCTCTAATTGGCAGAGGTATGCGCCCTGTCCAAGTAAGGACCACAGTCCTAGTCAGGGTAAGTCAGAAAACAACCTAAATTATCCTGTGCTTACCCTCTGGTAGATTGGCACAGAGCAAGGAGGCTTAACTTAGAAGGCAATGTTTAAAGTGTTTGTGCAATAACACATACAGTAAAACAGTGAAAACACCACAAACAGTACTCCACACCAGTTTAGAAAAATAGATAATATTTATCAGAGTAAAATAAGGCCAAAATGAAAGGAATTCAATATGCACAAGTCAAGATATCACTTTTTACAAGTTTAGTTAAGTCTTAATCCATAGGATGTATCTTTGTAGAACAAAGTACCAGGGATGCGTCAAAAATAACAACGCAGAGGGTACAGAGGAGATGATGCGTCTGAGAGAAAAGCGATGCGTCGATTTTTCGGTGCTGCGGAGGTGATGCATCGATTCTTTCCTCGCGGGGAAGATGATGCATCGGTTTCCTTGGCTCCTTACTGCAGAGTGGGCGTCTTTTGACGCTCAGGGATGATGCATGGGAAATCCAAAATGTTCTGCAATGAGGAAACAGGCGCTGCTTCGATTGGTGAGGTGCAGTTGTGATTTTTCAGCCATGAGACAGGCACTGCGTCAGTTTTCTGGCACAGTGGATTTTCTCACTCTGGTAAAGTATTTGATGGCCTTGAGACTTCTTAACAGAAGACAATACCAGTCCAGGCACTTAGAGATCACTTGTGGGAGACGGCAAAGTGCTTCCAGCAGAGTCAGGGAGCAGCAGGCAGCAGGGCAACAGGCAGGAGAGTAGTTCTTCCAGAAAAGCAGTCCTTCTGGCAGAGTCCAGTTGTAGGTCCAGAAATGTCTGATTTGAGGGGGGTCACAGACCCAACATATAACCCCAAATATGCCTTTGAAGTTGGGTAAACTTCAAAGAGTGGTTTTGAAGTGCACCAGTTCCCCTTTCAACTCAGTCCTGTCTGCCAGAAGATCTGTGGAGGTTATCAATCCTTTGTGTGAGGTCAGGCCGCTAGACTTTTAAGTGTAAGTCAGAGCCCCTCCACCCTTACTGCCCAGGAAAGCCCATCAGTATGCAGATGCAGGTGTGTGTCCTGTGTTTGTGGCTGTCTGGGTGGAATGCACAAGGGGAGCTATCAACCAGCACAGAACGGGTGTGGATTTGGGACAGGCTGTGAGGCACAGAAAGCAGAAAGTGCACAGAAATGCCTACTCTCTAAAAGTGGCATTTCTAAAATAGTAATGTTAAAGCCAACTTCAGCAGTGTGCAAGAGGGAGAGAGCACATGCACTTTAGCACTGGTTAGCAGTGGTAAAGTGCCAGAGTCGTAAAGCCAACAAAAATGAGGTCAGAAAAAGAGGAGGAGGAAGGCAAAACGTTTGAGGTGACCATTCAGAGAGGGCTATTTTCCAACACTATATATATAATATATTACAGGGACGTTGTATTTAGGAGATACAATTAAAAAAAGGTAGACATTCACTTAATAAAACAAAGGTTACAGGATGTGATAGTTAAGCTCACATTTTAAACGTACCAAATCATAGAACTGCACCTGTTAGACTTATCTCAAGTAACTATAACTCGCGCCCCCGCCAAGCACAGTTATTGGCTACATGATTTTACTGCAAATGTTACATTGATATTATCAATGATGTTATCAAAGATGTCATGAGTGATGTATCATGTGGGATAATTAGCAGTGCATGGCGAGGGCGCGAGTTATAGTTACCTTAAGGCACGAGTTATAGTTACATGAGATAACTCTAACTATAGCAAATGAATTTCTATGGTTTGTTATGTTTAAAATGTGAGCCTAACTATAAAGTCCCTGTAACCTTTGTTTTTATATGTGAATATATATATATATATGTATATATATATATATATGTGTGTGTGTGTGTTGAATTGACCAAAAATCCTATTAAAAATTGTGATTGTGGTTATGTCTGAGCAGATGCAACATTTACTGTCAATTGTTAGTTTTAGCACCTTTCAAAGTCTATATTTTAATATTAAGAATTTATGAAAGTTACGTATAGAAATACTAAAATAATAGATTTATCTTTCATATGTATTTTTAGTCAGTTTATTTTAGTTGCTAACACTTCCACACAAGAAGCTGTATTCTATATTGATTTAGTAGTGAACATGTAATAGGAATGACCAGTGCGAGTATTTACACTATACTACTGATTCTTAACCTGTGGTCCGAGGAGCCCTGCAGGTCCAGAAGGCCTACTCAGGGAGTCCCTAACTGCTTTACAAACTTAAATTATATGGAAATTCATAAATATAAATTATTAAAGTGTGTACAAATAAAGAAGCATCATTCAAAATTTGAAAGCCTTTTCGATATTTTTGAATTAAATAACATATTTCAATATTCGAGCACTTATTAGGTGTATAGTTGTTTATGTATTTTTCGGTATTGTTTGAGGTTCAAATCATAATAATTGCTCACCCCGGCTTCCAATAATGAATCAGTGGAAGTCCCCGATTCTAGTAATGATTCAGTGTGGGTTCCACCGAAGTCAGAAGATTATTAACCACTGCACAGGGGTGACTCCTCCATAAGGGCGGAGGAGCGTTGCCCCCCGCCAGCAGCAGCTGCTGCAAATCCTTTCACAGGGAAGGGATAATAAACTGGGTTTATTATCCCTTCCCTGGGAGAGGGAGGGGAATTGGGGGTGACTAGCAGAGGGAAGTGCACTGTGCACTCCCGTCAGAGCGCATGTGTGTTTGTCCGCCCGTCTGGGGCTGGCCAAACACACATGCGCACAGGGCTCTTTCCAGCCCAGCAACACAGTTGCCGGGCTGGAGAGAGCCTGCACAGGCTCCCAGTCTGCCTGGGAGCGCCCTGGCTGAGCACTCCCAGCCAATCCTGACACTGCTTTGAACAGTGTCAGGATTGACCACAGGGCAGGCTGGGAGCCTGCAGTATCCAGCAACGAAGGAGAGGAGTGGTGCGAGAGCAGAAGTACGTTAAAAGATTTTTTTGTTATTAATTCCCCTCCAGTGTCCCCTGCATGCCGCCCCATCCCTAGGAATCCCTGCGAGCCACGACTGCCACTGCACTATACTGAATTTGCAGACGAGTTGATTTTTCTTATATCAGTTGATTACGATATGCACTAAATTGAACTGCAACTGTTGCAGCTAAACACAGACAGCAATACTGCAGATGTTACTACGACCACTAGGCAGGCATGCCTTGAATAATCACTTAGCAAATTTGCGAATCTATGTGTGTAAACATTTTGCAGGTGATATCCATCAACTCTACACGTACATTTTCTTTTGTGGCCTAGTAAGAATGACTTCGGCCTAATTGTTCCATGTGTACTGTTAGATTGTTTTAACTCAACAAAAATGAGCTGATAAATCTAAATATTCAGAAAGTGAGAGCTTGTGCTGAGCGATTTCCAAAGATGAAAGTCTGTGGGTGCATTGGCATGGGAACCTTGTAGGTCTTCATTCTTAAGCAGTTCATTCTTAAGCAGTTCATTCTTAAGCAGTTCATTCTTAAGCAGTTTTTGCAACTAAGCAATCTGCATTTCTACAACCATTTCTAGCAAAAACATGAAAAGTTATACAGATAATATTATAAGATTGTAGGAATAAATAAGAAAAAGCAAGAATATGAACTCTTTCTTGAGTGCAGAGCAGAGGGAAGTAAGATACCTTGTTGTGTGTCTGTGCCGTGTTGTTAAGTGCGGCCTTCAGCTGCCTTCAGCCGGGGGTGCAGACCGGGTCCCTGCAGGTAGAAGTCTCACCTACCTCTTTGGAAACCTGCCTTGAAGAGGTCATTTACCAACCTCCACCCTGAGCCCGCTTCTGGCCTCCGAAAACTTAACCCACTTAAACAGCACCGTCTGTTGTGATTTTGCATATTAATCACATTATTATCTTTGAACCCTTTTTAATGTGATTGGGTCTTTGGCAAGAGAGCTTAATGAATTCAAAGAAGGAACTGAGCAGTGAGGTCTAATGGCGCTCACCCTTCCTATATGTTTTAATGTGGGATTTTAAACAACTGTTTAGTGCCTTTCACTAGAGAGTTAGTCCAGAATGGGACAGATTCGATGAGAGGTTTCTCCTGTTTCGTTCGGATCCAGGGATCTGTGGTCAGAGATTCTGCGTGTTAGTTGTTCAATCACTGACTCAGGAGGCATTTAAATTCATCTCACGTTTGCTAAGGACAAGGTCATCTTTAAATGAAGTTAATGATGGATGATCATGTTGTGTAATATGTGATCCCACAACGCCTGGAGCAAGTGATTGCTTTTTAAATAGAGCATTATGATTTTGCATGCTATCACAACATTCAAGCAAAACATTTGTACAAGGACGAAATGAATAAACATTCGTTCATATGGGCCATGCCATACTTCTAACGTGCCATCTGCACATCATACCCTGTTCGAGTACTAGATGCTTAAGACATTGGGTATTACTGTAAGAAGGATGACCTGCCACTGTGCCACAGCACAGTTAAAACCTCCATGCCACTTCAAAAATCCTGAATTGAGATTCTGCACAAGTGGCATCATTGACCTTTCAAGGAGCTTGACAGGGCTGCCACGACTGAAAGGATGCAGACACCTCTGCTGTCAGTCATACATAGATAGACATATGGATGAACGCTGTACCACTTTGCACCTGTTCAACTTATGCTAGCCCCTGTGACTGCCCCTCATATACTTTGCAATCCACATCCTATGAGAGGTGCCGATTTTTGTTGTTGTTGTCATTACCCTTTCAGAGCACCAAGTTCTTCTGGGCAGGGAGGCAAGCCCAATCTGTACAACCACTTATTGTCAAAGATGACTGGTCCTGCTCTCAAAACAGAGAGGAGAGAATGTTGCAGACATTCTAGATCTGGGATCAGACCCCTTTTCTGATAACCCTGTTGAGAAGACGACTTACAGGCCCTCCCTGGTACAATTTGTGGCAATGCCATTATATGTGTCTTTACTTTCCATCAGGAGCTCATACTGTGCACTGTGTGTTGCATGTTACATGGGTGTTGCATGACTGGGCGACCTTGAGGGCTTTGAAGGATCACAGAAGATAATGCATAGCATGATAGTTCCCCGCACGATTGTCCTGTTTTTTTGCTTGAGCACTGCAGCCTGTGTGCTTTTGCCACCATAGCCTTAGGACAGAGATCCTATGGATGTCCACGTGGACAGGATAATGTAATCCCTATCCCGTCAGGCCCGGTTATAATACCTGAGACCCTCTTTCACCATGTGCTGCTTTTTGTGTTACCCAGCAACGGAGAGGCGTGGAGCAGGATGCCTGGTTGTCCTTTCCCTGCAATCCAGAAATTGACTATCTGGTGCCTGCCCTTTCCTCCACTGCAAAATCTGGAAGCAAAGTCTTAAAAAATGCACTTATCAGGGATTGTCAGGCATTTCAAAGTTAGATAACTCCAAACTCCCTAGAGCTAATAATTGTATTTCGACTGGGTTTTGAGCCAAACACCAGAATCATACTCTGTATTAACATCTTCCAGTGTGTACCACCCCCTTACCATGTGGGAGCCTGTGCGACCCCAAATCTATATCCTTTTATTCTGGAACTTTGGACCAGCATATTTCCAGAAGTACATAATGAAGCCGCCTAAGTATGACACCTAACTCAGAATCCCAGCTCCATCTAGTGAACCGGTGAGGCTCAGGAGTGTCCCATCTCCCACAGGTGCAAACTGCGACCACAATTATCACCCACCTATTTTGTACACACAGGCTCCTGAAGTTTGATGTTCCTTAGGTACTTGCCCAAACCCAGCATTTTGTAAGTGTCCCTCACAAAAATATTGAATGATTAATTTAAAAAAATAGTTTAGAAATAACTGCCCTCCCCTGAACTCTGTAGACTGATACAGACACCGCCCCGTAGGGTGTCAGCTGGTCTGTTAAACAAATGTTAGGACATTTGGAAATCAGCCCTTTGCTACCCTAAATCTATCCCTTTGACTTAGGTGGGCGATCAAGTTCCTTTTTCGTGACATATTTTTGTATTTTCATCGAATCCTTATAATATGGAGATGTTGAGAGATTCTTTTTTTTTTGTAATTTAAAAAAAAATCTTTAAACGACAAACAGCCATTGCATCTTGTAACATACGACCATCGATAACCCCTCTTTTGACAGTAACTCAGAACGGGGGAAAACAAGCATTGTATTCTCAAATTGACAGCATAAACAGACATCCCCCTTTTGATGTTGAGAGATTCTTAGACATCTTTGCTGTTCTTACCCTCAGGGTTGCTGAAAAGATAGAGTTAAGGGCAGACATATCATTGCCAATCTCAAACATTGTAGCATCTGCCTGTCACTGTTGCCCCATTCACTAGAGCTGGTGAACACTGCCGTAGTAAAGCACTTTTCGAGCCAGGGTTTTTTAAGACAGCTGAGTGTGTGAAAACCTGCCCCTAGCCACAGGAGCACATGTCTATGTAACACATGAGTCCTATAATCATGTTTGGAATAATTTCTGTGCCCCAGTAGTTTCTAGAGCATTCTGTGTTTTACAGTGACAGTGCTTGTTATTTTAAAACTCCTTTTTGTTATGTGATTTTAAAGACTAAGGGCCTCATTCCGACCCGGACGGGCGGCGGACGCCGCCCGCCGGGCGGAAACCGCCCAAACACCGCCCCGCGGGGGGCATTTCAACTTTCCCGCTGGGCCGGCGGGCGATCTGCAAAAGATCGCCCGCCGGCCCAGCGGGAAAGCGCCTTCCACGAGGATGCCGGCTCCGAATGGAGCCGGCGGAGTGGAAGGTGTGCGACGGGTGCTGTGGCACCCGTCGCGCTTTTCAGTGTCTGCTAAGCAGACACTGAAAAGCAATGTGGGGCCCTGTTAGGGGGCCCCTGCAGTGCCCATGCCATTGGCATGGGCACTGCAGGGGCCCCCAGGGGCCCCACGACACCCGTTCCCGCCAGCCAGGTTCTGGCGGTGTAAACCGCCAGAACCAGGCTGGCGGGAAGGGGGTCGGAATCCCCATGGCGGCGCAGCTTGCTGCGCCGCCATGGAGGATTCCCATGGGCAGCGGGAAACCGGCGGGAGACCGCTGGTTTCCCGTTTCTGACCGCGGCGTTACCGCCGCGGTCAGAATGCCCATGAATGCACCGCCAGCCTGTTGGCGGTGCATTCGCTGCCCTCGGCCCTGGCGGATTCAATCCGCCAGGGTCAGAATGAGGGCCTAAATGATGTTAATACATGTGGTACTCTCTGGATACTGAGTCTATTGCATGTAATCACTTGTGTCAGACAGAATCTGATTCCAAGCCATCTGACATTGATGTACATGAACTATTAGAAAAATGAAAACTGAGAAATCACATTACAGGAAATCAAATCATGGGAAAACAATTTTAAAGAAAGACACTTTTATGGAAATAGAAGCAAACTGAAATTAAATGAAATATTTTGAATGGAAACATAATTTTTAGGAGATATTTAAAATGACATTAAACCTGAGTGACTTTTAGGGTTTGTGAGGGTTTTGTGGGTTCAGGGATAGGTAATGTTTAGGTGTGATGAGAGGTTTTTAGGGTCAGGATGAATAGAGTTCAGGCATAGATAAGGGGCTTTAAAGTTTAGGGTTGGTTGGAGTTTATGGGAGTTGAGGGGACTTTAGGGGTCATGGATGGACAGAAGTTAAGGCTGCTGGGGGTTTTTAAGGTTCCGTGATGGGTAGAGTTAAGGGGCGGTGAAGGTTTTTTTTTTGGTTCAAGAATGCTGGAGTTAGGTTTTAGGATGGGTAGGGTATATGGGCAGAAAGAGTTTTAGGGTTAAGGAATGGGTGAAATGTAGGGTGGTCGGGGGTTTTAAGAGTTCAAGGATGAGTGTAGTTTAGATGTAGAAAGGAGCTTCTGTGTTGCAGGGGTTGATGGGGTTTAGGGGTCATGAGGGTTTTATTATAAGTCACAGATGGGTAATGGTTAGGAGTAGGAAGGGATTTTTAGGGTTCAGGAATGGATGGGGTTTAGGTGTAGTAAGGGGTATTAGGGTTGAGGGATAGATGGAGCTTAGGGGTAGAAAGGTCTTTTGTGGTTCAGGGATGGGGAGAGTTCAGAGGTCAGGGATGGGTGTAGTTTAGGTGCAGTGGGGGGGTTTAGGGTTCAGTGTTGGGTGAAGTTTCAGGTTAGAAAGGGATTTTAGCATTCAGTCATGGGTGCAGTTTAGGCATGGTGACGAGATTTTAGGGGGGCAGAGATGGATAATGATTAGGGGTTGTAAGAGGGTCAGGGATGGATTTGTTTAGGTGTGGTGAGGGGTCTGTGAATTAAAAGCATCCAAAGTAATTATTCGACAATGTAAAAGATATAAATACAAAATAATGTCCTCTGAAGTAAAGCACTGAAATAAATACCTCCGATATAATTTAATGAAAGTAAGACCTGCAACTGTTGCATTTACAAGAGTGGCAGCTTCCACTAATCCAGGGTGGCAGAGGGTTGGGGGATGAGGGGGTTAGGACTGTCAGTGAGGGGGGGGGTAAAAATATTTTTTACACACAAGGGCAGGTCCTCCGTAATAGCTAAGGAGCATCGCCCCATGCTCAGTCAGGCAGTGAGAAATAATTATTTATCACTGTCTGACTGAGCATTGGGAGTAGCAATGGGAGTCTAGGGCAGGGAGGGACCATGGCAGGGAGAAGGAGAGGTGGGCACTTGGATGTCAGCCATCTTAGGCTGGCCAAACTGACATGCACACGTACATTTCTCCAACCCGGCTGTGTTACACAGCTGGGTTGTAGAAATGACACAGGATCCCTGTGCCTGTGCGAGCGTCAATCCAGCCCCCTCAGGCAAATCGAAGAGCCCCCATCCACACATGATTTTAGCAGTCACTGGGCATCAAAGAGCCCCCGTCCACACATGATTTTAGTAGTCACTTGGCATCTAAGAGCCCCCATCCACACATGATTTTTGTAGTCACTCGGCATCAAAGAGCCCCCATCCACACATGATTTTAGCAATCACTCTGGAACGAAGAGACACCATCAAAATAGGATGTTAGCATTTACTTAACGTTAAGAAGCCCAATCCACACAGGATGTTTGCATTCACTCATCATAGAAGTGCCCACATCCACACATATTTAGTAATCAATCAACATTAGATATCCCTCAGCCACAAGTTTTAGCAATCAGTTCCTATCCACATAGGAGTTTAGCAGTCAATTGACATCGATAGACCCCCCATTCTCACATTCTGAGGGCCTGACATCAGCATTCCATATTCCAGATCCATGCTAGTTGCTAGCTTTGCAGTTGAATTACTTTAATTGACCATATACAGCAGATACACACAGAAAAGCTGATCATTAAAGAGCTGACGCTAAGGGACCGTGTTTTGCAGTGTGACAAACCATTATTAAAATCTTGGTGATGCGCTGATGGCAGCAAAACGAATCGCACTAGATAATTTTAATGATGTGAAAAATCCAAAGATGAATCGAGACACCCCTTTCAAGATGAAGAAGGAATGAACATGGCGGAGGATGTCAAGAAAGCAGATTTCCTTAATTTTTATTTCTTTTCTTGTCACATCATATTTACATATGAAAGAAGCAGCAGAAGTGCTTTAAAAAAATATGTTGAAGTAGATTCCCTTCAGTGAGTGGCAAATGCGCATGTGGGGGAAATTACCATAAGGATAGGGGTCGCGTCCCAAATGGGATTTACTCAAGAGTATTTGAAACGCAGCGCAAGATTTGGGCTAGGAATCTATGTAGCTTCCCATGGGAACCTATAGGTGTGGGCTTCTGCTCCTCCACAAAATGCTGATATTATTGCACACATTCATTCGCACAAGTTCCAAGGCCATATCTGAACTGCACATTAATGAATGCATATATACTATTTGTGAAGAAAGAGTGAATTTGCTGAAATCCTATTACTATAAACTCCCAATTAACACTTCTGGATTATTCCCTCATCTATCCCTCAATTACTCTAGTCAATCGGTCTAACAATCCTCTGCTCAAATTAACTCATAATAATACTAGTACTGTTCTCATATTCCCCTATACTAATCCACCACTAATTCCTTTTGGTTTCCGGAGTAGCGTGCTACTCGCCAAAAAGCGCTTTGATGCCTCGTCAGGGGTAGAAAGTGCTATATAAATACAATTACAATTACATATGCTCTATCCACTTTTTCATTTGTACACTTTTTACTGTCAGGGCACACCACAGGGTTTTATAGCGCTCCAAACAAAATGGACTATTGCTAACTGGAGTGTATCTGGTACATTGAAACAGGCCATTTTATGAGTTTTTTCAGTGATCTGGCACCACACCTAGATGCAGTCCTCAGACTGAATGCAGGGTCATCCATCCCTAGATGATGTATCACCAGTTTGTTGCCAGGTAACTGACAGAAGAGCTGAGTGTTGGTTTTGGCCTAAAGCGGACCGCCAGCTGTGACGCTCTCTGCCACATCGTATATATTTCCTAGTTCCTTTCTGTATGGGAGCAGGGGTAAGTAGAGCCTTACCACAAATGTCAGAAGAAAGGTGGTATTTGCCAATAATACAGTGATTGGGGAGGTAGGGAGTGAATGTAAACATGAATGTGGGTGTTCGGATGGAGTGTCTGTGTCTGTCGCCGGGTGGGTAGATTGTTATTCTCGGGCTACATCCATGCTGGCTCTTATCTTCAGTCACCTTCAGTCAGAAAGGTGACCGTCCATTCAGTAACTGTTCAACCTACAGAAGCTTTTGTGGGGCCTAGGTCCCAAAACTCATGTAGGGCCCTGTCGTGTTGGGGCCCTAGGCCCCCATGCTACTGGAATGGATGACACGAACACAGTTTCTTGGTAGGTAGAACTGGCCCTGGGCACGTGCGCCCGGCCCTTTTTATTGCCAGGGTCACCTGACCGGTGACGCCTGTGTTGGGTGGGTGTGGGGTGTATGTGGGAGGCCAGCCCTCACCAGAGAGGCTGGCCAAAACACTAGAACGTGTCCAGCAGGACACTACATTCCTCCAAAACTTTGAGGAACAAAAACAAAGTCCAACCTGCAAGGGAAAAACACAGTAACAAAACACACCACCATCAGTCTCTCGGCCTCGAGAAGGCAGGCCGCAGGATTGCCGTGGGCAGGTGCAGCTGGGAGCACCCGGATCCTTCTTCACGAGTTCATGATTTAACCAGTCACAGCCGGGCACGAACAAAGTGTGGAAGAAATCTGGACTCTGACAGTCAGATGGTTGGACAAATGTCCACTGATGCACCGGGCTTCAGTCCTGTGGGCACTCGTGGCGAGGCTGGTGGTGTTTACAGTTCAGTTTGTTCAAATAGGGCGTATCATTCGAATTGGGTGCATCACCCAAATTGGGTGCATCACGAACGTTGGTGGAGTCCACTGTGAATCTGCTTGCCAAGACATCCTGGCTTCACGAAGGCCAATCCCTCGAAGACGGATGATATCTTGGATGTTGTGAGGTCCTCCTCTGAAGCCTTTGTATGTTCTGACCCTCTGATGGCAGAGCTGCTTCCAGGCCACCTCTCGGTTTTGGATTCTTCACTATGGAATTTCCTCGAGGCCTTTTCGATGGGTTTGCCACGGGATTGGCATGGACTGTGCTGGGCTGCGTGTGGGCCATCTGCCGGCCGCTGCAGGTTCTCCGACAGGAGCCATGGTCAAATCATTCGTGCAACCACAAGGGTGTATGTTCCGTGGTCAGGGCGCTTGCCGACATGGATCAGGTGCATGCGGGGTCTCAGACGGACTCAGGGTAATTGTCTATCACGTTGCCAGGAGGGTGTCTAGTTGGTGTCATGTTAATTCACTGAAGACAGTCTTGGTGTGCTGTGACCTGTTGGGAGTCTCCATTGCACAGCCCTGGTTGTCTCTTTGACTTCATCGGTGGGGCAATGTCCAATCCTCTCTCAAGCTTGAGAGGACCCTTGTCTGGGTTGTCACGGGACTGCTTGTGATCTGCGCTGGGGCTGCTTATGTGCCACATGGGGCAGCTGCAAGACCTCCTTGGAGCCACTGCCTAGTCGCTCGTGCAATTACAGGGGTAGATGGATCTGGGTCACGACTTGCTCTTGTCACCGAGAGCAGGATACCGATAGGGCGAGCAGTTGGTCATTGGTTGACTAGTTCTTCAGAGCATTCAAGCAGAGGTGTAGGACTCCATTCTGGTTGTTTAACTGCTCCTTTGATGGATACCGTGAGGCACATGGCAATGATGACATTTGCCGTTGGGAGACCTGGACGACAAGTGATGTTGCTGGAGTAAGGGTGATTGGAGTAACTTTGTCACAGCGAGTGCAGTCTTTCTTTTGCTCATGTGCAGATGCTAGCTAGCAGTGGTGCCATCTGCTTCAAGCAGCCGATGACAGGTGGCTTGGATGGTCACCTTTGACGTGTGGGGTAAGTACGCGGTTCGCGCATGGCGTCTTACTTTTGGCACTCCCGCCGAGCTGTCTCCAGTGACGTCATCGCACCCCGGTGGCTGTCTTGTCTGTGTGTGCACTCTTCCTTTGTTGTGGGAGTCCTCCATCTCTCCACCCTGTTGATCTTCCGTTCTTGTTCTTCTTTGGTCGTCAGGTGTCGCAGTGTGACAGGTGATGTCACACAGTCTCCTTTCTTCCTCCTTCATAGCGTGGTGCTACGCCATGCTTTCTTCTCCTTTGTTGTGGCGTCTGGCCACTTGTCTTCCTATCGTGTGGACCTTTCGAAGGTCCTGTCCTGTCGAAGGACTAGGGGCTCATCCCCGTGTTGCCATGGTGGCGTCGTGCCACTCAGGGTGTGCAACTCTCCTCTTGCCTGTCGTGAGTCACTGCCGACTCAGTCTTGAGGCAGTGTGGGGGAGGACACTCCTTGTGCGACTCTCCTCTTGCCTGTTGCGAGTCTCTGCCGACTCCGTCTTGAGGCAGTGTGGGGGAGGACACTCCTTGCTGAGTCTCTGGCCCGTTGCAGGGCAGTGACATAGGGTCACTTTCTTTTCCGCTTCCTCTTCACTTGAGGGCGCAGGCTGGCCAAAACACTAGAACGTGTCCAGCAGGACACTACAGGCCCCTCTCTGGTTTTCTTTGAGCCATACCACTTCATTCAAATTAATAAATAAATAAAAACACGCGCTGAAACCCATTTGAAGACATCGCCAGCATATGGCGCCTCCAAGTGACGACTGACGTTGCATGCCCCATATATGTATTCATAGTTTCTAGCTTTTTTGTATAGTGAGCTAATGTGTTCTTTCAAGTATTTTTTGATGATTGATGAGATATAGGTAGATGAGTGGCTGGGTATTTTGTGTTGGACTCGTTGGAAGTGGGTGAAAATCTTTAGCCTGAGTGGAACTCCTGCATGTTTGGAACTGGTTAGAGCAGTGCCTCTGCCTCTTTGCTTTCTCTATTTTTGCACATCTTTTCACAGTCTTTGGATGACATTCTCTATAGAATTACTGATCAGGCACTGGATACCCACGTTTTTTACTATTCATGCTTTGGAAACCCATGTTTCTGTTAAAGCAAATAGCCGAGTATTATGATCAAGTGATTGCTGCACAGAGTTATTGTGCATTTATTTTCACATTTACGAGCCTTAGCTGCGGGGGCTATAGCCTTGGTCTTGTGGTGTTGAGGTCTCCTGTGCCATGACTTTTTGTTAGTTCACGATGGTGAGATACTCTTGCACTCACACCTGCCTTCAGTGGTGTTGCAGGGGATCCTGCGTGTTGTTCCTTGTCCATTGGTCCGGATGGAAGGGTTCATGCTTTTTATCTGCTCTGTAGGTTCATGTTCTTCATGTGAGTTGTTTGTAGGAGTGTTTCCGGCTGACAGTATTGTTGTCATGTGTCCCTTCGAAGGTCTTGTGTCCTCGGTGATGGGGGTAGAGAGTGGTGGACATTCACAGTTTATCAGCTGAGATCTTCCTTACTGATATTTATTTTATTTTGAAAATGCATGTAGCTCTGCATGTAATCAAAGGGTAAATGGTTGTTGTACAATAGAGTGAATCAATAAATAAAAATGCAATAGAACTCAAAGTTGGGGAAGAGAAAAGAAAAACTGATAAAATAAAAAATGCGTAAATATGCAGTAACGCAGAGGCCTACGGTAGCACTAAGACAAGGCAATGACAGGTAGTGCTTGAGTAAAGCAAAAAGACCATAGTGCCTTGTAAAGATGCATCAATCCGAGGATCAAAATTGATACTGAGATGCTGCCTTTTCTGCCTATAGAGTAGCCCTGAACAAGGATCCTGGTGCGATGAAATGTAGGGGTGTCAAGGAGCGGAATGTCTGTGCTGCGGGTCACTCTTAAACCGCGGTTATCTGGTGCAGGGTGAATTGACTGACAGCAGTACGTTGTCAATCACGCATTTTCACCATAAAATCCACCATCTTTTTATTTGACCCTAGTTGTTCTCCAAAGTTACTTGATGGATTTTATTGACATGGTAAACAGAAGACTGCCTCACGAAAGCAGGGCAGACATGCTGTTGTGTCCTTGGGCTTGCTAAAGATGTCCATGGAGACCCATCAGAGCCACGACTGCTTAAAATTCATTAGAAGGGAATTGGACATAAAATCTACATTAGCTGGGCACCTTCTGAGTCTGGAGTCGCTGGATATTAATTAATGGTTCACACTCCAGAGGTGTACGGTGGAGTGACCGCAGAGCTCAGGTCGTGCGCCATTGCCTTTTAATCTACTTACAATCACGGGAGACTTTTAATATGCATAATTTCCCTCCTGTAAAGTGATGGCCAATTTTTTAAAAGGTCTGATTCATTTGCTTTTCCAATGTTATTCCTGCTATTAGGAGTAACATAAAAGGCAAGTGATGCTGTAATTCACAAGAAATAGATTTATAATGGGTTTTACTTTGCCGTAACCTGCTTTGATAGAACTCTGACTGGCCACAGAGTTCTCCTCAGAGTAAATCCCAGGGCTGTTATAAGAAACTCCACAGTCCTGCAGAGAAGAGGAAAAGATGATTTAAGAGTCACAAACACAAGGAGGGTGAGAACCTGGCTTGGCACAAGTGTTTTTACTGACCTACATGCAGTCACACTTAGTCCTCCCATAGCACCACCCACACGCAGTGCGGAAACCTATGCTGCATATTGATATAATTTTATAAAGCGCGACAAATGCCCGGAGGCGCCTTGGTGATGACATAGCGTCCAGGTAGATAGCACTGAATAGCACCGAAAGGACTGGCTTTAAATAGGGGTGGTAAACAATAATGTTTTAAGACGCTTTCTGAAACTATCTAAGTTCACCTGAGTTCTGAGAGCCGGGGAAGTAAGTTCCATAACTTGCATGTGGAGTACACAAAGCTTCTACCCCCCCACCATGAGACTTTGTTGCCGTTAGGTATAACCAGAGTTCTCGATACCGTGGAACGCAGGTGTATATTGGTATGTACCACCTGAGGCTTTTCTGCAGGGGTTTTCGGACCAATCCCATGAATGGATTTATGGGCCAAATATAGTGCTTTGAAGGCCAACCATTTCTTTATCTGAAGCCAATAGAGATCAACTAACACTTGAGACACAGAATGTGACTTAGGTAAATTCCTTAAAAGATGAGAAGCAGTGTTCTGTAAGAGTTGGAGTTTAGCAAGTGTGCCGATATGAAGGTCCTGATACAGATCATTGCAGTAGTCCAACCGGGATTGCACCAGCGCAATAACAACTGATTTTTGTAGTTTAAAGGGGATGAAGGGAAAAATCGTCTCTAACATTTTCCAAATTAAAAAAACAGGACAAGGTGATTTTGCTGACCTGGTCTCCAAAAGAAAAGTTGGTGTCAAACATCACCCCTAAATTCTTGACTCAGCACTGGACCGGAGAGTGTACCCAGGGGTGAGGGCCACCAAGAAGAGTTCCAGAACGAGGTGTCCTTGCAAAGGAGAAGAATCCCAGTTTTGTCAGAATTTTTAAGGCAATTAAGCCTCATCTATTTGCCTACCTCACACATACAAATATTGAAACTCTTTGAAGCCTCCTCAACACTATTCTGAATGGGCACAATAATGTGTGCATCGTCTGCGTATGCCATGGTGGAGAAACCAAAGGATTTAATAAGTTTCACTAAGGGAGTAACGTACATATTGAACAACGTAAGGCTCAAAGAAGAGCCCTGGGGGATGCCACAAGGTAACAAGAAGGGTCTTGATCTAAATCCTCCAAGACAAACCAACTGTTGCCTGTTGGAGAGAATAGCGACCAAAAGGTCTATAGCTGTAACACGAACCCCATTGTGGGCGAAGCGTTCGGTGAGGATGTCATGACTCACCGTATTGAAAGCCGCTGACAAATCAAGCAAAATCAGTACTGCCTTCCTGTCATTGTCTATAAGAGTTCTGATTTCCTCTGAAGCTACCACCAAAGCTGTTTCAGTAGTATGATTAGTTCTTCCTCTAAGAGATCTATCTATTCAAAAAATTCAGACAGGACAATGTTAAGGTGCCTTTCAAGAATTCTGGCCACCTTAGGGAGGAGTGAGATGTTAGCTCTTCATTGGGATTAAGAGGTTTGTTTTTTTAGAACTGACTAAGTGCTTGATTGTTATGGTTAGGAGTGTCATCGCCGGGAAAGTTGGGGTGACTACAAATGTTTGCATCAAAAGCATTGAAAATAGCCTTAACCTTATTTCTGAAATGATTAGCCAGACTGTCGCGTAGCGGCTCATTGGGTAAGACAGTAGTGGGGGAGGAGGGGCAGGAAAGTTTTTTTACAGTTTTAAACAGTTCTTTAGCTGAGTTTTTAGCTGAATTAATCTCAGTAAAATACTTGGATTTCTCTTTAATAATCAGTTTCAATAGGTATTTGTATTTAGACTTTTCCATAGGATTATAGCCCATTCTCCGATTTCTCTCGTCTGTGACATTTTTGTTTTAGCTCTCTAAGATTGGAGGAGAACCAAGGTGCCGTAGGTTTAGCTCTATGACTTCATCAGATACAGCTAAACTAATCCTCTTTACATACTTAGTTCCGTCAATATTGGGATCACCAGTCATGTTGGGTAGTTGCCAAAGTTTTCTTAAGTTCATTTGTGTCTGTTTTATTCCATGCCCACACTTTGCTTAATGTAGTCCTACCAGTAACGGGGTTTGAAGCTGGAATTCTAACCAATAGCCTTGTGATCAGACCAGGTTAGAGTTATTGGAGTGTTTAACTTCAGGTCCTGGTGACTTGAGTAATTGCGAGAGATATTGTGGCTTGAGAGAGACATGGGGGCTATCTGCTGCCCTTTGCTGGTTGAACCATAGACAGTCCCTTAACCATGCTTGGCTCACAAAAATCTGCCAGGATAATCTGTTTTCATGGACAAATCATGTTTTTTTTTTAAAGTGAACAATAGTCTTATTTGTTTAACATAATTAATACAATACCACAAATAAACTGAAAACGTTGTTTGTGAGTGTCATTTCGGGAAAGACTCCGTTATCAAGCAATGCTTAAGCAGTATTTAGACTATTAAAGTGCTGTGATTCTTAACATCGTAGTTGTAATACTCACAATTAGTTAACACTTAGGACTTGTACTCATATTTATATCAACCCAGAATGTTTATTCCACAGGGCCTATGTTATTTTCTAGTTTATTGGGGCAACCTCTCTCGCGTATGTCACGCTCTCAGTGGACATACATTATGCTATCCATCTATGACACATCTTGATGTTGGGTACCATGGTGCTCACAAGAAATCAAGAAACTTAGGTCAAGATCTCCTAACATTCCCATGACAGCCCTCTGTGGCATCAGATCTCCATATTTAAGGAGAGTTATCGATAGACCATTGCCACTCTGTTCTAAAGAACTTGTGCCCTCTCGGCATGAACACCTTGTTATCCATGGTTTATACCTGATGTGCTGTGCATTCGATGAGTTGAGGAGTAAATTTACACAGAGAACAACATAAATGGAGGAACGGTGTCCTTTGAAGGTGGTTTTGAAAATACAATTTAAGGTGTACCCCACCATTTTAGTATGTATCCCCTGCTCAAAGTTTGACCAAAGAGAGGGCTTCCCAGTTTTGGAGGCGCAATTGCTAATCTTTGAGGGTAAACATCTTACCTTTTGTTGGCAGCCTTTACCAATTTCTAGTACTGAGTTCAAAAGGTGTATGCAGAATATGTGTTTGTACACCAGGCGGTACTAAGAGGCTAAAAACCTAATTACATTTATGGAAGTTACCATGGTGGTTAGTGGAGCTGCAGAGATCTCAGCCTGAAATGGTGTTCCTTGGGAGATCGCAGGACTCCTCCAGGACCTTTTAATAGTAGTGCAATGCATGGGTTGGCATAGTTTTATCCCAGTGTAAATCCTACAGGAAATGCATCATCTATTTCAGATAAATACAGACATAGAAGAACAACTAAAAGAGAAGAACAGGTAAGGAAATACTAACCATTGTATTTTCAATTTCTGTAGACTTGCTCTTTTGGCAGGCAGCCTGGCACCCTATAAATTCAACCCAAAGGCAAGGGACCTCGGAAAAGGGTATTAGCTTACATCTTTGAAAGCATCATTTCGAAAATGAATGACTTAAAAGTGATCCTTCAAAAACTAAATTTACAGATCTGAGGAGCAAGGCTACAAATCCCAGGATGCCTTAGGCTGTTGGAAGAAAGCATATTACCTGCAAACTGTGTTTCCGGTCATCCTATACTTCTTATCGGGCAGGCAGCAGTTACCAGGACAGTGCTTTGTTTACCCTTGAAAACATTCAAGAGGAGTGCTTAATTTGAGCCAGTGGTTTGTGGTGCTCGTCACCTTTACTTAATTCTCAACACTGGCACTAATGGCAGTCCACCACATAGTGGCACTGTCAGTCTAATTTCTACATCAACAACATTGTTTAATATACATAAAAATAATAATACCTGCCATCCACACCACTATTATAGCCTTGGAGCCTGTCATTGGCTGCAGTGGCATGGGCGATTGATGGTGCAAGCTGCAGTGGTCTCCTGACGACAGCCCTGGCAATTATTACAAATGATGCACTGCTCGAAACGCGTGAGGAGGGCAGGGAGAGCTCAGGACCATAATGGGCTTTCAGAGTGACATTTAAGCTGAGGTTTAAGTAGGAATCTCCAATTGTAATAATTTTACATTGGACCTAAGCATTGACCCTAAATTTGGTCTAGAAGGTGATTCACCATTCACTGTGATGTGCATCCCTTATCTTCATCCAGATTGGTCTAGCATGACTCGCGGCGTATTAATATTGAACAATGAAGTCTGCATTGAAGCTTGCATGCTTATCCAGGTAACCATGAATGTAAAGTAGTGAGGACATACTATGTAAAGGTGTGTGAGCCTTCAGCTGGTAGTGGGCAGGTCCATTCCTGGTTGGAAGCGGCTCCCCTATTACACGCGTCGGAGCAGTGGCAGGTGCAGACTCTCACTGGTTATAAACCTGCACCCCGTAGCCTCATACCACGCCATCTACAGCTCCTGGGGCACTCAACACACCAGCGCCATAAAGGAATCTTGGGTGTTAGTTTGAAAAAAGTGAGAAAACGTAAAGACAGATAATGTAACTGATGAAATATGTACTGTGAATGATGAATGCAGTTACTTCGTAAATATTACCCAAAAACATTTTAGCCTAGTTACATGTTCCTAATTTTTTTTCTCTCAAAAAGTTAATCCTTACCCTCTTATCCCAACAGTAGCTTCATTGTTTTACCCATGCTGTGACGTTTTCTTAACTCTGATGTCTGGACTCTAAGTCTTACCCCTAATGTAGGCCTAACTTAACTGAACGCTGTCCTAACTCACCTTCGCATGTGAAGTACCCTAAACTTTACCCCTAAAAATAACCCCTTCACTTACTCAGTCTCGCTCCCTTCCTCTAACCCTGATTATACCTTGCTTACCATCGCCCTCTTCCTCTGTCCAACCCAACACGGAGCCCTAGCCCCGGCTCCTAGCTGCCCCTTCCCCTAATCGCTGCTTCAGGGCTTTCCTGTACACTCTACCCAACCCTACCCGGATCCCTTATCTATTTGCTTCCACGGCCCCAGCCCTAAGCCTTTGCACTTAGGATTTCCCTATTTTTTATTAAACTTTTTGTTTTTTAATGAATTTTTCACACTTTTTTCATCACTTCTAGCTTTCACTTTCTGTCTTATTTTAATTATCAACTTTGGATCTAAAGGAAGCCGCCCAGGCTTAGCTCAGCTTTTTCTTATTCCTGTTGTGAGTGGTGTATAGGAGGGGAACATGCGCTCCACCGGGTTTGAGGAGAGTTGTAAAAGTACAAGGTGACCACAATTACTCTCAGAAAAGAGAACAAGGCAGCTCCCTCCACAATGTGGCGGCCGCTTGTCCACAGCCAGGTAGAAGCAGCTAAAAGAGCCCCTGCTGCTTGGTCAGGGTGGCACTACTTTGTCCAGTCCCCCTTCACACACACATTTCCACACCACAACAGATAACAATGACCATCAGCTCCGGGGTGGCCATACATTTCTGTAGTAAATGAGTGGTGGCTCTAAAAGTGATTTTTTTAGCAGAGGTGGCACACATTGGGCCACAGATAAAACTTAAGGAACCACCTGTAAGGTGTGTCACACACACACACACACACACTCTCTTTTTCTCTCTCTCTCTCTTCCGTAAAGCCAATGGCGTATAGTTATGCATATATATATATATATATATATATATATATACTGAAATATAGATATATACTCACATACATATATACAGGGCCAGATGTAAACATTTTAAGCAAACAACACCAATTTGCCATGTTTGTTCTTCTGTGTTTTCTCCTGGCACATTCAGCCGCTGTGATTGTGGGGCACAAGGGGGGCCGGGCAAATCGAGCGGGGCACGGGCCCCAGCTGGCCCTTCCTCCGGAGATGCCACTGTAGTAAATGCCAGTCTTCTCTTCCTCCAGCTCATGCCAGCATCTTTCAGCAGGTAACTGCATGCAAGCTTTTGCAGCTGATTTCATGCAGCAGCATGGCTGTTATTGTTCGTATGATGCTGTATTGATTGAGGTGTCTGTAAGCTCACTCTATTATAGGCAGCTTTCAGCTTTGATAAACAATCACATCCCTACCTCTGATTGATTTTGCTGTCAGAAACTCCATCCAGTGGCGTGAGGGAAGCAGGCAGGTTTATTTATTCAGGATTTGTTTTCGCCTTTCCTAATCCACCATCTGCAGTGTTCACAAACCTTACATCTCCCTTTTAAACAACTTCACTGCCTTTATAGAGCTGTTGAACAAAATGAAGAGTGTATTATGATGCTAGTCAGTGATTTGGCTCCAAAACAAAAATATAAATAAACCCGCCTGCAGCATACTTGAGATGTTCTGTTAGACACATTTCTATAGAGCACATTCAGTCATAGCTTTGATGCTGTAAAAAATAAAATTGATAGCAAAATGCTTCAATTAATGCCAGCCACTGATAATAACTCTGGACAACATTACAGTTTATCATTTCTGTGCTGTCTGTACTACTAGAGACAGGAATCAATCAAATGCAAATCAGTCGTGGCCCAGTAAAGGTTCAGGCCAAATTCCCAGGGCACTTCTCCTCTGAACAGGAACTCAAGATACCTCCAACCTATCCCTTGTTGTGCTTCATCAGTGATGTGAACCTGGAGTCCTGTGCACAGTGAGCTGTGGGACCATGTTTGGGGGCACCTTTGTCAGTATCGCTTAGGACAGTGGTTCCCAATCTGTGGTCCGGGGTCACTTTGAGTTCCGTGACGCCTCCTCAGGGGGCTCCGTGACTGCTTAGAAAATGAACTAATATTAACAGATTAATAATGTGCATATAAATAAAGTGGCTAAATGTACAATAGAAAACTTCAAAACATACAGTAAATGGCAAGGAATTTGAAACTGGAGGATAAAATTAAATTAGTGTCCTCAGATTGATTCATGGGAGCAGTGCAGGAGCAACAAACAAAATGCAGTATGGATGATGAGTGGCTTCAATTGAATTTAGTAAAGATCCAACCTTCTTATTAAAATAAATGAAAAATGTTTTTTATTTTATTTGTTTGCAAATTAAATAAAATGTGCTATCCTTTGTGTAGGTGTTTGATTTAATGCTTTTTCTGTATTTTTGGTGTATTGTTTTGCAGTTCAAATCATCAAAAATGTTTAGGCCTGGGTCCCCGGCTTCCAGTAAAGACTTAGTTGTTGGGGGGGGGGCCTGGATTCCAATAATGATTCAGTTGGGGTGTCTCTGGATTCCACTAATGATAAAGTGGGGGTCCACAGAAGCCAGAAAGTTAGGAACCACTGGCTTAGGACATTTAACAGAGAAAAACAAATAGGTGATATTGGACATCACTATGAAAAGCATCAAGGGGTTCTGGTGACATCATAAGCCTTGAGGCCGAAAGCTAAATGGTTTGTAAATGTCTCCAGAACATCCAGTTGCCAATATTGTACCATATTAAATGTTACCCTTCTTATGTATTGTTATATTATTGTTAGTTTTGTGGTACACAGCTTGGAAAATTGTTTTCTTGAAAGTACAACTAATAATAAGCACTGATTATAGTTAAAATGTTTAGGTTTTGCACATTCTTGATAAAATGATGAACAAATATAATGCCCAGTGAAATTATGGGGCTGCAGACTTTACGTCATATTTATGGATTTGCTGCATTTGCCACATAATTTGCAGATAGCACCAAAATGTTGTTTATAGGTCCTGGGTGAAAATAATGCTGCCAGAAAATGTGCCATAAAAGTTTGGTTTGTTGCTGCATAATAAGAGCTTTATAGCAGTGTATAGTTATGATTAGGTCAAAGTTTCCATTGTAAAGTTACTTTTTGTTTTCTTAATTATGTTACAGTTTGCCAAATCTGTATGAAACTTTCAAAAACAAAAGTTCAATTAATTTGGGTGTGCCCTGTATTATTGTAATGGAATGGATTTTGACCGTTGCCATATTTATTTTCACAGGCATGTCACACATGCAAACGCACACACACGCACACACGCACACACGCACGTATATATTGAAAACCACACAGCTGAAAAGGTGTGGTCCATGTAAAACCACTGAAATTCACTAGTTATGAATGTACAAAACACATCGATAACTAATGCCACCCTCCATGATGTTCACCTGATAGCTGTTTTGTTTATCTGTACTATTGAAAAGTAGGTGCTTTGTGTACCGTGACATTGTGACACACGTGTAGTGTGCACTCAGCACAATAACTTAATGTCAGTGGTGTTACACATTCTAGCAACAACCCTAACTCACGCTTTAACTTGTTTTTTTCTGTGAATTTCACCGTTTTTTCATGATGCACTTAATTTCTAATATGTGCTATGCATGGCCTTCGCCCTGTGTAGCGGAGGTTTGGCGTACATCCCACACACATGGATCTGCATGAAAGTTGGCATGCTGAAACCTAGCTGACTTAGTAAATAGATTGCCAAGTTTTGCACAAATCTGACCCTTGGGTCAAAATATATAGGTAAATCAAAAACTACCTTTTTAATGGAAATGCTGTCTGAGCCATAACTACACAGTGGCTATCAGACTCTTCTATGTCCATACTTGAAAAAAGTTGTCATTCTGCAAAAATATGTGCAGTTAGCTACTGAAGACTTTCTTAAATTTATAAAGGAGAGCAAACCTTCTGGTTCGTCTAAAGATCCCATGTCAGCCAGAATTTGGTTATCTATCTGTTCTTCTTTAAAGTATTGATTCTATTTCTCCTGGGGTTATTGTCAACGCCTATCTCTCAGCTCGTGTTACCTTACTTTAAATTTGCTTTGCTAAAGAAGCCATCATTACACCTCAATGAGCTGGCTAGCTATGGCCTCATTTCGCAGTTGCCTTATTTGGCAAAATAGTTAGAAAGAATTGTTTCCTAGCCAATGTTGACTTTCGTAGCAGCCGACAATTTATTGCACCTCCTGCAGGTGTTTTTTTTTGCCATAGGTGTAACTCATAAGTGGTGGTGGCTTCCCCTACAAGATGACCTCCATGATGTGCAGATGCAAAACTCCTAGCTGTGTTGATTTTATTACACCTATCAGCTTCCTTTGATACTGTGAATCATCCGGTTCTTCTTGATTGACTGAGAGAACTCAGTATCGAAGGCAATGCTTGGCAGTGGTTAAGACGGTTTCTTTACCAGATCTTTTTTAATCAGAATGGATGCTCATTCATCTATAATTTGGACTATTAGCTGTAGGAATCCCCAGGGATCAATACTGTCACCACTTTTGTTTAATCTGTGTATGGTCCCACTGGCTAAATTAATCCAAGCACAAAGGTTTGACCTCTATTAGTATAGTGATGATACCCAGATCATAATAAAGATCTCAAAACCTTTTTTCTTGTCTTTCACAAGTTGAACAATTGATGTGCAATCATCACCCATAGTTGAATGGCACTAAGTAGGAGATCCCTTGCCCTTTAAAAGCTGTGCCATTTTGGATTCCACCATTCTGGACTGTTTTAGTGGGCTCCAGACCTTACCCAGTCCCTTTTGCAAGAAATGTAGGAGTTAAAATGGACTCATCTGTATCTCTTCATGAATAAGTTACATCAGTAAACAACTCCTGCCTCTTTCAGCTTGGTACTCTGAGGAGATTCCTTCATCAACTCTCATTCTTACAAACTATGCTGCTTCTCAATACATTCACAATGGATCTGTCATATTACCCCAGTTTCATCTATCTTGAGATGCCCCACTTTGTGGTTCATAATCTTGAACTTGTTCAGGATTATGTGGCAAAACTGACTGTAGGCCTATGACCATATTTTCTATGCTGTAGCCCCCCTTCTTTGGCTATCTGTTAAGGGCTTTATCATTTTTATAATCGTTGATGCACATAACTGTTTATCCACCAAGTGGCTCTTTGTGGTCAAGCAGGTCTACTGATACTGATACTACCCTTCCCAATCTCTGTGATCCAATGATCAATCTTTATCCGTGGTTCCTAGGCCTCTTCGTTCACCTCTGGGTGGCCAAGGTGTTCCCTCGCTACGGCACAAAGATGTAATAAACTCCTGGCACATATGAGGAAAGAAACAAATCTTCTCAGTTATGAAAAAGTGCTGAATACTTTTCTTTTTCTGCAAATATGAATATCTCCCTGTGGCTAGGGGGGGATATCATTTAGTTCTTTAGAGATTTTGTGACTCTTTTTGTTTTTTGATGGTTCTGAGCCAGGATTTCCCTTCTGGGGTGACAGTCTGTGCTTTATAAATTATTTAAAACATAAATATGTAAGAGGTAGTAGAACAGAACAAGGTGGTTTGTTATTAAAGCTCTTTGTTCTTGTAAACTCCATCTCCATGCAGTACTGTAGCTCCCAGCACTTCTGCCCTCCTCTTCTGCAGTACCAGAGCTTCCCTCACTAGCAAGCACACTCTTGCCCTCTCTCTTCTGCGCTCCAGTTACTCCCTGCCCCAGGGAGCGCACACTGTTTCCCAGTCCCTTGTGCAGTACCACGACTCCCTACACCTGGGATTATGGTACCAGAATACCACATATGGTACCAGAATATCACATATAAGTAATGTGAGATAGAAATATTGTGCTGTAAACATTGTTTCCAACATATTACCCAATTGGGAGTTAATAATAGAAAATCTAGCCCCAACAGGAGAGTATTTGTGAAATACAATAGCACAAGGCAGTATACTCTGTGTCCCATCTCTATGCAGCCAGCTGCTTTATACTTCAAGCAGGATGGCGTTCTGTCCTACTCAGTCATATATTCTCATCACACCCCTTTCCCTCGCTAGCAGTGTTTCAGGCACTCCTTGCAGGCATGCTGCAATACAACTTTCTTTTGTCCTGCTACCATTTCCTTCTCCTGCAGTGTCTCTACTCCATACTTCAGAAATGCTGTACTGTTGTCCCCCTTTATTGCCATTTTACTGTCCTTCTCCTGTCTCACATCTGTTCCTTCCTGCAGGAAGGTTGCACCAAGGGCTTCCTTTTCCTTGCATTCTCATAATACACATGCAACTCTTTTGTAGCGTCTCAGCTTCATACTTCTGTCTGGCTCCACTATTCCTTTCCTCCATCCTGCATTTCCCATCTTACTCAGTTCTCTTTCAGGTTACAGCATTGTCGCCTCTCTTCTGAATTACGGTCTTCCATTTTCTATATACTGCAGTGTTTCTGCTCCAATATATATTGTCTTTTGCCATTTGTGGAGCAAAGCCTTTAAGCAAAGGATTAGCTAGTGCCTTTCACAACAAGCTGCAAATTGATAAAAGCATTATCCATTCTAGGAACAGGATTACAGTTTTGGATTTGTAAAATACCATCCAAGCCAACTCAGAATAAATAAGCGCATCCCTGACACATGTTTCACTTTTATTAAAGCTTGCCAGAGAGGCATGGTTTTGTCATGATAAAAAGAAGTGCCACATAATTTATGCAAAAGTGAAAGTTCATATTGGGCATCAGCCAGCCATCTTCATTCATTGATATGATGATTTGTTATTCACATTTTTGTTTTGCCCAGTACAACATGGGGTAGTAGGCCAGCCCACTTCAGTCATTGACTAAATTCACTGTTAGAGACAACACTCTGCTCTTTCACAAGAGTGCATTTGCACCAAAAGTAGTTCATTTCATTTGCAAGGAATACTACGACAGTGTGTGCTTTTTTAAACCAAAAAAATGAATCACCAGAACCTGTTCTGGGACCTTCTTTGAAGTAAGTGCAAATGCTTTTCAATGCGTTGTGTGCATGTGTGTGGGCGAGAGCGTGTTTGAGTGAGAGAGAAAGAACATGTTCATGTGTGAGTCTGTTTGCATGTGTGAGCATGTCTGTGTGTGAGTGGGAGTGAGCGGCAGATAGTGAGTGAGAATTAGTGGAACTGAGGATCAATAAGTAAGTGTGAGTTAGCCAGGGTGAGAATGAATGATTGAAAATGAGCACAAGTGAGTGAGAATGATGAGTAAGGGACTGGGAGTATGAATGAGTGAAAATGAGTTATAGCGAGTGTGTGAAGCTGTGAGTGAGAATGAATGAGTCAGAGTGGGTGAGAATAAATGTGAATGAGAAGAAGTGAGAGGGAATGATAGAGTTTGCATGAGTGAAAGTAAGAATGAATGTGAGTGAAAGTGATTTAGTAGAAATTAATGAGTAAGAAAGAATAAGCCACACTGAGTGAGATTGAGTAAGTTAGAGTAAAAGAGAAGAGTACAATGAGTGTAGCCAGAGTAAGAGTGAGTCAGAGTGAGTGAGTGTGATGTGAATCAGTGGGTGAGAATAAGGCTGAGTGCAAGAGAGTGAGTTAGATGAGGGAATTAGTGCAAGTAAGTGAGAATGGATGAGTGAGTGAATGTGAGTGCGACTGAGAATGTGGTGTTCTACTTGTGAGTCAGCTGTAATTCTTGGCTTACAGGGATATTCGTAGCAAAATGCTGGTGTGGGTATATTAAAGGCATATGTGGGACTGATGTCAAAATACTGGAACAGACATAGTCGCGTTTGTCTTGGCATCAGGGCAACCATGGAAAAATGTTGGTGCTTCCTGAGAAGATTCCGGATCAGAGGTCCTTTAATGTTACTTATTGTGATATTGTTAATGTTATGGGGTGTGAGATGTTAGTTCTACTATCACTCACATTTTAGTCACTCTTTGCATATGAGCACCTGTGTCAAATAGCTAGTGTCCGTACATAGAAGGTAATTCTTGGCAAAAAGAAGGACAGCCCCCAAAAACAAAATGCTGGCCGTGACACACTAGATGTAATTTTTGACATAAGGTTCACCCATTCTATAAAGATAGCATTCATGGGTAAATTCTGGTGCTGATATCTTGTATGACATTTTTGGCTTAAAGAGTTGCTCATTGTATATAGGGGGCACACATGACAAAATTCTGGACCTGGTACGCTGGAGGTAATTTTTGTCATAGCGACAACCATAGAACATTTTGAAAAAAAATCATATCAACTCATGGGGAGTGTCAAGTTACAGTGGCTTGGCACAGCATGAAAGGTCTTGAATATTTAATGAGTGTCCTTTCAGAGTCTAAGACTCTTTAGCAAATCTATGTAAAAATTGTGCTTTAAAATGCACTATTTGGCCCCCTTTTTTTAAAAGAATCTTGGGGGAGTACCCCCTCCCAGAAGAGGTTAGGCTCATTTGCTTTGCTAGGATTTAGGGCAAGTATTAAGCCCTCTCCCTCCCCCCACATTCAAAGATCACCGGATGCCCCTGCAAGAACAGCAAATAAAACATTATCTTGGTGAGCACTGTTTAGTTTTTGGGCCTTCCATTCATCACACTTCAGGTTTTCTAGAACAAATAATTTCAGTACTGCAATGTGCACATTTCTGATAAAATTAAAAAAGAAATAAACTAAAAATGTTAAAGTTGTTGCCATGTTTCATTATTGTGATTTCATGAAAAAGTATGTGTTCGAAGAAAACCATCTCAGGTGCTTCGCACAAGTGGTTGTGCCTTGCAAACGATCACATGTCAAAATGGATTAAGAGTAAGAAATAATTTAAGCAAACAGCAGAATTCATATTCAATATATTGTCCATATCTATTAACCTATGTGACCATAAGTACTATTGTTTTTTAAATTTTATTAATACCTTTCTCAATGTGCTGTATACGAGGGGACAATTAAATCATGACCCTTGTAGTGTGAAACAGTTTGGGCGCTCTTCTTTGCTTTGTAGCACTGCGTCCTCTGAAGAAAACACATAACTTTTCATGTAATACAAAGAGAAATAGGACTGTTACTGAGGGATATCATGTTAGTAAGCTAATATAGGTGGTATCTAAAAGAAACATTTGCCTGTGTTGTGTTGCTATATTAATAATGCAGTTATTATAGAATTTCAGTGATGTCATCAGGGTTAAGGTCATGGGTGTTCACTTCCTGTGAAGATTCAGGATCAGAGGTCAAATGATGTCACTTCTTGAGCTGTTTTTAAGGTCAAAGGGCGTGCGATGTCAATTCCACTACCCATCGCATTTTGGGCAATCATCGTCCAAGCCTTTCTTGTTCTGTTTTCTTGCAGTGCCCATTTTCCGCCTCATGAAAGCTTGGAACACACCCCCATTGTTTCACATCTCCTGCAGATTTTATGTTCTTACCTTGTTAAAGTGATCTGTGGATACTATATTTGGTTGCCTTTCGATTGTTGAATATTGCATGAAAGAAAGTCCAAAGGATAAGGACCTGATTTAGATTTTGGCGGACTGGTAACTCCATCACAACGTTGACGGAAATCCCATCCGCCAAAATATAAATCACAATATTTCTTATGGAATTTATATTTTGGTGGACCGGATATCCATCACTGTTGTGATGGAGTAACTCCTCCGCTAAATCAGGCCCTAAATGAGGACAGGGATTAGTCAGACATAGATCTGCTTTATATCCTGATTCCTTGTCAGACAAGCAGCCGGACAAATAACAAAGTGGAAGTAAGGAAAAATAAACTACTGTTGCAGCACTTGACATTTCAGCTGCCTCTGGCATCACTAATCGGCCAGCTCCCTGCAAGCCACTGGCTTTGCTCATCCTCACAACTAGTTAGATGAATGTGGCACTGTTGTCCTCCAGCCCACCATCTGCCCTCGATATCATAGTTAGATTAATTCAAGACTTTTGGCAGGCCCAGTGCTGGTCCTACTTATCATGATTAGATGGATTCAGAGTGCCTTCCTCGTCCACTGCCAGATCTGGTTATCACGATAGGATAGATTTAGAGTGCCTTCCTCGTCCACTGCCAGATCTGGTTATCATGATAGGATAGACTTAGAGTGCCTGCCTCGTCCTTTGCCAGATCTGGTTATCATGATAAGATAGATTTAGAGTGCCTTCCTCGTCCACTGCCAGATCTGGTTATCACGATAGGATAGATTTAGAGTGCCTTCCTCGTCCACTGCCAGATCTGGTTATCATGATAGGATAGACTTAGAGTGCCTGCCTCGTCCTTTGCCAGATCTGGTTATCATGATAAGATAGATTTAGAGTGCCTTCCTCGTCCACTGCCAGATCTGGTTATCACGATAGGATAGATTTAGAGTGCCTTCCTCGTCCACTGCCAGATCTGGTTATCATGATAGGATAGACTTAGAGTGCCTGCCTCGTCCTTTGCCAGATCTGGTTATCATGATAGGATAGACTTAGAGTGCCTTCCTCGTCCACTGCCAGATCTGGTTATCATGATAAGATAGACTTAGAGTGCCTTCCTCGTCCTTTGCCAGATCTGGTTATCATGATGGGATAGATTTAGAGTGCCTTCCTTGTCCATCGTCAGACCTGGTTATCATGATTCGATAGATTTAGGGTGGTTTACTCATCCATCGCTGGACCTGGTTATCATGTTTAGGTAAATTATGGGACCCTTCCAGCCCACCACCGGGTCTGGCTATCATCATTAGATAGATTCAGGGCTGTTGCTCGGCCTTCACTGGGCCTGGTTCTCATGATTTGATCATTACAGTGTTCATTCCCATCCCAACGCCAGACCTGGACATGATGATTAAATAAATGCGAGGTTCGGGAGCAGAGCTCTGAGCATACATGGGCAGCTGCACCAGTCAATGCTGATCTGGAACTGAAGAAACAGGTGGCAGTAGTCTTACCCTCCTATGAGGTCCATACACCCAAACTGAAAAAGATCAAGCCACAACCTCCATGCAGTGGATGACTAATAGTTGATTTACACCTGGTTGGTTGAGATTTGACTATGGAAATGCTCCCTATTTAGGCAAGTCAAAACCTATGGTGAGAAGGCTCTGGGTTATTCTAAACAGTGTGCCCAGGATGGTGGAAGGGGTCCCTAGATTATGCTATGCTTTGCCTGCTCTAGAACAGTTGGACTGGCTTCTTATTAATAACAGAATCTCTTTTAAAGTTCTTTACTAGCACATAAAGCCATGTACGGATTGGAGTTGTTTGACAAAGGTGATACTGGTATTCTCCTGCATGAATTACTACCATCTTCCCACTCTTTAATGTTGAACATCTCTTGGTTTAGATGAATGAAAAATTGAGGGCAGGTCTTTTTGTTGTGCTGGCTTCTGCATTGTGAAATAGTCTCTTTTCAGAACTCTGGAAAACTCTCCAACTCATTTGTTTTAGAAAACATCTTAAGACATGGCTTTCTTCCAACATGTATAGACGCATACCTGGAGTTTTGCTTTTCATTTGCTCTGCCTTTCTAGTGCTGAGAAACATTGAAGATAGTTGAGCTGATGTCCGCACACACACTACTGCCACTAAATTTGACAAATTTAAAAAATAATTGTCATGCATGGAAGAGCCATAGGGACTGAGAGAGTGTGAAGCCAAGGTTGAGGTGGGTGGTCCTTGCATCTTAGCAAATGGCATCATTTGATGCATTTACACTGAGTCCTAGCTTTTCCAAGTTCTTTTCATTGACCACAATGTCTCAGACATAAAAACTAAATCTATATTTTCCTATGAATTCTTCTCATTAAGTATGGATGTTGATTCATACTCACTTGCTATGAAAGGACTATGGGATGGACAAGGGACGATACTACAAGAAGTGAAGCTCTTGGACTTCTGTCAACGGTCTGTTCCTTACTCTGCCATCATGATCCCTGCCATTAGGGGGATCAAAGTTAGTGCCCGGGATAGCAACCAGTAACCCATGTGTAGGACATGGTAATTCTGGCAGAAATTAAGGCATGATGATACTCAATGTTATCATGAACAAAAAGTCAACTACATAACATCGTGAAGGTAAGTATATACAAGTAAGTATAGCTCCATGCATACATATCTTAAAGCTATACATCCTAAAGGTACATATATGCTAAGAATAGTAAATCTATAACTTACTGCATACAGGTATTTTTCTGATATTTTGATAGTTGATCTTTTGATCACTTCAATCCTTCATGATGATAGGGAAATCTCGATAGTGTGGGAGATACCCTCGGTCACCGCTGCAGAGAAGAGGCTGTGTCATCCAGTCTCCATCACTGCCCCCACAGACCTCCTTGCAGTGCACTCTGGCTTGATTCAAAGGGGATGTGTGTGTAAACGAATTTATACCAGGGATGCAAGCCTGTTCCCGTAGGGGAGGG
This sequence comes from Pleurodeles waltl, assembly GCF_031143425.1. Classification (NCBI taxonomy): domain Eukaryota; kingdom Metazoa; phylum Chordata; class Amphibia; order Caudata; family Salamandridae; genus Pleurodeles; species Pleurodeles waltl. Next base: position 959,391,776 of record NC_090443.1, read on the forward strand.
AGGAGGGTGGACTTTAAAAAATGTTATGTAATAATTACATATTGTGTGTAGAGTAAATTAATTTGCCTGGTAGCTGAAAATGATAATGAACTACAGGCCTCATATTTGGCAATAAAAGAACAGCAGATTTGTACCTTTAATGCTTGCAACATCACTGTCCATTTTTCTTTCTCTCTAAAATAATATACACCGTGTTATCAGGGTTTTTTTCGGGGGCTTTGTGGTTCTTGGCAGATCTCGTTATTCTGTGCTAGGGGAGTTTAAATCCCATTTTTCACGGTCGGATGCAGATTACAAGAATGTCCTGGCAACAGGAAGCCATGCCAAGCACAGTGACGTTGAGGGCCCGCTGCCGCTCTCTGGTCCCGCCTTATGGGCATGGAAGGTTACCCGGCCCAGGCTGCGGTGCAGGTCAGAGAGGGCCTATTTCAGATCAGATTTGTAGGATAGCCACTACAAATTATTTTTATGTAGCTGCATTGAATGTAAATGAGTTTGATAGGTTGAAATCTGGCCTGGATCCGGCCTGCCATGCTTCTACATTGGGCAGCTTGGTGTGCCCTTTGTTTGCCTCTCTTGACTTTCAGAAAAAGATTGGGCTGTGGGTCATGAGTTATTTACTGTAAACAGAGCGGAGTTCTTGTTTCAGAACAAGGGTAAGACCATTTGAAACCTACCAGACATCTCTGCTCACTCAGACTCCTACTCGCACACACACCCCCACTGCACAGAACCGGTTCCGGCGGTTGTGTCTTCTCCTACCTCGCTCCTAAAGCCTGGAATGACCTGACCCTGCACATCAGGGCCACCTCCTCTGTTGTTGAATGCCACAAGAAACTGAAGCCTTGGCTCTTCAGCGGGCCCTGACCCTGGTGCAGCCCATACAGCTCCTGGTTCAGAGCTGGATACCCTCCTGGTGAATAATGCACTATAGAAAGGCTTTTTGTAAAATAAAATATTGTTTTAGAAATTTACATTTTATATACTGCATTCATAGTTCCATAATTGTATTGTTCCGTGGAAATTTAACATTAAATAAAATGTTGATATGATTAGTCAAACAGCGGTAATGTATGTCAGCAATGGTAAGAAATAGCTAACATACTACTCACTTTCAATCTGAACGATTTTGGGGGCCGGGCAGGAAATATTTTGGGGCCCCTGTTCGGAAAAACTTTGAGTTTTTTTTTACTCATTTTCTATGTATTTAAATCCCATGATGTCCAACAATATTAATTTACACACTGAAGGTTGTGCTAGAGGAAAAAGACAGAAGTGAGATAGAACAAAGTTCCCTTTCACTAGGGCCCCTTGGAAGGTGGAGTCCCTGGGCAAGTCCCCAGGGCAAGTCCCCACTTTCCCCTGCCTTGCAACGTTGTTGGTTAAGATGATCAGAGTGAAAAACTTTTGTTTGAACAAAGTATATTGGGCATGAGGGAATCCAACATAGGGGATAGGCAAATGAATCCGAATGAATCTCTCAACTTCCCACATGGGAACGAGGCTCCAGGAGGTAGTGACAATGAGTGAATCCTTGTTGATCGGTGACACGGACCTGCATTATGGGAGAATGGAGGACACACCAGACACTCCGTCCCCCGTGGCGTAACAAAATGTGAGGGGGTCCCTCTGCAAAGTACATGGAGGCCCCCCTGACCAAGTGAGGAGCTCTCAGGCCAAGGGACCCGGCAAAGTGTACTGTGCTGAGGGGGCCCCCTGGTGCTCAGGGCCCCACCACACCATGGGGGCTGCGGGGGCTATTGTTACAGCTGTGTCTGTCCAGCAAAGTGAAAGCTACATGCAAGAGCTATGATGCATACGCCTCACTTTAGAGAGTGCATAGGTCATTTCAGGGAAGACATGTTAGCAGAGGAGAGGGGAGCAAAGATCTTGAGGACATTCCAAAAGGCTAAACATTTATTTTTGAGGTATGGTCCCACAATGTCCCAGGGAGGGTTCTAGGAAGGCACTAGGGTCCTCACCTCTAGTCTGTCTATTGTTCAGGCAAGGATGGTCTGCTCATTGACAACATATACAAACCCCAAGGGAAGCAAAACATAATGGACCAGGATAGCAATCATGATCGAAAAACTGCCTACATAAATGTCATAGTTCCAGACATGGAGCACAAAACGACCCAAACTACAAGTGATATCACTGGCTGAGGACAAAGGCAGTGATCCCACATGAACTCGCAATGAGAATGGAAACGCGGGGTAGCGTCAATGTATTATGTTACCCTAATATCTGCATGACAACACTAAGGGGCCAGGTGTACTAATATTAGGAATACTGATTTCCTAATTGCGATTCTCTCCAAACCGCTATTAGGGCAACGGTATTCTTAATAATGTATGAAACGCTTTTGAGTTTCAATAGGGATTCCTAGTGGGTCGCAAATAGACTTATATCATGCATATTCATGAGAACGGTTGCAATTTGTGACCCACTAGGAATCACAGCCATCCCAGGCATGCGAGCCTGCTGGGGTCAGCAGACCACCATGTCTGTGTTTGGTTTTTTAATAAATCACTTTTGTTTTTAAATGTGGCCCGTCTTCTTTGAAGGAAAACACCATGCGTTTTAAAAAGAAAAAATGAAAATTTGGAGTTTCATATTTTAAGAGTAGGCAATGAACCGTGGGACCCTTGCCTGCTCTTAAAAATATCTTTTTTAACATTCTCAAAGTGCCCCCTTGGGATCCCTTCCCCCTTGCAAATGGTTTACCACCAGTTTTAAACTAGTGGTAAAGTAATACTGTGTTGAAACCGGAATTCGGTTGCAAAACTGGAATACATACCGTACTTATTCGGTATTTGGAAGGGACAACCTAAACACGCCCCTTCCAAACACCGAATAGCAAATGCAAAATGCAATTTAGTAACAAGTTACAGAATTCCATTTTGCTCTTTATACATTAGAAAAAGCATTTTTCCGGTCACCAACAGACCGATTCTGTGAATGGGGCCGCTTGTGAGCGGACAAATGCTTTGTACATCTGGCCCATTGTTCTGTATCTTTAGTAATTCTAAAAACTTGTTATTGATGGTCACTCTTTGCATCCCTATTGGTCATCTTTGCACCTACACTGTTAATATCCCAGGACCATACCACTGAGGCATCTGGGGGAGGGGGAAAAAATGCACAACTTCTGGTGATTATCATTTCCTGAGATAATTACTTCAATGAATATTTGAAGTCTGAGATGCAGAGATGAACTAGCTGATGGTCATGCGCACAAATAGCTCCTTCTTCCAATACATTTTTCACAATACCAACCAGAATGCTGGAATCGGCCTTCCTCTGACACATTTCTGCCCTTCGCACAGGGACTACTTACCTCTGTGCAAGTATACATTTTGGCGTACTTTGGCATTGTTGGATTTTGGCTCGTCGGATTTGAGCTCGTCTTAAGCGTCACAAATGGCTAACTTAATTCTGCTTTTTAGAAGGAACAAAACACTTGAATTATTAAACTGAAATATTTGAAAATGATAATTGTTTCTGATGTATCACCAAACACAGTGTTCTGTTTTTTAATTACATTGTATCCCTTGCGAGTTAGCGCTTGAATAATAATAATACATGGGCGTTAAAATATTCTTCTTCGTCTCTTTTCTTATGTATTCCTAGGTCTCTTTTCAAACAAACCTTCATCACCAGGAGCAAGCGGAGTAGGCGTACAACCTGTTACAGGAACAAAGCAATCAGCCGCTTTATAGAAAAAATTTGAAAGCGAAAACAGATGAAAGCGTGAGACTGTAAAATTGCAACAAAGGCAACTAACTGTGCAAACAGGTGGCAAATAAGCGTAGTGAGATAAGGCAGAAAGGAAAAAAGTAGATTATTAGTGCAAAAGGAAAAGGGATGCATGGTAAAATAAAGTTTGCAAAATGTGGTATAAAAGAAAAGCACATTATAAAATAGAGTCTTATATGAACAGGAAATGCCCTCTAAATCTCAGGAAAATACACTTAAAGGAGTGAAAAGAGATTTTAATTAAAGTGTTAAAATGTAAAAAAAAAAAATATACATAAACATAGAAATATATAATTTGTAATGGATGGAAAGCTAGGAGGGGCTAAAGCAGGTAACACAATGTTGCGGCCCATGAGGTTTTTTAAAGAAAAGTCAGCTGTTTAAATGCAAATGAAGGGCGACCCTCGTCCCATCCCCACCACCGTAAGTCGTCGCCATTTTTTTTTTAGAATGTGCTCCTTCAGCTTCCGTAGATTTCTGCTGCAGGAGGAGATATGGACTAGTGGTTAAATTGTTAGCTGCGGAACCAGGATGTCTGCGGTTTTGCCCGCTTGATCGCTTAGTTAAAATGTCTTGGCAAGCCACTTCCTTTCTATGTGGCCCAGTACTTGAAGGGCTTACAGACAGATCAAACTCAAAAATATCAGGTGATAACTAAAAACCTGAATACTTAAATGTACATGTTTACAAATAAAGAAAGTGCTGTCATCATTCCAGGTCTGTGTTCCTCTTGAACGTGTACTTACCTATAGATTTACAGAAAGACCTCCCCTCCAATTATTAACTTCCCTAACTATTGACAGCTGTCTATGTCATGTCTGGGATGTTTGATTCAAGAGAGTTTGATACACCCTACCTTTGCACTGTTTACTTTTGCTGGAGCTCTCCATTCTTTGCTCATTCATCAAGGTGCACTGAAGCGTGGAGAGATAATGTAACACTCCGCTGTTACATGACATTCCATAGTGTCTTCAGCATGTACCTGCCAGCCCTGCTCCTCAGGAAAGACATTCAATGAAATGATCACAGAGAGGAGGTCTGCCATGACTGGCAGAGAACATGATAAGAGGCGACTCAAAACATAACCGAGATGGGTTCCGGGTCCATCTATACGCGCAGGAGACAATCTCCATGCAGATCAATGAGAAAACAATAACCAGGGACTCAGGATAAGCTGACAGACATCCTGTCAACGTTGTGCTGCTCTCTACATCCAGAAATTATTACATGTCACTCCCTGTAATGCGCAGAAATGCATCAGCTGGAAAAAAGCAGATCCTTTCAACTTCCTGAGGTTTAGGTTTGCCCCATGCTATAAAGCCAAACAAGGACATCAAGTTAAGTGGGACACCAATTCCTAAGAAAATAAAATGTAAAAACATGAAAATTACTAATATATTCCGGGACATTGGTTACTGACTGCTAGTCTGGGACTGCCCTACTTGGAAGATTTTTCCTGGTCTGACATCATGGGCTGCAACATCACAACCAAAGCTTTGAGCTGAGCAGTCGGGTTACTACTTAAACAGGGCTTGAAAATTCCCGGCTCTCAGAATTCTGTTTTCCTAATTACAAACCTTCCCAGTGTGCTTGGAAAGCTGTGCCAGGTGTGCTCCTGGAAAGTTCATGTGACTTTCCGTGGGGACATCCATTTCTGATATAAGGAGCGCTCAATAACCAAGAACCCAAGAGAGAGGGAATAGAATCCCCTGTACAATTACACTTTTTTCTTTTGTTTTTTCTGCACAAGGAAATATTTTTCACAGTGAAAAAAGGCTTTTCCTACCATGTCTGCTGATGATCTGTTCCCCTTCCCACACTGGAAGGGGAGTTATTCTAGGCCTTAACTGGAGTACATTTAAGAACGTTTCCAAAGTGGAGAGGGGAGGGAGAGACGTTTAAAGAATGTCCACAGTCATACTAGTTTCTGGCCATTCCCAAACATCCATGACAGTTCATGCTCTGGAATGCCAACGTTTCCATCCTGTGAGTGGGATTTTTGTCTGTGGAAATCTCTACACGCGTGGCAGAGTTCTCCCATCCATAAGTGGGTTTACACCTCCCAAAAATCCCATTGTGAGTTCCTAGTACACTTAGAAAAGGTACATTTAGTAAATAGGTCCCTATGTATTTTGGCTAGGAGTTTCCTATGATGCAGAACTTGGAATTTGTATACCAGCATCAGTCAATGCGGGGCCACCTGAATAGCTCCCCTTTGGTGCCTGCATAAAATAGGGTGCCATACCGGTGGGAAGCTCAGGAGATGTGCTGATGGTCATTGTCTCTAGTGAAACTCACATGTGGCTCAGATGTTTGGTCAGGTGCTTGCAGAGGACCTTGCAGTTGGTACCCAAGAGCTTGAGGTGTTGGGAGCTGGGAGAGGACAGTTAGAAGCAGAAAAGCCACTTCTCTCCTCTTTGCCATCAGTGGTCGTTGCTTATTTCATGACTATCCAGCCAGTTGGCCGGTGTGGACTAATGAAAAAATGTTTACTGTATAAGGAGCATCTTAGAGTAATGTGGTGGCATGTAAGGCGCTGTCGACCTACTTACTGCATGCAGAGTTGCTGAAGTGGTTAATTCAGAAAGATTTCTGAAGGTGGCTGAGATAATTTCACTCTTTTCCTCCTCATTTAAAATACAAATTGCGCTGAATTTTAATGATTTTGGATGTTCACGAATCACCGACTTGTACGAGATCTCCTTGGCCTGCAGACATATGTTGGTTTCTTCACTGGGCACATTATCCAGCTTTTAAGTCTTTGGCTCTTCCTTAAGTGTAATGCGTCGCTCTGCAGATTCCATATTGTATATTTAATGTATTCTGATTTATCAGCCTGTGATCATTTTGCAGCTCACAGCACCGGCATGTGTCTCCCCCTCACGCTCCTGCGCATCCTGCACTGAGATCCCTTCATGTCTTTGTCTTAAAGGCGAACTGTCATTTTTGTACCATGACAAACAAGAAACAAATCATATCTGCTCAAAAAAAAAAAAACCAAAAAATCCACAAAGTTTTAACCAAAAGTGGCAAGTTCCTCAGCTCTCAGGTGAATAGATAGAATATCAGTAAAAAAATATCCTGTGGACAAAATATTATGTCAAGAATTTAAAGGACAAAAATATGAAAGTAAGTTTTTATGCGTAAGTAAAGTTTTATTATATATAAATCGAAATACATGTACCTTGACATTTCTATATCAAAGTAGGTAGATGTGAACTTAAGAATGGTACATCTATACTTAGCTATTTTCACGTACCTTCTCGAAATTTTGGTCCTCGATATGTTTGACACAATATTCTGTCCACACAATATTTTTGTTACCGATATTCTGTCAGGGATCCGAAGGATATGTCTGCCGCTCTGGTTCTCCATCCTCATTTAGAGGTGACGGAATCAATCAGTTTCCCACTGCAGAGCATCAGCAGTCTCTGCCACTGGGAACCACCTTCCCGAAAGGACAGGAGAACCGCCGGCTGGAGAACATCAGAAAACTCACCTTGCTTATGGGAAGCTTTTGCTCTGCCTGGACCTGCCATACACAGCATTGTGGTCATGGACAGGAACAAAGTGCACTGTCTGTAACATGCTGGAAAAAGATTGGTGCAAACCAGGGGCAGTATTTTTTTATGTTTTTCAGAAACCAATTCTCGCTTTGGGGAAGAGCGGGGGGGCGGTTTTCGTTGAAAAACAAATTAAAAATGTCAGCTAGCTCATCATGCCACCAGAATATGCTAGTCAGTTACCATTATGCATTTTTGCAGCACGTTTTCCTTCATGACACCATTTTATCACTTTGGTGAAACATTCCCCATATGGTAGATGGGCCTCTACGGGACTTTGCCTCTAACTCTTGAGTGGCTTGGCACTCTGCTCAATGAGGTCTACTTTGTTTTTGCAATAGCTTGAAAATGCGACTGTTGAGAACCTACCTTAAATAATAAGGGAGTCATTATGAGATTCTACCAAAAGTGGCGGGTGTCCAGCCTGCCGTCAAAAACTCTTGACCTGCCAGCCCACTTGCCACTGAGCAGCTAGGCTATTGCGATGGCTGCCCCTCCCTGTTTCGGGTGGGGCACTCATCACTGGATTTTACTGCTAGAAATCCACATACTACGGAAGGTAGTCTGGCACACTGAAAATAGTTAATTGCTGTGACTCACAAAGAGGGAACTCTTGTTGAATCAGGGAAGTAAGTTGTTTGTTTCAGTGAAAAGAAAAAAGTTGCAGAGCGGGCCGAAAAGGATGGTGTTCACTTGGCGAACTGCTCAACCTGCATGTGTCACACTAGCGAATACACTAAAGGCAAAGAAACCCTCGCAAGGTGGTCGGGGTTCCTAAATATGGGTGCTGGTCTTCCTCAAAAATAGCAGGTGCCAGAGCCTCCACAGACCTGTTGGGCCTGCGAGTCTACCCAAAAGTCTTCTCCCTTCAAACACTTTACTGTATCACTCTTGCTGTTGTGTTTTTTTCTATTTTAAACACTTTTTGGCACTGTGACTCAGGCCCTCATTATGATCTCGGCGGTGGCTGGCTGTCAATAGATGACCGCCAGCCGACTACCTCCCCGCCAGCGGCATAATGTTTTCCGCGCTGGCCCGGAGGGCCAGTGTTTCCGCCCGCCAGCAGGGAAAAGGGCCGTAACATTGACAGCGTCTCCAAATGGAGCCGCCGCCAATGTTGGTGTGCGGCGGGTGCAGCTGCACCTGTCACGCAGATAACTGCCCGTAAATCGGGCAGTGACCTGCGTGATGGGGTACTGCACGGGGGCCCTGGAGCACCCCTTTTGCCAGCCTTTCTTTGGCGGGGGAACCCACCAGGGAAAGGCTGGTGGCAGAAGAGATCATTATCCGAAGGCCAGCGCTGCTTGCAGTGCTGCCCTGTCGGATAATGATTCCCTCCACCGTCAGGCTGCCTGTCAGCGGCATCCTGGCGGTGGAGGAGGGCCGCCCACTGTGTCCATAATATGGCAGTTCAGACCGCCATGCCGGTGGCGGTCTTTGCCCCCGCTGGCGGCATGGCGGTCTGAACCGCCGGGGATCATAATGACCCCCTCAGTCTTTGTTCCACAAATACCTTATATAAACCATATGCAGGGCTGGACTGGCTGTAGTGGGCATCACAAGTTTCCCCAGGAGGCTGGAAAGGTGGGGGCTCGTTTTGCAGCTGTGGAGGCTTAATTTGTTACTGGGGTCTAGTTTTGCAGCGGTGGTGCAATTTCGACCTCCAGTAACAAAAGCAGCAGTGCTTCACGCACGCCCCCCTTTCCCAAGGGCTGGTCTGACAAAATTGTCAAGACTGCATTCGGTTCCTAGTCCTCCCCTGACCATATAGTGGTTATAAAGTGATATATTCATACGGATAGCCTCAGTGCAGATAGAAAGGTTTGTAATAATTTTTGGAGAAACCGTGTAGCCTTGGACGTAAATCCTCACAACAGCATCATGATTATTTACCATTAAATGTTTAGAAATTGTGATAGGTTTACTTGGTGTAAAATCAATGGATTAAATACTTAATACAGGCTTTCATTGAGTGATCAGTTCCGTGGTCTTGCGTAGCATGCATGCACGCATGTGTAGACTGTGTTTTCCTGAAGGCCTTACAAGCTAAATGAATGTGGTATTGTTGGTTTGAGGTGGAAGCAGTAGAAGTGGTAGGTAGAGATAATGTGGAGAATCTAACTAATGATAAAACAAATCTCAGTATTTTAGAAGTACCTGGCATTCATGGAGGGTGCCAGTATGATACAAGATTGTGTATCTCACTTGGAAATGTGTATATTTTTAACTGCACACTTCCACTTCACATATATACAAAATAGTTAGGTGCAGATGGAGTATGTGCCTTGTCCATAGTCGCACAATTTTCACTGATTAGAAGTGGTGTCCACAAAGTCCAGAACTTACCCACTAGATCACATCTCTTTCCTAGATTTCACAATGGGAAAGTGAGCAGAAATGTAGCATCAACAATAATAGTGTTATGCTTAAAAACATATTCACTATCACCCTTAGTTCTTTCTTTGGTGATTAGGCTCTGTGGCATTTACATAAGGCTCTGTACATAACGCTCAGTAAAGCCTTGCCCACAGAAGACCCATAGTATTGTGGGAATGCTGAAGGGAGATCTGGGGCTTGCCTTGTTTGACATTCTCTGGAACATTCACCTCCCTAGAAGGGAAGAGATAGTTATGGATTGCTGGTTCCTTCTTTCCCAAATCTTCTGTAGAGAAAGCCCAGAAGTCCTTTCTCTTTCTGTCTGCTTCTTACCTTTGGTTCAGCTTTTTTACTGCCCCCCTAATTCTCTACATTGTCGTCTCTTTTCAGACACACCTCATTGTTCATCCCTAAGAACCTCACAGCCTTATCGCCCCCATGTCGTTCATCCCATATGCATTGTCCTCCTTGCCAGAATTTTTAGAATCATGCCCCATGGCCACATAGGCGGCAGTCGTAAACATGATTGTATTTTTAGCTCAGTCCTTGTCTGACGGTAAGATGGCCATCAGTTGTCTGAGATGAGCCCCTTTTGCAGTTCAGCAAAACAATTTTCCTTATACCAAAATAAACACACATTTAGAACTGGATAGCTTCCATCTTGGTGTGACAAAGCACGTCTGTCTGACTCCACAATTTCCACTGTACACGATAAACACATTATCTGCCATACACGTGGAGAAGACCTATGGAACATATATGTGGGTGGTTGCTGGTGGTGGACATGGCACTCATTTTTGTTGACTGGAGCTTATTTTCCAACATCAGACTTTGACCCAGAACAAGAGGGAAAAAGATATAAAATGGAGAAACAAGGAGGAAATAAAAGACATGAAAACAGTGACAAGGTGAGAAAGCAGACATGAAAAAGAACATGGAAGAAATAGAGGCAGGAAGTCCAGATTGAGGCAGGGATGAGGAATGATGTGGAATCAAGACTAGGCAGACTTGGTATTCAGCAAATCCCCATTGGGTGGCACCAGTTGTAGGCTCCTAATAAATACCTTAGGCTCCTGCACACTGTTTTTATTACCCATTAAGCAGTGAATAAAATAGTGTAGTCGAAGATATACAGCCTCACATTAATTTCCTCAGGCATTATTTTAGATGAGCATATTGACTTGCATTGTAAATCTTATGAGTATGTTCTAGTGCACAGTAATTGTGACGGGTGCTCTCTGAGATATAGTAATTACAAATGGCATGTTTAATATACTGGCACGGAAATTGCAATGCGCATATTCCATGTGCACTTTAATGTGGATGACATGTTGTCTTGCACAGTCATTCTGATGGCGTTTCACAACACACTTACTCTGATGAACATTTCTGCAGAACAATACTTCCAGTGGTCCTCCGAGTGATTCTTATACGCATTCTTTGGCCCAAAAATTCTCACAAGCTTTGATTTTTTTATTCTATTGACTTGTTTTGCGCATCTGTATATTGCAGTAAAGGCCACATTTGAAGAATGCCCTCTAAGGACAGGCATGGTTGTAGGTCAGACTATCAAGCACAAAAATATCGTCCTGCGAAAATACCATGGGCAAAATAATAACTACCACAATTTTCTGAAGGTACATATATGTAGGTAAGGATATATATATATATATATATATATATATATATATATATATATATATATATAGCTTCAAAACAAACAATTGCAGACCAATTGTATCATTGCACTCCAGGAGAGTTTATTGCTTTATCCAAGTGTGTACTTCATCCAACACCACCTACGCGTTTCGACCTCTCAGTCTTGCTCACAGTATATATATGTGTGTGTGTGTGTGTATATATATATATATAAATGTGTGTGTGTGTATATATGTGTATATATATATATATATATGGTTAGTAAATTTATACTTATCCAATTAACGTGCCAATACTGTCATGTTTGTTATTTGGGTCACAAGATTTTAATATGTGTACATTTCAAGACACATTGAATTTAATGAGAATATTGTAAGACATATCAATTGTGGAGGACCTCGGATTGCTAAATGTTTGAGAGGAAACTGAGTCCTTGCATAGAAGACATGATGTATGAGACAGAATAACTCAGATGCAATTCTTCCTGGGAAAGGAACTAGTGCAAAGATGAAGCAGGCAGAATGTTTTTTCAGCCTCTACAATCAGTGGATCCAGTTCTGATGTAGACCCTGTTTGAGGTAGATAGTAGTTTTTTAGTCCAATATGGACATCAGCGTTGGTCTTGCCGCTTGACCTGTGCATGGAAGGTTTAAGTACGAATGCTACTACTTAGTGCTTTCTGCTGAATGCAGTCTGCTGTGCCATGGATTGATTGGTATATATCGGTATGACTAGGCAATAAATTCTGGCCAAAGTTCTTGCAGCCATCATAGTATGTTGCTGTCACAATAGATTTTTATATCATGTCATCTGTTTACCGGTTGTATTTCAATCCACATTAAAGTATGTTGTTCAAAATAAGCAATAGATAAGCATGAAATTAAATATATATCAGTACTCTGCTACCCTACCTTTACATATCATGGGGTCTGAGTTGCACTGTGGCATGGTCATCACTTGAGTGTATATAGTGAGGAAAGTCCTGCAAAACTTCAGACCTGTGCTTTAAATCTCTGCTCTCCTACCACAATGGCATGTTGTGTGTTGGCAAAGATCGCAGACATAGTTAATTGCTTTAGCGCACCAATACTTTCTGTCACACACTGACATGAAGAGTTTAATACTGTCAAGGTGCCTCCCCTAACAATCTGTTGCTTTCCGCTTATGGTCTGATTTTGAGTTTGGCAGGTGGAGTGTACTTCGTCGGGATGGCAGAGAACATTGCCCCCACCACATTGAAGGACCTTCTCCCACTAAATCTAGAGTTGTCTGCCAGTCCTGAAGACAACTTTTAACATTGACAGGAACCCCCGTCACAGAGGTTCCTATCAGTGTTGCAACAGTTTGATGGATGGCTCCATCAAACATGATGGCCCTATGCCAAACCTTTACAAACTTTCACATTTTTCAAACCAAACTCTCAAAGTGGAAAAATGTCCATGGTGTGTGGAGCCACTATTTTTCTTTTACTGTCCGTCACTGCTAGGTTTTACGTCACTGCTAGGTTTTACCTGACCGTGATGGACAGCAAAAAAAACACTACACTGTCCATTCTAAGTAGGGCTTACGGTGATATGTACTTTGTTGGGCTGTCTGATGAGTAAGTCAGCGATGAAGAAGAGTGGGCTCCATTATGACAAAGTTAAGGGTGGACTTGAAATTTGGTGTAGTGAGTACTCCATTGCCACTGTGAAGGAGTACGATCTCCACCAAATTCGCAATCAGCCCCTTAATCGGCCCCTTAGATTGGCTTATAACAAGTTCACAATCAATATTTGAAATGAGTCTCTAATTGTTCCAGTCTGTAGGATTTGCACCAATACTCTTAAATAGATGGGTGAAGGTTTTTGTTTAAGGAATCTGGGTGAAGATTCAAAGGCACTTGTTTGGCTGAGTTTGGAAGTTGGTAGCTTGTGTTTTAAGGCTGATGGTCTGAAATGCATCTGGCCTCCTGCTTGTAAACACTTATCTAAGTAACCTGCATTTCAAGACTGATCTTTTGGGCTTGAAATGAATGACCTCCTTGTGAACTACGTGGTAGCCATGTGTTAATTCCTTGTTAATTTGATAATATGTGTGCGCGTCTTGCTTGTGACTCAGTAGGCTGCCTTTGAATGCTAATTGTTACTTGGGGCTTAGTTTATGTTCAAGGAATTCACAGAGGTCTTTATCCCATTGGGCATTCAAGCATTTAGGAGTGCTGGGAAAAGGCTAAATGATTTTCACGAAAAGCATTAGTACTGAGTAAAGTTAGCACATGAAGGTTAATCACTGGCTCTTGGCCTATACTTAGCCGCGAAGCATGGTCTTTCAGCGAGCAGGCAAAGAATGATATGCCATTAAACTGATTTCATTTAAAGCCTGACAGCTGCTCGTGATGCTTGGTAACCTTTCAAAAATGGTATTGAGGAGGGTGGAGGGACAAAGATTCGAGATCTCTGTTTTTAAAGAGTGCTCTTTTTTCTCTCGCGCAGAATTCGTGACCCGCTGGCAGTCGGTGCTGGAGCCCATAGGGAGCACATGACTGCCCACCTGTGCCTGCCTCTTCCCAGAAGATGACCAGACTGATGCTGGGAGTGACCCTGGAAAGGATCTGCAAGGCCGTCCTCCTGCTCTGTCTGATCCACTTCATCATCATGATGATCCTGTACTTTGACGTCTATGCCCAGCGCCTGGACTTCTTCACACGCTTCAATGTCAGGAACTCCTCCCGCGCGCACCCCTACTACAACATCTCCAGGCCCAATGGGACCACCTCCAGCTACGGCGTGGCTGTGGCGAGTGAGCGGGTCTCTCCCAGCGCCAAGCCTGGCGTCAACCAGTCGGTCACGGAGCAGCCTTTACCCCCATGTCCGGAAGTGCCTCCCGGTTTAGGTAAGTTCCTGTAAGCAAAGAGGAAGGGAAGCGCTATCTTTCGTGCTTTGGTGTTTTCACCATTCTTGTTTCTCTTACAAATTTACTTGATCTTTGCTGATCTTCATGTCCCCGACTGAATACAATCAAGTAGCGTGGCCTCTTTTTTAAACAGAGAATCTCTCCCTTTCACAACAAAGATGAGCATAAAGATGAACCTACTCTCTTTAGTAGTTTTAGGATGAACTTTAAAAGATATTCATCAAATGTTTAGTCCTTGCGCTTGTTTTCCCAAACAACATGTGACTGTTCTATTACTTCTAGAAACTAGTTGTTGTCCTTCCAAACACTGATTTTGTCATTGTGAGTTTATGCACAATAAATACAGTTGAAATGAAAAGTATACAATGAAATACAAACGAAAGTATGAAATTTGTTTCTTTGTGTAGCCACCCAGAAACCAGTGGTGAATTTGTGTTGGTGGGAGAAGCTAGTGGGCAAAGGCAGACATTTTTAGGTCAAGCATAGCAGCGCACAAGTGTTGCTCTTCTCAACATGTTGTAATCTATTCTGTGGGCTTTAACCACACCCATCTCATGCCCATCACTTTCATTTGTTCCTGGGTGTGCCTTTTAAAAATCCATTGATGTCGTTGGTAAATGCTTTACGTTTGTCCCGCCTTGAGGCTGGTTTGTTACTGACCCTGTTACATGGATAATTGCACTGTCGGCGAGATACCTTAGTGTGGCACTCTATTTTTTCTTTTGCCTTGTTGCTTCGCGCTGCATGGCCGTATATTGTTTCTTTCTCTTCCTTTGTTTTCAGGTATCTTGTTATTTCTTTGCAGTGTCTGCAGGGTCTTTTTTTTTTTTGCAGTTTTATGTAGCATGAACTTGACTCAAAGGTATTGGAGCTCTTTATTTATTTTCTTTGCAGTTTTATATGGCGCAAACTCAAAACAAATGTATTACAGCGCTTTACAGCAGCATCAGTTATATTACAGAAGAACACATTCATTTTTAGTAGCAAGGGGAGATTAAGTGTTTTGCCTAAAATCACAGGATGTTGAGCCGGAGCCGAGACTCAAACTGTGTTTCTCAGCTCCAAAGTCGGCAGCTCTGGCTCTTACGCCACATCCTCTCCCCTAGAGTTCTTTGTCTGGTGCGTGTTGAAGCAGTCTGGGAATAACTCCTTTTTTATATATAGCGCTCGGTAATACACGTTCTGCCATTTCTTAGTGCTGCAAAGCAGAAGCCATTCTTACCAAAATTGCTATAATTTATTTGCATCAACCTTGCAGAGATGAAAAGGTAAAAAAAGCTATGTCAGGATTGTAATCTGTGACATTCTCATTCTGTCAAGACCTCTACAGTGGGTGCATTAACCAACTGACTTGAGTAGAGCTTAACACTAGGCGATAGCACATGCTCTTGACAACCTCCTGAGGGTCACCAACCAAGCACTTCACTGCCTCAAGCTTGATAGCAAAAAACATCTAACCTTTGGATGTAACTTGGGCCTCTTCAAATAGAGCTCAGTTAGCACGAACTCGATAAAAAAGGTATTACAGCGCTTTACAGGAGCATCAGTTATATTACACAAGAACACACTCATTTTTGGTAGCAAGGCGAGATTAAGGCCCATATTTATACTTTTTTAGCGCCGCGTTTGTGCCACTTTTTGACTGAAAAGCAGCACAGACTTACAAAATAGAATTGTATTTTGTACGTTTGCGCTGCTTTTGCGTCAAAAAGCGATGTAAATGCAGCGCTAAAAAAGTATAAATATGGGCCTAAGTGATTTGCCCAGAATCACAGGATGTTGAGCCGGCACCGATACTTGACCCGTGTTCCCCAACTCCAAAGTTGGCAGCTCTGGCCCTTACGCCACATCCTCTCCCCTAGACCCAGAGGGTCACAAACCAAGCACATAGGTTAGTTCTAGGCAAGAAGATTGTGAAAAGTGTTGTCTCCAAAATGGTGGAAAAGGAGTCGTGCATCCAGACCCGAGCACTTCACGGCCTCAAAACATCTAGCCTTTGGATGTAAACTCAAATAGAGTTCAGTTAGTAGAAACAGCCATTTTACTTACCCTGTAGCCAAAAGAAGCTATCACAAGGGTGCCAGAATGAGAGGAGCAGCGAATCATAGGGCACAAAAGCAAACTCCATCACTTTTCTCCTCTAAGAATTTATTGGTGTCATGGCTTTGTCAGTCCCCTCACTGCTACTGTGACCTTGTAGATGCTACTTCCGGAAGCACTGTCTAAAACAGCTCTCGCATAGCACTGCTTCCTGTTTGAAGAGGCGCTACCTTGAATACCCCCCACAGTCACTGTCACAGGCGCAGAGCGGTTCCCCATCACCCTCTGGACTCCTGTGTATAATATCACAGCCAATCTGTAGGAATGAGGCAAAAACACTCCCAAGATGGCTGTGTTGTTGTATCCTCTCTCCTGCAGCGAGAGGCCGGGGAGGGTTGCTGTGGCACCTGGCATACATCCACTACACTTCAAACCAAAACACATAGGTAAAATACGTTGTCATTTACAACGCCAATACCTCTAACTCTCACATATGTGAGACCTATTGAATTGCAAATGCTTGTTTAAGAGGGAGACTTATTTTTCATCTTAAGCTTATCAGCTTATAGGGTAGTGTAGCTAAACTATCCTAACTCCACCGCTACTCACCTTGGCAATATAGTGCATGCTGATAAGGTGAAGTTAATATATGTGCAGACAAGACACTAAGGGGGTTATTACAACTTTGGAGGAGGTGTTAATCCGTCCCAAAAGTGACGGTAAAGTGACTGATATACCACCAGCCGTATTACGAGTCCATTATATCCTATGGAACTCGTAATACGGCTGGTGGTATATCCGTCACTTTACTGTCACTTTTGGGACGGATTAACACCTCCTTCAAAGTTGTAATAACCCCCTAAATCTTCAGTATTCTGACTTTCCACTGGATAGAGAAAGGAAGTGTAGGGTGATGGAAGAAAGAAGCATGAGAAGGAATCAATATTAGTTATCCCTTGTATTTGGCAACCCCGGCACGTGGAATACACCTGTTGGGCCCCTAAAACAAACGTTTGGCTTTATATATATATATATATATATATATATATATATATATATATATATATTTCAAACTAAGCAATGGCAGCAATATCCCCAAACCCAGAACCTGTCTTTAATATACTGGTTTTCACACTCTTTCAGTTGATGGCTTCCTGGTTAAGAGGCCTCAAGAAGTGCTTAGAACTTATCTAAACAAATGCCTATATCTACAGCTGCTAATAATTCACCAAAGGATTCCTGGCAGGCGTGAATGGTTGTACTACTGCAGATTTCTCCACCACGATTGTGAAGATAAGCACCGTAGTAAATTCCACACAAGGGGTGAAAAGTGCACATTCCCACCCTCTCTCACTGGTTGGCCTCCCTCACTGGGCCTGGTGGCTCAGTGGCAAACACCCTCCACTGTCTTACTGCAGCACCGGGCATCTTTCCTGTCTGGGTGCTTTTTGGACCTACCACATAAGCAAGTCCCATCCAAGTATTCATCGTCTCCCCCCAACACATGTGACGCCCCATAAAGTGTTGATAATTTACAGTGACAAAGCTGGCACTGCTCAGGTCTTCAAGGCCATGCCTCTGCCTCTAGAGAGAAGAAAGTGTCTTTAAAAGAGTAAACAAATTACTTCCTCAGCCTTCCCTCTAATTCCGCCTTGCTCCCAGCAAAACAAGATGGAAGCATATGTATGGTGGCAGATATATTTTTTAAATATATTAGGTAAAGAGGTGGAAAGGGCAGACCCAGATGGAATGGTGGCATACTTAATGGGAAGTGGGCAAGTGTTAGCAGCAGGGGTGGAACAGCCATGGAGGGCAGTTTGTGTATCACCCCCCATGACTTCCCTCCCTGGTTAACCGGTCTATGCAATCAGGCTGCAGAGGAATTTCATTATGGTAAGTGGTAAGATGCACAGCAAATCTGTGATGTCAGGATCACATCCTTAGTGGAAAGAAACCTGCTATTGGCACCTGCCCTTCTAAAATGATATGTTCTACAAGAGGTCACTGTGCAACAGGCATTTCTCACATCATTGCAGTTAGCAATAACATTTGTTGTGGCTTGCATTGCCACCACAATACCTTCATCTACATTACGCAGCATCCCATGTTCACTTTATGGGTGCCCCAAAACACTTGAGGGGTGTTGGCCACCCCCCGCTTTCAGTCTACATCAGTGCTTATTTTGTAAATAAAAAGGTGCTGGTGGTCAAAGCCCACCTCTTAAACATGTGGCTGCTGCAATTAAATGTGGGAGCTCAATACTGAGGCAGCGTAATCCTGAAGCCCTCTCGAGCCTCTTCAATCCATTTACACTAACTCCATGCCCCTTCAGCTCACTCTTGCAGCTTTCTGTTTTCTCCCATTGTGGCGCTTTTTCGTTTTACTCTTCCTCCGTCTTTCCCATATGTGTCTTTTGCTCGCAGCAAATGCTTGAGGCAGAAAAATAAGTGCCGGTACTCAGCACTGGAAACAACAAGCACAAATTAAGCACTGGTCTACATGAAGGTAACTTGAAGAAGCTGTGCTTAATCTGAGCCGGGAGTTGCGTGTGGGAGCCACCAGCCCTCGTTTGAGGGGACAAGCCCTCATTTTTTCTTATCCAATATAGACTGAGAGAAAGAAAGGAAAAAAACACACAAACAGGCAAGAAGGAGGAAGAGGAGGATAGAACAAACGTCATAAAGAAAGACAACAGGAATCTGCAAGAATTAGATAATGGGCCAGGGAGTGGCTGGTCCTGCATTAAAGCGGTATGAGGTGGATTTAAGACTAAACTCACATTTAATAGCGCCGGTCGCGGGCTTCTGAGCAGAGCTTTGGACACAAGCCCTTTTTTTTTTTTACAAATTAAGCATAGCAAAAGAGGATGGAGGGGAAGGGCCATCGGAGCGGTGAGAGTGGTGTGATGACCAGACATTGATACTTCGAACTTTACTCTTACTGTTATATTAGTTAGAACCATTGGGTGGAAAACAACCCAGTCATTGGTATTCACCAATGTACAATCGTGCTTCTCTAAAAATGGCTTTTTTATGCTGTTGTCCTGACTTCCAAAGACGGATACGTTTGATTAGTGGCTGTGAGTTTGTGTATTGGTGCCTGTAGGAAGCTGGCTCTTTATATGGTATACCAAAAAGAGGTATGCTGTGTAAAGAGTCCAGGTGTCCTCTTAGAAGTGGACAGGGGTTTCTCTAAAAATCCCAAGTGCTCTATTGGTGGTCGAGCAGCTTAGACTAATCATAGGGGTGTGTTAGACATTTGCTGCACACGCTCAAAAAGGAGATCCACTCCAATTTAGAAAAATAACACATATTTTTATATGTTTTTTAACACCAAGAACTTCGTTATTGGGTAAGTACTTTTTATGTTAGAAATTATTAAGTATACAGAAAATACACTTGCATTGACTTTGATTCAGTAGTGTTACCCTATGGGAAAAGAAGCATATATTGCAATCGGCCACTTAGCAAAGACTTACAGGACCAGTCTTTGGGGGTTAAGGTGAGTATGGGGCAAGGTCCGAGGCAGCACCAAGAGTTAATTTCAGAAGGCACTGGTGCCTCCGGGTGCAAAAGTGCGCTACAGCATCAGGTGTCCCATTCACTTTAAATGGAAACATTCCTGGGAAAAAGAGGCTTCAAGTGGGGACTGGGTGACCAGTCCAGCTGAACCCAAAGGGGAGGCTCAAAACTTAGGCCAGGACCCCTGCCTGTTTTTCATTTAGTTCTTTCCAGTACTTTTAGTTCTATGGCCAGTACAATGGCTTGGAAGTACTCTTTCTCAGAATTGCTGCAACTGCACAAGGCATCAATTGGAGCTCATATCCCTGCTCTTTGTTGCAGTCAATGGCTCCCTCTTCTAGAGGGACCTATGAGTTGCAAATAAATGCAGCTTCAAAAGCTCTGATTACGCCTTCTGCGAAAAACGTGTTGGTACACATCAGTCCGCTCTAAGGTCCTTCTATAGCCTCAGCTGCAAAGACTCCTGCACAGGCTGCCAATACTTTGCACATACACAAGGTCAGCACAGAAAAGATAGATGGACTATACTGTAATGTTAGGTCTATGGTAACACATTCAATAGAGATTTGGGATCTTATCTCTTCCCACCATGCCATGTTATGTTTTTTCACCAAGCCATAGTTATGTGTCACTGTTGGAATTCTAGTGATCTGAGCCAGGAAAAATCTAAATGTAAACGCCTAGAACAGCGCTTGCTGGTCACTAAATCCCCTGCTGATAAAGCAGCGCACCAGGACAGGCTGTGAACCTACCATAATCAGATTAGAACAGCCTGGAAAACCCACATCACTTCCACAATCTCCTTAGCTGGTAATTCCCCAAAGGAGCTATACAAAGCACTACACAGCTTTGGGGAACCCAGTGCCTGCGCTACCTCCACCAGGGCATCTCAGCATCTTTGCGATTCTCCTGCTGACTTTTTTTTAAAATAAAAATTATTATAATCTGTAGGAGCTTTCCGGTTTGCCCAGAAGTATCAGATCTGAGTCACCTTCATCCGGTTGCCATAGCCACTTTGGAGGCATTTGAACACTGTTCAGTGGAACAGGCGCAGTGGATGCTAACTCTGGCAAAATCAGAGATCTGTTTCCATCTATGATAATGTCCAGTTTAGCTAACTTCTTGTCTCCTTCAGTCAAAATTCAGTTTTATCTTTTCCTAATCTCTTCCAAAGTACCAGCTGATTGGAAGTGTGTGCAAGTATTGCCACTTCTTAAAAAGCATTCTGCGAATCCCGAAGAGCTCGTGAATTATAGACCCATTGCGCTACTACTCCTGCTCCAAAACCCTAGAAAGCCATATCAAAAAACAACTAGCATCCTTTCTGAGGAGAATAAGATCTTAGACCCCTCACAATCAGGCTTTTGGACACTACACAGTACTGAGACGGCATTGGTGGCTGTCACTGATACCATCCAATTGTCTTGACGCAGGAACCCCAGTTATGCTGGTTTTACCGGACCTATCTGCAGCATTTGACACAGTCTTTCATTCCATCCTCGTCCACTGATTACATGAAACAGGCATCTACCGTAGGGCACTACTATGGCTCAGGAGCTTCCTTCATAGTCGTTCCCAACAAGTTTGTCTGGGGCCGTTCAAATCAAGAAAGATACTCACTTATAAAGGAGTCTCTCTGGTCTCATGCCTGAGCCCAACCCTATTTAACACCTAAGTTGCACCCTTGGCTCATGTTTTGAGATCTTCTGGTGTGGAGATTGTGTCATACGCGGACAAAACTTGATCTTCTTTGGTCCTGACACAGATCTGGTGAAAAATAAATTTAAGTACTGTATGAGGGAAATTGGTAGCTGGATGATCAACATCTGTCTCCAACAAAATAGTGAGAAATCCGTGATTTTACTGTTTGGCAAGGCACATGAGCTTTGGTCAGCCGAATGGTGGCCCTTTAATCTTTGACCACCCCCTCTCCCAAGCTAGTGGTGAGAAACTTAAGAGTGAAACTTGACTGGGCCCTACCTATGAGAGACCAGGTTAACGCCACATGTGGCACCTGTCTTGTCACAACAAAACTGCTAAAACACGTTTTCCCTTGGTTACCTTCTACCTCCAGGTAAACCCTCGTCCAGGTGCTGATAACCAGTCACCTGGATTATGGGAATGCCTTGTTGGCTGCAGCTAATAACACCCTGTTGGCCAAATTACAGATTGTTCAGAACACTGCTGCCCAGCTGATTTGTAATTTATCTTTGGCTCCCATTTTAAAAGAATTGCACTGGACAGCAGACAGGGCAGCAGGGTTGGCGCCAAGTCAGTTGCTGTTCCTCAGTTCTTGCTTCTTGCTGCTCTTCGTTGTCCTTCTTCTGTTTTGGTCCAACGAATCTGCATTCCTGGTGTCAGGGGGCCACCTAAATACTAAATTTAGGGTCATTAAAGGGAGTGAAGGGTAGTAGCCAATGGGCTACTTACCCTCAGGGGTCACTACACCCCTATATGGCCACTATCTGTGGAAAGTGGGCATAACTCTGTCTCAGAGTTCTTAAATGTGCCATTGCCTTAGGGGTTTGACTGGGCTGGTAGTGCACCACGCCTCCTTGCATATCTAATTTACCACCTGTCCTGGTGCCAAATGTGCTTCAGGGCAGGGGGTAGCATCTCCGAGGTCTGAGGGAAGCCAGGGTTGCGTAACAAAGGCAGAAAGTACCTGGCCTTGGAATGCTAAATTACTAACCATTTTCCTGGAGGGATATGAACTCCTTCCTGCGGAGCAGGCATTATTTCTGGCCTCTGAGAGTGAGGGCTCTCACCTGCAGGGGGTCAGAAACCTGTCTCTGGTGGCAGGCTAGACTGTACCAGTCAGCCAGATCACTAAAGGACTAGTCGGTATCAGGGGAGGTCCTTCAAAGGTACCCTGTGGGTGCCTGTATGAATAAATCCATCACTGAAATCAGCGTGGGTTCATTAATATGAAGTATTTGATACCAAACAACATAGGTTCCAGTGAAGCCTTTATGTTCCACTGAAACTTGTTTTGACCAGTGCCCACCACATGTGCCCACCACATACCTTAGGATGGCTTCTCTGTTCACTTGTAATGTCTAAGAATTGATTTAGACATCACAGGGGGCATATCTGCTAATGCTATGTGTCCTCACATGTAGTATAATGCACCCTGCCTTAGGGCTGTAAGGCCTGTTGTAGGGGTGACTTGCACATATTGCTTATAGTGTTTGCAGGCATGACACATGTCTGCACCATGTCACACAGCCTGCATTGGCAGTCTGCCTGAGTGTGGTGAGGAGTCCCATATGGTGGCACAACACATGCTGCAGCCCTTAGGGACCTGCCTTAGTACCCATGCCATAGGTACCAGGAGTACCATTTAGTAGGGACTTACAGCTGTCTGTGCTAAAGGCATTGCCATTTGTTGTACAATTGCACAGTTTTAAGGAAAGAGATCTGGCACTGGGGACTTGGTTAGCTGGAACCCAGTGCACTTCTGTCAAAATTGCATCAAATACCAGGCAAAAGTGGGGGTGACCATGTCAAAAAGGGGCACCTTCCTCCAGTGCCCGCTGTTAAGCAGCCTTTCAGCCTGCCTATGGCTGTAACACCAGGCTTATTTCGTGCATGGGCTCTTTATTGAGGTTGCCAACAAAAGAGGAGGGAATTAGTTTCCAGATGCTAGCTGCCTTCATCTCTACTAAGCCCCATAACATAGTCTCATCCTGTGTGTGAGTACCTTTGCTCTGCTGGAGTTTGTTTCACACCTTTAAAACGTGGACGTAATATAATGCAGCTCTTTCTCTTTGCTTCATCTCTTCATCTTAAGTGTTTTTCGAATATTGTCCAACCTCGTGGCAAAAGCAAAGGGAATTACTTCATTCATGGCCCTGCCTCAAATAAATGGTTCCAGTGACAGCATCCTCATTCCTTTTGACTAGTGAGGGCTTCTTAGAGATGCCGCAACAAAAACAATGAGGTGACGGAAGGCCTCAATTAATTACCATTGACTGAGAATAATTCAAGCATTCCACCCATCAGGTTTTTGTTGTCCTCAGTGCATAATTTGTTTCCTTGTTTATTGGAGGTGTGGGGACTTTAAAAAGGGATATCTGATTGTTCTGGGGGTTGTGGGGCAGACATCTTTGCAGGAAAGAATGCAGATCCAATGAAACCTAATACTGAGAGTGACACAACCCGACTCGAGGTTTCTGTGCCTGACTGCAAACATGGCAACCCATCTACTAAGGGAGTGTGATATTCCACCCCTCCCCAGTGCTTAATTTGTAAATAAAAACGTGCTGGTACCCAAAGCTCTTCTTTGAAACATGTGGCTGCTG
Organism: Pleurodeles waltl; assembly: GCF_031143425.1. Classification (NCBI taxonomy): domain Eukaryota; kingdom Metazoa; phylum Chordata; class Amphibia; order Caudata; family Salamandridae; genus Pleurodeles; species Pleurodeles waltl. The sequence goes on from NC_090443.1 coordinate 959,415,893, forward strand.
CAAATAAATGTGCGAGCACAGAATACTGAGGCAGCGTAATCCTAAAGCCATCTTGGGCCTCTTTAATCCATTACAGTCACTCCCTGCTCCTTTAACTTCACTCGTGCAGCTTTCTGCTTTCTCCCTTTGTGATACTTGTTTTTCTCTTCCTTCATCTTTCCCATATCTGTATTTTCCTCGCAGTGAATGCCGGACACAGAAAAGTAAATGACTGCCCTCAAAGATAAGTGCTGGCGCCCTGCACCAGAAACCACTGGCTCAAATTAAGCAATGCTCTTCCAAACCTCCCATCACCGAATTCACCCCCAACTTCCAAAGATGTGCTCTTGGTTCTACCCTGGTTGCGTCCCCCCTTCGTTGTTCCATCTTTTCCAAAACAGGAGCCATAAAGCTTCCTTGCAGAGGCCGTGTTACCAGCACACAACACAATACAACACTGGCCGGAAGGTGGCAGGGATTGCCGGCACTACAGTGGAGAGGCACACAAGCAGTGTTTCCACCTAGAACCCCACTTAGTAGAGCTGCGCGTTTCATTACTGGACTTGCAAGGATGCAGCAATATTCAAGCAAAGTCATTATTATGCGAGATCCTGCAAAGGGAGCAGTGCACACTATTATCGATTCTGGTCCTGAATATATAATATTTGTTCTTTACACACACATTGCTTCACTTCTCCCCAAAACATTTGCCCTCTTTGCTGAGAATAATTAACATTTTGTACCTTACTTTATTTTGTGCCTGTTTCTGCGTTTGCTAGAGTGACAGTTTTATATGCACCACAGATTCCCCTTGAATTTCTTTAATTCTTCCAGTGTCTGGGTCATGTAGTGCTATCACACTGGTATCAACCTCATAATAATTTCATAAGTGTCATAGTTTTCATGTCTAGATGAAATTTTGCAGGATCATGCATTATAAATCACGGAATAAAAGTATCCAGTAAGTCACCAGAAGGACAACTATTTGGGGAATTAACGATTCCTACAAACATATGTAATGGTAAAGAGTGTTATGATTCAGTAAACACTCTTTAGGATTCTGGTGACCTGATAATAGTTTATAACAATGTATTCAGTACCCTTGAAAGCCATAACATAGAGGATACCGTTCCTCCAAGTGAACGTTCTACAGACTTTTCAGGTACTGTGCCCATATGGAGTACCAGGGCCATAGGTGGTGGTGCCCTCATACTGTCACAGAACTCTTTGGTGACCTGCAAAATCCTTCTTAATGTTCACAGGGGGTACTTTATTTGTTATAATACCTGCCATTGATAATTTCCACATAATCCTATGTTCTATGGAATACTTACTGCCAGTACATGCTTTTAAAAGAATAAAACTGAATTGAGAAGTGCTGTTGGATGAAAGACCAGGACTTCCTGAAAGTGTCACCCATGCCACAAGACCACATTGCATTTGTGGGTACAGAGGAACCCCTCTGGAAACTTTCATATATAGAATGTAAACAGAGGAAGGGAAATTCAAATGACTGATTCCCACTTGTTATTCACTGTTGCCTGATGTCTTCACACCAGCATTCTTTAGTGTGAGGGAGAGAGGTGGTTTGCACTGCTCTTGTATGGAAAGATCATTTGCTGTGTTCTAAAAACCCCAGGAATGAGACCTAGCTTATTTGCTTTCGTTTTAAAATCCCCACAAATGAGACCTTGCTCATTTACTTTAGTTATAAAATCCCCAGGAATGAGGCCTAACTCATTTTACTTCAGTTTGAAAACAAACCCCTAGAAATTAGACCTAGCTCATTTACTTTAGTTTTAAAACCCACAGGAATGAGACCTAGCTCATTTACTTTAGTTTTTAAATCCCCAGGAATGTGACCCAGCTCATTTACTTTAGTTTTTAAAACCCCAGGAATGAGACATAGCCTATTTACTTTAGTTTCAAAATTCCTAGGAATGGGACTTAGCTTATTTACTTCAGAGGCATGTGGTGTAGGTTGTGAAGTAATTCCAGCTGCTCACAGGCCTTACCTGGCCTGTATTTCCAGCCCTGCCCTCGGTGCTGTGTCACCTGGAGGCAGGAGAAGTGAGCAGGGGTGCAGCGTGTGTCCAGGCAGTGCCCGCCCAGTAACGGTAGGTGAATGCGACTAGCCCTGCAAAGCTACTAGCCTGCTGTACCCGCCATAACTACAAAAGTGACAGGACAGCAGTCCAAAAAACAATTATCATCAGAGCCCTTAAATTGCATCGTTGGAAAATAATGTTCTACTGTTCTGTAATGCCACTGAGACATTCTATTTAATGGTTCTTCATACAGGTTACTCATTGTGTATTTTTATAGTGCTTATAAATCAAACAAGGCTTCGGGTTGGCTGTAATCTGTATTTCAGATAATTTAGTAACTGAGGGTGAGTGCTTTGTACTGTCAACAGAAAAACGAAATGCCATTAAAGAGCTGTAATTACGACGTACAGGATACTTGCTTTTTTGTATCACAATGTATAGTTTACTTTAGATTATTTCCGAGTGTAGAGCATATGTTTTATAATATTTCATATTAGAAAACGTTTTAAAATGGAGAGTTTTCGCTACAGAACCTTCCTGTTTTGTTCGCACTTCATCAGTAGACGTCTGATTAAGTAAAGGGGGTGACTGTGATTTCACTATTTAAATGGATTCTGATTCTTAGGGACCAAAACCAGTGAGTGTTAATTAAGAGGCAACCCGGAGGAGAAAAGATTGTTCAAGTCCTCTGATTGGTTGAAACTCATAATTCACCGGAGTGATGCAATGCCCAAGAATTATGGGAAATAATGTTCATTAAATATGTCCTTATCTCACATGGCAACATATGCAGAGAGGATTCCAATGGGTAACCTTCTCTTATTGTCCTATAAACTCATCAAGGAGACATATACTCACGACAAAAATATTCTTATATTGTATGTAAAAGAAAATTAGTCTTTTTTGTTTCTAATATCTATTTCAGAAAAATGCGCGACTGTTGGCAAGTAATTTATAATGTATCCAGTTGCACAACATTGAATGATTAGATTGTCATTGACAAAAATATTATATTTATTTTTTGTATCACAAAATTTAATTTAGCTCAGTGTGGCCCAAAAATATATGTTTTTTACATGAAAATGTTTATTGATAACAATAATTTGAATACTTTCGTATATTAATTGGTTGTTTATAGAAAATAGAAAAAATAATTAACATCAGTGATGTCATCGATTTTGAAAAACATTTCTTCTGTTTCTAAACTGCTGTTTTGAAAACATGTTGTGTCTGTGGGACTCATTTTATTGCTGAGCCTCACAGTATTCAGATAACAATAGACGGCTGATTGCATGTAATGTTTGTGTTTTGTTCACACTCATGATTAGACTGCTGATTAAGCAAAGAAGATTGAATTGTGCTTTGACTAATTAAAGGGGTGGTGCTGCTTAGAGACCATAGACTAAGTGAATGTTGAGAATGAATTCAGATGGAAAAACAATCTACCTGCTTTGCAGTTTAGTTTAGTACCCTGTCCAACAAAGTCTCAGGACGCCTTCTCTATTGAGAGTCTAGCAGGCTGTCAATTTTCCTGAAGATAATTTTCCCTGATTCCCCTGAGTTTGGGATCTTACTCTGACTGCTTGGGGGAGTAGAGACTTTCGATTTAAGGACATCAGATCCTCCCCGCCACCCTATTTACAGTGGATGGTCTGATGTTGTGTTTTTAGGTCGAGCGCGCAAGCGCTCTGGCCCGTTGTAATCTATCTCTGGGCTTTTAACCACGCCCACCACACGCCCATCACTATCACTCGTTTGTGGGCTTGCCTTTCAAAAATCCTTATTTATCTTTGGTAAATGCTTTACGTTTGTCCCTCCTTGGGGCAGCTTTGTTACCACCTTGGCCATCGACCCTGTTACATCGCTAATTGCACTTTTGGGGGTATGTTTGACTGCGAGCAAACTTCTTTTTCCTTTTGTGTCTCTCCTTTGCGCTCATGATCATGGCGGCCGTGGTGCTTTCAATCAGCTTGTTTATGTCAACTGTTTTACTTTCCATTTTCAATTTATGTGGCAAGAAAAGTCCAGTTAGGAATTTACAATGCTAACAGCTCTAACTCGAGCACACGCAAGACCCATTGCATTGCAAATGCTTGTTTCTGGCTGTGCCCGCTAGGAAAAACCCTGTGCTCACAGGCAGGAAAAAAATGACTGCCGCAGTGACCAGCACACATTGAGAGAAAAGTCACAGGGGTTGGGTGGGCATTTGTTTCTTGCGTTTCACAAACAAACTCCCACCTTTGGAGCTTGTTTCTGAAAAACAAAAACGTTTCCTGAACGGCTGCCTAATAGACAAGGGCAAGCGACCAAACTTGTAGAGCCTGCAGAGGAACAACCATGATGATGGCTCTTTTGAAGGCACCGAGATCCCAGAGGGCTGGCAGTGATCTCTCAATTTGGCAGGCGATAGTCCATTTGGGTGGCAGATCTGAAGACTTCCGCCACCCTGATGGGCTGACAGCTGTCCACCAAATTCTAAAATAGGCCCTGTTGTTTCTAGGCTGTGCATTCGTTGCAATAAATCAGGAATGGACCTGATGTAAATTCTGTCAATTATTTTCTCTAATACATGGGAATTTCGCTAGTTCTGGGAAGTTTTTTGTTTTTTTACCAATAGTCAGACTACAAAAATAGTTGGCATTATTTCTATATATTATGGATTTTAAGTTAACAAAGGCAAATGCATAGTGCAGACCTTGCCACGTGGGCTATGGAGCGCTAACAGCAAATTTGGAAATGGCGCAAAACGAAGTGAGAGAGGAATAGGTAAAGCATTTATGGTACATTCTGAGCATGTGTTTTTAGCCTTGCAGAAGTGATGCGTGTTGGTGTCAGGTTTTAGATTATCTGCAGAAGGTACATTCTGACCAGGCACGTCTTTAGTCTTCCGGAAGCACTACATGCTGGTGATGAATCTCAGATTATCCAGAGTGGGAATATATAGGTTAAATGGTATGGTTTATGCTGAGCAGGCATGTCTTTAGTCTTCTAAAAGCGTTGTATATTGGTGTCAAGTGTTAGATTATATGTAGTAGAGTTAACCAGGCTGAACATTAAGGTACGTTTTGAACAGGTGTGGTTTTATATCTTTCTTGAAGGATGACTAGTTGCAGTTTAGCTTATCTAGAGACTAGTAACAGAGTCTTGGTGCTTGACATGAAAAGGAGTGTTATTCCACTGTCTTAGCCTTTTTCTTTTTTGGAGGTTCCAGTAGTACGTGAGTTGTGTCGAAAGGTCCCCGCAGCCCCAGCGGTGCAGTGGGGCCCCTGACCTCAAGGTGGCCCCCTCAGTACAGCACCTAGCCTGAGTGAGTCCAGGGGGGCGGCTCCATGTTCTTATCAGCGGGCGCCCCTCTAGTTTCGTTATGCCACTGTATTACGGGAGATTTACTTCTAGTGTCTCTTGGGCCTCCACGTAGCTGTAGTTTATCCTGTTGCAGAGTGTAATATTGAAAGGCGACGCCTCCGCTAAGGCAGAGGAGCGTCGTCCCACTGGGTTTCTCAAAAAGAAAAAAGAAAATGATGATAACGTACTTAAAGTTAATGTCATTTTATTTTTCCTTGTAGTAAGGTGCAGGGCTGAGCTGGAGGGAGGGGCCTGGAGGAGCACTATGTGTACACAAAGTGCGCATGTCTGTTTGGCCGGCCGTGTTAGGCCCGCCAAACAGACATGTGCACTTTGCATGTTCTCTCCCCGGCTGTACTGTACAGATAGGTAAAGAGGCTCCTATTCCCAGTCTGAGTGGCGAAACAGGCTGCTCAGACCAATCACCAATGATTGGATGAGAGCCTGTGCAGCAGGGAAGAGGATGGAGGGGAGGCAAACACATGTCCCCTCGAAGGTAAGTGTTTTCTTTTTTTTTTTTTTTGGACCCCGTCCTGTCGCGCCCAGTCGCGCCGGATCCCGCCCCGTCCCGCCCTGTCCCGCCCCGCCATCCCTGTTCAGTGGCAGCCGCCACTGGTAATATGCAGTTCTTTACTACTGAACGTGGGGAGGGGCCATGAGCTACAGGAAGCAGACTCTTGAATGGGTCATGTAGCCTTTCCCCATCCTCAACGATAGTAATAAATTTCATACTGCATTCAGCACATCTATATATGCGGTTCTTGCCATTGTGTGCACTTAAACAAAGGTATTCTACCAGAGCACATGTGGGTAAATACATGCAGTGACGTGAGGCCTCGCAAAATAATCCTTATGGCCAAGGGAGTATTTTTTTTTCTGGAAAGTATTTGCAATATGTAACCTGTGAGACATTATGTGGTTTCTCAAGTTAGGTACTCTGTACCACGATAACAACATGAATGTTGTCCTTTGCACTATAGTGAATAATGTGTGAAAGCAGGTTTAATACTGCACTTCTTCCATATAACATACTTTATTTAGCCGCATTTGTTTTTGCAGGCATACATTACACATAGGCAGATATGCACAGTGTTATATGCCATTTTATTACAGTTATTGAATATGGGAAGGGGTCAAAGGATTGAGGAGGCAAAGGATTGAGGGGGTCATGATTTCCCTTTCTTCCTTTTACAGTGGTATAAATAGAATATTACGCTTTGCACATCTGCATACATCGTTTATGCCATGATATTTCTTCATGTGAGTTTTATTTGTTTTAATAAAAAAATATTTAACTATAACTGGGATGCAAAGTGTAATATTTGTGTAGTGAGGTCAAACATTGAAGAGGCCACCTGTCTACTGTAATAAAATGACCATTTTCTTGTGTAAAGTAATTGTGAAATGCAGTATGTGAAATAGTAGTTTTTTCTAATGTCAGCTTTGCATACTTGTGCCAAATCTGTGAATATGCTTTAGTAGCACAGTTGCTTAAATAACATGTTATTGGGTCAGATCTATTTTCACTGCATGGCATTAATACATTTCTAGAATGTGCAGGTGATCTGTTTTGTGAAGTAACTTGAAGCCTTCTTGAACTGGCGCCAGGAAACTCTGCAATCAAGGACAAGGGTTGTGGCACACTGGGGCTGTGTGAATGCAGCTACTTGATCTTCAAATAACTGGTGAGCAGCAGATTCCAATATTTCCAGCCCAACAGTGCTCTCCAGCATCATATGAAAAAAGATTCATTAGCCATGAAATTCTCAAACCTTTCCGGTTATGGCCTATCAACCCAGAGGGCTGCAGAAAATAGATCCGCCAGCCAGGTGACGCGCCATCCCCGCGCCGCCTTCTTTGGATTCTAACTGTGATTTTTTTTTTTTACTTTAATTTTCCGGCCATGTAAGAAAATGAATGTTGGAATTGGATGATGAAGGTGATTTGCTGGAGGAGGTGGCAGAGCATGATTAATATCGTAGTCTGAGGCCTGCGGAGGGCAGGAATGGATTTAATATTGCGGCGTGGAAAGAGCAGTCAGTTTTGATTTAGTGTGTGGGGCTGTCCACGCGCTTAAAGGGGAACCGTCAGCAGACCGGCTCGCGAGTGAAAAAATATGTGGTGTGTAGGAGGATGAAACACTTATTGTGACCGTTCCAGCTTTCCAATGTATCTAGCCCTCTGGGAAACCTGGGGCTTCAATTCCGAAATGGGGTAAATCCAGGTATTTGTACTGTATCCAACGTGGGCAGAGGGTGATTGGTGCTCTGTAGAGACCTCTTCTTTTTGTTGCTGATGGCAGAGCACCAGAATTGCAATCCGAAACCCATCATCCAATAAGTCTCCACTGAATGACCAAATTATCTCAATTTCCACAACCTCCTTCGGCCGCAAATTTTGACTTTTGAGGGCTTGAGGTCTTAGTAAACATATAAAAACTGCAATCTTCCCCAGAGTTAGGGCTCAAATGAAGTCAGTGTGGCCACTGGAGCCGGTCCACATTCAAGCAGTGCAAAGAAGTCTGAGACCCGCACCCAGTATGTGAGACCTGGAATGTCCACGTGTCTTCTGTTGAGTTCAGGGACAACTTTTCCAGCATTACTCCACAAAACACCTGATAAATAAATCCTGCAGGGCCCATGCCTTTTGTTGATTGCTACCAGAACACTTACCTTCCTGGACATATAACAAAACTGTGCTTGCTCTCTTGCAGCATCCCACACTTCCTCATTGTCCAAAATGTGAACCCATTTTCTTGTGGTGATCAATGCAAGCCGGAATGGTGGCAATCTGTGCAGGAAAGGGGACACAGGCCACCTGGCTGCTGGTGCTTGTGGGAAATGTAGGCATGTGTGAGGGGGAGGAATGAGTCCAAGTGTAGTACCAACATTCAGTACTATCATTCTTTGAAACAACTTAAATGCTTCCTCATCTGTACACTATCCGTGGATCGTCATTGTTGAAAATGGCCACAAGGAGTTAAAGGATTATCAGTGAGCAGGTTTTGACCATACGCAATGAGAGTAAGCGGGAGGTCAACTAGAAGGATTTTGAGGACTCATTTTGTCCTTCATATCCTCATCCGTCCCTCAGAGCCCTCACTCATTGTATTCAATGAGGTACTTCATCATCATATGCTCAATTCTCAAATCGACAAGTGGCTCCTCCTCGCAGCCAAGGGGAGAGGTTCTCTCTTCGTCTCATCCTATTGGTGTAAAATAGTAATCAATGAGGCAGCATGTATGTCCAAAGTGTCCTAAGATCAAACTAAGTATCGGATATAGGAAATATTGAAACACCCAAAGTTTTGGATTCTAAAACAGGAAGGTTCCTAACTCCATTAAGATATGAGGTTTACATTAAGCCATCTCATTCATCTTTTGAACTTAAAGGCCCACCCCTAACAATATGACATGAAAATCTATTAGGGCCTGCATGTAGAATTGCACTTATACATTATCTTATTATAGCATGAATGAATTTCTTTAACATTGATCAACTGCAGAGGGGCACAGCTATTATTAGTGCAACAGGAACAGCAGCAGGATGGCCCCAGTTATGGGTGTGTTTCACTGCTGAGCAGTGGTAAACATGAGGCTAATCTTCCCTGCTTAAGTTAGGACCTATGGCACCATTGCAGCACCATTAATCATAGGTGCAGTTCTATGCACTAATCTGCCTCTTCTCACTAGACCTCCAAAAAAGAGAAAACCGATAGATAACCTTCAGGTGACACCACGCTTACCTCAGACAAGTACAAGATCCCATGAACCCCCCCTTACTGCTAAAACCCTCAGATGACAGACTACTTTACTTCAAGACCATCAACAGCTCCGAAGGGCCAAATAATTGGACAATTGCACTCTGCAAAAGTCCTTGACCCATACATAAGGTCTTGTTTGGTGTAGATTTGTTTCATTTTCATATGCAGTACTTATCTCTTTGGGAAGTCAATCTTCAGGTCATTGCCCTAACCAAAGTGTGTGATTGTCAATCACTCCATATTTATATGTTTTGTGGTAGACAAAAATGTTCCGTGAAGGGTTGGAGTTCCCTTTTTCCCTCCAGTGGAGGAACATTTGTCCTTTAAAGTCTAAAAACGCACCTGGAGTATGTGATGTCTTTAAGTCCCACGTGGAAGAAGCAAGAACACAAGCTATGGATCAGTGACCTGGCTATGAATAGAGGAATATCTTCACCTCTCCGCAGACAGTAAGGTACAAACTCACTTTTTAGGTTTGTCTCTATGGTAGTTACTAAATATTGTTTTAATATAGTTTGGCTATTTTTATTCTCTTTAACTTGAGTGTTTGATTATTACCGTATGCTTGTCATTACTATTATTATTATTATTATTATTATTATTATTATGTTTGCTTACTTTCCTATTTCCTTTTAGGACCATTTACACGCTACTCTATTATTTTATTTTGTAATTTTCACGCAGTTTTAATTGCTTGTACCTATTTTTCTATTTTCTGTAACTGCATAGTCTTTTTTATTTATTTTTTATTTTCAACATTATTGCTTATTAAAGAGTCACATTACCAATTGTACGTTTCATACAAGTAATGGTAGAGAATCATGTAGGTACAGAACCTTTGATGGTGAAACAAAGTGGAGAGAAGTAACACAGGCCGATGGGGCCCTTTTTCTCTAGAGGAGGGCAGTGGAGAAAAAGCTCTGTGGCCGCCATCTTGAAATCTTCTTTAGTGCCTCGCTACTTGTGTTTGTTGTATGCTCTTTCTTGCTAATATTATGATCCTGTATCTAGGACATTGGATTGTTAGAAAACTTCTTCAGTTAGTCTGTTGCAAGAACTGGAATCCTGTTCTGGAAAGAGCAGATTAGTGAAAAAGGATTTGGAGAGGTGGAGTATTTTATGGAAGGTCTAGGGTCTGAATGTAGGGAGCCTGAATTAGTCTGATATGTCACACTTGAAGGAATGTGATGTTTAGTAGTTGTGTTGGCACTGTCACTGAAAGCGCTGACAGGGACAATGAGGGGTGCAAGCTGCGGAGGGCTCGTGGCGAGGGCCCTGACACTTATTTTGTTTTTACAAATTAAGCACTGGATCCGTCTAGAGACCCAATAATTATTTAATCATAGGATGATTTAAGCTCGTTGTAACAGGTAACAGACTTCTCAGGACTAGGGTGCCTACTGTTGTCATTTCCTGTATGAGCAGTTTCCTGGTGAGGGCTTTGGAAGTGTGGTGAGGGACAGGGGGTGTCAGGGAGAGGTTGAGAGAGACTATGGGTAAACTAGGAGAGACGTAGACAGGTTCCAGCAGTGTGGTGCCTTCTGCCACAGTCAATGCTCTGCTCGTTAATTTTGTTAATGCATTCGTACTTGTTATACAAAAATGCACACTGTTTAGAATCTAAGCTGTGTGGCAGTAGTCCAGGTACATTACACGGACCCTCAACTTGGCTTGGTGACGACCATGGGTCTAAGTTGTGTGGCAGTAGTCCAGGTACATTACACAGTGATAACAGATCCTCAGCTTGGCTTGGTGATGACCCAGGTTTAGATACTATGATTGTTTTATAGACCGATTCAGGGGTGGCTCCTCTGTTAGGGCGGGGGAGCGTCGCCCCCCCCCCCCATGCCAACAGCGGCAGCTGCAAAACCTTTAGAAGAAATCGATAATAGGCTGAGTTTATTAGCGTTTTCTTGTAAAGAGATGGGACCACGGGGGTGACTAGCACTCCCCCTAAGTGCGCATGTGTTTGTCCAGTTGTCTCGGGCCGGCCAAACACACATGCGCAGTATGCTCTGTCCAGCCCAGCAACACCGTTGCCGGGCTGGAGAGAGCTTGCACAGGCTCCTAGTCTGCCTGGCACGGGGGTGAGTGAAGGTAAGTGGTTATTTAAAAATAAATAAATTAATGTTTGTTGCCCCCTAGCCCCTCCGCTCGCCGCCCGGCCCCTTCCGCGCCCCGCAATCCACAACTGGACAGATGGCTAGTTTGTTCACTACCCCCACAGCTGTTTTTCATGGGAATTCATATGTGAACCAGTGCTTGAGACCGAGAAGAGCCCAGAGTTTCACATAGGCCCTGGTGTCATCCCATCAAATCACACGGGCAGGACCCTTCCAGAGACACCCAGTGACGTCATCGGAAGTCAGGCCGCGTGATCTATTCTTCAAACAATCATTGCCACATGTTAATTAAAAGAGACTGATAGAGGCATCAACAAGCAGCTACTAAAACAAAGAGTGAAGACCTGCCTATTTTAAAAAAGCAGTAGATACATCGCGCTGTAAACATAGCAAACTGCGAGCAGGGAGCAGCATTTCCATTTTGTTTATCTGATTTATTTCGAAAAACCCATTGCCTCAGGTCCAAACAGCAATACAGTATGCTACAAACATAAAAAATATAGATTAATAAAATGTAAGTACAAAAAAACAGCTCTCACTTACACATATACAAAACTACTTAGTTCAATTTTATTGGCATTCATAAAACATCACAGCTGTACACCACAAAATATCTATTTCATTTCAGCTGCTTTTCGGTTCTCCACCTCCATGCCTTTCAGATATAATTTGCTTTACTGTACTAGGCTGCAATGTCTATGCATTCCTCGCACGGTCTTAGAGCCTCTTTAGTTGATGATGTGATATTGCCCACTCAATTCTCAGATCACCATAGAAAGTACAGGAAATTAAAAGTATAATTCATCTTCCAACCCACCAAAAGTACAGTTGCCTACCCCACGACCCTCTGCATTTCCTTTCAATTCCTGATTTAAATTCCTAAGGGTTAGGGTTCCCAGCCTGACTCTGACAAGAAGAATAAGGGGACAAGGAGAGTAGCCCAATCTAAATGTATTGCCATGGCACTTGTGACTTTGTGTAACAAATAAGCAGGACCTTAACGGAGCCCAAGGTCATGTTATACTCCTCCATTTCCATTTTCTCCCATTTTCCGCATCAGTCTTTGTTATATGACCAGGCCCTTGCCTCAATCTATGGAACCCCTGACCTATCAGGGTGTCTTGGACATGGAAACCCAAGTTTGTTGCAAGGCATTTTCCATCATCGAAAGATCTCAGGGACCATCTTGAGAGACTTTTGCAGCGTGCTGGGGCAAATTTGGATCCTAGGGAGTGTAAGGCTAATAATGCCCTCCTGGTTGCAGATATCAATAAAGGTTCTCTTCTGAAAAGAAGTATTGGCGTGGAACTAGGCAAGTTGCAGAATTTTTTCTGGAATTTATGTTGGGAACTAACAGAGTATTAACGTCTGCTGACCCCATAAACTTTGCTACATACACGGCACTCATCACCATTTTGGCTTGGTCAACTTTTAAGCTTTGAGGAGGGATAGGTTGCACAGCATTTCAAATGAATTTTATAGATCCATTGCATACGTCATATTAAGCAAAATGTGCTTGTCTTTATGGGTATGTAAAGTCCGGCTGTCACAGCTGCAACAGCAGAGCCCTACTCATCAAATGAGTCTACTATTCCCAACTAAGCACCTCATTGAGAGTTTGGTGGAACGGGTACTCCACCAAAAAGGTGCTGGAGTATTCTGCCAGCTAAAGCGATGGTCCACCCACTCTATTTAGTGTTGTAACAACAGCTCCTCTGAAGGCCCAGAGATCTCTGCCAGGTAGGCAGCGATCTCAAATTTGGCAGGCTGTATGTCTGCCAAGGCAGTGGAGTACATACCTTTGACGGAACTGAGTACAGCCTGCCAGAGTCTAAATGACCCCCTTAGTCCTTTGTAAATAAAAAAAGCTTAGATTTGTATTTCCTAAAGACCCTTTTCTGGTACAAGGGTCACGTAAATGTTGCTCAGTGCCTGCTTGTAGCAGAACTTTGTAGCCCCATTGTATTGTGTACTGGTCATGCCACTGCAATCCCTTCTTTTTTGGGATGGGTAGTGGACCACACCCACTGGCAGGACACTAGGCATTGCACCTACTTGTGGACACATATGGCACACTGTCTTCAGAGTGCAATCTCTCTAGCTTTGCCTTACTTTTAACCAGTATGTAAGACTGAAATAACCATGCATGGTAGACAGACATGCCGAGGCCCAAGAACATGGCACGCGTACCCGCCCTTAGTGGTACAGTATGGCTACTCATCCTTATATACATTTGCAAGCTTTGCATTGCTTGTACGTTTGTGAGCTGCTACAGCACTTGGACGAATGCCGCTAAGTTTGTAAGCTCGGCTATGACAAACAGATCCCAGGGGTGTAGGTAGGGATTTTAAATGTGTGCACTGCAGCATACATACCTGCTGCCCTTCTCCTCACCCTTCAATCTATCCTGTACTACCAGTCCTCGAGCTTCATTACTCCCACGGCGTATCAACTATATCACACTGATGGCTCTCAAAGAGGATGAAGTGCAGGGGCGATTATAGAGCATCTTGAGACCAGGAGTCAGGCAGAGAAGGCGCCAATTAAGGCAGTTCCACCTTTGAAGATGTCTGCACCCTGAGCTCTTTATTGAAGCTGTGGAATCAAAAAGCTGACAGAGTTAAACAAATAATTGATAGCCACACCTGCTTATTGTGTCTTGAGTCTGGGATCAGAAGTCTTAATGTTTTCTAATGATTTTCTTATTTATATGTTATCAGCAAAATATTAACAAAGAACAAAACACAGCTGTAGAGAATGGCCTCAGAAAGCTGGCAGGCAACCTCAGCAATATTGTACAGTGTAAACAGTGATAACAGCTTGAAAAGATGTGCAAAGGGAGGAGGGTGAGAAGAAGAATATTCATAAGTAACGTGTCGGTAAAATGGCTCTGCGGGTTAGGCACTCGCATTCAAGATCTGTTGTAAATTCCACTAAATGACTTTGCTGTTGTTAGCGCGTCTGTCCTTATTTGGTCTTTTATTGTTAATTTATAAGGGGATGTGTTAGAGGTTCGATAGACCTGTTACTGCGCTTAGAGTGATTCTACCATAAGTCTCAATTTCAAAGCAAATACATTACAATTTCATCATCATAATCAATAAATATCATCAAATACCTTTAGTGTCAGCAATCTTCACGCGCCATGACCCATTTGGCCATGAATAACCACACCTTTATGTAAAGTTAGAAAGTTTATTTCCCTATATTAACAATGCTAATATCACGTAAATTAGTCTCAAAACCAACTGGTAAACATACAAGAACAGCCCTGGTTGACCAAACCTTCTAAAGAATCTCAATTTAACTAGTGCATTGATTACTAAATATTTGGGCGTCACAGTGCAAATTAAAAGCAAGAACAATTGTGCAACAGAAATAGCATACATCTAGGTTCAACAAGTGAAGAACTTCAGCTCTCTGATAATAGCAACTTATTAGCATTTCAGGGTCTCCTTAACTAACTTTCTGATTAGAATAGCATGTTTGGGCTTCGTGAAAAACAGTGTAGTCAAAGTTAATTTGGAAAAAATATCTAACTATGGCTCTATCAAAATAGCATTTGGTACCTAGAAATAAAGAACATATCCTACAACAAGAACAAAAGCATTTTGTTATACCTCTCCTCAGTATGGATCAGCAAGCTGCGATTATCTACATCAGTTGGACATATGTTCGGTCAGCATCAGCAACGGGCAGTAAAGGGAATGGTTCAGAACCGTGAACTCTAAGATATCCGTACCACTTAAGAAGCAATATCTAAGGAATCAGCTTTCGGCATCAGAAGTCTCAGCAATAAAGTTAAAGACAGAAATAAATCATCAGGAACTCCTCGGACAGACTAGAATAATCCTCTACGGAGGAAATCAAAGTAGGAAAAAGGCACACTTCTCTCTATGCAGTCGGGCTAAGTTAGAATTACCTGAAAAACTTCCCACATTGTCATTGGTCGAAGAATCGTACTTTTACAATTAGCCCAATAAGGATTCATCCCCAAATCTAAGATATAACTAAATTGTCTTTCACATGTCGATGATTGGCTCCTCTTCTCCTGTTCCCACTGTCAGGCTTGTCAGGATTTTTTTTTTGTATATCCGTACTCCAGTCGGTGCATCCATTGTTAGCTCCTGGGAACATCGCTGTCTCACGCATCAAACTATACAGTGTAACAATTACCAATACAAGATATTCTAGCAGGCAGTTCTCATGAGAAAGTTAAAGACATCTGCTAACGTTTTGTCAATGCAGTGAGAATAATACATGAATTAATTTCTCTAGTCATACATTCCCACAATTTTATTAAACAATGCAGCTTAACATGAGGCTGTGCAGACTAGGCCCAAACCTCGATAACTTAAAGCTTGTAATCAATAAAGCAAATACATAATGCAAAATCATTGATATCACATTATAACAGTAACCTAAACGTAGGCTCTTCAATTATTATTAATATGCATTTCATAAGGACACTTCATGAATAATCACTGCCACTAAAGTGGGCACGTTTTCAAAGTCGCACATTATTTTCTGTATTAGTCAAATTCTATTCAGATTCATAATCCGAAATACATGAAAATCATTAGTAGTAAATTCAGCATTCACTTTGGCTTCCAGTCAAAGCCATGATTAAATTTAAGGTTCTCCGTAATATAAACAAAGTCTCCTTGGAATAGGGCCCAAAATACTTGCAAAAAGTAGCTCTGTGGTATACCCTGCCAGAAACCTTTTGCCATTGGCTGTTAACCTTGATTCAGCACCAGCTTTTCTAGTGGATCCACCACGGAGGCGGACCCTTGGAAGTTCAATACTCGTTACTCTTGCATCTCCACCTCTCTTCCCTTTTGTTAGAACCCAACCACATTAGTTTCAGAAAAGTCTTGAAAATTGAATTGATTAGATTTGCTTTTTAGTGAGATCATTTGTATTCTCCTGGGTCAGTCACACTCTAAGAATGACAGCTATTGGCTGCATCCTACCTGATTGGGCATGCTGTCACCTTTGTTTCTCTCTTTCTAGAGACTGGATTACATTCCTTTCGCATTCAGTAATCTGAAGTAACCAGAACGCTACAGATAGCACCTATGAAACCCTGAAATAAATACATATTGCTAAGAAACTAGCTGAGGAGCTGGTCAAGGAGAGAAGATGAATGGAGGCTAGGAGTCAACTAACCACATTTGAGAAGAGTCTCACCATTTGATTGTTAGACTTCTTCATCATTAATAGTGGTTTACTTGGTTGCTTGTACTGTGGTCATATTCACTTTATTTAAGTTTTAAAGTTACATTGCAAGGTAACTCTGAACCATGTCATCCCCCGCAATAAAATTCTTTGAGCCTTGCCCATCATTTATCTGCATCTTCATGTACACATTGCTTATAGGACAGAATTAGCAAGTTAGCAACTTTCTTTTCCCTTAGCCTTTGTGAGAAATTGTTTGGAGGTTCTTGTTTGTGAGCAGGTTAAGTCCTTACTCTTTGTGTGTGTGATCACTGTTTGTGATTGTTTGTCAAATAGACCACCAGGAGTTGTCCCTGCGAGTTGTCATTGGTAGTTGGTTACGGAGTGATATACCCCCTCCAGCACCAGGATGTCCCATAGTTTTTGCAGCCAGGCTTTGCAATATATTTGCTGGTTCTTCTCTTCTCTGTAATGCTGCCACCACATGCGATTTAATAACGGACAATATTTTGTCCTGTTTGATCATTTATGTCTATAAAGAACTTCTCCGACACAAATTTAAGACCTGTGAAAGTGGGTAACCACAAACCTTTTCCAGAACCTTCTGCATTGAACTTAGTTAGGTAATTTAGGGACTGATTTAGAGTTTGACTGACCGGATTACTCTGTCACAAACATGACGGCTATCCTGTTCACCATAATACAAGTGCAATATATCCTACAGACCTGCAATACCGTGGATGGAATATCAGTCACGTTTGTGACAGAGTAACCCACCTTTCAAACTCTAAATCAGGTCCATAATCTATTGAGAGAACTTGGGGAGGTATTCAAAGAACCATTTTGGAAGAATTCTCTATATGCTCATGCATATGCAGGGTTTCAGCGCCTTGAGACCCTTACGGGTGAGTAGTGCGCTTTACAAATTCTCTGATTGATTGATTGATTGATGCATTCTTTTGAGATATCATGAAGAGGGATTTTTCAAAAGGGGTGCAGTATATCCAAGTGTGAGACAATTAGGTAACTCACACTGGCCTGATGAAATGTTGATAAGGTTTATCCATTATGGTGAAAGGTTACTTCTTAATTCCTATGCCAGAGTATCAGGGTTTGAGCCAGAAAGATGGTTGGAAGTTTCAAAGTCGATAATTGTCTTGGCCAGCTCAAAATAACGTATCAGTAGTTTATCTGTTTAGTGGATATTCTGATGATTTCAGGAAATTGCACCCGCTTAGACGTCTAGTGAAAGACTGGAGTTAAATCAAATACATGTATGTATTCTTCACATTTGGTATCCAATTCTGTACTGTAACTTGTTGAGGGGGATTCAGCAAACATTTTACAGTGTATACAATGTCCCATTGGAGGGGAGGGGGACAAAGCATCATCAGATCCCACTAAGATGCAAGACTTTCTTTTCAACTGAAAAGAGATGACTACCTTCATGATGGACATATGGAAATCTGGTACACAGCCCTGTCAGCCCTCATCCCCGCTTCAGTAGCTTCTAATACATAAACTGCCTTCGAGGATGCTTAAAAAAAATTGTGTTCCTTTCTCATGTTAGAGTATTCAACTCACCTTCTTTTACCATCTCACTGGCTGACTTTATGGCTTGCTTATAACAAGATGTTTGTTTATTGGCTCTAGGTATCTGTTAGCATTCACGTCTGTGACTGAGCCTGCTGTTCAGAGTCGTCATCACATATTTGATGGGAAGTGAGCACTGACAAGGTAGAATATAATACCAGAGGTGCTGCAAACAGACACTTGCAGATTTACCATGTTTGTTTATCAAAGCCGTGAGACTCTATAGCCTTACAGCCCGCTGTCTAGGGGTATACCTACTGTTAAAGGCCCACAGGCTGAGTTATAGGCCTTAGCCACAGGCAAGGGCCTATAATGAGGGAGAGGATCTCTAACAACCGAGCCCGAGGCTATTAGATCATTCCACTCACTAAGGGTAGGATGTTCTAACGGGAGGAACATGAAGACAAACATTGGACTGTAGATGCTCCGGGCTTATACCAGTCATTATAAGCCCGAAGTCATTCCACTGTCTTCAATGGAGCTCTCAACATTCCAATGTTCTAATACTGAGTTAGTGCATTCTTTTCCCTACCCCGGAATGTTTTGTCTTTGTCATTGAGGACATCCACTGCGAGGTGAGTGTGCCTTTGTCCTAGACTGATCAGAGTGGGTTGTCTCAGTGATCTGCCCACAGGCAGCCTCGGGCCATTGTTGCTGCTCTGCATCGGTAGAGGTCGCTGTGGCCCTGTAAAGGGTATGCATCTAGGGTGTCATAGGCCTTCCTTGTATACAAGGGAAAGGTTCCTTTGCTGTGAGGTTTGATTTTGTACGGTTCTGCAGATTATTTCTATTCGATTAGAGGGGATATTTGAAAGATTTCCCTTCCATGATAGAGGCTGCCACTTTTGTAGCGGGTGGTATGTTGGGGGCACACATTTATGAAGCTTGCATTCTTCCCTTTCAAGGAGCCCTCAGGGTAACTCCTGTAAGGTGGTAGTTTGTTGAGTTGGCAATGCAGCTTGTGTTCTGCTCATCTGTTGACTACAGTGTTGTCAGCATTGCATTGCTAGGGAATTCCACCCCAGGAGCTGTTTGCCTCTCTTCTTGATGCCGTGGTAATGATCCTGTCAACTCGACAGGAAAACTGTCAGAGGGCTGCATTCGACAGCACATGCGTGGGTGTCTGGACTCTTTTCTAAGCCTTTGTTACATAGTTTGATGAAATGGGGGAGCAGTGAGGTCCCAGGCTCTCCTTCTGTTGTTGTGCAAGTGAAACCCTGAGGTAGTAATTTTGAGGAATGGGACGGGTCCCTTGAGGGGGATACCTCACTATCTTATAAAGGTAATAGGATACTTCGAAGGGTCATTTTCAGCTAGGTTATGGACATTTTTATAAAATAGTCAGTAGATTTTATAACAATTGTTATTTTGGGAGATGGACGTATCGTGAATATCCCGGTAACCGGAAGAAGGGTTTGTATTGTTATCATCATTGTAATTGCAGTTGATGAAGATGATTGTATGCAAATTTGGCCTCTAGTGTTGGTTTAGTGAACTGATGTCAGAGTTTGTGGTTTCTGAAGGGTGGGACTGAGTGGGGCTCCCCTTAGGTGCAAGGTATGATATTTGTCCAGGAGCATCCACTAAATGGTTGCTTGGGGGCTTGTAAATTGATACTTCTTAGCACAATTTGTACTTGTGGGTTGGATTGTCCGCGATGTGGGGGTAAACATGGTTCACATGTGATAGAGGTAGAGGAATGCTGTGCTCAGTGAGTGCATTAGCACAGTCTAATACGCGGATAATGTCTGGTGACATCTTCAGAATGCGATCAGGGAGTGTCATAAATGGGTTAATGCAGCGTTGGCCACAAACTTCATCCCCAGGGCTGACAAGAATGCACAGAGTGGTAATCAAACAGGAGGAAGGCAGTCATTAGGGCCTAATGCATTAATTGCTATCATTAAGTGGGATGCTGGAATTGCCACACGATAGACCACAAGCTTTCCTTTCCCTCTAGGAGGAGGCTGTGCTAGGAAGCACTCTCCTTCAGAGCCAGTGAATGAGATGAGATACCTACTGGGTCTCAAAGTGATGCACATGGAATCCAGCTCATGGAGTCTCAGGTTTGTCCATTTGTGCAAGAAGATGCCCGAGGTCAGTTAAAATACTACAGTAAAGAGTGTGTAGAAAATATATGAGAGCATTGGTAAATCTAAGTGATGACACCCGTGCCCCATGGCACATTGAGGTACTATTCAAAGCTATTGTATGTCAGACAGAAATATAGTCTGACATAGTTATCATGTCCAAAATATCGTTCAGAAAAATCTCATCCCATTGGGCATAGATTCTCTACAATTCACTCCAGTTGGATGATATGCTTTTTCAACAACACTTAGGGCACAATATCTGTGTCAGACGATGTTCTAATTAAAATATTCTGGATATCATTCAAAACACAAAAGTAAGTAAGAGCATACAAATTCTGGGCTGTATCAGTAACCCAAAAACCTCTTTTTACATTAGAAATTCTTTGATGTAAATGAAACAGATTGTATGCTTTTCTGTAAAACACCAGTGACCCACTGTTTCTTGTAGTTATACATTGTTATTTTAGGTTTTTTACCTGTCTACAGGGCAGATCCTGTCATTTGACACCATGTTTAAGATGGGACAATAGATACTGGTCAGGTCTCTACTGTACAGTATATAATAGGACATGGCTGGAATCAGATTAGAGGCTACTCTTTAATTAAAAATCAGGCACAGAAATGCTATGGGGCATGTATCGAATCAGCCAAGGAACTCCAATTGGTCAAGGTATAAAATCAGCTAGACAAGTACTATAAGAATATTTAAAGATCAGGTAGAAGTATGTGAGAGAAAAAAATCAGTGGTACACCTGAAATCATGCGACTGGGTATCAAAAGTGTAATAGAGTACCAGAGAGGCTTGGCTTAAATAATGTGCTAGAGAATAATATAGAAAAACAATGTTTTCTCAGGAAATAGCTTTATAAGATATCTCACAAAAGAAAGAAGTGACGGACACTAAACTGGCCCTAGGAAGATTTCGGGCCTCATTACGAGGCTGGCGGTCTTTAGACGGGGCTGTGGCGGTCGAATGCCACATTAAGACCCTGGCAGTCAGACCGCCAGAGTTCCTCCATCTCCGCCAGGATCAGTGATCCTGACGGGAATACGGTAGGTGCAGGTCAGAATTAGCATGCAGGTCGGAATCAGCATGCAGCACCACCCTGCTAATTGGAACCTGATTCTCTGCCAGCCTTTTCGTGGTGGTATCACTGCCATGAAAAGGCTGGCGGAGAACAAGTGCAGGGGGCCACAGGCGAGCCCTTCACTGCCCATGCCTTTGGCATGGGCTGTACACTGGCCCCCCTGCCCAGCACCCTCGCAATGTACACCGTCTGCTGTGCAGATAGCGAACATTACGTTGATGCTGGTGCACCCTGCAGGCGACAGCATTGCCACCGGCTCGACTGCGAGCCAAAGGGAATGCTGCCGCCACTTTCCCGCTAGGCTGACTGGCGGAAACCTCGGTTTCAGCCAGTCAGCCTAGCACGAAAGTCGTAATGGATCCAGCTGGGAGGTAGCCAGTGTGGTGGCAACCTCTCCATTGGATGTTCGGCAGACAGGTCGTCTTGTCCACTGAACTCCTAATGAAGCCCTTAATCGAGGATGAAGTAATAACTTTTCAAAAAAATAGACACTAGTTTTCATGATAGATCGAGCTAAAAACACCCACACCCTGTAAACAAAACGTACAAGTATTAAACCATTTTCCTCATTATAATGTTACCCACAATAAAACAAATATGTAGGGAACAAGTAAAAACATGACAAGAATGTTTAATTAATTTTGCCTGTATGTCAAAGGAACAGCTTTGACAATCGTAATATCTTTTCTAAATGAATGTGAAAAATAGCCTACTCATAAAGAAAGCAATGTGTGATTTTTAGGTTTCGCCTGCACAGTGCTTGCCCTGTGCTTGCAAAATCTCTTGTAATGATGAACAAAATCTTAAATGGGGCTTAGAGCCCTCCCATTACTTAAACTTACATATCATTGATTGGATTCCACGCAACTCTCGCTTCTTTTCTTCCTATTGGTCAGCAGCTCCTCCTAGCCTTTGACTTCCATCTGGGCTTTGGAGTCTGAGGGCCTAATTACAAGTTTGGCATTGTTAGGACAGCCACACCAACAGTGGCAGTCGGACCACTGCTGCTGTGGTGGTCCGACCACCACATTACCACCCTGGCGGTCCGACCGCTGTCTCTGCCGGGATCAGTGATCCCGATGGTCTGACAGCGAGTGCAGGTTGCAATCTGCCAGGTTGGCATTGCACACATTGCTGCCCTACTGATTACAACCTGGTTCTTTTCATGACGGAGAACAGGTGCAGGGGGCTGCAAGGGGTTCCAATGCCCAGCACTCTCATAATGCGCACTGTTTGCTCTGTAGACAGTGCACATTATGCGGGTGCTGGTGCTCCCTGTGGGCGGCAGCATTGCTGTTGGCACGATTACGAGCCAGTGACAATGCTGTAGCCACTTTACCGCTGGGCTGACTTGTAATCAGGGCCTAGGTCCATGCTATGGAGCATGGATCAAGTACTTCTTCCTGTGGCCAGTGTCCTTCCTCTGGTCGCAGGTACTCTTTTTTTAATTTTCCACATGCACTCTCATGGAGTGCATGTATCCACAGTCCTTTACATTCGTCCGCCGCCCTTTCCTTTACCCTCTCCCACTCTCTTGGTTTCACCCAAACCCCCCTCCCGCTCAACTCGACCCAATGGTATTGAAGTGCTTTATATAAGCACAAGTTACATTACACAAAGACACATTCACTTGTTTTTTTCCATTTCTAAGGCACTGGGGAGATTACTTGATTTGCTTAGTAGGATCACAGAATGCTGAGCCAACACCGAGACTTGAACCGGTTTTCCCTGTTGGCTGCTGTTTCGTTATGCCACATCTTTATAGTCACAGCACTTCTGGTGTGCTTGCTTTATAGTCACAATGTGCCAGTGCATGTGTTAGCAGTCCTCTCAATGTGTCTGCAGTCCTCTCCATCACCCCCGCTAACTCCTGTGGTTTCACCTATCCCCCCGCTCTACTTGACCCAAAGAAATGGGAGCGCTTTATTTGAGCACCAGATATAATACTCAAAGACACATTTGGCTTTGGGACTGGGAGATTTGCCAAATTGGCAAACTCTTCCATTATGCCATATCTTTATAGTCCCATCACTTGTGCTGTGCTTGCTTTAAAGCCATAATGTGCCGGTGCATGTGAATGCAGTCCTCTCCATGCGTCCACAGACCTCTCCTTCACCCCTCCTGTGGTTTCACCCAAACCGCCCCCTCTCACTAGACCCAAAGGTATTGGACTTTAAATAAGCATGAGTTATATTACACAAAGACACTTTTTTTTTTCTTTCTTGTTTGTGTTTTAAGGCACTGGGGAGATTATGTGATTTGCCCATAATCACAGGACATTGAGCCGGCACCGAGACTCTAACTTTCCCCCTCCTGTACTTTCCTGCCCATGGCCAATACAGAAGTGGAATTCCCACTAAGATTCAGAGCACCCTGACACCATCTCTACAGGTGAGTAAACATGCAATTTCATTCTCAATAAGCATTAGGAAAAAAAAAAAAGATTTTCCCTATGCAAGATTTATTGGCTTTGTCAATATTTTTCTACACATTGCACAGCAGTGTGAGCTGCTGTGCAACATGGATTAAAGTAAAAAAGCGAAAGCGCTATGACGTGGCCTGCACTGACCACATCATAGCCTTTTTTTTTTTTTTTTTTTTACTTTAAGCCATGTTACAGAGCAGCTTGTGCTACTATGCAACATGCAAAAACATATTGACAAAGCCAATGGATCTCACATAGGCAAAACCTTTTGGCTTTGCCAATGCTTGTTTAAAATGATTCTGTTAAGGGCAGTGTCCCAAAACACCTCAGATCTCTGCAACTGGAATGTATTCCAGAACTCCTGTGCAATCTTTTCTAGATGGCATATCTATGGACAAAGTGGTCGCTGACAAAAACAAAAGCTTCTTAGAATGAAATGGTAGATTTGTTTCAGAGAGAGCCTTACATAAAAGAAAGTGTCCTTACTCACAGTAAAAAGTTCAAAACTATCTTTTGTATTAAAATACTTGTGCATTGGTGTGGTGAGGATAGGGACTTGTTGTCGTCAGCTGCCAACCAGTTGGAGAGTTACTAACTATCACCAATAATTTTAAGCAGCAACCGAGGGGACACACCAATTGAATTAGAAGTAAATTATGGGGAAATTCCCTTCCTCAACAAAGACATTAGGTCTCTTTGCTTTTTAAAATAATTGTGCATAAGAACAGTCTTTAAAACAATACAAACAGGGAGGTCTAGCCGACCTGTCTTTAGGGTCAAATCAGCATCGCATAAGACGCTTCTGAAGGAAGGGAGCAGAAGAATGACAGGACTTGCGGGAACATAGCATATCCCTTACTTCACCGCTCTACGTTCTGGCAAACATCGTAGAGGTTCTGGAGCTGGTACAACTAATGCGAAATACAGAATGTCAGCCTGGCTTGCATAACTCTCTTTATCTTCTGTCTTTCCTACCTCTCATACTGTGGGTGGCACGTAGCTTCTAGGATTCCTCCCGCTGGTTCTTTTGCACAGAGGTATTTGGCTGGAGCCATCTTACTCTAATAAGAACTCTTAGTCACATTAAACATTATTACCCGATTGTTAGAACTTGGAGTTCTTCAGAATGTTGCCAAATGAGAAACTCTTACTCTGCACTTGTCCTGGTATCAATAATCCAATCGATCCTGAATGTAGTTTGTTCTGTATTTCATTCTCACTAATATACAATAAAAACTTTGCTCATTGAGCCCCCCACCCTTTGGATTTCTCTAGAAACATTTCAATATAACTTGAGATTCTTTCTTTCATCCCCAACTGAGGGTTGTAGCATCAAAGCTTCAAGAAATTGCCTTTCAAAACCTTCAAGGCAATTGTTTCACAGGATCAAGGCAGTTTCTATGAATTTTAAAGGAAAACCTGAAGTATGAGGCAACAATAATTATATCAACATCAACCTACCATTGTATTGACCCCTCCACCTTGCCCTAAGATTAGACTGGCTTCTTGTTCATAGCCCAGAAAGATCATTACCTCAACCCCATTAGGATCAGCCTAGACCATTCCTAACCCTATGCCTACAAATAACCCCAATGGTCAGAAAAGGAGTATTGGTAACCCCAAATCTCTTCCTAAGAATAAATGTCACACTAACACTATATCCTTGATGTTAACAATAACCCTAACTAATAAAACTATTAAATTCAACTAAAGTACAAATATGAAAAACACTGAAGTCATAAATATGAGAAAAATGTAATTATTGCTATTGTATTCAATGCATTTAATCCATTAAATGTAAATTAAACTTTAAAAAAAATTTAAAGCGCTAAATCAAGATGCAGTACATGTTTTAATAAAACAATTATTACCATTTTACTCTTAACATATTCTATGCAGAAATGTACAAATGTGTTCATAATTAATTTTGTAAATCCGTTTCATTATCATACAATTTTATTGTTTATGGTTATATTTTTTCATTATCAACAAAGTCAATGTAAATTCTCAGTGCTCAGTGTATCTGTTCATTCAAAGTAGGTTTAAGTCTGTGCAGTCAGTAGAGTCCATATACAGACGTGCCCATATCACCTCTAGGGGTAGCTCAGGGAGCACGCAGACCTACTCATGAAACAATCTTTATTCTTACTGGCAAGGATGCAGGCCCCAAAAATGTTTCAGTTAAGTAAACCAAAATTTGGCATTGAATAAAACAAAATAGCCTTGACTAGCAGAATTTTAAAACTCTGAGCTAGTTGATTGAAATACCCAGAAACTGGGTGATGCTACAAATTTCACAATCCTATGTAATATATCTTACTGTCCGTCAGCTCTCTTGTAGCATTTTCTGTCTAGAATCAAGGCTACTTGAAAGCCATGCAGGGTATAGTATTGTTCTAACATCTGGGATGTAATCCCATGTTCCCATGCTAATCCAAGTTTTCTTATTAGGATAGCTTCAATCTTCAATGAATCTACTAGAGGGAACCTCTTCCAAAGCCCTGCAGCATTCCATCCCTGTGGAAAGCTAATTTTCTCCACTCGTTCCACTTGTTCCTTGTCTACATTTTTCAGGCAGTTCCAGTTCAGAAACAAACTGTTTAGCTGGAAAAAGGCAACACAATTTACCAAACTCACCATAAGAAAGAACCTTTATAAAAACCAATCCATTTGATGTTGTCATTCTTTATCTTAAAGCCTGATTTAGATATTGGCGGACAACTTTCTCCATCGCATTTCTGTCACACATAGGATAAATGAGATTCAGATTTCAGCAGATGGGAAATCCATCACCATTGTGACAGAGTAAGTCGTCTGCTAATACTTAAATCAGGCCCTTAGTTGTGAACCAAATTGAGCACAGCAGCTGCCCTGCCACTGTTTAATAATTACCAGTCAGTTACAACATTGATAGGGATCATTACCATGGAAAGTAGACCCCTGGTAACTTTATTCTGTTGGTAAGGAAGCACCAGTGCACTTTTGTAATGTTCCTAAATGATGGAGAGCTACTGTAGCTTGTCAGGGAATTTCTGCACAGCTCCTGCACATTACAGTAATAAGGACAGATTACAAATTTAGCAAGGACTATCATTTTCTTAAACTATTCAAAAGTTTGGTAAAATGTAAAAGGCCAGAATCTTAGCTGAGGTCAAAATTATGAAATGTTAGGCAAAAACTCTTCGGGTTCCTATGAGGCAAGTTGAATTTGAAAGTCATGTGCAGTGTCACATAATTGTTCTTTTATTCGAGGAAACACTTACTCACTATTGACACCAGAATTACTTCCCATTTCAGTAAATGTTAGCCTCTGCCTGGCTCCCACTTTTGAGGATTACACCTCTAATTTTGCTCAGTATTAGGATTAGGCAAAATTGAGATAATGCCAGCAACATTTCTCAATCTTATTTTACATGAATCTGTGAAATTTCTCAAAATTGCATGTTATTGCAATTTCTTTTAATACGCCCATTCAAAGCTGTTTTACACAGAAAAAGCCTCACAAATATTCATTTTTGAGCAAAATAATCTCTTTTCAGTATGTCACATAACTTTTTTACGCCAATTACATTTCACTTTATGATAATAATTTTGCTAACTTTTCATGAAATTTCAAGGTAAAATATGCAGTTGTGCGGACACCAACATATCCTGTGATGTATTCTATCTGGTTCCACAGTCTGATCCATTGTAATGTATTCAAGGCCTAGAAGAATTTCTCTGGCCAAAGGGCTAGCTTTGACACTCCACCCTTATTTGTGACCCCCCCCTTCTTTTGGGGTTTTACACAAACTATCTTAGTTTAAGGAATTTGCATTGTGTTCCTTTAATCCTTTAAGCCTCAAAATGCCATCTTCCGTTATGCTTCCTTTAATAAACCTAGAAATTGTGTTCCCGCCTTGCTACACGAATTTGTCAGCAATCTGCTGTGAACACATTTTTTTCTCATTACTTCATTTTGTCTGTCACATTCTCTGGCAGTAGACCTTTTCTATGCTTACTGTGATGATTAGATGCATCTCTTTATCCATAACATTTCTCACTCCTTTCAGGTGCTGTGAACACTGTGTAATGCCCCAAATGAACAAATAAAATAAATGATGAGTTCAGTTTTCTCTTCTTTATTTTTATTTGCCTGGTATACCAGCGTGCAGTTATCACAGTGACAGGTTCATGTTGCTAAGCTCTCTGTTTGTGTTTCTTCTTCAATATCTGTTTCTGTTGTCATAGGAACTTCCTTATTTCAGGGTCCATCACTTTGCTTTGTCAATGAAACCTCTAGAAGAGTAGCCTACCTTGTTAAAGAACTAGCCACAGAAGACATTTACCAAGTTAAATCCTCTCTCCACTCGTTTGAAGTGGATGGTCTAAGACATGACCATCATTGTTTCAAGGATCATCAGTGACAGAGGAGATGTGAAGAAAGAACATTTCCACTTATCCTCTGCCCCTCATATCCTGAAGACCTTTAACCTTGATCCTGTCTCAAGCCACAGTGAACCTTTTGTTGTTTGCTCCCTGTGTAAGGAGTGGTGTTAAGAGAATAACAATGTTCTTTTGAGGTCGGGGATTCGTACTGATTTGTTTATCTCTGCTCTAATTAATTCACTCCTCTTTTCAGATTAATTATTTCTTTTTTTGCATTTAAAATGTTATCAAATTCCATACTGTTTGGAACTTGTGTCATCAAAATACCCAAGAGTTGTACATGTTAAAGAAACAAAGGTTCGCCCTATAACATGCAACAGTTAGATCAAGTCAAGTCACTTTAACAACATACAAATAACCTTTTATATTTATCAAGTATACATCTCTAGAAAAGAATGTCAAACCTTCTCAAATGTAGTTACACAATACTTCTTTTTAAGAGATGTTTTATACCCATTCAAACTAGTGCTAGCTCCTCCAAACTACTTCATAAGCTTTTCTTCTCCTTACACCTCTGTGCATGTGCACCCTGCCTACTTAGGCCGTGGTTATGTATCACTTGCTTCTTGCTATGCAGTATACTGTCATTATACAATAAACCATTTTGTTTGAGAAATGGCATTGCATGTATGTGAAATGGTTTGCCATGGGGTGGTTTTGCATGTTAAGACACAAACTGCTTATTTACACACCACTTGCCAAAAAGTGTGTATACTGTGGAAGTCTGCAAAGCTTTTCTTTAATGTAGCTGTAGAGTGTAGTTGTGTGAAAGCGTGAGGTACTTTTTCATATCTGTACGGCGTAGTTTCCTTTAGCAGTTGTTTTATTCATGGGCTTGATCAAAATCTCGCCAGAGCGATGGTGTCCATGGCAGGCGTAATGAAGCTGGCTGTATGCATATAGAACTGCGGAGAAGGCTCCCATGCATAATAGATGAGATGTTGCTCAAAGCCTTACCTTTGTTAGGGTAGGAAAGAGAGAATGTTTCATGTACACCAACTTAAAGTATAATGCCTACCTTAAACACTGTGTTTAACCCCAGGAGAAGCAGAATCTAAATGCCCTGTAATACTCCATCTCTCAACAATATGGGCAGGAGCGATTCTTAATGCGGTCTTCATCTCGGCAAGAGCACTCCACCAGCCCTATGGCAACCATTCAGCTACATTGCTACAAATTACAGTTTCTATTTTTCATACCAAAAACATCTTGAATAAAATGCCTATAATTTTTCAGAATACTGTGGTTGCCTTACTGAAAATACCATTAAATCCAGGTGAATTATTTGTTCTTTGGAGGTAAAGAAGCAGTGAAAACATAAAACAAACATGGAAGAACCTGCCTTTTTGAAACGTACACAATCAGAAATTCAACCATTGTGTGAAGGGCTTGATTGCAAAGTTAACATAACTAGGTTATGCATATTTGAATAGGAAAGTGTTGTGAAAAACCCAAATAGGTTTCATTTACACACTTACATGGGCGTTATCTGCTTCTGGCATGACATATCATTTTTTTATCTGGGTTATTGTTTTTTACGTCTGGGTTTTGAAGTAGCTTGAACTGTCTTCTTAGTCTACACATACTCAGGGCGGCTTCTGGTCAGTGGACAACATCCATTGATCTGCCATTCACATTTTACATCCGCCCACCAAAGCATAGAGCATGTTCCACAGAGTGAGCCCAATTTACTTACTGGCTCCCATCACTATATGTGACTGCACACAGACTCTGTACACTGTTCACTTCCTCCGAAAAGAAGTTCCTTTCTCTTTTTTTGTCAGGGTGGCTCAAAGTGTCTATTTTATTTTATTTTTTATATTAACTTTAAATACCAGTTACTTATTTGGGTGCACTCCTTTATAAAGCTTTTTAAATTAACTGTTTTAAAATAGTTAGAAATATAAATAAATATAATATGTTAAAAATATAATGTAAATATAAATAAATAAATATAATGTTAAATCATCTAAAAATAAAACATATATTATTTAATTATCAAATATTTTACCAAAGTTTATTTTAATTTATAAAGGAATGTAACAGTATGTTATTATTAAACTATAATTACATTACTTTTATTAGTTTTGTACATCATTTTAATGTTTATTCATGCATAATAGAAAAATATTTTAGGTTGTAATTTATGTTTTCATTTAAACTTTGTAAAAATTGTTTTAATTAATTTTTGCTTATTTATATTAATTCATAATTTCGTTAGCGCTCTGTCATTGTTTTGTTTGTTCTAAGTTAAAAATAAATATATACAATTAACATACATTAATATTTAACATAAAAATATTTTTAATAATTTAATATAAAGTTGAGTTTTAAACTTTCCCTGTATATTTCCATAGGAAGCTCTTCACCTCAAATGTGGAGTCTTTCTATGGTAAACTATTGAGAAAAGTAACAAAGTTTATTTAACTCGAAAATGATTGGTCACAATATTTGTATGTTAAAATTAATGTAAATGAATGTTATATATTTATTTTGTATGTTGAACAAAACAAAAACTTCTACAGCTCTACTAACCTAAAATGTAATTAAATATTTAGTGATAGTAAGCTAGACAATATAATCCTGAAGTTTAAATTACAAAAAGAATTCCCACCTAAAGTCAAAAAATATATATATATTATGCATTGATAAATATTAAAAGTGATTATAGAATTATTTAAAATTATTTTATTATATTTAAATAAAAACTATGCATTAAAATTGTCAAAAATATTTTAAACTAAATAATAGGTTTTATTTTTAGATATTTGTTTACAACTAAATTATATTTATTTATAATGATTTTAATATATTAGTTTAACTATTTCCTAAGGAGTTTTATTTTAAGTCCCTACGGCCATTATTTTCTGTAGGAGTGTATTGCTGTAGCAGTGATTTTCAATCTGTAGTGCTGGACGCACTTCAGGTCTGAAAGGTAGTAATTTGCTACTGTTTTGGGTCCCTTTTTGGTGGAAGTAACTTTGGAAGTGCAATTTCTGAATAGCAGTGGGCTTACTCTTTGGTGAATGGGTGCATGTCTTTCCCTAAACCCCTCCCTAATCCTGCCTAAACTCCTCTTTAGTTCTTCCTATAGCCCTCCCATTTAGTACTATGTATTTGCCTTTTTCCAGTCTCTCCCCTGGCTTCACCCACATTCACTACTAAAAATTACATGTATAAGGATCTTTCCATTCAAAAGGTAGGAGAGATAGAGGTGAAGTTTTGTGAAATTACTTTGGTTGTACTATTGTAGTACTACTAAATGTACTACAAAATGTAGTTTGTGACTAGGCCCAAGCCTTTTTTTAGCACCCACCATCAATCTCTTTTTAGCCCCAATAAGTTATAGTATTAAAAATACTGTACATTATTATTAGCCTGTTTCCTCATTATTGATACTCAGTGGTGAGGTCCTGATCTGGTATCTTCTTACAATGTAGAAAGATGCTGATGATGTATACATTTTATCTAATATTGGTAATGTCTGACCCTAATGTGTACCTCTATGGACACTTTTTTATGAACATCTTGGCTATGAAATAGAACTTTTTAATATAATTGACTTATCATAAAAGTTGTATTTAATGAGTTACAAAACAAATGTACATAGTAGTAAGCAGATACTTTAATTAGAAACCTGCCATACTCCTGAAAACACGTCTCCGTCTCCAAGAAATGTTCCCTTTTTGTAGATATATACTTCGGGTTGATTATGATGAAGAACAGGTTTGCACATCCTATGTGTGCTTTCATTGAAATACCAGGTACTAAAAGTATAGGTCTACACATTTTTGGGAAAATGCCTTGCTTATGACCTGAGTCAATTTCCTATGAAAATCTCCTATCAACTCTGTGAACATCAATATGGAAGCAGGACACTCATGTTGTAACAATGGACAGAGAAGAGCAACCTGTAGTTTCAAAATAAATACTCCACATGATTGTCTATTGCCATTTATAATCATTCTGCATCTGATGCTTTTATGTGTTTTCAGAGAGAAGGATAAAAAAGCACTTATGGTTGCAGCTTGCCAGGGCATCCTCCTTTCCCTGTCAGCTCCTTTGTGGTTAATCCTTTTGTTATGTTAGGTGTCCTTTAAATACTTCTACAAATCATAGCCTTAATGTTGGTGTAGATAGCATTGTGCTTATAGCACTTTGCTCCACTATTCCACATGTTAATTCATTTGGGTATGTCCTCCCCGACACCTAAGAAAATCAAAACAATTAAGTAAAACTATTCCACTTGTAATCTATTTTTCATTTTAAAAAAGAGAAGGAAATGTGATTTATAAAGTAACAGATTAGATTTACTGGTCCAACAGATGACTTTCTAACTCTTGACTGATATTTAGACTATTTGGTTCAGTTGTCTCCAGTTCTGTAATATATTTGAATTTGAGTTTTCTTGGTGGTCTCTCCCTGTTGCCTCCTCTAATATGTTGTGTAACGCAATCAATGACAAAATATTTTAATAGAGACTTATTACTCTCCTCTACTTCTCTAAAGTGTCTTGCAATGGGATATTCGAAGTCACCATACCGATGGCTCAAATATGTTCAAGTTTCCTGTTGTGTATTTAAAATATTGTACTTCTACCATAACGTTTTGGGCAATGACAATTTAGACCATAGAGTGCATGATCTGTTTTGCAGTTCATGCTCTTGTCTGTTATTTTCTGTACACAATACATGGGGCTCCCTAAAATATAGTTGAAACTATAATTTTACAGGATTTGAATTTTGAGTATCTTTTAAAGGCCTGCCGTTGTGGCAGCTAATGGGGAATTGTACTTTTCTCATAAAGATGTCTTGATGTAATCCTATCCTATAGTGGCTCCTGAATGTTACAGGGGGTCTCTTGCATATTATTCCATTCATTATGAGCTTTAGTTTCAAAAGATGCCAATGTTTTTACAAAATACCTCTTACTTATTGATAGTGGGGACTACAAGTAGTAATGAACCTGATTATCATATCAGGATCTCTTTGCATCCTTTTTGGTGCTTTCCCCAAACAACAACTCTTACCTGTTTTTCTAATTCAGTTTTATCTTTGCTGATTGTAGGGTTTCTTCCCTGTAGCCTCTTTTCCTGCAATGTGCTATGATTGTTTCTTCCTCTTTCCAATACATTCCTGGAAAAGTACAATTGTGTTTGGCTTTTGGGAGCTGTCCATATGGCATGCTGTTTTTTAACGGAACAGGATGGAAACTAAATGAATGGTGAATGCTGTTTCCAACTAATTCTTCTCCATTCAACTCTGTGTCCAACAATTTTTTTTATAACATTGGGTCTGATTTAGAGTTTGGCGGATGGGGTTACTCGGTCACAAACGTGACAGATATCCTGCCCGTCGTATTACGATCCCATTATATGCTATGGGAATCGTAATGCGGCGGACATGTTTCCGTCACGGTTGTGACGGAGTAACCTGTCTGCAAACCTTAAATCAGGCTCATAGTCTACTATTTCACTTTTACGCATTGTGTTAGAAAACTGTAGGTTTAGGTCATTATCACTGAGACACCTGATAATGATGATGAGACAGAAGAACAATCGGCAACTCAAATGATTAGGTGAAGAGCTGCTGCTCCACAAGAGGAAGACACATAGGGGGTCATTACGACCTTGGCAGTCTTTTCGCAAGACCGCTGAGGTACCGGCGTGCTGAAGACCGCCAGTGGTGGCGGTCTTCCGCGCCACGTATTATGACCGCTGGCAGGCCGCCGTCCTTTTTCGTACGGAAAGCCGCCAGCAGCCATACTGGCGGACGGCGGGAAAGTGGAGGTTGCTCAACCTCCACCGCCACGTCAACAGAACACCGCCCACTGAATCACATCCCATGATTCGGTGTGGCGGTGTTCTGGTGACGGTGTTCTGGTGGCGGAGCTGCCCCCATGGATCCCGTCCCCTCCCGGAGGCTCAACGGACAAGGTAAGTTGATTGCCCGTTAGGGAAGGGGGTGGGGGGGTTGTGTGTTGTGTGCGTGCATGGGGGTGTGCATGTGAGAGTGTAGAGGGGGTGAGTGAGTGAGTGTATGCATGCGGGGGTGCTGTGTGTATGGGAAATGTGTGCGGGTCGGACGGTGTGCATGTCTGTTTGTATGTGTGCGGGTATGTGTTGTCGGTGTGTATGTGTGTGTGTAGGGGTGTGTATATGTGCATGTTGGGGGTGTGTGCGTGTAGAGGTGTGTATATGTGCATGTTGGGGGTTTGTGCGTGTAGGGGTGTGTATATGTGCATGTTGGGGGTGTGTGCGTGTAGGGGTGTGCATATGTGCATGCATGTTTGGGGTCGGGATGGGGAGGGTGGTTGTGCCACTTTTTGGGGGTGGCAGGGGGGTGGTGGGAGGATTGGTGGAGGGTAGCGGGGGTGGGGGAGACCCCTATCAGTGCCAGGGAAGGAATTCCCTGGCACTGATAGTGCCTACCGCCATGGATCTCATGGCGGTTCCCAACCACCCGAGATCCATGGCGGTATGCAGGGTCCTGATACCGTCGGCGGTCTAGTGACGACCGCCGGGCTGGAGACCGCAATCTCCAGCCCATCGGTCTTCACCGCCATGGCGGTCGGAATGGTGAAGTGGTGGATGACCGCGGCGGTTACCATAATTCCTTTTTTTTTTCACCGGCCTGTTTGCGGTCTTACCGCCGCTTTACCACCAACCGCTAGGGTCGTAATGGCCCCCATAGACAGCAATGGGTAGAAGAAATCTGAGGAAGGCTAAAAGAACATGCCCAGCAGGTAGCACTGGGAGGATGGCCTAGTATAATGAGATGCTACAGGACCAGGTGGTATGATGACTTCACCAGAGATAAGGAAAAGAGGGAGAACACCACAAATAAAGAACACAGAAAATTATAATAACCTGAATGAGAGACGATCAATATGCAGACTCAGTGGATTCCACTTCCTGAGATAGTTAAGTTCCAAGACTTCTGGTCCTTGGCAGAAGTCATCTTCCCATGCTGTCAGGTAGCAATCAGACCACTCCAGGTATAAAAGTACAAATTCTCAGATTACAGTACACCACCATTGCTTCAACTACAATAGTTTATTTAAAATAGTTTTAAGGACTTTTTTTCTTTAAAAAAAAAAAAATAGTCATTGATGCAGATTAACAAACATGCCAGGGATTGGACCCCTGCTAAAATCAGAGAGTTGGTCTCTTGTCACAAACTTTTCCATGCAAGTGCCTCCAATTAGTTGCTGAGGTCTCGGGATAAGGGCAAGCAGTGCAAAATGCAGAGGGTAAATCAGGATCATAGAGCTCGGTTCACATTCACTTCTTACTGCTTCCTTCATGACCACTGAGACGAGGGCTAGCAAGAGCAGTGCGAGAGGTCACATAGGACAAGCCAGGAATAGTAGCTGCTACACCTAATTGACGGCCATCAAAATGCTCTTCTTTTCTCCAAAATGTGTTTCTGAGGTATGCTGGATAGTCAACTCCTCCATGTAATCCTTGTCAGGTCTGTTCTTGATCTGCCATGGTCTCTCATGGTGGGAGGCATCATTCACGTTTCAGCGGCTGCCTCTTTGGAATGCCTCACTACACACGTCAAGAACAAAGTGACAGCACCAAGTTTACCAACAATTGAAAGTACATTTATTAAACAAAAGCATTTTACATACATTCTAAGGACTACATCCTTGTGGATTGGTCTCAGAGTGGGTGTATGCTCAATCATGCATGCTAAGGTATTCTGAGACGGCATTGTTGTTGAAGCTGAAAAATAACTCTGATGCATCTATTCTAATTTAACTGAGCAGTTGTATGGCCACGCAAGGTAGTCATTAGCGAAGGACTTTTACTGGAGGTTTGCGTACATCCGGAAATGTTCTAATTTGCTCAATAGGGAGCACACAAGAGACTGGTAAGAGTGAATCCTTGTGTAGGAACACATTTTCCATGTGGCTTCACTGATTCTCGAGTCGAACAATTTCATACATACAGAGCAGAGTGAGTTAAATATGAATCCTTGTTTATGGCATAAAATCCTATATTACATCACAGGTTCACTAGGAAGACACATTCATGTATTTGCAAGAGACAGAAATGGTTCAGTTTAAAGATGATTTTATTTAACAAAGAACCCTACTTTACTGCTAGGTCTAGTAAGGCAGACAACCAGCAAATCAACTTCTTCAGGGTGGTGGGCAGCCTGGTATATCCTAACTCCAACTCCTTGGAAAAGATTCTCATTGAGAATCAGTGCACATTGTGGATCCTCAGGTCACACCTTGTTTTAGATTCCACCCAGCTCATGACCAAGAGTTGCTACAGTTTCATCAAGGATGGCTTTTAAATCAATTTCCCTTGTTATGGTCCTATTGGATTAGGGAATGCCTGTAGGACATTGTTAATATCGCGCCTGCTGTCTTATTACACCAGCTCCCAGGAAAATATACAGTACCTTTTAACTCCCGGCCATTCCTAGCTAAAGCCACTTTACTACAGCCAGGAGGAGTTTTGTCTGTATAAATTATGTATATGGTTGTTTGAATATCTTAAAATCAGATTATTAATCATTCTTGTCAATCGTGTCAATCATTTCCTGTGTTGGCAATAGTCGTATTTGCCACTCATGTGCAAACAACGGTTCCAGTCCGATTGATGGCCTTCCTAATTCTGCACAAATAGACGAACAGAGAGAGAATGCTTTACAATGCCATAAACGTGATGGGGGAGCTGAACAAATGAGAAGATGTATAAATTCGATCAACTTAAAATAACGTAAGAGTTTAATTGCAGACCAGATCAGGCCTATGTTGAAATTGCAGCGCTTTAGAAATCTGGTGAATGAAATGAGAGTTAGAAGTAATCTTCCAGGTGTCAATTGAGTTTTGTTCAAGGTCAGTAAATGAAGTAGAAAAAGGAAGAGATTAAAAAGAGCTGTATAGAAAGCTAAAGTAGATGGGAAATTGGAACAGGATGTACCTGAAATGTATGAGCAAATAGAAAGTGATCACCAGTAGTGTGAAATATATTTTGTGGAATACGGACTGTATAAAGTGAAAGTTTCTTTAGTTCTTGTGGACTCCTCCCCACAAGGCCTTTCTTCTCTACCAGGGGCGTGGTCTTTGACTGTTTACTGGTTTGTGACTGATGTATACTCTACTGAACATATCGAGAGTCAAGATGAAACGAGTGTAATTGAGTCAGGATGGGAGGGGTGTGGTCCAACCATCTGCTACTAGTGATGAGGTCTGCAGCATCAAGTGTGGCAGCCAACAGTGACTTCAAAGTGGATTTGTCGTCAGCGTAGGAGGGCATGTCTGCGGTCTAGCCTTTCGATGCCTACCTGTAGACAAGAAGGCAATGTCTCGTGGGAAACGTCCATGGCTTCTTCTTACTAATTCAGAAAGAGAGAAAACTTGTTTAATAAAAAAACACATCGGCACAGCAGTGGTGTGAACCACTGTACGAATTCCACAGTATAATTAAGGCTCACATTTTTCCATTTTTACTAATTTTTACATATCAATAGAGACAGAAAACCATCTATTTCCCTGTCTGTGTTTATTTTTAAGTTTGAATAAAAATGGAGATTAGGCGTTCTTTCAGTGATTCTAAATGGTGTCAGATATGAATGGCAAGCTAAAGCGTTGCATATTTCCAATTCAGAGACTTAAAAAGGAGAGAATGTTTCCTAATGAGGCTGAACCAGCTGTAGATGTGCAGGAGGTTAAGCTAAAATGAGCAGGCGTTCATTTCATTGCATTGATTTATGGTGCATTCGTGTTCATCTCGTTGAAGTCTGTCGGGCATTCAAGTATTAGTGAATCCGTGTTGGATAAACAAATGTGGAATTTTAGTGATTTCAAATCCATTTTCTCACAAAAGAGTAAATAATTATGTATAAAGACAGATAAAGTTTGCAGAAAAATAAATATCGATAAATACAGGCAGAAACGTAAAAAAAATATAATAAAATTGGGAGCCCCCCCAAAAATATAATATAGTGAGTCAAGGAGTTGGGCCTGAAGAGGTCAGGGGTGGTGTTTATACCAAATATCCACCTGTCAATCGTTGCTGCAAAGGTGACAACTGAAATAAGACTCTCGAACACTTTAAAAGCAAATGGTGATCAGTGGAGTTAATTTCCAGCTCTTCATCTATTGAAAACAGCTTGGAACAAGGGCAGCCATGAATTTACTTGCGGGGGCAGAGTGAAGTCAGCATTTGCCATCTTGTCTGTCATTAGCGGTCCCATGGATTCATGTGAAATCGATAAGAAGAAGCGAGCCATGGGGCAGCCTTCAGAGAGTTCATGGTCTGGTGGGTTGAAACTGGCATGCGGTTCATTGGTTTTGAGAACTATATAATGAAGGCGGCGTGCAATTCAACACTGTGGTCATTAGGTGGCTTTTAGAGTCCATGACTAAAGAAGCGTGGAATGGGATCGCGGGCCTGGGATGTGATATGTTTAAAAATAAAATAAGCACCTGAGGCTAAGTGGCAGTCAGCGAACCGCTGATATGTTCTGACTACATTGATGGACAGTGCTGAAATGAGCAAAGGGACACAAAGAACATCCATACATATTCCCACACACATAGGGGATCATTACGCCCCTGGTGGTCTTCAGACTGCCAGGGTCGAGGTGGATTTCTAAATGCCGCCAAAGCGGTGGTGCGACGGCTTAGGTGGCGGTCTGACTGCCACATTATGACCGTGGCGATCGAGCTGCGGTGGGACGGCCAGCACTGCCAGTTCTCCTCCACAGGAGGAACTGGTGGTCCTAATCTGCCAGGGCAGCACTGCAAGTAGTGACGCTCTGGGGTTTACGACCCCCCCCTCTCCGCCAGATTTGACATGGTGGTAGCACTGCCTTGTAAAGGCTGGTGGAGACGGGGTGCATGGTACCCCAGGGGAGCCCCTGCACTGCCCATTTGCTTGGCATGGGCAGTGTAGGGGTCCCCCGGGCCAGCCCTGTGGCGATGTTCACAGTGAACATCGCGATAGGTGGTGGTGCACCCTATGCACTACAGCATTGCCGCCAGCTGTATTATGAGCCAGTATCAATGTTGTAGGCCTGACCCAGCATGGAACTCTTAATGGGGTTCGGGGGAAGGCGGCCGTACTGGCGGCAACCTGACCACTGGACTTCGGCAGCCGGTGAAAACCATCTGCCGAAGTCATAGTGATCCCTATAGTCAGAAAGCACAGAAAAACATACCCATTAAGACCTGTATTGGACAAAGTAGGCTGGCTCCAAGTGAGTGTGTTCCCTCTCATCTTGGATCTTCATTTGGAAGATAATTTTAATGGTTCTTCTGCCAAACGTAGACAGAAGTCCTGTCCACACACATATGTAACATGCATCATTGCACAAGGTGGGGTCTTGCAGTGTTCCTATTGGTGGAGCTGCTGCCCAGCTGGCAGAATCAATGCTGTTGGTTGTTTTGCTCTATTTAGGCAGCCCATTGAATGCCACTTTCCCCGTTGTCATTTCTATCCCACTTGCTGAGGGAAAACTCCCAGCATGCTAGGGAAATTTGTAATATAGTGCCCCCTTTGGGGGCAATCTTCAGTACTCATGTATGTGGCAAAACCTTCTCCAGGCCGTCCACCACGATCTGTTATCCACAAAAGTGTATTACGTCATGCAGGCAGGAGTCACTCCTAGCATAAAGTTTTGAAGCACGGTTATCTTGTGATCATTCTAAATTTCAAACAAAATTTGGAGCGTTTTCTCTAAAGCCTTATATAGCGCCTTGTGGTCATTTCAGAGTGCCAGGTTGTACATGTAGTTGTGCATAACTATGTAAATCTATAGTACTACATATTATCAAATGGGGTTACTGTGGTTAGGTCAGTGCTTAATTTGTAAAAAAAAAAAAAAAAAAAAAAAAATGAGTACCCAAATTAAGGCTGCGTTGTCTTAATTTCACCCCAGGTCTCTTTAATGCACTACCAGACTCTGCGGTCACTTTATTTCACTCTTGCCAGTCCCTGCTTTCTCCCTTTGTGCCGTGGTTTTTGTCTTTTCTTTTCTCCCTTCTTGCTCGTTTCTGTGTTTTTCGCTCTTGCGCATTGTAAATATCTGATGCAGAAAAGTAAGTGTCCGTCCCCAAACATGAGTGCTGGTGGGGCCCACCTGCAACCACCGGCTCAAATTAAGCATCGAGTTCCGTAAGGCTTCGGCATATTCATGGTGATTCTGGGCATGGCTGAGAATTGTACTGATTTTCTATGGAAAATGAGTTCGCTGTTAGGGACATGATGTGGCTTAGTGTGCTAGATGACATGACCTGCAGCTCTGTAAGGCGAGTTATGGCAGCCATCTTAGAGTTCCACCACTAAGTGGCAATAATGTACAAGAAAAATGCCAAAAGCTTACATATTTATCAGTGAATAGGGGCACCCCCAACAGCAAAACTCATCTTGAGTGCCAAACATCATTGAAATATTCCCGCTAGCTGGTCATCCACAGTACAGTTGATTGCTGCATTTTGTGATTTCCAAACTTGACCTTGTTTTTTTTTTTTTTAAGTTTAGATTTTTTGAAAGTTTCTTGAAGATTAGGTATGTAGGTGGTATGTGAAACTGACATATATTTTGTGTTTGCTTATCATGGAGTCATGAGTGAAAAGTAGCCCAGGCCTTAACCCCTAACGTCCACATGCACAGCGTTCAATGCTGTACATTTATTACTGACTTCTGGGAGGCTGCGGAGTGTTTCTAAGATAGGTTTCATTTCATTATGTTTTTCCGTGAACAATTACTCCATAGCATATGTGCATCAACGCTTCTCCACTAATGTGATCTAAACGCCAAGAATGGGACAACCATCTCATGTCCCATGCAAGCCCAGTCTTGACACGAGACACTCAAACTCTGCAGGAGGTGTTAATTCAGCAACTATGTTTTTCCACATCCACGATGAGATGACCTACCTTTTTACTTCTAAACATCATGGTCCTAACTATAAGTTTCACGTCATAAATTTAGCATTTTGTGGAAAATGTAGAAATTCCCACGGAGAGAGATCTGATTGCGTAAAAAGTAATTAGGTGCAATTGTTTGCGGTGTGATAGAAAGTCACTGAGCTGATGAAGTGCTGCTTTTGCATTAAATTGCAGAATATAGGGCCATATGTACGAACACATTTTCCCATAGACACAGAATGGGTAAAACCCTTTGCTACATCTGGCCCTTAATGTTTCCACAGATAGATGTGTACTGTGACTTTACCTTCCGTGTAAGCTTAAGCTTATTGTGGAAAAAAAACATATACGTGAGCTCACACACACACTTGCACACTCACTGTCTCTGTCACTCTCTGGAGGGGGATTTAACGCATCTCCTGCGTTCTCACATGCTGGCAGGTCATGCACTTCGCATGCAGTGCATCCCAATGCATTGGGTGCAGGGCCCTCAGCAGTGCTTAAAAAACTAGACGCGGGTCACACATGTTCGCAAGCCACCTCTGTAGTAAACAGAAGACCATAACAGTACAGCTCCACAGAGGGAGGACAGCGCTTATCAATGGGAGGTCACTAAAAGTAGTGTGAGACAACCTGCTTGTGAAACCCCATGACGCAGGACCTGTGTCTCCTTCTTCTCCCACGACAAGTCGAGACCCAAAGTTGTGAAATGCCCCCCTTCCACTGATAACAGACGTAACTCTATCTATTATCAGGTCCCATTACCCCATATGTTGACATTATATACCAAAGTCATTGTGACGATTGACAAAATGAATTCATTTTCTCCAAAACGTCCTTTGTTTGCATTCTTTGATCCCAATTAGAGATCAGCCATTCAAACCCCTCTCCAAGATGGCCGACACTATTTGGCATTTGCTAACTACTCGGACTTCGTTAAGTCCGTTTTCCCTTTCTATTAAGAGACGCCGTCACAACGCGGAAGCAATTAGCTTCCTTACCGCGTTTAAAATGTGCCGATCGAGCACCGGCTCGCTAACTACAGGGGCAAGCACGAACGTGGGTAGGTGCCTCGAATTGAGGACGCCTATAGACAAGTAAGTGTGGGTAATTGAATGCTAAGGACATTGCCTGACAGAGACGAAAAAACGTTTTCATTATACTTGGTATGCCTTCATCGAGTGGGACTGTTTCATCTGCAATGATGGTTAGATGGGAATATGCCTCGTTTTCAGATGTAGTATGACTGTTAACCTGGTGATACAGTTAGTTAAAGATAAGGAATAATTGAAACATACGGCTATTTTTTCAGATATAAGATTGAAAAAAATGATGATGTCAGGATAATTTGTTTTTTTACGCTGCATAGCAAATTTACTGATTCCGGCATTAATACTTTGTTTTTTTTAGGGGTTACTATATTACATATTTTGTCCCCTATTCTAGTCTTAAATATTTTTCAACATGCTAACAACATTTTACCCCTGCCAGAAGCTATAGGCTGGATCGTGCTACCCCCTAAGGGGCCCCCCATACGCAGAGGGCGGGTAAGCAAATGTTCTTTATGTGTTTGACACTCGATGCACAGATTCACATTGGGGGTGAAGGTTATACTACCGTGTTCTCAGAATTGTTTGTACTATATTTTTTGTTTTCTAGGGCGACCTTTTTTGTTTCAGACTATTGACGAGACAGTTCACGCAAATGCTGTAAGTGACTGCAAATTTCCTTTCATACATGCAATGAGACATAGTCTTCTTGTATATACAGCCAGGAGAAGTCTAGTTAGTTATAGGTCCTGATGAAGCGTTAGAGGATCTTTTACGACCAATATTACGCGAAACATGTTGACCAGACCCTAGGGGGCAGGTGACAATTTCCCAGTACTCCAGGCTTTCTAAAGTGGTTGAGCATCATTCTCATCTTCCACTTAACTATGTTTTTAATCTTGATCGTAACCCCTCGAGTTAAATATTAAATTAAAACAATTTTAGGGGTTACTAATCAATCTTAATTTTATTACTCTCCTGCCATTCAGAGTGCCTGACCTTTATAATCTAACGGCAGCTACCTCATATCAAAAAGATCTCCGGCAAAGAGCCCCCGAAAGGGGAGCCCGTCAGACATTGCACCAGCCGGTCTGACGAGGAGCTTCCCGATGATGAAGCATGACACCCTTTCGGGTGTGTGAGGGTTCTAGCTCCTAAACTTTAATTGTTCACCCTAGAGTTAGGAACTGTGTACTTTTTGCTATTGGTAACTCTATCCCAGCCTTGTCTTCCATTTGCACCATTGTTGCACTGAATCCTTGGTAATCTACCCATGCTCCTGAATGTGACAATCTGTGCTTGGCCTTTCAATGAGATACGTATGTGCACATCACACTGCAGGGTGTGCTGCGGCTAACATTGCCCTGTTGGCCATGAGGAAATAGCTGATCCAAGTCTTCATCTACTCTTCATCACCGTGCTAACCCAAGGAATGTGGCCGGGATGGGGTGTTCTAACAGCAATGCCTCATTCATCTTAGATCCGGGTGTACAAAAGGGTAGTCCTCTTGTGCAACAATGGTAGCCAGTTTACAGTTTCCTCAAAAAATCGAGAAGGAAAATCTTGTTTTGACATTCTACATGTTCGCCTTTATGAATTACCATCAAAAACCTTAAAATAAATTAAATCAACCACTTCATTGATACTCATTAATACCGTAGGAATGGGAACACATGGGGTTTGCTGTCTCCTATATTAGAAGTACATGAAAATGTACTTGTTAAACATGCCACTACATTACTGAGCCTGTAGTGGCCACTTTGCGAATTGAATCCACAGTAGTCATATTTGGTGCCTGACCAAAGCATGGTGGCTGAAATGAACAGACACAATTGCATTCTCCATGAGACTACTGCTCAAAACTACACTTTAAAGTATCATTTTATTTTCAGTTTGAGCTTTGTGTGTTTGCAAGATCTAAAATAGCCTTCATACAATTTTCTGTGTAAATATATATTACATTGCCATCATCATTAATAAAACATATTACCATTAAAGAAATATGTCATGTCGCCTACATAAACTTCTGGATATAGCCCAAATGAAACCAGTTGAGCAGTTACAAATCACATTTTACTTTCTACTTAGGATGGATTTTAAACAATCTTTAGCAATTATTTTTGCATAATTTTAAAATAGTACCTGAGAAAGCTGCCTTAGAATATTAATACATAGCAGAGCCCAGTCCTAAAAAGATTCCACGTTTCAAGAAACATCTAAAATCAGCTTTTCTGAAGCAAAGTTTTGTTTTCCCATACGAACACCCCCACAGGCAGCTAAGTGGAGCATGTTGTTACTGTACACTTACATA
The DNA here is from genome assembly GCF_031143425.1 of Pleurodeles waltl. Classification (NCBI taxonomy): domain Eukaryota; kingdom Metazoa; phylum Chordata; class Amphibia; order Caudata; family Salamandridae; genus Pleurodeles; species Pleurodeles waltl. The sequence goes on from NC_090443.1 coordinate 959,460,213, forward strand.
AATCTTCTCACTCTGTTTTGCTCCCTCTGCACTCCATGCCCCCGCGTGGCCTGCTTCCACTTTCTGAAACAAACAAATCAGTACATAACATAATTGATTTTCAGCTCAGGGTATATTTTATACTCATGTTATTACATGACAATCCATTACATGTCCTTATCCCAACTTCCTCTCCTATTACTTGTTGACTATATGCTTGTCTTGACTCTGTACAATGCCCTACTGTCTTTGGGCTGGGTTTCACCCTATAGGTATACTGTAGAGTATTTCCCAAAATCCCTTCTTGGAGCCTGGCCACTGCTACTCCTTCCTGAAGATAGCCATTGTTGAAGCCTGTGTCTTCTTCACCATCCATTCCCACAACAGAACCTATAGAGGGCTCCATGCCAAGACAAATGTCAACATCCACTAAGTTCAAAACCATGCCTTCTGGCTCATTCTGAAGCACACAAGTTGTGCCTTATGTGCCCTGATGCCCCTCCACTGGCTTTCAACAGAGGAAAGGAATTCAAGGCTTGATATACTTCAGGCCCTCCATAGTCACACGTTTGCTTTCTTTTTCAACCATATGACATTATACCGGCAGACCATATGCTGAGAGCTGTCATTTCCAAAGGAGATGTTGAGCCCACCATACATGGTACTAAATGTTTGGGGTAGAATGCTTCAATTACAGGTTCTTCCATCTGACAATCGCTTCTGCTACCCTACAAAGCAAACGTTCAGCGACATAAGAAAGCCAATAAGACATAACACTTTAAGCAGGCTTCTCAACTGTCAAAGCTATCTAGACACTTAAAAAAAACACCTTCATCCCTGGATTTTGCTGATTTAGTAATTAACGTATTTACCATAATTCCTGTAGACATCCCTTGTTTTCTGATCCACTGCTCTACTCTGTGGGCTCTCAGTTCCATGTACATTTGCACGATTTTCCTTGATATAAAAAAACAAAGTATTTGTTTATTTATGGTCTATTTTAACCTACCTCGTCAGTATGAATATCACCCCTTATTTGTTTTATAGTAATGCCAATTTGCAAGCAGCAATGGTTCTCTGTAATGGACTAATCGTAATCTCTACCTATCTAACAATTGTTCTGCAGTGACTTTATCATTCTTCAATATCCCAGTTTTCTTCATATGATGATGGACACGCTTTAGAACTAAAATTATGTTATTTGATGCTTTTTCCTGTATTACAGTAGGTTGCACAGTACACTGACACCACGAATGGTGGAGTTTGCAGTGTATGTACTCAGGGATTACATCACTTAGACCAGCTGGACCACCAAATTTAGCATTGATATTGAAACCAGCTCCTCAGGCCTCTAATCCTAGCCATTTATCATGATTCTCATATCCTTTTCCTTGTATTCGTTTGTACAGTTTCCATTCGTGCCCTGTTCTCTGTTAGTGTTATTCTGCTGCTGTCCACCTAGGTTTGCATACTATAAATACCAATACATACATGCATGCATACATACAAGATTGCTTCTCTGTCTCCCTGACCCCAGTACTCTTATAATGATGGCTTATTTAGGCATGAGGAACAATGTTATATTGATTTACGTTTGACTTCTCATGGAAGGGGCAGGGACACAGGCATTAATAGCCAGAGGCATGTTAATGAGTTCACCCTAATTACCCTTGCTGTTCATCAATAACATTATTAATCTTAAAAGCAAAGGAACAAGTGCCTGCCTCTCACGCCTGTCTCTCTCTCTCAAAGTAGTAATTAGAGAAATACATGAAACCAGTGATGAGACCGGGGAGCAATACTCTTCTTCTTATTTACTGCAAAAAAACTCATTAAAGAAGGACTCCAGGATGGACATTACTAATGCTGTACAGTATTCTCTTTCGAAGGATTTATGCCAGGAAGGGGTTGATGAATATTTTCACCCAGCATGTAAGGGTGTGAAGATACTAACATCAAAACTACAGCAATCAATTTAATTTACAGAATGACTCATTTAGCTACACAAGTGATACTCCAAGCTGAAATACATTTCAAAGGGCTTTATTACAAGTTAATGTTTAGAGTAACATAGATAATTCTCAGAACAAGACTATAAAGATGCAGAATCATAATAGGTTGCTCAAACCGCCTATAGAAGTTCAAATGGACTAACATCAAAAACAGTAAACATTCAATGATAGCAACGCACAAGAGCAATACAAAAATTTGAAAAGAAAGGAACATGCGCTGCCTAATCCTGTTAGTCATTTAAGTTGTTTTAAATTGTTTTAAGCCTATAATCCTTAATAACCTAAACATGGGGGAACCCTACTATTAGCAAATCCATGTAGCATGTGCTGGGACAAACGCATGCAGGAAAAAATGCAAAAAGTATTTTAAAAAATAAAAAGAATTTGGAAAAAGGAAATCTGGGGTATCCTAAGACTAACTAAGGTTGACAAAAAATGGCTAAAAAGGGAAGGCGTCAGCATTTCAGAAGCTCAGTCAAGAGTCTTCTTCTTTGGATGAAGGGAAAAATCTTTCTAAGTCTCAGCATGACATTTCAAAGGAGCAAAGGGTAGAGAGGAATATACCTCTCAGAGTCCAAGGTGTTCAGCAAGCAGCGAGAGTGGAAGAGATTCAGGTTCTCTGCTAGGAAGTTGCGGGGAGTGCTCTGCGAATCCAGCAGGGGAACAGTATATTAAAGTTCATATGGCACGATGATTCGTCCATCCATCACTCCATATGACGAAAAAGGTGGAAATGTCCAATGGCAAACAGTCATACAACTCAGACCGCAACTCCAGTGAGAATTCTCAGAATCTTCATGTGAATGGCTTCCATCTGTACTCTTCCATGTGAATTTGAAACATTTTCTATACATATTTATTCCACAGGTACTGAATGTTCAGGTCTCAAGGTTTAGCTCATAAGCCTGCTATGCATAAAACAATAGAATATCTATTCAAAGCAAGCTTTCACATGAGAATGATGTTTAAAAGAAACTTTATGCTAGAAAGAATGACTAAACATTTTGTGCACAGTCACAAAGTAGGGTCTTGCAGGCCTCACTTAGGTTAATGCAAGTGAATTACAACAGGACATTCATTTATGTATTTCATATTCATTTAGCATTCTAAACCATAAATTCAATATTAATAAGCTCCTGTGCTTACTCAAATTACAATAAATTCAAAATGAAAAGACTGTTAACATGTGACGATAACACATTACTACATTCTCTACATGGCATGTTACTTTTAAAACATTTTCCACATGAAATCTAATATCGTTTCAATGCTGACTGTTAGTTTTCATTATAAAATATAACATAATCAAGAATTAATTCTTTAAACATGCTTTAAACTTCTGACCTAGAGTGAATTTCCGTAAATATGGCTTTTCAGTGCATCACTTCACAACTAAACTATTAGTACTTTGGTTAACATAATGCATAGATTGTCAAACATTCATGATCACTGTGACATGAGGGACAATACTAACATTTCTGCTATATCACTAACTCAGTATTGAACAATAGATCATATGTAGAACATTTGTGTAGCAAGCACTACATTAACTGGAGCGGCCATATTGCTTCACGTCATTAGTAGATGCAGGATCCAATTCTTGTATTTCACCTAACAAGTCAGGGCATTCTGGGACTTCCTTTCTTCATTTAATTCAATTGAAGCAACAAGATTATCTACAATTTTAAAAGGAATGTCCGAAGCTGGATACATTCTTTATGTGTCACCTTGGGTGTGGACAGGACTTTCTTTTCCTGTATAGGATTTCTTGTGTCTCTCTATTTGTTCTCTGGCTTTTTACCCTCTTCTTCCCATGCTCCCTGGTTCACTGTGTGATTCCATGGCCTCCTGCCCTACTGTTGGTGGTTGTTCGTTCTTGTACATCTTCAGGGTTTAGCCCAGTAACCTCTGGGTGAAACTCCTTTCCCTCTAATTTCTCTAAATTGATAAAGCCTGGTTAAATTCTGTAAAATATGTTTTTAATATTGATTAATAAACCCGCAATGCCCACTCATTGCTCTAATATCCGTTTCACCATTTTTCAGTGTTTTATGTACGATTGTACAGCTCTTTAATAGTAGCACTTCAGAATTAGGTAAATAACTCAGTATCTAAATAAATACTCAAGATATTATTCCTCAGTCTCTTTGACTGTTCGCCTTGTGGTATTATGCAATCTAAGAACATGAAATCAGTGCCCAGGTGTTATTGTAGTCAACACTATAGAGTGTTAACCCCATATCACAATATCTACCCATCTACTTTCTGCTGTCCATGATCAAGACACTTATGCTTGTCTGGTCGCTCTTGATGTAACCGTAGAGGTAGTTCGTTTTTGGTCCTCTTCATGGCTGAGGTCCAGCTCTTGAGTGTTTTCCCCACCACATCTGACCGGCCAATGCCTTAGCTACCCCTGAAGCTACAGGGATACTTTACCTGCCTCATCTCATCCTGTGGTTGCAATTAAAAAGCCACAGGTGTGTGCTACACCTGTACAAGTGGCAATGTAATGATTGCCAACAGTATAGCCCAACAAACCCCACCAGCCACTAAACAACCACCATCCTCATGGAATGAAAAACAGAAAAGGTGGATGATTCACTCACCCAGGCACAAAACTTGGTTTCAGAAAAGGCTAGTGAGAACTCTCACTGCTCAATATAAAACACACCAAAGGAATAAAGTACACACAGCTGGAACCACCATCCAGGCCACCTTATCCATACTCAGGATTCACATCAAACTACAATGCATTGTTACAGTACCGGCTTGCTGGGACAGGGAGGGGTGGGAAGGGGTGGAGCGGCACGTAGGGGGGCGACAAAAAATAATAATAATTTTAAAACACCTTACCTTCCATGATGTGCCACTCCACTCTTCTGGCTCCAGTATTTGCAGGCACAGACTCCCAGCCTGCCCTACGGCCAATCCTTACCCTACTTTCATGCTGCTAGCAGCATGAAAACAGCGTTAGGATTTGAGGATTTGACGGAGCGCCCTGGCTGAGTGCTCCGAGGCAGAGTGGGAGCCTCTGCCTGCTCTCCAACCCGGCAAACCAGCCCAGGGTTGGAGAGAGCCCTGTGCGCATGTGTGCTTGGCCAGCCCAAGACAGCCAGCCAAACATACATGCGCACTGAGGGGGAGTGCCTTACACTCCTCCTCTGTCCCTATCATCGCCCGTAGCCCCACCCCTTTTACAATAAAACCATAATGAACCTGGTTTATTATAGTTTTATTGTAAAAGGTTTGCAGCTGCTGGCAGGGGGGCGACACTCCTTGTCACAGCGGAGGAGCCGACCCTGCATTGTTACTGTGATTCAAGTCAGCAACAAAGTACCAGACAATTCAGAAATTCACTATTTCCGACACCTCACTGCCCTACATGGTCTCATCCTGGGGTAATAATATTAAAACTATTATCTGTAACAATATGTCCAGAGGGTACGTTCTGTAGATCACAAAGAAACATTGTGCAGATATATTGCTGTAACACTGTCTGCACCAAGCCACTAGCTGACAATATAGCTGAAATGTCAAAACACTGGGGTTGATTCACAAAGGTATGTATGAGTTTGGGAGGCACTACAACAGGATTACTTGTGTGTGTACTTTTACATACCTTTGTGGATTGGCCAGAACATCCAACTCCCTAATTTTAAAAGTGCAAAGAGCACACAGTGCTGGATATGTACTGACTGTATAAGAATCTTCCCTGAACACTGCAATTTTATTTCCATTTTAGATGTTTTAGATGTTTTGGAGGCAATTTATAAAGGTATTTAGGAGCACGTTAAAGAGTACTGCAGGAGTACGATTTCACATACTCATAAGTGTCTTTCTAAATCGGCCTGTGTCTATAAAACGTTTCTCTTCATCAATGATTAGCGTATATTCAGTATTGTTCATGGTGAATCGTTCAATATTTCAGTCCACCAATTTTGTTTTTTATAATGAGGTATTTTTGTCTGTTTGGCAATATTTTTTTATCTCCTCATCTCTGTGGATGTACAATAACACTTATCTGTACCTCCATAGTCAATGGCTTGTTAGATTTCTGCATCATTGGATAGTAAACATCATATCTCTTTACTTAAAATTGCATACAAGAAGTTCAGTTTGCAAAGCATTCTACTAAGTGTCTGAAACTACATTGGAGTAAGATGTAAAAAAAGGGGAATGTGAGCAATAATAACTGTCGACCAAAGTTGGTATATCATTTAATTAGATTAAACCACCAAGACTCAAAGTTTCATCTTCAGGTCACAGTTTTCTTGTGATGAATACCTTTCAATCTGAAGATTTTTGCGACTTTTCAGATGTAAATTTAACTTGCATGTCAATGGTAATACTAACAGGCAAATCCCTCTTTCATAAAGCTACCATTGAGAAACACTATAGCAGTTTCAGTAGTAGGTTGATAAGTCCATTTGAACTCAACCTACTTTGAAAAAGAATCCACAAGAACTAATGCATACATTTTTCTTGTGATGATCAGGATGTACACCCCCCTAATAAGTCTAAGACTATTTCTCCCAAGTTCCTATTGGAAACTGTGACTGGACATGTTTCACTTTGACAGTAGTTTTGCATTGTCAGAGTTAAAGTAAATAATACACCTTTTCACAACATTTGTTATATCTGTACTCACATATGGTCACCAGAGCTGTTGTCTGATTATTTTCTTGGCTCGCCTTCATGCCAGAATATGCTAACATTAAAACATCTTAGCAAATCTGTTTAGGGAGAACAACACATACTTCTATCATTACAAATCCATCCTTGGTAGAAATACTATCTTTGACTTACCAAAATATTGCATTTCAGGTGACAGTAACTTTTCTCCTGCCCCCACCCCTTGGTATCACATTCTATAACTTTGAGTAACACTTCATATTTGTCAATGGCATCCATTTAATTTTCCTTGCTAAATCTATCCTCACACAGATTATACAAATTTATCAGCAATGGACGTAATCACATCTTCTTCGATTTTTCAGATTTAGGCAAAGGAGGAAATAATCTGGATGGATAAAGAGTCAGCTATCACATTGCAAGTACCAGGGATATAATTGACACAAAAGCTTTACGTGTACAATTTAGACAGAAACCTCACTAAAGCGGAAGAGGCCTTATCTATATCATTATTGTTAAGTAAGGATAACTAGGGTTAATGATCAGTTTTTAATGATTAACTTTTTTCTCCATAAATAAGTTTTGAAATGCTCAATAGCCCAAGAGCACTCTTTTGATGGTGGAATGTGAGCCTTCAGAATTTGACAAAGGTCTTGAGGCAAAAGCTATAGTTTTTTACAACCTTTTGACTGTTAAGTTATGATTGTCCCTAAACCTTCAGAGCTGGCATCCACACAAACAACACTTTGAATGTTTTCATTAAATAAAGACATTAAGTGGACATCTAATTAATGATTTTTACACAAAGCAGATTTGACACCTTTTTAAAGATGTGCTGTACGAGGGGATGCAAAGAGGAATAACTCATCAATAAACCATGAGTAAAATCCTAAGTATGATCCTTATCGATCTTTGCTTATGGGTGCAGGCAAAGCTTCAATAGCATCAAGATGTCGTTTTCGCATATGAGATGCCTTGAGTAATCCATTTCTTTAGTGAGGAACATTATTTTTCCCATTTGCAAGGTCATACCTTTTTCATGTAATAGCTTCAATACTTGGGTCAGCCTAAAATTGTGCATTTCACAGGGTCTGCATAAATCACTATATCATCTTGAAAGGCGATCAAACTTATAGATTCCTAAACAAAAAAACATGAGCTTCTGCAAGACTTTAGTAGCTGATGCCAACCCATATGGCATTCTAATATATCTAAATGAACCATCAGGTGCAATGAAGGTGCTTAAATATCTACAATCTTCCTCTAACTCAATTTGTTTCAATGCAGATTTGAGATCTACAGAGGTAAAACATCTTGCTCCATTCAGTTACGCTAACAACTCTTGAATTTAAAGCAGCAGATGACAATTGACCAAACTTTGGGGCTAATTATGACATTGGCGGTCCCACCGCGGGACTGCCAATGCCACAGGGAGGACGATGCCGTCATCCGGCTGCGTCCTCCCTGTCATATTACAATGTTCCTGTGGGGCTGACCGATGTGAAACATTGTATTACGACGTTCCCGCCGGGCTGACTGGTGGGAACACTGCTATGGTATTGGTCTCGGCTCCCTTAAGGGAGCTGCAGCCAATACTGTAGCACACTAGCACCCTGAGAATGCACATTCTGACGGTGCTGAGCAGAAGGGGCCTGTGCCATGGGCATAGGCAGTGCCGGGGCCTCCCTGTGGCCCCCAGCACTGGCTTTCTGCCTGCCTTTCATGGCGGAGTGACCGCCATTGAAAGACTGGCAGAAAGCTGAGTTGTAATCAGCACGATGGTGCTGAGTTCAGTCCCGCCTGGCTAACCACCACTCAGACTGCCGTCTAACCATCAAGAACTGCATTTCTGGCAAAGATGGCAGTCTTCAGGCGATCCTGCCTACCTGAGTTGTAATGTGGCGGTAAGACCACCTGGAGTGCGGCGGTCCGACGTCACCAAAAGGCTGGCAGTCTGAAGATCGCCAGCCTTGTAATGAGGCCCTTTGTTTCTTAAGAGCTCTCAAATCTGCACACAGTCTAAATAAACCAGATTTTTTCTGTACCAGAACTTTGATAGAGACCCATTCAAAGGACTCAACTGCTTTGGTGACCCTTTAATCTAGTAACTATTTGAGTAAAGAACTAAGTTATTTTCTGGCATTCAAAGGTACATCCCTGAGTTTGTGATTAACGAGATAGCATCAGCTTTTAACACAATTCTTTGTGTGAACCCCAACTCTCTGTAGAAAACATCTTTGTACTGAGAAATGACATCCTCAATACCTGGTTCTCTTGCAGTAAATTGGTTCCCAGCTGATGGATCCAGAGCCACTCCCAAATTTCCTTAGTGTCTCTGCCCTAACACAGGTTGTCCATTTCTTGCTACATACATTTTTCCCAAAATAATATTAGGCATGAAAGTAATTGTCACCATAAAATAATATCCCTTAATGCTAATTAACGAATGCCCATAAACTTAAATCTTGAAATCATTGTTTTCCAGATTCTTATTCTTTCACTGTTTCTTGAAGAATAATTCAAATATAAGAGTAAGCAGTGATCGTCAAGTCAATCAGCATTACAGTTTTCATAAAATCAATCATCATTTCAGAGTTGGGTGGTTTGCAAGGATCTATTTCAATGAAATAAACATCACTGATGTGAAGTGACAAAACGTTTTGCTTTTTCAACCAACAATGTGACATTATTTTTACCACTTGTAAACTCTTCAGAGGTTAGAATTGATTTCTTGATTAGAATTTGTTGTGCTGGGATTGAAACATTAGCAAAATGTCCTGATCTCCCACACATATAACAATCTTCTCTCTAGAAATTGCAGGACAAGTTGTCCCACTGAAACGTGGTCCACCACCACAACTGCTGCATTTGCCTTTATTATTATTACTCTGTAATTTAGTTTTGTTCCACTTGTTTTTTTTGTTATTTCATGTCACAACCATTTTCTGTGTATGTAATTCTCTTCATTTAATCACTTGAATGCTTTGGTGTATATTACAGTCCCTTTAGCAACATCAATAACATCTGACAAGGTTGAATTTTTATGTCTATGCCTGATTCTTTTTGTACTGTGGCAATGAATAATACTTTAGTCACAAATGTAATGTTCTGTAATAGGACCACACTGACAAGTGGCTGCTACAAATCCCAAGGAAGCCACCTAATTCTCTAGTGGCCTTGCACAAAAATCCAGTTGCTCCATCACCACATGTGAAATGCTGCTTGAGTCAACAGCTTCAGTACATTCGTCGTATTCCTGAGCCAGCGCACTGTGGAGGAGCTACAGGAGTTAAATGAGGAAATATTTATTGGGTTTTTGTACCAGAAGAATTCATCAGCAGACATTTCGTTTCCTTACTGAAAAGAAAGTATTACCATCAAATGTCACCATATAGTTATGACGTGAACTCAGGCATTTTCTCCATTTCATTGGTTGATCACCAAATGTCTGTAACAGTGAAAGTGGAGCATTGCCACACTGCTGCGTGCAGAGTGTAAACTGAACAAGGAAAAGTTGGCAGCTTTATGTAAGCAGTTATTAACAGATAGAAATGGCGTATTTTTTAAGTCAAGTTGCCAAATAATTTCCTTAACTTTCCGGTAAACACAAAATAAAAACAAATGACTATGTTTGATCCCCGTGCTAGAAATAGCTTTTAATAAGGTTAGTGTGAACCATACACTAGAGATTAAAAGCAGTCTGATCGCAAGTGTGAGATGTTGGGGCAATTAAATTTAAGTCTTGAAATACCAGGGCAATTGGTCGTGTGTGGGTTGATCTACTAACACAGGCAAAAAAAAAAAATATTCGCACATACAGGACGTTGATGCCAGATGGCTCATGTTTAAGATTTGCTCACACAGCTGTCTGACGTTGTGTACGTCAAGGTAGAGTTAACAAAACATAATGGCCAAATTTAAGGGGTGGTTAGGCCGGATGGCTCTGCTTACAGCTGCGAGCGCGCCATTGTGTGCAGCAACATAGAGAGTGGACAGCTGGATGCCTGGAAAGGCAAACAATTGTAGGAAGAAATCCCCGGAAAGGAAAGATTCCAATGCCAAAGCAAAAAGGCGAAAACAAGATGCCGCCACCCAAAAAAATGGAGCAAAAGTACAGCCCCACAGGCAAAATCCAAAGAATCCAGATGAAAGATCGTCAAACAAAATCCAGATGAAAATATTCAAAAGTGTCCTTTAATGAGGCGCGTGGAGACATGACTAAAGACAAGAACATCTCGCAGCCAAATTGAAGTAGTAACAATGCAACAAAGCTCTCTTGGCCAAATTGAAGTAGTAACAATGCAACAAAGATGTTTAAATGGAGTGTCTCCCCAGTGGCAGCGAGGAAGGGTTGACAGCTCAGTGGGCAGAAGGCAACTCAATACCCATAAGGAATGTACTGCAGGCTTGAGGCAACAGAGTGCAAAAGTTTAAAGGGAATCACATAGTTAAAAACAGGTTGGACATACATGATATTTTAAATTGTACTACACGTTAATAAGATTATACTGTAAGTTAAAGTGAACATTACAACTGTAGGCCGACAGGGACCCCATACCGTTGACTTCCACTGTACATTTCACTCTGCTCTCTGTCCAAGACTTCACCTGGAACCCGCCCCCTCTGGAGTGTTTACAGAAAACTCCCAGAGGAGGAATCCTCGCTTCTGAACATGAAATGCGTGTCAGCGCCGCATGCCTAAGGTGCCCTTCAGCTGTAATTGTTGTGCAGAGGTGACAGTAATTCGTGTTGTGCTCTTACGGAGATATAGGACAACCCACTGGTGCTGCCGAGTACATCTTCAGGGAAGTTAATGCCAGTTTACGTCTCCCGTTCTCCTCCTCCATGTCCTCCTGTCTCCACATTTCAGCACAGCGGGAGGTGCCCTAAAGGGCATCTCTTTAAATAGGAGCGAGACTGAGAGACAACTCCTGCAAGCGGTAAAGGCAGGTACGTCATTTAGGGGTAGCTTGGGGTCGCAGCTGTGACCCCTGGCTTGCCCCTTGCGACCCCTGGCACTGTCTTTGCGACCCCTGGCCTCAGAGGTGGCAAATTCAGTGCCAGGAACACAGGGGCAGCTCGTCCTTATTTACGCCACTTGCGGCTCCACTCGCTTTGTTTTCTGTCAATTTGTTATTACACTAATAATGAATAATAAAATATTATTCACTATTAGTGTAATGAAAATGGAGTAAAAAGAGTACATTTACTTGGAATATGCCTTTCTATGGCAACTGAGGTAAGTAAAAAATGCTTTTAAATGTATGTCGTGTGCATGCTTGCGGGTGAGAGTGTGTTTATGTGAAAGTGTGAATGTAAGTGTGACTTTGTATGTATAAGTGTGCGTGAGTGAAAGTGGAGGTCAAAGGGCGTGTGATGTCACTTCCGCTACCCCTGGCATTTCGGTGAATTGATGCTCAAGGGTAAAGGGTGCCTATAAGTTGAATGTAAGCTTATCATGCTTGAAACAGTAGGTAGGCATCATTCTATCTGTTAAGTTACATAGTTTTTATACTGTGCAGATCCACCAATTGCTTGACTCAGTTCTCTTCAGGCCACTGCATTTGTCGGCGATTGTGAATTTGTGCCATCTGCAGACTGAGGTCCCTAGTAAGACAAGTGTGGATTTATATTTAGTGTTACCTTTCCCTGTGGATTTTGGGTCTGATTTACAGTTTGGAGGAGAGGATCATTTAGAGTCCGGCAGACCTTCAGTTTGTCAGGGACAAAGACTCTTCCCGCCCGATGGAGTAATGACTGTCAGAGGTTTAACCGTCTGACTGCCTGCCTGGTTTAGAGTGGGCGGTTGAATGGTCAGTTTTTACTTTCAAATACTGTCATCAAAAACGTGACTGTAAGAGAAAGTAAACAAATTTAAATGACCCCCTAAAGTGTGGGAGAGAATTTCCATGGTGAGAGGGGCCATTTGTTTTTTTTTATTTTCAAAAAGAAAAATCCGCTATGGGATTTTGCTTTTGAAAGCAGCAAAACACATTGAATGTGTGCAGGGTGGCACTGCCATGTTGACAGGAATTGCCTTGACTCTGGTTCCTGCCAATGGTCAGAGATGTTCCCTGGGCTAGCTAATATTTTTAAATTCGGATTGGGGTTACTCGATGGGGGCGACCGAATATGTTACTCCATCACCCTGACCAGGTACAATCCACCATACTCCGATATCTAACTCAGGCCCTTAGTTTTGAAGGGGCATGATCCTACAAGCTGACGAGCGTCTTTTTATGTGGAAGGTGCTTCCAGGTTGTCTCTGCAGGGAGAATCCCATGTCAGCAGTTTGGTCAAATCCATCAACTTGAGGTCTTGTCAGGTCTTATTTTGAACAAGTTAGTTTCTAGATCACTTCCCACTCTATGTGAATTGGTAGATGGAGTGTATCTGGCTGATTTCCTTGTTGACATGATTTGGGCTGGTGAGCAGGGAGTTGGCCTTAGTGAGTGGGCTTTAGCTCTGTTGTCAAGGAAGGCTGATCTCAGAGGTAGTGTTGTTGCTTCTAGCAGAACTCTTGCATAAGCCTAATCTCACTCTTGTTCCCTGATCCTGTCTCTCTCTGTCCATGTCTCTTGCGCTCCAGGATCCTGGGAAGGATTGTGCAGGCTGTGTTTGTGCAGATGGATGCCATGCTCAACTGATGCACGCTAGCGGTACAGCTCTCTTGGGCCTTTCGTGGGCATGTAAAAGGGTTCTGACTGAACTGTCCTAGGCCCTGACATCAGCACTGGGGTTCTCAACATTTCGCCTTAGTAATTCTTTTTGGGATTCCATGTGGATTCCGAGTGGGTTTCTATTGGTTACTTAAGGAAAAGCCATAACTATTAATCTGAGATAGATACGGTCCTTCCAGATCAATGTTGGACATCCCTACATAAACCATATAACAGACTGATGATTGAGACTCATGTTGGGCGCCCATACAAGGTCCAGATACTACTGTGCCAGTGGAGTCCTTTAGATAGATCACAGGCATAATGTGGGTGGTCTCAGCTTGTGTCTGGTACATATGCCTACAAATTGTATCATGGTCTACTCTCTTTGGGTGTAATCAATAATGGGCGAGTGTCCCTCACCTGAGAAAGTGGGATGTTGGGAGTACAGAGCAACCACCAGAAAAGCTACTCATGATGTCTGCTGATCAAATTGCAGACTATTCCCTAATGATGTTTCTCATGCTCAATTTCTAGCCTGTTGCAAATGTTCCTCCTGTAATTGGGAAATCGAAGCTCGCTGCTGGAAAGGAGAGCTGTGGGCTAACACAGGCACGTATCATTCCATTTGTACCTGAGTCAGTTTGTGTTACAGTGTGGGCCTTTTCCTTGTGTCAACAGATGTCAACTGCCTGTTTAGGACTATGAGTGGTTCTGGATGAACTATACTCCAGCACTGGCTTTCCTCTTGAGGGGGGTGATCATGGCGGTGATGATTCTAAAATGGATCACAAACACTCAGTTTAACACTAGTCAAGCTTATGTAGTAAGGGATATTTTATTAGTCATCGGTCTTGGTTGCATGCTGGACTTTCTTTCACGTTTCCTGTACTAGTGCGACTACATTGAAACTTTGAACTCAAAGTAAATTAAATCTCCACAAAATTATCTCTTTGCATGTACTAGGAAAGGGAGTATGACCCGGGAGCTGGCAGTATTTGTGTTCTGCTATCCCACAGGTGCAGCATACCTTTGATCTATTGTACAGCCAGGGGGCAAGTCAGATCCCTGCAGCCCCTGCGACGGAGGGGGTCCCGCACCCCAGCACTTAATTTGTGCTGGTGATTGCTGGTGCTCGGATTCAGCACTTATTTCTAAACATTGGCATGTATTTATAGGAAACCACCACTTGGTGGCGCTTTATTTGTATTTGTAATCAAAGGACATTAGTAAAGAATTTCTCCTACTTAATATATCTTAAAAAATTATAAGACATGTACTTTAACCTGCAGTTTAAAGTGATTTGTGGGTTGTGCCCACTGCAGTGCACTCATGTGTAATACCTTAGGCCTTACCACTTAATTTTTTCAAATTATGCACTGCCCCATCCTTCAGCGGGCCACCATTCAGCCTGAAGCCTAGAGATATCTCTGAGTTATGGAAATCTCAGATGCCCCTCATCACATTCTGAAGGAGGACTACATTACTTTGTTTTAGACCACTGTGTATGGCTTATGCATAGTGTCAGTATGTGTTCTAGCTATTGATTAGTCTACCACATCTTTACAGATTTGATATTCAACAACTGATCATCTTTCCTTATTCATACATTCTGCTGTCTTCGTCTGATTCTCCACCTCCTAACTGCTGCCATAAACAAGCTGGCATAAATATCCTGCCTGTTGGTCATCTGTGGGTTTGTAGAGTCCAGTGGTGGGACACCTTTGTGATAGTCGGCACAATCTTGCTATTTAAGCCACTTTGTGATAAGATCAACACTTTCTTGTGTAAGAGTTGCCAAGATTGTCTTACCCTGAATGTGCACAGTAGCACACATTAACCTCTCATTTGTTGAGAACCTATTTTACCCTTTTTTTCATCCCAAAATGTATGGAAAACCTAATAGCTAGAATTGCCCAACTGCAGATCATTTGGTCATACCAATATATGAAGAAACAAGGGCACTGACCGCGGCAATTCGATGAAATTCAAACATGCTTGTATAGCCCAGGGGACTTCTATAACCCTCCAGGGGCCGCCTAGTGTTAGAATCCACCAGGTCACTTATGAAGTTCTAATCAACCAAACAGCCAAGTTTTTAATAACTTCCTAAAGGAACATTCGTCCTCAGTCATCCTGAACCTAGTGAGCAAATTGAATATTATTGTTATTGAAAAGGGGGGTGGTGCTTAGCGATGACCTGCCCATCTCAAAATGGAGGGGTGGAGCAAGACTTCCTGAATGGTTGTTAAACTCCCAATAGCTCCATCGGAATCCTGCGCATAGTGGCAGCTACCTCTCCTCTCTTGTACCCACTAGGAAGCCTAAGCAGTGATGTAGCCAGTGCTTCCGGGGCCCTCGTGCAAGGAAGGAAATAGGCCACCTGCCTGCTGTTTGAATTCTAAAATACAGCAATAATCTGGGTTTAGTGGACCTCCTGGGCCTCTGGGCCCCAGTGTCGTGACACATGTGTCACCAATGAAAGTTTCACCCCTGGAGCTTCCAGAGAGGTGGGCGGGGTTTGCTCTAGTGTCCTCTCAAACAACTATCAACGACACGTATTTACTGGACAGTGGGGGCTGTCAGGGCATGGAGGGACACCAGTCACAGGGGTGTCTGCGCTGATACCTAGTCCCACATTACAAATAGGGCTCAATTTCCATGTTTGCGTCATGGCGCACCTTAAAGCAGGTGTGCCGGGTGCAAACATAGAAAGTGCGCCCTATTAGACAGAATGCGCTGCCCTCAGGATTACCGCGATCTCGTGCTGCCCGCCGGCACACACATTCTAGAGAAATACGGAGCAGCTGTTTAAAAACTGTTCTGTTTCTCTGTGCAGGCGGCAACCCACCTTCACTTTCAAAAGGGATTAGAGATCCCATTGCATGCGGGTGCAGTGAGTGACTGCACCTGCCTGCAAGGGGATGTTTGGGGGGGATCCATGGGACCCCTTTTAACCCTCCAGAGATCCACCTTTTTGTGGCGCACTTTCAATGCGCCTTCTAAAGGCATGTTTGTCTCAACACTCATGTTTGTCATTAATACGCTGCAGGCTCAGAGGCAAAGATATTCCCTCATTTGCATGGGGCCACGACCCAAACAAATGAGGGAAAGCCCTCTAATGATAGCCCTGGTGCTATTTTGGCACCAGTGCTATCTGTATTACTAAGGAAGGGGCTGCACAAGCATTTGCGGCCCCCTTCTGTAATAACAAAGGGCCAGATGTAGCAAAGTTTTTTACCCATTCTGTGTCTATGGGAAAAAGTGTTCGTACATATCGCCCAAAGTGCATAAAGCGGGTGCAAATGCCCATTACGCCCCAGAGCACTTGTGTAATATGGCCCCTGGTGTCCGCACATTAGCGCCATCTTGTGTTGGGCTGCCGGTCAAAAGCTGGGAGGACCAGCGCCAGAGCTAACCTCTTAATTCCCGAAAACAGCACCAAAGGGTTGTACCCTGCACTGTGGCCAGGGTCGGGTTGGATATTCTGAAGGACCTGGGGGATGAATGAGTTGTCCCTAGGGCTGGGACTGATGTTAATCTGCCGGCCCCACAAGGCATGGTAGCACCGCGTTAAAGGGACTTGCGTTTTCCTGTACTTCTAGGAAGGCACTGGTTAACAGTGATGTCACTTGTGTGTGTGTGTGTGTATTTACTACACAAAGATAAGGATATGTACACCTAGTCAGATTTACACATTTTAAGCAAACGTGCATGCACACGCGCCCGCACATACGCGCGCGCACACTCTCTTATACAGTGTCTCGTCGCAGGTGACCCCGCTAGTTGTATCGTGGCCCGTTGTCTGCCCCCCTCTGAAACCCCTTCTAGAGCCGCAAATGCGTTATGCTCCACTGAGATATGTAAATCTGGCTTCCTAGCAGGCCCTACTTTACATATTTGCGGCTGTGAGAAATTGAAGCAGACAGTTTCGATGAGCGGTAGATGAAGTGATTATGAGGGCGCTTGCATGTGATGCAGTTTCAATCCTGCGATTCCGCGCTTCCTGCTTTATTAAAGCCCTCAGGTGCCGGGGCGAAGGGATTGAACGCGTTAACCCTTGCACTGCTCTCGTGCCTCAGCAGCAGGTCAGCTTCTGAGGGAGTCTGTGTGTAGAGAGGACACGGATGGGCAAGGAGCGAAGAGACTCTCTGTGTGCAGTGCTGCTAGCTGTTTTTATACTACATTTTCATATATTTCTTCATAGGGGCGCCCGGATTATACAAGCTTTTGCAATGCAATAGGTCTCGCATTTGCTTGAGCTAGAGCTGGATTTGAATTTGAATTTATTAATTAATTAAATGCTTGGTTAATCCAAACCATTGCATCGTCTATACCACACACATAGCTTAATACATAAGTCATATAAAAGAAACCATAAATCATTTAAAATGCTATCTGTAGAAGCCCTTATGTTCCTTAATTAAAATCAATATGCTTACATAAAATTCTGTTACCATATCCATTATAATTATACTCCCAGGAGTGATTTGTGTAAGGGCAACCAGACTTAACTAAAAGATTTATTGACTGAGGCCCATATAAGGAAGAACAGCTATGCGGCCAATAACCCACATTACCAGTGAGCCTAAGATTTAGACAAAATATAAGAACTGCCAATACACCAACTCATATTGCACCATCAAATGGGATTAAATTGATTTGGGCGTCCAATTTTTTTGAAACCTGACTTAAAAATGTAATTGGTCTGGAATTCAGCATGGTGTCTGAAGAACTAAAACTAACGATCACCGCGTGCCTGCATGTGCGTATGACTCTATGGTTAAAGGCAACCTTAAGATATTTTCTATCTTCTTGCCTTAAACCTTGACATATACAAATCAAATGTAGTAGGTTCCCGACCCTGCTTCCACATAAAAGGCAAGGAGAATTAATATCAGAGCCTACCCGTGGGGCATAGTTTAGGCCCCCTGGAAAAAGACCAATCGATATTTGGTAAATGAGTCTTTTTCTATTCTTGACCAGCCCAAGTCCAAATACGACTGACGTTTTAGAGTTTTGTACCCATTTACAATAGCCTAAGCATGAGATCTACCAGCAAAAAGACTCTTATCCACAGTTAAAGATTTTCTTTTCACGGTACGGTTAATGATTGATTTAAAAGCACCAAGTGGTAAAGACTTTTCCCATAATGAGCGGGCCCCCAGATTGTCAAGGGCCTGGTCTAAATATAACCGTGATGGGGCTCTTGGGTTCATACTAATCTCTTTTCAGAGCGCTTGACTTAGCCCATTTCCCTTAGCTTGTTGTACTTGTTTCCAGACTTTAATGTATGCACCCTGTCTTGCAACTACTTGGTTCGAGCCTAATTTGGGCCTGAGAGGCTTTCCTTGGGAGATGGAAAAGAGCTCTAAAGACTTTCCCAACTATCTGGTTCAAAATAATAGCGTCCCTACCTCTCAAAGCTTTGCTCCCATAGGTGACACTTGGGATTAGTTTGGCGGTAATCACTTGTAGCAGTGGTCTGTAGTGATCTTAGTAGGGTACGGAAAGCGAGTAACAGGGTGTTTCCTTTTTGGGTTAGGTCAAGTTTCTGGGGAGAAAAGGACCTCATCTCATCAAATAGAACCTCCAAGTACCTATAAGTTTTAACTTGCTCAAGTATGTGGACTTGGAGGTACCACTTATTTATTTATTTAATCTGTTGTTTATTACCATGGTTTTTTTCTTCTTCTCATTTATTTCCAATCTGTTTATTACTGAGAATTCAGACAATGTCACTATCACTGTAACGTCACCAATCTTGGGTGGTGAGCATTCACCTCATCTAGCAGGGAGGACAAGTCCGATACAAAGAGGTTGAAGAGGTAAGGCGCAAGCACGCAGCCTTGTTTTAGGCCGCATTCAGTCCCAATTTTCCTTGATAAGAAGGAGCCATCCCCAATTTTCATTCTAACCCATTTATCTGTGTATAGCATTTGTATTGCTTTCAATAGCTTCGCCGAAATACCCCAGGAGGCTAATTTTGCCTATAACTGGATACACTGTACCAAATCGAAGGAGGATTTGAAATCCACAAAGCATAACTGCAGGGGTTGTGTTTTCTGTTTATATTTGTCTATAATGGTGGTGAGTGATAGAATGTTTACAGCTGTTTCTGGACCTTTAACAATGCCTGTCTGATTATTTGGGATAGTATTGATTCCTTCTGCTCAATCTCGGAGATCTTCCAAAAGGGAGCCAGCATAGTATTTTGATTCCGAGTCGGTTAGAGTAATTAGGCGATAATTATCGCGGTTGGTACGGTAGTCACCCTTAAAAATTGGGTGAATAATGTCCCCCTTCCAAGAGTTTGGAATAATTTGGAGCTCCAGTGTGTTGTTATAGACCGCAACCAGCCTCTCTGTCCAGAAGCCTGAGTTTGTTTTCTAGAGGGCATTTGGGACCCCGTTTGGGCCAGGTATCCCGCCCTGCCTGCTGTTATTGATGAGTTTGGTAATCTGAGCAACGGAGAACATTTGTTCATTTTATTCATTAAGCCTGTGACAGGTTATCTTATCACAGATTAACTGGCCATGAGTCCTAATGGCCTCCCAGAGCAGAGGACCGCTTCTTGGCAATTTTTATCTTGGTTAAAATATTGGGTTAAAAAGTCAAACCAAGATGATTCGGAAAGATCTGAACTGGGCAGAATTGTGGGGGCTTTGTTTAGGTTGTTTATCAGTGTCCAGAATACTTGAGAGCTCTTTTGTGTCCTTAAAAATAGGGCCTTTGCCCAAAAGTCCTGACTGTTCCTTGCTTTTTCCTCCCATATCTGTCTCCGATATAAGCTATTTATACTCTTTAACTCTGTATGTATGTAGGGGTCAAATGGATGCTTTTTTGCCAAGCTTAATAATCTATTCCTCTTCTTCCTTAGTTGCTTAGTGACAGCTGTTGCTTTTATAAATTCTCTATTTCTTATATTTTCTCGCGTATAGCACTGGTGAGGTTTATGGAAAGTCTCAGATAAAAACGTGGTTGGGAACTCCTCCAGGAATACTGACCATAAGATAATTGGATTGTCAATTGGATCGCATATGAGTTTATTGAATAGTGCCTTTGAGTTTTGTTACCAATAGTCTCCATTGAATCTCCGCACCATCGGGGTTTCTTATTATTGGTGGAGACCAGGTTCGTGGAAGAGGTTGCAGATGGTTTGTGCTTAGGATAACTATGACTGATCTCAATACTTTGCAGACCATTGTCAGTTAGCTCTGTCGTTATAATACAATAAGAGGAGACTAAGGTTACAAGCGGCAACGTAACCCGTGCATGATCAATTAGGGATTGCCTTACAAAGGCGTAACAGGTGGCCGCAGGAGGGGTATCTTGTGGATACCTACTGGTCAGAATTCTAAGATCAAGCGCCTCCAGATTCTTAATCAAACTAGCCGCCTTAAAATCTGTAGTGCTGCTACCTATATTCCCTAAAGATTGCTGTGGGACTGACCATTTAAGGTCCTGCTGCACAATATGTTCCTCTCTTTCATAAGGTTGCAATAGTTTCATATTAAAATCCCCTGCAATTAATAGCTCTGGGGTATCTGGTTCTTGGAGCCCTGCTAAAATTACGTCGACAAATTTGGAGGACAGAAGCTTCTTAGAGTGAATATCAGGATGTACATAAACATTTATTATCAGAAGGGGTCTCCCTATCGTTTTATACCAGTTTGACACTCTTACTACCATGAGGTCTGCATGTTCTTCTTTTAGCTGTATACAGGTTACTCTCAACCCAACCGCAATAAATATCGCCAAGCCTCCCCTCAGGCGACCAAAATTCTTTACCTTATTAGCTGGAGAAAAAAAGCCCAGGTAACCATCTATTGTAAATGGTTTTAGTGCCCAGGTCTCCTAAAGCAACACAATTTGAAAATCTTTTAATAGGGTTAGATCCTTACGTTGATTATTAGCTCTAATCCCTTTTATAGTCCAGGAACAGATTTTTAAGAAATGGAGAGCAGCTGAGAGCCATCCTAAGTTTAATTGGCCAGATCCCCGCCCCTTGTCCAGTGTATAGCTTAATGGGTGGTAGATGGCCGGTGTGGAATTCCCAATTGCAGTTTTCAAAATTGTATAGGGTTTTTGAGCTTTGTTCTTTGCAGTGATTTCTGCCGCCCGATTACCTGGATCCAAGGGTTCAGGATAACTGATCTGTTGGGGGATTTATAAGTAAATTCCCCATTTATGAAAAACATTTTTCTCCTTAAAGACCCTATTGGAGACATGTGATGAAGACCAAGTCACCAAAGTGGATTCTCGGGTGGAGCTGTATGCCGACCCTACAGGGACTACAAATTCTATATAATCAATATCTACCGATTGGATATTTTCCAATGGTGGTATTGCTCGCAGAAGTGTTAATATATTCCCACTATTTAAAATATCTTGTGGGCGCCTAGTCTGGTATCTTGGTATCTTGGAGAGAAAATTATCTTATTTCCACTACCAGGCGAATCCTGCCGACAACCCTACAATATTAGGTCCTGATTAGTTTCACTCTCTTGACCCTATTGGTAATTCGTAGTAATGAGTGGAAATCTTTCTCTACCATTCGGTGGCTGATGTTCTTGTCCCGAACCTTTGTCTGAGCTAGTTATCATACTCTGCTCCATAGTGGGCCTTAAGTGGCCTCCCCCTCCCTGGGACTCAAACACAGGGGGGGACGTTATTCTGCCTGCTGGTCCACTTTCCCTGTTTACAATGGCATCTATTGTAGAGTCTGCTGCTACAGAACCTTTTTCAACAACCTTGCTTTTAAGATTCTCTCTTTGCCCCTCTTCTGTCCTAAGTTTGGAGGTCTTCCCCCCCCCGGACCTTGGTACGCTTGTACGTTCTTTTCACCGTAGCCTATGGTTTCCAAAATAGGTACGGCTCCTGCCTCCTCTAATTGTGGAGTATACTCAATAGGGACTGGGGAATGATGTCCACCTTTGTGGGTGTTAAATAATGGATACATCTTAGCCTCTGAGGTACTGTTCTTGTTTTTTGTATAATTTTTGAAAATGTTTTCCCCTTTCTCGAATTCGCTACTTGTGAAAATTGGTATACTTATCGTGGTGTCACCGGTGACCCCCTGCTCACCCTTCAGCTTTTTCCTGTCTTTCTTTGTTTTTTCCTCTGCCTTTTGGTTGCCGGTAATTTTAATGCATTTTGGGTTTGGATCTTGAATACCATGGGGAAAGGTAAAGAAAGGGACAGTGGGGTCTGACTAAGTAATCCTTCTCTGGATTCTGATACTTCTTTTACTAGTACCTTTAAGATATCTTCACTTCCTGAGCTTAGGTTCGCCTTCACTACGTCTTGGTCCATTATATCCACTCCCTCCCTTTCACCATTTGTCCTACCCCTCTGTTCTCCCACATTCCGCCCTGTTTCATCATTCTTTCTTTCCAGGGTAATACGTTTGGCTTTGAAGTCAGACATCAGAATGCTTACAACCTCTGGGAGAGCAGCTAATTTGCTAATTATTGGGGCACAGGTACATTCGTGCTCTATTGTTTCCGCATAGTTCTGAGCTCGTTTAATCAAGGTATTGAGATCTGCCAGTTTTTGATCAATCCCTGAGAAAGATTGTGCCATTATATTTAGCAAGTCCACCTGCAGTCCATTTTTGTATATTGATAGGACAAGGTGTCCATGGCTAGTTGTGAAGTTTCACAAATCTCTATGCCCTTTCTCTTTGGGATAGCCATGTTTTGGGGATTCCGTTAGGTCACTCCCTATTGCAATTCTTTGTTCCCGAGGGGACAAATTCATCTGATTGTAACCCGTGCTGATCTGCGCTATAAGTAGCGTGTTTTTGGGCCCAGATGGGGAACCAGTTTTATGATCGATGAGTAGACGTTCACCTAAGCCCTGTTGGGTGCCTCTCTGACAGTCATTGACTTGACTCCTGCTGCCCACGCTGGGGCTCGGGCCCCGGTTTCCAGAAAGTAAGGGGCAATAGACTGTTGCTTTTCACAAGCTCTTACACCATCCCTCAGTTTCGAGTTTTCCAAGGTCATTGCCTTCTTGATGATGACATTCACCTCGAGGGGAATCAGGTCTCTTCTCTTCAAGGAGTTTTTAGGACTGTTATGGAGATGGAGCAAGGGACCGTGATCTCAAAGTGAGTAGGTCCAAATCACTGATTGATCCCCAATCATTTTCTTTACTGGCTGTTTTTTGGAGTGAAATACCCAGGGGGAGTTTTGCCCCCTCCTTGTCTACTTCCGATTTGATTTGGTCCCCTTGACTATATTCCAAATTGCACCCAGTTGAATCGTTTATATATGAAGAGATCGGTATGTAGCATTGCCCTTGGGTCTTGAAAAACTGAAGAATGGAAGATTTTCCATGGACACTTGTTGACACCCTTGAGCCACATCTGAGCCAACATTCTCCCATTTTCCATATTCAAAGCTACCTTTGCTTTTTATTGGGGAGATAGGATGAGGAAGGGCGCCTTTACTTCCTCCCGAAACATATGTGTAATAGGAGAAATCAAGGTCAGGCACTCTTCCACGGTCTTTTTTGATCGCTTGGAGTGCACATTTTGCAAGATGGGGGGTTTGTATTTCCTCTTACTTCTTTTTGCTGGAAGGGGAGATGCCCTCTTTTTCCCTGATCGCATTCTCCCAAGTGGGGAAGGGTAATTCTTACACTGGGGTTTCCTTCTGAAGTAGCAGTTTTTACAGGCTTCTCGGAATTCTAGTTGTGCTAAAATGCACCGCCACACCTCACCACCTTGCGGTCAAGGGGCACGAGCACTCAGGAGGTCAATTAGTTAAGGAGGGATGGAGGAAATGAAAGGAGTTTGTTGTTATTTTGTTATTCCCACTCTTCCTGGTTGCAAGCTGGGCCCCTTAGCAGGGACCGCTTCCGCATCCACAAAGCACGGGTCAACACATCAACCCCCTGAGGGATCTATACCCCCTTTAAGCTTTATGTCCCATTATGATCACAGTCACTGCCGCACTAGCTCCTCCTTGGGCACTTACCCTGCCATGCCGAAATCTCCGATTCTCCAGTTCCAGTTCTCCCCACGACTCAGTGCTACAAGTTGCCCCGAATCTGTTCCCCTCTTCTCCTCCGAATCACAACCGCCCGACTCTGCAGAGAAGACCACAGGATCGCAGTGCTTCTGCGGGATCCTTACCTGAGTGGGAGGTGAGCCAGAAAGAGGCGTGTAGCTCCAGGCGTAGCTCGGGCGCCAGGCGCCAGGCAGGCAGAGGACAGGCAGGTTGACGGACCGTGGGCAAGCAATTAGCAGGGAGTAGAGGGCAGAAGGCAGGAGGGCCAGAGAGAGGTACGTAGCTCCAGGCGCCAGGCAGGCAGACAATAGGCAGGTGACAGGCAGCAGGCTAACACAAGCTGACATAAAGCATGCTGACGGGCAGTGGGCAAGCAATTCACAGGGGCGGAGGGTGGAAGGGTGAGGGCAGAATGGCCAGATGACGAACGGGTGAGGCGGAGCAGCCGGGGAGCATCAGTTTCTTTGCAACTCCAATCGTCCCGACGGGTCTCTGAGTTGTTAGTGAGGACCTTCAACAAGGCAGAGACAGAAGGGCAGTAATACTGCTTGAACATTCCATCCACTGAGTGCACAATATTCAGTTTGGT
Source organism: Pleurodeles waltl (assembly GCF_031143425.1). Classification (NCBI taxonomy): domain Eukaryota; kingdom Metazoa; phylum Chordata; class Amphibia; order Caudata; family Salamandridae; genus Pleurodeles; species Pleurodeles waltl. The sequence continues at coordinate 959,485,102 of NC_090443.1, forward strand.
TGGAGATCTCTCCTAGAGGGCACTGGACACACAAGAAGCAGGAGGCAGGCTCTTCTTCTATTATAGCTTTCCTAAACCCAGGGGAGCAGCTCTTAGTGCACACCGAGGAAGGAGCCCCTTCTTTCCTTTACTCAAGCCAAGCTGGCTCCTTACTAGAGATATTAGTTTTCTGTAAACACAAATGTGTCTTAAAGATACACACTAAAGGGCTGCAGGTGGCTACTGGCATTGTAAATTCATATCTGGACTTTTCTTGGCACATCACTTGCTCAACCCTGCCTCATAATTTTGTATTTTCCTGACATATAATTCCAGGGGCCCTGCATATAACTAAAGCACTTCCATTTATCGTCTTCCTCTATCTGCAGCCAAAAATGAAAATGTTGCCATTTAGCATCCTAATTTAAATCTGCCATGCTAATTCCAATAGAATACCACCCCACCATCTGAGTTGCTGGCTGGCTAACACAATTCCCCCCCAAAAAGACACAAGACAGCCACAGAGGAGTGAGAGAAATAAACTAGAAGGCTCACCCACACATATCAAGAGTGTTCAAACAGTCATAGTGTAACAAGGATGTTAAGTTGGCCTAAATCATGGTCATAATTGCAATAAGGAGAGATTATTAAAATATATACAATCATCATGTAAACCCAATAAAAACCTTTATCAGAAATGAACTTTTGGCAAAAGACTGTAATGCTCAGAATAGCTCCTAGAGGACACCACAATGAAAATAACATTTGTAAGTAATTTTGTAATATAACCATATAGTTAGCACCTACAGGGTATAACCACATGAAAAAAATGTCGGAAAGTAATGCACTATAACCATATATGTAACCCCTAGAGGGCATAGCGTATTACACATGTTTAGGGTCAGCAGGCCTACTGCAATGATATTAGAAAAAAGGCCCTTAAAACACAAATTTCTTCCAGTTGTAAAACAAAAGTTCCAGCCTTGAGAGAGCTTAAACCGACACTGAATGATGGGAGGGGTTATTATTTTGGGGTCCCCATTAACCTAGTGTGGGGACCCAGGGATGATGTAGACAGAAAGAGCACATTGTCCTGAACATGTTGGTGGTGGTTCCATTGTCCTAGCACCACTAGAGGCTGAGTAATGAGCAAAAACGTTTTCTAAAAGTAATGGCCTGCAAACCATTATGAGCGAGTTTCCAGAGTGCACTGAGTATTGTAGTATCAGCTCTCCCGCTGTGTCGGGAGAGCCGCTTTGAGGATTTCTGTGTTTTTTTTACGTAAAGAATTTATCAATTACAAGTGTTTTTGTGAAACCTATGGAGCGTGAAGGGGAGAGCCAAAAGAAATAATTCTGATTTGGTAACAGTGTGAACAATGTGAGCAGTGCTTCAATACCACCGATGGAGTTCGCACTGTTCTGTGCTGTTCACGCTGTGAGGGCGATGGCCACTATGGAACACGAAGGGGAGAGACAAAAGAAAAAAATAGTTCGCCCACGCTGAAGTATATCGACAATTGTGCAATAATCCATGTAGCAGGCTGAGTCTACAAGGCAGTAAGGCTCCCCGAGGCGGGCCAAACATAAAGCATTTACCAATTACATCATGGGATTTTTGAAAGGCAAGCCCACGAACGAGTGAAAGTGGTGGGCATGAGATCAGTGTGGTTAAAAGCCAACAGAATACTTACAACAGGTTGAAAAGCGCTTGCGCGCTCGACCTAAAAGACGCATTGCTGCCATTTTAAATGTGAAAATCGCTATACAAATGCTGATAACTTAAACATGAAAATTATACAACTGCACTCTTTTTTAAATTTTTTTTTTTAGGTTTACATTTTTAATCTTGAAGACTGGTACTGGTGGTTTTGATCCTAGGTTCGGTACTTGACCATTCATTGTGTGATTCTGAGCAGATTATATAATCTCCATGTGGCTAACTCTAAATGTAATGTTAGAAAAAATTATAGTGGCTTTTTGTAACCATTCTGCTGACCATTAACCAATGTACCACCTTGTTACTACATACATAGGTGGTCATTCTGACCCTGGCGGTCTTTGACCGCCAGGGCGGAGGACCGCGGGAGCACCGCCGACAGGCCGGCGGTGCTCCAATGGGGATTCCGACCGCGGCGGTAAAGCCGCGGTCGGACCGGCACCACTGGCGGGGTCCCGCCAGTGTACCGCGGCCCCATTGAATCCTCCGCGGCGGCGCAGCTTGCTGCACCGCCGCGGGGATTCCGACCCCCCCTACCGCCATCCAGATCCCGGCGGTCGGACCGCCGAGATCCGGATGGCGGTAGGGGGGGTCGCGGGGCCCCTGGGGGCCCCTGCAGTGCCCATGCCACTGGCATGGGCATTGCAGGGGCCCCCGTAAGAGGGCCCCTACATGTATTTCACTGTCTGCTGCGCAGACAGTGAAATACGCGACGGGTGCAACTGCACCCGTCGCACAGCTTCCACTCCGCCGGCTCGATTCCGAGCCGGCTTCATCGTGGAAGCCTCTTTCCCGCTGGGCTGGCGGGCGGTCTGAAGGCGACCGCCCGCCAGCCCAGCGGGAAAGTCAGAATTACCGCCGCGGTCTTTCGACCGCGGAACGGTAATCTGACGGCGGGACTTTGGCGGGCGGCCTCCGCCGCCCGCCAAGGTCAGAATGAGGGCCATAGTGTCTAGTATATTTGCTATTTTACAAGCCTTTGTTACTCAGTTTATGCAAGCACACCCAGTCATACAGCATTTTACATGGATCATGTCTAATGCCACATAGTGTGTGTAAACACACCCTAGTTACACTCCACATTACTCAGTCCTGCTGTTACATAGTTTGTGCCTACCAACCCCAGTCAAACACCATGTTACAGGGATTCTGCTCTTAAGCAGTGTGCACCAACACACCCAAGTCACACAGCATAGTAAATGGATAATGCTGTTACAGGACGTGAACACAAATCCAATAAGTTGCCAAAAAACTTTACATCCTGTGATTCTGGGCAAATCACTTAGGGGGTCATTCCAACCCCGGCGGTCAAGGACCGCCGGGGCCGGGGATGCGGGAGCACCGCCAACAGGCTGGCGGTGCCCCGCAGGGCATTCTGACCGCGGCAGTTTGGCCGCGGTCAGAAGAGGAAAACCGGCGGTCTCCCGCCGGTTTTCCGCTGCCCTGGGAATCCCCCATGGCGGCGCAGCTTGCTGCGCCGCCATGGGGGCTTCCGACCCCCTCACCGCCATCCTGTTCCTGGCGGCTCCGGCCGCCAGGAACAGGATGGCGGTGAGGGGTGTTGTGGGGCCCCTGGGGGCCCCTGCAGTGCCCATGCCAATGGCATGGGCCCTGCAGGGGCCCCTGTAAGAGGGCCCCACTTTGTATTTCAGTGTCTGCTTTGCAGACACTGAAATACGCGACGGGTGCCACTGCACCCGTCGCACATACCCACTCCGCCGGCTCCATTCGGAGCCGGCTTCCTCGTGGGGAGGGGTTTCCCGCTGGGCTGGCGGGCGGCCTTCTGGCGGTCGCCCGCCAGCCCAGCGGGAAAGCCAGAATGGCCTCCGCGGTCTTTCGACTGCGGAGCGGCCATATGGCGGCTCCCTCCAGGCGGGCGGCGACTGCCGCCCGCGGGGGTCAGAATGACCCCCTTAATCTCCTGGTGCCTAAAAAAAGAAAAAAAAAATGTGACCTTGTGTAATGTAACTGGTGCTCATGTGACGCTGTCCAATACTTTTGGGTTGAGTTTGCACTGTATAAAACTGCAAAAAAAGATACAGGAATTAGCAATGGTGTTTTAAAGTTAAATTAGAATGAGAGCATTATTAACACATTTTACATTACTTATTTTGTGTTCAAACATAGATATTGCAAACAAAACTGAGAGAGTACATTGGCAAGTGTTATATAGTTCCTATGAATCAAGTAGTATTGTGTATCTGGTCAACATAAACATCAGAGTATAGGGGCTCAGTCCTCATATACCATCAGGAAATGTTGCCACAATTCCTGTCTAGCTCACAGTGTCTTGTCTGAACCCCTAAACAGACCAGGGTACCAGATGGGTTTTGCAACCTTGAACATGACTATTCAAATTCCCACGGAAATTGTGGAAACAGATCTACCCTTTTGTTGTCACTCAGAGTACCCAAGATTAGACAAATGAAAGATGTAAAAATGTCTTTCAGAGCATTTATTGCAACAGTCTCATTTTTGCATAAAAAACATGAGATGCGATTATTAGGCAAACGAGACACAGCATGATGACCAGCATTACAAAGATGGTGAAAAAGATAAACAATTCAACCATGGTTTTGTTATTGTGTTTGTACACTCCTATCTGTAACCACATTAACTGCGGAGAGCATAGAGGGAGCACCCTTTACCAGATCTATTGGGAAAATCTGACCCCCCACACTTGGGTAAGATGTACTGGGAAGCCAGAAAGCCGGTCCTGTGTAGTGCAGGCTACCTGTCCTGTGCAGGGTAGAGGTCAAAATTCAGGATCAGCATCAGAGTTAGCCAAGCTGCATCTCGGGCCTGCGTGCTAAGTTCAAGGATCGACCCAGTGGAAGTGCCCTTCTACTGCATATGGACAGAGGCAGTTTTTATAACACAAGCACCTTCCGTGTCACACTGTCAGAGGTGCAAGCTCGATGCTCTGATTTGTCTACAAACGGGGAGCTGTGTCCAAGGACAATCAGAATGTTCAGGCATCATGTTCTGTGTGCCCAGCCTTTGAAAGAGTGTACAGATTAGATGGCTTACTAAGAACGAGCAACATGTGCAGTGATTTCTCAGTACATGCCCACTAAACGAAAAGCCATGTCAAAGGTTACTGACAGAAAAGAAATGCTTAGTGGAAAAATCTGCATTTGAAAATGAAGGCTCTAAGCAGGCCCTAAGTTGCTTTACCACACAAGATTTTATCAATTTTTAGGCCTCATCTGCAGCAGCGCATGTGCTGTCACGAGAGATATTGCAAACAACAAGGGGCTTGGAGTCTGCCCATTGCATAATATTTGTTAGCTTCATTGTCATGCTTATTTTCTGAACTCTAATAATCCAGCGCCTGCTGGCTTCACCTCCTCTTCTTTTGGCTGGAGCACGGACCAAGCACCTATTGCTTCAGGTTGTCGTTCTGCTGATTGCGCTATGACTGGGGTACTACTTCTATTTTTTTCTTTTTCCTTGCATCCTTGTTGAACTTCTTGCCATTTGTAGATATGTTTTAGCCACACGCACTTCCAAGAAGCCCTTTTCTCCTTTGAAGTGGATGTTTATTTCGACAACAGATGTTATTTGCTTCCAATTTGTTTTTCATCAAGACATGGACATGGGCGCAATTGCTTTTTTTATGTGATACGTTTTTTTGCCAAATGCCATTTTTTTCTTTTTCACACATGTGCAGATGAACTGATTTGCTCAGAATCACATGGGTGTTGGGCCGAGCTTAACAAACATTTACAAAGCCAATAGGTCTCGTCCTAGAGACTATTGGCTCTGCTATTGCCTTTTGTTCATGCTGTACAGCATGGGCATTGGCAACTTTTGCAATGATTTGTAGCCTGCTGTAGCAGAGTGGCTGCTGTGCAGCATTGGTAAAAATAATTATTTAAAAAAGGACTATGATGCCTCTAGTGCTAAGGCACTTAATCAAAAACAGCCGATTAGCCGTGGCTGCATGATAGCACATATTAAACTTAGTTTTTGTCACACTGTAAAGCTCTGTGCTGCTGTGCAGCATGGCTACTAAACATTGCATAAGCAACTAGCCCTAGGCAACAAATCAAGATATGTTACTTCAGCACACTAGTCATTAGATTCTTGGCTATCATGAGCCAACATACCATCAAATTAAATTAAACCTGACCAAGCTGTTAGATGTCCTCCATATTTTCTCTGTACACAGGCATTGTTTCTGCATCCAGACATGGAAACACATTTATAAAGAAGTACTGTGAATAGTACGAATGTGCAGGTACAATCTACTACAGCAAGGCAAACGAGCTAATTATCAATACCACAAGTCAACACCACAACCACACCAAAGATGCAAATCACTGCATAGTGATCAATCAGGCATTTATCATATCATATAGAAACAAACCAATTTAGCCATAACTGACTACAGGTTCATAGTACACTTAGTGACCCACATCTAAAGGTTGGTCCAACAATGTTGATTAAAATGGTGTGATCTAGTTCCTCTGAGAGGGAGCAAGCATGTCATTAGTTTTAGCTGGGCCCCGGTTAAAGGTCATAATAGATGCATATATCACAGGCACCTGTTTCTAAGATAAAGAATGCCATGAGGGAAAGAAAAAGCATGGCAGCTCCAGTACCTAGTGCAATCTAGTAGTTTTATCCATGTAAGCTACCATGAATAAACAGGGCCTGGTTGCTTCAAAATCTCCGAACAGATTTTGCAGAAGGAAACTGGGGAATAATGTACCCTTGGTGAGAGAAGGGAAAGGACTCCTTAAAGTAATCTGATCAGAGAAGTCATAAGGAATCCAGCGATATCCCTTTCTCCTTGGGCAACCATCTTAACCTCTTTTTGTCTAGATATTCTTTCCCAGATGTATTCTTCCATTTCCATTTCTCCAAATGGTGCTGGTGACCCAATCACTTATCTAACAGTGTTCTATCCACTTTGATGCCACTGAATGTGACCTTAAGAAATGTTTTTGCACTTATTTTATTGCTGTGGTTGTGATATGTAGTTCTTTGTTGTTTTAGGTTTGTGAACCAAAGGTTGGGGACTCCGGGTTATATGCCTCTTATGTGTGTAGTCTTGAAGCAGGAGGTTTAATATTATAACCTTTCCACCAGAATGTAAGTCGACACATTCTACTGTGGCTACTGACCTTCTGACCAACAGTATACCAAGAGAAGGGCATTCTAGTGACTGGTCTGTGATAGGGTACATTTATTTGCTCATAGTCTCTGTATTTAGGTCTGATGTTAGCCAAGGCCTTTTGATTTTACTAAAATGATGTATACAATATACTTAGGTACAAGGACGTTCAGCCAGCCTTCTGCATCCATTGGTCTATTATTGTCTCATTCATATTTGTATTCCTCACACTACTGCATACAGCATGGGGCGGTAGGTTAGTCCACTTCAATCGTTGGCTAGCTTTGCTGTGAGTGACAGCATCCTGCCCTTTTACAAAGAGCACATCCACACAATGTAGTTCCCTTCACTACCAGGCACTGATGTGGCAAAGTGTGCATTGTGAGGCCAAAAAACATTTTTGCTTTAGCTTGGTAGCGCCTTAGAAATAAGTTTTACAAAAAACAGTGGTTCGTAGGTAGATTCAACCTCCCACTTAATATAAAATCTGAGCCACGCAAGATGTGGTGTTGATGCACATACATTCCTTACTTCATTAGGCCTTTGTTAGAGCTCCTGTTGTAGTTATCATGCTGTTAGATGGATGTCATGAGTGACATAGGTTGGACTGTAAAGGCTTAGAGCCTTCCATAGAGGTCTGGGGATGCAGGATGTCTGCTAAAAAGTAGTGAATGTCCGTCCACTGTACTAAAACAACAGGACAGCTGCCACTTTTTGGCAGATGTCCCACACAGCTAAATTCTAAAGAAGGTCCTTAGGAAGCAGCATTTTCCTCACTGTCACTATGTGAAGCCCAGATGGTCTGTCAAGCTTTGGTGTCAGGCTGAGCATTTAAACTCTGAAACACGATGGATTTAGTAACTTTTCATAATTATGTGATTCAGAGATCATTCTCACAGAAAGCCTGCAACTTTTCCTAATGAGCCATTTGCTAAAGTTTCAAATAGTTAGAATTTAAATAAATATAATGTAATGTAAAAAAATCAAAAAACAAAACATTTAATATGTAACTATAAAGTACTTGGACAACCTTTATTGAACTTATAGATGAAGATACAATTATTTAATGTTAAAACACAATTGAACTCTGAGCAAGACTATTACACTCACTGCCAGAATAGTGAGGTCTTTCTCATGTGGGTGCTCAACTCCGTCTCTGGGAGCCTGTAGTCCGTAGTATATGGAAAAATGAAGGATGGTTAACCAAGCCTAATCCTCAGCACTAAAGATTTCAGACTCGGAGTTACTTCTACTAGAGTGTGCAACTCACTACGAGCTGTCCAGATGAGGAGTCTCTCCTTTTTAGGTCGAAGGTGCAAGCACTTTGACCTGTTGTAAGTCTTGTGGGCTTTTAACCACACCCACCGCACGCCCATCACTTTCACTCGTTCGTGGGCTTGCCTTTCAAAAATCCTTTGTTATCATTGGTAAATACTTCATGTTTGTCCCTCCTTGGGGTGGTTTTGTTACCGCCTTGGATACCGACCCTGTTACATGGATAGTTGCACGTTTTCTGATATTTTTGACTGCGAGAGAACTTATTTTTCCTTTTGTCTCTCTCCTTTGTGCTGATGCTCATGGCGGCCATGGCACTTTGAATCGGCTCGCTTATGTCAACTCTTTTACTTTTCATTTTCAATTTATGTGGTAAGAAACATCCATTTATGAATTTATAGCGCCAATAGCTCTAATTCAAGCAAACCAGTGACCTATTGCATTGCAAATGCTTGTTTTCAAGTAGGAGCCGCTTCTGTGTTCTTCAAAACAGCTCTGATCCCTCACAGAGCAGTAAAGAGGAATGGCTCACTCAGGATGGCCTTAAATGCAGCTAACTGCAGTTTAGCACATGCACACCTTCTTTTTAACAAATAGCGCTCAATGACAGCATCAGTGTGACAGAATTTCAGTTGCATTGCACCAGGCTGGGCACAATGTGCATTGGCTAGTAGTGTTACCTGGGCAATGACAATTCACTACTCAGTTCCTCTTATTACGCATCTGAACATAGTTCCAGTTGCCATAAGAGTAAATCCTGAGCAGGTAGCCAGGACTAATCAAAGTCAGTCATCTCATTCTTTGTCAGGCTTATCTGTTAGTTTTCTGTTAAATCTATGGCTATTCGGCTAAAGCATATCATCCTGTATGTATTTATGTGGTATTTCTATAACTTGAACCTAGGCAAAAGGCAGTGGAGCCCTGTACATGGCCAAAGACAAGCCTACTGTTAAACAGTGACAGGGGAGGTCACTGGATACTGGCAGCAGAAGTGAGCTCTTACGGCACTGTGAAGTAGTCTTAAATACAGAAATGCGTCTTCAACTCTTTCCTAAATTGGAGCAGTCTCGAGCGGTTCTTATGGATTTGGGGAAGATGTCTATGGCGACAGCTGTATTTGAACTCGTGATGTGTGCTCTAGAAAGTGATGAGAAGCTGGGTCTTCTCATCAGTTCTTTCTCCTCGCAAGCACCTTTTCCCAACGCCTTCTAGCAGCAGCTAGTCTCCAACTCTCACTTTCCTGTTTGAACTGGATACTCCACAGTCAGATTTCATCACAAAACGTCCAGCACATTCTGAATCCAAGATGGCGTCTTGCAGCAAACCATTTGTGTTCATTAATGCACACCACCTGTAAATTGCCACGTGGTAAGTTCCGGTCTACACTACATCGAGCCCACTACATACTGCGGCACTACACCACCACCACTACATGGTGGTACATGCCATTGCTGAAAATGTAAATCATTTAAGATTCGGGATGAATTAATAAAAAACTATGGAAAGGTAACTTAAAAATATATGAACGGGGGCGGCGGGGTTTCCCTGAGGCAATGCAATCTTACATTATGTCATGGTGGCAATGCAGGTGACCATGATGCAGCTGCGCGTGATGCAGTGACTCAACGGTTTGCCTGCATTACTGTTCCATACACCTCTTTTCACACATTTCCATCAATAAACATGCCCAATGCTGTGATCTGCCCCACTGCACACCGTAAGCATTATCTACCTTTAGGAACTGAAGTTCACAGTTTTTTGTGCCCAGAGTACAGATAAGATGCCCCAACAATTTATATTTGTGAGGGTAAAGCCAAACTGCTGATGCACAGAATCAGCAATATTTTACCTTCACAAACAGGATTTGCTAGTACAGAAGAAGCTCCAGACGTGTGCTGGGATTTCAGGATTCACAAAAGTGGGGTTAGAGGAAGGTTTGGTGGCATTTTTGGGGGGGCTCCCCTTGCCAATATATTTGAACAATCCCATTGTTACACTTTTGGGGTGTTCACTAATGATTTGCAGTTAGTTCCCCGACCTGGAGGCACAAGTATATTTACTCCTGTCGAGAACATGAGCAAGTGCTTAACTATTATGAGAAGAAGGAGGGAACTCCCTCAAGCCCCCCCCTACTCCCCCCCCACACCATTGGCAGGGGCTTCAAAGAAGAGGTTTCTCTGTAAGGAACATTATTTTTGCTAGGGCAAAACTACAAATACAATTAGGGAATTCCACATACATCACAATTCCATTCTCAGAAATGTTTACAGCTTTTCCTAGATTTTTTCGACTCCTAGTAGATTTCATCTAAAATATATGGAAAAGTAATCCAAACTTATGAGCCACTTAGATGGGAACACATTTTCAACATTTTTCCTGGCTTACAGTACTGAAAATATTAGGAAGACATCATGCTGAAAGGGTCATTGCATTACAGTAATGGATATTTCCAGTCAGCAGTAAATCTGGATAATTTTATAGGTAAGTGAACAAACATGATAATACACACTTTATCAGCTTCCAGAGCAACATAGGATGCTACATCTCCTCTGCAGAGGACATGAAACAGATAAAATAACAGGAGAGATTTAACATACGAACTGTGGCTTGTCGTCCTGAGTGCCCTAATTGTTCTGATGTTTGTATCCCTAAAGCTGACTTTTGTTGGCATAATTAAACACAGATAATGCGTGTGTGCCATGACATATGCCCGTCTCATGGACTGAGGTCTTGTTTGACCAGCAGGGGCACCCAAAGCATTATCCTCACAATGGTGAAAAGCCACTGCCTTTACCAGGAGTTACGCATCACAGCCACAGTGGTGGTAGAGATCAGTAGGAGCAAACGGGTCCTTTTTATCTGTGTCGCAGAAGTAAGGCCTACGGGCTCACTCACTTAAAGTTCCGCTGCTGTGTGCTTTACTCACTTGTGACCTAGAGTGATTTGGAGTGGAGTGCTGTACAGCACGAGTGGTGTACCTGCACTGGGTATATGTGCAACTGGGAAGGGTACAATACAGGGATAATGCAGTATTGTGCAGACCGTGTTTGTTACATGCATGAGCGCCTGTGACGGGGTACAATACATGAAGTATGTAGTGCTGTCCAGTGCATGCATGTTAAATGCATGTGCTGGGTATATGTGTGCCTACAAGTGGTAAAATAAACAAAGGATAAAGTGCTGTGCAGTGCGTGTATATTGAATACATGTGCTGGCTGTGTGTGTGCCTGTGAGTGGTACAATAAATGAGGGATATGGTGCTGTGTAGTGCGTGTACATCATATATCTGTGCTGGGAGTATGTGTACCTGTAAAGGGTACAATACATGGAGGATTCTGGGTTCCATTTTGGGACACCCAGGGCTACATCATACAACATGGGGAGGGGGAGGTAGAGGAATCCTCCCAAACAGATTTGTGTATTGCTACACTCCTGTACCTCAGTGGGACACACTTGGGAAGGGAGAACCAGGCTCTCCAGTGCACTTCTAAGGATGCTGTTTGATTCAGAGCAAGGTCACAAGGAAGGGGCCTGGGCACATCTCAGGAAAAGGATGAGGCTGATAAGAGAATCATAAAGAGTAGGGGTGAGGCTCCTAGTCAAACCTTTTGATACACAAATCACTGTGGCTGCCCATGTACAGTGAGGAGTTGGTGACCCTGTACATCAGGAGGGGCCACTGTGAAGAGAACTGTGTTCATCGATGTGTCGATCAGGGCGGGGCTTGTGTGCAGTAAGGGTTCGGCAACCCAGTATGCCAGGAGGGGCTGTTGTAAACAGATACCATGTGGAGTGGGCCATGGCCCTTGTTTGGGGGTAAATCGTCAACCCTGTATGCCAGGTGGGGCTGCCATAAAGAAACCTGCTGTGCCAATCGAATTGAAGTGCGTATGTAGTAGAGATACAGTGATCCCATATGCTAGAGCGGGTCACTGGCACCAGCAAGAAGTGTGACCTGATTGGGTTCGTTGCCGGAGGAGTGAGGCCGCTGTGGGGACCCCTACGCACATACACCTGGGAGCAGGATCAAAATCAGGACTTTAGCATTACTTCCCCGCCACTGAGGGCCAGAACATATACTCCAGGAGGAGCCGGCAAGAAACTACGGTCACTGTAGTTTTATCTCTGCATCCGAGGAACTGAAGGACCGTCGAACAAAGCCCCTCTGAGCCACATGCAGTAAACTCACCTGAGCTAGTTGGTGCCGATCCAGTGCCTGCATACAGGTTGCCTCAGATACTCCAGTCATTCCAACCCTGCAGGGGTGGACAAGATTGATTTTGGGACAGTCAGCTCCGGGGAACTTGTTTTCTACAAAGTGCTTTAGCGCTGGAACACTTTTGACTTTAATACAGAGTCGAAGTGGACTCTTGAGACTCAGACTACTAGTGGAGGTTACCCTGTATGTTACCTATAGTGAATGGGTAATAACCACTATCGCCAGTACAAAGAGGGAGTGGGACGCAGAGAACTCCCTACAAAACACTAGAACCCCAGCCTCAGGGGGACTGCGTAGTTGTGGTGAATGTTGTTTTTAGTAGTGGTGAAAAAAAACTCCTATTTTTTCCATAAAAGTGAATATTTGGCTGGACAATAATTTATTGCTGCTGGTGTGTGTATTTTGAGTTGGGAGCCAGTATTCACCCCCTGTATCTACTTCTACGCCGAGGGAGCATTGGACACCTCAGATCACGCTTACCATGAGAGTCAAGTACTGAAGGGGTACTTGGCTCAGTTGCTCAGAATTCATAGCAGGTTGGGGCCTGGGACGTCAGGTGTAAAAGGCCTCAGCCCCCACTCAATAAAAATAAGTGTTCTAGACACTAAAAGGACAGGCAGCTGTAATACTGGAGACTGGGAGGTGTTCTGAAGCCCAGGTTTGTCTTACCATCTTCAGGATGTTCCTTTGCTCCCACTTCATTCTTCCATACACTGGCCTCCTTGGCTGTTCCAGCCTGGAGAGGCGCAGTTTGGCTGCTGCTGTAGTTTATTTTTGGCCTTCTACAAGGCTCATAACTCTTACCCCGCCCTTGAAGTCCTCTTCGGTTTACCCCTGGGGAAGATACATTTGATTCTGGATAAATCATATTAACCACCCAGTACTTATGCTGGAGAGCAGTGCATTTCTTATCTTGTCATGCCTAGGTTTGCCCAGCCATAGTACACGAACAGCACTCATCGCCACCATAGATGACATCCGCATGATCCTTGACAGAGGAAACACAGCAGCCCTCTTTCTCCTGGACCTCTCTGCAGCATTTGGCACAGTCTTACACCCCATCCTCATCAGGTACCTTGGCATCAATGGACCAGCTCTCCGCTGGATCCCTCTTCTCAAAGGATAGAACACAAGTTGTCTCCTGGAACCTTACTCTTCGGAAGCCTTGCCTGCAAACTCATCTGCAAAGTGCCTAAAGTCTTGTCGCAAAACCCTGCCCTCTTCAATATGTATATGGTGACTATAGTCAATGTCATCCGTGCACACAATATCAACATCCTATCCTAGGCAGACAACACGCAACTCATACTCTCCTTCTCGGACAAGAACCCTAACACAAGAAACAAGTTCACCGTATGCATGACCAAAGTCGCTAACTGGATGAAAGCCAACTGTCTCACGCTCAACACCGACAAGAGAGAAGCAGTGATCTTTGGAAGAAAACCTCACAGTGGGACTCCAACTGAGGGCCAGCAGAATTCGGACTCACACTCACACCAAAAACCCACACCAGGAACATCTGAATTATTATCAACAAAAAACTGTACAAGTCCGCAAAATTCAATGCCCTCCCAGCATTTTGCTTGCACACCATGCAGATGCGGAGGAAGATCTTCAAATTACTCCCAAGCAACACTAGATAAATTGTCAATCATGCCATGGTCACCAGCGAGTTGGAAAATGGGAACACCCTCTACGGCAGCATCACCAGCTCACTCAAGACCTACAAACCATCCAGAACTCAGCAGCGAAACTCATCCGAAACCTCTCAAACAGAACCCACATCACACCACACCTCAGGGAACAATGGCTCCTGATTAACATACACTCTCAATTCAAACTCCTCACACACACATTCAAGGCACTACACAACTCAGGGCCTAACTACCTGAACATTAGCATCTCCTTTCACAAATCACCCAAACACTTCCACTATGCAGGACTCACTCTCATACACATCCCAGACATTTACAGAACTAGATCAGGAGGACAGGTGTTCTCTTACATTGATCGTAAAGTGTAGAATGACCTCCAACACCACATCGGAACGTCCTACTCCCTTCTTGAATTCTGTAAGAAGCGGAAGACCTGACATTTTAATTAACTAACCTATCAGAGGGAGGGGTAGGCACACACAACTACTCAGCACGAGGATACCCTGGCGGGTGATAGTGCACTTTACAAATACACATAACACAACATAATATATGATATAGTCCCATGTCTCACTTGTAAGGTTCTTGGAAAGAAGAATGGAAACCGCTTTGCTTTGGATTTCTTGGATTGGAGCCTTGCTAGTTGCATTCAAGAGTTCCTAAAGATGTAGGTTATGCGTAAGCACAGCGGAGCGCGCAGACTCCTACTGTCCTTCCCAGCTAGTGTTTCTAGGTCACTTCATTAGATTTCTTTGATGTCATCTCGCCCGATTGGGACAGTTTCTCTCTGTGTTGATGAAAAGCTGGCACAAGGCTTTTGTTGCCATTGCTGCTTCCCATAGTTGGATGCCAAGGGAACCACTTTTAATTGAGTTTTAATTGTGGGAGATGCTAATCTTGTGTAATTACTTTAGCGTGAACTCAAGAATACCTCAGATGGGCCCAGCTGAGTTGATCAGTGCAGACATCAATAACACAATTATTGTGTTAATAATTGTAATTTGGTTCCTGCCTTTCTATGCAGAATGACGAGATGAAAACTGTCAACATCTTTCTGTTTTTGGACAACACTGCCTTCCAGTGGCAACTGGTCGGATGACTGGAACAAGGAAGGTGGCAACACTGATGTCTTGTTCCTTATGAAACTACATTGTGCAGGTCTGTTTAGTGTCCAATAGTCAGAAAGGAACATTCTGTTACAAGGCAGCAAGATGTGACAAATCTCTGGGGATCCTTATCAAGGGTCAATGAGGTTCTCCTTGAATAGCTGGTGTCTAGCAACCATCTGAGAAAAAGGATAGTGAAGTCCTAGTGTGGAGCAAAAATCCTGGTGTAGATAGATCCTCTGTGTTTAGAAGAAAAAGGCTTGACTCCTATTTTTCTCATTTTTTCACTTGTGCATTCAAACCTGGCATTGTCGCGGTTCCTTGTAATACGCTGGCAGCCAGAGGTGGTCAGTTGTCCATCCAGATAAGCTGGTGCGCCAGGCCTTGCTTCTTAGCAAGTGATGCAGCAGGCACTGACGATGATGTGGGACCTGCACTGGGTGGTGGGGTGGAGCCCAGTGTGATGATGTGGGTGTGTGAATGCCTTGGTGAGACATGCAGTGAGCTGTAGGACACACTTCAAAGGGACCAGCGAAGAGGCACAGATGGTGGTAAGCAGGACATTATAGCTATATGGTTTGATAGAGGACCACCGTTTGGAATGTCGATCTAAAGTGAGCTCCACGGATAGAGGTGTCACTTTCTTCGGGTGTGCAAGCTGGTGACTTGTGCTATTATGATTTCTAGGGCAATGCGTGTTTTGATGGTGAGGATAATGTTGAGGCTGAGTCCGAGCTTCTTGGCATTTATTTTATTTTACGTATATTTTGTTGTGTAAAGTGTGGTCTGGTCGCATGTACTGGTTTCAGAGCACTACATTAGATAGAAGAAAGAGAACAGTGTCTGTATAATAATGGTGGCGGTGTAAAAACGCAAGAATAGGTTTCCAACAATAATTGTAGCAATGAAGACACGACAAGTAAGAACAACATGGGTCATTCGGATGGGGAATCTTACATTTAAGTAATTAATCAAATCACTTGTAAGAATAAAAGGTGAGAGATCATAGAAACTAACCTAGGTGTTCCAACCTCCAGTGTGAGAAAAGGGTTGTATGACAGAACCATGCATGCCTTAACAACGCGGTTGGAACCACGACAGCGTCATTTCCACGCATGCCTTTACAACAAATTTAGTTGTAAGAGCATGCCTAGCAGAGGCATATGTAGAAACGACATTATGGTTCTGTCATACAACCCCCCCACCTGCCCTGAGGCCCCAAACTACCCCCACCCCTAATAGCTAAACTACTCCGAAAGCCCTAAAAAAACCTACCACGAGCCCCCACCCCTAAAAAAAAAAATACCTGCACGCTTCCCCTAAAAACTAAATTACCCCGACACCCCCACCCGCCCTGAGGCCCAAAACTATCACCACCCCTAAGAGCTAAACTACCCCGACCCCAACAACCCTAAGCCCCACAAAAAAAACTACCCTGGCCCCATCCACCCTGCCCCTAAAAACTAAACTACCCGACACCCCCACCCACCCTGAGCCCTAAAAATAAAACTACTGTGACCACCCACCCCGCCCCTAAAAAATGAACTACCCCGCCCCACCCCAAGCCCTTAAACCACCCCCCACCCATAAAAACCAAACCCCCAGCCCTGCCCCAGCCCCACTTACCTCACCACGTCCTCCCCTGCTCCTTGCCTTTTTCTGTGCCTTAACCATGCATATGTGTAGTTTGGCACATGTGTGGGTAAGGCACAAAAAAAGGCAGTCGTTGTTCCGGCACGAGTGGTTACGCTTGCGTGGTAAACGTCCGCGTTGGTTAGCACGAGTGGTTAAGGATGTTTCCCTGAGAAAAGTACTAGCTACGGGCATCCATTTCCATATTGTAATAATATTGTCAAAGAACATCAATGAATAAATGGTGAAAGGGCACCAGGATGAACATACATGCCCAGAATGCAGTACAGAGAACTTTGTTTAGACATCTATTGACCACATTTATTTATTTACATGTTTCTTTATGAGCAGGAGAGTGTGGTCTTTCCTGATGTGGACATGCAGGGTATTTGTGGTGGGATCTGCGGTGTGAATCCGACCAGCTTCGTGTTGGACAGGCAGTCTTAGATCTGGTGTCCAATATAGCCAGTCCACGAGAAGAAGAGAATGATCGAAGGACAGGATGAAGTGAAAAATGTCTGACCTCCATCCATCCTTTTAGTGTTTCTTTGTTACTCCCCATTCTCGCCTACATCTGCTCTTACACGCAGCCTCAATAGGTAATACAGTGAACAACTAAGACTTACGTGTTCTTTTGTGTTCTCTCATGTCGTCTGCCTCGCTGTACTTCTCTCCTACCATCTTTTTTTTCTCAACTCTGACTCCTCTTAACTTTCCCTCCAGTCTAACTTTGCACTTCCCCCTTTGCTTCAGCCTCTCACGCAGTGACTCCCCTGTCATCCCTTTTATTCTGCAACAACCATGGCTGGCTTTAGCGCTGGTGGCGCACTGTGCAACAGTCTTTTTTGATGCCCCACCCCACCCCATGACCACCCCCTTGGATTCCCTCACTACCACCCAGCAAATATGCCCCTTATCCCTCCACAGCCCCCCTTTCACATACGTTCATTTGTTTGAAAGCGCTTGTAAAGGATGGATTTACTAATCCGCTCAGCTATCCACGTGAAATATATTTCTCCTCTGTGCAACAAGCATATTAACCCTCCACCCTACTTTATGGCGAGCCAAAGCTGCTGCTAGACAAAACTCCCATCCCTCTCCCTAGCAGGAAGATTAATCACAAGAGATATCTTGACAATTTAATTGCTTCTTAAAGGCATGATGCACAAGGAACTTTTCAGCAGGTGCTTTTTTAAAGTTATCGCTAAAACCAGCACCCCACTGAGGTCAGCGCCCCCCAATCTAGGCCAGCACCTGGTGCGGCCGCATGCTCAAACCGCCCTAAAGCCGGCCCTGGCAACAACCAAGAACATGATGGAGGGAATGCTTTAATTAGTCTCAGCTACTGGAGGTCACTCAGAAACACTTTCCACTTAACTGTTTGAGACCAATTTCAGCCCGCCTGGTGTGGCTGGATTCTGCTCCTGTAGCACAGTGAGCATGAGATCCACATCTGGACAAACCTGTTTTTCCTAGGCGTCAACAAACAAGTTGATGGAAGGTACAGAAGTTAATCTCAACCACTGGCGATCGCTCATCGCCAATGATTTGCAAATGGCTGGTCTCTGTCTACAATGGTAAAGTTGGTGAAAAATGATGGAATAGAATGCTGCCTTCCTGCTCACCTGTGGCTGAGATTAAATCAAGCATTCTCATCATTGTTTGTTGCAGGAGTTTTCCTTTCTCCTCACACAGATATCTGCCTCCTTCAAGTCACCGTCTTGGCATTTATTTAAGTGCCTGTAGTGCTCTAACACACCCAATCTTCATCATCCTCACTCTCTCCATTCTTTCGCACATTCTTCAATCTCCCTGACACGGAAAATCCCGTCCTCCCAAGTTCCCTGTCTCTCACTGTACCCTCCCTTTTCCTTACAGGTCTTCTTTCTGCATCCCAGACTGTTTCCCTCAGACACTCTCCGTATCTTTCTCCCATATCCTCAGGTCTCCCTCTGTGAACCCCATGACTCCCTAGCCCTCTTGAACCCTTCTACTGCTCCTTCAGTCAGCTTCCTGCCTCTGAGTGCTTCTTCCATCCTCCTAGCTCTCACGCTGTCTCACATTCTGTATCCTTCTGTCATCATTTCAGCACTTCTTTCCTCATCCCAGATTCTGTGTCCCTCGCCCGCTCTCTGTATCCTGTTCTGATACCCCAGCTCTCCCTTTGTCATCTCTGTTTCCCTCACCATGGGGCAGATTTTCTTGCGCCCCTTAGCGCCCCCCTAATGCCACCATGTGTGCACCGTATTTAAAATATGGCACACCCTGGCAGTAGTTAGGGGTAGTTGCGTCATAATTTTTGATGCTAGCTTGGCACTTTGCAGGATTAGCGTAAAAAATGTTGATGCTAATCTGGCAAAGCACCCAGAGGCCCATTGAAACCGATGGAAGTCTCCTTTTAACATCTCCTCTGAGCAGGCGTTAAAAGTGCCGAAAAAAATGGCGCAAGGAAATCTCTGAGATTTTCTTGCACCTTTTTTTGGCCCCCCTACTGGGGTAACACTCCCTTTCCATACATTATGCCTTTTGCAAGCATAATGTGGCACAAAGGGTTACAAAGTGACGCCAGGCATGCATTGCACCACTTTGTAAATATGGTGAGGCGTTTTGGGCCTTCTAACACCACATTAGTGTAAAAATATTATGCTAATGTGGTGTTAGAATGCAGAAGGCTCTCTTAAATCTGGGCCCATATTTCTAGCTCTCTGTCACTTCCCTGCCCCCCATAGCTCTCCCCCACAGCCCAAGCTCTCCCTCGGTCCCTTCCCTGCCTCTGTATCTCCTTCCCTACTCCCAGCAGGCTTTCTGCAACTTCCCTGCCTCTGTACCCATCTCCTACGCTTCCAGCTGTCCTGTACTTATGGTTGTCCCTCCCTGCCTCTACAACTCTGTCCCACACTCATCAGGTCTATGTCTAGGCCCCTGTTCCCTACAAATCAAGAGAAGAGTGAACCACACTGGTCTTGTTACCAGAGTCTCACGAGTGTTGTCTGGAAACCCTCAACCACTAATTACCACCAGTGGTATACATAATCTCCTCAGGGGTGACATAATAGGTAGCGCCATCATCGGGTTCCACACCTGGGTACTCACTCCTCCAGGTGAGTGACGCCTCCATTATAAGGGGGAATATCTAGAAAACGATTCTGGTGGGGTCTGTGCAAGAAGAGTGAAAGTGGCCTTCATCAGGACCTCATGGCTCAGACCCCTGTTAGTAAGTTGTGGGCTATAGGATGTGGCAGTTGAGTGAACCCCTCTTCTGCTTCTGTCTCCCCCTTTCTAATTAAAAATTTCACATCCCTGTCTCCCTAAGCCTCTCCCATAGTCCCAGCTCTCCCTCTGTCACTTCCCTGCCTCCGTATCCCTCTTCTTCCATACCCCAGCACTCTGTGTGTGACTCACCTGCCTCTGTAATCTTTTCCTATACTTCCTGTTAGGCCTCTCTGTGCCTCTGCCATTATTCCCAGTTTTCCACCTCTTTCTTTCTCTAGTCCGGTCTTTGTCTTTCACCCACCATTCAGCCTCGCCTTCCCTAGTCCCACAGTTTTTTATGCCTCCCTTTATCTCTCACTGCTGCAGTCTCTATTTCCCTTCTGTCTTTGCATCTTTCCCCTTTTCATGCAATCGTCTGTGTCCCTCTCCCATGCTCACAGTTCTCCCCATTACATCCCAGTATCTGTATTCTTTGCATTCCCTTTCACACTCCCCTACTCCCCTCTCTGTCTCTCTCCGCCTTCGCTCCACTCTCTCTCTCCCCCTCAGAGGTAGCCGTGCTTTGATGTCTCCATCCTCATTTCTCACTTTCTTTCCTGACCGCCCTACCCTTCTATCTCATCTCCCCACTCTCCAAAAGCCACTTGTTCTATCATCTTATCTTCTGCCATACCACCACACTCCTTGTTCCTCTCTCACGTCTCTCCTAAAAGCACTTTCCAATCTCTGATTCATCCCTCGCATCCCCTCTCTCCCTCCCTCCTTTTGTCCATCATCCTCTCTCTTTCCTTTTTAGGTCTTGCCTACAGAGAGCTTTTAGTTGTTTGTTGTTGAAGACCTCTTGTGAACAATATCACTATAGTGGGCCTTGGGACGTCTATCCCACTGGTTACTATTGGTTGGCTTGCTTGTCAACACAATTTGCTTGCTTCTTATTCAGTGGCTTTCATTTCTTCTCTTGTGTTTGCCACTGCATTGCAGGATAGCTTCTTTACCATCCTTTTTTATTGGACAACTTGTATACTTCCACTGCTTACTTTCACAGAACTCATTTTTCTTTCAGCACTCCATGCTACATCATGCGTGTTCGTGCTCTCTCCTTTGTGTTCTGGTTCACCAAAACTGTTCCCCTAAACTGTCTTTGTTGCTTTTCTGTCCAGCTTGTCTGTTGCTTCTCCAGGCTCCCTTTCCAACTCTCTCAACAATCTGCAAGATGTTCCCCCATCCCACTCCCATCCCATTTGAGTTTTTCACTGTCGTCTTTCAGATTTATTTCTTCAAATTGTAACTCCCACCCCCACCCAACAAGATCCTTCGTTGCTAGCCCCAAGCTGCTGTTGTCACTCACTTTTATTCAACCCCTGACCACTACTCCCTCCACCTACCCTGCCTCATTTTAAAAAAAATCCTGTCTGGGGGGCATAAGACCTGCAATTTCTTGCTGGGCTGCACGTTTCTGCAAAAAAAAAAAATCACTTCGGCACATTTTATACTATATTTATTTTTATCTACCATTCCATGATGGGCAATCAGCATCTGTCACCTTGAAACAGTGAATAAAAACAAGAAAATAACACAGCGACTGCGTCATGGTGTATGGGCGTGCACTATCAGTGTCACTCGGGTCGCAAAGTGTCATAAGGTGCATGCTTGATCGTATGCAGGATGATGCATGAGCACATATGCAGCATCACACGTATTTTTAACCTTCTTTTTGCTAATGTAAAAAAGTATTGGCAAAACCAATAGGTCTGCATGGGCAGGGCCAAAAGGCAAGAAGTGCTGACTTTGCCAATGCTTGTTTTCACTTGCATGTGGAGGTACCTGTGCTTTCAGGGTCTCAGTTGGCACTTTCATGCTATCACCTCCCTCCCTGCCTCTGCATGCTTCACGTCATCCATCCCTCTCATGTCTCTATCTTTCTGTTTGCAGATCTCTCGCTCTCTGTAGGGTGTCCAGCGTCCCGGATTTCCCCGGACAGTTCCGGTTTTTAGAGTGGTGTCCCGAGGCTTCTCTTAATTTTAAATAAATGTCCCAGTTTTGGGGAAAAAGGCCATATTATTAAATAAATGTCCCGGTTTTGGGACAGAGGTTAGATCATCTAGGGCAGCATGAATTAAAGGTATGCTCTCCTTTAACAGACGCCTACAAGGTATGAAATAAAGTAATTTATCTGTTACTGTCAGGCAACACAGTCTACTGTCTCCTCCCATCAGAAAGAGGAGTGGGGAGCACAGAGAGGTGGGTGGGGGCGGGTTGGGGTGCAGGGTAGGAGGTCAAGCCATAGCTAATTTTATATGTGTAGTCTTGTAAATGTGTGTGTGTGTTTATATATATATATATATATATATATACGTATATATATATATATATATATATATATATATATATATATATTATATATACACACATGTATAGGCACGCATTCACAAAGCTATGCAAAAAAACGGGACAGGCCAGATATAAAAGTGAGAGTAAAGTCTTTAGTCCTGCTTTTATGTCTGACCGGTCCCAGTTTTTGCTCCTCTAAATCTGCCCCCCACCCTCCGCTCTCCGGCGTCTGCAGTTGATGTTCTCTTTGTGGCATCTCTCGCTCTCTCTTCTGCATATCCCCCAAACATGCCTGACTTGCCCCTCTCTTTTCCTGCTTCCCTCTGCTCCCCTGGCTTTGCTGTTCTCATCCTCCCATCTCGTCTCCATAGAGCTCTTTTTATCATTTGGACCTCATCTTGCCTCCCCTCAACCCTTGTCGCTCTGTATCTCAATTTGCTTTTATCCTGCCTGCCACTGGCACCTGCGTTTTGTGCCCCGCCTCTCCTCTCCCATCCTCCCCATCCTCCCTCTCTCTCTGCACTCTTTCTTGAGCTTGATTTCAATTCCTCATCCTCCCGCCTGGCTGTGTTCCTCTCTGCCTCCTTCGTGCTGCTCGCCCTGTATCCTATCGGTGTTGCGTGCACTTTGCTTTCTAAGAGCAGCCGTGCTTAATTTCCTCCGGCTTCCATTTCTTTTTTCTCCACCTTTCCATCCCTGCCTGAGTCTCCAATGTTTGTTACTCCGGCTTGTCTCGCGTCCTCTCCACCTGCCACTGGCTCCTGAGCTTTAATGTTCTTAACTTCACAGTCAATCTAACAAACTCTCATATGTGGCTCAAATTAACTCATATTAATACTAAAACTGTACTCATCTTTCCCTATACTAATCCACCACTAATTCTTTTTGGGTTCTAGAGTAGCGTACTACTCGCCGAAAAGCGCTTCGACGCCTCGTCAGGGGTAGTAAGCGCTATATAAATACTATTACAATACAATACAATACATCACTCCGCCTCCCCTCGTTCTCTCTGTCCCCCCTCTTTTGCCCCAGCCCTTCCCTCGCCTCCTCTCATCCTTGCCTCTTCCTGCTCCAGCGGCCGGTGACCTGTCCGCCACTGGCTCGTGCACTTTGACGCTCTCTGCCGCTCTCTGCCGCCCCTCTCTCGCTCTTCTTCCAATCTCTCTCCTCCTCTGTACCCGTTTGCTTCTTCTTGAGTTACCCCTCTGTCCCTCTCATCTCTCTTTCTCTCTCTGGTCCTCATCTCTCTGCTTGCAACCGGCACCCGCGCTCTGATGCTTTTTGCCTCCAACCTTCCCCTCTCCCTCCCCTTCTCGGTCCTTGCCACTCTGTGCTCGAGTTTCTTCTGCTCTGATGTTCTTTGCCTCCTATCTCCCTCTCCTCTCTCTCATCACTCTCCCACTTCCCTCCCACCCTTGCCGCACCCTGCTCGTCCTGCCTGTAGCTGCCTGACAGCGGCACCCGGGCTCTGGAGTCCTTTGCCTACGTCCCCCTCTTCTCTCTCTCATCATTTCCTCGCTTCCCTCCCATCCGTGGCTCCCCCTGCTCGAGTGGCTCGTGCTCCGAGTTCTCTGCTTCCCGCCTCCCTCCCGTCCTCCTCGCGCTCACTCTTCTTCCTCCCGGGCTCACGCGCTCCCCTCTTCGGGGGGCCCGCCGCTGGCACCTGTATCTTCTTAGACTCCCGTCTCGCCTTCACCGACCTTCTGTCCTCCGCCATTTCCCCCCACCCCCCCTCTCTCCCGTCTTTCTTGAGTTGCCTGCACCCCGCCTACCGCTGGTCTCTGCCGCCATCTCTCCATCTCTCGTCCCCCTCAATCTTCTTCCCCTGTCTATCTTTCTACGCCCTCTCCTCCCTTCTCCTCCCTTCCCCCCCACCCCCCTTCTTTTCCTTTCTGCTGTCTTTCTTGGGCTGCTTTGCACGATGCCCGACACGACCCCTGCCTGCCCCTCTCTCCACGGCCCTTCCCTCCATGGTCCTGTCTCTGTTCTCTCGAGTTACCCATCTCTGGCCTCTTCGCTTTGGTGTTCTCTGGCACTCTCCCCTCTCTCTCCTCTGCCCTCCTTTCTCCTTGACTCTCTTCTCCCTGTTCTCTTTCTTGAGTTACCCGTCGCTGGCACCAGCACATTGCTGTTCTCTTCTTCCTGTTTCTCTCTATCTACCTCTCTCTCCCCTCCTCTCTCCATGACTCTCTCCCTCCCTTCTTTCACTTTCCCTCCTCCTTGACTCTTCCCTTCTTGACGCTCTTCTCTCCTTTCTCTTTCTTGAGTCACCCACCTCTGGCACCAGCATATTGATGGTCTCTGCCCCTTCTCTCTCCCTCCCCACTCAACTCTCTTCCCAACCTGCTCTTCTCTCTCTTCTCTTTCTTGAGTTACCCACTTCTGGCACCTACCTAATGTTCTCTACCCCCTGGCTCTCTCTCTCCCTCTCCACTCTCCCCTCTTCAAGGCTCTTCCCTCTTTCCCTCTTTTCTCTCTGTTTTCTTTCTTGAGTTACCCATCTCTGGCACCTGTGGTTTGATGTTCTCTGCCCCCTATCTCTCCCTCTCCACAACCCCCATCCCTCCTCGACTCTTTCCCCTTTGTTTTCCTGCTGGAGCTACCCATCTCTGACACCTGCACTTTGATGTTCTCTGCCTCCTGTCCAATTCACCGCATGATTTTGTTTCTTCTCTTATGTTCGCACAGAAGCCTCAGCACGGAAGCAGATCTGGGACACATCAGTTCACAGTGTTTCTTTCACATATTTATTTTAGAACAAAGGTTTCTGGGGTGTAATTAAATGAGGGACCCACTGTTTGCCTCCTATTTCCTTGTATTTAGTTAATTAGCTGTCACGAGAGGCTCCCTGTGCAAGTTTGCAGCAAAAAAAATGTGCAAGCGTTCCCCGGGATGCAGGGGTCCAGTTCTTAGAATCGTAGTTTCCCTTAAAAATATGAAGGAAATCGGTTCATATTCCTGAACTTGGACAGGCGTTTATTTCTTTGACAGGAAATGAGGGAACCCCGTTTCCTCTGCACCCAGGCTGTATTACAGACACGAGCACAGGGGCAAACAGGTTGTCAGGAGGCACACGGATTCCACACGGGAAGTGATGCACAATTAGTGCGCCCCATGAAGTGCCTTTTTTCGAAGGGGTGGGGCATGAAGGTTCCAGGGACCCCCAGGCATCTCCGTGCAAACAGCTGCAATCCCATTTAGCACTGGCCTGCCTGATGAATGGTTTGAACCACTGCTCTGTCTTTCGGTAGTAAGCTGCCTCCAGTTCAGATACAAGCTCATGGCTCCAGTAATACGTGCACGCCGAGGGTGCGCCACCGCAGACGGGGACTGTGCGCCATATTAACGTGATACCGCTGATGTGTTGGTGACGGCGAGGGGCAGAGGTGATCTAGGTGCTGAGTATGGAAGACGTTGCTAGCTATCTGGAATGCAAAAAGGAAGGTGCTTAACATAAGGAGAGGAAGACATGTTTAGGTCGAGCGCGCAAGCGCTTTGACCTGTTGTAATCTATCTGTGTACTTTTAACCACGCCCACCGAACGCCCATCACTTTCATTCGTTCCTGGGCTTGCCTTTCAAAAATCCTTTGTTATCACTGGTAGATGCTTTCTCGGGGCAGTTTTGTTACCGCCTTGCAGACTGCCCCTGTTACATGGATAACTGCACGATTGCAGATATGTTTCACTGCGAGCAACTTCTTTTTCCTTTTGTGTCTCTCCTTCGCGCCCATGCTCATGGCCGCCCTGGCACTTGAATCAGCTCACTTACGTCAACTGTTTTACTTTTTATTTTCAATTTATGTGGCAAGAAAAGTCCAGTTAGGAATTTACAACGCTAATAGCTCTAACTCGACCAAATGCGAAACCCATTGCATTGCAAATGCTTGTTTTTTTATTGAGAAGAATGAAGGAGTTTGTTGGCATGGGAGAGGAAGGACGTACTTAGTTTGTGGGAAGAGGGAAGGACAGTGCTTGGTATAAGAATAAAGGAAGTAGGGTGCTCGGAGCAGGAAAGAAAGGTGTTTGGCATGGAGAGGCGGGAAGAAGGATGCTTGGTATGAGATGGAGGAGAGGAAGATGCTTACTTTTGATGAACCAGAAGAACGTGCTTAGCCTGGGGGAGGGTGGAAGAAAGATGCTTAATATGGAGGAGAAAGGCAGGTACACAGTGTAAGGGAGGAAGGAAGAAAGGTGCTTTGTACAGGGTGGAGAGAAGGGGCGGTGTTTGATCTAGCGAGGTAGGAAAGGAAGTCTTTAGAATATGGAGTGGCTGCTGTGGGTAGCAGGAAAGGGCTGTGCTTGGACCTGGCACCATTGACCAGCTGCCGACATATGTTTCAGGGGTAATTATGAATCGGTTATTACTGAACAGACTATCACGCATCTGGTAGCATACGCAATGAGCAGGATTCACCCTACATCCGATGTACCAGGTGTCATCAAACCCACTTGTTCTTCTACTTATTGAAGAGATGCAGCGTTACATGCTGCCATGCAACACCTCAAAATGCTTTCTCCATAAGGGAACAGGACACAAATAACAATAGGCAATAGGCAATGTACAGTACAGAAAAGCATCATTATTGTAACACTGGAAAGTTTCAGGGTAATCTGCCATCAAGCGGGGGCCAAGAAAAGAGGGGGGGGGGCAAAACGTTGATTAACCATGTTCAGCCCAATAGGAAACTTCTGTCATCAAATAAAAAAAACAACTGAATGGAATTACACAAAATTTGGCAAAAAGTTAGATTTAAAAAGTGTGTTTTTTGTCTGCCCATGTAGGTCAAAGGACATGTGCAACTGGAGTTGGCTGCCCAGGGATCATTTGGGCGCAGGGCCTGCGACTAACCTCCTGCTGGGCATGGCCAAAAATGTTTGATTGCATTTTGCTCTTGCACAAGTAGCATATTGGCACACAAAGTAGTTTTGTTCAGTGCCAGGAATTACTGTGACAATCAGTGGCATAATGAAACTGGAGGGGGGACCCCTGCAAAGAACATGGAGGTGCCCCCTCCTTTCCAGTATTTATGACAATGGTGAGGGCCTGGCAGCTCCCACAACAATAAAGTATTACAAAAGCCATGTCAAAACAAGACATGCATTGATGAAACCCAAAAACTCACAAAAAATGTTGGATCGGTTTGCTTTGCAATTGCTTGTTTATTTTAATTTTTCCCATAATCCTGTTGAAAATGGTTACACTGATTTTCCATTAGCAATATTTTTGGGAAATAGTAGCATGCATCAACACATTTTACTAAATGACGCTTCAAAGAAACAGCATAGTAGCGAAATGTTTTTTTTCCTACTTGCATTGTTTTCTGAACTTTTTATTTTGAAATCAAAGAATCATCATTGGTGCTTAGAAACTTCTGCAAACATTTGCACCTAATCAGAGAGCCTGCTGAGAGCATTATACGTAGTCTCATATTGTTAAACTTTTTAAACATGTGTTTGTGCTGCAGGGGGTTGGGCCTACTTGTCCGAAGGACTATGCAAACATGAAAACTTGTTGCCCATGACCCCAAACAATATGTCCCGGGTGTCAGGCGATAAGAATTCCACATCCCTTTTCTGAATATACAGGATATTATAATCTTCTTTTAAATTTCAAACTCATCATCCTTCATCGTTGTCTTTGACAGCTTCAGGTGTTACTCTGCATTGTCATAAAAGAGAATTGAACCAATGAGGGATTGGTTCATGTAAAATTGTGATATTAATCATTGGAGACTTCTGAACTAAGCATGGGAGAGATAAAGACATTCCTGGGGATGTTCAGGGTGTCTCAGCTAATTGGATCCAAGACAGTGTAGTGTTAGAAGTTGTTTTAGCTGTTCGTATTCAGTTTAATAGTCTTTCTAACTATTCCATACCTACCATAGTTCCACACCTAAAAAACATAACAACCTAAGTTATAGCAGAAAACTCAATGAACAGAAGGTTTGTCTTTCTTTTGAATAAACTGTTAGCCAAATCGGTTCCCTGGTGCAGTTGCTTCACAGTAGCTTCCATTTTGAAGTTGGAATACCAGTGCTTGACATACTACGTAAAATCCTCCCAGAAGATGAGTCACTGAGATACAAAAGATATTTGTGACTGTTATGATCAGGATCCCACAATAACGTTTTAAGGGAGGCGCCAGAGAGGCAAACTAGACTGCATTAAAGCCCTGATTAAAGGCAGGTGGAGCAGTGTCCCTGAGTAAGATTCCTCTTCACCTGATCTCAGGTACCCCAGTTTTACTGCAGTCAGAACTGCTGGGTGTGAGGTTATCGGATCTGGTTTTATTGGGCAGGAACGTCAGCCAGTAAAATGGACGGCAGATCCCAGCGTTGGGCTGAAGCCCTGCACAGGTCTGCTGGGTGTATATAATGGTATCGGTGGATGGTATGATATATATATTTTTTAACCTGAAAGTATTATTATGTGTGACAAGTGTGTTGTGGAACGTATGTTTGCCAGATATATGGCTTTGATGATGTAGTGTGCTACTGGTGGTCTGAAAGATTGTCTGCGAAGCCTGCCTAAATTGTTCTGTTGTCCACTGGACCTATAAATGTGAGACTATTCAGATGTACTGTTAGCGACCATTGCTTTATCAAGTACATGGCTTTGAAGCATGCTTAACAGTCACATATAAATATTTCTCAGACATATATGAGCAACTACAGACTGGCATCATCAAAACTGTTTAAGAAGTACAGACTGGTGTATCACAACAATGTTTAAGAGTTACAGATGGGTATCTTTCAAAGATGTCCACCAATCAATAACTGACATCTCTCAAACATGTTTAACAGTTGCAGACTGGCCACTCCACAGATGTCCACCAATCACCAACTTATGTCTCTCAAACATGTTTCACAGTTTACAGACTGGTATCTCCAAAGATGTCTACCAGCCATCAACAGGCGTCTATCAATCATGTGTAACAGTAATAGACTGGTATCTCCAATGATGTCCACCAATCACTGACTGCTGTCTCAATCACGTTTATCAGTTACAGACTGGCATCTCCAAAGATGTCTACCAATCACCGACAGGGGTGTCTCAAACATGTTTCACAGTTAAAGACTGGCATCTTTCAAAGATGACTATCAGTGTCAAAGATACTACTATCTGACTGGATGCGGAAGAGTGGTTTGTAAGCAACCTTCCTCAGGCAGAATGGGAAAGGAAGAGAAACTATTGGGGTGTTAAGATATCAGAAGAAGAACACGAGAGAGAAAGAGGTAGACACTGGGGGAGGCTTAATCGTAAGAGGAATCAGGGCTAACAAAGAGAAACAAGCTGTGGACCTGGTTTTAGAGGGACTATGGGAGATCAGATAGAACAGCAGGGAAGCTTTGGTTACTGGCAGAAAAGGGGCATCTGGGTTTGTAGAAGAACTCCCCACATGATGATGAAGCTGCATCACTCGCCTAGCCCAGTGTGGTGTGTGCTGTGCACCCAGCACCCTATCCTCACCCTAGGTCAAGCTTCTCCAACGAGTAGCTCGTGGGCTGCAGGTAGCTCCCCAGCTACATGTCAGTAGCCCCCCTGTGTGCAGGCCAGCCTACTAAATTAAAAGCTTTTGATTGTTTGAATTAATACATGTATTCCAACATTGAAAAGTGTGTATTTGAGATGAAAATGTGTGAATGTTCAGAAGTCATAAGCTGATGTTTGGAGTAAAATGACTGACTTTTCAACCTATATTTTCAGCTGATATTTACGTGATAAATCAGGGAGACTTGTTACTAATATTATTACTTTTTTTTACATTACTCTTGTAAACCATCCATATTGCACTAATGATGCACTGTTGGTGATCTTGTATAAGGTGGTCACTATTGTAGTCGTGTCTAATATAGTCACTGACAATACACCTATAATACTAGGGGCTTGGGATGATTTTCATTGAACATAAGTAGCTCCTATTACAGAAAAGGTTGGAAGCCCCTGCTCTAGGTTGCCGTATGACAGTTCCCATCAG
Organism: Pleurodeles waltl; assembly: GCF_031143425.1. Lineage (NCBI taxonomy): Eukaryota > Metazoa > Chordata > Amphibia > Caudata > Salamandridae > Pleurodeles > Pleurodeles waltl. Next base: position 959,515,332 of record NC_090443.1, read on the forward strand.
GAGAGGGTGGTTTTACAGGAGCGATGGCTCAGCCTGACGAGTGTGGGGCACTCATTGGGGACAAATGGGGAACTCGAGCCAACAAACCCTGCCCTTTTCACGCTGGGATGTTTGGGACAGATGCAGTCGCGGCTGGCGACTGAGCAAATTGGCGGGGTGGGGGGAATGGGAAAATTGACGGGGCGGGGGGAATAAAATAAAAATAAAACAAATATTTTTTTTTAAAAACTTACCTTAAGCTCACTGCCGCACTGAGCTCTCCACCGCACTCCTACACAGGCTCCCAGCCTGCCCTGCGGCCAATCGTGATGCTGCTCAGAGCAGCGTTATGATTAGCTGGAGCGCCCTGGCTGGGTTGGAGAGAGCCCTGTGCGCATGTGTGTTTGGCCGGCCTGAGACGGTTGGCCAAACATACATGCGCCCTGAGGGGAGTGCTCTGTGCACTCCCCTCAATGGCTGTCACCCCCCATGGCCCAACCCCCTTTATAAATAAAACGATAATAAACATTGTTTATTATCTTTTTATTTTTAAAGGTTTGCAGCTGCTGCTGCTGGCGGGTGGGGCATCTCAGTTCCTCCGCCATTGGGGAGGAGCCGCCCCTGGACAGATGCAAGAAGTCCCATGCAGATGACTGAAGCTCTGTGACTAGAGAGCTGCTGGCCTAGTAGTGGGAGAGAGGCCCCAACTTGGCAAAACAGCACTATGTAATCCAAACTATTGTCTTGGCACGTCATGGCATATTAGACACGCATTGCCACGTTAAGTGCACAGGCCACCCTGAAGGATAAATAAATAATGTTTTGATACATTGTCTCTCCAGGACTTTTTTCAGTAAAAAGGGTGCCTTTCATGTGACTGCAGAAAAACGCAACATGACCCTCTCCTAAAAGATGAAGGTCACTTAAGTCCAGAATAGCAGATTCCTCAATCACGCGCTACACAACACTTTGCAGCTGGAATACCAGGCCCAGCTCCTCTTTCCCACACAGCTGCACTCACCTGGATCTTTAGTATTTTGCCCCTTTCGCTACCACATTTGGCCAAGGGCATCCCAGAGTGCAGCAGCGCGTGCATGCAGATTTTCCTGTGACTGTATGTGTTATATAACCCAGAGGTTTATCAGACATAATGCATGTAGGCATGAGCGTGTCGCATCTCCTGGCAGGACGACAAGACAAAAGGGTGAGAATGTGCGTTTCTCCTGAGGCCCATTAAAAAAACAACAACGCAGCGCTTTTCAGGTGCTTTGTTCCACACGCATGGAAAGACTTTCTGGAGTGCCTGTTCAATAAAACATTGTGTACCCTTAGAGCGGCTGCCCTTGCTGGCACAGGACCACACTCATATTACCAAGAGAACAGGGTTGGGCAATAAAAAACAGGTCTTACTGAAGGTAAACAAATGAGCTGCAAAAAAAATAACACGTTTGAAGTTTCACGCAAGGGTGCCTGGGACAATTCTGCCATTTGCCACATTCAGACAGAAAATGTGGTCACTGCACTGGCATCTGTCAGGACACAGAGTGGCAGATGCCTCCAGTATGAAGTTTTCAGAGCTAATGTGCGGGCCAATTTTCTTCATTTTCAAAATGAGGGGTGGAGGATCAATATTGAGCTGCAGACAGGGTTTCTATTTATGTTTTTCCGCCGGTGGGGGTCATGCAAAAATTGGCTTCCTCCAATTGTGGGACTTCTAGGCTGGTCGTCTGACCTGGGCCTGGACCCTAGCCTCCAATTCATCCAGTTTTTGCTTTCCCCCTCTCTGGCGGCCATCTTTGGTCAGTTGCTCCATCCCCGCATAGCGTACATTGGATTCGGGTAGTGGGCTTAGGAAGGGCATCTTCCTTTGGCACTTTCCCTGTTTGGGCCTTTTAGAGCTAGTTTCTTGGCCTTTCCACTTCCTTCAAGCCCTTTTCACACTAGAAATGCCTTTCACCTTTAATGTGCCTAATCAACTAAATATTTCACCTCCCCTGCTTTGCCCTACTAGCAACAAACACCATCAGTTCCAGGAGAACCAGATGCCCAACTCGTGATTGCCAGACGTTCCTCATAAATTATCTGCATACATAAGTCTGCCATGCTGGTGGAAAAGTTGGCAAATAACAATGAAGAACAATTTAGTAATCCACAATCACGTCTGAGCTTCTCATCAGCCCGGTAGCGCAAATCTTCCATTGCCTTTCTTTGATAGAAGCATTTTCATATGACAATATCTCATAGTTTCAGTGCCTGGCAGATGGCTGGAAAGATCTGCATCTGGTAGGACAGTGGGAAATGGGATCAGAAAATGGACTGAATATCCCTGGATTTGTGACAATTTTTTAATCTTCAAACTTCATAATATCTAGGCCATATTCTTTAAAGTGTGAGGGGTCATTGTTTAGTAGCTTCATGTGCTTCGCACCAATAATTTCTTGCACAGCTTTTGGGCATACGTGGCTTACTAAACTGGCTTATTATTAAATCCCTAAACAAGCAGAAGCCGGGGATGGCCAGCAGTAGAATGACAAGCAGGTCTCCAAAGGGAACTCTGAAGCTGTTAAGATCACCTGGGCCATATTACATAAAGTGCTAGGGGAGTACAACGGGCATGTGTGCCTGCTTTCTGCACCCTTGCAGCACTTTGGTATTACAAAAGGGTCACAGGCGCTTGCACAGTCCCTCCTTAATACAGATAGTTCCGGGGCATGCCTGCACTGTGAAACATCTTCTTAGCAGTTTAAAAATAAATGTTACTCTACCCCTTTTCTTATCGGCTTTATTCTCTAAAATAACTCTTACAGGGCCAGGCATCTATTTGACTAATTATTGGTGCTGAGATGTCTTGTATCCAGGTCTCTGTAAGAGACAAACAACTGAAGGCCTTTTTGCAAAGGCGGTCAGTCATATGGTGAGTTGTTGAAACAGATTACAGAGGGAAAGGAAGGTTGCAACCTGGTGGGGCGGAGAATGCATGCTCCTCCCATACTGTGAAAGGGAATAGATGGGAGCTTGAAAGTGGGGCCTTGCTACACTTGCGGCCTAACCCTAAATCAATTTTACTGTCCAGAGTTTCAGGCCAATAAAATTGGGTCTGGTGTTGATGCAACTGGAAAATCCAACCACTTATAATTGAGCAGACCAATATCCTACCACAGAATACCACTCTGCACGTCTTGTTATCAGGGCCTTACTGAAGATTGTTCACTACTTGTTGTTTTGCATGTAGTGGTTAAATAACAACATTGTCCCAGATTTATATTTGACCATCCCTAAAGGATGTAAAATATTCAGAAGAGCTAGGGAGCACACAATAGGGGGAGGCATCACTATTGTTTTTAAGGATATTTACTAATGTTCATAACTTCACTCCAAAGGCCTCTTACATACTATTCATATCAATTCTACATACTCTATTACTGGAACTATTATTTACTATCTGGCAAGACCCAAAAAACATTTCATAACAAAATGGGACTCTTTTTAGTACCCCCCCCAACATTCCATCTGCCTCCAAATTTGTTATGTTGGGTGATCTCAACTTCCATGTTCAAGATATTGATAACCAGGATACAATGAACCATTTAAATTCACTCTCTATCCTAGAGCTTAAACAACACATCACATACCCAACCTTCATAACTTCTATCTTGAGGAAGTCCAATGCTGATCTGGCTACTTAACAATCTCTTTATTGTTACCACTATTGGCAAAAGTCTTGGAAATGCAGTTCATAAACTGTCAGGGTGGAACAAACAATCCCCTGGATTCCACCTAGTTTGGCTATAGACCAGGACACAGTACTGAATCAGCCTTACTTACCATGACGCATGAGACACACTTGATTTTGGAGCAATGAAGATCAGCAGCTCTGATCCTCATGGACCTATCTGTGGCCTTCAATACTGTGTCCCACTCTACTGTGTTATCTCATCGTAAGGCTGGTATGTGCAACAAGAATCATCAGTTGCTTAATTTCTTTCTGATAAAACACAATCTGTGGCCACACCTCCGTTTAGGTTATCTAACTTTTCCTTTAAATGCGGGCTTCCACAGTTATCCTCATTGAGATCTCTTATCCGCTTGAAGACTTAGTTAGATCATTTGGTTTTAGACTGGTGTTTTATGTGAACAATACCCCCAAAAATTGTATCAACCACTGAAAAAGGCCCAGCAAATTGGAGACTCCTCCCACCCAAAGCTACTTCTGCAAAAAACATAGGAGTTCTAATTGATAGTTTCCTATTTTTCCAAACAAATTAACATAGTAGTAGATCTGGGTTTCACCATTTTGAGATCACATAAAAAAATCTCTCCCCTCATTCCCTTCTTGTCTCTAGGCACAGTAGTTCAGTCACTCATAACCTCCCTTATAGACTAAAGTAACTCCCTTCACTTAGGTGCTCTCAAACATATCATGAACAGACTTCAGTTCTTGCAAAATGCCGCTGACAGATTTATCTTAGGGATTCCTAATATGAACACACTCACCCAACACCTGGATACACTTCATTCCCTCCCAGTGCACAAAAGTAGTGTTCCGAGCCTTGCATATCACTCATAAAGTCAGCCATCGTAACTTCCCAGTATATCTGGGTCACAAGCTGACAAAGTAAATCCCCAGTCAGAGATAAATCAACATCTTCTCACCATTCCTAAAATCAGAGGGAGCAGAACAGGAGGTGGATCCTTCTCTTACTTGGCATCTAAATAGTGGAACTCCATGTCGCTAAACCATGAGAACCATGAATAACCACACTTCTTTCAGGGAAAACTTAAAAGATGACTGTTCCAACTTCCGATCTGGAGTCCGCGTGGAGGCGGTATCATTATAGCCAGAACATTGATTGGCAGCTGTGCCTTTACAAATTGTAAATAATAATAATGAGAGGATTAACAAAGGTATTTATGCCACTGCTTATTTTGAAATCTTGCTCTGGTTTCATACTCACGCCTAGTCCTTTGTTTGTCTCCTCCATACTGCAGTTGGCCGCCTGCTCATTGAGTTCACCACTCCAATGACCATGGAGAGGGTTCAGCGAGAGAATCCGGACGTGCGAGACGGCGGCAAGTACACGCCCTCCGACTGCAAAACAAAGCAGAAGGTGGCAATAATTCTACCCTTCCGACACAGGGACCACCACTTGAAGTACTGGCTGCACTACCTGCACCCCATCCTCCGGCGGCAGAAGGTTGACTACGGGATCTACATCATAAACCAGGTGAGGCTACTCGGTGGACGGAGAGCTGCAAGGGCCATCACTAGTCATCCTTCGTCTGTTAGAGCTCACAGGGCTTTTGTTGCATTCCTGATGCAGACTATCTGGGCTTTTGTTAACAAAGAGATCTCTCATCCCTAGTATTGTACTTTCCATTAACAAATATAACACTGATTATGCAGAATCTAAAATGAAAATAAAAGAGAGACATTGGTAAATGCTGCGTACTTGATAATGAAATCCATGTAACACACAAGGGCCATATAGTGTTTAGGAAAACTTGGATTTACTTTCATTACAGAAAATTATCCAGTAAATGATGATTTAAAAAATCTAAAAGCAGAGGAAGGAATAATTAATTAATTACAGAGTGCGATTCTTAATTAATAGAGAACAGTTCAGCATTCTCTTTACCCTTATGGGATTGAACTGCTCCTGTCCAACATGACTTGCTCTGTGATTCTTATGCTACCCATCATTCAATATGATTGAATCACATTCCACCCAATGCCATTCTCTCCCACTTTCATTTTCTTTTCTGTGAGATCCGCCAAGAAGTTCAGAGAACTCCATTGGTACTCCCTCCTTCAGGTAGTGGAGCTCTTGAAGCTGTTAGAGTCCTAGAACATAAGTGGTCCCTACCTACATCGCTTTCTTGATAGTTGCTTGGCCTGCAGTTGATGCTGATTCTTGGGTCCGCATCACCACATTCTTCAGGTCTTTGTTGACTTGTTATTCATTGACCTTGCCTGTGTTCAGGTTTTGGAGCTAGACATCTGGCTTGGGAGCATGTGAGATGTGATTTCATCCAGTGGGATGTTGTAAGGGAAACACACTGGATTGTCCCAGTTAGGCACTAAGGGCCAGATGTAGCAAACGGTTTTACCCATTCTGTCCTTATGGGAAAATGTGTTCGTACATATGGCCCTAAGAGATATGATCGCAAGTGCAGTAAAGAGATATTTAAATAGTACTTTTGGCAAAAAATCTAAGCTTAACAACTTGTCAAACATTGTTCACTCCTTCTGCGAGATGAGGATGAAGGTGTAAACATTGTTCTTTCTTCACTTTAGTAGACACAATATTCTGATCATGTTCTCTTTGTGGATAATGTACACAAATGAAATATTTTTACAGCTTGTGCTTACAATGTCTAAGTTTTTAATCAGCTTCTGTAAAGACACAGAAACAGTGGCAATTAAGAGCATCTTTGAAAATAATTTGTGGTCAAGGTTGAGGGGTTACTGGGATTTCTCTGTTTAGTTTGTTCACGCAAAATGAAGTAGGAGAAAATGTCTGCAAGTCCACAATGTGGCCACAAATTCCTGTGGACCTTTGGTGGGTTGCCCTGCAACCTCCTAATCTCCTTCATACAGACTATAGACTGAGCTGCCTCATACAACAAGGCGTGCTGCCAAGTGTGCCAAATCCGAGCGAGTTACCATTTTAGCAATGTGACAGCAGTAACACGGTGTTATTTCCAGATTTAAGGCATATGGATGTCAGCAGCTTGGAAGGTAACAGAAATGAGCCCTGGTAACAAACTGAGAAGAATATCTCACTGCAGCGAAAAACTGATCTGCTTACTCCTTTAGCTGCAGAGCCCAGCCTATAATGAAATAGCCAGTGACCATATGCGGACCAAAGTCACAGAGGGTTCGACATTGCGCACGTGCCAGTTGTTGCATGGATGGATGGTGTTGGCTTGTCTTAAGAGATGCCCTGTATCGAATTTTTTTAACACATTTCATTGATTTTAATACTTTTGTTAAATGCAATTGGCAAAACAAGAACAAACCAATCATAACGTACAATAGTCTGCCTGTCCCCCAGTGCTCCTACCCCCACACCAACCCCCTCACCTCTACACCCACAGAGCTGTAAGAGAAACAACTGTGTATCATCCTTTTTAGGCCCGAATTTCCGCATCTATGGCTGCCATCGTCCTTGGGACGGAGCCGAGAACAATACCCCTGTAGTTGACCCGGACCCCCTGGTTTCTTGGGGCAACACCTGGCCACATACACGGGAATCTGCCTGCTCACGCACCAGTCAAGACCCTCCCCCCAGGGCTCCACCGAGGGTGGATCCCGATCTTTCCATCTACGAGCAATGTCCCTCTGGCCAGACCCAGTCAGACCCAAGCGAATGAGTGTTTGGCCGTGCTGATGCAGAGCTAGGTCAGCCCTGATGTGCAAGAGAGCCAGTTTTGGATCAGAGGGGATGGCTGTCCCCAATACCGTGGTCAAGTTAGCTATCACTTGCCTCCCGGATGGTTCCACTCTCTCACATGACCATGTGATGTGTGTGTGAAACCCCCATCCCGAGTGGTGCAACGGAGGCATGCAAGCTAGTCAGTAACCGCCATCCTCCAGAGTTTGTGTCTCGTAGGCTAGGTCTGATGGAGAGAATGCTCCTGAAAGAGTTGAAATCAGTCGCAATCGCCGCATGTCTCGGGGAAGCGAGAGCCTCGGCCTAGTCCTCATCCCCCAAGTCTCCCAGAACCTCCTCTCATGCAAGTCGGTGGCCCCAGGATGCGTTGGGCATATAGTGGACCAGAGTTCTATAAATCTTCCTCACTTTATGGTCCTCCAGCTCGCCAAGAAGTAGCTTAGCCTCCAGAGGGTTGCATTCCGTGAGGTTATCCAGATTTTTGACTGATTTCAGATTTTGGATTTGGGTTTTGACATACTTATTTTGCTACGTTGCCTGTGAGTTCTGTTTGATTCTCATGCTTCTGTTGTATGCTGCTTGTTTGAGCTGCCATCATTCTGTAATCAATAGATCAGAATCCCTAGCTCATTGTTTGATTGGTCTCGTTTGCAATTGCGGATATTCCGGAATCCCCTTCTGTGCTGCCTGGAATCCCAACATCCATACCTGTCAATGATAAATCAAGTTCTGGTTTTGAACAGGGTCCTACCGCACAGATTACATGCGTATTAATTTAACTAATTACTCAGCGATTAATGGTTTTATCTCGCCTGCCAGCTGTCTTCGACTAAGAACTAATATGATATTGTAACTTTGTAACATGGCTGCTTATCTCAGTCTTGTTAGGGCAATTGATTGACACATTGATCCATTTGCTTCATTTTTGGATTTTTAAGTATAGAACGTAATTGTTTTTCTCCTGGACGTCATCATTGACGATCACTACTGCATTGTCTCTGTTTTGGGGTTTTTACTCTATATTTCTATTTTCTGACTACATGGGTTGTAGTGCTTGATAATTTAAATTATACATCTCTAAAAAATTCTATCAGCAGGCCAGAATATATTTCTAGTGATAAGGAAAGAGTGTGTGGGTTTAAAAGCCCAGTATGGACTGGAGGTTGAGGTACAGTAAAGGAATCTCTCTCAGGAAGAACGATGGAGAGAATTTGGTGGCTCCTGAGCTTTAACCAACAGATTCCTCACCTTGTGAATTTCCCCAGTTGCCAGACTCATTCCGGAAACTTTTCAGTAATTCCCTCACGTGTCAATAGGTGGCATTGTGCAGCTCCTTGTTGGGTCCATCTACTTAGGGTATGATGTCGGGCGTCCATATATGCGCGACTTCCTCACGCTGACGTGTGTTTCTTTCATTCTGCACCTTCTGACATGGATATCAAGCTAACAGTGCTGTCTTTTAACAGATGTTTTCCCTCAGGAAAACTCTCTCTTCTTCCAAACACTGCACAGTGTGCAGAATGTGGGCCCTAAAACAACAGGGTTTTGAGACGTGCCATGATTGCCACCAACAGTTATCAGTGATGGAAACCCACGACCTCTGGTGCCTTGGCACCTTCCACAACTTTGTTTCATGTCCTTGCTTAAAAAAGGTGAATCTCAAAGCCATCAGTGACCGCAAAGCCAAGTTAGCCATCATTGAGCTTTGTAGAAGCGGCCCAGGTCGAGGTCCAGGGCGCAGATGCACTCTCGTTTCCCGAGGCCGATACCATGAATGTTCCAAATGGAAGTTCTTGAGGTCATGTAAGTTGAAGATATCCCACAGAAAGGATGAGAAGTTGAAGCCTGGGTGTCCGTCGTCTCGCACCATTTGAAGTTGCGCAACAACCGGGGTACAGTCAGACCATGGAGCTGTTTGGTGATATAGACTCCAGCAATATTTCTGCTCCCCCTCAAGCAAACAAAGAAAGCCGACTAACTATGCCAACTTTGAAAGTCTTTGAAAATCTTTGGTACCCCTCAGGTTCCTGTTGTACTGCCTTTGGACCCCAGGGATCTGAGATCTGTTCCCTTGGCGCGACTCAACCTCTTCAATAATGTCCTGGTGGGCGCCTGGGCAAAACCACGATATTGCCTCCAGTGAATAAGCAAGTGGCATGATGACCCAGGGCAACTCTAGGTCATCTAAATTTTCTTCTGCAGCACCCCACCCCGGAGAGCTTAGTGGTACAATCTCCAGAGCATCAATGCCTTCTGAATGACCTTGCATGAACGAGAATCCTAATGAATGGAACCATTTGTGAAATGCATGTTTTCCAGTGCCAGTCGTGCCTGTCAACACCTCATGCCTCCTAGGTAGGGACTCAAACATTCTGTGGAACAGGATGGCAGATGTCTTCTCAGCTGTTCTGGAGAACATCAGACTGACCTTACAGTGCCGTTCAGGTCTGGACAATACTGACTGCCTGGGTAGGGCAGTGAGGACCAGCATTGTACTCTGCAGCCACGGCCCATCTTTTTGGGCTGAGGGCCGCCCCACCTTTTCCTGGCAAGAAGGAAAAGACTGAACAAAGGTTAACCTGACAGACACTCTTCTTGTTCAGGCAGCCAGGAGCTGTACAGGCACTAAATGCGCAGGTGCCTGGCTGCCTGAACGGAACTTTGCCAAGCTAAGGATTTCACAGCCTGGTGAGCGTGACCTCCTCAGCTTGGCAAAAGTGCCTTGAGGTCCTCTCTCTCATGATGAGGGGGGGCGTCACTGATTGCCTTCGACCTGGGTGCTTCAGTTTTAAGACCAAAAGTGCCCAGGACTAAATATAAATCTGTGACATCTTGTCACAGAGTGGGGTGGGGTCAGCAGTCACATTGACCCCATCCCATTCTGTGGCGAGTGGGGGACTGATGCCTTCCCTCATTGACTGACTTAAAGTGGGGAAGGCAGCAGTCCCAGCCCTCCTGGGCCATCTGAGGTTTCCCTCCCAGTGTGAAGGTAAGTTTTGTGTGTTTTTTATGTTTGGTGTATGCATGCGTATATGTTTGAATGTATGTGTATTTGCGCAAGTGTTGTGAATGGGTGTGTTTGTGGGTGAATGCATGGGCGTGAGTGAGTGTGTATGTGTGCATCTGTCCCCCTGTCCCGCTCATAGGTAAAATTACCAGCCGCCCCTGGTGCTACGATGCCACACATTGATTAGATCCACAGGCTTTTCTGTTGCCGTCCAGCAGTCCTTAAGGGACATGGCTTTTGATGCCTCTAAGTGGTTTAGAGCGAAGGCTGACTCTGCCATGGAGACATTTAAAGAGAGCAAAGCCACTAGCCACTGTCTAGGCCTAGCTCAGCATGCTCAGCAGTTCCTCCAACCACAGCACCCCTTTGAGGCTTTGGTAGGGGTTTCTAGAAGGGGCAACAGCAATTTGTGACACATGAGCAGCTGGCCTCCCAGTCCTTTTCATGGTGAAGCTTGGTAAGAGGCCCCCAGGGGCAATGTATTAACCCAGACCCCTGCCCCCGCAAAACGACTTTGTCCTTGGTGTCACACGCTCACCTGGTGGGAAGCTGTATCACCTTAAACCACCCCAGATGGTGGAGCATCACTTCAGACCAAAGGGCGCTCCAGATCATCCAGCAAGGATACTCCCTGCCCCTCCTAACCTATCCCCAAGACATACTGGTCACACCACAACATCTCCCTGAGGGCCAGCCTGTCCATACTCCGTGGGGAAGTTCAGGCTCTCTTAGTCAAGGGAGCAATAAAGAGGGCAGATTCTTATGGACAACATGACCGCTACATGGTGTTGTAACAAGCAGAGTGGTATGGGCTGTGGGTAGTATGCCAGGAGGCCTTGTATCTCTGGAAGTGGCTGAATGCTCTGGACATTTCCCTGACTGCACACTTCCTGACAGGATCTTTAAATACCAGGGCGGATGAACTCAGCAAATGTTGCCTAGCAGACCATGAATGCCAGTTATACTCAGAGGTGGCATCTTCTGGCAATGGGGAGAACCCTGGCCAGATCTATTCCCCATCGCACAGACCTTGCAGTGCCAAGCATTTTGTGCTTTGGTGTTCCCAAAACATCCTATATCTGTGAAGTCTTACTCCTACATTGGAGGTCAGGACTGCTGTTTGCCTTCCCGCACCTCCCTCTACTGCTCAGAGTTCTGAAAAAGATCAAGAGAGATCGGGCCCAAGTCATCCTACGGGCTCTGGACTAGGCAGGGAGAGTGTGGTACTCTGAACCTCTGCAATGAGCATGTATACTCTGATCCGGATTCCCCTTTGGGAGGACTCTTGTCACCTCAGCAGGGCGGAGTTTTACTCCTGAGCCTTCAAGTAAGTAAAGTGTTCATTAGGTGCACTATTCACGTCAACAGAATGTATGTATGATAGTAATACTCTGTGTTCAACCATGTTTGCACCATTTTTAATGAAATTATGTTTGTACAAAGTGCGTGCACTGTGCGGCACTGGGGGGGACCATGTCAACTGTGTTTGTGACTTTATATTACCAGATTTATTTAGTTCTCTGTTTTTATAACCTTATGTAGAGCAATCATTGTGCAGTTGTTTAAACTCCGTGTTATCTACTTGGAGCAGGGGTGTAGCTATCAATCGTGCCTCTGGTGCAGTGGTACTAGGGCCCTAGGCCTTGTGGGCTCACTGTTCCGCCTTTATAGGTGCTTTTCCTGGAGAAACAGGAGATGGTGAACAGTATCTTTGCCTGCAATAGTCCCCATGGTACACCTGCTCCGCTACCAATGTGGAATCTTTCATTTGAGTCACATTATATCTTTGGGGTAAGCATGTTTTTAAAAAAAAAATACAAATGCCTCTGATGCCATACTGCATTATCAATGAAAATTACCACACTCGTGGGTTCTTCCCACAGGAGAACATGCAACAGGTGCTTAAGTGAAGAAAAACAATAGGAAAGGAGGTTACAACTTATATGTTTAAAAGAAATGGAGAAGGAAGCTACCAGATTTCGACATCTATCATAAAGTGTAGCCGCTAGAAACCAAATGTTCAAAATAAAGTGTCATTATTTTTAAAGTACAAAAACAATCCTTTAGCGAGACTGCACTACAAACCTGTACCCCTTTAAATTGAATCCATAAACCGATGGGAAAGATGCTAGCTTGGGGCTTTAAAGATGCTCGCTTGCTAACCTTAGAAGGAGATAAGAGCAAAAGGGAGCGTTTAGCTTTCCAAATCATTTAGAAAAGTTGATATAAACATGTTTGTATGATTTAAGAGTTACATGAACACAGTTAAGGTATAACCCATCACCATTTCCAGGTGAACATATATAAAATTCCCAGGAAATGGGCAGCACAGGAGGAGTAAGTGGTGCCTCATCAAAGTGGGGTCAAATGAGCAAGGAAGAACTAAGAACTACTATTGTATATTAAACAGGAAGAAGTTTTAGTCGACAGAGATAAAAAAAGGGTATGTTATCTCTTTATGGAGATGAAGTGAATCCAGACATGATCTAATTTGAATTTCTCATGTAGGATTAAATTCCCAAATTACAGCAATGCAAAAAAACTCTGTTGATGAAACCTTGCCAATGTTAATCCCATAGATAATAGGTGTCAGGCTGGGAGGTCAGATGACTAAGTATGGATCCCGATTCCTTAATGAGCCAATGCAGAATGCCACCTAAATGTCAGTGGCTTAACGGAGGATTTAAAATGCAGAATACTTTGTCACCACACTTTGATGGAGTAAAACTGGGACCGTTTGGAGACTTCCCACTAGCAAAGTGTACTAGCTCCTGTACCTTGAGCTGTATCATAAGAGGGGAAGAGCAATGGGTCTGCCTCTGGGAAACAGGCTGTGTATGACTGGCTGTCAAGAAGAGGATCAAATGAAGTCCAGGGGAGACACAAATCACTGTTGCAAATGCACCGTTGAATAATATGACCTGGAGGTGAATCACAGCAGGGACAGGAGCGAATTTGAATTTATGACTGCAAAGAATTCTCCTGTGTTTCAAAATCAAAACAGGAAATACAAAGCCAGGTATTGACTAACACACAGCTAACTTGGGCAGAGGTGAAAAGATGTAATGTTAAAATGATAATTTAGAAAGCCTTTCATCTAAAAGTACATACAATCCTCAGTGAAGAGTGGGATGTTTTTTGTATGTTTCAATTAATTAGCTAAACAAACATTTCATCCATTCACACAAATCTATTTGAACAGTTTGGAATCGAAGAGAGAAGGACATATTAGTGAGGCAGGGTTCCCTTTGTGAAATCAAATCTGCCAAAAGGGTTACAAAAGCCAAAATTGTATCTGCTGACTATTAATGGGCCAAGTCGGCATTCTAAACAATTCGACATGATGCTAATGACATTGAGGGGAGCATGCAGTGGTCCCATGATCTGCTGCATACTGCCACACAGCCCATATTCACAAAGAAGAAACTGCCCATCATAGACACCTTCCTTTGCCTTTTGGCTGTCAGTAGCCACGCAATGGTTTTCGATTGTGATTGCAAACACAGGATACATCTTTTGGCAAATGTGAACTGTGAAGTTTGGGTGCCCATTTAATTTCCTTCTTTCCTATCAATTTGTAAAGAGTCGAAATGTGTAGATTGCAAGAGACAAAGACATTTATGACTCCCAATGGAACTCTACTACACTACAACATTGGGTTTTGTAGTTGTAAAGCTGCAATGGTGTGATTTGCAACTGCAACGTCCTTGAGCCTTGGGCCAGTTGTTCTCCATCTGTGGCATTGTACCATCTGGCACTACTAGATGCAAATAAAAAGGAACCCACAGTTGAACATTTTCAGACTGCAGGAGTCTTTGAAAGTCTCTTCCTCCAGCCAGACACAAAGACAGAATGCACAGAAAGGCCTTCAGGCTAACAGATGAGTACACTGCAGTCTCTGAGGTCTCTGTTCTTGGTGGGACCCAATTTTACCAAATAACAGGCCTCCCGGTGCCGGCGTCTCTCGCTGCAGGCAAGAGCAGTGGGATAATTAGACACTGATTCCAGGGTTATGTCAGGAAGCCGGTCTCCCTCTATCATTTGTCTGCTTCTAGGTGCTCTTAAATATTACCAAACTCAACAGAAATCGTTTTATAGACCTCAGAAGGAAGAAGGGTTGAGCACACCTGCTGGGATTCGAACCCGTGACCTTCAAATTTCTCACACAGATCTCTAGAATGCAAGCATTGTAGAGATGGGTTGTTTTGTTGTGTTTTTTTCCATTTTGGATGCTTATGGAATTGTGTTAATTTATCTAAAGCACCTGGAAACTATGGTGGATTTTGCGTTCTACAAAAGTTAATAACATACTATTACTTCAATCAGCTATCTTACTGGCACACCTATCTAAATACTCTATTTTGTAATATTTATCCATGCAGAATTGCTATCATTCGGAAATGTATGCACCTGGAAATGTGAAGCAAATGTACATTTTCAAATTAAACGTTTGTTTACTTCAGCATAGGGTAAATCATTTTCCTTGCAGAACTCCTTTCCCTATTCCCTCCTGGGGTTTGGGGTAATTGCCCCCAAGGCAGAGTTTTGCTGGTAAGATCTTCTTGGGAAGCTCACGAATTTGCTCCTTACTCTAAATTTGCAGGGATAGGTTTTCGCCAGTCCTCATTCGAGACTGAAATGTTACTCTCAATCCTAAATTGAAACAAGGCACACAAATTATACTGTAAATTGATTCTTAATTGTGTTTCTGTTCTGTTCTTCCAAGCGCATTACACTAAGTGTGCAGAAGTAGGTAACCAAATCCCCATTTCTGGCAGCTTGATTTCTTTAGTCGCAATTCAACCATGTGCTTGCTCTGTAGCGCTAATCATTTATAATTCCATAAAATATTTAGATGCCTCCAATTACACTAACACAATCATTAATTGATGAAGCGTGTGTGACGTGCACTCGTAGCTCGAATCAAAGGTTCATGGTTACCTTAATGTAAGTTTGTGATGCACTTGTCAGTCTGTGTCCTCATTCTGAGGTCTCAAAAACAGACAGCTTTTATCTGTCTATTGTGGAAGACCTGTTGCCAGACCCCCCACTGGATCTTAAGAAATTTTGTGGCTGAGAAAAAGGAAATTTTGCGGCAACCATTGTGTTTTTGCAGTATCTTATTTTAGTGACATTGAGTAGTTATGCAGTCTTTTTTCTTGTGATTGATGGTGGATTGCACAGATGCCGCAACTGGTGTTCACATTGTATTAAAATGTTGGTCTCTCTCTCTCTCTCTGTCTCTCTCTTCTCCTCCTCTCAAGTATCAATTAGATAATATAATTACTACCTGGGTAGAGTAAGCTGCAATAGCCTATTTACAGTATTTGAAGTTATGAGCAGCTATTGCTGCCAAGTCGCTCGATGTTATTTGAAACTATCCTAGCTTTTTTATCTTAAAGAATGCTGCATTCTGGGACATGTAGTTCTGGTGTAACCATTGCAAGCAATGCATCAAAAATCACAGCATGCAAAGTGGTGTTTGGTAAAAAGCCACAATTGGTTAAATGTGTCCCGCCTGACATGAGCTCTTTCGACAATTAGTAACATTTTCTGTATTACACACACCTTTCTGCTTTAACATTGTGTATTTGTCACAAGTGTTCTAAAGACCTCAATTGAAAAAATGACTATGCCAGAGGTCAAAGAGGGTGTGATATATGGGGAATGACATGCTTGTCTATGCTTTTTTTGCTCAGTTCTCATAATTTTTATAAAAAATAAAAATAAAAATAAAAAAAACTAAGATTTTGAAAGATGAAAGTGGCGGGGGCATCTTCTGAGCTGTGAGGCCGAGGAGGGGACTGAGAGCTAAAGAAGAAACAACAAGCATTCCCTCCTCGTGCCTACAACCTGCAAGAAATGTACGTTTGACACTTCAAGGTGACACAGATTTATTCCTTTAGATAGATAATTTAAGGGTGCTACCAGTGGGGTTCTGGAGCATGTTCTTTCAATAGAAGCATAAAAAAAATGTTTCTACATGTCTAATTGCATAGTACGGGTTTTATCTTATATACTAAGGGCCTGATGGATACTCTGACACAAACGTGACTGATATCCTGTCCGTATTATTACAGGTGCATTATATGCTAATAAGGTGGGCTGTCCATCACATTTGTGAGGGAGTTGCCATTGGTAAATTTCTGCATAAGGCCCTCAATATATATATATTTTTTAATAATTTTAAAATAATGTCTTGCATATTCATAGTGCTTTCTGACACAGGAAGGGATGTTGTAGTCCAATAAATAACCATACCAGTATTCCTCATCGCGCTACCCGGGATTTATTTTGTTGTCTCTCTGGTCACACACACAGACATCTGCAGTGATCACACGGGGTTTGATAAAGGCCTTGTTTCAAGCACTTGTTCAGACATGTAGCAAAGAGGTGCGTCTCTGCTGCCAAGGCGGGAAGCAACATTTTACAGAGATTTTGTTTTGGTTATTTTCGCAGCACCCAAGTGTGCAAATTGCAGACATTTTACTTCTTTTTCAATTTTGCGGTAAATAAACGATTTGCAAAAACTCAAAAACCACGGGGTGGAGGAATTGTCTGTATTGTGAATAATGCCAATGCCGTAATTTAAAGTTGCCTTTGGACCAGCTTACTGCTTAACATTGGTTGGCTTTCTTGTCCATGTCATTTGCTTGCTTCTTCATCCCTCCTCTCTGTGGCCACCCTATTCCCCAGTTAGCTCCTACATTGACCTCTTCTCATTCCTGTGCTCCCATGTTCCATCTGTTGTGGTCCATTTTTGTAAAACGTTTTTTTTTTTTAAATACTCTGGAGTGCCCGGGAGGTGCAATTTGCTGCCAGTCCCTGAAAATGCGCTTTCACGTTTGATCATTTTTTTGCGTTACTGTTGCAAGATTGGCGACTGTGATCTTGAAACTGTAAATAAAAAAAAAAAAGGTTGACTGCATGATGACATGAATGGTGACGTCATCAAGTTTCTTTTGCCAATGCTACACAGTATCACCAAAAGCATTTTCTTTTTGCCAATGGAGAACAGCATTGACAAAATGGCACTGGAAAAGTCAGTAGGTGTGCAAAATGTGAGCTGTGTCTGCTTTTACTACAGCTTGTTCTTGCTACGTGCATCTTGATGAAAGATCAGTTTCATGACATGCTCCCCCCAAACAACTGATTGTTCCCTTCCCCATGTAATAAAAAGGAAAAGACACATTAATGATCTGAGCTGTTTTTAGGGTTGACATGTAAGCCACTTGCATCATTGTATTCTCTGCTAGTACTGTTAGGGGCTTTGGGTCAGCCTCTTTCATCCATTAGCTTCTTCTGCTCTAGAACCTTCAGCCACTGACTTAACAGATTAACAATCACAGCATGGATCACTCATATGAGTATTTCAATCTCACTGTTTTAGATCTTGCCTGAGATAGCGCATGCACTGTCAAATCGAAGACATTTTGTTACCTGACATTGGGCTTAGAGCTTGCCTTTGCTTACCATTGGTTGGCTGCATCGGTACTCTCATTTGCTTGCTTCTCTTTGGTCAGTATGTGCAGACTTCACTCCCTCTCCATGTGTTTGGCCCTTCCCCGGAGTATGGTCCAAGTAATTATGTTGTTCCACTTGCATTTTCTGAGCTAATTTTTTCTTTTTGTTGAAGCACTGTGTTGGAAGGCTGTCTCTCTCAAGTGCTTCTACCCCCCTCTGCCTGGATGTCTTTTGCTTCTGTGCTTTTGTCCCCTTCCTGGTTGTTTCTTGCCCCTTTCTGACAATATCTGTGCTATTGCTAGCCCCAGCCATAGCCATGCCACATCCACCATCCATGTTGTTGAATGCCATCATCAATTGTGTGTGTTGTTGCGTACCCCGTACCACCCTTTGTGTTGCTGCTTGCCTCCTCCTGCCCCCATGTAGTTGCTTCCCCCCTCTCACCTGCCATAGTGTCACTTGCCCCCTTCGCACTCCTCGTGAGGCCATTTTGATGCTTGTGCCCTCCTCCCGTTATCTGTCTTATTGCTTGCCCCCTCTTTCCTTCATGTTTCTTCCCCCCTCGCACTCCTTCCACTTGCTTCCTCTGGCCCTCTTCCCACTGTCCGTCTTGTTCCTTGACCTCTCCTGTTGTCTGTCTTGCTGCTCGCTCCCTCTCGCCCTCCTTCCGTTGTCCTTGTTGCCTTTTTTAACTTTCACACCTTGCACAAATCCCTCCTGCCATCCCTCCTGTTGTTGCTTTCCTCACCTCCTTGTTGTTGCTTACCCCCACCTACCTGATATAACAAAGAAAGCACTATGACGCTGGCAATGCTGGTCATACCGTCCATGTTGTATGCCCTCCTTCCCACTGAGATGCCGCCCACCCTGCCCTACCAGCAGTACTAAACAAAAGCATTATAACACTTTCTTTTTTAACTTTCAGCCATGCTGCACAGTAACTGCCCTTCTGTACAAAATGGCTAAAAACATTGTCAAAGCCAATAGCTTGGGTAGGAAAGACCTATTGACTTTACAATGCTTGTTTAGTGGCTGTTTGGGTGTTTTTTCCCACCTCCAAATGAAATTCATAAGGGGGCCTTCTTACAGTCTGTCCATGGGCTGGTAGCATTGACATAAACTGACCTGAGAAATGTATGCTTTCAATAACAAAGGGACTCCTTTATTTTGTGCAGCATCCATTTTTCTAAGGTTTTTTATATTTCCCCTCAGTCTTTAGCAGCGCCAGCAACAGACCTTACAAATGTCAAACCTAAAGGCCATTGCTTGCTTGATTATGGATTAAAAATATTTCTATACCCCACAAAGCCTATAATTACCTTCATCCTTAGAAACTCTCACAAATTATTTGCACGAATGTTTCATATCCATGTTTTAAAAGTAATTGCTTTTAGGATTCTTTTCATATATTAGCATGATAAAGATTTAATTTTTTACTCATTAGGTCTGACAAAGCTAAAAGCTTTCTTGTGTATAATATACAGAGGATGGGCTTTGGGTTATAGAGGCAGCGTCAATCACCACCACATTAGACCACTGTGAGAAATGTCTACAAGATGAGCATTAGATCAGAGACATAAACTTACGGACTTGCTAAAAGACTTAGGCCCTCATTAAGACATTGGCGGGAAATGCCACCAAACGCAGTGGCGACGGCCGCCTAAAGACCATCGCCGCTGCTAACAACCGTCTGCCAAATTATGACCACAGCTAGATTTCTGCCACAAGAAGGGCAGAAATCCAGCTGTAGCCATGCTGACGGATGGTGTTAAGGTGGCGCTGCTACCACCAGCAGCGCCACGCCAGTAGACCGCCGCCAACCATAGTATGAAAAATTATACGGCCTGGCGGTGTTCTGCTGGCGGGCGCTGCTGGTGGTAGCAGCACCTGTCCCGTCCCCTCCTGAAAGACCCCCTGGATGCAGGTAAGTTGGGTTTCTGATGGGGGGGGGAAGGGTGTTGTGTGTGTGTGGGGAGTTGGGTGCATGAATGTGTGTGTGTGCGTGAATGCAAATGTGTGTGTAGTGTTGTTTGCATGTGTGTATACATGTGTGAGAATGCATGTATGAATGGAAATGTGAATGCGTGTCTGTGTGAATGTGTGTACAGTTGTATGCGAGAATGAATGGATGCATGTGTAAATGAATGTGTGTATGCCTGTGTGAGAGAGTGTGTGTATGCGTTGTGCGTGTCTGCGAGTGTGCGTGAATGGGGGGTGAGGGATTGGAAGGGGGGCCTTGGATAAAGGGGGGTGGGATGCTTCTGGGGAGTGTTTGGGGGGGTGGGTGGTCCTCCTACTAGTGACAAGGAAGGAATTCCCTGTCAATGGTAGGGGCTACCGCCATTGTTTTTGTGGCGTTGTGAACACCACCAAATCCATGGCAGTAGGCAGAGTCATAATGACGCTGGGGGTACAATGGTGGCCGCCGGGCTGGAGATTCTTATCTCCGGCCCGGCGGCTGCTAAGCCATGGCGGTCGGTATGGTAAATTGGCGGGTTGGCTGGAGCCAACCCGCCAATGTCATAATGTGGCGATATGTACCCCCAGCCTTTTGGTGGTACTACCGCCACATTATCACCGACCGCCAGGGTCATAATGACCCCCTTAACCCCGTTTTGGGACTTTATTCTCATGTTTTAGCATTCAAACAAATTTGCCACAATTGCTTATTGACATATACTAGTGACAGCTATTTTTTCACTCCTATGAAGAAGAATTATGAATGCACCATTTAAAATAATGTTAAGTATAGAAGAATAATGCAAATGCTTAAAAAATGTGGTGTTTGATAGCTTAGTATACTCTTAAATCAAATCAAATCAAATCATTAACATTTATAAAGCGCGCTACTCACCCGTGCGGGTCTCAAGGCGCTAGGGGGGAAAGGGGGGGTTATCGCTGCTCGAACAGCCAAGTCTTTAGGAGTCTCCGGAAAGCGGAGTGGTCCTGGGTGGTCCTGAGGCTGGTGGGGAGGGAGTTCCAGGTCTTGGCCGCCAGGAAGGAGAAAGATCTCCCACCCGCCGTGGAGCGGCGGGTGCGAGGGACGGCAGCAAGTGCGAGGCCAGCGGAGCGGAGGGGGCGGGTGGGGACGTAGAAGCTGAGGCGTCTGTTGAGGTATTCCGGTCCCTTGTTGTGGAGGGCTTTGTGTGCATGGGTGAGAAGACGGAAGGTGATCCTTTTGCTGACTGGGAGCCAATGCAGGTGTCTCAGGTGTGCGGAGATGTGGCTGTTGCGGGGTACGTCGAGGATGAGGCGGGCCGAGGCGTTTTGGATGCGTTGCAGGCGGTTTTGGAGTTTGGCTGTGGTCCCGGCGTAGAGGGTGTTGCCGTAGTCCAGGCGGCTCGTGACGAGGGCGTGGGTCACGGTTTTTCTGGTGTCGGCGGGGATCCAGCGGAAGATCTTACGGAGCATGCGGAGAGTGAGGAAGCAGGCGGAGGACACGGCGTTGACTTGCTTGGTCATGGTGAGAAGAGGGTCCAAGATGAAGCCGAGGTTGCGGGCGTGGTCTGCGGGGGTCGGTGCGGTGCCGAGGGCCGTGGGCCACCAGGAGTCGTCCCAGGCAGACGGGGTGTTGCCGAGGATGAGGACTTCCGTTTTTTCAGAGTTCAGCTTTAGGCGGCTGAGCCTCATCCAATCTGCGACGTCCTTCATACCCTCTTGTAGGTTGGTCTTGGCGCTGGCGGGGTCCTTGGTGAGGGAGAGTACAAGTTGGGTGTCGTCGGCGTAGGAGGTGATGATGATGTCGTGCTTGCGTACGATGTCGGCGAGGGGGCTCATGTAGACATTGAAGAGTGTCGGGCTGAGCGATGAGCCTTGAGGTACGCCGCAGATGATCTTGGTGGGTTCTGAGCGAAACGGAGGGAGGTAAACTCTTTGGGAGCGGTTAGCGAGGAAGGAGGCGATCCAGTCCAGGGCCTGGCCTTGGATCCCGGTGGAGCGTAGGCGGGTGATTAGGGTGCGGTGACAGACGGTGTCAAAGGCAGCCGAGAGGTCGAGGAGAATGAGGGCGACTGTTTCACCGTTGTCCATCAGGGTTCTGATGTCGTCTGTGACTGAGATGAGGGCGGTTTCCGTGCTGTGGTTGGTTCGGAATCCGGTTTGTGAAGGGTCGAGCAGGTTGTTGTCTTCCAGGAAGGTGGTCAGCTGTTTGTTGACGGTCTTTTCTATTACCTTGGCTGGGAAAGGTAGAAGAGAGATGGGGCGGAAGTTTTTCAGGTCGCTTGGGTCAGCCGTAGGTTTCTTTAGTAGGGCGTTGACTTCAGCGTGCTTCCAGCATTCGGGGAAGGTAGCAGAAGAAAAAGAAGAGTTGATGACGGTCTGGAGGTGCGGGGCGATGATGTCGTCGGCTTTGTTAAAGATGAAGTGCGGGCAGGGGTCCGAAGGGGCGCCGGAGTGGATAGAGTTCATGATGGATTTGGTTTCTTCCGTGTTGATGTGGGTCCAGTTGTTGAGGGTGATGTCCGGGGAAGCGGGTTCAGTGGTGTATGGTTGGGTCTGGTGTCCGAAGCTGTCGTGGAGGTCGCTGATCTTGCGATGGAAGAAAGTGGCGAGGGATTCGCACAAATCCTGTGAGGGCGTGACGGCGTTGGCGCTGGCGCTGGGGTTGGAGAACTCTTTGACGATGCTGAAGAGTTCTCTGCTGTTGTGGCTGTTTTTGTCTAGTCTGTCGGTGAAAAAGTTCCTTTTGGCAGTGCGGATCAGGTGGTGGTGTTCGCGTGTAGCGTTCTTGAGGGCGGTCATGTTGTCAGCGGTGTGGTCCTTGCGCCAGGCCTTCTCAAGGGCACGACAAGTTTTCTTTGATTCTTTGAGGGTGTCAGAGAACCAGAGAGGTTTTTTGGTGTTGGTCTGTCGATGCGTGCGTTTGAGGGGAGCAAGGTTGTCAGCGCAGTTGGAGATCCAGTTTGTGAGGTTGAGAGCTGCGTCATTGGGGTCGGTGGTGAGGGTGGGTTGGTTGGCGGCGAGAGCGGAGAAGAGTTGCTCTTCAGGGATCTTGTTCCACTGTCGATGAGGGATGGGTTGAGTGCGGAGGTGGGAGGTCTCGCGTCGGAATGTGAAGTGGACGCAGCTGTGGTCGGTCCAGTGTAGGGCAGAGGTGTGGCTGAAGAAGACGTGTTTGCTGGCGGAGAAGATAGGGTCGAGCGTGTGTCCGGCGATGTGGGTGGCGGTGTTCACCAGTTGTTTGAGGCCGAGGTTGGCGAGGTTGTCGAGCAGGGTGGTGGTGTTGGGGTCGTTGTTTTGTTCCAGATGGAAGTTGAGGTCGCCTAGGAGGATGTAGTCCGGTGAGGCGAGGGCGTGCGGGGAGATGAAGTCGGCGATGGCGTCGCTGAAAGAGGCGCGAGGTCCGGGAGGACGGTAGACGAGGGATCCTCTGAGGGTGGTCCTTGGGTCGGTGCGAATCTGAAAATGCAGGTGTTCAGCGGCGAGGGGGGGGTCTTCGGTGGAGGTGGTGACGCTGATGGAGTCTTTGAAGATGATGGCGACACCTCCTCCTACTTGGTTGGTGCGGTCTTTTCTGGAGATCTTGTAGCCTTCGGGGATGGCGGGTAGCGATGTCTGGAGCAGAGGAGGCGTTCATCCATGTCTCCGTGATGAAGGCGACGTCCGGGGCTGTGGAGTCCAGGAGGTCCCAAAGTTCAACGGCGTGCTTGTGGACGGAACGAGCGTTGATCAGGATGCACTTGAGGTGGTTGATGGCGCGTGGGCTTGTGGTCGTGGTAGTTGCGTGGTGGAAGATGCGTTTGCAGGAGTTGCAGGCGAAGGGTCCATGGGTGCGTTTGGGGTGAGCTAGGAAGCAGGTTTTGGAGCGCCCTGGGTTGAGGGCGTGGAGGGTGGTGGGGTCGTAGCGGATCAGCGGGGCTTGGGGGAGCTGTGGACCAGGGGTCGTGGCGCTGGGCACGGGCCAGGCGCGGACGGGCGCAGACGGGCTTGCCTCTGGCGCGCCTCTGGCGCGCCAGCGGCGTGCCCGCTGCGCGCGCCCGCTGCGCAGTCGCGCAGCGGCCGCCATAAGAGGTAGGA
Organism: Pleurodeles waltl; assembly: GCF_031143425.1. Classification (NCBI taxonomy): domain Eukaryota; kingdom Metazoa; phylum Chordata; class Amphibia; order Caudata; family Salamandridae; genus Pleurodeles; species Pleurodeles waltl. Next base: position 959,539,191 of record NC_090443.1, read on the forward strand.
GGGGGGGGGAGGGGTCAGCTGGGGGCGAATGGGAGCTGGGGGGCGGGGGCGTGCAGGAGGTCGCGGCGGGAAAGCGCGAGGGAGGGGGGGGGGACAGGTAGAGTGAGAGGAGCTGGGGGAGGGGGTTTAGGGTGGAGGAGGGTGAGTGTTAGGAGGTTTGGAGGTTAGGGAGAGAGATAGGAGTAGGGTTGTGAAGATAGGGGAGGGGGGGTTGTAGAGGTGGGTGAGGGAGAGAGGTAGAGTGAGAGGATAGGGAGATAGGTAGTAGAGGGGGTGGCGGGAGGGGGGAGAGATAGAGAAATAGATAGATAAAATAGATAGAGAAGTCGATAGATAGGGAAATAGATAGATAGACAGATAGGTAGGTAGGAGGAGGTGGAGAGTGGGGGAGTTAGATAGTGAGATAGGGAGCTAGAGAGATAGGAAGATAGGAGGAGTGAGGGAGGTAGATAGCGAACGGGTTAGCTAGGGGTGAGAGAGGGGGAGGCGAGTGAGGGAGGGGGATGAGGAAGGAGCAGGAGGGCAGGCTCGGGGGAAGAAGACAGAGGAGGTAGAAGAGCCGAAGACAGGAGAACAGAAGACAGAAGAACAGAAGACAGAAGCACAGAAGATCGGAAGAGCAGAAGAACAGAGAAGAACAGAGAAGAACAGAGAAGAACCGAGAAGAAGAACACAGAAGCACCGAGAAGAACAGAGAAGAAGAACACAGAAGACCGGAAGAACACAGAAGAACAGAAGGGAAGAACAGAAGAACAGAAGAGAAGAACAGAAGAACACAGAAGAAGATTGCAGAGGGGGGGCGAGGAGGAAGAGACAGAGAGGAGGAAAAGAAGCAGGAGCAGGAGAGAAGGTGAGTGGCGCGGGGCAGGGCGAGGGGCTGGGAGGAGGGGGGTACTTACAGTTAGGTGGGTCTCAGGAACACAGGAACTCGGGAACTTGGAGGAGCTGCAGCGGCAGGGGGAGCGACCTACCCTTGGGTCAAGGGTCGCTACCACTGTCGCGCAGCGGCCGCCATAAGAGGTAGGAGGGGGGGGAGGGGTCAGCTGGGGGCGAATGGGAGCTGGGGGGCGGGGGCGTGCAGGAGGTCGCGGCGGGAAAGCGCGAGGGAGGGGGGGGGACAGGTAGAGTGAGAGGAGCTGGGGGAGGGGGTTTAGGGTGGAGGAGGGTGAGTGTTAGGAGGTTTGGAGGTTAGGGAGAGAGATAGGAGTAGGGTTGTGAAGATAGGGGAGGGGGGGTTGTAGAGGTGGGTGAGGGAGAGAGGTAGAGTGAGAGGATAGGGAGATAGGTAGTAGAGGGGGTGGCGGGAGGGGGGGAGAGATAGAGAAATAGATAGAGAAAATAGATAGAGAAGTCGATAGATAGGGAAATAGATAGATAGACAGATAGGTAGGTAGGAGGAGGTGGAGAGTGGGGGAGTTAGATAGTGAGATAGGGAGCTAGAGAGATAGGAAGATAGGAGGAGTGAGGGAGGTAGATAGCGAACGGGTTAGCTAGGGGTGAGAGAGGGGGAGGCGAGTGAGGGAGGGGGATGAGGAAGGAGCAGGAGGGCAGGCTCGGGGGAAGAAGACGGAGGAGGTAGAAGAGCCGAAGACAGGAGAACAGAAGACAGAAGAACAGAAGACAGAAGCACAGAAGATCGGAAGAGCAGAAGAACAGAGAAGAACAGAGAAGAACAGAGAAGAACCGAGAAGAAGAACACAGAAGCACCGAGAAGAACAGAGAAGAAGAACACAGAAGACCGGAAGAACACAGAAGAACAGAAGGGAAGAACAGAAGAACAGAAGAGAAGAACAGAAGAACACAGAAGAAGATTGCAGAGGGGGGGCGAGGAGGAAGAGACAGAGAGGAGGAAAAGAAGCAGGAGCAGGAGAGAAGGTGAGTGGCGCGGGGCAGGGCGAGGGGCTGGGAGGAGGGGGGTACTTACAGTTAGGTGGGTCTCAGGAACACAGGAACTCGGGAACTTGGAGGAGCTGCAGCGGCAGGGGGAGCGACCTACCCTTGGGTTCAGGAATTCATTAGAAATTTATTTTCACAAAACTGTGAAGAAAATGAGGGAGAATAGCCAAGTATGTACTACAGGACCACCGTGATAGTCATGTGGCCTAGTATTCATATCCTCTTGGTAGTCCTTTTAAAAATAATTGAATCCAAACCAAGTTGCTGTTAACCTGTTCCCAAATTATTGGGCGGGGGAGGGGCAGGTTATATCAAGGATGTGTGTGGAGTTTTATGAGAAAAAGTTTGGACATGGGAGCCCCTACATTTTCACACCCCAAAAATCAGAATGTAGGAATAGCAGGTTTCAATGGGCGGCAAAATAAATCTAACCGCTGTCCCACTGCATGAATAATGATTCTGCCCCCTCTAAGTTAACTTCTTTCGGAGATGGCAGGACAAACTAGTTACAAAAGCACCAACAAACTTGTGAATGAATGCAGTACAGTGAGCTAGTGAAAGGGCAATGGGAAATTGCACCATTACTGTGTGCATATCTGAAAACTTTCTTTGAGAACTTCAAGAACAAGGTCAATGGAAATAAACAAACATGATTCTGTTTAACTATGTCTTGCAGAAATAAAGAACAGTTTGTTTGACTGTGTGCTGCAGAAAGTAAATATGAAGGAGCAGGCATCCTTTTTGAACAAGATGGTGTTGAGGCTTAACATGCTTAGTTAACAAAAGCTAGGAAAAGGCACCCTTACACTGCATAGAAAAAGTGTTTCAAAGACAATAACATCATATATGTATGCACCTGTAAAATCAGTTTCAGAAATCACACTATAAACGTGGGTAATGATGCACAAATAATATTAATTGCTTGGAAACTCTAGCAGTGGCCTCTTTGCATGTCAGGGTGGTCTCTAGTGATGCTGCCAGCTGTGCCTGCCCTGTGCAGAGCCTGCATTGCTAAGTGTAGTGTTTGTGTAAGTGAGGTATGAGATAAGTACGGTGTTGAAGAGGCTCCTAAGCTTGGCTGTGCCTAGTGATGTGAGTGGTTGAGGTGTTTGCTAGTGTATGCCACTCTGCATGTTTACTAATGGGTTTTGGATTTGTGCTTGACATACAACGATTGAGAATGTTAGATTTATTTATTTATGACATTTATAAAGCACACTATCACCAAACTGGTATCCTGGAGCGAGGTGCCTAAACTGGGGCAAGAAAAAAACTCGGGCTCGATAAAAAACAACAGGGGCATTGTAGACTTATTTGGGGAAAAGTCAAGTTTTCAAGGTTCTTCTAAAGTGTAATAGATTAGATGCAGATTTGAGGAAGGTGGGTCGCGTATTCTAAAGCTGGGCCGCTTTAACCATGAAAGCTCTCCGTCCTTGTCTTGTCTTCAGATATTTGGCAATGCAAACAAGATTTGCCATAGCTGAGCGAAGACATCTGCCTGGAGAATATCTTTTTAATCTGTTTTGCATTGGCACTGGGCCCTTGCCCTTCAAAGTCTTGAAGACTGTACATTATGCTTTGAAGGCTGTTCTGTTTCAGAGGCAGCCAATGGAAATCCTTCATAACATTTGAGGCAGACACTCTTCTGGGTCTATTCAGTGCAAGTTTGGTGGCGCAGATTTGGACTCTGTGTAGTCTGTTTAGCATTACTTTAGAGTATTACAGTAGTCTAGTCTACTTAAAAGTACACTGTGCAGGGGTTTAGCAGTAGCTGGTAACACAGGGAGCAGCTTCTGGAGTCCCAGAAAGAGTGAGGAGAATGTGCTCGCAACTTTGCTGATATGGCACTCCATGGAAAGTTTATTATCAAACATGACCCCCAAAATGCGAAACGAGTCTTATATTGCCAGCTGTTCGCTGGTCGGCGTTTTGCTTTTCACTAATGACCGAGCTAAACCACTCATGCACTGCCAAAAATCTCTGGAATGCGCTTCTTAGTCCAAAGAAGACATTTATTATTTCACTATGCAAGGTTCCTAAAAGGTGATTAGCATGTTGAAAGCACACATTTAAAAATGGTCACAGCAATAATGTACAAATGATTCTCCACTGCAATATACACAGCAAATATATGTATCTATATTATAATAATGCAAAGCAAATAATGAATTAAAAAGTATGCATCACCGTGAGGCAAGGGCAGACCTCCTTCATCTCTCTCCTAATCAGCATCAAATCGCCAGAATCGATTGAGGAGAGAGAAATCAATTATCCTCCCGGGAAAGATGACACACTCCAGCGTCTTGGATGTGCCTGAGATCTGCTCTGTCCCTGGTCCATCTGGTCTCGGCCTCTTATACTTTAAACAAACAAGAGAAGGAAATTCCAGACTTCCCTCTCCCTGCAGGAGTTTAGTTATTAAAAAAAAAATGTTGATTGCTTTTGTCCTGCTTTGAAAATATCACGTTGGGATGTGGCCACACTCCCAAGGTGATAATCCAAAACAAGGCTTTTCCCTGCTGTCTGAGTACATTCTTATCAGCCAAAGCCCTTGGTGGGAAAAAAGTATGAAAACAAGACAGAATGCACATTGTACAACGTGGAAATCACTTACAGATTTTAATATGGGAGTGGTTAATGCTAAGATAAAGTCAATAGGCAGAATGAAGCTAAGGCAAAGCTGAATACAAAATGGAGTCTGTAACTGGTGACCACTAATGTGACGGTGGACAACTAAGCCAGGTGCAAAGTGGTGCAACACAGAGTCCATGGTTAAAACACATATATCACTACAGTCGGCAATTGTGAGAAATTGGGGGGAAGAAACACCAGAGAGTAGTTCAGAGCTCAGAGGAGGGGGAGTTCAGGCCTTAGGATCTTACTGACCAAAAGGGGCTAAACATGCTTTGCTGAGAATGCCCATGTGAGGATCATCTTGGGCATTACAGAGAAGAGGGTGGTGGAAAAGCAGGCCTGTCTCTGATTGGCTGGTAAGAGATGGGGCAATGGTTGCATGGCCTCAGTTTCCAGAGGGATACTGTGGTACAATTGAACGTTAATGAGTTTCTTGCTTCTTTAAAAAACATTTGGCAAAAATGCAAGTCTCATTAATGCTTCATTTTGGTTGGCCAATGATGCAGCTTGCACCACTTACTGTCTCTACTGTCCTGCCAAATTCCAGAACCAAGCAGTGCTTAATTTGTAAATAAAAACATGCTGGTGCCCAAAGCCCTTCTCTTAAACACGCCGCTGCTGCAATTATATGTGCGAACACGGAATACTGAGGCAGCATAATACTGAAGCCAACTCGGGCCTCTTTAATCCATTTAGAGCCACTCCCCCTTCAGCTCACTATTGAAGCTTTCTTCTTTCTCCGTCTTTCCCATATGTGTCTTTTGCTCCCAGTAAATGCTTGAGGCAGAAACATAAGAGCCGGACTCAAAAATAGGTGCCAGTGATCTGCACCGGAAACAACAAGCACAAATTAAGCACTGGTACCAAGGCTACATACTAACCATCACACTCACACAAATGTGACAATTTCGACTATTGCACTATTCCAGGTCACCCAAATCTGTATGAATGACCTGAATGTACTGGTATTATTTGTTTAATGTATATTGATTAAAAATTGACAGACAGTGTCCCCACATGGTAGAATATAAAAATTTACTGTGTTAAGAAATATGGGCCAGTGCCGGGCCCTAGCAAACAACAGTACAAATTACGCACTTTGGGGGCATATTTAAGAGCCCCTCGTGCCACTGGAGTGTCACTTTACGTGATGCTCCAGTGGCGCTAACCTCTGCTCCATATTTACAAGGAGGTGTAATGCCACTTTTTGTGGGATTACACCTCCTTGTAAATATGGGCCCCTGCGACGCAGTTTTATGCTTCAGAGGGGCGTGCAATGGGTGTTGCTGTAGGCGTGCCACAGCAACACTCTGCATTTTGAAGCTGCCTCAGATTTACGAGATTTTGTAAACCTGAGGCAGCGCCAAAATCTAACGCCACCCACAGGGGTAACGAGGAAGAATACTTTTATTCCTCCTCGTTTTTTGCTTTTTCTATGCGCACACCTTCCCTCACAGAAACAATCACACCCCTTAATGCAGACATCCTTGGACGATGGTGCAAGGATGCCTGCATTGGTGCTGGCAGCTAAATTTAGCGGCAGTGTAGGGGACAACACAAGGGTGTGCCGTATTCAATTAAATATGGCGCATCCCTGCGTTGTGAAAATGACGGAGCACAGCGCTGGCAATTTTGGTGCAGCGTCGGGCTCCGTCATTTTCCCCATAAATATGGGCCATGGTATCACTAAAGGGATGGCTAAATGTGAGATGGTTGTATATTTGACCTCAATTATATGGGGCCTCCTAGAATACTGCTGTGGATGGAAGAGCAAAAAATTATTGCTCAAGTTACTTGTGGTGGAAAATACAGGCCTCGCACTGATGGTCAAGACAGGGTCTCTTCAACATGAGTGCAAAGAGTACTGAGTCATGGCTGTGACGTTTCTTTCCATTGCTTAATTTCTACAAATTGTGCCCAAAACCTGTGCTCAGAAGCCCGAGGCTGGTGGTATGAAATGCTGATGTGATGAATGACAAGGCTGCATAATCTTGAATCCACCTCAGGCCTCTTTAATTCACTTCCAGACAACCCCTATCCCTTAATCTCACTCTTACATGCTCCTTCTTTTTTCTTTGGTGACGGTTTTTCCATCTTACTCTTCCTCCGTCATTCCACTTTGTTTTTCTCCTGCTTGCTCTCTGTATATGTCAGTCCTGCCAAGTTTACAAGGCCTTTGCGTAATGTGCCTCTCCAGCCAAGGATTTATCTGTGAATACTGGAGCTTGTAGTATTGTTTAGTCCATTATAAACAGGACTACAAGTCCCAGAATTCAAGGGGAAAAACTCAGACTGGAGCAGCACATCACGCATGGACTCGGGAAACTTGGCAGCTATGAAATGTCTGATGAGGAAAAATAAGTGCAGGTCCCCAAAGATGAGTGCCAGGCAACCACTGACTCAAATTAAACAGTGTTTCTTTCATAGTAGCAGGAAGTGTAGGGGTCTCTATGAATGGCCGGTGAAAGAAGGGATGAGCCCAGTTCATGTTTGTTAGGTTGAACGCGCAAGCTCTTCTGACCTGTTGTAAGTATTGTGGGTTTTTAATCACGCCCACCTCATGCCCATCATTTTCATACGTTCGTGGGCTTGCCTTTAAAAATTCCCTCAAGGGCATTGGTAAATGCTTCACGTTTGTCTTGCCTTGGGGCAGTTTTGTTACCGCCTTGTACACCAACCCTGTTACATGGCTTATCGCACGATTGCCGATAAGTTTTATGTGAGCTAACTACTTTTTTTTCCTCTGGTGTCTCTCCTTCACGCTCATGTTCATAGCAGCCATGGTGCTTTGAATCGGCTCGCACTGACGTTTAACAGCACCTCCCACCCTTCCCTCAGTTTCCTGTTCATGTCCGTCGTCCGTACTACCCCTCCCACATCATTTCATGATTTCTGATGGTGAAGCCAGTCCCTTCTCCCTCATCAGAACTCCTTTCCAGAGCTTGCGTCCGGCAAAATGGAGTCCTTACTGTATGCAGCCACCATTTAAACTGTGATATTTTCAAATAGAAAAAACTCCTGAAACTGTCACCCCCTGGAGGCATGAAGTACACACACATTTCTGAAGATGGACACACAGTGGGGTAGTCTATCTTCAGGAATAATGTAAGTGCCAACGCGCCTACCATGCAGGTAAGGCATGGCGGACCTGCCTTTATGTGCCATGTGCGTGTAAGATGCTATTAGGAGAAAATGTTTATCTGCACCACAGCCAGCTTTACTCTAGGTACCCCAGCTGTAGCTGGTTGGGAATGGCCTTGCCTCCACCACCGTCATTTTGCTTGTAAGCCTGCTAAAATTTAAATTAATGCTTACATTTCTTACCTTGCTGCTCGATCCTGAACAAATAATTTTATTTCCCTGAAGATGGAAGAGTGTTTTGGCATTCACCTTTAGCAACAGCATTACATATTGATGGCATGTCTGTCATGGAGCATGTTGGACCTGCCATCATGCATCACTACATCCGCTTTTGCTGACTAGTTATCAGGTGGCGTTTTGGGCACCTTATTGCTCTCAAGTGAGATGCAGGCTGTGGAATGTTTTTTTTTAAATTCCTCATATGGGTTCACCTGGGGGAACAGATGATATGGCTAATTTCCCCTTCTGGTTGTCTGTCTCTTTGCATGGCAGTCGGATGGCATGACTTAGAGTTTCATACATCACTTGCCTACTTTTGTCCTGCTGAGGATGATCCACTGGTGTTCTTTGAGATGTCCTTCTCTGTGGGCTTTGGTTCTTTGACCAGTGTCTTCTGGTCATTGTCTAATATATGCCTTCTATTCCAGGTGACGGTGGTCTTCTCTGGATAGGGTCTTGGATTTGGCTGTTTTTCTCTTAGATACCTCGGGCTAGCTTCCTGCATATGTACCTGGCTACGAGGTCCAGATTTTAAAAATATATTTGTGCTTTACTCATGCAAATCCTCTGTTCAGCTCCAGTCCCGGGCGGGTTATTCTGGGCTCTCTCGTCCCATTCCATACTTCGGGACTGGTGGTTTCACTGGTTTGGCTCAGACAGGGTGAGGTTTCTTTCCAGGTGTACCGGCTTTTTCTTCATGATCCTCAATATACAATGAGAACTCTGTCGTTTCAGGATCTGCCACTACTGTGTTCCTCCCAGCATTACTTTTTGTGATACTATTTTGATGCAAGGTTGTTGGTATTTGTTAGTGATTGGGTCATGACATTACTGGTTTGATATATTCTTAATTAAGCATTGGGACAAGGAAAGGTTGAGGAGGTAATGTGCTAATTATTTCCTATTAATCTTCATTACTATGATTGCTGTTCCTTGGTTCGGTACTTTCTGCCCACCCTCTGTCCCAGGGTCATGACCTCAGTCCTCATTGCTCATTACAGGAAGATCTGGGGGGTCTCTGCCCACTTTGTGGACCTTGTCAGAGGAGGAGCCTAAAGGAAGTGTCAGGACGTGAGTAGAAGGTGGCCAGTTTTGTGTTTGCTAGGTCGTAATTATCTGAGAGTCTTAGTAGATTAGCACTAGTACGGGCAAAGTTAGTCAAAGTAATGAAGCTTACCAGTGAGTAATTGGAACATTTGAGTAAAGAAAAATAACTTGCGAAAATTGATGTTTTTGTATGTTTTGCCTATTTGTTTGCATAAAGTCGCCCCAGACTTTCACTCGTGGTGACAGATTACAGAATTATTGTGCTGGTTTTGTATGTTTACTGTGTGACTAATCCAATAAAAGAACACCAGACTTAGCAGTTTTATCACAAAATTACAAATGCATGCAAGTGAGATCAATATACAATGAACACAGGTTTATGTGACGCCCGCACTATTTTATGCGCAGCACCTCACATATAAAAAGGCATTTTTTAGGTCAAGCATAGCAGCGCGCAAGCGTTGCTTTTCTATATGTTGTGATCTATTCTGTGAGCTTTATCCACGCCGATCTCACACCCATCACTTTAATTTGTTCTTGGGCTTGCCTTACAAAAATCCCTTGATGTCATTGGTAAATGCTTTACATTTGTCCCGCCTTGAGGCTATACTGTTACACCTTGCAGACCGATCCTGTTACATTGATTATTGCACTATTGTCGATATACTTTTGTGTGGGCAAACTACTTTTTAGATCGAGCGCACAAGCGCTTTGACCTCTTGTAAGTATTGTGGGCTTTTAACCACGCCCATCTCACACCCATCACTTTCATTTGTTCCTGGGCTTGCCTTTCAAAAATCGCTTGATGACATTGGTAAATGCTTTATGTTTGTCCTGCCTTGAGGCTGTTTTTGTCATGCCTTGCAGACTGCCCCTGTTACATGGATGATTGCATGATTGCCGATATACTTCAGTGTGAGCAAACTACTTTTTCTTTTGTCTCTCCCCTTAATGCTTCATGGCAGCCATGGAGCTCACAGCGCAAACAGGCACAACAGTATGAACCTGTTTATTAAGTATATTTTGTATGGATACAATGCACTTTTGACTTTCCTTCCGCCCTCATGAAAATAAGATAAGGCTGTTTATTCTGTATATTTTTCAAGCTGTCGCACCCCTTGTATACTGCCCTTCGGGTGCCTCAAGTGCGTTATAGTGGTTCACAAAAAAAAAAAAAAAAAGCAAAGTGCCTGCAGCATGGCTGCCTTGTATTTATTCCGTCCTAGCTTGGTGGATTGAGTTTACTGTCCCTTCAGCTGACACAAAACAGCCAAGCCTTACACAGCCGAAATTGACCCGTGACGGGCTCTTTTCTGCATAGCATAACATAACATAGCATAACATAACACAACATACAACATGGCATAGCATAACATAACACAACATAACATAACATAACACAACATAACACAGCATAACATAACATAGCATAACATAACACAACATACAACATGGCGTAGCATAACATAACACAACATAACATAACATAACACAACATAACACAGCATAACATAACATAGCATAACATAACACAACATAACACAACATAGCATAGCATAACTAAGGCAACATAACACAACATAACACAACATAGCCTATCATAGCATAACACAACATAAGACAGCATAGCATACAAAATAACACAACATAGGAAGTAGTATAACATAACATACAACAACATAGCATAACATAACACATCATAGCATAGCATAACACAATATAGCATAACACAAGTTGGCACAACGTAGCATAACATAACACAACAAAGCATAGCATAATAGAAAACAACATAACACAACATAAGACAACATAGTCTAGCATAACACAACATAAGACAACATAGCCTATCATAGCATAACACAACATAGCATAGCATACCATAACACAATATAACTCAACACAACATAGCATGTAGTATAACATAACATAGAACAACATAGCATAGCTTAACACAACACAGCATAACACAATATAGCATAACACAACATAATACAAAGTAGCATAGCATAACACAACATAACACAACATAGCATAACATAACACAATATAGGGCAACATAGGCTAGCGTAGCATAACACAACACAGCATAGCATAACATAACACAACATACAACGTAGCATGTCATAATATAACACAACATAGCATATCGTAACACAACAAAGCATAGATTGCATTGAAAATGTTTGTTTTTAAAGGCTGTAGAGGTGGGAAATGCAGACCTCTCCGTTATTGGCTGTGAGTGACAAGGCGAGTAACCACATGACCTCAGTCACATGGGGGCTGCTGTGATGTCACTGCCCCCTTGGACAAAGCAGTTCATTTTCTACCCATTGATAGCTTTGTAAGGAGTAATTTGGTACCTTGACAGCACTTGTTTGCGTGTTCTATTGTGTAGCAGCAGTTGGCAGCAGAACAGTTGCTGTGTGCTATTAATGCCGAAAGAGCCTTTGTGTTACCGGACAATACAACGAATTTTAGCTTAATGTGTCAGGGTTGTGAAACAATGAACTAATGTGGAAACATCGGGAATATCAATGAGATTTTTTTTTCGTAGGCGTGGCCATGTTCCTCTCTCACAAAATACCTGTTTTAACATAAATCTAAATTAGAAATGTTCTGAATAAGACAAAGTCTAAGTAGGTTCCATTCTCCTGCTCTTCTAATCTCAGTCTCATCAAATTTCATACAACTAGACCAGTTGTGTTAATTCAGGTGTGTTTTTTGTTTGAGTTTAGTTTGATTCTATCACACACCTTGAAAACCTCGAATACGTCTAGGCACTTGGTTGTGGAATCATTATACTTAGCAAAATATATTATATTTAAGGGGGGGCGGGCAGAGTGTTTGCGCGTGGCCGTGTCCAGTCATTTCAGAGTTTCACCACATTTTGGGGCCACTTCACTTCTATTTCCAATTTTCGCTCATTACCCACTAAATTCTGTCAGCACAGCGGACGCCATCATGGAACGGCGCCTCGGGTGGGTGAACCTTTTTCCATTAACCTAGATATCATTATTTTTAATTGAGCCACATTTTGAAAATCTTTGCCAGTGGGATCCCTTGGCTCTGTTTCTTATAGTACTGTCCTGAGACAGAGACATTTTGATGAAGCCTCTGTTCATGAATAATTCACATTGTGACCTTCTGAGCTGTCCTTGCATGTTTGGTCCACCGAGGGTGTTTGGCACTTTCTGGAGCCATTTGGGCGGACATGGATTGACGTTACCACACGTTATGTCTGGCAGGAGAGGAAAAAGTTAGTCCTGGTGAACCCTCCATTCTCCCAATTCCCTGGAATGTGTGGATTGAAGCTTGGGATGGTTGATGTGATCAGGAGTCTTCTCCAGGTGGCATCTTCTTGAGCCTTGTGATTGGCTGATCTGGACTGCTTGTAATGCTTTTCTCCAGCCCCAGTTTATTTGTTCCAACCTGCCTGCAATCTACTTCTCGCTTATTGGGTGAAACATGTGAGTAAGTACAAAGCCCAGTTTCTCCAAAAATCTGCTGTAAATAGCAACATCTTTTGTTGATCTGTTGCGGCAGGGTACCTGGGATGAGTGGAGATGGGCTGTGGGTCCGCACCTTCCTGTGCACGTCCTCCACTTCACCGATCTGACATGATGCTTCATGAGACTATTGCATTTGGAAATTTAAGAGAGAGCGAGGGAGTGAGAGCAAAAGATAGGGATCTCTCATTCCTTTAACCAAAGTCACCCACTTGTTTATAGCCTGGCTTACTGTTTGTATTCACCGGGTACACCAAGGGTGATAAAATAATACAGTAATAATAGATCATACTTGTACAGTACACTGATGCTGAGGGGATACAAAACTTTATGAACATTTTAAGAACTTGAATTATTTGTAACCTCATCTATGTCTCTGTAAGCAGCACAAGCATTACAAATCACTAAATCATTGAAGGGATCAGTAGACTGCCATGTGTCAATTATTCTATGTCTTTCAGCCAATTCTTGTTTTTATTTTAAGAGTTGCAGAAATTGTACAAAGTAGCAACCAATATATTGTTTTTTGAAAGATGGAACAGAGATTACTCTGTGAGTTAAAGCAATTTATTTGGTGCCATTTTTGTAATGTACAAGGCTTAATTTGTAAAACAGTAAGTGCCAGGGGCTAAGGTTTTTTCTCAGAAGACTAAGGCTGGCACTATCAATATTTGAGATGCTGAATACTAATGCTGTGTAGTCTTGATTACACCCATTCACTTTTCCTCCACCACCACCACACACACCTTGCCCCCAGTGCTTAATTTGTAGATAAAAACATGCTGGTGTCCAGAGGTCTCCTCTGAAACACGCGGGTGCTGTAATTAAATGTGGGAGCATGAAATACTGAGGCAGTGTAATCCTGAAGCTATCTTGGGTATCTTTAATCCATTTACAGCCACTCCCTGCTCCTTCAGCTCACTCTTGCAGCTTTCTCCTTTCTCCCATTGTGATGCTTTTTCTCTTCCTTCGTCTTTCCCATATGACCTTTTGCTTGCAGCAAATGCTTGAGGCAGAAAAATAAGTGCCGGCCCTCCAAAATAAGTGCCGGTGCCCCACACCAGAAACCACAGTTTTTCCATTTTTTGCTTACTCTTTCCTTATCCCTTTTGTTTTTTTCCTGCTTCTTGATCTGGGTGAAAGTCTGACAATGAAAACTAAGTGAAGGTCCCTAAAAATGAGTGCCAACTGCCCCCACCTCCAACCACTGGCTCAAATTGAGCATTGCCTAAATAGAATACTTGCTTTGAGAAAATCAGCTTTTTGTGATGCGAGCAAATGACTTCCAGCAGCTCAAATGATTTAATATGGGAAGAATTAGTGGCACAAGCGTGCTGTATCTGAAATGACCCAGACACTATTTGACGATCAATCCACAGCCTTATGTTTGTCCTTTTGTGTCACTTGTGCGTCACAACCGCAGTGGGTGAACTAAAAATAGCATTCGCTCTTTGCCATCTTTAAGCTTACAGATCAATTTTATAGTCCAATCAATGTTAACTTAGGAGTACAGCATTCATATTGAATGTTTCCTTAGTGCCACATTTCACATATAATCACGATTCTCCCATTTATACAAATTCCCCAGCCTTTCTGCTTGTCAGACCAGTGTTCTGTGAAGTCTTCGCCTGTTATGGGCCTGTCGTACGCTTCACGCTCTCATTTATCAAATCTTCGTTCCCACTTAGTCTCAGATTCCACTCACTTCTCATACTGATCTGGATTTCTTATTTTTTTGTCTCTGACTTACTGCTGTTGACAGCGTTTTACTGGTTTACAAAACAGCCTAATAAAAGAGAGGCAGAGCTCTGCCGCTTCCAGTTACAAACTCAAGGACCAGTTGAGTTTCATTGTAATCGAATAAATCGCTTCAGCAGGAGAAAGGGAAACGGATCTGTCAGGCTGGTTCCCAAGGGCCTGCACAACTCAAGGCCAGATCAGACATTCTTATAAAAACCATTGCTGATGTCCCTGGAAATACATAAAACAGATACTACCTCCTTTTAAGATAAGGCCTGGAGGCAGCTTCAGCTGCTCACCAGCCTCCTGTTTTCTTAGAGGATCCTAATAAGAATATATACATGCATGCATACATACATAGAAGGACTTTCAGCCAGTCCTCTTCAATCCTGGTTTGTTGAAATGCCAATCGCATTTTTTTCGCCCACCAAGGCATACAGCATTGGTCAATTGTCACCCCACTTCATCCATTGGCTGTCTTGCACTGTGAGTGGTAGTATTTTTCCTGATCACACTTAGAAAGATACCTGAAAAGAACTGCACTTAAGTGAAAGGGCTAAATATTCTAGGCCACCCATTTTTTTGCAATATTGCCAATTTCTTTTTCATATTGCATATGTTGCCAAAGCACTTTGAATGATTGCCAAGGCCAGACCTTTTGGCTTTGGCAACGCTTGCTTTATGTACCTAGCCAAAAGGTTTTGGAAAGCCGATAGGTCCCACAGCCGCAACCTCTTGGCTTTGCCAGAGCTTGTTTTAACAGGTAACTTTAGGCTTGCATCCACAGCAGTGCTACAGTAGTTAACCAGAACCAGTTTTTTTCCTTGACTGGAATTGTAGAAGTGCACAAGGGGTGAGAAGGAAACAGAAGACAGCAGACAGAAAAGCACAACAGCAGGAGGAGATCTCTGCTCTGGGAGGAGAGAGCCAGATGCCAGCCTTTTTGTTTTTGTTCCTTCTAAAAATACCAGATTCCGCCTTAAAGACTTGCTTTGTATTGTTTACAAGACACAAGAGACTAATTTACAGATATGATTTGCCCACTGGGCTTGCCTCTTAAGCACTGTGCATGATTTCTCTGCTATATGTTGTATAAGCACCTAGACGACAACACCATACCCCCTCATAATAACAAAAGTACCCTGCAGTATGTGTTTACAAATTCACTGTATGCACCTCTTCACTCTAGGTAGATTACCACGTGCTGGTAGTGGGCTCAGTGGGTTAATGCACATGCAGCTGCAGAGATCTTTTATCTGCAGGTATTGTGTATGAATCTCAATGCTCAGCTCCCCTTCCCAGGTCAATAAGGTGAATCAGGTGAGGTTGAATAGTAGCAACTGCTGTTGTTTACGTCACAGTTATGGTAGAAAATACTATATAGCAACATATTCCCTAGTGTGAGCATCAGTCTGGTTTGTGAAAGGGTTTCGCTCCATCCTCAGATGCAAAAGAAACAAAATAGTAGTAAAATATCAGCAGAGCCGTGAATACTATACGCACCCCCTGAGCCAGGAAACGAGCAGGTATGTAAGTAAAGAGGTGATGAAGGATACAGTGCAGGGTATCTGGTACCCAGCAGGAGCAGCATCCTAGTGGGAGGAAACTAAGACTGTCCTCCAGGTGGTGGTGAAGGGGTGTGAGATCCTTGTCAGAAGCCTAGGGTGAGGGGTGATCACTCAAGGCATGGCTGGGAGATGTTGAAAGGAATATATCGAGCAGCTAGAGCTCCCCCACACTGTCCATACTCACTGAGAATGGGAGTATTGAGGGTTCTGCGGGCTGGTGTTCTAAAAGCAATATAACCTGGAATACTGATGGTGCTGCGGACTAGCGTACTACGGCACTATGAACTGGAGTACTGAGGATGCTGTGGATTGCAATACTACAGGCACTATGAACTGGAGTACTGATGGTGATGTGCACTGGTGTATGAAATACACTATGAACTGCAGTACTGTGGGGTGCTGCCAAATGGTGTACTAAAAGGAACATACACTGGAGTACCTAGGGTGCTGTGGATTGCTGTACTACAGGCACTAGGAATTGGAGTACTGACTGTGCTGTGCACTGGTGTTCTAAAGACATGATGAGTTGAAGTACGGAGGGTGCTGCGGGCTGGTGTACTAAAAGCAATATAAACTGGAGTACTGAGGGTGATGTGCACTGGCGTACTAAAGACACTATCAACGGGAGTATTGTGAGGATGTGGATTAGTGTACTAAAAGCTACTTAAACTGGACTACTGAGGGTGCTGCTAGTTGGCATACTGTAGGCAGTATGAACTGGAGTACTGAGGATGCTGTGCACTGGTGTACGAAAGACGCTATGAGCTGGAGTACGGAGGATGCTGTGGACTGGCATACTATAGGCACTGGGAATGGGAAAACTGACGGTGCTCTGCACTGGTGTACTAAAACACTATGAACTGGAGTACTGAGGGTGCTGTGGACTGGTATGCTAAAGACACTATGAACTAGATAACTGAGGATGCTGCGGACTAGCATGCAAAGCCACCATCAACTAGAGTACTGAGGATGTTGTGCAGTGGTGTACTAAAACAACTATAACTTGGACCACTGAGGATGCTGCAGACAGGTGTATTAAAACCACTATGAACTGGAGTACTGAGGTGCTGTAGGCTGGTATGCTAAAAACACTCTGAACTAGAGTACTGAGGGCACTGTGAGCTGGTGTACTCCAGGCACAATGATTTGGAGTACTGTAGGTGTTGTGCACTGGCGTACTAAAGACACTATGAACTGGAGTTCTGAGGGTGCTGGGGACTGCTATACTAAAGGCACTATGAACTGGAGTACTGAAGGTGCATTGGACTTGGCTTACACGGGCTCTATGAAGTGGAGTACTGAGAGTGCTGTGCACTAGTGTACTAGAGGCAGTATCAACTGGAGTAATCAGGGTGCAGCGGACTTGCGTACACAGGCACTATGAACTGAAGTACTTAGGGTGCTTTGAGTTGGAATGCTTAAGACACTATAAACTGAAGTACTGATGATGATGCAGACTGGCACTATTAATTGGAGTACTGAGGGTGTAGTGCACTTATAGTACTAAAGATACTATGAACTGGAGTACTGATAGCTCTGTGTGCAGGGTTCTGTGGTCTGGTATGTGAAAGACACTGTGAACTAGAGTACTGAGGGCGCTGAGGTCTGGCATACTCCAAGACTATGAACTGGAGTACTAGGCGTGCTGTGCACTGGTGTACTAAAGACACGAGCTGGAGTACTGAGGAAGCTGTGCACTGGTATTGGAGTACTGAGGGTCCTGTGGACTGGTGTATTAAAAGCAATATAACCTGGAGTACTGAGGGTGCTGCGAATTGGCATATTACAGGCAGGAAGAGCTAGAGTACTGTGGATGCTTCTAACTGGTGTACTAAAATCAACATAAACTGGAGTAATGAGGGACTGGAGTACTGAGGGTGCTGTGCACTGGTGTACTAAAGACACTATGAACTGGAGTACCGAGGAACCCATGCACTGGTGTACTAAAGACATGATGGGCTGGAGTACTGAAGTGCTGCAGACCGGTGTAGTAAAAGCAACATAAACTTGAGTACTGAGAGTGCTGCGGACTGGCATACTACAGGCACTGTGAACTGGAGTACTGAGGGTGCTGTGCACTGGTGTACTAAAATTACTCTGAACTGGAGTACTGAGGGTGCTGTGCACTGCTGTACTAAAAGCACTATAACCTGGAGTCTTGAGAGTGCTGCAGACAGGTGTATTAAAGCCACTATGAACTGGAGTACTGAGGGTGCTGTGGGCTGGTATGCTAAAGATACTGTGATCTAGAGTTCCGCGGGTGCTGGGGACTGTTGTACTCAAGATGCTATTAACTGGAGTATTGAGGCTGCTGTGGACTGGCATACAAAGGGCACTATGTACCGGCATTACAGGCACTATGAACTGGAGTACTGAGAGCACTGTGGACTGGTGTACACATTCACTATAAGCTGGAGTACTCAGGGTGGTGGGTACTAGTGTACTAAGGGCACCATGATCTGCTATGTACTGGAGTACTGTAGGTGTGGTGGGCTGGTGCACTATTATTATATCCTTCTGTTGGATGTAGATCCCAGTATGCTATGAAGAGTTTTGCATTTTTTCAGAATTACTGTTAATTGACTTTGTCATTTGTTTGCTTTTCGTTGAGTTGCAGTTCCATTGGAGAAGACTCCATCAAGTGACTGCTCTATAATCCTCTGATTCCCTTGGACCTTTTCGAAGGCTATGGTCCTCCAGTTTTCATAACTGCATTGTGGGACCTGTTGGACAAACATCCTCTACAGATCTACAGAATTCTAAGAGCTGTCAGAAGTAGTTGCAAACATGTAGAAGCCAAGTGCAAGTTCAGTATAGACTCTGTCCTGGATAGTCCAGCAGATGGCCCTCATACTGCTACCTTGTCAGAGGTGTGCCAGTGGTCCTCGAAGGCTGGGATTGATCAAATGGTCACTTTATGTGCACAGTGCTTGTCTACCATGAAGAAGGAGCAGCTTCCCTGTGAGTGGGGAGTTGCCTGGTGTGTTTTTTTTATATGGATTTCTTCAGTGTTAATCATACGAAAGGGCACTGTGTTCTACGAAGTTAGTAATAAGGTATAGTAATTCTAAATCTAACGCCTCATTGTATTAGAAATGTCCCTACAAGAAAGCACAGAGATTTGCTTGAGTTTTTGGGTTGCCTCTGAACAAGAGTCTCTCTAGTCTTTTGGTTTTCTAAGTTCAAGTTGAGATCATTTTATGAATTGCCTGTGGTTGAGATTACCTTCAGCGATTCACTATAATATTTGGGTCGCCCATGCCTGAGATTCACTCTAATTATTTGGGTTGCTCATGCTTGAGATTCACGCTAGTATTTGAGTCACTCATACTTGGGATTCACTCTAGTATTTGGGTCGCCCATGCTTGAGATTCACTCTAGTATTTGGGTCACTCATGATTGAGATTCACTCTATTATTTGGGTTGCCCATGCTTGAGATTCACTCTAGTATTTGGGTTGCTCATGCTTGAGATTCACTTTAGTATTTGAGTCACCCATGTTTGGGATTCACTCTAGTATTTGGGTCTCACATGCCTGAGATTCACTCTAGTATTTGGGTCTCCCATGCTCAAGATTTACTCTAGTATTTGGGTCTCCCATGCTTGATATTCACTCTAGCATTTGGGTTGCCCATGCTTCAGATTCACTCTTGTATTTAGGTCACCCATGTTTGAGAGACACTCTAGTATTTGGGTCTGCCATGGTCGGGATTCACTCTAGTATTTGGGTCCCCCATGCTTGAGATTTACTCTAGCATTTTAGTTGCCCATGCTCAAGATTCACTCGTGTATTTGGGTCGCCCATGTTTGAAAATCACTCTTGTATTTGGGTCGCTTATGCTTGAAATTCACTCTAGTATTTGGGTTGCCCGTGCTTGAGAGTCACTCTAGGATTTGGGTTGCCCATGCTTGAGATTCACTCATGTATTTGGGTCGCCCATGTTTGAGAATCACTCTAGTATTTGGGCCTCCCATGCTTGAGATTCACTCTTGTATTTGGGTCGCCCATGCTTGAGATTCACTCTAGTATTTGGGTCGCTCATGCTTGAGATTCACTCTAGTATTTGGGTTGCTCATGCTTGAGATTCACTCTAGGATTTGGGTTGGCCATGCTTGAGATTCCCTGTAGCGATTGGTTTGTGCAAGCTTAGGATTCTCTGAAGTCTTTGGGTTACTCATACTCAAGATTCACTCTGGTGTTTGGGTTTCCTATGCTCTAGAGTCTCTTCTTTTTGAATTGCCTTTGTTTAAGATTCACTTCAGACTCTGGGTTATTAGTGTTTGAGTTTCACTCTAGTCTTTGGATTGCCCATACTCATGGTGAGTACCAGGAATGTGATGTGATTCACATGGGTGTAGCTTCAAAGTGGGTGTTTTGGGGTTTTACACCCCTAATCAATGATTTTTGTGATAAATAGTTGGGTACAGGGGCTTTCAGTTGGGTATGGTGTCTGTCGGATGTCACCAGACATTTTTACACACACACAGACAAAAACACACACACACTCTCTGTTTGGAAAGACTTAAAAAATGTTGGCTATTTCACAAATAATATGTTTTCTCTCACTTAATATCCCTAGCAATCCACATTCCTCTCCATTTCCACTGCCCCTTGGGCCCCTCTGGTGCACCCTGCTTTACATATAATGTATTTTAATATTATATTCGAGCATGACTGTTGGGATCTGAAACTCACCCCCCCCAGTCTTATTGACTAAGCTACGGCCCTGATGATACAAAAATCTCTGTTCATTCCCTAATTAGCAGATTGTACTTGCTACCTAATAAGTTCTAGGAAAAACCATGTTGTGCAGACTGCATGCTAATTCCTGCGAAATAAAGGATTCTCATTTCAAAGACAATTATACTGGGTATTTTGCATAAATTATTTCATTCACTTTTCGGTTCACCATTCCTTCTGCACCTTCAGACAGGCGAAGAACAAAGAAAGGGGCTGAAAGCAAGAAAAAGCTATTTTTAATTTGCAAAACGTTATAGAAATGTTTGCAATGCCGAATTCTGACAAACGAAAAACGATTTCAGCAAGTTGCCTCTCATAAAATCAAAGGAGTTATTTTTTAATCGTTTATGTGATGAACTGTATTGATTTGTTAAGCAAGAGGTTAGGCCCACATGAGTGTTCTGTCAACAAGGTGAATGAATGGTTTGTTTCTGTGTGTGTGTGTGTGTGGTGGTGGGTATGGAGAGGGGGGGGGGCGTCCACTGCAGCCATTGGCATGAGCGCCTCTGCGGTAGCTCGAAGCAAGGAGTGCCTGCTTGATTATTGCACTACTGGCAAATTAAGCAAAACACCATTATTCAGTGTCTTTGCTGCCTTGTTTCCAGGGTCACTATGCGCACTTTCCTAGTGGAGGGAAAAACTAACATATAGATGCTAAGTAATAAACCTTAAATCAAAATATGCATTTAAATTAGGAAAATTAAATGGGAGCACAATGAAAACGTATATCTCAAAACTGTAAGCTGTAACACCATTTTGCTCTTTTGCAGCCCAAGTGTGAAGAATTAAAATGCAAAATTTCACCCACATATATGACCCAGTCTCCAAACATGACCGTGATTTAAGTGCATCATGGGACTAAGGGCCTGATTACAACTTTGGAGGAGGGTGTTAATCCGTCCCAAATGTGACGGATATACCACCCGCCGTATTACGAGTCCATTATATCCTATGGAACTCGTAATACGGTGGGCAGGATATCCGTCACATTTGGGACGGATTAACACCCTCCTCCAAAGTTGTAATCAGGCCCTAAGTCTGGCTTCTCCATGTTCCAATAGGAAGAGTTACAAACTCTGACTGCAGCAATAATATGTTGCTTCCAGATAGCTCTGAGATTTTAATGAAGTTCTGTCCTATTTCCGCTACTCAAAGGGAAAAACTGCTTTAAATCCTTCCCTGAAGAGTTGCAATGTAGAAAAAATACATTAGCACTAATTCAATATGTAAACAAGTAAATTCAGGGACTCTGAGTTGTTCTTAGTTGCTGACGCCGGCTCTGCTGAATTCTGGACCAAGACTGAGCACTGTTGATACCACCTCCTGCCTCTTTCTTCTACCACCCTGGACTTCTTTTTTTGTATAATTTTTTTGGGCTTTTCTTGCAATAAATGCAACAATAGCGGCATTCAGCATGAACACGTCATTATATCCATTTACACTTTCAACAGCAGCCCGAAACCCCCTCAAAGGCTCTGACAATATCCCTAATTCAGGATTGAATGCTGTGTAATGAGCCTGGTATAATGTAGAGGCCTCCAGGAGCTACGTTTTCTTCATTATAGGTAGTACTATGGTGCCCTCCTCCTCCCCTTCCTCAGTCAAATATCCTGCACACTCCGACTCCGTTCCATAATCGTACTCAGGAGGTAGTGCATCAGGGATCCAGTAGCTCAATGAGCATCTCCGCCCAGACCTCAGGTCGTCCGCAAGTTTATTATCCCTGCATGTTTTACGTATGTGGTACTCCTCAGCATTCACTCATTCAGCCATGTCTCTCATCCATTCTGAAATCATTGGTGTACCGGAGACATCCATCTAATGGCAATCCTGCATTTGGCAAGTTCTATACTTAGACGTAGGAACTTCCTACTCAGTTTCTTTTTTTACTTTATTGGAATCCGTCCGACAGATATTGCCCTACACCTATGGGAATAGTCCAACCAGTGGTTGTGTTCAGAGACACCAATATCGTCTCCCAGTATTCATCTAATAAAGGCCCCCCCCCCCCCAAAACATGCATATGAAATCTGCTTCCTGCCCCGTACAGCGGGGCCAGTAGGAGTGCTGAGCTAGGTAAATTGCATGCAAAGTACTAGGGGTGAGATAAACCTGGTTCACCACATTAGATTGAATTAACTTAAACCTCGCATTAGAAGAGGTGGTCTTCTTTCCCTCATGGATCCCCTCCCATTCCTTGTTCGAAAGTGATGCCTACAACACATCGTACCATCTAGTGTATATCAGTAATTGTACCAGAGGTGCCTGCTCTGTTCAACAGAGCTACCAATGTCTGGGATGCCTGGGGGCCTTTGGGATGAAGGGCCATATTCCACAGGCTGTTGTCGCTATTTTCGCAGACTGTAGGAATTGACCAGTCCCTAATTGAAACAATTCTCTGGCATTTGCCAGAGTGATAAAGCGATCATATGGGTACAAGTCCCGCAAAGTTGCGTGCCCACCCTCACGCCCCCTGTCTGTCGACATTGACTGCTCAATAAGTGAGAATGGGTGTAGTGCCTCAAATATTCATGTCCGGTGCAAATGGGGCCCTATGCAATAGAAGTCTGACCTCCTTTGCCATGTCCTGCATACCAGTCTGACCACATGTGGCCTGAAAGTTAGAGTCCTTGTGCCCATCATTAGTAGTTCCGTCAGTGGAACGTCATTACAAGTACCCTTCAGCAATCTACACTCCCAATTTTCAAAGATGCCCATCCAGTGCACTGTGTGTTGCAGCTCAACTGCAAAATAAAAAGTTCCAGATTTGGTCATTCAACGCCTTCCTTACTCAAAGGGCACTTAAGAGTGGCCATGCTAACCCTTTTTCTCCCTTAGGCTCAGAGAAGTTCAACTATCAGCTTATCTAATTCCACAAAATAGTTTCAAGGACTCTCAAATAGGGTTCCTTGAAAAATATAGAGCTAGCGGGGCAATATTATCATTTTACCTAACACCAATTTCTCCATCAAAGATAAGCGTAGGGTGTTCCAGAATTTCACTGTTGGTTTTAACCCTTCTAGTACTCTACCTATATTTGCAGCCTCAAACTCCAGTGCGCCATGTGTGAGTCTAATCCCATGATAACTGAACCTTTCCGTTTCTGAGGGAAGATCTAATCGAGGAAGGTCCTTCTCTAGTCTGCTGGCTAATTCTCTCATTGTAAACTGATGGGATTTAGAGCAGTTAACAGGTAATCCGGAGACCTCGTCAAACTCGGCAAGTACAGCTAGGATAATGGGGACTGAGTATATAGACTGGCGTAGATAGGTTAAAGCATCATCACCGTACATGGAGACCACGTGTGTATTCTACCTGATCTTTATCCCCCAGCCTCATTACACATCTAGTAACCAGCAACCCGGTGGCTCCATTGCTATCACGAATAGCAGGGGTGATTCAGGGCAGCCTTGTCTGGTTCCTCGGTGCAGTCAGCACTGCCGTGACACCTTCCCTCCCACTCTCACTCATGCCGGCGGTTCTCTGTAAATCAATTGCACCCATTTTATGTCAAACTCGCCTATGCCCGCCCTCCGCAGGACTTTCATAAGAACTCCCACAACAGTGAATCGAACGCTTGTGAGATGTGAAGGAGCGCTGGTGTATACTGGTCCTCATGTAGAACGGGGGCGGGCATGACCAATAACAGCCTTCTATAATTGCATAGGGTATTCCTATGTGGTATAAATCTGCATTGTTTCTCATGGACCAACCCATGACATAAGCTTCAGTCAAGATGCCAGTATTGTACTGAGGATTTTCACATCAACATTTATCATTGACAGGGGGCGATAGGGCGTCACCTCTGAAACCTCCTTATCAGGTTTGGGTAGCATAACAATAAACACGTCCCTCGTACAGGCCGGACATAGCTCCCTCCCATATACCTCATCGTATACCTCCAATAATCGGTCTGCCATTCTTCCGACCCTGCGTTGGTAAAATTCAGCCAGCAGGCCGTCGCCACCGTGGCTTTATCGGTCTTCAGTGCCCGTATTGCAACCATTATTTCGTCCCTGGTTATGGGAGTGTATAAACTGTCCCACTCTTCCCTCGATAAGTAGGACATCTGCAGGCCAGCCAGATATGCGTCCCCCTCCAGTGGAGTGACATCTAGCGATGGTGTGTAAACCCTTTGCAGGTGTGTAGCAAAGACTTCTGTTAAGCCTTGTTGTGCACAAACCATCTGCCCTCAGGCGACTCTGACCCCCACCATTGGAGGGCGAGCAGTCTACTTGCCTTATCTCCCTCCATGTGAAGCCACTGTCTGTAACTCGAGTGGGCAAATTTATCTAAACTGTCCCACAGCTCATGCTTACACTCCTTCCATTCAGGGACTCTCTGCAGCTGCTCAATCACAGTCTTCCAGATCACTAAGTTTCTTTTCAGGATATCCAGGGACTGGGATGGCTGTTGTGTCACACCATATGATTCTTTCACTCTCCACGCAGCACCACCTTCATGGCATCCCATTTCATGGCTCTAGCCTTCGCCTTTCCCCAGTTCTCAGTAAAGTAATGATTCAGTATCTTCGCTACGGCATTTGTGAATACTGGGTCTAATAAAGCCTCAGCTCACATCCTCCATAGAGGCACTTTTGGGGCCTCCCTATACATCGGAAAAGAGACCAACAAGTGTGAAAAGTCTGAAAGGTAACTTGCCAAATAGGAGACATCCTCCACCAATTGAGACAGGCCTCCAGGCAATGAACAATAGTCAAGATGACTATGTGTTCCTGTTGCAGGCACAAAGCAGGAGTATACTCTGGCTTCTGGGATTCTCGCACTCCATATATCTTATAGTCCTAAACCCACCATAGTATCCCTGAGAGCGCTCGTCATTGGAGGCTTGGTGTCCATTATTGGGGGACAATCCAGACCACCGTGTAGTACACAGTTCAAATCTGCCCACCAGGACCTCCCGCCAGCAAACATCTTACTACCTTCAATAAACAAAGGATACAGTGTTCAAATTAAAATAACATCAGTCAATTACCCCCATCATCATATTTTTGCACATAAATCAGAGTGACAGTCTCCATCACAGAGTCCACCCAAAGAAAAAACGATTATGTTATGTTACATGTTCAACCAAGTTAATGAAATTCCACGGGTCCCTCGGTCTCTCTGAGTAACTTCAGCCCCTGATTTGTGCCATCGCTTCGATAGTCTCTGACCTCCCTGGTGGTCTGGAATGACTCACGGGTATCAGGCACACAGTTCAAGCCCTCCAAAGTCCCATCGGGCACATCAGGATTTTTCCAGATTTTTTCTGTGCATGGCACAGAATCCACAGAGAGCCTGTGGGATCTAAATATCCTCCAATTGGCACCACTCCCACCAGCTCTACCATTTGATGATGGTTTATGTGGAACCCACCCAACGAATCCAGCCAATTATTGGCTTCCTCAGGAGTGACAAAGAAGTACACTTTTCCCCCATATTGTACCCTAAGTTTCTCAGGAAACGAGGCTGCATTGGCGGTTTCGGTCCCGCAGACATTTCTTGGTTGGCATAAAGTCGTTGCAGCGGTCCTGCACCCTCTGAGTGTAATCCAGAAAGATCATGATGTTTCTGCCCTCAACTGGGGGCCCAGTGGATCTTCACATATCTAAGATTGCGTCTCTGAAGTTGCACAGCCTTGCAACAATGGTGCAATAGTGACTAGGCACCAGTGCTCGATGGGCCCTCTCGATAGTGAAAGAATTAAAGAGAGATCTTGGCTTCAAGGCCGTCTCGATCCATTCCTCAAGAAACAACTGTGCAGACTAGACTGCTCCTCTGCCTGCTCGGGGAAGCCAACAAAGCACATGTTTTTTAGCGCACTTCCTCATCTTCAATTCTGTCTTCCAAGCATGTCAAGAGCATTTGGAGAATGAACATTGTGTTTTTGAGGGCTTCCACTTCTTGTTGGAGCACAGTGACATGCCCCTCAGCCTTGGTGACATACTCTGAAATTTTGTGGAAGTCAGCACGGAGCAGGCCCACCTCCAGGGCCACTAGGTCAAACTTCATCAGCATAACTGCACGGGATCCCTTTATTTCCGCCATGATGTCTGCCGGTGTGGGGGACCCCAAGGCCACCAGGGGAGCTTGCTTCACCTGTTCTTCTTCTGCACCCTACAGGGGCAGTGGGTGGGCAGAATTATCATTTTTATTGGCCCGTACAGTCTTTGTGTGTTTTTTCTTCCCCATTTTGCTCACCCTAAAGATGATCTTTGTCTTGTAGTCAGTGTCGTAGTCCCTGTCACGCTGCTCGGTAGAGGCTCACCCTAGATCTCCGAGGCTAATGTTAACCATTGACAGATCTCCTTATGTGTGGCAGTTCAGGGCCAACTGCCCTTACCAGGTACAATGTATGAGGGGAGCTCTGGACACCTGCCCCCACACTACGCCCCCTTAACCAACAGCCAATTTCACAGGGCTCCTTCTTCTACCCCTGGGGAGGTATCCTCTTCCCCAACCCCGGCGAACAGCCTGCCCATCCCATAGCAGCAGTGCAGCCAGCGTGCAGGTCCAACAATGTGCACCCTTCAAGGCAGATCTCATTATTATTAGTCTGCAGGCGGGAGCTCTGGGAAGCGTGAATAGGCGGCCATCTTGCCACGCCACGCTAAACAAACTTTCATGATTCTCCCAAAGGACCCCAAGGGAAATTGTCCCAACCTGCACTTCATGTTTCTTTATCTCAATCCTGCAGGTTCTTTTTTATCCCTTTCTCCCTTTGTCCCAATTTGCCTTTCTTTCAAACCCTCCACATTTCACCCTTTTCTGCCTTTTTTTCTCCTGCTCTGGTTGTGAGTTGGTGCAAAATAAGTCGTGGTCTCTAAAAAGGAGTGACAGTGCCCACCAGGGGCTGCAGAAATTAGGGACCAGGAGCATTAAGTCCAGTTTCTGCGGACCACCAGTTGAATTGAGGAGATCATTTCTTTGAGCTTGCAGTAGTTAAACCTCATTTATATTTGGTCTCTCGTTAACCTAATTATCCTAATAATGTATCCCTTGGTGTCTTTAATTATCTCTGAAAATTACATCTTGCACAAACTTCTGATGTCCAGCTAATTGCGTGATTGTAATGAGGAAATCTCAGAACACCTTTTTGACTCAAATGAGCAGAGGTCAACTTCAAATGTCTATATATCATTAATAAATGATCATTGCAAATATCACTAGAAGACCAATAAGGCAAGATTAATTCACTGTGAAAATATCAGAAAAAAATCACCATTTCTACTGATGGAGCCTGGGGCCTTATCTTTTCATCTGGGATCTGATGGATCTTTTCTTCTCTGTCCCGAGGGGTGAAGAGAGAGTTTTACCAAATCATTCAAATCAATTACAGTGCAACACAATAGTCACACATTAAACCACCAAGACCATATTAAAGTTTTAAAGGGCTTTATTACAGATTTGAAGCCAAAGTTATGTAGGGGAGTCTCAAAACCATAGTATAGATGTACAAAATAACCAATGGGGAATTAAGGCATCACACAATATCAAATCTTGTCAAGTTCTTGCCTAACCATTGAATCTAGTTTCTAAACTATTCTAATACTAAAGGAATATATGAGAAAAGTTAGCATTCTTGCAAACGAGTATTGAATGTGGCTTACATAAAACGTTAACTTTCATTTTGCACTTTTCACTAATATAGTTCAGTGTTCTACATTACCAGTTTGTTTTACACATTACAAAAAGGTAAATAACCACCCCTTCTTTTCACGTTTTAGGAAGCAAAATGGTGCAGCAAGACTATGCTCCTTCACTACCAAGAAACTAAGGTCTAAGAACTTAATTCCCCATCAGTGATTTCTCTATTTGTTTAGATTTTGATTGTCGCACTGGGGCTCCCGTGGCTATGTGGGGCATTTTCCTTCTCTCGTCCTCCCACTCTACCACTCCCTGTAGACGTATTCTCTTGTGTTCTGTTTACTTATGAAGGAGGCCGTGCTGGAGTTCTGGTTTCTTTGCTTGATTCTCAGCCTGTCTCTGTGCTCAGACTTCTGGATTCCCAGTCTACCCTCCTACCCTCTTTGATCACTGGTTCGCCTTAGCTCTTCCTTTACAACAGTTTGATCACCCACCAGGTTCTGCATTCGGTTGACCCTTCTGTGCCCAGGAAACCTCTACACTTAACAGGCCGCAACCCTTCTGATTGCAGCCGCTTCTCACCTATGGGGAGACAATCCCTTGTATTGCTCCACCTAAACTCTGGAATACAGTCCCTCCTTACACGCAGCAAGAGCAATTTTATGAATGCCTTTAAGAACTATTGAATGTATGGTTCTTTGAATTGCAGTCAAGCAAATAGCTGAACAGCACATAGAGATGAGCACACAAAACAAGGAAAGTGAGTTGAACTTATATACACCTTGAGATTTATATACCAGCCTAAAAAAGTTGGTCAGGCCCCCAGGTGGTGCAGGGATCTGGGGTAGTTTATAGGTAAAATAATTCTGTTTAGAAGCACACTGGAGATAAAAAATGTAAGTCTTTTACCGCCCCTGAATATTCGGAGTTTATGGTCATATATAAATGTCAAGGCTAATGTAAGTTCAACACCAGACTTCAAACTCACCTTCTGTGTCTTGTGTGTATACGATATTGAATGTTAGGGACTTCTAAACTAGTTATTGCCTTATAAGTAGGCCCATTTACATTTAGAATCGGGCAAATGTTTAGTCCTGATGAAGGCCAAATACCCTATGGGGCTAATTGAGGCAAGAAAGATGCCAACTACCATACAGTAGCTCTACTGGATAATGATGTCCTCCGAGTCCAAATATTTTTTTTTACCTTATCATGGGTCCACACTATATTAAATAAATATATTTTGTTTTCTGGTAATCCATAGATAATTTTAACCTTTATACATAATATACTTCCTATCTCTCCTCCAGGAAAATTTCCTGCAGGGAGTTATGTTGGTGCTCCCCCCGATGTACCAAAGTATGAGAAAAGATCTCCTTAAAGAGCTCAGTAAGGAACTTGTTAGGTATTGCAGCCCTCACCTGACATGGAGGATGACCAAATGATGAAGCATTCCACCTTTGTGGCTGAGGGTATGTGCATCTTGAAAAAGGATCATCTCCCGTAGCCGAATCTTTGCGACTGTGGTCAATCCATTATACACAAAACTTCATACTTTTTTGTGTAAGTTCCCTGAATGTAAACCGTTGATAGATATAAGTTGTCTATTCATAAGGATGGTAAAGAGGCTATACTACAGTGGAGGGACAAACACAAACGGAGGAAAGGAAGCCATTGAATAAGAAACAGATGACAAGAAGGCCAACCAAAGGTAAACAATGGGCTTATCATGGGTTGGCTAAAGCCCACTGCACATTTAACAGATACTGGTAGCAGGCAGCACACTGTAAAGGCGATGTTTTAAATAAGTGAATTGTTGTTATTCAGCTGTGGTAACAAGGGTGTATTTATTGTGAGCTAAATCAGAATCCAAACCAAGGCATGATCATCAAGTGATAAGCAGGCAGCCAACACATTCTTCATCATGAACAAAGGAAAGCCAATCATGATGAACAGTGGTCTAAGTGGGAAGGGTCTTAGGAGCAGGACCTGCCCATAGTTTTTCGATTTGACAAAAACAGTTCCCTTACTTTATGTTAAAAGGCAACTGCCCAGGATGGTTAATTCTGACATTTGAGATGTCCCAGCTGAAGAGGAAGGGGAGAGATCCTCCTAGGGAGGGGCTCCCTAAAGTGATCATGCTTCAGCCACACCAAGCCACAGTTAAAGAGGCCCACTGAGGCTCGCTGCACCTTCAAGGGTGAGACTAGAAATGTGATCTGGTAAGATAGATCACTAGGCCTGTCCACGTCCTCCCACCAAGGTCTGCGCCGTTGCACTTGGTAGCACTGCCTCCAGGAAATGGCCTCATTGGCATCCAATGTTGTGACATCGAATTCCCAGCTTCAAGCAGGGAACAGCATCTGCTGGACTGCCACCAGTGGGTCTAGGTGACTACACAGGGTCAAGACTGATTTGCATATGGCTGGGGTGGCGTGGTAGGCAAAAAAATGATGGATTAAACCCAGTTCTTTGTGACTGGGGGTGAATGTTTACATTGTTCAGCATTCCATCCATCATCTGTTCTTTTTGCATTTGTCACCCTACGCGGGAAGAGTATGCCCAGATGTGGGTCCCGTGCTCACTGTGCCACTGGATTCAAGCTATCCGGGCTGATGAATGGTGATACCCTGAAATTGGTCCCAGGATGCTTGTTTCCGGTCCCAGGAGGACCTGGCTTGGTAGTTCGGGCTGGGCTGTTCACATGGGGAATAGGGTCAAGACTGATTTGCATATGGCTGGGTCCAAACTGTGGTGGCATGGTGAGCAAAAAAACGATGGATTAAGCCCAGATCTTTGTGACTGGGGGGGTGAATGTTTCATTGTTCAGCATCCCATTCATCATCTGTTCTTTTTGCACTTGTCACCCCAAGTGGGAAGGGTATGTCCAGACATGGGTCCTGTGCTTTCTATGCCAGCAGATTCAAGCTAGCCTGGCTGATGAAGGGTGATACCCTGACACCGGTCCTAGGATGCTTGTTTCTGGTCCAGGGAGGACCTGGCTTGGCAGTTCGGGCTGGACTGTTCCCATGAGGAACAGGGTTAGGACTGCTTTGTATATGGCTGGGTCCAAGCTGGGCTGGCGTGGTGAGCCAAAAATGATGGATTAAACCCGGATCTTTGTGACTGGGGTTGAATGTTTGCATTGTTCCGCGTTCCGTCCATCATCTGCTCTTTTTACACGTGTCTGCACAGAGGCATGTGCGCGCCCTGTTTTGTCAGTGTTATGTGAGCAAGAATGAGTATGCTGCAAACCTCTACGACAGTACAATTCTGGAGAACTTAAAAAACACAGGTGGGAGGGAGTGAAAATAAAAGCACCATGGAAGAAACCGCTTTTGAATGATGCATTCAAAACACATTATGGAGTTTGCCTCACAACTATGGCAGCAAGTTTGACTCACGCCACGTGTTGCCTGTCCTCTCTCCAGGGTGCACAAAGCACCAGGCGCACCTTCGTCATGTGTAATGACAGGAAGAGAGAAGGCTTAATTTGTGCCTCAGCCCCAGGGGCCAGCTAACAGATGGCGAGTTTACAGCCAGGAGCCCTCTCACAAAGCAACAACCTGCATCGGTATTAATGTGTCTTGGCTTGCACAGCTGCAACAACTGTTTTCTTTGTCGGTCTGTAATTGGGTAGTGCACAGATGTGAAGGCCCTGCTAAGTGATTTGTCCATTAATATTAACCAGGCTGCCCAGCAGTCTTTCCCCCGTCGCTGGGGGCTCATTCATTTTGATTCGCAATTCGTTCACCTTTATAACACATTAATCACCCTCTTGACTCATGAATACACTCTCATAGGAGATATGTTCACCCTTCATTCATCCAATCAGTACATTGCTTTTCCCTCTCAGTAGGTTAGTTCACCATATTTCACCATCAAGCTTCATTGACTCATAGGGGCGAGTCACTGGCCTCCGCTGCCAGGTAATCAGTCATTTCAGCAGAGATTTATCATTCTGTCACAGGGAGGTTTGTATTTCTACTTCCCAAAGGTTGGTAGGCCCACCAGCAAGAGGATTGCACTCCCACCACTCAGATGTTTGTTTCACCAACCACTGGTAGGTTATAGGTCTACTGCTACGTGGTCTGTATGCCTAGTGCCTGATGCTCATAACCCCACCCCTGGGTGGTTGGTATACTCAAGTCTGCAGCATCTGTGGGCCCCGCGTCAGGAGGGTGGCGTACTTGCTGATGAGAGATTTGTTGATTCAACACTAAAAAGTTCAAGCCTTGTTGAATTGAAGTGTGTTGGCCCCACACTGCTAAGTTCATAACCCTGTTTCTGGGTGGTCTGTAGACCTAGTGGTTTGTGGCCCCCCAGTGGAGCGGTTCCCCTATCCACTTGGTGCATGTTATTCACTGCTTCATTGAATGCGTTATGTTGAAAGAGCTGGTTATACATGAGTCATTGAAGGCACTGTTGTCAATAGTCAGCGTCAGCGAGGACTTTTGAGAGCATCCTTTGGTTTAATAGTAAGGTAGAAAAACGCAGATGGGTTAACACCTGGAGCTGCATACTATGGTATAGTTAATGGCCTCATTCAGGAGAGTCCAACATCCGTGCAAGAAGGTCGTATCAATGCCAGATTTTCAGGATTACCACAAACTAAAAGAATTCAGTTTAGATTAATCGTCTTGTCTATAAATTTATCTTGTGTGCAAATCGTGAAAGTCTGGGATGGATCTGGCCCTACGGATCCCTGTTTCAGTGCATTTGGGGGAGGGTGGAATCAACAAGAAGACTACAGGACAAAGGAAGATCCCATGACTGACAGATCCACATAGTCCAATTGATCAGATGTCACTGGGTGTAAACCTGGATGCTAAAGAGGGAGACCACCCAGGACCCTAGGCTGAAACGGATGGGGAGTAAGCTGAACAGTGCTGCAGCAGTACCATTTGCTAAGTAAATTGTTGTCTCATTCAGTTGCCTTTGTGAGCGGTGCAGGTATGCAATGCAGTAGAATTTGTGCAATCATGAATGCAGTAGAAATCATGAACGCAGTAGAGTGTATGCAGTACGGATATAATAGATGTTATACAATAATAGATGCAGTAGAATGCATGCAATCGTGGATGCAATAGAAATCATGGATATTATAGAATTTATGCAATCATGGATGCAGTAGAAATCATGGATGCAAGATAATGTATGCATCATGTATGCAGTAGAAGTTGTACAATCATAGATGCAGTCGAAGTTATGAATCGTTGTTGCAGTAGAAACCATAGATGCAGTAGATGTTATGCAATCATTCATACAGTAGAAGTTATGCAATCATTGTTGCAGTAGAAATCACGGATGCAGTAGAAGTTTTACAATCATAGATGCAGTTGAAGTTATGCAGTCATTGCTGCAGCAGAAATCATGAAGAATTTATGCAATCATGGATGCACTCAAATATATGCAGCCATAGGTGCAGTAGAATTTATGCAATCATGGGTGCAGTGGAATTTGTGCAGTCGTGGATGCAGTAGAATGTATACAGTCATCTTGGATGCAGTAGAATTTATGCAGCCATCATGGATACAGTCGAATTTATACAGCCATGGTTATGGATGCAGTAGAAGTTATACAATCATAGATGTAGTGGAATTTGTACAGGTATGGATGCAGAATGTATGTAGTCATGGATACAGTTGAAGTTATACAATCATAGATGCAGTAGAATTTGTGCAGTCATGGATGCAGTAGAATGTATGTAGTCATGGATGTAGTAGAAGTTATACAGTCATAGATGCAGTAGAATCTGTACAATCATAGATACAGTAGAGTGTACGGAGTCATGGATGCAGTAGAATGTATGCCATAATGGATGCAGTAGAAGGTATACAATGATGGATACAGTAGCATTTGTGCTGTGGTAGCTAATTGTAAATATGAAGTCCTGTCCAAATTTAGGGATGTACAGTTATGTGGCAGAATGTAAACAAACTGTTGAAGAGAATCTAAATGGATGTCGGGACTTAAGAGTGCAAAATCACCTGAAAGAGATTGTTAGAAATGGGGTCTCTAGTTGGCAGTCGGTTTGCACACTGTCCAAGTAGGGACCCGCACTCTAGTCAGGATAACGGAGACACCATCTCAGATATCTCCTGCTCACCCACTTGGTAGCTTGGCACGAGCAGTCAGGCTTATCTCAGAAGCAATGTGTAAAGCATTTGCACATAACACACAGTAATACGTGAAAACACTACAAAAGGACACCACACCAGTCTTATTAAAAAAGCCAATATTTATCTGCATAAATACAAAACCACAACATTAAAAATACAACATACAATGCTAGAGATATGAATTTTGTAAGATTTATCTTAAAAATACAGTTCCTTGAAGTCGATAGCTCCACCCGGGGATATCACGGCGTCGTGAGCAACAAAATCAACAGTTCAGGCTGGCCGCGGTGTCGCAGGCCAGCTACGGTGTCGGGAAGACCTGCAAACAGTATCTTGGATTTTTAGGGCGCTGTGATCCTCACAGTGAGCTCCAGAAAGCTGCGTTACTGGCGTCGATGTGTCGGTCCCCGAGTTGGTACGGGAGTCGTCAGGCCCTTGAAGTCACACGCTTAGCAGATCAAACTCCGGGCTGATAAAGTCAGGAGCGCTGGCATGGATGGCTTCAGGGCTGCGGTGTGAAGTGGGACGGCACGACGTGCGGTGCCCACAGGTCAGAGTGCTGGCAGCGGCTCAGTGACGGTCACCCAGCGGCGTTGTTGAGACCAAGGCTGCGGTGTGAAGCAGGGTGGTGCGATGTGTGGTTTTCACAGGTCACGGTGCAGGCAGCGACATCGTCATTGCTGAAGCTCTGTCGTCGGTAGGCCTAAGCCAGCGGTGCGGGACGGGATGGTGCTTCGTGCCCCTCACACGCGGTGTCCACAGGCCACGGTGCAGGCAGGGATGCCTGGTGACGACACTGGAGTCAATGGTGCTGGTGTAAGTGGACCGGAGCTGCGGTGCGGGACGGGACAGTGCTTCGTGCTCCTCACGAGTGGTGTCCACAGGCCACGGTGCAGGCAACGGCTCCAGTGTCAGCTGGAGCGTTATTGTTGGGGATGCCCAGGCTGCGGTGTTCTCAGGCAATGCCGAGTGTGGGCCCACAGGTCACAGTGCGCGCAGCGGCTCAGTGAAGTCGTCTGATGACGGCGTCAGTGAGACCAAGGTCGCAGTGCCAAGCAGGGCAGTACGACTCCGTGCGGCGTCAGCAGGTCACAGTGCAGGCCAGCGGCGTCATTGGTGGCGTTGCAGTGGTTTGTCCTCTTGAACAGCACAAAACACACAGTTCCCAGTGCTGCAGGTCGAGGAAACTGAAGTCTTTGGTGTCCCTGGGACTTCCAACAGGAGGCAAGCTCTACTCCAAGCCCTTGGAGAACTTTCTCAAGCAGGACACACAGCAAAGTTCACCCTTTGCACTATTTTCAGGCAGAAGCAGCAACCTCAGGCCAGTCCAGTAAAGCATCACAGCAAAGGGACAGTACTCCTCCTCCAGCTCTTCGCCCCTTCTCCTTGGCAGAGGTTCCTCTTGATTCCAGAAAGATTCTAAAAGTCTGGGGTTTTGGGTCTTTCTATACCTTGTTCTGCCTTTGAAGTTGGCAAACTTCAAAGCAAAGTCTCAAGTGTTTGCAAGATTCTTCCTTGCCCAGGCCAGGCCCCAGACGCACACCAGGGGATTGGAGACTGCATTATTTGAGGGCAGACAAAGTCCTTCCTGGTGTAAGTGACCACTCATCCCTCCACTCTAGCTCAGATGGCTTATTAGGATAGGCAGGCTTCACCCCAGCTCCGTTCGTGTCACTGTCTAGAGTAGAGGTGTGAACAGCTCAACTGTCAAACTGACCCAGACTGGGAATCCACAAACAGGCAGAGTCACAGAGTGGTTTAAGCAAGAAAATGCCTACTTTCTAAAAGTGGCATTTTCAAACTCACAATCTAAAAACCAACTTCACTAAAAGATGTATTTTTAAATTGTGAGTTCAGAGACCCCAAACTGCAAATTTCTATCTGCCCTCAAAGGGAATCTGCGCTTTAAAGTTATTTAAAGGCAGCCCCCATGTTAACCTATGAGGGTTTTGGCAGTATTTCATTATTAGGACATATAAAACACACCAGTACATGTCCTACCTTTTAAATACACTGCACCCTGCCCATGGGGCTACCTAGGACCTACTTTAAGGGTGCCTCACATGTAGTAAAAGGGAAGGTTCTGGCATTGCAAGTGAGTACACTTGCCAAGTTGAATTGACAATTTAAAACTGCACACACATACACTGCAGTGGTAGGTCTGACCCATGTTTACAGGCTACTAATGTGGGTGGCACAACCAGTGCTGCAAGCCCACTAGTAGCATTTGATTTACAGGCCCTGGGCACCTCTAGTACACTTCACTAGGGACTTATTAGTAAATCAAATATGCCAATCATGGTAAACCAATCCACAGTACAATTAAATGGGAAGCACTTGCACTTTACCACTGATTCGTAGAGGTAAAGTGCGCAGAGACAATAAACCAGCAAAAACAGAGTCCAGTACACCATAAAACCAGGAGGTCAGAAGGCAAAAAGACAGGGGAGACACACCAAAAAGCTGCCAGGTCTAACAGAGATTAAGGGCAAATGGCCAGAAAAGGTTCTTTTTTGGCCTTCGGAAATTGCACAGGGAGATTCACTGTGTAGAGTATTCTAGGATATAAAACGTTATGCAAATGTTACCAAGATACGCAATACAGAGAAAAGTAGTTCCCTTGACCTAATCCTGGGTCTCTAACAATAGACAACTATCGGAATTTTGTAATGTCCTTGATGATGTCAGTTTCGGTTCTGCTTCCTATTGTGACAGCATTCACTGGAAGGCCTCTTTAAGTTATTTTACCAATTAGTGTGCAACGTATTTCGATTGATTCATGCTTATTTTGGGTGCATGGGTGCAAGAGCAAATCTATACAACAGAAAATAGTGAACTGGATGACCTCCTGAGAGGTCGGTAGAATTACCGTTGCCAGCTGACCTGTTACCTGTTTCCATGAATTTCAGGAGGCCATCACTAAAAGTTCCATACACCACCCTGTGAAGGTGTGTAGGTCCGCTGGGTTTGTGGTTTAACACTTTAGTGATTGCTGCTTCACAAGTGAAAGCTTCATAGACCCATAGTAGTAGGGTTTTTAAGCCCACTGCTGAAAGTTTTGTTGCATCAGTGCTTGGATGGTCATAGGTTCACAGGAGTAATCCTCATCGACTCATGTCTGAGAAGTTTGTTTGCCAATCATTGCCAAGACCAGAGGACCATCACTAGGTTGACAGACCCATTCTTGGCAATTTTACATTACAAATTGAGAAAAACTTACGTACCCCAGGAGGTCTCTTGGTGCACTGGAAGGGATGCAGAACCATGTTTAGACCTACTGTTTCCCCACTGGAACGGTACTGCCCTATGGTTGTGTTCATGATAGGACAATCCTTCGTACATCTCTTCATTCGCTTCTGAGAGGCTCATGGTATCCCTGCTCGGTTATTCAAGCTTGCTGCCAGGAGATTCATCTTCTCATGGTTAAGGCGGGTGGAAAACCCATCAGTTTTCAAAGACCTCTTATAAGTCATTCAAAGCCCCATGACAAGAAGGCTCAAGGCTTGATGGCTTCACACTCTCTGTACTATGTGTAGTCTTTGTAAGGTTTGTTGGCTCCTGCCAGCATCAAGGGTGATAGTTTGCTAAAGTATTGGGTGGTGGATCCATGTGGGGGCAAGGGCAGTCTCCTTAGATACAAAGTTTCTCTGGGATTTGGCACGGTTTTCCCTTGCAGTGCTGGGTGGCAGATCTGTTATGGTCAGGCAGGGTCGGTGGAGTGTGCCATGACCTTTGTTTTGTTACTCTTCTCTGTAGAATTTGTTGGCCTTCAGCAGGACAGACAGAAATGTGACTGGGAACGCATGTTCCTTGCGGCATTAATCCGATTATGTTTGAGATAGGACACTTATTTTCCCTGAACTGGATGCAGGAGTTGAAATTATATTACACAGGGGTTATTTTCTCCCTAATATTGGCTCGCTCACAATAACAAATGAATTAAAAGAAAGTTTGAATCTGTTTTACATGTAATGAAATATAGGTGAACTTTGAAAGTGTTGATACAATGATCTCTTGTCAGTTATTTTGTAAGTTGACTTGGCTCTGCATGTATCATTAGTGCCTTCTGCTCTCAGAAACTCTTGCCTAGACGCCTCTGGTGCTCAACCTTTTTCTTGGTGAAGCTAATTAGGCTTCATTACTCTAATTGGCCTCTAAATTGCCAAACTGACTTCTCACGCAGGTCAAAACTTATGTTCAGACTAATTGTTTCTCCCATAGGGATTCTGTCTTAGTGAGCATGTTCCAAAGTGTTACGTTTGGCAATTGAATTAAATATATATTAAATGAAAACAACGTTGTGAAATTGCTGCACATTCTTGAAACACAATTTGGGAACATGCAGTTAACCATTTAAGTTAGTAATGCCATTCTTCAGTATTGCAGTATGTTCATTCTTTCTAATTCATTTGTCCGTAGCGATCAGCGACAAAAGGCGGGGAGACCTTTCTAGCTATGAATGAATCAGCCAATCAATCATGATTTGTAAAGTGTGGCAAATCACAGTGAAGGTCTCGAGGTTTTGGGGTTGCGAGCTGATTTGCGGTGATCTGTTCATTCGAACAGCCAGGTCTTGAGTTCTTTCCTGAATTGCTGGAGCTGTGGGGTGATCCTGAGGTGTAGGGGAAGGTTGTTCCAAACTTTGGCCACCAGGTGTGAGAAGGAGCGTCCTCCGCCGTTTCCTCAGCAGATTTGCGGGGTGTCTGCGAGGAAGAGGGAGGTGGATCATAGGTGTCTGGTGGATTGGTGGAATGTCATGCATTTGTTGATGTACGCTGGTCCTTCGTTGTGCAGGGCTTTGTATGCATCGGTCAATTTCTTGAACTGGCATTGCTTCTGGATCAGGAGCCGGTATAGCTTCTTGAAGTGAGGTGTGATGTGCGTTCTTCAGGGGGGGTCGAGGATGAATCTGGCTGCTGCGTTTTGAATGGACTGTACTCTCTTCAGGAGGCTTGCGGTGATTCCTACGTAGAGTGTGTTTCTGTAGTCCAGCCTGCTGATGATGAGACCCTGCATGATGGTTGTTCTGGTGTTGACTGGGAGCCACCTGAAGATCTTTCTGAACATACATACGTTGTGGAAGTAGGCGGATGAGACTGCGTTTGCCTGTTTCTTCATGGATAGCTTGCTTTCCAAGATGATGATGAGGTTGCAGATGTGGTCTGTCGGGCGCAAGAAGAGCTAGGGTCAGCAGGCTACCATGCGTCATTCCATGGCGAGGTGCTGTTCCCAAAGATGAGTGCTTCCATCTTGTCCTTGCTGAGCTTGAGACAGTTGTCCTTTATCCATTCGGTGACGTTCCTCATGCATCTGTGGAAATTGGCTCTGGTGTTAGATGGGTCTTCTGACAGCGAGAGGATGAGCTGGGTGTCATCGGCATAGGAGATTATGTTAAGTCCTTGCAATATCGTGGTGTTGGCCGTGGGGGTGGTCATATACTTGTTGAAGAGGGTGGGGCTTAGGGGTGATTCTTGGGGGACGTCGCAGATGATTTTTTTGAGTTCCGAGGTGAATGGTAGGAGAGGGATTCTCCGGGTTCTTCCAGTGAGTTTTGAGGAGACCCTTTTGAGAGTGTCTCCCTGGGTTCTGATATGGTGGAAACTGTTGATCAAAATGTGATGGGAGACAGTGTCAAAGGCGGCTGACTTGCCCAGGAGGATG
This sequence comes from Pleurodeles waltl, assembly GCF_031143425.1. Classification (NCBI taxonomy): domain Eukaryota; kingdom Metazoa; phylum Chordata; class Amphibia; order Caudata; family Salamandridae; genus Pleurodeles; species Pleurodeles waltl. The sequence continues at coordinate 959,579,055 of NC_090443.1, forward strand.
AGGGGTGCTTTTTCACCGTGGTCCAGGACGGCTCTGATGTCATCAGTGGCTGCGGCTAGGGCTGTCTCTTGCTGTGGTTTGCTCTGAATCCAGATTGAGAGGGGTCCAGAAGGTTTCTATGTTCCAGGTGTTCTGTGAGTTGCTGGTTGATTGACTTTGTTGGAAAAGGGGAGCAAGGAGATGAGCCAGTAGTTCTTCGGTTCTGCTGGGTCGGCGGAAGGTTTCTTCAGTAGGGGCCCCACTTCAGCATCTTTCCAGTCCTTAGGAAAGGAGGCTGAGTTGATGGAGGTGTTCAGGACTTTCTTGAGCTTGTCGCCAGTCGTCCTGCTCCAGAGGTTGAAGATGTGGTGGGGAGAGGGGGTCTGTGGATGCTCCTGAGTGCACGGAGTTCATGATGGATGTACTTTCACAGTTCTTCTCATGTGGGTGGCACAATCAGTGCTGCTGGTCCACTTGTAACATTTGATTTACAGCCCTGGGCACACATAGTGCACTATACTAGGGACTTACCAGTAAATCAAATATGCCAATCATGAATAAACCAATCCCAGTACAATTTATATAGGGAGCACTTGCACTTTAGCACTGATCAGCAGTGGTAAAGTGTGCAGGGACAATAAACCAGCAAAAACAGATCAGAAAAAATAGGAGAAAGAAGGCAAAAAGTTTGGGGATAACCCTGCAAAAAGGACTATTTCCAACAATGGTGACAGTGGCTTTAGTTGTGAGAGGGCCCTAATGGGTGAGCAACTGTTCAGGGTTTGTGTTTGTGAGTGTGATCAGGCTGATGCTGTTCGCAGAGGAGGGTTGGGGTTTGAAGTTTTCATAGATGATTGAGATCCTGCTATGGAATGAGTCTGCTAGGTTGTCACACAGTTTTTGGGAGGGGTGATTTTGTTCCCTGTGGCTGCGCTGTTGGAGAACTCCTTCACAATGGCGAAGAGCTCCTTGCTGCACTTTGCGCTGGCTTCTATGTGATCTTCTAGGGCGTTCTTCTTTGTTTCTTTTAGGAGGCAGTGGTATGGGTTTAGTGCTGTCTTAAAGGGAGTGTGGTCTCCTGTCTCTTGGCTGGTGCACCACTCCTTTCTAGATGCCTGCAGTTGAGTTTGGTGGATTTCAGCTCTGCGGGGAACCAGCTGGCTCTCCTGGTAGGCCCTTCGGATTTGGCTGGTATGGCAGGCGATTGTGTCGGCACATCCTGTGATTTGCTGGAAGAAATTATTTGCAGCCTGATCAGGGTTGGATGTTGTGCTTGGGAGGTGGGGATTGAGAGTGTTGTTCCACTGGTCATCTGATAACTTTTTCCAGTTTCTTCCAGTGGAGCTGAGGGGCATGGTGCTAGTGTTGGCAGGCCCAGAGATGTTGACGTGGATGCTGTAGTGGTCGGTCCAGGTGAGACATGAGTGTACTTGATTCTGTGGCTCGATGTGAAAAGGGGGTCAAGAGTGTGTCCTGCCATGTGGGTAGGGACGGTGACAAGTTGCTTGAGGCTGATGCTGCTCATGCCTTCTAGGAGGCCTGTTGTTTTGGTGTTGCTGGGGGCGTCGAGGTGAAAGTTAAAATCCACAAAAAAGATGTAGTGCTCTCAGTTGATGGCGATAGGGGCGATGAGGTCAGGGATGGCATTGCAGAAGCTCGAACGTGGTCCTGGTGATTCTTGGCAAGGGTGCTCTTTCTGTCTGTGTGCAGTTGGAAGCTGAGATGCTCCATTATCGGGGTTAAATCAACGAGGAGGTTGTGCAGTGGATGGTGTCCTTGTAGCTGATGGCAATTCCACCTCTTTGTTTGCTGGTTCGGTCCCAGTTTGTTGTCTTGTAGCCGTCGGGGTGGTGATGGTAATGTCTGGCGCGGAGGAGGGGTTTAGCCAGGTCTCTGTGAGGAACATTACATCCACGTGAGGGATGAGATCATGTCCCAGATCTCTGTAGCATGTTTGCTGAGCGATATTGCGTTTAGTAGAATGCACTGGAGTTGTGCCACAGCAGTCTCGGTCGGCACAGTGGATGTGGTTGTATTTACGGTGTCTCTGGCGTTGTTTGTCGCTCCGGTGATGCAGGTGAAGTGGCAGCAGTGATAGGAAAATTATCCTCTCTTGGTGCATGGAGGTGTGCAACAGCAGTTGTTGTCGATGCATCCGTGATCTAAGGCTTGGAGATCTGCAGCCGAGTAGCTGCGTGGGGTGGAAGAGGCACTGTTCCTGCCACTGGGCGAGGTCCAGGCACGGACGGGCGCAGACGGGCGTGCCTTAAAGGTATTCTAGTGGCGCACCTGCACTGCGGCCTCCAGTAAGTAGGTCCTGGGAGGGGGGAGCAGGAGGTGGGAACTGGGAGGGAAATGGCATGAGAAAAAGTGTGGGAGGGCAGCGAGAGCACAAACCGGCAGAAATCAAGGAGAATAACAAAAAGAAACAATATGGGAACCAAAAGCCAAAAGAAATGCTAAATGCTCAGTACAGACGTACTAAGACTGAGGCAGGAGGTCGAGGATGAATAGCAGGCAAAACAAGCAAGGCAGTCAGGAGACAAACGGACCGGATGGCTGAATGAGCATTAGCAAGAGGGAGCAGGAATGAGGACCTGAAATAAATTAAAGTATTCAGTAAGGCAAAACTTTCCCAAATATTCAGAAAATTAAAGATGTTGTTTGTTTGCACCAGAGCATGGAATAGTTTTGTTTGGTAGCATTCATATTCACTCTATACATTTAATTCCTCTAAACTCAGTTCTGATCTCACATGCTACTGCTTCTAGTTGTGTTTAACTTGATGAAGACATACATAACATATTGTTCTGCCGGCTTTTGCCAAACATATGTTTTTAGTTATAAATATAAGCTTTCAGCCAGCCCTCTTCATCCCCTGGCCTGTATCGTGTCATTCTTATTTTTCTTCCACCCACTATAGCATGAGGTAATGGTTGAGTCAACTTCAGCCATTGGCGAACTTCGCGGTGACTGATGGCATTCTGGTCTTTCACAGTCAGCTCCCTTCTGTGCCAGTGACTACTATTGCAATATGTGCTTCATGAGACCAAAAAAAGTTTGATTTTCAGCATTGTTTTATACAATGTTTAGAGCCTGACAGGGACCCCAAAAATAACATTTTACATAAACCATGACAAAACAAAACAAGCGTTGACAAAGTCAAAAGAGAGGCAACCAACGCAAGACTTATTGGCTATAACAATGCTTATTTTACATCATGCAGAGAATCTCAGTCTGAGTTGCAGCATGTTTTTTTCCATGCATTGCAAAGTTTGCAGAGAGTTCCTCTGCTATTTGCCATATAGCTAGTTTCTATACATCGAAACCTTGATAGGGCAGTTCATGTTATCGTCTGGATGGGCTGAAAGTCTGTTTTGCTGCTAACCATGTGCTGGCACCCTGGGTAGCATCAGGACACATCTAGGATGTAACCATTTGAACCCCGACGACTTCTCTCAACAGTCTTGAAGAGATGCGGAACGCTGTAAGTCCTGGGTATTTATTAGTGTTGGTTACTGCATTCATTTGGCACATTTGATGCGGTTGTCCTATAAACCAGTGGTTCCCAACCTTTTGATTTCTGTGGACCCCCACTTTAACATTAATGGAACCCATGGACCCCCACTGAGTCATCATGGGAATCCGGGGACCCCCGCCTGAGTCATTACTGGAAGCTGGGGACCTAATTTGTCAATATTTGTTAATATTTTTTTATTTTCTAGGCTCTCGCGGACCCCCTGAGAATGCTTCGCGGATCCCCAGGGGTCCCCGGACCACAGGTTGGGAACCACTGCTATAAACAGTGATTATTTTGTAAAAAGATTAGTACAGGATTGTTTAGGAGCCCAACACTGGCAGTGCTGAATACCAAGGCTGGCTCGCCTTGACTCCACCTCGCGCCTCGTTCTTCCACCCCCAGACACTCCCTGCACCTTTAGCTCACCCTTCCGGGTTCTTTTCACCGCTGCTGTACCCCCTGGTCACTGTTTAAAAGTTTTCTGTTCCTTCTTTTTATCCCTTTTCTGTCCTTCGCTCTTTTTCCCTGGATCAAACTCTGAAGATGAGTCGTGAGTCCCAGTCCCCGAAACTTTGTGCACAACACCAGCAACCACCTGCCCAAATTAAGCACTGACTATAAGGTAAATCTAGACCCATTTTAGGACAATATCTGCCAGTCCCTTGCAGTGCTTAAACCACTTGATGAGGTTCTCGTGTTCGAACCTATCAAAGGCCACCCAATAAATTCAGGAGTATTAAAATTCATGAGGGACCTTTATCTAATGGGCAGGTGGACTCTTCCTTGTTGTGCAGGCTTATGGGTACAGCCCACTCTGCTCCAGCCTTGCGGGTGATAATATTAGTTGTTTGCCCACGTTTCAATGGGAAAGAATGAGCGGACGTGCCTCTCAGTGGTTACAGCCGAGGCATGGAACAAACTTCCAACTGAGTTATGTTCTGGATCCAATATCCTAAAATTTCAAAAGTCATTAAAAACCAACTTATTTCAATGAATTGTAATGCTTAGTTACCCTAAATCAGCACCTTTGGGTAATCATGTTTGAATCCTGGTGCACATGAGTGCAGGTGCTGGGAAGACCTAACTGAAGTCAAGATGCTGAGTGATATTTTTGAAAAGTCCAGGATAGAGTGGAAAGGACAGGGTTACTTGTATCTCGATGGGTCCACCTATGGACATAGATTTTAAGATAGACAGAGGAACTCTGTGAAGAAATCACCATAGACAGTATTACTTGCTTGCTTTCTTGTAACACTCAATTGGTAAAAATAACAATTCTTTATTCCCTTAACATGCTTCTCTGGCCCGGAGTTAGACACACCACTTCTGCAAACTGTTCACAAGATATCGTCAGTCGGTTCTACTGACTTTCTATTCAGAAGTCTAGTGACAAGTCTAGTGTTTTCCTTGAACTCTCCTGCATTCATGAGGGATAATAGTAACCCTTGTAGAATACAGACCAGGGTAGTAAACTATTTAAGTAAAAGTAACAAAGTTTATGACCAACTACTTATGCTGATTTCAGCAACAAAAAGTGCTGCCTTTGGTCATAACCTCTTCACTTCTGTGGAAGTAGTTTTGTTTATCATAGTCAGATCATCACAACCCAGGTTGAACTCATTTAAATTCTATTTCTTCAAACAACACCATGATTTGGCATAGTTTGATGACAAACCTTGCTGATCTCCAACATGGTGCATCCAAGAATGGGCTCAAAGATAGGCATATGGTCCGGCTTTCTGAAATATAATAAAGCCATGCCTTACGTTCTCCAGAAAGTAATAATTCTATGCATCTTGCATACAAACTACATGTGGCCCTTTGACCACTTAGACCCTTAATGCAAGTGGTGCTATCCCATGTAGAGCATTAACTCTGGTTTGCATGCCGCTCTGAGCCATACAGGTATTTCAGTATCTCTGGACCCGATAAGTCTGTGTTCAAAGAAACTAGCCCTGGATTCACCATGTGCGGATCTGCACACAGTAAAACTGCTGTAGGTACAGGGGAGGAGGTTGCGGGCATAAGCACAGCCCAGACCCAGCCTGACCACTGCAGTACCACACTTCCCTCCAGGCCGGGCATAACCCATGCCCTCCTGCTCCTTGATTCCCTCTTCTGTATGGTTCATCCTCATTCCCGAACAAACCATTTAATTTGCTAGATTTTGATGAAGGGCAATCAGTTGGTATTGTAGGTTCCAACTGCACAAATCTCCCCTCCCAAAATCCTGTTCCCAGAATTTGTCGGGAAAGGACCCAGCATTCCCCCTTCTGTGTGGTTATTCCCCATTCCTGAACAAGCCGTTTAAATTGCCAGATTTTTGTGCAGGACAAGTGGCAGGTATTGTAGATTCTGGCTGCACAATTCTGACCCCCCCAAAGGTTAACCCAGTGGTTCCCAACTTTTTGACTTCTGTGGACCCCCACTTTATAAATACTGGAACCCGATGACCCCCATTGAATAATTATTGGAATCCGGGGACCCCCCACTGAGTCATTAGTGAAAGCTAGGGACATAGGGCCTGATTACAACTTTGGAGGAGGTGTTAATCCGTCCCAAATGTGACGGATATACCACCAGCCGTATTACGAGTTCCATAGGATATAATGGACTCGTAATACGGCTGGTGGTATATCCGTCACTTTACCGTCACTTTTGGGACGGATTAACACCTCCTCCAAAATTGTAATCAGGCCCATAATCTGTTAAAATTATTAAATTTTCTAAGAAGCCAAGGACCCCCTGAGGAGGCTTCGTGCACCCCTAGGGGTCCCTAGACCACAGGTTGGGAACCACCGGGGTAACCAGTTACACTAAGTCAAAGCTTATACCTCGTCTTGTTCGACTCATGTTTAGGAGTGTGCAAATCAAGTGTAATATGCTCTCGCATAATTATGCAAAATTACGCATAATCACGCAAAATGGAAATCTAAATGCTCTATATGTTAGCACGAAATGTGCCCTCGTGTCAATTTTCGACATATGGACGACCTTTGTGCGAAAAAAATAGAGCAAAAAGAAATAAAAGCAGACAAACAACAGCCACTTGCATTCTGTGGTGTCTGTGGATTTGCAGTAAATGGTTTTTTTTCTGCTAACGGTACATTTCGCAGTAAAAAGCGTAACGTGGAGTTCCCAAAATTATGCAAATTACACCTGCATATTTTTAACTTCGTTCAGGCCTACGGGAGTTCCATGTCGTAAAACGGCTTTAAATGTTGCGCTTAAATGACAAAACTCCAGATGCCGGCGAGCTCTCCCACTGGTGCTCGTACACATCCGAGGGTTGACTGGCTCAGGTGCCCCTGCAGAGCCCGTTGCCAGGGCTCGGGTCCGCCGCGGAGAACGGCGCTGATAGCCCAAGAGATAAACGCACAGCGCTCTTTCCAGCCCCCGGCCTTTATTGGATTGAAATGTAAATTGCATTTGTCTCAAACGGTGCCCTTTTGCCCATCTTAATTAGAAAAGCTAATTAAAGCTTCCCCACACCTCTCAAGCCTTCTTGCCACAGCGTTCCCGGTTCTTCTGTAATACGGGGATTCGGAAACTAAACACAATACAGGTTTATCTTAATAAAACAGCTCGTGCGTTTATTTTTCATTTGTTGTGCTTTCTTACGTTCTGTGCTTAATGTTTATTTTTTCTACCTTACCCTTTTTTCCTTCCGTTTTGTTCTTTTCTTTGTCTGTTGTCTGCGCTACTTTGTTGTGTTCCTTTGTTTAGCCTCCTCTCCCCTTTTTAATTTTTTGGGTCAATTACGTTATCAGCGCAACTTTCATTTTCTATGTTTGACTGACACACAGAGGTGGGCACACGCAACCCACCCATACCACCCTCGCAGCCCTCCAGACTCCAAACAGGCCACAGAAAGATGCTCAAACCAGCCCAGCTTCCTCCTCACGCCCCCTCTCTCCATCCATCCATTCTATTCTCTCCATCTGTGATCGCTTTCTCTCTACCTCTTCCCTCCCCACCCCTGCTTTTTCTTTCTCTCTTGAAGACTCCCCCTGTATCTGAGGGGAAGTAACGGAGACACCAGGAGTGGCCCTAAACTTTCAAAAGGGCTCCAGTCCACCGGGGAAACACCCAGTGCTAAAGGCCTCTCTGAGCCAGTGAGCAAACACCTGTGGATACATGAGGGGCATTAACAGGTGACTTTCCTCTTAGTATACTAATGGTATTGTCATCATGGTGGGTGCAGGAATGTTTTTAACTTTTAATAAATGCCTTTCAATTCAGTCATTTAATCTGATGTACTAGGGTAAAACACTTCCGCACGTTTAAGAAATACACTTTGTTGAAATATTGAAATATTGAAATATGAAGGAACTTTATCACAGAAATCTCTGCCCTTCTCTGTAATAAGAGCTACTTATGTTCAATAAAAATGTGAGTGTGGTAATAAATTCAGATCAGATAAGATTACAATAGTGACCACTCTATGAAAAATTGCCAGCAGTGATCACCTCAGTGTATCAGGCAGGGTTGCCATCACTGATGTGAAAAAGGCTTTATCAATTTGGACAGCCTCAACATGGGTAATACATGACAACCATAGCTGCAATGCCTTGGCTTCAAGGTAATAATATTAGTAATGTCCCTCCAGTGACTCTTGATTTATCACTTAAATATAAGCTTTAAATATATTAAATATAGTTTGGAAATGTAACCATTTCCTCCAAACATCAGGTTATGAGTTTTGAAAATGCTCACAATTTCGTCCTGAATAGACTGTTTTCAATTTTGGGATGCATTTATTAACTCAGCCAAGCAAAAGCTTTTAATTTATTAGGTTGGGCTGCACACAGGAGAGCTACCCATAAATAGCTGGAGAGCTACCAGTGTCTCACGAGCTATTTGTTGGAGGTGCCTACTTTATCATCTTTCACTCGCTGTTTGATGAGCGATTTACATACCAAATATAAATAAATCCTGTCTCGTGCAGGGGTTCTTAAAAGTCCAGCCTAACATTTGGCCAGTGGGGGCAACCGGCAGTCAAGGGTGGTGGGGTAGTGGGGGTATTGGAGAGGGGGTTGATGAGGTATATAAAAAAAAAAAAAGTACCTGCCGCTGCTGCTCCGTCCCGCTCTGCTCCCAATCCTGCTGCAGGTCACTTCCTCTCTTCCCAGCTTTCACCACAGGCCCCCAATCCAGACGCTGCTCTCATGCTAAAACTAGCACGATAGCAGAACCAGGATTGGCCTGAGCGGGCTGGTCTGACGCTCGCTCAGGCATAGAGAGCATGTGCCATTTCTGCAGCCTGGCTGTGCAACACAGCCAGGTTGGAGAAATGTAAGTACGCTTGTCTGTTTGGCTAGCCTGAGACGGCCCACTAAACAGACATGCACACTTTACAGTGCCCAACGCTCCTTCCAGTGGCCTGGCCCCGCCCACCCTACACTCCAAGCTGTCAGACAGACAGTAGCAAATAAAGTGATAATAACGTTGTTTTATTATCATTTTATTTGCAGCAGCCTGTCTGACTGAGCAGGGGGGGCTACGCTCCTCCGCTAAAACGCAGGAGCCGCCCCAGCATTTGTCACATGTCTAGCTCAGCTCCCACAGTAAACTGTGGGCTTCCCCCTTCCAGCAAACAACCCTGACCCATCCACACATCCCCAAAACCGCATATGCCTCTGCCCTAGCCCTCCACAAAGGCAAACTCAGGATAAAGTCAGAGACATACACACATCCATCACAACTGCCCTGAGCGCAGTCAACTGCCCCACGGACGTGGTGTGACCAATGGAGACATTATGCTTTTTTTGAAAATACAAGGCATTATTTAACATAATTGTACCATAACAATGTCACATCCCCAAGAATTTGTGGCAGAGTGCAGACTCTGGTGACCTTCTCAACCATGAGGAAAGGTCCAGGGCCCTCAAAAAGGCTGCCCTTCAGCCGGACCAGCCCTGCCGAAGGCCAGGGTAAGGGGCATCGGTTTCGGGTGGCAGATTAGGCCCCAAGACACAATAATCAGTTAAAAAAACAAGGATATTACAGACCTCAATCATTAGAATGATTATTACAATCTTTCCATAAGGACAAATGAGGCCCCTCACGAGTTTCTAACAATGAAAAAAACAACACAGTATCCTGGAGTGACACAATTGCTACATTTGAATTACTGTATGACAAATAGCCCTAACTCTGCTAAAACTGAATATTCATATAAAAAATAAAATAACTAAATTAACACAGGCTGTGACACAATAACCGTAAAGTAATATGGCGTGAAACGAATTAAAAACTGGGACAGCGTTCGGAGAAGTAATGTAGTCTTAAAGATTTTTGGAGCCCCGGGCGAGACATATTTTTGGGCCCCCCTGTTCGAAATTTTACTGCCCATTTTCTGCAAAGTGACACCCGCATGATACAAAATAAATTTTCAGAAACGGGGTTCATGCACAAACTGTTGAAATATTTCTTTCCAGGGCCCCCAAAAATCCTTAAGAAGCCACTTGGCAAAGTAGGAGATATTTAGAGGCAGAGGTGGGCAGAGAGGAGAGAGCCTAACACATGGAAATAGGCAGAAGTGAGCTATGTAAAGAGAGAGTTTACTTCCTCAGGAGGTCCCCTGGAAGGTGGGGACCCCAGGCAATTTCCCACTTTGCCCAATGCCTTAGAACAGTAGTTCCCAACCTTTTGACTTCTGTGGACCCCCACTTTATCATTACTGGAACCCGGGGACCCCCACTGAATCATTTTTGGAATCCGGGGACCCCCCTACTGAGTCACTAATGAAAGCTAGGGACCTAATCTGTTAATATTATTTAATTTTCTGAGCAGCGAGGGACCCCCTGCGGAGGATTCGCGGACCCCTTGGGGTCCCCGACCACAGGTTGGGAACCACTGCCTTAGAACATCTCTGCAGAGGAGGACTGAGTCCAGGGACTGCATCACATGACTATTAGAGTCTGGGTCTAGCCACTGCTCTTAACAGATCAACAAGACTAGCATGTGTGATGAAGAGAGCAGCTGGTGGGCACACAGGAAGTGACATCATGGCCCTGTAATCCAAATGCTTTGGTTCTTAGAATAAGAATGGAGATGATTTTCTGCGATTGCACCCTGTCTGTTGCTCCACTCCTATTCTATGTTCATTAGCACACCGTCATTATGACATTTTCTCAACTGGGCATAGAAGGGCGGAACACCTTGAAGTGCTCAAAGGTGGCAACTCTGCCACGTCAGCGGCACAGCGCGACTGACATCGATTGCACATAAACTATGCACCCTATTAGAGTTGTGACGCAAAATTATGGGGCCCCCATGCCGAATGTGATGAGGACCCCCCAACTCCCCCATATCTCGCAGATATTCATTGGTCTTGGGCTGTATGGGGCCCTATTAAAGGGTTGAGGTCCCCTTGAGGCATGGGGGCCCAAATGCACGCAGGAGCTTCAGGGGACTACATTGTGCCCCTGCATCCTGCAATTCCACAAAGGGTTGAAACTGATGCAGACTCTCTTGTGGTTGTTGGTAACCTGTACAGCTAATAGTGATGGAACAGTTTTAAGGGTAGAGGTGCTACCATCAATGTCAAAAATGAAGCCATAATGAGAGTAAAAAATCCAAGCATTACACAAACAACAAGTGTTGCAACTGAGCCTCAGTGTGCAAACAGTGTGTGTCCAGTAGTGCACTGTGGAGCCCATTGACCCAAATATTTGACTAAAGCATGGTGTGCCTGAGCACCACCATTCAGAGAGAACACATGTTTTATTAACATGACCTCTCAGCGTCAGACATGCAGCTTTACTGCTAAAACTATATGGCAACAAACGATAACCTATGAAACTCTGACTTTGCATATTTTACATATGCACACCACAAACGTTAAGGCCCATATTTATACTTTTTGACGCTAAACTGCGCTAACGCAGTTTAGCGTAAAAAAAATTTGCGCCGTCTAACGCCATTCTGAAGCGCCATGCGGGCGCCGTATTTATGGAATGGCGTTAGCCGGCGCAAGCAGACCGGCGCTGCCTGGTTTGCGTGGAAAAAAGCCACGTACACCAGACAGCGCCGGCGTAGGGGGAAAATGGCGTATGGGCGTCTTAAAATGGGGCAAGTCAGGTTACGTCGAAAAAATCATCGTAACCCGACTTGCGCCATTTTTTTTCGACGCCCATCCCCCATCAACATGACTCCTATCATTGTAAAGATAGGAGTCATGCCCCCTTGCCCAATGGCCATGCCCAGGGGACTTCTGTCCCCTGGGCATGGTCATTGGGCATAGTGGCATGTAGGGGGGCACAAATCAGGCCCCCCTATGCCACAAAAAATAAAAATAAAAATACTTACCTGAACTTACCTTAATGTCCATGGGATGGGTCCCTCCGTCCTTGGGTGTCCTCCTGGGGTGGGCAAGGGTGGCAGGGGGGGTCCCTGGGGGCAGGGGAGGGCACTCTGGGCTCATTTTGAGCCCACTTGTCCCTTAACGCCATCCCTGACCCAGGCGTTAAAAAGCGGCGCAAATGCGCCGTTTTTGGCCACGCCCACTCCCGGGCGTCTCTTTTGCCCGGGAGTATAAATACCACGTAAAGGCCTGGGAGTCATTTTTTAAGGCGGGAACGCCTCCCTTGCATATCATTAACGCAAGGAAGGGGTTCACGCTAAAAAATGACGCACACTCCGGGCACTTTGGCGCCCGAAGCGTCTAACGCCATAGTATAAATATGGCGTTAGTTGGCGTTAGTTTAGCGTCGAATTTGCGTCGAAAAAAACGACGCAAATTCGGCGCAACCAGAGTATAAATACGGCCCTAAGGCCCATATTTATACTTTTTGACGCTAAACTGCGCTAACGCAGTTTAGCGTCAAAAAATTTTGCGCCGTCTAACGCCATTCTGAAGCGCCATGCGGGCGCCGTATTTATGGAATGGCGTTAGCCGGCGCAAGCAGACCGGCGCTGCCTGGTTTGCGTGGAAAAAAGCCACGTACACCAGACAGCGCCGGCGTAGGGGGAAAATGGCGTATGGGCGTCTTAAAATGGGGCAAGTCAGGTTACGTCGAAAAAATCGTCGTAACCCGACTTGCGCCATTTTTTTTCGACGCCCATCCCCCATCAACATGACTCCTATCATTGTAAAGATAGGAGTCATGCCCCCTTGCCCAATGGCCATGCCCAGGGGACTTCTGTCCCCTGGGCATGGTCATTGGGCATAGTGGCATGTAGGGGGGCACAAATCAGGCCCCCCTATGCCACAAAAAAAAAAAAAAAAATACTTACCTGAACTTACCTTAATGTCCATGGGATGGGTCCCTCCGTCCTTGGGTGTCCTCCTGGGGTGGGCAAGGGTGGCAGGGGGGGTCCCTGGGGGCAGGGGAGGGCACTCTGGGCTCATTTTGAGCCCACTTGTCCCTTAACGCCATCCCTGACCCAGGCGTTAAAAAGCGGCGCAAATGCGCCGTTTTTGGCCACGCCCACTCCCGGGCGTCTCTTTTGCCCGGGAGTATAAATACCACGTAAAGGCCTGGGAGTCATTTTTTAAGACGGGAACGCCTCCCTTGCATATCATTAACGCAAGGAAGGGGTTCACGCTAAAAAATGACGCACACTCCGGGCACTTTGGCGCCCGAAGCGTCTAACGCCATAGTATAAATATGGCGTTAGTTGGCGTTAGTTTAGCGTCGAATTTGCGTCGAAAAAAACGACGCAAATTCGGCGCAACCAGAGTATAAATACGGCCCTAAGTGTCTGGGGCTTGTGTTGACCCAATTAACTCTTTTTTGCATCACACTTCAGAATTACAAAAACTACCTCATTTGTACTTTCTTTGCTACTATGTTTTAGTATCTTTGTCAGTTTGTTTACACCTATTTAGATTTTGTTGTGTGTTAGAAAACATTAACATCCTGCAGCCTTTACTTTCACACTTACTGGACCCCAGCAAGATTGTTACTTCCTTCTCATTGCGTATTCCAAGTACAAAACCAAGGAAAGGAAAAGTAAACATCAGTGTTTAGTAGCAGCAGTTTGTCAAGGAACTTTGCCTGGCACCTGACATTTCATGTGAACTAACAGAAATAGGCCAAGCTGTAAACACAACTTAGTGGCCTCTATTGCCCATTTGCCTTTTGAACTTGTGCAAGGTTATCTTGGGGTTACTGTAGCTCCTCCCACTCTCCTACTTCCAGCGCCATTTTTTTATGAAGTGCTCTGCTCGAAGATTGCCTCCATATGTATTGTCCTACAGACACTGCCCCCTGGTGGTAGGCAGCAGGGCGTCAGACAAAGATCCAGCAGGATGCAGATTGATGGCTAATTTGGAGGGCCACCGCAGGTGCCTTTTGGGATTCACAAGGGATCCGTTCCGCTTCACGGTTCGCGCTCCCACAGAACACAAGATAATGCGCATGGCTAGCCAGGGGATGGCTTCCCTCCCTTCACTGTAACAAGCAATGCATTTCTGAAAATGAGGTGTCTTGGAATAGAGCCCCCATGATTTATAGGGTATCTGTTAGATGTGTCACTTTACTTCAGTTCTACCACTGTCTCTTCTCCCAAAATAAATGCAAGTGATTATGTTTATTCAGTGAACTCGGAGGTAGAAAAAGGTGATTTTACAATCTTTAATAACAAATTGTCCGGAGGCGCGATGTTTTCCACACCCGCCGTGCCTGAAAATGCCTCGCTGGGTGAGTCAAGTAGATTTATCCTACCCCGGATGCCGTAACCCCATCACCTGGTATCCTGGCAACCACCTGAAATGTCAAACAGGGGAATGTTACTTAGCTGGATGCTCAGAGGATATTTCCTAAAGGTGGAATGCTCTCGTAGTTCGAACATTGTGTGACTGTGAGAGAAGAAGCAATCTTCTTGTGTACGTTCAGCTTGTTTCTAGGCAGCTGGAAGTCTGCAAAGGAGGGCGGCGACAGAGCGCGTGGGAATCACCCCAGATCCAGGCTTCAAATGGGCGGGGGCTGTCAGGTCCTGAGTACCTGCACTTCTTTCATTTGAAAGGCGGAGTGCCAGCACTTCTCAGCACTGGCGCAGTACGGTTGATAGGAGAGCACAGCACTTCTTTGTTGCACACAGGTACTCTGACTTTTATATATGTCCATTTAACACACTGCCCCAAAGTCACTCTTATCTATAATCATGAACTTGGCAATGTGAGAGGCAGGAATATGCCATGTACTCACCCCCTGGTGGCTGCTGTGCTGCGCTCAAATGCAAATACAAGATGGTGGAGTGTTTAGCTACAAGCGTTAAACGCATGCCTATGACATGACTATATACATTAATTTCAGTTCCTGCTGCTGTAGTTGGGGCACAGTTTTAGTTGTATTTTGATCACCATCGCTAAGTGGTTGGAGACTCTTTTTTCATTAACCCTTCACCATGACAGGGACAGGGGTTGATAGATGTGTGGGGATAAGGAGCCCACCTCTGAAATTGTCCCAGACAGGGCAAAGGGTAACCGCTAACGGGCTGTAAAGTTGAACCCACCTCCCCTTATTCATGCACACACAAGGTGCACCAATGATGAGCAGCCCAGGGCGGCAGCTGAGTTAGACCCTTTGCCCCTTTGATGCATCTGAGAGTAACACCTTCGACACGGAGCATGGAGGAGGTCATGGGAAAGAAATAATAAATAAATATATAGCACTAGGATCTCCCCAACTTAGAGTATATTCCAGCAAAACTACTATATTGTTAGTATTTGGCCGCTTGTAAATATACCTAGAGTTTTGTCTTTGGTCATGATCATAGATGAGGGTGACCTTTCAGTAATTCTCTTGCGCCCCACCCCCATCCTAAGAATCTTGAACTTGTTCATCCCAGGCAGATAAGAGACCGGTGCTGGCAGGGGATGGCTCTGATCACTCCCCCCTATAGAAAATTCTCTTCATAAACTTGTCTTCCTGCAACAAGTTTAACTTACAAGGCTGTATCATAGCCTGCTGCTGAGGGCTATACTGGCCTTTTACCCAAGACGTGAGAAGGCCTCTAACTATTAGGATAGACTGATGTAGAAGGGTTATAAGACTATTAGAGCATTTCCCTCGCTTAGAGTGTAATGTTCTAAACAGAAAGACAAACATTTGAATGTTAGAAGAGAAGGCTTATACCAGCCATTATTGGCCCTGAGACACTCCATTATCTTTGTTGCAGCTCCCAGCATTCCAATATTCTACCCTCGAGGGCTATACCAGGCATTAAAGGTCTGCTCCAGGTTCAGCTTGGCCTATAACAAGAGAGTGGGTATGCAATATAGCCGTTAGCCTGCTTCCGAGGGTTATAATATAGCCTTAGAACCCGCCGTAGAAGGCTCTACTGGCTATTAAAGGGCTGCTCCCTCGTTAAAGGCCCGAGCCGAAGGTGAGGGCCTTTAACAAGGGAGTGGGCCTTTAATAGCCGGTAGAGCCCGCTACGGCGGGTTCTAAGGCTATTAGAACATTCTGCCACTCAGGGTAGAATGTTCTATTAAATAAAACAAATTCTTCACGGAGCTCGAGGGGATTAAAATCCCTTTGGGCTCCGTGAAGCTTTGTTCACAGCTCTTGCTGTGAACAAAGCGAACATTGGAATGTTGGCGCTGTGTGCTTTTACCGGCCAGTAAAAGCCCGCAGCACTCCATTGTTTTCAATGGAGCTGCCAACGTTCCAATGTTCTAATTGGTGGTATATCCCACTATGGAATGGTATGAGGCGCTCAGTACATTCCACTTCGTGAGGGCAGAACGTCCTAATAAAAAAATAAAAAAACACAGTCTCCTGGGAGACCCAGTGGGTTTAAATCTGCAGTGCCTTTCACAGCTCCTGCTCTGTGTGCATGACAGTTGCTGCTGCTACACACATCAGACATACCCAGCAGGAGCTGTGAAAGGAGGCTGGAAATCAACCTCTGAATCTCCCTTTGTTCTGATAAACTGCTTTTCTTCGTTGGGCCGCGCTGAGGGACACTTCGACCTCCCTCCTTCCACAGCTCAGGCAAGCTTGAGTTACGGGAGAGTGGAGGAAACTTGCTGGGTGCTCTCATCTTCAGCCTCTGCCTTTCTCATTCTCCAACACAAATCACATATCCTGGGAAGTCAGAGGCTGCTGATTAGGATATTGCAAAGTTGGCAGCAGCAGCAGCGAGCCGATACCAATATTTATAGCCCGCTGCTTCTCTATTGTCATCAATGGAGATCTCAAGATTCCAGTGGTCAAATTCTCATTAGAGACTACAAGCCATGTCCAGATGTGTCAGCGTGTGGGTGATGATTTTCTGCCCAAGACAGGGCATGGCTTGATGGGAGATCATGCAGGCTTCTGGGGTCTGAATGTAAAATGTTTCTGGAAAGCAGAAGCTGCGAGTTGTGGTAAGGGATGTGTCAACAGGCTCTCTCAGGCAAGAGCCCTGTAACGGATGAACTACTGAATGACTCGAAGTTCCTTGGTGCTTACATCTAATTTTTGGAAAACTATCAAGTGGCTATAAGTGCTGTGTGGTCAGAACAGCAATCTGAATGTGGGGTATTACCATGCACCATACAGCGTGCACTCTCAAATGGGCAAAAAATCAGGGTGGCCCCAAAAGTTTGTGGACTGTGGGAGAAATGATTTCTGTCTGCTGTTTCCTCCAGTGGAGAAGGCTGTAGTAGAGCCGGAGCGACCACTGGTAAAAAGAAATGATGGGATGTGTGGCCGAGAGGTCCACGTGGAAAATAAAATGATCATCGTTGAGCTAGGGAGGTGCTGGCCATCCACATATTTATAGACCAAGGTAATGGCCTTGAAGGATGTCCTTTCCATAACATGCAATCAGTGATGTAGATAATATGCTGGGGCAATGTGGTGGGGCATGAAGCAGCCTAAAGTGGGACAGTTTGATGCCATCTGTAACACCAGAACTCATGAGTCAGGGCGTCTTGCAGCGCTTCATTCACGGCACTACAGGTGGCTGATCCAGCTATTACGCATAGTTGGGCGACCGTTCAAATAATTGATGGGAAATTCGGTAGTTACAGGGAAGTAGAATGATATTTAAAAAATTCTCTGTAAATGTTTTCACATATTACAATATTCATATAGCATTGTAACAGTCAGCAAAATAGAAGTGCTAAATAGAAAAAAATCATCGATCCAAGGTAGCGCAAAGTTCGTATTAGTGTATTTCACTTGAGGGTAATACTGTTCGTGTGGGCATTATCAAGGCTTCAGTGTTGGACAATCCCGGTGGGGGGATCTTTCCGCTGTAATCTGGATACTTTGTTTCTCTGATCATGTGCAAGTGCAAGAAGAACCCATCTCCATCCTTACCCCTTGCTGCTCAGGGAAATATTAGAGAAGTCCCCATCACAGATCCCACCCTACTACCTGCCTCAAGGTAGCATTAGATCGGAGGAAGAAGCAGGTTCCAGACAGAGAAGTTTGCTAAGACCTTTGTTGATCTGATGCTTTGAGAGAAGGAGCATCTTGAGCATGGAGCTGGGACCGCAAGATGGATTCTCTGCTTGAGCACTGGGCGGAGAGGAGTCACCGCAAGACAAGCTGTCCTTTCCGGCATTCACTACCATCACCCACTGCACTAAGGGAACATTCTCTTAGGGCACTAGCCATGTGGTGTAATGGCATGTTTTTGAGGACAAAACCTCATGGATTAAACACTTGCAGGAGAAACACGTGAACACCAAAGATGGGCACAGGAAAACAATCATGTAAGGAACAAGAAGTGAGAATAATACCCTAGAAAGGGGTAATGTTTAGAATTAGGGAGTTAGATAAGTTTTAAGATAAAGGTTATTAGAATCGAAGAACAGGGAATTAGGATGCAGGATAGGATTAGAGGGTTTGGGGTTCTTCGTAATTTGAAGGAAAGCTGAGATCAAAACCTGGAGTTCCCAAAATTACTGATTTGGCCTTTTTTTTAGAATAAGGTCAGGACCACAATATTAATTGCCCCGCTATTAATCTACCCAAGTATAATCTCGAAATGATTATTAATCAACAGAAGGAGGTGAGGAGCGAGTCATATTAGAGTTTAAAGGTATTCCTGAGGTTGCCACCTCTCATTCACTCAAAAAAGCAAAGCTGGCCGAGAGTACTTGATGTGGCTTTACAATTGCTCATCAGGGGTGGCCCTCTTTTCTGTTATCACAGTTTTGTATTTGAATTCTGTTATTACTATGTAGCCCATCACAGGTTTTATAACTAAGGAAGAATTTAGGAAACAATTGCGTTGGGTGTAGACTTCTGTTATCAATTCCAATGGAGGATTATTTTTGTAAACAATATTTACGAAACTATATTTTTATCAGATTGTTTAGGTCATGATATTCTGGTACCATACTCCCTCACCTAAGATTTATAGAGACGCTCAAAGTTTAGATGGAAGCAGGCAACCAAGAAGGGATGTGACAGCATAGGAAGATATTGGAGACTTGTGTTCAAATAAATGGTAGCCTTTAGATGTCCAGTTTCTTAGTGCTAACTGGGCATATGCATAGTTTTAAAGTTAGTGTAAAGAGGTTCATAAATATTTCTGAAAATAGTTGGGATGAGTTCTTTGAGTTTGCTGACCCACTCTGGGGAATGGGTGGGAGGAAGGTAGGGGGACGAGCACGGGGCCAGCGATTTGTCTCAATCCGTACCAGGCTATGAGAAGGTCTGAAAAGGGAGGAGTCAAAAGAGTCTCCAACCCTAATCTTTCCCTGGACCTCTGGTAGATGTTCCCTGCCCTTGTAATCGCTGCAGCCCCAGAATGTCGTCACGTTAAGTCCTAAATATACAGTTATAACACCCATAGAGTGGGCCACGATGCAGAAGCGCAAAACAGACTTTGCTAGCAATGCGGGACGCAGTATGGGCTACCTCTTTTAGGATCAGATCGGGTTGAAAAACATTAGCTGCCAAGTTATTGGAACTAGCAGAGGAACATGTTTGCTACCTTTGCAATGAAACACACCGCAGTGCAGGTTAAGATTCCCACACCTGCTGTGTGTGTATGTGTGGACACAGGTAGCTTAATGGTAACCGTGGCATGCTGTGGCCCTGGCCATTTGGCTGTACCTGCCCCAATAGTTTACACCCCACCACATTCAAAGTTCACCAGCCATCAATTCCTTTGGCATAATTCATCGGAATTGGAGGGTAAGGGCCAAAATGTGAAGTCTGGTTCTTCGTTGCTCCCATAACATTTTTGGAAAACAGGTATGTATTTGCAAATCTATCCCTCCATTCATTTTGTTTTTCTAGCTAGATGTGGTTTACTAAAAATAAGCATCTTTAAATGTGCTGTATACCTTGCACACAATGTAGGAGCGCCCATGACAGCAGCTATAGTCCCTTTGTGACTCTTGAAATGTCTATACTCCACCATCTCCGAAATAGACCACACCGGACCAGCACAAGGTGTAAAGCAGGGACGTGTGGGTTCCTCAAGCCCGACTGTACCTGACGGGAAGCAGAAGAGAGAATATGAGTTGTCACTGAGCAGCTGGTAAACTCCATTTCTTCCCAATAGACACAATTGTTCGCTGTGGATAGTCAGAAGATTTTGTTCCCTTAATCAATTATAGTTTTAAGCAAGCATTAACAAAGCCTCTTGCTTGTGAAACCTTTTAGCTTTGCCAATGCGTGTTTTCCTTTTAGATTGCCTTGGTGCATGTGCAGGCAGACACAGCAGCCACCTTGCAACGATTCTTCTTAAAGACATTGAAAAAGAAGTCAAAGATGGCGGCCCTTAAGTGTGTACCATATTTTCTTATAAGGATTTTCCTTAAAGCAGAAGAAAAATCAAAGATGGATGCCATGCTTGTAATTTACCATTCCAAATGGTGGACGGCCATCTTGGAATGTTAAGTTAATAAAATTAAGCAGGTGTAGAATTCTGAGCAATGAGAAAGAAGCAAGAGCCCTGGTAGCAGTGTGCAGCTAGTGGGCCTCGCACCAGTAATACAAAAGCAATAAAAAGCAGTTGAGTTGAGGGCGCTAGGACTATATGGGGAAAGTGGACTATTTAGGGGTGAAACAGGAGGAGGTTGATGTCAGGGGGTTGGAAGAAAGGGGAAATTGATGACTCAGGAGGCAGGAACAAATGCTGAAATGTGAGTGGCTCAGTTACAATGTGCAGCTGCTAATCCTTTGCAAATAATGTCCTTCCATCAGGAGTGAAAAGGTACAAGTAGGCCAATCAAAATGATGGAAAATAAGCTGTGCTGCAGGGGTCGAACTAAAACAAGAATAGGGAGAAAAGCCATGGACTAAGGAGCAAGAAGTTGAGATCGACAATCAAGAGCAAGGGGCTGATCCAAGTCCCACTCTATGTACTGTGTTGAAGGCAGTAGGCCTCCAACAACAGACATCCAAAGCTGTCAATAGGTGGTGGAGACCTTACAAAGTGTCAGCAACCACAGACCCCATGTGACAGGTGAGGTCTACACTCCTTCTCCTCCATAGGCAGCAGCAGACCCACCCAGAGACTTTGGAGCCCATAGTAAGGGGCTGCATATCTCACTCTGTGCTCAGCGGGGAGCTGGAGTGCTGCCTTGATTTGCAGTGTTGGCCACTCCTGTATACTCTCATGCACCATCATCATAGAAAGGCTAGTGGAATGAGGGGATGGGTGAGGTGCACTAGAGGCCAGGTGTCCTGGAGTCATGTTATGGCAGCTTGTGCGTGGCACATACTGAAGCAAGCTTTCCACCAATAATTCTTGCTTTCCGGGGTGTGTGACTCTCTTTGCATGAATGTATTGGGGCAGTTTTTTGTTGATAGTTTACATTTCTGCTTTCCTGCTTCAGACCACTTATTTTAGGCCATATTTGCTAAATCATACTTCAACCCAGTCTACTGTAAGCAGTACTTAATTTGAGCGGTGGCTGCAGGTAGGGCCCACTGGCACTTATTTATGGGGATAGCCATTTAATTTGTGCTCAACAGACTTTGATCCAGAGCAAGAGAGCGAAAAATACAAAATTGGGAATGAAGAAGAGAAAAATGGAAACCCTGAGGCAAAGGCAGAAAGCAGGGATGAAAAAGAAAGTGCAAGAGTGAGATACTGGGGCAGGGAGTGTCTGATGGTGCATGAAAGAGGCATCAGGTGGCATCAAAATTAAGCAGCCTTGGCATATGTCACTTTGCCTTCAATAGCGCCGGCCGCAGACTTCTGAGCAAACATTTTGGCCTTGCACTTATTCTTTTATAAATTAAGCCCTGACTGTAAGTGGGAAGTCGAGTTGGCAAAATCTAATGATTTGCACTTGTAACTTAAAGGGAGGAGGCAGGCAGCTGTACCTGGCAGAGAATGATCAGGAAGGTGGATTTGAAGAGATTGCACCAACAAACAGAACTACAGATTTCCCAAGCAAAATATTACGGAACGCTAATGAGTTCCCTGGGGAGACAATTAAAGCAGGAAATAATGCACTTCATAGCCGGATCTGGGCCCATTCTGCCTCCTCTGGTATGAAAGAAACCTTCCGATTGGATACTTGCTTAGAGAACAGGTCAGCCACCCATTTTTTATCACTCAAGGCGAAGTCTGGGAATTGGTTCAGCACATGTATTTTGCCTTCTGTCATAAAATATTCATGTGGTGTATATTTTTATTCTTGCATCTTTCTTAAAATGCAGTGGGAACACTGATTTGAGGAATTAATCCTACGGGCGTTCCAGGGGTCTTCAATGTGGTTATGTAAGATGTCCGCCATTGTTTCTTCATCCAAGCAGCAATAAGCTCTGAAGCCATCAACACACTATATTAAGTATATATTGACACCACCCCCTTATCAAGGTCAGCAACTGCTTTAGGGGCATATTATTTTATTTATTTTTATTATATCAGTCTTTTAAATAGTGTTAATGGTGTCTGGAGGCCAGGGCCTGTCCTAGGGTTTGTGGGCCCCGGGAACATGTGAGGCCCCTGTAAGATGTGACATCACAGGAAGTGACATCATAGGAAGGGACATCAATTGAACATTAACGTTCTGGAACTGTTGAAGCAGCTTTTCAAGAAAGTACCCCCCTGATAGGGATATCACTAAATTGCAATAAAAATATAAATAATAATCGTCATAAAAAATGTATATATTTTTTTACAGCTGTTTCACGTGGAAATACATAACATTAATCAAACTGACTGACAAAGGTAGGTTTAGGTCTCTCCAAAACTGATATAATTGCTACAGTGTTCACTAATTGTTTCCAGATTAGGGCATGATTAAAATTCAAAGTCAGATTGTCCCACAACTATACAGAGGGACTTCAAGGGACTCCCAAGCCCCCTCTTTATGTTAGTGAAGTTAAAGATAAAGCATTTGGGTTTCTGCAGGCATGAGTGATCAACACAAACAGCTACATGCTAAATGGGGTAAGTGACCTGCAAGAACTGCAGCAAACAGAATATAAGAGGAGACGGCACCAATGTCATACACAGGTAGGGTGGCTAATATATTGGCAGTCAGAAGCACCAAAGGCTGGCCCACACCTGCTCGCGGAGCCCTTAAACATAGCACTTACTTTTAAACTCCAATTCTAAACGATGCAAAGAACTGAAATTACTTAAAGATATATATAATAATGGATGGCTTAAAGGGAAAACAGTTTGTGACCTGGGACAAAAAGATTGCCAAAGCTATAGTAGGAGCCAGTCACTAAAGAGTTATGTTAAATCAACAAAATAAAAAGGACCTACTAAAGTAGACTTTTTATTGTTTAAAGCTAAATAGAAAGGAAATGTAGCAATGTAGAATAGGTAGGTTGGGGGAGGTTGTGTTCGAAATGCAGACAAATGCTAAAGTAATTCCAGAGGCTTACAGTTTAAAAATAATTAGTTCACATGTCCTTAATATCCGAGAAGACACTTGTCAAATCCAAAGGGACAGATCCATATTACACAACTCATTTTTAGCCTTAGAAGTAAAACATTGTGCCTGTGCTTAGGTCAATCAATTGAATCTTGGTTAACGAGATAATTGAATGCAAGATCATTTCCATCATCCACAAGTCACTCCAGTCACTCCCCAGGTATCTAATCAAAACACTTTTGGTCTTCCAACCTCCAATGCAAGATCTCTCTCCCTGAACCTACTGGCTACCTACGTGCACAGGCTCAGTGTTTAGCAGATCCCTCCATGTGCACTGATGTACTCTATGGAATGCCCCCTTACTTCTCAGATGCTCTTCTTCCCTGCATCCCCATCTCCTCTAGACTCCTCTTTCTTCCCCTCTCCTACCACAGTAGGCCAATTCTAACTGTGTTCCTGAAAAGCTGTCACTTCCCCAGGCCTCTCTGTTACTCCTTGAGGTTTGGGATTATTTGTTGTGGTAGAGGTGCACATCATACTGTGCTTGACCAGACATGCCCATTGTCATTCTGCACATGACAATGAGCTAGGTGTATTTGGAAGCACAGTGAGACTGACTTTGTGCACACTGACCTTAAGGCTGTTGCATCCTTTTGGGTTGTGCACCAGCGGCCAAGCCAGCCCAAGCAAGGAGATTATCCCCAGTAACAAAAACATCTTCTCACCAAGTGGCCTGGTCATAGGCCCGTCAGCCAACTTTAGATTCTCTGCATTTCCTACTTGAATCTATCCCCTTTATTGGGCCTTGCAGCACTTAAGTCTTGCAGGGTGACTGCTGTCCATTATCACTTTGAAGGCCACTTTGAACACACAGAAATGTTGTAAAACAGTTGTTTAGTACTGGAGGACTATTAGTAACAGAACACATTTTTTGTTGTTTCATTCCATTACAACCTGCTCTAAATCAGTCCCTTTTAAAAGACATAGCTAGGCTGACTGAATAAGGTGGTAATCTAGTATAATAAAGATGACATACATATTTGTGTTGCAATACCTCTATATACCTCCTGGAGTAAGCTTTGACTGCTCACTATTGCCACCATTGGAGAGACAAGTTCCCAAAAGTAATAATGATTAAACATATGAAATGAAATAGTTCTAAGTTCTGAAACAGCAATCATAAACAATGGTACTATCCAGAGATGCTGTTGATTAATCACCTATTGCCCCTGGCCTAAAAAAAGGTCTCAAAATACACTTCAGCTTTTTCCCTTTTGCAGACAAATATTGCAGGACATTTGAGAAAATCTAGGATCAATCCCAGCTTCCTTAGTTGACCAAATTGTGTGATCCTAGACAAATGCTTTATTTCACCAATCTCAATTTTGTTCATTATTACACATCAGAACATATTTAAATACATTCATACAGCCGGGGTGCGTGCTATACAACACTTCATTTGTTTGATGTAATAGACTGTAATTTTGCTGCCTGTTTAATAAGAATGTAGATCACATACAGGGTGCACATGAACCCTGACATGCCTCTTAGTCAGTGCTACTGGAACTATTTGTATTTACGGTTGTGCGTTTTCCGTATAGTTATGGATTTGTCAGGTTGCTGCATAAGCCATCTGCTCCATAATCTGTAGCTTTTTTAATAAATAAAATACTTTTGTTTCTAGCTCAAACGGATCAAACATTACTAAAAACACAGCAAAACCTGTCTCTGCACAGTGGAAAGCCCTTCCCAAAGGTTAACTGGTCACATTTCTATTGCTTATGACTGTATTTGGATCAATGACAAAATAATGAGGTAATACTATCACAAAATGGTACCGCATTATGCAACATAATTTGCACTTTTTGCTGCATAAATTAGTGAACCCAACCACCTAATTTGGTACTTTCTTGCCACATAATTGCAATTGCCCTGCTCTTAGTTCACTAATACCATTATCATCAGGGCAGGGTCAGCAATGTTTCTCAGGTCATGTTTAAAAACTCTCAGTTTTACTAAATACACCTCAATGCAGTGATATAATCCCATATACCAAGTGTGTTAAAGAAGTCTGCGTTTTTATTTTTTTTATTTTGGTGATGCCTGACTCGTTTTCCTCCATCCTAGATAATGGAACATTTTTATTTCCTTTGTTGTGAGCCCTGTCAGACACCCTGCTTTTCATTCCCCAAGGGCAGGTTGCTCACTTCACACCTAAGGGCCCATCAATCTCTGTTATCATGCACATGCAGTGATTATCACACCTAGGGGCCCATCAATCTCTGTTACCATGCAGATGCAGTGATTAGATTTCTGATACCCTTTCAGCCCATGGCTGCGAGGCCCAGGGGAGGGGCCCCCCTCCTTTGGGCCTTGCAGCTCTGAACCAGTACTACTCCCTGCGCCTACAACACTAAAGGTTTCTAAAAGGTGGTGCAAAGCCCCTTAGTTACGAGTAGGCATGGGGCCCTGGGCTGCTGCCCCCACTGCCCATCCCTAGAGCTGGCCCTGCCCGAGGCTGCCTGGCAGCTCGTGGTAGAGATGAGGATATTGAAGGTAACAGAAGAATCGGTTTCAAGGTCATCACATGCTCAGGAATGATTTACTCCGTTCTGTGACTGCTGGTCCCTTGACGGTAAACCTTGAAGTAGTCCAAAGACCTGCCAAAAAATGTGTGTTTCAAGGGCATCCTGAACGTCACAAAGGCTTCGAAGAAACAAGGAGTAAAAGAGGATGGTACAAAGGAAGGAAGACCCTTGTGCGTGTAGGGACTCCCAAAACAGTTGTATCTTGTAAAGATGTTCTGAAAAGTACACTATGGTATTCAGTCAGAGGATCAGTGACATAAAGTAACAACACTTGAGCCCCACCCTCCAAAGTACATGGAGGGGCCCCCTCCTGGTCTGGTTAGGAGCTCTCAGGCCAGGGTACTTGACTGTGGGGGGGCCACCCACCAAAGCGGGGGCTGCGGGTCTAATGTCAAGCCACTGCAGAGACTAGGGGGGTCATTACAACCCTGGCGGACGGTGTTAAAGGTGCGGCAATACCTCAAACAGGCCGGCGGACAAAAAAAAGGAATTATGACTGTGGCGGAACCGCCAACAAAGACAGCCACTTTAACACGCCGCCCGCCACGGCGGCACAGACAAGCAGCGCGGCGGTCACCGCCAACAGACAGGCGGAAGACAATGTACCGCCCACAGTATTACAACAGGCCAATCCGCCACCTTTTCCGGGGCGGATTCACCATGGATAAAAACACGGCGGAAACTGTTACTGCAATGGGAAAACGCTCACCTGAACACATCCCATGAGGAACCAGGACTCCATGGAGCCCGAATTACACATTCTACCGGCCCTTGTATTCCTACTCATCTACGAAGACCAACAGCGGCACGGCCGAAGACAACGGTGAGTACTGCACCTACAACATGGGGGAGGCAAAAGTTAGGGGGACACCCACGAAACACCCCCACCCTCGCATATTACAACATACACATCAATGCATCCACAAAAATCACAGTAACAACCCACAATCCCCCCGGAAGAATGCAAAGACAAAGCGAAATCAGTTCAAACATTGTAATGTATCAATATACATGTCTGTCAAAAATATACAGATATATAAGAAAATCAGCCAGAAATATATACATTACGAGAAGTAGTGCAGATATGCACATAGCAATGTCCGTGCACCACTAGTCCAAAAATGCATGGGCGAGGCCCATAAAAGATACCTGTCCACAATCGGAGAGAACACTGCTGGGGCATCAGATAGAAATACTACAGGCACCTCAGGGGAAGGGAAGGGGGGCACCTCAGCCGGATGACTGCAAAGCCAGATCCACGACGGGGCTCCATGCCCATTGATGTATCCTCGGGAGTGCAAAGCCACAGTCTCTCAAGTCTCTACAGTGGGTGGCTTGCCCACTGTGCCATCCTAGGGAGTGCAAAGCCACAGTCTCTCAAGTCTCTACAGTGGGTGGCTTGCCCACTGTGCCATCCTGGGGAGTGCAAAGCCACAGTCTCTCAAGTCCCACAAGTGGGTGGCTTGCCCACTGGACCATCCTGGGGAGTGCAAAGCCACAATTTCGCAAGTAGATAACATCCGCCAGTGGCTCTGGAGGGGGACTGGTGGCCAGACTGGATTAGTCTCCCCGTGAAAGTTCCTGTCCCGTCACTGTCCCAGCTGCGCATGGGATAAGGATGCTTGATGTGGCGGTCTTTTCATTCTTACCCGGTGCATGCCCTGTTCAGCGGTGCTTTGCCATGGCGGTCTCTGGACTGTTCAGCGGTGCTTTGCCATGGCGGTGCTTGCCCTGTTCAGCGGTGCTTTGCCATGGCGGTCTCTGTACTGTTCAGCGGTGCTTTGCCATGGCGGTGCTTGCCCTGTTCAGCGGTGCTTTGCCATGGTGGTCTCTGGACTGTTCAGCGGTGCTTTGCCATGGCAGTCTCTGGATTGTTCAGCAGTGCTTTGCCATGGCGGTCTCTGGACTGTTCAGCTGTGCTTTGCCATGGCGATGCTTGCCCTGTTCAGCGGTGCTTTGCCATGGCGGTCTCTGGACTGTTCAGCAGTGCTTTGCCATGGCGGTCTCTGGACTGTTCAGCGGTGCTTTGCCATGGCGGTCTCTGGACTGTTCAGCAGTGCTTTGCCATGGCGGTCTCTGGACTGTTCAGCGGTGCTTTGCCATGGCGGTCTCTGGACTGTTCAGCGGTGCTTTGCCATGGTGGTGCTCTGGACTGTTCAGCGGTGCTTTGCCATGGCGGTCTCTGGACTGTTCAGCGGTGCTTTGCCATGGCGGTGCTTGCCCTGTTCAGCGGTGCTTTGCCATGGCGGTCTCTGTACTGTTCAGCGGTGCTTTGTCATGGCGGTGCTTGCCCTGTTCAGCGGTGCTTTGCCATGGCGGTCTCTGGACTGTTCAGCGGTGCTTTGCCATGGCAGTCTCTGGACTGTTCAGCAGTGCTTTGCCATGGCGGTCTCTGGTCTGTTCAGCGGTGCTTTGCCATGGCGATGCTTGCCCTGTTCAGCGGTGCTTTGCCATGGCGGTCTCTGGACTGTTCAGCGGTGCTTTGCTATGGCGGTCTGTGGACTGTTCAGCGGTGCTTTGCCATGGCGGTCTCTGGACTGTTCAGCAGTGCTTTGCCATGGCGGTCTCTGGACAGTTCAGCGGTGCTTTGCCATGGCGGTCTCTGGACTGTTCAGCGGTGCTTTGCCATGGCGGTGCTCTGGACTGTTCAGCGGTGCTTTGCCATGGCGGTCTCTGGACTGTTCAGCGGTGCTTTGCCATGGCGGTGCTCTGGACTGTTCAGCGGTGCTTTGCCATGGCGGTCTCTGGACTGTTCAGCGGTGCTTTGCCATGGCGGTGCTCTGGACTGTTCAGCGGTGCTTTGCCATGGCGATCTCTGGACTGTTCAGCGGTGCCTTGCCATGGCGGTGCTCTGGACTGTTCAGCGGTGCTTTGCCATGGCGGTCTCTGGACTGTTCAGCGGTGCTTTGCCATGGCGGTCTCTGGACTGTTCAGCGGTGCTTTGCCATGGCGGTGCTCTGGACTGTTCAGCGGTGCTTTGCCATGGCGGTCTCTGGACTGTTCAGCGGTGCTTTGCCATGGCGGTTCTGGAACGGGCATTGGTGTGTGGCATGACGTTCCCTGGACTGGCCATTGGTGTGTGGCATGACGTTCTCTGGACTGGGCATTGGTGTGTGGCATGACGTTCCCTCATAGCGCACCGGGGCTGTGGCAGCCGGGGCCCTCCTGGGCACTGACTCCGGCGGTGGTCTCCTGACCAGTGACGATACTTGGGCCCTCCTGGGCACTGACTCCGGCGGCGGTCTCCTGACCAGTGACGATACTTGGGCCTCTCCTGACCAGTGACGATACTTGGGCCCTCCTGGGCACTGACTCCGGCGGTGGTCTCCTGACCAGTGACGATACTTGGGCCCTCCTGGGCACTGACTCCGGCGGTGGTCTCCTGACCAGTGACGATACTTGGGCTCTCCTGGGCACTGACTCCGACGGTGGTCTCCTGACCAGTGACGATACTTGGGCTTTCCTGGGCACTGACTCTGGCGGTGGTCTCCTGAACAGTGACGATACTTGGGCTCTCCTGGGCACTGACTCCGGCGGTGGCGGTGGTCTCCTGACCAGTGACGATACTTGGGCTCTCCTGAGCACTGACTCCGACGGTGGTCTCCTGACCAGTGACGATACTTGGGCCCTCCTGGGCACTGACTCCGGCGGTGGCGGTGGTCTCCTGACCAGTGAAGATACTTGGGCTTTCCTGGGCTATGACTCTGGTGGTGGTCTCCTGACCAGTGACGATACTTGGGCTCTCCTGGGCACTGACTCCGGCGGTGGCGGTGGTCTCCTGACCAGTGACGATACTTGGGCTCTCCTGAGCACTGACTCCGACGGTGGTCTCCTGACCAGTGACGATACTTGGGCCCTCCTGGGCACTGACTCCGGCGGTGGCGGTGGTCTCCTGACCAGTGACGATACTTGGGCCCTCCTGGGCTATGACTCTGGTGGTGGTCTCCGGACCAGTGACGACGGTGCTCTCGGTGGCGTCTCGACCGCCGGGAATGATGCCGCCCTTCTCCGCTGTGATACTCACAACAGGCTGGGCAGACTTCCTCTGGCCCTTCCCCACCTTTGGTGGAGTCACAGCTGACTCTCTAATCCCCTTGGGACCCCTTTGAGCTGTTTTCCCACCAGGAGTCTTCACACGGTCCCGTCGTCCACTTTCCAATTTCAGAGCCTTTACAGGGGGTGGGCTGCCAGTGCCTTGGCTCCGGGTCATACTGCCTGCCCTGGTGGCTGGTGCACTCCACATACCTTGAACAGGCACCACTGGTATTGGAGGCTTTTTGGCTGAGGCGCTGCGACAGGACTGATGAATTGGAGGGGGGGTGGGGGCAAAAAGGTCAACTTTACAGAGGGACAGTTTCTGACGAACACTGGGATGGGTAGTTGGAGGGGGTCTGGGAGTGGAGGAAGAGGAGGTGGTTGTAGGAGGTGTCACTTTAGGTGTTTTGGGTGCAGGTGCAGGTACTGGAGGCTGTCGTGAGGTGGATGGATGTTGGGTGTGTGGTTGCCGGCGTTTGTGTACTTTGGGAGGGGGCGTCACAGACACACTGGGAGAGGACACAGGGGACGTGTAAATGGGAGTGGAGGAGGTGAGTGCAGGTGAGCGGCTTGTGGTGCTGGGTGTCCTGGTGCGATTCCTGGTGCCTGTAGATGTGGTGCATTCAGGTGTGTGTGTAGACGAGACTGGGAGGGAGGAGGGAGAAGAGGAGGAGGGGGACACAGTGGAGGCAGTGGATGTTGCTGTGTCTGTATGTGGGTAAGGCTTGCGTGAGTGCTTGTGGGTTGTGTGGTGCCTATGTTTGCTTGAGCTACTTGTGTGTGCTGACTTGTGTGCATGCTGGTCTGTAGGTGTGCTTGGGATGGGCTGGGGTACAGGGGATTGGGTCTGGGTGGAGGAGGTTGGAGGGGGGAGGCTAGACACAGGGACAATGGCTACCATCAGTGCTGAGGCCAAAGATTGCAGGGTTCGCTGAAGGACAGCCTGACCAGAATGAATGCCCTCCAGGAACGCATTACCGTGTTGCAACTCTCGTTCTACACCCTGGATGGCATTCACAATGGTAGACTGCCCAACAGTGAGTGACCTGATGAGGTCAATGGCCTCCTCACTGAGGGCAGCAGGGGTGACTTTGGCAGGGCCTGAGGTGCCTGGGGCGAAGGTGATGCCCACCCTCCTGGGTGAGCGGGCACGGGCGAACGCTGAGGGGCTGCTGGGAGGGCGGTGCTGGTAGGGGAGGTGGCGGCTGTACCTGTAGAAGTGGGGCGCACAGATGGTGCCGCCACCACAAGGGAGCCCCCATCGGCAGACGAGTCCGTGTCGCTGGTTGGTGATCCGGTGGCCGACGTGAAGCTCCGCTCGCCCTCCGTCCCACTGGTGCATTCTGCGTCCGTGGTGTGGCCCTCCATGGCCATGTGGGATACAGCTCCCTCGTGCTCCGGTGCCACTGTACCTCCGCCTGATGATGCTGATGCACAAAAGAACAGGGAGAGCACAAAAAGGGGGGGGAAGACAGAAGAAGAACAGGTTGAGTGCATGGCATACCGCTACCGTTGGCGGAAAAGACAGACACAGCAGCCCCTTGCAATATGTCGTGCTCCTGGCCTCTGCATATGCAATTCCCAGGGATATGGTCTACATGGCTATGGTGGACATCTGCACACATGGATGCCACAGGGGCAACTATACCTGTACTTGGCACTCTACTGAGGTGGGGTAGAGTGCCACGTGGGCTGCATTACAGAGGGGCCTAGTCTACGTATTTCTGGCTGGCCTAGGTACACCCACAGGCCTCCTCCCCCACCCAGACCCCTCTACTGCGCGCAGAGTCCGCAGAATGAGGTTGTACTCACCCCCTTGTGTCTGCTGTGATGCCCTCAAGCGCCCATCCAATTCCGGGTAGGCCACTGCCAGGATCCGGAACTTCAGGGGGGTCATGGTGCGACGGGCACCCCTCCCACGTTGGGAGGGGAGGCCATCCCCAGCTGAGCCTCCGGCGTCTTCTTGCTGCAGCGGCGAATGTCCTCCCATCTTTTCCGGCAGTTGGTGCCCCGTCTCTTGTGGGCCCCCAGGGTCCGGACCTCTTTGGCGATGGCACGCCAAATGTCCCTCTTCTGGTGGGCGCTGACCTACATGACATGCACAAGGGAAGACGAAAAGTCATTACCAACTGCACCGTCGATGTGAGTGGCCCCCTCCCTACTCAAGCCATGTGGCCCATTCATTCACATGCATTAATGTTCCCTGAACTCTGCACCCTTCCCTCTTCCAACCAGCCTTCTCCACCCAGGCCTAGCCCATACAACGTGCTCCCTGTGTACTAACCTGTTGGTCTGGAGGACTGTAGAGTAGCGTGTACTGGGGGAGGACCCCGTCTACCAGTTTCTCCAACTCCTGAGCAGTGAAGGCAGGGGCCTTTCCCCAGACGCAGCAGCCATCGTCGCTTCCAGACTGAGGTCACAGCAGCACTTGCTGTGTAGGTCCTCTCCTGTCAAAGGTCAGGTATCTAGTGATTGAACAGATAGAAAATGGCGGTGACGTCCGTGGCGGTGCGTATCATCACCGCCGGCGCACCTGTTCATTGGCTCCTGGGACCCAGAGGGTCCTATGTTATCCAATGCAGCATTGCGCCGCGGTCTACGACCGCCTACTGCGACGGTGTGCAACGCCATTGCAGTTACCCCACAATCCCATTGTCCCAGTTTAGAGGTCAGGCAGCTGCCATTTCAGGGGCCCACATGGCTTCATTTACTTCTGCGTCACACATAGCTAGGCCTACACTCAACACACATACAGGAAGGGTTTTGTGTTTGGTGTAGTCTTCTGTGTAGCTGTGGGTACATAACTGGAGGAAAATTGACTTTATCGTCGCTGTTGTCATTCGTAGGCGCCGTCGGCTGGGACATGTGAGAAGATGGCGGAATCCTCCGGTGTACCGACCGCTGGTGGACCTGTTGACAATGGAAGAGCAACATGTCATCGTCACATACAGGTTTGACCATGCCACAATCCAGGAACTATGTACCCAGTTGGAGCCAGACCTGATGTCACCAATCCGCCATCCCACTGGAATCCCCCCTGACGTGCAGGTGCTGTCAGTGCTCCATTTCCTTGCAAGTGGCTCTTTTCAGACAACAGTGGCCATGGCATCAGGGATGTCCCAGCCTATGTTTTCCAACGTCTTGTCCAGAGTGTTGTCTGCCCTGCTGAAACACGTAAGGAGATACATCATTTTCCCTGAGGTGGAAGATTTGCCTACAGTTAAAGGTGACTTCTATGCCCTTGGACATATCCCCAACGTCATAGGTGCCATTGATGGGACCCATGTAGCTCTGGTCCCCACCACAGGAGTGAACAGGTGTACAGAAACAGGAAGAGTTATCATTCCATGAATGTACAGATGGTATGTTTGGCAGACCAGTACATCTCCCAGGTTAATGCTATGTTCCCTGGCTCAGTGCATGACGCCTACATCCTGCGGAATAGCAGCATCCCTGATATGATGGGTCAACTCCAGAGGCACCGTGTATGGCTATTAGGGGACTCTGGTTACCCCAACCTTTCCTGGCTATTGACCCCAGTGAGGAATCCCAGGACCAGGGCAGAGGAACGCTACAATAAGGCCCATGGGCAGACTCGGAGGGTGATCGAACGCACCTTAGGCCTCCTTAAGGCCAGGTTCAGGTGCCTCCATATGACAGGTGGTTCCCTATTCTACTCACCGAAGAAGGTGTGCCAGATCATCATCGCCTGCTCGATGCTTCATAATTTGGCTTTGCGACGCCAGGTGCCTTTTCTGCCGGAGGATGGTCCAGATGACGGTGTTGTGGCAGCTGTGGACCCTGTGGAGCCTGTGGACAGTGATGAGGAGGAAGCTGAGGAAGAAGACAACGACAACAGGGAGTCAGTCATACAGCAATATTTCCAGTGACACACAGGTGAGAACATTTTCAGTTTTAACATTACATTCACTGTCACACGTCTTCCTCCATCCTGTGTGTAATTAATTGGGATTATTTGGTAATTGAGTTGTTTCTTTCCATTACGGTTTCACAGGTGTGGTTACCAACGTGTGTCATCTACTTGCATCCTTCAAGGACTTTTGAGGTGTGACATTGGTATGTTGCCTTTACATCTCACAACGCATTTTGACACTGCCATAGGTATTACATTTTAACAAATCATAGACTGACTCCAGATTGTTTTGTGTTTCAAGGGTGTTTATTGAAGTTCTCAGAAATGGGAGGGGATTGTAAAATGGTGATGGGTGATGGCGGAGGAATGTCCATGGCAGAGTCCAGTCTATTAGTCTCACAGGTGCACTGCCCATATGGGCATAGGAAGTAGAGCTGGGACAGTTCAAGTATGGACAGGGTAACAAAGTGGGACAGTGGGGGGACAATCAGGGTGGTGTCATTTCCTGGCGGGGGTCTTGCCATCTTGCTCTGTCCTGTTCCTGGCTCTCAGGGACCACTTGCGTGGTGGTTGTCCGTCTGCAGGGGGTGGGGTGCTGGAGTGGTGGTCCTGTGGTGGGGCGTCCTGTCCACTAGCGCCGGCGGAGGTGGTGGGCAGTTCATCGTCCTGGCTAGTGTCAGGGGCCCCTTGGAGTGCCACGGTGTCCCTCAGGGTCTGCTGTATGTCCTTCAGCACCCCTACGATGGTGCCCAGAGCGGAGCTGATGGTCCTGAGCTCCTCCCTGAACCCCAAATACCGGTCCTCCTGCAGGCGCTGGGTCTCCTGAAACTTTACCAGGACCGTCGCCATCGTCTCCTGGGAGTGGTGGTATGCTCCCATGATGGAGGTGAGGGCCTCGTGGAGAGTGGGTTCCCTTGGCCTGTCGGCCCCCTGTTGCACAGCAGCCCTCCCAGTTCCCCTGTGTTCCTGGGCCTCCGTCCCCTGGACCGTGTGCCCACTACCACTGCCCCCAGGTCCCTGTTGTTGTTGGGGTGGTGGGTTACCCTGGGTTCCCTGTAGTGGTGGACACACCGCTGATTGACCTGTCCTGGGTAGGGAGGTTTGGGCCCGCTGGGTGGGTGCTGTGCTGGTGTTACCAGAGGGTGGAAGGTCAGTGTTGGGCTGTGCCTGTGCAAGGGGAGTGATGTTTGTATGTGTATCAGGTGTGTGTATTTGGAATTGTCCAATGTGGCTGTGTTTTGGAGATGTGTGTGTATTTTGAACGCGGCGGTGTGTACCGCCAATGGAATACCGCGTTTGAAAGACCGCCACGTGGATTCGTGGGTCGTAATAGCATGGGCGTGTTTCTGTTGGCGTGGAGGTGGAGGTTTTGTTATCGCCAGTTTATCACTGACCTTTGGTGTGGCGGACTTGTGTGGGTGTCTGAATTTCGGCGGTTTCCGAGATGTGTGTCATAATAGCTGTGGTGGAATTCCACTGCCGCCGCGGTGTATTGGCGGTCTTCTGCACGGCGGTAAGCGCCTTTTACCGCCAATGTTGTAATGACCCCCTAGATGTCTAAAACTAGGTCGCTCCTCCAACAACGTTCCCAAATGTAAATACGGTACTCACCGTCACTGGTATCGGCTGCGGAGTGATACTACTGCGAATCAGATCAGCACACAATTACGCATCTGACGGTGCACCTGAAAGAAAGAAAGTCCGAAGTTCAAATTGTCTTATATCTTCTTTTATTTTTACTTCAATGCCTTATCATCCCATATCCATAAAACGTTTTTGTACAGTCTGTAGATATTGAAGAAATACTAATCGAAGATGTAAGAAATTTTGAACTTTGGACTTCCTTTCTTATGGGTGCACCGTCAAACCTGCAAATCTATAGAGAATAGATATCTATTTATGACTATTGAGCCAAGTGTTTTTTTTTTAAAAAATTGATCCTAAAGGTTTTCAAACACAATGAACCTTCTTGTTTTAACAAATGACCTTGTAAATTTTATTTTCCAAGACTCAATTCAAGGATCGATGGGAACCAGAGGGAATGGAAAAAAGTTGAGATGATCTGGTTATATTCCATGCATAATTTCTAGCAATAGTGTAGGGCCTCGTTAGCAGTGTTTTCTGATAGGATAACACAAAGGTTACTATGTGCTAGGTACTGGCGGTAACCTTGTTACAATGGGCGGCTAACCCTCTTTTCTCACTACGGCTATGACGATGTACAGAAGTGTTTCTTTACCACTGTTGGACATTACCAGAGTACTTAATGGTGGGCTCTAAATGCCCACTTAGGTCCTAATTGTCATCAGCACAACATGTCTAGTTAAATCATTAAAACCAGAAGCTCTCAAATTATCAGCAGGCAATAGTTTAGTTTCAATCTGCGTAAAAGGGGTTATATTTGCATGTATGAGCTGCAACGCATCAACACACCCTTAACACATTTTGTGTTAAAAGTGGATCAGGGAGTTGTCCTTGTTTTTAAAACTCATTCAAAATTGGTTTATTAAAAAGTGGATCAGGGAGGGCTATTAGGTGCTGTGTGAGTGAAATAAAAAAGTGCCTCGTGCCCTACCATCATAGGGTGTACTGTTGGAGGGTGTCCAGGCGTCCCACTTTTCGGAGAGGATCGGCTGAACACAGAGCCGAGCAAGTTTTCCTGTGCTCGAGTTTAGAATTATGTAGCTGCCCTTACCAGATAGCAAATTAACACAGATGATACCATGTTTAAAAGTTTAATTTAATCACCTCCTATTGTCTCTGTCTGTTTTCTATGTTCATGAGAGATATCAACTTAGTCATAGTGTGAATGTCACCCAATGCACCATTGTAGTCCTACTTCTATGTTTCTGGAATGTCCGGGTTTTTGGTTTTCAAAATCTTCACTCCCTGGTGATTGCTGGTCTACAGTGAGCTTCGCCAAAGGCTTTGGGGGCGGGAAGGTCCCCACATTGGATAATACAACAGCTTTAACAGGGAGGACTCGCTTGTTGGAAACCCTGCAGCCTACTGTGGAATAATCCATGCAGATTTAGGAAGATCCTTCACACCTCACGGCTTCTCGTAAACTAAACCACCTGGAGGAAGGAGAAGTGTAGACTTGCTCTGCCTATTGCCCACTTCCATTGAAAGCTTGCCCCAGAATAGGGGCATCTGCCCTGTATCTGGAAGCATATGGAGTGTAACAATGTAACAGACATCATTTTAAAAATTAAAATGTTTGATGTAATATGAGTTTTATTTAACTTACTCTTAGTTTTTTGAATATCAGCATAGTCTGCTGGACTTCGAGCGGGTACATTTAAGCATTTCTAGACATAAGGTGGGTACACATCAGTGCTTAATTTGTGTTGGTGGTTTCCGGTGCTTGGCATCCTCACTTATTTTTGAGGGCCGGCACTTATTTTTCTGCCTCAAGCATTTACTGTGAGCAAAAGACAATTATGGTAAAGACCGATGAAGAGAAAAACGAAAAAGCGTCACAAAGGGAGAAAGTGGAAAGCTACAAGAGTGATCTGAAGGGGCAAGGAGTGGCTGTAAATGGATTAAAGAGGCCTGAGATATATTGAGGATTACGCTGCCTCGGTATACTGTGCTCGCACATTTAGTTGCAGCAGCCGCGTGTTTCAGAGAGCTTTGTGCACCGGCACGTTTTATTTACAAATTAAGCACTGGTACATATAACCTTTTTCTTGAACCTGAGTTGATTATTGAGCTAAAACCCAGCTTTGAAGAGTCCCTAGTTCTGGGGTACTCTCTCCAAGTTGTGATTTGTGTGGTCTTTGTTGATCCAACCTTCAGTTTTGTCTTTCTCCACAGCAGCATAAGTGTTTCTTCCGTCCTGCCCAATGCCTTTTAGCAGCTCTTCTCCTACAAAACCACTCACTCTGAAATTCAGAAGAATTTCCTAAATGACATTTGACTATTTGCATAAATAGGCGAAATGTCATGAACATTATGCAAAATCACTTATAATCTAAATATGCGAAATGCAAATCCGTCATTTAGCCTATAGGTTGTCCAGCTTTGCAGCTGCCTCATTAGCTCCTCTCTGGCAAGGGAGCCCAGGCAGTGGTCTAAAAGGCTCCTTCTATATCTTATACCTTTTTTGACCAAGCAGTGAGACCAGTGAGACCTGTGTGTAATGTGAGTGTTGTGGGCAGACAGGGGGGGGCTCGGTTGTGCTGCCTACAACCAGTTCACCCACTGTGCTACTCTTTGTTGGTCACTGCCAAATAACATTTTATTTTGACTAATATTTCCATACGAAACGTGCCATTTCATACACATTGTGTTTACTCGCCAAATATGACTCAGTTCACGCCGATAACACACATTTCTTGTTCCAATCCTCACTCCATCTTAGACCAGTTTCTCCTACACAACTGCTCTTTTGCCTTTCCTAACATCATTTATTTTTAGTTAAAACACTTCATTAGAAACCTCCCTCGCCCTGCTCCCTAGGCGTGTCAGCTGCTCCCAAACACATCAGTAGTGGCCTGCGAATTTTGTTTCAGCCCATTCTCATTAATATCTGATTATGCAATACTAGGCTGCAGGACGTGTTTACAAACATTACATGAAACTCCCTTCGTAAGTAACACAGCTTTGGACTGATCAGTACCTGTGAACTCTGCCCCCTCCGTAAATCCTAATTTTCATTCCGTCTCTTTCTTCCATCTGTTTGAAAGCAAAGGTGTTTGCACCCAGATCTGCTCGCACTTTCTGTAGCCCTGGGAAGTATTTGTAACACTTCAGTCCCTGAGTCTCCAAATTCTGGGCCTTTTATAGGGTGAAACAGGCGTGGTGGTTGGTGGTGGTGGTGTGTGTGTGTGTGTGCGTGTGTGTCTCCGTCCCCCAGTGGACATCTCTATACATTGCCGGGACGCCGTCATGGCGGTATCTGCCAAATGTTTGACATCCAGCTCAGTCAAACATGATGGCTGGCTATGAAACTTTTCCAAAGTTTTTTTATTTAAAAAAAAAAATCGAAAAATCGGGATACTGTTTTTGAAAAATACATAACTAATGATCCCCACACCATGGGAGTTTTATTCCATGACGCACAGGTCATTTATGTTTTTTTTATCGATCCCTCACTGCCACTTGCTGGTGAGGGACAGTAAAAAAAGCCACCCTACTGCCCCCTCTGAAGTAGTAGATGGTCAGATGGCATACCTTAGACGGCCCCAGGCTGTCAGAGGAAGCTTAACGCAAATGGAGTAAATTTTGCTACATTGGCGTAAATCTGTCAGTCCGCCCAGCTTTAATTCAGGAAGACAGACTGACACCTTGTCAGAGAGGGGACTTTCTTGCCGTGTGGTGCACTCTGCAGCCACTCTACGGCACCCCCACAAGCAATAAAACTTATGAAAATAAAGTACAAATGTTTGCATGGCCTGTATTTTTAACTCTTTGGGTCTATGACTCATAAAACATAGTAGTCAATAACTCTTTGGGTCTTGCAAATGACTTATAAAACACGGCAGTCAACGAACAAGTAACCTGCACTCAAACTCGAGCAAGATCTGGAGCAAACAGTATGGTCCCTGGCTTTGACAAGAACTCTTCACTCAGCCCTGTCCATCACCTTCAGGACCTTTTCCATTCTCTCCTCATCTTCTCCATCAGAGCCTATTGTGAATCCAGGCCTTCTCCCTGTCTCCAGCCCTTCCCCAGTGTTCGGCCACCCACATCATGCTGATCTTTTGCATTCTAGCCCTGGCCTTGTCTTCCACCATGCAATAATGTAATGAAGTTGATGAATTGCACAGGTCTTTCCTTAATAGAAAGTCTTGACAGTGATAAAATGTTGGCAAAAACGTGACCTGACACCAGGCAGCATTTCTGAAGAGTTTATTCTGAAATTACTGACATGCTTTGCTTCCATACTATTCCCTCTGGGGTTCTGAAACTTATTGAAAATTCATAAATGTTTTTAATGGCCAGTGCAGTGAGCCAGGGAAGTAAGTATCTTGGTCCGTATTCCACGCGTATCTGCCTCTTAGCAGAGGATGAAAAAGTAAAATGCTACGTTTTA
Organism: Pleurodeles waltl; assembly: GCF_031143425.1. NCBI lineage: Eukaryota > Metazoa > Chordata > Amphibia > Caudata > Salamandridae > Pleurodeles > Pleurodeles waltl. Next base: position 959,618,838 of record NC_090443.1, read on the forward strand.
GAAAACTTCCTGCAAAATCAGAAAGCTTGTTCTGTATGTTGCCGGGATATATAAGCAGGAGAAAGCTCTGCCTCCTATAATAGATTACTTACGGGTGCAAAGTTTCAAAGATAGAAGACAGTCCTCCTCCATTTGCATCCACATGATCGGGAACAAAATCCTCCTAAGTATTGGAAAGGACCCAAAACTCCTGCAACTGAAGGCTATAAGGTCTTCTGCCCAACACCCGCATTCAGCCAGACCCATTGAAAATGTCCTTTAGCTGTACGCAGTGGGAGCTGGCTTTTAATACTGGCCTTCAGCCAGGCCCTGCACCCAACCCCCAATGTGCCTGACCTTTGGCTGCACGTAGTGAAGGTTGGCAGCAGGGCCAGGCACTGCCCCTGGCCCCTGCATGCATCCAACCTCTGCTGTGCATGAGCTTTAGCCATGCACAGCAGACGCTTGCTGCAGGACATGGACCTCCATCCAACTCCCGCAGACAGTCAGCTCCTGCTGCAAACGGACTTTGGCTATGTGCAGCCAACCTGCATTGTCTATTCCCATCTATCATTTTTTAAAAGTTTTTGGGTATGGCAGTACTCTCACTGTAATCTTCCCTCAAACCCACACCTTATGCTACCATGGTACTCTGCAAGCTTCCATGTGAAGCTTGCAAAGCACCATAAAACCATGTGGTGAAGCTTGAATGGCGGCTCCTGTGGAGTACCATGGTTCTTCATTGGAGGGTGGTGCTGGGTGTTGCAAGACTACTGCACTGCTGGTTACATGATGCTTTTATCTGAATCCCTCTGGATCCCCCTCATAAGTGCTCGGGTCAGGATGTCCTTACCCCGCCCACTTATACTCTTAATAAAAAACTTTTTTAGGACATTGAGTCATGGAGTAATGTAATGGCTGCTGCATCCTTTTCTTGAGCTACTGCAGCTGGCAATCAGAAAATGCGGTACCACAGTACACATCAGGTACTGCGGTACCGCATTAGCTAGTGGGAGAAAAGGCTTGAGATTTGAGTATTTTTTTACATTTTTGTTGGACTCCCATGGTGCATAATGGTCCAGATATCTCTAGCTTTTTCAGTAGATTAATGTCTTCATGACCACCTTGATCAACTCTTTGAACACAATTTTCTCGAAAACTACTAAATGGATTTACACCAAAAATGAAACCACTTTCTGAGTAAAGTTCTAAGTTTCTGCCAAATTAGGTGTAATTCAGTAATTTTTTCAATATCGGAGAGCAAAGTTTCCTATGGGAATTTAACATGGGAAATTGATGTTTGCGGACTAGCCCCTTTTTTATGGACCCCCACTGGACAGATCAGCACAAAACTTTCCATGAAGGAGTCAAAGTGAATGAACTATTTTTTGGAAGGTTTTGTCCAGATGTTAAAGTTATTAAAGAAACAAAAAATTCAATTCCAATGGAAACTCTGACTTAACCACAACAACACTGGCACTAGCTATGCCAGTGTAATATATATATATATATATGAAAAGCCTCAATATCCTCCAGCCACTAGTGATGGCAGTCTGTGACGGGCTCAGGCGGCCCCTAAAAGCCAACTGAAGTTCTCCACACCCAAAGAACAGCCAAAGGTGATTTATTCCATGCAGTGGCTCCAACCTGATGCATTTCAGATAAATGCTTACTCAAAATGAATTTCTAAGGTGTAATAATTCTATTTCAAAATTATAATGCCCCTGTAACCTTTGTTTTTTTTTCCGGTGAATTTCTATGTTTTTTAAATTCTATTTCCTCTCTATGATGCCCCTGTAACCTTTGTTTTTTTCAGTGAATTTCAATGTTTAAAAAAAAATGTGTTTCCTAAATGTAACCTGTAACCTTTGAGTTTGGGTGTGTGAGTGGCTGCATAAGTAGGTGAGTGGGTGGGTGAGTGGCTGTAAGGGTCTCTGAGTGGGTGTTTGAGTGGGTTTGTGGGTGTGTCAATGGCTGTATGGGTCTCTGAGTGGGTGTGTGAGTGACTGTATAGGTGCGCACATCGCTGTGTAAGTGGGTTTAGGAGTGCCTGTGTGGATCTGTGAGTGGGTGCGTGAGTGTCTGAGTGGGTGCATGACTGGCTGAGCGTATCTATGACTGGATGTATGAGGGTCTGAGTGGGTCTGTGAGTGGATGCATGAGTGTCTATGAAGGTCTATGAGTGGATGGGTGAGTCTCAGGGTGGGTGAGTGAGTGGGTGCGTGAGTGTCTTAGTGGGTCTGTGAGTGGTTGCGTGAGTCTCTGAGTGGGTGTGTGAGTGTGCGCATAAGTCTCTGAGTGGTTCTGTGAGTGGGTGTGTGAGTATCAGAGTAGGTATGTGAGTAGGTACATGAGTCTCTGTGTGCATCAATGAGTGAGTGCTTGAGTCTTTGAGTGGATCTGTGAGTGCGTGTGTGAATATCTGAGGGGGTCTGTGAGGGGATGCATGAGCGTCTGAGTGAGTAAATGCATCTGTGAGTGGGTGTGTAAGTGTCTGTGTGGGTGTGTCAGTAGATGTGTGAGTGATTCAGACACAAATGAACCTCACTTGTCCTTTTATCCAACACGAGTCCACAGTTTTGCACAAAATATCTACCCAAGTGCAGTTCTTTCTGCCTCCTTGGGTGAATGCCCAGTACGTATTCTACACTACAGCTGCATAATTGAGCACAAAGAAATGTCACCAGTGACCTTGTGCATTTTGGGAATATGATTGTTCATAGTGAGTCTTTATTCAAAAATATGTGATAACATGAATCCTCCTATAGAGAGGCCAGCGAGACCACAAAGATGTAAATCTCCACCAAACCAGGTCCTTTCTGTTATCTATATGACATAAGTGCTTCTTTGTCTTGTGGAGATGTCCTCATATTCCTCAGATTTAAGAATGCGCCATCACAATCGGTAGGGAACACACTGAAGGGCCCTTTGGTAACCCAGCTTTCATTGAATAGGGGAGGGGGCCGCAGAATCAGCATCCCCCGGCCTATTTGGGTCCCATGAACCTAATCCTCCAAGGCCTTTGCCATGTCACCTGCGTGCCCTGGACTCCCATTGTGCATGCTGGGGACTGCGTGGGGAGCCTCAAGGCCCCCGCATTCCCAGCCGGCTCCCTTCCTCCGGTGGGAGGCGGCACTGCTATTGCACACAGGGAGCTGCTGGAAATGTAGCTCCCTGTATGCAAGAGCAATTGTTTTATCTTTTTCCCTGCCCCCTTGTCTGACCTCCTGACCCACCCTTCCCCCACCCTTGCGGACACCAATGGGTGTAGCTCCTTGAATTCCTTCTATTCCACAAACCAACAGTGATGTCATCAATTATGTCATTTAACGTGTCATGAGCGATGTAATATGGCAGCGAGTAACGGAGCACTGAAAATGAGTATACAATATATATTTTATATATATATATATATATATATATATATATATATATATATATATATATTTTATATATATATATATATATATATATATAAAACTGCTTAATTGAAAAGCAGTCACAGACATAGTGGTCTGCTGTCCCCAGCAGGCCACCATCCCTGTGAGTGCGGCCATCACCAATGGGGTCGCACATTGCTACCTACCTCATGAATATTAATTAGGTAGGTCATTTGAGACCCCATGGGGAATCGCTAAATGTGTCTGAGACACATTTGTCCTTTTCATTTTGCAAGTCTCTAAGTGCGATTCTCAGTGAATCGCAATTGGAGACTCGCAAAATGAAATGGTCGTACATCTGGCACTATATCATTTTTTATCATGAAGATCTGGAATGATTCCAGGTCTAATGGGCAAAGTTTGGGCACCACAGCACTAAATGATCGAGGAGCTTTAACCAAGCTACTCACAGCTACAACCATTAGAGAATGGACCGTAGGAAATCAAAAGTCCACATATAATTGTTAAATCCACACTCCTCTGGCTTTCTTTGACCCTTTTCTACCTTGCTAGCCTGTTCTTACTTTTTGACACCACTATCTGGTATTTCGTGCCTCTCACTATTTATTCACAAGAGTTGGCAAGGGTAAAAGGGTTGGCTAGACCATGCTGTTTGTGGCTTGACAGTGGCTTTGCTAGAGCTGTATCCAGTAGGGTGTCTGCCCTCTGCTGTCCAACTGGTTTGGAGAACACAGCCGGTGGTCCAGGAGTGAAAGGGAATTCTCAAAGAGTTGGGGCAGTGGGAGAAGCTGGCAGGATACATATCAATATTTTGAGAGCAGGTCAGGATTAAGAGGGTATCGTCGAAGGGTGGCAGAATGACAGTATTTTTGTAAATATCTGGATATGATGTGGGTATACACTCTGAATATCAACCTCAAAATATAGGGCACAATATTGGGCACAAAATATTGAAAAAATACCAAGTAAGTCTAAATTATCTATATATAACTCCACATATACGTACCTCAGCAGTACATATATCTTTAAGGTATGCAAATGTGGAGTTGAGAATACTAAATCTATAGCTCTCTGTATGCAGTTACCTTTCAATATTTTGTCCCTCGATATTTGCGTACCACAATATTCTGGGGAATGACATTCAATAGTATAATCGCCGGGGGAGGGGGGCGCTGCTGAGGATCGTGCAGGAGGAGGTGGACCGGATGTGAGGTACTCTTCATTTGCATTTTCTTTTCTGAGAGAGAATAGAGAATGAAGGCAAGAAATACCTTGTTGTGAATGGTTGCCTCATGAATCCAGGGGATCTGCATACAGTCAGGGGCGTGGGGGGCATATGCAGCAGGAAACTGGAGATGGGTAGCTCTCAATGCTTTTGCACCTCCAGGTTCCAAATTACAACATATAGATCCAGAGCATTGCTCTCCTTGTCTGTCTGAATTCGAACCCTCTAGTGAAAAATACTTTAGATTATAGATGGGTAAAAATCACTAACAAGCTTGTTTACAATTGAGAGGTTCTAAGTAATATCAAGTAGACATCAGGATCAAAGCTTGAGGTGCCTTTGATGTCTGCGTATTGTAGTTAATTAGCCACAGTTTTATATTGTTTTTTTGTCCGCTCGTATTAGAATCCCCTTAAAAGAAGTTCCTATCTAGGAGTAAGTAGTGCAGGCAGAGATCAGACAGGGCAGAAAACTTCCTTTCTCAACTCCGCGAGTGAGCCGCTGGAAGCATGGTGAGCTCTGTCAGTCATGGGTCTGCAGGAACTGTGATTGGTAGTTGAAGAGCACCACCCACCTGCATACTTCCCACTGCCTTCCTTGGGTCTGCAGAGAACCCAGAGAGACATGAGATGGCGGGCCAGATAGTAGGCCATCATCTGCCAATCCAGTGTTTCGCTATAGACTCAGGCGAGTACTGGTGTAACAATAGCCCCTGCAGCCCCTGCGGTGGGTGGGGACACTAAGCTCAGGGGGTGGGCCTCAGCACAGTACACTGTGCACGGGCCCCTACCCTGAGAGCTCCTGACTGGGTTGGGGAAGGGCCCCCTCCATATACTTTGCAGCCTCCCCCCCTCCAGTTTCGTTACGCCACTGAAGGTGAGGTAGGGGAAAAAAGAGGGTGATATCACAAAAGTGAAAAAAATATTTGTTTTTGTTCTCTCTTGTGATATAGGAAGAGCAAATAACTAGATTTTACAGCTGGTATTCATGCTAACAACCCCATTATAGTCAGCTACCCTTTATAATTCTGTATTTCCAGTCATGTCTCCAAGCCTGAGACAAGGAATTCATAGCTAGGAAACAAAAACTAATCCCACAGATAGTTAAGTTTTCTAATAGGACGCAAAACTGAAATAAATGTTATTTGCTTGTTTTTTTGTTTGGGGTCAATTTTAGATTGCCATGCTAATAAAACCAATCTGATTGCCTGTTTTGTTTCCGAACAGCTCTGCACTTATTTAACAGTGTTTGCATAACCTTGAGGCTAAGAAGAACGGTAAAATACTACAAAGAGAAGATGTTAGTGTCAGATATAAATATGCAAACATTGGATTTTGCATTAAATGTGCAGTGGAATGCTGACTCCAAGCAGGCAATCTGGAGTTTATTTCCTTCTTTCTTGTTTCTTTCTTGTTTTATTTAATTTTTATTGAGATACTGATGGATTTTGGGCGGTTTTGAGTCAGAGAACATTTGCTAAGAACACAGATCAGACAAATATATACAACAGCAGAGACATAATGTGGTACCAAATGCTCCTGAGGGCTCAGCGCAACCAGGAATATTCTGTCCATGGCTGGGGCCCTGGGCATATCACAAGCAAGCCCCTGCAGTCCATATGGTGCGGGCTCCCAAACTGTTCGGAGGGGTCCCATTCTGCTCAAGGCCAATTAATAGTTGTGAGATATGGGAGACTCAGGGGCCCCTGTTCAAATTCTGCTAGGGGCCCCATCATTTTACGTTACACCACTAGCTGGAGCTGTATGTTGCCAATTTAAGTGGTGTGAGACAAGTCAGCCTTAAGGGGTGCAAGGGTTTCCCCCAAACCTTTTGCCTTACTCCTCTATTATTGCTGAACTTGTTTGTGTTGGCCTTAGGACCTTGTGCCCTTTACCACTGCTATCCAGAAAACACTACTTCCTAAAACATGGTAACATTGGCTCACACCCAATTGAAACATTTCATTTACTTGTAAGTCCCTAGTAAAGTGGTATTACCTGTACTGTGGGCCTGTAAATTGCATGCTACTGGTGGGCCTGCAGTACTGATTGTGCCAACCACTTAAGTAGCCCTTGAAACATTCCTTGGGCCTGCCATTGCAGCCTGTCTGCACAGTTTTAAACTTCTGTTTTGACCTTGCAAAATAAGCCTTGCAAAATAAACCATTTCCAAGGCCTAAGCCTTCCTTTTAAATACATAGAAGTCACCCCTAGAGTAGTCCCTAAACAGCCCATAGGGCAACTTGCAGTGTATTTAAAAAGTTGGACATGTACTTTTAAGTATTATATTGTTCACTACTGCAAGGTCTACATCTACCATAGAATAACATTGGGTTACCTTAATACATTTAATAAGTCTCAACTTTCAATTGGGAGCAAGTCAGAATATTTAGTTTGGTGTCTAAAGAATTGCAGTTTAAAACCTTCTTAAATGATAAATGCGGATTTTAAGTCACAATTCTGAAAATACCACTTTTAGAAAGTTGTCATTTTCTTGTCCTAACCATTTGGTGCCTGCAGCCTGTATACTGGGTTGCATGACTAGGTGTAGTTTGCAGTCAGTCATTGTGTATTGTTCCCAGACATTGAAACAAAGGAGGAATAAGTGTTGGCAGGATGGGCCATCTCTAACTTGATAGGGGGAAGAGTAGTCACCTACCACACTTGTACATCACAACGCCTCTGCATGAGCACACTCACAAAGAGTTTTACACTAGTCTTTTGTGTTCCCCTGAAACCAGGGCAGGGAGGCAGGAAATTCCTAGCACCTCTGGGGATGGAAACTTCCAGGACCTTCTTCTACTTCAAAGCTGGCACCATGTAAAACATATTGGACTCTCAGATACAACTCTTCATTACACTTCTTGACCTGTGGACCTCTGGTCCCACAGAACACTGCCTACTCTTAAAAACTAAAACTTGAAAGTTTAATTTTCTGTTTTTTAAACACATCAATTTTCCTTTAAGGAAAACAGGCTGCGTTTAAAAAATAATTGCTTTATTAAAAAGCAATCACAGACATGGTGGTCTGCTGACCTCAGCAGGTCACCATTCCATTGATGGTTGCGATTCATAATGGGTCGCAAATTGCGGCCTACCTCATTAGCATGCATGTGGTAGGTCTATCTGCAACCCACTAGAAATCGCTAATGCAACTCAAAAGAATTTCATACATTAGGAATACAAGTTTCATAATTTGTGATTCATAGAGGATCGCAATTAGGAAATCAGTATTCCTGAAGTTAGTACATCTGACCCCATGATTCTTATTAAGAAATTGTACATTGCATCAAATGACAATTTGCAATTTGTTATTAGGAAGAATCTACTAAAATGGATTTGGTAGAAGTGGCTGCGCTTTTTTAAAAGCAGCTTGTTTTCCTATTAGGAAGATGGGATGCGTTTTAAAGAACATCGGTCACAAAACATTAATACATAAGCTAAAGAATCGGTATTTTGAAGGGACGCCCTTCACACGCCTCTTCCAGATACCTATTCTGCATTTATTCTAAAACCTAAATTGCGATACTGTTACGTTACTGAATCACGATTTGGGTTTTGTACATTTAAAAAAGACATTTGCTGTCACAAAGGCTGAATTCACCACATAAGTTTACAAACTAATAAAGTAGTGCTTTCATCATGAGGTAATGGTGGTGTGGGCAGGACCTGGACATGATTGCTGCCCGTGTCTACGATTCCCGAAAACCTTGCTCCCAAACCTCCAAGAACACCTACTCCAATTTGGCAGTCTTAGCCAAGAAAGTTGGTGAATCAGAAGACGCCATTATGCCAGGTTTGCCCACTTGCCCATTGGCCTTTATCATATGCTTTCAGTGCAAGCTTAATACCAGCCACAGGTAAACACAGTTAAGAGGAAAAACCTTGTGAGGGTTCATGCTGCCCAGGTATGGTGACACTACAGCTGCACCGAAGAGTCCTCAGAAAGTGAGCCGATAAAGGACTTATGCTGAGATGAGGGTGAGCTGATCCTACCTAAAAAACTACATTCTCAAAAGAGGGTAATGTTTGGTGCTTTTTCATATTTGATCCTATTGAAAGCAATAAAGGCGAATAACTTTTGGAAACGGAAGTGGATATGAAAGTTGGATGATCACATTGAATTTTATTCCAATTCTTTGGCATTGTTGGGATTGTGAAAATTAATCCAAGTGAACGTAAATCTGGATTATTTTGAATCAGTGGCTGGGAAACAATTAAAGAGCAAAGACAAGTATTGCAATGAAATAAGGCATTTTGCAGTGGTTGGCGCGAGCAAGTCTTTCCATCTAATCAGACTGCGAATGGCAATGGGAAAAGCAACAAAGACCATTTCCTCTCGTCTTTCAATATCCCCCCCAGTAGATAGAGAGCCTGAATAGTCGTAGATGACCCATATCTGACAAATAAGCCAAAAGGGCCATCTAAAAGATATTAACTGGTAGATCACCAAGAGACCATGAAGTCCCTGTGGAGCTGCACAAATCTGTCATGTGGGAGGCTAAAGAAATGGCCGCACTCCCACCATGACTTTAACAAGATATTAATAATGCTAATTCCTAAACCGGTTCGCAGCTCGGCGAGATGTGCAAGCTTCATTTAATTAATAGCCATGAATATTAAGATTATGGCTGAAGTACTTGCTAACAAGTTCCCCTGCTATGCATCTCAGCTGATCTGTGAGATGCAAGAGCCTTTTCCATAGGATATGGCAGGAGAGAGACGCCACGTAGGGCCTAATCACTTTATCATTCTTTAAACATTTGTTTAAATAATTTTTCTTTTTGACAAAAACAACCAACAAAATACCTATGAATCTTAACTATGCTGTACAATATGCCTGGAAACTTAGTGTTAGCTAGCTTACATGGTAATAGAGAGGCCTTGGAGTACATTACGATTGTGCTGTACTGCTGTACTGCTCACCAGGAGGGCAGGGCTTTGAAGGGACATTGAAGAATTGACAAAGCCAATAGGTCTCGCCTATGCAAGAGTTATTGGCTTTGCCAATGTGCTTTACCCATGTTGTACAACAGTATGGCGGCTATTCAGCATGGCTAAAGGTTAGTGGCATAGAGGAGAGTGGTGTGGAGAAAACTGGAGTGTCCTAGAGTGGAGTGTCCTAGAGTGGAGTAAATTGGCATAGTGTATCATGGAGTGGCATAGAGTGGAGAGGAGTGTGCTGGAGTGGTGTGGAATAGTGTGGAGTGTCATGGAGTAGAGTAGAGTGCTCTGATGTAGACTGGTCTGGAGTGTTGTGAAGTGTTGTGGAGTGTCATGGAGAGGAGAGTCGTGGAGTGGGGTAAAGTGGAGTAGACTGGTGTAGAGTAGTGTAGAGTGGTGTGGAGTAGAGTTGAGTAGAGTGTTCTGGAGTGTCGTAGAGTGGCGTGGAATGTCCGAAAGTGGCGTAGAGTGTAGGGTTCTAGAGGTAATAGAGTGGAGTGAAGTATAGTGCCATAGTCCCTCATTATGACTTCAGCGGTCTTTTTCAGAAGACCGCCAAAGCCACAGGTGCCAGAAGACCGCCATATTACAAGTACTGCTGGATTTCTGCTGTATTATGTGCAGTAATACGGCCAGGCGGTGTCTGTTTTGGGGGTGTGTGTGTTGTCTGCGTGTGTGCATGAATGTGTGCATGCATGGTTGAATGTGTGTATGAATGTATGCGTGTGTGTATGTTGTTGTGAATGCAACTATGAGTGTTGTGGTGTACGCATGTGTGTATGTGGAGGTGAATGCAAGTATGAGTGCCGGAGTGAATGCGTGTATGGATGCACGTGAGTGACTGAGTGTATGTCAGTGTTGGTGAATGAGTGTATACGCGGTTCGGGTGGGTGTCTGTGTGTGTGTACATGTAAGTGGGGAGGGGGGTGCTGTACTTGGTGGGTGATGGGGGAGATTGTGCTTGCTAGGGGGAGGAGTCATCTACTGGTGACAGGGAATAAATGTGCAGTGTGTCAAAGAGTGGAGTGGCGTAAAGTGGAGTAACATAGAGTGAAGTGGTGTAGAGTGAAATAGAGCAGAGTAGAGCGGAGTAGATTGAAATTGATTAGAGAGGCATAAAGTGGAGTAAGGTGGCGTAGAGTGGCAGAGTGTTGTAGAGTGCAGTGATGTAAAGTGTTGTGGAGTGGAGGGGTGCAAAGTGGAGTAGGGTGGTGTAGACTGGAGTAGCGTAGAGTGAAATATGCATGGTGTGGTAGTGCTCTGCCATTGCAGACAACACATTTTCAATTGAAATGATCATTACATTTGCTGATATAAAAATTATACAGCATACAAACAATAATGTGTGGAAAGGGCATGACCTAGTGTATTGATTTGTTTTGATAGTATTAACATTTTTTTTTCCAGTACACTTCAGAACTACAAAAAAAAGTCCTTTGTTTGTGCTTTCCTAATTCTAAAATATTCTGAAATATTTGCACAGTTCATTTCCAGACATTTAAATTTGCTGTGTGCTAGAAAAAAGCCTTTGCTTTCACACGCCCAGACTGTCAGATAGATCCTCTCACTTTGAAGTCAGAGAAAGAAAAGTAAACACCAAGCTCTCTTGGAAGAAAGAGTCTGGCATTTGAGTTCTGTGTTTGAATGCACAGCAAATATGACAAGATAAGAACAAAATGTAATCTTCAATCAATCAATCAATCAAAAAAATTTATTAAGCGCACTACTCACCCGAAAGGGTCTCAAGGCGCTGTGGGGGAATGATAGGGGGGATGCCGTTTACTTCTCTAAAAGCCATGTCTTGAGGTGCTTTCTGAAAGTCAGGAGGTCCCGGGTCGTGCGTAGGTTGGTGGGGAGGGAGTTCCAGGTCTTGGAGGCGAGGTAGGAGAAGGATCTGCCTCCGGAGGTGGTGCGTTGGATGCAGGGGACTGTGGCGAGGGCGAGGTCAGCAGAGCGGAGGAGCCGAGTAGGAGCATGGAAGTTCACTCGTTCGTTGAGGTAGGCTGGTCCAGTATTGTGGAGGGATTTGTGAGCGTGGATAAGGGCTTTGAAGATGATCCTTTTGCTGATGGGCAGCCAGTGAAGGGATCTGAGGTGAGCGGAGATGTGTTTGTGGCGTGGGAGGTTGAGGCTGAGACGTGCACCTGCGTTCTGGATTCGCTGGAATTTTTGCTGAAGCTTGGCCGTGGTACCAGTGTAGAGGGCGTTTCCGTAGTCTAATCTGCTGCTGATGAGTGCATGGGTGACGGTTTTTCTGGTTTCTATGGGAATCCATTTGAAGGTCTTCCGTAGCATGCCAAGGGTGTTGAAACAGGAGGATGATATGGTGTTGATTTGCTGGGTCATGGAGAGAGATGAGTCTAAGATGATGCCGAGGTTGCGTGCGTGGGTGGAGGGTGTTGGGGGTGGTCCTAGGGCGGTGGGCCACCAGGAGTCGTCCCATACTGTCTTGTTGGGGCCGAAGATGATGATTTCTGTTTTGTTGGAGTTGAGTTTGAGGTGGCTTGCTGTCATCCATTTGGCGATGTCGAGGAGTCTGGCGTGGAGGTTTGTCTTGGCGGTGGAAGGGTTCCTGGTGAGGGAGATGACGAGCTGGGTGTCGTCTGCGTATGAGATAATGGTTTTTCCATAGGGGCGGAGGATGTTGGCGAGCGGGGCCATGTAAATATTGAAGAGGGTAGGGCTAAGGGAGGATCCTTGTGGAACCCCGCAGATGATCTTGGTTGCTGGGGACTGTAACGAAGAGGGGCGGACTTTCTGGGTTCTTTCGGCGAGGAAGGAGGTGAGCCAGTCCAGGGCCTTGTGCCTGATTCCTGCGTCGAAAAGGCGTGCGTGGAGGATTTGGTGGCATACAGTGTCAGAGGCTGTGGAGAGGTCCAGGAGGATGAGTGCGACGGTCTCGCCCTTGTCTACTCTGGTTCTGATGTCGTCAGTGCAGGCGATGAGGGCCGTCTCAGTGCTGTGGTTCTTGCGAAATCCAGACTAGGAGGCGTCGAGTGCATTGTTTTGCTCTAGGAAGTGAGACAGTTGGGCGTTCACTATCTTCTCAGCGACCATGGCGGGGAAGGGGAGAAGCGAGATGGGGCGGTAGTTTGTGAGGTCTTACGGGTCTGCTTTGGGTTTTTTGAGGAGCACGTTGACTTTGGCGTGCTTCCAGGTGTCTGGGAAGGTTGCGACATCGAAGGAGCTGTTGATTACGGTGCGGAGCTGGGGAGTGATGATTGGGCTGGCCTTGTTGAAAATGTGGTGGGGGCAGGGGTCTGTGGGGAGCCTGAGTGGAAGGAGTTCATGTTTTTTTCGGTTTCTTCATCGTAAGTAGGGGTCCAGGTGTGTAATTGGTTGGTGTGGGGGGTGTTGTGCTGTTGGTCATGGTGGTGGTGACGGTGGGTGCGGATGATGTGAAACTGTTGTGTATGTCTAAGATTTTGAGGTGGAAGTAGTTGGAGATGGAGTTGCAAAGGTTTAGGGTGTGAGGGGGGTCGATGGTGCTGGATTTGGGTTTGGTGAGCTCTTGGATGATGGTAAAGAGTCCTTTGCTGTTGTGTGAGTTACTATCTATGCGTTCTTTGTAGTAAGCCCTTTTGGTGGTCCGGATGAGTTGGTGGTGTTTGCGTATGGTCGTTTTGAGGGTGGAGAAGTTGTTCATGTAGGGCTCTTGGCGCCATGCTTTCTCAGTTTTGCGGCATTCACGCTTGGAGGCTTGGAGTTCAGTAGTGAACCAGGGGGCGGACTTGATGGTGCGGGCGTTGTTGTTACTTTTCAGTGGGGCGAGGGAGTCTGTGTAGGTTGTTAGCCATTGTGTGAGGTTGTGAGCAGCAATGTTGGGGTCCTTCTGCACGGCAAATATGACAAGATAAGAACAAAATGTAAAAGCCTGTTTACAGAAAGTGAGCACCAATCGACAAATACAGTAACTGGACTATGCTTCCCGGGAGGGGCAAAGACATGCTGGGCACCCTCAAACAAATAAAACCAGCAAATGGAAAGCAAGCAAATGTGAGTTACAAACCACAGAGTCAATGGTAAGCAGCAGGCGAAATGCCTTCAGAATGTTCCAAAGAAGTCTTTAGCAACCAGATAGCATCTATCTGGTAGACTTCAACCTAAAAGTGTTAGGAATGTATCAGTTTGAGAGGACCTGACTATACGTATATCAGGGTGTGGCCTTGCACATCATAGATAATTAGAATGTTTACATGGAGCCGACAGCATAAGAAGCATAAACACTATTGATGCTTTATAGTGGTTAAGCCTGTAATTCTTCTTATTGATTTGGAGATAGGGGGATTGGGATTGACATAAGAATGACTCTATCAATGGACACGGAAAAGGCCTTTGAGAGATTTTCCTTTTGGAGATGACCTTTCAGGCAATGTCCATATTCGGGATACATTTGTCTACGACGTCAAACTCTAGTATCATATTCTCATGGCCCTACCAGGTTAAGCAGGGTGCGGTACAGGGTCCTCCCCTTCATCGGTGGGCCAGGAGCTTGTGAAATGCATACCTGCCAACCCTACTGATTTAGGTGGCTGGCTACTGCTTTTTTGTCAGACCTACTGCATACCGATTTCTATTTTCAATCATGGTTTTTCACATGAGGCCAGATAGGCTGTAGTAATTTCTTGAAACCTGCAGTAAAAAAAAAAAAGAAGGCAGGCCAGCCATAAGTTAAGTTGAGTCATTTCAGAAATCCTGAAGCCTCATTCAAAGTAATCTGCCCATAAAATTTTCCAAGAAATCTCAAGTCACCTGGAGTCTTGGGACTATACATCCCTTTTTTTTTATTTTTCGCTACACCATTTGCTTTGCCTGTTCTCGTTCCTTCTTTCTCTGGGTCGTTTTTTTTTTCTCTTTCCTCCTTTTCTTCTCCTTCTTCTGCACGTTCTGATTTTCTTTTTAAATTATCTCTAATTCTGACCCTGAGTTCATTCACAGTCTCAACTCTCTCTTTTCTGCTCATCTTTGCAGGCTCCTCTTCTCGTGTGACATGTAGGAGCACTTCCGGTGTAAAGTTAACTTCCTGTGTGCAAGTACAGTCCCTAGCACGGGCTCTGTTTGATGTTTTTGGTTTACTGTGGCTGGTTAATGCATAGGAGTTGTTCCTGATGCATTCATCTCTGGGAAAGATGTGTCTTCACTTAGCGACTTCCTCTGAATATATAGCAAGTATATAAAACACCGAAAATGTTCTTGTGGATTCAAAAAACATACATATGTGAAGCTCTAAGCTGATTTACTGAGTTTAATAATGAATGTGCTGAATAATGCATGAAAATTAGAAGGGTTAAGGCAGAAACGTGAATTGGGATTTGTGTAGTGCGGTAATCACCTGAGCTTCCCTGCACTTGAAATAATCTATTCTGGAGTGCATCTCACGGCTGATTCTCACGCAACACATTAACTGCTCAAAACGTCCCAAAAGCTTACCTATGCAAATGTAATCATAGCGAATGCTTTCGGCAAATTAGGTACACGTATTCACAGGACATATAGAATAAATTATTTTCAAACATACAAAGACCGCATCAATCCAGTATTGTTGACCTTATGAAGTAAAATGTGACCAGCAGTTTCCATGACAAATGCGACCAGTTTAGCATGTGGCCTTTAACGTATGTACAAAACATGGTCTAAAAAAAAAAATATATATATATATATATATATATATATAGTTAGTGTGGACTGTTTACACTTGTATCAGGGCCATTGATTCTGACTGTTTAACATCTGATTTCAGTGTGTGGCAGCAGGGTATACATTACTGGGCTGTGAGAAGCTTACTTTGCTCATGGTGTAAAAGCCCGGCATTCGTGGACCTGCTCAGAGGTGGACACGCTGGCCACCTGGTTGAAGATTCCAGTTCACCTGGTGCAAGTCTCAGATACCAGCGCTTTCAAGGTTCACCTGGGCTGGGCAGTCGCTGATAATGATGACCACTCTGGTCATCCTCGGAGCAGATATCCTTTATAGATTAATAACCTGTTTATATCAACCATAGGACATTATCCCTGATAGCAAAGAGATCCATCCATGGAGACCACGTATATTTCACGTGTCCTTTCGAGGCATTGTCTGGTATATCAAGTCTAGGAATTATCTGTGGAGTTGCCAGGGAATCTTCTAGGTCATGCATGGTGTAAGTAATGAACCCGTGTCCCGGAGCTGCGGCTCATCGAATCTTAGGTCCATCATATATCATAGTCCATGTTTAGGATCTATAGCACACACTTTCCTGCTTGATGATATTGATGAAGACAGACCTGCAGTCATAGAAGTCCTCCTGTGGGGGTTAGGATGGAGATCCCTGGGTGCATGTCACGTGGACTCACTTCAGGGCTATACTTGCAAGCATTCTGTAACCAAAAACAGATCATATTTTTCCCACTTTGAAAAATGTCAATTAATCCGTATCGCATCACAGAAAATTAACATCACACGACCTTTGACCGAACGGACAATTACATCACATTATGGCATCAAGGCCCATATTTATACTTTTTTAGCGCCGCATATGCGTCATTTGCCACTTTTGTGTAAAAAAGCGGCGCAAATGTGGCGCTAAAAAAGTATAAAAATGGGCCCAGGTATGCAACCTTGAGGAGGGCTGGTGCAAGAAGGAGAAGCCCAAGAGAAGTCACACTTTGAAACCCCCAGTTTATTTAGCCCCCCTTCAGACTCCCACTGCCCCTTGCTCTCCCCTAATACTATTATGAAAAGCAATTTTGTGCATTAGCATGAATACAACGTTAATGTTCATTAAGAAACCCCTTTACATTCCGAAGAGTATAATATGCAGATATTTATATTTACTTGGAGCACTGAAGTGCAAAGGGTTCCAAAAGTGTCCAACGTGTGTTATATCCATTGAAATGCTGGCTCTCAGAGAGTAAGTTAAAAGGAGGGCATTTCTTTGTGGTCAAGGGTCAGTAAGGAGATGTCATTTTTTCTAACACTATTGCCAATTGGTAATAATCAATATGGAACGGAGGCCAGCATGATGCCAGCTTTAAGACCGCTCGGTGAGACCCCACAGCTCCTGGCACACCGGCAGCCATTACTGGATACACCTAATACCAATCCGATTACAAATGCAACATTTGGTGGTTGTTTTGCCTTACCCGCACTCTCCTGTTCATGCATGCCCAGAGGATGCCCTTCCTAGAGAATATGTGGTCTTTCCCCATTTTTTGCCCACGCGCACCCTTCTCCTGCCATGCTGGAGCTACTGATGTCTGCTACATCCATTGCATCCATTGCGCTGGTCTTCAGCGCCTTGTTTGCAGGCTCTGGGCCTCTTGCTCCCACGCCTGCAGAGCCCACGTCTGGTGTGAGCTGTACAGCCTTCTTTGTGAATGTATGTATTGCCAAGTGCATAATCTGCGGACTCATGAGGTCCTGAAACTCAGAAAGACTCGCTGCGTAAGACTGCTGTGTAGTGCCAATGGGTCTTTTTAGCGCTATTGCATGTGACGTACCTACTCATTCTGAAGTCTTCAACAGTTTGTGGGACAACAGAAGTTGTCAGTAGCTACTTGAAAACACACAGGCAGGACTGATGGCATCGCATGCCCCGCTCATGCACAAGTCTCAGCGTGGACTCTCGACTAATGGTCAGAGCACCGAACATGTTGGCTGGTCAAGGCAATATAGCAAATTAGAAGACACAAAAATCCGTCTTGTGTATGCAACTCTAAAGGGACTCAGACTGTTTCACAAATGTGGCTGTGAAGTTAGTGCTCTGATATTACTTTGTGGTAAATCATTGGGTTTGCTTTTGGGTCATTTATCTTACACGTGGGCCGCCTCGCTCCCTCCTATCAACTTTTCTCCTTTTGTCAAATTTATAGTGCATGATTCTTATGATTATATGATAACTGTGGAGTGCACAGGAGTGACCAGTGTTGCTTCTTAAATAGATCCATGTTTAATTTTTGAGTTTGACTGCTAGGTTTGTATCTTAAATTTTAAAAAATATATTTTTGTTGAGTTTCGTACAACGAAAGACAACAGAAGGTTTGTAGCTTCGTTCATTGGGTGGAGGTTGAGTGGTCATTGGTCGGCTGGCGATCCATTGGAAAGGATGGGTTTCCTCTGCCCGGAGGGTTGGCTTCAATCTTTTCCTAGGTGGTGTTGTTTGTTGGTTGGTCTTCGCTGTGAAGAGGAGGTTGGTGCATTTAGTTAGTGCTTGTTGGGTGCTGATGCAATGTCGGTGAGAAGGTGTTTCTCGAATAGAGGGATTCGGCAAGGGTCTCGGTTTGATGTTGGCATTTCTCTAGGTTCGGATGCAAGTGTGGATGCGACATGCAGAGCGCGGATATTGGTAAATTGTTCTTATGAAATAGCGTCAGTGGGTGATTTTGTGTGACAAATTTGGCGGATTGTGGCGGATTGTGTGGTTTATTTAAACCTTTGAGTCAAAGTTCTTTGTAACTGGTGATAATTTGAGAGGCAAAGTAAGTGTTTTCTGAGTGTGAGCTGGCAGTCATGTGTGTGTGGTGCTCTGTGTCACGTATGAGGCTTGAGGGTGTGGCTGGGTGTGTTGGAGCTCAGAATGGTGTGGGAGGCTCAGAAGGGGTATTTGATGTGCTGAGTGACATAAGACTTAGTGCGCGATGACGTGCTGACATAGACGAGCACGGTGTTGGGTGAAAAGGTGTGCTCAGTGTCGACTTTAGGGTGGTGCGACCGCTGCTGCACTGGGAGCTAAACTCGAAGGAGACCACTTGGCGTGACATGCTGAGGAGGGATAAGAGCAGCCTGCAGAGAACTTTATGTGGATAATGGAAAGAGCATGATAACAGTGATGGTTAATGCACTTGATGGAAAGATCTGTGATTTTGCTAGACTCAGTTTTAGTTCACGATAAAGTACCATATAGGGTTAACGTTCCCACTGCAAAGCACGACATGCAGATCATACAATTGTATTTTGCGTCAATAGCTCAGTCGATTACTTTAATCTCAGAGATCCTTTTGTTCCTTGAGTTCATAAATTAGAATCCTTCCAATACAGCACATTGAGCTATGAACTGGCATCCAAGTGTTGCATGCAAATTGCAAGGCATAGTAATAGAACATTACTGTTTTTTTCCCTCAATCTTTTGTTGTTGTAGTATTGCTAAAAATAGTTCCTTTGGGTAGTAATACAATTGCATTAGTGGGACGCCTCAATCATTGTCTTATACTTCAAATCCTGAGTTTATGGGGCAGATTACTAACACTTTGTACCTGCTTTGAATCATAAAGTGACTTGTGTCTGGTACAAATGTTTGTCTTGGGGTTAACTTTCCAGGGCAAATCCTGAATTGCATTGCAAAGTAGGTCTAAGGTACCATAAAGTAGCACCATTCACTACTCTATGTTCCCAAACATGCACCCATGGATTTTGACGCTCCACCTTGAGACAGGTGTAAAGCTGGAGAAAAGATTTATTTTCTCCAAACATTTCCAACGCTGTACACCGTACAGCATACATGCAACGTTGTAAAGTGTTAACTTCGTCAAAGAATATAATTTTGTGGCCGGAGGCTTGACATTGCTTGACATTGCACAATCATCCTTTCTCAATGGTGCTAGAGTGTGTATATTGGCACAAGGTAGCCTAAGGTACACCAGTACTAAAGGAGAGAGCAACAGCTTCATATTTTAGTGGATATATGTGCCCTCCTTTTCGTGCAACGCAATGACCACTTTTGCTACTGCGCTCATGAACACTTAGTAAATGATCTTCCTTTCTCCAGACCCAACAATCGTAACACATAATGCCTACCAGTATGGGTGACATTTGACTCTACAGCTTGTAGTCCTCATTGTCTTAAGTAACACTTCCTATACATTGATTTGCACACTTGCATGACTCACTGCCTCGACATAAAAGGTTTGTGATGTAAAGCACTCTGACGCTACAGTGGGATGTCATGCTATAAAATAAATAAATGTGAGAGAGGGGCTAAGGAGATATAAGGGGCAGTGTTGGAGGACGGCAGTGAGGGAATCTATAAAGAAGGAGGTCATTGGAGGAGGGGGTGCCAACAAAGATATTTGCACTGGGTGCTACCAATGCTAAACTCAGCCCTGGGTGTGTTTTGCAGCTGAATGAGGTACGGTTGAGAGTATGAGCATAAATTAAATCCTCCCGGTAGAGTGAGGAACAACCTTCTTGACATCCATCTCTGGCTATCTGTAAATGCCAAATCTGACATGGACACCACCGCCTCCACATCCTACAGCTCATCACATGAAACAACGCAAAACAGCCATCCCACTAACTATAGACGCCTAGTACATCCCTTCCCCATGGCCTGTCATGGAGCTCCTTCTCCCACCGAGCTTTGCCATCCAGCAACTGGTCTCTGACGATGGAGCTTGAGGAGGGATCACCACGCTTTACAAAAGCACTGGTATATGCAAAATATAATTATCCTGAAAACACACCTATCAAAACAATGTTTAGCTTGTCTACTGCCTCTAGTCTCCAGAAAAGAAAACCCCAAAACACTGTGGCTTACATACCCATGCAATTTATGGACTCTCCTGACCACATTTTCTGTGACTTCAGCTTCACTAGTATAATGTTAGTGTCTCTCGCTTTCTTCTTAATAAAGGTACTAAGGGACAAGACAGTATTGTCTCCATCCACTCAAATTTCAAACAGGAGCCTCACCTCAGACCCCTACCTCACAAGTCTCTTTACTGGATAGTGTGGATCTGAGAATTTCTGTTCCATCAATGTGTATGAATGCAACTCGATGTTTTTTGACCAATAACATATTAGCGATACACCCGTCCATATTCATATTTGGATGCAGCACTAAAACGTCCACAGTACAGGTCCTCCGT
Source organism: Pleurodeles waltl (assembly GCF_031143425.1). NCBI lineage: Eukaryota > Metazoa > Chordata > Amphibia > Caudata > Salamandridae > Pleurodeles > Pleurodeles waltl. The sequence goes on from NC_090443.1 coordinate 959,639,227, forward strand.
GAGCTACTACTCGGAATCACCAGCAGCGAGGCCGGTGTCCTTTCTCTGTCACTAACATTTGGCTGTAGGCCATGACATTCTAATGAGCACCATGAAGTGTTGAAGGACACTGGTGGCTGAGCTTTCCGCTGGCTATTTCTCTTCATATAACACCATACTCAGCTGGTCAAACTCTGCCATGGCTGGGCTGATGCCATGTGAGATCCCTATTATCATCAATGTTCAGCAAAATTTTCATGGAAATCTCAGGTTGGAAAGAACAACCCACCACTACTAGGGCAACCTACAACTATGGCTGAAGTTAAGATATAGTTTACAGCCTGGCCTGCAATTATTGAGGTCTACACACTGCTCTTTAAACTCCCCCCTCCCTTTTCAGAACTGACTCACCTAACCATAGCAAAAGGCTTCATTAACCGTAAAGTCCAATGCAAAATCTGTTGCGGTGTTTCTGGTTCGTAAAGTGGACCTCAGTTGGTAAAACCAAGGTATCAGTGAGTGGAGCACATCTCATTCTTCACTGGCTCTATATTGTAAACTAAATCCCTGTTATAGAATTGCACTAAGTCATGAACCTATAACCGGGGCCATATTGGGCTGTAGTTACAGTGTTAATAGACTTTCTAAATTGCACTGCCTTAAAGCCAGTTCAGTGCGCAGCAACCAGTCTACCGTCATGCACCCACTACGTGAACCACACTGATAGGACTCTGGTTTCCCATGAAGGTTGAGTGCCTCCAAAGAATCTGCCTGTCACCATAAGGCTGTCCACAGTAATACCCAATGCATGGACAACAGAACACCCGCTCTGGTTCCCCTTGAAGGTTGCACATCGCAAAGAAACTATCCAACCCAAAACAACACCCAAAGCTAATTGACAAAAAAAAACGAATTATCTGAAATACCACCTACTGGCTTTGCAGCGGAGACCTCGTAAGCCTTGAAATCCCAAGGATAGGGGAGCAGAATTATCCAGATGTGCCTCGACAATTTGGAAGTACTTGGGCCCATATTTATACCTTTTTAGCGCCTCATTTGCGTCAATTTTTGATGCTAAAGCGGCGCAAACTTGCAAAATACTATTGTATTTTGTAAGTTTGCGCCGTTTTGCGTCAAAAAGCAGCGCAAATGCGGCGCTAAAAAAGTATAAATATGGGCCTTGGTTATTACCTGCTAACCCGTGCACTTTAGGTGACTTCAAAACATATCTGTCGAGGATCCACCCCATCTTTGAAGTTTAATGATACAAATGTGGCACGGGTAATCCATGCTCCTGCACACGGCTGCAGACACTGCCAGAATCAATGTTGACTTTACTGGTTGCTTAGTCGCTTGGGATCTTTTCCCATTATAATGTCTAGTTGTTTGTTGTCTATTGCGTAAACTGAGCAAATGATAGACTGTCTTGTTTAAGTGAAAAGAACCGAACATCTCTACGAAACATCCTGTACAAAGGCTCACTCTGTCCACTGACATACCTCTTCGTCAGCTGCAACCAAGATCTCCCTCAATGCGGTGTTGAATTTACTCAAGACATACTCAGTCGCTCATTGCTTCATATAGGTAGCATTGCCAGTAATACCCAGAACACGCAACCGCGCTTTCATCCTATTTTTTATAGTCAGTTAATCGCGGTACACTCAGTTCATATCGGGCTTTAATAAAATTAGATAAGTTCGTACGTAATGCTTCAGCTCGGTGCAGCGACTGTGTTACGCACTCTTTCTTACACGTCATAGCCCATCATAGTGAACCACAGCCCATCAAAACCATGAACCAATGTGTATTTGAGAATGTATGAACTCCAAAAATCGAAACTCAAAAATCGGTTTGGCAAATAATTTAAAAAAAATCTGATAAAACAGAAGTAGCAAGTAAAGTGAACACAGTTCGGGTGGATGTCTGCCTGCCCCCTAAACGGGAGTATATGAACGAAACAGCATTTTAGGGCATTCGGTGCACAGTACTTTAAAGACACCCCCAGCAGTCAACTGTCCATCTAATGGCCTTACTCGCTAAAATCAAATGAAGTGTCCCACGCTTGAATAATTGAAATTAATGTACCTTGGTAATATATGTATCTAAAATGAATAATTAACACCATAGTGGGAGCTCAAACTGTAATGCAGTAGAGCGGGACTGCTAACTCATAGACGATGATAGATTGTAATTGCAACTCTCCGTTTTATGGTTGATATTTGTTTTACATTCCCATCGGTTGTTATCGGTAATGTTCTCATGTGTCCACATTTGTTTTTGGTGAATGAAGGAAAATGACGTTGTATTGCGTCTGTGTCCACATTTACTTAGATGTTAATCGAACCCTCCCACTTTGGTGTCTGACGGATTCCAAGCAGGGAGAGGACTCAGATAAACAGTGAGGTCATCCGAACACGTAAGCACTGCAGTATGAGCGCATGCGCACTTCTGCGGCCATTAAAGCTTCCTTAGGACACGGCAATATGCAGTCACGAGTGACAGCTTAAAGAGACACTCGAGTGAAGACCCGTTTCTGCAATGGATTTTCTGTCTTGGAAAATAAATACAAAGAGGGAAACGGTTTGTTTTCTGCCTGCATGTGTCAAAATAAGTAGCAAAGGAAAACTGGGAGACAATTAAGATATCGGCTTTTAATTTTGCGTTCCGGGGCTGAACTTTAAAATATATTGTATATTTGCATTTTACTAATTTTCTGTATTGTACCTTTGCATTTATAATAAACCTTCACGGTTTTTCCTACATTTCTGATCTCAAGCTCCCTTTTTGAGGCAGCCTCTTCTTCTAGACAATATTTTTGAAATGCTGTTTGAATCTTGTCCCAGGGACACATTATGTCATAGACTTTGAGGTTAACACCTCCCAACACCAACAGTTTAACATATAAACTTATAGGCACACTGCTTATAGGCACACTGTGCATATTCCCCTGACAGCCCAACCCTGCACTCTTCAGCAGGTGTTCTAAGCCAGTGGGGCGCGGGGTTTAGGAGCTACGGTGCTCAGCGGAGTGATTCATAAGCAAAATATACGATAGAGCCATTTGTCTGGGAACACATGGGTACGCCCCTTATTGCACACCGCTATTTTAATCAACCCAGGCAGGATGGAGTCTCATGAAAAGACATAGCCCAAACATAGTTGCAGTGGCCCGCTTTTAGTAAAGCGTCAGCAATTTACACGCTTGAAGTACACGAGCAATGCTCGTGTCCACGTGTTAGCGGTTGGACTGAGTTTTCATGATGCAGGAAGCAAATTTTAAACCCAGATTTACTGGTTCGTTTTTTTCCTAGTTTGTCTCAAATTCTTAATTGTCTTATCTTGATGTAAGATGTTTGTGAATTGCAATTCTTTTGCTTTTTTTTCACCTTGTTTGTTGACATTCACTGATGACTGGGGCATTGCCTCACCCATCATGTGCTTCTTTTGAATGGCTGATGTTTGTTTCTTGTATTGATCTATGTGTGACCTTCGGCTAGACAGGCCAGTTGGTATGCACAGCTAGACAGTGGTTAGTAAATATGTTCAGAGTATACAGCTCTGCTGCATATGGGATCCAGGCTCTGTGCACTCCAGTGCTGTTTTGAGTAGAATGAACAGACATTAATTTAGCTTGATGTGCCTTATTTCTGAGCTGATGCTGGGCCCTACTACTGCATGGATGCAAAGCTGTCTATAGGCCAATGTGTCAACGTCTAATAATTAAATTGCCCATTTTTGGACATAGACACATTGCTTTCCGTACTGAACTGTGTTGCTGGGTTCAATATCATTTGGGGCTATTCACAACACATGTGAGTAACTTACACATGTAATTTACTCTTATGCTTTTGAGTAACTTTACACTCAAATGTTGTGAATAGCCAAAAGTAGGAAAGTTTCTTAAAAGTGTAAAGAATAGTCTCATACAACTTTAGTCTGAAGCTCTACTCGGGCGATTCACAAAGGTAGCTAACACGTGAGTAATTTTAATGTGTAGTTTACTCTTATACCTTTGAGTGGTTTTACTACTTTTGTCTATTCGTAAAAGCCGAATTCAATGTTGCTTAACTGTGCAAGAGTAAATTGCATGTGTAGATCACTCAAAAGTGTAAGTTTCTTTTGTGAATTAGACCCTACAACTCAAGGGACTGATGATGAGGTAAAGTTACCTTTACATTGCCCTTGGAAGCTGTAGCTCTGAAGCTCAGAATAGGGCTTGCCCAATTAATAACACTTAATGCACATCTTAGATAGGCCAGTTTGTGTCTTCTTTAAGTGGTACCAACATGCATCGATCAATGAAACAGAGGCTGTGGCTATACGCATTCACAGGCAGGCCGTAACCACTGCAGAGGACCTACCAGGTGCCTGGGTTGTTCCACCCGTGAGGGTGGGAAAAAGCTTGGACATGGGGCACATCCAGGAGGGGAGGAGGATATTTGCAACATCCATTCAGTCTGACCTGTCTGTGTATCCGCAAAAACATTCCCAATATGTTTCCAACCAAATGCACCCGTAAAGGTAGGCAAAGTCATGAAGTACCCCAAACATCCCCATACTGTCTGGCAGGAATGGATTTCTGCACGTGGAAACATGTTTTTTTACGTGGAGACTCATCCCGCTACTAGAGGAGCTGAAAATCCTTGAAGAAGCCTGTACGCAGAAGGTCACCTCTTGCTTACATTGGTATCCTGCACTAGGGTGCACATGTGCTGGAAGACTGACATTATGCAGTTAGTGAATGACGCTGACTCCTTCACAACATTCTGACGTACAGATGACTTTCAGAGTTACATCATTTTAACTGTGGGAATTACTTGGAAAGGAGTTACTTGGACAGGTAAACTTTTGAGCGGTGGAAGGGTCTTCAGTGTAAGTGAATGAGGGTGTCATGCTCGCTGTACATTACAAAACATTATTCCTTCCTAATATGCCGCCATCTTCTCAGGTTCACCCTTAGACAGGTGTATGACTATACTTAGCCACCAAGCCAACTATTTCTGAATAGTGCTGTACTCAATCTCTGTACTCATTCATCTGGCTGCCCTCTTGTGATGCAGTGGAACTGATGGCACCCGACCTGGACAGACTCTTAGTGGTTGGGTGCATCGACCAAGCCCTGCCTCCCGGTAACCGCTTGTTTTTGGAATTTTGTAGTGGTGCATCCCCACATGGATCAAGGTGATCCTTGTATAGAAATCCTTGGCCTCTGTGCCAGACCCCAAACTCCATGTCCAGCTGATTGTGGGCACTGTCATCAGTGCAATAATGTACTTTGTGCTCGTGCAGCCTTTGTAGGATTCACACTGGTTCTCAGCACATGGGGATGCTGTGAAGTAGCCTCTCTGCTAAGCTCCTGGATCTAAAATCCAGCAGTGTCAGCGATCAGTCTGTTCCCCATGACAAGCTGCTGCGGCAGATGCCATCGCGGAGAAGGATGTGATGGATATGGGCTGCGAGTGATAAATGAAGCTATGCAAATGCCAAATATGTGTGTCAGGCAGAGCGTGGGCACTGAATGCAAGGGGTGACAAGCCGCAGAAAGATGGGTGCGAGACACCAGAAATTGGCTACAGAGAACAGGAGCGTGAAACGAGGACAGACACAGAGATATAGAATGGAAATTTGGGTCATCGAAACATGTCAGCTTTAGGCTGACTTGACACCAGGAAACTACAGCGAGAAGCACGCCGCCCACCCCACCTTGGACTCAAAGCAATCGGTTCACATCTCCTCGTATATGAAGGCTCTGCACTGGCTCAAGGTTGGCATCCCTAGGGCAGAATGTTTGTTTTCTAAGCTTCACCCTCTGCTCTCTTCCTCAGCAACCCACACTTGACCTGGACTGACTTCACGAACAGAACATCTCCTCGGTATTAATGAACTCAATCACTGTGTTGTCTTCAGCTTCGGGAAAAAAGCTCTTGAAGATACTCCTGGTGTTTTGTTATCATTGAGTATGCTCCTGGTCATTTGTCTTTATCATCATCATCATGTAAGGAACGCATTAATTTGCTCCTAGTTCTTTGTTACCATTGTCGCCATAGAAAGAGCTTTCAAAAATGCTCCTAGTCCTTTGTTATAATCATCATCATCATAACAAGGAACTTTGAAAGATGCATCTGGTCCTTTGTTATCATTATCATCATAAAATGCGCTTTAAAAGATGCACTTGGTCCTTTGATATTATGTTCTTCACGAAAAGAGCTCTGAAAGGTGCTCCTGGCCCTTTGTTATCATCATCCTCGTGAAAGGAACTAATTAAGGTGCTCTTGGTTCTTTGTTATCAACATCGTCTTCAAAAGAGTTCTTAAAAATGCTCCTAGTCTTTTGTTATCATCATGGTCCTGAAAGAAACTTTTAAAGTTGCTCGTGGTCCTGTCTATGTAGGGACCACAGACAGATGAAGCACTTTACTGACTTTTGCAGCTGTTAGCAACCCTTCGCTGCTGCCAAACTCAGGAGTGGCATCGCAGAGGGAGCGAACACACGATGAACACAAATAATTCAAGATGAATGAAAAAAATGATTTATCCAGTCATTAAAGTGTGTATCCTTCTCCGTTACATCACAGATTTCCAAATATGATGCTCTGTTGCCAGAAGTACTCCTACGTGTCACACATGGATGCTTTTTTCACATCCCCAGTGTAGTTCAGAAGTAAGGCGGACTTGCAAGAGGTTGGATGTGACAGTAACAAAGGTCTAGAGATAAGCAAGAAGAAAGGAAAAAGGACATAGGGAGACACTTAGGCTGGTGGTTATGGTGTGTATGTGTGTTTGTGTGTCTGTCTCGCAATTGTTGCTTCTATTCCACTTTTTCCAATAGACTTACAGTACATAGGGCCAGATGTAGGAAAAATCCAATTTGCGAGTTGCAAATTGCGAGTCATTCCGACTCGCAATTTGCAACTCGCAAATTGGTATGCAGAACGGTGTCTCAGACACCGTCTGCAACTCGCTATGTGGTTGCAATGACCCACCTCATTAATATTAATGAGGTGGGTCGCTAATTGCGGCCCCATAGCGAGTCTAGGCACTCGCAAACATGGAGGCCTGCTGTAGTCAGCAGACCTCCATGTTCGTGACTGCTTTAAATAAAGCATTTTTTTTTTTTTTTTTAAGTGTAGCCCGTTTTCCTTAAAGGAAAACGAGCTGCACTTAAAAAAAAAACCGAAACCTTTAGTTTCGGTTTTTTTTCAGGGCAGGCAGTGGTCCCTTGGACCACTACCTGCCCTGAAAAAAATGTTTTGGGTCCATTCACAAACTGGAAGGGGTCCCCTGGGGACCCCTTCCAATTTGCGAGTGGGTTACCATCCACTTGAAGTGGATGGTACCTGCGATACCCTTTGCGACCGCATATGCGGTCGCAATTGGTATTGCATTCCACTCCGAATCGCAAATAGGAAGGGAACACCCCTTCGTATTTGCGATTCTGAAATGCATATTGCGAGTCGGTACCGACTCGCAATATGCATTTCTGCATAGCAAAGAGGCATTTGCACCTCGCAAACGGCGATTTTCGCTGTTTGCGAGGTGCAAATACTTTGCTACATCTGGCCCATAGAGTACTGGATGGTAGTCGAATGCTGCTGGTCACTCGCACAGGTCACCTCTGCTTTACCTGATTGTATCCCAGATGTAGACATGATCAATTTCCTTTCGTCCACTCTGGATTGTCCCCCATCTTTATATTTTATTAATAATAAAATAATTAATAATAATAATAATGATAATAATTTTAGACTCTTTTGTGGGCTTTTCTGAGAGATACCGAACATGCGTAATGTCCTGCGTGTCTCCCATCAGCTCAATATGTGATGGGGCAGGTGTGGATGGAGGCAAGGAATGGTTCATAAATAAGATCAAAAGAGACATCTGATTATCTAATTTATAGATAATGTGTTCCCAATCTGCCCGCCTTGTTACGTCTGTCAGCCACTCTCTGTGGGTCGGGAAGTAAGTTTTTCTTTCAGTGCCGTAGAATGGAGGATTACACAATGGCAAGTGATGCTGCTATCCATCGGCATCAGTGATTACTGGGGACTACACTTTTGGACATGTGGAATTTTCCCATGTGGTACGATGGGACCAAGGTAATGTCAGCCGCCAAGGACAAATTGGCCCACATTTGTGTCCAGTAGGGTTTGATGTTATGACACTTCCACAAGATATGGATCAAGTCACATGTAACCTGTCTGTACCACCAGCATTCAGAATGCTATAGGAGGCATGCTGTCTATAGATATAAGGGGATCCAGTCCCATTTGTGAAAAATCTTTAAGAAGGAAAATTAAATCCTATATTTACGCAACAGTTTATCATGTGAGATGATAGTTCTTTGCAGTTTTCATGGAAATACTTCTAGCGCGGTACCTTTTGTTAGAAAACTTTAGATGGTGACATGGGAGTATAGAGTAAAGACGCTCAATCAGTAACTTAAATAGGCCTGATCCATCCCTCTGAATTCCTCCCATCTTCTATAAGCATGCCTTCTGTGTGAATGATGAGATACTTATAAGATCTCTGCTTAGTTGGCTACGTATATTATGGACAATTTGGCAATATCTCCAGTACGGTGTTGGGTTAAAAATTAAGTTGGCTTCTAAATCAGTAGAAACCTTATGGAGTCTTCTTTTCTTATAGCCTTATATCCCGCTGCCGAGGGCTATTCCAGTTGTTAAAGGCCCTGAACCGGAGTTAGGGCCTATAACGAGGAAGAAGGCCTATAACAACTGTTATGGGTCTTGCTGATCTCATCAAGTGTGATTTTACCAGTAAGCAAGACTCTCCCTTCATCGGTCAGCTAGGGTAAGTTAAGGCTGCCCAGAAACCTCTCTACAAAAGGCATCCTATATAAAGTATTCTGTAAGGTCGCAAAGGCCTCATGTATGTCTTCAGGATGTGTTAGTAGATTATCCTGGCATTGCAGACCAGCAAGGGCCGTATTACAGAAAGTGCCCCAGGGGCGCAACAGGCATGTGCGCCTGCTTTGTGCACCCACGAGGCACAATGGTATTACAGAAGAGGCAGGTGTTTGTGTCTCCCCTTCTGTGATACGTATAGCGCTGGCGTACATGTAGCACCAGTGATATCATTAGAGGGCGTTCCCTCATTTGTATGGTGGTGTGGCCCCATGCAAATGAGGGAATCATTTTACCTCTGTGCCCATGCCGTATTATGGCTGCGGACGCAGAGGCAAACATGCCCTTAGGAGGTGCATTGAAAGTGCTCCACAAAAGGCCGCCTTCTGGAGCAGAGACGAGGGGTCCCATGGACCACTTATACATCCCCTTGCAGGTGGGTGTGGTCACTCACTGCACTTGGCTGCAAGGGGATCTCTAATCCCTTGTTGAAGTGCAGGCAGCTTGCCACCTGCACAGCGATGCACAGAGTGGCTCTGAAGCAGCCGCTCTGTATTTCACTCGAATGCGATGGCCCCATTGCAGCGCAAGCTGACAGCTGCCCTGGACATTCACCATAATAGGGAGCACTTTTCCTGTTTCCACCCTGCACACCCATTTTAAGACTCAAAGAGGGAAAATACGCTTAACCCGTAACTATATTTAAGCTCTCTAAGTGATTTATTACTTTCCACCTACCCATAATCCCTTCCTCCTATTACCCCTTTAAGGATATCTGGCATAGTTTGACCTCAGCCGTAAAGTGTTATGACAATCACAGCAAATGAAACAGTCTGATGTAATGTGATCCAAATTATTAGTAATCAAATGTGCAAAAGTGGGCACAAAAGAGTTTAAGTAGAATGTGCAACATCAAGGGGAGCAACCAAAACCGTATTGCTACATGAAAGAGAAAAGCCCAGGGTGTGGTTAAGAAATCAGAAAGGCGTAAAATACTTTCATTGTTCTCAGCAAGGCAAGTTCGAAGAAACACGATTTTCAGATGTTTCGAGTCAATGAGCGAAAGATTATTCAAATAAATTTGGATTGGGGCAGTGGCTAGAGAGTCACCGTGAGCAAAATAAATTCAATATTTGAGTCACTGAGCTTTAAAAACCAAAGCGGTATCCGGACCCAACTTGCACTACGACAGCCCTGAAGATGACAAGCCTCCTCCCTAGATTTAAGTCCGGTGCAATGTTGCTCTCCTTACATTTCTTTACACTTTAATCCACAGTGTATATATAGCTGCTTACGGGGTCAACCAACGCGTTTTGCCCCAAACAGCTTGTAACTTCTTCAGGGCAATCAATATTATCGAATAGGAATCCAACCGGAGAAAGAATAAATAACTTCTTATGTGAAATTCAGAGATTTGTATTTAGGACCATGACCTGGTCCAGGAGGATGTAGAACTATTGTATGGGGTACTTCGTAAGTAGAGTGACACAAGCCGAGACATGGAAATGGCTAAAATGAGCTTTGTAGTGAAATGATTGCGTTAAAATGGCTAGTGGTTAGATATGCCAGAGCAGCCCACCACTTCTCCCAGCGGCTTCATGTAGATGTTAAAGAACATCAGCTCAACATCAAACACTGGACCAGGATCAAACAACACAACAAAAGAGCAATGGGCTCGCCCTGGAGGCTCGAACCTGGATTTTACTTGGTATGCTCCGATGGGTAGTTTTTAAGTGAATCCCACACACCATTACCCATGTCGGAAGGACTGGAAACTAGTGCCCCAAGTTTAAATACATTCAAAGCCCGAGAGATGCCAAGGAGGGCCTGCAGACATGTATCACCACCAGCCAGCACACACACAGCACCAGTCACAGTCTGTGTGGTTCCTGCCTGAGAGCTATATCAAAGATAGAATCCAGATTGATGGAAATGTGAAAAAGCACCTCTGGAGTTGAAGTGTAGCATGTCATTCAATAACTTTACCAAATAATTAAATCCCAGTGATATGGCAGAAAATGTCTAGATTATCAGAGCCAAGTTTATTCTTATACAGACACCCCCCCCCCCAACCGTCTGGGTTGGGGGGGGTGAGCGCAGGGCGTGGCCGCATTGTTATGATACACTGCTTATGACTGCACGTATTACATCACTGACGACATCTGAAATTTATGGCGGTGCAAGTTGTACTTATCATTTGCGTATAACTGGTGAATTTCATTACTGTTTAGGTTTTGAAACAGTAGAGCTTTTTCAGAGAATTTCTATGGCTTTTAAATATAAGTATAAATCTTAGTATAATTCTGCTCTTATATATATATATATAAGAGCAGAATTATACATATATATATATGCACACACACTAACATTCTCAATATTTTGTAAGAAGACATGGCTGTGATATTAACAGTCTCAATATTCTGACATAGTGCCATCAATAAATGAGGGAGACAGTGGCAGAAATAAATCCGAAACGTGATATTAAAGGAAATAACTGTGCCCAGATCCAGACTATAACAGAAAGCTTCTGTCTGCTGCCTCCGGCATTCAAAGGGAACTTCTGCTATGGAACTGTCTGCCTAGCTGTGCTGTCATGTTGTTCTAATTTGTCATGAGTTGTGTTCTCTACAGCTTTCTGGTCTGAAGTCTATCGCCCCCACCTACAAGAAGTTCCATCCCCGTCAGTGCTTGGAAGAAGTGCCTGAAGAGAAGGCAGCAAACCTCAATTGTTAGTGGCTAAGGGCACAGCAGTGAAAACAAAGATAGTGGCTATAAACACAGATTTGGTTGCTGTAGGGCTCCCCTGCGAAAGCACACAGGGAGCATGCTCTCTCGCTTGCAAGAGATATTGTATACAATAAGGGGCTTGGAGCCCGCCCGTTCCTTACCATGCGTTGGCTTCATTGTCACTCGTATTTTCTCCCTCCTAATTGAGTAGCTTCTCTTCTTTCTTGGGCATATGAATCAAGTAGATTGATTGTCTTTGATCAGTGTCCTCCTTTCGCTGCTTGTGCTGTGATTGAGGTACTTTTTTTCATATTCGTCCATTGTTGCCTACCCATTTTTGATTGCCCCCATTGTCCATGTTGTTGTTTCCCCCTCCCACCTGTGTTGTCCCTGTTGCTTTTGCCTGTTGTCACCCCCATTGACCATTTTGCTTTTACCCCCTTCCACCTCCTGTTGTCTGTTGCTTTTATCCCTCCCACCCGTTGTTCAAGTTGTTTTTACCCCCTTCTAGCCCACGTTGTCCATGTTCCTTTTTCTCCCTCCCATTGCCCCATTGTCCCTAATGTATTCCCCTCCTACTCCCTTCCTCCATGTCTGTTACAAATTCCCTCCTCACACCCCCAATCGTCTGTGTTGCAAATTCCCTCACCACATGTTGTCTGTGTTGCCTTTTCCCCTTCCCCCCTTGCCATTCCGCAGATTCTCCTCACCAACCCCCCAGTATTTGTTGCTGATGTAGCAAATCTCCACTGTCGCCCCACTCCACTGGATTGAGTGGAGTGAGGTGATTGGTGTGGGGTGGATTGGATTGGAATGGGGTGGATTGAAATGGGTTCAGGTAGATGGAATGGGGTGGCTTCAAGTGGGGTGCATTAGACTGGATTGGGGTGGATGGTTTGGATTGGAGTGATCGGGCTGGGGTGGATTAAATTGGGGTGGGTTGTATTTGACTGGAGTGGAGTGGGGTGGATTAAATTGGACTGGACTGGGATGGATTGGAGAGGGGGGATTGGATTCATTGGATTGGAGTGGTCCAAATTGGACTGAAGTGGGGTGGATATGATTGGAGTGGGGTGAATGGATTGGGGTGGATTGGATTGGAGTGGGGCGGGGTGATTTGGAGTTGGTGGGCTGGATGGATTGGAGTGGGGTGGATTGGAATGGTGTGGGTGGATTGAAGTAGGGTGGATTGGATAGGAGTGGGGTGGTTTGAAATGGGGTGGGGTGGAATGGATTGGGCTGCATTGGGATGGATTGGATTGGGGTGGGTGGGGTAGACTGGATTGGGTGGCGTGTGTTGGATTTGATTGAGGTAGATTGGATTGGATTGGGGTGGACTGGAGTGGAGTGGACTGCATTTATGTGGGGTGGAATGAACTGGGTGGGGTGGATTGGATTGAGGTGCGGTGGATTGGAGTGGAGTGGATGGGAGGGGGGTAGACTGACTGAATTGGATTGAAGTGCGGTGGATTGGATTGAAATGGGATGGGGAGACCTGGAGGGGGTGGATTGGATTGGAGTGGGGTAGATTGGCTTGGGGTGGGTTGAATTGGGTGGATTGGAGTGGGATGGGGTGGATTGAACTAGGGTGGATGGCACTGAGGTGAGGTGGATTTGATTGGTGTGGGGCGAATTGGTGTGGATTGGATTGGCATGGGGTGGATTGGATTGGCATGTGGTGGATTGGCGTGGGGTGGACTTGAATGGGGTGTACTGTAGTGGGGTGGACCGGATTGTGGTGAGTGGTTTGAATTGAAGTGGGGTGGATTGGTGTTGGGTAAAGTGGGGTGGATTGAGGTGGATTGTAGTGGGGCGGATTGTAGTGGGGTGGATTTGGATCGACTGCACAAATATGATTTAATGCATCATTTAATAAATTACACACAATAAAAAAACAATGTTGAATTGCAATATTTCAAACAAGGTAATCTTCATCTTTTGAGAAGAACACCGACAAGCAAAACCAAAATAAAACTTAAGTGAAAAGTGAGAAAACAGAGTTAGCTATAAAAAATAGAACCTTGCAATTTTGTTTGCCCTGCTAAGCATGTAAGCCAGTCACAAGCCTTCTGTTTACAGGGCACTGGAAGTTAAAAAGAACAAAACAGTACCTCGATCCCGTAGGGAGCAGTGGACGGGCGCTGCTTAATTTGAATTAGTCAGTGCTTGGTCCCTGTGCCACAGAGAGGAATGGAAATGGTGCCAGGCCTGAAGTGGACGAATTACGAGGCTGTAAAGAAGAGTGCCATGCAAGCCAACAAATGGTGAGCAACAGGCGGGATACAAGCCCTTTACTGTACACAACAGAGGCTTGCAAGGGAGATGCATGCGCTAGCGCATGCACTTGCAGACTCGACCCTAAAAACAAGCTATCTGACGACAAAAACGATTTTTTCTTTACCTTCCCTGGAGCAAGATTAGCATTACTGCAATCCTTTTTCTAGACATTGGCAACTGAAAGGTAGTAGCTGGATTCTGGCAACTCTAAAAGAGTTTGACTGGTTAGACCTTGCATATACTTTCAGCTGTACTCATGTGATGATCCATTCAGAGATGAATGCCCTGCCAATCAGATATTTAGCAGGCGAGCTAGAGCATCTGGATAATGCACCTGTACAGAGGTCTCTGTGCACATATGAAGCGCTCTTTAAATCCAAGCCCTTGCCTTTCCGCCGAAAAGACGCAGAGCCCATTTTATAAAGACTTTCTAAGCCTAGCCATCTGTGCCTGCCCACGACTGGGCTATTTGTGTGCACTGTGCCAGCTTCCATGGCAGGCCTCAGAGGCTCATCTCCGCCAGCAAGGAATCATGGAGGAACACGCTGATGATTTCTACTGTGTGTGCAGGTTGTGTGTTGCTTAGTGACCTGCCTGCTGAAACTGCCAGCGGAAATACGTGTGTGTTGACTCTCAGTCACTGGAGACATGGCCTGAGGCCAGAGTTGCTGACGTTGAAATTGGGAAACGGGTTTGTCTCTCGGCACTGTGTGATTCTGGGCAAACCACTTAATCTCCTTGTGCCTAAAACATTAAATAATTGAATCTGACCTAATGTAATGTACTCTAATGTCCTATGGCCAAGATCGGGCCGTATACAATTGCAAAAAAAAAATTCTCCCCTCTTTTGCTAGTCCACTCCCGTTGTCCACTTGCTCCACGTTTCACCAGGTGACTCCGGGGCACAGAGACTGGCAGGGTCAGACTGGCCTATAGTGCAATCAGGCAGTGCCAGAAAGACTGTTCTGACAAATCAGTGTGTGTTGTAGGTCTCGCCTGCCGACAGAGCATATGCTCTCACTGTGAAGGGTATTGTTTACAACAGAGGGCTTGAAATGGACAGATTGCTTACCATTTGCTTACCATTTGTTGGCTTCATTGCCATTCTCCTAATTGACAAATGTGTACCGGGCATCACTTTCTTTTCTTTCTATGGAGCGTGCACCAAGTACAGATTGCTTTCTGTTGATTAGTGCCCTTACTCCCACCACCATCCCGCATCCTTGCTTGTATCTTCAGCCCAAAACAAAGCGCTATAACATGGGTGGCTGCATCATAGCACTTTTTTTCTTACTTTACTTTCAGCTAACATGCTGTACAACATGACTAAAAGACATTGGGAAAGCCAATATCTCTCACGTAAGCACGAGCTATTGGCTTTGTCAATGCTTGATGGCTGTTTGAGGGCCTTTTTTGTCTGCTGGACAAATTTTTACTGTTGATTTCCCAGATATTAGAACAAACATTGACTGCGGCAAGTACAAATCCGAGCAGGGGCTGCATTTATTTTGGTGCCTGGGCCTATTTTCCGTCCCAGTCTTATCCTGATCACCGGGCCGTCAGCTTGAGACCTGTGTTTCAGGTGACTGGGCAATGACTGTACTTATTCAATCAATCACCCACTCATGACTAGCTGCTCTGCCATAAAGAGAGCCTGTGTATCCAAGGCCTAATTCTCAAAGGTATTTATTATTGTGCGTGTAAATCAAACCTACACAAACCAATTGCCTGATTTACAAGGGCAAAACCACTTTTCTAATGCGGGCCTGCCAACTTTGAAAAGGTTATCACCGTATGAGTGAGGAGGGGTTTCTCGGGTGGGGGTGAGGGGTAGGGTGGTTCTGAAAAGGGGCAGGGGTTTCAGACCGTCATAGCCAGGGTGGGACAATAAAAGAGGTGAAATCTGGTGAGGGAATCCAACCTTGTCCGAAAGACACTACTGCCCTCCCCAAACAAAAGACTTCTGAAACCCTCTGCCATGTCTGGAGAAGTAGTTTAAACATGTAATGGCTTAGTTTATATAGGCATATGCTCCAGGCACCAGCTCCAATCACCCAGGTGCAGCTGCACCAGGGACTGTGTAAAGAGAGCTGATATCATGTGACACACAGTGGTACATTGTGCTGACATGTCTGACAATGTCCTTTAAATGTATACATTTGTGGTTAGTGGGTCTTCACAAACATGTCTTCGACTTGCTCCTGACTAGTAGCGCGAGAGTAAACCATTTGCAGACTGTGACCAATCCTTTCCAGGGTGCGAAAGGGTTGAAAGCGTACCTAAGATATTTTCCCATGGAGGAAAATTGTGGGCCAGATGTTCGACCTTTTGTTTTGTGACTAGCATTTTGAGATCAGTTTGGGAATCGCAAATTATGAGTTGCAAAACAAAATGTACCACAGTTTTAAGTACACTGTTTGCAATTCCCAATGGAGTCGTAAATGACCCACCTCATCAATATTCATGAGGTGGGTCACAATTTGCGACCCCATTGGGAATGGCCGCACTCACAGGGATGGTGGCCTGCTGGGGACCATGTCTAAACAAAAAAATGAAAAGGTTCCTTTCATTTTTTCAGAGCAGGGAGTGGTCCGTGAGACCACTCCCTGCTCTGAAAAAATATTTTTACTTCCATTCACAAAGGAGAAAGTGTCCCGTGGGGATCCCTTCCTGTTTGCGAATGGGTTAACACCAGTTTGAAATTAGTGTTAACTGTGATTGTTTTGCAACCGCATTCACCATCAAGAAACAGTCATAAATGCCACTCCGACTCGCAATTAGGAAGGGACACCCTTGGGACGCCACTTCCTAATTGCGAGTCGCAATCCCTATTTTGTAAATCAGTAATTGCGTACCCACTCGCTAAATAGGGATGGTACATCGTACCTGGCTATTTTGCAGTTGCAAACGGCAATTTTTGCCTTTTGTTATCACAAAAAGGTGTTGTACATCTGGCCCTAATTTCCCTGTAAAGAAAAAATGACAGGTATATGTTTTTGGCAGCGAAAATTGAATTTACCAAAGCTTTTTCTGGTTTATGCCTGGAATCCTGAAACAGTGACAGCTTTTCAGGTACTATCTGGAACCCTTCAGTGAATTCCGCAAAACTAGAAATATCCACCCATGCATTGTGGGAATTATGCAGCTGCAGATTTCCAGCTTTGTTTGTGAATTAGACCCCAGGTTCATACCTTTCGAAGTGGCAGTACAATCATGCATTTGTGTGTTTGTTTTCAATTTACTGGTCTCTATGCCACCCCAGATTGCCTCGACGCTGGCACAAAATATATAAATAATAGATTAATATACAAATAATCTGTGTAACGACAGCTTCGCAGAAACTGCAACACATCAGACACAACCGAACAGATAACCAAACAGGGGCGGCCCCTACACGTAAGCGGAGGAGCGTCACCCCGCAAAATAAAATGCCCTCAGACCTGAAAAATAAAATGCTAATAGGCTTTCTTTATTACAATTTTATTTTTCTGCACCCCATCCTGAACCGAATGTCAGGAGGGACGGGGCACTGGCTGCTGAATGGCAGCATGGACCTCTGCACTTATGTTTAAAGTGCGCATGTCCCTTTGGGTTAGACAGAAGGTGCCATTGATCTTAAAATTGACAAAGTGAGAAGCTCATTCCACCACTTAGTTCCAGTTCATTTAAGTCTTCTACCCCCCTACCTTTCCATCTTATGTTTTAGCAAAACAAGCCTCATCTCTAAACCTGAGGACATGTCAGACAGGTGGCCAAAACTGGCCTGCTTTCAACACCAAATGAATGAACAGTTCATTTATTCGTTCTTCTGAAACGTTTTTTTACAGTGCCTTCACAAACCCTTGTACTTTTTTGAGCAACTCAGTTTATATGTCAGGCTTGAGAATGCAGCTGTCTGTCTGACTTTTTGTTAGTAATGTAAAGTGGGCTTTCGCGCCACTCAGAAGAGGAAATCTCTCTCTGTTTTCACTCATGCTGTTGGCTGTTTGGTGTATTATTGCAGCAGCTAAGCACTGATTGCATTGCAACGCACGAGGGACTATTTTGCATCACGAGCAAGCTTGTGAAACGACTGTTAGGGGTAAATAATGTGTTTCTTTTCTTTTAACAAATTGATGCTTTCTACTCCAGTATAACAATGTTGCCAATAGACTGCTAACAATTGAAGCAATTTATCGATTCCTATCCAGAAAAAAGAACATACTTGCCTTTTCATCTTTTCTGCACGTGGTGGACTAGGGGTGGGCGAAAGTAAATTTTCAGTTTTGTTTTGGCTTCTGGGAGGCAGGTACCTGTAACAGCATACAGCGTTACCATGGAGATTACCCTGCGGAAGAATGTGAGGGCATTGACCCATGGCTTTGCATATATCTATCTTTCCTGGATAAAGACTAACTTTATGGATAACTACTGTTATGAGAACAGAGAGAAGGCCTGTAATATTGAACCTTTATAAAGAATTCCTTGAGAAGACATTTTTTTTTCACCCATACTAACCCTAAAACTAAACCTGTCCCTAAACCTCGTTACCGACATTAACTTTAAACCAAGCACAGCCCTTAGCATTTTAACACCCTTTCCCCTTTAAATGTCACATTCCTTACTTGGAGATGATGGACAGATATATTTTCACTGTTGTTTCTGTGCTAATCATGCAATGTAGCAGTGCTTGTTGATCTAATCTTGTATGAGGCCCTCCTGGTGGTAAAACTATGTTTGTAGCCCTACAGACAGAGCAGGATGCCTGGGTTGGTGTGGTACATGGGTGTCCAATGTATGTCCAAGAGGGCTGATTTTCAGGATAACCAATTATTCTGTGAGTTAATTCTGTTTAGATTCATTGTATGCCAATTTTTGGTACAGACATAGTTAAAGAAAATGTGGCATGGATAAGGCCCTTGTGGAGCCACAGTGGGCATCCTTGAGCTAAAGACACAAAATACAAAAGATAGATTGAGATGATGAGGGACTTTTAACCTGAGCACGTACTCAGCAATGGGCATTACTTATTAGCAGTGCTTAATTTGAGCCTGTGGTTTCCGGTGCTCAGCACTGGCATTTAATTGCCAGCACTTAACAGCTGCCACCTGGTTGCGTTGTGTTTTGTAATTTAAAGATGTGCAGAACAACAATTGTTTACTATTTCAATATACATTGTAAACAGCTAATACCTGCCACCCAAGCCATTCTTATAGCGTTGGAGGCCTCGAACAGTATGAATTGTCACACTTGTAGCTGTGTGATGGTGAGTAGCTTAGGTACTGCCATTGGCAGAGCTGACAGTGACAATATGTGGTGCAAGCTGTGGTGGCTTCCTGAGGAGGCCCTGGCACTTATTCTTTTACAAAGTAAGCACTGCTCATTAGATTGGGAGACTTACTAAGAGGTTTGACTCCATGGTATTGCTGCACTAATGTTGTGAAGATGATGACAGCAATGTGAACAACTCGACCCATCATCTGCAGAGTCACACAGCTCCACCTGCAGTCAAAAACTCAGAGTTCCTCACTTGCAAACCGTTTTCATGGGACAACTTGGCTGCTATTCACCAAGGTGACAGACCCACAGAGTGAATGAAACCTGCAAACTCAAACCTTATTTCAGTTCTGCAGTTTAATACTGGGCCACGACCACCCCTTCAATGTTCTCTCTTCTTCTCTGCTAGATGCTCTGTGCCTTGCAGAACCCCCTTAATCATACTGGAAACACACTTCTGCCTTGGACCCAGACCTAGTAGAAGGTGGGATGTCAGTGAGCAGGGATCTTCTTCAGCTGCTCTCGTTCTCCTCAGTGAAACACTCAAGGCATCCAACTTAACAGGATAATGTGTGAAACAAGCACTGCGCTGGCGATAACGTCGAAAAGACCTGTGGGGAATGTTTAATTCAGGTTCAGCCAGGCACGGCTCCTCTGCTAGGGCGGAGGAGCGTCCCCCCCCACCCAGCAGCTGCCAAACTTCTACAGTAAAACGATAAGAAACCATGTTTATTATCGTTTTATTGTTGAAGGAGCAAGGCCACGGGCTGTGACGAGCACAGAGGGGGAGTGCTCAGCACTCCTCTTCAGCGCGCATGTATGTTTGGCCGGCCGTCTCGGCCCGGCCAAACATACATGTCCACTAAGCTCTGTCCAACCCGGCACTGCGTTGCCGGCTTGGAGAGAACAGGCAGATGCTCCCAGTCTGCCTTTGCGCACTCTGGCTGGGCGCTTCGACCAATCATTACATTTTCTCCCCCCCTCATTCCTTGCGGGGCTCTGCCCCCACCACGTGCCGCGAGCTGCTCCTGGGTTCAGCATGACGGGTTTTCTTGAGCTGACAGAACTCCCAGTTGAATTACATTTGTCATTCCACTGCCAACGTAGTCACCATGTACACTCTACTTGGCTGCCAAGGCGGTAGTTGTACAAAGAGAAAATGATACAAAAATGAACAAACATTGGCAAAGCAAATGAGTCTTGCCAAGGCTTTCTCAATGTTTGATTTAGCTAGATTGTACAGCAGCTCCACCGGCAAGAGGGTGCCAGAATGCCCATAGAAGTGCCAACTGTAACCCCATTGCCCAGAAAAGGGGCAGAAAAAGTCCCTTTGCCCAGTGTTGTAAACACAGGGTCGGCTTTAGGGCAGTGCGAGTGGTGTGACCGGGTGCTGACCTGGATTGGGGGGGGGGGGGGGCTCTGTGTTTAGCAATAACTTATGAAACTTGTGTTTAAAAAAAACCTGCTGAAAAGTTCCTGCTGCTCCAGCCTTCAGGGAACAATTAAAATGTCAAGATACCTCTTGTGATTAATGTTCCTGCTAGGGAGAGAGACTGGAGTTTTGTCTAGAGGCAGCTTTGATTCGCCATAAAGTAGCGCAGAGGGTTAATATGCCTGCTGCAAAGAAAAGATCTATATTTTATGTGGACATCCGAGTAGATTAGTAAAGCCAGCCTTTACAAGGGCTTTGAAACAAATGAATGTATGTGAAAGGGGGGCTATGGATGGGCGAGGGGCACATTTGCAGGGTGATAGTGAGTGAATCCGAGGAGATGGTCATGGAGTGGGAGGTGCCAAAAAAAGATTGTCGCACAGGGCGCCACCAGCGCCAAAGCCGGCCCTGGCTAAACATCCGTGCATCTGAAGACCTATAGCTTTCACTAAAGTGGCAATTGGGGACCCTGCACCGAGAAAGGTAATAGTGGCAGCCGTGAAGTACTGCATGAGTACACCAGTGCGTCCCCAGGAGCAGCCTCGTAGGAGGGCATTTGAAAACATACGGGGTTCTCACATGCTTATTTCCCAGTTCACTCGATCCAGTAATATTTGAAGCAGGGCAGATTTTTAAAAAGGGTAAACTAGCGCTGTGTGAAGAAAGAAGGCAGTCAAGAATAGGATTATTAGAAGGTTAACGGCCTAATTGTGACACCAGCAATAAATAGGTCTAAAACTCTGTTGGCATCTGTTTTAGCACTAGTGTTGACTTAGAACTAAGGCAGATTGTGCGACAGTTGCCACGTGGTCTTCTGCTTTTAGTTGGTGGTCAGTGCAAGCTGCAAACCATAGAAAACTATGGCAATGTCACAAACAAATTGGAATTAGGTATTCATGTTGCATGTTATTCCCCATTTTTTTCATGCAATACAGAAAGCACCTGGCACTTAAGTTATTTGCGCCTGACACCCGGGGTCAGTAAGATTGTGGGAGTGGGAGCTTCAGATTTCCAACAAGCACACTGGCATATAATGTAAAAATACATTGTACCACAAGCAGTGTGGATGGGAGCGGCCTACGGGCAGTGAAAAGGGAGAGGAATGGGGATTGGCAGGGGTACTAAGTGAGCCAAAACACATTTTATGAAATAACCAACATTTTCGAAGTCTTTCCAAACAGAGAGAGGGAGAGAGTGCATGAGTACCTAATTATTTATCACAAAATATATTTATTGGGGGGTGTAACACTCTAAACACCCCCGCCCCCCACCCTCCACCGAAGCTACGCCGCTGCTGGTGCCTATGTTATTTGCGCCTTTTTTTGTCCCAATCTTTCATTGAGGCTTTTTGTGTTCTAAAGCCTTAGTCTGAAGGTGGTGCGACTGTTAGGTATCAGACCCTAGGCATTTAGCAATCTTAAGTCTACATACTGATGGTTTGGTCCATTAAGCACTTTTAGATAGAATGGTTCAGGGTCCCCAGAAATACCACGGGCCCCTTCCTCACCCCCAACACTCAAAGGCAGGGGTCTTCAAACTGAGGGGCGCGCCTCCCCAAGGGGGCCTAAAGTGATCCCAGGGGGTAAGCCAGGCTCTTGTCTGAAGAAGCATTATGCTGATAACAGGGCTTTGTTTTAAGCTGAAAATAATGAGCAGTGGTTGCTGCACTGTAATAGGCCATCACTAACATGTTTATATCCAAGCTGGGAGTATGTGTCAGAAGGGCTCCAAATACTCTTCAAAACCCCACCCTCACTTCTAAGCATCACACTGTGAATACCTTTACTCCTCAGTAAGGCCTACCTGACCCGAATAGTATGTTTAACATCATGTATTTGATTGCATTTTTAAAACAATGACATAAATTAACTGCAGTGTTTAAATACCTCTACACATATTTAAACATTGCCGGTTTATTAGAGTAATTGTGAAAAATTCACAGGGGAGGGGGCCCAATCATTTTATTTTCCCTGGTGGGGAGGCGCAGCAATAAAAAGTTTGAAGACTACTGCTCAAGGGGGGGAGGGGTGATGTAAGGGCCAGAGCTGCCAACCTTGGAACTGGGGAACCAAGATCAAGCCTTGGTGGGGCTCAACATCCTGTGATCCTGGGCAAATCACAAATGAATGTGTCCTTGTGTAATGCAACTGGTGCTCATGGAAAGCTTTGGGATGGAGTTTGCGATATATAAAACAGAAAAAAAATATTAAGAACTGCAACGAAAAACTGAATTCGAAAAATTGTTCGCGGAGCATGTCCTCCCAAAATGATGTCGTAGGGTAGTTGAAGTAATGGAATGGAACGCCTCCAGGTAGATGCACAGAAAGAGTGTAGGTGGGTGGTACTATGCAGAGGTAAACAGGGAGAGCACGGCTGTCTGCATCTACCAACACTGGACCTACTCTACAAAGCCATTTGCATGTGTAAGGCCACATTACACACACAAACGGCACGAGTTACTAATACAAGTCCATTGTTACTTAAAAAATGCCCCTTGCACGTGGAAATGTATTTCTTTTGTAATTATAACCCATTTGGTGTTATATGATTCAGGTGTAAATCTTCTGCCCTTGAGACCCTCACGGGTGAATAGCCGCGCTTTACAAATCCCTGAATGATTGATCGATTGATTGATTCTGATTGCGGTAGGAAGTGGGCAGTCTGATTGATTCTGATTACGGTAGGAAGTGGGCAGTCCTGGGCAGAGATTGCCTCCAGTTTTTGGAGACACCCAAAGAAATCTGCACAATCCATTCAGGAAACCACCATAGATTTACTCTTGGCAAGGATAGGAGTACATCTTTTTTTATTTTAGAGCAGTGTCTAGGAAGGAAACAGGGGTTTAGGGGGGTTTCTTTACTTGTGAAATGTTCATTCATTCATTGCATTCATTCATTCATTGTTGTGAAATGTACCCAATTAAAAGTGCAATTGGAATCATGCAGACATTTTTCTGTACTCTTGGAAATGTTTGTGAAATCTGCACTCATTCGAAGGAGCAAACACCTGGGTACAGATTTACCAATTTCTTTAAGAATCGGGCCTATAACTGTGGGCATCCACTACACATGGATACATCTGTTTAAGAGAGAGCCTGTCTTCTAGGTCACTGGCATCCTTCAAGGCCTGAAGCTGGCTGAATGGCTCAGTGAGATGAACATTCATCAAATAAAAAGTATGTAGTGATTTGCAGGTCACTGTTTGAATCCTAAAAAGGCCAATTTAGCCTTGCATCCTAACGAGGTCAGTGATGTGAATACCATTGATTGGGTAGTAGTAACGCCACTTGCAGAACGTAGATTTGCAGTGTGAGATGCTTTAAAGAAAAACAAGCTGTTATAAAAACAAGGCTGTCACTTGACTGGTGAGTAGTGTGGTCAGAAGAAGGCAACAGGCCACTTCCAATCCCTCTCCCACATTTGTGTACCTTATGCTGAATTAAGATTATAATTTATTCCCCGTTCAAAATGTGTCTGCACTTCTGACTCTCAATTCAAGAAGTACATTATATGTCATTACTGTACAACCGTGAAACCCAGTGCTTGCCCTGAGGAACTCAAAAGCGCTTGAACTTGCCAGCTCCCATTCTTTGTGCTTGCCTGACCGTGAAACTGGAATGACATTTTGTTGCCTGTCCTTCACAGCTGGGCGAGGACAGCTTCAACCGGGCCAAGCTGCTGAACGTTGGCTTTCTGGAGGCCCTGAAGGAAGTGGACTATGATTGCTTCATCTTCAGTGATGTGGACCTCATCCCCATGGACGACCGGAACCTGTACCACTGCTATGAACAGCCGCGCCACTTTGCCATCGCTATGGACAAGTTTGGATTCCGGTAAGACGCCAGTCTGTGGTATTGGTGACTGCCGGGCTAGTGAGGAAGACCATTCTGGGACATCATTTGGGCTGTGGTTGGTGGATGCCCTAGCCTCTGCTCTTCCAGGGGAGGACAGCTTGCCTTATTTAGAGATCATCACCTATCTCTCTGTTGAAAGTGTGTTTTCCTCTGCAGTAGATGCACTTTCAGCAAAGATGAATGCACTGAAGGCCACTGTGTTGTTTCCGCCCGCATTTTTTTTTTGTGCACAATGGATCTGGCAAGGGGAAATAAGTGACTTAGTCCCACCTTACTTACTACAGGGCTACTACCACTGTAACCCAGTGATGGAGGGGCTTGCAAGGTGAAGGGTTTCTGACAGCTCAGTCAACTGAGCCTCTGGTGTCAAGAACCTGGTGGTGCCCTCACCCTTAACTGAGGTGGGACAACCACAGGTTTGGAGAGGCAGGAGCTCATCCATACTCTAAACGATGCCCTTTCTACTTTCACATGAGAAAAGCGGTCATGTCTTATTTCACTCAGTTGAGATGGGATGGGTAAAGGTCAACACAGGAGAGGGTGCGTAGGATTGACTTTAGGAACCTACGACTGTCAACTTCACAACTGAAGATAGCACACTTTTAGTGGTGGATGTTTTTTAGCCAAAAAGAAGGAGATTCCCTCTCCCAAATACTTCTCTGCCATGCCATTTCTGGTTCCAGGCACCAGAGCTGATTAGCATTGAGATTTTGGATGGTAATGAGTGCTAGAAGACCAAGTACTTCCTTTTTTGGCAGCTGACTTGTCAGTCAGCTGTTGAAGTGCAGCACCTCGTACCAGTGATAGACTGTCAAAGTTAGAGATGTAAGTCTCTGTGGTAGATGTTTTCCCCTTCAATTGCTCCTGTACTATGAGTGGGAACTGCTCCAAGGAAAATTAAACTGTGGATATTCTGAGATCCAAAGGCAACATGACAAAACTTGTGTCACTTATACGTATTCTTCAGATAGGCTGCCATAGCAAGGGGCCATCTGCAGAACACACATAAAGAAAGTCACTCTCGAACTAGGAGTTTTCTTCTATCACATTGAAAGGATTTTTTTAGAATACTATGGCTTCTGTAGCGGTCGTGAACAGAAGGACCACCAGGGGAAATAACATTGCGTAGGCTGCCCTCAATTGGGAGCAACCTCTAGTGCAGTAACCAGCTAAGCAGATTATATTCATAAGAAATACCATAAAGGGACCTGCAGAGCTGTTCAAAACTGCCTGCCTACTGGGAAGAATAAACCGTGCTGTTGTCTCTCACACTTCATCATCTACCACTGCTGTGCGCTGCGTCCCATAACACGATAACTGCACCTCGGTGGTCATCACGCACGACATGGAAACACTTCCCAGATAGAATCACCAAACAACTTCCCACCCACACCCTGCATGGCATCGCTTGCAGCCCATATAGGTAAGCGCTTCAGTGCCCCTCGCACGGACAGTAAGCGCTATATAAATGCTGCAATGCGATATAATACAATACTCTGTTTTTAAATGAAGTGACTGATGGAGAGGTGGGGAGCACAACACCCTCCATTTTGTGGTGGACGTCTGTGGCTACCTACCAAGCCACTTCTTAATGAAACTTGAACTGAGCTGATTGTTTGAAGGAACTTGGAACAAGATAAGTCATCTTGAAAAAGTGGGTGCTTCTGATGTAAAACCAATAGGAGGTAAAGTGTGCGAACTGAGAAGTTGGAAAGGTACGAAGAAACATGTAGGCGATTTGTTTTAAGTTGTAGTGGTGACACCCACAAATATCCACATTGTATGCACAGATCTCTCTTGAAGATTCATAGCTTTAATAAACATTTTCTCTGCCGGGGCATTTTTCCTTCTTCTTTCTCCAGCATCTGCCCTGAGAGTCAAGATTCATTTTCAGAAATTGCAGGATACCCACCCCTTGTAGGGAGATGGAAGAGGCTGGCAATTGACACCACCAGGCAGAGGGCTGATTACCCAAACACAGAACTGTGGCAGTGACACTGATCCGCGTCTAGCAAGCACATTGCACCTTACTCTACGGAAAAAGACCCGCTCTTGGAGTTTCCGCTCTCGTAATTGTCCTTTGGACATTATAATACGAGTGTCAAGGAAGAATAATTACTGGTAGTTTAATATTAAAATATTTCCACGCTCTTTTCTTAGCAGTGGTAGGTTGTGCCCTGAGCTCTTCCTGGGCTCCCCCGGATCCCTAAAATCCGGGAAAAGGTTGTAAATTAGTTTTTTCATCTATAAAGTTCATGGAATTCCACCCACCACTCCTGCCTTGTGAAGCAGAAGGAGGCAAGATCTGCTCTGAAAATGGTTTCATCCAAGCTCCATTCACCACTGAGTGAAGTAGGGGAGCCAACAGTCTGGACCATTTCTATCAGGATAGAGGGGGAGTTTAATCTCCACGCAACTTGGAAACATGTTGTCAAATGTTCATTTTAGAACACAGATTTCCAATTTGCCGTCCAAAAAAACATAGGTTTTTCAAGGAGTTATGAAAAGCAGGAGTTATGAAAAGCAGGAGTTATTTCAATACATCAGGGTCGGCCACAGCCTCCATTAACAAGATTTCCCCATAGCAGACAATCGTGTGTGCCCACGAGGAAAACGGAATACTCAATACAACCCAATGGA
This sequence comes from Pleurodeles waltl, assembly GCF_031143425.1. Classification (NCBI taxonomy): domain Eukaryota; kingdom Metazoa; phylum Chordata; class Amphibia; order Caudata; family Salamandridae; genus Pleurodeles; species Pleurodeles waltl. The sequence goes on from NC_090443.1 coordinate 959,666,254, forward strand.
AGCCCAGCAGGCAAATATCTGGACCATAAGAGCACAACATGGCCAAACTGCATCTAAAATCACATGGAAACTGTAAAATAATCTCAGTATAAAATCCCAGATCTGGGTTTGTTGGCTTTGCTGTCCCTGTGCTTAGGGTCTTAGCCTGCCAAGTGGGATTTTCAAATATGCCACGCTTCTGGTTAGGATGCCAGACTGCCACATGGACATCCGTGCTCAAATGAGCCAAAGCAACTTGTGCCAAAGGACTGTTAATAGCACCGGGGAGTGCTCCTTGTGCCAAGGCATAGTTAGGGAATCGGCCAGGCTGGTTGCTTAGTGCGCTGGCATTTGTACAGATTATTCAATACTTCTAGGTAACAGAACCTACAGCGCTCAAGGTTTAGAAAATAGTTATGCGTTGGGTTACTCATGCTGTAACAAAACAAATATTTATGCCAGTACTCACAATTGCTTTGCCTGTTTATTGCTTCAGTATACAAAGCATCATTGCCATGCTAGTATCCACATTGCCTCTTAATTGCAGTCCCAGAGACTGCATTGACCATTTCCTCCACTATGTTAAGCACAAGTTGTAGGGAAACGTCCTGAACAATGAGGTCTAAACCACTACTTGCCTGAACCACTACTGCTAATCAACTAAAAAGTCTCTACAACGAAGTACTGAACAGCTACTGTCTAAACAACGATTTTGCCTGAATAACGATTGCCTGAACAACAAATGTTAAGGTAAGTTTTTTTTTTTTGGTTTATTAGTTGTTCAGAATTTATATATATATATATATATAATATATATATATATATATATATATATATATATATATATATATATATAATATATATATATATATATACATATCAGTTGCTTAGAATTTATATATATATATAACATATATATATATAAGTTGTTTAGAATTTATATATATATGTATATAGATCAGTTGTTTAGAATATATATATATATGTAAATTCTAAACAACTAATAAACCATAAAAAAAAGAAAAACTTAAATTAAAATTTGTTGTTCAGGCAATTGTTATTCAGGCAAAATCGTTGTTTAGACAGTAGTTGTTCAGTACTTCGTTGTAGAGACTTTTTAGTTGTTTAGCAGTTGTGGTTTAGGCTATCGTTGTTTAGGACCTAGTTGTTCCATCACATATTCCAAGTTGTATACCTATTTCCGTAATAACCTTAGTATATGAAGATTTAAATGGTTACATCTATTGTTCCAATGGTAAAGCATTATTTCCATGCCTCTACCCACAAAAGGCCAGTATATAAATCAATACAATGCTTATATCCAGAATTCCCATTACATAAAGCTCTGTGTCATAGTTGTATGTCAGAATATCGAGGATACAATTATTGATCTGGTAAAATAGTGTGGTGCTGTAGTAAATGTCAGGATTTGAGAGTCGCAAAAAGGAACACTTATAAAGTGTAATCACAGATGTTAATCACAATATAAATCATTTTTTGATGGTGTTATACTCAGCTTTTGGATTTCTAGTGAGTTCTCAGTTTATTTTACTGTGCGAAAAGTGTTGACCCACTCTGCTGGGATTTGATGAACCATGTTTGAGAGAAATCAGTTTTCCCTTATAATTTTCTCATAGTTTATAGCAGGTGCTCCAGAAGCTAAAATGAGAGCACATTTTCTATAGGTTTGCACTATCTTTGTAGGCCATGAGATATTCTGAGTAAAACATGTACTTCCAACACCAGCAACCTGTTAGTTAATTATCCAATGTTCTACCACAGCTCCCCACATTTTTCTGATCAATAACTTGAGTGCCAACATTCCGTATTCATACCAACAATGTTGCCCACCTGAAGCCATCTTGATGGAATCAAAGCTGAAAAACGTAAGGCATTTCCTTTGCAAGTTAATAAAATGAGGGGTTCTTCTGTCATAGAAATTATAGTTAGTGCTATAGAAAGCTAAAATGACAACACATTTTCTATAAGCTCTCAAATATCTTCCTCATCAGTTTCAGTAAAACATTCTGAATTGCAGAGAGAAACGTGTAATTCCTACACCAGCAGCAGTCTTTCACTTTTAACTCCCTGGTAATCAACTGCATCGTGACCAAAGAGTTCTAATGAACTAGAGTGCTAGCAATTTTTATTCAAGACAAAACCGAAGCACTCCTGAGTGCCATTGTGTTGGAATAGGAACTGTTGAATTTAAAGCCTTTCCTGAAGAGCAGGCTGGAGTAAATGAACATTGAGATGTTATTGCAGACTTTAAATATTTTTATTAATTTGAGGCATAATATATTTTTTAAGGTGCTAAAGCTAGTTAGAGAGAAACATCGGTTAAGTACAGCATACCCTTTGTTCATCTGTTTACTCTGCATATCCATTTTCTCATTTAACAGTTCCATAAGTTCATAATTTTAAAATAGTAATTATTTTGGTAAACATACATACACACGCACATACACACACACACACACACACACACACACATAGAGTAACTGAAAAAACAAAGGTTACAGGGACATTATAGTTAGGAAATAAAATTTTAAAAAGAACATCAAAATTTATTGAAAAAAAGCAGAGGTTACTGGAAAATTTTAGTTAGGCTCAGATTTTACACACACCAAAACAGTGAAAGTCAGCAGTTATTCTTACCTGACCTAACTATAACTTACGCCTCTGCAATGCACTGCTTATGACTCTCAGAAGCAACTGCCCTGTCCACCAAGCACCTTGGGATCCAGGATCACTGAATCACCCCTCCTAAGGGTCCGCCATCGGGTGCAACAAGAATCTGCTTCCACTGTATATCTAGGCAGAATGGCATGAAACTCTGTATATGCTACACAGTGCACAAAGCAGCAACAACACACGCCTTAAGGCATTTCAGGTTACCATGCCCAGAAAACTCCCTGTCTTCTAAACAAGGGTGTCTCTTACATTATCTGTGTAAGATGTTCTCTTTGTGTTGTAATGCTCGCTTACATACATTTATGATAGAGTTCATTGCATGTCTTAGCATCTTGCATCACAATAATCGCCCTTGAGGAAAGCAATAGCGTATCATGTTAATAGCACATCATACTCAAACATTAATGTCTCCTCCTATGGAATTTTATCTAATTTTTGGATGGGAGCTTCAGCATCTTGGCAGGTAGGAGTATAATTTACTTAAAAACTGTATTTACAGAGTGCAGTCATAGCCACAGTGGCAGAAGTATTTGATTGCCCTTGAGCTTTATTGATGTTCCAGTCCATTATCCCTCTTTTATCAATATTGATGCTATTACCCCAAAATGTATTCTTCTATGCAGGGTCTCAAACACAGCATTCAATCTTGCAAAAGTAGTGAATCATTATCATATCTTGATTTTATGTGGAGAGTCCCTTAGTTTCAACCAGGGGATGAACTTTGTCTTCTTTTATTTCATTGCCACCCGCTCAATAGTTGTCACAAATAGAAGTCAACAGTGGTGAGAGCAGGCAATGATGCATTTATACATGGAAGGTTTTTGCTTCTTGAGAAGATCTAGTTGGTATTTTGTTTTTTGCCTGTAGATAACACTTCTCTCTGACAACCGGTGAGGTAGGCACTGATTATCCTAAATATTGACAACCGGTTGACTTGTAAATTGTTTGTCCATTGCAGGTTGCCATATGCAGGATACTTTGGTGGAGTATCTGGCTTGAGCAGGACTCAGTTCATGAAGATCAATGGCTTCCCGAATGAGTACTGGGGCTGGGGTGGAGAAGATGACGACATCTATAACAGGTGAGTGAGCAGGTGGCGAATACAGAAGCCCAGTAAGTTGGGGGATAACTTCTTTCAATAACACATTCTTGTCCGAGAGCATTTGCTATTATGGATGTATCTAGCCACAATCTGCATTGCTCCCGAACTCGAGATGAGCTATATAAGTAGCCCTCCATACATACATCCATACACTGCACATAATTGTGCCCTCTACGTTTTTAGTAAGAGGGAGTGTCTACAAATACTAGAGCGTATGATGTGTCTACAATGTGGGCCACAAGTGCATCCATGAGTGCTACTGCATCTTCCCCATCACAGCTGGGAATGGTGGTCTATCATTTTGCAATGAGGACACGCCCCATTACAACTCTATCCAAGTTAGAGGCTATGAGAGACAAGATTGACATGCAGTGTACCATTATCACTATACAACACTGCATGTTGTTTATAACACCCTCGCCCTCTTCGTGTTCTTGGTGTTGGGAGCATGTTTATTCATCCTCCATGTCAAAGTGGCAGAGTTGGAGTTAGGGGGCGGAGTTTGCCATGCTCCTGATGAGACGTGTACTCTTAGAGCCAAAAGCGCAACTACGAGTGGTGCAGCTGGAGCAGTGCACTGGGGCCCAGAGGTGGGAGGGGACCCAACTACAAAATCCCTTTGAACCCTGAGAGGGCTCCTAAATAAATACACTGACGTTCCAAAGGTGAACAAGCATTAAAGATTACCTAAAAGTTTGTTTTTTATCTTTTGAAATTTGCTGTGTGTTCTCAGACAGAGGTCGAATGTCAGCCTAATCTTCTGACAAATTGATGCTTATTCTTTTAACATTAAGAATGGTGTTTACTCTTCTTTTGCTTACTGCAAAGTGTGAGGATTCTGTAAAGTGAACAATGTGAAAACCTTGCTGGTGTGATGTCAGCCTAGTGAAGGGGCTCAGTTATTTTGCTTGCATTAGGTCCCACTGCAAACTATCTACACCACTGCTTAGAGCTCTGGCGCTTCTCCATTTTGAGGTGCTCATTCGGCAGGAGATGATGAGCCACCATCCGATAGTGGAGCTAGGTAGAGGAGTCTCTTTGGATGCAGAGACATAAGCAGTGAATTGCAATTCTGAGACTGGAGAAGCACAGCCGGGCATTGTCCAGTCACCCTAGCTTATAATTAAGAGATGAGGGATAGTGGGAACACCCTGAGAAGGACCGGCCACCTTCCTTGCTCCTCTTTTCTGCTTTTGTGGCTGTTGCAAGGAAGACTGCATGGAAAGTAGCACTATGAGAAACATGAGAGTGGGTTCCCCGAGAAGGAACACGGCCCAGCCACAGAGTTACTAACTGATCAATGTGAGCCCCATTGATGCAGGACCCGCCTCTTGATGATCCTATCTGCCAAGGGTATACCTGAGGTGCAATATTTTTGTCCCTATTCATCACAAAGTAGTGCCGCGCAACATTGGCCCTGAATGACGACAGAGGTAAGGCCAAGAGAGGGAAGTCAGATTTTCTTTCAGCTAAGGCACTTAGGGGGTCATTATGACCCCGGCGATCGGAGATAATGTGGCGGTAGTACAGCCAATAGGCTGGCGGTACTCACCGCCACATTATGACACAGGCAGGTTGGCTGAAGCTAACCCGCCAATGTACCATTCCGACTGCCATGGGTGTAGCAGCTGCCGGGCTGGAGATAACAATCTCCAGCCTGGCAGCCGCTATTGTAACACCGGTAGTATCATGACCCTGAATACCGCCATGGTTTCCGTGGTGTTCGTAACGCCACAAAAACCATGGCGGTAGGACCTAACAGTGACAGGGAATTCTTTCCCGGTCACTGATAGGAGGCCCCCTGCTCCCCCAAAACTCCCCAGATGCCCCCACCCCTCCCTTCATCCACGCTTGCCCCCTTCCAACCTCCCCCCATACACACACACACAGGCAGACACACACTCATTCACACAGACATACATGCATACATACATGCATGCATCCATTCATTTACGCACACATCCGTACTGCACACATACACGCATGCATCCATTCATTCATGCACACATCCGTGCACACATTCACACAGACACACATACACATTTCTATTCATACACACACTCACACACACGCATACACACACGCAAACAACACTACACACACACTCGCATTCACGCACACACTCACACATACATGCACACACACACAACACCCCTCCCCTGTCGGAAACCAGACTTACCTGCATCCAGGGGGTCTTCCGGCAGGGCAGGGGACGGGACGGGGCGCTGCTATCGCCAGCAGCGCCTGCCAGCAGAACACCGCCTGGCCGTATTATTTTTCATAATACGGCTGGTGGCAGTCTACTGGTGTGGCGCTACTGGTGGTAGCTGCGCCACCTTACCACCATCCGCCAGTATGGCCACAGCTGGATTTCCCCCCTTCTTGTGGCGGAAATCCGGCTGTGGTCATAATTTGGCGAACGGATGGTAGCTGCGGCGACAGTCTTTGGGCGGCCGTCGCTGTGGCGGTAGGCGGCATTTACCGCCATTATTGTAATGAGGACCTTAGTCCCGCAGTAGAGAGTGAGAAAGCCCCAACTGTAATAGGTCGCAGATGCCATATACAGGCTCACTCCTTGATTCTAGAAACCTTTGTGACTTACAGGACATCACAAGGAGTACTGAAAAATGAGTAACCTCGGTAGATGAGACTTTGACTTTATTGACAATGGAAAAGCGTATGCATACTGCAGACGTTTGAGTACACGGACTGTCAACGAAGGTCATACAAATGAAATCCTCAGTGGCAGAAGTAAAGCTACTGTAAGGTAACGGTAAGGGTGGATTCAGAAGCCGTGGAAGCACTGCTTTTATCCGCCGGGATCCAAGGTACAGATCTTGAAGAACCTGTCAAGGGCAGCAAATCAGCTGGGAGAAAAAGTAGCAAGTTGAAAAAGAAGGCATCTGAGGGTGCTTCTTAGCGACAACAGGAACACACTACAGTAAAGGTAGGTAGCCGCAAGAGAATATAAGAAATACCTTACATGTGGAAGCCACTCTTCTCATCCTGCTAAATGAAGGCTCTCATACTAGGGTATGACGCATATTTTGCGCAGGTGGAAGCTCCAAGTTCATTCGTAGAGGCACGGTCCAGGTTAGAGACTGGGCTGGATCATGGTGGTAGGCTCATTCCTTTCACTGAAGAGTTTCTTCTTCATTAGTCTGAGTTTAATTGTTGGTCAGTAGCGAGACCGAGGATATGCATGTTACTCTTTGCTTGAAATATGGAGCCTAAAGTTGTTGACTTTTCCGGTATGGTAGATGAGTATTGTGGTCAGAATACTGTTTGACATAAATATTGTATCTTAACTGTTGTTTACCAAAGTATTGTCTCAGTGGAGTTAATAATAGAAAACCTACACCCAAAGAGATGATATCTTTCTAAACTATATTTAAGCACAGAATGTATGCCAAATAATATTTCTGCCTACGATGTACTGACATACTTCCAGTTTTTCCATACTTTTTTGCTCCACCTCCCTTCTCCTTTAGCCTTCCTTACGTATCGCCAGTGCGGTGATGGTTTGCTAACAGGAGATTGTTGCAGAGATGCATAACCGATGATTTGTTTACAGTTGTATGTTAAATGAATGACAATTATTAGCCTAAAAATAAAAGTGGTACACTTGTTAATCTTGTTAAGAACGTATTTGTCAAGTGCTACAAACCTGACTAGTTAATCCAATCACTTGAGTGCGAACAATAAATAGGTGACAATTAGAAAAAAATTACCTTTCGGCATTCTAAATGCATGCATGACGGACTTCACTTCCCTGCTGATAGACAATGCAAAATCACGTGGATTCACCACTGACACAGATCCTTCCTGAAAATAAGAACAACATAGTGCCTGTGCTACCATCTGATAAACGTGAAACCTTTCCTGCCTGAAAAATGATTTCAGGACAGCAGTGCTTAATTTGAGCCGGTGGTTTCCGGTTCTCGGCACAGCACTTTATTGCAAACACGGGCTCTTATGACAGCCTACCACACGGTGGCAATGTTTGTCTAATTTTGTGAGGAATGATACAACAGTAGTTTAATAATCAAATATCCATGAAATTCACTAATACCTGCTGCCCAAACTATAAAAATAGCTTGGACGGCATGTATTAGTCAATTTTAATGTATATTTAAAGTCTCAATTGTTACACTTGTATGAGTGTGATGGTTAGTTGTGATGGAACTGTCATTGGTAGCGCTAGTGAGGACAATGGGTGTTGCAAACTGCAGTGGCCTCCTGTCAAGGGCACTGGCACTTATTTATTTTTTTTACAAATGAATCACTGCAAGCCAGTAATCCAAGCCGTAGTCCTTTCTCATTGAGATGCCATCAGCGCTGCTCAAAGGCCTGTTGACAACACTTTCACCTCCAGAAGGGAGACCTACACACTACCCCACATATGTTAGAGGACCTAAAGATGTTCAACCACAACCATATCATCCCAACACTGACCGAAATACATTGACTCTACCTCCAAGCCCAAATCCTCTTGCAGGCCAGCTCTATATTATACAAGGGAATGACAAATGGCTTCGCCAAAAACCTATAGAAATCAGGCTGCCTTCATCATATATCCAACTAGGATCTGCAGCAAATGCGTCTACCCTCCCGCAATTCAGAAGGGAACTGAAGACATACCTTTTGAGGGAGCATTATCTCCAGGGCCAGACTGGCCTTTAGAGCAAGGAGCAAAGGATGGCTTTGACAGGATAGTGTGTGGACCGGTATTTTGGCTGTGTGTCAGCCATTTTTTTTACTGTATATGGGCCTGTTTTATGGTCTGATGGGAAAGTTGTTGTTGATGGTTTGGCCGACATTAAAACAAACATTGCTTGCAGCAAGCTCAAATCTACGTACATTTCCACCCCAGACAAATACTTATATGGTGTGCCTTTACAAGTTCAAAAGTGCCCCCATTTGCAAACATGGGCCACTTTTTTTTAGCTATCTGATTCACTAATGGGAATCAATTTTACTTTGGTGCCCGGGCCTATTTTCCTTCCCAGACTTCCTTAGACGAACGTGCACCCCCCTGAATATTCTGCTGCATTTTAAGTGGTCACGAGTTGTGTATTAGGGCCTGTGCCCTCTGTTTAGGGTTCTGCTGCTCCGGAGCGTGGCTAGGGCTGTACACACATTGTTACATATACAGGGGCGTAGCTTGGTCGGGATGATTGGTGGGTTGAGCTTCAGATTTCCCAACAATCACGCCGGGACATCTTGTTAAAACACACAATACAGGAAACAGGACATGAGGGGGGCTCATGGGGCAGTGGAAAGAGAGAGGAGTGTGGATTTTAGGGGTACATAAAATGCAATAGTTTTCAAACTAATCAACTTTTTTAATGCTTTCAAAACATAGATCAGATGGAGTCTGCGTGTATTTGTCAGTGTGGCCATGTAAAAATCCCAGGTGAAATCCGACAGACACCTCACATTACCCACTGAAAGCACCTCTACCAAATTATTTACTACGGAATGCATTGTTAGGGGATTGGAACACTCCAAACACCCCCCTACGTCCCTGCACATACATGGATGCATTGCTAATGTAGACGGGCCTTCCCCTGGTCCACGAACGCTCGCATCCCCCCAGGTGCGCCTCCGAGTCCCAGGCAGGACAGTGAAAAACGATGGCAGAGCCGCGGGTGACGGACAGCTGACGGCGTGCACAGACCGCTGCCTCAGCGGCTGCTGACGGGCCTCCCTGGTCGGAAGCACGTTCCTGTTACAGCTCTAGACGCGCGCAAAGCATTAGCCAGGTGGCCTGACGAGAAAGAGGCGGGAGCCACCGATGCAGGTAACTTTGACAAATGTCCTTTGTCATTGCCGCTCTGGCACTGCTCGTCCTTCCTGATGGCACGTCGCACCTGTCACCGAGCTTGCATCCGTGTACTCGGATCTTTTTTATTTTGATCCTTGCTGTCTCGCTCACACCATTAGATTGTTTCTCTTCATGTTACAGAGAGACACTGGGGCTTAAAGCAGTCTGGGTTACCTCATAATTCGCATTGTAACAGTCCCAATCGCTTCATAAACCACTCATTTAACTCATAAAGCACCTTGAAGCAGACGTATTTACATCTGAAACCGCCTTGAAGCAGCATCATTTACATCCCATGCTTGCAGCAGTCTCATTTACACCCTAAACAGCTTCGTGGCAGCCCAATTTCCCCATAAACCTCTTTGAACAGTCATTTACACCATAAACCACTTTGAAGGAGACTCATTTTACATCATGAGCTGCTTTGAAGCAGAATGATTGACGTCATAAGCCGCGTTGAAGCAGACTCGTTTACATGATAAACCACCTCGTAGAAGCCTCATGTGCCCATACACCTCCATGAAACAGACTGCTTACCTCAAAAACCGCTTTGTAAAAGTCTCATTTACCACATAAACCACATTAACCTATCACAGTATGTGGTAGCAGAAGTAGCTGTTGTGTTAGAATCTTGTGTCGGTTGTCGTTACAGTTGTGTGTCACTCCCAGTATACAGAGAACTGTCGATAGAGAACATCAACCATACAATGGCATCCATAATTGTGAGAAGTCTAGTGGTAGGCCACGGGACTGGAAGATCTAGTAAGGTGACTGACCACGCGTCCTAGATTTGCTGGCGCTGTACACGTTTTCCACAGTTTATCCCCAAAAATGTCAGTAAATTTAGCACATGTACCAGTTTATATAGAGGTCTGACTAAACTGCAAGTGATGCAAGTGTTCATGGGGTTCCGTGCAGAATTAATGAGCAGAAAGATGTGAGTTACCCAGATGATGCTGTGTGCAAAAGATGCATTTTAGTCCCTTAGTCTGTGTTTTCTATGTACTTGATTTTTGTAAATTAAGCTATTTTGTGCTCCTTGGGCTATGGGAATTTGTTGTTCTACTTCTATGTTTGTGGGATATCTTGATTTTTTATTATTCAAGATCTAGTTATTCTAGATCTGAGCCCCTAATTTAATCAAGGTTTGTACTGAATTTGGGGGCCCAGTAGAGCCAGAAACACAACCCTCCGCCTGGTGGGGCAGGGATTTAGGATCTGCAAATTTGGATGCTGCCATTCACGCCCCTGCAGTACAGCAATTTGCAAACGTGGAATGGGAAATGGCCAGAGACTGCACATGTGTGAAGGCTAGGTGACCCAATACTCCCTAAAAGCCGCCCCAGGGTGGAGCACAATTGTTGTGGGGCTGCTTTTCCATATTTCCACCTGCCTAAAAGTGGCTTGACATAGGTGGATACGTTGGCAGTGAGGTGCTGCTCATTTCTGCTGGTAATCTATCACAACTAGGCAGGGAAGTGCTGCTTATTTCTGCTGGTAATGTGTCACAACTAGGAAGTGAAGTGCTGCTCATATCTGCTGGTAATTTATCACAACTAGGAGGTGGAGAGCTGCTCATCTCTGCTGGTAATGTATCACAACTAGGCGGTGAATGTGAAAGAGATTACAAGCCCTCTGACAACCGCAGGGATTCGTCTGCCCCAGTCAGGCCCGCAGACTTTGAGGAGCAGACCAATCAAAGTACTCAAGGGGCAATAAAGAGAATACAATTTAATAGAATATGAATATAAATGTGTCAAAAACAGTCATAGATGCAATCAAAATATAGGCATGTGAAAGGCAATCCTTGGCTATTCCCCAGCTCTCTTATTTTAAAACCTAGCAGCTTCCCCCAAAGAAGCCCTCCCCTGAATCTTTCTGGCACAGTGGACTGCCTAATTGATGTTTTGACCAGCACAGGTCTTTTCAAAAGCACCACTGCTGTGCCTTGGTGATGTGAAGCAACCAGGATCACTAGGAGATGATTTACTCTTAAAATGATAACAGAAGATGCTCCATATTGTCAGCCAACCACCTCCCGTCTGTGCTTGGTGTACCTCCAAAATTCAAAGCCACTCTGGAACACTGTTAAAGTCTGATCAGTCCAGCATGGCTTTGACATTCCTCATTTCTAGATCTCTACATCCAGTGAGACCAGAGCAACTGCCTTGGGAAACATGCAGGATACTCCATCTTTCATATCACACTTGGCAGGTTGCTGCTGCCACCAGAAACTCATCCACTAGGCCTCCGTGAAAAGCCAACTTAATAAAAGTTCACAGCTGGTCTCTAAGTTAGGAAGGTCTTAGGTCTGGAGGCAGGGTGAAGATTGCCATTTCTACCAGTTCCATAATTGATTGGTAGGGGTAGAAGTGGAGGTTGGCACTGCGATAGGACCAGCTGGAATTATGTCTTAAATAGGCTAAAATAGTCAATCAATCAGTCGATCAGATATTTGTATAGCGTGGCTCATCACCCGGTCAGCATTTGAACCGGCCTAACCTCTGTCTAGAATGGGTTTGTTGTTACTCTTCAGGGACTGAACCAATATTTTATCACAAGTTCAGTGACATCCCTCATTTTCTTTTAGGTCTTGCCTTACCCAAAATCTTTTGATGTTACTAAAAATATATGTATGATATTTGCTTCGTTATCTGAACTTTCAGCCAGCCTTCTTCAGCATTTGGTCTGTTGTGTTAGTTACATTTTAATTCCGCTTACTACTGTATGCAACATCGGGCAGTGGGTCAGCCCATTTCAACCACTGGCTAACTTCACTGTGAGGGCATCCTGACATTTCACAAGGGGTACATCCACAAACAGTCGGTGCCAGGGACTACGATGGCAATGTGCTTTTCAAAAATATTTTAGCTTTTAGCCATTTGTTTTTGATTAACAAGGGTATACTAGTTTTCACAACAACGAAGTTTGGCGAAGAACATGGCAAATCTAAACAAACATTGGCAAACCTAAAAGGCTAGCAGCCAGTGCTTGTTTCTTTGATGGAAAGGCAGTTCAGAGTTATCCTTGGAAATATTGCTTCAGCCACGAGGGATAGCTGGGATTCTGCCAGTGAGAGGTTCAGACCTATCAAGAGCCTTTTTTAATAGGCTTGTCAATGTGTTTCGCCTCGCTTCATAGCCTCGTTCTCATGGGGATCTCAACCTTTGTCATGCCTTTTTGTTGCATTTTCCGTTTTCTTACTGTAGTCCTGGTGCTGACTCTCCTCTCATTCCCTCCTCCCATCCTTTTACTGCTTCTGCCCCATTTTTTCTGGCTATGTCACACAGAGGACATGACAGATGGTGTGACTAGCAGAAGCGTAAAGCGTTTCGGCGCGTTCTACCAGCCTCTGGGCTTCGGGACTAGGAAAGGCTGTTCATGTGAAGACATTGGACAAACTTTTTAGCACTTCTGTTGATCATTTCTGACACCTCAACACCACTCCAGATGGCATCTTTTCAGGCCTAAGGCTACACTACTATCATAATACTTCCCAAAATATTGGACGGTCCACAGGGAGTTCTCATTGCTGCAAGACTCAATACTAGCACACGTCTCCCGCAGTCTCTTTCTCATCCCTGCCACTGTGGTTGCGTCTCCATCTCTGGAGACCCAGGGAGAAGAGTGGGCTGGCCAAAAGCAAATGTGTTGGTAGCTGCTGCCAAATCAGAAGACCCAAGAGGCAATTTCCACTAAGTGATCTTTCCAAAGACAGATTGTTGACTGCATCCAGGCTTCCGCTAGGAGGGGTGGAAAGGCACTGTCGCTTTTAATAGAATGTGATTCTGTGGTTCTGGAGAGCAGAGAGTGCTGCTCTGAAAGTCTGGTCTTTCCTGCTACGTCTCCTGAGCCCTTCACTGGTGCCACCTGTTGACAGAGCCTCATCACCCTGGACTTCCACAAACTTAGCTGCTTTCTACTATCTGGAGCTTCATGCCCTCCAAAACACTACTTATGCCTGATCCCAGGAATCTTTCTGTAGCTTAACCAGGTCAGCATGGTGCACGAAACCTGGCTTTTCTCTCCCATGAAGCCTGCTCTTTCTCGCACCTCCATAACCCTCGGCTATCCCTCCCATATGCAGAGGCTCCCTTATGCCTTTGACTAAGGTCCCATGACCCTGGTTACTTTCCTCTTTTCACAGCACCAGTGCTTAATTTGTAAAATAAAACGTGCCGGGCCCAAAGTTTTGTTGAGCAGTTGCCGAGCAGTCCACGTCTGGCACTGTTGACTGCTGGGGGTGCGGAGTAAGAAAGCTGCATGGTTTTGATTCACCTAATGCCTCTTTCATCCACAACCAGACACTCCCTGTCTCTTTACTCCACTTTTCAGGTTGGTTCTCATCCCTGATTTCTTTCTTTGTCACTGCTTCCCCGGCCAGGGAAAAATATGCACCGTCCCCAAAAATGAGTACCAGTGGCCCCCATCTGCAACCACCGGCTCAAATTCAGCACTGCCTGAGCCTCATTTTACCAAAAGCAGGCTTTGCTATCCAGTGATTCTATTAGAAGCCTTTGCCTTCTCGTTTTAAAACTTTCCTCTCCCGCAGGATAGGGAACCTGTCAATCACTTCCGTGAACAAGAGCATCCTCCCTCTTTCCCCTTGAGTCATTACTTACTCCGTCTCCTCCCCAAACCATGGCATACTCTCCTCCCACGTGACACATGGCTTTCTGTCACATGCTTCACAGTACCCTGTCCACTCTCCAATCTGCCTCAAAGCACCTCTTTCTCAAAAGTCATGTTATCCCTTGTTCTTTTTTAAATTAATATTGTTATTTAATTGTTACAACAGAAAAACATTTCGTTTACACATGTTGTGCAAGAGCACATTCTTGTCGGTATATAGAACATTAGCAGGACCCTTTGACTTACCTAAACCAACTTGGTGTCCAATGTTGAAGAACAAAGCATAGGTAAATATTATTATAACAGCATGAACTAATAACATAGAAGTAACATGTGGGGTTAACTGTGAATATTTATATATATTTCCACAGTGTGGTGGAAGGCTGAGAGGCGAACCATGGTTGGTTTCAAGCAGCAGGATATAGTTTTTCAGATTTAGTTTGAGCTCCACCATAGAGGGTCCGCACTGGGTTTCCAGTGCATGCATCCTAGCAGGTGGAATATTGACATTTGGATGCCCCACAGGATGCCTTCCTCTCTCAATCCAGGGCATCTCTGCCTCCATGAACCAGAACAGCGTTCTCACCCCAGGCCAGCTTCTCGTTGACAGACCTGGTCACAGCTCCTTCCATACAATGACATATGGTACTCCCATCCTTCTCTACCAGGTGCCAGGGCTTCTCATCTTCTCTTCCACAAGCCACAGGACTTTCCATCCTTCCACCCAAGCTCATGAGCCAGGGCAACCTCTTCTCTAACACTTGAACCACGGCACTTGCTTCCACTCCCAGCTGCCTGGTTTCCGCTCCTTAAAAAGCCTGTGTGTCCATCTCACATCAGCCAGACCTCTGATCCAACAAGAGGAAGCGCCTCCCAAATACAGGAAAGTGTGTTGTACTTGGCAAAGTGTTAGTAACCTTCAGAATAACTAGCAACCCATACGCTTGAGCCCATAAAGTGAAAACTCCATTAGATGAAGTAACGTTAGATAGGAGGTGTTTGCCTGGTTTGTGTACCTCCCTCCAAGTAACTAGACCCATGCCCTGCAACTATTCACTGCCAGGGAAGCGTGCCAGCGCCGCACCTGTTCAGTAACTAACTTCTACACATGCTGAACAGCAGCCACAGTGGTGAACAACTTGGCTAAAACAGATTGCTAAAGCTAAAAGCTCTTGTATAGGTGCTAGCTATTGGGGTTGCCAATGCTTGTTGGTTTTTGGAAGTATTTCTCCTGGCACAGTACTGTATTCCTGATGTTATTTCTCTTCCTAGCACATTTATTCGCAGGTTTTTGTTCTCCTGCCGGTGTCATTACGTCATTCAACACATTCCAGTAGCCAATATTTCTGCTTGAGGTATGCTAGGCGCACAATACCATGATGTAATGTTGAATGTGGACACGTTTCTCTCTGAGTGATCTCTCGTTTCCTCTGCACATCCCGTGGGCCTGTGTCCCCCGCAAGATCCCTCTGCGTCACCTCCTGGAGAGAAAGTGCCCACATTCACTCCCACCAAGTAACAGGCTTTACAGCCGCAGTTTTCTCTCCACCTCCGATACGGGGTGGTACAAGCTGTGATTACTATTGACATAAGATATTGATTTCCACCATCAACCAAAGGGCTTCTGTTGGCAAACCCCCACACCTCTGCACTGTAGGGCCATTCGGAACAACTGATTTTTGGGATCGATCCCCAAACTTTTTGTAAAATCCTAGCATTGACCCTCTGGTGCATATAAACTAAAGTCAGCTTTTTCTATGCTCAGTCCGCAGGCCAAGCTGCGGAATTTTAAACCAAAATAATCCTGCAGAATTACATGTGCTCTGGATAAAGAATATGTCACCAGGGTTTTTGTTCAGGTTACTTTAGCACTGTCATTGTAGCAGCTGCATTGATATACCCATCGTGCCTGCTGCAAAAAAATAAATAACATGATACCAACATGCAGATCAAACATTTGAAACTTAAAGTAAAATATCTGCATAAAGTACTGTTTGCAACACAAAAACATCCTTTTAAAAAACAGCGTCCCCGTTTCACTTTTTAATACGAAAATCCTTCAGGCAAGGGGATGCCATTATAGTCTACTGGATTTATGGCACATTTCATGAGTAATTTCATGGCATGCCGCACAATTGATGGGGAGACAGGGATGCCTCTCATTGCGCACACGGAGGAACTTGTATCCACGTTTACGGCATAGGCAGGAACTGTAGATTCTCGTAGCAGCCGCAGAGCATAGGTAGGAACTTCAGACTCTCGTAGCAGGCGCAGAGCATAGGCAGGAGCTTCATACTCTCATAGCAGCCGCAGAGGATAGGCAGGAACTTTAGATTCTCATAGCAGCCGCAGAGCATAGGCAGGAACTTCAAGCTCTCATAGTAGCTGCAGAGCATAGGCAGGAACTTTAGATTCTCATAGCAGCCGCAGAGCATAGGCAGGAACTTCAGGCTCTCATAGCAGCCACAGATCACAGGCAGGATGTTCAGGCTCTCACAGCAGTCGCAGAGCTTAAGCAGGAACTTCAGGCTCTCATAGCAGCCGCAGAGCGTAGGCAGGAACTTTAGATTCTCATAGCAGCTGCGGAGCATAGGTAGGAACATCAGTCTCTCTTAGTTTTGGCAGAGCGTAGGCAGGAATTTCAGACTCTCATAGCAGACGCATAACACCGGCTGGAACCTTGAACTTCTCACAGCACATTTATAGGCAGAAACCTTAGGGACATATTTAAGAAAAGTGGCGCTGCATCCCCTGCAGTGCCACTTTTCTAGTGCCCCTTAGCACCCCCGTACCGCCAACATGTGTGTGCCGTATTTAATATACGGTGCACCATGGCACAGGGTAGATACAATAGTATCTACATTTTTGGCGCTATTGATGTACTTTGCAAAAAGTTTGGCGCTAGTCTTGCAAAGTACCTAGAGGCCATTTTAATAAATGGTGCTCCTCCTTTTAACGCCTGCTCAGAGCATGCGTTAAAAAATGCAGCAAAAAATGCCTAGTGGAATCTCTTAGATTTCACTGCACCATTTTTGCGGTCCCCTAGCAGGGTAACGCCCCCCTTGCGCACATTATGCATGACACCTGTATAATGTGGCGCAAAGTGTCACAAAGTGGCGCAATGCATGCATTGTGCCAGTCTGTTAATATGGTGTGCGATTGTTTAAGCCTAACGCCACATTAGTGTAGAAAAAAGACACTTATGTGGCGCTAGAGCTTCTTAAATCTGGGCCTTGGACTCTCATAGGAAACGCATATCATAAGTAGAAACCTCAGACTCTCATACAAGACGCATATCATAGAACGGAACTTCAGCCTCTCATAGCATATGCATAGGATAGACAGAAACGTTAGACTTTCACAGCAGATGCATAGTATAGGCAGACACTTCAGACTCTCATAGCAGTTACATAACATTGGTATGGGCAGGGGCTTCAGACTCTCATAGCAGTCACAAAGACATAGGCAGGGGCTTCAGACTTTCATAGCAGTAACAAAGACATAGGCAGGAGCTTCAGACTTTCATAGCAGATGCACAGCATAGGAATAGGCCGGAATTCAGACTCTCTTTGCAGACACTTAGCATAGGCAGTAACTTCAGAATCTCATAGCAGATGCATAGCCTAGGCAGAACCTTCAGACCCTTATGGCAGATGAATAGCAGAGCAGGGCTTTGAGACCCTCGTAGCAGATGCATAGCCTAGGCAGGGCTTTCACAGCCTCATAGCGGACGCATAGCCTAAGCAGGTCTTTCGGACCCTCATAGCAGAAGCATACCCTGGGCAGGACTTTCGAACCCTCCTAGCAGACGCATAGCCTCGGCAGGACTTTCAGACCCCCATAGCAGATGCATAGCCTAGACAGGGCCTTCAGACCCTCATAGCAGACGCATAGCGGCTACCATTCTGTATTGTTGATATCAATCTCTCCCAGGCCGAACATTCTCCCCCGCATGCCCACTCACACTCCTCCTAGTCACAGCCTTCTCTCACCTCTCTCGCTCTGAGCACCGAAATGTGCTGGAATAGGTAGTCATGATAGGGGACGTCCAATATACACGATGCTCCTGTGAAGCGGCAGCTTACTAAAGTGCCACGGGAACCTGATGATGCCCATGTGATGAATGTCAATCGTAGTACATGGGAGTGCGGTGACCTTGGAGACTGTCACTATAGGATGCTGAAGGATGCCACGTCATGCAGTAGCAGAGCAAGGATGCCATGGGCCCTCGTGAAAGCAAGGAAGGGACCCCTTTGACTGCTGTTGGGATAGTAAAATACAACAATTTACATGGTTCAATGGGTCTCTCAGGGCTCTGGGCCCCGGTGTCACCAGTGATAGCCCCGCCAGCTCCACCAATGGTAGCTATGCCCATGACACCAAAAAAATGTACAAATCTGGTGGACACCTGAGGCTGTTGTGTGGCTTGCAGTCAGTGACCTAACATGCACTGGCATGTATGAGAGCATGGTGCGGGGTGTGGTGCCTGGTTACGTAAGCACGACCTGCCACATTCGGGTGTAGGGCTGTGGCACTGGGCGTGTGCACCTGAATATGGGGGTTGGTAACAAGTGGTGATTACTCAAGGGGACAGGAGAGCACAAGGAGGCACCATGTTCAGCTAGATGAGTTAGGATAGCTCAGAGAAGCCTGATGAGCTCCAGGCGGTCACAGGCAGCCTCAAGGCGCTGTACAATTGGAACCTGACGCTGCTGGAGGGGCATCACTGCTTCCATGAGTGCCACTCACAATCCACTGAGGAGGCTGCCTCGGAGAACTGGCAACTGTGCTGCCGGCGGGCAGCATAGTGTGGGCAAAGCCAGCATAAACTGGCACAGAGGTCGTGTAGAGAAATGACTGACCATCTGCCAGGTACCAAAGATGCCAGCTTATATCTGACACCTTCAGCTAGTCTTCTATTTATAGCCAAAATCAAGTTGCAATACGTGACTTGCAGAGTTGGTTTTTAGCATTGTTGAGGTGTGTTTAAAAAGCCCAGCATGCACGGTGCTGCTGTCTAAAAAGCAAACTGTTGAAGATCACACATGGCACCGAACCACCTTGGCCTTTGTGCAGTAATAATAAGTTGCAGAGCTATTTGGTTGCATATAACGGACTATGTGCCATTCATCAAGCACAGGCAACTCACTGCACGTGAAGTGGGGGGTGTTCATCAAGTGACTACAATGTCTACTGATTGCACTGAAGAACGAAAAAGTGAAGATCTGACCACGTATAGTATAGTCAATATCATATTTATCAAGTTTCAGCACCGCAGCAGTCTTCACTGAGCTCCTGGTTAAGGCGAGTAATTTACGCAGTCTGGTATTTACTGTGAAAATATGAGTGTGAGCTAAGGATTAGTGAGAGATGCTGAAAATCACAAGGTGCACTAATGATTATTAGAGGATGGTCCAAATCTAAACATGAATCATGTTGGAAATGTGTCTCTGTAGCCAAGTCTTCAAGTGATGGTGCAAATCTGATTCATGTGCAAATCTAAATAGGCACTCAAGATGAATGAGTAATGATGCAAATCTGGTTCAATTGCAAATCTGGACAAGCATTCAAGATAAATGAGTACAAATCTTGTCATACAGTAATGATCCTCTGGGTGACGTGCAATATTAAAATGCGAACTAATGATTACTTTGCGATGGGGCAAATATAGATCTGCAGTTAGGGTTAATGACAACTGATGCAAATGTGAACATGTACTGAGAATTATAGAGTGCTTGTGTAAATCTGGATATGGATTATGGATTACTGAGTAATGTAGATTATTTAACAATTCAATAAGGATTAGAATGTAATGGAGCAAATTTAGAAAATGCTATTAGGATTGGTGTGCAGTGGTGCAAAGTTGAACCCATTGAGGATTACTGAGTGATGGAACAAATCTGAACATGTATGCTGGTATTATTTTTTTTATATGATGGGAATTCTTTTAAAGATGGTGCCTGCTCCCGCGTAATGCTTGAATCTCCTGGAACAACGGTGCCCAACCTTTGTTTAATCATTGTGTTGTGGCCTCTTCCTATCTAATGCCTACTCCCCACTACCTTAATGTTCCCTGCTGCTCAGCCAGTGAGTGAGGTCATTGTATGGTTGGAATGTTGACAGTGTGTGTTTGTGCTTGGATGAGTGGACAGTCGGAGTGAGAAGGGCTGAGCGGCAGGATGCTGCTCCTGATGGGGCTTTATCTGTAACCTACAACTAAGCTAATAAACCTACCTCTTTTATAACCTACGAGCATCCATCATTGATTACAACACTGGTGACGAGGATGGGGGTACGTGTTTACACCCTAAGGCAGTGGAGGGTAGGTGAGACCCTGGTTCTGTTTAAGTGAATGGTGATGGGGGTACGTGGTTACACCCCAATGCAGTAGAGGTGGAAGAAACTCCAGTCCTGTTGAGTGTTGAGTTGTGGAAGGCAACAGGCTGGTCCTGTTATAGTGTGCATGATGTGGAGGGGAACAGGTAGTTAGTTAGTGGTCTCTGTGAGCGGGGAACATTAAGGTAGTGTGGAGAATGCATGATAGAAAGAGGCCACAACACATTGCACTGACTTAAAGTTGGTAATTAAATACTTGCATATCTGGACCCTCTGGTTCATAAATACTTGAACTTTAGAGATGAACCCCTGTTTCTCTGTCCCAGTTCCTGTTCCTGGCCTGCTGTTTCTTTATTCCAGGTGACTGGGCTCTGTATCTGCCATTTAATAACTTCCACTCCCAGCTATATTGAACAGCGAGAGTACATGTGAAATACTTCCAGTAGTTTGACTTTCTTTAACGAGGAGGAGTCCTATTGCTTTTCTGTTTCTCCTCACACAATTCAAAGGACAAAGACAGCTGCTCTCCGCCAGGGCTCTTGATTGTCAGGTGCTGTGCGATTTCGTCAGAAGATGGACTGCCCATTCGATCACATTGGCTAAATCATTTTTTCAGTTCTAATTATGATTCTAATATTGCACACATGATGCCAGCAATAAGCTTAAGGTGCATTGTGCTCGTTGGGTTTCACAATCGGAATTAGTGGTATGCATAATTTGCGTAATGTTCTTTTACGTAATTATGTGAAATTTTTGTAAAGTTATGTGAAATTACACTTAATTACGCAAAAAGCAGTTTTTAGCATGAGGGCGCATTTAAACAAAAGCAAAGTGAAGAACTGCTGCTCGTCTTCTGCTGCTCTTGTGTGTTTGTGGTAAATTTCTACCGCAAATGATGCAATTGCAGTACATTTTTACCCTGAATTGCATGTAATTATGTGAAGTGATGTAATAGCATAATTTTGTGAATTTTGTGTAAGGAGCATAATGTGAAATTCCTGAAATTACGCAAATTATGCCAGTGTAATTTAAATGTTGTCCAGGCCTACTGGAAATGCCTCTGACGAAAGACTGCTGAACATTCAAGTTGCAAGAAAACAGATGCTTTTGTGCTGGAAAAGACATGCAGGGTCAGGGAGCGTGGGGTGGAGCTACGAAGGCGTTAGTTTTTGGGGCCAATGCTGTTTTTAATTTCTTTCAGAAGGCCTGCAGGGTGTTGCTTTTCCCCTGTGCATGGGATGTTTCTTTCAAAGACATTGTGCTTGCACAGGAAAGCCTCTGTTCACTTGGAGGCTAGGCATAAGCTTTTGTAGTTTGTTCTGTTCCTGCCTGAGGTTCATGGAGGTTGCACCATGCAAGAATAGTGTGATACCTGTTTTTAAGTTCTGTAGGCAGTTAGATTGCTAGGTTCTACATACCTTCTTTGGCTCTCTACATTATATATAGGAATGTAGTTGTTTACCAACTCATTTTCAGAGTTTTCTTGTTGCACGCAACTATGCCTTTCAAGACTGCAATTGTTAGAAATAAAAGTAAAGGAGAAACCTGACCATGTGCATTGTGGGATACACTTATTTTGCAAATGAAGCTGAAGACCACCTTGATCAACTTCAAAAACTTTTAATATCTCCAAACATAACCTGAGAGGAAATTATATTGTTAAACACATTCCTCGCTATACCATTTAAGGAATATGAACTAGAGATGCCACAGTACGCTTGGGTGGAAGTAGAAATAGCTTTAAAGTGTATTCATGCAGCTCATCTATGTGTCTCTCTCTCTACCCCATCTCTTACCACAAGGATCACACTGAATGGGATGAAAGTGTCAAGGCCGGACGTCCGGATCGGAAGGTACCGCATGATCAAGCATGATCGGGACAAGCACAATGAGCCGAATCCTCAAAGGTGAGCATTGATCCCTCGATGTGATTCAGAAACAAGAGATGGGAGCCTTGGTGCCTATTTTTGAAACAGAGTACATCATTAGCCTGTTAAATCCTTCATCTACTTGGATTGTGTGTGGTGGCTGACACTGATGCTGAGAGAGTAGACCACACTCCCTGTATAAGAGATGTCTAGTTGGCAAACTTTTCTGTCCTGCAGGAATTTCACCTTCTTCTGAGTTGGGGATGAGGATTTGGCAACAATGATCCCCTGTTTTCTTCTCTGGTTCTGACCCTAAATTATATCAATCATAGATTGTTAGTCTGTAGTAGTGCCAGGCCAAGCCAGCCTATCAACAAGTAGATGGAGACATTGAGGGGTGAACCTTGGGAACGATCATGATTTTAAGGATTCTGTAAAGGTGTATCAGTGATAACATTCCTGAGCAATTCATCGATACACCTGGACCTTGCACCCTAAGAACTTCCATGTTGAGTTACTTTGTAAAAGTCAGGGAGGCTGAAGTGACACAGGTGGGGGGACCCTAGGCCTCGTGCTCTAATATTTTGATGTACCCTCTTGTATAGCAGCCAGATGTTCCTAAATTCACATTGCTTTCTGACAAATTCTTTCAGCTGGGAATAGTCTCATATTTGCAAAGCTTGAGCTCTTAAAGTAAATCTTGGATTTCAATTCGATAAGCTTGTCATCTGCACCTGTTTTCTGATGAGGGTGAATGGAAATTAGCCATTATTACATTTAGTTTATTATCTATGATTTTGTTTTCATGCAGCAAATTTTGTATCAATAAATGATCTTATTTATGATGACAAACTTTTAACATACGTCCAACTAATGTATTATAATGTAGCAGGGCAAGATAAGCCAAATTGAGTGATTCATTTCTCTCACGTTAATGCAGAGAGAGATGTAACTATCTGTTTTATCATTTGTGCTGCGATTCCTCCTAAACCAGTTAATTATCACCCACAATATCTCAACAATCAATAGAGGTCCTATCTTTACCCATTTCATGCAGCTTCTATTTACCAGCAAACTCTTGACTGCATGGTTTATGCGATCAAAATGCAGCGCGTCTCCACACTTCCCCTCCAGCTATTCACTCATTAATGATGGTTCCATTGACCCAGAGGATACCAAAATTCAGTCTGGTTTTCAGGTTATCCAGAACAAATATATAGTAAGCCTATTTCCAAAATGGGGAATTGGAGTGGGTATTATACAGTACATATATGTCATTCTGAAGATTCTTGGGTCAATAATCTCAGCCCTACTCCATGTCTGTTCTGAATGCTTGTTGAATATCAATGCTACAGTTGTATTTGCTGCCTCCCAGGAGGGGGCAGATATCTGCCCCTGTATTACAGGCTGTATCATTGCTTAGGGTATCTGAGCAGCAGCACTTTGCCATTTCTGGTATCATATCCCGCTCAACAGCTTCCGGTGACTCTGTTCGCTGATGCTTAAATTCTCCTGTCTAGCATCAGTAGCACTTTCCTGAAGATCAGGAGAACCTTTTTATATTTTGCATACCAAGGAGACAATTGTGTTTTCTTATTGTACTTTTGGTACCAAGGAGCCCCTTGTGCTTTTGTTTTGCATTTTTGGTACAAAGGAGACCTTTATTGTTATTTTTCTATTTTTGTTATCAAGGGGCTCTTTGATTTCATTAAGTGCACACAGCCATCTTTGTGTTTTTTTGTCCATTTAATACTGTAAAGACCGCAGAAAAAAGGGTAATAATTTTCACATGCCTGGCTTGTTTGTATAATTTTTTTCTCAAATTTGAGTGTCCTGCATGTCATTTTCTTTTTGTTTAATATCTTAGATTTTATACCTTCTTTGTCTGACCCAGTGTGTTCATGGTCTTATATGAAAGCAGTGATAGGTGGATGTGGATGAGCATCACAATCTCCTACTATGATTTTGCAACCTCATACTCATTGTATCTCTGACCCTCAGCCCTTCGCCTGATTTTTATCGAAGCATCATCATTATTGAGAAGAACCCATCACCCCAGCATACAAAGACAAAAGTGACGCTCTAGCTTACAAGCTGCCAGTATGTTAACCAAATATCCTACACCCCTCAGAGATGGGGGAGACAATACTGTTAACATCACATACTGAGGAGGGTGAGATTAAAACAGAATATGGGGGTTATTACAACTTTGGAGGAGGTGTTAATCCGTCCCAAAAGTGACGGTAAAGTGACGGATATACCACCAGCCGTATTAGGAGTCCATTATATCCTATGAAACTCGTAATACGGCAGGTGGTATATCCGTCACATTTGGGACGGATTAACACCTCCTCCAAAGTTGTAATAACCCCCTATGTAAGCATGCTTACATGCACGCTTGTGTTGCCAGACTGTATCTTGTGGCATGCATTCAGCCCTTTCTAGGCACTAAGAACGGTTTTAAGCTAGCCCCGTCTGAAAAGCCAGAGATCAGAAGACACTCTCTGCTGCTGAACCTACAGAATGCTCCTTAGAATCAACAAGTGATGGTTTATGAAGGGACGTTTTTAGGGGAATGTAGAGGTGAGAGGTTTCACATCTGTGAGGCTTTGCCTTGTGCTCTAATATATTAAGAGGTAAATTTAATATGAGAGATTTGTTGAAAAGGATGAGCTGTCTCTTAGGTTGCAGCACCTCTGTACGCACAATAAACGTTTGGGATATAAATAACCACTATACTTCTCTTCCTGTTATGTGTGCAGTGAAAGCCAGTGCAATATTTTGTACACGTGTCCTTTACCCTCGTTACTATGAAATATGATGCTCAGAACATAGCCACTTATTATGTTTTGTATATTATGTTTCTTTCCCTCTTTCTCTTGACAACTGATTTGTACCTATACTCTGTTTTACATAGCATTATTCTTCTTGAAGTGATGTCAGTATTTTATATCTATTCTCAATGCCTGTATGTAAAGTGCTCCATCACCCTTTGTGTCTCCTATTTGCAACATAAAAGTACAAAAATAAATGTAAGCCATTCCCTTTTTTCAACTAAAGGAGCCCGTCTGACTGTAACCAGTTTATATCATTTCGCAAATTAAAATCTATATTTGTCTATTCTAGAAGACAGGTTTTTAATTTACTGTGGAGTTTTCAGTGATCTAATGGTGCATTTCTATATGTACTGGACAGTGCCTGCATATGCTACTTTTATGTGCTTATTTACTGGTGCTGCAGAGGGAGAAAATAAATAAGTGATAATATGACTGAATCTGTCTGGGTGAAACAGAGTAATTTAGAAAGTGAAAAAGAAGAGAGTAGCCTGGGCATCTACAAGCAAATCACAGGCACATAAAGGTATGTTCTGTATCCAAGCATTAACATGTTTGGGTGCAGTGACCGAACATGAAATATTCAATGCTTAATTTGAGCCGGTGCTCAGCACCTGCACTTAATTGTCAACACCGGCACTTCTGACAGCCTGCCACATGGTGATGCTGTCTGGCTAATTTAGAGATGAGCTAAACAACAGCTGGTTAATACTTCAGTATACTTTAAAAATGACTAATACCTTTTGCCCAAGCCATCCTTGTAGCTTTGGGGGTCTGGAATAGTCTGAATTGTCACACTCATAAGAGTGTGATGGTTAGGAGTTGTGTTGGTAATGACATTTGCAGCTCTGTCAGGGGCAGTGGCTGGTGCAATCCTCAGCGGTTTCCTGACAATGGCCCTGGCACGTATTTCTTTTTGCACATTAAACACTGCAAATATTGGATTATTCCATGAGCCCCATCAGCCAATCAGAGATGCCGTAACATCTACAGATTTTAGCGAGTAGAGTCAGTGTAATAATAATTCAAATTTCCCTTTAGTCCGTTTCTACGCAAAATGAAACTGAGACGCTGACCCTACATCACCCTGCGGTAACACGCATGCTCACATAGTGAGTTTTATTACATCTGAGTTGCACATTCAACTCAGAAAAGCATGCACACGGACCCAGTGATGGCGCACATGAAGAAAACTAATCAGAGGGAGCATTGGTCGGTATGTGGGAATTGGGCAAGGTCGCTTCCGCCCACTTCATGAGATTTGGCCTGCAAAAAAAGGGGGCTTGGGGAATAATCGCCTCAAAAGGCGTAGGATTTGAAGGGTATTTCACTAATGGACAATGTTGTGCAAATTCAACACAATCTTCTTTCACCAATACACAAGGCTGTAGATTTCTGTACTTTAGACAACATCACCCGGTCTGTGCTTCTTTAATTTATGAAGAGTAATCGAAAGTGCACAGTAACTATTTTGTGACAGCGATGAGTACAGGTGGCAGACGCCAGTACTCATATTTTGGGGATCAGGGCTTATTTTTCACATTCTGACTTTGACCCAGAATAAGAGAGAGAAAGGAGGATGAGGGAGAAAGATGAAGGAAAAGAAAGGCAGAAAAAAAATGATAAAGAGCAGAGAGAGCTAAAATTTGCAAGAGTGAGACCAAGAGGCAGGAGGTCTTGGTGGTGAAAGAAAGAGACATACAGTGGAATCAAGATTAGGCAGCCTTGGTACATAGCAACCCTGACAATCATCAAAGCTGGTGGTAGGCTCCTTGCGTGTATATATTTATACATTTAGCATCAAAAGTTAATCTGTGAAGGCTCCTAATTAGATAGTAGAACTTCACATCATTATGCACTTGCTGTCACATTGTGGAAAAGGAAAGGAATGGTGTTCCTCCAGAGACCGAGCTTCCACAAGATGAGGTAAATCAAAAAAAGTGAAACCTGCGAATTGTTGTAGGTATACAAATAATAACACTTTAAAGGGAGAAACACTCAGGAAAGAGCTGTTTGTGAATGGAAAAATGTGCTACTCTCAATAATTATTCAGTATGGATGTCCTGTATGAACAAAGCAAAGATATACTCATATGTATAAATCAGGGGCGGCTCCTCCGTTGGGGCGGAGGAGAGTCCCCCCCCCCCAACCCCCCTGCCAGCAGCAGAAGCTGCAAAACCTTTCACAACAAAGGAATAATAAACTATGTTTATTATCCCTTCGCTGTGAAAGGGGCTGGGCCATAGGGGTGACGAGCAGTGAGGGGAGTGAACTGTGAACTCCCCTCAGTCCGAGGTGCTCGGACCAGCCAAACATACATGCGCAGTAGGCTCGCTCCAGCCCGCTACTGTGTTGCCGGGCTGGAGAGAGCAGGCACAGGCTCCCAATCTGCTTGGGAGCGCTCCCAGCCAATCCTAACGCTGCTTTGAGCAACGTCACGGCTGACTGTAGGGCAGGCTGGGAGCCTGTGCCTGCAGCGAGAAGGAGGAGAGGAGTGAGGTACGTTTTTATTTTATTATCATTTTTTCAAATTAATTTTTAGAGCTGCTACCCCCCTCAACCCTCCCACCCCAGGTGCCACACCCACCCGCTCCTTATGAGCGAAGCGAGCCACGACTGGTATAAAATAATCAGGTAAAGGTACTAAATAGAAGTGTAGGCAGCGCAGTGCTTAGGTGTGATGCACGTTTAGAAGAGTGTAAAAATAGTAAAAACCTATTCACGCATTCAGGCAGTAACAACAGACAAGGAAAGCCAAAACAAGGACCAGACAAACAAAAAGTTTTTTGTGACAATCAGATGTCAATATCAGATCCACAAAATACTGTCAACCCACTCTTAATAAATTGAGGTTTCAACTCATGTTAGAAGAAATCAAGGGGTCACCAACAGGGCAGAGAGAACATTGAAGGTGCATATTGAATATTATTGGAGAAGAAGAGATGCCTCAGCAGAGTACCTCACAAAAATGTCTACAGTCTGGGCAATTATTGGTGTCTGAGTGATGATTTGTGATGTGCTCGATTGTTCAGGTAAGCAGAGGGAGAAGAACTCTCCTCACAAATCAGAGTCTGCCATAAAGTAAGCAATGATGTCCGCCAGGATCATCAGAAAATACATGATCCTGCATTGGGGCAACAGTCCGTGTCCTATGCATACTGATAAGTAAGGATGAGTAAAGCAGCAGCCAAAGGGTGTGGTTTTTCATTGTATAGGGAGCGCTCTAAGTGGCAAAATGCAGTTTTGCATGCACTGTTGAAAAGCCTCATAGTGTCTTTTGGGTTTTCTGAAAATGCTTTGGAAAGACTGCCTCTGGTAATATAAGTTCATATAAGTAGCTGTCATGTAAATGTCAAAAATAGCTTAACAGTTGATGGCTAATTGTATACTGACACGTTGTAAATAATACCAATCAAGAGCATCTACTGTAAGAGGACTTTGTAAACACTACCCAAATGTATTCATCCATAATCACAATGTATCTCGGAGAGGCGTACGTGCACTAACTTCCTGCTTATCCGCATATTTTTTATACCATGAAATGCAACTTTTTTTTTAAAGGAAAATCATTGTACAATTACATAATAACAGAAGAAGAGATTTACGTTGCATCCCAGATCCTAGTAAGTAGCAAGCGAATCTTAAGCTGTCAGTCTCGATGTGGTAGGCCTGTTGACGATAAGTGGTGTTTGCTACGCGTGCTGGATAGGCTTGGGTGGGGCTAGGGAGGGCAGGGCCTGGGCAGGTGAGCGGCAGCAGTTCTTGTCTCGTGCTGTAGACACTTTCACCCCAGGGTGACCTTGGATTAGGCTGCTTCACCTTGAAGAGCTGCTCGCCCCTTGCATACCGTCCACACTTTGGTGGCAATGACGCCGACCAACCTGTTGATGCTGCCAGGGAAGGCCCCTCTTCCGAAGGCGCCCCCACTTCATTTGATGGGTTCCAGCCACGCAGGAAGGCTTCTGCAAAGTTTCTTTTTGTCCAAATCCTTTGATATGCTCCCTCTTGATTTACATTGAAATGATTGATTGTGATGGTTACGAGATACTTTCCATCACATTACCTCTGAGCCCAGTGATATTGATAACATTTGCTTCACTATCCTGGAGCGAAGGAGCCTCTGTCTGGACGAAGGGTTTATGCCAGAGCACAGTATACCGCTGCACTGTATTCCTGAATCTTGAATCCTTAGGCTTTTTTGATCAGTCCTGACCCCCATGTGCAATATTACTGCAACTGCTGTATTTCATCTGAGTAGGCAGGATAGCAGCATGTCTTACCTATGGTGCATTTAAGCCAGGTTTCTGTGGTTCTGGGCTCAGGAACAAGGGAGCACTCTTTGGTGTACAGCAGGTGGATGATGGTGGATTGAGTGACAAGGACTGTCCTCCTTGCCTTCCTCTTTCATCCCAGGAGGGACAGAAGAGCTCTCTTCAGCCTCAACAGAAAAGGTTTGGCGTAAGTGCCTCCAATGGGGCATGGCTGCTTGGCACTATCAATGTCAATGAGGGGTAGCTGCCCCGGATGCTGTCTGGTACCCCGTGCACTGCCCGTACCATGTTTGGTCGCAAGGGTTATGAAAGCGGGAGAAAGACCAGTAAGTAAATTGGACCTTTAGAGCCTGACTACCTTCTGTAGTTACCTCCGTTCAGGAGTATGGAGGATGCTTTTGAGGAGTTCGGGGAGGGGTCCTGTAATGTCTTCCACTACCCACACATTTTAGTGAATGGATGTGGTGCAGTATGGATCAGTGTAGGTAAGCCTGTCTCCCCTGGGGCTTCAGAGACACTAAGCAGTCAGTTATGAGGAGACTGAGATTGGCACCTGCGGTGGGGGGAAAACCCAGCCCAGTACTGCCAAGAGCACAAACAGTACTTAAAGGAAAAGAGCAATCCTAGACTGAAGAATACTAGAGAACGCAGGTGCATCCTCAGGGGGGACCTGGCAAGGCAGTAAACATCAATGCCACTGCAGGCCCCAATGCTAAAGACAGTCCTTCATCATCTCTACAAGAGGTGCCCCCTCCTAGTAACTGAGTTAGGCCAGATGACAGAGCTGAAGTTGGCCCTAGAGTTTTGTTACCTTCAGCAAAAATGCCCAGCTAGGCCGAGTCTCATCTTCCTGACTCGTGCGCACAGAATCACCAGAAAGTCAGGAAGTTATACTGTATACTATATACATTGCAGCCTTGAGTATTACCGGTAGCACTTATATATTTGTCGAGGTACATGCAGACCTCTTAGCTGCTTACATGTCAACATAACTGTGTAGACAGCCCCATGTCCCTCGGTATAGACGTCCGGCAATGATGAAACACAAATCAATGGTCAAATGGATTTTTTTGTAAGTAGTTACGTACTCTTGTTGTTATTTGCATTTCAAACTCATTAACCTGATATGAACGATATTTAACAATGAGATGTGTGATCATGTCATGTTTTATTACCATTAGAAAGCAGATCCTTGCTCGAGTTGAATATTAAAGCAAAAAATATAAAAAAATAAGAGGAAGGAACATTCAGATGCTATTTTGACCTACTGCAAGTCACGTATATCTCTTTCCATGAA
The DNA here is from genome assembly GCF_031143425.1 of Pleurodeles waltl. Classification (NCBI taxonomy): domain Eukaryota; kingdom Metazoa; phylum Chordata; class Amphibia; order Caudata; family Salamandridae; genus Pleurodeles; species Pleurodeles waltl. Next base: position 959,697,094 of record NC_090443.1, read on the forward strand.
TTGGGCTTAAAACTCAAAATGAAAACATCTTAAAACAAATTGGTGCCTTCATTAGCACTTTTAAAACGTGTATTTTTAACTGTTACTGAGTGCATAAAATGTGTTGCTTGTATTTTTTAGTTTAATAACTTGCTTTTTACTAGTGAGTGGGGCTTTGGATAACTGCCGAACATGTTGTCAGTAAACACCTTTAGCAATGCTGAGATATTGCTTGATGAACACCTGATGTAACAATAAAACAATCCAAGTGGGATCAGTTGAATGTGTCATGACACTTCCCACTGGCTACAATGGGCTGAGAGAGGGATTGAGGCAACAGAGGATGTTTCACTACCAATATGATGGAGACCTTTGAAATCCTCTGTATGGACTTTTCCCTAAGGCCAGTACACTATTGGCGATACTGCCAATTGCGCCATTGCTTAGGCAGTGCGCTCAGTGCCGGCCCCGTGGCCCTATCAGAGTCACCTATTAAAAAGAACTTGCTTAAGTGGGGCAACTCCTGTGATGCCGTCTCCAAATTTTACCAGAGTATTATTGGCTCCTTATATTCTCCTAATATTATCCAGAGGCGAGGCCGTATTAGCAGGCCTGCTTGGGTGTTGAATATACTGATGAAGACTGGTCGAATTTACTTGATAAACATGAAAAGACTCTAAGAGAGGCACAAAGGTTTCCTATTTTAAAATCTGAGATGACTGGTATTGGTCCCCATACAAGTTGAAATGGGCTCACCTACTTCCTCACAACTGCTGGAAGTACGAGGAACCTCAGTGCGACCTTCTTCATTTACTGTGGTCCTGTACAAAATTATTGCACAACTAGATAGTTACATGGAACAATTTGCAAAATACTAGCACAGTTCTCTTTATTGCATTGGCAAAACTTGTCATCTTGCATGATGTTCTACAGGTGTATGACAGACCTATTCGTTTTTCCTCAGCGACCTCAACTTCCGTCTCAACGACCACAATGACTTCAGCACTACCAATCTCCTCAACAGCATGAACAACATCACACTCACCCAATTTGTCCACTACCCCACACACTCTGCAGGCCTCACGCAAGACCCCATCTTTACCTCCAGCGACCACATCAGGTACAGCCACACCACAGAACTAACCAAGACTGACTATTCTATTGTCCACTTCAACATCACCAGAAAATGGACCTTCGCCCCCAGTCTGACCAACACCCCCTACCCAACTGGAGCAAAGTCTCAAAGGACACATGAATCACTGCCTTCAAAACCACCCAACCCATCTCCTTCAACAACCTATATCAGAACATCAGACACGTTAACAATTGGATAACCAACTGCTCCAACAGCGTCGCTCCCATCGGTAACAACACCCACAGAAGATCCAACAGGCAGACTAGCTGGTACATTGAAGACCTCAGAACTGTTAAACAAGAGTGTAAACAAATGGAAAGACGATGGCGCACCACCAAAGACATGTCCGAGAAGACCGCCATCAAGACAGCCCTCAACCTCTACCACAGACAGTTGAGAGAATCGAAGGAAAAGGCCTTAGCCTCACACATCGAATCAAGCTCCAATAACAGCAAAGAACTCTTCAACATCGTCAAAGAATTCTCCAACCCCTGAGCAGCAACAAACAACATTTACCCCTCAAAAGAACTCTGCAACAACCTTGCAAACTTCTTCCACAACAAGATCGCCAACATCTACAGAAACGTCAAACACAGTCCAAGACCACAGACTTCTACAAGTAGCACAATGACCCCTCTACCACCAGAGACATCCAACTAACAGAATTAAGCCAGGTTGCCGCACAGGACACCGTCTCCATCATGAACTCGGTCCACTCAGGGGCCCCAACCGATACATGCCCTCACCACATCTTCAACCTATGCGAAGCCAGAATCAGCCACATACTCACCACTTTGTTCAACACCTCAATTGCCACAGCCACTATTCCCCGAGGACTGGAAACAAGCAGAAGTCAACCCTCTACTAAAGTAACCATCGGCAGACCCCAGCAAACTAAAAAACTACTGACCTATCTCCCTGCTCCTGTTCTCAGCCAAAGTATTAGGAAAAGCCATCAACCAACAACTCTCCTCACATCTGGCACAGAACCTCCTACTTGACTCCTCCCAATCCAGATTCTGCAGCAACCACAGCACCAAGACAGCCCTCATCGCAGCTACTGACGACATCCAAGCCCTACTAGACCGAACAGAGACTACGGCTCTGGTCCTCCTAGACCTTTCGGCAGCCTTCGATATGGTCTCCCCCCACACACTCATCGCAAGGCTACACAACATAGGCATCCAAGGATGGGTCGCCCCTTTCCTCATCTGAAGAACACAAAAATCCCATCTTTCCACCTTCAGCTCCGAACCCAAGGAAGTCATCTTTCGAGTACGCCAAGGATCCTCACTCAGCCCCACCCTCTTCAACATGTATATGATACCTTTGGCCAGCATCGCCAAGACCCATGGAGTCAACATCATATCCTATGCCGACGACACACAACTCATCCTCTCCCTTTCCAAAGACACCACCAAGACCAGACCAACTTCCACAACTGCATGAGAGACGTACCAACTAGATAAAGACCAGCTGCCTGAAGCTTAACATGGACAAGACAGAGGTACTGATTTTCAGAAGTAAAAGCTCCCCATGGGATGCACCCTGGTGGCCCTCAGAAATTCGACCTACTCCTTCCCCCACTGACCAGGCTAGGAACGTAGGCCTCATTCTCGACAACAAGCTAACCATGATGACTTCTGTCAACTCCGTCTCCTCCTCCTGCTTCTTCATCTCTGCATGCTTCTTAAAATATTCAAATGACTACCCCAAAGCTCCAGACGCACCATCACCCAGGCCTTCATTTCCAGCCGTTTGGACTACAGCATCGCTCTCTACACAGGGATCACAGCTCACCTCCTCCAACAACTACATACCATAAAGAAAACTGCAGTCAGACTCGTCCTGGATACCTCTAGACAAACCCACATCACCCCCTTCCTCAGGGAATTCCACTGGCTACCTGTACAGAAAAGATGCCAGTTCAAGCTCCTGACCCATACATACAAGGCCTTACACAACTGTGGATCCACCTACTTGAATCACCATCTGAACTTCCATCAGCCTACTAGACACCTCTGCTCCACTTTCCCTTCTCTATCCCTCACCCCTTCACCTGGGGTAGCAGGTGCAGCGGTTGCTCCTTCTACCTATAAAAAAGACATGGAACAAGCTACCCTTTCATCTACAGACCTTCAAGAGTTCTGAAAATTCCTGAAGACCTGGCTATTTGGCTAATCAATTTGACCCTGACAGCGCCTGGATATCCTCACTGGTAACAAGTATTGCTCTACAAATCTACTAATTGATTGACTCTTTCAATCTTTGGGAGAGATGGATATTCCGTGCCTTAATGGTGGCAAAGGTCTTTATCCTCAGGCACTGGTGCCTTGCAACACTTCCAGTAAGTAAAACATACATCACTCTCCTATTCATTCAATAAGTCGACTTAATCTCAATAAAACATAATATCTGGCATGCCAAAAAACATTTTTTTTTTATTTATGCAAAAAAATATATATGTATATATACGTTGATATTCAAAACCATAATATTCTAAAATAGAACAAAAGCCCCCTTTTCAAAAACCACCCTAACAACTCAAGCCCACAGAAACCCAGATAGACAAACAAAGACCAACCAACACTTGCAACAGACCAAGAATGGACGACTAAGCTCTTTCATTTAGGCACCCATGAGAGGCGCATTAAATTCAGGACAAACTTAACCATTTCAAAGATGTGTCGGGTCCTTTCATAAGATTAAATGAACCCTAGCTCCTATCACTTGACGACAGACGAAAGACGAAAGAACTTGTGTGCACTTATTCAATATAGTTTTCATAATGTATCTTTATACAGGATCCGCATGACCGTGACTCAATGGGAGGGAGAGATTTAAAAATGATGGACTGATTCCGCGAAACAAGGAGCAGTGTACTGATGAACTGACAATGAATGAAGTGATGGACTGGAGAGAAATGTTTGGGAGAAGGAATGCTGTTTGTTTTTGATTTTCTGCTCTTTGCTCTTTATTATTTACTTGTTGGTCTATAATATTTATTGATCACATTCTGTTGACTGCATTAGTATTGATTGATATCCTTCAAACTATTTTTCTTCATTTTGTGTTTTTCCACTCTTTTTGCTTTTATTTTTCGCTTATTATCAGGTACTCATGAATACAATTGTTGTAAAACATTTCTCACTTCTGTTATGACTATATATCGTTATAGCCTGGTTTATTGCTTCGAACATTTTGCATTATAGAACAATAAAGAATAAATACAAAAAAAGAGAATGGGGATCAGTTAGATTTCGACCCCTTTTTTCTTCTGCCGCCCTGAGCAAATGTCTTTTTTTCCAGGTTGTAAGGCTGGCTGTGCATGAAGGGGTAGCACACAGAAATGGAATGAGGTCCTGGGTAACTGATGCTGGTTTAAGAAGGGCTGCATGACTTGGTCCTCACAATGAGCCAAGAAAGGTGGGTTTCCTGGGTCACGCAGTAGGCACAAGAAGAGGATGGCGCAGTGTGGGCACAAACTCAAGTGGGCCTGCTCGAAAGTGTGTGTGTGGCAAGACTGGTGATATGGACAAGCTAGCGACCACTCAGCGCCTACTAAGAGACTTTTTGGGGGGGATCATGAAGGTGGAAGACTGTTGTTGTATAGGCTAGAAAGTCAGTTACCTGAGTGCATTGTCTCTTCAAAAGTAGCAGTTGCCACAAGCAGTCATAGGAAGCGGGAATGACATTCATTAGCTAGTTCTCCCTCAATGAACAGGATCATTTTCGTCCTGGGTTAGACTGCCCGTCCTCCCTTGGGCAGAGAATTGACGGTCTCCTCTGGGCATTCTCATGCAGGGAGAAAATGATTACTCTTATAGTCTCTTACTTTAGGTGGTCGGTTCAGACTGAAGATTCATGGCAACATGCATGGACTGATACTACTGAGTGTGAGGCCTCTGTGCAGACATCAGGTCCAGTGACCCCTGTCCTCTTCAGGCATCAGCAGACCTGTAGCCTCCAGGCCTACAGAAGTTGATAGGGCTCTTTGAAAAATCCATCTGTCCGAAGAGAGGTCCTCAGTCGCGGGGCTCTGTATACTTTTGTGTGTTAGGATATTGTATGCAGCAATACCGACCAACTTAAATATTGTTTGGAAGAATGTCTTCCTATTGGGTGTAAAGTCAATATTATATACTTAGTTGGGAGTACATTTTATATTAATAACTTCATTGAGTGTAAATGTAACTTCATTGGGGCAATATTTTTGTAAACCATATTTAGGAAATTATATTTATTCTGACGATGTTCTGACAACGATATTGTTGTTCCATTGACCTCATGCCACACTTTTCCTAAGGATGATGGTCAGACTTACTAGATACTATCTAGGCTCAGTGGCTTTTCATCACTGAGTTAGATGGTTCTCGTGATTTTATGAAGTCCCCTTGAAAAGGGTTTACCCCACAGACTAGTAGGCGTTACTGTTTATTTTTCCATATTTATCAAACTCAAGCCTTCCCGATGTAACCTAATCAGAGTGCAGCGCCTAACCTAGTGAGACGACCTACACCGGTACCTACTCTAACAGGTGACAAGATAATCTTTTTCCCTGTAAGGCAGGTAGAGTTCTGCCAGAGGCTCAGAGGATCCCATTCAGCGCATCTGGCGCCTACGGGTTCCACTTCTATGAGTGGTCTGACCAGCGGGCCCCTTGATCTTCTAAGCACCTGGTGGGTGATGGAGGCCTTGCCTCCTGTGCATCTGGCCAGTGGAATGTCAATGTGCCTTCCACACTGATGACCATCTGCCCGGGGATAACTGATGGCGGTGGAAGTAGCCGCCTTCTATGTGCTGATGGCTGGGCTGGCAGAGCAAGGGTCCCATGAAGACCCCACCTCCTTCTGGCCCCAGACGGTAGACTGGGAGGGGCTGAGGCTGTGAATGCTGGCTGCCCCACCCATTCTGGTCTTACCATGGCTTTCTCTCAGAGTGGGGACAGAGGCGTTTTAGGGCATGGGCAAAAAGGGCTACTGCCCAGGCCCCCCACCTTCCAAGGGGCCCCTTGGTAATGGGATCTTTCTGTCACCCTAGCACCCCTTTTCCAATTTTCTATATTGCTTCTCTCATGCAGACTTGACTTTGCAGAAAACAGACAATAACATTCAAGGTTGTTCTGAATGGGCCCCAAAACATGTTCCCCCAGGCCCCAAAAAGTCTTACAACGATTCTGGATGTAGAAGACAGTTTGAGGTGAGTACTTGCAAGCTTTGCCCCCCACGCAGGCGGAATAAGGCCATGCACTGCCCCAGAACCCCTCGCCCGCCTGCCACATGTTTTGGCATGGCGCCTGAAGCCCATCGGACGCCGAAACAGTCAGTTCTGCTGCCCCCAAAAACTTCACCCGTCGGAGCACGAGAAATAAAGGCGTTCACTGGCAGCATGTGCGACAGTTATCCAAAGCCTCCCATCATAGTAATAAGCAAATTATTACAGTAAAAAAATGCAAGCGACATTTAATTCACGCAGTGACACTCAAAAAGCACACGTTTTATAAGCGCTAATGAAGGCACCTGTTTGTTTTAAAATGTTTCCACTTTGAGTTCTAAGCCTAATTAATTCTTTAAGTGCGAAAGAGATGCATGTGACTTGCAGGAGGTGGAAATTACATCGGAATGTTCTTTGCTCTTATTACATTATTGCTTGCACGTGGCGCTGCACAATCTCCTCGAGGAAGGGAGAAGTGTGGTAGGGGACTGCCAGAGGCCCGAGTTCCTCCCTCTACCAGTGTGGAAATCTCCCACCCAACAGGCATTCATCCCAGACTTGTCAGGAGCGCCTCCTTTCACTCGTGTGAATCCGTGCCAGGCAGACTCACTGAAACTCAGCACTGAGGGCTGTTGTGATGGAGACACTCAACCGGGCTTTGTGGTTTGCTCTTCAGCCACATGGAGTGCCACAGGACACATTGGTGGTCATTCTGACCCTGGCGGTCTTTGACCGCCAGGGCGGAGGACCGCGGGAGCACCGCCGACAGGCCGGCGGTGCTCCAATGGGGATTCCGACCGCTGCGGTAAAGCCGCGGTCGGACCGGCACCACTGGCGGGCTCCCGCCAGTGTACCGCCGCCCCATTGAATCCTCCACGGCGGCGCAGCTTGCTGCACCGCCGCGGGGATTCCGACCCCCCCTACCGCCATCCGGACCGCCGGGATCCGGATGGCGGTAGGGGGGGGTCGCGGGGCCCCTGGGGGCCCCTGCAGTGCCCATGCCACTGGCATGGGCATTGCAGGGGCCCCCGTAAGAGGGCCCCTACATGTATTTCACTGTCTGCTGCACAGACAGTGGAATACGCGACGGGTGCAACTGCACCCGTCGCACAGCTTCCACTCCGCCGGCTCGATTCCGAGCCGGCTTCATCGTGGAAGCCTCATTCCCGCTGGGCTGGCGGGCGGTCTGAAGGCGACCGCCCGCCAGCCCAGCGGGAAAGTCAGAATTACCGCGGCGGTCTTTCGACCGCGGAACGGTAATCTGACGGCGGGACTTTGGCGGGCGGCCTCCGCCGCCCGCCAAGGTCAGAATGAGGGCCATTGTTTTCATCTGCAGCACCTGCAGTGTTTTACTGGAGGCTTGTTCGCATGCACGAAGGGCCAGATGTATCAAGCAATTTTGCATTCGCAAACGGTGCGAATCGCAAAAGTCGGCCGTTTGCGAATGCAAAAATACCTTTCAAGATGTATGAAAGGCATTCGCTGTGCAATTTTAAGGAATTGCAAAAATAGCGATTCCTTAAAATTGCAACCCCGTTTAGAGAATCGCAAATTGCGATTCTCTAAATAGGAAATCGCAAATAGGGAATTCCTATTTTCGATTTCCTAAGCACATGTATCAAGCATTTCCTAAATGTGAATTGGGCATTTAGGAAATGCAAGCATGTGCAATTTACAAAAATGCATTAGAAATTCATTTTTAAAAATGACATGTAGCGCACACATGCCCTTGGGGCATGTGTGTGCTTCACATGTCCGCAAATATTTTTTTGGGGTGCACCAGAGGGGGCCTTAGGCCCTCAGCACCCTGGGGTTTGCATTACCTAATTTGCGAATTCCTAACTGGAATTCACAAATTGGGAAATGCAAAACCATTTGCACCTATGGGCCTGCAGGCCCATAGGGATGAATGGAGTTCCATTCTCTAATTGCGATTCGGTAATAGTGATTGCGAATTTTATGAAATCGCTATCACCGAATCGCAAATTTCATACATCCCATTTTGCATTTCTTAAATAGCGATTTCTTTAAATTAGCTATTTAAGGAATGCAAACCGGGAGCTTCATACATCTGGCCCTACATGTTTTACTGGAGACCTGCCTATCTACACTGGGACACTGGCATACCGACATGGCATGTTTTACTGGAGACCTGCCTATCTACACGGACACTGGCATACCGACATGGCATCTTTTACTGGAGACCTGCCTATCTACACTGGGACACTGGCATACCGACATGGCATGTTTTACTGGAGACCTGCCTATCTACACGGACACTGGCATACCGACATGGCATCTTTTACTGGAGACCTGCCTATCTACACTGGGACACTGGCATACCGACATGGCATGTTTTACTGGAGACCTGCCTATCTACACTGGGACACTGGCATACCGACATGGCATCTTTTACTGGAGACCTGCCTATCTACACTGGGACACTGGCATACCGACATGGCATGTTTTACTGGAGACCTGCCTATCTACACTGGGACACTGGCATACCGACATGGCATGTTTTACTGGAGACCTGCCTATCTACACTGGGACACTGGCATACCGACATGGCATGTTTTACTGGAGACCTGCCTATCTACACGGACACTGGCATACCGACATGGCATCTTTTACTGGAGACCTGCCTATCTACACTGGGACACTGGCATACCGACATGGCATGTTTTACTGGAGACCTGCCTATCTACACTGGGACACTGGCATACCGACATGGCATGTTTTACTGGAGACCTGCCTATCTACACTGGGACACTGGCATACCGACATGGCATGTTTTACTGGAGACCTGCCTATCTACACGGACACTGGCATACCGACATGGCATCTTTTACTGGAGACCTGCCTATCTACACTGGGACACTGGCATACCGACATGGCATGTTTTACTGGAGACCTGCCTATCTACACTGGGACACTGGCATACCGACATGGCATGTTTTACTGGAGACCTGCCTATCTACACTGGGACACTGGCATACCGACATGGCATGTTTTACTGGAGACCTGCCTATCTACACGGACACTGGCATACCGACATGGCATCTTTTACTGGAGACCTGCCTATCTACACTGGGACACTGGCATACCGACATGGCATGTTTTACTGGAGACCTGCCTATCTACACTGGGACAATGGCATACCGACATGGCATGTTTTACTGGAGACCTGCCTATCTACACTGGGACACTGGCATACCGACATGGCATGTTTTACTGGAGACCTGCCTAGCTACACTGGGACACTGGCATACCGACATGGCATCTTTTACTGGAGACCTGCCTATCTACACGGACACTGGCATACCGACATGGCATCTTTTACTGGAGACCTGCCTATCTACACTGGGACACTGGCATACCGACATGGCATGTTTTACTGGAGACCTGCCTATCTACACTGGGACACTGGCATACCGACATGGCATGTTTTACTGGAGACCTGCCTATCTACACTGGGACACTGGCATACCGACATGGCATGTTTTACTGGAGACCTGCCTATCTACACTGGGACACTGGCATACCGACATGGCATGTTTTACTGGAGACCTGCCTATCTACACTGGGACACTGGCATACCGACATGGCATGTTTTACTGGAGACCTGCCTATCTACACTGGGACACTGGCATACCGACATGGCATGTTTTACTGGAGACCTGCCTATCTACACTGGGACACTGGCATACCGACATGGCATGTTTTACTGGAGACCTGCCTATCTACACTGGGACACTGGCATACCGACATGGCATGTTTTACTGGAGACCTGCCTATCTACACGGACACTGGCATACCGACATGGCATCTTTTACTGGAGACCTGCCTATCTACACTGGGACACTGGCATACCGACATGGCATGTTTTACTGGAGACCTGCCTATCTACACTGGGACACTGGCATACCGACATGGCATGTTTTACTGGAGACCTGCCTATCTACACTGGGACACTGGCATACCGACATGGCATGTTTTACTGGAGACCTGCCTATCTACACTGGGACACTGGCATACCGACATGGCATGTTTTACTGGAGACCTGCCTATCTACACGGACACTGGCATACCGACATGGCATGTTTTACTGGAGACCTGCCTATCTACACTGGGACACTGGCATACCGACATGGCATGTTTTACTGGAGACCTGCCTATCTACACTGGGACACTGGCATACCGACATGGCATGTTTTACTGGAGACCTGCCTATCTACACGGACACTGGCATACCGACATGGCATCTTTTACTGGAGACCTGCCTATCTACACTGGGACACTGGCATACCGACATGGCATGTTTTACTGGAGACCTGCCTATCTACACTGGGACACTGGCATACCGACATGGCATGTTTTACTGGAGACCTGCCTATCTACACTGGGACACTGGCATACCGACATGGCATGTTTTACTGGAGACCTGCCTATCTACACGGACACTGGCATACCGACATGGCATGTTTTACTGGAGACCTGCCTATCTACACTGGGACACTGGCATACCGACATGGCATGTTTTACTGGAGACCTGCCTATCTACACTGGGACACTGGCATACCGACATGGCATCTTTTACTGGAGACCTGCCTATCTACACTGGGACACTGGCATACCGACATGGCATGTTTTACTGGAGACCTGCCTATCTACACGGACACTGGCATACCGACATGGCATCTTTTACTGGAGACCTGCCTATCTACACTGGGACACTGGCATACCGACATGGCATGTTTTACTGGAGACCTGCCTATCTACACTGGGACACTGGCATACCGACATGGCATGTTTTACTGGAGACCTGCCTATCTACACTGGGACACTGGCATACCGACATGGCATGTTTTACTGGAGACCTGCCTATCTACACGGACACTGGCATACCGACATGGCATGTTTTACTGGAGACCTGCCTATCTACACTGGGACACTGGCATACCGACATGGCATGTTTTACTGGAGACCTGCCTATCTACACGGACACTGGCATACCGACATGGCATCTTTTACTGGAGACCTGCCTATCTACACGGACACTGGCATACCGACATGGCATGTTTTACTGGAGACCTGCCTATCTACACTGGGACACTGGCATACCGACATGGCATGTTTTACTGGAGACCTGCCTATCTACACGGACACTGGCATACCGACATGGCATCTTTTACTGGAGACCTGCCTATCTACACTGGGACACTGGCATACCGACATGGCATGTTTTACTGGAGACCTGCCTATCTACACTGGGACACTGGCATACCGACATGGCATGTTTTACTGGAGACCTGCCTATCTACACTGGGACACTGGCATACCGACATGGCATGTTTTACTGGAGACCTGCCTATCTACACGGACACTGGCATACCGACATGGCATCTTTTACTGGAGACCTGCCTATCTACACTGGGACACTGGCATACCGACATGGCATCTTTTACTGGAGACCTGCCTATCTACACTGGGACACTGGCATACCGACATGGCATGTTTTACTGGAGACCTGCCTATCTACACTGGGACACTGGCATACCGACATGGCATGTTTTACTGGAGACCTGCCTATCTACACGGACACTGGCATACCGACATGGCATCTTTTACTGGAGACCTGCCTATCTACACTGGGACACTGGCATACCGACATGGCAAGTTTTACTGGAGACCTGCCTATCTACACTGGGACACTGGCATACCGACATGGCATGTTTTACTGGAGACCTGCCTATCTACACTGGGACACTGGCATACCGACATGGCATGTTTTACTGGAGACCTGCCTATCTACACGGACACTGGCATACCGACATGGCATCTTTTACTGGAGACCTGCCTATCTACACTGGGACACTGGCATACCGACATGGCATGTTTTACTGGAGACCTGCCTATCTACACTGGGACACTGGCATACCGACATGGCATGTTTTACTGGAGACCTGCCTATCTACACGGACACTGGCATACCGACATGGCATCTTTTACTGGAGACCTGCCTATCTACACTGGGACACTGGCATACCGACATGGCATGTTTTACTGGAGACCTGCCTATCTACACTGGGACACTGGCATACCGACATGGCATGTTTTACTGGAGACCTGCCTATCTACACTGGGACACTGGCATACCGACATGGCATGTTTTACTGGAGACCTGCCTATCTACACGGACACTGGCATACCGACATGGCATCTTTTACTGGAGACCTGCCTATCTACACTGGGACACTGGCATACCGACATGGCATGTTTTACTGGAGACCTGCCTATCTACACTGGGACACTGGCATACCGACATGGCATGTTTTACTGGAGACCTGCCTATCTACACTGGGACACTGGCATACCGACATGGCATGTTTTACTGGAGACCTGCCTATCTACACGGACACTGGCATACCGACATGGCATCTTTTACTGGAGACCTGCCTATCTACACTGGGACACTGGCATACCGACATGGCATGTTTTACTGGAGACCTGCCTATCTACACTGGGACACTGGCATACCGACATGGCATGTTTTACTGGAGACCTGCCTATCTACACGGACACTGGCATACCGACATGGCATGTTTTACTGGAGACCTGCCTATCTACACGGACACTGGCATACCGACATGGCATGTTTTACTGGAGACCTGCCTATCTACACTGGGACACTGGCATACCGACATGGCATGTTTTACTGGAGACCTGCCTATCTACACTGGGACACTGGCATACCGACATGGCATGTTTTACTGGAGACCTGCCTATCTACACGGACACTGGCATACCGACATGGCATCTTTTACTGGAGACCTGCCTATCTACACTGGGACACTGGCATACCGACATGGCATGTTTTACTGGAGACCTGCCTATCTACACTGGGACACTGGCATACCGACATGGCATGTTTTACTGGAGACCTGCCTATCTACACGGACACTGGCATACCGACATGGCATCTTTTACTGGAGACCTGCCTATCTACACTGGGACACTGGCATACCGACATGGCATGTTTTACTGGAGACCTGCCTATCTACACGGACACTGGCATACCGACATGGCATCTTTTACTGGAGACCTGCCTATCTACACTGGGACACTGGCATACCGACATGGCATGTTTTACTGGAGACCTGCCTATCTACACTGGGACACTGGCATACCGACATGGCATGTTTTACTGGAGACCTGCCTATCTACACTGGGACACTGGCATACCGACATGGCATGTTTTACTGGAGACCTGCCTATCTACACTGGGACACTGGCATACCGACATGGCATGTTTTACTGGAGACCTGCCTATCTACACTGGGACACTGGCATACCGACATGGCATCTTTTACTGGAGACCTGCCTATCTACACGGACACTGGCATACCGACATGGCATCTTTTACTGGAGACCTGCCTATCTACACTGGGACACTGGCATACCGACATGGCATGTTTTACTGGAGACCTGCCTATCTACACTGGGACACTGGCATACCGACATGGCATGTTTTACTGGAGACCTGCCTATCTACACGGACACTGGCATACCGACATGGCATCTTTTACTGGAGACCTGCCTATCTACACTGGGACACTGGCATACCGACATGGCATGTTTTACTGGAGACCTGCCTATCTACACTGGGACACTGGCATACCGACATGGCATGTTTTACTGGAGACCTGCCTATCTACACTGGGACACTGGCATACCGACATGGCATGTTTTACTGGAGACCTGCCTATCTACACGGACACTGGCATACCGACATGGCATCTTTTACTGGAGACCTGCCTATCTACACTGGGACACTGGCATACCGACATGGCATGTTTTACTGGAGACCTGCCTATCTACACTGGGACACTGGCATACCGACATGGCATGTTTTACTGGAGACCTGCCTATCTACACGGACACTGGCATACCGACATGGCATCTTTTACTGGAGACCTGCCTATCTACACTGGGACACTGGCATACCGACATGGCATGTTTTACTGGAGACCTGCCTATCTACACGGACACTGGTATACCGACATGGCATCTTTTACTGGAGACCTGCCTATCTACACTGGGACACTGGCATACCGACATGGCATGTTTTACTGGAGACCTGCCTATCTACACTGGGACACTGGCATACCGACATGGCATGTTTTACTGGAGACCTGCCTATCTACACTGGGACACTGGCATACCGACATGGCATGTTTTACTGGAGACCTGCCTATCTACACTGGGACACTGGCATACCGACATGGCATGTTTTACTGGAGACCTGCCTATCTACACTGGGACACTGGCATACCGACATGGCATGTTTTACTGGAGACCTGCCTATCTACACGGACACTGGCATACCGACATGGCATCTTTTACTGGAGACCTGCCTATCTACACTGGGACACTGGCATACCGACATGGCATGTTTTACTGGAGACCTGCCTATCTACACTGGGACACTGGCATACCGACATGGCATGTTTTACTGGAGACCTGCCTATCTACACTGGGACACTGGCATACCGACATGGCATCTTTTACTGGAGACCTGCCTATCTACACGGACACTGGCATACCGACATGGCATCTTTTACTGGAGACCTGCCTATCTACACTGGGACACTGGCATACCGACATGGCATGTTTTACTGGAGACCTGCCTATCTACACTGGGACACTGGCATACCGACATGGCATCTTTTACTGGAGACCTGCCTATCTACACTGGGACACTGGCATACCGACATGGCATGTTTTACTGGAGACCTGCCTATCTACACGGACACTGGCATACCGACATGGCATCTTTTACTGGAGACCTGCCTATCTACACTGGGACACTGGCATACCGACATGGCATGTTTTACTGGAGACCTGCCTATCTACACTGGGACACTGGCATACCGACATGGCATGTTTTACTGGAGACCTGCCTATCTACACGGACACTGGCATACCGACATGGCATGTTTTACTGGAGACCTGCCTATCTACACGGACACTGGCATACCGACATGGCATGTTTTACTGGAGACCTGCCTATCTACACTGGGACACTGGCATACCGACATGGCATGTTTTACTGGAGACCTGCCTATCTACACGGACACTGGCATACCGACATGGCATGTTTTACTGGAGACCTGCCTATCTACACGGACACTGGCATACCGACATGGCATGTTTTACTGGAGACCTGCCTATCTACACTGGGACACTGGCATACCGACATGGCATGTTTTACTGGAGACCTGCCTATCTACACGGACACTGGCATACCGACATGGCATCTTTTACTGGAGACCTGCCTATCTACACTGGGACACTGGCATACCGACATGGCATGTTTTACTGGAGACCTGCCTATCTACACTGGGACACTGGCATACCGACATGGCATGTTTTACTGGAGACCTGCCTATCTACACTGGGACACTGGCATACCGACATGGCATGTTTTACTGGAGACCTGCCTATTTACACGGACACTGGCATACCGACATGGCATCTTTTACTGGAGACCTGCCTATCTACACTGGGACACTGGCATACCGACATGGCATCTTTTACTGGAGACCTGCCTATCTACACTGGGACACTGGCATACCGACATGGCATGTTTTACTGGAGACCTGCCTATCTACACTGGGACACTGGCATACCGACATGGCATGTTTTACTGGAGACCTGCCTATCTACACGGACACTGGCATACCGACATGGCATCTTTTACTGGAGACCTGCCTATCTACACTGGGACACTGGCATACCGACATGGCATGTTTTACTGGAGACCTGCCTATCTACACTGGGACACTGGCATACCGATATGGCATGTTTTACTGGAGACCTGCCTATCTACACTGGGACACTGGCATACCGACATGGCATGTTTTACTGGAGACCTGCCTATCTACACGGACACTGGCATACCGACATGGCATCTTTTACTGGAGACCTGCCTATCTACACTGGGACACTGGCATACCGACATGGCATGTTTTACTGGAGACCTGCCTATCTACACTGGGACACTGGCATACCGACATGGCATGTTTTACTGGAGACCTGCCTATCTACACTGGGACACTGGCATACCGACATGGCATGTTTTACTGGAGACCTGCCTATCTACACGGACACTGGCATACCGACATGGCATCTTTTACTGGAGACCTGCCTATCTACACTGGGACACTGGCATACCGAAATGGCATGTTTTACTGGAGACCTGCCTATCTACACTGGGACACTGGCATACCGACATGGCATGTTTTACTGGAGACCTGCCTATCTACACTGGGACACTGGCATACCGACATGGCATGTTTTACTGGAGACCTGCCTATCTACACGGACACTGGCATACCGACATGGCATCTTTTACTGGAGACCTGCCTATCTACACTGGGACACTGGCATACCGACATGGCATGTTTTACTGGAGACCTGCCTATCTACACTGGGACACTGGCATACCGACATGGCATGTTTTACTGGAGACCTGCCTATCTACACTGGGACACTGGCATACCGACATGGCATGTTTTACTGGAGACCTGCCTATCTACACGGACACTGGCATACCGACATGGCATCTTTTACTGGAGACCTGCCTATCTACACGGACACTGGCATACCGACATGGCATCTTTTACTGGAGACCTGCCTATCTACACTGGGACACTGGCATACCGACATGGCATGTTTTACTGGAGACCTGCCTATCTACACTGGGACACTGGCATACCGACATGGCATGTTTTACTGGAGACCTGCCTATCTACACGGACACTGGCATACCGACATGGCATGTTTTACTGGAGACCTGCCTATCTACACGGACACTGGCATAACGACATGGCATGTTTTACTGGAGACCTGCCTATCTACACTGGGACACTGGCATACCGACATGGCATGTTTTACTGGAGACCTGCCTATCTACACTGGGACACTGGCATACCGACATGGCATGTTTTACTGGAGACCTGCCTATCTACACGGACACTGGCATACCGACATGGCATCTTTTACTGGAGACCTGCCTATCTACACTGGGACACTGGCATACCGACATGGCATGTTTTACTGGAGACCTGCCTATCTACACGGACACTGGCATACCGACATGGCATCTTTTACTGGAGACCTGCCTATCTACACTGGGACACTGGCATACCGACATGGGCATGTTTTACTGGAGACCTGCCTATCTACACTGGGACACTGGCATACCGACATGGCATGTTTTACTGGAGACCTGCCTATCTACACTGGGACACTGGCATACCGACATGGCATGTTTTACTGGAGACCTGCCTATCTACACTGGGACACTGGCATACCGACATGGCATGTTTTACTGGAGACCTGCCTATCTACACTGGGACACTGGCATACCGACATGGCATCTTTTACTGGAGACCTGCCTATCTACACGGACACTGGCATACCGACATGGCATCTTTTACTGGAGACCTGCCTATCTACACTGGGACACTGGCATACCGACATGGCATGTTTTACTGGAGACCTGCCTATCTACACTGGGACACTGGCATACCGACATGGCATGTTTTACTGGAGACCTGCCTATCTACACGGACACTGGCATACCGACATGGCATCTTTTACTGGAGACCTGCCTATCTACACTGGGACACTGGCATACCGACATGGCATGTTTTACTGGAGACCTGCCTATCTACACTGGGACACTGGCATACCGACATGGCATGTTTTACTGGAGACCTGCCTATCTACACTGGGACACTGGCATACCGACATGGCATGTTTTACTGGAGACCTGCCTATCTACACGGACACTGGCATACCGACATGGCATCTTTTACTGGAGACCTGCCTATCTACACTGGGACACTGGCATACCGACATGGCATGTTTTACTGGAGACCTGCCTATCTACACTGGGACACTGGCATACCGACATGGCATGTTTTACTGGAGACCTGCCTATCTACACGGACACTGGCATACCGACATGGCATCTTTTACTGGAGACCTGCCTATCTACACTGGGACACTGGCATACCGACATGGCATGTTTTACTGGAGACCTGCCTATCTACACGGACACTGGTATACCGACATGGCATCTTTTACTGGAGACCTGCCTATCTACACTGGGACACTGGCATACCGACATGGCATGTTTTACTGGAGACCTGCCTATCTACACTGGGACACTGGCATACCGACATGGCATGTTTTACTGGAGACCTGCCTATCTACACTGGGACACTGGCATACCGACATGGCATGTTTTACTGGAGACCTGCCTATCTACACTGGGACACTGGCATACCGACATGGCATGTTTTACTGGAGACCTGCCTATCTACACTGGGACACTGGCATACCGACATGGCATGTTTTACTGGAGACCTGCCTATCTACACGGACACTGGCATACCGACATGGCATCTTTTACTGGAGACCTGCCTATCTACACTGGGACACTGGCATACCGACATGGCATGTTTTACTGGAGACCTGCCTATCTACACTGGGACACTGGCATACCGACATGGCATGTTTTACTGGAGACCTGCCTATCTACACTGGGACACTGGCATACCGACATGGCATCTTTTACTGGAGACCTGCCTATCTACACGGACACTGGCATACCGACATGGCATCTTTTACTGGAGACCTGCCTATCTACACTGGGACACTGGCATACCGACATGGCATGTTTTACTGGAGACCTGCCTATCTACACTGGGACACTGGCATACCGACATGGCATCTTTTACTGGAGACCTGCCTATCTACACTGGGACACTGGCATACCGACATGGCATGTTTTACTGGAGACCTGCCTATCTACACGGACACTGGCATACCGACATGGCATCTTTTACTGGAGACCTGCCTATCTACACTGGGACACTGGCATACCGACATGGCATGTTTTACTGGAGACCTGCCTATCTACACTGGGACACTGGCATACCGACATGGCATGTTTTACTGGAGACCTGCCTATCTACACGGACACTGGCATACCGACATGGCATGTTTTACTGGAGACCTGCCTATCTACACGGACACTGGCATACCGACATGGCATGTTTTACTGGAGACCTGCCTATCTACACTGGGACACTGGCATACCGACATGGCATGTTTTACTGGAGACCTGCCTATCTACACGGACACTGGCATACCGACATGGCATGTTTTACTGGAGACCTGCCTATCTACACGGACACTGGCATACCGACATGGCATGTTTTACTGGAGACCTGCCTATCTACACTGGGACACTGGCATACCGACATGGCATGTTTTACTGGAGACCTGCCTATCTACACGGACACTGGCATACCGACATGGCATCTTTTACTGGAGACCTGCCTATCTACACTGGGACACTGGCATACCGACATGGCATGTTTTACTGGAGACCTGCCTATCTACACTGGGACACTGGCATACCGACATGGCATGTTTTACTGGAGACCTGCCTATCTACACTGGGACACTGGCATACCGACATGGCATGTTTTACTGGAGACCTGCCTATTTACACGGACACTGGCATACCGACATGGCATCTTTTACTGGAGACCTGCCTATCTACACTGGGACACTGGCATACCGACATGGCATCTTTTACTGGAGACCTGCCTATCTACACTGGGACACTGGCATACCGACATGGCATGTTTTACTGGAGACCTGCCTATCTACACTGGGACACTGGCATACCGACATGGCATGTTTTACTGGAGACCTGCCTATCTACACGGACACTGGCATACCGACATGGCATCTTTTACTGGAGACCTGCCTATCTACACTGGGACACTGGCATACCGACATGGCATGTTTTACTGGAGACCTGCCTATCTACACTGGGACACTGGCATACCGATATGGCATGTTTTACTGGAGACCTGCCTATCTACACTGGGACACTGGCATACCGACATGGCATGTTTTACTGGAGACCTGCCTATCTACACGGACACTGGCATACCGACATGGCATCTTTTACTGGAGACCTGCCTATCTACACTGGGACACTGGCATACCGACATGGCATGTTTTACTGGAGACCTGCCTATCTACACTGGGACACTGGCATACCGACATGGCATGTTTTACTGGAGACCTGCCTATCTACACTGGGACACTGGCATACCGACATGGCATGTTTTACTGGAGACCTGCCTATCTACACGGACACTGGCATACCGACATGGCATCTTTTACTGGAGACCTGCCTATCTACACTGGGACACTGGCATACCGAAATGGCATGTTTTACTGGAGACCTGCCTATCTACACTGGGACACTGGCATACCGACATGGCATGTTTTACTGGAGACCTGCCTATCTACACTGGGACACTGGCATACCGACATGGCATGTTTTACTGGAGACCTGCCTATCTACACGGACACTGGCATACCGACATGGCATCTTTTACTGGAGACCTGCCTATCTACACTGGGACACTGGCATACCGACATGGCATGTTTTACTGGAGACCTGCCTATCTACACTGGGACACTGGCATACCGACATGGCATGTTTTACTGGAGACCTGCCTATCTACACTGGGACACTGGCATACCGACATGGCATGTTTTACTGGAGACCTGCCTATCTACACGGACACTGGCATACCGACATGGCATCTTTTACTGGAGACCTGCCTATCTACACGGACACTGGCATACCGACATGGCATCTTTTACTGGAGACCTGCCTATCTACACTGGGACACTGGCATACCGACATGGCATGTTTTACTGGAGACCTGCCTATCTACACTGGGACACTGGCATACCGACATGGCATGTTTTACTGGAGACCTGCCTATCTACACGGACACTGGCATACCGACATGGCATGTTTTACTGGAGACCTGCCTATCTACACGGACACTGGCATAACGACATGGCATGTTTTACTGGAGACCTGCCTATCTACACGGACACTGGCATACCGACATGGCATGTTTTACTGGAGACCTGCCTATCTACACTGGGACACTGGCATACCGACATGGCATGTTTTACTGGAGACCTGCCTATCTACACTGGGACACTGGCATACCGACATGGCATGTTTTACTGGAGACCTGCCTATCTACACGGACACTGGCATACCGACATGGCATCTTTTACTGGAGACCTGCCTATCTACACTGGGACACTGGCATACCGACATGGCATGTTTTACTGGAGACCTGCCTATCTACACTGGGACACTGGCATACCGACATGGCATGTTTTACTGGAGACCTGCCTATCTACACGGACACTGGCATACCGACATGGCATCTTTTACTGGAGACCTGCCTATCTACACTGGGACACTGGCATACCGACATGGTATGTTTTACTGGAGACCTGCCTATCTACACGGACACTGGCATACCGACATGGCATCTTTTACTGGAGACCTGCCTATCTACACTGGGACACTGGCATACCGACATGGCATGTTTTACTGGAGACCTGCCTATCTACACTGGGACACTGGCATACCGACATGGCATGTTTTACTGGAGACCTGCCTATCTACACTGGGACACTGGCATACCGACATGGCATGTTTTACTGGAGACCTGCCTATCTACACTGGGACACTGGCATACCGACATGGCATGTTTTACTGGAGACCTGCCTATCTACACTGGGACACTGGCATACCGACATGGCATGTTTTACTGGAGACCTGCCTATCTACACGGACACTGGCATACCGACATGGCATCTTTTACTGGAGACCTGCCTATCTACACTGGGACACTGGCATACCGACATGGCATGTTTTACTGGAGACCTGCCTATCTACACTGGGACACTGGCATACCGACATGGCATGTTTTACTGGAGACCTGCCTATCTACACGGACACTGGCATACCGACATGGCATCTTTTACTGGAGACCTGCCTATCTACACTGGGACACTGGCATACCGACATGGCATGTTTTACTGGAGACCTGCCTATCTACACTGGGACACTGGCATACCGACATGGCATGTTTTACTGGAGACCTGCCTATCTACACTGGGACACTGGCATACCGACATGGCATGTTTTACTGGAGACCTGCCTATCTACACGGACACTGGCATACCGACATGGCATCTTTTACTGGAGACCTGCCTATCTACACTGGGACACTGGCATACCGACATGGCATGTTTTACTGGAGACCTGCCTATCTACACTGGGACACTGGCATACCGACATGGCATGTTTTACTGGAGACCTGCCTATCTACACGGACACTGGCATACCGACATGGCATCTTTTACTGGAGACCTGCCTATCTACACTGGGACACTGGCATACCGACATGGCATGTTTTACTGGAGACCTGCCTATCTACACGGACACTGGCATACCGACATGGCATCTTTTACTGGAGACCTGCCTATCTACACTGGGACACTGGCATACCGACATGGCATGTTTTACTGGAGACCTGCCTATCTACACTGGGACACTGGCATACCGACATGGCATGTTTTACTGGAGACCTGCCTATCTACACTGGGACACTGGCATACCGACATGGCATGTTTTACTGGAGACCTGCCTATCTACACGGACACTGGCATACCGACATGGCATCTTTTACTGGAGACCTGCCTATCTACACTGGGACACTGGCATACCGACATGGCATGTTTTACTGGAGACCTGCCTATCTACACTGGGACACTGGCATACCGACATGGCATGTTTTACTGGAGACCTGCCTATCTACACTGGGACACTGGCATACCGACATGGCATGTTTTACTGGAGACCTGCCTATCTACACGGACACTGGCATACCGACATGGCATCTTTTACTGGAGACCTGCCTATCTACACTGGGACACTGGCATACCGACATGGCATGTTTTACTGGAGACCTGCCTATCTACACTGGGACACTGGCATACCGACATGGCATGTTTTACTGGAGACCTGCCTATCTACACTGGGACACTGGCATACCGACATGGCATGTTTTACTGGAGACCTGCCTATCTACACTGGGACACTGGCATACCGACATGGCATGTTTTACTGGAGACCTGCCTATCTACACTGGGACACTGGCATACCGACATGGCATGTTTTACTGGAGACCTGCCTATCTACACTGGGACACTGGCATACCGACATGGCATGTTTTACTGGAGACCTGCCTATCTACACTGGGACACTGGCATACCGACATGGCATCTTTTACTGGAGACCTGCCTATCTACACTGGGACACTGGCATACCGACATGGCATGTTTTACTGGAGACCTGCCTATCTACACGGACACTGGCATACCGACATGGCATCTTTTACTGGAGACCTGCCTATCTACACTGGGACACTGGCATACCGACATGGCATGTTTTACTGGAGACCTGCCTATCTACACTGGGACACTGGCATACCGACATGGCATGTTTTACTGGAGACCTGCCTATCTACACGGACACTGGCATACCGACATGGCATGTTTTACTGGAGACTACCATGCCTCAACTGAAAGCTTTAAAGAAAACAGAAATGCCTGCACAAAGTCTTTTACTGTAGACCGCCATCGCAATACTAGATACTTTACTTGAGAACAGCGTGCTCACAATAAGGCCTAGATGTACAAAGAGTAGAAATAGCTATTCTAAATAGCGTTTTATCTGAATCGCTATTTGGAAATCGCTATTCCTTATGTATGAAGCTGTTTTGTACTTGTGATTCACAGTGGGTTGCAAATTGACCTACCTCATGAATATTAATGGGGTAGGAACAGTTTGGGACCGATTAGGAATGTCTACCATCACAGGGACGTGTATGTAAAAAAGGCGAAGTGAGCCTGTATAACCTTCTAGAGCCTAAGCTGCACTCCTAAAAGAACTTCAAAAAAACGAGGCTCTTAGCGGGATGATTCAATAACATCGAAAAAGAGGACAACTTATTATGAGTAGCCCCAAAGGGGCAAAAAAAAAGACACCCTAAAGAATTAAATTAAAAATGATTGCAGTATACTATATAAAATTCATAAAGAGGCATTGCTGCACTGCAATAGAGAAACTGGTGCTCATGAATTGCTTACAAACGAAGATTACTTTTACAAATGTAATTTACACAGTCGCAAAACCAGAATTCTTGCATACATTTATTAAAACATTTCCGAGAAATTGTATTGTTAGAAAATCATGTTAAAAAATATATATTTTAAGGAAGACACTGTGTCCGCAATGACGGACAATAAGCCCTTAATGATGATAACTAAATATTAACTGCCTCAGGGTAGAACACCTAATAACAATAGACCTGCTGATACAACACACAACTGAATACTGTAATAACTTTTGATTAAATCCTTAAGAATGTCTTTTTCGATATCCCAGGAATGGTGGCCTGCTGAGGTCAGCAGACCACAATGTCTGGGATTACCTCTGAATACAGTTTTTATTTGTTGAAATGGATGCATTTTAGCAATACATTTTTTCATTTTTAAGAGCAGGCAGTGGTCAGTGTGACCACTGACTGCTCTTAAAAATGTTTTCCCAACATTCACAAAGGGAAAGAGGTCCCATGGGGATCCCTTCCAATGTGCAAATGCATTGCCCCCAACTTTGAGTTGGTGATAAATTGGCAAGGGTTTGCAAACGCATTTCTGTTGCAAAACCTTGGTACATAACACTGGAAATCCCTATTTGGAAGGGACGCCCGAAAAACGCCCCTTCCAAATAGTGATTACTACCTTTAAACTACGATTCTGGAGAATTGCAGTTTAGGTGTTTGTACATTTGGAAAAGCATTTTCGCCATAGCAAAAGGCAACAGCAAAAATGCTTCATACTTGTGGCCATAGGGGTTTTACTGGAGACTGGCATGCTCATACAATATCTCTTACCTCAGTCTGGCAGGTGCACCCTAGATCATTTACTGGAAAAGGGAAGGCCCATACTAGATCTTTTTACTTCAGACAGATGTCTCTTGGAAGGGACAGACAGGCATGCCCACACTAAAGGTTAGATGTGCGAAGATTAGGAATAGTGAGTTCCTAATTGCAATGTTTTGTGAATTGCAATCAAGAAATTGCTATTCCTAATGCATAAAACTCATTGAGTTTCTTTTGACGATTCATAGTGGGTCTAAACTAGACCTACCTCATGAATATTAATGAAGTAGGTCGCGATCTGTGATCCACTGCGATTTGCTGCAATCACCAGTGGGATGTGGCCTGCTGGGGTCAAAAGATCACCAAGTTTGTGATTGAAGTGTTTAAGATTCATTTAAGAGTAGGCAACGGTCCCTTGGACCACTGCCTGCTCTTAAAAAATATTTTTACAACCATTCTCAAAGGGGAGGGGGACCCGTTTGAACCACACCCCATTTCCAAATGGATCACCACCAACTTTGACTTGGCTGTGTATTGAGAATGTTTTGCAACCTCAAGAAGGCTTTGTACATCTATCCTTAAATCTTTTACTTGACACATGCACACACTAGGGGCCAGATGTAGCAACCAGTTTGCGACTCGCAAACGGCAAAAATTGCCATTTGCGAGTCACAAACCGGAGTTTGCTATGCAGAAATGCATTTTGCGAGTCGGGACCGACTCGCAAAATGCATTTCCGACTCGCAAATAGGAAGGGGTGTTCCCTTCCTATTTGCGACTCGCAATGGTATGCAATTCCATTTGCGACCGCGTACATGGTCGCAAATGGAGTCGCAGTTACCATCCACTTGAAGTGGATGGTAACCCACTCGCAAATTGGAAGGGGTCCCCATGGGACCCCTTCTCCTTTGTGAATGGACCCCAAAATATTTTTTCAGGGCAGGTAGTGGTCCAAGGGACCACTACCTGCCCTGAAAAAATTCCGAAACAAAAGGTTTTGGATTTTTTTTTAAGTGCAGCTCGTTTTCCATTAAGGAAAACGGGCTACACTTGAAAAAAAAAAAAAACTGCTTTATTAACAAGCAGTCACGGACATGGAGGTCTGCTGACTACAGCAGGCCTCCATGTCAGTGAGTGCCCATAGTCGCTATGGGGCCGCAATTTGCGACCCACCTCATTAATATTAATGAGGTGGGTCTTTGCGACCTCATAGCAACTCGCAGACGGCGTCTGAGACACCGTTCTGCATTGCAAATTGCGAGTTGCAATTTGCGAGTCGCTCTGACTCGCAAATTGCAAGTCGCAATTTGCAAAGTACCTACATCTGGCCCTAGGTGTTTTTTCTGGAGATTGCCATGTCTTCGCTAGATCCTTTGATGGAGACTGAGATGTTATAATAGATCTTTTATTAGAAACTGTAATGTTTCACTAGATCTTTTATTGGAGCCTGGCAGCTCACATTGTCTACTTGAGGCTGCCATGCCCACTATAGATATCTTACTGGAGACTGACATACCCACACCACATGGAGGCAGCGATACCCAAATAAAATATCTACTGGAGACTGTCATGCTCACACAAGGGGTGCGTTTGGAAGGCTACCCACCCATCCACTAGGGTAGAAGAAGTCATTACCTCCACCACCCTGCCAGATTATCGTCCGCCATATTTAGATATCGCTGCTGGCCCAGCGGTGATCCATGTGCCTTGAGAGGAATCACTGTCACAGCAGTTCCTCTTAATGCATTGCAAGATTGGTGCATGGTGAACGTCTTTAACCCAGCCACCAACCAAACATTTTTGTTTTTCTAAAGTAAAGTCCCAAAGTGGTAATTAGGTTTTGAAAACCAAACAAGTAACAACCCTAAAGCCTGTACATTTTCTCCAAGAGGGGTTGCATGAACATTTTTCATTTTTTTCTGTGTGGTGTGGACAGGAAAAAAAAACACATCAGGCCCAGGGACATACTAAGAATTTTGGGAGCCTTCGCCCAAATGTATTTTGGGCCACCCTGTTATTACAATTTTGAATTTATTCTCGAATTTCAGCATTTTTATGCCCTCTTTGGCCAGGACACTGACAGGGAAAAGGCATACTTGTCCAAATTCTAAATGTGTTTACCTCTTATAGTCAGAGCTAGTGAAGTGTGTTTTCAATATATGTAACACAGCAGCAGCTCATTAATATTACTGCAAATAATCTCTGTGCCACACTCCTGTTTCTCATGTCATCCCATTATGGATGTTGCATGGAGCATAACAATAGCTTTCTCTGCACAATGTCTTTAATAGACTCTCACACATCACCTACCTTAAAAATAAATTAAAGGAAAGTGGTATTTAAAACAATATTTTTTTTTAATTATTCAAGGTCATCAGGGCAGGACTCTCAGCAGAATAGAGCTGGATCTATCAATGGGGTCCCTCTGAAAGGCTGGGGCCCTAGGCCAGAGCCCATGTTGCCCATGCCTTAAAACGCCTCTGATCAGACCTTCACCTCGAAATAGGTTGGGGTCTGATGTACTTACTACATTGGCATCTACTCTGCCGGGCCATTGCAGTAAGCTTTCGATGCTGGAGCCAGCAGCACCCTGCTGTCCAAAAGTTAACAGTCCATCCGACTCACAATAATATTAGAGCGGGCAGACCAAGGGTTTGATGGACATGGTACTCCTCCACGTTTGTGGCAGAGTAACCTGTCCGCCAAAATCTAAATTGGCCCCTTGGTCTTTCGCTAAAGAGTGGAATGCCCACACCAGATCTTTTACTGAAGTCATGCATGCCCACACTAAGGACCTCATTTCGAGTCTGGCGGACCTACGACTGACAGACTCGTGGTGGCAGGCGGACCGCCGCCAATACAGTGGTCCAACAGCCACATTATTACAGTGGCAAAAGTGCCACGGTCCGACCGCCGGCGCTGTCACTTTTTCACCTGCTGATGGCCTGGCGGGGCCGGCGGTCTTAATCCGCAAGGGCAGCTCTGCAAGCAGCACTGCCCTGAGGATTACGACTCCCATGTCTGCCAGTTTCCCCATGGTGGTTCCACCGCCATGCAAAGACTGGCAGAGACTAGGTGCCGGGGTCCCCATGGCAGCCCCGTCGTGCTTTTCATTGCCTGGTAGTTTCCGCCCAGCAGGAAACTCATAATAGGGCCAGTGGGTGGAAAACCGAACTGGCGGTTTTCTGACCTAACGAGTTTGGCCTCTGCCGCCCGCCAAACTCAGAATGAGGCCCTAAATCTTTTGCAGGATTGCCATGCGTACACTGGATACCGGATTTGCATGCCCACACAAGATCTTTTACTGGATCAGTATGGCCACAGTAAATCTTTTGCTGGACACTCACATGTCCACACTAGGGGCCAGATGTAGGTAGGTAAAATTTTGCGAATCGGAAATAGCGACTTCATGCGAATCGCTATTTCCGACTCACAAAATCAAATTCAAGAACTATTTGCGATACCAATTTGCGAGTTGCATAGGTGTCGCACCGCAATTTGCGACCTTCGCTTTTAGCGAGGTCGCAATTTGCGACCTCGCTAAAAGCGAGATCGCAATTTGCGAGAAGGGTGTCGCAAATTGCGACTGACTTGCAAATTGCCTGCAGGTGCAGCACAACAGTTTGGAAACCCACTTCCTGGCTCTTGGTGATGACATCAGAACCAGGAAGTCATCAAATACACCTGGGAGGAGGGAGGACCACACCCATTTGAAACTGCTGTGCCACACCCAGGAGAGAGGAGCTGCAGCAATGGAGGAGACAGGCAGTGCTGGCGGGAGGAGGAAAGTGAAGTTTTCCGACAAAGAGCTGGAGGTGCTGACTGAAGAATGCTGCCTGCACCACGATTAACTTTTTGGGAAGGCAGCAATGAGTGTCCCAGACACTCAAAAGAAAAGGACATGGCAGCAGATCCAAGACAAGATCAATGCCATAGGGGTGAGCCACCGCACCCTTGAGGAAATTTGGAAACGGTGGTACGACCTGCGCTCCAGGACGAAGGAGAGGGTTGCGGAGCGCATGAGGGAAATGAGGGGCACCGTAGGAGGCCCATCCACCGTCCCACCACCCACAGCCCTGGAAAGCATGGTTGAGGAGACCCTGGAGCCACAGGCCGTCATTGGCATGGGAGAACTGGACAGTTCAGCGCCAGGGACATCCAAAAGTGAGTAACATGAAATATGCTTTGACACCCACAAATGCAGTATACACACCATCCCACTACACAGCGGCAGGCACCACCAGACTAGCTCCATTCCAGTCTAGCAACCTCTAGAATAGTGCATTATGGGCAATGTAGTACAGTAGTCAGAATATAAGCACATGTTTATTATGAGGCATAAAACAGATGTGAGAGACTGACAGTGTATCCCCTATGTCCCACAGGTCTCCCACAAGACACCCCCAGCAGTGACATCAGGCAGGGAGGAGGACATGGGCCAGAGACACTGCAGGAGGCTGCTGGTGAAACTGCAGGGCCCAGCAGGACACCACCAGGGTCCATAGAGGAACAACCGCAGGACATGGGGGCAGCTGAAACAACACCAGGGCCCAGCCCCACAGAGAGGCGCACAGAGCCAGCAGCTGGACTAATGCACAGACGCCGGCACAGAGTTCAGTCAGTGCCCCAGGAGGAGGTAGGGGAAGCAGTCTTCGCGGGCTTGGAGGCATCCCTCATCCATGGTCAGCGCCTGCAAAACAGACAATTAAGGACCATCACCAGAACCCTCAATAGAATGCAGAGCAGCATGACACATGGGCTGGCGAATGTGAACAGTCAGTTCAACAGAATGAATGAACATTTGGGGGATTTAACACAGGCCATCCGACATCTGGTGACTGAACTAGTGGCAGACCGAGGACATGCAAGGCGCAGGGAGCGCCACACAGCGGTACGTTTTGACCGCCTGGCTGCATCTATTGGGCATCTTGCCACAAATACTGCAGGCCTCTCAAGACGGACAGTCAGCCTACAGGTGGAACTTGGGCACTTCGCTGGCAATGTGGCGCGGGGACTTGGCCGCATCAGCCATGCGGTGGACCTTATGGAAAGTAGGCAGGCTGCAAGGGGCACAGGGGACACCTCGCAGGACAGCGAGGAGGGGTCAACCATCAGTAGCGTGTCTGCCAGCGAGTCCTGTGTGCTATGGAGTGGTAGTGCACGGCAGGGGTCAGGGGACCCACCAGGGATGAGCCATGGTGGCCGCTCTAGGAGGAGGGTGTGAGCCACCACACAGCACTGTACATGAGGCACATGAATTATAATGTGTCTTCATTGCAATTGGACAATTACACAGTGCGACATACAGCACTATTCTTCTCCCATATAGTTTAGTAATAAAAAGGTTTTGTTTGTTTCACTACACAACTGGGCTATGTGTGTCTGACATTAGTGAGTGTGGTGACAGTTGCCACGTACCTGCCAAAGTATTGGGTTGCAATGTGGTTCCGTCTCTGTCTGCCTTCATTTGCGATGCTTCTATCCCCAGGCTGTCGGTGTGGTAGCTCTTGCTCCTCATCCTCCGTGTCTGTGTCTTCAGGGGTGAGATGTAGCCCACGTCTGGTGGCAATGTTGTGTAGGATTGCACAGGCGGCAACAATCTTGCATGCTGTTTCTGGGGCATACTGGAGTGCACCTCCACTTTTGTGGAGGCACCTGAGTCTTGACTTTAACAAGCCAAAGGTCCTCTCAATGACAGTTCTGGTCCGCCGATGTGCACTGTTATATCGCCTCTTGTTCTCATTGCCAGGTGTTAGGTACGGGTAAGTATCCATGGTCTCAGGGCATATGCACTGTCACCTGTTTGACAAAAATAAGCAATTTTAGCAGGGCATGAATGGTTTCCACAGTGACCTGTATGTAAGGCTTCAGGGTGTAGTCAGCAATACCTAATAGATATCCGTCTCCAAACTCCCCACGTTCTAGGCGTTGGTGTATCCCATTGTGCCTGAATATGTATGAGTCCTGTGCACTTCCTGGAAATTTAGCTACAATGTCAGTAATGACATTATGTGCATCACATACCACCTGGATGTTGAGAGAGTGAGTACATTTCGTATTGCGGAACACATATTCCAGATTTGCAGGAGGGCAGATTTGTATATGTGTCCCGTCCACACACCCTAAAACATGGGGGAAGTTGGCAATCTGTAGAAGTCCAACTTTGTGCTGTTAATTTTTGCCTCATTCCTGGGTAGGTATATATATCTGTGTGTGAGTATGCAATCTAGGAATGATCTGAAGAATCGTGAGAGTGAACTTTGGGATACCCCACCTGCCACAGCAATCACCCCCTGATAGCTACCCAAGGCCAAGAGGTGCAGTGAGCATAGCACTTGCACATGTGTAGGGATGGCGCTGCCACGCATTGTCTGTCGTTCAAGCTGAGGATTAAGTAGTTCAATTAATTCTAAAATTGCAGCACTGCTCAGTCTATATTTGTCATAAATCTCCTCCTCAGTTTGTTGAAATAGTGTCAGCCTGGTTCGGTATATCCTCTCCTGTCTCTGCCTCCTCCTCCTCTGCTGGGCGGCCTGGACTCTCCTCCTCCATGCTATCACGTACAGTTCAGCCATTTTGAGTCCCCCAGATGCCTTCTGGGTCTCCTTTTATACTTTGGTTCTGGTTACCACCTGCTCTGAATCAGTGGTAATCTGGATGTACAAAATGGGCTTTTTGCGACTAGTCCCAATTTGCGACAGGCTTTTGCATATGGTTTGCGACTCGCAATTTGTGACTTCCTATTTGCGGGTCGCAAAATCCGGTCGCAAATTTTGCGAGTCGATAATGGCTTGCATCGCTATTTGCATTTCGGAAATGGGATTTTTGCATCCCATTTCGGATCTTGCGAGGTCGCAAATAGCGAATCGGGCCATTTGCCACTCGCAAATGTTTGCTACATCTGGCCCTATATCGTTTACTGAAGACTCACATACCAGCACTATATCGTTTACTGGAGACTCACATGCCCACACTAGATCTTTTACTGGATACTCACATGTCCAGACGAGAACATTTACCGGAGACTCACATGTCCACACTAGAACATTTACTGGACACTCACATGCCCACGCTACATTTTTTTTCAGGACACTCACGTGTTATGTTGGGTATTAGTAGAGGACTATAGACTTTGAGCATCTGAACGCTACAGGTGACAGAGCAGGAGAGATGGTTGAGGTACGAGGGTTCTGGGGAGGGATGGTTGGTGAAGGTGAAGGAGAAGGAGAAGAGGGCGAAGCTACGGTTGTGTTGCTGCACTGCTACATTACAGTACTTTAGTTCACACACTTTCTCAATTGTACTTTACAACATGCCCACAAAAGATCTTTTTCTGGAGGCTTGCATGCCCACACTTGATCTTTTCATGGATCGGCATGGACACACTCCTTCTTTTATTGGACACTCACATGTCCACACTAGATCCTTTACTGAAGACGTGCATTCCAGCACTAGATCCTTTACTGAAAACTCCCATGCCAACACTAGATCTTTTTCTGGAGACTCACTTGCCCACAGGATCTTTTCTTGAATCAGCATGCCCACACTAGATCTTTTACTGCAGTCTTGCATGCGTACACTAGATCTTTTACTGGATTGCCATGGCCATGGTAGATCTTTTGCTGGACCAGTATGGCCACGCTAGATCTTTTACTGGACTGCCATGCCCACACTAGGTATGCCCACACTAGATCTTTTACTCGAGACTCACATGCGCACACTAGGTCTTTTACTCAAGACTCACATGCTCACAGTAGATTTTTTACTCGAGACTCACATGCCCACACTAAATCTTTTACTTGAGACTCACATGCGCACACTAGGTCTTTTACTCAAGACTCACATGTGCACACTAGGGGCCAGATGTAGCAAACCATTTGCGAGTCGCAAACGGCGAAAATCTCCGTTTGCGAGTCGCAAACGTGTGTTTGCTATGCAGAAATGCATTTTGCGAGTCGGAACCGACTCGCAAAATGCATTTCAGAGTCGCAAATAGGAAGGGGTGTTCCCTTCCTATTTGCGGGTCGCAGTGGTATGCAACTCCATTTGCGACCGCGTACGCGGTCGCAAATGGAGTCGCAGTTACTATCCACTTGAAGTGGATGGTAACCCACTCGCAAACGGGAAGGGGTCCCCATGGGACCCCTTCCCCTTTGTGAGAGGACCCCAAAATATTTTTCAGAGCAGGTAGTGGTCCAAGGGACCACTACCTGCCCTGAAAAAATCCGAAACTAAAGGTTTCGGTTTTTTTTTTTCTAAGTGCAGCTCGTTTTCCTTTAAGGAAAACGGGCTACACTTGGAAAAAAAAAACTGCTTTATTTAAAAGCAGTCACGGACATGGAGGTCTGCTGACTACAGCAGGCCTCCATACCCGTGAGTGCCCAGAGTCGCTATGGGGCCGCAATTTGCGACCCACCTCATTAATTTTAATGAGGTGGGTCTTTGTGACCCCATAGCGACTCGCAGGCGGTGTCTGAGACACCGTTCTGCATAGCAAATTGCGACTTGCAATTTGTGAGTCGCACGGACTCGCAAATTGCAAGTCGCAATTTGCTATCTTGCTACATCTGGCCCTAGATCTTTTACTCAAGACTCACATGCCCACACTAGATTTTTTACTCGAGACTCACATGCCCACACTAGATCTTTTACTCGAGACTCACATGCGCACACTAGGTCTTTTACTCAAGACTCACATGCTCACAGTAGATCTTTTACTGGATCGGCATGGCCACACTAGATCTTTTTCTCGAGACTTACATGCCAGCACTAGATCTTTTACTCGAGACTCACATGCGCACACTAGATCGTTTACTGGATCGGCATGGCCACAGTAGATCTTTTACTCAAGACTCACATGCTCACAATAGATCTTTTACTGGATCAGCATGGCCACACTAGATCTTTTACTCTAGACTCACATACTCATACTAGATCTTTTACTCGAGACTCACATGCCCACACTAGATCTTTTACCGGATCGGCATGACCACACTAGATCTTTTACTCTAGACTCACATACTCACACTAGATCTTTTACTCGAGACTCACATGCCCACACTAGATCTTTACTCAAGACTCACATGCTCACAATAGATCTTTTACTGGATCAGCATGGCCAGTCTAGATCTTTTACTCTAGACTCACACACTCACACTAGATCTTTTACTCGAGACTCACATGCCCACACTAGATCTTTTACTGGATCGGCATGACCAGACTAGATCTTTTACTCTAGACTCACATACTCACACTAGATCTTTTACTCAACGCTCACAGTAGATCTTTTACTGGATCAACATGGCCACACTAGATCTTTTACTCTAGACTCACATACTCACACTAGATCTTTTACTCGAGACTCACATGCCCACAATAGATCTTTTACTGGATCGGCATGACCACACTAGATCTTTTACTCGAGACTCACATGCTCACAGTAGATCTTTTACTCGAGACTCACATGCCCACACTAGATCTTTTACTCCAGACTCACATGCCCACACTAGATCTTTTACCGGAGGCTGGCAGGGCCTCCTTGGATCCTTTGTTGGTTGCCTCCTTCCTGGCAGGCTTGGGTGCGAGTACAGGAACGGAGTGGTAGTGAGGAACCAACCGCGGCTCCCGGGAATCCTAGAGGTAACACGAGCAGCTCTCTCGGGCTATTTGCTTGTGATGACTGACCACCAAAATGTGCCTCTTCCTCGTGCAGCGCTTTCCATCAGTCAGTGCACGGTACATTCATTTCACTGAGCCTGCAAATGCATCATATCTAGACAATCATTGCTGCAGCTACAAACGCGCACCCAGGTATTAACAAATGAAAACAATGGCTGTATCAAAAGGGCATTCTGAGCGGAAAAGCACTCTATGAAGTCATCTTTTTCGAGGAGGTCAGCCAAGCGAATGGAGCGCCTACAGGGGGTTTGTCCATATTTTCCTCGAAGCGCAAGTGTTTGCATTCGGAATAAAAGGTGGGGCTACTGCTCGGAGGTCCCCGGTGAGTGGGCGCAGGGAGGTACCTCAAGAAGCGCTGTTAATCAGGCGCCCGGGGGTTGGGTCATTGCAGAGGCCTTCTCCGCGAGGGATGCGGGGGCTGCCTGGACCAGGCGGCCGCAGCCAGGGTTGAACGTGTTTGGTTTATTTGTTTTTGCCTAAGAGAGCTCAGCCCCTGAGGTTCTCACACAAAGACAACATTTCGAAAAAAATTATTATCAAACAAAGATTACTTGAAATAACCATTTCAAAATGCAGACACCAAACACATGGAGTAATTTTCATCTATGTATGTTGTTTGAAAAAAAAGTGAAGATCGGAGTTTTCTTACCGATGAGCAGTGTGTGTGGTTTTACCAGCCCGCAGCAGGAAAAGGAAGAGGCTGTGATTCTACCAGAGAGCGGTCTGTGGTTCTATCAGACAGTGGTGTGTAGTGAGGGGCTGTGGTTTGTACCAGACGGCGGTGTGTAGCTAGGGGCTGTGGTTCTAAGAGGGCGGTCTGTAGTGAGGGGCTGTGGTTTTAGCAGAGAGCGGTGTGTAGCCAGGGGCTGTGGTTCTACCAGACACTGGTGTGTAGCAAGGGGCTGTGGTTCTAACAGAGTGGTGTGTAGCAAGGGGATGTGGTTCTACCACAGAACAATAGGTAGGGAAGGGCTGTGATTCTACCAGTAAGCAGTCTGTTGCGAAGGGCTGTGTGTGGTTCTACTACAGAGCAGTGCGTAGTGAGGGGCTGTGGTTCTAACAGAGCAGTGCACAGTGAGGGGCTTGGTTCTACCACACAGCAGTAAGTAGTGAGGGGCTGTGGTTCTAACAGAACAGTATTTAGCAAAGGGTTGTGGTTCTACTGCAGAGCGGTGTGTAGTGAGTGACTCTGGTTCTAACAGACTAGTGTGCATTGAGGTTCTGTGGTTCTACCAGAGAGAGGTGTGTAGCGAGGGGCTGTGGTTCAACCAGAGAGCAGTTTGTAGCAAGGGGCTGTGTTTTTATCAGAGTGCAGTGTGTAGTGAGGAGCTGTGGTTCTAGCAGAGAGAGGTGTGTAGCGAGGGGCTGTGGTTCTACCAGAGAGCGGTGTAGTGAGGGGCTGTGGTTTCTACCAGAGAGCGGTCTGTAGAGAGGAGCTGTGGTTCTAAGAAAGCTGTGTGTAGCGAGGGGCTGTGCTTTTACAAGGGAGCGGTGTGTAGCTAGGTGCTGTGACTCTAAGAGAGCTTTGTGTAGCGAGGGGCTGTGCTTCTACCAGGGAGCGGTGTGTGGCGAGGGGCTGTGGTTCTACCAGAGAGCAGTGTGTAGCAAGGGGCTGTGGTTCTAACAGAGTGGTGTGTAGCAAGGGGCTGGGGTTCTGCCAGAGAGTGCTGTACAGTGAGGGACTGTGGTTCTAACAGGGAGTGGTGTGTAGCGAGGGGCTATGGTTTTACTAGAAAGTGGTCTGCAGCGAGGTGCTGTGGTTCTGTCACAGAGCAGTAAGTAGTGAGGGGCTGTGGTTCTACTAAAGAGTGGTATGTAGTGAGGGGCTGTGGTTCTACCACAGAGCAGTATGTAGCATGGGGCTGTGGTTATACCAGAGCAGTACATAGCGAGGGGCTGTGGCTCTACCAGATAACGGTGTGTAGTGAGGGGCTGTGGTTCTACCAGGGAGCAGTGTGTAGCGAAGGGCTGTGGTTCCACCAGAGAGCAGAGTATAGCGAGAGGCTGTGGTTCTACCAGGGAGCAGTGCTTAGTGAAGGGCTGTGGTTCTACCAGAGAGCAGTGCGTAATGAGGGACTGTGGTTCTACCAGGGAGCGGAGTACTGAGGGACTGTGGTTCTACCAGGGAGCGGTGTGTACTGAGAGGCTGTGGTTCTACAAGAGAGTGGCGTGTAGTGAGGGGCTGTGGTTCTACCAGAGAGCGGTGTGTCGTGAGGGGATGTGGTTTTTCCAGAGAGCGGTATGTAATGAGGGGCTGTGGTTCTACCATAGACAGGTGTGTAGCAAGGACCTTTGGTTCTACCACGGAGCGGTCTGTAGTGAGGGGGTATGGTTCTACCATAGAACAGTAAGTAGCAAGGGGGTGTAGAGCAGTAAGTAGCGGCTATGGTTCTTCCAGGGAGCTGTGTGTAGCAAGGGGCCGTGGTTCTAACAGGGCGGTGCGTAGGGAGGGGCTGTGGTTCTCCAAGAGAGCAGTGAGTAGTGAGGGACTGTGTTTCTGGATGGGAGCAGTGTGTAGCGAGGGGCTGTGGTTCTACTAGAGAGCGGCGTGTAGCGAGGGACTGTGGTTCTACTAGGGAGCGGTATGTAGCAAGGGTCAGTGGTTCTACGAGAGAGCA
Source organism: Pleurodeles waltl (assembly GCF_031143425.1). Classification (NCBI taxonomy): domain Eukaryota; kingdom Metazoa; phylum Chordata; class Amphibia; order Caudata; family Salamandridae; genus Pleurodeles; species Pleurodeles waltl. The sequence goes on from NC_090443.1 coordinate 959,734,641, forward strand.
GTGTGTAGTGAGAGGCTGTGGTTCTACCAGACACTGGTGTGTAGCAAGGGGCTGTGGATCTATCAGAGAGCTGTGTGTAGCAAGGGGCTGTGGTTCTACCAGAGCTCGGTCTGCAGCAAGGGGCTGTGTTTCTACCACAGAGAAGTAAGTAGCGAGGGGCTGTGGTTCTACCAGAGAGTGTCCTGTATTGAGGGGTGTGGTTCTACCACAGAGCAGTAAGTAGTGAGGGGCTGTGGTTCTACCAAAGAGCGTTCTGTAGCGAGGGGCTGTGGTTCTACCACAGAGTAGTAAGTAGCATGGGGCTGTGGCTCTAACAGAGCAGTATGTAGCGAGAGGCTGTGGTTCTACCGGAGAGTGGTGTGCAGCAAGGGGCTGTGGTTCTACCAGAGAACAGAGCGTAGCAAGGTGCTGTGGTTCTAACAGAGTGTGTTTAGCTTAGGGCTGTAGTTTTAACAGAGTGGTGTGTAGTGAGGGGCTGTGGTTCTACCAGAGAGTGGTCTGTAGCCTGAGGCTGTAGTTTTGCCAGGGAGGGTGTGTAGCAAGGGGCTGTGGTCATAACAGAGCTGTGTGTAGCGCGGGGCTGTGGTTCTTACAGAGCAGTGTGTAGTGAAGGCTGTGGTTATAACAGAGTGGTGTGAGGGTCTGTGAGCCGTAAGTAATAAGGGGCTCTGGTTCTAACAGAGAGCGGTGTGTAGTGAGGGGCTATGATTCAGCCAGAGGGCAGTGTTGGTGAGGGGCTGTGGTTCTACCAGAGAGCAGAGTGTAGCAAGGGGCTGTGGTTCTATCAGGGAGTGGTGTGTGGCGAGGGTCTTTGGCTCTATCAGGGAGCGGTGTGTAGCGAGGGGTTGTGGTTCTACCAGAGAGAAGTCTGTAGTTAGGGGCTGTGGTTGTAACAAAGCTGTGTGTAGCTAGGGGCTGCATCTCTAACAGAGCGGTGTGTAGGAAGGAGCTGCGGTTCTACCAGAGAGCAGCGTGTAGCGAGGGGCTGTGGTTCTACCAGAGAGCAGTGTGTAGCGAGGGGCTGTGGTTGTAACAGAGCAATGTGGCGCTAGGTGCTGTGGCTCTAACAGAGCGGTGTGTAGGAAGGGGCTGTGGTTCTAACAGAGAGCAGTGTGTAGCGAGGGGCTGTGGTTCTTCTAAAGAGGTGTGTGTAGTGAGGGGCTGTGGTTCTAACAGAGGGCAGTCTGTTGCGAAGGGCTGTGTGTGGTTCTAATACAGAGCAGTGCATAGTGAGGGGCTGTGGTTCTAACAGAGCAGTGCATAGTGAGGGGCTGCGGTTCTACCAGGGAGTGGTGTGTAGTGAGGGGATGTGGACTTGTGTGTAGCGAAAGGCTGTGGTTCTATGATAGAGCAGTGTTTAACAAGGGACTGTGGATTTACCAGAGAGTGGTGTGCAGTGAGGGACTGTGATTCTACTTGAGAGTGATGTGTAGTGAGCGACTGTGGTTCTACCAGAGTGGTGTGTGGCGAGGGGTTGTGGTTCTACCAAAGAGCTGTATGTAGTAAGGTGCTGTGGTTCTACCAAAGAGCTGTCTGTAGCGAAGGGCTGTGGTTCTTCTACAGAGCAGTAAGTAGCGAAGCGCTGTGGTTCTACCAGAGAGCAGTCTGTAATGAGGGGCTTGGTTCTACCACACAGCAGTAAGTAGTGAGGCGCAGAGGTTCTAACAGAACAGTATGTAGCAAAGGGTTGTGATTCTACTGCAGAGCAGTTTGTAGCGAGTGACTGTGGTTCTAACAGAGTAGTGTGTAGTGAGGCGCTGTGGTTCTACCAGAGAGCGTTGTGTAGCAAGGGGTTGTGGTTCTGCCAGAGAGCAGTATGTAGGGAGGGGCTGTGGTTGTAACAAAGTGCGGTGTGTAGTGAGGGGCTGTGGTTCTAGCAGAGAGCGGTGTGTAGTGAGAGGCGGTGGTTCTACCAGAGAGCGGTGTGTAGTGAGGGGCTGTGGTTCTACCAGAGAGCGGTGTGTAGCTAGGGGCTGTTGTTATAGCAGAGTGCAGTGTGTAGTGAGGGGCTGTGGTTCTAGCAGAGAGCGGTGTGTAGTGTGGGGCTGTGGTTCTACCAGAGAGCTGTGTGTAGTGAGGTGCTATGGTTCTACCAGAGAGCGGTCTGTAGCTAGGGGCTGTGGTTTGTACCAGAGGGAGGTGTGTAGCTAGGGGCTGTGGTTCTAAGAGAGCTGTATGTAGCGAGGGGCTGTGCTTCTACTAGGGAGCAGTGTGTAGCGAGGGGCTGTGGTTCTATCAGAGAGCAGTGTGTAGCAAGCGGCTGTGGTTCTGACAGAGTGGTGTGTAGAAAGGGGCTGTGGTTGTGCCCGAGAGTGGTGTATAGTGAGGGACTGTGGTTCTACCAGGGAGTGGTATGTAGTGAGGGGTGGTAGCTCACCCAGAGTGGTGTATAGTGAGGTGCTTTGATTCTATCTTAAAGCGATGTGTAGTGAGGGGCTGTGGTTCTTCCAGAGTGGTGTGTGGCGAGGGGCTGTGGTTCTACCGGAGAGCTGTGTGTAGTGAGGGGCTGTGGTTCTACCAGAGAGCTGTCTGTAGCGAGGGGCTGTAGTTCTCCCACAGCCCAGTAAGTAGTGAGGAGCTGTGGTTCTACCAGAGAGCAGTCTGTAGCAACGGGCTGTGGTTTGTACCAGAGAGCAGTGTCTAGTGAAGGGCTGTGGGTCCAACAGAGCGGTGTGTAGCTTGGAGCTGTTGTTTAAACAGAGCATTATGTAGCAAGGGGCTGTGGTTTTACCAGGGAGGGGTGTGTAGCAAGAGGCTGTGGTTCTAACAGAGCGGTGTGTAGGGAGGGGCTGTGGTTTTACCAAAGAGCGGTATGTAGCTGGGGGCTGTGGTTTTACTAGGGCGCGGTGTGTAGCGAGGGCTGTGTTTCTACCTGAAAGCAGTGTGTAGCGAGGGGCTGTGGTTCTCTCAGGGAGCTATATGTAGCGAGGGGCTGTGGTTCTCTCAGGGAGCTATGTGTAGCGAGGGGCTGTGGTTCTACCACAGTGCAATAAGTAGCGAGGGGCTGTGGTTTTAACAGAGCAGTGTGCACCGAGGGCTGTGGTTCTATGAGGGAGCGGTGTGTAGCGAGAGACTGTGGTTCTAAGTTACCAGTGTGTAGCAAGGGCCTGTGGTTCTTCTAGAGAGCTGTGTGTAGTGAGGGATTGTGGGTCTACCTGAGAGCGGTGTGTAGCGAGGGGATGTGTTTCTACTGCATCGCAGGAGGTAGGGAGGGGCTGGGATTCTACTAGAGAGAAGTCTGTAGAGAGGGGCTGTTGTTCTACCACAGAGCAGTGCATTGCGAGGGGCTGTGGTTCTACCAGGGAGTGGTGTGTTGCGAGGGGTTGTGGTTCTAGCAGAGAGCGGTATGTAGAGAGGGACTGTGGTTCTACCAGAGAACGGTGTGTAGTGAGGGGCTGTGGTTCTACCAGAGAGCAGTGCATAGCAAGGGGCCGAGCTTCTACTGCAGAGCGGTGTGTAGCGAGGGGCTGTGGTTCTAACAGAGTAATGGTGTATAGGAAGGGACTGTGGTTCTGCCTCGCAGCAATGAGTAGTGAGGGGCTTTGGTTCTACCATAGAATTGTGTTTAGCAAGGGACTGTGGTTCTACCAGAGAGTGATGTGTAGTGAGGGGCTGTGGTTCGACCAGAGAGTGGTGTGTAGTGAGGGGCTATGATTCTATGAGAGAGCTGTGTGTAGCAATGGGCTGTGGTTGTACCAGAGAGCTGCCTGTAGCGAGGGGCTGTGGTTCTTCCACAGAGCAGTAAGTAGCAAGTGACTGTGGTTCTACCAGAGACTGGTGTGTAGTGAGGGGTTGTGGTTCTAACAGGGAGCGGTGTGTAGTGAAGGTCTGTGGTTCTTTCAGAGAGCAGTGTGTAGAGAGGGGCTGTGATTCTATTAGAGAGCGTAGTGTAGTGAGGCTGTGGTTGTACCATAGAGAGGTGTCTAGTGAGGGGTATGTGGTTCTGATAGATTGGTGTGTAGATTGGGGCTGTGGTTCTACCAGAGAGTGGTCTGTAGCGAGGGGCTGTGGTTCTACCACAGAGCAGAATGTAGCAAGGGCCTATGGTTTTACCAAGGAGCTGTGTGTAGCAAGGGGCTGTGGTTCTAACAGAGAGTGGTGTGTAGCGAGGAACAGTGGTTTTACCAGGGAGCGGTGTGTAGATAGGGCTCTGGCTCTACCAGAGAGCAGTCTGTAGCGAGGGGCTGTAGTTTCTACTAAAGAGCACTGTGTAGCAAGAGGCTGTGGTTCTACCAGGTAGTGGTATGTAGTGAGGGTCTGTGTTTCTAACAGGGCGGTGTGTAATGAGGGGCTGTGGTTCTACCAGAGAGTGGTCCTTAGCGAGGGGTTGTGGTTTCTACCAGGTAGCAGTGTGTAGCCAGAGGCTCTGGTTCTACCAGAGAGCGGCCTGTAGTGAGGAGCTGTGGTTTCTGTTAGAGAGCGGTGTGTAGCGAGGGGCTGTGGTTCCTCCAAGGAGCGGTGTGTAGCGAGGGGCTGTGGTTTTAATAGCGCGGTGTGTAGCGAGGGGCTATGCTTCTACCGGAGTGGTCTGTAGCGATGGCCCGTGGTTCTACCACAAAGCAGTATGTAGCGAGGGGCTGTGATTTTACCAAAGAGCGGTATGTAGCGAGGGGCTGTAGTTTCTCTAGAGAGTGGTATGTAGCTAAGGGATGTGATTCTACCAGAGAGTGGTCCGTAGCGCGGGGCTGTGGTTCTACCACAGAGTAGTATGTAGTGAGGGGATGCGGTTCTAACAGAGTGGTGTGTCTTGAGGGGCTGTGGTTCAAACAGAGCTGTGTGTAGTAAGGGGCTGTTGGGTTCTACCAAAGATTGGCCTTTAGCAAGGGGATGTGGTTCTACCACAGAGCAGTATGTAGCAAGGGGCTGTGGTTCTACTAGAGAGTGGTATGTACTGAGGGGCTGTGGTTCCATTAGAGGGTGGTCTGTAATCAGGGGCTGTGGTTCTACCACAGAGTAGTATGTAGTGAGGGGCTGCGATTCTAACAGAGTGGTGTGTAGAGAGGGGATGTGGTTCTACCAGAGAGTAGTATATAGTGAGGGGCTTTGGTTCTATAAGAGAGCAGTATATAGCGAGAATCTGTTGTTCTAGCAGAAACCAACATGTAGCTAGGGGCTGTGGTTCTACCTGGAAGCAGTGTGTAGCTAGGGGCTGTGGTTCTACCGGGAAGCAGTGTGTAGCTAGGGGCTGTGGTTCTACCAGGAAGCACTGTGTAGTTAGGGGCTGTGGTTCTACCGGGAAGCAGTGTGTAGCTAGGGGCTGTGGTTCTACCGGGAAGCAGTGTGTAGCTAGGGGCTGTGGTTCTACCGGGAAGCAGTGTGTAGCTAGGGGCTGTGGTTCTACCGGGAAGCAGTGTGTAGCTAGGGGCTGTGGTTCTACCGGGAAGCAGTGTGTAGCTAGGGGCTGTGGTTCTAAGCAAATCTTTGACCCTGGTCATTATCTTTTTACAAATTAAACACTGGCCATAAAATGTGAAGGAGAACCTAGAAGAGCAATTGGCCCCTGTTGTTGGCACTTGGCACCTGGTGCAAATCCAACAAGAGCTAAATCATGTATAATCTTACTTTGAGCTGTGAACAGTGGTATGAACTGATGAAATGGGTAGATTTTGAGGCTTTTCACATAATAATCTCAATTAAGATGGAGTCAAGGAGGACTCAAGGGGCAGGCTCAAGTGACTCACTACATGGCCTAACACCTTCGGTCTCCTTGTGCCTGTCCCTCCAAGGAGAGACTGGTGTGCCCGCGGTCCCTGCCTAGCTCTCCTGTGCTAGCTTCCCTTTTGTGAAGAAGGTCATGCCTGGTGCCGTTTTATCACAAGCCACCGGCAGACGCCTTTCTGATATAACACTATGGGCCTGATTCTAACTTTGGAGGACGGTGTTAAACCGTCCCAAAAGTGGCGGATATACCACCTACCGTATTACGAGTCCATTATATCCTATGGAACTCGTAATACGGTAGGTGGTATATCCGCCACTTTTGGGACGGTTTAACACCGTCCTCCAAAGTTAGAATCAGGCCCTATGTGGGTAACCCTGTGTGAGATTACATCTTCGGGTGCCTGTAGTTGAGAGGTAAGAGAGTGGACTGATTAGCATTTGCTAGTCCTTCTTCTTGCATTGATGCAGCACTCCACTCTTTCCCACCTAGCGGGGTGTTCGCCATTATGTCACGCCTGTTATGTTATGATGGTTTGTAAGCTGCACATATGACCTGGGGGGTGGTATCCAGACACCTAAAAGGGGAGTTTTCAGTTTTTTGCAAAATTCTAAGATGTAGCTGGCGGCTCTAGCTTATAACAGGAGCTTCTTCCAGGCTTTAGGAGCTGGGTAGGAAAAGGTGCAACCCCTGGCTCTTCAGAAGCGGGGACCGGGAGAGCAGCGGGTTGGCAGAGCAGAGCTGTCTGTTTGGGGTGTGTAAGTTGATGGGTCTGCTCAGGTATGTGGGGCCTTGATTGCGTGATGCTCTTTAGGTGTGAGTGAACAGGTTGAAGAGGTTGCGTTTGTGTATGGGGAGCCAGTGGATGTATTTTAGGTGACTGGATGTGTGTGTACATGGAGGGAGTTTGAGAGTGAGCCTCGCTGCTACCTTCTGATGACCTTGAGTTCTTGGTGAGTCCTTGGTGATTCCAAGGTGGAGGGTGTTTCCATAGTCCACTCTGCTAGTGATCCGTACTTGAGTGACAGATCATCAGGTGATTAGTGGGAGCCATCTAAATCGCTCTTGAAGACTTTGAGGGTGTAGAAGGTAGTGGAGGGGACAATGTTGGCCTGGTAGACATTGAGATTTGATTGTTGATCAAAATCCTTAGTTTCTTTGCTGAGTTTGACAGGTTGGTGATGGTTCTAGTTCTAAAGACTTCCAAGCTGCGGACCAGAGGGACGGTCTTTTCCAAAGATGACCACTTTGGTTTTGTCAGAGTTTAATGTCAGACAGCTGGTCCTCATCTAGTTTGTGACTTTGGCCATGCAGTAGGTGACCTGCATCTTGGAGGTGTCATTGTAGAGGGAGAGAATGAGCTGGGACTCACTGTGTCTGACATTATACTCAGAACATTTACTCATTACAAGTAACCAACACCTGTTATTCAAATAACGCCTAAAAATGCTTTTTTGAGGCTAGCATGAAGATACGTCTGTAGAGCGATTAAATACAACTTATTAACCGTCCCATTACTGCTCATAAAACATCTTATAAGCTGTTCCATAACTGCTCAGTTATTCTCGCCCCTTCTTCCCCCTCCATTTGCATTAGTGCAGGTTATGTCAGTGCTGTAGCATAGCCAAACGTCTTGTGTCCTTTGGGTACTGTGGTCAAAGTCATTGCAAGTCTAAATAAATTCAGCAGTAAATTCTTCTGAGAAAGCTTTTTGTCTATGGGGAAATATGGTGTTCTGATAAAGTATACGTGTTAATTAGGATTTACAAATTCCCTATGTGTGATTTTTCAAAACAATGTTCCACAAAATTAATATTGGCTGTAATGTCCCATTTGGGGGCAAAAATGACCTAGCTATTTTCCTTCAGTGTGCATTGAATTGCTGTGAATGCTCACAAAGTCTTGACGTCCTGTCAAAGCACAGATAGTGTTGACTCTTAGATGACACAGACAAATGCACAGATGGTTCTTGACCGAGTCCTTTAGGACGCACAGATTGTCTCTCCTTCCTATCGAGACATGGATAGTTTTGGATTCTCGTTTAATGATTGACTAATATTGACACCTGTGGAACTACAGTCTTGACTCCGTGAACCCGCAGATATTCTTACTTTGGGCTTCCGTTGAATGCACACATTGTCTTGATCTCCCTATGATGCACAGATAATCGGAATGTCTGGGATAACTCGGATAGTCTTGACATTGTGTGAATGAGTAGATACTCTGGGGATGTGCTGAAAGAATGGCTAGTCTTGGTCTCCTGTGAATGTGTAGATAATCAATACTCCATATTAATTTATGGATAGTCAGTTTTGGCTTCATGAGAGTGCCCAGATAATCTCCACTGTTTGACAACACGGATAGTCTTTGACTTCTTGGAAGAACACAGACAGACTTGACATCCTGTGAATGGATGGCCAGTTTTGACATATAGCAGTGGCCTTCAAACCTTTTAATCCCCACCTAAAACAACTCATTGTCTAAACATATTTAAACATTGCAGTTAAGTTCTTAGACCCCTTTTGAAAATGAAATCAAGTACATGATTGCCAACATAATTTTCTTGTTAGCCTGGACTTACAAAAGTGTAAACGTATCCACAATGTGATTATCTGAAATGGGGGTGGGGGACTGAGGGTAGCGGGTGGGGGAAGAGGGAGAGGTTTTAGGAATACGAGGAGTTCCTTCCCCTTTGACACCTACTCCCAACCAGATATAAATGATAAAAATGTTAGTGATGCCCAATTAGAGAATGACAGACTGCTTTTCACCTTAGAAAAGGCTTTGTTATCTGCATAATGCTTCACTTGGCCAGAGCTTGCCACTGCCAGCAATTAAGATCCAACTCAAGGGCACCCCCCCGCCTCATTTTCAAGACCTCTGACATATGGTGAAGAATTAATCATCTTGCTTGTCTTAAGAATGCACGGATAGTCATTACTTCCTCTGATAGCACAGATGGTCTTGACTACATTGAATGCACTGTGAGGTCACTTTGTTCTTAGGGTAGCTTTGGCAGTTTCTCCTGGGCAGAAGCATAGACTCAATTGTAGTGCTGGTTGCTTAATAAAATAAGTTAAAAAGGTATAGCTGTTTGTGGGACTACATCATTTCAATTGGACGGCCTGTCTGCCTAGACTGACACCTGCTGGTGTCAGCGCATGTGCAGGCGGAACCCAAGGAAAAAGACAAAAAGACCTTGACATGCTGGTGGTGGGCCACACAAGGGACTGTTCATTCAGGAGTGCCACACCGCCCAGCAGAGACTTGCCAGGACTTCATTCTGCTGCACACTACTCTTTCTTTACCCCAGGTATTGACTTATATTGAAATATTGGCCCCTTAAAGCAGTGCTAGATGCATGCTGACTGCCCACCAGTTGTTAAAGCATGAGCCATCACCAGCCTGCTCACTCAGCTAACTTTCAAGGAATCCACACGCTTAATGCTCATGACTTGACTGGTCCAAACATAAGCATCAGCAGAAGCCTCCTAGCTATCGATTGACATTGAGTCACTTGCGCTATGGCCCAATGCTCAAAATGGAGTTTACCGGAATGTCCATTCCAAACACTCCAGAATGTCAGTATTGAAGGAATACTGAGTCCAACATTATTTAGAAGAGAAGAATAGCAGTCTTATTTATTTGTGGATAACAGCACACAACTAACCTCTACCGTGATGCATAACTTTTTGAATGCACATGGCATAAAGCATGCAAGGACTACTTTGTATAACTCTCAAAGCAACGGTGAGGTAGAATGCACCAATCGTATGATCACGGGTACAGAACAGATGGTTGTAAGTGGTAGAAAGAATGTGAAAGATGCAGTTAATGGAACTTTGTGGGCCTAACGTGCCACGCAGGTCAGTGTGAGGGGGTAACCGACAAAAAGTAGGGAAGTATATATGACATTGTTGTAACAACATATTGACAAGAGCAGGAATACAGTGGAGAGTGGGAATGTTTGTATGTAAGCAGGCACAGTGTGAGGTCAGTGTGGGTAGCTTTGCCAGTTGCTTTGGGACATCAGAGGGGGCTCTCTCATGCTGCTACTTGCTTTATAAAAGAAGGTATATTTCTCTGAGGGATTACATTACTTGAATAGGCCTGGTTAGTTTTGCTGTCCGTGGATAGCCCAGATAGTCCTGATTCCCTGTTCACGGGTGGCTAGTCGTGACTCCATGTAAATGAAAAGATCGTATTGATTCCTTGTAAAAGCATGGAAGGTCTTGTATCCCTCTGAAAGCATTGGTAGGCTTGAGGAGGGTCAGCCCAATCCATATAAAGTTTTGGTGGTAATCACACCACTTTGAAAAGAAATATAAATGTTCAACTCATCATATTAGACATTGCCTTGAGATCCCTGCTTTCGTCATGCCGCTGTTGCACACCTCATTTTGCAATTATACTGTCCATTCTTCCAGAGCAACTCTACAATATATACAGTATCATCAACCAGCCATTATCCCACAGATAAACCAAACAGATATTTCCATTAGTCGCCCCAGTGTGTCTCTTGTCCTGTCAGGTTGGGAAACAAGTATCTGCTGTTGAGGGTCGCCCCCTGTATGGAGTCCAGTTGTGTTTTGTTCTTATGTAGCTTTTTCACAGGGTGAAAGGTCAACATCAAGAAAATAGAACCTAGTCTGCAGCAAGAGGGCACTCTGTTTGTTTATTTATTTGCAGTTTTATATGGTGCAAAACAGGCCTGAAGAGAAAAGAGAGCACTTTGCAAAGTCTCACATTGCATAATACAAAATACAAATTAAAAACAACAAATATTGTAGATACAGAAAAACTGCTTTAATGAGGTGCTACAGATAACACCGCGAACACTTTGAAAAAAGTCCTTGTGGAGATAAACTAAATAAGATTATTAGCGGCGGAAGTGCAGTGAAACTAATTAGAGAAAATAGTTCTGGGATCAGATTTATTTATTTTTCTCTAAGAAGTAGTGCTGAATGCAACTAAACATGAATAGCGACTGTGAGCAGCCGTTCGCACTCCCTAAATCTGCTCTTGAGGTAAGATTTTTCCCCAATTTACGTCCAGAATTTAGTGCTATTTTCTTAGCAGGAAATACACCCCTGAATCCAAAATGGACACGAGGATGCATTTTGTACTAGCAAATAGCACCTAGAGGCAGATTTAAGAGTCCCTAGCACCTCCTTGTGCCACATTAGCGTCATTTTTTTTACGCTAATGTGGCCCAACGAGGCCAAAATCGCTGCGCCAAATTTACAAAGTGGCACAATGCATTCACTCTGTCACTTTGTAGCCCGTTGCTCTACATTATGCCTGCGCCAGGCATTATTTATGTAAAGAGGGCGTTGCCCCATTGGGGGGGCGAAAAAAAGGTGCAAAGAAATCTAAGAGATTTTTTGCATCATTTTTTTCAGCACTTTTAACGCTTGCTCATAGCAGGCATTAAAAGGAGGAACACCATTGTTTACAATGGGTCTCAATGGGCTTTGCACGATTAGCGTCAAAAGTTTTGATGCTGATCCTGCATAGCTCCAAACTAACGTAAAAAATTCTGATGCTAGTTCCCTAACTAACACAATGGTGCCTTGTACCTTAGATATGGTGCACACCTGGTGGCCGTAGGGGGGTGCTAAGGGGCACCAGAAAAGTGGCGCTGTACTGAATGCAGCGCCACTTTTCTTAAATCAGGCCCTGAATGCAGCAGAATATGAATTGCAAGCACTCTTAATTATATGAGCAGGAGTAATTGCATTGTTAGCAGTAACTCCACATCAAAGAGTAACAGGGCATTGGTGAAATTACTTTGATTACTCTGGTGTAGTTAAAATTCAAAGCAGGCCCACTTGAGGGGTTGATTTGCGCAATATGAGTCAGTGCTACTGAAGATGTCCTCATCACTCCATCTATTAACTGTTGCAGTATACAACAGAGTTGTGTTGTTTTTTTAGTCATATGGTTGTAGGTTTCATGTAATTGAGTGAGCCCCAAACATTTAGTGATTTCATGCTGGACGCCCTACTTTGCATCCTTTGAGATAGAATTGAAAAGTTGTGAAAGCTGAGTTAATTACGAATAAATTTGCATTGATTAATAGCTAAGAATTTACATGAATTAGGCGAACGTTGAGAACATTGTGGGGGTCATTCTGACCCTGGCGACCGGTGACCGCCAGGGTCACCGACCACGGGAGCACCGCCAACAGGCTGGCGTTGCTCCCTCGAGCATTCTGACCGCGGCGGTTCAGCCGCGGTCAGAAATGGAAAGTCGGCGGTCTCCCGCCGACTTTCCGCTGCTCGGGAGAATCCTCCATGGCGGTGGAGCGCGCTCCGCCGCCATGGGGATTCTGACACCCCCTACCGCCATCCTGTTCCTGGCGGGTCTCCCGCCAGGAACAGGATGGCGGTAGGGGGTGCCGCGGGGCCCCCATAAGAGGGCCCCGCAAAGTATTTCAGTGTCTGCAAAGCAGACACTGAAATACGCGACGGGTGCAACTGCACCCGTCGCACCTTCCCACTACGCCGGCTCCATTCGGAGCCGGCGTCCTCGTGGGAAGGTAGATTTGCCCTGGGCTGGCGGGCGGCCTTTTGGCGGCCGCCCGCCAGCCCAGGGCAAATCTCAAAATACCCTCAGCGGTCTTGTGACCGCGGAGCGGTATTTTGTCGGGGGAACATTGGCGGGCGGCCTCCGCCGCCCGCCAATGTTAGAATCACCCCCTGTATGTCTTGGAAAATGTGCCCACTGGTGTGGCCACCATGACAGGTACGGCATTAATAAAGAGTTTGAACTTATATTCCAAATAAATGTGCATGTGTAGAAAAAAATGTATTAGTGGATCATAGTAACGTAATAGTACGATGTATTTGCTTAAATTTTAAGGCTTCGATTAATTATGAGATTTGGGCCTAGTCGACAGATCCTCATGTTAAGTTTTATGGTCTAAATAAATGTTCGTAAATGTTTTGTGAAAGCAGAGCATTAGTATTTGACCATTGTTCACACATCGCTGACCAAGTGATTTGTAAATGCCATGAACTTTCTTGTGAGAACTGTCTGCTGAAATGTCCCGTACTACGAATTGTTAGTAATGTATCCTTGATGCATGAGAAACTAATGTTCTCAGGACTCAACAACGGATGCACTGACTGCAGCTAGGATTGCAACTAAAAGGCTATCTGATGAAGCTGATGATGAGAACGGGAGAAGAGGAGCCAATCATTGACATGTGAAAGACTGTCTAGTTATATCATAGATTTAGAAATGAGAGTTTATTGGTTTCACCTGTGAACGCACAATACTCTGACCAATGACAGTCTGTGAAAATTCTTTATAGAGTTTTAACTTAGCCTGGCTGCACTCAGGAGTTCTAGTCCATTCTATCCCATTCTCTACCCCTTCCTGTTCGTGGAGCACAGCAGTTCCAGGTGTTCTTTTCCACATAGTTTTATCCTCATAGATTAATTGCATTAATGCTGATTTCTCAGCTTGATGACTTTTGTAGGTCAGTTCAGTTAACTTAAAGCCCAACTGTGGCTGAGCCAATCCCCTTCACTGTTCCTTGCGGACCAGACGGATGTCCAACTGATGAAGAAATCACAGCTTGCTGATTCATTGATTAGAGGTATAACAAGATGTTATTGTTTCTGTTATAGATTTTGTTCTTTTCATTTAGGTACCAATGGCTATTTTGATTGAACTCTAGTTAGATGTTTCCCAAATTAACTTTGAGTAAAATTACTTTTGCATTAAGCGCAAACATGCCATTTGAATTGGAGGGTTAGTTAGTAAGTCCCACGCAAATAAATGCAATTAACAAAGAATTCATCTTATTCACCTGTTGAATCTAGATGCGTGCCATTTCTGTTGTTCAGTTATTGGTGTTATTAATCTGCACTGTAACTCTCAAATTCCTAATTATTAATGTTGTAGTTAAATTGAGGTTCTTCCGCCGCTTTGGTCAGCATGTGTTGTTTGTATACGCTTACCATTTGGTTTTGAGACTAATTTTCCTGATATTAGAATTGTTAATCTAGGGAAATAAACATTCTAATTTTACTAAAAGGTGTGGTAATTCATGACTGAATGGGTCATGGTGTGTAAAGATTATTGACTCCTAAAGATTGATGGTGTTTTCTTCATTATATTGTTATATTGCTGTTGATGTTATGAGCCATGGTGGAATCACTCTAAGCATAGTCAAAAGGTCCATCTAACGTGTCCCCTTATAAATAAATGATAAAAGATCAAATAAAGCCAGACGCGCTTACAAGGTTAAGACCCCAGTGTAGACGAGGCATATGGACCATCTGCAAACAGGTCTACCAATGGTTTAGCCTTTAAAGACCAACAGGATCTACCCTATTTTTCTACCAAATTTTTGAATTTTAATTGTATTCATATTAATCACTAGATGGTTTGTGTTGTTTAGTGAGCCAACTGTTATTTGGTCTTTGAAAAAATGGGGTTTGGCTTATTATGACTAAATTGTCTGTAGACATTAAGAGGAAAAGCTAACGTGTTGCCAGGATGTTCGGAGGAAGAATTCCCTTTTAGAGGGGCCAGCAGATCTGCTCAGTATGGAATGAATAAGGTAGGAGAAATCAGTCAGCCTTGGTTTATGCCATTGTTAGCTTGTTTGTTTTGTACTGTCTACCATTGTCTAGGGGCCGGCATATCTTCCCGGTATAGATTGAATAGGGTAGGAGGCAGCACTCAGTCATTCTTTAGACCATTGTTAGTCCATGGTTGCTTTGTGATGGCGCTACCCTGGTCTAGGGGCCGGCAGATATGCTCAGTATAGAATGAGTAAGGTAGGAGGCAGCACTCACCCTTGCTTCAGACCATTGTTAGTCACTTTTTCCATAGTTCTAGCTCCACCGTCGTCTAGGTCTGCCGTTGCCTAAGTACTTGATTGTATCTCTGAAATAATGAGAGAAAGCTACTTTCAACCCCCCTTTTCAATAGCCTTGACTCCATGAGATTCCTGTGCATCTTGTGACAGGCACTGGACTGAACCACTAGGTAATATAAATGTTATCCAGATATTCTTAGGAGCCAGACAGCACAAGGCTGTTCTTCCTTTCACCATGCACATGGGCATCCTGAAACCTGCTTGTTTTATGGTAAAATGTCCGCCTCAGCTATCAGGCAATCACATGCTTTAACAACGGCATGGCAAATGGTTTGCCTCCCAATCAATGAGTGGAATCATACGAAAGTCCACCGGATTTGATTTTGCATCCTTTTTGTGATGAGATAAGCATCAGGCCATGTTATAGGCATTTACCCTGTAATTCAGTGGTTCCCATCCTTTTGACTTCCGTGGACTCCCACTTCATCATTATTGGAATCTGGGGACCCCCCACTGAATCATTACTGGAAGCCAGGGACCCCAATCTAAACATTGTTGATGACTTGAAATGCAAAACAATTTACAAAAACTACAGAAACAAGCATTCATCAAACACATATACAAATGATAACACATTTTATTTAATTTGCTAACTAATATACATTTTTACAAAAATATAAAAAAATCTATTTTTATAGAAAGGTTGGAGCTTTTTTAAATTAAATTCAAGTCACACATCATCCATACAATATTCTGTTTGATGCACCTGCACCGCTCCCACGAATCAATCTGAGGATACTAATTTAATTTTTAGCCACCAATTTCAAATTCCTTGACATTTACAATACATTTAAAAAAAAATACTTGCACATTTAGCCACTTTATTTATATTCACTTCATTAATCTGCTAATATTATTTAATTTTCTAAGCAGTCATGGGCCCCCAAGGAGGCTTTACGGACCCCCAGGGGTCCCTGGACCACAGGTTGGGAACCACTGCTGTAATTATTATGCCTCAGTAAAGAGAATGTAATAGGCCAGCCCTAATTTCAGCCCTGCAACAGTTGGTGTGCTAGGCAGCGTGCTTCTTTCTCCCGTCTGCCTGGCTTCTTCTGGGAGATACTGGGTGACCGCACTTGTGGATGCCCCTGCACTCTTGGAGTGCTACTTAACCAGAAAAAGAAATTCAAACATCCCCAAACTGAAGTGATGAATGACAACAATCATGTGACATTGGTGTCCACAGGTACACAGCACTGGCTGCACCAACAATGGCGACTAAAATACTATTTGTGAATTAGCTGAGGTGACTGTGATCATCCACTACATTAACCATAATGCATCTTGGAGAGAATTTGTGCTGGTATTCCAGGCAGTCTGCTCTCCTCCCCTTTTGATTGGCTCCTCCTTGGAGTAACTGGCTGCCGAGCTCCTGTGGGTGCACCTTTGCTCTGGGAGTGGTACTTAACCCAGTGGGGTAATGAAACCTGACGCCCCCGCAAAGTACATGGAGGGCCCCCCTCCAGATGCATCCAGGAGCTCTCAGCCAGGGTACTGTGCGGACGGGGGGGGGGGGGGCTGGAGCTCAGCCTCCTCCCCACCGCACAGTGAGGGCCTTTGTAACGCCACTGACTTAACTGGAAAAGATTATCGCATTTCAAAGTAACGATCCAGAATCACGAGTCGAGAGATACCCAGCCCTGTCTCCATCAACAGTGACGAACACTTCAATCATCTCTCCCTGCCCCCAGGGAACAGGCCACATGGGCAATGATTCACATTTCTAGCACCCACGACCCAAGAGGAGTTCAGTAACACCTCTCAGTCCAGCAGAACTAATGCAGCACTGGTCGCTATGTATTTATATACTTGTGGCCATTGTCCATTTCAGAAGTATGCAGGGGAACCATCTGAGCTTTCCCATCTGCCCTTTGTTATTGTGCGTCACTGGATACATTTTAACACAAAGCTACATCTATCCTATGGTGGCCTGGAAGTTCCCTGCATCCTTTCTTGCTCGTAGTTGGGTCTGACATAACCTGTCCCCACTCCCAGCAGTATGGAGGGCGGTAGATTCAGGATTCTATCAACTGAAAAGGACACAGACCAGAGTGAACGATTTAGGGAAATGCTTTTGCAGTGACTCTGGTGAAGTCGCACCTTCTTCGCGACACTCGTAGCCACGCCCTCAGGATAGTTTGCTCCAGCCACACAGCCCGACAAACGTGTAAGCAAGACCTCCTGGTACGGAGAGAGCAGGGCCTGGAGGAGGCACGAGCCGGGAGCCCCTCCTGACGTTCATGAAGTGACATCTTCACGCTAATGGTTTTTGGGTGGCCTTCCTGTGGTGTAGTGATCTCCGGAAAATTGTAAAGAGAACTTACCCACAAGCCATGAACCGCAAAGTGTTTGGTGACATTTAACTATTTTAATAGTAGAAATGTGGATAATTATAGTCTGAAAAATGCCTCTTTCTGTTTGAGCCTGTATATTTATGTGTGTGGTTCTTTTGGTGGTTTCTATAGCTTTTACGTGTCGCATTTTAGACGCGTCAAGACGCTTATTTCTTTATGCAGGGGTTACATTAAAAAAAGCCAATTCTAGCTTGGGAAAGCGGCAGAGCGCTCTGCGTGCCGTCCTTTCTCACATTGTGACTGTAGGCCGTGCACGGAGCTCTTTCCGTCTATCGCAGCTCAAGCGCGCCCTCTGCCGTCTAATTGTTTTAAGCGCATATTTCTTTAACCGTCTATAGCAGTGGTTTACTTTTGACTTCTGTTTTTTGACCCTTGGCTAAACATTGTGAAAGATTTGAAACGCAAAGCAATTCATAAAAAATACAGGAACAAGCATTCACCAAACATACACAAAAGAGAACACATTTTATTTAATTTGCAAACAAATATAAATACAAAACTTATTTTTAAAAATTTTAATAGGAAGGTTGCAGCTTTTCTAAATTTAATTGAAGCCACACATCATCCATACTTTTCACGCACCTGCACTGCTCCCATAAATCAATCTGAGGATACTAATTTAATTTTTAGCCTCCAATTTCGAATTCCTTGACATTTGCAGTACATTTGAAAAGTTTCAATTGTAAGTTTAGACATTTTATTGATATATACTTTATTAATCTGTTAATAGTTGTAAAATTTCTATGCAGTCACAGACCCCCTGAGGAGGCTTCACGGACCCCCAGGGGTCCCCGGACCACAGGTTGGGAACCACTGGTCTATAGACAATGCGTGGTTCCTCCTCTCGGACCCACCCTTACTCTTCCTTAATGAGCCACCATATCGGTATTTGTGTATTTTGTTTTTTAAATTGTGTAAATTCCATGAACAAAAGTTTCACTCTTTTTGTCAATTTGACTCACTCATTTCCACATGTTTTTCCTACCTGTCGCTTTCAAGCTACATGTCAACCCGTATTATTTACTTGTTTATTTTTTCTCTTATAAAATCCTGAACTCATAGCGACAAATGCTTTACAGAATCATTCCAAGGTAACAGAACATTATGATTGGACTTGAAATCTGCTCAAACAACGAACAAGGGTGCAGGAAGTCATTATGATGATAATTACGGCACTTAAGTCGGTTTGAGGACGGAGTAACTTAGGGCTAGATGTATCAAACATTTTTTCATTTGCAAGAGGTGCGAATCGCAAAATTCGGCGTTTGCAAATGCAAAAATGCCCTTCAAGATGTATGAAAGGCATTCATTATGCAATTTTAAAGAATCACAAATCGTGATTCTCCAGATAGGGAATTCCTATTTGCAATTTCCAATGCACATGTATCAAGCATTTCCTAAATGTGAATTGGGCATTTAGGAAATGCAATTACCACCAAATCCAATTTGGTGCTAAGCATGTGCAATTTTTAAAAATGCATTATAGATGCATTTTTTAAAATGACATGTAGCGCAATATTTTTTTGGAGTGCATCAGAGGGGTCCTTAGGCCCCCAGCATCCTGGGGTTTGAATTACCTAATTTGCGAATTCCTAACTGGAATTCGCAAATTTGGAAATGCAAAACCATTCGCACTTATGGGCCTAAATGCCTAAGGGCCCATAGGGATGAATGGAGTCCCATTTCCTAATTGAATTCGGTAATAGCGATTGTGAATTTTAAGAAATCGCTATTACCGACTTGCAATTTTCATACTTATCTTTTTGCATTTCTTAAAATTAGCTATTTAAGAAATGCAAACCGGGGGCTTGATACATCTGGCCCTTAGTCCATTAGGGCGGAGGAGCTTTTCCCCCTTGCCAGCAGCAGAAGCTGCAACCCTTTCAACAGGAAGGGATTATAAACTAGGTTTATAATCCCTTTGTGGTGAAAGGGGTGGGCATTGGGGATGACATCCACGGAGGGGAGTGCACAGAGTACTCCCCTCAGAGCGCATTTGTGTTTGGCCGGCTGTCTCTGGAGAGAGCCTGCACAGGCTCCCAGTCTGCCTGGGAGCGCCCTGGCTGGGGGCTCCCAGCCAATCCCGATGCTGCTCTGAACAGTGTCAGGATTGGCCGCAGGGCAGGCTGGGAGCATGTGCCTGCAGCTTGAGCGACGAGGGACAGATGAGCGGCGGCAACGGAGGAGGTACATTTTTTTTCTTTAAAAAAAAATATTTTTTATTAACTGTCCCCCTCCTACCCCACCTGATCTCCCCTTCCTTGCACGCCGGACCCGCCCCTTTAAATAGGAGCCAGACGCAACCAAGTAACTACATTCCTACCAAATTAAGGCGTCGTGTTATGCTGCACTTTGCACTTTCCCTTCAGTGTTTCAATCAGTGCTTAATTTGTTTAAAACAAAAGTGCCAGGACCCTCGTTGGGAGGCCACTTCTGCTTGCATCGCCTATGACCCCTGTCAGCGATGCCAATTACATCACACTCCTGCCAGTGCGACAATTCAGACTATTCCAAGCCCCCAAAGCTAGAAGGATGGCTTGGGTGACAGGTAGTAGTAATTTTAATGTATATTGAATTAATAAACAACTGTTGTGCTTGTCTCTTAATTAGACACAGGGCAACATGTGTCAGACTCTTCTAAGTTCCGGTGCCACCAATTAAGTCCCAGTGCCAGCACTGGAAGCCACCCGCTTAAATTTAGCACTGGATTTAATCAACACTATTATTCAGCGGAGCTTGATGTTTTTAACTTTTTCTCCTTTGTAAATTGTTGGTTACTTTCTGCAAATATTATGCTTCGCTATTTTATCTGGCGTGGTGTAGACCGGCTGCGCTTTTGTTAAGGTTTGAGTTAACAACAATAAATGATTCATCCATTCTGAGTGTGTGGATATTTATTTGCTTTGTCACAGCACCTTCACCTTTGAGCACTGCGTCATCATCACTCTCACCAATGTTTGTGTCTATTGAGGGGGAGACAATTTAATTACAATTGAAAAGGCCCCCGTGATTTATGTGTGTGATTTAAGTGTGAGATGGGGTCGGGTGGCACCACATACGCGGCAGAGACCTGCGATTGAATGAGACCCACAGAACCGCTCTGTTTCTAACAATGTATCCTGGTTCCAACTCAGGGCACAAAGTGTTTACATATACTAAACTGGTAGATGAGCATATGCTTGGGGTGCAGGGTTGTAGATGCCGACCTCTGCTTATTGTGCCAGAGTGGCCTGTTGTGAAATGATGTGAGAGGTCAGAGACAGGTTTTAATTCTCTCTAGAATTTGAAGTGGCTGTCAAGGGTTCTACGAGGACCCGAGTTCTCTAGCCTAGCAGTGTGACCCTGCAAGGAGCATCGCTTTTTAAAGCAGGGGGCAGTCGAGAGTTGGGTGCAGTGAAATACTTTAGAAATAGGTATTCAGTTTCTGTAAAGGAAGAGGGGCCCAGTACACATTACTGCCAAAGCTGGCCAGGGTAGTGACAGAAAACTGGTGGGATGCAAGTCCAAATATTTAAGTGGAAACTCTCAACTCAATGGCAGGCGCGACTGTAACTATATTTTAATAACCAGAATGACTTTGAAAGAATGTTGCATAAATATCAGGGGTAAGTTGCCTCCCATTCCAACATGGCTTCCTCTTGCAAACCTACAGTTCACAAAAACCATAAGACGTTAGGTGACCACTGGCAGAGCTTATGCGGCTACCCCCACCTCTCGCCACCTGTTTCCGAAAAGAATGGCTCATTTAAGGAAGAGGAACTTGTGTTTAGCTCCAGGCCTGGCTGATTAACAATAGTGATTTCTGATATACTAATCAGTGGGTCAGTTCAGCTAATAAGGCTGTGAAGGGAGCACCTGAAAAAGATGCACAGGTATACATAGATGGAGGTGTTACAGTACACAATGTACTTAATAAGGCTGTAAGCAGGCTTTATTACACAAGCATAGTAGTGCAGAGCTCCCTGGTGTTGGCCTACCCGTGGCCCATGCAAGGTCCCACTTCTCCTGTGCCTAGGGACTCTTGTAGTTTCCTTTTGTGTTGGGAACTCCTAAAAACTTTGCATGCAAGCAGAGCCTTTGCTTTGTTTTTTCTCCCGCATACTCTGAAACCATATCATGCTGGTTACTTGGCAATGTGGACACACAGGGGGTCATTCTGACCCCGGTGGTCAAGGACCGCCGGGGCCGGGGTCGGCGGGAGCACCGCCAACAGGCTGGCGGTGCTCCCCAGGGTATTCTGACCGCGGCAGTTCAGCCGCGGCCAGAAAGGGAAAACCGGCGGTCTCCCGCCGGTTTTCCGCTGCCCTGTAGAATCCTCCATGCGCCGCCATGGGGATTCTGATCCCCATACCGCCATCCTGTTCCTGGCGGCTTCGGCCGCCAGGAACAGGATGGCGGTATGGGGTGTCATGGGGCCCCTGGGGGCCCCTGCAGTGCCCATGCCAATGGCATGGGCACTCCAGGGGCCCCCGTAAGAGGGCCCCAACCTGAATTTGTGTCTGCTTAGCAGACACTGAAATTCGCGACGGGTGCTACTGCACCCGTCGCACATCCTCCACTCCGCCGGCTCCATTCGGAGCCGGCATCCTCATGGAGGGGTGTTTCCCACTGGGCTGGCGGGCGGCCTTTTGGCGGTCGCCCGCCAGCCCAGTGGGAAACCCAGAATACCCGCGGCGGTCTTTTGACCGCGCAGCGGTATTCCGGCGGTTCCCTCCAGGCGGGCGGCTCCCGCGGCCCGCCGGGGTCAGAATGACCCCCACAGTCTCCTAGATAATCTGCATGACAGTTGTGCACCCACAATTGTCGGGCTTAGGGGACAGTGTTAATATCAAAATCTAGGAGGAAGTGTGTCCCAGAGACAAGATTTGAAACAATATCTCAAAATACAGTCAATAAGAAAAGACTGACTCAAGAAGGAAGATCAAGATCAGAAGATTAGGTAAAAAAACACAAAGGTTTATTACAAATTCAAAAGTACATTACAGAAAATGGAAACATGCAAATACAGCAGTTATATCGGTGAAATGCATGAACGTTGTTTGCCCTGAAGGCTTTCAGATACAGAATAATGCAATAATGAGCACAAATCTGGAAGATATATTAAGTCTCGAGTGTGCAGCAAATCTAATGAAAATTGAACAGCATCACTTGAGGCTTGGGAGAAGAGCTTGCCTCAGCCCCAAATTCAGGGGTTTATATAGCCATTTTCAGAATAGGAAATCTTTGAAACTGCAAAGTCAGCATGGTGTGTACATGTTTCTAAAATCATAATTTGTACTTCTAAAATGTCACATAACCCTGCTATGTAAGCACTAGCCCACTGCATAAATATTGATTCCCCTTCTGACCTAGGGGGTTATTACAACTTTGGAAGAGGTGTTAATCTGTCCCAAATGTGACGGATATACCACCAGCCATATTACGAGTTCCATAGGATATAATGGACTCGTAATACAGCTGGTGGTATATCCGTCGCTTTACCGTCACTACATGGATTAACACCTCCTCCAAAGTTGTAATAACCCCCCTCTGGAGGTGTTAAAACAAACTAGTTACATACACAACAGAAAGCAATTGTGAATGGATGCAATACAGTGCTCAAGCAGAAAGATCCTTGTGGGTAGCTAAAGAATTCCTCCAGTGGCTTCTTCAAAAACAATGTGTCATACAAAACAAACGCCGCACATCCTGTTGCATGTAGTATCAAGCAAGAGCATAAACGGGAAATGAACATTGTTATGCGGCATCCATTTTAAACATTGGTGGCTTTGACACCTGCTCGAGGCCTAGTTTAAATCTAAGCCATAAAGGACATTAAAGTGCATCATGATGATTTTGTTTCAATTGCAATAAATACACACTTGTGAATGCAGATGTAGAGCAACCATTATTAATGCACAACTTGGTTAAAACACACAATAGCGTTCTCGGCAGCATTTTCTATGCGTACTTTGAGCTTTTTCTGTGGAATCCATGTTGCATTTTTATCCAAGCCAGTGATCATACACAAGTGATACTTGTGTCAAAACTGCTTGGGCACAGTGCAAGCCAAATTCTGGGAGCTTTGTGAGTTTATAATGTTTTTACTAGAAGTATAAGTTACTTATCCGGACAGTTGGCCACTTTCCACCTAATATGTCCTTCTTTCCACGTGTTCTTTACACCGAGCTGCATTTTATAAGGTTGCTTGCAAATTTCCCATTAAATCTTTCCTTTGTGTGCATCAATGTAGGGACTCTGTGCACTGCAAACAAGATCGTGTACGAATGTGCGAGCTTCCTGGGCAAGGGAGTGTTGTGCACGACCTACCAAAAACCCACAATGGGTACCACTAAGAATTTGCTTGGAAAACTGCACAAAATTATGCATTTTATTTTTATTTCACTGCATGTAATAATCACCTTTGAGACATTTGTTCTAATGTATCTGTTCTACACACTAAAGTTATCGTTCTACCACCCCAATGACAACATGCCTGATTTACTCCACTATCACGTGCATCCGTAGATACAGAAGTGCCTAGGCACAGAAGATTGTAGCTGTATGAAAAGTTACTTTGAGAAGTGTGATGTCCATGGTGACCAGTGCTTAATTTGTAAATAAAAAGGTGCCAGTGCTCAAAGCTCTCCTCTTAAGCGGCTGTTGCAATTAAAAGTGCGAGCACATAATACTGAGGCAGCGTAATCCTGAAGCCACATCGGGCCTCTTCAATCCATTTATAGGCGCTCCCTGCCCCTTCAGCTCACTCTTGCAGCTTCCTGCTTTTCCCCTTTCTGACGCTTTTTTGTTTTTCTATTCCTTCATCTTTTCCACATGTCTTTTGCTCGCAGTAAATGCTTGAGCCAGAAAACTAAGCGCCGGCCCCCAGAAATAAGTGTCGGTGCACAAATTAAGCACTGATGGTGACACTCCTTAAAGAGGCAGGGCGTGAAGTGAATTATGGGCACCCATGCTAACAAGCCAAGAGTGGTGAAAAGTGTCACACAGCATAAAGAAAGTTCCTTTATCATGGCTTTAGGGACAGAGCATCGAACGTGGTTTAGGAAGGCTTTACTGATACCAGATTGTCAAAATGTCCACAAAAGTTACATTTACATAAGGTGATGCCAAATTAAAATAGTTGATGTTTTTGATGCTTACCTTGAAATCCTGCCAAGGAGTGCCTCTCTCTGAGTTATGATGGACCACAAGTCATTGGCATTCTTCAAGTCAATGATACTGTTTGAGCTCGTGGTATTCACTTCTCTCCATTACAGACAATTGTCCCACCCGCCTTACGCAACAGCGAGATTGTGAGCTCACACCATGCACCAAAGACATCCCAGAGTACTTGAACATCAGGGCTGAGATATCACTTCATTCACAGGATGCCTGCATCTCTTACACTAATCAGCCTCTGTCTTCTTCCTCCCACCAGCATTGAACTCTTCTCTCCTCTCCACTCTCTGAACATCATGATCCCAACGTGTGCTGCTGAGGCATAGCTTGAGGTCAAAACCCCCCAACATCTTCTGTGCTCAACGGGGAAGTATATATAGGTTAGCTCCTCCCTCTAAAGGCATTTGTGAAAATATATCGTAGTCTGCAGTGAACATTTTGGTAGATACAATGGGCCTGATTACGACTTCGGTGGAGAGAGTTAATCCGTCCCAAATGCGACGGATATCCTGCCCGCCCTAATACGAGTTCCATAGGATATTATGGACTCGTAATGCGGCGGGTGGGATATCCGTCACATTTGGGACGGATTAACCCTCTCCGCCGAAGTCGTTATCAGGCCCAATATGTTTGCTGCCACTCAAACGCTAGAGAATCTTGCAAGCTTATTTTGAGGATAACATTACGTATTCACAGTATTCACTGAAATGGAGCATTGGGGTAGTCATGTACTGCATAGAAGCGGTCGTGAACACAAGCGCTGTGCTTTCACTAGAGACCCCTGTGCATGCCTGTGCACCCAGGCCCTCTGCCTTCAAGGGAGTTGTTCTCATCCTGTTTGTGTTTCCAGCAGAAGCAGGGGTAGTGCATTTGTGTGAGTAAATAAAAAAAGAGGCGGTAAATAAGGGCGCGGGTACTATTCTATATGTGAAAAGTTCATTGTTTTCTGATGTACAAGCAATCCTCCATCATGCATAGGATGCTCATAGCTACATAATTGTGTTTCCTGCTGCAGGAGTAAATTGTCTGGGGACAGACCCTAAAGTATTACGGGCAGATTTATGAAAAGTGGTGCTGCACCTAGTGCAGTGCCACTTTTTTTGCGCCCCTTAGCGTCCCCCTAACACCACATGTGTGCACCAGATTTAACATATGGTGCACCATGGCGGTAGTCACAGAACTAGTTTCAAAATGTTTGATGCTAGTTTGGTGCTTTGCAGGATTAACATAAAAAATGTTTTAGCTAATCCTGCAAAGCACCCAGAGGCCTCTTGGAAAACATGGGAGCCTCGTTTTAACGCCTACTCTGAGCAGGCATTAAATATGCCAGTAACAATTATGCAAAGAAATCTCTTAGATTTCTTTGTGCCATTTTTTAGGCCCCCTAACAGCGGAACGCCCCCCTTACATACATTATGCCTGGCGCAGGCATGATGTGGCGCAAGGGGTTACAAAGTGACCCAATGCATGCAACGCGCCACTTTGTAAATATAGTGTAACGTTTTTGGCCATCTAATGCCTTATTGACGTAAAAAAAAACAAATGATGTTAATCTGTTCTTAGATGGCGCTAGGCCCTCTTAATCTAGGAGCTTCCGTTCTAAATCGTAACTGAAAGGCAAGACATTTTATGCAACATATTTGGGAAAATGCTCTTGAAAATGCATTGATTAACTCAACTTTTCCAGTCGTTTGTGTTGGGTGTTGTCCTTCCAGTGGCTAATCTTATGTGCCACAACTCATGTTTATGTACTCCCTGGGCTATTCATAAAGTCAAATTACACTTGTGTGCAATTTACACCTGTAAATTTACACTTTTGGGTAACTTTACTACTTATAGCTATTCACGCAATCTGAGTATAAAGCTACTCAGAAGTGTAGACTCGCACAACTCAACCCCCCTGGAAAAGGGAGTGGAGCCTAACTTACAAGTCTAAGCACTGAATTTGCTTTTTTTTTTTTACGCAAATTCGGCGCAAAACTAACTCATATTTATATTTTGACGTTAGACACGTCTAATGTGAAAATATTGGAGTCTGCACCATTTTTTAAATGTGTGAGCCTACCTTGCGTCAATGAGGTGCAATGTAGACATTCCCATCTACAAAATGGTGCTAACCCCATAGCCCCATATTTATCCTCCGATGCTAAAATGACCTACAGGTGGGAGGAGGGGCTAAATAATTGTGCAGAGCTTGCTTTGCACCATTATTTAATGCCTGGGTCAGACCAGGTGTTAGGGGACCTGTGTTAATGGGTTCACAGGTGCCCTCTCCAAGCCCCAGGAACCCCGCCACCCACACCAGAGGGACATCAGAGGATGGGGGACCCCATCCCAGGTACGTAGGGTAATTATTGGTAAATATATATATTTTTTTAAGTGCCATCGGGGGCCCTGACTTGGGGCCCCCCGCATGGCACAGGGTGCAGTGGCCATGCCCAGGGGACACTGATGCCCTGTGCTGGCCATTGGGGTGGCGGGCATGACTCCTGTCTTTTCTAAGACAGGAGTCATGTGGTATGGATGGTTTTGCGTCAGAAAATGACGCTAGGCTGGTTAGAGGCATTTTCTTTGTCTCTAATGAGCCTAACCTCATTTTTTGGTGCAAAATCCTCTTCTCTCATACCGCCACCACCACCCGGCTAATGTCCTTTTTTTACGCTAGCCTACCCTTTGCACCGGCTTGTGCCATTCCATAAATATGGTGCCCGGCTGGCGCTCAGGAATAACGCAAACCGGTGCTAAACTATTTGATGCAAAACTGCATTAGTGCATTTTTGCATCAAAAAGAATAAATATGCCCCTAAGTTACTACTAAAAACAGTAGCATGTCTAACACCACATATGGCAAACCTCTGGAAGTGCAACACCCCCTGGAAAATAATGGAGGCAGAAACTTGTACTTATACCCCATGCAAATATTTGTAATTTAAATTAAATTATTTAAAACACTCAGAAATATAACCATATAGAACTTAAAGTTAAATGTAACAATACATTTGATTAAATATAAGTAAATTACTTCAAGTTAATTGTAAGCATAACGTTTAATCAATAATTAATGCATGATAAAAATATTTGTTACTTTAGGTGGGACCTTATTGAGAAAATAATTTTAATATAATTTAATATAATTAAAAAACAATGTTTAATTCAACTGAAGTTAATATTGCTGTAGCAATTTCCATTTCATACTTTGTTTAAATTAAATATTTTAAAGTAATTTACAGTAATATTTAACATAAAGATATTGTTTTTACAAACTTTTTCCAAGTTGAAAAATCCTTTTTTACTTTTCCTCATATTTTACCACGCAGCGATCTCTGCCACCGAGTTGGAACTCTCCCTATGGTAGAGAATAGGGAACTTTTCACTATACTTTACGATTGGAGATCTCCATCTGACTACCGGGATCATTCTGTGGTAAAATATAGGTAAGGCCTCCTCCGAAAAGGATGACAAGGAGACATTACTGGGAACCCAAAGCAACCCTGGAAAATGTTGAAAGACCAGCCGCCATAGGGTGCATAGCAAGTGAGCCTGACCACTACAAACGACTACAAAGAACATTTGGGGACAAAATGGCAAAACTGTGCATGCTACAACATATTTTTCATTATATATTCAATTGTATTAGTTTTTAAATCAATGTAAATGATGACCTTACAGTGCACCGGAATATGGCAGTCTTTATTGGGGTTCTACAATGATTTCCTCACCATCACCCACTATTTTTCCCCCTGTCTCTCCATAGCCCCTCTGATACATGTATTTCATTTGTTTTCTAGCATAGCATAGGGTGTTGGAGCACTTTACATAACACACATACAGAGACAATTAATCATACCTGTGTAAATCAGTGTATAGAAAATATTAGATTAGACAAAGGGGACCACGGGGTGTAGGATTCACATGTCATCCTTACTGGTAGGCATTTTAGTCTGAGGAAGCATAAACAGAGGATTCAGATCGTAACACAGTATTTAGGGTCACTTTTATTAATAACAATTTATTACTACCCAGACAAACCTTTTAAATCAAATTTGGAATCAAATTGTTAGTGGGGAAAACATAACTTTCAGTTTGCATGCAGCTCTTTGATGGCGGTTCATAGCTCACTGTGCTGCATTATGACTGAAACTTATGAACTTCACAGTAACAGAAGGAGCTCGGTGACAAAAACAGTATCCCACCAGTGAGTATTGCACATAAAATACTAGTCTGTGTTCTGTGTTATACGTGTTCTTTGCAGCAGGCATATTAACTCTCTGCGCTGACTTAGATGAGTCAAAACTGTCACTAGAAAAAAAACCTGATCCCTCTCCTGCAGGTACAATAATCACCATAATTATCTTGGCACTTCTGTTGTTGCCTGATAACTGCTGGATGTACAAGAAACTCTGCAGTGCTTTTAAAACTGCTGCACTGCAACAAAACCGGCCCTAGTTACAAAAGTGGCTCCTACCCCTCCAGCCTCCCAGGGAAAAACCTGATGCCCGGCACGGCCAGTCTGGCCTTGCCCATAGGCATAGTTGATGAGGATGGATTAGTATGGAGATTACCTCAGGCCTTGCGGGGATTGCAGATTAATTTATGTAAATTTGTTCCAAGAAGTCAAATTACACCACAGTTATATTTTGTACAAGTCTTTATTTTATACTAACCTAGACCATAAGAAATGTCAGGTAAAAATAAGTAAACCCGTAGCACAGGCGAATGTTAGGAATGAAAACAGGCTATAAATACCCAACATATTACTAGGGGTCCGAGGAATATTCTGCTGCATTCACGAAATTGGTGGAATTTTGACGACTCTGATACTCCTGTGTAGTTCTAGTCAAATTATGCCAGTCGCCACATGGTGGATTTTTTTCTTGCAAACAACTCCAGAATGGTAAGTTGCCAAGTGACATTTGTCAAACCCAGGTGTGATTTCCTGTCGCTAGGAAGGCATCTGATGAGATTTTAAAAATATGGACAGTCATGACCGTTTGCAGTCAGAAGGCTGCAGCACGAGTAGAAGATCTACTCAACCAGCCGCAAAATTCACTCAAGTAGCTGTGCCCTTGGGCGTACCACGTGGTGGAGTTTGCGCTGATTTTTCAGCGTGGAATTTGCTACCAGTGCTAAATCACAGCATGGACAGTGCAACATACCTAGTTCCGTCCATTGATTGACATCTGCAGACTCCTAGGGAGTTTTTGTGTAACTGCAGAGTTCTGCAGAGTCAAATTCCATGAGTTCCACCCACACCTACTTAATACTTAGGAGCAACAAAAACCTGTTTATGATTTTCTGCAGCTCTGCTACAAATTCAAATCATTAAGGGCCAGATGTAGCAAAGGGTTTTACCCGTTCTGTGTCTATTGAAAAATGATTTTGTACATATGGCCCTAAATCCTTTCAGATCTTTCCTTGGGTCAGCTATGGTGGGTGCGCTCTTTATAGAGTCAGTGTTTAGCGTTCATAGGAAGGATGCTCGGCTAACCTACATAAGCATCTGTTACAAAGTGCCCCCAAGGGGTAGGGGTTATTTGTTGCACCTGCTAAAATCTGATACCCCAGTTCAGCGATAAAAAGCACCTATTACAAGTGTTCTGCTTTCGAGTGGGTATAATTACGATTTTGATGCTATGTGTACAGAATTTGCATGTCCCGGTGTTTACCCAGCAGTTTCTCCTGGTACAGCAGTCATTTTATTCCCATGGAAAATTGTGACGCACTTGAAATTCCGACCCCCGCTCAAACAGGTGTTTGCACAGGGACCTTTAATTATCGAGATGCTCATAATTAAGGCCATAGCTTCAGTTGGAATAAAATGTCCCCCAATGAGCTACCAAATGAGAAGGTTTTGACGTACTCTTTAAGAAATGTATTTTACACCGCCTTCACCGGAATTAAGGTGTCTGTTTAAAAGATGATATTTGCATGAGGTAATGAGAAAGACGGTCCATCGGCTGGATAGATGCAAGATTCCATTGCACGTTGACAAAATATTGCTGAATACAGAAAAAGACAACAATTCATAGGGTTAACCCATATTCAAATATCCTATATCAAGTCAAAACATCATGAATGAACAAAAACAATTGCCACCATTTTATATTACCCTGCCAGGGAGCAAAGGTCACAGATCATAGGCTCATAAACGGTGGTAATTCGCAACACCTGTTCCACATTGAACACTGAGGCCACGATTTACAAAGACTGTGTATCATGTTTGTGTTACTTATTGGACACAACCCTGATGCAAAGCCCACTGACGGGGTTTACAAACCAACGCAAATAAATATTTGTGTTAGATTGTACCCCAAAACAATGCAACGCAGCACAGTGCGATACCTTGCATTAATTTGCACCAATGAGGCATTCCCTGGGTGGTGCATGGGCAATTCCATGCAGCCACCCGTGGGTTTTGACCCACACCCTCATCTGCAAAGAATTGTAGACCGGGTTTACGCCAAAATCCTGCGCCTCATTGAGGGAGGTGTAATCTTGAGAAATGTTTTCATATCTCCTTGTTTTTCCCACTTTGCATATGTTCGGCATTCTACAGCACACATACAAAGAGGGAAGTGCCTTCAAGTAGAGTTGCTGTACAGGAAGATATCCCTCCCTGCACAAAAAGTATACTTACCACATCGCAGACACCCGTGCTGTACGGTACAAAGGTGTCTACTTTGGAGCATGGCAGACAAAAGTGTGGATGCGTAGAGAGAACAAAACAGTGCCACATCTTAGGAGACACGGTCCTGTTCTACCCTCTCGTGTTCACGCAACGCAGCACAGCAGCGTTACTTGCTGCACAGCGTTGTGTGCTTTCTTTGTAAACTTAGCCCTGGTTTGTTAGATCTAATGCCTGGCTTTGTTTTCCTTAGTTTGGCTGTGGCCATCCAGTCAAGAGCAGTGAATGAATTAAAAAAAATATCCAGCACTGGTCCTGGTCCTGAGGGTTCATTTTGGTAGCATTTTAGCTGACATCGATCTCATCTATGTTGATGTTTCTCTAATGTGTGATTGGGATTGGTTGTGACTCACTTCTGCTGTGGCTATTAGGCTATATTTTGAGTTTGAGAGGTATGTGGAGACCAAAGAATATACATAAAATATATTTTCATTTTTTGTTTTTCAGGTTTACAAAAATCCAGAACACCAAGATGACCATGCGACGGGACGGAATCAACTCCCTGAAATACAGTGTGGTCCATTTTGCTAAGTACCCTATGTACACAAACATCACAGTGGATATTGGCAAGCCACCTCCCCGGCCAGGGAGAGGATAGCCCTGGCTTCCACCCCTCGTTTTGTCAGAAAGACCTTCATCACTGCAGCAGAGATCCAGTTCCTCCACCTTTTTTCGTCCGGGTGCCTGAATTACCATCATATATTACAAGTTGACTTAAAAAAGTCACTCATACCTGAGTGAAAAGCACGTGGCCTCAATTTCCAACACTAAATGCAATGTTGAGGCCACCAAGTGTCCATGTGTTCAGAGTACCATGAAGGAGAATTGGGGTGGCGGGATAACCGCTTTTTACCCCATTGGTCATCCCCCCACATGGGAGTCAGTGTTTTAGCCCACATCCCCACTAGCCCAGATGGTGTTTAGACAAAATATCTGGAAAAAATATCGTGTGGACAAACCATCATGTCAAGACTATCAAGAACAAGAATATCGTGAAGGTAAGTTTCTATAGGTAAGCAAAGTTTTACTAGATATAACTCCACATCATCGTACCTTGCAGATATATATAAATGCATATCTTCAAGATACGTAGATGTTGAGTTAAGAATAGTAAATCTAGACTTACCTATTTGCACTTACATTCTCGATATTTTGATCCTCAGTATTTTTGACGCATTTCCGTCCATACAATATTTTAGTTACCGATATGCTGTCAGTGATCCGCCCAGACGACATCTTATATTAAATATCCTACCTCTCACTGTGTGTTGGTGAAGTGGGCAGAGGCCTGGTGAACCATTTTTCCGACTTGTGTCGTAGCAAAACATTCTCAAAACTCATGTGGGAGCCAGTTGGTTAAAACCTGAAAGAATTTTGTATCATTATATTATGACGATGTTATGTGAGCCAGACTTTATTGTTTGAAAATAATAATGAAACTACATCGCAAATCACTGAGCAAAAAAATGATAAATTCCTTGAGTCAATATTTTTTGCTTTGATTTTTATGTAGCTGAAGACAAACAGGGACCTTGGAGCATTTCTGTTGGATTGTCCGCACCTGCCTTGCTAAAAAAAAGACTGCCTTCCTTTCCTACTTTGGGGCAGATTTAAGAGCCCGTGCGCCATATATCGCCACATTAGCGTTATTTTTTTACGCTAATTTAGCAATATCATGGCAAAAATGCTGCACCATATTTACAAAGTGGCGCAATGCATGCATTGCGCCACTTTGTAACCCCTTGCGCCACATTATACCTGCACCAGGCATAAGGTGCACAAGGGAGGCGTTCCCTCGTTGGGGGGGGGGGAGGACTGAAAATATGGCACAGAGGAATCTAAAAGAATTCTTTGCACCATTTCTTTTCAGCATTTTTAAAACCCCTGCTCAGAGCAGGCGTTAAAAGGGGGCACACCATTGGTTACAGTCGGCCCCTATGTACTGTTCAGGGTTAGTGCCAACATTTTGACACTAACCCTAAACAGTAGATCAATAGCGTAAACATTTTGATGCTATTGCCCCCTACCCTGCCATGGTGCAGCGTATTTTAAATACGGTGCACTAATGGTGGTGGTAAGGGGCGCTAATGGGTGCAAGGAAAATGGCGCTGCACTATGTGCAGCGCCACTTTTCTTAAATCTGCCCTTTGTGTCTGTGGGTGGTGATATAGCAGAAACTTAGTGTTTTCTTAAAAGTATGACCATTCTTATCACAGCACATTTGACTCATGATGTCCCATTCAGATTAATCTCATGTTCTAATGTCATCAGCCATACGACATGGCCTGATTTTTATGAACTGAGCAGACAGTGATACAGTTTTATTATTTTCAAGTTGAACATTTGATTTGACTCCCAAACTTAGGTCTACAAACCACAGGAAAAGCATACAGTTGCAAAGGCAAAAAAAAGGCCTGCAGTGGCCCAGAGGTGTGCCAGGTTCTCGTTGGAGAGCCCCAGGTGGATGTTCTAGCCGTAAAGGCTACTTAGAGATTTGAACCCACCATTTCATGTTGATTGATTGGATTTTATAATGTGCTCAATTACCAAAGGGTCATTTCACTGCCAACGTATGAGATGGTTTTCAACTTATGTCTGGAAGAGGTACGTTTTTAAAAGTCTGCGGATATTTGAAAATTTTGATTTATCATGCACGGTAGGCCAAAGTTTGTTCCATGCCTGAGCAGTCAATACTGAGATAGTACGGGCACCTGTGCACATTACAAGTTCTAATGTCCAATATTGTGACTCTAATGCTCCTTGACAGAGTGGCCAGCATAAAACCCTTTATCCAAACTTAAGTACATTTTTCATAGGATCATAAGGTTGGCAGAAAGGTGTAAACTAGTTATCCAGGTTGTGTTTTGTGAATCATGATTAAGAAAGCAACAGCTTAAAGGATCTTCAGCCAGACTTAGTCATTTCCCAAGAGGCAAAGTTTTATCACCTAGAGAAGCCAATCGCATTCTCATAACCTTTAATGGAATGCCAGCCTTGCGCAGAAGGTCTAACGCCGTGTTTGGATGGTGCTGTTGTGTAGCGGAATGTTCAACAAGAGAAGTGTAGACCATCCAAGCATTCTGACGTGCCCCCTGGTTCAAGCAATAGCTGTACTTATGAATAGTATGAGCAGTCCCAGCGATTGGAGGGGCTTCGCGGTGAATGATGCTTCAGTGTATCTAAAAAGCCAATCGGGCGTCATCTAGCAAAGCAACATTCTAGAATGCTTATTGTTGGTGGTTGTTAGTGTGGAGCTCTGAATGAGAGAGAACTGCTTTTTCTTTCCACAGTATGGCGCCTTTAATGGCCTGTCCAAGCACCACTTTAAAAAAAAACTTCAATGCAAATACCTTGACACCCTGACGAATAAATGTCAGGAAGCAGTAGGAACCATCTCGCTAGACAGCCTCCTGGAATTTTTGTTGCTGTCTCCCCTCACCCCCTATGGAAGTCCTCTGTTTATAAACCAATGGACCCGTGTGATCACAGCCGTCCCATATGATCCACCACCGTACAGCAGGAGCCCAATTCACTAGCCATTTTTATTTGTAAAAGTACTTTTACAATAAGAAATGGAAGGATTTACAACTACTGCGCATGCACAAAAGGTGATCTAGCAGTTAGATAGGCATTTACTGTTGCCATATGTTAATGGCGGCTCCAGGCATGGTTTGTGGTGAAAATTTGTGAACACTCAAAAACATGTCTCTGTGTGGACATTCACAAACTTTTCACTTGCCCCTTCCAGCCATGAAAATGGCCCAAGATTTACACCAGTTAAGGGCTAAGTAAATCCCTTTACCCAATTGGAAGGGAACGTGATACCCCTAAACCTCATCAGCTTCAAGGGGTGGGTGAAAAAAATTAATTAAAGTACAAATGCTCACAGGTGCTGGCTCCTCCCCTTCCCTTCCCCCCGTCCCAATATGGAATTCTATAATGATTCAGTTAATAGAGGAATACCAATTTGTAAAAAAAAAACAAAAAAAAACGTGGCTTTATTAGGAGTACACATAGAAAGCATCTTTCCAGACGTACTACTGGGAAGCTTTGCATGGTTCTGAAAGTCGTAAATCCACACCTCTGAACTGGAATGAATATACAACTTTCCTTTCAAAATTGGCCACGCCTCTTCACTGTGTCATATAATGTTTTAAAATTCAAGAAGAAGCAACTCTTGATCCCCTGCAGAGCTAGTTCATTCCAAGGTCTTGAATGTGCTTCTCTGGAGATTAAGGCCCATACTTATACTTTTTTAGCACCGTATTTGCGTCATTTTTTGACGCAAAAGCGACTCAAACTTACAAAATACAACTGTATTTTGTAAGTTTACACCACTTTTGCGTCAAAAAGCAGCGCAAATGCTGCGCTAAAAAAGTATAAATATGGGCCTAACCTAAGAGTGCACCAATGGTCCTTGATCCCATTCACACTGTCCAACAAGGGTCTTCTGGCAAGGTGGCATTAAACGTAGACCGGGTGCTGTTTTAAAAACTGTCTCTTGCTTTCCCTGTGCCTCCACGTCTCCCTTTCACACACCCTCTGATGAGTCTTCCAAAGCTGAAACTTAAAGACAGACCCCTTGCCATAAGCAGTAGAATGTTATGTCCCCCAGGTGCCGGGAGAAGAGATTAACAAGTGTGGACCTTGCCACTGCTACACATGAGATAGAGACTCCTGGGGGTGACCTTGCCATCAGGCTGCTTCATGTTCTCAAAGATGTGGCTCCAGACACAACCATCCTGATCGTAATAATAGGGGGATGAAGGGAAATTGGCCACAGCGAGGTAGAGAATTGTGGGAGTTTAAGCAATGGTCCTCTCGTTCACTTTTTGTAAGTTGAGACACCATCTACTTTGTTCACAGAAATTATTTTAGAAGATCCCCAGGATGTGCCTGGATTTATCTCTACGCATTGATGAAGTTCCATTATTGATTCTTTCTCTCAACGGGGGGATCGTGCAACTTTCATAGAGACATTTGATATCTCCAGCATCAGTAGGACAGACCCCCTCCTCACAGAAACATCTAAGCATGTGAACCCAGACTTTTCACACATTACATAAAGACCTCAGAGCTTTACTAGGCCCAGCAGCTGACATTTGAAAAGATGCCCTTACGGACTGATACAGCAAATCAGCAGCTCAGAGTCGGCCATCTTGTACATCACCGCAAGTGGGCGGTGAAAAAAACAAAAAAAACGACTGGCTGATACAGATAACATCAAGAATTTGAGTTTTTGATATATCCCCTCTCTGGGTTTCTTTGGAGGCTTTCAGGAGACATTTTTATTTTTGATGGACCGCAGCAACGCAGAAGATGGGTTCGAGCTTGACACCAAGACAAAGACTGTACGTTGTCAGTAATATCTACCAAGTGTGTTCTCAAAATTCAGAAGAAAAGGAGGAGGACTGACTAGTCGGGTCAATTTGTTGGAGAATTTGTGTTTTTATATATAATTGTATATATCAATGTACACAGTTTATCTATCGCTCTAATGCCTTTCAGTATTTTTGTCAGTGAAAGGTACTGACGCCTGGAGAGCGCTGCATTCTAAGTGCAAGACAGAGAACGTATTGGGCCTCCTTGTTAGGGAGTCCATATTTGTCATTTTGTTGAGAATTTATCTGCATGTCCAGTTCAAAGAACTTTTCTCTTTCTATATTTTTTTATTTCTTTGTTTGAATATGCTGGAAGAGACCCATTGTATGTATTTTATAGAACTGATTTGATTTTAGCACAAACACAGCTAGGGAATTCCTGCCTGCTATAAACAAAGCCACTGCGGCTGGCAGATTGATTTAGGATGCCCCCTTGGCTATTGATTGCTGGATTATTTGCTACTTCACTTTATCTGAATGTTTTGTTCTCTTGTTCCCTATATTCTCAACTTATTTTAATGAGTCAGTCAAGTGCTGTACAGTGACAGGAGGCAAATATTTATTTTCACAGTCACCCCAATAATGCATCTGTGCCTACATGACATAGGACATACTTTGCAAAATCACAAAACCAATGATGTGTATTGGCTAGAATAAAAAGGGAAATGGAAGGTGGGAAAAAAAGTGACAGCCATCTTGGAAAGGCATTGTTTTTAATGTACCGCAGACCGTTCATTTATATTATTGATGTCTAATGAGATGTTTGGGTATTTACCAACTTCTTCAAACCAAGGCTGAAAGTATTTGGTTTATGCCAGTGTGAAAACGTGCCTCAAATTATTATGATCGCTAAACAATAGGCACCTATGTTTCATGTGAGAATCTATCACCATCTAATTCATCATATCATGTTTAGGTTCAGCCTGAGAGATGCTGGTGCTCCCATCCTGTTTGCTTTATGACGTTTGCAATCGAGATTGGAAACCACAATGGAGAAAACATTTCTTCACCAAATTCTTTATAGAAAAAATGGTTTAGTATTTTAAGATTAAATTAATCTTTAATTAGGTATTGTAAATTACTTTTAAATAATGAAAGAAGTGATTAAGTAAGTGAACATTTCCTGGCCATTTTTAGTGGTTTAATAAGAATTTGTTGTCTCCCGTTCACACTCTGTTTGCCAAGAACTGGAAGCAACCCATGCAGGACTTGCTTATCTGCACTCATGAATTGATTTGTATATGCCTACTTCTCATCTTCCTTGTAATATACCTCCTTAGTAAAGGCACTACCATTCACATACCCTGGGTTAGTCGAACATTTATCACTAAATGCAGTAATTAGGAAGTGTCCCCATATCATGGAAAGCGTGCTTCATTCATGGCAAGAAAAGGCTGTTGCGGAATCACCATTGAAGGTCAAACTCATTTAGGTATTGGCGGTCGAGTTACTCTGTCACAACAGTGATGGATATCCCATCCACCGAAATCTAAATCCCATTATATCCTATGGGACTTAGATTTCAGCGGATGGGATATCCGCCACCGTTGTGACTGAATAACTCGTCCGTCAATATCTAAATCAGGCTCATAGTCTGAATCAAGGTGGGAGCTTATTACATTTGAGAAGAAGGGAGTAGAGGATACTGCCTTATGGGATGGAAGGTATTGGGAAGTGACTTTTTGGGTATCAGGTCACTTTTCTTCAGTTAATCTGCACGTCCCTTCTCAGGTGCTAAATCTCCCACACAGCCTGCATCTGCTGCCTGATATCTGTTTTTGAAGCAAAGTGGTTGATTCCTCTGCAAGTTACTCCCCACAAAGTTACTGCAGCTGTCACCTTTCATGGCCTGATCATTAGTGCCCAGAAGGTCTAAATGGAATTTATCACGCTAATAAAATCTGACACCTCTGGGTTTGGAATTTCTCAGATGTGATACATTCCACCTATCATGAGTTTTGTAGTGCAAATGGGGCACAACATGCAGATTATAGTGCTTACCACACACAAACATGCATGTATGTCCTGGTATATGTATGCAGCATTTTTCATTTGTTGAAATTCAGTAGGCTTGCTCTGATGAAATTTAAGAGGTGTGCTTACCTTATCACATTTGGTAATTCTCAGATGTGATAAACAGCGCATCACTTACAATTGCAATCTATGCAGAACCAAGTGTTTGTACAGGGTTTGCAATTCAAAGAAGCATTCATCATAATTAGGCCCCATGGGCTTTGGAGTCGAGTTTCATGCTCAAGAGATCCAAAATAATGCCTAAATGAGCTTAGGCTAGCCTTACCTCTGATCATCTGGAAGTCCACATTTAAAGTTTCGACCCTATAGTAGGTCTTTGTGGGGTCACAAGATTTTTACAAGTTGCTAAGTGACCTTATCTTTCTCGACATTTTAATGAACTCTTTGTGGCACAATCAATGGCTAGAAAGCTTAATACTCAGAGATGTTGTACTTGCCCAAACTTCTCTAATGCCACCCACATGACCTCTTCCCACAAGAGATTGACATAGATTCAGAACATTTTATGAGTTCTGATTGTATAACAGTGGTAGACTAGGAGGTCCATTTTCCCCTGGCTGACTTCAACATCCACTGCTCTAGCAATAATAGTCCAAGAAATTGACTGGCCTTGGCTGGATTCCTCCTTCAGTTCTCGTCTAGTAGTACACCAGAATGATGGATTGGTTCCTGGATGATTTCCTCCTTTAGTGCTCTTTTGTTGGTTGATCCCGGGTTGATAGGTCCAAATTCATTCGAAAATATCCTTGGACCGTCTCAGTAGTCCACAAGTTTTAATCAGTCGAAAGCCCTTTTTATTGGCAGACAATAATCTCAAGCACACTAAGAAGGCGGTGGTGAGTGATAGGTTCTGCATGTCTGTTTGATACCATTTCTAGCTTCTCAGAACTTAGAGTCCATATGGCCTTATGTTTTAAAGTGTTTTACCCATACTCAGTCCATGAGAAATGCATTGATACGTAAGGGCCATAGTCTCTTACATGTCTATCACTGATACTTGTTACTCTCACAGAACCAATTACCTATTACATGCATACTTGCTCACCAACAAGCATCAGAATGAGTAATAATATATGCATAGGTCCCTATTGTTGTCAATGGAATATGATGCCTTCATTTAATTCAGATTAATCTCCTTTCAGATGTCATAGTATCTGTCTTTTCATTTCAATCTAACTTACTGATGGCTAGACACCTTTCTTATGTACCTAGTTTTTGTTTCTTGGTTGATGCTTTCAGTAGTTTACTGAGATATTGTGTGAAATGTCTTGAGATGTTAAGTTCTGGACTAAGTCATCCCTTCTCTAGTAGCACTAAAGTGCTGAAGAACATAGCATCATTCCTGCCTTGGTCTAATCATCCTAGTTGCTCCTCCTAGACCTCACCAGCCTTGGCATTTGGGATGCAGTAAGCAGGAAAGCAGGATTGGAGCTTGTGCACCATCTTAGATGCAAGCTCAAGCCACACTAATGTCTTGGGAGAATTGTTAGAAATATTAAAACTATGTCTTTGGCAGTGCCATTCCTCAGGAGGATACCACCTTGTGTAATCACACTTAACTGTTCAAGCACTTCAAGGCTGGCGTCCGAAAGGTGTTTTACCCCATGATAGAATGGCGCTGACGTAGATGCACAAATACGACTCGATTTCCTCTAATAAAAAATGTCATCCTCTTCACAGGTAGATGTTGCTGAGATGTGCCTCATCTTGGATGGTGTTGAAGGTTCTCTCAAACATTGGTTTGTCTAACACACACTGACTGTTGAATTGTGTGTGTGTGTGAAGGAATGCTCAGTCACAAAGAAAATGATTTAATACTACTAACTCCTTTGCTGGAGAGTAATTTCTTATTGTATCTCAAAAGAAGCCACAAAAGCCCTTGCCTGTACAACAACCTCTTGGAACACGACATTGATATTGCTCGCTAGGTATACAAACAGGATACAAGTGACTGGAAATTGTACTTTAATTTGCTTTGAATTGTTTGGGGGTCTTCTTAGGTCTGCCCTAAACAGGGTCTAATGCTTCTTTGAGGCAACCACCGGTTTTTGAATGTGGAACTATTTCAGCATCCTGTGTCATAGGAAAACAGTGATTTTTGTACATTTGAATGTCTATTTCCTTTTAGAGCATATGTTGAATGCATATTGTCATATCAAAGAGGATTTTGTATTTAATAAATTTTGAAAAATGTGCAATTGTTTGTTGTATTTTAAGATAGTATTTTATCTGCCATGTGAAGCATTGTACATCACCTTACCTCTGCACTCGGCTCCCCACTCCTCATTTCCACTATTCAGCTTGGCGGATGCTCACATATCATTCCACATGCACCATGGCATGCAACATCACACGTGGAGTAGAAAGCAATCTAAAGTCCAACGCTAGCATTGTTGTTGTAGGAAACCAATAAATGTCCCTTACTCCTATCTCTGCAAAAGTATGGTATCTCTGATATGTTTTTTATTCAGTAGCATCGACTAGGATGGACAGAGTTGGTGCGTACACAGTGAATGCTCTAGCATCAAAATATTAGAGTTTGCACCATTTTTTGGATGTGTACACCTACGTTGCTTCAATGAGATGCAAGGCAAGCATTCCCATCTAAAAAATGGTGCTGTCCCCATAGCCCCATATTTATCCCCGTGCTAAAATGACACACAGGTGGGGGGAGGGGCTAGATAATGTTGCAAAGCTTGCTTTGCACGATTATCTAACGCCTGGGTCAGACCAGGCATTAGGGGACCTGGGGACCCATTTCCATGGCTAAACACCATGGAATGGGTCCACGGGTGCCCTCCCGAAGCTCCCAGCCCCAGGAACACCCACCCCCACACCAGAGGGACACCAGAGTATGGGAGACCCCCATCCCAGGTAAGTAGGGTAAGTATGAGTAAGTATTTAAAAAAAAAATTAAGTGCCATCGGGGACCTACCTTGGTGCCCCCTGCATGGCACAGGTTGCAATGGCCATGCCCAGGGGACACTTGTCCCCTGTGCTGGCTATTGGGGTGTTGGGCATGACTCTTGTCTTTCCTAAGACAGGAGTCACGTTTTTGGTGGTTTGGTGGTTGTGCGTCAGGAAATGGTGCCAGTCTGGTTAGAGGCATTCTTTTGCCTCAAACCAGGCTTGCATCATTTTCTGATGCACAACCCCCTCCTTCCCTACTGCCAACCCAACCTGGCTAGCGTCTTTCTTGAAGACGCTAGCCCAAGTATAGCACCGGCTCGCCCCATTCAATAAATAAGGCGCCCAGCTGGCGTTGTTAAATGACGGAAGCTGGCACTAAACCTTTTGCCGCAAAACTGTGTTAGAGCAGTTTTACGACAAAAAGCATAAATGAGGGGCTTAATGTTCAATATGTATCATAGATTCTAAAAGGTGTCCTAACAAATGTTAATACGTAGCATATGCCTGAGATTATCAACTGGTTCCCCTGTGGAGTTGTGTAAAATCAGACAAGCATAAGGCAACATCTGTGTCCAAGAGTGTAAAAATCTCATACATCCTTAAGTTGTTCGGGGAATGCCCAGTGCTTTTCAAAGTGAAACCCTTCATCAGTGGGCCTAAATGAATGATCTCAAGTAATTTGTCAGCAAACGAACAGTAGAAAAAACCCTAAATATGTGGATATAGACCATATGCTCCAAATACAATAATGTTTTTGACAGATTGGCCCAGCCATATTAATCCATAGGCTTCTAGAACACTGCCATGGTCCAGAGTGGAGATGTACTGAATCCACTGCCCCTTCTGTGGCTTCATCCTTGTTCATGGTGTGTATAGCGAAGATCCTGATCGATCTTTCTGACTGGGGTTTCACTGGGGCTGGACTCGATCCTCATGGAATGCTCCTCACAAAATCATTTTGTATTTGGCAAAAAATGTCTATATAGATTTAGAGTCAAGTGACAGATTTTTGATAGGATAAAAAGTCATATTATGCATAGTCTTCAGTGATTACTATCATTTTATGTCTTCCTTTTGTGTAGTTTCTAGAGAGGGACTCATGGGTGTCAACACATGCGGGGCCATGGGTGTGTTCTGCTCAGGTATCCCAGGACACTGAAACAGTTGGTTTACTGCTTGGAGAGCTCTGTCAATTCCCAACTATGTGCTATCATTGTGTAACAATTTCAACACCACTCTTCAGTACTAACGTGGGAGGCTCCATCACTTGTACATTACCACACCAATAGCGTTGCCTTGTGCCAGTCTCAGAATATAAGGCAGTCTCCAGGAAACAGTAAGTGATGGTTGACACTCAGGCAATTTTATGAGCTGCCATTGCATCACTTTTTGTGAGCAAAACGTGAAATCATATCTCTGAGGCCACGCAAAGCCACATTGCATGGCTTCAAATGGCCTCATAGATGTGGAATAAGGCAAAGCAGCGCAGATCACTGCGTTGCCTTACTCTGCGCAAGGGAGGCGTTCCATGGGCACTGCAGAATGCAGCACACATAGAGGAAAAAGCCTCTCAGGATTGTTTTTGTGCAGGAAGGTGCCCCTTCCTGCACAAAAACAATCCTGTTTACAACAAAGACATCCTTGAACCATGGTGCAGGGATGCCTGTGTAGGCCATTGGCTGGCAAAACTGCACCAGTGCAGTGGGAAAGGACAGGAATGCTCTGTATGCCATGGATACGGTGCCCTTTCCCTTTGATACATGGCAGCACCGCAAGGTGACTTCTGCGCTACCCTTCGCCAAAACCCCATAAAAGTGGGCCTGAATGTTTTAGTAGGACTTGGCAGAGTTAGTTCAATCTTTTTTGTGTGCACAGGAGATGTCCTCATACTGCACCTTCAGCAAGATGGTTGGTATACGTAAAGTTATGCATCACGTAGAACCTCAGGTCTGACCTCTAGCATTTTATCTTCACCAAGCTCCAGACTAGTTGGGAGTCAGTTGACTTGCAGAAGGGCCTCGTTCAGACTGTGTGATTCTTAGTTAATTTGTTCTCCTTCATTGCCTGATAGTGAGGCTGTTAGAGGGCACCTGCATCAAATTGGAATACCTGTGTGGTATAAGCATCCTTTGTGGTTAGTAACGAGAAGATAAAGTTATCCAGGAAGATTTATTTTGGTACCTATGTAAGAAGGGAGTTACCTACCCAGACAGTCAGCCTTTCCCTGAGGAGAAAACATAACTTTCTAGTTTGTTTCCATTTTTACCATCGATTCAAGTAAAAAAACCTTTGGCTAAGTGTAAGGAAATGCCTCCTTGGCATGGTTACCCCCTGACTTTTTGCCTTTGCTGATGCTATGTTTTGAATTGAAAGTGTGCTGAGGCCTGCTAACCAGGCCCCAGCACCAGTGTTCTTTCCCTAACCTGTACTTTTGTTTACACAATTGACACACCCTGGCATCCAGGTAAGTCCCTTGTAACTGGTACCCCTGGTACCAAGGGCCCTGATGCCAGGGAAGGTCTCTAAGGGCTGCAGCATATCTTATGCCACTCTGGGGACCCCTCACTCAGCACAGACACACTGCTTGCCAGCTTGTGTGTGCTGGTGAGGACAAAACGAGTAAGTCGACATGGTACTCCCCTCAGGGTGCCATGCCAACCTCACACTGCCTATGCAGTATAGATAAGTCATCCCTCTAGCAGGCCTTACAGCCCTAAGGCAGGATGCACTATACCATAGGTGAGGGCACCAGTGCATGAGCACTGTGCCCCTACAGTGTCTAAGCCAAACCTTAGACATTGTAAGTGCAGGGTAGCCATAACAGTATATGGTCTGGGAGTCTGTCATACACGAACTCCACAGCACCATAATGGCTACACTGAAAACTAGGAAGTTTGGTATCAAACTTCTCAGCACAATAAATGCACACTGATGCCAGTGTACATTTTATTGTAAAATACACCCCACAGGGCACCTTGGAGGTGCCCCCTGAAACCTTAACCAACTACCTGTGTAGGCTGACTGGTTCTAGCAGCCTGCCACACTCGAGACATGTTGCTGGCCACATGGGGAGAGTGCCTTTGTCACTCTGTGGCTAATAACAAAGCCTGCACCAGGTGGAGATGCTATCACCTCCCCCTTGGAGGAGCAGTAACTCCTGGCGGTGAGCCTCAAAGGCTCACCCCCTTTGTTCCAGCACCACAGGGCATTCCAGCTAGTGGAGTTGCCCGCCCCCTCCGGCCACGGCCCCACTTTTGGCAGCAAGGCCGGAGGAGATAATGAGAAAAACAAGGAGGAGTCACTGACCAGTCAGGACAGCCCCTAAGGCAACCTGAGCTGAAGTGACTCTGACTTTTAGGAATCCTCCATCTTGCAGATGGAGGATCCCCCCAATAGGGATAGGAATGTGACCCCCGCCCCTTGGGTGGAGGCACAAAGAGGGTGTAGCCACCCTCAGGGCTAGTAGCCATTGGCTACTGCCCTCCCTGACCTAAACACACCCCTAAATTCTGTATTTAGGGGCTCCCCTGAACCTAGGAACTCAGATTCCTGCAACCTAAGAAGAGGACTGCTGAGCTGAAAAA
Organism: Pleurodeles waltl; assembly: GCF_031143425.1. Classification (NCBI taxonomy): domain Eukaryota; kingdom Metazoa; phylum Chordata; class Amphibia; order Caudata; family Salamandridae; genus Pleurodeles; species Pleurodeles waltl. The sequence continues at coordinate 959,779,302 of NC_090443.1, forward strand.
CCCTGCAGAGAAGACGGAGACACCAACTGCTTTGGCCCCAGCTCTACCGGTCTGTCTCCCTCCCTTCTAAAGACACTGCTCTAGCGACGCTTTCCCCAGGACCAGCGACCTCTGAATCCTCAGAGGACTTCCCTGCTCTAAAAGGACCAAGAAACTCCAGAGAACAGCGGCCCTGTTCACCAAAGACTGCAACTTTGTTTCCAAAGGAGCAACTTAAAGACAACTGCGTTTCCCGCCAGAAGCGTGAGACTTGCAACTCTGCACCCGACGCCCCCGGCTCGACTTGTGGAGAAACAACACTTCAGGGAGGACTCCCCGGCGACTACGAGACCGTGAGTAGCCAGAGTTGCCCCCCCCCTGCACCCCCACAGCGACGCCTGCAGATGGAATCCCGAGGCTCCCCCTGACCGCGACTGCCTGACTCCCAGATCCCGACGCCTGGAAAAGACCCTGCACCCGCAGCCCCCAGGACCTGAAGGATCGGAACTCCAGTGCAGGAGTGGCCCCCAGGAGGCCCTCTCCCTTGCCCAGGTGGTGGCTACCCCAAGGAGCCCCCCCTTGCCTGCCTGCATCGCTGAAGAGACCCCTTGGTCTCCCATTGATTACAATTGAAAACCCAACGTGTGTTTGCACACTGCACCCGGCCGCCCCCGTGCTGCTGAGGGTGTACTTTCTGTGCTAACTTGTGTCCCCCCCGGTGCCCTACAAAACCCCCCTGGTCTGCCCTCCGAAGACGCGGATACTTACCTGCTGGCAGACTGGAACCGGGGCACCCCCTTCTCCATTGAAGCCTATGCGTTTTGGGCACCACTTTGAACTCTGCACCTGACCGGCCCTGAGCTGCTGGTGTGGTAACTTTGGGGTTGCTCTGAACCCCCAACGGTGGGCTACCTTGGACCCAAACTTGAACCCCGTAGGTGGTTTACTTACCTGCAAGAACTAACAATTACTTACGTCCCCTAGGAACAGTGAAAATTGCACTGTGTCTAGTTTTAAAATAGCTATATGTGTTTTATTTGAAAAGTATATATGCTATTGTGATTATTCAAAGTTCCTAAAGTACTTACCTGCAATACCTTTCATTTGAGATATTACATGTAAAATTTGAACTTGTGGTTCTTAAAATAAACTAAGAAAATATATTTTTCTATACAAAAACCTATTGGCCTGGAATTGTCTCTGAGTGTGTGTTCCTCATTTATTGCCTGTGTGTATGTACAACAAATGCTTAACACTACTCCCTTGATAAGCCTACTGCTCGACCACACTACCACAAAATAGAGCATTAGTATTATCTCTTTTTGCCACTATCTTACCTCTAAGGGGAACCCTTGGACTCTGTGCATACTATTCCTTACTTTGAAATAGTGCATACAGAGCCAACATCCTACATTGGTGGATCAGCGGTGGGGTACAAGACTTTGCATTTGCTGGACTACTCAGCCAATACCTGATCACAAGACAAATTCCAAAAATTGTCATTAGAAATTGATTTTTGCAATTTGAACTATTTTTCTAAATTCTTAAAAGTCCTGCTAGGGCCTTGTGTTAGTCCCTGTTAGCATTTCTTTTAGAGTTTAAAAGTTTTGTGAAAGTTTGAATTAGATTCTAGAACTAGTTTTAGATTCTTAAAAAGTATTCCAACTTTTAGAAACATAATGCCTGGTGCAGATGTGAATGTGGAGGAACTCAACCTCACACCTTACCTCCATCTTAAGATGAGGGAGCTAAGGTCATTCTGCAAAATAAAGAAAATCACAATTGGCTTAAGACCCTCCAAACAACAGCTCTAGGAGCTTTTGGCAGAGTTTGAAAAAGCGAACCCCTCTGAGGATGACAACCCAGAGGATGATGTTAGTGACATGGAGGAGAATTCCCACCTTCCAGTCCTAACTAGGGAACCCAGGGACCCTCAATCCCTGATTCCAACTGTGATAGTCAGAGATGCTGCTTCTCTCACAGGAGGGGCCAGCACCTCTGAAATCACTGAGGATAGCCTCAGTGAAGAGGACCTCCTGCTAGCCAGGATGGCCAAAAGATTGGCTTTGGAAAGACAGATCCTAGCCATAGAAAGGGAAAGACGAGATGGGCCTAGGTCCCATCAATGGTGGCAGCAACATAAATAGGGTCAGAGATTCTCCTGACATGTTGAAAATCCCTAAAGGGATTGTAACTAAATATGAAGATGGTGATGACATCACCAAATGGTTCACAGCTTTTGAGAGGGCTTGTGTAACCAGAAAAGTAAACAAATCTCACTGGGGTGCTCTCCTTTGGGAAATGTTCACTGGAAAGTGTAGGGATAGACTCCTCACACTCTCTGGAAAAGATGCAGAATCTTATGACCTCATGAAGGGAACCCTGATTGAGGGCTTTGGATTCTCCACTGAGGAGTATAGGATTAGATTCAGGGGGGCTCAAAAAACCTCGAGCCAGACCTGGGTTGATTTTGTGGACTACTCAGTGAAAACACTGGATGGTTGGATTCAAGGCAGTGGTGTTAATGATTATGATGGGCTGTACAATTTATTTGTGAAAGAACACCTATTGAGTAATTGTTCAAATGATAAACTGCATCAGCATCTGGTAGACCTAGGACCAATTTCTCCCCAAGAATTAGGAAAGAAGGCGGACCATTGGGTCAAGACTAGGGTGACCAAGACTTCCACAGGGGGTGACCAAAAGAAAGGGGTCACCAAGCCTCCCCAGGGGAAGAGTGTTGAGACATCCAAAAACAAAAATAGTAAAGAGTCTCCTTCAGGCCCCCAAAAACCTGCACAGGAGGGTGGGCCCAGAGCCTCTTCACAAAACAATTTTGGGTACAAGGGTAAAAGCTTTGATCCCAAAAAGGCCTGGTGTCGTAGCTGTAATCAGCCTGGACACCAAACTGGAGACAAGGCCTGTCCCAAGAAAAGTACCACTTCCAACTCCATTCCAGCTAACACTGGAATGGCTAGTCTCCAAGTGGGATCAACAGTGTGCCCAGAGCAAATCAGGTGTCACACTGAAGCTACATTAGTCTCTGAGGGTGGGGTGGATTTAGCCACACTGGCTGCCTGGCCCCCTAATACGCAAACATACAGGCAGCAGCTCTTAATTAATGGGACAAGTGTAGAAGGCCTGAGGGATACAGGTGCCAGTGTCACTATGGTGACAGAGAAACTGGTTTCCCCTGGTCAATACCTGGCTGGACACACTTATCCAGTCACCAATGCTGACAATCAAACTAAAGTACATCCCATGGCTATGGTAACTTTAGAGTGGGGAGGGGTCAATGGCCTGAAACAGGTGGTGTTCTCCTCAAATACCCCAGTAGACGGTTTGCTTGGAAATGACCTGGAGTCCTCAGCATGGGCTGAGGTAGAACTGAAAACCCATGCAGCCATGCTGGGTATCCCTGAACTGGTGTGTGTCAAGACAAGGGCACAGTGCAAGGCTCAGGGTGAAAAAGTGGTGTTGGAGCCTGGAAAAAGGGCCCAGCCTACCAAGAGAAAAGGAAAGACAACTGGGAAACCAGCTGCAACACAACAACAAAAAGAGAACCTCTCTTCTCAGGAAGAAGTTCTGCCCTCTGAGGGAACTGAGCCTATGGAGTTAGAACCTTATCAGGTTGAGCTCTTAGGCCCAGGGGGACCCTCAAGGGAGCAGTTGTGTAAGGGGCAAGAAACCTGTCCCTCTCTTGAAGGCCTTAGGCAGCAAGCTGCTGAAGAGTCCAATGGCAATAAAACTGGAACACATAGGGTCTATTGGGAAGATGGACTCCTGTACACTGAGGCAAGAGATCCCAAACCTGGTGCCACTAGGAGAGTGGTAGTGCCTCAGGAGTTCAGAGAGTTCATACTGACCTTAGCCCATGATATTCCTCTTCCTGGGCATTTGGGACAAACCAAGACGTGGGAGAGACTAGTCAACCACTTCTACTGGCCCAACATGTCCCAGAAAGTCAAGGAGTTTTGTGTCTCCTGTACCACCTGTCAAGCCAGTGGTAAGACAGGTGGACATCCAAAGGCCCCCCTCATTCCACTTCCAGTGGTGGGGGTCCCGTTTGAAAGAGTGGGTGTGGACATAGTGGGTCCACTTGAACCTCCTACAGCCTCAGGGAATATGTACATACTAGTAGTAGTGGATCATGCTACTAGATACCCTGAAGCTATTCCCCTTAGGTCGACTACTGCCCCTGCAGTAGCCAAGGCCCTCATTGGTATCTTTACCCAAGTGGGCTTCCCTAAGGAGGTGGTGTCTGACAGAGGTACCAACTTCATGTCAGCATACCTGAAACACATGTGGAATGAGTGTGGAGTGACTTATAAATTCACTACACCCTATCATCCACAAACTAATGGCCTTGTTGAGAGATTCAACAAGACATTAAAAGGCATGATCATGGGGCTCCCTGAAAAACTCAAAAGGAGATGGGATGTCCTCTTGCCATGTCTGCTTTTCGCTTACAGAGAGGTGCCTCAGAAGGGAGTAGGGTTCTCACCCTTTGAACTTCTGTTTGGCCACCCTGTAAGGGGACCACTAGCTCTTGTGAAAGAAGGCTGGGAGAGACCTCTTCATGAGCCTAAACAAGACATAGTGGACTTTGTACTTGGCCTACGTTCAAGGATGGCAGAGTACATGGAAAAGGCAAGTAAAAACCTTGAGGCCAGCCAACAGCTCCAGAAGTTTTGGTATGACCAAAAGGCTGCAATGGTTGAATTTCAACCAGGGCAGAAAGTCTGGGTTTTGGAGCCTGTGGCTCCCAGGGCACTTCAGGACAAATGGCGTGGCCCTTACCCAGTGCTAGAAAAGAAGAGTCAGGTCACCTACCTGGTGGACCTAGGCACTAGCAGGAGCCCCAACAGGGTGATCCATGTGAACCGCCTAAAACTCTTCCATGATAGGGCTGATGTGAATCTGTTGATGGTAACAGATGAGGACCAGGAAGCTGAGAGTCAACCTCTCCCTGATCTCCTCTCATCAAACCCTAAGGATGGCTCAGTAGATGGAGTGATCTATTCAGACACCCTCTCTAGCCAACAGCAATCTGACTGTAGGAAGGTCCTGCAACAGTTTGCTGAGCTCTTTTCCCTAACCCCTGGTCAGACCCACCTGTGTACCCATGATGTGGACACAGGAGACAGCATGCCTGTCAAAAACAAAATTTTCAGACAGTCTGACCAAGTTAAGGAAAGCATCAAGGTGGAAGTCCACAAGATGCTGGAATTGGGAGTAATAGAGCACTCTGACAGCCCCTGGGCTAGCCCAGTGGTCTTAGTCCCCAAACCTCACACCAAAGATGGAAAGAGAGAGATGAGGTTTTGTGTAGACTACAGAGGACTTAATTCTGTCACCAAGACAGATGCCCATCCCATTCCTAGGGCTGATTGATAAATTAGGTGCTGCCAAATTCTTAAGTACCTTTGACTTAACGGCAGGGTACTGGCAAATCAAAATGGCACCTGGAGCAAAAGAAAAGACAGCATTCTCCACACCTGATGGGCATTATCAGTTTACTGTTATGCCCTTTGGTTTAAAGAATGCCCCTGCCATCTTCCAAAGGTTGGTGAATCAAGTCCTTGCTGGGTTGGAGTCCTTTAGTGCAGCTTATCTTGACGATATTGCTGTCTTTAGCTCCAGCTGGCAGGATCACCTGGTCTACCTGAAGAAGGTTTTGAAGGCTCTGCAATCAGCAGACCTCTCTATCACGGCATCCAAATGCCAGATAGGGCAGGGAACTGTGGTTTACTTGGGACACCTTGTAGGTGGAGGCCAAGTTCAGCCACTCCAGCCCAAGATCCAGACTATTCTGGACTGGGCAGCTCCAAAAACCCAGACTCAAGTCAGGGCATTCCTTGGCTTGACTGGGTATTACAGGAGGTTTGTGAAGGGATATGGATCCATAGTGGCAGCCCTCACAGAACTTACCTCCAAGAAAATGCCCAAGAAGGTAAACTGGACTGTAGAATGCTAACAGGCCTTTGACACCCTGAAACAAGCAATGTGCACAGCACCAGTTCTAAAAGCTCCAGATTACTCCAAGCAGTTCATTGCGCAGACAGATGCCTCTGAACATGGGATAGGGGCAGTTTTGTCCCAAACAAATGATGATGGCCTTGACCAGCCTGTTGCTTTCATTAGCAGGAGGTTACTCCCCAGGGAGCAGCGTTGGAGTGCCATTGAGAGGGAGGCCTTTGCTGTGGTTTGGTCCCTGAAGAAGCTGAGACCATACCTCTTTGGTACTCACTTTGTAGTTCAAACTGACCACAGACCTCTCAGATGGCTGATGCAAATGAAAGGTGAAAATCCAAAACTGTTGAGGTGGTCCATCTCCCTACAGGGAATGGACTTTATAGTGGAACACAGACCTGGGACTGCCCATGCCAATGCAGATGGCCTTTCCAGGTTCTTCCACTTAGAAAATGAAGACTCTCTTGGGAAAGGTTAGTCTCATTCTCTTTCGTTTGGGGGGGGGGAGTTGTGTAAGGAAATACCTCCTTGGCATGGTTACCCCCTGCCTTTTTGCCTTTGCTGATGCTATGTTTTGAATTGAAAGTGTGCTGAGGCCTGCTAACCAGGCCCCAGCACCAGTGTTCTTTCCCTAACCTGTACTTTTGTTTACACAATTGGCACACCCTGGCATCCAGGTAAGTCCCTTGTAACTGGTACCCCTGGTACAAAGGGCCCTGATGCCAGGTAAGGTCTCTAAGGGCTGCAGCATATCTTATGCCACCCTGGGGACCCCTCACTCAGCACAGACACACTGCTTGCCAGCTTGTGTGTGCTGGTGAGGACAAAACGAGTAAGTCGACATGGCACTCCCCTCAGGGTGCCATGACAACCTCACACTGCCTATGCAGTATAGATAAGTCATCCCTCTAGCAGGCCTTACAGCCCTAAGGCAGGATGCACTGTACCATAGGTGAGGGCACCAGTGCATGAGAACTGTGCCTCTACAGTGTCTAAGCCAAACCTTAGACATTGTAAGTGCAGGGTAGCCATAAGAGTATATGGTCTGGGAGTCTGTCATACACGAACTCCACAGCACCATAATGGCTACACTGAAAACTGGGAAGTTTGGTATTAAACTTCTCAGCACAATAAATGCACACTGATGCCAGTGTACATTTTATTGTAAAATACACCCCACAGGGCACCTTAGAGGTGCCCCCTGAAACCTTAACCAACTACCTGTGTAGGCTGACTGGTTCTAGCAGCCTGCCACTCTCGAGACATGTTGCTGGCCACATGGGGAGAGTGCCTTTGTCACTCTGTGGCTAGTAACAAAGCCTGCACTGGGTGGAGATGCTATCACCTCCCCTTTGCAGGAGCTGTAACACCTGGCGGTGAGCCACAAAGGCTCACCCCCTTTGTTCCAGCACCACAGGGCATTCCAGCTAGTGGAGTTGCCCGCCCCCTCCGGCCACAGCCCCACTTTTGGTGGCAAGGCCGGAGGAGATAATGAGAAAAACAAGGAGGAGTCACTGACCAGTCAGGACAGCCCCTAAGGCAACCTGAGCTGAAGTGACTGACTTTTAGGAATCCTCCATCTTGCAGATGGAGGATCCCCCCAATAGGGATAGGAATGTGACCCCCTCCCCTTGGGTGGAGGCACAAAGAGGGTGTAGCCACCCTCAGGGCTAGTAGCCATTGGCTACTGCCCTCCCTGACCTAAACACACCCCTAAATTCTGTATTTAGGGGCTCCCCTGAACCTAGGAACTCAGATTCCTGCAACCTAAGAAGAAGAAGACTGCTGAGCTGAAAAACCCTGCAGAGAAGACGGAGACACCAACTGCTTTGGCCCCAGCTCTACCGGCCTGTCTCCCTCCCTTCTAAAGACACTGCTCCAGCGACGCTTTCCCCAGGACCAGCAACCTCTGAATCCTCAGAGGACTGCCCTGCTCTAAAAGGACCAAGAAATGCCCAAGAACAGTGGCCCTGTTCACCAAAGACTGGAACTTTGTTTCCAAAGGAGCAACTTAAAGACAACTGCGTTTCCCGCCAGAAGCGTGAGACTTGCAACTCTGCACCCGACGCCCCCGGCTCGACTTGTGGAGAAACAACACTTCAGGGAGGACTCCCCGGCGACTACGAGACCGTGAGTAGCCAGAGTTGCCCCCCTCTGAGCCCCCACAGCGACGCCTGCAGAGGGAATCCCGAGGCTCCCCCTGACCGCGACTGCCTGACTCCCAGATCCCGACGCCTGGAAAAGACCCTGCATCCGCAACCCCCAGGACCTGAAGGATCGGGACTCCAGTGCAGGAGTGGCCCCCAGGAGGCCCTCTCCCTTGCCCAGGTGGTGGCTACCCCGAGGAGCCCCACCCTTGCCTGCCTGCATCGCTGAAGAGACCCCTTGGTCTCCCATTGATTCCAATTGAAAACCCGACGTGTGTTTGCACACTGCACCCTGCCGCCCCGCGCTGCTGAGGGTGTAATTTCTGTGCTAACTTGTGTCCCCCCCGGTGCCCTACAAAACCCCCCTGGTCTGCCCTCCGAAGACGCGGGTACTTACCTGCTGGCAGACTGGAACCGGGGCACCCCCTTCTCCATTGAAGCCTATGCGTTTTGGGCACCACTTTGAACTCTGCACCTGACCGGCCCTGAGCTCCTAGTGTGGTAACTTTGGGGTTGCTCTGAACCCCCAACGGTGGGCTACCTTGGACCCAAACTTGAACCCCGTAGGTGGTTTACTTACCTGCAAGAACTAACAATTACTTACCTCCCCTAGGAACTGTGAAAATTGCACTGTCGAGTTTTAAAATAGCTATATGTGTTTTATTTGAAAATTATATATGCTATTGTGATTATTCAAAGTTCCTAAAGTACTTACCTGCAATACCTTTCATTTGAGATATTACATGTAAAATTTGAACCTGTGGTTCTTAAAATAAACTAAGAAAATATATTTTTCTATACAAAAACCTATTGGCCTGGAATTGTCTCTGAGTGTGTGTTCCTCATTTATTGCCTGTGTGTATGTACAACTAATGCTTAACACTACTCCCTTGATAAGCCTACTGCTCGACCACACTACCACAAAATAGAGCATTAGTATTATCTCTTTTTGCCACTATCTTACCTCTAAGGGGAACCCTTGGACTCTGTGCATACTATTCCTTACTTTGAAATAGTGCATACAGAGCCAACATCCTACACTAAGCCAAAGGGTTTGGATTACATTTTCAGGTAAAAGGCAGACCTATTAGATTTGTCAAAACAATTTGTCATGCTGAACTTGTATTTCATAGCAGCTCAGGGTCAGGAGCAGGGATGCTATCAGGCATGCTGAATCGTATCTTTGTTAGGGGTGACAAAGGGTAATTTCTCTAATGTAAACAATCGAGGAACAGCCTTTTCGCATTCCTGTATTTCTGTAAAGTGAACCACTGTGTCTTTCAGTGCTAAAATTAAGAGACAAGGGTTGTTTTAGTATACAATGCATGAATGAGATAAGTAATTAAATGTGACACGAAAAGAGTGATGACTGACTAGACTTTTCAGATGTAAAATAGTCCCTCATGCATTCCAATGAACCCACTTCCTTGGAGGGGAAGCAGTACACCAAGAGCATGAGATGAGAGCTGTATACTCTTCTGGGCCGATACAGGATATGATTGATGCCATCTCAAAGCAATGGCTGAAGGGGGCAATCTCAGGGGATTGGTCCATAGGACACAGTATGCATATTGTAAACAATAGGTCCCACACTTATCAAACTTTCATGCAATGCTAAACAGCAAGACTGCATGAAAGGAAGAGGGTAGGAATGTACAATATTTAACATTATATGACGCATTTCTAACCTTGCCTTGCTCTGTGTTGCCTTGCGCTAATACGGGCACCCTTGCACCGCGCTGCAAGGGTGCATGCATTTTAGGTAGGATTGTTTTTGTGCAGGAAATGACTCCTGCACAAAAACAATTTGTTTTCCTCTTTATAAGTGTGCTGCAAAATCCAGCACACGTAGAAAAAGGAAAAACTGTGAGAAATAAATATATTTCTTCTCGTTATGACTCCTCTGTGCAGAGGTAGCATATTAACACATACTAAGGTCTACCACTCATGGTAAATCTGGAAATGCACCAAAATCCATGGGTGGATGCATGGGAACAATCGCACTCCACCTGGAATGCCTCCCTGGTGCAGAGGAACGCTAAGTAGCGTCTTGTGTTACTCCAGATTTACCAAGTATTGTAGGGCCACGCAAGGTGGCCTTGTGTTGCTCGGTAAATCTGACTTTAGTGTTGTGGTGCCTTTGTGTTCCTTTGCGTGATGCACGGCCATTGCAACACTATGATAAATCTGGCCATAGGTCTTCAGAGAGCTACACTGCAATGCCAGACCTTTCTTCTTTAGATAAGGACAGCACTGTTCTCTTCTCATTCATGCTTGTCTCCACAGTGAATAGATTTGGCACTTTCAGGTCAGCAAAAGGCCATGTGTTAGTTACACCCTCATCTGGAGTGTACATTGTCCTCTCACATGTCACTGCTCATTTAACACTGGGGTTCACCTAGAATTAGTGTCTGGATGTTGTAAGTGCTAAGAGTTAGTTCTTTCCAGAGACATTGGGAAGTTTATTAGACAAAGCCTACATGTGTGCTCACCTATGTCTTGCTCCACTAAGAGTCTGAAAGAGGGAGAAAGTGGGGCTACCACCTCTTGGAATGACCACCTTCTTGTTTTCTTGTTGGACTGGGTGCTCTTTGAATAGGTGCACCATGAAGAGATCCCATGAGTTCACATTTGCAAGCGGTGTATTTGACACTTAAGTCCGCTCAGGGGTTTTCTGAGACTCAGCCTTCAATTAAACCTTCTTTCAAGTGAATAGACTCAACTGAAGCATAGATTCCGGCCATTGCTACACCCCGCCTCCAAAAAGGAACCACTGTGTCTGCTGGGAACTATTTCCCCTGCACCCTAGCCCTGGGAGGGACCTAAAGTCCACTGCATTATTATAATTAGCACCCAAGGAGATATAGAACCAGAACTGAAAGCAGACTTGAAGACACCAAACGGATCTGTCTTCCTTTGTAATGTGGGACCAAACCTAAGGGCTTTCTGAAAAAGATTCGAGGGATGGTAATGAAGTTAGAACAGTTCTACACAGGTAGTCTGAAATGGGAAGAAGTTTCAGCCAGATAAACTAAAGTAAAAGATACATTATCAGTAAATAGCACTGGCTAGAAGTGTACGAAGCTACAAGTTGTGCAAAGTGGCAAACTGTGGGCATCTTTTGCAAAAACTCCAAAAATATGCAAAAGTCACAAAGTTCCATGGGAAGCCAGGTACACACATACAAAATGCGAATTATCAGCATGACATGCTCCAGGGCTGTTTTCTCCAGGTATTCTGTAATTTGTAGTGCAGAGGCCACAATGGTGCCATGCAGAATCTTGAATTATAATCCACGAAGGTCTCCAGTAAGTTTACGGAGTGGGAGACTTGTCTCATGTTACAATCAGCGATGTGAGCAACGTTATCTCCCCCCTTGGAGAAAAGCATGACCCCTGCCTAGGTCCTACCCCATCTGTCTCCCTTACCAAATAATGCAGCACACGCATGTTCACCCAAGTGCATCTCTTTCTGTTCCGCTCTCTCCTAGAACAACCAATAGGATGCTTGGTCCTGTTCCCTTTCATATGTAAGCTACAAGTCATGTATAGATGTTTCCAGATCCTCCAGAAAATGACATATTGCTTCGATACCTCCAGCTACTTTTGAAATGCCACCCCCGATATCCACTTTAAAGGCTTCCCACAGGGTGTTACTCCAACTACTGGGCCTTTTTAACATCAAATTATTCAACTAGGAACGAATGGATTTCTGAGATAAAGATGGCACCGAAAAGTGCTGTATTCTGATGTCTTCATGGTCTACATCAGTGGTTCTTATCCTTTTGACTTCTGTGGAGCCCCATTTAATCATTACTGGAAACCGGGGGCTCCCCACTGAATTATTACTGTAACCCGGAGTCATTACGGAAAGCCGGGTGCCCAGCCTAAGCATTTTCGACAATTTGAACCACAAAACAGTACACAAAAAATACAGAGACAAGCATTCATCAACTACACAAATAATGAAATATTGTATTTAATTCACAAACAAATTAAATAAGAATCTAAAGTATAATTTTAATGGGAAGTTTGGAGCTTACCTAAATTTAAATGAGGCCACTCATCATCTATACTGCGTTCTATTTCATGCTCTTGCTCTTCTCCTAAGAATCAATCTGAGGATACTAACTGAGGGCATATTGATAAAAAAATCATGCAGCGCATCAAGTCACTTTGCTGCCCTGCATGATAGAGAAGGGCAGAACTGAACATTTTATGGCACATTCCTGGCTCTTCCCTGCACTAGTGCACAATGTGCTGCTTAGCAGAAATGCACGGAGCCTTGCACCATGGTGCAAGGGTGCCTGCATTGTAAGTAGGATTATTTTTGTGCACGAAGGAACACCTTCCTGCACAAAAACAATCCTGAGAGGCATTTTCCTTTGCTCTTCCTATGTGTGCTGCAGAATGCAGCACAATAGAAAGAGGAAGTAGCGAGGAGAAATAAAGATATTGCTCCTTATCATGCGTCAGCTGGGGAGGTGTATGTTTTTGACACATTCCCAGGTCTAACAGTAATGGTAAACTGTGGAATGTACCAAAATCCATGAGTGGATGCATAAGAACACCCAGGCTCCACCCATGGAACGTATTCTCAGAGCAGAGTAATGCAATGCAGCGATTTGCGCTGTGCTGCATTACTCTAGATTTATTAGGCCTTGCAAGGCACGCAAGGTGGCCTTGCCTGGCTTGATAAATCTAACAAGAGTTGTGTTGCTCTTGTTGCATGGCACAAGAGCGACACAACTCTTTGATAAACATGTCCCTTGATATTCAGCCTCTAAATTCAAATCCATTCACATTTACAGAACTTTTTAAAATTTTAACTTTTACATTTTGCTTTTTTAATTATATACACTTTATTGATCTGTTCACATTATTTAATTTTCTAAGCAGTAGCTGACCTCCTGAGTAGGCTTTGCTGGCTGACGTTGGTCCTGGACCACAAGTTAAGAACCACTTGTCTACATCTCATGGGCATAAAAGGGCAGCTTAAGGCCAGGAGGTTTGGGGCATGATTAGACAATGTCCTGTGGAGTATTATGGTATGATAAACTCAATCTGCCATATTACAGAACAACAGCAGCTTCTAATTTATTGGTGAAACTTAAGTCTTGAACAAATGAACAAAATCTAAACAGGATAGTCATCAGATGTTTGGCTCTCCAAAAATCAATTAATTTGTATGTCTACATATCCTGGCAAATTGTTAGCACTGATTGCAGAAGGGGTCTGTGTGTTCACCTGGATCTATCAAGGTGTAAGTTTTGTATAGGACTGAAATCTCCTCCCCAAATGATATGTGAAGCAGTAAGGCTTCTGAACTTGTTGTGTAAATGGTTGAAAATTTCAAAGGAATCTGTGTTCATAATGTATAAATTAATACATGTGAATGTGTTGGTGTTCAGTCATAATTCACACACCTGTCCAGTGTGCCATCACATTAGTGATGCATCACGAAATTCAGTGATTTGCTCATCACCAACCCTACCAACATATATTATGAAGTGTAGGAAGAGGTTAATCTGTAGTCGGCCCCAGCTATCTACAAAAAAGTGTGTCACCATAGGCTGGAGATGGGACTCCTGTAACATGGTCACATCTATGTTATGCCTGCCCATATATGCTAGAACTAGAATTTGTCTTGACAGTTTTGGATTATTGAGACCACTTAAATTCCAGCTAAGTATCCTACTTGGGTGTTGGTCATTAGTCATATCTAGGGACCTCGAGTCTGTGTCACTCATCATATTTATTATGTATTGAAGGACAGATTTATCGTTATTTGACACAGCACAATGCAGCAAGACAAGTGTCTGTGCTGGGTCAAATGAAGAGGGCAGGAATGTGTCATATTTACTAACATATGGTGCATTGCGGCTGTCGTACTGTGCTTGCACACTATGGGTCTCATTTACAAAAATCTGACGCATTGCCCGATGCATCAGATTTCTTGCGCTGCCCTACGACCCCCTAATTTGCTGTATTTACAATACAGAGCTGCATGGCGCACGTTTTCAGAGATGCGTCAGAAATTCTGGTGCGTGTGTGGCGCTAAACTCTAGCATAGCTGGCCTAGCGTCAAAAAAATTGTGCTACTCCAGCAATGCCAGGGGGCTCCTATTGACAAAAGCCGTACATCAGTCTTACACTTGCTCTGACAAGCAGCAAAAATCTGATGCAGTGAAGTCACAGAATGACGCAGTGAAATGTTGTAAATTTCACTGCATCTGTTCTGCGTTGCTTATGCCATGTGAACGCCTACCTTGCATACATTATACCTGGCACAGGTATAATGTGATGCAAGGCTTTACAAACTGACGCATTGAGCCCAATGCACCAGTTTGTAAACGTGGAGCAGTATAGAGCATTGGGTCAAACAAAAAATGACGCAACAAAGGTCCTCACATTCAACCATCATTTCTCTGATAGAAAAGTTTGTGCTATCTTGCTCTGAGAATCCGTCCATAGCAAACCTATTCTACCTGATCTCGCAACAAAATTGCCAGTACAAGATCACAGACATGGCAGGTAATATAAGAAAGTCTTTATTTCTTATAGTTTGTTTAACTTTCCCCCTTTGGCAAAGTTTGTAAGACCTTTGGTGATACGGTCAGTCCTTTAACCATCATTTCATACAAGCAGGAGGGGTTGCAGCAACATCTTCTAACACTCTAGGCTCATATGGGACACTTGCAATGACAAACTCTGTTGCACATGGGCATTTTCCATCCACTCATGATCTCTCAAACAAAACTACTTTAACATAGGAAACCACACGGAATTAACCAGATATTCTTGTTACGACTGACCTTTTTTTTACGGGTCCTTTCTGTCCATCAGACTGCTACATAGACTACCTTTGTTGGATGGTTGCGATCTACATATTATACCCATCGTATAACTTGTACATAAACTACATAGTATACCCACTGCATAAACCGTTCATTATTTCACTGACTGAATAAACTATTCCTTTCCACTGAGATAGATTAAGGTTTAGGGAGACGACTGCTGAGTTATCCATAACATTTATTCTACTAGAGTCTCATTCCCTGATGGCTAGTACTAGTCCACATATAAAGGAGAGCATTTTTACAGACATACTACACAGGAACAATTACTGCCTGGCATCATGCATGCAAGGAGATAGCTCCTTCAATCATCAAGCGAACCCAGATAAATGCATTTATAAATCAGTGTTACCAGAACATGGCAAGTTCCTCCCTTTCAAGGGGATCAAAGATCATATTTATGAAAACAAGCAGTCATATCCAGGTGAAGGTGCTTCCTTCAACATGAGGCCAAGAAATGGATGCTTGCTGACTGATCTCATCAGATGCCTCTTTTCTGAAGAACATCACCGGTAACTGTTGAAATGTTTCCAACCTCATGAAGTGATATATGGGGACCCTATTTCCAAAACCTCTCTAGATTCACAGGTATTGATCTTAAGGTCCTTCCTAATCATAAGTCATGGTCCGTATGTTGACTCATATATCTAAAGCACTTACCGATAGCATTTTGGTCTTTTTAAGTACAGAAGATAGAATGTAATCCAAACCTCAGTGAATCAGAGATCCCTAATCAGAGCCTCTTTCATTAGTACTTCCTATATTTTCAGAAAGATTCATGAACAAACACGGAGAGAAAATGTGCCTACCCCTTCCTGCTGCTCTGTGCACCATGACACTTGTCCTGGAAGAGCTTCCTCTTATTAACGTGCAACCCAGATAAGAAATTCCTCATCTAATAACACAACTTCTGTGGTAAAAGCCTACTTTCAAAGGCAACATTGATCATGTCTCATCCTTGCTAGAAATAGCAAAACAAAGGTGACCATCAATGCTGTGGGGAAAGATGCTTCCCTCCCAGAACAGCTGGATCACAACACTTACAAAATATGCTCCAGCCTTCCTGGTATCTTCTAGAATCAGAGAGTTGAAGTAGCCACTTGTACCATCCATCCCACTTAAGATTGTTGGTCATATGGCTCATTAACCCTCCACCCCTCTGCCTTTTGGCTTCAGAGGTGAAACTAACGTCTTTTAGCCTAGTAGGATTAATCGTCGCTTTTTCACTTTAAGTAAAGGTTTGAGGTGAGTTTCAAAGTAGTAAAGTTAGTTTTGGTAACTCTTAAGGAAGATGTTCTGCGGCTCTGTTGCTGATCACCAAACCAGGCTACCTGAGTCTTAATCTCGGCCACCCGCCTTGACCAAATTATGCCACAAATCTACAATTCTCATGAACATGCTAAATGTCATTATTAAAATATATAAAATATGTGCATTCCGATACAGTTTTTCCATATTCGGCCATTAGACTAATGTGTGCAGAATTTTGTGGTGAATACACAGAGGAATGTTACTAGCTGGATCGCCACAGGTAACAGAATTTTGGGTACATGTGATGGAGGGCGCCCTAGAGAGGCCTAGTACTAGTCCACCAATAAAGGAGATCATTTACCAGAAAGGCCAAGCTCTGCAGTCAAAGGGATGGAAAGAGGCTCAATGAGCCCATGTCCTGCAAATTAGTTTGACAAAGAGACACCCAAAGGGCCAGGCTCTGCTGCCAGTGGGATGAGAGGGATCCAGAGGAACAAGACCCTGTAGTCAGTGTATCAAGGGAAAACTAGGAGTACCCCTTGTCCTCCAGCCAGAGCAAAGGACGAGGCCCGGCATGCAGCCTCCATCGCTAGTGTGATGCACAGAGATCAGAAAGATCCATGCTCTATGCCAGAGGGATGAGGAAAGGCCAGGCCCTGCAGCTAGTGTGGCAGAGAGAGTCCCAGCAAGCCCAGGCTCTGCAACCTCTGCGACAGGGGAGAGGCCTGCAGAGGTAAGTCTTTGCTACCAGTGTAAATAGTTAGGCGAGCAGAGGTGCTAGACTCTGCAATTAGTGTCGTGAAAGAAACTTGGGCGAACAGGATCGTTTTTTTGAATATGTGGAGGAAACTAGTCAGCATTTTTGTTTTTAACATTTTGTTTAGCACTAAAAAACAGAAAGACACTTACAGGGACAGTGAGAAATTGCAGAAGGACAAGCAAGAACGAGTCACTGGGCGTGTGTCAGGCCGTTCCATTTAGCTGCAAGCAAATTTACACAGATGAAGACATTTCCTGATAGGACATACATGTGGCAAATTGCTTAAAATCTGTTACTTCGACTTATTTCTACACCCACACCATTTTGCTGGGAACACTATTCTACAAGAGTCTGCAGCCACATTTCCTTTCTCCCAGTTACCTTATAACAACTACGTTAAAATGATTTCTGGTCCCTGGTCCGTCTATGAATCTACCAGAAAGGAGTTGTACCATGAGCTTCAACCTCAGGATTCAAAACTCTCACTACAAAGCACTCTAACAGAAGAGCAACAGAACCAAATATGTAAGGACCATTAATCAAAGTCTTCCTCATGGGCAGGGATAAAACTGGAAGAAGAATATATATGTAGGGTAAGGAAGAAAGAAGATGTCCACCAGTGATGAGGGTGTCCTCAGTTTCCTCTGCTTAGACTTTCCTTGAGTTTCTTGCTTCCATATTCCAGTCCTCCGGGCCAGTTACCAGTGGCAGGGGAGACCTAACCTCCTCCTATGAGTTGTGTCCTCCTTGGTCAACTTGGCAGTTTCGCATCCTCTCACACTTGGCAACGCGGTTTCCTTCCCAGTAGCCAACATCCTGTCCATCGTGACAGCGGCATTTGGTGCATGAATCCACCCACACGTACTCTCCTCCAGGAATGACCTGGGCCTGGGAGGCGTCAGCATAGCAGTTGGGACCTAGATGAAGTGTGAAAGAAAGAGAAAAGAGTCAGCAAGTGAAATATTCTCAGACACCCTTTTCATAGTCAGGCTAATTCCACTTGTGTTGGCTAAATAATATTGTAAGGGAGTTAGATTTTTTTAATGATTATTTCTTGCTTCATTATTGTTAGTGGTTTTTAAAGTGTGGATGGGATCTTAAAATTATATCTGCAGAGTGGCTGAAGACGTTAAGTAAAACATGCCCAAAAACTTGTATTTGAATATACATTTTCTACAATGTCTTCAGGATACAAATGGAAGTTGTTATTGTAGGGAATGGAGAAGTATAAATATTTAAGACACTTTGCTTCCAGGTAACTGTTCATCACTAGGAAGTGCCTCTACAGAAACTTCCACTGCGGCACTATGGCCCTCATTATGATTGTGGCAGTCTTTTCCCAAGACAGTTGCGGCCTGCGGAAGACCGCCGTATTATGACTGCCACTGGATATCCGCTCCTTCAGCGGTCGGATATCCGGCGGCATTCACTATGGCAGCCGGTGGCTCTTAGGTGGTTCCACTGTTGACACCGCCATGCCAAAAAAAGACTGCCCACAGAATTACAACCAATAATTCTGTGCTGCAGGCTTTTTCTGGTGTGGTGGTGCCGGCGGTGGGAGCGCCGGGTCCAGTCCCCTCAAGGAGGAGCACCTCGTTGGACGAGGTAAGTGTCGTCTGCAAGGGGAGGTGTGAATGGGTGTGCTTGTGTGTGTGTAAATATGGTGATGCATGTGTGTATATACAAGTGGACGGAGGTGGGGCTGTGTGCATGGGTGAATGTGTAAGGGCCAAAGGGAGGTGTGAGTGATTGTGTGCATGCAGGTGCGTGTATGTTTGTATGTGTATATGAGATGTGTGTGTGTGTGTGCGGTGAGGTACGAGTGGGGGGTCAGGGTGTGGTTGTGTGAAGATGAGTGGGGGGTGGGGTTGTGTATGTATGTATGTAGTTGAAGGGAAGAGTGTGGGATGGAGAGTGTATGTGAGTGTGATGTGTATGGGTATGTATGCGTGTCTATGGGGGTGAATGTGAGTGTGTGTATGAGGGGGGGTGTCTGTGTGTGATTGATTGTGTGTGTGTGTGCATGCGTGCATGTGTGCTGAGGTGTTTGGGGGGGATATCTTTCCGCCAGCATTCTGTGGTGGTGAGACTGCCAGGAAAACGCTGGTGGTTCCCTAGTCAGAATAACCTCTGTGGTTATTCGACTCCCATCGGGCTGCAGGTGGAACCCTCCAGCCCTGCGGGCCGCGGTACAGCAGCAGGATGGACGGGGATGCGGTGGTTTGCAGTGGCCAAACCGCCGCGTCGTAATATGGTGGTCTTCACCGCTGGTCCTGCGGAGGTGAGACTGCCACTCAGGCCCTGGTGGTCCATGGACCGCCAGGGTCATAATCAGGGCCTATGTGTCTTTCTTGGGGACAACTCATCTCTTTCTAACTGGGACAATTGCTGTGTGTATCTCGGAGGCATCCATCTTCTCGCTTGTCAACTTACTAGGAAGCCTTTAGAGAGGCGCTCTGAATAAGTTTTACATACTGCCTTTGAGACACCTTCTCTTTTCCTTCTATGGAAAAAGGTCACCACAGAAACCTCAGGAGGGAGAGGCCATGAGCCTGTTCATCTCTTCAGTGAATGACATTGACTTAGGCCCTGGTTTCAGTTTGGGCCATAATATCTGTTCTATGAATAACATTCACTTAGGGCCTCGTCTAAGCATGGACCATAACATCTTTTCTATGAACTGACTGAGAGCCTCATATAAGTTTGGCTAAGAAACAGAAAACCCTCTGATTTTGCAGGAAATGCTGAATCTGGAGCAATTTTAACCAGGAAAATTTCCTTTTCCCTTCTGTCCTCAAAATGGAGAGAATTCCCTGGTCTATTCCCCTTCAGATTTACAATTCCCTTCATAAATTGAAGCATTATCCATTACCATCCTGTTTTATCTCAGACCCTGAGGGACATATTCACAAGGCCCTAGCGCCTCCTTGCACCATACTAGTGTCATTTTTTATGTTAATGTGGCTCAAGGAGGCAATTATCGCCGCAGCATATCTACAAATTGGTGCAATGCATGCACTGCTTCACTTTGCGACCCCTTGCGCCACATTATGCCTGTGACAGGGATAATGTATGCAAGGGGGGCATCCGGCATTAGGAGGCCCACAGAAATGGCACTGTGAAATCTACAAGATTTGACTGTGCAATTTTTTATATTATTTTTAATGCCTGCTCAAAGCAGGCGTTAGACTGACGCGCACATTTTAATCAATGGGCCTCCTTGTACTTTGCTGCACTAGCGTCAACATTTTTGACACTAGTGCAGCAAAGCACCACAATAGCATACATTTTTTTGACGCTATTGGCCTAACGTGCGCCATGGTGCACTGTATTGTAAAAACGGCGCCCCCATGGTGTCATCAGGTGGGGCAGGGGTGACGCCAGAAAACTGGTGCATCACCATTAATGCGCCAGTTTCTTGTAAATATGCACCTTAGTATTTTCTAGTGAACCTTAGCTCATATATCATGTTCATAGAAGACCAAAAGAGGGTACTCATGCACTGAGAAGCTACGGAAGGAAAAAACGTAGGGAGACACGATCTACAATAGCATCAATTGTATCCTAAAAGTCAAGGACTGAGGCAGCTTGTGAAGGGCCTCAGATAAGCTGTTCCACAAAATAACTACATAGCAGAATTTCTTCTTACCCACATAATAGCTACACATAGACACAAGAATCATAAAGAATCATTTGTACATGGAGCACAGAAATCTGATAAAATGGGATCTTACGTTTTAGGGATCCTAAAGTATTTTCATAATCCGTCTGAGAAAGAACCTTATCTTTGTTTCTCAAAGAAATACACATAATTCATGCTTCTTAAGGAATCTCTCATCTATTCACCACTAGACGGCTGATTCCAAGGGGGCCGGAATGCCTGCTCTCAGTTGAAACCCCTACTTGCGACTGAAAAGAGGTTACAAGTGTCCTAGTGCTTGTAATTAGTATTTGACTCTCATGCTCGGAACAGATGGAAATATGCCTGAACAATACTCATCAACTAGAAGAGATAGGATAGCTTTGCTGGCCTATGGCTAGGTTCACTCTATGCAAATACCACATACATACATATATACATACATAAAAGAATGCTGTGGTCTTGCATACTATCCTCTAGGCCCCAAAACATCCCTTCAATGTATTCCCAGTTGTCCACTGAAGGCTGAATTATTGTGCTGACCAGGGTTAGAAGATACTTAGGCCCAGATTTACCAAGGACTTGCGCCGTCCTTGTGTAACGCAAGTCATCACAAGGCAAATCAAGCTCTTGTCTGGGAGTGACTAAGCCTCGCAGAGCCCCTTTCCATGGCTTTACGTAGTTTAGTAAATACAAAGTAAGTGCCGCCTGCGTTACCTTCCCTTTGGAAGGCATTCCATCAGTGAATCATTGGCCTTCACATGCAGCCACCCGTGGATTTTGATGCATTCCCAGATTTACAAAGACTTACGAACCTGGGAATGTGTCAGAATGCAACACTTTCCCCAGTGAGGCATAATGAGGAGAAATTATATAATAAAATAATATCTTTATTTCCTAACAATATTTCCTCTTTTCATGAGAGCTGCATTCTGCACACATGGAAAGTGGTAAACGCCATTACAGATTATTCCGGATTGTTTTTTTGTGCACGAAGATGTCGCTTCTTACACAAAAACAATCCTGCCTGTAATGACGGGAACTTCTACACCATGGCGGAAGGGGGCCTACATTGGCTATAGGAAGCACACAGTGCACCTACACTAAGAGAAAGCAGGGATGTGCTATATCCTTGTAACTATGGTGCATTTCTACTCTCTCCCTTTCACTAACCAAGTACAGCAAGTTGCCTTGCTGTGATGCATTACGTGGAAAAATAGTAAATATGCCCCAAAGTGAATACAAAGCAGTCAGGGATCCGATTTTCTTTTTTTTTTGGTCACTCCAATCTTTTATATTTTTCCTAACACATGTGAGAATATGCTCCGCTCTAAATGGAAATGTAGTGCTATCTCCCAAACTGACTACATATCAGACTAAACTCGCAATGTTCTTTATTTATTTGTCACAAAACTATTCACCTATGCACAGGACACGTTCCAAGACCATGCAGCCACCCATTGGGATCATGTTGTATCTTTGATTTTCTACATGTCACTTGCATTTGTCTTTGTCATGGCTTGAAAGCCCTTACATTCTTCCTGGTTATTATGGGCCCAGGAAGTAGATTTGAAGTGTGAAAACATAGGGCTATGTTTACTAAGGGTTGCAGAGGCAATCGTGGGATGCAGCACACTTCCGTGCTATGCTGCCTGACTTTTATAGTGAATGGTAAATTGCTGATATGTTTTGCACTGGTTTGCGCCACATGATCGCACTCAGAAATTTGATAAAAATGTGATTGTACTCGGAAATTGGATAAAAAGGTTCTCTCCTAACTCACATTCCACTATGCTGGGATATTTAATCTTTGCTCCATCTGGGTTGTATGGCTGAATATCAATCACAGAAATGTTGTATGGCATTACTGTTGCAGGTTAAATATTATTTACAAAAATAACACTACACTGAGTGTAGATTTTCGAGTATTAACTGGGGCGAAATATTAGTACATGATATTTAAGACAATATTTTTGACAAAAGATATTGAGGCCCTCCCCATGCCACCTAAGGACACCATGGGTGTGCTGTATTTACAACATGGCGCACCATGTGCATGTTAGGCCAATAGCTTTTATGGTGCTTTACTCCACTAGCCTCAAAATTTTTAACGCTAGTGGAGCAAAGTGCAAGGAGGCCCATTGCCTTCAGTGGGTGTGTCCTTTTAACACCTGCTTTGAGCAGGCATTAAATGTTGTAGATTTCACTGCGCCATTTTTGCAGGCCTCCTAATGACGGAACACTCCCCTTGCATACATTGTGCCTGGCGCAGGCATAATGAGACGCAAGGGGTTGGAAAGTGGCACAATGCATGTATTGCACCACTTTCTAAAAATTGTGCAGTGATTTTTGCCTCGTTGAGCCATATTAGCATTAAAAAAATGACACTAATGTGGTGCAAGGAGGCGCTACGGCCTTCTAAATCTGGCCCTTAGCCCATATATTATATATTAGAATTTATTGCAAGTCTACTTGTACTTCAAAGTAATTCACATTGCTCTTGAATTGTTGCTTTCAACCAAGGAGACATACCGGTCATTCTCGATTTGGTTTTCAAAGGGCCATCCTAGCCAGGAGATAGTCTGTCTCTGTTACAATATGAAGAGACTTTAACCCACATCACAGGCTCGCCCACTGCATATTTCTTCAATCTACTCACAGTTGTATAATACATGCATATGTGATAAAGCTGCTGTACTTCTGAGGAGGGCGGACCTTGTCCATGTTCACTCACCATCCTTGCACTTCGGGCAGCATTCTCCCTTCTCGTACACTGGATTCACACACGGTGGCGGGGCGCAGTCTGCAACGAGGCACCGTGCAATTCCATCCAAGTCACAGGTACACTGCTCGCACTCCGATGGCTAAAAAGGTAAGCAGAATGGTAAGCATGAAGAGAAGGTTGGAGTATGTGCACAAGATGGAAAACAGCCTAAACCATGAACCCCGAACAACGAGGTGCGTTAACCATGAAAGCGGAACAACGCTTTTGTGAACAAGGACTCTGTTGTTCTCTGCCTTAACCACGCATGTCCTGAACAACGAACATGCTTGGTTAAGGCAGAGGAAAATATACTAAGGATCGGAGAGGACGCAGTCAGGTAAGTGGGGCTGGGGTAGGGTTGGGGAGTAGTTTTAGGGGTGGGGTGGGGGTAGTTTTAGTTTTTAAGGGCATGGTTGGGGGTTGGGGTAGTTTTAGTTTTTTAGGGGAGGGGGTGGGGGTCGGATTATTTTTTGTTTTTAGGGGCGGGGTTGGGGTAGTTTTAGGGGCAGGGGTGGGGGGTCGGGGTAGTTTAAGTTTTAGGGGCAGGGGTTAGGTTTGGGGTAGTTTTAGGTTTTAGGGGCCGGGTTTGGGGTTGGGGTAGTTTTAGGCTTTAGGGATGGGGTATATCTTGACTTGTCTTTTAAACAAAGGTCCAAATGTGGATATTCAAGGACAATAAGTTGAAGCAATGAGTTGTTGTACCCCATTATCTGAGCACGTTTTTACACAAAATAGGAGGATTGTGTATGCCTTACTTCTCTCATCAACATATAGAAAAAAAGTGATGGAGGGAATGCTTGAATTAATCTCAGCTGCTGATAATTACTCGGATAGCATCCTTTACATTGTTATTTTGCCCACCCTGTCACCTCAGTTTGGACCCAGCCATATGCATATCAGTCTTGACCCTGCTCCTCATGGGAACAGTCCAGCCCAAAATGCCAGGTCAGGTCCTCCCTGAACCAGAACACAAGCAACTAAAGTATACAAAAATGCCTTTTAATTTACTAATTCATTTGTAATCATATGTAAACTTTTATCCTCTTCTAAAATGGAATTTCAACCCGTATCGATTCAGTATTTGGAAGGGGGTGTTGTAGGTGTCCCTTTCAAATACTGCATCAGTATCATATGTATCAGTGTTTTCTGACCGAAAACCCATCTCAAAACACTGAAAAATGACTTACTCCTGAGTTAGGTTGGTAAGCTATTCACTAAAGAGAAGGGGTCCTCTTAGGACCATTTCCCTTTTATAAATGTGGAAAAAAAGATTTTCTGGAAGTAGGCAGGGAGCCAGAGGATCACTGCTAGCTCTCAAACAAACTTTTTAAAAAGTCAACTTTTTTTCTTAAAGGCAGCACTAGTCTCGGATTGGGACAATAATTGAGACAACGTACTCAAGCAAAGCTAGAAGATTCCAGACTTTGTGGCCTGTAGTTGTAAGAGCTGTAAATCAGAACTGGACTGAGTGATTCTGGAATCTTGTTGGCAAAAGTATGTTGAAACTTTCTACAGATAGGATACCAGCCTGTATTACAATGGGAGAAGGGAATCTGATTTGTTAACCTCTGATCTTTTCACGATAAAAAACTGCAAACAATATTTATGATATTGATGAAGAATGTGTGAATTGAATGCTGAGCACTGGGCTGTTCTACTGCAGCTATGTGCTTGTCTAAGTAACTAAGGGCCAGATGTAGGAACTGTTTGCATGGCGCAAACTGCGAAATTCGGCATCGCGATGCACATTCCCATTTTGCGAGTCGGTACCGACTCACAAAATGGGAATGCGACTCGCAAATAGGAAGGAGTGTTCCCTTCCTATTTGCGATTCGCACCGCGATGCAGAATTTCTTTGGGTGCTAACTCATTCGCCATGGGACCCCTTCCCCTTTGTGAATGTTGCCAAAAACCAACGGACCACTGCCTGCTCTGAAAAAATGAACCAAATGGTTTCATTTTTTCGTTTGTATTGCAACTCGTTTTCCTTTAAGGAAAACGGGCTGCAATACAAAAAAAAAAACGCTTTATTTAAAAAGCAGTCACAGACATGGTGGTCTGCTGTCTCCAGCAGGCCACCATCCCTGTGAGTGCAGGGAATCGCTTGGGGGTCGCAAATTGCGACCCATCTCATTAATATTAATGAGGTGGGTCTTTGCGACCCCCTTGCCATTCGCAGATGGTGTCATGGTTGCGAGTCGTAAAACCATATCTACCTACATCTGGCCCCAAATGTAGACTGTCCTTACCATTTGGCAACATTCTATAAAAAAGGAACTAGAGAGTTACCATCTAACCTCAGGATGATAGCTGAGCTCAACTGCAAGGATGAATTATATGCTAGAGTGTTGCTAAAACAGTTGTATGTCAGAATATCAAAAATGTAGTCTGACGTAAATATTGTGAACTAAATATTGTTTACAATAATCGCTCAATTAGGTGTAGATTTTTATTCATTCCAGTGGGACAACATTTTTGTAAATTATATTTAAGACACTTCAGGGCTTATTTAAAAGCCCCTTGCACCACCGTAGCGTCACTTGTTTTTTTACGCAAGCAGTCCCCTATACTAAGCCACATTTACAAACTGGTGCAATTGGACCACCTTCCTGCACAAAAAAATCCCCTGAGACATTTTTCTCTTTCTATCAGTGCTGCAGAATGCAGCACCCATGGAAAGAGGAAGTAACAAGGAGAAATAAAGATATTTCTATTTGTTACGCCTCCTCTGGGAAGGCATAGCATTTTGGCACAGGGCTACCACTTCTGGTAAATATAGAAATGCATCAAAATCAGGGCAAAAGTCATAAAAAAAGAAGTGGGGTGAAGTAACCAAGTTAGGCAATATGCAAGTGACAACATGCGAGTGACTTCACGGTGCATGGCATTGTACATGGCATAACAGAAAGTGGCATTACAACCCATGAACTCACAGGAAGTGACATCACAAGAAGTGACATCAAATCCTAAGACTTCACATATATGTTTAGCAGGTCTATATTTGAGCGCATTATGATATTTAACGAATGACAATTTGTATCAGGTCTGTGCCAAAAAAGTGAAGCAACTCTGACACAAAATCTGGGCCTCAACCTATGCATTTATTTTTTACAACCCTGCCACAAAGAAATTGGCAACAAGGAGAAATGTGGCAATAAATCTGTCCTGCTTAATTGGTTGCAAGGTCTGCATTTTAATTTAAAATATCCTTTAAGGTTAAAGCACCTGTTGCAGAGATCTTTGTGTGCCAGTAAACCTCTGGGAATAATAGTAATGGTAAGATACCTTTACTCTGGAGGTTAACGTATTAGCTGGAGAGATCTGTGTTTAGTGTAGGCCCAGTTTTGAATCAAAGTAGAATAGAGGGTTAATATTTCTCCTGCAAAGCACATAATGTAACGTGGAGATGACACTTTGTTATTTTATGAAGGTAGATACTTGGGAGACTGCTTTTCACACAAAGATCCTTTTGTTACTTGCAGTTCATACATTGTAGTCCTTCTAATATAGCACAGTGAGATATGAAGGACATGTCACTCCTACCTCTTGTAACCCTCATTGTCTTATGTAACACATCCTGTAAATTGATTTACACACATATGATTTACTGTCAATGTATAATATGTAGTCGTGACAAACAGTGGTATTTAAACTGCTATTAGTGTAAACACTGGGACAGACCAGAACATCTGACATGCTTACAGTGCATGCATATATAGGTCTTAAGCACAGAGACTGAACAAAGTAAAAAATGTGCCTCTCTTTAGTATCTGTGAAGTCATAAGCTGTGTGTCTTTTTTTCTACTCCACTGCATTTAGTTCTGAGGCTCCCGGTAGCGCCCTCCCAGGATACTCAAAAAGGAGGCCTGATGGCCCCTTAATTTCGGCCTTTGTTTTGGGCCCAGCTGGAATGTGATAAGCCCTCTCCCCACCTGCATGTTGCTGCTCCAAACCAAAGCAGACAACTTGCAGGTGCTGCTAAATGTTTCCCGGTGTCGGAAAATTACACCAGGACAAATTTATAATATTCCTAAGGGGCCCAACCTTGGCCATTGTAGACGGGTTCCACCCTGTGAAAAGAGTGTGTACCCTCCAGTTGTGCCCTGGTCAAAATCCATGGGTGTTGCTTGAGAACACCCATGAAACAACAATGGAATTACTCCCTGGGCAAAGTAACACAATGCAGTGATTTGCACTCCAGATTTATCAAGCCACTCAAGGACACTTCGGCCACGGAGATCTTCCAGGATGCGATCTGCAAGACCCCGTCCGGGTTACAAGGTGCCATGAATGTCAGCGAGGACATCCTTATACACTCTGCAACCGCCGAGGAACATCATCACCATCTGAAGGCCACCCTCAGGAGACTGGTGGAGCATGGCCTCCCCTTCCATACCGGGAAGTGTTCATTCTTCCAACCTGCCATTGAGTTTTTTGGGTATGTGTTTAATCAGAAGGGTATCAAAGTTGACCCAAGGAAGCCATCAAGAGGACTCCTGCTCCCAAGAATGTGACTGAAGTGAGGAGCTTTTTTGTGGATGGCCACGCATTGTGGCAGGTTTATACCTAATCTGGCAAAACTGTCTGAGCCACTACGAGCCCTCACGAAGGCAGAGACTCCTTGGTCCTGGGGAGGCCAGGAAGAGAGAGCTTTTCAAGCGCTCAAAAAAGCACTTTTAAGGGAAAAAAACGATGGCTTACTTCAATCTAACAAAAAAGACTGAATTGGTTGTTGACGCCAGTCCCGTGGGACTTGGTGCGGTGCTGACTCAGGAAACTGACCCACGCCATTTGGCCCCACTTGCGTATGGCAGCAAGGCTCTCACGCCAATGGAGCAGCGATATGCACAAATTGAAAGTGAGGCACTGCAATTAAGTGGGATTGCAGACATTTTTATCTATACCTGTGTGGGAGGTCATTCCAGTAGACACAGACCATCAACCACTTATGCTACTGGTCAAAGGAACTGCTCCACATCCTTCTCTGCAGATAGAATAGAACTGTGGGCCATACAGCTTCAATATTACTGTGCAGAGGTCGTGTACCGACCGGGGGCTAGGAATCCGGCTGACTTTCTGTCCTGACATCCATCTGAACCAGATGATGGTTACCAAGCAGAAGAAGACGAGGTAATGGATGCGCACGTACAGAAGCCGCTGCCCCAAGACAATGAGCTTAGATGAAATTGCTGCTGCCACTGCAGAAGACACTATTCTGATGAAATTGAAGCAGGCATTGGAAGGTGGGTTGTGGCAGGACTTTTTAAAACACACCAACACATGAACAAGTACGGAAAGAGATAGACTATTAAAGCTATGGCGAGTCTGCAGTGAACTCAGCTGTACCCAAGGGGGCCTTGTACTGTGAGGGCCTCGCTGGTGGTACCCGAAAGCCTAAAGCACTGAGTGGCCATGCCCGCACATGGTGGGCATCAAGGCACCGCAAAAATGAAAGTGCGCATGAGGGAGAAGGTGTTGTTCCCGGATCTGGACAACAAAGTCGACGAACTGGTGAGAAAGTGCCCGAGCTGCCAGCTAATGAGTGCCCCTGAGGTGTCCGCACACATTGTGACGGAGGAGCCCTGTACTGTGTTGTGGTCCAAGGTGAGCCTTGACCTTGGATATTTCCCTGATGGAAGGGTCATAGTGGTGCTAGTTGACAGCAACTCCAAATACCCTATTGTGGAAGTCGTCAACTCCACTGCGTTCAGTAAGGTTATGCCAGCACTATAAAAGACATTCATCATGTTTAGCTTCCCAGAAGAGATCAAAACAGACAATGAGCCTCCGTTTCAAGGAGCTCAATTTCAACTAATGATGAACAATATAGGCATCCGGCACAGACGAATCATGCCCCAGTGGCCTCAGGCCAATGGGGAAGTTGAGAGATTTATGCAGACGCTTATCAAGACTCTCCGCATTGCCATACTTGAAGCAAGTGACCAGGAGCTTAGTCTCTATCGGTTTCTCCGAGAGTACCAGGGAACCCCACACTGCACCACCCAACAAGCACCTTGGTCCCTGATGCTGAATGGGGCCTGAAGGGACATGCTCCCACCCCATTCCTGGATGGCAACCACCCCCTTATTGGCCCAGAGCAGGCCCAGACCCGCCGGAAGGAGGCTAATGAGAAATCCAGCCTGAAGAGAAGCACCATCACTCGACATCTGCCGGTTGGCGACCAGGTGATCCTCAAGGATTGGAAGCCTGGCTGGAAGTTCCGCATGCCATATAAACCAGGAACATGGACTATCAGTGGAGTGGCCGGTACCATGGTGACTGCCAAAAGGGGGAGCAAAAGGGTTACCCGGAATGCATCATGGTTCCAGAGAGTAACATTTGAGGAGGCGACAGATGGTGAACCTGAGGTGGGTGATCCCCATTGGGACTCTGGGTATGACTGGTCTGAGGCTCCAGTGGAAAGAAGTGACAGTTCAGCCACTTAGCCAAACCTGAGTGATCCCTTGGAGTCCCAGCAATTGGTGGCTCAAGATGGAGAGATGCCAACCCACTCCCAACGATACCACCTGAGGCTGAACTCTCCACCCAGTCTGAGACTTAGAGACTTTGGGGCATATTTAAGTAAAGTGGCGCTGCACCTAGTGCAGTGCCACTTTCCTTGAGCCCCTTAGCGCCCCCCTACCGCCATCATGTGTGTGCCGTCTCTAAGATACGACGCACCATGGCGCAGGGTAGGGGACAATGGCATCATTTTTATTGATGCTGTTGATGTACTCTGCAGGAGTAGCACCAAAATATTGGTGCTACTCCTGCAGAGTACACAGGGGCCTATTATAAATAATGGAAGCCCACTTTTAACGCCTGCTCTGAGCAGGCGTTAAAAGTGCCGTGAAAAATGACGTAAGGAAATCTGTTAGATTTCCTTGCACCATTTTTTCGGCCCCCTTTGCATACATTATGCCTGACGCAGGCATAACGTAGCTCAAAGGGTAACAAAGTGGTGCAATGAATGCGTTGTGCCGCTTTGTAAATATGGCGTCAGGATTTTGGCCTCGTTGGGCAACATTAGCGTTTAAAAAAATGACGTTAATGTGGCACAAGTTGGCACTAGGGGCTTATAAATATGCCCCTTTGTGTGCTAGTTATGTTGTTCTCCAGTTACAAGCCAAGCTGGGGAGGGATGTAATGATGTTGTGCCGGTCTAGTGACCCGGGGGAAAAAGGATGTGTCGATCCAGATGTGGGGAGCCGTTCTGCTGGTCCTCCACATGCAGGGTATAAATAAACGGGGGAAGAGACCCGCGTGGTCTTTCCGTACCACACCGATGTACCGAGTGTGTGCGTGAGTTATTGGGCGCAAGGACCCCGCTTCCGCTGCAGCGAGCCACCTAGCGTACAGCACAACACAGGGGTCTGTAGGCTCTGGGAGTGACACCCACAAACAGTTGAACCTTTTTATGTAACTGTCCAAATTTGCAGGATGTAAAAATAAAATTCTGAAAAGTGAATGGCTAAATTATTGGATAGAAAGTTGCGAGGAAGGGATAGCTTTTCATGATGCTAGTGTAAGGAATCAAAGCTGTGCTGCTTCAGTGCGCTATTTGGGGCTGAGTATGAGTTAAACAGAACAGGAATTCTTCGAGAGCAATAGAATACGTAAGTGGGTTACTTAGAAAGTTTTGTAAACACGATTCAGCAAAGTGCTCCTGCTGTAGGGGCTGGTTGACTAATCTAAACATCTTTTTTACTTTTTTCTGTGTGCTTTAGTGTACGCTCGAGCAACAGTGTATTTTAGAGCATTGTTTAATGAGATGACTTAAAAGGTTCATACAACTGATCTGATTTTATGGGTAAAATTACACTAACCGAGAGCTATATAGTCCATCAAACACTCTCACTCCTCAGAAAGAAGCTGAAGGCCATGCCCTTCAAAGAACACCTCTTCCAGAAGTAACCACTTCGACTGCTCCCCCCCACACGGATGCCAGCGAGAGAACCCCGCCTTTGTAAGCCAGTCTTATCACCCCTCAACCTGCACCCCCTATACTTATACAGCGTCCCGCAGTTTTGTATCCAGACCTCCCACCCCATGCATTGTACACTTTTGCACGTGCAGCTTTCTAGCCAGCGGTGCGCTTCCTAAACAACCAGGAAAACATGTCAATAACGTGTGGTTTGGCACAGGCTTACTAGTTATTTCTAATTCCTGCTGCTGGGACGTGGAGGAATATTTACAAGTTTCTAGCGCCACCTTGTGCTGCCCTAGCATCATTTTTTTTACATTAAGGCGGCATTAAGGAGGCCTTTCTTCTGTGCCGTATTTACAAAGTGGCATGTCTGTATTGCGCCACTTTGTAAACCCTTGCGCCACTTTATGCCTGCTCCAGGCATAATATGTGCCCGGGAGGTGTTCCGATGCAGGGAGGTCCGATAAAATGGTGCATTTCACTGCTCCATTTTGTCAGTCATTTTTAACACCTGCTCAGAGCACCCGTTTTAAGCAGTGGGCCTTGCTGCACTAGAGTAAAAAAAAATGAAGACGGTAGTGCAGCAAAGCGACGCAAATTTTGACACTATTGTCATAATGACCGCTATGGTGCGCCGTATTGTAAATATGGCGCAACCATGGTGTCGGTAGGTGGGGCAGGGGTGATGCAAGAAAAGTGGCCACTTTATTGTAAATATGCCCTGTGATGTTCCTGGGGGCTCCTCATGTTTTTTATGTGTTGTCAAGTGACTTTAAGGAGCATATTTACAATTGGCAGCGCCACGTGACTTCAGAAACACAGGGATGCACACGATTTACAAAATTACAGCACACCCCTGTGTTTCCCCTAGCGCTGGTACTAAATTTAGCTGCCCAGCACCAATGCAGCCACCCTTGCACCATAGTGCAAAGGTGCGTGCGTTGCAGGGATTATTTTTTATGTGCAGGAAGGTGCCCCTTCCTGCACAAAGACAATCATTAATGGCCTTTTGCTCTTTCAATGAGTGCTGCATTTTAAAGGTGCCACATAAACCACACGGGCTTTAAACGCATGTGTGCTATTTCTGCTGTAGTTATAATATCTAGTTGGTGGATTTTTCTGTGATACTCACAATTTTACTGAGGTTCAAAACTACCTTCCCACATTAAACAAATCTTTTCTGTTCTTATGACATAATAAGATGTGACATCTTTACCGAAGATCTTTGCATCTGCCGTCGCAGCTTCGCCGAAAGCAACTTTCAGTCGTGATGCCGCTGAGAACAGATATAACCACCAGGTGGCGCCGTTCTCCCACAGTAGTTATTCGTGCACGCTCTCAGCTTCAGAGAGTTGTGGCTTCGGAACATGTAGTTTGATAGCACTGAATAGGCTGAGTTCACTATGCCGGTCAGTAGGGATGAATATACAACAATGCTCCCTCCTGTCTGAGCTATGCATTGGGAAGGTAACTCGGAGTGTTAATGCATCTGCGCAGAAATCTGCAAGGACCCTGTCGATGACAGGCTAATATATTAGAAGGGCTGATTCTGCATTTCATTCTTTTAAAGCGACTAACATGCGTACCATTGTTATCGGCGGTGAGGTGTGGCAGTAAGAACTATATGAAAAAAACTATCGTTATGTTCCATGAACCTAAGGTGTTGGAGAAATACTGGTCTCCACTTCTGCAAACGCTCGGATAACCTGAAACTCAGTTGATACAAAAAAATATCCATAAAAACAGCAAACTGGGTCCTCAGATCCCGCTTCGCTATGCGGCACGGTAAAATGCAGAGTGACGATTTTATCGAACTGAGACGGATGAAGCATGAGTCACGAACGCTTCGATTTGAACTCGATTAAACCTCCTTTTCACACCAGCTCGCAACTGTGCCTGTACATCACTTACACACGCAGAGCGTAAATTACACATGCGCAGGGCACACTTGTAGATGGCACTTCTGTGTCCTGTTAAACACGTTCACTTCACGTAACGGGAACATCACAACTTTAAGTTGGCTTAAGTCTAACTCCCATGAGGTAGAAAGCATTGTCACGCAGCATTTGTAACTTGTAAGTTGCAGGTGCAAGTCTCACCCCGGGGCAAAAATGACCTTTAACCCGCCTGATTTAAGAATGTCGGGGTGTTTAGGTAATGCCAACATTTGCCATTTGTACACTTACACAGTAGCAAGGGCATCAGAGGCCCCCAGAAAGAATAACAAAGGTGCCCCTACTCCCGTTTTTCTAACAAAGGGGAGCTATGGCTGGGGTTCAGCTGGCTTGGGAACCGGTGCCACTGCACACACTGCACGTTTGAACACTGCCCTTGTTTTAGAGGTATATTAAAGCATTCTAGTATTATTTCAATGCAAGAGGGCTTGGCAGACAAGGTGAACTTATTTCAACACAATCACAAAAGTACCCTAGGTAGGGACTTCTGGCTGCCCCAGTAATCGAGACTGTGTCAGCGAAAGGGGTTACCAGCCCCATCAGGAACAACACAGTTCTGAAGCTTTTCAGAGCCTGGACCACCCTTTCTGCACTCAGTGACATTTCTTCTACTTTCATGGCGCCTATGACCTCAGAAAGTCACATTCTGACATCTCAGGAAGGGACAACCCTTCTGGGAGAGGCCCTGTCTCAGAAACACCAGACTCTATCAGGAAGTAATGTCTCCTGAACTCCCTTCCAAATTCATGTACTCAGCTCTTCCCATCTATTCAATATGGGAATCTGTTTTACCGTCCTTGCTGCAATGTCCATAAACCCATCTCTGAGTACCAAGGCAGTGCTGCTCGGCCGTATCTGTGGCTGGGGTGTTTTATTCAGCCCTCAGGGGGAAGCCTTTCAGCAGTACTTTAAGACTAGCAAGTTACGGATGAGAGCGGGATAGGTCTCGGAGCAGCACTCTATGGCTAGCATGCTACAGGTGAGTGCCGGAGAGGTTGTCTCCTGTGGTGCTGTGTCCCTCTATAGATGAGAGCGGGATAGGTCTTGGAGCAGCGCTCTATGGCTAGCATGCTACAGGTGAGTGCCGGAGAGGTTGTCTCCTGTGGTCCTGTGCCCCTGTATAGATGAGAGCGGGATAGGTCTCGGAGCAGCGCTCTATGGCTAGCATGCTACAGGTGAGTGCCGGAGAGGTTGTCTCCTGTGGTCCTGTGTCCAGCTATAGATGAGAGCGGGATAGGTCTCTGAGCATCGCTCTATGGCTACCATGCTACAGGTGAGTGCCGGAGAGGTTGTCTCCTGTGGTCCTGTGCCCCTCTATACATGAGAGCGGGATAGGTCTCGGAGCAGCGCTCTATGGCTAGCATGCTGCAGGTGAGTGCCGGAGAGGTTGTCTCCTGTGGTGCTGTGTTCAGCTATAGATGAGAGCGGGATAGGTCTCGGAGCAGCACTCTATGGCTAGCATGCTACAGGTGAGTGCCGGAGAGGTTGTCTCCTGTGGTCCTGTGTCCCTCTATTGATGAGAGCGGGATAGGTGTCTGAGCAGCGCTCTATGGCTAGCATGCCACAGGTGAGTGTCGGAGAGGTTGTCTCCTGTGGTCCTGTGTCCATCTATAGATGAGAGCGGGATAGGTCCCTGAGCAGCGCGCTATGGCTAGCATGCTGCAGGTGAGTTCCAGAGAGGTCGTCTCCTGTGGTGCTGTATCCAGCTATAGATGAGAGCGGGATAGGTCTTGGAGCAGCGCTCTATGGCCAGCATGCTACAGGTGAGTGCCGGAGAGGTTGTCTCCTGTGGTCCTGTGCCCCTGTATAGATGAGAGCGGGATAGGTCTCTGAGTAGCGCTCTATGGCTAGCATGCTACAGGTGAGTGTCGGAGAGGTTGTCTCCTGTGGTCCTGTGTCCAGCTATAGATGAGAGCGGGATAGGTCTCTGAGCAGCGCGCTATGGCTAGCAGTCTGCAGGTGAGTGCCGGAGAGGTTGTCTCCTGTGGTCCTGTGCCCCTCTATAGATGAGAGCGGGATAGGTCTTGGAGCAGCGCTCTATGGCTAGCGTGCTACAGGTGAGTGCCGGAGAGGTTGTCTCATGTGGTGCTGTCTCCCTCTATAGATGAGAGCGGGATAGGTCTCTGAGCAGCGCTCTATGGCTAGCGTGCTACAAGTGAGTGCTGGAGAGGTTGTCACCTGTCGTCCTGTATCCAGCTATAGATGAGAGCGGGATAGGTCTCTGAGCAGGGCTCTATGGCTAGCATGCTACAGGTGAGTGCCGGAAAGGTTGTCTCCTGTGGTCCTGTGTCCCTCTATAGATGAGAGCGGGATAGGTCTCGGAGCAGGGCTCTATGGCTAGCATGCTACAGTTGAGTGCTGGAGAGGAGGTCTCTGGGTGGCGGTGTACTGAGTTACAGACGAGCACTGGATGCATTTGAGTAGGCCTCTACGGCTAGCGTGCTACAGGAGAGTGCTGGAGAGGAGGTCTCAGGTCCTGCTGTACTGAGTTACAGGTGAGAGCTAGACGCCATTTAGCAGGGCTCTAAGACTATCATACTACAGGTGAGTGCTACAGAGATTGTCTCTGGCCAGTGCTGTATTGAGCCAAATAAAAGAGCTCAACAAGTCTTGTCCATGGTTGGCGCTATAGCATGTTATAGATCAGAACTGTAAAGGTTGCCTCTGATCATGGCTTTATTGTGCTACAGGAGGGATCTGGAAAGATCTCTGTGAGCAGTGCTGAGGGTCAGGACTGGAGAGTGTCTTTCTGAGCAGTAAAACACAACATCTGGTATTTATAGCACATTGAATCCACAAACACTGAGTGACTACTTTAACAGCTGGGACACTGAGATACAGACAGACTGAAACCCTACCCAAGTGGCCTTGTGCCTTGCTTGGCACCTTCAGCCAGTACATGCTCTTTAGCCAAAAGCGCTCTGAATTCTGGGATTGTTGAACTCATACTTCTAAAAGTAGAAATGTGAGACCCAATAATCTGCGGGCAATCAACGACAGGAGCAGGTGATTTTCTTCAATAAATAATAAAGCTATTTTACAGGCATGACTTAGTGCTTCCCATCAATGCATTTTGTTAATTTTTTACAATATTATGTAGAGGATTCACAATAAACCACACAGCCCAGAGAAGAGAGTGTAGGCGCTTTGAGCTCCTGTCCGTCTTCTGGCGCTGGCTTAAGGACTCATTTTGTAAAGCTGCCACGTGAACCCATGTCAAGTTTGACAGCTTCAGCCAGACCTAGCTTTTTAGATATGTCACTTTGTACCCTGGAACTTAAACCTACAATGTTAAAACCGAACCTACGAGTCCCAGAATGTGATAAAATGTTGGTAAAAAGTCGCCAACTTTTCATACAGTTTACAAAACTCCTATTATCAGGAAGACGGTTCCAGACACTGTCTTTCATTTGATAGCCTAATGCATTCTGAGTGTTGCAGTCTTGCTTGTCTTCCATGAAACCTATTATGGCAAAAGGTATGAGGACACGAAACAAGGTGGCCATAGGGTGACCTGAAGGCCCCATGACACAAGGACATGACTTTTCCATTCACAGACTTTGCTTTTACATATCATTGTTATCAGGTGTGGTGGTCCAACTGGCTCAATTAAAATGAACCATGACTACATCTCCCAGAATGCACTGATATCTCAAAGAAAAGTCAAGGAATAGAAATGTGGCATCCCAGTGACATGGAGCCCCCCTGGCCTCCTTAGGTGGCCACCCAAGTCCTGACTGAACTTGGTGTTGGAGCAGAGGTGAGTTCACTCTTTGGCGATCTGACTTACATTCACAACATTTCACCTCCATGCACGACAAAATAAATGGTGATCTGTAAACCTTTATCATAACGCAAATGATTGCAAATATTAAATTAAGAAGACATTTAACATCCCTCAACTCCATGCTACGTTTGACATTTCCAGCTAACCCTTACTTGCTAGCCAGCAGCACTTTTCACTCTGGGACTTTTAGTTCCCATTTCTCCATTCCCAGTATGAGCCTGTGTTGGAAATGTCCCTTTTTGCAGGGTTATCCCCAAACTTTTTGCCTTCTTCCTCCTATTTTTTTAGGTCTGTTTTTGCTGGTTTATTGTCTCTGCGCACTTTACCACTTCTAATCAGTGCTAAAGTGCAAGTGTTCCCTATGGAAACTGTACTGTTGATTGGTTTATCCATGATTGGCATATTTGATTTACTAGTAAAGTGCACTAGAGGTGCCCAGTGCCTGTAAATCAAATGCTACTAGTGGGCCTGCAGCAATGGTTATGCCACCCACATTAGTAGCCCTGTAACCATGGTTCAGACCTGCCACTGCAGTGTCTGTGTGTGTAGTTTTGAACTGCCAATTTGACTTGGCAAGTGTGCCCACTTGCCAGGCCTCAACCTTCCCTTTTACTACATGTAAGGCACCCCTAAGTTAGGCCCTAGGTAGCCACATGGGCAGGGTGCAGTGTATGTTTAAGGTAGGACATATACTAGTGTGTTGTATATGTCCTAACAGTGAAATACTGCCAAATTCGGTTTTCACTGTGCAAGGTCTATCTCTCTCATAGGTTAACATGGGGGCTGCCTTTAAATATCCTTAAAGCGCAGATTCACTTTGAGAGCAGATAAAAATGTGGAGTTTAGGGTCTCTGAATTCACAATTTTAAAATACATCTTTTAGTGAAGTTGGTTTTTAAATTGTCTGTTTGAAAATGTCACTTTTAGAAAGTAGGCCTTTTCTTGCTTATACCATTCTGTGACTCTGACTGTTTGTGGATTGTCTGTCTGGGTCAGTTTGACAGTTGGGCTGTTCACACCTCTCCTCTAGACAGTAACACAAAGGGGGCTGGGGTGTAGCCTGCATATCTTGATTAGCCATCTGTGCTGGAGGGGAGGAGTGGTCACTCACACCTGAAAGGACTGTGCCTGCCCTCACACAATGCCGTCTCCGACCCCCTGGTGAGTGTCTGGGGCCTGGCCTGGACAAGGAAGGATCTTGCAAACACTTGAGACTTTGCTTTGAAGTTTGCCAACTTCAAAGGCAGAACTGGGTATAAGAAGAAGACCCAAAACCCCAGACTTTTAGAATCTTTCTGGAATCAAGAGGAACCTTTGCTCGGGAGAAGAGCTGGAGAGCTGAAGGAAAAGTACTGTCCCTTTGCTGTGTTGCTTTGCTGGACAGGCCTGCAGTTGCTGCTTCTGCCTGAAAAGAGAGCAAAGGGTGAACTTTGCTGTGTGTCCTGCTTGAGAAAATTCTCCAAGGGCTTGGAGTAGAGCTTGCCTCCTGTTGGAAGTCTCAATGACACTAAATACTTCAGTTTCCTCGATCTGCAGCCCTGGAACTGTGTGTTTTGTGCTGTTCAAGAGGAGAAACCACTGCGACGCCACTGGCCTGCACCGTGACCTGCCGACGCCATACGGAGTCGCATTGTCTCGCCTTCGCACTGCGACCCTGGTCTCACTGACGCCGTCATTGGACAACTTAACTGAGCCGCTGCTCCCACCGCAACCTGGGGGCCCCGCACTCCGGCATCACCTGCTCACACCTCAGCCTGGGCATCCCCAACGCTACCACTGCTGCTGACACTGGCGCTGTTGCCTGCACCGTGGCCTGTGGACACCGCTCGTGAGGTACACAAAGCACTGTCCCATCCCGCATCGCAGCCCCGGTCCACCGACGCCAGCACCATTGACTCCTGTGTTGTCACCAGGCATCCTGCCTGCACCGTGGCCTGTGGACACCGCTCGTGAGGGTCACGAAGCACCGTCCCGTCCCGTCCTGCACCGATGGCTTGGTCCTACCGATGACAGCGCTTTAGCAACGCTGATGCCGCTGCCTGCACCGTGACCTGTGGACACTGCACGTCGCACCGCCCCACTTCACACCGCAGCCCTGGTCTCACCGACACCGCTGGATGCCGTCACCGAGCCGCTGCCTGCACCTTGACCTGTGGGCAACGCACGTCGTATCGTCCCACTTCACCCCGCCACCCCGATGACATCCACGCCGGCGCAGCTGACTTCATCAGCCTGGAGTTCTATCTGCAACTCGTGTGACCTCAAGGGCCCGATGACTCCGGAACCGACTCCGGAACCGACAACACGACGTCAGTGACGCCGCTCTCCGGAGCTCACCGCAAGGATCACGACGCCCTACAAATACAAGGTACTGTTTGCGGGTCTTCCCGACACCGTAGCTGGCCCGCAACGCCATGGCCGGCCTGAACTGTTGGTTTTGTTGATCACCGTGATAGCCCCAGCTGGAACTATCGACGTCAAGGAACTGTAGTTTTGAGTAAATATTGCAGAATTCATATTTTTCTTACTGTATGTTGGATTTTTATAATATTCAGTCTGTTTTATATAGATACACATTGGCTATTTTTCTAATACTGGTGTGGTGTCCGTTTGTAGTGTTTTCACTTATTACTGTGTGTTATGTGCAAATGCTTTACACATTGCTTCTGAGATAAGCCTGACTGCTCGTGCCAAGCTACCAAGGGGGTGAGCAGGGGTTATCTGAGCGGGTATCTCCCTTATCCTGACTAGAGTGAGGGTCCCTACTTGGACAGGGTGCAAACCGACTGCCAGCTAGAGACCCCATTTCTAACAACCTGCAAGTCTGAGCATGAAAAGACTGGCTGAAGGTATGAGTCCTGGCATCAGCCTTTTAGCGGCAGTGTGTGCCCCATAAACAGTCATTCCATGTTTCTCAGCTCCATGCCTGTTGAGCTTTTCCAGGTCAGGTTTTTTTCTTTGCATTCTGAGATTTTTAGTCGGGCTCCTCCAATATAAAACCAAGACTACAAATCCCAGAACGCAAAGAAGAAAGCTGGAGTGGGAAAGCTAGTCAAGCGTTGCCCTTTCTCAAAGCATATATGATGCCTCTAATCAGTATAATCCGCTCTCATGACATAAACGTCCTCTCCTATGCCGACGACACGCAACTCTTTTTATCCCTCATGGACAAGATGCTTGGATCAAATTCAATGCCTGCATGACGGAAATTGCCCAATGGGTAAAGACCAATCGTCTAAAGCTGAACACTAACAAGACCGATATTGTGGTCTTTGGGAACAGCACATCACAGGGGGACTCCACCTGATGGCCAACAAAGCAAGAACTGACAACTGCCCGTCCACCGTCATCATCAACAGCAAACTCAACATAACTTCCCAAGTCAATTACATTACCGCCTCATGCTTCCATAACCTGAAGATGCGGAGGAAGATTTTCAAATGGCTCCAAATCAGCACCAGGAAAACTGTCATGCATGCCCTTGTCACAAGCAAGCTGGACTACGGGAACACCTTTTATGCCGGGATCAACAAAACAAAATCACCTGAAGAATATAGACCATTCAGAACTCAGCAACCAGAATCACTCACAACCTCCGTAGCTGCACCTCTCACCACACCTGAAGGAGCTCCCCAGGCTCCCCACTCATAAACAAGCACAATTTAAACTTCCCAACCATGTTTTAAGGTACTACATAACACTGGCCCACCCTACCTCAACAATCGCATCTGCTTTCACAAACCTTCCAGGCACCTCTGCTCGTCCGGACTCCTACTTGCAGAAATCTCATGCATATGGGAAAGCAGATCCGGCAATCAATCATTCTCCTACATTGCTCTTAAATGATGGAATCACCTGCTGCTACGCATAAAAGCCTCCACCTCACTTCCTGAATTCTGCAAGAAGCTGAAGACCTGGCATTTCAAATAGTACCACTAGACCCTAGGTGTGGCTAGACTGACACCTTTCCAGCTCTAGGATGCCTTCTTGGATGACAGTGCAGGCCACAACTCTGCACAGTATAACATAACATAATGCCACAGACCTGGGAACCTGCCAGGTATATGTGAGGGCACATACACACATACATGTGCACAGATTCATAATTCCAAATGCCACAGCATGCATCTGAAACAGCCTTGGAAAGGAGGAGGGTGAGTGTATGGGGGTCATTTACTAACATGCATTAGAATAGGCAATATGTGTAACCTTTAGGACCTATTGACTTTGCCAGTGGATTTTAGCCTTCTTCTTAGCATCACTGGTGCTGCGATGCATGGCTAAAGAATTTTAAAATAAAACCTTTGACACACACCACATATGCGCATGCCTACATAATGACAAGTGCTCTTTTATTTTTATTGTTAGTTACAGATCCAAATTTGATCAGTAACATTAAAGAACAATAAAC
The DNA here is from genome assembly GCF_031143425.1 of Pleurodeles waltl. NCBI lineage: Eukaryota > Metazoa > Chordata > Amphibia > Caudata > Salamandridae > Pleurodeles > Pleurodeles waltl. Next base: position 959,820,752 of record NC_090443.1, read on the forward strand.
GTTGAGGAGTGGTGCAGAAGTGAAACGTGGGAGGGTGGGCAGAGAAGCTAAATTGGGGTTACAGGTGGGGGAAACAATAATGGGGACAGAAACAGTATAGGACGGTCAGTGAACCACATGGCCTGGCAAAACAATATGAGGGGAAACACAGAGGCTCATAGTGAGACAGAGCAACATGAAATGGGGGAGCAGAGAAGCCCACGGCTAGACAGAGCCACACAGAGATGGGCGGAATCAACACAGGTGATGAAACAACACATGAGGGCAGAGAAGCACACAGCAAGATAGAGCAACATGGAGACCAGGATTGTGGGGGGCAGCAACACAAAGACTGTTGGGGGGAGCACAGAAGAACATTGCGAGAGAGAGCAACACAGGGGTGAGGAGGCAAAGAAGTACACAGTGAGATAATTAATGGTGTCTAAACATTTTCTGAGTAGGTGTGCTGCTATCAATATTACGTAAATGAAGACACAAAGGCCCAGGTTTACTAGAAAATGACGGAGCGTGGTGCTGCGCCAATTTTTGCAGCACCGCAATCCATCATTTTCAAAATGCAGGGATGTACTGTATTTAATAGAATATGGCGCATCCTGTTTTTCCCCCTCCGTCGGCGCTAAATTTGCTGCCGAGCACCAATGAAGCCACCTTTGTGCCATGGTGCAAGGATGGTTGCGTTGAGGGGGAGATTGTTTTTTTGCAGAAAAGGGCACCTGCCTGCACAAAAATAACCTTAAATGGTGATTTGCTCTTTCTATGTGTGCTGCAGAATGCAGCGCACATAGAAAGAGCAAAAAATTAGGTGAAATGAAAGCATTTCTCCTAGTTGCACCACTCTAATACCACCCCTGGGGTGGCGTTAGACTTTGGCTCTGCCTCAGGTTTATGAAATATTGTAAAGCTGAGGCAGCGTCAAAATGCAGTAGGTGTTGCTGTGGCACGCCCAGAACAACACGCATTGCATGCCCCTTCTACTCAAAGTGCTGCGTGTAAAGGGGGTCGTGTTTTGTGGCGTTAAGCCACAAAAAGTGGCTCAACGCCACCTTGTAAATACAGCGCAGGGCATTGCGCCACTGGAGCGTCACAAAAAGTGACACTCCGGTGGCGAGAGGGCCTTGTAAATCTGACCCAAAGATTAGGAAATATCCAAGCATAACACAAAGAACAAATGTAGCAAATGACGCCATGCCCATTCAGGAGGAGGGTGATAAGGATGTGGTATGTAGCAGGTGGTTCATTTTGGAGCTCTGTCACAAATATATTACTAAACTAAGGTGTGGTAGTGTATTGTCATTTCAGACAATACACTTTCCTATGAAATGGTCAATACATTTTCACAGCCATGCAGTTTTACGGTCAAAACTATATAGCAATAAAGCGCACAACTGATATGTGGAAATTGAGTTTCAGTAAATATTTATCATTCGTGCATGAAAGTGTCTTGATTTGTTTTGATCGTATTAAAGTATTTATTTCCATCACACTTCAGAATTACAAAAAAGTGTTTCATTTGTGCTTTTCTAATTGCTCTAATGTTTTGTAATATTTGTACATTTCATTTACAGATGTTTACGTTTTGTTGTGTGTTATTAAAAAAAAGGACATCCTACAGCAACGTTTAAAGGCATCCTTATTGCTCATTCGCCTTCTGAACTCCAGCAAGGGTATGTTGGGTCCGATGCAGCACCCCCTCGCATTCCCAATCCCTGCGCCTACGGAGGCACAGCAACTCAGAGACAGGCAACAGAGAAGCACACAAAGAAGACAGCTAGAAAACACATGCTCTCTCATAGAGTGGTTGACTAAAAAGAAAAAAGTATCACTGCGAAACTCGAGCTTGTAAAGACACAGTAATGCATCCATTTTCCTGGGAGGGACAAACTCATGATGGGGACGTAAAGCCCACACAAGCCATCAAATAAGAAGCAAGCAAATGAGAGTGACAATTAGGCCAACTAATGGTAGACAATGGGCGGACTCTAAGCCCACTGTAAGTTAACAAACTGTCTTGCAGCAGACAGCGCTGCCCTGTCTAAGGTAAAACCTTTGCGATGCAAGGGGTCTCATGTTTGCTCGAGTTAGAGCTATTAGTGTTGTAAATTCCTAACTGGATTTTTCTTGCCACATAAATTGAAAATGAAAAGTAAAACAGTTGACATAAGTGAGCCGATTCAAAGCACCACGCCCGTCATGAGCGCAAAAGAGAGACACCAATGAAAAAAGAAGTTCACTCACAGTCAAACTTATCGGCAAAAGTGCAATTATCCATGTAACAGGGTCGAAGGCGGTAACAAACCTGCCCCAAGGAGGCACCAACGTAAAGCATTTACAAATGATAACAGCAAGCCCACGAACGAGTGATAGTGATGGGCGTCCGGTGGTCGTGGTTAAAAGCCCAAAAACAGATTACAACAGGCCAGAGCGCTTGCACGCTCGACCTAAAAAAAGGGCAGAGGTGTTTTTATGGACGAGCACAAAGTGCTCTGTCCATTCTGTAATCTCTCTTTGGGCTTGAAACCACGCCCATTCCACGTCAGTCACTTACATTGGTTTGTTCGTGGGCTTGCCTTTTAAAATCTGCTTGCTTTCTTTTGTGAAAGGCATGCATACCTTATGCTTTTTCCGGTGTTTAGCCCTCCTCGAGCGCAGCGACCAAGAACATGCGAGGCTTGCTGTTTTCCATCGCGCTCGTGGACTTCTTTTTCTCTAATTTCCTAGAGCATCTCGCTTGGCAGAAGTCAAGCGCTTTATACAGTTAATTTCACTTTTTCGGGTTAAGTACATAAATGCACTTTTGCCCGATAGGTGAAAAGTCGGGTTCGGAGTTTACAACGCGATCAGCTCTAACATGAGCAAACGCGAGACCCGTTGCATTGTAAATGCTTGTTCTAATCTTGCCTGGGCTTCCCCCGGCCTTCGCTGCAGCTGGAAGCATTTGACCTCGGTGACCCCAGGTTTGGAACAGATCCGGGAGTTTTCCCATCAGCTTCAGGAAAAGCCATTAAATAATTATTCACTTTCCTTTCCCTCATCGAAGCGGGCGCGTGAGCAGAGCACGAGAGAGGAGAAGCATCAGTTTTGCACCCGTAGCAGGGTGGTAGCAACTATCGGTGCGGCAGGTACAGTGGCACCAGGTCCCAGGGGAGAGAGGGGCGCACTGTACCCTTCGACGGTGGTTTTTACTGTCCAACTGGGGATGTAGGGGAGTTTTCCTTGCGACACTGAGCAATACTACTGGTTGGAACATGAAGTTTTCTTTCTTAAACAGGACTACAAGTTCCAGAATGTAAAGAGAAATCTGGAATGAATTTGATGTTCGTGCATGACATTTTGAATTATGGAGCTCTAGAGCTGCGGGGCTAGTGCATGTAATGCGCAGGTGGTGGTGGGGTGCGGGGTGTGAAGTGTCGGTTTACAAATAAATTTTTTCAAAAGCCATTTTGCCATAAAACATTCCCTGTAGCTCCTTCTAGCACTGTCTGGAGACAACCCCTTCAGGCATTACCTGCAGCACGATACAGGACTTGCCAAGTAGGCCTGGCACATCTCTTAAGGCTAGGAACAAGCCGTGCACCCAGGCCGGGGTTTCCTCTCACAAACTGATGCATTCTGAGATTGTAAGTTTTTTCTTTGGTTCAGTTTTACTAACAGGGGAAACACACCTGGCACTGATTTTACAGGTAAATCGCAGCACTGGATAAATAAAGTCCTCCTCCCATTAGCAATACAGCAACCCTGCAAACAGGACTTCCTCCCGAAACCTTTCTTGTAGCAGGCTGCTACAGCCCTCACCTGTAGCCCAATGCATACCTCCTCGATGACAGCTCTCCAGCTCCTGTCTTCTGTATAACACATCACTACTCAGTGATGGCCTGTCCAGATGGTGCCGGTAGCCTGAGACCGCAATGTTCAATAGAAACGCCTCGTCCTCATCTATCTATATACCTGCAGGGGCAAATGTGCCATCACTGTGTGGACAGCAGTGCCAGACTGTACCCTCCTCAGTAATTAGGTGGTTATTTATGGGAAATTGGCATAGGGCAATGCCCCAAGTCTTCTTGCTGTGCTGCCCTATGCCAATGTGAAATGGGCAGGAATGTACGGTACATAAATGCATACGTATTTATGCAATGCGGTGCATTCCTGTTCTTTCCCCCTGCTCTGGCACACAGTTGGCTGCCTAGCATCAATGCATGCCCATTGCACCATGGTTCATGAGAGTCTGTGTTGCATGCAGGATTGTTTTTGTGCAGGAAGGGACACCCTTTCCAGGGAGAAATTTTCCTCTTTCTTTGTGTGCTGCAAAATGCAGCACACCTGGAAAGAGGGAAGAAACAGTAGAAATAAAAAGATTTCTCCTGCTTCTGCCTGCCCTGGGAAGGTGTAAGGGTTTGACGCTGCAGCAGGTTTACGTGATTAAGTAAATCTGGGGCAGCGTCAAAATCTATGGGTGTTGTGTGGGAAAACCCATCGCAATGCCCATAGAACGCATCCCAGGTGGAGAGTAAGGTAACGCAGCAGTCCAGCTGCCTTCCCTTACTCCATATCTATGAGGCCATTTAAAGCGACGCAAAGTGGCTTTGTGTGGCCTAAAGATATGGTTGATACTCGGGTGGCGCAAGCCTCTCATAAATATGCCCCTTAACTTTAAAAAAAATAACTGCCAGGGACAATGTCAGAAGAGCACTGCAGCTTGTACCACCCATTGACCCACTAGCACTGTCAATGACAGCACCATCACAACTAACCATCACACTCATACAAGTGTGACGGTTCAAACCGTAAGTGTACATTAAAAGCGACTAATATTTGCCACCCAAGCTATTTTATAGCTTTGAGTGGCAGATATTAGTGATTTGAATGCATATTTAATTATTAAACAATTGTTGTTGTGCTCCTTACAAAATTAGATAAACAGCACCACCGTGTGGCAGGCTGTTATTATAGGTGATGTTGACAATAAACTGCTGGTGCCGAGTACCGGAAACCACAGGCTCAAATTAAATACTGCCTCACTTTTTTTCCCTGAGCTGTTGTAGTGTTTTTCTCTTAATGAACAGGACAAACTCCAAGTATACTGAGGGTGCTTTATAAATTCACCTACTAACGCTTTTTGGATAGGCCCTGATTGCCTGACTTTTTTACCCTTCAAGAGTCAAGGGTACAAAGAGAGTTTCAGTTAGCCACCATCTTGGGAGGTAATATTGCCCGCAGTCACAAGTAAATAACAGTATGCAACATGGAAACTTCCCAGTAACTGCTTTGGACCCAGGACTCAGAGAAAAAGACCTCACAATAATGCTGCTTTGACCTAGCTTCTTCAGCACAAGCCAGAAAAATAATACAGCACTGGTCAGCAATAACCTCTCCAACACTCTTCTGTAAGGTGAGACAGCACTGCTGTGAAAGGCAATCTCCCCGGCACTCACCTGTAGCATCATCAAATTCTGGTCCAAGAGACCAACTCTCTGGCCCTAGACTTAAGTACCAAATGCCGCTGGTTGAAGACAACAAACCATTTCCTCACATATAGCACCATGGAACTGTGTTGGGATACAACCTCTCCAGCATGTACCCGTAACGTAAGATAGAACTCAAAGACCCTCTTCGCCACTCATGTGTAGCATTATAAGATTCTGATTTAAGAAACCAACTCTCCAGACCTAGACTTAAGTACCAAATGCCTCTGGTCGAAGACAGCAAATATATTCCTCACATGTAGCACCATGTGCCAGCGCTGGGATACAGCCTCTCCAGCACATACCTGTAACTTAAGAGAGCAACAACAGAACCTCCTCAGCACTCATCTGTAGCATCATAAGGTTCTGGTCTAAGAAACCAACTTTCCAGCCCTAGACGTAAATACCATATGCCTCTGGTCCAAGACAACACTGTTCATCACGTGTACTGCCATGCAGGGGTGATGATATACAACCTCTCCAGCATGTACCTGTAACTTAAGACAGCACCAACAGAATATCTCCAGCACTCTTCTCTAAAACACTGGTCTGTGAGACCAACTCTCTAGCGCTGGCCTTAAGTATCATAAGTCTCTGCTCCAAGACAACAACCCTGTTGCTCACATGTAGCATCCTGCAACAGTGCTGGGATACAGCCTCCTCAGCATGTACCTGTTACTTAAGACAGCACAGACAGAACTTCTCCAGCACTCATCTGTAGCATCATAAGACACTGGTCCAAGAGACCAACTTTCTAGCCCTAGCTAGAAGTGTCATATACCTCTGCTCCAAGACAACAAACCTGTTCTTCACATCTAGCACCATGCAACAGTGCTAGGATACAATCTCTCCACAGGCACCTGTCACTTAGGGCGGCACTGGTCCAAAAGAACCTCTCCAGCACACGCCTGTAGCATCATAAGACACTAGTTTAAGAGGTCAACTCTCCAGCCCCAGCCTTAAGTATCACATACCTATGTTCCAAGACACAAACACCATTGCTTGCATGTAGCACTATGCAACAGTGCTGGGCTGCAACCTCTCCAGCATGTACTTTTAACTTAAGAGAACACTGACAGAACTTTTCCAACACTCACCTGTAGCATCATAAGACATTGACCTGTGAGAACAACTCTCTACCATTAACCTTAAAATCATATGCCCCTGCTCCAAGATAACAACCCCATTCCTCATGTGTACCACCATGCAAGGGTGCTGGGATAGACCCTCCCCTGCATATACTTGTAACTTAAGACAACCCTGCTCTGTCAGTACCTTTCCAACACTCACTTGTAATGTAATACGGTATGGCTTTGAGGGACTACCTATCTAGGTTTCACCTTTAGCATAATACAGTGGTGTTTGAATCCAGCTCTCCACCTCCCAGGTGCTTCATGACACAACACAGGTCATATAAGAATAGAATATGTCCATCCCTAACTTGACACAGCCTCCCCATGTCATGTCCCCTGCTGGATACATCATTGACCAGAGAGATTCTCACTCCAAAGTTCATGGTAAAGGTGATAGAGCTCTGCTTTGAAAGGCTATTTAGTTGTTGCACTTAACATGATGCATCACAACTCTCTGGTATCTTCTGTAGTGCATGTCTGTAGCATGATGCCACATTTCTACAAGATAGCAAATCAAGCACTACTTTGTCAGATGACTCAGCCCTGCTAACAGACAGCCTTTCTAGGACAGTGGTCTGTCAGCTCTTCTAGCAATCTTTTGGACTCTGGACAATGGTTTGAGTCAACCCTGCTAACAGACAATCTAGCCTGTCAGCCTCGTTAAAAGACAATAGTTTGGGCCCTAGCCTGAAGCAAGACACAGACCTGTCAAAAATCCAGAGAATCCAAAACTATGAAGATTGAGTGTTTTTCAGTTTGGAACAACATTATCATGTCACAGTGGTGCTGAAATCACTCCACTGTCTCCTTGTAAAAGTAATATCGAAGGTTAAAACCCTTTGCCTCATACACAAGTTGCTCCATGGTGATCAACCAAAGCGAATCATGAAAGCGCAGGTCCACTAGATATCAACCAGAATTCTCATTCTGCTAACTGCTGCGTATTGCCGACCTTAACGATTAGATACAAGAGATTTGGTGGTCGATCCATCCATGTTCAAGGCTTCTCCATGTTGGATTCCTTCCATTTACAGCAGAGAATGGAAAATGACTCTCTTATTTAGAAGATCATTAAAACTCAAATATTCATCTTGAATTAGGATAATGCAGACTTATTTTCAAACAGGCCTTTCAGACACTTGACTAGTTTCTCCTTCTACAGGCAAGGCTTTTTTGCACTCTTGATCTTCTTCAAAGCTTTGTCATTGTTTGGGGCATATTCGATGGCTGGTGCCCACTGGAGGTCTCCATCTTTGCTGACCGACTGACTTGTTTTACACCACCAGGTTTCTGTAGTTGACCTGTCCTTCTGAGTCATGAGAGTAGTGTGTCACAAAACACCCAACTAAAATAAAACTTTGACTATGTGTGATGACGGGCTATGAAAGCCCTACAACCCATGTTCATGAGCTCATGGGAACAACAGTGCAAGTCTTAGCATTTGTATGGATGCTAGAAAAAAATAAGAACTGGTTCACATTAGAGGGCTTTAAATGAGTACTGTCAGATGTGCTAAAAAAAGGATCAGTGCATGCACACATTGTGGCAGTGTTATTAGAGAAGGTTATGGTCACCCTTGAAGACCAAATAGGCATTGATGGCCATAAACTGCTATAAGATTAAATGAAGTATCCTTTAGGGTATATCTTAATTTAATGGAAGCTCCAGGGAAACAGCTTCCCCTGCAGGGATATGCTCAATTTCAATCTATTTAGTAACATTCTGAAGGTACTAATTGGTTTTGAGGGCCTAGCGGTGGAAATCATAGCTTAGAAAAAGTTCTGAACTGTTCCTGGATGCCACCAACTTTGAATGTGTGATTTCTTGAATGTTGTGATATAAGCTTTATATCAGAGCTTCAAGCCACTCACTCAGGCATCCCAATTTATCCTGAGGTCCATCTATGTAACATCTCCGAGCTTTTCCAGAGAAAGGCTTCACCTCCACTATGCCTCAAAACTAAAGAAAATCCTCAGAGTCCTAATTATTTTAGAGGTGCTGATGGTTTTCATGGATTAACATCCTGATGTGAAGCCCGGCTGAGGGTGGCTTAAGGACACAGCTCTCTCCTAGTTTGAATTCTTTCTTTCTGGTCAGTTTCAAACTGGGATCCTGATGTAGGTCCTGGCGGAGGCGCATAGTCCACGCGACGGGTATTCCGTCCGACGTATCACAACTCGCATTATATCCTATGGGGGTCGTACTACGGAAGGATATCTGCCACATTTGTGACGGAGTATTCCATCTGCCAGGATCTAAGTCACGCCCTTGGTCAATATGCTTCTAAGTGGGCATCCATAACTTTTGCCTGCATGGACCGGTGGCATCATTGCCATTGTTTTAAAGGGTCATATGCGCCCCATGATTTTACTCAAATCCTGGAAACCCGCTTTTTATAATTGTGCTGAGGATACTTAGTAACAAAGCTAATTCCAACTACAGGAGAAAATGGAAAGTCTTTCACTTCTTGCTGGTAGAAGATGAGATGTAAATGTGTGAAAGATAATTGAAACTAATCATAGTTCAATTCTGATACCTTTTGGTGGAATGATATATCACCCAGGCCCAGTGAATGATATACCACCCAGCCTCAGTGAATGATCCATCACCCAGCCCCAGTGTCTCCCGAGTCCAAACAGTGTGTGCCCGTTTCGAGATTCTGCACCTGCAGAGTCCGGGCCTGCCTGCTGTCACTCGGGTCCGTGACTGCCTGCTGTCACTCGGGTCTGGTAATGCTTGCTGTCACTCGGGTCCGTGACTGCCTGCTGTCACTCGGGTCCGTGACTGCCGGATGTCACTCGGGTCCGTGACTGTCTGCTGTCACTGGGGTCTGGTAATGCTTGCTGTCACTCGGGTCCGTGACTGTCTGCTGTCACTCGGGTCCGTGACTGCCTGCTGTCACTCGGGTCCGTGACTGCCTGCTGTCACTCGGGCCCGTGACTGCCTGCTGTCACTCGGGCCCGTGACTGCCTGCTGTCACTCGGGTCTGGTAATGCTTGCTGTCACTCGGGTCCGTGACTGTCTGCTGTCACTGGGGTCTGGTAATGCTTGCTGTCACTCGGGTCCGTGACTGTCTGCTGTCACTCGGGTCCGTGACTGCCTGCTGTCACTCGGGTCCGTGACTGCCTGCTGTCACTCGGGCCCGTGACTGCCTGCTGTCACTCGGGTCTGGTAATGCTTGCTGTCACTCGGGTCCGTGACTGTCTGCTGTCACTCGGGTCCGTGACTGCCTGCTGTCACTCGGGTCCGTGACTGCCTGCTGTCACTCGGGCCCGTGACTGCCTGCTGTCACTCTGGTCTGGGAATGCCTGCTGTCACTCGGGCCCGTGACTGCCTGCTGTCACTGGGGTCTGGTAATGCTTGCTGTCACTCGGGTCTGTGACTGCCTGCTGTCACTCGGGCCCGTGACTGCCGGATGTCACTCGGGTCCGTGACTGTCTGCTGTCACTGGGGTCTGGTAATGCTTGCTGTCACTTGGGTCCAGGACTGCCTGCTGTCACTCGGGTCCAGGACTGCTTGCTGTCACTTGGGTCCAGGACTGCCTGCTGTCACTTGCGTCCGTGACTGCCTGCTGTCACTCTGGTCTGGGAATGCCTGCTGTCACTCGGGTCCGTGACTGCCTGCTGTCACTCTGGTCTGGGAATGCCTGCTGTCACTTGCGTCCGTGACTGCCTGCTGTCACTCTGGTCTGGGAATGCCTGCTGTCACTCGGGTCCGTGACTGCCTGCTGTCACTCGGGTCCGTGACTGCCTGCTGTCACTCGGGTCCGTGACTGCCGGATGTCACTCGGGTCCGTGACTGCCGGATGTCACTCGGGTCCGTGACTGCCTGCTGTCACTGGGGTCTGGTAATGCCTGCAGTCACTTGCGTCCGTGACTGTCTGCTGTCACTCTGGTCTGGGAATCCCTGCTGTCACTGGTGTTCCAGGACTGCTTGTAGTCACTCGGATCTGGGACTGCATGCTGTCACTTGTGTCCAAGGCTGCCTGCTGTCACTTGGGTCCGTGACTGCGTGCTGTCACTTGGGTCCAAGATTGCCTGCTAGAACTCAGATCCAGGAATGCCTGCTGTTGCTTGGGTCTAGGACTGTCTGCTGTCACTTGGGTCCAAGATTGTCTGCTGTCACTTGGGTCTGGGAATGGCTGCTGTCATTGGTGTTCTAGGTCTGTTTGCTGTTACTTGGGTCCCGGACTGCCTGCTGTCACTTGGGTCTGGGAATGCCTGCTGTCACTTGGGCCCGTGGCTGCGACCCCTGCTGTCACTTTGGTCTGGGAGTGCCTGCTGTCCACTCGGGTCCGTGACTGCCTGCTGTCACTCTGGTATGGGAATGCCTGCTGTCACTGGTGTTCCAGGACTGCTTGTAGTCACTCGGATGTGGGACTGCATGCTGTCACTTGGGTTCAAGATTGACTGCTGTCACTCGGGTCCGGGACTGCATGCTGTCACTTGTGTCCAAGGCTGCCTGCTGTCACTTGGGTCCGTGACTGCCTGCTGTCACTTGGGTCCAAGATTGCCTGTTGTCACTTGGGTCCAAGATTGCCTGCTAGAACTCAGATCCAGGAATGCCTGCTGTCGCTTGGGTCTAGGACTGTCTGCTGTCACTTGGGTCCAAGATTGTCTGCTGTCACTTGGGTCTGGGAATGGCTGCTGTCATTGGTGTTCTAGGTCTGTTTACTGTTACTTGGGTCCCGGACTGCCTCCTGTCACTTGGGTCTGGGAATGCCTGCTGTCACTTGGGCCCGTGGCTGTGACCTCTGCTGTCACTTTGGTCTGCGAGTGCCTGCTGTCCACTCAGGTCCATGACTGCCTGCTGTCACTCGGATCTGGGACTGTATGCTGTCACTTGTGTCCAAGGCTACCTGCTGTCACTCAGATCTGTGACTGCCTTCTGTCACTTGGGTCCAAGATTGCCTGCTGGCACTCAGAACTAGGAATGCCTGCTGTCGCTTAGGTCTGGGACTGCCGGCTGTCACTTGGGTCCAAGATTGTCTGCTGTCACTTGGATCTGGGAATGCCTGCTGTCACTGGTGTTCTGGGTCTGTTTGCTGTTACTTGGGTGCAGGACTGCCTGCTGTCATTTGGGTCTGGGACTGCCTGCTGTCACTCGGGTCCAGGACTGCCTGCTGTCACTTGGGTCAGGGAATGCCTGTTGACACTCAGGTCCGGGACTTCCTTTTATCACTCAGGTCCAGGACAGCCTGCTGTTATTTGGGTCTGGGACTGCCTGCCGTCATTTGGGTCTGGGAATGCCTACTGTCACTTGTTTCCAGGGACTGCGTGATGTCCCCTGGGCCTGAGATTGCCTGCTGTCACTAGTATTTTGGGTCTGTTTGCTGTTACTTGGGTCCCGGACTGCCTGGTGTCACTTGGGTCTGAGAATGCCTGCTGTCACTTGGGTCCGTGACTGCGACCCCTGCTGTCACTTTGGTCTGGGAGTGCCTGCTGCCACTCAGGTCAGTGACTGCCTGCTGTCACTCTGGTCTGGGAATGCCTGCTGTCACTGGTGTTCCAGGACTGCTTGCTGTCACTCGGATCTGCGACTGTATGCTGTCATTAGGGTCCAAGATTGCCTGCTGTCATTTAGGTCCAAGATTGCCTGCAGTGACTCGGGTCTGGGACTGCATGCTGTCACTTGGGTCCAAGATTGCCTGCTGTCACTCAGGTCCATAACTGCATGCTGTCACTTGGGTCCAATATTGCCTGCTGTTATTCGGGTCCGGGACTGCATGCTGTCACTTGGGTCCAAGATTGCCTACTTTCACTCTGGTCTGGGAATGTCTGCTGTCACTGGTGTTCTGGGTTCGTTTGCTGTCACTTGGGTCTGGGACTGCCTGCTGTCACTCGGGTCCAGGACTGCCTGCTGTCATTTGGGTCAGGGAATGCCTGCTGACACTCAGGTCCGGGACTTCCTTCTATCACTCAGGTCCAGGACAGCCTGCTCTTATTTGGGTCCGGGACTGCACGCTGTCACTTGGGTCTGGGACTGCCTGCCGTCATTTGGGTCTGGGAATGCCTACTGTCACTTGTTTCCAGGGACTGCGTGATGTCCCTTGGGTCCATGACTGCCTGCTGTCACTTGGGTCCAAGATTGCCTGCTAGCACTCAGATCCGGGAATGCCTTCTGTCGCTTGGGTCCGGGACTGCCGGCTGTCACTTGGGTGCAAGATTGTCTGCTGTCCCTTGGGTCTGGGAATGCCTGCTGTCACTGGTGTTCTGGGTCTGTTTGCTGTCACTTGGGTCTGGGACTGCCTGCTGTCACTCAGGTCCAGGACTGCCTGCTGTCACGTGGGTTAGGGAATGCCTGTTGACACTCAGGTCTGGGACTTCCTTCTATCACTCAGGTCCAGGACAGCCTGCTGTTATTTGGGTCCGGGACTGCACGCTGTCACTTGGGTCTGGGACTGCCTGCTGTCACTTGGGTCAGGGAATGCCTGTTGACACTCAGGTCTGGGACTTCCTTCTATCACTCAGGTCCAGGACAGCCTGCTGTCACTTGGGTCTGGAACTGCCTGCCGTCATTTGGGTCTGGGAATGCCTACTGTCACTTGTTTTCCGGGACTGCATGATGTCACTTAGGTCTCAGATTGCCAGCTGTCACTGCTATTCTGGGTCTGTTTGCTGTTACTTGGGTCCCGGACTGTCTGCTGTCACTTGGGTCTGGGAATGCCTGCTGTCACTTGGGTCTGGGAATGCCTGCTGTCACTGGTGTTTTGGGTCAGTTTGCTGTTACTTGGGTCCGGGACTGCATGATGTCACTTGGGTCCAAGATTGTCTGCTGTCACTTGGATCTGGGAATGCCTGCTGTCACTGGTGTTCTGGGTCTGTTTGCTGTTACTTGGGTGCAGGACTGCCTGCTGTCATTTGGGTCTGGGACTGCCTGCTGTCACTCGGGTCCAGGACTGCCTGCTGTCACTTGGGTCAGGGAATGCCTGTTGACACTCAGGTCCGGGACTTCCTTTTATCACTCAGGTCCAGGACAGCCTGCTGTTATTTGGGTCTGGGACTGCCTGCCGTCATTTGGGTCTGGGAATGCCTACTGTCACTTGTTTCCAGGGACTGCGTGATGTCCCCTGGGCCCGAGCTTGCCTGCTGTCACTAGTATTTTGGGTCTGTTTGCTGTTACTTGGGTCCCGGACTGCCTGGTGTCACTTGGGTCTGAGAATGCCTGCTGTCACTTGGGTCCGTGACTGCGACCCCTGCTGTCACTTTGGTCTGGGAGTGCCTGCTGCCACTCAGGTCAGTGACTGCCTGCTGTCACTCTGGTCTGGGAATGCCTGCTGTCACTGGTGTTCCAGGACTGCTTGCTGTCACTCGGATCTGCGACTGTATGCTGTCATTAGGGTCCAAGATTGCCTGCTGTCATTTAGGTCCAAGATTGCCTGCAGTTACTCGGGTCCGGGACTGCATGCTGTCACTTGGGTCCAAGATTGCCTGCTGTCACTCAGGTCCATGACTGCATGCTGTCACTTGGGTCCAATATTGCCTGCTGTTAATCGGGTCCGGGACTGCATGCTGTCACTTGGGTCCAAGATTGCCTGCTTTCACTCTGGTCTGGGAATGTCTGCTGTCACTGGTGTTCTGGGTTCGTTTGCTGTCACTTGGGTCTGGGACTGCCTGCTGTCACTCGGGTCCAGGACTGCCTGCTGTCACTCGGGTCAGGGAATGCCTGCTGACACTCAGGTCCGGGACTTCCTTCTATCACTCAGGTCCAGGACAGCCTGCTCTTATTTGGGTCCGGGACTGCACGCTGTCACTTGGGTCTGGGACTGCCTGCCGTCATTTGGGTCTGGGAATGCCTACTGTCACTTGTTTCCAGGGACTGCGTGATGTCCCTTGGGTCCATGACTGCCTGCTGTCACTTGGGTCCAAGATTGCCTGCTAGCACTCAGATCCGGGAATGCCTTCTGTCGCTTGGGTCCGGGACTGCCGGCTGTCACTTGGGTGCAAGATTGTCTGCGGTCCCTTGGGTCTGGGAATGCCTGCTGTCACTGGTGTTCTGGGTCTGTTTGCTGTCACTTGGGTCTGGGACTGCCTGCTGTCACTCAGGTCCAGGACTGCCTGCTGTCACGTGGGTTAGGGAATGCCTGTTGACACTCAGGTCTGGGACTTCCTTCTATCACTCAGGTCCAGGACAGCCTGCTGTTATTTGGGTCCGGGACTGCACGCTGTCACTTGGGTCTGGGACTGCCTGTTGTCACTTGGGTCAGGGAATGCCTGCTGACACTCAGGTCTGGGACTTCCTTCTATCACTCAGGTCCAGGACAGCCTGCTGTCACTTGGGTCTGGAACTGCCTGCCGTCATTTGGGTCTGGGAATGCCTACTGTCACTTGTTTTCCGGGACTGCATGATGTCACTTAGGTCTCAGATTGCCAGCTGTCACTGCTATTCTGGGTCTGTTTGCTGTTACTTGGATCCCGGACTGTCTGCTGTCACTTGGGTCTGGGAATGCCTGCTGTCACTTGGGTCTGGGAATGCCTGCTGTCATTGGTGTTTTGGGTCAGTTTGCTGTTACTTGGGTCCGGGACTGCATGATGTCATTTGGGTCCAGGACTGCCTGCTGTCACTTGGGTCTGGGAATGCCTGCTGTCACTCAGGTCCGTGACTGCCTTCTGTCACTGGTGTTCCAGGACTGCTTGCCGTCACTCGGATCTGGGACTGCATGCTGTCACTTGGGTCCAAGATTGTCTGCTGTCACTTGGGTCCAAGATTCCCTGATGTCACTCTGGTCTGGGAATGCCTGCTGTCCCTGGTGTTCCAGGACTGTTTGCTGTCACTTGGGTCCAAGATTGCCTGCTGTCACTTCGGTCTAGGAATGCCTGCTGTCACTGGTGTTCTGGGTCTGTTTGCTGTTACTTGGGTCCGGGACTGCCTGTTGTCACTTGGGTGTGGGACTGCCTGCTGCCACTCAGGTCCAGGACTGCCTGCTGTCACTCAGGTCCAGGACTGCCTGCTGTCACTCAGGTCCAGGACTGCCTGCTGTTACTTGGGTCTGGGACTGCCTGCTGTCACTCATGTCCAGGACTGCCTGCTGTCACTCTGGTCTGGGACTGCCTGCTGTCACTTGGGTCCGGCACTGCCTGCTGTCACTCGAGTTCGGGGCTGCCTGCTGTCACTTAGGTCAGGGAATGCCTGTTGACACTCAGGTCCGGGACTTCCTTCTATCACTCAGGTCTAGGACAGCCTGCCGTCATTTGGGTCTGGGACTGCCTGCTGTCACTTGTTTTCCGGGACTGCGTGAAGTCACTTAGGTCCGGGATTGCCTGCTGTCACACTGTTCCGGCACTACCTGCTGTCACTCGGGTACGGCTGTCACTCAGGTCCGAGATGGTGTGCTGCAATAGCAGATATAAACTTTCTGACCGGCTTTATTCACGACGAAAATAAATTAGCTGCTATGATGTCAAGAATGAAATAGGAGACTGAATAAAGTAACGACACAGGCCATTAAAAAAAAGTTTATAGATGTTAATATTAAAGAAACTTATTTTTATAGAGTTTTTTTCAGACAAAAAAATTATTTAAAAAAAACAAATGAAACATTATATAGAGCATTTACATACTTAATTGTTAGATCATACTTCGAGCAAGCATTTCTTAGAACTCTGTGCATGTTGCTTGTAAAGAGAGAAACCTTTTTTTCAGGGTGCCTTCCCATCCTGTGTTCACTAAATAGACTGTGCAACTTCCAAGAAGGTGAAATGATACACTAGAGTAGGCTTAACGATTGCAAGATTCATTCATTTACCACTTGAAAGGATAGAAAGGGTTAATTTTGCACAATCTCTTCCTTTAAGCAGGATATATGGTATAGATTATTGATTGGGCAGGACAATAAAAGCTAACAATTATGGGGCATATTTATACTCTGTTTGCGCCGAATGTGCGTCAAAAAGTTTGATGCACATTCGGCGCAAACCTTGCACCACATTTATACTATGACACCGACTCCGCAAACGTCAAAATTCCTCAGTGTGCGTCATTTTCTGGATGCTGGAAACCGCCATGCAAGACATGCAAGGTAGGCGTTCCCGTCCAAAATATGAATTTAAGGCCTGTGCGCCTTATTTATACTCCTGTGTCATTTTGAAGCACAGGAGGCGGTGGGCCTTAAAAAATGGCACCCAGCCTGCTGTGCGCTGTTTTTTAACGCCTGGGTGAGAGCAGGCGTTAAGGGACCTGTGGGCTCTTGTCCATGGTCTCTGACCATGATAGCAGTCCACAGGTGCCCCTCCCCGCCCCAGGGACACCCCCCACCTACCCCTGGAGGACACCCATGGATGGGGGGACCCAACCCAGGTAAGTACAGGTAAGTTGAGGTAAGTATTTTTTTTCATTTGTTTTAGTGGCATAGGGGGGCTTAACTTGGGCCCCCCTACATGCCACTGTGCCCAATGGCCATGCTCAGGGGACAGAAGTCCCCTGGGCATGGCCATTGGGCAGGGGGGCATGACTCCTGTCTTTGCTAAGACAGGAGTCATTTCCATGGGGGTTGTGCGTCAAAAAATGGCGCAAGTCCGGTTAGAGCCATGATTTTTTACTCTAACCTGACTTGCACCATTTTTTGACGCACAACCCCCTTTTCCCCTATGCCGGCGCTGCCTGGTTAGAGTCTTTTTTTTTTTACTCTGACGAGCCCGCAGCGACAGCTAACGTCAATCCATAAATAAGGCGCCCGCCTTGCGCACTGGAATCACGTTAGCCGGCAGTACATTTTTTTACACAAACCAGCGCTGGGGCTGGTTTGTGTCAAAAAGTATAAATATGGGCCTATGTTTTTAAACTATGATTTTATTATATATCTAGTCAATAAGAATTGCAGACAGTGGTTGCCAAGTTTTAGGGCCATAATTATACTCTGTTTGCGCCGGAATTGCGTCGTTTTTTTTTACGCAAATTCAACGCAAAACAAACTCCATATTTATACTTTGGCGTTAGAGGCGTCTAGCGCCAAAGTTCATGGAGTTTGCGTCATTTTTTAGCGTGGACACCTACCTTGCGTTAATGATATGCAAGGTAGGCGTTCCCGTCTAAAAAATGACTCCGAGGCATGTGCGCCGTATTTACACTCCCGTGCACAAATGACGCACTGGAGTGGGCGGGTCAAAAAAAATGACGTCTAGCCGCGTTAGCGTCATTTTTTAACGCCTGCTCAGGGCAGGCGTTAAGGGACCTGTGGGCTCGGAAGGAGCCCAGAGGTGCCCTCCCATGCCCCCAGGGACACCCCCTGCCACCCTTGCCCACCCCAGGAGGACGCCCAAGGATGGAGGGACCCACCCCTGGGACATTAAGGTAAGTGCTGGTAAGTATTTTTTTTTTTTTTTGTGGCATAGGGGGGCCTGATTTGTGACCCCCTACATGCCACTATGCCCAATGACCATGCCCAGGGGACAAAAGTCCCCTGGGCATGGCCATTGGGCAAGGGGGCATGACTCCTGTCTTTGCTAAGACAGGAGTCATGTTAATGGCGTCTGGGCATCAAAAAAAAATTGCGCAAATCGGGTTGAGGCGATAATTTTGCCTCAGCCTGACTTGCCCCATTTTTTGACGCCCAAGCTCCATTTTCCCCTATGCCGGCGCTGCCTGGTGTGTGTCATTTTTTTTGACGCACACCACTCCGCAGCGCCGGCTAACGCCGGCTAACGTCATTGAATAAATACGGCGCCCGCATGGCGCTTCAGAATGGCGCTAGCCGGCGTTAAATTTTTTGACGCACAACTGCGTTGGCGCAGTTGTGCATCGAAAAGTATAAATATGGCCCTTAGTTTCTTTTCTTTATGCCCATCGGAATGTAATGCAAAGATTGAATTGTTTTCTTGCTGTAAATTAATTATAAAAATAAAGATTTATTTAAGAAAGTGTTGTGACGCAGCCAGGGAGGCTGCAGTTTTTTCAAAAGTGCATTAGTGCTGGATGCATCATAGTCTTTTTTTTAATTTTTAGCCATGCTGCACAGCTGTCACTCTGTTATACAGCACGGCTACAAAACATTGCCAAAGTCGGCAACGGCCATGGTGTACAGCATGAACAAAAGCCAAAGGTGAGCCTTATTGGCTTCACCAATGCTTGTTAGGACTCAACACCCCTGTGCTTTTGAGCAAATCATTTACTCACCCCATGCTTCAAAAAGGAAAAAAGTGACATCTTTCAAAAATATCTTGGCACATGAAAAAGGCAACTGCCCTTATGTCTTAGTAAAAATCCATTTGGAAGCAGATAACATCTTTTGTCATGATAAAAGCAGATAATATCTGTTTTCTCAATAACATCCATTATAAAAGGACAAAGAGGCTACTATGAAGAGTGTGTGGCACAGTGACACATAGCCACAAATAGCAAGAGGTTCAGCAAGGGCAACAGGGAAGAAATAAAAAATAAAAGGACTAGCTCATTCGCAGCACGGTCACTGAAAGGAGGGACAGCAATAGAGCTGGAGCAATCAGCACTTGGCCCATGCTCCAGCCAAAACGAATGGAAGTGAAGCCAGCACTCAACAGCCAATTAGAAGGCAGCAAATGAGAGTGACAATGAAGCCAATGAAAGTCAACCAATGGGAGGGGTACAAGCTCCTGCTTGTATACAATATCTCTAGCAAGCTAGAACGCATGTGCTGTCACAGGCGAGACCTAAAAAGTCTCTTTTTATATGCCGGACACTCAGTTGTACAGATCAGATGAATTCTCTGCATGTGGTGACAGTGCTCTCTGCCACATTAGGCTTCTTAGCAGTCATAATTTGGGTCTGAAATGACTCAAAGATGAAAGGTCAGTCTGGAGGTGCTAAACGAACTAACCCCATGCCACCAAGACTACATATATACAGCCTTGGCTTTTTAGCACCACAGAACACTTTTTATGCTAGGCCCAAAAGTCTATGCTTACTGTGGAAAAGTCTAACTACATCTAGCAGCATGCAATGTGTTTTTGCACAAAATGGCAGAACTGGACAAAAGTGCTTGTCTTTATAAGCGTCCTGTGGTAACCCTGGGCATTTTACCTCTACTCCTGGCCTGGCGCACCCCTTACTCTCCAGTACCCGATTCTGAATTACTGACTCACGAAACCTTCAGTCCACATGTTCAGCATAAGGTTTTGTCATTTCTTGCAAGGTTCGCGTGTTTGTCGGTCATTTTGCAGTATTTGTGAAGGTCTGCTGGTCCTGCTGATTAATGATCTAGGTGCCCTGGGACCCCCGCAGTTACGAGCAAGGGGGGAGTGGTGGGGGCACATTAAAAAGGCCCATAAGCACTGAAATGAAACGACAGGGCCACTTCAGCTCACAGATTCGAACAGCTGTTCACGTTTAGCGACAGACCTTACAGGAAAAGCACAATTATTTATGGGGCAAAAGAGGGATAATTGCTAACATATTAGACCTTCAGCACTGCAGGCCCTTGGTAATGGAGCGCGTGAGCTGTGGCACGAGCAGAGCCGCGAATATCTCAAAGACGAGTACGGTGGCCCTTGAGGGGAAATTCCATGTGTACTGTGAGGTGGGGGTTACCTGCACCAAGAGGGCATCTCTCGCAAAGTTTGCGTTCTGTTTGGCTGCTGCTCGGGAGGGCCCTAGGTCTCTTCTGCGTAGGTTTCTCGCAGCGATATCTTAAGGATTTTGGGGGCTCTTGGACAAACGTATTCTGGGGGCCTCTACTCGGAACAGCTTTGAATTTATGATCAAATTCAAGTTCTTTCATGCCCACTTTGGCCAACAGGGCACAGGCACTCTTGTCCAAATTCTAAATGTATTTAGGTCCAATACTCAGGCACAGTGTTGTGGCAGCAGCTGCCTAATAATACTGCAAATAATATCTGTGACACCTTCCCATTTCACATATGTGAGGTCCTTCTTTCATCTAAATAAAATCTTTCTATGGATGTTACATGCAAGGAAGACGGTATTTCATACAACCTGTTTAAGAATTATTCAAGGTCATCGGGGTAAGACTCTTTGCACAACTGAGCTGGCTGTGTCAAGGGGCCCCCTGAAAGGCTGGGGCCCTGGACCAGAGCCCACTTAGCCCAGGCCTTAAAACGTCTCTGGTTCCTCGTGGTCTAGAAAGGCCACATGGATGACAGAGGGGCTGGAGCGGACGGTGCCCATTCAGTCACACCAAGGCCTGTCAGAACAGAACCACTAAGAGGGGTCCCTAAATGATGTATCTGTTTTCTCCAACTTGATAGAATAACGGAGTTCGAATGGAGGCCGCAGCTGGTGCACTCCGTATCTTCCGGAATGAGAGAAGAGGGGAAGGAAGTGGTGCACTCCCCTTTTACCAGAGTGTGCATGGAGGGGCAGGAGCTGGTGCACTCCACTGGTACTAGATTGTGTCTGTGGAGGGGGCAGGAGCTGGTGCACTCCGCTGGTACCAGAGTGTGTGTGGAGGGGCAGGAGTTGGTGCACTCCGCTGGTACCAGAGTGTGCATGGAGGGGCAGGAGCTGGTGCACTCCACTGGTACCAGAGTGTGCATGGAGGGGCAGGAGCTGGTGCACTCCACTGGTACTAGATTGTGTCTGGGGAGGGGGCAGGAGCTGGTGCACTCCGCTGGTACCAGAGTGTGCGTGGAGGGGCAGGAGTTGGTGCACTCCGCTGGTACCAGAGTGTGCGTGGAGGGGCAGGAGTTGGTGCACTCTGCTGGTACCAGAGTGTGTCTGGAGGGGCAGGAGTTGGTGCACTTCGCTGGTACCACAGTGTGTCCGGACGGGCAGGAGCTGGTGCACTCCACTGGTACCAGAGTGTGTCTGGAGGGGCAGGAGTTGGTGCACTCCACTGGTACCAGAGTGTGTCTGGAGGGGCAGGAGATGGTGCACTCCACTGGTACCAGAGTGTGTCTGGAGGGGCAGGAGATGGTGCACTCCACTGGTACCAGAGTGTGACATGAGGGGCAGGAGCTGGTGCACCCCACTGGTACCAGCGTGTGTCTGGAGGGGCAGTAGCTGGTGCACTCTGCTGATACAACAGTGTGCGTGGAGGGGCAGGAGTTGGTGCACTCCGCTGGTACCAGAGTGTGTCTGGAGGGGCAGGAGCTAGTGCACTCCACTGGTACCAAAGTGTGTCTGGAAGGGCAGGAGCTGGTGCACTCCACTGGTGCCAGATTGTGTCTGGGGAGGGGGCAGGAGCTGGTGCACTCCACTGGTACTAGAGTGTGTCTGGAGGAGGCAGGAGCTGGTGCACTCCACTGGTACCAGAGTGTGCATGGAGGGGCAGGAGTTGGTGCACTCCGCTGGTACCAGAGTGTGTCTGGAGGGGCAGGAGCTGGTGCACTCCACTGGTACTAGAGTGTGCATGGAGGGGCAGGAGTTGGTGCACTCCACTGGTACCAGAGTGTGGCTTGAGGGGTAGAAGTTGGTGCACACTACTGGTACCAGAGTGTGTCTGAAGGGCAGGAGATGGTGCACTCCACTGGTACCAGAGTATGTCTGAAGCGGCAGGAGCTGGTGCACTCCACTGGTACCAGAGTATGTCTGGAGGGGGCTGGAGCCGGTGCACTCCACTGGTACCAGAGTGTGACTTGAGAGGCAGGAGCTAGTGCACTCCACTGGTACCAGAGTGTAACATGAAGGGCAGGAGCTGGTGCACTCCACTGGTACCAGAGTGTGTCTGGAGGGCAGGAGTTGGTGCACTCCGCTGGTACTAGAATGTGCGTGGAGGGGCAGGAGCTGGTGCACTGCACTGGTACCAGAGTGTGCGTAGAGGGGCAGGGGTTGGTGCACTCCACTGGTACCAGAGTGTGTCTGGAGGGCAGGAGTTGGTGCACTCCGCTGGTACTAGAATGTGCGTGGAGGGGCAGGAGCTGGTGCACTCCACTGGTACCAGCGTATGTCTGGAGGGGCAGTAGCTGGTGCACTCCGCTGGTACCAGAGTGTGCGTGGAGGGGCAGAAGTTGGTGCGCTCCGCTGGTACCAGAGTGTGTCTGGAGGGGCAGGAGCTGGTGCACTCCACTGGTACCAGAGTGTGTCTGGAGGGCAGGAGATGGTGCACTCCACTGGTACCAGAGTGTGACATGAGGGGCAGGAGCTGGTGCAATCCACTGGTACCAGAGTGTGTCTGGAGGGGAAGGAACTGGTTCACTCTGCTGAATCCAGAGTGTGTCTGGAGGGCAGGAGATGGTGCACTCCGCTGGTACCAGAGTGTGCATGGAGGGGCAGGAGCTGGTGCACACCACTGGTACCAGAGTGTGCGTGGAGGGGCAGGAGTTGGTGCACTCCGCTGGTACCAGAGTGTGTCTGGAGGGGCAGGAGTTGGTTCGTTCGGCTGGTACCAGAGTGTAACATGAGGGGCAGGAGCTGGTGCAATCCACTGGTACCAGAGTGTGTCTGGAGGGGAAGGAACTGGTTCACTCTGCTGAATCCAGAGTGTGTCTGGAGGGCAGGAGATGGTGCACTCCACTAGTACTAGAGTGTGTTAGGAGTGGTCGGAGGTAGCGCACTCCACTGGTACCAGAGTGTGCGTGGAGGGGCAGGAGGCAGTGCACTCCACTGGTACTAGAGTGTGTTAGGAGTGGCAGGAGATGGTGCACTCCACTGGTACCAGAGTGTGCGTGGAGGGGCAGGAGGCAGTGCACTCCACTAGTACTGGAGTGTGTTAGGAGTGGTCGAAGGTAGTGCACTCCATGGGTACCAGAGTGTGTCTGGAGAGGCAGGAGCTAGTGCACGCCACCATTACTATAGTATGATTGATGGGGAACTCTTCGCTGATACCTGAATAAGACAGGAAAGGGAGCAGCTTGTGCCCTTCACCACTACTTGAGTGTGTATGGAGGGGGCAGGAGCTAGTGCACGTCCCTGCTAAAGACATGTGACGGGAAGGGTAGGGATTAACCCACTTAACCACTACTGGAGTGTATTTGAGGGGCAGGAGCCAGTACATTCCTCTACACATGAAGTGACAGGAGCTGGCACACTCCACTGCTATTGAAGTGGGATTGGAGGTGCAGGAGCTAGTGAACATCACCCTTACCAGAATGTGGCTGGATGGCCTGGAGCTTGTGAACTCTACCACTCCTGAAGTCTAACGGGAGGGGCAGGAGCTTGTGTACATCACTGATACAAGAGTGAGACCAGAGGGGCAGGAACTTGTGTCCTTCACCGATACTAGAATAAGACTCGAGGCAAAGTTGCTGGCGCACTCCACCACTCCCGGTGCATGACTGGAGGGGCAGGAGCTTGTCCTCTTCACTGATACCAGTGTAAGACTCGAGGGGATGCGTCCTTCCACTGTTACTGGAATGTAATTGGAGGGGCTTAGAATGGTGCACACCACCAAGCCTGCGACTTGGGCCGATAGCTCAGTTTAAGGCCTTTAACAACTGGTATTGCCCTCAACAAGGGTGTAAGGCTATAATATTATTTTAAATATAAACTACAATTATTTTGTATGTACTTAAATGTAGAGTTATAACATTGTAATTTAATTTTAACTAACTTTAAACTCCCTAAACTCCCTAAATCCCTAAATTTAAAATCCCTAAACTCTAAAAACACCGTTGTACTTCTATATGCTTGTTAGAAATGGGGTCTCTAATTTGCACCCGTCCAAGCAGGGACCCTCACTGTAGTCAGGGTAAGGGAGCCACACAGCTAAGATAACCCCTGCTCACCCACTTGGTAGCTTGGCTCAAGCTGTCAGGTTTATCTCAGAGGCAATGTGTAAAGTCTTTCTACACACACAGTGACACAGTGAAAACACCACAAAAGTACTCCACACTAGTTTAGAAAAATAGCCAACAATTATCTGACAAAAAAATACCAAAATAACAAAAATCCAACATAAACAAGCAAAGATACTAATTTTCAAAGATTCAACTTTAGTATAGCCCTTAGAAACACAATAGCTCCAACTGGAGCCATCACAACATCTTGACGGAGTCATTCCCAACAGTCCAACGCCACTCACGAGGGAGTTTTGGGCTGGTCACGGAGTCACACAGACCCCAGGTACAATACCTTTGAAAACCTTGAAACAAAGATGTTGCACGGAGTCGGGGAGGTGAGGGGTTGGTTCCTTACTGCTACCAGGGAGGTGAGGTGTTGGTTCTTTACTGCTAGGGAGGGGAGGGGATGCATCGGTTCCTTACCGTTGCAGGGGAGGTAAGGCGGTGTCAGTGGTGAGGCGTCGGTTCCTTATGATCCTGCAGGGCTGATGAATCCAGCAGTCAAGATGCGAGGCATCGACTTTGCGGTGTCACAATCACACCACAGTGCCACAGGTGCTGTGGTGGAGTCGGATGTCGCAGATGTCGGGGACACGACACTCAGGACTCCCACTGTGGCTGGACTTTGGAGACATGGCAGCGTCATCGGGTCTGTGTCATCGGTCACGGTCTTTGCACTCAGCAGGGCCCACAGCTCCGGTGCAGGCAGTGGTGCCAGTTCCGAAGTCACTCTGGAGTTGATGTACTTGGTTTCTTCTTGGTATCACCACTACTCACCTCTAAGGGCCCAATGACTAGATTTGGCATCACTTGGCAAGCCAGGACACTCAGCAAGAAAGCGCAGGTGCTGGCAGGTGAAGTCTTTGATGTCCCTGAGACTTCTAAGAGGAGGCATGCACAGTCCAAGCCCTTGGAGAACCTTTGCAAGCAGGATGTAGAAAGCAAAGTCAAGTCCTTTCACTCCCAGGACAGAAACAGCAAGCAGCAGGCCAACACAGCAAAGCAACAGGGAGAGTGGCAGTCTCTCCTACAGCATCTAGCTCTTCTTCCTGGCAGAATGTCCTCAGTCCAGAAGGATTCTAAAGTTGTGGGGTGAGGGGTCCAATACCTATACTCATTTCTGCCTTTGAAGTAGGCAAACTTCAAAGGAAAGTCTTTATAGTGCCTTTCCTGCCCTGGCCCCAGACGCTCTCCAGGGGGGTAGAGACTGCTTTGTGTAAGGATAGACACAGCCCTATTCAAGTGCAAGTGTCAGCTCCTCCCACCACTCTAGCCCAGGAAGACCCATCAGGATATGCAGGGCACACCCCAGCTCCAATTGTGTGACTGTCTAGAGTGAATTTACAAACAGCCCAACTGTCATCCTAACCCAGACGTGTATTCCACAGACAGGAAGAGGCACAGAAAGGTTAAGCAAGAAAATACCCACTTTCTAAAAGTGACATTTTCAAACTTACAATTTAAAAACCAACTTCACCAGAAGATGTATTTTTAAATTGTGAGTTCAGAGATCCCAAACTCCACATCTCTATCTGCTCCCAAATGGAAATTACACTTAAAAGATATCTCAAGGCAATCCCTGTGTTGACATATGGGAGGGATAGGCCTTGCAATAGTGAAGAACGAATTTAGCATTCACTATCAGGACATGTAAAACACACCAGTACATGTCCTACCTTTTAAATACCCTGCACCTTGCACAGGGAGCTGCCTTGGGCCTACCTTAGGGGTGACTTAAATGTAGTAAAAAGGGAAGGTTTGGGCCTGGAAAATGGGTGCACTTGCCAGGTCGAAATGGCAGTTTAAAACTGCACTCACAGACAGTACAGTGGCAGGTTTGAGACATGTTTACAGGACTACTTATGTGAGTGGCACAATCCGTGCTGCAGGCCCACTAGTAGCAGTTGATTTACAAGCCTTGGGCACACCTAGCGCACTTCACTAGGGGCTTACTAGTAAATCAAATATGCCAATCATGGATAAAACCTATTACGACTACAATTTAGACAGAGAGCACTTGCACTTTAGCACTGGTCAGCAGCGGCAAAGGGCCCAGAGTCCTAAAAGCCAGTAAAAACGGAATTCAGCACAGGATCAAAACAGGAGGCCAGAAGTCAAAAAGACAGGGGAAACCATGCCAAGAGCTGACAGGTCTAACAGCCCTACTCATCCCTGAACCCCCAAAACTCTGTATTACCCTAAACACTACTCATCTCTGAACCCTGAAAACTCCTCCCTACCCCTACACAATACTCATCGTTGCAACACAAGAACTCCTCACTACCCTGAAACACTACCCATCCCTGAACCCTGAAAACTCCTTACTCCTTCAAGAATCTTCCACTCTAAGAAAATGCTGCCAATATTGATGAATTTGAGTATGCCATGGGGCAACTGAAAGTGTGGTATAGTAAGAAAATCAATATAAGTGATGGAAAAAATATCAATTCTGATTCAAGTGCACAAAAAGAGGATGAGACAGTTGAACAGTATGTGTCACCACAAAAGCATTTGCAGTCTTTTGTGAATTTGAGACCCTTTTCTACTGTTCCTGTTGAAAGACTAAGTAATGATAGTAATAATGAAAACTAAGAGTAAAGAAGTTCAAATGAGGTTTGGGGAGGAAATAAAATGACCCTCAGTGCCACTGTTAACATTGACAAAGGAAATGAACAGTCTGAAAGATTTGTTTAAAAGATCAGAGGATTATCAGATGCTAGCAATCAATTCTATGAGAATGGAAACAGCATTTATGGTTAATGAAATGAGAAAACTTTAAAGGTAAAAACCCAACAGGATCAAAAAAAGGGAGAAGAGGACTTCAACCACATTTCATAGATGAGGAAGTTTCTTTTACCTGGGAAACTTTTAGGGTAACCTGTAGTGGGCAAAACCCGTAACTAATGCAAGAGTTGAGATGACTTTAGGAGAGTATTTAAAGCCTCCCCAGTAACCAACTTCAACTGTGTTACAAACTATGATAGTGATTCTAGACTCATACCCAATTTTGTTTTGTGAGTTTGTACAGCTAATATTAAAGGGGTGCAAGTGGGTGGAAGAGATGTTGTAATGATGGAGGATTCATGTGCTTGGATTAGTATTTTAGAGAAATCTTTAGCTATGGAAACATAAGGAGAAAGAAAATTGCAGCTGTGAATGTTCAACCTGGTGGCTACAATGTCGTAAATTTAACGCGTGGAGATTTTGCACAGATTTTAAGTTTTCAGGAAGAGTAACCAAGGATAAGACCAGTGTCATGGAGAAAGGTGGACCTATTGGTGGGTGGCCTCATCAAAAAGAGATAGGGATTTTTTTTCATCCAAATGCAAATTCACTGGTGTTTTCAGTTGATGAGAATGTTGATGATTAATAGAACATTTTGAGTCTTTCCCTTGGGTTTCTCTTGTGGTGATAATATTAAACAGCACAGGTAAATACAGATTATGTGTGGACCTGTACTTCCTTAACAATGAAATTTAGATTAACAGGCATCCCCTTCCTAAACTTTATGCTGGAGCCACGAAACTCTCCACACTTCATCTCACAAGTGCACATCACCAAGTGGAGTTGAAGGGAGTGTCTAAAGATATAACAGAGATAACAGTATTTTTAACACCAGAACAAATGTTTCAATGTTGTAGGAATCCTTTTGGCCTGCTATGCACCACAATGGTATTTCAGCACATAAAGAAGTAAACTTTAAAAGGGGTAATTGATGCATTGTAGCATTCTGGGATGACATTTGGATGTTTTGAAAAGATGTGCATGAGCATGATCAGAATTTGTTTGTAGCACTGAGTGAGTTGAAATAAAAGGGTTGACTTTGAAGTTAACAAAATGCAAATTCAAGTGTGGTGAAGTGGAATACGTAGGACATAGGATCACTAAAAAGGGAATTAAACCTAACAAGAATCATGTGCTTGTTATTTTAGAAGTGACATTTCCTCAAACCAAGGAACAATTACTACCATTCCTTGGGCCCAAGGAACGTAATGCAAAGTTTGTTGAGAATTATGTCATCAAAGTCGAGCATTTGCAATATTAACTGAAGAAAAAAAGAGGAACTTGTGTGGGAAGTGGAGCAGCAGCATGTTTTTGAGATGTTAAAGTGAGAGATGGCAATGGCTCCTTTTATGAAGTGCTCTGAGCGCGGTAAAGAGTGCGTGGTGGCAGCTGATGCAGCCTGTTGTGGTTTAGAGGTCACACCGTTACAGCTGAATGGTAAGAATGCGTGGCTGGTGGCCTGTGCCTCTCAGACTTTAGAGAATATGGGTGGAATTATTCCATTATTTTCTGAGATTTGTTAGACTGCATATGGACATCTGAGCACCTTGGGCAATTTTTGTAAGACACACGATTTGTGCTCAGAACAGACCACAAACCTGTGGTCAACATGCTGTCTCCAGTTGACGGAAGGTCCCTGTTGATGGAAGATCTGTGACACGTTTGGCTGCCAGGTTGCAATCTTAACAATTCGTTGTAGAGTGCGTACCTGGTATTACCAACATGCATACAGGATGTACATCTGTATTGCCACTGAAGCCTGCCCATGGTTTTGTGCAAGTTGGGGAGTGTGAGGTGGCCTTTACAAATGAAGGTGTGAATGTTTGGAATGGTGGTGGGATGTCAGTGGACTTGATATCAAAGGAAGTGTGGGTAAGAATGTGAATATGTGTTTTATGTTGAAGGACACAGTTAAGGTTTGGCCAGAGGAATGCAGGCTCAAGAGTGGCCTTGACTTTAATGAATTATTCAAGGAAAGGACAGATTAATGAGGCATTATGGCATATTGAACAGCGGAGATTGTAATTGTATTTATAATCCAAGATAACATTGTCCACAGGGCGCAGGGATATGAGGAGGAGAATTTTCAAGCTGGGACAAGAAGCATATTTAGGTATGTTGTGCACAAAAAGACAGCTGTGGGGTATTACTGCTGGCCAGAAATCGACAGGATGGTGAACGAACGGGTACATGGACTCAAAGGTCAGGTAGAAAGATTTAACACATTGGTGTGAGAGGCTATGCAGTTTGTGGTGAAAAGGGATGTACCGCCGAAGAACGCTGTTCAAGCTACTTTGCTTGAATTGTAGGATCACACTTAATTTTGTGAGTAGTTCTCTCCAACTGAGCTACTTGGAGATAGGAATCCAAATTCTAAGTAGATCCATGGGTGGCTTAGAAATGGAGAATGTCTGAAAAATCTGAGAATGTGTGGAGAGGTATAAGGAGAAGATGAGGAAGTATGTGAATAATACGAGAGGAAATCCTTCTGGTTATCATTTTAAAGTTAGCGAGTGGGCCCGGATTAGACTTTCTGTTGAGTTTGGACAAGAATTGTGTAGATGGTCTGATCGGTTCAAGGTTATAAAGTTTTTAAGCAAGGCAATGAGAGCGGAAGGAGGCAAAATCTGCTACGTGAGTAGTATTCCTGCTTGTTCCGATTTGTGTGAGAGAAGGATGAGGGACTGCGGTGTAATTGTTGGATTTTCTGGCTAGTGATGTCAGTCTGTTGGCAACTGGGTCTGGTGGCACTGGGGCCTAGCCTGGGTCTGTAGTGCTGGAAGGTGCCAGTGATCAAGAACCACAAGCTGGTATAGAGTTGAGTTCAGTGAGCATGCGAGGTGTATGCCCAACAGGTTTCGAGACTATATAAATTATTTTAATTTAAATTTCTGAATTTAACCTTATCATGCTGCCCACTACTATCATTCTTGCAGTTTCTTTGTGTTGATATTTCGTTTTTTTCTTTGATCCATTTGTTTTATTGTTGTTATTTTACAGGAGAAAGGCGTGTGCTACTGTCATGTGGGTATATATGTGTGGTGGTGATGGGTGAATGTTTTTAGGAGGTTTTGGATTCTGGAATACTGTGAATTCCATGGATTCTTGTAAGGTAAATTGTGACAGGTGTGGGAAGGGGATAGGTTGTTGGGTGAGGTGGATTACTGCACAGGTGGAGTGTTGTTTTCTGGTCCGCTCCTGTTTGTGGAATACATCTTCAGGTTTACCTTTTCTGAGTCCACGCTTCTTCAGGGGGGAGCCCAAGAGAGCTCCCCCTCCAGTCCTTCCCTTGGCAGTTTTGGGGCGAGAGTCATACAACACCATAATGTTCTCAGACTCAGTAGCACCACACTGAGTAACCAGGCACCCACCTCTTTAGCACAGGTAAGTGAAGAAAGTGACAGAGGTCAGCCTCTGGTCAACTCTACCTCATTCGAATACGGGTTCCACCATAGCTCAGGCGGAGTTCTGGTCTCCTTCCCAATGGAAGGGATACAGGTGCCTGTATGGGTAGCAGCCTGGGTGGCACTGGTCTTACATCAGATCGGTGCGGGCCTCACACTTTTGCTTACGGAAAGGGAAAGCGTTGTGCTTTCTGAGGTTTAACACATTCCAGACACAAGCAGAAGCACAACCATAGGAAGGTGCCTCTTTGCGGGTTTTACTAACTTGTTATACAACTGCAGAGTATTTATTTAACCAACATTCTATCTGAATTCATTGATATGTATTATCTGCCCCTTTGCATGCCACGGCTGGGCAGTCTTGAACCCCCCTCATGCTCCTTTAATTCACTCAATTTCAGTCCTGCAGGTCCCTGCTTCATTTTGTTTCGCTTCCTCCTTACCCTGGTGTGTTTTTCTCTGTATCTTGCTCTCAGTAAATGTTCAAAGAAATAAAGTATAAATGATGGTTCCCAAAAATGATTACCGGTGCCCCCAACCGGCAACCACCGGCTCAAATTAAGCGCCGCGCTTACCTGGAAGTGCTCGCCCAGCTCGTACACCTCGCCCCGGTACTCGCAGCCGATCTTCTCGCAGCGGGGGCAGCAGTCGGAGGGGTAGTGGCTGACGTGCATGCAGGCCGGCGGCAGGGCGGTGCACTCGGTGCGGGCGCAGGCCGCCCCCTCCACCGTGCACTCGCACTGCGTGCAGTGGTCCGAGTCCAGGAAGTACCACTCGCCTACGTAGTAGACGCTGCCGTTGGCCTCGCAGGTGTTCACGTGGGCGACCAGCGAGAGGCCGTGCAGGCCCCGGGTCAGTAGGCTCAGCAGAGCGGTCAGCGCCCAGAAGTCCCGCGCCGACGAGCTCATGGCAGGCCTGAAACACAAGAGGCAAAGACACACTGTCTGCTAAGTGATGCATGTAACATATGTGTTTAAAATTAGGTCATTCACAAATGTGCTTCTTATGAAGCCCATGTGCTTGTATTTCTGCCGTGCCAGTTAAAATACATGTCCCCCACCAAAATGTGTCTCTAGGCAAATGTCTGTACTTCTCTAGATTACTAGGATTGCTACCTATAGGCCACAGGGATTCCTGCATGCTACTCTGTGCAAGTCACGTTCACAGTGGGGCGTCATGTTGGGGCCGCCAAGGGTAGCAACTGCGACCCCTGGCATTCCCTTTGCGACCCCTGGCCTCAGAGGTGGCAAAATCAGTGCCTGGAACGCAGTGGCAGCTCCTCCTTCTGGCTGTCGGTTGGGGACTCAATGTTTTCTCCCATTTTTTTATTACACCAATAGTGAATAATGTATTATTCCAATACTAGGGTCGATGCGAGGCACGTGCGTAAAAACAACTTCGCACATCCCTATGACATGGTATTTGGAATGTGTTCTGATACACACGCAGTCCCACACTTACTGCTACTGTGCAGAGGTCAAAGGTCACGCGGTTTTCATGAAACTTGAGACACTACTTATCTTGCAGCCACTTACAGAGGAGAACACATTGGGCCATACTCGCAAATCTTCCTTAATGAAGTTCTATCAACCTGCAAGGATTAACCCCTTGTGCCCTCGGTCCGTGTAAACACTGTTGTCTGTAGCTTCTCTGCTTGCAACAGACAGTATTAGAAGGGAATAAGCTATTTATTATGGTCGACGAGGGAGGCGAAGGGCGTCATCCACCTCAAAACCCCGCCTCTTGTGAGCCATGGCTCCTCCCTAAACTCAACAGTGGTGAAACATGTTATTTTATGCTCTGCTCGTACACATATACACTGGTAGGGCAGATGCATGATCGGGGAACGGGTGATCCCTCATGTATATGTAGGAAATAGCACGTAGGTATGTATGGAAGGAGTCTGCGCATATACACATATGAGCCTGGTAATCCTGAAACGCACATACCGACAGGTCCTACATAAAGGTTTTATACATTGGCATGAGCAAATCCTTGAAGATGTGTGGGAGTTCCGGGTGTTGCCTCATTTATTTGCAACATGTGTTTTAACGGGGAGCGGGGGTCTTAAGTAAATGTATGTATGGAATGGAAGATTGCAACGCCAAGAACGTATGTCTCACATAC
Source organism: Pleurodeles waltl (assembly GCF_031143425.1). Classification (NCBI taxonomy): domain Eukaryota; kingdom Metazoa; phylum Chordata; class Amphibia; order Caudata; family Salamandridae; genus Pleurodeles; species Pleurodeles waltl. The sequence goes on from NC_090443.1 coordinate 959,853,307, forward strand.
ATAGGTACATGAAACCAAGACATGATACATGTATGCATAAAATATATGATTACATGTAAACACGTAATGACTGTAGCCTATAAGGGCCTCTTGATGGGTTCGCTGGCCCCCCATCTGCTTACACTGGAATGAGTGAACCCAGGTGTGTACTGAAATGGTCTACATTGGTATGTGTGGAATGGTCAGGCCCACACATACCTCGTTTTGGAATGATCGATCCATGATTCATGCGTACATAGAAAAGCCAGAATACATGGGTACATGGAATAGCCAAGCTATAGTGAATGCCATATGGAAAGGGCAGTCCCACACATGGAATGGGCAATCTGACATTTATGATGTGGTCCATCCGCACTGAAAGTATGTACGACATTGTATATAGGTACACATACGAAATTGCTGATCCACGAAGCATGATGGAATGGGCGGTCTCAAATATGTGTCGAATGGTCGATCCATAAAGAATGTATGTGTAAAATCTGTAATCCCACATATAACAAACACTCTGTGTGCCCTTACCGGACGGTGCTGTGAAGTAACCGAGAGTCAGTAACTTAAGGCAAATCTCAAATTTATATAAACAAACAAAGCTGCAAAGAATCCAGAACGCATCCGCCCGCCTCATTCTGGACATCCCACGCTGCGACCACATCTCACCCCACCTCAGAGACCTACGCTGGCTACCAGTATCAAAGAGGATCACCTTCAAAATCCTCATCCACGCACACAAGGCTCTCCACAACACAGGTCCTGCCTACCTCAACGACAGACTCACCTTTCACACCCCCACCTGCAACCTCCGCTCCGCCAACCGCGCCCTCGCCTACATTCCTCGCGTCTGTCACACGACCGCCGGAGGAAGATCATTCTCTCACCTTGCAGCAAAGACCTGGAACTCCCTACCGCACCACCTCCGCCTGACCCAAGAATGTCTATCATTCAGGAAACACCTCAAGACTTGGCTTTTCGACCAGTAGCTCTCCCCCCCTAGCGCCTCGAGACCTTACCGGGTGAGTAGTGCGCTCTATAAATCCCTGATTGATTGATATAAACAAATAAATAACTGTGCTTATGAAACAGGCAATCCATAAGATTTCTATAGGAAATGCACGCTCCAGCAGGGATGTATAGGGAATGGGTGATCCCACATATTCACATAAGAATAGAATGGGTGATTCCAATCATATGTAATTATGAAAGGAAGTGTCTATAAGATAACTATGTATGAAATTGGGCGTTTCTGTAATACGCAAGCTTGAGATAGGGGATCCATAAAGTACCTATGGAATGTCCAAACTCATATAAATGGATGGATGGAAAAGATGACCATTTATCTGTTATGGACTAGGCCATCTATAAAGTACGTCTGTATCGAATGGATGTCCAGATATGTGAATGGTAAAGGCTAATACCTAACATATGTAAGTGTGAGCGATGTAAACATTTGTATACGTAGAATAGGTAATTGGTCAAATACGCCTGTATTTCGGAAGTGTGCACGGAATGGGCCACCCCACCGCATGCGCTGTGTATTCTTAGGTCATGGCATGTTTCCTGGCCAGACAGATGGTACAAATAGCTCCTGGAAGAGTTTGTAGGGTGAGGGTGGGAGCAGATACTCACGGTAGAGGAAGCGGCCAAAGAGCGGCTGGTTTACTCAGGCTCCCGTGGTTCTTGCACTCTGCGCGGCAGCCAGTGACGCATCCAAAGTGCCAAAACTACCCAAAGTCCGTAGGTCACCGAGCGCCGAGAAGCTTGTAGCTCAGGAGTGATTCAAATATGTGAACCTGTTCTCATATTCTTGAGGAGCGCTCCAGAGTGCGTCAAACCTCCCACGAGTGACCAAAGGAGTGGTAATTATTCACTAGTGATAAAAAGGATGGAAGTTCTCCCGGGGTGGCAGAGGTGCGGTGACTGTTGACGAGTGACCAAGAGGGTGGCAGTTCTCAGAGACTGTCCAAGAGAGCGCCAAACCCCACAGAAGTGATACAAGAAGCGGTAATTGTTATTTTGAGGAGTGACCAAAGGGTGGTAGTTCTTGAAGAGTGCGCCAGATCCTCCAGGAGTGGCCAAAGGTGCGGTAATTGTTGTGGACAGACCAAAGTGCTATTCTTCTTCAGGTGTGCTGAAAAGTGCGGTAATTCTTCAACGGTGATCGCAAGTGCTTTAATTTTTTGAAAGTTCCCCAAATCTCAGTTGACAAATGCCCGAGGGTGTTCGCGGGTCCATTAACTATTCAATAGTAGCCCACAGTCCATTAATTCGTCTCGGAGGCAAGTCCTTGTGCACAGGAAACTCCGCGAATCACAAGTGTCTCTTCGGAGCACGGACCCGCGCAGTGGATTAAACACGGGTTCCGACTTCTGCCTCCCCGAATCCGAGAGCAGAAGGGGTGGGTTCTTGGTACAGAGAGGAGGAGCTCCCCCAGGTGTCAGGCGCTGCCCCTTCTCGGGCGTTTTCCCACGTCTGACAGCGCGCGGGGTGCTGGTGCGCCTTTGGTTAGGGTGTGTGCGTCTGACAGAGAGGGTCCGGTGCTCGGGGTGCTAGTGCGCAGCGCCCTTGGCCAGGGTGTGTGTTTGTGAGTGTCCGTCTGATAGAGGCTGGCTCCAGTGCGCGGGGTACTGATCTGCAGCGCCCTTGGCCAGGGTGTGTGTTTGTGAGTGTGCGTCTGACAGAGAGGATGGCTCCGGTGCGCGGGGTACTGATGCGCAGCGCTTTTGGCCACGGTGGGTGTGGGTGTTTGCTTGTGAATGGGCGTGTGACAGAGAAGCTTGCTCCGGTGCGCGGTGAACCGACGCGCAGCGCCCTTGGCCAGAGTGTGTGTCTGACAGAGAGAGTCCGGTACTCGGGGTGCTGGTGCGCAGTGGCCTTGGCTCGGGAGCCTGTGCTTATGTGTTTGTGAGTTTGCGTCTGACAGAGAGGATGGCTCCGGTGCGCGGGGTACTGGGCGCTTTTGGCCACGGTGGGTGTGGGTGTTTGCTTGTGAATGGGCGTGTGACAGAGAAGCTGGCTCCGGTGCGCGGTGAACCGATGCGCAGCCTTGGCCAGAGTGTGTGTCTGCCAGAGAGGGTCCGGTACTCGGGGTGCTGGTGCGCAGTGGCCTTGGCTCGGGAGCCTGTACGTACCTGTGTTTGTGAGTTTGAGTCTGACAGAGAGGATGGCTCCGGTGCGCGGGGTGTGTCTGACAGAGAGGGTCCAGTAGTCGGGGTGCTGGTGCGCAGTGGCCTTGGCTCGGGAGCCTGTGCGCGTGTGTTTGTTTGTGAGTGTGCGTCTGACAGAGGCTGGCTGCGGCGCGTGGGGTACTAATGCGCAGCGCCCCTGGCCAGGGTGTGTGTCTGACCGGGAGACTCCGGGGCGCAGGGTGCCAGTGAGCAGCGCCCTTGGCCAGGGAGTTAATGCGTGTGCGTTAGTTTGTGTGTCTGGCGGTGTTTGTCCAGAGCCCAAGTGCAGAGCTCAGCAGACTGAGCGGGCGCTGCAATCTCGTTTTACAACCCTGGGATCCCCTCCTCCCCCTCTCACTGTGTGCACTTCAGCATGTGATCTCTGAAACACTCTCCCCTCCTCTTCCCTCCAGGATTCCAGGCGATGGGCTCCCGTACACGCCTCCTCCCATCTCCTAAAACAGCGGAACAGGAGCCAAGCTGCTGGGTTCGATTTCCAGCAGTGAGCCTGGTATACCTCCCTGCACAGGGATGTCCAGATCAGGAAGAGGGACATGTCCTGATCGGGCCCATGATGGACATCTCGGGGTCAGTTAGAGGGCATGTCCAGACCAGAAAAAAGGGGCATGTCAGAGCCAAAAAGAATTGCAGTTTTTTTAATAACACATTTTATTGAGTATTCAACAAGAATATCAAACACATGGGCCAACAGTACATCCCACCCGATCGTCGCTCGACTGGAGACACCACGACTCCCCATAATAGTTCCTTTTAACCACCTACAGTTTAGTGCGCGTCCCCAGCTTGTCACCATGTGACCAATCACTTTATGTGCTGTGGCCCAAAATTCCCTTTCAGTCATCCGAGCGAGTCCTCGGCAGGGCTCGAGAGAGATGCCTCCATATTGTCACTAGTTGGGTCTGGCTGCATATATGGCCATTTCTTTCATCCAGTGCTTTAAATGGGCAGATACTGTACGGCACCGAGTACCTGCACTTTTCTAATTTGAAAGGGAGAGTACCAACACTTCTCAGCACTGCTGGGGTACATTTATTGGGTGAGTGCCGGCACTTCCCAGGAGCTAACATGGGCTCTGCTTCCATCCCTCCAGTGTAGGGTTGGGGGGGGCATGGTCTCTGTGTCTTTTCATAATTTAGCAATGTGCCATTTGACCGTAAGGCCTAATTATAGCAGACCCAAGTTACATCTATGTTGTAAGGAACTACTGCGGTGTGAAATAATAAATCCAAGGAAACAAAGTCAAAATCCGAATACAATTTTATTCTTCTCACAGGAAGAAAATGAGCCCGCAACCCGTGCTGCCGTGAGCCTCAACCGCACTACCCGACGATAACGACTGAAAGAATCCGTTCCCATACACAACTTAAAGCTAAACATTCCACGCGACACATTTGAACATAAACAAATTGACATAGAACAAACAATAATAGACTACAACCTCGAGCACAGTCAGCGCCCGAGTGCGCTCGAGTGAAGAACTAATTACATCGTTCAGAGAACAAAACCCACACTACAACACCTTCCCTCGTTTTTTAAATTAAATTACAAGTAAAATAAAATAAAAAAATAGTAGTCCTTGAACTTGATAGGCATTCCTACATTGCGTTTCTCACTTACAGAGGTAGGACAATCAGTTACAACACCTGCCTGATGTAGAGCCTGACCACCATTTGCAGGAGATGATGTCACTACTTCACCTTCTGGAAAATCTTCAAAGTCAGACATACATGCATCACAATTGTAACTACCGCAACCTGCTTATTGGTCGTCAATAAACACAAAACCTGACAAAGAATCCGTATCCTTGGCTGCTAAAATTTTACTTGCTTGAACAGGAGTGGTTTTGATAAGATCTCTTTTACTCCACCACCCTTTCTTTTTCAACAACACAGAACCCTTTGAAACTTTCTCAACCTGTACAGGTGACATGAATTTCAAATGACCTTTCCTCACACTCCTAGAAACTGTCACTAGTACCCAATCACCCATCATGAAATGAACAACCTTAATTCTGTGTTTCTTATCAAATAATTCCTGTGAACGAACCTGTTTCTTTAGCACTGTTGTCTTAAGTTCAGAAAAATCTTCTAACCTGTCCTTGTTGAACTTCCTCATCCAATCTGGACAAATGGCACACCTAGGAAATCTTTTGTGTAAAAGAACGAATGGACACACACCTGTAGTACTTTGGGGAGTAATCAAATATGACCAAATTTTCTGAGACAAAAAGGATTTAACATCAACACCACTTGCCAAAGCTGTCTGAACTCCCTCTTTAAGAAATCCGTTCATAGGTTCCACCAAACAATTAGCGGAAGGAGAATATAATGCCACCCTAATATGTTTTATCTGGTGTTACTCAATAAACTCTTTCATTTTATGTGAAACAAAGTGTGTGCCGTTGTAGGTCACTATTTCCTTAGGTGCTCCTTCAACTGAGAACATTTTAGATAAAAATGTTATAATAGAAGCAGTGCTAGGAATAGAATCAAAACCTACATAGACCCACTTTAAAAAATGGTCAACCAAAACCATCATATACCTCTGTGTTACAGAAGGTCCCACAAAATTTAAAGCTACTTTCTGCCAAGCTTCTTGTGGCAAGGGAACATTGAAAAGCGGAGTATCAGTAGATTTCCAGAGCTTTATCCAAAATCAGGCAAGTTGTACATACATCAATAAATCTAACCACCTGAGATTCCAATCCTGACCACCAATAAAACTGATTGAGAGTCTTGCAAGTATTGCTAACTCCTAAATGTCCCTTAAGTGCCTCTTTAATGGGGAAATCTCTTAACAACACTGGAGGAATGCGACGATCACCACGTAATAATAACCCATCAACAAAAGATAATTCATCAGAAACTTGCACATATGGACGCAAACTAGCATCAACATTCCTTTCTTTTGGCCACCCTTTATCTAAGAAAGTTTTAACCTCTACCAAAGTTTTATCTTCTTGTGCGGCTGTAAACCAAACGTCATGTGATAATGGACTGGAGTCATGTACAATGTCGTGCACTAAAGCAACAACACAATAATTTTCATCAGGATTGTCAACATCTGCTTCATATGGCACTGGCAATCTCGACCGATAATCTACACAAACATTTCTGCCACCTGAAAATACTTAGGAATAAAGTCAAACTCCTGCAACTTTGAAAGTAACCTCACTAATCGAGAAGCTGCTCTACCAGAACCATTACCATTCAAGAGATGAAATAATGGGTTATGATCACTAAATAAGTCAAACTTCATACCCCAAATACATTTTTTAAATCTTTCTGCTGCCCATGAACATGCTATTGCTGCACCTCAATGGTAGTGTAATGCAATTTAGCATTAGAAAGGGAACGTGAAGCGAAAGCAACAGTGCTCTCATTACCTTGGTCAAACTGTGACAACACCGCTCCTAACCCTATCTGACTAGCATCCACACTGATAAAACATGTTTTACCTGCAACAAAAGGAGATAATCCTGGTGCAGACGCTATCATATTCTTCAACGTAACAAATGCTTCATACAAATCTTTGGTCCAAACATGCTTTGACCCTTTTTTGAGTAAATTTCTTTATGTTTGCGCAATGTAACCATAACCTTTTAAAAAACGTGAATAATATTTACTTAAACCTAAAAACGCTCTAAGAGTATCTTTATCGGTTGGAGGTTGTGCATCTTGAGTAGCTTTAATAAATGGAAATTTTGGAGCAATGCCTTCTGGACTAATGCTATGCCCCAAGTTGTTGACATTTTGAACATTAAATCTACATTTGTCAGCACAAAGTGTAATACCAAATTCTCTAAATCTGTCAAACACTTGAGCTAGAATTTCATTATGTTCAGACAAACTATTTGCAAATACAAGATAATCATCCTGAAAAGCCTGAACCCCAACAATACCATCCACCACCGTGTCCATCAACCTTTGAAAGACACTAGCTGCTGAAACTAATCCAAAAGATAAACTAGTAAATTTAAAAGTTCCAAAAGGGGTGGCAAATGTAGTAAAATCTTATGAAATGTCATCAAGAGGCATTTGATGGTAAGCAGATTTGAGATCCAATAACGAAAAAATGCATAGCAGTACCAAAATTTACTAAAAGTTCCTGTATTTTAGGTAAAGGATGAGATTCACAAATAATGTTTTTGTTGAGGCTAAGAAGGTCAGCACAAAGCCTAATGCTATTGTTTTTTTTTTGCACAATAACAATAGGACTTACCCATTCTGATGGATCAGCCTCTTTGATAACACCATCCTTCAACATTTTATCTAATAACACTTTCAATTCAGCTCTGATACTTAGTGGCACTGGTCACAATTTACGTGCAGTTGGTACAGCTTTGCTTTTAAACTTAATAGGATGAATATATTTTTGGAATCAACCATTATTTTCACTAAATAAGTCAGGATAAGATTTCAATATACTTTCCTGAGAAGTTAAATCTGAAAAGTGTACAGAAGAAACAGCAACATCAGAAACTTGGACAGGAGAATCAGACCCTGGGACGAACATAAGACCTAATTTTGGTAGGTCCTTCCACCCAATAATATGCCAACCTTTAATAGCTACATAAACTTTCATTATTGCTTACCCACCTAAACAAGCAATTTGTTGTTCATAATATCCAACCATGTCAATGTCTTGGTCACCATATGCCTTGGGGTGTACATCAGATTCTTTCAATATCACAGAATCTTTCTAATGTAAATTGAATAAAGTATCAGAAATAATGGTGATAGGGGCACCCGAATCACACATCATTAGGATAGTAATAATATCCCCCAAGTTCATCTGACAAACAGGGTCTTTGCTCTTGTCCTCCAATTCAGTATTAATATCCAAAGTTAACACCAAATTGGACAAATCACAAGGCACCTCTTCAACTTGCACTTTAACACTATGAACTTTCATTACCCCTTTGCCCATCCTACACACACCATGAAAGTGCTCAATTCTCTTCACTTTGTGCAATGTTTACCTATAACTGGACAAACGCAGAAAATTACCCAAATGTGACTTTGAACCACACCTGTAACAAAAAGAGTTATTATTCATAGTGTAATTTCTAACATTTCTGTTATGCTTGAGTTGAACTAAATCAACCTGATCCTTAAGTGAATTAATAGCAATAGAAGACATTGCAGAGCTATCCATTGCAATTGCATTTGTAGAAACAGTAGATCGTTCTATACTTTTTGCTAAATCTAGGACTTCATTTAAAGTTGGATCTTGACAGGTAAGCAACCTTTCCTGAACTTTTCTTGAATAGCAGCTATAAACAAATTGATCATGCAAGGAAATGTCTAATGATGCACCAAAATTACATGTGGAAGCTAAATGTCTCAAAGCAGAAATTAATTCTTCAATAGACTCATCTGTAGCTTGTTTTCTTTTAAAGAAATTGAACCTTTCCAGAAGAATACTGGGTTCCTCTGAAAATTTATTTTCAAGACATGCAATAGCCTCCGCAAACTCATCCCAATCACCAGCAGCTTCTGGGCAATGAGGAACTATGGGCAAATGATCAAACATTTGTTGCCCTTCTTGTCCCAAATGACTGTACAGAACAGGCAGCTTTGTGTTTCGGTTCAAAGTCATCAGCACCAACAGCAAGTAAATATTTCCTGAAAGAACATAACCAAATACACCACTTAACTGCTGGCTTGCCTGGATGTGGTAAGAAAGAATTTATGTTGGCAAAATTTGAATTTGCCATGCTAAAATGACAACTAACCTTTGAACCTAGAATAAACAGTGCTATAAAGTGCCTGAACTCAATTTGCAGAAGTCAATTAGCTGAACTAAGGGGCATATTTATATTCTGTTTGTGCTGAATTAGAGCCAATTTTTTTACTCTAATTCAGCGCAAACTTAACTCCATATTTATATTTTGGTGCTAGACATGTCGAGTGCGCTCGAGCGAAGAACTAATTACATCATTCAGAGAACAAAACCCACACTACAACAATCTATTACTGTCAATCATAATGTGCGTAATGTGCAAAAGGACAATTTTTGGGTCACTGTGGCACCAAGTACCCATCCCAATCATGCAAGTACCCGTCCCCAGAAAGGGGCTAGCTTCCCGCAGGCCCAAATGCAAATAGTATAAGGAAGTCTCCCCATTGAGTGAGGGATTGTAGGCAATCTGCGCAAGGCTCTACCCCCATCTTCCACAGCCTATCACATGTGTAGTAAGCCCTGTTTAGGTACTTCAATTGAATGACCCTGAACTGTTATGCAATTATAGATTTTTGTGGGGCATCACGGCTCCTGTTCAATCTTCTTCAGTGACCCAAGATCCCGTTCCCATGCTTCCATCAGTTGACCTAGAGAATTCGGTGGGTTAACCACTAGGGATAGAGATACTGCCAATATTTTGTGATCAGTCAGCCTCCAGAGAGGTATAATCAGGAAGGTCATCTAGGTCTGCTATTTAAGGTGAAAGGGCATGCCGAAGCTGCAAATATTTGAAGAATTATGGGGCATATTTAAGAAAAGTGGCGCTGCACACATTGCAGCGCCAGTTTCCTTGCACCCTTTTCTGCCCCCCTACTGCCACCATGAGTGCACCGTATTTAAAATATGGCACACCATGGCACAGGGTAGGGGGCAATAGTGTCATTTGTTATGATGCTATTGTTGTACTCTGTAGGAATAGCAGCAGAATTTGGTCGCTACTACTACAGAGTACATAGGGGCCCATTGTAAACAATGGTGTGCTCCCTTTTAATGCCTACTCTGAGCAGGCGTTAAAAGTGCCGGAAAAAAATGATGCAAGGAAACGGAAATCCATTAGATTTCCTTGTGCCATTTTTTTATTTCTCCACCCCCCCACCCCATGCGGGAATGCCCCCCTTGCATACATTATGCCTGGCACAGGCATAATGTAGCGCAAAGGGTTACAAAGTGGCGCAATGCAATCATTGCACCACTTTGTAAATATGGCACAAGGATTTTGGCCTTGTTGGGCCTCATTAGCGTAAAAAAATGAAATGAAGCTAATGTGGCACAAGGAGGAGTTAGGGGCTCTTACATAAACCCCAAGGTGGTGTGGAGATCGTATTCTGCCTGACGTTCTGCCAGTGATTCAAAGGTAAGCCCGGACATGAAGTCGCCCAATTTTGAAATGCCAGTGATACCACACCCTGTTAAACCCAGCAAGGTGGACACTCGTACCCACCAGCGTGTGCACCTCAGGGGAGCCTCTCTTGTTAAGCGACATATTCATCCCAGGGCCCTAGCGGTACCTGCAATACCAGTCTTGCAGCTGAAGGTGGAGAAAGGAGAGTCGATCCACCAAGAAGGAGGTGGGAGATCTATGCCCCATGCATCTCCCATTTCTCTGAGGCAAAGGCTGAGTCCCTTTGGGAGACAATCCAACGTTCACTGAAGATGATTAAACTAGACGCCCTATAATATGACCTAATGTCAGGGGGCACTATAGCAGCTGCAAAGGCGAATTTGAAGCATTTGGCTAGGGTTATCCTTGTGGGATGGTGTTTCCATAGAAGCTCCCTCACTGATGCTTCAACCTGGGAGAAAAAGTGTCTTGGTAAGGTGTAGAACTAGTTTTGCAGTTGGTACTGGAGCCTTGGCAGGACCACCATCTTATATACTGAAGAGCATCCCAGGAAGGACAACAGGAGCGCTGACCATAACCCCAGGTCTCTAGTAATCCGATCTAGCTGGGGTTGAATTTTTCTGTCCCAGGCCCTCTGTGCATCATCCGTGATATTAACCCCAAATGTTTAAAGCCCTCTGCCAGGACCTGCAGGTTAGCCGCACATGCCAGTGCCATGGTGGGGTTGAGAGGGGCAGGCAATAAGAAACAGAGGATTTATCTTCATTAATAGTGGAGCCTCAACATTTTCCAAAAACCTGCAAAATCTGCAGGACCTGGGGGCCCGATCATTGAGGCTCATCTAAAAATATGACATCATCAGCATAGAGTGCCACTTTGTCTGAGATGCCCAGTGCCCACTCAAAACCCTTAACCAGCACATCAATCTTTAACCATCTGGTGAGAGACTCAGGGGCATATTTATACTCTGTTTGCGCCGGAATTGCGTCGGTTTTTTTGACGCAATTCCGACGCAAAACTAACTCCATATTTATACTTTGGCGTTAGACACGTCTAGTGCCAAAGTCCATGGAGTTTGCGTAATTTTTTAGCGTGGACACCTACTTTGCGTTAATGATATGCAAGGTAGGCGTTCCCGTCTAAAAAATTGACTCCGAGGCATGTGCGCCGTATTTACACTCCCGGGCAAAACTCACGCCCGGGAGTGGGCGGGTAAAAAAAATGACGTCCAGCCGCTTTTGCGTCGTTTTTTAGCGCCTGGTTTGGGCAGGCATTAAGGGACCTGTGGGCTCGGAAGGAGCCCAGACGTGCCCTCCCATGCCCCCAGGGACCCCCCCTGTCACCGTTGCCACCCCAGGAGGACGCCTAAGGATGGAGGGACCCATCCCAGGGAACATAAGGTAAGTTCAGGTAAGTAATAATTGTTTTTTTTTTTTTGTGGCATAGGGGGGCCTGATTTGTGCCCCCCTACATGCCACTATGCCCAATGGCCTGGCCATTGGGCAAGGGGGCATGACTCCTGTCTTTGCTAAGACAGGAGTCATTTCAATGGGGGTTGGGAGTTGAAAAAATGGCGCAAATCGGGTTGAGGCGAAAAATTTGTCTCAGCCTGACTTGCCCCATTTTTTGGCGCCCAAGCTCCATATTCCCCTACGCCGGCGCTGCCTGGTGTACGTCATTTTTTTTCACGCACACCAGGCAGCGCCGGCGGCTAACGCCGGCTAACGTCATTGAATAAATACGGCGCCCGCATGGCGCTTCAGAATGGCGTTAGCCGGCGCTAATTTTTTTGACTCAAAACTGCGTTAGCGCAGTTTTGCGTCAAAAAGTATAAATATGGCCCTCAATTTCCACTGGAAAGACCAAGGGTCACAGATAACAGCCCTGACTGCTATCCCTTTAAACCGCAAAGATATTTGAGAATGACCTTTCTATTCCGACATGTGCCAAATGGTCTATGTACATCAGGTGCACATAGCTAATACTTATCACAAAAGGGACAAGAATACCAGTCAGTCTCCCCGCCCCCATGGGCGGGTGACTGCCTGTTAGAAAAACTGCCCTCACCCACTAATCGTGGCATGCTTCAACATTGGGCTTCTGCTAACACATTCCTATGTAAACCCATATTAGGAATGGAGCAGTAGGGGCGGGGAACATATAACACTACGCAACAATACAAAACAAAAATGGGGATCTGAACAAACAACAATACATAAAACTATCTCATGGGTGTCCACTCCTCAATTTTATTAAGGGACCCCCCGGACAGGATTAAAAATAGACTCGTGGTGGTGACATACAGGACGCCATTACCTGTTCACCCCAGTAACTGTTCAACAGTCAACATGTTTCGGACGCTTTTACTGCCCCTCAGGGTCACTCGGCCTTCATCAGGACCTCTTGGATCCCCCTTGTTTATGTCCCCTACCTGTCATAAGTCAGGGCTTCTGTTACTCTGTGTATCCGGGTGCATTTGACCCCTGTTCGTATACACACTCTGGATATCGAGTTTTCATTAAGTCATCCTTAAACCCGGAGCTGAGACGGAGCACCGTCAAGGACAAGTGTGTGACTACAGGGTGGTGCTCCCACTCAGCTCCGGGTTTAAGGATGACTTAATGAAAACTTGATATCCAGAGTGTGTATACGAACATGGGTCAAATGCACCCGGATACACAGAGTAATAGAAGCCCTGACTTATGACAGGTAGGGGACATAAACAAAGGGGATCCAAGAGGTCCTGATTAAGGCCGAGTGACCCCGAGGGGCAGTAAAAGCGGCCGAAACATGTTGACTGGTGAACAGGTACTGAGGTGAACAGGTAATGGCGTCCTGTATGTCACCACCACGAGTCTACTTTTAATCCTGTCCGGGGGGTCCCTTAATAAAATTGAGGAGTGGACACCCATGAGATAGTTTTATGTATTGTTGTTTGTTCAGATCCCCATTTTTGTTTTGTATTGTTGCGTAATGTTATATGTTCCCCGCCCCTACTGCTCCACTCCTACGGTGGGTTTACGTAGGAATGTGTTAGCAGAAGCCCAATGATGCAGCATGCCACGATTAGTGGGTGAGGGCAGTTTTTCTAACAGGCACTCGCCCACCCATGGGGGTGGGGAGATTGACTGCTTTCCTTGTCCCTTTTGTGTTAAGTGGTAGATGTTTTGGGAGGTAGGACAAGGAAAAACTTTTCCTCGCACGTCTTCGTAAGTGTTTTGATGCACATAGCTAACAACCTTGGGGTTTAGCAAGCCTATGCATCGTTTTTGCAGTCTGGCCCCTACTGGTACCACACAATGCCTTTGGATGAAGTTGGTAGATTTGCAGGCTTAGTTCCTGCTCTATTCCCCTGAGTTACCCACTGGAGTGGTGTATGTGGCTTCCCTTGGGGCAGGAGAGGGCTACGGTGAGTGCTCTTCAAGGGCTTGGACTACAGCGCATGGATGACTTCTTTGAAGAGGGAGTCTTTCATGATTGGACCCATGTGATGGCACAGTGCGAGGCACCAACTATACTAGCGCAGTTTCATTTCTATTGAGCACTCCACACAATTAGGCCTTCTTGGGTGAGTCGCTTGCAAAACTCTCGGAGTTACCTGCTCTGACTCATTTGCTCCAAGTAATATCGCCATAGAGTGTGATTGCCAAATTATATGCATTATCACAAGAGGCCCGGTAGCCTGGTGTCACCAAGGTTCGTCTGTATTGGCACGTGGACTTAGATATAATCATCAGTGACAAACAATGGACTTACTGTTGCTCTGTGGTCCGAACTGTTTCTTTGAATGGCAGTCATCGACTGCTACATTTCAAGTATATTAACTGAGCATATTACACCTCGGCTTGTTATTTCGCTATGGCCTGTGTGAAGATTCATTTTTCCACGTTGTGTCGAGGACGGTGCCGGATTTGCACACATGGCATGGTATTGTCCTGGAGTACAACGCTTCTGACTCACGGTATTCCGGGAGCTCCAGGAGGTCATGGGTGAGACCAGGGCACATGCACCTCTTTCAGCACTTCTAGTCTATGACAGGGACGTTCTGAAGTCCTCCAGGTGGCTGGTCACACTAGGGCTACTGCTGGCATGGCATAGAATAGCAAAGCGCTTGATGAAGTGTCCTTTCCCCACATTGCCAGGGTGGCATACTGACATGATGTACTGTAATACCCACTCAGGTGCCTACCATGATCTCATGCTGCTACCCACCCATCCAAGAGATATTTGGGGTTCATAACAGGCACATCTTGGAATGACAAAACGATAGTTGTGGAAGTTAGCGGGTTTGTGTCATAGATGCTCTGCGGTGTCATTGATTATATAATTGGTGGGCGGGTATTGCTATGCCTGTTGCGGTGTGCAGTGCTGCTGGGAGACAGGGCAACGGCTCCTACTCGCCCTTCGGCGTGCCGATGTAAGAAAGGAAGTAGTTCACTGGACCCTCTGGGTTGGTTACTTGTTTAGATTCCTTACCAGTAGTGGGAAATGCTGGTTTTATTATTGCATGATCTCCATTGTACAGTCTGAATAAACTTGATTATGACCCGCTTACTATGATCCTGTAAATTCCACTCTTATTCTTTCTGTAACTTGTCAGTAATTGGAATGTCATCATATGCTGTCTGGTTGTTTTGTCAAATGAAAATAAAGTTTAAAAAAAAAAAAATAACCTTGGGGCAGAAGTTAATCTTTCGCAGGAGGAGAAACAAGTATTCCCAGCTGACCTAGTCGAATGCTTTGTAGAACTCTGCTAGGAAGACTGCATGGGCTCTTGGTAATCTGTCAGCCAACTGTAGGGTATTGTACACCCTTTTGATGTCATGCCTTGTAGTCCTTCAAGGCACAGGGCCGGCTGATGGTGAACCAAAGCTCAAAAAACAGGCTGTTGGCAAGAGCCTCCGCCCAAATCGTGATCTCAACATTAAACAGGGAAATGGGTTTGGCCAGGTTTACGGATTACCACAATGTTGGCCATTTGGCGGTCAGGAGGGAGTCTTCTCTTCCATTGAGTCACAAGAAAAACCTCCTTTAGCGGGCCAAGAAGCCATGATTTGTAGGACTTAATAGACTCTTCATAGAACCCCTTAGGGCCCAGTGTCTTACCCAAGTGTAGCTGGCCAAGGGCTTCTTCTAGCTCCTCATCTGTGGCCTCCCGTTCTAATAGTCCTCTCTCGCTCTCATCTGCGGCTAACACCGGGGTTGGGAGGTCTGCAAAAAACTTTGTTAGGGCTGTTGGGTTGAACACATCTGCGCAAGAATAAAAGTTAGCATAGTAGGATGCAAAGCAACAGGTTTTGTCAGGCTCCCCCTTCACCACGTTTTGATCCTCGTCTAGCAGATATGTAATAGGCTCATGGCCGAGATCCAGGTGAGCCTAGCCAGTGGAGGGTTTTGCTTGTCTTATCTCCACACTGATAAATTTGGCTCTGCATAGCAGTCCAAGCGTGTCTCGCCTCTCACAGCGTCTGTTTGAGGACAGTTTGGTTGTGCAGAGAATCCCTGAGAAGTCTTGGTGAAAAAAACAAACACTGAGTGCCGTTCTTCCAGTTCTAATATATGTCCTTTGAAGGTTGCTCAGTCTTAATATTTCCATTGGTTTTTAGCTATATAATAATTCGTAGCCCTCCCAACCGCCTCCCCCGTAATGTGGGCTTAAGGGCTTCCCAATGTGTTATATGTGAATCAACGGAGTCTGAGAACCAGAATTTCTCGTCCCTCTTCCGCAGATGGAGTGCCACTGGTGAGTGATCAGACAAACCCCTCGCAGCTATAGCTACTTTGGCTACGCAGTGTGTCTCAGTATGTGACAGAAGAAAGTAGTGAAGATGGGAGACGGTCCCATGAGCCCCAGAGTAATAAGTATAGCATTTCTGTGTGAGATCTAGGATTCACCACACATCTGATAACCCAGCACATTTAGGAATTTGGCTAGAGGTGTTTGGCCAACAATCAACTCCAACCACCCCTTCAATCTGTCGGCCAACCAATCAGTACCTCATTAAAATTTCTGGCTGCTACCCAGGGTGCCAGGGGAGTTTGGCCATGAAGGCCCCTAAGGTTTATTAAGGTGACTGACAATAGGGCTGAGCAGAGATAGAGGTTCTGCGTGGAAAAGCCCAAATAGAGCTACATGCTTGCCTGTGTTGTCATGCCAAATCTGTATCATCTTAAAAGGTACTTGGTTACCCATCAATATAGTCATGTCCCTGGATCCACTTGATAACCCAGCGTGAAATACCTAGAAAACACATGCCAGGCAAGGAAGGGACATCTAGAAAACACCAAGTGGGTCTCCTATAGAAGAAGAATGTCCACAGCTTTCAGCAGTGCACCTCTCGTAACTCTGTCCAATAAGCCATTGATATTTCATGTGAGGATCTTTATCTGGCATCATGTTGCTGTGTATGTTAGGCCAGACAAAGGGAGGGGCATATGTATCATTTAGTTGGTCAACATGAATTAGTTTGTGTAGCCGGTCCACAAAGTAACACAGTAAGAACTTGTCTAGTGCATGTCTGTTATCAGTAAACAAGTATCTGTTGAGGAATGAACTAGGTATATTTTCCAACAGGGCCAACTAACTAGAATAGTGTACCTTTGCACCCAAGATATTGAGTCAGAGTGTGGCCATAGGGTAGACCATGCCTCTCAATGTACAGGAGGGAACACTTAGCCCGGCTGAGCAGCTAAGGAGTCATGGGCCTCAACTTTGCTGAACTATTTCCCTCAGACAATGGGCACTGGTGTTTCAGGACTATCAAAAAGCATCTCATCAGAATGGTTCTGTTTCCTAAATGTCCAAGTGCACAGTGGCAGCTGTCTCCAAGACTGATTGACATTTCATCTGAGATCTCAACCTTTGAGGGACCATCCCGGATGAAGTTCAGTCTCTCCTCCACCCAGGCCCATGCATTTTCCAGGTGTATTGAAGAACAGGGACTTTTCCTCAAAGATGACTTTAAGATAGACCAGGAAGAGCATCATGTAGTGGATCTGCTTGGCCACACCTTTTGTTTTACCTCAAAGAAAGTGTATTGTTGTTGTTGCACCTTCACAGCATAGTCTTTAAACACCATGATTCGAGAGGAGTCCTAGCGGACTACATGATTCAAGATTGCCCTGGCAGTGGGAGGCTCTCCGGATAGCATCTGTCAGGAATAAGGCTGTGCGTGGTCCAGGTCCCGCCCAAAACTCCGCTGCGCGTATTTGCGGCGCTTCATGCGCACCACTTGTCATCCCCTCTTGTTCTAGAAGTGGTTATCAGCGTCACCTGCCCTGTGGTAAAGCTCATGTAGCTGCAGGGTCAGGACATTAGTGGACAAGATGCACTTATCAGTGCTATTCTATGAATGGACTACAATTCCCAGGTTTCTAGAGGCAGCGGCCATCTTGGGGTGTGGAAGGCCTATAAAGCCCAGCCACACCCAAGCACATTGCTCACTATTTTGAAGACTTCGATGCAGTCAGACCTCGAGGGGTTCCTCTGAAGAAGAGCAGATTTCCTGCATGGCAGATTGACAGCAAATCGGAGTATCCTTGTTTCCATGGTGAATTCAGATACGAGTAGGTCGTACTCATAGCGGTAAGGTCTTGATGATCCCAATCTTGAAGGGAGTTGTTACTTCCAAAAGTAAAGCGCCCCTTAGCACAACGAGCAAAGCGCTTTCAGTTCAAAGAGTAAAGCGCTCCTGGCACGACGATAGAAACGCTTCAGGCCAAACGAGTAAAGCGGCCTTGGCGCGACGCTGAAAGCGCTTCGGACCACATGAGTAAAGCGCCCCTTAGCACAACGAGCAAAGCGCTTCAGGCCACATGTGTAAAGCGCCCGTGGCACGATAATCAAAGCGCTTCAGTCACCACGCGTAAAGCGCCCTTGGCAAGATAATCAAAGCGATTCAGTCCACACGAGTAAAGCACCCTTGGCAAGACAATCAAAGGCGCTTCAGGCCACACAAGTAAAGCGCCCTTGACACGACAATCAAAGCGTTTCAGGCCACACGAGTAAAGCGACCTTGGCACGACGGTCAAATCGCTTCATGCGACATGAGTAAAGTGCCCCCTTAGCACAACGAGTAAAGCGCTTCAGGTCACAAGAGTAAAGCGCCCTTGGCACGACAATCAAAGCGTTTCAGGCCACATGAGTAAAGCGGTCTTGGCACGAGGATCAAAATGCTTCAGGCCACATGAGTAAAGCGCCCTTTAGCACAACAAGCGCAGTGCTTCAGACAAAGCAAGTAAAAGCGCTCTCTGGCATAATGAACAAAGCGCTTCATGTATGATGATCAAAGCGCTTCATGAACAATAAACAAGGCGCTTCTGCCCAATGAACAAAGCGCTTCAAGTTCAATTAGTAAAACTTTCAGGCCTTAGTAGTAAATGTGAAAACGTTTTAGAGATAAGTAAATTATAGTTTCATTGTTTTTTGGGAAGCATAATATGTGAGATACATATTTAAGTCTTTGAGGATTTCTAGGCTGAGATCAAACGTTTATGTTATGAATGCATAATTGTTACATGATTGATATTCAGAGTATGACCATAGTCCAAAGCTCTTGCCATCTCTAGGTTCAGAGGTTGCAGTTTGTTCTTGTTCCATGATTCAAAGAAGGGGCTACGCCCAATTCACAAAGGGTCTCAATCTGATACCACGGAGACGCCTTTATTCAAGAGATAATTATTGAGTTTATACTGTTATGAATGAGTATATGCATATTTGTTCTAACCGTTTCTTTTCAGATCTCTCTCCCTGCAGTTCCCTACCCTAATTCCCTTGCCCCTGCCTGGCTTCATCATAACTCTGTGCTCTGATAGCTTTCTGAGTTGGTGACGCCGGGAGGTGGGCCTTTTGTTCAGCGGCATGCAGATCCCGACAAAAGGGCACTGTGACAGAATAGTGAGCCCACAAGTTTATACTTCCTCTTGGTCTGTACGCGAGCAGGGCAAAATGGCCACCTTATATACCCTGATGCAAGTAGTCACTCAAATGCAAAGAGATTTGACAGACTCAAAAAATGTTACAGCTGATTTAGTTAACAAAGTAACCCAGTTACAGAGTAAGGTGGATGGTTCTGAATCTGAGTCTCGTCCTACGCTTTCCACACCTACTAACATAGATGTGAACGTGTTGACACAGATTCCTCTAGCTGCGCCAGAAAGGATTTCTGGGGACCCCAATAAGGTTCAAGTTTTTCTCACACAGCTGGAACTACATTTTACGTGTCGTTCCAGTGCCTTTCCGGATGCACAGTCTAGAATTGCATTCCTTATATCCTATCTGAATGGTGATGCAGCTACTTGGCCAGTGCCTTTAGTCCGATTAGACAGTCCCCTTTTGTATAATTGGCGTTGTTTTGTAGAAGAATTTGAAAAGGTATTCGACAGGCGCGCAATAACTATGTCTGCAGACAAAAAGTTACTAGAATTACGCCAAGGAAACAAAGACTTGATAGCGTTTTTATCACACTTCAACCGGTTAGTAGTGGAAACCCCTTGGCCAGAGGAAAAAAGGTCAGCAGTATTTTATCAAGGGCTAAAAGACGAACTGAAAGACGTATTTGCCCAAGTTGAACCGCAACCGGAAACTTGTACTGATTTAATTAATCTAACCCTGTGGCTAGATCATAGACTCTCAGAAAGAAAAGGAGTAAGGAAAAAATGGGAAAAACCCAACTGGCGAATGGAAAGGTCCAGACACCTTCAGTTCTCCTCAGATCCTATTATAGAACCGATGAATATTGGAACTGTTCGCCCATCATTGACCAAAGAGGAGAAAGACATGCGGCAAAGAAATGGACAGTGTCTGTATTGTGGAAAAAAGGGTCATTTCGTATAGGAATGTCAAAAGAAACCCAAAGGTAAATTTGATCCAACATTTGTGACAAAGAAAAAGATAGCGATTGCTTTGGAAAATTCACAGGAAAACTATAGTGCCCAAGAAAAAACGAAGGGAACCTCTTGAGCAAATTGACAATCCCTTCAGTGTGTTCTTGCACAAATCGTTATGTCAAACATTTTCGAATTCTAGAACAACTGACTGTACAGGGAAAAAGACACAATGTACAAGTTCTAATTGATTCAGGGGCAACAGGAAATGTTGTGGACCAACAAGCTGCACTAGACTTGCATATACCCAGTGTCAAGAAAAAGGTTCCTGAAGTTGTTTATGCAGTTGATGGTAGTGAATTGGCAGGAGGCCCCGTTATTAAACAAACCTCACGAATGCAAATGATTTGCAAAGATGATGGGAATCTGAACCACTGTGAGATAATTTGCTTCGATATAATCCAAGCACCACAATATGGTTTTATCTCAGGAATGCCGTGGTTAATGTTACACAATCCATGCATAGACTGGCACAACCAGGTTTTGCGTTTTTCTTCTTCCTCTTGGTTAAAAAAATGTCTTCAACCAAGACGAGACAAAGAAGGAAATCTTCAACACTCTATTGCTACTGCAGTCGAGAAGGACATTGATCTGCCACCACAGTATTCAGAATATACTGACGTTTTGTGTGAAAAGAAAGCGAGCTCCTTACCACCTCACAGGCCGTACAACTGTCAGATCGACCTTGTACCTGGCGCTAATATACAAAATTGTATGCATTATCAGAGAAAGAAAATCAAGTCCTACGAGAATACCTTGATCAATGCTTCACCAACGAGCTAATTCGGCCATCACGATCTCCAGCGGCTTCTCTGCTGTTTTTCGTACCCAAAGCTAATGGCGAATGGAGACCTTGTATTGAGTTGAGAGCGATAAACAAGATCATTGTTAAAAATAATTATCCACTACCTCTCATACCAGTCTTGTTAGACCAGGTAAAATCTGCCGTTATTTACAACAAACTTCACTTACGAGGTGCTTATCACCTAGTTCGAATTCGAGAGGGAGATGAGTGAAAAACGGCTTTTAAGACTCATTATGGTCTCTTTGAGTATCTAGTGATGTATTTTGGTCTATGTAATGCCCCAGCAGCTTTCCAATATTTCCTAAACGATGTTCTGAGAGAATACCTAGACATCTTTGTCATTGTTTATATTGACGATATAGTGATCTATTGAAACTCTGAAGAAATACATGAAGAGCATGTAAAAAAGTTATTACAAACTCTACGAAACCATAATTTGTTTTGCAAATTAAGTAAATGCGAATTCCATACCAAAGGAGGTTGAATTTGTGGGAGTCATTTTAACACCTGATGGCATGCAAATGACTGAAAGAAAAATTCAAGCTGTATCAGAATGGCCCACACCAAAATCAGTACGGGACATCCAATGTTTTTTGGGTTTTGCGAATTTTTATCGACGCTTCATCCATCACTTCTCCCAAAAGGTAGCACCAATTACCAAATTGCTAAGGAAAAATGCCATCTTCAACTGGTCCCAAGAGACAGAGGAAGCATTTCAAGACTTAAAAAAGGCCTTTACTTCAGCTCCCATTCTAGCTCATCCCAATGTGGAGGAGCCATTCATTGTGGAAGCCTATGCATCCGATGTCGCTGTTGGGGCCATCCTGTCCCAACGTCACAGAGAAACTGGACAATTGCACCCCATAGCATATGTGTCAAGAAAACTGAATGAAGCAGAACAGAATTACGAGAAAATAGAGAGGGGACCCTCCTATCTCCGATATCCCGTGGGGGCAGGGCACCGTAACACAGTGAAATCGTAAAATTCCCCCACGGGAAAACCAAACCAATCACTTCACACTCACACAGTCAATGAATCTCTCTATTGATCAGCCTAAAGACAAAGGAATCAAATGTATATATTTAATGTAATCCCAAATAAAAACCCCAAATCACACAATAACAAGACAAGCACATCAATACTAAAACCGTCAATAAAATCAGATAAAATTCAGTAAAAGGGAGACAAAAAAAAGAAAGACATGTACAATAGTCTATAAAATAAGACTGTCCCAATTCTGGTAGGTGTAGGCCTATTGATAATTGTCAGCAGTCCTTATTCGATAAGAGCCTCCTCCTTTGGGTCCAGTAAGAATAAAGCGTTGACGCGTTTCGGTGGACTTACAGACCTTTTTCACCACCTTCTTCAGGACTAAATATTATACTCCCCGAGGTTGTTCAATCAAACCTACATGCAACAACACAAAAGACTATATATATATGTATACAAAGATATATAATTACATATGCTTCCACATTTCTCAAGCCCCCATACTCCACATACAACCACCCCAATGGGACCAACTCATTATCCAAATTCCACCAAGATTCCTTTAATATTCATCATCACAAATAGAGATTTAATTGCCCAACTTCAAAAGCATACCGAAAGTAGTGTGTGTAATACATATATTATATATATATATATATATATATATATATATATATATATATATATGTGTATGTATATATATATATATATATATATATATATATATATATATATATATATATATATATAATATATGTATATATCTAAAATTACTTTCCTCATTAAATATCCCTAATATTCATTAATAAAAGTCTTTTATGTAAACATCTCTCTTTTTATTAAAGTTAAAGAAACCCAGCTATTAAATCTATCCTCAATCACTCACCTCCATAAATACCAACTCAAAACATCCACACTGATCCAAATATAAACATAGATACTTTCCTCGAAATCCGCAGTCTTTAGGAAGTATATTTCTACATAGGTGAAAAAGAAGACCATTGATCAATTATCCTTCATCTCACAGGGGCCCAAACACCATGTAGTGACCCATATAGTGATAAGAATTCATCCATGCTTTCTTCCTCCCTAAGTGCATGAAAAATGTGAAGGAGTGTCACAATAGAGACAGGAAAGCACCCAAGTTTATATATCTCCCATGCAATCCCAAATATATTTAATTTCATGACATGCACTTATCATATTCCTGGGGCTTACCATGGAATCCAAATATATTGGAATATATTGAGCCCGAACCAAATATTATTCGTCTGGTTCAAGCCTTAATTCTACAATAAAAGTCAAACATTTATAATTACAAAATTACATAATGCTCAAAAAATTATTAAACAATGAATCAAGAACCCCCCTTCCTGCCTCACTAAAATATACTCTGATTTAGAGGAGACCCATTATCCCCATGATCCCTCTTATCTCGTTTTTCATATATAAAACTAACACTCTTCATGATTCTAGAGTGCCACTAAATAAACGAACTAAAATGGAACAAAGGGCCCCCTATGATCTGATTCATTCCCTTTACTTACCGCTCAGTCGGCGTTGTTGTATTTTATCATCCGCTTTGCATAATGTCGGCAAAAGACCCGACTTACATAACATCGATCTATTTATACCGAAGACTCGCTCCATCTGGCGTGAACAAGGAAGTAGAATAATTTCCTGTCCTTTCTGGTTCACTTCCTGCAACAGCGGAACAAACCACTAGACTGCAACTCTTAACACCAAGCGGGCGCCATCTTGAAATCCTGCATTTGTTCAGAGATGGAGCCGACTTACGGGAAAACACCAGTCATTTAAGTGAAGTAAACTTTTTTTTTTAAACGGTCTCCTGCACATTAAGGTCTTTACCAAAATTACAATAAACTACAGAGAAGCCGCCATCAACTATTCAAACCTGACCCCTGCCAAAATAAACCGGCTAAGTACTTAAACTTATACAGCATATCAATAATCCAAAAGTAAATACTGTCAACTGGACTGATTTCCATCTAACAAAATTGCCTAAAATTCTAAATACCAAAGCCCATAGCTATAGAAGTAACCCCTGGCATAATACTGAGCAGCAATCTCCTTGAATGTGGAAATGAAGAATTGAAAAATGAATGACCATCCAGGTCAATACTAAACAACCCATCCACGGTCAGAACCCTTCCTCCTTACAATTTAAACCATACTCAATGGTGTCTAACCTAGTGATGTACCACCACTCACGTTTTCTCCTCAGTAGCTCACAATTACCACCTTTCCTCCTCTGGAATATTTTCTCTAAAATGAACCACTAAAAGTCCCTTTCTGAATGTTCACTACTAATAAAATGTTCCACCAAAGGTGCATTGATCTTTCTGGTTCGAATGGCTGATCTGTGTTCACATAGGCGAACACACAATTCTCACCCCGTCTCCCCCACATATCCTAATCCGCAAGGGCAAAGAATCAAGTACATCACATTCTTACTCCGGCAGTTATTTAGGGTTTTAGAAGTGATACTTACTCCCTTATATTCAATAACCTTCTGCTCTAAACATTGATCACAACAACTGCAATTTCCACATTTATAATTACCTCTGATTATGTTGCCAGTTAAACCCAGCTGTCCAGCTGGGCGATCTTCCCTATAAGTATGAACCAATCTGTTTCTCAGATTTTGGTTACATCTGAATGCAAAAAGGGGCTTTTCCAACATAGTCTCTTCTGCAGCATTCAGTAAATGCCAATTCCTAATTATCACATTTTTTATTTTATTGCTGATCCCACTAAACTGACTAACAAAAACAATCCTTTCATTTTCTTTTCTTCTCCGATCCTGATTAAACATAAGGGACGAGCATGGGAGCAACTTGTGCCCCCAGTTTGGCTTGCCTTTATGTTGGTGATTTTGAGAATAAGCACATATATAATGTTACAGCGCCTTTTTATGAAAATGTCACCGCCTGGTTCTGATTTATTGACGATATATTCTTCATATGGGAAGGATCTCAAGAGATGCTTCATGAGTTTCTCCAGTGGTTGAATCTGGGAGATATCAACCTACGCTTTACAGCCCATATCAGTAAGAGGGTGGTTGATTTCCTTGATATTTCTATCAAGGATGATAATGGTTGTTTAGGGGTAGAGTTATTTACAAAACCTACCGATAAAAATACCCTGCTTCATTATAAGAGCTTTCGCCCTAAAGCCCAGAGGGATTGTATCCCTTTTGGACAATTTTTGAGATTGAGGAGAAACTGTACATCTTTGGAAGATTTTTACAAACATTCGAATGTTCTGAAACAAAAATTGAAGAACAGGGGGTATCCGAAAAAGTTAATTAGTCACTCCTTTAAGAGAGCTCGGTTCTATGATAGGGACAGTATGTTTAATCAGGATCGAAGAAGAAAAGAAAATGAACGGATTGTTTTTGTTAGTCAGTTTAGTGGGATCAGCAATAAAATAAAAAATGTGATAATTAGGAATTGGCATTTACTGAATGCTGCAGAAGAGACTATGTTGAAAAAGCCCCTTTTTGCATTCAGATGTAACCAAAATCTGAGAAACAGATTGGTTCATACTTATAGGGAAGATCGCCCAGCTGGACAGCTGGGTTTAACTGGCAACATAATCAGAGGTAATTATAAATGTGGAAATTGCAGTTGTTGTGATCAATGTTTAGAGCAGAAGGTTAATGAATATAAGGGAGTAAGTATCACTTCTAAAACCCTAAATAACTGCCGGAGTAAGAATGTGATGTACTTGATTCTTTGCCCTTGCGGATTAGGATATGTGGGGGAGACGGGGTGAGAATTGTGTGTTCGCCTATGTGAACACAGATCAGCCATTCGAACCAGAAAGATCAATGCACCTTTGGTGGAACATTTTATTAGTAGTGAACATTCAGAAAGGGACTTTAAGTGGTTCATTTTAGAGAAAATATTCCAGAGGAAGAGAGGTGGTAATTGTGAGCTACTGAGGAGAAAACGTGAGTGGTGGTACATCACTAGGTTAGACACCATTGAGTATGGTTTAAATTGTAAGGAGGAAGGGTTCTGACCGTGGATGGGTTGTTTAGTATTGACCTGGATGGTCATTCATTTTTCAATTCTTCATTTCCACATTCAAGGAGATTGCTGCTCAGTATTATGCCAGGGGTTACTTCTATAGCTATGGGCTTTGGTATTTAGAATTTTAGGCAATTTTGTTAGATGGAAATCAGTCCAGTTGACAGTATTTACTTTTGGATTATTGATATGCTGTATAAGTTTAAGTACTTAGCCGGTTTATTTTGGCAGGGGTCAGGTTTGAATAGTTGATGGCGGCTTCTCTGTAGTTTATTGTAATTTTGGTAAGGACCTTAATGTGCAGGAGACCGTTTAAAAAAAATGTTACTTCACTTAAATGACTGGTGTTTTCCCGTAAGTCGGCTCAATCTCTGAACAAATGTGGGATTTCAAGATGGCGCCCGCTTGGTGTTAAGAGTTGCAGTCTAGTGGTTCGTTCTGATGTTGCAGGAAGTGAACCAGAAAGAACAGGAAGTGATTCTACTTCCTTGTTCACGCCAAATGGAGCGAGTCTTCGGTATAAATAGATCGATAGTATGTAAGTCGGGTCTTTTGCCGACATTATGCAAAGCGGATGATAAAATACAACAACGCCGACTGAGTGGTAAGTAAAGGGAATGATTCAGATCATAGGGGGCCCTTTGTTCCATTTTAGTTGGTTTATTTAGTGGCACTCTAGAATCATGAAGAGTGTTAGTTTTATATATGAAAAACAAGATAAGAGGGATCATGGGGATAATGGGTCTCCTCTAAATCAGAGTATATTTTAGTGAGGCAGGAAGGGGTGTTCTTGATTCATTGTTTAATAATTTTTAGAGCATTATGTAATTTTGTAACTATAAATGTTTGACTTTTATTGTAGAATTAAGGCTTGAACCAGACGAATAATATTTGGTTCTGGCTCAATATATTCCAATATATTTGGATTCCATGGTAAGCCCCAGGAATATGATAAGTGCATGTCATGAAATTAAATATATTTGGGATTGCATGAGAGATATATAAACTTGGTTGCTTTCCTGTCTCTATTGTGACACTCCTTCACATTTTTCATGCACTTATGGGAGGAAGAAAGCATGGATGAATTCTTATCACTATATGGGTCACTACATGGTGTTTGGGCCCTTGTGAGATGAAGGATAATTGATTAATGGTCTTCTATTTCACCTATGTAGAAATATACTTCCTAAAGACTGCGGATTTCGAGGAAAGTATCTATGTTTATATTTGGATCAGTGTGGATGTTTTGAGTTGGTATTTATGGAGGTGAGTGATTGAGGATAGATTTAATAGCTGGGTTTCTTTAACTTTAATAAAAATAGAGATGTTTATATAAAATACTTTTATTAATGAATATTAGGGATATTTAATGAGGAAAGTAGTTTTAGATATATACATATACATATATATATATATTTTTTTTTTTTAGCCTCGGTTATTCGGGTCCTTTTTGGTGAATATATATATGTGTGTATTACTTATTCACTACTTTCGGTATGCTTTTGAAGGTGGGCAATGAAATCTCTATTTGTGATGATGAATATTAAAGGAATCTTGGTGGAATTTGGATAATGAGTTGGTCCCATTGGGGTGGTTGTATGTTGAGTATGGGGGCTTGAGAAATGTGGAAGCATATGTAATTATATATCTTTGTATATATATATATATATATATATATATATATATATATATATATAGTCTTTTGTGTTGTTGCATGTAGGTTTGATTGAACAACCTCGGGGAGTATAATATTTAGTCCTGAAGAAGGTGGTGAAAAAGGTCTGTAAGTCCACCGAAACGCGTCAACGCTTTATTCTTACTGGACCCATAGGAGGAGGCTCTTATCGAATATGGACTGCTGACAATTATCGATAGGCCTACACCTACCAGAATTGGGACAGTCTTATTTTATAGACTATTGTATATGTCTTTCTTTTTTTTGTCTCCCTTTTACTGAATTTTATCTGATTTTATTGATGGTTTTAGTATTGATGTGCTTGTCTTGTTATTGTGTGATTTGGGGTTTTTATTTGGGATTACATTAAATATATACCTTTGATTCCTTTGTCTTTAGGCTGATCAATAGAGAGATTCATTGACTGTGTGAGTGTGAAGTGATTGGTTTGGTTTTCCCGTGGGGGAATTTTACGATTTCGCAGAACAGAATTACAGCATAGCAGAAAAAGAATTACTAGCAATTCTCAATGCTTTCAAAGAATGAAGACATTATCTATTGGGAGCAAAACACACCATAACTGTATACTCTGACCATAGAAACTTACAATTTATGAGCTCTGCCAGGCTACTAACTCCCAGGCAACTGAGATGGATGCTATTCTTTGCAGAATTTGATTTCATAGTGACTTTTAGACCAGGAGTAGATAATCGTAAGGCCGATGCATTGTTTAGACAAGATTCTTCGATCACACATACTGAACAAAAACCCATGCCTATTATGACGCCTTCAAAAGTGTTGTGTTTAATAGCAGCCGAGAAGTTCTTTGATCTCATCACTAATCATTTTCACATCACCAAGTGGCAAGAGTGGTTACAACAAGACACCAAAAGGTCCATTCAACAAAGCCTACCTCCACACAAATCTCGAGTATTCCTGCCTACTGAGGAGTTAAGAGAGACAGCATATTATTGGCTGCATAGTCATCCTCTGGCAAGTCATCCAGGTCCTCAAAAAACACTAGAACACATGAAAAGGTATTTTTGGTGGCCTACATTTGTTCATGACTTAAAGCAAATGCTACAATCATGTGAAGTATGTGCAAGATGCAAAAGCGAACATAGCAAGCCTAAAGGTCTATTGATATCTCTACCCATTCCCAATCATCCATGGGAACATATCTCTATGGATTTTATTACTGGTCTTCCTCAAGGAAAGCAATTTTCAACCATTTTAGTGGTGGTGGATAGTCTTACCAAATATGCTCATTTCATTGCATGTAAAGGTCTCCCAAAATCCGACACCTTAGCAACTATCATCTTAGAAAACATTGTTCACCTTCATGGACTCCCAAGAGTCATCCTCTCTGATAGAGGAACACAATTTTCTGCACGTTTTTGGTAGCAATGGTGCAAGGCTTTACAAATTTGATTTGACTTTTTCCACTAGTTATCATCCACAAACGGATGGTCAAACAGAGAGACTGAACCAAACTCTAACACAATACTGATGATGTTATGCAGCAAAGTATCCTAAAACCTGGCTGGATCTCTTGTGGCTTGCAGAACTGGCTTATAACAACTCTCACCACTCTTCAATAAACTCAACTCCTTTCTATGGTTTATATGGGCGTCATCCGCACATTTTGCCAGTTACGCTACCTGCTTCTACTCAAACCACTCCAGCAGTCATGGACATGTTAACCCACATGAAAAAAGTACATTCACAATTGCAAACAAAGCTACACCAAGCAAATACAAAATATAAAATGCAATATGACAAAAAACACCAGCCTGGTCCTCAGTATACAGACAAAGATAGAGTTTGGTTATCCACGAAAAACTTTGTATTCAAAACTAAAAATATGTTTCATCCAAGATTCATAGGGACCTTTGAAGTTCTGCGACAAGTGAACCCTGTAACATATAAACTAAAATTGCCATTGTCATTGAAAATTCATCCGGTGTTTCACACTTCACTTCTTAAACCTGCTTCACCCTCAAGTGTCACACAACCTGCTCCTCTATTAGTCCAAGGTCATTGGGAGTATGAGGTGCGATCTATCTTAAACTCCAGATATCGTGGGTCTTCCCTTTGGTATTTAGGGCCATATTTATACTTTTTGACGCAAAACTGCGCCGGTGCAGTTTTCCGTCAAAAATATTACCGCCGGCTAACGCCATTTTGGTGCGCCGTGCGGGCGTCAAATTTATACTTTGATGCACGGCAGCGCAAACCACAGGTGGGAGTCATTATTTTTGACGCACACCGCAGCGTCAAGTCGTAAAGCAAAACGGCGTTAACGCGGCGGAAATGACTGTGGGTCGATTTACGACCCCGCAAACCAGATATGCGCCGTTTTTTGACGCAATAGCGTCAAAAAAACCCACGAACACTGCCATTTCACCAGAGGAGAGCAAAAATGGATCCCAGATGCCACTACAGACCCCAGGAAGATGACATCAGACCAGGAACCAGCCAGGAGGACCGACACAAGAACCAGGACACTTATAAGAAGAAAAGAAAGTGTTGCTTCAGTGCAGAGGAGCAGGAAATGCTGGTTAAAGAGGTGACGGAACACCAGCACCAACTGTTTGTCACCTCAAAGTTGCCAATTAGCAGGAGAGAGGCTATATGGCAACAAATTGTCGACAAGATTAACAGTGTGGCTGAAGTACGCAGAACAGTCATCGAGTGCAAGAAACGCTGGCATGACTGCAAGCGCAGGACCAAGGAAAAGATGGCCAGGAACAGGAAGGCAGCACTGCAGACTGGAGGTGGGAGTCCAGCACACCAGGAGGCCCTGGACCACATGGAGGAGATGGTCGCAGCCGTCATCCCTGAGGAGATCGTCACAGGGATTCAAGGACAGGACAGCGCAGACTACCAGGAGACAACGCACATGCAGGGTAAGTCGCATGGGGAATTATAATGCAATAATGTCAACTGTGAGCAGGGGGGGATACCAACCACAAAATGCATGGAAGTAATCATATACATGGAGTGGCATGGGTAAAGGGGAACGGCATGGGGGCATGGCCCGTTCTGAGAAGACCTGGGGCACACCATTACACTACACCAACAACAGTCCCATGGGGGCATGCTGTCATGCCAACGATGGAGCAAAGGGAAAGCCACGCCAGGAGGGAAGGGCACAACGTCAAACTGACATCCCGACACACGTCAGCCACCATACCCCCTACATTAACTAGGGCCCTCTTAACAACCTCTAGCCATACCGACAATTGGAATGTAACTGCAACAACAGTTGCCACTACCACCTCCATTCTGTGTGCAGCTCAAGTAGCCAATGGCAGTAACCTCCCCATGGATCATACACACCTAAATTAGAGGGTCAGGATGACAACTTCAACAATCCCCTGAAACAAGACAAAGGCCCCAGTACTGTCAAATGTCAATGCCAACAGTTGTCGCAAACATCAGCCAATGTCAACAACCATAGGAGCTACACAGCACTAAGGACACACCCATGCTGCATATGTCAGGGTCCATCCTGTGCCTGGGTAACAATGCAACATCCCAAATGTCATACTGCTCAGACAACAGCATTGAGGGGGGGACACATGTAACTGGTCACTGAAATACACCTGCACAGTCAGAGGAGGAAATAGGACACTGATACGATTATCAGGGCAATCCAATGTACCACACATTCCCTAACATCAGCAGTACACATTACCAATGCCAACATCCATATTGTGTCATAACATTGCTATGCATAGGATATGCCACATGTCAAATACATTTAAGTGGATGTGAAAGATCAGAGATTGGGGCAGGTCCAGATTGTTAAGTGTGCTGCCAGGGCCATCAGAACACCCACAGCCAGTGAAAGGTCTCACCATGAGAATGGATGTAGACGGAGGCTTGAGTAGGACAAGAAGGTGGCAATTCTCTAATTGGCCTAAACCAACACCTAGAGGAGATGATGCCGACAAGTCTAATAACTCAATGACATACATGTGACATGCAGGTGGGCCATAGGCCTGGAAGAATGCCCATCTGAAGGACTGGAGCAATTAACACGAAACAAGATCACAAAGTGAATTCATCAAAAGGCAGGCATGTCACATCAAAATTGCCACAACACAGACACACTAATTGTACCCTGTTTCATTGCAGCAGAGGAAGATGGATCTCCTATCTCCTGCGGATTTGCCTGTCCCAGATTACCCTGATGACATGGATGACGAGCTGATAAACATTCCCCAGGAGACTATCCAAAAGGTCCTTGAAACCCTCCAGACCCCACCTTCAGTCACAAGGAGGAGCACAGAAAAAGCAGCCATCGCAGAGGATCCACCCACCACCCCAATTGTAAGACCTGCCAGCTCCAATACAGCTGAGGACTCAGACAACACTGGCACAAGCTTTGAGAGAACTGTAGTTGGAGTACAGCGGGAGCTGGCCAAGGAGGTGCGGGTGGGGATGCAAACCATGGCAGCCAGCCTAGAGGGGGTGCGTTCATGCATGATGTCATCTGCAGATCAGGCAGCAGCTATGCAAGCCTTAACATCTATCTTGCAGGAACTGCAGAAAACCCAGAAGGAAATCAGCACAGCTGTAATACAGTTGACCCAACACCTACAACAGCAATCCTGTCAACGCGTGCACGAATGCAACATTGAACCCCTCAGGGCCGACCTGGCTGCCTACCATCGTGATGTGGCTGCTATTCTCAAGAACCAGCAGATACCCCTTGCTGCAGTACTGCCCTTAAGACCTTCACAGGGAGCAGCGACCGGGATGTCTGACTCCACGTCTTCTAACACTGAGGTGTGTGTTGCCCCTTCACAACCAACAACAACAAGGACAGAGGAAGCAACACACACATCAGAAGAAGAAGACATGGAACAGATCACATTCACAAGGAAAATGACCCGGAAGCACTAGTCCCTGCCACATGGCCAACTATTACCAAGATCCTGCGCTTTGTAACTTGCCAGTCTTGCAACAACTGTACTCAAGCACTGTTCTGCAAACCACTGTATATCTTGTCACCCAGCCCAGTGATTGTCTCTCTCCTACTCATTGGCAAATTCTGTCCCTCTGCACTGTCTGAAACATCAACCACAGCATGTCAAAAGCATTTTGGTAAACACTTGTGTTGGATCACAATGTAAGATGTCACTATAATGGACTCACAATCATGGACAATGTACAGATAGCACTACAGCACTTTTCAATAAATAGCACTTACACAACAAATCTGTCTCTGGGTAATGTGACATATCAACTGTGCAGTAGATAACTGAAAGGTGCCTACTGTCAAATTACGTAGCTTGTCAATACAACTGTCCTGATATTATGTAGTCAGAGAAATCTGCACAGTGCCCATGATTGCATCATACTCTGCCCATCCTGAGGGACATCGCTGATGAAGTGAGGAACCATACACCATTATACTGCGTTGGACCTTGATTTCAACATGTATGTGTGAAATAGGTGTGGTCCTCTGCTATTGGCCTTCAAAGGAGAAATGTACATTATATATGTCATTTACAGTGTGTGTGTGTGTGACCATTGTATGTTAGGCATCACATTAGCTCTGGGATTTTCAGTGTCTTAATCAGTATCTCAGCAATGCTCCATGAGGCAACACTCTTATTCTGATAAGTAGAGATGAAGGTGTGCAAAAATGAATAGCCAGACCATGATATGGTGATTATTATAGGTGTTTATTTAAATTCGTTAACTAAAGTGGTGAAGGTGATTATATTTAAAAAAAATTGTTGGCGATATGTTGCCGCCTGCGTATACCAGCGGCCGTGTTCTGTAGTTCCCCCTCATGTTGCAGGCCAGCATCCTCCTCTTCCTCCTCTTCAGGCATGTGTGGCTCTGGTTCCAGGAGGGGAATGTTCCTTTTGATGCAAATGTTGTGCAATATTGCACATGTTAGGATGATCTTACAGACCATCTCCGGGGAATATAGGAGGCTACCACCAGTGATGTCGAGGCACCGAAACCTTGACTTGAGGATGCCGAAGGTCCTCTCGACTATGGTGCGTGCCCTCCTATGTGCGTCGTTGTAGGCACGCTCTGCAGCAGTACTCGGGTTGCCAATAGGTGTCATAATCCATGGCTGGATGCCATACCACTGATCAGCTGGGACACTTACATTTTGCAAGGTGACATTTAGGCAACCCACTCCACACATTGTGATCTTTGACATCTTAACATTAGGCTGTACAGTAATTTCAGATGTGTGACAGGTTCACTGCAGACCCAAGAAACATGGCTAGCGATGTCACGACCTCAGTGTGTTGCTGTCGACAAGTTGCTGTTGTGGTGTATGTGTTGTGTGTCCTAGAGGGTTGCTGTGCAGTGTGTATATAAGTAGGTTTTTGTACTTACCAACAAGTAGTCCATTGCCATACCGTCCATCCTGGAAGTGTTCATTGATGGTGCAGTGACGGAAGATGAAGGAGTCATGTACACTCCCAGGATATTTAGCCACGATGTTGGTGATCAATCCCTGGTGATCGACAATGGCCTGCACGTTGATGGAATGTGTGTGCTTCCTGTTGCGGTAGAGGTGTTCAGTTGCAGCAGGTGGCACAAGGCGTACGTGTGTGCAGTCGATTGCACCAAGGACATGTGGGAAGCCACTGATGAGGTAGAACCCCTGTTTTGTTTCCTGCTGCTTCTGCAATGTGTTAGGGAAGCAGATGTGGTGGGGTGTAATTCCAATGATGGCATCCAGTACTTTGGGCAAAAAGGCAGAAAATGATGGCTGTGATATTCCGGCAACCAGGGCACCAGTTGTTTGAAAAGAGCCACTTGCCAGCAAGTGAAGTACGGCAAGCAGCTTGGTTTCTGTTGGGATGGTGCGGGGTTGGGGCCAACTGCGGTTCAATGTTGCGCAGCAGCTGCTGAATGGCCTGCCAGTTCAACCTGTACCTCTGGATGATGTCGTGTTCCCTGAGGCCATGAAGGGTTGTTCTGGGGCGGAATATCCTCTCCTGCCTTCAGCGCTGCCTTTGGGGTCCCTGCTGGTGTTGTGGTAGCTGCTGTTGTTGCTGCTGGGCTCTGCGTCTGCATGCACGCTGGATAAGAATCACCTCCATGTCTCCCTGTGGCTGCTCTGCTGCTCTGCTGTTGCTTCTGTGTGTTCTGATTAAATACAGGTGTGTTTGCCCCATTTTAACGCCTGCCCTGACTCAGGCGTTAATTTTTGACGCAAATCGGGCTGTGCGTCATTTTCCGGCTCCGCCTCCCGGCCGTGTGTAATTTTTGCCTGAAAGCATAAATACGACGCATGGCCGTTTAAGTCATTTTTTGGACGGGAACGCCCACCTTGCATATGATTAACGCAAGGCGGGTTGCCGCATCCAAAAAATGACGCACACGGCAGAATTTTGTCATCCACGGACTCGGGCGTCAAAGTTTAAATATGGGGCAACGTTTGCGCTGACTGTGCGTCAAAATTTTTGACGCACATTTGGCGCAGATGGAGTATAAATA
Source organism: Pleurodeles waltl (assembly GCF_031143425.1). NCBI lineage: Eukaryota > Metazoa > Chordata > Amphibia > Caudata > Salamandridae > Pleurodeles > Pleurodeles waltl. The sequence continues at coordinate 959,888,472 of NC_090443.1, forward strand.
TGCCCCTTGGTGTCCTGGAAGGGATACGGACCGGAAAATGACTCATGGGAACCTGCAAGACATGTCCATGCACCACGTTTGGTGCAACACTTTAATCTCCTCCATCCTGATAAGCCGGGCCCTGGACCACGCTTGGGAGAGGGGTGTAATGTCTGGAATAAGGCTGTGTGCGGTCCAGGTCCCGCCTGAAACTCCGCTGCGCGTATTTGCGGCGCCTTATGTGCACCACTTGTCATCCCCTCTTGTTCTAGAAGTGGTAATCAGCATCGCCTGCCCTGTGGTAAAACTCATGTAGCTGCAGGGTCAGGACATTGATGGACAAGATGCACTTATCAGTGCTATTCTATGAATGGACTACAATTCCCAGGTTTCTAGAGGCAGCGGCCATCTTGGGGTGTGTCAGGCCAATAAAGCCCAGCCACACGCAAGCACATTGCTCCCTATTTTGAGACTTGATGCAGTCAGACCTTGTGGGGTTCCTCTGAAGAAGAGCAGATTTCCTGCATGGCAGATTGACAGCAAATCGGAGTATCCTTGTTTCCATGGTGAATTCAGTTACGAGTAGGTCGTACTCGTAGAGGTAAGATCTTGATGAGCCCAATCTTGAAGGGAGTTGTTACTTCCTAAAGTAAAGTGCCCCTTAGCACAAGGAGCAAAGCGCTTTCAGTCCAAAGAGTAAAGCGCTCCTGGCACGACGATAAAAGCGCTTCAGGCCAAGCGAGTAAAGTGGCCTTGGCGCGACGATGAAAGGGCTTCGGACCACAGCGCCCCTTAGCACAATGAGCAAAGCGCTTCAGGCCACACGTGTAAAGCGCCCTTCGCACGATAATCAAAGCGCTTCAGTCCACACGAGTAAAGCACCCTTGGCAAGATAATCAAAGCGCTTCAGTCCACACGAGGAAAGCGCCCTTGGCAAGACAATCAAAGGCGCTTCAGGCCACACGAGTAAAGCGCCCTTGGCACGACAATCAAAGCATTTCAGGCCACACGAGTAAAGCGACCTTGGCACGACGGTCAAAGCGCTTCACGCCACATGAGTAAAGCGCCCCCTTAGCACAACAAGCAAAGCACTTCAGTTCACAAGAGTAAAGCGCCTTTGGCACGACAATCAAAGCGTTTCAGACCACATGAGTAAAGCGGTCTTGGCACGAGGATCAAAACGCTTCAGGCCACATGAGTAAAGTGCCCCTTAGCACAATGAGCATAGCGCTTCCAACAAAACAAGTAAAAGCTCTCTCTGGTATAATGAACAAAGCGATTCATGTATGATGATCAAAGCGCTTCATGAACAATAAACAAGGCGCTTCTGGCCAACGAACAAAGCGCTTCAAGTTCAATGAGTAAAACTTTCAGGCCTTAGTAGTAAATGTGAAAACGTTTTGGAGATAAGCAAATTATAGTTTCATTGTTTTTGGGAAGCATAATATGTGAGATACATATTTAAGTCTTTGAGAATTTGGAGGCTGAGATCAAACGTTTATGTTATGAATGCATAATTGTTACATGATTGATATTCAGAGTATGACCATAGTCCAAAGCTCTTGCCATCTCTAGGTTCAGAGGTTGCAGTTTGTTCTTGTTCCATGATTCAAAGAAGGGGCTACGCCCAATTCACAAAGGGTCTCAATCTGATACCACAGAGACGCCTTTATTCAAGAGTCTATTGGTGAGTTTATACTGTTATGAATGAGTATATGCATATTGTTCTAACCGTTTCCTTTCAGATCTCTCTCCCTGCAGTTCCCTACCCTAATTCCCTTCCCCTGCATGGCTTCATCATAACTCTGTGCTCTGAGTTGGTGACACCTGGAGGTGGGCCTTTTGTTCAGCAGCCGGCAGATCCAGAGGAAAGGGCACTGTAACAGCATCCTTATCAGCAAAGTTAAATATGTGGGTAATAATTGACTTTGGTGGGTAACGAGGGGCAGCCAGGGGATAAGGGGGGCGAGAGAGCCCTGTCAATCCTCTCAACTGAAAAACCTGGCTTTAGTTCTTGCCCGGGACTTAGGTCTTCAACCATTGTGTGGGGAGGATCCTGCTGCTCCTTCAGGGATGCCATCATTTCAGATGTTCATCCAATGGGAGCGTCTCTCGGTGGCCTCTTCAAGCTGCTGCACTGTTTTTTGCAGCCCGCAGCTTGTTGACTGGAATCCCTGGATGGACTTATCACTCTCTGAAATTCTTCCCTCTGCAACAGTGACCCTGTCCACAGGGTTGCGCAAATCTTGATGTACCAGTGTAAGGTCGACCCTTGGTTCACCAATTTTCCTCTCCAGGGATAAGCAAGAGTCCTGGATGGCATGCAGGATCAAATCTACCCGTCTTGCGGGCATTGCGTGGCATCATGGTCAGTTCACTATCTCAGACTGAAGTAGGCTTGCTGAATTTATAGATTTTTTCTCCCTTGCAAGGAACGTGCCCCATAATGTTTATACTTCCGCATTGCGACTGACGGTGTACCAGCATGAACAATGTTCAACAGAGCCTCTCTTATGTAGACAATGATTTACTTCCACACCTGATAGGTGAGTCAAGGGGAGGCTCTATAACTCAATTTTGGCCCCACAAGTGGAGGCGCAGGCAGATACTGATTCTGAATACTTCAGTAGTACCCAGGCTTCCACCACAGTCTACAGCTCAATCAGGATTCACTCAAGGGGGCTGCCCGCACTCCCAGCCTACCCTCATCACAGACACCACTGCAGTTAGCGATCTCACATGGCCCACCTGGGCCTCTCACAGCTATAAAGGACAACAGGGATAGGTTCCAATGTGAAGACCTCCATTTCTCTGATTCAGGAGTGTATCTCAAGCACGTGGGTCTTTCCCACAGGTAAAGAAGCATTAGAGTCTGCAAAGAAAGTGGGGGTCAGGTATGACCCTGGCTGAGCAAGCTCAAAAATGTCTCAGCCCAGGGTGACCTGACCCAGGGCTGAAAGTACTTGTAGAGGTCCAGTGTGAAATACGGTATGGGCAGCTGGGGTTTGATTAGATAAATCACAAGCCGCAAGGCCTCAAGCCTCCAGCAGGTCCTGATCCTCTCAAGAAAAGGAAAACCTCACAACCCGTAGTCCACTGCACCCTGGGGACCCACTTCTTTCCCAATCCACTGCGCCACACCTGTCATTTAGGTAGTCTGACTCAGTGGGCCCGACTGGATACCACTGCAAAAATGAGCGCCAGATAAGCTGGCATCAATGCCCCCGTGTCAGTGGCCTGGCTTGTTGCTTTTGGGATCTTACCCACGGCAGCCATTGACCACAATGGTCTGCGAGCCTGCGCCCCATGCCCCAGTCCCCATAGTTACATTAGCCAGAGGTGCCCCCTGCGGTGAGCTGGGTGCCCCCACGCTGACCAGTTTGGTGCCTCCTATGAAAGACCCAGTGAACTTGCTGCCCTCCACATCAGTCAGGAAAGGGAATCTGGCCTCTGCCGGCCACCCCGGAAACTACTCAGGGGGGGGGCTCAATCTTTCTAGACCACGATCAAGATCAGCAGCCAGGTCTCCTTAGGCCACCAAAGTAACTAGCATCCTAGGACCAGTTTCAGGGTATCACCCTTCATCAGCTAGGCTAGCTTGAATCCAGTGGCACAGTGAGCAAGGGACCCACGTCTGGGCATACCCTTCCCACTGAGGGCAACTTTAGCAACACAAAAGGCTGATGAAGGGTGATACCCTGAAACCGGTCCCAGGATGCTTGTTTCCGGTCCATGGAGGACCTGGCCTGGCAGTTCAGGCTGGACTGTTCCCATGGGGAACAGGGTCAAGACTGATTTGCATATGGCTGGGTCCAAACTGGGGTGGCATGGTGAGCAAAAGAATGATGGATTAAACCAAGATCTGTGACTGGGGGTGAGTGGTTGAAAAGTTTCAGCACACCGTCCACCATCCTTTTGTGTTGCTAAGAGAGAAGACCACGCCTGAGTCACTAACAGGGACTTGTCCAGGAGGGATGTGTTCAAGGTGAAAAGCAAGGACATTTAAAGGTCAGAAAAGCAGACTTTTCAAGGTATGAAAGGTTGCATGTATTTTTCGTGCGTTTTGCCTGCACATAATAGCCCAGGCTCATTTCTCCAGTCCCAGACAGCCCCGTTGCAGTCATTAGATGATGAAGGCGGCACCGACCGGTGCAGTGGCATAGCTCCCCTTGCAAAATGTGATGAGGGTTCCTTGAGTATCCCATAACTCACAGATAACTTACTATCCTTAGGCTGAATGGGGGCCCCCTGAGAGTTTGGCAGCCCCTTGGAGGGTTGGGGGGACGGTGGTGGCTCTGTGCTGCAGAGCTACAGGGGCCTATGATACACTCTTGGACCTGCACCTTGGACAAGGAAACAACAGTAACCTCCAATCCAGGCACCCACACCTTCTCTCTCCACTAGAACCAGGCAACTGACCCTTCTTATCATTTCAAAGTAAGCGGAGTTGTATTCTGGTAGCCACAGTGACCTTACAAAAGCCAGAGTGTTGGTAACACAGCAAAAAGCCTGAGTTTTTGGCCCTGCTACTGACATATCATGGGCCACATAAACCCCATGTGCTTCACTTTACCTGTCCTGGAGCCCCTGCTTCTAATATCTTGGTTCCTCACTCAACCTGAGAGGAGAAACTAGGCTGTCATCCTAGAACTGGGGCTTGCTTTGGCACCACAAGGCCACCAGCATTGTCCGACTCCTGAAAGTTTCTTTATCCCCACTCCAGGTACAAGCCACCTTTGCTCTAATGTTCTTCAGCTTGAATTAGGTGAACGTTTAACACCACGTCCTCTGACGTCTGGCCCTGCAACATCAGTGAATGCGAATTTGGTGGCCGGACTCCTAGTCCTAGTCCTAGCATAAATCTTTCTGGCTCTTAATCCACTCCTCTGGCCACAAAATAATCTCTTTAATGCGCACTCGCTGTAGGCCAAGCGCTACCCACAAAAACTGCATAGTACTGGCAGGGTCGCTTGAAAATGTACCTGTAGGTATAGTCTTTTACCATAAACCCTCATCACAAAGCCCCCCACCTGCTGAGTAGTTTGCAGAGTAAAAGAATAAAATGTTGCTCAAACGGATCAAAGGTACCAAAATGGCTGCACTCGAAGTTAAAGGTGGTATTACCTAAAAACTGAAAAAATGACACTTCTGAAAAGAACACTTCCTAGGTATCAGTATGGATGTTCATTGAGGGGTTAAGAGTGAGTGATTATGGATTACAAGGGTAGGGTTAAAATTTAAGTGTTTGAAGTATATATTTATATTGGTTGAGGTTCAGAGTATATTGGTTAACAGTGTAACATTTGGGTTTAGGGTTAAATTACAGGGTTACGATTTTAGGTTATAGAGTTAAGGTTAAAGGTTAGGGCTTTGGGGTACTGGTGGTGTTATGGTTAAGGGTACAGTAGTTAAAAGTTATGGGTTAGTGAATTGGGTACCGGGCTATGGATATAGGGTTAAAGGTTTGGTTTATGGGGTTAATAATATGTGGTAAAGAATTAAAAGGTTTGGGATTAAAGTGTATAGTTATGGGTATGAGGGTTCAGTTACAGGGTTATGGTGACAAATAAAGTGTTAAGGATCAATGGTTAAGAATATAGGGTTAGGAGTTTGTGGTATGTGGCTAAGGGGTAGGGATAAAGAGTTAACCACAGTGATTACACTTATTTATTGTCACAGCTGGAAATGTGATTACGGTGTATTGATGACTGTTACAATTAGTTTTAGTTTTCTAGCCAATGTACAGAAATTCAAAATATTGCTTTTCAAGGTAACACCTCACTTAACTAATTTCAATGAAACGCACGATCATTTCGAAGTGATGCAATTGGACGTGTTAACAAGCATTGGCAAAGCCAATAGGATTCACCTACACGGCTTTGCCAATGTCTTTTAGCCATGTTGTACAGCAGCGTGGAGTAAAGTAGTGTGGAGTGGCATGGCCTAGAAAGGTGTGGAGTGGTGTAGAGTGAAGTGGAGTAGAGTGACTTGAAGTGGCGTAGAGTGGCCTAGAGTAGAATGCAGTGGTGTCGAGTGGAGTGACATAGATTAGAGTGGTGTAGGGTGGAGTGGCATAGAGTGGCATACCATGTCGTATAGTAGAGTGGCAACGAAAGGAGTGGCGTAGAGTGGAGTTGAGTGGTATGGAGTAGAATGGTGTAGGGTAAAGTAGAGTGGTGTAGAGTGCAGTGGGGTGAATGGATTGGCATACAGTAGAGTTGAGTAAAGTGGCGTAGATTGGAGTGGAGTAGAGTAGAGTTGCTCAAAGTGGAGTAGCACGGAGTAGAGTGGTGCAGAGTGGCATAGAGTAGAGTAAAGTGGAGTAGAATGATGTTGAGTGGAATAGAATAGAGGGCTTGGATTGGCATAGATTAGAGTGGGGTAGAGTAGAGTGGCATAGAGTAGAGTGGGGTAGAGTTGCGTAGGTTAGAGAGGCATTGTGTGGAGTGGTGTCGGGTAGCATGGCATAGATGTGCATGGTGTGGGCTGAAGTAGCATGATGTGGAGTAGTGTAGAGTGGAGTGGCACAGAGTGGTGTGGAATAATGTTGAGTGGGATAGAGTGGAGTGGGGTAAAGTAGAGTGATGTAGAGTAGAATGACATTGTGTGTAGTGGAGTGGGGCAGAGTGGTGTAGAGCAGCACTGTGTGAAGTGGAGTAGCATAGATTGGACTGACGTATAGTGCAGTGGCATAGAGTGCAGGGGCATGGAGTAGAGGGGTGCAGGGTGCAGTGGCATAGAGTTCAGTGGCATAGAGGGGTGCAGAGTAGAGTAGAGTGGCACATAGTGCACAGTAGTAGAATACAGTGGAGTAGAGTGGTAAAGAATGGAGTGGAGTGATGAAGAGTGCAGCAGCAGAGATTAGATGGTGTACAGTGAGGTGGCGTAGGATGCAGCTGCAAAGACTGCAGTGTCATAGAGTAGAGTGGTGCAAAGTAGAGTAAAGTGGTGTAGAGTGCAATGACGAAGAGTGCAGTAGTGTAGATCTCAGAGGCATAGAGTTCAGTGCAATACAGTGCAGTGGTCTGTAGTGTAGTGCTATACATAGAGTGGTGCAGAGTAGAGTGGCATAGAGTGCAGTGTTGTAGAGTGCAGTGGCATAGAGAAGAGTGGTGCAGAGAAGAGTAGAGTCCTGTAGAGTGCAGTGGTGTAGAGTGGAGTGGTGCTGAGTAGAGTGGCGTAGAGTGCAGTTGCATAGAGCGCAGTGACATAGAGTAGAGTGGTGCAGAATAGAGTAGAGTGGCGTAGAGCTGCAGTAGTGTACAGTGGTGCAGAGTAGACTGGTGTAGAGTGTAGTGGCATAGAATGCAGTGGCATAGACTGCAGTGGTGCAGAGTAGTGTGTCATAGAGTGCAGTGGTATAAAGTGGTGCAAAGTAGAGTGTAGTTGCGTAGAACGCATTGGTGTTGAGTGCAGCGGTGCAGAATAGAGTCGCATAGAGTGCACTGATGTAGAGTTTTGCAGAGTAGAGTGCAGTGGTATAGAGTCATGCAGAGTAAAGTGCAGTAGTGCAGAGTACAGTGGTGCCGAGTAGAGTGGTGGAGTGCAGTGGCACAGAGTGGAGTAGAGTGGGATAACTGCAGTGGCATGGAGGTGTGCAGACTAGAGAGCAGTGTCAGAGCAGAGTGGCCTAGAGTGCAGTGGTGTAGAGTGCAGTGGTGCAGAGTAGAGTGGCATAGAGTGCAGTGACATACAGTGGCACAGAGTAGAGTGTAGTGGCATAGAGTACACTGGTGTAAAGTGCAACAGTGCAGAGTACAGTGGCATAGAGTACAGCAGCGTAGAGTGTTGTAGAGTAGAGTGCAGTAGCATAGAGTGCAGTGGTGCAGAGGAGAGTTGCGTAGACTGTGGTGTGCAGAGCAGAGTTACATAGAGTGCCATGACAGAGTGCAATGGCACGGAGTGCGGTGGCATAGAGTAGAGTGGTGCAGAGTACAGTGCAGGGGAGTAGAGTAGAGTGGCGCAGAGAAGAGCAGAGTGCTGTAGAACACAGGTGCGTAGAATGCAGTTGCGTAGAGTAGAGTTATGTAGAGTGTTTCAGAGTGCAGTGCAGTGGCACAGGGCGCACTGGCATAGAGTAGAGTCAGACTCCAAAAGAATCCCCACCTTGTGTCATCTCTTTCTTTAAGGCTGGATGTCTTGAATTCTGAAGTATCTCCTGGTGAGACAAGCCAATAAGAAATAAGGAACGTACCATACTATTCTACAAGAATGTTTCTTAATGGAAACTGGTGCTTATGGCGCTTGTAGTGTCAACACATGCTCAACAAGAATCTGAGACACATGATGCACTTAATAAATAAAGTACACCTCCTATGGCAAACGTGTGCACCTTTAGGCACGTTTTGAGTTGAGTAGATCGCTGTATATGTTTTACACTGCCTGTTTACTCCGGGTGGTAAAAAGAACAGGGTTAATAAAATCCTGCATAATTCTTTGTTCCTTGCCACACAAGTTAGTCAACCTGCTGCATAGTAGGTCTCCTCTGCCACATAATTCCAGTGGCCCGTACTACAGGTCAAGGTAAAGTCTTCATAGACACATCCAGCTGCAACCGAAGATTCCTCATTACACCAAATCGAGCATTCGAGGCACCTTATGCATGGGCTGATGGGGCCGACTCGCGTTCTCATCCTTTCAAAGTCGATAAACCAGCACCGTTCAATAGGGTAAAAGTAGTACTTGCAATGAATTAATCACTCCGTTGGAGCTGCTGATTTTTTTCTGTATTCCATAGTCAGTGGTCATTTTACGCACTCTACATTTAAAATAATCCCGTTTTACTCCTAACCCCTGAGAGTATATCCTGCAAGATCATGTTTAGTACTTGTATGTCTCAAATTTTACACAACATTAGTGCAGTGCTTAATAATCAGAATTTCGGATTAAGGGCCATATTTATACTTTTTGACGCACAACTGCGCCAACGCAGTTGTGCGTCAAAAATTGTTTACGCCGGCTAACGCCATTCCAAAGCGCCATGCGGGCGCCTTATTTATGGATGACGTTAGCCGGCGCAGCTGACTGGTGTGCGTAAAAAAAAATGACCCACACCAGGCAGCGCCGGCGTAGGGGAAAATGGAGCTTGGGCGTCAAAAAATGGGGCAAGTCAGGGCTGAGGCAAAATATTGGCCTCAACCCGATTTGCGCCATTTTTTTTTACTCCCAACCCCCATTGAAATGACTCCTGTCTTAGCACAGACAGGAGTCATGCCCCCTTGCCCAATGGCCATGCCCAGGGGACTTATGTCCCCTGGGCATGGTCATTGGGCATAGTGGCATGTAGGGGGGCACAAATCAGGCCCCCCTATGCCACAATTTGTTTTTTTTTAAATTACTTACCTGAACTTACCTTAAGTTCCCTGGGATGAGTCCCTCCATCCTTGGGCGTCCTCCTAGGGTGGGCAAGGGTGGCAGGGGATGTCCCTGGGGGCATGGGAGGGCACCTCTGGGCTCCTTCCGAGCCCACAGGTCCCTTAACGCCTGCCCTGACCAGGCGTTAAAAAATGACGCAAAAGCGGCTGGACGTCATTTTTTTTGACCCGCCCACTCCTGTGCGTCATTTTTGCACGGGAGTTTAAATAAGGCGCACATGCCTTGGAGTCATTTTTTAGACGGGAACGCCTACCTTGCATATCATTAACGCAAGGTAGGTGTCCATGCTAAAAAATGACGCAAACTCCAAGATCTTTGGCGCTAGACGGGTCTAACGCCAAAGTATAAATATGGAGTTAGCTTTGCGTCGGATTTGCGTAAAAAAAAACGACGCAATTCCGGCGCAAACAGAGTATAAATATGCCCCTAAGTGATTACCTTTGACCCGTACGACGCTATTATAGTTCCACAACCCCTTTATCGTGACTGTAAATGGCAGTTTTGCAATGCTCGTGTGTACTGCAATTGCACCACCCTCCAGTCTAGCGCACAGCTGTGTTTGGGCGGGTCTGCATGTGTAAACTGCGGTGCTGGGGCATGTCGGTGTGTAAAACTGCCAAGCACTTGCCTGTCTCACTATGGTTTCAGTATTTTTTCTCGCTTGACCAAGCAGATCAGTCAGGCCAACTCGTGTTCCTTGATGCTTCAGTTCTTGTAGCACTTAAAGATGGAAGAGTTTGGAAATAGTCGGTCCCTGTAGTTGGATTCACTACAAACTATCTGCACTTTCGGAAAATTGTTCTAGAAAACGGAGTGGAGACTGAAAATGGATACATTTTAACACTCTGAAATCAGTCCAGTAAAATGGACAAGTGTTCCAATGTAAAGCCTTTAATATGCTGACTTTAGTATGCTGACAACAGTTGCGGCTACCCTACCGTCAGCTTTGTTTCCCCTGCTAGGTGGTTTTCTTGTTTATTTGTTAAGCTTTGTCCCCAGAAGTTCTCAGGTCAAAATGACTCTCAGGGAGAGAGCTATGTAATATAGAGCAGACGTCTCCAACCTTTTCTAAAATAAGATCTACTCACGCTCATTGACAATTATACCGAGCTACTCACATTACAAGCCTTGTAATGGTAGCCATCTCAGACAGGATTATATTAGTGGGCAGACTATACAAGAGTGCCAGCAGTGGTCACCTCAGTGCACCAGGCAGGGTCAACAAAAGTAATATAAAACAACCACAGCTGCAGTGCTCCTGGCACCTGGTACGAATATTATTAATAAGTCTCCCCAAAACCACATAACGTATCACTCAGCTTTTCTATTACGGAAATTCAGCAATTTTTCTCCCTCAAACCATTATTTTAGGATTTCTGAAAATACACACATTATTGTCTCAAATAAACACTTTTCAATTTTGGTCTAAATATATTAATTCAGCCAAGCATCAGCTTCTAAATTAGTAGGCTGAGCTGCACACAGAAGAGCTACTCAAAGCTACCTGGAGAGCTACCAGTAGCTCACAAGCTACTCGTTCAAGAAGCCTGATATAGATGTAGGAGCAGCAACCTTCTCTTCCTTTCATCCCCAGGTTGTAAACTCCTTGACATGACCTTCGGGAGAATGCCTCACTGGTGACAAATTTGCCAGTAGGCATACATCCCTTATACTGTCTGGGAGAAATGTATCAACACCCCTTTATATACCCACATTAAGGCCCTCCCTTTTCTCTGGAGGCATAGGTTTAGCACGAATCGGCATACAGCAGTGACCCTTCTTTAAGTGGTGAATGCTTTAGATGTCATGTTCTACTTAGTTGAGGGTAATGACTTTACAGTCCCCTAAATGTTAGCAAAAAACACCTTCAAACATGCATTGGCAAAACCATTTGATAGCACCTATGCAACCTATTGGCATTGCAAATGTTTTTCGCCATGTTACGTATACACATGGTGGGAATAGGCTCAAGATATGTAGCGAGCGGCATCAACTTTTGTTGCAGAATTTCACAGCAAGCTCTCACTACTGGCTTTGACAGTGCTTGATTCAAACTGTGGACACGCACCAACGCTTTATCTCTTTGTTGAAATGCAGACCTTAAGCAATGGGACAGAGTGGGATGGGAGGGGGCAACAACAGGACAGCGGGGTGGGAGTGGGGAGCAACAACATGGAGAAGAACGGAAAGAAGGGAGGGAGCAAAAAACAAGATGGAGAGGGTGGGACTAGACGAGCAATAACGCAGGATGGGGGGGGGTGGAGAGCCAAGGCAAGCAACAACGAGGGGGTGGGAGGGACGGGACAAGCAATGGGATGGGAGTGGGTAAGTCTCAGAACTCCTCTCAGAGGGCTACAGGGCACACAGGTATTACTGGGCCCAACAGTGGGAACTGAGGCATTGGGCCTGACCTACTATGGTTCCTGACCAACTGGCCAAATACTCCTTCTGCACTTGACGCTCAGTGGTAGCTATGGTCGAGCAGCCCAAGGCTCCCTTGAGGCAGAAGTGTAGATACAGGTTAGTGAATACGTCTTATAACTCAAATACTTTTTTATATTAAAAAAAGTATGTTCCTTTCTAACTGTATGTGTTCAAAGAAGTATTACTACATTTATAAGCAGTAGCACCATCCCCTTGATGTCGGGGCTCTAATGTTTCACAAATCACTGCCCCACTCGCTCCTAATATTGAGGTCGAGGTTATTCACCATTCACTAGTGGCAGCATCCAGGGAATGCTCACCAGTAGGCCTTACTCAAGAGTCCACTCCCACTCTTAGAAAGTAGTCAAACGTGACTGTGGTGCTGCAGCACCTCTATCAGAGAGCCCCCTGCCCAGGACCTGTGGGCCTTTAACAAGTCTTACCTGCTCCAGCAGCGAGAAACCGTTCAGCATTTAAGCAGGTGCCCTGACCGCGGTCACTCACAATGCTCCAGTCCTGCTTCGTGAAATCAACTTGCACGTAGCAAGCGTGAGAGCATGTCGCTGGTGCCGATTCTCCTACGGCAGGTGCAGCCAGCTCCAGCAATGATCGGAGGTGCTTTCGCTGGTAATGTAAATTCAGCACTTTTAAATGGGGGGGTGGGGTTGGTCCTTGTCCCAGTGATATGATGACCTCCTCAATTCATGAGACAGGTCGGGAGCAGTTCTCGATACTTGTTTCAACCCACTGATTGCAGTGTTAGGTCCTACAGGTGGCGGCCTAAACTTCAGATCTCACTTGGTACCGGCAGCCCTTCCTGGTATACAAGCTTGCTGCGGTACCTGCAAACAAGGAGCTGGTCTTCACTGCACAGCAGTCTATACCACAGTGGCTGCTCCTGGCATTGGGGTCACTGCTAAGTCCCTCACAGATCTTGGCACTTGCTGGCAGCAATAACTTGCATGGCTGCCCCTCCTGGCATACAGGGTCACCTCAAACATGCAGTAAGGAGTTCACTCTCCCCACATCTCGATGATAGCACACAGCACACAGCTCACTTCACAGCAGCCCTCTCCTGGCATACAGGAGTTGTTGACCTGATTCTGCACACAGGCAATGACTCTTCCAGTGCACCAGCAATTTCCTCACACCTCGCACTGGGAGTCCTCTTGAAAGGACTCCCTAGACCTCACTCCCTCCAATGCTCTCCCCTTCTTTACAGAGCAAACTGGTCTTGACAAGCAGGCAGGCATTGGTGCTCCAGGGCCTGGAGCAGATGGTCTTGGCTCCCCTGGGTGATGTCCCTTTACCCAGCAGAGAGACTAGCAGGCCTTGACCCCCAGTCCTGGTCACAGGAAGAAGTCTTGCAGAGCTTTCCCTCCTCAGACAGTCCACCCAGCTGCTCCGCAAACAAAACATATTTGGGGTCTCATCCTTGCCTTCTATAGTCCATTTGTAGACATTAAGGGCCTGATCACGAGTTTGGCAGTCTCGAGACTGCCATGTTGATGGTTCGACTGCCAACAGTCTGGCAAAGTGGACTGCCGTATTACGAGTATGGTGGTCTTAGAAACAGAAGATTGGCAGTGTTCTGACGGCACCGCCAGCCAGCACAGACCGCCACGGTCACCTGGAAGCACAAACAGTCTGGCGGAGCCTGTGTTTCCGCCGGAGTCATTACGAGGTAGCATACTGCCAATGTGACCGTGGCGGTCCAACCACCAGGGAGAAGCTGGTGGAAATGGACAGTATTAAGGGAGACACGCACCTGCAAACGGTTGCACACATCCGGAGGTGCCATAGAGCCCTTTGCAAACGTCATGCCACTGCTCATGCTCGCCGAAAGACAACAAAATCAGCGCTGCTGTGGATGACTGTAACCGTAAGTACACACACACCTACCTGTATCATTAACCTTAAAACACAGCTTGTAGCACTGCCAAACACATCATGGGGGGCACCACGGGCAGCAGGTACATGTCTCAAACCACACACACTCACTGACATACAGCAACACAGTCACCTACACACTCACAATATGCACACTTTGGCCAGAACACTCACACTGCAACACTACACAAATAAACACAGCCACACAAATCAGGCACATGGACACTGACATACTGTGTGTGACACGATAGTCCCACACAGCAACGACAATACACCTACAGCACATATACAAATACAAACCACACACTCACATTCAACACTGGCCAGTGACTGCCCACACATACAACACACATATTGATCGATGATGCATGGAACACATAAAACACCACTAAACAATAACCCTGCAATGGACACACACATCACACACATCTCAGTACAATGGAAGCGCAATGGCATACACAATAGACAGATAGACAAACAGATAAAATAGACAAAGTGCACCATACCAACAATACCTGCACAGTTGGAACGGGAGCATCAGGAGCATACACGGAAGGATGCTGCACTGGGACACATGTCAGGTTGAATAAGCCCCTCAGACAACATGTGCACAGGAAATGGATCGACATGGATCTCAGGGACAAACAATACCAAAACCAGTTGTCATGCACTGCTACACAATGGGGAAGGGCAAGTCAACAAAGCACATACAACTCCAACACCATGGGACATACCTCTGCACAAACTAGCTGCAAGGTACACACATCTAATAGACACATGAACACCCAAATGCTAAGCAACCTAGCACAATTTGACACACTCCATGTTTGCTATTACAAAACTCAAGAATACACGCATCACATGTATACAATAGCCATGTCAGAGGGACAAGTCCAACACCATGCATTCCCACATTGAACAACACAAAAAGAAATACTTACCATCAGAGCACAAGTCGGGGGTACACGCGGGTGTATAGCATCCACCCACTATTTCCACTGGGTGAACGCCGTCCCCCCTGCCAAGAAGTTGGACCCCAATAAAATAATTGTCCCAGTGTAATTTGCCAACACCGGGACACAGCAGTGCCTACACGTTGTCTGTTTTTCCTTCACAGCAATGCAGGCAGGGAGGGGGCGTTGATGTTTAGAATTCTAGCTGGGCCCAAAGCAAAGAGGGAATTAAATGGGCCATCAGCTCTCCTGCTGTTCCAGAGTGATCCTGGCTGGGAGCTACAGAAGCCTCACACATAGGTGCCAATGCAATTTAGAGGAAACAAAAGCACAGGGTATGTTTTCACAAATTCTTAAAAGAAGCTGTGATTTGGAGGCAAGCTTTTAGCTATGTTCAGTTGCTGTGCATGTGCATGCACTTTAAGAATGTTTGATGCATTTGTCTGGACAAGTATTTACACACACAAAAAATTTAATAGCACTGTTTTTTAAAGTTAATTCTTTTATAGTGCTACTCATTCCAATTAGGGTGTCTGGGTGCTTTACATAACACACACACACACTAATTTTAAATTATCAATAAACTGGACAAGTGTGTAAATCAATGTGCAGGATGTAATTGGAATTATATTTATATAGTGCTTACTACTCCTGACAAGGCGTCAATGCGCTTTTCAGGGATTAGCCAGCTATTGCAGCACCCCAAAAGCATTAGTAGTGGATTAGTATAGGGAGCTATGACTATGTGTTACAGATGGTGTGGATTACAATTTGTGCAAGTCACATGTCCCTCATAGATCAGTGTGCTATATTAGAAGGTTTGTGCTAAATTAGAAGGTTGTGGTTTATGAACTGCAGGTATCACAAGGATCTTTGTTAAAATCAGTAACCCACTTACCTTTTGACATAAAATAAAAATCTGTCATCTGTATTTGCAAGGTGTGCCTTGCAGAAAGCACATTAACCCTTAATGTAACTTTGAGTCAAAACTGCAACTAGACAAAACTTTGATCTCTCCAGCAAGTGCATTAACCACCAGAATTATCCTACTATTATTCCATGAGATTTACCGGACACTCAGAGATCTCTGCAGCAGGTGCCTTAAACCCAGTTAGATATTTTACAATGTAGTCTTTGCAACCAATTAAGCCAGAACTGATTTGCTGTCTCCTTTCTCCTTGTTGCCAATTTTTTTGTAGCAGGTATTTTAAAAATATATATATATAAATTGACTGTCAGACTTCTTTCCAAGACTCTGGCCCTTGTGAATCTACCACCTTTCCATTGCCACATCTTGAGCCCAAAATTATGGGTTTCCAAAGTAAAGATTTTCAAATTCCAGCTCTGCTATAAGAATTACACGCACAGCAGTAGCAAAGCTGCAAAGCTGTTTCAACCCTGGGATGACATTTCAGTGGGTGGGAGATGGAGTGGGGTACCCTTTTAATCATTTTTTAGTCAGGTCTTGGCCTGATATGAAAAGTGGGATTGACCATGTGCTGCAACAGTGATAATAGGGACCTCAAATCACTGCAGACTGAGTATTGATGGGTGAGTTACTATATTTACTGGGATACATGAGCAAAGGGTCTGGCTTGGTTCTGGGAGCCCTGCATGAACAGAGCCATTGAAATATTTGCCATGTAAATTAAGCTGTATCAAAATATGACAAAGGTGCTTCAAAAGTTATTTTTGTAACATGTGGATGCTTTTCACCTTAGTATTAAGATTAGATCAATGCAGTTCTTAACAGCAATAATTTGAAAACAAACTTTAACATAGCAATGTTTAGGCCTCCCAACATGCTGATAAGGCCACTAGTGAAATCACACTGAAGTATATGAAAAAGTGATGAATGGAATGCTTGTAGGTATTCTGGTGGTAGGGATTCCAGGGAGAGCTATCCTTCAGTTGGACTGGTGAATGTGATGTTGGTTTAGATATAGTTATGCCAAGAATAAGAACAAAATAAGTAGCTGCTACTAAACGAGGGTGACAACCTTTTAGGGCAGTACGTGTGTGCCTAGCTTGTAGCACTTAGGGGCATATTTATACTCTGTTTGCACCGAATTCGCGTAATTGTTTTTACTCTAATTCGGTGCAAAACTAACTCCATACTTATACTTTGGCGCTAGACCCGTCTAGCGCCAAATTTATGGAGTTAAAGTCATTTTTTGGATGTGGAAACCTACCTTGCCTTAATGAGATGCAAGGTAGGCATTCCCGTGCAAAAAATGACTATGACCTTAACGCCATATTTATACTCCCTGTCAAAAATGGTGCACGGGAGGGAGGAGGAGTCAAAAAATGGTGCAAAGCTTGCTTTACCCCATTTTTTAACACCTGGGTCAGGGCAGGCATTAGGGGACCTGTGGGCCTATTTCCATGGTGGAACACCATGGAATAAGCCCACAGGTGCCCTCCCCAGGCCCCATGGACTCCCCCACCCACATCAGAAGGACAGCGGAGGATGGGGCACCCCATCCCAGGTAAGTACAGGTAAGTATTTTATTTAATTTTTTTAAGTGCCATAGGGGGCCCTGAAATGGCCCCCTATAGATGGCACAGGATGCAATGGCCATGGCCAGGGGACCCTGGTCCCCTGTGCTGGCCATTGGGGTGGTGGGCATGACTCCTGTCTTTTTTAAGACAGGAGTCATGTGGTATGGATGGTTTTGCATCAGAAAATGACTCTAGGCAGCTTAGAGTCATTTTCTTTCCTCTAACCTGCCTAATGTCATTTTTTGGTGCAAAACCCCCTTCTTCCATACCGCCAGCCCCACCCGACTAACGTCATTTTTTTTTTTTACACTAGTCTACCCTTTGCCTCTGCTTGCACCATTCCATAAATATGTTGCCCGGCTGGTGCACAGAAATGTTGAAAGCCGGTGATAAACTTTTTAGTGCAAAACTGCGTTAGTGCTGTTTTGCACCAAAAAGTATAAAACAGGGCCTTAGTAGTTTATCTATGATGTTAGTGAGACACCAAACGTCATCCCCATTTGGGCTAATTCCTTTAGACAGGGAACTCAAGTAACAGGCTAAAGTAGTGATCACCTTTCATTTGTTACATCTTGTACGGTGCTCAAATGTACTCAAGATAGACCTGCCAAAGATGTGCGTAAGGTCTTAAGATCTGATGTCACTTCTTATGATATCACTTCCTGTGAGGTCATGGGTCGTGATGACACTTCCTGTAATGTCAAGCGCGATATCACGAGCCATTATGTGACTTGCATGCTGCCTTACGTGGTTACTCCCCCCACTTACTATTTTTAGGACTTGTGCCCTGCTTACCATACCAAACAGTGCTCAATGCCATGAAACTAACATTGCATATACGCACACAGACCTAACACACAACATATACTCTTCCCTTGGGGACAACAGCACTGCACACAAAGTCACATACTGCAGACAACAGCACAAGGAGCAGCAAGCAGGCACAAACACACACAACTGGAGGCACACAACTAAAGTCACTCAGGAACAACATCAACCTTGGAAAATAATTGCAGGACAAAGGTATACCCAACAAAATCAACTCTTTGGCTTTAATGCCAACAACAATGATGGCAAAAACAATGTATAAGGGCCATTGGCAAGTCCAATAAAAGTCCAAATCATAGCACATTGTCATGCCCCTACTTGACTCCTGACTGCCATGTAACCTCCACAGTAAGGGGCATCAAGGGGGCAGGCAGGCAACTAAGGGATTATCCAGGGGTGGGGCAATCAGATTTGGGAGGGGTGTTTGGGTTTGGGAGGAGGGGCCTCCTTTTTGGGAGGTGGAGGCTTCTTCTTGGGGGGGTATGGGTCTTTTCAGGGGGGCAGGGGAGCAAGGAAGGCCTTGGAGGTGGAAGGGATGTCCTTGGGGATGGATGAGGACCTTTTGGGTGTGGTACAGAGGGTAGGATAGGGCTAAGGCCAAGGTCACAAAGGAAACGTTTTTGGACACACGAGGATGGTCATCAGAAGGGGTTTGGGATTTGGACGTTGAGGGAGTGGTTGCCTGACATGTAGTTGTGGATGTCCTGGGTGCGTGCTTATGAGAGGTATGCTTGTGTGTGGTTGGTGTCTGTTGGGTGGGTGAGTGAGGGCGTTTATGTGTCCTGGGTTTAGGTGGGGTGGAAGTGGAGGTGCTGGGGGATGCCTTTGTTGTCTGTTGGGGTGGTGACTGCAGGTATGGTGTATGTGCTGGATGTAGGTGTGTCAGTAGCTGTTGTGTCTGCGGGTGTGGTGTTTGGGATGGATGTCTGTGGGTCTGCTGTGGGTAGGAAGGGTGTGGTGGCTATGGCTGTGTCTGTAACTGTTGTGGTGTGTCTGTAGGTAGGCCTGATGTCGTGTGTGTGATGGTGGAGGTAGTGGGGGTGTCAGGGAAAGTAGGGACTGTTGCTGTGTTTGCGGGTGAATGTTGTTTGTGTGTGTGCGCTGGTGGTGTGTCTTGTGGTGCTTGTGTTTGTGTGTGCTACCTTTGTCTGTTGAGGTGGATGCCTGAGGATCTGTTTGTGTGCTTTGGGTAGGCAGGGCAAAGGGGGGGTTTGGACTGGGAAGAGGGAGGTGAAGGGGGGACGGAAGGTGGAGGGTGACTGGCTAGTGTGGAGACCAGAGCCTGAAAAGATCTCTGTAGGGCAGCCATTGCACCATAAATGCCTTCCAAGAATGCATTGTTCTGTTGGAGTTGACCTGCCAATCTCTGGATGGCATTCACAATGGTGGACTGACCCACAGAGATACTTCTCAGGAGGTCAATAGCCTCCTCACTGAGGGCAACAGGGCTAACAGGGTCTGGGGTTGAGGTGCCTGCGGCGAAGAAGACGCCCACCCTCTTGGGTGAGCTTGCACTGCCAACTGGGAGGGGAGCAATAGGGAGGGCGGTGATAGAACCGGGGATGGCAGACAAGGATGGTACTGGGGGTCTCCGATGGGTCTGCCACCACTAGGGAGTAGCCACTGGAGGAGGAATCCAATGATGATGAAGAAGTTCAGTCTCCCACGTGGCACCACCCTCGCCCTCAAGGTCACTGGGTCCCTCTGTGTCGGTGGTATCTTGACTGGGGGTGGGTGGTGAACTCCGCTCCGCTTGCGGGGCTTGCATGGTTTTTCCCGCTTTATGCTCTGCTTAGAGCTCGGAGTTCCAAAAGTCTCCGCATAGTGGAGTTTTTCCTTGTTAATGCTTGTCAATGTTAAGTTGGCAAGCGGGAGCGAGAAAATCTTTCTCCAGACTACCTCTCAGAGAGATTTCTCAACCCGAGTGGTCGGGGATGGTCGCTATTGCTCGTGTTGAGAAACCTTGAGAAAGCTGCTGCTTGAGTAGAAAATCTACTTGAGCGGCAGAAAAGAAGCAGCGCTCTTTTGTGCTGCATGAGATGCCGTTTGCGCAGATTTTTCAGTGTGGGACAAACATCCAGTGCTAAATATCAGCGCAAACAGCGTGACCTAACGCACTCCACTGCTTGTGGAACTCCACGTAGTGCGGCAGAGTTTTTTGGTCACTTTGCTCAGGCCTAATCTTGACCCGAGGCTAGATGCTTCCCCATTCGACTGTGTCCCGTCTCTTTTGCTTGCCGATGTTGATGCTGTAAAAATAAAGAGAAATAGGGCCACAAGATGTACCTGATAACACTTCATCCACAACTCTGAGTGACAAAGAATACCATCAGGTTAAGTGTGCCTCAGCAAAAATTTACACCTAAGTGGTACATACATGTGCCATAACATATGCTTACATGACATCTGGATTTCCCAAAGTTACCCACAATAAAATCAGGATGTCAGAGAACTACAATTGCATAGATGAAGCCTGGCAAACCCCACAGCCATACTACAACAAGGTGATCTCTCCATCCCCAATGGTCTGCCACATGCAGCAGACTCCAGTAAACGTGTAGCCAACAAAAGTATCCTACTGTAACGTACACACCCATTTTTAACACACAAGTCTGTGCACACATCTATTTTGCACTTTCATGATGAACCAACAATTTGGGATGAAGCCAATGACACCCAGCTGACACTGATACAAAAGTGCAATATTCTAGAGCATTTGAAATGGAAATACCATGTCATAATGGACACATGTCAAGAATGTACAGATCTACAAGTGACACCTGTCACAATCAAGCCAAGGAGGTGCTATCAGTGTCACACAATGAGGCCTTACATGTGTCAATGAAAGGAACACCATTGACGTCAGGTTCAATGTCAGGGAGTAATGTCTCAAGGATACACCCAACAAAGAATCAGTAAGCCCCAGGATAGTCACCACTAATGTCTGACACCCATGTCAATGACAACATCTGAGTGTGTCACTAGTACACATCTGTCCCATGAATATTGTAGAGACACAGAACTCACAGTCAGAAATAGAAGGACTCCAACCTGTTGTCCAATGAGAAGCACCATCACTACCCACATCTTGGACATGCCAAACATGGTAGGTATCTGTGGATGAATGCATGAATCCACACACATGTGATGTCAACATCAATGCAAGATACTTCATGATGCATGACAACAGTCAGGGAAGAACCCTCAATCAATACACATGTGTAGTAAACTCTTCAACATGATGCCACATCAAAGGCACAGATAAACTCAGTTTGGTCCCACAATCATGGGCCATTTGTCATATCCCTCATTGCTACAGCAGTTCTACATGCCAAATGTCATACAATGATGCATGAAGGTACCTGTCAGGCAATATACAATGCAAACACACTCCTGTCTGTGACACAACTTGGGCTCTGTGCATACTATTCCTTACTTTGGAATGGTGCATGCAGAGCCAACTTCCTACATTTGGGATCAGCGGTGGGATACAAGACTTTGCATTTGCTGGACTACTCAGCCAATACCTGATTGTAAGGAAATGCCTCCTTGGCATGGTTACCCCCTGACTTTTTGCCTTTGCTGATGCTAAGTTTTGATTTGAAAGTGTGCTGAGGCCTGCTAACCAGGCCCCAGCACCAGTGTTCTTTCCCTAACCTGTACTTTTGTTTCCACAATTGGCATACCCTGGCATCTAGGTAAGTCCCTTGTAACTGGTACCCCTGGTACCAAGGGACCTGATGCCAGGGAAGGTCTCTAAGGGCTGCAGCATATCTTATGCCACCCTGGGGTCCCCTCACTCAGCACAGACACACTGCTTGCCAGCTTGTGTGTGCTGGTGAGGACAAAACGAGTAAGTCGACATGGCACTCCCCTCAGGGTGACATGCCAACCTCACACTGCCCATGCAGTAGAGATAAGTCACCCCTCTAGCAGGCCTCACAGCCCTAAGGCAGGGTGCACTATACCATAGGTGAGGGTACCAGTGCATGAGCACTGTGCCCCTACAGTGTCTAAGCAAAACCTTAGACATTGTAAGTGCAGGGTAGCCATAAGAGTATATGGTCTGGGAGTCTGTCATGCACGAACTCCACAGCACCATAATGGCTACACTGAAAATTGTGAAGTTTGGTATCAAACTTCTCAGCACAATAAATGCACACTGATGCCAGAGTACATTTTATTGTAACATACACCCCAGAGGGCACCTTAGAAACCTTAACCGACTATCCGTGTAGGCTGACTAGTTTTAGCAGCCTGCCACACACCACACATGTTGCTGGCCACATGGGGAGAGCGCCTTTGTCACTCTGTGGCTAGTAACAAAGCCTGTACTGGGTGGAGGTGCTTCACACATCCCCCTGCAGGAACTGTAACACCTGGCGGTGAGCCTCAAAGGCTCATCCTCCTTTGTTACAGCACCACAGGGCACTCCAGCTAGTGGAATTGCCCGCACCCTCCGGCCACAGCCCCACTTTTGGTGGCAAGGCCAGAGGAGATAATGAGAAAAACAAGGAGGATTCACTGGCCAGTCAGGACAGCCCCTAAGGTGTCCTGAGCTGAGGTGACTCTGACTTTTAGAAATCCTCCATCTTGCAGATGGAGGATTCCCCCAATAGGGATAGGAATGTGCCCCCCTCCCCTTGGGAGGAAGCACAAAGAGGGTGTACCCACCCTCAGGGCTAGTAGCCATTGGCTACTAACCCCCCAGACCTAAACACGCCCTTGAATTTTGTATTTAAGGGCTCCCCAGAACCTAGGAACCCAGATTCCTGCAACCTAAGAAGAAGAGGACTGCTAAGCTGAAAAACCCTGCAGGGAAAACGGAGACACCAACTGCTTTGGCCCCAGCTCTACCGGCCTGTCTCCCCACTTCTAAAGACACTGCTCCAGCGACGCTTTCCCCAGGGACCAGCGACCTCTGAAGCCTCAGAGGACTGCCCTGCTCTAGAAGGACCAAGAACTCCAGAGGACAGCGGCCCTGTTCACCAAAGACTGCAACTTTAAAACAAAGCAGCAACTTTGAAACCACTTGCGTTTCCTGCCGGAAGAGTGAGACTTGCTACTCTGCACCCGACGCCCCCGGCTCGACTTGTGGAGAACAAACACTTCAGGGAGGACTCCGCGGCGACTGCGAGACCGTGAGTAGCCAGAGTTGCCCCCCCTGGCCCCCCACAGCGACGCCTGCAGAGGGAATCCCGAGGCTCCCCCTGACCGCGACTGCCTGCTTCTCAGATCCCAATGCCTGGTAAAGACTCTGCACCCGCAGCCCCCAGGACCTGAAGGATCGGAACTCCAGTGCAGGAGTGACCCCCAGGAGGCCCTCTCCCTTGCCCAGGTGGTGGCTACCCCGAGGAGCCCCCCCCCCTTGCCTGCCTGCATCACTGAAGAGACCCCTTGGTCTCCCATTGAAACCTATTGAAAACCCGACGCGTGTTTGCACACTGCACCCGGCCGCCCCCGTGCTGCTGAGGGTGTACTTCTGTGTGGACTTGTGTCCCCCCCGGTGCCCTACACAACCCCCCTGGTCTGCCCTCCGAAGACACGGGTACTTACCTGTTGGCAGACTGGAACCAGGGCACCCCCTTCTCCATTGAAGCCTATGCGTTTTGGGCACCACTTTGACCTCTGCACCTGACCGGCCCTGAGCTGCTGGTGTGGTAACTTTGGGGTTGCTCTGAACCCCCAACGGTGGGCTACTTTGGACCCAAACTTGAACCCCGTAGGTGGTTTACTTACCTGCAAAAACTAACAAACTCTTACTCCCCCCAGGAACTGTTGAAAATTGCACTGTGTCTAGTTTTAAAATAGCTATATGTGATTTATGTGAAAACTGTATATGCTATTTTGCTAATTCAAAGTTCCTAAAGTACCTAGGCCCAAGAACTCGAAATCCTTCGAGAACGGAGTCGGGGGCCCAGCCTGACCTCCGTCTTACCGCCCTGATCAAGAATCACCAAGCGGAGTGAAAGGGCGAGGTCTGGAAGATCCAAGTAGGCCTCCGGAAACAGGAGCTCAGGAACTTGCTGCTGCTCTGCACCAGGACCTCTGAATAGTGAGCATGTGGACCTGGTCTGGCTCCCTTTTATAGAGTCTTAGCCCAGCCCACCAACCACACCTAGGCATGCTGCAGGGAAGCTTCTAGAAGGCCCTGGAAAGGGGGCCGCACCCTGACACAGTCTGAATGCCTGCAACAATACATTACATGTAAACAGTATTTATATGCATGCTGAACATAAGTCATCAGGATGAAACTCTGCAATGCAAAAAGTTAAACAACATTACATCAGCATAATGCATAAATTATGTTAGCTTGAAATCATTAGGTTTTTGCATTCTGGTTGCCCGTAGAGCACGTACTGCCCTGATGTTGACAAGGCCTGCGTGACATTGAGGGACAAAACACGTGATGTCTGGTCTAAGTTCCCTGTTGCCTCGCTATTAAATAGAGGCTTTCATTTCTTTTGAACTGCATTTAAATAGACGTTTGTGATGATTAGTACTTAATCTCTATTTTACTCAAGGACTATTATGGTTATTGAGAATTGCTCACTCTACCTTAATTAAATATATTTCATAGTTGTGGGTATTGCACCAATATGCTAAGCAATTAATACTAGTTAGCGTAACTTCAGAACTGTTACCCTCCCTTCCTTGAAAACCATTGATTAATTAGGAAAATGCTATGTTTGCCCCTAAAAATGTCCTTAATAGATCTCATGTAACCCTTTGTGTATAATAAGTTTCTGTTGATGGAAATGTTTTGATTAAGACTGCAATGTATTTTGACATTACAGTCTAGGGAGTGTATCTACTTTGGAATAGGGGCATTTGTAAGTATGTGCCCTCCCATCCAAGACCCTAAGTGAACTTAATCCCCAGACGTTGCAGAGCATGAATAAGGATCATGCTCTGATTCATTTTCTTTGGACATTTTCCATAACTTTCATACAGCACACTTCTTAATAGCCTGACCTTGTGCCCTCCATGGTCTAGTTTCACCTATGATAATCCACAATGAGCTTTAACCAGCTCACCCTGTTACATCGGTGAGAATATTATTAATGCTGCATCTAATGTAAGCAATTGGCTTGAACTTGGCTTAGTACCCTACTGCTTTTAAATCCTTAATGTTTTGTTGTGCTACTCACTCTCCCCTGGGGTTTTCTGAGGAACTATAGGGAAAGTGATTTTGCAAATCCTTCCAAAGAATTGTGAGACATAATTATGAAAAAAGAAAGTAGGAAAATCTCTAGAGGCGACGTCTATAAACTTTTTATAAAGATGCCAAAGAATTATATCTTGCTAATTTGTGCTGCTCATGAGCTCACTTTTCGAACATTCTTTATAATTCTGTTCATACATTTTCTACATCTGGGGCCCCACAGGCCTCCACCTCGGTCATACACTACTGCATTTGTATGTTTCTCCGTTAGTCTAGTTAAATCTTTTGGGTGCCGAATGCACAGTGTCCCTGTACGCGGATGATATGCTACTATGCCCAGGAAGAAGCACTGAATCGGCACTCATGGCAATCTGGGACGATCTTAAAAACACAGTCGACCAAAATGGAGTTGCTGCACTACTTCTCTTGGACCTCTCAGCTGCCTTTGATACGGTTGACCATGACACCCTAACTCAAAGACTCCACAAAGCCGGCATACAAGGGATTGCTCTCGACTGGAGTAACTTCCTATCTTCAAAAAAGATCGAATATCATCCACTCGCCCCCCCTTCTCGTCCGAACCCTACCTCACAAAAGCAGGGGTCCCCCAAGGGTCAATCATCTCACCTTTGCTTTTCAATATCTACATGATATCTTTGCCAGAACTGATCAATGATTTCCATCTCACATGCTACAACTATGCAGATGACACACAAATACTACTTAAATTAGAATGCCCCAAAAACATTGAAAACTCACAAATCTTCAGTTGCCTCAGAGCCATTGATCAGTGGATGACCTGGAGCCATCTCAAACAAAATACCTCCAAAACAGAAATACTCATATGAGGTGACTGGAACAATTATGACCCTCTGTGCGTCTGGCCTGACGATCTCGGACCACCTCCTCAATTATCCAAGGAAGTTACAAACCTAGGAATCACCATGGATTCCAAGTTAACTATGAATGCCCAAGTAGACAAATTAGCACGCACAAGCTTCATCACCTTAAAGACTTTACGACGCATCTTCCCCACCTCGGATTTCCACACAAGGTGCAAGCTACTATCTCGCTTGTACTATCCAAACTGGATTATGCCAATAGCCTCTACCATGGATCATCTGTAGCTGTTATGAAAAAACAACAAAGTATCGAGAATTCTGCAGCCAGGCTACTATTACATATAAAGCCGCAAGCCCACATCTCCCCTGCCTTGAGAGCACTACACTGGTTACCCGTTGCCAGAAGATGCACTTTCAAGCTGCTTTGTATCACCCACAAAGCTATACATGGAACAGGACCGCTTTTTATCAGAAAGAAAATTACCAAATACATCCAACAAAGAACCCTCCGCTCAAGATTGGCACCCCGCCTTAGAACACCACCATACAAGAAAAAGACTATAGGTGGTACATCCTTCTCCGTCCAAGCAGCCAAACTTTGGAATTCATTACCCCAACTATAAGAGCCACAGACAACTTTCTTGTCTTCAGAAAACTACTCAAGAGTTGGCTCTTTCCTTCATAACCACCTTATTCAAACAACTATGAACTGCATATGACTATGTTGATAAATATTTTTTCAGATTATATGTATATTTCTATTTATCTATAGTTTCTTTAGAAAATATGTATTGCTACTATGTCATAACAATAAAATACACACACACTCTTTAAACCTGTTTGACTAAGTATTTTTTACCCATGGCTCTAATTATGTATTGTATGTGTGTGTATTCATATGTGTGTGTGTGTGTGTGTGTATATATATATATATGTATGTGTATATGTTGTTTCTGTGCTTGGCATGTTTGTGGATCATTACATGACTCCTGGGTGGGTTGTTATACTAGATATCTATGAATTCCTGCTCTCATCTTATCACAGTTATCTACTCTTCACTCTTATGTCATGTCTCTATCAAACTATCCTCCATTCTCACTCTGACTCATCCCAAATCCCTTCTACCACTTACATCTCCTAAATATCTCTGCCTAAGCTCTTCCCTCCGCTTCCACATCTAACTCACCAAACCTCACTCTACTACTGTGACCTCCCACACAACCCTACTAAATTCTCCTGCATTTATCTCACCTTGCTACTATGCTCTCCCTAACCCTTCCACATACTCTTCCCCTCCACCCCCTTTTACTCATCCCAAGCCTTTGGGTTGAGTAAATGAAGGATATACTCCCAATTAACATTTCTGGATTTCTTTCCTCCTCCACCCCTCCATTACTCCAGTCAATCTAACTAACAAACTCTCATATCCGCGGCTCAAATTAACTCATAATAATACTAAAACTGTACTCATTATTTAACGATACTAATCCATCACTAATTCTTGTTGGGTTCCAGAGTAGCGTGCTACTCATCAAAAAGCGCTTCGACGCCTCGTCAGGGGTAGTAAGCGCTATATAAATACGATTACAATACAATACAATACAATACAACATGGAATGTACCACCGTTGTAAATGTACCATTCCACTAACAGTTTTCCTATCACTTTTATGTGAGGGGATACAGACACCATACCATCAATATGGTTAGGACATGCCTGAAATTTCAGACAATGGATGTTATCTAAAGGGGAAAGGACACATGCTGACATGTAGGCACTTGAATGTTGGCAACAGTCATTGAACATGATTCATGTCAATGGACATTCCACACTTACAAAGGGAAAGTAGTTTGCTACATCTGGAAAAATGTATCCTGGAAAGCCAAGGCACGTATATGATGGGCACCACCACAGCACAGACAGCAGTGAGGCACCATTACCCATCATATACTGAGGATAACTTGCTTTTGGGCATCAGATGTCTACATACACATATGCCCAGACACATGGCAGAGGACAGTGATCCATTATACAATTACCTTTTGTCTGTGACATTCAAGGCTAGTGATTTTTGGCTCACAAATACCACACACTACAACAACAAATAGTACATGACTGAGGAGTGGACACAGCCATTTTTGGACCCTGCTGAGTAAGTTGTTTGTGAATTCCCCAAGGTTTGTACTAGGTTCCAGGTTCAGAAGGCAAGGTACACCAGTTAGATACACATGACATGTCAATACAAACAGTCTTTCAAATACTGTGTGACACATGGCTCATCCATAATTGTCAGGGGGAGCAGTCAGTACCCCACACAATTACATGGCAATGGGAATGGGACATGCAGGAATTATCTGTGAACTCTCCCCCTTGTGGCTGCTGTGCTGCCCTCAAACGCCCATCCAGGTCTGAGTAGGACACCGCCAGAATGTGGGCCATTAGGGGGGTCATTGTCCGACTGGCACCCTGCCCACGTTGGGAGGACGGCTACAGCTGGGCCTCTGAAATCTTCTGGGCCCATTGTCTCAGGTCCTCCCACCTCTTTCTGCAGTGGGTGCTCTGCCGGCTGAGGACCCCCAGGGTCCGTACCTTCTTGGCGATTGCTCGCCAAATCACTTTTTTTTTTATGGGCGTTGACCTGCATGGATGCACACACACAAACAAGGAAATTATGTTCCCAGATCACATACAATATGGCAGAGTCACATACATGTCAGTACACATTGCAATGAACAAACTGTTTAGCTCAAAATGCCCAAGTGGGGCACGTACCAGTCACTGAGTACGTGGACAAGACTAGAAACATTTTCCAATATGCAGACCAAACCACCACCCTGCTCAGGCCCTCCACTGACTAGGTTGGTCAACTGACATATTGTGGGATACGCCCTGGCATTCTGACAGAGATTTCAAAAAGTATGGGACACAACACAACTCTGTGGCTCCCTAAGCCACAGCTACTGCAGCTCCATGGCCTTTACTACAAATTTTGGCACACATGGGCACAATCTAACCTGTGAGGACCGCATACATGAGGCACTTACCTGCACGATAGAGCTGTCCATACAGGGGTAGGAACTCCTCCACCAGCTTCTCCAGCTCGTCCAGGGAGAAGGCAGGGGCCCTAACAGCTGTTGCAGGTGGCATGATTGCTCCCAGAGGTGATACACAACAGCTCAGGTCGTGGAGGTGTCACTGGCAGTCAAGTGAGGGATTATTCAGAACATGGCGGTCACGTCCACCACATACGTGGCCGTCACTGCCGGTGGACACATCCATTGGCCCAAGACCGCCACTGAAAACAATGTTAGCCAATGGCCGTGTCTGCCGCTGTTGCAACCACCTACCGCCATGACGACTTCTGCTGGCGGACATGGGCAGTTCTTGGTGTCCAGTGCAGTAGGCCAGGCACCTGCCATTTTAAAAGTATTTTATGTGGTATTTGGCTAATAATAAATGTGTCATGTGTGTCCTTCTACTTTGGCAGCATTTTTTTACATTGCCAGGCACACATGGCAAGTTTATTTTGGCCATAGACAGCCCCCAGTCATTTCAAAATCGGGAACTTTTGTCACATTCCGAATAGCATGTTCCATGGAAAAATGTGTTCGCTCCAGATAGATGATGTATAGACATTTGTGGTAAAGCAAGGGGGAAAGATGTTACTTCTGTGGAATTGACATTGGTAAGATGTGCTGAACATCATGTCATCAAATCATTGCATGCCTTTGTCACAGTATGTCAATACCATGCATCATGTATGTTGCAAGAAAGAAATTGGATGATGGCTATACTCATTTCTGGTCCCACATAGGTACTCAAGGAGTGGAAGGATCAGACATATTCCTGTCTACCGTCCACTGCCAGACCTTCAGGCCATGGAAGACAGACACATCATCGAGATATACTGTCTGCATAGGCAAACAACTGTGGATATCTGTTGTAAGTTGGAGCCAGATCTACTGTCTGCCATTTCTCATCCAAATAGCATACCACCCATTGTAAAAGTTATGGCAGTGTTGCACATCCTGGCCACAGGGTCCTTCTAAAATACAGTGGTCCTATCTGCTGCGATGTCTCAGCCTATGTTTAGTCTTGTATTGAAGCATGGACTCTCAGCAATGTTGAAACACCTCAACAGATAAATACGGTTTCCTCAATATGAGGATTTCGCACATGTGAAGGCTGACCTCTATGGTTTGGGAGCCATTGATGGTACACATGTTGTCTTGGTTCCACTTCATGCCAACGAACAAGTCTATCAGAACAGGAAGAACTTCCATTTCATCAATGTCCAAGCTGTATGTTTGGCGGCCCTCCACATTTCACAGGTCCATGCATGTTATCCTGGTTCAGTACATGATGCCTTCATCATGTGGAACAGTGCAATTCCACAGTTGATGATACAACTGTACCGAGACAGGGCCTGGCTGCTTGGTAATTCGTGTATGTCATGTGTGTTTGTATGAAATGTGTGCTGCAGAAGAAACAATGAAAGGGACTAATTGTTGCACACTTGTCCTATTCCATTACAGGGGACTCTGCAGACCCACACTGTCCATGGTTGTTGACACCGGCGAGGAACCCAACTATGCCTGGGGAAGTCTGCTTCAATGATGCACATGGAAGAACATGTTGTATTGTGAAGTGGGCTTTTGGGCTCCTGGAAGCCAGATTTAGGAGCATAGACAAGATTGTTGAAGCTCTCCTACTCTCACACAAAAATGTATGCATGATCATATTGGCCTGCTATATGTTCCACATCATTGTCCTAAGGAGGAACATCCCATATGTACCACATGAGGGGGAGCTAGCAGTGCTACCCAGTGTGAATCCTGAAATGCCAAGTGAGGAGGACTGTGATGCAGAGGAAGGTGAAGACTTGCAGACAGATCTCACCAATCATTACATTACTTGAGTGTAAGTGTGTGGTAATATGTGATTCCGGGGATTGTATGGCAAACTGTAGTTGACAGGATGTGTTGACTAGGGCATGTTTTTCACAAAGGACTGGGGATCTCAAGCCATGCAGTGTACAGCCAAGGTGGGATTGCAAATTCAGACTGAAAATAAGCTAAGACCATCATTTTCGTCTTAGTTTGTGTCAATCTCATAGAAATGTGAAAGGATCTACTGTAGTTTAATATGAGGTTATAGCCATATGTATGCATATTTCCTGCCTAAACTCCTGGCATTGTGTTTCATTCAGGTCTCTTCACCATGCCATCCTCATGTGGGCATTTCAGAGTTGTGACATTGGCATGTAGCTGTTGCTGTACTGACATATGAAGTGGACATGGATTGATCCAGGTATTGTTGGTCACAGATTTGGGGTGTATACGTCCTTTGCCAAAAGCAGCTATGACAGTGGGAGGTGGAATTCTGAAGTGCACAATACACTTGTTTGATGTGGTGTGTTGATCCAAATAATTGTGTCATGTGTGTGATCATACAGCCTTGATGCATGTTGTCATCCAGTACAATCCATGCATTCTACCTTCACATTATGTTGACAATGATTCTGTATGACCTGTATGTAGCTGTCGAAGTGTTTCCTTTTTGCAGGCCACAGTGCCTGTGCCACAACATTGACATAGGTTTGTATCATACCAGATGCTTGTTCATTGTAATAAAATGGACCTATGATTAGGGACTGTTGTACTGCCCTCTGTCTGTGTCATGGTGTATGTCAAGTTGTAGACCTGGTTTTGGTATGTGATAAGACTCAAGCTGGTGAAAACATCCACTAATCTGTTACCCTATTCTACGGGACAAGGTCTGACATAGCCCTTTCTTCTGTGGTCTGATATCTAGCCTGACTTAACATAGTTGTGCCATTCTTGGCTATGACAGTCCAGTCATTTTGGCAGCCTATGTGCTGTACAGTGCAATAAGATGTTTGGTGTGACTAGTCACTTGTGTCATTGTGTTAGTAGTAATCTTCTGCATGCCACTACCTGTGACATATCCCTGCTTCCATTATTATCTTATGTATTCATCATTTGCATCACATAGATTTAACATTCAAATCCTCACAACGATGACAGATTACTGGTAGACATTGTTTTAGGGGTAGGTGTGTTTATTTACATGTGTACATGAAATATATGTTAAACTAAACTAAAAACAAATTGACAGTGAAGGAATTAGTCATAGTGGATGTAATCACTATGGTAGAGGCCACAAGATTTGAAGTCCAAAGTCTAGTGTCCTACTAGCATGGAAAATGGAAAGTGGTTGGAGAACAGTCAACAGGGTGAATCAGTGACACACAAAAGAGTTTTGTCAGGAGGGGCTCACTTCCTGGCAGTAGTCTGTGTCTTGCCAGCCGCATCTCCTGGATGCTTGGGTTGACGTCCCTGCTTGCGGGGGGTTCTTCAGCTACAGAGGCAGGGGTGTCAGATGCAGGTCCTTCCCCTGGCAGGACCTCCCTTCCAGTGGCTGCCACAGATGTAGACTGGAATAGACTGGCCAACAGAAGGGGTCTGGTGTTGTTGACGATCCCTGCTCATGGTGGTGTCAGCAACCCTGTTAAGGACCCCATGTTGGTATTGTGGGCCTCCCACTGTTCATGAATTTACTGATAGAAGTCCCTCTGTAGCTCCTTGATCTCCCCGAGTTCAGCAAGTACCTGGTCCATCACGCATTGAGATTTTTGGTATGCTCCCAAGACTTGTGTGATGGTGTCCTGGTCAGAACCATCCCCAGCAGCCACATGCCGCTGGACCACACTATCCCTCCCACGCACCTACCCCATGTGCCTGCACCCTTGGCCCAGCATGCCCCCTACTACTGGTTCCAGGACCATCATTGTCTGAGGTGTCTTGCTGTGACTCAGAATCCTGTACTGAGGGGCACAAGATTGTTGTCACTGTCCTTGGAACACAGGTTTGGGGGCGACTGGTTGCCTGAGATGTTGATGCAACCGGGCTGACAGGAGTCAATGTGGTCACGGTGAGGCTGACAGGTGTTGTCTGACCAGGTTGCCCGGATGGGCCAGATCTGTCCTTAACATCCACACATCCAGGAGTGCTGTCCTCACTGAGTGGCAGTCTCTTGAGTGGTCTCTGTGTTCCAGTGGAAGTTAGACCTGTTGATGTGAAGGATAGAATGTTTCAGGTTGTATTGTGACATCTACCTCCAATAGTTACAGTGACATTTGTCTAAGGCCATGTACACATTGGATTTGCCCATTTGCCCCACGTGAAAGGCACACATGCTATCAACTGTGCCAAGCTGACATTTGGGTAACATACCAATTACATTTCAGCCAACTAGATTCAGGATGTCTGAGTTTATTAGCACTTGGAGAGATGGTCATAGGCTTATTTCTTGCCAGCAGTGCAGTGAAAACAGTGGCTGGCCAGGATGTGGTCTAGATCAGCTTACGACCTAGTTGACTGTCATGCAGGCAGATCCAGAACCTTGTTGTTTATGTGATAGTTGTCATCATGGGGTCAGTGTTTTGGGAATATGTCTGTTGCCAATACCATTCTTATAATGCATTGTGGTGCCTTTGATTTGTCTTTAATGTTTTTTGGCACACAGTTTGAGCTGTCCTTCCTGTCCACTATTTTGTCATTTTGGCATAGCTGCTCAACATGGATCTAGGTGGTAAGCCACATCACAAAATGTACCATGATCTGTATGTTGGTCCCTCCCAGGTGGGTAAACTTCATCAGTGAGTTCACAGGCGGATGCACATTGTAATGTGGACCCTGGCCTGGTTCTTGGAGTTACAGGGACAGGCTCTCCTTGGATATACAGTAATGTTACTTCAAGATGTACACACGCTATATATGGGTCATCCTCTCAGGTGAGTACAGTTCTATTGGAAGTTCACGTACAGGGATACCTGAACAGACACACGGTGGGCTGATGTTTGGCATTGGGTATTCAGTGCCTCCTTGCCTTAACTTTGCTGTCAGTGCCTGCCCTACACACACAGACTATACAGATGCCAGCCTCTCAGGTGAGTACAGTTTAATGGTTGAGTAGAGGGAGAAGGTCATAATTAGGCCTGTGCGAGTAGCTCTGCTCCAAAGGCGGAGCTAACAGAGTTTTTGGAACTCAGTGCTCTGCTTGGAGTGCAGAGTTATTCAAAAAACTCCGCTAGCCCCGCCAGCGGAGCTCACCTGGTGCGCTGCAGCCCAGTATGGACTGTACAGCACAAGCGCAGACAGTCTGCGATTGCGCTGTGCAGCCCATATCTGGGCTGCAGCGCACACTGGAGCACAGAGGGAGGCAGCCGCTGTGGAGAGAGACTTGTCGCTATCAGACGACGAGAAGAGGAGGACGCCTGTGAAGACCCAGGGAAGTCTTCATCTCTTACTCTCTTTTTCATCGTTTGTGTTCACTGGTGCACAAACAAGGACTGAAACGTTAGCTTTCGCTGCCTACGGCCCTGGCCTGAATTCAGGCCAGAGGCAGCAAAAGAAAGCTGCCATTTCAGGCCTCTTGTGCACCAGCCTGCCCCCATGTGCATGGCACACGGGACAGGCTGGTGCACAAGAGGCCTGAAATGACAGCTTTCACTGCCTATGGCCCTCCTGAATGCGCCCAATCTCGGAGGGGCTAAGCAGGGTTGGTCCTGGCTGCCCAGGCCCGACTCTGCTTAGTGCTACTGAAACTCAGAAGGACTTCATGGGTCATGGAACTCTGCCTCACTGAACTTCCATGTAGTTTTTTTTCAACTCCGCGGAATTCCGCAGAGCCGGACTTCTTTTACTTTGCCCAGGCCTAGTCATAATGGCAAAGGACGGTGTTGTGGATGAGTAGAGTGAGAGTAGCAGGGCCTCCTGGTCTTGGCATTGCTGTCAGTGCCTGTCCTACACACAGACTATACAGGTGCCATCCTCCCAGGTTAGTACACTCCAATGTGGAGTTTATACAAAATGTTAAGTTTTGCGTAGGCTACACGGTTTTAGTAATGTTGGAACAGTGCCTGTCAATCCCTGTACTACACCCACTATATAGAGATGTACTTCCCCCAGGTGAGCCTAGTTAACATGTTGGAGGCCAGACAGGGTTCTGTGGACATGTGGACACTGTACTGTTGAGTGGGACGACAGTGAGGGTGGCAAAAGTTGAGCAGTGAGCATGCATGCCTAAATACTTACCCGACTCCACTCCCCAGGCATTCCTGTCAAACCCTCAGAATCCAGGATGGCCAAGACCTTCTCCTCCCATGATGTGAGTTGTAAGGGAGGAGGAGGGGGTCCACTGCCAGCCTTCAGGACAAGCTGTTGGTGCCTACATGCCGTGGAACAGACCTTTCCCCTGAGGTTGTTCCACCTCTTCCTGATTTTGTCCCTTGTGTGCGGCATGGGGCCTACAGAATTCACTCTGTCGACTATCCTTTGCCACATTTCCATTTTCCTTGCAATAGTAGTGTGCTGGACTTGTGTTCCAAATAGATGTGGCTCCACTGTAATGATTTAATCCACCATGCCTCTCTTAACTCATCTTCAATGAAACAGGGATTTTTCTGGGATAACATGGTGATGAATTGCAATAATCAATGATTAAGACAGGTGCTGGGAAATGAGAAGGTGACAGGTAGTAAATGGAGTGGAGGGGTGCAAATGGGTGTGATGTAGGTGTGTTGAGGGTGTGGGATATTTGCTCAGTGAGAGATAGATCAGTGCCAATTAAATTGGAAATTTTCTTTTTTTGGGTGCTCTGGGTGATGTATTTTGTGTGGGAGTTTCAAAGAATTGTAGTGTTTGAAGGGGTGTGTTTTAAAGTGTGGTTTGTAGGTGTGTCGGGATGTGAATGTGTGTCAGCTGTGTTGTTTTTCAAATCATCCAATGTGGTGTTGTGTATTATTGTGGTGGCCGTGAACCGTCGTGGTTCAGACCATTGGAGGGCTGCTAAGGCATGACCACCACTGCAATTTTGAACTTGTAATAGGTTTGGTTGTTGGTTGACGGAATGTCATGCTAGTGGTTGGACCGCCTATTCCCCACCCTCCAATGTACTGGTGGTGTTATATTTTTGGCTGGGTTTTGTCAGACCAGGCTATGTAACTCGTAATACAGCTGTCTGCATGACCGCCAACATGGCAGTCTTTTGACAGCCACCACTATTTCGGTCTGGTGGTCTGACCGTCAAAGCCGTAATGAGGCCCTAAACGTGATTCAGTGTGTGGGCCTCTGTAGCTTATGTTGGAGTTCTGCTTCTTCTGAAGTGTACACATTTCCTCTCCCTCTTCCTCTTGAAAGGCTGTCTGTCACAACAGGAGAGACTCTGAAGCTACTAGTCCCACAACACAAGCCATGGGAGTGACCAGAGTTCACACCTGTAAGTCAACCACAGTGATACATGCATCAAAAGATAAATCCCGAGCTCCCAGTGCTACTATTTATGATACCCTTAACATCCCCATCTCCTTCTTGAGATGTGTCCAGGCCCTTTTCTTGTGATCTCTCACTGAATCAATGAGCACACTTTGAAGTATACAGGGGGAGTATCTCTTTCCTTTCTTTCATGTGTCTCCAGTATGTTCCACACATTCCTCTACTCCTCATATCTCCATCATGCGGGTCTAGGTTAGCCAAAATGGAGCCCAGTGCCCTCAATTTAATGCACCATTGCAGGCACACTTGCACTCAGTGTACACACACAACATTCACTGTCCAGCATTGTTACCTCCATGTGCCACTCAAAGTGTACATACATTCAGCACACGCATTCACTTTGCACACACTGCTCAGTAATGTTGCCTTTTTGCATTGTGCCATGGTGTGCTACATGCAAACACACCCACTGCTAGCATCCGCATTCAGCAATGCGCTCTGCACAACCCTTCATGATTGTACTTCTAATAAGCACACATACAGCCAGCACATGCTTTCCCTGCACACGCACTGCACAGCACTACAACTCTTGTGTAATTTAGCCCTCTCTGGTATACATACACCGAGTACACACACTCACCATGCATGCTCTGCACAGCACCACTCTATCCATGCACTGTACCCTTCCCAGGCACACATTCATGCAGCATAGAGTCACCGCTCCTTTGCTGCGCAGCACTTTTCATCTAACTGATGTAGTCTAAGGGTGAGTTAAGCACAGAGCAGCAGAACCTTAAATAGGTGAGTGAGCCAGTAGACCTCACACCAGTGACACAGTTTAAAAATGACCTGTACGCTTCTATTGATCACTTCATGGTATGCTGCTAAACTCTTGGTGAAGGCAAGATCAAGGCCGCAATTTGTCAGACAAGCCTGTGTCTGTCAGGGAGGACACTCATGACTTATGTTTGCATATGACAGCAAAAATCAGCATTAGGAATCCAGACAACAGTACAGTTGGGCACTCAGAGCAGGGATGCACTTCCATTACTATGCAGACAACTTTTGTGTCCCAAAAGAAAGCAACAACGCAGTAGCAGGTGAGTGAAAGCAAAAATGCAGAGTGGGAGTGGGGAGAGACAGCCTAAAAACACATGCACTCTTATGAAGTGCTACAACTAAAAAGAAGAAAAAAAACAATCTCTGAAAGTGGGAGCAGTGGAAGAACACTAGACAAGGAAGCATTACTTAGACCATGCTCCAGTGAAGGGGCTTCACAAACTATCATGAGGCAACCTTGTAATCCTGGGAACCTGGGCTTGTGAATATAAAAACAGAACAATGGTTCCCTGCACGAGAGGTTTCAGGCCTAAACCTTAGTTCAGTATATCATATTACATTGCAGATGCTCCAAATACAACACAGTGAAAGTGGAAGGCGACATCAGTGCATTTGTGCTGTACAAAAATGTATAAGAAAATATGTATATTGGACGTAGGGGCTGATAAAATTAATCAATCATGGCTAGACTCTAAATTGGACTACATTATGATTATCATGATCAATCATGTCAGTCCACTAGTTCATTTGTCAGCGCTTCAACCCTGTTACAAGCAATTTGTCAGAGTCCTCATCAGGACAACAAGATAATGGTAGCAAACAATGTGGGTAAACATTCCCATGATGAAAAGAATCAATCAAGTCAATGTTGTGAAACCACCAGGGGAAAGAGACTGACACCCTCGGGTTAGAGAAGGTATCTTCCGAAGATCAGTGCGATGGACTTCTATACTTATATGCTCGTGCTGAGGATTCTACAGTCTGCACAACAGTGGAGGGACAAGCACACAAAGAGGAAGTAAAGCCGGCAAACGCTAACCATTGAGAACCAAGGAAAGGAGAGTGAAGATGAAGAAAAGCAATGTTAAGCAATGGGATGGGCTCTAAGCCCACTCTAAGTAAACAAAATGTTTCACAAGGACATGTGCTCTAGCGACACTCAAAGAGAACTGCTTGTTATGTGGCTTGCTTGTGTAGTGGACCACACACTCTGCTCCAGATTGATCCATCTCCCAAAGTTATGCTGGAGGCAAAACACATAAATCATCCTTTCCTCTGAGCAGCTGGTAATTGAACTGGGCTCCTGTGCTGATCAGAAATCAACGCTACAGCCAAACAAATCATATCCTAAACACCTTCATAGATGCACAAGGACCTTCAGAGTTCTGCCTAAATACTGATGCTCTCTGCTGTGCCACCAATCTGGAAGAGTTCTGCCAGTGTCATTGCAGGAAAGTGCCCTCTTTTCAGCATGGTTACCCCCACCTTTTGCCTGCTAATAGTGTACTCAGACTGTTTTCACTGGGATCATGCTAACTGGACCTGACCCAAGTGATTGTGCTCTCTCCCT
Organism: Pleurodeles waltl; assembly: GCF_031143425.1. Taxonomy (NCBI): domain Eukaryota; kingdom Metazoa; phylum Chordata; class Amphibia; order Caudata; family Salamandridae; genus Pleurodeles; species Pleurodeles waltl. The sequence continues at coordinate 959,927,138 of NC_090443.1, forward strand.
CTAAATGTGGTTACCTAGGACGTTTGTGCACTCCACAATTGGCATACTGGTGTCCCCTTATAAGTCTTTAGCATATGGTACTTAGGAACCCAGGGCATTGGGACACCAGGGGTCCCCCATGGGCTGTAACATGTATTCTGGCACCCAGGGGAGCCCATGCAAAATGTGTCTGCAGGCCTGCCATTTCAGCCTGCATGAAAAGGTGCATGCACCCTTTCACCACAGGTCACTACACCAGGTCACTGTAAGTCACACCTATGGTAGGCCCTCCTAGTCCATTGGCAGGGTGCAGGTCCCTGTGTGTGAGGGCACCCCTGCATGAGCAGAGGTGCCCCTACGAACTCCAGTTCCATTGCACTGGACTTCGTAAGTGCGGGGAAGCCATTTTACCTGTGTACTGGACACCTGTGTCCAGCTGCATAGTGGTAACTCAGAATCTGGGCATGTTTGGAATCATACTCCAATACTAATGCCATAATTGGTTGTATGATTCCATGCACTATGGGGACTTCTCAGAGGACCCCCTCAGTATTGCTCCCACCAGTCTTCTAGGGTTTTCCAGGCAGCCCAAGCAGCTGCCACCCCTCAGGCAGGTTTCTGCCCGCCTGCTGCTTGAGCAGCTCAAGAAGGGGAAGGCAGAACAAAGGATTTCCTGTGGGAGAGGGAGGCAACACCCTCTCCCTTGGAAATAAGTGCTACAAGACTTGAGAGGGGTAGCCTCCCCAAGTCGCCGGTTTGCTTTGAAGGGTACATCTGGTACCTTTCTTGCATAAACTGGTTTGCACCAGTCCAGGGACCCCTTGTCCCTGCTCTGGTGGTAAACTGGACAAAGGGAAGTTGAGTGACCACTCCCCTGTCCATCACCAACCCAGGGGTGGTGCCCAGAACTCCTCCACGTGGCCACTTGATTCTGCTATTTTGAAACCAAGATGTGCAGAGGCCCCTTGGAGCATCTGAGTGGCCAGGTCAGGCAGTTGACGTCAGAGATCCCTCCTGATAGGTGGCCACCGTGCAAGGTGACCAAACCCCCTTTGAGGGCTATTTAGGGACTCTCTTGTGAGTGGGTCCCTAGATTCGACATGCAAGACTCCGGAACCACAACTGAACACTTCAGGAACCAACAAGACTGCAACTCCAGAGGCGCCTTGCAACATTGTTTCCTCGGATCCTTCCAGCAACTGCAACAATTCCACAGCTGTGCATCCTCTTAGGTTGGCAAGACTTCACCTGCACCAGGAAATAAAAAAAGGACATTTCCTTGGAGGCACATGCAGTAATGAAGTCCTGCTGCATGGATCTGCTCTCTTCTCGAAGTGTGTGAATCCTGCATCACAGGCGGTGGTCTAGAGTTGTCCCCTGGGTCCTCTCTGTACGTTGTCCAACATGGGAAACAATGAGCCCTTGTCTCTCCTTGCAGGACAGCACCCCTGTGCACCACGACTCTTGCAGCAACCAAGGCTTGTTGACTCCTGCTCCAAGGGAACTTTAGACTCCGAGTAGCCCCGGCCTCCAGCAGTTCATCCTGCCAGGGACAGTCTCCTCTCTGCTGCTTGAGCAACATGGGACCCTTCGCCAGGTGTGCTGATTGGGCCTCACTGCAATTTACTGTGTCTGCTGACAGCGGGTTGCCTGTGGGGGCTGCAACTGCTTCTGCTTTCTCTCCCAACTGCTGAGGGTCAGCCCAGACTCCCCTCCAAGGGTCGAGTCCCCTGGGATTTGCTGGTCATCTACAGCCTTGCAACTCTTCTTTTGCTTCCTCTTGCATTTTCTAAGGCTTGTTGGTGGTTCTCCTAACCACTGACCATCCGCGACCCAACGACCGATGTGGGACACTATCTGCACCACTCCAAGAATTCCTTTTCAGCTCCTGGGTTCCACAGTTGGACTCCTTCTTCCCCCATCGACCTCGATTTTCATTCACAGAAGAGTGGGTAGGTGGTCCTGCCCCGACTGGACAGTCCATCGTGGACAAGACTCTGTCCCCTTTTTTTGCAGCTCCTCTTCTTCCAGAATTTACCCTTGGTTTCCTCTGGCCTGGTCCTGTTCTTGCACAATCTATTTTCTAAGACCTCTTGTTGGTCCTTGGGAAGACCAGGCACTCACCTCTGCTCTCCTGGTCGCTGGGGGTCACTTAGGTACTCACCTCTTGTGGTCGCTAGTTCTTCCAGCACCCCTCTAACTACTCCATTTACTTGTGTGGGGGACTTCACTTCACATTTTACTATTTTAGTATATGGTTTGATCCTCCCCTAGGGCCCTAACTATTTTGCACTAATTCTTACCAATGCTTGTTGTTTCAAGTGCTGTTACTGTGTATATACATATATATAGTGTGTACTTACCTTCAGTTGTGGGTGACTGCCTTTAAGTAATCTAGAGTAGTGTTGCTATACTAAAGTACCTTTATTTTTGTAACACTGTGTGGTTCCTTTCATGTGTGATACATTGGTGGTGCAGCGGTGGGATAAGATACTTGCAATTGCCTTACCACTCTGTCGCTGGTAATTTTCACCAGGAAGGTCCACTACTATTCTTTAGGACACACTGCACTTAATGATTAGGATCACCAGCCTCCTAGTTTGGGTAAGTTTGTGGTCTGGCATAGCCTTTTCTCAGAACTCTTAGGGAGTCTAGTTGCTTAGAGTAGGTAGGTGCATCCACACTAGGAAGAATGTCTTCAGTGGAAAACACAACTCAGGTCCCAGACCCTCAGCATGAGAGCTGCACTTTTCAGGAGTTGAGGGAGATGTGTGCTTCCAGGAAACTAAAGACCGGGAGAAATCCCAACAAGAACCTTCTTCTGGGATTACTACTCCATGCTGACCAGGAAAACTCAGGCAGCCAGGGGGAGGAGGAAGTAGAGACTGACCATCGAGTCGTAGACAGGGTATACGTAGGCTACACTGAGGAGGGTCAGGAAGAAACGGGGGAACACCACAGCCCTGTTAGGAGCACTGCAGGCAGTAAAAAAGGGGGTCACCCAGGTAGGCTCACCTTTACTCCTAGAGGGTTGGTTCAAATGGTCTCAAGGAGGAAGAATACATTCTCCTCCTCTGTCAACACCCATGTCTCAAGGACCACCTATGAGACTTGCCACTCTAATTCAGGGAGGGAGTCCCTAGATAGGGAATTCCACAGACTGAAATTAGACCAGGCCAAACTGAGGCAGCAGCAGCAGTTATCTCTAGAAAGGGAGGCCTTGGCAGTGGAGAAGGGAAAGATAGAGTTTAGGGCTGGTTCCCCACGGTAGCAGCAGCAATAACTTTAGGGATACCAGAGTCAGGGAGGACTCCAATGATTCTAGGAACCTGAGAAAGATAGTCCCTCCTTACAAAGCAGGAGATGATATCCACAAGGGGTTCACTGCCTAGGAGAGGGCAAGTAAAGTACAGAGGATCCCTCAAAGACAGTGGGCAGCAATCCTGTGGCTCTCGTTCTCTGACAAAGGCAGAGACAAACTCCTCACTGCCAGAGATTAAGATGCAGATGATTACCAGACATTAAAGAATGCACTCTTAGATGGGTTTGGGCTAACCACAGAGCAATATAGGATCAAGTTCAGGGAGACTAAAAAGGAGTACTCCCAGGATTTTGTGGACTACTCTGTTAAAGCTCTGAAAGGCTGGTTGCATGGAAGCGAAGTAAGTGATTATAATGGCTTATACAATCTTATTTGAAAAGAGCACGTTCTTAACAACTGGACTCTGATCTGACCTCTCCTCAAGAACTGGAAAAGAAGGCAGACAAGTGGGTCCGCACCAGGGTGGGTAGGAAAGCTCCCACAGGGGGTGACAACAAGAAGAAGGATTCAGACAAGAATCAGGACAAGGGTGGGGACAAACATAAAGAAAAAGAGTCTTCATCTGGCACACAAAACTCTTCTGGGGGTGGATCTAAGTCCTCTTCCTCTTCCCACAAGAAACCTTGGTGCTACATATGTGAACAAAAAGGTCATAGGGCAGGTGACAACACCTGTCCTAAAAAGAGCACCAAGCATCCTACCACTACTACTACCACTTCTACCCCTAGTGCCACTAGTCGTAGCAACAATAGTAGTAGCAGTAGTCAGTCCAAAAGTGTAACTGGGCTCACCTTGGGGCCTGTAGTGAGCTTTGGGCTGGTCAGGGATACCACTGAGGCTGTTTTGGCCTCTGAGGGTGGCATTGACCTTGCCACCCTAGATGCTTGTCCCCTTAATACAGAATAATACAGACAACATCCCTTGATAAATGATGTTGAGGCTGAGGCCTACGGAGATACAGGTGCCAGTGTCACAATGGTGGCTGAAATCTGGTGTCACCTGAACAACACCTACTAGGTCACACATACCAAGTGACTGATGCTCACAACACTCAGTGCCACCCCATGGCAGTTGTTGACTTTAGTTGGGGGGAACACTGCCCCAAAGAAAGTTGTAGTGTCCTCTGTTCTACCAGTAGAGTGTCTGTTAGGAAATGATTTAGGGCCAGATATATGAAAGGATTTTGCATTCGCAAATGGCGCGAATTGGTAAATTACACCGTTTGAGAATACAAAAACACCTTTCACGATGTATGAATAGCGATTCCTTACAATTGCGGCTAGATATTGCGAATCGCATACTGCGATTCGCAAATAGCGACGAGATTTTGCTAATTGCATTCTGCGATTTGCAAACTCTGAAACACAATGCAATGCATCAACCAGTCACAAATTGCGATTATTCGCAGAATGGGTTTTTGCACGTGCAATTTACCACGAATTGAAATCAAGTGGTAAACAGGTGCAACCTATATAAAGAGGCCCAGAATGACTCAGCCTTTTTTCCACAATGTCTGCACTCTACGTCATGGCGAGGAGGATGAGGATCCTGTCAGATTTGAGGAGAGGGAGGAGGAGACAGGAGCGCATTTACAGATTGCGCATTACTTTTTTTGACCAGACAAAGGAGGAGATATTTGATAAGTACAGGTTAAGCTCAGCCATAATACTTGACCTGATAGCTGATCTACAACCCCTACTGGAGCGAAACACACACAGGACCAATAGCATACACACCCATGTGCAGGTTGTGACGGGGTCTCCTATCCCGAGTCGAGGGGATATTGGAAGAAGGTGACAGACGCGGCACTTAAGGGTGTAGTACGTTTATTTTCTTGTTCGTTGGGATTGTAGCACTAGCTTTTCCGCCAAACTGTTATATTCCAAGTCCAAAACTAATATAAATCCCTTTTCTTTTCAGGGTTCCTTGGTGTTCCCGGGACGGCCTGGTCCGGTTCGGAGGGAGAGGTCTTGTTCACCCGGCTCTCATGGTCCCAGGATTTCCCAAAACAAAGAAGGAGAAAGGAACAGGTAAGTGGGGAAAACTATTTATATACGGTTAATTGGGGTTAGTAAGGAGTGAAAGGGGGGGGGGATTCTGTGGAGGTGGAGGAATGTGGGGTTACTTTTCTCTTGTGACTTCCTTTCGTTGTGCCCTTTCTGTGACCCCCTTACAGTTTTATTCACTGGTCTGGGTACGGTCCTGGTGTGATTATTCTTCAGTTAACTGTGGTCCTGTTCAAATTGGCTCCCCTTCCCTGCACGACCTCAGCCCTCCCTTCTTAGCCCCCTTCAACCCAGCCAACCACCCAGAACCCCAGTCCCAGCCCCGGTACGCTCGTACCTGACTTGGCCACGCCCCTCCAGGGACGCGGCCGGCTTGTAGGGGATCTCCCGACTTCGTCTCGGCAGGGGCGGGAGGCGCCCAAGGGTTTCCGCTCTCCGTCCGTTGTTCCTCGTCCACGGCGGGGTTTCCCTTCTCTCTTGACGGTCCGTGGCGTTCGTCTCTCCGGCTCTCCCTGACGTCGGCGTCTCTCTCTGGGTCGCGCGGTGCTTCTCTTCCGTCGGTCGTCCTTCCTGTTTTTGTCTGACGGATGACGTTGGACGTCATCACGTCAGAAATCCCTCGGGTGCCCCCGGGGTATCCCCCGGCGGTCGTTCGCTCCGACAAAGAACCGGCGCCCGGAGGCGCCCGGTTACACAGGTATTATGCTCCCTGCACCTCTTAGCCTCAGGGAGCTATCAAGGGGTCATAGCAGCAGCTGAAGCATTGACGCTTCTTGAATGCATTCCTCAATGCCATGCTTAGCAAAATCCATCTGCACATAAGATTCCCCAACACCCCACAGGATTTGCAACAAACCAAATACAATTTCTACCAGATTGCCCAATTACCACATGTCATTGGCTGCATCGATGGGACACATGTAGCTATTTGCCAATCATCTGCCACAGAGTATGTTTATCAGAACAGAAAGAGTACACATTCCATGAACATACAGGTCATAAGCAATTACTCTAACGTTATAACGGATCTTGTGGCCAGATACCCAGGTAGCACACATGACTCTTACATCTTCAGGCGCAGTGGAATACACACAAGACTACTTGCTGGGAAGTTTGGCGAAGGATACCTACTTGGTAATGTAATAGTTGACAATGTCGCCTTAATGTACATATGATGTCACGGATAACAATTACTCATTTTACTCTTCTATCATTCTAGGAGACAGTACCTATGCAGTGCAATCCTTCATCCTAACACCCTATCTGAATCCTGCCACACCAGGCGAAAGAAGGTACAATGCAGCACACAGGATGACACGCAGCGTTGTAGAGAGGGTCTTCGGCCTGCTGAATAGCTGTTTCCGATGCCTGCACAAGAGTGGTGGTGCACTGCAGTACAGCCCCGAAAACACCTGCAAAATCGTGGCTACATGTGCTATGTTGCACAACATCGCAACAATGAGGGGCATACCAGTGGAACCCACAGAGCCTGACTCTGATAAGGATGACGATCCCTTGCCACCCCTTCAGCCAGCAGACAGAAGCAGTGCAGCAGAGAACAGACAAAGACATGCTGTGATCACACACAACTGTTTCTGATGTAAGTAACGACAACGCCACGTCTACTTTTATGTATTGCTGTAAGTAGCATCTTTATTGCCTTGACGTCAGGTAATATATGTGTGATTAGGACATAGGTAAGCACTATACACAAACAGGTCCTAGTTACAGTGTCACACTATTAGCATCATAGTAGCACTGCATTGCAACATGATATGCAAGTCCCCTGTACCTCTCAACATTACTTTCTACGTCCACGCACTACACTTGAGTTCTCAGTGGTCACGGTGGCACCTCTTGTTGCGGGTTCAGGGACAGTACTGTGTCTGGTACTGCAACGCCTAGGATCCATCACAGGGGCTGTGAGACTGCTGAGGCTAGAGAGCTCCTCACTATCCCCACCACCCAGTTCGTTGTTTGTAGCACTCCGGGCTGTCTGCATTGTCTCCAAAACATTGGTGACTTGCACCAATCTTCGTGCAATGTCCCAACTGCAATGTGCCATCTCCACTTGCATGCCCACAGCACGTTGTGACACCAAAACATTGTGGTAGTGAGCCAATAGACAGATCTGCAGAACCCAACCAATCTGCCCACTTGGTGATGGCGCCTACGGTGGCTGACATGATCCTGCTGCATCACAGTGCAGAGTTTCCTAATGGCATTTGTCATCTCCCTTGCATGTTCTGCTGCTGTTTGCTGTCCCTCATGCAGCTTGCACATGTTGTCATTGAGAGGCTCCAACTGCTTGTGCATTGATCCCATGTTGTCATTGGGAGACTCAAACTGCCTGTGCATTGCTCCCATGTTATGATTGATTAACACCAACTGCCTGTGCATTGACCTCATGTGTTTACATTGCAGATGCTGCACTTTCAGCATGGAAGCCTCAAGGCCACCAAACAGTGATGGGCTCTCAACTTCCTCTGTGCAGAGTCTGCCTTCTTCGCGATTCCTCCTGAAGGCAGTGGACTGAAGCTAGGGCAGGGACTGCGGTCTGTCGGTGCTTCTAGCCTTTGGGGGTGGTGTGGGTACTTCATCCTGCAATTCATCTGAGTCCAGGTTATACTCAGGGAGGGGTAGCACTCTTGCCCTGCATCTAGTTGGTACTTGTATGATGGACTCACTGGTGTTTGAGTCAGACTGTGGCTGACTTTCTCAATCCCCCACATTTCCACCTTCTGCTGCGTCAGGGCCCGGAACATCTGCAACAACAATGCGCAGCATGTCATTCTTGTATATGTACTCTCACAGTTGCGTCATAATATTAAATCTACCCTAGCATAGTATCTCTGAAAGTCTGTTGTGTCGTGTATCTGTTTGGTTTTACACTATCCTGCTATTTATGTGGTAGATGCACTTTAGGGGCGTAGACTACCACTCCCATAATGCATTGTTGTGTTGTATGTAAAATGTGGCATGGACTACTTATCACACTGCATAGTGCCATAGCTATTTTCTAAGGGCCATTTGTATATGCACATATGGGGAAACACATCATTACTGCCCTTACCTTTGCTGGTGCTGGGTGTGCCTGAGGTGTCAATGTCAGTGACACCACTGACAGCTTCAGGAAGCAGTGTTGACTCCAACATGTCTTCCATTGGTGTAGACGGTGTCTGGGTGGGTGGTCCTCCTCTAGTGCTCCTTGCCTCCTTTAGCCTGCTTGCTACCCTTCCTTTGGCACGTGAACACAAGTCGTACCAGCGCTTGCGTATCTCCTCGATGGAGCGCTGCACAACACTCACTGCACATATTTTGGTCTGGGTGGCTGACCACATTTTTCTCTTCTCACTTTCCAGCACCTGTAGTGAGTGTTTTCCAAATAACTTGGCATGGTTCCTGACCACCTCTTCTGTGAGCACCTACAATTCCAGCTCACTGAATTTAAGTTTGCACTTCCTCTCTCCTTTCTCCTTCACATTCCCATCAGTAGCCATGGTTTTGTTTGGTCCTGGCTGACTCTCAAGACTGACTCCCTGGTGCTTGGCTGGGTCTCTCTGCCTGCTCCTGTGGCTGGGGCTTCTGGAAACAGCATGCACTGACTCACTTCCTGGTTGTGATGTCATCAGGCTGTTCCAGATACTGATTCGCTATTTTTGCGATTCGGTATTTGGAACTCGCAAATTGCGATTTTAAAGAAATCGCTATTAGTGAATCGCAATTCTCATACATCCCATTTTGCATTTCAGAAATAGCGATTTCTTAAAATTCGCTATTTAAAATATGCAAACCGGGAGCTTGATACATCTGGCCCTTAGAGACTTCAGCTTGGGCTGAGGTGGAATTGGAAGCCCATGCAGCAACAATGGGCATCCAAGAGCATATCTTTGCCTTAACAAGGGTACAGGCTAAGAAGCAAAGGGAGCAAGGAGCACTGGAGCCTGGAACAATGGTGCAGGAAGCTCCTAAAAAGAGAGGCAGCTCCTAAAAAGAGAGGCAGGTAGGGTAAAAAGTTACCCCCGGTTCAAACTTCCATTGAGGATCCCACTTTTGAGGGAGAGGAACCTACTCCTTGGGTGGAACCTACACCAGAAGAGCTTAAAGTTAATACAGCTGAGCTATTAGGTGCAGGAGGACCCACCAGGGAGGAACTTAGGGGCAGATTTAAGAGCCCTTGATGCCTCCTTGCGCCACATTATTGTCATTTGTTTACGCTAATGTGGCCCAGCGAGGCCCTAAGCACCGCGCCACCTTGTAACCCTTTGTGCTACATTATGGCTGCACCAGGCACAATGTAAGTAAAGGGGGCGTTCCCACGTTAGGTAGGCTGAAAAAATGGCGCAAAGAAATCTATGAGATTTCTTTGCGTCATTTTTCCCCCGCAATTTTAACGCCTGCTTAGTGCAGGCGTTAAAAGGTGGCATGTTCACAATGCGCCTCAGTGGGCTTTGCAGGATTAGCGCCAAAATGTTTGGTGCTAATCCTGCAAAGTTCCAAACTAGTGTAAAAAATGATGATGCTAGTTTCCTAACTAATGCCATGGTGCGCCCTCTTTTAGATATGGCGCAGACATGGTGGTGGTAGGGGGGCCCAAAGGGGCGAAAGGAAAGTGACACTGCATTCGGTGCAGCGCACCTTTCTTAAATCAGGCTCTTAGTTTAGAACAGCAATCCTGTCCTACTCTGGAAAGTCTGGCAGCAAGCTGCTGCTTATGAAGCAGGGGATGTCAGTGGTACCCATAGGGTTTGCTGGGACAACAGCCTCCTCTATTCTGAGGCAAGGAACCCCAAACCTTCTGCTACCAGGAGGTTGGTCATCCCTCAGAAATTTACAGAGTTCATGTTGACTTTAGTCCATGACATTCCCCTTGCAGGCCTTTTGGGGCAAAGCAAGACTTGGGACAGGCTTGTCCCTCACTTTCACTGGCCCCACATGTCTGAAGATACAAATGAGTTTTGTCGCTCCTGTTTGACCTGTCACGCCATTGGCAAGACAGGTGGCAACCCAAAGCCCCCTTAGTTCCACTACCAGTGGTTGGGGTACCCTTTAATAGGGTTGAGGTGGATATTTTTGCCCCCCTGAGCACTCCAACAGACTCTAGGAACAGGTTTATACTGGTTGTGGTGGACCATGCCACCAGGTACCCAGAAGCCATTCCTCTTAGGACTACTACAGCCCCTCAGTGGCCAAATCCCTTCTGGGAATCTATTCCAAGGTGGGTTTTCCTGAAGAGGCGGTAAAAAACAGAGATGCAAACTTCATGTCTGCATACTATAAAGCCATGTGGAAGGAGTGTGATGTAACTTACAAATTCACCACTTCTTATCATCCACAACAAACGGGTTAGTTCAAAGATTCAACAAAACCCTAAAAGGCATGATCATGGGACTCTCAGAAGAACTCAGAAGGAGGTGGAATGTCATATTGTCTTGCCTCCTCTTCGCCTACAGGGAGATTCCTCAAAAGGGAGTGGGCTACAATCCCTTTGAGCTTTTGTTTGGACCCCCAGTTAGGGGTCCACTTGCCCTTGTGAAGGAAGGCTGGGAGCAACCCCTTAAGCCTCCCAAACAGGACATTGTGGATTATGTATTGGGCCTAAAATCCAGAATGGCTGAATACATGAAGAGGGCATCTAAAAATCTTCAGGCCAGCCAAGAACTGCACTGACTGTTTTCCAGCCAGAACAGAAAGTGTGGGTCTTAGAGCCTGTGGCTCCCAGCGCACTCCAAGATATATGGAGCGGTCCCTACACCATTGTGGAGAGAAAAGGTGAGGTCACATACCTGGCTGACCTAGGCACTCCCAGAAGCCTCCACAGGGTGCTTCATGTGAATCACCTAAAGCCTTATTATGACAGGGCTGACATGACACTACTCATGGCCACTGATGAATGTCAGGAAGAAGAGAGTGACCCTCTCCCTGACCTCCTCTCCCACAATACAGTGGATGGTACAGTAGGGGGAGTTATTCTTGCTGACTGCCTCTCTGACCAACGGGAGGATGACTGCAAAAATCTGTTGGGTCAGTTCTCTGAACGGTTCACTTTGACCCCTGGTCAAACCACATGATGTGAACACACCATTGACAGAGGTGAAAGCCTGCCTGTTAAAAGTAAAATATACAGGCAGCTTGATCATATCAGGGAATGCATCAAATCAGAAGTGCAAAAGGTGCTCCGCCTTGGAGTTATTGAGCCTTCAGACAGCCCTTGGGCTAGTCCTGTAGTCCTGGTACCAACACCCCACTCTCAGAATGGCAAAAAAAGAGATGAGGTTCTGTGTGGACTACAGAGGACTCAATTCAGTCACGACAACTGATGCTCATCCAATCTCAAGGATAGACGAGCTAATGGATACTCTGGCTGCTACCAAGTATCTGAGGACCTTTGATTTAACTGCTAGATACTGGCAGATCAAGTTATCAAAGGATGCCAAACCCAAAGCAGCATTCTCAACACCTAGTGATCATTATCACTTCACAGTGATGCCCTTTGGGTTGAAGAATGCCCCTGCCACGTTTAACAAAGGCTGATCAACAAAGTTCTCCAAGGCCTGGAAAGCTTCAGTGCAGCTTAGCTTGATGACATATCTGCCTTCAGCTCCACCTGGGAAAGTCACCTGGTCTACCATGGAAATGTATTGGAGGATCTGCAAAAAGCAGGCCTCACTATCAAGGAATCAAAATGCCAGATAGGGCAGGAAAAGTGGTTTATCTGGGCCGCCTGGTAGGTGGAAGTCAGATCCAGCCATTCCAGGGCAATTTCCAGACAATTCTGTATTGGACTGCCCCTACAACTCAAACCCAAGTCAGAGCCTTCTGAGGCCTGACTATTCCATTTCCCGACAGGAAATGGACTATACAGTGGAATATAGACCTGAGAGTAACCACTCGAATGCAGAAGGACTCTCCAGATATTTCCACTTAGACAATAAAGACTCAACTGGGTCTTATTGTCCTTTGTGTGTGGGGAGGGAGGAAGTACCCTCTTTTTGGCATGGTTACCCTCACTGTTTGCATGCTATTAGTGTCCTTAGACAGTTTTCACTGGGATCCTGCTAACCAGGACCCAAGTGATTGTGCTCTCGCCCTCCAGATGTGGTTGCCTATGACCTTTGTGCACTCCACAATTGGCATATTGGTGTCCCCTTATAAGTCTCTAGTATATGGTACCTAGGTACCCAGGGCAATGGGACACCAGGGGTGCCCCATTGGCTGCAGCATGTATTATGCCACCCGGGGGAACTTGGCACCTAGGATTACTATTCCCCCTCTTTCTCCCTTTCACTTTATTTCCTTCATTCATTCCGCCCTCCTTTTTAGCCAGCACACCCCGCCTCCCTGTATCTTCTAAATTGATTTCTTAAAAGCCAGACCTTTCTCCCTTCCATCAGTGCGGCGGGGTCTGTTGCCGCCAGCGGCAAATTTAATCTAGAAACATCTGTCTTCATCCAAGAAAAACAGCCAGTAATGAGCGGGGCCCTGCGCCAGACACTGAGCAGGGAGAAGGAAGGAGAAATTCAAATCCAAAAAGAACTGGAGAAGGGGGTCAAACCAGTGTGTGTCTGTCTTAGAGGCGGGCGAGCCAACAAATGAACAGGGAGAATTGAGCGAGAGCCGAGCCAAGGGCCTGGCTGGGCCCTAAGAGCCTGTGCACGAGCCCAGCCTTGAAAATATTTGTCATGTAAATTATGCAACACACACCATGTAAAATTATGATGAAGTCTCCTCAAAACTGAAGAAGGTTTATTTATGTAACACACTGCAGGGTTTCACCTTAGTACCATCATATTCTATCACTGCATTGAGAGGTATTTAAGAAAAGTTCGTTTTTTAAACATGAACTTCTCAGGCCTAAATTCTTATTATGCACAGAGCACCATTACATTCTATTAAATCAGCCACCAGTGGCTTTTGTGTGCAGCATATCCTGACACTCACAAATTTGAAGATGCTGTCATTTGAGATAATGTAGCAACAGGAGGATGGGTGAAATAAACTATTTGCCCAGGATCGCACAGTTTGCAAGCTGGGCTGCTGGGAGTTATCACTGATTTTCTTGACTGGCATTGTGCACTTCAGCCACTAGGTGGGTATCTTTTTCAGTCTCCCATTTTACATCAAAGGTTAATGCTTTCTCTTCATTTCTTGGTGCATTAAGTTACAGCTTGTAGGCAAACACAAGACACATTTAAGCTTGGCTCGTTTTGGACTCTAAGGTCCACTCCGCGGAATTCCATGGAGTCCGCAGAATTCCGCGGAGTTGACTAAAAAGTTAGTAGTATTCCATGGAGTTCCGCATGGGGAGGAGTGCCGCCTGCCCTACCACCCTGGCCTGAATGCACCGGATCTCGGAAGCGCTAAGCAGGGTCGAGCAGCCCGACCCAGCTTAGCGCTTCTGAGATCGGGTGCATTCAGGCAGGGTGGTAGCCGCAGTCAGCAAAAACTGCAGTTTCAGACCTCTTTTGCTGGCACAAACCACCGGCCTGGAGCCTGCTGCTCTCAACCACACCTGCGCACTTCCCTTCACCAACTGCCCATCTTCACAAACTTGCTACGGAGGGCCAAGCACCCCACTGTCTTGCACCAGTCTTGCAATCGCTTTCTCTGCACTTACACACAGCCACAGACCACCCTTTCTTTAGGGCCCAGCACTAGCAGCTGCAAACCAGCTCACCACCAGCAGCCTTGTATTTTCACAAAGTCCCTAGCCTGGCCTGCCACTGGGCTCTAAGGCACTCTCTCAGGCCACAGACATCTCTATGTGGTGGGGGCTGCAGCTCTCCCTGTTATCCTCAGCACCGCACCCCATTACACCACTTCCTTTCCTAGGGACTCTGGGTAGACAGGTTCTTTTCAAGTGGAGCTGTGACTGCACATTTCCTTTTTTCCAAACACAGACCCACCTCATATGCAAATACTGTCCATGCCCAGTGCTAGCCCTGTGTGCACATAGAAGAGAAACCGAAACAAAGGTACCTGGGTCCAGGAAGGACCCGTTGCCAGTGGCCTGTCTCTCTGCCTCCCTCTGCCCCCTGCTCCCCGGCTGCTGAGGACAGTGAATGAAGGGAGGCCTGGATCTGGAGCTGGGGCCAGTGCAGCCCCCAGCAGCAGCTTGCAGCAGCTCAGAGTGTAAAGTGCAGTCCAGTTATGGGGCCCACAGCACAAGCGCAGACTGTTTGCGCTCGTGCTGTGTGGCCCATAACTAGGTTGCAGTACGCACACCAGTGAGCTCTGCTCTGCTGCAGGACTAGCAAAGTTTTTGGTCGAACTCCGCGCTCCAAGCGGAGTGCAGAGTGCCAAAAACTCTGTTAAATCTGCCAGCGGAGCTCACTGCCCACACCTAAAAAGGACCACGAGCTGAGTCAGGCACTTGGCTTGCTCCTAGCTCGAGCCTTCAGTGGCTCACCCATCTCTAATCTGTCTGAGAGGAGGGTTTACAGAGAAGGGTGGATGCACATCCCATCTGTGCATGCGCCCAATTTTATTTAAATAAAAAACTGCCAATGCAATTCTATAATTAGGAGTAGGCTGACCAGATTTTCAAAACCAAAAACGGGGAAGGCCACAGACATAGAAGTAAAACTACATGTTGTCGCTCAAGGACAAAGTTGGTCTTTAGGCACGGCATCCACTGCCATAGGAGGACTGTACAGACAAAGAGAAAGCCAAAATTGGAGGCAATTGAAAATGAAAGCGATCAGAGATATTGCAAGTTGTTTCATGTCACAGGAGTAGCAAATCACACATGCTGTGAGGAAGTGCAGAGAAAGGTTCCTGAGCCTGGGTACTGGCTGAGGCTTTCCACCCAGCCCCGGCTCTAGGGCAGTGCATTTGGTGCCGCTGCACCTGGCGCTGTCTTGGGTAGGGGTGCTGAGCTTAAAAATGACATGGGTTTAAAAGCAGTTGTCCGGCAGTTTCAGGAAACAGGTGATTAATGTTACTTATGGTGAGAGATCAGAATTTAGTCTAGTGGCAGTTTTGACTCATCATAAAGTAGCGCAGAGGGACAATGTGCCTGCTGCAAAGAACGTTTATAATGCAGATAACAAAACTAAGGCCCTCATTACAACCCTGGCAGTCGGTCTTACCGCCTACAGCCCGGCGGTAAAAAAAAATGGGATCACAACCACGGCGGAAACCGCAAACACAGACAGCCACTTTAAAACGCCGACTGCCACGGAGGTAGCAACAAACACCGCGGCGGGAACCGCCAACAGACAGGCGGAAGACAATGTACCGTCCACCCCATCACAACCGCCTATCTGCCAGCTTTTCCGGGGCGGTACCAATGCCATCAAAAGCATGGGGGAAACAGGATTTGGAAGGGAAAACACTCACCGCTCGACACTAACGAAGAACCAGGATGCCATGGAGCCCGAGCTGCAGGTCCTGCCCATTCTGGTCTACCGCCTCATCTACCAGGAATATGAAAGGCGGCGGCGACGACGACCACGGTGAGTACTGCACCTAGTACACAGGGGAGGGGAGAGGAAAAAGAGAGTGACACACACACACGCAACACGCAACACCCACACCCCCACCCTCACCCACAACACCATACACACAAACACATGCAACAACATTACATTTACACCCCGTAACCCCCTGGAAGAATGCAAGGACAAATGTAATAGAGTTAAATCAGTGATATTTTAGAAATAGGCAGATATACGTAATAAATATAAAAAAGGTATTTACAAAAATATACAGTATGTATATAAGGCGCTACGTTGTCCATTCAAAATGTCTGTGGGTCACTGGGCCACAAATCATGGGCCAAGCCCACACTTGACTCCTCCTCACTGAGGGCAGCAGGGCTGACTGGGGCAGGGCCTGAGGTGCCTGGGGTGAAGGAGATGCCCACCCTCCTGGGTGAGCGGGCACGGGAAACACGCTGAGGGGCTGCTGGGAGGGCGGTGCTGGTGGGGGGGGCAGCTGCACCTGTTGTTGGGGTGGGCACAGAGGTGTCAGCCACTGCCAGGGAGCTTCCATTGGAGGAGGAGTCGCTGTCTGTGGTCTCCCCTCCTGTCCCCATCGTGGTGCTCCCCTTGCCCTCTGTCCCACTGGTGCCCTCACCGCCAGTGGATTCGGCTTCCAAGCCCATGTGGGATGCAGCTCCCTTCATCGCCGGTGCGTCTGCTCCTCTGCCAGATGATGCTAATGCACACAAGGATAGGGTGACAAAACAAAAAGGGGGGGGGGGAGAGACAGAGGATACACTTGGTCAATGCCAGCAACCCCACCACCATTGGTGTACACAACACACAGGGAGCAGCCCTATGCACTAGGCCATGCAGTACCAGTTACTAAGATAGTCACCAGCCCATGGGGTACAATGCCTACCGCCATTAGCTGCACACCTGAAACCCACAGGACCCTGCCCAGTAGTAGATGCCCACTAACACCATTGGGGTAGGAGTGCTTCAGATCCTGCCAAACAAGGGACCTACCCTGCCACCTTCAACCTGGCCTAGGGGTACCCACAGCCCACATTCACCACCCAGGTAACCCTTAACGCGTGCAAAGTCAGGATTCAGAATCTGTTCTCACCCCCTTGTGGCTGCTGTGATGCCTTCAAGCGCCCATCTAACTCCGGATAGGCCACCGCCAGGATGCAGACCATCAGGGGGGTCATGGTGGGACGTGCACCCTTCCTCGTTGGGAGGCCAGCCCCAGCTGGGCCTCCACCGTCTTCTGTGCCCAGCGGCCCTGGTCCTCCCACCGTTTGTGGCTGTGGGTGCTCCGTCTGTCAAAGACCCCAAGGTTCCGCACCTCCTTGGCGATGGCACGCCAAATACCCTTTTTCTGGTAGGCACTGACCTGCATGGAAAAGACAGCAGGAAATGGAATTAGTCAACTCTCCGGACCGTCACTCTCATGGCCCACCAGATCCCTCCCATCCCCTGACGCACATACATTGACCACCATACACACAGCACTCTGGCCAGGACGCCTCTGCCCCCCCTACATGTGGCTTACACACACAGCAATCCATACATTCATGGCCCACGCATCATGCTCACAGTGTACTCACCTGTTTGTTTGGAGGACCGTAGAGTAACGTGTACTGGGGTAGAACCCCATCCACCAGTTTCTCCAACACCTCCGCAGTGAAGGCAGGGGCCCTTTCCCCAGATACATGAGCCACTGTCGCTTCCAGACACAGGTCACAGCAGCACTTGCAGTGTAGGTCCTCTCCTGTTGAAGGTCAGGTAGCAAGTGAGCGAACAGATAGAAAATGGCGGTCACGTCCGCGGCGGTGTGTACCGTCACCGCCGGCGTACATCGCCATTGGCTCCTGGAACGCATAGGGCCCAATGATAACCAAAGGGAAGTTGCCTCATTTCCACTTGTCCCTCCTCACAGGTCAGGCAGCAGCGATTTCAGGGGGCACAAGGCATGGCACCTAACTACGTCACAGCAGACATTGGCACAGTAACTGATTTTTGGATTCACATACTGGTTCTGTAAAAGAAAAAAACATCATTAGTGCAATAAATCTGTTAATATGACCCTCTGATCACCATTTTCTTCCATAAGCTTCAACCGCTGAGGCAGAATATGAGATGGCGACATCCTCCGGTGTACAGACCCCTGGTGGACCTTGCGACAATGGAGGACAGACACATTATCATAACATACAGATGATCGGGCCACAATCCAAGAAATGTGTGCGCAATTGGAGCCAGACCTGATGTCAGCTATCCGCCAGCCCACAGGTATCCCCCCTCTAGTGCAGGTCCTGTCAGTGCTCCATTTCCTGGCAAGTGGTTCCTTCCAAACAACAGTGGCCATGGCATCAGGGATGTCTCCGCAAATGTTCTCCAACGTGTTGACCAGAGTGTTGTCAGCCCTGCTGAAACACATGCACAGCTACATTGTATTCCTCCAGGTGGAGGATTTGGCCACAGTGAAAGCTGACTTTTATGCCCCGGGACATATCCCCAACATCATTGGTGCCATAGATGGTACACATGTGGCATTTGTCTCCCCCCCCCTGGAGAAATGAACAAGTTTTCAGGAATAGAAGAAGCTATCATTCTATAAATGTGAAGATGGTGCGCCTGGCGGACCAGTACATCTCCCATGTGAATACCAAGTATCCTGGTTCTGTGCATGACACCTTTATCTTGAGGAA
The DNA here is from genome assembly GCF_031143425.1 of Pleurodeles waltl. Classification (NCBI taxonomy): domain Eukaryota; kingdom Metazoa; phylum Chordata; class Amphibia; order Caudata; family Salamandridae; genus Pleurodeles; species Pleurodeles waltl. The sequence goes on from NC_090443.1 coordinate 959,945,586, forward strand.
TAGCAGCATCCCATGTGTGATGGGCCAACTGGGTGTGGCTAATAGGTGAGCCCAAGGTCACCACCCAGTATAAGTAGGTGTCTGGGTATGGGGTTGTCCCTAAGGGTTAGTGTGTGTCTAACAGTAGTCCCTCTATATTTGCAGGGGACTCTGGTTACCCCAACCTCTCATGGCTACTGACTCTAGTGAGGAATGCCAGGACAAGGGCAGAGGAACGTTACAATGAGGCACATGGGCGAACAAGGCAGATAGATAATTGAAAGGACCTTCGGCCTCCTGAAAGCCAGGTTCATGTGTTCAGCATCCATTTTAGGACATCCTCATTCCTCACTCCTCATCCCTACTTCTCATCCCTGCTTCTCATCCATCATCCCTACTTCTCATCCATCATCCCTACTTCTATTCCATCATCCCTACTTCTCATCCATCATCCATACTTCTCTTCCATCATCCCTACTTCTCATCCCTGCGTCTCATCCCTGCTTCTTATCCATCATCCCTAGTTATCATCCATCATCCCTGCTTCTCTTCCATCATCCCTATTTCTCTTCCATCATATATCATCCCTATTCTCATCCATCACCCCTACTTCTCATCCATCATCCCTGCTTCTCTTCCATCATCCCTACTTCTCATGGGTCATCTCTACTCCTCATCCCTCATCCCTGCTTCTCATCCATCATACGTCATCCCTACTTTTCACTTCTCATCCATCATCCCTACTTCTCATACATCATCCCTACTTCTCATCCATTATCCCTACTTCTCATCCATCATACATCATCCCTACTTCTCATCTATCATCCCTACTTCTCATCCATCATTCCTGCTTCTCTTCCATCATCCCTACTCCTCATCCCTGCTTCTCATCCCTACTTCTCATCCCTCATCCCTGCTTCTCATCCCTACTTCTCATCCATCATTCCTACTTCTCATGCCTCAGCCATCATCCCTACTCCTCATCCATCACCCCTACTCCTCATTCCTCATCCTTCAGTCATACCGACACATTTTCAGTTTTGTGAAACACACCTTCACACTGATTGGTTAGGAACAGCCAATCAGAGTTATGAGAGAGAGCTGCATTCTTACAATTCTGCTGGTTTGGGAAATACAAGGAGCCCACAGCTAGGGCCATAAATCAGCTCTTGGAGAAAGGGTTATACAGTTCATCTACAGTTCATGAAAATCTTTCTGGTTTCAGAAAATAAAAAAAACAGCTCTCAGAGATAAAAGCAGCCTCAGATGTAAACATGTTATTTGTTACAAATAAAAAGCAGGCTCATATTTAAACATTTTATTTGTTACAAATAAAAATGAAACCAGAAAAGGTTTGGGTGAATTGGATTGCACTGTCACCAGAGTTGATTTTAAACATTTTGGGCCTGATTCCGAGCCCGCCTCGCGGGAACCGCCATATGGCCATATGGCCATTCAGGCTTTCCCGCTGGGCTGGCGGGCGACCGCCAGAAGGCCGCCCGCCAGCCCAGCGGGAAAACCCTCCCCACGAGGAAGCCGGCTCCGAATGGAGCCGGCGGAGTGGGTATGTGCGACGGGTGCAGTTTGCACCCGTCGCGTATTTCAGTGTCTGCATTGCAGACACTGAAATACACAGTGGGGCCCTCTGGCACTTCAGTTGCCATTGGCATGGGCACTGCAGGGGCCCCCAGGGGCCCCGCGGCACCCCCTACCGCCATCCTGTTCCTGGCAGGCGAACCGCCAGGAACAGGATGGCGGTAGGGGGTGTCAGAATCCCCCATGGCGGGGGATTCTAAGGGCAGCGGAAAACCGCCGCGGTCAGAATGCCCTGAGGGGCACCGCCGGTCTGTCGGCGCTGCTCCCGCCGACCCTGGCCCCGGCGGTCTCGGACCGCCGGGGTCAGAATGACCCCCTTTGTTTCTACATATGAAACTGAAAGCAGAAAGGTTTTCAGTTGAACTGTAGATGCCTGTATAACCCTTTCTCCAAGAGCTGATTAATGGCCCAGGCTGTGCTCCTTGTATTTCCCAAACCAGCAGAGCTTTCTGCAGAGGCCTGTGTAAACAGAAAAACACTGAGTTAAATAAAATGAAATATTGCACAGCCTTGATTTCACTGGAAACAAACACACAGTTGCATTTCCTCTCCTCTCTCTTCACCCACCATGTGCAATGAGGAGGCTGTTTTTCAATGAAATAGAATGTAGCTCTCTTTCATAACTCTGATTGGCTGTTCCCAACCAATCAGTGTGAAGGTGTGTTTCACAAAACTGAAAATGTGTTGGTATGACTGAGGGATGAGGAATGAGGAGTAGGGATGATGGATGAGGAGTAGGGATGATGGCTGAGGCATGAGAAGTAGGAATGATAGAAGATAGATGAGAAGTAGGGATGAGAAGCAGGCATGAGGGATGAGAAGCAGGTATGAGGGATTAGAAGTAGGGATGATGGAAGAGAAGTAGGGATGAGAAGCAGGGATGAGGAGTAGGGATGATGGATGAGAAGTAGGGATGATGGATGAGAAGCAGGGATGATGGATGAGAAGTAGGGATGATGTATGATGGATGAGAAGTAGGGATGATGGATGAGAAGTGAGAAGTAGGCATGATGTATGATGGATGAGAAGTAGGGATGATGGATGAGAAGTAGGGGTGATGGATGAGAAGTAGGGATGATGTATGATGGATGAGAAGTAGGGATGATATATGATGGATGAGGGGTAGGGATGATGGATGAGAAGTAGGGATGATGGAAGAGAAGCAGGGATGATGGATGAGAAGTAGGGATGATGGATGAGAAGCAGGGATGAGACGCAGGGATGCAAAGTAGGGGTGATGGAAGAGAAGTAGGGATGATGGATGAGAAGTAGGGATGATGGATGAGAAGTAGGGATGATATATGATGATGAGAAGTAGGGATGATGGATGAGAAGCAGGGTTGAGAAGTATGGATGAGGAGTGAGGAATGAGGATGTTCTAAAATGGATGCTGTACATGTGCCTCCATCTGACTGGTGGATCCCTGTACTACTCACCCAAGAAGGTGTGCCAGATCATTGTTGCATGTTGCATGATGCACAACCTGGCCTTGACACGCCAGGTGCCTTTTCAGCAGGGGGATGGGCCAGGAGATGGTCTTGTGGCAGCGGTGGAGCCTGTGGACGATGTGGAAGAGGAGGCGGAGGAAGAGATGTGGACAACAGAAGTGATATAATACAGCAGTACTTCCAGTGACACACAGGTAAGACGCTGTAACTTCATTTTACTTTTCATTTTTCTGTTGGACATTGTATATGGCAGCCTGATTTCCCTATGTCTATGGTCACTTACTGTACCCTTTGGCATCTCTATTTTCAGATCTCTGTGGTCACTCTGGCTCCTGGTGTGTTTACTGCTGCCCACTAAAGGTCATTCCAATGTTAATTTGACTGTACGTATGACTTGCTATGCTTTGATGATGTTGTACTGATACATATTTCAATCATTTGTCAGACTCCAGATTTGTATTTTTCCAAGGGTGTTTATTTAAGTGCTCATAAGTAGAGGGGGATGTGTAATGGGCTGTGTGATGGTGGAGGAAAGTCCAGGGTACAGTCCAGTCTCTTGGTATCACAGGTACATTGTTCAAGAGGGCATAGGAAGTGAAGAAATGGCAGTTCAAGGGGGACAGGGGGACAGAGTGGGACATAAGGGTGACGATCAGGAGAGTCTCATTTCCTGGCGGGGTCTTGGCAATGTTCCCTGGCTTCTGCCTGGATCACAGGGACCGTTTGCGGGGTGGTTCTCCTTCTGCAGGGGGTGGGGTGCTGGAGGCCTGTTGTTCCAGTGGCGGGCCTCCTGTCCACTAGCGCCGGAGGAGGTGGAAGGCTGTTCATCGGTGTGGCTAGTGTCAGTGGCCCGTTGGTTTGCCACTGCCTCCCTCAAGGTCTTGCACATGTCTGCCAGCACCCCTGCAATGGTGACCAGGATGGTGCAGATGTTTGAGAGGTCCTCCTTGATCCCCGGGTACTGTCCCTCCTGTAGCCACCGGGTCTCCTGCAACTTGTACAGTATCTGGCCCATGGTCTCCTGGGAATGGTGGTATGCTCCCAGGATGTTAGAGAGTGACTCCTGGAGAGTGAGTTCCCGTGGCCTGTCCTCCCCTTGTCGCACAGCAGTCCTCCCACTTTCCCTGTTGTCCTGTTCCTCTGTCCCCTGAACCGTGTGCCCACTGCCACTGACCCCAGGTCCCTGATCGTCCTGTGTTTGTGGGGTTGCCTGGGGTCCATGGAATGGTGGACACACTGCTGATTGACGTGTCCTGGGGACAGTGGCATGGGCCCGCTGGGTGGGTGCTGTGCTGGTGTTTCCTGAGGGGGGAGGCTCTGTGGTGGGTTGGGACTGTGGCAGGGTACCCGACTGTCCAGAGGTCCCTGATGGGCCAGGTTGGTCATAGTGATCCAGGCGTGCAGAGCTGCTGTCATCACTGTGGACCTCCTCTGGGGGGGACTGGATGTTGGTGGAAACTCCTCTCTGGTGACGTTGAGTAGGGATCTTGTGGGGATGAAAATGCAGTGTTATTGTATCTGCGTGTGCCATCTTGTGCATGGGTATGTTTCCCTCTATGGTTGTTATTAGCAAGGCAGCTTTGGCTTGTGTGATTTGTGCTTGGTTTGGCTAAGTGATTGTCACTAGTGTGCATGCTGTGGTGATGGGTGTCCATGCAAATCTGTGATGGGGGTCCATGCATTGGTGTTACATGCAGGGCTTTGTATTGGGATGGCTGGGTTGTGATAGTGGGGTATTTGTGAGGTGGTGGAGTGATGGGGTGAGGGTAGGGGTAGGAGTTTGTGATGGCATGCAGGTAGGGTGGGGGATATAGTTGTAATAGAGATTTGACTTACCAGAGTCCAGTCCTCTTGCTACTCCTGAGAGGCCCTCAGGATGCATTATTGCCAAGACTTACTCCTCTCATATTGTTAGTTGTGGGGGAGGGAGTGGGGGTCCACTGCAAGTCCTCTGTATGGCTACCTGGTGTCTTGCAACCACGGAACGCACTTTCCCCCGTAGGTCGTTCCACCTCTTTCTGATGTCATCCCTTGTTCTTGGGTGCTGTCCCACGGCGTTGACCCTGTCCACGATTCTCCACCATAGCTCCATCTTCCCAGCAATGGACGTCTGCTGCTACTGTGATCTGAATAGCTGTGGCTCTACCCGGATGATTTCCTCCACCATGACCCTTAGTTCCTCCTCTGAAAACCTGGGATGTCTTTGGGGTGCCATGGATGTGGTGTGAGTGATATGTGTGTGGGTGTGTGGGGTGCTGTGTTGGGGTGTGTGTTGTGAGGTGCGTTTATGGTGTATGGGTGATGGTGTTTTGTGGCTCAGATTAAGTGGGTGCTCCTGGCTTGTCTCTCTCTGTTTGCTATTTTTGTTTTGTAGAAAAGGTTGTGGGTAATGTGGGTGTGTGTTTTATAGTGGTTTGTGAGTGTGGGTGTGGTGAGTATATGTGTGTGTAGTTTGAATTGTCCAATGTGGTGTAGTTTTGTAAGTGTGTGTGTATTTTGAGCGTGGTGGTGTGTACCGCCAATGGTTTACCGCGGTTGAAAGACTGCTGTGGTGATTCGTGGGTCCTGATACTGTGGGCGTATTCCTGTTGGCGTAACGGTGTGGGTTTTGGTACCGCCAATTTATCACTGACCTTTGGTCTGGCGGACTTGTGTGGGTGTCTGTATAGTGGCGGATTTCTCAGTGTGGGTCATAATACCTGTAGTGGAATACCGCTGTGGTCACGGTATGTTGGCGGCCGTCAGCACAGCGGTAGGTGGCATTTACAGCCAGGGTTGTAATGAGGGCCTAAGTTTGGGTGAACTATGAGTAGCGCTTTAAATAAAATGAAAGGTATGTCAGAGAAGCACTATGGAGAGAAAAGGGGAGCTGTTGGAGAGTGGTAGTGAGGAGAATCGTGGAGAAGGAGGTTGTGGGGGGGCAGCAAAAAATACTGTTGCACCAGGCGTGACCAGCGCTAAAGCAGACCCTGTTTCCACCTATGCTCCTTCTATCATCTTAAATACAGCTCTGCTGCATAATGAGGAAACTCAGTGCATCTGTAAAGTTAACTTCTGATTATAGTGTGATTGTGAAAGATAGGTTGGAGGAAATAAAAGCATGTGTTGCAAATCTGGTCTCTAGTTTGCAGAGGTATGCACCCTGGCTAAGTAGTGACCATGATCCTAGTCAGGGTAAATCAGGTCCACAACCTAAATTAACCTGTGCTCACCCCCTGGTAGCATGACACAGAGCAGGCAGGCTTAACTCAGAAGTCCATGTGTAAAGTATTTGTGCAAACACTCAGTCACAGTAACATATTGAACAACACCACAAAAAGACTCAGCACCAGTTTAGAAAAACAGAGTATATTTATTTGATTAAAACAAGATCGAAACACCAAAAATCTAATAAGTAGATCTTGAGATATGCAATTGTAAAGATATAGGTGAAAATAGCGCATAGAAGTGCAAAACCACAATGGTGGCTATCTGGTCACACTGGCCAGGGACAAAATCACAAGTTCAGGCTGACCGCGATGGAGCGTGGGCTGGCTTCAGGAAATCACTGGGGCCCGCTGAATACAATACCTTAAATCCTGGTGCACAGTCTGTGCAACATTGCTTTGCATTGCTTCACAGTGGTTCTGATGACAACCCAGAAGGCAGATCACTTTAGATCCATTTCCAAGGGTCCAGGACTGGGGTGGCACCCTTTAGCAGGCTCGACTCACAGATGGCAGAGTCCAGGTCCTGGAGCAGGTAAGTTGCAGCAATCTTTGATGTCCCTGTGACTGCAGAAGATCAGGGGGCAAGCCAACAAACTCTGTGAGATTCTTGGTTGCAAGTATGTAGAGAACAAGTCCAGTCCTTCTCACTGCAGGACAGAAGCAGCAGGCAAACACAGTGGAGCAAACAGCAAAGTGGCAGTCCCTCCTACAGCAGCAGCAGTAGGCCAACACAGCAGAGCATGTAGCAAAGGGACAGTCCCTCCTACAGCAGCAGCAGTAGGACAACACAGCAGAGCATGTAGCAAAGGGGCAGTCCCTCCTACAGCAGCAGCAGTAGGCCAACACAGCAGAGCATGTATGAAAGGGGCAGTCCCTCCTAGAACAGCAGCAGTAGGCCAACACAGCAATGCAGTTGCAGAGTGGTATTCCCTCCTGGGAGCACAGCAGTCCATCTTCCTGGTGGAGTCTCCTTGGTTCCAATAGAATCTGAGTTGGTGGTGTTTGGGGTCCAGTATTCATACTTTGGTTCCCTGGTTCTGAATGGTGGGAGAATACAGGCTTCATTTGATAGGTACAGGTGCCCTTTCTCCCCTATCCTGTCACCAAATAGGCTGGAGTGACAATCCAGGGTCTCTGTACCCTATTGTGGGAGGACAGGACAAATCTATTCAGGTGTAAGTGAGGCAACAAGCTTAATGGCCCATTATGGTTCATTAAGGCCCATCAAGTCACACCTAAACTCACATTGTGTGTGGCTGTCTAGAAGGAATGCACAAAGCCCAGCCCAGCCAAAAATGGATTTTTCAATTTGTTTGGTAGGCTGGGACAGAAGAATTTAGGAAAGAATAAAGGAGTGAAGTACTTAGAGGTGACTGAGTGGATGAAGGGAAACACACCTTGTGTGTTCAGTTTGCAGTGGTTTGAAAACTTTGTAAATGCCACATTAACTGACACAGTAAAGAGCACAAAAGTCCCTCACAAGACAATATTATACCATTCAATGCATAGAATTGCAATAAATCCTATGTAAATAATAAACAATGATAATAATTTAGTGTAATCACAAAGGAAAGTATGATTTCCAAACAGGTTTTTTTTTTTTAAAAGGTGCCATATCTTATCCACAAGAAAGTATCGCTTAAATGCACCTTGTTATGTGATAGAAAGTAACAACAATGTAACATTGCAAGGTCAAATGACTCAGGGTATTAAACAGAGCCACCGAAATATATCATAGGCTGTGTAACTAGACGGTACCTATACTCGTACATTAAAAGCGAATATTGTGATTCAAGGTACAATTGTCGTCTTGAAGTTTTGATCCCTAAACCGAAATGAGAGGGATCATAGTCAGGACAAAACAGTTAAACCTGAGATCAAGTATTATGATTATATGCTGCAAGGCAACACACCACGACCCAGCAACGTTCTAGTCATAATGTTGAGTTTCACAGTGCAGCAATCGTCAATAATATAATCAACAATTCATGTGAATCCAGGGAAAGCGCAATAATCATGTGGTAAACCCAAATTGTCACTGTGTCTCTGCATCCAAATGCAGCTCTAAGAGGTGACTGTTTAGACAAAGGGAAACACACCATGTGTGTTCGGTTTGCAGTGCTTTGGAAACTTTGTAAATGCTACATTAACTTAAGTAGACACACATTGCACAGCCAACACTGCAGTAACAAATTGAACTATACTGCACCTCTTTGGTCATGGGTGGAGAAATGCGATGGGCAAGGAGGGGGTTGATGAATGATGATGGGGGATACATATCTGCCTCACTTGACTAATAGAGTGAATCAAGTGATTAAAACACAAATTAAAATACCCCTCAACCATAGCCTTGATAACCATGAAACAAAGCAAGTGAAGAAGGTGAGCAGCATGCTCCTCTCCAGAAAAGCTTCCTTGTTTATTGATTTAGGCAATTGTTCAGTCACCCCTTCATTCTTCCTACTATATTCAACCATAGCCACCATAATTTAAGCTTTACTTTCTCTCACCCAGTCTTTCACCAAAATTCACAATCCATTATCCATCCATTCAGTATGCACTATCCACCCTTTCTTTCAATCATCCTTTCACGCATTTATCCATTTTCCCAATACTCACCCAGGTATCTTTTCACCCACCCAAGTATCCTTTCCTTTCACTCATTTCACCCATCCTTTCTTTTAACCTTCTGTTCTTTTCCATTACTCTCAAACCATCATTTTTAGCATACATTATGAGTGCTTTTGCTGAGTGCCAGATAGAAGAGGCCATAACCCAGCCACCGCTGTAGGTTATAATGTGGGGGGTTTACGATCACAACAAGGTCCTCGTAGCAAGTGAGAATAATAGTAACTGTCAATAAGCAAGCAATGTGACCTACCACCGCCCATCCGTGCCACCACTTCTTCTCCTGCTCCATCACCTCCTGCAGCAGCACTTAAGCCGGTGCCACTGGTGGTCGGTGTGGCTAGAAAAAACATTATAGCATTTTTAGATGCCAGGTACACCCCCACTTAATTCTTTTAATAAAAAAACGAAACCGCAGTGCATCAATATCGTTCGGTTACCACTGCAGCATCTTCTATCAAAAATATCACTCTGGGCATTTTCTTGATTCATATGTTAGAAAAGCCAGGTAGTCAAGCCAACCAAAAGCTTTTCATAACGGAGGGGCAGAACTATAGCCTATGATGATGATGTCTCGGAATCATTGAAGCACAATGAAGGGGTGGAATAAAATGGTCAATGAAAGACAGAAAACAGATGATGCAGGGATAACAGGAATTAAACAAAAATCGAATAGGGGAGTTGGAAAAAAGGAGACAGTATAAAAAATAAACAAGGCAAAATTAAAAGTAGTATAATAGTGGGAAGAGGTAAAAGTTACGGAATGATAATAATAATAATAATAAATAATAGGACTTACTTGGATGAGTAGAGTACTCTACATTGGTGCTGGGGGTCAGTACCTCCTACCCAGCTATTGCCGGACCCGCCTCTGTGCCCCTTTTCTTGCCCTTGGGTGCTGATGTAAGAAATAAAGAAGATAAAAAAAATAGATTTGTGGCACACAAAATTATTATAACAGGCAAACGCAGTAACATTGTACTTATCTAAATCAGATAGCCTTTGGTACTAATATGATCGACTATCGTAGAGTTGACTATGGGCCTGAAATCCCTATTCTGAATTTCCTTACCAAAAACTGCATTTGGAACTAATGCATTGCAATGAATGATCTTTGATTCTATTCTCATTTCTCAAAGCCCTTGATGGACCAATTCAATCTCCCTTTTTTGCAATGCATAGATGCATACTAGTAGTACTTTACATCACAGTGAAATTGCTTGGGACTGTACGAGTTGCATAGATGAGAGTTACAGGGAACGCTAGCTCACAGATATCACTAATTCACCATGGTGACAGGAGAACAGTGGGGTCTGCATTGCAATGGTTTCTTTAATAATCAGCCAAAGCAAGCACCGACGAGTACAATGAAGTAGCACCGAACACCTGCCTAGCTCTAACTGGATCACATAATAATATTCTTAATGTAAACTAAACGTAACTTACCTCTGAGTGTGAGCATCATGCTATTCAGAAAAAAATGTTAGCATTGTAGAACAAAAACACAATAATATAGTTAATACTCACCGAGCCCTGGAATCTCTATGCTTAGCAGGTCGAGCAGGACCTGCTCGTGGTTGATGATATCCACCCAGTTGTTCGTCAGCTGCTGGATGGTGCGCTGTACTTGGCTGGTGTGCTGCAAACATCGGTGCACCCTCCCCAACGCAGCCAATGCTCCCACAGGGGGTACCCATGGCCAGCCCAGCTGCCAGCATGAAGGGGAGGTGGTGCTGCACATAAATACCAGTGCTGCCACCGCCACCTCGCAAAAGATGAGCTAAGACTGCAGTTCATGGCGGCGTTGCCACTCACAAGGTAGATAGCTGCGGCTGGCTGCTTGGGAGGGCCTGCGCCACTGCTCTCCTGCCCGCCACACACAATACAATAAAAAAGAAATGAGGTGTAGATTAATTAAGGGGGTGGAGGATTGAAAAGATAATAGAAGGATTCAAACTAGGTTCAGCAGAATAAGAGTAAGAAAAACAAGATGGTCGTGTCCATGCGAACCGCGTGATGCTGTTCGCGTGCGATTTTGAACGGGGAAATATACTTTGCATTGTGTTTGACATAAACCCCAATGCAAATTGGAGCAATGGACAACTCCGCCGGCCAATGGAACTCCTCGTGGCGTGGAGTTTTTAGGCCACTTTGTGGGGTTCATGTAGTGCGACTCCTTGTACTCCGCCCAGGAATCCCCCACTATACTGGGACGTGTCTGGGTCAATATGGCCCTTCCCCTCACTGCGATGGGAAAACCTGAGCCACCCTCTTTAGGATCGATCCCAAATGCCATCCCAGTCTTATGAAGTGCCTCGAAAGTATGGGTGAGGAGTTTGAATTGTGCTTGTTTGTTTATGGGGAGCCAGTGGAGCTCCTTCAAATGTGGTGTGATGTGAGTGTTGTGTGGAAGGTTGAAAAAAAAGGCAAAAATCCCCAACAATCACAGATTTGCAAAGGGGAATGGATTTTGCAGAAACTCTTGGCAAATCCATTCAGACAGCAAATTTTCTCTGCAGGGTCAGTAAATTTCCTCGGCAGATGGATTTTGCATATTTCGCATTTTGCTTGGGTGTTTTGCTCACTGATAATCTCTACTGCACAAATAGGTGTTATGCAATGAAGTGAAATGAGTAAACACAGAGATTAGCATAAATAGACTGAACATCAAACATCTTCTATTTAAAGGCTATGGGTCAGATATGTTGGAGGAGAGCTTACTCCATCATAGCAGTGACGGATATGACGTCCGCCGAAATCTAATCCTATTGGAAATAATGGGATTTAGATTTAGGCGAACAGGATATCCGTCACCGTTGTGATGGGGTAACCCATCCACCAATGTCTAAATCAGACCCTATGGGCCTGACTTAGATGGCAGCTGAGAGAATACCCTGTCCGCCATATTACAATCACCATAGGATATAATGGGATCATAATAGGGCAGACTGGACATTCGCCACATTTGTGACAGACTACTCCCCTCCGCAGACATCTAAATCAGGCCCTATATTTGCATTTAAGTCAATTATTCTGCCCATCCAGTAAAATATGGCAAACTGGTAAAAGATTGCCAAGATGAATTTCTCTGTTTTAGGTTAATGTAAAAGTGAGCTTTGGTGAATTTTATTTGCTAAACAAGTATGAACGGTCACTGTTTCTCAACAGAGGACCCCACAGATCACATTCTGTGAGAGTGATTCAACTTAGCTTTATCAGTCTTGGTCCATAATGACAAAATCATGTTGGGAGATTTTGCATATAATCCACAGACCCAAATGGTAGCTGAGAAGCCAGCTTTATTAGGACAGGTCTGAAGTTTTACCTCAAGAACATACAGTACATGAAGTAAACCCCAAGCCTCATTAATACAGTAAGACACCTACCCGCTCCCCCAGTAACCATCACTATTGCGAATAAGTCCCCAAAAATACACACATGCCCCTAGATATCCTTTCTCGTTCTTCCACAGCAATGCCATTGCTACACCAACTTCTCCTTCACAAGCCACAAACATCTCAAAACCATCCTCACTTCCGTCTGTCCCAAACCCCCAAACATCTGATCCAGCCCCTCAGTTGTGCACTCCTCCACGCTCCCTGTGAAGAGTAGATACGCCTGAACCGCACTAACCAGTCCCGCCAGCATTCCTGCTACAGTACCTGTCCTACCGTGGCAAAACCTGCCCCCACCTACATCTGCACAGCTGTTACTACCAGCAATTCAATAGCAACCAATGTGCCATGACCTTTAAAAACAGGAGTCAAGAACTAGCAAAACCCCCAAATAGTGTCCCATAACTGTAGACCGGGTGTGTGGGATGGGCAACAAACCGCCATGCCCTGCCCGCCACGGCTTGGAGGAGTCAGCCAAGAGGCAGGAAATCTGACTCCTAGTTCCTAAAAATAATCTATGTCCTAACTCCACCTTTCCCTAGTCCTAACCTATTGTGACACCTCTGTACCGTGGCCAGTGCCACGCACCAGAAGAAACCAGCCTCTTAACTTCAGACAGTGGTCCAGCCTGATTGCCACTTGTCTTAAAGAAAGAAAAGTTATCATCACCTCTCTCAATGTTCTCAATCGATAAACCTTGCCATTATGCATATGTAATATCCCCCTCTTTATATGTATACTCAGATGACAATGATGTACTTTAAAGCAGAAGATTCCAAAGAAATTGACGAAAATGTATGCAAACAATTTTCAAGGAGTGTTTTTTAAAATATTTCCTGTCTGCATCTGATATGAAACCCTGGTCTCTAAGGCAGTTTATAGGACAGAGATGGCTGTCCCACAAGAAAACATTGAGATACCACGATCAAATGGTGAACTTTACAGAACAATGTCATATATGCCAACACTTCCGATACAGGTGTGTACTAGATTTTTTCTGTCAAGGTGGCTTCATTTTTTAGGGTCAAGCCTGCGTCGCATGCACTTGCGTTTCGCTTGCAAGACCCTTTAGGAGTTAGAAAAGGGCTCGGAGCCCCGTTGACGTCACGTCAGTTGTCTTTCATTGGTTCGTGAGCTTGCCTGTTAAAATTTGCTTGCTTTCATTAGTGGAAGGCATGCATACCTCATGCCTTTTCCAGTGGTTAGCCCTCCTCAAGCGCAGCGACCAAGTATTGTAAACATGCGAGGCTCGCTGTTTCCCGTCAGTTTTGTGGACTACTTTTTATCTTTTGTTTGCAGCGCGATCTTACTTGGCAGAAGTCGAGCGCTTTGCATAACATCGACCCTGTTACATAGATAATTGCACTTTTGCCGATAGGTTTCACTAGGAGTGAACTGTACCAGCGTGATTGCGCTGTTTTTTTCTTTCAATTTGGAAAGAAAAATCAGGTTGGGAGTTTACAACTGCTAATAGCTGTAACTCGGAGAAATGCGAGACCCTAGTGCCTTGCAAATAATTGTTTGCTTTATTTTCACGTTCCCATGCTTGTCACATCATCATCTTCAATGTACACTACTGGGGATACCGTGGGGCATATTTATACTCCGTTTGCGCCGAATTTGCGCCGTTTTTTTCGACGCAAATTCGACGCAAAACTAACTCCATATTTATACTTTGGCGTTAGACGCGTCTAGCGCCAAAGTTCATGGAGTCAGCGTCATTTGTTTGCGTGAACACCTTCCTTGCGTTAATGATATGCAAGGTAGGCGTTCCCGTCTAAAAAAAATGACTCCGATGCTATTGCGTCGGATTTATACTCCCGGGCAAAAATGACGCCCGGGAGTGGGCGGGACTAAAAAACCCGCATTTGCGCCGGATTTTAGCGCCTGGGTCAGGGCAGGCGTTAAGGGACCTGTGGGCTCAGAATGAGCCCAGAGGTGCCCTCCCAAGCCCCCAGGGACACCCCCTGCCACCCTTGCCCACCCCAGGAGGACACCCAAGGATGGAGGGACCCACCCCAGGGAAGAAAAGGTAAGTTGTGGTAAGTATTATTTTTATTTATTTTTTTGGCATAGGGGGCCTGATTTGTGCCCCCCGCCATGCCACTATGCCCAATGACCATGCCCAGGGGACAGAAGTCCCCTGGGCATGGCCATTGGGCAAGGGGGCATGACTCCTGTCTTTGCTAAGACAGGAGTCATGTTAATGGCGTCTGGGCGCCAAAAAAAAATGGTGCAAATCGGGTTAAGACGTTTTTTTTGCCTCAGCCTGACTTGCCCCATTTTTGGACGCCCGAACGCCATTTTTCCCTACGCCGGCGCTGCCTGGTGTACGTGGGTTTTTTTCACGCACACCAGGCAGCGCCGGTCGGCTAACGCCAGCTAACGCCATTCAATAAATACGGCGCCCGCATGGCGCTTCAGAATGGCGTTAGCCGGCGCTAATTTTTTTGGCGCAAAACTGCGTTAGTGCAGTTTTGCGTCAAAAAGTATAAATATGGCCCCAAGTTCCCCCAATCCGACATAACTTTCTACATTATTTTCAAAATGGAAAAAGCATCCCCCCTTTACTGCTGCCTCCTGCTGGTTTCATTCTGTCACGCTGCCATTTCCAAGGAGATTATCAGCCATTAGGACAGGGGATCTGCTGGTTTGGTGCTGGTTGAAACTATTCAAATCTCAAAGCTAAGGCTTCAGAGAGTGGTGTTATCCATTGGTTTGGCAGCCACATCCCCATGCTCTGAAGATAGCACGGTCCCCATATGTATTACTGAACAGTGTGCACTAGTGTCTGCAGTATCTTCTGGAAAGCTACAGTGTCCCGGGGACTCAGAAAATGGATGCACATGCCCTTTCCACCCAAGTGCACTGTTTGTAATATGGCCCCTGGTGTCCCAGCACCACAGTGCTATTACTGTACAACTGGATAACTAAGTTACTCCCTTTGGGCAATTGAATCTCTCTCTCTCTCTCTCTCTGTCTATCTAGGGAGGGCAAGCAGTTATGTCAGGCACTGGCAGGAGATATAAACTCAAGAGACAGAGAGAGGTTCAGACAGTGAATAACACTCAGTAACTTCGAATCAGTACTTTGAAGTCAAATAAGAAAATTGAAAATTACTTTCATTCTTAGGTGTGTAAATAGAACAATATTAGGCTCTGGAAACAAAGGTAGATGCTGCTGCCATCTTCTGGGGCCAATATACAGTCCCAACCAGTTGTAAAGCTCCTATGTGCCAGGCACTACATATTCTGTTACATAGGCCCTATATACAATGCTCTCCTTTGGAAGTGGTCTTGGGTTGTTTAGTGATTCTTCAGAACGTGAAGTTTTTTTGTTTCTTGCAAGAACTTTTCTCTCACAAGGGATTCAGATTTGTGCAAGGGACAAAGGTCCAGGAATTCTGGGCCAAGTCCTTTCACTGATCCCACCGAGTGTCACATTCACAGGCCTAGTGTTGACAGATCCAAGGTAATCCAAAAAGAGAGTTTCTGTTCACATTCTAAACTCCTATACGGCGTGGTGCCACAAGGTGCCATTATTTCTCCTTTGCTTTTCAACCCTTACCTATGCCCCTTTGCATTCTTATTACAAGAATATTCTTTCAAATCATAACTCTATACGAATGACACACAGTCCATCTGCCGTCGGCTGCCAATCAAGGCACAAGTTCTTTGGATATGCCCTTTGTGTTATATCACACTCAAAATTAGATAACATCTATTTAAAAAAAATCAAAAGTAAAAGTGAGATATTGCCTCTCCTCAATAAGTTATACAGGTGGGACTCAGGTCTCTGACTGCAAGCCATAGACCAGAGCGCGATCCCTGTAAAGAGTGCTAGCAACTTGGGCATTATACATGACAGCAATATGTCCTTAGAACCCCAAATCTCACCTATTACTCAATCCTGATTCTTTCAATTAAAAAAACTTAGAACATTTTCTCCACTTGTTTCATTTCCTCATGAAATAATTGTGGTTAATTCATTTTTCGACTCATGCGAGGACCACAGGAATTCTAAAAAGGAGTAATGATTACCTCCAAAAACTGCAAAATGCAACAGGGAGGCTGGTCTTCAACCCAAAACAAAGTGACCGTGTCACCCCTCACCCTGAGCAACTTTACTGATTATAGGTGAGTAAATGAATACAGTTCAGGGCTGCTTGCATGAGGCACAAACCATTCTCTGGGTCTCTGCCCACTTTCTTCTCATAAATAATTAAGAAATGTGTATCTCACCAGTGTCTGAGATCCTAAGCCAAGACTACTTTTTTATCCCCCATATTTCATTTGGAATATGGGAACTAGGGAAATCGCAGCATTCTAGAACCAGCCTTTGAATCTCATTCTGAAGCTCATACTGGCTCCCTTCGGTATCTAATCTACTACAAATTCTATAAAAGTCTAAAAAGAAATTGCTTGTTTCTGCCTAAGTTGAGTACCATGAGCGTGACAGCCAGTCCAATGTTTTATGATAATATTGAATGCCAAGAGACTCAGCAAATCAATCAAAGTGTGCTTTACGCATATTTACATATAAAATAAAGGTCATTGCCTTCACTTATTTACATTGTGAACTATGGGGCATATTTATACTTTTTGGTGCAAAACTGCACTAACGCAGTTTTGCATCAAAATGTTTTGCACTGGCTTGCACCATTCTTGAGCGCCAGCCGGGCACCATATTTAGGGAATGGTTCAAGCTGGCGCAAAGAGTAGGCTAGTGTAAAAAAATGACGTTAGCCGGGTGGGGGTGGGGTTGTGGGAGAAGGGGGTTTTGCACCCAAAAATTACATTAGGCAGGTTAGAGTAAAAAAAAAAATGACTCTAACCAGCCTAGCGTCATTTTCTGATGCAAAACCATCCATACCACACGACTCCTGTCTTAGAAAAGACAGGAGTCATGCCCACTACCCCAATGACCAGCACAGGGGACCAGGGTCTCCTGGGCATGGCCATTGCACCCACTGCCATGTAGGGAGGCCCATTTCAGGGCCCCCAGTGGCACTTAAAAAAAACAACGTACCTGTACTTACCTATAATTACCTGAGTTGGGGTCACCCATTCTCCGCTGTCCCTCTGGTGTGGGTGGGGGTGTCCCTGGAAATAGGCCCACAGGTCCCCTAAAGCCTGTCCTGACCCCTGCGTTAAATAATGGTGCAAAGCAAGCTGTTCAACATTATTTGACCCCTCCTCCCCCGTGCATGATTTTAGCATGGGAGGATAAATATGGCGCTAAGGCCTTAGAGTCATTTTTGCACGGGAACACCTACCTTGCATCTCATTGACGCAAGGTAGGTTTCCACATCCCAAAAATTACTTTAACTCCATAACTTCTTCAAGCTGATAGACCCCACATTAGGATGCCTTCTGATTCTTCTAGGAAAGGGTGGATAAAATCACCCTCAGGGTATCGCAGCCAGGGACAGTGGAGGTTCACCATGTATTTGAAGCTAGGTGATGTTATATCTTCATGAGTTGTGATTCTGTACTTGCATTTTACTTTTCCAGTCCATCTGGCTGTTGCACGTTTTGTAGGTCTTATCAACCTAACCCCATTGAGATGTACCACAAGGGAATATCAGTTGTTACAGAGTATGCCTTCTTGTATGCAGTAGAACCCTTTGACATTTACAATGTCTTTTTAGTTTTCTTATTTATGGTATATACAGTTCTTTTAACTTTTGGGAGAACTCCCCAACTCACCTCTCTTTAACGTATGTGTGTGTGTATATATATATATATATATATATATATATATATATATATATATATATATATATATATTCACTTAAAAAAACAAAGGTTACGGGAATGTTATAGTGAGGCTCACATTTTAAACATACAAACCATTGAAATTCACCTGTTAAAGTTAGAGCTATCCCAAGTTACCTTAACTCGTGGCCTATAACTCGGGCACCCGACATGCAGTTTTTTGGTCAAAATCTTTTTGAAATATTACATTGATATTATCAATGATGTTATCAAAGATGTCATGAGTGCTGTATAACCAGCCAGCCCCATGCCGCACACGGCCTTTGGGCAGCCAGTCCCTGCAGCCAACCCCCCAACCACCCAACTCCACACTGCTCACGGCCTTTGCCCATGCACAGCGGGAGTTGGCCTAAGGGCCTGTCTCTCTGGCTGTGAGAATAGGTGTGAGAGGGTGTCTCTGGGTGTGAGAGTGACTGTGAGAGTGTCTGCCTGGGTGTGAGAGTGGGTGTGAGAGGTCTGTGGGTGTGAGAGTTGGTGTGAAAGTGTCCTCCACAAAGGATTTCAGATCATTTTTCAACATGGAATCGCAAAATAAACACACTTGCTTTGCCTTCGCAAAGCCCAGGAGTTAGGATCATTTGTCATTTCCACAAATTACGCTTCAACTGGGGCACCTGCTACGTTTATATTTGTAAGTGCTTCCTGCGAGGTTTAATTTCTGTGAAATGAGCATCATGGCCAGAATGGCAGGTCACCTGCTCCTTTACCAACAAGAGTCCACGGTTTGCACAAAAATTCTACTCAACTAGAGCACTTTCTACTGGTTAGTTAGTAAATGCTTCCTCGTTGGGTAAATGTGCATTGTACGGGAAGGGGGCTGTGCACCCCCCGCCGATTTCAGCCCAGGAACCCCATCCCTTGGGGCCAACTACAATTCCATTGGAAGGGTGCACGGCCCCCCTCCCCTGGCCAATTTCAGCTTTCTACTATGGTTGATAGTTTTGCGAAGAGGGGCCATGCAGCCCACCTCGCCTGGCCTATTTTAGCCCCAGGGACCCCATCTGCTGGGGCCCAGCCATCTGTCCTGGTTGCCCCGCAGGGCACCCATTGTGCAATGAGACTGAGGGGGAAGCCTGATGGCCCCCGCGGTCTGAACAGCAACCCACCTCTGAGGGAGCCGGCATTGCTTTTGCACACAGAGAGCTGCTAATCATGTGTGCAAAAGCAATTGTTTTCTCTGTTTCCCTGCCCACATCTCTGTGGGAGGAAAACAGAGAACATCTCCACTACCAGCAAGCAAGAGCTGCTTGGCAGCTCCCGCTTACTGGCACCAGAGTGTTTGCTCTGACTTGGCGGGAGCTGTCAAAGCTCCTGCCAAGTCAGAGCAAACAGCTATGTCCGGGAGTGGGCACCCCAGACATAACAGGAGCCAGCCCTGGAAAGTGGTGGACCCTAGGGCTGTCTATGGCTCCTCAAGGTGGGGGGGGGGGGTGAGCCCCATCCAACACTGTTTGCCCAGAGAGGTGGTGGTCCTCCAGGCTGGAGGTCTGCAACTGACCCCCTTCATCCTTTAAATTCAGCCCCAGGGAGGTGGCGGTGTCAGGGGCTGTGGGGGCCACGTGGTCCCCCTCAATTTACATGAATAGCCCCAGGCAGGTGGTGGTCCTTGGGCTGTGGGGGGGCGATGCAGCCCTCCCTTAATTTTCATGAATAGCTCAGGAGAGGTGGCAGTTCCCGGGGCTATGGATGGGGGGGCTGTGCGGCCCCCCCAAATTCATTAGTTCTTTAGCCCTGGGGAGATGGCAGTCCCTAGGGCTGTGGGGGGGCCCCACGCTCCCCATTCTATATGTTAAGCCCTGGGGAGGTGGTGGTCCCATGGGCATAAATAAGCCTAGGGAGGAGGGCCCCATGCACCCCTCCTTTATTTTTAGCATGCCTCCGGGACCTGGCCCACTTTTGGGCTTTCTTAAAACAAGCATGGGAGACTGCACTTGTTTTTTTTTTTTTTTTTCACTGTTGATTTGTGACCCCCATTGCAAATTTGTGGTACAAATTACAAAAAAAGAAAGTACTTTTATGCGCTGGGGGGGCCCTCTGGGACCCCAACACCAGAGCTGAGGGGTCAGGGTGTCCCTACCCTGGCCCCTTTTCTCATTCTTTTTTTTTTTTCTGGTTCTTGGCTGAAGCTGAGTCCCAAGATGACTGCTAACACTTCCTTGTTGAAGTGCTGGTAGCCAATCAGATCGCAGAGCCTTTGCGTCCCTGTATATACACAAATTTGAATAATTTTCTTTAATATCTCAAAAACTACTGAAAAGATTTACACCAAATCACACAAAGGTTGCTTTCTGCACCAAGAGCAAGATTTCTGCTAAATTTGGTGTAAATCCATCCAGGGGTTCGGCCACTATTCCTGTTCGAAATCCATATGGTAATTAACATGGAGAAAACAGACTTTGAGACCCCCCTGTTTCTTGGCCTTTCACCCCAAAACTTTTCAGACAGCAGCTGAAGTGAGTATCATATTTTTTGCTAGAATTTTGTGAAGATTTGTCAACCGGCGCCAAAGATCTAGGCAAGTAAAAAAACATTTTTTCTATAGAAACTAGGTCCTAACTATAACTACCTAGTGGCGACTACCACCCTTACTACCCATCCCAGAACCCTAAAAATACTTACAACCCTGTACCCTTACCTGTCCATGAACCATCATTTCCTGTACTGAAATGCAGGATCCCTCACTGCCAGGACCATATAGCTCATTGAGGCCAGTATTATTCTTGTCTGATGGTCAAGGAAACAAGCCAGAGGCAAAGGTATACTTTATTCAAACTCTCCTCCAAACTTGTAGAAGTGCATTTTCCTGTTGTTGTCTATGTTCTTCCAAGCTTTGAAGCTAAGAGACGCAGACCAGCAGAGTCGGACTGGCATATAGGGCAATCACGTCTAACAGGTCACTGTGTGGCCTGTTTTTAGCTGTTTGTGGGTCTGTTTTATGGCTTCTGGGCTGGTTTTACTGTTCCCTGATATTAAAACAAACATTGCCTCTAGCAAGCTCAAACCATGCAGCATTCCCTACCTCGCAAAACACCAATGCAGCATGTTTAACAAGTTCAAAAGTGTGCCCAATTTGTGAACATGAGCCACATTTTTGGCTATCTGGTTAACTAATGGGAGCCACTTTTACTTTGGTACCTGAGCCTGTTTACTGCCCTAGTCCGAACCTGCTGGATAGACCAGTTTGGTCTCATCAAGATGGCCTATACATTGCATGTCAGACAGATATCTGCATCTGGCCTGCTTGTGTTCCAGATCAGCAACAAACAACACAGGAAGAAGAGGAAGGGTGGATTCTACTCAGGCAGTGGAAAACATATTCTAAACAAAGTCTGCCAGCTGCCCACCAGGTACGACAGATTTCAAGGCGCGATGCCTGGGAATTACTACGCGCAGACTGACATCTCTAACGTAGGCATTGCCAAACCACCAGGCCTGTCCCACACTTCATCATAGCAAGGGACCCTCTTATGACAACTTGATGGGCCTTTACTGGGGAGGAGCCAGTTTTACCACAGGGGTGCTAGTGAAAAGACCTGCGCTCCTGCACTGTGAAAATGTTGCCGTTACATAGTCACCACATAGCCTGACTGACTTACCACACAAGGAACGCACACAATACTTCATTTAGACCCCTTGTGGTAGAGCGCATGTTAAAAGTACCTTAAGTCAGTCACTCGGTTAATCAGTCAGTCAGTAAATCAGTCAGCCTGGGTTAAGGGGGTAGCAGGCATCCTCTTTAGAAATGGAAATGCACCTAGAGCATCCCTCAACCATGAACATCAATTCACCAAAAGGCCAAGGGGTGAAGGAGTGACATCACAAGCCATTTGAGATTTACATTCACCCCTCATCATACTTACATACACACACAGTCACACATACACTCTCTCTCTCTCACATAAACATATTCTCACCTGCACACATGCACATAACACACATTTAAAAGTATGTTTTACTTACTTCAGATGCCATGGATGGTTACATTCTAGCTCAGTGGTTCCCAGCCTTTTGAATCCTGAGGAACCCCACTGGATCATTACTGGGAGCCAGGGACCCCCAAGCAATTTGTACAATTTACATTTCAAATATTAAAACAGCAATTTGCAAAAAATGCACAAACAAGTACACACGAAACAAATACTCGAATTGCTAAATAAATAATTATTTTACATAAAAAAACTATGCAAAAATTGAAAAATTTTAATGGGAAAGTTGACGCTGCATCTCAGCAACTAACTTTTTAATGTTTGTTTTTATTTAGGAAAGCTGAATTCTCTAGTCAGATTCTACATTTCACAAGCAATTTCTGTTTTTATTTTTTAGGTACATGAGATCTGATCAATCTTTTTCCCATAAATATATGGTGGGGAAAGGAAAAAAAACATAAAGGCCTCTCATCTCTCCATAGCCTTTCTGTCACGTGTAATTAATTTGTTTTATAGCACCTCTCATACCAGTGTAGGGTGTCGGAGCACTTTACAGGGGACTGAAGGTGTAGGATTCATGTCATCCACACTGATAGGCGTTTTCGAAGAGTACTGGGAACGAAGAAGCACAAACTCAGGATTTAGAACATAACACAGTGGTTAGCGTTGCATTTAATAATAAGAATATATTTCTACGCAAGCAAACCTTTTTTAAGGAAAATGAAAGACTGTGATAAAAAACATAACTTTCTATTTTGTGCCATGCAGTTAGCATACAGCTCATTGATGGCACTTTGCAGCTCACTGTGATAGATTATGATTGTAATTTATGAACTGCTCAATAACAAAAGAATCTCTGTGACAAAAGCAGTAACCCACAGTGCTATGCACATAAAATACTGTTCTTTGCATGATACACGTTCTTTGCAGCAGGCATATTAACCATCTGTGCTTCCTTAGATGAGTCAAATCTGCCACTAGACAAAACTCCCATCTCTCTTGAGGAACATTAATCACCAGAGTTATCTTGAACATTTTATTTTTGCCCCACTGATGCTGGGTATACAAGGAACTTTGCAGTGCTTTTCTGTCAGAGGCACCAGCTGGAGAAGTGCCTTCCTGCCAGCCCAGGCCTGCGCACCCCCTGGGAATGTGTCACGGACTCCTGGGGGACAGCGGACCACAGGTTGAGAATCGCTGATCTAGATAATTGTACTCCATTTTTTGTTACACTAATGGTGAGTATACTGTTATTCACTATTAGTGCAATAAAAAAAATGACAAAGACAAGGAGGGTGGAGCCCAACCAGTGTCCCTAAGGACAGGTTGCCCCTGTGTTCCTGACACTGATTTTGCCACTACTGAGGCCAGGGGTCGCAAATACAGTACCGGGGTCGTAAGGGGCAAGCTTGAGGTCACAGCTGCCACTCCTAAATGAAGTCCATGCCCCCAGCTGTCAGAATATTGTGCTGATGATGAACAGCAGAGAAAGCTGGTGCATCTCCAGTGGGTGAGCTGCACTGCCAATTTCACTGGAGGAAAATCAAAGGTAATTGGAAAAAAACACATATTTTCTAAATTTCACAGAAGTCTTTTATCCCAACATCCGACACCTCTCATGTTTTCAATGAGATCATTTCAATTCACCAATTGTATTGGTGAAAGGAAAGCCCAAAGAATAGGCTGCACTCAAGGCCGGACTGGCCATCCTGTGCATCGGACGTTTCCCCGGGAGACTGGCAGGGTGGGGGGCACCTTTGGTCACTGGGGGATGTTTTTGTAACAGTGCAGCAGGTTTAAAAGCACTGCAGAGTTCCTTGTATATCCAACAGTTTTAAGGCAACAATAAAAGTGAATATATACCTGCTGGAGAGAGATCAGAGTTTTGTCTAGTGACAGTTTTGACTCATCTAAGGTAGTGTAGAGTTAGGGGCATATTTATACTCCGTTTGCGCCGAAATTGCGTAGTTTTTTTCGACGCAAATTCGACGCAAAACTAACTCCATATTTATACTTTGGCGTTAGACGCGTCTAGCGCCAAAGTTCATGGAGTGAGCGTCATTTTTTGGCGTGAACACCTTCCTTGCATTAATGATATGCAGGGTAGGCGTTCCCGTCTAAAAAATCGACTCCGAGGCATGTGCGTGGGATTTATACTCCCGGGCAAAAATCACGCCCGGGAGTGGGCAGGTCTAAAAAACCTGCTTTAGCGCCGGATTTTAACGTCTGGGTCAGGGCAGGCGTTAAGGGACCTGTGGGCTCAGAATGAGCCCAGAGGTGCCACCCCATGCCCCCAGGGACACCCCCTGCCACCCTTGCCCACCCCAGGAGGACACCCAAGGATGGAGGGACCCATCCCAGGGACATTCAGGTAAGTTCAGGTAAGTATATATATATTTTTTTAATATTTTTTTGGGCATAGGGGGGCCTGATTTGTGCCCCCCTACATGCCACAATGCCCAATGACCATGCCCAGGGGACAGAAGTCCACTGGGCATGGCCATTGGGCAAGGGGGCATGACTCCTGTCTTTACTAAGACAGGAGTCATGTTAATGGCGTCTGGGCGTCGTGAAAAAATAGCGCAAATCAGGTTCAGTCGATTTTTTTGACTCAACCTGACTTGCCCCATTTTAAGACGCCCATACGCCATTTTCCCCAACGCCGGCGCTGCCTGGTGTACGTGGTTTTTTTCCACGCACACCAGGCAGCGCCGGTCGGCTAACGCCGGCTAACGTCATTCTATAAATACGGCGCCCGCATGGCGCTTCAGAATGGCGTTAGCCGGCGCTAATTTTTTTGACGCAAAACTGCGTTGGCGCAGTTTAGCGTCAAAAAGTATAAATACGGGCCTTAATATGCCTGCTGCAAAGAACGTGTACTATGCAGATTGCAGACGGTATTTTTTGTGCATAGCTCAGTGGGTTACTGCATTTGTCACAGAGATCCTTTTGTTACTTGTAGTTCATAAATTACTCTCATAATCTAGCACAGTGAGCTATGAACTGCCATCAAAGAGATCCATGCAAACTGCATGGCACAGTTTAGAAAGTTATGGCCCGTATTTATACTTTTTGACGCTAAACTGCGCCAACGCAGTTTTGCGTCAAAAAAATTACCGCCGGCTAACGCCATTCTGAAGCGCCATGCGGGCGCCGTATTTATAGAATGACGTTAGCCGGCGTTAGCCGGCGTTAGCCGACCGGCGCTGCCTGGTGTGCGTGGAAAAAAAACACGTACACCAGGCAGCGCCGGCGTTGGGGAAAATGGCGTATGGGGGTCTTAAAATGGGGCAAGTCAGGTTGAGTCAAAAAAATCGACTTAACCTGATTTGCGCCATTTTTTCACGACGCCCAGACGCCATTAACATGACTCCTGTCTTAGTAAAGACAGTAGTCTTGCACCCTTGCCCAATGGCCATGCCCAGGGGACTTCTGTCCCCTGGGCATGGTCATTGGGCATTGTGGCATGTAGGGGGGCACAAATCAGGCCCCCCTATGCCCAAAAAAAATATTTAAAAAAAATATATATACTTACCTGAACTTACCTGAATGTCCCTGGGATGGGTCCCTCCATCCTTGGGTGTCCTCCTGGGGTGGGCAAGGGTGGCAGGGGGTGTCCCTGGGGGCATGGGGGGGCACCTCTGGGCTCATTCTGAGCCCACAGGTCCCTTAACGCCTGCCCTGACCCAGGCGTTAAAATCCGGCGCTAAAGCGGGTTTTTTAGACCTGCCCACTCCCGGGCGTGATTTTGCCCGGGAGTATAAATCCCACGCAAATGCCTCGGAGTCGATTTTTTAGACGGGAACGCCTACCTTGCATATCATTAATGCAAGGAAGGTGTTCACGCCAAAAAATGACGCTAACTCCATGAACTTTGGCGCTAGACGCGTCTAACGCCAAAGTATAAATATGGAGTTAGTTTTGCGTCGAATTTGCGTCAAAAAAACGACGCAATTTCGGCGCAAACGGAGTATAAATATGCCCCTATGTTTTTTCCAAGAATTGATTATCTTAATTTTGCCAAAAACAGTTTGTTTGGATAGTAATAAATTATTAGTCAAGTCAACCCTAACCACTGTGTTAGATTCTGAATCCTGAGTTTATGTTTTCCAGACTGAGCACTCTTAAAATATGCCTACGAGAATGTCTGAGGTGAATGCTACACCTTGTAGTCCTCTGTCTTATATAACATTTTATATTCTTGTTTCCACCTGTATGATTCATGCCTCTACATGTGTGAGATGTGAATTCCCCCAACACCCCACCCTGATAAGAGATGAAATACACGTGAGAGAGGGGCTACTGAGAGATGAGAGGCGCTATTAAGGGTGCTGGTGAGGGAATCATTGCAGGGCCGCAGTAAAGATTGCTGTATCCTGTTGCCCTGCAAGGTCATCATTTACTATACTTTAAAAACTAATATAATTTAATACGTTGAACTATGTGTTATGGAATGCACCGTTTTTGCTATTTCTTTGCACATTTTCTTGGAGTGGGGAGGGCCTAAGCTCCAATGCAGTGGCAAGGCTTTGCTCGCTATTTACTGGTCTGACAAAATTTGCCAGGACTGCGCAGGGTTCCCAGTCCGGCTCCATATACCCACAATGCATTGCACGCAAACTGCAAACAGATCTCTGCCGCTCTCACGCCACATCTCTCAGCACCTCAGACCCAATTAGCTCTCTGGCTAGAGAGGGTTTAACTTTGGCTTTGACCTTCCCCGCCCTTCAGCCTGACAGGTGTCGGGACATGTCGGCCCCAGGCCTGAGGAGTGTTTCTGAAATACCTCTGCGCCCGAGCGGGAATTTCAGGAAATTAAACCCATGTGCCAAGCGCCGTGTTTATTTATTCTGAGTACAGAAATCATGTGTAAAAGGGGCAAGGACTGCTCGCGGAAGTCTGGTGTCACATGCAACGAGATGGGGGCTCCGGCCGAGGCCCCCTCCTCCTCCTTGGTCAATAACATGAATTCTCCCGGGTACCAAGGCGTTTCCACAGCGCCTTCAGCCAAAAATATTAACTTGGAAGTCAAACATTCTTTTCAAATACGAAAAAACGTGAATTGAGAGGCATGCTTGACAGTACAAGGCCACAAATTGGATACGTTTTCCTGCATTCCAGCGTTTTGAATCTCCCCCACACCGCACATTTTTCCACAGAAATTGTGCTAAATCCATGGAGTAAAACTAGAAACGGAAATTAGTGCGTGGCTATTTTTTAAAACTTATCGAATGTGAGTTATTTCGCACGTTTTAGCATAACGTACCCTATATGCCTGCCCACCTGCCTGTTTAGCTGTCTGAATGTCTGTCTGTCTGACAATCAGTCAGTCGTGCCCTACTCGCCTTGCACACCTTGGGCAGACAGTTCACACTCTAGCATCTCTCGCATGAGTGCAGGACATCGTTTTGGAATAACACGTCTTGGGTTTTGCTCTTTGAGGTGGACATTTAAAAAAAACAACCTCCTCTCTCTCATTTATGACTGCAACCTTCCATGAGCCTAAGCTTTGGAAATATATCTATTTTAGGAATTCGAGGGCGTGGTTGTGAACTCCACAATACATAATTTTGCTCACTAATTAATACTAAAGATTCGCAAATTTAATGCCTGTACTGTGTTTAATATGAAGCTCTTCACTTAGTTTGACATGAATGAAGCTTTAGGCCTACTCCTGTTTTACGCTGCATATTTTTAATGCTTGCAGGTTGCAAAGGCGACACCAGCTCATCTTCTGCCACCTCCCTGCTTAAGTGTAGCCTCAATAGCAACTTTCACTGTAATACAATACAAAATTCAGGGGCAGATTTAAGAAAAGTGGAGCTACATCCAATGCAGCCCCACGCTCCTTGCGCCCCCCCCCTACCGCCACCATGTTTGTGCCATATTTAAAATACAGCGCACCATGGCGCGGGGTAGGTGGCAATAGCGTCAAAAGTTTGGACACTATTGATGTACTGTTCAGGATTTGCGCCAACATTTTGGCACTAATCCTGCACAGTACATAGGGGCCCATTGTAACCAATGGGGTGCTCCCTTTTAACGCCTGCTGTGAGCAGGTGTTAAAAGCAGCCGCAAAAAATTATGCAGTGGAATCTCTGAGATTCCACTGCGCCATTTTTGCGGTCGCCTTAAGGGGGGAACTCCCCCCTCGCATACATTATGCCTGGTGCAGGCAGAATGTGGCGCAAGGGGTTACATAGTGGTGCAATGCGTGCATTGCACCACTTTGTAAATCTGGCCCAGCGATTTTGGCATCGTTGGGCCACATTTGCGCAAAAACTAATTACGCTAATGAGGCGCAAGGAGGCGCTAGGCCCTCTTAAACTGGACCTCAGTTTGTTCAATGGTCTTGCTCGCACTGTAACATTTATAAAATTGAATGTTTTGTGATCCAGATGTTCCTGGACAAGACTGATTTCACAACTGAATCATTATTAAAGGCCACTTTCTTCAGCAAAGGGAGGTGCTCTTTGTAATCTGAATGCGCTATTATTTTCTGTGTAACACGTAGTACAGTATATTCATAAGATTTGGGACAGTTGTCAGTACTATCATGTGACGTGTTTTTTATTTATCTATTAGTTGTGTTTTGTATTTGTCTTTTGCCACACCACAATGATTGCACAGATATCCACTGGAAGTTGTCCCAGCCACCTCTGGGTGCTGAGGTGGAAGAGGAGCTCCTCGAATGGGCGGTGGTTGACATGAAGCGAGTGAGGTGAAAGATTGGAAGAGGATTTAGAGATATGGGAGGGGATGATAAACTGGATCATGGGACAAGGTGTGGGGACACCACAGCAGTCTGTGGGGAGTGGCATGGTCATAAACCACTGAGGGTGGACACAACTGGATTGGGTCCTCTGGGGACGGTGCTATGGAGTACCTTGGTATTGATTTTTATTTGGGAGATGTCAAATGTCAAAGTAAACAGTTGGACTGGTTGCAATGCCTGTTTCACTGTTCAATTTCTAAAACAAATAAAATAAATTACAACAATGATTGCACAGTTTCTGTCTGTTTAGAAATTTGTAAAGACTCACTATTTTAAGGAGGAGCCAGAATATCTTCAAATTTGCTTAATGGCTGACTATGTGTCAAACCCTTTATTACTTTGCACTTAGATTTACTTAGGGACAACTTCCCGATTCTCCCGAGCAGACTCTATGTTAGTCTACTTATCACACTATGGCCCATACTTATGAAAAATGAGGCAATCAATCAATCAATCAATCAGAGAATGTTATAAAGCGCACTACGTACCCGCAAGGGTTTCAAGGCGCTAGGGGAGGGGGTTGCTGCTACTGGTCGAAGAGCCAAGTTTTGAGGAGTCTTCTGAATGCGAGGAGGTCTTGGGTCTGGCGTAGGTTGGTGGGGAGGGAGTTGCAGGTAAGAGAAGGATCTGCCGCCGGAGGTCTTTCACTGGATGCGGGGGACGGCGGCTAGGGCGAGGTTAGAGGATCGGAGCTGGCGGGTGGGGGTGTAGAAGCTGAGCCTGCTGTTGAGGTAGGCCGGTCCGGTGTTGTGGAGGGCCTTGTGTGCGTGGGTGAGTAGCTTGAAGGTGATCCTCTTGTCTACGGGGAGCCAGTGGAAGTCTCTCAGGTGGTGGGAGATGTGGTTGTGGCGGGGTACGTTGAGGATCAGTCGGGCGGAGGCATTTTGGATGCGCTGGAGGCATCGTAGGTGTTTGGCAGGGATGCCTGTGTAAAGTGCGTTGCCGTAGTCCAGCTTGCTGCTGACGAGGGCCTGTGTCACGGTTCTCCTGGTTTCAGTCGGGATCCACTTGTAGATCCTGCGGAGCATGCAGAGGGTGTTGTAGCAGGATGAAGAGACTGCTTGACCTGTTTGGACATGGAGCGGGAGGAGTTGAGGATGAAGCCTAGGCTGTGTGCATGGTTGGTGGGAGTGGAGGGGGTTCCCAGTGTGGTCGGCCACCAGGAGTTGTCCCAGGCTGAGGGGGAGGGTCCGAGGATGAGGACTTCCGTCTTGTCTGAATTCAGCTTCAGCCGGCTGTTTCTCATCCATTCGGCGATGGCCTTCATGCCCTCGCGGAGGTTGGCTTTGGCGGTGTGCAGGTCTTTGGTGAGGGAGAGGATGAGCTGTGTGTCATCGGCGTAGGAGATGGTGTTGAGGTCGTATTGGCGAGCCATTTGTGGGAGGGGGTCATGTAGATATTGAACAGTGTCGGGCTGAGGGAGGAGCCCTGGGGAACGCCGCAGATGATGTCGGTGGCTTTGGATCGGAAGGGGGGGAGGCGTACACTTTGGGTTCGGCCGTGGAGGAAGGACGCGATCCAGTCGAGGGCTTTGTCTTGTAGTCCGGCTTCGAAGAGGCTGGCTATCAGGGTGCGGTGGCAGACTGTGTCGAAGGCGGCAGATAGGTCCAGGAGGATGAGGGCTGATGTTTCTCGATCTTGAGTGTCAGTTTTGGGCTTTTTCAGGAGGGTGTGGATTTCGGCATGCTTCCAGCTTTCCGGGAAAGTTACTGTTTCGAAGGAGATGTTGATGACTTTCCGTAGTTGGGGGGCGATGATTGCATCGGCTTTGTTGTATATGTGGTGAGGGCCTGGGTCCGATGGAGATCCTGAGTGGATGGAGTTCATGATCTTGAGCGTCTCTGTGTTGTTGATGTTGGTCCAGGAGGTCAGGTGGTTGGTGCGGGTGGTGCTAGCGGGGATGGGGTCTGGCGTGGTTGTGGTGGAGAAGCTTTTGTGGATGTCAGTGATTTTCTGGCGGAAGTAGGTGGACAGGGAGTCGCAGAGTGCTTGTGGTGGTGGGATGTCGTTGACGTTGGTGCTTGGGTTGGAGTGTTCTTTCACGATGCTGAAGAGCTCTTTGCTGTCGTGTGCGTTGTTATCCAGGCGGTCTTTGAAGGAGGATCTCTTGGTTGTTCTGATGAGTTGGTGGTGCCTGCGGGAGGCGTCCTTGAGGGCTGTGTGGTTGTCTGGGGTGTGTTCGAGGAGCCAGTTCTTTTTTAGTTTCCGGCAGTCACGTTTGGAAGCTTGGAGCTCGGCGGTGAGCCAGGTGGCTTTTTTGCAGGTTTGGTTGTTGGGAGGGTTCTTGAGTGGCGCTAGGGAGTTGGCGCAGTTGTTGATCCACTCTCTGAGGTTGAGAGCGGTGGTGTCTGGGTCGGTGGGGTCAGTGGGGGGGTTCTGGGCGAGGGTACTGTTGAGTTGTTTTCGGTGACTTTGCTCCAGCCGTGGCGAGGTAGTTGTTGGGGGCGGTGGTGCTTGGTGTATTTCTTGAAGGTGAAATGGATGCAATGGTGGTCGGTCCAGTAAAGTTTGGTGGTGTGGTTGAAGGTGACGTGGGCGCTTGTGGTGAAGATGGGATCGAGCGTGTGGCCGGCGATGTGGGTGGGTGGGGTGACGAGTTGTCAGAGTCCGAGGCTGGCGAGGTTGTCGATCAGTGTGGTGGATTTGGGGTCGTTGTTATTTTCTAGGTGGAAGTTGAATGTCTCTGAGGAGGATGTAGTCCGTGGAGGGCAGTGCGTGGGTGCTGGCGAGTTCAGCGATGGCGTCGCTGAAGGGTGCTCGTGGGCCCGGGGGTCTGTAGATGGGGGTTCCTTTGAGGGTGGTGTTGGGGTCGGTGTGGGTTTGGAAGTGTAGGTGTCGGTGGTCTTGAGGGTGTCGTCCAGGTAAGTGGAGATTTTGAGGGTGGTTTTGTGGGCGATGGCTATTCCTCCTCGGATGCCGTTGGTGCGGTCTCTTCGGGTGATCTTGTAGCCGTCCGGGCTGACTATGGCGATGTCGGGTGCCGAGGAATCGTTCCACCAGGTTTCAGTCAGGAACGCTACGTCTGGGGCAGTGGTGTCGAGCAGGTCCCAGAGTGCGACGGCGTATTTTCGTGCAGAGCGGGTGTGGAGGAGTATGCAGTGGAAGTGGCTGGATCCGGCTTTGGGTGCTTTCGCTGTTTTTTCGCAGGTGAATTTGAAAGTATGGCAGGAGAAGGGGCCAAAGGTGTTTCCTTGGAGAGGATTGGAAGCAGTCAGTGTTGTGTCCAGGGTTGAGGGCGAGGAGGTCGCTGGCAGTGTAGCGATGTCCGGAGGTACGAGGACCAGGGGGTGTGGCGCTGGGCGCGGTCCAGGCACGGACGGGCGCAGACGGGCTTGCCTCTGGCGCACCTCTGGCGACCACCATTAAGAAGGGAGGAGGGAGGGAGGAGCAGCTGGGAGGCGGGAGGGAGAGGCAAATGGGGGCGGGAGGGGGGCGGGGCCGCAGGGGAGCGGTGAGCGGCTCAGAGAGAGCTGGAGCGGGGGAGCGCACAAGGGGCAAAAGCAGGTGAAAAAAGTGGAATCAAAACAGATGGACGCAGCAAAAAACGGGCACTAGCCCAAAGGGTGGAATCAGATAGAAGGACACGGCACAATAGAAATACGGGGCAAACCAGGCACAGGCACAAAAGAGTAAGATCGGGTAGAACGATACAACACAATGATTACACGGGCCAACAGGAGACAGGCACGAGCACAAAGAGAGTAGAATCAGACAGAGTGATGCGGCACAATAATGACACAGGCAACAAGAGACAGGCACAGGCACAAAGAGTGAAATAGGGCAGATGGACACAGCACAGATCAAAAACAGAGCACAGAATGCAAAAGTACAAAGCAGAGGTCTAGCGACGCTTACCAGAAGCCCACTAGACACCAGGGATAAGGCGCAGGCGGGGCAAAAAAATAACGCAAGCTAACACCATTCTTTAGCTCCATCTGTGCGCCATATTTTTAAAAAGGCGCACGATGGCGCTAAGGAATGGTTAGCGTCATAGAAAATGAAGTAGCCGGTTCAGGACGGCATTAGAAAAGATGGCGCTAGAGGGCCAAAAACAACGCTAAACAGATTAGCTGCAAAAAATCTGCAGCTAGTCACCTTAGCATCATTTTTTGGTTGCACAAGCAGCCAAAAAATGACACCTGTCCAAGTATGGACAGGAGACAGTACAAAAACCACAATATCCAACACACGGGACCAGTGTCCCCAGTACAACGCCAACAAAACCAGTGCCACCCAGGGTGCCCCATGTAAGGGCCCCCCAGTGGCACACAACAGTTAAGAACGTCAACTTACATGGGATGGGTTCCCTCCACCTGTAGTGCCCTTGTGGTGTGGGTGATGGTGATGCTGGGGGTTGGGGTGGGCATCTATGTGCCCAA
Organism: Pleurodeles waltl; assembly: GCF_031143425.1. Taxonomy (NCBI): domain Eukaryota; kingdom Metazoa; phylum Chordata; class Amphibia; order Caudata; family Salamandridae; genus Pleurodeles; species Pleurodeles waltl. The sequence goes on from NC_090443.1 coordinate 959,978,698, forward strand.
AGTAGTGACACAATGGTGGACTCCATGGTGTTTCCATTGGGAAATGTGCCTAACTTCACTTTAACGTGTGGTCAGACCAGGTGTTAGAATTTGACGCTAATCGGCCTTAGCGTAATTTTTTGGGTCCGCTTCCTAGGTGTGCATGGTTTTAGCGTAGGGAGATAAATATGGCGCAAGAGGGCTAGCTTCACTTTTTGGAACGGAACGCCTACCTCGCATATCATTGTCGCAAAACGATACAAGGTGGGTTGGTGCTCCCAAAGAATAATGCTAACTCATATATTTTGACGCTAGATGGCTCTAACGTCAAAATATAAATATGGAGTTAAGTCAGCGCCACTTTAGCGTAAAAAAAAATGACGCGCAGGCAGTGCAAACTTTTCATAAATATGGGCATATATTTAGAATAATTTGCAGGATTTCTCATACCTTATTGAGCAGTACATGACTAATGCTCCATGGTTCTCATTTAACTTGTCCTAGACTGTACTTGTGCTGACTATTGATAGTTTAGGGGTTTAATTCTGCTGTCAATGATATTAAGCATTATGAGTATTTTGAATATTTACTAACTATATCTTTTAGCCTTCTGTGCTGATTATAAATTTGAAATAAACCTCAATAGTTTACATCTTAAAAGCTTTGTCCCGTCTATGGATTATCCAGTGTAGATTTTCTTGTGTGGATTTTTCAATGTGGGCTTCTCTGGGTTTTACTGCAGTTTGTGTTTCAGCTCCCTTCTTTAAAGACTAACACATAGCCCTGATCCATCCATCGTTCCGTTTGATGCAAAAAAAACACCAACAAGGATAGGCAAGGATGAACACAGTGGTAGAAATCCTTCAAGTTGATAATCTTGGCCTTGGTCAGAAAAAAAGAAACATGCATTGGCAAATCCAACTCTAGTGCGCCCACGCGAGGTATTGGCTTTGTCAGTGTTTTAGTCACATAGCTGCCAAGGTTTTAGACTGGTATGTGTGGCATTTTCATAACTTCAGTGTAATTATGAGTGACATTTCAAAGGCTATGAGTGACACTTTCTCGCAAGCAAAAACAAGAGATGAAGACGAGGGAACCATATAAATATCGTAATATATAGAGAATCCTATAGTTCCTGTTGTACACCAGCGCCACCTTGTGGCGTTTGATAAACACTACTCGAAGTTTGAGAAACTGGTACAAGAGGTTTTACCCCACTTCAGGGAACAGTGTTTTTTGTGTGACTATCTCAGGCTTTGCGGTAATGCAGGAAAATGACCGGAAATCCGTTATTCTAACGCGAGATGCGTGACACTTGGCAGGGCTGTAGCCATGATGTACAACAGAGCAGCTGCTGTGCAGCAAGGCTGAAAGTTTAAAAAATAGTGCTATGATGTGCTTTCTTATTGCTTTCAGGAGGGAGGGAGCACGGGGTGATAGCAACACGGAGGGAGGTAAATACAGGGCCGGGCAAAAGCGCTATGACATGGCCAGCTGTGGCTGTCGCATTGCTCTTTTTTGATTGCTGGTGTGAGATAGGGAGGGACGGGCAAGCACCAACACGAATGGAGGGTAGGCAACATGGAGCACAGGTGATAACACAGAGGGTAGGAGGGAAAAGAATTGGCCAGCTGTGTCCGCATCATAACACTCTTTTTTGTGATGGTGTGTGGCAGCAACTTGGACATCAGAGGGCTGGCAAACAGGTGAGCGGGACTAGCAACATGGACAACAAAGGAGGGAGGAAAGGCAGTTGGAGGCAAGCAATACAAGGGTTAAACAACAAGGGAAGGAGAGGATGTAGGCAGGAGCAACCCAGGCAAGCATTAAGGGAGGGAGGTTGGGACAAGCAACATGAACATCAACAGAGGAGGGATGGTGTGTGGGATCAAGAAGATGGACAGCGGTAGGGGAGAAATACACAAGGGAGCCAGAAAAAGTATCACCTACAAATATGAGCAGTGTAAGCATACAAGTGATGCTTCCATGCAGTGGGCAGTGGCAAACTCATGAAGGGGAAGGAAGACTACTGCAGCTGACAAATGAGAAGCAACAAATGAGAGCGACAGTGAAGCCAAATAATGGTGAGCAATGGCAGTCTCTAAGCCCATTGAGAGGAAACAGAGGGTCTCAAAGGGACAGTGCAAGTAGGGAAAGTAGCGCTGTGTAGGTGAGACCTAAAAAGTATTCAGTCACTAACACTGATGCCACTGTTTTTGCATTTTAAGAAACAAGGATCCATTCATCATTCAATATGAAAGATTCATACATCAATTTAGTTATGATGAGCTGGATTTAAAACCAGAATTTCACACCTTAGAGTGAGGGCAATAATCATAGGCGTATCTTTGGGGGTTAGGGGTCTGGGGTATTACACCCGCAATAAAAGTATTTTGTGATAAATAGTTGGGTGCAGGTGCTTTCAATCAGGTTCAGTGTGATGTCAGTCGGATTTTACCAGGAATTTTTGCGTACACGTAGACAAAAAAGCACACACACTCTCTGTTTTGAAAGTCCTCAAAAATATTGGTTACTTGACAAAATATTATGTTTTCTGTCTTAGTACTCCTACCAGTTCGCATTCATCTCCGTTTCCAATGCTTCTTAGACCGTTTTCATGCACCCTGCTTGAGGTATTTAAACATTATGGCCCTCATTACAACCCTGGCAGCAGGTGTTAAAGTGGCGGTAATACCGCCAACAGGCCGGTGGTAAAGAAAATGGAATCACGACCATGGCGGAAACCGCCAACACAGATATCCACCTTAACACTCCAACCGCCACGGCAGTAGCAACAAACACCACGGCGGTCACCGCCAGCAGAAAGGCGGAAGACAATGTGCCACCCACACTATTACAAGGCACCAATCTGTCAGATTTTCCGGGGCGGTACCAACGCCATCAAAAGCACGGCAGAAACAGGAATTGAAATGGAAACCACTCACCTCTCGACACACAAGGAAGAACTAGGATGCCATGGAGCCCGAATTGCAGACCCTACTCATGTTGCTCTATCTATTAATACACTATGAAGTGGAAAGAAGGCGGCAGTGGCGACGACGACGGTGAGTACTGCACCTAGCACACAGGGGAGAGGAGGAGGGAAAAGAGAGTGACACACACACGTGACACGCAACACCCCCACCCCCTACCCACAACACACACACATATCCAATAACATCACAGATACACCCCGTCACCCCCTGGAAGAACGCAAGGACCAAACGAAATGAGTTTAACTAGTGTAATATTCAAGCAATCAGATAGACCAAGAGAACAGCAAATAATCAGTATAGACAAATATTTATAGCAAGTACTCAAGTCCGTACACTGTCCCATAAAATGCCCGTGGACCAGTGGTCCCAAAAAGCATGGGTGAAGCCCACACATGACACCTGCCTCAAAATGGAGAGAACACTGCAGGGGCATCAGGTCGAAAAAAAAACAGGCACCTCATGGGGAAGGGGAGGGAGGGGCACCTCAGCCGGATGATGGTACAATGCCACTGCTCCTCAAGAGGGCTCCATGCCCACTGCTTGGTCCTGGGGAGTGCAAAGCCACAGTCTCTCAAGTGGGTGGGTTGCCCACTGCTTGGTCCTGGGGAGTGCAAATCCACAGTCTCTCAAATCGGCGCACTGCCCACTGCTTGGTCCTGGGGAGTGCAAAGCCACAGTCTCTCAAGTCTCTCAAGTGGATGCCTTTCTCCACTGGTTCTGGAGGGGGCTTTGTGCCCAGAGTGCTTCATCCTGCCAAGGACTGGGTTAGTGGACGTATCTCTCCAATGGTTCTGGAGGGGGCTTTGTGCCCAGAGTGCTTCATCCTGCCAAGGACTGGGTTAGTGGATGTATCTCTCCAGTGGTTCTGGAGGGGGCTTTGTGCCCAGAGTGCTTCATCCTGCCAAAGACTGGGATAGTGGATGCCTTTCTCCACTGATTCTGGAGGGGGCTTTGTGCCCAGAGTGCTTCATACTGCCAAGGACTGGGTTAGTGGATGTATCTCTCCACTGGTTTCTAGAGGGGGCTTTGTGCCCAGAGTGCTTCATTCTGCCAAGGACTGGGATAGTGGATGCCTTTTCCACTGGTTCTGGAGGGGGCTTTGTGCCCAGAGTGCTTCATACTGCAAGGACTGGGTTAGTGGATGTATCTCTCCACTGGTTCTGGAGGGGGCTTTGTGCCCAGAGTGCTTCATTCTGCCAAGGACTGGGATAGTGGATGCCTTTCTCCACTGGTTCTGGAGGGGGTGTTGTGCAAAGAGTGCTTCATCCTGCCAAGGACTGGGATAGTGGATGCCTTTCTCCACTGGTTCTGGAGGGGGCTTTGTGCAAAGAGTGCTTCATCCTGCCAAGGACTCGGATAGTGGATGCCTTTCTCCACTGGTTCTAGAGGGAGCTTTGTGCCCAGAGTGCTTCATTCTGCCAAGGACTGGGATAGTGGATGCCTTTCTCCACTGGTTCTGGAGGGGGCTTTGTGCAAAGAGTGCTTCATCCTGCCAAGGACTGGGATAGTGGATGCCTTTCTCCACTGGTTCTAGAGGGGGCTTTGTGTCCAGAGTGCTTCATCCTGCCAAGGACTGGGTTAGTGGATGCCTTTCTCCACTGGTTCTAGAGGGGGCTTTGTGCCCAGTGATGCTGCACCTGGTGTGTGGCAGTTGACTTCGTCTCACCTGGGTGTCTCAGCCACGCGATGCACCTGGAACAGGTAGCATGATATTCCATGGAGGCAGACCCACACTCTATCCTGCAGCGACTTAGGCTGCCAATTGCTAGTTCGTGTCAGTGCAGGAGGTGGTGTCTCAAGTGGCGTGTCCAGGACGTCACCGGCAAACTCTGACGGCTGCACACTGGGGATAGGGCTGACGTCTGACAGAGTGGCATCAGCTGTGCAGGTGGTGGTGCTGATGGTGGTGCAGATGGCGGTGTCTGCGGCGGAGATGCTGCCAGTGCTGGCCGTGGTGTAAGAGACTGTTGCGGTGGATGGAGACACCATAGCGTCTCCGCCAGCCTCGGATGGCTGATCCTTGGGGAGGATGCTGCAGACTGACATTGTGGCAGCAGCGGTGCAGGTGGTGGTGCAGGTGGCGGTCCGAGCGGCGGTGGTGACTGTGGTGCATGTGGCTGTCATTCCTGATGATATGGTGGTCAGCAGCCCTTCACCAGGAAACATCGTGCCCAGAGGTGATGTGCCCTTTGCCTTGTGGCCCTTCCCCATCTTGACAGTCGCTGCAGGGACTGTGGCACTGTCCACTCGGTGTTTGGGCGAGGCCTTGCTGGGTGGGTGGTGTGACTGGCCCCTGCTGGAAGCCGGCCCCTTTTTGACCTTTGCAGGCGGTGGAATAGGGTGGTCCTTCTTTTCTGTCGGTGGCACACTGGCAGCTCTGATGGGTGCCCCCTTAGACCGTACTGGAGTAGCAGGGACCAGAGCAGATGCAGATTTGGTGGCTGAGGTGCTGGGCTGGGATCTAGACATCCTGGCCCCAGGGGAAGGACGGGGGGAGGTGTAGGGAAGAGGTCAAAGTTAGATAGGAAAAGTTTTTTTGTCACACTGGGACGGGAAGATGGAGGGAGTGTGGGAGTGGAGGAAGAGGTACTGGTTGTAGGAGGTGTACGTCTGCTGAGTTTGGGTGAAGGTGCATGGGTTAGAGGCTGTTGTGAGGTGGATGGCTGTTGAGTGGGTGTGTGCCTGTGTTTGTGTACTTTGGGAGGAGGGCTTACAGACACACTGGGAGAGGACACAGGGGATGTGTGAATGGTAGTGGGGGTTGTGATTGCACGTGAGCAGTGTGTAGTGGCTGATGATGTAGTGCATGCAGGTATGAGTGGAGACGAGACTGGGAGGGAGGTGGAGGATGTGGAGGAGGGGGACACAGTGGAGGAAGTGGATGTTGGTATGTGTGCATGGTATGGTGCTTGTGTGATTGCTTGTGGGATGTGTGGTGCTTTTGTTTGCCTGAGCCACTTTTGTGTGTTGGGGTGTGTGCATGCTGGTCTGATGGTGTGCTTGGGATAGGCTGTGGTAGAGGGGAGTGGGTCTGGGTAGTGGAAGTTGGAGGGGGAGGCTGGACACAGGGACAATGGCTGCCATCAGTGCTGAGGCCAGAGCCTGAAATGCTCTCTGTTGGGCCACCACGCCAGAATGAATGCCCTCCAGGTATGCATTTGTTTGCTGCAAATGCCTCTCAACACCCTGGATGGCATTCAGAATGGTTGACTGCCCAACAGTGAGGGATCTCAAGAGGTCAAAAGCCTCCTCACTGAGGGCAGCAGGGCTGACTGGGGCAGGGCCTGAGGTGCCTGGGGCGAAGAAGATGCCCACCCACCTGGGTGAGCGGGCACGGGAAACACGCTGAGTGGCTGCTGGGAGGGCGGTGCTGGTAAGGGGGTGGCGGCTGTACCTGTTGTTGGGGTGGGCACAGAGGTGTCCGCCACTGCCAGGGACATGTGGGATGCAGCTCCCTCCATCACCAGTGCCTCTGCTCCTCCGCCAGACGATGCTAATTCACACAAGGACAGGGTGAGAAAACAAGAAGGGGGGAAAGACAGAGGATACACATTGTCAATGCCAGCAACACCACTACTGTTGGCGGACACACAGGGAGTAGTCCTATGCAGTAGGCCATGCACTAGCAGTTAGTAGGAAATTCACCAGGCCATGGGTTACTCTGCCTAACACCATTTGCTGCACACCTGGAACCCACAGAAGCCTGCCCAGTTGTAGATGCCCACTAACACTATTGAGGTTGAAGTGCACTATTGGGGTTGGAGTGCCTCAGAGCCTGCCCAACAAGGGACCTACCCTAGCAAGTTCGCCCTGGCCTAGGGGAACCCACAGCCCACATCCTCCACCCAGACACTTCGTGAAGCGCGCAGAGTCAGCTTAATGACACTGTACTCACCCCCTTGTGGCTGCTGTGATGGCCTCAAGCGCCCATCCAACTCCGGATATGCCACCACCAGAAGCCGGAACATCAGGGGGGTCATGGTGCGACGGACACCCCTTCCACGTTGGGAGGCCAGCCCCAGCTGGGCCTCCACTGTCTTCTTGCTCCAGCGGCGCAGGTCCTCCCATCTCTTGCGGCAGTGGGTGCTCCATCTATGATGGACCCCTAGTGTTTGCACTTCTTTGGCGATGGCACGCCAAATACCCTTCTTCTGGTGGGCGCTGACCTAGAGGAAAGGTACAGGAGGAAAGGGAATTACTCACCCATCCTGACCGTCATACTCATAGCCCACCAGTTCCCACCCATGCCCTGACGCACATACACTCACCATCCTCACATGCAGGCCTCAGCTACTTCCACATGTATCTTCCATCCACACCACTCAAAACACGCATTTCTCACGCATCATGCTCACAGTGTATTCACCTGTTTGTCTGGAGGACCGTAGAGTAGCGTGTACTGGGGGAGGACCCCATCCACCAGTTTGTCCAACTCCTCCGCGGTGAAGGTAGGGACCCTTTCCCCAGACACTCGAGCCATTGTCGCTTCCAGACTCAGGTCACAGCAGCACTTGCAGTGTAGGTCCTCTCCTGTTGAAGGTCAGGTATCAAGTGAGTGAACAGATAGAAAATGGAGGTCACGTCCGTGGCGATGCGTACCGTCACCGCCGGCGTACATCGTAATTGGCCCCTGGAACCCATGGGCCCAATAATAACTAATGCTAAATTGCGCGGCGGTCTTCAACCACCTACCGCACGCTGCACAACACCAGCGCAGTTACCTCATTTCCCCTTATCCCTCCTTACAGGTCAGGCAGCTGCCATTTCAGGGGGGCACAAGGCATGGCACCTAACTTCGTCACAGCACAATTTGGCAGATATACAGACAAACTACGCCACACACGGATCTACTCACATTACTGAAAACACACTTGTGCAACCTATGTGGTACATGACCCTCTGCTCACCATTCTCCTCCATAGGGCACATCCACTGGGGCAGATAATGAGATGGCGTCATCTTCCAGTGTTCAGACCCCTGGTGGACCTGTTGACAATGGAAGACAGACACATCATTATCACCTACAGACTTGATCGTGCCACAATCCAAGACCTGTGTGCCCAATTGGAGCCAGACCTGATGTCAGCTATCCGCCATCCCACAGGAATACCCCCTCTAGTGCAGGTCCTGTCAGTGCTCCATTTCCTGGCAAGTGGCTCCTTTCAAACTACAGTGGCCATGGCATCTGGGATGTCTCAGCCAATGTTTTCTAACGTGTTGACCAGAGAGTTGTCTGCCCTGCTGAAGCACATGCACAGCTACATTGTGTTTCCACAGGTGAAGGATTTGCCCACAGTGAAAGCTGACTTTTATGCCCTGGGACATATCCCCAACATCATTTGTGCCATTGATGGTACACATGTGGCATTTGTCCCCCCCCACTCAGAAATGAACAAGTGTACAGAAATCGAAAAAGCTACCATTCTATGAATGTGCAGATGGTGTGTTTGGCGAACCAGTACATCTCCCATGTGAATGCCAAGTATCCTGGCTCTGTGCATGACGCCTACATTTTGAGGAATAGCAGTATCCCTTATGTGATGGGCCAGCTCCAGAGGCACCGGGTGTGGCTAATAGGTGAGCCCAAGGTCCCCACACAGTATGAGTAGGTGTCTGGGTATGGGGCCATCCCTAAGGGTTAGTGTGTGTCTAACAGATATCTCTCAACATTTGCAGGTGGCTCTGGTTACCCCAACCTCTCATGGCTACTGACGCCAGTGAGGAATGCCAGGACAAGGGCAGAGGAACGCTACAATGAGGCACATGGGCGAACTAGGCGTATTATTGAGAGGATGTTCGGCCTCCTGAAGGCCAGATTCCTGTGCCTCCATCTAACAGGTAGCTCCCTATACTACTCACCGAAGAAGGTGTGCCAGATAATCGTGGCATGCTGCAAGTTGCACAACCTGGCATTGGGACGCCAGGTGCCTTTTCTGCAGGAGGATGGGCCTGATGATGGTCTTGTGGCAGCGGTGGAGCCTGTGGACAGTGAGGAAGAGGAGGCAGAGGAAGAAGATATTGACAACCGAACGAACATCATTATGCAGTACTTCCAGTGACACACAGGTAAGAGACTGTCACTGCTCCTCACATATCTGACTACTGTAGGACATTGTATAAGTCAGCCTCTTCACCTCTGTCTATGGACACTGACAGTTCATTTTGGCTTTCCATTTTACAGATCTGGGTACCTCATTCTGCCTTCTGCTATATGTACTGCTGCCCAACAACTGTCATACATTGGTATGAGCAAATCAACATTTACATTGATATTTGTTGGTGATGTTGTAATTATACATTTGTGAAAGAACAGACTGACTCCAGATTGGTTTGTGATTCAAGGGTGTTTATTTAGGGGCTAATGTGTATAGGGGTATGTGGAAGGGGCTGGAGTGATGGTGGAGGACGGTCCGTAGTAGAGTCCAGTCTCTTGCTATCACAGGTGCATTGTCCAATGGGACATAGGAAGGGGAGTAATGGCAGTTCAAGGTGGACAGGGTGACATAGTGGGACAGAAGGGTGACAATCAGGAGGGTCCTATTTCCTGGAGGGGGTCTTGGCAATGTTCTCTGGCTTCTGCCTGGATCGCAGGGACCGTTTGCGGGGTGGTTGTCCTTCTGCAGGGGGTGGGGTGCTGGTGGGCTGTTGTTCCTGTGGCGGGGCCTCCTGTCCACTAGCGCTGGCGGAGGTGGAAGACTGTTCATCGGTTTGGCTAGTGTCAGGGGCCCTTTGTTGTGCCACTGCCTCCCTCATTGTCTTGCCTATGTCAGCCAGCACCCCTGCAATGGTGACCAGGATGGTGTATATGTTGGTGAGATCCTCCCTGATCCCCATGTATTGCCCCTCCTGCAGCCACTGGGTCTCCTGAAACTTGGACAGTACCGTGCCCATGGTCTCCTGGGAATGGGGGTATGCTCCCATGATGTTTGAGAGTGCCCCGTGGAGAGTCTGTTCCCTTGGCCTGTCCTCCCCCTGTCGCACAGCAGTCCTCCCAGCTTCCCTGTTGTCCTGTGCCTCCGTCCCCTGAACTGTGTGCCCACTGCCACTGAGGCCAGGTCCCTGATCGTCCTGGGTTAGTGGGTTTGCCTGGGGTCCCTGTAATGGTGGACACACTGCTGATTGACGTGTCCTGGGAACAGTGGCATGGGCCCACTGGGTGGGTGCTGTGGTGGTGTTTCCTGATGGGGAGGTTCTGTGATGGTTTGGGTCTGTGGCAGGGGAACCGACTGTCCAGCGGTCCCTGATGGACCAGGCTGGTCATCTTGATCCAGGCATGCAGAGCTGCTGTCATCACTGTGGGCCTTTTTTGTGGGGGGACTGGATATGGCTGGCACCTCCTGTCCGGTGATGTTGGGTAGAGGTCCTGTTGGGGGGTAAATGCATTGTTATTTTATCTGTGTGTGCCATCTTGTGCAATGGCTGTGTTTCCCTCTATTACTGTGCTTGCACTATAGCCTTGGCCCTTGTGTGAGTGGTGATTGTGTGTCCTGGGTGAGTCTCTCTATTGGACATTCTTTGGTGATGGGTGTCCATGCATGTCTGTGATGGGTGTCCATGTATTGTTGTTGCATGCAGGGCTTGGTTGTGGGAGTGGTGGGGCGTGATGGTGGGGTGTGTGGGAGATGGTGGAGTGATGGGAGTGAGGGTGAGGGTGGGAGTATGTGATGGCATGCAGGTAGGGTGGGGGATATAATAGTAAAAACTTGACTTACCAGAGTCCAGTCCTCCAGCTACTCCTGCGAGGCCCTCAGGATGCATGATTGTCAAGACTTGCTCCTCCCATGTTGTTAGTTGTGGGGGAGGAGGTGGGGGTCCAGCGCCAGTTCTCTGTACGGCTACCTGGTGTCTGGATACCACGAAACGCACCTTTCCCCGTAGGTCGTTCCACCTCTTCCTGATGTCATCCCTTGTTCTTGGATGCTGTCCCACTGCGTTGACCCAGTCGACAATTCTCCGCCATAGCTCCATCTTCCTAGCAATGGATGTCTGCTGCACCTGTGATCCGAATAGCTGTGGCTCTTCCCGGATGATTTCCTCCACCATGACCCTGAGCTCCTCCTCAGAAAACCTGGGGTGTCTTTGAGGTGCCATGATGTGAGTGATGTGTGAGGTGATGGTAGATGTGATGTGTGGGGTGATGTGTTGGGGTGTGTGGTGTGTTGTGCGTGGATGGTGGATGAGTGATGGTGTTTTGTGCCTCTGGATGCTGGTCTGGTCTTTGCTATTCTCTTTCTGCTTCTTCAAAAATTTTCGTTGTAAGGGGTTGTGGGTATTGTGGGTGTGTGTTTTATAGTGGTGTGAGTGTGTGGGTGTGGTGTGTGTATGTGTGTGTATTTTGAATTGTCCAATATGGAGTAGTTTTGTAAGTGTGTGTGTATTTTGAGCGCAGTGGTGTGTGTACCGCCAACGGTTTACCGCGGTTGAAAGACCGCCGCGTTGATTGGTGGGTCGTGATACTGTGGGCCTATTGCTGTTGGCGTGACGGTGTGGGTTTTGCTATCGCCAGTTTATCACTGAACTTTGGTGTGGCAGACTTGTGTGGGTGTCTGTATAGTGGCGGAATTCTCAGTGTGGGTCATAATACCCGTTGCTGAGATGGTATGTTCGTGGCCGTCGGCACGGCAGTCAGCGGGATTTACCGCCAGGGTTGTAATGAGGGCCTATATGTCAGACTGATTGTCGGAAAATGTGAAGCTCAGCGACCCCAATCTTACTGACCAAGCTACACTCCTGGCAATAATTTGGGTTGTCAAGAAGTTATGGGCCAGGAATGCATGATGCTTGAAAAAAGCACGTTATACTTCTATAAATCTTCGAAGGGTTCCCAGCTCAACCACTGAATGTCCAAAGCATGGGGTTAGATTACTGTTTCAGCAGCGCATATGTAGATTTAATGGTGGGGAGATTTGGCCTAGTGCCCACGTTACAGTCTTCAGAACTGTAAGACTTGTGGGATTATTTAGAGCTTGAGGGTCCACCTGCTCTCTTTAACCCCTGATGTTTACCAGCTGTGTCAGCAGAAGCCTTAGACTAGTGGCACAGCAGGGTTTTGGCCTTCGGTCTAAGAACTTCATATCGTCTGCCATATTTAGAGTGGATGGCTCGACATAATATTTTTTATCAGTTTGAGATTGCTAAGAATATCTTGGCAGTCCACAATAGAAAAAAATAAAACTGACTCCCAAACCCTTGGAAAAAACTTCCAGGGTGTCAAGGGCATTAGTTTATCACATTCCAAAAAACAAATTCCCAATTTAGAAGTTTGTTACTGAGAAACAAACAAGTTTGCTTAAAAACTGCATGAAACATGTTGCTGCTCACCAAACTTACAATGCCTTCAGAGGATCCCCCATGGCAACTGCTCCTCTGAAAGCACAGAGATCTCTGCCAGGCAGTCGAAACACTCCAAATAGGACGGCTCTTGTGTGCCAGGGCAGCGGAGTACATGCCCCACAGCCCTGGCGGAAACAGAGTACTGCCCGCCAAACTCCAAACGAGGCCCTTGGTTTAGAATCCCTGATTCAGACAATCAAATTGTGTGATCCTGGACAATTCACTTTATTTCCCTGGGCCTTAGTTCGCTTTCTATTAAGTGCTCTGCAGCCAAATGCACATATTTAGGCTAAGGCAACCTAAATCTCCCGAATCCAATTGACTGTGAGGGTGCCTTCGTGACATAACCTCAAATTAAAATGCATTTAATAAAGGTCAAGTACTCAAATGTCCTTCAAGGATAGCCGGGCACTAGTGCTGGGCAATAAATCAACTTTTCTGTGCGTTTTACACTGAATTTTCAAGAAAATCGAGCTTTTTTATTGAAATACACTTGGGCAGGCGTCTGTGTGCCAACTATGTGAGGCATGCCTTTTTGTACCGAAGTCATGGACGAAAGCTGTATTTTTATTAAAGTTTCTAAATTATTTTCTTTTAAGTTTCTAAAACAATGCTGAGAACGAGAATGTTGCTTGGTAAGACGTGAGGTCTTGGCGCAAGTCCAGTTTCACAGCTCCCACAAGACACATTCTGCGCAAATCAGTCTCCAGCTGCCAAAGTTACAAGTAAAAGCAGAACGAGGAGAAAACAAAGAACCAGATTTACAAGGCCCTTGCGCCTTCTTGCGCCACACTAGCATAATTTTTTTTTCACGCTAATGTCGCATTAAGGAGGCCATTTTCCTGCGCCATATTTAAAAAGTGGTGCAATGCTAGCTTTGCGACACTTTGTAAGCTCTTGTGCCACATTATGCCTGTAGCAGGTATAATGCATGCAAGGGGGGGGGCGTTCCCATGGAGGGAGGCTGCAAAAAATGGCGCAATGAAATATACAAGGTTTCACTGTAACATTTTCTCCGTAATTTTTAACAGCTGCTCGCGGCAGGCGTTAAAGTGACAGGCCCATTGTAACCTATGGACCTCCCTAGTGCTTTGCTGCACACGTGCCATAATTTGTGGCACTAATCCAGCAAAGCGCCACAATAGCGTCATAAATTATGTTATTTTGGAAATGAGTGCCATGGTGCGCCGTATTGTAAATACAGTGCAACCATGGTGTTTTTAGGTGGGGCAGGGACAGCGCAACAAAAGTAGCGCATCAGGACCGATGCATCACTTTCTTATAGATTTGGCCCCAAATTCACAAGGAATATGCAAAACAAATTCTTCATGATTTAAGCGAGTTTACGCTAGCATGAAAAAAATTACAAAAGCGTACGGGTCACACATCTCAATTCGCTTCAGGTTGCCAAGCCTCAAACTGGCACATTGTCATAATTGCTGATGAGCAACTCTGGTCTTGGAATAAACAGATGGACATTTAAGGAAGCAGCTTCCATCCCTAGCCAGAGCATCAGACTGTCTGGAGGAACAGAGACAGCGAATACTTCCAAGGGATGTCCAGGGACAGGAAGCACAGGGAAGAAGAGAGAGCGTAATGGAAAAGAAGTAGACATGAGGGGATGAGAAAAACAGAGGAGGAGGAAGAGAGTGGGAGTGAGAAGGATGGAACAAGGAGGAGAGACTGAGGGAGGTGGAATAGAATGATTAGCGGGGGAGTAAGAGTAAGGTTATCAAAAGAAGAAGAAGAGCTAGAGAGGATCGAATGGAAGCAGGGGAGAAAGAACTGTTAGAGGAAAGAAAGAGGGGAAAGAAGAATAAATAAAAAATAAGGGTGCAGGATCGAGCAAGGGAAGGAGTGAGTAAGCAAGGGGAAGGGCGGGAGGAGAGGGTAGGGCGAGAAAGGAAAGAGGAGGCTATAGCGAGCGCAAGAGAGAGAATTAGAAAACATAACAGAGAGGGAGTAGCATGTTCTGGAGTGAAGACAAAAGAGTGGGGAACAAAGAGAACTATACGGATAGAGCTACAGAAGATATGACTTAACTCAGTGCTTAATTTGTCAAAACAAGTCCCAGGGCCCTGGTCAGGAGGCCACTGTAGCTTGCACTACCCATTGCCGCTGCCAATGCTGACGTACCAACACAACTACTGTCACACTCATGCAAATGTGATAATTCAGACCCCAAAAGCTAAAAGTATTAGTCATTAGAATTCATAAACAACTGTTGTTGTGCTCGTTTCTAAATTTGGCAAACAGCCCTGCAATATGGCAGACTACTCCTAAGTGCTGAGGTGTGCCAGTGCAGAGCCCCAGTAAGCACTGGCTCAAATTAACCACTGACTAAACAAGAAAAATTACCAGGGCAGATAAAACCCAATGGCATAGAGAGTTACTGAGAGGCAGGCGAGCCAAACATGAGATGCATCCACAAGGGCAAAGAGTAATATCACAGTCATCCATTCATCCTTGCAGCTGGTAGATAGAAGCACACCTTAGTAGGTCCCCTTGACTCACAAGTAAGCGTTAGTGTGGTCTTGCACTGCTCACTGGAGCACAGACTGCTAAACGACATAAAGACCACTGTGGCGCAGTGGGACTTGTGAATGAAACACTTCGGCCCGTATTTATACTCCGTTTGCGCCGAATTTGCGTAGTTTTTTTCGACGCAAATTCGACGCTAAACTAACGCCAACTAACGCCATATTTATACTATGGCGTTAGAGGCGTCTAGCGCCAAAGTTCCCGGAATGTGCGTCATTTTTTAGCGTGAACCCCTTCCTTGCGTTAATGATATGCAAGGGAGGCGTTCCCGTCTTAAAAAATGACTCCCAGGCCTTTACGTGGTATTTATACTCCCGGGCAAAAGAGACGCCCGGGAGTGGGCGTGGCTAAAAATGGCGCATTTGCGCCGCTTTTTAACGCCTGGGTCAGGCATGGCATTAAGGGACAAGTGGGCTCAAAATGAGCCCAGAGTGCCCTCCCCTGCCCCCAGGGACCCCCCCTGCCACCCTTGCCCACCCCAGGAGGACACCCAAGGCTGGAGGGACCCACCCCAGGGACATTCAGGTAAGTTCAGGTAAGTATGTTTTTTTTTTTTTTTAATAATTTTTTTTGGCATAGGGGGGCCTGATTTGTGCCCCCCTACATGCCACTATGCCCAATGACCATGCCCAGGGGACAGAAGTCCCCTGGGCATGGCCATTGGGCAAGGGGGCATGACTCCTATCTTTACAATGATAGGAGTCATGTTGATGGGGGATGGGCGTCGTTAAAAAATGGCGCAAGTCGGGTTAAGACGATTTTTTTGCCTCAACCTGACTTGCCCCATTTTAAGACGCCCTAACGTCATTTTTGCCCAACGCCGGCGCTGCCTGGTCTACGTGTTTTTTTTCCACGCACACCAGGCAGCGCCGGTCTGCTTGCGCCGGCTAACGCCATTCCATAAATACGGCACCCGCATGGCGCTTCAGAATGGCGTTACACGGCGCAAAAATTTTTGACGCTAAACTGCGTTAGCGCAGTTTAGCGTCAAAAAGTATAAATATGGGCCTTCATTGCTTCTCACAAGGCATCTTGGTCTCTTTTTTATGGTTTCTGTTTTTAGATGTTTGGAAACACAAGTCCTTAGTTGGAGACTAAACCAACACACCAAAGGCTGCTCGTTATCACCTATTTTTATTTCATAAAACATTTTTCCATTTGAAGCAAAAATATAGATTTGCACTGTAAATGCCCTCATAAAGTATAGGGCAACCTTGTCTCCACTGGGGAACCTGCATATATATGATATGTCAAATGTCAAGGGTTTTCAAGGGGTAATTACTCTCAATACACTTTGGAGCAGGTTTATGAAAAGTGGCGCTGCACCTAGTGCAGCACAACTTTTCTTACGCCCCTTAGCGACCCCCACTAACGCGCCACCATGTGTGCGCCATATTTAAAATACGGTGCACCATGGCGGTAGTTACGGGTACTAAAGTCATGCTTTTTTACACTAGTCCGGCTCTTTGCAGGATTAATGCCAAATATTATGACGCCAATCCTGCAAAGCACCCAGAGGCCCATTGAAACCAATGGAAGCCTCCTTTTAAAGCCTGCTCAAAGCAGGCTTTAAAAGTGGCCACAAAAATGGCGCAAGGAAATCTCTCAGATTTCCTTGTGCCATTTTTTTGCCCCCCTACCACTAGTGGGGGAACGCCCCCTTGCATATATTATGCCCAGCGCCGGCATAATGTGGCTCAAAGGCTTAAAAAGTAGCGCAATGAATGCATTGCGCCACTTTGTTAATATTGTGCAGCGTTTTTGGCCTTCTTGTGCCACATTAGCGTAAAAAAATAAGGCTAACCTGGCAGTAGAATGGCACAAGGCCCACTGAAATCTGGCCCTTTATTTTAAACTACTTTTTTTAAATCAGTCCTTTCTTGGGCACTTACGCTCACAGACCAGGCAGTGTAACACAGGAGGTCATCACAAACGTCTGCTCAGTAAATAATTTGGCACTAATATACTGAAACCAATGGATTGCTACTTTTTGATTTTCGAGTTCTGTAATGTGTTAAATGTAACCTCTCGGTTATGTCCAAGAGCTTGAGAAAAAAATTGGCACTTTGATGATGGAGGTTAGAGTCAAATCAGTCTCTGATGTTCTTTGATCATAACCTCTGTTCTGTGAGGAATTAATCGAAAAAGTAAGCACCAGGGCCCATATTTATACTTTTTTTCGTGCCGCCTTTG
This sequence comes from Pleurodeles waltl, assembly GCF_031143425.1. Classification (NCBI taxonomy): domain Eukaryota; kingdom Metazoa; phylum Chordata; class Amphibia; order Caudata; family Salamandridae; genus Pleurodeles; species Pleurodeles waltl. The sequence goes on from NC_090443.1 coordinate 959,995,740, forward strand.
TGTCATTTTTAGGCGCAAAATCGGCACAAACTTACAAAGTATTATTGTGTTTTGTAAGTTTGCGCAGCTTTTGCGTCAAAAAATTATGCAAATGCGCCACAAAAAAAGTATAAATATGGGCTCAAATGTTCTGTTTAGAGGAGTTTTTAAATACATAGGTGGCAAGGTAGAGATCTCATGGGAGGGTTCAGCTGATTCCACAGTCTTGGTGGCTGAACTCCCAGGAATCTACTGCTGCGTTTCATTCGCTTGAATGGTCCTTGATGGATGACGTTGGCAGGCAGTAATCGGAGATTTCTACTAGGATGTAGGGCAGAGACAGTTTCTGCAACTGTTTCAAATGTTTGCCCTAGTAAGCTTTATGGGGAGTGCAGCATGCCTTGGATTAGATCCTGGTTTCTACTAGAAGCCAGTGGAGAGCCTTTGGGGCAGATTGTTGCTGTTGCATTTGCAAAGATGTAGGCACAACCCAGCTTCCTGTTCTGCAGCCTTTGTAGCCTGTAACGAGTTTCTTGGGGAAACCATTGTAGATGGTATTTCAGAAGTTCAGGTGCGCCACATCAATGTCACTTGTCAGCTGCACCCAGAAGGATTTCTCAAAATAAGAGAGCTGTACAACATTGTTATACAGCACCGGATACTTAATTTTATTTCCTTTGAAAAGATACCTGCAGGAAACCAGCTGTCTTGCATTGTTCCTGTCCTTCTTCTCTGCTAGACACTGCTCGAATTTTGACTCCAGGCACTGAGAAATCACTAAGGGGCATATTTATACTCTGCTTGCACCGAATTAGAGACATTTTTATTTACTCTTATTCGGTGCAAACCAACTCCATATTTATACTTTGGCGCTAGACCCATCTAGCGGCAAATTTATGGAGTTAAAGTCATTTTTTGGACGTGGAAACCTACCTTGCCTTAATGAGATGCAAGGTAGGCGTTCCCGTGCAAAAAATAACTCTATGGCCTTAACGCCATATTTATACTCCCATGCAAAAATGGTGCACGGGAGGGAGGAGGGGTCAAAAAATGGTGCAAAGCTTGCTTTGCCCCATTATTTAACGCCTTGGTCAGGACAGGCATTAGGGGAGCTGTGGGCCAATTTCCATGGTGGAACACTATGGAATAAGCCCACAGGTGCCCTCCCCAGGCTCCAGGGACACCCCCACCTACACCGGAGGAACAGCGGAGGATGTGGAACCCCATCTCAGGTAAGTACAGGTAAGTATTTTATTTTATTTTTTAAAGTGCCAGAGGGGGCCCTGAAATGGCCCCCCCCATACATGGCACAGGGTGCAATGGCCATGCCAAGGGGAACCTGGTCCCCTGTTCTGGCCATTGGGATGGTGGGCATGACTACTGTCTTTTCTAAGACAGGAGTCATGTGGTATGGATGGTTTTGCATCAAAAAATGAATCTAGGCAGGTTAACTATTTTTTTTACTCTAACCTGCCTAACGTCATTTTTTGGTGCAAAACCCCCGTCTTCCATACCACCAGCTCCACCTGACTAACGTCATTTTTTTTTTACACTAGCCTACCCTTTGCACCGGCTTGCACAATTCCATAAATATGGTGCCCGTCTGGTGCACAGAAATGGTGCAAGTCGGTGCTAAACTTTTTGGTACAAAACTGTGTTAGTGCAGTTTTGCCCCAAAAAAGTATAAATCAGGGCCTAACTGTTTTCTAGATTTATGTGTTTCCTTTATGGGGTATTAGCTGACAGGTGCACAGCCTGCAAGTTCTTTGCAGGAGAGGGTTGTGAAAGTGCTGCTTTGACCTCACAGGACTCTGCAGAACAGGAAAGGATGGTTCAAGGCTACCTTCCTGGAAGGCCCAGTTGAAGATAAGAAAGGAATGTTCTTCAGTGGATCTTCAAAGGAGCTGACAGGGCTGGGATTTGAGTGAAGGAAAAATATATTTTCATCCTATCCTCCAATTAAGCCTAGGATAGGAGGCTACCGAACCAGCTTATGTGAGACCAGCCTTTCTATTCAATAGGAGTACACCAATGCAAATGGGCTAAAATAAGGGCAGCCTAAATTTGGAATATAATAATGAGTATAAATATTGAAAAACTTGAACTTACCATTGGAATAGCCAGACCCTTGCCTTAAAGTAGAGACAGTTGCACATTGTAGGTGTGCTGAATTACATCAGGGTGCCCTCCTAACCTCTGTTAGGCGCTATGGGGGTGATTCCGACCCCGGCGGCCACCGCCAACAGGCTGGCGGTGCCCCGCAGGGCATTCTGACCGCGGCGGTTTGGCCGCGGTCAGAACAGGAAAACCGGCGGTGTCCCGCCGGTTTTCCGATGCCCTGAGGAATCCCCCATGGCGGCGCAGCTTGCTGCGCCGCCATGGGGGATTCCGACCCCCTCACCGCCATCCTGTTCCTGGCGGTTCCGACCGACAGGAACAGGATGGCGGTGAGGGGTGTCGTGGGGCCCCTGGGGGCCCCTGCAGTGCCCATGCCAATGGCATGGGCACTGCAGGGGCCCCCGTAAGCGGGCCCCACATAGAATTTCAGTGTCTGCATTGCAGACACTGAAATTCGCGACGGGTGCAACTGCATTCCCACGAGGAGCCGGCGTCCTCGTGGGAAGGGGTTTCCCGCTGGGCTGGCGGGCGGCCTTCTGGCGGTCGCCCGCCAGCCCAGTGGGAAACACAGAATGGCCGCCGCGGTCTTTTGACCGCGGTGCGGTCATTCGGCGGTTCCCGCCAGGCGGGCGGCTCCCGCCGCCCGCCGGGATCTGAATGACCCCCTATATCTCTTGGTGTTTCAGTGAGGAACCTTGGATTCGATTGGAGACAGCTGCTTATTGTTTGCTTGAGACCCTTGGAAACACACAGATCTTCTTAAGTGATGGTGGTGGTGAGGATGGGTGGAGGGTGTGTGTGGCTGGATAGCAACTGAGACCAGACTGGAACACAGCTGGAAGCCTAGGGAGATGGACAGACAGACCCACACAGGTTTGTGTGGTACAGGACTTGGGAGTGGATTGGTTCTGCTTGTGCTATGGGTGGGAGTGTGACTCACCCTGACTAAGACTTGTGTGTTTTATTCACCAAGAGGTTTAGGCCCAGATTTATCAATATTTGATGCAGTGAATGACAACGAAAGACAGCTTGCTGCACTGCGTCAAACCAGAATGCAGCACACTTAGAAAGAGGAAAAAACAAGGAGAAATAAACACACCTCCTCATTGCGCCTTTATTGGGAAGGTGTACAAATTTTACACATTTGCATATTTACTTATCTTGCTAAATCTGAGAATGTGCCAGAATACCTTGGTGTTTGCAGGGGAACACCCACTCTCCACCCATTTAACACCTTCCCGGCACATAGTAATGCAAGGTAGCAACTTGCGCTGCCTTGTGTTAGTTCAGATTTGCCAAGCCATGCAGCGAGCGTATGATGCCCTCCCCAGCTCCTCTGGCTGCTGCTGCCTCTGCCTTGTCTGGGAACAAACTGAGAACCTGCCTGACTCAGTTCGAGGCCCTCCTCCACCCTCAGGCTCCTGCCTGCGCCTCATCCCTGGTGGTCTAGTGGCCATCACACGTAGGTATCTCTCTCTCTCTCTCCTTTACTCCTGCATCCTTCCTTCTGCTTTTTCTTTCACTCGTTTTTACTTTTTGGCTTCTTCCATCTTTTTCTTTCTGTCCTTTCCTTCACCCTCTCCCTCCTGTGCTGCTCCTGCGCCCCCCCCCCAAGAAGCACCTTTCCCGCCCTCCCATCTCCCAGCTGACCGGACCCCCAGTCCCCCTCCCCTTCTTAATGGCACCCGCACTCAGTGGGTGCGCCAAGAGCAAGCCTGTCTGCGCCCGGACCACGCCCAGTGCCAGGAACCCTGGATCTCCGTCAAGCCATCCTCTGGCCAACATCCATTATGACGCCGTGACCCTCCACCGCCTTAACACCGGACGTCTAAGTGACTGCTGCATCACATCCCCCAAGGACCTTTTTCGTGCAGGAACTGCAACTTCAGTGCTGGCCAAAACAAGCAGAAGGCACTCCCCATACCCGGAAACACCAACAACCACCACAACCCTATCAACGTCCTTGCCTTGAACATCTGCTCCCTCCACAAGCAAGCCACTGAACTCTGGGATTTGATCGACACCGCCCGACCAGACATCGCCTTCCTTACCGAAACCTGGACTAACCCCACCTCGGGACCATCGCCATCACCATCCTGGACGGATACAGCATCCTACGGATGGACCGGCCCTCCCACCCAGGCAGAGGACTCGCCATCGTACACAAGTCCTCGCAGTGCACCACCAAGGAACACCTTCACTTCCTGGCCCACACCGATCACAACTCCTCCATCCGCGCACCCTGGTCTACAGACCAACCGGCCCCCACCCAGCGTTCATTGACAACATAGTAGACATCGCCACCCCCCCAGGCCCTGGCATCCGACGACTAGCTCCTCCTTGGCAACCTGAACTTCCACCTTGAGGACCGCAACGACCCAAACACCACCTCTCTACTCGACAGCGTCGCCATCCTTGTGCCTCAGACAGCTGATCACTGCACCCACGCACATCGCAGGACACACACTGGATCCCCATCTTCACCTCAAGCAACCAGATTACCATCGAGACCATCTCCACACTAGACCGACCACCGGTGCCTACACTTCACCATCACTGCACCCAGTAGTCGCATCCACACCCCCCCAGAACTCCACACATGAAATGGAACGAAATAATCAATGAGCAACTCATCACAACTCTCGCCAAATCCCTCCCTCCTACCTCCGATGACGCCAACACCGCAGCGCACAATCTCAACACATGGATCACCAAATGCCCCCTCCATCTGGCTGGTATCGTCCTAGCGCATACCAAAGAAAGCCAGCTGGTTTACCACCGAACTCCAAGAATCCAAATGCACCTGCAGGCGCCTAGAAAATATAGAGGAATAGCCAAACTAGTGAAGACCTCGCCTCCTACAGAGCTGAAACTGCCATCCACCGGCGACACATCAAGAATGGAAGAAAGAATGCACTCCGGAAACGCATCAACTCCTCCATACACAACACAAAGGAACTTTTGTCAGTCATCAGAGAATTCACAAATCCCACCTCCGAAGCCACCAGCATCCCCCCATCTCAAGACCTCTGTGACAAACTCGCCACCTTCTTCCACCGCAAGACCCAAGACATCTGCGACAACTTCCTCCCGGAAAACCAACCCAGCACCAGAACCTACAACCGACCCACCCACTCACACCATCCACAGCTTGTCCACGCTCATCACGGAGGAAACAGAAAGCATCATGAACAGCACCCACTCCAGAGCCCCCACGGACCCTTTCCCACACCACATGTATGTCAGAGCCAACACATCCATCGCCCGAGCTCCGGAACACGATAAACCACTCCATGAACACTGGCACCTTCCCCGGAGGACTAGAAACATGCTGAAGTACGCCCCATCTTGACGAAACCCTCGGCCAACCCATCAGAACCAAAGAACTTCCGGTCCATCTCGCTGAACCCCACCCGGCGAAAGTACTGGAGAAAGCCATCAACACACAATTATGAAATTCCATAGAGATCAACAACTTTCTGGACAGCTCCCAGTCAGGCTTCTGCAGCAACCTCAGCACGGAGACAGCTCTTCTTGCAGCCACTGATGACATCCGATCTATTCTAAACCACAGCCACACCGCAGCACTCATACTCCTCGACCTCTCAGTGGCCTTCTACACAGTCTCCCACAGCACACTGTGCACCAGACTCCATGACATAGGAATCTGCGGAACAGCCCTGAAATGGATCCACTCCTTCCTCTCCGGAAGATCTCTGAGGGTCAGGCTCTAAACATCTAAACCCACAGGAGTCAGCTGTGGAGTTCCCCAAGGATCCTCTCTGAGTCGAACTTCTTTCAACATATACATGACCCCACTTGCAGCCATCATCAGAAGCCACAGCATGAACATTGTGTCATACGCCGATGACACACAGCTCATCATTTCCCTCACCGAAGACTCAGACAAGGCCAAAAGGGATTTCCACTCGGGAATGGAAGCTGTTGCCATCTGGATGAGAGAAAGCTGCCTCAAGCTCAACTCTGACAAGACAGAGCTCATCATCTTCGGAAACGCTACCTCAGCATGGGTTGATTCCTGGTGGCCCACATCTCTCAGCACCACGCCGTCACCGACTGAGCACGATCCCAACCTAGGCATCATCCTCAACTCCTCCCTATCTATGACCCGACAGGTAAACTCAGTCACCTCCTCTGCTGGTGGCCTCTACACCAACTCTGGAAAATTTTCAAATGGATCCCAGCAGACTTCCACAGGACAGTCACCCACCTCTTAGTCAGAAGCAAGCTTGACTACGGCAATGCTCTCTATGCCGGCACCATGACGAGAAACATCAAAAAGCTGCAACTCATCCAGAATGCCGCCGCCAGACTTGTCCTTAACCTCTCATGCCAAGAACATATCTCCCAGCACCTGAGGACCCTCCACTGGCTCCCAACAGAAAAACAAAGCCCCTTCAAGCTACTCACCAACATGTACAAAGTCATACACAACATCAGACCGGCATACCTGAACCACTGCGTCTCCTTCCACACTCCCGCCAGATCCCTCCGCTCTGCTCAACCGGCTCTGGCCACTATCCCTCGCATTTGAAAAACCACCACCGGAGGAAGGTCCTACACCTACATCTCAGCAAAGAGCTGGAACAACCTGCCCCTAGACCTCAGACAAAGCCCATCGCTCACCATCTTCAGAAAAAACCTCAAGATGTGGCTCTTTGGATGAGGCTCCACCCTCCAAACCCCCGCCGCGCCTTGAGATCCTCACGGGTGAGTAGCCGCGCTTTACAAAAACTGATTGACTGATTGAGAAATGGCACTGAAAACAACTATACCGAGGAGGCTAAGATAAAGCTGGAGACCATTTTATGCCAATGTGTCAAGGCCAGGCAGCAGACTTTGCAAAATGGTCGATTCCTGGAAGTCCTACTCTGCCTTATAATGCTGCATACTCTCTAGCACGGATCACATGGGCCTCGTTTTCTGTTATCCTCTCTGTTAGACATTCATTCTGCACCTCTAGAGCGCTTAGCACCATTTGTAGATTCCAGAAGCGCCTTAGTAATGTGGACATCCGCTACAGCTCTAGGAAGTCCATTAACCGGAGTTAAAAAGGACTACTGAGTTTGTTCTTGGTTGTGTTCATAGTGCCTAGTGGCGAGTCGTTTTGGAAGTTGGCTGGTGAGGTTAGACTAGTCTATTGTATTTTTTAGTTTGCATTTAATTATGTAGGGGACGGCTATATCCAGTCGGTTATGTGCGTTGGTGTGGGTCTTATTTTGCACTTATGTTTCCCTATGGACGTGTCCGTGCCGAGGGCACAGCTCTTAACGTCAACCCGGCCACCTATCAATGCACACCTTTTCCAAAACAGCTGGTCTTCAGGCCCCACTGCTCCCTTCCATCCCCCCCCACCACCCACCCTGCTGCCTGGAGGCCATTGCTTAAAGAGCCCTATGCATTCTTCCTTCGTAAGTGATGCAACCTGTCCCCAAGGGAACACGGCTGAAGCCCCCACCCACCCTAATACCAAACATCAACTTTTCAGTTTGCAGACCAAGTCGAATCTCTAGAGGGGAAAGGTCACTGTGTTCCCCCATCACATCTTCCACTTTCTCCCACTTACAATTGATATTGATGGGTTATCGGCGACCTGTCCTGGGGTCAGAACCCTCCCCAGGTCACACAAACTCAAAGTGCTATAATTCAGGTTGGAAAAAACACAAAGACAAAAACAAAGACACAAAGGCATTGTGCCACTCCTTCTTTGCTTCAGTGTGTAGGGTGAAATAGGTCAGACAAAAACCACAGAAAACAATGTCTGTGTCCCTTGACAATGACGTATGTTGTCATTTCATTTCCGCATGCCCCGCAAAGAGACAGTCAATTACCCAGACAGCATCTACATTCTATTTGCTGGAACTCCAGCCTCCAGCCACACCAATTAAATGCCACAACGCTTTTCCCATCTCTCTTTGCAAAGCATACCATACCCGACTAGGTGTTAACTACTGAAAAATGCCTGCTGAAGACAACAACTGTGCCACAAATGCACTACTGACCTTAGAGGTCATAAACCCAACCATACTCCAGTCTGTGAAGGAACTGGGCGCCAGTAGCGCTGGGAGACCATCCTTCCGGCTGTTTGAAGCTGATAGTCAGCCTTTCACAGAAGACAACCACCCGGCCTCACATTTAAATAGGTGCCCTGAGGAGGCACAGTGATTTCCGGCCACCTCTATGTGGTGCACAAGCAGTACACATCCCAAAGGCCTCTTTGCTTCTGTACCCACATCTTTAATATGGAATGGGTGCAAAGGACAACGATTCCTTCATTTACGTGTAGCCATCCCATTCCCCCACCCAGGCAGATGAGAGGGAGAGGATGTGGCCTCACGACCAGAGCTGCTGCCTTTGGAACTGGGGAGCCAGGTTTGAGTCTCAGTATTTGCTCAAAATCCTGCGATTCTGGGCAAATCACTTAGAGCCTGATATAGGATTTCCCGTCCGCCGTATTACAATTTCATTATAGCCCATGGAACTTGTAATATGGCGGACTGGATATCCGTCACTTCTGTGATGGAGGAAGCCCTCTGCCAAAATCTAAATCCGGCCCTTAATCCCCTCATGCCTAAAAAACAAAAAATAAATGTGTCCTTGTGTAATGTAACCTGTGCTCATGTAAAGCAGCCCAATACCTTTGGGTAAAGTTTGTGTTATATCAAACTGCAAAAAATAAATAAATTAGGGCATGCACCTTTTTTTATCACATTGGCACACATTTAGCTCTGGCACAATCCACACTACAGAAGGGGTCGTACAAGTTTGTTCGGGCCCTCTGTAATACAATAGAGCTTCAAGAGTGCAGAAGCAGCTGCAGACAGCCATTGCGCCATGAGGCAGTATGTTTATTATGGCCCAAGCTGTCTTTCCCACTGGCACTGCTTTCCATCCTAAGTATGGTGTGAATGCAGTGCTTAATTTGAGCCGGTGGTTTCCGATGCGGGCACCAGCACTTTTTTTTGAGGGCCGAAACTTATTTTTCTGCCTCAAGCATTTACTGCAAGCAAAAGACATATGGGAAAGATGGAGGAAGAGAAAAATGAAAAAGTGTCACAAAGGGAAAAAAGCAGAAAGCTGCAAGAGTGCACTTAAGGGGCAGGGAGTGACTGTAAATGGATTAAAGAGGCTCGAGATGGCTTCAGCATTACGCTGCCTCAATATTCCATTCTCACACATTTAATTGCAGAAGCTGCATGTTTCTGAGGAGAGCTTTGGGCACCAACACTTTTTCATTTATAAATTATGCACTGTGTGATTGGTAGGGGTTTGAACTGCAGATGTGTAGGTTGTGCTGACCTTTATCTCTTGTCCATGGACTCGATAAATATGAGTGATAGTAACAGGAAATAGCACCCCCTTTGTGTCATTGTTGGTGCAAACGTAAATACAAAATAGATTATTTTGAAGCACAACATCCTAGACCATCAGTGTCTACTGCAGATCCTGGAGGGTTGGATCCACTTAAAGTAAGTTCTAACCACCATAATTTAATTATATTTAGGGTAACATAGTGAGCTGTGATTTTTGGACTTACTTATAAGCCCATTTCTAAACCTTAAACATTTGCAATAAATCAAGACACCCACAATCCTAGTCCACTGATACCCAATTCTGAATTCCTTGAGTTCTAGCTTATGATTTTGGATCAAAATAATTACTGCTTTGGAGGAGCAGACCCTTTGTCAGATTTGGTGGCTTAACAGCAGTATTTGGTGAGCATGGGCGTATGCTACTCCAAACTCACCTGCGCCGAGTTCATTTCATGCCAGAAAGGCTGCTAGTGGTCTTTAAATATCAGTGTGACCTGGCAAAATACATTGGGCCATATTTATGACTCAGTTTGCATCAGTCTTGCACCACATAATGTGGTGCAAGAGTGACGCAAACCTTAAGTGTGATTTATCAAGAAACACAAGGCCACCTTGCGTGGACCTTCGTGGCTTCATAAACCTCAAGTAATGTAACGCAGGTCAGATCACTGCATGAAATTGCTCTGCACCAGGGAGCCATTTCCATGGATGTTGAGTCGGTGTTCCATCCATGGATCTATGAATTTTGACACATTCCCAGATTTAGAAGAACTTGTAAACCTGGGAATGCACCAAAAAGATACGCCTCCCCAAGAGAGACGTAACAAGAGGGAATATGTTTATTTCTCCTCATGTTTTCCTTTTGTTTCCTCAGTGTAGTAGGGAGGTCACATAGGATACGGTACAGTGGATATAACCTTTCCGTTTATTATTGTGTGGGTCATCAAAGAATGAGACTATATAAAAACTCCACAGAAAAGAAAACCATTGTTGGTGAATGCATAGTCTGTAGTCCCTTTTGCCTGGTTTCAGTCCCTTTTATTTTTGCTTTCCTGTTATTATTCTCTGTTTCTTTTCCATCACAGGAAGTTCCACCGTCCTCCAAGGTTCTTGTCACCTGGGTTCATGGAGGAGAGGAGAAAAGAAAATAAAGGCCACGGTTCAGGTAAGTGGTCTTTTATACATGTACATGTGATATCTTTTCCTATAGGCATGCAAAAGAGGGGGTTTTGGGTGAGAAAGACAAAATATAGAGCTCAGAATACCCTGGTGTTATGGCTCTTAGGCGCATGCAAGCAAAAACATTGATCACCCCAGTGAAAGCTTTTCAAACAACAACAAAAAGCAAATGTGTGCCTGAGTCCCTGGTAGGATTTCATTTAGGATAGTGCCTGTGACGTCCATCGTTCCCCACCTTTTCCTCGTTTAGCCCCTGCCCTGTGTGTCCAAGAACGAATCTGACCACGTAAGCGATTGCGTACCTGCAACAGCCACGTCCCACCAGGAATGTGGCAGGCCTCAGCGTTCCTCGAGGGAACTCTGCTTTGCCTGGCATCTCCGTTCCTCGTTCCGTGGTCTGCTCCGTCTCTTCCTCACACCCTGCCACTGTCGGTCGACTCTCCTGCCCCTCTGTCTCCTGCCTCAGGCCTCCATCCCTCCCTGGTAGTCCTGCGTCCTGCTCTCCTCCTCTTCTCCCTCCTCTCCGACACCCTCCTTCCTCAAGTATGTTGGTACGCTTCCTTATGCGTACTGATGTAATTTGTCCGATCGCCCCCCTGGGGCATCGGCCCGCAGCTCCAGGTCCTCCAGGCCAATATCGCCTGACTCCGGCAGAGCCTCCCTGCTACATTCACTCTACCCTGAAAGAGGTTGATAAAGCAAAGGGTCCATGGGATACCTTGAGAGGAAATCTGCATTTGTCTGAGTATTACCAGGGGTGTGCCGTATCTGAAACACAAAAGGTTGAAGGGATAAGAACCATCTAACCCGGTCATGATTTGTGATCATCGTAAAGGATCGTCCCAGTAGATAGTACTGTAGAGCCTCGATAGCCCATTTCATGGCCAGACATTCTTTTTCCAGAGTAGGATAGTGTTTTCCCCGTGGCAGTAGTTTTCTAATGATGTACACTATGGGGTGAGAATGTCCTTCTTCATCATCCTGTGAAAGGACAGCACTTAGGTCTTGGTCAGAGGCATCTGTCTGTAGTGTAAAAGGTTTAGCAAAGTTGGGACATCGGAGAACAGGATGGGTGACCAACATTTCTTTGAGTTTTTGGTAACTATTATATTGAGAGTAAGACAGTCTGGCTATTTTGTTTTGTTGGTTCTTCATTAGAAGGTCTGTGAGAGGGGCAGCATGGGTGGAATAATGTGGGATAAAGCATCTATAATAACCCACCGTTCCTAAGAAGGAACGTACATCGCATTTCGTTTTGGGAGGGAGTATCTTTCTGATTGCCTGTTTTATCCCCTTGTGGTCTTATGTGGCCCTTGTCTATAAAATATTCTAAATAGTTAATGGAATTCCAGGCTAGTTTACATTTATGTGGATTAGCTGTCAGCCCAGCATCATTTAAGGACTGTAGAACTGCCGCAAGCTGCTCCAGGTGTTGTTCCCAGGTACTACTGTAGATGACGATGTAATCGAGGTAGGCTGCTGCATACCCTTGGTGAGGTCTCAGTATGGTATCCATGAGGCGCTGAAAGGTTGCTGGTGCCCCATGTAACCCAAAGAGCAATACTAAGAAATGATATAGTACTGACAGTGTAGAAAACACAGTTTTGTCTTTGTTCTTGGGGTTCAGAGGGATCTGCCAGTAACCTGTAGTAAGGTCTAAAGATAGAGATACCTTGCTTGGCCCAACCGTTCAATCAGTTCATCCACTCAGGGCATTGGATAGGTGTCAAAGGTGGATATGGCGTTCAATTGGTGAAAGTCTATGCAGAACTGGATAGAACCATTTGGTTTTGGCACTAGGACTACTGGGGAACACCATGGACTATTGGATGGTTCTATTATGCTGGCCTGTAACATCTCATGCACCTCATTTTCTACCACCTGTCTCCTGGCCTCTGGGATACGATACGGTTTGAGCCGTACCATTTTCCTTTCCTCGGTTCGGACATTATGCTGAACTAAATAGGTTTTTCCTGGGGCTTTGGAGAAAACCCCTTTGTGTGATTTGAGTACTCTTATTAGATGGATCCTCTGCTGCTCTTTCAGATCGGGCCCTAACTGGGGTGTGACGTCTTCTTCTTTGTTAGGATGAGGGAGTAAAGGTATCTCTAAGGGCTTAATCTTATTTATGAGGAAGATTGAGTAAGCAGCCCTGGGTAGGAGTTCCCATTCTTCCCAGAGCTTCAAGAGATTGATATGATATATCTGGCTTTTCCTGGAAGTGTGGGGGATTTCAATTCTATAAGTAACCAGGATAACCTTTTCTATGACTCTATATGGACCTTGCCACTTGGCTATCAGTTTGTTATGTGAGGAGGGTAACAATACCAATACCTTTCTTCCTAGGGGTATGTCTCTTAGCCTTTTCCCAATGTCATACCTTTTTTCTGTTTCTCTTAGGTCTCCTCTAAGTGTACCCTCACGTCTTCCCAGATCGTGTGAAGGCTTTCTTTTAGTTGTTGTGCGTATTCAAGTATTTCCTAGCCGTCTTCCTCTTTTTCCTCCCAGTGCTCTGCTGCCATATCTAGAAGAGTCCTTGGTTGTCGTCTGAAGACCTACTCAAATGGACTATGTCCACTTGAGGCTTGTACATGGGTTCTGATGGTGTACAGGAACAGGGGTCGATTTTTATCCCAGTCCCTGCCTGACTCTGTAATAGTTTTTTTCAGGATGGTTTTGAAGGTTCGGTTGTACCTCTCTACCAGTCTGTCTGTTTGGGGGTGATATACAGAGATGCATATCTGTTTTACCCCCAAAAGTTGGCATTTCTGGGTCATGAGGCGTGACATGAAAGGAGTACCATGGTTGGTCAGGATTTCTTGGTGAAAACCTACTCTAGAGAAGAACCCAATCGTGGGGTGAGCTATGTTTTTGGTGGTCATACTAGTGGGTGGTATCGCTGCGATATAACGAGTGGCATAATCCACTAATACTAAGATATGTTGGTATCCTCTAGAGGAAGATACTAGTGAGCCTACCAGATCCATCCCTACCCTGGAAAAAGGGATCTATCTTGATTATGGGCAATAGCAGTAGTGGGGCTGTAGGGTTTACCAGCTGACATTTTGAACAAGAGCTACAGAATTTCCATATATCAGAGAAAACTCCTGGCCAAAATAAACAGCAGAGTAGGTATTCCTTCATCTTATCCCACCCATAATGGCCACCCCCTACCTGACCATGCACCAGATGAAGTACCTGTATACGGAATGGAATGGGAACAACCAACTGGGGCTTCAGGTTCTTGCTCTGTTGTATAGCTCTATATAACAACCGTTTTTTGACGAGGAAATACATACCCACTTGTCCAGTTGGTTCTGTGACAGCAGACGCCCATGCCTGTTTCAAGGAGGAATCCTCTCTCTAACATACTCTGAATCCTCCAGGGGTGGATAGGACTTTCTTCCCTGTAGAAAGAGGAGTGCACTGGTCAACTGTTGTTTTTTGTACTAGTGTTTGCTTTGTTCTCTTCTTTCTCGTTTGGTTGACATCGACCTGTCCTTACCCGGTTCAATATGGTTGGTGGAAAAAGGGGCATCGGTCATCCATGAATTTACCGGATTCTGCATATGTATTTCTTCTAACAAGCTCTGAAAGTCTGGATAATCTGTACCTATAATTATATCTTCAACCAGCTGCGGTATACCCCCTACTTTGGTCTTTTCTTTGGTTCCTTTCCAGTTAATAGTTGCCTCAGCTACGGGGTAATCCTTACTATCCCTGAGAACACAACTGATAATGACGGTTTCTCCTATAACCCATTGGTTATCAAACACCCGGCTTGCATTGATAACTGATGGACTACATCCTTAATCGATTAATGCCAGAGCTGTTGTTTGATTCACTTTCATCGTTTTGGTGTATTGAGGGGTCTTCCCACCTGATCACAGGACTCTGCCTCATGTTAGTCCTACCTCCATCGGCTCTGGAGTGGGTAGCTTATGAGGACAGTTACGTGCGATGTGGCCACACTCAGCACAGTTATAACACTGTGGACTCTGGCTTGGTTCCTTGGGTGGAAAGCGCACATTTAGGTTGGTTTCCTGGGATGTTCGATAACTGGTTTTCTGAGAAGGAGTACTTCTTCTTAGAGCCTGTATTAATCCTTTCGTTGGGGTTACTCTGAACTCGGGTGTTCTATGAAAAGTATTTGCCAACTCAATAGCCTGGAACACTGAAACGTCAGGATGTTGTTTCATCCAATTGCGGGTACCCGTGGATAGCGCTTCCAGGAACTGCTCTAGCAATATGGTCTGGATAATCTCTTCCTTGGTGTGCTCCACGGGTCATAAACACCTGAGACCCTGGTCTTGAACCCTATAAAAGAGAGCCCTGGGAGTTTCTGAGCCATTCCATTTCATTTTATGGAATTTCAACCCATAGTTTTCTGTGTCAAGCCCTACTTGTTCAAGTATTGCTTTCTTAATATACCAACATGGAGTGATACCAGCAGGACTTACGGCTTGATAGGCAGCTTGTAGGGTACTGGTGAGTAGGGTAGCTACATACTGTCCCCACCTTTCTTGGGGACAATTAGCAGAGGTGGATACCCTTTCAAAGTTAGTAAAGAAGGCATCTGGATCCTCCCCTTCCTGGTATTTCTGTAGTGCAGAACTCAGGACATTTGGGTGTACCCAATTGGTAGCAATTGTATCAGTGAGGTTTTCTATGGCTGTATCAAGGACCAACTGGTTACTTGCAATAATGGTGGCTTGGCTTTTGAGAGCGTTCTGTAGCGCTTCCCTATCTGTCTAGGCAGTTTTCGCTTGTTCTTCCAAAACTAATTGTAGATGTCGTTGTCCCTCTGCAAGCTGAGTTATCATGCCTTCCAAGGATGGTTTGTCCTCTATGGTCCCTGCTATTTTTCCCATGTCCTTCTTTATCCCACTTCTGACACCACTGTAGAAGGGAGGTCACAAAGGATACAACGGTAACGTGGGTATAACCTTTTCGTTTATTATTGTGTGGGTCATCAAAGAATGAGAGAATACAAAAAATCCACAGAAAAGAAAACCATTCTTGGTGAATGTATAGTCTGTAGTCCCTTTTGTCTGGTTTCAGTCCCTTTTATTTTTGTTTTCCTGTTCTTAATCTCTGTTTCTTTTCCATCACAGGAAGTTCCACTGTCCTCAAAGTTTCTCGTCACCCAGGTTCATGGGGGAGAAAAGAAAATAAAGGTCCCGGTTCAGGTAAGTGATCTTTTATACATGTATATGTGTTATCTTCTCCTATCGGTATGCAAAAGAGGGGGTTCCTGTGGGGATTTGGGTGAGAAGAACAAAATATAGAGCCCAGAATACCCTGGTGTTGCGGCTCTTAGGCGCATGCAAGCAAAATCATTGATCACCTTAATGAAAGTTTTTCAAACAACAAAAGAACAAATGTGGACCTGAGTCCCTGGTAAGGTTTCCTTTAGGATAGTGCCTGTGAAGTCCCTCGTTCCCCACCTTTTCCTCGTTTAGTCCCTGCCCTCTGTGTCCAAGACAGAATCTGACTGCATAAGCGATCATGTACCTGCAACAGCCACGTCCCTCCAGGCGGGCCTCAGCGTTCCTCCCAGGGACTCTGCTTTTCCTGGGGTTTCCGTTCCTTGTTCTGTTGTCCGCTCAGGTCGCTTCCTCGGACCCCGCCGCTGTCAGTCGGCTCTCCTGCCGCTCTGTCTCCTTCCTCAGGCCTCTGCTGCGCCCCAGTAGTCTTGCGTCCTGCTCTACTCCTCATCTCCCTCCTCTCTGGTGCGCTCCTTCCTCAAGTACGTTGGTACGCTTCATTACGCGTACTGACGTAATTCATCCGATCGTCCTTCTCTGGTATTGACCCAGCCGCTCCGGGTCCTCCAGGCCAATATCGCTTGACCTCGGCACGGCCTCCCTGCTTCACTCAGAAAAAGGAAAAAGCCTCTCAGGATTGTTTTTGAGCAGGAAGGTGCCCATTCCTGCACATAAACAATCCTGTGTGCAACGCAGACACCCTTGCATCATGGTGCAAGGGTGCCTGTGTTGACACCAGGCAGCAATTTGTGTGCCAGAGCATGTGGAAAGGACAGAAATGCACTGTATCTTGAAAATACCGTGCACTTCTGCTGTTTCGAATTGGCGTAGGGCAGCGCAGCAAGAATACTTGTGGTGCTGCACACTGTAAATTTGTTGAAAGTATGCCCCACTATGTCTGTTGAGAACGCTCTTATGCAACTTCCCTTTATAATGAGGTACATTTCCCAGTAATCCTCAAACTCTCACATCATTTGGAGGTGCAATAGCCATCTTGGATCATTGGGTATAACTTTCATCATCTTTCACAGAAACCTTTCTATGGATTTGGTACAGTTGGGACCTGAAGCCTAGATTAATGTTGTTGTTTGAAGAACTCAGCATCCATGGTGAATTACTAGAGGACAGACTTGAATTCAGGTAAGAATCTTGTGATGCATCACTTACCGAAATGTCAACTTCATTTCAAAACCTAGAGAGTTGGTTATGTAAGGATATGCTTAAGGTATTACTGACTTTCTGATAGGGCTAGATGCCACACCTTAATGGCAGGCTATTCATTCTGTCTTTAGATATCCATCCCGACTGCCAGACATCAGTGTGCAGCAGAATGATGAGCGGTGTTCTGTAGTGTCTCTGTTTTCTCTTGTATCCCCTTCCCCTAGTTTTAGGTCGAAGCTACCAGAAAGTGCAAGCTGTCTGGTTGCACAATATCTATTGTGGGCTTCCCAAGAACTTACAGGAGCTTACAGCCTGTTCATTTTTTGGAGAACTTTTTTTTGGGCTATGCACTCCATGAGAGTGCGTGTGCTTTGTAGCTCTCTACTTTTCTGCCCTGTGTTCTCCCCGAAATGTCCCAGGGCTCCTTCATTTCTCTCTCGTATTTTGCTCCACATGCTCTGTGTTGTCCTCATCCTCATGTGCTTCTCCCCGCTATGCGTGCTGATGTCCCTTTAGTGTGTTTCTCGCCCTCTTGTGTGCTTCTCACCCTGAGATCTGTGTTCTTTTCTCAATGTACGTGCTTCTCCCCTGCCCCCTTTTGGCCCTCTCCCCTCTTTGATGGTGTCCCTTTCATATCCCCATCTGTTCTCCCATTTAGTCAGTGCTTAATTTGTGCTTGTTGTTTCCGGTGCTGAGCACCAGCACTTATTTGTGAGGGCCGGGGCTTATTCTTCTGCCTCAACCATTTGCTGCGAGCAAAAGACACATACGGGAATGACGGAGGAAGAGAAAAACGAAAAAATGTCGCAATGGGAGAATGCAGAAAGCTGCAGGAGTGAGCTGAAGGGGCACGGAGTGGCTTTAAATGGATTGCAGAGGCCCGAGATGGCTTTAGGATCACGCTGCCTCATTATTTCGTGCTCGCACATTTAAATGCAGCAGCTTTGTGTTTTAAGAGGAGGGCTTTGGGCACCAACACATTATTATTTACAAATTAAGCACTGCATTTAGTACTCTGTTACCCTCCACTACCACAGTCCTTTTTTAAAAACTATACATTTTCACGATATTGTTTTTACTAACAGATCTAAGTGGCATCCGCTATCTTGGATTCGTAAAAAACAAATTAAATCAAATGACACCTGCGCCGTTCCACGGGCATGTGCATGCTTTCTGATGCATACACATGCATACACCACCAAGCATGCAGTCACCTCATCGCACCATTTTCATTTATTTATGAAGTTATTTTAACAATGAAGCACAGCATCAGGGGAATATCCCAACGCTGTAAAGTATTGGCAACAGACATTGAGAAAGTCAAAAAGTATCCCAAAGGTGGCATTTATTGGCTTTGCCATTGCTTGTTACTAACAGACAACATATAATTACTGTGTGGAAATGACGGTGGATGTGGTAAGGGGTAAAAAAGTACATCGTTCCCCTGGGATCCAGAGTGTAAAATTTGTCATTTCTGACACCGCCCCATATTTATACTTTTTTAGCGCCGCATTTGCGCCGCTTTTTGACGCAAAAGCAGCGCAAACTTACAAAGTACGTTTGCGCTGCTTCTGCGTCAAAAAGCGGCGCTAAAAAAGTATAAATATGGGCCCCAGTTCTTTCAAAACTAGAGCACATTACCACTGCGATTCCAAAGATCAAGACTTGGCAAGAAATCCTTTATGTGCCGGGCCCTACTCAAGAAACATAAATGCAATCTGTTGGGTGACTTTCTATTTACATACTACAGTTTGAAATTCGGCTTATCGCCATTCTAGCATTGTATCTGAGTGTTAATTTGCAATTTATTCTTTCAATATATGAGCTAAACTTGCACAGGAAAAGGTCTTTGGATAAGATCCAGATGATCACAGTGACAGTGTCAACCTCTTGAAAGCTTAATATCCAGCACAACAAAAAACACATTTGCAAAATTAAATTAACAGGGAACACTGAATCCGATGTTGGTTCTAATGCCAAATGATGAAGTAAGAAATAGTCCAAGATGGACTTGGGTCTTTGTTGCAGATCTCAAAGCAGAGCATGTCGCCCTGAAGGCCCTAACCTGACATGAATGAGTTCAAGACTAGTGGTTAGTAGCTCTGGACGGTTGAAGCAGACCTTAAAGCATGCTTATCACTGAAAAGAAAAGCATTTCCTTACAACCTTCCAATAGAAGGTTTTCAAATTTACAGGTTTAGAATTGATTCACTGGTGTCCCAGGCTGCTCCACTAATGAGTTCAGAAAAGTTTTTACAAAACCTTTCTTGCTGAGAAAGCATTCTGTGTAGGGAGGGCAGACAACATCCGAAGAGAGAATCACTACACAACAGGCACAAAAGACATCTTGGCAAGGGAAGCAAAAAACAGCAATAGACCAAGTACTCATTTGTACCAATTTGACAAACACTTCATTAAGCACCACCTGAGGTTCAGTTTTTCTGTGTTCTTAAACAATGTTTTAACTCAGATCTTGCTCTCTCTTTTAGAAGGCCGCAAAGTTACAAAGTTGTTAGGTTCCTTTGCACATTTCTAGGGCAAACATGTCAACTTCCTGAAGGTTGTAAATGTTCTGGATTTGCTACATTTACACGTAAATCAGGATGTTTGTGCCAATTTATGCTGTGTATATCCCTTTTAATTATAACAATATGCTCTGCATAGCCACTAATTTGAAGCGAAGTGGTAGGTTGTCATTACATTGTTGTTTGATACCGGGCAGAAATTTCATTCTATGGTAAATTTCTTCCTGTGTCTTTCAGTCTTTCACTCAGGTCAGTTTACAACATCGTTCTAAATCAGAGTTTTCACATCTTATTTCCACACAGTTATCGCCATTCAGAGCAATTTTAATTGTGCAAATTTCGCTAGGTGTTACCTTGCAAAATATGTAGGTTGGAAAATCATGGGTGTGCGGTATTGCTGCACCACTCTGATTTCCAAGATCGGGCACCAGTACCGCAGTATTACAGACTGCATTGTAATGCGAGCCTTAGTGTTCCTATCCCCATGCCACAGTGCATAGAAAAACTCTGTAAAAAGAAACCTGTAAGAAAACTACTGCATACACTGTCTAATTCGGTTGAATTAAATGCTAATTATTTTGTCAGGGCAGGTGTGTGTGTGTGCGCACGCGCGAGTTTGTTTGAAAACGGTGTCTCCTTCAGCCATTTCTGAGCGTAATTACACATTGAAATGTGCAAAACATGCACTTTGTTTATAAAAAGTAAAGCAAACCAAAACGTCCTTTTCCCATTTTTGCATGATTATATTGAATTGTTGGTTTTTGTAAATTAGGCCCGTTCCACTTTATAAGTAAGGAAACTTACAATGAGATAACATTACTTATAGTGACATCACTTCCTGTGGTGTCATTGTGATTTACACATGCTCATTTCCCATCAGACACGCATGCATGCACCAAAGCACGCTATCTCCTCCATACATTGTGTAAAACACCTCCTTGTGCGGGCTCAGGTTGCCCACTCACTCTGCCACCAAGCGCGATACCACCTGCAGAAAGAATGATTCAGTCTGTCAGTCCTGGCGGTCTGAGGCTGGTCGGTTACAGCGCTGTATACATATTTTCTGGTGCAGTTTCTCCAGGCCTGCTGCCAGGAGTAGTGATTTAGCTTTTATGGGGCAGCTTTCTGTTAGTTACTTCAGCACCAGCCACTGGGCCAACATCCATCTCAAGGGCCAGGTGCCACACCTTACTTGTGGAAAATGCGGGTAGTCGCCCTCTGGGGAGTTGGCAGGGACATGGGAAGGTCATTAATGCTACTCAGGGATATAGTGTGCTTTGAAAGCTTTACACAGCACACTACCTAGTCATGTCTCCTGGCAGCTCTCAATGTAAGCATGAAAAGGTTACACACTAGATGGTCGCACCGCCCAGGGAGCTGGCATGGGCGCACAAGGATTATAGATGGAAAGTTGCGTAGTTGCATTTCCAAGAAACTAGGCATGGAAAAAGCAGGCAGAAGATGGGCACACTTCCTGGGGTCTCAGTCAGCATATGGAAATGGTGCCGTGCCAATGGTCAAGGCCGCTTCGACTGAAGAAGAGGGTGGGATTGTGTACTGGAAATGAGCAAACACCCACCACAGTGGCGTGACATAAAATGGTGCACCCCCTGCAGAATGGGAAGAGTTTCCATATGGTTTTCCATATAGAGTTTTCCATATCTCACAGTAGTTCATTGGCTTTGAGTGGAATGGGCCCATCTGAAAGGTTTGGGGGCTCATGAATTGCTGGAAGCTCCCTGCACCGCAGGGGCTGCAGAGTACTGTGTTACGACCCGGACCCACAAACGTGAGGTTGTGGGTGTTCGGCGACTTCTTATATGCAGATAAATACATTTGCACTCTGGAACTCTGCGAAGTGCTGAAAAGGCTCTAATGTGCTAAGCGGCGTTTTGTGACCGGTGGAGTTTGGGTAAGTCACGCTGTTTGCGCTGATTTCCAGTGCCAGGAGTTTCTTCTGCACTGTAAAATCAAGGCAAACGGCATCACGCGGAGTGCCAAATGGTGCTAACTTATTTCTGCCACTCGAGTAGCTTTTCTACTCGAGTGGCAGCTTCGTCAACGTGAGCGGCAGCTTTCTCATTGCGAGCAGTAGTGGCCTACCACGACTGCTCGCGTTCAGAAATCTCGCTCGCCATCTTAGAGATTTCTCTAGCTCGCCAACTTAATGTTGGCGAGCGTGAGCAAGAGAAAAATCTCTGCTTCGCATCACTTCGTGGAGTTTTTCAGAACTCCGTGCTCTGTGCAGAGTGAGGAAAACTCCACAGATTCCGCCGGCGGCGCAGAATTCTTCACCCACCCCTAGTTATTTCAAGTAACTATGACTCAAGTAAATTCAGAACCTAACTTTAATGTTTAAACCTTTGTTTTGTTAAGAGAATTTCTATTATTTTTATTAATTCCATTTCCCAACTATAACGTCCCTGTACCTTTGAGTTTTTTTCAGTGAATTTCTATGTTTTTTTTTTTAACAAAGTCATTTCCCTTACTATACGTTAATCCAACCACCGCCGCCGCGCATGGCCCCCGCGGACTCCCCCCTGACCACCCAACCCCTTGGGAGTTGGCCAAAGGGCCTGTCTTTCTAGGTGTAAGAATAGGTGTGAGAGGGTGTGTCTGGGTGTGAGAGTGGCTGTGAGAGTGCCTGTCTCAGTGTGAGAGTGGGGTTGAGAGGGTCTATGTGGGTATCATAGAGGGTGTGAGAGTGTCGGAGTGCACTAAAATAGATGAAAGATGCATTCACCTCCATGAAGGATTTCAGATCGTTTTTCAATATGGAATTGTGGAGTAAACACACTTGCTTTGCCTTCACCAAGCCCAGGAGTTAGGATCATTTGTCCTTTCCAGAAGTGGTGCTTCAAGTGGGGCACCTGCTATGTTTATATGTGTAAGTGCTTCTTATGAGGTTTAATTTCTTTGAAATGAGCATCATGGCCAGGATGTAAGTGCACCTGCATGTTTATCCAACAAGAGTCCACAGTTTTGCACAAAATGTCTATCCAACTAGAGCACTTTCTACTGGTTAGTTAGTAAGTGCTACCTTATTGGGTCAATGCACAGTGTGGGGGGCCATGCGCCCACCCGGTCGACCTTAGCCACATGGGTCCCATCCCCTAGTGTGGCCCCCCCACTCCCGGCTGATTTTATCCCCAGGGACCCCATCCCCCCAGGGCCCAGCCGTAACATTTTTTTTGGGGTGGGAGGGGAGTCGCTTGGCCCCCCTCCGCAGGCTGATTTTGGGCCCAGGGACCCCATCACCCGGGGCCCAGCCATCTGTCCTGGGTGCCCCACAGGTTGTCCAGTGTGCAATGGGACCGTGGGGGGGACCTCAAGGCCCCCGTGGTCCCAGCCGACTCCTCACCTCCTGCGAGAGCAGGCACTGCTGTCACAGACAGGGAGCTGCTGAAGATCAAACTCCCTGCCTGTGAGAGCAATTGTTTCCTCTGCGTTCCTGCCCACATGTTTGCGGACAGAGAAACAGAGGAAACCTCCTCTCCCAGCAAGCAAGAGCTATTTGACAGCCCTCACTTGCTGGGAGTGCAGTGGGTTTGCTGTGTCTTGGCGGGAGCTGTCAAAGCTCTTGCCAAGTCAGAGCAAACAGATATGTCATGGGGGAGGGCACCCCAGGACATAGCAAGAGCCATGCCTGGAGGCTGGTGGTCCCCAGGGCCATTTTTGGCTCCCAGGGTGGGGGTCTCTGGTGCTGGGGGTCTGCAACAGACCTGCTTCATTATTTCAATTTAGCCCCGGGGTGGTAGCGGTCCCGGGGGCTGCGGTGGGGGCAGCGTGGCCCCCCTTAATTACAACCAATTGCCCCAGGGAGGTGTCGGTCCCCGGGGCTGTGGGGGGGGGGGGGTGCTGCATGGGCCCCCCGCACAAATATCAGAATTAGCCCCAGGAGGTGGCAGCCCTCGGGCTGTGGGGAGACCTTATGGGCCTCCTCCATAATGATTTTTTCCCAGGGAGGTGGTGGTCCCTGGGGCTAATAGAAGCCCTAGGAGGGGGGCTTGTTTGCCCCCCATTCAGACCCCCAATTCCCCTGGGACCAGGCCCACCCGTGCGCAAATTTAAGGGTGGGAGACCGCCCTTTTTTAAAAAAAATGTCAGACAAATCTGCGGATCCGCTTCCCCAGATTTTTCCAAGAGTAAAAAAAAATGCTTTTTAACCCTGGCGGGGTCCATGAGGACCCCCTAGACTAAGGCTTGGGTCTCAGGGTGACCCTACGCTTGCCCCTTTTCTTTCTTTTTTACTTTTTTTGTGGGACTCGCTGAAACCGAGTCCCAAGGTGGCTGCCAGCACTTCCTTGTTGAAGTGTTGGCAGCCAATCAGATATCAGCACGGGGACAGATGGATCCGCAGAGGATCCACATCCCTAGATAGCTATATTTTTTAAATCTCTAATTACTCCAAAACTACTGAACCTATTTACACCAAATCACAAAAAAGCACGCTTTTTGGACCAAGTGCTAGATTTCTGCCAAATTTGGTGTAAATCCGATTAGTGGTTCGGGCTGTAGACGTGTTCAAAAATTTGAAAAATCCCATTGACATAGAATTGGGAAAAAGTGTTTTGGGACTCCCCCTTTTTCTATGACCCTGCTTGACAGATCACCCCAAAACATTCAACACAGTAACTGAACCGACTGAAGTATAAGTTTTGAAAATGTTGTGAAGATTCGTTAAACGGTGTCAAAGCTTTTGGCAAAACTAAAATATACTCTGTCTATGTAAAAAAATTATCCGAACTATAATTACCTACTGGCAATCGCTGATAGGTGATATATATATATATATATATATATATATATATATATATATATATAATAATTAGGTTGGCTTTTTACCCACACAAGCCATAGAAATCCAGCAGTTATAGTTACACTTATGTTAAGAAACTATAACTTGTGGTCTAAAGTTACTTAACGACATGAGTTATAGTTTCTTCAGATAAGTATAACTATAACTGCTGGATTTCTATGGTTTTGTGTGGGTAAAACATCAACCTAACTATAAAATCTCTGTAACCTTTGGCTTTTTCAGTGAATTTTATCTTTTTTTAACGTAAGTAACACATAATTACCATCCATTAATACAACCTTCGCCTGGCACGGCCTTCGGCCCTGCGGCCAACCCTCCCCGGTCAGTCGGTATTTATTGGGGGGGGTCAGATCAGCAGATCCATTGCAGATTTACACTGGGGTCACGCTGAGCCCTGCGGTGGATTCGCTGTTGAGACGAAAGAAACAATTAGGCACTGTTTTGACCATGAGGGGTTCCTAAGAGAAGACCCCTCCAAGTGTTCTATTGGGTTAGGCTACCTCTATCCTGACCACTTATGTTATTTTTTTCTTTTCTCCACCTGCCCAGGGCCAACCGATAAAGAAAATGGTGGCTGCAACTTTCCTTTCAGGTTGTGGCCAAGCAATCAGGGTCTTGATATTCCTCCGATTCGTCGATTGCCCTGCGAGTGGATCCAGGAAGGATCCGCCTACCTAAATATCTTTATTTCTTTTTCCTCTAATAACTCAAAACCTACTGAACGGATTTGCACCAAATTACAAAAAGCACTCTTTCTGGACCAAAGCTTTCTGTTAATTTTGGTGTAATTCCATTCAGTGATGTGGGCTGTAGTCATGTCTAAAATCCCTATGGAGAACACGCGTTTGGGACCCGCCCCATTTTTTATCAGCTCCTGCATGATGAATCACCCTAAATATTTCAAGACAGCAGCTGAAGTGACTTTTAAACTAGTTTTGAAAATTTTGTGAAGATTCGTCAAATAGAGCTGAAGTTATTGGCAAAACAAAAAATGCTTTGTTTATGGGAATTAGGTCCTAACTATAACTACCTACTGACGACCACCAGTAGGAGGTAATTATATGTATCTCTCTCTCTCTCACTATATATATATATATATGTAACACGATACCTTAAAAAATCATTAAGGCAACCAGCACTCCTGTTTTTGTGTAAATAAACCTTCGGTTTAACAATCGTGGAGTGCTGGTTGCCTTAATGATTTTTTAAGGTATCGTGTTTCATGTAAGATGCGGTGGTGCGCGTCCTATTCCAGCACCGTTGGTGTTCAGGAGCAGAGAGGAAAATGCCAAACTAAGTGTTGATATATATATATATGTATACACATTACCTAGTGGCAGTCGCCACTAGGTAGTTATAGTTAGTTTCTATAGAAAAAGCTGTTTTATGTTTGCCTATATCTTTGGCGCTGCTTGACGAATGTTCACAACATTTTCCTAAAAAGCTGCTGTGCCAATGTTAATTCCCATTGGAAAAATTGAACAGCGATATTGCAAAAATCACTGGATGGAACTACACCAAATTTGCCAGAAAGGTAGCTCTTGGTCTAGAAAGAGCCCTTTTTTGTTATTTGGTGTAAATCCGTCCGGTAGTTTTGGAGAAATTTAAGGAAATCCAAATTTGTATATCTAGGGACACGAAGGGTTTGCAACCCCGCCCAATCTTGTGTTGAGACCTGGTTGACTGCCAGCCCTTCAGCAACAAAGTGTTGGCAGCCATGTTGGGACTTGGCCTCAGCTGAGTCCCAGAAAAAGAATAAAAAATACAAAAGGGGCCAGGGTATGAACACCCTGATCCCTTAGCTCTAGTGCTGGGGTGCCAAAGTGACCCCCGGTAGGGCTAAAAAGCATCTTTTTGTATTTGTTATGGTGAAATTGCGACAGGGTCGTGAATACGCGGTAAAAAAAAAAACACTGTCTCCCGTGCTTGTTTTTAAATGAGCCCCCAGGAGGGCCAGGTCCCAGGGGTACTGTTTTTTTTTTAATAGAGTGGCCTCCTGCCCCCCCCCATCCACAGCCCTGGGGACCACCACCTCCCGGGGCAAAATGCATGAATTGTCTGGGGGAGGCCCATTGGCCTCCCCCACAGTCCCAGGGACCACCACCTCCCCGGGGCTTCATTTTATTGACTTGCGGGGGGCCACATGGCCCCTCCACAGCCCGGTGGAGCACCACCTCCCCAAGGCATTCCAAATATTGTGTGTGGAGTGGCCATGTGTCTCCCATGCAGCCCCGGGGACCACCAACACCTCCCAGGGGCTATATATAAAATAATGACAGGAGTTCCGTTTCGGACCCCCTAAGGCCCGGGGACCACCACCTCCCCAGGGCATTCTTGGTTGGAGGGGTCAGGCGGCCCCCCTCATGGAGCCACTAATGGCCCTGGGGACCGCCCCCCCAGGGCCAGCTCCTGCTACATCCCGGGGTGCCCACCCCCTGGACATAGCTGTTTGCTGTGGCTTGGCTGCAGCTTTGAAGCTGCAGCCAAGCCACAGCAAACACTCCAGTTTCTGACAGCAGGACGTGTCAAGCAGGTCCCTCTGTCAGAAAGAGGAGCTTTCATCTCTGTTCCCTGCACCCAGTATGCGTGCAGGGAACAGAGAAGAAAGGCTTGCTTCAGCAACCATGGAGCTGCTACTTATAGTAGCTCCTTGGTTGCTGAAGAAATAGGACAGCGGGTGAGGCCTTGAGGCTTACCCCGCAGTCCCAGATAGCTGCAAAGGCATTCTAAGTATATCATATATGAAATCCTAAAAAACTCTCTATCTCTCGCCCGCTCACTCTCTTTCTTTCTCTCTCTCTATCTCTTTCAATCGTTCTCCCATTCACACACCCACTCACACACTTATGCACCCACTCATAGACCCACTCATAAATTCACGCAGCCCCTCACAGATGCACTCTGACCCTAGCACACCCACTCACAGCTCCAGTCGGACCCTCACGCACCCACTCACAGACCCACTCAGATAGTTACACACCCACTCATAGACCCACTCAGACTCTCACACACCCACTCACAGACCCACTGACACCCTCATGCACCCACTCACAGACCCACGCACACACTGATGCACCCACTAAAACACTGATGTACACACTCTCACACCCAGACAGATACTCTCATGGCCACTCTCCCCCCCAGCCCTCTCACACCTATTTCCACACACATAAAGGCCGCAGCCAACTCCCACCCTGCACGGCCAAAGGGTTGTGCACAGCATGGGGTTGGGTGGTTAGGGGGGTTAGCCGCAGGATCTTGTTGCAGGCCAGGTCTTGTGGGTAATCTCCGCTGCACATGGGTGAAGGCCGTGCACGGTGCAAGTTTGGGTGCCCATGGAGGTTGACCCTGTGGCCAACCGCTTCCATGCACGGCCTTGGATTAACGTATAGTAATGAAAATTACTATTACGTTAAAAAAGCCATAGAAATTAACTGAAAAAACAGAGGTTACATGGATGTTATAGTTAGGAAATAGAAGTAAAAAAAACATAGGAATTCACTTAAAAAAACAAAGGTTACAGGGACGTTATAGTTAGGCTCACATTTTCATTTTAAATGTACAAAACCACAGAAAGTGACCAGTTATAGTTAGAGTTACCTCAAGTAACTATAACTCATGCCCTAAGGTAACTATAACTTATGCCCTCTCCATGCACTCCTAATTACCTGACAAATGATGGCACTCATGACATCTTTGATAACATCATTCATAATATCAGTGTTCTATTTGCATTAAAAATGTTCACTAAAAAACTGTGCACTGCTGGGTCGCGGGTTATAGTTACCCTAGGGCACGAGTTACAGTTACTCGAGATAACTCTAACTGGTGAATTTCTATGATTTTGTATAAATGTCAGCCTAACTATAAAGTCCCTGTAACCTTTGTTTTTTTAAGTGATAACGTCCCCACCCCTTCTCGAGGTCACTGGCACCAGAGAAACGATGTTCACTGCTAAAGCACAAGGTTGGGCAGCACAAACTGGTCAGCCCAGTGCCCCCTGTACGACCACAGTGAAGATCATCTCTGCGGGAGATAGGGCGGCGAGAATGCGCTACCCCTTTCCAGCATCACCCCCTCTTGTTTACAGCTCGCCATCCCAGAGTTACCGGGCCGTATAATAGCGTGTGCTCCCAATACAATGGCGTCTAATTGACCCATGGCTACCTCGTTCATAGCAACCCTCGTGGGCTCCAAAGCACGCGGCGCGCCCCGAGGGGAGCTGGGGGCCGCGCATTAGTTTGGGTGCCTGGGGAACAATGGGGGCTCCCCACGGTCCTGCACCCTGACACTCCCTGCCAGGTGTTGTGTTTGTGTGACTTTGTTTTTCCTCCTGCTCCGCGAAGCCCATTGCGTCACTCCTCTTCAGGCGTCCAAGGGGGCATAAATAACACGCGAGTTATGACCCCGCCATTGTGGGGCAGCGGCGGGGGTGTTTCTCCTCCAGTGCTGGCGGAAGTGTTGCTATTCAGCTCTCTTCTCGCTTCCTCGCTCAAGTCTCTCCGTTATTCACCCCGAAGAAGAATGCCAGAACCTTTTTATTGTCTGTCCTGAGCTTTTAGGAATTACAAGGGTTGTTTGCCGTGTGAACTTGGCCCTAGGACATAAGAGCTCTTTACGAGACAATCAGACTCTATCACACTTTTTTGTGGGTGATGGAGGGTTGAGTCAATTTGTATAATCACCTTTCATTGTAAGGCAGCATTGTTTGCTTGTGATAGTTATATATGACTTGGTGTGTATCTGTTGATTTATCCATATGGACACACATATACACAAAGCTAGATATAAACATTTTAAGCAAAAGTACACACACAAACACACACTTTTCAATTGAGCTGGATAAGTGCCCCCAACAGTTTTATCTGTGGCCAATTTGCGCCCCCTCGAACACAAGTTTACTTCTGGAGAAGACGTCGCTGGTTCCTGAGCTCCGACGTCAGCTGCTAGCCCGATGTCCTTCCAGATAGTACGCAGCTCATTACTATGACCACATGAAAGAGCTCAGCAGAGGGGTCCCACTTGAGATTCCTCGTGGCAGGAGCCATGAACGCCCACATTTTTCAGCAAAGGTGAGCATTTTCTGAACTAGGCGTGCACAGACTTTGTGGACATGGCCACCGGGAGCATCTTCATCAGCCAGGCCTCTTGGCCTGTCGCCCTCCTCGTAAGAGGCAGTGTGCATTGTTTGGGATGTGAATTCGTTGTTAGATGAATGATAACAGGGTATCCTGTTGGTAATCTTGTTGTGAGCCGCAAGCTGAATGGCTTGGCATACATTAACAGCTCAGCTACTGGAAGTCATGTTACCATTCCTCATCCTGTTGAAATTCATGGTGACTTGAGGGCTTTAACTGGGGTAAAAAAAATCTGGAGAGGGGGAAGAGTCTCTGTAAGGGGCGTGGCCTATACAATTAATAGGGTGCCTTGAAAAACACCTAAGCTAAAAAAGCTAAAAATATCTCGTTATCAGAGTGTGTATTTTGCTGCTTCTTTCTGTTACTGCATCCAGATATATAATAAAACTGACATTACACCTAAAACAAGCCAGGTCTATTGGCTTTGTCAATGGTTGTTAGTTGCATAATAAAAAAGTAAACAACAGTGGCTTTGCTGGTTATAATATTGAAAATGCTTCAGTTCTGAAATGATGGAAATGTGAAATAACTATTACAAATCTCTTTGAAGTTACTTCAAAGGCAGTAAAGAATGGTACTGCTGTCGAGTTAAGATTTCTTTTTCACTCTGAAGGTGAGGGCAAAAATGGAGAGCTCGATAGGGACCCGTCTCAGCACCTGCTTTTTAGAACTGCTGGTGCTGAACACCTTTGGACCCGGCCCACCTAAATCCATGGGTGACTTTGTTTATACTGCTGGGGTTGTTTAAGGATTTTCGGCACTCTTGGAAAAATAACATTTTGCCTTTGGAGGCCCCGTCTCCTAAAGAAAATGCCATTTTCGAGCACTTTCTTTTTGTCTGGTGCCTCCTAATGGTCGAGGCCCAAGGCTGCTGATTTCCCTCATCTCATTGCTGATTTTGATCCACGATGAGGTCTTTATTCTATCAATTACTCATGATGACCGCAGACATAGCAAGAGCTTTGATTTGTAAATCAGGGATCCGGCTTGTGATGGTATTAAAGAAAGAGAACCTCGCTGAACCGTCTCTTAAATTACCGAATTTGAAGGAGTGTGTTTCCCTTTGGGGTTTTTTGTAGTAAAAATGTCTGCGTCCCTCTATCTTCCTCCAGGGCCAGGAAAAGCAAATGTAGGAATCTCAAAAATACTTCGAGGATTACTTCCCTAACAGACAGAGACATAGGACGTCACCTATTAGCTGAAAGGGCAAACGATGGGGCATATCTGCAAGAAAGTGGTGCACCACTTTTCTTGCGTTGCCCTGCTCCACTCTAACACCATGGGCCAGATTTACAAGAAAGTGGCGCATCAGCTGTCATGAGCCACTTTTCTTACGCTGCTTTGCATTACTTTGCGTCAAGGGGGTGTTACATGGGTGTATCCATGCTACCACCCATGTTTTTTTTACATTAAACCCTATTCTCAAACACAAGTAGAAAGGGTGAATGCGGCTAAAAAGCAGACATTAAATGGAGAAATGTTTTCATTTCTCAGTGCTTTTCCAAATTTACACTTTGCTGCACTGTACGGCACACATACAAATTAGGAAAAACATTTCACTTGTCTAGGCATAGTATTTTGTACCCTTCCTGTACAAAACCTATATTAGATTCACACACCCTAACACTATGGCGCTAAGGTGTGTGCGTGGCGCACAGCCGCTGAAATCACATTTCTATGTGAATGTGGCGCACTCCTGCTCCCTCCTTGTCATGCAACTCAGCGCAGCCTTGGGTGCTGTGCTGCGTTGCCTGTCACCTACCAGTTTCCATTCTAGCGCCGAGAGGTGCTAGAGCAGGAGTAAGAGAATGAGAGATGCCTTCCTACAAGTCATCTGACAGGTACCTAGTTTGTCTTTGGCTTAGTGCCTTGGCCAGGGGCGTACACACACACACTGTTTCTCTGTCTTCAAAAAAAGTTGTAAAGATTACAAATTACTGTGTTTTCCCTCACTTTTTACCCCTACCAGTCTGCATTCCTCTCCTTTCCACTGCCTTTTAGCCACTCTCATGCACCCTGCTTGTCTGTTGTATAGTGTATTTTTACATACTGTCCAGAGTGATTGTTAGGAAATCTGAAGCTCACACCTCCTCTGGTAGAGTGCCCCCCCAAAATTGGGGGAGCGCGGCCCCTTAGGACTCGAGGCCGCCGTGGCACTAGTCGTGTGTCTGGCTGGCCGCAGGCACTTCCGCCCTTACATCTCACAAGGTGTGGGGGCGGAAGTAATACCTTGGGGGCACGCGGGGGCTGCTCACTTCCGGGCCCAGCTGCTGCATATTGAATTGGGGGGCTATTTAAGCGCCCCCCAGAAAGGCTCAGCCTTTTGTTGCAGCGGTCGGAGCACCCAGGATTAGCGTTATCCCACCCGCCCACCCCTTTATTTTTTGAGGTTGGAGAGGAAGTACTAAAGTCACCATAACCATCAGAGGGGTCCCCAAGGCTGGGTCCCCTGGATAACACCAGCGGTAGGATCCTAAAGTCCTGAACCAACCTTCGGATGTACACACCAGCTTCGGGGGTAGGAAGCCCAGATCGCTGGGGTGGCCATGGGGCTCCAGCTCCTGGCCGCCCGTTACACCCCCTTGGCAGATTGGTGTTTGGGAAGGGGGCGGAACCCAGAGCATGAGGACAAGGAACGGTGAAATCAGGGGAGCCACCCCCCCCTAGGGATACAGGTGAGGTACGGTTCACCTGTTTGGTCCAAAGGAGGTTCAGGACAGGAGGAGATCCTGTCACATTGATTTATGGTTTGATGAATAATCCTTATTGATTTTTTTTTTTTATAATATGCTTTGAATATTGTTCTTTTGCTGGTGAATCATTACTGCTTGTGCTTATGAGATAATTGGGAAAATATATAAATAAAAATTCCTTCCAACAAATAAGTTTTGTCGGTCTGCGTGTGGCAGGTGTTGGGGTGAGGGCTCTCTGTGGCCTCCGGGTTCTAAATCTTACTGACCAAGCTACGCCCCCGGCCTCGGACTCCCCTTCCCAGGTGTGATCCTCTTGTTTCCTGCAAGAACTCCCTGGGGTAGCACTTAGAATATCGTAAGGTTCACTTCTAAGGTAAAGACTGAGTAGCAGGTTGTGGTGGTCCCCATTAAAATCCCAGTTTTTCCCCGCTCCGAAATCATTGTTACCAGGCCTTATTGAAATGTATGGGCCCCTTATAAAGAGAAGGACTCATTGAAACCTTTAAAAAGTGATATCTTTACTTGTATATGTTGGATTTTTGTCGTTTTGTTCTTGTTTTATTAACATAAATATTGGCTGTTTTTCTAAACTGGGGTGGAGTGCATTTGTGGTGTTTTCACTGTGTTACTGTGTGTGAAAGTACAAATACTTTACACATTACCTCTGAGATAAACCAGGCTGCTCCTGCTAGGCTACCAAGGGGGTCAGCAGGGGTTATTTTTGCTGTGGGACTCCCTTTCCCTGACTAGAGTGATGGTCCTTACTTGGACAGTTTGCAAACCACTGCCAACTAGAGACCCCATTTCTAACACTGCCCTTTCCCTTTGATGCAGGGCAGTGCAGCAAGGTGGCATGCTGCGCTGCCATGTGTCAAAAGCCCTTAAATCTGGACCTCTGGGTATTACAAGCTCTTCTGTAATCATACATGACAGCACTCTACTTTTATAATATTATTACAGTAAGATTGCAACCCAGGACTTTACTGGCATTTATATATTTCTATGTCATAGTGACATAGTCATTGTTGTAATTAATGTTATTTTCCTTTTGTTGTTAGAATCAATACATTTTCCAAACTATCTTTTGTTGGTCATTATTTGTTTCTGTTTTACTCCTCACCACACCATTCCTCTGTAAAGTGCTTTGAGGCCACCTGGATCTCGCTTCTGCTTTACACAATCTTTAGTTAAATAATCCAATAAATAAAGGGCTGCTGCTCATTTTACAGACTGTTTACAGTCTCCATTGAGTTACTTCTTGTCAGCTGCTATTCAGATGCCATCCTTAATAGTGTGCAGGACTGCTCTGGTGCTGTGCCCAGGAAAGGAAAAAGGGTGACAATTGGTTAAAGGGAGTTTTACTGTTTATGTGAGATAGAACTTGGAAGATAATTTACTTGGATTTAATAAAAGGTGGGGATGCTACTGCATTGGCGTTATTTTGCATTAGACCTGTTGCTCATGGCCTGGTCGTAGGTGTGTTTTTTAAATCGGTAGTGGTGTGACAAATGGCTTTTTTTATTCATCTTGTTATTAAACACACACAAGTAGCTATGGTTGATTAAACTCACTTTTCAAGTAACTTACTTATGCTTATTACCCCTCCTTGGGTATAGGCCATCAACCAGGACTCTTCAGCTATATCTCTTTTGTTGGCTTTTCTTTCAGTTTGACTCTAGGTCTAACCCATCTTCTTGCAGTCAGCTTTGAGGCCTCGGCGTCAGATGTTTCTTGGCCTTCCTATTTTCCTTTTTGCTTGAGGGTTCCAAGTCAGGGCTTGCCTGGTGGTGTTTGAAGTGGGCTTGATCCAGTCCCAGCGTCTTTTCATGATTTTTTCATGGGGAGGGAGTTGGGAAGCCTGCTGCCAAATTGTTGGTGATGGTGTTTGGCTAGTGAATGTCTAGGATTTTCTTCAGACAGGTGTTGATGGAGTTCTGGACTTTGTTGATGGTGGCCACTGTTGTCCTCCAAGTTTCTGCTCCATACAGAAGGATCAATTTTATGTTAGTGTTAAAAAGCCTGATCTTCTTGTTGTTACGACTCAGGCTTGTTCAAGTAACTGAGTACTTAAACTCACTATTCTTTGGAAAAACATAATTCCCCTTGCAACATTAAGCAACCCAAATTTGCCTTTGAATTGTACAGATTTCTGTTTTAAGTAGGTTCAACTCTGGGATAATTCTTTGTCTGACAGTCCATTCAACCCAGGCGTAGGGGCGAGCGTGGAATTAACAAAGGCAGCTTTGGGGGACCCACAAGTGGGGCAAGTGGTGACCCCATTCATCCTTGAAGTGAAACCCCATCACAACACCACATCTTCCCCTGAAGCCCTTCATTCCCTCTCACCTTAACCTCCACAGTACATTCCGCTTATCCAGCCCTCCAGATCAACACTAACTGAGAATGCAATTAATGAAACCTCATCTCCAAACCTCTTCACCATCCAAAAGCTAATCCCCCCTGGGAAGTCTTCGAGGATGGACATCCATTATTCTTTCTTCGTGGCCTCCACTCCACAGCACTCTGACTTTTCTGATGGCCTCCTTGGACCTTACACAGGGGCTGCCATATCTACACTTTGAGGGTATTTCTCTCTTGCTAGGTTTCAGGGAGTTTGAAGCACATAGCCAGCAAGTTCGACCCTGTGAAATCAGTTCAGCTCCTTGGGTTTTATATACCTTCTGCCCTCAAACATCTTTTTAACTGTCACCTGCTTCCTAATACCTGATGGTATCTTCCGCAAGGTATAGACAATCACTTGGAGGATGTACACTAAAGAGGACAGGATTAAGTTCAAGGAGACTCACAAAACCTCAAGTAAGACCTAGGTAGATTTGGTTGACTTCTCAGTCAAAACACTAGTGCCCATATTTATACTTTTTTGCGCCACATTTGTGTCATTTTGTGATGCAAAAGGGGAGCAAACTTACAAAATATAATTGTATTTTATAAGTTTGCGTCGCTTTTGCGTAAAAAAATGCCGCAAATGCAGCACAAAAAAAGTATAGATATGGGCAGAGGTGGCTGGTTAAAAGGTAACAAGGTTCAAGATTCATCAGATAAGTTACACCTGCATCTGGTAGATTCAGCTCTTTCTAGTCCCAGAGAGCTGGATAAGAAGGCTAATGAGCAGTTAAGAACAAAAGTACACAAAAAGTTCCAGTGGGGTGACTCCGAAGAGTTGGGATCAGGTCCACAAAAGTCAATGGAGGGAGGGTGTAAGCTCACAAAAGAAGCTCCCTCAGAACCCCAGATCACTAAAAAAAGGGGAGAAACCACCCACCTTCTGACAAGCAGGAGGAGGGGGACTCAGGACTTTAAAGGTTTTTGGATGACAGGGCCTGCCTTGACTGCCAGCAGTCAAGTCACTTTAGAGGTGACCAAACCTTTCCCAAGAATGTGGGTAAAAATGGGCTATCCAGCATATCCATAGGAGTGGACCTCTCAGATGAGGAGGTCCTCATTGCATTTAACTGGGATGTTGGACCAGATGGCAAAATGGTGATCCCTAAAGGTGGAAGTAGGCACTTCTATTCCATTCAGGTGAATGGGATCCCTCTCACTGGCCTGAAGGTACATGTGCCAGTCACACCATAGTAGTGGACAGGTTAGTGTCCCCAGATCAACATGTGCCAGGAAAGACAAGGAAGGTAAGGGTAGCCCCTTGGGAGTTCACAGTAAGGCCTGTAGCCTTTGTGCCCCTAGAAAGGGAAGGGTACCCTTAGCTGGCATAAGGTGGTGGTCAGTTCTGACCTACCTTTAGATTGTATCCTAGGCAATGACCTCTGAAAGATTGGACTGAGTCCAGAAGGGATGGATGCCCAGAGCACTCCCCTACCCACAGATCCTAGCCCAGTCCCTACAGTTAGGAGGCTGTGGCCCAAAAAGAAAGAGGAAACGAAGGGGAAAGGAAAGCCACTATTAGACAGAGATCCAGTGGGCTAAAGACCTTCTGACACAGTTGGGGGGTGGAGCCCATAGTTGGCACTGATAAGGCTCCACCTGTTCCCAAAGAATTCCTGGAAGTCAGGCAGCTGTGCAGAAAAAGGGTGTTGTCCCTGCTCTGACAGAAGAGAGAGTGGAAGAAGGGTGTCTTCCACTGGATGGGATAGCCCTCGCTCTCAACAGCAAGAGAGGTTCCTAGAACCCACAGTTGCCTCTACAGAAGCTCTACCACAGGTCAGTGGAGAGCTTAGAGTGCGGTTTTGGATAATGACAGCTGTCAGTAGCCTCTGATGGGTGCTGGCCTTTGTGGCAGCACTGTACTTGAGATAGAAAGCAGACCCCACAGCCAAAAGCAAGTTAGGCCCACTGACCCTCTTGGTCATGGTGGGGTTACTCAAGTGTTGGGTAAACTCTGTGAGTAAGCTATGTGTTGCCCTAGCGAAGTTAGGTATAGAAAAGGTGGGTATGATACTACTCAAGATAAATGGGGAGGAAGAAAAAGGGCCAGCTGTACTAAAAGTTCAATTTAAATGGGTCCTATCACTGTTGAGATGGCTCAGCTTCCCAAAGAGAGTGACAGTGACAGGAGGATGTGAGGCAGAGTTCGCCCTGCAATGGTACAGCCAGTTTCCTTACATCTTCCTCACCTGACACATCAGGAAAACTCCCCCAGGATTGGGCTGAGTCTCCTGGTAGTGTTGTCGGGGGTGGCGGGAGTCATTTAGGAAACTAGGCTTTTTGCAGGTTGTCCCAAAACGTTTTGCCCCTGTCTGAACTATAGGATGCTGGTTTTCCAACTTTGACATTGTACTGGATCCCTGCTAACCAGGCCCCAGTGTTCTTTCCCGTAAAAAGGAAAAATTAGCTAATTGTGTACAATTGGCCCACATTTTAGCACTTCTGTAAGTCCCTAGCAAATGGTACCCCTGGTACCTAGGGCATGGCTACTAAAGAGGACCTCTGTGGGCTGCACCATGTGTTATGCCATCCTAAGTGATCCCCCATACAAACCGCATGCAGACTGCCATTGCAGGCTGCGTGACCTAGTGCAAACTGTGTGTGAAAACACAACATGGCACACTCACTGTATGCCATGCCCAAGTCACTGCATATAATATATGTAAGTCACCACTACAGCAGGCCTTATTGCCCTAGGGTAGGGAGCAATACATGTGAGGGCATATCTGCATGAGCAGGTGTGCCCCTGTGTTATCTAGTTTAATTACTAGATGGTACAAGTGAACAGGGAAGCCATCTTAAATATGTGCACTGGGCACTCGTCATTACAAATTGCCCAGCTACATGATGGCTTTACTGAAACCTGTATCAAACACCTTGTCTTAATAAATCCATTCTCATGCCAGTATTGGATTTATTATGACCTGCACCCAGAGGGCACATTAGAGGTGCCCCCTGAAAACCTACCTGTCTATTAGTGTGATAGCTGACTGGTCTCGATCAGCCTTCCACCACAGATACGTTTCTGACTCCCTGCAGGTGAGATCTGGCACTCTTTGAGGTCAGGAAGCAATCATTACTCTAGAGAGGGTGTTATCACCTCCTTCAGCAGGATGGTTAGTGAAGCTGCATACCAGTACCAGGGGTTTCAAAGCTCCTACCGCCTTTGATATGGGATCCTGGCTTCCCCCACACCTGGAGGATGCCATCCCCTGCCCTCAGGCCCATTTGGCACCAGGACAGGCTGGAAATTAGCTATGCAGTAGGTGTGTTGCAGCTCCAGGCTAGCCACACATGTAATGTGGGCTTCCTGATGTGCTCCGCGAAAGAAGGGTTCCGCAATCTTGTTTTTGGTGGAACTAGGACCTCTGGGCCAGGAAAATGCCCATTCCCCACAGGAAGTGGTCATCTAGGGGGGGTGTAGTCACCCCAGGTGTAAGTAGCCCATTGGCTGCTACCCTACACTCCCCTTAACTCCCCTAAATTCAGTTTTTAAGTGGCCCCTCTGACACCAGGAACTTAGATTAATCTGACTCCAGTAAGAAGGACAAAGAAAAGCAGACCAATGCAAGACTGTGTACTAGCTGTGACCTTTGACACCAAATCCTGCCTACCTGCTCCTGTATGGACAATTGCAAAGTCCAGACTCTTCCTGCAGCAGTGCATCCTCCAAAAGCCTGGGAGGTCTGCCAGCATTTTGCCAACCAGCCAGTACCTCCCTTGGAGTGGAGGAGCCACTTCCCTGCACCAGCAAGCACCAACCGCGACTGCCTGGTTCCCTGTTTTTCTGACCATCAGGTCCACCGAGGGAGCAATTCACCAGAAAGATGATGCCAAGTGCCCAGGAGTGCAGACATGTCAATCCATCCAGTCTTCGAGACGCTGAGCCTGCCCGGAGCCTCCCTGCACCAATACCCGGAGTACCACTGCCAGTTGCAAGCACCAAGGCTTGTTTGTGTTCAGCCTCAACACCACCACCATTAAACCCTCCCTTTACCTTCTAGGGAGGCCAGCTCCATGCCAGAAGTTGTCTTGCTGTGTTTCTTTCCCCTCTTCTGCAGGAGCACTAAGAACTGTGAGAGCCTCTAACTCACCGACCCACCCCGGACAAAACACCTCTGCACCCAAGCTCCTCATCCCGGGCTCAAGGAAATCGATGGTGTCTCTGTGGTCTTAAGACCCTCAGAAGCCTAGCCCCCCCTTTCAGTTTTACTGGACTGGTCCCCCAATCCCCACTTGCAGCCTCTTTCTTACAGGTACTCTTCCCCATTCCCCGGACACAGTAGGGCAGGTATACCCGAATTGTTGGTGCTTTCTAGGACCTTGGCCCCTACTTACCCTAAGTCCAGAAGAACAGCCCTGTAAGTCATTTGCAAGTGACCCTTCACAGTGCACGTTCACCCCTTAGGATAAAATTACTGAGTTCCAGACTCATGCCTCAAATCGGACAGTGGTATTTTCTGAGTTTCTAAAAAAGTACTTACTTGATCCGAAGATCTTGGTGTCCAAATTGATATCAAAATCTATGTTATTTTTCTCAACTGGTCTTGAGTCTCCTTCTTGAGTGTGTGTTACACCTATTGACTGTGTGCACAACAAATGCTTAACATTATCCTCTGATAAGCCTAAACCGCTTCCCCACACTACCACAAAGAAAGCATTTTGCATTTTTATGTAAGCTCTGTAAACCAATAAGGGTTATCTGGACTATGTCCACAGTGTACCCCCTACATTGGTACACTACCTAGAAAGTCAGCTTCCTACACTAGCCATACAACCAGCCTAGAACTGTTAGAAAAAAACGCCCCACACACGGATTTATCAGACCAGCCCATTGGACAGTGCCTCATTGCCCTCCAGGGCAGTATGACCCTGCCGATATCTGGCACTTGCAGGACAAGTCATTGCCTGGCTTGGGCTTCACTGGGGCTTGATTGGCACCCCAGTCCTCTAATTGCCAATCTAGAGGATTTGCATACCCTCTCCAACTCTGGAAAGCATATGTGACTCCAGGGGTGACTCTAAAACAACTTGGAGAGAAATGAAGCTGTGTAAGGGCAGAGAATGCTCACCTGGTTCTCATCATGCACTATTACACTGTACCTCTTTTGCATATCCAAGGAAGTCGCTTTAGCAGGAGCTTTGTGTATTCCATCCACACAGCTTCTTGGAGAAAGAGTGCATGGTGGGCTGACTCTGATTCAGACGTACTTCATTTCATTCAGTATGCACACAAGGGAGAAATTCTGGAACATGCGCTAGTGAAGGGAAGAAGGAAAGGATTCTCAGTCATAGAGACTCACCTGGCATTTGTCAGGGAAGAAGATGGAGGCAGTAGACATCTCTTCTGTAGTACAACGTAAATACGGGCCCCGGGTAGAGCCCTAGTACTAAGGGCTTGAGCAAGGACCTTCTAGGAAGCAGTTTGCTGAGGATGGCTGCACCCCAATTCTTAAAAATATCTGGGCCGGATCTACAAAGTGGTGCATCGGTCTCGATGTGCTACTTTTCTTGTGCCGCCCCCGCCCCAACTAACAACACCATGCTTATGCCATATTTACAATATGGTTCACCATGATGCTCATTTCCACAATAGTGTCATAATTTATGACTCTTTTGTGGCGCTGTGCTGCATTAGCGCCATAAATTATGGCCCTAGTGCAGCAAAGCACTAGGGGGGCCATAAGCTACTGTGGGCCCGTCACTTTAACGCCTGCCCCAGGCAGCCTTTAAAAATGACTGAAAAAATGGCGCAGTGAAATTTTGTAGATCTTGGCGCAGGTATAATGTGACGCAAAAGGTTACAAAGTGGCACAATGCTAGCGTTGCGCCACTTTGTAAATATAGAGAAGGAGAATGGCCTCTTTAACACCACATTAGCGTAAAAAAAGACGGGTTAGCGTAAAAAAAGACGGGCTAGGGCCTTAAATCAGGCCCCTGGTTTGGCGCTGGGGATTACCAGAGTTTGTATTGGAGAGTCAGCCTGGCCCAGGGCGCACTCGTACAAAGCTAAAAAGAAAGATACAGGGGTACCTCGAGATATAATGGCAAAGCAAGACAGCTGGCAGAAACATCTGGAGATGTTCGTCTTTACTACACCTGAAAGGAACTGGAAGAACTGAGGTACGATGTAGACAGTTCAGTGCAGCTGAGGGGCAAATATTGTGCCTGGGGCATAAAGTGATTAAGAGCACAGAATGGGAGGAGCAGACATGAAGATAACTGGGCAGGAGACGGACCTCAGGGTCGGTTCAATGAAGACCTCAAAGTTGGAAAACAAGGGAAAAAGTCTATGGTGGGCGAAAGTTAAACATTGTGGTGTCTACTTCCCAGTTTCATCTAGGGACACACAAGGAAAGAGATTTAAGGGCAAGATTGTCTCTGTCTAGCAGATTAGGAAAGACAAGGAAGGACTGAAAGCTGTAGCGCCACTTTTTTTGCGCCCCTTATCG
Source organism: Pleurodeles waltl (assembly GCF_031143425.1). Taxonomy (NCBI): domain Eukaryota; kingdom Metazoa; phylum Chordata; class Amphibia; order Caudata; family Salamandridae; genus Pleurodeles; species Pleurodeles waltl. Next base: position 960,036,808 of record NC_090443.1, read on the forward strand.
CCCCCCCAACACCACCATGTGTGCGCTGTATTTAAAATACGGCATACCATGGCAGAAGTTAGGGGACTAGGGTCAGAATTTTTGGCGCTAGTATGGTGCTTTGCAGGATTAGTGTAAACAAATATGACGCTAATCCTGCAAAGCACCCAGAGGCCCATTGTAGCCAATAGAAGCCTCCTCTTAATGGCTGCTCTGAGCTGGCATTAAAAGTGCTGAAAAAAATGACTCAAAGAAATCTGTCAGATTTCTTTGCGCCATATATTTGGCCCCCCTAGCGGAGGAACGCCCCCTTTGCATACATTATGCCTGGTGCAGGCATAACGTAGCGTAAAGGGTTGCAAAGGGGCGCAATGCATGCATTCTGCCATTTTGTAAATATGGCGCAGGGATTTAGGCCTTGTTGGCACCATTAGCGTAAAATAAATGACGCTAATGTGGCTCAAGGAGGCACGAGGGGCTCTTAAATATGCCCCTAGGTTTCTATAACTCTCAGTTGCTCTCAGACGGTCATTATGGCCCATATTTATGGGAAAAGGACGGAGCACGACGCTGTGCCCAAACTGTCAGCTCCGCGCTTCGTCATTTTCACAACACAGGGATGCACCGTATGTAAGTGAATATGGTGCAGCCCTGTGTTATCCCTAGCGCTGGCACTAAATTTTGCTGCCAGCACCAACGTAGGCATCCTTGTACCATCGTGCAAGGATGTCTGCGTTGAGGGGTGTGATTGTTTATGTGCGGGAAGGTGTTCCTTCCCGCACATTAGGACTCGGAAGGCGCCAGCAGGCCCTATCCCCAACACAGGTCATACACCACCGACAAGACAATTAGGGGCATATTTATACTCCGTTTGCGCCGAATTAGCGTCGGTTTTTTCGACGCAAATTCGGCGCAAAACTAACGCCATATTTATACTTTGGCGTTAGACGCGTCTAGCGCCAAAGTATGGGCAAATAGCGTCATTTTTTGGCGTGAACGCCTTCCTTGCGTTAATGAGATGCAAGGAAGGCGTTCCCGTCTAAAAAAATGACGGCGACGCAAATGCGGCGTATTTATACTCCCGGGCAAAAATCACGCCCGGGAGTGGTCGGGTCAAAAAACCCCGCATTTGCGCCACTTTTTAACGCCTGGGTCAGGGTAGGCGTTAAGGGGCCTGTGGGCTCAAAATGAGCCCACAGGTGCCCTCCCCTGCCCCCAGGGACCCCCCCTGCCACCCTTGCCCACCCCAGGAGGACACCCAAGGATGGAGGGACCCATCCCAGGGACATTCAGGTAAGTTCAGGTAAGTATAATTTTTTTTTTTTTTTTTTTTTTTTGGGTGGCATAGGGGGGCCTTATTTGTGCCCCCCTACATGCCACTATGCCCAATGACCATGCCCAGGGGACATAAGTCCCCTGGGCATGGCCATTGGGCAAGGGAGCATGACTCCTGTCTTTACTAAGACAGGAGTCATGTAAATGGCGTCTGGGCGTCGTTTAAAATGGCGCAAATCGGGTTAAGACGTTTTTTTTGCGTCAACCTGACTTGCACCATTTTTAAGACGCCCTAGCGCCACTTTTCCCAACGCCGGCGCTGCCTGGTGTACGTGTTTTTTTTCCACGCACACCAGGCAGTGCCGGTCTGCTTGCGCCGGCTAACGCCATTCAATAAATACGGCGCCCGCATGGCGCTTCAGAATGGCGTTAGCCGGCGCAAATTTTTTTGACGCTAAACTGCGTTAGCGCAGTTTAGCGTCAAAAAGTATAAATACGGGCCTTAATTCGTTGGAAGAAGTATTTATTTAAATACTTTTGTTTAAGATCATAATATCATTAAATCAACTTTACAATCATGCAAACATCTTATGCAAATTATTCTATTAATCGTTTTCACTGCACATCCTAAATCTACACAGATACGTATATATTTTTCATTTTTGTAACCATACAATTTTTGACAGGATCCCTTCCTGTCCTGAACCTCCTTTGGACCACACAGGGACTGGTTGTCACCTGTATCCCTAGGGGGGGCGGTACCCCTGCTTCCTCTGTTCCTTGCCCCCATGATCAGGGTTCCGCCCCCTCTCCAAACACCAATCAGCCAAGGGGTGTACCGGGGCGGCCCAGGGCATGAGCCCCGTGACCACCCCAGTAATCTGGGCTCCCTACCCCCAATCTGGTGTGTCCATCCGCAGGTTGAGCCCAGGACTTCAGGATCCTATCTCTGTTGTTATACCGGGGCCCCACCCTTGGGGTCCCCTCTGTTGCTTCAGGTTACTTTAGTCTCTCTTCTTCCGCCACGAGGGCGACCAGGGCCCCACAGGTCCTTCGCCCTCCCCACCAGAGAAGAGGCACCTAGCAAAGAACCGCATGTCGGCTATGAATTGATCAGTACCAAGATCAGACAAATGTACCAGGTCCCTGTGAAACATGTCCGGTCCCTTCAATTGCCTATGCGGAATGTTCCACAAACGGCCTGGACCAGGGCAGAGTTTCGACATCTCTGAATTGAGTCTCCTAACGGACACATTGATTGTCCTTGGCTTAATTCCTGGACCACATTTTTTCTGTGGCACCATGTGGGACCAAGCAATGGATGCGTGTGGGAATTGTTTAGCAAGCTGTGTAATTTCCAGAAATATGGCCTCCCTGAGTGCCTTTCGACCTAAGCGCACCAGATCGTTGCCCCCGAGGTGAATGATGATGAGGTCCGGGGAATGGAGCCCTGCACCTCCACGAGCCAGGTCCACCAACTGTTGTAGCTGTCTAATTCCTGCGCCGCCAACCCCGCACCACCTGAACGCCACCTCTAAGCTCGCCGCCGGATCCGGTTTACGGAGCTGCTGCAACCGGTATGCCGCCCGACGAACAAACGAATGCCCCAACACCCACACCACACGAGGAGCCATCTACTGAAATAAAGGAAAATTGCGTGAGAAAAACGAGTAACCGTGCAGACAAGACAAATAATCACTTCTTATACTAATTCTGGCCTAACGTAGCGTTTATAGCAACTGGAAGACCATCTTCCAATGGCTTTCACCTCTGAGATTGCCAAGCCAGCTACCGCTGCCAAGGTGGCCGCGCCAATCCTGAATGAATGGGGGGAGTACCCTCCCGGGTCGACGCCTGCTGTCAGTAATGTAATTTTTAACACCTCCGCAAATTGGTAACGTGACAAGCAGGCCCCATTAGCATGTATGAATAGGGCAGTGGAGTTCTCAATGGGGCGTACCTTCAAGTAAGCAGCTAGATTGGCTACAGGGCATATTGTTGACCCATGCGCTGCCCGAAGTACAATCCGCGCTCCTTTACCTAACTGATCAGTTTTTGATTTACGCAGATGTATAGTGGTAGAGTTACTATCGACTGTTACATCGCACAACTGAAGGCCCCCTGCGTGGTCGTTCGTGGAGGCCCCTAACAATTCCCCAATGCGAAAGGCCCCGTAAAAGGCCACAGTGAATGCCGCTGTGAATAAGTTATCCTCAAACTGTGAGAAAGTAACCAGGGTGACTGAGCTCACCAATTTTTCCAATAATTGCGGGGTTATGGGTCTCCTGGCGTCTGTTCTGGGACCGTCTGCTCTAGACCACCCCACTAGCGCCTGCTTAATAACAAAGGCATATAGCCTAGAATCTTGCCCTCTTATTTTGGCAAAAAAGCGTATGGCTGACAAGTTGGCTTTGGCGCAAGATACTGGTTTACCCTGGGTCTTTAAATGCTGCAAAAAGGCACAGATTGCTTCTGATGAAAACCAATCTGGAATGTTCACCGATGCCAAGAACCGTCTATAATGCAAGAAAGCCCTTTCATAAGCCCCCCTAGTGCGTTTTGCCAATGAAGACACTACTAAGGCATTTAATGCGGGACACCAATCTTCCACAGTGATGTTGGGAACTCCGTCATCCTCATCGCCGCCTGTGGGTGGAGCCTTCGAAAATCCTGCATTAATGATCGAGACAAGGCATCAGCTGCATTGTTATTCACCCCTGGAACATGCTTTGCTCGGAATGTGACGTTGAGCTTCAAACACCGCAGCACCAAATGTTTCAGTAATCTCAGTACCCATCTGCAACTAGCTTTCTGTCTATTAATACTCTCTACGACAGCCATGTTGTCTGACCAGAATACCACGGATTTGTCTCTTAATATGTCGCCCCAAACCGATACAGCGACGATGATGGGAAATAATTCCAAAATTGCAATATTTTTGGAGAGTCCTAGGCCCACCCAATCACTTGGCCAATCTGCCCTGCACCAGGCGGACCCCAGGATGGCCCCGAACCCCACGCTGCCTGCAGCGTCTGTGAATAGACCGAAGGCCGGGCTATCTACCGTCTGGTGCGGCCAAATTACTGCCCCATTGAAGTCCTGCAGGAAAGCATCCCATACTCTAAGATCCTCCTTCACTTCAGCTGACATTCTGGTGTGGTGGTGTTTCTCTGTTAAACCAGCCATGGACCTAGCTATGGATCTGGAAAAGGGGCGGGCCATGGGGATGATTCTCAGGGCAAAGTTCAACTGTCCTACCAGGACCTGCAGTTGGTGAAGTGTGACCTTAGTATGGGACAGGACGGTCCGGATGGACCCCTTAAAAGCCTGGAGCTTATCTAAAGGAAGGCGGCACTCGCCCGCTTCGGAGTCAATTTCTATGCCCAGAAAAGTGATACAAGTGGAGGGGCCCTCAGTTTTTTCCTGCGCAATTGGGACCCCAAATTCCTTGAACATGGTAGTTAGTGACTGTAAGGCCCAAAGGCATTTTTTAGACCTAGGTGGACCTAGGACCAGAAAATCATCCAGGTAATGGATCACGTTATCATGATTGGTACGCCTGGTGAATATCCATTGTAAGGCTGAACTAAACTGCTCAAAATAACTGCAGGACACACTACACCCCATGGGCATACACTTGTCATAAAAATAGTCCCCTTTAAACTGAAATCCCAGGAGATGGTAATCTTCGGGGTGGACTGGCAAGAGACGGAAGGCTGACTCAATATCTGTTTTGGCTAGCAGTGTACCGCGCCCCAGAACCCTCAGATTCTCCAGCGCCTGATCCACAGTAGCATAGCGAACTGAGCAGAGGACCGGGTCAATAGCGTCATTTACTGAAGCCCCCCTAGGGGCTGACAGGTTATGAATCAACCTGAACTGACCAGGGTCTTTCTTGGGTACTACCCCTAAGGGGGAACAGACAAAGTCATTAGCGGGGGGGACTGGAAAGGACCAGACAATCTGCCTAATGTGCGTTCTTTAGCAATTTTTCTTGCGACCACTTTAGGGTTCCTTACAGCAGACAGCAGATTCCTGCAGTGTTTTAGGGGGGGGACCCTGGAGGCTGGAATCCTAAAACCCTGGGAGAAACCTTCGATCAATAATCTAGCAGAAGCTTTGGCTGGGTAAATCTTCAACCAGGGTATAAGTGCTTCCAGGTCAATGGGCGAGGGCAAGGCTGAATTATACATTGGGCTTACTCCCATCTTTAACTTTATCCCTTGATCTCTTAAGGCATTTAAACTCTGGGTGGGAAGGATGCCCACAAAATGAACAGGAATGTCTGAACTTGCATGTCCCAGCGGGGCGTGAACATGTCTTTCTGTTGAAAGCCCAACATGAACCTTTTTTGTCATTCGCGTACTGTGCTCGAAAGGGCTGCTTGGTGGGTAACTTGTTATTAACGCACTCTAACCAAACATTCACTTCTGTCTGGTCCCACCCTATCGCTGGGTCCTCCACCTTTGCCCACCTGAAGTCCCTGTCATATTCTAGCCAATTGTTTCCTCCATACGTATGGTGGGCCTTTAATATCTTATTCGCATAGAATATCATAGCGGTCCCAGATTCTGGCTTTTTCTCAAGCATAACTGACATAAACACATTGTAACCGAACAACCAATTTGTAATGTTCTCCTCAATCTTCTGTTTTTTCTCGCCAAATGCTGAGGATTTTATATCCTTTTCTTTTGTTTCTACTTCTCTTCTCTTAGCCCTAACCAGGCTAAAAATATCTACAAATTCCCCTTTCCATATTTTCTCTTTTATCTCTGGAGCCACGTGCGCAGGTAACTTCCCTGGCCTGGACAGCAGAGTGTCCACCCCTGACCCTTCAGCAGAAGCAAGTGGTTTTGTGGCACTAACGCCTTGTTCGCTGCTCTTACCATGCTCTTTTTCCACCTGCGGAGTCTGCGTGAGCGAGCCCGATGCCAGGCTGACACAGGGACTGGCTGACGACACCTGCAAAGAAGGAACAACGCGCGCCTTTGCCAAAGCTTCAACCTGGCGCTTCAGATCTTGCACTGAACTCTGAAATGACTCGCTAGCCCATGGAGTTGTGGGGGGGGTGGAGGGGCAGGAGGTGCACTCAGCTTAGTCAACATCTGAGATACTTCCAATAGGGTCTGGGTTGTTGGATCTTGAGACACTCCTGGCGGGTTAGGCTCACTCCGCCCCTGCTCTGACGCTGTGTGCGACAGAAGGTCCGGGCCGCCGCGCCAACAGGAAAGAAGGCCGAGCCTTCCGTGGGGGTGCTTTTAAGCCCCCCACTGGCTTGCGGCGGCCCAGACCGGTTCTGCCCGTACGTTGCCCCAACGCTCCAAACTTAGGAGTTTCCACTCCCACGTCTCGCGAGGTGTGGGAGCGGAAGCCTCGGCCAGCCTGCGCACAACTAGTGCGAGGGTCAGGCCCCGGCGTCCATGTTGGGGGGGCGCTCTTCCAAAAGAATCACTAATGGCACTTTCTGCAGCACACACAGAAGTGCCAAAGTGTCATTTTCAAATGATTGTTTATGTCTATGAAGGGACACCTTCCCGCACATAAACAATCATTTCTGGCATTTTGCTCTTTCTATGCGTGCTGCAGAATGCAGCACACATAGAAAAAGCAAAAAACGAGGAGGAATAAAAGTATTCCTCCTCGTTGTGCCTTGCTAACGCCACCCCTGTGGGTGGCGTTAGATTTTGGCGCTGCCTCTGGTTTACGACATCTTGTAAATCTGAGGCAGCGTCAAAATGCAATGGGTGTTGCTGGGGCACGCCCACAGCAACACCCATTGCACGCCCCTCTGACGCAGATAACTGCTTTGGAGGGGCCCATATTTACAAGGAGGTGTAACGCCACAAAAAGTGGCATTACACCTCTTTGTAAATATGGGGCAGAGGTTAGCGCCAGTGGAGCGTCACTTAAAGTGACGCCGCAGTGGTCCTAGGAGCTCATAAATATTCCCCTATGTCTGCTGGAGATCCTCGATAATTGTATGCTGTTTTTGTATGCTTGAATAATTCCAGCAATTCATGTCTAAAGCAATTGGGGTTGACCATTCTATAAACGTGGTTTCAAAAGTTATTGTTTTTAAAAGTAGCAAATATTTATTCAAAGGAGAATTTTCCCGTCCTCTGATGATGGCATGTTTTTTTGACTAACGAGTTTGGCAAAATGAGTTTTAACAATCAGTTTTGAGGAAGAAGGGATATCGCCCACCTAATAAGCATATCAAGACAGCGCTGGTCCCATAGTCGGTGTAGTTTATGTATTTTTTTTTTTACTTGGGTGATTTCCTGGGCAGGATCATGTCTCACTTGACAGAGAGCAAACAAGACAAAAAAGACACTTTGAGGTCAACCTTCCAATTACCATCATGTGTGCAGTATTCTAGTGGTAACCCAACACAAGATAACACAGCAATCACATCTCTGCGTTTGCCAATCTTTTTTTTCTGAGATTGAAGCGAAATATTGTTCTTGCCCCAAAATATCATAGGAGCAGTCACTTAATAACCATGCCTACAATTTCTACCAACAATGTAAGACCCACAAAGGTCATTACTCTCTAAGAATTCATCCAATCTGCATCAAACTCACTCATGGAGACTGAATGATCAGTCTCAGTAGTGAAACATGTTTCTGCTATTCTGTGTTAGATCTGTTCGAAATGTCAAGCAATGCTATTCTAAGACAATGGTTAGGGTTCCATTAAGCTCTAGAGTAACAGTGTAAATTCGTCCGTTTGTTCCTTTCTAACTCTGGATAAGAGTCTTTTTTATATGCCATTAAATGCCCTCCCAGCCTCATTTTTGTACAGAAAAACATCACAAAAATGTCAGCATTTCTCATAATAATTCATGCATTCCATTCTCCTAGCCTTGAAGAGTTTCTTTCTGACTTACATCCTGTCTGGACTGGTTGGTGTGAGCTTTGTATCCCTCGCTCTCTCTCTGGGAGAGATTGAAAATATTATTGCCTCTGAGAGACGCTACTGCTCAGAGAAGCATACTAGGCTTTCCATTGGTCTGCCTTATGGATATTGAACTTTGCGCCGACAATGTTGGGTTAGACCGATTAACGATGTTGCAATTTGGTTCTTAGTTCACGTGTCCAACCTCCCCATGGCCGACACATTTGACTTAAATCACTATCATCTCTGCCACCTACATGCCATCACAATACCCCACACCGCTGCAATGCAGTACTAACCACACCACTGCACAGCACCATCCTGCCACCTCCAGAACGTCACAAGCAAACCCATCAGTGCACTCCCACACCACCTTTGCACAATTATCTGAAAGCACTGCACTAGAGCTTCCCGGCACCACCACATCTCAGCCCATCTCAAAGCAGTGCCAGGACCATAGCACTACACTGCACCATCGTGGAGTCCCACTCCAGCACTGTGCCACCTCTTCCCAGAAAGTTTTTATCCACCACAGACAGTGATACCACCACAACAACCACGATTCTGCCTCCCAAAGGCATTCATAAAACACATCTTCTTATTCATTACACAAAAGCTCTTTACTATGAAAAATAAACTATTGACTTTGTTATATTCATTTTTTGATATCCAAAGATGCAAGTACTGTAAACAAAACTAACCATAGCATTTAGGAAAATGTTACAAACGCATATTTAATTAAATGACTCTTTAAAACAATGCAGTAATCATTCACACACGAGCTACCTCTCCGATCACTCTAGGACCGTATGCTTTCGTTTGGCCCTGTACAGGATCCGCCTCCTTTTGGCTAGGTTTGTGCTATGTAAACACCACATACATATTCAATTTTATCTGACAGTGGTAAAATAAACTCTGCAGAAACATTTTCCATGCCCCATTTTAAAGCATGACGAAATACACGTTGATTGTGATGTGTTTGTCACGCTGCTATTGATGAAGGTGCCATTGTTAAACGCCATTTTAAAATAATTTGGGGCATTTGGTCTGACCCCGTAATATGCTTATTGCCCCACGTTTGATGCTCGCATGACTGTGGAAGACATTGCAACATTTCCTTAAATAGATCTTACAAAAGAGCACTAGCAGAATGTAAGGCACACATGATGACAACTCGTTTTTACATAGTGCTTCATACTCTGCTTCCGCTGTTTCTAGGTGCTTTAAATTACACATTTTGGTTGGACCGGCCTCACCCTGGGTTTGTGTTTGGGACCTTCACATTCACTGCGTTCTTTCATTGCGCTGAGTCATCAGAACTGCGCTTTTTTCCGAGGATTCAAAAAAAGTTATTTGGATTTTTGCATTATTTCAGTCATCTGTTTTTCTCCCTCTGTGCCCAGTTACCATCAGCCCCCGTGCAAAAAATAAGCCTTTAATGACTGATCTGTGTCTGGATTATCCCTCGAGCTCCTTGTTTTCTTTGATCACTGGGGCTCGGTTTAAAATCAGCTGACAGAAGCAGCAAACGTTCCTTTCAAGTCCTTCCAGCTTTGAGTTTTTGTCTGTTTTATCCCCTTCCTGCTAGTACAGTGCACAACCAAAGTTCATATGCAACTGCTTTGTGGACCAAAGTACTTCTAGAAACACCTTGTCCAAAGAGCAGGGACCTTACCAAGAAAAGGCATTACACGAGCAACAGTGAATTGAGTTTCAAAAGTCCAATTTACTATAGTTGGGCAAAGCTGAATCTAGGCACCCTTGCACCCACAATCCTATGTAACTAGGCTGCCTCTTTTCCACTTTCTTTCATTTCCCTGGATGCTGCAGGTTAGATTATCCTTCCACACTGCTGGTTTTTACCCCATCTTAAAAATCCCATTTTGACATGTGTAGTTATCTTCCTGCTTTTCTTATACGTAGTATAATAATAAATATACGGGCCAATTCACAAAGGTAACTTACACTTCAGAGTGAATCTATAGGTGTAATTTACTCTTACACTTTTGAGTAAGTTATCTACTTTTGGCTTTTCAGAAAATCCAAGGCCCATATTTATACTTTCTGATGCAAACCAGCGCCGGCGCTGGCTTGCGTCAAAAAATTTACCACCGGCTAACACCATTCCAACGCGCCAGACGGGCGCCTTATTTATGGATTGACGTTAGCCAGCACTGCGGGCTGGTCAGAGTAAAAAAAGTGACTCTAACCAGGCATCTCCGGCATAGGGGAAAATGGGGGTTGTGCGTCAAAAAATGGTGCGTCAGGTTAGAGTAAAAAATCATGGCTCTAACCGGGCTTGCGCCATTTTTTGACGCACAACCCCCATTGAAATGACTCATGTCTTAGCAAAGACAGGAGTCATGCCCCCCTGCCCAATGGCCATGCCCAGGGGACTTCTGTCCCCTGGGGAATGGCCATTGGGCACAGTGGCATGTAGGGGGGCCCAAGTTAGGCCCCCCCATGACACAAAAAAAAAATAAAAAAAATACTTACCTTAACTTACCTGTACTTACCTGGGATGTGTCCCCCCCATCCATGGGTGTCCTCCAGGGGTGGGTGGGGGTGGTAGGGGGTGTCCCTGGGGGCAGCGAAGGGCACCTGTGGACTGCTTCCATGGTCAGAGACCATGGAAATGAGCCCACACGTCCCTTAACGCCTGCCCTCACCCAGGTGTTAAAAAATGGCGCACATCAGGCTGGGTGCCGTTTTTTAAGGCCCGCCCCCTCCTGTGTGTCAAAATGACGCAGGAGTATAAATAAGGCGCACAGGCCTTAAAGTCATTTTTTTGGACGGGAACGCCTACCTTGCATGTCATTAACGCAAGGCAGTTTCCCGCATCCAGAAAATGACGCACATGGAGGAATTTTGACGTTCGCGGGCGTCATAGTATAAATATGGTGTAAGGTTTGCGCCAAATGTGCGTCAAAATGTTTGACGCACATTCGGCACAAACAGAGTATAAATATGCCCCCAAGTGTTTAGTTACTCAAAAGTACAGAGTTAGCTCTCTCACCCCCTGAAAAAGGCAGTGAAGACAATTTTACAAGTGCAAGTTACTAGTACAAAAACAGTATTACATTTAGCACTACACAGTCAACCCCCTGCCACAAAAAATATAGAGTTAGGAAAACAAAAGAAAACCCTGTAGGAAAAATGTTAAATCAAATTAAATGATTTAAAATATTTAAATATAAATAAAAATACTTTAATGTTAAAAGTAATTTATAAATAGTACAGGTTTAAATGTAATCATAAAATATTTTAATAACTGCTTTTGCACTAAAAATATTAATGTAACACAAACAGTGTACCACAAAACAGTTGTTATGCAGGATAAACAACTATGCTGCACAGATGGTGGCCATCTTGGAAAGAGGAAAAAAATTGAACAGATGGGGCACAGTGGAGTAACAAGCATGCTGGCGCTCGTATTTCTATGGTATTCCTTGCATGGGAAAAACTGTGCGTTATCTCACACGACTGGTATGGCAGGGATCTTTTCCTGTAGTATTCCCAGGGAAAAAGAAAGAAAACACCACGTTACACGAAATTGGCCACAACAAAGCATAAAGGTATTTTTCAGAAAGGCCTCACCCACTCTTTTGTGGCATGCTTCATCATCGGCCAGTCTGACTCACCATGTTGAGATAAATCTAAACCTTTACAGAGAGGGACATCAGAAAATTAATGATCTGGTCACATGTGGGGTCCAGTTCATCATAAATCAAGCGCAGTGTAAACCCAGGAATTTCCTTTATTGAGGGGTACAGTTGATTAAATTAAAACAAAACGGATGCTACCAAGAGATTATGGCACCACATCAAAATGTTATTGCCAACATGTTTTGAGCTCACAGTGGATCCCTCAAAGGAGGGCTTAGGGCCTTCGTCAGGGCAGTCCAGGTACTCCTACAATCTGTTACTCATATACCTTGTAAGTGCATGCTGGTAAGACAAAGTCTTACCTGTCAGTCCTATCATCTTCACCCAAGGACAGAGAGATTATGAGAGAAAATATATTTATAAATATATTAAGAAGACCTAGTGTTATACAATATACAATATCCATTGTCATTATAACTCATGTATGAACACCATAAACTACATATCTATAGCTTTATTGTGTAGACCTGTCTAGTCCTCTATCCTGTATCACACTTGCACACACCCATATTGGTACACATGTGAATTCACAGTACACATAGACACACGTATAACAACAAACTTGAGAATCATGCACAGTTTGTAACATCATGTACCCACTCACAAAAAATAGCACAGAGAATACAGCCCCAAACAACACTCTTCCCAGGTGGATGTGCACAAAGATCTCATCTGGGCCATCAAAAGCCTCAAACTTCACCATTATCAGTTTCCTCGCCTCTGTTCTATTTTCCTTCTCTCTGAACCAGCCTTCGACTATCCTTCTATCCCCTCCACAAATAGCACCCCCCAAAATCATTTCCCATGCCAGCCCCTTCTCTCATCCGTTCCATTAAAAAGTTGCTTTGTCCATCCTCCTTTCCTCCCTTTCTTGTCTTGAATTGTCCCTTTGCATTGCTCATGAGTCCAGAAAGTCAAACTACCCCAGTTTGTAAGACTTTTTTGTTGACACAGTTATAGGCCTTCCCACCTGTTGCATAGCTCTCTCAGTCCTAAGTCCCACAGGTCCAGAGGCACTGGCATGCACTTCTCCACAGCTGGAGCTATGTACTTCATGTAAATGGGTCTTCATCGGGACAAAGCACAGAGTCACCCTGAAGGGTAAAGAAAAAACAAGGAGCCCTAAATTATGTGTATGTTTTCAGTGATGATTAAGAAGTCAATTAATACATATTGCTGGGCCAGACTCACCTCAGTAATGTGGTGACTGTACGGATATTCAGACATAATAAAATGGCATAAGAAATCACTTTACATTTCTCAAAGGGGACAATATAGTATGCCAATAATCTATAGACAAATGATGAAGGTGCGCTACTACGATACCCATTTACATATAATTTTATAGCAGATGATTAGGAGTCGAAACATCAACACTCTTCACTAGTGGTTCCAGCGGGCAATTTTTTAATGTAACTAAAGCATTGTTTGTTGAGCACTTTCTTTTACAGGCAGCCCATTGTCCATTGACATGGTCACTAAATTTGCACAGACATGCAGTTATACTGATAAAACTATATTTCACACAAATGATGTGTGGAAATGGGGTTTCGGTGAACCTTTATCATTTGTGCATCTCCAAATAAAGTGTCTTGATTTGTTTTGATGTTAATTAAATCTTTGCTTCCATCACACTTCAGAATTACTTGTTATCTAGACTGACATATGCCCTTTCTTTGGGTTAGTTTCACCACTTATACTTTTTCAGGTTTCAGGTCTATCACTGCACCTTCTGTATCTGACAGTCTATTCCAGGGGATTTTACTCTGCTCTTGACTTTTTGAATGTCTGTTGTTGAAGATCAAGCTAAGTATTAGACATCTCTGAAACTGTTCAGTCATGATCACCTAATACTCACTAATGCACCATAATGTCCTTCTAATTCCCATTTCTTCGTTTCAAAGGTGTGCAGAGTTTTCAAGAGCAGAGAGGAGAAAGTGCTTTTTTGCAGTGGCCTGAATACAGTTTTTGCAATTTAAAGTTCCATTTAAAAATATGCTCCCCACTGCGGCAAAAACTGCGCAAATATTTAACACCAAACTTGAGGATGAAATTGTACTCAGAATATGCCTTTCTGTGGTATGGGTAAATATTTCAGTAGCTCCAAAACAGAGGTCTTCTGACATATTTGCTCTGAGACTTCCTAAGAAAAATGTTTTGAAGGTGGGCCCCCTCCAAAACTATATGGCAAGGATTTGGGGAGGGGAAGGGATGATTGCAGAAAATGGGGATCATGAAAACATTTCAGGGGAACTTTTTTGTAGCTCGTGATCCACACTAAATGTGGGACTTACAAAAAAGCAACAGCATCAAACAAAGAATTGAACTGATCAAAAACACTACTCCCATAATTGGGAGGGCTCTGGGCCCCAATGAAACTCCACCTGTTGCACTAATGATTACTGTAGCTCTGAGAAGCAGGCTATCTCCTCTTCTTTCACTCCTTCCGCTCCATGTCTATCACTTCAATCTTGAAACAAGTGCGGTCTCTTTCTAAAAAAAAAAAAAGAAGAGCTACTGCATGCTGCCCTCCTTTTTTGCACCAAGGGCACACCATGCCCTAGTGCTCGCAAGGAAATGAGCCCCCAGGCTCACTTTTTATTGTAAAACTTTCATAATTGTATTGTAGTGAGCCCTTTACCAACGGTGTCACTGCACCTGTTTCACTAATGATAGCTACTGCCTTGCTGTCGCCTATGGCCTTTGTTAACGACATGGGCTCCCACCTCACAACATCCCTCTCATCTTCCCTCTCATCTCTCTGATGCCCAAATCAAGTTGTCTCCTTTGCTTCATTTCCCCCCTTGCTTGGGCCATTGCTCCAAGGCTCAAAGAAACACAGGCACAGGAGGTATGCCCTGGGTCTCTAACGCAGTTACAGCACCTATGCGACCTAGAGCTCTGCACTCTGCAAACCAGGCTCTCTCCTCTGCCCACTCAACAGAGCCAATACTGCTAGGCCAGATACCCAAAGAAGGATTTCTGCCACTTTGTGTAAAAAAATGACAAACAAACCTCACATTTGCCCCCCCCACTCCCTTGTGTTGGTTGGGCCCTGTTCCGTGTGCAACAATGGTGACCTGGGTCCTAACTCTATCAAGGGAAATGCACTCAATTTTCTTTTACATAATAAGACTGCCATAACTGGGGTCCAGTGTCCACTCACAGAAGGGCTCCTGTGCTGTGAAGCAGATTGTAGAGAACTAAAGAAGAAAAACAGTTCATTACTAAGGTGCCTATTACCTGAAAAAAATATAAATGTGTTTAATGGATAATCAACAAATACATAGGTTGCTTTGGAGCTAGTGTAGGTTTTAATTAATTGAGTCAATCATGTTTATGGCAACATTATGTTATAATGTGGTATATTTATTTTTTAGAGGTAATTTATGTGTCCATTAAAAGGAGTGTACCCTTTTAATGGATACATATAACAATATTTACACTAGATATAATCTGAAAGCTTATCACTAAAATTTATATTTTTAAAACCCTTGTTTTATGTTGATCACTATTTTGCAGCTGCCTGCTTTAAACAGTGTGATACAATTTAAAAATAATGACATTCACAGTGCTTTTTGTCACAGAATGGGACTTCTTAGCACTATAAACAAGTCATTATTTCCCACTGCACTAATCAGGATTTAATTCTGTGACTCCCTGATCACACACGAAGACATCTGCAGTGATCACCATCGCCACTGAGGTTTCATAAGGTAAAAGATTTTATTTCACTTTGATTAGTTTTACTTGCATTGGTTTTTCATTTGAGGGGTGTGTTTTTTATATGCAGTTTCACAAAAGTGAAAAAATACTGTAAAATGCTGAATGTTTTCTTCTTTTTAGCCATGTCTTTCACACTCACTTACCCTCTGAGTCCTCACACTTTTTTATGGACTTTAACTTCTGCCTGTAAATGACAACAGCCCAGAAACGTGCCTTTCGCTCTTACAGCCCATCTCAATTTACTTGTAATTGCAGAACCATTTTTCCTTCTGCCTGGCAAAACATCCACAGCCCCTCAGTGGTGCGCGCCCTACTGTTTGAAGACCGCTGCTCTAAAAGTGTTTGCATGATAAAAAGTTTACCTTGCTAGACCAATGTTGCCCATTTATCTGCAACTGTTTGTGCATCACGTTTCGTTGAAAAGAAACATTGGGGTTGTCCAAAGAGGGGAAGGAGCTCCACTGACTCCAATGATGACGTGGGTGAGGGAATAACGGAGGTGCAAATCTTTCCCTCAAAACATGTTTTTGCAGCATCCACAGATACATGTGAAGTACTATCATGATATCCACCATTTTGTGCTGGGCTGGGTCATATCCAAGAATCTACTGCTACAAGAAAGAAATATGTAGTAGGGAATAAGTGGATTGGGTTACCCTACCCTGTCCCAAAGATCATATCCTGGCCTCAAATATAAAACAAATACAAATTGGCTTGTAAGATCCACTTTCCCAAATGCGACCCACGGACACTGTAGAAATGCTCCAACCATGTGGGTCTAAGTATTCAAGGTCACCACCAAGTTACACTTGGGACAACAGGGACTGGGTGCACAGCGTGTGCAGTTTTTGGAGGTCAACAGCGAGGCTGTGTGCCCTGCGTGGGTCACAGGCCAAGCTTACTTCTCAACTCACCCTCATATGGATGGTTTCTTCCTCCTCTGACTCATTTTCACTTTCCGAACAAGCACAATGTCTCCCATAGATTTTAATGGCTCCACCCAACCTCGGACCTTCTTGCCGCCAATGATTTTGATCAATTTGCACTTCAAAACAACTAAGGGCCTGATTTAAGAAAAGTGGCGCACAATGGCAATAGTTAGGGAACTAGCGTCAAAAATGTTGATGCTAGTTCAGAGCTTTGCAGGATTAGCGTAAACATTTTTGACACTAATTCTGCAAAGCCCATTGAGGCCCACTGTAAAAAATGTTGTGCCTCCTTTTAACGCTTGCTCTGAGCAGGTGTTAAAAGTGCTGAATAAAATAACGCAAAGAAATCTCTTAGATTTCTTTGCACCATTTTTCGACCCCCCCTAACGAGGGAACGCCCCTTAACATATAATATTATTATATATATTAGGCATAATGTAGTGCAAGGGGTTACAACGTGGCGCAATGCATGTATTGCGCCACTTTATACATTTGGTGCTGCGATTTTGGCCAGTTGTCACAGGGGTTACGCACTGATGTCCTGCTCTCATGACATGTCATGGAAACCTGCTGATGTCATGACTTGCAGCTGAAGGCATGACTAGTACATTCAGGGGCCATATTATATATTGTGACCAGGGGTGCAATAGGCATGAGCGCCCACGTTGTGCACCCACGGGACATGATAGTACTACAGAAGGGGCCG
The DNA here is from genome assembly GCF_031143425.1 of Pleurodeles waltl. NCBI lineage: Eukaryota > Metazoa > Chordata > Amphibia > Caudata > Salamandridae > Pleurodeles > Pleurodeles waltl. Next base: position 960,053,985 of record NC_090443.1, read on the forward strand.
TAGATGCTTGTGCGCCCCCTTCCGTAATACTGATAGTGCTGGCACACATGTAGCACCAGCGCTATTGTGAGAGGGGGTGCCCTCATTTAAGGGAATCACTTTGCCTCTGTGCCTGTGCCCTTAAGAGGCATGTTGAAAGTGTGCCACATAAACGTGGCACACTTTCAGTGTGTCTCCAAAAGGTAGCCCTGTGGAGTAGTGGACGAGGGTCCTGTGGACACCCCAGACATCCCCCTGCAGGTGGGAGCAGTCACTCACTGAACCTGCCTGCAAGGGGATCTCTCTCCCCTCTTCAGAGTGCAGGTGGCATGCTGCCTGTACGGTGAAACGTGGAGTGGCTTTGAAGTAGCCACTCCGAATCTCACTTGAATGCGCCGCTCCCAGGGCAGCACCAGTTCATGGCTGCCATGGGGGCAGTACATTCCTTCTAATAACGTGCACAGTCAATGTTTGCCACCCCGGCACCCCTTTTGAAAGGTGCGCCATGGCACAAACAGGAAAAGTGTGTTTTATACACAATACGGCCCCTGGTATAACAGGAGCTAGCCAGAGTGCACACAGCCCACAGAAGAGCCCTGCTTTGGACAGGGGGCAAAGCACATCTTTAAAAACACACAGAACAACAAAAAAACACACAGAAATAACTTTTTTAAAAGGACGTTATGGTTAGTTACTCAGAGAAGAAAAATAACGTGCTATTAATAAACAAATTGAATTCTCATAAAAATCCTAGGTTGAAGAAATGTTATGGTAATGTCTAAAAATTATGGAAATGTATGCAACAAAAATTCACCCAGTGAACTGCTTATGAACTCACAAATGAATTGACACCACCAATGCCATCACAGCTAACATCACATACCATACAGTTCACAAGCAAAGCACAACTATTTGCACAAGTTTAATGTTGCAGTTTAATTAGAGCATTTGGCAGATTTGCGATTGGGTGAGGCCAGACTTGGCACCTAGCCTGCGTGTCTGGGCAGAGGCCCGTTTCTGTAGGGGAGGAATGCTTGACCCCAGAGCTCACCTCTGGTTTTGTATGTCGGTACCCCTAGAGGGTGAAATACTGCAAGCTCCACTTACTAACAGTGTGCCCTGGAAAGATGTTTATTAAAGATCCAAGACTGGAATCCAAAATATGTATTTACGTTTTCTTTTTTAACGAATTAGGTTTCATGTTATGTTTTACTTTTTGGATCTTGAGGGCAACATTTTCCTGACTAGCTATTTTTCGATCAAAGCCTACCAGACAGTGCAGCTGCCTCGTTTGCTGAATACATCTTGGGGTAATTTGGAAAGCGTCCCTGGGAATGCATTACGCCCATTGCTCAGCATTGGCTTTGTGGTTTGTAAGTCAAAGTTGCTTGCTTTCTATTTGCTTCTATTGCTTATTTATTGTACGCTGTACAGCTTGAGTTAGGCCATCCTATAAAGCATCAGCATTTTATCAGGGCTCCTTGTATTCTTCCACAAAAGCGTCCACAAGTGCTCTCTAGTAAAGAGGCCTTTACATTTTGTTCTTATCTTGTCACCTTTGCTGTGAGGTCAAAAGTAAGGCTGTCTTCTGAGGGAGCTTTGTGTTTACTTTTTTTTCTCTGACTTCAGAGTGGGAGGATTTATGTGACAGTTCTGCTGGGTAGCCATGTGAGAGAAAGGGCTGTAAAATGTTATTTTTTCTAGCACACAACAAAATTTAAATGTCTGTAAATTAGCTATGCAAATATTTCAGAATATATCGGAATTAAGAAAGCACAAAAAGAGCACTTTTTTTTGTAATTCCAAAGTATGCTGGAAACAAATATTTTAAGACATCATAACAAATGAATACAGTTTGTGATGCCATTTCCCCGCATTATTGTATGTGCGCTGTTCAGTTTTATCAGTAAAACTGTAAGTCTGTGCCCATGTAATGACCATTTCAGTTGAAAAATCTGCTGTCTGTAGTGGCGGTGCGCTAACACACCATGCATACTCCACTCTATGCAACTCCACTCTATGACACTGTATTCCACCCCACACCTGTACAATCTACAACACAGTACTCCATGACACACTATGACACTCCACTCCCCTCTCCGCTATGCAACTCCACTCTACGCCACAACATTCCATGCATCTCTACATCACTCAACTCTATGACACTCTACTCCATTCTACTCTATGTCACTTACTCTACTCCACTCTATGCCTCTCTACTCTAATGTACTCAATGCCACTCTACTCTATGTCACTCCACCCTACACCACTCAACCTTATGCCACTTCAGTCTAGGTCACTCTACTCTACACGACTCCTCTCAACAGCACTCCACTCTACTCCTCTCCTGTCCACTCCATGCGACTCCATTCTAATCCATCCCATCTACGACTCTCTACTCCACTCTACCCCATTTTATGATACTGTACACCACTTCACTCTAGGACACTCCACTCTAGGACACTCCGCTCTACGACACTCCACTCTACGACACTCTATGCTACTTTACTGCACTCTATGCCTCTTCATGCTATGCCACCCCACTCTATGATACTTTACTCCACTCTACGCTACACCACTTCACTCTACTTCACTCCACTCTACGACACTCCACTCCATGCCCCTACCTTCTTTGCCCCTCCAGACTATGATACAACCTTCTACTTGACTCTACTCCACAACACTCTACTCCACTCCACTCTACGATACCCCACTCCATTCTACGCCACTCTATGACCCTCCATTGTACAACCCTCCACTCTACAATCCTCCACAACTCTCTGACACTCTACAACACTCTATGACAATCTGCAACACTCCACATCACTCCAAGAGTGGGTTGGAACTTAAAGGAGTTAAAGGGCTAAAGCCAGACGGTAAAATCTTTGAAGAGGACAAACATGGGTTGTGTATCTGATCTGGTGACGAATGCCCCAGACCAATTTGGCTATAGGAGAGGGCAGAAACATGTTGGCCATATAGATTTGGACGAAACCTTGAACCATTACATTCAGGATTGTCTCAATTGTTTTTAATCTTACCAACAAACACCGTTATTAAAGGATTAAAGGATTAAGTTATACAGGTGATTTGTGAGGTAATTTTAGCCTATATTCCCTTTCAACTGGATCCCCGCCCTCTCCAGAAAGATTAATATACGTTGTTTTAAGGATACTAGGATTACCATAGTATACTCACCACACACACACACATAGCCCTCAGAGCCCACATTTAGTGAGCCTGAAGGCTTTTGAAAATACCCAAAATGGGTAGGGTTGGCACTGGGAACTTTTATCAGTTCCTAGCCCATGGCAAGCATAAATGTGGCACCTCGAGACATACACCTGAACCCGAGGGACAACAGATGAGGACCGGACCTGCTGTCTGACCTGAAAGGAGCCCTACAGTACTGGACATGCACCCTTTTGTGTCCAGGACAAAGAAGTGGACTCCAAAAGTCATAAGCAAGATCTCCTGTTCAAGCTACAGGGATACAAGCTACCAGAGGGTATTGCTGCAACGGCCCCATTGATCAATGGCAACTGGAGCCAGGCTGGACCCTGACTAACACCTTGTGAGAGTCTGAATATCACCACAGAAGTCCTGGGAGGATTTAGAAGTGTACTCTTGTGGTGGAATTGGAAAAAAGGACTAAAGTTAGAACGTAAAATCTTTGAAGAGAACGAACATGGTTAGTGTACCTGAGCCGTGCTCCATCACAGTCAGTGTTAAATTGTGCCCATGTCCCGGTCTACCGCAATCATTGACTATAATTGCGCATGTGTGTGCTGTAGTATGGAAATCCATTTTGAATTCTATAACAAACTCTGTGGGGCTTGAGAACTCCAATGCTCACAACTCAGCACAAGTAGGAAGAGTTGATAAAGATGGGGCCCTGGCAATAGTGCTATCTAGTGTGTTTTCGAGTCCCATAGCACAGAAAGTGTAATGGACTCTATAGGACTTGAGAACTCCATTGCCCTAAATTCGGCAAAAGCAGGAGGATGTGGAGAGGAGGCCCTGTCTGCAGCGCTGTTTAGTGTATCTTCAAATCCTACAGCGCAGGGAGCATGTGGGGCGTTCCTGGGCTTGGCCTAGGTGAAGACGGGGCCAAGAACAGGCCTGTCTGTGCCCGTTCGCAGCCAGATTAGGCTGGGTGGGTCAGTCCCCTTCTGTTCACATTTTACTATTCTGGAAATTGGTTAAGAGTAAAATGTGTGGAGGGCGACCCACTGAGGTAAGGCATACAACTATCACAGTGATTTTTGAATCGTGCAGCGGGAGTAATATTTAAAGAAATCTAAACCATAGAAAGATGTCTTTCCCTTTCTAGGGAAGCTTCTGCTTTTCCCCTTTGTTTGTCCCATGCCTCCAAATGGCATAAAACAATCACTGCGGATGCTCAAGTCCACTCTAATCCAAATGATTCAGCCAATGTGCCTGTGATGTTGCTGCTGCCTGAAAGGCCTCAGTCACCTCTCAGTCTAACTCTGTCCACCCCAGGACCAGCAGAAAAGCAAATGAAAAAACTACCCAAAATTTGTAGTGGGAAGACACAGGAAAAATGTCAAGTGTGGCAAATTTGCCCCCATCATGCACGTATCTTTTGATATAAAATAACTCACAGAGATATGTGATAAATTTAAATCCGTCTTCGACGTTTGTTTGACCGTCTGGGAGCACTGATAATGTGAGGATAGGGGCCAAGGTGTAGATGCACTGTCCAGCCTCCAAGGACAATCTCCAGTTGCCCCAAAGTCCTTACTCCCACCACCAGTCAAGCCAGTGGAAACCTCCTTGCTGCTCTTTCCAGCTCAGGACATCTGGGGGAGGGGGCACGTCCTAGACTGCTGTTCGAATTTGGAATTCCAACATTCCTTGGGGTGAGCAAGCATCCCTGGCAGAGGTAGGCAAAGAGGTTGTGTTAATTCAGGAGCTGCCCACACTATACATCTACTGTCAGCTATGTGCCCCTATGTCTTTGTTTTGGCAGATATGCCACATTTAGCCCTGCAGGTAATTGAAACTTGTGATCAACTAATACATACAGTTTTTTTTATTAGCTAGTGAGAAATGGCAAGTTCAACAATACAAATAAAATTACATGTTAATGGTTCAGAGAGTATCTTGGGTTGGTCTGTTACCCAAGGACTTTGAAGGAGACTGTTATAGTTCATTTCAAAAGGTCTAAATTAGCGGGTCCACTTTTTGAATCCTCTAACATTGTTTTTCAACCCTATCTTCTATCAAACTTTTGCCGTTGGGTTATTTTTATAGACTTTGAACCCTGTACCCCAGGAACATTTTATACTTTCTTGTACGATCTATTCAACTAGTACCTTAGCCCCAGCGATGTATGCAACTCGGCTGCCCACTTCTGATTGCTTTTCGCTGCTTGCCGGCGTACCCCAGTATGAGTGACTGCATGACCCCAAATCCTGTACATCTGTGTTTTTTTACCAACCTTGGGAGCAGTATATGCATAATTAGGGAGTTTCCAAACTTAGGGGGTGATTCCAACCGCCCGCCAGGCGGGAACAATAACGCGGCCCCCATTCCAACATTCCCGCTGGGCCGGCGGGTGCTAACCATGTTAGCGCCCGCCGGCCCAGCGGGAATGAGGCCGCAACACAGGAGCCGGCTCCTAATGGAGCCGGCGGTGTTGCGGACGTGTGACGGGTGCAGTTGCACCCGTCGCGCTTTTCACTGTCTGCCATGCAGACAGTGAAAAGCAGGCCAGGGCCCTGTTAGGGGGCCCCTGCACTGCCCATGCCAGGACACCCCTAACCGCCAGCCTCTTCCTGGCGGTGTAAGCCGCCAGAAACAGGCTGGCGGTAAGGGGGTCATAATCCCCAGGGCAGCGCTGCTTGCAGCGCTGCCCTGGCGGATCATCACCGCCGGGGGAAAATCGGCAGGAAACCGCCGGCCCCGGCGGTGCGACCGCGGCTTTACCGCTGTGGTCAGAATAGGGAATGAAGCACCGCCAGCCTGTTGGCGGTGCTTCCGTCATTCTTGCCCTGGAGGTCCAAGACCGCCAGGGTCAGAATGACCCCCTTAATCCTCGTGAGTCTTGGGCATATCAACGAAAGTAGCAACAATCAATGACTCTTGAGGGGTAGTTCAACAGCAATATGCTATTTATTATTGGTCTAATGGTTTCTTTATTTATCATATTTAATTTTGTAAAATGATTTTGGTTATATCAAACACTGCCAGGGAATAGGATCAATGTGTACCATTCTCATAACTTGATTGTGTAAACATAAATCACTGTGATAAACAATCTATACCACCATCATATAGACATCTAATATAAAATATTAAATCCACCACACACTGTCCTTATATCCAAAGCTTTCATGGGTGACTGCCAGCACTTATTTAGTCCGCCCTGTTAGGTCTGTTTTTAAGGTAATATCTCACAAGTGATGTGGATTAGGCTGATAGTCTCCGGGTATTCCCATTTTTAGGGTCGAGCCTGCGTTGCATGCGCTTGCGAATGCGTAACGAAGCGAGACGCTTTAGTATATAGAAAAGGGCTCGGAGCGCTGTCAACTTCACGTCAGTGTTTTTTATTGGTTCGTGGGCTTGCTTAATAAAATCTGTTTGCTTTCATTAGTCAAAGGCACGCATACGTCATGCCTTTTCCGGTGGCTAGCCCTCCTCGAGCGCAGCGACCAAGTACAGAAAACATGCGAGGCTCGCTGTTTTCCATCGGGCTCGTGGACTTCTTTTTCTCTAATTGTTTACGAGCGCGATCTCGCTTGGCAGAAGTCGAGCGCTTTACATAGTTAATTTCACTTTTCGGGTTACGTACATAAATGCACTTTTGCCCGATAGGTGAAAAGTCGGGTTAGGAGTTTACAACGCGATCAGCTCTAACATGAGCAAACGCGAGACCCGTTGCATTGTAAATGCTTGTGTGTGTTTGTTTCGTACTCATGGAGGCTGTCAGCTCGTTGTTGTTTGAGGGAAGAGGTCTTGGAGGCGGAAAGAGAATGGTAATCCCATTAAACTGGATTCTGGATACTCCAGACCGCTTGCTTCTATTTTTCATTGTAGAGCGCTATAAAACCTTGTTTAGGTGGAGTTTGCGCTGTCAGGCAAAATATTTATAAATAAATAAATCCTCTCAGGGGAATTATACTGGGATTTTAAAACAGAAGGACACAGTCGCTGGATGAGAACAAGCCCAACAGGTATTTCTTCAGACAAATGTTGATGTTATTTAAAGGTTTAGTGACAGCTCCATGATAAATTTCACAGAAACACATTTATTGTTCTTGTGTGAATATCATCTGGGTGGTTTGCCAGCAAACAGATGCAGAAACAGCTCTCAAGCAGCATATTGAGAAAGTTATTTGCTTTTGTGACTCTCGACTTAAAGCACATGGCTCTTCGTTTAGGCCCTGTGTCCAAAAGCGAGTTGCAGGTGATCAATCACGTGTCAGGAAGTGTTCTGCTTTTCTCTAGATTTGTTTGCGCCTGTGTGTGCTTTAGAGTTCATAACAAGAGTCGCTCTAACAGTCCGAGCAGCGACATATTGCATCAAAGTTCTGCGTTGATGAAGTTCTGTCCCAGAGATGATGTTGTCGCTATGGACAGCTCCATCTGAATACAAAACAGTGCTCTGCTTTCACTCATTGTTGCTGTTTTTGTTGGTTGCAGAATATTTTACTCAGTTTTTTCGGTGAATTACTTGAAAGGATACTACATATCGTAAACCTTGGAAAAAAATGTCGTGAGTAATATTTTTCAAGTATTTTCTAAGTAAACATGCATATTTTAGGCAGCTGAGTCTCTTCATTGACATTTGCGCAGCACTTGGAACCACTGTGTTTTGTCACACGCATTTGGTTTGTATTGTGCAGTTTTTCCCTTTTCCATTCCTTCTTAACGTATTATGCATTTCGAGAAACATGTGGCCATGTGCAGGGCACAAGTTCCTATCCCAGCATGTCCACCTCCAACTTCCATCCTTGCTCAGTTGGTAAATTGAATACCATTAAATCTGACACGAGTGATTTGTGTCAGCGTCTTGAAACAGCAGGTCACTCAGTGCTCGACGAATGGGATGTAAATAGGAAGGGAAATTCAGATTTGAGTGTTATTGGTGAATTTTGTTTTTGGTTAAAGTGTGAAAGTTGGTATCTCGCTGTCTCAGTTTTGGTAAATTGTAAAAATTAAAAAATACATTTCCATGTTTTTCAGTTTCTCTGGTGTCAATAGTATGGGTTCATCATGCTTCTTCAAGAACAAGCTCTACGTGGAAATAACGTGTAGGTTCCCCAAACGAGCATGCTCCAGAAGCTATTTAAAATACAAGTCTAACGTTTGTTTTAAGATCTAGAATTTGTGTGATAGTTTGCAGATCATGAGGAAATGCTCAGACACTCTCATGCAGAAGTCTGCTGGGGTAAAACATTCTTTTTTGTGGGCTAAGCAGTCATGTAGTATTGCTGTAGTTATAGGTCCAATCGAAGTCCAAAGATATTTGTCATTCCCTGATTGACCATCACCATATTATTAGTATATAACATGCTAAAGTCATTTGCAATCTGTCACATAAGGAATAGATTTAACATTTGTCTTCATTGCAATAGGCGTGCTAGCCCTAAAAAATTGTAATGCACAATCCCCTCTCCCTCTAGAGGCTAAATATACGGTTACACTTTCTGCCATTTTCTTTTCATGTGGTGATGCCCTCTAGAGGCTAACTATATGGTGACACAGCCTTGTTTCTTACAAACGCTATTTTCATTGTGGTGTCCTAAAGGGGCTGTTCTGAGCATACTGGGCTAATGCCAAAAGTTTATTTCTGATAAAGGTTTTTATTGCGTTTATATGATAATTGTATGTGTTTTATTAATCTCTCCTTATTACAATTCTCATGATTCAAACTAACTTAACATCCTTATTACTCCATGGATGTTTGAACACTCTTGAAATGTTTGGGTGGCCCTTCTAGTTTATTTCTCTTGTTACTCCTCAATTGCTGTTTTATGTCTTTTCTGGGGGGAATTCTGTTAGGCAGACAGCAACTCTGATGGTGGGATGGTGGAAGTGGTATTCTATTGGAATTACCAAGGCAAATTTAAATTAAGATGCTAAATGGCAACATTTTTATTTTTGGCTGCGGATAGAAGAAGGTAAATGGAAGTGCTTTAGTTATATGCAGGGCCACTGGAATTATGAGGCAGGGTTGACCAATTTATGTGGCAGTAAAAGTGCAGTTATACATTTACAACACCAATAGCTGTAACTCAAGCAAATGCGAGAACCATTGTATTGCAAATGCTTGTTTAATTTGTTGTGGACTCCCTGTAGAGAAAATGCTGATGCGTTTCGGCCTATTTATTCTCGGTCTCTTCAGGACTATATAAGGGGTGTGTATCATTTACCTAAAGAAAATAAACACAAAACAACCCAATTTCATTATGGGTCCAGGTTAAAAAAAACTTTAATCCACCTTGTGCTCACAGTTATACTGCATGTGTGACAAGTCAGGCTTGGTGCTGAAAGAAGCAAATATTTCAGGAATAAAGATAAAAATCAACAAGGACAAGAGCATCTTTGCATGCTTTTAAACTGCTGTTTTAAATCGAGTGAAGCGTAGTGATCATGGTGCAGGTGTCCAGGCTCTGTTACTGGGTAATAGAAACCTCTACTGATGCCCAGGGACCTCTAAATACTTCTAGAGAAAGAGGGTGAATCACTCATCTGTGGTTATTGAGACAAGTAGTGCACCAGTGCACCAAGACATATCCCCTGTTAGTGCCACCATAGATAAGCAAGACAAGCCATATGTCTAAATGTAATTACTGATACCTCTACAGCTGCTTCACTGTGTGTATCGGAGTGGTCTTGGTAGAGAAAACTCCATGGGGCATATTTATAAGCCCCTAGTGCCACCTTGCGCCACATTTGCGGCATTTATTTTGACGCAAATGTGGCGCTCAGGTGGCATTTCCCATGCGCCATATTTACAAAGTGGCACAATGAGTGCGTTGCACCACTTTGTAACCCCTTGCGCCACATTATGCCTGCACCAAGCATAATGTATGCAAGGGGGGTGTCCGGTGCTGAGGGGAGGGGGTGTAAAAATGGCGCAAAGGAATCTATGTGACAATCCTGCTGAGTACCCATGTAACACGAGAAGGGGTGTTCTGTCTAATTCTTGCTAATCTGGGCCGATTTTTTCAGGATGACATTTTTAAAAACAGCGGATGTGTTGCAATGATGATGTCCTATTATGGGAACCATGAGACCTATATACTTCATTTTGGTGTCAAATCATAGGTTTTGGGGGTCAAGTAATCTTATAGAGACAGAAAATAACTCCTCAGGGCAACTCTTCTGCCATTTTTAAAAATGGTGGCTCTATAATGAGGTGTTTTAGCCATCATAATTTATTTTAATTTTGTTTTTTTCAATTTTTCCGTTGATTCAAATTCGTAAACATGAGCGAAGCAGGTGGTAGCAGAGGATCTTTACATACTGATAGAGTGTTTCTAACTCCAAAATCTGGGGAGTTCGTCAACAAAGAAAAATGTATCATATGCCAAACTAATCCGAAAGAAAAGCTAACATCAACTGCAGCTGGACAGAAGAGAGTTCGAGATGCTCCAAAAATATGGCAAGGCAAAGTTCACAAAAGATTGAAACTGATGAGTGAAGAGGATTAAGTATTTTATCATTGAAACAAGTGCCTCAAGTTGTATACAATGGAAAAAAAGCCTGGAAATAATTTGTCAAAAAATAGCAGAAACCAGTGAATCACATCAAAAATTGGAGTCTTCTGAGAAAGCGACAACAACCAAACCCAATACCAACCACTTAGAAGATCGATGGCTACCCCTTGTCCACCTTCAACAACTGATAAGAAAGCAGAGTACCCTCAATGTGTTATCTGTGGTTTAGCCAGAACAAGGGCCAATGGGACTTACAAATGGACAAAGTACAGAGTATGTGAGTCTCAAAGGTAAAACGTTTTTATCTGCAGCTAGTTTCTTCCAAGATTAGGTTTTCAGCAGAGTAGCTGATCTAAACAGTGAGATGAATGTATTTGCAGCAGATTTACATGCCTACCTGAACTGCATGCATACATACATTTGAAAATATGAATGTACAAGGAGCTCCCAGGAGCAACGTAACCAAGAGCCTTCAATTAAGTTTGTACTCTTTGAAAAAATAAATTCAGTTTTAAAGCCACTCTTGGGTGCTGGATATGGGTTCACACACAGTGAGATCAGAGAAATAATGGTCAACCTTGATGAAACTGTATTGATCCATAATAATGAAATTAAGATTTTTCTGGTGAGAATGTACAATGACAGAATTTGTCAGTCTAACATAAAGAATGAGCCACTTAGGTCTTCTCGGCTGATTTGACGGCTGAAGTTCTTGCTGCCAAATAAGATCACAGGATGCAGTAAAATCTGCAGGAACCATTTAAAGAAATGTCCTGAAAGATTTAGATTTTGGACTTAATGACAAATTTTGGGATACCCCAGAGCTCTGCAAATTGTGGGAGTCAACAAGAATGCCTGATGTCTTCTTAACATTTTTTTACATCATTGTTTAATATCAGCACAGCCAATCTGTTACAAACTAAAGTTCTTGAGTTCGGAACAGACAGGCTTATGCTGTGCAAATGTACTGCCTTTTACAAATCATGTTTTATGAATGACATCACGGGAAAACAAAAGCTCCACTACACATGATGACTGCCCACGCAATCTATGACAAGTGCAAAAGTAGAGAGCTAATCACTTCAATGAATAGGACTGGTGTATCAACAAGTTATAATGACATAGTACTGAGCAGGAACTTGTTAGCAGCTCACGCTGTAAAATATTGTGAATCTGACAGCACACCATTTCCAAGTCACAGGATTTACAGTTTCTGTTCTTTATCATTTTGATGTTGAAGACAGCTCTTCTTTGGCTGGAACATCCATCACACATGATACTGCCCTGGTGCTTTTTCAAGACTGTACCAATAAAGAAGCTGCTGGAAAATAAGCAGTGCCGGCTGTAGGCGTAAACAAACAAAGCTGCAAACTTATATCCAAACTGCGCTGCCAACATGTGCAAAATCACTACAAGCACTCAACACGTCCCAGTCTACCAGAAAGTTTCAAAGTGGCTGAGGACATGGATCTTCAGCTACCTGATAGTGTAGCCTGCAGAGTTGATTTAACTAAATTTATAATATCGATAATTCAGTACGGACTGAAGGATGAAGAAAAGCCTCCATGGGCTATAATTCATGCTCTTATCTCCCAGAATACCGTTCCACTGAAGAAGGTTGGGTTTTTACCAGTAATACCATATCCAGTCACAAACTATGCAACAATATATACAGCTCGAAAACTTTTCCAAAATGTGCATGCTCAGATTGAAGCCTATCCTGCCATTTTCTATGATGAAGGTGTTATACATTATAGTAGCTGACATTTGTATGAGCAATCCAGTAGAATTTGATGACAATGCACTTAGTGAGGCTGAAATCTTTGGAAGCAAAACTGTCCAGTCAGTATTGAGAGGAACTCATTATGTTTGTTTGTTACAAGGTATGGTCATCATATCTAAGGCTACAGAAACATTGTGTTGGAATGCTTTCTGGGACAAGAATGACAAATTAGGTTTTCCATACCTTATCTCAGAAATGAACAAGGCTCAGGGTGCACTTCATTAAAAAGACATAATGCATAGCTAGGCAATGTTCAACACACTCAGTTCAAAATCAGAAAACCTGAAAACCAAGTTTGTAGAGTTTGTCAAAGAATGTGAATGAAAATCAGAACTTTGCAAGTACTAGGGGAATGTTTTACACATGACAGCTCTAGTGAAAAACTTGGTACATGCTGATCCGTAAGGTAATTAGGAGCTGCATGTGAATACTGTGGAGTCTCTGATTACTGTGTTTCACAAATTTGATTGCATAAACTACCTGAGATGTGGGTCCTGGTATTTTGAAAGAGTGAAGAAGCTGGAGGTGGAAAACCATACCTCTGTGGAAATTTCATCTAAAGACATTTTGGCGGTTATTATGACCTTGGCCACCCTGCCCCGCCACGCCTGCGGTCACGGTCAGACCGCCAACAGTGTGGCGGTGCAGGACCACCAAATTATGACAGCGCTAGTGAACTTGCTGCAACGCAGCCAGTTCACCACCTGTACTGCAAGGTGGGTGGGACCGCTTGGCCGAAGGCTGACCATCTTCGACCTGGAGGGCAACCTAACAACACCTAACACCACCAGCGGTATTGTGAGTATCCTTACCGCCAGGAATTCCGTGGCGGCAGCCCCGCTATGAAATCCCTGGCAGTAAGGATACTGGCAACATGAATACTCATTCCTGTCACCACAACAGGACTCCCCAATCCCTCCCCCCTCCATGTAGGAGCCCCCACCCCTTGATCCCATCAGAAGCCCCCACCACCTCCAAGCAGTGATGCCCCCGATTCCCGTTCTGAACCCCCGCTCCCCATATCCACGCATGCACACACCACACTTACATGCATACATGCACACATCCATGCTCACTCATTCACACACACATGCACACATGGCCACGACAGTCCCCCAACCCCCGCATAAAGGCAGTCACACAAGCACACAGACACTTGCACACATGCCGTTCACAATGTTGTAGTACGGCGGGCGGTGTTGTGGTGATATGGTGGCGGCGACGGAGCAAGCTCCACTAGACCGCCGACTTTCAGTATGGCTACTGCCGGCTTCCCTGCCAAATACGTAATGGCGGAGAGCAGCCAGCACACTGGCGCTCATGTGGTGGGTGTGACTTTTGGCAGTCTACGAAATAGACCGCGGAAGTCATAATGAGGGCCTTTGTGGGAAAGACAGAGAGGGAAGGTTCAATGCTGTGGCTCCAGAGATGAAAGTGGAACAGACGATCCAGAGATCACGGAAAAGCTTCAAGGGCATTGTTGGTCAGACACGTAAAAGTGAATATGTTGCTCAACCGCAGCTAGTTTACCAAGAAGCCCTTTCTATTTGCAATGTTTTGAGAGAGATGACAAATTAAAAATTGATGGACCATTATGAAACTGTTCCTCACCATGAACTTGAGGGAAAGAGAGGGGAGCATTTTAATAAACAAGTTGACAGCCTTCTTAATTTCATACAGCAGCAAGGAAACCCCTATGAAATGACTGGGCTAAGTGCAGGTGTTAAAAAGAGGCTCCCATTGTGTTTCTACGGGCCTCTGGGTGCTTTACAGGATTAGCATTAATATTTTTGATGCTAGTCTTGCAAAGCACCAGACTAGTGTAAAACATTATGACGCTAGTCCCCCTGACTACTGCCATGGTGCGCCGTATTTTAAATATGGTGCACACATGGTGGCGTTAGTGGGGCGCTAAGGGGTGCAAGAAAAGTGGCGCTGCACTAGCTGCAGTACCACTTTCCATAAATCTGGGCCTTTACTTGATGCTGCAACCAAACCACTGTAGCACAAACACATACAGGAGCTCGAAAAAAACCTTTCACCTGAAGAATTTCAATTCAAAAAGGTGTCCTCATTGAAAACTGCTGTTGTTGTGGACTGTATATCACAATTGTGAATGGCCAAGATTTCATCCATGCAAAACTTTGGAGAGGTTGTTCAGACTGTTCTACATATATCAAAGTCAGTGTGCACCTTGCAAGAACTGCACAATGTCTTTGGCAGTTATCTTGCACTATCTGTCAAAGAATGTGAGAGAATCAGACAAATGTCTACAAGTGGAACAACTGACCTTGCCTGCATCAAAATTTTGACACCTATACCTGTGCAACATGATAAATTCTGGTCATCAACATTAAACAAGATGAACTTGGAAATGCTAACTCGCCAAAACATTGCTAATGTTTCAGTGAACACTGAATTTCCAATAATTTCAAGTGAAATGATTGTCAATGAGGAGTTGGTGCTTGCAGAGATATATTCAAAAGGAACGGGTTATATTGTTCAAGGACTGCACAGCAAATTGGAGGAAACTGACCTTCGTGTTTGAGAAGGTTCCAATTGAGTCATTATACTGCCAAATACCACGTTATTATTGTGATACCTAGATTTGTTGCAATGTTTATAAATCAAGGATTGCCAGAGTTATGGATCCGTTATAGAACAGGCAAGAAAAGGCCCTTAATCCTGTTTCACATTCTGTACAAGAAACTTGACCCAGTGATGCCCAATGTTCTTATCAAGGCACATGTTCTTACGACTGATGATAGTATGAGCAAATTGGAACTAAGCTTGGAGCTTTAACTGCTGAACCTGTGAAGCTTCTAAAAGGATTAGCTGAGACAGAAGAAGAATGTGACTTTAAAGACATAGAAAAGTACCTTGTGCATGTGTGGAAAACGAGTTCTGACTGTCACACATTTGACGATCTTCAGCACAATGAGTTCAAGAGATCGGTCCCGCTACGTAACCTTCCACCTACATCATATCCTGTGCGTGAACACAAGAAAAGAGCATTCTACTTGATCAGAAGATGAGCAGATGTTTTGGATCATGCATATGTGTGGGAATTTGGTTTGGAAGATATTGATGGGGTGCTAAAACCTTCAAAAAATTCTAAAGCCTTTAGCCACAGAATTTACATGTACATGCAAAACCTGTGGAACAAAAAGAAGTCCCTGTTGATATGCTCTTCTCGGATGTTCAGCAGTCTGCACATGTACCACAAGCATTTGCTGAAACTAATAAAGTGAACTATCAAAACGTGTCTAAAACAGGAGTGATATACATTATTCTTTTCATATTCAGATCATAAACATTGGTTGGTGTATACACAAAAGGATAAAAAAACATTATTATTTGTTTCATCTCTATATGTCTTTTCTTCCTTTATTATAGCCGCCATTTTGGAAAATGGCAGAAAGGTTGCTCTCAGGAGTTATGTTCTGTCTCCATAAGAGTGGTCTCAGGAGTTATTTTCTGTCTCCATCAGACCTTTGATCCACAAAATCTATGTTTTGACACCAAAATGAAGTATATAGCTCTCATGGTTCCTGAAACATTACATCGTCACTGCAACATACCCACCATTTTTTAAAATGTTGTCCAGAAAAATTGGTCCCAGATCAGCAATGTCCACCCAAGCAAAATTACTTCTCTAATGATCCATAAACACAGAACAAAAATGAAAATCTCTGGACAACAATTTTTTACGGAGGTATATCAGGGGGCCTTAATTATATATGCCCTTCCACTCTGTGCCACACCACTCCATTCTATGACACTCCACTTCACTCTACGACATGCAACTCCACTCTACGCCCCTTCACTCTAAGACACACTGTGCCATGCCACTCGACTCCACGCCACTCCAATCTTTGAAACTCACTCCATGACACAACACTCCACACCCCTCCAATCCACACTACTTACCCCACTCCACTGCTCTCCAATCTGTCCCACTCCACTCCAGTGTACCATCATCTACAGATTCCACTTCATTACAATCTACCCCAATCTACACCACTCCAATCTACCTCACTCCACTCCACCCAGTCTACTTCACTCCACTTTACCCCACTCTACTGCCCTCTACTCACTCCACTCCAATATACCCACCTGACTCCACCCCACCACAATCTACCCCAATCCACCCCAATCCACTCCACTACAATCCAATCTATCCCCACTCCACTACAAACTACCTCACTCCAATCTACCCCACTCCACTCCAATCTTCCCACTCCATTCCATGCCAAACTACTCCACTCCAGTCCAATCTACCTCACTCCACTTAATCTAACCCAATCCCACTGCATTCTATCCAATTTCACCCCAATCTACAGCACTCCTCTCAACTCTACCACACTCTGCTCCTATCTACCCCAGTCTACCCTACTCCATTCCAATCTACTCCAATCTACCCCACTCCAATCCACCACAATCCACCCCACTCCAATGTACACCAATCCAACCCACTCCACTCCAGTCTACCTGAATCCACTCCAATCTACCCCACTACTGTCTACTCCACTCTAATCTACCTCATCCAATTTACCCCAATCCATTCCAATTTACAGCACTCCACTCCAAACACCACTACAATCTATCCTACTCCTCGCCACTCCATCCTACTCCACTCCACCACAATCTACCACAATTCAATCTAGCATAATCTGCCCTACTCCACTCCAATCTACCACACTCCACTCCAATCTACCCCACTCCACTCTACCACACTTCATTCCGTAGTCCATTCCACTCTACCCAAATCTACCCCACTCCACTCCAATCTACCGACTCCAATCTACCACAATCTACCCCACTCCACATGCCACTGAAATTTACCACACTCCACTCCAATCTAACCCACTCCAATCTACCCCTCCCCAATCAGCTCCACCCCAATCTACACCTATCTACTCCACTCCAATCTACCCTAATCTACCCCACTTCACCCCACTCCACCCCATGCAATGTACCCCACCCTACTCCATCCCACTCCAATCCACCCCACTCTACGACAATCTACCCCACTCCAAACTTCCTCACTCCAACATCCTCCTTCAATGTACCCCACTCCAATCCACCCCACACCATTCCAATTTACCCTACTCTAATTCACCCAATCTACCCCACCCTGCCCCACCCTAATCTATCCCACTACATTCCACTCCAGTCTACCCCCACTCCACTCTTCCCCAATCTATCTCCCTCCACTTCAAACTATCCAACCACCCCACTCTTCTCCAATCTACCCACTCCAATCTACCCCTCTCCACTCTACCCAATATATTACACTCCATTCCACTCTACACAATTTACCCAGCTCCTTCACTCTTAACTGCACGTCACTCAAACATACCTACTCCAGTCCAATCTAACCCACTCCACTACAATCTACCCTACGCCACTCCACCCCAAACTACCCAAGTCCAATGTACTCCACTCCAATCTAACCCATTCCACTGCAATCTACCCTAATTTATCCCACTCCATACTAACACAATTCTATTACTCTCACTCTAATCTACCCCACCCAATCCTGTTCCAATCTACCCTGCTGCACCCCAATCTACTCCACCATAATACACCCAAAGTAGCCCACTCCAATCTACCCCACTTTCCCAATTTACTCCTCTCCACTCCAATCTACTGCTCTCCACTCCAATCTACCCCCACTTCACTCCAATTGACTCCTCTCCTCTCCAATTCACCCTGTCCACTCCGATCTATCCCTCTCCACTCCAATCTACCCCTATCCAATCTACTCCTCTCCACTCCAATCTACTCATCTCCACCCAAATCTACCCCACTCCAGTCTACTCATCTCCTCTCCAATCTACCCCACTCCACTGTACTCAACTCATCCCCAGTCTACCCCATTGCACTAAAATCTAGCACAATATATCTCACTCCACTCTGCCCCAATATATTTCACTCCACTCTACCTCAATCTACCCCATTCCAATCCACCCCACTCCAATATACCCCACTCCACACCAATCGACCCCAATTTAATCTACACCACTTCCCCACTCCAATCTCCCTCATGTCACCCCACTCCACTCTACTCCAATGTACCCCATCCCATCCAAAGCTAACCCACACCACTCCAATCTACCCAGCACTACTCAAGTCTATCCCAATCTACCACACTCCACTGTACCTAAATCTTCCCCATTCCACTTCACTCCAATCTACCCCACTCCACTCAAATCTAACCCACTCCACCCCAATCTACCCCAATCTTGCCCACCCCACTACAATCTACTCATCTCCAATCTACTCTACACCACTTCACCCCAATCCACTGCAATCTAACCAACCCCACTCTACCCCACTCCAATCCAGTCTACCCCACTCCAGACTATCCCACTCCAATCATCCCTCTCCAGTCTACCCCACTGTTTTCTATCCAAAACAATTCCATTCTACTTACTCTAATCCACCCAATCTATCACACTCCACCCTAATCTGCCCCACTGCACTTCATTCTTTCCAAGTCTATCTCACTCACTCCAATCTTGACTCCACTCCAATATATCCAACTCCACTCCATCCCACCCCACTCCAATGTACCTCGCTCCACTCTACCCCAGTCTATCCACTCCAATCCACATAATATCCACTCTACCCCAACTTACCCACTCCAATTCACCCAATCTACCCTACTCCACTCTACTCCATTCTACCACACCGTGTTGTACTCTACCCAATCTACCCATTCCACTTCACTCCATACTACCACATGCCACACAAATCTACCACACTCCAGTCCATTCTAATTCATTTCACCCAATTCCACCCCACTCTAATCTACCTGACCCTACTCCACCCCAAACTAACCTGCTTCAATATACCCCATCCAATCTGCTCCACTTCGATCTACCCCAATCTACTGCACTCCAGTCTACTTCACTCCACTCCAATCAACGACACCCTGACCCAGTCTACCCAACCCTAACCCAATCTATCCCACTCCAATCGACCCCACTCCATCCCAATCTACCCCACACCACTCTACCCAACTCCACTCCAACCTACTCCACTCCACTGTACCCCACTCCACTCATATCTACCACAATCTACCCCACTCCTAGCTAACTCACTGCAATCTACCCCACTCCACCCTAATCTACTCCACTCCAATCTGCCCCACTCCACTCCAATCTACCCCAAACCAATCCAATTCACCCCACTCTAAAGTATCCCACTCCAGTCTTCCCCAATCTACCCCATTCCACTCCAATCTACCCAACATATTCCACTCCAATCACCCCACTCCACTCCATTCTGTGTCACTCTAATGTACCTCAAACTACTCTACTACACGAAGGTCTACCTCACGTTCATCTATCCCAATCTCCGCTGCTCCAATCAACCACACTCCAATCTAGCATGCTAGCCTAACCTACTTCCCCACTCTAATCTACCCCACTCCAATCTACCGCAACCCACCCCACTCTATTCTAGCCCACTCCACTACACTCTGTGTCAATCTATCCCACTCCCCTCTACTCTACTCACAATCTACCCTATTCCACTCTATACAGCCCACCTTACTCCAATCTGCCCCGCTCATGCCACCCACTAACCTTTAGCCATGCTGAACAGCAGCCACACTGGTGTACAACATCGATAAAACACAATAGCTTAGGCAAGACCTATTGGCTTTGCCAATGCTTGATTTTATGTGAGAGATCATGTGTTTGAAACATCTAATAGGGATGCCAGAGCAACCTATTGTATATTTTGTTGTTGTTGCACTATCTATGTAATATTATGGAATCCGCAGGACTCCTGATCCTCTCAGTCCCAGCCTCTATTGGTAGGGGGGGCTGTACGACAATTGATTATATTTTTGCTTCAAGGGACCAGCCAAATGTTGCATTACAGGACTTAATCAACCGAAACATCTTTAGCCATCTGTAATTCCTTAAAGCCTACACTAGCAACCCACATAAACTCCAATATCTTTGAGCCAAAGGGAGTCTTGCACGAACATTTCTTCTAAAAACTACAGGTAGTTTTGTGTGGAAAATTGTGGATCTTGGGTAACTTTTGAGTAGAACTGTGTAGGCACAATGGGTCATGTAAATCTGCCAACATTAATCTTCGGCTAGCCCTAAAATGGGTGCCACAGAACAGAGAAGAGGAAGCACTGTGTCGGAAAGTTCAAAAAGATGTTGACAAAATGGAAATTGGGTCTGTAAACGGAGGTTTGGGAAGAGTCGGTTGCTTCAGGTAAGCATAATGATCCTTATGCTTTTTGGAAGGCTGCCAATATTCATAGGCTTTCTACTGCCCCTGCCTGAGATTTGGCTCAGAACATCGGTCTGGATGAATAGGATGGACATTTTGGAAAGATCTATCTTCTTCTGGTAAAAAGGAGTGCAATGAGGTCCTGCTTTTATATCCCCTTAACAAAGTTTTTGAACTGGATGAGGTGGTAGCCATAACTTACAAGAGCCCTAGTAGTAAGGCACCAGGGGCCAGATGTAGCAAAGGGTTTTACCCATTCTATGTCTATGGGAAAATGTGTTCCTACATATGGCCCCAGGTCCAGATGGGGTCCATTTAGATTTATAGGGCTCTGGGCCCCGTTACTAACAAATGTTATGAACGCAGCATGTAATCATTGACTGGCACAATCCTGGCATTCTGCAATAATAGTACCATTTTTAAAAAATGGCAACCATAGGGATCCCTGATGTTACTGCCAAATATCCCTATTGAACCGAATTGTAAAAAATCGAGATAAGATCGAAACATAATTTCAGGAGTCCAGTTTGATTTTAGTACTGGCCTAGAGAAACTTGAGCACTGTCTGAAACTATATCTCCTCATATATAAATATACGCTGGCTAAACGCAACTCATCCTAAATGGCTTTCATGGATCTTTCTTGTGCATTCTACAGCATCAATAGAACCAAACTGTGGAAGTTCCTGTGTGATCTTGGTGTAGATGGAGGTTTGGTGAACTTTTTACATGCATTGCATTTTGACCTCTCAGCAACAGAACCAATTGAATTAAAGGGGAATGCACAAATTCCTTTGGATTAGGAGCCCGCCTGTTGCTCACCATTTGTTGGTTTGAGTGGTGCTCTTCTTTACAGCCTCGTAATTCGTCAAGGCTTGCCTGGCATCATTTCTGTTTCTCTGTGCAATCAAGCACTAATTGATTCAACATAATTAGTGCCCGTCCGCTGCTCCCGATGTGATTGAGGTACTATTTGTTCTTTTTAACTTCTAGTGCCCTGCAAACAGAAGGCTAGTGACTGGCAAAAACTTGCACAGCAAGCCAAACAAAACTGCAAAGTTTTATTTTTTAAAGCAAACTTTCTTTTATTTTGTTAAGCAGTCTTTTCTCAGTTTCCACTCATGTTTTCTTTTGTTTTTGCTTGTGGGAGGAGTTGTCAAAAGATGGCAATTAACTTGTTCTAAATATGCGAGACCTATCGCATTGCAAATGCTTGTTAGTGTCTATTAATGATCTCAAGATTGCTTTGTTGAAAGCAGGAATGGGTCACGGTGCTAAATGGGGGTGGAGTGGTGCGCGCACGGGTGAGGGGCCGGGGATGTTGGTGGGTGGAATTAATAAAAAAATGTAATAAATAAACTTACCTCTATCGTCGTCGCCGCTGCCGCCGACACCATCGCACTGCTCCTCTCCTGCACAACAGGCAGCAGGCACAGGCTTCCAGCCTGCCCTGCGGCCAAAACTGACAATGCTCAGAGCAGCTTTAGGATTGGCTGGGAGCACCCAAACACGGCGCTCCCAGGCAGATTGGGAGCCTGCGCATGCTCTCTCCAGCCCGGCAAGAGAGTGCCGGGATGGAGAGAGCCTAATGCGCATGTGTGTTTGGCCGGCCCAAGACAGCCGGCTGGCCAAACATACAAGTGCTCAGTGCATGTCACAGCCTGTGGCCCCACCCCTTTTACCAAAAAGCAATAATAAACCTAGTTTATTACAATAATAAACCTAGTTTATTATTGTTTTTGGTAAAAGGTTTGCAGCTGCTGATGCTGGCGGGGGGCGAAGCACCTCCACCGCAGTGGAGGAGCCGCGCCTGGTTGGAAGCAGTACAGGATATGCCATTGGTTAAAAACAGACCTGTGTCTGTATTCCTATATGCGGGATGAAGCAGTTATCTTGTCTAGAACCCCCAATGGTCTAAAGAAGTTATTTGGAAACTTTGTAGAATGTATTGCCCAGCTAAATTTAGAGACTACTTTTACTAAAACGTTGACCATGGTTTGTGACCTAGGAATGTGAAGTGTTGTTGTTACTCTGTTAGGAGTAAACGTTTCAAATGGACTCCTCACTTCTCATATTTGGAAATGACTTTTGATTCCAAGTGCACATGGGGTCCTTGTCTGGTCTCTAAGAAACAGTGTTTTGCACTGTGATTTTTTATTCTATTTAGCTGGCACTTTAGAGAAAAAAATTATCCCACTCATGGAAATTTATAAATGTAAATGTGTTTCAATGGTAATGTTTGGGGCTTGAATTTGTGGTTATCGTAAAATTAGCTCCTTACAGATGGAGGGAAATTGCGTATATCAGCATATTTTGGGCCTCTCAATGAGTAGATGAGTAGCTACTATTATGCAATCCATGAGGAACTGGATTTAGGGAATCTAGAGGATAGCATTAACCTTGCTCCCCTTTTATTGTGGTTGTCTATATGGCGAACTGAGCCATAATGAGGACTGTCTTTCTTGTGACTATGGCCACATTATTCCTTGGCTTCTCTATATAGAAACCACTAAACAGAGCGGGGGTAGACCTCCCTTGTTTTCTTCCCCGGACAAGCTAAATAATAGGGATACGTCTCAGATTACTCGAAGCTTTCTGAATGCTAGACGTATTGAGCAGGAAGGTGTGCACATTTTTAAGCCACTTGCTACAGGATGCATACTGATACAGGCTTCCCCATGTCTTGAACCACATCTTGAGGATGTTACTTATACATGGGAGCATTCACTCCTCTAAGAATGATCTCAATAAAGTGGCAGCTGTGCTTTCCTCTGGGGAAACATGAAACTGAATGCTGCCCCTGTGATGTATTTTCGTCACAGACCCTTCTTCACTTTTTTGGTAAGTTTTACTTGTCCTTTTTAAGGAAATATCTCTTTCTGATTCTAAGGAAATTTGGGTTTCTTAAGTATAGGCCAATGTTAACTTATGTACTCATGTTTCATTCTTTAGAGGTTTGTGTTGGCCTTTTTCTTAAATCAGCTGTTCGCTAATTCCATAACCTGGTTTTTGACGTTGTTTGTCTGTGAAGATTATTTTAACTCAATTTTATTCCTCTTATTTTAACTGATGAATATATAAGTTAAAGTTCTGTTACTATGGCCCTCATTATAACCCTGGCGGTCGCTGACCGCCAGGGCTACAATGGCATTCGTACCGCCAACAGGCTGGCAGTACGGAACACCATATTTTGACTGCCGCGGTAACACTGCCGGGACCGGCGGTATACCGCCATGCCGGTCCCGGCGGTCGTAATCCGCCAGGGCAGCGCTGCCCTGGGGATTTTTACTCCCCTTACCGCCAGCCTTTCCATGGCGGTAGACACCGCCATGGAAAGGCTGGCGGTAAGGGGACTCGGGGTGCCCCTGGGGGCCCCTGCACTTGGCACTTAACACTGTTACCGTCCGCTGGCCCAGCGGAAAAGTCGTAATAAGGAGCCAGAAGTACCGCTGGCGGTATTCTGGCTCCCGCAGCCTCGGCGGTCTTTTAAAAAGACCGCTGAGGTTGTAATGAGGGCCTATGTTTTTAATGATGTTCTTTTATGATTGTTTTTGAATGATCAAATAAAGCGAGAACTGAACTATCATTAGCACGTTCTTCTCCTTGGTGTTATTCGTACTTAAAACTTTAATAATTTATATCCCTTGCTCCCCTTATCGGGTTTTGGCATTTTGATGTCATTTTGGTTATTAAATTGTACTTTCTTTCAATTCAGTTCAAGATTGTTATTGTTTTGTATTTCGACTGTAGACTGCAGTACTGCATCAATACTTTACCAATTACCCTCAGTTATTCCTATCTGCTCTGTGCCATAGCTACCTGGAGGTTGACCTCAAGTTCATTTAGTGACTTTGAGGGTTCACCCTGACAAGGGTTTTGATTTTTGATTAAGGTGGGTAGTCACTCACACCAAATAATAATCCAGTTTCTTACAGTGTATTGATGCTGAATAACATGTTTTCATATCTTCATGTGGAATGTGTTTTTCCCTGTGGAGAAACCCCTTTCACACAACTCTACCCATTCTGAAGGTATTACCTCGTCTCATTCACCCTGAAAATTATTTATTTCTGTTTTTGACAAAAGTAAATCTGCAACTGTTTGCAGGGTAGGAAACTACACCAGCTTTTCCAACACCTCATTTGATTTGTGAGTAAATTCACATATTTTGAAGAACAAAGTTGAAGTTGCTCTGGTAAGTGCCTCCGTTTGTGCAGACTTGTGTCACTTCGGTGTGCAAATAGCTTTTTACATTGAGTGCTCTTCCATCATTGAAGAATTTTGATGGGAAAACACTGCTAGCGTTACTTCAGTTTATTCCTAGAGTGCCTGGCTGGTCCATCAACACTGTAGCCTTTTCCACAACTACCTCTGCAACACACTCCATCCGTAGAATCAGGGATGACACAAAACATTCTAGACAAAAGCAACACCCCATCCGCACACCCACACCCACCTAGATAGTATGGATTCTAAAGTGTCACCATCTTACACAGAAGCACACGTATACCAGAAAAAACACACAACATACTTTAAATTAAAAACGAACGCACATCATAATTTTGGTCTAGCACATGCATAGGTGTTTCGTGAGGACTAACACACACAATGTGTGCACCACCTTGAGACCTTTTGCAGTTTTTTGCACTAGACATCTGGTTGCATCAGCGATGGCACAATTTGACCATGCTCCAGCCTCTGCCCTGACTGAGGTATTCAGCAGCATGGTCAATTCTGAAGCGCTCACTCTTTAGATCCTGACATTTCAAGCGCCATTCTTCTCTTTAAAGTCCCTGTTACCATAATCATGATAAGATTTAAATAAGATTGCTTAGGGAGTAAAGGCCAGGGACAATTACGAATATTATGCAATGTGGGGGTATCTTTTCCGCAATCTGTTAGGATATGAGACCTCCCTGAAGTTAATGCCTCTAGCTTGTTTTGGATAACACAAGAATGATACATATTCAATTTTAATTAATGTGAAAGGTCAATAGGCATAATTGACAAATAACAATCCCACTTTATCTACGTGTGAAAGACCGAAAATAATTTGCATGACTGGAAGCCTCCAGCTCGATTTGTTCCTAAATTACGAGAATGACTTTCAAGTGCTAGTTTTTCATCATCAAGCACTAAGGAAACTGGGGGGGGCGTGGCCAAGATGGCGGCCGGAGCGGACGCTTGAGAAAAGAGCTCCGCTCGCGGCCCTCCTTCTTGCCGAATATCCTGGTCCCTGGTTCCCGGTCGGCCATAAAATGCTGAGGCTACCCCCCCAGTGCCGGGGGCAGCCCTCAAGGACACAAAAGTAGCTGCGGATGGCCCCGTGATCAACTGCTGGATTCGAGGAAGCAAGACGCGCCTGGTGCTGTGGATCGGGAGGTGAGGCGGCCCTCCCGCGGCCGGCGAGACGTGGGCACGGCGGTCGGGTCGCCCCGTTCGGCTTCCCCGTGGGATCGCCGGGGGGGTCGAGGGCTGTTGGGCCTGGACTGCGGTAGGCCCTGGGAGCGGGCCTGCTGGCTGGGGCGCGGCCTAGGGGACGCCGCGGCTTCCGGTTCGGCCGCGCTCCATCGGAGCAACAAGATACACGGGGGGCGCGCGGCAGTGAGCGAGCCCCCCCTGATATGGCTTAGCATCCCTACAGCTCCACGTGGCCCCCCTACCAAGAACTGGTAGCAGCGTCGTGCGGTGACGCTGCGGCGAGAGCACTGGGCGGTGTTTCCTTGCGGGGTCGGGCCTTGGACATGTCGGCGCCGGGAACGGGCGTCTGGCTTGCCCTGGCACTCCGCCCTTGATCTGTGGAGGCGGCCGGCGGACGCGTGCTCGGGTGGAGTGGGGGCCCCGGCGTGCCTTTGGTGGAGTGTACCGGACCGGCTGAGGGGACCTTCGGCCTCTCCTCCCGTGCGGGGCACTGGGCCAGCGACAACGACCCTCAAGCACCAGCACCCAGCACAGAAGATAAAAAAGTAGGAAGCAGAGGCGGAGGAGTGGGAAAGAAAGGAAGAAGGAAAAAATTTACAAAAAATAAAATAAAAATACATAAATAAAAAAGAGAGGAGGAGCCAATAAAATCAGAATAAAGGAAAAAAAGAAATAAAAAAGAGAAAAAAAAAAAAAAGAATGAAAAAAAAAAAAACAGGAAGAAGATAAAGAAATTGAAGCAAGTAGATTGTGAGCGCTGGCACAGAATAAATTAAACGCACATAAAACAACCACGTTGGGTCACCAAAGTATCAAGCCACAAGCAAATAAGTGAAAAACCCAACGCACCTGTACCAGGCCAGTGGCATTCAGCTCTCTGCCTTGCAACGAGGAGGGCCTCAGTCAACAAATTAACATACTAACTCCTAATATCCCTGAAAATAAGCAACCACGCCTGGACCACTGATAACGCTAAAATCACCCACTTTGACGTGCGTGGCTCTGCTTCGCCCCACCAGTACACATAGCTGATTTCATACGGCCTAATTCTCCCCGGTCGCATAGTGGTCACAATGGTCAAGCCTAAGCATTCCAAAACAGGGACTTCTGCGGAGGGAGAAACCCCCCCCTCCATGGGCCAACTGGACATGCAAAAGGCAACGCAACTTCAACTGAGCGAGACGCTACGCGCACACTCCCAGCAATTTGATAAAATTATGCAGGCAATTATGGAAACCAAAACTTCGCTAGAAGGGAATATTGATGCCGCAGTGCTGGAGGTCTCCCTACTCCGAGCTGACCACCGCAAACTGTCTGACAGAGTGCATAATGCTGAACTGTCGCTAGAAACGGTTCACCCGGAAATGAAAGACATGAAAAGCAAATTCAAACAGATGGAAACTGAGTTGGCACAGCTACAACGCCGAGCTGAAGAAGCAGAGGGGCGCTCAAGACGTAACAATATCAGATTCATTGGCATCCCAGAACGATTGGAACTACCCAAAGCCGAGGATTTCTTAGAAAACTGGCTGAAAGAAATAATGAAAACTCAGGATGCCACAAAATCACCAATGATAGAGAGAGCCCACAGAATACCGGGCAGACCCCCTCGGCCTGGAGCGCCACCCCGACCCATGATAGCTAGATTTCTTAACCACAGAGACAGAGATTCTGTTCTTCAACACTTTAGATCTTCCAGTCAAATCAGCTTGGAAAATAATAACATATCTGCATACCCGGACTATACGCTGGAAGTACAACGTAGAAGAGCAACCTTTGTAAAGATCAAACAAATCTTGCGACAAAATAATATAACTTATTCTCTCATGTTCCCAGCCCGCCTGCGTATCACCATAGATGAGAAAACGCTCATATTCCCTACCCCAGAGGATGCATGGACTTGGATTCACGCCAAAGGTTTGATCAGCCCGCCAACGGAAAAGACAACAACTGAGGACTGGATAACACCCAGCTCCAGGAGGAAAAAAAAACAAAGCAAGACCACATTGCGCCCAACGAAATCGCAAATGGAATCAGAGCAAGCTCAAATATTAAGGGAAACTAGCTCCTTCACTCGACCACAATCCAAAACCCGAAGTGACACAGATGCTACAGACAGCGGATCCCCAGGAGGGGAATCAAGTGCATCCTCCTCCTTCCTACTGGCCGGCCCTGACCTTACACCGCGCGTTGCGGATGATCTCTAGACCTCGTGAGGGAATATGAACTGCGCCACAGACATGAGTCCGGCGTTGGGACACGCGACCTCCCGCCCTTATGCGGCCTAGAGCGGTGCTTGGTGGTTTCTTTGGGATGGGATCTGGCCGCTAGCTTCCTTGACTGGGACTAACAGGGTAACCAAAGCGGTTGTACTTACAATTTGGACCGAGCAGGGACAAAATTATCCTGGAGACGGGTCGGTTCCCGCCCGGCTATACCAAAACCACGCTCTCCGACAACCAAGTCACTCCCGAATGGAACTTAACTTCGCAGTTTGCAGTTTAGGCACCAGTTGTGCCATTATGTTTATCTCCGGGCTTTACCCGAAATATCCTTTTGCCTATTATTTCTTTTGTTCTCATTTTTATTATTCTCTTTTGATAATGTTGTTTTGTAGGACTGGGGGGGCTGGCGGGCGGGCGCTGGTGGCGGAGGGGAGACGTGGGTGGGCGGCGCGCACTAGACTAACAGCAGTCTCTGGACGCGTCACGGGATCGACCCAACTGTACAAAAAAATAGGTGTGCAACAACCTAACTTAACATGACAAAAAAGGAACCAACATATAATATAATGACGTGGAATGTTAAGGGTATGGCGGGCATAAGAAAGCGCAATAGGATACACGCGCACCTAAAGCGTCACAATATTCATATAGCCATTCTCCAAGAAACGCACATTACCCCTGTAGATATTCCCTGGTTGGAAAGAAAGTGGGGCGGGCAGGTCCACGGGTCGGGAAATTCATCATACGCAAGAGGGGTTTTGATATGGATAGCCCCGGGGGTCCCGTACACTGTGCGGCGCGGCGTTTTTGACATAGAGGGCAGATACATACATTTAACAGGCCACTTAGATGGGGAACCAGTAACACTGAACGGACTGTACGTCCCGAACGTCGGACAAAGTGAATTCCTACACAAAACAATCTCACACTTCTCAAACGACCTACCCTCTACATGTATCTGGGGCGGGGATATGAACTGCGTTCCACATATAGATACGGATAGATCACACCCCCCCATAGCAGCCTCCCAAGCAATCAAAAATTCGCAGATGCTGCGTCAATGGATGGTAGACCACCGTCTCATAGATACCTGGAGGCATATACACCCCCATGATCGCGAATACTCATACTACTCCCCAGTACACCTCCTCCACACTCGCATAGACCTTATCCTCATCTCCCAAGACATCACCCACAAGATCACTAGCGCTGATTACACCGCTAGGGTAATCTCAGATCACTCCCCTCTCATCGCTCATTTCAGATGGGGCAGCCCGCGCGCATGCATTCCAACTTGGCGCCTCCAGACCCGATTGCTACAAGACCCCCCTTTCCGAGATGAATTAGCCATACACATATCCTCTTACTTCATCCAAAACAAGGGGACAACGGGCTCTAGATGAACAGAATGGGACGCACATAAGGCAGTCATACGAGGAACATGCATCTCAGCAACAGTCGGCGCGCGTCAAACACTAGCACGTGAGCTTAGTAACTTAGAAAAGGAAGTACATTCTTTTGAGAAAGACTTCGCCAGGGGCGAGATTACACACACAGAACTAGCTGGAAAGCGCGCACAATGGTACGAAGCTGATAGACGACTAGGTTTGTTTGACCATCGACACTACATAGCTCGTAACCACGCAGAGGGTGACAGATCGGGTAAATTACTGTCATGGCTCATACACAATGGTGGCCGGAAATCCCCCATAGGAGCCATCCGATTAGAAACAGGACTAATAGTAAATGCACAGGCCGATATTAACCTAGCCTTTAAGGAGTATTACAGCACACTATACAAAGCTCCCGTCCCCCCACCCGAAACATCACTGAGCGAGTTTTTTACTGATATCGAGCTGAAACAACTAACGACCGCTCAGGTTGCAGACCTGGAAAGACCAATTGATATCAATGAGATACAGCAGGCCCTAAAACAATTGCCGCATGGCAAAGCACCAGGCAACGATGGACTGCCTATTGAATACTATAGCATGTTCCCGACTCAAACACAAACCCCATATCTAGAGATGCTGACGGAGGCGCTAGAGCGTGGACAATTACCAGACACATGCCGTGAAGCGCTGATAGCAGTGCTACCTAAGCCGGGGAGAGACCCATTGGATGTACGTTCATATAGACCACTATCACTACTGAACACAGACTGTAAGCTACTCGGTAAACTGCTAGCCAACCGTTTGCTCCCATGTATGCCGGACCTGATACATCACGACCAGGCTGGATTTATACCTGGCCGGAGCACATTTAGCAATATCCGAAACTTATTGCGCCTTATGGCGAACTCACGAACGGATGACTATGCTCAAGTGGCAGTATCACTGGACATAGAAAAAGCATTCGACACGCTGGGTTGGCCCTTCTTGATGGAGACGTTGCGCCGTATGGGCTTCGGTCGAACATTCATCAGATGGATAGAGGTACTCTACACTAACCCTTCTGCAAGAGTCAAAACGGGTGACACGATTTCGCAACCGTTTAAAATAGAGAGAGGAACCAGGCAGGGCTGCCCATTATCCCCGCTTTTATTCGCCCTCGCAATCGAACCCTTAGCAGCTCACCTACGAGCGGTAGCCCCTGCATGGGGCATCCGAGACGACCACACACACCGTATAGTGTCGCTATATGCAGACGATGCACTTATTTTCTTACGAGATCACCAAAAATCCCTACCTGAAGTGCTGAAGTTACTGCACAGGTTTGGCACGTTGGCCGGACTCAAGGTAAATTGGTCTAAGTCGTGCATATTCCCTATGTGTCCTGTCCCTGAAGCACACAGATTATCCTCCAACCCTGGCGAACTGAAATGGTGTTACACCACTTTCAAATACTTGGGTGTAAACATATATCACGACGCACGAGATCTCAGGGACGGCAACTTGGGGCAGGCGATTCGATCCATTAGAGGCTCCCTGCCCTTCTGGTGCTCACTCCCTCTATCACCATTGGGCAGAGTAGCCATAGCGAAGATGGTGATCCTGCCCCGATTGTTGTACTTCTTCATGGCCCTCCCACTGACTCTCCCAGCCTCTTTCTTTAAACCTCTGAATAGCCTATTAATAAATCTCATATGGGGCAACGGCAGACGCCGAGTGGCACTAACAAAATTATACCACCCACTAACAATGGGTGGAATGGGAGCGCCTAGATTCGAAATGTACTACGCAGCTTCCCAGTTACAATGGATCTCATCCTGGCTAAGCCGTCCAGACGGAGCTGAATCACAGATGATCCACTCGTCTTTGGGGAACAGGGGCTTAATACAATACTTGATGAATCGCGAATCCCCCAAACACCCACGCAACATACTACTGAAAATTGCGCACTGGATATGGGGCCACCATGTGATCATGAACAATAAAACACCACAATATTCCCCCAGGCTTCCATTTTTGGCCATCTCGAAAATAGCCAACATAGCAGCTAGAGTTGGCCTGAACAGTTGGTCAGAAAAGGGAATACGCACCATCGGCGACATCTATAGTGAAGGACGCCTCCTAACTTTCAATACACTAATTGATAAATATGAACTGGGGCGCGGAAGCTTTATAGCATATGGAGCTGTACGCCAGACACTAAGGTTTTGCTGGGGCAATGAAAACTCAGAACCAAATATCTCCCCTAGATTGCATGAGTTGCTAGGTAGCATAGAAGATTCAATAAATGTGTCAAGAGCATACATAATCTTAACTTCTTGCGCTGAAGATAAACAAGTACAATCAAAGAACAAGTGGGATGCAGTGCTAGCAGAGCCTCTACCACAACCCGCTTGGAATCAGGCGTTGACAATGACAAAAGAAGTATCACGCAACCCGCGTTTTCGCTATACCCAGTTTAATTATTTACATCAAACATATTTATCACCTCATCGAATAACCCGTATTTTCCCCCACTCAAAGCAAACATGCCCTAGATGCGCCACTCCCGAAGCCACCTTTTACCACATGACCTGGGAATGCCCCCCAATCCGGAAAGTATGGGAAGACATAATAGTACTGCTTGTTGATTGGACAGCTGTTGAAATGTCCCCCACCCCGGAGCTGTGTTTGCTGGGTGTAGGTCCAAGCCTTAAAAGACGGAAACAAACCCTAAGATGCATAGCGCTGGCACTGGTGTTGTACAGACGCCTCATAGCCATGCACTGGAAGGCACCAGCCGTGCCGAGCATTGAACAATGGCGATCGGAGATGCGGCGTTGGGCCAGGGCCGAAGCCGACACGCTGCAGCTCCTATTAACAAAGGGTGTTCTGATCAAAGGTCTTGACACCTGGAACTCTTTCGTAGCAATAATAGAAAGAAAAGATGACGAACGCCCGCCCTGAACGATCCCCCCAACGAACATTAAAATCTGCATTTTATAGTCCTAAATAGCTGTAACCCCCCAGTGATAGCGCGCAACCACCCTTCATCAGGCTCGAATCAGAATGTCAAATAGAGGAAGGCGGACAGGAGCTGGGAGAGACAACATGAAATTGTATAACCTAACAGGCGGTAACCAACTAGCAATAACACCAGCACACAAAGGGACGCATGACCCAATGCTCGCGCGCGTGCCTTCCTTTCCTCCTCTGCCCCCGCTTCCTCCGTCTTGAGGGCCCCCCCCGGCCTTTATCCCCCCCCCACAGTATTTCCCCTCTTTCTCTTTCTTTCTTTTCTCTTTTCTGTTTTTTTTTTTTTCTTTCTTTCCAATGCAACAGGATGCTTTAATATGATGCCCAGTCAGGACTATTCCCCCCCCTGCTCCAGCCCGTGGCAACACGTTCTCTCTGGCAGTGGCGCGGAAGTGGGCGAAGTACAACATAGCCCAGTCATGGTACATAAGCCGTCTAGGGTGATGTGATGAACGAACCTGTTGCAAATGTTATTCTTATTGACAGCTTTCACTTGTGTAATTTTGTTGTGTGATAATAAATAATAAAAACACATTTAAAAAAAAAAAAAAAAAGCACTAAGGAAACTCAGTCCTTGTAGGTCAGTACTTTTTTGAAAAGTGAATCTAAAAGTCGCAGCAAACTTGCTTCTTCCCAGAATTGGAGTTCTTCTGTCCATGTGCTTTGTGTTTGGCTTCCAAGTGGTATGCAAGGAGATCTAGAGTATTATGAATGTGTCTCCTGCGAAAACATATTGTTTGCAGCACAACGTGCTGATTCTCTAACAAGAAAAGGCAATTCTGGCTTAAGGCCAGACCCATGCCTGAGCCAAAATGACTAAACTAGCTCTGCTTCTTGATGAGTCTGCCTGAAAATAAACTGACCTCTGCACTGAGCCTCTGATTCGTCCATTCAATATCCTGTGGCCATCTGTGCTCTCCACCTCATGCTATGTCAGTACTTTCTGGAAACCGCAGGCAGCTCCCACTTAGTCCTGCTGACTCCCTCGTCATCGACATTTTCTTGACCCATTTGGTATATGGACTTCTATTGCTGTCTACTTCAAAAAAATAAAACCTGATTTGATTGGCTGGGTTCTGATTTTTGACCCTGATATCCTGACTGTAGTGGCACTGGCTTTCCCCCAGAGCCCCTAGCTTTAGAAGACACATTGAACACGTTGGCTATATTTGTGTGGCCTCCTGGAGAAGTTCTCTGCTTTATTGGTATTAAGTGAGATCTAACTTGTAGCAGGAGTCAGGAAGTTGCTTTCTTACCCAGGTCTAGGAGAATGCCATTCATTTCTGCTGAGACCTGCAGTGGAGAGAGAAGAAGCTGTTTTGCCTGGTGCATGGAAAAAGCTGGCATCTAACAAGGAGGGCAAACAGCAGGCCCAGCTAACTGAAGCCTGCATGAAGCTTGAAGACATATGTCACAGCAGTGCTTTTAAACTGCAGTCCAGCCAGAGCACAGTGGTGCTGCTTGTAGCCATATATTTGTTGTCTTATTGTAGGTTGTGTTAACACACATTGCAGCCATCATATAACATTTAACTTTCATGCCACTGATGCTTTTTCTGCACTTTTTTAGCATGGCCTTACAGGAAGGTTAGGTAAGTCTATTGTATGAATCAATTTGAACAGGTACCGGTACTTCTGCACTAAACTGGTACCAGGACTGAGCTGCACAGGATGCACATGGACTTTGCAGGCATGTTTGGAAGAACTAAACAGGACCTCTCCTTTGCAAGAGGCATTCCTGGAATTGTAGATCCAGTCGCTGCACTAGATCCCAAAGGCACCCTAGCCGCCTCAAAATTATATTTGAACCTTTGAAAAATCCATCAGAGAAGTAACTGACTTTCTGCTGAACTGTGCTCAGCGCCCCCGTGGCACCGACCACCAAAGCAAATGGTCCTATTTCAAAGTACTGGTGCATTGAAACTGAACCATTTCATTGGCACCATAAAAGCGTCATTTATCTGTTGGTGGAAGTTCCCTTTCACCTTTTGGTGGTGTGGTTTTGGGTGGTTAAACCATTTGTGTACTTTGTGAGAGCTGCTTGCAGATTCTCAGCTATGTGCGCTCAAACCCACTGAGCTGCGTCACCCCACAGATGGGACCAATCACACTGCACAGTACCCACCAAAGATAACTACTCACTGCCCAGGACCGAGTGCAAAAGGCTCTCATTGACCAAGAACGAATGGGAAAAACAGACAAAATGAAGTACTTGTACCATACCTTCCTGTATGGTTGCAGACTAGATTCAGAGATTTCGAAGGCGTGAGCTGCTTAAATGTGTGATTCATTGCACTTCATAACGGCACTCGCAGGTTGGGGGAATCCAAGACTTCAGATCCAAATACATCTAGATAAACTATAAAATAACCTGTTCCAATACTTAGGAGGGGTCAATATCATACCGTTCACAAACTTATGTAATTTCAAAAGGAACTTGCGGTAGGGGAGCACAGCAGTGGGAGCCTCTAGGCTGCCACTCAGGGCCGTGTGTGGCAGTGGGTGGACCGCTTCCCCCATCCCCACCCAAACGTCTAGTGGCATGGGGGCACTGATTCATGGCGGGGAGGCAGCTGCTCCGTGGAGGGGCCCGCGGAGAGAGAGACCCGGTCTAGTCTCTCCGCGGGCTCTTTCGGGGCACAGGAAGTGGCGCGGAGGCGCCCTATTGGTAGCCAGGTAAGTGGGGGAGGGTCTTAGGACAGGGTTTATATGGGGGGTGGAGGGCTGGGGACGGCCTCTGTTCCGCGCCGACTGAAAGGGTAGCAGCAGGCAGGGTTTGAGGAGGTAGCGGCAAGCAGCGCTCGTGACGGCTTTGGTGGAACGCGGAGGCTCGGGTTTTTTATGGCGAGCAGGTAGGAGTGGCAGTCGGGCCCCGCGGCACCTAATTAGGAGCGGCACCGGCCTGCAGCCAACTGGCCGGGTGCCGACCGCATCCAGGCCACAGGGCCAGGGGCCGCCGTGGCAGTAGGCTATCCCATATAGCGGTTTTCTGGCAAATCCAACCAGCGCTTCCAGAATAATTTTAAAGGCACACAGCAAGGAAAATACGAGCTGCCACGCGGTGGCAGGCTCGTTAGGCCGCAGAAGCGCGGAGCATTTCGGCACTCGACCGGGCCCCTTTTTACAGCACGGATAAGGGGCGGGGGAGCTCGGGGGCCACGCGCGTCAGGGGGGTCAGGCCAGGGGGAATTAAAAGTGTATTAACGAGGTTAAAAAAAAAAACAATATATAAATACAAATATATTAGGCATTCAAGTAGAATAAACAACACAAACGGGGGGGAGGCCCATAACTAAAATTAGGCCTGTGGGCCCCTAAAAAAAAAAAAAAGAAAACATATATATATATATATATATATTATACATAAAATAAATTTAGGAGTAGGTGAACAGGGGCATATATACCCCCCCCCCAAAAAAAAAAAATACTAACAAGTTTAATTTTAAACAGGGAGTATGCTGCCATGGCGACTAGCCATGACGCAGAGGCAGTGAGGGCCGCGCTCCGCGTTTTGGGTGAGGCAGGCCGGGCGGACTTGCTCAGACCAGGAGTTTTAGAACAGGCTTGGGTGGGGCTGGCACGCCCGACAAGGGCTGCATCCAGCCGGGTTGCGGCGGCAATCGCGGCATGCGAGTCTCAGGACTCGGACGGGGACAGGGACGAGGTCCCCGCGGACCCAGGCATGGAGGCAAGCGCACAGCAAGGGCTCCCCACCGCGCATAGCCCATTGATGTTTAGCGGGGAAGCGCAAGGCACACAAGATCCAAGGACAGGAACCGCAGGCGCAGACAGCGCAGCAGCAGGGGTCGCTCCTCTAGGTGCGGAAGGGCAAAGGGCTGATAAGGGTGGGCTGGGGCCCCGGGGCGAGGAGACTGAGCAGCTCCATTCAGGGCATAGCGGAGAGGCTGCTCCACTAGATTTGTCATACCACAAGGATGAGGGCCACAGCCTTGGGGCTTTTGGGGCCCCAGCAAAGAAAAAAGGTAAATACGCGGGAAAAACCAAAGGGGGGGCACCTAGAGCCAAGGCAGCCCCACGACAGGCTAGAGGGGCAAAACTCACAGTAGCAGACGAGGCGGGGTCCGCAGGGGCCCCTGTCCCACTACCACAGGGGAAATGGGACCAAGCAGAGTCTTGGGACCTGGAGGCCAGAATACGAGAGCAGCGCAGGGTGGTTCTGGAGACGGAGGCCAGATGGGCCCAGCTGTGCAAGGACAGGGAAGAGGCGAGCGCACGCAGCGTAGCAACCACAAGGGCCAGAGAGGTCAGAGAGGATACGCGGGCGCAACAACCAGGGGCAGGGGGGGGACCTGGGTTTGGGTCCCGCAGTCAGAAGGAAATCAGAGACAAGAGGCTCGTGCGGCCGATGGGCAAGTCGGCGCGGGGAACCCTGGTGACGCACACGGTCACGGTCACGGGGGAAGTGGAAATACAATGCCAACGGCCGAGGTTGGCAGAAAAAGGGCTACACCAACTGGGCGCAGTACGGCCCAATCGCGTTGGTACGAAGCACTGGAAGGGTCGGCGGCGGCCTTTTCCACCCCGGGGGAGCGCGGGGGCCGCAAAGATGGTGTGCGCCATGCGGGTACGGAGGAGTCAGAGTCGGCATCATCCAAAGCAAAGGGTTATGCCCAGCACATGGGCCAGTGGGGAGGAGAAGAATTTTTGGAGCTGGACTACGAGGATGAAGGGGATGAATGGGAAGATGGTGAGATTCGGGATACGGTGGCGAACGCCATCCCGAGAGGGGGGGGGCGAGGGCGCAGGAGCGGCGCAACCTCTTCTTCAGTTTATGCATTGCAGGACACGATCTTAACCGAGGGGCCCACGGGAGGACGACAAACCGCGCCACGCGGTAGAAACCCGAGGAGAGTCCCGAGGAGCATTGGAGAGAACGCAGGAGGTAAGAAATGGTGGTCAGTGTGGGGCGAGGCAGGTACAACACCAAAGGAGGTGAGTACGAGTAGATCTATTGGCGTGGGGGAAGGTTCAGTTTTAGATACACCATCCTCTATCCCCGTTCAAGGAACGGTGGAGAACAAAGACAAGGAAGGCGCAGCCCCATTAGACCCGATTACTACAAGCAAGGCGTCAGGGGCGGAGGCGACAGCGGAAGAAAAGGAGGGGGGAGGTCACAAGAAGCGTCTTCCATACATGGGTTTAGCCATGCCACTTGGGTCTCACATATCCGAGAAAACAAAAGCTAGGATATGGAAACACGAATATGTGGATGTTTTCAAGCTACTACATAGGGACATACAGGCTAAGGAAGGTTCCAAGGAGGAGGAATGGGAACTGGCGCGTAGGCCCAGGGTTCCCATCACAATGGACACTTGGACGTCCGCCTTTTTGATATTCGCCAGTATATACTGCGAAAAGTACCCGGATAGGGTAATCGCACTTTTTAAATACATGGACATCATCAGAAAGGCACAAATGCATTTTGGCGGTTTTGCATGGCTCAGCTATGATGAAGAGTTTAGAGCCCGGGTGAGTGTAAATCCCAAGAAGCCATGGGGGACGTAGATTCAGAGTTATGGATGCAATGGATGGCATCAGCACAGACAGCGGCTTCCACGCATACGGCAAGCGGTTTACCAGTTTCACATAAGCCCTTTCAGGCACGCCCCGTCCGGGGGGGGCGGGCACAACCACAAAAACTACAGGGTCAACTTCCGGGGCCTGCTGGAACTTTAACAAAGGTTTTTGTTCCAGAGCTCAATGCAGGTTTAAGCATGACTGCTCCAAGTGCGGGGGTCGTCACCCAGTCATTCAGTGTTTCACCCTTTCCAGCCCCGCGGAGCAGTGGAGAGCGGCAAGAGGGCGGGGATCACATGGCGCTCCTGCGCCAAAGGGGTCCTACGCCAGTTAGACTGGAATTTCTGCTGCCCTGGTTGCGCATTTATCCCGATGCGCAAAAAGCGCGAACATTAGAGTGGGGTTTCAGGGAAGGCTTTAGAGTAGGTTATCAGGGTCCCCGAGAGAGAAGGTGGGCAGACAACTTGCGGTCTGCAAAAGAACGGCCTCAGATAGTGCGCGACAAATTGGAGAAAGAGGTAGGCCTGGGTAGAATAGCCGGCCCATTTTTTGAATGGCCAAGTGACTCTTTGATGATATCCCCCTTAGGAGTGGTACCCAAAAAGGCACAGGGAGAGTTTCGTTTGATTCACCATCTGTCATGGCCGGAGGACGCGTCAGTTAACGATTTCATTGTGCAAGAAGACTCAAGGGTGGAATACGCGTCAGTAGACGATGCAGTGAAGTTAGTATTGAAGCGTGGGCGGAACGCAGAAATGGCAAAATGTGATATTCAATCAGCTTTTAGACTGCTTCCTATCCACCCAGAGGATTTTGATCTTTTGGGCATGCAGTTAGACGGTGCCATATATGTGGACAGGGTTCTGCCCATGGGCTGTGCGATATCTTGTGCGCTTTTCGAGACCTTCAGCACTTTTCTACAGTGGGTTTTTGTGAGATCAACTGGCCATAAGTCGGTGACTCACTATCTGGATGATTTTCTATTTGTGGGAGCAGAGACATCAGGGGAGTGCGGGCGGGCTTTAGCCAGTTTCCAGAGTCTAGCACAGCGGGCAGGAGTACCTTTGGCCCCTGAAAAAACGGAAGGCCCATTGCAGATTTTGACCTTTTTGGGCATTGAGTTGGATACAAAGGAGCTGATTGCCAGATTACCAGCGTCAAAAGTGAAGGAAATGCTGTTTTTCTTAGCTGAAGTGCGCACATTACGTAAGATAGATTTACGGATGGCTCAAAAGCTGTTAGGTTACCTCAATTTTGCGTGTAGGGTAGTCAGGGGAGGTAGGACTTTTTGTAGACGTTTGGGGCTGTCCATGTCAGGCGCAGTACTTCCACACCATAGAATACGAGTATCCTTGGCCTTGCGGGAAGACATCAAAATCTGGGAGATCTTTTTGAAAAAGTTCAACGGGGTACCAATGTCATTTGGGGGGCGGGACACGGTGTGGCAGGTTCAAATTTTTTCAGATGCAGCGGGAGCAACAGGTTTTGGTTTGTATTGGGATGGGAGGTGGTGTGCAGAGACATGGCCGGTGAGTTGGTTGCAACAAGGGAGAAGCATCGCTTTTCTGGAGTTTTTTCCCCTGTTTTCGGCACTGGAGGTGTGGGGACGGGAGCTGGCCAACAGGACGGTGATATTTCAAATTGACAACATGGCAGTGGTGGAGTTGGTTAACAGACAGAGGGCGAGGGACCTCAGAGTTTTGCGCTTGTTGCGTCAGTTTATGCTTCAATGTTTATCTTTGAATGTTATTTTTAAAGCTACGCATATACCCGGGGTGCACAACGAGATTGCAGACTCCCTATCTCGTTCACAGTGGCGGCGTTTTCGCGAATTGGCACCTGGAGCGGAACGGAGCAAGACCATGGTCCCGGCAGACATTTGGGAGTGGGGGGCATGATGATCACAGGGCTGGTGGAGATGTCATTAGCGGTATCCATGCGGCGAAATTACAGGCTGGCATGGTTGGAATTTCAATCTTTTGAGCCATGTGGGGTTAAGTTTTGGGTGCAGGGCTTGCAGTTTTTAGAAGCACGGGCATTACGTTTTGTGCTTTTTCTGATCAAGGAGGGTTTATCTCCAGCTACAATAGGGGAAAACTGGCAGGTGTTTCTTTCTATGGGAAGTTATTTTTTGGTTGTGATCCTGCAAGAAATGATTTGTTGGGGAAAATGCTGAAAGGTTGGGGCAGGGTTAGGGCTAACGGGGATAGACCAGCGAGAGCACCCATTACATTTGATGTATTGCTGGAACTGTTACATGTGCTACCAGTGTGTTGCTCAGATGAGTACGAAGGGGGTTTGTTTCGCCTGTGCATGGTGTGGATGTTCTTTGGTGCTTTTCGAGTGTCTGAATTGTTAGGGGTGGGGAAAGAGATTGAGGTAAGAAGGAAAGAGGTGTGCCTGCATAAGGACAGGCTGGGGATATGGCTTAGGCGGTCAAAGACGGATCAGCTCGGCAAGGGCAAGTGGGTATGGCTTGAAAAAGGGGGCGTGGAGAGGGCATGCCCGATAACAGAATGGATCAGTTTCAAGACACGATGTGCTGGGACAGGCGAGTCCGGGGTTTTTATGCATGCATCAGGAAAGAAGATGACTAGTTATCAGTTGTTACAAGTAATGAGAATGGCTCTTAGAAGGATAGGGCGTTGTGCCGGGGATTATGGAACGCATTCCTTCAGGATTGGCGCAGCGACTGCGGCAGCCCACTTAGGATGGGATTGGGCTAAGATCAAGTCCATAGGGAGATGGAAATCTAGGTGCTGCGAGAGGTATGTCAGGCGTTGAAGAGAACGGGGCAGGGGGTGGGGGAGGGGGGTTTAGCACAACAATACAGATTTTACAGTTTTCTTTCCTTGCAGGGTGTGTGGCTGGGCCGCAGGCAGACAAGATGACGACGTGGTTGGTCGGCCATTCCTTCGTTCATTGGGCGGCAAAATTTGCGGAGAAGCAAATTTACGGCAGATCATTGGGACTGCCCAGCAGACAGCATGAAGTGCGTTGGTGGGGCAAGAGTGGTATGAGATGGGGCAGCCTGCTACCATTTATCACGGGTAACTTGCCCCAGTGGGGATGTCCGGACCTTTTATTGATCCATTTGGGGGAGAATGACTTAGTGAAGCTATCGGGGCTCACTCTGATACAGCTGATGCAGAGAGATTTGGAACTCTTGAAGCAGAGACTATGCGGGACATGCCTGGTATGGACGGAATTTGTGCCAAGAAGGGCATGGAGAGGGGCTTTCAATCATGGAGCCATTGAGCGGGGTCGGAGGAAGTTGAATAGAGCCATGAGAGTTTTTTGTTGGGCTCAAGGGATAAAGGTTTTAAGGCATGGGGACATAAAAGAACAAGAGAAGGCCTTGTTTCGTGATGACGGGGTTCACTTATCACAGATAGGGAATGCATTCTATATAACAGAGTTGAGGTTGATGTTGGAAAGCGTTTGGGGGGTGAATTTATGGATCACGGACTAAAAAAAAAAAAAAAAAAAGAAGAGAGGAAGAAGGGGAGTCATGCGGAGGCATATATAGAAGAGGAAAAGGTGTTTTCCTGGGGGTGGGGCAGCAAAACGCCTCATGGGTTTTGCTGGATGGCAGGAGATGGGGGAGGGTGGAGAGCCAGATGCGGGCTTGCCACCCTTCCAGGGGGAAAAACAAGGAGGTGAAGGATCAGAGCGGGGGGGTAGGTTACAAGATAGGAAGGCTTGGGAGGAATAGGGGAGCGTCTACGGTAGGAGAATTGAAGGGAACTATTTGAGGAAAGAATGAAGGAAAAGGAAGAGTAAAAGTTAAGGTCTGGTTAAAAGGAGGATATACATTTAAAATGTTAATTGATGTTGTGTTTAAATCCTGTCCTAAATAAATGACCTTTTACACTAACGATGAGTGTCACTGTGTGTATGTCCCGATGGAGGGGCCCGCGGAGAGAGAGACCCGGTCTAGTCTCTCCGCGGGCTCTTTCGGGGCACAGGAAGTGGCGCGGAGGCGCCCTATTGGTAGCCAGGTAAGTGGGGGAGGGTCTTAGGACAGGGTTTATATGGGGGGTGGAGGGGTGGGGTCGGCCTCTGTTCCGCGGCGACTGAGAGGGTAGCAGCAGGCAGGGTTTGACCACCCACCCACCCAGCTTAAAGAAAAGGGGAATGGGGGGCTGTATATAGTTTCAGGTAGGTAGGGGGGTAGGTGGTTAGGAGTCTAGTAGTCATTTAGGGCAGGTAAGGTAGTTTGTGTGTAGCAGGAGATGGGGGAGGGTGGAGAGCCAGATGCCGGCTTGTCCACCCTTCCAGGGGGAAAAACAAGGAGGTGAAGGATCAGAGCGGGGGTAGGTTACAAGATAGGAAGGCTTGGGAGGAATAGGGGAGCGTCTACGGTAGGAGAATTGAAGGGAACTATTTGAGGAAAGAATGAAGGACAAGGAAGAGTAAAAGTTAAGGTCTGGTTAAAAGGAGGATATACATTTAAAATGTTAATTGATGTTGTGTTTAAATCCTGTCCTAAATAAATGACCTTTTACACTAACGATGAGTGTCACTGTGTGTATGTCCCGATGCCAGCATGCTGCTCAGGTCCAGATGTAGTCCTGACTTGTAGCAGGTACATTTCCCCCGTTTGCGAGGCGATGCTTCGTGTCCTCCTGTCTGTTCCCTGCAGCTGAATTATTCTACTTCTCCAGTGGGACATAAATCAGGAAATGATTACTCGTGGGCACCCGGTGGACGAAATGTCACCTCGGGGGAAGTTTGGACTTTCGACTGCCTGAGTCTGAGGGTATGAAGCTCGGAGAACTCCTCATAATGCCCTGCTCATCGGCGGTCATTTTATTTCTACTCACTGATCCTTAAGAGATATCTTGGCCCCTCCATAACATTCAGCCCTTTTTCTCTATATTACATTTTGGTGTGATTTTTTTATGTGGGATGTTTTACAATTTGGGCCTATACTAACGTGGGCAGTATAGGCTGAAGCCTCTGTGAAATGTCACTGTGGTCCAGTGATGGTTTACTGAAACTTTAGGCAACTCCTCCTGTCATTTAGAAAAAGCAGTCTGATTTCAACTCTCTTCAATTAGTGCCTGCAGCAAGTAGAAGCAATGTAAAATACAGGAGCAGACTGCATGGATTTTTGTGTCAGGAGTTGTGTTTATTTGCCATGGAATATGGTTTGCTTTTGCTCCCCAAGCATACCTTCTCCCCTATCAACCACTACAAAGCAATGTTAGCTCCTTCTCAGATGATTCATATTGTTTCTCTGTGAGCTGCCACGACCAGTCATATTGTGTGTGATTTCACAAAGGTATTTGCACAGGAATCCACATCGGTGTGCAAAGTGAATGCATTTCCCATCCTTGATCTGCAGAATCAAGAATGGGGAGATGCTACAGATTCTCTTGTGAGTAAATTCAAATACCAGTTTTTAAATGCAGTCTATCACCAGGTCATTAGCGATAAATTGAACTTCAGTGACAAAATCATAATGCATACAAACACACAAACACACATGCACACACT
Organism: Pleurodeles waltl; assembly: GCF_031143425.1. Classification (NCBI taxonomy): domain Eukaryota; kingdom Metazoa; phylum Chordata; class Amphibia; order Caudata; family Salamandridae; genus Pleurodeles; species Pleurodeles waltl. The sequence continues at coordinate 960,097,790 of NC_090443.1, forward strand.
CAAACACACACACACACACACATATATACATACATCTATCTATATATACATTGTTGGTATAAAAAGTATTCATTGATCATTAAAATGCATTACACTATTGATTGCAATTGCATAAAATACTCTTGCCTTAGTTGTGAATAGCTACAACCCTAAAATAAAAGTGCACACATGTAACAAACTTTGAATTTGTCGATTTGTAGGGATATAGATTGACATTAATTTAACAAAAACGTGTTGGGTAGTTGATCCTGTCAAAATCTGTAGCTCGTTCTGCAAAATCGCCTTGCTTTCCTTGGAGCACAGTGATATTCTACGACAAACTAAGAGACAGTTCCGGTGAATTCAGTATTGCCAATCTCCATCTCTGAAAATGTTGAGCCTCTGCCCTTAATTACCTCAGGCTATTCTGATCAAGTTTGATTAGTAAGTGGAATTATGCTTCGGGTAATGGAGTTCTAAAGGGAATACTGCAAGTAGTGAATGACTTGAGCAGCCTTTTGAAGAAAAAAGAAGAATGTTTTTGTTGTACGAATATTTAAAATCATTACAATTTAAAAAAAAAATCATCATCAACCTAAAAAGGCAGCAATATGTTTTCTCCTTTTCAAGCTAAATATTTCTTAGATCTTTCATTAGATTTTCCAATAGATAAAATACAGGTGATTATCTACCTTATAATTATCAAAAGTTACATATCCATCTTTAATATTTTAAAAACAAATGACACATATTTATGAAATGGACCGAGTAAATGTTGTCCTGGTCCATTTCAGCATGGTAAAACGGCCATATTTGTATTTTTAATCTTACAAACATCGGTCCAAGCCAGAATCTACTTAATGGTGTCATTTCTCACACAATCAAACTAAATGCACAAGAGTCTCATTTGCCAGAGCACCCGAATGGCAGGTAGGGTCTAGGTCTTGTTTACGTCTGCTCTAATGATGACCCCTTAATGGGATCAATCCAAACCTGGCTCTTGTCAAGTCCCTCTTTTGTTTTAATGTCACTTCGTATGATTTAACATCCATCCAGTTATGGCTCCTTAGTTGAATATTCGCCAAGTACTTAAGGCAGCATAACAACTTGCCTTTTTTTCTTTATAGTTTTCATATCAGATGTACTGGTAAATGCTTGTCAATAACTCCTTAGATTGCAGTCTCCTGTCAAGGAAACACTCAAAGCATTCTCTTCTTTCACTGTAGCTTGCTATATTATTGCTTTCAAAAAGTTAGGAGAAACATTTTTCACTCTTGCCCAATTGGATACAAATGGGGCTGGAAGCATGTATATATAATATGTTGCCTGTTTATATACAAAATAATTAATCACTGATCTTGTTCAGGCAGTTTGCAGCACAAACAAGTATTCACAACTAAATGACTATGGTTATGTTTAACTTTGCAGTCTTGGTAATCAACGTTTAAACTTCGGTATATGTCATAAACAGCGACGATAGTGTTATCAAATGGCCCCCTCCTTAGGAAGGATTTTCTATTCCAATACTGGGTCTTACAATTTCGGCAGACAGTGTCTCACTTCCTGAGTGACTTATTCTACATCTCGACAGCAGTGAAGCACCACAAGTCCAAGTTTTACTTGCATGGCCTTTACAATGTTGTTCCACCTTCCACCACCTCTTGTCCATTCCTTATGGCAGCATTGACATACCCTTCTCATCTGCTCTTCAGATCTGCCCTTTCCCACTCAGCAGGCTCCAGCGTTGGAGAGGACCTGTAGGACTGAAAGGGAAAGCACAACATCTCCAACACGAGGCTGCGTTTTATCTAAAATAGTTGGGTGATTTCACACACGTGGTTCATGTTATTTAAAAATGTTCTCTTCAGGTTTCAAGCTTCTATGAGGATTAATTGATTTAGACACCGTGCTCTAAACCCTTAAAAGCAAATGCCATAAACCAGCAGTTTCCAGATTTTGTCTTGCTTTGTTCCTGATATAGGATCTTTAAGATTTGGTTTCCTGTTTAGATGTTATGAGAAAGACAAGTATTCAATTTTCTGAATGCAGATTTCCACCCAGAACTTTACGGTAAAACATTGTCTAATACATCATGTCATAAAATCATGTGTGTACCTAAATCCCAGAAAAAAAAACATTTATTTCAAACTTTGCTTGCCACTGTTGTCTCTCTAAGCGTGGTTGCCCTACGCTTGGGCATTGGTCCTCTGTCTTTAGACGACACTCATTCCAACTTAAGTTTTTTGCCCATCTGTAACACATTGCCTAATATGTCACCTATTTTAACTCACTGAAAAGTAATTTATTGATTTAATTTCTCCAAAAAGTAAAGGATTCCTACCTTTGTCCATGTAAAATGCTCATTCAATAGAAATGTAATTGATTGAACATTGTTCTTTGTTTATGAACAATAGATTGTTTTCTACTCTTTAACAGCTTAGATCATGAACTACAAAACAACAAGATTTATTTAAATGTGGGTAAACATCACCGTACCTTCTAAGCCTCCCACACTTCCACCCACACCGATGAATTAAAAAAGGGTACATTTATTTACACCATATTTCTTACCTGAGTGCAATATCTTGGTATAAATCAGGAAGAAAGAAGACTTTTCATACAAGCAAAACTGACTATTCTAACTTTTAAACAGAATGCAAGAACATGTTAGGATTAATCTAAGGTTATTGCATGCTTTTGTGATGCAGGTCAAGCAGAAGATATAACACGTGTTACTGAATTGTCCTATTTAACCAGAATGGAAGACCACATGTATTTGTAGAATATACTGCACAATAACCCAGGCATGTACCAAGGATAGTCCATATGTACTTGTGTCAGACCAGGACCCAGGGGTAACTGTACTTTGTGCATAATACGTGTGCATTGTTTGTGACCTTAGATCAAAATATCATGATCACATACCTGTGTTAACTGTGAAACACGTCTCTGGTGAAGAGACTGGTGGTTGTGTGGTGTACACCACAGCAAGAGAGATAGAAGAAGACAGAAAATGAAAAAAATAAGGAAGAAAAGAAAGATAGGTAAATAGTGACAAAGGGAGAAAGCAGAGATTTAAAAAAAAACAGCAAAGTGAAATAAAGGGTCATGAAGTGTAGGGTGGCAGAATACAGAGGCAAGAGATGGGTTCAGTATTAGAAAGTCTTGGTATTCGTTGACCCCAGCATTTGACAGCGACAGCAGTGGACTTCTAAAAAAAGTTGTTCTCCTGCACTTATGTTTTTTACGCAAATTAAACAGTATCTCTGTGATACCTTCCTCTTTTTAGGCTCCCCCATCCCCATCATCCTGATTAGAAGTATGATCCTGAGTTTAGATTTCTAGTTTGTTCTGATAATCCTGATAGGTGGAAGATTGAAAGGAACCCAACAAGGATTCTGCTGTGCTGTTAGACTTCTGAAGAAGTGTTTTTTAACCTCAAAAAGTTCCCCTAAACACCAGAGGCAGTTTGCGAGAAAAATACTCTTCCAAGTATTTGTCAGAGGAACAGAATCAACTCTCTAGGTTCCAGAGAGTAGATTTTGCAGCTGAACAGCTGCCTCCATCTGGAAAGTGGGAAATACAAGAAGCAACAGAGGGACACCACAACAAACTTTCCAGCTCTTCTCCTGGAAGCCAACAAAAAGCTTCCAGCCATAAGGCTTGTAGTTCTAATCGAAAGACTGCAAGACAGAGGGGTCATGACACCCTTGCAGTTGACTATGAGTGACTCCCCAAGATGGCTTTCAAACTCATCCATTTCCCTCTTGGTTTAAAGTGGCTTTTTCCTGCATCAGCTTGGAGATTCCTTCATCCTCACTCACTTGCTCTAGAAGTCTTCTTTGTTTTTCCCGTCCTTTAATGCCCCTATCTGTTTTGCTTTACATTGAAGGTAGACATTCAGGGAGCCTGGGCTGCATACAAAGGAGGGGTGTGATGGAGGGGTCTTGTGGTATGGCCATTAGCTAAACCTATATTTGACTATTGATATTCTTCAGATAAATGTGGGAGGGAGAAATGCAAATTTGTTTGGCCTTCATTAGAACACTGAAGCTTATCAGGACATTTCAAAATGAGAAATACTGCATTTTTGTTATATGGTTAAAGTGGCTTTGAACGCGGGAATTTGACTACTGATAGCCTCAAACATACCAAGGGGGTAATTAAAGGTTTATGGGAATGGCAGATTGACAGTTCTCTGCCGGTGGATGTGGAATTTTCACCAAAGTGTTCTGGCCACATGGTGGGAACATTTCCGGAGGTATGTGTGTATATGTATATGGGTATTTATAGAGCGCGTTCCGGCCTTGGCATCGAAGCGCTAGGTGGCTCCAGTAGTTCATTAGCTGACAGCCATGTGGCAGGTGGGCTGCGGGCTGTAGGTTTTTGAGAGTAGAGCCAGCTGAGGTTCCACCATTGCAAACCATGTGGTTTCCCCACAGCAGGAGGGCCACCACTTTATGGCAATCCTCCTGCTCCTATGGCAGTTCTCCTGTTCTCCCAAAACTTTAATGAGCCCACCCACCCCCACTTGTGTGTATGTAACCTTTTCTAAATCCAGACCAATCGTTTACTGTTATGCTGGGTGAAGTTACTCTTCTAAGTTACTCTTCTAAATGCAGTCCAGGCATCTTTGGGAGCAAATGGTTGACAGTGGATTACATGCACGTAAAGAGACCATTGTAAGCAGCTATTTATGAATGCAAGAAATGTTATTTTAACAATAATGCTATATGCTGTCACCCCACTTTAGAAACAAAATGCCTTTGCCACCCTGAAAATCAGTGGGCTTCTATTTTAATTGGAAGCAGGAATCAGGAAAGGATCGTTTTGCAGCTGCTCTAACTGTACATAAAAGCTTTCAGATATTTCACATAAACATGCCATAGTTATGTGTCTGCTCAGAGGAGGTGACTGTGTCGACTTCTAATTGATTACACTGAACATCTGGCCTTAGCCTTGTTTGTGCCTTAAGCTAGTTGTTCTACAGAAAAACCACATACATACCAAACTGAAATTAATTTTCATGGTCCCATCAGACCGGAAATGTTACCAGATTAAATCTCTCTAATATGATTTATTTGAATTATGATCGCATTAATATTTTTAAGATGTACTTAGGCAGCCAAATAGTGAACTCTTACATAAAGAACATGAAAGAGAATCCGAAAAGTTATTTTCAGCCATCGGGCGATAGGAAAACACATCCTGGGGGGATTTTTCTTTCTTCATTTTGCCACCTACAGGGGAACAGATCCCCACTGTGACTTAAATATCACAAGAAATCTGCTAAATCTCTCTCAAAGACCATAACTTCCTGAGATCTAATTTTGTTCACCGGGTGTGTTCTCAAGTTCCTCCCTCTTTTGTGCCTCTAAATCACACTAGTTTTTATACGAACGTATGGTAACTCCACAAATATATACTATTATTCCAGCTGTCATTTTTGATTTTCACATCAACCATACCATTATTTTGCTAATGTTCTTTTCTGCATTTCCCATTAGTCCATCCGAGGAAACCATTCACCATCTGGCTCCAAAGAAAGTTTTGAGTTCCTGCGTAGAAAGCGGCAGTGAGTTTTGAATTTCTTCTAGGCAAACTGTCACATAAGATGTTAAATCTTCTAGAAGTAAAGGATCTCCAGCTCACATTGCATCTTCCAGAGCTACATTATTCAAAAGTTAGCATTAACTAAAGAATTGAGATTTTCCTAGCCTTGGTGTCAGAAAGGCTAGATTTTATGAAAGACAACGGAGGCGAGTATTATGCAGTCTTTTCTTGCTTTATTTTTACAGCAGGCAAGCAAGAACTACGTTTCCCAGAAAAAACAATGTTAGAACTACAAAGTGATATCATAAAGGAACAACCAATAGGACGTCGAGTATGACAATAATTATGTTGACTGTGAACAACAAGTCCTCTTTTCTTGATGCGAGGACTAAAGAGGTATATAAATGAACAACAAAACAGCAAAAAACGTAATCAACATGGTGAGTAATTCCATAAAACAATCATTAAACTGAAGAAGAGTTCCAGAACGATTCAGTTGGGAAGATCCATTGAAAAAGGACTCTTGTGTGGATGAAAGTAACCCATTCGAATTAGGAGGGCCAACACCAGGAGAGGGTGTTGGCACTGCAAATAGAAAAACAGGGGGGTTAACATAACAGTGGTGGGATAATACTCGCCTCCATTGTCTTTAATAAAATCTAGCCTTTCTGACACCAAGGCTAGGAAAATCTCAATTTTATTACCCAACCAGTGGCTCTTTTTATGCACGTTCAAAGCATAGCAATAACAGAATCAGAGACATGTGAAATTGGTTTACAATAAAATGTTCTAAAAGTATTCATATTACACCAATCTGCAGATTTGAGAATATCCTGTAAGGAAGCTCCAGCCCAGAAAGCCTGAGAGGCCATTGCTCCTAAGGCTGAAAGGGCACTGAAGGAATCAATGTTAATTCCTTCTAAGGACATGAACCATTTGACCCAGTGGGCTAAGGTAGGAGAGGAAACAGGTTTCTGGGGTTTCTGGAGAGAAACGAGTAATTGGGTAGAAGAGGAGGATCTCAAACAGTGGCGGCCGGTAATTTTAGGAGGGAGGGGGGCGGGCGGGAAGCACACTCACATTCATTCATTCACACGCACATCCATTCACAACACTCATCAACATTCAAACATACACGCACGCACCAAACATTAATTTAAAAACACACACACACACACCTTCAGCCTCGGAGGTCCCAGGAGTGTTGGGACTGCTGCCTTCCCCCACTGGCTGACCTTAGGTCAGCCAGTGGGGGAAGGCAGCAGTCCCAACTTCATTACAGAGTGGGATGGGGTCAGTGAGACTGCTGATCCCACCCCACTCTGTGATGAGGTGTCACTGATTGACACTCGCCCTGGGCGCTTCAGGGTTTAAACCTGAAGCGCCCAGGTCGAAGTCAATGGGTGACACTTCCCCTCGTCACCAGGGGAGGGCCTCAAGGCACCTTTGCTGAGCTGAGAAGCTCACTCCCATAGGAGCTGTGGCCTCTTGAGCCCAGCAAAGTTCAGCTCAGGCAGCCAGGAGTCTGCGCAAATCGTGCATGTCTCGCTCTTGGCTGCCTGAGCTGAACATGAAGGGGCAAAAGGTGGGGGGAGCGTGGCCCCTCCGCCCTAAAGGACGGGCCGCGGCTGATCTCAAATCTGCAGTGCAAGTCACATGATTCTTTAAGCAATTTACAACACACAATTTGGGTTGAGAAGGAAAAGAAAAACGGATAATGAATGGAAGCTAAATTAGTCTTGGTACGTCTGCGAACTTCAAAAGAAACACCCAAAGGGAGTAATAGAAAGAAGAAACATCTAATGCTTTAACATCTGAAACGCGTTTTAATGATATTGAACATAAAAGCATAGTTAACTTCGCCAAAAGTTGTTTAAGAGAAAGTAACACATTGTCTGGCCATGCAATGAATTATTTTAACACCAAATTAACATTTCACATTATATTGTATTTAGGAATTGGAGGATTAACAAATCTTACTCTCTTTAACTTTTGGCAAATTAGAGTATGTTCACCGATAGGTCTGCAGTTGACCCTGTAATGTTCAGCTGAAATAGCTGATCTATAAGTATTGATAGTGCGATAAGCCTTACCTTGAAAAGCCATTGAAGCAAGGAAATTGACTACCAAAGTTACATCAGCTGAGAAGGAATCTGAATTTCTGTCTATACACCAGCTGCACCAGGCGTCCCAGGCTGACTTGTAGGCCTTTGCTGGGCCAGGGGCTCGTGATTGTTGGATGAAGTTGATAGCTTCCTCCAAAATTCCTGGGGTTCTCCAGGAAGACGCAAAATCTTCCATGCAATTAGTAAAAGGGAATTGTTGAGAATCATGTAGTGTGGTTGACCTCTAGGGTCCAGCAGTAAGTCGGGAAAATGAGGAAGCTAGACAGGACGATCCGTTGCCAACTCCAAAAGAGTTGGATACCAAGGTTGTGCTTGCCAAAATGGTGTTATGAGGATTAGAGAAGATTGTTGTCCGTGTGTTTGAGCTAGGACTCGGGGAATGAGAAAGAAAGGAAGAAAAGCATAAAGGAGAGTTTGTGGCCAAAGGTGGAGGAAGGCATCTGTAACTAGAGCTTGCAGGTCTCATCTCCAACTGAAAAAGGAAGGAATGTGAGAATTGAGATGAAAGGCAAAGAGATCTATTGACATGTTGCCAAAGATGGAAGTAAGACGATTGAAGCCTGAAGGATGCAGTTGCCAATCGCTTGAGTCTTGAAGGTGTCTGAAGTACCAATCCGCTATCATATTCAATCTTCCTGGAGGTAAACCGCTCTGATTGAGATGTTTCGATGTAAACAATACTCCCAAAGATGTTTTGCAAGAACAGCTAAGATTTTGGATCTGGTGCCTCCAAGATGGTTGATATATCTGACAGAAGTCAAGTTGTCCATTCTGAGAAGAATGATGCAACTTACTCTTTTTTTTGTAAAGGATTGGATGGCAAAGGAACCTGCAAGCATCTCTAAACTGTTTATGTGCGAGAAGAACTCCTTCTGAGACCATGCGCCTCCAGTAGAGAACTGACCACACCTTGCGCCCCACCCAGTCCGACTTGCATCGGATTCTAATACAAGATCTGGGGCAACAGAGAAGATTGTTCTCCCATTCCAGGCATCTAAGTGGGTCAACCACCATAGGAGCTCTTCCCTGGACTCTAGGTCTAGAGAAACTAGGTCGGAGTAGGCGAGGGCCTTGTGAAGATGTCGCATTTTAAATTTTTGAAGAGCGTGATAATGAAGAGGGCCTGGAGAGATCACTTGAATTGAAGAAGGAGAAGTCCTACAAAATGGGCTAAAGATCTGAGAGAGATGCAAGAAAGGGATAATGCATGACAAATTTCCTTTTTTATGAGATTGCCCTTGTGTTGAGGAAGTTGAAGGATAGAGCGAGTAGTGCCTATCAAGAAACTCAGAAATTCTAATTGCTGAGCTGGAACAAGGGCAGATTTCTGGACATTGATGAGAAAACCTAAACTGAGAAGAAGATTTTGACAAAGATGCAATTGAGAAAGAAGATGATTTCTGTCTTGGACCATAATGATAAAGTCGTCTAGATAAAGAATCAGACGCACTCCATGGGATCGGAGGAAAGACACCACCGGCCTGAGAATCTTGGTGAATGTAGGAAAGTACCATCTTGTCTGGCATGTTACCTCCATATTTCACCGTATATATGTTGTTTTAGTCTATGTGTCACTGGGACCCTGCCAGGCAGGGCCCCAGTGCTCATAAGTATGTGCCCTGTATGTGTTCCCTGTGTGATGCCCAACTGTCTCACTGAGGTTCTGCTAACCAGAACCTCAGTGGTTATGCTCTCTCTGCTTTCCATATTTGTCACTAACAGGCTAGTGACTAAATTTACCAATTCACATTGGCATACTGGTACACCCATATAATTCCCTTGCATATGGTACTGAGGTACCCAGGGTATTGGGGTTCCAGGAGATCCCTGTGGGCTGCAGCATTTCTTTTGCCACCCATAGGGAGCTCTGACAATTCTTACACAGGCCCGCCACTGGAGCCTGCGTGAAATAACGTCCACGTTATTTCACAGCCATTTACCACTGCACATAAGTAACTTATAAGTCACCTATATATCTAACCTTCACCTGGTGAAGGTTGGGTGCAAAGTTACTTAGTGTGTGGGCACCCTGGCACTAGCTAAGGTGCCCCCACATCGTTCAGGGCAAATTCTCCGGACTTTGTGAGTGCGAGGACACCATTACACGCATGCACTATACATAGGTCACTACCTATGTATAGCGTCACAATGGTAACTCCGAACATGGCCATGTAACATGTCTAAGATCATGGAATTGTCACCCCAATACCATTCTGGTATTGGGAGGACAATTCCATGATCCCCCAGGTCTCTAGCACAGAACCCGGGTACTGCCAAACTGCCTTTCGGGGTCTCCACTGCAGCTGCTGCTGCTGCCAACCCCTCAGACAGGTTTCTGCCCTCCTGGGGTCCAGGCAGCCCTGGCCCAGGAAGGCAGAACAAAGGATTTCCTCTGAGAGAAGGTGATACACCCTCTACCTTTGGAAATAGGTGTGAAGGGCTGGGGAGGAGTAGCCTCCCCCAGCCTCTGGAAATGCTTTGATGGGCACAAATGGTGCCCATCTCTGCATAAGCCAGTCTACACCGGTTCAGGGATCCCCCAGCCCTGCTCTGGCACGAAACTGGACAAAGGAAAGGGGAGTGACCACTCCCCTGACCAGTACCTGCCAGGAGAGGTGCCCAGAGCTCCTCCAGTGTGTCCCAGACCTCTGCCAACTTGGAAACAGAGGTGTTGGGGACACACTGGACTGCTCTGAGTGGCCAGTGCCAGCAGGTGACATCAGAGGCTCCTTCTGATAGGCTCTTACCTCTCTTGGTAGCCAGTCCTCCTTCCTTGGTAGCCAAACCTCATTTTCCGGCTATTTAGGGTCTCTGCTTTGGGGAATTCTTCAGATAATGAATGCAAGAGCTCACCAGAGTTCCTCTGCATCTCCCTCTTCACCTTCTACCAAAGGATCGACCGCTGACTGCTCCAGGACGCCTGCAAAACCCCAACAAAGTAGCAAGATGTCTACCAGCAACATTGTAGCGCCTAATCCTGGGCGTCGCTGGGCGGGACATCAGTGGACACAATGTCCCCGAGCCAACGGGTAGGGGCAGAACAGACGGACTCAGACAGCGAGGCCACAACCTCAATCCGATTGAGTGTTGTTCTGCTAGTGATCACCCCAGGCACAGCAGACGAGCCCATATAGAAGGGAGGCAGAGCATTGCAGTAGCGTGCAATTAGGAACTCCAACTGCCACCCCGTTGGTGAGCCCTGGATGGGCGGTGTGATGAGTGATACATCCTTCCCTAATACTTTCGGCAACAATGCCCTTACCACACGATTTTGGAAACCTCTCACATAGCAGATAACAAGATGAGGGGTGAGATGCGAGCCGAGGGAATCCCGGAGCACCCGGCCACAGGACAACAAAACCACACCCCCACCCACAACATGGCCTGAAAGTTAAAGGCTATGAACATTATTGAATTTTGTTTTTTTGACTGTTTGGGCGAAAACACTATGGCCCTCATTACGACCCTGGCGGTGAGTGATAAAGTGACGGTAATACCGCCAACAGGCTGGTGGTAATTACCGCCAAATTATGACCATGGCGGCGATAACTCCCAGAGATAGCTAATGTACCACACCAACCACCAGGGCGTTAACACCATGCACCACAGCGGTAGCCACCTACAGCCAGGCGGAAGTCAAGCTTCCACCCACCATATTATGACACTGGAAACCGCCGCCTTTTCTTGGGCAGTACCAACGCCATCAAAAGCCTGGCGGAAAGACTGCACAGAAGAGAAAAGACTTACCATCGGAGACACAGGGAAGAACAACGCCGCCATGGAAGCCGAACTGCACATTTTCCCGATGATCTTCTACGTTATGCTCCACCTGGAACACCAACGCCGACGAAGACGACGACGGTGAGTACAGCTGCCTAGCACACAAGGGAAGGAGGGAGGAAAACGAGAGTGACACACACACGCACGACACACACCCTACACACACACACCATACACACAACCAGCTGCACACGAAAAACAATTTGCACCCGATACATGGCTGAATAATACAAGGACAACAGGAATGCACCAAAGTGATTGTATTAATGTCAACAGCAAATAAATAATTGGAATCTCTGTGAAACCGATACGTACACATGTATACAAAGGGACACTGCCCAGTCCAATGTTCAAAGGGCCCACATGGCCACAGGGCACAGTCTAAGGCCCAACTTGAATCCGGACTCCATCCAGATAGAACTCTGCAGGGGCATCAGTTTGCAAGTGGGCTGGTACCTCAGGGGGAGGGGGTGGGGCACCTCAGCCGGATGTGGGAACAAGCCCACTGGTTCTAGAGGAGGCTCCATGCCCATTGCTCAGTCCTGGGGAGTGCAAGGCCACAGTCTCTGGAGTGAGTGACTGTCCCACTGCTTCTGGAGGGGACCCCATGCCCATTGCTCTTTCCTGGGGAGTGCAAGGCCTCAGTCTCTCAGGTGGGTGACTTGCCCACTGGTTCTGGAGGGGGCTCCATGCCCATTGCTCAGTCATGGGGAGTGCAAGCCCGCAGTCTCTGGAGTGGGTGACTTTCCCACTGCTTCTGGAGAGGGCTCCATGCCCATTGCTCTTTCCTGGGGAGTGCAAGGCCACAGTCTCTCAGGAAGGTGACTTGCCCACTGCTTCTGGAGGGGGTTCCATGCCCATTGCTCTTTCCTGGGGAGTGCAAGGCCACAGTCTATCAGGTGGGTGACTTGCCCACTGTTTCTGGAGGGGGCAACATGACCATTGCTCAGTCCTGGAGAGTGCAAGGCCACAGTCTCTCAGGTGGGTGACTTGCCCACTGCTTCTGGAGGGGGCAACATGCCCATTGCTCAGTCCTGGGGAGTGCAAGGCCACAGTCTCTCAGGTGGGTGACTTGTCCACTGCTTCTGGAGGGGGCTCCATGTCCATTTCTCAGTCCTGGGGAGTGCAAGGCCACAGTCTCTGGAGTGGGTGACTTTCCCACTGCTTCTGGAGGGGGCTCCATGCCCATTGCTCTTTCCTGGGGAGTGCAAGGCCACAGTCTCTCAGGTGGGTGACTTTCCCACTGCTTCTGGAGGGGGCCCGCTGCCCATTGCTCTTTCCTGGGGAGTGCAAGGCCACAGTCTCTCAGGTGGGTGACTTGCCCACTGCTTCTGGAGGGGGCAACATGCCCATTGCTCAGTCCTGGGGAGTGCAAGGCCACAGTCTCTCAGGTGGGTGACTTGCCCACTGCTTCTGGAGGGGGCCCCTCGTACAGCAGCCCCTGGAGGGTGGCCTACATGGCGTCCACTGGTGGTGATGGCTGCAGTGTGGTGGTGGATGGAGGGGCCTCCTTGGCAGTCTCTGCAGTTGGTGATGGCTGCAGTGTGGTGGTGGATGGAGATGCCTCCTGGGAAGCATCTGCAGTTGGTGATGGCTACAATTCCTCAGCTGATGGTGGAGGCCTTGTGACCGCAGGTGGTGGTGTCACCCTGACAGCCTCCACTGGAGTAGAGGGCTTCGTCTCCTCCATTACATGGGGTGTGGATTCCTTACCTTTCATGGCAGGGGTGGATGGCTTCTTCCCCTTCTTGGATGGAGGTGCAGGCTCCTTCCCCTTCTTGCCTGGAGGTGCAGGCTCCTTCCCGTTCTTGGAGGGAGGTGCAGGCTCCTTCCCATTCTTGGAGGGAGGTGCAGGCTCCTTACCGTTCTTGGATGGCCGTGCAGGCTCATTCCCCTTCTTGGATGGAGGTGCAGGGTCCTTCCCCTTCTTGGATGGAGGTGTGGTATCCTTACCACCATGAGTAGCTGGTGCCACCACTGTCCCCGTGGACGGTTTGGCTGAGGTGCTGGGCTGGGTCTTTGGTACCCTGCCCATACGGGCAGGACGGGGGGAGGAGGAGGAAAGAGGTCAAGGAAAAGCTTTTTAGGGATGATGGGCGGGAGGAGGGAGGAGTGATGGGAGTGGAGGTAAAGGGAGTGGTTGTAGGACGTGTATGTCTGCTGTATTTGGGTACAGGTGCATGGGCTGTATGCTGATGTGAGGTGCTGTTCGGTGTCTGAGTGCTTGCATTTGTGTCCTTTAGGAGGAGGGGGGACAGACAGGGTGGGAGAGGACATAGGGGACGTGTGCATGGCTGTTGTGGAGGTGTCTGCTAGTGAGGTGTGTGTGCTGCCTGGTGTGGTGATGTTGGTGGTGGATGTTGATGTGGTGTATGCAGGTGTGAGTGTGGATGTGACTGGGAGGGAGGTGGAGGAGGATGGGAGGGGGAGACAGTGGAGGCAGTGGATGTTGTCGTGTCTGCAACTGTCTGGTGTTTGCGTGAGTGCTTTTGGGATGAAGTTTGGTGCTTGTGTTTGCCTGTGCCACTCTTGGGTGTTGTCTTGTGTACATGCTCGTCTGTAGGTGTGCCTGGGATGGGTTGGGGTTGAGGAGAATGGGACTGGGAAGTGGTAGTTGGAGGGGGGACAGTAGAAACAGGGACAATGGCTGCCATCAGAGAGGACGCCAGAGCCTGAATCGATCTCTGTTGGGCCGCCAATCCACGGTGAATGCCCTCCAGGAATGCATTGCATTGCTGCATTTGGGATGACAGCCCCTGGATGGCATTCATAATGGTTGATTGCCCTACAGAGATGGATCTCAGGAGGTCAATAGGCTCCTCACTCAGGGCAGCACTCTCTGGGGCAGGGCCTGAGGTGCCTTGGGCGAAGGAGGTGCCCACCCTCCTGGGTGAGCGGGCACAGGCAACTCGCTGAGGGGCTACTGGGAGGGCGGTGCTGGTATGGGGTGGCGGCTCTACCTGCAGCTGGGGTGGTCACAGAGGTGTCCGCCACCACCAGGGAGCTTCCATCAGAGGAGGTATCTGAGTCTGTGTTGTCACCTCCAGTCTCTGTCGTGGTGCTCCTCTCGCCCTCCGTCCCACTGGTGCCCTCGGCATTGGTGGACTCTGCCTCCTGGGCCCTTTGGGATGCAGCTCCCTCTGTCGCCGGTGCCCCTGCTCCTCCGCCAGATGATGCTAATGCACACAAGGATGGGATGACAAAACCACTATTGGCATACACATCATCGTCACACACATGGAACAGGCTCAAGCACTATGCATTGCACTACCAGTGATATGGCTAGTTACTAAGGCAAGATGAGGGCCACACACCGCCAACTGCAGCACTCCTGGGACCCATGATGCCCTGCCTGAAATGGACTGCTAACAAGCTAGGTTACCTGTATTTGTCACACACCCATTACCCTTGAGATGACCCACGCTGCAATGTCTGGCACCCACTAACACACATCCACCACCCGGATACCACCCCACCTGCCAAAATATGTAATGATACCCACTGTACTCACCCCCTTGTGGCTGCTGTGATTCCCTCAAGCACCCATCCAGCTCAGGGTAGGCCACTGCCAGTATGCGGGTCGTCAGGGAAGTCAGGGTCTGCCGGGCACCCCTTCCTCATTGGGAGGCCATCCCAGGCTGGGCCTCCGCGGTCTTCCGTGCCCAGCGTCTCAGGTCCTCCTACTGTTTCCAACAGTGGGTGCTCCGCCTGCCATAGACCCCAAGGGTCCGCACGTCCTTGGCGATGGCACGCCATAATCCCTTCTTTTGATGGGCGCTGACCTGCAGAGGCAATACAGACAGGAGAACACCATTAAACAAACAGTCCAGCCTGTCACACAAATGGCCCACCATACCCCTTACCATCACCATTGGCACACACATCACCCAGCGCACACCATGTACACCACCACAATACATTCCCCCTCCCCCTTACACGGTGCTTGCACACACATCTCCATGCATCCTTCCCACATGCATCGTGCCCAAAGTGTACTCACCTGTTGGTCTGGAGGCCAATACAGCAGTTCGTACTGGGGTAGGACCCCATCCACCAGTCGCTCCAACTCATCCGAAGTGAAGGCAGGGGCCCTTTCCCCAGTCACACGGGCCATGGTAGGTTCCAGACACAGGTCACAGCAGCACACGCAGTGTAGGTGTTCTCCTGTTGAAGGTCAGGAAACAAGTGAGGAATCAGATAGAAAATGGCGGTCACGTCCGTGGCGGTGTAGACCGTCACCCCCAGCGCAGATCCCCATTGGCCACTGTACTCCATAGAGCCCCATATTATCCAATGAGGAATTGCACGGCGGTGCAAGATCGCCTTCTGCCATGACACCCAACGTCAGCGGAGTTACCTCACTTCCACCTGTCCCTACATACAGAACAGACGGTCGCCATTTCCGGGGGAGGACAACAGTCATGTCGACATTAACTTCGTCACAGCCTAGATTAGCACATACCTTGCCATTCCCACTGTCCCATCACATAATTACACTAGTACACTGCAGTTGTGGTTCCATTGTTCAAATTGTGACAGCCTACTCACTCTTGTGTCCCTTAGATACCTACCGCTGTAGATGAATAGGAGGTGGAGACATACCCCCGTGTACAGACCCCTTGTGGACTTGGCTACATTGGAGGACAGGCACGTTATCCTCACCTATAAACTGGACAGGGCCACAATCACAGAGCTGTGTGCCCAATTGGAGCCAGACCTGATTTCAGCTATCCGTCATCCCACTGGGATCCCCTCTCTTTTTGCAAGTGCTATCAGTGCTCCATTTCCTGGTAACTGGTTCTTTTCAAGTGACAGTGGGCTTGGCAGCAGGAATGTCACAGCCAATGTTCTCAATCGTGCTGGCAAGGGTTTTGTCTGCCTTGGTCAAACACATGTGCAGCTACATTGTTGTCTCCCAGGTGGAAGATTTGGCCACTGTGAAGCCCGGATTCTATGCAATGGGACATATCCCCAATATTAGTGGGGCGATTGATGGTACACATATTGCGTTTGTTCTCCCCCCCCGCCAGAGTGAACAGATGTTCAGGAATCGGAAGAGTTTCCACTCACTGAATGGTCAGATGGTGTGCCTGGTGGGCCAGTGCATCGCCCACATCAATGCTAAGTATCCTGGGTCGGTGCATGATGCCTTCATTCTGAGGAATAGCAGCATCCCAAATGTGATGGCCCAACTACAGAGGCACAGGATGTGGCTAATAGGTGAGCCTTGGTTCCCACCCACTGTATGTTCGTGTATGCTTTCTGGGTTAAACCTATAGGATTGTGTGAGGCTAAATGTGTGCCCTCAATACTTGCAGGTGACTCTGGCTACCCAAACCTATCATGGCTGCTAAACCCTGTGAGGAATGCCAGGACAGGGGCAGAGGAATGTTATAATGAGGCACATGGGCGGACCAGACGGGTCATCGAGAGGACCTTCGGCCTCCTGAAGGCCAGGTTCAGGTGCCTCCATCTGGTAGGTGGTTCCCTGTGCTACTCACCCGAGAAGGTCTGCCAGATAGTAGTGGCATGCTGCATTTTGCACAACCTGGCCCTCAGACGCCATGTACCTTTTCTGCATGAGGAGGAGACCGGAGATGCCACTGTGGCAGCAGTAGACCCTGAGGACAGTGATGATGAAGAGACTGAGGATGAGAATGAGGACAACAGGACATCAGTTATCTGTCAGTACTTCCAATGACACACAGGTGAGACAGTGCAACTGCACATTTCTATGACTATTGGTGTAGTCTGTGTGGCTGTAGCAGGATGGCATTCACTTCCTTTAATCTCAATTTACTGTCACCTATGGTTTGTCATTTTACAGATGTTGGTGATATCACAACTGTGTACTGATGTGCTGACTACAGCCAGCTACATGACATTATTCCTATGCTCTCACAGTGTACAGTTCATTTGCAATGGATGTGACTGTTTCCATAAATACACATTTTCAATACATAAAATACTAGTAGTCAAGTTGTGTTCAAGGGGGTTTGTTGTAGTGCTATGAAATTGAGGGGAAGGTGCAATGGAATGGGGTGATGATGGAGGAAAGTCCAGGGTATTGTTCCAGTCTATTTGTAGCACAGGTGCTGTGTCCAAGGGGCCATTGGAAGGGGAGCAAAGGCAGTTCAAAGTGGACGAGGTGACTGAGTGGGACACAAGGGGGACAATCAGGAGAGTCTCATTTCCTGGCAGTGGTATTGGTCTTGGCAAGTGTCTCTGGCTTCTGTCTGGGTCGCAGGGAACGTTTGTGGGATGGTTCACCTTCTACAGGGGGAGGGGTGCTGGTGGCCTGTGGGTCCTGTGTTGGGGCATCCTGCCCATTAGCGGCAGTGGAAGTGGAGCACTGGTCAATGGACTGGCTAGTGGCAGGGCCAGCTGGTGTGCTGTTGCCTCCGTCATGATGTTGGCCATGTCTGCTAGCACCCCTGCTATGGAGATCAGGGTGGTGTTAATGGCCTGCAAGTCCTCCCTGATCCCGTGATACTGTCCCTCCTGCAACCGCCTGTTCTCCTGCACGTTGTCAAGGATCTGGCCCATCGTGTCCTGGGAATGTTGGTATGTTCCCAGGATCTCGGAGAGTACCTCCTGGAGAGTCGGTTCCCTGGTACTGTACTCCCCCTGGTGCACAGCAGTCCTCCCAGTGTCCCTGTTGGCCTGTGCCTCTGTCCCCTGAATGGTGTGCCCACTGCCACTGACCCCAGGTCCCTGATTGTCTTCGGGCGAGGTGTGGCCTGGGGTCCCTGTACAGGTGGGCACACTGCTGATTGACGTGTCCTGGGGACAGAGGTGTGGGTACACTGGGTGGGTGCTGTGGTGTTGGATACTGAAGGGGGAGGCTCTGTGGTGGTCTGTGAGTGGGCTTGGGTGACCGGCTGTCCAGTGGTCCCTGATGGAGCAGGTAGGTCATCCAGATCCTGAGGTCCAGAGTCACTGTCATCACTGGGGGCATCTTCTGTTGGGGGGCTGGATAGTCGTGGCACCTCCTCTCAACTGACATTGTCTGGGGTACCTGTGGGGATGTAAGGGATGTATTATGCTTCATGCGTGTGACATATTGTACATCCCTGGCTTCCCCTCTGTCGTTGGTGTTGCCCTGCCACCTTTTGCTTGTGTATGGTGATGTATTGTGGGATTGTTAGTTCCCCTGTGCTGTGCATGCTTTGGTGATGGGTGTCCATGCAGGCCTCGGGGGCTGTCCATGCATTGGTATGGCATGCAGGGCTTGGCACTGGGGTTAGTCATATGTGTAGGTGCAGTATGTGAGATGTAGTGGAGTGATGGGAGTGAGGGTGACGGGGTGTGATGGCATGCAGGTATGGGAGGTGATAAGTGGTAATTGTTGACTTCCCAGTATCCAGTCCTCCGGCTACTCCAGTGAGACCCTCAAGATGCAGTATTGCCAAGACTTGCTCCTCCCATGCTGTGAGCTGTGGGGGTCCACCGCCAGTCCTCTGTATGGTGATCTGGTGCCTTGCTGCCACGGAATGTACCTTCCCCCGTAGGTCGTTCCACCTCTTCCTGATGTCATCCCTTGTTGTCGGGTGCTGTCCCATGGCGTTGACCCTGGCCACGATTCTCCGCCACAGCTCCATCTTCCTGGCAATGGATATCTGCTGTACCTGTGCTCTAAATAGCTGTGGCTCTACCCTGATAATTTCCTCCACCATGACCCTTAACTCCTCATCGGTGAAACGGGGGTGCCTTTGTGGGGACATGGGTGTTGTGTGGTGGGTGTTGGTGAGAGTGTGTTGAGTAATGTGGTGGGGTGTGTGATGTGTGGTGCATGAGGGATGTATGGGTGTAAGTGGTGTGTGTCTAGTTGTCACAGTGGTCTTGGTGTCAATCTGGTGGCAATAATTCGTATTCGCAAAGGGTTGTGGGTAATGTGGGTGGGTGTTTTATAGTGCTGTGGGTGTGGTGTGTGTATGAATGTCAGGGTGTGTGTTTTTCGTATTGGCCAATGTGGTGGTGTTTTGTATGTGGGTGTCCATTCTGAGTGCGGTGGTATGTACCGCCAATGGTTTACCGCCGCTGAATGTCCACCGTGGTGATTCGTGGGTGATAATGTGATGGCTGTTGTTTTGTTGGTGTAACGGTATGGGTGTTGGGTCCGCTACTTTATCACTGACCTTTGGGCTGGAGGATTTGAGTAGGTGGCTGTATTCTGTTGGATTGGTGTGTGTGTCATAATATGGCTAACGGATATCCACCACCGCGGCGGTATGTTGGCGGCCGTCACCGTGGCGGTAAGTGGCATTTACCGCCAATGTCATAATGAGGGCCTATGTTTTTTGCCCTGGGGAAAAGGAGTTGGGGAGAATGTTGTTTGATTACAAACCAATCCACTTCATGTTGCCTAGATATGTCATATAATTGCATGGATGTGAGTAGGGCACCCTTAGGTTGGGAACGGGGCCTCGAAGCCAGTCACTGGGTTCTCCGTTACACCACCAATGGATAATACACTAAATATCAAGTTCCTCACATGGAATGTTAGGGGGATACAATCCATGACTAAGCGTCATAAGGTATTTTCATTCCTTAATAGACGGGATGTCCAAATGGTGATGTTGCAAGAGAGACATATAGATGCTGTTGAAGGTCGTGCCCTCCAAAGGCGATGGAGAGGCCAGGTTTATTATACCATTACTCGGCCTTCGCCAGAGGGACCTTGATATGGGTCAAACATGGGGTACCATACTAACACACGGCGACTGTCATAGACCCACTGGGAAGATATACCATAATTATTGGAAAGCTAGATGGGAGGGAGATAGTGCTGGGCAGCATCTATGGCTTCAATACAGACTTTCTAGCATCTGTTTCGGAACGGCTGGCTGCACACTTAACGGGACCTGTATTGCTGGGGAGAGACTTCAATTAAATAGCAGACACGACATTAGATAGGTCACCCCCACCCCTGCCCTCGTCACCGACCACTAAGACATCCCACGGGTGATCAATAGATGCAGATTCATGCAAGGTTCTGCATTTTAGGGACACCACTCACGGGGAAGTCGAGGAACATGACGGTCAGCTAACGAGCTGCCGTGAACTCCCGTCGGACGGATGTGACGCCGAAACCGCGCGTCTTGCATTGTGAGCAGACCTTCCCTCGGTCTCTGCTCGGGAAAGCAGCAGAGGTTTCTTCCCGTCGGATCCACGTTTGTTTGTCCCCCCTGGCCCCCCCCCCGGACGACGGCCTGAAGGATAAAGGGGCGAGGGTGAGGAGTTTCCTCATCTCGCCTTTGCGCTCCGGTTTGGGAGTCTGGGCGCGTGAGACTCGGGAAAGCTGCGGTAGCTTTCACTGCCGGATCCGCGTGTGTTTGTCCCCCCGGCCCCCACCCGGGCGACGGATTGAACGACAGGGAGGCGAGGGTGAGGATTCTCTCCTCTCGCCTTCGTGCAACGGATTGGGAGCCCGGGAGCGTGAGCTTTGGATCTCCCGTTTCAGCGTTTCTTGAGGGAAGCCCCGGGAGCTGCGCTAACGGAGCAAGGAGCAGCAAAGACGGTGACAGGGTTTTTCTGGTGGAGTGGGGGGGTGCCTGGGTGACTAGTCCTATGATTTTTGCTTGACTATAGCTAGTCTCCAGCAGGCAGAGACTGTTATCATTATCGTTGCTGCCCTCCCAGGAGTATTGGGGAGCTTAAAAAAAACATTTATATCTGTGAAAGTGCTGCCTATTGCAACAATAACCAGATGCAAGAGCCTTCTACTAGAAGTTTGTATTAGAGGAACTCCAAGCCTAAATATTGAGTTTTACAGCTGCGTATTCGCTAGGGATTGCTACGTTTCAGCGCTTGTCATTTTATAATTACAAATTCTGTGCAAAACTTGTTGCTTTATACAGAAGGGTAGTGAGACTCAGAGGGACGCCAAAACTCAAAACGCTTTTGTATTCATGGTGCTTTGCCGTTTCCTGGAAGGACTGAGAGTGTAAATTGTTGTTTCAATTGAGAGCTCCTCAGGTTTAAGGGTCTTGAGAAAGGAGGTGGGACATCGCTTAGATAGGTTCCCTGTCGGGTGGGGGTATTTGGCCCTCCACTTCTTGCGCTGTTTTTCCCCTGGATTTCTAGGCGTTAAAAAGAGAAAAAAGGGGCAAGAAGAATACTTTTGGTTATTGTGCCTTGTTAATTTCATTCCTCCTCTCTACTGTGTTTTCCTTTTTCCGACTTTTGTCGGGAAAACTAGGGAGGAAAAACGGCGAACAAGAAGGGGGGGTCATTATCTACGGAGAGGGGTGGCGGGGTGCCTTGGAAGCGGGCTCTAAACTCCAGTATTTGGGCAGAAGCGGTAAAGGGTGTGCGACGTGGGAGATCTTATACCTCCCGCTGCTCTCTCCGTGGGAGCCTCCCGGAGTCCTCGGGGAGCCACACCAGATCCAACTTAAGTGGGACGGGGGCAAGAAAGGAGTGTGAGAGTGTTGGAACCCCGCAGTGCATGTCATCAATCAAGCGACGCCCCAGGGGTGCCCGGGCAGAAGTCAACGATGTGATTGTGGCCAGGAAAAGTAAGCCCGGTACCCGTGGTACAAGTGCTAATCTTCGGACTCAGGTTTCTGGAACTATAACAACAGGTATAACGGACTTAGATCCTAAAATCTATGGTGAAGGGCCACCCCACACAATACTATTAGTGGATCATCCTTTACCCCTCCGGGAAGAGAGTCAAATTGAGATCCAGGGGAGGAGTGATTCGTTGATCACAAGGTACTTCCAGACCGCAATTCCCCCACCACAGGATATGGCAAACGTTAAACCGGCCTTAGACAAGCTAGAGGCTTCTAAGCTAGTTGAAGGTGGTTCGGTTGTCGGCCCAGCACAAGAATTGTTAGATATGGAACCAGCTACAGTGAGAGAGGGCCCTTTAAAGATACTACCCTTGCCGGAAGTTGATGGTAATTTTTCCAGTGGATCAATAACGCATGACTTGGATGTACAGGCTCTGCTAATTTCTCTCACCAAAGAAATTAGAGGGAAATTCGAAATTTCAGAAACTAATCAAACTAGGATTCGGGAAGCCTGTGAGGTCTTGGAAAGTAAAATCAACCTGCTATCAGACCGGCTGGGGAAACTAGAGGCTGTGGTGGAGGCCCACGAGGAACGAGTGTTAGCTCAAGCTAAGGACATTTCACAATTGAAACGGGGAGAAAAGATGTTGCAGGACAGATTGGAAATGTTGGAAAATAATATGAGGAGAAACAATATAAGGCTCTTGGGAGTTCCAGAGGGGTTGGAAGGGGAAAATATTAAGAGCTATGTGATTTCGCTGATTAGGGATGTCCTCCCCAGTATGGTAGGGGTCAATCTGGAGGATGACATTCAGAGAGTCCATCGTGATCCTTTCAAGAAAAATCCAGGAAGGAAAAACCCCAGGAGGATTTTGATAAATTTCAACACATACTCTATTAAGGAAAGAATCTTGTCCGAAGCTCTCAAGGTTGGGGCTTTTCCCAAAGGGGAATGGTCTCTTAGGATAAGATCTGATGTGTCTAAGGCAACGTTAGATAGGCAGTGGGAGCTGGGAAGTTTTATGCGTGAGCTCCGTGAGCTAGGGGCGACGGTCCAACTAAGGTTCCCGGCAGCTCTCCGCATAATGTGGAAGAATAAAATGTACAATATGAGAGATCCTGGGGAGGTCAGTATATTTATAGAGCAGATTAAGGCGTCTCAATAAGATCTAGTGGGAAGCCCCCGTCCGGCGTGGGGTTCGAATATAGGATAACAGGATGGTTATCCCAGTAGAAAAAGGGAGGGTTCCTCTGGGGGGGGAATGGGGTTTGGGGGGCACGTTGGTGGTGGTGGGTGTAGGGGTGGGTGACACGGGGAGTCTGGGTTTGTTTTGGGTATGGTGGGTTGAAAGGGATAAAATAAGAAAGTCCTCATATGTTGCTAATATAGGTCGGGGGGGTTGCTGTTCTCCCTTTGTTTTCCTTCTCGCTTTGAATGAGCATGCAGGGTATTGAAAAGTTGAGATTTATCTCATGGAATGTGAATGGGTTAAGGGTGTCTGGTAGGAGGAGGAAGATCTTTGAGTACTTACGTTTGGTTGAAGAGGAGATTATTATATTGCAGGAAACCCATCTTCACCAAACTGAATGGGAGACCTGGCTTAAACAGCTGAATTGGGTTGCGTTTAGCGTATGCTCTTCTCAAACTAGTACAATAAAAGGTGTGGCAGTTTTGATTAAGAAATCCATGAGGTGCAGGGTAGGAATAGTACATGCTGATCCTAGAGGGAGGTGGGTAGTGGTAGAGCTGTGTGTAGGTGGTCATTGGATTACAGTGTCGGGTTACTACGGGCCGAATATTGACGACCCATCGCCATTTCAAGACTTATTTAATATTCTACTCTCAGCTAGGTACCCAGTGGTGTTGGGTGGGGATTTTAATATACTGCTAGACCCTGTACAGGATAAGTCAACCCCTAGGGGTACGGTTAATTCACCTAAAACAAGGGCAGTAGTGAAGCAAGCAATGCAGGATTTAGGCTTGGTAGATGTCTGGCACTGGAGAAGGGGTGAAGGAGATAGATATACATTTCACAATAAAAAATATGGGCATAGATCTAGAATAGATTTTTTTCTAATTCATAAAAGTTTATGCCCGGAGGTAAGAAGGGTAGCTCACAACACAGCACACTTGTCAGACCATTCTGCAGTAATACTACATTTAGATATTAGGGTGAGTAACAGGACAATTAGGAGCACAATCAATCGTGCTCTATTTTTAGACGACGCATCAGTAGAAGTGTTAAAAAAAGATACTAGAGAATTTTTTCAGTTGAATCAAGGAACAGCAAGTTTGGGGTGTGTTTGGGATGCGTTCAAGGCTTTTATAAGAGGGAGGCTAGTTAACCTTGCAGCTTATAAGTATCGTGAAGAGAGGGAAAAGTTGGGAAACATGGAGTTGTCATTGAAAACCTTGCAGGTTGCAAGGTATAATGCGCAGTTAGAAGGGAAAACGGATTTAGTAATGGAGCTGTCTTGTCAAGAGGAAAAGGTCCGGTCTAATCTAGATGCTTTTTTGGAAAACCGCTGCAGGTTAAAATGGGAAAGTAGTCAATATGCTCATTTTGATTATGGAGAAGGCTGCAGTAAACTGTTAGCGTGGAAGGTTAAGTCAGACTTTTCCAAAAGGCACATCTTATCAGTCAAATTAGAGCCTGCGAATCAGGTCTGTACGGAGCAAGAGGAGATTGAGGGGGCATTCGTATCTTTCTTTCAGGAGATATATTCAGAAAGTTCGGTTAACTTAGAAGAGCCGGTAAGAGAATTCTTAGATAATGTAGATCTTCCAGTTTTAGAGGGGTCGAAGAGGCTCCTACTGAATGATAAGTTAAATGAGGCTGAGTTGGCGGAAGGTCTAAAGGCACTAAAAAAAGGTAAGGCAGCGGGGCCAGATAGTCTCCCTAACGAACTATATAGGGCTTTGGGGGAGGAACTTATCCCTTTTTTATTAGAGTTATTCAACTCTATGTTGATAGAAGGGACCCAAATTCCCAATTCCTGGAGAGAGGCGACAATTTGCTTATTGCTAAAGCCGGGTAAGGATTCCACGTCATGTTCCTCCTATAGGCCCATCTCTTTGCTGAACGTAGACTATAAACTTTATTCAGGACTTTTAGCCAAGAGACTGGGGAGAGTTGCTGGCAATCTAATCCATTCGGACCAAAAGGGCTTTATGAAGGGGAGGCAGCTTCACGAGATAACTCACGAGTTATTTGCTGCAATTGATTTGGCGGTTCACGAAAAGGCGCCTCTGGCGATCTTGTCTTTTGATGCGGCCAAGGCCTTTGACCGTGTTAATTGGTTGTTTCTAAAGGTGGTTCTGGAAAAAGCGGGTTTGGGAATCCCTTTTATCAGGGCAATAGGAGAACTGTATAGATGTCCTCTAGCGAGAATTCTGGTAAATGGCCATTTAACACAAGAATTTAGGATTTGGCGAGGTACGAGACAGGGATGCCCCCTATCTCCTTTGCTTTTTAATTTATACATTGAACCCTTGGCAACTTTACTCCGGTCTTCTAAAGAGATTATCCCATTTAGAACTGGGGGATGGGAAAAAAAACTGGCTTTATACGCAGATGATTTGATGATATATACGAGTGATGTTAGCTCTACTCTACCTAAGGTCACTGCTTTGATGGAACAATTTGGAAGACTTTCTGGGTACAGCATAAATGCAGAAAAGACAGAAATAATGTGTTGGAATTTGATGTATGCTTCCCCTTTAGTTAAACAAGAGATCAGATATTTGGGTATTCGGTTAACAGCTGCTTTTAACGAGGTAGCTAAATTGAACTTTGATATAGTATATAGGGAAACCAAAAAACTGTTAAAAGCATGGGTTGCTCTTCCTCTTACGATAATTGGGAGATCTAATATTTTGAAGATGTGTATCCTTCCAAAATTTACTTTTTTGTTCAACACTATCCCATTAGAGTTTGAGAAGAGTTGGTTTAAAAAACTACAAGGGGAGTTATCCTCATTTGTATGGGCTTCCAAGGGAGTTAGGATTGCTTGGAAGAAGTTGAGTAGAAAAAGGGAATGGGGAGGTATTGCGTCTCCAGACCTTTTTAAGTACTATTTGGCTTTTCACCTAAAAAATATTAGAGTTTTATTGAATAAAAGGACTGAGCACGATTCAGTCTGGGGAGCACTAACGGCTCACCTTGAAGAAGGAGCAGATCACTTTTTATATAAATTTGGACACCCCAGTTACTTCAAGAAAGTTCGCTTGAAACTCCCCAGACATGCATGTAAAGTTTGGATGCATTTTCGGAGGGCGTTAGAGATACCTTATTTTTGTAGCTCAGCTCCCATTTGGGATTCGCCTGGCACTCCGGAATGCCTCATAGACAAACTATCAACTCCTTTGAGAACAAGTGGGGTGGAAAGATGGGGCCAATTGATGGAAGGAGACGAAGTGTTAAGCTGGGGCGCATTCCAGGAAGGTACTGGCAGGACAGTTTCTAGATTTAAGTATCTTCAAATATCTAGTTGGGTAAAGTCTCGTCGAATTGGGGAAATAGGGAGGAGTATGTGGGAAGGGAAGCTAAATCAGGGAGCTATCAACAAAGAGGTTGCATTGTGGTACCACGCTCTGTTAGAATCATTAGATGATAGCGCTTCCCTCCCCTTGTCGAAGTGGGGAGCAACTTTCCCAACTTTAGATGTTAAAACACTGTGGCAAAAGTCTTGTTCAATACTGTGGCTTACTACTAGTCCTGCAGGGCTGAAGAAAAATCATTTGTTCACACTCCATAGGGTTTACTGGACTCCGGCCAAATTAACAGCTATTGGGAAATCTCAGAAAAATTGTCCAAGGTGCGGGGATGATAAGGCGGATGATATTCATATGTTCTGGCATTGCACTAAGTTGTTGAATTATTGGGGGGACATAGAGAGTATTTTTAAAGTAATTTTTAATGTAAACTTAGTTGTAAATCCAGCATTGGTGGTGTTTGGGGTGTGGGACCAGGATACAAATTATCAGAAACTGTCAGTTCAGCAAGAGCATTTGCTGTTCATATTAATTCTTCTAGCTAGGCGAGAAATTTGTCGTAAATGGATTGATCCTCTGCCTCCTCGGGTGTTGGATTGGCAGACAGCTGTAAATCGAATCTGTACATTGGAACAATGGGGCCCCTTGTCTAGAAAAGATAATTTTTGGGTATATTGGGAAAATGTGTATCAATAACATATTATTTTTTTTTCTTTGTGTCATATAAACTTCGTATACTTTAAAAAAAAAAAAAAATAATAATAATTTAAAGTCCAATGATTAAGATCTCCCCCTCGTTCTCTGGAGGTGCTGCTTTGGCTACGATTGAAAGTGATAACTTTTGATCAATGACTCCCGTACGAGAAAGTACAATCAGTAGATTAGAGGGGATGATCTACTGAGGTTGGGTGGCACGTTGTCGTTTGTTGTGTCATTGCCTTTTTTTTTTTTTTACTTAACCAAAGCACGGGGGATGAATATGAGGACAAAAAAAAAAAAAAAAAGACATCCCACGGGTACCGCGCTTGGCAACAGAGCTGGGGCCTGGTCGACTCCTGGCGCATCCAACACCCAGACCAAAGGGACTATTCCTTCTACTCACCAATGCATGATTTACATGTCAGATTAGATACATTGCTATGTACACCAGAGGTACACGAGCTGACACACCTGACTGAGTACCTAACCTGAACGATCTCGGACCATAATCCATTGCTAATTAAGCTCAGATGGTCTCGGACACGCACACCGAGCCCCACATGGTGGCTCCAGCCAACTTTACTAGAGGACGAGGCCTGTAAGCATACTATTGGCACAGCAATACATGCTTACTTTGAGACTAATAAAGACTCGACAACTTCAAAACTGATAGAATGGGACGCGTTCAAGGTAGTCATTAGAGGGAACTGTATCTCAGCAGCTGCCGGTGAGCGCGGGCGCTGCTTCGGGATAAAGCGAAAGCTGGAACACAAACAGCGTTCACTCGAGCAGAGACTTCCCAACGCCCCAGAAATACAGACGGCACTCCTAACTGCACGAGAAGCAACATCGATGGCAGTCGATAGGCTGCGCTGTTTTGGTTATAAAGCCTACATAGCACGTCCCCACGCGGTGGGGGATCGCGCAAGTACCTTACTGGCATGGTTAGTGAATTCAGCGCATAGAGGGTCCATTATAGTTGAATTAACACACCCTATGGGGCACAGTATATACTCCCAGACAGCAATCAATTGCAAATTTCATAAATATGAATATGCTGATCTCTACACGAGCAAGGTCCACCCAACTGAGGGAGAGATCTGCAACTTCTTATCACATCTCACACTCCCAGCAATATCAGAACAGGAGGCAATGGAACTAGGGGCAACAATCACCATTGCAGAAGTGAAAGCTGCCATAGCCAGCATGGCACGTAATAAAACACTGGGTCCAGATGGACTCCCAATAGAATTTTACTCAGCATATTTCTCAAAGCTGGGCCCGAGATTGGTGACCATCTACGAAGGGTAGTGCATGTCGAACTCTTCCTGCATCAGCCCGAGAAGCCCTGATCATTCCTTTACTGAAACCGAGGAAACCCCCCAAGGATGTAGCTCGCTACCGTCCCCTATCAATGTTATCAGTATATTATAAGATATTGAGTAAAATTCTAGCGATGCGCCTCATGCGACACATGCCGCACCTGGTACATATGGACCAGGCTGTGTTTATCTCAGGGCGCCAGACAGCGATGAACATACGGCGCGTCTTTTCTCTGCTTCATAGTGATGATTATGAAATGCAAAGGGCGATGATTTTTGGAATTGATTTTTAAAAAGCTTTCAATAGCCTAGAATGACAATACCTATATGAGGTGCTTCGCAAATTCAGGCTAGGGGACCAGTTCATTGCATGGACAAGATTGCTCTATACTGCACCGACGGCCAGGGTTTGTACATGCAGCACAATCTCAAAGAGCTACCGGGTGGCGAGGGGGACAAGACAAGGCTGTCCTCTCTCCCCCCTGCTTTTTGCATTGGCAAAAGAACCGCTAGCTTGTGTAGCCAGGATGGGGAATGCTTACAAGGGTATAACAGTAGCCGGGCAGACTCATCACATTGCTCTGTACGCTGACGACCTCCTTCTTTTCTTGAAGGATGCAGGAGATGTGTTACATGGAGCTCGTAACTTATTAGAATGATTTGGGGATATGTCTGGGCTCAGAGTGAATTGGCAAAAATCAAGTTTATTTCCTACAATGGAAGGAAGGACTTCTCCCACAGACCTTAGGGATCCACAATGGGAGTCGAGGTATTTGCCATACTTAGGGGTTCAAATCTACCACGGCAGCCGGAACTTGCTTGAAGGCAATGTGGCACGAGCTCTGCAAGGACTTTGTGGTAATGTGACTTTCTGGGCCACCCTGCCACTATCCGTGGCAGGCCGTGTGCCACTTTTGAAAATGATAGTGCTACCCCACCTCTTGTACTTTTTCACTACTCTCCCGATATGGAACCCGAGAAACATCTTCAACGAATTGAACTCCATGGTCATAGGTTTTCTGTGGGGGGCGGGCAGGTGGCGATTGGTGCTCATGGTACTACAGCGACCACTCAAAGAAGGAGGAATGGCCGCCCCTAACTTAGAAGATTATTCATTAGCAGGCCAATTACAGTGGCTGACCAGATGGATAGCAAGTCGTACGATGCCGGATCGAGAGATTACCCCATTCACACCGGACCTACACTCGCTGACTAGGGTTGTCCTTCACCTCGGTCCCCCACCTGCCTCTAGCTCCAATGAGTTCAAAGTAATACACAAATGCTGGCTGAGGCACCTCCGCAGAGCACAAACCTCCACACCCTATGCACCTGAAATGCCACTGAAATGTCTACTGACACTACCACATGGAGGGGACTGGAGGAGAATCTCGAGATGGAAGGCAGTAGGAGCAACCACTGTGGGCACCCTATATGAAGCAGATTCCCTGCTACCCTTCGAGGACTTCCGCAGTAGGTATTGGATCCCCGCAGGGCACTTCCTGCTCTACAGGGCAATCACTGAGGCGATCGTCAGACACTGACAGGTGGGAAGGACAGAATCACCCATATCGGCGGTGGCTCAATACCCGGTGAGTGCCACTGGAACACATAAGGCAGTGACCTGCCTTTATAGAAAAATTAGGTCCACACTATGCCAGCCACTAACAACCCTTAAGCAGAAATGGGAAGCAGATTTAGAATCCCCTATTACAGACGCCGACTGGGAGGAAATATTAGCTCGGACTCCGCGAGCCTCTAGGAACGCTCGATTCAAACTTATCAATTTATATGTTCTACACAGAGCATACCTGACCCCAGGCAGACTCACGAGACACTTAGGGGTGGCAGAGGCTAGATGTCAGAGATGTGAGGAGAAAGAGGCCGAATTTATCCACTTGTTCTGGTACTGCCCAAAAATAGAAGAGTACTGGAGTTTGACTGCGGAACACTTAACAGACACGATTGAGCGGGAGGTACCTAATGATCCCAGACACTGCTTGTTAGGGGGCTATCACTGGCAGGCCAGACACAAAATCACCACCCAGTTCCAAGATCTGGCCCTGGTTTTACCTAAACGAGAAATTGCAATGACGTGGAAGGCGACACTGGGCCCCCAAGAAAGTAAATGGAGGCAAGAGGTCCAGAAATGGGCTAAGGCAGAGGAAGCAGTTAGGCACCGGGAGGCACGGGGAGGCCAGGAGCCACTGGAGAGGGCACGGGCGTGGAGAACCCTGATTTGCAACTGGGAGCACCTGGGGGAGACGTGGCACCCCCCTGAACACCCTGAGCCGACACCCACAACGGGGACCCAGTGACGACTCCTGACGCAGACTAAAGACGCACAGCAACCACCGGGGAGATAGGAGCAGACAGAAGGTAGACAGAGGTTCCCACCACGCAGAACAACACTAGGGACCCGAAAACAACAACACATCGAATGATCTAGGTACACAAGGGAGTGGGGGGGGGTAGTTTGATCCCTTAACGGGGAGCTCTACCATGACGAGATATCAATTGATCCTTCTGCTATAATATATAAGGCTTTGAAAGTAGGCTTCATCATTTGATACTTATGCATGAGATAGTAACCAATTATGCTGAATGTCGAATGTATTGATACAATGGACATCGATTATCATATAAGGAGTATCAAAGCATTTAACATGATATGTCGTTATCGAATTGAAGAGCCCCTAATTAAGGGTTGTACTGTTTGTACTGGAAAACGAATAAAATACGTTTTAAAAAAAAGATGAAAATGACTATATTTCGTGGCTAGATGCAGTGTCTTCTTTATGGCTCAGAATTGCATAGTAATTGATGCACATGTAAAATGTGGTAGTTTTTGTATGCATGTTTGGTGGGTTTATGAATCACAATTCTATATCAGGACCTGAGGCTCAGATTTTGCCCTAAAAAAGGGAGCTGCTCAATAGGACAGATGCCTTTGAAAGGCTACGTGAGGCTTTCCTTACATGGTCTAAAGCCAAAGGAGAAGGAAAAGAAGATCTTGGAACCCCGACCCCACCAACCAAAGTCCCTGGAGCAGAGCATGAGCCTGAACAGGAACCCCACCCCTACCAGTCACAGATGACTGTTCAGATGGGAATGACTCTCATAACAGGGATTCAGATGGTGGCTATAATGCTGTGAGTCCTTGGCAGTAATGTGCCATAAATGACCATGTGTCCTAAATCATACTTCCAGGGCCAGCAAGACAAAACACCCTCAGATGTACTGGACCCCGAGGACATTTTCCATCCCAGGTGCTCAGAGTGGACACCTGATGACACGTTAGCCCAGTATGTTGCAGCCCAACTTAGGAAGCCTCTCAACAAGGAGGTCAATAATTGTCTTCAGGTGACCCAGATTAGGTCTAGAGGGTGAGGTGACCACCATCCCAGAAATAAACAGCAGAATGGCTACTTTCCTGGGACAGTTTGTGAAGGAGCCCCAAAAAATGGTTCCCAAACAAAAAGGATTACTAGGCCCTTGAGTGCCTAACAGGTCAAACTTCTGGACATGGTGGGACCCCTCACGAATATTCTGGACTTGGTGGAGGAAGCTAAGATATTAGTGTCCCTAATTTAACCTGAACTGCTTTTAGGCTGGACTGTCCAAGCCATAATTCTGCTGGGACATATGAGCTGCACAATGTCCACAGAAAGATGGGGATCCCTCCTCAGTAAGGTCGACCCCAAGCTAGGTGACCTAGACACGTCAGAGGTGAGATCAATTGGCCAGGGTGACCTATTTGGATGGCCTAGAACTTGAAAAGCATGCCTCCACTTTTGCATCACTGGATAAGGTTCAGGACTCAATCAAAAAGATCTTAGGGCAGAAGTATTTTGGTCGAGAGAGGAAGAGGACGCTCACCCAGCCGATTTCAGAATTAAGGTCCTCAATGAGGCCAAGAAACTGGAAGAGACCAATGGCAAGATGTCAACAGATTCAGGACCTGATTACGACCTTGGTGGATGGGCTACTCCGTTACAAACATGACGGATATCCCATCCGCCATATTACAAGTTCCATTATATGCTATGGAACTTGTAAAACGGCGGGCGGGATATCCGTCACCTTTGTGATGGAGTATCTCATCCACTACGTTTGTAATCAGGCCCTCAGTGTTTTTCCCTTCCAGCTGCAGCAACAAAGAGGGGCCTGTGCTTGAGGTTGAAAGCAGTGAGAATTTCTCACAATGGCTATCACTGGGCCAAAAAAGTGTTCAAAATAGATGGCCATCCCATCATTGGCCTCTGCAGAGAGCACAGAGCAATGATCATGAATACCAGTTGCAGCTGTGAATCCATGCAAATGTGTGAAAAGGAGATAAAAAGTGGGCAAACTATTGAAAGGGTGTAAATAAACAAAATGCATTGCTTACAGGTGTGTGGTGTGTTGGGTGGTGAAGGGAAGGAGATATGAGGAAGTACTTACAGGGGAAAGTGAAACGACA
Organism: Pleurodeles waltl; assembly: GCF_031143425.1. Lineage (NCBI taxonomy): Eukaryota > Metazoa > Chordata > Amphibia > Caudata > Salamandridae > Pleurodeles > Pleurodeles waltl. Next base: position 960,130,723 of record NC_090443.1, read on the forward strand.
ATGCTGAAGAGGAAACAGATGAGGTGTGGGATATGCAGCAACAGGATTTCTGAAAGTTGTGTGGAGAAAAAGGACATGAGTGTCTAACAGGCTGAAATAGCGTCATTTATTTTTTTACACTATTTCAGCGCAAACAACTTCATATTTAAAATTATGGAGTTAAAGTCATTTTTTGCCTGCGGAAAACTACCTTGCGTCAATGAGATGCAAGGTAGGCGTTCCCGGGCAAAAATGACTCTAAGGCCCTTGCGCCTTGTTTATCCTCCCATGCAAAAATTGTGCACGGGAGGGAGGCGGGCCTAAATAATGGCACTAAGCTTGCTTAGCGCCATTATTTAATGCCTGGGTCAGGGCAGGCGTTAGGGGACCTGTGGGCTCATTTCCATGGTGGAACACCATGGAATGAGTCGACAGGTGCCCTCCCAGGCCCCAGGGACACCCCCACCCACACCAGAGGGACAGCAGAGGATGGGCCCCCATACATGGCACAGGGTGCAATGGCCATGCCCAGGGGACCCTTGTCCCCTGTGCTGGCCATTGGGGTGGTGGGCATGACTTCTGCCTTTTCCGAGGCAGGAGTCATGTGGCATGGTAGGTTTAGCGCCATAAAATGACGCTAATCTTGTTAGAGTCATCTGTTTTTACTCTAACCAGCCTAGTGTCATTTTTTGGTGCTAAACACAGATCTCCCATACCGCCACCCCCACCCGGCTAATGTCAATTGTTTTTATGCTAGCCCACTCTTTGCGCCGGATTGCGCCATTCCATTAATATGGCGCCCGGCTGGCTTCCTGGAATGGCCCAGTATCACAGCACTACAGTTGGGACTGTCTGGAAAACTTTGGGGACTGCAGCTGGGATGCATGAGGGTAGAGCTAGTGGGTGTCCGTAAAGCGAGGGGATTGTAAGGCCCAAAGCAGGGTATGGGGTGGTTGCCACTCAGCAGTCTCTCATGTCAGTAACTGTTTGCTCCAGCCCCAAAGGTCCACATGTGTAATTAACTTTGCAAATCGAACCCTGTGTGTAGCACAGGATGTATACAAGTGGGTGTTTTGTTTCTTAATGGGGTTAGAGATCTTTTTAAACCTAATGATGGTGAAGCTTTTCAAAGAAAGAGACAATATTTATAGTACTAGAGCAAAGACAGCTGTTTGCACTGATTCATGTATGTCTTTCTCTTTCAGAGCCTGAAGTCTAAAGAGTGCACTTATTTCCATCTGGTCCACAAATCCTCATGTGAAGGGAGTGACACATCTACTGGACAGCAAAGACACTCAGCTTTGTCATTCTTTTTCATTGGTTGTGGTATCAACAGAAGACAGCAGTGTTGACTGAGCGGTTTTTAGCCGGACCTAAAAGTGGCCTACTAGTTGAGAAGATTGTTTTTGATGTATAGAAGCACCGTGTTCTGGGTTTGTCCTTAAATGCAGACAAGACATAACTTGGAAGTAGCATACGTCCGTGAAGAGTAGATATAATCCTCATACACCAGGTAAGTTTATATTCCTTTATTCAGTATGAGATTATATGACAGCCTCGACTCCCGTCCTCCTTCCTCAGACCTCCGACACCAACTGCCGCTATCACTCAAACCTCCCCCCAACATTCTCCCATTCCATGGTTTCCCATTCGCCGGTTGCACTGCGCGAGGAACGCGGCAGAGGGCGTGAGGAAACCTGCAACCCAACACATCTCACATTTTATCCTTGTTCCACCATTTGCCATCGTCTAGTCTAACAGCACTGTCACCCACCTGAACAATTTTCTTCCCGCCACAGAATTTGGACAGGCCTTTAACTGTAGTTCTCAGAGACTTCACCCTCACCACATCCCCTTCCTTCCAATCAAACTTGCGGTGGTGAGTTTCCTGTGAATTCTGTACATACTTTTGTTGCGCTACTATTCGTTTCTCCATCACACCATCAACTTTGTACCATGGCACGCTAAAATGACCCATCCATTCTCTGGTTAGTTTAGAGGACGGAACGCGTCCCCGTAATAGAACAAAAGGTGATACATGTGTATCAGAATGGTTCGTAGTGCGCACCGCCCACAACAATTTTTCCAATTCAGATTTACAGTGCAATCCACTTGCTTTAGTCAATTGAATGTTGTCCTTGAGGACCCTATTAAACCTCTCTACTAGTCCATTACTCCTAGGATGGTACAGCGAAGTTTTGGAATGTTTAATTCCCAAGAAATTCACAAATTTTTCAAACTGTCCAGAAGTAAATTGAGACCCATTGTCAGTCAAAATCTCGTCCGGAATTCCTTCCTTTGCAAAAATCCCTTCTAACCATTGGATCACATAGTTAGAGTCAGGAACTTTCAAAAATTTTACTTCTGGCCATCTACTGTAATAATCTATAAGTACTAACCCGTATTCCTGGGATCCATAGGATAAATTCACTGGTCCTAGTATGTCAATCGCTAACTTACTCCAGGGTTTATCAGGAACCCTCATCGCTTCTATTGGGCTTGGAACTGTGACCTGGGACTTGTCACTGACAGCACAATACACACAATCCCTTACAAAATGTTCTACACATTTATCCACACCAGGCCACCAGAAACCTTCCCTGACTCTCCTTTTCATGGCACGCATTCCAATGTGACCCTCATGCGCTAGACTCAAAACTCTTTTCCTCATGCCATTCTGTACCACCAACAACTTTGACCTAAATAATAGACCATTGATTACCGACAACTCGTCAAAAACATGTTTGTACTTATCCTTAAGGTCGCCATCTGGACACCACTGTGACCACCCCGTCACAACTCCTTGCATAATTGACTTAATGTCCTGATCCTCTTCGCAAGCTTCCCTCCACTCTTGTTCATCCAACGCCCCATTCAATTGTTCACTTATTGTACACACAACAACCTCACCATCTTCATCCTTGGGGCTAAGGTCAGTAGATATCCCTTCCAAGGGATCAGTGCCCGACAATCTGGACAAACAATCAGCCAATATATTTTTCTTACCAGGCACATACTCTAACTTGAAATTGTGTTCATACAATTTGTACTGCCATTTAGCAATCCGTGGAGTGGCTTTCTCTGCACCCTTGGCGGTAAATAGTTGAACCAAAGGCTTATGATCAGTCCTAACCGTAAACTTTGTGCCCCACACAAATTGTTTGAAGTGATTAATGCCCCACCAGCATCCCAAGGCTTCGCGTTCTATCACTGAATATGTTGCTTCGGCTCCTTTTTCAAGCTCCTCAAAGCAAGCGCAACAACTTCCTCCTTCCCGTCCCTTTTTTACAACAACACAGCACCTAAACCCTTTTGGCTGGCATCTGTCATTATGATTGTATAATCTCTGGTGTCAAAAGGTTTCAAGGGAATGGCTTGGCTGATCTCTTGCTTAAGGCTTTCGAATTCGCGGTTGCAGTCAACATCCCACATAAATGTAACATTCTTTTTCAGTAGCTTTCTCAGATTATGCGTCTTTTCTGAACAGTTGGGTATAAATCTAGCATAAAATTCTATTAAACCCATGAAGGATCTCAACTGGTCTTTATTTTCTGGACACACAAAATCTTGAATGGCTTCCACTAAACTTACTTTGGGTTTGATGCCATCCGCTGACAACTCAAAGCCTAAGTAATTCACCGTTGGTACACTAAAACAACACTTACTGGAACTGAGAGTTACGCCCTTCAGCTTCAACACATCCAGCACCCAGTTCAATCTTTCATTATGTTCTTGCACTTCCTTTCCATAAACCAGAATGTCGTCCTGGAATGCCATCACCCCACGCATACCCTTGAACATACTTTCTACCATCCTCTGGAAGACAGCAGACGCGGAGGTCAACCCGAACGGCATTCGTTTAAACTGAAATAGCCCAAAAGGAGTGATGAAAGCCGTGTAATGTCTGGAACTTGGATGCAGACTCATTTGATGATATGCAGACGTCATATCAAGTAAGGAAAATATTTTGCCACCCTTAACGGAAGACAACATTTCTGAAATGTTGGGTAAAGGATATTGGTCAACCCAAATTTGATCATTAAGGTCGCGTAAATCCACGCACATACGCAACATACCATTCGCCTTAAGGGCCAAGACCATGGGCGCCACCCAATCCGAGGACTCAATCGGTTCTATTATGTCTTGAGCACACACTTTATCTAATTCTTTCTTAAAATCATCTCTCAAAGTGAGAGGAACCTTCCGTACTTTATGCACCTTTGGTTGAGCATTCTCATTGATTTTGATCTTGTGAGAAAACCCCTTGAATAACCCCACTTCATTTTTGAATATTTCAGGGTACCTTGATTCCCACTTATCGCACGTTATGGCAGATACCTGCATAAATTCACTTCTCGCTATTACTTGTTCTGGGTTATTTGGGTCCAAAACCAATTCCAATTTGCCCTGATCAAACCACCCCAAAAGACAAGCATTATCCTTGGCCACGTATATAGTAGCTGGAGTTGCATTATTCCTAAACCTGATATCTGCTTGGAACTCACCAATTACATCAATAGATTTCCCACCATATCCAATTGGCTGAATGCATGACTGGTTTAGAATGACCCCATGACCTTTGAACAATTTGTTTCACTTGGATTCGCTCAAAAGAGTAAACGGAGATCCAGAGTCAGCCATCATCTGAACCTGAACTCCATTTATTTCTACTAAGCAAAAGGGTCTTCTTGTACAAGAATTTCTTATCTCACCAATCATTAAATTACTATTCACCACAAATACTTCCTCTTCATCACTGCTAGAAGAAGGAGAATTATTCGTAGCAACATTGTTAACTCTGTTAGACTCAGATCTGTCCGATTTGTTGGATCTATTTGCTTTACACACTCTTGCAAAATTACCTTTTTTTATAACATTTGGCACACATCTTGTCAATAGCTGGACAGAATTTAGCATTACCCAACTGCGCAGTGCTACCACACCTATAACATTCTAATGATCTTGTAAATTTCTTTTCAGATTTTCCACCAGTAGATTGTGGTACAGACCCGCTTAACTTGTTTCCTTTTTTGTATTTTGCCTTGACTGCAAGCACGTCGGGTTTCAGAGATTGGCATCTTTTGTCGGAAATTGACATTTGTTCCATGAATGATACCGTACTCTCAATTCTGGTGGCGATCTCCAATGCTTTCTCTAGAGTTAAATTGGGAGTAGATAACAAGGCCTCTTGTACTTTCTTATTATTAGTTTTCTCCACTAGTTGGGCCTTGATCATTTCTTCTTCAAATTCTTTATAATCACAGGAAACTGCTAACATAACTAGACGCGGATTCACCATCGGCTTGGACCCTTTTGTAGAACTGATGTCTTTCCAAAGTGACATTTCTACACCTCTTGAACCTTGCATCCAGGGACTTAATCGCCGTTTCGTATTCATCCTCAACACCATCACCTTCGCCCACTGCAGTTACGACAGTTATCTTAGGAATATATTAAAAAAATTTCCGCCCTTCATTTCCCAAACAATGTCTTAGAATCGCAAATTTTCTCTTGTGAGTGAAAGTTTCACCCTTAAGGGCATCCAAATATGCCTCAAATGCCTCCTTCCATTGCTCCCAATCAGCATCTGGTGAAACTGGATTTGGAACAAAAGGAGGAGGTGGGGAGATGGACTGCTGCATAGTGAAAATCAAAGCAACAAGACAGGACAGATTGAATTGTTAGTAGGTACTTACAATCTCATACATACAAGGATAAATGTTTACTAAATCTATAAATAAAGTCACTGTGATACAGTTGCAACGTTGTTTAGTACCTAGAAAATTGCTTAATGTACTGTTCTTCCAATATGGCTGCCGAAGTGTGCCACTTCCAAATTACAATTGCAGAGGTGTGCGTGTCACCGTAGCACGCAAGATTTTTGTGGCCAAGACAATAAAATAATTACAAATGCAGACAGGTGTGCGTGTCACCGTGGCACGCGAAATTTATCATTGTGGCCGTAAAAATAACCACAACCCCACTTCCTTGAAGATCACTGTGAAAATGGCAGCCGTAGGTGTGCGTGTCACCGTGACACGCAAATCATTGCATTCAAAATGGCCGTGGGGCGAAACGCTCTTGATTCTGTGCGCACGTCACAACGTGTCACACGTTAAACGTACAGTTTGGTGTGCGTGTCACCGTGGCACGCGACTATGCTTAGAATCACCCTCAAAATGGCCGCTGTAGGTGTGCGTGTCACCGTAACACGCAATTCCTTACATCCAATATGGCCGCTCAGGAGGCGCGCTCTATACGCTGGACTCAGTACTCACGTGACGGAAGCAGCACAGAGCAGGAAAAATGGTTGCACTGTCGCAGAAGACAGAGCTCATAAAATTGAAATCCTCGAAGGAGCCCTTGACGAACACGGAAGAAGAAGCTGTCGACGGTCTGCTCGCGTTGTTGACTGAAGAGAAGGTAGAAGGTCACCCTTGTCGCCACTGAAGAGTAGATATAATCCTCATACAACAGGTAAGTTTATATTCCTTTATTCAGTATGAGATTATATGACAGCCTCGACTCCCGTCCTCCTTCCTCAGAGCTCCGACACCAACTGCCGCTATCACTCAAACCTCCTCCCAACATTCTCCCATTCCATGGTTTCCCATTCGCCGGTTGCACCGCGCGAGGAACGCGGCAGAGGGCGAGAGGAAACCTACAACCTAACAGTCCAATAACCCTGGAGCTGGATGGAGCTGGATTTGCCTAACATGAGGAAACTGTCAACCGCCAATCACAAAATGGCCATCATCACCATCTTTCTATAGGAATCCTGTATGATTGCTATGTGTTCTGGTCCACAAATGCAAGCAAATCATAAACAAGTACAAATCAGCGTGGCATTCAACTAGTAACTATGAGATGGGGGTTCTTCAGAGACCTTCCCTAATTTCTTTGCGCAATTTAGAGGCTTAAAGCTTGAGTTGTTCATTGGGGGATGGGCCTGGAGGGTGGGGTGAGGGCGAGGGGGGGTGGCTGCATTCCATGCCACATTATCAGGATTACCACTAGTTGTATACAGTTCTTCCATTTAGATCAATTGTATGTCAATCTATGGGGCGTACAAACTACAAATCTGGCTTGAATTCAACCCAAGACTACATTTGCTTTAAGATGAGGATAACATCAAGGGCATGTTGTTTGCATCTGTGGTATGCGAGGAGACAGTGGGTTGTTATTTTTGGAAATTCATGGTTGTACTAAAGGCTTTTTAGCCCTCCACCTCCTCCTCTGTGCAGTCCTCATCCTTGTACACTTCCTTACATGGAGCCACAATGACATAACATGATGCTGAAGCACAGAGTTGGCCCATGGCCTTTGGTTAAGCGTAGCTCAACCACATTAGCTGAATGTGCATATTTGTGTCATGCAGTCGATAAAATTGTATGCTACATTTCCAAAATATACCCAAAGGCCCCATAAATGTATATGATTGCAGGAGCTCCGAGAAACCATGTTTTCCGTTACAGAAGTTATGAGTGTAGAGCATTTTCTGCAGAGACCACAGTCTTTGCCTAAGAAATCCTGTTTCAGAGGGAACTCTCAGAGGAGGCAGGGAGTGGATAATGTGAGGCGACCCTCTTCTGACTAAGCTTAAAGCTGGTGTGCCCATCGTAGGTGTAGGAGGGCTCAATCCATGTCAGATTTTTAGCACACGCACACACATGAAATAAAATTACAAACAATGAATCCAACTTATATGCATAGTCAGGGGCTGTCCTGGCAATCTGGAACAGATCTAGCCATCATGGGTAAACATTGGCTACTCTTGTTTTTTTTTGTTTTAATGGAAAGGTATGTTGAGCTCCCCATGTGAGATCTTTATAGGAGCCAAATACTGAAACCTATGTTATACCGGTAAGCATTGTTCTACATGGAAATGAACGTGTTTGTCAATGTCGGGAGTATATTTTCTGTACTTGGTGTGTTGAAATTGTGAAATTTAATAAAGATAATCCAAAGAAAAGGAAATCCCTGGTTTTCCCATCTCTGTTAGCTTGAAAATGTGGACCCAAAATCAGCCTTCTGTGAACTCTGCCTCCATGTTATCGAACATCATGCCTTAGACATTGAAGTAGATAAGCCCCAAAATTCTGAAAGCTCCAGTCCAATCTCTTTGAGGGAAATTGTTTTTTTACGCTAATTCTTTTGTTCTGCAACCTACTGCTAAGAATCTTCAGAAAAATAACCTATTGCTAAAATGCAAGATTCAGCTTTTTCTTCTCCCAACCCCACCTAAAAGTCAAGAATATCAGGACCCGAAAGTCTTGTAGGACATCTTGGGCTGAACCAGATCAAACCATTGGGAGAATTAAGAGCTTGGTCGGTCAGCCTTCATGCTGTACAGGAGGCCAGTTGGAAAATGAGTTTAGGGCATAATTGAGCAGACCTTCAGCTCTGGCAGGTCAAGTGGTCCAAATAATTCTATAACTTCTGAAGACTTCTTCTGTGGCCGGTGAGGTGTGGACCTCTTGTCACAGCACAGTCCACAGCGGCTCCTCCCCGTAAAACATGAACAAATTACAAACACACCTAGGATTTTGGGCACTCAGGTCAAAATATAATAACTCCAGTTGGAGCGCTTCCTGACATTAAATAAAGACAATTTTCCAATATTTTCAGTAATGTGGCATCAGCCCTGTGGCTGCTGCCTTGCAAAGTCATATTCAATTATTCGCCAAGAACAGATCTGATATGACTGGTGCCCATTCCGGAGTCTCTGCAAAGGGGGCAAGGGGCGGGGAAATGCAGAATTTGACTTGCGCCAACTTGTACAAATCATTTTTAAATTGCAGCGAATGACGTGAATAACAGGGACTGCTAGGATAAATGTGTTTATTCCAAGACCTCACAAGGAGCCTGGCAGCTTGAGTCTAATAACAGACTCTTCACAGTTTAAAGTACTCTCTGCCCTTTTCACATTTTGAAATATTTTGAGAAAAGGACTTCCAGAGAAGAAGAATTTACGTTTTGCGGAAACGACATCGTTTTTAAACGCCTGCGGGCTATTTAATAAACGGGCCACTTTGCCCACCCCCGCACAAGAGCAAATATGTTTTTTTTTTCTCGTTTTATTGTCGTGTTGCAGGTATCTACAGTGATTAATCCAAGCAGGTGAGGGTACCGGCGTTCAGTTTTTGTGGACGGGACTTATTTTTCATCATCGGACTGCACCAGAACAAGGCAGAAAGGCAGAAACAAGGAGGAATCGAAATACAGGAAAGCAGTGACAAAGAGAGAGGGCTGAAAAAGAACCTGCAGGAGCGAGATAAAGAGACAGTAAGGCCTATATTTCTACTTTTTTAGCGCCGCATCTGTATTTTGCAAGTTTGCGCCGCTTTTGCATCAAAAAATTATGCAAATGCGGCGCAAAAAGTATAAATATAGGCCTAAGTGTATGAAGAAGTAACCACCTCATTTGGCAGCACCGGCGGCGGGCTCCTAGGAAAAGCTTTAGGGCCCTGCACCTACATTTTGTTTCTAAGTAAGCACTGAAAACAAGCATCTGCCATTGGTGTGACTTCATAGCGCTAGCTGACTGTATGATTGTACGACGAGTATAAGCTACTGCACCTGTCTTGGCTGGCTAAGTGTGCATGGCCATACAACTCTAGACTCTCAAAACCAGTTACAACAAGGCGATTGACACGCTCCCTATGGATCCTGAAGGGCATACTCCACATGTGCACATGCTGCCCCCTGAAAGCGTCCATGTAGCCCTGAAAAGGACGCCCTCCAGGGGGTTGTGGTAGGTGGTGAGCTGTACAAAATTGGTGATACGAGGGGTACAATGCCACATTTCATTGCTGTGATGACTATGCAACTCGGGCAATGCAAGTGGGCATGAGCAGGTACGCACTAACAGGAAGAGCCTGGAGTGAGGGTGCTGCTGTTGTGGGTACAGGGAAAAAGAGAGAACATGCAGGAGAGGTGGTCAATGAGACTTACATGTTTAGCATGTTGAGATCCCGTGCAACAGAGACCGGCCCTGAAGAAATCATCTGGAACGGAACGGTCTGGACAGGGAATATTCTAGATGGTAATAGTTTGGGAAAAGGCGTGACTGTAATGACCTAAAGGAGGACAGATGTGGAAAGGGGTTGTCTGAAATTGTCTGATTGATGGATGATCTGGTTAGGATTTGGTTGCAGTGGGGTCTGGCTAGAAGTGACCAGGATGGGAGAGGACTGATTGGGAATGATCAGGTTGTGAGGTGGGTGGTAGATGAGAGGATCAGTTGGATAGGAGATCTGTGAAGAGAAGTGTGAGGGCAAGGACAGCTGTTAAACAAAGGACTACAGGAATATGAGCAATGGGGCATATGCAAGTCGATGGGTGTGTGATAATTATCCAACACATATATATTGAGAAAAAATAATCTGGAAAATGTATTTCAGATTTCATTAAAGATGGTGATGTCTGACCTACCACCAGTAACTAGTTTGGTCAATAACTGAGTTGCAAGGCACGGTCATCATTACACTGGTAACGAGCAGGTGATACATAGGAGTATATTTACTAGAGTGTGCACCTATGCTCGCGCTGAATGCGTGGGGCTTTTTATTGTACAGTAAATAGACTATAGGTTTTGCATTGAGTTGTGCCACATGATTGCTAGTGCAAAATGTCTATAAAGGTACCCGGGGGTTGAAATGTGCTAAAGTTATGAAAGGTTGTCTCTGCTTTCTACTCCAATCAGCCTCGATCTTTGTATGCTTCCCTTGCGTCTCACAGACCGCCAGCTGAAGAAAGCATGTGCATTTTGGAGGCCAGTAGGCTCTGTACAATTGAAGCCTTGATCAATAGGGTATTAGAACAGCTGTTGGTGTGTACCTCACTGGTAACAGAGTTTTTACAACTCAAGGATCCATACGCCACCTCTTTTAGGCACAGCGTTTATACTTTTCATATTAAGGACTTGTTTTTAAGCTTTCCTTGGGAATTCAATGCTCTACCACAAATCTGCGTTTACAAGTGTCCGGTTGACCTGTGAGGTGAAAACCAGAACAGTGGAGCTCATGAAAGTTTTTTGCAACTACTGGAAAAACAGTTCTATCAGCTGGATGTGGCTACACTGATTTGTTACTTCTGGAGCTCTGGATTTTTGACTTCTGTGTCCTTTGCCATGTTGAAAAGGCTCAGTACCCACGTTTTCTGCAAAAATATAATGCTTTTCTCTGTCCTTAATAGAGCACCACAAGGCAGCCACAAAGACATGCTGAATTAAAACAATTGACATGCAGTGAGGCAATATTCACGCTACTCACCCACTCTAGTCATTTATTGGGGTGTACACTTATGGGATTAAGTTGTCCCGATCACCTAGGATAAAAAGTATCCTGTAGTATGCCTACAAAGAAACTGCAAGCTGGGCTGCAGTGTACATCACTTTAAAATATTTTTTGACTTGATCCTAAATTAGTATCTAAGATCCGCTGGAAGATACCAATATCAAAATCAATGCCGGTCCATGTCACGAAACACCATACAAGGACTACATTGATTTAGAATCTGAAGATGGAGTTTGTGTTCAGAAATACTCCAGAAGACCCTCTGAGGTTGTAGATTTAAGTTGCTTATTTTATCCACCTCAGGCCACCCTCACCAACCAACTCACAGATCAAAACCATTCACCAACTGACCAGCAGTTGCCTTGGCTACCCGAGCTTCTACCAGATGCCCACTCCAGTTAAAGGGACAGCGTGTAAGATTACAACAGTTTGTTTATTGAAAAGTTGTAAGAGATGCTTTATTCACTACTCTGTCAGCCACGGGAAAGTTAATGCAGAAACTATCCACTGAGGAAACATCCATTTAGTTTATGCAAATGTCCTGAAGTGACCATCTGCTGAGCTGTGAAGCTTCACAGGTCTTTCTTGCAAAAAGGATGGGGTCTGTGGCAGCTCTACTGGGTTTGCCAAGGGCTGACAAATAGGTGCGAGTCCAGTTACTACCTCTTGGAGGTGTGCCCCAGTAACATCGGGCTCCAGCTCTTGTTCCAAAGACTGACAGTGCCAGACTCCTGCAGGCTCCAAGGGCTAAAGAGGATCAAAATACTGCCAGACGAGCCTGCTCCTCCCTCCTGTGGGTGGAATGAACAGAATGTCCTGCAACAGAGGAAATTAATTATCTGAGAAGAATCACAGTTGATTAGCTGGTACCGTAAATTTCTGTGTGTCTGAGAATTGCCTCGTTAAGACACACTGTAAACAGAAGTCAATTTATTATAGTGACTGAATTCAGTCCCGAAGATTTAGATTTTTACTTCAAGGTGGTATTGCACTGAATTCTTCTTGAACTTTTGTGAAAATCTTCCACCAGCAGAAAGAGAGCACCTGGAGGACGCTATCTAAAAAAATGGAAGGCTCCTGCTTGCCATGTCACTATTCTGTGATTTTTTACCACAAAGTTGATGCCGCGCAACACGCTAATTTGAATCCTAGAACACACCGCAAAGTACCTGTTTCTGTCTTTCCGTCATGGCTCGAAAAGAGCTTTAAAGCATTTTCTCCCTAAAACACTGTCTGGGACAAAGGTAAAACAAGCATTAGCAAAGCCAATAGGTCGCCTCTATGGAAGAGCTATTGGCTTTGCCAATATGTTTTAGCCATGTTGTACACCAGCGTGGCTGCTGTTCAGCATGGCTAAAAGTCACTGGCGTAAAGGAGAGTGGAGTGTCATAAAGTGGAGTGTCATGGAGTAGAGTAAAGTGTTATGGAGTGGCACAGAGAGCCATGGAGTGGCACAGAGTGGGGTAGAGTGGACTAGAGTAGAACTGAGAGCCGTGGAGTGAAGTGGAGCATCATAGAGTGACATAGAGTGTTGTGAAGTGTTGTTCGAGTGAGTAGAGTGGAAGGGGATAGAGTGTCATGGAGTGGAGTGGCAAAGAGTGTTCAGGAGTGGCATCAAGAAGAGTGGAGGGGCTTAGAGGGGGTCACACTGAGTGGTGTAGAGTATTGTAGAGTACAGTGAAGTGGATGTTCATAGAGTGGAGTGGCAACCAGTGGAGTAGTGTAGTGAGAATGGAATGGCATAGAGGGGAGCAGAGTGTTGCAGAGTGGAATGTCATAGAGTGGAGTAGAGTATCATAGAGTGGAGTGGCACAGAACTTCATAGAGTGGGGTGGAGTGGAGTGGCATAGAGTGGACGAGTGGACTCTAGTAGAGTAGAGTGGACCTTAGAGCTTAGAGTGGAGTTGTTCATGGTAGAGTGGGGTGGTGCAGGGTAGAGTGCAGAGGTGTAGAGAGCAAAGGTGTAGTATGCAGTGGCATAGAGTGAGTGCAGTGGCATAGAGTGCTGCAGGATAGAGTATAGTGGGGTAGAATGCAGTGGTGCAGAGTAGTTGGCATAGAGTGCAGCAGCAAAGAATGCATTGGTTTTGAGTCAAGTGGTGTATAGTGCTTTGGTGTAGAGTGCAGTCTTTAAGAATAGCGTGGCGTAGAGCATATGGTGTAGAGTAGAGTAGCACAGAGTAGAGTGGCGTAGAGTGGCGCAGCACAGAATGCATTGGCATACAGTGGAGTGGAATAGAGTGGAGAAGAACAGCGAGGAGTAGAGTGATGTAGAGAGCAGTGGCACAGAGTGTAGTGGTGTAGAGTAGATTATTTCAGAGTAGAATGAAGTGGCGTAAAGCAGAGCGGTGCACAGTAGAGAGGAGTGGTGCAAGGTAGAGTGCAGTGGCATAGAGTGCATTGGCATAGGGTAGAATGGCATGGAGTGCAGTGGTGCAGAGTAGATTAGAGTTCCGGAGAGCCGATTGGCATAGAGTGCATTGTCTTAGAGTGGAGTCATGCAGAGAAGAGTGCATTGGCATGGAGTGCAGTGGCATAGAGTAGGGCATAGAGTGTACTGGCATAGAGTGCAGTGTTGCAGAGTACAGTGGCACAGAGTGGAATGTAAAGTGGAGTGGTTCCGAGTAGAGCGGAGTGGCCCAGACTGGAGTGATGTGGAGTGCAGTAGTGAAGAGTGTAGTGGTGCATATTAGATTGGAGTAGAGTCACTGGCATAGAGTAGAGTGGTGCAGAGCAGAACAGAGAGGTGTAGAGTGAAGTGGCATAGCGTGTAGTGTCAGAGCCCAGTGGTGCACAGTAGATTATAGTGGTGTAGAGTGGATTGGCGGAGTGGATTGGCATTGAGTGCAGTGGCACAGAGTGTAGTGGAGTACTGGGTAGTGTAGTAGAGTGCATTGGTGTAGAGTGAAGTAGAGTAGAGCTGTGCAGAGTAGAGTGCAGTGGCATAGAGTGCTGTGGTGCAGAGTAATGTGGCATAGAGTTTAGTGGCATAGAGTACACTGTTGCAGAGCAGAGTGGTGTAGGGTGAAGTGGCGTAGAGTGGAGTGGTACAGAGTAGAGTGGAGTGGTGCAGGGTAGAGTGCTGTGGCATAGAGTGTAGTGATGCAGAACAGAGTGGTGCAGAATGTAGTGGTGTAGAGTGCCTTGGCGTAGAGGGGCGTAAAGTAGAATAGTGCAGAGTACACAGCAGTGGTATAGAATGAAGTGGCGTAGAGTTTAGTAGCTTGGAGTTCTGTGTTGCAGAGTAGACTGTTGTGGAGTGCAGTGGTATATAGTATAGTGGCATAAAGTGCATAAGCATAGAGTGCAGATGTGCAGAGTAGAGTGGCGTAAAGAGAAGTGGCATAGAGTACAGTGGTGCAGAGTAGAAGAGAGTGGTGTAGAGTGCAGTGATGTAGAGTATAATAGTGGCATAAAGTTCTGTTTTGCAGAGTAGACTGCCATGGAGTGCAGTGGTCTATAGTACAGTGGATTGAGTGCAATAGTACAGTGGCATAGAGCAGAGTGGTGCAAAGAGCAGTAGCACAGAGTACAGTGGTGTAGAGTAGAATAGAGTGGCTTAGAATGCAGTAATGTAGAGTACAACAGTGTACAGTGCAGTGGTGTAGAGTCAATCAATCAATCAATCATAATATTTATTAAGCGCGCTATGTACCCGTCAGGGTTTCGAGGCGCTGAGGGGGGGGGGGGGGGGGGAGCGCTGCTGGTTTAGCGGTCGAAGAGCCAGGTCTTGAGGAGCCTTCTGAATGCGAGGAGGTCCTGGGTCTGGCGAAGAGATGTGGGGAGAGAGTTCCAGGTCTTGGCGGCGAGGAAGGAGAAGGATCTGCCGCCGGATGTCTTGCGCTGGATTCGGGGTACGATGGCGAGGGCGAGGTTGGCGGATTGGAGTTGACGTGTTGGAGTGTAGAAGTTGAGTCTGGTGTTGAGGTAGGAGGGTCCGGTGTTGTGAAGTGCCTTGTGAGCGTGGGTCAGGAGTTTGAAGGTGATCCTCTTGTCTACCGGGAGCCAGTGGAGTTCCTTTAGGTGAGGGGAGATGTGACTTCGGCGGGGTATGTTGAGGATCAGTCGGGCGGAGGCATTTTGGATACGTTGGAGGCGTTTGATGTCTTTGGTTGGGATGCCTGTGTAGAGTGCGTTGCCGTAGTCAAGTCTGCTGCTGACGAGGGCCTGGGTCACCGTCTTTCTGGTTTCTGTTGGAATCCACTTGAAGATTCTGCGGAGCATTCGAAGGGTGTTGAAACAGGAGGAGGAGACGGCGCTGACCTGTTTGGACATGGTGAGGGCGGAGTCCAGGATGAAGCCGAGGTTTCTTGCGTGGCTGGCAGGGGTGGGTGGGGGTCCGAGGACGGAGGGCCACCATGAGTCGTTCCAGGCTGAGGGAGTGCGTCCGAGGATGAGGACTTCCGTCTTGTCGGAGTTGAGTTTCAGGCGACTGTTGTTCATCCAATCGGCGATGGATTTTAGTCCCTCGTGGAGGTTTGTTTTGGCGGTGAGCGGGTCTTTGGTCAGGGAGAGGACGAGCTGGGTATCGTCGGCGTAGGAGATGATGCTGAGATGATGTTGGCGGGCCAGTTGAGCGAGGGGGGCCATGTAGACATTGAACAACGTGGGGCTGAGGGAGGATCCTTGGGGGACGCCGCAGATGAGGTTGGTGGCTTTGGAGCGGAAAGGGGAGAGACGGACTCTCTGCGTTCTGTCGGAGAGGAAGGATGAGATCCAGTGGAGGGCTTTATCTTGGATGCCGGCTTCCTGGAGGCGGGTCAGTAGGGTGCGGTGGCAGACGGTGTCAAAAGCGGCTGATAGGTCGAGGAGGATGAGGGCTGAGGTTTCGCCGTTGTCCATTTGATGTCTGATGTCATCTGTGGCGGCGAGGAGGGCGGTCTCAGTACTGTGGTTTCGTCTGAATCCGGATTGTGAGGGGTCCAGGATGGAATTGTCTTCGAGGAAGTGGGTGAGCTGAGTGTTGACGATCTTCTCGATGACTTTCGCTGGAAAAGGGAGGAGAGAGATCGGACGGAAGTTTTTGAGGTCGTTGGGGTCAGCCTTGGGTTTTTTGAGGAGGGGTTGGATTTCTGCGTGTTTCCAGCTGTCCGGGAAGGTGGCAGAAGTGAAGGAGAGGTTGATGATCTTGCGGAGTTCGGGGGCGATGGTGGCGTTGGCTGAGTTGAAAACATGATGGGGGCAGGGGTCCGTGGGGGAGCCTGAGTGGATGGTGTTCATGGTTGCTATGGTTTCTGCCTCGTCCACGTGGGTCCAGGCGGTGAGGCGGCAGTCGCGGGAGGAGACATCGGGGGTGGGGTCTGGCGGTGGACCGGTGATGAAGCTGTCGTGGATGGTGGTGATTTTCTGGTGGAAGAAGGTGGAGAGGTCGTCGCAGAGTTTCTGGGAGGGCGGGATGTCGTTGGAGTTGGCTTTCGGATTGGAGAGTTCCTTCACGATGCCGAAGAGTTCTTTGCAGTCGTGGGCGTTGTTGTTGATGCGTTCGGTGAAGTGGGCGCGCTTGGCGGTGCGGATCCGTTGGTGGTGTTCGCGGTTGGCGTTTTTGAGGGCGGCGAGGTTGTCGGGTGTGCGTTCTTGGATCCATTTATTTTTGAGTTTCTGGCAGTTGCTTTTGGAGGTGGTGAGATCGTCTGTGAACCAGGCTGGTTTTTTCTTTCCTTGGATGGTGGTGGGTTTCTTGAGAGGGGCAAGGGTGTTGGCGCAGTCGAGGATCCATTGATGGAGGTTGATGGCGGCTGTGCTCGGGTCGATTGCGTCGGGTGGAAGGTTGTTGATGAGGGTGCTGGTCAGTTGTTCTTGGGTGACTTTGCCCCAGCGGCGGTGGGGAGGTAGCTGGATGCGGTGTTGCTCTGTGGTTTTCTTATAGGTGAAATGGACACAGTGATGGTCAGTCCAGTGGAGTTCGGAGGTGTGGCTGAAGGAAATGTGGTTGCTAGAGGTGAAGAGGGGGTCAAGGGTGTGACCGGCGATGTGGGTAGGTGTGTTGACTAGCTGGCGGAGACCGAGGTTGAGGAGGTTGGAGGTCAGTGACGCGGTGTTGACGTCGTTGGCATTTTCCAGATGGTAGTTCAGATCTCCCAGGAGGATGTAATCCGGGGAAGCGAGGGCGTGGGTGCTTGCAAGGTCAGCGATGGTGTCGTTGAAGGGGGCTCTTGGTCCTGGAGGGCGGTAAATGAGGGTTCCTCTGAGGGTCGTGTTGGGGTCCGTGTGGATCTGGAAGTGGAGGTGTTCGGCTGTCCTGAGGGTGTCGTCCGAGTGGGTGTGGATTTTGAGGGTAGCTTTGTGAGCGATGGCTATTCCGCCGCCGATTCCGTTGGTTCGATCTCTTCTGGTGATTTTGTAGCCGTCCGGTATGGCGATGGCGATGTCCGGAGACGAGGAGTCGTTCCACCAGGTTTCGGTCAGGAAAGCCACGTCAGGAGCAGTGGTGTCGAGCAAATCCCAGAGCTCGATGGCGTGTTTTCGTGCGGAGCGGGTGTTGATGAGGATGCAGTTCAGGTGGTTGGGGTTGGATGTTTTCGTAGTTGGATTGGTCGTTCTGATGCAGGAGAAGTTGCAGGTACGGCAGGAAAAAGGTCCTTTAGTGTGCTTCGGGGATGCCCGGTAGCATTCAGTGGAGGGGCCGGGGTTGAAGGCGCGGAGTTCGTTGATCGAGTAGCAGATGCGGGGGGCGCGAGGGCCAGGGGGTGTGGCGCTGGGCGAGGTCCGGGGGCGGACGGGCGCAGACGGGCTTGCCTCTGGCGCGCCTCCGGCGCGCCAGCGGCGCGGACGCGCAGCGCCAGCCATTAAGAAGGGAGGGGGGAGGGAGGAGCAGCTGGGAGGCGGGAGGGAGCGGCAAATGGGGGTGCGAGGGGGGCGGGCCGCAGGGAGGCAGCGGCAGGGAACGGGGAGCGCACAAGGGGCAAAACACTGAAAACTAGCAAAATACAAGCAGTTACAATAAGAAAAGCACACAATCAGAAAAACAAAATGGCACAATATACGATCGGGGAGACAGCAATCAGGGGGGCACAAAGGGGGCAGAAGCGCCGGCGGCGAGGCGCTGAAAAAAGCGAAAAAAACGAAAAACACTCAGTGTTGCAGAGTAGAGTATAGTGGTGTAGAGTGCAGTGATGCAGAGTAGATTGGAGTAGAGAGCAGTGGAGTAATGACATTGGTTTTGGGTAAAGTGGTGTAGAGTGCATTGGAGTAGAGTGTAGTGGTGTAGAGTAGAGTGGTGCAGAGTGGAGTGTGCAGCAGTGACTGCAGGGGTGTAGAGTGCAGCAGAATAAAGGAGAGTGTAGTGGCACAGAGTAGTGCAGAATGCAGCTGCTTAGAGTAGATTGTTTCAGAGTAGAGTAAAGCGGCGTACAGTGGATTGGTGCAGAGTGGAGTGCAGTGGCATAGAGTGCATCGGCATAGGGTAGACTGGCGAAGAGTGCAGTGTTGCAGAGTAGATTAAAGATGGGTAGATTTAATTGGCATAGAGTGCAGTGGCTTAGAGTGGAGTTGTACAGAGCATTGGTGTAGAGTGCAGCGGCATATAGTGCAGTGTTGTAGAGTAGAATAGAATGGAGTGGCATTGAGTGGAGTGGTGCAGAGTAAATTGGAGTGGCCTAGACTGAAGTGATGTAGAGTACAGTGGTGAAGAATGCAGTGGTGCATAGCAGAGTAGAGTAAAGTAGGGTAGAGTGGTGCAGAGTAGAGTGCAGTGACGCTGTGTTGAGTGGTGAAGAGTTGAGTGGCGTAGTGCAGAGTGGTGCATAGTTGAGTGTAGTGGAGTAAAGTGACCCTGCTGCATGCCCTCTTCCGTTAATATATGCTTTGACCCAGGAGATGGGGCGCCTGGAGCAAGTCCAACCCTATATTGTGTACGCCAAAGGCCGCGCGCAGTGTGAGATTAGCAGCCTGCTGGATGTTTTGTCACAGGGCCTGGCAGCAGGCCAAACCCTGTGGCCAACACCCTGCTGAGCATGGCCAAAGGCTGTACGCAGCTTGGGGTTGACTGCATGCGAGGGGCCCTACAGCTAACCCCACTCCATGCACGACCGAAGGCGGTGCGCAGAGTGGGGATGTCTGCCTGAGGGAGAGGGATGGATGCCTCCGGGTGAGTTGGTCACAGCCAGGCCCACCTCCTGCTGATCGTGGGATTGGCTGCCTGTAGGGGGTCTGCAGCAGGGCCTGGCCAAAGACCAGGCCCTATGGCCAACCCCCCCACTGTGTATGACCAAAGGCTGTGTGTGGCTGGGGTTAGCTTTTCATATGGTAATAAAATATTACTTTACGTTAACAAACCCTAGAAATTCACTAAAAAATGTATCTATCTATGCATGGTAAAGACTGCAAGGAAAAGGTGATGTGTAGTAATGGATAATTGGTAAAGGTCACATACTGAGTGACTGCATACAGTGAAGGATGAATAGTGGTTGCACTTTGCTGCAGTATTGCTTGGAGAGGACAGCATTTACCTCTTCAGAGTAGTGATTGAAGGAAACAGCCTGCTGCTCTGTGTGGGCAGGGACTTCCATGTCTTTGGTGAGTAGTTGGAGAAGATCAGATGTCTTGCGTTCTCTTTGCAGATTCTGCTCGAAGGCCCAGAGTTGCTGCTTCTGTGGCTATTTTGAGATCTACCTGAGATCTAATTTGTATTACCACCTGAAAGAAGCACATAAAATAGTAACTCTAAATAATATTTCAGTTACCACCATTGAGACGGCTATGCTGATGAGACTCCTGAATAGATGGTAGAATGTTGTAGAAAGCTTCACACCCTCCTCTTCAGAGTCCAATATGCCTTCCTTGAAGAACCAGACCTTCCCACTTGAGAGGTTGGCATTCACTGGCATGCAGGTTGCCCACTAGAATTCTTTGTGTAATAGTAGTGCACAAATGTGTATGTAGCTGCTACAAAAGTGCAGAATCCAACACCAATGAACATGATGGGCGTGCACAAATTATTTTGTACACAACATCTGCACCTTAAAAGCACTACTGCATGCCAGGTGTACCCCAAACCATTTGGCATTAAAATCTTCATACGAACACCCCAGAGCTCTCGGAAACCTACACATTCCATTCCAAGGTTTTTTTTTCTGCATGGAACAAGCTGGCTAATAGTGACATTAGATAGATGTCGTTGTAGGGTTAATTTTTTATGTGCATTTTTGTATAGCCCCCCCCCCTGTGAAGTCTTTATGTCACTTCAGAATGCAGTTAATGAAATATAGGAATGAGGGAAAGTTAGCATCATACTAGGCAGGGTGAGTAACCATGTCTAATAGTCTTCAATGTGACCCACAATCCTTATCAATCTCAGTTAAAAGCAAGTTGAAAAAGTTTTCAGCAGTTTCATGAACTTCAGGAGCTTGGGTTTTCCTCTTAGGTTGTGGTTACCTGTGCTGTATGTAGATTGTCTGACCTTCGACACCTAGAGATCTGGAGGAATCCTTGAGTCATTTGCATCACTAGATTACTCCATGCCACTGAAACACTTTGAGACTTTGGGGCACATTTATGAGCTGCTGGAGCTTCTCTATTTTTTTGGCACTGCGGCAGCACAGACTACAAAATCATATCTATGAGGCCACGTAAAGCCACTTTGGGTGACTTTGAATGGCGTCATAGAAACGGAGAAGGCAAGGCGAAGCAAATCGCTGTGTTGCCTTACTCTGCGCAAAGGAGGCGTTCCATGGGTGCTACGATGGGTTCACCCACACATCACCCATTCATTTTGACACATCCACAGATTTACTAGAGCGGCTAAACCTGGTGATGTGCCAAAACCTTACGCCTCCCCAGGGCAGGCGTAAGAAGGAGAAATATTTGGATTTCTCCTCGTTTTTTCCTCTTTCCAAGTGTGCTGCATTCTGCATTCTGCAGCACACATGGAAAGAGGAAAACACTACCATGGATTGTTTCTGTGCAGGAAGGTGCCCCTTCCTGCAGAGAAACAATCCTGCTGACAACACAGGCACCCACACCATGGTGCAAGGGTGCCTGCGTTGGTGCTAGGCTGCGAAAACTGCCCCAGCGCAGGGGGAAATGACAGAAATGCACCGTATTGCATAAATATGGTGCAATTCTGCCCTTTCACTTTGGCGTAGGGCAGAGCAGCACTACGCCAAGTCCCCATAGATTTGGCCCTTAGTTTTCAACAATTTCCTTTCAATTAATAAACCTTGTATTCTGGGAGTTGTAGTCTTAGGTCAGTACAATTGAAATAATTGGACTAATATAAACAATGATTTACTTACACATTTTGTCCTAATGACATAGGAGGCATGTGGTAACCTTACTCTGTGAAGCAAAACATTAATGGCACTAGGTTGACACTGCATGATATCACTCCTGTTACCCTTGGAACTTTTTGTGAACCGACACACAGGTTTGGGCTTTTGAACTCAGCAAATACAATAGCAAAAGAGCTGCCACTGTTCAGGCCTTTGATTTTGCTAAACTTATGTAGGTGAGGGGCATATTTATCAAGTAGTTATGTTGCCCTTGCGTCCCGCAAAGGGGCACAAGGGTGACACAACTACTGAGTTATATTTTATCAAGCCACGCATGGCCACCTTGACTGGATTGAAAAATCTACAGTAATGCATTGCATCACAAATCAATGCATTGTGTTACTCTGCCCCATTCCATGAGTAGAGCATGGTTGTTTCCACGCGGCCACCAATGATGTTTGGCGCATTCCCACAGTTATCATTACTGGTAGCCCTGGGAATGTGTCAAAATACTACGCCTCCCCAAGTGAGACGTAAGGAGGAGAAATATCTTTATTCCTTCGTGTGTTTTCATCTTTCCATGAGCGTTGCATTTTGCAGCACACATAGAAAGAGGAAAATGCCTTAGAGGATAGCTTTTGTGCAGGAAAGTGTTCCTTCCTGCCCAAAAACAATCCTGTTTGCAATGCTGGTACCCTTGAACTAAGGCGCAAGGATGCCTGCATCGGTGCTACGCAGCCAAAAGGGCGCCAGCACAAGGAAAGAACAATGCTCCGTATTATGTTAAATACGGCACATTCCTGCCCTTTCCCTTTCACCCAGCGCAGCAACGTGACTTACTGTGCTGCACAAAATAGTGATAAATGTGCACCATAATATCCTTACTTATAGGGGCTTTCAGCCAGCCCTCTCCATCCATTGGTCTAATGTCATTCACATTTTTCTTCCGCCCCCTAGAGCATGCAGCATGGGCAATGGGTCAGCCTACTTCAGCCACTGGATAACTTTACAGTGAGTGACATCCTTCTGCTCTTTCACAGGGAGTACATACACACCTAAATGTATTTGCTCCATTGCCAGAAACTTCTATGTCATTGTTTGGTTTTTGAGATCATGTAATATTTTTGCTTTTAGCCAATTATTTTTTTAGAGTATTGAGAGCTCGGCAGTTTATTCAAAAATAAAGTTTTACAAAAAATATATGAAACAGAACAAACATTGACAAATCCAAAAGTGTGCCAGACAATGCTAGACTTATTTGTATTGCCAAAGCTTGTTCAAAAACGGAGGGAAGACTGTGCGCCCTGTGGTTCTGCCCTCACTAAAGGTGTCACATTTTCCTTCGTGTTGCTCTGCATGTTAAGGACACCGTTCCTGTGGTTTGAACTTGGAACAGCACACAGCACATTTTAGACAGTGGAAGCCAAATGGCGAAGCCGGCAGCACAATGGCAGGGATTACTCCTGGTTCTGTCCATTCAAAGGGTGATCCAGGCTGTGAATAACAGGTCTGAGCCGGCCTTGCTGGGCTTTTCAAACGTGCCCTTTGTTGGGCACTGGCGCAGTCTGCTGGAAAGTGGCTGTCTACGAGGCCAGCGTGCAATCTGGAAGAAAATTACTCATTGAAATATGTTAGCTGTATTTGGGGCGTAGCTTCAGGGGGTTGTTTGGGGTGTTACACCCCCCAATAAATGTATTTTCGGATAAATAGATGGGTACAGGTGCTTTCAGTCGGGTATTGTGAGCTGTCAGTCCTAATTCAGCAGGACTTTTTACATACTCAGTCTTTCTACAGCTCTCTCATATTTCAGGATGTATTTTTCAAGCTACAGGAAGCATTTTAGAGAAACCATAGACTGCTAGAGAGAAAGGATGCATCTGTTTGCATTATTTGTGCTCCTTGTGTAACAGGGAATACAAAAATGCCATTTGCACCAGCTTAAAATATGGCTAAAGCAGCTTTAAAGTTATTTTAGATATGTGTATATGAAAAGAAACTGTGGGCCATATTTATACTCCGTTTGCGCCGGATTTGCGTCGTTTTTTTTTACGCAAATTCGATGCAAAACAAACTCCATATTTATACTCTGGCGTTAGACGCGTCTAGCACCAAAGTTCATGGAGTTTGCGTCATTTTTCAGCGTGGACACCTACTTTGCGTTAATGATATGCAAGGTAGGCGTTCCCTTCTAAAAAATGACTCCGAGGCATGTGCGCCGTATTTACACTCCCGGGCAAAAATGACGCCCGGGAGTGGGCGGGTCAAAAAAATGACGTCCAGCCGCTTTTGCGTCGTTTTTTTAGCGCCTGGTCAGGGCAGGCGTTAAGGGACCTGTGGGCTCGGAAGGAGCCCAGAGGTGCCCTCCCATGCCCCCAGGGACACCCCCTGTCACCCTTGCCCACCCCAGGAGGACGCCCAAGGATGGAGGGACCCATCCCAGGGAACTTAAGGTAAGTTCAGGTAAGTATTTTTTTTTTTTTTTTTTGTGGCATAGGGGGGCCTGATTTGTGCCCCCCTACATGCCACTATGCCCAATGACCATGCCCAGGGGACATAAGTCCCCTGGGCATGGCCATTGGGCAAGGGGGCATGACTCCTGTCTTTGCTAAGACAGGAGTCATTTCAATGGGGGTTGGGATTAAAAAAAACATGGCGCAAATCGGGTTGAGGCGAAAATTTTGCCTCAGCCTGACTTGCCCCATTTTTTGACGCCCAAGCTCCATATTCCCCTACGCCGGCGCTGCCTGGTGTAAGTCATTTTTTTGACGCACACCAGGCAGCTCCGCCGGCTAACGTCATTGAATAAATACGGCGCCCGCATGGCGCTTCAGAATGGCGTTAGCCGGCGTTAGATTTTTTGACGCACAACTGCGTTGGCGCAGTTGTGCGTCGAAAAGTATAAATATGGCCCTGTGTTTTCTCCACTCTACACCTGTTAAGGGGGTAGGGGGTGCAAACTTGAAGTAAAATATGTTAGCTGTATTTGAGACGTAGCTTCAGGGGGTTGTTTGCTGGTGTTACACCCCCCCTAATAAATGTATTTTCTGATAAATAGTTGGATACAGGTGCTTTCAGTCAGGTATTGCGGACTGTCAGTCCTAATCCAGCAGGAATTTTTACATACACACAGAACAAAAACGCACACTCATGCATTGCTTTGAAAGTCATAAAAATATTGGTTGTTTTACAAACTATTGTTTTTTCTCTCTTCTTCTCCCTTTCCACTGCCCCTTATGGCCCTCTCATACACCCTGCTTGTTGTATAATGGATGTGATCATTATATGGCAGTCCAATTGTCAGAAAATCTGATGCTCACACCCTCAATCTTATTGACCAAGCTACACCACTGATTACACCTACAGCAAACATTAGTGCCACATCAGTACAAAATAGAGTTTACTGATAGCAATGGTACCAGTAACTAGAGGAGACTGGCGTAACAGGAGATTACAAGTAAAATTACCAGGAAATCGGGATAACCATGAGCCGATTCTGATGGTTGTTCCTCATTTCTCCTCCCGTAGAGTCTTGGCAGCAGAGTTTGGCTGCTCGAAGCAGCTGGATGCCCCTAAGTGAAACCTGAAAACTTGTTATATCAATGTGACCGATAACATGTTAGGAGAACCACCAGCATCTCATAATGGGGGTTTAGAAGAATTCTTGGGAGAAAGAATGGTCCAGCGGGGAAACGAAGGGCACTGTAGTCATCAAGGGTTACACAATGATATCTTAGGTACTAGATCCGAGTGAAGCTTTGCGTTCCATCCTTTCTTGGTTGCTGAAGGTCTTTCTCCTGTTCACTCCCCAAGGTCCCGAACCTCAAGTGCAGCCTCCAGTGTATTGGGCCGCAAATAGTGAGAAGGCGGCCATAAGGACTGTCTTTGACTAGGTCCCTGAGACCACATTAAGCCACTTAAGAAGCACTTCTTGTCTTTGGATAAAAGGAAGGCCAGGTCCATCCCTTTCTCTTTTTTTAGTTACATACAGCAACAGGTTCTTCACCTTCAGTATATTCAACACCTATGGGCATATTTACAAGCTCAGTGAGTCGCCAGTGCGTCACTTTTTGTGATGCACTGGTAGCGCATAGTGCAGACCTATACATACACGGCCACACAGAGCCACTTTGCTTGACTTTTCATGGCCTTGTAGATATGGTGTAAGGCAACACAGTGCATTTCACTGCGTGGCCTTACAATGCATCAGGAAGGCGTACCATGGGCATTTTGGTGGTTGTTCCCACGCAACACCCATAGGTTTTGACGCATTCACAGATTTACAAGAATCAGTAACCTGGGAACGCGTCAAAACTGTACGCCTCCCCAGGGCAGGCACAACCAGGAGAAATATCTTTATTTCTCCTCGTTGTTTCCTCTTTCCATTTGTGCTGCAGTCTGCAGGACACATAGGAGGAAAATGCCTCTTTGGATTATTTTTGTGCAGGAAGGTGTCCATTCCTGCACAAAAACAATCCTGCTGACAATGCAGACACCTTGCACCATGGTGCAAGGGTGCCTGCATTGGCGCTAGGCAGCAATTTGTGTGCCAGCACAGGGGGAAAGGACAGAAATGCACTGTATCTTGAAAGTATGGTGCATTTCTACCCTTTCGCTGTGGCGCAGGGCAGTACAGCAAGGTCACTTGCTGCCTCGCCCTGCACCACGGGGCTTGTAAATAATTAGTCCAGTTGTGGCCTAAAGCGCTGGTTGTGTGGCAAACCTTCCTGATCATTCCCATACCAGTCCCAAGAATATTCATATATCAAAATCAATCTTATTTTGCTATACTTTTTGAAGCTTTTCTGAAAACAGTTTCAGAAAATCGCGCTCCATGAGATCTTCCTAGATGGCAGCATCTCAAAGTCAGTGTGAGGATGTCTGACTCAGTGTGAACAGTTCTGAATCCCCACACGCAGGGGGCCATCGAAAACCAACTCTGTCTTTGATGTGAGGGAACAGCTTAGCTGACCACAGACCACCATCAGAGGCCTTCCTCCCACCAGAGCTCTGTTTACCTCCAACATGGCAACTATCAGTGTCCCAGGCTACCATTTATGATGCCATCTGCTGTTCCTTTCTGCTTCCACATTCCTATTAGAGGTTGGAAGCCTGTATTTAACATATTCCTGCCTTCCTGCCAGAGGTCTGCTGGCGGATCAAATCTATTATTCTTCCCTAGAATATTTCACACCTCATCAAAGAGTTAATCATTGTTAATGGAGAAGGAAGAGCCTAGCAGAACTTAATTCATTTCTTTCTAGGTCTTTAGGTAAGGCAAACAAAGTTTTTTTCAAACTCACGTTTGTGGACTATTTACAGAGAATCTCTTCATTTTCAAATGAAATGTTTGATAAATACTACAACAGTGGGTCGATGGTTTTCCTAGCTGTCTTCTAAGCAGGCATGTGGAATATATATTTCTATTCATTAGAATGTTTCTTCAATAGAGAAATGCTGCCCTTGCTGTGAAATACCCTTTTTAAATTGGTCACCTCAAGAACATGACAACTTGATTATTTAGAATGTCCTACTCTGCACCATTATGTACCGAGGCCTTGCAATTTCCTGGGCACTATTTACACGTGATTTAGCTAATGTCAACAATAGGGTTTTATCAGGGCCACTGAAATTATGCAGCAGGGTTGAGTAAATTATGTGGCAGCACTGAGTAAATTATGCAGCTTAATGCAACACATTTTGCTATAGTTTTACTTCAATATTTTGCCATTTTTGCACTTAACACTGTTTGAACATTGGTTGTACCTCATTAGTACCAGACACCATCAAAATATAGGAATAAGCAACAGAAAGATGAACAATTATTTTTGGCAAAGCACTGCTTGGTGACATGTGCAGCTGCGTTCTAACTAACCTTTGACCTGTATGAGCTAGAAACAAATTAGATTTGTTTGTGCAACTCTGCAGATTATGTTGCCGATGAAGGACTACGGGCAAATGCGTGAAATCTACAATTATGCGAAAAATGCTGCAACTGTACAATCGCATAATCCCACTGGCACTGGGCTCTATACATGTTAGAATAGTGACTGATACAGTCTCTCTCAAAATAATTCAGAGCTGCAATGGCAGTCCCGAAGTCATGCATTTAAAGTAACTTCTGTGGGTAGCATAAATATACATTGCAGCCCACACGTGTCATTTCATTTTTAGTCCAATAGTGCACTTTCTGCACAATTTTACTGTGGCCTTATTTAAAAGCCAAATATGCCAATTGTAGCTAACCAGTCTTTCACCATGTTTGGAAGTCAGAACACTGGGAATTGTTTAGCAGGTGCCCTGTGTCCACAGCCAAAATGACAATTCATCCAGTCAGACAAAATGGGTGGAATGTCCAAAAAGATGCCCTTTCCTGCAGAAAGAGATTGACAAGGAAGCTGTAACAATGGAAGGAGTTGAAAGTGGTGCAGGGAAAGTGCTGGGAGCAGGACTCTGACACGAGACTCCCTTGTGAAATCTAGCTGCAGCAGGGATGGTTTCTCAAGGCTGCTAATGGATGCTGAAACTGACCCTCTCTTTAAAATCATTACAAGCCTCAGGTCTGATGATGCTTACAATTTTTGGGGAAAACATTGTGAACTGACTAGACTACAAACCTTGCACCCGCAAGTTAAAATCTCTTAGAAATATATCAAATGATTTGTCGTCAAAACAGTGTGATATATGCAAACAATTTACAATAACAGGTAGGTATTGTATACCGCTTGCCCTAAGTAGTCCACATACCAGTGCTTAATTTGAGCCAGTGGTTGCCAGTGGAGCCACCAACACTTATATTTGGGGACTGGCACTTATTTGTCGTCATCAGACAGCAAGAGAGGGAAAAACACACAAACTGAAAAGGAAGAGAAAAACGGAAAAACCTAAACAAAGGGAGAAAGCAGAAATCTGATAGAGTGAGATAAAATGGGAGGGAGAGACGTAGTGAATGAAAGAGAACTGAGGCTTCAGTATTCAGTATGGTGACATTTAATTGCATCTGCTGTGGGCTTCTGAGAAGAGCTCTGAGCACCGGCACTCATTCTTGTACAAATTAAGCACTGCCAAATATATGAGGAAATTAGTGACAACCGCCAACAGTGGGCAGTCAAAATGATCTCATATGAACAATACACCTGAGGTGGAAGAGGCTCTTTCAAACAATTCTAGTCTCCAACATAAAAACTGTATTAAAAATATCTTCTCAGTCACATGATTTTCATAAAAACACCCAGTGTGTTTTGGTCCCTCTTGTGAACGTCTTCAGGACTGCAAATTGTAACAATAAGTCACTTCAATGCAATCATTAAAAACATGATTTAAATAAAAGTTAAACCAACCATGAAGTGTTAAACAAGACTGCAACAAGTAACCCGGGTAAAGGAGTGAATAAATCTTTATTTGTTTCAGTTAATTAAAACCTTTGCAAAGAGGTAAAAAGAAAATTATACAAAGGGTGATAAAAACAAAACACAAAAATAACACGTTATCTCTTTTTCCGTATATAAAATCTAGTACACATTAATTTTAGCAACAGATAACTTAACTGAAGCACAGCGGATAGCATGAGGCTCTGTTGGATGTTTAGAGCACTAGTACCTCAAAAATGAATGAGTTTAAGAACAAAATACACAGTTCCATCAGGTCAGTAGACTGGAAAGGGTTCTTTTGTGCTCACCTTGACAGTAAAATACTATCCCTCATTTCAAAGCCATAGCCAGAAATCATAGCAGTCCAATGGAAACATCTGTTTTTAGCTTAAATATCCAGTACTTGTATCTAAAATTCAATAAATGCAATACAATTCTAAAAATACTATTCATTCCAACGCATGGAGTTAGTAAATTTGTCATTGATCGGTCGTTTCATTTGTACTTTCGATAGCCGCACACATCCTGAGTCTTGATCCGGGCAGTTCTGCTTATATGGATTTGTCATTCAGTTGCTTGACTGCCTGAAGCATAAATTTCATATAGCTGGCTGACTACTGCAGGAATTTCCCAGACTGACAGGCAGCAACTACATCTTTACAAGTTCTCAAGTTTAGTTGCACCAAAACTAGCAGCAGCCAGTACCTTCTACAAGGCATTAAAAGGGTGCAGATACAAGGTATGTGCATTAGAGAGTCAGACTGCACGTCACAAAGTCGACATGACCGTTCCGTTGTGCCTTTAACTTGTCCGAAGCAATATTCTTTCAATGGAATCACTTGACACCATAGGCGTAATAAACTCTGCTTCATTGACATTTTCCAGGGCAAATCAAAAAACCCTGAGACTCCAGTTGCATTGTAAAGGGAGACTAGGATTCCAAGTTGCTCCATAGCAGAGATGGCTTCAATGTTTGTTGACCTAGAAATTAATCTAGCTTGTTTTGAGAATATTCTGGACATGAGTTTTGGTGGCATGTTATTGCCCCATATTTCTTCTGCTGTTAAGGCATTTACTGCTGAGACAAGATAATGGTGCCACTTCAAGCTCTTGCTTGAAATTGAGTGCCAAGTCAGATGTCTCAATGTTCCAATCTCAGCTTTCATTGGCTTTACACAATAGGCAATAAAGCGAGATTTTAATAGTAGGCTTTGTCTGAGCAAGTAGACTTCGAGATGCAGGCACGCTGCAGGTGCATAGTTAGGCAACAAGAAGACTGCACAACAACATTGAGTGTGATCTAGCCAAACCTCTAAGTGGTCTTTAAAGGTAAAGTCTCCATTCATTAAAGGTGGCATTAATTTAGAGTTTATCATTTGAAACAGTGCCGTTACCTGTGGTCTGTTCATCTTGCATATCAATTTGCAAAACAAGACAGTTAATGCCAAGCCAACTTGCTTTTGAGAGTCTAGATTGTCTTTATGTCTTTATGGCTTCCATGGCTGTTGAAATGTACTCCCAGATATTTGATCGTTGTGATTGTTTCCAGTTTTTTGGTACCCAAGTGCCATGGACCTTTTATGGTGTTGTTTCTACAAATCATTAAAATGTAAGTTTTCCTGGTATTGACTTCAATATTATTCATTTGACAATGCTCATTCAGAGCATTCAAAAAATGCTGTAAGCCTAGTTGGGTTTCTTCAAAAATAATGGTATCGTCAGCATATTAAAGAAGATGGATCTACACCTATGCTAGTTTTGGTGGAAGGGCTCTCACAGTAGCTAGATGATTATTCATATTTGCAAGTTACAAGTTAAACAGAAGCTGGCCAGAATTCACCCTTTTGTTACCTCCTTCGAGGTCTGAATGTTATTTGATGTTATCCAATTAGTTGTAATCCACACTCTTACCACGTGCCAGAATAAAGACTAATAATGGCAGTTAGTAAGGAAGCTGGTACCCCCCTACATATGAAGTTTGAGCCACAGCCTACCCCTATTCACACACCAAAGCTATAGTAAAATCAATAAATGCAGCGAACGTGGGGCGGCAGAGGGGAATTCTTCTTCATGGCCATGTCCGATAGACAGGCCAGTACCATTAAATTATCTGCTGTCCCTCATCCACCATGGAAGCCCGTCTGAGATGGAGGCATTACCGTTTTTTCCATAGCCCACTGTTGCAACTCTTGAAGTAGGATTTTAGCATCTGCCTTAATATCTACATCCAACAAAGTGATTAATCTATAGTTGGTGGGGTTATCATGAGATCCTTTTTTGTGTATAGGAACCAGGATAAAGCCTCACCACCTTTCTGGAATGGTGTTATACATCCGGCATTGAATGAATAATGAGTGATGTTACCATGCTTTTGTTGGTTCTTGGGGTTCATTATTCAATGTACCAGCACCCAGAAAGTGCGAGGATTGGTTGATTTTACTGCTCTGTGTAGCTTTAACCACTGTTTTTCTTCTTGTAATTGGGCAGATTCCCATATCTTCTTTCTATATTCCCTCTGTACCGACTTTAGTGCAATCCACGCCAACCCTTTCTGTCTATTTCTTGTCAAAAACCTGGCACTACAATTCACTCTTTTTTTTTTGGAGTAATTTCCCTGATGTCATGGTGGGAGTGTTTATCTTCTGGCATGATTTTAGCAGTTGGTGTACCCGTGCCTTCAAACCTTTCCTGTATACTGTTTACAGGGGCAGCTCCTCCATGAGGGCGGAGGAGTGTCGTCCCCCACCTGCCAGTAGCTGCAAACAATAACAAACAGTGTTTGTTATTGTTTCCTTGTAAAGGGGTGGGGCCATGGGGGTGACGTGTTCTAAGGGGGAGTGCTGGGGGAGTGCATGTGAGTTTGGCTGGCCATCTCGGTCTGGCCAAACACACATGCGCTGTAGGCTCTCTCCAGCCCAGCAACACCGCTGCCCTGGCTGGGCGCTCCCAGCCAATCCTGACACTGCTTTGAGCAGCATCAGGATTGGCCACAGGGTAGGCTGGGAGCCTGTGCCTGCAGCCAGCAGAGAAGTGGCGTGCTGCGAGGGAGCCAAGGTAAGTTTATTAATATTTTTTATTTTATTTTATTACTTTTCCCCTCCCGCCACCCCCCTGCTCCACTCCCGCGCGCACCACCCCGCCCTGCCCCTTTAACACCCGCAAGCCGCAACTGACTATTTATGATAATGGATCTGGTTGCTGTCGAGACTCCGTTTTGCTTTCTCAGGCTGCCTAAGGAATTTGTCAGCTTGGTAACATCTTCTTCCTGAGGCTGCGGTCCCCATGTGATTATTTAATGCTCGTAATATCCATTTGTTTGCCTAGTAGAGGAATAGGGTTCCTCAGACACGGGCTCACCACTACTGGCACCGAAGCAGCTTGTGATCGCTGTCACCAGTATAGTCAAAATTAAAGTAACTCTGGAAAAAGCTACGTTCTAGTACCAATCAATGCTGTCTTTAATAAGAAGTGACAAAGCCATTTTAGGTCCTCAAACTGCTACATTCAAGAAAAGAAGCAGAAGCAAAACCAGGAAGGTAAATGCATGAAAATCTCTAAAGTTGGAGGCTTTCAGACAGAGTACACACAGATATAAGTACAGAAAAAAGAAATCTTGTGAAACTGGAATCACACATTAAATCCCCTGTCACCGACACTTTTTTACCCAGAAAATTATTATTCTAAGTGTAAGTTTTTCATTAGATGTTGATTCTGCAACATTATGTGCACATAATATTGTCTCAATTTAAAATCTATTTTTGTTTTAACTATATGCAGCAGTGTTTCGCTCTATTTCAGTTTACACACTTTTGAGCTTTGCCAGAGGTTTTATTCATAATCTTCTTAAGTAGAGGCACTCATCTAAACATATTGTCCTTGCTTCATCATCTTCAGTAAGACTCCTTAGGCCAGATGTAGAAATGTTTTCAGTTGTCACAAACAGAGAATCAGGCCGCTTGCGACCGCTAAAAATCATTTCCCAATGTAGCAAACATATTTTGCGATTCCGTAACTTATTACCAAATTGCAAAATAGGTTAGCGAGTTGGTATTAGGAAGGAGAGTGTTAAGAGCGTCCCTTCCTAATAGCGACTCGCAGGGGGATGTATGAATGTTTTGCGACCGGAATGCGGTTGCAAAACATTCACACTTTCCCATCAGCTTCAAGTTGGTGGTAGCCCATTCTCGAATGGGGAGGGTCACCAATGGACCTCTTCCCCTTTGTGAATGCAGGTGCAAAAATTGTTTACGAGCAGGCAGTAGTTCCATGGACCACTGCCTTCTCTTAACAAATTAAAAGAAAAATTTTCAGTTTTGTTTTTGAAACGCATCCCATTTCCCTTTGAGGAAAACGGGCTGCATTTTAAGAAAGATTGTTTTATTTAAAAAGCAAACACAGACATGGTGGTCTGCTGACCCCAGCAGGCCACCATCCTTGTGATTGGCCATTCACAATGGGTCGCAAATTGCGATCTGCCTCATTAATATTGGTGAGGCAGGTCCATTTGTGACCCACTGGGAATCACTAAATGTATCAAAGACACATTGGTGCATCGCAGTTAGCGACTTCGCAATCGCAAAGAATCACAATTGGGAAATAGCAAAATGAAATCTTAGTACATCTGGCCCTTTGATTTTTGGGTGACTGCACATCAGCTAATAAATATGCTTGAGTGAAATTTGGATAATTTTCTTTTTGGAAATTGTGTACAATACCAAAAAATAGGGTGAAATTATGCAGCATTAGGTGAAATGCCAGTCTAGCAATTTGCACTATTTTTTAGCACTGAATGTGACTTTTTGATGCATTTCATGCTAAAAACAATAGCACAAAGTAGTGTGAGACTCAAACAACAGCTGATCATGTCCTTTTTTTTTTTGTTGCTCCTGCGATTGCATTTTGCCCAAATGAAACGTCAATTACGTGACAAGTCATAATAGTGTAATCTCAGGTATTTCACGTAACAAACATAACATGAAATGCTGGGCTTTATTCAAGATTATACTGGCGTAGGGATACCAAGGGATTCCTTGGGGACCAGTAAGGTATTTTTATATTTAGACTGTGGTAGGATCTATACTAAGTGCACCCGTCACTCGGTTGAGCCCACTTTGGCTTTTAGGAGCCAATTTGGACCCGATCATGAAGCATGCCACTACTATAGTGGGTGAGGGTCACTAAAAAAGAAATAATAATTTTCTTTTGGTAAAGGGAATCACATTGTGATGAGTGGTCAGTATTGTGACCATTGAATAGGTACAGGGTTAGTTTTTTGTGATAGGGCTCTAGTTTGTCGCCTGGTAGCACCAAATGGTAAAGTGTAGGGCACTACTTACCAGCGTCACCCTCATGTGGCGCATTCTCCTCAAGCTAAAGGGAGAAGATATGCCTGATAGTATATTTGTACAGCTGATATGGTGTACAGGATGTGAAGTTAATTACTGAATTGATGCTAACAACACACCTTGATCTTGGAGGGGCGGGAATCTTAACGGCCTCCTGGCACTTCATAATCTAGGTACAGCTGTCAAATGGCTGCAGTCTTCTGAACGTTATGTGCTAGTTTGCTGTGTGATCCAAATATTACAACAAAACGTAAATATGAAACAAGCATTTGCAATGCAATGGGTCTCGTGTTTGCTCGAAATAGAGCTATTAGCTTTGCAAGTTCCTAACTGGACTTTTCTTGCCACATAAATTGAAAATGAAAAGTAAAACAGTTGACATAAGCAAGCCGATTCAAAGCACCATGGCCGCCATGAGCATGAGCGCGAAGGAGAGACAAAAAAGGAAAAAGAAGTTCGCTTGCAGTCAAACATATCGGCAAACGTGCAATTATCCATGTAACAGGGTTGATGGCCAAGGCAGTAAGAAAACTGCCCCAAGAAGGGACAAACGTAAAGCATTTACCAATGATAACAAAGGATTTTTTAAAGGCAAGCCCACAAATGAGTGAAAGTGATGGGCGTGTGGTGGGCGTGGGTCAAAAGTTATAGATAGATTACAACACATCAGAGCGCTTGCGCGCTCGACCTAAAAATAGCTGTGGCTTTCTAATTAGGGGTGGATGAAATATAATTACACTGGTGTTGTCAGGTGAATTGAGGGAATTTTGCAGTTTGCAAAAAAGTGCAAAGTTCCCTGAATTTGACCAAGGCAGGAATATTTAAATTTGCCTGTCACTGTAGTCACCTTAGTGGCAGTGGAGAAACAGAACGGCCAATGCTTGGATGCGCCACTTCCGTCTTGGAACTTCCTACAGCGGCGGAAGGATAGTCTAGCACGGTGGAGTTAAGTGCAAAGGTCAGTCCTTCACAGTGCACGTACCCAGCAGACTTCCTATCTCGCGGTACAGTGCTCTGGTTACCCTGAAGTCTCAGTTCTAGCTGACGCTGCACAAACGACCAAAGCCGGCGTCTACGAACAATTCAAAATGTACAAAACATACCGAGCAGCGCCTGGCTGTTTCTGGGGTAACTTATAGGCGCCTTGGCTTCCTCAGACAGAAGCAACGGACTGTGAGCCAACACTCAAATCTCACTGAAACAATGTCAGAACACAGGCCGGGGACATTAAATGGTAGCCAAGAAATTGTCAGCTATAAAAACAGCCTCTACACTAACACTCGGAGTTTGTTTAGTCTCGGCACAAACAAAGCAGGACACTGTTTAAGGGGGACTGTCAGCCCACCAACATTTGGCAGGCAGAAGTAATCCATTCCGCAGAAATCTTTTCGGCTTTCTGCGCTCGGCTCCCTGCCTTTGTCTCGTCTCTCAGTGTCCTGTTTCCCCTCTCTCCTTTTGATCGCCTCGCTACTCCTACTGCCTTCTTTCTCGACCCCTCACTTTTTCATTTTTAATTGGTCTTTTACTCCCAGTCCGTCATTTTCAGCTCCACTCTTCCTTTTCACGGCTGCACAGTGCATAATTTGTGCTTGTTGTTTCCGGTGCGGAGCACCGCACTTATTTTTGAGGGCCGTCGTTTATTCTGCCTCAAGCATATGCTGCGAGCAAAAGACACATATGGGAAAGACGGAGGAAGGGAAAACGAAAAAGCGTCACGAAGGGAGAAAGGAGAAAGCTGGTAGAGGAGCTGAAGGGGCAGGGAGGGACTTTAAATGCATTGAAGAGGCCCGAGATGGCTTCACGATTACCCCGCATCGGTATTGCCTGTTCCCACATTTAACTGCAGCAGCCGCGTGTTTAAGAGGAGGGCTTTGGGCACCGGCACGTTTTTATTTACAAATTAAGCACTGCGGCCGCACCTTGGTTTTTTTTTCCTATTCCTATCTCATTTCTTCTTTTTCTGGATAGCACCGGCACGTTTTTATTTACAAATTAAGCAATGCGGCTGCACCTTGGTGTTTTTTTCCTATTCCTATCTCATTTCTTCTTTTTCTGGGTAGAATTGATGCTCAGATACTATCTATGTAAATTTGTGGAAGAAACTGTTTGAGGAATAAGTCCTATAAAATTCAGCCTGATTAACTTGTTTATTCAAAATGTTCAAAATGAAAGGCCTTCACTAACTTAACAATTCGAACCTTACCACGGCCATTTAGTTAGAAAATTCGTATTCAAACACTTTTTGTAGTTTCTCTACAAACAGTTTTTGCAGACTGCTACAGATAGCCTGGTAACCAATACTTCAACATACACTACTAAGTGGGCCTTTGGTCTCCCACATTGTCATGCCTGGATAGCTTTTTTGTCTCTTTGAGTTGCCTTATCCGATTTGATGGCTTCCCTCTCTTTGCTAATGCTTGTACAATTGTGTCGCAAACACTGGCGGGTGACCAACTTGTAATCAGGCGCAGCTCCTCCACTAGAGTGGAGGAGCGTTGCCCCCCGCCAGCAGCAGCTGCAAACCTTTTACTAAAAAACAATAATACATATATTTATTATCTTTTTAGTAACAGGGGCAGGGCCACAGGCATGACAAGCACTGAGGGGGTGCATGTGTGTTTACCAGCCGTCTCAGCCGGCCAAACACACATGCCCAGTAGGCTCTCTCCATCCCGGCACTGTGTTGCTAGGCTGGAGAGAGCAGGCACAGGCTCCAAGTCTGCCTGGGAGCGCCCTGGCTGGATACTCCCAGCTAATCCTAACACTGCTCTGAACAGCGTCAGGATTGGCTGCAGGTGGTGACGACAGCGGCGGTGGTGACGATACAGGTACTTTTTTTTTTAATAAATTCCCCCCCACACCTCACCCCTATTAAGCACCGTAAGCTGCTTCTGCTTGTAATGTAATTTTTTATACTTTAATATTGTTGTTGTACCGTTCCATGGAGCACATCTTGATGCCTCCGAACATGGAGCCATCTTAGAGTGGTACTCTCTTAATATAAGTGGTGCAAAAGTCCTACACAGATGAGCATTCTAAAATGACCATCCAACACTATTTTCTCTGTCAATTCTTGTGCTGAATTTGTACAAGCACTAGCAAAGCCTACAGAGCAAGACTAGCCGAAACCAATAGGATAAACCAGACTGATCTTATATTTTATTGGCTGCATAGATTCTTTATGCTTATTATTTTTTTTGGGGTGGGGCGGGAATGGGATGGCCCTCCTAAGCGTCCTGCTTTTTGCCCCTGTTCCTAATCACTGCCTCTGGCACCCGCTTTTACTCCGAGTCCCTGTCCAGCTGCTTGTTTAAATTTCCCTCTTTAATCTCCAATCATTCTCTCTCTTTCTCGTCTCTAGCCATTTATTTCATAAATCTTTGTAATGTACCCTTTCATCATTATTCACCCTCACCAATTTTTTTATTCCTATTTTTTAAGAAGTTTTGGACGTTTTGCCCTATTTTGACAACTTGTATTTCATATTTGGGCTCAGGAGTCAATACCTTAGGCACCATGCTTATGCTTTTTAATTAATTTGGGGTTTCACCAAATTGGCTATCCGTATTCTCCTAATTTCATCAATTAGTCACCAAGTAGCTTGTTTGATTAAATTGCTTAGTACATCATAGATCTTGACAGCAGATAGTGGCTGTTATTTACTTTATTTCATCTTGTGATGCAGTTATGGGCTGTTGGAGATGTGTTGCAGTGATGTATGAAAAAGGATGCAAAGGAGGCACTGAATGAACTGAAACAGTAGGTCCGGCCATATAACTTCCAGGCCTCCTACAAACAAGTGCTGAAATTGAATTTGCCACTTTATTTTCTTGTACGTGTTTAACTAAAAGCATAATTGTGGTGGAATTGGAGACATTGCACCCCTGCTTGAAAAAGCCCATACAGGTAAGCTTGTGTCTGATGGATGCTGCAAAAGACGAGACTGCTAACCTTCCTCATGTTGTGCCCATGTGCGCGTGCCTAGCATATGCCTGGGGGCTGGATTTGGCCACGATGCATAGGATGTTCTGCTGGTGGCCACATGGTTCTGGTCAGTTGTGTTCCACAACAGGGAAGTGCAGGTCAGTTCAGAGAGGACCAGCATCTGCTACACAGCCTAAAATGTGGTATCTGATGTCATCATTGTGTGTAAAGATATCAATGGAGTATGAGTTACATATGTTCCTTGTTTGGAAGACATAGAGAAAGGCGACCCTTCAGTCAAGTAGTTGGTTTTTATTCTTAAACAGTTTTGGGGATAGAACCAATGGAAATAATCTGGGGAGGATGATCAAAGAAATCCGATAGAATTTCACTGCTTTATACCACTTAAAATGCATTTAGCTAGCCCTTGAAGAAAGCTCCAAGAGGGAATTGGAATGCATTAGGCATTCCTATTAAGGACATAAAAGGTGTTAAGTGAACTTATTGGATGTTAATTGAATCTTGAAGATGATGTGGTGATTAATTTAAGTAGAGGACCATTGGTGATTGGACTAGATCTATCTATATATCTATCTATGTATCTATCTATCTATCTATCTATCTATCTATCTATCTATCTATCTATCTATCTATCTATCTATTATTAAAAATGATGGAATTACTGAAAAGTGAATTTGATTTTCACATGATGAGGGCTCTCATTTCCAAGGGAGAGAATGGCTATATCTGACTATATGTAATTTAGCAAGGGCATTGTTGGAAGGAGCCCCTAAAAAAAAGGAGGACCACCAAAACAATTCATGAGAATAGTTTAGAACGCTATGTAAATTTGAGAGCGGGGCTATTAAATCAGCTCATCCCCTGGGATCAAATGAGTCTGACGCATTTTAAATAGCACAGTGAATCTCCCGCTTTCACAGCTTAAGTGGGGATGGAGTTGACATAATTATTTACAAGCCTGTCCTCTCTGCAGCTCTGCAGACGGAAGCTTAAAAAAAACAAAGTAAGGGAAAACCATAACTGAGATCATGGATGCAAATGACTAATAAAACAAAGAGGCTGAAAGGGTGAAATGATGAGAGAAAGAGTGGGCAGAAGTGTAGCTTCCATAGGTGCAGCAGGCTCAGTGGCACTGAGACCCAGAGGCCTGAGTGGCCTACTGAGCTCTGATGGTTGTTGTATTTTGCCACTTAAATAGCAGCTGAGGGCTCATTGGTTTCGCTGCACTAAGGCTCACAATACACTGGCTACGCTACTGAGACTGGGAGAGAGAGACTGGATGGAAGAGTCAAATGAGGGGCGTGTGGAAAGAAGAAAGAAACTATGAAAAGAAGGAAGGCCAATAGGCATGAAAAGATGCATGCAAAGGTGAAAGGACTGACGGATGGAAGTCTAAACAATATTTGTATGGGTGGGTGAAAGAAAGAATGGCTGGAATTATGAAAGGCTGGATCAGTAAGTGAATTGATGAATGGAAGTCTGGATGGATAGGTGAAGTTATATAAAGAGGGTAAAATGGATGAAAAAGAATGGATGCATGGCTGGAAGTGTGAGTGGAAGGAAAGAACAATTGATGGAAGAGTGTAATGATGAAAGGATGGATGAAAGCATGAAAAGATGGATAGATGAATGGATGGATAAACATCTTAAAGAATGGAAAGATAGATGGATGGAAGGTGGGATTAATGGACCTCATCTAGGCTGGGCAGGACTCACTGTGGTCGCTCACCCGATATCATTTGTGGTATGGGTCAAAGTGGGGGTTATTTTAGGTTTCTGTCTACTCCCGTGAGTGTAATTATGCTTGACTTCTCATGAATCTTTCTTCCTTAAACACAAGATTGCCTGAATTTTTCAAGGGTGTCCCTTCCACTTAGTGAGCACTAATTTGCCACAAAAAGCGGGCGGTATTGTGCTCTAGCCTGTGACTTCTGTATTATTGCTATAAGTTTGCACTACAACTATTTTGTTTCACAACCAGCATCTGATCAGAATGGTCCTATGTGATAACTCCACTCTAATTAATTGAACGGGTGGTGAAAGAGGATGATTAAACTAAATGGTGTTTCATCAACTCTTATGGGCCGCCCTTTGTTTCAGCAATATGATGCACCACCCCTTCAACTAATAAGAATAGGTTTCTGTGTTAGGACCATTCAGACTGGCTGCTGGGGAACCCCATGCCTCCCTGTGCCAGCTTTTGTGGTTCAGTGAGAAGCAAGAGGTCAGACCGCAGTTGTTGTGTTAGGGTACAACATCCATCCTCAGTTGCAGCCTGACATAAGAGTTAATTTTAGCGATTTTTCAGACATAGGGCCGATTTAGGTCTCGGCAGAGGGGTTATTCCATCACAAATGTGACGGATATCCCATCTCCCGTATTACGATCTCCATAGGATATATCTTTCAGTTTGTGAACGAGTATTCCCCTCCGCCAAGATTTAAATCAGGCCCATTTTCACTTGACAGTCAATTCAAAAAGGGGCTGAATTTTGCCAACTTTGAATATCTGCAAAATTTCTCAGTAAAGGCTGCCCCTAATCCTCTTTCTAGAATCTCTAACAAACTAAATTACTAACACACATACTTTTAACGCAAAGTATTATTCTGCACTCTCTCGAACATAGTCCCTATAGCAATTCACCAATCATATCCCACCTATTACACACTTATCCCCTGGCACCGGTGTAGCAAGGGTGCCACGGGCCTTAAAGCAA
The DNA here is from genome assembly GCF_031143425.1 of Pleurodeles waltl. Taxonomy (NCBI): domain Eukaryota; kingdom Metazoa; phylum Chordata; class Amphibia; order Caudata; family Salamandridae; genus Pleurodeles; species Pleurodeles waltl. Next base: position 960,171,580 of record NC_090443.1, read on the forward strand.
GAAAGGAATACGGACCCGCTAAGGAGTAAACAACTCTCAGCCCTGGTGCCACTGCACCTGCTAAACCAATGATACTGCCCCTTCTCTCTAAAACTCCTCTCTCCCCCAGGTGGGACGGAGACCTACGTGTGCCACCATGATCTGCTATTTTAATTGCACTTTTGCCTATGTGTCTCTGGTCCACTTTCCTTTCTTTACTTCTGCAGGGAAGACCTTAACTTAATTCTGCAGTTCTCAAAACAGTGGTTCATTCTTCTGTTTCTGTTGTGTCTTTTGACGTTTGGTACATGACTTTTGTCCCCCCACTGTAGGACAACAAACCTGACAAGACTCGAGCCTGACTGTCGTACCCACATCTTCTATAGTTTGTCCCCTTGCCTTTTTGTCTTCTCATCAAAACATTTCATAAACAGACGACTGTACTGTATAGTGGGGAGGTAGGACCATGAGGAAAGGTCATTGTGCAAAGGTCATTGGACCCCATTGGAAACTGGACAGTGACCACTTCCAGGATTTGGAGAGGACAGGAAGTGAGGTGGGATAGTAGGGTCTGTTGGTCAGTTACAAGGACGAAACGAAATGAGTCACAAGAACCAAGGCTAGCTCATCCAGCGGTAGAAAAGCTGGAGACATCAAATGGTTGATGGTCATATCTGGCTGCTGGTGTCTGTTTGTGATCTGTCTGATGGTAGCCTGGAGCCAAGATACAACATCTGGCAACAAAGATACGCATGACCGAGTACATGAGCGCCTCAGGGCATCATGCCAATAGAACGGGTGAGAGATTCATGGGCGCCCTAAAAGAAAGGTTCAAAGAACAGAGGCCAAAGGTGTAGTGCTAAGCACAGCACTACATCAGGTGCTAACAGCATACTGGGACACTCAGTATGCAACTACCACATTGTGTCCTGCCACATCAATATCTGGACGCAAACTATGGACCAAGCTACTGCAGTGGACACCTCCAAATAGGGACTCCAAGCTTAGAGTTATAGATGCACAAAGGAAGAAGAAGATGAAATCTTATACCAACTGTAGAAAACAAACCAAAGTAGAGAAAACTGGTGAAGGTGAATGGGTACTGTTGGAGTGTGTTTTTCAAAAGCAATATTAACATGAAAAGCTTGCAAAATATTGTGAGATGAAGCTGCATAGAAAATGTGTTAACATAGAAAATGATGCACGCTTGAAATGTGCACACGGGGAGTGGCTACCAATGTATACGAAGACTAATGAAAGTTATTAAAGCTGAATTAATTATGTACTAATGTTTTGAATTTGTATTAGCATATCATAATGAGAGTCATGTATTAGGAGTTTGCTCATTAATCATTAGGCCTTAGCTTAGCGAGGGTCTGGGCCTAGTTGCCTGGTCTAGAATTAAACTGCATTTTCTAAACGTGTAATGTGCTGTTTTCCTGAAGGACACGTAGCTGTACTTTTTCAGAAGTTAGATGTGTGTAGCCGTAGTAAATTCTTTCTCATGAGAACGGACTTGCTCAAGGAGACATTCTTGCTAAATGCAACAGTGTAATTCATAACAGGTGCAAGGCTGCCTGGAGTACGAGAAAACAATGGAGACACTGACTGCTGAGCAAAGTGTAACTTTTCTTACCTGACATTCCAACCGATGAAGACGTCAATAACATGGGCCAATCAACGACATGAGAACTGTGGTTTGTGGAAAATTCTGGCAAAGTGCGTGGAGAATTATTGGACAGAGATAATGATGCACCAATTATTATCCAATGAGGAATTATGGGCTAATTAGGTAGTTTTGATTTAACGGAGTGACCCAAGGAGAGACAGAGCAGAGCAGAGATGCAGAGAGACAGAGACTTGATTGTTTCCTTTTGCTTTGACCTGGTACCTTAAACCATCCTCTATCCATTCTTACTTATGCTTACTTCTCCTCCATAGGAGGGAAGAGTCCTATTCCCTAGCTATGCTATATTGAGACTTTGCCCCGTCCTATCTCTGCTGATGGCAAATTGACTGATGTCCTGAGGACGAAGACTGAAGCTGTTTGCTGATCTGTTGGATTGGTAACTATCTGATGCAAAATAGTAATTGTCTGTTTGCCTTTCCTTTCTAGATACCAACTGCTATTTTCACAGAGGCCATAGTTAGATGGTTTTCCAAATTCATGTTTGCTAAATTGTTTTGCATGAAGCCAAACATGCTGATGCTAATTTGAGGTTAGTTAAGGCGTTCAATATGCAAATAGACAAATGACTGAGTTCTTGCTTTGTTGAATTATATAATGAATCTTTGCTGAGTTGCCTCATATTAATGACGTGCCTAAATACTGAATGAGTATTCTCTATGCATTGATAAATTGCGTTCTAATTGGAAATCTGAAGAATTACTAATAAGATTGATTGTTGATGAGATTAACAGAGATGATATTAGATTGTAACCAATAGGGAAATAAATATCCTAACACTTAACTAGTTTGTTGTGGTTATTTGTGACTGAAATGTCATGGTGTGTTCAACTATTGAGTCTTATTAAATGTCATTGATTAACTTGTTGATTAGTTACTGTGAATATTGATTGGGTTATTGATCTATTGATTTGTGATGCCAAAAAGACCCCTCGGACTGGGAAGTCCCCGAACGTGGTCCAAAGGTTCGTCGACCTACGCGTGTCTCCTTGTAAGTTTACTTATCAAGGCTCTGACACGCTATCAGTACCAGTCCTAGAACATCAAAGAAAAATGTCTGAGTGAGAATCATGAAAAGTCTTGGTGAGGAATGCCAGCAGGTTCACTGCCAACAGGCCTAGCAGAACTGTCACCAGGAATATCTCATACTCAGTGGCGTAACATAATCCCCCGCAGCCGCCCTGGTGGGGGAGTTCCAAAGGACCCCCTCAGCAAAAGTAGTATGTGGATGGCTGGGGAGGGGAGGGCATGTCATTTGCAGTGGGAGGGCCTTCGAATTTTGTTCCGCCACTGTTCACACTTCAATCCAATCTTGTAAGCGTGTCCCAAGGAAGAAGCGCTCGAATCAGCAAACTAATCACTGTATGTTTCCAAAGAGGCAATGAGGTGGGGTCCCTGGGCTGGGTGTGACTGAGGCCACCTTCAGAACTGCGGGGTTCAGGACGTGTCACTCAAAGACCCTGGTGACTCATCAAGGACAGGTAGCAGTAGCTGTATGGTTCAAAAGGCAGGGGGTGCTGTAGAGCTGGGGAATAGGACCAGTGCTCAGAAGCTCGTTGCCAGTGCTATTAAACGCCAGCGCGTAGAATTCTAAAGCTGCGTAATCTTGAATTTACCTCAGACATTCCTGCCCCTTTGTCTCACTCCTGTTTGTGATGGTCTTTCCACTTTGTGCTTTTTCTCTCTTCCTCTCACTAAATGTCTGATACAGAAAAATAGGTGCTGGTTCCCAAAAATGAGTGCTAGCGGGCCCCACCGGAAAACATCAGCTCAAACTAAGCACTGGGTAGGACTTTAAGGAGAGATCAAAGGAGCGTTCGAAGGTCCTCTGACCGCACTGGGCATTGACCGCTTCCAGGAATGGGGCAGGATCATGGGGCCTAGGGGTAGTTACAGGGAGGGAAGGAGTCGAGACCCAAGGATAGGGGCTAGAATGGGTTACAAAAGTATATAGGGACCTTTTGAGAGGCATGTCCCTCTCTTCCAGTTTATGGCTGTGATCTGTATGATGGTAGGACCAAGGTTAAATAACTAAGACAAATAGAGAGGTGAATAAATGAGAAAGGGCGAAGAACTAAAATGTGAGGCAAAGAGAGGGGAAGCGAATGAGAGAAATACAGAGAGAGGTGACGGTGTAGGGGAGAGGAAGTGAGGGTGGGAGACTTAAATAGAAAGAAAGGTAAAGAGAGCAAGAAAGAAACCATACATAGAGAGAGAGAGTGAGATAGAAAAAGTCGAAGAGGGAAGAAAAAGTGAGCGATAATGAGTCTAGGTCAGTAAACCTTTCACATAAGACGCAGCTCCTGCAGCGCACTCCAAAAACAGAACAGAAACCCGGCTGTGTAGGCCCGAGCTGCTGTAATTATATTTCATTCCTTTGGGTCTTTGCAGAACGGGGGAAAAAAGACACCAGGCCGTGTTTCTTAAGTGGAATCAGTGCCAGGTGTTGAGAAGATTTCACGTTGCCACCTGGAGCCCTGACCCCCGCCTCCTCCTACTTCTGAAGTTCAATGCAACCGCAGACAAGGAGACCTGCGCGTGCCCAAAACTCAGCAGGGCACTTCGAGGCAGGAAGTCGTGGCGAGGAATGCTTCTGTGGTGGAAATAAAGGAGGGATTGTATGAAAATGAGGAACAGACTGAGGAGGGAGCAGGCCCTGTGGCTGAGCTAAGGAATCTGAAATAACTGTGTACATTTCATAAAGGGAAGAAAAAAGTACATTTATACCTCACCTCACAATGTTTAAATTCCACGTTCAGCGCCTGCACAGACTGAACTCTGACATACGCAGCTGGAGCAGGCGCTGAGATGTTGTTCCTCATAGGCAGCACTGACCTTACCACGCCCAGTCGCTCGCTCAAAGGATTTATTAGAGCAGTGGTTCCCAACCTTTTGACTTCTGTGGACCCCCACTTTATCATTACTAGAACCCAGGGAGCCCCACGGAATCATTATTGGAACCCATGGACCCTACTTGGAGTCATTACTGAAAATTGGGGGCCACGGCCTAAACATTGTCTATTTGAACCTAAATAATACACCAAAAATACAGAAACAAACATTCCATCCAACACATACATAAACGGCACATACTATTTGATTTGCAAAGAAAAAAAATAAAAAAATAATAGGAAGGTTGGAGGTTTTCGAAACTTAATTGAAGCCATGGATCGTCCATACTATATTTTGTTTGATGCACCCCCACTGCTCCCACAAATCAATCTGAGGATACTAATTACATTTTTAGCCTCACATTTCAAATTCATTGACATTTACATCAATCTTCAATTGCACATTTAGCCACTCTTTTATGTATACTTCAATAATCTGTCACTATTAGTTAATACCCCGTGTGCAGGGGACAAGCACTATGTGCACTTCAAACCTCATCCTCATGGCATAGGCCATTACCACAAGACACCGTCCCATCCGTAGGGTACAGACCCCATCCGTAGGTCACAGACCCTTCCGCAGGGCATAGACCATATCCGCAAGGTGTGGACCACAGCCACATGGCACAAACCATTGCCACAAGACACAGACCAATCCATAGGGCACAGACCACATCCGCAAGGCACAGACCACATCCGCAGGGCACAGACAACATCGGCCGGGCACAGACCCATGCACCGGGCATAGACCACATTCGGAGAGCACCGACCCATCCGTGGTTAGGAACTACTCTGTTAGAGGATAGAAAAGTTCACTGTTACAGAAAAAATACCCAACCACGTGGGGCAGAGGAACTCAGACGGATACAAGTGATGTCTGCTACAAAGACACAGTGGTAGAACCGGGGTGCATGTGCAGGAAGCAGACCTCAACTCCCGAGGCACAGGGAGCCCCCACCCTTCATGGGCCACCTCACAACTCAAGACATAGGAATATAATTGACAGGTAGTTGTCTTTAATGTATATTGAATTAATAAAAAAAAACTGTTTTTATGCCCATCTCTAAATTACACAAACAGCACCACTCTGTGGCAGCTGTCATAAGTGCTGGTGTTGACAATTAAGTGCCGGTGCCAAGTACCAGAAACAACTGGCTCAAATTAAGCACTAATTTAAGGGCTCCTGACTACATTCTGCAGGGAGGCACCTTTGCTTTATGGTAGTCAGTGACCAGGGGTAGGCAGCAACAGCCATCCCATGCACACTTCCACATGAAAATATATATTCCCAAAAAGTATTTTGCTAAAACAAAAACACATAATTTACGCTGCAAAAATGTCCTATTTTACAACTGAGTTAACTTATTATTCTAACTACACTACTTTTGGGTCATCTGCTTGACCATGAGATTTGTTCTAGGTTGAAAGTTTCATAAGGATAAGATGGTGGTCTAGTGTATGCTTTAGGATCTGTAGGGCATATTTATGAGCCCCTTTGTATCGAGCTTGCACCACGCAACATGGTGCAAGAAAGACACAAATGAAAAGTGAGATTTATGAAACCACTCAAGGCCACCTTGCATGGCCCTGCGAGGCTTCATAAATCTCAAGTAATATATTGCAGCGCAAATCGCTGCCTTGCATTACTCTGCTCCAGGGAGGCGTTTCCTTGGGTGTTGCGTGGGTGCTCCTAACAACATCCATGGATTTTGACGCACTCCCAGATTTACAAGAACAGGTAAACTTGGGAATGTGCCAGTAAGATACGCCTCCCAGGAGTAGCATAACAAGGAGAAATATTTTTATTAGTGCGCTCATAACTTATCAATGGCTAACTCCACTCTGCTGCGAGGAACACCATGCATCTCGCCCCTGCCTCCCATTCCAAAACAAGAAAGAGGAGGCAGAGTCCTGTGTGTGTTTTACCAAGAAGTAGCTATTTAATTCATTAAAATTCAACCAAGGAATAAAAGGCCGTTGCATACACCAGTGATATGGAAAGTAAGTAAATGCATCACACCGATTGTATAGCAAGTGGCACGTGAAAATATATAACATCAAAATACATTCCTTCATGACTCAACAGTGGTGCACAGCCCAATATTGAGGATCATCTCCTCTAGTTGCAAGCTCCTAAAAATGGTCGCAATGCAGACAGCAAATCATCTTCAATTTACACCCCCCACAGGGACAGGCATCTCATGCCAACAATTTCCGTTCTCTACCAAGAATCAGAGACAAATAACGCCATCAACATTCAATTGTACAAGTTCCCCCCTTGACTAGTTGAGGGATGAAAAATGGCATACAAATTAATACAAAAGCACAAAACACTAGGGAACCGGACAGCGCAATAATCAACCCCAGTCAACTCAGGGTAGGGCTGAAAGGTCCAGGACCACCAGCAGGTTAGTCCCCCCTCCAGGCAGCCCTGTGTCAAGATACTCATTACCCATCATAGGGAAAAACAAGCAAAATAGCCAAATTTATCAGTTATCCCCCTTCTTTTTTGCAAACATGTCTGCCTTTTGCTCCAGGTGAGGGTGGGTGGGTGTTTTGCAAAGCAACTGAGAGCCGCCTTTGGAGTGTGTTTGGATCCTCCATCCATAGAGTCACGTGGCCGAAGAACAAAGAGGCATCTACCAAATCCTGTGGTGTTTTAAAGCCTTGTGTAACGGGGCCCCCCAATGACATCAGGAAGCCTCATACCCGCATAGGGCTGTGGATGGAACGCCTAGTCTTGCACTCTGTGAGAACTTAGGCACAAACACGATGGCCCCCACCGCTCGAGACGATGGAGCGGCAAAGGCAACCCTTTCCTGATGCAGGGGTCGCTATATCATTCTCCTCGTTTTTAACTCTCTATGTGTGCTGCCACCCAGGATTTTTTGTGCAGAAAGGTGCCCCTTCGTGCACAAAAACAATCCTGCATGCAATACAGGCACCCTTGCACCATAGTGCAAGGATGCCTGCATTGGCGCTAGGCAGCCCATTGTGCACCAGCGCAGGGGAAAGGACAGGAATGCCCCAGATTTCCAGAACTACAGCACCAGTGACAAGATGCAGCAAGGTGACTTGCTGCATTGAGACACTTTTTCATAAATACAGCCCTATGTGTTTGGCTGTCCTAAACACTAAACTCTCAGGTTTCTCAGGTCAATGAATGAGTAGCATCCACTCTAGAGTTTTTTTTTTGTTTTTTGCCTTCTTGGACTTTTATTCTGTTTATTCCAATACCATTACAGGACTACGTGTCCCAGAATTCAAAGAAAAATCCTGAACTGAATGAATTACTCACACCAGAACAGGCGAAAGGTACAATCTCTACACACTGGGCAAACACGGATACACCCTTATGCAGCAGCACATGTGCATCGCTTCATTTGTGAGTATTTCCCAGTTTTCTACACAAGTTTCATTCTCACACCCCACCAGTTAGTATCTCACAATTTCTGAAGATTGTGGTGTTGTGAAGCTGAACTATGCTACCTTTAGAGGATCATGCTTCTCAGAGGTATGAAGTCAGACCCACGTTTGCTGGGGAGAAGCAGAGGCAAGTGTGTTTAGATGTTTCCTAGATTTTGTCCTAAAAGCACGGGGAGAGTCAAACTAGATTGAGCAAGGGTGAGGCTCGGCTCTTAGAGCTCGTGCACGAGCCGAGCCATGAAACTGTTTGCTATTTAAATCATTCAACAATTAGCATGGAAAATATGATACATTCTCTTCAACATTCAAACAGTTGTATTTCTTTTGACATTAATACATCACTAAGTACAGCACTGCACTGAGATGTATTTAAAAGTGAGTTTTTAAACGTGAACTTAGAACCTGTCCCTTCGCATGCTGATTAGTGAACTAAGAGGGAAGGCAGTTGTCATGTACACCTTCTATGTGGTCTAGATCATTACTTGAACAACATTATTGTCTATCACATCAAGCACAATAGGTTTAGTACAGCGGTATGCTGGACTCACACATTTAAAAGTGTTTTCATATACAATTATGAAGAAAAGGGAGTTCTAGTGGAATAGAAATACTTGGGGAAAATCACACAATTCAAGCCAGAAAGTCACAATTTAGCCAGGTTTTCTGAATTAACTCTGTACATATTACCCACTAATTCAGTATCTGTCTTTCCTTTTTATGTTAATACTTCATTTTTACCCCTTTGTGCATTTTTCTGCATTTTCTATAAAGTGTAAATTCAGCCCATAGTTATTGGAGCATTTTAAATAAGCACAAGTTCGATTAAACGATCACATTCACTTTTAAAAGGCACTGACAGATCAATTGGTTTACCTAAAATCACAGGATGTGGAGATGACACCTTGACTCAAACCTGGCAACCCAGCTCCAAAGATGGCAGCTCTGGCCGTAACATCATATACTGGGTAGTTTGAGGAAAGGTGGCAGGCAGAAGCCACATGCTATGCTATGGGATTTGTAAAGCGCATGGCAACCCAAAGCCATCTCAGAGCTAGTTGAAACAAAGGCATTGGCCTTATCCGCAAGCAATCTCGACTACCAAATTTGTTTGCAAAGAGCCAAGTTTTGAAGGATTTCCAGAAGCAGAGCTTGTAGTTTGTAATCCGCATGCCAGGGGAAGGGCGTTCCAAAGTTTGGCAACATTGAAACTGAAAGACTGTCTTCCACTTCTAGCTCTCCTTAAAGAAGGGATAGTGAGCAAATAGGTGTGAGAAGATCTTAAACCCCTTTGGGGAGAAAAAGAGACAATAAGTTTGCACAGAATGGGTGGCCCACAAGAGTGCACGGCTCTGTGTGCAAATCAAAGAGATTTGAATTCAACTCATTGAGTGACAAGAAGCCAGTGGGGATCCACCAAGCCTTGACTGGCTGTCTCCCTTCCAGGAATTGACAGCAGCATGCAGGCTAGCTCAAATGAAAGCTCGGCTTGTTATGGACTTGAAGTTCTAACAGGACCTCGAGCTGAACCAGAACAATGCTTCCGGCTTGAGCCTGACTCAAGCTTTTAGTGGCTCGCCCACCTCTGCGTTACAACGTACCTATGAAGGCTTGCAGCTTTGTGACAGATGCTGAGCAGATACACTGAAAGATCGGCACTGCCTAATTCATGACCCAAGTCTCTTTAAGCTGTAGGTTTCTTTCCTAGGTTTATCATGTCTTCAAGATACATTAAATAGTTAAATGCTCTTTTAATGAACACTGCTAAAAGAATACATACACAGCGCCACAATGTGGTAGATTCTCATAAATATGTGCTGGTGTTTATAAATAAGTGCTAGTGTTGAGCACTGGCAAACAGAGGTACAAATTAAGCACTGTAGATAGTCCCAAAGGTGTCGCAGCACTTGAAAAACCCAGAAGCTGTGACAAAAGCAGGGACATCATGAAAATGATGAGAAAACTCTATACAGAATTAAAGGAAAGAAATACCCACTTTCACATCCCCTAATTGTCAGATAAAACCTTTCACTTTGAAGTCAAAAAATGAAAAGTAAACACCAAACTCCCTTGGAAGACAGAGCCTGACATTTGACCCCTGTCTATGAATGCACAGCAAATGTGACAAGATAAGAACATAATCTAAAGGCCTGATTACAAAAAGAGAGCACTCGTCAAAAATTACAAGGAGTGATGGTAAACAGGCTATTCTTCAAGAGAGGGACAACGGCATGGTGGACAGTCTAAAACAAATAAAGCCATCAAGTAGAAAGCAAACAAGTGTGAGTTACAAAAACAAAGCCAATGGTAAGCAATAGACGGAATACATTCCTAGATCAGCTTTCACAATGTCCCTAAAATGTCTTTAGGTTTTGACCTAAAAAGGGAGAGAGAAGTTGGTGAATGTCATTGTCAGCTCAATGTTTGAAACTTCAGCAAAACCACTCCACTCTGACACGTTACTCCACTCCACTCTAAGACACTTTAGTCCACTCTACACTATTCCACTTCACGCCCCACCACACTACGGCCCTCCACTCTACTCAATTCCATTCTATTCCACCCTATGCCACTCCACTCTACGACACTCTACTTCACTCTGTGTCACTCACAACACTCTACACCACTTTACGCCACTATATGCCATTTAACTCTAGGCCACTCTAACCCACTCTATGCCACTCCAATCTATGCCACTCCACTCTACTCTGACACTCCACCTGACCGCACTCTGACACTTTACTCCACTGTACGCTATGCCACTCCACTCTATGCCACTTTACTCCGCTCTATGCCTCGCCGCTCTACACTCCCCAATCTATGCCTGCCCCTTTGCTCAAGACTCCTGTACTCTATGACCCTCAGTTGTATGACACTCCACTCTGCAACGCTCTATGGCACACCACTCTATAACACTCCACTCTGTGACAATATTCCATTCTGCAATACTCTATGCCCGACTACTCTGACAGTTTACTCCACTCCACAATACACCTCTCCACTCAACGCCATTCCACTCTACACCTTCCCACCCTACGCCACTCCACTCTACAACCCTTCACTCTATGTCACTCTACAGCACTCCTCACCACTCTACAACACTCCACAATACTCTACGTCTCCCCACTCTATGCCACTCTACTCCATCCCACTCTATGCTACTCCACTCCACCCCACTCGACAATATTCCACAACACTCTATGCCTCTCTACTCCACTCTACTTTACTAAAGCCTACAAAAGTTTACTCCACAACACTTTATTCCACTCTATGCCACTCCACTCTGCTCCATGATATGACACTCCACTCTACAACACTCTACTCCACTCTATCCCACTCCATGCCACTCCACTCTTAGTCACTCCATTCCACTCTGCGACACTCCACTCTACAGCACTCTACTCCACTCCATGCCATCCACTCTACAGCACTCTACGCCACAACACCCTACAACACTCTATGCCTCTCCACTCTATGCCTCTCCTGTCTCCACTCCTCCACTCTACACCACTCCACTGTACGCCAGTTCTATGCCACTCTATCCACTCTACTCCATGACACTCTACAACCCTCCACTCTACTCTACGACATTTCACTCTATGCCATGACAGTCCACTCTAAGCCACGCCACTCTATGTCACTCGACTCTATGCCACTCTACTCTGCAACACTTTACTCCACTCTGTGCCACTCCACAACAGTCTAGACCACTCTGTCACTCGACTCTTTGATACTCTACTTCACTCTATGCCCCTTCACTCTACACCCCTCCAAATTATGACATTCTACTCTGCTATATGCCACTCTACTCTATAACACTCTACTCCACTCTACACAACCCCTACATGCCACTCTACACCACCTTACTCCAATCCATGACACTCCACTCTACTCCATTATATGACACATTACTCCACTCTACTCTGCTACTCCATTCTTCACTACACCACTCTACGGAATGCTATGCCACCCCAGTCTACGACACTCTATGCCACTCCATTCTACCCCACTCTGTGACCCTCCACTCTATGCCCCTCCACTCTGTGCCACTGTAAACTACTTCACACCACTCCACCCTACTCTACCCCTCCACTCTACTATACACCATTCCACTATACTTCATGACACTCCAATCTAGTTCACAACACTCCACTCAATGACATTCCATGACACTCCTCTCCACTCTATTCCTACTCCACGTCACTCTACTACACTCCGCTCTACTCTATGACACTCTTCTTCACTATACGCCACTCCACTCTATAACACTCGACTCCAAACCACATTACTCTCCTCTATGCTACTAACTTTTAGCCATGCTGAACAGCAGCCATGCTGGTGCTCACCATGGCTAAAACACTTTGGTAAATCCAATGACTCCTGCATAGGCGTAACCTATTGGCTTTGCCAGCGCTTGTTCCATTTTCTGTTGTCACTGTTGCCCATTCTTCTACATGACACTGTTTTGACACCAGCATGATTTTCTGTCAACCGAAGTCAAACTAGATAAAAAAAAAAAAAACGGAGAAATGAATCTGGAGTCATACACAGTTAAGTTCTAAAATAAAAGAAATTCTGGCTCCATCTCTATTTCGGTCACAGTACCAAACAAAGCATTAGCAAAGGTGATAGGTCTGTTGCTGGCAGCAAGCCTTTTGGCTTTGTCATAGCTTTTGTAAACTCACCAATATCAAAAACAAGCATTGGAAAAGCCAATAGGTTTCTCCTATGTAGAATGTTTTAGCTGCTATTCTTTTCTATAATTTTTTCATTCAGCCTAACTTAGTTTATATTTAACAACGTTTTCCTAAATATTTGCACACTTTTTTGCACTAGATTTGGTTACAGTTGAGCTTAAAACAACACCAAGGCTGTTGACAATCTTGACCACAAAGAGTTATCGAGCCCTTTGGCAGAGTAGACTAGGTTTAGCAAGATGCAACAGTTTTAGCAGCTATTCAGTCAATCAATCTGGAATTTGTAAAGTGCACTACTCACCCGTGAGGGTCTCAAGATGCTGAGGGGGGAGGGAGAAGGGTGGGGAGGTACTGCTACTGCTCAAACAGCCAGGTCTTGAGAAGTTTCCTGAAGGTAAGGAGGTCTTTGGTCTGGCGCAGGTGGGTGGGAAGAGTGTTCCAAGTTTTGGCGGCGGGGTGTGGGAATGATTTACCGCCGATTGTAGTTCTGCGGACGCGTGAGACGGTTGCGAGGGCAAGGTCGACGGAGCAGAGATGCTGGGTCAGGGTGTAGAAGGAGAGCCATCTGTTGAGACATTATGGCCCGGTGTTGTGCAGTGCTTTGTTAGCGTGGGTGAGGAGTTGGAAGGTGATTCTCTTGTTGACTGGGAGCCAGTGCAGATTTCTCAGGTGGTCTGTGATGTGGCAGTGGCTATTGGATTAACTACACTGCTACAGCTGATTTCTGCTTGTTTTTGGATTTATATAAATAGGTAAGCACAATGAAAGCAAGCAGAAAATGCTTAAGTAGAACATAGTCAAGTTGACTACAGCATTAATTGACTGTGCATGCAAGACTATAAAGATTAACAACTAATTCTGGGTGTTTGGGTGGCAATGCAAACAATTAGCACATGTAGATGAAGAGCACAGCAGTATTTAATCTTGGATCATGTTCCTGGCACTCACTACGAAAAAAAGGTAGCTCCTCCTCAACAAAACAAATGTCTGATGGAGGCATTGATAAATAGTGATGAAAGATCGTTCACTGTTTATCACTTTTGCACCATTGACACCTCGCTTCAAGTGTTTGACATGAAGAAAGGAAAGTAAAGCAACTTTCTTTTCTTTTTTTGCAGTTTTACATAACGCTAACTTGACTCAAAGGTACTGGAGCGCTTTACATGAGCACCAGTTGAATTACACAAGGACATATTCAGGGAGATTAACTGATTTGCCCAGAATCACAGGATGGTGAGGTGACGCCAAGATTCAAACCTGGTTCCCAAGTTCCAAAGTTGGTAGCTAGTTGCGCCACATCCTCTCCACTTACTACATTTGAACAGAAATAATCCATAAAGATGGGTTCAAAATGAACAGAAACAATCTATTGGTTTATAGATAGGCCAATAATAACAAAACACAGTCTGATTGAAAAAGTTATACAGCTGAAAATGATGTTTTCATTTGGGCCCTTAAGAGATGACAGTTTGTCTGACACATATCTATTGATAAGTCTTCACACGAAACTCAACATCATGCCGAAGCGTAGTATGAGCCCAGGCGGAGGGGTGGGGGTGTAGAATAATCTGGCCGCAGGGTGTATCTTTAGTTGTTGTACTGACCGAGTCAGAGAAAATGGGACAGGAAAATATAAAATGGCTTTGAGTAAGACCTGTAACTTGAAGACACTGCCCATACAAAGGTACCAGAACCTGGTGCACTATCTTAAATACTGGTGTATAAACACCGACTAAACTGTGAAATCCTAGTGCAGCACAATCTCAGCTTAGACAAAGGACAGCCTATCTTCAAGGTCAGGCACCCAAGTAGCAGAAGAGTGCATTGAGGTTTTTGACTGCTCAAGGGGGAAAGCTAGATCTGATCGGGGGAATATAATATGGCCTGCGTCGCAGCAGAAAGGATGAGATCACTACTTTGGAACTGCCCGTGCGAGGCAAGGTATGGGCTTGAAAAGGGGACTTTTACTTATAGCAGTTAGAGGGCTGGAAAGAGGTGCTGCAGACTATTTTCATTTTATGATGGAGATCAGTTTATGTGCTTTCCTGAAGCTAAAGCACATTATGGGGGCGTTCTTGAGACCGTCAGGGTCACAGTGGAGGTTGGACCGCCGCCAATGTGGACAGACAGTGAATAGCACGACGGGTGCTGGTGAACCCTACTCACCGCAGCATTGCCGCTAGCTCAATTATGAGCTGTCGTCAATGTTGTGGGCTGTTTCTCGCTGACCCAGCAGGAAAGTTGTAATGGGGCCCGCAGGAAGGTGACCGCACTGGTGGTAACCTGACCAGGGGAGCTTGGCGGACGGCCTTTTCCGTCCGCCAAACTCATAATGACCCCCTATGTGTCCCATGTTTCAAGCGCCCACCTGTTCACCCCACCTGTGCAGCTACATGCAGTATGACAGTGTCAAGCACTGCCAGGCACCCAAGCCCAGGTGACAAAGCCAGCAGTAGTACATCGCTGCTCTTCACAAAGATCCCCTGACAGTAAAGGCGAGTCAAAAACATGATGAAGCACTCAAGAGCTTGGAAAAGGTCATCTTTGAGTCAGTGCGAACCCCATGTCATAGGCCTAAGGTAGTGACCTAAGAACCATTGGGATGGCTCTCATCATTCAAGTGCATGTCAGGGGCTGCTCTGATGCCCAGCACCATTACATTGGTGTTTGTGATATAAAATGTGATTTTTGGTGTCAAGGGAGAGGTAGCAGCGTGTGCCTGAGCAAGTATAGGAGGCTGGCAGCAGAACATGAAAGACAAATCGAACATTCTACAGAAGTACACACGTGCTTCAGGGTCAAACTCAAACACTGATGAAATTAATAAACATAGCTGCTTTACAATAAAACATAAACAAGCTTGAATATTTTAACGTTGCGTGCACTTTCAAAGCAGCGTAGCGCGAGTGCTTAAATATGTAAAGCATGGGCGCAGGCATGCACGTGTGAAGGACTGCAGATATGCTTGTTTGTAATGAGAGAAAAAAAGTACCTGCAGAGTGAGAGGGCATTGGAAGGACACTGGCCAGTAGCCAGTGGCCAGTGACCGGCAGGTGACTTGGTCCAAGCTCCATGCGATGGCAAGAGCAGAACAGCAGGAAGTGAAAGCAGACAACGTGCTTTCAGTGTCGTTGGAATGAACGAATGGTAAGTTCAGGTAAGTATTGGGTGGGTTCTGATGCCCTTTCACTTAAGAATTTTATTTAATACAGAAGACTTTGCAAGCACTGTGCAGGTGAAATCTAAAACTTGGCTACAGGTAAGAGTATTTTTGGTTTTAAAAAATCACACATTGTTATAGCAGCACCTGGTACTAAAGTACTAGTTTGTGTGCATGTGCTCCTTGTGAAAGAGCAGAATGTTGTCACTCACAGTGAAATTAGGCTATGTCTGAAGTGGGCTGACCCAATGGTCTATGGTGTATATAGTAGAAAGGAAAGAAAACTGTGACACAACAACTGACCAATGTATAAAGAGGACTAGCTTAAAGCTTATATAAGTAAGTATGTTACTAGGGTGGACATAACACACATAATTCCGTGTAGCGCAATCACTTACAATTATCCAAACATTCTGCAAGAATAAGCATAATTATACAACAACAAAAAAAATCTGCATTTAGTGCTATTTTTGTAGAGCAAAATGACCCCTCCCCTCCAAACTGGACTTGAGAATGCAATTTGCACTAAGAAAAACTGCTAAATGAACATGAATAGCGAGAATGAGCAGTCGCTCATGCTTGCTAAAGGCGCACTTCGGGTTGGATTTTTCCATAATTTACTTGCAGAATTTAGCACTACCTTCTTAGCACAAAATGCAGCAAAACATAAACAGCAGCATTAGCAGCCACCCGCACCCACTAAACATGCTCTTGTGGTAGGATATTTTCCCCCAAATTACTCTTAATTACACAAGCAGGATTAATTGCGTTGTTATTGGTAATTCTGCATCATAGAATAATACAGAACTATTGAAATTACTCTGATTACTCTGCCATAATTGAAATTCCCCCTACATACAGGGAGTGCAGAATTATTAGGCAAGTTGTATTTTTGAGGATTAATTTTATTATTGAACAACAACCATGTTCTCAATGAACCCAAAAAACTAATTAATATCAAAGCTGAATATTTTTGGAAGTAGTTTTTAGTTTGTTTTTAGTTTTAGCTATGTTAGGGGGATATCTGTGTATGCAGGTGACTATTACTGTGCATAAATATTAGGCAACTCAACAAAAAAAAATATATACCCATTTCAATTATTTATTATTACCAGTGAAACCAATATAACATCTCAACATTCACAAATATATATTTCTGACATTCAAAAACAAAACAAAAAAAAATCAGTGACCAATATAGCCACCTTTCTTTGCAAGGACACTCAAAAGCCTGCCATCCATAGATTCTGTCAGTGTTTTGATCTGTTCACCATCAACATTGCGTGCAGCAGCAACCACAGCCTCCCAGACACTGTTCAAAGAGGTGTACTGTTTTCCCTCCTTGTAAATCTCACATTTGATGATGGACCACAGGTTCTCAATGGGGTTCAGATCAGGTGAACAAGGAGGCCATGTCATTAGATTTCCTTCTTTTATACCCTTTCTTGCCAGCCACGCTGTGGAGTAATTGGACGCGTGTGATGGAGCATTGTCCTGCATGAAAATCATGTTTTTCTTGAAGGATGCAGACTTCTTCCTGTACCACTGCTTGAAGAAGGTGTCTTCCAGGAACTGGCAGTAGGACTGGGAGTTGAGCTTGACTCCATCCTCAACCCGAAAAGGCCCCACAAGCTCATCTTTGATGATACCAGCCCAAACCAGTACTCCACCTCCACCTTGCTGGCGTCTGAGTCGGACTGGAGCTCTCTGCCCTTTACCAATCCAGCCACGGGCCCATCCATCTGGCCCATCAAGACTCACTCTCATTTCATCAGTCCATAAAACCTTAGAAAAATCAGTCTTGAGGTATTTCTTGGCCCAGTCTTGACGTTTCAGCTTGTGTGTCTTGTTCAGTGGTGGTCGTCTTTCAGCCTTTCTTACCTTGGCCATGTCTCTGAGTATTGCACACCTTGTGCTTTTGGGCACTCCAGTGATGTTGCAGCTCTGAAATATAGCCAAACTGGTGGCAAGTGGCATCGTGGCAGCTGCACGCTTGACTTTTCTCAGTTCATGGGCAGTTATTTTGCGCCTTGGTTTTTCCACACGCTTCTTGCGACCCTGTTGACTATTTTGAATGAAACGCTTGATTGTTCGATGATCACGCTTCAGAAGCTTTGCAATTTTAAGAGTGCTGCATCCCTCTGCAAGATATCTCACTATTTTTGACTTTTCTGAGCCTGTCAAGTCCTTCTTTTGACCCATTTTGCCAAAGGAAAGGAAGTTGCCTAATAATTATGCACACCTGATATAGGGTGTTGATGTCATTAGACCACACCCCTTCTCATTACAGAGATGCACATCACCTAATATGCTTAATTGGTAGTAGGCTTTCGAGCCTATACAGCTTGGAGTAAGACAACATGCATAAAGAGGATGATGTGGTCAAAATACTCATTTGCCTAATAATTCTGCACTCCCTGTATATATATTGCTACTGTGTAGTTGTAGTTAGGTCAGAGTTTCCATAGGAAGAGTATTTTTTTGTTTGCTAGTAACTTTTGCGACCTTTGCAGAATCTTCCCAAAACTTTCTGAAAAAAAACAAAAATTCCACCTCAGCTCCTTCGTGGAAACTTTTGTGATGAACTGTCAAGGGGAGGGCCAAGAAAAAGGAACTGCGGGGAAGTTCTCAAATCCTTAATTTCCTATGGTAATAAGCAGTACATGGTGGGGGCAGAAGTTATATTTAGTTCATTAAACTATAACAGAAGTATTTCAGGGGGGTTCGTTTTTTAACGCCATGTGGCATTCCAACATTCAACTACAGGGAGTGCAGAATTATTAGGCAAATGAGTATTTTGACCACATCATCCTCTTTATGCATGTTGTCTTACTCCAAGCTGTATAGGCTCGAAAGCCTACTACCAATTAAGCATATTAGGTGATGTGCATCTCTGTAATGAGAAGGGGTGTGGTCTAATGACATCAACACCCTATATCAGGTGTGCATAATTATTAGGCAACTTCCTTTCCTTTGGCAAAATGGGTCAAAAGAAGGACTTGACAGGCTCAGAAAAGTCAAAAATAGTGAGATATCTTGCAGAGGGATGCAGCACTCTTAAAATTGCAAAGCTTCTGAAGCGTGATCATCGAACAATCAAGCGTTTCATTCAAAATAGTCAACAGGGTCGCAAGAAGCGTGTGGAAAAACCAAGGCGCAAAATAACTGCCCATGAACTGAGAAAAGTCAAGCGTGCAGCTGCCACGATGCCACTTGCCACCAGTTTGGCCATATTTCAGAGCTGCAACATCACTGGAGTGCCCAAAAGCACAAGGTGTGCAATACTCAGAGACATGGCCAAGGTAAGAAAGGCTGAAAGACGACCACCACTGAACAAGACACACAAGCTGAAACGTCAAGACTGGGCCAAGAAATATCTCAAGACTGATTTTTATAAGGTTTTATGGACTGATGAAATGAGAGTGAGTCTTGATGGGCCAGATGGATGGGCCCGTGGCTGGATTGGTAAAGGGCAGAGAGCTCCAGTCCGACTCAGACGCCAGCAAGGTGGAGGTGGAGTACTGGTTTGGGCTGGTATCATCAAAGATGAGCTTGTGGGGCCTTTTCGGGTTGAGGATGGAGTCAAGCTCAACTCCCAGTCCTACTGCCAGTTCCTGGAAGACACCTTCTTCAAGCAGTGGTACAGGAAGAAGTCTGCATCCTTCAAGAAAAACATGATTTTCATGCAGGACAATGCTCCATCACACGCGTCCAAGTACTCCACAGCGTGGCTGGCAAGAAAGGGTATAAAAGAAGGAAATCTAATGACATGGCCTCCTTGTTCACCTGATCTGAACCCCATTGAGAACCTGTGGTCCATCATCAAATGTGAGATTTACAAGGAGGGAAAACAGTACACCTCTCTGAACAGTGTCTGGGAGGCTGTGGTTGCTGCTGCACGCATTGTTGATGGTGAACAGATCAAAACACTGACAGAATCCATGGATGGCAGGCTTTTGAGTGTCCTTGCAAAGAAAGGTGGCTATATTGGTCACTGATTTGTTTTTGTTTTGTTTTTGAATGTCAGAAATGTATATTTGTGAATGTTGAGATGTTATATTGGTTTCACTGGTAATGATAAATAATTGAAATGGGTATATATTTTTTTTTTGTTAAGTTGCCTAATAATTATGCACAGTAATAGTCACCTGCACACACAGATATCCCCATAACATAGCTAAAACTAAAAACAAACTAAAAACTACTTCCAAAAATATTCAGCTTTGATATTAATGAGTTTTTTGGGTTCATTGAGAACATGGTTGTTGTTCAATAATAAAATTAATCCTCAAAAATACAACTTGCCTAATAATTCTGCACTCCCTGTATAATGTCACTTCAACCTTTTTTCTCTGTGGAGAAAAAAATATATATAGTAGAATCACTTTAGGTTGTTCTCTGTGAATAAAATGTATATATTGCAAAATAAATGATAATATGATAGTATATAATAATATATAATATAAAATATAAATATATATTTAGTAACTCAAATGGACTTGGCTAACGCCAGACTTGGAAGCCAGTAAGGTCATGGAGAGGAGTCAGTACATAGAGATCTCTTCGCCGCCATGTTCTGGGCTCACAGGCACAGTGCACAGCTTTGTTTGCAATGGTTTGCCTCGTCTCTCTGTTCAAGACCCCGATTCTATCGCGCACTCCTTTAGGTTGTCTGAAGCCGGCGGCAGGGCCACATCACAAGTAACAAGCCCCCTTTGTTCCCTCTCCGGCAGCTCTGAGCTGGGCTGTGTTACTCCCCCTGTCTGGCTTCCAAAAAAAACAGCGACCGGTTTCTTTTGAAGGCGGCTTCATTTTTGGAGTTAAAAATCTAATTATGGCATCACACAGAAATTGAAAAGTCAGATCGTTGCATTTTTCGTTGTAGTCACATGATGAATTATATTACACAAGATGGACGCAGCCTGACTGGAAAATTGGTGGTGCCTAGAAACCTATTCTCCAGTGCTAAGCGCTTTATTAGCTGATGTATTTGCTGTGTCTGTTTACAGGCTTCTGATGCTGCAGTGAATATTATCTCATTCGTGTGTGTCTTTGACCTTTCGTTGTACCCAGACCGTCCCTTACAGTCCTGCTTGCTCATTCAGGGTTTCCTTTCAGATCATATATCCAAGGAAAGGTACATTTCCTATAATAATCTGCACGGCAACCACTCCACCCCGCAGCAGCCCTTTGTTAGGGCAAGGGTGATAGATGCTGGCAGCTGGTAAGGCCCAGTTGTTTACCTTAAACTACTCTGGCTAAAAGTTTTGCAAAAAATCCTTTAGGGCAGTCTCCATTTCAATATGGCTACCAGCCAAAATATAAAATCTGTCACCGACGTTCAACAACCACAGACATGGTGATGAGGAGATTGTTTTATTAATATCATTGGAGCTTCCAGTGTACGGTAACAGAGCCAGCGCAGGTGTGTGCCCATGTTTTCGGACAACGCTCAATACTACATTAAGGCACATGCGCAGTAGGTACACGGTCCACCCTCATTACCTGGCTAGGGTCCAACTGCAATTCTGCACGCGAGAGCAGGAGACCAGCGTGTGATGCAACCACAGAGGAAAACCAGGCGCAGAAACCATCACATGTCAAAATTCGGCTCTGCCCCTGTACCAACATCCTGGAGCCAGCCGGGAGATTAGCGTTTTCAGAGCAGTGTCTGGTTAGCTTTAGGAGTGTCACATAGCGGGTTTTTTCACTGCCCCTCGGCTGTGCCTAAGGACCTGATTACAAGCTGCTCGGTATATTCCGACATGTGCCTACCCCTGTTTAAGCACAGGCCGAATTACGAGTTAATTATCCAATTATACTCAGTTACATTTCGGCAGGTCAAACTGCAGAAATTTAACAGGGGGAAATCATACAGTATTTAGCAACCATGCATGATTTCAGTGCATTAAAACCAGTGCTTAATCTGCTGATAAAATGTCCAAAGCCCTCCTCCTAAACACGCTCGGGACATACATACGTGACACTCTTTTTGGTGTAAAAGGTCAATTATTTTAGAACAGGGTTTAAAACACAAACATTACTTAAACTTTTAACTGTATATCTTCTTTTAAAAGCAGATCTTAACTTTTACAATTCCTTTGCCTTCATTTCTTCCTCAAATATCTCCCTTCAATTCTCCTACCGTATATGCTCCCCTATTCCTCCCATGCCTTCCCTGCTTGTAGCCTACCCCTCCCCGCTCTGATCCTTCACCTCCTTGTTTTTCCCCCTGGAAGGGTGGACAAGCCCGCATCTGGCTCTCCACCCTCCCCCATCTCCTGCTACCTCTCACAAATCACCTGTCCTAAATGACTGTTACCCGCCCCTACCTGCCTACCTTCCTGCCTAAATATCCTCTCCTCCCCCTTGCCTTCCTATGCTGGGTGGGTGGGTGGTCACTTAAACAACCCTCCCTCTCTAACTGTAGGCGTGAAGAAAGAGGCCGACCCCACCCTCCACCCCCCTTATAAACCCTTAACCCAAAACCCCACCCCTACTTACCTTAGACCAATGAGGCGCCTTCCGCGCCACTTCCCCCGTCCCGAATACACCTGCAGAGAGACTAGACTGCGTCTCTCTCTCCGCGGGCCCCTTCAATCTGCTGCAATTAAAAGTGCGAACACGGAATACTGAGGCAGCTAATCATGAAGCCACGTCGGGACGCTTTAATCCATTTACAGCCACTCCCTGCCCCTTCATGCTCACTCTTGCAGCTTTCTGCTTTCTCGCATTGTGAGACGTTTTTTCGTTTTCCTCTTCCTGGTCTTTACCACGTGTCTTTTGCTCGTAGTAAATACCTGCTGCAGAAAACGAAGTTCCGGCCCTAAAAAAAAAGTGCCGGTGGAAACAACAAGCACACATTAAGCACCGGTTGAAACACCAAAATCTGCATGTCATCCCCCACTTAGTAACTTATCCCATGATTTTGTCATTTATCAGCTGCAATAACTAGCACCTACGCTCATAATCAGGGGAGTGTCGGTGTTCATTATGCAAGTAACTCAATGGCAGCTGTGACTGAATTGGTTGCTTAGCTGTCCCTTGTGAGTGACTCAATACTTGCAACCTAAATGCACCATATTTATAACAAATAGGAGAGGTTTAGGGAGGGGTAAGGAGGGGGTTAGGGTGAGATAGGAAGAGATACAGGGAGGTACGTGCTAATTCAGACCGCACCCCCACAAAAGAGTAGGACACAAGTTACACTTCTAAAGTTACTATAGCTCAAGAGACCATAAAGGGCTGTAAGTGTACTCCAGACCACCCTTGGAGTAAGTCTAGCACAACACATGCAACTCACAGGTTCTGCAATACACTCCCATTAAAAATAATGGAGCAGGGATTTAAAATAGCACCTCATATGACATAAAGCTAAATACATTTAATTATTTCAGCTTTTAAATATATATCTAAAATAGTTTTAGTTTTAAAAGTCGTATTAAATGAAACATTTATGTAATATATATTATTAATATCTAACAAGTTTAAAAAATAATTACCTTAGACATTTGAGCTTTCAATATAAAATTAAAGTTAATTTACTAAAGATTACATAAATAATAAAATGCTATTCTGGATAGAATTATAAAGAAATATATTTATAAAATAATGTATTTTAATTATTTAAATATTTAATAAACATTTAATTTAAGGAGCTAACATTCTGTAACATTTCATTTTATTAGTTCTACGTCAATAATATTAATTTACACTTTTGTTTTATATCAAAATATTTATCTTTTTTTTTTTAAATATACTCTTTCATTTTTCCATACACTTTACCATAGGGAGATCTCCACTCCGATGGAGGAGAGTTTCACCTCAGATAGGCACCCAGTGATGAGATTAGGGGTGGGCGGAGCTGACGGAGTTCTATTCCATGGAATTCCGTGGAGTTGGTTAATAACTCTGTGGAATTCCACGGAGGCAGAGTTCTGTGAGTCACGGAGTGGCCCTGAATGAGCCCGATCGAAGAAGCGTTAAGCAGGGTTGGTACCAGTCAGGCCCGACCCTGCTTAGCGCCTCCGAGATCAGGCGCATTCAGGGCAGTGCCATAGGCATCAAAAGCTGCCATTTCAGGCCTCTTGTGCACCGGCCTGCCCAGTGTGCAGTCAGTGCATTGAGGTCTTTTGTGCACCAGTGTGCACATAGAAAAATAACAGAGGACCTCCTGGGTCCTCGTTCCCAGAGGGTCCTCATTTCTAGTGGCCTGGCTGGATTTCTACCTCCCGGCCCTGGATCCGGAGTTGCTGGGCTGGGTTCTCTGGCAAGCAGCTCCACGCCGCATCGGGTGAGTAGGCACTGCATCCCAGTTATGGGTTACACAGCGTAAGCGTAGACTGTCTGCTCATGCGCTGTTTAGCCCACAACTGGGCTGCAGTGTGCACACGGTGAGCTTCACTCTGCTGGAGGGGCTAGTGGAGTTTTTGGCTGAACTCTGTGCTCAAAGCGGAGCGGGAGTGCCAAAAACTCTGTTAGCTCCACCAATTCCTTCAGTACTCGGGCCTAACTTGCTATGGGTGCTGAATAGCTGCACCACGTAGTACCCCTTCTTAGTGGTAGCACTGGTTGAGCAGTCCAAGCTTTCTCAGGGGCTGTAGGGATACATGCAAGGCATACACAGGCACAAGACTGAATATCCAAACAGTAACACCAATAAGCTGATTGTCCAGTCAAATACTTGATTTCATGATAAAAGTAGTGTTTAATCTAAGCAAAGTATATACACATCAAAATAAGGGCCTGATAACGAGGCTGGTGGTCCAAAGACTGCTAATCTTGTGGTGGCAGTCGGACTGCCGCAGCTATGGCGGACCGATCACCACATTACAATGTTGGCGGGCAGAACTGCCAACCTACAGCTGTCCTCGCCAGAATCTCTGATTCCAATAGGCTGATGGCAGTGCAGGTTGTAATCAGCCAGGGCGGCGCTGAACTCAGCGCCTCCCTGCTGATTACAACCTTGTTATCTGCCAGCTTTTTCACGGCAGTCTGACCTTTATGAAAAGGCTGGTGGAGAACAATTGCAGGAAGCCTAAGGCATGGGCAGTGCAGGCATCCCCCTGCCAAGCACCCTTGAAATGCAGGGGTGTTGGTATTCCCTGTGTGTGGCAACATTGCCGCCGGCTCAATTATGAGCCTGAGGCAATGCTGCCGCACCTTTTCAGCTGGGCTGACGGGTGGAAACCTTGGTTTCTGCAGGTCAGAATACTGGGAAAGTCATGATGGGGCCGGCGGGGAGGTAGCCTGCACGGCGGTGACCACCAATTCGGAAGTTTGTTGGACTACTAATAGGCCCCTACATAATATGCACCGGCATATATTAAGATAGTGTCGTCCTAGGCAATGTCACTGAGTTCCCCTTCCCTTCTAATTGAGTTGGCCAGTCCTCATTCTATATTGGAGGCAGCATTCAGGTGTGGCTTACACTGGTCAGCAAAAAACAAGGTCACATTCTGGCCTTAAGAGTCAAATAAACAGCATCAATCACTAAGTTCATGAAACCCCCAGTAAGGCCTGGCAGTCTAGAAACAGTCTCAAGTTCAGGGAGTACAAGGGTGCATCTTCTCATGCTCCCGCCTCCTAATGCTGAAGGTCTGTGGTACCTTGCGGTCTCTTCCAGATTAAATGTTGGGGCCGGTGAGGTCTCCAGAAGGCCTGCAGAGGTGTAGGATGTCTCCTTCCTGGCTTCCATGGCTTTTAGTAAGTGTTACCATGAGCAGCGATCCTTGCTTTTAAATCTTTTGTCGAGGATCCTTATGGCACGATGTCCCAGGGTGACAGCCCTAATCTTTGCAGTGGCTTCCATCTGGCATACAGGGGTCACTTGGTTATAGCATAGCAAAGGTGATAGCCCTAATCCTCTTACTGGCTCGCATCTGGCATACAGGGGTGTTCTGCTCTGCTTCAGACTGAGAGAGAACGCAGTGAAAGGAATGCCAAGAATGCAGCACTCAGTGTGAATAATGAATTTATTAAGGCACGTCCCAAGTTTCATACATGGGAAAAATAACGTGAGCTTTTATTTCAAATGCAGCAACACGTGCAATTCTAAAAATAATCACAGCAGTAGAATAATAATGATCACAGAAACAAAGAAAATGCACTACTTCAACAATGGATATCACAAATATAATATATATATATATATCTGTATATATATATATATACCCACACACACACTATGTATTCATGCATTCACACAAAGCTAAAAATAAGAATTAAAAATGCATCACCATGGTTCTTGACACCGACTTCATCCCTTCAGGTCGTGGACAACCCAAAGAGAAGAATGACTAAACCGCAATGGGATTTATTTTCTGAGCAGGGTGTCCCTTCTCCTATTAATTCTTTCTTCCTCCAGTTGCCAAGTCTCCCCACCTTATATACTTTAAACAAACGTAATCGGAAGGTTCTAGAAACCCGCTCCTTTTGAGTAAGTTGTGAAATTCACGCATTGG
This sequence comes from Pleurodeles waltl, assembly GCF_031143425.1. Taxonomy (NCBI): domain Eukaryota; kingdom Metazoa; phylum Chordata; class Amphibia; order Caudata; family Salamandridae; genus Pleurodeles; species Pleurodeles waltl. The sequence continues at coordinate 960,197,880 of NC_090443.1, forward strand.
CTATGTCAGGTCAGTGTTGGGGAAACACGCATCAAACTGGCCAAGTATTTTTCCAAGACCGAGCTGTTACCTGCTCTATCATAACATTCTCAGCCTGGTAACTGCTTATCTTCAGCGCTCTATGTTTTGCTCCTTTCCCTGGTGAGCAAAAACAGTTTAACAAGCTGTCCATGGAAAAATACTTGTGTCACCAATGTGATGGTGTTTCAAGCTAAGCTAAGCTCAAAATGGAATCAGTGGTCAAGAAGGAGCTGGTGGTTAAATACAGATAGCATTACGAGGGGTCGTGGTTTTGATGACGAGAGGGGCAGACGGACCCCACTATCACAACAGCCCCTAACACTCCACTCACTGGGATACACTCAAAAGCATCCCCGTTGGGCCTCACTCCCTCTAGGCTCCAGGTGCAGGGAAAGTGGTTGAGGCATCTTAGGTGATGGCTCCACACCCAGCAGGAAAACGAGCAGACCTCGGTCCCCAGTCCTAGCTGCAGCAGCTCAAGGTCTTGGTGATCTTCTTTACGTGCTAATGGACAGCTTGTGGGTCTCATGCTCCCACTTTTATAGTCTACATTCAGACACAGATGTGATTTAGGCGGTCATTCCGACCGTGGCGGTCGGCGGTGAAGCGGCGGTAAGACCGCCAACAGTCTGGCGGTCTTTTTTCTGACATTCTGACCATGGCGGTTACCGCCATGGCCAGCCGCCGCTTCACCGTTCCGACCGCCACGGCGGTAACGACCGCCGGGCTGGAGACCTGGTCTCCTGGTCTCCAGCCCGGCGGTCGTCACATACCGCCGGCGGTATTCCGACCCGCCTGACCCCGGCTTACCGCCATGGATTTCATGCGGTCTGGGACCGCCATGAAATCCATGGCGGTAAGCACTATCAGTGCCAGGGAATCCCTTCCCTGGCACTCATAGGGGTCTCCCCCCCACCCCTAACCGCAACTCCCTCCCCTACCCCCCCCACCACCCCTGCCACCCCCAAGAGGTTGCAGGACCCCCCTCCCCACCCCGATCCCCAACATGTACACAGACATACACACATACACGCACGCATACATGCACGCATTCATGCACATACACACGCTCCCCCGCATTCATGCACGCACTCTCAACATACACACACACCCCCCCGCATTCATGCACGCACTCTCAACATACACACCCCCCCCGCATTCATGCACGCACTCTCAACATACACACATACACTCACGCCCCCATGCACGCACACATCTCACAACACACCCCCACCCCCTTTCCCTAAGGGACGATCACCTTACCTGTTCCGGTGATCCTCCGGGAGGGAACGGGACCCATGGGGGCAGCTCCGCCGACACCGCCACGCCAACAGAACACCGCCACAGCGAATCACAAGTCGTGATTCGCTGGGCGGTGTTCTGTTGGCGTGGCGGTGGAGGTGGAGCTACCTCCACGTCCCCGCCTGCCGCCAGTATGGCTGTTGGCGGCTCTTCGTCCGGAAACGGGCGGAGCGCTGCCAACGGTCGTAATGGCCAGTGCGGAAGACCGTCAGCACTGGCGGTCTTCCGTACGGCGGTCCCTCGGCGGTCTACAAAAAAGACCGCCGAGGTCAGAATGACCACCTTAGTGTCTGGCCCTTGGAAATTTGTGCTGTGGGTGCCGACAGTGCTTAGTTTCATCTGGTTGTTGCCAATGGGGCCCACCGGCACTCATTTTTGGGACCAGCATCTATTTTATTGCATCAGACATTTACTAAGAACAAGAGAGTGAAATCACACAAAGTGGAAAGATGGAGGAAGAGAAATGTGGCAAACCATCACAAAGGTAGACAGCAGGAATCTACAAGAGTTAGGGATAGGGTTAGGGGGTGTCTGGCAGTGGATTAAAGAGGCATGAGGTGGATTCAAGACAATGCAGCCTAGTATTTGATGCTGCAGAGCCCTGAGCAGAGCTATAGGCCACAATACTCATTCTTTTACAAATTAAGCATTGGGAGTTGACTACTTTGAAATGCCCTATTTTCTGTTCTGTCCTTTGTCAGAGTGATGTCTACCACAGTATGAATGACTGCAGTTCTGACAGACCCACTATACAGACCAAGAGAGTAATTGGGGATCACAGCTGGCTGTCACCCTTCAATGAAATATGCCTCCAAAGGTGAAAAGGCCTAGGGTTTCACCTCAATTATGACTCTATTGTCCTACAGTACTAACCTTCTTAGACCCAGCATCTCTCCTGACAATGAGCCCAGGGCCAACTGACCACTAATTCCTACGGAATCAAAAAGAGCTTTAATGTGGACAGAGGATGCTCTAATCCCTCCCCATGCCCTCCAGTGCATGTGTTCCCTCAGCAGATTTCAGGAATATCAGCAATCCACATTTTCTGTCTAGGGCTGCAGGCCTCATCTCCATCTAGCCTTTCCAACCCGTAGGCGTCCATGACCTGTACCAAGCAGAGACACACATACAATACAGCATGCGCACGCAAGCACATCGCTCTATAAAGAATCACCATGTAGGCTAAGGGCGAGTTAACTTCACAGCAGAGGAACTTTACATGAGTGGGTCATAGGCATCACTGCAATGAAAGTTTAACTACAGAACACAAAAAATAGATATGCTGCTACCACCGCATTTATGTAACTGAATTACTTGCCACGGCACTAGCTGTCTACCACTATGAGGGTAGCACTTGGTGTGCCCCTCCCTGTCTTACAAGACCACATTACCATGGAAAAGGCCTAGATCAATGAACACAAGCATGAGCTGTACTCACCCATGATCAAAAATCAGAACCAGGAGTTCAGATATCCATGCAGGTGGCGCGCTCATGGTAAGGTTGCATATTGGTCACCATGCAGAGGACTCCCCTTTCCCAATAAAAGGATTAAAGTTAGAATACTACATCACACCAACTTCAAATGTATACCTTTACCCAGTGCTCGTGGAACATGAGTTAAACAAGTTAGTACCCCTAAATAAAAACAGCTACTCCAGTATTTGCAGGTCTTGCAGACAGAATAACAAATATGCTGCACCACCCCAACTCCTGTTACTGGCCTGTTACTAATGTTGGTTGAACTTGAGTTGGAATAGTGAATATGCTACCCCCATTCCATATGTGGTTTCCGCTACGTTTGTAGGTCCGGAGTTACAATGGTAGGTAAGCCACCTTATTATAAAGTAGAAACATTTTTAATTATGGTATACAGTTTATAGTAAATGACTACAATGCGTACAAAATAAAAGATGATGACAACAAAGCCAACATTATATATAATAAAACATTCTCAATAGATTGTGCTATTTTAACCACTTTTTAATTACTTACTTATGGAAAAGCCATTCAAAATATATTTTTCATTTCAGATAAACCACCATTTGTTTTACTGTTTTACCAAAAGAGTTGTCCTTTCTTTTTTTCCTCATTGTATGGCGGACAGAGAGGTGAAAAGATGCAGTACCACGGCTCATCTGAAAAGGTTAACTGTACTTGTGAGAGTAAAAGTTTAGAGTTTGTAGTTTAGTGTCATTTAATTTGTTTTCATAAATGTTTAGTAAATGTTTAGTTAGTGGTAGTCAGTTCTAGTGAATTTACATAATTAAATCATACCTTTCAATTGTTAGTATTTACAGAGGATTTTGCTAGTTTATGTATATGGTCAATATAATTCTTATGCTTTGTTCCTTTGTTTTAAGGGATTTTTGAAAATGTTTGTGCTTTATGTCTGTGATGGTCATTTTTGAGTCCTTGCATCCCCATTTTTGTGTTTTGGACGTTTAAAAAAATATTGTGTTTTATACATCTATCTTCTTCATTACAATTCTTTTTATTTTTTGGTTGTCAGTCTTCAATTTTTACAGGTTTTTTAGGGTAATCTGGACTTTGCCTATCAATATGACCTTCCAGAAAAATGATTTATATTTGTTTAGTCTCTTTATATATTTGTTTTTTTTATGTTACTTTATGCGGAGTATCAGCAGTAGAGTGGATTTTAGAAGACAGAGCACTGCAACAAAACTGTAAGTATATTTTAATTTCAAAATGTGTACGGGGAGGATTTTATTTATTTCCTAAATGCTAAGTGCATGCATTGTTTCCAATGTTTTCATGTTATTTTATGGATAGTGTATGGTTTATATATACAGTTAATATAGATACGTATGATTTGGAGTTATGTGTATACAATCATTTAGTTTGTTTATATTTTAATTGTTTATTTAATAAAATGGTGTTTAGGATGTTCTACATTTAAATGAAATAAAACTGGGTTCAAGGTTTAGGTATTTAATTAGGGTATTTTGTATTGGTGATTTTAGTTAGGTTCATTTTTATTGCATAATTGCACCTTATAAATTTAGTATATCCAATAAGCAATTAAAGTAGTTTTATAAGCTTCCACGTTTGTTTTGTTTAACGCATTTTTTAGAGGTTCATGTTTATTTCCCTCAGGTATTTATAGGTAAAGGCTTATGAAACTGGTCATTTTATAGTAGACTGTGTGCTAGAAAGTCAAGTCAAGTCACCAAACAATTACATTTTAATCAATAAATAACAATTACATTGAACTATTTACATAATTAATAATCAATTGAATATTTAATTACCAATAAAAATAACTAACATTTATATTTTTATATTCAGTTATAATCAGAATGTAAACTACTTTACACATTACTCCCCTAAAAGCCAACAACCTGTTACTACATTTTAAATTAATAATTAAAATATAAGCTACACATTTAAAATTACAAACTATATATTGTTTTAAAATAATAACAATTACACTAACAATACTAGTATCTAAAATTAATATACAAATATGTAATACATTAATAAAAATATGCATTACAACTTTATTAAAGTAAATAATATTAAATGTAATGATAGTCTTAAAATATCATATGCCAAGCCAAATGAATATTCTTACATTAGATATTTTGTTCCACGATATTTTGGTGGTCCCAATATTTTTGACACAATATTCACGTCACTCAATATTTTTAGTCCGTTATTTGTGCCATTCACCACTAAGGATGTATTTTGACCTTTTTTCTTCATGATACAGACATTGCAAACCTTCATCTTAGAGACCACAGTAAACCATTGTGGGTATTACAGGTTGTTTCGTTCCTGGAAGGTACGATTGTGCACCTCGCATCGAGACACAAAACAATGTGTAGGGTAGGAGACCTTTTTTTTTTACGTTGAGGATTTTTTCAAAGAAGCCGAAGGTATGACAACAGATTATAAATTTAAGACTGATTATATACTATAGAGACTATTATATAACGACCTAGAAAAGTCACCCAGAAACTTTCCATTCCATGGGAAATCCCACCGTGGGGCTTCTAGGAGCTGGGAAAGGAGAGGTGCGGCATGCCATGATAAAAGGCTATCAAGAGCAGCACACTCATTCACTACACAAAAGTGTAAACTTTTCACCAGCAGCAAAGGACACCCTTTTTGATCCCATTTGTTTTTAAACTTTGCCATCATTGAGGTTTATGAAACTCTACATTGCTACAAAAACAATTTGTGTAGTTGTGATGTCAAGACTGCATATTTGCCCATGCTTCAGTGGAAATACTGTAGTGGGTCATTGACATGTCAGGTGGGATGTAGAAATATGCAGGGAAGTGATCCAGGGTTCATGCTGTCTCTAGAGCGAGCAATGACAGAACAAAGGGTATAGGAGAAGTGTGTCTATGAGGAGCAGAAACACCATGGCCCATATTTATACTTTTTTAGCGCCGCATTTGCGCTGGTGTTTGACGCAAAATGGGCGCGAACTTACAAAATACAATTGTATTTTGTAACTTTGCGCTGCTTTTGCGTCAAAAAATGACACAAATGCGGCGCTAAAAAAGTATAAATATGGGCCCAAGAGTCATAGTTAGTAACTTACGTAGTTGTAAAGGGAAATACCCAGAAACCACAACCTACAACAAAGGTTCAGAATTCACCTGAATGAGAAGCAGAGACTGCTGAGGGATTATGAGTGAAGAGGGAAAGGACATAACCTTTACTGGATTTCATGGCCTCCCCATTATCAATCGAACAGTTGTTCCTAACCTTTTGCCAGGTCCATTAGTCATCACATGGGCGCAGGGTTCATATGTATTTGTGTCCTGAAGTTGTAGGATTAGAACTGGCTGCTGGTGTTATATGGGATCTACTGGTTTTCCTTTGAACCTTGTATTTGAATAGTACATGTATTTTCAGTTTATATAGAGTCCAGTGTCCACTAACCTACAAGCAGAAACGAGATCCATCAGAAACCATTTGTAACCATTAAATAAAATTTGCACCTGGGTCCTCCCAAATGTGTTAATCTCCATAAAGTGAAGTGTTCCTCACTGACAGTGCAGAGAGTCCCTCTGATATACCATGATGGGACAAGGCTGGTAGCTCCACTTCTGAAGTAGTCATTGTTTTATGGCGGGTGGGGACTTACAAAGCACTCTGCTGGGTCCAGCCACTCTGTTGGAGAAACTTCACGGCGTGATTTACAGTGTCCATTGCACCATTGTCAGGTTTGCCACCAGAGTGACTGGTAACCCTAGTGATGTGCTGTGGTCAGTTAAGACTGCAGGGGTGAGGAGCAAAGAATTGCCCAATAAGAAGGCGTCTGAAAGCGGGGACAAGGGTGCAAAGATGTGTTATTGGAAGAGCACGGGGCAGAGATCTGCGTGATCACTGGGCGTCTGAAGCTTTGGGTGAACATGCAAAGCCCGTGCAACCCAAAATAGAAAACGGATTTGTAATTAGTCCTCAAACTCTCAGCACAGCACCAAGGGGAGGAATCCTTTTCGGTGCTTCTGTAGTCCGTAAGCACCTGTGTTCAGTGCACCATACATTACTGGCTTGGCTTTCTCTTCTCCGCTTCCTGTTCCATGTGTTTTCTTCACAGTGTGTGTTGCACGCTCACGAGGAGGGGCAGATTAAAAGGGAAACTATTGCACGTTGATGGGTTAGAGTAATACCACACTGCCACAAGCCCACACCCTTCGCATAGCTGCCAAGTTTCCCAGGTCCATGCGTGATGTGTTGCTCCAATCCAAAGATTTTCCCTCTGAATTCTGGGACTTGTAGTCCTGTTTTATAATGGAATAAATAAAACTGCAGGTCTAAGAATTCAAAGGAAAAACGTGGACTGGAGCAGCACATCACGCACGGACCCGGGAAACTTGGTAGGGTTGCATCCAGGGCCCTCCTTAACCCTTCAGGGGGCCCCCATTCAGGACAAGGTCAATAAATAGAGATGGGAGGCTCAGTAGCCCACCCTTCCATTCCGCAGGGGGGACTCCCATCGTTTGCGTTACGTCACTGACTGTCGCAGGCACTCAGCTGGCAGTGCCACACTGCTGCTTGATTGAGACGGGCGGGCAGCGTGAGACTGGCATGGTAATGGGGGCAGTGCCCTGATTAAGAGGGGATGGGGAAGGGCCAACTCACAAAAGATGCGAAGATGAAAGCAGATGTATTTGTAACAGCTGAGTGTAGGGGGGAGGGAGAAGGGGGCGGCGGAGGGTCTTGCGCTCTTCTATGTACACATCACGCGCTATGTCTGCACGCGCCGAGAAGTCAGTCACAGGACTGGACTGGAAACTAAAATCAGCCCTGAAAAAAATCTTTATAACGGTACCATACTATACCGAGCTTACGTCCCTACAGAAGGGAGTAAATAGAGAACATTCTTCCCGATGAGATCTTTTTTATTTAAAAAAAAAAAAAAAGACATATACTTGACATCACAATTTCTCAATCTAGTGGGTAAAATGTCAGGTTTGACAAAAGGTTCAGTGCAGGAGCCCGTCAAGTGTCCAATTCCTCATGTCTGGCACAGACTTGGGAGCATTTGTTTTCTGCAGTAGCAGAAACCGGGCATAAAAAAATTGCGTCAAGAACTCGTGGCTGCTTGTGGAGCTCGGAGCATGAATTCCGCCCCCTACCTTTTACCTTCAAAGAATTGTCCAATGCACATCAATTAGGGGTAGCAAGTGCTAGCCACTCTGCTCTGGTTTGCCCTTTGGTAGCCCTGGTGCTGTCTTTGCTAGCCTCAGCCTGCTGATGGAACAATAGTAAAGAAGTCTTTTGAAGCCTCCTTACGAGCTGTTCTAGCCCCACTCCCTCCGCACTTACCCTAGCCCCAGGAGCAAACAAGCGTTTGCAATGCAATGGGTCTCGCGTTTGCTCGAGTTAGAGATATTAACGTTGTAAATTCTTAACTGGACATTTCTTGCCACATAAATTGAAAATTAAAAGTAAAACAGTTGACATAAGGAAGTCAATTCAAAGCGCCATGGCCGCCATGAACGCAAGAGTTATTGGCTCCCTGCGTGAATGTCTAGAAAGGATCGCGGCTGGGATCACACGCTGTAACAGGAGGAAACTTGACGTAGTGTGATGGCCAACAAAAATGTTCACTTAGTGAAATTGCCTGGGAGGGAACACAGCACACAAAGGAGGGATATTTCACAAAATGCGCCAATAAAAATGAAGCATTTAAAACAAGCACAACAAAGAACGAACAGCAAGAATGGGCGTGGTTAAAAGCCCACACAGAGATTACAACAGGCCAAAGCGCTTGCACGCTCGACCCTAAAAAGAACCTGCTTAGTAGCCGAAGAAGACAGTCCAGTGACATCACTGGGAGTAAAGGGTGCATCATGACACTTCCCCTAACTCTGGCATTAGGGCAGTGCAACCACTGAGTGCTGACCTGGATTGTGGGGGCGCTGACCTCAGGTGGCTGCTGTGTTTAGCAATGAATGCTGAAAAGTTACTTGTACCTCCAGCCTTCCCGAAGCGATTAAAATGTCAAGATACCTTTTGTGATTAATGTTCCTGCTAGAAAGAGAAATGAGAGTTTTGTCTAGTGGCAGGTTTGCCTCGCCATAAAGTAGCGTAGAGAGTTCATATGCCTCCTGCAAAGAAAAAAACGTACATTTTATGTGGATAGCTGAATGGATTAGTAAAGCCAGCTTTTACAAGCGCTTTAAAACAAATTAATGTATGTGAAAGGGGGGCTATGGAGAGATGAGGGGCACATTTGCTGGGTGGTAATGACTGAATCTGAACTGGTGGTCATGGGGTGGAGACCGCCAAAAAAGACAATCGCACAGGGTGCCACCAGCGCTGAAGCCGGCCCTGTCAGGCATTTTGGTGATCCGACCTCCAGAGGTTTTCTCTGTGTACCGGATAGTCAGTCCAGCCCTGGCCACTCATGCTGACAAATATGAACAACACTGAAGTGACTGCCGAACAGTCCACTTGTGGAAAGGACCACGACTTCTTGTCTGAAGTGTAATGTTTCATCTTACTTCTAAAGAGCGTTTTCCAATATTACAAAGGAAGAATTCTCAGTTCTTTCTTTGAACATTTTATTTATCCTTTTGAGTGATTACATTGAAGGTGTGCATTATTGTTCATCTTCAAAGCTTTGCTCTTCTGAAGCATTTTGTGAACGCCTCAAATACTCCTCCTGGTGCGGTCCCAGCTGGAGGTACTTTCTCCGAGTAAGCCTGAAGTGCAGTAATATTTGGTCTTGTTCCATGTGAAAATAAGAAAACAAACTGAGTGTGAAGTGAGGTAGAAGACAGTAAGGGCCTTGCTTTAAAAGAAAGCACCACTTGCAAAGCAATTCTATTCTATTCTCTACACCATTAGTCTAAGAGCATTCAAGACCCATCCAGGTAAGTGTCTCCATTGCTCTCTTTGGTCAGCCAGCGATGGCCGGCGATGCTGCATCACAGTGCTATTAAATCCAGGCACTGTTCAAAGTTCTGAAATGTGCTTCTTTTCCAAGAACTAGAGGAGTTTGAAGAACAATGTGAACTCTAAAATGGGAGAATTACATGCTAATGTAGTATTTTTTTTCATGTTCCCTCCACGTAAAAGTAGAGACCCTTTTGCTCCAAGAAAAATGTCAGAATTGTTCCTCTACAGAACATTTTGGTTTTGGTGACCTCAGCCATGTAGGTTTGTGAAGCATTGCCATTCTGTACTGAGATATTTTTATTTTACCCTGATTAAATGATCAACAAATTAGGATTCCTCAGAGCGATGGTACATATCGTTCCAGCTTTGACTAGGAAGATCAAAGCAGAATTTTGGCAGTTTGCTTGAACCTGCAGTAAGGTCACTTGGAAAAACAATCGAGCAGAACTTTTTCCTGGAGCTGAGCCCCCCACTGAAGAGCATAAAAGAAGATGCAGAAAAATACTCTTGGTCACTGACCAAACTCATGGTGTTCATCCAGAAGACAAGCTGCTACTGTTGTCTCGGATAGTCAGGAATTTAAACACTCAAAGAGGCAAACTCGCTAACAAGAACCAGATCAGGATAGCACAGGTAACACATAGAATTAGACCACAACACGCTCATGGGCAGTGGCCGGGAAGTCTCAAGGGAGATTCGATGGAAGATCAATTTAACAAAGAGAAGGGAATTTTTGTCATGTCTTGTTTGTCTAGTTTGCATCCAATGTTTGATTGGAATTTATGATTGGGTGCAATGTCATTATTTCAACAAAATAATTTGGGCAGCAGAAACACCATCCTTTTTGTGCAGATAGATGAGAGACAAGAGGTGGCACCAAATGACCTCTGACCTCAATTACACCCCAGATAGAGAGACAAAAGTCTAAGCTATGCTCCAGACCTAGTTCTTCCCTGCATGCCATGATCTCTGACTCAAAATAGAAGGTGGCCATCGAGGTTGTGGCCCTTTAACTTTCTACACCATTTCCTGGAAGTTTTCTAAACGTTTTTCCCCAGTATGAGCCTTTTTGTATTTGAAAGGCAGAGCTTAATGGAAATGCCCGATGGCAGCTTCATAATATATATTTTCCCTCTGGCTAGTGAAATGTAAATGTTTTTTGAGAGTATCCCAACACTATGAAGGAGCATATGATTACCATAAGCATTAGCATTCTGAAATGCAGTATGATATTATCAAACCTTTTAAACTTAGCAGCTATCCTATTTGTATGTGTTGAAGCTGTAAACAACCACTCCAGAAAAACACATTGGAACCTTATAAAATTCTGAAAGGAAATGGATAGCTCACATGTGCCATAAATATCCCTATGGAATAAACAAGGATGAGGACCTTCTGCTCCTCCTCCAGAATTAGCTTGTGACACATGATATCTTATGATTCCTGCACGCTGGAAAGATGTTTTACTTTGTTTTGCACTTGGTAAACCTATCATCATACCTTCTAATAAAAATAAAAACAATCAGTTCATTCTATGGTATTTTAGGCTCACTGGGAAAAAATTCAGATCGCTAATCTATTATATCAATAGACTAACTGGTTAAAGTGATATCTACTAAAATCCTGAGACCGTGGGTGCATGGCTGATGATAATTTATTCAGGGTATTATATGTAGTTCTATGAAAAGTTATTTTAGTACCCATTTTGAAAATAGTATCCCATTGTCTCTTCAGTGAACGGGTTACTGAAAGGATACATCGTCATTGGGATATGAAATACCATGCAATATTTCAGGGAATAAATTGAGAGTGTTCCTTCAACATGTTTTTATGTGACAGTGAGGTTTAATCTAGGCATGTAGTACCTGCATGAACTTAAAAGAACCTTTGTCAAAAAGGAATGTGACTTATATGGGCAGACGCTGGTAATTTTTACTAAATATAGTTCTCCCCTCCTAGAGTTTAGTGTGAGGTCTCCTATATAAGAGTAACAATATCTCTTGTCTTTATAAAGGATGAGAAAACCTGACCAACAGGTGGTTACAGGAAACACAGTATAGAGAACTTCTAACCCAAATAGCTACCAGTGTCCTAGGCCCAGATATGCTTCAATATACTATATTGGCTCTTTTTGGCCCCTGAGTACCATTTTTTATGAAGGTGCAAAACGATCTTGTTCATTCTTGCAAGATGGCGGTTTTTGGACAAGTGCGGCATTATTCTGTATGCAGATTGGTCATTACAATGTTATAGGGAAGCGGTAGGCCTAATGTTTTAATTAATGCCCAGCTCAGACCCAGGAAAGGGGCCACGCATTGAAATCTCTTCTAACTGACAAAACTGTGTCTATTCTTGAGGTGGGCTAGAGCAGAGAGAGAAGCTTACTCCATTAAATCTTTCCTTTCAAAGCCTTGTATCTAAATCTTTGAATTGCATGTAGGTTTATTTGTAGCTCTGTGTTTTGATTGCAGCCATTGTTTTTTTTCGATCAGCTTTTTTCAGATATTGACTAGATAATTTGTCAATCACGTCTGAGCTCAGTGAGCTATTCGCCTCTCACAATGCTATTGGATATTTGGGTATATCCTCTCCCACACTCGAGAACTTGCATTGAACTGCGGTGAGGGACTACTTTACAATTATAGCCTTCTGTGCATGTTACTGTGACTGCCTGCCTTCCTATTCACTGGCTACTTTAGCATATTAAACCCAGACCCATTGGCTTTAGCATTGTTTGCTGCAAGATGTGCACCAGTCAGCACACGGATATGCAGGAGGGGTGGTTTCATACCAATTTTGAAAGATAGTCATTTACTATGTAAATTAATTCAATTAATATTCTATATATATGCACATTTATCTCAAAACGTTGGGAAGTATGATATGGCTCGATCCCCCTTGGACCTACATGGTCTCAATGACATATGTTTCACTGAATCCTCAAATGGACTACATGTAGGTTAGGCCCAGTTGGCAATGAACATTTGCTATGGCCTGTGCAGATGTCCTGTAGGTCGCTGTCTGTGGCCACGCCCTTCGACCTGTACTTCCTGGTCCAAGTACACACAGAGTGGCATCCAGCAAGGCCGATAAACACTTCTGTGTGCTCTTCATTTCACACATTCCGTGAATATATAAGTGGCGCAGCCCCCAGCTAAGAAGCACTGAGATCTTCTTTGGGGGTCTTGGCAGCCAACATATGAATACTTATGAAAAGTATGTGAGCTCGACTTTAAATTTCAACGAGGCCTGCGTGCAGAGGAAAAGCCTTTAATGAACACCAGAGCTGCGACTCAGAGGAAATACTCTGGAGATCAGTTCAACAGATTAATACAAAAATGACGTATCTAAAAGCCAGGCCTTAGGGGATTTCCTAAAAGTTGCAGATTATTTTCAAGACTGCAGAGAGTTTCAAAGTTGTGTAGCCAGAAGTGAGAGAGGCTTCCTTACTCTGCCACCCTTTGTAAATCAAGGTTTCATAAGAAGGCTGGGGTCAGATGATCTCGAAGAACAAGAAGGACACAACCTTTCAGTTTTTGCTATAATAAGATGTTTTTAATCATGCAATAAAAAATGACAGAACAATTGCATTCAGCGCCATTTTGCAATTACCGCCGCCACCGGCGCAATACCACTTCCTAAAGGAAAGGAAAATAGAGCTTGGCTGAGAAATCCACTCTGCGGATTTATAGCAGGGAGTAAAGTGAGCTCTGGTGGCAAATGCATTTCCACCGGTAATCCCCATCATAAAAAAGTTACCACTCAAAGTAGGTGCACTTATCACTGAAACTAAACCCAGCTCAAGAAAACTGGTTTCTGAAAGGGTCAAAACTAAACTAGCTGCTGCTTCTTCAAGTGTAAATGAGGCATCATCACCAAACACTCACGCGGCAACAGAAGAACATCTGTAAAGCTCAGCTGTGCCTGGGATTATGGGGCTGATTCACAAAAGTATTTATGGGTATGGGAAGCGGAACTACAGGAGTGCTCTTTTACATACTCTTACACCCCTTTGTGAATTGCCCCCAAAAAGTCTAACATCCTATTATTAATAAAAGTGCAATCAACTTGTATTCATTTTATAGGAATATTCAATGCATATTCCCATTTTGAATGTCTTGGGGCCTGATTCATAAAATTTTGAAAGAGGATGTAAAAGAGTGCTACATTAGTAATACTTTACACAGAATGTATGATGGAACAACGAATGCTGGAACCACGCATGCCTAAACAACGCGGTCGGAACTACAACCACGTTGTTACCACGAATGCCTTCATCACGCATGCCTTAACAATGATTTTTTGTTGGAAAGGCATGTCTAGTAAAGGCATGTGTGGGATGGTGTTCGTGGTTCTAGCATGCAACCCCCACCTGCTTTAACGTCCAGAAGTACCCCACCCCTAAAACTAAAACAACCCCTTACCCCCTCCCCTAAAGCTGAAACTACCCCGACCCAAAACCCTGCCCCTAAAACTACTCCCACACAAAAATAAAACAACCCGACTCCCCACCCCTGAAAACAAAACTACCCCGACCCCCACCCCTAAAAAAACAAAACTACCCTGACCCCCAACCACACCCCTAAAATGTTAAACTACCCTGACTCTGCCCCTAAAACTACCCTGACTCCTTCACCCCACCCCTAAAAACTAAAACTACCCCGACCCCCGCCTCTAAAAACTAAAACTACCCGACCCCGCCTCTAAAAACTAAAACAACCCCCAACCCGCCCCTAAAACTAAAACAACTGTGACACCCCACCCATGCCCCTAAACCTAAAACTACCCGACCCCCTCCCCGCCCCTATAACTAAGACAACCCTGACCCCTAAAAACTAAAACAACCCGATCCCCAACTCCTGCCCCCAAAAAAACTAACTAGCCCCTCCCTAAAAATTACCCCCCAACCCTGCCTCAGCCCCACTTACCTGACTGTGTCCTCTCCTGATGCTGACTCCCTTTTTCTGTGCCTTGACCACGCATGTGCGTTGTTCAGCACACGCGTGGTTAAGGCACAGAAAAACGAAGTCGTTGTTCACGCAAGCGTGGTTCCACTCAGTGGCGTAGCGTGGAGGGTGCAGGGGGGGCCGGCCGCACCGGGCGCAACATCTTGGAAGAGACTAAATCCACGGGTTAGGGGGCGCAAATTACTTGCCTTGCCCCGGGTTAGGGGGCGCAAATTACTTGCCTTGCCCCGGGTGCTGACAACCCACGCTACGCCACTGGTTCCACTTGCGTTGTACAAGACTTCGTTGTTCCGGAGTCGTGCTTCCGGCTGTTTCCCCTTTACACACTCAAAAATGTCTTGATGAATAGCCCCCATTGTGTGAAGCTACTTGTAATGCTGCCAGTCACAGGAAAGGATGGGTTTCACCGGTAGTAATTGATAATGTACTATCAAAAAGAGATTATCACTCAGTCAGTGGAATAGGGTTTAAGGTCCTGATACCGACTCGTTTTCTACTGGCACCAAGTGAATCCGATCGAGGGTTAAAGCTCAGAAGGTCCTTTGAGTTAAACTTCACAGTTGCTTTGTTGATAAAGTTTTGCCTTTGATGCTCTTGGTCTCATACATTTTGGTTGCAACTCGCAGGACAGGGCATCGATAAAGGACTGCTAGTCTTACCAACCGATGTGCAGTCACAGCCTTAAGTCCAAACGATACTGGAAATGGGGACCGGCTCACTCTAATTACAAATTACAACATAATTGTTGGTTGGTTGAAGGAGATTGGGCGAGTACGCGTTAGTCTGAGGTTTGTCTGCAGAGGCCTGGAGAATGGATCAGTCTGCAGCCCAGGGGTGCATATCATATGGGTGCAGATGGTGGAAATTACATTGGTGTTGGAGAATTACAGAAACAAGGTGCATCTTAAAAATATGCATTATTTCACTTTGCACATTTATATTGGTAGTTTGCACAAAAAAGCAAAAGTCGTCCTTGTTTTCGGGGGAAGGGGTAAGGACAGAGAGATACATAGATAGAGCAAGGCTTTCAGTTCTTTCTTGAGGGTTGGGAAAGAGGTTGTCATTCTCAGCTTCTGGGAAGAGGGTTGTTTCGAGTGGAAAGGGGAAGGGGTGGCCAAAGGAGAAGATGTGTTTTTTTCTGTTCTCCTTTGAGCTGAATGGCTCCCAGATCAGTTGGTTGGTGGTGAAGATACATGATGAAGAGTTTGAAAGGGCCAGCGAAAGAGACATTTTCTGCTAGATGGTCAGGCCTCTGTGCATGTACGCTTTGTAAGTGATGCACAGAGACACACATTTGGGGCCAGGTTTATCGGTGTTGCTGGCCCTTGTGCCACGCAAGGTAACGCAAGGGCAACGCAACTCTAAAGACAAATTTACTAAGCAACAGAAGGCCACCGTGCATAGCCCTGCGGGTTTTGGTAAAAGTGAAACAACACAAGGCAGTGTGAGTTAGTGCCCTGCATTATCGTGCTCCACGGAAGCATTCCGTGGGTGGAGCATGGGTCTTCCCACACATCGACCAGGATTTTGGCGCATTCCCAGATTTACCATAAGTTTTCTTTGTCTTTCTACATGTGCTGCGTTCTAGAGCACACATCGAAAGAGGAAAACGCCTCAGAGGATTGTTTGTCTGCAGGAAGGTGTCACTTCCTGCACAAAAAATTCCTGCCTTTTGATGCTGTTTCCCTGGCACTTCGGCCCCAGGGCGCCTGCCTTGGTGCAAGACAGCACATTATGCACCACTGCAAGGAGAGAACAGTATTGTGACGTATAATGCTAAATATGGCGCAATCCTGCCCTATCCCTTTTAGGCAGCGCTGCATGGTGTGATAAATCTGGTTCCATTTCGGGTCTGTAGTGCTCAGGAGAGAAGCACAGTGGAAGGCAGCTGGTGAGTGGGGGCCATTGTGTTGTCAGGAAAGTCGGTGACCAGAAATTAATAATGTTCTAAGGAAAACTGTCTACAACCACAACATAGGAGTACTCCATTTTGTTTGTTCCAATGGAATGCAGCTTTGCTGATGTGCTCTATTTAAAATAAACGAGTGATATTTTTAATGTTTTTCACAACAGGAATCTGGGACAGGTGTGGTCTGACTGCAACCAAGCCAGGGGAAGTGTTGTAAAATCTGGGATGGGCCCACTGTGGACTGTTAACAGTTCAGGTACCTTTAGCCTAATAAGTGCAGGTACTCATCAAAAGGAGTGGTAGACTTGGGGTGGAATACGAGGTGGCTTAAGGGTGGTGCTAGAGACTGGACAAGGGGTGGAACTATGTTTTGACCTTTCTAATCTTGGTGCAATACATCTGCATGCATTGTACGACTGTCTGATGTATCTGTCCATGACTTATCACACTAATAAACATTTATAAACAGCTTACTAATAAGTGTTTATTATTATAAAAGTAATCCATTTTAGCCACATCAGAATAAGAAAATATTGAGAAAAAACAGCAAGGTTCTAAATCTATGCCTTGTCGTTTGCATGCATTTCCTTGATGCGGGATCATTAGTCACTAAGCTATATGACAAAAATGTTAACTTGTGACCTGCAGGTGACACAAGGATCTCTGCAACAAAAAACAGTAACTGAGTTATCTACATGAAAAAACAAATCTGTGATCTGCAATTTTCATGCTGTGCTTTACAGCAGGCACATTGACCCTCCATGTAAATTTATGCAGGGTCAAACCTTTAATTATAATGCACACAGAGCTTTCCAGCAAGTCCATTAACCACCAGAGTTATTAAAGTGCCATGTACCCTTCGCTAGGTGATATTTGAAATGCTGTCTGTTATGATCAGTTAAGCAAGCCAGAATAGAGTTTGTCTGGTATCACGTTTGTCTTGTTACTAAATTCTTTCTTCTAAAATGTTTAAAGAATAAACATTTAGGGGCATATTTATGAGAAAGAGGCGCATCCGTTCCGATGCACCACTTCTCTTGCGTCGCCCTTGCCCCATCTACTGACGCCATGGTTGCGCCGTGTTTACAATATTATCACAACAAAATTTTTGATGCTGTTGTGGCACTTTGCTGCTCTAGCGTCAAAAATCTTGACACTAGTGCAGCAAAGCACAGGGAGGCCCACCGATTTTAATGGGTGTGTCATTTTAACCCTTGCATTGAGCAGGCGTTAAAAATGATGGAAATCATGGCGCAGTGAAATCTAGCAAATTTCACTGCACCATTTTTTCAGCCCTCCCTGCGCCGGAACGCCCCCCCTCGAATACATTATGCCTGGGGCAGGCATAATGTATTGCAAGGGGTTGCAAAGTGGCGCAATGCATGCATTGCACCACTTTGTAAATATGGCACAGGGGGATGGCCACCTTAACGCCACCTTAGAGTCATAAAAATGACATTAAAGTGGTGTTAAGGTGGCGCAAGGGGTTTGTAAATCTGCGCCTTTTTTCTTTGAGGAAATTGTTGGAGAAGGTAGGTATTTTCTTTCAAGCACATTAAATTGCTGATGGGTGATGATTTTTAGTCATTTGAAGCAATGGGCGTGCTAGAAAGATGTATTGCCCGAACAAAGCGGCCAACACACCTGCCCACTAGTTTTTACTGTCACCTGACTACCCCGACTAGGTAAGATGCTGGAATAAAGGAAGCACCTCACGGCTACACCCTCCTCTCATACCATTCACACCGTAGATCACTGTGTCCCGGAGACAAGAGCGGCTGTTCGGTTGCTCTTGCACCATCTGAGCCTAGGTTTCCTCCTTGTTTCAAACGCACGTTTTAAAGGATGTGCTGAAGGTGCTACCGGGTAGAGCTGGTGAGCGCAGCACCTCCTGGGCCGAAGCCAGGCCCCTATGAGTACCGTACTCTCCTCGTCCGAAGAATAGTTCCGGTACTCGAGCGGAGCGAGTGAAAGAGTGCCAGTACTCGATACCAGTGAGTAACCTCCCAATTAAATACTGGTTCAGGACCCTCCGACAACCACTGCTGGGATGCTACTATTTCTTGGGATTCTCACAACCAGAGAATCAGAATACTTCTTGACTTGGAAGAAGATCAGAAGAAATGTCTTGTAGTTGTCCGCCTGGTAAAATAAGGAGGCCTAAGATTCTGCTTCTTCTGTGTCCATGGTTTGAAACTGCTTCACAAGGGCCAGATTAGCTGGCCTGGTGGAGTCTAGCAAGAGAGAGCACAAGAAGGACTTACTTGGAAAACAACCAGATCCCTGGGTGTAGAACTTTGTGGTGCTGGTCTGCCTCTAGCATCTGTTCTTTGGTATCATGGAAGAAGCCCCTGGCTGTTTGGGAGTTTTAGGGGAAAGCAGTAGGACTACAGTATATTCAGTAAACCGTGGGTCTGGACTTTCGACTGTGACCCCTGAGTCCCCTAGAGCAACCTTGGAAGTTTGTGTGCAAGGAACCTGCCTCTACCATCCTGCCAGATGCCCTAATTGTGAGTTGCACAGTACTTGATCGATGTTACTACACAGTAAAACACATGCGATTTTATCATTTCTATGTGGTACAGTTACCCAGTACTTACACATTTCAAAGCCCCATGGTATGAATAGTTTCAGTGTGGGCAGTTTTTTCAGATGCAAAACCGCGCAGAATTCTCAATTCATTGTGGTTGTACCACACATGCATCACTTTCTCTGAGCGGTGGTAAATGTATGCGGGGTGGTACCTGGGTTAGGAGGTGAGGGGGCGTGGGGAGAAGGGAAGAGAAGGGTAAGTGTTTTTTTAGCTGTTGGAAGCATTCTTTCTTTCTCTGTCAAAAACAGAGGCTTGGCTGCTGATGCATCAAGGTCGAACTGGCCTATGGGGCAATCGGGCAGGTCTCACAGGTGAGGGTGCAGGCTGTGTTTTTTGCTGTTTTGTGGGCCTATCGTCTGCTGGGCTGGTTGTCACTGCTAATTTCTCTGATATTAAAGCAAACATTGCCTGCATCAAACTCAAATCCATGCAGTCTCAGTAGCAAAACACTTATACAGTGTGTCTTTACAACTTTAAACTTCCCTAATTTGCAAACATAGGCCATTTTTCAGCCTTCTAGTTCACTTATAGGGCCACCTTCATTTTCGTCACCCGCCTATTTTTTGTCCCATTCCCAACCTGGCTGTTTTAAAAGTCTGTGATTTGTCTGCCGGAAAACCCAGTTCAAGTTCTTCCAGACCCAGTAAATCTAGGTGCAGTAAAACCTAACCACTAATGATTAGGGCAAGCAAAATTAACTCATGCAGGCCTGCATTCATTATGTTGAACCTGACTTTGAACCAGAAGAAGAGTAGTTTTCTGGTAGTTTTCCTTTGTGGTGCAGGAGTCGCCTGCAGTGGCTGCTTTTGTTATGCAGATAGATTAACACTGAAGTTTACCTTCCCATTGTTTCCTATGGCATTTTTCTTGCAATCTTCTTCAGGTTTGCGTTGATTTATTCATTACATTGGTCTTCATTTTAATACATTGGGATAGGAATTTTACTATTTGATTTCCTGCTGCTTAAATACATTTCTCATGTTTCTTTGAGCAATGCCTATTTATTTTGTGCAAAGCTACCAGGGGTAAGCCCAGGAGTTCTCAATAAAACTCTATTGGCCAGATGTAGGAACCGGTTTGCATGTCGCAAACTGCGAAAAACGCAGTTTGGGCCATGCAAAACGGCCTTCGCGATGCGGATTCACATTTTGCGAGTCGGTACTGACTCGCAAAATGTGAATCCGACTCGCAAATAGGAAGGGGTGTTCCCTTCCTATTTGCGACTCGCACCGCGATGCTGAGTTGCTTTGTGACCGCGAAAGCGGTCGCAAACCAACTCGCAGTTAACACCCACTTGAAGTGGGTGGTAACTCATTCGCAAAAGGGAAGGGGTCCCATGGGACCCCTTCCCCTTTGTGAATGTCGCTACAAATACTTTTTCAGAGCAGGCAGTGGTCCAATGGACCACTGCCTGCTCTGAAAAAATGAAACCAAATGGTTTCATTATTTTTTTTGTATTGCAACTCGTTTTCCTTTAAGGAAAACGGGCTGCAATAAAAATAAAAAAAACTGCTTTATTAAAAAAGCAGTCACAGACATGGAGGTCTGCTGTCTTCAGCAGGCCACCATCCCTGTGAATGCATGGACTCGCTATGGAGTCGCAAAATGCGACCCACCTCATTAATATTCATGAGGTGGGTCTTTGCGACCCCATAGCAGGTCGCAGAAGGTGTCTGAGACACCTTTCTGCATACAATTTTGCGAGTTGCAAATTGCGAGTCGGTCAGACTCGCAATTTGCAACTCGCAACATTTTCTGTTGCTACATCTGGCCCAAAGTATCTAGCAAAAAAACTGGTTTACTAACTTTGTGGGACTTCAGGCCTTGCTACCCAGCTGATTGATAATCCAGGCTCTCACAACACTCTTTTAAAAAAAAAAATGTTTTTATTGGTTTTTTACAAAGATAAACATAAGGGGCACCGACAGGTGTTCCAGCAAAACATTGAAACATGGGGGTTGGATCACAGTTTTTGCTTACACTGTTGAGCAACAAGAGTGAGAGAGAGAGAACACTAATACAGTCAAGAATATTTTGATACAACGTAGGATAATGGATTTCGTACTGTAGTCGCTAAAGGGGCACAGTAACTCCATCATCACCAGTGGCAAGTCCATAATAATCGATTCAGCTCCCCCATATTTTATAGAATTTGCGTGGGCAGCCACTATTTCTATACATCACTCTCTCCGCTGCCATAAATAAATCCATTCCTTTCCTCCACTCCCCCATATTGGGTGCCTCGCGAGCATCCCAGCGCCTAGCGGGATCCGGTTTGGCCACCACTAGACCCATGTTACACAGCAGGAGTTTCATTTGTGTTATATCCAAATCATTGGGTAGTCCCAGAAGAACATATTTAGGGTCTACCGGCAGTTGCACCCCCAGTATAGCACCGAGCTACAGATCCCACTCTGGATATACGACAAATTGGGAAAAATCCAAAAGTCCGCCGGCTAAAATAGTAGCTAGGACTTTAGCTTCTACATTAATCAATGAGATTGGCCGGTAAGAGCCACAGGAAGTTGGGAGATTTCCAGGTTTGTGTATGACTGCTACCGTAGCTCTGCGCAGGTCAGTATACTCTCTTCTCATATTTTTACATATAGTTGGAGTAGGTGGGGAGTGAGTAAATCTGTTTGTCTCTTGAAAACTTCAGCCAGGAGATCATTAGGTCCCGGAGTTTTACCTGAACATAAACGGCATATAGCATTTTGGACTTCTGCTAAAGTGATGCCCGCGTCCAGAAGGTCGCGGCCTTCATTGGTTCGGGTCGGCAGATCAATTTCGGAGAGATAATCATTGATCTGAACTATATCTGCCAGGGGGTGAGCTTCGTAGAGGGCTGCGTAATAGTTTGCAAACTCTCTCGTGATCATCTCATTGGTGGAATATAGGGAACCCTCTGCATTTCGTATCTGCGTAATCCATCTGGCCTCCATTTTCAGTGGTTCAGCCATGCCAGCAATTTCCAGCCTTGTCACGACCTTATAGAGGCGGAGTTGAGTGGGTAGCATTTAACTGCGCACCATGTCAGTACTCATTTCAATATATTCAGTGCATAGGGCTTCTATCCATCTGGTCAGTAAGGGGTTCGGTGAAAGGGCATGTCTGGCCTCTGCCTCAAAGAGTCGTCTTTCTATTTTTTCCAATGGTCTGGCATCCTTTTTCTTCTTAAAGAAAATAATAGTTCAAAGTCTATCCCTCATGACTGCCTTGTACACTTCCCATAATGTGACAGGCGATGCAACTGAGCCTTTGTTTGTTAGAGAAATAGACGTCAGTTTCTGTACAGATCTCTTGCATTGTGGATTTGTCTTTAAGCTCCCAGGCATTTAGGCCCTCATTCCAACCCTGGCGGTCTATGACCGCCAGGGTGGAGGTCGCCGGAAGCACCGCCAACAGGCTGGCGGTGCTTTATCTGGCATTCCGACAGCCGCAGTCGCCCAGCCGGGTCCGGCGGTTTCCCGCCGGATTACTCCCGGCTGGGAGAATCCTCCATGGTGGCGCTGCAAGCAGCGCCGCCATGGGGATTCCGACCCCCTTCCCGCCAGCCTGTTTCTGGCGGTTTTCACCGCCAGAAACAGGATTGCGGGAACGGGTGTCGTGGGGCCCCTGGGGGCCCCTGCACTGCCCATGCCAATGGCATGGGCAGTGCAGGGGCCCCCTAACAGGGCCCCAGCATGATTTTCACTGTCTGCATAGCAGACAGTGAAAATCGCGACGGGTGCAACTGCACCCGTCGCACCCCTGCAACACCGCCGGCTCCATTCGGAGCCGGCTTCAATGTTGCAGGGCCTTTCCCGCTGGGCCGGCGGGCACTCCCTTGGCGGGCGCCCGCCGGCCCAGCGGGAAAGTCTGAATGGCCTCCGCTATCTTTTGACCGCGGAGCGGCCAATTGGCGGTTCCCGCTTGGCAGGCGGAATGTAGGAATGACCCCCTTAGTCTCCAGGTGCTGGAGCTATCAAAGGATTTTTGCCCTATTGTCACTCACAAAGGGGAATGAAAGTCTCCTCGTCAGGTATTCTGCCCTATGTATTTTATCTACCTCGCCCGCCGGTACAAAACTATGATCAAGTCTGGAGTAGACTTTGTGAGACCCCGAATTACAGGAGTAGCTGTGACTATGTGGTTGATGACATCTCCATAAGTCAGTAAGACCCATTGTGTCAGCAAATCGAGCCCGGGGTGTAATCCTGTGTGGGTTAGATGTGCCTCCTGATCTGTCTATGTCAGGGGACATCACATCATTAAAATCGCCTCCTAGGATATGTAGAGAGGATTTGGTTTCAAGTCAGATGCTGGTGATTTTAGTTATGGTGTATGAGTGGAGGTGGTGGCATAGACACTAACCAGGGTCACATTCATCCTTCCCCAAATGCCCTAAACTGCTGCATTTGATAAGGGGGAGATTTTTGGATCCAAATAGCTACCCCCTCGGGATCCGGATGTGAAGCCAGCATGTGCCAGCACAGTGCATGTCCCTCGAGCTAGAAAATGGCAGTGTGTTCCCTTAATGTGGGTCCCCTGTAGGAGGCCCACTTCTGGTTTGAGACGTTTGAGGTAAGGTGCGACAAGTCTTCTTTTGATCTTACTACCCATCCCATTTACATTCCAAGTGAGGACCGAGTGAAGATAAGGGCCCCGATCAATACTGTGCATTATGTCTAACCAGTGTCATCAGTCTCCAGCTCTCATTGCAGCTTGTGAGATTAATGCAAGCAGTGTGTCCATCTCGCCAATTACCAAACCAAAAGAACAATTTAAATGGAACAAACATAACCATGGAATTATGACCCCCCCCCGATTTCCCATCTCCATCCCGTGCATGTCCCTTCAGCTCGTGAGGCAAACACCCTGCAGGCCCAACTTGAGGGATCTGTTGCCCTCCCCATCCCAAATATTTAAATAGGATCCAGGTCACTTGAGAAGAATAGACGTAAGCAGAAAATAAATTAAATACAGAGAAAATGTAAAACAAGGAGGGAAGGGAGAGGTGGGGGTGGGAAGAAAATGAGGAGGAAGAAGGAGGGAAGTCAGAAAAGAAGCGCTCAACTCTGACAGATAGGTAGTCATGTCTATGCCAGATTGGGCTCTTAAGGGGGTCGTATCCCCAAGTATCTATCAGGGCACCGTAGTGCTCCTTGGCTATTCATTTGTCACTTTTTGTGTTTGACGCTCTGGGGGTCATTTTGACCTTGGCGGACGGCGGAGGCCGTCCGCCAAGGTACCGCCGCTGAATGACCGCACCACGGTCAAAAGACCGCGGCGGCCATTCAGACATTTCCTCTGGGCCGGCGGGCGCTCTCCAAAAGAGCGCCCGCCGGCCCAGAGGAAATGCCCCTGCAACGAGGACGCCGGCTCAGAATTGAGCCGGCGTAGTTGCAGGGGTGCGACGGGTGCAGTTGCACCCGTCGCGTATTTCAGTGTCTGCTTAGCAGACACTGAAATACTTTGCGGGGCCCTCTTACGGGGGCCCCTGCAGTGCCCACCAGGGGCCCCGCGGCACCCCCTACCGCCATCCTGTTCCTGGCGGGAGACCCGCCAGGAACAGGATGGCGGTAGGGTGTGTCAGAATCCCCATGGCTGCGGAGCGCGCTCCGCAGCCATGGAGGATTCACAAGGGCAGTGGTAAACCGGCGGGAGACCGCCGGTTTACCCTTTCTGGCCGCGGCTGAACCGCCACGGTCAGAATGCCCTCGGGAGCACCGCCAGCCTGTTGGCGGTGCTCCCGTGGTCGGTGACCCTGGCGGTCACCGGCCGCCAGGGTCAGAATGACCCCCTCTGTGTTTAGAGCCGGCTTCTGTGCGTGTTGGTCAACATCTTCTTGCCCTGTTTTAGTGCTGCTATTTTTACCAAGGGATGAATAATGTCCATTTCTGAGGAGGAGTCTTTTTCATTTCCTTTCGTTTGTGTAGTCTTTTGACAGGGTGGCCCCTAGGTTGGTTCAACACTCTTCGGTCAGTTTCCTCTGTGTCTGATGACCAGTGCCTGCCCCTCCATGGCTCTTTGGTCAGATATGGGGTCCTCATGTTGGACAATGTTGCTCTACGTCTCCATCTTTGTTGTTGCCATGGGACAGTCTTGGGCCTGGCTCCTATCGGGCGAGGCATCTGGCACCCCGTGCCTGTCATCAGACCGGATTGGGTCTGTGGATGATCCTCTAACCATGTCCAAGTCTAATCTGGGGAGTGGAAAAATTAGGATTTTCCTTTGAAGAGGACTTTTAACATAGCCACAAAGAGCAGGGTAGAGTTGTAGGACCTGGAGTTTTGTTTTCACAGAGTCAAACATATGTTGCTGATGCTGTAGTCAGGAAATATCATAATCCTGGAGCTACTGTGTCGGATGTGTCTCACCCTATGTGCTTCTCGAATAATCATGTCTCTATCTAAGAAATTCAGGAACTTTGCAATAATAGGTCATAGGGACGCCCCCGGGGGGAGGGGGTCTTCCTCTCAAGGCTCTATGGGCCCTATCTATCATGAAACTTGAGGAAAATTGTTCAGCAGGGAAAGTGGTCTTCAGCCAGGCGGTTAGAAACTCAGTTGTGGCAGTGCCCTCAATTCGCTCCAGGAATCCAACAAAGCGGAGGTTGTTCTTCCAGGCTCAATTTTCTGCATCTTCAATTCACCATAGGACCTCTGCGTTGAACTTATGTTGTTCCTTTGCTCCTGTCTTTAGGGTCTGGACCACCTCCTCCATCTCGGAAAGTCTTGTCTCCACCCCTGTTCTTCTATTGGAGACATTATGAAGGTCCTGGCATAGGAGGGACACCTCAATCTTGCCCTGTCTTGCTTGTTAGGACTCCTTGTCTTTGGCCATTATTCCAGAAAACTCCCCAGGGCTGTGAAAGTGAGGGGGATGCACAGAGGCCCGAGAACAGGCAGGTGGGCAAGCGGAGAATGAGAGGGTGGCAGTCTTGCTATTGTTCTCCGTTGCCAAAGCAGAAGAACATCACCCCCTAAGACCACCACTTACTGGGGGAAGCCAACAGACATTTCACACAATGGCCCAGATGTTAATTCAGCTCCCATAGGTTATTTGGGAGGGTGGGATTCATAGGAAATGTCATCCCCATGCGGCATAGGAAGGCAAGTCATCAGTCTCTTGGGCCCCCTCCCATCAGGGACCTTCGGGGGGGAACGGCAGGTCCACACAGTTCGGGGTGGAGGAGCTCTTCCACAGTGGCCGTGTCTCTAGACCAAGCAGCTCCAGCCATTCCCTTCAGTCGTTCCTCCACCAATACAGGAAAAATGAGGATTTACAAGGAGGGCCCTGTGTATTCTGACCCCAATCCCAGTAATAGGGGGGGGGGGGGGGCAGGTGGAATCCAGATGGCTGGGGTCCAGAGTATCCTGGGTGAGGAAACAGGGCCTCTTCCACTGTAGTGCCATCAGCGGGCCCATGGAGACCGAGTTGTCACCCTCATCATAGCATGGGAGTCCTAGCTGCACCCTGATGACTCATGGACACCTCCCCGGGTCAGATGACGCAGTCCGTTCCTACCTGCACCAACACGAGAAAGGAAGGGTGGAGAAGTTGATCCGTTGTCCAACTTGTGTCCAGAATGGGTAAAAGAAGGAAGGCCCGCAGTCCAACAGTCCCAGGGAATCCCAGCCGGCTAACACAGTGGCAGAAGATGCCCTGGGACTCCAACAGACTGCTGTGCCCCAGCTGCGATCTCTCACACAGCCTGGAGCCCCACGCCCCAACTTCTCATCTCCAAGGCGGAGATGGCGGAGGAGGCGGAGGCGGTCCCCCAGCCCATCATGCCTCTTTGTAGGGCAGAGACCCAGACATCCAATGAGGAGACAGGCCCCAGAAGGTTTGTGCAATCAGGGGAGGGAGAGGAGGTAATCTCCACTCCAGCACACCACAGGCCACCGGCCAGCCCCTGCAGAGCTCACAGCATCCCAGATGTCGTGTTGAAGGCAGCGTCCCTGTGGCCCGGTGCAGCAGCCGGGCAACAGTTTTCCAAGAAGGGGCAATTTGGGCAGGCAATGCATGGTCAGGGAGGCCGTCCGTCGGCCTGGAGCCCCACCAGGGGGTGCCAAGTGACAAAGCGGGGGCAACACAAGGCAAGCCACTCACCGCCGCAAGCCTGGTCATCCCAGCTCTGGCTAAAATCTTGTTTATATTATGTTGTATTGCATTTTTAGTTCATTATATTTGATTATGTGGAATGTACTTGTAATTATTTTTAAATGAATATTAGAGTAATATATTCTTGTTTTGGGTTATTGTGTTTATTGGGAGATTGGTTTTCAATATGTTTGTTAGACTTAAGTTAGAACACTAAATCACAACAATGTATGCATATTCCTAGAGTTTGATGGATTGTAGTTAGAGTAGTGTATTGGAACTGCTTTCTTAGTTTATTATTTGTAATGTTTTAAGATTAGAGTTAGGTTACTACATGTTACTGGCCATTTTATTAAATATTTTGATGATATTGCCTTTAAATGTATATATTTTAATTGTTTGTCTTTCTATTACATCTCTAGTGTGTTTTAAAACTTTTGTTTATTTTTATCTGTTTAAGTATTTCACAATCTTAAATTTATTACATTTCCAAAACCAGTAACAATGTAGTACATTTGAAATGTGTTTATATGTTTTAATGTCTTACTCGTTACACATTTTTATATTGTTTTCAGTATTCAATAAGAAAAAATATTTGTATTATAATTATTTTTATGTGTATACTACATTCTTTGTGATGTATAATTTACGAACTTTATTTTAATTGAAATAATTATTGTAAAGATATGTGTATTTCTGAATACATTTTTCAAAGTTAATACATTACTATACATGTTATTATTGTCCTTTTTTTAGTACAATAACATTTTTAAATAAAGTACATTTTATTTACATTACAATAATGTTAATTACAATTAAGTACACGTGCTTCATGTTAATATTATGCCCTCAATATTTTGGTAGACTATAATTTTGTACTTTACATCATACGTTTGTAAAGTTGATTTTTGTTGTTGTAGATATTTAGTCAATTATATCTTTTGTATCACAATGTTTTAATGGTTGCTATCCTGATATACAACCAAGTATAATAAAGAGGAAGTTTTCACTGAGGTGTTCTGAGTGACATGGTAGACAACATGAGCTTTACTCTAGTCCACTATCTGATGTCACTCAGATCTCATTGGTTAAATATATTCCCATTATTCACAGTAACCCAGCTATAATTTTATAGAATCACCCAAGTGAAAGTGAATTGGACAGGTTTACTATAGAAAAACTGCCTAAATCTCTCTGCAGGGTGGCAACTCATGAAGACAAGTTTGACCTATTTGATTATGCACATAACTACTTCAGGTCGTCTTGGGAGTCTGGAATATGCATTCGATCCCAACACTTAGGTTCCTTAAAGCATATGATTTATGAATAGCACATCAACATATATTTTAAAATGATAGCACATCTACATATATTTTATCATGAAATAATAAAATAAAATGATATAAAGAAAAGAAAAGTGTGCATTTCAAAGTCACATCTTAATCACAAGCATTACTGCCTGCGTGGGCATCTGCTAATCCTTGATATTGAATGAACTATTTCTGTTGATGGCTACAGATTACAAATGCATTAGGGAATGATGGATGTGAACTTAGCTTCCACTGGTAGGGAAGGGTGCAATGATATTCTAAGCAACATGATACAGATTCACAAAGACTTTCTGTGAGGACGAGTGACATACTCCTGATGCGTTCCTGTATTTCCAAGGGCTACTCATGAAACGGTGCTCTAGCATAGATAAGTACTGTGCCTGTTTTTAAGACGTTGCATTTCTAGAGTGCATAGACTTAACCTAGAAGCTATAGACAGACTAGGTCAGAGACAGGAAGAGGCAAGCACTGTTCACTCTTAAGCTGCTCTGTCTTCTGCTAATCAGAAATATGTAAGAAAGAAGGTGAAAAAGATAGAAAAAAAAAAAAAAATACACCAAAGTCTTGATGGTTTAATTCACATATCAATATTAGTCATGTAAAATAGTAACTGTGCTTATGTAATTATTTATAGGACTTTCTTTTGTTTAGTACCAACAATGTCTTTTTTTTTTTAGGGCTGGTGTTAGCCAAGACCTTTCTATTTTACTAAAATGATAAATGTAATATGCGTACTTAAAGGGGCTCTCAGTCAGCTCACTCTCAATTGGTCAGTCACACTTTTCCTCCACCCTCTGCAGCATGCATGGTTGGCCTATTACAGCCATTGGCTAACTTAATAGAAGTGCCACCATTCTGCTCTTTTATAGGGAGCACATCCACATACAATGTAGTTTCCTTTAAGCAAGAGTCTACAGTGAATTATTTTAGAGACATATATATATATATATATATATATATATATATATATATATATGTATATATATATATATATATATATATATTAGCCAGTGTCATCTTGTTTCAGACATGTTCCACTATCCTATGTTGGAACCCTGTTGTTGCTGTGCCTGGCCAGGATAATGGTTGGCTTTCCTCATCAGAGCAGAGCTTGTTATTCTCTTTATGGAAAGGCAGTCCTAAGGGGGGAAAAGGGAAAAATGAATCCATTCCTCCGGCGGACGGTTCCCACCAACAGTCTTTTCATCCTTTAGCACTGCTTGGCACATGCTTGCACTTCATGTGGTGAGGTTTTGACTTACAGCATTCCCCTGCAGGGGTTCTGCATTGCTTCTATTAGATAGAGGTTAGGGTTTTTTGTAGTTGGCGGGTTTACGCCTCTCCACCTGCCAGGCTCTGTGTGTGTGCTGGGATTGCAACAGCCCTACCTCCTAGACTGTAGTATTTCATTGTGTCAGTTTTATGGTTCCCACCAGTAACCAGGCTCAGTATTGCTTAGGCTTGCAGCTTCTAAGTTCCAACACTTTATGCCCGCAGCTCCAGCACCGCCCCTCAGCCGCCTTTTCTGATGTTCATGCTGGCTGCAGCTGCACTTTCAATAACTTTAGCAATCCCTTTGTTAGGCCTGTATAGCTGTTGCACAAAGTTAAGTTCTTCAACAGACTTGCAACACAGTAAATGTTAGGATTAGAAACACACCATTCCCAGGCTGAGCACGAGAGGTTTTCTACTCTGTTGCTTTGGTTTTGCTAATAGGGTCAGGTGCAGGATTGTCCCCTCTTCCATGCGGTCACTGTCTGTCCGCGTGCAGCAAAATTCGAATTTCAAAGCTCTCCCAATAAATTTCCTCCTCATCCTCCACCCTGCCTCCTGCCTCAGTATCTGCAGAATTCAGTTCGAATAACATGTCTGTGACCATGTGAAGTGGTCCTCCATTTGTAACTCGGAGTCAGTACTATGTCCTTAAATGACGTATCAGTCATGGCCCATGGGTTAAAGTTCTACAAGCCATGTGACAAGAAGCTGGATTCAGATCATCTCTGCGTCAACAAGATGACTTGAAAGCTTGTTCCTCCGTTTCAGTGTGTATATGGCGAGTATCCTGTTCTTAGAAGAGACATCTACTCTGACTTTCCTGCCCAGAAAGCAGTGCTTGACCTATTAGTAACTGATCTGTCTTCATCTCCCATGTAACACACACTGTTCTTTTAGGCATAAAATAAATGATTGTGGAAGAACTGAAAATGCAATCACAAGCCACTCAATGCATTTTAATGTAATAATTTATGAATCCTGTAGAACACCCAGATTTCTGACACTCTTGAATGTTTGACCCAAGGAAAAAGCAAAAAATAAAAAGGCAATGCAAATTAAAAAAGGCACAGTAGACTAGAAACTGGGTCCGGAAGCTGATCTTCTCAGGGGCGGACCTCCTACACTGGAACTCTTCCATCAGGATGGTCCCACTATGTACATTTCAAAGGATAACCTAGTTCATTCTCACGCAACGCTTTCTCAAATAAGAAGGGCTTCCAGCCAACTCACACCAGTTCTCCCTCGATCAGCAAATCAGTTCACACACATACCTTCCCTATTCATGTACATTAGTCCCCCGAGGGCCCTCGATTAGGTGCCTTTTTTAAGATGCTGTCCTTTCCTGGCAATTTACATTTCAGTGAGGGTCAGCACAAACCTTACGAGATCCTAGGTATGTACTACGCACGCTTGAGATGTGATGCGCGTTGTAATGATCCACACCGTTATCACACAGGGATGGCTCTTCTGTACTAGGAGTGCTAAATGACACCCCGTTCTTCACTGAATCCTGCTCACTACGGTGCCTTGGATTTAGATGCCTTGATGTATAAAACCTGTATCTGCTATTGCATCACTCTTGTAGAGTGCTCTAATGTCCATGAAGACTGGTCTGGGCTTTACAAACCTATGTAAACAAATAGAAGAGATCAGAAACTGACTCAATCCGCTTTAACAAACCATGAGGGCTTCAGAGATGCAAAAAAACATTATCTGCTTTCGTCTCCCTTAGGTGAGAGGGAGAATGTTTTATTACATGGGCTCATGAAAATACAATGTCACACAAACGTTTGACATTGTATTTGCATGAGCCCATGTAGTAAAACATTCTCCCACTCATCATTGTTTCTTCGACTTTTGGGGTAGCTGTGATTTCATCACTGGATAAGCTAAGATCAGTCTTTCACAGCAGAGATATAAAATCTCTGTCTCACTGTCAGGCCCACTTCAGGGGTCACTGGGTCCCTATCTTAGAGGCTGAGGTCATTCACTACTGAGGTTCCAGGGTGAACTGACAACAGCCTTGCACACTGAGCACCAAGTGCATCTCTTTAGCACTCGCCTGTCAATGAAGATGCAGGAGGGCAGTGCAATGTTTACTCAGGGAGGTGGGAACTCAACAGTGCAAACAGTAACCCCTCCCTCCTTATTTAATGCCCAATCTGTGTTCGATCCTGTTAAAGAAAAGTACGTGGTCTCACTACAACTCAGTACTGCACAAATGTTAGCAAACGACATCCACAGTAAGGAAAGTCTAATGTTTCTAAACAGCATTTCACCAACCACCAGATTATACTGGCACAAATGGGGGGGGCTACTGAGCTGGTGCTGGTCACTCGTGGGTTGCAAGTGTACCAGCTGCTGCCTCACCCCAATCAGTGATCTCTCCAGACAGTCTCTCAAGTGTTCAGTCTCTTGTGTATCAGACTCTTTTTTCCCTCTGCCCTTGAGCTGGCTCCTCCAATGGTTTCTCTCACTTGGCCATACCACCCTGCCAGGTGCTTTCCTCGGGGTGGCATGGATGGCTGCAGCTGCGGTGGAGCGCCAACACACCTTCCACCTAAACACCAACAAACAACAAAGTTATCTGTTTGGTGGATAATAAACCATGGACATCTTACTAATTTTGGGGCTCTGGGCCAAAAGTACTTTGGGCCCCCTGTTTGGAACAGCTTTAAATATATGATACAATTTCAGGTCTTTCATGCCCTCTTTGGCCAGATCACTGAGTGCACAGGCACACTCGTCCAAATTGTGAATGTTTAACACCTAATATTAAGGGATAGTGACGTTTTCAATATTCTAACACAGCAGCACCCCTCTAATATCAATGCAAATAATCTCTGTGACACCCTCCCATTTCTCGTATGAGAGGTCCTGTGAAAGTGACCCTTTTGGCATGCTTACCCACCCCGCCACACTTTTGCCTGATGTTGATGCTAACTTGACTGAGTGTGTGCTGGGATCCTGCTAACCATGCCCCAGAACCAGTGTACTTTCCCTAAACTGTACCATTGTTTTCACAATTGGCACACCCCTGGCACACAGCTAAGTCCCTTGAAAAAAAGGTACCAGTGGTATCAAGAGCTCTGTGGCCAGGGAAGGTCCCTAAGGGCTGAAGTATGTATTGTGCCACCCTAAGGGACCCCTCACCAAGCACAGCCATACTGCCATTGCAAATTGTGTGTGCTGATAGAGAGAAAAAGGTAGTCAACATGTCATCCCTCTCTGGGTCCCATGCCTCCCAACCACAGCCCTAAGGCAGGGTGCACTGTACCACATGTGAGAGCATAGCTTCATGAGCAATATGCCCTTACAGTGTCTGAGTCCATTCTTAGACATTGTAAGTGCAGTGTGGCCATATTAAGTACATGGTCTGGGAGTTTGTCATTATGAAATCCATAGCTCCATGACGGCTCCACTGAAGACTGGGAAGTTTGGTATCAAACGTCTCAGCACAATAATCCCACACTGATACCAGTGATGGATTTATTGTAAAGTGCGCACAGAGGGCATCTTAGAGATGTCCCCCGTACTTTACCCAACTCTCTAGTGTAGGGCTGACAGCCTACTACTAACAGACACGTTTCTGACCCCATGGGATGAGAGCCTTTGTGCTCTCTGGGGTCAGGAACAAAGCTTGCTCTGGGTGGAGGTGCTTCAAACCTCCCCCTGCAGGAACTGCAACACTTGGCAGTGAGCCTCAAAGGCTCAGGCCTCCTGTTACAGTGGCCCATGGCACTCCAGTTTATGATATTCATGCTGGCTGCAACTGCACTTTCAATAACCTTAGCAATCCCTTTGTTAGGCCTGTATAGCTGTTGCATAAAGTTAAGTTCTTCAACAAACTTGCAACACAGTAACTGGTAGGATTAGAAACACACCATTCCCAGGCTGAGCACAAGAGGTTTTCTATGCTGCTGCTTTTGTTTTTGCTAATAAGGTCAGGTGAGGGATGACCCCCTCTTCCATACAGTCACTGTCTCTCCATGTGCAGCAAAATTCGAATTTCAAAGCTCTCTCATTAAATTCCCTCCTCATCCTCCACCCTGACTCCTGCCTCAGTGTCTCACTCTTGTAGAATGCTCTAATGTCCATGAAGACTGGTCTGGGCTTTACAAAACTAAATAAATAAATGGAAAATATCAGAAACTGACTCAATCCACTTTTCCAAACCATGAGGTCTTCAGAGATGCAAACACCATCATCTGCTTTCGTCTCCCTAAGGTGAGCGGGAGAATGTTTTATTACATGGGCTCATGCAAATACGTCACAACTCAGTACTGCACAAAAGTTATCAAACGACATCCACAGTAAGGAAAGTCTAATGATTCTAAACAGCATTTCACTAACAACCAGATTATACTGGCACAAATGGGGGGTCACTGAGCTGATCACTCTTGGGTTGGAAATGTACCAGCTGCTCCCTCACCCCAATCAGTGATCTCTCCAGACAGTCTCTCAAGTGTTCAGTCTCTTGCGTATCAAACTCTTCCCTCTGCCCTTGAGTTGGCTCCTCCAAGCAGATCTGTGTCCCAGAGGCGTAGCTTGGTCAGTAGGATTAGAGGGGGTGGTGGGATCTTCAGATTTTTCGGCAATCAAGATGTCATATATTGTTAAAATATATTATAGCACAAGCAAGGTGCATTAGTGGGGCCTAAAGAGCAGAGAAAGGGAGAGAAAAGCGGAGTTGCAGGGGTACTAAGAGAGAAAACCCAATGCTTTGTACAATAACCAACATGTTTCAGGACTTTTAAAGCAGAGAGGGAGTCAGTGTGTGTGCGTTTTTTGTTTTATTCTTTGTGTATATAAAAATTCATGGTGAAATCTGACAGATATCTCACCTTCAAGCATCTGTGCCCAACTATTTATCAGAAAATACATTTATGAGGAGGGTGTAGCACCCCGAGCATTCCCCTAAAGCTACGCCCCTGTGTGTCACCTGCACTGCAGGGGAGACTGCAGGAAAGGTGCTTCTGCGGATGAATGGGGGCACGTCCAATGGTTTCTCCCACTTGCCCATGCATCCTTGCCAGATGCTTTCCTTGGGGTGGCACGGGTGGCTGCAGCTATGGCGGGGCACCAACACACTTTCCACCTTAACACAAACAACACAGTTATCTGTTTGGTGGACAACAAACCAGGGATATCATAAGGATTTTGGGGGCTCTGGATCAATTTTAAGGGATAGTGACATTTTTTCAATATTCTAACACAGCAGCAGCTCTCTAATACCAATGCAAATCTTCTCTGTGACACCCTCCCATTTCTCATATGTGAGGTCCTGTTTTGATCAAAAAAACTTTTTTTGTATGGATGTTATAGGAAAGTGCCTCTTTTGGCATGGTTACCCCCCCCGCCACAGTTTTTGTCTGATGTTGTTGCTAACTTGTGGTACCAAGAGATCTGTGGCCAGGGAGGGTTCCTAAGGGCTGCAGCATGTATTGTGCCACCCTAAGGGGCCCTTGTGTGTGCTGGTGGAGAGAAAAAGGTAAAGTCGACATGGCATCCCTCTATGGGTGCCATGCATCCCAACCACTGCCTGTGGCAGAGGTAAGTTACCCCTCTAGCAGGCATTACAACCCTAAGGCGGGGTGCACTGTACCACAGGTGAGGGCATAGCTGCATGAGCAATATGCCCTTACAGTGTCTAAGTCCATTCTTAGACATTGTAAGTGCAGTGTGGCCATATTAAGTACATGGTCTGGGAGTTTGTCATTATGAAATCCATAGCTCCATGACGGCTCCACTGAAGACTGGGAAGTTTGGTATCAAACGTCTCAGCACAATAATCCCACACTGATACCAGTGATGGATTTATTGTAAAGTGCGCACAGAGGGCATCTTAGAGATGTCCCCCGTACTTTACCCAACTCTCTAGTGTAGGGCTGACAGCCTACTACTAACAGACACGTTTCTGACCCCATGGGATGAGAGCCTTTGTGCTCTCTGGGGTCAGGAACAAAGCTTGCTCTGGGTGGAGGTGCTTCAAACCTCCCCCTGCAGGAACTGCAACACTTGGCAGTGAGCCTCAAAGGCTCAGGCCTCCTGTTACAGTGGCCCATGGCACTCCAGTTTATGATATTCATGCTGGCTGCAACTGCACTTTCAATAACCTTAGCAATCCCTTTGTTAGGCCTGTATAGCTGTTGCATAAAGTTAAGTTCTTCAACAAACTTGCAACACAGTAACTGGTAGGATTAGAAACACACCATTCCCAGGCTGAGCACAAGAGGTTTTCTATGCTGCTGCTTTTGTTTTTGCTAATAAGGTCAGGTGAGGGATGACCCCCTCTTCCATACAGTCACTGTCTCTCCATGTGCAGCAAAATTCGAATTTCAAAGCTCTCTCATTAAATTCCCTCCTCATCCTCCACCCTGACTCCTGCCTCAGTGTCTCACTCTTGTAGAATGCTCTAATGTCCATGAAGACTGGTCTGGGCTTTACAAAACTAAATAAATAAATGGAAAATATCAGAAACTGACTCAATCCACTTTTCCAAACCATGAGGTCTTCAGAGATGCAAACACCATCATCTGCTTTCGTCTCCCTAAGGTGAGCGGGAGAATGTTTTATTACATGGGCTCATGCAAATACGTCACAACTCAGTACTGCACAAAAGTTATCAAACGACATCCACAGTAAGGAAAGTCTAATGATTCTAAACAGCATTTCACTAACAACCAGATTATACTGGCACAAATGGGGGGTCACTGAGCTGATCACTCTTGGGTTGGAAATGTACCAGCTGCTCCCTCACCCCAATCAGTGATCTCTCCAGACAGTCTCTCAAGTGTTCAGTCTCTTGCGTATCAAACTCTTCCCTCTGCCCTTGAGTTGGCTCCTCCAAGCAGATCTGTGTCCCAGAGGCGTAGCTTGGTCAGTAGGATTAGAGGGGGTGGTGGGATCTTCAGATTTTTCGGCAATCAAGATGTCATATATTGTTAAAATATATTATAGCACAAGCAAGGTGCATTAGTGGGGCCTAAAGAGCAGAGAAAGGGAGAGAAAAGCGGAGTTGCAGGGGTACTAAGAGAGAAAACCCAATGCTTTGTACAATAACCAACATGTTTCAGGACTTTTAAAGCAGAGAGGGAGTCAGTGTGTGTGCGTTTTTTGTTTTATTCTTTGTGTATATAAAAATTCATGGTGAAATCTGACAGATATCTCACCTTCAAGCATCTGTGCCCAACTATTTATCAGAAAATACATTTATGAGGAGGGTGTAGCACCCCGAGCATTCCCCTAAAGCTACGCCCCTGTGTGTCACCTGCACTGCAGGGGAGACTGCAGGAAAGGTGCTTCTGCGGATGAATGGGGGCACGTCCAATGGTTTCTCCCACTTGCCCATGCATCCTTGCCAGATGCTTTCCTTGGGGTGGCACGGGTGGCTGCAGTTATGGCGGGGCACCAACACACTTTCCACCTTAACACAAACAACACAGTTATCTGTTTGGTGGACAACAAACCAGGGATATCATAAGGATTTTGGGGGCTCTGGATCAATTTTAAGGGATAGTGACATTTTTTCAATATTCTAACACAGCAGCAGCTCTCTAATACCAATGCAAATCTTCTCTGTGACACCCTCCCATTTCTCATATGTGAGGTCCTGTTTTGATCAAAAAAACTTTTTTTGTATGGATGTTATAGGAAAGTGCCTCTTTTGGCATGGTTACCCCCCCCGCCACAGTTTTTGTCTGATGTTGTTGCTAACTTGTGGTACCAAGAGATCTGTGGCCAGGGAGGGTTCCTAAGGGCTGCAGCATGTATTGTGCCACCCTAAGGGGCCCTTGTGTGTGCTGGTGGAGAGAAAAAGGTAAAGTCGACATGGCATCCCTCTATGGGTGCCATGCATCCCAACCACTGCCTGTGGCAGAGGTAAGTTACCCCTCTAGCAGGCATTACAACCCTAAGGCGGGGTGCACTGTACCACAGGTGAGGGCATAGCTGCATGAGCAATATGCCCTTACAGTGTCTAAGTCCATTCTTAGACATTGTAAGTGCAGTGTGGCCATATTAAGTACGTGATCTGGGAGTTTGTCATTATGAAATCCACAGCTCCATGACGGCTTCACTGAAGACTGGGAAGTTTAGTATCAAACGTCTTAGCACAAAAATCCCACACTGATGCCAGTGTTGGATTTATTGTAAAATGCACACAGAGGGCATCTTAGAGATGTCCCCTGTATTTTACCCAATCCTCTAGTGTAGGGCTGTCAGGTCTGTGCCAGCCTGTGTTACTAACACACATGTTTCTGACCCCATGGGATGAGAGCCTTTATGCTCTTTGGGGGCAGGAACAAAGCCTGCTCTGGGTGGAGGTGCTTCAAACCTCCCCCTTTAGGAACTGCAACCCTTGGCGGTAAGCCTCAAAGGCTCAGACATCCTGTTACAGTGCCCCAGGGCACTCAAGTTAGTGGAGGTGACGCCCTCCTCCACCAGACCAAGTCCCACTTTTGGCAGCAGGTCTGGCGGGAAAATTAGGAAAAACAAGGAGGAGTGACCACTTCAGCTGGGACCACCCCTAGGATGTCCAGAGCTGAAGTAACCAAATCCTTGTAGAATCCTCCATCTTATTTTGGAGGAGGGTGACCAATAGGGATAGGAATGTGCACCCCTCCCCAAAGGGAGTGGGCACAGGAAGGGTGTAGCCACCCTCAGGGACAGTAGCCATTGGCTACTGCCCTCTGACCCCTGTAATTCCCCTAAATCTAGTATTTAGCGGCAACTCTGAACCTTGCTCTTCAGATTCCTGATGACCAAAAAAAGAAGAAGAATGAGTGAAGAACTGACCCCAGCCGTGAAGATTCCAGAAGACAACTTACTTGGCCCCATCCCTACTGGCCTATATGCATGCTTCAAGAAT
Organism: Pleurodeles waltl; assembly: GCF_031143425.1. Lineage (NCBI taxonomy): Eukaryota > Metazoa > Chordata > Amphibia > Caudata > Salamandridae > Pleurodeles > Pleurodeles waltl. The sequence goes on from NC_090443.1 coordinate 960,236,618, forward strand.
CCTGCTACAAAATGGAGACACATCCTGCAGGACCAGCAACCTCTACAAACCCCCCAGAGGACTGCCTGCCCATTACAGGACCAAGAACTTCCCAGGGCAGTGGCCCTGTCCACAAGAAACATCCAAGAAGGACTCAAGAACAACCCCGGATTTGCGAGTTGTGCCCACAACGCACACAGCCTGAGTCCAGGTGGCCCACCAGCCTAGAAAAGCTCCCCAGGCAATTCCAACCTTGAGTCCAACACAACAATGCCTGCAGCCTAAATCAGTAGGACCCCCACTGACCATGACCGGATCTGATGAAGATTCCAGATGCCCAAAGGTACCCCTGCACCTGCAGCCCCCTGGCGTTGGAGAATCTGACCAATGGTCCAGCAACATCCAGCGGGCACCTCTCGTACTTGTCCAGCCTTTGGTTTTCCCTACGAATCCCTGGACCCAGCCTGCAGCATCTTTGTGACCCCTGTGGTTCCCCCTTTCAAAAGCATTGGGTGCCTGATGATGTGTTTGCACCCTGCACCTGGCCACCCCTGTGCCACTGAGGGCGTGTGTGTTTGGTGCTGAACTGTGGCCCCCGATGCTCATCTAAACCCCTAGGTCTGTGTCCTGACACCGCAGGTACTTACCTGTAACCTGTTTCTTTCTGAGTGCCCCAGTCCTCATAGGATTCCATTGAAAATTCGGCACAAACTGACAGTTGCACCCGGCCAGCCTGTGTTGCTGGTGGTGCACTTTTAGGGGTCAAGTTGAACTCTGACAGATGGATATCCTAACCCAGGAAGGCTGTGATTGTAAATTGAGTACTTACCTGTAAACTGTGCTAATACCTTTCCTCCCCTAGGACTGCATTGGTCCCTATGAGAAATTGCACAGTCTACTTTTGAATTTGAAAAGTGTTAATTACTTGTAACCTCTTCTATTTGCAAAAGCCAAACAACATGCATTTGATGTATAAACTTGATACACACTTACCTGCAACAAAGATCCTTTTGGTTCTAGAAATAAAGTAACAAAATATATTTATGCTTTATAAAAACATTGTCCTAGAGTTAGTCATTGAGTGTGTGCCTCAATTATTGACTGTGTGTACAACAAATGCTTTGCACTACCCTCTAATAAGCCTAACTGCTCGACCACACTACCTCAAAAGAGAGCATTGGTATTATCTACTTTAGCCTCTGTTAAGCCTCTGGGATCCACTGCACTCTCTGCACACTATGGGGGTCATTCTAAGTCTGGCGGGCGGCGGAGGCCGCCCACCAGACTTCCCCCTCCGAAAGACCGCGGAGGGTATTCTAAGTTTTTCCCTGGGCTGGCGGGCGGTCGCCAAAAGACCGCCCGCCAGCCCAGGGAAAAACTCCCTTCCCACGAGGATGCCGGCTCGTAATCGAGCCGGCGGAGTGGGAAGGTGCGACGGGTGCTGTTGCACCCGTCACGTATTTCACTGTCTGCCAAGCAGACAGTGAAATACTTGTAGGGGCCCTCTTACGGGGGCCCCTGCAGTGCCCATGCCAGTGGCATGGGCACTGCAGGGGCCCCCAGGGGCCCCGCGACCCCCCCTACCGCCATCCGGTTCCCAGCGGGCGGACCGCCGGGAACTGGATGGCGGTAGGGGGGGTCGGAATCCCCTCGGCGGCGCAGCAAGCTGCGACGCCTTGGAGGATTCAATAGGGCGGCGGTACACTGGCGGGAGACCGCCAGTGTTGCCGGTCTGACCGCGGCTTTACCGCCGCGGTCAGAATGCCCTGCGGGGCACTGTCGGCGGTGCTCCCGCCGACCCTGGCCCCGGTGGTCTAAGACCGCCGGGGTCAGAATGACCCCCTATATCTTATTTTGGGATAGTACATGCAGAGCATCTTCCTACAGATGTTGCATGAAACAAACAATATTTCTCTGCAAAATAACTAATAGACTCACACATCACCTATATTAATAATACATTCAAGAAAAACTGTATTTAAAACAATCTGCTTAAAACGTGTTCAATGATATCAGGGCCAGACTCTCCACAGAACAGAGATGGCTCTATTAGGGGGGACCTGGAAAGGCTGGGGCCCTGGGCCAGAGCCCACTTTGCATACGTCTTAAAACGTCTCTGTGGTAAGCCCTGCCAAGGACAAATAAGAAGGTGGTGAGGTCATCCAAGATCAGGTTCAGAACATGCAGGAGCACTAAGACAGACTTCAGAGTAGCACATCGAGTAACCCAGATTGCATGATGAGTGGCATTCTGCCGAGCTGGGCACACGTTTTGGGGCACATTATGAATAGTTAGAGGCCTTTGCTCTGGGCACACAGCGAGCAGTGCAACAGTGCTAGGTACATGAGGAGTGGTTTGGTCACATTAGAGACACGACGAGTAGCACGGCCACACTGGGTACGGGATGAGTGGTAGAACCATACTGGGCATGCAAGCACACCACAATGCTGACCACACAATGAGCAGCCCACCACAGCGCTGGGCACAACTCCTGGTTCCTTGCTGGCAGCTCCTCTTGGCAGTCTCTTCTACGGGGACACACCCAGCACCCATCTTCTTAGCATACGGGCAGGCACCGTGGGCAGCCAGCTCCTTTTGGCTTCCCATCTGGGAAAATGTTTTTGCAAGCTCATCTCCAGTGTCCCCCTCTCTGCATCCAGTAGTTCCGTCTTCCAAGGCAGAACCTCAGCAGGTTACAGATTTCGGTGTTGATGTTCACTTCTTTAAAGAAAAAAAGGGGGGGGAAGGGACCGGGAGGTTCACTTCTTCCCTTTGCTTCCCCAGGAGGCTTGCAGGTAGAGATACAGCCACGTATTACGGAACTTTATCCATCCTCCTACAGGGTGTGGCTTCCATTGCTCAATGAGAAAGTCCTGGAACACTGAGTGGAAGTTCCAGCCACCTATTTGTATGCACTTTGTTGATGACAGGTCTCAATCCTGCCATTAGTTCTAGGCAGTTCCATCATTTCCTGTATTGTTTTCCAGACAGCTCGGGCACGGTCTTTTTATTCCAGGTGTGAGCAGGAAGCAATGGTAGAGCTGGGAGGCTGTAACGTAAAACACTGACAAAAACCAGAGAGCCGTCCACACTTGCTCTCATCCACTTGTGGTTAGAGGCATATCCAGGGGCAAAAAAGGGGGACCTGGTGGAAAGGAAGAGCCCCACATTACAAAAGAGAGCACTGCGGTCTGCAAGCCTAGTACCCTCCATCTAAGCTTCCAGTGGCGTTAGTCCTCAGCAGGCTGCTGCTGCTTTTCTGAAGAGGGCCCATCTCCATCCTCCCACATCTCAGAGTCTGGTTTCCCGGAGCTTTGGGAATGCCAGCAATATCCTTTCCTAGACCGACAAGCTTCCCCACCTCCACTTTGTACACAGGTTCACATAGAGAAAACACGCTGGATTCTGTTGTCTCCATAAAACAGCATAACCTACATGGGCCTTGTACACCTTCAATCTGGATTCTGCTGTGTCCATAAAACATCATAGCCCACACGAGCCTTGCACACTGTCAGGCTGGATTCTGCCGTGTCCATTGAACAGCATAGTCCACACGATCCTTGTACACTTCTAATACATACCAAGGCATCCACACATACTACACCCACACATGCTACACCCATGCATACTTGAAGGTAGAGCTGTAATGAACTTGACAGGCGAGTACACAGCGAGGTCAGCAGGCCGCCCCACCATGCAAGGACCTGGAATAAAGGCCTGTCCTGCACTTAGAAATTAAAGCTGCCACCAACCCAGTTCCTTACAGCATCGTGAGCGGACGGTCGGCATAAAGGAAGGCATGTTTGATGCTCCGCTGCAGACCACAGAACCACACTCTGGATCACTGCACCACGATCAGGGGCTCTTCGTGCGCGTGCGTGATGGTTCTGTGTGCTATGATTTAAGGACTCGTGCCCATAAATCACACAGAGGTCATTCCTCTCCCAAAAGGGTTGCATTTTAAATCCCAAACACCATAATCAGAGACATTAGGTTTCAGGCCATTTTTGGACAGAGCCAAGTGGCACACGATGAATGTAAATGTCAGTCCCCATCTGAAATAGAGCAATCTAAAAGCTATGGCATATAATTCAACCAAGAGAAGTTTCCAGTGCCTAGGAAGTGCTGGCTCACTCATTTCCACCCATCAATATTTGGTTACCGCACCATATTTGATCTGACCCTCACTGGTATATCACTGCTCAAACATCTGAGATGACATCGTGTGCAACAGGCCTAAGCACTGAAGACAAATCCTGCATTCCTCATTGGGTAATAAGGCAAACTGAAATGGATGCAAAACACAAATGGGCGCAGTTCCATCCGAGCCATGCGCTGTCCGCATCTAAGACCAGCAGAAATATCACGTGATGCAGCCTTAGAACATGACACCCTGGCCATCTTTCTCAGTTTTGGTAGGAACACTGAGTGACTGAGGGCGCCAAAGGATGCTCAACGTTCCAGTGCAGCCCAGAACGCACGTCATCCCTGAGACACCGCAGCATTCGTGTCTTATTCAAGAATACCTTGGTCGCTTGTGTGCCATGTTTTAGTCTCATTCACAATGGCATCGCTCCTGTATGGTAAAAACGGTACAGGTGCTGCCTTCTTGAAGCGTCCATTATTAACTTTGGTTGGAAATTGTGAGGTTAAATGGTTGAATATGATGTCCTTGTTTTTGTTTATTAAAGGTTGGTTTTAAAATAAACAAGAATGATTGATCCAATTGACTTTTCGACTTCCTACAATTAATCATTTTATAAAAAAAGATATAAGTAGGGGAAACGATGTCTTTCATCAGATGAAAACACAACCTTTTAACAGGTGGCCACGCCCTTTTGATCTACCCCTCATTCTATATATCATCCCAGTAACTGTTCTGGCAAATAGTCACTTCTGATAGGTTTCATTTCCCGTTTATCTTTAATTTAGGAAAAACATAATAAAAAGGACCCAGTATGAATGAGAATGTGTTCATTTATAATGCACAATAACTATGTGTTACAGGGACCCTTTAAATATTCTTCAAATTACATTTTATGGAATCTTTGAGTGTTACTCAATTGATTTCTTACTACAGAATTCCAGTAGAAGGCAAATTATCTGAAAAACCAATTGCTGCTCTCTTGAGGAAAAGATCAGTTCTTTCAGACTCTATAAAATATTTCAGGACAAAAGTTGCAGTCAAGCCACAAATCACACTGCCTATGCATCAAATTGGCCAAGATGTACCAAGGAATTGGGAGAGATCTCCAAAATGTTCTGGTAGGATGCTAGGTTCTTGGGCACTACAACCCAGTAGAAATGAGTTCATGTCTGGATACTGATCTTTAAGAGATTGCTTGCAATGCAGGTTCATGTGGGATTCATAGTTCTTGTCTTGTTTAGTATGTGGCTCCTGATTTTGAGGAGTGCAGTATACCTTCCCTGCTTCAGATCTTTGCCATAAGTCATTCTCAGTAGATCAGAGGGTTTCATTTTACAGTTTAGTGAGATACACAACAGTTTGTTTGTAGCTTATTATCCAGTTGTAGAATGGGCCGTTTATGTGCTGTTGTTAGGCGAGTGTTTCTTTCCATTTTAGAGTAACTCCGTTTTTTCTGATGCTTTACTGCACTTATGCTTAGTTTTGACCTTTGTTAGAAATTGGGTCTCCAGTTGGCAGAGGTATGCACCCTGTCCAAGTAGGGACCACATCCTTAGCCAGGGTAAGTCACAACACAATCCAAATTATCCTGTGCTCACCCTCTAATAGCTTGACACAGAGAAGGAGGGCTTAACTTAGAAGGCAATGCGTAACGTATTTGTGCAATAACATACAGTAACACAGTAAAAACACCACATAAGTACTCCACACCAGTATAGAAAAAGATCTAGCTAAATTAAACAAGACTAAAATTATAAAAATCCAAGATGCACAATTCAAGATGTCAGAAGTGTCTGATTTGGTGGGGTCAAAGACCCAGTATATATACCTAAAAGTGCCTTTGAAGTGGAGGACACTTTAAAGAGTGGTTTTGAAGTGCACAAGTTCCCCTTTCAACCCAGCACTGTCTGCCAGAAGCCATTAGGGGGTTATCATTCCTTTGTGGGAGGGCAGGCCACCGGCCTCTGAAATGTAGGTGAGAGCCCTTCCACCCTTCCTGCCCAGGAAGACCCATCAGTATGCAGAGAAATGCAGATGCAGCCGAGTGACCTGTGTTTATGGCTGTCTGGGTGGAATGCACAAGGGGAGCTGTCAACCAGCACAGACCAGACGTGAATTAGAGACAGGCTGTAAGGCACGGAGAGCAGTAAGGGCAGAGAAATACCTACTTTCTAAAAGTGGCATTTATAAAATAGTAACGTAAAATCCAACTTCACCAGTAAGTAGGAATTCTCACTATCATTCCAACCATACCAAACATGACACAATTACTCCTCTCAGATCAGAATTTACCACTCAAAAGTATATAAGGGAATTTCCAATGCTGGCCTTTGAGAGAAGCAGGCTTCACAGTAGTGAAAACGACTTTGGGAGTTTTTCACTACGAGGACATGTAAAACGTATAATTACGTGTCCTGCCTTTTACTTACATAGTGTCCTGCCCTATGGGTTACCTAGGGCCTACTTTAGGGGTGATTTATACATATTAAAAGGGGAATATAAGGCTTGGCACGTAGTTTAAAATTCCAACTCAAAGTGCCAGTGAAACTGTCACACAGGCCTTAAACTGGCAGACCTGAGACGTGGTTAAGGGGCTACTTATGTGGGTGGCACAATCAGTTCTGCAGGCCCACTAGTACCATTTAATTTCCAGGCCCTGGGCACTCCTAGTGCACTTTACTAGGAACTGATAGGTAAATTGAATATGCCAATTGGGTATGAGCCAATGTTAACAATGTTACCATGTTTAGAGGCGAGAGCACAAGCACTTTAGCACTGGTTAGCAGTGGCAGTGTGTATTGAGTCCTAAAACCAGCAAAAACAAGATCAGAAAAATGGAGGGAGGTAGGCAAAAGGTTTGGGGAAAACCACCCAAAGCCTGTCAGGTCTAACAGCCTTATTGTGTGCAGAGCTGTAGGATAAGGTTGCACTTCTTGAAGGCAGTCAGGAAGAAAGTGTCACTGTGCAATGTGTTTTTTTCCTCCTAAATTGGCAAATGTTCCTCTATTTACAGGGAACTTCAGTATCCTTCATTATGTGTGAAATCAAATGTAATCCCTGTTTGTCTTCTATCGAACATTTGAAAAATTACAGGTTCTAACATCTTGTGCCTGTAGCATTGTCTTGTTTCCGTCTAGAGCCCTAGAGCCAATCTAAGTCCTATATAATTGCTGGGGCCTAAATTGTTTTATAGTTTTACTTTGATGTGTGATGACCATCCTGATTTAGTTTGATAAGTAAGCAAAATCTGGTCCAAGGACTACCATCTCCAACTCCATCATGAAATTATGAAGAAGATTTGGACTGGTAACCTTCAGACAGGTTGGAATCGATAAAACTATACTGAGATATGTGCCCACAGAAATCTAGCACAGATGTTTTACTGCATCGTAACTATACTTTAACATGTTCCTCAGTTGATTTCCCTAGATAGTTTTGTAAACCATAGATTTTTTAATTTCCCAATAACACAATAACTAATACTGCTTGCGATATGCACAATATCTTTTGGAAAGAGAGACCAGATGCCCTGGGGAAAAACAAATGCACAGAATTCCTGGATAAGTGCCTCAGCACAAATAGATGCTCTGGTACAATGAATTGCTTAATAGATTTGCTTGGCAGGACTCCATACATATAATAGCAGTCCACATTAGGTGGGAGATTTTCTGGGCCCAAGTGATCTCCATCTGGGACTGTTTTTGGAAGCTGTTAGATCCGCACTGGTTCTTTTTGCACATTGGTGAGTCAGAGTATATGTTTATATGGTAATAAAAGTTGAATTCATTGGAAAGTGGGAAACAAATAGGATATTTTAAAAATGTAACGTCTAGGTATTTTGTATTTCATTGAATAGCAGTGGTCCATTATATGTCAGGTAGAAAGGAACCTATTTCTCCTATTTCAAACACAGAGGGGCATGTTTACAAGAAAGAGGTGCACCGGTCCTGATGTGCCACTTTTCTGGTGTCTCACCTAACGACACCATGGTTGCGCAGTATTTACAATACTGTGCATCATGGCGGTCGTTAGGACAATAGCGTCAACATTTTTCACGCTATTGTGGCGCTTTGCTGCACTAGCATCTCAAATTTTTAAGCTAGTGCAGCAAACCACAAGAAGGCCCATTAATTAAAATGGGTGTGTCTTTTTAACGCATGCCCTGAGCAGGCATTAAAAATGATGGACAAACTGGCGCAGTAAAATGTTGTAAGTTTCACTGCACCATTTTTTGGACCTCCGTCGTCGGCACGCCCACTTTGCATACATTATGCCTGGCATAGGCATAATGTGGTGCAAGGGTTTACTTTGTAAATACGGCGTGGGAGAAAGGCCTCCTTGATGCCACCTTATTGTAAAAAAAAAAAAAAGATGCGGGCAGTGCAAGGGGCTTGTAAATATGCCCCAGGCCGTCTCTATGCATATATAATTCACTCACCGGTGCCAAGCGTACAAAGTGCCTAAATAAGTGCTCAAGAACAAGACTGGTGTCACTCAGAATATTGGGATGTGGATCAGTCACTTACCTGCTGAAGTTCCTGAACAAGGGCAGTGTTAGTTCACCCTGGAGATACTCATTGCTTCCACTCACTTTCCCAAGCTGCCAAGGTATAGCATCACTGCTTTTTACTGCTGTGGCCTATAGCGGTAGATTAAGACCTTCATTCCATGTAGGGGTAGACTCCCGGGCAGTAATTGTGGACCTGAAGTTACTGTTACCTTTGGAATACGTAACTCCAGGAAGCTATATGGCTTTGGTATTATGAGTTTTCCCTACAGAATGGGAAAATACCAGGGAAATTGGTGTGAAAGTCTTGATTTGGCTAGTTACTGAAGTTACCAGCCGAATTAGAATGTGCTCTTCTGATCCAATGAGTGCTTAAACTGTGTTCGCATCATGGTACCACCTGCAAGCTAGGGAAGGACTCATGTTTATAATTCACTCACAGCTCCTAGAGACACATGTGTGCACTGGTCCGGAACAGTGAAGGGGAAAATTTGAAAGGGCAATGACTTGTCACCTCAAGTGTTGGAGTAACCCTCTACAGGTGTACTTTCTTAAGTGATCTATCACTTATTCTCCACATTTCTACGTTCGTCCCGATACACACGATTCTCCATCGTGACATACTGTGTTTGTGCCTGTCAACACCATGCTTCTTTCGGCTATCATGCACAGACAGGCCATGTGCAACCTTGTCTTTTGTAACCTTCCTGCTCTCAGGTGTATTTGCCTCAAATTGCGTGCAGAGAGCTTTGGTGTCTCAGATGAAACACAACATTGAAGTAGCCTCCTCCTTCTTCCCTTCAAATCCAGTGTCAAAACCTCACAGACCTGAAAAAATTATTGATTAAGGATATCAAAAATATCACATCCAGGCCTCCACCGAAAATGATGACATGTTCTTGAGAAGACTGTTCTTCATTTTTCCATCTTCAATGAATGATGGGGATGTTTTTCATTGAGGGTTTCTGAGTGACATCGAGTAGACAAGGACAGCGAAGCTCATGTTGCCTATGATGTCACTTAGAATCCTGAGGTGAAAATCACCCATGTAACTCAGTGTCCATCAAATTTATGTTAAGTATTGCCCTCAATATTACCGGCTCCAGTTGATTGCTGCTAGAACAGGACAAAAGAGTAAGATGGAACCCATACATAATATGACCTCTTCTCCGTGTCGCAAATGTGCAAAAAAATACCTTACCTGCCATTCTTAGCCAGCTCCCATCACCTTTCCTGCCTTCCTTCCCCCTCCTTCAGCTGTGCTTTCTGCTTTCAGTCAAAGTAGACGAACTGTGCTGTGCTGACAGGTTCTCAGGGAGGTCTATCAGCCTGGGCTTAAGGATTTTACATCATCATAACAGGAGGTAATGAGTTGTATTATCAACTGTTGCTACTTCATAGCATTGAATTACCAAATCTAGAATCTTGTGTGGATTATAGACGTTTCCTGCAAAGCACTGAAACCCCAAAATAAAAGAAATTGCAAAGGAACCAATTGTGAAAGGGTCAAGATGGAGGAGCTTCTAGTTAGTTTCCTGCCATGCAAATACTGGAAGTAGTTAAGGTAGATGGTCTATGTAGTAGGGCACTGTAGCGTGGCCAGTGTGTGACAGACTCTCTGTTGTTGATGTTATAAAATATAGCAATAATCAGTGTTCAGTGAGCTCTTCAGGCCTCTGGGCCCAGGTGGCACTGCACCTGCTGCACCAATCAACGCTATGCCCCTGAGTTGGGAGCCACCCAAAGAAGCATTCATTTGAGAAGTGCTTTAGCATTGGGATTCTAAGTCTGCAGCTCTTTTCCTCTGCATTATGTATGCACTGTTATCAGGAATCTTGAGAACCCCCCATGTAACCCGACGTCCAGGGAGAACCTAAACCTTCTGGCTCCTAACTGCGACTACTGTTGTGATGTGGGTTGGATGCAGCTGACCCCTAATGAAAAGCATAAGGAGCAGTGATGATGTGAACCTTGCAACATTATTGGTAACCCTTTTTAGGCTAAGGGATTAGAAGGTAAAGTTATTTGATGAAGATTATCTTTGCAGTCACAAAGAAACAATGGGGGGGGAGACAGTGCAATACAAGGCTCTCACTCAGCTTCCAATCAGAATATTGTAAACATCAACAAGAGTGAAACCTCTCCATACACTCAACCAGGGTCTCTTATATAGGATTCTCCAAAAACGTTTTCTTAGATCCTCTCCTCACCAGCTAGTTTGTGCCAGTGGTGTGTTGTTGCATCTGGTGTACTAATAGCCAAAAGCATCAGCAGCAGGTCTTCTTACCTCCACCAGGAGGAAGAGTCACCACTGGTTATGCAGATATAACGGGATCTGTAGAAAGTGCAATGAAAGTGAAGGCGAGTTAAAATTACCTCTATAGCCGATGTCTATGACTGGGATAGGATAACAACAAAAACAGTGTGTTATGATGGTAGCGAATTACATGCTGTTCAATCAAATTGTCAACATGTTACAGCCTGCTCGTGCCTGAATAGGTCATCAGCTTTTTTCAGGACCCCTCTATATCAGATCCCAGTTAAGCCAGAAATGACATTACCCACTTGAGCCTTTTATACATGAGTTCACTGACTTCATGGACCTGAAGACTTGACTGTCAGTCCCTAAAACACAAAACAAAAGGTATCACATCAGACTGTTTTACGATTATCTTCCCTAGAAGTAATTAGTACATTGCGCTGAATTCTACTGTATGTAGCTCTGTAAAAATTGAAAGATTGGCTTGAAGGCCACAGAAAATTTGCAAAAAGCTTCAGGGAAGGTCTTCGCTGGACATATTTACGCATTATGAACAGTGCACCTCTCTGATGCAGAGAAGGTCTTCGGTGGACATATGTGCGTTACTAACAGTACACCCCTCTGTTGCAGAGGTCGGCGGTGGACATATAGGGGTTATGAACAGTGCACCCCTCTAAAGCAGGCGAGGTCTTTGATGAACACATACACCTTATGAACAGTATGATGCAGAGAAGGTCTTCAGTGGACGCTGGAGTGTTATGAATTGATGTTGGTAGCACAACCGGCTCTACAACCCATGTACTTGGAAGTGCTGCTGGTGTCTGTCCTCCTTTCTCACTGACTATGTTAAAGATCTCGGCCCATGTTGACTAATGGTTTGTGCCAGTGCTAGCATGATGCAATGCGATGCGGACCAGCAGCGGTGATTTAACTTCCAGTGCCAAAGATCTTTTTTGCTGGAAAGGTGCTTTTTTCACAGAGCCAAATCAAACTTGTGCTGCTGAGGGTGAATCCGTGCAAACACTCATAGATGTTGACACAAATGCAGATCAGCAGCCTGACCAGAATTTTTGTCAAAAACTACCGCCTACTAGAAAGAGGTCCAAACGAGGTTGAATGTATTGATTTCCCCAGAAACCGATGCATTGCATGAATGCTTCAGTGTGCACAACATATCCAAAGCACTGGAACCTTCTGTGGTTGCCTAAGAGTTTGTAGTGCACAACTATGATTCCAGTACAAATCCTCTGAAGACAGTGCACACTCTCCGCTGCACCATGATGCAAGGCAACCCTTTTATGAACCAGATTGGCAGGTGACACCAGCAGCAGGCCCATTATCTTAAATATGGTACAGTGCTTTGGTATCCTGTCCACGCAATGCAACAACTCTGGATGCTCGGATGTACTGCCTGAAAAGTTAGTAAATTTGGACCATCAATTTAGTTCATATTATTCGTTGCTGTTTTATTTAGGACAAACGGAAAATGATTTGACGTTCATAGCTGTATTGCCTGTTTTGTAAATGAGTGAGGTGATGCATACAGTATATCTAATATCTCTAATAATTATATGGCTGCATTTTGTCCAATATTGATAAAACAGGGATTTTTCCGCAGCAGGCTAGTCTCTCCTAAGCAAGTACCAAGTAGCCCTGTAGGTCATTCATCGTTTGGCTCTCCTTTCATCTTGAGGACTGCACACAATGGAGCCACCTTTTTGAAAAATTCTGTTCTTGTGTCCTCAATAAGGACTTTCGGCCTTTAAGACATTTTATTATTGCTGTGTTAAAAATAATTGTCACAAGCAATAATTATCACATTGAATGACGTCGGGTATTGGTGAGGTCCTTTTCAGCATTTTCTGCTTGTTGATGGAGCAGAAATCCTTGTATCCCAACCGCTTAATGTAACCATCGAGCAGGACTCTCCACTGGCCGTATGGATCTTTGATTGTCGACTTGAGGTGTAAGAAAGGAGCTAGCATCTGCTATACATGTCAATTACAGTGAAACCAATGTGGCTCCACAGAAATAACAGAGAAGATGATGTCAAAACCATACCTTTTTTTTTAGCAATTTAGTCAAAGTTACAATCCAATCAATTATCTGTAAATTTGTACTTTGCATCTCTGTCAATCTCGACATCAATAATGGCACTATTGGAACAACAAACTCTGGAGATCATCTGGCGACACAACGTGCCTCCTCATTAAGCATGTTAAGTGCCCATGTCACTGACCACTACATCCCTGGCGGTGCTGTTAGCTCAATATTCTCATCCAAGAACTAATGTCTAAGGCCTACCTCAAACTCAGAGACTTTCACTTTGCAAACCAGTCCTTGAATCATATATTTTTATGTGAAAGGGAATCCCATGTCATATTGCATGGGGGTTTTACTTTGTTGAAAATATTTTTGGTATTGGGACATCGTTGTACATTTTCAGCAGCCTGGGATCAAAACCTAGTAATTTGTTTCCCTTTCAACTAGTGCTGCTGAGAAACTAGGACATAAAGACATTTCTGCCCATGCATGCTAAATTGTAATATTCTTCCAGATGCCTTTGTTAGAGGTGGATAATTAAATCAGGTTAAGAGGCTAAGGATATAGGTTTATGAGGACCACAGGTCTGTCTCCTAGGACAACAATGTCCATTGATTAGTATGTTAGGTTGTGCACCCTGAATATGTAATCAACAATAACGATGGAATAGAATATTGAAGGCTGAATAAAAAATAAAATATCAAGCGGTAGGTAAATCTAGATTTTCTATACATAACTGTCCATATATGTAACTATGTGGTACATGTAACTTCAAAGTACTGGGACGTGGAGTTAGAAATAATACATCTACGCTTCCATATAAGCACTTATCTTTAGATATTTTGTCCCTGAATATTTGATATTACTATACCACAATATTATTGGTGTTGATATTCAGTAGTACAATCCTATGTTAGTTGTGTTATAGAACCTTACCTTTAAGTGCTGTTAAAGTGTTGTGTTTGTATCTCGGCCACAGTAAGTGCAAGAAACTTCTGGTTTGTTTGTTATATTCCTTATAATTGCTGTACATCAACTAGATGTAAATGTACCATGCTCATTTGGATAATCATGCGCTCTGACTTGAGTTTTTTGTATGTGTCACTTTATCATAGTTAGAGGAACCTGAAAAATGTCAATCAATCAATCAATCAGAGATTTGTAGAGCGCGGCTAATCACCCAAAGGGTCTCAGGGCGCTGTGGTGCTGCGGACGCTCTGTTTTTGAAGTAATTAGTCATACTTCACAGCTGTCACTTAATACTTTATTCAGCTACATGATTTTCAGAGTTAAGTAGATGAGTTGTTAAGTAGATACAATATTTATCGCTAAAACTGATCAAACGTTACGAAAAACATTGCATATAGGAAGCAATATAGCTTGCAATGCTGTCTAAAAGTTAGCTGGTCATGATCCAGAAGGTTTTGACATTTTCAGGCTTAAAGGGTGATACATTTGTCCATATCGGGCTATAATCTCCTTCGGATGGACGGGACTGGGGGAAATCATGTTGTGTTAACAGCACATGAAGGAAAGAACAATCGAACATATCTAAATGTACCTCAAGCATTGTGGAAAGAATAATTCCATCTTTGCGACCAATCAAAATGTATTGAGCCCCTGTTCATGCAAATTCATTTTTACATTGCATTTTTTGCCAGGCAGAATTTATTCCCAGACCTCGCCAAGATTTAACTTACTCTGGCGACATTTTTGGCATTTCCGGCTTTGGCATTTTTCGATACAAAGTGTACATGGAATTTCACAAACTTTCACAAGAAGAAAGTTCGCAATTTTGTCCAACATGTCAGGAAGGCAACCTTATTTGGGAGGAACACGTCTTTGAACATCTAATATTTTGAACATTAAAGCGCTCCCTAGTGATACACTTTATAGTACCAAGTGTGAAATTCACAATACTGTTGTGCACAAGTGATTTGTGTTAGAAAGACTTGCTTCCAGATTCTATAGTACAAACACAGAATAAACTATGGGTGCTCCCGTCCCCGGGCCCACTGACCATTCCCTGCAGCTTTGCCTGTCCTCAGAAAGGGATCCGTGCAGGAGTTACACCTTGCCATGCCTGTAGCAAGCTCCGCCACTTTTTTCTATACTGATCCTTTTATGCCAGCTACAATTTATGTCAAAATAGTGATGTATTTATGTAACAAAATGTACTGCATAATTTGCTTCCATCTAATATTGCAATATTTGCCTTTCCTTGAAACATAAGTGAGGCAACACTGCACATACTCCGATTCTGTATTGCTATTTACTTCCAGTGTCCCTGTTCATACTATATTTGAGTTACAAACCTACTACCACTTTCTGCATTAAGTATTGACTCCCACATCCACCTTTGAAGAGGCAAGTGGACAAAGAGTAATGTATTTAGATGTTTGGACTGCAGTAGTACTCAATGACCTGAGACCTCAGTGGGAAATGACAGCATCAACTACAGATACTGCCCAAAAACCACTAACTTCCCTAGGGCCCAAAGGAAAATGCCAAATATACTGGAAAAAAGAGAGGAGGGAAAATAATTCATGCAATGCGACCACAAAACTTGCTGCACTGTGTTGTGTGAAAGGGAGAGAGCAGAAATGCTCCATATCTATTACAATATATCGCTGCTTGTAGTCTTGGCTAGACAGTGCATGCACGGTCTCAAAGAGAATGCTGTATATAGTTTGTGGGCTTCAGCCCATCCATAGGTTTCGCATTTGCTGATCTTATATTCTTCCTCCTCATCTGTCCATGGCATGCATGCGTCATGCCTCTTCCTGTGCTGAGGCCTCCAGAAGAGCATGTCATCCACTGCTCCCATTTTAAGAACTGCTTTAAGAACTACTTTTATCTTTTTTTTAAGAACACTACACAAACACTCTCTTCTGTAAACAGATCTGTAAATCTTGTACTGATCTCTTGCATTTGTAGTGCATTCAAAGACCGAGGTCAAATGTCAGATGCTGTTTTCCGAGGGTGCCTGTTTACTTTTCTTTCTCGGACTTCAAAATGAGAGGATCATTTTTAATTAATGTCCAGGTGTTGCTTGCCCATGGCCAAAGATGCTCCTGCTTTGCTGCTTGACCCATCTTCCTACCCCATCCCTTATTGTTGCTTGTTTGTCAGGGTTGTGATAATTTGTAGGTGGCAGTATAAGTCATTTTAAGCAGGGCCAAAATCGTTTTAAGGAACAGAGACAGCATTTCCTGCCAGAACTGTTGCAGTTCTATGGAACAGGAGCCATAATAAATCACTGGGGACAGTGCCATGGCTTCTAAACACTGTGACTGACTGTGATCTCAATGGAGCAAAAAACACTTGCAGATGTTAGTAGGAATGCAGTGAATGGATATAAGCAGCACTTCTCATGATCTCTATTTTTTAATAGGACAGTGAGGCTCTTTTCAGTATGGCTGATATACTTCAAGTATGACAGAGCGTGCATCTTTCGTCCGCATTGCTACATGTGAAATGGGACAGTACTGGCCAGGCTCAACAATGTTCTATTCTTATTGTGACCATACCATTACTTCCGAGCAGAGCAGCCAATTTTCCAAGAACAGTACCAGCAGTTCTCAGCGGCAGCTTAAAACTTCAGTGTGGAAGAGCTGGGACTTCGTAGTAAAGCTGTTATACACTAATGGGACAGCTTTGACACCCCATAGCACCACTGCTGAATTTAAGGGACGGTATTGGAATTTTTTGGTAAAAGTGATGCATTTTGGACAATAATGCCAGATCTTGGCAGGCAGCCGACTTTTGACTCAGAAGTGTGGCTTTAATGACAAGCAGCGTTCGTGAAGCATCACCTTACAAAATGATACGGCAATGATGCTTTCCGTTCAGGCGTGCATAACCAGGCATTTCACTCCCTCTGCCCTAAACTTCAAACAGATTACAAATAAGCCTTCAGTGACATTTACTCAAGCACTTGTGGTCAGCCGGTGTACTGCAACTCCTTCTTTGCTGCTTCAAGGAATGCAACACTTCAAAGGGACAATTCACTCTTCATTAAACTTTTTTTTTTGCTAGGCACCCATAAACAGTTGACACACACTGTGGCTATCTTTGTTCTTTTTTACCATTTTTTGTCTTTAAGACTTCTGAATTAAAAAAATATATATTGGGCCAGATGTAGGAAACAGTTTGCGACTCGCAAACAGCAAAAATTGCCGTTTGCGAGTCGCAAACCGGAGTTTCCTATGCAGAAATGCATTTTGCGAGTCGGAGCCGACTAGCAAAATGCATTTCCGACTCGCAAATAGGAAGGGGTGTTCCCTTCCTATTTGCGACTCGCAGTGGGATGCAATTCCATTTGCGACCGCGTACGCGGTCGCAAATGGAGTCGCAGTTACCATCCATTTGAAGTGGATGGTAACCCACTCGCAAATTGGAAGGGGTCCCCATGGGACCCCTTCCCCTTTGTGAATGGACCCCAAAATATTTTTTCAGGGCAGGTAGTGGTCCAAGGGACCACTACCTGCCCTGAAAAAATTCCGAAACAAAAGGTTTCGGATTTTTTTTTAAGTGCAGCTCGTTTTCCTTTAAGGAAAACGGGCTACACTTAAAAAAAAAAAAAACGCTTTATTGACAAGCAGTCACGGACATGGAGGTCTGCTGACTACAGCAGGCCTCCATGTTAGTGAGTGCCCATAGTCGCTATGGGGCCGCAATTTGCGACCCACCTCATTAATATTAATGAGGTGGGTCTTTGCGACCCCATAGCGACTCGCAGATGGTGTCTGAGACACCGTTCTGCATATGGTTTTGCGACTCGGAAATTGCGAGTCGCTCGGAGTCGCAATTTCCGAGTCGCAAAACCAAGTTTTGCTACATCTGGCCCATTGTACTTTAATCCTGCACAGCCAAAATATGTATCATTTTTCTTTACTGCGCCCTCTACTACAGGATGCAAGACCTACACCAATGAGTGAGGCTGCATCTTCTCTAATAACTGAAAGCAATCCACAAAGGCTGGCATATTTAATCAAATGTGCTGTGCATATATCTGATGCTCCATCTCCCTGGTTAGCTGCTACAGTGCCGCGGCTCAGCCTAACGCCTTTTTGTTTGCCTGGTCTTAGAGCAACAGCATAGATGCCAACCCTCCGGATTCAGGCGGGAGACTACCGATTTGCTATTTTCTAATAGAGTGGGGGGTATCAGACTCACTGTCAGGTTCAGGGCTGTGTTGTGCCAGCATCCCCTTTATCTTCAGATAAACTAGTGTTAACTGCGTGGCATGTTCGAGGCCTCACAAACCTATCCATTGATTATACATGTACTACTTAAGGAACCTGACATTTTTTTTCCTACGAGACCTTCGTACAAACTACCCACCCCTACCAAACCATCTATAAGTTCCACAGTTCAGAATAGTTCCTTTGCCTGTCCGCTACCAGCTTGCGCTAACCCAATAGGTGCCACACAAGTCATTACAGACTCTGCCCTCCAAGCCGTTTTCCATGTATGTGCCTGTTCTCATCCTCCCTTACTTTAGCAATACTGAACAGCAGCCAGGCTGCTGCACACCATGGCTAAAAGACATTGACAAAGCCAAAAACTCTTGCTGAGGTCTGCTGAGACCTAGTGACTTTGCCAATGCTTGTTCTCTTTCCCTGCACCGGAGCATTTAGGCCACCTTGTTCCAACACACTCACTGTTGCACTAGAGTGCAAGGGTGTGTGAGTCATATCAAGTATAGTTTTTGTACATGAAAGGGACCCTTCCAGTACAAAATACTATGCTGTGGCAGAGCTTAACACTTTTATAACTTTGTATGTGTGCTCTACAGCACAGCACACATGAGAAATTAATATTTTCTCTAACGTTACTCCTGTCTTGAGGCCATGTACATTTTTGGGCCGAATCCCCAGCTACTCATATTGGCAGATAGAGATATTCACCAAACATAGGGGGGGTGAATTGGGAATGTCAATGTACCACCAATGGTGTGCCACCTTAATGCAAAGCAACAAAAGTAGTGCAAAGTGCTACTTTGTATTGCTTTAGGGCTACTTTCTAGTGCAAAACATCTTTCGTGCTGGAAAGTAAATACCTAAATCCACATTTTGCACTGATTTGCATCACAAAACTCTGAAGAAAGTGCTGATATATTTGGTGCAAGATTTTCCAAGGGTCTATTTCAGATCACTCACAAGATGATAAGCTAAACATGAAATCAGGGAGCAATAATGTGGATAAAAAAGCCCACACAAATTTAATTCATCACCAGTAGAGATTTCTAGGGCAGGGTTTCTGCCTTGTGCAGGCTCTACAAACGTGTTCCCATTTGTCTGGCAGGACTACTCCATGTGCATGTCAGTGTAACTCCCCAATATATATCTTTACCCATTGCATAAATGAAAAGATGTGCATAAGTTCATAAATCTTAACAACTATTATGGCTATTTCAAAGGTTTCTCCCTCTCCACAACAGTTATATAGGCCTGCTGTGTGCCGTCATCCCTTCACCATGTGATGTGGTTAAGTCACTAAGGGGGTCATTCCGACCTCGGCGGTCTTTTCAATAGACCGCCGAGGGACCGCCGTACGGAATACCGCTAGTGCTGGCGGTCTTCCGCATGGGCCATTCTGACTGTTGGCAGCGCTCCGCCCGTTTCCGGACGAAGAGCCGCCAACAGCCATACTGGCGGCAGGCGGGGAAGTGGAGGTAGCTCCACCTCCACCGCCACGCCAACAGAACACCGCCCAGCGAATCACGACCTGTGATTCGCTGTGGCGGTGTTCTGTTGGCGTCGCGGTGTCGGCGGAGCTGCCCGTTCCCTCCCGGAGGATCACCCGGAACAGGTAAGGTGATCGTCCGCTAGGGAAGGGGGGTGGGGGGGGTGTTGTGAGTTGTGTGCGTGCATGGGGGTGTGCGTGTGTGTATATTGAGGGGGCGTGTGAATGCGTGCATGAATGCGGGGGGGTGTGTGTATGTGCATGAATGCGGGTGTGTGTGTGTATGTGCATGAATGTGTGCATGAATGCGGGGGGGGTGTATGTGCATGAATGCGTGCCTGTATGTGTGTATGTGTGTGTATATGTTGGGGATCGGGGTGGGGGACGGGGGTCCTGCAACCTTTTGGGGGTGGCAGGGGTGGTGGGGGGGTAGGGGAGGGAGTCGTGGTGGGGGTTGGGGGTGAGGGAGACCCCTATCAGTGCCAGGGAAGGGATTCCCTGGCACTGATAGTGCTTACCGCCATGGATTGAATGGCGGTCCCCAACCGCATGAAATCCATGGCGGTAAGCCGGGGTCAGGCGGGTTGGAATACCGCCGGCGGTATGTGACGACCGCCGGGCTGGAGACCCAGGTCTCCAGCCCGGCGGTCGTTACCGCCGTGGCGGTCGGAACGGTGAATCGGCGGCTGACCATGGCGGTAACCGCCATGGTCAGAATACATGAAAAAAGACCGCCAGCCTGTTGGCGGTCTTCCCGCCGCTTCACCGCCGACCGCCAGGGTCAGAATGACCCCCTAAGTATGAAGGAGCAGCTTAGATCTCATTCCTCCATCTTCCTAAGGGGGTTCCTGCTGATTGCCAGCCAGGCTTATGATCTCTGAGCCTTTACATTAGGCTCTGAGACTGTTCTGGTTCCTTTATATTACCATAATGTTGAATGTCATTCTAGAGAAAGTTTGTTGCAAAGCCTTTAAATGTTGCTGTATAGCACCTGTGTATAGACTGTAGGAGAAATAGATTCCCCTAGCTGGTTTTGTATCTTAAATGCACGCAATTCTCACCACACTGCCGCATGCATACATTGTGATGCAAACCATATGAGAATACAGACATCTCATTATGCCAGACCCCAGGATGCGTTCCCTGTTAGCTTACCCATGCAATGTTAAGTGTGTGCAGATTTCTGATATTTGCTTGTGCTAATGCTATAACTGTTCCTACAACAGCTAACTTGCATATATTCTGCAACAGAGGAGTGCATAATGGAGGCCGGTAGACATAGGACTACCTGTGCACTGATTTGGAGGCCGACTCAAGGGGACCCATCTGCAAATACGCCGCTGGGTCTCCGGCAAGTCTGACTGCTTGTCTCCATACTGACCCCGTCTGTGATTTAGCCCTTGGGAAGGGTCTTGAGATCCCTATTTATGCGCTCTGCAACTTCAGGCCTGGGTGCCAAGAAAGATCCACTTGTTGTGGTTGAAGCCTTGAAATACATCAGGCAGCTTTGGCAGCCATGCGCATTGCAGCCACCCATTCCCAACCCACGAAAAATGTTAAGTTCGATTAAAGCAGCACATTGAACATCTGCAGCTCTACTCAACTATTCAAACATCTGCGTTGCATTACCGGTTACAGAGTGAACATCTAACCTCGCACTTTCTTGGTCAAGCAAATGAAGGGCCAATTAACAGACTCAAATCATTAAGAAGGCTACAAGGATTGTAGTAGGGGATATTAAATCCCAAATATCGATGGGACAGAATATCGTTACCACAATATCAAGGGACAAAATACCAAAAGGTAAATGAACATAACAAAGTAACAGGCTTACTGCCAGGTCTGTGACCTTTGAACTTTAACCATAGGTTCTGATATGTTTCTGGTTATTTTATACTACCACAAACGGTTGATTGTCATGTGTAACAATACTCTGTTCCATTGATATTTGGGATTCGATACTCCAAGCCAAAACCAGGCTGATTGAGATTTTGCGGTAGGTTTGAAGACGGGCTGTTCCTGTTGAATTTTGTTCTTGGTGGGATGAGCGTGTCTACTTTAGTTGGTTGATTAGAGAATGGCTGATGGGATGTACACGAGTCTAAATGTAGTTCTACATCCAAGCAGAACATGGTGCAGCAGCTGCAGAGTCTGGCTAAATGATGAAAAGCTATTTTCACTGAGTGGCTAATATTGTTCTAGATTGGAAGTAGTACGCTAGAGGAGTCTTATGTGGCCAGCTTTGTTGCATTTTTGAAGGTCTAGACAGGAGATGAAAAGGCACAAGATCGTTATTCAGAAGAGGCATGATCTTGATAGTTACGGAGGTTTGTGCCATGGTCTTTTTGTATGTCTATTAATGGGAAATCTAAATGTTGATTGCTATATGGATGAATACGTTATGCCATTATGTGAGAGGTATGCCTGTAGATTTGCAATTTCTACCAAATCCTCCAGCTTGAATGATTTTATTTTTAATTAAGTAGTGGCCTTCCACTTCCCTTTGTAAGTCTGGTTACAGACAGCTTGAGCTGTCTGGGGGATCTCATGTCATGAATTCTTCAAAAAGTGCAAAATGTATATATAGAGAGAGTGGATTTTAGATCAGATGCTTTTAGCCATTGTTTATTTTTGAGGTTCTGCTCATGGTTGCCGTTGCTTAGATGGCCAGTGTATCACGATGGTTACATTGTTCTATTTGTGTTCTCATTGGGTCTTCTCTTTAACAAAGTATCCATTATTAGATCTCACACATACCTTCATTAAGACTAGAAAGTAAGAACAGACTTTTTGTCAATGAGTAGCCTTTAACTGATATGGTCCCACTTATGTGGCCCTCATTTTCCTTGCTTTTTAATGCTGCTGCACTTTTGAAAGTCCTTGACACAGTGCTGATGAAGCCCCTGCTTAAATTACTCCCAGGGACCAAAACATTGACATTTTTTTATTCTTGGGAATGTCCTTGAACAATGTAATAATAGAAAACCTATGATTATTGAATGTGGATTGTTTACTATGTTTACATTATAACTATCATTGGATATAAGTTCCTATTTGTGCCTCACAGCTTTTAGCACATTTTGGTTCACACGAGCACTGCTCTGCCATACGTTTTGAACAATTAACAGTTTCTACCCATGAGTTTATTTTGTCTTTATAAACCTATGCAGCATTCAAGTTCATAAACTTCGTTATATCAGCTGCATTCTTTTTTTAATCTTGCATCTAGTATGCAAGTTGATTGCAGTGCATTAGGTAATCCATTTACTTTATCCGAGGTTTTGCTGACACTTCTCAGTTCCTTTGGAATCTAATATATTTATACCCACAATAGAAAAATGTCTGTAGATTGTTTCCAAAGAAACCACTGTTTCCTTTGCATCCCAGTTGACAGATGCGACTAAAGGAAGATGCGCATTCCTAGTAACACAAATGTCACCTGATGGCAACGTTGTCCTCCCAGTAGGCAAACCAGCATTTGCAATGCAACAGGTCTCGCAATTTCTTGAGTTGGAGCTATCGGCATTGTAAATTCATAACTGGACTTTACTTGCCACATAATTTGGTCAACCCTGCCTCATAATGTTGTCTTTTCCTGCCATATTATTCCAGTGGCCCAGCATTTAACTAAAGCACTTCTATTTGCCTTCTTCCTCTATCTTAAACCATATACATTTATCATATAAACCTTTAGCAGAAATAAACTTTTGGCATTAGAGTGTAATGCTCAAAACACCGTAACAAAACTATAATTTGGGACGGATTGGAGGGTGAAAGGAAAGAGGGAGTCAGGAGTAAAGATGGAGAGGAGAAGTGGCGTAGTAACTGTGTGATGAGCCCTGGAGTAAGAAAGGAAAATGGTTGACTGGAATTTCAGTATGAAAATACAGCAGTAATTAGAGTTGAGTGAGGTCCGTAGGTCACTGGGCCCCAGTGCCACCACTCCATTGATAAGTCAGCCTCAGGAGAGAAACCGGATGGGACAGAAAAAGAGAAGCGTAAGGAGTACAACAGTCAAAGGGAAGAAAGAGAAGGGGTCGCAAAGAAATAAAAGAAAGAAGGGAAAGAAGAAGAAAATGAAAACAACTAAGAGAAGAAATAGAGCAAACGCGTGAGACAAAAGAAAAAACGGAAGGTAGCTAGCGAACAAAAGATAAAGAGGAAAAAATAATAAAAGAAGTGTGAAAAGAAAGAGAAAAATGAACATCAGAGAAAAGAGAGAGATGGTGAGAGAAACAAGCAGCGAAAGAACGAGGGCATGTATGTACTGACAAGTTTCCCACAGACACAGAATGGGAACACCACTTTGACACTTCAGGTCCTGACAAGTAACTTGTGGCTTCCACATATAGATGGGAAAAAGAGGGATTTATAGTAAAATGTGAATTGACAGATAAAGATAAGAAAAACACAACAGAAAGAATGAAAGAAATATCTAAAGAAAAAAGTGAAAGGACGCATACCGAGTCAAAGGAAAGAACAAAAAAAAAAAGAAAAAGAAAGACTGAAAGGAAGAGAAAAAAATTGTGAAAGAATAACACCTGATGAAGAAAAAAGAGAGGAACGAAACAAGGAAAGAAATAATCAATTTTTGTCAAGTTTGAAAGAGGAGGTAACAAGAGAAAGAGGGAAATGAAAAAAAGGGGAGAGGAGTAGAAATAAACAGTTGAAAGAAAGAGCAAATGTGGATTTTAAGAGCTGGAAAGAAAAAAGTGGGGGAGAAAGAAAACATTGAGAGTAAACAGAGAAAAGGAAACAGACCCTTCCAGATAAAGATGGCAGCTAAGAATAGATTTAATTGGCTTCCCCAAGGCATCTAAGAATAGATTTAATTGGCTCCAACAAGTCCTCAAACCTAAGTCAGAGTGTAGTCTAGCAGGGGGCACTGCGGAACAGCAGGAGGTGCATTAGCAGAGTTGTATGTGAACCCCTATACAGCAATATTGGGGCGCTTCAGATCAGGACTGGGGGTATAGACAGAGCTGTATCCCAGCTCAGAGCTGGAATAACAGAAAGGCAGCGGATGAGGAATGAGAAACGGAACGCTGTGTAATTCCTGGTATTGGAATATTGGGGTACTGCAGGTTAGGGTTGAGGTGCACTGACAGAGTTGTATGTGAGCTGCAGTACTGGAATAGTAACGGGCACACAAGGTCAGAAGTGAGGTATGTTAACGGAGCTATGTGTAGGACCTAGTATTGGTGTGCCAGGTTGCCGAGTGTTAGCCTGGAGGTGCCCTGGTGAAGCTGCGAGTGGGCCCTAGCATGGGAGTGGCATTGCTTCTGAACCACAGATCAAGGAGTCTTGAAGGGCATGTGTGTGAGCCTTAGTACTGAGAAGAAATGTGCACTGAATGTTAGAATTGATGGATTCTGGCAGAGCTGTGATGGTTCCCCATCAACAGTGGCGTTGGATGATAGACTTGAGGTGCACTGGCTGAGCTGTGTTTTGCTCTTTTTGGGTCCACTATTGGCTTGGCAGTGGGATTGAATATTTGAATTGAGCTGCAGTAATGGAACTCTATGTGAGCGGGGTCCCAGTATAGGAAAAGAAGCAGCCTTGCTGGGATAGAACTGAGGTGCACTGATGGAGCGCCGCCCGAGGTCCCAGTACTGGAACAGCATAGTGACCTGACTGTAAGAACTGAGGTGCTCTGGCAGAAAGTGTGTGTGGGTTTCTAGCACGGGCACGGCTGAGGGGCTTGGAGTGTGTGAACTGAGGTGCACTGATGGAGCTGCACCCGAGGTCCCAGTACTGGAACAACAGTGTTCTGGCTGTAAGAGCTGGCTGTAACAGCTGAGGTCCTCTGGCAGACAGCGTGTGTGGGGCTTTAGCACTGGAATGGTTGAGGTGCTTGGAGTGTGCAATCTGAGGTGCACTGATGGAGCAGCGCCCAAGGTCCCAGTACTGGAGCAGCAGAGTGTACTGACTGCAAAAACTAAGGTACTCTGGCAGACAGCATGTGTGGGATTCCTGGCACGGCTGAGGGCTTGGAGTGTGTGAACTGAGGCGCACTGATGGAGTGGCGCCCGAGGTCCCAGTACTGGAGCAGCAGAGTGTACTGACTGCAAGGACTGAGGTGCTCTGGCAGGCAGCGCATGTTGGGTTCCTGGCACTGGCACGACTGAGGGCTCGGAGTGTGTGAACTGAGGTGCACTGCTGGAGCAGTGCCCGAGGTCCCAGTACTGAAGCAGCAGAGTGTACTGACTGGAAGAACTGAGGTACTCTGGCAGATAGCGTGTGTGGGGTTCCTGGCACTGGCACTCCTGGGGGCCGGAGTGTGTGAACTGAGGTGCACTGATGGAGCTCAAGTGGGATCCCAGTTTGGTGCAGAAGTGGGCACTGTCTCTAAAGATTGCAGAGCCCTGGTAGAGCTTGGTGCCTAGGCTATAAGCAACAGGCGGGCATACTTGGTAAAGAAAATCCAAGCCAAGGAAGGGTGTGAGCCAGGCAGCTGAGAGAGGGTGCAGAGAGCCCACAAAGACCAGATGTGACCACGATAATAGCCTGATTTATAGCCTTGTTTACAGCTAAGCTCAGAGCAAGAATGCTCTGCAAATGAAAAGGGAAGCTTCCTTGTATAGAAGCAGGAAACAGAGTGAAAAAAATGGTCCCCTACAGACCAGATAAACAGGACAAAGCGTAATTATACAGTAGCTGGTCCCTGCTCCCACACAGAAGAAGGAGGGACAAAGAGGCATGACTGACCACTACCAAGCAAGGATTTTTAAATGACACTGAAATTAACAAATGAACTAGCTAGAATCCCACAGAAGAAGTATACTTAAAAGTATACAACACTTACGCTCAACCTAAAAAGTGACCTTTCTCAGAACAAAATAGGCAATAAACATTTCTGAGCTCCTCAATCGTGCCAAAACCACCCACATGTAGGCAGGTTTCATAGAGAAGACAATGCGCCAATTTATGACATATTGCAACAAAATTCCGATTTCGTACATTACGCTATAATAATTTCAGTAGGATTAAGCCAGCAGGATGGCTGCTGAGTCAGGAATTTCTACCAGATGCTTGAGGACGCCTCTGCCATTGCCAGCTGCTTAAAGATCATGCCATTATTTGAAGGTCAAAAGTGTCCTTTCCTTCTGATGCTGGTCAACTACTTCTATTAAATTGGGTAAAAGTAATAACTGATAATTACAGTGCTTAGAAATGGCAGATGTGATGTAAAGTGCTAAATAAAAAGCAAATCAAGTGATCATATGATAGAGTTTAAATTAATTTACAACGTTTTGAATCAAAAACTCGTTTCAAAAATAAAGAAAAAACACCTTCCGGAAGATTGCATAACTGCTTCCTACGAGATACAAGTAGCGAGTACCAAACACACATCGTCACTGCACTTCATTCATGACCTACAGCGCCACCTACAGGTTGGGTGAGGGACTGGCTGTGCTGTCAAGGAACAGGTCTCCTTGCTCCCTCCTTGGCCCCCACCGCTCCCTGCTGTTCCGGCCCAGTGAATGTTATGAGACGGGACATACAGCACCTGGACTGTATCCCTGCTGAATCGCTCCAATGACCTGCCTGACGTTCCCTCCCCGCCGCAGTCTCGCTTTACATTTGGACACAAAGTGGGCTTTGCACATCCTCCAGAGTTCACAGAGCCCCTGACGGGTCTCAGGTTGCTCCAAAGATATCTCGTGGCTCTTGGCTGGGAAGTCGGCTTCAAAGAGTTTCCAACTGGGGAGTGAGCGCTAATTTCCCTCGAGAGCCGGGTGGAAAGGTTCCAAGGCTCGGCCTTGAGCGATCCTGCAGACGGCTGGGCAGGGACTGTGGGAAAGTAGAGGGCTCAGTAAAGTCACGGGGTGGCTGGGCTTCTGAGTTGTGACTGTTAATGGAGGCCCAGGCTGGGATATACCATCGTGTCGGCAGAAGGGGGGCACCAACTGGAGGTTGGAGTAGTCCTACTATATGGCAGTTCGCTAACCCACAGTGAATGGTACAGGTGCGTGATCCTCGGAAGACTGGAGCCAGGAGCCTGGCACTGGCTCAGCTCGAGGTCCTTTTAGAACCTTGAGTCCAAAGCCAGGCGACCTGCCACGGAAGGTGACGTGGCCTAATGGCTTCAGCTGCTGACCGTGCATCACGAGTAGCCAGGATCGAATCCCGGCCTGGGATCAGCACCCGTGAACCCTGGCCTCTAGCCTTCCATCAAGTTAAAATAAAGATAGGTGGAATGTGGCCCGTATCTGTACGTCAGATGCTCTTATTATGTCTTTGAGCAAAGTTCACACTATCTAAAATCGTTAAAAATCTAATGAGGACTCCCTGCTTGACAAAATTGTGTGATCATAGACAAACACTTATTTTACCAACCCTCCTTTTTGTTTATTATCGCATATTCATATAGGTAAGTTCAGGATTTGTGCTGTACAAAAACCTCTATTGTGCTTTACTTAATAGGCTGTAGTGTTGCTCCATCTATAATAAGAATCCAGGCCACCTAGAGGATACTCATGACAACTGACTTGCCTCATAGTTCAATCAAAGCATTGTCATCAGGGCGAGGGCAGGAATTTCACACTGAGTATTTACAAAATGTCACTTTTCATAAATATTTCTCAACGCAGAGATATACTCTGATGCACTTTTTTATTGGAGGAGACTATAATGTTTTCACACAATTTGTTTTGTTTGATGTACATATTCTCAAGGCTCGGCTCCTGAACGTTCTCTGAGTGTCGAGCCAGGCCCTTGGCCCAACTCTGCTCTCTCTGTTATTGTGTTGGCTCGTCCACCTCTATTAAATGGCGTGTGAACAGACAGGTTTGGTTGTCAGTCATGGATGAAGAGGTTGGATCTGGTAAGGTTTTTCAGACATGTTGGCAGCCTGTATGCGTAGGACAAGAGATTAACATATTTTAATTTGTAAAGTGTGCCATCATTATTTCCGTCCCTGTACATACAGTTCTGCCAGTTCACTACAGTTTAGACTTGCAGCACAAAGCAATTCCATGCCAGGGATTCATACTGCCTCCTGGTTCGGCATTGGCTGAAACTCCAGAATTGCTGGAATCCCTGTTTTAGCGAAGCACCCTCTATTAATAGGAAAATAGGAGAATGTCTGCTCTTCCGAGAGTTATGTATCCACCCAGACCCCAGCACTTGCATTTCCAGTGCCCAGCCCTGTATCACAGTCTTTGCCTACTAGCAGTCTTTGCTGAAGGGATGTAGCTATCAATGGTGCAACAGGTGCAGTGGCATTGAGGCCCATGGGTGGGAGGGGCCCAGTGCACCCTGACATAACTATCACTATCCTGTTGATATTGTATTAATCAATGACGAAGCACACAAGACATTTTTATTCACAAACTACGTTTTCATACACAAACAAAGTTGTATCACCACTGTTAGATTCCCCCATCATGAACTCTCTGTCAACCCTAGCACGTAGATACGTGGGCAGGCTCTGTGACCCAGGCCTGAAGATTAATGAGTGACAGGTGCAGGAGGGGTAATACTTAGCACAGCCACACACACAAACAGGAAAACGTAGATGAGATCTCACAGATAGGCAGCAACATTACAATGGTCCCCGGAGAATAGCCCCAATAAAGCACACATAGCCAGAGGGATGCATGCATTCCCAAAACACCATAAAGTTAGATGCCACATTCAGTTTGGTACACTTAGCCAATCAGGACACAACACATGCAGTGCACATGCGCCCCTCAGGCTGGTCATCTGGACATGTAATCACTGGCTCATATTGTGTCCACGCCAGGTCGAGGCCCACCTGCATTCCCTATCTGGATATGTATTTACAACTCCTTGACAGCTGTTTGCATTTTTTGTGTGTTTAGGGCATTATTGCAGCCAGAGAAATGTATAAATCCTGCATCATTTCAATGTACTAAGAGAGACAGTCCTCAGACCCCGGTTCTGTAACTGTTCTCCCGGCCGTAATGTTTAATTAAACAAACCATTTCCTGTTTTGCCAGACACCTCTTGTTTTTTTTTTTTAAGGTAAATTCTCATTCGAGCAACAATCCAATTGCTCGGCTGGAGCCAATTTTCCTTGCTTGCATTAAGGTCCTTGGCACCCTTGCTACACTACTGCTTTGCTATTGGGATAGAGTGATCACGTTTGTACAGTGCTGAGGCAGCGCAGCTCATGCATCAACATGTGTACCACCAGGGGCCAGATTATATATTGTGCCCCTGGGGCTCCTGCCTGCTAGAGGATCCCATTCTCTTTTCCTGCAAGTGCAGGTGGCATGCCTCCTGCATTGTGAAACACAGAGCAGCTTTGAAGTAGCCCCTCTGAATTTCACTTGAATGCACTGCCACAGAACAACATCAGTTTACAGCTTCCCTGGGGACAGCACATTCATTATAATACTGTGCACTGTTCCTGTTTAAACGGTGCACTATGGCGCAGACATTGAAAATGTGCTGTATACATAATACGTCCCCAGGTCATCACAAACTGCTGCTTTTGTATTTTTCAGGCAGTGCAAATGTCAATGTAAAATTGCACTTAGTGGAGTCTATGTAATTTAGGACTGTTTGTTCAAAATTGCATCAGTGGAGATATGACCTATGTAATCAGTGACCACAAGCTCACTCTAATCACTAGTGAGCAACATTTGGAAAATGAATGGTGCAGAACTCTGTTAGAGCCTAACTGTGCTTTAGAGTGGGCATTGAGATAGATGATAGTAAATGAAATCTGAATGTCAAGTGTGAAAAACTCTTGGTGCACCAAATAGTGACTGAGGCGTCAAAGGTACAGAAGTGCTAAAAGAGTAAGACTTGGGACAGTCACTTTTTGTCTGTTCACCACAATCCTAAGCTGTCCTAAGGGTCAGACCACTCCCATAGTCTGTTAAGGAATTCAGCAGCCACACAAGGATCTTAGTTCCCATCATTTGAATAGTTGGCCACATTACTGAAACTGCCTCCTCAATGCAGCACATCAGCAAAACTGCCTTCACAGTGCCACCACCCCCCAGGCCACATCCTTAAAGTCACTTTTATTCAAGGTCATATCGGTGAAGCCACTTTTATCCAAGTCCATATCATTGAATGTGCCTATAGCCAAGCTCACATCAAAAAGCCACTTGTACCAATACTCACATCAGTGAAGTCACTTATACCCAAGGTCTCATCAATGAAGTCACCTGTACTCAAACTCACTTCAATGAAGTCACTTGTACCCAAGCTCAGATCAAATAAGCAACATGTACCCAAGGTCACATCACTGAAGTCACTTGTACTCAAGCTCACATCAATGAAGTTACTTGTACCCAAGCTCACATCAACGAAGTCACTTGTTCACAAAGCCACATTATTAAAGTCACCTGTAACTAACACCACACCTAAGAGGCCACTTGTAGTCAAGGCTATATCACTGAATCCTTCTTAATCTTAGGCCACATCAGTCCTCATCATTGAATTCACCTACACCCAAGCTCACATCAATGAAGTCACTTGTACCCAAGGTCATATCACCGGACTCAGTTGTATTCAAGCTCACATCAATGAATTCATGTGTATCCAAGGCAACATCATTGAATTAGCCTGTACCCAAGCTCACATCAATGAAGTCACTTGTACTCACGTTCACATCAATTACGTAATTTGTTCCCAAAGTCACATTATTGAAGTTACCTGTACCCAACATCACATCTATGAAGTCATTTGTAGTCCAGGCCGCATAAGTGAAGTGTTCTTAATCCAAGGCCAACTTTGTGAAGTCACCTTTATCCAAGTCCACATCATTAAGTTGGCCTACACCCAAGCTCACATCAATGAAGACACTTGTACCCAAGCTTACATCACTGAAGTCACTTGTACTCAAGCTCACATCAATGAAGTTACTTGTACACAAGGCCATATCACTGAAGTCACTTTACTCAAGCTCACATCAACAAAGTCACTTGTGCTCAAGCTCCCATCAATGAAGTCACTTGTACCCAAGGCCACATCACTGAAGTCTCTTGTACGTCATCTCACATCAATTAAGTCACTTGTACCCACACTCACATCAATGAAGTCACTTGTACCCAAGAGTATATCATTAAAGTCACCTTTAATCCAAGGCCAAATTATTGAAGTCTCCTTCCCAACACAACAGATCTTCAAATTACCTTGATTGTGGGCTTTATCATTTAGATGACCTGCCACAGGAGGAGGAAGATGATGACTAGGCAGAATCAAGTGTGTTTGCTGACTAACATCTGGTTGAACCACCTGCGTTTGAGGACGAAAGCTACTTCCCGGACTTAGTACTGAGTGCCACCATAGAACTTTTTAATTATTTCTCATTGAACTTCTTTCTCTCTTTGTTTCCTTATTTGCAAAAGAAATTGCTAGTGGAACATTATGTTTGTGTTGGATTTATGCTGCCCCCCCATTTTTTAGTCACATATTATTACATGACTGGATTAGAGTTGGACCCGTGTGTAGTGAAAAAGCCCCCACATTCCCTTCAGGACATTGGAGATGATGCCTGCGTACCTCACTTGCCACTGCCTATCCTTTTTTCACATCATCTAGCAGGGCTGCCCCAGAGGATCATTGATTAAAAGATTGCCAGTGCCGATGCCAAATTCCAATGTGTTGCTACTTGCTACCAGTGGTGGAGATAATATTTTGTTCAACCACATGCTTGGATTGGAAGACGTAACTACTAACTATTAAACCGATGAATGGTGATATATTGAGTGATTGTGAGTGATGACTGATGATGTATGTGGTGGCTGACAGTGAGGGAGTGAGGTCAACAAATATGTAAACGTGATGTTGGTGATCTGCAATGTTTGGGGACTGATGGTGATAATTGTTTCCTGAAAGTGATTCGTCTTTCAAATTTAGTGAAATTTGCCTGCAGGGTCTACCTGTTTTTTCTGGTTTGTCAAACAAGACCAATCACTTTAGTTATCAAACACAAATCTCCACAAAATACTCCAGTTCAGTTTTTCTATTTGTTCTTCAACAGCAGTGCACTTTACTACACAGGTCTACCTCACTCGTTTTAGGACTGGAATGGAGTTCCTCAGAATCAGGAGGAGAAAGATGGAAGGACTCAGGACGGGGCTACCTAAACAGCTAGAAGGAGAAAGTTATCAACTTCAAAGAGAAACCATGATGATGGCAAAGACTCTGAGGCTTAGTACATTTTTGGCTCAAACGTGAAACTCCTCCTTATGTTTTTGCTCTGCCCTTGAGTATTCTTGGTACACTCCTGACTTCTCATGAAGCTTACCTTGCTTCCTTTTGTCATTCTCCTTTGCTCTATAATACAGTTACTGTTTTTTTCAATAAGCAGGCCTTCTCCTTGTCCTCTCCTGCACAAAGAAAACCTGGTGAAAGCTCAAGACTTCAGCTTATCTACCAAACAGGTTCAGCCAGGCACCCAAGAGTGATAGACATTCCAAGAAGAATGGAGATGCACCACGCAATTTGGCAATACAGCATAATTTTTCTTTTAACAATCATAATTTTCAGAACTGGGTGGGTTAACTTCAATCCTCCATAATTTGTATTTTTAAAACCTAGAAGACATACCATTTAGAGAGATACCATCTTGGGTCTCTCTGGGGCAGAAGGACTGTTTGCAATGCATTTAACTAAACTGTGTCATACATATCCCTTCATCGTTTCCTTCCACAACAGATTGATGATGGTGTACTGCTCGGTGCCCCAATTAATATTGTCATGGTTTCTTTTGTGTAGTGTTTGTCTTTGTCACACTTTCCCCCAAATCCTTTTTCCCATCCATTCATCGAGCCCCCTAACCCTCCTACCCCTGGCTGTGTGATGTATTGAGGTGTGACTTAATTTTACACCTAAATGGATCACACACTTGCTGGGGCGGATCTGGTGAAAGCGACACCAACTCGCTGCATGACCTTCTATTACCTAAGCAATATTCCACACCGGCCCCATCAGCATCATCACTAAGGTCTGTTGTGTTGTGTGTTGCGCAAATGCTTAACCTTATCTAGCCACTCTTGACTCTCAGCCAACTTCTCCTGAGTCCACGATTTAATTTACTACGTTTAGTTTTTAAATACTAGCTCCCCTACCATTGTTCAGAAGAAGCTTAAATTACTAGTTGTTTATAATCATAGCAAGTCTTCTTTGTTGTGTGTTAAATACTGTCATTGTGGTAGTCTGGTCTCAGTCTTCCCGAAGTTATGATATGATATGACCCACTAACTCTCTGTGTTCTTTCAATCTAGTTGAAAGTGATTGATAACCCTTTGATTAATCCTGCACCTAAGTAGGAGTAGCACCTTCTTTCTTCCCTGTTAGCACGCTAGCCTGCTACTACTACTACTTACCATTCCCTTAAGATGCCACCTTGGGAAAAACCCTACAGTAAGAAGACTCCCTCACTTCATCTATTCAGGTAAGAGAAGAACTATGGATTGAAGTTAACTTGTTTAGTTAGTAATTAACTCTGACTGAAGAAGAAGTTGTCTGTCTGTAACTAGGTTTCTGTAGGCAAAATAAGCAATGGCAACCATCTCCTACTGGTCAATAAAGTTGTAGAAGACAGTAAAGCAAGGGTATAAGTAAATGACACACTTTTTTAGCAGATTTAAAAAACAGACTACACTAAAAGACAGCAGTGCAAACTAAACCCCCCCAAAACATTTGAGGCATAAATCAAGCAAAATAAATTATCCCCTTTTTGTTTTTAATGAATACATAAACCCACCCACAACAGGCCCACCTCTCTCCCCAAACAAATAGCCCCATCCCCAAAAAGACCAACAACAAGTTAAATATGAAACGTTTTTGAAAACCCAGTTCTAACTCCCTCCCCACCCTTTCCACTCACAAGTCCCTCCCACCAAAACAAAAATATGAAAAAAGGGCTCAGAAGAGGACATTGTTGATTTGGGCCCAGAGCTGGTCCAGGCTCCACTCAATCCTCTCCAGCCGACTGTCCACCCATCTCTCCAGGTGATCCAGCCACTGCAGGATGGACCACAACAATGTCCACTGCATGTCAGCTCAGGAGGGGGCAGCAGCAGTTCCTGACAGCTGGCTAGCTATGGAATGGCCCGGGAGGCTGGGTCCGGCTTGCTGAACAGAGGCCCGGGTCCAAGGCAGCTTGTGTTTCTGCCTTTTCATCTTCCAGGACCACCAGCCACTGGTAGTCGGCCATGATGGTGTCCAGTCTCTGCCGCCAGAGACAGGATTCTATCTCCTACCTGGTGGGTGGTGGTGATGGACCAGCAGGAGTAGCTATATTGAGAGAAACAAACAGAAAATAGACAAATTGTAAACAATGCTCTGGGCAAACACTTGTTTAAACTTAAGTAGTGGGTAGCACAGTAGCAGTACATTGCTGGCCCCCTAGGGCCTTTGGTATTTGTGATTATAATTAGGAGAGTCACAGGGCCAATTTTATCCTTTACCCACACATGCCTCACATAAAAACTAAAACATGGACTGCCTGGCAGAAAAGAATTAAGGCAGAATAACAATAGGTTAAAAAAAACAGTGATTTAATTTTTTTCTTTTGAAGGCTTTTCTAGTAGCTAAATAGACACTTTGAGTGGAAAAATAAAAATAAATAACCTTTCATTTACGAATAAGGCATTATGCACTATGGAGTACAAGTTGTTGTGCTGCTAAATTAATGGAGGCGTGCTAGCCAGCACTAAGAGGTGACTGAGTGGGCTAAGGGAAACACATTGTGTGTGTTTGGTTTGCAATGCATTGAAAACTTTGTAAATGTTGCATTAACTGAAGCAGACACACATTGCACAGCCAACACTGCAGTCACAAATTGAACCACTGCATTTTGGTCATGTATGTGGAAATGCCATGGGCAGGGAGGGGGTTGATGAATGATGATGGATGGGATACATATTTGCCTTGCTTAACAAATACAGTGTGTCAAGGGATTAGAGCAAACATTTAAATATCCTCCTCTTTGAACCATAGCTTTGATAACCACAAAACAAAGTAAGGGAAGTAGAAGAGCTCCCTTGTTTATTCATCCAAGCAATCATTCTTTCATTCTTCTTACTACAGTGATCCATAGCCACCATGATTTAAGTTTTACTTTCTCTCACCCAGTCTTTCACCAAAATTTCCAAATCATTACTCATTGATTCAGTATCCACCCTTTCTTTCAGTCATCCTTTCACCCATCCATCCATTTACCCAATACTCACCCACGCATCCTTTCACCCATCCACTCATCCTTTCCTTTCACTCATTTCACCCATCCTTTCTTTTACCCTTCTGTTCTTTCCCATTTACATCAGGCCATAATTTTTAACATACCTTATGTGAGCTTGCTGAGTTGTAGATAGAAGAGGCCCTAACTCAACCACCGCTGTAGCTGGTAAAGCGGGGTGTTCACAATCACAAGTCACAAGGATGTTTTTGTAGCTATTGAGTATAAGAGCAATTGTCAATAAGCAAGCACTGTGACTTACCACTGCCCATCCCAGCTACCACTTCTCCCCTTCCATCTGACACTCCTCCTGCAGCGGCACTTGAGCCGGAGACACTGGCAGTCGGTGTGGCTAGAAAAAACACATTATGCATTTTCTAGATGCCAGATACGCCTCCCCTTAATTTTTTTAATCACAAAAGTATAATTGCAGTGCATCACTATACTTCAGTTAGCACTGCAGTACCTTCTTTCAAAAATATCAATCTGTGGATTTTGTCGTTTCAAAATATTAGAAAAGCCAGGTAATCAACCAGCCATAAACTATTCGTAATGGAGAGGCAGAGCTATGGCCTATGATGATGACTCTGAATCATTGAAGCACAATGAAGAGGGGAATAATAATGGTTAATGAAAGACATTTGGTGTTGGTTGGCAAATGCAATGGGACCTCATACAATCCAGCCATGCTGCACTGTCATGGAACTGCTAGTATACTGTATAAATGAATTACACAGCATAACGCTGGGGGCAGGGGTTGGTCCATGACCATGGCCACTCTCTTGTTAACTGTTAGAGCATGAGCAAGAAAAAGAAAGCCTTCTCAACAAACATATATGGTGAATATTATTTATAATACTAGCTTACTTGGGTCTGCAATCTTCACAGTAGACAGTGGAGTACCAAAAATATGTTCTTAGTCGTATAGTACCACAAGATAAATAAGGGAGAGAGAGAGGGAACGATTACCAGCAAAGCAGAAGAAATCTACAGACTAGTACAGACCAGAAAAAGTCAGCTACCAACAAAAATACATGAAATAAGGAAAAAAAGATACTACAGGGATAACAGGAATTAAACAAAATTTGGATAGGGGAGTAGGAAAAAAGGAGATAGTATAAAAAAATAAACAAGGCAAAATGAAAAGTAGTATACTAGTGGGTAGAGGTAAAAGTTAGGGAAATAATAATAAATAATAGGACTTACTGGGATGAGCAGAACCCTCAGCATTGGTGTTGGTGGTCAGCGCCCCTTCCACAGCTCTTGCCAGACCTGCATCTTCACTGCCCCCCTTCTTGACCTTGGATGTTGATGTAAGAAATGAAGAAAATGAAAAAAAATAGATTTGTTGTATAGTTAATCTCCACAAAATTATTATATAACAGGCAAAAACAGTAACGTAGTTAAATCAGACAGCCTATGGTACTAGTATGATTGATTACCGTTGAGTTGACTTTACTCCTAAAATCTCTATTCCGCATTTCCTTTACAAAAAATATATTTGGAACTAATGCATTGCAATGAATGATCTTTGATCCTATTTTCATTTCTCAACCCCGATGATGGACCAACTCAGCCTCCCTTCTTTGCAATGCATAGATGCATACTAGTACTACACATCACTGTGAAATTGCTTAGGACTGTACGAGCTACATAATGAAAGTAAAGAAAGTTCACAAGAATGTTAACTCACTGATATCACTAATTCACTATGGCGACAGGAGGACAGAGGAGTCTGCATTGCATTGACTTGTTAAATAATCAGCCAAAACGAGTGCCTACAAGTATGATGATGTAGCACATTACACCTGCCTAGCTCTAACCGGATCACATTTATTCATTTATTTATTTATTTATTAAAACCTTTACACAGACCATAATGCTCACTAATCGCAATACAATTTCATATCCAAACCTAACCCAATGTCATAGTTATTTTTAACAATACAAAGCCTTATAATTTATACAAACCTTAAAGACCCCATTATGTTTTTATTAATACATGTAAACATAAAATGATCAATATTTATTCTCCCTAAAACAGTCCAATATTAATTTGATTAATAAAATAAGGGTCCTAGCATACCAATATGTCATTGGCTAAGACCCTGTAGACTAAAACAACTATATGTCAGTTATGACTCTAAAACTGATAAAATTTAACAACCAGAACTCAGACTCGTTCCGCACCCACAACTGATTTTAACATACTCTGAGCTTCCAGTTTTTTTGAGGCCTGACTTAGAAACTTTACTAACCTAACACTCAATGAAGTATCTGAGGAATTAAAACAGGCGATCACAGCCTGCCTAAAAGTACGTTTGAGTCTCTGATTGAACAAGACCTTAAGGTACCTTGTTCGTTCTTGCCCTAAAGTTTGGCATGTACAAATCAGGTGTAAAAGATCCCCAGCTCCACTCCCACATAGAGAACAAGGTGACGTTGATCCTGAGCTAGACCCTTGAGCAAAATCTTGACCTCCCGGAAGTTGACCGAATCTGTATTTAATAAATAGATCTTTTTCTTTTTTTTGACCAGCCCAGGTCCAGATACAACTGAGATTTTAGCGTTTTATACTCCTTGATTATAGACCATGAGTGGGATCTACCAACAAGGAGAGTCTTATCCACAACTAGGGACTTTTTCTTTACCCTATGATCAATGATTTTTTTTAAAAGCGGCCACTGGCAAGCTCTGATCCCATAATGAACGGGCACCCAGCTCATCCAAAGACTGGTCTAAATATAACAGTGAGGAGGACCTCGGGTTCATATTTAACTCTTTCCAGAGAGCTTGACCCATTTTCATTCACAAGTTGCACGCTTTTCCAGATTTTAATGTAGGCACCCTGTCTTGCACTCACTTGATTCGCATGCCCGAACTCCAGCCTAATTTGGGCCTGAGATGCTTTCTTGGGAAG
The DNA here is from genome assembly GCF_031143425.1 of Pleurodeles waltl. Lineage (NCBI taxonomy): Eukaryota > Metazoa > Chordata > Amphibia > Caudata > Salamandridae > Pleurodeles > Pleurodeles waltl. The sequence goes on from NC_090443.1 coordinate 960,275,335, forward strand.
GTGGAAAAGGGATCTAAAAACTTTCCCAATGATCCCATTCAGGGTGATTGCGTCCCTACCCCTCATGGCTTTGCTACCATAGGTAACACTTGGAATTAACTTAGCGGCTATCACTTGTAACAGGTCTATAACTGGGGCCATCTAGCACTCTTAATAGGGAACAAAAAGCAAGCAGCAGAGTATTTTCTTTTCGTACTAAATCTGCTATCTGGGGGGAGAATGACCCCCTCTCATCTAATACTACCCCCAAGTATCTGTATAATTTGACTTGTTCAAGTTTCGAGCCTTGTAGGTACCACTTATATGTTTTCTGTCTTCTGCTGCTTATTTCCATAATCTTTATTTTCTTCTCATTTAAAACGAAACCATTTTGTACTGCAAAATCTGCCAATTTCGTTACCAAGCGCTGTAATCCAACTTTCGTATAACTTAGAAGGACAACATCATCAGCATAAAGCAGATTTGAAATGAAGAGATCCCCAATCTTTGTGGGGTGCGCATTTACCACATGTAATATATAGGACAGATCAGATAAATAAAGATTGAAAAGATAGGGTGCTAGGACGCAGCCTTGTTTAAGACCATGTTCAGTCCCCACCTTCCTTGATAGAAAGGTACCATCCCCAATTTTCACTCTAATACATGTGTCAGAATACAGCATCTGCACTGCTTTTAATAATTTCGACAGGATACCCCTGGAGTTTAATTTTGCCCACAGCTGGCTGCACTGTACCGAGTCGAAAGCGGATTTAAAATCTACAATACATACATACAGAGGTTGTTTTCTTTGTTTACATTTATCTATAATAGTAGTAAGGGATAGGATGCTTACTGCTGTTCCAGGCCCCTTAATGAAACCTGACTGGTTGATCAGAATAATGTTTTTTTCAGCAGCCCATGTCTGTAGGTTTCCCAAGAGGGCACCCACATAGTATTTAGCTTCTGTGTCTGTTAGGGTGATTAAACTATAATTCTCAGGGTTGGCACGATCACCTCCTTTAAAAATCAGGTGGATAATGGCACCCTCCCTGAAGCATGGGATAGTTTTGCGCTCCAATGCACTTTTATAGATTGTAACCAGCCTCTCTGCCCAGAAGCCTGGATTGGTTTTATATAAAGCATTTGGGATCCCATTCGGGCCTGGGGCCCCACCCTGCCTGCTTCTATTAATAAGTTTTGTTATCTGAGGAATGGAGAACATTTGATCAATGTCATCCATAAGTCTGTAACTGACTGAGTTATTATTCGATTGCAGCCCATGAGTCACTGATAGACTCCCTGTGCAAAGCGCCTCTTCTTTAATTTGTTTATCATGGTTAAAATGCTGAGTAAGAAAATCGTGCCAAGTTAACTCAGAGATATCTGAACTTGATAGAATTGTAGGCGCCTTGTTTAGGTTATTAATCATTTTCCATACGACCTGAGAATTATTTTGTTTACTTAAGAAATAGGCCTTTGCCCGAAAGTCCTGCCTTTTCTTTGTTTTTTTCTTTCCACATCTGTTTATGATATTGACTATTTATGACTTTCAAGTCTTTCTGTATACGGGGATCATTAGAGTGATTTTTGGCCAATCTTAACAACTGGTTCCTCTTTTTCCTCAATAGTGTAGTGACAGCTATTATTTTTATTTGATCTATTTTTTACCTTTCTCTAACTCATAGTGCAGGTGAGGTTTACTTGGGATCCAAAAGAAATCTAGCTGCAAACCTCTCCAGGAACAATGACCATAGGGTTATTGGTTCATCAGTTGATTCACACCTAAAGTAGCTCCTCTGAAGTTTTCTCAATAGTTTCGATTGAGTCCCCACGCCACCAAAGGTTCTTGTAATTGGTGAGGTAAGGTTCCTAGGAAAGGTAATAGCTGGTTTATGCTTAGGAATGCTAAAGTTTATCTCAATACTTTGCAAGCCATGGTCACTTAAATCTGTCCTTACAATACAATAAGAAGGGATTAATGCCAAAAGTGGCAGAGTAACCATTGCATAATCAATTAAGGACTGATATCCCAAAGCATAGCAGGTAGGAGCCGGAGGAGTGTCCTGTTGGTCTCTCCCGTTCAAGATTCTGAGGCCGGACGCCTCAAAATCTTTAACGAAAGTAACCACTTTAGTCTCTCCCCTGCCCCTAACTTGATTCCCCAAAGTTTGTTGTGGAACAGACCATATCAAATCCTGATTTACTATCTGTTCCTCTCTGTCATATGGATGCATTAACTTCATGTTAAAATCTCCTGCTATTAGTAGCTCCGGGACATTGGGTTCTTGCAGCCCAGTTAATACTAATTCAACAAATTTAGAGGACAGTCGCTTCTTAGAGTGGGCATCTGGGTGTATATAAATCTAGCAGTTTTATTACCAAAATATCAGCATAGTCTTCTTTTAATTGTATATAGGTTACTTTCAACCCAACTGCTATAAAGGTCTCCAGGCCCCCCTTCGGACTCCCACATTTCTTCACCCTATAGGCTGGGGAGAAGAAACTCAAATAGCCATAAATTGTGAAAGGTTTTATTGCCCAGGTCTCCTGAAGAAGCACAATTTGAAAGTCTTTTAGCAGAGCTAGGTCTTTTTACTGATTATTGGCACTTATCCTGTTTATGTTCCAGGAACAGATTTTAAATGAGTTACGATGACAATTAACTTTGGGAGATCTGAATAGAGAAGAATTTTGTCAGGGGCTCACACCGTGGTGAAGAGCCGCTGAAAGCCATCATATATTTAGTTGCCCTGGGTCATGTCCGTTATCCAGCGTATAATTTATTGGATGATAAATAGCAGGTGTAAGGTTTCCAGTTGTTGTCCTCAGAATTCAATAAGATTATAAGGGTTTACTCTTTCCTGTGGAACCTACCATACAGCTAACCGAAACCAAAGGTTCCGGATAGCTGATCGGCGGCTGGGGAGTTTTAAGCTCAATTCCCCATTTATAAAGGACATTTTTCTCCTTATGAACTCTGTTGGTGACAGATGCAGAATACCAGGTCACCAGGGGGGATTTTTGGTAGGGGCTGTTTAGCGTCCATTCCCCAGTTAGGAATTCTATGGAATGTATGTCTGCAGACTTTATATTCTCCAGCGGGGGTATGGCTTGCAAGAGTCTTAATATGTTCCCATGATTTAATATTTCTTGTGAACCCCTGGTCTGATATCTCGGAAGAAAAATCAATGTATTTCCTCTCCCGGCTGGGTCCTGCTGGTAACCCTCTGTTACAGGGTCCAGACCTAATTCAGGGGACGGACCATGCTGGGCCCTCGTTGAAGTGCAACTCTCTACCATTCAGTGGCAATTTGCCATGATCAAGATCTATTCCTATGCTGACATTCGTAATCGGCTCTGTAGAGGGCTCAATAAGCCCGCCCACACCCGGGGGTTCAGACACAACGGGGGCGCAATCCTAGATACCGGACTATTACCCTTAATTATGTTAGCTTCAATTTTTGGAGCTACAATTTTCGAAGCTTTTTCAGCTCCCTTCCTTCTTCGATTCCCTCTTTAACTTTCTTTTTTCTTGAGTTCCAATTCAGGACCTAGATTTTGATAGTTCAACCCTGCATCTTGTTGCACTTGAGCTTCTACTTCCCCATAACATAAATTATCCATATTTGATATAGCCTCAGCCTCTTCTAAACAAAGGGTGGACACACTTGCACCTAAGGACCCCCCTTTTTTAATGTTGAATAAAGGGTACACCTTGGTCGTTAATAGACTACTCCCATTATTTGGGTTGTTCTTAATACTTTCCCCTTTTTCAGTATTGATACTCGCAGAAATTGGAATATTTTGCATATCTACATCGCTGGTCATCAGGGGACCTTTCAAACTTTTCATAGCCTTTCTTTGGTTTTTTCTTTGCCTCTTAGTTTCTGGTGGTTTAGATAGTTGTCGAAGTTGGGTTTTTATAGGCAGGGAGGAGGAAGAAGAGAGGGACAAAAGAGATTGGTTGGATGGCCCTCCCCGTGCTCCTACTAACTCATTAGTTGGTGGCACTGTAATGCATTCATTACCAGGACTATGATAGTCCTTATTTTCACCATCCACTGTTATACCAAATGACTCTATAAAACCTTCATTACCAGGGCTATGACAAACCTTATGTTTTCCAACCCTTCTTTCACCCCCCTTCTTCCCCTTCACTGTTTCCAACACTGACCTGTTCACAAATATTTAACTTTAAATCCATATCATAACTTTTTGAGGTGGCCAGATTATCTTTAAAGTCGGTCATCAAGGTGTTTATAACCTCAGGAAGAGAGGCTAACTTGTTTGTAACCTCAGGAAGAGAGGCTAACTTATTGATTATGGGGGCGCAGATGAGATCAGGCTCTGTCGTTTCGGCATCGGTCTGGGCTCATATGATCAAAGCATTTAAGTCTGCCAGTTTTTGGTCAATCCCGGCAACCGAGTGCGCCATTATGTTTAATAAGTCCACCCGCACATCCATCTTTGTAGATTGATAGAATAGAGCGTCTAAAGTTAAAAGTTTTAAAGAAGATGTCCCAAAATTTGTTTTGGTCTAAAGGACTCTCATAGGACTCTTCAGAAATGGGACAATCATATTGTTGAGCTAGCATTGGGTCCTTCTCCTTTGAGCCCAGTTTGCCTAGTGATAGTAAATTGGACTGATAATTGGTTGCAGTAATCTGCGCTATATGCGGCACATCCACAGACTCTGATATAGAATAGTTTATTAAGTCGCTGGATAAGCAGTTACCTTGGCCCTTATGGGAACATACCTGACATTCGTTACATAATCTCCCACTGCCCACATTGGCACTTATAACTACTGTTTCCAGGGAATGCGGAATAGTTTGCTGCTGATTGTCGGAATAACTTTGAGGACCCCCCATTGACTACCCAACATTTTGGAAGATTCTGTGTCTGTAGTCTTCTTAATGATGCCATTTACTTCTAAAGGGATAGAACCAAGGGTGATGGCGGTAGAGGGGGTGATCTCATTGTCAGTAGCTCCAAATCAGTAATCGAGCCCTACTCATCTACTCATTTCCTTTGTCAACCAATGAATTACTAAGGTTAGCCGGGGAGTTTTTTACCCCTTCCCCATCTGATTCTATTTCGACTTGATTCCTGTAAAGATTTGTCGAGTTCCTCCCTGTGGAGTCACTCAGTTTCAATTAGTCTAAATATGAGATGACAATTGGGCTTCCGGAGCTTGAAGAATGGCAAAATTGGCCTGGACATTTGTTGGGACCATTTGATCAGCATCTAACCCACCATTATCCCCCTTTCCAATTACGATGCTGCATTCTCTTTTTGTTGGAGAAATTGGAAGCAGAAGAGCTGTTTGGTCTTTGGTGGAGGAGAAAATTGCTTCCAAAGGGTCTGTCAAAAAGTCAAATTTATGTAGCGGTTTTGCTCCCTTCTGAAACATACATGCAATGGGGAAAATCGGGGTCAAACACTCTTCCTCTGAGTTTTTTGATTGCTTTGACTTCACAGATTGCATGATAGGCAATTTTTGTTTCCTCTTCTTTTTGCCTGCGGGTGCAATGTTCTCTCTCCCTGATCGCATACTCCATTGCGAGGAACGATTAAATCCTTTAAACTGTGATTTCCATCTTTGTTCACTATGTGGCTATGCAGACTGGAAAAGTACCAAAAATAACCTGAATGTGCCGCCACACCTTGACAATCGAGGGGCACGAGCATGCAGAGGACCACTAATTGGTTAGGGGGAGAGGAGGAGGGAGAATAAGGATTATTATGAATTACTGTGGTTTTGAGGGGGGGGTTTATAACCACTACCTAATTGCAGGGAGCACCCCTGACCAGGGGCTACTTCCGCAATCCTTTCCTCCAAATTCCTCCACGGCACCGAAAGCTCCCCCCAACCACTACTGTGAGAACTTAGCCTCTTAGTAGGTTCCTAGGAGACCCAAACTAATGCGCAAGTGGGGCTCTTAGACCTCACGGCAAGCCGCACCTGACCCTACTCGGCCCACTTCCACAGTGGGCCTTGGCTCACTCTCTGTAGTGGACCGCTACATCCACTACACTTGCTACAGGTTGGGCTTCTCCCTTCCAGACACTGCTCGAGCCCATTAAGCCTTTAGGTGCTGATGACTGGCTAGAAAGGATGCCAATGCTGGTTCTGGTGGAGCAGGAAATACAGTGGCAATGCAGGTAAAGCAGGCGGGGGCTAGGGGCTGATGAGTGAACAGATGTCTGAGCATCTGAACAACTACTGCCCCCCTTTCTTACCCCCCTCTTAGCGATTATTCACTCACAGATTTTTCTGTTTTTCTGTTTACGTCCTCCACACCTCCACACCTCTGCGCCTCCGTGCTGTCTCCGTGCCTCCAAACCTCCGTACCACCGAGCCGCACCATGCTGTTGGGCCTTTCCGGGGCTTTCAATTAATCTAGCAGCCTGCACCTGCTGCCAGAAACTTGATGTCTGCCTGCTGAGTAAATCTTCCCATACACTGTGAAACTCCACAGACTTCAATAGGTCAAATGCTCTGCTGACTTTGGTCACTCTCCAAAAACTGTTGCTTTTAATTACTCAAAGGGATCACGTTCCACAGGTACCTTACTTCATCCTCTTCGATTACTCAATAAAGATGGAGCGGTATAAATTATTCAAAAATGTTGATTGGCTTATTTCTTTATCGTGTATCACGAAGACAAGGTCATAGTCTGCAGCAAACCATAATGTATACCGGCAAGAATACTTTAAAAATGTCTTTCATTCGAAGAAAAAACAGACATGCAACACTCTAACATGCTAACCGGATCACATAATAAATAATATTCTTAACGTAAACTAAACGTAACTTACCTCTGAGTGTGAGCACCATGCTATTCAGAAAAAAAAGTTAGCATTGTACACAAACATAATAATATAGTTACTACCGAGCCCTGGAATCTCCACAACTAGCAGGTCAATCAGTTCCTGCTTGCAGTCGATGACATCCACCAAGCAGTGCATCAGCTGCTGGGCGGTGCATTGAACCTGGGTGGTGCCCCAAACATACCTGCGCACCCTAGTCCCAAGCAGCCAATGCTCCTGCAGGGGGTAACCGCTCCCAGCCCTGCCACCTGCTGCCAGCATGGAGGGAAGGTGGCGCTGGATGTAAAAAAACTGTGCTTCCACCTCCTCCTCACAAAAGATGAGTTGGACCTGCAAGTCTTGGCTGCACTGCCGCCCACAAGTTAGGCGGCTGCTGCTGGCTGTCTGGGGAGCCTGGCGCTTCCGCTCCCGTGTTCGCCTTTGGCCCCCAGCTGTGCTATGGTGCTGGGTGATGGGGTGATGTAAAAAAACACAGGAGGAGAAGGAAGGAAGAAATAACTAAGGCAGTAGAGGGAAAAATAAACAAAAATAAAGCACACATAAAAAGACACACTAATATAATATATAGCAAGCATTTGCAATGCAATGGGTCTTGCATATTTCAAACAAATGAATTGTCATCTTTTGATAACAGCACCCATGAGCAAAAAAAAAAAAAAAACATGAGTGGAAACTGAAAAAAGACAACTTAAAATAAAATAAAGTTTGCTTTAAAAAATAAAACTTTGTAATTTTGTTTGTCCTGCTGGGCACGTTTTTGCCAGTCATACGCCTTCGTGGCACTGGAAGTTAGAACAAAATAGTACCTCGATAACGTCGGGAGCAGCGGATGGGCACTAGTTAAGTTGAAATCAATTAGTGCTTGATCCCTGCTCCACACAGAGGAACGGAAATGATGCCATACATGCCTTGAAGGGTTACGAGGCAGTAAAGAAGAGTGCCACGCAAACCAACAAATGGTGAGTGACAGGCGGGCTCCAAGCCCTTTACTGAACACAACAGTGTCTTGCATGCGGGACACGTGCTAGCGCATACACTCGCAGGCTCGACCTTAAAAATGAGGAGTAGATTAGAGTGTGGAGGCTTGAAAAGATATTCAAGGGATGAAAAAACAGGCCCAGCACAATAAAAAGAGTGAAAAACAAGGTGACCGTGTTAGCGCATCAGAACCTTGATAAGTAAACTTACAAGGAGACACGCCTAGGTCGATGAACCTTTGGACCACGTTCGGAGACTTCCCAGTATGAAGTGTCTCTTTGACATCACAAATCAATAGGTCAATGACTCAATCAATAATCACAATAACTAGTCATTAAGCTAATCAATACCCTTTAATGTGAATCAATAAGTTGAGCACACCACGATCTTTCAATCATGAATAACCACACCAATTTAGTTGAATGTTTAGGATATTTATTTCCCTATTCACTACAATCTGAAGTCATTCCTGTTAGTCTCATTAGCAATTCACCTCATTAATAACTCTTCAGATTTGTAATTAGAACACAATTTATCAATGCATAGAGAATATTCATTCAGTATTAACACGTCATTAATAAGAAGCAGCTTAGCGAAGTCTCAGTAGTACATAATTCAACAAAGCAAGAACTCAGTCATATGTCCATTTGCATAGGATATTTGTGACCACCTTAACTAACCTCCGATTAGCATTAGCATGTTGGGCTTCATGCAAAACAATTTAGCAAACAAAAATTTGGAAAGCATCTAACTATGGCCTCTATCAAAAGCGCAGTTGGTACCTAGAGAGAAAGGCAAACAGACAATTACATTTTTCATCAGATAGTTACCCATCCAACGAATCAGCAAACAGCGTCAGTCTTCGTCCTCAGGACATCAGTCGATTCACCATCAGCAAAGATAGGACAGGGCAAAGTCTCATTATGGAATAGCTAAGAAATAAGATCTTCCCTCATATGGAGAAGTAAGTATCAGGTAAGAATTGAATAGAGGATAGTTTAAAGTATCAGGAAGAATAAACGGCAAAGTTTCAAAAGAATGGCTTGGAGTGGAATGTCCGTTTTCTCCTCAGATCATGCGGTTAAATCAATACTGCCTAATTTGCTCCTCATTCCTCAGTGGATAATAATTTGTGCATCGTTATCTCTGTCCAGTAATTCTCCACGCATTTCACTAGAATTTTCCATAAACCACGGTTCTCATATCGTTGATTGGCCCATGTTATTGACGTCTTCATCGGTTGGAATGTCAGGTAAGAAAAGTTACACTTTACGCTCCAGTCAGTAGCTCTATTGTTTTCTCCTACTCCAGGCAGCCTTGCACCTGTTACGAATTACACTGTTGCATTCAGCAAGAATGTCTCCTTGAGCAAGTCGGGTCCCATGAGAAAGAATTTACTACGGCTACACACACATCTAGCTTCTGGAAAAGTACAGTTTCATGTCCTTCAAGAAAACAGCACATTGCATGTTAGGAAAAACACAGTTTAATATGAGACCAGGCAGCTAGGCCCAGACCCTCGCTAAACTAAGGCCTAATGATTTAATGAGCAAACTCTTAATACATGACTCTAATTATGATATGCTAATACAAATTCAAAACATTAGTACATAATTAAATCATTACTAATAAGTTTCATTAGTCTTCGTATACATTGGTAGCCCCTCCCGTGGGCACATTTCAAACACACGCATTATTTCCTACGTTAACACATTTTCTATACAGCTTTATTACAGAATATATTGCAAGCTTTTCATGTTAATATCGCTTTTAAAAGACACACTCCAACAGCCGCACCCAATGCGAACCGCCTGGTGTCGTTTGCATGTGTTTATAAACACAAGTATGTACTTCGAATTGCGCTTGATGTAAAACGCAATGCGAACGGGCGCAACAAGGAACTCCGCCCTCCAGAAGAACTCTGCAATGCGTAGCAGAGTTTTTTGCCATTCTACGGAGTTCCGCATAGAGCAACTCCACACATTCCGCCCAGGCCTAGTCATAATAGGGGTGACATTGTGGATCCTCGTATCCCAGAGCCCTTGTGCCACTGAACTTGGCACACTAACGATAGCTACCACCCTGAAGGATCCACACTATTAAATCACCCTTACACCAGTCCACGTCACTCAAATCACTTTCACAGTGTGGTGCATCGCTTAACCCCTTCTGTGCCGTGGACGTAATGGTTACGTCCTGCGGCACAGTGCTGCTGTGCCCAGGACGTAACCATTACGTCCTGGGCACACAGCCCAGAGGGAGCGCTAGCGCTCCCTCTGTGGGGTTCCCCCCCCCAAGGCAGGGATGGAAGGGGAAGCCCTTCCCATTCCACCCCCGACCCCCCCCACCCCCCCCTGTGACAGCGCGCGCTGATTGTCACAGAGGGCCCCCTCCCATTGCGCTGGAAGCTCAGCTTCCAGCGTGATCGGAAGAGAAATGCAAAAGCATTTCTCTTCCGATCACGTGGAGGAGGCCGAGAGACTTCAAAGGGAAGGAAAGTTATTTCCTTCCCTTTGAAGTCTCTCTCAGCGTTTTGGCAGCCGGATTGCAAAGCAGTCCGGCTGTCAAAATGCCCACTAGACACCAGGGATGTTGTTTAAAAATTAAACTGGCATGAGGGGAGCGACCCCTTGGGCAAGGGTCGCTCCCAGGGGGGGCATTTTTTTAAAAGGCCTTTTCTTCCCCCCCCTGGCCGATCTGCCCCCGGGGGGGGGCAGAAACCTCTAGGCACCAGGGAGTATTTTTTATTTTTTTTTTTAAATATTTTTTAGGTGGGGAGCGACCCCTTAGGCAAGGGTCGCTCCCATAGGGGGCAAATTATATTTAGGCCATTTCTGCCCCCCTTGGGGGCAAATTGGCCTTTTTTTATGAGGCCAATCTGCCCCCAAGGGGGACAGAAACCACTAGACACCAGGGAGTTTTTTTTTTTTCACGAATTTTACGCAAGGGGAGTGACCCCTTGGGCAAGGGTCGCTCCCAGGGGGGGGTATTTTTTTTAAAGGCCTTTTCTGCCCCTCCTGGGGGCAGATCGGCCTATAATTAGGCCGATCTGCCCCCATGGGGGGGGCAGAAAACTCTAGGCACCAGTGATCTTTTTTTTGGTGGTTGTTGTTTTTTTTGTTTTTTTTGAGGTGGGGAGTGACCCCTTAGGCAAGGGTCGCTCCCCTAGGGGGCAAATTATATTTAGGCCATTTCTGCCCCCCTTGGGGGCAAATTGGCTTATTTTTATGAGGCCAATCTGCCCCCGAGGGGGACAGAAACCACTAGACACCAGGGAGTTGTTTTTTCCGCGAATTTCACGCAAGGGGAGCGACCCCTTAGGCAAGGGTCGTTCCCCTGGGGGGCAAATTTATTTTAGGCCATTTCTGCCCCCTTGGGGGGCAGATCAGCCTATTTTAATTAGGCCGATCTGCCTCCAAGGGGGGCAGAAACCACTAGGCACCGGGGATTTTTTTGTTGTTGTTGTTTTACAGATGGGGAGCGACCCATTAGGCAAGGGTCGCTCCCCTGGGGGGGCAAATTGTATTTAGACCATTTCTGCCCCCCTTGGGGGCAGATCGGTGGATTTTAGGTCAATCTGCCCCCAAGGGGGGCAGAAGCAACTAGGCAACGGGGATTTGTTTTTTGCGACAATGTCACTCAAGGGGAGCGACCCCGTAGGCAAGGGTCGCTCCCTGGGGGGGGTTGGGAGGGCAAATTTATTTTAGACCATTTCTGCCCCCCTTGGGGGCAGATCGGCTTATTGTTATTAGGCCGATCTGCCCCCAGGGGGGGCAGATACCTCTAGGCGCGAGGGCAATTTTCTTTTGTGTGTTTTTTTTTTTTTTTTTGATTTTTTAGAGATGGGGAGCGACCCATTAGGCAAGGGTCGCTCCCCTGGGGGGCAAATTGTATTTAGACCATTTCTGCCCCCCCCCGGGGCCGGCTGATCTAGAGGCCAAAATCCACAGGTAGGCACTTTGCAAAAAACACTCTATTTTCTGTGAAACAATTTGATGTGTCCAAGTTGTGTTTTGGGCCATTTCCTTTCGTGGGCGCTAGGCCTAGCCACACAAGTGAGGTACCATTTTTATCGGGAGACTTGGGGGAACGCTGGGTGGAAGGAAATTTGTGGCTTCTCTCAGATTCCAGAACTTTCTGTCACCGAAATGAGAGGAAAACGTGTTTTTTTGGTCGAATTTTGAGGTTTGCAAAGGATTCTGGGTAACAGAACATGGTCAGAGCCCCACAAGTCACCCCATCTTGGATTCCCCTAGGTCTCTAGTTTTCAAAAATGCACAGGTTTGGTAGGTTTCCCTAGGTGCCGGCTGAGCTAGAGGCCAAAATCTACAGGTAGGCACTTTGCAAAAAACACCTCTGTTTTCTGTCAAAAAATGGGATGTGTCCACGTTGTGTTTTGGGGCATTTCCTGTCGCGGGCGCTAGGCCTATCCACACAAGTGAGGTACCATTTTTATCTAGAGACTTGGGGGAACGCTGGGTGGGAGGAAATTTGTGGCTCCTCTCAGATTCCAGAACTTTCTGTCACCGAAATGTGAGGAAAATTTGTTTTTTTAGCCAAATTTTGAGGTTTGCAAAGGATTCTGGGTAACAGAACCTGGTCAGAGCCCCACAAGTCACCCCATCTTGGATTTCCCTAGGTCTATAGTTTTCAAAAATGCACAGGTTTGGTAGGTTTCCCTAGGTGCCGGCTGAGCTAGAGGCCAAAATCTACAGGTAGGCACTTTGCAAAAAAACCTCTGTTTTCTGTCAAAAAATGGGATGTGTCCACGTTGAGTTTTGGGTCATTTTTTGTCGCGGGCGCTAGGCCTACCCACACAAGTGAGGTATCATTTTTATCAGGAGACTTGGGGGAACGCTGGGTGGAAGGAATTTTGTGGCTCCTCTCAGATTCCAGAACTTTCTGTCACCGAAATGTGAGGAAAATGTGTTTTTTTAGGCAAATTTTGAGGTTTGCAAAGGATTCTGGGTAACAGAACCTGGTCAGAGCCCCACAAGTCACCCCATCTTGGATTCCCTTAGGTCTCTAGTTTTCAAAAATGCACAGGTTTGGTAGGTTTCTCTAGGTGCCGGCTGAGCTAGAGGCCAAAATCTACAGGTAGGCACTTTGCAAAAAACACCTCTGTTTTCTGTCAAAAAATGGGATGTGTCCACGTTGTGTTTTGGGGCATTTCCTGTCGCGGGCGCTAGGCCTACCCACACAAGTGAGGTATCATTTTTATCGGGAGACTTGGGGGAACATAGAATTGCAAAACAAGTGTTATTGCCCCTTGTCTTTCTCTACATTTTTTCCTTCCAAATATAAGAGAGTGTGTAAAAAAGAGGTCTATTTGAGAAATGCCCTGTAATTCACATGCTAGTATGGGCACCCCGGAATTCAGAGATGTGCAAATAACCACTGCTCCTCAACACCTTATCTTGTGCCCTTTTTGGAAATACAAAGGTTTTCTTGATAGCTATTTTTTACTCTTTATATTTAAGCAAATGAATTGCTGTATACCCGGTATAGAATGAAAACCCATTGCAGGGTGCAGCTCATTTATTGGCTCTGGGTACCTAGAGTTCTTGATGAACTTACAAGTCCTATATATCCCGCAACCAGAAGAGTCCAGCAGACGTAACGGTATATTGCTTTAAAAAATTGACATTGCACGAAAAAGTTACAGAGTAAAACGTAGAGAAAAATTGCAGTTTTTTTCACCTCAATTTCAATATTATTTTTTTTCAGTTGTTATTTTCTGTAGGAAACACTTATAGGATCTACACAAATTACCCCTTGCTGAATTCAGAATTTTGTCTACTTTTCAGAAATGTTTCGGTTTTTGGGATCCAGCATTGGTTTCATGCCCATTTCTGTCACTGACTGGAAGGAGGCTGAAAGCACAAAAAATCGTAAAACTAGGGTATGTCCCAGTAAAATGCCAAAATTGTGTTGAAAAATTTGGTTTTCTGATTCAAGTCTGCCTGTTCCTGAAAGCTGGGAAGCTGGTGATTTTAGCACCGCAAACCCTTTGTTGATGCCATTTTCAGGGAAAAAATCACAAGCCTTCTTCTGCACCCCCTTTTTCCCATTTTTTTGGAAAAAACGAAATTTTCACTGTATTTTGGCTAATTTCTTGGCCTCCTTCTGGGGAACCCACAAAGTCTCGGTACCTCTAGAATCCCTAGGATGTTGGAAAAAAAGGACGCAAATTTGGTGTGGGTAGCTTATGTGAACAAAAAGTTATGAGGGCCAAAGCGCGAACTGCCCCAAATAGCCAAAAAAAGGCTCGGCACAGGAGGGGGATTAGGCCTGGCAGCGAAGGGGTTAAATCACCATCACTGCGGGCTTCATCATTAAAATCGCCTTCACAGTGAACCCCGTTAATGAAGTCACGCTCACAGTGAGCCACGTCACTGAAATCACGATCATAGTGGGCTATGTCATTAAAATTGCCTTTACAGTGTGCGCATCAATGAGGTCACCTTCATAGTGAGCCACGTCACTGTTCCTAGTGAGACACGGCGCTGAAATCACCCTCACTGCGGGCCACGTCACTAAAATAGTATTCACAGCGAACCACGTCAATGAAATCTTGTTCACAGTGAGCACATCACTGAAATCACCCTCACCGCGGGTCACTTCATTGAAATCGCCTTCACGGTGAGCCCCGTGACGCGCATTACTGCCACCATGAGCCACGTCACTGAAAATCATGTTCAGAGTGACTTTCCTCTATAGTGGGCGCTTAAGTTAAATCACTTTTACAATCTTTTACAACTCCTATATTTGTCGCTCGCGAGGTGGGTCCAGGGGATGTCTCGGGAGCCCGTGCGTCGCGCGACGCTGTGCGTCCCCCCGCCTCGTGCGGAATGTTTTGTGTCTGGAAGCCCAGCTGCTGCTGCAGAGAAGGGACCGGGCTTTGAGGCTGCAGGGCCCTGAGGCTGCTTCGTACAGGAGAAAACGCCTTCCTACACAGACGGGAACCACTCTGCACCAAGAAAACCACAAGAATGTAATGCGATGCCGAAGTTGTTCAAATATGAAATAATTCTTCAGGAATGTGTGCCCCCTGGAAGCGTTTCACCGGACACGGTCTGTAGTTTTCTCAGTAAGACTTAGTAGTCCGTTTGTATTTTTCTATGAAAATAACAATTCCCTTGAAATAAAAAAAAAAAAATCTGAAAATACCTCACAACACGGGGGCCCTTGCAGCAGCCCAGACCCCTGACGGTGAGAAGTCTTCATAAATACCCCGCACAGAGGAGGCCCCCTAGGCAGCCTGTCTCATTGAACACCGTGCACAGTTATTCTGTGCTGCTTTTTCCACTGGACGGTGGGTTATTTTTATTGGGTATGAATGAAGCCCGACAGCAGCACTTTGTCAAGTATTGGAATTAATATTACACTGGGAGGAGGGCAGCACATGTAAATCCCTGCAGGCAGTTTGTTAGAGAATCTCAAACTTATTTGTTACCGGATTCCACCTAGAGATAGCGCCCCATCTTTTTTGTCTCAACCCATTAAGGAAGCAGAGTCAACCAAACATTTCTAGACCATGACAAATCACCGTGAAGGCCTGGAGGAGCTCGCTGACGACAGCCACCCCCAGTCTGGAAAACACAGCTCGCTCTTGAAAACTGGAGATCATCCATTTCAAGAATTGTGGCAGTGGAAATGATCCAGGCCTAATGGGGGTAAATACACCACATTCGGGAGATGCGGTCGGAGCTAGGTTGGGAAGTTTCCGCTGAGCATTGGTGCATGTGGGAACTTTGGTCCCAGCAAGGCCCCACATTTGCATCCATGAGTTTTCAATCAGCTCACCCTGTATAGAAGAGTTGGGTAACTATCTCTTGATCTTGCATGGAATGGGTGCAGGTGCATAACTCCTGCTCAGAGTAGAAGGTTCTGATGAAATCTGATCATCTTGCAAATCATATGAAACATCTCGACCTAAAACAGACAGAATGGCTCAGTAAATGCCTCTTTGTGTCATATCGTTTTTCACTACATCACAGGGCCCCTTTTATTAAAGAATTGGGTTAGAGTACCCTAGAGATATTTTTAACATTTGTCTTAAGATCTCACAAAGACCATAGAGAAAATGAAAGTGCTCCCTCCCACAGTGAGGCTGAGCCCACCTGGTGGTGAGTACCTCACCAGGTGAGGATCTGATGATGAAGCGTGCCACATGGTTAGCATGTGGCTGAGGGTTCTATACGAACACACGTGTGCCTGGTGAGTTCTAAGCAGCAGGGCATAGTGACTGCTTGTTTTGGGAGATGCCCTCCACTTTTGGTTCATGTATGTCAGTTCAGGGAAATTGGGGGCCTTTCCCACATAAATTTTGTTGAGATGAATAAACGTTACGAAATTCATGTGATTTACAAGCTTTTATTGTAACGTTAAATGCGACCCCGATACAGGAAATCCGAAGCGCTCGTCTTCGCAACTGTCTTTCCTCAACCTCCGTCCAACTCCCGTTGCCTAGCGATGCTCGTGCCCAGTGTAAACACACTGTGCGCGAAGCACTGTGCGCGAGCATCGCAACACATCTTCCCCCTAACAAACAAAAAATACAACGAGGACAAAATAAAAAACAATTCCGAAAACGAAAACAATTTTACCCTCCAGGAATAATACATTCACATTCGTAGCATTATGCAAAACAAACATAATCCTGAAATTTGCTTGGTGTCCTGACTAAACGACCACACTTGCTTGTTTTCCTTGCAGGCACATCAAAATGATTGTTGACAGTAGGTACGTTAGACTGTACATTAGAGTTATAATCAGAATCATAGGAAGGCGTATACTTCCAATCATCTAACCAGTCAAATTTGCATACCTTGCGTTCTGGGCTGATAACTTTTCCTTCCTTCCCAACCAACCCAGAATTAACATTCCTACACATGGACAATGAAGACATGTGCCAAACCTTACCATCACTTAATAATGCAGAATTACAAAAAATTCTATTTACTTTAAGGGGATCTGAAAATCGATTATTACCTTTTTTTATGAAACCTGGTTTCTTAACTCTAACCACATCACCAACTTTTATGGCTTGTTCTTTGCATTTGTGTTTCGCGTCATAATACATCTTACTATGCACTTGGGAACTTTTAATGTTGTGTTTAACTTGTTTAAGTGTCCAATCAGCCTTTTTATCCCCAAAACTCCAACCCACATTATCTTTCCCACAGGGAATTCTCCCTCTCATCAACACAAAGGGAGAATACCCTGTAGAAACACAAGGTGTCGTTCTGTATGACCATAAATTCCGCATTAATTCACATCTCCAATCCAAATTGTTGTGATTTGCCATTTGGATGACGCCCTTAATCACCCGATTGAATCTCTCCACAGCACCGTTTCCTGCCGGATGATATAAAGCCGTAGTATTATGTACAATACCTTTCCCCTGTACAAAATCTTTGAAAATGCGAGACATAAATTGAGGTCCATTGTCGCTTACTATACACTTAGGTAAACCCTCTTTCAGAAACACCTTGTCCAGGAAGTGTACAACTGAATCCACATCAGCCCTATTAACAATCTCAATCTCTGGCCATTTAGAAAAATGATCAACCAAAACTAAAAAATACTTTTGTTTATCATTGTACATTACTGGCCCTGCAATATCTATGCCTATCCTTTCCCAAGGTCCATCTGGACACGGAATAGGATGGAGAGGTGGTTTTAATGTTACCTGAGTCTTGTCAGATGAATTACATGCATAGCAGTCTCTAACTTTTCTTTCAATGTCTGAGTCCAAACCTGGCCACCAATAAGTACACTTAATTTTGTATTTGTTTTTACCAATTCCAAGATGACCTTCGTGACATATATCAATAATCTTATTTCTTATAGATGTTGGGGGAATAACCCTGCCATTCCTAAAAATTAGACCACCTTCCAGAGAAAGTTCATGTCTCAGTTCCCAAAACACACGCATACTATGATCTAACAAATGTTTATTAGGCCATCCATTCTTGATATATCTGCTAACCACACCAAAGATGTTATCTTGAGATTGAGCTTGTTCCCAATCCTCTTTGGTAATACCTGGACAATCAGTTAACACATTGGCTACTGTAAACTGTTCAATATCCGTATCTTCATCACACACAACAGGTAAAGGCATCCTGCTTAAAAAATCTGCCACCACATTTTTGACTCCCGGAACATATTGTACACTGTAATCGAAATCTAAAAGTCTAACCGACAAACGAGCTATACGTGGTGACGCTGAAATTAACCCTTTTGTTGTCAACACTTTAGTGAGCGGTTTGTGGTCACATCTTAACAACACATGAAAACCCCAAATGAACTGTCTGAAATGTTCCAAACCCCAAACACATGCAAGTGTCTCACGCTCGATCACAGAATACCTTTCCTCAGTCGGTGTAATCGAACGCGAGGCAAAAGCTATGGTCCATTCAACTCCCTTTTCATCGATCTGGGATAACGTTGCACCTATGCCTTTAGAACTGGCATCCGTTGTGACCACACTTTGCAACATGGGGTCAAAACCATGAAGTGGTGGAGCATAAGCCACATCATTCTTTATTACCTCACATGCTTCATCACATGCCTCACTCCACACAAACTTAACATTAGTTTTAAGAAGTTGACGCAGAATATATGTTTTTTCTGAGAAATTGTGGACGAATTTGGCGTAAAATTCAGCCAATCCTAAGAAAGCTCGCAAATCATCTTTAGATTGAGGTCTTGGGGCATTTTTGACAGCATTAACTAATTCCAATTTGGGTTTAATACCAGCATCTGAAATTTCATGACCTAAATAATCAATTTTGTTAAATGCAAATCTACATTTTTCAATTTCTGCTGTCAAACCGTGTGTGCTCAGTCTATGCAAAACAATATCTAAATTACGATCATGTTCATTTCTGTCCTTCCCCATTATCAAAATGTCGTCCTGAAAAATCAGTACATCCTTTATGTCCGATAATACCTTGTGCATTAACCTCTGAAACATAGCTGCTGCAGAAGCCAACCCAAAAGGTACTCTTTTAAATCTGTAACAACCAACAGGTGTCACAAAAGTTGTTAAACTTCTACTATCAGCATGTAAAGGCACCTGATGGTAAGCAGCTTTAAGATCAATACTAGAAAACCATCTAATACCTTTAGTGCGAGTTAACATTTCGTTTATTTTTGGCAAAGGAAATTGATCAATTAAAATATTCTTGTTAAGATCTCTGAGATCCACACAGAGTCTCAAATTGCCATTTTTTTTTTTAACTACAACTAAAGGTGCGACCCATTCTGCGGATTCCACGGGTTCGATAATGCCGTCTGACTGAAGTTTTTTAAGTTCTTCTTCTACTTGGTCCCTCACAGAAACAGGTATGTTTCTGACTTTGTGAATACAAGGTGTGGAATTAGCTTTCATTTGTATTTTATGTTGGAAACCCTTTAGTTTTCCAATTTGGCCAGAAAAGACATTGGGGAATTTTTTTGCAATATTTCCTGATAAATCTTCGGTATGTTGTACAATAGACACAGGTGTACTACTACTGGGGTTCAAAATAATACCCAACATTCCTTGGTCCTTCCAACCCAGTACGGACGGCCCAGAAACCGCTACATACACCTTGCAGTACGCTTGTTTGCGTTTAAATTCAATTAGCAAATTTCTGTAACCCACCATTCTAATAGGTTCACCCGTGAATGTTTTTGGAGAAATGTCAGTTTTTTCAAAGCAATTACCTAAAAAAGGTTCAAAATATTGTTGCCAAATCTCCTCATTCAGAATAGTGTAGGGAGAACCAGAATCCGCAACAACCGAAATATCAATGCCAGCAATCGTAACATGGCATAAGGGTCTACTCATGTTGTTTTTAACATTCTGTACCTTATCATCAACATTAAGAATGCATAAATTAGAATCAGACTCCTCCGATGAACCGCTGTCACATTCCCTCACACATTTAACACTTGCGTCACCCCCACCAAATTTCCTTCTGCGACACACTTTGGCAAAATGTCCCAAAACACCACAGTTTGAGCACTTCTGATTCCGAGCCGGACATTTCCTATCATTTGCCAGATGAGATTTGCTGCCACATCTGAAACAAAATTTTTTGTCTTTCATGAATGAATTATCTTTCTCCCCTTGATAAAAATGGACTCTCTTAGACGATAATTCATTGTTTTTCTTGACTATGGCAATAGTAGCATTGTCTTCCAACTTTGAAAATGATTTTTCCTCACTGCGCAGAACAGCCTTTGCGCATCTTCCAGTGAGTTCAGCGCTTTTGACCATGTCAATAACCTCTCGTAACGGTGCTTCCCCTCTAGACCAAAGTTTCTCTTGGATATGTGGATTGGCAGTGTGCATTATAATTTGGTCTCTAATGAGTTCGTCATGAAGATTACCAAACTTGCATGACAAAGCCAAATTCTTGAGTGCAGCAACGTAATCATCTACAGATTCCTCAAATTGTTGCTTCCTATGATAAAATTTAAATCGGTCAACAGCTACGCACACGGCAGGTCTAAAATACTCTGTGAGATCTTCAAGAGCATGGCTAAAAACATCTCCTTGCTCAGGTGCTCTAATCTTTTTGTTAATACTGTTGTAAATTTTCAAACCCTTTGCACCTAAACAGTGTAAAAGAATTTTCTTCTTCTTTTCTGGAGTAAGTTCTTCTTCATCTTCAAAAGTTGAAATGTAGTTTACAAAATATTCTCGCCATTCCTCCCATCTTAGAGTAGCTTCTCCATCTTTTGGCAAGAATGGCTCAGGAGCGCTAAGATTCCATGCATTTCCAGAAGCCATGACCAAAAATTATGATGAAATAACTTTACAACAAATATTTCCTTGGAAAGGAGAAAATATTAATCCAGCAAGTTCGCTAAGTTTGAAAAAAATGATGGACTTACGAAAAAAAAAATAATAATCAACGTGCGCAGGCCCTGCGCAAGAGCACAAGAGACTTGTTTGCTTGACACTGTCAGACAATCTGAAAACGTAAGATGCGGCGTGTAGACATTTTCAGTCTGGTTTACTTGGCACAAAACAACTGATAAACAAAGTCTTAATCCTACCGCTACATCAATCACCAAGTCCTGTTGAAAACAGCACGAAAATATCAAATCCTACAACTTCCTTTGAATCCTGCCTCAAGCTGTGAAGACATTTGCTTGCTGGACGTGTGGGTTCTTCCTCGGGGTCGCTAATAACTCGTCGCCAATTTTGTTGAGATGAATAAACGTTACGAAATTCATGTGATTTACAAGCTTTTATTGTAACGTTAAATGCGACCCCGATACAGGAAATCCGAAGCGCTCGTCTTCGCAACTGTCTTTCCTCAACCTCCGTCCAACTCCCGTTGCCTAGCGATGCTCGTGCCCAGTGTAAACACACTGTGCGCGAAGCACTGTGCGCGAGCATCGCAACAACTGTTCCCTTTCCTTTCCTTGGTTTTGGGATGTTTATAAACAGACTATACAAAATCAGTAGGAATGGGGCGATACCATTACTGCTAAAATAAAGGCAAATTAAGTTGCTCTTACAAAG
The DNA here is from genome assembly GCF_031143425.1 of Pleurodeles waltl. Lineage (NCBI taxonomy): Eukaryota > Metazoa > Chordata > Amphibia > Caudata > Salamandridae > Pleurodeles > Pleurodeles waltl. The sequence goes on from NC_090443.1 coordinate 960,296,657, forward strand.
CATTTATTATTCCAATTCTGAGCAGTCCCACTATTGCTGAACCCCTACAGGGGTGTAGAAAATAGATCCCTATAGTTCCCTACATAGAACGCCCTGGCCATGTTTGTATTGTATATCCAGGGTCGCACAGGGTTGTTCGGACATTCCCCTGTCTGCTAGGGTGGAGAGGAGCATTGTTGGTGCTCCAATATTAGTTACTTCTCAGGGGCATTGGATACTATCAAATTCTGTGCCTTCAGTGTTTGGTTTCAACACAAAAACTACTGTGTAATCTGTCTTTGTGTTGTTGTTTTTTTAAATAACAGATTGCCGTGTTTTTAAGGTGTTTATAAAGTGTTGCAGGAAGCTCCGGGGCCCCTGGGAATTGTTTAATGGGTTATAAATTAGGGAATCACCATAAGGGAGAACTACAACTAATGAGAAGACACATTTACATTTGTGCACTTTATCAAAAGGCAAGCACTACCCTATCACAGAAAGTAAATCCTGAAAATATTAAACTGGGTCTACCAACCACAATTACCATGATATCTGACATAATGTATCTATGTTATGGACTTCTGAATAAGGGTACAATACGTGTTCCTTACCCTTTTCCTTTCCCATTGTGTAACTAGCTTTTTTTCACAATAAATGTATCCAGAGATCCTTCTGCAATTACTTGGTCATAGGAATTTGCACTGAACGTGTATGCTTCCAATAGAAATTTTTAGCTGGACAGCACACGATCACCTGTGCACCGTGATGCACGGTTGTGCACTGCACAAGGCAGCCTATTTGTGCACCAGTGCAGGGGATGAAAGTACCAGCAGACTAATCCTGATAGATATGGCTCTGTGCTGGGTTTTTCAACGGATGCAGCACAGAACAACAATTCTGGTTGTTGCACTCATTTGTGTGAAAAACTGGTAAACCTGTGGCCCCAAAACGTCATGCAGTACTGCCCTGCATGAATGTTGGTTACATGTAATGAGGTCAAAGTCAAGTCAGCTCTTCATTTAAAAAAAAAAAAAAACAGTTCATATATAAGAATATTATACTGTATTGTATTGTAATAGTATTTATATAGCACTTACTACCCATGACGAGGCGTTGAAGCGCTTTTCGGCGAGTAGCACACTATTCCGGAACCCAAAAGTGGTGGATTAGTATAGGGAAATATGAGTACAGTTTTAGTATTATTATGAGTTAATTTGAGCCGCGGATATGTGAGTTTGTTAGTTGGATTGACTGGAGTAATGGAGGGGTGGAGGAGGGAAGAATCCAGAAGTGTTAATTGGGAGTTTATAGTAATAGGATTTAGGCTTGGGATGAGTAAAACGGGGATGGAGGAGGGAAGAGTCCGTGGAAAGGGTTAGGGAGATCATAGTTTGTGTGTAATATGCTTTGGGGTTGAATGCACTTAAATAAGATATATTATAAGATATATATTATGTTTGAACCCACTACTTGTGGCCACAATTTTCCAGTGGTGGGGCACCTAGTAACCTCGGGGCACACACAACGAGCACTGGAGTGACGGCTTGGGCTAGGCTGATTATTCTAATGATTCTACAATTAGACAAACCTCCTCTAGGTACCGCAACTTGTCCTCCTGTCAGAGGATGAATCTGAGGTTTTCTCAAGACTCCTAGAACCAACAGCAATGGATATACAGAGTCCCACGCAGGCATGCAGTCCCTCACAGGAATGGGAGTATTAAGGGATGAAGCAGGCTCACTCTTATCCATGGTTACTTGCAATCACATGTCCTATTGCTGGCCTTGCATCCTGCTCAGCTGACCAGGGTTGAATGTGTGACTCCAGGGCAGATGCAGTCCACCAGGCTGTCCTGTGCAGGTCCTCTCAGGCAGCTGAAGGCTGGTCGCTGCACCTGAGAGATGCAGTTCAGCTTCTCCCACAGACAGGCAGCCAGGTCTTGCTCACCCCTCAGATAAACAGCAGCTACACTCCTTTCTTGTCTAGACCTAGTCCTAGTCTAGGAAGGAGAGTGGCAATCCTTATAGGGTCACTCCTGGATCTTCTCTTTTCTCCTCAGTACTGGCATGCAGCTCTTTTCTGGATGCAGAGTCAAATGTTAAACAAACTACTTGTTTGAGGGCCCAGTGTGTGTCGCACTTAATAGCCTGCCCTGGTAAATCAGGTGATCTGCAACTTTCAAAATTCTAGAGATTTCTCCATTTCTGGTGGGGTATGTGCTTGGCGTGATCACCTCATGTCTTGGTCATGTAGCACTTCTGGTCCCCTGGAGCTGGTCTGGCTAAGGTGAAACAAGTATTGGGCTCAGACAGGAGTCCATATCCTAAAGAAATCAAGATCTGGGATAGAAAAGGGGAGGAGCCATTTACACTCAAAAGGAGAAATCCAGCAACTTAATTGGACTGATGGGCTTCATTCCCCCACCCACAGAGACAAATGGCCAAAGGGATGGAGAAAGGAGATTGTGTGGACACTTGCTGCTAGAATGAAGATGGATTGTCGACAGCCTTACCAACAGAGGATATCACCCACACACATCATGTCCCTCTCACTCTCCCCATCCCTCTGTTTCTCTCTCTCTCTCTTTCTCTCTCTCACACACTCTGTCTCTCTTTCGCTGTCTCTCATGGGCTCCATCATTTCCCATCCATGCATACATTTCAAACCACATACCCACATCCACATATATACACATGTAGAAACACTCCATATGTGCCTCAGATATGAAGGAAGATGGGGGACTGAAAAGACTTTACATGATGGGGAACGGTAGGGCCCGATTATAGATTATTGCCAGCATTTTCTCTCATAGATTGGATGGAAGGCATGGGAGAGGCTCTTGCAAAGAAAGTGGTTCTTTGGATGTTCCAATCGATATCAAGGCCCTGCTCTGATCTCTCATAGCTACAAAACAGAAGAGGACACCTATATCTATCAGGCTCACCATAGAAAACACTGCACAGGGCTGTTAAGAAATAGCTTCCCTAAGCGATGCAGAGGACTTCATGCCAAAATAACCATAATAACCGAAGGACTTTGTGGGTATGATACAGACTAAATTTCACCTAAGAAGCACATAGTCACATTTGTCCTCATTAATACCTGTGCAGAAGCATGTCCCTGGTGTGACCACCACCTCGTCATCACGCCCCCTCCCCACCAGTGGCAATAGCCTTAGATTAAAGAGATGGCTGGGTCATGGCTAGAAGGTCAGTGGCAGACAACAGATTGCTGATGCAGACACCCCCATGCTGTTGTCTTGGCATCCTGGCAGAAATGCACTTGTAGGGGCACTGGGTCTTGGGGAACAGCTGGAGATTCTATAGCCAATACCTTGTACATGATGGTATCAGCAGATAAATCCACAGGGATTCCCTGTAGTCGGAGGTTTGAGGGGCCCTCTCTGGTAGCTCCAAGGATTACCTTCCAAGGGAACGCATGAATGTCATGATGAAAAGGAAATGCCAAAGACTCGCTTGTTGGCATCACCCATGTGGGCAGGTTTGACAATCAAGACCATAGGAACACCTTTTCATTAGGAGTGGAAGATAGATTCCGCTCTGCCGGGGGAGTTGGCGGAATTTGGCCACTCTGCGTTTCGCTTGTAATGCAGAGTTCCCGCCAAAGTCCACCAACCACCTCTCGTCCCATTTGGAATGTTTGGACCATGTGATACTGGGCAGTAACCTCAATATGCCGCAATGTTTGCACACTGATTCAACCAGCGCACAACTTAGTGATAAACCTCATGCCCGGGGCATCTTCTGACACACTATAGACACCTATGTGCTGTGAGATGTGCGGCGCTCCCGATATCTGTCCATTTCAGGGTTCACCCTTTACTCAGCTCCTTATTCTGTCTGGACAACGTTGGACCATTGGTTCCTCTCGGTTGATGCATACTTGTGGGTCTCTGAGGTCACTGTTTTTCTGTGAACACTGTCCAACCACAGCCCTGTTCTTCAGCTGCAGATCCTCTATGGAGATTCCAAGGTGGTGCCCTTTGCCACCTGGTGTTCTGCAGTGAAGTTCTCGAACCTGTAACTGAATATTTTGCATTGAATACAAGTACAGTTTCAACACAGGTCGCCCTTTGAGAGGCCTTTAAAGCCTTTATTCGCAGGTTGTGCATTTCCAAGAACACAGGTATCCTCCATGACATCCACGCTCAATTACACGCATCGAGGCAGAACTGCGGGATATTGACTGTGCTGCTGCAGGTGGTTGGGATCTCCAATTACACCACCACTCTGTATTGTAGATGGAGTTTCATGACCTTGCTGATAGAGAGCTTACATATTTGGGGAAGAGTGCCAGAGCCCATTGCTACGGGGAGAGGGAGTGTCCAAGCCACACTCTTGCATGACTGTTGCACTCAAATCACCTTGCACAACTGTTGCACCCAAATTGATTTCATAACTATGTCACTGAGTTATGGGCGCATAGTGGAACGCAAAAAATGGGCGGTGAGAGTGTCCTGGTGGGGTTTCAGCAGTACTATAAGCTCCTCTACACCCCCGTTTGCCAGACGCCCCATCCGAGATCTCAACTTACCTAGAGGAGGTTGCAATGGTTTGGCTTACGGATGGGCAATAACAATTTCTCAGTGAACCACTCACCATTGATGAGGTGGTTCTGGTTATAGATGCTCTTGATGGATCTAAAGCATCTGGACTGGATGGCCTAACAGGTGCCTTCTATAAGGCTTTTAAGCAACAGTTGGCTTCTCAGCTCTTAACACTATATAAGGAATCACTGGCCGCTATTACATTACCTCCCCCTCTCCGTGAAGCTGTCCTTAGACTTTTGTTCAAAGCGGGTAAAGATCCTAGCCTATGTGCTTCTCATCGACCCCACTCTCTTTTGAACCTTCACAATAACCTATTGGCCAAAGTCCTCGCCACCAGACTATCCCTCTTGATAGAACAGATTATTTCTCCCGTCCAATCTGGTTTTGTCGGATCAACCTCCCTCAATTTACGTACCATTTCCACAGCCATCAACAAGATATCCCCATCTACACCTGCAGTCATAGCCTTGTTGGATGCTGAACAAGCATTCAGCTCTCTTGAGTGGCCCTTCTTGATAGCTGTTCTTGGCAAGCTGGGTATGCCCTCTTCTTTCATATCCTTTAATCATGCTTTTATATTCTAACCCAGTGGCCTGCATATGGGTCAATGGCTTTCTCACAGAAGCATTTCCTATTATGCGAGGTACTAGACAATGGTGCACCCTGTCTTCCCTCCTTTTCATTATTGCAATGAACCCGTTAGTTTGTTATCTGCAAGGTCAACATGCTCATAGGGGACTGCAGCTTACTTATGGTCCGCGATTGCTTTCTCTTTATGCAGATGATGTCTTGCTATTTATTCGCCTCCCATCAGACAATCTCTCCCCCTCATGCAGGTGATTGTCCATTATGGTAACCTCTCTGGGCTCCAGATTAACTGGGACAAATCAGAAATTTTCCATTTAACAGACTTTGCACAGCCCACTCCTGCAGAATACCCCTTCAAATGGGCTGCGGATAGTACCAAGTACCTTGGCATCCGGCTCCACAGAGACAAGGATCAAATTATACAACATAATTATAGTCTGGTAATGACAGACCTAGCTGCTCAGGTTGACCGCTGGCTCCTATCCATGATCAGGCGAGTGTCTATTATTAAAATGGTTATACTTCCCCGCTTTTTATACCTTTATTTAAATATTCCCATCCCCCTTTCGCAGGATTCTCCATACATTGCGCAGTCTCCTTCTGCACCTGATCTGGGCTGGGTGTCGTTCTCTTGTCCGATGGGATACTCCTACTCTCCCCTTCGACCGAGGAGGTTATGGGGTTCCTTATTTTTTTACCTATATGATCTTGCTGCCAGTGCCAATACACACATCGATGGGATCACCCAGATGCCCGCATTCCGTATCTGAGGCCCGAGAGGGATCAATTAGATGGGCTCTTACATTCACAGATATCACCGAAGGGCATCCCACTGGTCACCACTGATGTTCAAACCGTGGACACGACTTGCTGGGCGAGGCACAGACTGCAGCAGATGTTGGGTGGCGGCCCTCTCTATTCTGTTGCCCTCCCACTACAGGACAATCCGTGGCTCCCTTTCATTCGGGAAAAACTAGTGCAATGCACACTCCACTGTCATAACTTATTCACCATGGGGGATCTCTTCCCTAAAGCCCATGTTGTTCAACTAACTGTTGACCCCCGTTCACAGGAGGCCTCATACATGGATCTCTTTGTTTTTTTTGGGGGTCACCACAATACTTTACAATCTCGCCTTCCCTCTTATCCACCCTCCCCTGAGGACATCCCACCCCCTGGCACATGCATTGTCTGACGTGGATAGTGATTGTATGACTCCTAGGTTGTACCATATGTGTAGTGCTCCGAAGCCAGACACTACTGCACGTGTACAGGAGTTATGGGCAGAGGATGGGAGAACTCCCCTTATAGACAAGATTTGGATGTGTTGCTGCTCACAGATTCAACATATCTGGATTAACCATTGGCCCAAACGGATACACCGTTGTTACCTTCCCCCCTCTGACATTATTAAATTTGACCCCACTAGGACCGAACACTGTCCCACGTGTCGTTCTTCGGGAGCTGATTTTGCACATTTAACTAGGATGCGCCCTGTGATCTCTGGGTACCGGGCCTCTGTCTTCATGCATGTCTCTGCCTTGGTAGAGATGGAGCTTGCATCCGACCCTCTTCTTGCTCTTTTAGATCATACTAGGGACATTCCGCGCTCTACGTGCCGTCTCACTTCAATGGCCCTCATGTCAGCCAAATGAGAGATTGCGTTACACTGGGACAGTAACAAAATCCCCACATCCTCAGAGTAGCCAAAAAGCATAAATACTGTGACAGTGTCAGTGAAGACTATGGCCTCCTTCAAGCCCCCAAGTTGCGAACCAAGGATATTTGGCAGCCTTTCTGGGAATACCTCTGCACCCTTGAACAAGACTCTTCTGAATAGACTCACACTCCCCTCTCCCATAACTGCAGGTTCAGTGCCACCTGTATTCTGCTCATACACATTATGGTTATATATCATACTGTTTTTTTCTTTTTTTGCTCATTGTGATGATTTTCATTACTGCTAATATGTTCTTATGCCATGCCTTGGTGATGTGCTCTTCGAAAGATTGTTATAGTTGAATGCCTGTTCTATTTGAACAATCATAAAAAACTATTTAAGCTCTCTCCTATCCCCAAATAAATGCATTTCCTCCTATTACAACCCATGGGACTTGGAACTGAATCTCCTCCAGTGGTTCAGTGCTTATTCTGGGCCAAATGTAGCACCAGACTCCACTGAGACCAATGTATTCTATAGTCTAAATAGGGGATGGTACGGAAGCCTTCAACACTAATATCCCGTGTTGCAGTACCCTGAGATTTACTCCTTCCTATCCTGGCTACCGTATGGCTAATCATTTCATGTAGCAGATGGCCGCCTCAGGCTTCCCAGAAGCATGACCTTGGTGAGATCCCAGATAGCAATGGTTTTGCCCTTGGAATGTGTCCAGATGAAGACCAGTTAAATATCTAAAATATTTATATGTCAGACCCAAAAAAACTAGATGGGTAATAGGCAATACAACTTTGCCTTCACCACTGGTCTTTTCAGGCCCAATTAACTATACTCAGTAAATCTTATTTTGAGAGTACTTTACTATAGATGGTTACAAATTTAAGGATTTAATATATATTACAGTTGTGATATGTTCTGCAAAAGGCTATACTAAGTTGCTCTTGCCAGGCAAAGTAATGCCAGTTTATTGTGTCACAAAGGAGGAACACTTGCTGAACCATAACAGGACTTTCCAACTGGCAACAGTTGAAATTATACAGTTCTAGAACACAGAATACAGCTACGGGATGCTATAAACCAACAGACACTTGAACCTAGTTGGGACATACCACATCTCTCTTTCTTAAAAACTTTCTACCCCAATACAAGGTTACAAAGCACAGAAAAACAGAACAAAACCAAACCAAGAAAACAAATAAATCAACATTAGAAATTAATATAACAGTGGAACTGAAATTGTGCTTATACAATAAATTGTCGTTCAATTTTACAAGCAGCTTGTGTTTTGGCCCAAAAGTCCTAAACTCCTGTACCCCACACAGGATTCACATGACATTGTAGCTTACTATGCTTACCACTACACTCAATCATCCCAATATTTTCATCTCAGCAACGTATTCCATGTTGCACCACAGCCCATTAAAAAGTTCACATTGTTCCTTGCTAACTCATCCACATACATATTTTTGCCATACTTCAACTTTCCTTCCTCACATTTGAGGATATTTTGATCTATACCACGTCCTCTGTCTTCAGCACCATTTTTCAAGCCCACTTAAGATAGTCATACTTCGCTTTCCTTTTCCTCTGTAACACCCTTACCGTGTTCTCCACATTTACTGCCACACCACTACCACACCGGTATACTCTCAATCAATCTGACCTCAACGCATCCTAAACTTGTCTCCCTTCCTTTGTCTTAAAAGGCAAATCCCACTCATGGGTTGTGGTGTATCCCTGTAAGTCCAAAACATGCATCTTAAGTCACCATGCTAAAAAATAACCACTCACCTAAGCCCACCTCACACTTCCACTCACCAACCTATTCACCCACTCTAACATACCATTACCTTACCAGTGTCACAAACTTTATCTAGCATGTTTGAAACCTAAGCCTTTCAGAAAAATGTGCACCTATCCTGAAATTAACTGTATACTTTTCTCTGAGCGCAATTTGCTGGGCACCCCTCACATGAAAATTCATCAGTTAATAACTCTACTATACTCTATGTATTGTGGGAACCTGGTAATACAAGGGATGGTCCCAGTAAATTAATTCCCATGTTCATCTGGACCCGCTTGGTTATCCCAAATTCCCGCAGTATCCCTAATTCCACCCTAAATTGGGTGCCACACCTCAGGCTTTTGCCTGATTGTATACACAGAGCACCATTACCCACTTTCAGTACAACATTTGTGTCCATGCTTGGCCACTAGTATATGTCTCATCACCTTTACATATTCAGTACCATCCCCATATGACCTTCATGTGTAATGTTCAACAGCCTAGACCTGATTCCATCAGGAGGTACCAACTTATCTCCCCTGAAAAGTAAGCCCTCATCAATGGACAATTCAGCTTCCAGTTTTTTATAGACCTAGAACCTGACTGGTAACACACATTCTCTTGGCCAGCCATTCTACAGTCTCCAAGGCTTTCCTCTACCCTTTCTCAGAGACACAATAGTCCAACCAGTCAGCACTAGCCAGGAGCTGTTCATAGTCATTCAACCAATTCTACTCTGCATTGTTTCCACTGTCCCCACACACATGTAACCTGGATAGACAACAAGCTTTCTTCTATGCTCAACCTCAAAATGGTACTCCAATAATTTTGCACATAACTTTGGTAAATGCACAGTAGCTTTGCTTAAGTGCATGTTGCTGCCACTCATACATGTCACTAACAGCTTAGTGTCTATTCTCAACCTTAATTTGGTACCTTACAAATATGTCTTGAACAAATAAATCGCACAAACACTCACCAGCATCTGTCTCTCTGTCACTGAGTACAAACATTCTGTAGCTTTTAGAGTCTATGAGGCAAAAGCTATGGTATGTGCCTTGTCATGCACTTTCTGTGATAGAAATGACCCTAGGTCAACGGTCACTAGCATCTACAGTGATACTAGCACCAAGTGCTGTTCCAGATGGTCTCAATATTAGAGCCTCAGCTAGAGAGTCTTTGTTCTTCTCGAAAGTAATGTCCGACCCTGTCCCCATGGGAACTTTCTTTCTTCTTTCTTAACAAATCAAGGGAAAGGTGCACTAAAGTTACAAAATGTTCAACAAAGTACTCAGCCATTCCTTTGAATAATAAGAGGTGTTCTCTGTTTGAAGATGCAGATGCATTGTCAATGGCTCTCAACAACTCTGGGTCAGGTGCATTGATCTTATCAGAAATCCAAGTATTCTACCTCACTCACACCCAAGAAGCACTTGTCTTTCCTAAGTCTTAGCCATTTGCACCTCATCCTAGGCAACACCTCCTCAAGCCATTTTGGAAGTTCCATGTCATTTCTCTCATACATTAATACATAATCTTGAAAAATGAACATATTCCAACACTTATGAGATCAACCCTTGAAAAACTGAAGTCCACGATGCTCAACCAGTTTGGTTAACAGTCAATCATGTTCAAAAATTGGAAAAGTGTGAGGATTTTTAAGGCTCCAGGCACATACTACTATGCATGAGAAGTGCTACCAATACATGGAAAAAGGCTGTTTTTAGCCTTTAGCTTTTAATGGGCAACACCACCAGGTGGCATTCTAAGGTTGCTTCTTTACCTCTCCCTTTGGAGATCACTCAGTGGAGCGAAAAGTGCCTCATTGAGCCTTGATGTGACAGGTGTGATTACAAATGTTGCAAATAGTCATACAGAGGGGATTACACATCACTTTGCACTTAACACTATGAAAGGCATGCTTTGCGACTGAGGAAAACACTGTTTACTGCATCACATATCGCAGGTACCAAAGCCATTACACACGGAAACACCCCTCACAATAGTCAGGGGGCCTCTACAATGTGATTTCAACTTCATGCACATATTATAACAGTTTGCATCCTGGTTTGGGTTAAAAAGGTTGGTTAAAACAAATGTACATTAAAAACTGCCACTTCATAAATAATCCCGGATCCCTCATATACCCCTGTGTAGAAATCATTGTCCAGAGATTTTCATTTTTGATTTGTGTTCTTTGATCATTAGAGAAGTAATTTAGCTTGGGTAGGCATTGCTGATCCGGGCCGAATTTCTCTAGAGGACATTTTTAAAAATGGTGGATGTGTTGCAGTGATGATGTAATATTTCAGGAACTATGAGACCTATATACTTCATATTGGTGTCAAAACTTTGGTTTTCGGGGTCAAGAAGTCTTTTAGAGACAGAAAATAACTCCTCAGAGCAACCCTTCTGCCATTTTCCAAAATGGTGGCTACAATAGAGGAAGAAGAGACATATATAGAAATTAAACAAATAATAATGTTTTTTAATCCTTTTATGTAGGCACCAAACAATGTTTATGATCTGAATACAAACAAAAAATAAAGTTGATCACTCCTGTTTTAGACACATTTTCATAGTTCATTTTGTTTATTTGTTTCAAAAATTGCTCATAGCACTTTTGCAGAATGTTGCAGAATGTTGAACCTTGGAGAAGAGAATGACAACAAGGACATCATTTTGTGGTACAGGTTTTATAAAGACATGTACGTGTAAGTTCTGTGGGTAGAGACTTTAGAAATTTTGTAGGTTTTAGCACACCATCAATATCTTACCAACCAAATTCACACAGATCTATCTGTACATAATGCATGAACCAAAACATTTACACATACATCACACAGTAGAACGCTCTTGTAATGTGTCCATGCATAGAATATGACGTCAGTGGAAGGACACTTAGCGGTACTGATTTCTTGAACTCATTGTACCAAAGATCCTTCAATGTATGACAGTCAGAACTCGTTTTCTACATACTCACAAGGTATTTTTCTACACCTTTAAAGTCACATTGTTCTTCTGTCTCAGCAAATCATTTTAGAAGCTTCACAGGTTCAGCAGTTAAAGCCCCAATCTTTGTTCCAACTTTACTCATAGTGTCATCAACCGTAAGAATATGTGCCTTGATAAAAGCACTAGGCATCTCTGGGTCAAGTTTCTTGTACAGAACATGAACCAGAATTAAGTCTCTTTTCTCGCCTGTTCCATAACCTATCCATAACTCTAACAATCCTTGAACTATGGATATTGCAACAAATCTAAGTAGCACAATAATAACATCTGTGTAATTTGACAGCACAGTGACTCGATTGGAGCCATTTCGAACAGCCCACTCAGCATGTGGCAAAACACGAAGGTCAGCTTCCTCCAATTTGCTGTTAACTTCATGAACATTATGGCCCGTACCTTTTGCATGTATCTCTGCAGGCACCAACTCCTCCCTGACAATCATTCCACTTACAATAATTTGAAATTCAGTGTTTACTGAAGCATCAGCAATGTTTTAGTGAGTTAACATCTCTAAGTTCATCTTGTTTGATGTTGACCAGAATTTATCAAGCGGCACAGGTATAAGAGTCGATATTTTGAGGCAGGCAAGGTTAAATGTTCCACTTGTAGACATTTGTCTGATTCTCTCACATTCTTTGACAGATAACTCAAGACAAGTGTCAAAGACAATGTGCAGTTCTTGCAAGGTGCACACTGACTGAAATCTATAGAACAGTCTGACCAACCTCTCCGATGTTTTCCATGGATGAAATCTTAACCATTCGCAATTGTGACATATAGGAGGTCATTACAACATTGGCGGTAAAAGCTGCTTACCACCGTGCAGAAGACCACCAACACACCGCCGCGGCCGCGGAATTCCGCCACAGCTATTATGACCCACAGCTCGGAATCTGCCAAAATTTAGACACCCACACAAGTCCGCCACACCAAAGGTCAGTGATAAACTGGCGATAACAAAACTGACACCGTCACGCCAACAGGAATTTGTCACCTCTCTGAAAACATTGCAAATAGAAAGGACTTCATGGTAAACTAGTTGCCATTGAGCAACATATTCACTTTTACATGTCTGAGCAATAATTAATTTCCTTGGAGCTTTTCTGTGATCTCTGGATCGTCTGTTCCAGTTTGACATCTGGAGCCACAGCATTGAGCTTTCCCTCTGTCTTTCACTGCAAAATGTCTTTGGATGAATCTTCTGTAGAGGAATGGTTTTTCTACCACTAGCTTCTTCACTCTTTCCAAATACCAGGACCCATATCTCAGGTAGTTTATGCAATCACATTTGTGAAACACAGTAATCAGTGACCCCATAGCCCTCACAAGCATCTCACAATAACATTCCCGATCAGCATGTACCAGGTTTTTCACTAGAGCTATCATATGTCAAACACTTCCCCAGTACTTGCAAAGTTCTGATTTTTCTTCCCATTCTTTGACAAACTCTACAAACTTGGTTTTCAGGTTTTCTAATTTTGAACTGAGTGTATTGAACATTGCCTGGCTCTGCATTATGTCTCTTGAATGAAGTGCACCCTGTGCTTTGTTCACTTTTGATATAGTATATGCAAAACCTAATTTGTCATTCTTGTTTCATAAAGCATTCCAACACAATGTTTCTATAGCCTCTGCTATGATGAGCATGCCTTGTAACGAAGGAACATAATAAGTCCCACTCAATACTGATTGGGCAGTTTTGCTTCCAATGATTTCAGCCTTAATAAATGTATTATCTATGCCACATCCACTGAGATAACTTCCTGGATATAGCAGCACAACTTTTGTCAAAAAATGGCTATCGTTGGATAAAGATCATCAAATTCTACTGGATTGCTCATAAAATTGTCAGCTACAATACAGAAAATACCTTCATCGTAGAAAATTAGCAGGATAGGCTCGTCTTCAAGCTGAGCACGCACATTTTTTACATTTTTTAGAGCTGTGTACACTGTTGCTTAGTTTGTGACGGGTGATGTTATTACTAGTAAAAACCCAACCTTCTTCAGTGAGACGGTGTTCTGGGAGATCAAGGCATGAATCCCAGACCACGGAGGAACTGGCTTTTCTTTATCCTTCAGTCCACACTAACTAAGCAATATGATAAATTCTGTTAAATCCGGTTTGTGGACCACAGCATCAGGTAGAAGAAGATCCATGTCCTCAGCCACTTTCAAACTTTCTGGTAGACTAGGACGTGTGGGCAAGGCAGGTGGGTTATAAGTTTGCAGCTTTGTTTGTTTATGCCTACCGCTGAAACAGCTTGTTTTCCAGCAGCTACTTCATTGGTACAGTCTTGAAAAAGAACAGTGGCAGTATCATGTGTGCTAGATGTTCCAGACAAATAAGAGCTGTCTTCAAAATCAAAATTATCAATAGCAGCAGTTGTAAATCCTTTCCTGGTAAAGTGACTTGGAAGTGGTGTGCTGTTGGGTTCACAAGATTTTACAGCATGAACTGCTAACAAGTTCGTGCCCTGTACTATGGCATTATAACTTGTTGATATACCAATCCTATTCACTGAAGTGATAGCTCTTTACTTTTGCACTTGTCATAGATTGCGTGGGCAGTCATCATGTGTAGCGGAGTTTTCTTTTTGCTGTGATGTAATTCATAAAACATGAATTGGAAAAGACAGTACATTTGCACATCATAAGCTTGACAGTTCATGGGATTGTCTTCCACTTCTTTGCTTATATCTTCAAAGCCATCATCAATGTTGTTGACTTCTGTTCTGAACTCACAAACTTTAGCTTGCAACAGTTTTGCTTTGCTGATATTAAACAATGATGTAAAAATATTTTAAGCCACAATCAGCCATTCTTGTTGACTCCCTTGATTTGCAGAGCTGTGGGGCATCACAAAATCTGTCATTAAGTCCAAAATCTAAATCTTTCAGGATGTTTCTTTAAAATGGTTCCTGCTGATTTTACTGCATCATGTGATCGTATTTTGGCAGCAAGAACTTCAGGAGTCAAATCAGCTGGGAACACTGTAAGTGGCGCCTTCTTTTTGTTACACTGTCAAACACTAACACTAATTCTGTCATTGTACATTCTCACCTTAATTTTATTATTATGGATCAATACAGTTTCGTCAATGGTGACCATTATTTCTCTGATCTCACTGAGTGTGGACTCGTATCCAGCTCGCAAGAGTGGTTTTAAAACTTCATTTGTTTTTTCAAAGAGTGCTGACTTAACTGAAGGCTGGTGCTTACGTTGCGGCTGGTAGTTCACTGTACATTTATATTTTCGAATGTATGCACACATGCAGTTCTGGTTGGCATAGAAATCTGCTGCAAATACATTCACCTCACTGTTTAGATCAGCTATTCAGCTGAAAACTTAACCTAGGAAGAAACTAGCTGCAGATAAAAACATGTTTACCCTTTGATACTCACATACTCTGTACTTTGTTCTTTCGTCAATCCCTTTGGCCTTTGTTCTGGCAGATAACACATTGAAGATCCTCTGCTTTTGGATCAGTTGCTGGAGTTAGATGAGGGGTAGTCATTGATCTAAGTGGAATGGCATTGGGTTTGGTTGCAATCACTTTCTCAGAAAATTCTGATTCTTGTTGCGATTCCCTGGTCTGTGCTATTTTTTGACAAGTTTTTACCAGGCTTTTTTTCCCCATGGTACACTACTTGTAGCACTTTGTTACAATGATAAAATATATGATCCTCTTCACCCATCAGTTTCAATCTTTTGTGAACTTCGTCTTGCTGTATTTCTGTAGCATCTCTAACTCTCTCCTGTCCAGCCACAGTTGATATTAGCTTTTCTTTTGGATTAGTTTAGCATATGACACATTTTTCTTTGTTGAAGGAGTTCTCAGATTTTGTAGTTAGCACCACTCTGTCAGGAGGTAAAGATCCTCTGCTACCACCTGCTCTGCTCATGTTTACGAATGTGAATCAACGGAAAACCTGAAACAAAAATAATATTAAAATAAATTACCAATATGATGGCAGGACTGGCCATACCGAGCATTGGGCATTTCCCAATGAGTCTGAAAGGGTGGGGGCTGTTTTTGTTACGGGGGCAGTTATGTAGCAGTGCAGCAGTTTTAAAAGCATTGCAGAGTTGCATACTTTTTATATCCAACAGTTTTCAGGCAACAATGAAAGTGCCAAGATAGCGTTGGTGATTAATACACCTGCTGGAAAGAGGTTGGAGTTTTGTCTAGTGGCAGTTTTGACTCATCTAAGGTAGCACAGAGGGTTATTACACCTGTTGCAAAGCACATGTACTGTGCAGATCACAGAACAGTATTTTATGTACAATGCTCAGTGGGATACTGCTTTTGTCACAGAGATCCTTTTGTTGCTTGCAGTTGATAAATTACAATCATAATCTAGCACAGTGAGCTATGAACTGCCATCACAAAGCTGTATGCACACTGCATGGTACAGGTTAGAAAGTTATGTTTTTTCCCCAGTCTTTGATTATCCTAGTTTTGCTATAAAGGGTTTGTTTGGGTAAAAATAAACCCTAACCACCGTGTTACATCTGAGTCCTGAGTTAATGCTTCCCCAGACCAAGCACTCTTAAAAATTGCCTACCAGTATAGATGACGTGAATCCTACAACTTATAGTCCCCTTTGTCTTAAGTAACTTTTTCTATACACTGATTTACACACATATGAATCATTGTCACTGCAAGTGTGTGATGCAAAGTGCTCTAACACCCTACGCTGGTAAGAGAGACTATAAAACAAATGAAACACATGTGAGAGATGGGCTATGGAGAGATGAGAGGTACTTTCAGAGGGTGATGGTGAGGGAATCACTGAAGAGCCCCAGTAAAGACTGTCATGTCCTGGTGCATTGTAAGGCCATAATTTACTATGCTTTAAAAACGAATACAATGTAATGTATAAGGAAAAAAGTACATATAATGAAAAACGTGTTGTAGAATGCACCGTTTTTGCCATTTTCCCCAAACTTTTCTGTGGTGGGGAGAACCTCCAAGTCCCATTGTAGTAGTCAAGCTTGCACGCTATGCACCCTATGGGGTCTGTTCTGACAAAATTTACCAGGGCTGCTTTGGGTTCCCAGTCTGGCCATGTTTGGTACCTTCAGGCCTTGGTTGAGAAGATTCCATCGCAGAGCCAGGTCTGGTGGTGTTTGTGAGTTGTGGTAAGCTGCAGAATGTAGGAGGGTAATTGATGTTTTCCTGCTCTTGTTTGAGTGTATAATGCTTTTTTTGGGTGTGGCGCGAGTTGTAGCCTGGAAGCTTAAACGCAGGCAGATGTACTAGCTTTGTGCTTTTCCTGACAAGTTTCTGTGTAAATTAACTGGAAGCATGTGGCTGACCTTTGGTTTCAAAGACACAATTCATGAAACAACTTCAGTTCAAAAACTATAACTCCGGCTTCATGACTTGACTCTGAGCAGCAGAAAGCCGTCGCTTCAGTAGCACCGACGATAAATCACCGCCGATCACACGTCCCCTGTTGAAAGCATGTCAAGCGTGAACTTCAACCTTAACTGCCTGGAAACCACCCGCACCCTTTAAAGATGTTTATGGGGGTCCAGTGGGGATTCTCTCCCCAGACAACAGCTGATTGTTAGAAGTGCAGGACTCACACAATACAGCACAGATTTAAGAGGCCCTAGCGCCATTCTAACGCCACATTAGGGTCACCTTTTTGATGCATGCATTGCACCACTTTATAACCCCTTGCGCCACATTATGCCTGCGCCAGGCATAATGTATGCAAGGGGGGGCATTCCGGCACTAGGGGGGGGCAAAAAAATGGCGCAAGGAAATCTAAAAGATTTCTTTGCATAATTTTTTTCTGGCATTTTTACCACCTGTTCAGAGCAGGCGTTAAAAGGAGGCTCCCTTGGTTTCAGTGTGCCTCTGGGTGCTTTACAGGATTAGAGTCAACATTTTTGACGTTAGTCCTGCAAAGCGCCGAACTAGCATAACAAATTATGATGCTAGTTCCCTAACTGCCGCCTTGGTGCGCTGTATTTTAAATACGGCGCACCCATGGTGGCGTTAGGGGGTCACTAAGGGGTGCATGAAAAGTGGCGCTGCACTATGTGTAGCGCCACTTTTCATAAATCTGCCCGTGTGTTTATAGTTCGCCTGCCAACGGCGTGAGATGTGTATTGATGTTGTGAGTGAATTGTTCAGCAATCTTGTGGGCGTCTGAGCACTAAACATGGTGCTGAAGGAAGGATGTGTAGTGAGGCCTTAGGTCCAGGGAATCAGAGTTGTTATTCTAGGTCATGGTGCCTGAACAAGTGATGCTGCCCTACTCTTCCTGCATCCGCATTAGAAACTTTATTCGGCTCAGCTCACCCTCGCTCTTGCCACATAAATAGTTCAATGAATGAATTAATTTGGTCAATTTTTGTTCCTAGGTAATATTAGTAAAACGAAGTGTTATCAGGTGCCTTAGCAGGTTGGTCCAGAGATTTGCCCAGGGTAGTGTTTGCTGGGCTGCTATCCTTTCTCAGTGTTTCTGTATCCCCATTCTAGTGCCTTTCTGTCCCTTTTTCTGGGTCCCCATCCCTGAGACCATGTCTTCCTGTGTTTGTGTACACGCCTCCCTGTCCGAGGCCATATTATCTTCTTATGCCTGTGTACAAGTCTTCCTGTCTGAGACCATATCATCTTATTCTATATACATGTCTCCCTGTTCCGGTGTCTCGGACTTAGGTTCAGTTATCATGGTTTCTTATCCTTGTGTACATGTCTCCCTGTCCGAGACCATGTCTTCTTGTCTTTCCGTACATGTCTGTCTGTCCAAGACCATGTCTTCCTATCCTTGTGTACGTGTCTCTGTCCAAGACCAAATTATCTTCTGATCCCTGTGCACAAGTCTTCCTGTGCAAGACCATATCATCTTACCCTGTGTACATGTTTCCCTGTTCTGGTGTCTGGCCTCAGATTCAGAGACATGTCTTCTTATCCTTGTGTACATGTCTCCTTTTTAGACAGTCTTGATATGCTATGGTCTGAGTGTCCATCTCCAAGAGCATGTCTTCTTAGCCTTGTAAACATGTCTCGTTCTCCTCCTGTCTGAGATCATGTTTTCCTATTCTTGTGCATGTCTCCCTGCCGAAGATCATGTTTTCTTATACTTGTGGAAATGTCTCCCATACATGTTATCTAGGCCTCCATTTCTGAGACCATGTCTTCTTATCCTTGTGTACATGTTTCTCTGTCCTGATGTCTGAGTCTCCAACTCCAAGTGCATGTTTTCTTATCCTTGTCTACATGTTTCTCTGTCCTGATGTCTGAGTCTCCAACTCCAAGTGCATGTCTTCTTATCCTTGTGTTCATGTTTCTCTGTCCCGATGTCTGGGTCTCCATCTCCAAGTGCATGTCTTCTTATCCTTGTGTACATGTTTCTCTGTTCTGATGTCTGGGTCTCCATCTCCAAGTGCATGTCTTCTTATCCTTGTGTTCATGTTTCTCTGTCCCGATGTCTGGGTCTCCATCTCCAAGTGCATGTCTTCTTATCCTTGTGTACATGTTTCTCTGTCCCGATGTCTGGGTCTCCATCTCCTGGTGCATGTCTTCTTATCCTTGTGTACATGTTTCTCTGTCCTGATGTCTGAGTCTCCAACTCCAAGTGCATGTCTTCTTATCCTTGTGTTCATGTTTCTCTGTCCCGATGTCTGGGTCTCCATCTCCAAGTGCATTTCTTCTTATCCTGGGGTACATGTCTCACTGTTAAGGTCTCTGGGCCACAGTCTCCAAGACAGTTGTCTTGTTATCATTGAGTACATGTCTCCCTTTTACAGAATCTGTGCCTCCATCTCTAAGACCATGTCTTCTTATCCTAGCGTACGTCTCCCTGTCAGAGACCATGTTGTCTTATCCTTGAGTACATGCCTCCCTGTCCAACACCATGTCTTCCTATTCTTGTGAACGTGTTTTCCTGTCTGAGATCATGTCTTCCTATCCTTCTGTGAATGCATACAGTATGCACTTCCCAATGGCCTGATGGTAATGGTGTTGAACCCCCAGGTTAGTCATAATGGCGCAATGGAGCTTTCCAAAGTGGTTTATAGTTCTTTTCACCTCACTTTCTCTTAGCCTTCTTCAGAGCTTCTCACTCTGGGTCTTCACTTGTGTGAATGTCTTTCCCCCCAGTATACTGGCATCTTTTCAACTATTTGTTCATCGCCTTTTTTGCTTTCAAAAGGGCTTTACAATCCAAGCACTGGACAGAATTAACAGTCATGCTGGAGAGCTGCAAGAGATTGCCTTGAGTGTGTGAGGTGCACGTTATACATGTCCAATTAGACATAAAGAGACAGAATGAGACACACCCGCTCATACTCAGCAGGTCTCTTGCTCTGACAATTCAATTGTTCCTTTGGGATCCTTTTTATCCATCCAGTTTGTCACTCTCCTTTGGGTGCTGATCAACCTTAAGCAGAAATTAATCACCTGTTAAGGGACCAGATTAATCACTTGGTGAAGCACACATACTGCCCAGGGATGAAAAGCTGTTGAGATTTATATCACAGAGTTTAATTAAATCAAAGCTCATTCTGGGCTGTTACGGACCTTTACAAAAGGTCATAGTGAGTCGCATAAAGTTCATTTTTTAACTAAATTCATCTTAAATGGATAAAATAATACGATGCATTTCATGTAAGATGATGGTCATGGATTCGATAATGTAACATACAAGGTGATATATAATCTTATTAATATGCAAATGACTTAGCGATAAATTGAGAGTGGAGTCATTCACACTAAGTTGGACAGTTCAGGTCAGATTTTCTTGTTAATCAACTGATTTCTAAGAATAACATATAATAACTATAATTCATTAATAACATAGAATAGCTATAATGAATTAAGGTTTCAGATTTGAAAAGAAGTAAGGGTGGGTTTCTGCTTAGACAGTGGTATTACATATTCCAACCCAGGATCCACATAAATAATATTGTTCATGTTGGCAGGGATATTCTGAAATCTAGTGGCAACAGGCTGGGCCTGCCAATAACGCCTGTCAAAAGCATCAATGTACATAGTATTTCCTTAATAGAGCAACAGATGACAAGCCAGTATTGAATCAGTGGACCATCATATGAATGGAAGTGTCCAGTTCAGTGTGACACCACTAGCCAATGAGATAGGGTGGTTTACACAATTTTTTAACTTTACCGAATATTATTAGGGACATAAGACAGATATAGTATGAGTTGCATAATGTTTTCCTGCTCTTGGGGCTCTATCTACCATTTCCCAAATCTTTACCCAAAGCTCAAAGATCTGGTTACATTTGAATGTTTTTCACATTTCATTTGAACTATATTTTTCTCAAGTATTAGGATTTTGTCTTAAAAGCACTAAAATACTAGCAGATTCCAGAGAGGATAACAACTGCTTACACATAGTGAAACAATTGATCAATAACTGGAGAGAATATACACACAATGGTGCCTCTGGAGATGTTGTGGTATTCACCTCTAGCTACCCTGGAGTATGCCACAAAGTCAAGCTTAGTACCTACTCACCAAACTTAGGAAGTGACCAAAAAGTACTAATGCTGACCAGATGATCAAGTTCACATTTGCCTCTGGAGTAGTTTGGCAGGTGGTCTTAACAAAAGAGACTAAGGGCCACATGTAGAAAGCTTTTTTCTTGTCGCAAATGGCCCGGTTCGCAGAATCAGGCCGTTTGCAATTAGAAAAAAGCATTTTGCGATGTACAGACCCTTTTTTACGATTCGGTAATCTATTTACCGAATCGCAAAAATGGTTTGCGTGTCGTAATTAGGAACAGGCGTTCCCTTCCTAATTGCGAGTCGCAGTGCAATGTAGGATTGTTTTGTGTCCGTGAATGCAGTCACAAAACAATCACAGTTAGCACCAATTTTAAATTGGTGCTAACCCATTCGTAAACGGGAAGGGGTCCCATGGGACCCCTTCTACTTTGTGAATGGTAGCAAAAAAATGAAAAGAAAACTTTTCATTTTTGTTTTTGAAATGCAGGCCGTTTTCCTTTAAGGAAAACAGGCTGCATTAAAAAAAAAAAAACTGCTTTATTTAAAAGCAGTCACAGACATGGTGGTCTGCTGTCTCCAGCAGGCCACCATCCCTGTGAGAGTTCCCATTCCCAATGGGGTCACAAATTGCGACCTACCTCATGAATATTAATGAGGTAGGCTATTTGCGACCCCCATTGGGAATCGCAAACAATGTAAAGTACACTGTTGTACATATGGTTTTGCGGCCCCCAATGTGTGACTCGCAAATGAGTCACAAATTGCAAGTCGCAAAACAATGGGTAGTACATCTGGCACTAAGTGAACAGAAAGAGAAGAAAAAACATCAAGAGACTAGTACAGCACCTATGGAGAGCCCAGCCTAAAGCCAGTTTCATCCGCTATCACGTATGATGGAGGTCATCCTGGTGCCCTTCCCACAGCCTGAAACTCCAAACTCCTGTAGAATCCTACTCAGCATCAGTGAGAAGGTCCACTCTGGTATGAGTGTAATCAAAGAGGAGGATAGTTTTGTACAGTTCAATCAAGATCATGGTCTGAACCCACTTGCTGAAGGCCACCACCACATGATATTAAGGCATTTCAGTTGACAACATTGCAACATTACAGCAACTATAGCCATCACTAATACTTACAATTAATTGCACTCAACATTGTACTCATCTGTGCACAGTTGTAATACTGAGCATTGCTTTGAACACTTGCTATGGACTATATGCTGCCCATTCACAATCAGGGGCGACGTGTCACAATACTCACAGGTTACACCTCAAGCTACACATCAGGGGCTTTTTGACCAAATATGGTACACTGTCCCTGTCTGTGGCTTGTGCACTTTCTTTAGGAGTGCTCTGTGTGAACCCTGACCATGAGTTATTCAATGCTAATTTGGAGCTTGGGCTCTGGAACAAATGTGGATGAACTCTAGGCAGGACTTGGCTGTTTGGTTGGCTTCTCTACGACCTGGCTTGGCTGCAAACTGAGTTTTGGACAGATAGCTGTGCCAGGAAATAGGCAGGCCTGGTCACTGGCCTGCGAGTAGGGGTGTGCGAAATTAATGTAATTTGATTTTGCATAATTATACGAAATCTCCGAACAATTACACAAAATTACATGTAATTATGTGCAATGGAAATCCATCGTTTAGCATTAGACTTTAATGCAAAATGAGCCCTTGTTTCAAATTGTCATGGAAAAACTCATAATGTGCTAAAAGAAAGTCCAAAATAAAAAAAAGCACCATGGACAACAGCTGCTTATTGAAATTCTTTTTCTTTATTTGTTAACCTGAAGTGCCCAGTTCTTCAATCTGTTCAGTTTAAACATTTACAGTGACATAAATTAAGTTAGTGAAAAGTCACAGATATGTGAATGGTGACAGCAGTGAACTGCCTGTTCACAGTTCTTTATTGGACTTCCACCGAAAAAGGAGCAGTTGCCTGAAATAAAATTGCTAAGAATTGCACATGAGCGGGGGCTTGGAAGAGATACCTTGAGCAGAGATGCAGAGCTAACCACACCTAGTGCTTTAGGGCTGCATTGCAGGAGGAAAGTGGATGACCAAAGCGATCATCATAAAAAGGAAGGATAGTCATGGAATCGGGTAGATCAGTGCCTAATCTGTAGAAGAATAAGTGTAGGTACCCAAAGCTCTGACCAGAAGCCGGCAGCCGGCACTATTACATGTCGGCATTCCAAAAAACAAGGCTTTGAGTCTAGAATCCACCTTATGATGTTTTAATCGATTACCAGATACTCTCTGCCCCTTTATCTCATTCCTGCAGGTTGCCGCTTTCTCCCTTTGTGATGATATTTCCATCTTTCTCTTTTTTTCCCCCTTTGTGTGTTTTCCCCTCTCTTGCTCTTGGAAAATGTTTGATGAGAAAAAATAAGTGCTGGCCCCAAAAAATAAGTGTAGATGGGTCCCACCGGCAACCACCAGCTCAAATTAAGCACTGGGGTAGATCAAGGAAACATGAGGGGGGGGAAAGGAAATCAACAGGTTCTGAGAAATGACAGAAAAAGAGGTGAGGTTCAAAGAGATTTTAGTCGAATAGTAAAGGGTGGAAGAAGGATTAAAAATCGAGTAAAGGTAAAAAGAAGAATGTGGGGATCAGAAATGCAGTTAGATGGATCCAGTTTGAAAATGTCTCTTGAAAAGATGCCATCTAAAGTCACCATGAGAAATCTAGCTGATTTGGGTCGGGCATTTACCACACTTGGTAAATACCATTGCCCTTGTGTGAGGTATTTTCCATGTGTGGGAAATATATTGTATTCAGAGTTGTCAACACAAAAGTGAGCCATATCAAGCGGAAACAACTTTTAACACACCAAATTCCATATCTTTTGCCTTTTTTCCAAGCTTTTTCTCCCAATAAATTCCAGCAGGTTATTTTTTTTAATAAAGTGGGCAGACGGATGCAGAAGGGTGCTAGTCTGTGAGCGTGGACTTCATTACTGCAGTTTGTGGTTGTTGCTTTACCACTTAACCCCTTCACTGCTAAGCCTTTACCCCCTCCTGTGCCAGGCCTTTTTTTGGCTATTTGGGGCAATCCACGCTTAGGCCTTTTTTACTTTTTGTTCACAAAAGCTACCCATGCCAAATGTGCCAACATCCTAGGGATTCTAGAGTTTGTGGGTTCTCCTGGAGGAGACCAAGAAATTAGGCAAAATAGCTAAAAACAGCTAAAATGTATCTTTAAAAAATTGGAAAAAGGGCTGCAGAATAAATCTTGTAGTTTTTTCCCTAAAAATGGCATCAACAAATGGGTTTGCAGTGCTAAAATCACCATCTTCCCGGCTTTCAGGAACAGGCAGACTTGAAGCAGAAAACCACATTTTTCAACACAATTTTGGCATTTGACTGGGACATACCCCATTTTTACTATTTTTCGTGCTTTAAGCCTCCTTTCAGTTAGTGACAGAAATGGGTGTGAAATCAATGATGGGTCCCGGACAGCTAAACATTTCTGAAAAGTAGACAACATTCTGAATTCAGCATGTGGTAATTTGTGTAGATCCTTCAACTTTTTTCTACAGGAAGTAACAGCTAAAATAAAAAAATATTGAAATTGATGTGAAAAAAGAGCCATTTCTGGCCACGTCTTCTTCTATAACTTTTTCCAAATATGGCAGATTTCTCAAAGCAATTTATTGTTATGTCTGCTGGACTCTTCTGGTTGTAGGGATATATAGGGCTTGTAGGTTCATCAAGAACCCTAGGTACCCAGAGCCAATAAAGGAGCTGCACCTTGCAATGGGTTTTCATTCTAAACCGGGTATACAGCAATTCATTTGGTGAAATATAAAGAGTGGAAAATAGGTATCAAGGAAACCTTTGTATTTCCAAATTGGGCACAGGATAAGGTGTTGAGAAGCAGTGGTTATTTGCACATTCCTGAATTCTGGGGTCCTCACACTAGCATGTGAATTACAGGGCATTTCTCAAATAGACATCTTTTTTACACACTGTCTTACATTTGGAAGGAAAAACTGTAGAGAAAGATAAGGGGCAATAACACTTGTTCTTCTATTCTGTGTTCCCCCAAGTCTCCCAATAAAAATGGTACCTCACTTGTGTGGGTAGGCGTAATGCCCGCGACAGGAAACACAACATGGACACATCACATTTTTACATTGAAATCTGATGTGTTTTTTGGAAAGTGCCTAGCTGTGGATTTCGGCCTCTAGCTCAGCCGGAACCTAGGGAAACCTACCAAACCTGGCATTTTTTAAAAACTAAACACCTAGGGATGGTGTGACATGTGGGGCTCTCACCAGGTTCTGTTACCCAGAATCCTTTGCAAACCTAAAAATTTGCCAAAAAACACTTTTTTCTCACATTTCGGTGATAGAAAGTTCTAGAATCTGAGAGGAGCCACAAATTTCCTTCCACCCAGCATTCCCTCAAGTCTCCGAATAAAAATGGTACCTCACTTGTGTTGGTAGGATTAGTGCCCGCGAGAGGAAATGCCCCAAAACGCAACATGGACACATCAAGTTTTTTCATTGACAACTGACGAGTTTTTTGGAAAGTGCCAAGATGTGGATTTTGACCTCTAGCTCTGCTGGCACCTAGAACAACCTACCAAACCTGTGCATTTTTTAAAACTAGACACCTAAGGGAACCCAAGATGGGGTAACTTGTGGCGCTCTCACCAGGTTCTGTTACCCAGAATCCTTGGCAAACCTCAAAATCTGGCCAAAAAAAACACTTTTTCCTCACATTTCGGTGATAGAAAGTTCTGGAATTTGAGAGGAGCCACAAATGTCCTTCCAACCAGCATTTTCTCAAGTCTCCTGATAAAAATGGTACCTCACTTGTGTGGGTAGGCCTAGTGCCAGCGACAGGAAATTCCCCAAAACACAACATGGACACATCACACTTTCCCAGAGAAAACGGACCTGTTTTTTGTAAAGTGCCTAGCTGCGGATTATGGCCTCTAGCTCGTCGGGCACCTAGGAAACCCTAGAATACCTGGACCTTTCTGAAAACTAGACACATAGGGGAACTCAGGATGGGGTAACTTGTGGCGCTCTCAGCAGGTTCTGTTACCCAGAATCTTTAGCAAACCTCAACATTTGGAAAATAAAACACTTTTTCCTCACATTTTGGTGCTACAAAGTTCTGGAATCTGAAGGAAGCCACAAATGTACATCCACCCAGCATTCCCCCAGGTCTCCCGATAAAAATGGTACCTCACTTGTGTGGGTAGACCTAGTGCCCGCGACAGGAAATGCCCCAAAACGCAACATGGACACATCAAGTTTTTTCATTGACAACTGACATCAAAATGATCAAATACAAAACTACCTATTTTTGCGGGGGCACCTGCGTTTTTGGTCCTGGGCTCAGCAGCCATCTAGGGAAACCTACCAAAGCTAGACATTTCTGAAAACTAGACACCCGAGAGAGTCCAGAGGGGTATGACTTGCGTGGACCCCCCAGTGTTTTCTTACCCAGAATCCCCAGCAAACCTCACATTTAGCTAAAAAATCTAATTTTTCCCACATTTCTGTGTGGGATCACCACACCGGCCCAAATTTCCTATCACCCAACGTTCCCCTCAGTCTCCCAATAAAAATTATACCTCACTTGTGTAGGTGGGCCAAGTGCCTGTGACAGGGAAGAGCCAAAAACCTGTTGAAATTGAGGGGGGGCCAAACGGGAACTAAAGCGGGTCCAAAAGGGCAGTTTGAGAAAAAAACATTTTTAGGCTGACAAGTGGGGTAGAATTGTTATTGGTATAGATGTGACAATGCTGGCTGGTAGGAATTTTGTGGATTCCTGCAGATTCCGGAAGGTTCCATCACAAAAATGTGGGGGAAATGTGTGATTTCAAGCAAAGTTGGAGGTTTGCAGGGCATTGTGAGTAAGAAAATGGTGCGGAGTGCATGTGAAGCACACCACTCTGCACTCATCCAGATGTTTAGTTTTCTCTGCCTGCGAAGAGCTGTCCCAGTCATCTGATACACACAGACAGCTTTATGACCGCCTGGAGAGATGTGTGAACGACTTCCAGGCTCAGGAAAAAAGGCAGTGCCACAGAATGCCACAGCAGGAAAAATGGCAGTGCCTCTGCCAGGATGGCCACTCAGGGGTTTAGCCCAGAGGTGACCTTCCAAGGAAAAGCCACATTTAATGGTCTGCCAAGCTAAGCATCCCTGAGCAGGATGCATTTTGTTGCTGTAGGCAGCATGGAAACAGGGCCAGAGAGGGGAAACTCACCCCAAACCGGTTTTACCATAGGCTTGTAGCCCTCAGGTAGCCACATCCCCAGGGTGACTGAGGAAGGGTCGTGCCATCTTGGAAGGGGCAAGAATGTGGCATTCTGGGATAGCCAGATGCCACATGTGACAGGAACGTTGTGACTAGGTAGGAGGGGACCAAGTAGCCCACTACCTAGTGACCCAGTGGTCCCGTAAGGGCACTTTCCTGGGATATGGCACCCCTGGCACCCTGACTTTCAGATCATGCTGGAACCAGAAAGAGGACTGAAGATGGACTACCAGCTGCCCTTGGACCCACACAAAGAAAGGTTGCACTCTGGGAAAGACTGCACCTGCTGCAGTTTGGGCTAGCAAAGACTGGACTGTGCCTGAAGCTCCTGAAAAGTTGATGTCGGGGAAAAGTTGATTCCTCACATCCTACAACAGCAGAGACTCCAAGGATCATTTGACTGATCTCCTGGAACCAGATCCAGGGACACAAGAACTGAAGTTGCCCAGGTCACAAAGTTAGTAGCCACTGAAGAGGTTTTGCCGCTACTAGTCGCTGGGCACCCAAGAGGGCAAAACCGGGATAGTCAAAACCTGCACCTGAGCCTGCTGACCCCAGGAGTGCTATCCAGGACTGCATTCATCCTACCCAAGGAACACCAGCCTCCACCAACGGATTTTACTCCAACCCTAGTGTAGACTGACCAGTAGCCCAGCATTGGTTGGTTGGCTACTGTAACGTAAAGGACTTTGAGGGACTATGAGCTCTGTGGTCAACCCCACCCCACTTAACTCATGGATTGAGGAATCACCACAAAGGCATCCCAATCAACCGCACCACAACCCGGAGCATCTCTTAAGTATCTTTTTGCCTATATCCCTCAACATCAGGATCACTCCATTGATGTCTATAGCGGTCACCCTGTAAAGTTTGGATCTTGCTAAAAAATGTCCTGGTAGCCAGGTAATGGTCTAAAGTATATTTTCTGTCCCCCTAGACCTCTGTTCTGCCGGACTTAGTCACCTAACTCGGGCCAGAGCTGTCAAACTAACCTTTACACACTTTTCGAAAGTTTCCAAACTTTTTGTTGGCCAATGCTTGTTTGAGGTTGATATCAACTTTATAAAGTGTTTTTAAAATATGTATCTCCGAAATCCTCTGGTTGTTTTTGATGTTTGAGGTGTCTAAAAAATGTATAAAGATCTTGTCTATTTGTATAAATTGGTGTGTTTCTTACTTGTCGTGTGACTTTCTTAGTCTGTTGTTTGGTGCTGATAAATGGTTTACACATTGTTTGTCCGCTAAACCTTACTACTCACAGCCACAGCCACCCAGGGTTGAGCTTAAGTTTAAGTAAACATACCTGACTGATTCCAAGATGGTATTTACGAGTGTACTGCACGATAAGGCCCCCCGAAGCATATCATATAGTACACCCAAGTCCTCAACATATTTAACTACTCCAGTACTTACCTCAGGGAAGGTGCTGGACAGTGACTGTGGGGCAAAATTACTAATGACACTTCTAATAATATTTACCTCTTTTTTTCTTATTTAAGCCAATACACCTAATTGCAGAGCCACTGCAGTGTGAAAAGTGAATTCATTTAAAAAAGAAACACTAGAAATTGAACAACAATCTTGAGAAGTAGATCAGCAATTTAGACATAAGTAAATTAAAAGTACATAGCAAACACAAATACTTCTCAGTGAAAAAATAAAAATAAACGATCCTTAAACTTGTTCTTTCTAACTTTAACCAAATATCAAACAAACAAAAAAAACAGGAACTTCAAAAACAGTCCCCAACCAAGAAATCCAACAGATGACTCCTTAAACTGAAAAGGTACAACCATTCTTCAGGTAAAAATCGTCACAATACATTTTACTTGATATAACTGAAAACTTTTTTATTTAAGCAGACAAGGGGAACAAACAATTAAACTTCTAATTTCGACAGGGCATCTAAACACTTTTTTCTCTCCATGGAGTACAAAAAATAACAATACATTTTTTTCTTCTTAACAGCAAAAAAAACAAAGGACAAAAGTACAACACGGTAGTTTAACAATGCATTCATATAATCTTTTCTTTTTGTTAATTTTTTACAGCACCATCAATAATGGATTCAGCTCGGAAAGTAGGCTACATCCATTCTAGGTGTGGCAATAGGCTTCTACAGTATGATGGCTACATTTACTGCAAGGAATCCTTAATTGAGCCCAGGACTCATTGGAGGTGTCGTTGTATTCTGTATTATTTGTTAGTGTTTATGTAATGTTTAGACTTTTATAATGTAGGATTTATGCTTAATAGTTTGTCTACGCTGTAAGCTCTCGTGGAGGGATTATTGATGTTCTGTTTTGGAATGTGGGGCACGGAGACGAGCGGCAACCGAAAAGGACGGTTGGGAAGTGTGTGAGCTCTGGGGTGACTATTTTGACTTTAACACGTATAGAAATAAATGTCTACTTACTTTAACCAACAGTTGCCTTCAGCTCACTTAAGGTGTGTGAGTATTTCTCATCCCATTGCAAAGGCAGAGGTTACTGTGGATGACACTGTGGAAAGGACCACAGACCATAACCACTCTGTCTTCACAATGGAGATAGAAGTAAGAGAAAATATACAACAAACAAAATTACTAGCAGCCACTTTCAAAGAACCCTGTGCCTCGGTTTTGAGGAAGGTAGCATAGAACATCCCCAAGCACGCTGCTAGCAGTTTGCCCACAATATTCAACTTGAGAAGAATGGTCCAGAGAACAAAACAGGTGAACGATCCACAAAGAATAACCCCACAATCCTACTCTGATATTAACATATCTCCCTGAACTCACAGTAACTGTTACTAATGAATTTTGTCTACCACACGTCAATGAAAACACCCTCAAATGTTTAGTAATCTTTAGTACAATGCATAATTTGGTAACCCTGGAGAATACTGAAATGTGGATGATGGATGGAACTTTTGTCAGGACCCCATATGTTCACCCAAATGTACATCATTCATGGCAATATTATCAACACCCCAATCACCTTAGTGTACAGCTTACTCCCTGACAAGCAATCCGCAGCCTACACTGAATTTATATTGGTAATAAAATCGAAAACAGTTAACAAAAGTCCTAGGAAGATAATCTTTGGCTGTGAATTACAGATGATAAATACAATTGCTAATATTTACTGTGACACAAAACTCAAGAATATTATTTTCACTTTTCCCAGGCATATTGGAGATTTTTTCTTTTTAAATCCTTAGCTGAGTATTACATCAAAAAGTAAACTGCAATATTTCTTTTTTAAACTAACAGGCTTTGTGTTTTGTACCTCTTGAGCGTGTGGATGACTTCTACACATCAATTATACAATCAGAATACTTTACTCAAAATGAAGAAAAATTGACACAAAGCCTAAATTATTTCAAAGATACATGGATTGGCCATCTAAGCAGGCCCGTCACAGGAGGAGGCCACTGAATGGTGGCACTTTTACTCGACCTGCTTAGAGGAAGGTGCACTGATGCTCTGTGCTCACTGCCCTACTTACAGTACAAACTGGACACTGGGCATAGTGATCAATATTCATATCCATTAGACCTACCATTAAAGATATGTAAGTAAGCTTTTCTTTCCAGACATGCCAGAGATGAGCTGATAATGTCACCCTTCGTAACAGATGTTCCCAACCCCTTTTTTTGATTCTTGACTGCTCCCACACTTATCTCCTTGGCCCACCTTTGCTTCTTCAAAGGCAGTCCCAGATCCATAATGGTCCAAACGCTTACTGAGCACTTTGCTGGAAAGCATTTGTATTGTTTGGTGAATACTTGAGCGAGTCAGGAATTTTTCACAGCTAGGACAATGGTTCCCTCTTCTGGGTGACTGTGGAACTGCAACAAGATCGGTAAATTCTGTAGGGAGAATAAAACGAAAACATTAACCTGCGCCTAATTTTTGTTTTTGATCCCCATAATTTGTCGCTATGTTCGTAACTGGGAGGCATTCTAAACCATTGACAAATATGCTATGAGGCGGTTTACCGCCATGTAAATGTTCATTTCCTCTGTCTTGCGTTTCTTCACCGCTGTGCATGCAGGTTCACAATTTATTTTGCCCTTAATGTATGCATTGACAATATTGACGGCGAAACTAGTCAATCGTTTTCCAGCGTAAATAGTTTCAGTTAAAGTATGTTATTAATGATAGCACAGCCCAGAAGCTTATACACTGCAAGTTTCAGCAACGTTTCAAGCAGTGGCGCGTAAAGAAGAAGAAAATATGTACCTCCCAATAGCTTAAAAATCAAGGCCGGCTTTAGCGCTGGTGGTGCCCTGAGCCACAATATTTTTTGATGCCCAACCCCCATATGACTTACTCCTCGGGTTCCCTCACTACCACCCTGCAAAATCGCCCCTCATCTCTCCGTAGTCCTTCTCTCAAATCATTTGTTTTAAAGCGCTGGTAAAGGCTGGCTTTATTAATCCACTCAGCTATCCTCATAAAATATAGATCTGGTCTTTGCAGCAGGCACTTTATGGCAAAACTGTCACTAGGCAAAACTTAATCTCGCTTTGTAAGCAAGAACATACATCATAAGGGTTATCCTGACAGTTTTATTGCTGCCTGAAAGCTGGACCACAAGCAACTCTGCTGCAGGTGCTTTTAAATCCTATGTTATTGCTGAACCAGCACCGCCTCTAATGTCAGTGTCCCCCTCCAGGTCAGCAGCGGCCAGTGAGCCGCCCTGTTAAAAATGGACTATGATTTCTTACCTTCCAGCGCAGTCATGAATCCTTACACGTTCACCCATCCCCTCGGATTTCCATTGTTTCTTCTTTTGTCCCCTCTTACGCTCTCCTGCACCCCTGTTCCATCTCCTGTTCCCTCTTTTCATCTCCTGCTCCGTTCTTACATCTCCGCTCCTTTCTTTTATCTCCTGCTACTTCCTTCGTTCTCCTGCTTCCTCCTTCCATCTTTTGCTCCCTGTTATCTCCTCTGCTCCCTCCTCTCCATTTTATCACCTCCTGCCCCCTCCTTTGTTTTATCGCTCCCTCCTCCTATTCCCAGCTCCCTCCTTTCATCTCCTTCTCCTCCTTTCATCTCCTGCTCACTCCTTCCATCTCCCTGCTTCCAAGTCCTGTTCCCTCTTTGCATCCCCATGGTCCCTCTTGTTATTTCCTGCTCGCTCTTTGCATCCCCATGCTCCCTCTTGTTACTTCCTGCTCCTTTTTATTTCGTGCCTCTTCCTTTAATCTCTTGCTCCCTCCCTGTTCCCTCCTTTCCTCTCTTGCTCCCTCACTCCCTGCCCCCTCCTTTCATCTCTTGCTCCTCCCTGCTCCCTCCTTTCCTCTCTTGCTCCATCCCTGCCCCCTCCTTTCATTTCTTGCTCTCTCCCTGCTCCCTCCTTTAATCTCTTGCTCCCTCCCTGCTCCCTCCTTTCATCTCTTGCTCCCTCCCTGCCTCCTCATTTCATCTCTTGCTCCCTCCCTGCTCCCTCCTTTCATCTCTTGCTCCTTCCTTCCTTTTCCTGCTTTCTTCTTCCATCCCCTGTTCTCTCCTTTCAACCCCTGCTCCTTCCTTCATTTGCTCTCTTGCTCCTTCCATCCATCCCCTGCTCTCTTCTTCCACTCTGTGCTCCCATCTTCCATCTTCCATCTCCCGCTCATCCTTTCATTTTCTGCCCATAATTTGCTACATTTTTACTTTTCACAAAAAAATGTTGCTTCTATCTAAAGTGAATGAAAATAATACACCCAGAGAAAGAACACATCATTTGCAAATGTTGCTTAGTATTTTTTAAAAAAAACTTTGCTGCATAATTTGGTTTCCCGTGCTATGCTACTCTAGACAATAATAAAGCATTACAGAGTGGGTTGGAAACTGTCACTACGCTGATGAAATACACATTTAGCAGGGAACCGTGAAATATATTCCATATTTCATGATTCACTGAGAAATATGGGTTTATATGTCACTGTATTTTGTGCAATAAACACGCCTCAACATATCATTAATATATATTACTCTCTCCTCATTTTTTATTTCTAAAATTGGTTTCCATGAAGTGGTAAACGCCATTCATCTTAACAGTTTAGGTAAAATTGTTTCTCGGTAATGGTGATCTATGAAATTGTTTTTCAATGACGTCACATACAACCCTCCTGCTCCCACCTTCCATTTCCTGAACCCGCCTTTGCTTTTATGGTCCCTTCTTCAATGTCCTGCTTCATCTTGCCTTTCCACAATGCACAAACTCTCCTTGTTTTCATTCCATTGACTAAAATCCCTCTTCCTTACCCGACCCATTACCTTATTCCATTCTTTGTTTTCTCCATCACTAACCTTTTCATCCTTTATTTGTCCTAAGGCACCTTTAGGCAGACTTGGGATGGCATAGAGCTCTGTGCAAGCACCGACTTAACATCATGTAATAAACCACATTGTCATGTATGAAATAGTTGGCGCTAGATCAGCCTCTCGTGGCCTTCTAACCTGGAGCCAGGAAAATCTCCAGAACCAGAATGCACGTGTAACATAGTAGAGATGAAAAAACAAAGCCAACGTGACACAATAGGGCGCTTTCTGACGTCACACAGCAAGGATACTCGAGTAGATTCTCCATCTGTTGCAGGTTTAAAATGAAATCCACGCAGTGTGTAGCAGCTGGAGCAGAAGGTCTGAAAGTGACAGCTTCATTCTAAAGTAGCTCTGACCAAAGCCTAGATCTGGTGCTGTGAACTTCGATCTTTTCAAAGTCAGCAGTTTCAGACTGGAAATATTGATTTACACCGCAACCTTATTGATTGTAGACCGATGCACTGAAATAGGATTGAGCAAATATTTTTCTTCTTTCAAGGAACGTGGCAGTGAAACAGCTGCAGTGTCACTCAGGACTGAAGCAGCTGCGGGCGCTGAATTTTGCTTGTTGTTCAGGGAAACCAAGGAAAAAGGCACCGCATTTTGCTTCGAGGCATGACATTACACGAACATTTTGGCATTTTGAAGTTTTCCACAAAAACATTCACGAGGTACCCCCAATATGACGAACTGTGAAACAAGTTGGATTGTTTCGCGAAACATTCGACAAAACAGTTCAAAGTGCGAAATTCCTTTGTGGTGGATTTTACGCACTACTTGCTTAGACGGAATGTTTCACTCAACACTACGCCTAGGCACCAGCCGGATGCAGTCATCTTTTTGTTACGAGTCTAAGATAAATGTGACTCAATGACCCAAGGACTGCAGATTAAGAACTTGTCTCTAGTAAAGCTAACATCACTTATAACCATCCCCTGAAGGAGTCAGGCTGCCCCAGGAGCAAGGCCTCGCCAGCCGGTAGTACTTCCTGCATTGTGTGATATATCAAGGATGCATGGCCTGTTTTACTCACAGTTACCAACAGTGGCTGGTTTTATGTGCTTGTAACAAAAATGTGGATTAGGGAACAGTTAAATAATGTAATTTATCATTTAAAGAGTGAAACAGCCGAGTGAGTTGGTTTCATGGCAGGAATGTTTTTTTATCAGCAATAAGAGCTGGGCCCATGGGTGTTAATTAGGGGTAAACAGAGGTAGCAGTTGTTATGTCTGATTTTCTCTTTGGTGCCCCTGGCACTGACTCGTTACCCTTGGTGTGAGAGGCCATGAACACAGGGGGAGGATCTGAAAGTAATCAGAGGTGTAAGAGCCTTGTTTACCCTCTAGTTTCTAGCTGTTGCAATTCTGCCACTGATCTGTAGCAAAGAGATTGCTGGTAGTGCAAAGGGTCAGCCCTATAATGTTATGAAGGGTCAAAGTGGTATGTGTGGTCATGTCTCCTATCCCTGGCATTTTGGTGAATCAACATCGGTATTCCTATTCTTAAAGCTTTATTCTGTAAGTCTCCGCATAGCAGCTTCTCATTGTGGAGATTCCGCCAGGAGTCCAGGGCCTCTGCCACAACTGCGGAGGCTCCTCGTGAATCAGACCCAGTGTTTCTCTATGCTCTAGTTGTCAAGCTCCCGGGAGAGAATGAAGGCAAAACAACCTGACAAAATGCAGAATAAAAAAAAAATGCATTACCTTCCCAGAGCCCTGGAGCGTTGTATTCTCCGGCGTTGTGCAGACATAGAGGTGCCAGTAGGGAGTGGATACATATGTCACCCAGTGCTGGACTGGAAACCAGAAATCTGCCCTGATAAAAATGTTCACACCAGCCCCCCCCTTGCAGAAGCCCACAACTAGAATAGGTTTACGAGGGCATTATTAGATTATGGTAGCCTTATATGCTCTGAAAGCAGCCCTTAGCCTGCAGCCCACCAGGGAAATGCAGTCCAGCCTTGATGCCACCTTCCTAGTACATGGGCCCCACTCTCCCACAGCTGTGATTACCATCTTGAGAAATAGAGCCTGGTTCGCTCTACGATTGCCCTAAAAATGATTTTGAGTCTCGGTCACTGCTTAATTTGTGCCAGTGGTTTCTGGTGCTCGGCACTGGCACTTAATTGCCAACACTGCACTTTTGACAATTTGACACATGGTGGCACTGTTTATTTTATTTAGAGATGAGCACAACAACAGTTGCTTATTAGTTCATCAGATGACCAATACCTGCCATTCAAGCCATTCTTCTAGCCCTGGGGGCCTGCAATAGTCTGAAGTGCCACATTAGTAGGAGTGTGATGTTAGTAGGCGTGTTTGCACTGTCATCTGCAGCGCTGGCCCGGGCAGTGGGTGGTGCAAGCTGCAATGGCCTGCTGATGAGGGCTCATCATTTTCTTACAAATTAAGCACTGTTCTCCATGGGTCAGGCACACAAGCAGATGCCAGGCCGCCACACTGAGCTTGTCTCAGGCTTCTCGGTCCATGATTCAGTCCTCCAGCTCCCTTTTCTTTATAACGCTGAAGCACGTGATGCCTTTTGTGATGAGTTTGAGCAGAACGAGGC
The DNA here is from genome assembly GCF_031143425.1 of Pleurodeles waltl. NCBI lineage: Eukaryota > Metazoa > Chordata > Amphibia > Caudata > Salamandridae > Pleurodeles > Pleurodeles waltl. Next base: position 960,332,909 of record NC_090443.1, read on the forward strand.
ACTGAAGTGTTCAGGAGTTGAGAATGTGATCATTTTCTGTAACCCAATTTGCATGCCTAGTAAAGAATGGTTGCATGATTTTTGGTCGTTTACGGGGACGCACAAATGTCTCTGGATTGGTCTTGTGGTAGCTTTCCTGCTGCACAAGTATGTATGTGTGACATCCGTGAAATGACTTTACTAGCATCTTTCTCAGTAGTACCTGAAAAGTTGGTGGACTCTGCTTGACCGGTTTCTGACAAATATTATCTTCCTCATTACCCATCTACCCCCTGTGCCCTAGACTCTCGAGCTATTCTCATGCTTGCTGCAATCGCTTTGAAGCAGCTTGCTTGTGCCACACAGCGTTACAAATAAATATTCGCATCACATTTTGGTTCTATATAATCAGGGGCAGATTCTTTGCAATGACAAAGGAGTGTTACTCTACTGCCTGAGCCAGCAGCTGAAAAATAAAACAATATATTACTATTGTTTTCTTTTTCAGCCCAGCAGGGAGGGGCGAGCATGGATCGTGGGAGGGGGGATGAGGTGGTGTGGAGTCAGGGTGCAATAAGTGCACAGGTCAGGCTAGCCAAATTGACATGCACACTGGACAGACCTCAGGGCACTGTCTGAGCGGCAGAACAAGCCATTCAGAACAACCAAGACGCTGCTCTCATTCTAGATATAGCATGAGAGCTGCGCCAGGATTGCTGTGGAGCCTGTGCTGGTGTCCCAGGGACTGCTGGGAGACCAGCACAATTGCAGGAAGAGGATCGAGGTTGGCGGCGACAGAAGTAGCAGATACATTTTTAAAAAATATTATTTTATTCCCCCCCATGTCCCGCTTCCCTCCCCTCACCTTCCCTTGAGACTTGCGGCAGCCCCTGCTGTATACAACATGAATGAATGAATGAAAATAGTAACTGTTAAGTGCAACTTCTGCCCAAGGGTCGTCCTGGCACTGCCCTAGTGTGATAGATCAATGCCCTACTACGAAGAGTAAAGAGAATGAAGGAGAAATCGAGTTTACCACGACGGCCATTGTGGCACAGAGCACAGCCAGGTTTCACTTGCGGCGAGGTGAAGCTTATTCCAGGCTTTTGGCGGGGTCTGCCCCCTCTGGTTACAAGTCTAAAGCTTAGTTAATCTTCGGCTTGATACTTTTTGATACCTCCCAGCTGACCCCTCCCAGTTTCTGATTTCTGCTCACTGAGCCACATTTCCCCGCTATACGATGAGGTGTAATAACTTATTCGGTGCACGGCGGCCAGAGACTCTGAGACTGTCCAATGTGAAACTATAGGTTTCAGTTACAGTCATGCTGCGTTAACGTGTAGCCACTAGAAATGACTACAATGTGCAGAAAACTAGAAAGACCGGTAAAAGCATCACTAACGACAATGACGCAGGCCTCTGTAATTGTGAATGTACATGTAATTACTAGTGACACAGTCCTCTGTAGATGCAAATGACGTGTAATTGCTAGTGGAGCAGTCCTCTGTAAATGTGAATGTACGTGTAATTACTAGTAAAACAGTCCACTGTAAATGTGAATATACATGTAATTACTAGTGGAGCAGACCTCTGTAAATGTGAATGTACATGTAATTACTAGTGGAGCAGACCTCTGTAAATGTGAATGTACATGTAATTACCAGTGGCATAGTCCTCTGTAAATGTGAATGTTTGTGTAATTACCAGTGGTGCAGACCTCTGTAAATGTGCATGTACATGTAATTACTAGTGGAGCCGTCCTCTTTTAATGTAAGCGTACGTGTAATTACTAGTGGTGCAGACCTCTGTAAAAGTGAATGTACGTGTAATTACCAGTGGCATAGTCCTCTGTAAATGTGCATGTACGTGTAATTACTAGTGTTGCAGACCTTTGTAAATGTGAATGTATGTGTAATTACTAGTGTTGCAGACCTCTGTAAATGTGCATGTACGTGTAATTACTAGTGTTGCAGACCTTTGTAAATGTGAATGTACGTGTAATTACTAGTGTTGCAGACTTCTGTAAATGTGCATGTACGTGTAATTACCAGTGGTGCAGTCCCCTGTAAATGTGAATGTATGTGTAATTACTAGTGTTGCAGACCTCTGTAAATGTGCATGTACGTGTAATTACTAGTGTTGCAGACCTTTGTAAATGTGAATGTACGTGTAATTACTAGTGTTGCAGACTTCTGTAAATGTGCATGTACGTGTAATTACCAGTGGTGCAGTCCCCTGTAAATGTGAATGTATGTGTAATTACTAGTGTTGCAGACCTCTGTAAATGTGCATGTACGTGTAATTACTAGTGTTGCAGACCTTTGTAAATGTGAATGTACGTGTAATTACTAGTGTTGCAGACCTCTGTAAATGTGCATGTACGTGTAATTACCAGTGGTGCAGTCCCCTGTAAATGTGAATGTATGTGTAATTACTAGTGTTGCAGACCTCTGTAAATGTGCATGTACGTGTAATTACTAGTGTTGCAGACCTTTGTAAATGTGCATGTACGTGTAATTACCAGTGGTGCAGTCCTCTGTAAATGTGCATGTACGTGTAATTACCAGTGGTGCAGTCCCCTGTAAATGTGAATGTATGTGTAATTACTAGTGTTGCAGACCTCTGTAAATGTGAATGTATGTGTAATTACTAGTGTTGCAGACCTTTGTAAATGTGCATGTACGTGTAATTACTAGTGTTGCAGACCTTTGTAAATGTGAATGTTTGTGTAATTACCAGTGGTGCAGTCCTCTGTAAATGTGCATGTATGTGTAATTACAAATGACGCAGGTTGTATTAATATATGGTTAAGGTTAGGGCGATGTTATAGTTAGGTTGACGTTTTACACACACAAAACAACAGCAATTCAGCAGTTACAGTTATCCTAATCTGATGAAACTCCTGCTGTGAAGTAAGTTGGACTTCGAGTTATAGTTTCTAACATAAGAATAAACGTAAATATAACTATAATTGCTCAACAAAAGAACGTATATTGATAAAGCTTGAGGAAGTTGGTTAAAACGTAGAAAGAGGTGCAAACACGTGTTTTTGAGATACTTTTGTTTAATGCTTTGCATTCAGGAATTCCCAGATTTATTTTGTCATGCAGAAATATTGCTAAGAAACATACAATTACAGTTATGTTTAAGGCTCTTAATAGCAAGTTATGGAAGCTATCTCTGTCATATAGAGACCCAGTAGAGCTTGCAGACCTCCTTCACCAGCGGAAGTGACAAGTCAGAGGGGCGGAGTCCTGCATCCCTGTTTCTCGCTTATCCCATCTCCCACTTCTACCACTGGCGCTCATAGCCTTGTTTATCTGCTCACACTATTTATCTGGTCGCTAGTGGGAGCAATGAGAGCGGGAAAACAGCATCACTCCCACTGGATCCTGCAAACAAGATTAACACAACCAGACCTTCACTTTGAGAATTGAGCTGCTGTAAAAATAGCAAAGCACCCATGTTCATTTTCACTTGTCAGAGAAAGAAATGATGCCTGGCTGACAGGGCGAGAAAGTTCCAGGGCCTCCCTGTGCCCTTTTACCAAGGTCACAAGAAGCTATTTATGTACTCCTAAAATCATCTTACCTCATTGCAGGAGAGCATGGTATGTCCAGTGCATTGAAATGAGTGGATCTTGCAGTTTACAACAATTATTTTGTGAGTTCTCTCCCATGGTTCAGCACACTTGGCCTTCTTATCGTAAAGATCTCACTCTGCTCTGAACATGTTATCTGTAGTTCACAGCACCCCCTCGTCTTTTCCTTCTATCCATGCACGTCTTACTTACTGCTCGAAATACTCAACTCCAGTTCCTTACAGATGGAAGTGCTGCTTATCGAAGTCAGGTTTATTAAAAAAATAGTAGACAGCCTTTAAATCAGAGGTTCATCCAGCCAGAGTGACTCTCGGCAAAGTGGAGTTTGCAGTGAACTGCAGAGTAATTCTGTGCTATAGCATAATGACGTCATTTTCGGATTTTCGTGTTATAATCGTAATGTGAAATTCCCAAAATTACATGAATTAGGCCAGTTTAGTTTAAATTTCGGCCTACTCAGAATATCAGACACTGGCACTTCCTTTCTTGGGAAGTGGCCTTTTTTGAGACTCATCTCGCCGCTCTTGCTCAACGTTCTTCTCGGTTCTGTTCTGCCTCCAGCTTGTGCAATTGTGCATGTTGATGCTAAGTTCTATGCTTTACCGGATATTAGAACATTGGAATATTGTAAGCGTAAGCTGTGAACAAAGCCTCACTGAGCCTGAGGGGATTTTAATCCCCTTGGGCTTCGTGAGGAATTTGATTTATTTGATAGAACATTCTCCCCTCCAGTGGCAGAATGTTCTAATAGCCTTAGAACCCGCATAGTGGGCTCTACCGGCCATTAATGGCCCTTTCCCTCGGTATCGGGCCTTTAATGGCCGATAGAGCCCGCTATGGCGGGTTCTAAGGCTATATTAGATGTAGTATATAGTGTGTGATGTAGTGGCTATCCCAGCCATTCTTCTTGTCCTTTCATCTCTACTAAAGACTGCCCATCAATTGCTAGGGAATACCCTGGAATGTGGCATTGTGATAATCTTATCAGAGCCCACTTATTGTGCTTTATCATGTGCCTAGTTTTCTCATCTTAGCCTAATAGTGTAGATCAATGGTTCCCAACCTGTGGTCCTGGGGCCCCTGGGGGTCCGTGAAGCCTCCTCAGGGGGTCTGCAACTGCTTAGAAAATTAAATAATATTAACAGATTAGGTCCCCAGCTTTCATTAATGACTCAGTGGGGGGGTCCCTGGATTCCATTAAAGATCCAGTGCGGGTCCCTGGGCTCCAGTAACGATAAAATGGGGTCCACAGAAGTTAAAAGGTTAGGAACCACTGGTCTAGATTGGTCGATAGTAACACTCTTATCACATAAGGAATGAATCTGTGTCAGGGTAATGAAATAATCAACAAGCTGCACTTTTTCACTAGAAATTGAACATCTGAATAAAGTGCCCAGGTGCATGCAGCAAAAACAGTACACTCCAGCAAATGTGAGACAAAAGAAACACCAGCAGTGGTGTAATTTGGGTAATTTGGAAAATTTTGTGTTACGTTTGTTATGTGAAATATGCCAAAAGCAATGCCAGCACAAATTTAAATTACACTGGCGTAATTGTTACATTATGTTTGTTTTGTGAAATTACGCCAATTACACCATGTCATGTATTAATGATGCCACTCATGGCAACATTTTACTGCGGGAACAACACAAACAACCAGAACGTGAGCAGCTGCTGTTGGCAACAATCGTGTTTTCTGTAATATATGTTTTAGGGTGAAATGTGTCTGTGGGAGACTGAGATGGAAATATGGCTTCGGAGGCTTATTGTATCAGTGAATTTTGTCTTTTTATTAATCTTTGTTTCTACAGAGTAAATGAACAATAAGGATTTCACAGTGAAATGTGGGGAACCAGAGGTTGCAATTGCTGCTTCTTGGTCTTTCTCAGTGGGTCCTGAGCAGACTGGTCTTAGGGGATACAGATTTAAGAGCCCCTAGCACCTCCTTGCGCCACATTAGCGTCTTTTTTTATGCTAATGTGGCCGAACGAGCCCAAAATCGCTGCGCCAAATTTACAAAGTGGCGCAATGCATGCATTGTTCCACTTTGTAACCCTTTGTGCTACATTATGCCTGCGCCAGACATAATGTATGCAAAGGGGGTGGTCTCCCATGAGGGGGGCCGAAAAAATGGCGCAAAGAAATCTAAGAGATTTCGTTGAGTCCTTTTTTTCGGCACTTTTAACACCTGCTCAGAGAAGGCATTAAAAGGAGGCACACCATTGTTTACAATGGGCCTGAATAGGCTTTGCAGGATTAGCGTCAACATTTTTGTAGCTATTCCTGCAAAGCTCCTAACTAGTGTAGAAAATTCAGATGCTAGTTCCCTAACTACCGCCATGGTGCACCATATCTTAGATACTGCGCACACATGGTGGCATTGGGGGGGCGCTAAGGGGCACAAGAAAAGTGGCGCAGCACTCAGTGCAGCACCACTCTTCTTAAATCAGGCTCTTAGTATATTCTTCTACTTTTGTCTTTACTTGCAGGTTGTATATCATGGGATCACCACCGGAACCCTCCGGTAAGAAGAACAAAACACGGCAGTGAGTATTGGAATCCTTGCTATTCATGTATTGTACCGTCACCACAGCACCGAGTGTAAGGGTGTGAGGGTTTCAGGAATTTTGTGCACAGAGACCGGGTGATAAAGATGTGAGCACCTAAATAAATAAATAAAAAACAGCCAGACCAGCCCACTGGCTTCTATAAAGGTAGGAAAGGGACCGGCTGCAATTACACCACAGGGTCTCTTCTACCCTTGGTCCACCAGCTGGCTCAGGTGATCCAGGTTAAGGTTTCACCCAAATGCTTCTTCAAACCTCCCTGTGTAGCACACAAAACACACACAAAGAGAACAAGTAATTTAGGGTGGCAAGCAGTTCTCTTCTTACCACCACCCCTGTGTCCCTAGCACTCACCGCCCAAGTCACAGTCTTTCTGGACTGTGGCGGAATGCAGCAGCATCTCTGGCAGAGCAAACCAGTCGATGTCGGACCATACAATCGCGTTGTCCTCCAGCTCGTCAGGATCAGAGTGCTGTCGGATCACTCCCTCTCCCGTCCTTGTTCCATTGGCGCCACTACGCTTGCCTCCTTTCTCTTGCTCCTGCAGGTCGGCACTGGTGGCTTGGTCTCCTTCTTCTCTCGCTCTCGTCCCGATGTTTGAGTTCCGGTCTTCTCTTTCCACAGAGGATGCATCAGTTCTGGTCTCCATCCTCACCCAATCAGCCAGCTATTTGTGAGGGGTGGCCCCACCCCCATGACTCTGTTCAGAAAAGTCAGACGTCAGTTGTGGTGATTTCCTGGTCTCCACTAACCCTGACTGTCCCATGTCCAGTTGCTCCCTGAGATTATGTTGGGCTTCGGATGGACGCCGTGTGCCCGACTCAGGTGAGGAAGAGGCTGAAGAGGGTCTTCTTTACATATCTCCACTCCTAATTTCTTCCTTGGAAGGAATTCCTTGCCTGAATATTGGGACAAAAAGTCAGCATTGGCTTGTTCACATCCTTTACGATGGTATACAGAGAAACGATACGGTTGAACGGCCATAAACCAACAGATCACTTGTGGGTTATTCCCTTTGTTTTGTGCCATCCACTCTAGTGGAGCATGATCAGTATAGAGGGTGAATTGACGTCCCTACAGGTAATATCGTAGCACCTCTGTAGCCCACTTGATGGCTAATGCTTCTTTTTCTGCAGTAGAGTAAGTTGTTTCTTGAGAAAATGATTTATGGCTCATGTACAAAATTGTTTTTTCATCTCCTCTATAGTCTTTTTGGGAAATACCTGCCCCTGGACCTACTCCTGAGGTATCTGTTTGTAATATGAAGGGATTTGAAAAATCGGGACTCTGTAATATGAGTTCTGAAGTGAGACTGGTTTGCAATGTATGGAATGCTCTCAAAACTTTGGGGGAGGCTTGATGTAGCCCCACATTGGCTTCTTTTCCCTTTTTTAACAGGTCAGTTAGGGGAGAGGCCATTTAAGAGAACCTGGGTATGAATCTTGTGTAATATCCCACCAGTCCTAAGAAAGCTCTGAGATGCCTTTAACTCTCGGGGAAGGGTTTTTAAGAATAAAGCATGTTTTTCTTTCTGGGGTCGTATGAGTCCTTCACTAAGCAAATATTCCAGGTATTTTGCCATCCTGGCTACAAAGTGACTTTTTGAGGGGCTCACCTTGAGAACTACAAATCCTAATGCTTCCAAGACATTAGCCAAGTGTTGTAGGTGTGTTTCTCATGAGGGACTATAGACGACAATGTCCTCAATGTAAGCGGCTGTGTATTGGTCATGAGGCTTTAGAACTCAATTCATCATCTGATGAAACATGGCAGGGGCTCCATGCATCCCAGAAGGAAGAAGAGTAAACTGATACAGACCCGGCCCTCCCTCCCCCGGGGTAGAGAAAGCTGTTTTTTCTTTGTCTTGGGGACAAAGGGGAGCCTGCCAATCTCCTTTCCACAAGTGAATGGTGCTGATATATTGAGCTCCCCCTAGTTGTTATATCATTGCATCGATTCTCAGCATGGATAGGAATTGAATTGAGTGATCATGTTGACTTTTCTGAAGTCTGTGCAGAAGCAAATTGAGCCATCCAGTTTCGGGGATTAGTACAATTGGGGAGTTCCATTCACTGGTGGATGGCTCGATAACACCCAACCGTAGCATGGTTTGTACCTCTCCCTCAAATGGCTGTCCATCGGGCTTCAGGTACCATATATGCTTTTAGTCTGACTTTGTCCCCTGGCTTAGTGTTGATGGCATGGGTTGATGGCTGTGGTATTAGAGAAGGTCTCTAGGTAGGGAGATAATCTACCCATCAACTCTTGTTTTTGAGTAAGGCTTAGCTTGGAGTCTAGGTATGATGGAGGAGGGATGGACCACTCTTTGGGAGCGCTAAAGAGTACATGGAGGGGCCCTTCCAATTTTTTGAACAAATTGACTTGATATATTTAGGTTTCTTTTCTATCTTTATTTATCTCCACCGATAAGTGATGGGTGAGACCCTTTCTACTACAGTAAATAGGCCCTGCCATCGGCTTAGCATCTTGTTCTCCGGGGAGGGCTACATTAGAAGCAATTGTTCTCCTTCTGTAAATTTCCGTAGTTTTGCTCATTGATTGTACTGAACTTTTTTAATTTGTTGGACATATTCAAGGTTCAGTTTAGCTATTTCTCTGAGTTAACTCAATCTGATTTTTAATCCCATCACATAGTCCAATAGGGTTTTAGAACCACCTTTCTCCAACTCCCATGCTTCCCTAGCAATGTCGAGTAGGGTACAAAGTTTTCAACCAAAGATGAGTTTGAACGGGGTGAAGCCTGTCCTGCTTTGTTCCTTGTATCTAATGGAAAACAGAACCAAAGGTAGCATCTGTTCCCAGTTACGAGCTTCCAGGTCTAAAAGCTTTTTCAGAGTAGTATTTAATGTGGCATTAAATCTTTCCACTAAGCCATCGGTTTGTGGATGATATGCTGTAGTCTGGATCTGTTTCACTCCCAATTGTACACATATTTGTTTCATTAGCTTTGAGGTAAATGGGGTCCCCTGATCAGTGAGTATTTCCTGGGGGAACCCCACCCGTGAGAATAGTTCAATCATTGCTTTCGCCATGCAGTTGGTATTTGGGTGTCTTAAAGGGAAAGCTTTGGGATAGCATGTTGGATAGTCCACTATTACCAAGATGTATTTATACCCACTCCTGGAAGATATCAGAGGGACAATAATGTCCATCCCATCCCTGTCAAAGGGCTCATCGATTATAGGGAGGAGGAGCAAGGGGACCTTTTGGGGTAGTGAATGTGTGTGCATCTGACAAATGGGACAATACCTACAATATCATCAGATGTTATGGTGGACACCTGGCCGATAAAATCTCTCTAATACTACCTTTTCAGTTCTTTTCTGATCCAAAATTACCGCTAAACAAATGGCCATGCCATAAAAGGGACCTCCCCTGAAGAGAGTGGGAATGAGCAGTTGTTTGCATTGAGTGCCCTCCCCCCCTTCGGTACAACAACCGTTGTTGAAAGAAAAAATGAGGGCCTGCTGCTTTGGGGTCTTCTTCGTCTTTAGCCTCATTCCAGGCCTCCTGTAATTGAGGTTCCTCTCTTTGGGTGGCTCAAAAGTCTCTATCAGAATCCCAAACGAAGTCCTCCCTATAAACCAGCAACCCTAAGAAGGCCTTTGTCTTGTCTGCCCTCTTATCCTTTCTGCTTTTTTTCTGTTTCAGTAATGTCTGCCATGCGTTGTCCTCGGTTTGGGAAAAGGGTGCATCCTTCCACCAGGTCTCTCCTTCTCTCTAGGTATCTAGCACCAAAGACTCTGAGGAGCATATTTATACTCTGTTTGCGCCGAATGTGCGTCAAATATTTTGACGCACATTCGACGCAAACCGTGCACCATATTTAAACTTTGACGCCCGAGCCCGCGAACGCCAAAATTCCGCCATGTGCGTCATTTTCTGGATGCGGGAAACCGCCTTGCGTTAATGACATGCAAGGTAGGTGTTCCCATCCAAAAAATGACTTAAACCCCTGTGAGGCTTATTTATGCTACCGTGCAAAAATGACGCACGGCCGGGAGGCGGAGTCGGAAAATGACGCACAGCCTGATTTACGTAAAAAATAACGTCTGGGTCAGGGCAGGCGTTAAAATGGGGCAAACACACCAGTACTTAAGGAAAACACACAGAAGCAACAGCAGAGCTCCAAAAGAAAGACATGGAGGTGCTTTTCATCCAGCATGCACGCAGACGCAGAGCACAGGACCAACAACAGCAGCTTCCACCACACCAGCAGGCACCCCAAAGGCAACGCCTAAGGCAGGAGAGGATATTCCGTACCAGGACAACCCTTCTGGGACTCCGCCAACAAGACATCATCCAAAGGTACAGGCTCAACTGGCAAGCCATTCAGCAGCTGCTGCGCAACATTGAGCCACAGTTGGCACCCAGCTTACAGACACCCCGCACCATTCCACTAGAAACGAAACTGCTAGCTGTACTCCACATGTTGGTAAGTGGCTCCTTTCAAACCGCTGGTGCCTGGTTGCCGGGATCTCACATCCCTCATTCTCCTCCTACCTACCCAAGGTATTGGATGCCATCATCTCCCTCACACCCCACCACATCAGCTTCCCCAACACACAGCAGAAGCAGCCGGAGACCAAACAGGGGTTTTATCAAATCAACGGCTTCCCACACGTCCTTGGTGCCATTGACTGCACACATGTACGCATTGTGCCACCTGCTGCAACCGAACATCTATACCGCAACAGGAAGCACACACACTCCATCAATGTACAGGCCATTGTCGATCACCGGGGTTTGATCACCAACATCGTGGCAAAGTATCCTGGGAGTGTACATGATTCATTCATCTTCCGCCAATGCACCATCAATCAACACTTCCAGGATGGACGATATGGAAATGGCCTACTTGTTGGTAAGTACAGAAACCTACTTATATACACACAGCACAGCAACCCTCTAGAACACACAACACATACACATCTACATTGACACGTGGCCAGGAAGACAATGAGGTTGTGACACTGCTAGGCATGTGTGATATCCTCACCCATTTGGCTATACACCTATGGACAAATGACAGAAACAAATAACAACAGATGCCACTCCACAGACACAAGGGAACAATTTAAAACAACACAATGACAATGACTTGGCCTCAACTGGCAGTACAACTTGGAAGGTCAATCTTCCAATATCACATCAATAACATCCAATCAAGCACCCTTCCAACCAATACGTACTGTGCAAGGGGTGTGTAATGTGTTATGCTGCAGGTCAAACACCATGACACACATAGCATGATGAGGACTTCAATGAAGGTGACATGGAATCATTGAGGCTGTACCAATATCTCACATCACTCCTGCTCTCACTTTGCCCACTACCAATAAGCAAGTGGACTGTGCGAAGAACACATATTGATGTGCACATTCCTACACATACGGGTTGAGACAATTTCACACACACACAACAAATGTACAGGCATACGGACCTTCTGACACTCAAAATGACAACCTCACAACCAAGTTAGCCAGCTGAACTAGAACATGTTCAGTAGTATAGGTACACGTTACAACCTGAGTCGACTTGGTAAGGGCAGAGAAATAGGTCTGCAGAGAATTTGTCACACATGTGAAATTTGTACCTAGTCAAATGTCACTACGTCAGTGCTGACAACGTACGGAGATGTGTTGTACATTGTCACCTTGCCAAATCTAAGGGTCTCACTGATGTTTAAATAATTCCATTGCATATGTGAAATGTGATGGGATGTCCAGGGTATATAGATGGAACTGTGTTATCACCACTGTGGAATTGAGTCTGTGTATGGAAGTATCATGTCACCCCCAGTTAAGACACATGGACACCTCTTTCACAGTACATAATGCAAGGGAGTACACAATGTACTGCAACTCTACATAAATACTGCTGACATCCTGGCAATCAGCCAAACACCTGTTCAGCTAAGGAAACAACCCAATGCTGATGGTACATCATGGAAGCCTAGGATTCCACACAAGAACAAAAACACAGATGAGTTACAGACAACACAAGAGAACAACTGCCATGCTAAGTGATAATCATGGTGCAAGCTACATCAACATGTTCTCACTCATTTTCTCTTTCAGCTGATCAGGGGTATGGGATCCAGCCATGGATCATAACCCCATTTGCAAACCCAAGAACTGCAGCAGAGCATGCCTACAATGAGGCACATCGGAGGACACGCACCATAGTCGAGAGGACCTTTGGCATCCTGACGTCAAGATTTAGGTGCCTTGACATCACCGGAGGCAGCCTCCTATGCTCACCTGAAATGGTGTGCAAAATCACTTTGACCTGTGCCATCCTGCACAACATATGTGTAAGGAGGAACATTCCCCTATATGGACCTGACCCACAAATGCCTGAAGAGGAGGAAGAGGAGGATGCTGTCCATCAACATGAGGGGGACCATCCAAACACAGCTGCAGGATTGCGTCGGAGACAACATATTGTCCAAAATTTCTTTTAACTCTATTCATCCATCACCACTGTCTTACCATATGTCAATTAACACCTATTCTAATCACTATGTCATGGTCTGGATAATCATTTTTGCATAACATTATCCCTAACTATCAGAATCAGAGTGTAACCTCATGGAGCATTGCAGAAATACAGAATAGGATACAGAAAAAAACACATCAAATTTGATGCGTATGAATATACAGCCAAATTCATACACACTGTAAATTACATATATCCTGTACATTTCACATTTGAAGGGCAATAGCAGAGGAGCACAGCTATTTCACACATACAGTACATGTTGGCAGCATGGTTCATCGCAGCATATGGCACACAACTAGGACACCATCAGTCAATAAGGGAAAAAAATTCCTCATACATGAGGCAGTGGATGTGCTTTTGCATTGGTGACAAGAAGGTATGACCCGACCCTTGACATCAGTAAGTGTTACATCAGCTATCTTAGCAGGGACTTTGTGTGACAAGAATTCCATATAACCAGCAAATGGATAGCACAAGTGCCCCAGCTATGACTAGCATTGTTCACAAGACATCCCCTGCACATGCCAGCCCAGGTCATCAGTCCTGCCACACCCCTGTTCCCTGTCTCACCCCACCCTTCGTCAGAGGTACCTGGAAAGGGACTATGTGTACCCAGATAATCCCTCCTCTACACACACCCAGACTCACATTGTGAATCCAGTGTGCTTCCCTCTTTAGTATGGTATGCCATTGTCATTGTACTTCTGTCTGCATGGAATTCAGGTTAAATAATGCACTGCCTTGTAGTCTGTAGGACCTGTAATCACCTGTCCAATGCTTCCCATGTGAAAGGTACTGTTGGCCCTTTGAACTTGATTCTCACCTACAGGACTTGTGAGAGACTGAAGCTGCACACCCCCCTGAGTACCTTCATGCAGATCAGCCATTTGAACATGCACTGCCCTTGCAGCTGCCTGGAACAGCATAGAAGCTGCCATTTTATGTAAAACACAGTTATGCATTGCTGTATAAATCACTTGTGTAACACAGCCCTTGGGTTATTGTGTTACGTTCCAACACACAGGACAAACACAGTTTTCATTTTCCACAGTGTTGTTCCACCTTTGACCAGTCTCTGTCTGCTCACTGTGTATTTGCCTTGTTAAATTTTTTATCCTGATTGACCCTGCATCTTGTTAGCCTGACTGGTTCCTGTCTTTGCATTACCATAAAGGTTCCGTGTGGCTACATTTGTATCATAGTTGCTTTCCCAGCCCTCACTTTCCTCCTGGGGTATTGTGTCAGGTGGGTCTACATTGAATACTCAAATACATTGAATAGCATAATCAGTTTACTTATCGTACCATGGGGTGGAACTTGTCTCCAAATAGCCTAATCATGGCCCATCCCTTGTCTGGGTTTCATGTATGCATGAGTGACAAATAGTGACAGTGTACCATGGCTGTATGCATGGATTGGGTATGGTGCCTCCAGCACAACAAACAACGTCAGATGATGTGCATGAAATGTCAACACATGTTCGGACCCTGACAGTCCACACGCTGGTTCACATTGCCCCCAACATAATGATGGGGCTTGCGTGGTGAATAGCTGTGAGATTAAGCAGCACAGAGGCACTGATGTTCCTGGATGCAGTGGGAATTTTTGAGGCCAACCTGTGTACAAATGTTGTGAGGAAACCTGCCAGTTTAAAATCCGGATCCATTAAATTTGTCTGCACACCAAGGTTGCCATGTTGTCAGTCTCATAACACGTCTGCAGTGCCATAGCTCGACTATCCACATGTGTGTGCTCAATTCTTCATTGGCTTTCCTTCAATTCAGCTGTGAGGGATACTTTGTAGATACAGGAAATGGCTCCACAGACTCATGACTAGACCTGCACGTAACTGTGACAACATGGACCCCATTAATGATACAGGCTAAACATTGGCCCACACACTTGAACGGACATCTTTGTGCATCTTACCACTGGAAATGTGTGAACACATGCTGCTTGGTCTGCTGGTCCTCCACTGCCACAGGAGAGACATGGCTCATTTACATGACTCCAACTGTGGCGTGACATGACATTTGTGGATAGGTTTTGGGACTCTCTTTCACAAACACCGTACCCTGACTCATGGGTAGTAAACAAACAAGTGCCTAGGAAGTAGTATCCAACATTCCAGGACATGTGATGGCTTAGTTTTGGAACTTTGCCATGATCAACCGTCTGATATCTATCCTGTGCATGCTTTGTCATTGGTAGAGCTTATGTTCCAAAAAACCTAGGAAGTGCACACAGCATTTATTGCTACGTGTATGACAAACACATTTCCTCTCTCATTTCCACACTGAATAGCATCTGATGGTTGGACACATTGACTCTACATGCATACAAGCAGATTCCCAAACATGCGTCTTGTGATGTTCACACAGTGGGACAACTACAATAGCAAGAGCCAAATCACACACATTGACACATAGGCATTGAGTTACTGTATTGAGTTGCGTAGCCTTGCTATCCTCTCTTGATGCAAAACATGCCCAAACTGGGTAGTACCTAATTGTATTTCACACGTTTGGCCATCTATTGCATCAGTGAAGAGTGCAAATCTGGTACAACAAGTAGAGGATCATGGTCCGCAGTAGTATGATCTGTCACATGTGCCCTTACACCGGAATGCACAATGTAGGTCAAAACAGCCTATCTATGTATTGTAACACCTGACAAGTACTATTAGAAATGAGAAATGACCCAAACCCAATCAAAGACAGAAATGCACACATGCGTCGAAAAATGACACATATGCGTCGAAAAATGATGCACATGCATTGAAAAATGCCGCTCATTGCCATGAAACATCCATTGGCCCTGAGCGGTAATACCCACACTGTACCCCCTGAAATTGGTTAGGTATGAAAGATATTTCCAAATATGGATGCAGGGTTATTTTTAAGCATGTACGTAAAAAAAATGACACACAGACTGTAAGCGTTATAATATTTTGACGCATAAGATTAAAAACGCACCGCATTTGAGGCAGGAAGTGATGAAATAGGATATCCTGTTTACAGAATTGATACAGTGGGTGTACTTTCACTTTGCAGTCTGTGATATTTCCTGACTGTGTGGCTGTGTTTTGAGTTGTCTTTCTGTGCATTTTGTGATTTTGTCTCCTGTGTGGTCTTTAATTTGTCTTTTTGTGTTTCCTAAGTGTCTGTGGTATCCTGTGTTTGTGTATTTTTTGTCATTTCTGGTGTTTAAATTTGTCTTTGAACTGTTGGGTGTCTGCTGTGGGTAGTGTAAGTTTGGGGATAGTTGGGCTGTGTTCTTTTATTTTTTTTGCATTTCCCTCTCCTACTTACCCCCCATTCTCCTCTGTACCCCTTTATTCCCTTTTTTGGTGCAAGCATGTTGGGTAGGCCTCGTCCTGCCAGGATGGGAGAGGAGGAGCTGGGTGGCTTTATTTGGCTGGTGTGTCACTTCCTACCCTTAATGATCAAAGCAGGTGGGCGTGTGATACAGGGGTATCACACCGAGGCAAGGAGGCTCCGGTGGTCAAAGGTCCTGTACCATCTACAGCAAATCTACAACACACCACACAACGACCACCAGCTGAAACACCGTTGGGCTGACCTGGTTGCCCAGGAGCAGGACCTGCTGGACCACCTGGGGATTGTGATTGGTGGCCCTGTTGGTGAGTACAAATCAGAGTGATGTGCACATTTAAATGCTCTGTAGTGACAGTAGCATATTTGTTCACATGCTGCAGGCAATGTTTTTGAACATGTGGAATGCAAGTTAAACATACAGCTGCCTGTGAGATATACAATAATTCCTACACATTACCATCATTTGTTGACGCAATAGCTAGACTAACTTACAAAACATAACAGGAGCCTGTAAATCAGTGCTGCCTGCACGTCAATAGATGATGCAAATGTGGCTCTAACATATGTTTCATGCATGGTCTGTGAGTGTACCAGGAAACACATGTTTTAAATCCAGATTTTTTCAAGAAATATTGTGTCCCTCAATTATTTGGGATACATGTCTGAACTGGATTCTGACACATACGTAACAAGTTATAGCTGACCTCAGGTAACATCTTAGACTGATATCTGGACTTTGTAGTGCCACAAGTAAATTAGGGATGTATGCCAAAAGTTATGCACACAGGTTCATATCTCTATAGCTGTGGCACCTAGAATGTAGAAAATGATACAAATTGAGGGCTAACAACTGTCCGTGGCCCTCTGTACATTGTACCTGTGTGTTTTAAATTGGTCTTAGTCACAATAGCTGGGTGACTGGTATTGCAGTCCTCCAGGAAAGTGGCTTTGCATGTCTCTCATGGATACACATGATGAGAGGAATACACTCCATGATTTAGTCAGCTAACTAATGATGGAGCATGTTTGCCACCACATGATAGTTAGGGCCACTGCATGTGTGCAGATATGTGTGTATCACTCACTGGAGTCCCCGGCTCTGTTCATGTTTGCAGTGGTATGTTGGATGCAATATCATCATGTCTGAGAGGCTTGACTTTCTGATTTAATATTACACATAGTATTTGTATTTGGAAGTGTTGTACAGTGCACAGACATTGAGCACATTTCTCCCTTCCATGCCTTACAGGTGGACCTGCCCTCTACACTATCGGAGAGGTGGCTCGATTTGCGGACCCAGACATCTACAGTAAGTGTTGATATTTCTGTTCTGTGTTGTGTTTGCTGCTGTTGTGTGATTGACTCCTGTGTCTTGGACACATAGCAAGGTGTGATGCGCTGGTCAATGATCGGATATGTTCCTTGAGTGGAGTATCATTTTTTCACCATCTTTGAGTTGGCCAATCATTAGCGTATTTCAATAATTTGGGATTGTAGGTCAGCCCTGTAGGCACAGCCATGTGAATAGGGATGAGTTTAGTGGATAAAACTCAAAATCTGAAAAGGTAGCAGAGGACCATATTTGTGATTTAGTCAGCAAGTCAGACCCGGATTCTCACAGAATAGGGATGCCAAAGTCTTACACACAGACTTCAGCTTACCTATTCACTAATGAACATGTTTGACTGTATGTTTGACTTCCTAGCACCATGTACCTCCACATGTTGTGCTACGAGTATGAGGCACTTGAGTACAATGGCGTAGGTGTGCATGCAGCTCATGGCCAGATGTGTGCTTGCATCTATCTGCTTGTTGTTAGTCATGTGTGACTGGTAGGAAATGATGTTGACAATTGTCTGCATTTCCAAACATAAGTGTGGATGGGATTGTCCAAGGTTTGGCTGTGTCCTAGTTGGACTTCCTCCTTACCTGTGGTGGGCTGCCCAAACCCATGTACAGCTGTCCAAAGGTTCCTGGGTGTCCTTGATGTTTGAAAGTAATTTTTGCCTGTACCTCCCCCCCCCCCCCAGGCACAGGCGTATGGTTGTGAAAAGTGTACCTAGGATTGATGATCCAAGTTTAGTAGCCAGACATGTAAATCTGTAAGTGACTTGTCCAAACCTAGGATACCCACTCATGATTAGCAACTGCATTCAATCCTGCCAATTCCATTTACAACTCACAGATCTTGTGGCCCTTGATTGTCATCAAGAAGATAGTCATTAGTTGGCCTGTCAGTGGTAGAGGACTTGCAGCATTTTTGTTACCTGACAAATGGCTGACCAATGATGCATAAGTCATTCAAGTTGTTAACCATCTTTTAGAGTATTGCTGTGCTGTTTGATAGGACATGTGTAGGCTGCATTGGCATGTACTTCCTCAGGGACAATCAGTGATCTGTATGATGATATGGGCTGTTTCTGGTACATTAGATGTATTGTCTGATTTACTTCTGGAGCAATATCACACAATGAAGTACCTAATGTTTAGTTCTCAATTTGTTTTAACCGCTGCCAATATGAATCCCATCCAGATTTGGGAGTTTCAGCGCAGGGCGATGCGTTACCGCCACATTCTGGATGTGGAGTCTGGGTTCCGCAATATGGCAAGGCGTTATCGCCATGAAAGAGCCTCCGGAGTGTGGAGGGCATTTGCCCAAGGGGACCCTTCCGTGTCCACGACAGCCACCACCACCAGCACCACCACTACCACCCAGGTGGCACCAACCTTAGCAGGCACCTTTGCTGGAACGTCAACCTCCACAGCTCCAGGACCTGTCACAGCATCACCTGCACCTCCTTCTACAGGCATGGCACCGACAAGGGCACATACTTCCTCAACTGGCACCCAGACCACCCCTGCTGCAGTCATAGACCCTGCAGTTTTTCAACAGATGCAACGGAACTTGGACCGTATGTTGCAGAAAATGACCAGGCTGCAACAGGAGGTGGCACAAGTAAATCGAAGGGTGTGTGCCATAAAAAAGACCCTGCGGAGGGCAAACTTGTAGACAATATTCCCTCAGCCATGGTTCCCTCCCCCCCCCTTTCCTGGTTCTTTTAATTAGTGGGTTTAGCGGGCTTAGTGTTAGGTTAGTATAGGCTGTTAGTTTAGTTAGTAGTAGTGGGTGGAGGGGGTGGGGGTATGATACTTTTAATATCTGTTTTTTACTATGTGTGTCGGTGGGTGGGTGGGGGATGATCTTGATGTTTTGGTGATTTAAAAAAACCAAAAAATAATAAATAATAATAAACAAATTCCAAAAAAATATATATTTGTTTAGTATAAGATAGTATGTGTTTAGGTTAGGTTATGTTGTCCTCCATGTGTCCCGTCTTATAAGGGGGGTGGAGGGTTAATGTTTAGATCGTTTCGTTAAATGTGATAAGTAAGTTTAGCTTAGGTTAGTTAGGGCCAGTTGTGGGTAATGTGTAGTTAGGATAGGTTAGGTAAGGTAAGGTGTTTCCTCTGCTTTTAGCTTCTGTTTTTACTGTTTAATAAATATTTAGGTAACCCTTTACAGTATGTGGCACATGCTTGGAGATCAGGGCCTTGGCAGGAGTGAACAGTGTCTCTTTTGTATTAGCTTTTGTGTCCCATGCTGCAACCAAATCCCAAATGAGCTGTTACATTGGCAGCTACACCAAAGCTACTTTCCT
Source organism: Pleurodeles waltl (assembly GCF_031143425.1). Classification (NCBI taxonomy): domain Eukaryota; kingdom Metazoa; phylum Chordata; class Amphibia; order Caudata; family Salamandridae; genus Pleurodeles; species Pleurodeles waltl. The sequence goes on from NC_090443.1 coordinate 960,352,578, forward strand.
AAGATTGTGCCATCCATTGCACCCACCACTCATGGTTACTATGGATCCCAAAGTGTTGTTAATTTTTTATGTATGTTTTCAGTGTCACATACTTTGCTAACAGATTTGGTATTGAGGACACTGTGTTAAGTCTGCCTGCAGCCTGATGTCTAAGCGAATCCTAAAAAGGTGAGTGGTAGTATGCTCTCATGTAGTATGGTATACATAACTCACACCTATCATTTGTTACAATGTTCAGCCCGCTTACATATTTGTACGTACACTCATACACATCCATTCATGCAGTATGGTGTGTGTTAGGCTAAGTTTGGGTCAAATGTCACATATGTAAGTTTTGGCTTGAAGACAAAAATGTAGGCAATCATTTTAGGCTTAGACATCCCTTGAGGAAGCGTTATTCTGTCCAACACAGCATTATGGTGTATAGTTTCTATTTTCCTCAGAAATTACCCTCAGGAAAGGCAGATGATGGTACAATCCAGACCACTGTGCATAGCTATCAGCCAACGTTCTTTCAGGTCAGGTGTATTGACAATCTATAGTCATTGACCTGAGCTACACATCACTGATCTCCCTCACGGTTGATGTGTCACATTACACATAGACAAAGTTGTTGTGTAAGTGCTATTTATTTGAAAGTGCTGTAGTGCTATATGTACATTGTCCATGATTGTGAGTCCATTAGTGTGACACCTTCCATTGTGATCCTACACAAGTGCAAAAGGACATGTCATTGGACATGCTGGGGTGAAGTGTCAGTGCAGAGGGACAGGATTTGCCAATGAGTTAGTGAGAGACAATCACAGGGCAGGGTGACAAGATAAACAGTGGGCTGAAGAACAGTGCCTGAGTACAGTTGTTGCAAGACTGGCATGTTACAAAGCACAAGACCTTGGCAATAGGTGGCCATGTCGCCGGGACTGGTGCTACCGGGTACTCTTACGGGTGAGGGTGATCTGTTCCACGTCTTCATCTTCTGATGTGTGTGTAGTCTCCTCTGCCCTTGGTGGTGGTGGTTATGAAGGGGCAACACACACTTCAGTGTTTGAAGACGTGGAGTAAGACATCCCGGTAGCTGCCAACTGTGGGGCTATTAAGGGCAGTACTGCAGCAAGAAGGAGCTGCTGGTTCTTAAGAATAGCAGCTACATCACTCTGGTAGGCAGCCAGGTCGGCCCTGAGGGGGTCAATATTGCATTTGTGCACGCAGTGAAATGTTTGGTGTGCAAGGTGTTGTGGCAACTCCCTTACTGCTGTGCTGATTTCCTTCACACTTTGTTGAAGTTTGTGCAAGATAGATGTTCGCCCTTGCATGGCTGCTGCCTGTTCTGCAGTTGAGATCATGCACGAACGCACCCCCTCTAGGCTGGCTGCCATATTTTGCATCCCCACCCGCACCTCCTTGGCCAGCTCCCGCTGTACTCCAACTACAGTTCTCTCAAAGCTGGTGCCAGTGTCGTCAGAGTCCTCAGCTGGGTTCGAGCTTGCAGGTCGTACAATTGGGGTGGTGGGTGGTTCCTCTGTGATGGCTGCTAGTTCTGTGATCCCCCTTGTGACTGAAGGTGGGGTCTGGAGGGTTCCAAGGACATCTTGGAGGGTCTGCTGGCTGATGTTTGTCAGCTCGTCATCCATGTCATCAGGGTAGTCCTGGACAGGCATATCCGCAGGAGAGCCATCGTCCTCTGCAATGAGATATGGTACAATTAGTGTGTCTGTGATGTGGGATTTGTAATGTGACATGCCTGCCTTTCTATTATTTTCACATTGTGATCTTGGTTCCTGTTCATTGTTCCATTGTGGCATATTAGCATTCTCCCAGGCCTATGCCCCACCTGCATGTCACATGTATTGTGGTCAGTTTGTGGACTTGTCAGCATCACATCCTCTAGGTGTTGGTTCTGGCCAAAATGTGAATTGCCACCTTCTTGTCCTACTCAACCCTCTGTCTACTTCCATTCTCATGGTGAGGCCTTTCACAGGCTGTGGGTGTTCTTATGGCACTAGCAACACACTAAACATTCCGCAACTGCCCCAGTCTCTGATATTTCACATCCAGCTATATGTTGCTGAGATCTAGCATATACTATGTATTGCATTGGTATGGCACGATACGGATGTCAGCATTGGTAGTGTGTACTGCTGATGTTGGGAAATGTGTGCTACATTGGATTGCACTGATGGTCCTAGCAGTGTTCCATCTCCTCCTCTGACTGTGCGGATGTATTTCTGTAACCAGTTACATATGTCCTCCCCCTCAATGCTGTTGTCTGAGCAGTATGACATTTGGGATGTTGCATTGTGACCCAGGCACAGGGTGGACCCTGACATATGCAGCATGGGTATGACATTAGTGCTGTGTACCTCATAATGTTTGTGACACTGGCTGATGTTTGTAGCAACTATGGACAATCACATTTGACAGGATTGGAAATCTTTGTATTGATTTAGGGGGATTGATAACGTTGTCACCCTGAACCCTCTAATTTGGGTGTGTTTGATCCATGGGCACGTAACTGCCATTAGCTACTTGACCTGCACACACAGCAGAGGTGGTAGTGGCAACTGTGGTCAGTGTTAAATTCCCCTTGCAGGTATGGCCAGAGGTTGTTAATTGGGCCCTAGTTCAAGTAGGGAGAATACTGGCTGACGTGTGACAGCATGCCAGTTAAACGTTGTACCCTACCCTCCTGGCCTGGCTTTACCTTTCCAACATCCTTTACATGGCAGGATACCCCCATGCAAAGGTTGTTGGTGTAAGGTGGTACTGTGCCCCAGGTTTCCTCTGAACGGGTCATGCCCCTGTACTGTGCTCCTTTAACCATGCCACTACCTGAATATCATGAATTCCATGCATTGTGTAGTGGGTATGTTCCCCCCCTGGTTGCAGTTAACAATTGGGCATTTGAGTTCCCCATGCGACTTACCCTGCATGTGTGTTGTCTCCTGGTAGTCTGCGCTTGAATCCCTGTGACGATCTCCTCAGGGAAGACGGCTGCCACCATCTCCTCCATGTGGTCTAAGGACTCCTGCAGTGCTGGACTCCCTCCTCCAGTCTGCAGTGCTGCCTTCCTGTTCCTGGCCATCTTTTCCTTGGTCCTGCGCTTGCTGTCATGCCAGCGTTTCTTGCACTCGATGACTGTTCTCCGTACTTCTGCCACACTGTTTATCTTGTCAACAATTTGTTGCCATATTGCCTCTCTCCTACTGATTAGCAACTTTGAGGTGACAAAAAGTTGGTGCTGGTGTTCCGTCACCTCTTCTACCAGAATTTCCTGCTCCTCTGCACTGAAGCGACACTTTCTTTTCTTCTTCTCCCTGTCCTGGGTCTTGTGTGGGTCCTCCTGGCTGGTTCCTGGACTGTTGTCATCTTCCTGGGGTCTGTGCAAGCATCTGGGATCCATTTTGGTTCTCCTTAGTGCATTTTGTTGTGTTTGCGCCGCTTTGCATTAAAAAAAGGCGCGTTTCCGGTTTGCGTTGTCGCAAACCGGTTCACAGTCATTTTTGCTGCGTTAACATCGTTTTTCTTTACGACGTGACGCATTGGTTTGAGTAAAAAAAAAAGACTCACACCTGTGGTTTGCGCAACAGTGCAGCAAAGTATAAATTTGACGCCTGCATGGTGCAAAGAACTGGCGTTAACCAGCGGTAAAAATTTTGGCGCAAAACTGCATTGGCGCAGTTTTGCATCAAAAGTATAAATATGGCCCTGAGTCGGGGTGGTCTGTCCCGAAAATGAGCAGCTCAGGAAGCTGGGGTATTAGTCCAATCTCTAAGGGAACTACCGGGCCTTGTTCAAGTTGTACACCAACAGTGGTGAGGGGATATTTTTTCTTGTCTTCATGTACACATTGGATTTCAACCGACCCCTCAGTTTCAGGTACTCCTCCTGGAATGCTGCTACTGGATCCCCATTTACCTTCAGGTTACAACAATATGTAGCCTTATTTCCTGTTCGGGTGTAATAAGATGAGCTGACCAATCCGACTTCCATAGGTGCCTCTTTTGTGGTCACACTCGGACTATATGACCGAATTCACCGGAATGGAAGTACTGTGGTCCGGGTGGTCTAGGACTGGGTCCCACCATGACAGGTGGGGTTTTGGATTTCTGGGGTCCTTGCCATTTCATTGGTCAGGATGACCCAGTCATTTTCCTTTCCTTTGGTGAAGTCGTGAGCGTGACTATATGCACTGGCAATTTAATGGCCATTTCAAGGGTAACAATGCTATGTTGTCTTACCCACTTCTGTATGGAACGATGTAAGGATAAGATGAATTGCTCCAAATATATTTGTTCCACATTGTCTTCTTTAGTGGTGGTTTCAGTTTGTAGCCATCTATCCGCTAAATCCTTTACTCAATAATATAAGGCTCGAGGAGGTTCGTGGAGGTCCTTCTTTCTACTGCCTTAGTCGGATCCTGTATGTCTCACACTCAACCCCCAAGCTTTCCATGATGCTTCTTTATATGTCCTCACAGGGAGTCACAGCTTGATATGCCATTGCAGCTCCCCTGCCAGAAGAGGCCCTAAGGGCCATATTTATACTTTTTTACGTAAAACTGCACCGTCTAACGCCATTTTGAAGCGCCGTGTGGGCGTCAAATTTATACTTTGACGTACGGCGGCGCAACCAACAGGTGGGAGTCATTATTTCGTGACGCACACAGCGTCGTTCTGTCGTAAAGGAAACCAACGTAAAGGCGACGCACATCACTGTGGGTCGATTTACGACAGCGCAATTGTGAAAACGCTGTTTTTTTTCACGCTATTGCGTTACATTTTTGCGCGAAAACTGCCCTTTCAGCAGAGGAGAGCCAAAATGGATCCCAGATGCCTCAACAGACCCCAGGAGGATGAGAGCAGACCAGGAACCAGCCAGGAGGATCCATACAGGAACCAGGACATTTAAAAAAAAAAAGAAAGTGTCGCTTCAGTGAAGAGGAGCAGGAAATCCTGGTGAAAGAGGTGACGGAACACCAGCACCAACTTTTCATCTCCTCAAAATTGCCACTCAGTAGGAGAGAGGCCATATGGAAACAAATAGTGGACAAGATCAACAGTGTGGCTGAAGAACGCCGCACAGTCACTGAGTGTAAGAAACGCTGGCATGACTGCAAACGTAGGACAAAAGAGAAAATGGCCAGGAACAGGAAGGCAGCAATGCAGACTGGAGGGGGGGGTCCAGCACAACAGGAGGCCCTGGACCACATGGAGGAGATGGTCGCAGCCGTCATCCCGGAGGAGATCGTCACAGGGATTCAAGGACTGGACAGCGCAGACTACCACGAGACAACGCACATGCAGGGTAAGTCGCATGGGGAATTAAAATGCAATAATGGGGACTGTAAGCAGGGGGGGGATACCTACTACACAATGCATGTAAGTCAGCACATATATGAAGTGGCATGGGTAAAGGGGCATGGCAGGGGGGCATGCCCAGCACTGACCGAAGCTGGGGCACGACAAAATACAGCAACAACAACAGTCCCATGGGGACATCCTGTAATGACAACAATAGAGCCAAGGGAAAGCAGCGACAGGTGGGAAGGCCACTACCTCAAATCCACATCCAGGCACTTGTATTGCAAAATCTATTCTACCTCAACTAGGTCCCAATCAGTAATGCAGTAGCCAAAACAACAACTGCAATGTAACTGCCACAACAGTTGACAATAACACCTCTCATCTCTGTGCAGCTATAGTACCAAATGGCAGGAACCTCCCCATGCAACATACATACCTAAATTAGGGGGTGAGGATGACATCCGCAACTACTCATAGAAATAAGACAAAGGCACCAGTACACTCAAATGCCGAATGTCCATACCTGACACATACATAAGCCTAAGTAAACAGCAATAGGAGCCACACAGCACTAAGGACACACACATGCTGCATACGTCACGGTCCCTCACATGCCTGCCTAACAAGGCTACATCACTAATGTCATACTGCTCAGACAACAACATTGAGGTGGGGACACAGGCAACTGGTCACTGAAACACACCTGCAAAGTCTGACAAACAAATAGGACATTCATACGATAAACAGGCCAATCCAGTAAGACACACATGACCCAACATCATCTTCAAACATCAACAATGTTTACATCCATACCACATCCTAACATTGACATGCATAGGTAATGCCACGTAACATGTACAGTTCATGCAATGTGAATAAAAAGTGTATGGGGCAGGGCCTGAGAGGCAAGTGTGCTGGCAGGGCAGTCACAACACCCACAGTCAGTCAAAGTGTATTGTGGCAAGTGTAACGTATACTTTGCGCATTAGCCTCAGGCTGGAGGCCTTTGTGCATCTTACCCTGAATGTACTTATACTCATTTGCTCACATCTAAGAGCCTCAGAGCACTTTGCACTAAATGATTCTCATTTCCCTTCCTATCAGTTAATGTAGCAAATAGCCAGTCCTAAGGTGTTGTCAATTAGTCAAATCACACTGTTTTGCCTACTTCTGCACTGGAGTTTGCCAGAACATATTCACTCTGTGCCCCAGTCAAGGATACAATCTGGTATGTTGCTGATAGATGTGGTAGGGGTTAAGGTTTGGCATTCCTGCGTAGGGAAACTTTGTCATCACGATGACATATGACTTATAAAATCACTTCCTTGTCCCAAGATATGCAAGAGGGAGTTTCCAAACAGAGACACACAACTAGATGCTGCCTGCCTTGCTGCTGATGCACAACCAGATCACAGCCCATTCCTCTGATATGAGGGATGATGTCTCCCCTGTGATTCAGACAGGCAAGCTCCAAACTTAACATGCTGTGCCATACATAGAACAAGCAGAGGGAGAGTAGAAACTGTTAGGCACCATGATAGTTGTGTACTAATGTATTACTCTCCTGCGGACTATTTCAATTCTAACAGTGTGTATTGTTTGGGTTATTGTGGCTCACACCTACATTTCAAGAAGTCAGTTGTACAATGAAACCTCATATTAAACAAATACTGTCTTTGTCATTTGTGTATGGGAACATACCGGAAAAGACATAATTGTGTAGGATCTGAGTGACCACGACTTCCCTGAGAAGTTCCAAAGATGTCATGCGCTCGGATGTCTAAACATTCCTTTGATGTGGGAGACCAGAGGCACTGCTAGTTAGTCGGAGCAAAATGAAATATCAGGGTGACCGAGTTATTTACAAGTGGGTCAGACTTAGTCCCCCACACCATTAGCTATCCTGCTGCCTAGAAAGCTAAGAATCACATGTAGGATAATGAGAGCCCACCCAACAAAATGTCCCTCCATAACAATAGTTAAACACCGAGGGAGGAGTAGGACAAAAACACGCCTATTCCAAAATAATTACAAAGCAACACCTAGAGGCGATCTGGCAGACATGTCTGATAGCTCCATATCATACATGTGACACACAGGTGGGCCATAGGCCTACAACAATGCCCTATGACGGACAGCAGATACCAAGACAAACACAGAGCACAAAGTTAAGGCATCCAAAGGCTTGTATCTTAGTGCAAAATTGTCACAACACAGACACACTAATTGTACCCTGTTTCATTGCAGAGGAACACGGATCTCCTGCCGATATGCCTGTCCATGAGTTCCCTGATGACATGGATGACGAGCCCATAAACCTCCCACAAGAGACCATTCAAATGGTCCTTGAAAGCCTCCAAACCCCACCTTCAGTAACAAGGAGGAGCACAGAAGAAGCAGCCACCACAGGAGAACCACCCGCCACCCCAATTGTAAGACCTGCCAGCTCCAACACAGCTGAGGACTCTGACGACACTGGCACCAGCTTTGAAAGAACTGTCATTGGGGTCCAGCGGGAGCTGGCCAAGGAGGTGCGGGTGGGGATGCAAACTATGGCAGCCAGCCTTGAGGGGGTGCGTTCGTGCATGTTGTCAACTGCTGATCAGGCAGCTGCTATGCAAGCCCGAACATCGCTCTTGGAGGAACTTTTAAAAACACAGAAGGAAATCTGCACAGCTGTCATCCAGTTGACACAACAACTCCAACTGCAAGCCAGTCAACGTGTGCACGAATGCAACATAGAACCCCTCAGGGCCGACCTGGCTGCCTACCATCGTGATGTGGCTGCCACTCTGAAAAACCAGCAGGCCCTCCTTGCTGCAGTACTGCCCTTCATAACTCGACAGGGATCAGCCCCCGGGATGTCTGCCTCCATGTCTTCTAACACTGAGGTGTGTGTTGCCCCTTCACAACCAACAACAACAAGGACACACCAGGCAACACACACATCAGAAGAAGAAGACATGGAACAGATAACATTCACACGCAAGAGTACCCGGAAGCCCTAGTCCCTGCACCATGGCCTACTCTGACCAAGGTCCTACGTTTTGACAAATGCCAGTCTCACTACAACTACACTCAATGACTGTTTGGCAATCCACTGTATGACTTGTCCCCATTGCCATTGAATGTCTCTCTCCTACTATTTGGCAATTCCTCTTCCTCTGCACCGTCTGTGACATCACCCCAGCATGTCAGGAGCATCATCCACACCCCGTCTGTAGGATCACCATGTAAGAATGCACCAGAACGGACTCAGCTAACATTGTGAATGGACATTTTGCACTACACCACCTAAAAATAAATATCACTTGCACACCTATTGTGTCTCTGTGTTATTTCACACTTCAACTGTGCAGTACATAACTCCAAAGTGGCTGTGTGGCAACCATGTAGATTCTCTATACTACTGTCCTGATTTCATGTATACAGAAACATCTGTGCAGTGGCCAGGATTGCATCATAGCCTTACTATACTGAGGAAAATAACTGATGAAGGGACTAAGCACACACAATCATGCTGTGTTGGACAGAATGATGCACCATCTATAGCTATTCTAGACAACTAATGGTGGCTGAGAAATGTAGGCACCATGCAATACTAAAATAAGAAATAATGCTGTAAAATGTAAGGAATCATGAACAAATTACACTGCATCAATCACCCTTACGGAGTATACTTCCATGAAGGAAAGTCATGCTGAATCAGTACACACATGATGTAGGTCAGCAATGACAGCAACAAGACAAGAGTGTGAACAATTCCTCATCTACAAAGATCTCCCTGAACTTCACACTGCTGTCCGACCTATCTATTTACCCACAATAACAAGTCTGGAAGCACTCTTTGTGAAGTAGGATACATGCCAACCCAAAACCTTGATGATCAATGCACACTACCAATGGTGGGTCTCCCACATGGTGGATACTTACCAAGTTAGCACACGGGTAGCTGGCATGTTAAACCTCAATAGCCTGGGGATAGCGAGCATAGGACACAAATGTCATACTAAAACATTCTGCTACACTGATGTCAAGGCCATGATAATGTAGCACCTAACGCATCATGTAAAGGGTTAACTAAATTTTTATTTCAAAGAAGTAATAAAAGAGGCAACTAAGGGAAAGGTAAACCTACACTAATCTAACCTGACTACTACTAACCCACAACTGTCCCTAACTAACCTAAGCTAAACTTACTCTACACATGTAACGAAACGATCTAAACATCAACCCCCCACCCACCATTATGAGACAAGACACATGCAGGACAACACTTACTAACCTACACACATACTATACTATCCTAAACAAACATATATTTTTTTGGTATTTTTTAAAAATATTTTTTATATATATATATTTTTTTTTTAAACAGGAATCCCAACATTGCCCATCACAAACACCCACCCACACAAAAATATAAGATAGAAAGAATAAGGACCCCCCACCCTCTTCCCTAACAATAACACAGCTAATTACCTATACTTATCCTATAACTAACCCCCAAAACCCAACTAACAGTATAAAATAGGAAAGAGGTGAGAGGGGAGGGGTAAAAGTTCAGGAGGGCAAAAGTACTACAGATTTGCCCTCCGTAGTGTGCGCCTGATGGAGCGCACCTTCTTTTTCACATCATTCATGTCCTCCCTCAGGTTGTCCACCTTTTTCATCAACTTGTCCAATTTTCGGGACAATGCCAGGAAGGCAGCTGGGTCGACAGGAGGGTCTGTGCTGGTTTGCGTGCCGGTGGAGGTGGATGTTGTGGCAGGAGTTGTGTGGCCACGGGACAGTCCTGCTACCACCACACGGCTGGGTCCAGGTCTGGAGGAAGATGCTTGGTCCGTTGCTGGGTCCACTTGGGCAGACCTGGTGGATGTGGTGTCGGTGGTTGTTGGTGGCACTGTAGGGGGAGCCTGTGGTGTGGCCCACCACGCCCCGGAGGCCCGATCTGAATGGTACTTGCGGGCCATCCTCCGATACCCACACTGCACCTGCAGGATGTGCCTGTATCTCATCGCACGGCGCTCAAAATGGTTGCGATCTGCGGCACTCAGGTTTGCAGCTGTGAAGAGAAAAGGCAATTATTTAGCTTTGGATTTGCATTGGGTGGAATACCACAATGGGTCAGTTGTCCATTACTAGAAATGTATTGGTTGCAGCAATTGTCACAACATAGTTCACGGAAAGGCTCTGAGGAAGTACATGTGAAACATGCAAACATAAGGGCATATCACACCTAGCATATCCATGTCTCTACATGATGGATGACATCACCCTAAACTACTCATCGAAATCATACCTAAGGCATTTGACATCATGGCAGCACCTCTTCCGCATACTGACTTCACTACATATGTCATTCTATGTGATAACAATCACACTCCTCACTCAATGGCATTTGGAATTAGTTGTGTGCTAAGATTGAACCCATGGGCCAGAATCAAATGTCAACACTAGGGGCCAGATGTAGGAATTTGGAAAATGCAACTAGCAATTTGCAATGCAGAACGGTGTCTCTGACACCGTCTGCGAGTCGCTATGGGGTCGCTAAGACCCACCTCATCAACATCAATGATGTGGGTTCCAAGTTGCGCCACCTTGCGCCCTTAGTGACTATGGGCACTCACGGGGATGGAGGCCTGCTGGGAACAGCAGACCTCCATGGACGTGACTGCTTTTAAATAAAGCAGGTTATTTTTCCCCAAGTGTAGGCCGTTTACCTGAAAGGAAAATGAGCTGCAATTAGTAAAAAAACACAACAACTTCAATCTTGGATTATTTCACGGTAATTAGTGGTCCCTTAGACCACTGGCTGTTTTGTACAGGATTATTTCGGTTCACTCACAAAGGTGAAGGGTTACAATGGGGACCCCTTCCGGTTAGCAAGTGGGTTACCATCCACTTCAAGTGGATGATAACTGCGACTCACTTTGCAACCACGTACTCGGTTGCAAATGGGATTGCCTACCACTGTGAGTTGCAAGTAGGTCTGGAAAACCCCTTTATATTTTGCATTTTGAAAAGCATTTTGATAATATGTTCATGACCACCAAATACATTTCGGAATAGGAAACAGACGTTTGCAACTCACAAGCAGAAATTTATGCCATTTGCAACGTGTACACAGTTTGCTACATCTGGCCCTAGGTACTAACTCAAGTCACAAAAGGTGTCAAGTACGTGTAACATACTGGTTGCTACAGTCCTAGGTACCCTGTTTCACAGTAACATCCCAGTCTTTGTGGGTGGTGTGGGAAGAACAACCAACAATCCCATGTTCAATGCACACCCAGGAGTGTATAGAAAGTTCAACAAGTATGTGCCTTCACACACAACACCTATGAAGGGCTAGCAACACGTTGTAGTCAGCCAAACATTGTCACATCCCAGGTCCACACATGTCAAAATGATATGACTTAGGCCAACATGACATACTATCAGTGAGGCATGTTTTACAACACACACAGAGGAGGTAGAACACCCATTCTCATGATTCGAAAGAACACCTAGGCCATTGCACTCAAGTCACACACACTTCTAGTTCACCTTGTGGAAGTACATGCCCCCGGAAGATCCGACCTACAGTGTACACAGTCCATCCTCAACTAGGAAGAAGCACTTGTCATCAAAGCCATGTGCATAAGCTATCTGGGAGACTGTCAGTCTGATATGCAGACTCAGTTCATGGCAAGTCCCTGACCAAGTCTAACATTGACCAGTGTATTCCAAATGAGTCATCCCATTCCCCATTGCGGCCCAACTGGAATGACCTACAGCCCCTAAATCTGAGAGATGGCTAGGTATTGCTTTACAGAAACAGAAGTCCTATTTGATATCCCACTAAAACAACAATGCCAATGAACGGCCAGCGCATCAAATCATGAATTCTCTTGAACACACAGTAATCCATCATGCTTCTTTACCAAACAATGAAAATAGCACTCAGCCGACACTCACTGTAGGTATCGGGGTCGTCAAAATGTGCCACCTCTCCCACGGTGTACGGGGCTGGTCCACCTGTAAAGCATGAAAGGAAGAATATACTCAGACTGGATGAACTGACAAATAATTTCAGTTACAATGACACTGTGTGAATATGACATGGTAATGATAGACTTTCACACATGCTCATACTGCATGGATGACTTTGTATTCAACATTATCATTGGATGAGTCTCCTGCTACAGTGACACACCCTACTACACACATGCAGTGGCCAGGACAGTCAGGTGTCGTCCAAGTTAAGCCTCCATTAGTATGCCCCAACAATAATGTCATCCATACATCTCAGCATGTGCATCCCAGAGAGACATTCCAAAACTGGTTCCATGAGGACTGCATGACCACTCACAATCAAACAGGCTAGGTGGACATGTTCAACACACAGCAACCACACACACATGTGACATATGTGTGGACAACATAACTAACTTCATGTGACGTGAAGGCAACACACATGTATAGCATCATCATGTGTTTCTAATTTTCTGTCTAGCTATGGCGTCTACATATGTAGGTATGTTGTTTCTACATGACTTACTCACTGGCCATTATGACCAGTAGAGTACAAATAGAGCCGTTCACGTGTTGCTTGTCTGACACAAATGCAACACTACATTACATACAGCTACAGGCATCTGGTATGTGTTGCAAAAATGAGCCATCGGACTGGTAGCATTGGTCTTCATACACATTCTGCAACAAATACACATTAGGACACATATGTATACCTTTGTAGCGCATCATTTGCATCATTTTGTGACGCAGAGAGGGGGCTAATTAGCAAAATACAGATAGAATTTGCAATTTTCTGCTGTTATTGCGTGAAAATGTGTTGCACAAATGGGGATATATGTGTATAAACATGGGCCTAGGTTTCCCTAGCATTACACACAGTCAGCTACTTATTTAGCAGATTGGCTAACAATCATCACATGTTCCCACACAGATTTCTATTATTCCCATGTAATTGATTTGTACTCACCAACATGGCCACCAATCCTGAGTCCCAGGTGGTCCAGCAGGTCCTGTTCCCTGGTGATCAGATCTGCCCAGCGGTGCTTCAATTGATGGACATTTCGCATGCTCCCGTAGACCCGGACCAGGTGATGGCACACCTTCTCCCACCGGATTTTCCTAGCCTCCGTGTGATACCCCTGTATCACACGGCCCCCAGCCTCCAGCATCAGTGGGAGGAAATGGCTAACTAGCCATATGAATCCCCCCAATTCATCTTCACCCATCCTGGACAGGCGAGGCCTACCTGACATATTGACAGCTAGAAAAATGGACAAATGAAATAAGAAAGTAAAAGTGGGAAATGGGGAAAGGTAGAGGTGTGAAAGAAAATGAAAAAGGAGAAAAATAGCCCAACTAACCCCCCAAACTATGCTACCCACAACAGACTCCCACAGACAATACAAACAATCACAGGAATAGACAAAACAAGACTAAACTGACTGAGACAATGTTATACAACAAGAATAGATTCACAAAAAGACAAAATACAAGGGACACAGGACACTAAAGCAGTAAAACACAGGACAACACCTTTCACACAACCACACAGTCTAGATAAATCTGAGACTGCAAAGTGAAAGTGAAAGTTAACTCCCAGTACAGATTTTGTAAACAGGATATCCTATTACATCACTTCCTGCATAAAATGGCCGCCGTTTTTATTTTCCCGTTATGCGTCATATTTTCACGCATACACAATTGTGCGTCATTTTTTTTGACGCATTACATTGCACATGATGCCGAGTCAAAAAATATGATATGAATATTAATAATTTTTAATGTACATGAGATGACCAACATATTGTCCATGTAGCGTCAATTTTACCACGCATACATCATGGGCGTCATTTTTTTCCACGTACAGTAGTGCACATGATGCTGAGTCAAAAAATATGATATGAATATTAATAATTTTTAATGTACAGGAGATGACCAACATATTGTCCATGTAGCGTCAATTTTACCACGCATACATCATGGGCGTCATTTTTTTCCACGTACAGTAGTGCACATGATGCTGAGTCAAAAAATATGATATGAATATTAATAATTTTTAATGTACAGGAGATGACCAACATATTGTCCATGTAGCGTCAATTTTACCACGCATACATCATGGGCGTCATTTTTTTCCACGTACATTAGTGCACATGATGCTGAGTCAAAAAATATGATATGAATATTAATAATTTTTAATGTACAGGAGATGACCAACATATTGTCCATGTAGCGTCAATTTTACCACGCATACATCATGGGCGTCATTTTTTTCCACGTACAGTAGTGCACATGATGCTGAGTCAAAAAATATGATATGAATATTAATATTTTTTAATGTACATGAGATGACCAACATATTGTCCATGTAGCGTCAATTCTACCACGCATACATCATGGGCGTCATTTTTTTCCACGTACAGTAGTGCACATGATGCTGAGTCAAAAAATATGATATGAATATTAATAATTTTTAATGTACATGAGATGACCAACATATTGTCCATGTAGCGTCAATTCTACCACGCAGACATCATGGGCGTCATTTTTTTCCACGTACAGTAGTGCACATGATGCTGAGTCAAAAAATATGATATGAATATTAATAATTTTTAATGTACAGGAGATGACCAACATATTGTCCATGTAGCGTCAATTTTACCACGCATACATCATGGGCGTCATTTTTTTCCACGTACAGTAGTGCACATGATGCTGAGTCAAAAAATATGATATGAATATTAATAATTTTTAATGTACAGGAGATGACCAACATATTGTCCATGTAGCGTCAATTTTACCACGCATACATCATGGGCGTCATTTTTTTCCACGTACATTAGTGCACATGATGCTGAGTCAAAAAATATGATATGAATATTAATAATTTTTAATGTACATGAGATGACCAACATATTGTCCATGTAGCGTCAATTCTACCACGCAGACATCATGGGCGTCATTTTTTTCCACGTACAGTAGTGCACATGATGCTGAGTCAAAAAAAATTATGATGTAAATGATACTTTGATGGCTAAATATGTGACACTTTTGGATACATTTCTATTTGACTCTGCATTCTGTGCACTCATGTACGTGAAGAAATTATGACGCCCATGCTGTATGCGTAGAATTTGGAGCAAATTTTTCCTTATGTCTTCATGTTTTTACCTTTGGAAAGGTGATTTGTCATGGTCAAACGGTGCTATGTGATACACATTTGTGTTTGGATATGTCCGTTGTTGTATGTATAGAAGGCATTCACACTGTAATGTTTTGGATACGTTAACTAATGTATTGACCATATTTGACAACATATTTGGGGTAATTGCTGATGGCTATTTTGAAATGATGGATGGGATACCATGATGTATTCCTTCTCCAACATGTGTCCACAATTATGATGGTGATACTTTTATCTGTAGTCCTAACAGGGAGTGCAAGAGTCACTTACAGTTTTTATGGGGCTAACCATGTCCCATTATGATTTTGTGTTTCAGATTTGTGTTGGATTTATGACATGTAGCCCACACATGTGCCTTATGCATGTGTTTAGTTCACAAGTACAAGATTCTTGTATGTTTTGGGGGCGGTAGAGGTGGACTTGGGCCCCCAGCACCCTAGGATTTGACCATCCAGAATAGCTACTGTATCCATGGAGTATATTTATTATATCATGGCAAACCTGCAGCAGCAGGCTAATGTAAGGCCATATGGTATGAATGACTGTTGACCATTCATTCATCTCATTAGCCCATTTGACGTTTGCAGTAATGATGAATTGGAGCAAACTTGCATACCATTTTCCAATGACTATGTTTGCAAGACTCTCAGCGTTCCCGATGTGATAATGAGAATAATTTGTTTGTTGTCTGTGTCCCTTTCTGCATAAACTGGTTTAGTGGCATGTTACATTCTTCCTGCTAGGTTCAAACTGGGACACAACTGTGATGGTCTAATTTCAAATATTAGGTAGATTGTATGACATATGTGTACATGTGTGTTGGAATGTGGATCCACTATCACCTGTCTGGGTGTATGTTGTCACTGTGACTTCAAGGTCTCCTCCTGAGTTAGTGGCAGCTGATGTTGTTCCAATTGTGTATTGCTCATATCACACACTTGAGAGAAGCGATTGATGACATGGTCACGTACACATGGATGGTCCCACCCTGTCTCTGAACACGTGTGATGTGACTTTCAAATGATCTCAAATTTTGGGCTGGATGAGAGACTGTTTCAGTTGTTTGGATCCGGCATGTGTAATTGCCACATTTGTACTCCTGTTGGGCTCTGTGTATGGTAATGTATCATGTCACATCCTACCCTCTGTGCATACATTTGTGATGTTTTGTTTTGGTGTGATGAATGTTATAGCATTCTTGCTCAATGAGACGACATTCTTCTTCAGCAATTTCAAACTAAAGGTGGTCAGAAATGCAGAGGCCAAAGCATGATGTGGTGTTGGTTATCTGTGTTTATTTACAAGTGTGGAATACAAGTTATTATAATAAATTAAGAAAAAAAATTATTGACAAGCTGTTGGCGCCTACGCACTCCTGCTGCAGTGTTAGGTTGTTCCCCCTCCTGTTGCAGGCCAGCATCCTCCTCTTCGTCATCCTCAGGCATGTCTGGGTCCAGGTCAAGAAGGGGAATATTCCTTTTTACACAAATATTGTGTAATATGGCACAAGTGAGTATGATCTTACAGACCATCTCTGTGGAATAGAGTAGGCTACTGCCAGTTATGTCAAGGCAGCGGAACCTTGACTTTAGGATCCCAAAGGTCCGCTCCACAATGCTGCATGTCCTCTTGTGGGCGTCATTGTATGCCCGCTCAGCAGCAGTATTTGGGTTCCCATATGGTGTCATTATCCAAGGCTGGATGCCATACCCCTGATCAGCTGAAAGAGAAACACAGAATGGTATCAATTAGATGTAGGTGGCACTGTTGTACGTATCTTTGATGGCAGTAGTTGTGTTGTGTTGTCTGTGACTATTTTGTGTACTAATGTGACAACCTATGGTTGTTGGTGAAAACTTTTGCATTGTTTTTTTTCCTTGGCTGAGCAAGTGTTTGTTGGCTAACTGTTTGTCAGCAGGATGTATTGGTTTCTCCAGTACAGTGTGCCCTCCCTTGCATTGTGACTTGTGATACAGGTGTCCGTGTGTCCTCACTGGGGGTGTGATGATAGTTCCATGCAGAGTTGAAACATGAAAGTGTATTAGAAACGTTCATATGAACATACCCAGGCCATCCCATACCTTTAAACTTATGCATTGTATTAGTGTACAGGTTATTGTGAGCCTTCCAATTTGCAAGGTGACATTTAGGCAACCACAGTCATTAATGTCTTCACACTAAGCTTTAGAGTAAATTCCAATGTGTGACAGGTTCAATGGTGACTTCAGAAACATGGCTAGTGATGTGAGTACCTCAGTGTGTTCCTGGCTAGGTGTTGCTATTGTGGTGTATGTGTTGTTTATCCTAGAGGGTTTCTGAGCAGTGTGTATATGAGTTTGTTTTTTGTCCTTACCAACAAGTAGTCCATTGCCATACCGTCCATCCTGGAAGTGTTGGAAGTGTGTTGGAAGTGTGCAGTGACGGAAGATGAATGCGTCATGTACACTCCCAGGATATTTAGCCACAATGTTGCTGATCAGTCCTTGGTGATCGACTATGGCCTGCACGTTGATGGAATGTGTGTGCTTCCTGTTGCGGTAGAGGTGTTCAGTCGCAGCAGGTGGCACAAGGCGTACGTGTGTGCAGTCGATTGCACCAAGGACGTGCGGGAAGCCACTGATGGCGTAGAACCCCTGTTTAGTTTCCTGCTGCTTCTGCAGTGTGTTAGGGAAGCAGATGTGGCGGGGTGTCAGTCGAATGATGGCATCCAGTACTTTTGGCAGGAATGCGGAGAAAGATGGTTGTGATATTCCACCAACCAGGGCACCAGTTGTCTGAAACGAGCCACTTGCCAGCAGGTGAAGTACGGCAAGCAGCTTTGTTTCTGTTGGGATAGTGCGTGGAGTCACTAAAGTGGGGGCCAACTGCTGTTCAATATTTGTCAGCAGCTGCTGAATGGCCTGCCAGTTCAACCGGTACCTCTGGATGATGTCTCGGTCCCTGAAGCCATGCAGGGTTGTTCTTGGGCGGAATATCCTCTCCTGCCTTCTGTGCTGTCTTTGGGGTCCCTGCTGTTGTTGTTGTAGCTGCTGTTGTTGCTGCAGGGCTCTGCGTCTACGTGCATGCTGAAGAAAAAGCACCTCCATGTCTCCCTGTTGCTGCTCTGCTGCTCTGCTGCTCTGTTGTTTGTTCTGTGTGTTCTGATTAAGTACTGATGTGTTTGCCCCATTTTAACGCCTGCCCTGACCCAGGCGTTAAAATTTCACGATATTCGTGCTTTGCGTAATTTTTTTGCGCCGCCTGCCGCGCGGGAGTCATTTTTGCCTGGAAGCATAAATACGACGCACCGCTGTGTGCGTCGGTTTTTGGACGGGAACGCCTACCCTGCATGTCATTAACGCAGGGCGGGATGCCACTTCCAAAAACTGGCGCACATAGCGCCATTTTCCTTGTGCGCCGGCTCGGGCGTCAGGGTTTAAATATGGGGCAACGTTTGCGCTGAATGTGCGTCAAAATTTTTGACGCACATTCGGCGCAAACGGAGTATAAATATGCCCCTAAATATTGTCCCCATCTATCAGTTGGCCAGGCTGCCTGGGCCAGTCTCTCGAAGTTGTTAAAAAAGAAATTAGGGTCTTCCCCCTCAACATATTTCTGCAATACCACTGAGGGAAGGGTGGTGTGTCCTCACTGTTGATCTAATACATCAGCCAACCTGCCAATTGCCTTGTCTTGGGACTGTGTCACTTTTTCCATTTTCTCAGCCTGCCCAGTCAGGGCTGTCTGTAAAGTTTTCCTATCTTATTTAGCCACAGATAGGATTTTTTTTCCATAATATTCTCAAGTCGTTGGTGTCCCTCCACCATCTTGGACATCCAAGCCTCCATTTCCCCTGATCCCACTTCTGACACCACTTGTGCGAGACCGGGATGGAAATAAGGCTTCGGAGGCATATTGTATTGGTGAATTTTGTCTTATTATTTACCTTTGTTTCTACAGAGTAAATGAATAGTAAGGATTGCACAGTGGATATAGGGAACCAGGGGTTGTAATTGCTGTTTTTTGCTCTTTCCCAGCAGATCCTGAGCAGACTGGCTTAGTATATTTTTCTCCTTTTCTCTTCGCTTGCAGGTTGTATGTCATGGGATTGTTGCCGGAACTCTCCGGAAAGAAGAACAACAAAACACAGAGGTGCGTATTGAAATCCTTTTCTATTCATGTATTCTACCCTCACCACAGCACAGAGTGTAAAGGTGTGGGGGATTCAGGGGATTTGTGCACAGGACGTGAACACCTAAATAAATAAATTAAAAAAAAATAGCCAGGCCAGTCCACGGGCTTCTATTAAGGTAAGACAGGGACCAGCTGCAATTACATCACAGTCTCTCTTCTACCCTTCATCCACCAGCTGACTCAGGTGATCCGGGCTAAGGTTTCACCCAAATGCTTCTCCAACCCTCTGCGTGTAACACACAAAACACACACAAAGAGAACAAGTAATTCAGGGTTGCAAGCAGTTCTCTTCTATCCCCGTGTCCCTACACTCACTGCCCAAGCCAGTCTTCCTAGATTGTGACGAGATGCATTAGCGTCTCGGGTGGAGCAACCCAGTCAGCATCGAACCGGACGTCCATGTGCTCCTCCACCTCATCAGGATTGGAGGGCTGTCAGATCACTCATCTCCCGTCCTTATTCCATTGGAGCCATTAGACTTGCCTCCTTTCTCTTGCTCATGCAGGTTGGCGCCAGTTCCTTGATCTCCTTCATCTACCTCTCTCGTCCCAATGTTTGCATTCCTGTCTCCTCCTTCCACAGACACTGCATCGGTTCCGACCTCCCTCCTCCCCCAATCAGCTGGCTTTTTGTGAGGGCTGGCCTGCCTCTGTTACTCTTTTGGGCGATGCTCATGTTTTCAAATGAGGGACCTCTACATTACGATGCACTGGTCCTGAAAAGTCCAGCAAATCCTACAAAACTCCACACGGGTGGCCATCTGCAGGCCATTCTATGCCCAAACACAACACGACTCAAAACAAAAACTGCCTGATGAGACTGCCAAATAAGTTAGTGAAGAGACTGTTTGAATGATGGAATATCAGTCATTTGGACTGCACCTGAAGCTACCAGCAATATGGCAGAATTAGAAGATGAGGTGACATCAAATTTCTGTGGTTAATAAATAAATAGACTTTGAAGGCTGACAAGATAACGATGAGCACAGGCAAAGCAGCACAAGATATGTTTATTTCAATGACAAGGGAAGAAGGTCACAAGGGATGCCGTAAATGGTGAGAGAGGTACCTCCACGACAGCCCATATATAATCCACAGCTTTCTCCTCATATGTTCCATGACATATGGATGCAGGGCCCATACTACTTGGGAGAAGTTCATGTTCGGTAGAATTGGAGTGGGCTATAAACACCTACCGGCTAGTAAGAGGGGTATAGGCCAGCTCACACTAATCTGAGAAACATGAGCCTTGACCAAGTTGGGTGGAGTCCTTTAACTTCTTCTGACTTTACTCAAGTGAGGTTAAACCCCTTGGCAGGTTTGTTTATGGAACAGGGTGGTAAGACATTGCAGGAGTGAGGGACGGGGGCATGGGCTGTGGATTATGGGATAGTGATTATGGGCGAAGGAATAGACTGGCACTAGGCTGGGCACCAAATGGTACCCAGAGATGTTTTAAGGCATGGCAAAAGTAGGCAATTGCCCAGGACCTCAATCTCTCTAGGGGCCCCTTGGGAAGGTGAATTTTGTCTCTAGCTCACGTCTGTGTATTCTTCTATCTTAACCTTGAACTTATAATTCAGTACTGTTAGGCAACAAAGAGCTTGAATTAGCAACAAATGGGTAATAAAATTCAAAGTTGCTCAAATAGAGGCCCCAAAAATATTTATTTGCCTGGGACCCTCAAAATCCTTAAAATGACACTGATGGTATCAATACAACTACTGCCCTTGCAGTCCCTGCAGCAAGAGGAACAGTATCACACTGCTGCAAAGATCCACTAAGAGTCTCCATTTCTAAGACTTTTTGTAGTTACAACTTCGTGAAGCGAGCCAGGTTTTAAAATAAATGTAGCCACTTTCAAAATTCAGACGCCCTTAACATGAAGACAATACCTGGCCAGTGTATCATGTTCCATGTGAATCAGGCACTCAGCAGTCTGGCTGCAAACCAGTGGTTTTCAGTACTAAATCCTCATAAAAAGTAGGATCAGGCAAAAACAACTTTCTGTTGCCCATTGGTCTTCTGTAAGTTCTGATGAATGTCCGAAACTGATGTAAAGTACTGGAAACATTTCAGAGACTCACAGAGAAGTGGGCGACACCAACAACATGACAACAATCACAAAAATAGAGCATATTTTAATGATTTTTTAGAGTCCTTGATGACTAAAATCCACAAGAGGACTCCATAGATATGAACTTTTAAAGTATTTAAAAGTGTTCACATCACGCGCAAACAAGCAATGGCAATTCAAAACTTTGCAAACTTTTGAAAACTTTGTAAACGTTTGGCACACTAAGTTCAGCGACTCTGACCTGAGTTGGCTGACCAAATTCGAGAGGACAGAGGTCAAGGAGTCTAGAAAGGAAACTTTGAAAAGTTATCTGGCCACCAGAGCATCTTTAAAGCGAGTTCTTAACTTTGCAGGACAACCACCATTGACTTCTATGGAGTGGTCCTGATGCTGAGGGATGAAGGCTTAAGGATATTCAATGGATGCTGCAAATGCTGTGCCGTCCGCGGGAGTGACGTCTGGTTGAGTCCTTGGTCCACAGATGAGTGGGGGTGACTCCGACCACATGTCTTGGGGTCCCGTGAAGTCCTCTATGCAGACATTAAAGGGCTGCTGATACAGACCTTCCATTCTTACAACACATCGGTTCCGGTGCAAACCTTGGTGGGGGTAGTGTCACTTAGGATGGACAAATCTGGTCACAACCAGCACCCACAGATCCAGCAGACTCGGGAGCAACTTTGCGATATTCCAAAATTTTCCATCAAAGTGCCTGCCATCAAGTAGTGGCAAAATAGCTGAGGTGGCTACCAGGAATGCAGTTTGGGCTCTTCCAGCTTTAATATCCCCAGTGTCAGTGCCATCCAACTGACCCTTGAGCCTCTACTTCAGATTAGGGCCAGGAATCAACTTTTCTCCAGGCCAGGCATGCAGAACAGGGTCCAAACTCCACAAGCCCAAATTCCGGCGTCACAGCCTATCATTGTGCACTTCCAGGGGGTGTAGAGTGGTCTTCTTCTTGTCCTTAGTCCAAATCCAGTGAGTACTAAAGTCTTGGGTGCCCATTATATCCCAGTAAGTTGCCTCAAAGGGACAACTCGGTCAATAGCCAATGGGCTAGTAGGTTCCCTCCTATGGAGTGGTCCTGATGCTGAGGGATGAAGGCTTAAGGATATTCAATGGATGCTGCAAATGCTATGCCATCCACGGGAGTGACGCCTAGTTGAGTCCTCAGTCCACAGGTGAGTGGGGGTGACTCCGACCACATGTCTTGGGGTCCCGTGAAGTCCTCTATGCAGGCATCAAAGGGCTGCTGATACAGACCTTCCATTCTCACAACACATCGGTTCCGGTGCAAACCTTGGTGGGGGTAGTGTCACTTAGGGTGGACAAATCTGGTCACAACCAGCACCCACAGATCCATCAGACTCAGGAGCAACTTTGGGATATTTCAACATTTTCCATCAAAGTGCCTGGCATCAAGTAGTGGCAAAATAGCTGAGGTGGCTACCAGGAATGCAGTTTGGGCTCTTCCAGCTTTAATATCCCCAGTGTCAGTGCCATCCAACTGACCCTTGAGCCTCTACTTCAGATTAGGGCCAGGAATCAACTTTTCTCCAGGCCAGGCATGCAGAACAGGGTCCAAACTCCACTAGCCCAAATTCCGGCATCACAGCCTATCATTGTGCACTTCCAGGGGGTGTAGAGTGGTCTTCTTCTCGTCCTTAGTCCAAATCCAGTGAGTACTAAAGTCTTGGGTGCCCATTATATCCCAGTAAATTGCCTCAGAGGGACAACTCGGTCAATAGTCAATGGGCTAGTAGGTTCCCTCCTACCTGCTATCACAGTTCCGGTGATGTGTGCCATCTAGCTATCCCATAATGTACTTTGCATGCCACAACCAACATGACTGAAGTCTTCATCAAGTGTGAGGACCTAAGCAGCCTACTCCTGGGGGTGTGGCTACCATGAGCAGCACACCCATAGAAAACTGGTTCTAGAACAGATTTTCCCTCCTTTGGCCCTGGTTACTCTGTCTAGGAGAAACAAAGAGCTTCCTGTATTGGAATGTTTTCACACCTGCCCTTTAAAGGCAGCATCTTCCTTTGATGCCTGTCTTTTGGGCTAACACTGTTTGTAGCTCATCCTGTGGGTGGGGGGTCGCACCTCTAGTGTGGCAACGGCCTTTGTTCTCAGTCTGGGAGTCGTTTACACATCTCCCCAGGCAGGCAGAAACCTGTCTCGGTCCATGTGCCTCTCTGAAGAGACTGGACTAGCTAGGTCAAAATATG
This sequence comes from Pleurodeles waltl, assembly GCF_031143425.1. Classification (NCBI taxonomy): domain Eukaryota; kingdom Metazoa; phylum Chordata; class Amphibia; order Caudata; family Salamandridae; genus Pleurodeles; species Pleurodeles waltl. The sequence goes on from NC_090443.1 coordinate 960,376,565, forward strand.
TCAACTTTCGCAATTGGGGCCAGTATTAAAGTGGACACAAATATTAATGCACCATTGAGTTGCTTTTGATTCCCCCTTTAACTTGATACCCTGCATGACAGGCTTGGGTAGCCTCTGTCAGAAGTTAGATGCATTGGAGTGCCAACCGTTAACTCTGCTATTACCTTATAAGGCTACTTAACCTTCCTCAGTTAAAAATCGACACTTTAGGGCTTTGCTGCATAGACATATCAAAAGTACATGTCTATCGTAGTAATACACATCTCCATGCCATACGGCGCCATAGCCCTGCCATAGAGGATAGTTACATACACAGTTAAGGGACTTAAGGGACTTTTACATTAGTGGTGATGACAAAGTTGGTTGTGCATTGCATGCACAGCCTCCTCAGTCTGCAATGGCAGCTGAAAGTCATATTTTAACTTTGCCACAGAGAGTGTCACAACCAGTGATGCAGATCTTGTGTGGACGGCCAGCCTTACCTGCCCCTGGTACCTGGGTACTATATACTAGGGACTTATAAGTAATGTAAAATTAATAGGTAATGTCCAATTAATAGGAAAAGTAGGGACTTCCACACATGAGAGAGGACAATTACTTTACCCAATTTTTAGCAAGGACCCAAAGATTTGAGTGCACCCGTACCTTTGCCATGGACAGATCACCACTTTATATCTTTCTCATTAGTACACTCCTCAACAAGAGTTATATCTAATCCCTCTTTGAGATTAGCTCACACATGGACCAAACTCTTACCCAATGAATGGGTGGCGGCCTTCGAGACCATCGTACCAATTCTAGGGGAGAATCAAGATTAAGCTTATAAGCAGTGGGAAGTCTGGATAGTACAAAGTCTAGATAAATGCATCCCAATGTCCAGGGTAAAGCATAAACCCAACACCATATCGGCACCATGGTTCAATAGACATCTTGCCATCTGAGGAAAAGCTGCAAAAAACTTGAAAGGAGATGGAGGAAATCATGTGAGCCACAACTAAAACTGGAATATAAAGCCACCATCAGACAGTATCAGAACAAAATGAAAAAGACACAGGCCTTATTCTTTGGGGAGAAAATTAACCAGGCTGTGAATTCCCCAAAGGAACTGTTCAAGGTTTTTAAATCACTCCTGACCATTGACCAGGGTAATTCTCTCCCAGCACCCATGGTGGTACGATGCAATGAGCTCGCATCTTTTTTCCAGAAAAAGGTCATGGACATTTATGACTCACTGCAGTACAATCTAACCCAATCCCCATTTTATGTAGGGAATGTTCCCCCTACACTGACTCCCATAGAACTAACACACATTCCAGCTGTCAACGAGGAGAGCGTACTTGAACTTATGGGCAAAGTCAAATCTGGCTCACCTCTAGACCAAGCGCCACTTTGTATCCTGACCAATGGTCTACAAGTACTACTATAGCCTTAGAACCCGCCGTAGCGGGCTCTACTGGCTATTAAAGGCCTGCTCCCGCGTTAAAGGCCTGAGCCGAAGGCGAGGGCCTTTAACAATGGAGAGGGCCTTTAATAGCCGGTAGAGCCCGCTACGGCGGGTTCTAAGGCTATTAGAACATTCTGCCACTCAGGGCAGAATGTTCTATTAAATAAAACAAATTCCTCACGAAGCCCGAGGGGATTAAAATCCCCTCGGGCTCCGTGAGGCTTTGTTCACAGCTCTTGCTGTGAACAAAGAGAACATTGGAATGTTGGCGCTGCGGGCTTTTACCGGTCAGTAAAAGCCCGGAGCACTCCATTGTTTTCAATGGAGCTGCCAACGTTCCAATGTTCTAATACCAACTATACTATCATTACTTAAGCTTTCATTAACCTCAGAGATAGTACCACAGAAATGGAAACATGCAATAGTTAGACCCTTGGTGAAGAAACCCCACCTAGATCCCTCCTCGCCAGGCATCTATCAGTCAAACTCTTTGCTACAGGCTATAGGAAAAATATTAGGGAAATATGTTAATCAAACGTTATCACTTTTTTTTAAGACAACCATTGTCTACTTCCCACACAAATGGTCTTCCGTACACAGCATAGCACAGAATCCACTCTGCTAGCAGTCAAAGAGGAGCTCAAAAGTAAAATTGACCAGAGAGGCATAGCTTGAATTCTCCTGTGAGACTTAAGTGCAGCATTTGATACCGCGGACCTTTCGATCTTGAGACAAGGTGCTAGAATGGCTCACTTGTGTTGTACAGACAGAACTTTTCAAATTATGGAAAGTACCTGTTTCTCTGACATTATGCCACTGGAGTGCAGGGTGCCTCAGGGCTCCTCACTTAGCCCCATGAGGTTTAACATCTATATGCAACCTCTAGCTGACATCTTACAGGAGACTGGGATGTCCATAGTTCCTTATGCGGATGACACGCAATTAGTGGTCTCATTTGCTAAAGGTCCTAACTTGGAACATCACCAATTAGTGCCCTGTCTGGAAAAAGTGGCCAGATGGATGGCAAATTGTTGCCTAAAACTAAAGGGCGACAAGCCAGTGATTGGATGGTCAAGCAGTAAAGGAATTCACCTGTCCCAAACACTTCCATAAAGAATCTGGCAGTGTGGTTGGACAAAGCCTTAGTGATGGATGCCCAAGAAAGCAAACTGGCTGCTTCTTGTTTCGGGCTACTTAGAACAATTTGTAAGATCTTGGACCTCATTCCAGAACATTCAAAAAGAGTTGTAACACAATCCCCAGAGATCTCATGGCTGAATTATGGCAAGTCGCTGTACTTAGGCTCACCAAAATGTGCCACAAAAAAACTGCAGGTAGTCCAAAATGTGGCAGCCAGGACTCTTCTCATAATTCTGAAGTCTGATTCTGTGAAAGAGGCTTTGAAAATGCTTCACTGCCTGACTATTGAGGCAAGAATCAAATTCAATTTTCTATGTATTGCACATAAAGCTATTAACTCTAAGCGCCCGTCTAAGATCAGAGGGCTCCTCTGACCTCACCTACCGACTCGATCTCTCAGATCTGCCCATGAATATTCTAACGGCATAAAGCAGTGGCGGTCGGCAGCTTTAGGAGGGAGGGGGGCGGGCGGGGAGCACACACACACACACACACTCATTCTTTCACACACAGACACGCATGCACGCACATCCATTAACAACATTCATACCATTCAAACATGCACGCATGCACCAAACATTCATTTTAAAACATCACACACACACTCATTCTTTCACACACGCACGCACCCACATCCATTAACACTCATAACATTCAAACATGCATGCACGCAACAAACATTCATTTTAAAAGATCACACACACTCATTCTTTCACACACACACGCATGCACACACATGCATTACCAAAACACTCATAACATTCAAACATGCACGCATGCACCAAACATTCTTTTTAAAACATCACACACACACACACACACTTACCTTCAGCCTCGAAGTCCCAGGAGGGTTGGGACTGCTGCCTTCCCTCATTGGCTGACCAATGAGGGAAGGCAGCAGTCCCAGCCTCGTCACAGAGTGGGACGAAGTGTCACTGATTGACACTCGCCCTGGGCGCTTCAGGGCTTAAACCTGAAGTGCCCAGATCGAAGTCAATGGGTGATGCTTTCCTCGTCACCCAGGGGAGGGCCTCAAGGCACCTTTGCTGAGCCGAGGAGGTCACACCCAGAGGAGCTGTGACCGCCTCAGCCCTGCAAAGTTCATTTCAAGCAGCCAGGAGTCTGCGTAAATCGTGCATGTCTCACTCCTGGCTGTCTGAGCTGAAAATGAAGAGTGTCTGTCAGGCTGACCTTTGTTCAGCCTGACAGACACTCTTCATAAGGGGCAAAAGGTGGGGAGGCGTGGCCCCTCCGCCCTAAAGGACGGGCCACGCCTGGCATAAAGTCATATTAAAAACTATTGATTGCCATCATTTTCTCCACTCCATTTGGGGGGCATTAGGACAGTAAAGCACAGTGCCTAGAAGATCCTGAATGCCAAGAAGTTAGGAAACAAGTGAGGTTAGTCAGCTGTGCCCACCAGAAAGCCCACACCAGTCTCTTAAATTGTGATCTATCGTTTACACCAGATTCTAAATCTGATAATTCCCTGCTGTGATGTAACAACAGTTGATAAAAATCCCGTTACCCACTGTTGCTACGTCGATTTGGAGTCACTCTGAGCCCCTCGGTGAAAAACATCCCCGTAATTCACTCTTGCCCATCTATAACTCCATATGTGGAACCTCGCTTATTTCCCCTTTTGTTTTGTTGTCAACATTCCTTAAAGTTTACTGGGGATTTCTTTAGAAATTGTTCATCACTCTCACGAAACAAACTTTAAATCTGTAAAACACAACAATGCACCATTTATTTCAGTAGATGGCAGCATTGCAATGACAATTAGGCAACTTTTGGCCACACTGGATGTTTTTATAATCATGAAATGTGTACTCCTTAATCAAAAAGACGATTCTGACGGTGACACTTAGGCCCATATTTATGCTTTTTCGCACCGCATTTGCGTCATTTTTTGAGGCAAAAGCGGCGCAAACTTGCAAAATACAATTGTATTTGTAAGTTTACGCCATTTTTGCGGCGCTAATGAAGTATAAATATGGGCCTTACTTCGTTGAACCAAAGCCGCTAAAGTACCAATGCTAAGGATATTTAAAGCCCAGAAAGACATGTCTGGCAACCTGTGGCTTACCCTAAAAACACCGAACTGATCGTCAGTAGCTGCAGTTGCTCTCAAAGATAAGATCCAGTTCCAGCTCAATGAATGCTTTCACTTTTTTCATTTGACGACTGTTTTTCTTGCCACCCAATAAATAATAAAAAAATAACCTCACAGCATTAACATAAAACAGGCACACACTTAAAACAACTTTAAATATCACGACCATGATTAAACATAAAAAATAGATGCATTTGATAGTTATGGTAAATTTCATATTCACAAATAATTCTCTGGAACACTATTGCCGCTTAGCCAAACAACAAACATGTTTAAGTTTCACAGTTTCACTGACCATGAAGCTGGAAGAACCACCACCGTCTTCATTACAACACTGGATTTAATGAGCTAATTTGAAACTTTGCAGATGCCAACCTCTCAGAAGCTTCTGTGGGGCCCAGTAAAAATCTTGAAAAAAAAATTGAGGGTTTTAGTGTGAGTATCAGTGGTCATTTCTCTGATTTAATTTCTTTTCAACTTCAAATATTTAAGGTACATTCTGAAAGGTCATCTCAGTGTTTTTACCTAACAAATACATTTTCTTTTCAAATTGTCCAGAACTATCTAAAATCTGAAAATTCTAAGTATATCATTCATCAAAGCCTAAAAAACTCTCTATCCCTCTCCTTCACACTCTCTTTTTCTCTCTCTCTCTCTCTCTCACACAATTTCTCTCTTTCAAACTTTTTTCCCATTGACACACCCACTCAGACCCTTGAACACCCACTCACACACCCACTCAGACCCTTACACACCCACTCACAGACCCACTCAAACACTGATGCTCCCATTAACAGACTCACTCAGACACTGATGCACCCACCCACTCACAGACCCACTTAGACAATGATGCAACCACTCACAGACCCACTCAAAAGATCACACCTCCACTCACAGAACCACTCAGACCATCACACACCTACTCTGACACCCAGACAGACAATCTTACAACCAGAGAATCCCTCTCACACGTATTCTCACACCTAGAGAGACAGACCCCTCAACTGTGTGCGGGGTTGGTTGTCTATAGGAGGTTGGCAGCAGATCCTGCGGCCAACCCCCACTGCACACAAAGGCCATGCGCAGTGGTGGTTGGATTAACGTATAGTATTTACAATTAATTTACTTTAAAAAACTATAGAAATTTACTGAAAAAACAAAGGTCACAGGGATGTTATAGTTAGGCCAACCCCTATAACCACCCAACACCATGCTGAGCACAGCCTTAGGCCGTGGACAACCGGGGTTCATTGCAGGTCCTAGCCTGTGGCCAGGGCCTGCAGCCAGCCCGTATAACCACCCAACCCCATGCTGCGCACAGCCTATGGCCGTGCGCAGTGGGAGTTGGCTGCAGGGCCTGGCCAACACCTGTAACCAGCCACACGGCCCCCCTCCCCAAGCTGATCTTGGCCCTGGGGACACCCTCCTTCAGAGCACAGTCTAAATATTTTGTTTTAGGAAAGGGCTGCATGGACCCCACCCCCCTCACCCTCCTGTCCCCGTCCCCACCCCAGGCCTATCTAAGTCCAGGGGACCTCATTCTGTGGGGCAGGCCTACGTTTTATTTGGGGGGGCATGTGACCCCCCCACCCAGGCCGATCTGGGCCCCAGGGAACCCAACCCCAGGGCCTGGCCTAAATAATTCTTTTTTGTGGGGGAGGGCAGCCCTGCAGCCTCCCTCTCCTGGCTGATTTTGGTCCCGGGGACCCCATCCCATGGGGCCAGGCCATCAATCCTGGGTTCCAGCACTCAGTGTGGGTTGGGGACAGCCGTGCTCCCCACCTCCTGTAAGAGCCGGCACTGCTTTTGCACACAGTAAGCTGGAAAACATGCAGCTTCCTGTCTGCAAAACTGGGCTGCAGCACGCACCGGAGCCCGGGAGTACAGGCCAGAGGACGATGAGGAGAGGAGGACCCCCTGGTAAAATCCAGGTAAGTCCTCGTCTCTTTCTTTTGTCGTAGTTTGTGCACACTGGTGTACAAACAAGGACTGAAACTGTAGCTTTCGCTGCCTACGGCCCTGGCCCTGTCTGTGCTTGCAATGTGCAGCCCATAAATGCGGCATGCACTGGGTGAGCTCCTTTGGTGGGGCTAGCACAGTTTCTGAACTGACCACGCTTTTTTTCCATAAACAGAGCGTTTTTTGTTTTTGCCAATAACTTTAGTGTCCCTTAACGAATCTTCACTAAATTTTTAAAACGTATACTTTGTTCAGTTCACCTGCTATCTTGAAAGTTTAGGAGAAATTGGAGTTTATAAAATATAGATATCTGGGGACGTGGTGCCTCCATGGACCCAACTGTCCCCGTGCTCATATCTGATTGGCTGCCAAAACTTCAACAAGGAAGTGTTGGCAGCCATCTTGGGACTCAGCTTCAGCTGAGTCCCAGACAAAAAAGTTTTTAAAAAGGGATGGGCCAGTGTAGAGTCACCCTGACCCCTTAGCTCTGGTGCTGGGGTCCCAGAGGGACCCCGCTAGGGCTAAAAAGCATTTTGTGTTGTTTCCCCTTTTCCCACCCTTTTCTTTTATGTGACCCCCATGGGTGGGCCAGGTCCCAGGGGCATACGAAAAGGGGGGTGCATGGGCCCCCCTTCTGTGGGCTTAAATTAGCCTCAGGAACCACCACCTCCCAGGGGTAAAATACTTGATTTGCGTGGGGGAGACCCAACAGCCCCCCAATGCCCTAGGGACCACCACCTCCTTGGGGCAAAATGCTTTATGCATGTGGGGAAGGCCTGATGGCCTCCCACACAACCCCGAGGACCACCACCTCCCCGGGGCTTGAACTTAATGTAATGCGGGGGGCCACCCCACAGCCCGAGGACCTTCACCTTCCCCGAGCATTATTAAAATTCAATGCGGAGAGGTGTGTGGACCCCCAGAGCCCCAGGTACCGCCACCTCCCCGGGGCTTTAAAAAAAAGAATGAAGAAGGTTGGATGAGGATCCCGGGCCCCGGAGACCACCTCCTTCCCAGGGCTATTTCCTTGTTGGAGGGGGGCAATGCTGCATCCCATTAAGGAGCCAGGGCTAGCTGTTTGCTGTGACTTGGGGGCAGCCTTGACAGCTGCCACCAGGTCACAGCAAACACTCCGCTCTGAATAAGCGAGAGCTGTCAAGCACTGCACATGGGGCAGGCCGGTGCACAACAGGCCTGACAGCTTTCGCTGCCTACGGCCCTGGCCTGAATTCAGGCCAGGGCCGTAGGCAGCAAAAGAAAGCTGCTGTTTCAGACCTCGTGCACTGGCTTGCTCTGTGTACACTGCACACAGGACAGGCCGGTGCACAGATGCCTGAAATAGCAGCTTTCACTGCCAATGGCCCTCCTGAATGCACCCGATCTCGGAAGTGCTAAGCAGGGTTTGGCCTGGTTGCTTAGGGCTTCCGCAATCTGGCGCATTCAGGACTCCGCGGGTCACGGAACTCCACCTCTGTGGAATTCCACAGAGTTTTTATTCAACTCCGTGGAATTCCACGGAGTCAGACCGTGTAAACTCCGCCCAGACCTGATATATTTATAGTACTACGAGGTTCAACCCTCAGCCAATTATGTTAAAATCCTATTACATACAGTATAAGATAAAGTGCTGCATTTTAGTAATGCACAAGCGGACTATAGCTAGTGCAAACATCAGCTTCACAGTACAGAAAATTCCCCTCCTGCCATTGTTACAGATGAAGGTATGCGAAGGAAGGCACTAGCTGTCCAGGAATGGTTACTTTCTAATAAACAGTGTGAGATCTGTTTTTGAAAAATTATAAAATGCATGGGCATGTTGTTCCCTATATATCCTTCCTATTTCAGCCTCTGGGTTTCACCCCTTCCATTATCATGTCAAGGATGCCTAAAACTGTCAGGACCTTCTTTCAGTGTTTTCTTTCAAGATTTACCAGCTCTCTGATAGTAATCTACCTGCTTCCTAGATAGGTCATAGTGTTGCAGGCAAGGGATCTGGGGATTGTTTGCATTCCTCTTGCAACAGTGTCAGCCTTCTTAAGCAACAGTTCCACATGTGGAAACCATATAGCTTTAGCCACTTGGGAAATCATGTATAGGGTTTTGCTATTTCCAGGCACTGGTCACATGCTGTGAAGTGCCATGTCTTGACCTTATTTCATGGCTTGTGATTACCATTCCCATTGACTTATTTTCATCAGTGCTCAGCCCCCTTCCTCTCCAGTAAGTTTTGGCTCTAGCAATCACAATCATCCACTTAGGGACCTTGATCTTTTAATTCTCTATACATTCTCTTCGGTTGCTGTTAGTGTTTTGAATTGTCATTTCTACAGACAAGAAAACAGTCCTGTGTACCCTTCCTAACTCTAGGACACAAATTGCCTCTTTTAACTGGGGGAACAAGGTGTAGCTTAGCACTGTCTGCCAGAAGTGAAACCTGCTTTACCAAATGGATCTGGTCACAGCTAACAGGTGTTTCCCTGTCCCCATTTGTTTAGTACAACCAGTCTCCCATAGGGACACCCATAAGTGAACTCTAGTTATCAATAGTGTTCAATTTATTAAAAAATGATAAATGAGTGCCTGGTCTAAAAGTTTTTTTATTGTCCCTTCGCTGATGTCATTAAATGTGTGAGTTTCCGAATACCGAAGCTGCCTAACCTTGATTCCTACTCATGATTCTGTCTTTCACCACCCTGCACGTTTTGTCTATTTAGCTGATGACTGCAGGTTCCTTTTCATCTTATTTCTCCCTTTCTCACCTTTTTTTCTCTTTTTCTTCTGCCTTCTTTTTCCTGTCCATACCTCTATCTCTCTTCCTCTGGGTCAAATTCTAATGATAAAATATAAGTCTTACACCCAAAATTGAGCACTGAAATGCACCACCTGCTCAAATTAGGCACTATTTATCCATAAATGACCATAACAGGCTGTTTTAGCCCACCCATCAATCGCCTTGTGATAAAGGGGTATTGATCCTCTCAAGAGCATTGACATGATACACTTTCATTCCACCTTGTGTGTAAACATGATCAATTCACCAACATCTCATTGATCATACTGTCTGCCTTCCACATAACCCAACGGCACGTTAGCTAAGTGCAAGACATTCAGATGTACTTACTCATGGTTACGTTGAATATGGTGATTGGGCGAGAGGATAAGGAGATGGACAATGTAGCTTCCCTCACTCAAAATCACAGACCACGAGGAAAACCCTTGTGTAACACCACAGTTGGACTTGGCCCTTTCTGCAGGGTCATCTTCAAACATTTTGCCTTCACCCTCCTGTTTTTCTGAACTTTTTTTTTTTTTAAATATTTTATTATTGTTTTTTTACGAACAACAGATGCTTACACATTCAACGTCTTGACTAAACTCTCCCCCCTCTAATTGCTACCCCCCGTATCAGCTCCACTCATTATGCCGTCTATCTTGTGCTGTTAGGGTTCTATCTCCCTCTGGGCGTTCGGGGTAGAGTCTGAGTTAAACAGCATTAGGCTGGTTAGGTTCTTCGTTGCTGCCTAGCTCGTCTGACGTTGAGGACTGATCTCCTGTTTCCACTTCTGGTTCTTAAAGGCAATCTAGCAAACAGTCCCATTTTCGTGCCGTGTCTAAGGGACCACAGCCTCTCACCGCTTCTTGGTGCAATGTTCTTCCCTCCGCTTCGACCCACCGTATTAATGTGTTTTTCCAGCTCTGTAAGTGCGGGCCTTTAGGGTCTAGCCATTGTAATGTTATCTCCCTTTTGGCTAGAATTAATGCTAAGTCAATATATTTGTTTGTGACCTTTTTAGTGTTGGGGCGAGGGAAATCCCCCAGCAGGGCCACCAGCTGGGAAGCTTGTAGCCTTCTCTCTGTCACTGCGTTGATGGACTGGAATACCCCATCCCAGTAGTGCCCAATCTCCACGCAGCTCCAGAGCATGTGGGCTAAATCTGCACCCGGTTCAGAGCAGCGGGGGCATCCCCCCCGGTTTTAAACATTCTTGCCAATCTGTGTGGGGTGAGGTATGCTCTGTGGAATACATAGAGGTTCATTAGTTTGAATCGGCATTCCTGGATACTGTGTATATGTGTGCTGTTTTTCTCGCCCACTGTTGTTCATCTATGGGCACTCCCATGTCTTCTTGCCAAGTCACTTGTAGCTGATCTAAAGGGAGTAGGGTGTATTTGTGCAATGCTTTGTAAAGTGTAGAGATTATTTTCCCATCCACACCGACCGTGCAGATTGTTTGAGATCCCATGGATGCGGGCGGCTCCGACCTCCCCCATCATCATTGTATAAGTGCCACTATTGATCTGTGCAGTAGAAATAGACCTGGGGGACATTTAATTTTTCCATTAGTGCGCTAGGACAGCGATTCTCCATCACTGAACAGGTCCCCCATTACAGTTATGTTGTGCGTAGCTAATGCTGTGATGCCTGTCATTGTCTGTCCACTCAGGAGCGTGGCCAGTCCACATAGCAGCATGTGTGGGGTATATTGGGAGTTGATTTTTGCCCACTGTAGACTGCGTATCTAGCAGCTGCGCAGTACTTGTGGTTCCGGCGAGTTCAATGTGTGTTGTCCCCTGGGATTCATTAGGATCCCTGTAAGGTCTTTGATTGAGTGCTCTGTGTAACAGTCCGTGCTTGACGCTGACAGTGCAGTGTGTATTGATTTAGCTAACCATTAAACCTGGAATGCCATATAGTAGGTTTCAATATCTGGTGCCACCATACCCCCCTCTGCCACAGGTCTTTGGAGCTTATGTAGTGCTATTCTGTGTCTACCTGCTCCCCAGATGAAATTGGTCAGGATGGAATTGTTATCTCAAAATAGTGAACGCGGGACAAGCAACGGCAGAGTCGAAAAATAGTACGTCAAACGCGGCAGGGCCACCATTTTTGTAAGTGCTATTCTCCCCTCCACTGACAGTGGAAGCGATCTCCAGAACAGTACATCTGTCCGTACTTTTCGGACTGCTCGGCCTACATTTCCCTCCAGGAGGTCCTCTGATTTATGATATATGTGTACCCCCAGGTATCGGAAGGTGGACGGGGTCCATTCAAGCCCTCTGGTGTTTCCCACCCTGGGTGTTCCCTCCCTTAGGGGGAAAATATGAGACTTTTGCCAGTTGATCCGCAGCTTAGACATTTCTCCGAACTTCTCGAGAAGGGCCATTGCTCCTGGCAGCTCAGTTTCTGCATCACCTAAGAAAAGTATCATGTTGTCTGCAAAAAATGCAATTTGGTGAATACGTTCCTCACTGTGTAACCCCTTATAATAGAAGCCAGACCTTGCCGCCTGTGCCAATGGTTGCAATGCAATGGCAAATAGCAGTGGCGATAGAGGACAGCCCTGTCTGGTGCCCCTACCGACTACATAAGGTTCAATATTATGCAACCTGTGCGGACTCGAGCATTGGGTTTTGTGTATAGCAGTTTTGTCCAGTTAATGAAGCCCTGGCCTAAACCCATCCGCACCATTATGTGCTCCAGGAAGTCCCATCGAAGGCTATCAAAGGCCTTTTCGATGTCTACAGCTATGAGCGCTGCCCCCTGTAGATTCGGGGACTTGGATTGTAAGATCATGATCAGACGTCTGATATTAGTAGCGGTGCTGCGATGAGGGATAAACCCCGTCTGGTCTGAGTGAATCAGCGCAGGCATATGAGGTAGGAGTCTTGTGGCCAGAGTCTGGCTGAGTTTCTTATAGTCCATATTAAGAATGGACAAAGGCCGGTGGAAGCGCACATTTGTTGTGGGGCGATGTGGTTTTAAAAGTGGTATCATTCAAGGATGGGGGCAGCACTCCGTGCTTCAGCACCTCTAAGTAGAGTGTATTCAGAAGGGGGGCCAGAATGTCTATGTATGTGCTATAAAACTCCGAGGGGAGTCTGTCTGAGCCGGGTACTTTCCCTCTAGCCATCGCGGCCTCCGCTGTGGATATATCTGTGGGGGAAATAGACTCCCCCAGAGCTTTCCGAGCCGCCTCGTCCAGCACCGGGGGGCAAAGGTCATCTAAGATCTGCAAGTGGGCAGGGGGTATAGCCTCTCTCGGGGGGAATATAGTTAAGTGTAGTAGGTTGTAAATGTGTCATTAATTTCCCCCTGTCGGATAAACGCCGCTCTCCCGACTGATCCTCGATTTCCATCACCAGGGAATGCTGCCGCGGTGGGGCCAAGAGCCAGGCGAATAATGCTCCAGCTCTATCCCCCTCCGCATGTCTTCTCGTTATATCTTTTTTATAGTCAAAGCAGCGCAACTTTTCAACTGTCATCGCTACTTTTTCTCTGGTCTCTGCGAGCAGGGGGGACACCTCCGGGGCATCAGGCCCCCTTCGTTCCAACTCCCTAAGTTCCTCCTCATGTTTATCAATCTGCGTTTCCTGAGTTTTCTGGACCCCCACCACCTCTGCCATGCGCTGGCCACTGATGACTGTTTTAAAGGCCTCCCATTCCAGCACGCGGGACGATGTGGTTCCCTGATTGTGTGCAAAGTAGTCTTGGATTGTGTTTTTAATGGATTGTTGGAAGGTGTTATCTTCAAGTGACTCCACCCAAAGTCGCCAATCCAGTATACGAGGGCGGTCCTTTCTCCAGTCCAGCATTAATAGTAATGGATTATGGTCTGATACCGTGTGACATAAGTACTCAGCTGCCATTGTCTTGCAATTCACTTCGGGGGATGCTAAAAAGACATCTAGTTGGACATGTAGATCATGTAAGTGAGAGTAAAAGTAATAGTCTCTTTCCGTAGGGTGGAGGTGTTTCCAACAGTCGGTAAAGCCCCAGTGTTGTTGCCAGTTAAGGAAAGTTTTGGCCAGCCTGTGAGTGGGGAAATGTTGTAGTGGAGGGAGGGATCTGTCAAGTGCTGTGTCCGCAATGCAATTAAACTCGACGCCTATGATAGTTGTTTGTATGAGATATGACCCTAATTTGTGTGACAGCAATGATAGGAAAGCGCCTTGTTCCTGATTCGGTGCGTAAATCCCCCTCCATTGTGATGTCTCTACCCTCTAGTCGCCCAGACACCAGGACAAAGCGGCCCTCCTTATCTATGATTTCATTCAGTTTTTGGAACGGGACTCCCGGTCAAATCCAAATAAGGACCCCTCTAATGTATGCCGAGTAGGCTGTAGCATAGGCTTGACCGCGCCATCTTTTGGTTATAGCCTTAACCTCCTGATTAGTGAGATGTGTTTCCTGAAGGACAGCAATATGTACCCCTCTTCTTTAAAGTTGGCTGTAAACTTGGTACGTATTGTTCATGCTGTTCAATCCCCTGGAGCTTATAGGGTAGGGGGCAGGCCATAAAGTGTTGTGAAGTGTTGTATATCTATCTGTTCCACCCTGTGGCTAGGTTCTGCAGCCAATGGAGAGGCAAGCTTATTTGTTGATGAATGATGTGGAGCCAATACATCTATATTTGTCTGAACATTAGTAAACGAAACAATGTCCCCAATTTCCCAACTCCCTCTCCCCAGGACCGGCATCAAAACTATCCCCGTCCAAACAGTCAATAACTTCATTAACAATGTGCTTGGGGCGAGGTGCGAAAGACCAGGAGCAGGCCCTCCGGCGTGGCACCCCCATCAAGTAGTGCCAGGTAAACATCTCTCTCCCGGCATTAGTATAGACAATTCTGATGCCACATCTATGGTGGGGCATGTAGTGTTAAGGCAGTGCAGCTTCTGCCATCGTAGTATGCTTGCAGGTTCCACTTGGTTGTCGTCTGATCAGTTGCAACATGTGAAGGTGTATCAGTTATTTTTTGTGGCAACCGTGTGGGTGTGTTCTGCCTGTCCGTCTAGAGAAAGCCAATTCTAACATGCACAGGCTGGTGCCCATTATGCAATTTCATCTGAGGTCCCTGGAGTTACTTTCGGGAGGGTGTCAGAGGTGTCTTGTGAGGAAAGGGATGCACTTCCAGATGTAGATTCATGGTCTGAGAGAATTTCAGACGGGTGCAGTGATCCCGAGCCTCTACTATTCAGGGACGTCGCAATGTCCACAGCTTCTCGCATTTCCTGTAGGGCCTGTTTGCGCGGTGGCGCTACGGTTGATGATAGTCTTCCAGTTCTTCTACGCGCTCTTGTGCGTGGTCGATTATTGTTTACCATGGATTTAACTGTGGCAGGGTCCAAAGTTTCTATCCATTCCTCCACCTGCTGTGGTGTTGTGAAGAAAAGAACTTTGTTATTAGCAGCTACTCTTAATTTAGCTGGGAATAGCATGGTGTATTGGAGTCCCCTCTCTCAGAGTTGTCTCTTTGCGTCATTGAAGGACGCTCTTTGTTTCTGTGTGTCTTTGGTGAAGTCCAGGAAAATCATTATGTGTTGGTCCCCCATTTTGAGCTCCCCCTTCCGCCGTGCCTGTGCCAGGATGTGATCTCTGTCCTTAAAGTGAAGCAGCTTGGAGATTATTGGCCATGGTCTCGCCCCCGGGGGCAGGGGTTGCGTCGGCACTCTGTGGGTGCACTCGATTGCAAAGTAGGGAGATAGGCTCTCAGGAGCCACTTCTTCACGTATTCACCATTCCAAGAAAGTTCCATAGTTTTCGCTCCTTGCTCTGCTCTTTCTGGAAGACCCACTAGTCTCAGGTTGTTTCTGCAAGCTCTGTTTTCTGCATCCTCTGCTCGAGTTTCTATGGTTTTAATGCGGGATGTTAAGTCAGATACTTTCTTTGGTAATTTTTGACAGTTCGGGCAAGTTTTTTGAGAGATTTTTCATTCGTAATGACTCTGTCCATCAGTCGGCGGTGGTCATCTCTAAGAAGAGTTAAGTCCACAGATAATGTGTCAATCTTCAATTCCAGGGCTTCTTAGGATGCTTGTATTGCTTGCAGTATGGTGTGAAGGGTAGTCTCGTGGGCTAGGTCTCGGTCCGACGCTTCATCTCTGGTGCCGTCTACCTCTGATCGGGGACCCACCGACACCCCCCTCTCCAGGCCATCTCTTTTTTTTCATCTTGCCCATCTTTAGATTTGCTGTTCTCACTTTTATTGCCAGCGCTGGTCGTGGGGGATGGGTGTGCTGCTCGTAATCCCGCTGTGTCTCAATTCAGCTAAGGAGGGGCAGTCTGCGGGTCCCCCCAAGTGCAAGTCGCTTTGTTCCATTGCGCGATGTATGTAAGCGCTCAGTTTGGATTCCGTTGTTCAGACCGACAGCGCCCAGTTTATTTTCCTGTCTCATGGGCTGCGGGTCTTCCTCCCGATCCCTGATGTCCGATGCGAAGATCAGCGCCAGCCGCACCATCCTTCACCCCTCCGATACCGTGGGGGGTGACCAGCCGTTCCATAAGCAGGCTGCAGGGCTGGGCCTCTGCGGCAATTTAACCATCCAGTTCATGTACACCGCGGCCCCCGAAGGCGAGCCGCCTCACCCCCCACACCCCACAGCCCCCACTTGTTCCGGGGGGGAGGAAGGCGGGCCAGCGACACCCACCAAGTCTCCGCACGGCAGCAGCCAGGCTGTCTACGCCACCCACTCTCAAGCAGGTAATGTCTCCGGTCGCCACTCACCCCATCCACCGATCTCTCTGGGGCCGTCGGTCCCAGGGTGATCCCTGCACTCCGTCTGATCGCCCCTGGCACAGTGGGGCTCTTTCCAGCCAGGCCGCTCCTGCTCTCCCGGAGCTCTCGTCAGCGCACCAGGGTCTCGGTGCTATCACGGGAGACCTCCGCTACTTTGCGGTGTGGGCGCCATCTTGAATCAGGAGTGCTCCTCTCGCAGCGCTCTCATCAGTTTTACAGGTCTCACCGAGTCTCCAGGTCACCATGTTTTTATAATCGCTGAGTGCTCCTCATGTGGTCATGCCCCGGTTCCGATTTTTGTTCGCCGGGGATGCAGGATAATGTTGGATAGACGGAGGCTGCCGGGAGCTCTGCTCTATGCGTGCTGCCCCATCGGCCTCAGGCCACTCCCCTCTGCTGAACTTGTTTTTGTTGGCTTTAAGGACTCTGCGCAGTGTTTGTATTCTCTCCCTAAAACATGGTAGAATTGCCTTATACCCAATTGCCATATTTAATTTACTTATAAGTCCCCAGTAAAGTGGCACTGCCTGTGCCCAGGGTCTGTAAATTAAATGCTAAAAGTAGGCATGCTGCACTGATTGTGCCACCCACTTAAGTAGCCCTTTCAAACATATCTCAAGCCTGCCATTTCGACCTGGCAAAATAAGCCTTTTGCCAGGCCCAGACCTTCCTTTTTAATATGTATTTGTTGACCTAGGGTAGGCCCTAGACAGCCCAGAGGTCAGGGTGCAATGTATTAAAAAAGTAGGACATGTGTTTTTAAGTTTTACATGTCCTGGTGGTGAGAATTTCTTAAATTTGTTTTTCACTACTGCAAGGCCTATCTCTCCCATAGGATAACATTGAAGTTACCTTATTACATTTAAGAAGAAGTAACTTCCAATTGAGCCCAGGTAGACAGGTCGAGTTTGTGTCTAAATAATTGTAATTAAAAGCCCTCTTTAATGACAAAGGCCCTCATTGTGAACTTTGCGGCAATCACCGCCGACCACCATGCTGTAGGTGAACAAAAGACCGCCAGTGGTGGTGAACGGCACACCGCCGTATAATGATGCCAAAAAGACAAGCCTCCAAAAATCTTGCAACCTCCATCTACCGCCAGGGCCAACGATGGCAGAAAGGCAGTACACCTCACCCCGCCACCGCCATGCAGACAAATCCCCCGCCCTCCAAATAATGATGCACAAATCAGCTTGGCGGACAGTGAATGTCGAACGACCATTGGCGGTATGGACCTCAACGGCCAGCAATGCGACCCGCCAACAAGAAATGCACACATTGGCAAGTTTGAAAACCACATACCTGGCACACATCCACAACACTTTAAAACACATACATATACACACCCCACAATCCTTTGCAACGCCAATAGCACGACAGATATTGACACCACAACACGCATACACTGAAATAACCATCACACAAGTCACGCACACAAATATACCACCAAAACACATACATAGCACAACCACAATCACAAGCCACACATCCAACCACACAACAGCACCCCCACCAATACACCTACAACACACCACCCACAACACACACCATGGCACCCCCTAAGCACTCCCGCTTCACAGACAGGGAGCTAAGGACCATGGTGGATGAAATACTCAGGGTCGAGCCACACCTATTCGGGGCACAGGTGCAGTAGACATCCGTGACCAGGAAGATGGAGCTACGGCAGACAATTATCAACAAAGTCAACGCAGTGGGAAACCATCCACGCACAAGGGAGGACATCAGGAAGAGATGGAGCGACCTGTGCACGAACGTTCGGTCCATGGCATCCAGGCACAACATCGCCGTACAGAATCTGGTGGTGGTCTCCCACCTCCTCCCCCCGAATATACCGACTGGGAGGAGAAGGTCCTGGCTATCCTGCAACCGGAGGGCATCCCCGGACTCACTGGTGGACTGGAGTCGGGTAAGTCAACTACAATACCTTAACAGTCACTTCACCTATAATGCATGTATCACCCGATCCCTCTCAGTACCACCAGGACCCCATCCCCTACCAGTCCACAACACCCACACACTCACATCCAAGTCACCTGTATGCCCACAATCCCCCAAACAAATCACCATCCAGACCCATGTGCACAGTCACCAGACCCTGCAGGGAATCCCAGTGGCACTACAGCACCCACAATGCATTCAGACCCCCCCTCAAAAAATGCATCTAAATGTACACTAAGGGACCTTGCATGCCACTACATGGGAATTTAACAATCAATTAGTGCTTACCAGTGCTGCAATTGACAAAAAAGTACAGGACAACCACATCTCTATTCTCTCACACACAGGCACCACCACCCATGCCCCCCGGGCGGAGACTCTAAAGAGGGCCAGTCCCCCACCTCAAGACTGAGGCCCCACTCAGGAGAGTGCAGAGGGATGTCTGGACACAGATGTAATCTCTGGCCCATCCCACACCCCTGGACAGTCACCCTCCAGAAGCCCCACCCAGGACACCACTGACACTCCTACCACTCAGACACCACCATCAGCCCTGGCCAAACGACCCCACACCAGTGTCACTAGGCCACGGTGGCTGCCCACATGTACAGATGCCAGAGTCTCCACCCACCAACAGGAAGGATGATGAAGGGCCAACTGCAAGTGGAACTGCCAGACCTGTGCAGGGGACACAGGCATAGGGGTCTACAGCCAGTGGGAGGGCATCAGTGGCCCAGGGGGGTGTCCAAAGGTTCCAAAATTAAATATGAACACTTGTCCTGAATCAATGGACTACTTTATTACAGAAATAAAACATTTTCTTTGCAGGAGAGCCATATCATATCAGACACATGCTTCACAAACTCTTTGCTTATTCCAACATTATCATGTATTTTCTATTACAGTTACCTTGGCTAGCACACATTATGCACAATCTTATTAGAAGCAGGTGTGTAAAACAATTTCACACATTAACTTATATAATGGCTGGAAAGTAATCAATGATTATTTATATAAACTGTAATGCAATATTTAGATTTTATAACAAATACAGATATTTTCTAAAAATCGGACTGCATTAAACACCCTGTTGATGGAGAGGGCCAGAAATTAAAACAAAAATCCATATGAAAATTTAAGTACATGTGTCATTGTTGTACTTCAGTGACTAACCATAATTTGAAGAGATTAGTAACATAATTGAAAGGGGGCAGTCTAAATTCATATTTATAAAATTAACACAACTTATTATTGCACTGAATATTGATCATAAGGCAAAATGATGGAATTAATAATAATAAAAAAATGTGCAAGGAGATCCACCAAAAGTAAGTTACTATAAGTTTAAATAATGTTGTGATAAACAGCACCTGCAGGTTTGAAGTATTTCTTTTGGTAAATAAAAACTATAAAATAAGATGACATGCTCAAGAATTCCATATTGTGCAGAAAAGTGTCTAGAGCGTTTACTGTGGAGTGCACCAACATACAAAGTCACCCAGAAGTGGCCTTATCTACCAACAGAAGGTTTCCTTCACAAGCATATGGACGCCTAGTTCTAGTAACCGACCACCATATTTTTCTAGGTTTTTAAAGGTAGTGACCCAGAAGAGGACATGGAAATAACTTCACTTTGCTTGCGTTTTTGTGAGAGGCTAGAATGTTAACTAGTATTAAATAATGGTAGATATGAGGAAAATACCTCCTACCTCTTCAATCAACTACCAGACACTTCCTCATCCTTTAGCTCACTCCTGCAGGTTCCCGCTTCCTTCGTTTGTGACAGTCTTTCTCTTCCTCTGGATTTCTGATCTGTGTAATTTCCTTCTTTTGCACTCGGTAAAATGAATGATGCAGAAAAATAAGTGCCAGTCTCCAAAAATAATTGCCTGTGCTTCCTACCTGCAACCACTGCCTCAAATTAAGCACTAAGGCCCTAATTTGTACTTTTTGATGCAAACCTGCGCTAACGCAGGTTTGCGTCAAAAGTATACCACCAGCTATCGCCATTCCTAGACATCAGCCGAGCGTCATATTAAAGGAATGCCACTAGCTGGCCATAAGGCCTGGTTACCGTCAAAATAAATGACGCTAGCCAGGTAGGGGAGGCGTAGGGAAGACTAGAGGTTGTGCGTGAAAGAATGACGCTAGTCAGGTTAGCGTAAAAAAATGACTCTAACCTGACTAGCGTCATTTTTTGACACACAACTCCCATGGACATGACTCCTGTGTTAGTAAAGACAGGAGTCATGCCCCCCTCTCAATGGCCATGCCCAGGGGACTTATGGCATGGCCATTGGGCACAGTGCCATGTAGTGGGGCCCAAGTTAGGCCCCCTATGGCACTTTTAAAAACAAAAATGTTAAACTTACCTGGACTTACCTAGGATGGGCCCGCCCATCCTTAGGTGTCCTCCAGGTGTGGGTAGGGATGGGTGGGGGGGTCCCTGTGTGCAGGGAAGGGCATCTGTGGACTGCTTCCATGGTCTATGACCATGGAAATGAGCCCACAGGTCCCCTAACCCCTGCCCTGACCCAGGCGTTAAATATTGGTGCGAAACAGGCTTAGCGCCATTATTTAAGGCCCTCCTCCTCCCATGCATGATTTTTGCATGGGAGGATAAATAAGGGGCAAAGGCCTTATAGTCATATTTTGCCCGGGAACACCTACCTTGCATCTCATAGACGCAAGATAGATTTCCGCAAGTAAAAAATGACGCTAACTCCATAACTTTGACGCTAGACGGGTCTAGCGCTAAAGTATAAATATGGAGTTAAGTTTGTGCCGGATTTGCGCAAAAAAAATGACGCAAATCTGGCATAAACAGAGTAAAAATATGCCCCTGAGTCTCCCGCCTGCCAAACTCTAAATCGGTGGCGGCCAGTAGCCTTAGGGGGATGGGGGTGGGCGGGCGGGATGCACACTCACACTCATTCTTTAACACACACACGCACATCCATTAACAACACTCATCAACATTCAAACATACATGCACCAAACATTCATTTAAAAAGATCTCACACACACACACACACTTACCTTCAGACTCGGAGGTCCCTGGAGGGTTGGGTCTGCTGCCTTAACTCAATGGCTGACCTTAGGTCAGCCAATAAAGGAAGGCAGCAGTCCCAACTTTGTCACAGAGTGGAATGGGGTCAGTGAGCCTGCTGATCCCACCCCAGCTTGTGACAAGGTGTCACTGATTGACACTCGCTCTCGGCCCTTCAGGGCTTAAACCTGAAGCGTGCAGGTCGAAGTCAATGGGTGACTCTTCCCTCGTCACCCGGGGGAGGGCCTCGAGGCACCTTTGCTGAGCCGAGGAGGTCAGCCCAGCAAAGTTCAGCTCAGGCAGCCAGGAGTGTGCGCAAATCGCGCATGTCTGCTCCTGGCTGCCTGATCTGAACATGAAGGGTGTCTGTCAGGCTGACCTTTGTTCAGCCTGACCGGCACTCTTCATGAGGTGCCAACGGTGGGGGGCGTGGCCCCTCCTCCCTAAAGGACGGGCCGCGCCTGCTCTAAATAAGGTCCCAAACCCTTGTAAGACAGTGAAAGTAAGTCAGCCTCCACAGTTTTCAAGCACTAATCTCAGGTTTGTTTTTAACCCATTAACCATATGATGACAGTAAAGTGCAAGGGTATTTGTTTCTCTATAGACTTAAGGGCAGTAAAAGCAGAAAACAGAGTACTCAAAACACAATGAAAGAAAATGCACAACACTAATGAACTTTGTTTACAGTATCACTCAGACAAAACAAAGTCACCATCAAAAGGATGAAGAGGCACCATTGCATGACATATATTTCTGAAGCTACGTGGCCGTCCAGAGAACCAGACAAAATCATTGCTGGATTCTGGAATAAAGGATGAATCTCTCCTGGCACCATCTGTTTACAGGATCTCTCAAATACACTGAAAACCAACTCCATTTCAAAACCAACAGCAACAGTCTTGAAAAGGTGCATCTTGATCAAGTCCTATGAAGGACAACCACCGCATCCTCCATCACTCAAGATTATTTGCTCCACCTTCTAACCAAGATTCCTCTCCTTCAAACCCATCACCACCAATGATCTCAAAGAACTCAAGCCACATGTATGTCCGCTCAACAGCAGACCCATACCCTCCACAGGTACTCAAGAATATTCTCCTCAGCACCTCAGCATCACTTCAAGCTACAGCCATCGGCACCTACTTCCTGCCCTCTGGCACGTTCTTCAAGGACATAAAGACCTCCCACATTAAGAGAATCCTGAAGAAACAAAGCTTCAAACTCCAGACCAACACGAGTGGACTACTTCTGGGCAAATGTATAGACCGATTATTATTCACTCAGTCAGCTCTCCGCCTTTCACAAAGAAACAATTGACTTTCAGATGGTCAAACAAATATTCTGCACTGGCCAGGGCACTAAGGGGGTGATTCTAACCCTGGCGGTCGGTGTTAAAGCGGCGGCCAACCCGCCAACAGGCTGGCGGTCCAAAAAATGGAATTCTGACCCTGGCGGGAACCGCCAACACAGACAGCCACTTTAACACTCCGACCGCCACGGCGGTACAAACAAACAGCGCGGCGGTCACCGCCAACAGCCAGGCGGCAGACAATGTACCGCCCACACTATCACAACTCACCAATCCGCCACCTTTTCCGGGGCGGGAGCACCGCCGATAAAAACACGGCGGAAACAGACTACGAACGGGAAAACGCACACCACTACGCACTCCAGGAGGAAGGAGGACAGCATGGAGCCCGAATTAAACATCCTACCTGCTCTCGTCTACCTTCTCATCTACCACAAGTACAAAGTCCGGCGCAGACGACAACGGTGAGTACTGCACCTACGACACACGGGAGGGGGAGGACAAAAGGTTACAGCCACACACATATGCGACCCCCCCCCCAACTATGTACACACCAATGCAGAGCAACAAGTCACAGTGACACCACCCAAACTCCCGTGAAAAATGCTCTGACATAATCAAATTTGGAATAAATATTTATGTACCAAAAAGCTCCTGAAAATTAACGTACAACCATGAAAGATATTTACAAGAAAACAAATGATATACACATCAGTGTATAACTGAAGTAACAAGTCCTGCACATCCTACGAATTCATTATGTCCGTGGGCCAAAGTTTTGAGAAACAAGGGCAAAGCCCACACAGGAGACCTGAGTCCTTTGGAGAGAACACTGCAGGGGCATCAGATGTAAAAACTACAGGCACCTCAGGGGGGAGGGGAGGGGGGGGCACCACAGCCACATGAGTCCACGACGCCAGATCCACGAGGAGCCACCATGCCCACTGTACCATCCTGGGGAGTGCAAAGCCACAGTCTCTCAATGTCTCTACAGTGGGTGGGCTGCCCACTGTACCATCCTGGGGAGTGCAAAGCCACAGTCTCTCAATGTCTCTACAGTGGGTGGGCTGCCCACTGTACCATCCTGGGGAGTGCAAAGCCACAGTCCATCAGGTGGATGACAGTCTCCACTGGTCAAGGAGGAGGCATGGTGGGCACAGTGAACCATAAACAGTGCTTGAGACGGCGGTGCCCAGCGGAGCGGTGCTTGAGATGGCGGTGCCCAGCGGAGCGGTGCTTGAGATGGCGGTGCCCAGCGGAGCGGTGCTTGAGATGGCGGTGCCCAGCGGAGCGGTGCATGAGAAGAAGGGCCCAGCGGAGCGGTGCTTGAGATGGCGGTGCCCAGCGGAGCGGTGCTTGAGATGGCGGTGCCCAGCGGAGCGGTGCTTGAGATGGCGGTGCCCAGCGGAGCGGTGCATGAGAAGAAGGGCCCAGCGGAGCGGTGCATGAGAAGAAGGGCCCAGCGGAGCGGTGCTTGAGATGGCGGTGCCCAGCGGAGCGGTGCTTGAGATGGCGGTGCCCAGCGGAGCGGTGCATGAGAAGAAGGGCCCAGCGGAGCGGTGCATAAGAAGAAGGGCCCAGCGGAGCGGTGCGTGAGATGGCGGTGCCCAGCGGAGCGGTGCTTGAGATGGCGGTGCCCAGCGGAGCGGTGCTTGAGATGGCGGTGCCCAGCGGAGCGGTGCATGAGAAGAAAGGCCCAGCGGAGCGGTGCATGAGAAGAAGGGCCCAGCGGAGCGGTGCTTGAGATGGCGGTGCCCAGCGGAGCGGTGCTTGAGATGGCGGTGCCCAGCGGAGCGGTGCTTGAGATGGCGGTGCCCAGCGGAGCGGTGCATGAGAAGAAGGGCCCAGCGGAGCGGTGCATGAGAAGAAGGGCCCAGCGGAGCGGTGCTTGAGATGGCGGTGCCCAGCGGAGCGGTGCTTGAGATGGTGGTGCCCAGCGGAGCGGTGCTTGAGATGGCGGTGCCCAGCGGAGCGGGGCTTGAGAAGAAGGGCCCTGTTCAGCGGTGCTCTTCTCCACGGCGGGCCCTGTTCAGCGGTGCTCTTCTCCACGGCGGGCCCTGTTCAGCGGTGCTCTTCTCCACGGCGGGCCCTCTTCAGCGGTGCCTATCTTCACGGCGGGGCCCTGTTCAGCGGTGCTCTTCTGCACGGCGGGCCCTCTTCAGCGGTGCTCTTCTCCATGGCGGGCCCTCTTCAGCGGTGCCTATCTTCACGGCGGGGCCCTCTTCAGCGGTGCCTATCTTCACGGCGGGGCCCTGTTCAGCGGTGCTCTTCTCCACGGCGGGCCCTCTTCAGCGGTGCCTATCTTCACGGCGGGGCCCTGTTCAGCGGTGCTCTTCTGCACGGCAGGCCCTCTTCAGCGGTGCCTATCTTCACGGCGGGGCCCTCTTCAGCGGTGCCTATCTTCACGGCGGGGCCCTGTTCAGCAGTGCTCTTCTGCACGGCGGGCCCTCTTCAGCGGTGCTCTTCTCCACGGCGGGCCCTCTTCAGCGGTGCCTATCTTCACGGCGGGGCCCTCTTCAGCGGTGCCTATCTTCACGGCGGGGCCCTCTTCAGCGGTGCCTATCTTCACGGCGGGGCCCTGTTCAGCGGTGCTCTTCTCAACGTCGGGCCCTCTTCAGCGGTGCCTATCTTCACGGCGGGGCCCTGTTCAGCGGTGCTCTTCTGCACGGCGGGCCCTCTTCACCTGTGCCTATCTTCACGGCAGGGCCCTCTTCAGCGGTGCCTATCTTCACGGCGGGGCCCTCTTCAGCGGTGCCTATCTTCACGGCGGGGCCCTGTTCAGCGGTGCTCTTCTCCACGGCGGGCCCTCTTCAGCGGTGCCTATCTTCACGGCGGGGCCCTGTTCAGCGGTGCTCTTCTGCACGGCGGGCCCTCTTCAGCGGTGCTCATCCAGAAGGTCAAGGGAGCCAGACCTGTGCTGCACTCCCTGCTCAGTCGCCCTCGGACCGTGACGTTTCTGGACCCTTCGGGGACGGACTCCTGGCCTCTTTAGTGTCCTCCTTCCCAGCTGGGATGTGACATGTGGGGTCCACCTTCTCCGCGCTCCTGCTGCCCTTCCGCTCCTTTGATGGGGCTCTCGGGCCCTTGCCTCCCCTAGATGGTGTGGCTGGTGAAGTGGCCGCACATTGCTCCTTGGGGGCAGCCCTGTCAGTCCTCGCACGGCGGCCCTTGTTTTTGCGGGTCCTCCTCCCGGGGGGGGGGGCTGGACGTGTCCTTGCTGCTGATCGATGTGTCACTGCTGGCAAAGGGTGGACTCCAGAACCCATGCGCAACAGTGACAGTCGAAGCTGGGCTGGTGGTGGCTGCGGTGCTCTTGGGACTCTTTGCAGATGGAGGGGGGAGCTCATCGGAGGGAAAGAGGTTAAGATTAGCCAGGAAAAGCTTTTTAGGTCCAAGGTAAAGGGTAGGAGAAGTGGTGATGGGAGTGGAGGAAGAGGATGTGGTTGTAGGAGAGTCAGGTGTGCTGTCATTGGGTGAAGGTGCTGGTGCTGTAGGCTGACGTGAGGTGGATGGCTGTTGGGTGGGTGGCTGCCTGCGTTTGTGTGTCTTGGAAGAGGGGGTGACAGACACAGTGGGAGAGGACACAGGGGACGTGTACATGGCAGTGGGGGTGGTGACTGCACGAGTGTGGACTGTACTGGAGGGTGAGGTGGTGATGGAAGCACTGGCTGATGTTGGGGGGCATGCAGGTGTGAGTGTAGACGTCACAGGGAGGGAGGAGGGAGACGAGGAGGAGGGGGACACAGAGGTGGTTGTGACTGTTGGAATGTCTGCATCTGGGTGTTGCTTGGGTGAGTGTTTGTGGGATCTGTGGTGCTTGGGTCTGGATGAGCTGCTCTTGGGTGTTGAGGTGTGTGCAGGCTGGTCTGATGGTGTGGATGGGATAGGCTGAGGAACAGGAGACAGAGAAAGGCTGGAGGCAGTAAGAAGAGGGAGGCTGGAAACAGGGACAATGGCTGCCGTCAGTGCTGAGGCCAGAGCAGTGAACGCTCGTTGATGGGCAGCCTGACCCGAATGAATGCCCTCCAGGTACGCATTGCTCTGTTGCACCTCCCTTTGCACACCCTGGATGGCATTCAAAAGGGTCGTCTGCCCAACAATGAGCGTCCTCACCAGGTCAATGAGCTCCGCACTGAGGGGAGCAGGGGCAACAGGGGCAGGGGCTGAGGTGCCTGGGGCGAAGGAGACGCGCGCCTTCCTGGGCGAGCGGGCACGGAGCGTAGGCTAAGGGGCTGCTGGGAGGGCGGGGCTGGTGCGCTGGGTGGCGGCTGTACCTGTAGAGGCCGGGGGCCCGGATGTTGCCGCCACCGCTAGGGAGCTCCCATCCGAGGACGTGTCGCTGTCGCTGCTCTCACCAGCGGTCCCCGTCGTGGTGCTCCCCTCGCCCTCCGGATCACTGGTGCCCCCGGTGTCTGTTCCTGGGCCCACCGGGGCCTTGTGTCCTGCAGCTCCCTCGTGCTCCGATGCCAAATCTCCTCCGCCTGATGATGCTAATGCACACATGCACAAGAAGATGAAGAGAAAGGGTGGGGGGAGAAAAAAAAAGACCAGGTTGAGTGCATGCAATGTCAACACCGTTGGCGGAGAGGACAGACAAAGGAGCCTCATGCACTAAGCCGCGCATTCGGGGTACACTACTCAGTACTACTGACTAGGACAACAGGCCAAGAGACGTCAAACGCGCACATGGGTGATGCTGGACCTTCAATGGCTGTACTTGTCACCCTACAGAGGTGGGGGCCGGGGGCACAGGGCCATGCCTAAGGGAGAGGACTACACTACAGAAAGCGCCCTGGCCTAATGTCACCCACAGCCCTCCTCCCCCACCCAGACGCCTCCACTGCGCAGAAAGATAGGAGAATGTGCTGATACTCACCCCCTTGTGTCTGCTGTGATGTCTTAAAGCGCCCATCCAATTCAGGGTAGGCCACCGCCAGGATCCGGGACATCAGGGGGTCATGGTGCGACTGGCACCCCTCCTAGGTTGGGAGGCCATCCCCAGCAGTGTTTCTGCGGTCTTCCTTGTTCCGCGGCGGATGCCCTCCCACCTCTTGCGGCAGTGGGTGCCCCGTCTGTTGTGGACCCCCAAGTTCCGGACTTCCTTGGCGATGGCACGCCAAATCTCGATCTTCTGATGGGCGCTGACCTATTTCACATGTACAGGGTGGAAAGGAGGAAATCATCAATGACCTGCATGTTAGATGTGATTGGCCCCCCCCACCAACTTTGCCATATGGCACATGCTCTCATCTGTCGTGCGTTGCACTCCTCATTCGGCCCCCACCCCACCAACTTACATCCACCCCAATCCACACAGGCATAGCCCATTCCATGTGCACCCGGTGTACTCACTTGTTGGTCTGGAGGACCGTAGAGTAGCGCATACTGGGGGAGGACCCCATCCACGAGCTTCTCCAACTCTTCAGACGTGAAGGCAGGGGCCCTTTCCCCAGTCGCAGCAGCCATTGTCACTTCCAGACCGAGGTCACAGCAGCACTTGCAGTATAGGTCCTCTCCTGTGGATGATCAGGTCTCGAGTGATCAATCAGCTAGGAAATGGCGGTCACGCCCGCGGCGGTGCGTACCGCGGCGGTGCGTACCGCGACCGCCGGCGCACATCGTCATTGGCTCCTGAAACCCATAGGGTTCAATGTTAACCAATGCGGCTTTGCGCCGCGGTCTTCGACCGCCTACCGCCACGGTGTGCCCCGCCAGCGCATTGACCTCACATCCCATTGTCCCACTTCACAGGTCAGGCAGCCGCCATTTCAAGGGCCTACATGGCTTAATTTTGACTGCGACACACAGGCCTAGGCCTTGCATTGCCACACATACACGCCTTTCAACCCATTGCCATTCTTTAACTGTGCAAGCTGTCTGTACGTACCTGTGGTTTGCCTGACTCTGTGCTCCATGTTGTCCTTCCTAGGCACCGTCCGCTGGGACTTGTGAGGAGAAGGACGAATCCTCGCGTGTACCGACCGCTGGTGGACCTGTCGACAATGGAAGAACGCCATATAATACTTCGATACAGACTTGACCGTGCCACTATCCATGAACTGTGTGCCCAGCTGGAGCCAGCCCTGATGTCCCCCATCCGCCAACCCACAGGCCAACCCTCTGGTGCAGGTTTTGTCAGTCCTCCATTTTTTGGCAAGTGGGTCATTCCAGACAACAGTGGCCATGTCATCTGGAATGTCTCAGCCTATGTTTTCAAAGATTTTGAGCAGAGTGTTGTCTGCCCTGATGAAACTCATGCGGAGCTACATCATTTTCCCAGAGGAGGGTGACTTGCCTACAGTGAAGGGTGATTTCTATGCCCTTGGACATATCCCCAACATCATTGGTGCCATTGATGGGACCCATGTGGCTTTGGTACCCCCAAAAGACGATGAGCAGGTGTACAGAAACAGAAAAAGTTATCATTCGATGAATGTCCAGGTGGTCTGTTTGGCTGACCAGTACATCTCCCATGTAAATGCCAAGTTCCCAGGGTCAGTGCATGACGCGTATGTGATGCGAAATAGCAGCATCCCCTATGTGATGGAGCAGCTACAGAGACAACGTGTGTGGCTAATAGGTGACTCTGGTTACCCCAACCTGCCTTGGCTACTGACCCCAGTGAGGAATCCCCGGACCAGGGCAGAGGAACAGTACAATGAGGCCCATGGGCGAACTAGGAGGATCATAGAAAGAACCTTTGGCCTCCTGAAGGCCAGGTTTAGGTGCCTGCATATGACAGGGGGATCCCTGATGTACTCACCAAAGAAGGTGTGCCACATCATCGTGGCCTGCTGTATGCTTCACAATCTGGCATTGCGACGTCAGGTTCCTTTCCTGCAGGAGGATGGTGCAGATGGTGGTGTTGAAGCAGCTGTGGAGCCTGCGGAGAGTGAAGAGGAGGAAGACTCAGAGGACGACACAGACAACAGGGACAGAGTAATAGAACAGTATTTCCATTAGCACACAGGTAATAATCACCCATGCCATTTTACATTTCCTGAAAGCCTCCTGCATCTCAATTTTGTCGATTTCCCCCCAGAACTATTAACATGATGTTTGATTTTCCCTTCCCTTTTCTGTGCTGTATGAGCCACTGCGTGACCTCGGCTTGGTTGGCCCATGGACTAATGCTAAGTTACATCGGTATGTGTAATTCACAATGTTAATAATACGTAATTGATATGTAATGTGTCATACATTTGTAAATAAGACAGGCTGAGTCCTGATTGATTTCAGTGCAATGTGTGATTTATTATTAGTGCATAGATATTGGTACATGATAGTGAAACAGTGATGGGTGGGGGTGGAGTAATGTCCATGGCGTAGTCCAGTTCTCAGTCTCACAGGTGCATTGTCCATATGCCTGTGGCAGGATGGAGCAGGGGCAGTTCAAGGTTTGACAGGGTGGCAATGTGGAACAGTGGGAGGACTTCAGGGGGTATGTGATGCTGGCGGGGGACTTGACATCCTACTCTGTCGTTTTTTTTTATCTCAGGCTCCTTTTGCAGGGCGGTTGTTGTTCAGCAGGAGGTGGGGTTCTGGTGGGCTGTCGTTGTGGTGGGGCCTCCTGTCCACTAGCGCCGGCGGAGGTGGTAGGTTGTTCCTGTTCCTGGCTAGTGACAGGGGCCCTGTGTGATGCCACATGGTCCCGAAACGTGTCCTCTATACGGTTCAGGGCCTGGACTATGCTCCCCATAGCGGTTGAGATGTTGCTGAGTTGGTCGCTGAACCCCATGTAGCGTTGCTCCTGCTGTGCCTGGATCTCCTGGAACCTGGCCAGTACCGTCGCCATCGTCTCTTGTGAGTAGGCTGCCATGATGGTGGTGAGGGCCTCTTGGAGAGTGGGTTCCCTGGGCCTCTCCTCCCCCCCCTGTCGCACAGCAGCCCTCCGAGTTGCCCTGTTTCCCTGGGCCTCTGTCCCCTGGACGGTGTGCCCACTCCCACTGCCCCCAGGTCCCTGTTGTTGTTGGGTTGGTGGGTTACCCTGGGGGCCCTGTAGTGGTAGACACACCGCTGCTTGACCTGTCCTAGAGACAGAGGCATGGGCCCGCTGAGTGGGAGCTGTGCTGTTGTTCCCAGAGGGGGTTGGGTCTGCAGTGGCCTGTGTCTGGGTGAGGGGAACCGACTGCCCAGAGGTCCCCGATGGTCCGGGCTGGTCGTCAGGTTCCAGGTCGACAGAGCTGCTGTCATCACTAGGGGCCTGTTCCGGGGGTGGGATGGACATTTCTGGTCCCTCCTCACCGGTGTGTTGTTGTTCGGGTCCTGCATGGGGTAAGAGGGTATGGTTATTGTTTCTGTGTGTGCATTAGCTTGCGTTTAATGGGTGCCCTTGTCCCCCAGTGCTGGCATTCCCTTGGGGGAGGTGTTGTGAGGGTGTTTTGTGGGGGGTGGGGATGGGTATGTGCAGTGGTCATGCTTAGGTGATGGGTGTCCATAGTTTGGGGATGGCATGCAGGGGTTGGTGTTGGGTGGGTTGTGCTGGGGAGACATTCTCAGGGAGGATGTGTGCTGGGGGGTTGGGGGTGAGGGTGGGGGTTAGCATGCTGGGGGGGGGGGGCTGAAGTGGTTGGCCTTGTACTTACCAGAGTCCATTCCTCCGTGTACTCCAGCGAGGCCATCAGGATGCAGGATGTTTAGGGCCATATTTATACTTTTTGACGCAAAACTGCACTAACGCAGTTTAGCGTCAAAAAATTTAGCGCCGTCTAACGCCATTCTGAAGCGCCATGCGGGCGCCGTATTTATTGAATGGCGTTAGCCGGCGCTACCAGACCGGCGCTGCCTGGTGTGCGTGGAAAAAAACCACGTACACCAGACAGCGCCGGCGTAGGGGGAAAATGGCGTATGGGCGTCTTAAAATGGGGCAAGTCAGGTTGCGTCGAAAAAATCGTCTTAACCCGACTTGCGCCATTTTTTAACGACGCCCATCCCCCATCAACATGACTCCTATCATTGTAAAGATAGGAGTCATGCCCCCTTGCCCAATGGCCATGCCCAGGGGACTTCTGTCCCCTGGGCATGGTCATTGGGCATAGTGGCATGTAGGGGGGCACAAATCAGGCCCCCCTATGCCACAAAAAAAAAAAAAAAAAACTTACCTGAACTTACCTTAATGTCCATGGGATGGGTCCCTCCGTCCTTGGGTGTCCTCCTGGGGTGGGCAAGGGTGGCAGGGGGGGTCCCTGGGGGCAGGGGAGGGCACTCTGGGCTCATTTTGAGCCCACTTGTCCCTTAACGCCATGCCTGACCCAGGCGTTAAAAAGCGGCGCAAATGCGCCGTTTTTGGCCACGCCCACTCCCGGGCGTCATTTTTGCCCGGGAGTATAAATACCACGTAAAGGCCTGGGAGTCATTTTTTAAGACGGGAACGCCTCCCTTGCATATCATTAACGCAAGGAAGGGGTTCACGCAAAAAAAATGACGCACACTCCGGGCACTTTGGCGCCCGAAGCGTCTAACGCCATAGTATAAATATGGCGTTAGTTGGCGTTAGTTTAGCGTCGAATTTGCGTCGAAAAAAACGACGCAAATTCGGCGCAACCAGAGTATAAATACGGCCCTTAGTACCTCTTGCTCCCATGTTGTGAATTCGGGTGGAGTGGGTGGGGGTCCCCCGCCAGTCTTCTGCACTGCGATGTTGTGTCGCGAGACCATCGAGCGCACCTTCCCCCGTAGGTCGTTCCATCGTTTGCGGATGTCCTCTCGATTTCTGGGATGCTGTCCCACCGCGTTGACCCTGTCCACGATCCGCTGCCAGAGCTCCGCCTTCCTTGCTATGGTGGTGTGCTGGACCTGTGAGCCGAAGAGCTGGGGTTCCACTCTTATGATCTCCTCCACCATGACCCGGAGTTCTTGGTCCGAAAAGCGTGGGTGCCTTTGTGGTGCCATGGGGTGGTGTGTATGAGGTGTGGGGTGGTGTATGTGATGATGTGTGTGTTGGTGTGTGGTGCTTTGTGCTTCTATGTGGTGTGTGTGATGTTGTGGTGTGCCTCTGTGTGTCTGGCTCTCTATTCTCTGATGTGTCTCTCTCTCCTTCGTCTCTGGTTTTTGTTGGTAGGGGTTTGTGGGTGATGTGGGTGTGTGTTTTATATGGTATTGGATGTGTGGGAGTGGTGTGTGTATGTGTTTCAGGTGTGTGCCTTTCAAATTGTCCAATGTGGTAGGGGTTTGTAAAGGTGTGTGTATTTTGACCGCGGCGGTGTGTACCGCCAATGGAATACCGCGGTTGAATGACCGCCGCGTGGATTTGCGGGTCATAATGGGATGGGCGTATTTCTGTTGGCGTGGCGGTGGAGGTTTGGTCTTCTCCAGTTTACCGCTGGCCGCTGATGTGGCGGACTGCAGTGGAGGGCGGATTTTTTGAGGTTTTGCAGTTGTGGGTCAGAATGTCCGTGGCGGCTGACCGCGGCCGCGGCGGTATTGTGGCGGCCTTCTGACCGGCGGTAAGCGGCTTTTACCGCCGAGGTCAGAATGACCCCCTAAATATGCCTTGACCACCTCTGGGATGCTAAGTCCACTGTTAATCAGAGTGAATTGATGGTCCTACTCTACTGGGTCACGCTTCCACACAGTACACTACCTCACACGGCTGAAGAGACTTGGCAATTTCAGAATACAAGATAGCATCATGGATGGAAATCATCCTATCTTTTATAAGGATCTGACATAATCAAGTATTCACCTTTTGAGTGTTTCTCTTTCTCCTCTGAGGGCCAACTTTCTGAAGGCTCCATAATTCCTCATCTTATTTTCAATCTATATCTTAGTCCACTCAAGACATCCTCAAATCCACCAGCCTTACCTGTGCAATTACTCACCAATATGATAAACCTCAAAGTAGAAAATCCCTCAGGACTGGACTCAGGTGCTCTGCAACCTTGCTGCCAAGCAAAGAACTAGCAGATGTCAAGCAACCACATGAAGCTTAAGGGGCATATTTATACTCCGTTTGCGCCGAATTTGCGTCGTTTTTTTCGACGCAAATTCGACGCAAAACCAACGCCAACTAACGCCATATTTATACTATGGCGTTAGACGCTTCGGGCGCCAAAGTGCCCGGAGTGTGCGTCATTTTTTAGCGTGAACCCCTTCCTTGCGTTAATGAGATGCAAGGGAGGCGTTCCCGTCTAAAAAAATGACTCCCAGGCCTTTACGTGGAATTTATACTCCCGGGCAAAAGTGACGCCCGGGAGTGGGCGTGGCCAAAAACGGCGCATTTGCGCCGCTTTTTAACGCCTGGGTCAGGGATGGCGTTAAGGGACAAGTGGGCTCAAAATGAGCCCAGAGTGCCCTCCCCTGCCCCCAGGGACCCCCCCTGCCACCCTTGCCCACCCCAGGAGGACACCCAAGGACGGAGGGACCCATCCCATGGGCATTAAGGTAGGTTCAGGTAAGTATTTTTTAATTTATTTTTTGTG
This sequence comes from Pleurodeles waltl, assembly GCF_031143425.1. NCBI lineage: Eukaryota > Metazoa > Chordata > Amphibia > Caudata > Salamandridae > Pleurodeles > Pleurodeles waltl. The sequence continues at coordinate 960,410,477 of NC_090443.1, forward strand.
GCATGGGGGGCCTGATTTGTGCCCCCCTACATGCCACTATGCCCAATGACCATGCCCAGGGGACAGAAGTCCCCTGGGCATGGCCACTGGGCAAGGGGGCATGACTCCTATCTTTACAATGATAGGAGTCATGTTGATGGGGGATGGGCGTCGATAAAAAATGGCGCAAATCGGGTTAAGACGATTTTTTAGCGTCAACCTGACTTGCGCCATGTTAAGACGCCCTAACGTCATTTTTTCCCCACGCCGGCGCTGCCTGGTCTACGTGGTTTTTTTCCACGCACACCAGGCAGCGCCGGTCTGATTGCGCCGTCTAACGCCATTCCATAAATACGGCGCCCGCATGGCGCTTCAGAATGGCGTTAGACGGCGCAATATTTTTTGACGCTAAACTGCGTTAGCGCAGTTTAGCGTCAAAAAGTATAAATATGGGCCTAAGTGCTCAAAAGCCAATAATCTTGCATGAGGAAATTTGAATCTACCAACACTAGACTAACATTTGGCTCCCAGGGACTTTGCACTGATCCCCACGAGAGAAGTAAGGAATCTGGAAGTGACCATGGATACTAATAGCTCATTTCACCCACGAGTAAATCAATAACCAAATATCCCTTCACCATGAGGACACTGCACCACATCTTTACACACCTTAGGTTCACACAAAGGTTACAGGACTCCTGCGCTTTCATTCACTCCCATCTAGACAAGGCCTATGGCCAGACCTTAAGGGCCATCTCAGTTCTGTACAGGTGCCTATTGACCCAGGATGTTTCCTACAAGTAGTTCCTGCTTTTCTGCACCATTCATTAAACCCCCTCACTCTTCAAACTCTTCTTTATTCTAGCCTAGGTATAGCGCTTCACTGGCACTGCTCCAAATTGCTCTTTTGCATGGTGGGGTAAGAGGCTACCCAGTTTGTTGAGAAGGTTTAGAAGACAGTATATTTACCCCACCATCCAGAAGAGCGATTTGGGGCAGTGCCAGTGAAGCGCTGTACCTACGCTACAATAAAAAAAAAAACTAAAACATTCAACATGTGCAATGTCTGTTTTTGGAAAAATGGTGGATGCTGTCACGCAGGCATGAAAATTCAGATTCCTTACCCAGCTCTTAAGAATGAAGACGTTGAGGGAAGCATGGGGGCAGGCGCCCAAGCCCTGACAAAGGACCTGTCTCCCCGTTTTCGAGCATGAAAACATCTTCTCAGCCGTCGGCTAATGAGGACATGGGGACACAGCGCCCCCTCAGGCCAGCACAAAGGACAATGTGTGTCTGTTTTGTCCTGCCTCCTGCTATCTCCAGGTGACTGACTTCCGACCGCTTGGAAATCTGCTTGTGCACAACGCTGCCGCTTGTCTGCATGTCTAAAGCTGTCCTGGTGCTTTGCATTAGCAAAACAGACATCGCAAACATGGAGAGAGAGGTTAGGTCCTGCATTCAGCAAGACGTTTTTCCCCTTCACTTACCCTATAGAGTGTGCCTTGGCTTGAATGTGGTAAATATGTCTGACAAAGGCCCAGGAAATCAGCACCGCAGCCATTCGTTACACTAATGGACGACAAAGTCACGTTTGAAGTGTCACTGCCTTCCCAGCAGGACTTAATTCTGAGCCTTTGCTTTGAATTGATGAAGCAGAAAAGTGGGTGTGACCTGGTGAGAATCTGCATAGCTGAGGCTTCTGTTTGTAACAGGGTTGTGTGTGTGCGTGCGCAACAGAGGGTGTGTGCGAAGTGTCTGTACCCATGTCTGTACACATCCACTTCATGTCAATTTCCGACTGGTTTATGTACTTTTTTCTTGAAACAACCTTGTTTCTTTGGCATTAGCTATGTTGAAGGAATGTTCTTAACTCAAATAATACTTTTTCCCTTGCCTGTGCAGCAAATCAAAATTTCAACTTATGCCTGTGTCTAGTTTACTGCATTCTGGATATTCACTTATATCCTCTTTGTGTAGTAAATAGGCACTACACAGGTGATGATGATGCCCGTGTATCATTAGTGCAGTGTCGGACTGGCCTCTAGGGCAATGGGCCTGATGTGCCAGATGGGCTGGTCTGATGGACCAGTGTGTGGGACAGTTTTTTAGTCGTTTGTGGGCTTGTTTTATGGCCAGGTGGGTCGTTTATTTCCCTGGTGTTGCTACAAACATTAACTGCAGCAAACCCAAATGCATGCAGTCGCCCAGACCTTGCAAAATACCCATACAGCGTGTCTCTTCAAGTTTAAAACTCACCTGATTTTTAAAACTGGACCACTATCTTTTAGCTATGAAGGGCCATAATCTCACAAAGTACCCCGGGGCGCAAGAGCCGTTTGAGCCCTTGTGCTCGCCCTTGGGGCACTTTAGTATTACAGAAAGGATTGCAGATGCTTGTAATTCTTCCCTTCTGTAATACCGCTAGAGATACCGCACATATAGCAGCAGTGCTATCATTATAGGGCGTTTCCTCATTAGCACGGGGGCACGGCCCCATGGAAATGAGGGAGTCCCTTTGTGTCTGCGCTCGCACCATATTGCTGATATGAATGCAGAGGCAAGGGGGGAGGAGCCAAAATGGCGGCCGAGAAAGACGCTTAACTGAGCGCTCAGTCCCGGGCTCGCCGAAATCATCTGCAGGGTGCTCCCGGGGTGCCATTTGCTGACTGCGGGAGCAGGATCTGCCCTCGGGGAACCGGCCCCCATCAACAGGGCCGACCGGAACGGAGCGGTGTGGCGGCACGGATCGTGTAGCGGCTGCCGGGAATCCGGGAGCTCCGGGGAGGCTGCGGCGACCGACCCCGTAAAGAGCGCGGCCCGCGGCCCGGCCTGCAAAGACCGGGCGCGCAGTGAGTGCGAGGCAGCGGGGGGGGCTTGCAATTTTTCTCCTTTTCCTTTGTTCTTCTCCCTGCTCGGGCCGGGGGGGGGAGCGGACGCTGCGGCCCCGGCGCCCTGGCCCTTGGGCGCGCCGCCCAACTTCCTCACGTGAGGCGAGCCCCCAGAGCGGACCTGGGGGCCGCGTGAAGCACTTGCTGACCACAGATTGGGGGGCACCTACGTGACCGGGCCCAGCCCAAAATTGGACGCAGGCACACCGCGCCGCCCTACTGAAAGAGTGCCCAGCCGCGGCGGTGTACACCGGGGGCTCCTGGGTCCGGGACGGCGTCCCCCCGGCTCAGCACACACAGCGGATCTCCCCCCCCACCGGCGGATCCAGCGCCAGGAGCCTGACGTCTGCGGGGGACCCGGCGGGGGCAGAGTGGGTCCAGCTCCCCCCCCTCTCTTCGTTTGTCTATGGGCCCTGCGGTTGGGGAAACCTGCCCGCCCCCGCCTCCTCCTCACCATCCAGAGGCTAAAACTTCACACAGAGGGCGCCAAGGGGGCCGTCGCTCCAGACCGCGGGGTGCCCATCGGCGGCTGGTCATCGGGGCGCGTCGCCTCTGCCTGGCCTGCCCGGAGAACACAAGTGGCCATGTGAGCACGCGAGAGGCAAGGAGACACAAACGGCGAGGCGCGGGTGATTCTGTGCAGCGACTCGGAGGGCCCCCAGAAGTTAAGCAAAATGGCCGGGAAATCCAAATCTGCGAAAAGTCAAGACCGAAGTACACATGGACCGACACCCGGCGACCAACAGCTAATACCAACCTTACAGTCGCTGGAAAACACACTCCAGGCCCACTCCTCACAATTTGAAAAAGTGCTACAGGCAATCATGGACACTAAATCCTCACTGGAAAACAAAATAGATATGGTATCGCAAGACCTGAACCTACTCTGAGTGGACCATCGCAAACTGTCTGAGAGAGTGAAGTCAATGGAAGAGGCGCTAAGTGAACTGACTCCCACGGTCTCGGACAACCAAAAACAAATTCTCCGCCTGGACGCAGAGGTGAAGGCATTGTGGAGAAGAGCGGAAGAGGCGGAGGGTAGATCCCGTCGCAACAATGTACGTTTCTTGGGATTCCCTGAAAAATCACTGGACCAAAACTCAGAACTCTTGCTGGAACACTGGCTAATCAAAGAAGTTCTGAATGGGGCACCATCGAAGTTCTTCTCTGTGGAAATGGTGCACAGAATCCTGGGAAGACCCCCGGCTCCGGGCCAACCACCAAGACCGCTGATAGCCAGGTTCCTAAATTTTAGAGACCGCGATGCAATACTGCAGCAGTTCCGCAACAAAGGTCCCTTCAGATATGAGGACTCAGTTGTCAGCGCCTACCCAGACTTTATTCAAGAGGTAAAAAAACAACGTAACTCCTATGTCAAAATAAAACAGCGTCTACGCGAGCATGACATCAAGTACGCCTTACTGTTCCTTGCTAAATTAAGAGTGTCAACTGACGAACGCACCCACGTGTTTACCTCCCCGGAGGATGCCTGGACGTGGACCCACGCCAAAGGGCTCGCTCGCCCCCAGCAGGGCGATGGCACCGGCGAAGACTGGCTAATATCCTCCCCGCGGAAACGTACTAAGAGACGCACCAGGGGACAACCCAAGGAGAAACAGGCCACAGAGGAAAGAGCTAAGGTCCTGAAAGAAACTCCCCTGCTAACACAGAACTCTTTTGAGGCCCTCAGGTCACACCCCGAGGACGGCTCGGAGTCGGACTCAGTCAGCTCGGATTCTACACTAACAGACGTGCTAAAGGGTCCGGAGTTTACCCCCAGAACCGCAGACGCACTTTGACTGTGAGCCGCTGAGTCACCCCCTCGCTTGATCTGATTGCTAAAACTGATGGACAGCACAGGACAACGTGTGCGCTACTAAATGTGGGTGGCTACCACATCTGTCGCTATGTATCTTTTGAATAATGCTTCTCTCCCTACTTGGTGCACTGCTGGCAGCGACAGGGTATGGGGGCGAGGGAACAACCCACCCCGGGAGCGCCCAACATTATTTGCAGACTGGGTCTGCAGAAAGATGTGAGCCCCACAAACGAGCCACATCTGGTCAGTAAAATTGCTCCCCCACAGACATCCACATGGAAACAGGTTTGTTCACGCACCCGCGGGTGTGTAGTTGGTTACGAGTTTACAGTAGGGTTAGGGATCCAGTTGGGGAGGGAAGGGGGGGTAAAAGTTAGTTTGTACACTACAGGTCCGCTCATAACACAGGGAACATTGCCGAGGCTGATGGTGTCAAACACAGACATGTCAGGGCTGGGAGGTATCGGGAGGGGCTTAATAGACGGCAGTGAGTCAGGCGCAGACTCACACATTAATACATGGCTCAAAAAGCAAACCACATCACACATCAATATGAAATAGTCACCTGGAATGTCAGGGGACTGGGGACGCCGAGCAAAAGGTCCCGGGTGCACGCACGCCTTAGGCTCCAAGGTATTCACATTGCTATCCTACAAGAGACCCACCTCCGGGACTCTGACCTGCAAGAACTGCGGGGTATGTGGGGAGGACAGATAATAGGAACATCATACTCGGCCTTCGCTAGAGGGGTCCTCATATGGATAGCTGGTGGCGTCCCCTTCCCCCAAACATCGCACAGGATAGACCAGGGAGGCAGGTATGTAGCAGTGGAAGGTCGGCTAGACGGCAGACAATTGTCGCTGATCGGGATATATGCCCCCAATAACGCGACGTCTGAATTTCTGGGCACACTCACCCCAGCATTATTGGTGAACCCCGAAGCTCCCGCCATATGGGGTGGGGACTTCAACTGCATACCGAACCCTGCGCTGGACAGGTCAAACCCCCCCCCTAAAGCGACAGCTAACAGAAACGCCAGACGCCCACTCCAGACATGGGCTGGCGATATGGGTCTACATGATGTATGACGCATGAAACATCCATTGCAAAGGGAATATTCATTCTATTCAATACCACATAAGGTACATACCAGAATAGACATAGTGTGGGGCACCCAAGAAATTTGCAAAATGGTCAGCGGGACAGAATACCTAGCTAAAACAATATCGGATCACTCACCGCTTAAAATGACACTGAGCTGGGGTAGGAAGCGCCCAGCGATCCCCACGTGGAGACTACAGGTGGAAGCCCTCCACGATCAGGCATTCACAGAGACGCTGAACACAGCGCTGAAACAGTACTGGGAAATAAATGTTGGATCCACAAACCTAAGAGCAGTAGAGTGGGATGCACATAAGGTAGTGGTCCGCGGCCACTGTATTTCAACCACTTGGGGGGTGAGACACACACTTCACGCAGAGGTCAGCAAACTGGAAAAGAAATTGAGAGCGTTAGAAATTGCAGTAGCTCGCAACGAAACGCCCTACATGGCGCTAAAAGACGCACGTGCAGAATACGCTGACGCTGACACCACACTCCATCGACATGACTATAAATACCACTTGATGCAACTACAGACGGAAGGAGACAGATCGGGTAGGCTACTTGCGTGGCTCCTACACGAAGACCGGCAGCGTTCACCTATCGGGGCTATAGGGACAGGCGCAGGCACAATGGCTACCACGCAGGAAGAAATAAACGACCCGACTCCAAGGGGCCCCCCTGCTTGCATGGCTGACAAATAAAAAAATTAAAAGCGTAAGTGTACTGCCATTTGATAAAGTTTGTTTTGACCAATGACTTTGTGTTTCACCACTGCGCATATTAGTTGCTCAATGTTCACATTGTATGTTTTGTTCAGTTTAGCCGCCTATGGGCTTTGACATTGCATTAGCCATTACTTTCTGTATTCAGTTTAGCCGCCTATGGGCTTTGACATTGCATTAGTCATTACATTCTGTATTCTGCCTATTGGCTTTGACATGCTGTGTCCAGTCTAGCCGCCTATTGGCTTTGACATTGCATTCCTATTGGCTTTGACATGATGTATTCAGTTTAGCTGCCTATTGACTTTGACATGCTATTAGATATTCTGCCTATTGGCTTTGACATGATATCAGATATTACATTTTATATTCAGCTCAGCTGCCTATGGGCTTTGACATGATATTGTACATTGCATTTTGTATTCAGCTCAGCTGCCTATTGGCTTTGACATGACACTAGACATTGCATTTGATATTTAGGTTAACTGCCCATTGCCTTTAACGTGGAGTTAGACATTGCAGTTGAGAATCCAAGCTGTATTTTTCCAAGCTGTGTTTTTGCACCAGAGAACCAAGATGTTTTTCTCACAGTAGACTAGACCTGATAAGAGAGGGTACATGGGTGTTGTTTTTCTTCGCTTGAGCTTGGGAACAGGAGTAGTCTTGGAGACCTGGCCAGTCTCCAAAAGGCTTGCTCAGTTTCCCAGGTCTGAGAGGAGGGGGCACACCTTTGTAACAAATGTAACAGGCTGCAGAGAGTCAGATTCGAATCTGCCGGACCTCGTGCTGGAGCTTGGCGCCAGCTGCCAGCAATCCCGTGTGGGTAGATGAATCTCTTTCTCGCGGCTGACAGGGGGTCATCAGCTTGCAGACCTTAGAAAGATGAAGCTGTAAATAGTTTCCCACACGGTGAAGTATTTGTTTTGCTTTGCATTCAATATCTTATAAATATAACCTGCTGTGTATATTGCAAACTGATATATTTTGTTTGATTAACGCGGGCTTGAAGCTACTAATTCGTCATACATAAAAATTGTGGTTGGGGAAGAATTAACAACAATAAAAGTCTTCTTTGAACTCAGAAGTGCATTTCTGGTGTTTTATGTATGTGCTTAAAAACTAGATAAGAGGAAAGCACTACAATTGGTACCAGGAGTGGGGTCGATCATTAAGAGTTGATTAAGGGGTTTGACGAATTAATAGATTTCTAAGTGCACACTTTAAAAGTGTAATTGTTTTTGTTGTTTGGAGAATTACAGGAATTGTTTTTGTTGTTTGGAGAATCACAGAAGCACGGCAGACCATGTCTGAGAATGCATGTGTTGTTAAACTGCCCGATGGTGCTAAGAAAAACTGTGAATTGTTTTCTGTTTGGGGAATTACAGAAGCACGGCAGACCATGTTTGAAAATGCATGTGTAGCTAAAATGCCTGATAGTGTTTTGAGAAATAATTTCTGTTGTACATATGTAGAAAACGTGTCTTTTGGAAGTAATGATGACAGAAAGGTCTGGATACCTTTATCTGCTTACAGAGAAATGCAGGAGAAATGTAGGCAGTTGGAACATGAAAATAGGAATTTACGTGAGAAAATTAGCCAGACTGAAAGTTATAAAAATGCTGTTGTAGAAGAATCTTTCTTGTCCCATTCCAGTAATGAGGGGGTTAAGACAGCTCCGAGCTGCTTTGAGTTTTCGTGTGAGCCAGGGTTTTTGGCAGCCAAAATGCATTCCTTAACTGATAAGACAGACGAGAGAGACCAGAATGTGATTTTACCGTTGCAAAATGCACAAGTAAAACGAAAGAGTTTCATTAGCTTGTTTGATTTTTGGAAAAAGAATAGCCCTCATTTGAGTGAAATCCTAACACTTTTGTATATGGTCACTGTGAAAAATAATATGCAGTTGCGTGCTTGTGATTTGGCAAATGAAATAATGCAGACTTTAGGTTTCTGCGCAGTGCAAGAAGGAAATACTTATGTACATGTAACTCAAGAACAAGGAAAGAAAATAGTGCCCCTAGCTAGAATCATACACTGGATCTGGTACTTGCAAGACAGGGCTAGAGTACCACAGGTAAAAGAGTTACCAATGAAGTTGAGTGCACCATTTGAATTTGTGTCCACTGAAGATAAAAAGCATGTTTGTTTTACTAATGATTCATTGATTGAAATGTTATTTTCTGGCACAGTAGAAGGAACAGCGTTGTATAATGTGTGTCAGATTTTAAAGCAAGAGCTACGTGAGATGTGTCATTTTTACGCTGATTTTTGGTTCATTGCTAATGTTTTAGCACCTAACTGGTTCAATTACCTTGCAGATGTTAATGAGAACAATTCAGAGAGAGAAGTGTTCACCCAGAATTCTGCCTTAGTGGGGATGGCTAAGTGGGTGCCCCAGAAATGTGAACAGCTGAGAGAAAAGGCCACTTACAGGTGGGCAGAGATGAGAGAGATGCACATTCCCCTAGATTTGATAAAAACTGTGCAGCACGCACAAAAGCAATCTGTCATGCAAGCAGTCACAGAGCAGTTGGGGAGAGGAACGTTACCAGGACAGGAATGGCAAAGTGATCAGGTTTTAGGGAGAGTGATTGCTGCAGATTACCAAGGAAAAATCGAAATTATGCTGATACCTAGAAAAGAATCTGATTCATTCATACAAATTGGAGACAGAATGGCCCAACTTGACAATAATGCAGTGAATGGAGGTTTGGTAAAGAATGAGTCTGCCCCAGCCCTTCTGGCAGTGCAAGAAAAGGGAAGCTGTGGTGCAGCAGATAAAAACCTCAGTGCTGGTGTGTGGGCTGAAGCCCCAAGTGACCCTCCAGAACCTGCAGAGAATATAACAAAGGGCCCCAAAAACGTCCTGCTGATTATAAAACAGGGAAAGAAAGAGGAAGGGTGCAGTTTAAATGAAAAATGTTGTTTGCAAGAAAAGTCATACTTGTTTCTTTTGCAGATCCTACCACGTTTCGCCACTGTCCCTGAGTGTGCTGTGTGGTCCCCCTTCCGGTGTGTGCGTGTGGGGTCGGGGAAGGGACCGAATCCCCAACCTGAACCTGGCTGAGTAAAGTGCCAGCACCATGGATCCATTTTGCGCAAACTGCGCTTTCAGTTCAAGTTCAACTTGTTTGATTGCATTCTTCCACTGGAACTAAGCTGTGGTTTTTTTTTTTCTTCCCCCTCTCGTATGGAACTCTGACTTTTGCTTATCTTCCAGCATACCCTTCAGGTGGACCGTGCATCTTTTACATGAGTAGAACTCATGCCACATCAAATTGCTAACACTGTTGAATTAGAGACTCACTCAGAGTATAAAAATTGCCCAGTCTTTTCTGTGTAGATGTATCTGATGTGAAAGGTTATGAAATCAATGTGTTAATTCACTTCTATTGCTTTACAGGGATTGCTTTGATCATTCAAATCTGACTTGCTGATAATGTTTTTTTTTTTGTGCTGATGTTTTTTGTTTTTTGTTTTTGTTTGAAACAAGAGATATGTGAAACAAAAATTCATTGGTCAAAGGGCGGAATGTACTGCCATTTGATAAAGTTTGTTTTGACCAATGACTTTGTGTTTCACCACTGCGCATATTAGTTGCTCAATGTTCACATTGTATGTTTTGTTCAGTTTAGCCGCCTATGGGCTTTGACATTGCATTAGCCATTACTTTCTGTATTCAGTTTAGCCGCCTATGGGCTTTGACATTGCATTAGTCATTACATTCTGTATTCTGCCTATTGGCTTTGACATGCTGTATCCAGTCTAGCTGCCTATTGGCTTTGACATTGCATTCCTATTGGCTTTGACATGATGTATTCAGTTTAGCTGCCTATTGACTTTGACGTGCTATTAGATATTCTGCCTATTGGCTTTGACATGATATCAGATATTACATTTTATATTCAGCTCAGCTGCCTATGGGCTTTGACATGATATTATACATTGCATTTTGTATTCAGCTCAGCTGCCTATTGGCTTTGACATGACACTAGACATTGCATTTGATATTTAGGTTAGCTGCCCATTGCCTTTAACGTGGAGTTAGACATTGCAGTTGAGAATCCAAGCTGTATTTTTCCAAGCTGTGTTTTTGCACCAGAGAACCAAGATGTTTTTCTCACAGTAGACTAGACCTGATAAGAGAGGGTACATGGGTGTTGTTTTTCTTCGCTTGAGCTTGGGACCAGGAGTAGTCTTGGAGACCTGGCCAGTCTCCAAAAGGCTTGCTCAGTTTCCCAGGTCTGAGAGGAGGGGGCACACCTTTGTAACAAATGTAACAGGCTGCAGAGAGTCAGATTCGAATCTGCCGGACCTCGTGCTGGAGCTTGGCGCCAGCTGCCAGCAATCCCGTGTGGGTAGATGAATCTCTTTCTCGCGGCTGACAGGGGGTCATCAGCTTGCAGACCTTAGAAAGATGAAGCTGTAAATAGTTTCCCACACAGTGAAGTATTTGTTTTGCTTTGCATTCAATATCTTATAAATATAACCTGCTGTGTATATTGCAAACTGATATATTTTGTTTGATTAACGCGGGCTTGAAAGCTACTAATTCGTCATACATAAAAATTGTGGTTGGGGAAGAATTAACAACAATAAAAGTCTTCTTTGAACTCAGAAGTGCATTTCTGGTGTTTTATGTATGTGCTTAAAAACTAGATAAGAGGAAAGCACTACAGTAAGTGAAAACCCACTGATGGCAGTGGCTCACGCATGTTGGAGGAGGTACATCCAAAAAGACGCAAAGGAACTCCCTTACTCGCCGCTCATCCCACTGGATCGGCGTCCCGGCTGGGCCGAGGCTGGGTCACACTCACCCGCAGTCTGGTCGGAGGTGGGCATACACTCAGTGGGAGACTGCTTTGAGGAAGGTAAATTAATGACGTTCGAATCCATGCAAGCCCTCACAGCGGTGAGCTCGGGAAAATTCTTGGCCTACCACGCCATATGTCACTCAATTAGAAAAACATGGGCGGCTGGAGAACTAGAGCCAGAGACCTCCCCCACACTACACCACATGCTGAGCTGCGACACCCAAGCAAAAGCAGTCTCGAACTCATACAAACTCCTCAGTAAGCCCCTTGAACCCAATTTGGTAAAAGCAAGGGAGAGGTGGAACGCCGTCTTGCCGGTCCCGATCTCACAGGAAGAATGGTCAAAAGCCTTATACCACACCCGCGAGGTGTCAAGAAACCCCAGATTCCGCCACACGCAGTTCAATTACATACACCAAACATATTTAGCACCAGCTAGTATTAAACGCATGTTCCCCGGGGCGGACCCGGCCTGCCCTAGATGCAATGCCCCAGTGGCGCAATTCTACCATATGGTCTGGGATTGTCCTCGGGTACAAAAAGAATGGGCTGGGGCAGTAAAAATAATAGCAGAAATGACGGGCCTCATCCTGGGTATGGACCCCAAGTCCTGCCTGTTAGGACTCAGGACAAGGGCGAAAAAACACAAACACCTACATAAGTTTGCAGACATGGCTTATGTAATGTACAAAAGACTGATAGCCATGAACTGGAAAGCGCCCAACGCGCCTGACTTGAAAGCTTGACACACCCTCATGCTGCGATGGTCCCGCACAGAGTACCAGGTACTAAAGAAATTAGCGCACGAGGGACTGCGACAAGCAGGCTGCGAAATATGGAGTACATTAGTATCTAAGCTAGAGGCAAAAAATGATGAGAAACAACCATGAGCTATGCAATAACACTAACACCCAGACAGTCACTGTTATGCAGCTGGCTGGGTCATAACATCCCAACAGCGGACATACCCAACTCCATCAACAACACCCCACACCCACCGACGATATACTAGCCACCGAACGCACGAGCCCCATGTAGAACTCACTCGCCGGCACAACCAAAACACTTGACACTAGCACCCCAGCAGTTCCCCTGACTAACATCAATGAGTCTACCCCGGGAATGTCGTGGGGCCACTCTACACCAAAATATACCATTTAACGGCAAAGGCAATAATTTAGAAATACTGGATGGAGCACCTGGACCTTGATGTGTACAATTTGTTTAAGTTGTTGTAAGTTGTGTGAATGTAAAAGGATTTATTAGATCACCAACATCATGCCAATGTTAACACACGTGTGTAGCACAATGTCTTGTTTTGTAAAATTCAATAAAAAATATATTTTTTTTTAAATGAATGCAGTGGCAAACATGCCTTTAGAAGGCACACTAAAAGTGCACCACAAAAAGGTGGCACACTTAGGGGCATATTTACAAGAAAGTGGTGCATCAGCTATGACGCACTACTTTTCTTGTGCCCTCTAACGTCATCATGGTAGCATCATATTTACAGTATTTACAGTATGGTGCACCCTGGCACGCAGTAGCACAATAGCGTCAACATTTCTTATGCTATAGTGGCGCATTGGTCAACTAGCGCCAAAAATTGTGGCACTAGTCCAGCAATGCATGGGGAGGCCCATTGAAAACAATGGGATGTCACTTTAATGCCTGCCTTGGGCAGACGTTAAAAATAACAGGAAAAATGGTGCAGTGAAATCTCATAAATTTCACTGTGCCATTTTTTCTGGGCCTCCTAATGGGGGAACGCCCCCCCCCTTGCATACATTATGCCTGGCGCAGGCAAAATGTGGAGCAAGGGGTTACAAAGTGGCGCAATACTTGCATTGAGTAAATCTGGCATGGTGAAAAGGCTTCTTTGACGCCTCCTTAGCATAAAAAAGATCACCCTAGGACAGCAAAAGGAGGCACTAGGTGCTTGTAAATATGGCCCTTACAGTGCACCTTCTAAAGGCAGCTTCTGGACCCCTAAAACATCGCAATGAAGGCAGGTGGTGTCATTCACTGCAACACCTACCTGAGGATCTCTAATCCCCCTCAAGGGTGGAGCGGGGTGCCGCCTGTACGGAGAAACACGAAGCAGCTTTGAAACAGCTGCTCCGTATTTCTCTTAAATGCACTGCCTCAACGGCAGCACAAGTTCACAGCTGCTCTTGTGGCAGCACATTCACTATAATACGACACACTCTCCTTGTACTAAATAGCCTGCGGAGGGGTGGGTTCCTGACGTCCTTTCAGTCTTCTCTGTTGAATGGGTGGTGGATGTATTTTGGGCTACATCTCAGATGTTTGTTGAGGCGAGTGAGGTTCAGGACCATATTCCAAACATGGTGCAGTGAGTGTCACTGAGGATTGTGCTGCATCAAATATTTATAAATTCTGGCCCCTAGTATAAAGCACATTTTTAATGCCCAAAATAAAAGAGGTGCACCTTTCAGTACAAGAAGCATGTACTTGTAGACTTGTTCTTTGATGATTGCAACACTGTGGGGGTCATTACAAAATTGGAGGTAAATGCTGCTTACCGCTGTGCAGAAGACCGCCAACACACCGCCGCGGCCACGGAATTCCGCCACAGCTATTACGACCCACAGCTCGGAATCCGCCAAAATCCAGAAACCCACACAAGTCCACCACACCAAAGGTCAGTGATAAACTGGCGATAACAAAACAGACACCGTCACACCAACAGGAATACGCCCACACTATCACAACTCACGAATCCACGCGGCGGTCTTTCAACTGCGGTGTTCCAATGGCGGTACACACCGCCACGCTCAAAATACACACACATTTACAAAACACAACCACATTGGACAATTCCAAATACACACACCTGATACACATACACACACCACTCCCACACATCCAATACAATATAAAACACACACCCACATCACCCACAAACCCTTATGACCAGAAATTTAGACGAAGGCCAGAGAGACAGCACAGCAAAGACAACACCACCATACAGAGGCACACAACACCATAACACATACACATCTACGCACAAAACAACACACACCCCTAAACATCACCCCACACATCACAACACACACCACCTCACACATCACCCACACCACCCCATGGCACTGCAAAGACACCTCAGTTTTTCTTAGAAGGAGCTCAGGGTCATGGTGGAGGAAATCATCCGGGTAGAGCCACAGCTATTCGGATCACAGGTGCAGCAGACATCCATAGCAAGAAAGATGGAGCTATGGCGCAGAATTGTGGACAGGGGCAACACAGTGGGACAACACCCAAGAACACGGAATAACATCAGGAAAAGGTGGAACGACCTACGGGGGAAGGTGCGTTCCGTGGTCTCAAGATACCACATCGCTGTTCAGAGGACTGGCGGCAGACCCCCACCTCCTCCCCCAGAACTAACAACATGGGAGGAGCAGGTCTTGGCTATACTGCATGCTGAGGGCCTCGCAGGAGTAGCTGGAGGAATGGACTCTGGTAAGTCAAAGGTTTAACTACTTCATCTCCCACCCTACCTGCATGCTATCACATACCCCCACCCTCACCCTCACCCCATCACTCCAACTCCTCACATATGTCCCACTATCACAAACCACACATCCCAACACCAAGCCCTGCATGCAACAACAAAGCATGGGCACCCGTCACCAATGCATGGCCACTGCACATACCCACACAGACCCCTAAACAATTATCACACAAGGTCCTACACAAGAATGCAAGCACTGGGGTACAGGGTCACCCACCCATTGCACACCATGGCACACACAGATGCAACAATCATGCCTTTACACCCCTGCAGGACCCCTACCCAACGTCACCGGACAGGAGGTTCCAGACATGTCCACTCCCCCCACCGAAGAGGCCCACAGTGATGACAGCATCTCTGTCCAACTGGATCTAGATGACCAGCCCGGCCCATCTGGGACCTCTGGACAGTCGGTTCCCCTAACACTGGCACAAGCCACAACAGAGCCTCCCCCCTCTGGAAACACCAGCACAGCACCCACCCAGCGGGCCCATACCTCTGTCCCCAGGAAACGTCAAGCAGCAGTGTGTCCACCACTACAGGGAACCCAGGCTAACCCACCAACCCAACAACAGCAGGGACCTGGGGGCAGTGGCAGTGGGCACACGGTTCAGGAGACAGAGGCCCAAGAACACAGGGGAACTGGGAGGGCTGCTGTGCGACAGGGGGAGGACAGGCCCAGAGAACCCACTCTCCACGAGGCCCGCTCCAGCATCATGGGAGCCTACCACCATTCCCAGGAGACGATGGCAACGGTACTGGACAAGTTTCAGGAGACCCAGCGGCTGCAGGAGGAACAGTATTTGGGGTTCAGGGAGGAACTCAAGTCCATCAATACCACCCTGGGCACCATTGTAGGGGTGCTGAAGGAACTCATGAACACCAGGATGGACACTGTGGTGCAACAAGGGGCCCCTGACACTAGCCTGGACGATGAACTGCCCACCACCTCCACCGGTGCTAGAGGACAGGAGGCACCGCCACAGAACCACGACACCAGCACGCCACCCCCTGCAGCTGGAGAACCACCCCGCAAACGGTCCCTGAGATCCAGGACAAAGACATAGAACAATGCCAAGACCCCCGCCAAGAAACAAGACCACCCTGATTGTCATCCTTTTGTCCCACTTTGTCACCCTGTCCATCCATCAACTGCCCAAACTCCACTTCCTATGCCCCTTTGGACAATGCACCTGTGAGACTAATAGACTGGATTTTGCCATGGACATTCCTCCACCATCACCCCTGACCATTTTACAACCCCCTCCAATATTTAGCACTTAAATAAACACCCTTAAATCACAAAACTATCTGGAGTCAGTCTGTGCTTTCGAAAATGTGTATTTGCAATAACTGAGGACAAATGCAATATCCATTGTATTGTCAACATACCTATGTCACACAGCTCTAGTCCATGAGGAAACAAAGCAGATGTCACACAGTGGGACCCACATCTGTGAAATTAAAAGGGAAAGTGACAACTCAGGGTCCATACACTGGGTGAAAGTGACAGACAGATGAGAGGTAGAACAAGTGTATCAGATGTAGCAGGCAGTGATGTCTTCTTACCTGTGTCTCACTGGAAGTATTAATGAATCACTGTGTTTCTGTTGTCGATATCCTCTTCTTCTGCTTCCTCGTCTTCACTGTCCACAGGCTCCACAGCTGCCACAAGATCTCCATCTGGACCATCCTCCTGCAGAAAAGGCACCTGTCATCGCAAAGCCAAGTTGTGAAGCATACAGCAGGCCACGATGATCTGGCACACCTTCTTTGGTGAGTAGAATAGGGAACCACCTGTCATATGGAGGCACCTGAACCTGGCCTTCAGGAGGCCGAAGGTCCTCTCTATAACCCTCCTAGTTCGCCAATGGGCCTCATTGTAACGTTCCTCTGCCCTTGTTCTGGGATTTCTCACTGGGGTCAGTAGCCATTACAGGTTGGGGTACCCAGAGTCACCTGCAAATGTCGAGGGACAACTGTTAGACACACACTAACTCATAGGGACAACCCCAGACCCAGACACCTAGTCACACTGTATAGGGTCCATGTCCTCACCTAATAGCCACACACGGTGCCTCTGGAGTTGCCCCATCACATAAGGGATACTGCTATTCCTCAGAATGTAAGCGTCATGCACTGAGCCATGAAACTTGGCATTCACATGGGAGATGTACTGGTCGGCCAAACACACCATCTGCACATTTATTGAATGGTAACTCTTCCGGTTTCTGTACACCTGTTCACTCTTGCGGGGGGTACCAAGGCCACATGTGTCCCATCAATGGCACCAATGATGTTGGGGATATGTCCCAGGACATAGAAGTCACCTTTCACTGTAGGCAAATCCTTCGCCTGAGAGAAAACGATGTAGCTGTGCATGTGTTTCAGAAGGGCAGACAACACTCTGGACAACACGTTGGAGAACATAGGCTGGGACATCCCTGATGCTATGGCCACTGTCGTCTGAAAAGACCCACTTGCCAGGAAATGGAGTACAGACAGCACCTGCACTAGAGGGGGGATACATGTGGGATGGCGGATAGCTGACATCAGGTCCGGCTCCAACTGGGCACACAGTTCCTGGATTGTGGTACGGTCCAGTCTGTCGGTGACGATTACATGTCGCTCTTCCATTGTCGACAGGTCCACCAGCGGTCTGTACACCAGAGGATGCCGCCATCTCCTCACCTGCCCCAGCGGACGTGCTCTGTGGAGGAGAACAGTGAGCAGAGGGTCAGCCAACACTGAGGTACGAAAACACAACTTTATTGCACACATTTTTCAATCCGCTATGTCCCTGTCTTAATGTGTATGCAATGCCTAGATTAGTGTGACGCATTTATAATTAATGCCATGTGGCCCCCTGAAATGGCGGCTGCCTGACCTGTAATGTGGGACAAGGGGATATGAGGTAAATGCGCTGGCGTTGTACACCATCGCGGTAGGCGGTTGAAGACCGCGGCGCAATCCTGCATTGGTTAACATTGGACCCTATGGGTCCCAGGAGCCAATGACGATGTACGCCGATGGTGACGGGACGCACCGCCGCGGATGTCACCGCCATTTTCTCTCAGTTCACTCACTTGATACCTGATCTTCGACAGGAGAGGACCTACACTGCAAGTGCTGCTGTGACCTCAGTCTGGAAGAGACAATGGCTCATGTGTCTGGGGAAAGGGCCCCTGCCTTCACCACGGAGGAGTTGGAGAAACTAGTGGATGGGGTCCTCTCCCAATACACGCTACTCTATGGTCCTCCAGACAAACAGGTAAGTACACTGTGAGCATGATGGATGGGCAATGCCTGTGTGGAGTGGTGTGGATGGAAGATAGGGGTGGGAGAATGAGGCGTGCATGAAACGACGGTGAGTGGATGTGCGTCATGGCAAGGGTGGGAACGTGGGCCAATGACTGTGATGGTCCGTACGGTTAATGTTGTACCTTTTCCCCTGTACTTTTCCTGTAGGTCAGCGCCCACAAGAAGAAGGATATTTGGCGTGCCATCGCCAAGGAAGTCCGGACCCTGGGGGTCTACCGCAGACGGAGCACCCACTGCCGGAAAAGATGGGAGGACATTCGCCGCTGGAGCAAGAAGACGGCGGAGGCCCAGCTGGGGATGGCCTCCCAACGTGGGAGGGGTGCCCGTCGGACCATGACCCCCCTGATGTTCCGGATCCTGGCGGTGGCGTGTATGGAGTTGGATGGCCGCTTGAAAGCATCACAGCAGCCAAGGGGGGTGAGTACACCCTCATTCAGCTGAATCAGAGCGCATTAAGAGGTGCCTTGTGGGTTCCCCTAAGCCAGGGCGAGTTTAGTAGGCAAGGTCCCTTTTTAAGGCAGGCCATGTGGCACCCCACCCCACCAGTGTTCAAAGCCAACTACACCTAGTCAGGCTCCTGTGACTTCCATGTGTGCAGCAATCGGGCATAGGCCTTGTACCCCATGTCCCTGGGATTAATTAGGGAACTCTAAGTGCACGGCGTAGTGCAGAGGGCTTCTGTGTCTGTAATGTTCGCCAACGGTAGCAGTACTGCATGCACTCAACATGTCTTTCTCCTGTCTTCCTCCCCCCTTTTTTTGGTCTCCCTGTTTTTGTGTGCAATAGCATCATCAGGAGGAAGAACTGTGCCACTGGAGCAGGAGGGAGCTGCATCCCACATGGCCCTGGAGGGCGAGACAACGGAGTCTGAAGGCACCAGTGGGACGGAGGGTGAGGGGAGCTCCACGGCGGGGACAGGAGCTGAGACCAGCGACACGGACTCCTCCTCTGATGGGAGCTCCCTTGCGGTGGCGGACCCGTCTGTGCCCCCGCATCCACAGGTACAGCCGCCACCCCCCCCCCACCAGCACCGCCCTCCCAGCAGCCCCTCACTGTGTGCCCCGTGGCCGCTCACCTAGGAGGGTGGGCATCTCCTTCGCCCCAGGCACCTCAGCCCCTGCCCCTGTCAGCCCTGCTGCCCTCAGTGAGGAGGCCATTGACCTCCTCAGATCCCTCACTGTTGGGCAGTCTACCATTCTGAATGCCATTCAGGGTGTAGAGAGGCAGTTGCAACAGACAAATGCATACCTGGAGGGCATTCATTTTGGCCAGGCAGCCCAACAGCGAGCTTTTCAGACTGTGGCCTCAGCTCTGATGGCAGGCATTGTCCCTGTGTCCAGCCTCCCCCCTCCAACTTCCTCCACCCATACCCAAACCCCTGTACCTCAGCCTATCCCAAGCACACCATCAGACCAGCATGCACACACCTCAACACACAAGGGAAGCTCTGGCAAACATAAGCACCACACATCCCACAAGCACTCACACAAGCATCATACCCATGCAGACATGCCAACATCCACTGCCTCCACTGTGTCCCCCTCCTCCTCGTCTCCCTCCTCCCTCCCTGTCACGTCTACTCTCACGCCTGCATGCACCACATCCTCATCCACTAAGTCCATCACCAGCACACCCATCACCACACACCGCTCACGTGCACTCACCACCACCACTACCATTCACACATCCCCTTTGTCCTCTCCCAGTGTGTCTGTGAGCCCACCTCCCAAGGTACACAAACGCAGTCACACACCCACCCAACAGCCATCCACCTCACGACAGCCTCCAGTCCATGCACCTTCACCCAAAGTCAGCAAACGTGCACCTCCTACAACCACTACCTCTTCCTCCACTCCCAAACCCCCTCCAGCTACCCCTCCCAGTGTGTCTAAAAACCTTTTCCTGTCCAACCTTGACCTCTTCCCCTCACCTCCCCACCCCTTCAGTCCCCTAGGGCACGCCTTTTCAGGTCCCAACCCAGCACCTCAGCCACCACATCAGCGGGAACAGTGGTGCTAGCAGTAACCGGCTTCTGGAGTGTGCCAAGCAGCAGGGCAGCCAGTGTGCCAAGGAGCCAGACCACGGACAGTTGCCCACCTCAGAAGCATAAGAAGTTGTCCACTGGCCAGAGGGAGAAGGGCAAAATACCTGCCACCAAGGGCTCTCCCAGGACTAAAGTTGGGAGTGGGAAGACAGCATCGCCAACATCCAAGGTGGGGAAGGGGCACAGAAAGAAAGGGAAGTCGCCGCCAACCTGCACGGCGGACAAGACCTCCAGCAGCACCGCTGCCAAGGACACCGCCGACACCAGCACCGCTGCCAAGGACACCCCCGCCAGCAGCCCTGCTTCCCAGGACACCGCCGCCACCAGCACCGCTGCCAAGGACACCGCCGCCACCTTCACCGCTGCCAAGGACACCGCCACCAGCAGCCCCGCTTCCCAGGACACCGCCGCCAGCAGCATCACTGCCCAGCACACCGCCGCCAGCAGCCCCGCTTCCCAGGACACCGCTGCCAAGGACACTGCCGCCATCAGCACGCTCACTGAGCCACCCACCAGCACCGCAGGCCAATGAGCGCCTCAAGCACCGCCGCTACTGAGGCCGCCACAAGCAGGATGAAGCAATCTGGGCACAAAGCACCCCCTCCAGAACCAGTGGAGATTGACATCCACTACCTCTGTCCTTGGCAGGATGAAGCACTCTGGGCACAAAGCCCCCTCCAGAACCAGTGGAGAATCACATCCACTACCTCAATCCTTGGCAGGATTAAGCACTCTGGGCACAAAGCCCCCTCCAGAACCAGTGGAGATTCACATCCACTACCTCTGTCCTTGGCAGGATGGAGCACTCTGGGCGCCAAGCCCCCTCCAGAACCAGTGGAGAATCACATCCACTACCTCAGTCTTTGGCGGGATGAATCACTCTGGGCACAAAGCCCCCTCCAGAACCAATGGAGACTGTTATCCACTTGAGAGACTGTGGCTTTGCACTCCCCAGGATGCAGCAGTGGGCAACCCACCCACTGTAGAGACTTGAGAGACTGTGGCTTTTCACTCCCCAGGATAAAGCAGTGGACAACCCACCCACTGGAGAGACTTGAGAGACTGTGGCTTTGCACTCCCCAGGATAAAGCAGTGGGCAAACCACCCACTGGAGAGACTTGAGACTGTGGCTTTGCACTCCCCAGGATAAAGCAGTGGGCAAACCACCCACTGGAGAGACTTGTGAGACTGTGGCTTTGCACTCCCCAGGATACAGCAGTGGGCATGGAGCCCCCTTGTGGATCTGGCGTTGTGCACTCATCCGGCTGAGGTGCCCCCCCTTCCCTTCCCCCTGAGGTGCCTGTTGTATTTCTATCTGATGCCCCTGCAGTGTTCTCTCCGTTTTGATTGGGTATCTTGTGTGGGCTTCGCCCATGCATTTTGGGCCCAGTGGTCCACGTACTATAAATGGTGCAGTACCTGGACTTGTATTCTTGGTGTATATATTTGTTAATAGCGTATATATATATTTTTGAGTACTTTTAATTGATTACAATTGTTACAATAATTTCCTTTTGTCTTTGCATTCTTCTGGGGGGTTGGGGGTGTAACTGTAATGTATCAACATGTATTAGTGTGTGTGTTGTAGTGTGTGGGGGTGTGGGGGTTTGCGTGTTGCGTGTGTGTGTGTCACTCTCTTTTCCCTCCCCCTTCCCCTGTGTCGTAGGTGCAGTACTCACTGTGGTCTTTGCCGCCGGCTTCGTGCTCCTGGTAGAGGAGCAGGAAGACAAAGGCAGGTAGTATATGGAGTTCTGGGTCCATGGCATCCTGGTTCCTCGTGGGGTGTGTAGAGGTGAGAGTTTTCCCTTCCAAGTCCTGTTTCCACCGTGTTTTTGTTTGCGGTGAATCCGCCCTGGAAAAGGTGGCGGATTGGCCTGTTGTAATACGGTGGGGGGTACATTGTCTTCCGCCTGTCTGTTGGCGGTTACCGCCGCGGTGTTTCTTTGTACCGCTGTGGCGGTCGGAGTGGTAAAGTGGCTGTCTA
This sequence comes from Pleurodeles waltl, assembly GCF_031143425.1. Classification (NCBI taxonomy): domain Eukaryota; kingdom Metazoa; phylum Chordata; class Amphibia; order Caudata; family Salamandridae; genus Pleurodeles; species Pleurodeles waltl. Next base: position 960,432,690 of record NC_090443.1, read on the forward strand.
TGTTGGCGGGTTCCGCCATGGTCATGATTCCATTTTTTTTCCTGCCGGCCTGTTGGCGGTTTTACCGCCGCTTTAACATCGACCGCCAGGGTTGTAATGAGGGCCTGTATATTTTACAAAAACAAATTTACTCCTGGAGTCAGAACGGATGGCGTTAATAAAATATTTTGCCTCTGTTCCATGCTAGCCAAAAGCATTGTTTGTTGGTCATTAATATTTTGAATAGTGCATACTGAATGTGCATGATGTTCTTTCTTTAAAAAATCTTGGTATTATCAATTGTGCTGGGAGTGATTCTGTTTTCATATTTGTTAAAAATACCAAAATAGCGAGATTTTAATACCCTAGAATTTGCAGCACAGTTTATCTTTCCTTACTGCATAATTTAATCAACCACACAATATAATTCGTTATTGATATTGCTGCACAGTTCCAGCGGACCTGCCTAAACCACACAAAATTGACTTGATGTCGGTTTTCCCCCAGTCGATAATGTTTTCTGACAACAAATAAGTTACTTTAACAGAATATGTAGGTATTTCTAAGCATTTGAGGGCATATTTATACTTGTTTTGCGCCGAATTTGCGTCATTTTTTTATCGCAAAACGAACTCCATATTTATACTTTGGCGCTAGACCCATCTAGGGCCAAATTTATGGAGTTAAAGTCTTTTTTTGAACGTGGAAACCTACTTTGCGTCAATGAGATGCAAAGTAGGCGTTCCCGTGCAAAAAATGACTCAATGGCCTTAGCGCCATATTTATCCCACCGTGCTAAAACCACGCACGGGAGGGAGGAGGGGTCCAAAAATGGTGCAAAGCTTGCTTTGCACCATTTGTAACACCTGGCTCTGGGCAGGCGTTAGGGGACCTTTGGGCCTATTTCCATGGTGTAACACCATGGATTAAGCCCACAGGTGCCCTCCCCAGGCTCCAGGGACACCCTCACCAGAGGAACAGCGGAGCATGAGGCACCCCATCCCAGGTAAGTAGAGGTAAACATTTTTTTTTAAGTGCCATTGGGGGCCCTGAAATGGGCCCCCCTACATGGCACTGAGTACAATGGCCATGCTGGCCACTGGGGTGGTCGGCATGACTCCCATCTTTTCTTATACAAGAGTCATGTGGTTTTGCATCAGAAAATGACTCTAACCTGCCTAACGTCATTTTTTGGTGCAAAACCTCCTTCTTCCATACCCCCAGCCCCATCCGACTAATGTCATTTTTTTTTACGTTAGCCTATCCTTTGCACCGGCTTGCACCATTTCAGAAACATGGTGCCCGGCTGGTGCACAGCAATGGTGCAAGCAGGTGCTAAACTTTTTGGTGCAAAACTGCACTAATGCAGTTTTTGCACCAAAAAGTATAAATCAGGGCCTTAGGGCCTGATATATAGTTTTGCAGATGGTACTCGGTCCATCAGTGAGACGGAACACATTATGCCAGCCACTCTGACGGACCACCATCCATCAAATTTCTCTTTGTACATTGACTGGAACCACCATCATGGTTGTTCCTGTCAATGTACAAAATGTTTTGAAAGCATTGGCTCTTGGGTTCAAACATCATCTACCAAACTTTCACAAACTTTTTGTTTTTCAGAAACAAACTCTCAGCATGGGATTGTGTTATTGAAAGACAAAAAACTGATGACCCCCAAATCCATGGAGTTTTTTTTCTGCCACTCAGCACCACATTTTACCTCCTGATGAAAAGGACGTCAGACTGTGCACTCTAGATGGGGCTAGCAGTTTAATGCCTTTCCTCTGACAGCCCTACTCCATCGGACCATCAAAGGAAGCTTTCCACCGACAGAGCCAACATGGTCTCCATCAACAGAAACCTGAGGGTCCTGCTGACCCTAAGTAGGGCAGGTGGGCTGTACCTCTTGAGAACAAGATATTCCATTCCATTTGCCCCTTTTCTTCAACACTAAATCCTCACCTTAATCATTTAATCCACTCCCTTAATCATCATTTATATACTAACAAATTGTGAAACAAGGACACACCCGACATGCATTTAAACATAAACTGCCACTCCAAACATTGCTTAGAAAGCAGTGCACTCTTAAAGTTATCTTTTATATTTTGAAGATTTCAAGCTCATATCAAGGAATTATATAAGAAGTCAAATGCAGTTATTTGTGATGCACTTAAGCAGTGACCTTTTGCAATAAGGTTTGTGATCACATTGGGCCTATTCACAGGGTCGGATTGGCCTGTAGGGGATTGAGGCAGAGCCTGGTGGCTGGTTTTACTGATCAGTGTGTGGGCTGGTTTTGTGGTAGCTTGTGGGCCTGTTTTATGGTCTGGTGGGCCAGTTTTTACTGTTGTTTTGTCTGGTATTAAGACAAAGATTGCCTGAAGCAAGCTCAAATCCATGCAGTCTTCCATACATTGCAAAATACATGTAAAGGGTTTCTTTACAAGTTGGAAACTGTCATAACTTAGGCCACTTTTTAGCTGTCTGGTTCCCTAATTAGAAAACAAACTTCATTAATGGGGTCCACTTTTATTTTGTTGCCCTGGCCTATTTTCTGTCTACGTCCAACCCTACATATTCACAAGTGTATTTTGAAGTGCATAAAGTAGTACTCCTGCACATATTTTTGAACAGGCCCCAAATAATATAAAATATGAATAAAATGTGAATATTAAGGGAGCATTCATATGCAATTAGTACAATAGAAAGTGTTGTGCCCTCTTTGCACTTTTATTAATAAGGAGTTACTTTTACTAATAAGGAGTTGGGCGTTTCGGGGCAGACTCACAAAGGCATACAAGAGTACATTAAAGAATAATGCCTCCTTTTAGTACTTGTAAATGCTTTTGTGAATCAACCCTACTATGGTTTATCAGTGTGCAAAAGTAGAGCACAAAGAATGAAAAACATTTTCTATTTCAATTTCATATTTTCTAAGTCAATCGTACAATTTCTACATTTTTTCCTGCTGGTATTTTGAATTAGAATTAACGCACAAAAGCATTACTTTCCCTTAACATTCAGAGATAAAAGGGTATCTAACTTAACAGCCCCAAAGCTCCTAACCCCCTCAAGGACATTTTCAGGGATAAGGGGGGTTTGGCCTGAGTGTTAAAAGGATGCTGTGAAGCCAAGTGTATTCAATGCATACATTTTTACACATACAGCAGTGTGGTGTTGGTGTACAATCCAGGAATCACCAGGGGTGCAGCTATAAATGGTGCAGCAGGTGCAGTGGTACCAGTCACAGCGGCCTAAAGAAAGTACCGAACTCGGATTATTGCTCTACTTCACTCCCCAGACATCAGCCAATCAGCCCATCAGTCCTGTTTTCACTAGAGCCCATCCCAGGCGTAAATGCCACTGCAGAGTCTTCAGTCTACAACAAAAGAGCCACTTCCAAGCCTCCCTCAGCCTCAGGTGGATAGAAGTAGGTGAGCCAATAAATTAGGAAGAACCTAGCCAAGGGTCGTCTCTTGATCTAAGAGCTCGTGCACAAGCTGAGCCTTCAAAAAAGTTGACATGTAAGTCATGCAACAAACATAATGTTAGAAAGGGGTAAGGTGACTTATAAATTCCAAAAAGTGTATTTCTTAAACACACAGTATAGTTTCAAATTAGTAGATGAAAGTATATGTCTACCTTAAGAAGTACTTATTAAAAGTGAGACTTTTTAAACATGCACCGTGGTTCCTGCTTCCACCCTGATGTCAATGGTATTAATGAACTAAAAGGCAAGGCCTAAATTCTTATAGATGGAACAACATTATAGGCTATTAAATCAAACCCAAGAGACACCATGAACTGATCTCTTTGAAGGTGCTCTTGGATGTAATTATGAACAGACTGGAGGCTTGGTGAAATAAGTGGTTAGGATCACACAATTTGGTTAAATAGGGAAGCCGCGATTGAACTCAGATATTACAGTTTCACACTGCACAATTCAGCTGGTAGATGGGTATCTCTTTCTGATATCAAAGATTACTACTTTGTCCTCAGTTCTTGGCAGAAGAGACTAACATAACTGTGACCCGCAGAATCTACATTTTTTTTGTAAGTTGTACATAGACTGAACCAGGTCCGCAGCCATAAGAGTGCATTGCAACAGATACAAACTATCTTACAAGGTGCTCAAAGGATTCTGATGTGAACCGGGCTACCCATGATAGATGGCGGCTAGCTGTGGCCACTAGGCCACATCACCTCCAGGGAAAGCTTGGCCCACTTTGGGGTCAAGATTCCAAGATGACCTTGTTTTGATCCAGAGCCAGGCTTCAGGCTCGAGCTTTCAGTGGCTCACCCACCTCTATCGGTGGGGGGGGGGCATAAATAGAGAGGCTGTGCCCACCCACATACACCCCCAACTTGTGCATTCTACGTAAATCCTAGAAGCAATACAATAGGTGCACAATAGTTCTTGCAAAGTATTCTTTCCATCTATAAAAATCACTGCCCCACTCGTAATTCACTTCATTCGCACATCCTTTAAGCACTGTACAGACATGCACTTTTCTAGCTTTCTGTATCACTTAGGCATCATTTGGACATGTGTTAAAGACGTGGATAAATGTAGCAATTGTACATACTAATGTTTGTGTTTATATAAGCAAAAGAATATAGAAGGGGCTAGCACAGTTTTTTTAAACCCTGCCCGCATCATCCTGAACAAAGCTGTGCCTTTAGATAGATACGGAGATAGTTTCAATTATTCTTTTTACTGATACTATTGCCCGACTGACCAGAATATACTTTGGGCCTCATTACAACCCTGGCAGTCAAGGACTGCCAGGGTTGTTTTGGCGATTGTACCGCCAACAGGCTGGTGGTACAATTTGCCGTATTATGACCGCGGCGGTAGGGCTGCGGTGGCACCGCCGGGACCGGCGGTTTCCCGCCATCGTTGTCACGGCGGTTATAATCCACCAGCGCTGCCCTGGGGATTAGGACTCCCCTTCCCGCCAGCCTGTCCATGGCGGTAGAGACCGCCATGGAAAGGCTGGCGGGAAGGGGAGTTGCGGGGCCCCTGGGGGCCCCTGCACTGCCCATGCACTTGGCATGGGCCGTGCAGGGGCCCCCAGGCACAGCCCCACCCTGCTTTTCACTGTCTGCACAGCAGACAGTGAAAAGCGCGACAGGTGCAGCTGCACCCGTCGCACGGCCACAACACCGCCAGCACCATTAGGAGCCGGCTCCAATGTTACCGCATAGGTGGCCGCTCAGCGGTCCAACCTTGGCGGGCGGCCTCCGCCGCCTAAGGTTGTAATGAGGGCCATTATTCTGATCTCCCTGTCCCAAAAAGAGCTCTCCTTTGTTCTCTTTTGAGGCTACTATTGAGACCACTGGGTTAGTACTATCTTAACTCGGCAGGATGGACTAGCCTATGATGAAGCATGCCACGACTAAGTGGATGAGGCCATTCCATCCATAAAAGCAATATATCTTCATCGAGGACCATGTACTTGCTATGGAGCAAGGACTGGAGAAGTGTTGGAAGTGGAACAGAATCCATCCCCATGTTTTGTGCGTTTGAGTTATGAATTGGGAGTGACTAGGGTTGTAAGGGTTGTTCTCCCACCTCTCTGGAGTGATATTTTTTATAAGAGTGTATTACCCAGTAGACATTCAAACCTCTTTCACCCTCTGGCTAGAGCCTTAGAGACTAAGGTGGTCATTCTGACCGCGGCGGGCGGCGGTCGCCGCACCGCCATGCGGTCACCGCCAAATGGCCGATCCGCGTTCAGAAGACCGCGGATGCCATTCTGGCTTTCCCGCTGGGCCGGCGGGCGCCCGCCAAAGGAGCGCCTGCCGGCCCAGCGGGAAAGGCCCTGCAACAATGAAGCCGGCTCCGAATGGAGCCGGCGGAGTTGCAGGGGTGCGACGAGTGCAGTTGCACCCGTCACGATTTTCACTGTATGCTAAGCAGACAGTGAAAATCATGGTGGGGCCCTGTTAGGGGGCCCCACGACACCCGTTCCCACCATCCTGTTCCTGGCGGTAAAAACCGCCAGAAACAGGATGGCGGGAAGGGGGTCGGAATCTCCATGGTGGCGCTGCAAGCAGCGCCGCCATGGAGATTCAGCCCATGCAGGGGAAATCCGGCGGATTCCCTTTTCTGACCGCGGCTTTACCGCCGCGGTCAGAATGGGCTGGGAAGCACCGCCAGCCTGTTGGCGGTGCTTCCGTGGTCCCCGGCCCTGGCGGTCTTGGACCGCCAGGGTCAGAATGACCCCCTAAGGGCCTGATTTATACAAAACATACTAAATTAAAAAATATTTTGTAAGTTTGCGCCGCTTTTGCGTAAAAAAAATGATGCAAATGCAGCACTAAAAAAGTATAAATCAGGCCCTTAGAGAGGTACAAACCTCTATTTCCCCTTGTTTGGCCGATGTGGCTTTGTGCTATGCACATCTCTCTTACAGGAATTTCTACTGAGGTTTCTGTAGTGCTGACACTTTAAATTGATTCTCTATTGCCTTAGACTAGAGAATTTTAGGGTTTTCTATAGCTCACCAGAGTAGCTAGACTTCTATAGATTCAATGGTAAGGCAGGAGAATCAAAGCTTGAACTCTGAGCACCACATAGTGTTTCTTATTTTCTGTATTGCTGCTACTGAAGTTTTGGTATGTCTCATGTTTGTGTGCTTTAATCTAATTTAACACTTTAACTCACTTTTGGTAATTCTGTACTTGTATGTTTTGAGACTCATTTACATAAGTTTGGCTTTGAACTTGTAATAAGCCTTTTGAACTTTGAATATGCCTTCTAGATTTAATGCAGGACTAAATAGGTTGCACTGTAATTTAAGTTGAATGGTTTAATGTGTTTCTCCTCACACCTCAAAACTTACAAAAAGGTTCATCTAACCCAGGAAATTAGTAAGAGTGCCAGACGCAGGATCAGATGGTAGCTACAAGGATGTTTTTTTTTTCTTTCCAAGTGAGAACTAGAACCCTATTCTAGATGAGTTAGTTCCCAGAGTCTAGTCCCTAGTGTCCATGCCCAGACCTTGGAGGATTGGCAGAGTTTCGGAGATTCGGAAGAGAGTCGTATTGGTGGTGGAGGTGTGAATACTAATAGGGTTGTAAATTGCAGCAGTTCATGTTTAGTTTGCAGTGGTTGTGAGATTGGGTGGTGTCTGGCAGAGATATTTTGTATGTTGTGTGAGTGTGGTGATTTGTAAAGAAGTTGAAGAAGTTATCGGGTCCCACATGACCTAATATCCCAGAATAATATTAATAGGTTCAGAGGACACCATATTATCTTGTCTGCTAAGTGGTTGTGTTCGCTGTGAGATGTCGTCAATGACACAGTTAAAAAGGGACCTACCTCTGAGTGAATGTGAGACGATTGGTATAGTGGATCTCAATATGCAGAGTGAATCTAAACAGGATGATACCCCGCAGGTTGAGGTTTTATTCAAAGTGTTTGAAAAACTTCTTGTGTAAGTGAAAACTTCCGAAGTTTTATAGGAGCTGACAAAGGTTATTGCATTTGTTACATGTGTGAAACGTTGAGAAGAGAGTGTGTCTGCAGATTGTAAAGGAGGGAGAACTACTTTGAGGAGCAAGACTCACATCATAGTGTGCCACACTGGTATAGGTTGGTTGGTGTGCTGCCGTGCTGCTATTGGTTGAAGAAATCATAAGGGTGTTCATGCTGCGATTGGTGGTTGTTCCGGAACAAGGGAGTGTGGAGACAGCAGTGTTTTAAGTTGAAACAGAATTCTTTGGTAATTGTTGACATGTAATTGGGAAAAATGAAATGTTTTAAAATTATGCAAGATTTGTTTAGAGAAGATGTTCATGTTTCTAGCAGAGAGCGAGTAGTGGTGCCTCCTGAAGATACCCCAGTTCACTATATGGCGATTAATGCAAACCTTCATGCAAGTGTTTGGCTTGGTCAGTGGCACAAGATCACAGAAAAGGAACGTACATTGAGTCTTCCACGATATGGCACATTCAATTTGAGAATTGTTGAGGAGGGTGTTGTATGAGATTAAACCACCTCCTGGACCCGCACAATACAAAGCACTCAATGCTTGGGAACCTGCTGCTAGTGCTAGAGAAAGAGAGAAGTATCAGGGTAAAGCAAGGAACATTTTGCATACCTATGCGGATACCAGATGGGCAGAAAAGGTGGAGAACTGATGTGGCTGAGGGAGAAAAGGAAAAGAAAAAGATTAAGAAACAGAGGAAAAAAAAAAAAAAAAAACAGATGACGAGTGACATTAGTGACAGTAATTCTGGAGATAGCCTTTTGGATGCGTTGTTGTCTGAACGTCCACCTCTGTTAAATGAAGTGAGGGAAGAAGGTAGAAATGGTGGTATCAGTGGTAATTGAAAGATCCTAATTGCCACTGTCCCGACAAATGTGACACCCAGTCCTGCGGTAGCCACGTCAGCTAATGTGCCTTATGAACCAAGGAGTGAGGGATCGACAGAGTGGGTCCCAGTTGACCCTACCATGAGAACTGTTGATGCTCTTACTGTCCCAGTTGCTATTGGCCCAGTGGTTCCTATGTATAAACCTGAGGGCCCAGGAAAAAAAACACATAACGTAGCTGTAGCAAATGTTGTTGGCAAACAGAGTGAATATCGAATTAGTCCAGATACTAGAGAATTTGTTCCTTTGGTTCCAACACATTCAAGTATTCCATGTCTAGTGAGTGCAGATTAGACTTTGAATATTTCGGGATGCACACCCATAGGTACTCACCAGAAAAGGCCCACTACTGGAACTCCTATATGGGAACCACCTTTATACAATGGCAATGGTGCACATGGAAGTGAGACCATGTCCTAAGGTTCCTGTGGTGTCTCAAACTCTCCGTATTAAGGAAACAGATGATTGGGTGAAGGCTTTTAATGAGGGTGCCCCTTCCCGTGAAAATGTGAGTACAGGGGTGAGTCAGGGAACGATTCAGTCACCCATGAGAGAGAAGCTGGTGTATGTGATGAAACTCAAATTAGAACTGGATGAAATGATTTATGGGAATGTTGGATTGGAAGAATTAGAGACCTATCATGAGGATGAACTTGTTAAATTATGAGAATCAGCCCATAAATATGAAGTGGATTTGAACAAAGGCACTGCAGAGGAGTTACTGAGTGTACTTTAAGGAAAGGGGCATGAATGACACAAAGATTCTAGGAATGAAACTCAGATTAGGAAATTAATTCAAAATATTTAGAAACAGAATGAACTACATAAGTGGGAAGATAAATGGGCAAAAATGAAATATATAAAGAAACCCCCAGAAGAACCGTCTCTGGGAGAAGACGAGGGGGGGCTGTAACAACTTTCCTGTAAAGAGAAGTACCTGGTGGAGGTTATGTATATGTGCCATGGAGTAGTAGTGATCTTGCATCATTCGCTAACAATTTCCCAAACTTTTGAGAGAAACCAGAGAAATGGTAGAAGCAAGTTCAGCGATTTATGAATATTTCACAGATGTGGTTTGATTTGAATATCTTGTTTGACATTGTTGCTCTGTGTGAATTGTGGACAGAAAGTAAGGTAGCTATTCAGTGGCCTGAGACAGAGCCAATTAGAAATGTGGTGATGAAAGGCCCCTCGCAGTTGCTGATGAAAAAGTATCAACAGGTTATGACATTTTTTTAAGGTGAAGGTACCACCATAAAAAATAGATTGGGTCCAGACTGACAGAACCACACAAGAGCCAAAAGAGTTGATTCATGCTTATTATGAGAGATTGTTGCAGGCATTCAAGCAGTATAGTGGAATGAAGACGCTTGAAGCTAAAGATATAGGACATTTTAAGCCCCAGTTTGTGAGCAGCTTGAGACCTGAGATTAGCATGATGATTCAGCAGCACTTAATTTGTTGGCAGAATAGGTCAGTTGACAAAATTCTGCAGTGCGCCAGTTACTGCAACGACGAGATTGAGATGAAAAAGTTAAAGAAAAAGTCTGGTTGCTCAGATGAAGGCAGCACAGAGAGAACTAGTCAGATATAGCAATATGTGGGGAATGTTGGTGCAATGCAAGGGGTGTATCAGCAAGGACCTAATCCAAAGCAGGGGCTGAGGAGTCCCTATTGATCCAAATATGGAAAAGGATGTCAATTGTTTGAAAAGGTCAAGGCCGTGTCTGAGAGGGGAACTCATTTGTGGCGTAGCCTGGGAGGTAGACCTGAGCGGACATTCATAGATTGTGAGGTAGATGGCCACCACATGTCATTTCTGGTTCACACTGGTGCTACCCATCCTACTTTAAGAACAGCAGAAGTTCCAAACCTGCCCAGTTGATGACTCAGGAAACTGCCCCAGTTTTAGTGAAAATAGGGTCCTTTGAGGATAAACACAAATTTTTTATATGTGATTCCGGTTCAGTGAACCTCTTAGGTAGAGATGTGCTTTGCAGATTAAACTGTGTAATCTTCTGTACACCAGCAGGCATAGAGATGCAGACACATGATGAGGATGCTGCTTATAAATTGACTAATAATGGATCACATTGTGCATTGCTACCTCTGCTGACAGTTGATCATTTGCCCCCAGATTTGAAGGAGGCAGTTAAATATGAAGTGCGGGATTTTTCAAGAAAGGACATCAGACTGATTAAAGGTACTAAGCCTGTCCCAATTTCTAACAAACCAAATGAGGAATTCCTGAAAACACCAGAATACAATTTGACTCCTGAAATGATTGCTGGGATAACTCCCATAATCGAGTCAGTGATTCAAGAGGTGGCGTGGCCAGCAGCTGTAAGATGGTGGTCGGTTCTAGGACGGCTCCTGTGGGAGGCTCACAATCCTGCATACCCGCCACCATCCACGCTGCTCTGCCATTCCTGTCTGCATTCTCAAGCCTGAAAATAACTGCAGAAAACCTGGAAAGAAGACTGGGCTATCCGGCACCCGTGCCTGCGATAGAATGCTCTTGGAGTCTCTGAGGCCTGTGCAGCGGTGGAGCGAGGACAAGCAGCTCCTACCTCCCAGTCGGGGCTGAGCTGTGCCTGGCAGCAGGGATTGCTGCCATGCCCGTGGAGTGGCTTGGTGGCCCCAGAGTAGAGAAGAACGCGAGTGGAAGAGTCTCAGAATTGCCGTGCCCTTTTGGGTGCCCTGGCCCTCCCGCTCCCCATGAGGTCAGCTATTAAGTGCCAGGACAGCCCAGGCCGTGGAGGAAGCGCCGACAGCCAAGGCCTCTGGAACTATTGATGCAGCGACTTAGACGGTGTGGTAAGTGTTGCTGGGGCACGCGCTCAAATCAAACCAGCTTGCAAAGACCCTTCTGAAAGTGGAGGAGCATCTGACTCTGCGAGGCTCCTGAAGCAGGCCAAAGGAGGAGTTGCAGGACAGGGGGACAGTCCTGTATTATAATTGAAGGCCCAGAATGCGCCTACAATACCACTAATTACCTGAGTCATTGGCCTAGACTGTGGGGGACTGGAGAAGGCACACACACAATAACTCATAAAGAGTGATACAGTAAATAGTGCACTGAATTCACTGCCCTCAATCTTTGTATGAAATGGTTACAGTTGCCCCCATACAACTATGATACAATTGAGCACCTTCTTTGACGCACTGTAAGGCTGCTCATGCTCCCAGGTGAAGGTGTTCCCTTGTCACACTAGGGCACGGCATGTCCAGCAGAGCGGCTCACTAACAGCGCTGGGTAGGAATGGCTTGAAAACCATGGGGAAACCCACCTCCTTCCCCGCCATATTCCATGAGAGACTACAACTCCTCATTCTGTGTGAATTTTCCTGTTACCCTGAAGTCCTAGGTGGACTGCTCGTGCCACCCCGCCACAATAGCTTGAAGACGCGTGTCTGTGGCCAGGGGGCTCCATGGCATCTCAAAGACACGTTGCTAAAGTCCCTTGGCAAATACAAAGATTGTAGTAAATTATATGTCTGCATTACTGTTGGCAATTGACTATGGGTCGTAAGAACGGAGTAGGACCTCAGTCACAAGGACGCTCCAGTGTAGTCACGATGGCCCATACCGAACAAGAGACCTTAGCGGACACAGAAGCCCTAACACCTACCGATAATAATTTGGGCAAAATCATAGAGGCAATAGTGGACACAAACAAGACCTGATTGTCAGAGTAGACGCTGTGGCAGTGGAGCTAAGCCTGCTGCGGGATGATCAATGTAAACTCACGGATTGTGTTACACAAAATGAAAGCGTGATAAGGAGCTGTAGCCATTGGTAACTGACTTGGTGAGTCAAGTTCGCTCACTCACCAGTAAAGTCCAGGAGCTAGAAGGCAGGGCAGAAGACTCTGAAGGGTAGTCTCACCGTAATAACCTGTGCAAAGTAGGCTTTCCAGAGGGAGGTGAAGGAGTGGACCCTGTCAAGTTCTTCCAAGATTGACTAGCGCAGGTGGTTGCCCCAGGTAAATTACCTCCCCACTTCTTAATGGAACGTGCTCACCACATACCAGTATGGCGGATGCCAATGAGGGCACCCCCCCAGACCTGTGTTGGTTTGCATCATGAACCATAGAGATAAAGAGGTCCTGTTACAGGCACTCCACTACAAGCCCGCTCACTTCCTTATTTTCCCGGATTATATGCTGTCTGTACAATGCCACAGAGCCTCCTTCCTGGGAGTAAAGCGCCAATTGCGACAGGCAAGTCACTACTTTTCCAAGCCAAGCTTAGGGTAATGGCAGGTGGCTGGAGTTATTTTTTTTACAGAACCAGCAGATGCATGGGACCGGGTGGATCAATGCTGTTTTGAATCCTCAGTTCCCTCACCACCAACGCAGAGATCACACCCAGCACAATGAATGTCTGCAGCAACTTGACCCACGGAGCTCTGACACCGGAGCAGACACAAGCTTTGTCCGCTGCAACTGTGCTATGGGCGACACAGAGGTCCCCGCCGCCCCAGGAGACAGAGGCTCATCACTCCACAAGCAGCAAGTCATCAACAATACAACCTGACGCAACACCACAGATGGCAGACAGTTGGTCTTGAAGGGCCAGCACAGTTCCAAAATAATCCCTCCATTTATTTGTAAACATAGATTGCGGGATGAGACTGCAGAGCAGGAACATTGATTTTGATCCTCTTACTACTGTGCTCCTGAATAACACTGGAAAAGACAGGAGTATCCCACACAGATGCACTGTTACTGAGCCATGTTACCTGCCAAGAAATGATGAAGGCTTCAACGAGGCTGGCTTCCGCCCAACCCTCTTCTGGGCGGTTTGTGAGCATTTTGCTGCAATGTTGGGAGCACCCCATGCATGGGATAGTTTGTCCACTGTTTGGGCACCCTCACATTCTAAGGCTGTCCTGGGAAGGAAGTTGAGGGTTCTGGTTTTCAAGTTCATAAAGTCATGTGATAAAAGATGTTTTTCTTTTGCAGTGAAAGGCTCCACTTAGGGTCTGACATATGGGAATGGTTATGTACCTTATTGCTGTTGCGTCCGTCCTGTCCTAGTCCCGGAATAATGGTGAGAATGAGTGTACTGACGTAGAATGTCCGTGGCATGGGCACAGCGCGCAGATGACATGCAGTGCATTAATACATCAAACAGAGGGGCAAACAAATAGCGCTACTGCAAGAGACACATATTGCAGACAGGGAGGACACAGAAACACTGGAGAGGACAATGTTACTGCACTACTTACTCCGGCTTCACCAAGGGAGGTCTCATATGCGTCCAGCCAGGAATCCCCTCGTTGTGTAGCAACGGAGATAGACCCGAAGGGCAGTTAGATGGGAGACCTATTCTCTTGGGGAGTATGTATGCACCCAACACAGCGCAGCCAGCTTTCTTGCCTCGCCTCACGGGGGTACTTAGTCGGCACACATACTGTGGATGATTGGGGGAGATTTTAACTGTGTATTGGACACTCTTTTAGACTGCTCACATCTCTCCCTGCCGACTTCCCCCGCAGTGACCACCGCAGCACATTTTTCCCAGTGGGTAGCGCACTGGTCTTTAATTGACTGCTGGAGATCACTCCACCCAACTGCTCATGAATATTCTTATTATTTGGTCCTGCATGACTTGCAGGTGAGGTTGGATCAATTACTCTGTGACCGGGCCACAAGACTATTAGCATTAGGCGTAATGTATCTAGGCAAGTCTTTTTCTGACCACAGTCCCTTACATTTAAGATATGAATGGGGTGCACCTAGCCCTCTGGTCCCCACTTGGCGACTCCAGCCCACACTCCTTGAAGACCAAGCCTTTTGGAAAAACCACTAGAGATACACTGTCCTATTACATAACAGAAAACTGGGGTATGGCTTCCTCAGTCCTAGTAGAGTGTGAGGCACTAAAAGTAGTCCTTCGAGGACATTGCATATGTACGGTTGTAGGAATCAGAACAGATATACGAAAAACCTTATTGCACATCAAACAAACGTTAGGGGCTTTAGTATTAGCAGCCCACACAGACCGCGAGTGCCAGGCTGAACAAACAGAAGCACTGAATCAGCATGTGCAGCTCATAGAGCAATTACACTGCTTAGACTTTAGGGCTTACCAAGCTATGATGCATGCGGTGGGGACAAATCAGGCCATTTACTGGCCTGGCTCCTACGCAGCACCCAACCCATTTTGCCCATCACTACGATCACTCTGACCCTAACACATGTGGCCACAATTCAAGATGACATACACAGCGCATTCACCGCTCACTATAGGTCTCCATATGAACAATTACCTATACACCATTCACCAGCCATTCCAAATTTCCTGGATGCGATCACACTACCCTCACTTGTCCCTGGGGACCGAGAGGAACTCAATGCATCCATTGACCTGCAGGAGCTGCGGGTAGCGATCCGAAGCATCACCACGCGAAAGACCCCAGGTTTAAATGGATTCCCCATCAAAGGCATCTGAGCCTCTATTGGCCCCTAAGCTATTGGAACTGAACCAGACTGCTCTGACAGATGGCCGCCTCCCACCTTCACTGAAAGGGTGTCCCTCTACAAACCGGATAGGGACCCTCTGAAATTATCTTCGTATATCCCATTGTCTATGCTGGGGTCAGATTACAAAATTTTAAGCAAAGTCATAGCAGGCCATATTTACAAACACATACCACGGTTAATTCACACTAATCAAAACGGTCTACATACATGGGCGATCCACCCAGCTCAACATTTGTCTCTTACACAGGGTGCTGGAGCTTGCTCCAGTCCAGTGACCCTATGCAGCATGCATGATACTGAACTTGGAGAAAGCTTTTGACACTCTCGACTGGAGTTATTTGTTCTTGGTACTGACCAAGTTCAGTATTACAGGTCAATTACATAGATTTATCCGTTTACTGTACTTTGAGCCTACAGCCAGAGTAAAGACTGGCCATTGCATACCTCAATCATTCCCCGTGACGAGGGGCAAGCGGCAGTCGTCCGTTGTCCCCACTCCTTTTCCCTCTAGCAATGGACTCAGCTGCACAGCAGCTTCGATAAAGCGGTCAAATCTGGGGAATTCCGCTGAACAGAGATACATGTTGCTTTCTTATATGCGGATGACGTCTTGATCTATATCCGCAGGGGGATTGATGAGGTCCAGGAAATCGTACAGGACTTTTGAGCAGCCTCAGGCTTACTAGTAAATTGGGTGAAGTCGTGCTTGTACCCCCTTCGTCCACAATGCCCCCCACAACAGTTTATGATAGATCAACTGCCTTTGCGCTGGGAGCCTCGTACATTTCCTTACTTGGGAATACATATATATCATGAGAATCAGGACTTAATAGATGGCACTTTCAATAAAGCTCTTGCATCACTGCATCCCCAAATGGCATTCTGGAGCATGTTACCGCTCACGGTGCAAGGTAGAGTGTCTCTTTCGAAAATGGTAATTCTGCCTTGTATACTGTACTGCTTTCATAATCTTCCAGGTCACATCCCTAGATTGACAGTACACACCCTACATTCTGCACTAGGCAGTTTTATCTGCAACAAATGGAGATGACAGGCGGCGTGCCGCAAACTGCAGCGACCTGTAGACAAAGGGGACCTCTGAGTCCCACATTTTTAACACTACTATCTCAGTGGCCTGCACATTGGCTTGTGGGACTTCTTCCCGAGGAACTGGGATTACCCACACCTACGCCGACACTGAGTGCAGTTTGTCAGTCCTCTCTCCCACATGCACGACCCCCATGAGAATCCAACAGACTGAAAATAGCTCATGGTGGCTTCCATTGCAGCATCAAGTTTCCCCATACTCCCCTGAAATACCCATAAGCTCCATTACTCCATTTACTGACATCATAGGGAGAGAAGGTATCGCAGCATAGGAGGATGCGGGGGTAGATATCTTGGAGACTACTGCAGGACGGAATGGTTGTACCTTACCATAGACTACAGAGTGAGAACAAGCCGCCAATTGATATTTTTCTGCCTTATGGCCGATTACTTGCAGAACTGTCCAGGTTGTGGCACATCACAGACCCAGAACCCAATCAACACCCACTTCTACATGTCCTGCATATCATGGACGGGGGTCGCCAGCTTATTACTCGGTTTGTTCGGGCCCTAGCATATTCTATAAGAGACCCATTAGTCACCACCCGTTCCAGCTAGGAGACCGATATCGGTAGATAGCTTACACAAAAAGAATGTAACACATCACTATCATACCCTACGAAACTGACAATAAATGCTAAATTTCAATAAATACAACAACATTTTGCACAGAGCATACCTCACACCCAAAGCACTTCACCAGATGTTCAGCTCCCCCAATGAATGTCTGCGTTGCCACCAGACTGAAGCAAATATGTTACACATGTTTTGGTGTTGCCCAGTTGCCTTTGTGCTGCGGGGAGCAGTTTCTGAAGTGCTGACAGAGGTGACTGGCCACACAGACATCTGTACACTGGAGGGTTTTCTACTGGGCCTATTTAAGTGGTCGCCAACTGCAAAAACTGTGAACCACATTATTGACTTAGCACTACTAATGGCCCGCAGGCTCATTGCCATGCATTGGAAGGCTCAAGTGTTGCCAGATATTAAACACTGGTGTGCGGCCACAATCAAGTAGGGCAGAACAGAAACAGTAGCCTTATGACGCAAAGAAGTACATGGATTGTGCTTAATTCCTATAGCAGGAGACTGGAAATGCTACTTCAGAGTCTACAGTCATACCAGGAGGGGCTAATTAATTGAAATAGGTTATAGGAAAATATCCAACTTAGACTTCTGAGAGCTCAGGACTGAACTCAGTACTTCTCTTCCCTAGTCGGGGAACATACAAGGCCGCCCTTAAATACATGTGCATTGTTGTATCCAGAAAGGTAGATTGTTTTCTTACACAATGTGCTATCCGTAGCTGGTGTGTAACTGTACTATACATTCAGGAGGGAGGTTTAAGGCCACTTCAATACATGACCTGCATTGGAGCAATTACTTCATATCCTTTAATGTTGCTATCACTATATGACAAGTTACTATATGGTTTCTTCATGTTTTGCTGTAAGATTTGAACCAAGACACTCCTGTTGACATCACAATTCCGTAATGCAAATAAGACGACTTACGCATATATACCCCGTATATGTATGTTGCAGTAGTGCTGTCATGATTGCTGTATACTTGATATGATGAAAACACTTAATAACATTGATTCAACAAAAAGGAAAGTCAGTGATTCAACAGGAAACACTGGAGGAAATAATGGGTAGTCCTTGTAGCTCTCCCATTAAGGGCTGACAAAAACAGAGTAGAAAGTATAGGATTGTACAAGACCTTCGCAAAATAAACAACATTGTTGTTCCTTGTTGCCCCATGGTGCCAAATCTAGCTGTGATATTGTTTCAGATTCCATGTGAGGCTGAGTGGTTTACTGTCACTGATTTGTGCCAAGCCGTCTTTTTGATATCGTTGCGATTCCTCTTTGCATTTCAGTTCGGAAGTCATGTTTTGCCAAGGTAATAAGTCACACCAGGGTACACTTGAAGTCCTCCCATTTTCAAACAGATTCTCAGGAAAAATCTGGAATCATTGGTCATGCCTTGAAATTCAGTTTTAATACAATATATTGATGACCTATTGGTGGCAACGAATACTCAGAAAGCTTGCAGACAGGACAGGCTGTTGAACCTTTTGGCTGAGAATAGACATAACGTATCCCCAGGAAAGTTGCAACATTGTCAGAAAGAGGTTCAATACCTTGAACACCACATTGAGAAGAGAGCAAGGAAAGTGCCACAAGAAATCTTGAGAATGAATCCGCCAACCACACAAAGAGAAGTCAGGGTGCTTCTGGGAATGGTGGGCTGCTGTCGTCAGGGGATACCCAATCTTTCCCTATTGTCTAAGCCTTTACAGAAGCTGACACACAAGGATGTGTCTGATCCGGTACCATGGGACGATTGCCTCATTGCCTGCCTAGAGCTGAGAGAAAATCTCTGTTGTGCCCTGGCACTGGGAATGCCTGATTGTAACAAGTTATTTGCACTTACTTTCCTGCAGTGAGAGGGAAGGCTGAGCTCTCTCAGTGCTTACACCAACACATGGAAATGCCAAGAGAAATGTGGCTTACTTTTCAGCTCGTTAGATCCTGTAGCTTCTGCGCTGCCTGGTTGCCTTAAAGTCGTGGCAGGGGTCAGCCCAAGTATAGAGAGATGTGGAAATATAGTTATGGGTCACCGGGTAACTGTGTATGTTCCACACTCGTTAGTTATTGTTGACCAGAAACCAGCACCTGACAAGCAGCCATCTTACCAAATATGAACAGATTATACTGGCTGTCAAGCATGTGACTGTCAAACGCTGTAGTGTTCTGAACCCTTCTACTTTGTTACCTGTATCTGTTCAGGGAAGTGATGATAAATATGAGGTGGTCCATGATTGTCTTGATGATACTGAACTATGAACTACGCCGAGAGCAGACATACAAGATGAACCATTACCCAAATCATGTTTAAGAGACAGTGGAGGAAGCCTGAGAGCGGCTTATACTGTCTGTATCCTTTCAGGAGTTGTTGTAGCCTCCTTGCTCCAAGGAGTATTCTCTGCACAAGTGGCTCAATTGATTGCTCTTACTAGAGCATGCTGTGTCTCCAATCAATTGAAAGTGACAATCTTTACCTATAGTCAATATGGCTTTGGTGTTGTTCATGACTTCGGACAACTATGGTCCCAGAGAGGGTTTATGACATCCTCTGGATCTCCGAAACTGAATGACGAAGTGACAATCCTTCCTGATGCATTGCAATTGCCTGAACAAGTTGCAGTGGTCAAGTGCATTGCACATCACTCTGGAACTGATCATGTGACTTTAGGCAACAAGTACACTGACGAAAATGCCAAATATTGTGCCCACAATGTTTACACCTGTAAATGGGAATATAATAATGAAGAGCTGAATGAGACTAACTACAACCTTTTGTTAACTACAGCTGATACTTGGGAGGAGGGACAGCAGAGTTGGGTCAGAGCAGGATGTGTCAAGAAAGATGATGAAATTTGGGTTTCAATGGACGGAAGGTCAGTGTTGCCAGTTTGTTATCCCGTATGACAAGACATTGCCATGGTCCAGTTCATGTTGGTAAGGACGCTATGGTGGACTTGTTCAGACAGACGTGGTTTAAGTCTAAGTTCACATTGGTGGCAGAAGCGCTGTGTCATAAATGCATTGTGTGTCAACAAAATAACATTGGAAAGAGACCTGCAGTTACACTGAGCCACACAGGGAGATCCGAAGGCCTCAAAGTGCTGAATGTCCCTTTCATATGACAGCACGTGTTCCAGAAGTACCGATGGCCACAGAAAGGCCACAGGAGCAGGTCAGTCAAGCTGTCAGAGACCAAACTGGGCTGGAAAGAGCACTGGATCGGTCTGAGGGAGGTCTTGAACAAGAAACAAATGAAGTTGAAGCAGAAACAACAAAATCTTGTTCTGTAGTGGTGCATGAGTTGAGCTCAGAATCAGACTCTGACAAAGGATCTAGTGCTGGAAGAAAGCGAGTGGAAGCTGGAGAACGATGGCCCTGGAGGCAAAAAAAGGAGAAAGTGACCTTACCTAAAGAGACTGTGCCACAGACAATTCCTGAAGAGACTGAGAACTCCCACTTGAGCGAAAGTGAGGACAAAGTTGCAGCTCTAAGGAGGTCCAACAGAAAGAGAGAGCCCTCTCAGAGCATTCTTCACCTCAATGGACATATTTTGCTTCAAATGGCAGAGATACAGAGTTTTGGGAGTATTGGGGTGACTATGCAAATTCGATTGAACCTCCAGGAACTGAGCATCCTGTTTGAAGTGTACCTTGAATTCTTATTGCCTTCAATGTATTTGAACAGTATAGTGATTAGAGATATTCACTTTGACTTTGGTAGGGAATTAAGAAGAATGCATAGGCCTGAGTAAAAGAGGGGTATCCTTTTAGAAGAATACAGAATAGGGACAAGGAAGTTTCACGAAGATTGTACGTACCTGTTACTCATTGCTTGAACTTTGTTTTACCGTGTGCACAGGTCGAATTTACAGAGAAGAACTCTGTTGCTACTATATTTCACCTTAAATACATCTGATTGTGAAGAAGTCATGGAAGCAAACCAGGAAAGTAGGTGCAGATATATAATAGGCTCAGTATTGCTTGTGTCCCTTATAGTTTTGTTAGTGCTATGAATAGGAGTATTTTCATCTACTTCTGCAGTAGAGGAGACATTATATTGTAGCACACATTAAGCCCTAGAATTAGCAACACTTATAAGTTATATGAAACGGTTGGACCTGTAGATGATTCAAGAGGTGATTATTCTGTGAATGTATATGTTAGGTTACTCTATGGATACATTGATGATCTGGATGTGAGGGATTGTTACTGGTGTACGCAATTGCCTGCATCAGATGCAGTCGCGGCTTGCCGGTGTTACAGGGGGCGGGGTGGTGCGCGGGGGGCCTGTAGGGGGACATTAATAACATAAAAAAGAAAAGAAAAAAAAACTTGCCTCCGATCCTACATCGTCTTCGCACCAGGCCAAGTAGGCACAGGCTCCCAGCCTGCGCCAATCTTGACGCTGCTCAAAGCAGAGTTAGGATTGGCTGGGCGTGCCCAGCCTGGGCACTCCTAGGCAGACTGGGAGCCTGCGCAGGCTCTCTCCAGCCCGGCAACAAAGTGCCGGGCTGGCGACAGCACAGTGTGCATGTGTGTTTGGCTGGCCCGAGACAGCTGGCCAAACATACATGTGCACTGAGGGGAGTGCACAGTGCACTCCCCTCAGTGCTCGTCAATCCACATGCCCCACCCCTTTTACAAGGAAAGGATAATAAACCTGGTTTATTTTACTTTCCTTGTTAAAGGATTTGCAGCAATTGCTGCTGGGGGTTGGAGGAGTAACACTCCTCCGCCATAGCGGAGGAGTCACCACTGAACAGATGCAAAATGGATTACATACCTTCATATTGATGTGATTTATGGGATTACCCGTAGTCTTTTATTGAGTTTGTTTTATGGAACAGGACACTATCATTATGTCTCAAATTTGGATTTGGTTCTTTCGGAGATTCCTATAGTTGAGCACTTAAATCATCGTCCTGCCCCCTTGGAGTTGAAAATAATTGAAAGATTCTTTAAACTGTTACAACATTAGAACCAATTTATGCACACTGACATAATTTGCCATGTACTTTAACGTTGAATTTGAGAAGAAATTTCTAAATTTAGTTGAAGATAGGAAAAGAGAACTAGAGGCTAGTTCAACAGTAGACATGAGTTACAGGAGTTAATATAATTGGACTAAAGAGGAGATTGGACATCACTTAGCTAGAAAGTTGGCTGCCTTAATATTAGACTGGAAGTGTTAGAAATGGGGTCTCTAGTTGGCAATCAGTTTGCACCCTGTCCAAGTAGGGACCCTCACTCTAGTCAGGATAAGGGAGATAGCCAGCTCAGATAAACCCTGCTCACCTCCTTGGTAGCATGGCACGAGCAGTCAGGCTTATCTCAGAAGCAATGTGTAAAGCATTTGCACATAACACACAGTAATACATGGAAAACACTACAAAAAACACCACACCAGTTTTAGAAAAATAGCCAATATTTATCTGTGTAAAACAAGACCAAAACGAGAAAAATCCAACATACAATAATAAAGATATGAATTTTGCAAGAATTAACTCAAAAATACAGTTGATTGAAGTCGATAGCTCCATCTAGGGCTATCACTGTGTCCTGAACAACAAATTCAACAGTTCAGGCCGGCCACGGCGTCACGGGCCACCTACGGTGTTGGGAAGACCCGCAAATAGTACCTTGGAAAAGAAGGAGGTTGAAATCATTGCAATGAGATCCGGATGGGTGTCGTCGCAGGCGTCAGTTCCGGAGGTTGGTGCGGGGGTCATCGGGCCCTTGAAGTCACACGTGTTGCAGATCGAACTCTGGGCTGATGATGAAGTCATGAGCGCAGGCGTTGCTGGCATCAGGGCTGCGATGCAGAGCAGGAGGTCATGGTGGTGGCAGCGGCTCGGTGACGGCATCTTGCAGCGTTGGTGAAACCAGGGTTGTGGCGTGAAGTGGGGCAGTGCAACGTGCAGTGTCTCTAGGTCACGGTGCCGGCAGCAGCATCACCGTTGCTGAAGCGCTGTCGTTGGTAGGCCCAAGGCGACGGTATGACGCGGGACGTGCTCCGTTCTGCGCCTACAGGTCGCAATGCAGACAGGGGCGTCTGTTGACTACGATGGAGTCGATGATGCTGGCATTGGGGGGCCGTGCTGCAGTGCTGGTCAGAACGGTGCATCATCTACCTAATGAGAGGTGTCCTCAGGCCACAGTGCAGGCAGCGGTGTCGGTGTCAGCGTGGAGTGTCATCGTCGGGGATGCCAAGGTTGCGGTGTGAGCAAAGCGATGCTGACTGCGGGGCCCAGAGGTCACGGTGCAAGCAGCAGCTTGGTGACGGCATCAGGTGGCAGAGTCAGTGAGACCAGGGTTGAGGTGCTATGTGGGGCACAGCTCCGGAAGTCATTGTCAGGCCACGGTGGAGAGACAGCGGCTTCTTTGACGGTGTTGCTGTTGTTTCCTTCTGTTGCAGCACAAAACACACAGTTCCCAGTGTTGTAGGCAGATGAAGCTGAAGTCTTTGATATCCCTGAGACTTCCAACAGGAGGAAAGCTCTACTCCATGCCCTTGGAGAAACTTCACAAGCAGGATACACAGCAAAGTCCAGTCTTTGCCCTCTTTAAGGCAGAAGCAGCAACTGCAGGCCAACCCAGCAAAGCACACACAGCAAAGGGACAGTACTCCTCCTCCAGCTATTTAGCTCTTCTCCTTGGC
Source organism: Pleurodeles waltl (assembly GCF_031143425.1). Taxonomy (NCBI): domain Eukaryota; kingdom Metazoa; phylum Chordata; class Amphibia; order Caudata; family Salamandridae; genus Pleurodeles; species Pleurodeles waltl. The sequence goes on from NC_090443.1 coordinate 960,455,904, forward strand.
AGAGGTTCCTCTTGATCCAGAAGTGTTCTAAAAGTCTGGGGTTTTGGGTCCACTACTCATACCTCTTTCTGCCTTTGAAGTAGGCAAACTTCTAAGGAAAGTCTCTGTTTTCAAGATCTTGCCTTGCCCAGGCCTTGTCCCAGACACACAGCAGGGGGTTGGAGGCTGCATTGTGTGAGGACAGGCACAGCCCTTTTCTGGTGTAAGTGTCGGCTCCTCCCTCCCCACTCTAGCCGAGGAGACTCATCAGGATATGCAGGCTACACTCCACCTCCCTTTGTATCACTGTCTAGAGGGAAGTGGCTTTTTCAAACTGACAATATAAAAAACAACTTTACCAAAAGGTGTATTTTTAAATTGTGAGTTCAGAGACCCCAAACTCCAAGCTCTATCTGCTCCCAATGGGAAACTGCACTTAAAATATATTTAAAGGCAGTACCCATGTTAACCTATGGAAGAGATAGGCCTTGCAACAGTGAAAAAACGAATTTGGCAGTATTTCACTGTCAGGACATCTGAACACATCATTACATGTCCTATCTTTAACATATACTGCACCCTGTCCATGAGGCTACCTATGGCCTACCTTAGGGGTGCCTTACATGTAGTAAAAGGGCAGGCTTGGGCCTGGCAAGTGAATACACTTGCCAGGTCGAATTGGCAGTGCAAGACTGCACACAAAGATACTGCAGTGGGAGGTCTGAGACATGTTTACAGGGTTACTCGTTTGGGTGGCACAATCAATGCTGCAGGTCCACTATTAGCATCTGATTTACAGGCTCTGGGAACACATAATGCACTTTACTAGGGACTTATTAGTAAATAAAATATGCCAATCATGGATAAACCAATCACCAACAATCACCAATACAATTTACCTAGGGAGCACTTGCACTTCACCACTGATCAGCAGTGGTAAAGTGTGCATAGACAATAAACCAGCAAAAAGAGATCTGAAAAAAATAGGAGGAAGAAGGCATACAATTTGGGATAACCCTGCAAAAAGGGCCATTTTCAACAGGAAGCATAAACAATTGTGTATTTGGATGGAGAGATCCAAAGTGAACAATAAATTTGTAGGCAAGAATGAATGTGATAATACTTTTGAGGTGCAAGGGAATTATAAGCTGTACCTGGATGGGTAGGATTCTGTTTTTCCTGGAGTTGATTTCATCTGTGGAGAACATGCTTATTTTAAGCTGCCCAGGGGATATGATAGTATGCTACTTGTTTATAGGTGTAGTTCTCCCCTAGATTTTCTCATGTAGAACATATTGATGATTCTATTGGGATGAAAAGTTCTAGACCTAAGTGAGGTGTTAGTGCTGGAGAAGTAGTGGGGGATATATTTGGTGGATTGATTCCATCTGTGGGAATAATTCTAAATTATTTAAAGATTAGAAGGCTGTCTACAATGGATAGGTCGGTGACTAGTACAGCTGGAGCCTTACTTGTTATAAATTCTGAAATGGTAGTTATAAGGTCTATTGTTTTACAGAATTATCTTACTCGCAAAGGAGGGTGGAGTCTGCCAGATGTTGAAGGTTCAGCTTTGGTGTACAGACTTCCCAGACAACAGTAAAGACTTGGAAAATGATATTCAAAATATTTCTGGGCTACAAAAGATTTGAAGAATTTGGAAGTGTTTGGTGCATGGGAAGCCACTGGAGATGGATGTGCTGCTGGTGGGATTCAGAATTTCCCAGAGAATGAAGATTGGGAAGTCGAGGAAAAAAAAGAGAGAATATCTTGAGTTGCAAGATAGTCAATGTAAATATTATGATGATATGAAATATCTGGAGGAGTCTAGACAAAAGCTAATGAAAGTGACAAGGTTCTTTTCTATAGCCCAATGCCCAGAACAAATTGTTTGGGGACAAGAACAACAAGTGTTCATGTTTATTTTGCCCTTGGGACAAGTACACCCAACCCCCTGTAGCACAAACTCTTTGGCTGCCAATTTACAGGGAAAGAAACTGTCTGCAGTTGAGGTAATGTTTGTGCTCATAGGGTAATGCTAGTCGAACTTGTACTTATAGTTCATTAATGCAAAGCCTTTAGTATTAGGGTGAGCTCTCTTAAGAAATGTTGCAAGTTCACACTGCACTACTGACAGTGGTTCCAGTAAAGAAAAAGTGTACACACACATTTGAAAGTTTAGCCATATGAGGCTACGTATAATGTTCCCAGAAAGCTTTGTGACTAGATGCAAATGTTTGCAGAAGCTTGTAAGTAAGACAGACGATTCTTTGCTTTCAAAAATAAAATGTTCAGAAAAATAATGAAAGTAGGTAAAAATTGTTTTGCTAAATTACTTTGAAATTTTAGGTACTATGGGGCATATTTATACTCCGTTTGCGCCGAATGTGCATCAAAACTTTTTGACGCACAATTAGCGCAAACGTTGCCCCATATTTAAACCCTGACTCCCGAGCCCGCGCAAGGGAAAAATCCGCAATGTGCGCCATTTTCTGGATGCGGCAACCCGCCCTGCGTTAATGATATGCAGGGTAGGCGTTCCCGTCCAAAAAACGACGCACACAGCCGAGCGCCGTATTTATGCTTCCGGGCAAAAATGACTCTCGGCCGGGAGGCGGCGCAAAAAAATGATGCAAAGCCCGATTTGCGTCAAAATTTAACGCCTGGGTCAGGCAGGCGTTAAAATGGGGCAAACACACCTGTTTTCAATCAGAACACACAGAACAAACAACAGAGCAGCAGAGCAGCAGAGCAGCAACAGGGAGACATGGAGGTGATTTTCATTCAGCGTGCACGTCGACGCAGAGCCCTGCAGCAACAGCAGCAGCTACAACAACAACAGCAGGGACCCCAAAGGCAGCGCAGAAGGCAGGAGAGGATATTCCGCCCAAGAACAACCCTGCATGGCCTCAGGGAACACAACATCATCCAGAGGTACCGGTTGAACTGGCAGGCCATTCAGCAGCTGCTGAGAAATATTGAACAGCAGTTGGCCCCCACTTTGGTGACACCCCACACCATCCCAACAGAAACAAAGCTGCTTGCCGTACTTCACCTGCTGGCAAGTGGCTCGTTTCAGACAACTGGTGCCCTGGTTGGTGGAATATCACAACCATCATTCTCCGCATTCCTGCCAAAAGTACTGGATGCCATCATTTGCCTGACACCCCTCCACATCTGCTTCCCTAACACACTGCAGAAGCAGCAGGAAACAAAACAGGGGTTCTACGCCATCAGTGGCTTCCCGCACGTCCTTGGTGCAATCGACTGCACACACGTACGCCTTGTGCCACCTGCTGCAACAGAACACCTCTACAGCAACAGGAAGCACACACATTCAATCAATGTGCAGGCCATAGTCGATCACCAAGGACTGATCAGCAACATTGTGGCAAAATATCCTGGGAGTGTACATGACGCATTCATCTTCCATCACTCTACCATCAACCAACACTTCCAGGATGGACGTTATGGCAATGGACTACTTGTTGGTAAGTACAAAAATCAAACTTATATACACACTGCACAGCAACCCTCTAGGACACACAACACATACACCACAATAGCAACACCTAGCCAGGAACACACTGAGGTCCTGACATCACTAGCCATGTTTCTGAAGTCACCATTGAACCTGTCGCACATTGGAATGTACTCCACAGCTTAATGTGAAGACATTAATGAGTGTGGTTGCCTAAATGTCACCTTGCAAATTGGAAGTGTCAAAATAACCTGTACATTAATACATTGCATAAGTCTTAAGGTATGGGATGTCCAGGGTACTTTCATATGAACGTCTTAACTACACCTTCACGTGTTAACTCTGCATGGAACTATCATCTCACCCCCAGTGAAGACACACGGACACCTGTATCACAAGTCACAAGTCAAGGGAGGGCACACTGTTATGAAAATAAAAATACAGACTGCTGACAAATGGCTAGCTAACAAACACTTGCTCAGCCAAGGAAAAAACTCAATGCAAAACTTTTACCCTACAAGTATAGGTTGTCACATTAGTACACAAAAGAGTCACAGACAACACAAGACAACTACTGCAATCAAAGGTCTGTACAAGAGTGCTTTCTACATCTAATTGATCCCATTCTGTGTTTCTATTTCAGCTGATCAGGGGTATGGCATCCAGCCTTGGTTAATGACACCATTTGGGAACCCCACTACTGCTTCAGAGCGGGCATACAACAACGCCCATAAGAGGACACGCAGCATTGTTGAGCGGACCTTTGGGATCCTAAAGTCAAGGTTCCGCTGCCTTGACATCACTGGCGGTAGCCTACTCTATTCTCCAGAGATGGTCTGTAAGATCATACTCACTTGTGCCATATTGCACAACATTTGTGTAAAAAGGAACATTCCCCTCCTTGAACCAAACCCAGACATGCCTGAAGATGACGAAGAGGAGGATGCTGGCCTGCAACAGGAGGGGGAACAACCAAACACGGCAGCAGGAGTGCGTAGGCGCCAACAGCTTGTAAATAAATTTTTTTCATAATTTCTTATATCAACACTTATTGCACAATTGTAAATAAACACAGATAACAAACACCACATCATGCTTTGGCCTATTCATTTCTGCTCACCTTTAGTTCGAAATTGCTGAAGAAGAATGTCATCTCATTGAGCAATAATGATATAACAATCATGACACAAAAAAAAAACATCACAAATGTATGCACAGAGGGTAGGATGTTACATGATACATTACCATCCACAGAGGCCAACAGGAGTACAAATGTGGCAATTACACATGCCTGATCCAGACACCTGAGACAGTCTCTCACTCAGCCCAAAAATGTATATCATTTGAAAGTCTCATCACACGTGTTCAGTGACAGGGTGGGACCATCCATGTGTACGTGACCATGTCTTCAATGGCTTCTCTCAAGTTTTTGATATGAACAATACCCAATTGGAACAACATTAGCTGCCACTAACTCATGAGGAGACCTTGAAGTTACAGTGACAACATACACCCAGACAGGTGATAGTGGATCCACATTCGCACACACATATAAACATATGTTATCCAATCAACCAAATATTTGCAAGCTGCCCATCACAGTAGTGTCCCAGTTTGAACCTAGCAGGAATAATGTAACATGCCACTAAACAAGGTAATGCATAAAGGGCCACATACCTCAACAATCTATTTGTCATCAGCACATGAGGAACGCTGAGATTTTGCAAACATAGTCATTGCAAAATGGTATGTCAGATTGCTCCAAATCATCAATAGTGCAAACGTCAAATGGGCAAATGAGATGAATGAATGGCTAACAGTGATTCATACCCTATGGCAGTGGTTCCCAAACTGTGCCCCGCGGCTCCCTGGTGCGCCGTCAAAACTAGCCAGGGGCGCCGCACACAGTCTGGAAACCACTCGGAGGTGCTTTGAATCGGTAGCTTTTCATCGTGGTATTGGAAACAAAACCCCCTGCATTAATTATTGTGACCAGCGGAGGGCGCCAAAGTACCATTAATAATATCCCTATGACAAAAGAACAAAAATAGTTTCCAATAAATGGTTTTCAGCAACCTGAAGGAGAGAATAAAGAAGACAAACTGTAAATAGTGTAGGTACAGGTACAGGCTGGGATTACGTCCCCCCACCCGCCAAAAAAAGTAACATAATGGGGAGCCGTGGCCAACACGGCCAATAGGTCAAAGGAGCCGGGGATCGGAAAAGTTTGGGAACCACTGCCCTATGGCCTTACATTAGCCTGCTGCTGCAGGTTTTGTATAACAGAATAAATAAAAGCCATGGATACATTAGCAAATCTGGATGGGCAAACCCTAGGGTGCTTGGGGCCTAAGTCCACCTCTACCGCCCCCCAAATATACAAGAATCATGTACTTGTGAACTAAACACATGCATAAGGCGCATGTGTGGCCTACATGTCAAAAGTCAAACACAAATCAGATACACAAGATCATAATAGGACATGGTTAGCCCCATAAAAACTGTAAGTGACTATTGCACTCCCTGTTTGGACTATAGATAAATGCATTACCATGATAATTGTGGACACATTTTTGAGAAGGAATACATCATGGTATCCCATCCATCATTTCAAAATAGCCATCAGCAATTACCCAAAATATGTGTACAAATATGGTTAATATATTTTTTTAAGGTATCATAAATATTACAGTGTGAATGCCTTCTATACATCCAATAAGGGACATGTGTCATAGCTAACCACAAATGTGTATCACATAGCACCGTTTGGCCATGACAAATTTCCTTCCCCAACTTAAAAAAATGAAGATATAATTTAAAACTGCGTCAAAATTCCACGCATACAGCATGGGCGTCATAATTTTTTCACGTACAGGAGTGCACAGAATGCAGAGTCAAAAAATATGATATGAAAATTAATAAATTAATAAGGTACATGTCCACCATATTGTCCATGTTGCGTCAAATTTCCACGCATACAGCATGGGTGTCATAATGTTTTCACGTACAGGAGTGCACAGAATGCAGAGTCAAAAAATATGATATGAAAATTAATAAATTAATAAGGTACATGTCCACCATATTGTCCATGTTGAATCAAATTTCCACGCATACAGCATGGGCGTCATAATTTTTTCACATACAGGAGTGCACAGAATGAAAAAATATGATATGAAAATTAATAAATTAATAACGTGAAAAAATTATGACGCCCATGCTGTATGCGTGGACATGTCATGTACCTTATTAATTTATAAATTTTCATATCATATTTTTTGACTCTGCATTCTGTGCACTCCTGTATGTGAACAAATTATGACGCCCATGCTGTATGCGTGGAAATTTGACGCAACATGGACAATATGGTGGACATGTCATGTACCTTATTAATTTATTAATTCTACACTAGAACTGTAAACTCAGCCTCACAATAATGTAAGGGAACAATGAAGAAATTAATTTTGACTCTGCATTATGTGCAATGTTATGCGTCAAAAAATATGACGCACAATGTGTATGCGTGAAAATATGACGCATAACGGGAAAATAAAAACGGCGGCCATTTTATGCAGGAAGTGATGTAATAGGATATCCTGTTTACAAAATCTGTACTGGGAGTTAACTTTCACTTTCACTTTGCAGTCTCAGATTTATCTAGACTGTGTGGTTGTGTGAAAAGTGTAGTCCTGTGTTTAACTGCTTTTGTGTCCTGTGTACCTTGTATTTTGTATTTTTGTGATCCTAGTCTTTTTGTCTAATATTGTCTCAGTCTGTTTAGTGTACTTTTGTCCAATCCTGTTTTTGTTTGTATTGTCTGTGGGAGTCTGTTCTGGGTAGTTTAACTTTGGGGTTAGTCGGGCTATTTTTCTTAAGTTTTCTTTTTCCTTCACTACTCTACCTTTCCCCATTTCCCACTTTTACTTGTTTATCTAATTTTTCTCCTTTAAATTAGTTAATATGTCAGGTAGGCCTCGGCTTGCCAGGATGGGTGAGGAGGAATTGGGGGGATTCATTTGGCTCGTTTGCCATTTCCTCCCACTCATGCTGGAGGCTGGGGGCCGTGTGATACAGGGGTATCACACGGAGGCACGTAAAGTCCGGTGGGGGACGGTGCGCCCTCACCTGGTCCGGGTGTACGGGAGCATGAGGAATGAGCATCAACTAAAGCACCGCTGGGCTCATCTCATATCCAGGGAGCAGGACCTGCTGGACCACCTGGGAATCAGGATTGGTGGCCATGTTGGTGAGTACAAATCAATTACATGTGAATAAAAGAAATCTGTGTGGGGACATGTGATGATTGTTACCCAATCTGCTAGATAAGTAGCTGACTGTGTGTAATGCTAGGGAAACGTAGGCCCATATTTATACTTTTTTAGCACCGAATTTGCGCCGCTTTTTGACACAAAAACGGCGCAAACTTACGAAATACAATTGTATTTTGCAAGTTTGCGCCGTTTCTGCGTCAAAAAATGACGCAAATGCGGTGCTAAAAAAGTAGAAATATGGGCCCTAATGTGTATTTGTTGCACAATGTGTAGGAAGACCAATGCTAGCAGTCAGATGGCTCATGTTTTCAACACATACCGGATGCCTGTAGCTGTATGTAATGTAGTGTTGCCTTTGTGTCAGACAAGCGACACGTTAATGCCTCTATTTGAACTCTACAGGTCATATTGGCCAGTGAGAAAGTCATGTAGAAACAACATACCTACATATGTTGACGCCATAGCTAGACAGAAAATTGTAAACCCATGATGATGCTATAAATGTGTGGTGCCTTCACGTCACATGAAGTTAGCTATGTTGTCCACACATATGTCACATGTGTGTCTGGTTGCTGTGTTTTGAAAATGTCTACCTAGCCTGTTTGATTGTGAGGGGTCATGCAGTCCTCAAGTAACCAGCTTTTGGATGTCTCTCTGGGATGCACATGATGAGATGTATGCAAGCCATTATTGTTGGGGCATACTAATGGAGGGGTATCTTTGACAACACCTGACTGTCCTGGCCACTGCATGTGTGTAGTAGGGTGTGTAACTGTAGCAGGAGACTCATCCAATGTTAATGTTGAATAAAAATTCATTCATGCAGTATGAGCATGTGGGAAAGTGTATCATTACCATGTCATATTCACACAGTGTCATAGTAACTGCAATTATTTGTCAGTGCACTGAGTCTGAGTATATTCTTCCTTTCATGCTTTACAGGTGGACCAGCACCGTACACCGTGGGAGAGGTGGCACATTTTGAGGACCCCGATACCTACAGTGAGTGTGGCCTGAGTGCTATATTTATTGTTTGCTAGTGATGCATGATGGACTACTGTGTGTTCAACAGAATTTATGATTTGATGCGCTGACCGTTCATTGGCATTGTTGCTTTAGTGGGATTTCAAATATCACTTCTGTTTCTGTAGACCAATACTTAGCCATCTCTCAGATTTAGGGGCTGTAGGTCATTCCAGTTGGGCCGCTATGGGGAATGGGATGAGTCATGTGGAATACACTGGTTAATGTAAGAGTTGCTCTGGGACTGGCTTGAACTGAGTCTGCATATCAGACTGACATTCTCCCAGATAGCTTTGGCAAATGGCTTGTATGAAATGTGCAGCTTCCTAGTTGAGGATGCACTGTGTACACTGTCGGTTGGCTCTTCCGGGGGCATGTACTTCCACTAGTTGAACTAGAAGTGTGTGTGACTAGAGTGCAATGGCCTAGGTGTTCAGTCGACTCATGATCATGGGTGTTCTTGCTCCTCTGTGTGTGTTGTAAAACATGCCTCAATGATAGTATGTGATGTTGGCCTGAGTAAGAGCATTTTGACATGTGTGGACCTTGGATATGACAATGTTTGGCTGATTTCAACGTGTTGCTAGCCCTTCATTGGTGTTGTGTGTGAAGGCACATACTTGTTGACCTTTCTATACACTCCTGGGTGTGCATTGAACCTGGGATTGTTGGTTGTTCTTCCCACCCCACCCTCAAAGACTGCCATGTGATTGGGGATAGGGTACCTAGGACTGTAGCAACCAGTATGTTACACATACTTGTGACCTTTTGCAACTTTGTTTGGAACCTAGGGCCAGATGTAGCAAACAGTTTTCAAGTTGCAAACGGCAAATATCGCCCTTTGCGAGTGGCAAACGTCTGTTTGCTATGCAGAAATGCATTTTGTGAGTCGGAACCGACTCGCAAAATGCATTTCCGACTCGCAAATAGGAAGGGGTGTTCCCTTCCTAATTGCGACTCACAGTGGTATGCAATTCCATTTGCGACCGAGTACGTGGTCGCAAAGGGAGTGGCAGTTACCATCCACTTGAAGTGGATGGTAACCCACTCGCAAACTGGAAGGGGTCCCCATAGGACCCCTTCCCCTTTGTGAGTGGACCCAAAAATATTTTTGCAGAGCAGGCAGTGGTCCAAGGGACCACTACCTGCCCTGAAAAAATCCAAAAATAAAGGTTTTGGTTTATTTTTCTGAGTGCAGCTCGTTTTCCTTTAAGGAAAATGGGCTACACTTGGGGAAAAAAACACCTGCTTTATTTAAAAGCAGTCACGGACATGGAGGTCTGCTGTTCCCAGCAGGCCTCCATCCCCGTGAGTGACCATAGTCGCTAAGGGGGCGCAAATTGGGACCCACCTCATTGATATTAATGAGGTGGGTCTTTGCGACCCCATAGCGACTCGCAGACGGTGTCGGAGACACCGTTCTGCATAGCAAATTGAAAGTCGCAATTTTCCGTCTTCCTACATCTGGCCCCTAGTGTACACATTCGGTTATGGCCCATGGGTTCAATATTAGCAAACAACAAATTACAAATGGCATTGAGTGAGGGTTGTGATAGTTATCACATCGAGTGACATATGTAGTGAAGTCAGTATGCGGAAGAGGTTCAGCCATAATGTCAGATGCATTAGGCATTATTTGGATGAGTAGTTTAGGCTGATGTCATCCATCATGTAGAGACATGGATATGCTAGGTGTGAGATGCCCTTATGTATGCAGGCTTCACATGTACTTCCTCTGAGACTTTAAGTGAACTATGTTGTGACAATTGCTGCAACAAATACATTACAAGTAATGTACAAATAACCCATTGTGCTACTCCACCCAATGCAATTCCAAAGGTAAATATTTGCCATTTCTCTTCACAGCTGCAAACATGAGTGCCGCAGATAGACACCAATTTGAGAGGCGTGCCATGCGATACAGGCACATCCTGCAGGTGCAGTCGGGGTACCGGAGGATGGCCCGAAAATATCAATCAGATCGGGCCTCCGGGGCATGGTGGGCCTCACCACAGGGTGGGCCTACATTGCCCACAACAGCCACCAACACCACATCCACCAGGTCTCCCCAAGTGGCCCCAGCAACGTCGGGCACAGTTGACCCTGGCTCCTCATCCAGACCTGGACCCAGCCATGTTCAACAACCAGGACAGTCCAGTGGGCATTCAACTGCTGGCACAAGGTCCACCTCGGCCGGCACACAGACAGCATCAGCCCCTCCTGTGGACCCAGCCGCATTCCTGGCATTGAGCGGTAAATTGGACAAGGTGTTTAATAAGGTGGACAAGCTGAGCCAGGATGTGGCGTATATAAAATAAAGGGTTCGCTCCATCAGGCGGACCCTACGGAGGGCCAACCTCTAGGACATTTGCCTTGTTTTACTTTTACCCCTCCCCTCTCTCCTCTTTCCTATTTTGTACTGATAGTTGGGTTTTGGGGATTAGTATTAGGTTAGTATAGGTAGTGTTAGGGAAGAGGGTGGGGGGTCCTTATTCTTTCTATCTTTATTTTTTGGGTGGGTGGGTGGGTGGGGGTCAATGTTGGGATTCCTGTTTGTTTAAAAAAAAAAATACAAAACAATATATGATTGTTTAGGATAGTATAGTATGTGTGTAGGTTAGTAAGTGTTGTCCTGCATGTGTCCTGTCTCATAATGGTGAGTGGGGGGTTGATGTTTAGATCGTTTCGTTATATGTGTAGAGTAAGTTTAGCTTAGGTTAGTTAGGGACAGTTGTGGGTTAGTAGTAGTCAGGTTAGATTAGTGTAGGTATTACTTTTCCCTTAGTTGCCTCTTGTGTGAATAAATAGTAATAAATATATAGTTAACCCTTTACATGATGCGTTAGGTGCTACTTTATCATGGCCTTGACATCAGTGTAGGTGAATGTTTTTGTATGACATTAGTGTCCTATGCTAGCCATCCCCAGAAAATGGAGGTTTAACATGCCAGCTACCCCTGTGATAACTTGGTAAGTATCCACCATTTGGGAGACCCACCATTGGTAGTTTGCATTGATCACCAAGGTTTTGTGTTGGTGAGTATGTATTCTACTTCACAAAGTGTGCTTCCAGACTTGTTATTGTGGGTAATTTCATAGGTCGGACTGCAGTGTGATGTTCAGGGAGATCATTGTAGATGAGGTGTTAACACTCTTGTCTTGTTGCCTTCATTGCTGACCTACATCATGTGTGTGCTAATTCTGCATGACTTTCCTTCATGGAAGTATACTCAGAAAGGGTGATTGATGCAGTGTTATTTGTTTATGTTTGCTTACATTTTGCAGCATAATTTCATGTTTTAGTATTGCATGGTGCCTACATATCTCAGCCACCATTAGTTGACTAGAATTGCTATAGATGGTGCATCATTCTGTCCAACACAGCATGATTGTGTGTGGTTAGTCCCTTCATCAGTTATTCTCCTCAGTATGGTAAGGCTATGATGCAATCCTGGCCACTGCACAGATGTATCAGACTACATGATGTCAGGACAGTTGTATTGACAAGCTACATGGTTGCCACACAGGCACATTGGAGTTATGTACTGCACAGTTGAAGTGTGAAATAACACAGAGACATATTAGGTGTGCAAGTGCTATTTATTTATAGGTGCTGTAGTGCAAAATGTCCATTGTCCATGATTGCTGGGTCCGTTCTGGTGCATTCTTACATAGTGATCCTACAGAAGGGGTGTGGATGATGCTCCTGACATGCTGGGGTGATGTCACAGACAGTGCAGAGGGACAGGAATTGGCAAATAGTAGGAGAGAGACATTCACTGGCAATGCTGACAAGTCATACAGTGGATTGCAGAACAGTCATTGAGTGTAGTTGTAGTGAGACTGGCATTTGTCAAAACGTAGGACCTTGGTCAAAGTAGGCCATGGTGCAGGGACTAGTGCTTCCGGGTACTCTTCCGTGAGAATGTGATCTGTTCCATGTCTTCTTCTTCTGATGTGTGTGTTGCCTGGTTTGTCCTTGTTGTTGTTGGTTGTGAAGGGGCAACACACACCTCAGTGTTAGAAGACGTGGAGGCAGACATCCCGGGGGCTGCTCCCTGTGGAGTTATTAAGGGCAGTACTGCAGCAAGGAGGGCCTGCTGTTTTTTGAGAATGGCAGCCACATCACGATGGTAGGCAGCCAGGTCGGCCCTGAGGGGTTCAATGTTGCATTCATGCACACGTTGACTGGATTGCAGTTGTAAGTGTTGTGTCAACTGGATGACAGCTGTGCTGATTTCCTTCAGTGTTTTGGCAAGTTCCTGCAAGAGAGATGTTCGGGCTTCCGTAGCAGCTGCCTGATCTGCAAATGACTTCATGCACGAACGCACCCCCTCAAGTCTGGCTGCCATGTTTTGCATCCCCACCCGCACCTCCTTGGCCAGCTCCCGCTGTACCCCAACTACAGTTCTTTCAAAGCTGGTGCCAGTGTCGTCAGAGTCCTCAGCTGTGTTGGAGCTGGCAGGTCTCACAATTGGGGTGCTGGGTGGTTCTTCTGTGATGGCTGCTTCTTCTGTGCTCCTCCTTGTGACTGAAGGTGGGGTCTGGAGGCTTTCAAGGACCTTTTGGATGGTCTCCTGGGAAAAATTTATGGGCTCGTCATCCATGTCATCAGGGAAATCAGGGACAGGCAGGAGATCCATGTTCCTCTGCAATGAAAGAGGGTACAATTAGTGTGTCTGTGTTGTGACAATTTTGCCATAAGATGCAAGCCTTTGGATGACTTAACTTTGTGCTCTGGTTTGGTATTGGTATCTGCTGTCCTTCATATGGGCATTGTTATAGGCCTATGGCCCACCTGTGTGTCACATGTATGATATTGAGTTATCAGACTTGTCTGCCTAATTGCCTCTAGGTGTTGCTTTGTCCAAATTTGGGAATAGCCATCTTTTTGTCCTACTCGTCCCTCCGTGTATATCTATTCTTATGGAGAGACATTTTGTCGCGTGGGCTCTCATTATCCTACATGAGATTACTGGATTTCTAGGCAGCAGGATAGCTAATGGTGTGGGGGACTGAGTCTGACCCACTTGTAAATAACTCTGTCACCCTAATTCTTTCTTTTTGCTCTGGCTAACTAGCAGTGCCTCATGTCTCCCACGGCAAAGAAATGATTAGACAGCTGAGCGAATGACATCTTTGGAACTTCTCCGGGAAGTCGTGGTCACTCAGATCCAAACCAATTCTCTCTTTTCCAGTATGATCTCATATACAAATAACAAAGACCATATTGGTTTTATATGATGATTTCATAAAACAACTGACTTTTAGATAATTAGGTGTGAGCCACAATAACCCAAACAATACAACATGGTAGAATTGAAATAGTCACCAGGAGTGTAAAACATTTGAACAAAGCTATCATGGTGCCTAACTGTTTCTACTCTCCCTCTGCTTGTTCTATTTAGAGCACAGCATGTTAAGCTTGGAGCTTGCCTGTCTGAATCACTGGGGAGACATCAGCCCTCATATCTGAGCAATGGCCTGTGATCTGGTTCAGCATCTGCAGCAAGGCAGGCAGCGTCTAGTTGTGGTTCTCTGTTCGGAAACTCCCTCTTGCGTGTATTGGGACAAGGAAGTGATTTTATAACTAACATGTCATCGTGATGACAAAGGGGGTCATTCTGACCCTGGCGGCCGGTGACCGCCAGGGTCACCGACCACGGGAGCACCGCCAACAGGCTGGCGGTGCTCCCTCGAGCATTCTGACCGCGGCGGTTCAGCCGCGGTCAGAAACGGAAAGTCGGCAGTCTCCCGCCGACTTTCCGCTGCTCGGGTGAATCCTCCATGGCTGCGGAGCGCGCTCCGCAGCCATGGGGATTCTGACACCCCCTACCGCCATCCTGTTCCTGGCGGGTCTCCCGCCAGGAACAGGATGGCGGTAGGGGGTGCCGCGGGGCCCCTGGGGGCCCCTGCAGTGCCCATGTCAACGGCATGGGCACTGCAGGGGCCCCCGTAAGAGGGCCCCACAAAGTATTTCAGTGTCTGCAAAGCAGACACTGAAATACGCGACGGGATCAACAGCACCCGTCGCACCTTCCCACTACGCCGGCTCCATTCGGAGCCGGCGTCCTCGTGGGAAGGTAGATTTGCCCTGGGCTGGCGGGCGGCCTTTTGGCGGCCGCCCGCCAGCCCAGGGCAAATCTCAAAATACCCTCTGCGGTCTTGCGACCGCAGAGTGGTATTTTGTCGGGGGTAGACTGGCGGGCGGCCTCCGCCGCCCGCCGGTCTCGGAATCACCCCCAAAGTGTCACTATGCAGGAACGCCAAATCTGAACTCCTACCACGTCTATCGGCAATGTACCAGACTGTATCCTTGACTGGAGCACAGAGTGAATATGTTCTGGAGAACTGCAGTGCTGAAGTAGGCAAAACAGTCTGATATGACTAAAAAACAACACCGTAGAACTGGCAATTTACAAAATTACTGATACGAAGCCTAATCAATAGCATTTAGTGCAAAGTGCACAGAGGCTCTAAGCTGTTAGCAAATGAGTAAAAGTACATTCAGGGCAAGGTGCACAAAGGCATAAAGCCTGAAGCTAATGCGCAAAGTATACGTAAAACTTACCACACTACACTTTGACTGGCTGTGGGTGTTGTGAATGCCCTGGCAGCACAATTGCCTCTCAGGACCTGCCCCAAACACTTTTTATTCACATTGACCTAAATGTACATGTTATGTGGCATATCCTATGCATGGCAATGTTAGGATGTGGTATGGATGTAAACATTGTTGATGTTTCGAGATGATGTTGGGTAATGTGTGTTTAATTGGATTGCCCTGTTTATCGTATCAAGGTCCTATTTGGTTCTCAGACTGTGCAGGTGTGTTTCACTGACCAGTTGCATGTGTCCCCTCCTCAATGTTGTTGTCTGAGCAGTATGACATTAGTGATGTTGCCTTGTTAGCCAGGCACGTGAGGGACCCTGACGTATGCAGCATGTGTGTGTCCTTAGTGCTGTGTGGCTCCTATTGCTATTTAATTTGGCTGATGTATGTGTCAAGTATGGACATTGGCATTTGAGTGTACTGGTGCCTTTGTCTTATTTCTATAAATAGTTGCAGATGTCATCCTCACCCCCTAATTTAGGTATGTATGTTCCATGGGGAGGTTCCTGCCATTTGCTACTATAGCTGCACAGAGATCAGAGGTGTTATTGTCAACTGTTGTCGCAGTTACATTGCAGTTGTTGTTTTGGCTGCTGGATTACAGATGGGGACCTAGTTTATGTAGGATACATTTTGACTGACGAGTGCCTGGATCTAAGTTTGACGTAGTGGCCTTCCCACCTGTCGCTGCCTTCCCTTGGCTCCATTGTTGTAATTACAGGATGGCCCCATGGGACTGTTGTTGGTGCTGTATTTTGTTGTGCCCCAGCTTCAGTCTGTGCTGGCCATGCACCCCTGCCGTGCCCCTTTACCCATGCCACTTCATATATATGCTGAGTTACATGCATTGTGTAGTAGGTATTCCCCCCCGGTTGCAGTTATCATTATTGTATTATGATTCCCCATGCGACTTACCCTGCATGTGCGTTGTGTCGTGGTAGTCTGTGCTGTCCTGTCCTTGAATCCCTGTGATGATCTCCTCAGGGATGACGGCTGCGACCATCTCCTCCATGTGGTCCAGGGCCTCCTGGTGTGCTGGACTCCCCCCTCCAGTTTGCAGTGCTGCCTTCCTGTTCCTGGCCATTTTTTCTTTTGTCCTACGTTTGCAGTCATGCCAGCGTTTCTTACACTCTGTGACTGTTCTGCGTTCTTCAGCCACACTGTTGATCTTGTCCACAATTTGTTTCCATATGGCCTCTCTCCTACTGATAGGCAATTTAGAGGTGATGAACAATTGGTGCTGGTGTTCCGTCACCTCTTTAACTAGGATTTCCTGCTCCTCTGCACTGAAGCGACACTTTCTTTTTTTTCTGAAAATGTCCTGGTTCCTGTATGGATCATCCTGGCTGGTTCCTGGTCTGCTGTCATCTTCCTGGGGTCTGTTGTGGCATCTGGGATCCATTTTGGCTCTCCTCTGCTGAAAGGGCAGTTTTCACGGGTAAATTTGACGCAATTGCGTCAAAATAAACAGCGCTTTCCGGGTTGCGCTGTCGTAAATCGACCCACAGTCATTTGCGTTGCGTTAACGTTGGTTTCCTTTACGACTTGACGCCGCTGTGTGCGTTACGAAATAATGACTCCCACCTGTTGGTTGCACCGCCGTCCGCCACGGGCCGCAAGTGGACTTAACAGCAAGAAGTGCACACATTGGATAAGCTTGAAAGCCACACACCTGACACACATCCATAATCCCATAAAACACTCATAGACACACCCCACAATCCTTTGCAACGAAACGAGTCCAAAGAAGACGGAGAGCACCAGAAGCAGACACCGAATGCCATAATACACGAGACGCACACCGACCCACAAAAGAGCACCCTCACAGCGTACCCAGCCCAACACCATTCACCACACGCACCATGTCACCCCCAAACATCCACGCTTCACAGAAAGGGAGCTAAGGACCATGGTGGACGAGATCCTGAAGGTGGAGCCACAAATATTCGGGGCCGAGGTGCAGCACACACCCATCACAAGGAAGATGGAGCTATGGCAGACCATTGTCAACAGGGTCAATGCAGTGGGACACCATCCACACACCAGGAACGACATCTGGAAGAGATGGAACGACCTGCGGGGGAAGATCAGGGGCATGGCATCAAGGCACCACACTGCAGTCCAGAAGACTGGGGGAGGACCGCCACCAACACCACCCGAATACACTGACTGGGAGGAAAAGGTACTGGCCATCCTGCACCCTGAGGGACTCACTGGACTCACTGGAGGAATGGATTCGGGTAAGTCATCTACATTTACCCCATATACACCATACCTGTAATGAATGCACCACCCCACCAGCCCCTGTACGCAAAACTCTACGGACAGCCAGAGGTACAGGTGAGTCAGGGTTTGGGGTGCACTGTTTGGGTGTAATGGATGGTGTTGTAAGGACATATGTGTGCGCCTCAGAGCCTGCATGGGCCATGGTGCATGGCATGCTGCATGCATATGTCCTGTAAGTCTGACAGTACTGTCCGTCCTATAGGGAACGAATAGCCAGCTGTACCTATCGTGCAAGTGCCTGACCTCTGTGTTCCATTTCTGTGTAACCCTTTTAGGTCAGTGCCCACCAGAAGAAGGCACTTTGGCATACCATCGCCAAGGAGGTGCGGACCCTGGGGGTCTACAACCGGCGGGGCACCCACTGCAGGAAGAGGTGGGAGGACCTGCGGCGCTGGGCGCATAAAATCTGTGAGGCCCAGCTAGGGAAGTCCTCCCAACGTGGAAGGGGTGCCCGTCGGACACTGACCCCCCTCATGCAACGTATCCTGGCGGTGGCGTACCCAGACCTGGATGGGCGCTTGAAGGCTGTACAGCAATCACAAAGGGGTGAGTACTGATGTCACAAACTTAAGCCTGGAAGGATGTCTGTGTGTGCATTAGGGTTCATGCTGCTTAGAGGCAGGGACTCCGACTGTTGTTCATCCACACGTCGGGTCCTTTGGTAGCTCAGGGGATGGGTGTAGAGCAGGGTTCTGGTCAGTAGTCTGGGGCATGGCCATGGGCATAGTGAACGGTGCTGCCTGTTGGGGGTGTCTTCTGGGTGGCTGTATGTCTGGCTACTATGTACCTCCATTCAGCTATTTACAAGTGTCTCTCTTGTGTTGTCTCCCCATCCCTGTTCTCTTGTGTTGTTTTTGTACAGCAGCAACATCTGGCGAGGGAGCTGAGGCACCGGCAAGTGGAGAAGCAGCGGCCCACGGATCCTCGGAGGCAGAGACATATAAGGGGACCAGTCAGTGGGAGGGCGCGGGGAGTACCACGGGGGAGGCAAATACCACTGGCCATCCTGCACCCTGAGGGACTCACTGGACTCACTGGAGGAATGGATTCGGGTAAGTCATCTACATTTACCCCATATACACCATACCTGTAATGAATGCACCACCCCACCAGGACCAATACCCGACCCAGGCAACTGCCACTGAATTCACCCCCCCTGCATGACCACAAACCCTCCCCCCTGTGCACAGCCACCTACCCCTGCAAGGATCCACAGACCAATGCCTATCTGGATGGCATTCACGGTGCCGTGTCTGCCCTACAGAGATCTTTTCAGGCTCTGGCCTCCTCTTGGATGGCAGCCAGTTTCCCTGGCCATTCCGTCCCCCCTCCAACCTCCTCTACCCTTCCAGCACCCCACTCCCTTCACCCGTCCAAAGCACACAATCTGACACGCAGTCAAGCACCTCAACACATAAGAAGCACACTTCAAAACGCAAGCACCACACCTCCCACCACAAGCATTCACACAGCCAACATACACATGCACACACAACAACATCCACTTCTCCCAGTGTGCCAACCTCTTCTGCCTCCCTGTCTGTCCCATCCACATGCACACCCTCATGCACTGAACTTTCAGTCACTGTTGTTGCTCCTCTTACTGCACTCACTACAATAGCAGACATCCATACATGCACCCCAGACACCACACCTGCACTCATCACAACTACTGTAGTTGAGACATGCAGCACATTCACTAGACTTGCAGACACCCACACAACATATATCCACACTGGCAGCCTGTCTTCTCCCATTGTGTCCACTCCCTCTCCTCCAAAAACACACAAACGCACCAAGACACCCACCCATCACACATCCACCACACCTCAGCATACTGTCCAGTCACCTGCACCCACTACACGCACCCCTACACCACATACATCCACACCCTCTGCCTCCACTCCCACGCCCTCATCCAGGACCACCCCAATTGCTCCGAAGAAACTTTTCCTCTCCCGTGCTGACCTCTTCCAACCCACTGGCCCACCCCGTCTTGTGCCTAAGCGTGCACACCTCCTTGCCCTTTCCACTCCTTCCACTTCACACCCTACCCCTGTCCTCCCTTCACATTCCCGTGCCCCTTCCCCAGAGAAGAAGAAGCCCTGTGCAGAGCCAAGTCCATCTGGCTCCAGCCACTCGAAACACCCCCCCACCTTCAAAGGACAAACCCACACCCCCTCCACCTTCCAAGCGCACATCCAAGCCCCACCCCATTGCAAGTCCCCACCACCCTCTATCCCCGTTCCGTGAGGTGCTTGGATGCCCCTTTGTTTCCCCATTAGGTGGACTACCGTGCACTGTTGGGAGCCAGGTTGGGGCCGTTGGGGCCCATGGGACTTCTTGCGCTACGAACTGGCCATTGGCCTTGTTCGAAGTAGTTGTCTCTGTGAGCTTTAATAAATATTTCTGTGTAGCCTGTGTTTTGGTGGCACACTGTTGAACCCTGGTCTTTCGTTTCATTGTTTGTGGGTGTGGGGCATTTGTATTTACTATGGTCAAGTTGGATTTGCCTTGTGTCGGGTAAGTACCTCTTTCTGTGGGGTGTATGGGTTGTGCTGCTGGGAAGGGTTGGGAAGGCGTTGCAGGGTGGGTGGAGTGGGTGGGTATGTAACTGTGCCCTTTCCTCCCTTGTTTCGTAGGTTGCAGTACTTACCGTTGTCGTCTTCGTCAGCGGTCTCGGGCGTGGAGGTATATGACAAGGGGCAGGGCTGGCATGATCTGCAGCTCTCTATCCATGTCTGATTCGGTGCGTTGTGTGGGCCTCCGGTGAGTGTTTTATTGGATTTGGTTAATTTCCGCCTGGGCTTGCGTGGCGGTTGTTCCCGCCCCGGAACTGGCGGCGGAATAGTGGTTCATTGTTTGATGGGCGGGTTGGGCCTTTCCGTCGGCCTGTGGACGGACTCTGCCGTCGTCGTCGGCGCTCCTCTACTGGCGGTGGGTGGTTTCCTGGATGCCTGTGTTTCGATTGGTTCATTATTTTGCGGTCCGGACCGCTCCTCTGTTGGGGGTTTTTACCGCCACCACCGGCATCGCAGTAGGGACCGCCGTGTTCATAATGAGGGCCAAAATGTCTTTGTTAACCCCAGACCTAGGTAGGGGCCCAATTCTTAAAGAAAGTCACAAAAGTGCACCCCGGGTGTATGTCTTTGCATTAGCTGTTTTCATGAATGCACAAGAATTTACAGAAATAGACTGGAAATCGTACTCCTAGAAAATATTTGTGAACTGCAGTTTAGCCTGAGCAAATATGCATGTGTAGATTTGCTCATGCGAAAATCTGTTGAGCATTTATAAGTTCACTTCGTCTCCGATCACTTTTTTCCCAACCCTGGAAGAATTTCTACTTCTGCCCTTGTCAGGTAAATTTCCAGCCTTTCTCAGTATGGAAAAGATTAGAGAAGAGCTGGTGAAAATCCTTAAAACGTGCAAGTTTGTAGGTCTGAACAGACTCAAAGGCATTCCAGCCCTGGGACTATTTCTTACTTCTTCCTCCAGTCCAAGTATGCAGATCTGTGGAAAGGTGGCCAAATAAAGAAATAATTATAGTAGGGATTAGAATTGCTAGTATTCAAGCTGTACTATAGTATTAGCCCTGACATAATAGGAGAGGCTATTATTAGAGCTCTACATAATGAGATTGCCACCATAATTTGTCACTGCACTACATATCACCAAAGGGACACACAGATTTTTAAACAGGACAAGTAGATTTATGAATGTATGTATGAATATTAAGATAATTTAATTAATCGTCATTTTCATAGTTATTCTCCGTTTATAATTCTGAGATACACATATAACCATATCTTTGAATGTGCATTAAGGTCCATGTTAAGTTGGCTGGAGTTAAGGCCAGAAATTATTTTCTGTGTTTAACCTTCAACATGAACGTTTTGCTCTTGCTGTGTATCTCTCCACTTGCTGGTGTGTCTGCAAAAATCTTCTTTTAATGAAAAGCTTATTGTTAGTTGTAGATAAGGGGGTATGGAAGACAGGTTGCCAAGTACTGGTGAGAAGTTGCGAAAGAGATCTCCCCTCCAGAATCCTGAATACAAGAAAGATCCAAGGTCGTCCTGATGCTTGAACCAAGAGATGAAAGTCTAATTAGAAGATACCATTCACAACCGTGTACAGACAATGGGAAGTTACTGGCAGTGACGTCAACTGTCTGAGTTGCAATGGGATAAGAGTGTTTTAGACAGTTAGAGAGTCAGACCCCCATTTGCCCTTTGACCAGAGTGGACCCTGGGAGACTTAGTGAGGTACAGACCTCTACTTCCCCCCTGTTTGGCTGATGTAGCTTTGTGATACGCACAACTCTCTTACAGGAACTTCTACTGAGGTTTCCGTAGTGCTGATATTTTTTAATTCATTCTCTATTGACTTAGACAAGAAAATAATTTGAGGGTTTTCTATTGCTCACGGGGTGTCGCCCCCCTGGCTCAGAGCCAGCAGATGAAAAATAAAACAAAAACGTACTATTGTTAATTTTTCATCTGCTGGCTCAGCCAGAAGTGCAGGGAGGGATGGGGCTGGGCCTCGGGAGGTGGGAGGAGGGAGGCGGAGAGAGTGCACCTAAGTGCGCATGTGTGTTTGGCCGGCTATCTCAGGTAGGCCAAACATACATGTGCACTTAGGTTTCTCCAGCCCGGCTGTGTTGAACAGCCAGGTTGGAGAAACTGCACAGACTCCAGAGCAGTGTTTGAGTGGCAGTCCAAGTCCCAGGTTTAGCATGAAAGAAGAGCCAGGATTACTGGAGAGCCTATGTTGGTGTCCCAGTGAACGCTGGGACACCAGAAGAGGAGCGAGGTGACTGAAGGTGGCGGCAGCGACAACAAGAACGGTAAGTGTTTCTTTTTGTTTCCCCCATCGCCATCATCACCCGCACCCTCCTCCCCCTCCACCTTGACATTTGCAGCGGCCGCCGCTGAATGCTCACCAGAGTAGATAGATTTCTATAGATTAAATGGTTAGACAGGAGAATCACAGCTTGAACTCTGAACACCAAGTATTGTTTCTTATTTTCTATATTGCTGCCACTGAAATTTTGGTATGTCTCATGTTGGTGTGCTTTAATCTAATTTGATGCTTTAATCCACCTTTGGTAATCCTGCACTTGTAATGTATGCTTTTGAGACTCATTTACATAAATTTGGCTTTGAACCTCTAATAAACTTTTAAACTTTGAATTCACCTCAGAGATGTACTGTGCAACTGTTAGACCTGACAGCCTTAGGGTAGTCACTCCTAACTTTTTGCCTGCCTCCCTCCACTTTGTGGACACTGTTTTTGCTGGTTTTTAGACTCTGCGCACTTTACCACTGCTAACCAGTGCTAAGGTGCATACGCTCTCTCCCTTAAAACATGGTAACCTTGAATCATACCTGATTGGACTATTAATTTACTTATAAGTCCCTAGTAAGGTGCACTTTATGTGCATAGGGCTGGTAAATTAAATGCTACTAGTGGGCCAGCAGCACTGGTTGTGCCACCCACTTAAGTAGCCCCTTTTCCTTGTCTCAGGCCTGCCATTGCAAGGCCTGTGTGTGCAGTTTCACTGCCACCTCGACTTGGCATTTAAAAGTACTTGCCAAGCCTAGAACTCCCCTTTTTCTACATATAAGTCACCCTTAATGTGTCCCCCAGGTAGCCCCTAGAGCAGGGTGCTGTGTGGGTAAGAGGCAGGACATGTACCTGTGTAGTTATATGTCCTGGTAGTGTAAAACTCCTAAATTCGTTTTTACACTACTGTGAGGCCTGCTCCCTTCATAGGCTAACATTGAGGCTGCCCTCATACACTGTTGAAGTGGCAGCTGCTGATCTGAAAGGAGCAGGAAGGTCATATTTAGTATGGCCAGAACGGTAATACAAAATCCTGCTGACTGGTGAAGTCGGATTTAATATTACTATTCTAGAAATGCCACTTTTAGAAAGTGAGCATTTCTTTGCACTTAAATCCTTCTGTGCCTTACAATCCACGTCTGGCTGGGCTTGGTTGACAGCTCCTTGTGCATTCACTCAGACACACCCCAAACACAGGGTACTCAGCCTCACTTGCATACATCTGCATTTTGAATGGGTCTTCCTGGGCTGGGAGGGTGGAGGGCCTGCTCTCACACAAAGGACTGCCACACCCCCTACTGGGACCCTGGCAGACAGGATTGAACTGAAAGGGGACCTGGTGCACTTCTTAGCCACTCTTTGAAGTCTCCCCCACTTCAAAGGCACATTTGGGTATAAAACAGGGCCTCTGCCCTACCTCATCAGACACTTGCTGGAGAAGAAACCTGAACCAGAAACTACATCCTGCCAAGAAGAACTGCCTGGCTGCTCAAAGGACTCACCTGTCTGCTTTCTACAAATGACTGCTGCCTTGCTGTTGGCCTGCTGCCTTGCTGAACTCTTGTCTGGCTGTGAAAGTGCTCTCCAAGGGCTTGGATAGAGCTTGCCTCCTGTTCCCTGAAGTCTCAGGACCAAAAAGACTTCCCTCTTTCGCTTGGACGCTCCGTGCGGCGAAAATTTCGACACACAGCTTGTTCTGCGGCGAGAAAAACGCCGCACACTGACGCTGATCGACGCGACGCTCTTGGGACGACCGAAAATCCGACGCACGGCTTCGCAAGGACAACGCCGCCCGACCTCTAGAGGAGAAATCGACGCGACGCCTGCCGTGAGATCGTAATTTCGACGCGCAGCCCCGCAGAACGACACGCAGCCGGAAAACAAGCAGGAAAATCCACGCACAGACCCGGGACATCTGGTAATCCCCGCGATCCACGAAAAGAGACTGTCCACGCGCCGGAAAACGACGCACGACTTCCCCGCGTGGAAAATAACGACGCAAGTCCGTGTGTGCTGAGGAGAAATCGACGCACACACCCTTTTTACACGCACCTCTTCTTTTGTGGCCCTCTGAGGAGATTTTTCCACGCTAAACCAGGTACTTGTGCTTGAAAGAGACTTTGTTTATATTCTAAAGACTTAAGACACTTTATATCACTTTTCAGTGATATCTCTACATTTCCCATTGCAACTTTATTCTTTTTGACCTACAATTATCCTGATAAATATTATATATTTTTCTAAACACTGTGTGGTGTATTTTTGTGGTGCTATATGGTGGTATTGTATGATTTATTGCACAAATACTTTACACATTGCCTTCTAAGTTAAGCCTGACTGCTCGTGCCAAGCTACCAGAGGGTGGGCACAGCATAATCTTGGATTGTGTGTGACTTACCCTGACTAGAGTGAGGGCTTTTGCTTGGACGGGGGGTAACCTGACTGCCAACCAAAAACCCCATTTCTAACACTGAAATTTTGGTATGTCTCATGTTGGTGTGCTTTAATCTAATTTGATGCTTTAATCCACCTTTGGTAATCCTGCACTTGTAATGTATGCTTTTGAGACTCATTTACATAAATTTGGCTTTGAACCTCTAATAAACTTTTAAACTTTGAATTCACCTCAGAGATGTACTGTGCAACCAAATAGGTTGCACTGTAATTTAAGATAAATGGTTTAATGTGTTTCTACTCACCCCTTGTCAAGAACCCTCAAACTTGCCATGTAATAACAGCGAAACATAAAGGAAAAGCAATAGGAGTGCTGGTAAAGAAGTATCCGCAGTGGAAAAAGCAATGTCCTTATTGGAAGAAAGTTTGCCGAGTCGTGCTACACACATTGCACAGAAAATGCAGAAGAAAGGAATCCAAAATGGCCGACGAGAAATTCAAATGTTATGTTGTAGTTCTAGTGTTGCACTCAGTTTTGTTGCTCTGATACACACTTCAACTGTGGCCTGACAGGAATCCAGATGCATTGCAAGAGCATTTGCTGTGAGGTAAATGTTTTTTGAGGCAAACTTGGCTTTGCATGCATTTCATGGACTATTCGAGTTAACTACAGATAACATTTAATTGTTTAGAAGCAAATACAGTGACAGAAGGTTTTCCTAGCATATAAAAATGTACTGTTATGAACATTCAAAAAATATAAAGATATTATCGCCATCCAATTTGATAATCTCGTATCAATATTCAAAACAACCAGATTTCAAAAAAGTTACTGAAGAATGTTAACACAACGATTTTAAAGAAGCATACAGATTATTATTAACAGAAAAGGTTAATATAAGACAGACAACAGGAAATACAATTTTCATACATTATACTACCATATTTGACTCTTATCTATATATAGCTACTATTCAAAATTATTTAAGAACGTGCAGACAAACAAACTAAAAATATATATCAGCACGAAGGTTGAGAAGCAAACTAATCTTCATATAAAATGGAGAACAACTTCTAAGAAACTCATTTTCTATTAATTCCTATTAATTCAATATCCTACATTAACAGAGAAAGAGGGAACTCAGGGTAAGAGAGTGTGATACAACTGTCAGTTAAATTAATCATTAGTAAATGTTAAAGGATGATATAGTTAAACAGTGTGTCCCTAGTAATTGTAATTGTGATGTTTCAGGTGTTGTTATCCAGTTAAAACAAGAAGTTAGTGGCAGACTGAGTATTTGAAGAAACACTATCTCTGAGGCAGTCTCTCTAAATCCCATTCCCCTTTCCCCCTCCAGGGTGCTCAAAACAGAGATTCTATTTTGTTGCGAGTAGTCTGGGTTGGGACTGAGGATTTATCTTCTGCTCCTGAGGGAATCGAATCAAGGTACTCTGACACCCCTCGAAACTTACAAAAAAGATTAATCAGACCTAGAAAATCAGTAAGAGTGCCAGACGCTGGGTCACCAGTGACTGGGTGGACCTGTCTGGCTTGGGTCATGACTTGTTCATTCAAACAATTATGGGGGATAATGCTGGTAAAGCCCAGATGGTGGCGAGGAGTGGGGTGGGGGAAGGCGAATTCACCAGTGACCTCATTAACATGTGGTGATGGGTCTAAACTATAGACAAACTAAATACACTGTTCCTGACAGAAAAGAAGGGAAACCCTGAGGTTTAGGAGCAAGAGCCCTCACACATCCAATTGGATGTCATGCTTCATCATTGGGGTGCTCCTCGTCAGACCGGCGCCGGATGATGAGGCCATCATATAGCAGACCAATCCGCATCCTGTGAAAGGACTAATATTAAAATTGGTAGATTTGGTAAACAAATACTATAGGTTAAAGTCATATCCTCTGACCAACTGACCAAATAGGAAGGGGATGGACGGGGAGACCCTACTAAAAAGTCATGACAAGGGGCGAAAACTTCATATGCGGGAGAATTTAGGCAGATGCGAGGGGTGAATTGATGACGTCAGGAGATGCTGTTCGAGGTTCTGTCATTGGGCTCGTACTCTGAGAGCCTGATGTGTAGCTGACCAATTGATGACCTGAAGACAAAGAATGACTTTGTTTCTGATCCATTCTGTGGATAGGTAGCTATGAAAATGTGACTGACTAATTGTGCCTTTTCTTCTAGGTACCAACTGCGCTGATTATAGAATTTTCCCTTATAAAGATGTTTTTCCAAATTTATGTTTTCTCTAAATTGTTTTGCATGAAGTCTCACATGCTAATGCTAATCTTGGTTAGGTAAGCTTTTTAGGGTGCGTTGACAGTGACAAATGACTGATGAGCTATCTGCTGAACTCTGCTATTAAGGCTGATATTCTTTGGCGTATGTAGGTGCATTCTTGCATATGTTTTCCTCAAGCTATGTTTGATTGTTTTATTAATGAATTAATAATTGAGCTGATTAAATAAAGTTTGCTCTAACTCGTTGATTTAGTATTGTAATAAATAGGGAAATAAAAAGCTGTTTAACTCTTTACTGAGTTGTGATTATTTACGAATAGATGATCATAGATGTTGTTTATTAAAGGTTAATAGTTATTTATGTTGATTTTTAATTCCGGTAGTCACTACATGACTAGAATATTCTATGCGATTCAAAAGGTTCATCGACCTATACGCATTCCCTTGCAAGCTTACTTACTAAGGACCAGGTGCCCCTAGCAGTTTTTGGTAGCAGAGGATGGTTAGTTTCCTTGGAAAGCTAGTTATGTGGTGATTATTGGTGATGGTGGTAGTTTAATTTAGGGTTAGTCGTTCATATTTTTTTTATGAGGTTTGAATTCTGTTTTTCTGAAATGGCAATTGTAGCAAGATGATGTCCCCTTAAGCCCAGAAATGACTTTCCCAGATCCTGGATCCCGCTAGTAAAGATGGGTATGTTTTCGGCGTTCTTGTGATAGTGTGAAAGTGGTAGGTTGCACTTGCAGAGGCTTAAGCAAATTGCAGGTGAATTGTGATGTATGTGAGGTAAAGTAGGGAGTTTGCGTACTCCAGTTGAGGTTAGTAGGAGTGTGCATACTCCACAGTACGAGAGTAGCGAAGTCGTTGAACTTCATATGTGTGTGGCGCTTTGTGCTAAAAAAATTGTCCGCGAGGTTGTTGGTGATGTACGGCCCCTGCATGGTCTAAGACTCCGGAGTATATTGACAAGTGTAGGAGGCACTTGGTTATATGTTCTAATCTGCTTGGTTTAGTAGGTTGATCGGGCGTGGTCAACAAGTCGGTGTGTGAGTTAAATGAGTCTGAGAATTTTTCGACTGAGATTTGGCAAGTCCTATGTGCACTAGGACAGACCCATTGATCAGTTGAGAGTGAAATTCGCGGGTCGAATTTTGCTTGTGAATTTGGGAGACTGAGAAAGAGAAATAGCTATATGAGCGAAAGGGCCATTAGTGAAAATCCGTAAGGTCTCTGAAGCGATTGTGTACCTTCCTGTAGTAAAGCAGCAGATTTGTTTCAGTTATTGGTTTTTGGTAAATGATCGCAATAATTTGCATTAGTTTATGTGAGTTGAAGTCTAGGAGGACAATCCGCAAGACTTTGTCAGCCGAAGTGTGTGAGTGTGACATCAGAGTGTGCTGCGCTAGGATAGGTTGGTTAGTAAGAAGAGTTGCAAGCGGATTGGCAGCTCTCCGTAAGAGGCAATTGGTTGAGTAAGCGGGTGAAAGGAATCTTGGGAGTAAAAGTAATTTCATTTTTGAATCTAAATATTTACAATAGACAAAATTACGTTTTTCAAAGCGTTTCGAAGTGCCATAAAGGTTGATTCTTACATTAAGGTGTCAGTAAGGGAGCCAACCCCACCAGAAAATTCTCTGGCGTATATTGTGATGGAAGAGCGAGAAGTCGCACCCTGTCTTTGGTTGCAACAGTGGTGCAAGATGACAAAGAAGTTGGGAGCTTTAGCATTTCCAGAGCATGGAAAATTAAATTTGGGAATTTTGGATGAATTGCGAATGACATTATATGAGACAAAGCCATTACCGAGACCAGCACAGTTCGAGGCTTTAGCGGTTTGGGAGCTAGTAGCCAGACAGCAACAAGAAATGAAATTCAAGAGAAGAATAAAAAAGGTGGAAAAATCTTTAGCAGAAGCTAGGTGGGATTGGGAACAGAAAAGGTGGAGAACTGAGACATTACAGGGAATTATATTGTTTCCTGCAATCGCAGAAGAAGATGAGTCAGAGAAAGAAGATATGGTTAAGGGAGATGAGAGTACAGGGACAAAGAAAAAGAAAAAGCCATATTTAGACGATGAAGATTCAGATGTTGAGAATCTTATTACACAGTTGTTGAGGGATCGACCTCCACTATATGCGACCCATCCAGGGGGTCCAAGTATTAGTTCTGCTCTGGCTGCTCCAGTGCAAGTATCAGGGACAGTGGGACCAGCGCAGACAGATAATGGACAGCTACAAGGGGTAGCACAGAGTACACCCAATGTAGGGACTAATTCTGTGGTTCAAGCACAGATGCATCCACCATCGATACAGAGAATTTATCCAGATGTACCAGTTCTTGAGACAATCTTGAACTTAGTGATGCCATCGGGGCAAGTGCTCCCGAGGCCAATGCTAGTTCAGACTGAGCCAACTCCAATGTTATTGCCTCCAGCACAGTCACGGGGGTTGCCGAAGTTTACACCGATAACAGGAACACAGTCAGATGTCACACCAGTAATGAATCAGGCTATGGGAGTAAACTTTCCACAAAGTGCAAGCGTCAGGGCAGCTCCAGATGTGATATCACTACCGATTACTGTTGGACCAGCGGTACCTCTATTTGCACAAAAGAAAGCGAGTGCAGGAGATCAGAGTGAGATGTCGCAAAGTCTCGTGAGCAGGGGAGTGAGTGATCCTGTGCAGATGGTGTCATTTATGGGTCAGACCTTTAATGGATCTAGACCGTTAATGGATCTTAGTCCACTTGTAGCAGTTCAAGATGCAGTAAATGTCCGGAGTGCAAGTCAAGGTATGAAACCTTTGACTCCGCAAACTCCAGGTGCAGCGATGCAACAGGTACCAGTGCCAAATGCAAGTAATATCTTGTTACAGGGATTGACAGCTCAGCAACTGAGTGAGTGGTTGGACAGTCTAAATACACCTCCAAATACATCTAGGGGTGAAGAGCAGATAAATCATGTAAGGTTAGCTACAGAAGCAACAGAGCTAGTAGAGGGAACAATGGGAGTGAACAGGTTAGAATGCTACACAGAAGAAGAGCTGATGTACTTGTGCCCAAGAATCACAAAGGAAGTGAGTAAGATACATCAGAAATTGTCAGAGATGGCAGAGATACACGATATCGAGATTGAGAAAACAAAACATTTGAAACAAAGTTATAGGTTTGATTTCGAGGCAAAGGATTTTGAGCACATGAGGTCAGCAGGAATGAAGGCTCTTTTACAAGAATTGTTGCAGAGTGCTCAGATTTGGGCAGCATTGGAAAAATTGGAAAAATGGGAAGGTAGATGGGCAAAGAAGAAGGATAAATGGAAACGAGATTCACAAGAAGGGTCTGAAGGTATGCAGAAAGAAAAAGATCCAGTAAAAATGCTTCCGATGAGAGAAATGCCAGGAGGGCAGTTTGTTCATGTCCCATGGCACAGAAGTGATATATTGTCATTCACAAATGATTAACCGAAACTGAGAGAGAAACCAGTTGAGTGGTATAAGCAGACAGACATGTTCGTGAAACTCTCTAAATGTCTGTGGGAAGACTTAAATACATTGTTGGAGTTAGTGGTTCCGGCTGATTTGTGGGTCGAATGAAAGAGCAGTGCATTGGCCGACAAGTGAATTGACAGAACAGTGCAAGAGACTAAGGAGTCGATACATACCTATTATGAGAGATTGCTGAAAGCATTTAAAGAGTACAGTGGTAAGGAAGCAATTGAGCAGAAAGACATGTTGCATTTTGTGTTCAGGTTTGTCAAAGGGTTGAGACCAGAAGTAGGACAGATGATTAAGAGTCATTTGATTTGCTGGCAGGCAAAGACGATTGATGAGGTGTTGCAGTATGCAAAATACTGAAGTGATGAGATTGAATTGAAGAAGAAAAAGCTGAAGAAAAAAGCAATGGTGATGCAAATAAAGGCAGCTCAGACGGGAGTGCAGGGAGCCTTAGTACAACCGATGCCGCAGCAGCAGAGAACTATTATGTTCCAGCCTCAAGTGAGAGGTAGAGGTCGTGGAACGGACATCACACCTGGTCCAGATTTGGGTACTGTGGTAGTACAGAATGACATGAAGGGAATGAAAAAGATGTTACTGTGTCATTTGTGCGGAAACGTGGGACACTGGGAGCGGGAGTGTCAGTTGATGGCACAGGATGGTGTTGTTCAGCAAGATGGTGACGTCAGTACATTTCAAACTGTGAAAGTCCCAAAAATGAGAGGATTTATTCCAAATGTTCAGAACTGAGTGCAGAGTTTTCAACCCATGCAGCAGGTGCCAGTGCCATGTGCACAACTAACACAGTTGCAACCAGTTCCCATGGTACCTAGACAGCAAACGCAGATACCTCAAGCCCAGATGGAAAAGCAACAGATGATGCTTACTCAGCAGGTCACAGGTCAGAGACAAGACAGAAGTAATGACACAGTACACCAATTCCCATTTTATAGCGAGGATGAAATAAACGAAGAATGGATGAGTGACAGTTCGGATGAAGGACCGTGTATGCTTGCAGCATTCCTAGAAGTAGATCAGAGAGGACCTTTTGTGAAAAGAAAGGTGATGGGTTACAAGGTCTCATTTTTAGTGGACTTTAGTGCTCTACAGTAAGAAGTGTAGAAGTTCCAAATTTACCTCTTTCGGACAGGACAGTTCAGGTTGTGGGAGTGGAGAACAGACAGTTGACCAATCCAATCACAGATCCAGTGCAGGTTGAGATTGGTAACTACCAGGGACTGCATAGGTTTGTAGTCTGTGACTTAAGTCCAGTGTCCCTACTGGGAAGGGACTTACTGTGCCAGACAAAATGCTCCATTAGTTGTTCGAACACTGGTATAGAAGTTCAAACTAACAGTGATGATGAAGAAGAACAGGTGTCTGAGACAATGGTCATAAAATGATCTCTCTCCACAGTAAATAGAGTATATTATTCTTTTATTCCATAAAATTCAGATTCAAGAGAAAACGTCCATACAACAAAAGGGGCACAGAGCTCTCAAATCCTTCAACTGTCACCTTAGAACACGGAATGCTGTGACATCATTATCATGATGTCACAACATTCCCTGCTCCGAGCATATCACGATCACCACAGGTCAGCAATGCAAATGAAGAATACCCATTGATTGAGTTTTTCCCAATGTTTATTGTGAAATAATTACATGCGGATTTACAGGGAACAGTACAAGAAAATGTCTGGGACCTGACAGGTGAAGAAGTAGGTTTGATTAAGGGAGTGGAACCGATTAAGATCACTTTGAAACTAAACGTAGTATTCCCGCAACTTTCACAGTATACCATGGCACAGGATGTCCTAATGAAGGTGGCGCAAATAATTGGAGAATTTCTAAAACAACGGGTTTTGAAAGAAGTGTTAAGCAGTCCATGTAACTCACTGATAATGGGCTTAAAGAAGCCATGTGGGAAAGTGCGCATTGTGCAGGACTTGCGTAAAGTGAACGATCTGGTGGTCAAGTGTTGTCCAGTGGTGCCAAATCCAGCAGTGATACTGTTTCAGATTCCTTGCGATGCAGAGTGGTTCACAGTGGTTGACTTGTCACAAGCTTTCTTTTCTGTGCCTCGTCATGAGGATAGTCAGTTTCTATTTAGTTTCAAATTCCTAGACAGAGTCTGCAGCTGGTGCAGGCTTCCACAAGGGTATACAGAGACACCATCACTGTTTAATCAGATCCTGAAAAAGAATCTGGAGTCGTTGGAATTACCATACCAATCGACTCTAGTGCAATACATTGATGATTTGTTGATCGCATCCAGAACAATGGACGAATGTAAGTATGACTCGATTGCTCTGTTGAATCATTTGGGAAAATTTGGACATAAGGTGTCACCTATAAAACTGCAGTATTGTCAGAAATCAGTGAAATACCTGGGACACCAGATTGAGAAGGGGTCAAGGAGAATCTCTAGGGAAAGGATTACCATGATTCTGCAGAGAAGTCCCCCGACTTCACAAATAGATGTCAGAATATTTCTTGGAATGGTAGGATATTGTTGACGGTGGATTCCAAATTTTGTTGAAATTGCAAAAGCATTGCAGCAGTTAACTCATACAGAAGTTACAGATCCCATTACCCTAGATGAGACTCAGATGAAGGCGTTTACTGAACTGAGAAAGAGTTTGTGCAGAGCTCCAGCATTGGGAATGCCTGATTACACTAAACCATTCATATTGTTTTGCCATGAACGTGATGCTTGTTCTTTGTCTGTTCTAACACCGGTCCATGGAGGTGCTTATCGCCCAGTAGCCTATTTTTCAGCTACCTTGGAGCCAGTCACAGCAGCTTTACCAGGTTGTCTGCGCACAGTATCCGCAGTTAGTCAAAGTCTTTCTCAATGTGAGGGGGTAGTCATGGGATACCCTTTAACGGTAATGGTACCACACTCTGTTGAAATCTTGTTGACAAGGACGAAAACGCAATATTTGACTGGTGCAAGACTGACAAGGTATAAGAAGAGCATATTGGGTGCTCCAAATGTAACGTTCAAAAGATGTACAGTGTTGAATCCAGCGACATTGCCTCCAAGCGATACTGTTGAAATTGGAAAAGAAGAAGACATTGAGCATGATTGTCTTGAGGTAACTGAACTATGTACAAAGCCAAGGCCTGATATTAGAGACACACGATTGGAGGAAAATGACCAAACTGTCTTATTTGACGGTTCATGTCTAAGAGATGGAACAGGGACATTGAGAGCAGGATATGCAGTATGCACAATCACAGGCACATTAGAAGCTTCCTGGCTTTGATGTGTATATTCTGCACAAGTGGCAGAATTGGTAGCTCTTACTAGAGCATGCCATGTTTCTGCAAGTCTAAGAGTCACAATCTATACAGATAGTCAATATGGATTTGGAGTTGTTCATGATTTTGCTCAATTGTGGTCGCAAAGAGGTTTCCTGACCTCTACAGGAACACCAGTGAGAAATGGCGACAAGATAAAAGAGTTGTTGTACGCAATACAGTTACCTGAAGAGATTGCAGTGATAAAATGCAGTGCCCATCAAAAGACACAGAATTAAATATCATTGGGAAAGGGATTTGCGGATCAAGTCGCAAGCTTTTGCGCATTGATCTGTATATCAGTTAATGACAAGTGGGAATTGATGCCTGAGGAATAAAGTACTTACACAAGTTTTGCATTAAAAGTGATTGATACATTGGAAGAATTGAAAACATTGCAGGAAAATGCAGACAAGGAGGAGAAACGACTTTGGGTTAAATTAAAATGTGTCCAAAGACCAGATGACATTTGGATTTCTGAGGAGGGTTAGATGGTTTTGCCTAATAGTTTATTGTCCCAGATGGCCCATTATTATCATGGGCAGGCACATATTGGAAGGGATGCCATGGTTAGATTGTTCAAAATTGATTGGTTCAATCCTAAATTTAGGCAAGCGGCAGAGGCAGTATGTCATCGATGCATAATTTGTCAGCAGCTGAATGTGGGAAAAGGGACAGTGGTGAATTTGAGCCACATTGGAAGAGCAGGAGGTCCATTCAGCAGGATGCAATTGGATTTCATTGAAATGCCTGCGTGTGGTGGTTTGAAGTATGTGTTGGTGATTGTGTGTGTCTTTACTCATTGGATTGAAGCATACATGACAGTCTCACAGTAGCAAAGCTGTTGCTTAGAGAGTTAATACCACGTTTCGGATTTCCGATCTCTTTAGAATCACATAGGGGAACTCACTTCAATAACGAGGTGATTAAACTCTCATGTGCAGCACTAAACATTGAGCAGAAATTGCATTGTAGCTATTGCCCTGAAGCATCAGGACTAGTGGAACAGATGAATGGTACGTTGAAATCAAGAATTGCCAAGATGTGTGCTGCTACAAATCTGAAATGGCCAGACGCATTACCTTTGGTGTTGATGTCAATGCGAAACACACCTGACAGAAAGACAGGGCTGTCGCCCCATGAAATCCTCATGGGCAGAGCAATGAAATTGCGAACAGTTCCAGCCAATGCACTTGTCAATATTACAGATGATATGGTGTTGGACTATTGCAAAGGTCTGGCTGATGTGGTTCGCTCTTTCTCTCAGCAGGTGCATGCCACCACCCTGCTACCCATCCATGACCCAGGTCACAATCTGAGAGCCGAAGACTGGGTCGTCATCAAAAAGCATGTTCGGAAGACCTGTTTGGAACCACGTTGGAAGGGTCCTTACCACGTTGTGCTAACAACTACAACAGCTGTAAAGTGTGCAGGACTTCCGAATTGGATACACGCAAGTCATACAAAGAGAGTGGTGTGTCCACAAGCGCATGAAGAAGTGTTGTTGAGAGCACCAACAACAGCGAAACAGGTAGCTACACATGAACCACAACACGAGCCAAATGAACCTGAGGTTGAACCTGAGCTTGTGGAAGATGGATCTATCACCCCTGTAAGAGACAAGAGTGAAGAATTACAGAAGGGTGTGCAAGAGCCTATCTCAATGGATACAGCAGAAAAGCCTAGTGCAGCCAAGGTCCTCCCAGAAGCAGACGGTGCTGAAAAGCAGACAAAGTGCCAGATCAAGAGGGTGATAGAGTTGAGACGGATCAAAGTCAAGGTGATTTGACTCCTCCTGAGCCTGTTGCAAGTCCATCAAGAGAAAACACCATCGAGAAAGAAAAGGAAAAGAGTCCAATCTTGAGAAGAATATTGACAGATGGAACGAGGAAAGGAGATAATTGGCCTGAATCACAGATTGGGAAGAAGAAGGAATTGGTCATAAATGAAACAATAGAAGGAGTGGATACTATGAGAAAGGAAGAATTGAGTGAAGGAGAGTTAGGTAGTGAACGAAGGTTGAAAAAAAAAGAGAATAGCAAGTCGAAGGCACGCAGGTCCTGAGTGGGCATTTGCAGCTACAAATGAATGGCAACACAAGTTTATGTCCTTTTGTTTTGATAGAGAAGTTCCGAGTCAGTACTTCGATATAACCTGAAGGCGATTGAATGAATGAATTGTTGAGCTGATCTAAGAAACCTAAGAAAAAGACTGTTGAAATAAAACCAGAAGAGATATTGATAACCTGATATGACAATTGAAAATTGGATGCGACAAGCTGCTAATCGATTTTGACAAAGGGAAAGGGAAACTGAATTGTGAGAAGAGAATTTGTTCCTCCATTTTTTATTTTTTCCGGTGCACTTTATTTAAGAGTTACTTCTACTTTCTGATTCTTTACAGATCATGGCTCAACTAGATAACCAAGTTAGAAATGTTAGGTATTGTAGATATTTGTGTGTCAGAGTGGCAGTAATGTGTGGAATCATGTTTATAATAATGATTGTAGGAATGACTATTCATGATATGAAGAAGGCTACTATTGTTTCTGTTCCTGAAACTACTACACCAACAGCTTTAGAAAGGTTTAAGTTTGATGAGAAATACTTGCATGATTATACTAATGCTCAAGGAGAGCTTTCTTCTAATGTGTTCTATCGCTTGTTGAGTGAGTATGTTGAGACAATGGATGCGAGGAATTGTCTTGTGTGTACGCAAATTACTTCCTCAGTGGAAGAAGGAGTTACGTACCATAGTTTGCCGTTAACATATGGCATAAGCTGTAGTTTGCTACTAACAAGATTCTATAACCAAGAGTATATACAATACCTTTACTCTAATTAAGGTGTAGTGTTTTAATTTGTTCCTATTATCAGATATCTGAGTAAAGTAGCTAAGGAGCATGATATAGTATTAGTTTGAGGCTTTTTTTAACCAAAATTAACGTTTGGGACCGCATATGTGCACAAGAATAACCTAACATGTTTGCTTACACCACTAGAAAAGAGCTTCATAGGGCATACTGACAAAAGGAGAAAGGCATTGAAGGAAAAGTTAGAGAAGGGTTTAGAGAAGAGAACTTATAAGAATGATTATGTTTACACTGCTATTAAAACGCAAGGGAAGTTAGCTTTAGATGCATTACATGTAGGGAAGCTTTGTAAATATAGGCCAAAATCACGCACTGACACTTTATTTGTGGGAACGAGTGAATGCAGGCATGTATTCCTGTTTCATAGTAAATGGACTTTTATGCTGAATGGTCAGGACCCTGCGATTCCTGGGATCTATTATATTTGTGCACTTAATGCTTATTACCGTCTTCCTAGAGGATGGTATGGGACATGCTATTTGGGGATAGTTTTCCCTAAAATGTATCAAATAGATGATCTAAAGAAGTTTCTGAAAGTCAGTGAGGAGGGAAATCTCTTCTACAATTGTGGGAGATAAGTTTGGTGCAGTAATTCCTTCAGTAGGAGTTATTTTGAATGCAATTGAGATACAGTTGTCTACTATTGTGGATAACATGCTGACAAATTTTACAGGGGCAATACTCCTGTTAGATACTGAACTAGCTGCGGATAGAGCTGTGACGCTTCAAAATAGGCTTGCTTTAGACATACCTTTAGCGAAAGATGGTGGAGTCTGTAGCATGATTAATGCTGAGCATTGTTGCTCGTACATACCTAATAATGATAAGGAGATAAAAGACTTACTCACTAACTTAACTAATTCAAGTAAGGATTTGAAAGAGTTGAAGGAACCAGGTGTTTGGGAGAAAGTTGGAAAAGGATTTGCTTCAGTGGGCGGTTGGTTTAGTCAAATTTGGAATGGGGTATTATTAAAAATTGTACAGGGAATATTAATTGTGACTGCTTGTGTATTAGTATTATGGGATATATGCAAATTATGGCAAAGGATAAAATTAAGGCGATCTAAAAACAATCAGAGGAGGGAAGAACAACCTAGGGGAAGAATCTATAGGAAAAATTTGAGAAGAAGGCAAAATACAACAGAGACGGAACTGTAAAATGTTAGTAAAAAAGGTGTGATGACATATTTAGTCATCAGAGGAGGGACTGTTGAAGCAGATATGCTAATTAGAAAATTATAATGATGTTTATATGTTTTGACTAATGAAAAGTTTATAGAGAAATTAATCATAGAGAAAATAATGTGCACATTTAAAAATGTGCCCTCGTGGCATGACAGCCACTTCTATGAACTTGTACTGATATAACTGAAACTGTGTGAAATAATGAAAAATGCACAAGAATAATGTAGTAATATGTCATATTGAAATGTATAACCTATGTTTACCTTAACTTGTAGTGTTAATTTAGCTGAAATTATGGCCTAGTTTCCTAGGCCTTGCACAAGAGAGCTGAAATATTAACCGCGTTGAAAGAAGCTGGATGCATGACCTGTCCTTGATCCGCCCGATGTTAAAGTTGCTTAGCTAGAATTTTTTGCAATGTACCGGCGGACAGGAGATGATGAAGACAATTTGATACAATTATGTGTAGAGTAGGCTAAATGTACTTTCCCAGGACTTGAACAATGGTGGCACTGACTGAAGAGAAACATGCAACAATTTCGATACCTGAAGAGCGGATGAGGAGGACATCGTATAGCGGACCAATCCGCATCCTGTGAAAGGACTAATAGTAAAATTGGTAGATTTGGTAAACAAATATTATAGGTTAAAGTCATATCCGCTAACTGACTGACTAATTAGGAATTAAGGGGATGGACGAGGAGACCCTAATAAAAAGTCATGACAAGGGGCGAAAACTTCAGATGCTGGAGAATTTAGGCAGATGCGAGGGGTGAATTGATGACGTCAGGAGACACTGTTCGAGGTTCTGTCATTGGGCTCATACTCTGAGAGCCTGATGTGTAGCTGACCAATTGATGCCCTGAAGATGAAGACTGACTTTGTTGCTGATCCATTCTGTGGATAGGTAGCTATGAAAATGTGACTGACTAATTGTACCTTTTCTTCTAGGTACCAACTGCGCTGATTATAGAATTTTCACTTATAAAGATGTTTTTCCAAATGTATGTTTTGCATGAAGTCCCACATGCTAATGCTAATCTTGGTTAGGTAGGCTTTTTAGGGTGACGTTGACAGTGACAAATGACTGACGAGCTATCTGCTGAACTCTGCTATTAAGGCTGATATTCTTTGGCGTATGTAGGTGCATTCTCGCATATGTTTTCCTCAAACTATGTTTGATTGTTTTATTAATGAATTAATATTGGACCTGATTAAATAAAGTTTGATCTAACTCGTTGATTTAGTATTGTAATAAATAGGGAAATAAAAAGCTGTTTAACTCTTTCCTTGAGTTGTGATTATTTACGAAAAGATGATTATAGATGTTGATTATTAATGGTTAATAGTTATTTATGTTGATTTTTGATTCCGGTAGTTACTACATGACTAGAATATTCCATGCGATTCAAAAGGTTCATCGACCTATACGCGTCCCCTTGTAAGTTTACTTACTAAGGACCAGGCGCGCTAGCATAGGCAAGGAACAGCTTATTTCATTGCCAAATGCAGGGGGGATATTTGACAGGGAAGATCGTTGTTGTGGGAGGAATGCCAGCCAAAATTACCTGGGACCAATTTCTCTAAGGTCTAAAGGGCATAGAACATGAGGTACCACACCTCCTAAAGCATAAAAAAGAATCTCTCAAAGACAGGTTGTCATGGCAGCCACATCCTGGAATGTCTCCGAGAGGCGGAGGATGGGGCCACATGGAGAGGCCCAGAAGAACCTGAGTAACTAACAGCCAAGAAAATTCAGGAAGATGAGTAAACTAGAATCAATGGACCAGCTCATGTTGTGATAAATGTGTTTGTCAGATTGGCATTAATGTCTGAGAATAACAATCCTCCATATCCAAGGTAAGTGGCTGAGAACTTCACTGTCTAGTTATCATGAGAAATGTAGAGATAAAACCAAGGTCAACAATGATCAAGATCATCAGACCTCTCTGAGTACCACCAACGAGAGCCTTGCAAGGAGGCAGAGGGTGAAAAGAGGAAAGCATAGCAAATGCTCAAAAATCCCCAAATCTGCCTAACATACAGGAGTTCAGTAAGAAATCAGAAAGCCTGGTTGGACCCAAACTAGACGAGTCAAAGTTATTTGTTTACCTTGAATAATGCCTTGTAGAACACTATGATCTGTGAGCATTTCGACAGATGGTATCTGTACCATCTGCTCCTTGAATGGGAAACCTCGAAAAGCTGC
The DNA here is from genome assembly GCF_031143425.1 of Pleurodeles waltl. Lineage (NCBI taxonomy): Eukaryota > Metazoa > Chordata > Amphibia > Caudata > Salamandridae > Pleurodeles > Pleurodeles waltl. Next base: position 960,496,115 of record NC_090443.1, read on the forward strand.
AACCAGATGACTGTTCCTTTATGTCCACGCAGAGGAAAATGAAAAAGTTTCAATTAATTTTTGTGACAAATTTTAACTTTCTCAATAACCTTTTCAGCCAGTGCTGAGATGTGGCTGAACCTCATTTTGGAGATGCATTCTCTGTGTAAGCCAGCATACCTCTGGAAGAAGTGGCAAAGACAGCACTAGGCATCAAACAGAGAGCAAGTTATTCTAACGGGAGCACAGTTAGTCACTATTATTGCTGGTGTGCATCACCTAGTGAAAGAAGCAGCATGTGCTAAGGCAGCAGTGGCAAACAACTGTAGTAGTGAAAGTCCCATAGATTTACACATTATCAAACTCCCTAATGGGTCCTGGCTGGAAAAAGATGTACCTGCCAGCCACAATCACTGTCATCTCGCATTTAGTGATTTTCCGGGTGCTAGAATCAGTGAGTGTGAGTTTGTGTTTTTCAAGCTGGATTTGAAAGTCGACATAGTTTTGAGCTGTGGGTGGACCCAACTTGTAGCCAAAAACAATATCAATCTGAAAGATTATTTTTTGCCAATGCCTAACCCAGTCTTTTAGGGCCAAAAATCTGTACTTAGTGCACAAGATTCAAGTCATACCCTTGAAATGGACAGTCACCCATGATGACTCACCACACTACCTGAGCACACTACCCAAATCTAGTTCAACCTTAAGAAGATACAAATTGATGTATTATCACTCCAAAACTCCAGAGGCGACCTGGATGAAACTTCCAACGTGGGTGGAAACATCAGCCCCAGCTCCTTTTCAGCACTGCTGGTCCATGCTGTGGCGAGCAAACTTGGTGTACCAGCACCAACCTAATGGCATCCTGAAACATCACCCCCATAAATGTTTCTTAATTGCCTCTACCACAACATGAAGACCTAAAGGCCAGGAGCAGCTTGTGAGACGTGGAAGGGATGGGGTGACGCGCGAGATGGGTAGGAGGGGTAATAAACCTTAAATTTATTAAATTTAAAAAAAACACATACCTTCTCCACCGCCGCGCCGCTCCATCCGCTCCTCTTCTGGCTGCAGGCACAGGCTCCCAGTCGGCCCTGTTGCCAATCCTGATGCTGCTCAGAGCAGCATCAGGATTGGCTGGGAGTGCCAAACCAGGGCGCTCCCAGGCAGACTGAGAGCCTGTGCAAGCTCTCTCCAGCCCGGCAGCCCGGCCTGCTAGAGGCACTGCATCCGTTGCAGCCCTGAATATCAGGAACTTAGGGAAACTCTTGGTGCCTGTCTTGTGCACTCTGATAGAGACCAACAACATCCTCAGGGACTAAGATAAGTTAAATGAGCAGGCAAGACTGATTCTCTAGAGACTCACAGAATTTGCCCTTTCACATCTGCCAAAGTTTAGTACATCATTACATGAAAACAATAGACACATAAGATAAGGCAAAATGTTCACCCTCGTCTGAAGATGGTTCTACTGCCCTTGTCCAGACAATGATGAACAATCTCCAGATCTGTGAAGACAATTACATCTTGAAGCAGAACCTACACAGAAACAACTGGAAAGAATGTGAAGATTTTCTGCTTGCCCAATATATGATTATTATGAATATATGCTTAAACTATATTAATACATTTCTGAGCCTATAAAGGTAGTGGTTATTGAAATGTTTAAATTCTAAAGTGTGAACCATACTAACCACAAGGCTACTGAAAAGAATACTTGAATGTAGCAACAATATATACAGTAGAAAATTGAAGCCTTTAAAAAGCTCCATAGGAGTGAAACATGTCAATGTGGCATTATGGTTTGAATGAGTGCAGACCACCAGATAAACTCTAAGGGCCGAATTTTGATAATGGTGGACGGGTTACTCTGTCACAATGGTGACGGATATCCTGTCCACTGTAATCTAAATCCCATTGGATACAATGGGACTTAGATTTTGGATGACGGGATATCTATCACTGTTTTGACAGAATAACTCCTCCTCCAATATCTAAATTAGGCTCTAAGTAAATACTCCACACTTTGAGACTGCTTCAAAGTGAATTAAAGTTTAGATTTCCCTATCTCCTAACTTTTTATCAATTTTCAGATTGTGCATGAAAGTGAAGGTAAATATGATTCATTTTGGGGGATCCAGAAATTCCTATCCATTTCAGAGGAGGGGAAGACTAAGGGAGACAGTCTCTTTTCACTCCCAACTCTGTATGACAAGTTGACAAGCTCTTGGGCTTACGCTCATGCACAATGTAATTCCCCCTGATGGAGAAAGGCAGAATTTGGAACGTACGGCTAGAGTGTGATCTTTATAGAACAGGTCTAGTGTGAAAGACTCCAGCAGTGTGCACAGAGCTCCCAAGCTGGGGATATAGGTACTGGAGTGAGTGAGCAGACACCTAGGGCTGGCATCAAGTCATGTAGTAGCAGATAACTCATAAATTATTTCGCACAATACCAATGAGAACAATTACACTCAGTAAAAATAAACAAACTAGCACCGAGAACCACAATAGAACATGGGTGTATTCCCTTTACCTAGAAGAAACGAATTATGTGATGAGCAATTAAACATAGCACCACCATATCCCCCAAGCATACAGATATTCTCATCATACAATGTTTTTCTATGAGTGAAGTCCTACTGTCAGTGATAGGCACGTTGGCATGCAAAGCTGTTACATGTAGATAGGTGGCAAAAAGGGCTGTTTAGGTCCCAGTCCTAGAGAGCAGGGCAGCCGAGCTGTTGATCCTGGAGAATTAATGTTGAGGCAGACTGAACCTATCCCTTAGAAGGCTGACTGCAAGGTACTTAGAGGCTGGAGAAGAAGTCTCAGGCTGGTTACCAAATAGGGTTGTTCTTGTAAGACTGTTACAAGTTGAAATAAAGTTTGCATGAAAAACTGTCAGTTTCTAATACTTAATGTTTTATTTTGTTATTTAGATATGATACCTTAGTTTTCATTTATAAATATGTCTTGTTTAATTAAAAGAGTAGGGAAACGTTTTGCAAGAAAACATTATAAAATATACAAGTACACTTATTTTTAAAATTGTACTATTTAGGCTTTTTAAAAATTTCAATATTTTGTATAGTACATTTTTGTGTTTGATTCTTAAGCCTAATTGCATTTTAGATACTATATTTCTGTAGTAAGTATTATGGTAGCAGGCATTTTTGTACTTAATTTATATTGTATTACGATTTTTTGTAGTCAATATTATTGACATTTACATATAAGGTGTGGAACATTGACACTTCTGTTACTGATATTTTTACATCAAACATTTGTCACAATAATGTGGTAATCAATATGGTGACATACATTCCTCTGAGTTCTCTTGGCCATATCCAGCTGGCCCCAGGCATAATATGTCTTTGTCCATGCCCTGTAACATTTCCTCCTACACACAAGCTTTCTGGGCATAGCCTTTAGCTTGCCTACTGGGCAAGGAGTACAGGTCCTGTCCTTTTTGGTCAAAGAACCAGAGAACGAGACCAATGGGCTGTTTACAGATCATGTTTCCCAAGGGTGTTATCTTTGGCTAAGCACTAATCATAGACTGCAACCCATCCTCAATTTTCCTGTCCATAACCACTCTTGGCACATGGATAGCCTTTGGACATGTCCTGCACCCATTTCTCCTCCATAAGTCACTGCTAGGATATGTCTTGCAGGTACTGGCCACAGACTTCAATCATGCCTAATGCCCAGCACCACAATCACCAGAACCTGCAGGGAATGGCCTTTGGGCATGTTTAACCAACTTTGAATGTAGGGTATGTGCTCTTGATAACCTGACATATTAGTCACATTTTTGTCATGGGTAGACAAATGTTAACATATCTTTCCACTTCAAGGTTGGTGATCCAATAAAGCCAGATGGAGAACTGCAAAATGAGTGGGGGGGGAGTATCTCATCCATTCAGATTCGATTTGTATTCAAATATCAGTTCTCAAAATCAGTTGAAAAAATACCCTTACATTTACTTTGTTAATTTTCTCAGAAGGTAGATTTATGTCACGGGCTATACATAAGAAGCCGACCTTTCACCTATTTCTTAGAGGCTTTGAGGAAAGGACATCCAATTCCAGGAGCCACGGTCTGTTCTGCTTGTAACATGGATTACAGAGATAATGCCCTCTAAAAAGTAAAAGCATAAAAAACTCCAAAGTGCTGTGTCCCGATGGTTGAACAGTTCTTGCAAGGCTGAAGTTTTAGATCCGGGTAAGACTAGGACTGGAGCTGAGCTGAGTTGAACTGGCAGGCCTGAATTAGAAATGAAGTAAGACCAGGATTTGAGCAGCGCTGGAGAGCCAGGAGCAGAGCTAAAGAAAAGCAAGGACTGGAGCAGAGCTGGAGCTAGAACTGGCAGACCTGGAGCAGAGTTGGAAAAGACCATGGCTGGAGCACTGCTGGAACTGTCAGGGCTTGAACAGAGTTGGAGTAAGTCCAGGGCTGGAATAAAGTTAGAGTGGGCTGGCCTTGGACAGAGCTAAAGCAGAACTGAAGCAGAGCTGGCAGTCATGGAACTGAGCTGGAGTAAGACCACAACTGGAGCAGACCTTGAGCTGAAGCTAGTAGGCTTGAAGCAGAGATGGATCGGGCAGGGCTAGACCAAACAGCATCTAGGACAGACATGACTGAAGCCAGCAGGAACTGGACCAGAGCAGGATTAGTAGCTCAGGCAGGCGTGACACAAACCAGCAGGAACTGATGAAGGGTAGGATTAGAAACAAACTGATAGTCTCTGACTGAGGCTTTTTATACACTGTTAGACCGGGAGCCACCTGGCAGGAATGGGCTGGCCTCAGAAAGGAACACACTGGAATAGTAGAAAGAGGTGGTGGCCATTTTAGTGTGGAGCCTGAATTTGGTGGCCATCTTTGAATGGAGTCTTACTAGAGGAGAGTTAGATTGGAGCTGCCCACTTACAGCCATCCTCTTTGCCGGTCCAGAACCATAACTATTCATGCCAAATAAAATCCCTGAAACTAAGATGTACGAAATTCTAGATTTCGTGTCATGTTTTTGTTAATCCATACATTGGTTTTTGCTGTGTGGAATTATCAAAACCCAATGAGATTTTTAGTAGGAAATACAATGTTGGGAACGCCGATGTTAACATTTCCCCACTTCACTAATATGTATGAGTGGGCAGAACTTTCAGAGTTACACTCCGTGGAGTTACAGAAACACTCCGTGAGATTCTTCAGAATTCCACCAATGAGCAGAAACTATGCAGCTTGAGCTGCTTGCTCTGCAATTTAGCGCTGGTAGCAAGGCCAGCGCTGACAATCAGTGCAAACAGCACCATGCGTTGCGCAAGAGCGCACAGTCATTCAAGTTGATTTTGCTGCTACTCGAGTAGTAAACCTATTCGAGCTGAAGCAAATCTACTCGAACAGTAGCCCTCTGACGACAATCGCTCATGAACGCCAGTGACTGCCCACATAAGAAAATCGAGCTAGAGGACGCCATATCTTTGCTCACCATCTCACATATTCTGAAGCCTTGCAGGAGAAAAATTGCACCACACAGTGATTTAGCGGGAGTTTGCCAGAACTCTGTGTCAAAGAGTAATGTGGAGTGGCTAAAATTCTGCCAATTCTGCATGTGGAATGGAATATTTCACCCACCCCTACTAATATGTATAAAACTTTAAAGTGCCTTTTTGGAGTGCATGTATACTTTTTGGAAAGATTTGAGCACATAATTTCCTCATACACAGTTGGAAATAGTAACCAAAACCACATTTCCAATAGATATAAGAATTGTATAACTACAGCATTGTCACCAACAACACTAAAAATACAATTAAAAATTATAAATCATTTTGGAATTCCCCTGGTAAGGTTAGTTATTTAACAATAATGCCTCTCCAGGGCACTGTTCCTGCTCTCGGTTGTAACTTTAGAGCTGACGTCATCAGTGTCATTACTGATTACATCACTCATGGTTTTACATACTATGCGTGGCTAAACTTTCCCCTATAAATAACAGATATCCTCACGGAGAAAATAAGACTGCAGATACGTTGGCAGTTGATAAATACGTGTCCTGTTTGTGCATGAACAAAGGGGCTGGCTTAGATAGGCACAAAGGGTTACCCCAATTTATTCAAGCTTTGCAACACCGATCCTTCTCTGATTGGAACCTTCATCAACTATCCTATCACATTTACAATCTCCTACAAACCTGACATCATAACGTTGTGCAGGACAAAAGAATAAAAACATACTGTAAGATCTCTTGCTCTCCTCTCTCTCTCTCTCTCTCTCGCACACACACACATACACACACACACACACACACACAAGCTCACACACACACACACACATATACACACACACACAAGCTCACACACACATAGAAATCTCACACAGCTCCTCACAAGAACACAATAGGAAAACAACCACCACTTGAGAGAAACACAAAAACAAAAAAAGGAAAGTGAAGAAATACAAAAACAACAACTTCAACTCACATATTCAATAACTTAAAAACCATAGGACCTCATTAGAACACGACCAGTAGATGGGCCCGGTATTTTCCCACCCTCAGGAGCTGCTGACACCAAAGTGGTAAATGTGGGGTGGGGGACATTTGATAGAGCGGTCCGTACTAATAATTTACCTGTATTCGGACGCTCTTTAGGCCGATGAATCTTTTGACTAAGTGGGACTCTCCGTACTCTATATCGGTCAATTTAATCAAATCAATAATCAATAGCGAACATAAGCAATGCCACAATCAACATAACACTTAACAATTAATCCAGAATACATTTTCGGCGAACCCTGACCTTTCAGTCAGGAATAACCACACCAGTTTATTCAAAGTTAGTGAATTTATTTTCCTATATTAACAAAGCTAGGACAATATAGATGTGTCTCAACACCAAATGATAAACGTAAATGAACATTAATAGCTGTCCATAGCGGCGAAACAAGTGCAATCTATGCAGCATTTGGATAACAAGGCATTCAATAATAGCAATGCAAATCACTAATACGATAATCTGTAATGAACTAATTGCATACATTTAGTCAGCATAACAAGGTCTCAAATTGCATCGTGCAACAAAAGGAATCCTCATCTAACCTCAAATTAGCATCAGCATGTAGGACTTCATGCAAAAACAATTTAGCAACATTAATTTGGAAAACTCCTGGCTAGGGATCTTATCAAAAATCAGCAGTTGGTTACCTAAAAGAAACACAATGCAATTTTACAATTTCCTTTCATATTTACCAATTACGATCAGCATACAAGGAAGTCTTCGTCTCGCAGGTACCGTTTCTCGATCAGCATGGGTACCGTTTCGATCAGCATGGGACGGGGCAAAGGGGCAGGGGTGGACGGGGCAATTGCCTCACGGCGGCAAGATAAAACTACTACTTCATGCAAAGGGACAAATCAAAGTTAAAGTTTCTAGGGCAAGAATCATTTAAAATCTCTTTCTCTCGATTAGAGAAAGCATCAAAGTCTCTCAAAATGGCGTTGCAGCAAGGGGGCCATAATAGCTACAAAATGGCGCAATGGGTGTAATGTCCGGGTAATGGCCGCTTTCTTCTCGTGCACCTGGTTTAAATAGACAACAGTTCAAATCCAGTAGGGTCTTCCATTGGAGGGTTCATAGGTTAGCTTCAAATTGTCCAATCAAAAACGACAGTTCTCAAGCTTTTACTTAAGCATACATTATCCTTGGAGACGAGTACGCAAGTTGCAACATTTTATACCAATTAACTCACTTTCAGAGCTTCCATTGTCCGCACCTGCAGATTGACCTTGGAGTGAGGAGAGAAATATGCCAGGCTGGCACGAAACCTTAAGATAAGCATGTGAACGATCTCAGTGGAAAAGTACAGCTTCAAGCAAAAATACACGTTTATTAGCACATTGGAAAAATACGAGCATCCAAACCGTGAGACCAGGCAACTAGGCCAAAGCCTCCACTAAAGTAATGCTAAGCTAAAACATTTCAAGCAAGCAAATCGTAGCACACGTTTATGATTATGTCGGATTAGTGCAATTCTAATACACCACGTTATATAAAGCACGCTTATAAATGTTGGCAAACTACTCTGAGGGCACATTTTGTCCCCGTACAATCTTTATTAGTTCGGTTAAAGTCATGCATGATTATTTCACACTACGTTTACGCGTTAATAAATGTAAAACCTTCATTTTCTGCTTCATCAATCCCTCCTCTGATGACTACTTGTCATCACACCAAATCATGCCCACAAATTTTATTCCATTAAAATTCTGTCAGTTCTCTTTTCCTTTTAATTCCCCTTGTTTTCGCTTTATATTCTTCTGCCATTCTTTTCATAATTTTCTCTTCCTTTCTTCTTCTAATTCTTTCCATAATCATTATTATTCCCATTTTTATTCCCCAAATTCCAAATATGCAAATCAGTACTATTAAAATTCCCTGTATTATTTTTAGCAATATTCCATTCCAAATTCCACCAAGCCAATTTCCCACTGAAGCAAGTCCTTTTCCAACCTTCTCCCACACTCCTGGTTCTTTCAATTCCTTCAAATCTGCACTCTCTTTTGTTAGATTAGCAAGCATAGTTTTAATTTTCACACTGTTGTCGGGAATATACGTACAACAGTGTCGTGCACCAAGCATTTTGCAAACGCCGCCATCCTTTGCTAAAAGAATGTCTAAGGCAAGCCTATTTTGAAGAGTCATAGCTCTTTCCGCTGCAAGTTCAGCATCTATCAGGATTATAGCACCTGAAAACTTTGTCAACATGTTATCCACTATAGTAGACAACTTTCGTATTTTGATGGAATTCAACACAACTCCCAATGAAGGAATCATGGCTCCAAATATATCTCCTACCACAGCAGCTGCGGTCTCTCTTTTCTGGATACGATGGGATCCAGATGTCTTTTGAATCATCGATAGGTCATCCAGTTGATAAACCTTTGGGAACACTATACCCAAATAACATCTCCCCCACCATCCCTTTGGAAGACGATAATAGGCATTATACCCACAAATGTAATATACACCTGGTATGACAGGGTCAAGTCCGTTCATCATGAATGTCCATTTGGCCTTAAAGATAAACGTATGTTTACACTCACTCGCTCCTACAAAAATGTTGTCATAATAAGATTCACCTCGATATATACAAAATTTCCCTACATGCCAAGCATCTAAAGCTATTCTCCCTTGTGTCTTTATTGCGGCAAAATCATAATTATCTACTGAAGTCCTCTTATGTAGCTCTTTTTCTAATTTCGCATTCATTTGTGCTCTTCTATCATCTGTGCGATCTAAAAAGCTTATTTCTACTGCAGAGAGCGAGCAGGTAAGATTTTCCCTATGAGCGTGAGCCGTTTCAAAAGGTTGCATTGGCTCGAAAAATTCCCTCATTATTTTAGCATCCCAGTCTTTAGCAATCTGGCTTAGCTGTGCTATTATAGGAACATATGCAAAGGTAACATCATAATTCGAGTAAAAATACTGTATGTTAGTTTGACCATAAAATTTAGACATTACTATACTACATGTAATCCCGTATGTAAGAGGCATGTGGTGATAAGTCACCCCTTCCTTTACGGATGTCGGTATCTGTGTACACACATAACAATCTTTCGCATCCATAGTCTCAACATATTCTGTTAGCAAGCGATAGAAAACATTATATGAAAGCTCTTTCTTATCATGCAAGTGTCTCTCATCTAATTCTAGTCTTTTCAGTGCAGTTAGTTCAGTGACAGTAACAGGAGCAAAAGTAGAAGCGTCAATTTTCTCATTTTCACCCTTACCATGCATTCCAAGTACGATTGCCATTATTATTAGTACACATGCAATTACCAAGCCTATACACACATATTTACAATATCTCTTTCTACTGTTTTGCGTCATGATCTGTATAGAATCAGAGAGCTAGAAGCACCTGTAAAAGAAACTATTTAGCAATTCAGTTACAAAGCTGAGCGAGCGCAATGTTCACACCGTCTTCTTCAAGAGGCCAGTCACTTATCGGTTAGCAGCATTTGTCTCAATTCGGCAATAACTCAGTCTTTTATCAGTTCAACAAGTGTCTCATCCGGTTTAGCAATGTCTTAACTGGTTGTTTGTATCACGTTGGATTGTAGCAAGCAATATCATTTATTACCCTTTCAATCGACAGAGTCCATAAAACTTTTCTTTTCTATTGGTATCTCCTCTTCTTCGTTCTCGAGGCTAAGAGATACAAACTCGTCAGTCCAATCGTCATTGGCTACATATGCCCATTCTGGACCGGAATATCTCCTGTTCGGTATCCTTTTCCTTTTCAATTTTGCTTCTCTTTTCGATTCTGCTTCGCTGGTACTTTCCACTTTTGTCAAGTCTTTTTCTTCACTCGGGGATGGTATCACGACAGTCACTTCTTTTCTTTTCTCTTTCACTTTTGGCCTTTCTCCGTCGTTCAAACCTTCTTCAGTCCTTTGTTTTATTGGTGATATGCTTAGTCTCCTCTTTGCACCGTGTCCATTCGATGGACTTGCGACCTTTTCTGTGGAAGCTTGAACTTTTTCGTTCTGTTCTGCCTTGTCCCCTCCTTCTGGGGAATCAATCACGTTCTCTTTTTCTTTTTCTGTATCGTCTGCTTCTGGGAAAGCCCTCCTCTGATCAGGCTCTCCTGCTTTTTCACCTTTTTCGAGCCCTTCGTCACCGTTACTTTCTTCAGGCTCTTTATCACTTTCAGCTGCTTCAGGTTCCTTGTCACCTTCAGCTGCTTCAGGCTCTTTGCTACCCTCAGCTGCTTCAGGATCTTTGTCACCTTCAGCTGCTTCGTCACTGTCTGAACTTTCTCCTTGGTCTTCCCCAAGTGAGTCTGCTTCGTCCCCAGAGAATATTTCTCTCTCTTCCGTTCCTGCCTGTTCGCTTTCAGTTCGGTTTTGCTCTGTCTCAGCACTCAGCACCGTTTTATCAGGCACTGGCAGTTTCAGCGCTTCAACTTCCTCATCTGTGGGACACAACACTTTCTTTGTGTGACTGGCGTGAATCCAGTTGGGAACTCCCGCACACTTCACAGCGGTAGTTGTCGTCAGGATCACTTGGAAAGGGCCTTTCCAACGGGGTTCCAAACACGACTTTCTCACGTGCTTCTTTACCACGACCCAGTCACCTGCTTTCAGTGCGTGTCCTGGACCTTGGATCGGTGGCAAGGTGGTCGCTTCCACCTGGTGAGAGAAAGAGCGAACCACGTCAGCCAGACCCTTGCAGTAGTCTAACACCATATCATCTGTAATATTCAAAAGCGCGTTTGCGGGAACTGCAGGAAGTCTCATACCCCTGCCCATGAGAATTTCGTGCGGAGACAATCCAGTCTTTCTATCAGGGGTGTTTCTCATTGACATTAGCACCAAGGGCAATGCGTCAGGCCATTTCAAATTTGTCGATGCACATATTTTCGCCATTCTTGATTTCAGTGTACCATTCATTTGCTCCACCAGTCCTGATGCTTCAGGGCGATAGCTACAATGCAGTTTTTGCTCAATGTTCAGCGCTTCGCAAAGTAACTTTATCACCTCGTTATTGAAGTGACTTCCCCTATCTGATTCTAAAGAGATCGGGAATCCGAAACGTGGTATTAACTCCCTCAACAATAGCTTTCCAACTGTAAGGCTGTCATTTCTACGTGTGGGGTATGCCTCAATCCAGTGACTAAAAATGCACACGATCACCAACACATACTTCAGACCTCCATGCACGGGCATCTCAATGAAATCTATCTGCATTCGACTAAACGGGCCACTGGCCCTGCCAATGTGGCTCGCGTTCACAACCGTTCCCTTTCCTGGGTTCATCTGCTGGCAAGTGACACATCGATGGCAAACTGTTTCTGCAGCTTGACGAAATCTGGGGTTAAACCAATCAGTTTTGAACAATCTTATCATGGCATCTCTCCCTAGGTGAGCTTGCCCATGATAGAACCGCGCAAGCTGTGATAAGAGACTATTTGGCAAAACAAATGTTCCCTCATTTGAAACCCATAACTCATCTGGTCTCTTTATACATTGTGATTTAATCCAGGACTCTCTTTCATCCTCCCTGACGTTATTCTGTAATGCTTTTAATTCATCTATTGTATCTACGACCTTCAAGGCAAATGCTTCAGCTGGTTCGAGTTCTGGTTCACTTATCGAATTCCATTCATCTCTGAGTAATATACAGTTCAAGGCACAAAATCTTGCAACTTGATCCGCATATGCATTTCCCAGAGAAACATAGTCCTGTCCTTTTGTATGAGCACTACACTTTACCACTGCAACTTCGGCTGGCATTTGAATGGCGTGTAACAATTCCCTTATCCTTTCTCCATTTTTCACTGGGGATCCTGAAGAAGTCAGGAAACCTCTCTGTGACCATAGTTGTCCAAAGTCATGCACAATCCCAAACCCATACTGACTATCAGTGTAAATGGTGACTTTCATCAGTGCAGACAGTTGACATGCTCTTGTAAGGGCTACAAGTTCTGCTACTTGTGCAGAATAGACTCCTTGAAGCCAACCCGCTTCCAAGACACCTGTTACAGTACATACAGCATATCCTGCTTTCAAAATTCCCATCCCATCTCTTAGACATGAACCATCAACGAAAACAATTTGGTAATTTTCATCAAGCTTAGTATCCTTAATGTCAGGTCGAGGTTTTGTGCAAAATTCAGTCACCTGAAGGCAGTCATGCTCGACGTCTTCAGCGTTCTCAACTTCAGCATTTTCACCAGGAAGCAAAGTTGCTGGATTCATCGTAGTGCACCTTTTCAGCTACACATTCGGTGAGCCCAGAATTACCGTTTCATACCTTGTGAGCCTTGCTCCAGTCATGTGTTGCGTTCGGGAGCGGGTCAAAAGTATCTCAACTGAGTGAGGGACCATGACTGTTACTGGGTGTCCCATCACTATTCCTTCACTCTGAGTGAGGCTGATACCAACTGCTGCTACGGCGCGCAAACACCCTGGAGGTGCTGCTGCAACCGGATCCAAAGTAGCTGAAAAATACGCTACTGGTCTGTTTGTGCCACCATGGGCTTGAGTCAAGACAGACAAAGAACATGCATCACGTTCATGACAAAACAATGTGAAAGGCTTTATGTAGTCAGGCATACCTAAAGCTGGAGCCCTGCACATGCATTCTTTCAACTCAATGAAAGCATCCATCTCATCCCCTTTCAGCTCAATTTGATCCAAGGCATCCTTCTGGGTCAATTTCAGTAAAGGCTTTGCTAGAGTCGAGAAGTTGGGAATCCACTGGCGACAGTAGCCCACCATTCCCAAAAACTTCCTCACCTCCCTCCTTGTCTTTGGTGGACTCATTTGAAGTACACTCGTTATTCTTTCGTTCATTATTCTCCGTGACCCTTTCTCTATTTGGTGACCCAAGTATTTCACTTTCTTCTGACAGAACTGCAATTTGGAAGGAGACACCTTATGTCCATTCCTTCCCAAATGGTTCAACAGAGCAATGGTATCGGCTGCGCAGCCACTTTCTGTCTTCGATGCAATCAATAAGTCATCGATGTACTGTACTAGGGTTGACTCGAATGGCAATTCTAATGCTTCCAAGTCTTTCTTTAGAATCTGATTGAATATTGACGGTGACTCAGAAAACCCTTGAGGGATTCGACACCAACTGTACACTCTGTCTAAGAATTTGAAACAAAAGAGAAATTGGCTGTCCTCATGAAGAGGCACCGAAAAGAATGCTTGTGACAAGTCGATGACTGAGAACCACTCGGCATCGCAAGGGACTTGAAACATTATCACAGCTGGATTTGGTACGACAGGGCAACACTTGACTATGATGTCATTTATTTTCCTCAAGTCCTGCACGAGTCGGACCTTTCCACTCGGCTTTATTAGTCCCATGATTGGTGAATTACATGGACTGCTTAACACTTCTTTCAGTACTCCCTGCTTTACGAATTCGTCAATAAGTTGGGCAACTTTCATGAGGGTGTCTTGTGCTATGTGGTATTGTGGGGTCTGGGGAAAGATCGCATTGGGTTTTACAGTCACTTTCACTGGTTCCACTCCTTTCATCAATCCCACCTCTTTCCCTGTCATATCCCACACTTCCTTTCCGACTGTTTCCCGTAATTCGGCTGGAATATCTTCTTCAGTTATCATCGGGAAAAGGCAAATCAGAGGATACTCTTCATCGACAGTTTCCATCTCATCCCCCTCTACACTGTCCTCTTCTTCCCCATCACTGCTCGTCTGAATTTTAATTCCCTCGTTCGAACACATAATCGAACAACCCAATTTGCACAACAAGTCTCTCCCTAACAGTGCTATCGGGCTTGAGTCACATACCACAAATTTGTGTAACCCTTGATAGTTGCCAATGCTGACTGGTACCGGATCTGTTATTGGGTTTGTCAGGTGCCTGTTTGCCACTCCCACCACTTGAACTGTACTCCCTGAGAGTGGCAAATTTGGTACTTCAATGCTCTTAACAGTTGAACGTGTTGCTCCTGTGTCAACCAGGAATGAGACACGATGACCCATTACTCTTCCCTCCACGTACGGACCCTTTTGATCAACTTCCAAGGATGCTGCAAGCACACAATCTCCTTCTTCTCCTGAACTTTCACTCTCCCATACATTGTTTATTCCACTCTCACTGTGTAATGGGAACTGTTGTACGGTGCCATTTGTATTCATTACCTGACCCGAGACCTGTGGAGGAACCATCACTTGCTGCTGACTCATTGGTGCCAAGGGTATTTGCATTTGCTGATTAGGTACCATGGGTAACTGCTGTTGCATTGGCTGCATTTGCGTCATCTGCATACGGGGCATCTGCATCTGCTGCGGCTGCATAGGTTGTAATCCCTGCAATTGATTTACGGTCTGAAAATTTGGGTTTGGACCTCTCATTTTCGGTCCCCTCATTGTCTGAAATGCATTGACATCATTGTTTTGCTGACAAACACCTGCACCTGCACCTTCCTGCACCACCATCGGGCACTCGCGTTTCCAATGACCGACAATTCCGCACACGTGACACGGCATCACCTTCTTCATTGCCTGCACACCATTCACAACGGTGTTCAAATCCGGACCATTATTCACAAAACCTCCTCTGCCTCTGCCTCTCGCCTGTGGCTGAAACGCCATATTTCCCTGCAACTGCGGCTGCGGTTGCGGTAACTGTTGTTGGAACCCTTGCAACCCTTGCAAACCTTGCAGACCTGTCTGAGCTGCCTTAAGCTGCATCATCATCACCTTCTCTTTCAACTTTTTCTGTTTCACTTCAATTTCGTCGCTACAGTATTTCGCATAATTCAACACCTCATCAATCGGTTTCGACTGCCAACAAATCAAATGCGACTTTATCATCTGACTTATATCTGGTCTCAGCCCTTCCACAAATCTAAACACAAAATGAAGCATGTCCTTCGCCTCTATTGTTTCCGTGCCGCTGTAGTTCTTAAACGCCTTCAACAACCTCTCATAGTAACTATGAATCGACTCTTTAGCCTCTTGGGCAGTTCGATCGATCTTCTGCCAATCCACATTTTTCGCGGCAACCTTCGTCTTCAAATGCTGAATCACCTTATAGTACAAGCTCATCACCGTAGGTGATGGTGCACCCGTCTCCCTGTCTCTTTCTGGCTCACTTGTCAGCCAACCTACAGCTCTTTTGCAATCCTCCCACAAATCTGCCGGAACCACAATCTCAAAGAGGGTGTTCAGGTCTTCCCAGAGACATTTTGCAAGCTTCACAAACCTGTCAGTCTGCTGATACCATTCAATGGGTTTCTCTCTCAGTTTGGGAAAATCATCCGTAAAAGACTGAATGTCGCTTCTGTGCCATGGTACATGTATTCATTTTCCCCCTGCTGTCTCCCTCATTGGTAACATAGTTACTGCCTCGCTACTCTGTGGTCTTTTCTCATTGTGCTCTGTAGCACTGTCCCTCCTCTTTTCCTTTCTCTTTACCCACCTGCTTTCCCACTTGTCTAAGCACCTCCACACTTGTGCACTCTGCAGCAATTCTCTAAGGTGTGCCTTCATGCCTGCTGACCTCATGTGTTCAAAATCTGTGGCCCCAAAATCCAACCTGTAGCTTCTGCTCAAGTGTTTTGTCTTGTCTATGTCAACCCCGTTTTTGTCAGCTATTTCCTGCAAGCTTTTATGTACCTTGTTCACTTCCTTCGTAATCTTTGGACATAGATACCTCAACTCTTCTTCCGAGTAGGACTCCAACCTATTCACACCCATAGTCCCTTCCACCAATTCTTGTGCTTCCATGTTCAACCTCATCCTATTCAGATAGTCTTCTCCCTTCCCACTGGCTGAGCTTTGTGTGGAATTCAGACTGTTGAACCACTGTGTCAGCTGTTGCGCATTCAACCCCATAAGTGTAGCATTTACATTGACTGCCATTGATGGTTGCGGCAACTTTTCAGTGTTCGATGTTAGAGGTATTCTCAGTGGGGGGCTCGACCTCACCACTGTCGACTGAGCACATATGGGACTAAACTCCATCAAGGACCCGGATCCATTTGGCTGAGCCGCTATAGGAGTTATCCCTGGAGTGTTTTCTATGCACCTCCTTTCGGTCCCATTCTGCAGCATTGATCCCTGACCGCTCACACCTAAGTTAGGCTGACTGTACAGAGGTACCGGTGGACCTACAGTAATGGGTAGTGATATTGCATCTGGGTTTTGTCCATTTCCCATGTTCTGAGGCATGTTCATTCCCACACCATGGGTCATCATTGCCGGCAGGCCCATCTGACTCCCCGTCATCTGAGCATGTGCGTTTCCCCCCTGCATCTGCTTTTGAGGCATCAAAAACTGGGTTGATTCGGCTTGTGCCAATGTCTGGTTGTGACCATTCTGTACTCCCCTTACGGTTTGTTCTAGAATCATTCCTGCACTGTTGTCACTGCCGTAGTACCCTGGCATCTGCGGCTGATAATTTTCTGCTGGTTTCAACATGGGCACATCTGGATATATTCTCCTAACCTGCGGTATCTGCGGGGTGAACAGCAAACTCGGGTCCTTAGATCCTGATGATGCTCCTGAACTCTGGGTTTCACTGTTCTGTACCGGTGCCGGAGGGGCAGAACTGGTACTTGGACCTTGTCCACTCTCCGCATAAGGTGGTGGACGGTCGTTCAGCAATTGCATTATTAACTCCTCATCCTCTAACTCCTCTTCTCTTCTCAACTTTTCCTCGTCCTCTCTATCCTTGGAACACCTCCTGTTTGTCTTACAGGTAGCTTTCTTACCTGTCTCCTCTTCTTCCTTAGTAATTGCGGGAAACAATTTTATCCCCTGCAATACATCTGACCTCCACACCTTCTGTGCATTATCCCACCTAGCGTCCGCTAGTGTCTTTTCTACCTTCCTTATCCTGGTCTCGAACTTATTTTGCTGCTTTTGTCTAGCCATTAGTTCCCAAATTGCTAGAGCCTCAAACTGAGCTGGCCTTGGAGGTACCTTCATGTCGTACATCGCAAATCTCAAATTCTCTAGGACCCTTAAATTGAATCTCCCGTGGATCGGGAACGCTACGCTCCCATGTTTCTCTGTCAGCTTGTGCCATTGCTTTAGCCAAAGGCACGGAGCTACCCCCTTTTCCTCCATTACAATGTAAGCTGGTGTGCCTTCGGGCGGCGTCTCCTCTCCTACGCTCGCTTTAATGTAAGACTCCCCCTTCATTGCACTCTTTAATGCTTTAAAAAATTTCCTCTTCTCGTCTTTTATTTCACAAAGTTTGTAATCAATAGGTGACTTTAATTCCCGGAATACTCTTCGCTTGCCTTTCCCCTTCCAATCGAGCCCCACAGACTGCGTCCAATCCGTGCGCGACCCTTCTCTGCAACCAACCTATCCCAGCGCGGCTCCTAGTGACGTCACACTCACACACACTGCGGCTGACAAAGCCTCGCGGCTAGTCTTCCTTCACTCAGCTCCTCTCGTAACAACTTCTTGCATGTATCGCGAGCTACCAAAAATATAAAACAGATCTGTCGGTTTACTACAGGAAGGGTAACACAATCGCTTCAGGACCTTAGGGATTTTTCACTAGCCTCGGCAGTTATTCCATCTTTCTCGGTCCCCACGTTCGCAAGCAAATCTGACCCGCAGACTGCTCTCAACTTGTCAGTGATCTATTCTAGTGCACTTAGAATTTTGTCAAAGCCCGAAGTCGAAGTTCCTTTCACTCCCTTAACACACGTACCGACCCGTTGACCACGCCCGATCAACCTACTAAACCGCCCAGACCACAACATAAAACAACATACTCCGGAGTCTCTTGACCTCGCAGGGCCCGTCTCAACAACAACAACCACGTGGACCTTTTTATGCACGAAGCGCCACACGCACATGAAGTTCGACGACTTCCCTACTCTCACACTCGGAGCCGCACCTCCGCTATTTCTATGAAGTTCGACGACTTCTCTACTTCTACACTCGGAGTCGCACCTCCGCTATCCTCTAAAAAGAAAAAAATTCCTCGCAACCTTCTCACACAATCTGCGGCAATAAGCTGTGCAAGCGCAAAACCCTAATTTCTCTCATACCATCACTAGTACCGCCAACGCCGATTCCACACCTCCGTTCTCTCCATTCGCAAGCTCCGAGATCCCGGGAAAGTCGCGGTGGACCTAGCCCATCATCATTTTCTCAATCAGTTTTATCCAAGAAAAACCTAATTCAGCTTCTCGAGAGGGATCTCAAAAGTCAAAACCGTTAATTCAACACCATGTACTTTAAGTGTACGAGGTCCCAAAAGACGAAACCGTCCTCTGCTACCATCTACTGATAGAGCGGTCCGTACTAATAATTTACCTGTATTCGGACGCTCTTTAGGCCGATGAATCTTTTGACTAAGTGGGACTCTCCGTACTCTATATCGGTCAATTTAATCAAATCAATAATCAATAGCGAACATAAGCAATGCCACGATCAACATAACACTTAACAATTAATCCAGAATACATTTTCGGCGAACCCTGACCTTTCAGTCAGGAATAACCACACCAGTTTATTCAAAGTTAGTGAATTTATTTCCCTATATTAACAAAGCTAGCACAATATAGATTTGTCTCAACACCAAATGATAAACGTAAATGAACATTAATAGCTGTCCATAGCGGCGAAACAAGTGCAATCTATGCAGCATTTGGATAACAAGGCATTCAATAATAGCAATGCAAATCACTAATACGATAATCTGTAATGAACTAATTGCATACATTTAGTCAGCATAACAAGGTCTCAAATTGCATCGTGCAACAAAAGGAATCCTCATCTAACCTCAAATTAGCATCGGCATGTAGGACTTCATGCAAAAACAATTTAGCAACATTAATTTGGAAAACTCCTGGCTAGGGATCTTATCAAAAATCAGCAGTTGGTTACCTAAAAGAAACACAATGCAATTTTACAATTTCCTTTCATATTTACCAATTACGATCAGCATACAAGGAAGTCTTCGTCTCGCAGGTACCGTTTCTCGATCAGCATGGGTACCGTTTCGATCAGCATGGGACGGGGCAAAGGGGCAGGGGTGGACGGGGCAATTGCCTCACGGCGGCAAGATAAAAGTACTACTTCATGCAAAGGGACAAATCAAAGTTAAAGTTCCTAGGGCAAGAATCATTTAAAATCTCTTTCTCTCGATTAGAGAAAGCATCAAAGTCTCTCAAAATGGCGTCGCAGCATGGGGGCCATAATAGCTACAAAATGGCGCAATGGGTGTAATGTCCGGGTAATGGCCGCTTTCTTCTCGTGCACCTGGTTTAAATAGACAACAGTTCAAATCCAGTAGGGTCTTCCATTGGAGGGTTCATAGGTTAGCTTCAAATTGTCCAATCAAAAACGACAGTTCTCAAGCTTTTACTTAAGCATACATTATCCTTGGAGACGAGTACGCAAGTTGCAACATTTTATACCAATTAACTCACTTTCAGAGCTTCCATTGTCCGCACCTGCAGATTGACCTTGGAGTGAGGAGAGAAATATGCCAGGCTGGCACGAAACCTTAAGATAAGCATGTGAACGATCTCAGTGGAAAAGTACAGCTTCAAGCAAAAATACACGTTTATTAGCACACTGGAAAAATACGAGCATCCAAACCGTGAGACCAGGCAACTAGGCCAAAGCCTCCACTAAAGTAATGCTAAGCTAAAACATTTCAAGCAAGCAAATCGTAGCACACGTTTATGATTATGTCGGATTAGTGCAATTCTAATACACCACGTTATATAAAGCACGCTTATAAATGTTGGCAAACTACTCTGAGGGCACATTTTGTCCCCGTACAATCTTTATTAGTTCGGTTAAAGTCACGCATGATTATTTCACACTACGTTTACGCGTTAATAAATGTAAAACCTTCATTTTCTGCTTCATCACATTCGACCCTTTTATGAGTTGGACCCTGAGGGACAAATAAGAAATCGAAACCAACGAGCATTGGTGACTGGGTATGATTCTCCTGGTTGATCCCTGTTTTGCAATGGATTTCCACACATAGATTGCAGTTGCTTTCCGCAGCTGACACCTCAGTGTGAAAGGAAAGGGAGCTCCCATAATTACGATGGGGCAGGAACTGCTATAGCTGTCTCCATCGGAATTAAGAGGCCACTCAGAAGGACGGCCTCAGTTCTTATGACCCTCTGATAAAAGTGTCTCATGAGAACTCCTGGTACATACAGAGGTATATTTACTCACCCATCATGCACCTCATACTGCAATCCTTCTAAACAGATCCTTTGAGAAAAACCAACATGTCCAAGCACCGTGCCACATTTACTGAGGCATGTCAAAAGATAGTGGAAGGCCTGGGCTCAGAACTTAACGGGGGCCCTCTGGGTGTTTCTTCCCCAAGGTATTAAATTATGTACTTCAAGGGAAGAGAAAACGCTGTTACTGTCACTATCTAGTGGTTTGTTCACACACGCTGCCTCTTTAGTAATGGAGGTAGCAGGCTTACTTGTACTTATAAAAAGATGAGTAAATGCTGCTTTGTGATGGCTCTACCTTAACTTCAACTACTCCCATCCAGTCCTGAAAGAAAAATATTGTTTCCTGCTATGGAGCTATGGAAGGATGGAAGGATGCAAGCTATCCAATCAGAAGATGGTAATCGTCCAGGGAAGGGGCAAACATAGGAAGGAAAGCCATTGACTAAAAAGCAAACAGACAAAAAAGTCAACCAAAGATAAGCAGTGTTCTGACCCGAAGCCCACTCTGTGTATTGGTATTGTACACAACAGAACTTTTAGCGGTCTGCTGTCGAAGACATCTGTGGGGGACATCAGAAAAGGAAATTTCCATGCACTGTAAATCTAAGAAAAATCTCAGAATAGATTTATATTACATGGGATTCAGCAATCCCTGCACAAACGGCTCTCTAAATTCTTTATGATTGGCTACATGTGAGACACCCAGTCACCGATTCTAAAGAAATGACATCAGAACTTAACTGTAATGAGGTATAACAGTTGAGTTGTGATGCAACAGAGCCAGCAACTGAGGTGAAAGGCAGGTCAGGTCACGAAGCACAGTTAAAGCAGCTGTTTAAAGCAACAAAAACAAAACATTGCTTTTCTTTCTTCTGCTGTATGTGTGTAGCTTACAGTGTCAAGCAGAAAGAACATGTTTATTTTTTGCCCTCCTTAGATAATTATAGATAAGTTAGAATCTTTTCCATCTTTCTACACATTCTGAGCTACTGAAGATTGTTTTTTTATGAACTGACTTGTATTGAACTGTTTCTAATATCTTTTTGCAACAAATATCTAAAAAGTTTTTGATTGTTTAGTTTTGCACTCGAAATTCTATTCTTATTCTTCTTTGGAAACACAATATAACAAATTAATAAAAGCAATCAATAATCAATAAACAATCAATAAGAATCAATAACTGAACACACCATGACCTTTCAGTCATGAATAACCACACCAGTTTCGTTAAGTGTTAAGAGATGTATTCCCTATTCGTTACAACCTAATATCATGTTTATTAGTCTCAATAGCAATAAGCATATCAAAACCACTATCATATGGCTCTCAGAAAAACAACTTAATCCATGCATAGATTATGATCATTAGAATTTAGCACATCATTAATATGAATAAACTTAGCAGAGTCTCATTAGTACATTATTCAACAAAGCAAGAATTCATTCATTTGTCTATTTGCGTCAGATATTAATGAACACCTTAAACTAACCACAAATTAGCATTAGCATGTTGGGCTTCATGCAAAACATTTAGTAAACACGAATTTAGAAAACATCTAAACTAAAGCCTCTATCGAAAGAGCAGTTGGTAACTAGAAAGGAAAGGCAAACAGACAAATTCACAATTTGTATCAGATAGTTACCCATCCAAGGGGTCAGCAAGCAGCGTCAGTCTTCGTCCTCAGGACATCAGGTCATCAGCATCAGGCAGATTTGACGGGACAAAGTCTCAAGACAGCATAGCTAAGAACAGATCACTTCCCTCTTATGGAGGAGAAGATAGAAACAGGCATAGATGGGTAGAGGATGGTTTAGAAGAGGCAAACCAGCAAAAGTCTCTTGGAAAAGTCGAATGGCAAAAGTCACAGCGAATAATGGGCTAATTTCTCCTTGTGTCACGCAGTTAAATCAAAACTGTCTAACTATTCCCTAATTCCTCATTGGATAACTTTTGGTGCATTGGTATCTCCATCCAATCGCAAGGTAAGTCCCTTACTAGAATTTTCCTCAATTTGCAGTTCTCATGTCACTCATTGGTCCAGGTTATTGACGTCTCCACCGTTTGGAAAGTCAGGTAGGAAAAAGTTACACTTCGCGCTCCTGTCAGTGACTTCATTGTCTTCTCCCTGGGAAACTAACCTTGTATTTGTTACGAATTACACTGTTGCATCCAGCAAGAACATGCCTTGAGCAAGTCGGTTCTCATGAGAAAGAATTTACTACGGTTACACACACATGGCTTCTGGAAAAGTACAGCTTCGTGTCCTTCAGCAAAACAGCACATTACACGTTGGAAAAAGCAATTCGAATATGAGGCCAGGCAGCTAGGCCCAAGCTCTTATTAACTTAAACCCATTTTAATTAATAAAGCAAACTCTTAACATATAACCTAAAGTATATATATTAGTACAAATTTCAAACATTAGTGCATAACATTTCATCATTAATAATCATTTTCATTAGTCTGCGTGTACATTGGTAGCCACTCCCCGTGGGCACATTTTAGATGCGTGCATTATTTCATTAAGTTAGCACATTTCTATGCGGCTTTATCACACATTATATTTCAAGCTTCGTATTAATATTGCTTTTAAAACTACACACTCCAACAATCTCTCTTTCATATGGAAGAGCTACACACCATGTTTTTAAGTGGTTTGTTAGTGTAACCATGTATTGTATAGGTTAAAGGACCCCCTGTTGTCTATTATAAGAATATTGCAAGTTACCTCAGAGTTCTATAACCTATCAAGGAAATTGTTTTTTCATTCTTCTGTACGGTTATGGTACTCCTCAGTGAATTGCAATATCCTTATAATGAACAGCAGGGGCTACTTTGTCCCTTATATAATTATAACCCTTGGCAAAATGCATTTACAAAGTGGAAAGCATGCAGTACATATTATGATATCTCGTTTGCATTAATGGATAACAATGCATAATGTGTGTGATTTGCATTAAACAATTATGATATTTATGTGTATTTTTTGTCAATATAAATGTACTTTTCGATGTGGATGGTGCCACATGTTTAACAGGAGTAAGTCTGAGGGCACCAAGAACCAAGAACACTTGGCGTTGTCCATGATAAGCAGTAGGCATGTTAGACGTTTTTTGCAGGGCCCTAGTCAAAAATGTCATGTGGTGCCCCATAGAAGGAGCACCTGTTTCTGTTTGAAAACATGTCTTCCAGGGAAAAGGTAAAAAGTCAGTTCCAGCATCTGGCACCTTCTTGTGGTATTACTTAAATTTGATACTGTGCCATTAATAAACATGGCAGGTTTGCTTAACAATTCATAGACAAATGCTGGTGAAGGAGTGTGGTATCTTGAAGCACAAGTCTTAGGGAAATTATGCCACTTATGCCCCCTCCTTTTGATGGCCCTGATAAGGAGTAGTCAATTCTGGCAGCAGCTAATCGCAAGCTCTGTGCAGCTGAAAGAGCTAGACTGGCTGTTAAGGTGCCACAACTTTATGGGGGAGGAAATAAATGTGGGGTACAGGACCCTCTTTTCTCATCTCCAGGTCTTCAACTGGAGCTCTGGGATATCTGGGCACCAGTCACACCATCTTTAGTACCTGCTTTTATTTTCACCTTTAGAGGAGGAAGGCAATTGGAATGGAAGTCTCTCTGTAATCAAGGGAGAGGGATTTCTAATCAAATGTTGCTTTCTCTCCCGTGCAGTACATGCACATAAATAATTTAAGATGCTGGTAGAGCTGCGGATGGGTTTCTGACATGTACACAGCTGCCACGTTTTCAGACTCTTGTGTGAGATTTCCATGTTTTGCAAGACTTTCAAATACCAGACCAGTGACACTTCGAGTGATTCTGTCCCACAAGTAGTTATGCCCATGTAATGAGAACATCTTCAGAAAAGATAGAGGGAGCTGTGTCGCTATGCTTCTTAAACATGAATGTGGGGGGGCATGCTCTGGCAACGAGCGCGAATGGTGCTTGCTGAACGAGCTCCACACGCCTGAGAACTAAGAGGGGATGGCGGCGATACTGAGGACGTGGGGAAGACCCCCATTTTTTCCCCCATGTACCATCAAGTCGGCAGAGGTTTTCCGGCTGCTCGTCCGAGTTGGATAGGCACCCGGCAGGGTTAGGAGCTCCCAAAGAAGGCCGCTCCCGCCCTCAGGCCAAGCAGCCCGCGGGCTCCCTTTGTCACCACCCGAGGAGGCTTGCGGCGGCCTACATTGTCACCGGCTGTTGCGAGACTGCCGGGACCTGTGGACTGCTGTCCCCTACCCCATTGGGCAAGACATAAGGAGGATCGGGGTGTGAGGGGAGGGTGTCCTGCTGCCCACCGCCCCTCTCTGCATGCGACACTGGCTCCATCACGCTTGCAGCAGTATGACTGGACTGAGGAGAGACAGCCGCTCACTGCATACCGCCTACGCCCCAAACAGTGAGTGGGCTACGGAGGCCTTGTTGGACTGTGCCATCAAACGGGGCTCCACGCACCTAGCACTACTGGTGTCGGCGGCCTCCTGGGCGCCTCACCTGCTGCTTGTACTAGCAGTTTGTATGCGGCTGGTGACCCCCACCATTGTGCTTTCCCCTTCCTTGACTGAGAGGGGGGCCCTGTACCCTACATGCCCTGAGAAGGCCCCTCTAGGACAGAGCAGGGGGTCTTGCGGAACGCTGTGGAGAACCTACCTCAGAGGGACCATCCTGTTGCACATGGGCAGACCGCCGTGCGGGTGGTCCGGTGACTTGCCATTCCCTACTGGCCATCTCTGTGGCCCTCCTCCAAAATCCCCATAATGCCAGCACTCCAGGGACACTAGAGAGCCTGGAGGAGGAGGGATGAGTATGGTGGCATCTCATCTGTACTCTGGCCCTGTTTCCTACACCGAGGGGAAGGTATTGGGCCATCCGCTTTCTCCCACCTAGGTATCCCAGAACGCCCCTTAATGACTGAGGGCACACCCCTCCTTTTCCTCTGCTGATCTTCATTGATGACCTGGGGGAGTGTCACCACGAGCCGGATGCCACAACCCATGGGAAGCCTCTGCCCATCCAAGAATCTGGAACACAGCCTACCACATCGGATGTCCTCAAGGGACAATATCCACTTACTTGCTTGCATCCTATTAGGCCCGGGACCTCACCACAAGGATGACTGCTCCACTTGGCTGCGCCTCTGAAGCAAGGCTGACCCACCACTGCTCCCCCAGTGCCATGAGAGGAGCTGGGCAGCTCAGTCTGTCGTCGAACGCCGGCACATCTGGACATTGGGAGCCCCTAAGCTCCTGCACAGATTGCGGGGCCTTGCGACTACCGTACTGTCCACCAACATTTAACGCATATTCTCTACTGCTCAACAGGAGGTGGGTAATCCACTGACCACGGGCATCCCCTAATCAGCCCTCAGTCCCTCCTTTATTGGGGACAGGAACTTGACCTTATTATGCCCACAGATAAACCCAATGGTAAACCGGCTTGCCAACTATTATTCTCCAAAGTGCTAGCCCATCACAAACCCGGGTCCTTGTTGCAACCAATATCAGTGCCTAAAGTCCCGGCCACCCACACTGCAGCCCAGCCAGACCCAACGATGGAGCATATCCTGCAGGAAGTAATAGCAGTGGGCCAACACTTGGGAGGCATGGACAGCAAGATCTCAGAGCTGGCAGCAGATTCTCGCTCTATCCATGCTGACATTGCTGGCTTTCATGACAAACTAACTGGCCTGGACCACCGCATCTCCCTAGTACAGGACAAGCTCAATGCGCCATCACCCGTTGACAAAGAACTGCAATACCTTAGGGATAAACTGATGGACCTTGAGGACAGAAGCCGAAGGGATAATGTGCATTTTTTGGATTTCCTGAATGGGCCGAGGGCGAAGATGTTAAGGCCTTTCTCAGAGAAGTCCTCCCAACTCTTACAGGCCTCATGTTCTCCTCCCCACTGGAACTTCAACGGGCGCATAGGATGGGGCACCCTCGTCAAGATCTTCATGGAAGGCCACACCCATCATAGCATACTTCCTCAGACATGAGCAGGTGCAGCAATTGCTGGCGGCAGCCAGCTCTTATAGTCCTTATGACTATGAGGGCCATACACTGCGGATAGCTCATGATTTTTCACGGGACATGAATGAGAAATGGAAAGCCTTCCAGTCCCTGCACACACAGCTCCAACAGTTAGACATCAAGTTATGTCTCTTTGAGCTGGCCTGGATGCGGATAACCAAGGATGGCCGATCCCAAGATTTTCTCACTCCTCTGGAACTCCGCCGCTTCTTGGATCACCTTCTCGCCCAGCTGATGGACCACTCTTCCCAGGATGCCTGGGCTGACCAATTGCTACATGGGGCACTCTCCGCTACCTCTGCCCATAATAGCCGATTGCACACTGGTGAACACCAGAAGCGAGACAGACTTCTGGATAGACTGCATGGAATCCAAGAAGGCAGGGAGACAGCTCTGCAGGCAGTGGTGACACTCACACAGGAACAGGGCAGAGACAAGTCCATATCCCAGGTGAAACCTTCTTACAGAGGACTGAACTGGCTCCCTTGCCTGCATGGCCATGTCTGCCTCGCTAGATCTGACTTTGGTGGTCCACTCCGATGATGTGCCTGGTAGACGGCTGAGTATAGCACTGCTGTGCGCACTGTGCTGGTGTCTGTCCACCTTCAACCATTAGGTTACCCAGGAGCCTGCCCCAAAGGGGACACGCTGGGGACCCCTAGATGATTCTTCTTGCCCTCCGCACGAGGTCTGGGCTTGCCAGCACTTGTTGGGTTGTTGGTCCCCATGTCCACATCTCGCCCCTGACCCCCATATTGCCACACTACCACCTGAAATTTGCATGTCATTCTATGCGTTTGATTGTTACACTGTTTTGTTTGATTGCGTCTGTTTCACCGTTGATGTATTCTTATAGTGCTGCAGTGTGCAGTGCTGTGTTGGTCTGCCACACTATGCCTGGGCTTCCTGAGGGTCCGCATGACCAATGTTTGCCCTATATACACCTGCTACACACCCACTATGACTCTGCCATGTATTCTGCCACCGTCCCTCTTGATACATACTTCAGCTGCCCACACAAGGCCTAGGGGCAACAACCGTATTCGCTGCCATCCCTGCTCACCCTGCAATCCCCCCCTCCTCCTGGTTGCACCTCACCCCCCCCCACACCCTCCACTTGACACTCCCTTCTCATCCTCTCCTATAGCCTGGGAACCCTGGCCCACGTCACTGCATCCCCCGAGCATGCTTGGTCTCCACTGTTTCCACCTCGATATGCTCCCTGACACCCGGGGCCCAAGTCACCCCCTGCAGTATTCCATACCCCTGCCACACTACCACTATGGTTTCATATTCATGTTTTCCTTCCACTGGCTGTCCCTTCCTCACCAAGTGTGGGGTCCTCCGGTGTGCGAGAAGCGCAAACTTAGACCAGCCGCTAGCAGTTTCTGGCCCATGCCAGGGTTTCCCTTGCCTCAGAGTCTCTCTTTTGCTCTCCCTCCCCTATCTGTGTCCTCTTCCTCTTTCTCCCATTCTTCCTGCTACCTCCCTCCTCTCCTCCCTCCATCTGTCCTCGTTTGAAGCTACACATATGCATCAGTAGGCACATGCACCCACATTTGTTTTGTGACCGAGGGTCCCCTCCTCAAAGCCCTTGCCCGTCTACCTCTCCCTCCTTCCATTTCCTCTCTCCTACCTAGCCCCTTGGGGTCCTCCACCACCCCTTTGCAGCATGCCTATCTCATCACCCTTGTGATGTCTCATCTAGGTACTACAACTCTGTCCACATTGTCCATGATCTCCTGGAATGTTAATGGCCTCACACATTACATTAAACAGGGAAAAGATCCTGGCCTATCTTCAATTCCAGAGGATGGATGTTGCTCTCTTACAGTAAACCTACCTTTGATATACTGAATCTGAGAAACTGCGACGCGATTGGGTGGCACCCAGCAGTTGTCCAGTAACTCAGACTCTGGACTCTGGTCAGTCCTGGAAATGCAGGGTCGCATTCCTAATAAGTCGATTGTTGCCCCTTTCTATCCTTAAAACGTGGACGGACCCAGACAGCTGTTATATACTCGCTAAAGTCAAGATCAGTGACCAGGTTTTGTGCCTAGGTTGCGTTTATGTACTGGTGGGAAATAAGCGCTCCTTCTTTCTCCAGTCCCACCCCCTCCTCACCGAAATTGAGACCACACATTTTCTCCTAGGCGGTGATTGGAACCTGGCTTCAGACCCGGTTCTTGACCGTACTGTCTCCTTGGATCGCTGTACGCAGCCGATAAAGCCCTGATGGCTGACGTCCTGTCGGACAACAGCTTGACGGACCACTGACGCCTCACCCACCCTACAGATCGGGAATACACTTTATATGACACTGGTATATGAGACCCACTCCCAGTTCACTATTTCCTGATATCCCATAGGACAGTGGCCTTCGTCCGGGACTCTTGTATCTTAGTGGCCGCTCTCTCAGATCACTCCCCCATCCTCCTCGCCCTATCCTTGGGGCTTCGACGCCCAGGGCGGAAACCTTGGCGATTACAGAGCTCCTGCTAACGCGCCCGCAAGGAAAAGCATAACTGTGATCCCACGTTACTACTTACCCAGACGACAATAAAGGCTCAGTCTCCTCGGGCAGAGTCTTATGGGCTGCGGCCAAGACCACAATCCGGGGCCAGCTAATGCAGGACACAGCAATTGCTAATGCCCAAAGGTGTACCAAAGAGGCAGCCCTGGAGAGTGCGAAATCAACCCTCACGCGTCTATACTCCACCGTCTCGCCTTGAAAGGGCTAAGATGGATCTCAATGCCCTCTTTACAGCTCAGGCAGAGTACACCCTCCAAAGAATGAAGAGTCGCCACTATGAACATGGGGAGAAGGTGGGCTGCCTTCTGGCTGCCCAATTGAGACAGCAATAGGCAGCTCTAGCATACCGGCCATTCAGTCTTCGACTGGGGACACCCTTACGTGACCCCAGGATATCAACAACAAATTTGTGACCTTTTATAGGTCCCTTTATACTTCTGAAACTACGGAAGACCCCGCTCGCCTATCAGCTTTCCTCTCAGACATTCCTCTGCCCCGACTTAATGCGGACGGCAGGAGTCTGCTGGACGGTGAAATCAGTAAGGATGAGATCGGCCAAGTTATCTCCAAACTCTTCTACTATAAGGCACCGGGAGAAGACGGATTCCCAGACGAATTTTACAAGTGGGGGGGGGGAAAAGGTTGTTCCTCCCTGCACAAGGCTTTCCGGGACGAGGCGACTACTGGCAGCTTAGACTCCATCTCTAATAAGGCAACCATTACCGTACTCCCCAAACAGGGATAGGACCCTCTGCTCTGCAGCAGTTACCGGCCCATATCTTTCCTGAACGGAGATATTAAAATCCTGACCACAATACTGGCGACCCACCTATGCAAGGTCATTCCATCCCTTATATATCACATGCAGATTTGTGTCCTAACGATCATCTCGAAACCATCTTCGCAACTTAGCGCATACTCTGTGGTCGGCACAGGATTTACAGGACGAGGCCCTGGCTTTATCCCTGGACGCTGAGAAAGCGTTTAACAGGATCGAGTGGTGGTACCACTTCGAGGTCCTGCGTCATTTTGATTTAGGTGATGGCTTCATAACCAAGGTCTGCTGGCTCTACGATTCCCTCAAGGCACATTTAACTGTGGTGACTTTGTGTCGGACCCTTGTCCCATCGAACGCGGGACACAACGAGGTTGCTCATTATTGCCGTTCCTGTTCCTGTTAGCTATGTAACTGCTAGCCACTGCTATCCCCAGTACCGCGACATTATCGAGGGTCCCACTTCCGAGTGGCACTTCTACCATCTACCTATATGCGGATGACATCCTACTCACACTCACGGACCTCCCACACTCCATCCCAAGCCTGCGAGGTGTCCTCGACGCCTTGGCTGCCCTCTCCACCTATAGGTAAACTGGGATAAAAGTGAGGCACTGCCTCTGTCTTGTACTACCATAAACGACGGCCATAGCGGTCCTGCTGGTTCGGTGGATGTCCTCCTGCCTTAAGTATCTGGGGCTATAGATCAACAGAGGACTGGACTGCATGAGTGAGGATAACTTCAACCCACTGCTCACGCACACCAAACTGCATTTCTCCAAACTGTCCCAACTGGGCATCTCCCTCTTGGGGAGAGTACAGGTGGTCACATGGTGATACTGCCCTGTTTTATGTATGTCTTAAGTATGCTTCCCATGCTGGTTTCCCTTTCTGTTTTATGCTACATTGACAGGGGGATCCCTTTCTTTGTTTGGGGATCCTCCTGACCCCATCTGACCACAGCCAAACTGCTGGCCCACCGTTCTTGTGGTGGCCTGCCTTCAGTAGAAACATATACATTATTGTTACACCTTTCACAGCTCGCGTATATGCTCCCTGGAACGAGTGACCCACTGCAATGGGCCAGAACGGAACGGACCTTACTACACTATCGTCAGGGATCAACCCCACTCTATGGGGACGGGAAAACTGGTAAACAACCTGTCAATCCTATGGTACAAGCAATGGTGAAATCCTGGAGGCGTGCCCACACTATGCTTGGAGTGCACGCCCATCATCACGACTACAGCCCCCCAGGGGGTAACACCAAGCTACAGGTTGGGGGGCGATGCTAGACTGGAGGATTTAGCGAGCAGCAGGCATCACCCACCTAGGCCAGGTGATAGCCGACGGTGACTTGAAACCCTTTGCCACGCTCCACAAAGAATATAATTACCCCTCGCAACAAGCATGGAGATATGCCCAGCTACCGCACTGCCTTATCTGCAGGTTAGGGCTCCATTCTTGGTCCCTACAGTCCTCACTGATAGTCTCCTATTCATTGTTACACTTATATTCTCTTTGCCCATGTGGTATGCTGTATCCCCCTTCCCTTCTTCTTGTGATTTTCTCTAACACAAGAATTGCAAAACAAACAAAAAAATATTAATGTGAATGGATGGTTATTTTCCTACATAACCTGAAGAGACGTTTTCATTTAAATGATGCACCGCAATACATATAAATAAAGTGCAGTTGGATGTAACGTTTTTAAGCAAGCTATATTTAATCATTGTTTTAAAAGTATGTTTATGTTGTAATGTTTTAGAAGTATTATTCTATAAAATCATTTTGTATTTCATCATAAGCAGTATATAGAATTAATTTAAACTGAAAGTATATTCACGTTTCGTTAGCTTGGCTGGAGTAAAGGCCACATTTTTTCTGTGTCTAAACTTTAACGTGAAGCTTGCTGTTGCATGTTTTTCTACAAGCTGCAGATGTTAGGATCTGAGACCGAATTAATGAGGAGCCCATTGTGCTCGAGAGATAAGATCTGTGAGAAGCGCCACAAGGACAAAAGGAGTAACCTGGGGTGATGGTCGTAACTTTTCTGAAACTCCTGAAAGTGTGAGGGTGTACAAGATCAATGCAGAAGGCTTAAGAAGGCTCCACAAAGTTAAAGTGTCAATTAATTTTAATTTAAATACTTGTTTTCCAGTAAGGATGTTTTTGCAATGATGTAAGCCTATGGAAGTATTGAGATTTAAGTGTGGTTTAGCTAGTGGAAGAGCCAGATCCCCTTTGTCCTTTGCTGAGAGCAGACCCTGCTGAGATAAATCTCTTAGGGGGTCATTCCGACCCCGGCGGGCGGTGGGCGACGCCCGCCAGAAGACCGCACCGCGGTCAAATGACAGCGGCGGTCATTCTGACTTTCCCGCTGGGCGGGCGGGCGACCGCCAAAAGGCCGCCCGCCCGCCCAGTGGGAAAGCCCCAGCAACGATGAAGCCGGCTCCGAATGGAGCCGGCGGAGTTGCTGGTGTGCGACGGGTGCAGTGGCACCCGTCGTGATTTTCAGTGTCTGCTTTGCAGACACTGAAAATCTGAATGGGGCCCTGTTAGGGGGCCCCACGACACCCGTTCCCGCCAGCCTACACCGCCAGGAACAGGCTGGCGGGAAGGGGGTCGGAATCCCCATGGTGGTGCTGCTTGCAGCGCCGCCGTGGAGGATTCCCTGGGGCAGGGGAAAACCGGCGGGAAACCGCTGGTTCCCCTTTTCTGACCGCGGCTTTACCGCCGCGGTCAGAATTGCCCCAGAAGCACAGCCAGCCTGTTGGCGGTGCTTCCTCCGTCCCCGGCAGGGTCGGAATGACCCCCTTAGACTTAGATTCTCATGAGTAGGTACTTACTAAAAGATGCCTACACATAC
Organism: Pleurodeles waltl; assembly: GCF_031143425.1. Taxonomy (NCBI): domain Eukaryota; kingdom Metazoa; phylum Chordata; class Amphibia; order Caudata; family Salamandridae; genus Pleurodeles; species Pleurodeles waltl. Next base: position 960,529,051 of record NC_090443.1, read on the forward strand.
TACTCCTGTATGGGAACCCCCTCTAAATTTGGGAAATGGTGCTCAGGGAAGTGATTTCGCACCTGAGGTAACTAGAACCATTAGTGTGAAGGAAATAGATGAATCGGTGCAATTTTTCAACTGAAGCACTCCATCTAAAGAGAGTACAAGTACAGAAGTGACTCAGGGAACAATTCCATCAACACCAAAAGAATAGAAAAGACTGACAGTAGATTTAGATGCAATGTTTGTTGGAAACCTTGGTCTACAACAATTAGAGACTTACCAAGAAGATGAGCTTGCATTTATCTGTAGGGACATCACTAAGCGAGCAAGCAAAGTTCATGATAGGTTGACTGAATTGGCTCAGAAATATGAGGTTGATTTAAATAAGACTAAGGGTCTGCAGAGAAGCTATCGAGTGAGTTTCAGTAAGAAAAACATTTCTGAAGTAAAAACTGAATTGAAAACTCAGATTAAAGAACTAATTCAGAATATTAGAAAATGGAATAAGCTAGATAAGTGGGAGATTAAATGGGCAAAAAAGAAAGTAAAGAAACCTTCAGGTGAGCCGCCTCCAAGTGGAGCAGAGGGGAGGTGTTACAAACTTCCCCCTGAGAGAAGTGCCTGATGGAGACTATGTACATGTGCCGTGGAGTAGAAGTGACCTTGCATCATTTACCAATGATTTACCAAAAGTACGAGAACAGTTAGTGGAATGGTATAAACAGATCGAAAAGTTTTTGAAAATCTCGCAGGTGTTAGGGGTTGATTTGAACACGTTGTTTGACATTGTTGTTCTGAGTGACTTGCGGACGGAATTTAAGATAGCTGTTCGGTGGCTTGAAACGGAATGAACTAGAAATCCGACAACTAAGGCTCCTTCACCACTGGCTATGAAGAATTGTCAGGAGGTCATGACATTCCTGAAAAGAAAAGTGTCTCCTCAGGATATTGATTGGGTGAAGATTGATCAAACGCCTCAAGAACAGAAGGAGTTGATTCATGCTTACTATGATAGATTAGTGCAGGCATTTAAACAGTACAGTGGTATGGCGACATTAGAAACAAAGGATATGGGACATTTTGTGTCAAGGTTTGTGGCAGGATTGCGGAAATAAATGAGCCTCATGATTCAGCAGCATTTGATTTGTTGGCAGAACAAGTCAATTGATGAGATTTTGCGGTATGCCAAGTATTGTCATGATGAAATAGAGATGAAGCAGAAAAGGTTAAAGGAAAAGCTGATGCTTGCCCAGATGAAAGCAACCCAAATAACCAGCCAGATACCCATAGCTGTAAACAATGCAGGTGCAATGCAAGGTCTGTATCAATAGCCACAGAATACAATGCAAGATAGAGGTCAAGAAGCCCCAATAGATCCTGGTTCAGGAATGAAATGAAATAGCCTAAAAAGTTTAACTCCTTGCCACCTATGCAATAAGCAGGGACACTGAATGCAGGAATGTTGTTTAAATCCAAATCAGGTCCAAAATGCATGATTTGAGTCTTCTCATAATAATACTTCTAACCAGATGCCGGGTGTGCAAAGACCCAGCAGTCAAAATTTTAATGTACCTCAAATACCAATAATGCAAGTTCCTCAACCTTCGATGCCACAGCATAATGCTGTTGGATATTAACAAAATATGAAAAGGGTTTGAGAATGAATGCAAATCTGACACAAGATAATAATATCTTTGAACAGTTTCCCTTGTTTGATTCAGAAGTGCAAACCCAAGATGAGGATGCTGCCTCTAAATTAATGAAACATTAATCACGTTTCATGTTACTGGTATTGCTAACAGTGGATGATTTGCCCCCAGAATTGAGAGAGACTGTCAAACATGAAATGTGGGATTTTTGCAGGACAAGACATTGGACTGAACAAAGGTGTAGAACCTGTCTGGATCACCGTTAAACCTAATGTTGAATTCCCTAGAATGCCACAATTTAACTTGATAGCCAAAACGATTGCTGGAATAACCCATATAATCGAGTCCATGATACAGCAGGGAATTCTGAAGAGAATAATGGGACGTCCTTGTAACTCTCCTATTAAGGGTCTTAAGAAACCAAGTGGGAAATACAGAATTGTACAAGATCTTAGAAAAGTAAATAACCTTGTTGTTCCTTGTTGCCCCATGGTACCGAATCCAGCTGTAATATTGTTTCAGAGTCCATGTGAGGCTGAGTGGTTCACTGTCATTGACTTGTGCTAGGCCTTCTTTTCTATACCGTTGCATGAGGACAGTTAGTACATTTTTGCATTCTGGCTTATAAACAGGGTTTTAACATGGTGTGTCCCACCAGGGTATAGTGAATTGCCATTGATCTTTAATCAGATTCTAAAGAAAGATCTGGTCAGTATATTGATGATCTGATGGTAGCGTTGAATAGTCAATAAGCTTGGAAACAGCATACCATTGCCTTACTGAACCACCCAGCTGAGAATGGACATAAAGGGGGTTATTCTAACTTTGGAGGAGGTGTTAATCCGTCCCAAAAGTGACGGAAAAGTGACGGATTTATCACCAGCCGTATTACGAGTCCATTATATCCTATGGAACTCGTAATACGGCTGGTGGTATATCCGTCACTTTACCGTCACTTTTGGGACGGATTAACACTCCTCCAAAGTTAGAATAACCCCCAAAGTGTCCCTTAACTTGGACATCACAATGAAAAAGGAGAGAGGAAAGTGTCACAAGAAAGAATCTCAGCCATACTTGAAAGGAAGCCCACCAACTACACAGAGGGAAGTCAGGATGTTTTTGGGAATGGTGGGCTACTGTAAACAGTGGATACCCAACTTTTTGTTGGTGGCTAAGCCTTTACAGAGGCTGACACACATGGATGTATCTGATCCGGTACCATGGGATAACAATTGTCTTGTCGCATTTCTAGAGCTTAGAGAATGTCTCTGACATGCCCCGGCTCTAGGGATGCCTGATTATAATAAATCTTTTGCACTTTTCTGCAGTGAGAGGGAGGGCTGTGCTCTCAGTGCTGGCTCAAACACATGGAAATGGTAAGCGACCAGTGGCATATTTTTCAGCCACATTAGATCCTGTTGCTTCTGCTCTGCCTGGCTATCTAAAACCAGTAGCTGCAGTTAGTACTAGCATTTAGAGGTGTGAGAATATTGTTATGGGTCACTCATTAACAATGTACGTCCCCCATTCAGTTGAGCCTTTGCTAAGTAGAACCAGGACACAATACCTTACCAGCAGCCGACTTACTAAGTACGAGTAAACAGTTTTAGCTGCAGAGAATGTGATGATTAAACACTGTGGAATTCTGAATCCTGCTATGCTGTTGCCAATACCGAATCAGGAGAATGTTGGCGATTGTGAATGGGACCATGATTGTCAATATATTACTGAACTATGCACCAAGCGAGACCAGGCGTATAAGATGAACCGTTGCCTGAATCTGATTATGTCATTTATGTTGATGGTTCATGTTTAAGAGATGATGGAGGAAGTCTGAGAGCAGCATATGCTGTATGTACCCTTTCTGGAGTGATTGAAGCCTCCTGGCTTCAAAAGATATTTTCAGCTTAAGTTGCTGAACTGATTGCTCTTACTAGAGCATGTTGTGTCTCTGATCAATTGAAAGTGACAACCTTTACTGATAGTCAGTACGGCTTTGGTGTTGTTCACTACTTTGGACAACTGTGGTCTCAGTGAGGATTTATGAAGTCCTCTGGATCTCCAATCTAGAACAGCAAACAGGTAAGAACCCTCCTCGATGCGTTGCAATTGCCTGAACAAATCGCAGTGGTCAAGTGCACTCCACATTGTTCTGGAGATGATCATGTGACTTTGGTCAATAGATACACAGACAAGGTTGCCAAGTACTGTGCTTACAATGTTTGTACACTTAATGGTGAGTTCACACATGAGGGAATGGATGAGACTAACTTTAACCTCTTGTTGCAACAGTTGATACCTGGGATGAAGTGAAAACACTTCATGGGGAAGTATCTGCGAAAGAACAGCAGAGTTGGGTCAGAGCAGGTTGTGTTAAAACAGATGATGACATTTGGATTTCAATGGATGGACGACCAGTGTTGCCAAATAGTCTGCTACCTCGTATGGTTAGGTATTTCCATGATCCAGCGCATGCTGATAGGGGCGCTATGGTGAGACTGTTTAGGCAGCCTTGGTCCAATCCGAAATGTAGGTTGATGGCTGAAGCACTGTGTCATAGATGTGTTGTGTGTCAACAGAACAATATTGGAAAAACAACTGCAGTCACACTGAGCCACGTAGGAAGGTCAGGAGGGCATTTTAACAGAATTCAGATGGATTTCATTGAGATGCCTGTGTGCAATGGACTGAGGTATGTTCTGGTCATTGTATGCATCTTTTCCCGATGGGTGGAAGCTTACCCAACTAGGCGAAATGATAGCCTCACTGTGGCTAAACTGTTGTTGAGGGACCTTATCCCTAGATTTAGTATATCAACCTCTTTGGAATCAGATTGAGGAACATATTTCAATAATTAGGTTCTAAAAGTGTGCACAGCACTTCAGATGGAATAGCAGACATCGTCAGATCCTACTCAACTGTACTCAATATAGTCTCCTATGCCAATGACACTCAACTAATCCTCTCTCTCACCAAAGACCCCTACAATACCAAAGCCAACTTTTGCAACACCATGACCAACGTAGCAACATGTATGAAAAACAGCTGCCTCAAACTAAAACACCGACAAGCGAAGTCCTGATCTTTGGGAAGAACACCTACGTATGGGCACTCTGGGGGCCAGCAGAACTCGGACCAACGCTCTCTCTACCAGACCACGCAAGAAACCTCAGCATCATCCTCGACTGACAACTATCCATGAATTGGCAAGTAAACTCAGTCGCCTCCTTCTGGTTCTACATCCTCCGTATGCTCTGACAAATCTTCAAATGGATCCCTACCGACACCAGAAAATCAGTCACACACGCCCTGGTCACCAGCCACCTCGACTATGGCAACGCTGTCTACGCCAGAGTGTCCTCCCAGCTACTTAAAAGACTCCAGACTCTACAGAACACCGACTGAACAGTGATTGCATTGCAGGTATAGACTGGAGGCTTCTGGTCTTGTGGAGCAGGTGACTGGCAAAAGTGTGCACTTCACCATCATTGAAATGGCCTGATGCTTTACGTCTTGTGTTGATGAGTCTTCAGAGTGTACTTGATCGAAAGACTGGACTGTCCCCCTATGAGATTATAATGGAGAGGGCGATGAGACTGCCAGCTATTCCTGCGAATGCACTTGTGAACATTACTGATGGCATGGTCATAGACTATTACAAAGGACTAGCTGATGTGGTGCAATCTGTGTCTCATCAGGCTGGAGCAGCCACAACTCTTCTGAATCAAGGCCAGTGGCATGAACAAAATCCCGGCAATTGGGTCTTGGTGAAGAAACACATCAGAAAAACATATCTGCAGCCTCGTTGGCATGGACTATACCAGGTGATCCTGGTTACCACAACTGCTGTAAAGCGTGGAAGTCTCCCCAACTGGATCCATGTTTCCCAAACTTGCAGAGTTGAGTGTCCCCTCGATACGACAGCGCCTGTTCCAGAAGAGCCAGTGGTACAAGAAAGACAACAGGGGCAGGTCAGCCAAACTGAGCCTGACACAGCACTTGGGCATGCAGAACGGGGTCTTATGCAAGTCACAACTGATACCGAAACAGAAAAAAAAAAGACTTTGTCCTGTGGTGAATGAGTCAGGCTCAGAACAAGACCCTAAAGAAGAGACTAGTGCTGGGAGGAAGCGAGTCGAAACTAGAGACCTTTGGACCAGAAGACAGGAACGTGGAAAAGTGAGTGTGTCTAAAGAATGAGTGCTACCAATGATTGCTGAAGAAATAGAAAGCTCAGACATGACTGAAAGTTAAGACGAAGATGTGGCACTGAGAAGGTCAAGGAGAACAAGAGTGCCTAGTTGCACGTATTCTTCTTTTGAGTATACCTACTTTGCAAATGACACAGTCACAGATAAAGAGTTCTGGGAATCTTGAGATCGACATATTGGTTTGGATGAACTATCATGGACTGAACGTAGTGGTTAAACTGCACATTGAATTCTCATGGTCATCAATGAGGTTGGTATGTGTAGACATTTACATTGACTGTGATAGAGAACTGATAAGACTACCTGGGGCAGAGTAGAAGAATAAGGGTTGTAATTTAGAAGAACACGGAGTAGGGCTTAGGAAGTCTCACAAAGATGTATACATTGCTGCTAAATAAAGTTTTACCATTTGAATTCTGTTTGATTTTAGCATTGGTGAAATCAACAAAGCAATACTTGCTATTGCTGCTGTACATATTTGAAAAGAAAAGGTTCTGATTCAAAAGATGTAATGGAGCCAAATAAGAAAAATAGATGTAGGTACATGTTAGATGCTTTATCACTTATTTTTCTGTTAATTTTGGTAGTGTTCCTAATCGGAGCATTTTCCCCTACATCCTGTAGAGAAGCTATCCCCAAGTGTTTCCCCGCAAACTATTAGTCCTCAAGACAATAATAACTGTATGTTAGATGGGAAAGCATTACAATTCGATGAGTTTAGAGGACACTATCCAGCTAATGTATATTTTAAAAAGGTATATGAATACATTGATACGATGAACGCAAGGGACTGTTACATTTGTACACAGTTAACTGCTTCTCTGTCAGAAGGTATCATCATATCCCACTAACCTATGTTATTCTTTGTAGTCTGTTGTTAAGCATATTTTACAATGGGGGACGTTTTCAATATTATTTCTCAAATTATGACCTTGTGTTTCTGAACGTTCCTTTGTTTAAGCATCTGAATAAGAATCCTAATTTTAAAAAAGCAGAACTTGCAGGCAAATATTTTTTGACTCTGAAACCGTTACACAATGTGTATGTATGCACACAGACACAATTTGACCTGTTCAATGACTGAGACTGAGAAGAAATTCTTGAATTTAGTTGAGGATCAAAGGAGGGAATTAGAAACCAAATCTAAAACAGGTAAAGACCTTAGGTCACAACATCATTGGAAGAAGGAGGAAATAGAGCATCAAGTGCAAGGGAATTTACCAGCTTTAACTTTGGACTGGCAGCACAAAGGGACGTTGGGCATACATATTGATCAGAGCTATATTGATCCGTTGTTCATAGGGAAGAGTGATAGTGAGCATGTTTTTGATGTCAGAGGAAAGAGTGATCCTGGATAAAAAGGATCCTGTGATCCCTGGAGTGTATTTTATTTGTGGTCAATATTCATATTTTAAAATGTTTGTGGATTGTATACAAAATCTTTCAGAGAAGAAGGATTCAGAGGGTCAGAAGAGAAAAAAAGAGCAGAGTTTGAGCTGAAGAAAGTCTATAAATGTTACAATGATATGAAGCACATGGAGGATTTAAGGCGAAAACTGTTCAAAACAACCAGGTTCTAGAGCATCTCATTTGAGAATTAAAAGCTATGTGTGATGACTTTAAAGGTCATCAGAGGGAGGGTTGAGAGAGCGTAGCGTGGCTGTGCCATAATGCCTCTTAAACATGAATGCGAAAGGGTGGTTATTTTCCTACATAACATGAAGAGATGTTTTCATTTAAATGATGCACTGCAATACATATGAATAAAAGGCACAGTTGGATGTAACATTTTAAAGCAAGCTATATTTAATCATCATTTTGAAAGCATGTTTATTTTGTAAAGTTTTTAAAGTATTTTTCTATATAATCATTTTGTATTTCACCATAAGCAGTGTATAGAATTCATTTAAACTGAAAGTATATTTGTGTTTTATTAGTTGGGCTGGAGTGAAGTCCCAAATTTTTTTTTCTGTGCCTAATCTTCAATGTGAAGTTTGCTTTTGCATATTTTTCTACGAGATGCAGGCGTCAGGACCCGAGACCAAATTAACGCGGAGCCCATCGAGGGAGAAGATCTGCAACTTGGGATGATGGTTGTAAGCTCAAGAGATAAGATCTGCAACCTGGGATGATGGTTCTAACTTTTCTAAAATTCCTGACAGTGTGAGGGTGTACAAGGTCAATGCAGAAGGCTTCAGAAGGTTCCAGGGAGATAAAGTGTCAATTAATTTTAATTTAAAGACTTGTTTTTCAGTCAGGATGTTTTTGCAATGATGTAAGCCTCTGGAAGGATTGAGATTTAGGTGTGGTTTAGCTAGTGGAAGAGTCAGATTCCCTTTGTCCTTTGCTGAGATCGACCATGCTGAGATATATCCCTTAGACCTAGATTCTCATGTACCGTCATCCCGCTGCACCTCTCTTAAGGGACACTTCCGCAGACGTTCTGTTTGCTGACCCTTTTCTTGGAAACCGTTAGTATTAGAATAGTTAAGTACTCAGATTCAATGGTTAGGCAGCATTTAATTTTAGATTTTAAACATCAGTCTTTTCGTTCAGATTTTTTGCATTATCGCTATTGAGATACTTGTCTTTCATATGCTTGTAATGTTTAATATTGTGCAACGCTTTAACTCTATTTTGGTGATTTTGTACATCTATACTATGGTTTTGAGACTCTTCTATGTAAGTGTGACTTTCAATCTGTAATAAAGCCTTTTGAAACTTTAAGATGGTCTCTGAGACTTAGTGTATGGCTCACTGAGTTACACTGTAACTGCTCTGAATAATTTTATGCATGTTCTTCTCATCTCTCGGAACTGTGAAGAAAAGATAAATCGGACCCCAGATTTAATGATAAGGACTAGTGCTGGATCAGGATCAAGTGCCACCTTTAGCCATTATTTGTTTTCAACCTGGATACACATTTTCAGAATTTTAGGTCCAGGCAGAAATATAGGGTCAACTGCAACATCTATATGTGCTGCTATACGAAGGTAATAAGGTGAACATTGCTGAGCGCTTGTAAAGTCAACCAATCAATCCTTGCTGGCTTTGTGCTCAAAGTTACAATGACGGAAAAAAGAACTCTCCGATTTGTTAACACTACACTCTTCTAGGTTACAAATACTGCTGAAGTTGGTATTTACTAATGAGTTGGTTATTGTTATTCAATATGAAATTAACTGTATAAGTTAACTCTGAACTTACATGGCTGTGTGTTCCGATCCAGGTACACATTAAAAAATGCTCTCAACGGTGGAACCTACTTAAAATAACTGTCAAACTTGGTTTGGTAACAGAACTTAAGAACAATATGGTATTCTGACATTTTGTGGTGATTGTGACACAGGGCCAAAGTGTCAAACAGCTCATCATTTTCAGTGTCAGATCAGATATACAGACACATGTTCACATACATTCTGAAAGCAGTTGAAAGCACACCAAAAAAGGGGAGTGTCATCCGTTACTAGGACTTGAATTAACACCAAAAACTTTCCCTAATTTAAAAAACTAAAATAATTGAACCAAAAAATTTAGTCATGTGCTTTGTAATTTCTTTATCAATAAAGTTGATTTGTTAATGCCACTCACCATCACCAAATATTAATACTAAACACAAAATATTTATTTTAAATTCCCCACCGCCCCAAGAAGATCTACTAAAGAAACAATTGCAAACAGCAGAAAATAAAGAGGCACCACACATAAACCAGAATATAAATTTTCATTAAACTCTATAAGACTTTTAAAAATCTACAGATCAGGAAGACACTTTTACAGTATAGTAACCAAGAAACAATACACATTTACACAATTATTGCTATTAACAAGTACAAGTTGAAACAGTAAACATTTGCATTATTTTGTAACTCTTCACAAAGGATATCAACACCCAATCAAGGGGGAAATAGACCTGTTTCAAAGTTTTAATGTTGTTCATGCATTAAATATGGCATTTGCTGGAAACGAAGCTTTATTCACAGGAAGGCAGTAAACAACATTATGGCAAATTGATGATAAGGACCACAGGTACACAAACAAGGATATGGGGCAAACAGTTTCATGGTTCAACACTGGGTTTCCAGAGAGCACAGATCGGCCATTTTAAAACTTCTAAATTCTCCAGGCTGCCATTTTGTCTTGGGATCCGAGGCACCAATTAATAGTTGATATTGGTAAGCTGAATTTTTCCATCAATTTATATTCAGAAGTTTCTGGTGTTAGGTTGCAAAGTAAGCTTTCTCAGAGGCATACTTTTCAGTTTCTTTCACATGAAAAATATGACTGATTAAAGACTAAAGCCTGGACCTTTCCCTGCCCCTCTATCTATCAAGAGATGTAATGCTTCATTCTTTTTTAGAGCGACATCTTGAAACTTGGTATCAGGCTTAATGTCTTTCACAAGTAAGTGCTCCATTTAGACAGTTTGGGTTTCCTTATTCTTGGCAATCAACAAAATGGCAACATTTCTTAACGCTGAAATACTTCATGTCCAACTATGAATATAGCTCCATATATTGTCTAGACAATGGGTAATAGGAGGAATGGATCCTAGCTACTAGAGGTGGACTGTTCCAGGTGAAAACAGATTTTCTTTCTGTTAGTGTACTGAATGAGTTTGTTCGAGTGATAAACAGCCACGGCATGCAGTATCTCCCACTAAGTGGCACCAGCATGTTCAGTTCTTGCCCAGTTACTGAGTATTTAATCTTTGCCAGTCACCAAGAAATATTCTAGCACTATACCTCTCCTAAGCCTTGCCATACTCAACTTGCCATTGTGTCACAATAACTCTCTTAAGAGACAAAAAGTGTTTTGTGCAAAACCCTGTGCTGAAAGTGAGGTTTTCGGCAATCACAATCAGGAAAACACAGTAGACTGAAGTATAAAATTTATTAATTTAAAAGTGTCAGTCCCATCATTTAAACATTGCAATACTAGAACCTGGATATTTAGAAATATTAAATAAAAGATGATGTCAGTAATACAACTACAGAAAGTTAGGACACACTGAGTTTAAGGATTTGGCTACAAATGGGGTGAACATGCATCTTTACACATTGAGAGTTTTGCAGTCCTTGGATGATTTATTTTACATTAATTGTGGTCACTGATAGAGTAAAATGGGACACTGTACAGACTTGGACAACAAAAAATGAAAAACTGCGTAGTATCAGTACAACTGCCACTTTCCATGTTTTCCCCACTTGCCTTTATCAATGTTCTGGGATTAAGCAGGACTACCAGATGTCGATGTAGTACTGAAGCTGGACCGTCCTTCTACAAAGCATTATAAGCTTATACTATAGTTCAGTTGGTTCAGTAAAAATGAACCAATGTTATCTAAGTCAGACTGCATGAGACTGCTGGATGATAACATAGATCAGTTCAGCCGGGCATTCTTCAACATAATCCATCACTAATTAATACCTTTGCTTATTCTAACCTCATAGGCCACTATCTAATAAGCCTGTTACTAAACATGAACTGGACTCTTTGATTCTGGTCAAGAAGGACCCCAGAACCATCAGATTTTGAAATTGCTATAGGAGTATACAAGTGGTTGCAAGAACGTGTTATGCAAAGGCACATAACATCCCATAACAAAGTCTTAAGCTGAACCTTGCATGCCCAGTGCCATTAAAACATCTGTAAACCATATGTATAGGTGCCTATGGGCCTCCTTAATTCTAAAAGATCCCAGTAAAAGTGGGACGGGGTGACACTTACTTTCCTGTGAAAGACAGAACAGTTCTTAATTGGTGGCTATGGACCATTTCAGGGCCGGATGAGGCACTCTTCCACCACCATCAGCATTATGAAGACCTGCACCAAACATGGGTGTCTATCACATGCTTCATGAAATCATACATTCCACTATGCCAGCCCTTTTGGGGAATATGCAAATAATCAAATAGGCAGACTGGTTCCCATCAAGGATGCTCAAATTATATGTGTGAGTTGGAGCTAGGGAAGTCTAAGGCAAAACAGTCTCAGAATGCTGAACTGGTAATCAATTCAGACCACCAAAAACAGATAGAGCACATTTGTTACAGGCTGGATTAGGTGCACAAAGCCTAATGGCACAAAGGTTATGTGGCATGTAGTCCCTGCTACCTGAAAACACAGTTGTGGCCAGGTATGCTGTTTTATACAGAGGATGTGTATGTATGAGTGTGTGTATTAAAAAAACACTCATAGATTTGATCATCAACTGGCACTGTGGACTTCCTAGATTCACATCTTTCCAATATATCGCTGTGTCTACCAGTCAAGGGGCTACTGAAATTGCTGCGATCAACAGCCTTAGGATGAGAAGCTACTATGATCTGGTGGTCTGAATGCAGATGTCACTAAGCCCACCTATGGCACCAATGGGCCTGGTTCCCAGCAGTTTCTATAAAGGCCAGTGAAAGCCTAAAAATGGACACTAAATTGCTGTCTCTCTCTGCCTGCCCCCAAGAAGTGGTCCCTCAATATTAGTGGTTGAGGCACACTGGTTCTAATGTGGATTATGGAGGTGGGCTATGTTTGTGTCGTGCACAGAACTACTGACTCTGAAGAATTAGATTCACATTGTTATATTATGCTGATTTGTATCGCACTCTAATTACCCAAGAGGGTATTCAGGTGCTTGTGAAGGTATGTAGGTGTGTGGTCCCAAAGATGCTTGTACAAAGAGCCAGGTCTTCAGCTTCTTGCTGCACTAAAGAAGTGAGGAGGAGGCTTTGATGTGTTGAGAGAGGTAGTTCCTTGTCTTGGGTGTATTATAGGAGAATGAGGGACCTCCAGTTTTGCTTTGCATTAGAACAGAAAATCAGGATGAAGTAGAGAAGAAATAGTAATGCACATATATGTGGTGCATAGAAACAAAGAAGGAAGAGTGCACCACTATTTTGTAGCCTCGTGACTGGCCCTGTGAGCAGGCAAGTCATACTTCAACCTCTTCAAAATGGCGCCTGAGTGACCTCTTAATTCCCCCTCACCCAATACGTGGGAAGAAGCCAAGGCCTGTGTGCTATGTCAAGGATTGGCCGCTGAGAGCCTTCATACTGAAACCTCAGAAGATATTGTTTGTTGACAACATTTAAGAGAAAAACAACAAACCTTGTACATTATGTGAAAAACAATATGTTTACTGATCAGTTAAAAACTAGCTTGAGAATATACATTTATATATTATAAAAATAATTAAAGACGCTATTTAGCTACTCACTACAAAGGTCATAACTCTGTACTGTTGTGTTTGTATTCTACAGCAAATAAAGTACTCACCCTTTCCAACACTCCCCCCCCAAACAAAATAATATACAAAAGAAAAAAACTATTTTACAGACTATCCTATTTGCCAAGGAACGTAACTTTACAACTGTACATGGATCGAGGGTGGCAGGTACACATAGATATCCTATACACAGCATGCAAAAAAAGAGGTGCACGAGGGTAGGGTTTCACAGAGCTAGGGTACCAGGGCTGCTGTGCATGCCCATGAGTATAAGTAAACTGAGACCTGATTAAAGCAGCAGGTTGCCCAACAACACTCACTGAAGTTGAGTCATGCCCATTCGCACACATGACCCTGTGCACACCTAGCCTTTCATGGCATGAGTGGTGTCCCACCACAGATGAGATTAGAATCTTGCGTCGTTGTCCAGTTCGCACAGTTGATACGATGAGTAGTGAGAAAACAACAAGGTGGTGGAGTTTGAAATCACAGTGTACACTCCTTCCTAGCTCTATGCTCCATCCACCAGAAAGCACCTCTATGGTTCAGCACAAGCGGATCATAAGCTGACGTTCAAGCCATTTAAAGATAAAAATTGACCTATAATACGCAAGAAAAGCCAGGAGTAAGCAGCAGTGGTGTGTGTGTGTGCTTGTGTGTGTGTGTATCATATCAAGTGGTTGAGGTGTATGTCAAAGGACAGGCATGTGCACCCACATCGTAAGATGTATTCGGGCACAGTAATCTTTACACCCTTATCGCCTTTGCCTGAGCTGGTTCTGCCCAATAGACATGGACAACTGGTAGGTTTCTCAGCCTTTTAAAAAATCCTGTACCCTAAATTTGATTAATGACTGTGAGGAAATACAAGAGGTGGTGGATCACTTGGTCGTTTTGACTTCTTTGAAAGCAAGCCACAGTTTTGTCATTGTAAGCGGAATTAGGTTTACAGTCACAATAACTTTGCGCTGTTTTTCTTCCTCTATGAAACCAGCCAAATTATAAACAAGGATTTAAGACACTTTGTTTAACCTTCTTTTTCAATTTTGTCCATCATGTTTCTGCATTATTTGTATTAATGTTGTTCTATCACTGAAGTTCACAAGTCACTGATCTGTGCTAATCTAACCAGTTTTAACAATTTGATAAAAGACATGATTTCTGGGAGAGATTCATCTGTGATTGTTCAGAAATTGTTCTAGAGTTTGGGGCCGTATTTGTAGAATAAACTATTTCTCACTACAATTTTTAGATACAGTCATAGAAATCTGAAGAAGGCTGGCAGCCAGATGGCTCCCATTTTGTGAAATTACAGTTATTTGCACACTGATATATTCTACTCATCAAAAACTAAAATATATCCTAGTATGAATGAATGATTGCGTTTTTTTTACATCACTAGTGAGTATCTAAATAAGCCATCAAGATGTTAAGCTGCATAAAAGTGTTGTGAAGATGGGAGCTAGGGGAAAGGGCAACGTGCAGGAACAATTTGAGGACTGCTGCCTTTGAATTCAGAAAGGCAGGATTCTTCTTGTTTACCCAATTTAATACACTGAGAAGGTAAACACGTTTCACGTGAACCCTTAACGTGGCTGAACAGACGTATATTTATGGGTTTGATGTTCTGCAGTCACAAGTAGAAGAAATATGAGGACTGAAAGGCTGAGAAGCACTAAACTAGTAACTAATCCATGATTTTAAATGAAACATAATTAGCAATAATTAAAATAACCCCCTTCTATTATGTTTGAGCTCACTAAATTGGTGCTTTTCTTAGTAAGTTTGAAGAATATGAATGTTATCTTTTTTTTTAAAAACTCACATGTAACACTAGTTTTGCAACTATAGATTTATCACAGATTCATCTGCATGTCTGGTCTTCTTCAGATTTCCTCTATGCTCTTTTCAGCAGTCTCCAACCTCTTCCTTTTTTACCTGTTTCCAATGTGTATGCCAAGAGTACTGGAAGCTAATAGCTAAAGAGCGCTCTAAATTCATGGTATTATCTGCAGAGGAGGCTGGCTGAAAGCACTCTAGAACAGGACTATAATAAATAGGTTTTGAGTCAGATGTTTATTTTATATGGTCATCACAACCTTAGAAGTAATCTGCTGAAATGAACGGGTTAAAAAGGTAAATGTAAATATGAATTATTGCCTTTGACAGGGGCATACAGTTTACTTTTCAAACTACTACTCCTGCTTTGAGCTTTCAATATCTTGGGCGAGTAAACTGGTCACATGAATCTTTGTTCATAAAGCGAAACTATTATAAATATTTGCATGGCCATTATTCTCCTTGTACATTTCACACTGTCGGCACGTTGACTGAATCCCAATTTATCAAGCACACAATTAACACAGCAGCAGTAGGGACGAGGGAAGACATGACATGTTAATAAAAATAATAACTATAACACAATAAATCTAAAACAGGATGCAAATATGAGGTACATGCTAGGCCTGTCAAATACAGAAGTAGCGTCAAAGGAAAAAATATCTGAAATGTAACGGAATTATACATATAGCTTTTAAATTGATTTACAAAGAAAAAAATGAAAAACTCTCATTACAGTTTACATAATTTCCAACAAAGCGGGGCTAAATCGTGTGAAGTACGCCTTAAAATATTTTTTTGCAAAGAACTAATTTGCCATGCACATTTTCTGCATTTTAATAAATTGAATGAAAGAATTCTGCAATTTTAGATAATAGCCACGTCAAGAGTATTTTTTTTTTATTTGATATGTCCGGAAGACTTTGGATAAAAAATAATTTTAGGAAAATGTGTTCGATCCCCAATAAGAATGTATCACTTAATAGTCCTTGCCTTTTAAAATAGCAGCATTTCATGTTGTTGTTTTTTATTATTTTACTCTTGCGCCTGTGCAAGATTAAAAAAAATGCTCTGGTGAACTTTTCACAGTACTTACAAATATACTACCTGGAGCAAGTAAGCTATTCGGCATATGGGGTTTCGCATCAAAACGGAGACTTTTGTGCCAGTTTCAAAGTTATAAGGAAAGCGGGTTTTAGGGTTGGCTTGCAAGAAAACAGCGCCTCCGTGGCCAATACCAACTGGCACTTGTGAGAAAATACCAGCAAGCCGATAGTTTAACCGGATTTAACTGAAAACCTAAGAGCCAGACGTTGTGAAACTCCGCAAACTACGGGCCGTCCATAAATGTGGATCTATGCAAGACTTTGCTCGCTAAATTTAAACTTTGCACATATGGACTGAGCGAACACTGGATGAGACGATACGAAAAAGCAACATTCAACTGAGATAAACTTTAGAGAGCTTGTCTACGCTCAACTATGCATTGTTTTATGGTCACGGGATCCATCTGACGGCCGTAAGTCAGAGATGCAGTTTAAGTGATGGCAGTGTCCAAGGTATCATTATTTATGGGATAATTTCCCAGGGTGGCCGTAGTATATCAGTTGGTCCCTGCATGATTTGATAGCTGCATCCCACAAGTTTATGAAAGAGGTAGATCGGGCTAGGCATCGAGCAGGGGAATATAAAGGATGTAATAACTGTGAATGAAGAACTGCACTTGACTTGCTCACTGAAAGGGCAGTAAACATACATGACTCTAAGCATTATAAAAACGCCGTCTAGGTGATGTGCCAAACCTTTAGTGGCGTCAGAAATATTAACAAGATTACACAAAAGAAAATGCTTTGAGGGGGCAGCAGGCGGAGAACTTCTAATATGCTTTCTTTTCTAAAAGGTTCCAAACCCGATCATCCTACCCTAAGTCCGGCCCTTAGTTTAGGCCTGACTAAAATAAGCAGGTTCCCCCTGTTTAAAAACACTGATTTCTGGAATGTTTTGCGGTGCTTTTTAGTCTTCTTTGCTCACTAGGCCTTGATTTTGGCCAGCTCTGGCTGCGCGTGCCACGGGGTCACGGGTCTGCATCGCGACGTACAAGGCGCGCGCGGACAGCATCACAAGACTGGACGGCGTCGTGCGCGCGCACAGCGTGAGCGCACTGAAGGGGCCCGCGGAGAGAGAGACGCAGTCTAGTCTCTCCGCAGGCAGTTTCGCGATAGAGGAAGTGGCGCACAGGGCACCCTATTGGGTAAAAGGTAAGTGGGGGCGGGTTTAGGATAGGTAATAAAGGGGGGGTGGAGGGTGGGGTCGGCCTCTTCACCGCGCCGACTTAGCGTGGGAGGGTCGAGTTTATTTTAGGAAGGAGGTAGTTTTCAGTTAGGCCAAGGTTTTTTAGTGGGGAGCAGTATCTACAGGCAGGCTTACCGTCACGCGGGGCCTGCAGGAGGATTTAGGACACCGGCGGGAGGGGAGGCCGGCTCCTTGGGCAAGTGCGGTCGCGAGGGCAGGAACGGGGGAGGCAGCTCCCCCCTTGGGCATTTTTGACAATTTGAAAAATATAACCAGCGCGCAGAGCGCGAGAAGGCCGGCAAAAAAAAAAAAAAATAATAATAATATATATTTTCAGTAGCGCGCGGAGACGCGTTTTCGGCAAAACGGCCCCCCGGGGTTGTTCTGCACCACCGGGAGACGCGCTGCAGAAAGCCAGCAGGCAGAGGCCTTGCTGACGCGGAGGCGCCGCCACCCCCCGCGCGGGGCCCCAGGGCAAGCAGAAGACGCGCTAGGGACAGGGAGGCCCAAAAAAAAAAATATGTATATATATATTTTTCGGAATTTCGGGCAGCAGTGTCGCAGGCAGCTGGACACCTACCCAAAGCAGGTGACAACATAGGGAACGCCCAGAACGGGTGCAGGCCATTTTTGGGGGGCACAACATTGGTGCATAAAAAAAATATATATATATAGGTATAATAAAATAGATAAATAAGTATTAATAAAACAAAGATAAAAAACAGATAATTATATAGAGTCACATAAAGGGAGCAAAATAACAGGGTTGTAGAACAACAACCGACGTCCCGGGCGGCAACATGGCCACCGGCCATGACGCGGAGGCAGTAAGGGCCGCACTGCGCGTTTTAGGCGAAGCAGGCAGGGCGGATTTACTTAGACCTGGGGTCCTAGAGCAGGCCTGGGTGGGGATGACACGCCCCAGCAGAGCGGCATCGGGGCGGGTGGCGGCCGCAATAGCGGCATGCGAGTCACAGGACTCTGATGGGGAAGGGGAGGAAGGATCGGTAGCTCCTGGGCAGGGTGCGATTGCGCAGCAAGTTCTTCACGGGACGCAGAGCCCCCTGATGTTTGGCGGGGAGACACAGGCCACGCAGGACGCAGGGACAGCCAGCGCGCAAATAGGCGCGGACCCCGCAAGTGGCGGGGGCCTCTCAGCGGGGGGGGCCAGGGGCGACAAGCCCAACAAAGAGGTGGAGCAACCCATACCGGGGCCCAGTGGGGATTTCACCCCCTTAGATTTGTCATACCACAGGGGGGAGGGCCCCAGCGCTGGGTTTTTCGGGGCGCCCGTAAAGAAAAGAGGCAAATATGCCAGAAGACACAGGGGGGGGTCCGGGAGGGCCAAGGCAGCGCCACGCCAGGCCAGGGGAGGGAAAGTCAAAGCAGCAGAGGAAGTAGGGAACGCGGGGAGCTGAGCCCGAACACGCAGGGGCCCTGGGACCAGGCAGAGACATGGGATTTAGAGGCCAGAATAAGGGAACAGCGTAAGGCAGTCGCAGAAACAGAGGCCAGGTGGGCGCAGCTCTGCAAGGACAGGGAAGAGGTGCAGGCCCGCATGGAGACAACTCCAAAACCTAGAGAGGCCAAAGGGCAGGCAGGGACACAGCAACCAGGTCAATGAACTGGGACCTGGGTATGGGTGCCACAGACAAGGGGAGAACAGAGACAAGAGGCTTGAGCGGCCAAAGGGGTAGTAGGCGCGGTGAAACCCGGTGACGCAGACGGTCACGGGGGCAGAAGGGCAGCAATGCCAACGTCAGAGGTTGGCAAGAGACGGAATACGCCGACTGTGCGCAATAATGCCCAAACGCGTTGGCACGAAGCTATGGAGGGGTCTGCGGCGGCCTTCTCCACACCGAGAGACCACGGACACCAGCCCGATGACACGCGTCATGCGGTTTTGGAAGCAAGTGCGAGTACATCAACTGATGCTAGAGATTTCGGCCAGCGCAAAGGCCAATGGGAAGGAGAGGATGAACTTGAACTGGACTATGTGGAGGAAGGGGATGAATGGGAGGATGGCGAAATACGAGATTGGGAGGTGAGCATGGTGACAAGGGGTGGCGGGCGAGGGCGCAAGAGCGGCGCAACCTCTTCGTGCTCTGTTTTGCAGGTGGCAGCTCCGCTGGAAGGCCCCATTGGTGGTCGACAAGTTACGCAGCGTGGCAGAAGTAAAAAAAGAATGCCAAGGAGTCTGGGAGACGCCGCTGGAGGTAAGAATTGGTGGTCAGTGTGGGGCGAAGGGAGAGGGATGACAAAGGAGGCTAACTCAAGAAGGCCCATTGCGGTAGGGGACGGGTCAGTTTTAGAGAAGACAGGTGATAGCGACATTCAGAAGACGGTCGAGAACAAAGATAAAGAAGGCACCGCCACGAGTGGTACGGCCACAACAGGGAAGGTGGATACGGGAGAAAAGACGGTAGATGACAAGGAAGGGGGAGGTCACAGAAAGAGACTGCCGTACATGGGTTTAGCCATGCCACTAGGTTCGCATGTAGCCGAAAAAACAAAAAACAAAATATGGAAACACAAATTTGTAGACGTGTTTAAACTGTTGCATAGGGACATACAGGCAAAGGAAGGGTCCAAAGAGGAGGAATGGGAACTAGCACGTAGGCCTAGGGTGCCGATAACAATGGACAACTGGACATCGGCCTTTTTGATATTCGCCAGTATATACTGCGAGAAATACCCAGACAGGGCCATTGCACTTTTTAAATACATGGATATAATTAGGAAGGCCCAAATGCATTTTGGAGGGTTCGCATGGCTCAGTTACGATGAAGAATTCAGGGCCCGGGTGAGTGTCAATCCGGAGAAACCGTGGGGTGACGTGGACCCCGAATAATGGATGGCATCGGCACAGACAGCGGCGTCCACTCACACTGCGAGTGGCCTGCCGGTGACTTACAAGCCCTTTCAAGCTCGCCCCGCTCAGGGAGGGGCGGGCAATACCACTAAGACAACAGGTACAACGGCAGGGGCTTGTTGGAACTTTAACAAAGGTTTCTGTTCCAGGACACAATGCAGGTTCAAGCACGACTGCTCCAAGTGCGGGGGCCGTCATCCAGTCACCCAATGTTTCTCATTGTCTAGCCCAGCTGAACAGTGGAGGGCTGCTAGAGGGAGAGGGGGGCATGGCACTCCTGCGCCAAAAGGGACCTACACCAGTTAGACTGAATTTCCTGTTACCATGGTTACATAGATACCCAGACATGGATAAAGCGCGTCTACTCGAATGGGGTTTTAGAGAAGGTTTTAGAATAGGTTACCAAGGCCCTCGGCAACGGAGATGGGCTGACAATTTGCGGTCAGCCAAAGAACGCCCGCAGGTAGTGCATGACAAATTGGCAAAAGAGGTAGCTTTAGGCAGAATAGCAGGCCCATTCTCTGGGTGGCCAAGTGACACCCTGATGATATCCCCCTTGGGAGTGGTACCCAATAAAGCACAAGGGGAATTCCGGTAGATTCATCATTTGTCTTGGCCGGAAGGGACGTCTGTCAACGATTTTATTGCCCAAGAGGACTCTAAAGTAATTTACGCGTCAGTCGATGATGCGATAAAGTTAGTTTTAAAATGTGGCAGGATGGCGGAATTGGCAAAATGCGACATTCAATCAGCTTTTAGACTGCTCCCTATTCATCCAGCAGATTTTGACCTCTTGGGCATGCAGTTGGACGGCAACATATACGTGGACAGGATGCTGCCCATGGGCTGCTCGATATCATGTGCGCTGTTCGAGACTTTCAGCACCTTTTTACAATGGGTTTTCGTAAGAGTAAGTGGACATAGGTGGGTGACGCATTACCTAGACGATTTCCTATTCGTAGGGCCAGCGGCATCTGGGCGGGCTCTGGACGCTTTCCAGAAGCTAACACAAAAGGCAGGTGTGCCTTTGGCTCCAGAAAAAACAGAAGGCCCCGTGCCGATTCTAACCTTTCTGGGCATTGAACTGGATACAAAAGAATTGGTCGCCAGGTTGCCAGCGGCAAAAGTGGGAGAAATGCTAGATTGCCTGGCGGAGGTGCGCACTTTGCACAAGATGGACCTGAGAATGGCTCAGAGGCTATTAGGCTACCTGAATTTTGCGTGCAGAGTAGTTAGGGGAGGTAGAACTTTTTGTAGGCGTTTGGGACTTTCCATGTCAGGTGCTGTACTTCCGCACCACAGGATACGAGTATCATTGATGTTACGAGAAGACATTAGAGTATGGGAGATTTTTCTGAGACATTTCAACGGAGTGCCAATGTCTTTTGGGGAGTCGGACACAGTATGGCAAGTACAGATTTTTTCAGACGCAGCAGGAGCATCAGGTTTTGGCTTGTATTGGGACGGGAGGTGGTGTGCGGAGACATGGCCGGCATCTTGGATGCAGCAAGGGAGAAGCATTGCATTTTTGGAGTTTTTTCCCCTTTTAGTTGCACTGGCAGTGTGGGGACGAGAATTAGCTAACAGGACAGTGATTTTTCAGATAGACAACATGGCAGTAGCAGAACTGGTCAATAGACAGAGAGCAAGGGACCTCAGAGTTTTGCGCTTGTTGCGCCATTTCATGTTCTTATGCCTGTCTTTGAATGTTATTTTTAAAGCTGCACATATACCGGGGATTTACAACGAGATTGCAGACTCACTATCTCGTTCACAGTGGCGGCGTTTCCGCGAATTGGCACCTGGAGCGGATCAGAACAAGACTGTGGTCCCGGCAGACATCTGGGAATGGGGGGCATGATGATCACGGGGCTGGTGGAGATGTCATTAGCAGTATTCACGCGGCGTAATTACAGAATGGCATGGTTGGATTTTCAATCTTTTGAACAGTTTTGGGGCAATTTCTGGGCACAAAGCCTGCCAATGCTTGAAGCCAGGACTAGACGTTTCGTGCTGTTTCTGATCGGGGAGGGTTTATCTCCAGCTACAATTGGGGGGAAACTGGCTGGTGTGTCCTTTTATGGCAAATTGTTTTTCGGTTATGATCCAGCGCGCAATGATTTATTGGGTAAAATGCTGAGGGGATGGAGCAAGGTTAGAGAGAGCGGAGACAAGCCAGCAAGGGAACCCATTACGTTCGAAATGTTGGTAGAGATGGTACAGGTGCTACCAGTTTGTTGTAGGGATGAATACGAGGTGAGCTTATTTAGGTTATGTATGTTGTGGATGTTTTTCGGCGCATTTAGAGTATCAGAGTTGTTGGGGGTGGGAAAAGAAATTGGGGTAAGGAGAAAAGAGGTATGCGTGCATAGAGACAGGTTGGGGATATGGCTAAGACGGTCAAAGACTGACCAGCTGGGGAAAGGCAAGTGGATATGGTTGAGAAAAGGGGGTGTGGTTTTAGCTTGTCCGGTGGAGGAATGGGTCAATTTCAAAGATAGATGGCCAGAGGAAGGTGAAACAGGAGTTTTCATACATGCGTCAGGGAAGAAGCTAACGAGTTACCAACTTCTACAAGTTATGAGGATGGCCCTTGGAAGGACAGGGCGGCGCGCAGGTGACTACGGAACGCACTCATTTAGGATTGGCGCGGCAACGGAGGCGGCACATTTGGGATGGGATTGGGCTAAGATCAAGGCCATAGGGAGATGGAAGTCTAGGTGCTGTGAGAGATATGTTAGGCCTTGAAGAACACGGAATGGATAGAAGAGGAGAGATGTGTGTGGGGGGGGGGGGGGTTCGAGTATCCAGGCATTTGTTACAATGTTTTTTCCTTGCAGGCTGCGTGGTTGGGCCGGAGACGGGAAAGATGACGACATGGTTGGTCGGCCATTCGTTCGTTCATTGGGCGGCGAAATTTGCAGAGAAGCAAATTTACGGCAGATCATTGGGACTGCCCAGCAGAAGCCATGAAGTGCGTTGGTGGGGAAAGAGTGGTATGAGGTGGGGGAGCCTGCTTCCATTTATCACAAGCAACTTGCCTCAGTGGGGATGCCCAGATTTGTTATTGATACATCTGGGGGAGAATGATCTGGTGAAGCTATCGGGGCTCACTTTGATTCAATTGATGCAGAGGGATTTGGAACTTTAAAAAAAAAATTATGCAGAACATATGGATGGAATTTGTGCCGAGAAGGGCTTGGAGAGGGGCTATCAATCATGGAGCCATAGAGCGGGCTCGGAAAAAATTGAATAGAGCCATGAGAGTTTTCTGCTGGGCCCAAGGGATCAAAGTTTTGAGACACGGGGACATAAAAGAACAAGAGCAAGTTTTGTTTCGCGACGATGGGGTCCATTTATCACAGTTGGGTAATGTGTATTATATCACAGAACTGAGACTGATGCTAGAAAGCGTATGGGGTAAAAATGTGTGTACCCAGAAATAAAGAGGGTGGGGCAGCGAAACGCCTCACGGGTTTCTCTGGTTGGCAGGAGATGGGGGAGGGTGGAGAGCCAGGTGCGGGCTTCTCCACCTTTCCAGGGGGAAAAACAAGGAATTGAAGGATCAGAACGGGGAGGGGTAGGCTGCAGGCAGGGAAGGCATGGGAGGAATAGGGAAGCATATACGTTAGGAAAATTGAAGGGAGATATTTTAAGGAGAAAATAAAGGAAAGGGAATTGTTAAGTTAAAGTCTGTTAAAAGGAGATACAGTTAAATGTTTAAGTAATGATGTTTAAAACCTGTTCTAATAAATGACCTTTTACACCAACAAGAGTGTCACGTATGTATGTCCCGATGAAGGGGACCGCGGAGAGAGAGACGGTCTAGTCTCTCCGCGGGCAGTTTCGGGATAGAGGAAGTGGCGCACAGGGCGCCCTATTGGGTAAAAGGTAAGTGGGGGCGGGTTTAGGATAGGTAATAAAAGGGGGGTGGAGGGTGGGGTCGGCCTCTTCACCGCGCCGACTTAGCGTGGGAGGGTCGAGTTTATTTTAGGACCACCCACCCACCCAGCTTAGGAGGGCGGAGGGACGAGAGGATAGGTAGGTAGGAAAGGGGGGTCAGGTAGGGGGGTTAATAGTCATTTAGGACAGGTGAATTTGAGAGTGATGGCAGGAGATGGGGGAGGGTGGAGAGCCAGGTGCGGGCTTGCCCACCTTTCCACGTGGAAAAACAAGGAATTGAAGGATCAGAGCAGGGAGGGGTAGGCTGCAGGCAGGGAAGGCATGGGAGGAATAGGGGAGCATATACGTTAGGAAAATTGAAGGGAGATATTTTAAGGAGAAAATAAAGGAAAGGGAATTGTTAAGTTAAAGTCTGTTAAAAGGAGATACAGTTAAATGTTTAAGTAATGATGTTTAAAACCTGTTCTAATAAATGACCTTTTACACCAACAAGAGTGTCACGTATGTATGTCCCGAACGGGGATGGCGAGCAGGTGCAGCTGAGCCCCAAAGCTTGCGTGACCTCTTGTGAGTATGGTGCTCCACGGGCACTGGGTCACCCAAACACAGTACACGGCAAGGGCGTGTCTGTAGGCCAAGGTTGTTTCCAGACACAACAGTCTGAAGTCCTGAGATTTAACAAAGGCTGTTGCCTTCGGATTTTCGAATGAATGCCTACACGACATGCATCTCAGCCAGATATAAAAATGCTATACACGCAGACTTAATAACTTCCATTTTATATTATTTCACAATTGATTTTTTTAATACCATCTTCCATTAAAAAGTATGCCATGAAACAGATGCTCACGTCTGCCTGTCTATGGGTTCTTTTATATCACAAGATAAAAATAACTGGTAATTGTACCACCTCTTTAACATATATATGCATGTTTCGAGATAGGTACACCACCATGCATTTACTTCTTTTGGGCCAACGTAGAGGCTGGTCTAACCCTCGTCTACATACAGATTGGTCCCTCTCCTCTTCTGAGGGTAACAAAGATGCAGCGTGGAGGGCATGAAAAGCAGGAGGCAGGATGGTAGGGGGGATTCTGAGAGGTGGATACAGGAGCTGTCTATAATTGCATTCATAGCTCAGACCTGAGCCCACCCTCTTTCAAGAGAAGACTATCCCCATCTACGTAATTCAGTCAATCATTCCACGCGTTTACTTCCACTTCTGTCACCTGGAGGTAAGGTTATACACTCACAGCACACTGCTCTGCAAGTGGAAAGCTTCCAATCTAAGATCAACTGCACCTGTAAACGACGACAAAGTGAGATACCCTCCACCTGGTGACCCCATCCATCTCTGGTGCGGGCTAAAGACGAGCTGTGACTATTGGAAATTACTTAGTTGCACCCCGTGGGGGGGGGGGGTATATACTTTCTGTCTAGGTCTCTGTTCTGCATTAGTACGTATCAACAGATTAGAAGTGTGCATAAAAACAGTGCTAAACACACTGATATCACCCATGGAAGGTATATTTTGTATGTATTTAGTAGACTGCCACAGAGGAAGGTCTATTTTGTATTTACTTAGTAAGCTGCCTCTAGGGAAGATCTATATTGTATTATGTTAGGCCACCTCTAGAGAAGATCTATTTTCTATTTATTTGCTACGCCACCTCTGGGAAAGATTTATTGTGCCCAGCTTCGGTCCATTCACTTTTAGAAAAAATGCATCCTTATGAAGTCCTAAAAATATCCAAAATCGAACGGTGCTAATTGGGGGGTTTCATTTTCCTGGCTCGTCTGAAACAGGCTGCATTCATACAGCCATCACTAACATACAACCGGGTAACCGTGAAAACAAACACTGTTAGTTCATGCACCTTTCACTCTAGGACAGCAACCAAATGTGCCAACCATGGCCAGTTGTGAACTATAGTAAACATGCATGCGCATAGACAGATTATTTGAAAAGTGAACAGGTGTTTTGGTTGTTGGTGAAACCATTTAGGGGAGGGCCAAGGAGCATTCCTTGGCAATTTTTTAGAAACTGCTTATGTGCTTAATTTCACAAGCCCTTGAGGGAGGAACTTAAAAGGTCCCGACTAAGCTCTGGAGGTAACAGGGGAAACACCGCTCACAGAAATGCCATTGCTCAAGAATTTATACTCAGTTTACTTCGTAATTGTGAGGCATATGCATGCACAGGCACGGTAATAATGCTCTTTATTACTGGAGAGAGAGCAAGACCAGAGAGCAGGATCGGCATCACCGTAATTGAGCAATGACCCACCGCCAAACTGGCTTCCTGAGCACTGGTCTCACTCATTATAATCCCATTTCCTAAAAAATGCTGAGGATTCGGCTATGCGCTATGTGAACGGCATAATGGTTTATAATATAGTTGTGAACTTATTCCATTCATATAATAGTCATATTTTAAGTGTAAACGAGGACCAATTATACTCCACTTATTTTAGGTCTGTATTAGAAACCCCTTTGTATCTGTTTCTTCCTTTAGTCAGAATGCTAGTCCTTCTACTAGTCCCACGTAACTCATGACGCCATAGTACAGCAGCCAATGGGAAGAAGCATTTCTTCCCCATGGCGTCACTCAGGCCCAGATCAGAGTTTGCGGCCTAGTGACAGGGCTCAGTTGCAGTGCCTGTTCTAAGCTCAGCCGCCTCTTTGAAGTTGGAGTTACTACTCTTTAGCCCAACACACATAAAGGAGTCTGTAACCACACTTTGCGTGGACACTCTCCCCTACACCTTGAGGTTTGAAGTGATTAAAATCAATAATCTATAAGTATTACATCACCCTTCCCTTAGCTCTCTAGTCCAAGAACAGTTTGGGGACTAGACAAAACTTTGTTTAAGCAGTAGAATGCTGATATTTAGTTTTTTTATGTTTGTGCAAGAGACCTAAATGCCCAGTGTCACTGCTAGGCTTGAGAGCACACACTGTCAAGACAGCAGTGACAAATATGGCCACTCTTTAGCATGACAGCACAGGCTTCAACAACTGGAAGACACTTTTTTTAACACCATTACGAAGACGAAAGTCGATCATTGTAGAAGTGAGTTCCAGAATCAGGTTCTGCTAAAATGAGCTGCTTACTGTTAACATATACATGTATTATTACAGATGCAGACATATATATATATATATATATAAATATATATATATATTAATATATATGTTTATATATATATATATATATATATATATATATACTTAAATATATATGCTTACATATGTACTGCAGACACACATGCACACTTACATGCTAAATACTATCATCAGCAGACTACCTGGATAACCAGAGGGGTAAAGGAGTACAGGATCATATTTGTCTGCTGTGAAAATTGCTCCACCCATGCACATTCACAACAAGAAGCCGCTCAGATGGCCACGTAACAGACGGGTGACACTCGCAGTCAGTTTTCTTTTTTTGTGTATGTTTTTTTTTTTGTTCATGTATGTTGGCACATTTAGTATCACTAGTGTTCCTAGACTTATCAAATGCTGGTGACACGTTTAGCCATGGCACCTGGTCCTCGCAAACCAACAGCCTCTTAACAGAGCCCGGCACCTGGGTTTCGCGACTGCATTTTTTGCACTGTAAACAAAGGGTTAAAAGAAATACAAAAAAACACAGATAATAAAATAAATGTAAGAAAGAGGGAGAGAGGAATATGACTTTCTGAGATGGTCTCATCTCCCCCTGGAGATAAAAAAAGTAAAATTCTGTCCACGAGTAAAATGGACAGAAGGGTCCCAGGAAGACTCCTCCACATGATGAAGAGGGCTGGCTCCTCTCCGGGAAAAGTCTCTGCTGCGCAACTATTTACTGATCACCGGGGATGGGGGAGGATGGGATGCAGGAGTAGGGGGCTCGGATCTTTCGGAGGAATGTGGGAGATAGGAAAGGTTTTGGTGGAAGGTTCTTCAATAGTGTGCGAGCACCCTCTCCTCCCCCCCGACGGTGACAATATATTTTTTATACTTTAGAGTCCTGGCTGTGCACAGAGCCGTTGCTTCCCTGGCCGGCGAAGCGGATCTCGTCGTTCTTCGACTTCTCCTGGTGCAGCGGCTGTGTCTCGAAGTTCGAGTCTGTTGGGCTGGTCGCTGGGGCGTAGGGCCCGGTCCGGTGTTCCAACAAGGCAGGGCCCCAGTCTTTGCTTGGCTTTGTCGCATTCTTTAAACGCTATTGAGCCACAAAAAACAACGCCAAAAGCATTAGAAGGGAACCCACTGTTGCTGAGAACTTTACTATTGCATTATATAGTGACCAAGCAAGGTTTATAGGATCACAGTAGCTCACCACAAGCAGATTTCCTCTAATAAATGTTTTGTGCAATACTTTAAAAAAATGAATCTGCACTCTTAGGTCTATGCCTACATGAAGGTGTACATTTGCTATCTCTGGGGATTTACAAAGGTTTTGAAAAGTACTCTTGGAAATCGGCCAGATTCACAGCTTTCCACAGTACTCCTGGAATATTAGGTTCATGAAAAAGGCAGTTCTACAAAGATAACTGCACAGTGTACAACTGCAGGAGCTAAAATTACTTTACATTAGTGTATTTACACTTTAATTATTTTTACATTTTCCCTCAATTTTAATGCCTAGATCTTGAGCAATTTTTGACTTTGCAGGAATTCCCAAAGAATTCTATCATAATTCCAGGGAAGCTGCAGCTCTCACTGATTTTCAAAATCATTCACATGGGGGTCAATATACCCTGTGGTAGCTGAGATTAACTGAATTATTCCGCCCACCACTTTTTTTGTTTTGTTTATATACCCATCTGAGGATTTTCACTTTTCTGTTTGTTCTCTTTCTTTTCCCTAAACCTTTCCTTCAAATGATGGTGGTTTCCCAGACCATTCCCACCCAGAAAATAGAAGCACTTGTTAAATTACCTGCAAAATATTGTGAGTTTCTAGCTGCATTTACCGAGTTTTACAGGTGAGCCCGCTCTAGAACGCCACAAACATGCCCCTATGAGCCAATGTGTCTAAAAGACACCCCACCATACTGGCAGAATTTCAGTGACTGTAAATCCAACATATAATGCAGATTTTCTATATGTATAGTCTAGTATCTAATTTCTTGGTGTATTACATACTTATTTAGAATTATATTATGTTTTCTGTTATTTTAATTTATAATACTTTAATTAATTAATGTGCAAAATGTTGTAAATTCTACTTCATTTATTTAAAACTGTGTTTTTAGTAGGTACGGTGGCCTGTAACCCCTTATGAAAACTGTGGTCTTTTTAAAATTACAAATATATATAAAAAAAATGTTTTTATAGTTTTACAGCACTAAGGTAGTGTCAGATTGAACAAACTACACTATGTGACCACTTTCTCATACTAATCTTTAATTGCTATGTTTTCCTGCTTATGCTAACTATGTTTACTGGAAACATGAACTGCCCCTGGCATCTGAGACAAGGGTTTCACTTTATGTACCACACGAGAACAATGTACTAGATATACTCATAGTGTTTCTGTGCTACTTATTATTAAGCTACTAGTTATTAAACACACGGAGGCACAAACAGTCACGCACAAAACAATGCTCTGAAACTAACATCCTCAATGTTAATCCAGTAATTCCAGGTCCTATTTTGATATTCCTCTGGAATTTGCTTAAAACAGCCAAATGCTGGTGAGGAATGGGTGTGGGGGTATGTAAACAAAGACACATCTGTGGTGTTCCCACAGATCTCATAATTCTAGTGGTAGGTAACTTCTGTTACCCGATCCATCAGATTTAATGAGCCCCCCAGATTTTGGCCTTGTGGTGTATTATGTCACTGAAGGTCCTCTAGAGATGATGGCATTATAATTCCACAATATGCAGCTACACACTGCTATACTACAGCAGCGCAATGGTAAATTACTTTAATGAACTAATAGAATACTAACACACTACACTGGTAAACGGAGCAAAATGCAGTACCTCTATAGGACACTGTGCTATAGTACTATTTCTCTGTGGGAGTACAATTAAAGTATTATGGTACTATAGCAGTACACGGGCAAGTACTACCAGGGTTTCTATGTTGTTTTCCAATTTGACCCGATGTGGGAACCTCCTGGCAGCCCCACAGTCTAAGGATGTCCCTTTATGCAGGGCCAGCTTTAGTGCTGGTGGCGCCCTGTGCAGCAATCTTTTTTGGTGCCCTCCACCCCATGACCAGCTCCTCAGATTCACTCACTACCACCTGGCAAATGTGCCCCTCATCTCTCCAACGCCCCTCTCACATACATTCATTTGTTTGTGGCTTACTTTACTAATCCACTCAGCTATCCACATAAAATATAGTCCTGTTCTGTGCAGCAGGCACATTAAGCATCTACGCTACTTTATGTCGAGTCAAACATGCCAACACTCTCATCTCTCTCACTTGACATTTTAACTGTTTCCTGAAGGCTGGACGCAAAAGGAACTTTTCAGCAGGTGCTTTTAATTCGCAAGTTCGGAAGTTATTGCTAAACACAGCGCCTCCCTGAGGTCAGCTCCCCCCATTCTAGGTCAGCACCCGGTGCGGCCGCACCGCTCGCACCGCCCTAAAGCCAGCCCTGCCTGTGTGCTATCAATAGTCAAGATTACAAAGAACTTGTGTAGGTTTAGGTAATGCCGGGTCTCCCCAGAGACCCAGTATCATTAATTGGGATTTCGTTTTTAGCTACTAACCTGTCACCATAGTTAATTTCTCTTTTATCTCTTACCATAAGTGCTGTATCCTAGGACAATCTCAAACCGTATGTATGAATGTACCCCTTGCCTTGCAACCTCTGAGGCACGTATCATTTCCACCCTTCCGATTTTCCATAGGAGTGTTAAAGGATATTAAACTAAATAAAGTATTTTTAATTGTACCATCCAATAGCCTGCCCTTATTGGCACTTCTCTAAGACATCGACAAGCTTCATTCCAATTCTACTTTTCTAGTATTCCAACATCCTCTTGCCATTTATCACTGCACATGTCTAAAGTCACCATTCAGTTATTAACCATTATTTTATGTTTGTGAAATGAAGTGCTTTGTTATGAGAGTTGCCAGAACTCTGTATTCCAAGGGTGAATCTTGTCGTACGTCCACCCAAATATCAGCATATTTCGCAAGAGTGTTATGTCCTGTCTTTTTGATAATTCAAAGTCCTGGAGTGCCAGGCCCCAAAAATTCTTTTACAGTGGAAATCCCTAGTAGGACCTATTTCTGAAACTTTACTAAGTCCTGCAAATGTAAAAAAAAAAAAAATGAGTACCACAGTGAGGTTTCCAAACTGAATTTATCAATCCACTCTATCTTCTGATTGCCATTTTGCCATATTTTAACTACTTCCTGGGTTTGACATGGGCCACCCAGGGTAGATCTGCAGACATGTAGGATTCTAATATCCCCTCGGCCCCGGAACACACCTGTCTGCTCTCAACGCCGGTTCATTTAGGGCACTAACGGTTTAGGGTCATTAACAATTACCAAATGGAAAACCAAGTACCTTTTACACAAATTACGAAGAGCAATACTCTTATGTCCACTGAAGAGCACTGGCAGATGTTGGAAGCTTTCAGAAGTGGTCTATGGCGGCACTATAAGTAGCTAAACACTTCATCAAGTTTTCTTTCAAAAATCCTCCTTGTTCTTAGCTGTATATATATGTATATCCTTAGGTGCGTAAACCTTTTTGGCGTGAACCTCAGTGGGCACATTTAGCTTTCTGAAGGAGACCATGTTGCATCATGTTGGAGACGGTTGATACAGAGACTGGAACCCTCTCCAAAACGGTTGTCAGGATCCTAGGAATTGTGTATCCAGGGTTGGGCAAGAAAAGGAGGATGTTGTCAGAAACATCAAGCCCACGTCTTCCCAGTGTCTTTCCTATTTAGCTCTCTGAGCAATGCACCCAACCAATCCAGTTTGTCTATAGCTTGAGCATCAGAGCAAACACCAGAGGGGAAGAGACGGCAGTCCTATCTCCCCACGGGGAAATCTTTCGAAATAGTCCCATTGATTTAAATTTTCTGTGTGTAACAGTGTTTTTCAGTACACAAAATTTGAACAAAATCCTATTTTTTTCAGAGTCTCAAGCAGAAAGGGTCCTTCCAGTGAGTCAAATGCATCAGCATCAAGTGAGACTATCACTGCTGGCTCCTGAACATCACTGCTTGCTCCTGAAAGAGACATGCTCTACTGTAGGCAACCAAACAATGTACTGACACTGTGTCTTGTGAAACGGTGAGGCATGAAGCCTGACTGGTTTGGGAGGATTAATTTATCTAAAACAGTATACAGGCGACTAGCCTTATTGCTTCTATTTATGTCAGTCTCTTCTATGACTGCCAAATTACCTGTTGAATTGGCTCCTTCTGTGCTGTTTGCAGTTCTACACATCCTAAATTATTTTCTGCCACTTATTGTTGTTCTTTGGGCTTCATGGATTGCTGCTGTAGCCTATTGTTTCTTTCCTTTTGACACTTCTGATCTCCTCGCCCCTCTGGGCATTCTTCCACCCAGGCCCATGGTGTTCAAAGAAATTAGTGTTATTTCAATCCCATCACTCTCAGTTTTTGTTTCATATGGGTTTGTCTCATGCAATCTTGAAATACAAGTACTTTCTGTGAGTCGCATTTCCCCTAACCTGACTGTAGGTGTGTTGAGAACCACTGGAAGTTGTGAGCTTGTCAGCTACACCGGCCCTTGTGGGGGGAGGTCATGATGGCTTTTTAAGAGATACGGCTGGTTTTGAAGATAGCGTGGGTAGATGAGGGAAGCCAGCGGAGTTCCATCAGGTTAGGATTAGGCTGTCATAGTTTTTCGGGCACTTGATGAGATGTGCTGTGTCATGTAGGATGTCACTGTGGAATCTGGCAATGCATGGAGCAAGGTGTTTCCACAATCTAGATGCAAGAGAGTGATGCCTTGAATAGTAGTTCGGAAGCCAATTTCTGGGAGAAAAGGCTTCACTGTCTTCAACAGAACTAGCCTAGTCTATTTTGTCTTCATTGAGGATGAGGTTGGTGTCCACGATTAATCTGAAAGACTTAGCGATGGATGAAAGTTATAGTTTGAATCTGTCCAGTTTTATGTCACTGAACCAGGTTTGGATGAGTTATTGCTTTTTGTTCTTGATGAATAGTAGAAATCCTGACTTGGTGGGGTTGAGCGTTAGGTAGGTGCTGGACATCCATCTATGGATTAAAACTGAGCAGTGTGTGAGGCATTGGAGACTTTGAAGCAGAATTAAGTTTCATCTGAATTTTGATGCGGTAATCGGTGAGTGGAGACCCAGGAGGCTAGATGGTGAGGCTGAAGATAATAGCAGACATGATGGAACACTTGTGGGACTCCCAGGTGCTAGAGATCTTCAGGGACCTATAGTCTCATATAGATAAACTGGTGTCATTTGGATGGATAGCAGGAGAACCATTTAAGTTCTTGTTGATGAAGGGTAGATGACTGATAGTTGGCGAGGTCATCGTGGTCTGGTGTGGGTTTCATCAGGACTGGGCGCATCTGACCCATCTTGAGAGATGGAAATGTTGACGAAGGTGATTAGGGGTGAGAGACACTTTGATGGGCAGGTGACAGAGTATTGTTTGATGAAGCACACCGTGAATAGTAACAATATGAATTGAACTATGTACAGACAAAAGTTGAATGTACACAGGATGATACTTTTTTCAGCAACATCTGAGAAGTAATACAAAGGCAAAATATAGGCACATGTACCAGTGCATCTCCTAAACTTGAGGTCATTTTGATCCCATATGAGTTGTAGGAGAGTCTGCTCCAGTACTGGCACTTAATTTGTTACTGCAACATCCCTCATGCAATGGCAGTAGAGTCCTGGATAAGCATGTAAATGCACTTTAATAAAATTGTGCTTTAATACTTGTGATAAAAATTATTTATTTTTAACTTTGAGGCACAACAAATACATGTGAAAAAGAATATCTTAAATATAAGAGTGCATTTATATAAATACTTAGAGCAAACCTAAACCTAAAAAAACGTGCTTGGTTATCACTCGCAATGTATTGCTTTTCATGGGTGAAGGCTTCCTTCCAAGATGGCTTCTATGTTTACCAAACAGTCCTTAATATCTGCTGCTACTCCTTACAACAATGCACGTATTGCAGTGCAATGGAAGGTGGAATCATAAGGTAAAGGTCAATTGCATTATAACGAGAGAGAATTGCTCCTGTGGGGTGATTTCAGATGTGAATGACACTGTCTGTAAGCAATTACTCAAGGTGCCTAACCTAAATCAACTAGTATCTGAAGGCGGGTAGACACAAACGTCACTCTGTGTATTATTAACAAGACGCCTAGCAGACAGCTGAAGCTGATACAAATGTATTGATGGAGAAACTACCATGCTTTAAAGAGGATCGTATTTCGTTAAACACGAAGTGCTTTCAAAGCCAGAGTATTTATCTTCATTCAGGGCTACACATACAAAGTTATTATGGTATGTGGACAGTTTTTAAAAAAAATCCTAAGCTCACTGAGCTGCAATCAACGTGTACATTTCAATCAAAAAATAATAAACTTCTACTGCATAAACAAGAAAAGCCTATTAGCATCTGTGATTAAGAACTGTGGTGGGCATGATCTGATAATGCATATATGCTCAAGAAGTTCCCGTTCCACCTACCTGTAGAAATGTATCCCCCTCAGACCGACAAACTCGGAAGATGGCATAACCAGGTATACAAACGACAGAAGACAGAGCCATCAGGAAGCCCAGGGTGATCGCCCACGTTGGATAGATGTAGGTGCTGTAAGTGATTGGCCGGTACTGGATGACTGTGAAGATCAGAATGAACTGTGTGGGGAAAAGGTGCATAATTAGGAGGCCAGCACACCTACATGGACTCTACCAACCAATGAACATTGAATAAAAAGTTTTTATTTCAGGGGATGTCCCATAATGTCACTGCTACTGAGGTTTTGACCGATATCTAGTTTGTTTTTACATAACACTAGTAAGTAGCTATTTTTAGTAGAATACTAGATGTTACAATTGCATTTCTTAGTTCATACTTATTACCTTTTCTTAGAGGGAAACATCACTTGACATGTATGCCAACCCACTTCCTTCCTTTCACCAGTCTATCTTTAGACCTGCTTGATCCCTTGTCCCCGCTCCATCAACTCCCCTTACAACGTCCCTCACCCCAGGATGACCACTGTAGTTCTACAACTCGTGGTATAACAGCGTCCAACACTGGCACTCATTTGTTCTAAATGGGAATGCATACTTAACGTATCCAGCTTAGTGCAGCCAACCAACTTACAAAAATGATGGCAGGAGAGAAAAACCGCCAGCAGATCCTGAAGAAAATGGGAGGTGGGAAGCCCAGCATCATCTCAATGTCCCGGAAGTAGTTTTTGTGTCCTAACGAAGGGAAATACAGGATTAAACCACCTTATCAAACTTAATATGAAGGTAGGAGTGATGTGAAACAATATTGTCCTTATAAAGTAGAATAAATAAATTCAACAGTGCTTCAGAAGGGCTTAATAGACATTTTCAGGATAACCTCCAATTACATAAATGATTCTTATTTTCATCAATCAGTTGTATGTAAACTGATTTCATGTGCACAGCCAGAAGGTTCAACATGGATCCAGCTCTCGTGAACCAACATTGGGCCCCCTTGGTGAAGACCATTATTACTCAACCTTGGAAATCAGATGCTTGTACACTATCAAAATGCTGCATTTAGATGGACTCTTAGCCATTTGATATTGACCCAGGATATTCATAGCTAGTTTTGAGACAAATCCAATTACACCAGCAACCCACATATCACTGCACCTTCTTCCTCTAACACATGCACGTGAAGATCACAGAATACTAATAGAGAACTAGAATATGCACACAGATAACAGAATGTGCCTTCACAGAAGGACATGCTACTAGAGAACACTGCTTTAGAATAATTTACTTTCCTAAACAGAAAACTGTATATGTACATGAAAATAGTTTTTATTCCCAGCTAGTACAAGTTCCTGAAATAAATGAGCCCCAAGAACATTTTTCATTTTTTTCTTTTGCATATTCAAGGGGTTCCAAGTCTTGTGTAGCCCATTACAGATTAGGGTAAAATAGTAGCCTCGCCGTTCTCTCCGATTTACACACACACACACACTGCTTATTTTAATAATGTTTTGATGTAGTCATATGGATGCAGCACAAATGAACACACGTATATTTTTTATGTGTTTTTTCATTTCCTTAAATTTCACTCACAAAGTTATTTTGAAAACAGTGCATTTTTAGTCATGCAGCTACAACCAGCGTCAAAAGGAATTATGGAGAAGTAAAAACATAAATGTCCAAACAACAGCTTATTTGCAGGATCTTTCTACACAGAGGATCACAAATCTATTCCTTTTAAATAAGAAATCGGTCTGCAATTTGCTTCCTGTACCGCTAAAACATCTACTGCCATGCATTTAAGTGGAAGCTTAAAAATCATTTTATGTCTTCCTAAATGTAACTATTTTAAAATTAAGAATGTATGAAACGACGGAGAAGATGAATAGCATGAGGACACTTATATAAAAAGGGAAAGCTCAATATGGAAGAAATCTCCTCAATAACTATTTTGCCCAATAAAAATGTATAGTGCATAAATTGAAAATGTCACTTACCCAGTGTACATCTGTTCGTGGCATCAGTCGCAGTAGATTCGCATGTTCTGCAATAGCTCGCCATCTGGTGTTGGGCCGGAGTGTTACAAGTTGTTTTTCTTCGAAGAAGTCTTTCGAGTCACGGGACCGAGTGACTCCTCCTTTTGTCTCCATTGCGCATGGGCGTCGACTCCATCTTCGATTGTTTTTCCCCGCAGAGGTTGAGGTAGGAGTTGAATTGTAGTAATAGTGCCCATGCAATGGAGTGACTAAGTATGCACCTATTTAAGGTTG
Source organism: Pleurodeles waltl (assembly GCF_031143425.1). Taxonomy (NCBI): domain Eukaryota; kingdom Metazoa; phylum Chordata; class Amphibia; order Caudata; family Salamandridae; genus Pleurodeles; species Pleurodeles waltl. The sequence continues at coordinate 960,565,986 of NC_090443.1, forward strand.
AGATGATACATATATAAATAATTGAAGGTAACTTCCAAACTGCTACAGGCTCCCGGGGAGGCGGGTGGGCACATGCGAATCTACTGCGACTGATGCCACGAACAGATGTACACTGGGTAAGTGACATTTTCAGTTCGATGGCATCTGTCGCTGTAGATACGCATGTTCTGCATAGACTAGTAAGCAGTTATTTCCCCAAAAGCGGTGGATCAGCCTGAAGGAGTGGAAGTAGTCTGAAATAATGTCCTTAATACGGCTTGACCTACTGTGGCTTGTTGTGCGGATAACACGTCTACACAGTAGTGCTTGGTGAATGTGTGAGGCGTAGACCATGTGGCTGCCTTACATATTTCTTGCATTGGGATGTTTCCTAGAAAGGCCATGGTAGCACCTTTCTTTCTGGTTGAGTGTGCCCTTGGTGTAATGGGCAGCTGTCGTTTAGCTTTAAGGTAGCAGATTTGGATGCATTTAACTATCCATCTGGCTATACCTTGTTTTGAAATTGGGTTTCCTGCATGAGGTTTTTGAAATGCAATAAAGAGTTGTTTAGTCTTTCTGATGTTTTTTGTTCTGTCAATGTAATACATCAATGCTCTTTTGACATCTAATGTATGTAGTGCCCTTTCAGCTACGGTATCTGGCTGTGGAAAGAACACTGGAAGTTCCACTGTTTGATTTAGATGGAACGGTGAAATAACCTTTGGCAAAAATTTAGGATTGGTCCTTAGGACGACTTTATTTTTGTGTAGTTGTATAAAAGGTTCCTGTATTGTAAACGCCTGAATCTCGCTTACTCTTCTTAGGGAAGTAATGGCGATGAGAAATGCCACCTTCCAGGTTAGGAACTGTATGTCGCAGGAGTGCATGGGTTGAAAAGGTGGACCCATAAGTCTAGTTAGGACAACATTTAGGTTCCATGAAGGAACAGGTAGTGTTCTTGGTGGTATAATTCTCCTAAGGCCCTCCATGAATGCTTTAATGACTGGTATCTTATATAGGGAAGTTGAATAGGTAGTCTGCAGGTATGCAGATATTGCTGCAAGGTGAATTTTAATGGAAGAGAAAGCTAGGTTAGATTTTTGTAAGTAAAGCAAGTAACCCACTACATGTTCTGGAGTTGTGTGTAATGGTTGTATTTGATTAATATGGCAGTAGCAAACAAACCTCTTCCATTTACTTGCATAGCAGTGCCTGGTGGATGGCCTTCTGGCTTGTTTTATGACTTCCATACATTCTTGGGTAAGTTGTAAGTGCCCGAATTCTAGGATTTCAGGAGCCAGATTGCTAGATTCAGCGATGCTGGATCTGGGTGTCTGATCTTTTGGTTGTGCTGTGTCAACAGATCTGGCCTGTTGGGCAATTTGATGCAGGGTACCACTGATAGGTCTAGCAGCGTTGTGTACCAGGGTTGCCTTGCCCAAGTTGGTGCTATCAATATGAGTTTGAGTTTGCTTTGACTGAGTTTGTTTACCAGGTAAGGAAGGAGAGGGAGAGGAGGAAAAGCGTAAGCAAATATCCCTGACCAGTTCATCCATAGGGCATTGCCTTGGGATTGTTTGTGTGGGTATCTGGATGCGACGTTTTGGCATTTTGCGTTCTCCCTTGTCGCAAACAAGTCTATCTGAGGTGTTCCCCAGAGTTTGAAATAAGTGTTCAGAATTTGGGTGTGAATTTCCCATTCGTGGACCTGTTGGTGATCTCGAGAGAGATTGTCTGCGAGTTGATTTTGGATCCCTGGTATAAACTGTGCAATTAGGCGAATTTGGTTGTGAATTGCCCAATGCCAAATTTTTTGTGCTAGCAGGCTTAACTGCGTGGAGTGCGTCCCCCCCTGCTTGTTTAGATAATACATTGTTGTCATGTTGTCTGTTTTGACGAGAATGTATTTGTGAACTATTATTGGTTGGAAAGCTTTTAGTGCTTGAAAAACTGCTAGAAGTTCTAGGTGATTGATATGCAGTTTTGTTTGATGTACGTTCCATTGTCCTTGTATGCTGTGTTGATCGAGGTGTGCTCCCCACCCTGTCATGGAAGCATCTGTTGTTATTACGTATTGTGGCACTGGGTCTTGGAAAGGCCGCCCCTTGTTTAAATTTATGTTGTTCCACCACAGAAGCGAGAGGTAAGTTTGGCGGTCTATTAACACCAGATCTAGAAGGTGACCCTGTGCTTGAGACCACTGTGATGCTAGGCATTGTTGTAAGGGCCTCATGTGCAGTCTTGCGTTTGGGACAATGGCTATGCATGATGACATCATGCCTAGGAGTTGTAATACCATCTTTGCCTGTATCTTTTGTGTTGGATACATGCGTTGTATGATGGTGTTGAAATTTAGAATTCTTTGTGGACTTGGTGTGGCTACTCCCTTTGATGTGTCTATTATGGCTCCTAGGTATTGTTGTTCCTTGCGCGGCAGAATGTTGGATTTTGTAAAGTTGACGGTGAACCCGAGTTTGAAGAGGGTGTGTATGATCTGATTTGTGTGATTTGAGCACTGTATGAACGAATGGGCCTTGATTAGCCAGTCGTCCAAATATGGGAACACATGTATTTGCTGCCTTCTTATGTGTGCAGCGACTACCGCTAGACATTTGGTAAAGACTCTTGGTGCGGTTGTTAATCCGAAAGGCAGTACCTTGAATTGGTAATGTATTCCTTTGAATACAAACCTTAGGTATTTCCTGTGCGATGGGTGTATTGGTATATGGAAATAAGCATCCTTGAGGTCTAAAGTTGCCATGTAGTCGTGTAGTTTTAGCAATGGCAATACTTCTTGTAGTGTGACCATGTGGAAGTGGTCTGATTTGATGAAAGTGTTCACTACTCTGAGGTCTAGGATTGGTCTCAGTGTTTTGTCCTTCTTTGGTATCAGAAAGTACAGTGAGTAAACTCCTGTGTTTATTTGTGTGTTTGGCACTAATTCGATTGCATTATTTTGCAATAGTGCCTGCACTTCTATCTCCAGGAGATTGGAATGGTGTGTTGTTAAATCTTGTGCTTTTGGTGGTATGTTTGGAGGGAATTGTAGAAATTCTATGCAATAACCATGTTGGATAATTGCTAGAACCCAAGTGTCTGTAGTGATTTCCTCCCATGCTTTGTAATAATGACCTATTCTTCCCCCCACTGGTGTTGTGTGGAGGGGGTGAGTGACCTGTGAGTCACTGTTTAGTAGTAGGGGCTTTGGGGCTTTGAAATCTTCCTCTATTTCTAGGGAATTGCCCTCCTCTATATTGTCCCCGAAAACCTCCTCTATACTGTCCCTGGTAACTGGACGGTGTGGCTTGTGAGGTGCTGGCTTGTGTGCTTTGACCCCGAAACCCCCCTCGAAAGGGCGTTTTACGGAATGTGCTGTAATTCCCTCTGCTCTGCGGGGAGTAGAGTGCGCCCATGGCTTTGGCAGTGTCCGTATCTTTTTTGAGTTTCTCAATCGCTGTGTCCACTTCTGGACCGAACAGTTCTTTTTCGTTAAAAGGCATATTGAGAACTGCTTGTTGAATCTCTGGTTTAAATCCAGACGTTCGGAGCCATGCATGCATTCTGATAGTTACAGATGTATTAATTGTCCGTGCAGCTGTATCTGCAGCGTCCATGGAGGAGCGGATCTGGTTGTTGGAAATGGCCTGTCCCTCCTCAACCACTTGATTTGCCCTATTTTGTAAGTCCTTGGGCAGATGTTCAATGAGATGTTGCATCTCGTCCCAGTGGGCTCTGTCATAGCGCGCAAGTAGTGCCTGGGAGTTCGCGATGCGCCACTGGTTTGCAGCTTGTGCTGCGACTCTTTTACCAGCTGCATCGAACTTGCGGCTTTCTTTATCTGGGGGTGGTGCATCTCCAGATGTGTGAGAGTTGGCCCTTTTCCTAGCTGCTCCTACAACGACAGAGTCTGGTGGCAGCTGTGTAGTGATGAAAGCCGGGTCTGTAGGAGGCGCCTTATACTTTTTTTCCACCCTTGGTGTGATTGCCCTACTTTTGACCGGCTCCTTAAAGATGTCTTTTGCGTGCCGGAGCATACCAGGGAGCATAGGCAGGCTTTGGTATGAGCTGTGGGTGGAGGAGAGTGTGTTGAATAAGAAATCATCCTCGACCTGTTCTGAGTGGAGGCTTACGTTGTGAAATTGTGCTGCTCTAGCCACCACTTGAGAATACGCGGTGCTGTCTTCTGGTGGAGATGGCTTTGTAGGGTATGCCTCCGGACTGTTATCTGACACTGGGGCGTCGTATAGGTCCCATGCGTCCTGATCTTGGTCACCCTGGCTCATGGTGGTGTGAGCTGGGGAGTGTGATGGAGTTTGTGCTGGTGAGACGTTAATCACGGGCGGAGGAGAGGGTGGTGGGGTAACTCTTTTCACCACTTTTGGTTGCGGTGTCTGTTCCGTCTGGAACTCCAACCTTCTCTTTCTCCTAATGGGGGGAAGGGTGCTTATTTTTCCTGTCCCTTGCTGTATGAAGATACGCTTTTGCGTATGGTCCACATCAGTTGCTTGTAGCTCTTCCTCAAACCTATGCTTCTGCATTTGGGAGGTTAGCGAGTGCTCTTCTGTATAAGAGCCTGAAGCTGGGTCGCTTGCAGTTTGTTTCGGCATCGAACCCCTGTCTGCGTGTTTTTTCGGCTCCGAGGTGACTTTTTTCTTTTTCGGGGCCGAAACCTCTCGGCGTCGATCTGTTTCGGTGCCGCTGTCTCGGCGTCGAGCCGTGTCCACACCGGCATCTCGGTGTCGAGGCTTGTCTCCAGCACTTTCTCGGTCCCGAGAAGGCTGCGTGCCGGTGTCTCGACCGGAGTCGGACGATCTCGGCACTGTTTGGGCCTTTTTCGGTGCCGACGGTCGGTCACCGAATTTATGGGTCGAGCCATGGCCTGGTGGCAGTGGCGTCCCCTGGGCCTTGTAAATGTTCTTCTGAGTGGATTTCGACGTCTTACTCACGGTTTGTGTATCGTCGAATCCTTCGGAGTCTGAGTCTTGGATCGAGAAGGTACCTTCCTCTTCCTGTTCCTCGAACTCCCGTTGGGCTGTCGGTGCGGACGCCATCTGAAGTCTTCTGGCTCGACGGTCTCGGAGTGTTTTTCGGGACCGGAACGCACGACAGGCCTCGCAGGTGTCTTCGCTGTGCTCAGGTGACAGGCACAGGTTGCAGACCAAGTGTTGGTCTGTGTAGGGGTATTTATTGTGGCATTTGGGGCAGAAACGGAACGGGGTCCGTTCCATCAGCGTTCTTCAGCACGCGGTCGGGCCGACCAGGCCCCGACGGAGGATCGAAAAACTACTCCGAAGGGCACCGGAGCTCTTCGATCTTCGATGCGGTGTGGAATCTAAGTACGACGATCCCGAACGCAACAATACCGACGAAAATCTTCCGAAATTAGCTAATTTTCCGTTCCGAAACTCAGAGCGACAGGAACACGTCCGAACCCGATGGCGGAAAAAAAACAATCGAAGATGGAGTCGACGCCCATGCGCAATGGAGACAAAAGGAGGAGTCACTCGGTCCCGTGACTCGAAAGACTTCTTCGAAGAAAAACAACTTGTAACACTCCGGCCCAACACCAGATGGCGAGCTATTGCAGAACATGCGTATCTACAGCGACAGATGCCATCGAACTATTGAATACCTATATATCCTATATCCTCTCACAACCAACTGGTAAAATATCTGCACTAACAACTCAGGGCTCATTCACTTCAGCCTACTTGACAGAAAATACTTTAAAATCAACAGCTCCTATTCATCAACACGGTGCCAGTTTGTCATAAATATATATTGTTGGCAGTCTAGTTGTTCATTAGCTTGATGAAGCTTCAGTACAACACTGGGAAAACAACCAAAACACTGCTGCTGCTGTTGAAGGTGTGTTTGACTGAGCATGCCCGACTTTTTCTGACAAGGATGAGGAAGGCATTTAAGATGTTAAAGAAAACGTGTCATTTTAGCGTTTTGAAGCACTAATCATAATTTCTATGACAAAATGAAATCCCTCATTTGTTAGTTTACTGCAGTGTCCTCGATAGCAGATGTATTAAATTGTCTAACTCCCATTCCAGCAACATGGAGTCCCTCAATTTTCTCATTAATATGGAATATTAGCGCTCTAGATGTTCATTAGAACTCTGGAGGGAAGCTGCAATAGAACACAGAGGATTCAGCTAAGGGACTGCTACAGCTGTTGGAAGTACACAATTTACTCAACAAATCTTTGTTTTCTAACATGGCTGTGGAATATATTTGTGAATTAAAAGATGTGTCCCCATTTTAGCTTCTGGAGCATTTACCATAATTTACATGAGAAGATCATGACAGAAAACCTCTTTCTATTAAGCTTGTTTCAACAAATCCAAGCAGAGGGTCAGCATTTTTCACATGGCGAAATTACGTTAGAAGGCACCCACTTACAAAAATGAGTATGGCACTGACAACAAATTATTTATATTGTGACATAAATGGTCACCCTTTCTATGCATAGCTTTTTATGACCCTCAAAATCAGACTTTCACTAAAGTAAACTGTAATGGGACAAAAGTGTTTTTGCCTTGTCACCAAATAGAATCCAACAGCTGTACTTAATATAACCATTCACTTAAATAGTTCCAGAAAAAACACATCACCTAACAATTTTGTGAATTTCACCCTACATTCAAGGATATAAATTACAACTGCAATATAATTCAAATCGGAGGGTACTCCAATGTAGTTACTAAATGGGCTAGAGTAGGGACTCCACTGAGAGTTCCCTGGCCCCTTGACAATACTGCTTATGCCAGCGGTGATCAACAGTTGTTGTACACTGTACTAACTACAATACATAACCACATTGTGGCAGATGATAAGGACTAAATATTCACTTACAATGGCTTTGAATGCAAAATTCAATATTTCTGGTGGTGGATATCAGTAGGATGCTGTAGTGAGGTCAGTCAAATTCTGCAGCTACAAACCCTGACTTATGAACGCTTGTCTCACTACTTTCAGAGTACATCACTATTTCTGGCCACAGGTTCCACCTAACTTTAATGCAGATGCATGGACCAGATAGAACTAAGAGATTAATCACAGAACAAATTTATTGAATTTGTCTGTTTCTTTTTTTTTTAATTTAAAAAGTCATAAAGCTATTACAACTGGACATTTGTATTTTAGAATTAAAGAGGCATTTTGTTGGTATAGTGACATAAAAGCGGTCCTTTTCGCTCACCTCTTTGGACCGTAAGTCAGCCACTGCAATCAACAAGGCGATCACAAGTCAGATAGGAAGTAATGCCTTGTTAGAGCGATGCCTCTGAGAGGCAGGTAGAGCACGGAAGACTCATTTACATGAACGCTCATCTAGGAAGGGATATAGGTCAGTAGCGCAGTCTGGCCTTCGGACAGCAATGCATGACATAGCCTGGTGAATGAAGTAGGTAGGATGGCAGGGGAGTGATGGAGACACATTCTGAGGCCCTGCAATACTCCTTCCAAAAAGACATTGAGGCTGGGGTAGAATAAATTACATGTCAGATCAATATCACTGGAAGGCTGTTAGGTCTGGGACAATTATATGTTCGGTTATCTTCAGATTGATTCATCCTCTGAATAAATCCATATGGTGAATTGCCATTGAGCAACCCCATTATCACACATATAGGAAGCCGAATACTAAGGGCTCTATTTAGAGTTTGACGGACGAGTTACTCCGTCACAAACGTGACGGACATCCCATCTGCTGTATTACAATTTCCATAAGATATAATGTAATCGTAAGACGGCGGATGGGATAGCCGTCATGTTTGTAACAGAGTAACCCCCTATGCCAAACTCAAAATCAGGCCCTTAGTTCCATAACTCAAAGGTGAACTGTAACAGCCTACTGGATTATGCAACATTATTCTTCACACATACATAACAAAAAAAAACTATGAGCATCCCATGTGGGCTCTGACCCTGACCTTCTTCTGTCTATGATAACTCTGGATAATAGCACATCAGTGATGTCTCCAGTCAATTGTTTGACAACCATCTAGTCCAAAATGACTTGTACATCATTTCCCTGCAACTAGTAAGATTACAGACAATACATCGGTGCCTTGCTATGAGCAACAATTTAGAGTCACTCCACCGTTTGGATGACATGAACTGTCAATCTAGTGACAGGTATCTCCCTAGCCTGCATTAGTGCCAAACCAAGAGGCCTTCAATGCCTGCAGGCCTGAATCTCCCACAGGAGCAGCGCTCTCTTTGCTACTTACCGTAGACATACATGATGGACACGCACATAATGCATGAGATGATGACGAGGGAGAAACTTGCAGCATAGTTATCCATCAGAAGCAGCCAATAGATGCCAGCCTTTTGAGACAGAAGGAGAAAGATGGAAGAAAACGTAATCAATGGCAAAATGACCAGACAAGTTCATTTGAGTAAAGTACTTAAAAGCATTACTAAAACAGAGAACACTTTAAAGATTCTGCTGTAATTTTTAACCAACTGGTGAAAGAGCTGATCTCTTTCAGTGCTGTTTTCTAGACAGCAAATGTGAAAAACGTCTTTACAATAGGGTGGTTCTTGTTAGTCCTCTTTGTTTCTGTCCTGGCTACCATAGAGCATGCCCACCAGCGCGGAAGTACAGTGACAAAAAATGGTCAGAAGAGTCAATCAGCCCCAGCAGAGCAGACTATGATTTTAAAGGCTCTGCATCCTTCTGGTAGCATGCTTAGAAGAGTGTGAGATATTAAGTAGCCAGCTGAGAGAAGAAGCAGGGCGATCAGATTCTTTCAAACCACTATTTACCTGTGTGGTAAGAGGGATGCCCAACAGGAAGCCCACCACAGCCACACCCAGGGTCACAACAGTCTTCCACCTGATGATCCAGTCATTACCAATCTCGTCCACGATGGCCGTCACCAGCGTCTCAAGCAGACAAAACTGTAGACAGAAAGAAAAGTCAACCACAGACACTAAGCATTTACCCTCACATTTCAATGAGCTTAGTGCTAAATGGATATCCACCCCACGTTCTACTAGAATCCCAAAGAAATCTTGAGTAAACACCTGAAATCAGGTATGGGATATCAGTGTTTCTTTTACATCTTTGGGGCCGATGCTAAATCAAACCTCAGATCTTCATTTAAAGCCTCCGAGCTCTATCCCACTCTAGAAGAGTGGGATCGCTTTAACATCAAAATGGAGGTAGGAGGATGCCAAGGATTGCGAGCCTTGAAGTCTGTGTTTTCGTTTAATGGTTGTCCTAGATGGGTGGGTTTTTTAGAACTTGGTATAAAACGCATTCAACCCATACATTTTGCGTTTACCCCTAAAAGACTGATAGTATGTTAAACAGATTTTCCTTCTGATATTGGGGATGAACAGCAATGCAGTGCGACAAATGGAATCTTGATTGTCATTCACATCCTACTCAGGATTCTTTTAGAGATAGGAAGATGGAGAGGCAACAGCTACTGCTGTTCACCTGGCTATCCCCCTCCATGATTCCATAAGCCTCTCTGACCAGACCACCATCAGAAAATTAAAGGTGAATTCAAGGGCATTATTTGAACATTTCTATCACCCAAAAAAGAAAGACAGTCTCAAAAAATTACCAAGAAACCCATACCCACAATATATTTTTTTGATGGGGATGCGGGGTATACCAGATGTCACCTACATAGGGTTAATTAAGATGGGATTGTGGGCAGTTTCCCCAAAAATAAAAGGAGCAATGGTGACACACAAACTGTGGCAAACCAATATGTTCTGCCTTGCATTTTAGTCAAAAGGCAGACCGGTTTTTATTTGTCTGGCTAAGTTAATTTACACAAGCAATAGGCAGCAGGAGAGTTACTGGGCACAATAGGGAGATGAGTTGCAAGGAGCTCTGATTTTACATGGGCACTCAATGGGAGCAGCTGCAACAGTATCAAAGCAGCTGCTAGGCGAGCTCAATTTGTGAGCAAAAGTCCGGTAGCAGCAGCCTGGGAGCTGCCGGCTGCGCTCAGCGTGTGAGCAGCGGCCCAGCTGCAGTAGTAGAAAAGTCACCAGGTGCACTGAGTATGTGAGCAGTGGCATGGCAGCAAGAAGGGAAGAGCAGCTCTGTGGTCTGAATGTCTGAGCAATAGCTGTTGTGCCACGGCGACAACATAGCGGCCATCTTACAAAATGATCCAATGCCTCTAAGGGACACCTTTCGTACCTAGTAACTAAATGCGAAACCTATAGCAAAAAATGTGAATATCCACACAATGCCATGTTGTTTTTATTTTGGAATGTTGATGGCAGGAGGTTTTTAAGTAGCTAATGGTATTTATATCCAGGGCAAAAAAACTATACTCTACTTTCATTCGAATAGAGCCTTATACCCCTGAAGAGTCCCCGAAGCGTATAATGGATTTATAATTTTCACACATATCTAAATTCATAGATGCCATCAATCTTAAATCACCTTTGTGAAAGCTAAAACTGGATACTGAGTTGACAAGACAAGCACTATGCAAGTGAATAACAGCTGAAGGAAGTCCATAGAAGGCACCCTCAGTTGAAGAATTTGTTGGAAACCACACAGACTCAAGGACTGGGGCAGACCTACTCAAAGAGATTTCACAGAAAGAAATGGAGAGGGAAATATTAAACGCCAGATACCACATCTTTAAGAGGTATAACGGGGATAGGGAGTTATAGTGGGCTGGAGCAAGGTTATGACAGGTGGGGTGTTGTTCAGCATGAGCCCACATTTATTTACAAACAGTGAATGCCATGAATTGATGAAACTGCTCACAACATGGTTACATGCAGTGATTCTTTTGGGACTGTACACTGTGTGATGGAAATACTTTAGCCAGAAAATACAATACCAGACATATTATCAACACAGAGAGAGAGGGCATCCACAATCAACCACAGAAAAAACCTAGCCACCATTAATACAGGCCTAGTGAGCAAATCAGTGGCAAAGGCTTGAGATGATAGTCACAGGAGAATCATGCCTCTCGCAAAACCATCAAACACAGATGGTGGCCAACGTATTCACCTGCACCCTTACTCCGCTATGGGTGGGTGAGGTAGACTGGCCCTCGTTCTAATCTTAGACCATCCCACAACCTTCATTGAAGCCTTCACTTGGGATATGAATGAATTGTAGATATTCAACATCTTTTAACTCTACAGCTCTCTGAGTTCCTTGACCAACTTCAGGTTCGTATGATATCTCAATATTTTTAGATAACTCTGGTTTGTGCTTGCCAAACAAATTGCAGGTTTGGTTGAAAATAGTTTCTAAACACTGTATACAATAAAAGTAGAATACAATCAAAAGAATCAAGAGTGTCTCTTTTATTATCTCTTGCAACCCTACAAGTGTGCATGATATTCAGCACATAATGGGTGCCATACCTGAGTTCCAAGGCCCAGCAGGATGAGCATGAAGAAGAAAAGCACAGACCACAGAGGTGAAATAGGTAGAAGTGTTAGTGCTTCGGGGTAGGCCACGAAAGCCAGTCCAGGACCATGATCAGCCACCTGGGACACATCAACTCCCAGATGGTTGGCCATGAAGCCCAAGATGGAGAAGATGACGAAGCCGGCATAGACACTTGTGGCGCAGTTGGTGATACTGATGATGATGCTGTCCCTGGAAAGATTGAAAAAGGTAAAAAGTATGAAAAGCAGAGCAAAGGCATCTTCCCAGTTCAAAACAGAAGACAAACATGGTTAACACTCTCAACATTGAGATATGATAGGTTTTTACAAGACTAGCAAGGTCAAAATGAATTAGAGAAATGGGGTAATATCCTACAGTTTGTTAAGGCTCTTCAACCTCAAATCATAATTGGTGGAGGTTGTGTGTTGCCTCTATAAAGTTTGCCAGTTGGATACATTTACCCATGCAAGGGTAAAACACCAAATCATATTTCAGTACACTGCAACAGCTGGGGCAATTCAGGCAATAAATACAAACATCTCTGTGCAGAAGTGATACTATTTGAATCATCAGAAGAAATAAGCAATTTTTAATTATCCAATCTTCTTTATGTAAAAACGCTTGTTAATGAAAAGATATTCCATGGGCTTAGGGTCACTGTCTTGCTTTGCTTCCGTTCAATTCTAACACATTTTTTGCTTAACGAGTAACACACAGTTATGTTTGAATTTCATTGCAAATCTCAAATAGGGTAGAAACATCAACATTATAAGTCAGATATAGCACCCCCTGCTGTACATAAGGATATTGCAAGTCACAGAGTAGTTCCATGCTCATATAGAGAATCGAGGCCAAAATTAATATCCTTATGTACGTCAGGGGGTATTTTATTAGATATAGTACATAGGCACACAATCACCTTTCTCATAAACCACTTAAATCTTTCGTGCACAGCTCTTTCATATGGAAGAGAGAGGATGTTTGCAAATATGAAGAATAAAAATAGAATCTCTAGTGAAAAATTATATACATCAAAAAAGCTATTTGTTGTAAAAAGATATTAGAATTAGTGTAATACAAGTCAGTTTTCTTTTTTGGAAAAATAAATTTGCAGTAGCTCGGAATGCTTAGAAACATGCAGAAAGATTCAAACTTTTCTATAATTATCTAAGGAGTGCAAAAAATAAGCATGCTGCCATAAATAGTTCTTTTATGCTTGTTCCTGTAAGCTAGAAAAACAGCAGAAGAAAGAAAAGCAATATTTAGTTTTTCTTTAAACATCTGCTTTTATTGTGCTCCGTGACCTGGCCTGCCATTCTCCTTGCCTGGGTGCGGCGTTGATGTCAGAACTCGACTATAATAAGTTATTATAGTTGAGTTCTAATGTTATTTCTTTAAAATCAGTGATTAGGTGTGTCACAAATTGCTGATTGTAAAGAAATTGGAGACCTGTTTTTATAAAGGGATTGTAGAATCCCATGCATTATAGATAGCCTTCTCAATGAGGACCGTGGTAAAAATGTGCAATGATAGTACTGATATTCCGCAACAGCAGCAATACTTGGAATGACTCCCGGCGGTCATCAGACCTAGGACCCGCACACACTCCCTCCAACCACGCCAGAATTCTCAGACTCATTGTTGACAATAAGCTCACCATGAAATCATAGATCAACGCCGTCTCCTCCGCCAGCTTCCGCACCCAGCCTATGCTATGTAACATCTTCAAGTGGCTACCTTGGTCCACAAGATGTACCGTGACAGGCCCTCATCACCAGGTGGCTGGACGACAGCAATGCTCTCTACATGGGAATCGCTGCACACCTCCTACAGAGACTTCAGACCATACAGAACGCCGCAGCCAGACTTATCCTCGACCTTCCCTGATGAACCCACATCACAACCCACCTCAGGAACCTAAGCTCCCTGTACATGAGATGCCAAGTCAAGCTGCTAACCAACGCACACAAGGTTCTGCACAACCGAAGACCCAACTACATTAACCACTGCTTGAACTTTCACCGTCAAGGACACCGCTCCGCCTCCCTTTCTCTTGCCTATACTCTCTGCATCTACTGAAGCAAAGGTGAAGGATGCTCCTTCTCACACATCACAGCAAAAGCCTGGAACAGCCTCTCTACGTAGCTCCGGACTATCACCACACTGCCAGAATTCTGAAGGGCCCTCAAAACCTGGCTGTTCGAATAAGCATCAAGGGCCTGCAAATGCCTGGATAACATATCACATAACTAGCTGTGGTTTATAAATCCTGATTGATTTGATTGATTTGAACATCCTACAAGTTACATGAACACCATTGCCTTAGCTGCAAAAATACATCAGAGCGACAGCCACTGTCTTTTATACAATCTGCACACAGTGGTCACAAGGAACAAGAAGTGTCAAAAGTGGCATTATGTACCACGACTGGCACTTTCATGGGCACCGGAATCAAGCCTCCTCAATAAGGAGACTGCTGACGTGCCCATAACATAGGTGGTGCCACATAGCATCTTTTCTCTTTCTTAACACTTGGACCCAGGTACCTATGGCACATGACAAAAATGAAAGAAACAGGCAGAGGATTCCACAGTGTTTTGGCCCCGGGACTCTCAATAACTTTTGACAGGCCTGAATCTGCATAAACAGCCAGCCCCAAGTCTTGAGCTTCATGGAGGGTTAGTTGGACCAACTCATCAATAGCAGGAGGATTTCTCTTGTAGTTACTAGTATATTTGCAGACAGTAGTGTTGTACCCAGACAGACATGATAAAAACACACATTCTACAATGTATCATTGTTCTTATTCTAACTGCATGAGTGTGCAGTTCACCACTGCTTAATCTTTCTCCCACATGGGACATCACTGCTGTCTCCTCTCAACCTCACTTGTGACATCTGTGCTTTCTCATCTCAACTTCTTGGGGCATCTATGCTCTCATCACATCTCTTCGACTCCAATGCCCTCTCATCACACTTTTATTTATTGTTTTCTATAGCATAATCCAGGCTGGAAGGGCGTCAGATCGCTTTACATGAGTAAATTCAATAATCAATCATTGTATATGCAACAAGATTCAAGTACATTCTAAATGGAGTACTCAATAGTACAAAAACAGAGTATGAAACACCAGAAGAAAAACAGAGAATATACAAAACCATTAAAATTAAACTGAAGGGCATGTGAATGGGAAAATAATGAACAAATGACTGGAAGTCACTGAGACCAGCTCAAAGTCATGTTGAACATCTAAAACAGAGAAGCATGGACCGGTAGGGGTTTACAACCAAATCTCACTGACAAAGTGAAGAAAGAAAAGTAAAGCGAGGATAGAAGCACACAATCTCTACTGAGATTTGACTGGAAGTCAAGGCTGAAAATGGCTTGAATTAGACCCCTGAAATTTCAAAAAAGGAGGCAAAGAACTGAAAATGTATTGTGACACTACTTGAAATCTGATAAAGATTGAGTTAAAGCGGACTTTTGTTCTGAAGGTGGGAGGTTATGTAAGAAATTCAGAACGTCAAGTAAACATATGTAATGTAACAAAAGTGGATTGCCACCTCACTTAGTTAAACTTAGTACCTCTCCGCCCCACTTCTATCAGTCCTCTCTTACCCCATTAAAAAAAAATTGCCTTCTCTTGTGTCATAAGTACTCCCTCCTTCCTACTTCTCTTGTCAAATCAATGTAACAGTCCCAATTAGTGTCCACTCACACACTTATCATGCACCAGTGGCACTCACTCTGCCTCTCAGCACCCCCTGCAACCAACCTCCCCTGCGATATCTGTGATCACAACTTCTGGTGTGATAAAGAGCCCTCAAATACCTGCTTTTCTTTTGATATCAGTGCTGAATACTCACCGGTTCTCTGGTGCCTACTAACTCCCACTTCTCTTGTGGCATCACTGCCTTTTCAAACTGACATCTCTTAAGCTACAGTGCTCACTATTGACCACTTCTCCTGTGACACTGGTGCTCCCTACAGCCCACTTGTCATTAAATGAATGAGTCCACTAATGACACAATTAGGACGACCATCTCATTACAGACATAGAGGGTCATTATGACTTCAGCGGACGGAAAAGCCCGTCTGCCGAAGTCCCGACGGGGAGGTTGCCACCAGTGTGGCTGCCTCCCCGCAGGCCCCATTACGAGTTTCCCGCTGGATCAGGCGGATGGAAACAGAGTTTCCGCCTGCTGGCCCAGCGGGAAACGCCCTACAGCAGTGTCTCTGGCTCATAATAGTGTTGCCGCACTGCGTAGGGTGCATCAGCACCCATCGTGATGTTCGCTGTCTGCAAAGCATGGCGACAGGGCTGGCCAGGGGAGGTCCCAGCACTGTCCATGCCAAGTGTATGAGCAGTGCATGGGCCCCCCGGGGTCCCCAGCACCCCGTCTCCACCAGCCGTTTCATGGCAGTGCTACCACCATAAAACCGCTGGCAGAGAAGGGAGTCGTAATCCCCAGGGCAGCGCTGCAAGCAGCGCTGCCCTGGTGGAATAGGACCGCCAGCACGCCACACCGCCCTGTGGCGGTAGAGTGGCAGTGCTGGCGGTCCGACCTTGGCACTACCGCTGCGGTCGTAATGTGACAGTTGGACTGCCACATTGGCGGTGGTCCGACCGTCACCGCGAATCTGGCAGTCTTAAGACCGCCCGGGTCATAATGAGGGCCATAGTCTCCAGTCCTGAACTTTTCACTTGCAAATCATTATTTTCAGGTGTTGGTTTAAATCAATGGATGCAAAGCAATACTACAACTACCAGAATGCATTACAGGATGATAAGAAAAGTCAGGGGCTGGAAACATTGCTCGTATGTCAATCGTGTGCACTAATCCATGCTGCCTCTGTGACATCAGCCCCCTTTCCAACCTAAGTCTCTGTAGACATCATGGCTCATTACTGCTCACTTCTTGTGACACTGGTTCTCACTATTGTCAACGTCACATGCCATTTGTGCCCTCTTTACTCTAATACTCTTGTTATATTGCTGCTTTCTACCCTACACGTCCCCCTGTGACATAGGTTTCTCTCCACCTCTCATGTGACATCAGATGTTCTCCTGACCTCGTCTCCTGTGACAATGAGTGCAGGAAGTATCAAACTAACCATACAAGGAACTGCCAAGGAATCATTTGAGCACTAGAAAGACTTTCACAAGGAAGAAGTGTGAGATTTCATGGTAAATGGTACAGTGTCACATGGAGTTCGAACAAGTACCATGCATCAACGGACTGTAGACAAAGTATAAATATTTACCCATTTATGTACAATTTAAGTGCATCCACTTGTTCTTAAAAAGTGTGAATGAGGCACACTCGGTTGAGTGTCTTGTATTAGCCATGAAAGGAGTGGCCATTCTCCTTGTGACTGTGACCTTTTGTTAACTAATGAGTAGTTCTTTGAGAGTCCCTTGGTGTGATGGGTGTCATAGGTGTGGAGTTTAGCGGTACTGTACAGTGCAAGGTGCTTATAGGAATTATCTAGCTACACTGCTGAGTAGGTACACACATCAAGAATGGCTGGAAAAGCAACACAAGAACAATTTTAACGTAAGAGTAATAACGTCAAATAAACACCCTCAATCTTCACGGCTTTCTGAAAAAAAATATTGTCATATGTTATGGCATCTTGAGTTTTGGGCCTTGTTGGTCCAAGACAGAATCATGCATCTCCGAAGGCGAGACACAGGCGTTCCCTGAAAACATACACTTTATTGTTGTGGCACTATTATTGAGGTGAAATGCAAGTGTCACTACCTACAAAGTG
The DNA here is from genome assembly GCF_031143425.1 of Pleurodeles waltl. Classification (NCBI taxonomy): domain Eukaryota; kingdom Metazoa; phylum Chordata; class Amphibia; order Caudata; family Salamandridae; genus Pleurodeles; species Pleurodeles waltl. The sequence continues at coordinate 960,583,148 of NC_090443.1, forward strand.
TAGACAAGAGAGGGGCGCACAGTCTGTGGACAGGCATACTCCTCATATATGTGTGCAGGGCCAGATGCAGCAGGACTCACCTGTAACAGTTGTTGTGGAACTTGTTGTAAGAAGCCATAGTGATAAGGCCTCCCCAGGCACAGCCCAGGGAGTAAAATATCTGCGAGGCGGCGTCTCCCCAAACCTGAAGTGAAGCAACAACAGGGTAAATAAAGTAAATGATATCAAAAACAAATGATAGAGGAGTGCCTGCGTGCACGCACAGGCAGCCATCTTAAAAAGGTGTTTAATATTATTGTTGAAAAAAGGTAAAGCCCATTTCAAGATGGCCACCGCTAGCAGTGACTTTGCTAAATGCAGCATACTGCAAGTGGCAGCTGGGGCCTTGTTGCAGCATCAGGAGGGGTGCTGAGCCCTCAAAAAAACACATGCTCACAAAAAAACAAAAATATTTTTAGACGGATGGCCACTTTGGAATGAGTTTGCCTTAATATATAACAACAAGCATTTAATAATGGCGGCTCATGAATCTTTCGGATATGTTTTATTACTTTTTACTGTTCCATTATGGCTGACATGCTGCTTCTACATGCATTGGCCTCCGTGGAAGGGAAAACCAAAATAGCATTGGCAAAGCTAATAGCACTGTAGCCGGATAGTAAAGGCCAGACCTGTTGGCTTTGCCAATGCTTGTTATATGTTCCACTCTCAACACTGTTGTTAAAAGTTTCCAATACCTGGGTGAGGTGGTGAGAGATGGACTAATGCTAATGGTGCTAATGAAGAGGATGCTACAAACCTTGGCATCGAGAATCTTGTCCCACTGGGGTGTCAGGTAATACAGGATCCCGGTCACAGCTCCTTCTAGGGTGATCCCACGGATAAACAGGATGGTGAGCACCACATACGGGAATGTGGCTGTGAAGTACACCACCTGGGAAGAAGAGTGAGTGGGTAAAAAAGGCATGGAATAGGGAGGGGAAGAACGAAGGCATGTCAGGAGGAAGGAAGAGAATGGTGGGGAATACATGGATGAGGGTAGAGTAAAAAGAAGGCATGTCAGAGGGAAGAGGCTTTTGGTAGACAGGGCATGGAGTGCAGAGGAAAAAAGGAAGACAAGTTAGAGAAAAGGAGACAGTCGCAGGGATAACATGAAAGACGGGTGAAGCAAGGCATGAGTGGAGAGAAGGAGGTAATGCAGTGGTACAGTGATTAGAGAGAAGAAGTGAGTAAGAGATGCAGAGGGGCATACAGAGAAAATGGATGGGCAAATATGTGTGAAGGGCAAGAATTTGAGATGGGAAGAATACACATTGTAGGAGAGGAAAGAAGAGAGATTAAGAAGATGTGAGGAAGAGAATAGGATTATGGGATATGGAGAGAAGGAACAATCAATAGATGAAGGTTGAGATGCAGACAAAAGACACATGGAGAAGGGGCAGAGAGATGGTGAATAACCATGGTGACAGAGAAAGGTCAAATGAAAAAAAGTGAGGGAGAAGCAGAGAAAACTAGAAAGAGGGGCAAGATGTGTAAAGAAGAAATTGAGGCGGAACCAATACATTGTAAAGGCAGGAAATTTGAAAAGAAATGTGAAAGAGAAGCGAGATATGTGAGGAAGAAGTTATGTCAGCCTCAAGAAATATAGCAAAGGATGGTGGGTGGAAAAGACAGCAGAGAGGAGAGGTGGCAAGAAGAAATAATGGGAGTTGAAAGAAGACACAAAACAGGAAAAGAGAAGGAAAACACAGAAAAGGAGGCAACAATCCAGAAAATGAGCAGTACATTATTTCATTGACTAGTACCAAAATGTGCAAGTATGTGGCTTTTTATAAGAGAAATAGATTTATTAGTGGGGTAGAAACAGAAAATGTATTAAACATGTCACATATGTAATCAGGTTAGAGAGCAATTCTTTTCAAAGTAGAGTATGTAATCAACTTGTTGACACAACAGCCAGCCGTAGCTCGATATAAGCGCGGGTGCAATCACCGAGGGGCATCCCTGTAGGTGTTTGAGTATTTGGCAAGGGATGGAAAATGTCACTTACCCAGTGTACATCTGTTCGTGGCATGAGACGCTGCAGATTCACATGCTTTGCACATCCCGCCATCTAGTGTTGGGCTCGGAGTGTTACAAGTTGTTTTTCTTCGAAGAAGTCTTTTCGAGTCACGAGATCGAGGGACTCCTCCCCTTTCGGCTCCATTGCACATGGGCGTCGACTCCATCTTAGATTGTTTTCCCCGCAGAGGGTGAGGTAGGAGTTGTGTATTATAGTAATAGTGCCCATGCAATGGAGTAAATATGTATGTACATAATGGTGTTTAAAGTGACATATTTACAAATTTACAAATGTTCAAGATCAACTTCGAAACAGCTACAGGCTCCCGGGGAGGCGGGTGGGCGCATGTGAATCTGCAGCGTCTCATGCCACGAACAGATGTACACTGGGTAAGTGACATTTTCCGTTCAATGGCATGTGCAGCTGCAGATACACATGCTGTGCATAGACTAGTAAGCAGTTATCTCCCCAAAAGCGGTGGCTCAGCCTGTAGGAGTTGAAGTTGTTTGAAATAAAGTTCGTAGTACTGCTTGTCCTACTGTGGCTTGTTGTGTTGTTAACACATCCACGCAGTAATGTTTGGTGAATGTATGAGGCGTAGACCATGTGGCTGCCTTACATATTTCAGTCATTGGAATGTTCCCTAGAAAGGCCATAGTAGCACCTTTCTTCCTAGTTGAATGTGCCTTTGGTGTTATAGGCAGTTCTCTTTTTGCTTTGAGATAACAGGTTTGAGTACATTTAACTATCCATCTGGCAATGCCTTGTTTGGATATTGGATTCCCTGTATGAGGTTTTTGAAAAGCAATGAACAGTTGTTTTGTTTTTCTTATTTGTTTTGTTCTATCAATGTAGTACATTAAAGCTCTTTTGATGTCTAATGTATGTAGTGCTCTTTCAGCTACAGAATCTGGTTCTGGAAAAAACACTGGTAGTTCTACTGTTTGATTTAAGTGAAACGGTGATATGACTTTTGGTAAGAATTTTGGGTTAGTTCGTAAAACTACTTTATGCTTGTGTATCTGAATAAAGGGTTCTTGTATGGTAAATGCCTGTATTTCACTTACTCATCTTAGAGATGTGATGGCAATGAGAAACGCTACTTTCCATGTTAAATATTGTATCTCACATGAGTGCATGGGTTCAAAAGGTGGGCCCATGAAGGAACTGGTGGCGTTCTTGGTGGAATAATTCTCTTTAGGCCCTCCATAAATGCTTTTATGACTGGGATCCTAAATAATGAGGTTGAGTGCGTAATTTGCAGATAAGCTGAAATTGCGGTAAGATGTATTTTAATGGATGAAAAAGCTAGCTTTTACTTTTGTAAATGCAGTAAGTAGCTTACGATGTCTTTAGCAGATGCGTGTAATGGTTGAATTTGATTATTATGGCAATAATAAACAAATCTTTTCCACTTATTTGCATAGCAATGTCTTGTGGTTGGTTTCCTTGCTTGTTTTATGACCTCCATACATTCCTGTGTAAGGTCTAGATGTCCGAATTCTAAGCCTTCAGGAGCCAAATAGCTAGATTCAGTGATGCTGGATTTGGATGCCTGATCTGTTGTTTGTGTTGAGTTAACAGATCTGGTCTGTTTGGAAGCTTGATATGAGGCACTACTGAGAGGTCTAGTAGTGTTGTGTACCAAGGTTGTCTTGCCCAGGTTGGTGCTATTAGTATGAGTTTGAGTTTGTTTTGACTCAATTTGTTTACTAGATACGGAAGGAGTGGGAGAGGGGGAAAAGCGTATGCAAATATCCCTGACCAGCTCATCCATAACGCATTGCCCTGAGATTGATCTTGTGGGTACCTGGATGCGAAGTTTTGGCATTTTGCATTTTCTTTTGTTGCAAATAGGTCTATTTGTAGTGCTCCCCATCTTTGGAAGTAAGTGTTTAGTATTTGGGGGTGAATCTCCCATTCGTGGATTTGTTGGTGATCCCGAGAGAGATTGTCTGCTAACTGATTCTGAATCCCTGGAATAAACTGTGCTACTAGACGAATGTGGTTGTGAATCGCCCAATGCCATATTCTCTGTGCCAGGAGACACAACTGTGTCAAGTGTGGTCCTCCCTGTTTGTTCAGATAATACATCGTTGTCATGTTGTCTGTTTTGACAAGAATGTGTTTGTGTCTTATTATGGGTTGAAATGCCTTCAACGCTAGAAATACTGCCAGTAATTCTAAGTGATTTATGTGAAACTGTCTCTGCTGAATGTCCCATTGTCCGTGGATGCTGTGTTGATTGAGGTGTGCTCCCCACCCTATCATGGAGGCATCTGTCGTTATTACGTATTGAGGCAATGGGTCTTGGAAAGACCGCCCTTGGTTTAAATTTATATTGTTCCACCATTGAAACAAGGTGTATGTTTGGCGATTTATCAACACTAGATCTAGAAGTTGACCCTGTGCCTGTGACCATTGTGATGCTAGGCACTGTTGTAAGGGCCGCATGTGCAACCTTGCGTTTGGGACAATGGCTATGCATGAGGACATCATGCCTAGTAGTTTCATCACCATCTTGACTTGTATCTTCTGTTTTGGATACATGGCCTGTATTACATTGTGAAATGCCTGTACCCTTTGTGGACTTGGAGTGGCAATCCCTTTTGTTGTGTTGATTGTCGCTCCTAAGTATTGCTGTGTTTGACACGGCTGAAGGTGTGACTTTGTGTAGTTGAGTGAGAAACCTAGTTTGTGGAGGGTATCTATGACATATTTTGTGTGTTGTGAACACCGTTCTTGCGTGTTGGTTTTGATTAACCAATCGTCTAGGTACGGGAACACATGTATTTGCTGCCTCCTGATATGTGCAGCCACTACTGCAAGGCATTTTGTAAAAACTCTTGGCGCAGTTGTTATCCCGAATGGCAACACTTTGAATTGGTAATGTACCCCTTGGAATACAAACCTTAAGTACTTTCTGTGTGAAGGATGTATCGGTATATGGAAGTATGCATCCTTTAGGTCTAGTGTTGTCATGTAGTCTTGTTGTTTGAGCAATGGGATTACGTCCTGTAATGTCACCATGTGAAAGTGATCTGATTTGATATAGGTATTTAATGTTCTGAGATCTAATATAGGTCTCAGAGTTTTGTCCTTTTTGGGTATGAGAATGTACAGCGAGTAAACTCCTGTTCCTCTCTGATGAATTGGTACCAGTTCTATTGCATCTTTTTGTAACAACGCTTGGATTTCTAGTTCTAGAAGATCTATGTGTTGTTTTGACATATTGTGTGTTTTTGGTGGGACATTTGGAGGGAATGGGAGAAATTCTATGCAATAACCATGCTGGATAATTGCTAGGACCCAAGTGTCTGTTGTTATTTCCTACCAATGTTTGTAGAACTTGGTTAGTCTCCCCCCCCACAGGTGTTATGTGTTGGGGATTTGTGACGTCGAAGTCACTGCTTGTTTTGAGGAGTTTTGGGACTTTGGAACTTCCCTCTACTCTTTTGGAATTGGCTCCCTCTATATTGTCCCCGAAAACTTCCCCGCTGATATTGGCTCTGATAAGAGGGCCTTGTTTATGAGGTTGAGGGTTCTGTGCTTTGTCCTCTAAACCCGCCTCGAAACTGTGTTTTACGAAATGTGCCTCTGCTCTGTGGGGAGTAGAGTGCGCCCATGGCTTTGGCCGTATCAGTGTCCTTTTTAAGTTTTTCGATAGCAGTGTCCACCTCCGGCCCAAACAACTGCTGTCCGTTAAATGGCATATTAAGCACGGCTTGTTGTATTTCCGGCTTGAATCCTGATGTACGCAGCCATGCATGTCTCCTTATGGTCACTGCTGTATTTATTGTTCTAGCAGCTGTATCTGCTGCATCCATTGCCGAGCGTATCTGATTGTTCGAGATACTCTGTCCTTCCTGCAACACCTGTTGTGCCCTTTTTTGGAACTCTTTGGGTAAGTGTTCAATGAAATGTTGCATTTCGTCCCAATGAGCCCTATCATATCTCGCCAGCAATGCCTGTGAGTTGGCAATGCGCCATTGGTTGGCTGCTTGCGCTGCAACCCTTTTCCCCGCAGCATCGAACTTGCGACTCTCCTTGTCTGGAGGTGGTGTGTCTCCCGAGGTGTGTGAGTTCGCTCTCTTGCGAGCTGCCCCTACTACCACAGAGTCTGGTGTTAATTGCTGCGTGATGTATACAGGGTCTGTTGGCGGTGGCTTGTATTTCTTCTCCACCCTTGGAGTTATGGCCCTGCCCTTCACAGGCTCCTGAAACACCTGTTCGGAGTGTTTTAGCATTCCAGGTAGCATAGGGAGACTTTGGTATTGGCTATGTGTGGAGGATAGTGTGTTAAATAAAAAGTCATCCTCAATAGGCTCTGCATGCAGGGTGACATTATGAAACGCCGCTGCTCTTGACACCACCTGTGTGTAGGCTGTACTGTCCTCAGGTGGCGACGGTCTCGCTGGATAACAGTCTGGGCTGTTATCTGATACTGGCGCATCATAAAGATCCCATGCGTCGGGATCATCCTGATTCATTCCAGTATGAGTTGGGGACTGCATCAGTGGTGGAGTGGCTACCGGTGATGTGTGCGTTGAGCGTGGTGGAGATGGTGGCGGTGTTACTTGTCTTGCCACCTTTGCCTGTGGCTGCATTTCTTTTTCTTGAAAGGCAAGTCTTCTTTTCATCCTAATTGGGGGAAGAGTACTTATCTTCCCTGTGTCCTTTTGGATGTGGAGCCTTCTCTGAGTGTAGTCTGGCTCCATTGACTCTAGTTCTTGTCCGAACTTATGTCCTTGCATTTGTGAGGACAGTCCCTGTTCCTCTGTGTAGGAACCTGTTTTCGGTTCCGAGGCCGGATGTTTCGGAATGGAAACTTTTTCTACAGTCTTTTTCGGTTCCGACGACACTTTTTAAATTTTAGGCGTTCCAGTCTCTCGGTGCCGACTCGTTTCGGTGCCGCCCTCTCGGTGCCAAACTTGCTCTGACCCGCTGTGTCGGGGTCGAGTCTGCTCTGTGCCTGTATCTCGACCGGAGTCGGATGTCTTCGACACATGCGTGCCCTTATTCGGTGCCGATGATCGGTCACCTACTTTTCGGGTTAAGCCATGGCCTGCTGGCGGTGGCGTCCCCTGGGCTTTAGTGGTCTTTCTGTGAGTTTTGTGTGTCGACGTCTTACTCACGGTTTTCGGCGTCTGTTCGGGATCGACCTCGTCCGAATCCTCGATGGAGAAGGTTTCTTCTTCCTCCTCCAAGTGTTTTTGTCCTGTCGGCGCCGACGCCATCTGTAGTCTTCTTGCTCTTCGGTCTCTTAATGTCTTCCTCGACCGAAACGCTCAACAGGCTTCACAAGTATCTTCTTTGTGTTCTGGAGACAAACACAAGTTACAGACCAGATGCTGATCTGTATAAGGATACTTGTGACATTTGGGGCAGAAGCGGAATGGGGTCCGTTCCATTAGCCTTGAAGAGACACGTGGTCGGGCCGACCAGGCTCCGACGGGGGATCGAAAACCCCAAAGGGCCACCGGGGCTCTTCAAAATTCGATGTCGATCTGTTGTAACTAACCCGATACCAAACGCAAACAATACCGTCTAATTTTCCGAGATTCTAACTATCTTTCCGAACCGAAACACGGAGCGAAAAGGAACACATCCGAACCCGATGGCGGAAAGAAAACAATCTAAGATGGAGTCGACGCCCATGCGCAATGGAGCCGAAAGGGGAGGAGTCCCTCGATCTCGTGACTCGAAAAGACTTCTTTGAAGAAAAACAACTTGTAACACTCTGAGCCCAACACTAGATGGCGGGATGTGCAAAGCATGTGTATCTGCAGCTACACATGCCATCGAACATATAAATATATTTAGAGCACGAGGTCCCCCTAAAAATACATTTGAATCTTTCTAATTATCAGCTCATCAGTGGTTCATTGGAGGGTAAGGGCTTGACCTATGAAACAGATATTCCAGCTCTGGCTTGAAAGGGAATGAGGAGATGTCCATTACTGACATGTCCAGCAGGGCTGGGAATAACAGGAAGACAGAAGTGAAGGGCCTGGTCAAGGGTCAATGGAGGTTAAGAAGATTGTGATCAGAGGGATTCGTTCTCATTATACAGAACTATGAGGGAGCAGAAGGTCAGGGCTACCAGGAAATAAAATGGGTGCAGGGCTCAAGAGACATCAGGGGTGCGATGAGTGGCCATCAGGCAAATTCTAAGTGAGGACATCAGAAGAGTGACGTCAATGGAAATGTGAGTGGTTGATTATGGTGGTAAGTGGCACTGAAGGAGCTGGAAGGAGCTGCATAAAGAAATTGAAAGAGGAGAACTGACTGGCATCAAAGAGCACCAGGCAAATAGTGAGTGGGATGAAGGGAATTCAAAGTAATGGGATGCACGTTCCAAAGCCAATCAAAATCTAGCCATAGGTTGACATGAGACACAATGAAGAGGTTGAATATGGAAGAGCCGGGATTATGGTATTTTTTTTAGCCGTATCAACTTCGACTGCAGCGACTAGACAGCACGTGTGTGTGCGCACGCATGCATGCATGTGTGTGGGTGACGATTTAATCTGTGAGTGCAAATTATGTAAAAAGCCAAGCTGGCATTAAGATGGGTTCATGTGCATGACAGCATCATATTGACAGAGATATGGCGGCCATCTTTTACATTGAAAAGATAGAGTGTCCTTATAGAAATGGGACAAAAAAGAAGCGATAAAATTACTCTTGATACCCAAGGATCACAGGAAAGCAGAAAGTATTATTGATTCTTTGAGAGTGGCATCACTTGTGAGAAATGTATACCCAGGATACTCTGAGACTACACGAAAGAGGAAGATACTCCTAATACACTGTTGATCCGAGAAGGTACTTCATCACATTGGGCATCACATGAGGAGTGACAAAGCCATACGATACAGTGGCATGACATAATTTGGACAGGAACCTCTCATACTCTGAGGATCACATTAAATACTTTGGAGAGTACATCACAGTGGTAAGGGCTCCTAATACTCTGCTGATCGCATCACAGGTTCATATCCTTCTAATACTTAGGGGATTACATCACCGGACCAAACGCTCCTGATACATTAGTGGTCACATCACAGAAGCAGAAGCTTCTTATACCTTGGGCCTCACATCAGAGATATAAATGCTGTTGATAAACTATAAGAGAAGACCATATGCTCCTCATACACTGGTGATCATGAGCACGAAGTAATAGGCATGAGAAGAGGGGTGGTTTTGCACACAGGTGTTGATGTCAGCAGGATATTACAATACTGTAGATACCTTTGGTTGATAGTAGATGGAGGGATGGAACTCATGACACATGAAAAGTCATGTGGGCAGGAGTGATGTAGATTTCAATGTATGTCCCCACCTAAGTCCAAAGGGGTTCGTAAAGGTGTTTGAGCCGCTTCTGGCTAGGACATTGTGGAAAACCTTTGCCACAACAATTATGAAGTAAGGATTCACTTTTACGTTTTAGAAAACTCCTTACAATCGATCTGTACCTAGAGATGTCTCCCTGGACCATAGCACTCTCATGATCAGTCTTCAGTCTTACTTGTGCACGATGATGGTGGTGATTCTAAACACAACTAAACGCACATGGAGAATAGTAGCAATACTAAAATAGGCCACAGAATAAAGGCATAGAAAATACTTGCCTTTCCTGATGACTTGACTCCTCTAATAAGACAGAGAAAGACCACGACCCAGGAGACTCCGAGGCAACCCAGCAAAGGCAAGCGGACTTCCCCGAAATTACCGATGTCATCAGAGAGCTTCAGCACATAGCGTCTTCAATATGCAACAAGAGAGAGAGAGAGAGAGAGAGAGACAAAATGGGCAGTGATTAGACTACCATCATTCAACAGGTCATGTACATGGCACATGGTCAAAACAGAAATCACCTTTATTCAAATGCGGTTGGTGAAGTTGGACACAATGCGATGAAAGCCTATTTTATGAACAATAGAGAGCGCACTTGGAATGTGGCCATACATTAAGGATCGGCTTGCCTTCTCCCTGAACAGTAGGGGCCAGATGTAGCAAATGTTTTTGCCCATTCTGTGTCTATGGGAAAAAGTGTTTGTACATATGGGCCTAAATTCTAGTCAGGATCTCAGAAACTCGCAAAACTACTAGCAACATACTGGACTGTGAATATGATGTCATTCGATGTATGTAACATTGAGCTGTTTGGAATTTCAGCCTTGCAAAAGTGCAATTTAAGGCTTTGTGCTTGGAGAACACATCAGTGTATCGGTCCTCCCACCTTGTGCACATGTGTACAGGTTCACTACTGGTAAGACCCCGACAACTTTTGGGTTTATGTAAGGTCCCTAGATTCAGAGTTCCTCACACCCACTCTCTCCGCTTTAGTACGGTAAGCATAGAGGAGCACCAAACCCTAGCACGTTCTGTACTTAATTAATTTGAATTAAATGGACCTGGGACCTTCTGTTCCATAACTCTGCATGGTAAGTTCCAAGCTGTAGAGACATTCAGACCTGTATGTTTGCAAAATAGGTGAACGTGTAAGGCAAGGCTCCTTAAATATCATGTAAATATATACAGTAGGTTGCCAGGGAAGGGGTCCTCTCAACTCTTGTATTTGCATATAGTAAGACCCCTGACAGCTCCTGCTTCTGTACAGAGTAAAAGCTCAAAGCTGGGGCCATTACACTTCCTGTGTCTATATGTGGTAAGACCCAACGCAAGTACTGCCTCAGGTACATCTGTGTGGGGTAAGGCTCAAATGCAAGTAACTGCCTCAGTAAGGACGGCTTTTGACAGCATATTCATATTCATGCATTCAGTCATTAAATCTTCCATTGATCTTCGCAGTGCACAGTCCAAGTTCATATCCAGATATCCTCATGCGCGGTGCAAGTATTTACACCAATGGTTCCAGATACATTTCACTGTCTCCAAAAATGTCACACCCCTGCCAGGTATTCCAGCTTCTCAGTTTGCAAAGTGCTTACAGCATGGGCAGAAACGTGTCTTGTTTTTTGGGTCGACCATGCCATCTCTTGGTCTTCCAGTTTTATCACTGCCTATTTCTGAAACACAGTTTTCACAGATATTACTGCTGCCTGGTTACTGAAACACGAAAAGCTGGAAAGTTTCAGTGTACCCGGCTGGAAATGTGCATTGGCTCGTATTGCAGCCCCCCCAGCGCAGACAACAATCTTGAAAGATAGCTTTGCACTGAAAGCGCTCAGTATTGTTCCTTAACACAAACACTCCGTGCCCACTCGCCCCCTACTGTGATGATATCACCACACAGGGAACAATGGGTTTTCTCCCACGGATTGTGTTCATTTTCCTCCTTGCCAGGCGCCCTCGAGGTCCTTATCGGCCTGTCTCTTTGTGTGGGGATGGCAGCGCGAGGAGGGTGGCAGCGTGACCCCACCCGCGGCACAGGAATGCTCCCCAGGCTGCCCATGGGCGCGTGAGGCCTCGAATTCGTCCGGCAGGCGGCTTCTTTCCAGGAAGTCGTCTGCATTCAGACCACTTCCTGTTAAAGAAAATGGCCGGGGGAGCTGCCTTTCAGAGGGGCCTGTCAGAGTCGATGAGGGACTTCCTGCCCGTGCAGGACTCACGAGGGCCTTCAAAGCACCACCAGCAACCCACCTCCCCAGAAAAAGAGACACCAATGTATTGGCACAAAGTAAAAGTATTGCCAGACCCACGAGTGATGTGGCACGAACGCCACCGGCTCGGAGTGTGCAGACTGGCTTGAATGGTTTGCACGTGGCTGGCCAGCAGCGTCCCTTTAGTTAATTAACAGCTTACCCTCCCTTTAAAATGCTATAGAAACGTGTTTATTTTCTATCGGGAAAGCTACAATGTGGATCAAAAAACTGAGGGAAGCCTACGTGTCATCAAGAAGAGTTGACAGGACACACTTGTAGGACATTATCTGTGATAGTTCTTTGTGCAATTGTTTAAAGAAGGAACACTTTAAAAATTATGTGAAACATATTTCTGTACAACTTTAGTGGCCAAGCACTGATTGGGGCAGAACCCATGTAAGGCTGGAGACCAAAGTAATATATGCGGTAGGAAAGGAGCATGCTTCTTGGTCTGCTGCAAATATATATGCTATATTTAGGATGACCACATAGCTCCATGTTACCAGAACTTCACTTTTAAATTGCTGAACCTTTCCTTTTACCAGTCGCGGCCCGTCCTGTAAGGGCGGAGGGGCCACGCCCCCCCACCTTTTGCCCCCCATGAAGAGTGTCTGTCAGGTTGAACAAAGGTCAGCCTGACAGACACTCTCCATGTTCAGCTCAGGCAGCCAGGAGCAGACATGCGCGATTTGCGCACACTCCTGGCTGCCTGAGCTGTACTTTGCTAGGCTGAGGAGATCACAGCTCCTATGGGCGTGACCTCCTCGGCTCAGCAAAAGTGCCTCGAGGCCCTCCCCTGGGTGACGAGGAAAGTGTCACCAATTGACACTCTCCCTGGGCGCTTCAGTTTAACCCTAAAGTGCCCAGGGCGAGTGTCAATCAGTGACACTTCGTCACAGAGTGGGGTCAGTAGTCTCACTGACCCCATCCCACTCTGTGACAAGGCTGGGACTGCTGCCTTCTCTCATTGGTTTCCAATGAGGGAAGGCAGCAGTCCCAACCCTCCTGTGACCTGGAGGCTGAAGGTAAGGGTGTGTGTGTATGTGTGTGATGTTTTAAATGGAATGTTTGGTGCGTGCGTGCATGTTTGAGTGTTATGAGTGTTGTTAATGGATGTGCGTGCGTGCGTGTCTGTGTGTGAAAGAATGAGTGTGTGTGTGTGTGTGTGTATCCCGCCCGCACCCTCCCTCCTAAAGCTGATGGCCGCCACTGCCTTTTACATTTCCAGCCCGTGCAAGTTTCCCGGTTCCATGCGTGATGTGCAGCTCCAGTCCAGGTTTTTCTTTAAATTGTGGGACTCGCAGACCTGTCTTTATAATGGAATAAATAAATACAACTACAAGTCCAGAAATTACCTGGACTGGAGCAGCACATCACACAGAACCTGAGAAATGTGGCAGCTATGCACATCATTGTTATCATGTGTTTTGGTCCAATTGGCTGAATTAAAATGAAACAAGATTACAACACACAGAATCAACCGCTATGTTAAATCAAAACCTAGAACTGGAAAAGATGTGTTCTGGTGATATGACGTTAACTGGTCACATTTATCTTTGCCATGCAGACGACAATTACAATTACTCAGTGAAATAATCAGCAGCCAAGGGCCACAGTTATGAATGGTGCAGCAGGTGCACTACCACCGAGGCTCGATGGTATGAGAGGGGCACATTGCACCCAAATCATACAATTTTTATATACAACTGAGGGTGGTGGGGGCATTTTCTAGGTTTGCATTAGGGCCCAAGGCACCCTTGCTACACCACTGCAGCTGCCTGGCACAGGCACAGAACATCAGAAATGCCATTATTTATTCACTTCTGGAAGGAGCCGAAGACCAGCCTCAAACAAAAACTCTTTGCCACAGCTGATTTTGTGCCAATGGTTGTCGTAGCACAGCAAGGATGCCATGGGCCCTGGTGCATGCAAGGAAGTAAAATGAACCCTTTGACTGTTTCTGGGGGTAGTGAAATAGAGCATTTACCAGGGTTCAGTGGTCCTCTCAAAGAACCGGTACCCCTGCACCTGCTCACCTAATGGTACCTCTGGGACTTTTGGGAACCTAGGACTTATTTTTCATCATCAGATTTTGATTCAGGGCATTAAACTGAGAAAGAAAAACAAATCAAAGGAAGAAAGTAGCGATGATAACTAACCCGTAAGAGGGATATAAAGAGACCGGAAGGGTAGAGTGGTACAAGAGACATAAGGTGGACTCAAGAGTGCATTAGGCAACCCTGGTATTCAGGAGCACCAATGGTGCGTAGGTTTCTAAGAAAATCTTTGAGCCTCTGCACTTCTTTACACGTTAACCACTGCTAATTGTATTGTGATCACTTTCACTCCTCTACCCTCTTCTGCCAAGTCCCTTTTCTGTGCTGAATCGATTCATTATGGGAAGCTCAACTCCGCCTCCCCTTCTCCATGAATACACTAACCCCTTCTGTCTCTATCTGAGGCAATCTTCACTTCATCTCTCCAAACTCCTCTGTAAACTCTGTTTGCATATAGCGCCTCACTGCTTTGCAGCTAAGGTAACGCTAAATGCCTCACACATGTACACACTTATGCTTCTTTATTCATATACCTTATTTCAAGAAAATTAACCAATATTGACCATGTGCTTAGCAACTGATTTACAACAACCTTCCCCCTTCTTAAGAAATCAATAACACATTATCAGTTAATGCCTTTCTTTTCTCATTAGGCATCCATCCGTTTCATTTCGATTGAGAGGTATTACTCGTTGTGACACTTCTCATATCTTTTGTGCTGCCTTCTCAGTTATTTGAATTAGCAGTTGTATCAGCATTTGACCTCCTACATCATTCATTCTTGAACGCCTCTATTTTGTTGTGGGCTAACCACGCATGGCTATGGAACTGCAGAAGGCAGGAGTTTCACCCCACAGGTCATGCGTTATCAAGGAATCTTCGGTATTGCTGAGTTTAGAAAGGATGCTGTTCTTGTACTTCTCTGAAAAGCTTCTAGTGCGCCATTACAGCTATGATTGACAGCAATCCTACGCATCAGGTTGACTACATGCTGATGACAACTGCTGCTTACAGGGTGTTTACCTGCTAGGTGGCAGCAGCTGCCAAGTCAATCAGAACAACCATTTTTGTGTATTATCAACAAGAAGGAGCAGCTGCCCCACGTTCAGTGAAGGCAACATCATGTTTGCATACTTTAGTCTTGACAATTTGTTTTTATGTTTCTGTGAAGATATGTGAAGGTTATTCGTTGTTTATGTAATTTTGAAAAAAAGTAACAAAGGATTGTGATGCAAAAAGCGTAAGCAGCCTGTTAATGCAAAGCTTTAACCTTTTGACCTTCGACATGAACTAAGGACTTTCAACAGATGAGCAATTATTTACCGAATTAGACCAGGCTGATGACACATCAATTTTTCTTTCAATGTCCCAGCCTTAAGGGGGACCATCATCGATAGACCAGGCATCCCAACTTGAGCATCCCAACTTGAACTGCATTGTTGAAGTGACCATTATCAAGTGAGATGATTCAATGGCCTCTATCAAAAGGCCTCTATTCTTCTTGGTCTAAGATCAAGCCAAGAATTGCATTTTGTGTGAGAGGCAACCTGACTTCTGGCCGCCAGGAGTTAGCTCTAGAGGCCAAAGGGGAGAGAACACTGCTAGCCGAGCGACACATTCAATGAAGCCTCTACTACAAGTGACAAAAGTGTTGGCAAGAATCAAAAAAAGATGGAAGACGCAGCTCTTGGAAATTCCGGCCATTTGCTTCTCACGAGACAGATGGAGTCAAAGGGGGCAGGAAGGTTTAGCATTTTTACCTTCTAGAAATTCAGCAATTAAACCGCCAACAGAGGAAGAAAGAGGGGCTCTTAGGAGGACCATTTCTAAGCCTAAACATTAGTCAAGCATACTACTACATACACTAGTGTAGTACAGTACTACTTCCAATATTGCTTTTCCTCTTTAAAAATGCAATCTAGTATTAAACATATATCATATGTAACATGTTATAGACTGCTGTCAACATTTACAACCAGTTCAGCTGCACAACTGATGTTAATATTCCAGGCCTCTCAAAGCAGCATAATACACAGTTATGTTTAATTTGCCTCTACATTTACAAACACAGTACCATCACAATAGTCGAGGGTAATTCCACAGGAAATTGAAAATCAAGTATTTGGCTCCAACATTTGAAATCTTTGACTAAAGTTCATCAAATTTCAAACTGCATCTCGGGATGCACATACACTGACTATTGTTCGGTCAACCTTTCAAAAGCATACAAAGTCGGGTGTATTCGGGGAATCGTATACATGTGAGAAGTTCCCGGAGTTTGCCTTACGCAGTGTAGTTAAAATTAACCAAGGCATTGCATCCTGATGTGCCATGCAGCATGGATCAGGCATTGGAGAAGATGCCTAGCACGACTAGTAGATAGAAAGCAGCTGCTGTTCCCGTCCCCGGCCACAAAAGGAAGATCCCACTTCTGTACTTCTCTCCTATTTGCTTCTATTTTCGATTTTTTAAAAGTACTTCTGATAGAGCGTTCCGTCCTAATAAATTACCTGTATCTGGACGCTCTTGGCTCGATGAATCTTTTGACCAAGTGGGGCTCTCTTCACCCGAGAGTAATCAATTTAATCAAATCAATAATCAATAACGAACATAAGCAATGCCCTGATCAACATAAAACTTCACAATTAATCCAGAAAACATTTCGGCGAACCATGACCTTTCGGCCATGAATAACCACACCAGTTTATTCAAAGTTAATGAATTTATTTCCCTATATTAACAAAGCTAGCACGATATAAATGTGTCTCAACACCAAATGATATATGTAAATGAACATTAATAGCTGTCCATAACGGCGAAAAAGATGCAATCTATGCAGCATTTGAATAACAATGTATTCGATAATAGCAACGCAAATCACTAAAATGATAATCTGTAATGGGCTAATTGCATACATTAGTCAGCATAACAAGGTCTCAAATTGCATCGTGCAACAAATGAATCCTCATCTAACCTCAAATTAGCATCTGCATGTGGGACTTCATGCAAAAACAATTTAGCAACATTAATTTGGAAAAACTCCTAACTCGGGCTCTTATCAAAAATCAGCAGTTGGTTACCTAAAAAGAAAACACAATGCAATTGTACATTTCATCCTTTCATATTTACCAAATTCAATCAGCAGTCAAGAAAAGTCTTCGTCCTTCAGGTACCGGTTGATCAGCATGGGGTAAATTTCAAAGGGGCAAAGTTAAGGGCAAGCCTCCTTGCAACGGCAAGGAGAATAGGGCAAAGTTACTGCATGGGCAAGACGGGGCAAATCAAAGTTAAAGTCTCTACGGTGAGAATTACTCAAAGTCTCTTTCTCTCGATTAGAGAAAGCATCAAGGTGTCATTCAAAATGGCGTCGAACATCAATTGGCATCGTAGAAGATGGCAAAATGACGAGGTCGGCAAGATGGGGCCATAATGGCTGCAATGTCTGTAAGGGCTGCAATGTCCGCTTTCTTCTTGTGCACCAGGTTTAAATAAACAACAGTTCAAATCCAGTAGGGTCTTCCATTGGAGGGTTCATAGGTTGGCTTCAAATTGTCCAATCAAAAACAACAATTTACAAGCTTTTACTTAGGCATACATTATCCTTAGAGTCGGGAACGTAAGTTGCAACATATTTTACCAATTAATTCACTTTCAGAGCTTCCATTGTCTGCACCTGCAGATTGACCTTGGAGCAAAGAAAAAGAAGCCAGGCTGGCACGAAACCTTAAAGATAAGCATGTGAACCGATCTCACTGGAAAAGTACGGCTTCAAGCAAGAATACACGTTTTATTAGCACATTAGAAAAATACGAGCATCTAAACCGTGAGACAAGGCAACTAGGCCGAAGCCTCCACTAAAGTTATGCTAAGTTAAAACATTTCAAACAAGCAAATCATGGCACACGTTTACGGTTACGTCAGATTAGTACAATTCTAATACATCACGTTATATAAAGCACGCTTATAAATGTTGGCGAACTACTCTGAGGGCACATTTGTCCCCGTACAATCTTTATTAGTTCGGTTAAAGTCACACTTGATTATTGCGGCACTACGTTTTATACGCTAATAAATGTAAAACCTTCGTTTCTGCGTCATCAATCCCTCCTCTGATGACTATTTGTAATCACACAAAACCATTCCCACAAATTTTATTCCATTAAAATTCTGTCAGTTCTCTTTGCCTTTTAGTTCCCCTTCTTCTTGCCTTGTATTCTTCTGCCATTCTTTTCATTATTTTCTCTTCCTTCCTTCTCTTAATTCTTGCCATGATCATTAGTATTCCCCTCTTTATTCCCCAAATCCCAAAGATGCAAATTAGTACTATTAGTATCCCCTGTATTATTTTTAGTAATATTCCATTCCAAATGCCACCAAGCCAATTTTCCACTGAAGCAATTCCCTTTCCAACCTTCTCCCAAACTCCTGGTTCTTTCAATTCCTTCAAGTCTGCACTCTCTTTTGTTATATTTGCAAGCATTGTTTTAATCTTCTCACTGTTGTCTGGAATATATGTGCAACAGTGACGCGCACCAAGCATTTTGCAAACGCCGCCATCCTTTGCTAAAAGAATGTCTAGGGCAAGCCTGTTTTGAAGAGTCATAGCTCTTTCCGCTGCAAGTTCAGCATCCATCAGGATTATAGCACCTGAAAACTTTGTCAACATGTTATCCACTATAGTAGACAACTTTCTTATTTTGATGGAATTCAACACAACTCCCAATGAAGGAATTATGGCTCCAAATATATCTCCTACCACAGCAGCTGCGGTCTCTCTTTTCTGGATATGATGAGATCCAGACGTCTTTGGAATCACCGATAGGTCATCCAGTTGATAAACCTTTGGGAACACTATACCCAAATAACATCTCCCCCACCATCCTTTTGGAAGACGATAATAGGCATTATGCCCACAAATGTAATACACACCAGGTATGACAGGGTCAAGTCCGTTCAGCATGAATGTCCATTTGGCTTTAAAGATAAACGTATGTTTACATTCACTCGCTCCCACGAAAATGTTATCATAATAAGACTCACCACGATATATACAAAATTTCCCTACATGCCAAGCGTCTAAAGCTATTTTTCCTTGTGTTTTTATTGCGTCAAAAGCATAATTATCTACTGAAGTCCTCTTACTTAGCTCCTTTTCTAATTTCGCATTCATTTGTGCCCTTCTATCATCTGTGCGATCTAAAAAGCTTATTTCTACTGCAGAGAGCGAGCAGGTAAGGTTTTCCCTATGAGCGTGAGCTGTTTCAAAAGGTTGCATTGGCTCGAAAAATTCCCTCATTAATTTAGCATCCCAATCTTTAGCAGTCTGGCTTAGTTGCGTTATTATAGGAACATATGCAAAGGTAACATCATAATTTGAATAAAAATACTGTATGTTAGTTTGACCATAAAATCTAGAAGTTACTAAACTACATGTAATCCCATATGTAAGAGGCATGTGGTGATAAGTCACCCCTTCCGTTACTGATGTCGGTATCTGTGTACACACATAACAATCTTTCGCATCCATAGTCTCAACATATTCTGTTAGTAGGCGATAGAAAACATTATACGAAAGTTCCTTCTTATCATGCAAGTGTCTCTCATCTAATTCTAGTCTTTTCAATGCGGTTCGTTCAGTGACAGTAACAGGTTTAGAAGTAGAAGCATCAATTTTCTCATTCTCACCCTTACCACGCATTCCAAGCATTATTGCCATTATTATTAGTACACATGCAGTTATCAAGCCTATACACGCATATTTACAATATTTCACTCTACTGTTTTGTGTAGCGTACCTAGTCATGATCTGTATAGAATCAGAGAGCTAGAAGCACTTATAAAAGAAACAATTTAACAATTAGTTACAAAGCTGAACGAGCGCAATGTTCACACAGTTTTCTTCAGGAGCCCAGTCACTTATCGGTTAGCAGCACTTGTCTCAAATCGGGTTTAAGAGTCAATCAGGTTATCAAAGTCTTATCAAGTTAGCAAATGTCTCATCCGGTTTTAGCAATGTCTCAGCTGGTTGTATCACGTTAGATTATAGCAAGCAATGTCATTTATCAGCCTTTCAATCAATAGTGTCCATAAAACTTTTCTTTTCTATTGGTATCTCTCCTTCTTCGTTCTCGAGGCTAAGAGATACAAATTTGTCGGCCCAATCGTCGTTGACTACATATGCCCATTCTGGACCGGAATATCTCCTGTTTGGTATTCTTTTCCTTTTCAATTTTGCATCTCTCTTTGATTCTGTCTCACTGGTACTTTCCTCTTTGGCCAAGTCCTTTTCTTCACTTGATGTTGGTACCACGACAGACACTTCCTTTCTTTTCTCTTTCACTCTTGGCCCTTCACTGTCGTTCAACGTTTCTCTAGTTCTTAGTTTTACTGGTGATATACTTGGTCTTCTCTTTGCACTGTGTCCACTTGATGGACCTGCGATCTCTTCTGAAGAAGTTTGAACAGTTTCGTTCTGTTCTGCCTTGTCCCCTCCTTCTGGGGAGTCAATCAGGTTTTCCTTTTCTTTTTCTGTACCGTCTGCTTCTGGGAAAGCCCTCCTCTGATCAGGCTCTCCTGCTTCTTCACCTCTTTCGAGCCCTTTGTCACCGTTACTTTCTTCAGGCTCTTTGTCACTTTCAGCTGCTTCAGGCTGTTTGTCACAGTCAGCCTGTTCGTCCCCTTCTGAGGCTTCTACTTGGTCTTCCTCATGAGAGTCATTCGCCTCGTCTTCCGAAAATGTATCGGCTTCCTCTATTGTTATCAGTTCTCCCCTTTCTCTTTCTCTATCGACTTTGGGACTTTCCTTTTGATTGTCCCGAGTCAGTGTTTTGAACGCGTCAACTTCCCCTTCTGTGGGACACAACACTTTCTTTGTGTGACTGGCGTGGATCCAGTTGGGAACTCCCGCACACTTCACAGCGGTAGTGGTCATCAGGATTACTTGGAAAGGGCCTTTCCAACGGGGTTCCAGACACGACTTCCTCACGTGCTTCTTTATCACGACCCAGTCACCTGCTTTCAGTGTGTGTCCTGGACCTTGGATCGGTGGCAAGGTGGTTGCCTCCACCTGGTGAGAGAAAGAGCGAACCACGTCAGCCAGACCCTTGCAGTAGTCTAACACCATATCATCTGTAATATTCAAAAGCGCGTTTGCGGGAACTGCAGGAAGTCTCATGGCCCTGCCCATGAGAATTTCGTGCGGGGACAATCCAGTCTTTCTGTCAGGGGTGTTACTCATTGACATTAACACCAAAGGCAATGCGTCAGGCCATTTCAAATTTGTCGATGCACATATTTTCGCCATTCTTGATTTCAGTGTACCATTCATTTGTTCCACCAGTCCTGAGGCTTCAGGGCGATAGCTACAATGCAGTTTTTGCTCAATGTTCAGCGCTGCGCAAAGTAACTTTATCACCTCGTTATTGAAGTGACTTCCCCTATCTGATTCTAAAGAGATCGGGAATCCGAAACGTGGTATCAACTCCCTCAACAATAGTTTTGCAACTGTAAGGCTGTAATTTCTACGTGTGGGGTATGCTTCAATCCAGTGACTAAAAATGCACACAATCACCAATACATACTTCAGACCTCCATGCACAGGCATCTCAATAAAGTCCATCTGCATTCTGCTGAACGGGCCACCCGCCCTGCCAATGTGGCTCATGTTCACAACCGTTCCCTTTCCTGGGTTCATCTGCTGACAAATGACACAACGATGGCAAACTGCTTCTGCAACTTGACGGAATCTGGGGTTAAACCAATCAGTTTTGAACAATCTTATCATGGCATCTCTCCCTAGGTGAGCCTGCCCATGATAGAACCGCGCTAGCTGCGATAAGAGACTATTTGGTAAAACAAATTTTCCTTCATTTGAAACCCATAACTCATCTGGTCTCCTTGTACATTGTGACTTAATCCAGGAAGCTCTTTCATCCTCCCTGACGCTATTCTGTAATGCTTTTAGTTCATCCATTGTATCCAGAACCTTCAAGGCAAATGCTTCAGCTGGTTCGAGCTCTGGCTCACTTATCAAATTCCATTCATCCCTGAGCAATATACAGTTCAAGGCACAAAATCTTGCGACTTGATCCGCATATGCATTTCCCAGGGAAACATAGTCCTGTCCTTTTGTATGAGCACTACACTTTACCACTGCAACTTCGGCTGGCATCTGAATGGCGTGTAACAATTCCCTTATTCTCTCCCCGTTTTTCACTGGGGACCCTGAAGAGGTCAGGAAACCTCTCTGTGACCATAGTTGCCCAAAGTCGTGCACGATTCCAAACCCGTACTGACTGTCAGTGTAAATGGTAACCTTCATCAATGTAGACAGTTGGCATGCTCTTGTAAGGGCTACAAGCTCTGCTACTTGTGCGGAATAGACTCCTTGAAGCCAGGACGCTTCCAAGACACCTGTTACAGTACATACAGCATATCCTGCTTTCAAAATTCCCAACCCATCTCTTAGACATGAACCATCAACAAAAATAATATGGTAATTTTCATCAAGCTTAGTATCCTTAATGTCAGGTCGTGGTTTTGTGCAAAATTCAGTCACCTGAAGGCAGTCGTGCTCGACGTCTTCAGCGTTCTCAATTTCGGCATTTTCACTGGGAAGCAAGGTTGCTGGATTCAACGTAGTGCACCTTTTCAGCTGCACATTCGGTGAGCCCAGAATTATTGTTTCATACCTTGTGAGTCTTGCTCCAGTCATGTGTTGCGTTCGGGAGCGGGTCAAAAGTATCTCAACTGAGTGAGGGACCATGACTGTTAAGGGGTGTCCCATCACTATTCCTTCACTCTGAGTGAGGCTGATACCAACTGCTGCTACGGCGCGCAAACACCCTGGCAGTGCTGCTGCGACCGGATCCAAAGTAGCTGAAAAATACGCTACTGGTCTGTTTATGCCACCATGGGCTTGGGTCAAGACAGACTAGGAACATGCATCACGTTCATGACAAAACAATGTGAAAGGCTTTGTGTAATCAGGCATACCTAAAGCTGGAGCCCTGCACATGCATTCTTTCAATTCAATAAAAGCATCCATCTCATCTCCTTTCAGCTCAATTTCATCCAATGCATCCTTCTGGGTCAGTTTCAGTAAAGGCTTTGCTAGAGTTGAGAAGTTGGGAATCCATTGGCGACAGTAGCTCACCATCCCCAAAAACTTCCTCACCTCCCTCCTCGTCTTTGGTGGACTCATTTGAAGTACACTTGTTATTCTTTCCTTCATTATTCTCCGTGACCCTTTCTCTATTTGATGACCCAAATATTTCACTTTCTTCTGACAGAACTGCAACTTTGAAGGATACACCTTGTGTCCATTCCTTCCCAAATGGTTCAATAGGGCAATGGTGTTGGCTGTGCAGTCACTTTCTGTCTTAGATGCAATCAGTAAGTCATCAATGTACTGTACTAGGGTTGACTCGAATGGCAATTCTAACGCTTCCAAGTCTTTCTTTAGAATCTGATTGAAAATTGACGGTGACTCCGAAAACCCTTGAGGAATTCGACACCAACTGTAAACTCTGTCTAAGAATTTGAAACAAAAGAGAAATTGGCTGTCCTCATGAAGAGGCACCGAAAAGAATGCTTGTGACAAGTCGATGACTGAGAACCACTCGGCATCGCAAGGGACTTGAAACATTATCACAGCTGGATTCGGTACTACAGGGCAGCATTTAATTATGATGTCATTTATTTTCCTCAAGTCCTGCACAATTCGGACCTTTCCACTTGGCTTATTAGTCCCATGATTGGTGAATTGCATGGACTGCTTAACACTTCTTTCAGTACTCCCTGTTTTACAAACTCGTCAATGAGTTGGGCGACTTTCATGAGGGTGTCTTGTGCCATATGGTATTGTGGGGTCTGGGGAAAGGTTACATTGGGTTTTACGGTCACTTTCACTGGTTCCACTCCTTTCACCAATCCCACCTCTTTTCCTGTCATATCCCACACTTCCTTTCCGACTGTTTCCCGTAATTCAGCTGGAATATCTGCTTCAGTGATCATCGGAAAAAGGGTAATCAGAGGATATTCTTCATCGACAGTTTCCATCTCATCCCCTTCTACACTGTCCTCTTCTTCCCCATCACTGCTCGTCTGAATTCTAATTCCATCGTTCGAACACATAATCGAACATCCCAATTTGCACAATAGGTCTCTCCCTAACAGTGATATCGGGCTTGAGTCACATACCACAAAATTATGTGACCCTTGATAGTTACCAATTCTGACTTGTACTGGATCTGTGATTGGGTTCGTCAGGTGCCTGTTTGCTACTCCCACTACTTGAACTGTTCTCCCTGAGTGGCAAATTTGGTACTTCAATGCTCCTAACAGTTGAACGTGTGGCTCCTGTGTCAACCAAGAATGAAACACAATGACCCATAACTCTTCCCTCCACATACGGACCCTTTTGATCAACTTCCAAGGATGCTGCAAGCACACAATTTCCCTCCTCATCTGAACTTTCACTCTCCCATGCATTGTTTATTCCATTCTCACTGTGTAGTGGGAACTGTTGTACTGTGCCATTTGTATTCATCACCTGACCCGAGACCTGTGGAGGAACCATCACTTGCTGCTGACTCATTGGTGCCAAAGGTATTTGCATTTGCTGATTAGGTACCATGGGAAACTGCTGTTGCATTGGCTGCATTTGCGTCATCTGCATACGGGGCATCTGCATCTGCTGCGGCTGCATGGGCTGTAATCCTTGCAGCTGATTTATGGTCTGAAAATTTGGGTTTGGACCTCTCATTTTCGGTCCCCTCATTGTCTGGAATGCATTGACATCATTGTTTTGCTGACCAACACCTGCACCTTCCTGCACCACCATCGGGCACTCGCGTTTCCAATGCCCGACGATCCCGCACACGTGACACGGCATCACCCTTTTCATTGCCTGTATACCATTCGGAATCGCAACAGTATTCAAATCCGGACCATTACTCCCAAAGCCTCCTCTGCCTCTGCCTCTCGCCTGTGGCTGAAACACCATGTTTCCCTGCGGCTGCGGCATCTGCTGTTGGAACCCTTGCAAACCTGTCTGAGCTGCTTTAAGTTGCATCACCATCACTTTCTCTTTCAACCTTTTCTGTTTCACTTCAATTTCGTCGCTACAGTATTTCGCATAATTCAACACCTCATCAATCGGTTTCGACTGCCAACAAATCAAATGCGTCTTTATCATCTGACTTATCTCTGGTCTCAGCCCTTCCACAAATCTAAACACAAAATGGAGCATGTCCTTCGCCTCTATTGTCTCCGTGCCACTGTAGTTCTTGAACGCCTTCAACAACCTCTCATAGTAGCCATGAATCGACTCTTTAGCCTCTTGGGCAGTTCGATCAATCTTCTGCCAATCCACATTTTTTGCGGCAACCTTCGTCTTCAAGTGCTCAATCACCTTATGGTACAAGCTCATTACCATAGGTGATGGTGCACCCGTATCCCTGTCTCTCTCTGGTTCACTTGTCGGCCAACCTACAGCCCTTTTGCAGTCTTCCCACAAATCTGCCGGAACCACAATCTCAAAGAGGGTGTTCAGGTCTTCCCAAAGACATTTTGCAAGCTTCACAAACCTATCAGTCTGTTGATACCATTCAATCGGTTTCTCTCTCAGTTTGGGAAAATCATCCGTAAAAGACTGAATGTCGCTTCTGTGCCACGGTACATGTATTAATTTTCCCCCTGCTGTCTCCCTCATTGGTAACATGGTTATTGCATCACTACTCTGGGGTCTTTTCTCCTTGTGCTCTGGGACACTGTCTTTCTTCTTTTCCTTTTTCCTTGCCCATCTGCTCTCCCATTTGTCTAAGCACCCCCACACTTGTGCACTCTGCAGCAATTCTCTAAGGTGCGTTTTCATGCCTGCTGACCTCATGTGTTCAAAGTCCGTGGTCCCGAAATCCAATCTATAGCTCCTGCTCAAGTGTTTTGTCTTATCTATCTCAACCCCGGTTTTGTCAGCTATTTCTTGCAACCTTCTGTGTACCTTGTTCACTTCCCTCGTAATCCTGGGACATAGATACCTCAGCTCTTCTTCCGAGTAGGACTCTAACCTATTCAAACCCATAGTCCCTTCCACCAATTCTTCTGCTTCCATGTTCAACCTGACCTTATTCAGATAGTCTTCTCCCTTCCCACTGGCTGAGCTTTGTGTGGAATTCAGACTGTTGAACCACTGTGTCAGCTGTTGCGCATTCAACCCCATCAGTGTAGCATTCACATCGACTGCCATTGATGGTTGCGGCAACTTTTCAGTGTTCGATGATAGCGGTATCATCAGTGGGGGACTCGACCTCACCACTGTTGACTGAGCACATATGGGACTAAACTCCATCAAGGACCCAGATCCAGTTGGCAGAGCCGCTATCGGAGTTGTCTCTGGAGTGTTTTCTATGCACCTCCTTTCCGTCCCACTCTGCACCACTGATCCTTGACCGCTCATACCTGAGTTAGGCTGAATGTACAAAGGTACCGGTGGACCTACAGTAATGGGTAGGGATATCGCATCTGGGTTCTGTCCATTCCCCAGGTTCTGAGGCATGTTCATTCCCACACTATGGGTCATCATTGCCGGCATGCCATTCTGACTCCCCGTCATCTGAGCATGTGCGGTCCCCCCCTGCATCTGCTTTTGAGGCATCAAAAGCTGGGTTGATTCAGCTTGTGCCAATGTTGGGTTGCGACCATTCTGTACTCCCATTACGGTTGGATCTAGAATCATTCCCGTACTGTTGTCACTGCTGTAGTACCTTGGGACCTGCGGCTGATAATTTTCTGCGGTTTTCAACATAGGCACATCTGGATATATTCTCCTAACCTGCGGTATCTGCGGGGTGAACAGTAAACTCGGGTCCTTTGATCCCGATGGCGTTTCTGAATTCGGAGTTTCATTATTCCGTACCGGTGCCGGAGGGGCAGAACTGGTACTTGGACCTTGTTCACTTTCTGCATAAGGTGGTGGACGGTCGTTCAGCAATGGCATGATGAACTCCTCATCCTCTGACTCGTCTTCTCTCCTTAACTTTTTCTCGTCCTCTCTATCTTTGGAACGCCTCCTGTTTGTCTTACAGGTAGCTTTCTTGCCTGTCGCCTCTTCTTCCTTAGCAATTGCGGGAAACAATTTTATCCCCTGCAATATATCTGACCTCCACACCTTCTGTGCATTATCCCACCTAGCGTCCGCTAGTGTCTTTTCTACCTTTCTTATCCTGGTCTCGAACTTCTTTTGCTGTTGCTGTCTAGCCATTAGTTCCCAAATCGCTAGAGCCTCAAACTGTGCTGGCCTTGGAGGTACCTTCATGCCGTACATCATGAATCTCAAATTCTCTAGGATCCTTATATTGAATGTCCCATGGATCGGGAACGCTACGCTCCCATGTTTCTCTGTCAACTTGTGCCATTGCTTTAGCCAAAGGCACGGAGCTACCCCCCTTTCCTCCATTACAATGTAAGCTGGTGTACCTTCGGGTGGCGTCTCCTCTCCTACGCTCGCTTTAATGTAAGACTCCCCCTTCATCGCACTCTTTAATGCTTTCAAAAATTTCATTTTTTTCGTCTTTTATTTCACAAAGTTTGTAATCAATAAGTGACTTTAATTCCCGGAATACTCTTCGCTTGCCTTTCCCCTTCCAATCGAGCCCCACGGACTGCGTCCAATCCGTGCGCGACCCTTCTCTGCAACCAACCTATCCCAGCGCGGCTCCTAGTGACGTCACACTCACACACACTGCGGCTGACAAAGCCTCGCGGCTTGTCCTCCTTCACTCAACTCCTCTCGTAACAACTTCTGGCATGTATCGCGAGCACCAACCAAATAATAATAAAACAGATCTGTCGGTTTACTACAGGAAGGGTAACACAATCGCTTCAGGACCTTAGGGATTTTTCACTAGCCTCGGCAGTTATTCCATCTTTCTCGGTTCCCCACTTTCGCAAGCAAATTCTGACCCGCAGACTCTGCTCTCAACTTGTCAATGATCTATTCTAGTGCACTTAGAATTTGTCAAAGCCCGAAGTCGAAGTTTTCTTTCACTCCCTTAACACGCGTACCGACTCGTTGACCACGCCCGGTCAACCTATTAAACCGACCAGACCACAACATAAAACAAGTGTCTCATACACTTTTCAACATACTCCGGAGTCTCTTGACCTCGCAGGGCCCGTCTCAACAACAACAACCACGTGGGCAATTTTTCTGCACAAAGCGCCACATGCACATGAAGTTCGACGACTTCCCTACGCTCACACTCGGAGTCGCACCTCCGCTATTCTCTAAAATCCTCGCAACCTTTTCAAACAATCTGCGGCAATAAGCTGTGCAAGCGCAAAACCCTGACTTCACTCATACCATCACTAGTACCGCCAACGCCGATTTCACACCTCCATTCTCTCCATTCGCAAGCTCCGAGATCCCGGGAAAGTCGCGGGGGACTTAGGGCATCATCATTCTCTCAATCTGTTTTACCCAAGAAAAATCTAATTCAACACCATATACTTCTCGAGTGGGGTCCCAAAGGGCGAAACCGTCAATTCAACACCATATACCTCTCGAGTGGGGTCCCAAAGGGCGTAACCGTTACCTCTCGAGTGGGGTCCCAAAGGGCGTAACCGTTACCTCTCGAGTGGGGTCCCAAAGGGCGTAACCGTCCTCTGCTACCATCTACTGATAGAGCGTTCCGTCCTAATAAATTACCTGTATCTGGACGCTCTTGGGTCGATGAATCTTTTGACCAAGTGGGGCTCTCTTCACCCGAGAGTAATCAATTTAATCAATTCAATAATCAATAACGAACATAAGCAATGCCCTGATCAACATAACACTTCACAATTAATCCAGAAAACATTTCGGCGAACCATGACCTTTCGGCCATGAATAACCACACCAGTTTATTCAAAGTTAATGAATTTATTTCCCTATATTAACAAAGCTAGCACGATATAAATGTGTCTCAACACCAAATGATATATGTAAATGAACATTAATAGCTGTCCATAACGGCGAAAAAGATGCAATCTATGCAGCATTTGAATAACAATGTATTCGATAATAGCAACGCAAATCACTAAAATGATAATCTGTAATGGGCTAATTGCATACATTAGTCAGCATAACAAGGTCTCAAATTGCATCGTGCAACAAATGAATCCTCATCTAACCTCAAATTAGCATCTGCATGTGGGACTTCATGCAAAAACAATTTAGCAACATTAATTTGGAAAAACTCCTATCTCGGGCTCTTATCAAAAATCAGCAGTTGGTTACCTAAAAAGAAAACACAATGCAATTGTACATTTCATCCTTTCATATTTACCAAATTCAATCAGCAGTCAAGAAAAGTCTTCGTCCTTCAGGTACCGGTTGATCAGCATGGGGTAAATTTCAAAGGGGCAAAGTTAAGGGCAAGCCTCCTTGCAACGGCAAGGAGAATAGGGCAAAGTTACTGCATGGGCAAGACGGGGCAAATCAAAGTTAAAGTCTCTAGGGTGAGAATTACTCAAAGTCTCTTTCTCTCGATTAGAGAAAGCATCAAGGTGTCATTCAAAATGGCGTCGAACATCAATTGGCATCGTAGAAGATGGCAAAATGACGAGGTCGGCAAGATGGGGCCATAATGGCTGTAATGGGCTGTAAGGGCTGCAATGTCTGTAAGGGCTGCAATGTCCGCTTTCTTCTTGTGCACCAGGTTTAAATAAACAACAGTTCAAATCCAGTAGGGTCTTCCATTGGAGGGTTCATAGGTTGGCTTCAGATTGTCCAATCAAAAACAACAATTTACAAGCTTTTACTTAGGCATACATTATCCTTGGAGTCGGGAACGTAAGTTGCAACATATTTTACCAATTAATTCACTTTCAGAGCTTCCATTGTCTGCACCTGCAGATTGACCTTGGAGCAAAGAAAAAGAAGCCAGGCTGGCACGAAACCTTAAAGATAAGCATGTGAACCGATCTCACTGGAAAAGTACAGCTTCAAGCAAGAATACACGTTTTATTAGCACATTAGAAAAATACGAGCATCTAAACCGTGAGACAAGGCAACTAGGCCGAAGCCTCCACTAAAGTTATGCTAAGTTAAAACATTTCAAACAAGCAAATCATGGCACACGTTTACGGTTACGTCAGATTAGTACAATTCTAATACATCACGTTATATAAAGCACGCTTATAAATGTTGGCGAACTACTCTGAGGGCACATTTGTCCCCGTACAATCTTTATTAGTTCGGTTAAAGTCACACTTGATTATTGCGGCACTACGTTTTATACGCTAATAAATGTAAAACCTTCGTTTCTGCGTCATCACTTCCTAAATGTTCTATTTAGCCAGTGTAGCATTTTTTTTTAAACTGTGCAAATTTGCGAGCCATCAAGCTTCACACAGCCCTAAAGATTACACAGGTGACAACTGCTTAAGATTGAATGAGAAATTCATAGCTTGAAAGATGAGTTTTTAAGGTCAACTGATTTAACATAGACTCTAATCAGCTAGTATAACATTTCATTAAACATGACATGCATGTATGACTTACATTGTAAGGACTGCGGGTACATTACTCATTGTGGAATTTAACTCGACCACTTGAGAAGCAAGCACTGGCCAAGCCAATAGGTATGAGTTTAATTGTCAATGTATGCAGCATTCGCAGAGTGATACAGAACCAGAATGGACATATCAACACTGTGCGATACAGAACTTTGCTTACTCAATCACTGTCATTCACTTAATATAAAGTTTTCAATGACAACAAATGTTACAATGGGTGCAATCTAAGGTATCCAAAGATACTGACACTTATCAGGGAAGGGGCTTTTAGAAAAAAATGCACACAGCGGTATTATACAACACCCTCAACTTACTGAATACAATCCAAGGCACACGTCTCAAGTCAATTAAAAGTCAGTATCGATGTCCTGCGTGTTCTCCAATTCAACTTGTTTTTATTTCATGCTTTTGAGGTCTTGACAACTGTCTTATGATTTGGACTGGAACTATTACCAAACTAAATAAGTTCAGTGAGTATTTGAATTCGAATACAACTAATATTAAGTTCACATGTCAACACAGTCTAACTAAAATAGCTTTTTTAGATGTGGAATTGTTTATAGAGGACCAATGCATAGTAGGCTACGTCGTAAAAGCACCACATGTAACTTTATACTGCATGCTACTAGTGCACATCCAAGACATCAATTTATGGCAATACCATCTGGGGAAATGATGCGGGCAAGACGCAACAGTAGCAAGGACTTGGATTTCCAGCATTGTCTCAAAGACATGGAGATACGTTTTACTCAACGTGGATATGAACCACATATTATCAAGAAACCCCAAAGTAAGATAATGAAAATTCCCAGGGAAGTGACCCTAAAATATAACAATAAAAGAAAAAGTGATGAGATAGTGGATTACACGCAGGCATCGGGTTTCTTACTTAAATGTATGCGCAAGCATTGGCACCTTTTATGTGCAGAATGTAGTTTGAGGAAGCACATTTCGGACAGACTGAATTTCACTTACCGAAAAAGCAATAGTTTGAAGAACATGCTATGTCCTAGCTACCCAACAAAGAAACCTGCTGTAAATTGGTTAACAACACAAATGAAAGGTTTTTACAAATGTGGTGATTGTGGTATGTGTAGATGGGCCTGGGATGGTATATGTACATTTGAGAATATAGGGGTAACATTTCAGATACTCACTAACATCACGTGCAACAGTAATTATGCGGTATATGCCATTATATGCAAATGTGATCATATGTATGTGGGAAGTACTGTTAGACCTTTGAGACAAAGAATTAGTGAACATTATAGAGTTTTGAGACAGGATGATACCAGATATCCCATTGCTGTACATATGAAACAATGTCCAGTACAAGGATTGACCAAGAACTTTAATTTTTTTGGTCTAGAACAAGTGAAAAAGGATCCCCGGGGGGTAACAGAGAATATTTCCTTAGAAGAAGAGAATGTATTTGGATCCTAAAATTGAGAGCAGCAGAAGAGAATCTGAATACTAATCATGAGCTAGAATTCGTTTTGGAAGAAGGAGTCAGCAGATGTGTTGAGACTACATTTATTGATGAGTTCTTAAACATAGGGGAGGACCGATCTAGGGGAAAATGTAGAATCTGATTATGATGATGTTTTAAGACAACATATAAACAAGAGAAACACTATCTACCACTAATTTATTTTTCGTAATGAACGATTATGATCAGTCAATGGCTAATCAATAAGTTTCCAAGTGTGCTGGTCGGATATAATCTGGTGGAACAATCACAAGATGGAATAATGATTCCCCAGATAGGTAATGTATTTATATAGGGTGTAGAAATGAATATAAGAATACTATTTTACTAATGGGAATCTTTTTACTGTACTTATGACTATACTACCTATGTTGTATTGAAATTGACAGTGGTTTTGGTGATCATTTGGAATATTTATAATTATGATTTTGATTTTGTTGAAGTAAAGGAAGATGGACAATCTTTAAAGGGTTACTTCCCACTAAAATAGATTATACTGATAGAATGTGGTTCTTTCTTGAATTTTGGGATATACGATTATAGATTATTGAATACTCTCTATTATGGCGGATAATGTTGGCGATATGCGATCCTTCCTTCATTTAAGTACGAGGATACAGGCCTATTTGATGATGTCTAGATCGACGATTTAAATATACATGTCTGCACTGAGACGTTTAAACAAATAAGTTTAGAAATTAGTCAGGATAATTTGACCCATAGTATCGGTTTTGTGTACATTATATATATGTTATAGACGCTTTGTTCTCTTTCCAATGGTAAATGAACAAACAGTCCTTTGAATACCTTTCAAATATGGCGGATGATATGGGGTTTTGTAGTCCTTTTTTCATTTTTGTACGTATAAATGGGGTCAAAGATTGTGCCCAGGTAGACAACTTTAAATCATACACGCCTGTACTGGAACGCCGACAGAAATAAAAGAAAATCATGATACTGGTGAGTTCAGAATTGACGGAATTTGTTTCTTATGAATTCTATTGAATTTGCACATAGCACATATAGGTCATTGCGCGTATAGGCCATTGTGAGCCAACCGTTGCTTTGACAAGAGTGGTTATTCAGTTTAGATTATCATTGTTTCCCTTTTTCTTTCTGTTGCGATCCAATTTAAGGAACAAAAAAGACTATAAACACGGTTCCTGACAAATTTGTATTATTAATTCTTGGAAATGTCTGGAAAGGGCAAGTAATAGTTTTGGACACGCATGATATAGTAGGCACTTATAACCAATAGAGGTCAATATATGGTGATTGGAATGGACACTTATATTCATATGGGTTCAGCACAAATGGAGCTTTTATTTTTTCTTCTTGAATAGTGTTCCTCTTTAGATGACTTTAATGAGTGAATTGTTTGCACATGACCCACCATTTTTTAACAAGGGGGAGAGCACAGTTTGGATGACAGAGCATGTGATTAAATATCACGGATATACGATTAACTCTGACATGGGGATGGGTTGTACATTGTATGGAATTTAGTTACAAATTAGGATTACAATGGTGGTAATATATGTTTCTTTACAGCCTTGATGAAGTCATAGCAATTATTTTTCGCAAGATGAAACACTTGTTGGCTGGCTGGAGTGTTAACAGAAAATTGGCTGACATGTTAACGGACATCTTGAGAAAGCTAAAATGTTAACAAAAGTTGTGAAGAACCATGGTCCCGTGTCAAAAGGAGACCTCAAAAGCATGAAATAAAAACAAGTTGAATTGGAGAACACACAGGATATTGATATTGACTTTCAATTGACTTGAGACGAGTGCCTTGGATTGTATTCAATCAGTTATTACCCGTTAGGGGAATTTTTGGGGGAGTTGGGTGGTTCTTCACTTCCAGGAGCACCATGTATACTTATGTGCATTTGAGACCTTAGTGAGATATCGTGAGTGCCATTATCTATAAAACACCCTTCCGTATTTTCTGTAACACTCAACTTATCCTACATAATCACCAACAATCCACATAACGTAACTTGCACCATTTAGGACGATTGAATGCATTTGAGTAATGCTACGAAGAGATATTATAAAAGCACTTTAGGAAATGAGCCTCAACACTTTTGCAACTTTTTTTTTGGTAGGTGCTGTAGTCTGCATGACCCGTGCCCTAAGCTTGTTTATACCCCTTTTTTATTTAATAAAATAAATAATAATTGCTGCTTTATCAAGCAGTGAGAACAATTTCCAGGCAGCTAATTCAGCAGATGCAGGAATTTCAGCATTCCAGGCAGAATGTTGTCAGCTGGAACACTGCCAGTCCCCATACAATTTAAAAAAAGCAAATTTCACTAATTTAACACCATAACATTGTGCCCTTTGTGTACTGCCTTTTCTCATAATATTGAAATGGCTTGGTGGTTGCTGCACCCCTTCTGTCTTGAATAAAAAAGTATTTTTTTTATAGAAACCAATCTATCAGTTCACTTTGGTTGATATATATAATTTAATACTAACAGTTTGGTTTTATGAAGATATTAATATGGGTACCAAGCCCCATAAAACCAATGGCAACAGAGGAGAGGATGTGGTGTTACAGCCAGAACTGCTGGAACTGGGGAACCAGGTTCGAGTCTCGGCGTCTGCTCAATATCACATCAGTGGATACAGAAAAGGGCTTGGAGCCCTCCCACGCTTACCATTTGTGTGCTGTAGTCTCACTCTATTCCAGCGTTCCTAATTGGCTAATTCAACGTCACTTACAGTGCTTCCAGTGGACCACCGACCAAGCACAGATTGATTAAACTTCATCAGTGCTTGTTAGCTGATCCCAACACAATGGAGGTACTATTTCTTCCAAATGGCGAGCCATTCTCCACCAGTGATGTATTATTTATGGATGGCAGATCTCAGGCTGAGCGTAGTCGGAGCACCAACATTTGCATATTTACCTAGCCAACAACTTATTTTCTTTTGTTTCTATGCAGTTAGTTGTTGTTGCTGAGTTCTATTAGTATCCTCAGTACTCAGATGAATTCCCATTTTAATCTATGTGAATATGTACAAAACATCCTAACAAAATTAAGTATTATTAAATGGTAGCACTCCAAATTGCTCTTCTTTATGTCCGATTACTACAGCCTTTTACTATTTATATAGTAGGTTTCTTCTAAAGAGGAATCTTGGCAAAATTGTACAATGAAAGATTTCAAAAAAGTTATTGCGCCAATGGCTAATTATCTCTACTTGTATTTAACCTGGAGGAACCTGCAGTGGGAAATATATATAAATGTTTTTGTCACTCTTGTGCAGTAGGTACTACTCATATTAACTGGATGTGAATTACATTTCTCCCTATATCTCAGTTACTTTATTGGTAGATTTTGCCGAAGATCGCACAATTTGGGCTTAGTGTGGAAGCCGGGATTTCAGTCCAGGTTATCTCGATTGTAGAGTGGCTGGGAAGTACAATGATTTATGCGGAGTTCTCTTTCCAATGATAAATAAATGATTCCAGCGTGTTTACCATGCTCAACAAAACAGACTTGCAAAGTATATAAATTACAAAATAACACCATCTTGCATTAAATAACAAATCTATCTAAAAACAAGTTGGGTAATCTGAATTAATGCTGCAAGATTACCAATAAATAATAACTCGCAGGAGGATTATAAGGTCCCAGTAGGTAGTGTGATGTTTGCATTCAGGGCTCAGGTAAGCAATGGACAGATCAAGTGGCTGAGGTCTCTCATATACGTGCACTTTGTACGTGGGTTAAATAGTGCCAACACTATGCCAACTAACATTTCCCCACCTACACCAAATCGCAGTATTATACATTACAATACAGCAGGGAGGGGAGCATATATATATATATGTATATATATATTCACTTAAAAAACCAAAGGTTACATGGAAGTTACAGTTAGGCTCACATTTTAAACATACAAAACCATAGAAATTCACCTGTTATAGTTATAGTTATTACAATGCACAGTTACCAAATTTGCTGCACTACGTGAAGAGGAGTGGGCACAACAGCACCGTAACTTATGATATGGTGCTGTTGCTCTCGCCTCTAGTACTGCCCTACATTAGGCATCCTTTTGGCAATGCACACACCCTTGCATCATAGTGAAAGTTTGTTTGCTTGAGGCCAAGCTTAGATTTTTACTGTAAGGGTACCCTTCCAGCACAAAATGTTATGCTTTGACAAAGTTTAGCACTTTATCACGTTGTATGTGTGCTGTATGCTGCAGCAGATATGCAACGTTGGACGGGTTTGGAGAAAATATATCTTTTATTTAACTTTATGACTTCCTCAAGGAAGTATACATTTTTTATGTCAGTTATTTCTATAAAAGGTGATAGATAGGCATTGGTGTCCAAAATCCATGAGTGACTGTACGGGATTGTCTATGTCCCACCAAGGGATACCCCTTTGATGTAAAGTAAAGCATATTGCTACTTTGTGTTACTTTAGGGCTACTATTTAATACAATTCAAGATTTGTGCTGGAAAGTAAACCTCAAAACACAACATTGCACCAGGTTTGCATCACTTTCTTGATGCAAACCTGGTGCAAAGTTTTAGTAAATCTGCTCCACAAATGTAACACAGTTAACATACCAATACAATTGCAATTGATCCCTTTTCCGGAACCTTAGACTAAGGAAAGATTAAGAGGAAAAACGAATAAGGTTGTATAATTATCCCTTTCAATTTCCATGCAGCTCTTTGATGCAGGCTCATAGCCAAATGTCCTATATTAGGAGGATTATCACTTATTAACCCAAGTAACAAAGTATCTCTGACAAAATCAATAATCCACAGAGCTAGCTAAAATGAAAACGAATCTATGATCTTCACGTCACACATTGGGCTTTACAGCAAAAACATTAACCCTCTATTTTACTACATCATGAGTCAAAACTGTGACCAGACAAATGGCAGATCTCTCCCTCAAGTGCAGAGTGTTATCATGCCATTGTAACTGTCCACTGAAAAGTGCCGTGCATACAAAGATCTCTTCAGGCTGCTGTTATTTCAGTTCAGCCTGTCTGAACGACAGCACCGGTT
Source organism: Pleurodeles waltl (assembly GCF_031143425.1). Taxonomy (NCBI): domain Eukaryota; kingdom Metazoa; phylum Chordata; class Amphibia; order Caudata; family Salamandridae; genus Pleurodeles; species Pleurodeles waltl. Next base: position 960,619,971 of record NC_090443.1, read on the forward strand.
GCCTGAAGCCCGCACTGAAGCAAGAGGCTAGTTACGGAACCCAATGTTGATCCTATAGTGCAGTTTGCATGTCATGAATTGCAATGGCCATACAAATCACCACATAAAAATATGGGTTTGAGCTGATAGGTCTACATTCAAAAGCCTCATTTGAAGCTGAATTGATGCCGCTCCATCTCCTTTCACCTGCATCCCCCATTTTGGTGCATTTACAGAGCCAGGAAGGGGCAGCAGATTTGCAGCCTTTCTGTCATTTTGGTCACTGATCCAACACCCTAATGCACAGCTCCAAGTATTTAAGACAAGCAACAGGAGGACCTTTGGGTACATAGAGAAGGATGGATTTAGTTCAAGTATAGACGTTGCAATGCACATTTTTGCAGTAGCAATAAACAGATTTGTTATTGTATGCCACATAACACTCTGGCATATAGATAAGTCCTCTACGCAAGGAGAAGAAGGGAAAACAAGGTCCAGTCTCAACTAGTCTCAACTATACCCACCACCACCTGAAGAAAGCCTAAGGTGTGACAAACTGAAAACTGTTGATGCTCCTGGGAACATAAACCAGGTAAGCAGTCTCTCATGATGCAGTGACTGAGGTTCAACACTGCTCCCCTGGAGGAGAGGCTTGTGTGGAGTTGTGTGGCACTCCTAGGGTGGACGTTGATGACCTGACCTTTGGGGAACGGAGTCTATACATGCTCTGAGAACGAAAGCAAGTTGTGAGGACAATATGGTGGTGGCTGTGTTTTCTGAAGATACTAATGACCCCTAAAGGAAATTTCTTGCATTGCACCTCACTCTCAAGAATATAGACTTTGTATATTGCCTACAAGACCCAGAACTGATGTTGGTGACTATCAATGGCAAGAAATGAGAATTCACAAACCCCGAACTAGAACAAACAGTTGGAATCAAAGCCTGAAACATCCTTGCTCAACATTCACCACTCAAAAACATACCATATAGGACGCACTCCACCCCCAGTAAGACCACTGACAAAAACTGTGATATAGAATAGGCCACACCAAAAGAAAGAGACAAGTCCGGATCCCATTTAAAAGTGTGGACATGGAGTGACCAGTTGGTACAGAAGACTACACAGGGCCAAACCCTTATGCCCACTGATGGAACCAGGGTATACCATGGAATAGTGAAGTTCTGTGGGACTCTTTTCTACATATCACCAAGAAAATGTCTAACAGTAACCTGGTACATTATTTCTCATTAGTAAAGAAGGCAACCTCTACCATATTTGCTACCACACAATATCCAATACCATTATCTACAAGGAGAGTGCGTCTCCTCTCACCTCTCAGCACTGACACTCACTGATGGTCATTTACCTGGAACATAACAGAAAACAACTCTTATCTCATTATGCATTAGCCACACCCCTAAACCGGATTGTGGGTCACACTAAGCATCTTACTTTATGGTCACCTAACATGAATAGACTTTCTCATTATGCTAAACGAAAAAAGACTTTTACCCACCTGGCTACTAAATACCTGGCATTGCTCTTCTAGAGGTGACCAATCTATATAAGGCTGAATCTGACATTTTAAGGCAAGATTAGGTAGGTAAAGCGATTTGTTTCTCCGGACTACAAGTGCTCTGCTGTTGTATTCCTGAAGAATACTATGAGTTACAGGAAATGTGGGGTTGCTATTTTAATACAAAAGAAGACATCAGAAAAATACTAAAAACACTGATTGACCTTAAAGGTCAATATGTCTTTGCTAGTCTTTCAATTAAAAAAAGTGTCTTTATTGTTGGATCAATCGACGGATGCTAAATCTCGAAGAGAGACTTCATATCTATGCTGAGTAGATTATTTTTAGAATTTATACAAGCTAAATGTATCAGACAAGCTAAATTAATTGTGTGGGGGGGGGCGGTTGCGGGGCTGGTACATTATGCTTGACCCGGTCACTGACAAATCAATCATGCCTGAACTTAGAAATAACAATGACCAAGGGCTTCTTTAAAGATCTTTTGGCAGACCTCTTGTTACTGGACCCTTAGCATCACTTTAACCAGAGATTACACATTCCTTTGTCATCCACATGGAAATGAATCAAGGACTGCCTACCTTTTACTGATGGAGCTGTGTTTCCTAAAGTCTTTGAGTGTGAGGTGGGGCTCAGTGGCATATCAGACACATCACCGTTCTCTGTCCTTTTAGACATGCAACTAGTGGTCCCTAAAATCATAAACCAGGTGGATGCACATAGAGATATATAATCTGCAGAAACAAAAAAAAATGAAACTTTGTGGAAACATTAAAGACTACTTAGTCCTCTACATGCAGATCTCCCCACAACGTATCTGGGTAACTGGGAAATCATACGTAAGAGGAATTATGATGGAGGCATCAGAAGCAAGCAAAAGGGCGAAAGACAAATGGAATGCACTTGAAATGGAAGAAGAAGCGATTCTGAAGCAATATCAAAAACGTTCACCCAATGTTACCTTAGAACTTTTAACCAATAAAAAAACTTGACTTGAACTGTTTGCTTTCAGCCATGGTGGAGAAATCTTGGTCCTCTGTTAAAGGGAAGAATTACAACCAAAGAGAGAAAACTGGGTGCCTTCTGGACCTACCGTTCAAAAAGAGATGGAGCAATTGCCCATTCCTATGATATATAATGTAGGTGAAAGCTTACTTTTAAATCCCACTGACATTGTAAAGAAACTTGCACCCTTCTGTGTGACGTTTACACTTCCGAAACATCCTTAGATACCACTTAAGATGATAATTTGATATTTTTTATTTCCTACACTGATATACGTTCTTCTGAGCTGACCAAAGTTTGAAATGAGTTTAGGACACTTGGATAACTCCTGACCACCCGTGAGGTGGTCATAGACTCCCTTCTGAAAGTCACAGCATGGGTGACTTCATAGAGACAATTGTCAATGCTTAACTTTAACTATAAAATACTTGGTAAGATTCTGGAATAGACTCCTTCTTAAGAGACTGGGAGCCTCCATACAGCAGCAGCAGAACTCAAGCTAACGCTGTATACAGATGACATTCTACTTATGCTTAGTACACCGGAGATGTCATTGCCAGCACTGATGAGACTGATCTCAGAAATTACTACCTTTACGGGGGTATAAAGTCAATTGGACTAACAGAGAAACTATACCTATTACACGCATGACATTCAAAAGTGTTTTGGCTGGTTTGCCTTTCAAATGGATACAACTACAAATGAAGTACTTGGGTATTTTGGTCAGCCGAGACATACGGACATTGGAGAATTAGAACGTAACGGGTCTAATTGACCAAATGAAAGGGAAATATGCTAAATAGGAGAAACTACAACTTTCCCATGGAGAATAGTTAAAAACCTAAAAAATGGAACCCAAAAAATGGTGATGGCCCCACGTTTTAATTATGTCTTCGGAATGTTGCAACGGAAAATACCCATTCCAACCCTGGATGCAATAGAGAAAATTAATTTATCCCCTCTCAGACTTGCAGTGTCAAAACTCTGTGCCAACACCACCTTTGGGTTAGTGAGACTAGCCCATAGGTATTGCCTCTTGCAAGTGGCATAACAATATACATCTGGAAATGCCAGATTGGATTATACTGGAAAAGTATTTACACAATATCACTGGGGGAACCAAAGTGACTTGCAAACAAGTCAAGCAAACAAAGGACTCACATAATCCAGCTCTGACAGCCAGGCTACCTGTGTGGCAATCTACACAACAATGCCTAAATCCCACTGTGCCTACCTGGAACAGCGCAGGGCTAACAGTAGGCAGGGTGGTGGTGTGCTGGCGCAACTGGATCACTATGAGGATTCACATTCTCAATGATCATATTAAATATTTCATAAAGTTGTCACAAGAGTTTCATTTGGAAAAGAGTTGAATCTGGAAATATTTGCAGTTACGGAATTGCTTGATGACAAAAACTAGGCAATACATTTTGGGGCCTAACATTGCCCCATTAAAAGACTATCAAATTAACTGGGGCTACTATAAAAAATGAATTCGAGATTATATGAAACCATGATTAGAGAACTATGGGCCTCATTATGACTTCGGCAGTCTATAACGTAGACTGCCAAAGTCCCACAAGACACAAGACCGCCAGGGATGGCAGTCTTCAGACCGCCATATTATGACTGCTGGTGTCTCTCTGCCAGAATTTGGGCGGAGAGCTGCCAGTAGCCATACTGGCGGTCAGCAGTGCAGTGACGGCTGCTCCGCTTGCACCGCCACGTCATCACAACACCGCCACGCCTATTAAGAGTTGGTAATAGGCATGGCGGTGTTGTGCTGACTGGGTGCTGGCAGCATAGCAGGCCCCAGGGATCCCGTCCCCTCCCGGATGACCACTGAGAAAAGGTTTGTGCCCGTCCGATAGGGGAAGGGGTTTGATGAACGGTGTGTGCTTGCATGGGGGTGTGCGTTTGTGTGATTGGAGGGGTGGTGGTGTTTGTGTATTTGTGTGTGATTGTGAGTGTCTGTGTGAGTGAGTGAATGGATGCGGGGGTGGGGGTGTGTATGTGTGTGTCTGTATGAGTGCGTGAATGCGTGATTGCATGTATGTGTGTGGTGCGTGCATGCTTGGATGGAGTAGGGGTAGGGGGTCTGTGGCCGTGGTGGGGCAAGTGGGGGGAGTCGCATACTGGCGACAGGAAAGTAAATTCCTGTCGCCAGTATCCTTTCCACCAGGGATTTCTTGGCACGATTGCCGCCAGGAAATCCCTGGTGGAAAGGAGACTCCAAATACTGTCGGCGGTCCAACCGCCCTGGTACAGCCCTACCAGCCTGTTCACCGCCGTGGTCATAATCTGGTGGTCCAGCACCACCACGCCGTTGGCGGTATTACGGCCACCACCAGCATGGCGGAGCTGGACCGCCAATGTCATAATGAGTGTCTATATTGTTAAACGTAAATGGCAAGGGAGAATTCACAGTCCTATACAGATGAGGAAAGTTTGGAACTTCTAAGAACTTGTGATAAAAGTTCAAGGTAAACACGTCCTAAGTTGAGTTTTTTAAATTTTTGCGGGACTGGCTCTGATCTCCATATAAGCTGCATAGAGTCGGATTTACATATGTCACAATGCTGGCACTGTAATCAACCGAACGGTGGTATGATACACATCTAGTGGCACTGCACAACTAATAAGCCTTACTGGCAACAGATACGACACAGCATTACAACTAAGAGCGACATAAACCTTATGCCCTTATACCGTGGCACTTCTGCATGAACTACAGGATATTGCTGGTAAGAACAATTTTAAGAAAATATGGCTGAATAGTGCCCTGATCTTGGCTAACTTGTTTATCTTCAGACACTGGAAAAGACTGGATATACCGACTTATGAGGAATTCATGTTATCACTATCATCAATGGCAAACTATGAGCAGATAAGCCACAGGATTAACAATCAGCTTTGTGTGTTCTATGAGATTTGGGAAGCTTTTCTTGGAACAACATATCAGAGAGTGGAGCCTTTCAGTTGCTCTTTACTAAGGCTTGTTGTGTACAAACTCTTGTAGAAAAATCATTTGATATGATGACTGATGTGTGCATGGGCACTATAGAGAGTTAGGTGTCATCACTTATTTGGAGGAAATGAATTTCTTTAAAGGTTTTTCCTGTGAGCTGTTGACAATGTTATATGTTTCTCTTGTAACCTACTGCCTTTGCATATGTAGGAGAAACAGAGCCTGGGGCTTGATGTTTTTATGTGTATGTACAGATTATTGGGGACAGGTTTTCCTTTCTTATGCATTCCTATTGCAGTTAAAATCTGGTCAATGTTTCTGAAAGAATAAGTGCTTTCAGGCAGTTTTGAAAAACTCAATAAACAAATATATGTTAGATTTGGTATTCAGCACAAAAACAGAAGATGGTTCGGCGCAATCAAAATGACTGCCCTACCAGTGAATGAAAAATCAGGACTGTATCATGACAGGAGCTGGTTTGACAAGAAGAATTAAGGGAGGATAAATATACTCACCTCCAGTACTCTTCACTGGGACTGGTCCTCTTCATGGTGTGGTTCAGTAAGCTGGTAAGATTAAAATCTGGCAAAGCGGCCTGGTAGATGCTGGATGCATTAGTTGCATTGAATGGAGGATTAAGAACACCAACGCAGTCTGGCGTGTTCCAGGGATTTCCGCAGTACGTCCATGGCAGCAACCGAGTCATGGAGGTGAAGAAGTAGTAGAAGGCAATGCAGATGACCACATTATAGTAGATGCCGATGTATGTGGAGACCACCATCATCCCATAACCAACTCCTGTAACATAATTAAAAACAAAGGGGATGTAGCATGCGTGAAAAGTGAAAACTATAGCATTTCACAGACATTACATAGAAGAATCTTGGCGGCCAATTACGTTTCCAACTGAGAGGTTTTTCCACCAATATCAATGTTTGGGACCCTTTTATCAACTCTCCCTCTTTAGCGTATATCCTCTTCGCATACTGCTTTGATCAATGACATTGAGCATTTTTGCTCACATGATGCATTCTTATTTGATACTCAGTCGTTGCTTTTATTATCTAACTCTCTGCTACACATCAGAAAGTTGAAAGGTTAAGATACCTCCAACAGGATTCAAATGTGTAACTTGCAGCTTGGACACCTCTGCAGTGGGCATTGATGCTGCTGAGATGGCCTAGGAAAGTAACTTCGATCATGTTTAAAGTAGGGCCCCTCTTCTTAACATAATTTTGCTAAATGAAACCACAATCTAAAATACTCAGAAAAGGCCTGTGCTCTAACAGGGAGGAGAGAGGGACAATTGAAAATAAACAGACCCTACTTCATCCTACTTCAACCCACACACCTAGGAAGGTAAAACACACACCCGACACAGGCCGCTCAATGCTTCCTTTCCTGTCACTCACCCTGTATGAGAACTTCTTGAAAGCTGAACAAGCAGCCATCTTCTTGGGAGTCATTGGATTTGCTGAGTATGTGATTACAAAGGCACTGAATTTTTGAATGTGGGTGTATGACCCCCTACTTCATATGGGGTCCACTTAAGTGCCCATTAATGTCACTACTGTTCTAGGTCATCTTAATTTTTGCGGTATCAGGGGGCACCCTGATTTATTTCAGCAGTGCTTCAAAATACTCTAGTAGACTACAACAATTTCCGTGTAAATTAACATGCCTAACAAAAAGGAAATGGAATAGGTAGTATTTATTCAGTGGTAAATTCCCCCTTGCTTGTCCTTCTCCAGCTGACTCCATGAATGAGCACAAGTTCACATTCACCATTGATTTGGGCATAGTTCAGATTATAGTCAGTTTGGTCTCTGAAATGGTTCACCAAGATCCTTTCTGAACTCAAGAGGTGGTTCAACAGCCTGAAGAGAGCCCAACCATTCCTTGTGTACTTTGCCTGTCGGGCACTCATGGGACACCTTAAGTCCACCCACTATCCTTTCTACCATGCTTTCTTTTTCATTTTGGCCTCAGTTATGTCATGGGTGCTTCATAACAGGCCTTCTTGCCCCTAAGTGTTGTGTCGAGCAGCTGCATGCTCAGATGCAGTTGCGGCAGGGAATTTCAATATTTCTGTTCAAACCTTCCATCTTTCCAGACTTTGTTAACATTTACTTAGCTTCAGATCCGGTGTCACCATCCCTAACACCCTACCCTAGTAATATCCTACTCTTCTGAACCCCACAGATCCATCAAAGGCTACTACCTAACACATTCCTTCCATAGCTCATGTCCCTGATTTAAGCCCAAGGAGCTGTCGTTTATTCTCCTTGAATGGTTACGCCTCTACTTCTCTTTTTTTTATCCCCTTATTCAACCTGCATAAGAAAACAAGGGCTGGCATCCATGCCGATGCAATCCACCTCATCAGGTACTCTTATGGTGCACGGCCTGGTGATGCCATATATGAGGGCAGAATGAGGTCAGTGTATCATGCCACTTTGATTAGAATGAGTGCTGCTGCAACTTTAACTTCCTTCAAAAAGCAAATAATAATAATAAAGAATTACCAATAGCTCACTGTCTATAAAGAAGCCTCCCGTGGGCCATGCAGTGGAAAAACAGCAAAAGATGCTACAAATGGCACGTACCCACAATAATAGTATGGCATGAGCCTGCTACACATTAGCCAATTGGAGTGGGCAAGATTACTTTACAAGTGACTTTTACCCAACCAATGGCTCGCTGTGAGAGACGGAAGTCTCCCTTTCCCACAAAGCTCTTTTCACTACCTGACTCAATCATCCCTCCATGCAAGCATCCTAAACCACTGATGTATACTTGTTGGATCTGGCACTCTCTGAAGGGCCACCCTCAAACCTTTTGGCTTTCACCCCTCCTGTCTCTGAACCCATTTTTGTTGCCTTTTAGGACTCTGTGCACTTCACCAATGCTGCCCCTAAAACATGGTACAATTGGCTTTCACCTTACAGGTACATTTAGTTTAGTTGTAAGTACTTAGTATGTAGTACCACAGCTACCCAGGGCCTGTAAATTAAAGGCTATTAGTGGGCAGCAGCACTCATTGTACTAATCACTGGAAGTAGCCTTTTGAAATATTGTCTCAGGCCTGCCAATGCAGCGTATAGAGCAGTTTAAACTGCAGATTCAATTTGGCAAAATAATCCTTTTACTAGGCCTAAATCTTCTTTTTGATACAGATAAGCCACCCCTAAAGTAGGCCCTATACAGCCCACAGGGCAGGGTGCAGTGTATTCAAAATGTTGGACATACGCTTTTAAGTCATATATGTCCTGGTAGTGAAAAATGTGAAATTCGTTTTGCCCTACTGCAAGGCCTACCTCTCTCGTAGCATAACATTGGGTTACCTTATTACATTTAATAAGTGCTAACTTTTGAATGGGAACAATTACAGATGTTTTGGTCTTAAAAGAATTGTAATTTAAAATCCTCATCAATGGTAAGGTTAGATTTTAAGTCACAATTCTGAAAATGCCACTTTTCAAAAGTTAGGAATTTCTTGTTCAAACCATTTGGTGCCTGCTGCCTGTGTCCTGGATCACATGACAGGGTGTAGTTGGCAGCTGGCCTCTGTGTAGTCCTCCCAGACAGTGAGACAAAGGGGTACTAGGTGATGACACGATGGGCCATTCTGCCAGGATGGGAGGTGCAGAGTGGTTCCCTCTCCCACTTACATTTCAAATAGGCTGCTTCCAGCACACTAACAAAGAACGTGACTTCTTGGAGCCTGGGCAAGTGAGGAAGGAAAGTTCCTGGACCAGATGTGGGGGAAGTCTAGAAGTTTGTCCCACTTCAAAGGCTGGCTGGCACCAGGAATGAATACTGAACCCTCAGACCAACTCTTCAGGACACTCCTAGACCTGTGGGCACTACAGATTAAGGTCTGCTTTGTTCCTCAGAGGAATGCCTTGCTGCCCACGCCTGCCTTGTGCCCCAAAAGACTGCCCTGCTGCTTGAGGCCTGCTTTGTGCTTCAGAGAACTGCCCTGCTGCTACCAGAGGACTGCCCTGCTGCTCAACGCCTGCCATGTTTTCAAGAGGACTGCTCTGCTGTTTGAGGCCTCCCTTGTTCTTCAGAGGACTGCCCTGCTGCTGGGATGCCTGCCCTACTCTCTGATAAAGAAAATGGACCTGCCCTCTTCATCCCAGGATAACCTGAGTGACTCTAAGGGTTAGTTGGTTGACCTCCTGTTCTGAGCAACAGGGACACAACAAACTCCAGAGGCCTAAATGCAAATGCCCAGCTAACCTGCTTTAAATGGTCCTGCCTGGACCTGCAACTGACCCTGCCTGAGCTCTGTTGGAGTGAGTTCCTGATCCCCAAGAGATGCCTCCGTGCCCCTGGACCTTTGGCTGACATTAGATGAGCACCTCCTGTGAAACCCTTAGGTTTTGAACTCTGCATGCTGGACTTTGAGAAGGCAACGTTTCCAGCTGGATTAACCTAGTCCCTATATCTGGCCTGGACTTGTGACTTTGTCCCGGTCTAGCGGGACCAGATGCCTACAGTTAGTTTTTTCTGCTTCTTGGCACTATTTTTACTTAAACTTTTCAAATTGCATGTCGCCAGTTCTACTGATTGGATTTTTGTTCTTCTGATTGGATTTTTGTTCTTCTGATGATATTTTATTTATTAAAAATGTACACACTTTTTAGGGTCGAGCGCGTAAGCACTCTAGAGCCTGCTGTAATATCTGTGGGCTTTTCACCACGCCCACTCTTGCTATTCATTTGTTGTTGTGCTTGCCTTAAATTTTTATTGGTGCATTTTGTGAAATGTCCCTCCTTTGTGTGCTGAGTTCCCTCCCCTGGTGAATTAACTAAGTGAACATTACTGAACATTTCTGTTGGCCATCACACTACGTCACTCTTTCTCCTGTTACAGGGTGTGATGGCCCCTTCTCCAGGTTTTGGTTTGCCGTACATCCCAGCTGTGATCCTTTCTAGCTATTCAGGCAGGGAGCTAATAACTCTCGCGCTCATGGCAGCAATATTGCCTTGAATCGCCTTGCTTCTGTCAACTGTTTTACACTTTATTTTCAATTCATGTGGCAAGAAAAGTTCAGTTAGAAATTTACAACGACAATTACTCTAACTTGAGCAAATGCGAGACCCGTTGCATTGAAAATGCTTGTTATAAACTTGCGTTGGATTTTTCTTGTGTTGTGTTTTCACTTTATTACTGTTTGTGTGCTGCTTCAATATTTTACACATGGCCTCTAGGTTAAGCCTGGAGTCATAATTTGTGCCAAGCTACAAGAAGGTTACGTACAGGGTAACTTAGTGAGTTTTGTGGTTCACTTCGACAGGTATTGTGGTTTTTACTTAAGAAAGTGTCCACACCCCACTCAGCCAATTTGTTTGGAAATCGCATGTGGCTACATATAGTGCCCCCTTTCAGATTTCACCCTCATGCATGTGCTTTGTTGCAAAAAACATCAACTCAGTATGTAACTTTGTGCCTCCCAGCTGGATTTTCAGGTCCAGTAATACAACACATGTACACCAGACATCGACAAAGACTTGATTTTATCTGACTGGGTGACATACTCTGTTTTTTATCTACATATTTATGCCTGATACAGACAGGAGTTATACATCTAGCTGCTGGTTATAAATAGCCATCTCAGCAACATACCAGGAGAGTCTATGTATCTCAATGGGATTTTACCATAGTGTACAAATGTAATCCCTTGCAACCTGATTTTGGTGACATATCTTATTTTTGTAAAACAAATATAACTGAAAAATGCCATGGCATAAACCATATATACAGGCATACAGAGTCTAATATGTTTTATTACCATTGCTGGGAGGGGGGCTCATTAATCACCCGAGGCTTCTCTGCTCGTGAGTCATATTTTTTTATATGTTACTGCAGACTGTGGTCAGCCCTCCACATTTGCTAGAGCAACCCGGAAGTGCCTTTCTCCTTCTCTGGGGGAAGCAACAAAGTAGTGAGATGTTAGGTGGGGGATGTGAGGAGCTCTGAGAGGCTCCTTATACCGCGCTCTCTAAAGGTGCCCCAATGAGAGGCTTTCCTAAAATCTAGTTGTATGAGTAATGTGGCACATGTTGAATCGTAGGGTCATCTAAAATGGTTTTCTGTAGTTAGCAACACATCTTGGCTCCGAGGCCTTGCCCTACAGGTAGGTATGTGGCGGATCCAAAAACTGCTTATAGAACCTTGAATTGAGATCAACATTGCGTGGTTTTACCTATGAAGGAGGAGATGTGGGCTAATGGTTAAACAGTGATAGCCAAATTATATGACCAGAGTTCGAACTCAAGCTTCATCGATTTACCACATTGTATGATGCTATGTAAATCACTTTATCGCCATAGGTCCCAGTTTCCTTCTATGCCAAAATAGGAATGTACAGTAGAACGCACTATGCAAATATAGGACCTATAGATATAGCTGATGTACAACATGCCTAAAAAAATTACAAAGCCAATATATGTAGTGCAAGTGAAAACTACTGCTTTGCCAATGCTTGTTAGAATGGTACCTGTGCTGCGTTCTGTTCCGCCTATTTTGAATGCTGCGTCAGTACTGTGTGCTACTGTAGCCATTTGCAATATGGTATCTTTACTGTTATCAGTACAGTTCAATATGGTATCCTTACTATTGTCAGTACAGTATGTGCTCTATTCACAACTTCTGCTGGTTACTACATGGTATCTATACTGTACTCTATTGTAGCTATTTTCAGTAAAGTATCTGCACTATATGTATCTTAATTGCTATATATACATCGATCTCTAACATACATGTTTGCAGTACTGTGCATCTTCTATATGTTTTAATGACTATATCCGCACCCTGCCCTATGGTACCTATTTTCGGTATTGCTTCTGTACTGTATGGGATTTTATTCCTGTGTTTCCACTACGCTCTAGTGCACCCAACTATGTGCAGCTCTCTCTGTGTGCTGCCCTCGCCAGTACTAGCTAAACACTCCTGCAGTTTCATCCTCGCTGCTGCTGCAATCTTTAAGATGCAGTGGAGGCCCCCACCCCCTCCTAACCCCAGACTCCTCCGTTGTATGAAGCTAATGATAGCTGAACAGAGATGATAGAGCATGACTACATGCTTCAAGCACCCTCTTCCCATGAACAACAACACTCATCCCTCTGCCAGGTTTCACTCTGCAATGTGCGTGGCCGTGGCTGGAGGACCTTCAGGGGTATCAAGCTGAGGAACTCAAGATTTCTACTGAGCTAAGCAACTAGGTATGAGCTTGAGAACTCCAAAATAACCCACACTGCTGCAGTGAGTAGGAAGAACCAAAGAAGGGTTCCTACTGAAAAGCGAAAACCAAGCCACGATCAACCAGTACAGATATAAAAGGAAATTCCGGTCTAACCAGTCCTTGTAAAACATAAGCTCCCGCTTCTAGCGTGCATTGTATATGATTGGCATGCGGGTCCAGCGGGACAGTGCGTTTCAGGAGTGACCAAGATTCCAGCAATTCCAAACAGCTCCAGAAATGACAACTCAATGAGAAGGGATTCAGCAATTGTTAGTGATTCGAGTAATAAAAAACCAACATACGACAATGACAATCAGTTCTAGCAATGAAAAGCGACTCCCGCAATGACAACAGATCCCTGTAGTAGCAATCACACGATGGGAAGTAATTCAAGCATTGAGAGGCGATTCCAGCAGTGACAAGTGATTCCAGAGTGACCAGAAATTCCAGAAGTGACAAGCAGATTTAGCAGCAACAAGCAGTCCCAGAAGTGACATGTGAAATAACCGGAAACTGCAGCAATCCCAAACGATTCCAGCAGGGACAAGGGCATTGACAAGCAGGCGGCTCAGGCAATGACAAGTGATTCCAGCAGTGAGCAAATGATTACAGAAATGACAGGCAATTCCAGCAACTGCAAACAATTCCAACAGTGATACACACAATAACAAACGATTCCAACAATGATAAGCAATTCAAGCACTGAGAAACAACTCCAGGAATGACAAGTGCAGTGGCAAGGAATTTTAGTGAAGGCAACCGATTCCAGTCGTGATGACCTTTTTCAATAAAGAAGAATGCAAATACATGTGATTCCATCATTGACAAGCACTGACAAGCAACTCCAGCAATGAAAGGCAACTCTTGCAATATGACAAGCAATTTAAACAAAGATAAATCCAATAACAAGCAATTCCAGGAAAGATAAGGAACTCCTGTAATGACAACCAACTCCAGAAATGGCAAGCAAATCCTGAAGGGACAAGCAATTTAAACAAAGATAAATGCAGTAACAAGCAGTTCCAGCATGGACAATGAACTCCAGTAATGACAACCAACTCCAGCAAGGACAAGCAATTCCAGCAGTGACAGGCAAATAGACAAAGATAAATTAAATAGAATAAAAAGCAATTTCAGCAAAGACAAAGATCTCCAGGATTGACATGGAAGTCTAGCAATGATAAGCAACTCCTGCAGGAACCAGAAATTTACATAAATGTAAATGTAATAACAAGCAATTCCAGCAAAAACAAAGAACTCCAGTAATGACAACCAACTCCAGCAAAGACAAGCAATTCTAGCACGGACAAACAATTCAAGCAAAGACAAATGCAATGACAAGCAATTGCAGCAATGGCAAGCAACTCAATCAATAACAAGTGGTTCCTGCAGTACCATTCACAGAGACAAGCAATGATAGAAGCACTGACAAGCGCTTCAGAGTGACCAATGATTCTAGCAATGACAAGCGACTCCAACAGGGACAAGTGTAAGGACAAGTGATTCCAGCAGTAACAAGCGATTCCAGAAGTGACAAGTGCAATGACAAGAGGCTGTGATAGTGACAAGCAATCATAGAAGTGACAAGCTATTCCAGCAGTGAGAAGTGCAGTGACAAGGGATTCCTGAAGTGACAAGCGACCAATTTCCTCAATGTAGCCTTACTGACTGGCCTGCCTAAAGGTTGGTCCCATGTAATTATTGTCCCGAGATTCAAAAAGGGTTTGAAAGGTGATCTGCAATTCTACCACCCCATATCTTTGATCAAGTCAACTGCTAGAATCATGGGACGTATCTTGCTGGATTGCCTCCAGGCGTGGGCTGACGAACATAATGTGTTTTCAGAGGTTCAATTTGGCTTCCATCCGGGTATAGCTAGTGTGGGGCAGTCCCACAATGTATACTTTTTTATAAGAAAATGCACAGTGGCTAGGAAGGGCAATCTGTACTTTGCCTTTATGGACCTGAGTTCTGCTGTAAACAGGTCCAAGCGTTGGAGTATGTTGGCCGATATGGGGGTTGACTAGTACATTGTCAACTTCCTTAGAGAGCCTCACAAAGAGGTTACTGCTAGTGTGAGATATGGCCCAGGTGGAGAGACAAACTCGGCCTTTAGTCTAGCGAGGGGCGTACAGAGGGCTGTGTTTTGGCCCCATTCCTTTTATCGCTGTATATAAATGGCCTGGAGGAGAATCTGCTTGAACTCGGGGCCGACTGCCCCCACATAGTTGATCGCAGTGTTCCCACGCTAATTTATGTCAAAGATACTGTCCTAATAGCCAGACAGCAATCAGCCTGCAACGCCTGCTGGACTGTTTTTTGTCAGTTTATGACCAGTTTACATCTAAGGGTCAATCAAGCAAAGACGCGTGTTATGATCTTTGGTGCTCAGAAAAAGGACAGGTCAACTTTTGTAGTAAATAGCTTTAAGGTTAGTACTGTGCCTTTGTTTTCGATTCCTGGTATCGCCTTTTACACTCACTTAGCATGGGTCTCCCTAAGGTCCAGTAGAGCCGCTGTTTTCTCTAAAGCTACTGAGGCCCTCCTGAACTTTGCCCGCAGATTGGGCCACAAGCCAATCAAGGAACTTGAGGGTATCTATAAAGCCAAATGTTGTGCCATTGCTTCCTGTGGAGCCAGGTTATGGGGAATTAATGATCAGCGGAGCCTGGAAGCAATTGAGAATGATTTCATTAAAAGGCTACTTTCTATTTCTAGAAGCACCAGCTCCTCTGTATGCCACTCTGAGGTTGGGATTGGGTACATAAAAGACTTTATAAGGCTGCAACCACTTCTCTTGTGGCTTACAATTTGGTCTAGGAGCCAGACCTCATTTAACAGGGCTGTGGGTGCTGACTGTCTGAACCTTGACCAATGCCTGACAATTCCCTGGATAAGGTACATTCATGATACTTGCTTAAGTCTGGGACAGGAAGACTTGTTTACTTCCTCTAGTAGAGCAACAGTTGACTCCCACACCCACCTAAAGAACACCTTAGCAAATCGAATGGAAGAGCAAATTCTGATGGTGGTTGATATGCCAAATGTCCAGGCGTATATGCAGATTTGTGCAAACTCTTGTATTAAACCCTACTTAACATGGGTGTGCAACCAGCGCCGCAGATGTCTGTTAGTCGGACTTAGACTATGCGCTGTGCACTTTCTGGCTGCTTTTCCTCATCAGGGCTGCTTTTTATAAAATACGCCTGTCTATCCCTGTGACGACCGCTCAGCACAAAGCACGATTCACTTTAAGTTCTTCTGTAAATTGTATTCACTGCTGAGAAAATGCTGTTACCCTTTCTAAAAGAAGTGAACATCTGATACTGCAAAGCAGCTTTGAACATTTTACAGACTCTTCCCTCTGTAAACTTTTGTTTTTTAACAGCCACCTACATCCATTGTGCCATAAAACTGAGGGTGACTATGAATACGTAGTAATTGACGCACTTTGTTATCAGTCTGCTTCTATGTGGTTTTCTTATATTTGTATGCCCATTTCTTTGTAATGGGTTCTTAACGTCTTTTGATTGCTATCGGTTTGCTGTATAGTCTTACTGCAGTTTGAATAATGCATGTATTTGTTGTTTTTATATTTTTATGGTCTAGCTAAACTGGATAAAGTTGACTCTGACAAGTGATTCCAGCAGTGACAACCAATTGTAGAAATGACAAGCAACTCCAGCAATGACATTGCTCATGACAAGTGATTCCATTAATGAAAGCGACCCCAGCATTGACAAGCAACTCCAGCAATGACAAAGAGCATTGATAAAGGACTCCAGAAATAAGAAGCAATTGTATCGGTGATAGGCGATTTGATATGTGACATAAGACTCTAGGAGTGACAATCAACTCCAACAATGAGAAGCAATTCCAGCAATAGCAATTCATTCTGGCAGTGACCAGCAATCCCAGAGACAAGCAACTCCAGCAATTGCATATGACTCCAGTAGTGATAACCGGCGGCAGCAATGACAAGAGCAATAACAAGCAATTCCATCAATGTAATTCAAGCAGTGACTATGATTCCAGGAATAACAAGTGCAGTGACAAGGAATTCCAGCAATAGTACACAATTCAGAGTTTTTCCACTAAAAACAAGTGCAATGACAAGTGAACCTATCATTGACAAGCAACTCCAGCAATGACAAGCATCTCCAGAAATGACAAGCAATTCCAGCAGCGACAAGCGTTTTGAAGCTGTGCCATGTGATTCCAGAAAAAACAATGACTCCGGCAATGACTAGAAACTCCAGCAGGGACAAGTGATTTTATGCAAAGACAAATGCAATAACAAGCGGTTCCTGCAAAGACAAGCAATTCCAGCAGTGGCAAGCACTTTCAGAGATGGCAATCACTTCCAGAAAAGACAAGCACTTCCAGCAATGACAAGCCATTTCACCAGTGAAATCGATTTCAGCGGTACTATGCGATTCCAGAAAAGGCAAGTGACTCTGATGATGAAAATGAAAAGTGCAATGACAAGTGATTCCAGTAGTAGCAAGCAATTCCAGCAGTGACAAGTAATTCCAGCAATAGCAAACGATTTGAGCAGTGATGAGTGACCTCAAGACTGACAAGCACAATAACAAGTGATTTGATCAACGACAAGCAATTCAGCCAGTGAGAAACAATTCCAGGAATGGCAAGTGCAGAGACAATTGATTCCAGCAATAATACACAAATCCAGCAGCAGTGATAATCTGTTCCAATAAAGACAAGTGCAATGACAAGCGATTCTATCATAGGCAAGCACTGACAAGCAACTCCTGCAGGAGCAAGCAATTTAAACAAGGATAAATGCAAAAACAGGCGATCCAGCAGAGACATGCAACTCCAGCAGTGACAAGTGATTCCTGCAGGGACCAATGATTCCAGAAGTGACAAGTGGAATAACAACAAATGCAATGCCAAGCGATTCCAGCAGGGACAAGTGAAATGAAAAATGACTACAAGATAACAAGTGATTCCAGAAGTGACAGGCAATCCTAGCAATTGGACAATCAACTACATTGACGACAAACGATTCCAGAAGTGACAAGCTCAATGACAATCGATTCTAGCAGTGACAAGGCATTATCCAGAAGTGACAAGTGATTCTAGCATTGGCAGGTGTGATGACAATCGATTCTACCTGTGTTAAAGTAATCCAGCAGTGATCAGCTTTTCCTGTGACGGCAAGTACAATAACAAGCGACTCTTTCATTGACAAGCACTTGCAACAAAGGCAACCAAATACAACAATGACAAGCAATTCCAGGGCCAAAGTCAAGCGTTTCTAATGAAGACGAGCGATTCCAGCAGTGACAAGTGATTCCAGCACTGACAAAGGATTCTGGTAATGACAACCGATGGCAGGCATGAAAGTGCAGGGAGAAGGGTTTTTTAGTAAAAGCAGCCAATACAAGCAATACCAAGCAATCACAGCAGTGACTATCGTTCCTATTAAGGATAAGTGCAAAGCCAACTGACTCAATCATTGACAAGCAGTGCTAGCAGGGACAAGCAACTTCAGCGACAACAAGCTATTCAAGCAAAGACAGGCACAATGAAAAGCAATTCCAGCCGTGATAACTGATTACAGAAATGACAAGCACTTCCAGCAGTGACAATGGGTTCAGATCATGACAACCAATACCAGCAATAACATGTAACTCCAGCAGTAATAAGCTTTTCAAACAAAGAAAAACACAATGAGAAGTGATCACAGGATTGACAAGTGATTCCAGCAAAGTGATTTGAGTGAAAAAAAAATGATTCTAGCAGTGTCTAGTGATTACAGAAAGGAGAAGCAATAACAGCTGTGATAAGGGGCACCAGCTGTGATAACCAATATCAGCAATAACAAGCAATTCCAGAAGTGATAAGCTTTTCCATCAAAGACGAGCACAATGATGACTGACTTCAGCACAGACAAGTGATTCCAGCAAAAACGTACAATTCCAGCAGTGACAAACGATTCCAATAAAAAACAAGCAAATACACCAAAATCAAGTACAGTGACAATGGTGTTCCAGTAATTACAACAGTTTCCAGCAGTGCAAAGTGATGCCAGCAGACACAAGCTATACCAGCAATGACAAGTGTATAGACAAACGATTACATCAATAACAATCAAGTCTAGACGTCGCAAGTGATTCCAGCAGTGCAAGCAATTCTAGCAATAAGAAGTGCACGGATAAAAGGTTCCAGTAATGACAAGTCATTCCACAATGAAAAGTAATTCCAACCAAAATAATTCCCCTAAAAAGAAGTGGTTCCAAGCATTCTTTAAGATGGACTGCCCTTTCCTTGTAGAGAAATACACTTCTTATACCTCATCCAGAACTCCCTGATCTTCATTTGCTCTTCAGATAGTCCTAAAGAAAAATTAGGAAGAAGCAAGTTCAGATAAGAAGAACTGTAATGGTGTAGTCTACAAGTATGACAATGCCATACAAGAAATATCAATGAAAGTTTATTCTAGCAATGACAACCATTTTCAGAAGTAACCAACAACACGAGCAATTGGAGCACACCCCTGTCATAACAACTGAGGCAAGCAATAACTAGCAACGCCAGCGATAATGTACAAGGCCAGGGATTACTGGTGAGTCCAGCTATGGGAAGCATTCAATGAAATAACTAGAAAGACCCACATTAACAAGCTTCTTCTGCAATTACAAATGAGCAACTACTGTGATAAAAAGCAATTCCAGAAATTAGATGACTTTCCTGCAATAAAAATATCAAGCTACCCACTCATTAATAAACTACAAATATGCAAAGTCTACAAGAAAGACAACTTTCATCAGAGTATTTAGGTTTTTGCAAGACCTGTTGTTTCTTTAAATGATGGACCCAGGAGATTAGGGCAACAAACAATTTTACTGATTAAACTGGCTACAATGGTGAAAGAAGTAGAAGGCACTGGCTAACCTGAACAGAAAAGGATGTTTTTGGAGGAAAGTGCTGCAGGTAAGATGTTGGATATTTCTCAAAGATGAATGCAATCTTAGCAATGGTGGATGAGGAAGAATGACCATTGTGTGCTAAGTGGGAGGTGGATTTGGGCCTCTCCTCTGACGATGAACATTAGACAAAGTCCTTATAGCACAAAGAGATCATGCCTGCTAACTTAGAAAACAACAGCTTTGCTATATCTTCTTCATTTGTTTTTGTTTCTCCTGACAGAATAGAGAATTTCAAAATTGACAGGCGACCCAATGGATTTTTCATTATTGCTACTTCATCAAGCTTTCCCCTACGCAGATGACCGCAATCATGATGCTCTTTCATGCTAATGGAGTAAGGTAGATAAAGTGCTGTTGTGTGAATCACAGGAATGTCAAGGAGAGCACTAATTGATTAGTTTTGGTAAAAAGAAAGATTACTGCGATAAAAGGAGGTATTTTATTGAATGTTAATAGCTAAGATGCAAATTATGCAAAACTGCATTTCAGATAAACTCCCATCTTTTTCTCTATGGAAGAAAGAGAAACTAGTATGATGCAATGGAATCATCGGGCCTTTGGATAATCTGATTTATGAAGAGGGAACAGGGTCTGGTAACCAACTGTAAAGAAGCTTCACAGTACAAGTTAACATTGAGAATTAAACAAAAATGTGTTATATGTAACATAGATAGCCATACCTTTCCAAGAACGTGTCAGAACATTTCCATACATTAGAACTCAGTGTTCCCCAACCCCCGGGCCGCGGACCGGTGCCGGTCCGTGGATCAATCGGCACCGGGCCGCCCCACTGTGGCGGGCGGTAAATGTTTGATAATTTTTCCGTGGCCCGCTTGTCACACAATGGGACAAGCGGGCCACGGAAAAATTATCAAACATTTACCGGTCCGCGGCGATAAAAAGGTTGGACAACACTGCATTAGATTATTAACTGTAACCTTGACTGTAAATTAGACAATAATAAGGCAGAGTGATTATATATTATACTTAAATATGTCTCTGTTTTACAAAGTCCCCCTGGTTTAGAAACGTTCTGGATCAGCACTGGAAGCCCTTGACAAAATGAGTGACCAAGGCTAGTAATGCTGGTGGCCTGAAACTACATGCCAACGTCCAAGACATCACTAAGAGGAGTTAAAAAATGAGCAAATAATTGATTCCAGCCATAAAGAGCAATTTGGGGAATAATAAGCAACGTCAGTGGTAATACTGGATTTCATGGATTAAGAATGCTTGCTGCAACTACAAGAAATCACAGCAATAACAAGCAATTACTGCACTAAGAAGCATTCTTAAAATAACAAGTAAATCATGTACAACTAAAAACGCAAATAATTATCAAATTCAGTGGCAAAATGTGACTTGCATAGTAACAAGAGATGCATGCAATAACGACATTCCGGTAAAAACAATCCCTTTCTGCATGAAAAAGCAAGCAAATGCGATTTTTCTTGCTTTAAAGAGTAAATCGTACAGTAACGAGCTATTCCAACAAAAGCAAGAGGTGTAAGCAAGAATAAGTAATTTCCGGTTCATTATCAAGAGGCAAGCAAGAGTCACTTATACAGGGAGTGCAGAATTATTAGGCAAATGAGTATTTTGACCACATCATCCTCTTTATGCATGTTGTCTTACTCCAAGATGTATAGGCTCGAAAGCCTACTACCAATTAAGCATATTAGGTGATGTGCATCTCTGTAATGAGAAGGGGTGTGGTCTAATGACATCACCACCCTATATCAGGTGTGCATAATTATTAGGCAACTTCCTTTCCTTTGGCAAAATGGGTCAAAAGAAGGACTTGACAGGCTCAGAAAAGTCAGAAATAGTGAGATATCTTGCAGAGGGATGCAGCACTCTTAAAATTGCAAAGCTTCTGAAGCGTGATCATCGAACAATCAAGCGTTTTATTCAAAATAGTCAACAGGGTCGCAAGAAGCGTGTGGAAAAACCAAGGCGCAAAATAACTGCCCATGAACTGAGAAAAGTCAAGCGTGCAGCTGCCACGATGCCACTTGCCACCAGTTTGGCCATATTTCAGAGCTGCAACATCACTGGTGCCCAACATCACTGGTGCCGCAACATCACTTGTGCCCAAAAGCACAAGGTGTGCAATACTCAGAGACATGGCCAAGGTAAGAAAGGCTGAAAGACGACCACCACTGAACAAGACACACAAGCTGAAACGTCAAGACTGGGCCAAGAAATATCTCAAGACTGATTTTCTAAGGTTTTATGGACTGATGAAATGAGAGTGAGTCTTGATGGGCCAGATGGATGGGCCCGTGGCTGGATTGGTAAAGGGCAGAGAGCTCCAGTCCGACTCAGACGCCAGCAAGGTGGAGGTGGAGTACTGGTTTGGGCTGGTATCATCAAAGATGAGCTTGAGGGGCCTTTTCGGGTTGAGGATGGAGTCAAGCTCAACTCCCAGTCCTACTGCCAGTTCCTGGTAGACACCTTCTTCAAGCAGTGGTACAGGAAGAAGTCTGCATCCTTCAAGAAAAACATGATTTTCATGCAGGACAATGCTCCATCACACGCGTCCAAGTACTCCACAGCGTGGCTGGCAAGAAAGGGTATAAAAGAAGGAAATCTAATGACATGGCCTCCTTGTTCACCTGATCTGAACCCCATTGAGAACCTGTGGTCCATCATCAAATGTGAGATTTACAAGGAGGGAAAACAGTACACCTCTCTGAACAGTGTCTGGGAGGCTGTGGTTGCTGCTGCACGCAATGTTGATGGTGAACAGATCAAAACACTGACAGAATCCATGGATGGCAGGCTTTTGAGTGTCCTTGCAAAGAAAGGTGGCTATATTGGTCAATGATTTGTTTTTGTTTTGTTTTTGAATGTCAGACATGTATATTTGTGAATGTTGAGATGTTATATTGGTTTCACTGGTAATAATAAATAATTGAAATGGGTATATATTTGTTTTTTGTTAAGTTGCCTAATAATTATGCACAGTAATAGTCACCTGCACACACAGATATCCCCCTAACATAGCTAAAACTAAAAACAAACTAAAAACTACTTCCAAAAATATTCAGCTTTGATATTAATGAGTTTTTTGGGTTCATTGAGAACATGGTTGTTGTTCAATAATAAAATTAATCCTCAAAAATACAACTTGCCTAATAATTCTGCACTCCCTGTAGAGAAAGATGGTAGCTGGCTGCTGATTGGGGTTCTAAGCCCTCCGGACTCCTAAGAAAGCCTGGTTTCTTCTTCCACTACCCACATCCCAGTGAGTTTGATGAAAGGCGGTCTCTAAACGTATCCCCAGCCTCCCCACCTCGCTGAAGCAAGTCCATGTAACATTTTCCTGGACTTGGCCCAGTGTTAGCCTGAAAGCAGACCTCTGTATGGACTACACTGAGTTTGACTAGAGCCTGAAAAACTATTCACGGAGACTCCTAAAATACCCTTCTTTGAGCAAAATAATTCTGACTTCTATGGATTGTGGAAAGCTTTCGATTCCTGGATAGCTTTTGTAGTTCTCTGCTTTTTTCCTGCTACCACTTCATCCAACGTTAGTCAGTAACTGAGAATTTGACTATTTATTGCACATGAACCTACCAGGCAAGTAAGGGAAGTGGAGGGAATAGGAATGGCAGATTCCTAGATATGGCATCACCATGATTCTATAACTTGAGCGGCGCTTCGGATCCTGGTGAGGTATTTTACTGTATCCTTCGATAGGAAAGGGCTCTTTTTCCTGCAGATTTTCATTTCAACATTTATGAGGCCTTTTAATGAAAGTGACTGCCAGTGCAAAGATGAAAGGTTGTCACTCCTGCCTCATGGTTCATGTAGATCTAGTTGACAGGTATGTAAGAAGCAAGTTGGATACTGCTATCTGGTGGGACGTTGGAGCTGGCTGATGTAGATCTCTTCTTATGCTGCCACTAGGTCCAGGTCTCCTAAATTGGGAAGTGGTGGTCCTCCTCCACCTTCACCCTGGGAATCACCAGGCTGGAAGGCTGAGGGCAGGGTTGAAAAAGATGAGTCATCTGGCTTCACCACTCAGTTTATGAGAACTGACATAAGATCTGACATAAGATCTGAAGAAGTATAAACATATTCTTCTAAAACTCTCACTGAAGCAGTAGCTATGACTTCATAAAACTAGGAAAATTAAGAGGCAGGGTCAGTACAAGTCCTCAGCAAAAAGGAAAAACAATCCCAGGAAGGTGTGAGAGAAGAGGTCACAATGTCCACAATTCCAAGCTTTCCAAGGTTCCGTGATAGAGGATTACAAAACCGACCAAAAGCAGTATGTGGCAATAATGGCATGTATAGAGCCTTCTTTATGTTGTACCATTTCTTATAAGGCAGAATAGGCCGCTTGTGGTGTCAGAGCATTGAATATGAGCGGGGTCAAATGGCCATCCATAGAGCAGAGGGGATGTAAACATGACAAAGACGTTTTGCAAGGTCATAAAGTGTGAAAACCAACCACCCACCCATATGGTTGCAGGGTAAGTGCATCTCATATGACATTTTATCAAGGTAGCAAAAAATATCGCAAACATATTTAATGTGATACAGAATTTGCAAAATCAGTGGCTCACCTAACAGACACATTCTCTCACCTTACTCGTGAAGCACATTTCCATAAACCATCCTCCAACATAAACTTCTGCATCACCAAATGGGCTGCGTTGCCATAAAAATGGTAGAGTGAGTGGTATATAAATGCCAAATAACACATGACACAATATGAGTTGGAAGCCTTGAGACATTCCAGAGAAGGTGTAGTGGAGTGAAGTAGAGTGGGATTAGTGACAATGAGAAGAATGTGTAGAGAGAGGAAGGGGAAATGTTGGCATTTATACAATCAAGGTTAGCCAATCAGCAATAGTAGCACATCATAACAATGTGTGCTCTTGGCAGTCAGAATCTGAAAGGAAACCAACCCTGGGGAGAGGGTTAACAGTCAACTCAAGTAAATAGTCAAGCCTTAGCTTTTGAACATGGGAAAGGGGGGGTGGCAAAGGGCAATATAGAGTAAGGGCATTATTTAAAGGCCATTAATCAGAAGTGTGGCTGATGTCCTGTTCGCCATATTACAAATCCATTATAGCCTATGGTGCTTGTAATACAGCGGTCTTGATATCAATCACTTTTTAATGAAGTGCTTCATTGGCCAAAACTCAAAATAATGCCCTAAGTTAGCAACCATGGCATCAGTTGCAAGTGGCACTAAAGCAATACAGAATGTATTTCACACTGCATGCACATATGCATACAGTGTCAAATACAAAACAAATGATTTGATCAATTTTACATGTACAAATGCAGTTAATAAGTGACTAGTAGTCACAATACAGAAGTTAGACACTTTAGCAATCAAAGCAATGCAGAACATTCTCAGTCTGAGCCCAAAAACAGCCAGAGTTTCAACAACAAACAGTGACATACCCAAGAGGCACTAAACGTCTGACTACAAAAAGCATTAATCCTTGCAATAGGTAGCCATCTCATTGTAACCAGCAACAGTCAGCAAACTGAGCAGCCAACATTAACTGCAATTATATGTATATCTAAGATGAAAATGGAGCACACACGAAAAATATTCTTATATTATTAGTTGTGTTCATAGATCCTTCAATTATATTAGAGAACTAAGAAAGCAAGTATAATATGATCAAATGTGATATCAATAATGTGAAATAATTCCAAAACTATATTATTTAATTAACATATGTAATATATATAATAGAGATGTACCATAAATTCATAAAACATATTGTACAGAAATTGGTCCAATGGAGTAAGTGGAAAATATCCAATCTGTTGACTTAGGGAAAATAAATTTCTTGTCATCCAATGAGAGAATTGATTGTAAGATCCAAACCAGATTCAGCCAAGGCTTTCCACTTACTCCATTGATTAATTGGATTAGTGTTTATTGACTCCGAGTGCTTTAGAGATGAATTGTTTTGTTTGTGATTTAATCCTACAATCTGTGTAAAAATACTGTCAATTGTTTATGGAAAATTGATTTTGCTTTGGACCAATTTCTGTACATTTTTTTTTATGAATGTATGGTACATTTGTATTATGTATATTACATTTGTTAATTGAATAATATAGTTTTGGAATTATCACACATTATTGATATCACATTTGATCACATTATACTTGCTTTCTTAGTTCTCTAATATAATTGAAGGATCTATGAACACAACTAATAATATAAGAATATTTTTTGCGTGTGCTCCATTCTCATCTTAGATATAAATATAGTTTGCTGGTACAAGTTTTCTTGTTCCATTACACATGCTTGACAACAGGCATGTCTAGAATGTATTGAGCACCAGTACAACACTCTACACTATAGGAAAGTGCGGCCTCTTATTAAGGTTTTCTGTTGTCAACCAGTTTTTGTAATGAAATAAACATTAACTGCAAGTACGATCAACATTATTCATAACCCTTGATATTATAATTTTCAGTCTTCTGAATGAGACTGCATACCAATAAAGATTCCAATTTGTTTTTGCTTTATGTTACAAAAGGATACATTTATTTCAACAATCTAGTGCAAACACTTAACACAATCATTGTTAATGGCGCCCTATTCTGGTTAAAAATACTAATGCAACCTAAAGTGGACTATTTATAAAAGGGCATAATTGCTAAGCTTATTCGTGGGCTCTTGCTGCATGTCCAAATCATATTTAAATCAGACATTGTGTTCTTGAGGTCTGTGGTTCATAGGCCTAATGAAATAAAAACACTGGCTTTTAATGGACCTACACACATGGCATGGGCAAACATGCTACGGGCACGTTTTGTGTGGTAAAAACTGTGAATAACAGGACAAACATAATACAGTGGGTCAACATGATAAAAAGCTGATTCAAATGCCTTGTTAATATGAAGACATGGTTGAAGCAGGTATTCACCTTCTGGTAAGTTCCTAAATTTAGAGGGCAGTGTGTCCTGGTGTTAAGTATTCGTAGTGTCATTCATGCAAAGGCGGGCCAATTATGAACGCTATAACCAAAAGCAAAGAGATTTGCGTGTTCATATAGTCGACTGTCAGGTGTGTAAATTTAGCAAAATGAGTCAATATCTAATATCAGTGTACTCCCAGAAAGTTAATTTTTTCGGAAAATCCGTGCAGAGGCTGGAATATCCTACTAATAACCACCAATATAAGCAGTGTCCAAAAATCGGAGAAATAATAGGAATCTGAAAAATAGTTAATAAGGTGACAGTAAGCAGTACTTCTAACAATAGCCAGCAATCACAACAACTGCCTGCAGCCCTGGCATGAGCCATCAACAGGCCATGTCTCTGTATTGATCAAGGGCTACTGATGTAGATACAGGAAATTACCAGCAACTCCAGCAATATCTAGCAATCACAACAGTAACCTGGCACCACAGCAATTACCCGCAACAATAAGACTAACCAGGAACCACAGCATTGACCAGAAGTCATAGCAACAACAAGCAACCACAGGGCTAACCAACAACCCCAGTAGTAACCAGCCACCACAGTACCAACATAAAGTTTTAGAAATAACCTGCAGCCATAGCACTATTCAATTTTAGAAACAGCCTGCATTGATATTCAGCAATCTGACAAATAACTCCATAATAGACAGTCAGACCCACTCGCCCCACAACAATCAGGGAGAGCAATATGCAACAACAGATATCGACGTACACACACACGCAGCCCTCTCTCTTTGACTTTCTTCTCCAGTTGCAATTTTTTGCCTGAGCCCACCACTTAAAACAGACTTAGGGCCTGATATATATATTGGCGGGCGGAGGTAAGTCCGTCAGGGTGAGTGAGTAAATTACTCCGTTGCTCTGACTGAATGGCCACCTACCAAATTTATAAATCACCGCTAAGCCGGCGGTTATTTCTGAAGCATTGGCAGAAGCCGCTGACACTGCTGCATTTACCACTTGTAGCACTCCATTTTACTACCGGTCAGAGCAATGATACTGCGTAACGGAGCTTAAAACTTATCATTGGCCCTGGTGTCAAAACTGGTGCAAAAATTGGTTGCCCTCTGTTAACAGCAGAGTTGCACCATGACGGCCTCTGTAGATTTATTGCCGATCCACTCCTGCAAGTAACTGCGGGTGGTATCCCTGTCTTGCCCCTACACAAAGGAACTCCTGTACCGAGTCCTTAAAAATAAGTCTGCTAAGTAGTTAGATAAAAGTGTGAGGTTCTGCATGATGATGTCAATGAGCACATATACAGAGAAGTACCGAAAAATCGATCATTGGATGTTACATTTAATAAACAAATCTATGTGAAAACAAAATAATAATTTAAAAAATGTCAAAATGACGAATATAAAATGAAGAATTCATTAAAGTTGATTTTATATTAGGTTTACAATAATGACGAGTTTATAATATTACCCTAAGCCTAATGCTACCCCTACACCTTCATCTAATACTAATTCTTTCTGGAACCCAAGATCCTACCCCTATCATCTACACCCTAACTTTGACCCTAACGCTAATGCTAAAACTAAGCTTAAACCTAACGCTATTTTCAACATTCATGCCCTTTTAGTAATTGTCACATGGTTATTAAAAAAAATGTTATTTTGATTCAATTTTCTTATTTGTTCATAACTATCTTAAAAGGTTTTTTTTTTCACATCCTTTGATTGATTTACTATTTTGGTATGTCTTAGTTGTGGTTTTGATTATGAGATGGCTGGAATTACGGAGATACTGTGGGGCTGGTATCCCCGAGTCTGGTCAGTATTCTTGCATCAAATTCTGTCTAGTCCAAGTTTCCTCTCAGAATGGAAACTATACCGACCTGGAACTAGCAGGTCCTTTGCTGTGCATTGTTTCCCCATTCTGGTGAGGAAACCGTAGACATTTTCCACCTGCTCTGAGCAGGTAGAAAATGGAGGAGTGCTGTGAGGGTTTTGGGGGTGTGGGCGTGAACAGTCAGGCTGTCTGTCTGTCCGGAAGAAGAAGTCCGTAGTTTGTAGGCTTGATAATTCTGGGCTTGGAGACACTGGTGATTAAGAGTGGAGTAATCCCACACCCAGGGTGATCACTCCAGGTGATACTGTAGCACTTGTAATGAGGGCCATATTGTTGGGTTAACTCACATGGTTGCTTGCAATGGTTACTGTATGCCAAGTATACTTATTATGGCACATTGTTGGTTAGAACATGAGTCTGAGTCCTTTTGTGTTCTGGAGGCTACATATAGCTACTGCAGTTTAGAGAGTTCGGTTAGTCCACAGGTCCATTCTTTAAAGTTAACATCCACTGTGCCTCTTTAGATCATACTTCTCTTCCTTGTGATTATTCAATGCTGCCTTTTACAGGTGCCACAATATATGTTAAACCAGCCCTTGAAAGGGTTTCTTATACTGGATGTGCAGGCTGTACACACATGCACATCAGTTGGTTTGACCCTGTCTACTCCTTAGGGATAATATGGTTTACACAATGCAGGATTCATGGAAATTAGATGAACTGCAAGATTGTTCCTTGTGGGTAAAGGATGCCCTGTTCACCTCTGGGGTGAGTTCCTTATGAAAGGCCCTGTTTCACAGTTTCACATCCCACTGGGCAACAAAGTGTTGGATTTATGTGATAAATATTCTGCAAACATTCCGGTGACGTAGATCACAATGTGTGCTGCCAAGCGCCACCTTATTCTTTTCCATGGTAGATGGCACTTTTTAGTTTCACTAAGGCCAGGTGCAGATACATATAGCACATCCTTACTTCTCCTGCTTTGCTAGTTCCTATCAGACGATAGAGGATGGTCTCTTGGAGGGCAACCCCACAGATGTTTTCTGCTTATCTGTTGGTTATTTTAGGACTTTCACTCATGATTGGGCTACACTAGCAGAGTCGCCAAGCATACCAACTTAATGGAGGTTAGAACTAAGAGCAAATGCTCTGCAGAATAAGGTGATCACTTTCCAACACGTTCCAATGCCGCTGGACCCATAAGGCGGCATTAATCATCCATTCCCATTCTTCACCTCTGATCGGACACCTGACATTCACAACAGGTTGCATCATTTTCACTTGGTCTACATTACCTTTAAACATGGGGCTGACCCGCCATACTCCCAGGCATCCCTGGCTGGCGAACTGGCCAAATGATAGTTCCATGAAGAAGAGGGGGATGCCACAGAATATAAGCATGATGAAGTATGGGAAGAGGAAGGCACCTGTGAGAAAGGGGTCAGAGAATAAAACAAAGTTACACAAAAGGTAAGGCCCAGAAAGACTCAGGTGAAAGGACACCATAATTGCATTGCACTATATATCCTTTGCACAAATAGGTAGTGTATTCACGTGTCTCAAGTCTTGAATCAGGAGGTATTTTTACAGTTCTGATGGTCTTTTACAGCCTTGACAAACCTAAAATGGGGGCATCAGTCCAAGCATAAGAATACTATTATTACTATTCATATTATTAATAATATTGCAGGGCATCTCCTTTATTAGGAAGCATCAGGAATGAATATGGCCACTCTTACCTTTGAAGTGGCTGTTTCCACATGGAAGCTAATAGATGTAAAATGAGACACTAAACTTCTCACATTCAATTGCCATTCCTGTTTAGCAAAGCTAAGGATCAAATGGACAAACTCCCCCCTCTTAAAATGAAGATCCACAGTCAAGAGATAATGGAGGCATAGGGGGTCATTATGACCCTGGCAGAAGGCGGAGAAGCGGCGGTAAGACCGCCAGCAGGCTAGCGGTCTTTTTTTTTTTTATTATGACTATGGCGGTTACCGCCATGGCCATCCGCCGGTTCTCCGTTCCGCCCGCCAGGGCGGAGACGATCGCCGGGCTAGAGACCTGGGTCTCCAGCCCGGCGGCTGTCACTATACCGCTGGCGGTATTTTGACCTGGCTGACCGCCATGGAATTCCCGCAGTTTGAAACCGCCATGAAATCCATGGCGGTAAGCACTATCAGTGCCAGGGAATTCCTTCCCTGGCACTGATAGGGGTCTCCCCCACCCCGACTCCCTCCCCTACACCCCCCACCACCCCTGCCACCCCCCAGAGGTGGCAGGGCCGCCCTCCCCTCCCCGACCACCAACATCACATAACTCACACACACCCGACACACATGCAGGCACCACCAACACACACACGCACACACACCGACATACATGCCAACATCCACACACACAGTCAGACACGCACACCCACATTCAAACATACACGCACACATCCATACAGACATACCCA
This sequence comes from Pleurodeles waltl, assembly GCF_031143425.1. NCBI lineage: Eukaryota > Metazoa > Chordata > Amphibia > Caudata > Salamandridae > Pleurodeles > Pleurodeles waltl. The sequence continues at coordinate 960,650,901 of NC_090443.1, forward strand.
CAGACCTACACGCACTCATTCCCAAACACGCAACACCCCCGCAAGCATACACGCACTCACACACCCCCTTCTACATACACGCACACCCCCATGCACGCACACAACACACAACACCCCTCCCACCGCCCTCCCCTAACGGACGATCGACTTACCTGGTCCGTCGAGCCTCCGGGAGGGGACGGAAGCCATGGGGCTGCTCCGCCGGCACCACACCGCCAACAGAACACCGCCACGCCGAATCACAGGACGTGATTCGGTGGGCAGTGTTCTGTTGCCATGGCGGTGGAGGTGGAGCAACCTCCACTTCCCCGCCGCCCGCCAGTATGGCTGTTGGCGGCTCTCCGTCCGAAAAAGGACAGAGAGCAGCCAACAGTCATAATACGCCGAGCGGCAATCTTGTAAAAAGACCACCGAGGTTGTAATGACCACCATAGTTTTTTAGCCTCTACTGAGGCACCTTAAGGTAGAGGCTAAACTTTGAATGGATGTTTGGGGTTTCATGTCTGTACAGTCATAGCCCGCCCACCGGCGAAAGACTTCACACTCCTATCAGTCAGAGCCTCCACTACCCTCACTATTTACATCCATCACTCCCAAGGAATTTTCAGTCTTTTGTCTGACCATCTATCAGTCTTCATATTGCAGATATTCTAATCCTTCACTCCAATACCACTCAGACTTCACAGCCCAGCTCTTATAGCTGCTCCTCCTGTACCATTCACTTGGTTTCATCCACCCATCACTAAAAACCTTCACCTGCTCTCAAATTACAGCCATAATTCCTCCAGCCCTTACGAGCTTGTATACACCCACACATTCTTTTCTACATCGCCACTCATAGCCTTCCCTTAATCAATGCCCAGCCTTCCACTCAAACTCATCCTTCCTATACCACTCAGTGTTGACACCCCCTCATCATTCCAGCCTTCATTCCTGATACGCTCATAACAATGGGGCCCCCTGCACCTGTTTTCCGACAGCCTTTTCATGGCGGTGCTACTGCCATGAAACCCCAGAAAAGAGGGTCGTAATCAAGCAGCGCTTCCCTGGTGGATAAGAACCACCACCATCCTCCAGACCTCTGGGATCTGAGATCCTGGCAGAGCTGGCGGTTCCCTGGCAGTCCGACCGCCAGGGTTGTAATGTGGCGGTCGGACTACCACATTGGCGGCGGTCCAGGCCACCACCGTGAGTGTGGCGGTCTATAGACCCCTACACTCATAATCTCCTCCATAGTCTTTATTGTGTCACCTCTGGCGGCCTTAGTTCCCATTACTCGCATACTTGTTTCTCTCCACACTCACAGCCATAACTCTCCTGCCATTCATCCACTGCTCTCATACTCATAACTTTCCCTCCCACTCAAATCACATACATCACTCCTCTACCAGTAACAGCATTCACTTCCCCATCACTTACAGCATTCACTAGCATGCCACACCACTGTCAGAATTAAATTCTCCACCACCAACCACATTCCGTTCCTCACCAATAACATTCTTCACAAGAGGATGTCTGGCACTACATCTGTGCCTTTCTGGAACCACTGAAATGGGAGGGAAGGCGAAGATTATAGGGTAGGATACTACTCTGTATAGCATGCAATACAACAGAAGTTGTATTTAGGCAATGGTCTAAAGTAGAACCTTACAAGGTTGGGAGCAAGAGATTAGAATAAGCTATTTTGAAAAAAAACGAAATAGTTATGCCATACAAATCATGTGGAACTTTATTCAACTTCATCACTGGAAGGAAATATAGGCATCTTCTTCTCATAGCCCTGAGTTTACAAGAGAGCTGAGTGACTATTTTTTTTCTTCATATTTTATGATTTTAATAGTACATGGAGAAAAACAGTTTTATGCATTTTATGGAACAGCAACTCTCTTAGCTTATTCCAAAAATACTTTCTTAATCATTGTCAATTCATCTTGTCTCATACAAAATCATCCAAAGTTCAAGCTATCTTGTATGTAATCTCTCTCTGATATTCCTCTTCTTTTCCTATTTAATTTCCTCTCATAACTGCAAATTTCTAGGTTCCTTCCATGGGCCCAATGTCTTTTTAAACTTTCTGGGTCACTCTTGTACATCCTTCTATCTGCACTTATGCACCTATCTATATGTTTGACCAGAACCCCAGGTCTGGTAATGTTTTCCATCCCCAGTGTCTTGTATTTTCTCTCTTTGCCACTATCATTGTCAAATTGCAAAACATAACTGGACAGCATTGCACAGAGGCATCTCTCCAGATCCCCAGTGATGCCATTTCTATCAGCAAATCAAACTCCAAATCTAAACTATTTTGTATCTGCATTTTCACCCCTTCCCAGAAGGGTTGTATTTAGGAACATTCCTCCCATGTATGAAGGAACGTACCCACAACATGTTTACAACCCTCAGGTGCTTTTGTCATCTCATGTTATACCAAACCTCAATATAAATGATGGAGAATTTTAAGTTGGACCATTCTAGAACCTCAGACATGGTAACTTCCTGCTGGTACGTATAGGCCAAAATCCAATCTCCCTCTTCTAGTGTCCCAGTATTTTGTTCCCATATTCTGAATTTTTATAATTGGAGACTGCATATTATTCATCAGGCTTGTATGGACTTTGGAAATTGTGTGGCTTTGCAGTGGAGAAGAGAGCACCCTGCATTTCAATTGGGGATTCTTCTTTAATTTCCTGTGTATGTAGGGAGTCCTCGTTGTGTGCATGTTTCCTTTGTAGGCACCAACATGATTGGGAATTTCAGAGATAATATTCTACCTGAAGTCCATTGACCGTCATCAGGGATTTCCCAACTTGGAGATGTATGTCAATTAAATCATATTTCTGGGGTCTGCAGTTCATCTAGAACTTTGGGATCCCATAACTGGGTTTCTAGAGGTAGCATCCTTTCCAAGCTCATTTTAGGACTCACCTGTTACCAACTTTAACCACTGTATGTAACCACTACCACTATAAAGTGTTCCTGAGTGTCTACTGTATGTCCACACCCAACAATCTGCCATCATGGTAAAGTCATTTGGTGCACCATATAACCAATCATTGAATATTAACTGGACCTAGTAGTATTTGAGTATGTCAGGCAACACAATCATGTCTCTCCCCCATCATAAACCCCTCTAGGAGCGTTGTTGTGGCTTTCCAAGCAGTTGTACGAGTGACTATGTTTTTATCATCTACTTTAAGGTGTCATCTCATGGTCCTGAAACTATTTCTACTACTTCCCATTACAAGAAAGAGCTAACTACATTGGAGACAATTTCTATTCTCAGATGGACTGTGGAAAGTTCCTTTATGTGTCTACCACTAAAACTAAACTTTTCCAGATGGCATCCAGAACACACATAAAAATCTTGACCCTTAGTTCAATATGTAGACATGCCTTGCTCCTTAAACATCTACAGGGAATTGTCTAGACTTAACAGAACTTGGTGCAAGAGTTATGGATGAACAATATCAAACTTGTTGGTACTAGTAACAATTACAGAGGGGACATGGTGGGGGCAAACCTTCATATCTCTGAGAAGAAAAGAAGGTTCAGATAATGGGGTGAGAAGAAACACAAGGTTCTCCATTATTCAGGGAAGGATTGGGTAGAACTAGTGAGCTGATAATTAAGTGAAGTTTTGAAACACAAATGTAGGAAATCAAAGCAACACAAATTACACTTTCTGCAGAAAGCCTTGAAGTTTGAGATCTCTGTTGATTAGTTTTTGGATCACAGAAATAACATTAAAAAATGCACCAAAAAATGAACTTTAAAAAATAAGGTATGGACAAGATGCTTGATCTGTCATTTGGATTCTGCCCGCAATATGTCCCTTTGCCATGGACCACACCTGAAAAGAAATATTTCTGAAATTGGGTCCACTAGGCTTCCATACCACACAGTGTGCATAAATGACCTATCATATGCAACCATTCACATATCTCATCATAACCTAGCACATGTGAGTGAAAACAATAAGTGGATCATAGCAGGGAGAAAAGTGTAAAGTGTTACAGGTTAATTTAAATCTATACTGAGTAACCAGGAGAACTGGTTCTTCTTTGTGCTTTCACTCATTCAGGGATCTTCTAGGGATTTAATAATCTCCACATGTTACAGAGAACGTCATTTCATCACAAACACTTTTCTGATGACCTCAATTCAAAATTCAAGTTCAGTCTATAACAGGCATGGGAGTGACTTTTTCTCCCAACAATGCACATGTAACCATACTCCATGTTAATCTATGTGTAACAATATAGATATAACTAACAAAAACATGGAAATAAATCAAGATACCTTTTCTTTGCAACATGTATTCTGTTTTGCATAAGTTGGCAGCATCACCATTGGAGATGCATGCTTTCTGTAGAGGCATAAGGGGGATTACAAATTTAGTAAGCATATCGGATTGACCAATCAGCTCTGTCAGTACCTCATTGAAGTGAGGTTTCATTCATTGTTCAGTCCTTGTTAGGCGAGGCAAAGAGATGACCACAGAGTACTGTCCACTCAAGTGCTTGAGATCCAGCTATAAGTGGTTCCCAGAAGTTCAGGACCTGTGTGTGCATGTATTGTGCAGTTGTGTCCTGGCTTTATACAGCAAAACCACAGAATCTGGCACATTTCTTCTTTTGTTGGCAAATACTAGGTCTCCCATGGTCTGTGCCATGGGTGGTCAATGTTGAATCAGTGGGGCCAGACCCTTGCCAAGTTTCAGGATAATCAACGACTACGTAAATGTTTGCCATTTACGTTTTATGTAAATATATCACTTGTGGAAAACCTATAAATCTGTCTTGGATACTTGTGGGCCAATAATGGAATCCTGTGCTCTCTTACTAGATGTGCTCATTAAAGAACTTTGAAAAAAGACCAGTTTGAGCTGTTAATGCAGGACAAGATTTTTCATCCTTCCCAGTTTTCTTTGTGTATGTTCTGTACAGCAAAACTATAGTACTGTCAGACATAATTGGGACCTGCAAGACACTGGTGTCTACATCAGTTTTGTTTACTGATTTAGCAATATTTGGGAGATTTCATAAAGTTTAACATTTATTAAATTAAGTAGAAATTCCCCAGAATTGTGTATGCCATTATGTTCAACTGGAGTGCAATTTTCATTGAACCCTATACATGCATGATAAAACCACATATGCTGATTTGCACGTGAACCAAATTATGCAGTTGTGGCAATACTATGTGGCAATACTATTCAAAATCTATTCTGTAGAACACTGCATATGTTTGAATTTTCTGTTGTTATGCTCATCATACAATTTGGCTACTAAGATGAACTATCTTAAATGCAATTTGTATTTATATTCAGCACACTATTTTTGCATTCTTGAGTTCACATGACTAGTTCCCTTAGACTGGTAGAATGTAAAACCCAGTCAATCCTTTTTTGCCACAAAATACTTTCATAATTGCACGAAGTGAGACTCACCACCGCCATTCCTGTAACAAAGATATGGGAAGCGCCAGACATTGCCCAGTCCCACAGCATAGCCAACACTGGTTAACACAAATTCAATCTGGTTGCCCCAGTTTCCCCGCTTCACATTCTCATCCCTCTTCACCGGCTCTCCAGGAACAGCACCATTCTAGGACAAAATCAAAAGATCCAAAATTAATTTTCTGACAGTTCTGTACATTTTGCAATACTTTTCAGCACAGAAGGACCTCTAGACCCAACTGCTCCCTCTTATCCCCCTGATCTCCTGTTTTCTACACTCCCCATCTCTAAAGGATACTGAGCTTTTTCTACATTTAGATACTGTCCTATCTTTGAAATTTGGAAACCCGCCTGTGCATTTACCACCCTTCTTTGCATTGCTCCGAAGTCTTAAATATCAACTCATATTCTGCAGATCATACAGGATGTGCGAATTAGAGGATGTAGTATGCCCATCTACCATAACACCCCTCAGCATGCTTCTTAGATCATCTTAAAAAACATAAGCATCCCTCTAAATATCATTCTTCATAAAAATCCTCTTCTATCCCATCCTTTTTCTCATTCTCTCGCGAATGTCATCTTTTACTATTTCCTTGATCTCATGTACTCTTTTTGTGACCTTCCCAAGGGTCTAAATTCACCACATTTTAAAAATGTGTTTCTTTAACCATTCCTCTCCCCTTCCTAAATTCATATTTGACCAAACATTACCCCACCTGTTCAAATCTCTACAAGTATAATTCTAGTACCCCAACAACAGGAAAACATTTTTTTGCATGCACAGTACAAAAAGATAGGGACTGTCAGTATTTATTAATCAAGGAAGCAGATATTTATCTTACCAAAGATTGATTGGTATATTAACAAAGCCATGTTGGTGGGTTTGTCTAAGATGTAAAGGGAGGGGGCACCTAGGTATCTTGTTACCACTGATCTGTAAATTTCAAACTTAATAGAGCAGCCAGCCAGCAAATACTAAGGGAAGGGCCTTAGACTTCAGGAGAAATGCCTTTGTAAAGATGGAGGATTGTCTTAAGGAAGGTTCAAGTGAGTGAAAATTAATCTCCTGAAAGATGTTTAAGCCACATAGAAAAACATAGTTCAGAGAAGCTTCCAACTTTATGACACCGAAGAGAGAAATTAAAAGAGGAAACGGGCAATGACCCACAGCAGAAGCTCAGCAGGTGGTCTGAAAAGTCTATTTGTAAAAACATACAGAAGCAAGTCATCCATGAGAGCAAATGCACAGGTGAAAATAGCTAAATCTGTGCAGTGAAGAAGCAAGGGTGTCTAAGGACGAGCCCCCAATAGTGTAGTAAAAGAAAGATATAGCTAGGGTGCCCTGGGCTCCTGATACACCTGGACCCCAGTGACTTAAGATAACTACCCCCGACCTCTGTGAAGCGTGACGGCATAGTTGGCAGGAAGAAGAAAATGTGGGAGCAGAAAAGGCAATTGTTGAGCCAATACTGTTTAGCATTATCAACAGAACAAAATCGGAGAGAAGACCATTACAAATGAATGACTGAAGAGGGCGCTAGCTCTTTCACAATCGAATGAGGGCTCTAAGACAGTGAAAACTCTATTAATTATGATAGTTTTAAATTATAGCTCAAATATGTCATACGATTTACAATCTGGAAAGTAAGAACCCTTTACTGAAATAGGTTTCTGATATCAAGTATCTTAAAACAGTAAAACAAATATTAAGCTAAAATACAAATACTGTACAATGTATCAGACTCAAAATTTCTGTTCATGTAATGTATCTATGATCTTATGAAAAGACTGAATACAAAGTAGCACAAACAAAACAAGATATCAGGCACGCCCTGTTTGAAGATGTTCTGTGACAAACAAGACTTCCATTACAGGAAAAAAAAAAAAGTTCAGCGAGCCCCACCTCTTGTCCGCTGGTTTGGCTGACATTTTATGCTCAGATGGTTCCGTTGTCTGTGCCAGAACCGTTTTATCGGGTAAAAATATCCTGAATCAGATGTGCGATGGCAAACCATCATGGCAGATCTCTCGGTACTTATGTTAGCTTACAAAACAGACACTCTTGAAGCAGGAGTTCAATTTTAGAAATACCATAACAAATGCCCCCAATGCACGAGGAGCTTTATCTCAGTATAAAGCGAGCATTTTTGGACTTTATCAGGGCAGAACCTCTATGGCTCTTATGGTGGACCAGGGTAAAAATACATTGTTTGCACCGTATGAGTTCTCCTGCACCGACCCTAGTGGAGGTGGGGCAGCTCAAACTATTATTAGCAGAATGATCATTTTTACAATGGTATTCTTCCCCAAAAGAACAATTTCACATGCGTGTGCGTCGTGACCCACGCGGTAACGAGTCAGAGCTGAAAGTGACAGGTATATTTCTCTGCAATCTTTTTTGAAATCTACACCTCAATATTTACAACCAACCGTTCTTTAATTATCGAGATCCCCTTTCATAAAATTGGGTTTTATGTAAGACTGTGATATAAGGAGTGGCTCAATTCTTTTAAAAAGAACTGCATACCCAATTAATTTCACTAAAGTTTGTAAAAGATCAAAATTCTTAGAACTATTCCCATGACTCCATTTAATATTATAAAAAATGACAACTTCTGGCATTCAACAACCCTTTTCATTGAATATTATCCGTATTACAAATGGCTTTAGTACAAATTAAATAAGGTGACAATGGAAATATCTGGCCTGTTCCCCACCCACCCCCTCTCAGGTGAATGGCTGCTTCCATGAAATAGTTAACATAAATGATGAGCCTGTAGTCAGAATAATAGAAATTGTTTAAGTTAAATGGAGAGAGTCTCTACCACATATGTACTAACCTTGCACTTCATAAAGATAAGTTGGGTGCTTAAAAATAATGCTGATGAAGCAAACTATTGCTTTTGAATATTCAACATAATTGCCAAATTACCGACTTAAGAATACCATGCGGGCAGTGGTCACCCCATCGAGGCATCTTTAGAAGCTTTCCAAAGCTCCACTGTTTCCCTTGTTCCAACCAACATTCCTTATTGTACTTCTGCATATTCTCGTACCTAAATAACTATTGTAGAGCGCTCGAATACCCAGCTGGGTCTGGTTAGCACAATATATAAAAAAAATCCTCCCAAATAAATAAATACATAAATTACAGATGCTTACAGGGGTTTATTTAGTTGGTGTACTTTACCACCTATAATTGGCAAAAAAGTTACATTGAAGTGCGAAAATCTTTATCTATGTAAAACTGACTACTTTCTCTATTCTAACCAATGGATCCTTCTGCATAACAAAGAACTCAGCAAGGGCTTTGTTTCCCGGTGAAGCACAAAAGAACGTTTTAAAGCATTTCTTTCCCAATCCATCCTTTCCAATACATATCCAAAAAAACATCAATGAATCTGCTCAAATGCTGGTCCATCAGTAATACTACTGAATGAAATTGTGGCTTACTTATCTTTATTTAAATTGGGTTATTTTTTTATTTCACCTTTACTGTATTCCTTTTCAGAAAGGTGCTGTAATAATCGGATTCCAGCTGTTAAAGGCCTGCACCTCTGGCCCATAACTTTGGTAGAGGGCCTCTAGCGACTGGTGTGGACCTTGGCAAAGGGAGTTATGCTATATGGTGAGGCCTGGGAGTGATGAGACAAAGATAATGGAGCTATATGAAATGATGGAGTTTACAGAGATGGTCTCAGCATTCTTAAAAGCCAACTTCAATCTAGTTGCAAGTGGAGAAAGGGATTGTACTCATGGAATAAATAAAAATACCCACTAAGGGCAGGGGCGGACTGGGAACCAGAAGCGGCCCAGATGAAATTGATCAATTGAGGCGCTTTCTCTTTTTCCTCTCTTTTTATGCATTCATGGTTTGCGCCATTTTTTCTCGCTCTCTTCCCTTTCAGCATCCTTTCTCCCGCTTTCCCTCGTCTCCCTAGCTGCTTGCTGGCCCTGTTGGGCTGGTTCCATATACACAGAGGAGCAGAGGTGCCGCTGATGCTTCTGGACCTTCACAAACCACCTCCAAAGATGCAACCCCCGGGGAAATGCCCAAAGAGAGAATTACCAGTCCGGCCCTGCTAAAGACGAGACACAGGGAAAAGCCAGCAAGGATAGGCCAGATAGTCCTACACGGATACAGGTCAGCAGGCTTTCACAGAGGCGAAACCATCGAAGTCTTTTAATAGCAGTGTTAGGAAACAGGGGCCACTCAAGGTGAAGTTGGAGGTGGGGGGGGCACAAGGAATGCCCCACTCTCTGGCGCCCTCCAATCACAAACTACAGCTGTTTTGATGCTATGCTTGCAAACTGCAAAAGAGACTTGCACTTTGAACTTTTTTTGGTTTCTCCAAATGGGAAATATATTTCTCCCCTTAAGCCTTTTCCTCTACTCACCCATTAAATCTGGAGGCCTTCCCTTCCATTTTCCAACCTGAAAACAGATGTAAAACAAATGTTTTCAAGAAGACAAACTAATTTAAAAGGTTTGGAGAATACTGTCAATTTGTTGAGGGACACAGATACCTCTGAATGCAGGCAATCCTCCCCACGTCACAGACTTTCATGTGAAAATTGCACCATCCTGGTGGGAATTCCATCTGGGTCCAACCTGAGAACGCAAAGCCCCGCCAATCCCTATCCTGTGCATCAAAGATGGCATCTAACCTTTCCAGATGCCTATATTTAGATGTGCAGATAGGTCTGTAGCTCGGTGAAGATGGAGATGCTGCACTGCTGAGCCGCATACGACTGTGGACGAGCACTCGGGCATCTATAATGCGGTGTGCCTGCCGCAGCTTGCGACAACGACATCATGCCAGATGCCTGTTAGGGGCACAGGAATTAGAGCGGATTGCTCGTTAGACACTCATCAGCCAGGCTCATCCAGGCATGGGTTAACGAAATGCACTTTTTTTCGTCCCGGGCACATTAATTGGCGTGCTGTTAGCTGTCATAATTTGCTTTTTTAATGCACCATACCGAGGATGCTCACACACCAATAAGTTACGAACATTTAAAAATGGCAGATCCCTTATTTTTCTCATTAGTGAATGAAAAAGGGTTTATAAATTATTTGTCCATTTCAATGCAGGATTAGCACAACATTCATGTCAACCTGCTTGACTTATTTATCAATCCTTAAAAATAATGTGCTTGTTTACATAAAATAGTAGTAATCAGGCACACCGCATGTTACCTTACAAAGCCCTACTCTTGTTTGAGCAGATAGATCTACCATTAAATAAGGGGGTGCACTCTCCCATTTCCTGCCCCAGAAAGGCACAAATGTATGTCATTAATAGAAGACTTGAACGTGCATTACATTACATGCATTACATGGGGGAAACTACAAAAAAATGTTTGTGGATAACCACAAACTACAGGTTTCTGAGCAGTGGCTACACTGTTGATGTCACCATCCACCAACCATCTGTAATGCTCCTTTATCTCCGAATGACACATAATTTAAGTATGTGAAAAATCGACCTTACTGCCAGGGCCACTGGGATTATGCAGCTGGAGAGTGGAAAATTATGCGGTAGGGTTTAGTAAATTGTGCAGCAGGAAAAGGCAAATTATGCGGCACACTTTATAACATCACTTCATTAATTCAATATTTTTAAACTTGATAACACTGTCTAGGCAGTGTTTGCACCTCGTTAGTACCATTTTAAGACTCAAACGTAGCAATGAGCAACAACAAGGTCACCAGTCCAGTTTTGAAAAAGACCTTTCACTACTCTGCAATACCTGTTGCTGCACTCTGAGTGACTTTTGAACCGTTTGAGCTAGAAACTATTTTTTTTGTTAAAATCTTCTGATTATGAGGCAGATAATGGATTTTGTGGCAAATGCGGCCAATCTGTAATTATGCAAAAATCGCCGCAGCTGCACACTAGCATAATTCCAGTGGCCCTGCCTATTGGAATATTTCCAGAGCTGTAGGGCAGTGCAGGCTACAAATATATTCCACTAATTTGGTCACTCAGGATGTGGAACTCAAATTTAAGACACCTTTTTGTACACCATTTTACTTTTAGAAGCTCAAAGCAACTTTGTGAAAGGAGTGAGAATAGAATGAATTTTACAGCACAGTTTTCCAAATACATTTGCTAAAGAGCAACGGGATTTACTAGCAGTTTTGAAACAAAGCTTGTGACATATTCCAGCACTTTATGGTCTGATGCAGTACACGGGAGTATTAGTTATCCTGTATTACATAATTGTAGCTTTGCAGTACTTACTACCTGTATGTGGGGAGATGACGCACTTGTCCACGCGGCTAGCACACTAAACTGTGGGCGGATGGTTGAAAAATTATTATCTTTCTTTGAAAACATATGGGAGCATTCCCATGTTGTGCATGATGACCGAGGTGCGATTATCGTGCTATGGAATGCAGTGCCTAGCGATGAGAGATGAGGAAGTGTGTGACAGGCATGCATTTTTAATAATATTTGTTAAGTTGGCAGCTCTGATCAGCTGTTCAGGTCACTTTTATTGTATTGGTAGATTACCTTGTACATTCTCGATTTGATCTTCACTATCAGTTCATAAAATTATTTTGAATATGCACAGTTATTCCATTCTTGGAGCACTCAAGTGTCCATGACCCAGAAGATCATGCAGTCCAGGGTCCCACCTCCCTTTATGACTTGCAGTCCCACTTACTCCATTAGAAAATCAAGACTACAAGTCCCAGAATGCAAAGCAAAAAAAAAAAAACTGGAGAGGACAAACCATCCAAATATGGACCTGGGAAACCCCAGAGCTCTGCATTTCTGGCTGTGGAATATTCACTTTCTAGGCTGTCTGAATCTGAAAAGCACAGTTCTACTAAAGGCACAGAAACAGAGAGATTTTCCACCTTTGTATTTCACAAATATTTATTGACTTTATAGAACAAATAACAAAATATAATATAGCTTACACAGAAGAAATCCAGAAATAGTTGCTTGTAGTTAGGTAATTTAAATTTCTGACCATATAGAACTATGCAGTTTCCAATGTAAACGAACAACAGCCAGTGTCATATTGTGTTGAGTCTGTAATATTGCACCGTACATATAGGTAAGTAAGATTAGTTAGATGACTGATGGCGTTGGATGGCTAGACGGATGGTTACAAGAGCAAGACATCATTATATCTCATATTTACATGCATATTAATGAGATTACCCCAAGCACATTCTTCATAAGGTAATAATGCAAAGCATCAGGAGAAAAATATATTAGAAATAAATTAATGGAATAGTGACATAGTTGGAGGAATTTCAATATGATGTTGAAAGCACAAGTTAGTCATTCTAAAGTAAAGCTTTAGTCTGGAAGATAACCTGAAGGCATGGGTGTCCATCGTGGGAAGTGTTATTGACAATAAAGGATAGTTGAACTTTTGGCAAGCAGTTGTTGAGTTTGACCACATCGCTCTCCTACTGGAGATGATGTCTGATTGTTTCACTACAATTATATACACATTTCTTTTGTAAGACACCCAAACCCACCGCCAAGTGCGCATAGAGATATTCTGGGAGGATTCGACAATTAGAGAAGAATATTTCATTACTGATAGTAAAGAGAATGTGGGATCTAAGGCCATAAACATAAATGTATATAAATATTCCCCAGATATTCCGATTTTAGATGTGTTGGAGCCAATTCACAAAGGCATGGGAGAGTGCGAAAAAGGAGTAGGAGTACTACTTTACGCACTCCAGGATATCTTGGAAATAGGCCCTCAGGTGTACCTGATGTTCATGGAAGCAGCGAGTGCCCTTCACTAACTTGCTGCTCATGAGCTGAGAGGCATGCAAGGTGCAGCACCGCAGAGGTAAGGAGGGTGAGCTCATGGAAGCTGGAACAGTCACTTTTCTTACAGCAAGAAAACTGTGACTTGTGCAAGGAAAAAAAACAGAGCACAAGACTATGAGGTTTTGTGTTGCACAGTAAACTTGACAACAATTGAGGAATGAGAAGCACCGGATTGACCAAGCCCCAAATGGGGCAAAATGTTTCTTTGACAGTTGACCGTTTTTGAGCGGGCCAATCATCATCTAGCACAGTGGTTCCCAACCTGTGGTCCTGGGACCCCTGGGGGTCCGCGAAGCCTCCTCAGGGGGTCCGCGACTGCTTAGAAAATGGAATAATATTAACAGATTAGGTCCCTAGCTTTCAGTAAGGACTCAGTGGGGGGTCCCCGGTTTCCAATAATGATTGAGTGGGGGTCGCCGGGTACCAGTAATGATAGTCAAAAGGTTGGGAACCACTGAATTCTAGCAAACTCTCATTTGAAAAGAAAATACTTCAGAATAGAACATAATTCTAGACTTTTGATTGGGATAATGGTTGTCGGATGATTTTATTTTGTAAAAGAAAAAATGCATAACCATCCCTTTTGCCCACCTCTTTTGTGCATGCCTTGATTCTGGCGTAAAAGGCTTTGATAAATGGCTACTGGGGCTGAATCATGTGTTGAATGCCATTTGGAGAAAGAGCGTTTCTAATACAGATATAGAGGCAAGGTTAGGTTGGCCCATTGGCAGTGCCGAAGGGTTCGTCAGACAGTTTGGGGGCTAATTTTGTGGCTGTTTGTGGGTCTGTTTTATTGTCTAGTGGTCTTTTATCACTGTTGATTTCCGTGCTGTTACCAGGAAGAGCCAAGCCAGAGCCAATCCAAGGGTCTGGCTTGGATCTTAGAGCACATGCATGAGCTGAGCCCTGGAAATGTTTGTTATATAAATTGTTAAATCAAACAACAAAGTACACATAAAATATGACACAGTCTCTTAAAAAAACAAAAAAGTGTGTTTATTTAACAGATGGCATTAACAGGTGACTTTACCGCCCTGAATTTAAAAGTGACAGTTCACTAATGGTTCGTGTTTAATGGTCATGTAAGCCTTGTATGTGGCCCAAATTGTTATAAGGGAACATTATAATCTATTACATTTGATGGAGCAGGTATACTCTAAACGAGGTCGACAAGTCTTTACAGCTGAAGCAGGGGGGGTTAAGAGTGTTTCAACATAAAATCTAAATTTAATTTACAGTGTAACGAATTTGGCCACAAAATGAAAACCCAAATTGGAAATAAAGTTAAAGGGTTTTATTACAGATTAATACTCAGGTTAATATAAACAATTCTCAAAACAGGCTGTAGAATTATAGTAACAACATTGGATGTCTAAACCTCTGAAAGAATCTCATTCTAATTAACATCAAGCACACTAAGTGCTCATTGGTATGCAAAACAATAAAAGTAACATTTGGTGTTCCAAAAATAGGTGTTGTCCAACCTTTCTAGAATCATCTCTATCTATTTAATCTAGCTAAAGAAATTGGGAATCTTCCAATTCAGCATGCTACTAATTGACATGAGCTGGGCCACTAAACATAGAGCCAAAAAGTAAAAAGAAAATAAAGGAACAAGAATTTGGAAAAAGGACATCTGTGGCAAAATAAGGCTAACCAAAGTTGGCAAAAAGTAAGCAAAGAATGGAAGGTGTCAGCATGTCAGAAGCTCGGTCAAGAGTCTTCAAGTACAAAGTGAAAGATGATTTGTCCATTGGTAACACCATAGGAATCTGAAGATTTATTTTTCCAATCATTTCACATCATATGAAGGCATCTGCAACATCCTGACAAGTTGCTAGGACTGTCATGGGAAGGTATCCATCCTTGCTCTCCTGTACAATGTTTGCACAGTTATGAATTGGGCTAGTCTTCACATTCTCTGTTTCTCCATGTGCTGTCCTCAAAGTTGCTTTCTGAGGCTCTCTATGAGTAAAACCATAGCACATCTATTTCCAAACTAACATGTCCATCAGAACAGAATCTGAAAGAAGTGACAAGTTAGCAGAAAAGAAAAACAGTATCTCATGTTTCATGAAACAGGGCCTTGTGGGCGTAGCAAACCAGTATAGCTAAACTAAGGCAGATTAAGAATTAAATTGCACACTTCATTCATGTAAATTAAACATATTACTTTCTCAGGTATAAAACTATTAACAATAATTTTTGTTTAACGTCATTTTAGAGTAAATACAAAACAAATTAACTTGTTAATACTGGTCAGTAAATATGGTGAGGAACTGCATTTTCAACATTAATCTGTAACATCTAATGCACACTGGTTATTAAATGCATTATTGTTTCAAGTGTAAGTACTCCCAATAAGTGTTAGGATCAACACAAAATCAAATTCAATGATTACATGTCAGTGTATATGGCTATACCACATACCTTCTTCACTGCACTACAGTGAATGCACCTTGATATGAACTTTTCATGCATCACTTCACAATTAGCTCGTTATCAATCCGCACAATATAATGTCAGTATGATCAGGTCCGGATAAAAATTATGATGTCAAAGGTAGCAACCAAATCTCTGTTGCACCAAATGAAACACAGTAGGTTTTTTAATAGGTTTTTGTATAATTGGTATTCTGAAATCATGTTTGAAAATGCTTTCGTACGCGATAATGAAGAAAAACAGTTTTGGTGAAATTAATTATTTGTCTAAGACAACAATTTAAGCGGGAGGCCTTGATTTATCCAGATTTGCTAGTTTCACTTTGTACAAGTCAGCCAGTAAAATCGCTATCAATTTGTCTTTCCTTTTGTTATGGGCTTGTTTATACCTCTTTATGCATTTCTCTACTTTTTTTTATAAAGAGCAAACTCGAACCAAATGTAATGGGGCTCTTTACATGACCACCAGTTACATTACACAAGGACACCATTAACTGTTTATAGGGATGGGGAGATTAAGAGATTTGCCTGGTAGCACTGGATATTGAGCCGACTCCAGGACTTAAACCTGGTTCCCCAGGTCCAGAGTCAGAACCTCTGGTCGCAAATCCACATCCAGGGTACAGGGAGGGCTCAGGCTGAAGCCACATGAAAGCTCGGATCTTTAAGGACTCAAGGTTTCATCAGTAACTCGAACTGAGCCACAGCCTGGTTTCACGCTCGAGCATGGCTCAAGTTTTCTGTGGCTCGTCTTCCTCTACAGCAGGCACAGATGCATTAAGTTCTCCATATATTATGAACAGCTATGGGGCATGTTCGTAAATGTCAAAACCGGGCTGATTTGCAAATGTGGCTAGATTGCAGTCTGCCTACCTTGTGTAGCCAGCTCTGAATTCAAGCCGAAGACACACCTCTTCAAAGAACATTACATTACTACACAGTAAGTAGTGTCTCAGAACGTGGCACAGTTGAATTTACTCTCCTACTGTATCTCTATCTTTGACCCTGTACAGCCTTCCACCCTGTACAGGGCTTCGCTGCCTTTCTGCTAGTTTCGAACTATGCACAAACAGCATGTAAGCATACATTCAACAATGCTACAACAAAGCAGTGGCAGATTCCTACTCTCAGGGCCCACTCTGAAAAGGTATTAACTGGTAAAGGACATGTACTATCATTTCCGAAAAACAGTACAGTAAGTGTGGTAATGGTGAAAGAACTGAAAATAACATTAAAGAGTAGGGGCTCAGTGTATTTGTCAGCAAAGCCATACTGGATAGGGTGTCCTTTCTCACGTCCAAGACAAAATTTACTAGGCTTCTGGTAGATCTAGTAGTGGAACCTGCACTACTCACATTTCCTGTTGAGCCAGTCCAACCACAACCTAGAGCTCCCAAGACGCCCTGTACTGAAGAAACTGCGTTTTCAAATATGCCCATGCTGAGGAAGCACATGGTCAGGCCACCATGGATGGAGGTGGTAAATCTGGCCCCAAGTTGGATAACAGGTGCTCTACATTCTCTCATTAGGGGGGTGTGAAGCTGCAGCCAGTATTTGAAAGTAGTTCTCAGAGTCCTTCCTTTAGAACATGCATGGTTGTGCATGGAGCAAGGATTTATTCCCTGCAGGGTTTCATGGTGCTTTGCCTTTGCTGTCACAGCAGGTCTCTAATCCATTTGCCCATTTGCCCTGTGTGCCAGTTTCCTTAACTAGCAACACTAGGAGGGAGAGAGTGTTTTATCTGGGACCTTGCGGAACAGGCACAGCAGTGGTGTTGGCTTCTAGAGGTGGACTTGGCAGGTTATTTCCTTCCCCGAACATGTTTCTTGCCTCGTGTAGGTCCCGGGCTGGAAACTGCTTTTAGGTTTTTATCACCAACCATCCTCAAGACCCTTTGTAATACCCATTTGCCTGGTTTCCATAATTGATACTTCATTTTTAAGTGTAGAAGTATTTCTTGAGTAGCACCTGACTATCTTTGCCCGGTCCTTCATGAGTACCACTTGCTCCCCTGGAATCCAGGTTGATGTGTTTAAAAACAATCTGCATTCCCTCCGGCTCCAGTGTATGCCACTGCTTTAGCCCTCTTTCCTAGGTCATTTGCAGTTTTCAGCCTGGATTGAATGTAGTGAATAGCCTCTCTGTGTAGCGTTAGTTTTAGATTATCATACCTAGTTAGGTGCCTTGGTTGTGCAGTCTTCTGGTTGTATTCCTGCTTTTCTGTTTTACGCCTTATTGAGGCACATGAATCTGTCAGAGCTGTGTCTGCCAGTAACAGCTAAGCTCAGTCATCTGTGCCCCCTCAAGTTACAGCACTTATAGACATACAACTTTAAGTATGTTAATTTATTTTGTGCGTCTTAATGTGTGTTTATGCTAAACATGTGTGTTCTGTCTCTCTTAAAGTTGCCTAGGTGGCCCTGGCGAGAGAACAGTGTGATAACATATTCCCCTACCAGATTCTTATATGTGCTAGTTTTACCCCATTGAACAAACCTTATTTTTTCAGAACTGTGATGCTTGTCAGCAACACCAATTTTTTGTAGATAAGTTCAGATGTACTTTCCATTGAAAAGGCATTTTATTTGGTTTGCTAACCAGTATGGTGCAATTTTATGAAACTGCACAAAATTAGACATCCCTTTAGTGTATCTGCGCAAGTTTCGGAATGCCTTGTTTTAAGCAGCTCTGTCTAGTGGGATAGGTTTGTTAGGTACGGGGGCCAAAAGGAAGCGTTTTCCATTTAGCTCACATTGAAAATGTTAGTCTAACTAAAGCAAAAAATGAGGAATAGATTTGCACCAAACTTGGCATAAAAGTACAACTTCACTCAGAGAGTTCTTTCTGGTTTGGACTGAATCTACTCAGTAGTTTCTGAAATCTCTGAATTTAAAATCTCTGTTAAGCAAGCTGTAAAGGGTTAGTTACTATGGATATCCAGGTCCACAGACCTGAGAAATCTGATTTGCTAGCATTAACGGCAAATTATTGTAATAATGGCCAATTCAGGATAACAGGCATCAAAGCATGCATTCTAAAAGTATAAATCAGGGGGTTCAGAAGAGCTGGAGGGGTTTGATAAATCGATTAAAGATGCATCACCTAGTCCGAGGGAGAATGTGGAGATGAATCCCAAAGAGACAGACATTGCTTTATTGCTATTTTTTGTTAACATTTATTTTTTGTAATGACAATGCAGAACAAAACTTGAGAAAAAACTAGAAGTTTGATTAAGCAATGATTGTGCAGTGAGCAATGTATGACCAGAACCTGTGCCGAGGTCCCACTATTTGGGGCCATAAGGCAAGCAGTTAAAAAGTGGGAGGAGAGAGGTCTAGAGGGAAGGTGGTCTCAAGTTCTAGGGGAGAGATGTGCAGTAGAGAAGTGGAGGGAGGTTTTGAGTCTAAGAGTGTGAGAGCTTTAGAAGAAAGACTTACAGCCCTCAGGTGCATCTGCGTCTTCCCACTCTTCATCTTCCCTTAAAACCATCCCGTTTGGCCTAATTCAACCAAAACAAGATCTACGGGGCCTCTTGTAATGAGAGTCTACGAGGCTTGCTGATTCATTCTATGTGGTCAGCAGCTGTACGCATCCTCTGCAGCTCCACTCTTCCTGATCTTCAGCGTTACTCCTGTGTAGTTATTACTACAGCTCCTTTACAATTTGTTTGAATGAGCTTATTGCTTGCGTTCCAAACTCTATACAGTGTATGAGGACCACAGTCTCACCCTATATCTAAAATTATTAGTGTCATCACATGCCTTGTTGTTCGTATTAACAATATACACCACTGTTGGATGAATGTTTGTATGGTAGGGTGCTAAATCCACAGCTTTGTCTTGAAAACCGAAAGGACTTTGGAAATCCTACAAAACCGGCAAAGGGATACTGGACGATACAGTGAAATTAAAAGCATTCTATAAATACTGACTGCTAGTGTGCCAAGTCCAGGGCACTGTTACGTAAAAAGTGAATGACAATGACACTGTGCCAAGTTCATGGCACCATCGCATAAATAGTGAAAACCAGTTTGCCACATCTATGCAATTATTCTAGAAATACTGAAAGTTTGTGTGCCAGAACCTTTAAATACTGAATGATATTTTGACAAATTCACTGAAGTATTATACAATTAACATAGGACAATCAGGGGCAGCTCCTCTGCAACAGCGGAGGAGCTTCGCCTCTCTGGCTAAGAGCCAGCAGCTGAAAAATAAAACAATATTTCATTATTGTTTTATTTTTCTGCTGCTGGCTCAGCCAGCATGTGCAGGGAGGGGCAGACCTGGGCCACAGGAGGGGAGCAGGGAGGAGGAGTGGAGTGCACTAAGTGCGCATGTCAGTTTGGCCAGCACAGCCAGGTTGGATGACCTGCACAGACTCCAGTGCACTGTCTGAGCGGCAGATCAATCTTGACACTGCTCTCATGCTACTCATAGCACGAGAGCAGTGCCAGGATTGCGTGTGGAGCCTGTGCTGGTGTTCCAGGGCCTGCTGGGACACCAGGAGAGCAGAGGAGCGAGGCTTTAGGTGGCGGAATGGTACGTTTAAAAAAAAATGATTTGTGTTTGCCCCATCCCTGTGGTCGTACACCCCCCAACACCCCACCACTTGACAGTGCGGCAGCCGCCGCTGAGGACAATGCATCGATTCTCCACTTCAAGGAAAAAAAACAGCAGTGTGTCTCAGCTAAAACACCAGGACAACCACAGCTGAGTATCTGTTTGTCAAGAGGCACTGATGGAATGCGCCCAATGGCGTAATCAGCATCCACAATGAAGCATAACCATAGACAAACTTTAACTGTAGGAAGTTGAAACAAAGCTAGGAATAGTACAGGACCATGCAACACCATATCATTGGATAGCCTGGCTGTCCATTAGATATATTGTGCAGGAATGCTTTGTAAATTACCTAGCAGTAAGCCACTTATTTCCTAGACTGTAACAGATCAACCACTTCAGGAAGGTGCATGTCATCGCTTTGGAGACTCTTGTTATGAAGACTAATACAGTGTCACAGACACATCACACTAAGAGTTCTACTGAGAAGACAAAGGTTTTTAGACAAAGTCTAGTGCTTTCCTGCACAGAATACATCAGCCGCTTCCTAGCCTCTGCTCATGTTTAAAACACCTTGATCCAATCATCAATTTTTGGTTTCCTCATCTTGTTCCTGTAGCCCACATGAAAAAGGGTAGCACTGCACATCCAGACATGGACCATGATTGATGCCATGACTGGAAGGAGTGCTTCAGAATGGAGGTTTCGTATTCTAAGTTATATTGTATTGTGTTATTTTTACCTTTATTGTTCTAGGTATATTTTGGGTCTGATAGTTTGTGTTTGTGTTTGTATATTTGTCTCATTATGTTCTTTGCAATGACTGGTCTGAATGTTCTGGACTGTTGACCTGCTAACGGCATGTCAACAGTGGTTGGCGATTCAGATTCAGAGAAGGCATGACATCGGTCAGCGTGCGCCATTTCTTCTGAATTTATGTATATTTGTATGCATGATATTTAGAGAAATCCATTAAATGTACTGCATGTACAGCAAATGGAAAATGTGAAATGAGTGTAAGAAGTTTGGTCACTTCATGAGAGTCTGTAATAGTAATGCTATGAAAATAAGTAGTGTGGCTGACTAGGGTTCACCAGTTACTGTATTAGAGGTTGACACTTTTAAAAGGTTATGGGCCAATAAGATTTTATGCAGGCCTGATATTTAGGGCTCTGGCAAATGGCAACAAAGAAATGAAGACATTTGGATTATTTGAAGACACTACAAATGTTATGGGCAGAGAGATTATTACATATAATACATAGCAGTAGAGGAGAGAGGCATTATGGGTTGGGGTGGAGTGGTCATTGTAGATGAGGTATGGTACTAAACACCTGTAATGCTTGTTATGGAAACAAATTGATAACTTGACAGACATTTTGGAAAGATACAAGAAGGTATTTTCTGATGGTGTTGGTATGGTTAACGGTTGGAACATTACATTATATCTGTTCCAGTGATTTACAAAGTATGATATGTTTCCTTTAGCATAAGAGAGAATTAAAAGTGGCATCTATATGAATTGTGTTACAACACGATCATTGAGCCAGTGAATGCATCGGAATGGGTCAGCGCAATCGTAATTTTAAAAAAAGGTAGGTAGATATGGTTATATGAAGATCTTAGATCCAGTTGCGGCTCCTCAGGGTTACGGGGGCAGGGTGGCGCACGTGGCGGGGTGGGAGGGCGATAGATTAAGGAGGGATTTTAATACATAAATAAAAAATAAAAAAGAATAAACTTACCTCCGCTCCTCCATCTTGCAGTGCAGGCACAGGCTCCCGGAGGAAGTGGCAACACAATTTACCCCTCAGCTCAAGGGTGGCGCAGGGCGCAAGGGGGGAGGAGGGGGAATAAACATTAATTTAATAATAATAAAAAAACACTTAACTTCACTTGTCGCTGCGCCACTCCGCTCCTGTCCCGTCACTTCAGGCACAGGCTCCCAAGCCTGCCTTGTGGCCAATCCTGACACTGCTCAGAGCCCAGCCAGGATGCTCCCTGGCAGACTGAGAGCCTGTGCCTGCTCTCTCCAGCACAGCAACTGTGTTGCCAGGCTGGAGAGAGCCTACTGCGCATGTGTGTTTGGCCGGCCAAACACACATGCGCTCTGAGGGGAGTGCACAGTGCACTCCCCTCGGTGCTCGTCACCCCATGGCCCGTCCCTTTCACAATGAAGGGATAATAAACATGCTTTATTATCCCTTCATTGTGAAAGGTTTGCAACTTCTGCTGCTGGTGGGGGGGGAGGGGTGATGCTCCTCCTCCCTAACGGAGGAGCCACCACTGCTTAGATCTTCAAACAAGAACATTTTGGTTCATTGCCACCCTTTACCCAAGGTCAAGGAATTATTGACACTTATTGGGGGTGCTGTATTCTTAAGTAATTTTGATCTAAAAGCAGCTTATCACCAGGTTGCTCTTGAAGGGAAATCGCAATTGTTAACCATGCATACAAATACTTGAGGCTGCCTTCTGGCTTTCCTCTGCAGCTAGTGTTTTCCAAACACTAATCTATCATCTTTTTAAGGATGTTCCTTGGGTGCAAGAAGCACCAGGATAACATTCTTATATTTGCAAAGGATGTTAACGTGCACAACTGTATATTAAATAAAATGTTAAGTATCTTAAAAGAATGGCGTATGCCAGTGGCGCGAGAAAAGCACAAGTTCCTAACTGATTTGGTTGATTACACAGCTCGCAGAATCACTGCTGATGGTTTTAAGGCCAAGGATGATTTAATCATAGTATTAAGAGATGTCAAGTATCCAAAAGATAAAGAACAGCTTAAATCGTGTATTGAGCTTAGTGATTATTATTCACAATTTGTTTAAGGTTATGCTACCATTATGGAACCTTTAAAATGTTGAGAAAAAAAGAAAAAAATGTTTGGACAAGTAAGAAACATGAAGTTTAAAAAAAATATAAGCAAATGTTATCAAAGGTTCTTGCATTGAAAACTTTTGTCTCAGGGTGTTAGTACACAGTCATGGTAGATGCTAGTACAATTAGTATTGTAGCAGTTTTGTGTCATAGAGTGGGTAAATAGAAGCATACTATAGCTTTCGCACTGAGGGCTTTCCGTGATACTGAGCACAGCTATAGCACTACTGAAAGAGAAACTATTTGTTGTGCTTGAGGTATTGAGAAATTTAAAACTTACATTTGGGGAACAGAATTTCTTTTATGCATGGGCTACATACCACCAATGTTCCTGTTGGTTAACAAGAGTACAGGTTCTGCTTCTTCTAGACTAATTTGTATTTTATCCATGTTGCAAGAGTTTCTCTTCAATGTACACTACATTGCTGGTGGTACCAATGTATGTGCTGACTGTATCTAGATTACCTTTGAATGATGATTTAAAGAAGGGTGAGATGTTTGAAAGGGAATGTGCTGATGTAGTTTTGGATGCAATTAAATCTTGTCAGCAGAACATTTCTAAAAAAAGAGTGGCAAAACAAATGTGATGTTTATTCATCAATGGTTAAAGTAATGCAGTAGGCGTGGGTGACCATCAGTCGTATGTCTTGGAGGCGACCTACTAAGTTTTTATCATGTTTCTGCAGAGTTATCCGTAGAGGTGGAAAGTTTGTCCCTCCTATTGGTAGTAGGCAGGGAATTGTCAATCTAGCCCATTCTGGTCCTTTAGAAGCTACTTCTACAAAACAATATTTAAAGACAATCTTTTTGGTGGCCTACTGTGGTAAGTTGGTTGATTATTTTACCAATGCATGTAAAGTGTGTCTGTTATCTAATAAACAGTTGAAAGTGAGGGAAACTCCTTTACAACCTGTTCCTTTTCCTGAACATTCATGGGCAAAAGTTAGCTTTAGATTGGTGAAACTTGCATATACAGGTCTTATCTCATTGTACTTACTGGTTATTTGGGTTGACTATGAATTTGAGGAGAATATAAGCAGACACGTTACTATGCATTTTAACCAGATAAATTACTGTGAAGGGAACTCCTCTCAACATGACTATGGAGTACAGAAAGTTTCAGAGAGAATGGAGAAGCTTCTCAAACAGAAAGGTATCAGTCATTATACTGTAGCATTATATTGTCCTCAAATTAATGTAATTGTGGAGAGAAGTAATAGAATCTTGAAAGAAGGAATACAGAGGGTTGTGTAACATGTGAGGTTGATGTGGAGGAGTTTTTGAGAGAAAAGATTTTGGCATATCACAATAACCCTCACAGCTTAACTGGAGTCTCTCCATTTTTTTGATGTTAAGGGCAACAAAAGATAGAAGAGAGCTGGAGGAGAAGAAATGTAGAGGAGGTGTCTATTGATAAAAATGTTTCTAGACTGAAAAACAGAAACAATTACGAGTTGTTTTGACACCAAACACAAGCTTTGATCCAAAAGTCGGGATGTTGATTTTTTGGGATATGTTAAGAAATATGAGGCACAGGAGGTCAATGTCAGATTTCAAATTTGAAGGTGCCTTCTCAAATGGTTCAAGTGGCCTTCAGCTCCGTAAAGTTGAAATACTAAAGATGGTGGTCAAAAGAAAATTTGGTTTTGGTTTGGTTGACGAAGTGCAGGATTTATGCTGATAAGTAGCAAAGACCAGGTGATTTGTTTCACAATTGTGTTTGCGATGTTGATTGTTTGGATTCTACTTGTCTTTCTACGAGTTTTCAGGAGGCCTATCAGCTAGTGTTTCTAGTGAGTGTGCAATTCCAAAATGAATATAAGTTGTGAAAACATGCGATGTATGGGTGATAACATGGTCACACAATGTGGCTGTGTTTATTAGAAGCAACAATATTTATGACATGTATATTGCTAATATATGTTTATGTTTTTTTTAATTGAATTTGTTTTGTATTTTTAAAAAGAGGAGATGTTGAATTCTATGTTAGATTTTATAGTTGTGTTATATTTTACCTTCATTGTGGATATATTTCGCATCTGATATTTGGTGTTTGTATATGTATCTTGTCACATTCTTTGCCTTGACTGGTCTGAATGTTCTGGTTGTTGACTATCACTTATATCTGAAGGATCTGTACTACAACATTTTCACAATTCTTCTGAAAGGAGGATATGTACGTTCACGATGATTTTCTCTTGCTGTGAATAATACCAATGGCTGTACCCTTTGCTAGATATCAAAGGGGAATGTGCCTACAAACCTTTAGTAATTAGTTAACTTGATATAACTCTAAGAAGCCAATTCTTTGACCATCATGTTCCATACAAGACCATAAACATGGTGATCGCCACTGGGCACGTGTTGGGCAAGGCTGAGTTACTGATGCAATATACGAAGATAAGAAGATGACATTATATATCTACAAGCTATGGAGGGCCAGTAGAGGTTCATTAAAATTATATAGCTGTGTTAAGATCACACAGTTCGGCCAAGAAAAGATGTGGGGAGGATAACTCTTGTCTCCTTCATCAGCCATCAACTTAGTCCCTACACAAACACTGCTTTTAAGGGCAATATCCACACCAGAGGATGACAAAATACCATAGCATTCCCAGGACAAAATCAGGGAGAACAGAGCAGACTACTGTCATGATGGAAGATCATGTCTGCCTAATAGAGTGGCACTATATTAATGCATTCATTTAGAACCTCTGAAGTTATTCATTCCTTATTCAACACACTGTTTTTTTAACTTTGATAGAGGATGTTCATTTTTCCTATGTTTTTATAGCCAACATATGCAACTTTATATATGCAGTTTCTATACTTCTGGTGGCTAGGAAGTAGTAACTGCACACAGAATGGTAATCAAGGTACAGGTCTATTGAAAGAGCAGTACTTCTCGTCTAACCAGTGCAAAGGCGGCATCTCATACAAAGTCAAGTCTGATGTTCCATCAGGATCATAATGTTCTTTGGGTACCCACAGGCCCAAGCAACTAAACAAAGGAGGAAAATGTCTCTAACAAACAGACCTCTAACAAACAGACCTTTCCATAAATGACCTCATACACGTCTGATGCCCATCTTAAAAAAAACACAACAAAAAAGTGAAATATAAGAAACAAAAATGCTCAAAGAACTCCCCTTGGCCGCCTGAACTAAAAGCACCTTTAAGAAAGGCTTGGTTGGCTCTGACTGAGGGGCTGTTTGCTGATGCCCATGTGATTTCAGTGAACTAACACTAGTGGCTGTAACCAACTGACCTTCTTACTCCACACAAACACTGAAATGAGAGCAGATAGAAGAAGTTATAGAAAATCTGCTCTCTAAACCTCTGATCTGGTGGTTTCTGCCTCAAGTGATGATACGCAAACATTTAATAAAATATTCTACAGTATAACAGGTCCTCCTTGAAAATCTCCCCACAGAAAATGCACTAGAGAGACTACTTGTAGCAAACCATCCTAAATAATGGGTTGGCCATGTCTGTGCCGCAGGAGTTAAATTAAGTCCTTCCTCATGAAAGCTTGGGCACCCACAGGGCACAGTCCCACCCTGTCAACCGATCAGCCAACAGGAAGCCTAACAGGCATCTCTTCCTCCCTAGCAGCGCCTGTGGAGCAGGGAGGGCGTTTCTCCATCTCTCAAAGCAGCAACTTTATTCCGCCATTGCTTTTTCTGAGAAGCCACCCCCTCCGCCCCCACTCTCATTGCCCCTTTTGTGGTCAAATAATATTTGTGTACAATGGAAATGTACACTTGGAATTAGGAGTGACAAAACAAAGGCTGAGAGGAGGAGCAGGAGGGGGGGACAGCTGTGCTGCATGCCCTGAAGTTGAAGCCAGGGCATGACGAGGTTGGATACCCAATTTAATGAATGTGAGAACACAGGCATTTCTAGCTGCCAACATCTCAAGGGCCCAAATTTAATCTCACAGCACGCACAGTAGAACACAAAACAAAAGGAAAAACAGCAGGATTCAGCAGACAGGCCCACTCTTTCGCTCTTTTTTAAGACACTTCCAGGTTAAAGGTCACCCCCGCAGCCCCAGGAAGTTCCCGTTCAGAGAGAAGTGCTACAGTATGATCAAAAACAATTAGTCAAGATTAGGAACAGGGGGTACAGCAGCCAGACCACATTTTACTAATCCTCCTTGATTTGAAGATTTTCATAGCACGCACCAGGATTTAAACATTTCTATGTGCTCAACAAAAAGCACTCACAGCACCTTTCACACTAAGGTTTGAGGGTGCCTAATCTAACTCTATTGTGGGCACCAAACACACCCCTTTACTTTTGCAACTTTCTCATTTTAAGACATTTTTTAGAAATACCACTCACTTTTTAGGGTCAGGCCTGTTTCGCTTGTGAGACGCTTTAGGAGTTAGAAAAGGGCTTGGAGCCCCGTTCATGTTACATCAGTGGTCTTTCATTGGTTCGTGGGCTTGCCAGTTAAAATCTGCTTCCTTACATTAGTGGAAGGCATGCATACGTCATGCCTTTTCCGGTGGTTGGCCCTCCTCGAGCGCAGCGACAAAGTACTGAAAACATGCAAGGCTTGCTGTTTTACGTCCGGTTTGTGGACTACTTTTTATCTTTGTTCACAGCGCGATCTCGCTTGGCAGAAGTCGAGTGCTTTCCATGACATCGTGCCTGTTACATAGTTAATTGTACTTTTGCCGGTTCCATAGATAATTGCACTTTTACTGATAGGTTTCACTACGAGTGAACTGTAGCAGCGCGATCACGCTCTTTTTTTTCCATTTAATGCGGCAAGAAAAGTCGGGTTGGGCGTTTACCACTGCTAATAGCTGTAACTCGGAGAAATGCGAGACCCGTTGCATTACAAATACTTGCTGTAAAATGTTATCTTGAAAAACTATCATAGCTGAAGCAATATCAGAATTACCATGGAATTACAATACCCCTTTGGGCTGCAATAATGCTTGCAATATTGAGGTTTCCTGTAAAGACTACATACACCACACAGATGACTACTATGGCATTTTGAAATGTAGTACAAGATGTTCCTTTCTTCAGCTACATACAGTCTTACCCATCATCTGCAACGTACCCCATCACTGCCCACACTTCCTGGTTCCGGTCTTATAGAAAGGTCAGTCGGCCCTGGGCTTCTGGGGGACTCAGGATCATCTGTCTGCTCCTGTACTATGGTGGTGCCCTGGACAAGACCCTTCTGCACCCCATCATGGTGGCTCATGGACATCAAAACCCGTCAACCCATCAATGAACCCATCAATGAACCAGAAGCTAAGGCGGCTGAGGAAGCCTGCGGGTGAGGAGAGCAGAGAAGAAGCCGTGGTGATGTCAGACGAGGTGTGCTGAACACATCTCTGGTGGCGGGCCACGTGATGAAGGCCCGCTGTGGACAACAGAGAGTGCTGCAGGAGGGTGCGATGGCTGTATGGCATTTTATTGCCACACTGAAACACAGGGCAGCATTCTGACTGTTCTCTTCTCACCATGGCAACGTGTTATGATGTCATAGGGAATGGAAGGGTAAGAGGAGGGGAAGCAGTGTGGTGAACCCATCTTAGCACTCAGAGGCATGAAGGTTAGTATTAGCTCTGCAGCGACACAGAATGTGATTTAGGCAAGAACATTTATCTACACAGGAGTCTGTTAAATAAATTACACTTGGTTTAACCCGTTCTAAGCTCATATAATTCATGGTACATAAATAGGTTGATTATTTGATGCACAAATTGATAAGAGTTCAACTAATGTGTTGAAATCAATGATGGATGCCCGTAGGTTATGAAAGAATTAGGTTTATTAGCTTAGTTGCAGGTTACAGATAAAGCCCCACCAGGAGCAGCATCCTGCCGCTCAGCCCTTCTCACTACAACTGTCCACTCATCCAAGCACAAACACGGTCAACATTCCAACCATACAATGACCTCACTCACTTGGTGTGCAGCAGGAAACATTAAGGTAGGAGGGAAAACGATAAGATAGAAAGAGGCCACAACACATCTCCCCCTTATGAAAACAATGGAATATTCAACAGAACGGAAAGCGACAAAACACCCCCCATCAACCGTCCTCCAAAACTGAGTACCATCCCATCAAAATAAACAGAAGAGGTTAACAAACACTCTCTGCAACAAACAGAAAAGGTTAACAAACACTCACCCTGCATAACTTCAATTCTCCAATGGGATGCAAGATGGTAAAACACAGTTAATCAGTACGTTCCACAAATTTACAATACAAGTGTACAAATAACACAAAACTTCCCTACTCACCCAATAGAGAACACTAACTACCTGTTCCCCTCCACATCATGCACACTATAACAGGACCAGCTGTTGCCTTCCACAACTCAACACTCAATAGACTAGTTTCTTCCACCTCTACTGCATTGGGGTGTAACCACCTACCCCTTCACCATTCACTTAAAGAGAACCAGGGTCTCACCTACTCTCCACTGCATTGGGGTGTAAACATGTACCCCTATCACCATTCACTTAAACAGAACCAGGGTTTCACCTACCCTCTACTGCATTGGGGTGTAATCGCATACTCCTATTACCCTATACTCGAACAGGACCAGGGTTTCACCTACCCTCTACTGCATTGGGATGTAACTACCTATCCCCTTAACATTGGGCCTAAAACACTGCCCTCACATCCTTAATGATTGACACATATCACTGGGGTGTACCTCCCTTAACACTGTGCTTAACACACTGCTCCCACATCCTTAACCCCTTAGGAAGGATGGTCAAAAACACAATCCCAAATATGGATCAAAATACTAATATCACAACATAAAAATGTCACTCTGCACGTGACTAGCATCCAACCTCAAATTATACATCTCTAAAATCAAGCATGGCTTTAAAACTTCAGGCCAATATACAAATGCAAAATATGGTATGCAAAATTTAATGTTAAAATAGCATTAGGGTGCACCTCCCATACGTAACATACATGCCACGACTCAACAACTTTAAAACATGTCAGTAACGGCATAACATTTCTCAATTCAATACAGCATTAAAAATTATTTTCAGCAGCAGCAAGCATTGTCAGCATAAACATAACATTACTCAATTCAACCCAATGCATCTTTAAAATAGAGGATAGCAGTGTTGAAAAATACACTCAAGCAATGTATGGTCTTGAGTAAAATGCACATGACAATATATCTAAAGTTAAATTATTCCTTGGAAAATATTCAAATACTCCACACCGGTGAGCAACTTCTCACCCGAATACATTGCCATTCTACATTTTTTTCCATTTAAATGTACGCACAGGTCTTTATCCTCATACGAAAAATTGTTACACTACACATGAGCTGTCCCCATGTACCAGGTCAGTGCAGTTTCCTTGAATCAGATCAGGTACCCAAATGATCTCTCTTGTAGATTAGGGGGTTGGGAAACCCAGCAACCCAGTCAACAGGAAGACTGTAGCTGTTACTCACAATGTGTGCCCTTAAGCACAGCCCTTCAAGTGGTTGCTGCACAGGTTCAATGATCACTCGTCAGATAGTGTTTAAATGCTGACACCAGTTGTTCCTCCAACTGACTTTCCACTAGGTTGCCAAATGTTCAGTGCCACACATTTTTAACTCTGTACACACGCAGTTCAGCACACCATTTCCTCAATATACATCCAGTCCATACGAGCAGGTAAAACAGGTCTGGCTCCTTGCACTGCTGTGCAGACCACCTTATTAATCTGCAGGACACTACACTTCCTGTTTGCTGCGCACCTAGTAGATTTAACAGCTTGCCATGAAGTTAAACAGGTCACACACCTTCTAACTTCTGTTGAGTACAGGCTGGCTGGTAGAAAAGACACTGGTGGGGCTCCCAGGGTGTTCTTCTTCACTTCACTTCAATTTTTAGTTTCCTTAGCTTCATATTTTTCTTTTAGATTTTCAATCTCTCTTCTCTTAGTTTTCCCCTGTAATCTGGTTCCTCCTTAGATTTTCTGTAGGTTCAGTTTCTTTCTTTTTTCACTCATTGGTTCTTCCTTAAATCGTCGCCAGTGTTGTAATCAATGATGGATGCTCATAGGTTATAAAAGAAGTAGGTATATTAGCTTAGTTGCAGGTTACAGATAAAGCCCCACCAGGAGCCCTTCGCACCCCAACTGTCCACTCATCCAAGCACAAACACTGTCAACATTTCAACCATACAATGACCTCACTCACTGGCTGAGCAGCAGGGAAGATTAAGGTAGTGGGGAGAATGCATAAGATAGAAAAATACCACAACATAATGCAATATTTGCATGTTAAAAAGGGCCCAAAAGCCTTGTATTGGGCCTAAGAGTACCATGACCCAAATTAGGAAAAGCATAAAGGAACACGGTATGTGTCCAGTGACTAATTGATGTTGTTCACCGTTGCATTTATTAATTGTTTATATCTTTCCCCATTGTTTACCATTTTTTGTGGATTCTTCCCACAACACAGCAACAGCTCACTGGGAATACCGACTGAGCTAATTTTTTAGGCTTTAGGGAGAGCAGGACATTTCCATGTTCTAGCCTAAAGGGTGCATCAAGATTTGACTGTGCCTGACTGGTTAGTTGTAGATCTATCTAGTTGACTTATTATCTAGCAAATTGTCTATTTGGATATTGGCCTATACAGATGTGTGGTCGATTGGTCTATTGGAAAGTTGGCCTGTTGAACCATAGGCTTATATGACGATAAGGACCCTGGTCTATGGAGCAACGTCCTTTGCATGGTAATCCGCTCCCGATGAGAATCAGTTACATACAGCTTTGAATGGCCGAAGGCATCAACATGAGATATTTAGTGGCACCTAAAGATACACTAATAGATGGTCAGCTATTGGTTGCAGTTGCATTCAGCCACAACTGAAGGCATTATACTAGGACTTGAGTTGTTACATGGAAACCATTAAATACAAAACAAGCTGTTATGAAGTAGAATGAACTGCCTACTCCTTCCGAAAAACATATCAAAGGCTTGGGGTGCAGTTGGAGACACTCCATCAAGCTGAAGCAGTTGTGAGTCACATTTAATGGGAAAAGGTTTCTCTCTGTGTCCCCTGGAGGACAAGGCTATTGGAGGCACAGCTCTAGACTACACTGTTGTCATAGCATCCATGGTTGAGTGAAAAAGAGATATATAAGCTTAAGGTTTCTGAAAATGTATTTGTGAGACTGGCAACAAGACTCAAAATGAGAGGTTCACTATCATGAGCATGACAGGCTCTTGACCTGCTGCTCACCATGCTAGGACATTGTTTGTCTAGCAAATGTTACCCAAACACCAGAATGGTACTTTTCTAGGTGTTTGCAGAACAAAGTGATGCAGTATGCGTACAGTAGAGTCTTACTCTCAGCTTGTTGGATAATACCGTAAATGCATTCTTTTAACCTTTCGGAGACAACATTGCCTCTCATACTGGAATGATCTGCCATGAACTTATCAGTCTACTTAAGTCTCTAAATAGCTTTATTCATCCATAATTCATATAATAACAGGTCAGTTCTTCAACCTCTCAATTACTACTGCAGTCCTCACAAGAGTTAGGTGATGAGCAATTCATCAACACAGGTGGATGATCCACTGAAGGCTGGACCAGATGTCAGGCTCAGACTCGGCTTGAGGTCCTCTTAGACCCCTGAGACCAAAACAAGGCAATCTATCATGTGGCTTTTGCTTGCCAACCATCAAGCACCAAGAATTAAAGATGAAGCATTAACCTTTCATGTAAAACACAAAACAGAAAGAAATATCCATCTAGTGGCTGAATGTCACATTGTGAAACTAGAGGTGGGAAATCATTGAAAAACTCAAGCCAGGAGTCTGGCTTACCTCAAGGTCCTCTTGCAACATCAAGCCCAAAACGAGACGATCTATCACAGGTGGTGATGGGGCCTAGTGGCTACAGCAGTCAACCATGAAACATGGGGAACCAGGTTTGAATTTCAGCCTTGTCTCAATGTCCTGCGAACCGTGGCAAATCTTCCTGTGCCAATAAAAAGGGTGTACGATAGTCTGCGTGTGTTGTGAAGAGCTCTTATGTATTTGGGCAAGGTTTGTGCTCTATAAAACTGCCAAAAACAGTGTAGATTCTACCTGTCACCCTCATTGTAATCTCATATGCCAAGAAATAAAGACCAAGCATTAACCTTTGATATGAAAAAAGATACCCATTTAGTAGCTAAATTTCACAGTACAAAACTGGAAAATCTGGGATCAATCAGGCCTTATTTCACCAAGTCTCCTTTTTGTTCATTATTACACAAGAACACCTTAAAGTACGTTAATTCAATTATGCTCTGTACAAAAACCTCTCTTGTTCGATTTAACAGCCTATAATGTTGTTTCATCTATCATACGAACCTAGGCCACATAGAGGATACACATGACAACTGACTTTCCACGTAGTTCACTATTGCAATTGCATCAGGGCAGGGATGTTTGTTAGTGCATGTTAAAAAGTCAACTTTTAATAAATATTTTTCAATGCAGAGCTATAATCTGATGTCCTTAGGTGAAATGCTAGAGAGAATTAAATAAATACACTTTTTGAATTTAGGAGACACTTTACTTCATTCTAACATGATGTTGCATGATTTACATGTGAAAAATGTTCACGGCTCGGCTTGTGCGTGGGCTCTTAGAGTCGACCCTTGACTCCACTCTCCCTGTTAATTTGTTGGCTCACCCACCTCTACGTGAAGCCAGACAACCTGGGATCAACACCGCCTTCCAGTTTGATCAAATAGTGTGATCCTTGCCAAATATTTTATTTCGCCGCACCTCCTTTTATCTCATTATTGCATATAAGAGCACTTTGAAATATGTGAGTTCAGGATGTGTGCTGTACAAAAACATCTGTGTTTCATTTGCTAGAGCAGAGTCTTCCTCCACACATAGTGAGTATCTAAGTCACAATAAGGTGCACATGGTATCTTGCTTCCCTCTTAGTTCACTAATGGCATTTTTAGAACAGCAGTGAGAGTTATGGATATTTCTAAGTTCATGTTTAAAACGTTTACTTTAATATCTCATCTCTTAATACAGCCACAGAATGCGATGAACTAGGAAGCAACGCGTCCGCTTGTGCAAGAAATGCCCTTTTTTGAATTTTGAAGAAACTTCATCATATTTTTATGTGATGTTTGTAACATGACAAGCATCTAGGCTTGTGCCCAGGAATTTCCCAGTTGCCTTAGTTTACACTATTTTAAGTCTTTCTTTCCTTTTTCACTTACTCCCTTCGCTACGTGCAATAATTTGTTACACCTAAGCTAGATTTGTGTGTCAGAAACAGCAATTCAACTATATAGATTACCTTATCTCCCCATTCACTCCTTTACTGGCACTCAAGGAATGTCCTACCTAAATGGTTTCCATTGCTCTTATCCCTTCTTTCCATATCTGTGCACACCCCAGGCTCTCATGCTCACAACGCTGAGGTAGACATGTTATGCGATCACACAGTAAAGGTCTCTGCTGCTCCTCTGAACGGGGTCTCCCCACACTAAATCAAATAACATATCTGTGTACCTCAAACCCCCATGGTCCAGTCACCCCTGGCACAACCCTGCCAGCTCAGGCGATGCATCCGCTGAGATCTGGACTGATGAGAGCGCCAAGTGAGAAGGTCTGGCAGTGGGCCCGGTGCAGCACTGTGCCTGGAGGAGTCTCCATAGGGCTGCACAGTCCCACCACCATGAGGCGAAAAATGACCTCAGCTATTCTTCCCAGCACAAGGAGCTGGAGCTTTCACTTGGCCCACAGCCCCACAAGCTGATGTTTTCCTCCAGCTTCTCAACTAACTCTTGTTGCCACTTGCTGTGCGCGATACAGACCTTTCTTGGGCACAACAGAGCCTTTCTAAAAACACATTAAGAACTGGAAGCTAAGTTAAGAAAAGAAGCTGATGTCGCAGACTTTGTGGCTGTAGCCACTGGAATGTCATCAACAAGTGTACCCTTTAATTTCAAAGCAGTGTTGGGCAATATAACTTGTGGGTGCACAGAAATTGAAGCATTCTCAACTGAAAAAAACTTTACACATGATGATTGGTATACTAGTACTGCTAGCACAGTTGTCTTTAATAAAATGTATTAATGAGTGTTTTGAAGAATACTTGTATGTATAAAAAAGGAAGTAACATAGAAAAATAATGCACACATTTGAAAATGTGACCTAGAAGAATGGCCGACAGTGTTAACGAAATGTACTGATCAATGATTAATACTTATAAATTATTAAATATGTGTTAGACTAATGCAGTAGTATATCATATTAAGGGTTATGAAGTATGCTTTAGCTTATTAATTGTAGGCCTTAACTTAGCGAGTGTCTTGGCCTATTTTGCCAGGACTCATGTAGAAGCTGTATTTTTTAGCGTTTAATAAAAATGCTGACCAAGTGAATTAAACTGTGAAATGTCTACTGTATTTTTAAATGTGCTTAACGGAACCTTTTCATGAGAACCGATTGCGAGGAGATGATGTTCTTGCTAATGCTACATTTTATGTGTAATGTGTGTGAGACTGACTTTCCCAGAACAAGAACAATGAAGATTCTGACTGGAGTGGAAGCTGCAACAATATTGTTACCCGACAAGCCAGATGATGAGAACATCGTAAGACGAACCAATCAACGGTATGAGAAAGGAGAAATATTAGAATTCATAGATTTAGTATAGTAATGTTGTTGAACAGAGTGTGAACATACGATTAACTGACCAATAGGGAATTAGGGGATAGTTTAGGTAACTTTTATATAACAACGCTGCAGAGGGAAAAGTTTCAGATTTTAGAACACTTATTCAGAACTTTAGGAGAGATTTGAGACTTTAGTAGAGAGACTATTAATGCCGAAATTCTGGCTCATTGGGCTCATATTCCCTGACTGAGAGCCTGATGTCTTGCTGATTGACTGATGTCCTGAGGACAAAGACTGACCCTGCTTTGCTGACCCATACCAAGGATAGGTATAAATTGAAATGTGATCTGCTTTTTCTTTCTAGGTACCAACTGCGTTTTGATAGAACCTTAGTTAGATGTTTTCCAAATTTGTGTTACTAAATTGTTTTGCATGAAGCCCAACATGCTGATGCTAATTTGGTGTTAGTTGAGGATTCTGACTTATGACGAAAAGACTAATGTTTGGTGGATTTCTCAGCTTAACTGCATGTATTACATCTCGTTAACACAGCTGACTCTGCTATTGATTTTCACTGTAACTTTAGAATGTGTTGTAACTCAAGCTTTGATTAGATTGCGTTTCTTCCGCCACTTTGGACAACCAGTATTGTTTTATTGTTTTTGTATGTGTTTCATTTGATATTGAGATTAATCTACATGACCTTAGTATTGTTAATATACGGAAATAAACATTCTAAACTTTACTAAAGGTGTAGTTATTCATGACTGAAAGGTCATGGTGCGTGATAATTACTGACTCCGTTGATTACTGATTTTATTGATTACTAATGATTGTTGATTACTGTATATCAATTATTGATGGCATACCAGAGCTATGGTAAGAACTTCTTAATTGCGAGTCAAAAGGTTCATCGACACATTAGCGTCCCCTTGTAAGTTTACTTATAAAGGTCTGACGCGCTAACAGTACCTGGCCCACACAGCAGGGGAAAATCGTGTTGCCACTTCCTCTACCTTAGAGCCTCTTTTCAGATGCCTTATTTATTTCTGCCTCGCTCTGATTGGCTTCTTTCTGAATCAGTTTCCTGCTTCTTGACACCTCCCTAAAACAAACCTAAAAGAAACAATGCTACATGGCAATATCTAATATATGAGCATTAACTCTTTGCCTTTGATTGTTTAATCTGGACCACTTTCCTGTCCTTTAGATGGGAAATTTTAACCCCTATTATGGTTCGCAAGTAATTCCATATCAGGTCGGATACTATGCAATCGGGCCTTTTATTTAACAACCTAATTCACTCTAGGATTTGAAGACTTGGGTCACTTCAGTTGAACTCCCATGCCGAACAACCAGATATTAATAGTTTGGAAAAAGTAAACACAGGAAAGATCAAACTCCTATTATGAAAGCCATATGACGTCACGTAGATGTCTAGGGGACAGTGGAAAACAAATTCTTTGCCCATCCTCTTGGTACATTTCCATGCCTACTGACACTACAGATATCAGCTGGTGATGTTTGAAAGACCAATGGTGGGATGTACACTTGCCCCAATTTCAAGTGAGCGGTTCTCTCACTAAAAAAGTTTGATCTCAAATGGGGTCAAATGATGGATTTTATGGAGTAACTTTCAAATACATTTGCTTTAAAGCCAATTATGCCTAATGGTCCCCTGGAGTTTACTCAATTGTTTTCAAAATGAGTAGTTTCAGCCACTGGATGTCAATAAATGCCTCCACTGTGCCATGGTCGGCATTTTGTCCTGGGCCTCTCCCCATATGCTTCTGTTCCCACCTTAAGCCAAGAATGATGGGTGACCCTCAGGCACCAACAGAAAACTGAAGCCTCCACAGTGAATACACTATTCACTATACAGGATTTAGCTGTCAGTATTTTTCTTTTTCACTTTATTTTCTCCCATCTTGTCACAGGGTAAGGCAGGGTCAGTGAAGCTCCCCACTCGCCCCACCCTGGGACAAGATGGGTGAGGGGGCAACAAGTGACAAATAGCCTGGGCACTGTAGTGCCTGAGTGTGATAACTCAAAGTACCTGTATGGAATACAGTACAGAGCATCACTAACACGGTGGCACCTGGGTGCACAAAACCTCTGAAGACAGGCTTTGGACTTCACCACCCTGGAGAATCTGTCACGCAGGCCAGCACAGGCATTTCTATGCACCTGCCCTGCATCGGACAAATTAATTATCTGCGGCTGATGCTCGACCCTCGCTTTCAGCCTTTTTGTATCATACCAATAGTGGATAACAGATTATTATTAACTATAAGTATAAATAAATGAGGCAGAAAATAAGATGGACTGATTACTACACAGACTCTACAGTCTCCAGATTTACCATCACTCTTCAAGTATTTAATACCTTGTGCTGTAAAGTACATGGTATTTTCCCTCATTCTCTTTTCCCTCACTCGTCCCTCAGTGTACTCCTGTTAAACAGCCTACGAATGGGACTGCTGAAACTTTCAGATTTTCTTCTTCTCACAAACTTGACAATTCGATTAGTGACTGGTAAGGTGGGGCTGGAAGGAGGTGTTTTCCTTCTGATAAAACTCACATCTTATATTACGAACTGACTCCTCATTTATAACATCTTGTATTTGTGCAATATGAGCTGGTAAGTCAAATCAACTGATATACTGCATTGCTAGATTAAAACAATTTCAGTAACTGAAAGCAGAAACAAAAAATTATGAATTTACATATATCTTTTCGTGTTTAAATGTTTGTCTGATACTACATTTTCCAGGTTATCAATTGATAAAAATGTGGGACCCATTCAGTAACTCAATAATACAAAAACCGCATCATAAGGAGAATGATTAGGCCGTAGAATAAACAGAAAGCTGGATATCACAAAATGTCAGTCAGTAATCTGAAAATGTTGGAGGCAGTAATGAAATGTGGTTAGCTACAACATTTGTAAAACTTTACTCAAAACTATACAATACCGGTGACAACAATATATGATGCCGTATCATACATATTACACACACAAAACCTTTACAAAAGTCTCAAATATATCTAGATTCAAGGCAAATATGTCCTAGATGCTAGGAATCAGGTTAGGAGTATGTATACATGTTCGACCAGTGTTTGGTTTTAGATGTATCATGGTAACATAGAGAGACTCTCAAATATAATCATAGGGATGAGAGGAAACTTCGTCCGACTTCGGTTTTATTTTGCAAGGATGGAGAACATATTAACTGATTTGCTAAAGTGTGAAAAAATGTTATGCTTGGCTTCTGCTTTGCTGGTTTGATGAGAGCTAAATTAAAGGGTTCCTTCCTTTGGCAATTGGCTTGAACAACTGAAATACGTAAGTGCTATGGAACCTGTAATTACATTAAAAGCAGAATCAAATGAAACTCACAATATGGACACATATAAGATCATAGCTGATAAGCAAAAGCTTATAGTTCCTTTTCATCCTTTAGAGATGGGATTTTGATACAAATCATGTTTTTAAATCCTATATTATTACACTCAGCCTTTTTATTTTATTTTATTTACTGGAACTACTAAGTGTTGGTGATGTATCCGAGTATAGAGTATCCTATCTACAAATATTGAATAATGGAGGTAAAAGCTAATCTTTTTCTTTTCATGGCATTTAGTAGTTACTTGATCTTAGGTTTACATCAGTTAGAGCCTGCATAAATCTTTGAGAAAGAAGTCCAATAAGTCATGACTTGGAATTGAGGAATGAGGAGTATGAGAATTAGTCTGTGAAACCTTTGGGTCGAGGTCTTTCAAACTGCTGGGTCATCATGTTTCCAGGACTTTATTAAACATATTATTTAGGAGAACTTCAAAAAGTGCATTTACAAAAGTATAAGGAAATTCACTGGTAGAGGTTATTAGTATCTATGGATAGTTATGTCATGTAAACAAACACCTGCTGCCAGAGACACGCTTCTCAATCCTCAACTATTTTGTTTCAATGTATGCAGTTTTTAACTATTTTTTTTTACGATGGTGACTCCATTTAAGTCAATGGAGGCAAATCGAAAGTAGATTTCAAAAGTCTTGTTGTTCGTTTTAGCAAGGAAGGGATCTGCTGCCACATTTAAAAAAAATAAGAATAGACTATGCCTTTTATAGGATTTATTTCTAAATATTTTGGATGAAAGAAATTGCTCTTAAAAAATTTAATTTAAAGTAGAATACATACTGAAAAATGCACTTGCCAGCCAAAAAAAAGGAAGCAATTTAGGAAATGTTCAATGCCAAATTAAAAAAGTGCTTATTAGATAAATAACTTACTTTCTGGTTACAATCGTATGGTGGTGGGGGTACGCATTATCCACATTTGTGCTCCACAGATAGACTAGGGATACAGTTTATTTGGAAGTTGTGATATTTCACGGTTGCATGAGTAGGCGAGGGAGGAAACAGGATTATAATTTAGATACAATAAATACTATTAAGTGGGTTTATGCTGTTTTCTATGAAGTGCTAAGAAGTCACTTTTTGTTTTTGGCATGATGCAAGTAGTCAATTTCATTTTTCCTCTGAAAAGCCCTGTCTCCAACCCATGCCTGGGCTTCAATGTGTATGCACACACTCAAATTGACTAAGAACAACTGTTCTGAATATTTGTGCGAATGTGGATATGTCGACTCGCATTGTGATCAGCCCGCTGGGGCCTGGCATCAGGCGCTCAGTGCACCTGACCGTGTCATTCAATTAGATGCGAGTGCAGAACGGAAGCGATGGGTAGTTATGTTGGTACATATTTGCCAGACAGAACAATCTGCTGAGAGCTAATCCTCCAAAATAGTCCTGTTTAAGGAAGGCAAGGCTTGGTGAAAAATTAGACAGCAGTAGTGGATATTAATAACTTACTTATTTCCACAAGAAAATATATATTCCTCAAGTAAATCGTCTGAGATTGGAGTAAATGATTTCCCTGTAATCATCCTCTACAGAATCTATCATATCATATCGTATGTAGCATGCACGTATTCACCTGCCATCAGGTCCCAATTTTCCACCCATACACTTCAGAGCAGCACCACACATCACCCGGTTTGAAAACAGACATTCGCTCTGCTTTTTAATCATTGTGCCTTTCAAGCATGTAGGGTTTTTCTTGATCTTGTGCTTATTCCATAAATACACCTTTTGCAAATAGTCTTAGATCATTACCTTGTCCTCCAGCACCACTCCTCTACACAACCCATCAATTTACCTTCCAGGTTACAACCTCCACTACTCACATCACATAACTCCACACTGACCCCGCCAGCATCATCACTCTCGTTTGGATATTCCTGATTTTCTTTTCTAGCTCTCTTTAAATGTGCCAGTTCCTAGTTCCACCTAGTTCAATACTGTAATAAAACCAAGGCACCATTCAAACAACCTATGCCAACCGATGAGACACAGTTATACCTGTCTGCACCATCCATGTCACCTTGACCTGACCCTGAGCACCAACAGGTAGTTTCTTCCTACTAACATGTTATAATACTTGCTGTTCTTTGCTTAATTTGGTTAACCTTCGTCTGATCTGCTGCGTTACCTCTTCAGGGAAATGCGCTTCCTTTTTCTGAAGACCATGCCGCCTTGGATATATCTTACTCAAGAACAGCCTTACACCCAAAAATCGTGAAACACAAAAAATATAAATGTGCCTTGATCAGTGTGTCTGTTAAGCATGGGACATATTTTCATTATGCCAGCAAAAAACACAAAATTCTAGAATTTCACTTTACACAAACTCAGTGGTATTTCTAAAACAAATTGTGTTTTACACGATTTCACTTTTTTTTCACAAAGCACGCTTCTCAATAAAGTCTTGCAAGATACCAGTGGGAGCCTGTTACAAAAATAAAATGCCATGCTGAGAGACATTTTCTATAAAAAAGTTTCTTGTCAGTATTTTTACAGATGTTTATTATGCAATGCGTGTACTTAGGTAAAAAAGTGACATTCGACACAAACCAATCACATTTGGTGATGAAAGCATAATTTTGCGTAATTTTCATGGAATGTCACAAAACTTCACAAGAAAAAATGCCCATGCTATCATGTGCATGGGCCCACTCAGTGCCATTCCAATGTCCAAAGTCACTGTAAAGTTTTGTTTTTAACAATCCAATTGATTCGTTTAACTTGGCTAGGTGGTACAATAAAATTAATGTATTCTTGAGTTCCCACTCATCTAAGAATCTTCTAATTTCACATGATGCAAATTAAATACCATGATCATTAACTAACTCATAGAAAAACCTTTTCTCACCAACATAAAATGATTGAATACTTGACACAGTTGCTGCCAGCCCCATAAAACTCGTTTTAAGTCATTAATGATACAAATCCACAATACTACTGCCAAGCTTGTCCTGCTTGACCATGCAGTAAGTGTTACTTTGGTAGAAATATTGTTTTAATCACCATCACCCTCGTGTACTTTAAACGTTTTTGTCAGTGAGCAATAGAAAGTTGATTCCCCAAAGGAAAGTTTTGTAATTTTGCCCAACTCATGCAAGCACTAGTATCTCACACTCAAGTAACATAAGGCTCCTGTAATGCATGAGCTGCAAATGCAATGTGTTTTTCAATGTCTCTGTAGGAGTGTCAGGCCATCCCCTAAACGGGAGTGTTTACTGTTACAGTACACCACCCTCCAGCAACAAATGGGTGTAACAAGGGAGCATTACGCATCTGTATTGTTACACCTTTAAAACATTTTTGACAACGTTCA
This sequence comes from Pleurodeles waltl, assembly GCF_031143425.1. NCBI lineage: Eukaryota > Metazoa > Chordata > Amphibia > Caudata > Salamandridae > Pleurodeles > Pleurodeles waltl. The sequence continues at coordinate 960,693,450 of NC_090443.1, forward strand.
TTATAATAGAACAGCACCCTCTTTATCCTAACTAGTAATCACTTACAAATTCACCAAGCCTAAATGAGGTTTAGCTGAGTGCTGGATGAAAACACCACTCAACCCAGAGCATTTAACTAGTTTTAGTATTTCTATGGCACATTGAATGATTTTCTGCTTGCTGGGAATAACTCAATTAAAAGTTTTATAAAAGATATAAGGGGTAAGAACACAACATTTTGAAAAATCAGAAGGCAGCATTGCGTGTAATAGACGTAATGAAGTCCACATAGCTGTGATTCCTGTAGCATGTCTTTAGGTCCAACAGTAGAAGTACGTGGACCTTTTTAATGTGTACACCAGTTTGCAAATTTTAAGACTGTTGCTCAGACCTGTTGTGTCCAATGAGCAGAGTGGGCTTTGGGTCAGGCCTGTTAACTTGGCTGGATGGCTTTGATGTTTATCTCACGTCCTGTTTCAGATTTGATGGTTTTCCTCCCTATTCTGGTGTTTGTCCAACCAAAGAGCATTTCCCTCTCCCATTGTTCTGAATAGATGTGTTGTATCCTTCCACTGCTTAGTTGTGGGATTCTTCTTTTAGTTCACCTTTAGCACCTCCTGGGAATGCGCTCTTCCTCATGTGCTGCTTACCCATCACATTCCCCACAAAGCTTGTACATAGCTTCCTCTACCCCTTCCTGCTCTTTGGTATATTGTTATTTTCTTTAATGCCGCTTCCTCTTGCTATTGCCTCTTGGTGGCTTAACTTTGAAGGCCAGAGCACCCCATCTTTGAATAGTAATGGGGAAAAAAAATCAGGACAACGTCATGACACAGGTTAGTGATGGTGTCATGATGTATGGCGGCCATCTTGGAACATATTTCCTTTAATAGGAACTTTTTCCAAGAGCCTGTTAAAGGAAGCCCATTCCAAGATTTCCAGACATGTGCATGAATGTGTCTTGATGAATACATTTGCATGATGGTGCAAACAAACACATGCAAAGTTAATAGCTTAGCCATTTAAAGCAGAGATCTACTAGCTTTGCTAGAGTTTGCAGGGAGTGCCTGACAGTCCATACCTAGGCAATTATTCAAGTTCTCAAAGCCACATTAATTCTAAGGCCGCCATTGTGCTTTTTTTTTTACAGCACATAACAACCAGAATGATATTTCAATCAGCCTAACCACCTTTTTTGTCATACAAATCCTTTAAACGATTTTTAATAACTCACTCGCATTCAGTGCCATACTATGCAACCAACTTATGCCCCACAGGTCTCAGGCTTTGTTCGAGTTTTGTCTTTGCTTGGGACATTTCTGTTCTCTCATCCCAGCACCCCTGTTTGATACTTCCTCAACACTTTCATTCATTGCTGCTGCAGCATTACAGCTGGAGTCTGTCCTTCAAGACATATGTCAACCCATCAGACAAGGCCATCATGGAAACTCCGGACCCCACCTTGCCACATGCATCTTGCTCTATGTATTTCTTCTAATGTAATTAATCTCCAATTTATTCAGCTACTTCTGCGTTGCAGACCAATGGTTATTCACTATTCCATTTATCAGTCAACACTTGCACAAAATGTCTCATGACCTGCACTAACTCTTCCTTTATTCTTCCTCATACTTGGGCCACATTCTCTTCTCTTGCTTGTAACAGCATTTACTTTTATTACTCAGTGCCTATTCACTAAGTAACTTCATACCCAACTCAAACATTTACTATTTTACAGGGTAGCAATGCATTGTAGTGCAGGACACTTATAGAACATGCATTTTTCTCTACCCTACATGGTGGGATTGGAATGTCCCCTACATGGTGTACAGCTGTGTTCCCCTGCTCTGAGCAAACTATTGCATGCAGTTGGTATCCCCGCTTTTGATTTTTGACCATAGGCTCATACTAATATAATGTAATGCATGCAGAAGCCTGCTTCTGTTCCCTGACATCAATGAAGTTGTACACCAAATGTCCTGTGACCTGGGGGGTGCACCAAGAAAGCCGTCATTGAACTGACAGTGGCCGACTGCCCCTCATGATGGGTGTGGTGCATAGGGCAGTGGTGGCAGAATTCTGTGCTTTGTGAATCCATGGATGTGACCAAATCTGTTTGTCACTGGAGAGGAGGCCTTCTGTCCCATGTTTATTAAGTTCTGCTTTCGTGTGCTAACAGAGATCCTAGAGCTAAAATCTCAAGAGTATGTGGTGCATGTTTATGTGTGAGACCTGTATGGTACATGCATTGTATGGGTGAGTATTCTAGAATAATTGCAGCCTGTGGGTTATATTTGGGATGCTCCTGCCATGGCCTTATGTGCAAGACAGAAGTGAGGTTGGTTTCACAGACAGTGGAAGTGTATTGCTGACATTCCTGAAGCTGGAGGGAAGAGGCCTAGACAGTGGGATGGAGAGTGAAAGAAGACAAGGCTCCGTTAATAATTTCATTAGTCCTTTTGCAAAGGGAGGCTGCTGATTAATCTTCATGTAGCACTGCCGCCATTTAGTAGATGGTGGGGATTAAGAGTAGGACTGCAGTCTCTATTGGTCAATGTGAAAGGGGCCCCTTAATGAGAGCAGTGTGTTGCCTTTTTTCTGATCACTCTTTGAAGTTTCTGGTGGCAGCCCGGTGCAGAAAATCACTCTCCTTTGTTCCTCTGTTGTGAGTGATCCAGGCTAGAGATCGTCCTGCTGGGAGGAGCATCACTCTCCAGAAAGGCTTGGCATGGAGAGCCACATGGAGAAGACACTGGAAAGAAAAACCATCCTAAAATGGTTCTCAAATTGCAGACCATAGATCCATACTTCCTGTCTGCATTGACTATATAAAAGTGGAACCCACTGGCCAACTTGTTGTTCCAGTTCCAAGTCCTATAAGACCAAGAAAGGGAGTATTTCACAGACTACTCCGGGACTGCAGTGCAACCAAAGCTGGTGCCTGTCTGACAGCCGGCTTCTCAGAGGAGGGGACATCACCCGGGCGTTGCCATGCTGGAAAAAGCCATTCATCTGACCTGAAGCTCCTAAAAGCAAGCCTGCCTGCTGAGAAAGGGAAGGAGCCTACCTTCCTTCACTGTAGGAAGAGTGACTGCCCAGGGGGAGCCAGAGGCAGCAAGGCCCTGCTGGGATCTGCCAGAAGAAGGACAATGGAGAAGAGAAATCGGTGGGCAACAGACTCTCTTATTCATGGTTTGAGGAAGGAACTGCAGAACCAAGGCTGCCCGATGCCACTGTGATCCAAGGAATGGTGACCACAGTTGTTCCTGTGGCACAAAGAAGGATCCAAATAACACACTTCAACTCATGTGAAGATTGAAGCTTGCCTGGGCCTGAAGAGACTGAGCCCTGACCCTCAGTCTAGTGCCCTGAGGCAGGGCCTGTGCAAAGCATAGCACCCAGAAGTTGGCCAGAGTGTAGGGACACTTCAACTCAAGTTAACCTGTTTTGCAGAGTCCACAAGCACTCCTATTGCCGCTCTTCAGCCACCATCTTGCTGCAGCCAGAGGAGGCTGCATTGGAACCATAGTGTGCACACCCTCACAAAAGCGGGACAGAGGCTGTGTGCTGACACAAGCTGGCTGACGCTTGACTGCCAAACACATTCAGGACTTATTGCGGTGAGCAAAGAACTGCATGAACAATGAAAGAATGAGTGTACTGACAATTCTTAAGAGGGTAAGGTGCACCAGACTCTACATTCACCCTACTACAACTATTCTGTGAAGGAGGGAATCACCTAACTGAGAAGGAAGGTGAACCCAGAAGTGAGGAGTAGGACAACGGATTAAGGAGCACCGTGTCCCAGCACCCAGTTCCCTAAAGTCTACCTGATAATTATTGCATGTGTAGTATTTAGTTTTGATATGTATGAAAGTACTTTTCTGTTGTGTATGGTTGATCTAGTGCTGGGCTCGCGGGATGATGAGTGGAATGTGGGGCTCGTGGGTAGAGTGTGGGAAGTGAAATGCGGACCTCATGAGGCTGGTGGAAGGCGGTTGGAGAGGTGCCGGCTACACGCTATTGAGGTGGCTCCTATTTCATCTTGAAATAAACATGAAGTTTGCTCCTACCTTGTGTGACATCGTTTATTGAGACCACAACATAATTCTGGCGACGAGCGGGATCTTTCGAGCCACCTCTGAACCTACGCACAGTGGTTGCGAACCTTATGGAGGCGGACGCGGCGAAATCAACCGATGTTTAATCTCAAGGTGAGACCTGTTCCGACGCCGCATTTCTTTGGTTGTGCCTTCCTGGAGGAATTCCCTGTGTGCGGCCTCTTTTGAGGACACAATGCGCGCGGCTCTTGCCCATCGCGTGTTCCGTGCTGAAGCCGCATTACGTCATCAAGCAAAGCACGAGCAGCGTGTGCACGTGCATTCTCGGCCATCGCGCTTAACAGCTGGTACGCTAGCAACCAGCGCGTACCCTAGTAACCTGTATTCGGAATTCAGACTACGACGTTCAAATACATGTTTTGGTGCCTGCGTGTTATCGGCTGTACTTGCAACATCTCCATACCCATTTTTTACAGTTTTGGTAGTACATTGTCTTCCAATATTCAAGTTTTGACTGTTCTTCTATTTCAACAACTTTATAGTCCCTGGTCAGGATACGTACTACAACAAATCTGACCTATTATTGTCCTGAACAACGTCAGAAGTTTCTGAGAGCATTATTTGCATTTTTTTTTTTTTTTTTTGGTGTTTACTTCTTGCTGTATTTATTTGGGACAAATTTTAGTCGAAACTATGTAATCTGTCTCTGCCCCTCCTCCATTTCTAGAAACACCTGGTGAACCACCAGTGGCTTGGCCTCAATGGTTTGATGCTTTTGAAACTTATTTAGGGGCTATTGAGGCATCACGATATAGACCTGAAAGGAAGAAGTTTCTATTATTACATTCTCTGGGATTTGAAAGCCGAGAGACTTTGAAACACCTCCCTGAAGTCGAAGCGATAGAAAATGAAGAATTGGATGAATATCAGGAAACCGTAGAAAAACTTATTTTGAGATTTGACAAACAGCCTAGTCTTGTTGTATTACGCCACATATTTTTCAAGAGGGTCCAGCTACAAAGCGAATCGATTGATGAGTTTGTCAGTGTGCTTCGTAAATTGTATGCACAATGTCAATTTGGCGCATTCCGTGATCAACTAATCAGGGACCAACTCATAGGGAATTGTTATGACAAACATATCCAACAAAGACTACTTACGATGGGTGATCCTTCGCTTGAGGATGTAATTAAGCAGGCAAAGAGCATTGAGCTGGCTCAAGCTTCTCTTAAGGAACTTTCGTATCAACGCAAGGAAGAAGAGAAAGTTAGTGTCAATGTCGTCTCCTCACGCAAAGAACTCAAGACCAGTAATAATCAATTTTTCAAACGCAGTAATATTTGTTTTAGATGTGGGAATTTTCCGCATGCAAAAGACTCTAAGGGTTGTCCTGCTAAGAATGTTGTATGTCACAAATGGGGCCGGACGGGCCACTTTGCTAGGGTGTGTCAGAGTACCAAGAGTGACAAGATTGTCAAGATCAGTAGTGTGGCTGATGCCAGTGAGATGTCTAATCAATGTTTGGAGAATGAATTCCGTGACATGATTGTGGTAGTCACAGATGAACAAACCCTTTCGAACGATTTTGAGAAGTGTGTGGACCCGTATGTGGATATTCGTGTGGGGGGCAAAATACTTCATTTACTTGTGGATTCTGGTGCACGCATTACAATGATAACTTTAGACCTGTTTAAGAGAACGTGGGGTCCTAGGAAACTGTTTCCACCTGACAGAGCTCCTGTTTCCTATGAGGGAAGGAGGATTGAGTTGGAGGGTTTCATCGAAGATGTTTTGGAGTTCAAGGGGCGCAAGATCCGCGTAAAGGTGTATGTGGCTGTCAAGGGTCTTAATATTTTAGGTTGGTTCCATCAAGGCCTCTTTGGTATGGTATTGAGACCAGGTACCACTGAGCAAGTAATGGTAGTTAGAGACCATAGTGACATTAATTTGTCAACTCTCCATTTGATGTTCCCTAGTGTATTTGAGAAAAAATTAGGATGTATCAAAGGTTTTAAGCATACTATCAAAGTAAAAAATAATGCTATACCCATAAAGCACAAGTTAAGAGCGATCCCATTCAGTTTGAGGGAGGACCTTAAGTCAGAGTTGGAAAAATTACAATCCTCTGGTGTTATTGAACCAGTTGAATCTAGTTTATGGTTGTCTCCTATTGTGGTTGCTCACAAACGCAATGGTGAGATCCGCTTATGTGTTGACTTAAGGAGTCTCAACAAAGAGATTTGGGTAGATTCCTTTCCCTTACCTAGGATTAGTGATCTGCTTGAGAAACTTAGTGGCGCGGTCTGGTTTTCAAAAATTTACGTGGCTTCGGCTTACCACCAGGTTGTCCTTGAAGAGGATTCTAGGCATTTAACAGCTTTCAATACACCGTTTGGTACTTTCCAATTTCGTAGAATGCCTTTCGGTCTTGCGTCGGCTGCCTCAGTATTCCAACGTATCATGTCACATTTGCTGAAAGATGTAGAAGGTGTCCTGGTGTTTCAGGATGATGTATTGATTTTTGCCAAACAGTTACTAGATCACAACACAGTGCTTAAGATGGTTTACAAATTTTTGAGGAGAATGGGGTGGTTGTTAAAGAGGACAAGTGTGAATTTTGGAGAAAAGAGATTGAATTTTTGGGACATGTTGTTTCATCGGAGGGAGTCAAACCGAGACCTGGGTTGGTGGATGCTGTTCGCCATTGTCTTCCTCCTAAGAATAAGGATGAGCTGCGTTCTTTTGTAGGATTGTGTGAATTTTATTCTAGGTTTATCCCAAATTATGCCTCCAAGATGAAATGTTTGTCTAATATGCTGAAGAAAAGTGTTGAATTTAATTGGGACAAGGACTGTCAGGACACGTTTGAATTGGTAAAAACCGAAATGATTGATGCCAAGGCACTACGTTCTTACGATCCTGCATTAATATGTAAGATTATGGTTGATGCTAGCAAGTATGGATTGGGTGCAATTCTTGTCCAGGACACGGAACAAGGTGAAGCCACAATCAGTTATGCCTCTAGAGTATTGAGGGAAGCTGAAGTGAATTATTCTGTAATAGAGAAAGAGTTGTTGGCTTGTGTCTGGGCAAGTGAAAAATTTAGGAGTTATATATGGGGCAGAAGGTTTGTCATTGTGACGGATCATAAACCTTTACTATACATTCTCAGTGGGGATAAAACCAACTACACTACCCCACGTATTGCCCACCTTACCACTAAATTATTGCAATATAATATGGAAGTTAAGTTCATGCCGGGGAAGCTCAATGGGAGAGCAGAGTTTCTTTCTAGACTACCTATAGATGAGCAGGATGATTTTGACTCTGAGGATGATAGAGAGGATTGTTTTATTGCTTCTGTGGATCTTCCAATGTCCAAAGCCTACAACAAAACTGATTGGGAGGTGGCCTTTATAAAGGATCCCATTCTGACCCAGGTTAGACAATTTGTAATCAATGGGTGGCCGAGAGAAAAGAATGTTCCCTTACCGTTACAACCATTTTGTAAAGTTGCGAGTGAGATCTCAATAGAAGATCAGATACTGTTGAGGGGTGAGAGGTGTATCCCTCCGCATGATTTACGTTCTGGTCTGATAAATTTAGCACATGAAGGACACTTTGGAGCGACTATGACAAAAAGGAGGTTAAGGGAGAGTTATTGGTGGCCATCTATGGACAAAGAGGTTGATTTGGCGGTCCAGAGGTGTGTTGTTTGCAATTCGGCGGGGAAGGGTTTGATAGTATGTACTCCTCCGTTACATCCTATTGAAATTCCCCCAAGACCATGGTCTAAGCTGGGGATAGACATGATTGGACCATTTAATTCTCTCCCTCACAATTTACGATATGCATTTGTTCTCATGGATTATCACAGTAGATGGCCTGAGGTTCGTTTTTACGCTGTTCCATCAGCGTCCAATGCTGTTAATTTCCTTAAAGAAGTCTTTATGCGAGAGGGTTTTCCGGAAATCATTATTTCAGATAATGGGGTACAATTTGTGAATTCAGAAATGGAGGACTTTTTAAAACAATCTGATATTAAGCACTTGAAAAGTTCATTATATCACCCCCAGACTAATGGTTTGATCGAAAGAATGAATAGGGTGGTTGGGGGCTGCATAAAATGGGCAAGGCACAATAATTACAACATCGTTGAAGCAGTGAGCACCATGTTGTGGGTTTATCGTTCTACACCCCATTCATTAACTAATGTGTCACCTTTTGAGGCCTTAAGAGGTCGTAAACCAACCACCGTTCTCTTCCCTTCATGGTTAGCGAGTTCATTTAATGGCAAAGGATTGTGCAGAAGGAAAAGGGTAATTGAGTGGGAAAAGGTGAGGTCAGGACAGGAACGCAGGAAAAGGAGATATGATGCAGTCAAAGCTACCAAGTTATGTATGGTCTGCCCTGGAGATTTGGTGCGAATTAAAAAATGTGTGTCTGTTAAAAAAAGGCGATGATAATTTTGGAAAGCCTGTCAGGGTGAAGAAAGTTTGTGGGAGTGCAATTATGGTTGAAGATGGTCACTGGTGGAACGTATCCAAAGTGGTGAAGCTATCTGATGGTTCTGCATGGAGGGCTTGTGATGACTATGACAGTTGCAAGGATGGAAGTCCTGTTATACGTGTTCAAAATTCGTATGACTTCATTACTCAAAGGTCTGCCTTAGATTGTAAGGAAAGATCTCTACGCAGATCTTCCCGTGAAAGATTTTTGCCATGGAAACTAAGACCTGATCAATAATGTCTTTTAGTTTAAGAGCTTCCTTTTTCTCCTTTGGAGTTCTCTTTATTTTCTTTGTTGTATTTACTGTTTTTTTTTGTTTTATTCTCAAAAAAAAAAAAAAAGGAGAGATATGGTATGTTGGAGAGGTGCTGGCTACACGCTATTGAGGTGGCTCCTATTTCATCTTGAAATAAACATGAAGTTTGCTCCTACCTTGTGCGACATCGTTTATTGAGACCACAACATTTTCTTTATTAAAAGTAATGCAATGGGTTGGACAATCAGTCCTTGCGCTGCTGTGCGATTGCTGACATTTAAGCTCAGACTTCTCCAAATTACCTCCCTCAGGGGCCTGTGACTCCTCATTATCGCTGCTACTGAGATTCAAGTGCTTAAGGGGGGAGATTCTAGTGCTGACAGGGTTGTACTTGGCTTAGTTTGCAGAGGATGGACCTGGTACATCAGAGGCAAGTGACCCACAAACCCCACAGTTGAGGCTCAGTACCCCTGCTTGCCCTGTGACTCCTTGAACGGGGTCTGTCAATACATCTTCATGCAGGCATTGCAATTTGGTCTTTAATTCATAGATCAGTTCTATTGACACAAATATCCATAAAAAATGCACTCAGTATCTAAACTACAACTCGTGCCTCTCCCTCATGGCATGATCTGTGCAATCTTATTTTTCTTCCATTCCCTGGTATGCTTCCACGTTGTCACCAGCCAACTCCTCATGTGTGGGCTCCACCTCTGATGCATCATAAAAATGTGCTGTCCTTCCACATTCAATGAGACATGCAACAATGTCCAATCCCCTCCATTGGGAGCATTTATCCACCCACATAAATTATAGCATTTTTGTATTCTTTCTCCACTACTTCCATTGCACAAGTGGATCGTCTGATTCCTGTAATAACAGGAAGGGGAGGCATCAAACTGGGCATTTTAATTCAAAATGTGTAGTGTTGGTATACCTGCACAAATACTAGCATGAGTGCAGCACTAATACTAATTCAGTTGACAAAACTGAACTTCCAGTAATGATGCCACAATGCTCTGCAGCACAATCCCATGCCACACTTCAGTGCACACTTCAGTACAACACCTCTACTCTAATTATACCATGTTGTCTTCTCTGCTGCCAGAAGCTGCTGTGTTAAAAGGGTCAGGGCAAGCAACCTTCTCCAGATACAGAGCTGGGTACCCTAAGTGGTTAGCTACAAGACTTAAAAGTAGACAAGGACGTGCACGGTCAGGACAAAAACCATCAAGCAAGAGCGTGTTCATCTTTGCCAACTTGGAGAAAAACTTGTCTGCCCAAAGCATGGCACTTTTTATGGGAATCTAAAAAGGCGGCCCTACTGCATGAGGCGTGAGCCAGTAAGACTTCCAGGATATAGCAGAAAGGCATGAGGTGAGTTTAAAAAACGAAAATAGAAAGGATTATATCACATCATTTTGTACATACTATATGGCTCCCTGATTATCTGAGAGCACTTTTACCAGGGTTGCAATCTGTACTGTTTGTAGACCTAGTACAGCTCCCAACATCTCCCATGCCCCAGCCTCACATCACCATGGGAAAACACTAATCTTCAAAGTCATAACACTCTCACTCACTCAGACCACAGATGAATACCTCTCCACCTCCTACATAGGGTCTCCTTGTTTAAAATTCACAGCTACAGACCCACAAGTGTAATAGGAAGCACAATACAAAAACTGCATAATAGCAATACAACATAGCATCATGTTGTAATATGTGCAGAGATATGTCTGCAGCATACCATGATCTAAGAAGATCAGCAGAGGTAAAATAAAAAAACACGATTCTGCAGCTCTGTTATACGAATCAAAATCATGCAATATCTGCAAGTACTTAAAACATGGTCACATGATACTTTCCTGAAAATCTCTGCTGCTTATAGCATGATCTTGAACTGATCAGCTACTTAAAACATGATCCACTAGCTCTGCAACTTATAGTATGAAAATGTGATATCTGCAAGCATCATTATCTTACCCCCAGCATGATGCTGGCTCAGCGCTGCTGCACACAGAGCAAACCCAGAGATCTACATGGATATCACTTCTAGTTAAAACATGAACTTGTACTATCTTTGCTGCTTATAACATACTCAGGGATAACATGTGAAATCTTCAGACATAGCTCTTCACATACAAGGCATAAAGTTAGAGATACCTCTCTTAAGGGATGAACCTGTAGTGTCTAAAGAGATAGCCCTCCAAACGTGTGAACCTGTAATGCTGAATAGATAGGTGTCTAAGGTGTTATTTTGCAATGTCTTTAGATATAATGCTCCTTTGGTAGAGCATATACACTGTGCACAGATAATTTCCAAAGCCTGTAAAGTCTGGAGTGGTAGATGTTCTTTGTATAAACCTGTTATGTCCCACAAAGTAGGACACTGCAGTGACTTCTGGCAAGGAATTAACAAGTCATGTTTGTGTTCAGTCTGAAATATGCAGGGCCTCAAGAGACATATCTTATGACACTGAAACACCTGGAATTGTTGTAAAGATGGCTCTCTTAAGGTTTGAACCTGTAATGTTGTACACTTTCTAAAGTACGAATGTATGATGCCTGTAGAGATAGTCCCCGTTCTCAAAGTATGAACCTTTGATGCTCTAGGTCTGTGATGCAAACCTAAAAATAACTGCAGAGATACATTTCAACTCCATACATACTCTGGTAGTAGTAGATATACCCTAGACGTATCCTTGTAAAGCCCTTATCAATGTTGAACATGGACTACAAAATCCTTTTACTACCTAGTAGTGAAGACACGGAATGAGCTACCCTTTCATCTATGGACCTCGCATCTCTTCCAGAGTTCCAAAAGTCCCTGAAGACCTGGCTATTTGGCTAATCAACTGGATCCCGCCATCACCTGGATACCCTCCCGGGTAACAAGTATAGCGCTCTATGAATCTACTGATTGACTGATTGATTGATTAGTAAAGCTTTGGCCAACTGTTCACAATGCTATGTGTATACACTAGTACATAAAGAAGGCCTCATACTGGGGCATAATACATCACTGAATATTTGGCAAAGGTTTTGAATCCTGGATGAAACACCCCTCTTGAGCTTCCTCGAGGCAGCCATCCTCTCCATTGACCTACACAAAGCATTTGATACTATATAGTGGATCTAAAGTGTGTCAAACTACTATATGCGGCTACCCAGGCAAGGGTAAGAACTGATTGCAGCATTTTAGAAGCACATTGGAACAGTTGTGGAACCAGATATTCCCACTCTCTGATGGGATTCGCTTTAGTGATAGAAGCAATTTCTAGTAGTCTGAGTAGACGGAAGGGAGGAGCAAATTCACCTACATGAGAAGGAACATATTATATCCCTTTATGTGGATGATATCCTTCTGTACTTCTGCAGCACCAGTACTGTCATCCCACACTGTGTTGATCTCCTAAATGACTTTGGCTGAGTCTCTGGGCTACATAACAATTTGGCTAAGATGTGCACATTCCCTGTGTCTCCCGAGACCCTCCATTTTAATATCAAATGGAAGTCACATATGTGTAAGTACTTAGATGTTAGAATCTATTATAAAAAGGCAGACATTTGAGATGTGTCTCTGGGTAGTGCACTGAGCGCCTTTAAGAGTAATGTGATGTTTTGGCGTACCCTGAGTTTACTAATTATGACAAACTAAACTATTTTGTGAACCTCTCCATGTGACTCTGTCGGAGTCAGCTCAAAGACCTGAACACGGTGCTTAGGGAGTTGGCTTGGGATGGGGGAAGGCAAAGGGTGGCACTGAAAATTCTCTACACCCGAGACACCTAAGAAATAGCATTACATTGCTGGGAATGAATCGTTAAAACAACCAGACAGACTCCATTGTATGCACCTGCAATACCATTGTTTGGGCTTCCCACTGCAAGGAGAGGATTCTTTACAGAACGGAGGCTAGCAGAGTGGACGGCTGTGGGTATACACAGTGTGGGGGCTGCTACTTGAACTAGAAGCTCAGAAGTTTGGACTCAATGGTGGATGAGGAGGGCATGCCACAAACTCAATTTCTAACCTATGGGGTATTGGCAAAAGTGGTGAGGCAAATGTGGGGGGAAACTGAGAAGTAACCACAAACCCATGATACCGTGCAGGCCCTTCTTACATTGGGAGCTGGTCCCAGCTATATCAAGCCCTCTTATTAAAATCTGAGAATAAGGTATTTATGCTTCACACCAGATGGAAAACTATACTGGATAGACAAATTCGGAACAAGGAGTGAGATCAGATTTTAGAGCACACTCACAGGGTATCAGAAATACTAGTTATAAATACATTCAGGTAAGCTATATACATATATACACAGCATTTACCATATACCCCAGAGATGGAACACTGTAGTTGGCACAGATGACTAGGGATGTCATAGATGCCAGGCACTTAATGCAAATTGCATACAGATCCTCGGCTTGCCTAATAGTTACACTTTTCTGGACAAATGTAAGGATGGAGCTAAATTAGTTGTTCTTAACCTTTTGACTTTTGTGACCTCCTCTGAATCATTATTGGAATCTGGGGACCCGCACTGAGTCATTATTGGACGCTGGAGACCCCCAGTCCAAGCAATTTCTATGACTCGAGCCTCTAAACAATGCACAAAAAAACAAGTATACACCAAACAAATGTTAAAAAGCTGAAATATTTTGTTTAATTTGCAATCAAACATAGAAATGTTTTTCAAATTTTCAACTTTGCTCCTTTAATTGTATATACTTTATTCATTTTAATTTATTAATTTTAATACTATGCAATATTATATAAACAGGCACTTTCTTGGACCACAGGTTAAGAACCACTGATCTAGTTACACTACTACATAGAGGCAATCTACTCGATAAAGAAACATGTCTGCTGGATCTATATACACCTCAGAAACCAAAAAAGTGGGCAACAGGTTTTTGGAGTTTACACTTGTATTGGCATGAAGAACAACTGGAATACACTGGCAGTCCCCCACATAACCACTGGAAAATGGAATTCGTAAAAAGGGCAATAGTGGAAGGTACTGCTCTAAGAATGGAAGAGCGCAGAATGTAATGCTAAAAAACCCATTGCAGAGCAAAGAGTGGATCTGATGTCTAGATCTGGAAAGCATTCTGGGTAGATAGGGGAATGAACACATGTGATAAAGTATGCACTGCAATGCATACAAATACAGTGCATTGTTGAATATAATATTTTAGAAGTATTATTCTGCATAATCATTTCGAATATTCTCACATGTAATGCTTAGACTTCATTTAATCTGAAAGTATATTCGTGTTTTATTAACTTGGCTGGAGTGAAGGCCAACACATATATTTTTCCTTCACTGTTAAACTTTCAGTGCAGAGTTTATTTTTATGTTTACTCTCCAAAATGCAGGTGTTAGGAGCTGAGACGGAGTTAACAAGAAGCTTATTGTACATGAGAGATAAGAAAGCCTGAGACGAGCTATGCCAGGGCAAAGAGGAATATTCTGGAAGTCGGCAGCCATAACTCTTTTGAAATTGCTGAGACCAAAGAGTATCAAGACCGGATACCGGGTTGCTGAAAGGTGTAACTTCTAATTATAATTAATTGGGAGTTCATTCAGAAGCTAATACTGTGATTTCATTGTCTAGGGAAACTTTGATATAAAGAGGGTTTAGTTAGCGAGAGATAAGATTTTTTTTCACCCTTTTAACTGAATGGACCTTTCTGAGGTACAGACCATATATTTTTCTATGTGGCTTTATGCCACCGCACCTCTCTTAACAGAGTATTGTACAGAATCTTTGTTTGAAGACCCGTTCTTAAATATTCTTCCAGAATTAGAATAGTTTAGGGTTTCGTATAAACCCTAAGGCAGGAGAATTTGGTTCTGGTGCCCAAGAACCACACGCTTTTTCTGATTGTCTGTATTGTGGCAATCAAAGTCCTGGTCTTGTATATGTTGACTAAGTTTAATATTGTACAACGCTTTAACTCTCTATTGGTAATTTTGTATATCTATACTATGCTTTTGAGACTCATTTATGTAATGTTGACTTTGAGTCTGTAATAAAGTCCCTCTGAATCTCTAATTTGATTCCGAATATTATTGTCTGTCATTTTAGTTGCACAGAAATTGTTTAAATGATTTGATAACTGTTACTCTCTATCCCTCGGAACTGAAAAGAAAAGATTCATCGGACCCCACAAATAGAGATAGGTGCCCAGGCTGGATCATTGGCATTGTATGAACCTGTAAAGTCTGTTTAGGTCGCTCCCCAACATAAGTGTAAAATGTATGCAGATCTCTTAAATATCCACTTGTAACACTGATGAAAAGATATCTCCAATGTATGAACCTGCAATGGCTGTATAGGTAGCTCTCCAAAACTTGAGCGTACAGTGTCTGTAGAGTAGCTCTCTATTCCATGACCTTGAAACATCAATAAAGAGAGCTCTCCATTGCACTAAGCTTTAATGTCTGTATAGGTAGCTCTCCAGTGTATGGCTACACCATATCTGTAGATGTAGCCTTCTAGTATATGAACTTGTAACATTGCTAGAAAAAGCACTCCAATGTCTGAACCTTTAATGTCTGTAGATGTAGCTCTCTGCTATATGAACTTATAAGATCAACAGAAATAGCTCTCCGGTGTGTGATCATATACGTCTGCATAGGTATCTCTCCAGTGAATGACTGTACAATATCCATGGATGTAGCTCTCTCCTATCTGAACGTGTATCATCGATAGAAAGAGTTCTCCCATGTATGACCCTATAATGACTTTAGAGGTGGCTCTTCAATGCATCAGGCTGTAATATCTGCTAAGGTATCTCTCCAATGTAAAAGAGAAAAATGTCTGCAGATGTAGCTCTGTCACATATTATGAAGTTGTAACATCAATAGAACGACCTCTCCAATGTATGACCCTGTAAAGCCTGTAAAGTTGGCTCTTTGATGCATCACCCTGTAATGTCTCAGAAGATGTAATCTAGCAGCAGTAAGGTGTATTTGTAGAGATCCCTCCATCCTAATGTATGAGACTAAGCCAGCTGTTGAGTTGATCCCAGTGTCGAATACGCACCTGTGATTTCTGTAGAGATACATTTTAAAATGCAGCTACAGCTTGCCTAAGATATGAAAAAAATAATTACTGCAAGTATAGCGCCTTTACCTAGAGTATTAAACGGTAAAGTCTATAGAGTTGATCATCTTATCTAAGGTATGAGCTCGAAAAGCCTGTAGTGATAGCTCTCCTTGTGTCAAAACCTCTAATTTCCACACAGACGGACATATAAGCTGTGATGTGTAGTGAACCTGTCATGTCTGTAAAGATAGTTCTGTTTCCAACAATATTGTCCTCGTAGAAAGCTCACCTGTGTAAGGTATGCACCTTTAATATCTAAAAAACTAGCTCTCCTGTGTAAGATATGCAACTACAAAGGTTTTAATTCTATCGAACCGTAAATGTTAACCTGTAATGTCCTTTGAGACAAATCTCCTATATGAAACATTTCTCTCTGGAAGAAATACCCGCCTTCCACCTCGTGAGTCTGTGGCACCCGCAGGAACATCAATGCCAACGAAGGCACCATGCGGCTAGTACTGATAGACGTAAAGGGAAAGGTAAGAAGGCAACATGTCAGTTCTGGAACCATGTCTCTCTGTGTCTGAGGTTCTTCTGTACCTATGGATGTGTTCTACTCTCAGAATGTTTTTGAGTTGTGAAATGCATCATGGAGAACAAATTGTGATTTCAGTGGCATAGAAATGTGATGTTTTGCAATTTCGCCTTCTACAGTCCTTGACGGGCACAGTGTGCTCAGATTAGATTACTGTAGAAAGGGGCTGGAATCCCCAGCATTCAGAAGTCACCTAGAGATCAGTTTCTTAGAGGTGGGCTAAAAGGGGGCCCTAAGTGTGGATAACCCACAATCCAGAGCAAGCCAATGGGAGGGCCATGTTTTTCAACACCTCTGCCAGGGGAAAGGGCAGGTACTAAGAACATCCAACTCTTTCTCACTTGGGTGACACAAATTGTGGTGAACTTGGTCTGTGTCCATACATGCAAAGAGATTTCTACAAAAGGCTATGTAGCATTGTCAGACTCAGAAGCTCCCAGAAAAGACAACAGTCTTCCGCGCAGAAGGCTGCTATGAAACCAGATGGCCAATAAGAATACCTAGATTTCTGTATAACCAAGGACACGTTTGCATGAGAATGCCTCAGCAGCTGATACCATGGACAAGTTTTCACCAGCAGTCTCTGCATTTCATCCTAAGAGCATGTATTAGTGTGACAGACTCTGCAACGGGATGAATGCCCAGGTGATATGTGGCGTGCCATATTGTGTCGAAAAGCAGCAATTACACTGGATACCAAGGGCCAGGCCAGTTGGGTTTGTGCCACTTGTTGACAGAAAGAGAAAGTGATGCATTATGAGATGTTTACACCCACATGACACTTCCAGCGACACTCATCCAAAGAGGTATCCTTGCCTATGTCTTTCCCTACCTCTCCTTCTACTCCCATGCTCAAAGACAACGCTGCAAACAAGCGTGAGAAGAATGCATCTATCATGGACCGGTCACTTTTCAGATGCTAATCAGGCCTGGGTACCACAATGACTCTTTGACTGGTCTCTGCCATTCCTCACCAGCAACATGCTTTATTCACCCGCCCAGATGAATGAGGGGGACCGGCAGCGACCCGTCACTTGCACCAAGACGGATTGATCACCCTCCCTCCAACCACCAGATTTATGTTTGGGAAGCTCCTTCTCCAGAAAACCCCTGCTCTTCCACTAGAGCGTTCCCACGGATCCAAAATCACCACCCAAAAAAGACAAAAAAGCAAGAACGTAAACATCTATAGAGCTGATGCAAGGAAAGGCAGGATGCAGAGGGATTCAAGGGCGAGGCTGTGAGATCAGAATGGGCAGGGTCTGGGTTAGAGTTCAAAAGATCAAAATGATTCATTTTAGCACACTCTGCCCTGTTCACCTAATCTTTCAGAAGCAGAACAATGAAAGCATCTCCTTTTCATGGACAGCGAGGCCAGTCCAACATCCAACAAAAATCTGCACAGGATGGACAGCAAGAAAAGGGAACACAGCAGGACAGGGCAAGGAAATCATCAAGGTCACTGGAAGGTCTGTGTTGCTCTCCTCCACAGTCCCCCATCCTGCTGGGTCACAGAAGGTTCATCTTCATCATCGTGTCCCGATGCCATGAGGTCCTTTGTTGGGTTGACGGAGCTACAGCCCCTTCTAGCAATCTAAAGTTGAAATAGCAGAACGAAGACTCGGTCTGGTGGTAAATAGGGGCAAAGCGATGCCTCCTTTCCATCGTCCGTGCTAACAGACTGAAAGGTTATGTCCTTGTATTATTCAGCTGTATGGCTGCAGTTTCACAAGTAGCTGGGGAAATCCTTGTGCAATTCTGTTTTTGGGTTATGTATATTTCGAATACTTTTTCACCAATTTCACAGTCACGATTTTCATAAAATTTCACCGGCAGCAGACTGTCTCGAAAAGGAAATATCTGAGAAAAACTGCAAACCAGATGTCTCCCCTGTCCGAGACATATTTTCTACTGAAAGCAAAACCCAGTGTCCTTGGCATCTCGCATGGCTTTTGTACGCCCTTGAGTACAATTTTCACACTAACAAGCGTCAACGCGTATTTCTTGTAGTACGCATGATGTTCATAAAAAATTTGCATATTTAGTAAGGAAATTGTTTGTGCAGTTTTACCTATCATTGCACACACCCTCCTTATGCATAATGGATAACGTAAGATTTCCCATGCAGCAGAAGCGTTGCAGCGGGAGTCACAACCCAATCTCTAGCTTCCAAGGTCAGAAATGTAACCACTAAACCACAGCTCCAATCCTCACTAAAATCTCTCTTTTATCCTCTCTCATTACCTGTTTCATCCCACGTTATATCTGTAATGCTTTGCTTATCACAAATGTTACATTTTTTGGTCCCAAAATGGACATTACACTGTAGCTTTGCCTGGAGGGGATCATCATATGGAATGTTACCGACTATGTGACCTTAAAAGCCTCAAAGTTGGAAATCATGTTTTAAGAGTAGGGGCGATGGTGATAAATTCCAGACTGTACCTCAAATATCGGTTATGAGGGAGCCTGGCAAAGCCTTTCGAGACAAGACTGTTGAGTACATTCAATTCATTTGGAACCGGTAGGCTAACTCATAAGCTATGAGAATGCTGACGTCAGGAGCTTTGGTTCCCCTTGCACACAGTAAGAACAGATGTAAGGTCGTGGGCAAGATGCCCAACCTCCCCATGATGCGCCAGACTGGGCTTCATGCATCTCTTAAGACACTTCCATATTCTGTCCGACGGTATTGGCAGCATGCTCGTGCTGGACTCTGAAATGTCCGCATGTCGTTGCTAACATCTCAACTACCAGCTGAATTTCATGGAAGAAGTAGAAACATAGCAGGTCTCTCATAGGCCAAAAGATCCTCCTTGTCTGTCTTTGGGAGAAAGGATGCTCCACCACTAAAAAACAACATAACTAATCAGCCTTCTATCTCCAGTGTGGGTCTTGCTTGCCACAATGGCATCTCACCCTAAGCAGGTTTAGCTATGTTGGACCAGAGTTTGTCTGCTCGCGGTGTTCTGCTCTTGGAAGGGCTCTCTCTTCTCCTTTAAGTGCCAGCCATTTTGCAAGAAGGTTTCTCTTTGAAACCAATCCCTGCCAACTAAGAATGGACAATATCACTAAAGCTGTAGGACGATATTTAAGACAGGTGATATGCACCCATTTGGGGTATATTTTCCTGTGTGAAACGCCCTAAGACCTCTGCCAGCCTGTCCACTTTTTTTTGTTTCAACCTCCAATGACCGTCGACTCCACTCCACTTATCCCCGCCTCCCCATCATTCTCATGTTCACCCAACCCCCCTCCCTGTCTCACGCAGCCCCCTTTGACCTCATCTAAACCTAATTTTACACCCACATAGAGAATATTGAAATGGCAGAACTCCTCATTATGGCTTAACGGTGACCTTTGAACCGTGCAATATATTAATTAATTATTATCCCATGCCATTAAAGTCAGTAACAAGAGAATGATTTCACAAAAATTAGAGGCTGTGATAGCTTTACGATAGTCATTGGAGTATCAAATTAACAATAATGGTTTATTGATCTTGTCGGTGGTCTCTTGTGCAGGGCTTCAGCAATGCAATAGGAAAAATTGAAAATAACCCATTTGCAGACGAGGAACAGGTCTGCACGATGGGACCTGAAGCAATGCATCTGCAGAATGGGGCTGAGGGGGGGAAGTTTGATGCCCCAACTATAGGTGGTACCAGGACTCTAGGTACGTATGTGTAATTGCCATTTCACCACTAGACATGTTAAAGAAGATGGCACAGAGCAATGAAAGACGGCTGTGGCTCCACTGCCAGGATAAGCAGAGGCACAACCTAATATCAAATGTAGACTGAAACCGGTCATGCTGCTGACTCAAATTAAGGCAGGGCTTGGGGAGCCCGATGTGGGCTTTCTATGGTGTCCCTCGCACTCATCAACTTTTTTTGGACCAGGTTTTAATTTTGTGATATGACCTATTTAATAATAGGTCGGTTGCAAAATCTCCAGTTACACATGGTTGCAGAAAGACCTTCCTAAGAAATATTAATTAGGCCGTTTGCTATTTGTGAACATCTGTGATGGGCTCCACACAAAGGGGTGGCGCCCTGTACGGAACACCAAGCGACCAGCCCTGTGCTTATAATCCTTAAAAGGGCATTTTTTCCTAAGGCAGCCTGTGTTCCTTACTGATCATCTCTGATAGTAAAGACCCAAAGCCATATATAGCATAGAATTATTTTGTGCACCTGTGCAGGTGCATAGAATGGAAATAGTGTGTACCCTGGAGCTAAATCTGGCTGTAGACGACAAATGTTATATGGGGCACAATCAACCCACCAGCAAATAATCAGGTGAAAGCAGAAATCCATGTTTAACAAGGTAAAAACCAAGCACACATGGTGCGGGTTGCAGAGGCACATTTCAAAGCAGGGATGACTTAAGACGAAATACATTTGCAGAAATCTTTTAGAATAGTTAAAACGACTGTTCAGACTAGATTGTCCACCTGTGGATGACTGGGGACCTGCTCGTGTTAAATAGTTGTCATACAGTGCGGTAGACGAATTCAATGCAAAGTGGGGGGTTTATAAGGTTTTGATACTTATTCTCAGAACTTCCCTGACAATTTCAATGCATTGCACAATGTTGACTAATGTGGAATGTTGGAGTGACCCACTTAGAAATGGTTTAGCTCACAGTGTGATTGTAAAATTGGTTATAATGAGTGCCATTCCGCTCATCTGATCCCATTAACTTGATGCCATTGTGTTCGCCTTAGGATATGTGTAGTGTATTTTACCAAACTGCAGAGTTTTGCATTAGGGTCTGGCTGACTGTGTCTTACTAATGGTTAATGATAACTGTCAACCTATTGAGTCATTATTGTGGGTCATCTCAAGCCTTTAGGAGAGTGATACCCTGAGGGTGAATAGAGAAAAAATACTTTTTGGAGGTTGTTCAACATTTAAAAAGTGGGTGACTCCTTTGAATCTATGATTGTATTTTGCCTGTTAGGAGGGTGAATACCTGTCAAAAGAAGGGACCACCCACCAAATGAGGAGGTATTAGATTTATCCTGCATATTAACAAAGGTTATGCCCATTATCATTTGACTGGTGACAGAAAATGAGTCCTAGTTGTAGCTTCTTTAATTACTTCCAGGTCACAGCACCTATAGCATGCTGCCACAATCACCGGATCATGTAATCAGTGATGCCATCAATGCCATTTGAGATGTCATCAGTGATGTCATCAATGAAGTTTTGTAACATGTCATGAGTGATGTAATCGATGTCATAAGCAGTGCATAATGGGATGCAAGTTACAGTTAGTTCACTAAACTGTAAATAGTGGATTTCAATGTTTTTTTTTTAGTTCTTAGGAGTAAGTTCTTGCTTCATTTCAACATCTAACTAGAACATCTCTTTGTCCTTTATCCTTTTCAGTGATTTTCTGTTTTTAACATGATAAGATTTTGTTAGCATACCTAACTAAAATATCCCTTTCACCTTTGGTTTTTCAACATAGTGCAGTATGGTGCAGAGTTTTTCAGTGCAGTGGTGGTACTTATTCCACTGTGAGGAAGAGGGAAAAGTAGCGAAGATTTCAATAAGTATTAACGAGAGAACAGTTTTTAGTGTACGCATCACTTGTGTTACGGGGCAGAGCAGGAAAACACTTGAGGTGCTGCTTTTGATTATCGTGTGTGTAATTTACAACTAGGATGGAACACTGGGGTGTTTTGTTCTAGCCAGAACTTCACTGAGAATATGTGTGTAGCATGTCAGTTCTAAAGTGTGAAGAATTGTGAAGATGGGATTCTACACTCGAAACATTTGCCCCTCAGAATTTTAAGGCGCAATTTGTTTCGGGAGGGTTCCATTAATCCTCTCAAGACAAATTGTGAATCATAAAACTGAAGCTGAATGATGCTAAACAAACAAGACATGGAGGGAGTGAAAGGACCACAGAGACACTTAAAGCTGGTTGTGGGCATACCGTGGGCTCTTTACTTACAGGCAATCTTCGCTGAGTTAAATGCTGAATAAGAAGGTGGTTGCACTTGATCATAAGGCAGCAAACAAAGGTGAGGTGCTCTTGTGAGGTTTTCATTTGCTTAGTATCTCAAAGGCACCTGGCTGTAGATGCCGAGACACCCTAGACTTTCCAAGAGCACCTCAGCTCTACATGCCACCATACAGTGAGTTTTAGCAAGCATAGACAGCAAGACAGTCCATCCAAAGGCAATGACTCAGGGTTCTTGGCAAGCAAGCTTTGCAAATGAGAAGAGAGCCTGGATGGAATCCAGGCATGGAAAAAGGTAACACAGATCAGGGTTAGTACATCCTAGGTTTGTTAAGCAATTAATCCAAGCAAAGAAATACCAGACTACAACACAACACTGTAGCACTGAATAAATGAGGCAAGAACTGCATTGGACAAAAACATTGCCTTTGGAAAATTACACAGCGTAGTAGCAGAAGGGTGTCAAGGAAATTAATTTTCAGATGAGATCGGATGCAGGGAAGTCAGCTAGGAATGTAAAGGCCAAAAAGACAGAAAATTTAGCACAAAAAAAACAAACTTCTAAGGACTGTGACAGGGGACTTGTAAGGTTTAAGGTGTATATAAGGGAATGCGGGGAGGTAGAATTATTGAGCAAACCTATTTTCAATTGACTATAAGGGTTGAATGTCCATAGATGAATTAAAAAGTACTTTGATTTAAGTGATGATGAGGGGATGGATTACAGTGTAAAGAAAGGAAATAGAGGCACTTTGTATTCTTCCTTCTTTCAATAACTGTACTGAGGAAGGGGGTGACATGGGGGAAACCAACACATGATTCAGTCTTGCTCAGCTTTAATTCTTGCTAAGACTACAACTTTTTGGCAGTGTTGATGCATCACACACATTGGTGCAGAAATCATAGGTATATGTTTCAAACTACATTTATTTAAACTCCTTAAAGTGACATCATCAGATAATCATCTCTGCGAACCATAAGAATCACTT
This sequence comes from Pleurodeles waltl, assembly GCF_031143425.1. NCBI lineage: Eukaryota > Metazoa > Chordata > Amphibia > Caudata > Salamandridae > Pleurodeles > Pleurodeles waltl. The sequence continues at coordinate 960,716,876 of NC_090443.1, forward strand.
TATTGTTTTTTTTCTCTAACCTATTCCCATTTGTACATGTTTTGGAAAGGCGTTCAGGCATTTTTACTATGGACAACTTCTACCAAGATCCAGATAAATTGGATTTTGAATATTTTGGGTCTGCATGACGGCATATCATAAGGCATAGGCAGGAAAACTTGCTATTTAATTATAATTTCACAAAATGTTATTTGCCAATCTTAGCTGTCACAAGATTCTCCCGAAGCACTGGTGGGACAATGTAAATAAAGTGGAGGTCTTAGATGTACTAACTGCTACACTAGGAAGGGTAGAAATTGTTAGGGTGTGATATTGGTGGGATGGTGAAATAATCACTAGAGTCTGGATAATTCTGAAAGGGTTTGCGCTTGGGTGTATTGGCAACACAAAAAAGTTATGACAAGTTAATTTTAACTGATGACATTTCTGTTAATTAATTTGGCCCTAATTAATTTCCTCCCTAAAGTCAGGGTTTTAGACTCTCTGGAAAGGATGTTTAAGGGTGTGCAGAACATGTGATCATTAAATAAACCATTTGTTGCTATAAAAGTGAGCAAAAGAGATATCAGAGAACAGGAGCAGATCCAGTCTCACTTTACAAAGCAGAAGAAGTGAGGAGACGCTTGTGAATTGATGGACTGGAGAAATATCTGGAGGCCACACATCGTTTAAATATCCTGAATTCAAAGAAGGAATGATAAATGAAGGGAAGGTAATGACAACCATCAAGTGGACATATTCACCCATTGGAGATGGGGGAGGATTGGCTTAGTTGCCGCAAAGGTATAGACAACATTCCAAGTGGAGAATAAAGATTTATTTGAAAGAAACTGAGGCACTCTACCAAGATAGTAGGGTCAGGATACCTATAATGGGAAAGTTTAAAAACCCTCAGGGGTGTGAAAGAGGAGTATTTGTTGAGTGGGTACCATGCCTTTCTTTACAGATGTTTAGGAGCACTGGGTCTTTCTTTGAATGTGGTGGGCAGTGCACCGTAACTTGCAAGGAGAGATGAACACTGCCATTTCTGTTCAGATTATGTCTGTTCGCTGGCATCATTGTTAGGTCTCAGTTTTGAAAGTACAGCTGTGACACAACTATTGCTGACAATATACATAAAATGGGCTTTGAGTTCATCGCTTTCAAACACGGGCTTTCTTGGGCAAACCTCCTTCGCCCATTGGCTTCTGGGTTTATTAATTAATTCTTGTCTCAGCCTCACGTTATCAATCTCTGCTAATGCTACTGGCACTTTGAGTGTATCACTCCACTTCTATTCCAGGGCTTGCCATGAACTGAATGAGGAACTACATTACAATCACAGCCATTTTTATCCCTTTCTGCTGGCTTTCGCCCGTATATCTCACTCCAATGTGCTAATGTTACATGTTGTAACACATTCAACTCAGACCTATTTTGTTTGCCAATGCTCGTGCTCAGAAAGGATGGGTTTTACTATTTCTTAATTTTAAAACACACAGGCCCTCATTACAACCTTGGCGGGCGGCGGAGGCTTCCCGCCAAGTTTTAACCGCAGAGCGGCCACAAATGCGGCCGCAATCCCGCCGGTCACATTATGAGATCCCCGCTGGGCTGGCAGAGATGTCGGCCGTAACATGGGAGCCGGCTCCTAATGGAGCCGGCAGTGTTGAGGCCGTGCGACGGGTGCAGCTGCACCCATTGCGCTTTTCACTGTCTGCTATGCAGACAGTGAAAAGCAGGGTGGGGCTGTGTCTGGGGGCCCCTGCACTGCCCATGCCAGGGGCCCCGCGACTCCCCTTCCCACCAGACTTTCCATGGCAGTCTCTACCGCCATGGACAGGCTGGCGGGAAGGGGACTCGTAATCCCCTGGGCAGCACTGCAAGCAGCGCTGCCCTGGCGGATTAAAACCGCCGGGACAACCATGGCGGGAAACCGCCGGGGCAACCATGGCGGGAAACCGCCGGGACAACCATGGCGGGAAACCGCCGGGACAACCATGGCAGGAAACCGCCGGTCCCGGCGGTGCGACTGCGGCGCTACCGCTGCGGTCGTAATTCGCCTGATTGTACCGCCAGCCTGTTGGCGGTACAATCACCGAAACAGCCCTGGCGGTTGTAATGAGGCCCATTGTTTTCTAATGAGTGAGCACTGACGCCAGTAAGTGAATTAACTACTTGCATCTGCCTGTGAGCTACACGTCATGTCTGAATCACTGTGAGACCACCTTGACCTTTCATCCTTCTGGGTACAAAAATTATTTACCGTTAAATTAGGTAACAGTAAAACCTGTGATGTTCAGCCCAGTACAATGGCAAAAATGCTGTGTTAAGCTCAATATAAAACTCGAACTAGCTGAAAGAGTACTGTATGCTTCACACTTTCCAACCTAGTGCTGGCTGCTCCAGAGGACTAAAGGCAGCTACCCAGACAGATGTCACAGAGTGCATTGTAGGGGCAGAGATCAGACAATGGCGGCAACGGGTATAATATGAACAAAGGCATGCAATCTGAGCAAACGTCTTTCATGTGACCATAGGTGCGCAATGTGAGGAAAGGTGTGCAATCTGAGCAAACATCTGTCATGTGAGCCTAGGTGTGCAAATGTGAGCAATGCCGTGCAATCTGAGTTAACGTCTGTCATGTGAACCTAGGTGCGCAATGGGAGCATAGACATGCAATCTGAGCAAATGTCTGTCCTGTGAGCAAAGGTGTGCAATTTGAGCTTACATCTGCCATGTGAGCCTAGGTGCGCAATGTGAGCAAAGGTGTGCAATCTAAGCAAATGTCTGTCCTGTGAGCAAAGGCGTGCATTCTGAGCAAATGTCTGTCCTGTGATTATAGGTGCGCATTGTGAGCAAAGGCGTGCAATCTGAGCAAACGTCTGTCATGTGAACCTAGGTGCGCAATGTGAGCATAGGCGTGCAATCTGAGCAAACGCCTGTCATGTGAGTATAGCTGCCCATTGTGAGCAAAGACGTGCAATCTGAGAAAACGTCTGTCATGTGAACATAAGTACGTAATGTTAGCAAAGGTGTGCAATCTGGGCAAACGTCGGTCATCTGAGCAAAGGTGCGCAATGTGAGCCAGGGTGTGGAAACCGAGGAAAAGTGTGTCATGTGAGTGTTTGTCACAATGTGAACAAAGGTCTGAAATCTGAGCAAAAGGTTGTCATGCGAGCAAAGGTGCACAATATATAATGCGACCAAATAATGCAATGTGAGGAAATGAGGACTATGTGATTGATTATAGTAGCTCGTTGAGGGTAAAGTTAACTACTTCGAGCAAATTGGCACAACGTGATGAAATGTGTGTAATGTGATGAAAAATGGGCAAAGTGAGAAAAGGTGGCTCGTGCAACGAAAGTCATGCAGGATGAGCATAGGTGCTCTGAGGAAGGTAGGCTGCCTGAGCCAACATGGACAGTGTTAAAAAGAGTGGGAACGCGGGCTGTGTGGGCCGGCGTGGATGGGGCAGGTGTGCTATGTGATCAGTAGTCACCTCTGTGGAAACAGGTGACCAAAGGTGAAGTGGGCACCAAGAGCTGCACTGCGCCAGCAGCATGTGCTGTCTAGTCCTTTGTCTCTGTTGATGTGCTCCTGTTGTGTTGTGGTCTTATTGTGAGAAGCCAGGGGCGTATCGTGGTCAGTAAGATGGGGATGGGGAGGGGGAGAGGGTGAGCTTCAAAGTTCCCAACAATCACGCCGGCATATCATGATAAAATACTTTATTTGAGAAGCAGGGCATGAGGGGGCTTAAGAAACAGTGGGAAGGGACAGCAGTGTGGATTATGGTTTCTTAAAAGACAATGGGGGTCATTCCAACTCTGGCGGGCGGCGGAGGCCGCCCGCCAGAGTTCCCCCGACAGAACACCGCTCCGCGGTCTAAAGACCGCTGCGGTGATTCTATGTTTCCCGCTGGGCTGGCGGGCGACCGCCAGAAGGCCGCCCGCCAGCCCAGCGGGAAACCCCTTCCCACGAGGAAGCCGGCTCCGAATGGAGCCGGCGGAGTGGGAAGGTGCGACGGGTGCAGTTGCACCTGTCGCGAATTTCAGTGTCTGCTAGGCAGACATTGAAATTCTTTGTGGGGCCCTGTTACGGGGGCCCCACGACACCCCATACCGCCATCCTGTTCCTGGCGGGCGAACCGCCAGGAACAGGATGGCGGTATGGGGTGTCGGAATCCCCATGGCGGAGCAGCGGAAAACCGGCGGGAGACCGCCGGTTTTCCCTTTCTGACCGCGGCCAAACCGCCGCGGTCAGAATGCCCTTGAGAGCACCGCCAGCCTGTTGGCGGTGCTCTCATGGTCGTTGGCCCTGGCGGTCAATGACCGCCAGGGTCAGAATGACCCCCAATATGTTGTGCAATAACCAACAGTTTTAAGAATTTCAAAACAAAGAGAAGAGAGAGAGAGTGTGTGTATGTATGTGTGTGTGTGTGTGTTTGTCTGTATGTGTAAGTGTGTGTGTGTGTGTATGTGTATGTGTGTGTGTGTATGTGTATGTGTGTGTGTATGTGTGTGTGTGTGTGTGTGTGTATGTGTGTGTGTGTATGTGTGTGTGTGTATGTGTGTGTTTCTGTGTGTGTGTGTATGTGTGTCTGTTTGTCTGTGTGTGCATGTAAAAAACCTAGGTGAAAACCAACAGACACTTTACCATACCCGACAGTAAGGACTTGTACCCAACTACTTACTGGGGAATACAGTTACTAAGGGGGGTGTAACACCCCAAACACCTCCCCCCACCCCCAGAAGCTACACCCCTGTGAGAAGCACCTAGAGATGTAAGTTTGTGTGCTCCATGTGTGACTGGTGATCCCTCAGTGGAGGGCGGAGCTAGCGACCACCACAGCCCCCGCTGTACACGGCTTCATGTCATTCAAGAATCCTCCTTTCCAATGAAGCTGGTATTGACTCATCATGTTTAGAGCATGCGAACCACCACCTTATAGCAACTAAAGCGGTTAAACACAACACGTTTGCATTGTGAACAATGGGGCGAAATGGGAAGAAAAGTGGGCTAAGTGAGCGGAGATGGGGAAGGTGGCGAGAGGGACCGAAGAGGAATAGCACTCATGAATGTTGCCCAAGGAGACCAATGTGGAGGAGCCGGGCGGGACACTGGGAGGGGTAAGCAGGATTTGAGGCTTGTCACAAACTTCGGCCAACACACCCGGCACTCATGTAAGGAGAGCACTTTAGGCATCATAATGTAGGCTCGAAGCGATGTGGGGGTAAAAGGGTAGGAGTGAAGCAAGACAGGGACCTGGAGGGGGAAAAGGAGGAACAAGCCAGAGGGAAAGAGGAAGGAGTACTGTGGACGAAGCGGTCGCCCCTAAAACGCCTGCAGTATTAGGGGCAGAGCCATAGAGAATTTTGACTGAAAGGCCTTGGGTGACTGAACAACAGGAAGGGAGGGGTGTGGGCTGGGAGGGGATAAGGGTGGGAGGGGCTAGCAGGGAATTTAGGGAGGCAAAAAAAAAATCCTACTGAACTCAAAGAGGATTTCTGATAACCCCAAAGAACACACCTACCCCCAAACTCACTGAAATGCTGGGAATTAGAGGAAAATCACAGTATCGAATGTACTGCCTGTACAAATACTTCTGGGAAAGCACTTCAGCGTTTGTGTTCCTTCTAAAAAGAGCGTTGTGAAATAACTATTTTTTGGCAGAATTCCTGCTGTCTGTCAATGAGGTTTGTACAGGCCCACGTGAGACTTTTTTTTATAGGGTGCTGGAATGCAACTGCTGGGAAAGAGGAGCAGGAATGGGCAGGGAATATGGGGCAGGCACTGGCTGAGTGTGGGGCAGCCACTGACAGGGTATGGGGCAGCCGCTGACAGGGTATGCGGCAGCCGCTGACAGGGTATGCGGCAGCCGCTGACAGGGTATGGGGCAGCCGCTGACAGGGTATGGGGCAGCCGCTGACAGGGTATGGGGCAGCCGCCGACTAAGTATGGGGCAGCCGCCGACAAAGTATGGGGCAGCCGCCGACAAAGTATGGGGCAGCCGCCGACAAAGTATGGGGCAGCCGCCGACAAAGTATGGGGCAGCCACTGACAGAATATGGGTCAGCCACTGACAGAGTATGGGTCAGCCGATGACAGAGATTGGGGCAGCTGCTGACAGAGTATGGGGCAGCCGCTGAGTGTGATGAGTCTCTGACAGAGAATGGGGCAGCCGCTGACAGAGTACGGGGCAGCCGCTGAGTGTGGGGAGGCGCTGACTGAGTATGGGCCAAGGCTGGCTGGTTTTGGGTCAGGCTCTGGCTGGGCTATTTCGGGGGGAGCGGGAGTCTCAAAAGAGCCTAAGTGAAGCGAGTGCCTCCTCTTAATTTCAGTTAAAGCAGTCTTCCTCTTTCACCCACTCCCCCTGCCACCAACAGCGGAGATAGCCTCTGAATACTGCGATGAACACAAAAGAGTACAACTCTGCAACGTCTGCACACTGATGGCTCTTCCATTCAGAGCCGCTCAGCCCGAAGTAACAACATTACAAGCTTCCATTTTGAATCCAGCAGAAATCACCGCTTCCTATACAGCCCGCTCAGTGCCTGTACTTGAGGAGGTGGAAGCCAGAGCGAACATCAATGATGACACTCTTTATATAAAAACCTTTCAAGTTGTTACAACTCTTCTGCATTCTATAAAACTCTCAGGCACCCCAACTCTTTCTCTTCAGCCCTGGATAATGCATCTCTGCAGAAGCTCTTCATCTTTCAACAGCATGACTTTTTTGCTCTTTCCTGGGCCAGATTATATCTCTCCTGAATCCCTTCATTTATCTTCAGTATTTGCTATCTCCCTCACGTCTCTTGATTTGACTATCCCTTGTGACTCAGGCACTGCCTTCATCTCTCCCATATGCACCTTTTATATCCTTCCTCACCAAAGAGCTTTGCATGCTTTAAATAATTTGATTTAAATAAGGGTGCCAAGATGAAATCTGCAAAAACAAACTGAGCTTACAGTTGTGCATCTAACAGGTTCCTGCCCCAATTTGGTTTACATCGGTAGAAGACATTTTGCTGAAGGGGTGTCTCTGGTTTAACTATGAGGTACAGCAAGGCTTGGAGGTAAACCCACTACACCTGGCTGCAGATTAAAAGGCAAATATAAAGATGCTAACATGCTCTTGAAAACCCTCAACATGCTAGAGGGATAACGTTGGGACACTGACAGCATACCACAACTTTGGAAGGGCATTTTGAGCGCTTGCATTTGGTGGAAGACATTGCATCATCAGACTAAGACGTTGGTTGATTTTCAGACAGATCTTCCCCCAAACATGGCTTCTCCCATCTTGAAGTACGATACTTTGATGATGAAAACCACTCAACCACGGCAGAGATCTGTTAATGCAGTAAATTTTCCCATATGGGAGATAAGCTAAATCCACCAAAGAAAACTTTAAATCTGGCAATTTTCTATGTTTGCAGTAATCTTCCATTCTCCATCCCTCCGACCTCCCCTTAGTGCGCCCCGTCTACAGACCTCCTCTTGCCAAAGCCAAAATGCTTGTCATCTGGTAAACCAACCTCTATAGTATTTGTCCAGTCATTCATCCCGTAGACGTAACCCATAGGAGAGTCCACAGAGTTGTTTTCGCTTAGTTACCTAATTTTGACAATTAACAGTTATATAGCCTGCACATAGCTCCTCATGCTTCTGCTACGCTTGGCTCGAGCTTGACATCTGGATCGCCTGCTGCAGACTGCTGGGTTTCCCATAGCACTGGGAAAATGCTGAACCGTGTAGACAGAAAGTGCTGCCCTGGCTCACCAAGTCTATGTAAATTTCAGCTAGTTTCCAGCTCTTTAAAACCTTTTTCTTCCACCTATGGTTTGCATCGTCTTTCTTCACAAGGGATCACTGATTCTAAAAGAGTAGCCTGAATGTGCTCCTGTAATGAGTATACTAAGTTTTTTATCACCATCGAAGTTTCAGATTTTTGCCTTTCACCAGGTGTGCAAAGTTTCCTAGTTTACCTTTGCCCATTCAAAGCTTTTTTTTTCTATTTTTAGAATATCTTCTCTTATTTCAAACCCAACCAAGATATTTTCTCTCGGAGTTTATATTTTGTGGCTCATGCATAATGGTATTGCGCTGAAGGGAATAGCATGGCCCTCATTACAAATAATGTGGAACTTCCGAAGTGATAATATGGCACTTGCAATATCACTTGGGTGTAGAAATGTATGGGTTGGTATTAACACACGATTCCAAGAATGCCATTTTATGCTGCAGAGCACCCTGTTCCAGAATCCAAGGTTCATGGTTAGCCAAGTGGTTACTGTTGCTTATTGGGATTAGTCTTGTGCCCTCAAGGAAAACATTCCATGCAGTTCCTCCAGCTTCTATGTGGTAGGTTCAATTAATGAGAGTGAGGCGTGATCATTACTAGAGGCTATGTCAGTTCGTGCTCGTGGTTGGTGGGGGAATATCTAGGCTGGGGTGTTGTTAGGTTGCAAGGATATGGTTTTAAAGAAAAAAATGTTGAGATCTTTTATATGAAACGTGGGCAAACTGCAGATAAAATAACATAGTTAAAAAATTGATTTACGCAACGCAGCATTCTTGTTTCTGAATATTTTAAGGTTGGTACGATGTGTAGCTGACTTAAAATATGATTATCAAGTGACCATAGATACTGCACAAGTACATAAAAGGCGCTTCACACCGCTAATCATGGCATCGTACTGCAGGTAGTATGTAATGGTACATACAGATTCCAAACCCAGTTGTATATAGTTATAAATTGTGATGCTTGGACTGGCATTGAATAATGGAGAAAACTGGGCATATATAAATTCTGCATGAGTGCACAAAGCCAGACCCAGTAATGCTCAGTGCCAGACAACCACAAAGTTAGGCACCAATGGATAAGATGGGAAATCCTGCTAGATGCTTTTTTCGAGTAATTTTACTTTGGATGGATGAACAGATGAATGACCAGCAAAAAATCTTAAAATCCTTTCCCTGACTACAATGACAACCTTTAGCACTGTGTGCTTTGAGTTCTATATAGCGCCCCTAAAAAGTAAGCACATAGCCTTTACTACAAAAGAAAACGAAAGCCGACGAGTTGACGCAGGAAGGTTGCGAAGAAGGTAAGCACATTTGTAAATGTTGTACCTTAGGAACGTGACGTGTTTGATTTATTTTGGAAGCAGGGGAATCCACACTATCCACGTGGAAACCTCTCCTGACTGGAAGTGTTGACCCTTAGTGTGTGTTTCCGGAAGGTGCCATGGCACCTGTGAGTATTGATCGGTCTGGTACATTGTTACTCAATGTATGATGACAGCTGGACTATGAGCCACCAAGGGTCACATACAGCAGGGAAACTACTGACCTGAGTGTCCACAACTGCGGTCTTTGTCCTCGGATAGTACAGACTGTTGCCAAACAAGAGATATTTCCTCGTTGCCAGCTCGGTGGGTGAAGAACAACAGGATCCGCAGCGTGATGCAACACTCCCAGGCCAACAAAGCCCAGGTCTACTAGCAGAGGATGGCTTCATCCTTCACTGGGGAGACAAGGAGGAAAGGCCTGCATCACTTCTAGCCTTGTTGCTTCTGGATAAAAGTCTCACTCATCCCCAAGCATATACAAGGCTCTAGAATGGACCCCTTCATATCTAATGAGGGAAAAATCAGGACAAAACAGCTATATACGGGTCTGACCACTTTCTCGTCCTTCTCCCTTTTGACAGCCCAGGAGGCCAAAGCAGTGAGTAAAAGTCCTGAATAACACCGACACTGATGGATTCACAACACGGTACAGTGAAACAATGTTAGGATAACGGCTAATATCACCCAAAAAGAGGAAAGAAAACAAGTGATTCAAAAAAGCAGACCATGGATAGGAAAACTGGTAAGAGCATCTGAGCAAATTTAACATTAATAGCACTCTCACAGAATTTTGGAGCAACGTCGAATTAAAGGTAACAAATTCAAAATCAGGTCTTCAAAGCCAAATCTACCCATATATAGAAAGTGAGACCGTGCCATAAAAAACTGATTGAGATTGTGAAGCTATTAATCCACCAAAACCAGAGATCACTACCTCCAAAGAAAAATGTGGAATGTTGTTCTTTGTGAAGAATGTGAAGGAGTCCAAATCTTTCCTCACATTGACGATAATATTGCTTGGTCCTTCCTTTGACAAGTCGCAGCGACTGAACAGCCGAAGGCAATTGTGGAAAAAAAATAGTACTCCCATTTCACTAAACGGATGCCCGCCACACAGATCAATGAATTTAGCATCTCTGCTTCTCCATACTGGATTGATATGAATAATGCATGCATATCCCAAGGAACAGTCCCAGAAACTTTTAAAATATGCCAGGTCTTTCCCTTTCTTAAACAATGGCAGACCCTAGCGAGCTGAAGAACTTTCAGGTATTTTTGAACTTTCTTTTTCTGACTTAAGTCAAGAAGAGTTCAATTAAAACCCAGTGTAAACACATCATTGACTAAAACAATCTAGCTGATGAGCAAAGTAGGCTGGCACACTGAAAACTGGGCTGGAGCACTGAAATTCCATCTTTAGAAATAGTCTAAGATGCTCTCAGCATACTAGAGGTGACTCATACCTCCTTGACCTCTACGACCTTTCTGTCATCGTTGACAAGGTGAACTATACGACTCTCCTAACAAACCTCAATGATAGAGTGGGGGAGAATGGCAAGGTACTTACTTGGTTTTCATCATACCTTGCCAGTCTCAGTGTATACAAATGCTCAAGTTCTTCTGTAACCTGACAAGGATTCAGCAAGGGGTACCCCAAGGTTCCATTATCTCTTGAATGTCTATGTATAGCCTCTAACCTCTCCTATCACTTACTCTAAAATCTTATACCACCTCTATGCAGATGGCACAACCTAAAACCTAACTCACTAAAGCTATTCCTCCTACAATCCCCTGCTATCACTCCTAACTTGGTTCAAACACGGCTCCACATACTTAAGGAATTAAAAGGTAACCCTGCATTTGTGCATTCTGCAAAATCCATCAGCTTGATCTTGGATAAAATACGTAACCTCCAAGCTCACATTAATGCCAAAGCAAGTTTAGCTCAATTTTAACTCAGACTCCTCTAAGAAATCAAACTATATATCTAACATCCAGATTTTCAGGTAGTAATACACTCCCCTGGTCTGTGGAGGCTGGACTACAGTAACTCTCTGCTTTGACATATTCTCAAACTGCATCTATCCCTCCTCAAACTTGTCCTCCATGAAGCTGCCAGATTTGCCTGGGGTACAAGAATGTTGCGTGAAATCTCACTGTAGCAAGGTGGCAGTATTATGTGGTATGATTGGGGAGTCTTTCCATGTAATACGCATGTTACCCAGAAGTGGATCTCAGGTTCACACCAGTAAACCTTAGCTCGGCCCTGAAACTGTGGTAAAGAGCAGTCAGGCTACTTAGAGGAATGTGCAAAGCATTTCACAACACCCACATGGATGATACGTAAATGAAAAGACTCAAAAGAAATCTGACACCAATTTAGAAAAATGAATCAGATTTATATCTTTTGACATAACAATGAACTTGTGTATCTTACATACAACTGGAGTTGTGAATTTTAGAAATGTTGAAAAATAGATGCACTTTTAAATATCTCACAGTTCCCTTGAAGTCAAAGGGGGAAAAGCATAGCGTGCAATTGGACACTGGTGGGGTGACTTCCATGGAACCCACCTTGAGTTAAGGTTTGGCGGGTCCCTAGACCAAGACTCAACAGTCAGTACTTCATTACTTTGCCCAGGGAGCCCGGGTGCAGAGATGCTCTGGCTGTCCTTGGAGCTGATAGGATCTGCGGGGCTGTCAAAATTGCAGAGCATGACAAACACACAACTGGGGGTTGAACTACTCTCTACCCTCGGAAAGTACAGGCCTCTGGGGTCCTAGGTCCTGGATTCCACAGCAGGATCTTCACTACCACGTCCGGTGGCTCCAGGTGCAGTGGTATCCATCCAGCTGTCAATCACGGACTGGTCGCACCAAAGATGCTTTGCCACCTCTCTCAAAGTCGCCTCCTTCCGGATGCAGGAACTTAGGAGTGGCGTTGTTGCCGACATAGGTAACTATGCTGGGAACTGCTCTGGAGTTGGTGAGGTCCGAGACTGGGTCGGTTACTGGGCTGGCATCCGACAAGCCTTGGCAGCAGCAAAAGTAGTCTGTCATTACTTCGTTGGCTGGAGGTTGTCTGGGGTGGAGTAGTGGCTCGAAACTTGGCAAGAGCCTCACTACCACTTCCAGGATGCAGGTCACCAACTTTCTTTGGGCTTGCTCACAAAGGGCCCGACAAGTGGCACTTCTTGGGACTTCAGCACAATGTTCCTTCTGCAGGTTGCCAAGTCAGGGGATTCTTTACTTTTTGGCTTCCACTGGAGCCCCTTTTGTTGGGAGCAACGAGTTTTCACCACGGGCACACGTCAATCTCACAGTTCCAGTATATGGTCTCCTCAGGGCACTGAAATGTCCTTTCTTTGCACAGTGGTGGAGTCCAAAGTCCTGCTGTTGGTGACAACGTCTTCTTCATGCCTATTTTCAGATTCAAAGTCAGAACTAAGGCTCCATGGGAGTCCCTTAAAGCCTGGTTTAGGGAGTGTTAAGGGCATGGGGGAGAGTTGCCAATGGGCTACTGGTACCTGTGGCTAATTCGCCCCTGAAGTGACTACTTCCTGTGGGAGTACGTCACTTTTCTACCCAGAATCCCCTATTCCTAAGGTTTGACAACATGGCAGAATCGTCCCTCAGCTGTACAGTCCTCCTTGACCACCCTAAAGGTGCGGTTAGCCTTGTGAAGGCGCAAGTCTCCTAAATAACTCATTTTACCACCTGCCAGTTGGGCAGGGTGGGGAGGGCTTTGTCCGCGAATGGGGAACAAGAGATTGCCTTTTAAAGGTTGGTGACGCCTTTGAGACTCACCGCCTTGATCACTGTAAACACAAGCCATCCTGGGAGGGCGGCGGTGTGACCTCCTTTCTCTCTGTCCTGGGGGAAGTGTTAGCATGACCACCCGGATGGCAGACTCTTGTCTTGGTGGCAAATTGCTCAGGAGAGACCTTCAAGACAGGGAAAAGCTGGTATCTTGGTGGCCATCCTCTGTGGATGCCACCGGGGTACTTGCTAGCTAATCCTGGGCACGAGAATCATGCTCAGGGTTAGAAAGCACAGTATTTGACACCAAACATGGGGAAAATAGGTTGGGCCATCATGGAGCTGGACATCTGGGGTCTGCCCAGTTGTCAGCCTATTTTATCCTACGGACCGTCAGTCACTTGCCATAGCATTGGGGTTTGAATGCTGCCACAGGGGCATATATGCTTCGGCATATATATCCACACTCATAACACAGAGCACCCTACCTCCTGGGCTATAGGAGGCCTGCCTTCAGGGTGACTGACTTGTGCTGTGGCAGTAAATCGACTCTGCCTGCTCTTGGTGTGGGCAGAATCTCTATCAATCAATCAATCAAAGGCATTTGTATAGCGCACTGCTCACCCGGAGGGTCTCAAGGCGCTGGGGGGGGGGAACGCTACTGCTCGAACAGCCAGGTCTTGAGTTGCTTCCTGAAGGCGAGATGGTCTTGCGTTGTCCGGAGGTGGATGGGGAGGGAGTTCCATGTCTTGGCTGCCAGGTAGGAGAAGGATCTTCCTCCGGCGGTGGCTCTGCGGATGCGGGGGACGGTGGCGAGAGCGAGGCTGGCGGAGCGGAGCTGGCGGGTGGGCTTGTGGAAGGTCAGGCGGCTGTTGAGGAACTTGGGGCCCAGGTCGTGGAGGGCCTTGTGTGCATGGGTGAGGAGTCGGAACGTGATTCTTTTGTTGACGGGGAGCCAGTGCAGGTCTCTCAGGTGTTCGGAGATGTGGCTGTGTCGGGGGATGTCCAGGATGAGTCGTGCTGAGGCGTTCTGGATCCGTTGGAGTTTCTTCTGGAGTTTGGCGGCGGTGCCGGCGTAGAGGGCGTTCCCGTAGTCCAGCCGACTGGTGACGAGGGCCTGGGTGACCGTCTTCCTGGTCTCGGTGGGGATCCACCGGAAGATCTTTCGAAGCATGCGCAGGGTGTTGAAGCATGAAGATGAGACGGCGTTGACTTGTCTGGTCATCGAGAGGGAGGAGTCCAGGATGAAGCCTAGGTTGCGAGCGTGGTCCGTTGGCTTGGGGGTGGCTCCCAGGGCGGGGGGCCACCAGGAGTCGTCCCAGGCGGATGGTGATGATCCCAGGATGAGGACCTCCGTCTTGTCTGAGTTCAGTTTCAGGCGGCTGTTCTTCATCCATTCGGCGACGTCTTTCATCCCTTCGTGTAGGCTGGCTCTGGCGGCGTCCGGGTCGCTGGTGAGGGAGAGGATCAGCTGGGTGTCGTCGGCGTAGGTGATGATCTTGAGGTTGTGTTGACGTGCAATGGTTGCGAGGGGGCTCATATAGACGTTGAAGAGGGTGGGGCTGAGCGATGACCCTTGTGGAACTCCGCAGATGACTTCGGTGGCCGCTGACCGGAACGGGGGGAGGCGGACTCTCTGGGTTCTTCCGGCGAGGAATGAGGTGATCCACTCCAGGGCCTTCTCCTGGATGCCGGTGTTGTTCAGGCGCTGTACCAGGGTGCGGTGGCAGACAGTGTCGAACGCTGCGGAGAGGTCCAGGAGGATGAGGGCCGCAGTTTCCCCATTGTCCATTAGGGATCTGATGTCGTCTGTGGCTGCGATGAGGGCGGTCTCCGTGCTGTGGTTGGCTCGGAAGCCGGATTGCGAGTGGTCGAGGGATCCGTTGGTCTCGAGGAAGGCAGCTAGCTGTCTGTTGACGGTCTTCTCGATGACTTTGGCAGGAAACGGGAGGAGCGAGATGGGGCGGTAGTTCTTGAGGTCGGAGGGGTCTGCAGTTGGTTTCTTCAGCAGGGCACTGATCTCGGCGTGTTTCCAGCACTCCGGGAAGGTGGAGGTGTTGAAGGAGGCGTTGACGATGTCACGGAGGTGGGGTGCGATGATGTGGTCGGCCATGTTGAAGATGTGGTGTGGGCAGGGGTCCGTAGGGGATCCGGAGTGGATGGTGTTCATTGTGCGTGTTGTGTCTTCGGTGCTGACTGGGGTCCAGGTGCGGAGGGTGGCGGTGGGGGGCATCGGTTCGGTGGTGGGGTTTGTGGTTGGTGGGCCGAAGCTGTTGTGAATGTTGGCGATCTTGTCGTGGAAGAAGGCTGCGAGGGAGTCGCAGAGGTCTTGCGAGGGAGTGATGTCATTGTTTCCGGCGTCGGGGTTGGAGAGCTCTTTGACGATGCTGAAGAGTTCCTTGCTGTTGTGGGTGTTGTTGTCCAGTCGTTCCTTGAAGGCTGTCTTCTTTGTGGCGCGGATCAGTTGGTGGTGTTTGCGGGTGGCGTGTTTGAGGGCCGTCATGTTGTCTGTGGTCTGGTTGGTGCGCCAGGTGTTCTCCAGGGAGCGGCAGTTCTTCTTGGAGGTGATGAGCTCGTCGGTGAACCAGGAGGCTTTCTTGCTGCTGCGTCTGCTGGGGGGGTTCTTCTTCAGTGGTGCGAGGGCATCTGCGCAGTTGGTGATCCACTGTGTGAGGTTGTTGGCGGCTTCGTTGGGGTCCGTTGAGCTGGTGGGGGGGTTCTGGCTGAGTCTAACTCAAGCAGACAAGCTGCATGTGCAAACTGACATGACATCTCGGCAGGCTTTGTTTCTACTTGGGTCACACAGGGTGGCACCATCAGTGCTGCAGCCCTGGTGACTCCTTTACTATTCCTGCCCTGGGTACCACTGATACCATTTACTAGGGCCTTACAGGATTGGTAAAGTCCTTCCCAATTGAGTTTACCAAACCACAGTACCTTTTTAGAGGGAAGAGGGAAGAGCACTGGCACTGGGGCCTGGTAAGCAGCTCCCAGCGCACTCAGAGTCAAAAAACAGCATCTAGCAGTTCAAATGGAGGCAAAAAGTGAGGGGGGGGGGGAAGCATCTACAAAGAAGTCCAGTTTGCTACACTCATCAATTCTGGTTGCAGTGAAATCACTCCCCATGAAAGCATGAAGCATCTTTAAAGTTGCCTCCATCACGCTAGAAGCCTAATTCATGAGAAAGAAAAAAAACAACCATCTCTAGTTGACAACGCCTAATCCGACACAAAGGCAACCTTCTGAAAGAGCAAGATTTAAGAAGACAATAAAACAATCCTTCTCAGAAAATAAGTCTAGAGTGTGATGATACCCCAACAAATATTAAAACAATTCATTCGTAACATGCTTTTAAAAATAAATGGAATTTAAAAAAACGTATTCTTTCAGTGATACTTCCAAATCTAAATAATTGTTTTATTTCTAGAACAACTGTTTACAGGACTGTATTGGCAATGATGCAGTGAAAATGTATGCTCTCTACCTTGTATATCATTCCTAATATATGCAGCCTATGCCATGTCTTTCTTTTAATCCACCCTTGGTAGCTGTGTCTATATCATTAAATTACATTTTGTTGTTGTTCTAGCCTACTATTTACCATCTCTCATATTATATTATTTTCTACCATTTTTGTGAATCTGCTGCATTGTAAAGAGCTGTGCCACTCTCTGGGTTTTGTTTGCACAATATCAAAAAGCCAATGAGTAAATTAGTTAAACATAGTGGTAAATTTATCAGGGCAGTCACTAGCAGATTCCCTAACCTCTTTGCTTCTACGGGCCATGTTTTAATGGACATAGATTAGTTTATGGTTATTTCAAAATATTATCAACATGATAAGGCCACAGGTGAGTCAACAGGGCCAGAACAGAGTCAACCACATCTCGGAAACATATAGACATTGTGGGATCAATTACGACATTGGTGGACGGAAAAGCCCGTCTGCCGAAGTTCCGAAGGGGAGGTTGCCGCCAATGTGGCTGTCTCCCTGCCGCGCCATTACGAGTTTCCCGCTGGGTCAGCCGGCAGAAACGGCCTACAGCATTGTCGCCTTGTAATAGAGCCGGCGGCAATGCTGTAGCGCGTACGGTACACCAGCACCTGGTGCATAGTTCACTGTTTGCAAAGCAGACAGTGAACGTTGTGACAGAGCTGGCCAGGGGGGGCCCCTAAATTGCCCATGCAAAATGCATAGGCAGTGCAGCCCCCCGGGGCACCCTGCACCCTGTCTCTGCCAGCCTTTTCACTTATGGGTGACCACTGTGAAACCGCTGGCGGAGAAGAGAGTCGAATTCCCCAAGGCAGTGCTTCTCGCAGCGTTGCTCTGGCGGATTAGGACCATCCTGTGGAGGAAAACTGGCGGTGCTGAGGGTCTGACTGCAGTGCTACCGCTGTGGTTGTAATGTGCCGGTGGGACCGTTGCATTGGCGGAGGTCCGACCGCCACCACAACCCTCATGGTCTTGAGACGGCCAGGGTCGTAATGAGGGCCTGTGAGTCTGAAGCCCTGAACTATAGTCTCTGATATCCTTCTAAGTATCCCTTGGGCTGATCTGTCTTAGCATTACTTTTGGTCTGCCCTATTCACACCTCTCAGCCTAGGTCATACTTGTGTATTATTAAACACACACCTACTGGCTGGACATTTATGTCTCTGTACACCGCAATCAAGAGTTCAGATGTTCAATCTACACTCTCGACTTCCTTCAAATCTTCATGGGAGAATTTACCCTCCCATAACCCCTTCTGAGCATCTCTCCTGTCCCCTTCCTATCTCTTTGCACACCTCATCTTCACACCCTACTGCCCAGTTGTTCTACACCAAATATCTTTGCCATTCTACAGCCCCTCGTGATGGATACCTATCCTTCCTACTTCACATTGGCCAAATTCACAAACCAGCCAAATCCCAGATTGTTTCCTTCCCTTCATCAACAGTCCCAACACTAGTCTCACTCCCCAGACATAATTACACATGCCCTGTGCCCATAACCTAACATCTTCAAAGTCACTTTAGCTCCATAAACGAAAATGCGCAAGAACAGTTTAAACAACCTGCGTTAAACACTGTTGGGAAAAATTAGTTACAAAAACTGATTGCTGGGTCCAGGCAGGAGTGCAGCAGTCTGTAAAATAATTCAGCAAATACCTTGTTGACACTGAAAGTGGATTAAGAGCAGGAAGGCAAAATGCATGGGAAACACTCGGGTACCGTCCTGTGAGGTCTTGTTTTGGTGGAGTTCAACCAGAAGGAAACAGAAGTGGACAGACATGGATTAGGACTGAAAGGATTGATTATGAGGCACAAAAGGGGGATAAAGTTGTTTGTCACGACCTCCCACTGGACATGATTGGGAGAAAAATAAAGGACCTCCACTAGTAACTTGCTAGAGGTCAACAGAGAAACGGACAAAAAATGGACAGGGGCATGAATGGTGCCAAAGAAATCGTTGATATTTGATTCGAGCAATATTTTTATGCTTCTATCAATATTCAAGTTTTAGAAAGAGTTGTTGTGTAGTGAAGTACAGCTTCAATTAGTTACTCTGACGAAGTTTAGTTTACTCATCTTTAAGCAGATTTCTGTTAAACTTATATATAAGAAGCTTATTAGCTTAAATTGGTATTAATGGAAATCTAATTTCAGATTTAAAAAAGATCACTTCAATTCAGAAGTTCGAATTGAATTAAATTAAAATATATTTTTCTACTTTGTGTTCTAACTTTATGCACTTTGTGCTTTGCAATATAAAATAATAAAATATAAGTAATTATTTTTATAATGTGCTTTCATTAGATTGTTTATAAATTACATTATCATATTAAATTCAGTTCTTCAGCAATGATTCAGTATTCTGACAACTACTAAACCCAAACTTTTGAATTCTATCCTAAAGCCAAGTGAGAATGGGTTAATTTGAGAGTAGAGAAAGGTATAAGTTAGTACGACACTCTCCTGCTCCAGTGGTCCTGCCATCTGCTTCCAACCACTAGTTTGATAACCCTACCAAACAAAATAGTTTCACGAAATATAGCAAGAACAAATACTTCAAATTATAAGGGGGCACCTTCATCAAGAGACTGTCACTCTATGATAGTATGATGTCTATACATAGATCTTCTGATTTTTGTTAAGCCTGACAAATCTGCATTTACATTACATATGCATATAATGACTTCCATTCTGAAACAAAATCTATCATAAATTATTTATGTTTTTTTTTTTTTTTTTATTTGTCGTCATCAATGAAGTGAATATCCATAATGATTGTAAAGTTGTTACCAGAAGTGAAGCTATAATTGCACTTATGACAAAGAACAGTTATCCAGGGGACAGCTAACACATGTTTTGTGGGTATCACATGCCTCTTCTTCAGGGCTTTTTGTTAAATCAAGAAATAGTTCCAGTCGATATAGGTTCCAGCAGTACGCAACTTCAGGTATGTAAAAAAATACATATTTTCATGCCCTCTTTCCTAATAAACTTACTAACAGTTAGCCAGTGTGCTGATCAGTAAAAGCTACATAGACTTATAAGTCAAACATAATTCTGTTCCGCTCCTTGTCATTATCACTGAGTGTGCGCTTCACTTAGAAAGCCTGTGATGCGGCTTATCAAAATGAAGAGGGTCAATGGAACAATCCTCTAGCCACGCAGCATTCTACAGGAGTGCCAACTGAATCCCTGCTGACATGGTAACGATAACACAAGTGATACTTTTAAACAAGAAGGGTATGTGTGATGTAATTCTGCATTTGAGTAGATGAGTGCAGATGCTGGATAATCCTTCCAAAGATGACTAAGGCTTACAGGTAAACTAGCCTACAGGGAAATTAGGAGATTTCACAAGGTACTTTCGTCTGACAAGTCTGGTTAGGGTGGTGTAGTCGCATGCATGTCAGTCTTACATTCTGTGAATAATTCTGGTTCGGCTTGACATGGGCTTGTCAGTAAATTTCTGGAGTTTCACTTAGGTGAGTTTGCCTTTGCAGTGTTAGTAAGAGATGGCACCAGCTACAACAGGCCTTTCCTCTCTACTGGGCCTAAAGTAGTCTTAAGTGATTTTTATACAGACTGAGCAGCCTCTATCCGAGAGTTCATATGCCAGTGGATGTGCCAGTTTAAATCTCAATTATTTAAAGGTGATTAGTGACTCCCCTCTTTGAGATGAACATTGCAACTATAGGCTGCCAAGTATACATGTTGCACCATATATTACTATGTATTTCTCTGTCTGAATTGGTGCATAGGACGTTATTGACATCTATGTGATGTGAACTGATGTCTAGGTTACAATGGATGGATGGCGCTGGGATGGACACAGCACCATCCATTACTACCAATGTCCTTCTTTCAAGTGGACATTAGTCCAGATATACACATGTATAAGACAACACAATACTGTGAAGTACCTGTCTAAGGTGCACTTTGGTGTGTAGATTACTGTTGTTACTGTGGAGGCCTCTTAGATGAGCATTTGTCCGAATTCACTATGGATTTCCCTTTTTTATGAGAGAAGTTGACTGGTCCATATAACTATGGAAATTGTTCATAAAAAAGGGCATTGGTCTTTGGGATACCTGGGACATACTTATGTGAGATGAGCTTTGATCTATAGGTTACAATGGGTCTTTAGGGCAAGCTATGGCACAGAGGTTACTATGGAGGGTGTGATTTGTGACAAGTACTGGTCTATGGGATGCCATGGATGTACCTACTTGAGATGAGCAATGGCCCACAAGATACCATGGATATCTACGATAAATGTTAATACATAGGTTACTATTAAGGTTTCGTAGACGCACATTGATCCAAGGTTATTTTGTATATCCGTGTTTGAGGCTAAAAATAGTCAATGGGCTATTATGTATCACAGTTTGTGATGAATACTGGCATATGTTTACTATTGAAGTCCCTGTTCAAGATAAAAGTGGACTACTGGCTACCCTATTAGACATGGCTGTTGGTGTATGATTTTCAGGGATGCTTAAGATGAGCACTGGTTCATAGGCTACAATGGAGATGTTTTAGATCAATATTTTCAAGGTCACTATGGACGCCCTTGTCTGAGACAAATACTGGTGCGCTCATTACTAGAGATCATTGGTTCCCAAACTCTTTAGAACGACAACCCACTTTTTTGAGTAACAAACTTTGACAATCCACTGCCTTTAACGGACATGAGGTGGGCATTTTTTGAATGTAACTAAAGCATTGTGTGGTAACAAACTGTCAATTAAAAACAGCACATTTTCCACTTAAATGGGCACTAAATTTGACAAACCTACAGTTTTATTGCGAAAGCTATATAGCACACAAGTGATAATGTGTGGAAATCGGGATTCTGTTAAGATTTATCATTTGTGCACAACCAACTGTCTTGATTTGTTTTGATCTTGTTAAAATCTCTTTCCAGCAAACCTCACAGTTACAAAAGTGCTTCATTGTTGCCTTTCTAACTGCTGGATGTATTAAGTTCACGTACTGTTATTTACATTGTGTTGTATATTGCAGAAAACAATATCCTAGATTGTCACATAATTCAGTTTAAAACTCCTCTAACTTTGCAGTCTGAGAAAGAAAAGTAAACACCAAACCCCATGTTAAAAGAATAAAGCAGCCTGACGTTTAACCTCTGTCTATGAATCACCAAATGTGACAAGTTAAACACAGAATTTAAAGGCATATTTATGTATTGCTCTGATTTTCATCACCCACAAAAATTCAGTATGGGACCCAGTACCCACCAGTGCGTGGTGAGCCATAGTTTGGGAAACGCGGCTATAGATGGTTCTCACAGTGATATACATTTGCCTGTTAAGTTACTATGGATGTCGTTTAAGATGAACATTAGTATATGGGTTCCTATGGATGTTGGTTTTTGTAATGCATATTGCCATATAGTTTACTATGACCTTTGGTCCATAGTTGAGAGGAATCATGCGTGGATCATCATTAGTCCAGCTGAACCAATTGAAATATGTTACTATGACTAGGCCTAGTTCGCGGAGTTCTGATACACGAATTCCATGAAGTGCAGAAAAAATTCAGCCGTGCTATGTGGAGTTCCGAGAGCAGCGGACTTTGGGTAAGTCACACTGTTCGCACTGAATTTCAGCACAGGATTGTCTCTGCGCTGTAAAATCAGTGCAAATGGCATCACACGTAGCACCAAAGGGTGCTAACTTGTTTCTGCCGCTTGAGTAGATTTTCGACTCGAGCAGCAGCTTCCTCAATGCAAGCAGCAGCTTTCTCATCGTGAGTGGCCGCGGCCTACGGGTCCCATTCAGAAATCTCGCTCGCCAACTTAGCGATTTCTCACGCTCGCCAACTTAACGCTGGTGAGTGAGAGAAAAACTCTGTGTCACTTCGCAGAGTTTTAACTCCGCCCACAGAGCGGAATTTTTCACTCACCCCTAACTATGACATTCCACTTTATTAGTAGCATTGGTTCATAAAAAGTCTCGGTTCGAGATGAACACTGGTTCATAGGTGACTATGAGAGTCGCTTACATGAACACTGCTTCAAAGGTTGCTATAAATATGGCATGTATATTACTATGGCCATCCTCTTTAATCATTTACCCTGGCACGCAGGTTACTATAAAAGTGCCATTTTTTTTAGAAGAGCATTAGTCTTTGTATAACCATGGCACCCCTTAGTTGAGATACCCTTAGGTTACTATGGATGTCTTTGTGATGTACATTGATGTATAGATTACTAATGATATCCCTGCTTGATAAGAACAATGGTCTACAGGCTACTATTTGAGCCCAGTATAGGTTACTACAGATGTCTACATTTTTGAGGAATGGTCGAAAGACCAATGTAACTGCGGGGAGTCGGCCGACTGAATTATATAGAAAGGTTGCCATAGTTTTGAGTAGTTACTATGAAAAGAAGGCCAAACTGTGCAGCAATATGTAGCAAATTCATGCTATGTTGTCCTTTTAGCACAAGTCAAATAAGAGGGATCACACTGCTAAGCAAAATACAGATACCTCCTACAAAAACAGTGTATACATTTATCGGATCCTACTGAAAATAATATTTGCCAACAAATAATGAATCTGTGTTGCGTGGACTCACAGGGGCAGCAGCATATTATCTTCACCGTCCCTCCTCACTCCCGAATAAATTGCTTTGCATAAAATGCACAAAGGTGCACTTAGCAGAAATCAAGCGTACCTGCGCAAGTCTTCTAATAAAACGTGTGCCTATATTATTCTGCAAATTCCACATATTCATTACAACTGATTTTGATTTTACCCCATCTCCACACTATTTACTATATTATTGTAGGAAGTCTGCCTTTTTTATGTGGTCATTCCAAATTTTTTGACTTTGTTAAACCATATATGTTTGCTGCTTCTAGAACTCTGTACATTTTACCCCGGTTAATCAGTAATTAAGAGCCTGTCCCCCCCCTTTTAACATGGTCGAACGGTTATACTCCAAACTAGTATATTCACTTCAGCATCCCCATTAATTACTAAAGCCATTTAATAGTAACTTTATTGTATGGCCCTAACGCCCAAGTTCATAGGGGCCCATGGGCTGCAAGGACATTTACGGAAATTACATTATCTCTTAAATGTTCTATAATGTTTCGATCTGTCTATGGTACCCCAGCAGCCCCTGTACCAAAGAGTGCGCCAAAGAAGCCCCCTCTATGTGTTCAGATTCACTTTTGCAACTTCTTCTTGGGTTTGCACCAGTCCTGAAAATGATGCATGCTCCATTTTGTGCCTTTACCAGCTTCCCTTCCGGCTGCCTTGTCAGTGAAATCCCTTCCACATTTATAAGCACTAGGACAAATATAAAAAAACACAGGAAACATGGATTATTGAACAAACAGACACCTATAAGCCTCTCCTGGTAAAATAAATGTAGCCACATTAAAAATATCAAGGTCACTTGTAATCTCATTATTCAACATATAATCCTCAATTTAAATGTAAATCTAAAAATACTGAAGTACAACCTATTTAAATATGTAGTCGCACATCCCTAATCCTGCAAACTAAAAAAACCCTGAATAAGAATTTGGTTTCCATGAGACCTCTTAACAGAGCTCCTATTGTGCCCTTCGGGTCCATCAAATGGAATTTCCCTGCCATTGTCCTGCAATCAGAGCCGCTCATCACGCTTTAACTTCTGAAATAATAGGGCCCAATGTAATGTGTGAACATTATTCCAGGGGGCCAGTGGGCCTCGTCCACTCATCCGGCACTTCTGCAGCATCGAGGTGTGGTTCAGGATGTAAACGCTTTGGAGTGAAACCCCAATCTGTATGCCCTGTGAAACCCTTCAAATGTATGAACTGAATCATGCAAACCTGGCAATGCCAACTTTGGCAAAATGATCGCATGGTAAGTTATATGTGTGGGCGAAATCTGCGTACTTGCTTTTTGAATAATTACTTGAAATTCTGAAAATAATATGTGAAACAGCGTGAAATGCACAAATGAAATTTAGCACTAAATGCGTCAATTTAGGAAGCCCTTCGTGGTAAAAAAAATAGTGTTAAAAACGCAAGTGCCACATACAACAGCCACTCCCATTCTGGTTGTTGCTTTGTTCCTGGGATACCATGCTAAAATTTGCAGCACCCGCGGCTTAATTACACCACATGGCATGGTGGCGTAATTTTGGAAATTTCAGGTAATAAACATAACGCAAAACTTTCAAAATAACACGAGGTTACGCCAACATATTGGAAATGTTTTACTCAGGCCTAGTAAACGTGATTTTTTTTTTTTAAGTTTGCCAGCTTTGCAGCTGAGCTGTGGTAAAACGATCCCGCTGCTGCCACCTCTCTGCTGCTTGCCTTGTTCCTGCTGGGTACACAGCATAACCCCTAAAGATGGGATCTGTGACAGCGAAGAATTAGAGCAGACCTGAGTCACAGTGGAGAAACAGAATCTGTATCCGGAATTCCCGGTCCTTCTTGGGTGGGAGATGGTTCTGCAGGGAATGGATCGGGTGAAGTCAAGAATGAAGGGTACACTTTTGGGACTCCGCCTGCCTTCAGCACGTTGGTACGGGAAACAAAACAACACCTGCAAACGAACCTCACCGCTGCCCAACAACAGCGAGAGCATCATCAAGGAATGAGAGATACTGACATCCACATAATGTTCCAATGACACACATTCATCCCCCAGTCCACATCTTGCAGGTACGGGTGGTACATCCCAGGAAGCGAAGGGACAGGAGACACCTAACAAACGATATTAGGATACATGGATGCCTAGGACCATATAGCACAGAGCTCCTTTGGGAAGTAACATGAGACTTGTGGGCTTATGTTGCACTTACACGTATTTCACTCACTTTCTCACCTACAGGACACAAACGTGAGAGCAGGGAAAGTAACAGTGCGAAAAGCTCAGAGGAGCCAGGCAGCTGAACTAGGGGATGGAGGCAAAGGTGTGGTTGATGGTCACCAGCAGCGGCCGGCAATTTTAGGATGGAGGGGGCGTGAGGGAAGCACAATCACATTCATTCATTCACACACGCATGCACATCCATTTATAACACTCATCAACATGCAAACATACATGCACGCACCAAACATTCATTTAAAAAAAACACACACTTACCTTCAGCTGGGTGGTCCCAGGAGGGTTGGGACTGATGCCTTCCCTCATTGGCTGCCCCTGGGTCAGCCAATGAGGGAAGGCAGCAGTCCCAACTTCGTCACAGAGTGGGATGGGGTCAGTGAGACTGCTGACCCCACCCCTCCCCACTCTGTGACAAGGTGTCATTGATTGACACTCGCCCTGGGAGCTTCAGGGCTTAAACCTAAAGCATCCAGGGCAGAGTCAATGGGTGACGCTTCCCCTCGTCACCCAGGGGAGGGCCTTGAGGCACCTTTGCTGAGGCGAGGTAGTCACTCCCATTGGAGCTGTGACCTCCTCAGCCCAGCAGAGTTCAGCTCAGGCAGCCAGGAGTCTGTGCAAATCGTGCATGTCTGCTCCTGGCTGCCTGATCTGGACATGAAGAGTGTCTGTCAGGCTGACCTTTGTTCAGCCTGACAGACACTCTTCGTGAGGGGCAAAAGGTGGGGGGGCGTGGCCCTTCCGCCCTAAAGGACAGGCCGTGCCTGGTCACAAGAACTAACCCCAAAACCTCAAATGAGGAAACTCAAGCCCAGACATTGTGGCCACAGGACCTAAACCCCAAAGGAGCACACTCCAGCCCAGATATCATGGCCACAGGACCTAACCCCCAAAGGAGCACACCACAGCCCAGATATCATGGCCACAGGACCTAACCCCCAAAGGAGCACACCACAGCCCAGATATCATGGCCACAGGACCTAACCCCCAAAGGAGCACACCACAGCCCAGATATCATGGCCACAGGACCTAACCCCCAAAGGAGCACACTCCAGCCCAGATATCATGGCCACAGGACCTAACCCCCAAAGGAGCACACCACAGCCCAGATATCATGGCCACAGGACCTAACCCCCAAAGGAGCACACTCCAGGCCAGATACCATCATGATTTCAAACATATAAGAGCATCAGAGGGGTCACTGAGAAGCTGAATGTTGCCTGGTCTGAAAACAACATAACAGATTATAACATTTGCAGCATCCTTGAAAAATCATGTAGGAAAGGAGCAGGTACAACACAAAAGAATGATGGACGGAGTGCTGACAATGCAAACATTCACCCCCAGTCACAGATCTGGGTTTAATCCATCGTTTTTTTGCTGCCCATGCCATTCCAGTTTGGACCCAGCCATATGCAAATCAGTCTTGACCCTGTTCCCCATGGGAACAGTCCAGCCCGAACTCCCAGGCCAGGTCTTCCCTGGACTGGAAACAAGCATCCTGGGACCGGTTTCGGGTTTTCACCCCTCATCAGCCAGGCTAGCTTGAATCCAGTGGCATGGGAAGCACAGGACCCACGTCTGGGCATACCCTTCCCACTTAGGGCAACATTAACAACACAAAAGAATGATGGACGGAGCAGGTATCTGCCAAGGGTCCGCGCCCCAGCCTGCACCACCCTCTAAGTATACACTAGGATACAGCAAACCACCCAGTGCATCTCGTCCCCAGGTCTGAAATACCTCCCTGTAACATACAGCACTGCAAGCGCATCACCACCCTGAATACCAAAACCCCGCCCGCTGTGTTAATGTCACAACCTGCTGGGTCAGTGTGCCTCTATCCTGAAATAGATGTCCTTCCGGGGCAACCGTGGGGTCCTTCCATCGATATGTCTTATTGCTTATCTGGAAATATCTTCCTGTAGTGACTACACCTCGTCCCAGCCCTTGAGGCAGACAGACAGACAGTCGCCTGTTCAGCACCCCGCCACCAACCCCTCACCCAAGGCAGTGCAGTCGGACACAGGTGGGGAGTTTCTCTCCAGGGCTTGGATCTGTTTGTTCTTAACTTTTCATGGCGCTGGGGTCTTGGGAAGAATTTGAAGGACCTGCTGGTGAGATGGCTCGTGCCATCTCTGAAGACACTGGATTTTTATCTTCTCCGCTGAAGTTTCGTTAAGTTCCCTTCTTGCGTCACAGGTATGACACGCGCTTCAAATGCAGGACTAAAACGGGCTATTACTTCGCAGAAGCATGTGCAGTTTGATTGGTACTTGTGCATGCTCGAGACAGAGTTGTGTAAAGTTTTTGTTTGCCCTTTCCAAACGTGCCCAGCTTACCTACGTCATCGCCGTGCAAAGTTTCTCTCCGTAGTGATAGAACCCACCAAAGCTGTAGTCTTCGTACAATTTTAACTTGCACAAAGCTCGTCTATGTACAGTTGTATGTGATTTTCGGTAGCGTTTAATACGGATATATGCAACCTAACGAGAAGCAAAAGTCGCTATTGTCACGCAGAGGTAGCGCCGTGAAAAAGTAAGCAAACTTCTCGAAGTTCTAAAGTTTCCCCCCGACCTTCGCAAGCGGTGTAAACAAACTGTACATCTTTGCATGTAACTTAGAGTGAGACTGAAGTTCTGACAGGGCGGAGTGCAGTGGACCCATTGTGCTCCGGAGGTCACTTCCCTCAAGAGGTCATCGAACCACTGAATCTCAGTGGTAAAGACCACGATGAGCATGACACGATCAGACAGCACCTGCCCACCCACTTTGCCCTGTTCATTTACCACCACCAAATTTGCCCGTTTCGCAAAGTATATGCCTACCTAATTTACCTGTTTCACAGAACAGCAGCCTACCCCATTTAGTCCATTTCACACAGCACAAGCCCGCCCAGTTCAGTTTCACACAGCACATCCCCATCCAGTTCAGTTTGTCCATTTCACACAGTACAATCCCATCCAGTCCATTTTCACACAGCACAAACCCACCCAGTCCAGTTTCACACAGCACAAACCCACCCAGTCCAGTTTCACACAGCACAAACCCACCCAGTCTGGCTATTTCACACAGGACAAGCACATCCAATTCATACATTTCACACAGCACAACCCATCCAGTTTGTCCATTTCACCCAGCAAGAGCCCACCCAGTCTGGCTATTCCTCACAACGCAAGCTTACCCAGTTTGTCCATTTCACACTGCACACGGCCATCCAATGTGGCTATTCTACACAGAAGGCCACCTAATTCGCACATTTCACACCACACAACCCCACCGACCATGGTTTCACACAGCACGTGCCCATCCAGCTTGACCATTTTACAAAGTCCCAGCCCTTCTAACTGGTCCTTACAATGCAGACAGTATTGGCAGAATAAGAGCAGCAGGGCCTCACCCCTGTTCACCTGCCTCCCCTACCTGGTTTCATGCCCAGGCCTGCTACCCCACCACCAGTAAGCGCTGAGTCACATGTGTGGTGCAGATTCAGGATGGAGACATAAAACCATGGTTTCTGATCTTGAACCTGTTTGAGATGGGAGGTCTCCACTGCAGCCAACCTTGAGCGAAAACTGCCTAGACCCAGTCAACCGGAGGAAAGTGGACCTCGATGGGCTTTGGAGCTA
This sequence comes from Pleurodeles waltl, assembly GCF_031143425.1. Taxonomy (NCBI): domain Eukaryota; kingdom Metazoa; phylum Chordata; class Amphibia; order Caudata; family Salamandridae; genus Pleurodeles; species Pleurodeles waltl. The sequence goes on from NC_090443.1 coordinate 960,745,725, forward strand.
CTTTATCTTTGGCTATGCAAGCGTGTGGTGCTTTACTGTGTGCAACGATTTTGTGGTAGCCTCCTCAATGCAAAGTTACAGCCATGTGTAGTTGAGAAGGAATCACCAACAGGATGAAATGGGGCTTAGCACTTGCCATGGACTTATGTTTTGATAAGAACTTTGCACAGCTAAACCGGTTTTGGGTTGCTGAATATCTTCAAGTGGTCCAATGGCTTTGAATGGAAAGTCATTCAATAGTACTTTTTCCGGCCAAGCACTGTTACATCAAATAAATTGGTCAAAGCCCCCAAAAATGCTATCTTCTTCCAATTAAAATGTTAATTATTGCGAAGCTGATGAAAAAAACACAACAAAATGCATTTATGTAATAGAATACATTTTAAGGAAGATAAACTTTTGAACTGGCATTGGTAGAGAGGCCACTGAAAAGTCCAAATGTTTATTCTATGTTGCGTTTTAGTCTACAATAAATCCAGAATTGAGATTAAAAAATATTTAATGCAAACAAGGGAGCCAGAGTCTCCAGGGCACATTCGGGTCTGAGTCACACAGCACCTGAGAGGTGTTCCCAGTAATGATGTTCACTGGGCCCTTCCTCTTTCCCAATTTGCTTGGAATCATTAAACTAAAAAATAGACAATCCTCAAGTAAAGGTGTTCATTTGCCTGGATGTTTTATGGATATGGGCAGAACAGAGGACTAAGTGCCTGAAATGATTAATCTTTGCCTAACATTTGAGAACCTTATCATAAAACACTGGATTTTTACCTTCTCTTGTGATGTTTCGTAAAGTTCCCAGAAGACACTTCTTCCTTGTCCACTTGCACTACACCGTCTATGCACCTTATATGCCTTAACTATTGTTCACATGGTGAAAGTTTGAATTTTATTGTAAGCACATAGAGTGAATGATTTCCTCAAGGGTGTTCTAGAAATGGATACGAGGAACATGAATAATATGCCAGAAAAATTCTCAGCTACGGACTGAAAAGCTATGTTTTTAAAGTATTCCTAAAAGTTGAATAATTCTAGGAGTGTGTAAAAAATTCTGCTCCACCGGCAGAGTTGGCAGAATGTTTGCCACGCCACGTTGCATTTGTAATGTAGATTTCTGGCCAAATTCCGCCAACCACCACGTGGTAGTTTTTCCTCATGCGTGGCTCATCAATGGTAAACTGGCGAGCAAGAATTGGCGTCCCCTAGCATGATTTTCAGGTCCAAGGAGGGCACTTGGCAGGATTGTCTCACAGAGTACTGTTGCAGTGGTTGACAACCATTCGCGATGAGAAATCTCCCGCTCGAGTAGAAAATCACGCTGATTTTCAGCGTGGAACAAGCTTGTGGCGCTAAAAACTCAGCGCAAGCAGCATGGCGTGCTGAAATGAGCCCGTTCGCGGAATTCTGCGGGATCTCGCTGAGTTTTCAAGGAATTTCACAGAGTGAAACTCTGTAAATTCCGCCCACCCCTGAATAATTCAGGAGAACCCTTAGCTGAGTGGGTAAAATATTCCGTGGTTTGGCAGCGATCACGGAAACAGGTTGACCACCAGACACGGATCATTTAAAGCATGAAAGGGTAACCCCTGCAAAGCGGAGGTTTCTGGCTGGCAAAAAGGGGGTTACTTTTTCTTGAATATGAGCAGGCCTTTGTTGGTGGAAAGCCTGATGGAAATATCGAAAAGATTAGGCGTGATTGTTGCTCACTATAAAGGCTCCAGTGCCCCATTAGACGAGGCATGAACATCACAGAGCGGGGCATTTATATACACGTGGTTTTCCACTGAAACCATCTAAATGAACGTTGCCACAGGCCGCTAGAACAACAGGAGCACTTCCAGAAGGCCTCGTGTCTACCTTCATTTCGTCTATTTTCTGTAAACGATGCGAGGTAGTTGGAACAGCAGTTTGAGATATGCATCAAAAATTACGGTCTTGCCTCATACACAAATCAGGAATTGGCTATCTGGTCTAATAATTGCAACCACAAGATGGCGACAAAACACAATAAAGAAAATTAGGGAACGTCATCAAAGTGCCTTTGAAATGTATTACAAAATTGAAGTCACAACATTCCCAATTTAAAGTACTTATACAAAATACATTATTTTCTGTAGTAAACGTATAAATACATTGCGCCTACTTATAACAAATTAGTGTGGCGCACCCCAAGAAAGTCAGGGATGTTTTGTGTGCTCAACTCGTGACTGTTCAAGATTTTTTTTTTTTTTTTTTTTTTTAGTTTTATATAGTGAGAACTCGAGCCAAAGGTATTGCTCCGCTTTACATGAGCACCACTTATATTACATAAGGCCCCACTCGTTTTATTTTATTGTTAGGCACTGGGAGAGTACGTAAATCAAACGATGCTGAGCAGACGCCGAGATTCGAACCTGGTGCCTCAGCTCCGCAGTCGGTAGCTGTAGCCGTCTAAAAGACTCTCCAAGATTGGTCGCGATCACCATAAAGCGCCTCGATGTGAGCGTTTGGTGCGCACTACAGCTAAGTTCATTTGTATTTCACACAGTGCTGCTGACGTTTCCCGCTGCTTCCTGTGATTGCTGGATGTTTTCCCCATGGGGTGTGGGGGGAGAGGGTGAGGGGTGTCATTCCTGTCCAACAGTCTGAAAACTCCAGTTAGAATTCCCTGATGTAAACAACCCCAGATTTGGTCTATGGTTGTTCGGTAGTTTTTGCCACTGCCCAGTGAGACAAAAGATCACTGGAAGGTACGGATGGGGAAGCAGCCTCTTTGGAACACCCTCTTGACTTTTCCCGACTGAGGCCATTGTTAGTAACTTACCTTAAATTCCAACCAATATCACTTTGAGTTGTTTGGTGCAGATTGCAAAACAGACAAGGCTACATGTTACAGACCACTAAAAATGCATTTTCTTTTGGAATTTTGATTCGAAATTGAACTACCAGGCAGCGTTTGGACGGCAATTCCAAAACATTTTTTCCCTCCGTATACATCTCTCTGGAACATAGCTTCAGAGGAATTGCTTGTAGAGCAGGTGCATTAAATCGTAGGCCTTTTTCGATAACTTTGGTAAATAAGTGCCATAGTTTGCACAGAGGTGTGCCGCACACCCCCTAAAGGGCGCGCCCCTGACTTGCTGACGTGCCCTACTAGACTGAGATCCGTAGGACTGTGGTTCCCAGGCAGGATGTATGTCATCTGGAATCGAGTTGTGGGGTCCTGCACTCTTCAAGTACCTTGGCAAATGCCATGATCTATTTAAGGGCAGCCGCTGATATGTGTCAAAACCTGACACTGAAATGTTTTCTGTGGCGTTCGAAAACATCACTTGCGCCACATCACAGATACCAGCAGTCTGTAGAAAACAATAACTGCAAGGCCCAGCCAGTGCTGCAACACTATAAACTCCCCCAGCGCTCTCATTAGGGGCTCCGCTAACCCCTGCTTCTGCCGGAAGTGAACCTGCAATTACAAGGAATGCGGAAATGCACAATCCATTACTGGTTCCACTGTTAATAGGTGGTGACATTTTACGGTGAATATTGTCCCCAAATGGAGAATAACAATGGAAATCTGGTGGGCACGTACACGTTACATGGTTATTCCCCATTTCGGGATGGAGGGGTGGGAAGGGAGGCGGGTTTATGACAATATGTAATACGGCTGTGTTTTGTAATCCCGGAATGACAGATACCACTGGTACTGGTAATTCTGACATGGGGGTACCTATTAGATATCCCCATACCCTTCGTCGGAGGGACCTTTGTCTCCAGCCTGTCTTTTCTCTAACCAGGGGGTCGCCGACCCTCACTTCACAGTTGTCAAGTTTCACAGAACTTTCTGAAGTGCCCGCACAAGACCTCTTCAGCGGGTGTTTGGTGGTTAAAACACTCGTGCGGGGGGGGGGGGGGGGGGGGGGGGGGACATTTGCTGCTATGAAATACAGTGCAAGGGGGGTCGAAGCTATTACACCATTCAACAAAAATAGATGCTCGGTTTATCCACGCCAGAAGAATTTAAGACCTAGTCAGCCCTGCCAAAATCCCAAACCAGCAGCTCTAAGCAGCAAACTCTACTTGCCCAACAAAGTACTCCACTGGTATTCGTAACCTATAGGAAGTCTAGCGTTTACTCGAGTCAACTTAGGTGGTGCTGCTAATAATACCACCAATAATACCACATAAAAGGAATAACTAACAACAACGATAATAATAATAGCAATATTACTATTATTAACTTGTATTAGTTCAATTAGCTTTTTTGTTTACTAGGTTGTTAATTATTTTTATTTACGTAGCACGCCTATTAATATTATTAGTGGTGGTATTAAAGCCTACACCACAAACCCAACAGTCTCCACCTGCTTGAGTAATAAATTAGGTTATTAGCCAACCCAAAGGCGTGCATATGGTCGAAGAGATGAATAAAAGAAAAGCTTGTTCGAGCTTAGGAGATGTGGTTTAGCGCCCCACAAAGGATTGTCTCTCCACCTCCCTACCTGTCTCCAGAGACATCAGACTGGCATGAAATCTCAGAAAGTCTGCAAACTGTCAAAAACTTTGCACTTGTATAGCACACTACTCACCCGTTAGGGTCTCAAGGCGCTGTACGCATATCGCTATGGAGTCCCTCCTGGCTTTTTCCCTGTGTGGTGCCCACTCCTTGGCACCCCCAGAGTGAAGCCAGGCATCCAAGCGCTGTTGGGGCCCTTGGGGAGATTAAGCAAGCTATTGCCCAGAGTTACAGAGTGGGACCCATTAATTAGATTAGGCACCAAGGCGAGAATTATCTGGTCCAAGGGAATTGAGCCCAAGACCTGCCAAGGTGGGACTTGAGCCCTGGTCCAGATCTTTGCATCAGGGTCTGCCACTCTAACCATTGTGCCACACTTCTCCACAAGCCTAGGTGGAGGGGCCACTTTGTGTCAGGCTTATGTGGGGGTGTCAGCAGTATGTATCGATCATCCAAAACTTTAGAGAATGCTTTACTATGAAAACTAAATTCATGGAGCGAAAAACGCAAAGTACAAGTGGAAAAAGGGTTACATTCATAAAATCTTATTTTGTGCAGCATTCAGTGCAGGGGTTTAAAAAAAAATCCAACTGCACTTGTGGGGACATACACAGCTGGTTCACTTTGAATTTACACCTGCATTTCCTATTGTGTCATGTGGCAAACTATTAGGTAACTATCAATAAACTAGAAGTAATTATTTGCGGTACGGATACTGCGGATGCTCAAGAAATGATAACCAGTCGGTACGGATACTGCGGATGCTCAAGAAATGATAACCAGTCTTTGTCGTTGGGCAAACACCGTCACCCTCAGAACTGGAGCAAATGAAAAGTTGGGTCTGTCCTTAGCATATCTACTGGCACTCTTAAATTGGATGGGATGAGAAAGGAACAATGTTGCTACCAGTGCTGGGCGTTAATACATGTTAATGGGCCTCTCTAGCATCAAAGGCTAATAATGAGACACCAGGCAACTAAGAGGTATTAATACCCTGATCAGAGGGTTATAAGGTTATCAGCACCATCCCTTAAGGACACGAAGCACTAATCACACAGAGCGTGAGGAGGGGCGTTGGGATTCAAGCATGAAGCCATCTATTCTCTGTAGTGGATTACTTATTCCACTGAGCTATATTACCACGTCCTATCATGACTTTCAAAATCAGCTGATGAAACAACATGACAATAAACGCTACTTTAGGAGGGAAGCATCCCAATGCCATGTAACAATTTAAAAAATATTTACAAAGGGGAAAATACAGGCAGCGTGGTAGCGGCCAAGGGAAGGATGATGCTGTAAACATGTAAATAAAGTGAAGACTTTTGAGCAACAAATGTGGTTGAGCAAAACAACATAAATAAATACATGTGAAAGTACCAGTGAGGCCATCCTGCTCTTCCAGATATGGCGGATTTTCGTTCAGCTCCTTTTTCGAGTTTTTCACGAAGGAAGCTCCCTACAAAGGTGCATAAGTCTACTTTGGGGGGTCCCCTTAGGACACTGCTCTCTTGGCTAGTGTACGCCAGGTGAACGAAGTGAGGGCATCCTACCTTTCTTCTGGAAATTTGGTGTCAATTGGATGCGGAAGGGAGAATATATTTATTTCCGATGACGCGTGACAACCTTAATTATGACGTCACAATGTCATCCCATTAAAATATCGATCTGAACACACACCCTTTAATTTTTGTCCTGCTACTTCATTTTGGCCTAAACTTGTTGCAAACGCTGGCCAATTAATTTTGGGGGACCACTTGGTTCAGACTGACGAACAAGGATCAAAGTTAGAGAACCATACAGCGAGCTTCTGTAAAGGGAAAGAAGAGTGAATCTCAAGTAAGGTTTGTACATGCATACAAAAGATGTGCAGTGTATAAACATTCGTGGCATGTTTGGCGGTATCATAACTCATTGTAAGGTTTTTAATCTGCAAACTTGTTAAACCCCTGCAGCCAGGAGAAGAAAATGTATGCAGCAATTTCATTGCAGAGTCCTACTGGTAGTAATAAACCTCAAGGCTGAACACAAAACAGTTTGTATTCAAGTCACCTCAACCTCGCAATACATATGGGATGAAGCACACGCGCCATATATTATAAGGATATTGCAAGTCACCTAGGAGTTCTGTGACAGTACAAAGGAAAAAGATTGAATTTCTTGATAAGGTCAGGGAAATCAGAGTTGTTTTGCAATATCCTTTAACCCACATCAAGGGATATTGTGGTCTGCATAATGGATGGTCACAGCATTGACTTTCTCACAAACTACTTAAACCATTGGTGTCTCACTCTTTCAAATGAAAGAGATGGTGTGCTTCCAGACATAAAGAATAAAAGAAGAATCTGTATTGCAAAACTAAACACACCAAAAAGCAGTTAGAAATGTGCTGTTAAACGATATTAGAATCAGTTTTATGTAAGTCTAAATAAAGTCCGAATAAAGAAATTCAGTAGCTCAGAATGTGTAGAAACACTCACAGATTCTATCTTTCCTGTAGTGACCTATGTAATGTAAACAACAATAAAAAACATGTTGCCACAAATATCTAATTTCTGCTGATCATTGTTCATTTTGGAAAAAACGATCAGGAGAAAGAAAAGCCTGGTCTTGTTTTTGTGGTTTAAACTGCAGGTAAAATAATGCTCAGTGACTTGTCTTTCACCCTGGCTGTTAGCTATGAATCTCACCACTGGGCTGTAATAAATTATTACAATTGAGCAGCTATGTAATTTTCTTATTACAGGTGACTAGAGACATCACAATTGGGCTGTAATGAGGAAATTAGAGACAGGCTTTTATACAGGGATTGTAGGCTTCTACATGCTGTAAGGGATAGGGTTATTAAAACCAAATGTTGCAATTATTTCCCCTTAGTCTCTTACAAAAACAATCCCAACTATTCCACACACACAAGCCAACTAATACACATTCAAATAAGCAGAAAACAGCTTATGAAAATACTAAATGTCTAGAAAAATAATAATTTAAATCATATTAAAAACACATATTACATAGCATAAATTTATCTATGTAAATATTTTAAGAGAAACTATGTCTTAAAACAAATGTCTTTAGACCCGTATACCACCACCAGGTACATCACATGGCATTAATGAAATTCATTAATTGCAGGTAAATTTGCAGTGTGGGTGGATTGTATCACAATTACTTGTCGATGCATTTCGGTGAGATGAAAATATAATATCCAGCTTTATCAGGACAGAAACAATTTGTTATTTTTAAAACATATCCACTTACTTCAGTAATAATCTCAACTTTTGCTTGCTGAAATATAAGCACAATGCGGTCCACGGCACCCTGGTTAAGACCAGGAGACGAGTATTATCTTGTGACCTCACAATCCACTCCAATATTTCTTTTATATTATTTTCAGTAAAGGAACTGTCTCTGGTGTGGCCCCTATAACCAGGTCAGACCAGAAGACTCTATTGGGTCATGTCTAAATCCACTGGAAGTCTCAATAATAGCTGTCGTGGGACCCCTTCACCAATAAAGGCACTCCAAGAACTAAAGACAACCAATTCTCTAAAGACTAAAAGGCGCCTGGCCACAATCTGTGTTCATCCTCGCAGTGTCTGGGTGACTAGACTAGTGTGTGGAACAAGTGGGATTATTTTTAATAAGGAACCAAGAGGGAATTAATTGCAGCATCTGGTTCCCAGTATTTCAAGAGAGTAATACAAGACCAGTAAAGAGTTCTGCTTACACCATAAAGCTGACTGCAGAATGCCTTGCAAAATTCAACAGAATCCAGAAATGGCATTAGAGGACCATGATAAACTGTTAGCACTAACATATTAATATATCGAGATATGCTGTGAAACAGGAGAAAGAAAGTACCAAAGAGTTTTGAAATATATGGTGAAGTGAAATAAAATACATAAAATGTTGATATCTATCTATCTATCTATCTATCTATCTATCTATCTATCTATCTATCTATCTATCTATCTATCTGTTTATCTATCTGTTTATCTATCTGTTTATCTATCTGTCTGTCTATCTGTCTGTCTATCTATCCACATGCACTCTAGTGGAAATATAGTTGAATCACTTATTTCTTGGATCTCTATCTATGTATAACTATGACTGCATATAGATGCAGAAATACGTACAAAACATTATGTACACGTATTACAATTAATCATGAATCTACGGCCTCATTCCTACAGTATTCCTGGGCATCTACGATGACACCACCGCAGCATCATCCAGGTGCCAGGGACGTGCCAACCACCACCCCATACAGAAATACTGCCAACGCCTCTAACAAGTGCGACTGCTCCCTGCGTGGCCCCTGCAGGTGGAGAGGGTGCAATCAATAACACATAAAACAGGTCTACCGTTCAATACTGGTGCTCAAAGACGATGCTGCGTTGCTCCAAAAAACAACATCTCAAGTAAGCAACAATGGCAGCAATCATGTGCCCTAGAAGGTGCTTCCACCAATGACTCGCTACAGTGCCCAGGCTAAGATCGCAAAGCTTTCTCACCACCTGACACAATGATTGCGGGAGAGAAGGCCACTAACATCACCCACGCCCCCCAAAACTAAAAACCCACATTCAGTCGGTTCCAGAAGCTTGGTTTACGACTAAAGAGGGGAAACCGAAAACACATAAAACAGAAACAAACCGGTTTAGAAAAACGTCCTACCATGCATAATCCCATCTCTTGCTCTTGGCAACACGACCGCAGGGGGTGCAAACTTCTCTCCCTGTAAAGCGCCCACCTCGACGACGCAGACCCAGGGTATCGGTTGCTTTCTTCCTCGCCCGTTCTTTTTTCATCTGGGGCGGGCTAGATGCTGTTTGCTCGTTCCCAGTTCTATAATTGGTCTCTTATGGTGCTAACAAGTCGTGGTGCTTTTCGCAGGAGTGGGGGGCAGAGGGGTTGGGGTGAAAAATCAGCCCCACCTCTTCTTAGCCCTCGATATAAATGTGAAAATGGACAACACCCCATTGAGAGCATGGTTCCTCCTCCTTTTCAACCGGTTTCCCATTTCCCCCCCTTCTTCCCTTTTTACAGCTTGTCGACCTGTCAAGCCAAAAAAACTTATTGGTACCAGGATGCTGGGCGCCTGAGAACGCGAGATGCGTGGACTCCCAAGTTCATTCACGTTTTCATTCTCCGGCACCCCTCCACCCTCACTAGGCCTCTGTTCACGTCTCTTTCACAGAAAAGTGCATTGCGCCCCTCCTCCCCTCCACCAGTGCCTCCCATGCCCCCTCGTCGGCTCACACACACAAGGCCCAAGCCACCAACCCCACAAGAGGACTTCTGACCCCGCCACCCGGGTGCCACAACTACCCGGGAAGCAAGCAAAATATTTAGCGTCGAAGAGGAGGGATGAATGAAAGGCGGCGCGAGGGCGCACGTGCGCGGACTGAGAACGAGGGAGCCCTCCTCGCGCGCCCCTCCCCAGGCTCCCAGCGCGCAGCCTCTCTCTCTCGCAGCCTCTTGGAGGGACATATCGAAAGTGTATGTTGGCCCATAAGACTGGAGAGCCCGTCCCCTCTGCACCCCCTCACCCCGAGTGAATAATCGCCCTGGGGAAACAATTAATGTGGCACTGAGCAACACAATTCCACTGGCTCGCTATATGGTCTCCCCGGGAGCGCCACACAATGGGGCCTTGATGCATTGGGAAGTTGGTCAGGGTTCTTGATGGGGGTTCCGTCTTTTCTAGTCCCCTTCATTCACGGTCTCAAATTTCGCTGCTTGACGCAAGCCGTCTCTTCCTCGGATATAATATTGTCTGTGCCCATTTATTCCCGGTGTCATCAGAAATTGAATAGTCTGTTAATCATGAACGAATTGGTGCTACGGTCTTTCTGAATAATACTCAAACCATCGACCTCACAAACATGAAACAATGAGTTGACAATGCTGGGATTTTAGCCTCTGATGTGCGGATTATACACTGATCTCTGTAGCATGGATTTACACTTCCATGCCAGTTTTACCATTACCGTCTAGCTCTCTCTGCCTCATTGCATATGGTTAACATCCCTGCCTTGAAGTGTCCAAACAGTGACATGAGCATTAGAAAAAACTTCCCATTTAAAACATAATAAACAAAGCACAATTACAGAGCTCTATGGGGCAAGATGTATGTACACTGGATTTGCTAAAAATGATCAAAATTTGCGCATCGTCTTTTAGCGAATTCAAGGGTCCCTGGTGAACCAACCTGTTTAATGACAGGCCAGTTCACAAAATACTGAATCTCAGTGGGTCACAATTCGACCTATCTCATGAATATTAATAGGGTATGGCACAAATAGTAACCCACTATGATTCGCTGTCATCAAACGGAGGGTGGGTTGCTGGGGTCAGCAGACCACCATGTCTGTGACTGTTTTTAAATAAAAAAAATCTTTATTTTACTTTGAAATGCAACTTGTTTTCCTAGATAGACACGGCTATCAATGGTCACTAGCCGACTAGTCAAATAGCTTGCCATCCACAAGTCATCACAGCCTATGCAGATTCTTAAGCTGGGCCTGTGCCAAGGCTGTTTCCCATTGCACAGTCTCTTAGGATTCATCAAGAGGGGTCGTGGCCCAACATTACAATTGTGACAACTGACAGGATAAAAGGGGAGTCCTAAGGGCAGGGCTGGTATGGAGAGCTCTTCCACTATCTTCCCAAAACTACAACGTCAAAGTCCTAGATAAACATTTAAGCCTTTAAACAGATTACCCACAACCTTAAAATTGCCAAATGGAACATCATGTCATCCTACAGCCAGCAATAGGACCGTCTTCTTTCCCAGTAGATGGGCTTTGAAAAAACACAGCCACATCACTATTGCATCAGGGTCCAAGCAACCAACAACCGAATAGTACACAACCCACCAGCATCAAACAGCAAACAGGAACATCTACCCCCTCCTTCACCACTGTCCAAAAAGTAGTCTTTGAATTACCTTGTCAGCAGATTCCTGGGCTGACATTCTGCTTCCTGACATCCAAATAGCAGCAAAGGAACTCCATCTGAAGCACCTAAACAACTCAGAATACAAACCCAAGAGGATATCGTGCCACGCATACAAATCAGACTTATCAACACTGTCCCGCCCAGATATCACACGTAGACACTCGCGGCCTAATATGATTAACCGAATGTCACTTATCATGACTAATCAAAACTTGATTTGAGATCATTTGATCACCATCTTCAATTAACTCCTTCCAATGAGATTAAAACTCTTGCACATAACGAGAGAGGCCAGGACCAGAAAAGTGCATCCCCAACATATAATGTAGACCTAATATCCAAAGAATTACCTGATATCTCTGTACTAGTCATTCAAGTGTATGGCCACTCACTGTACCATCAACCTGAACCGCTCAGGCATCCTTGCAGTATCCACCAGGAAACAAAATCACATCCTAGATTCAATACTGCACCTACAGACCACAGCCAAGACAATCATGCTTATAGGAGACCTCAGTGCATGGCGGGTTATAGGGGTCCGCATGTATGAATATGTTGGCTCTGTCAGCTGTGCCCGCCCCACGTGCAACTGACCCCCCCGCCCCCCGGCACTAATACATGATGACCCAAGGGCAGGGGGCCCCAGGAGAACGAGTGCACAGGACCGGCCATGAATGGAAATGTGCTAGTATGTTTGACCATGGAGCAGTTGTACTCTTTACGCATTGCTGGACAGATGGACACCCAGTAAATGTATTCTTGTTTACGTCGTTCATTGACATTAGAACTGCACATGAAAGACATAATGATTCCAACATATGTCTAGTTGTTGTCACAAGTTCACTCTTCAGTATGTCTGGTTACTCCGAGAATTGGAGGTGATGGATACTTTGCTGTACATTTTTGCTACGCACTGCTATTTCACTCTGTCATAAACCAATAAAATAAAGTTTAAAAAAAGGAGACCTGAACCTGACTTTACGCTTATGGTGTAATTTTACCTCCCGCCCTTTTACTTATGCACTGATAACGCGATATCAGCGATTTGCACTCATGTTGTGGGGCTGGTTGGTCCTGCCTGCCCATCCGCCAAAAATGATCAATATCTCTGGTGTTACAGCACATCTGTGCGGTGAAAGTGCACCAATGGGAAGCCCGTCTGTGCCCGTTCACACCTGGACCACACCAAGGGCCTGCACCCAGGCCCATTGGCATCTGCACCTGAGCCTCTGATTCCCTACTCTCCAGACATCCTCAAACATCTCAGACATAAAAGTAAGTTTGTTTTCTCTTTTTAGACAATGCAGTTCAATGGATCCTTTCCATGTAGGGATTGCTAACAAAGCTTTCACTTTTTTACTGAAAAACCCACCCTTCTACTGCTATATACGTGTTACCTTCTTAAAGTCTTATCCATGTTTAAACACCATTTTGAATTACATGCTTTTTATTACTTCTCACAATAATGACATTCTCTTTATTACAGAAAAATGGCTTAGGGATATCTCCTTACAATTTATTACGCTAGCATTTCCCAATTAGTACAACATATTTCGCCCTAACTGCCATCTTCAACAGAGTGGTGATATTGCAATATATTGTGCCATTTTTACTTGTTTGGTCAATCCTATCCCACTTTACCCTTTAAGATTGAGGCCTCTTTTTCTCAATTAACTTTAATCCCTCCTGCAATTTTTCAGTGGCTATCATCTATCTCCCATCTGGGCCTGCAGTGAATTCCATAACTAACACCGGTGACATTTTGGCCCCTTATGTAATCAAGTATGCCAACTTCTGGATAGTAGCAGACTGTAACATACACATGGACAACCACTTCCAGCACAGTTCAAGTATACCACTGATGTGTTAAACCTTTCTCAACTGATTAATCAAGTCACTCATAAAGGGGGTCGAACTCTAAACCTAGGGCCACATGTAGCTAGCTTTTTGCACGTCGCAAACAGCGAATTTCACTGTTTGCGACGTGCAAAAAGCACATCGCAATGCACAAACCCTGTTTTGCTATTTGGTAACCTGGTTACCAAGGGCCAGATGTAGCAAAGGTTTTTACCCATTCTGTGTCTATGGGAAAAAGTGTTCGTACATATGGCACCAAATCACAAAACTGGTTTGTGACTCGCAATTAGGAAGGGGTGTTCCATTCCTAATTGCAAGTCGCAGTGCAATGTAGGACTGGTTTGTGACCGCGAACGCGGTCGCACACCAATCGCATTTTGCACCCATTTCAAATGGGTGGTAACCCATTCGCAAAAGGGAAGGGGTCCCCATGGGACCCTTTCTCCGTTGTGAATGTCACTGAAAACATTTTTTCAGAGCAGGCAGTGGTCCTAAGGACCACTGCCTGCTCTGAAAAAATTAAACGAAAACGTTTCATTTTTTGTTTTTGTAATGCATCTCCTTTTCCTTTAAGGAAAACGGGCTGCATTACAAAAAAAAAATGCTTTATTGAAAAGCAGTCACAGACATGGTGGTCTGCAGTCCGCAGCAGGCCACCATCCCTGTGAGGGCCGCCATTCGCAAGATTATTCATGAGGTGGGCATTTGCGACCCCCTTGCGAATAGCAGATGGTGTCAGGGACACCATCCAACATTCGGATTTGCGACTCGCAAATTGCGAGTCCCTCTGACACGCAATTTGCGGGTCGCAAATCTGAAAGTTGGTACATGTGGCCCCTAGTATTTATCAACACCCTGGCTATTCAATCTCATTGTCTAATTCAGTTAACTTGCTTCAATCATGTGGTGATCCATTTTACTTTCCAATACGCATCCTCTGATTGCAATCCCCCAAAACCCTTACTTATAGACTTTCTAGATCCTGGAGTAGAGTCACTGTGGAGAAACAATGTGCTTCCTTCTTGATCCTTCTTCTCCCTACCATAAAATATCTCCAAAGCTGCACACCACTAACAACTGGCATACCATACTCTGGACAAAAGAGCCCCAATAGTACCATTTACACCAAAATGCTGTAACCCAAGCTCTCCATGGTTCAATGATAAACTTCAAGCTGAAAAATCTAAATGCATACAACTAGAACATCATTGGTGCCACAACTATGATACCACTGCGAAAATCTTATAAATCAGCTCTTAAAGACTATTTCAAATTAGTTAGGAAAACATGCGAGGCCTACTTTGTCAGTGTTATATTTCTCTCAGGTAAGCACCCCAAGAGATATTTGCTGTGGTTAATTTCTTCTTGCAACAACAGACCTGCACTTAAAGGATTGTCCCTTTGAAGGAACTTCAGGGGCGTAGCTTTGGGGGTGGGATGTTTGGGGTGTTACACCCCCAATAATAAATGTATTTTGTGATTAATAGTTGGGTACAGATGCTTTCAGTCCGGTATGGTCAGGTGTCTGACGGATTCCACCAGAAATGTTTATAGACCCAGACAAAAATGCACACACATACTCTTTCCCTCTCTCTATTTGGAAAGACTTAAAAAATGTAGGTTATTTCAGAAAATAATGCGCTTTCTCTCACTTAGTACACATACCAACCAGCATTCCTCTCTCTTTCCGCTGTCCCTCTTGTGTGCCCTGCTTGTCGTGTAATGTATTTTAACATGATACACCAGCGTGATTGTTGGGAAATCTGAAGCTCACTCCCCCATCTTACTGACCAAGCTACGCGCCTGAGGAACTTTGCAATAATTTGCTCTTTTTTCGACAACAAAATTGACACATTTTATGAAAGCTTTTAGGATCAGTCCACCCCTCTTTTGGAGACGCCAGATGTCCACCTATCTCTCTGATAGATGGTCTCTAACCGACGTTCACCCATCTTAGAGGAGATCATCTGGAGCTAACTTGGCACATGCAAGTCTGACTCAACATCAGCCACCAAGAAGGCACAGACACAGTAGCCCCAACCCTCACATAACTTCTGAACTCATCTATTGCAGTGTCACAAGTGAGGGCTGTAGAATTCCATTCCTGGTGTGGATCATGACTCAAAGGTCTAAAGTCAGAAACGAGGATGAGGACAAACCTGCTTGATGTATCCGACATGTGCTCCATCACTGTCAGCGTCAAATTGTACATTGGTCTTTATCTACCACAACCATTGACTATCATTGCTACTTTAAACTTCTTTGTGCAAGTTTCACTGAAAACCTTAAAAATTCATCTCTCTGGTTCCCCTTATGGAACGTGTCATTTTTGTGTTTTTTGATTATTACATGGGCTCTATTTTACTAATTATGTTTGGGATTTTTATTGTTTTGTATTTTTACTGTATTCATATTTCAGTACTGCATAATTACTTTACACATTGCCCTAAGTTAAGCCAATCTGTAATATCCTAAGTTACCATGGGGGTGAGCTCATTAATTGAGTTATTTTGAGTTAATTTAATTATTTTGAGGTTTCACCCTGACAAGAGTAGTGATTATTCCTTGAGGAAGGTAGACAGCCACTCCAAATAATATTCCAGCTTCTTACAATGCCAATGATACACAACTGATTGTGTCTCTTTCAGATAAGAACACTGAATTGGCTCTCAGCTTTAAGAATTGTCTAGCAGAAATATCTAGATGATTTCCAACAAGACATAAGACTGAGATGCTACTTTTTGGTCAATCCACCGGTATCTGGTCCACTGATTGATCGCTGGAAGGAGTTTGATAGCCGGGGTTAGGTACTGCATCACAACCCACCACCAGCATTTGACAACAACCTCTTGGTGTCAGCAAAGACTAGGGCAGTCTTAGAGACCATCTCTGCCTTGGTTAAAGCATTAAAGAAAATATTTGAGTTTACTCCTGCAGAAATATGTAAAATCATAGCTCATGCTCTTATTACCTCCAGATTGGACTAAAGTAATGCCTTGTTACTTGACATCTCAAAGGAATTATGCCTCGGCTCTAGGCGGCTCAGAATGCAGTAAGCAGACCCATCTTGAACATCTCCAGACGTCTTTCTGCTGCTCCAGCCGTTAAAGCGCTTAACTGGCTCCAGGTAACCAAGAGAATATATTTTAAGCCTCTTATTCTTGGCCGCCCACCAATCATGGGCATTGAGCCTAAATATCTCAGGTACCTATTAACATGGTGTCCACAGCCCAGGACATGTAGACTGGGGGGTCAAAAACTCATTTTAGTTCTTCGCTTTCATAAAGCTTAAACAGGAGGACGTTCCCTCAAGTAAGTAGCAACAAAACTGTATTCTCCTGTCATTGAAACTACTTACATTCTTTGAACTCTGCTATGTGTGTTTCAATTACCTCAATTCTTATTTATTTCATTGGACAGCCTTTAAAAGTCAGCATTCTGAGGTTGTCCTTTAATGCAAATGTAGGACAGCAATTTGTTGCTGACTTATCTACCATAAAGCACACAAAAGGTGATTGGAGGAACCCTTGCATTTTGTCTAATCACTGGCAATGACTCATCAGCATTCCAACCCATCTTTCTTTTGCCCATCATGTCACCCCAGTTTGCACCCAGTCATATGCAAATCAGGTTTAAAACTGCACCAATAGGAAGAGCCATGAACTGGAACACAAGCAATCCAAGACCCGCTTCGCCCTGATTGGAACTTCTGTACCATCCACAGGGTGTGTGGATTTTTGTAATAATTGTTTTATCTCTCCGTAATGAAGACCTTACAACACCTTCCTATCTCTCTCCTCACCACTCCCCGTCTTTCTCCATCATACCCTCTCTATAAGTCACTCACCTGTGTGTATCCATCATACAATATCCCCCGTGTATCTCTGTCCATCAGTCCCTCTCTCCACTTACAGTCCCCCCTTGTGTCTCCATCATGCACTCTCTTTCCTGTCTATGGTCCCATCACTTCCTATCTCTATCACTCCCTCTTTTCACTCTCTCTCCTCCTTGTGTGTCTCCATCACATAATATCCTCGTTGTCTCTCTCCATCACGTCCTCTCCATCATTCTCCTCTGTGTGTCTCCACCATGCGCATCACTCATTCTCTATCACTCACCCTCCTGTCTGTCTGTGTGTCCATCATATAATATATATGTTGTTTCCCTCCATCACACATTCTCTGTCACTCACTCTCCTGGGTGTCTGTCTTCGTCATAACCATATCCGCTTTGTCTCTATCGATCACTCCCTCTCTCCATTCCCTTTCTTCCCTGCCTGTCTCATCACTTCATCTGTCACTCACTCTCTTCCCTGTTTCTTGCTTCGTCGCTTCCTTGTTCCTTTATCTATCGCACTCTTTCCTTCTGTTCTCGACCACACACAGGTCTCTTCTCCATCACTCATGTCCACTCCTGCCCCCATCACGCCGTCTCTTTCTCTGGTGCTGTCTCCCGGGCCTCTCTCCGTTCAACACTCCCTCCAGTCTGTCTCCTCCGCCCCCTCTGAACTCACTCGTCTTTTTCTCTGTCTCTTCCTCTCACTCTTCCGTGTTTTCCCAATAATCCCTCCCCGTCTCTTCGTGAGCCCCTCTCCTACCTTTTCCTCTCCCCTCCCAGTTCTTGCTTGCCCTCGCTCCTACTATCTATCCTGTCGTTGCTTCTATCTGTCGTCCTATCCCCATCTCTGTCTCCATCATGTGCACTCTCTCGGTGCTGCCTGCATTGTCTCTTCTGTTTCTCCTCCATCCGCTCTCCGTGTCTCTGTCTGCATCTCTATCCCTCCCCTTTCTACCACGCTTTCTCCACTTTCTCTGCAGAGCTGTCCAAAGTCTCTATTTATATTCTCTCTCAGTCTCTTTCTTATTCGTCCCCTTCTGTAATGGGCGCTTTAATCCCCCCGTGTTGCTTTCTCCTGTTCATCACTCTCTCTCCACTGCGCTCTACGCGCAGGCACTTCATTCAGTCATGCTCAGTCAGGACCTCTCTTTCCTGCCTTCTCTTCACTGTTCTCTCTCTCCATCACCTTACCCTTCCCACCACACACAGATAAGCACGCCTGTAATGTTAGAGCTTAACTACTGATATGGCAGTGAAGGGGGGAGGGGTGCTGGCTGGGGGAGTTAAGCTCATCCCCAACGATGCTTTTTATGTAGCGCCCAAAAGCCGAGCAAAAGATTCCCGACAAACCCAAAGTGTCGGTAACCAGTTTCACCACACATTTTGCGGAGGCAAGGATTGCTTTCTGAAATAGCTTATGGCAGTCTAGGCGCTATAGAAAACGCCACCTATAAGTATGGGAAGGAGGCGGGCACAAGTCTGAATAATAGGGCGACAATGGAGTAAAAGAAAACTTCAAGGACCAGATAGCAAATAAATGAAAAGGGACCGAGAGAACTAACCACAGATGGGAAAGACTCATTAGTAAAACTCTGCCTAAGTCTGTCTGTGTGATGGGTACTGAGGGAGGGGTAATGCAAGCGCCATATGACCCTCCCACACTCATCCCCCGCCCGTTACCCCCCAACTTTCTCCTCACCAGTCAGCAGCCGCCAAGAGGCTGAATGCCGCGCTACACGAAGCACTTAATATAAAAATACAAAATAAAAAAATACACGCGAACCTCCAAAAGTAACAAATAACAGCCCCCCCTCCCCCAAGTGACTAATGCCACGAGGCACATCGACGCTGCGGGCCATTATTAATTCTACAACACACCGTGCCATGAAATGCCTTTACATCCTAGGGGAGGGGGGACGCCGGACACCCACCTGCCCCCTGAAGCAGGGCGCGCACTGCAGCGCCTGGGCCATCCTTCGAGGAGCTGGCAGCGGTCCTGGTCCCCTGTACACCTGGCGCAGACTCCGGGAGGAAGAGCGGCTCTCAGGCTCCGCCCCCTGCCTGACCTCGGCCCCCTCACGCCCCCACCCCTCCGCACCACACGCCCCCTGCCTCATGTGCCCCCTCCTGCAGTCCCTGCCCACAAAGCGCACATTACTCTCGCCACATGGCCTCTGGCGGCGAGGTCCGTGCTCAGAGTCCTCGTTCCACGTCCCCCTGACCCCTGCCCCCTCCGCCCCATCCACACTAAAAGCAGCAGCAGGTGGTATGGCCCCTGTAACCGCGTGGCCTCTGCCCTCGCCACGCCGTCCACACTGGAAGAAGCCGGAAGTGGCGCCCTTTTGTGCCTCTCTAAACCATCCCCGCTCACCCTCGCCTACCCTGTCCGCGTCTACTCCTACCCCTTACTCCCCCGACAGACTTCAGCCTCTGGACCCGCTACCAGCTCTTTCCCGAGGAGGTAACCCCACCGCCCTCTCCTCCTGTGTAAGGTCTGGGACAACACGCGCTCCTGTTCTTACAGACTTCCCTTCTTTGGGTACCCCTGGGGTACAGTTTAGGGAGAGAGGTGTATGATAGCCATGCAGTTACCCCGTGAGCCCCTTCCTCACACACTGACCAGCTGCAGCTTTGCGAATTTTTCTCACACACATACAAACACATGCGTACAACACGGGCAGAAGAATGCACCCTTCTACCAGACACACAGAGCAGGGATTGCATGAACAGAGGGACACATGCGTGCACAGGCGGTGAAAGATTTAGGATAAACAGCAGGGTGGGCTCCCTGCATGATGTGAGGAGGTAGTATTTCTGTGGCACAAACCAGCCAAAAGGCAGTGGAGCACTGTCCAGGGTCAAAGATAAGCAGAGATTCATGGAGTGATGGGAGATGTGGCTGGTTTGTGGACTGTTAACGCATGGGGATAATCAGTACTTTAAATGAGCCAGTACTGTCTGGTACTGAGTACCAGCACTTTTTTATTTTGAGAGGGAGAGTACCTGCACTTCTCACAAAAACAGAATACTTTTCATTGGAGAGTACCTGCACTTCTCATAAACAAGCAGGTACTCTGGTACAGAGTACCTGCACTTCTATTTTTCAATTTCAAGCACTGGTGATAATGTATGGACACAGATGCTATTTCTGTAGCACAAATCTGGCCAGAAGGCAGCAGCATACTGTACAGGGTCAAAAACAAGCATAAAGTGAACGAGGGACAGGAGAAGTAGCCTGTTTGTGGACTGTTTATGCATTGAGATAATGTATGTATATATATATGGTATTTCTATAGCACAAATCTAGCCAGAAGGCGGTAATGCACTGTACAGGGTCAAAGACCAGCATAAAGTCAATGAGCGACGAGAGCAGTAGCTGAACGTCTGGAGCAGAAGTGAACTGTTACTCCATTGTGATGAAGTGGTCACTAAAGAGGTCCGTCTTCAACTCTTTCCTAAATCAGTGCAGGCCTTGGGATAAGCTCCTGGTCAATGGACCATCCTAGTAAGAACCCCTGGACCATCAGCTTGTCACCTGAGCAAACTGAAACACATCCCGACACCAGATTGGACCCGCTGAAACAATAGTACTAGAGCAAGCGCTCACCAGGAAGGCCAAAGTACACTCCTGTGCTTTCAGATAACAGCCGTCACCCTCTAGAAGAATGCACTCAGAGACATGTTTCCTGTGCCTAGAGATCCCTCACTCATCACTATGACTGACACTGCAGACCTATGTAAACTAGGACTGTAATGCAACCGGCTGGCATCTTGGAGGACTTTAATTGTGCCCATCCCTGCAGGCGCCAATCAGAACCCACAGTAGCTTCAAGACTTGACATGTAAAGCCACTTGTATTCAGGTCAGCATCACTGTGTGGCATGTATGACCTCTAAAGAGACCGTTCTAACAGACACCTCTCTTCCATAAGCGGCTCCTGGTGCTTTCTAGGGGCGGGGGGGGGAAGGGACATTAATTAAAATAAAATAAAACACCTGGATCGTCACTGCCGCCACCAACTCACCACTCCTCTGGTTCCTCTGCTGCAGACACAGGCTTCCCTCCAGGAGCCTTGCTTACCGGAAGGTGGTTGGAGAAATAAGGCGGCACCACCAGGATGAGATTCAAAATCCTTATTATTCCATTTATTACATTTTAAAGTGCTCGGTGCTCATAAACATGGTACCGTGTTTTGGCCGTAGCCTTCAACAGACCGTAGAGTTCATTTTGATAGAGTGCCCTTTTATATACAGAAGAAAGAAGCCCTCCTACTTCACACCCATGCTCCACAACTATTGGAGTATTGTCGATCCAATCCTGATTTTACAATGTTCTTTTTGTTGCTTTATAGTACCTTGGTGGGAATACTAATATAATATAGGCTTATTACATTAGAATACATTATCATATAATATAAGGAGTATTTTAATGATATTATTCCACCTGGTAAAGTACCCCCTAATGATCATATCTATTATTAACCCCTTAATGATTGCATTATTGTAACCATATACTAATGATTCATTGCCTCATCTACATATAAGTCCCATATCCGTTCCAAACTATCATATTGTATATATATATTAACTGAAAAAACTAAAGGTTAGTAGAAATTCAACAGTTATAGTTAGAGTTCTTTCAAGTAACTATAACTCACGCCCTAAAGTCACTATAACTTGTGCCCCCACCATGCACAGTTTTTACCCTAATAAATTGGAGTAATTTGGGGTAATTAGCAGTTCATGACGAGGGCGCAAGTTATAGTTACCTCAGGGCGCAAGTTATCGTTACTTGAAAGAACTCTAACTATAACTGCTGACTTTCTATGCTTTTGTACGAGTAAATTCGGAACCTAACTATAATGTCCGTGTAACCTTTGTTTTTTCAGTGAATTTCTATGTTTTTTTTTAACACACGTTAATATTTGTGTTAGTTTGTGGCAAGCCAATCTAGGCCTTGCTTTTCCCAAGGATCCGAGGAGGATCCACAAATCCACAGATTGGCAGGAAAAAAAAGGCTATTTTTTGCCCATGAGCGGTCCCTAAAAGGGCCCCTTCATGTGTCCTATGGGGTCAGGATACATGTATCCTGACCCCTAATATGTTTTTACACAGTTTTTTCCCACCCCCCAGGCAATGTGAGAAACAAAATATTGGGCGCAACTTTTCTGTCAGGTTGTGGCCAGCCAATCAGGGCCTTGCTTTTCATCCGAATCCGCAGAGGATCCACATCCCTATATATACAAATGTGTTTTTCAGTTAATTGCAAGAAAACCACTGAACAGATTCACACCAAATCACAATAAGGCCGCTTTCTGGACTAAGAGTTACCTTTTTATCAACTTTGGTGTAATTCCGTCCAGTAGGTTCGGCGCTATGGCTGTTCAAAATCCCTATGGAAAAATGAATGGAGAAAAAGTGTTTTGGAACCCCCTCCTTTTTCTCGGCCCCTGCTTGACAGATCATGCCAAAACTTTCCAGACAGCAGCTGACATGGCTGGCAATTTTTTGCGGAAAATTTTGTGAAGCTTTGTCAACTGGCACCAAAGATATAGCCAAGTAAAAAAACGCTTTTTCTATAGAAACTCGGTCCTAACTAACTACCTAGTGGCGACCTCCACTGGGTGTGTATATATATGTATATATATATATATATATATATATACATATATATATATATATGAAACACCCATAAACATTCTCTGAAAGCAAAGCATTTGAACATTTCTCTTTAGCAAGAAGAGGGCTCAGTAAGTTAAATGCTCCTCACTGACATCTGCTGTGATATGCCAGAATCAGGTTTGAAATCCAGCAGGACCAACTCAGCGAACTTGCTCACAAAAGAAAATTAACATAGAACAGCATTAATTGACTTATATTCAAGATACTTTTAAATGCTTAGTGGAATGTACATAAATTATAGAGAGCAAAGTAATGAGGTTGTGTAAAATACCACCCTAATTTTCTTCCTTCTTATTTTCAAATTACAGCTTCCTCACAAGGCGACTTGAGTTAAATCACTGAAATGCTTAAACATGTATCAGACATGAAAGTTCCCAACTCTCTGAAAATCAATCAAATAATCTATACTTTTCAGATAGTCAAGTTTCCACAGTTTCAAATTTTCATAACTTATAATGCTACTAAAAACATTATGAATTTTCGTCAGCATAGTACGCACAAAGATTTACCCTGCTTTAGGCCAGCCATAGAGGTATCAACAAGGTCCTGCCAGGATGCTGAAGTCATGACAGTCCCTCACACCGATTGGCTGTATTATTTCGCTGCATGTTACTTTTACGATTGGTTTAAATTCTGTGCTCAAAGACAGGGAGGGCCTTTCTCCTTCAGAGGGTTGTGGTCACTAACAATGTTGAAAATAACCAGTTTTCCTCATGATTCCCCTACATCACTACCTCCAGAAGAATGTCAGTAACATCCCACTGGCTTTCTATTGATTAAAACCTCATATATAAAACCAAGTCCACGTATTGACTCTTTGGCACTGTAATTCTTTGTGTAGCAGCTTACAATTCGTAATTTTTACTGTGTGTTTACCCTTGGAAACTGGGAGAAGCTGCTATTAAGAGTTGTGTAATTGCTGGTTCAACTCAATTGCACACATAGAAACTAGGGTGGGCAGTGAACTCCACTCGAGGAGTTTGCAGAGTTTTTCCCACTCCACGCTCCGCTTAGAGCACTCCGTAGTGAAGCGGAGTTTCTTCCTCGCTTGCGCTCATCAACGGTGAGTTGGCGAGCACGAACAAGAAAAATCTTACTCATGACCAGCACCCAGCAAGATTTCTCAACTTGAGTGGTTGCAGATGGTTGCAACCACTTGCGTTGAGAAGCCTTCCGTTCATGTGCAGGTAGCTGGCGCTCGAGTACAAAATCAACTCGAGCTGCAGAAAAGAAGCAGTGCTCTCTTGCGCTGCACAGGGAGCAGTTCCCATTGATTTTTCAGTGCGGTACAAGCACCTGGCACTAAAAATCAGCACGAACAGTGCAACCTAAGGCGCTCCACCGCTTGCGGAACTCTGCGTAGCACAGTGGAGTTTTCTGGGAACCTCGTGGAGCTCCACGTAGCGCAACTGCGCGAACTCCACCCAGGCCTCATAGAAACCAAGGGTAGTGGTTTCTCTGAGGTATATGGGCCTTGAATTTCCATTAACCTGTTAGTCCAACCCTTTATGCACTTCAGATTTCATAAGTACATTATGTCCAGCACTTGCAGCCTTCGCACTTAGAAAGCTGCTTTTTTTTTTTATAAAAGGGGGACAGATTCAGAGGCCCACTGCAGCAATGGTAAGTCATTTCCACTGCAGCAAAGGGCGATAAAGGGAAGCAGGTGGATTGGGATTTGTCACTCTTGGCAGTCAGCAGCCATAACCCCTCCTCCTCCTCCACTGTCCACCAAGTGAGAGCCCCTGTCTCTCCCACCACAAAGATTCATGGGTGTGGCCTGGCCCTGAGGCTCACCAAACCCCCTGCGCTTAATGAGATCTGTCCCCTTGCACAACCTTAACCTAGTAACAGCAGTAACTCTTCCCTGTTGACTATAGGAGGGGTAGAGGTTCCAGTGATCTCCTTCCCCAGGATGTCCCGCCCACAAGGATCCCAAAGCAGGAAACCATAATCATGACGTTGACAAAGGCTTTTTAGGTCTGGTATTAGCCTGAGACCTTTTGATTATCCTAAAATTGTATGTATAATATACTTATAGGGGCTTGCAGTCAGCCCTCTTCATCCATTGGTCTGTTTTAGTGTCATTCACATTTTTCCACCAACTACATGGGGCAGCCGAATTGAGTCATTGGGTAACTTTTAATTGAGTCATTGGGTAGCTTTACTGTGAGTTACAGCATTCTACCCTTTCATGAAGAGCACATCCACACACAAATGAGTGTCCTCAATGGCCAGGGACTACTATGGCAATGTGCTCTTTTTGAGGCCACAAAAGTGTTTTTGCTTTAAAAAATTTTTTTTAAATATTGTTGATCACCCCCAGTCGCCCCAACAGTAACGTTTTGCAAAATCTATGACAAACAAAAAACAAACACTGCCAAAAGTCAAAATGCTGGTAGCCAGTGTCAGACCACTTTGCTTTGCTAATGCTTGTTTTACGCATGCCTTGCAGCAAATCAAGGAAACTTAATCTGTCTTCCTGGCTATGCAAGGATTATAAAATTATTGCTCACCCCTAATTATGGCGAATCATGATAACACAGGCGTGACCAGTTTGAGACATTCTCTGAACACAGGAATACTGTTTACCGTATTATAACAACCACACTTGGAATCATCTTGTGCAAGCAGACACCATCTCTATGCAACATAATTTGACTATGCACTTTTACAGGTCGAGGTCCACGGTCATTGTTTAATTATAGGCAAACAAATCAGTGATCCAGTCTCGAGGTCTGACCATCTTGGTGATTCAAATTTCTTTTAAAACAAGTGTTTGCTACAATTATAATGTATATCTTCAGTTTCACGGGGGAGCCCTAAAGTTTTACCACTTTTTTACCAACCCATTTGCCTGTTACAATGAGAGGGCACAGGCTTCAACTCAAGGCATCCTGGAATTCACTGAATCTAAGAAGAAATTGAGTACCCTTTCTCACAGAAATGGTGAAAATGAGGACAAAACATACCACTCTAATATTCACAGGTGACCTGCACACAAATAAAGGCAGAAGAATGTATTGATATATTTTCTGAACAAAACAGAACAGGATCTTTAACAACACATGCATAATGTATATCACAACATTTAAATAGATTCCATATTTACATGTATTACATATTCACAACTCACAGAATATTTTGGAATTGCTACATTCATAATCCAATATTTCTTGGGGTTTTCCCAAGAGATCCCATATCAGTGTGCTGACTTCCTAAATTAGAGCAGTTTTAGATTTTTATTAAAACCCAGACCTTACCACAAAAATGACCCCAACCAATTCAACTTTTCATGCTTCATGTGAGCACTCTCCCTATAACAACACTGCACCACAATAGGATCTCCTTCAGTTAGACAAGATTGCGCTGAGGATGCTGTATTCGACGCTAAAGCTAACAAACTGACAACTCCAAATCAGAGAATACTCACAATCTCTACTAAACAAAGCGATTGGTCGAGTCAACAAACATCAAGAATTACGCAGACTCGCCTAGATCTTGATATGCTATTACAAGTACCTCACAAGGCATAAAGGGTCCGATGCATGACACCTTTGGCGGTTGACAACAGCGAAAATCGCTGTTTGCAACCGCAAAATGGGCAGGTACAAACTACCATCCCTATTGTGCGAGTCAGTATGCAATTACCGACTCGCAAAATAGGAAATTTGACTAGCAATTAGGAAGGGGCGCCCCTTCCTAATTGCGACTTGCAGGGGGAGGTATGATTGTTTTGTGACCATGAATGCGGTCGTAAAACAATCGCAGTTAACATTCAATGGGTGAATGTTAACCCATTCACAAACAGAAAGGGGGCCCCACAGGACCCCTTCCCCTTTGTGAGTGGAAGTGAAAATATTTTTTCAGTGATCCACTGCCTGCCGTGAAAAAATGAAAAGAAAACTTTTCAATTTTTTGTTTGAAATGCATCCCGTTTTCCTTTAGGGAAAACGAGCTGCATTTAAGAAAAAAAACTGCTTTATTTAAAAAGCAGTCACAGACTTGGTGGTCTTCTGTCCCCAGCAGCCACCATCCCTGTGAGTGCGGTCATTCCCAATGGGGTTGCAAACTGTGACCTACCTCATGAATATTGATGAGGTAGGTCATTTGCAACCCCATTGGGAATCACAGTGTCGTTGACACTGTTGCACATTTGGTTTTGCGACTTACAAATGAGTCGCAAATTGCGAGTTGCAAAACATACGGTCGTGTGAAAGCAAGGGAAAACCAGTAAACTTTGAAAACTTCATGAACTGTGAAAAGTTTGAACTCTCCAAAACTTAACTTAGGGAAAAAAGGAACATTGCACACTCGTAATCCCCTGAACCCACACACAGGTACACACATTGCATTTTGGGAATTTCTGATCAAAGAGCACATTTTCTACAAAAGGAATTTTAAAGGTTGGTTACTGATACTAAGCAGTGTTGTTGTCAAAAGACTAAAGTGTAAGGGGAGGTAAGTTTCAAATAATTAATAGTTAAAACTTTTTTATGGGCTGAAAATAACAGGTCAAAATTGATGGAATATGGTGACACAATGTGTAATTCTAAGCCTCGCAGAGCTATCCCACATGTTAGCCATTAAAGAGAAGAGCTATCCATTAGAAGGCACACATTACAGGCTCAGTAAAGACCAAGCAGGCATATCCTCAAGATACACAGTCCTCAGTGATGTTAGCTTGTACGCAGCCTAGATGTCGCTCAGGTTACCAGATATAACAGAATTAGGCCTCACACAGACTATTCCTCTGCGGAAATCCAATCATTCAAAAGCAAGACACGATTATTAGTGTCTAAACTCTATATATTAAACCACACGGGTGCCTTAGGTTCATAGGAGTCAATCCTGTAAACCGCTCACCAGAAACAGTTATGAGTTAAAGCAACTAGAAAACGTGGATTTTGAAACTGTATGTTGCAGATTTTTGGCTAAATGGGGATCAGCTACATGATTTTTCGCATAAAGCTTGTTGATAAAAATTGTCAATTTTAGGACCACTGTTTAACTTTACGTGAGTCGATTGGCCGGCTTGTCAAGAAGTAATGATTACGATTTATGCAGCATTGAATTATTTTTGTGTTTTGAAGCTCAGTCCCCCATTTGTGTGTGCCGCGGATTTCTCTTTTTAAATTGTGTACACTATTGAGCACAGTGTATCAGTGCCCACCTTCTAACAAAGATGGCCTCTACCTCACACATTACTGAAACAACTTTAAACATTTCACTGAATAGTGTCCCTCCACATGATCATGTTATTGATTGACTGTGCGAAGAAGGCAAAGAAGTTGTCACTCAATTTCATTAAATGCTTTAAAACATTTCTGGAAAGACCAATCTTATTTCACTGGTTTCTGATTTTGTGCTTACTAAGAAAAGTAGAGAGGGGTTTAACGTGATATTTCTAGATAAAAATGAAGTGTGTTATTTCTCTCATAAATCTTGCATCCTTGAAAAAGCATTACAATAATCAATACCATGAAATGAAGCGCGTTAGCCATTGTTATTGATTGACCCTGTACTTACAACTTTAGTACATACAAATAACGAAGGACGCATGACCCAGTTTCTTTTAATTGGTTTTACTACTGTTTGTACTACTCTGTGTATTCCTGTCTGTGACATCTGATCTTGATTGGATCAGTACACCTTTACAATTTCCTATAATGGTACCAACATGTTTTGACCTTTTCCCAAGTACTTATTTGGAAAATCCTTTCTCAAAAAGTCTTGAGGCCTTCATCAGGGCAATAATCATAGTCAAAAATCCTACTGTCTGTCATGTTGTGTTATCATACATGCAACAAGGTAAGACTACCTTTTACCTGGTGCTCTAAGCATCTCCTGGGATCATGCATCAAAAAAGAAGAAATAACATTATTTCAAACTTTTCTAGCTGTTGTTGTATTAAATCAATTGCATTTGGCATGGAACCAAAAACACCATTGGTGATAACCTGGGTGACCACCCGGCACTCTACACACAGTGTACATATAGGTGAGCAACCTCTAATTCAAACCCATTTTTTTAAACTTGCGGGTGACATCACGTCAAACCATTCTTGCATGCAATTAATAAAAGCATCTTATCCTGCAATTGTCATGGATAAACCTCATCAGTCACTAGGGGATGGAGTCTCACTTATTGCCACACACTATGCGTCAGTATATACAAAGAAAAGTTACTTTCATGAACCATATTTTATATGTAGAGAATTAGTACTTAGTACAACAAAAAAGGGGCTTCTTGTCTAGTACGCTTCTCAAAGTCATCTATATTGTCTGATAAAAGATGTTTTTAAAGTCAAAGTATCCCTGTCAATTTTAATGGTAATACATATCAACCATTCCGTTTGTAAGTCGCTCTCATGTTAGAAAGACCCTTTCTGTCATATAA
Organism: Pleurodeles waltl; assembly: GCF_031143425.1. NCBI lineage: Eukaryota > Metazoa > Chordata > Amphibia > Caudata > Salamandridae > Pleurodeles > Pleurodeles waltl. The sequence continues at coordinate 960,774,960 of NC_090443.1, forward strand.
GGATGCACTATCACATGTTGAATTTATGAGGTGGCATCAACTTCTTGCAGCCAGTGAACTTATTCATTATTTTCAATCATTTTCTTATAACACACTCCATTTTTTTGGAGTACTAAGGCCCCATTGTGTGCTGTAGCACTTTTGCATTCATACTAAAACATGCATGTACCTCACCAAATGGTCTCTCATTCTCATATCACGGATGCTTGTACATCCATATCTTGCATCCAAATTTCGGAAATGTATGCACTCCACCAAATGATCACTCATAGTCATATCCAAGTTGTTTGTCTTGCCGTATCAAAATCACCCCTGTCATAGCCCCCGTGACTATGGTTAGCTCCAACCATTCCCCCACAATCATACTAGAGTCCCTTGAGACCCGCATCACACAAAAGCCATTCTTTTGCAGATAAGTGTCCCTTTTTCTAAGTATCAAGGGACACTTTTTTAAAACAAATCTCAAGGGGCGCGGTCGTCCCAGCAAAATGGATTGTCCCGCCCCATCTCTGGTTTACTTCCTCAAAGTGGGTCCTCCGCTGTTTGCAGCTACTTAGAACCCCTCCATAGTGCTGCTGCTGCTGTCCGTTCAATAAAAAGGTCGGAGCTTTTAACCCCCATCACTGCCAGGCCTAATCCCTCTCAGGTGCCAAGCCTTTTTTTGGCTATTTGGGGCAATTCGTGCTTAAGCCCTCATAACTTTGTCCACATAAGCTACACACGCCAAATTTGTCTCTTTTTTTTCCAACATCCCAGAGATTCTAGAGGTACCCAGGCTTTGTGGGTTCCCCCGAAGGAGACCAAGAAATTAGCCAAAATACAGTGAAAAATCTGTTTTATTAAAAACAAATGGGAAAAAAGGGCTGCAGAAGGCTTGTGTTTTTTCCCCCTGAAAATGGCAGCAACAAAGAGTTTGCGGTGTTAAAATCACCAGCTTCCGAGCTTTGAGGCAGACTTGAATCAGAAAACCCAATTTTTCAACACAATTTTGGCATTTTACTAGTACATACCCCATTTTTACTATTTTTTGTGCTTTCAGCCTCCTTCCAGTTAGTGACAGAAATGGGTTTGAAACCAATGCTGGATCCCAGAAAGCTAAACATTTCTGAAAAGTAGACAACATTCTGAATTCAGCAAGGGGTAATTTGTGTAGATCCTACAAGGTTTTCCTACAGAAAATTACAGCTGAAATAAAAAAATATTGAAATTTAGGCTAAAAAAACAGCCATTTTTCTCAACGTTTTACTCTAACTGTTTCCTGCAACGTCAGATTTTTTAAAGCAATATACCGTTACGTCTGCTGGACTCTTCTGGTTGCGGGGATATATAGGGCTTGTAGGTTCATCAAGAACCCTGGGTACCCAGAGCCAATAAATGAGCTGCACCTTGCAATGGGTTTTCATTCTATACCGGGCATACAGCAATTCATTTGCTGAAATATAAAGAGTGAAAAATAGGTATCATGAAAACCTTTGTATTTCCAAAATGGGCACAAGATAAGGTGTTGAGAAGCAATGGTTATTTGCACATCTCTGAATTCCGGGGTGCCCATACTAGCATGTGAATTACAGGGCATTTCTCAAATAGACGTCTTTTTTACACACTGTCTTACATTTGGAAGAAAAAAATGCAGAGAAATACAAGGTGCAATAACACTTGTTTTGCTATTCTGTGTTCCCCCAACTCTCCAGATAAAAATGGTACCTCACTTGCGTGGGTAGGCCTAACGCTCGCGACAGAAAACGCAACATGGACACATCACATTTTTACATTGAAATCTGACATGTTTTTTGCAAAGTACCTAGCTGTAGATTTTGGCCTCTAGCTTAGCCGGCACCTAGGGAAACCTACCAAACCTCAGCATTTTTGAAAACTAGACACCTAGGGGAATCCAAGATGGGTTGACTTGTGGGGCTCTCACCAGGTTCTGTTACCCAGAATCCTTTGCAAACCTCAATATTTGGTAAAAAAAACACTTTTTCCTCACATTTCAGTGACAGAAAGTTCTGGAATCTGAGAGGAGCCACAAATTCCCTTCCACCCAGCATTCCCCCAAGTCTCCCGATAAAAATGGTACCTCACTTGTGTTGGTAGGCCTAGTGCCCACGAAAGGAAATGCCACAAAACACTATGTGGACACATCAAAATTATGAAATACCAAACTACCTGTTTTTGCGGGGGAGGGGACCTGCTTTTTTGGTCCTGGACTCCGCAGCAATATAGGGAAACCTACCAAACCCAAACATTTCTGAAAACTTGACACCCGAGGGAATCCAGGGAGGTGTGACTTGCGTGGATCCCCCAATGTTTCCATACCCAGAATCGCCAGCAAACCTCAAAATTAGCTTTAAAAAATCACATTTTCCCACATTTCTGTGTGGGATCACCCCACTGGGACAAATTTCCTACCACCCAACGTTCCCCTCAGTCTCCTGGTAAAAATTAGACCTTACTTGTGCAGGTGGGCCAAGTGCCTGTGACAGGGAAGAGCCAAAAACATGTCAAAATTGAGGGGGAACCAAAGCGGGTCCAAAAGGGCTGTTTGAAAAAAAAAAATTTTTAGGCTGACAAGTGGGGCCGAATTTTTATTGGTATAGATGAGACAATGCAGATTCTGGAAGGTTCCATCACAAAAATGTGTGATTTCCAGCAAAGCTGGAGGTTTGCAGGGCATTGTGGGTAAGAAAATGGTGCGGGTGCATGTGAAGCACACCACCCTGGACTCACCCAGATGTTTAGTTTTCAGATGTGTCTAGATCTTGTGGATTTTTCTACATGGCAGCGTCCCAAAGTCCAAAAAGTGCAGCCCTCACCATTCCAAGTGGGACGATTTTGAGCAAGCTCTCATGGCCCAAATGTAAAAACAAAACCCCAAATAATCAAATGTCCTCTTGCTTGCCGTGGGATAAGATGTTTTAGTATGCGGGAGAGAGCTGAAAGACTGTTACCCCCTTCAGTTGGGGTGGGGGCATAAGCATGTCCATACTGGTTGGCAGCCACCACCACACTATTTTTTTTTTTTTTTAATTCCCTGGCATCTAGTAGACTTTCTGCCCCCCCGGTGTGGATCGGGGGTAACTGCCCCATCTGCCCACTGGCGGGCAGAAAAACATTGGCCCCATTTATTTGGGATGAGGGTATGGCCATACCACCACCCTCTTATTTTGCAAAAAAAAATCTTCCCTGGTCTCTGGTGGGCTTTCTGTCCCCTTGGGGGCAGATGGGCTTTCCAAAAATAGGCCGACCTGCCCCAAGAAGGGCAGATATGGCCAATAGTAATGTGCCCCCATGGGGAGCGACCCTTGCCCAAGGGGCTGCTCCCCCAAACAAAACACACACATACAGACACACACCAATCCCTGGTGCCTAAGTGGTTTCTGTCCCCCCTGGGGGCTGTTCGGCCTAATAGAAATAGGCAAAAATGGCATAAAAACCATTATGTCTGTGGTGGGGAAGTGGTTAACCAGTGGCCCCCTACATGTTTCTGTTGTGTTCCCAACAGGATGCCCATCGCTCTACTGGACGTCATCAGGGGGTGTCTTGGTGAGAATCATGGGAGTTGAAGTCCCTTGTCTCACCACAAAAGGTACTGCAGCGACTTTTCATTTGCGATCAAGACATAATTGTGGTAAACATTTGTATTTGCGGGTCTGCCATTTCATAGTGACGTATAATAGCAGATTTCTTCAAAAAATTATATTTTGGCAACTTCCATCATGTTGTGTTTTTCTGTCTACTCCTACTACCGACTTCAAGTCACTCCATTTATTTACTGATTCATCTCGGATTGGCAAACAATTTTTAAAAAACGTCATTTTTCAAGCATGCATGTGCAGTAGACCACGTGCGTCCACATCATTGCGCCTTTTTTTTACTTGTTTGTCATGTGTTACAGCATCCTGCTCATGTTACACAGCATGGCTGAAAAGCATTGGCTAAGCCAGTACATTCCAAAGGCAAGTCTTATTGGATTTGCTGATGGTTGTTTTCCTTTCTTTTCAACAGCACTGCCAATAGACATGTATCACCCACTCCATCAACACTGTAGCGATGTCAAAACTTGCCCCTAGTGGCCTTACCTGTCAATACCTCCACGCACATAAATAATGTATATGTTCAGTGCTTCCAGTTCATTCATCATCTTTTGTTTTACAGTCCAGCTCCTATCTGCCAACTCGATTACACACCCTGCAGCATCCATGCACCATATCCAACTTCTATCGATATCCTCTGCCACGTCACTGTCCCGGTTCTATTAACAACCACACACTGAAACACAACATGCAGAGCATCTGCCCCTCTAGACATCTCCAGCTGCATCAATGCAGCAAGTGCATGTACATTCACCACATTATCAGTGGTCAGAGCATCATCAATGCCTCCAGTCCCATCAGTATCTCTGAATCCGGAGATGATATCAGCCCCATCAAAACCTAAAGCCATGGTAGTGCGAATATACTTCGAAAGTAATTAGCCCCAGCTAGGCTACAGCCCATGAATCACAGAAGTAGCATTATTGAGGGAAGGGGTACTGCATGTACAGAATAGCCTCCTAGAAGATGCAGACAAGCAGTGGTGCTGCAACCAGTCCTAGACTCAGTGCTTTAAAAGGGCCGGTACTGTCCGGTACGGAGTATCGGCACTTATTTATTTTGAGAGGGGGAGTACCTCCACTTCTCAAGAAAAACGTGATACTTTTAATTGGAGAGTACCGGCACGTCTCAGAATTAAGCAGGTACTTTTATTTTTCCATTTCAAGCACTGGACTCCACCATCTCAGACGCGCATCTGCTTCCTACCTAGAGGCCTGACATCAATCCCAGTTTACCGAACGAACACAACCTTGTGATCTTGCGCCAATCACTATCTCCTTGTGCTCAGTGCTTTAAATGGAAAAATAGAAGTGCAGGTACTCTGTAATAGAGTACCTGCTTGTTTCTGAGAAGTGCCGGTACTCTCCAATTAAAAGTATTACGTTTTTCTTGAGATATGCCGGTACTCTCCCTCTCAAAATAAAAAATTGCCGGTACTCAGTACCGGAGAGTACCGGCCCATTTAAAGCACTGCTTGTGCTCCATTTCTCCTATCTTCTAAAACTGGGAACTCTTAGAAATTAAGTTAGGAAAGAAATAAAAAAACAAAATAGTTTGTGGATCCTAGATATATAAATGTAAAACGCTTGATTAGAAAGGTCACTTTTGTGTGCCATCACGGTCCTTTCACTCTGTTCCTAAAACACTTGAAATCTCTCAGGTAGAATCCTCCAAGGGGTCAGAAATGGGGATGTGTAAAGATGTTCTGCTGAGAACCTTTAGGAAAATCTTTGCAAAAGTTAGCAACTTTTTTGCTGTGCCACATAAACATGAAAGTTAAGCATACATGGGATGGATCCGCTAATCATTGGAATCTGGGTTTGTTACATATACAAATACCAGGTGATTCCGTCATGACAGAATCACCTGGTATTTGTAAGCATAATCAAGATAATCACAAACTTTTCAAGAGCTTATGTTGCACACATCATTTTGTATGATTCAGGTTCCCATTCCAAGCTCACTCTACACCCTGCCTGAGATTTCTGGGCTCATATTTCCCCCATGAGTGAACAAGGGACTGCCAGTTAAACTCTGGGAATGGATAATTTCCTGCTAAACTTGGAATTTCTTGGTATTTTTAGATACATTTTACCTGATTTGAGGGAGTCCAGCACTAATACTTACCAGCAGTTCAGAGCAGGTTGTATATGTCTGTGGGGAGACTTGTCTGGGTTGAGGGGGGAGTTGCGCAGCAGATGGGGAGGGTGTCTGTGTGCTCCCCATGTGACTCTTGAAGGGGTAAGTGGGGTCCAGGTTGCACCTCCGCCCACAGCCAGTGCACTCTTCACCCCTAATTTAACCAAGTGCGAATCTGCACCTAGTTAAACAGGCTGTGGTCAAGGACCTCATTTAAGGGTCAACCAGGGGTCTCAGCTGCGACCCCTGGCTTGACCATTGTGACCCTTGGCACTGTCTTTTCTAACCCCTGGCCTCAGAGGTGGCAAAATCACTGTCACTAACACAGGCGGCTCCGCACTCAGTGTTTTCAGCACGTTTTCTTTAAAATAATATTGAATAATACTTTATTATTCACTTTTAATGTAAAAAATGGAGCAGACTTAGCTGGAACAGGACCTTTGGCAGCAGCTGTGGTTAGTAAAAATGATTTTAAACGTATGTTGTGCGCATGCTTGAGCGTGAGTGGGTGTTTTGTATGAGTGTGCATGTGTGTGAGCATGTGTGTGTGTAAGCATGTATGTGTGAGTGAAAGTGAGTGAGAGTCAGTGAGTATGATTGTGTGATATTGTTCCTTTGCACTTTTTGCAGCCATACGCCAACACCCATGCGCTATAGTGCAATGGTGACCGTTCTTTGAATCAAAGGTTTTGTACTTGAAGGGTTACATCCAAGTAGAAAAATTATGCCTTAAGGTGCTTCCAGCTTTGTGTGTGTGTGTGTGTGTGTGCAAGATTTCTTCTTGGTATGCCTACTTCAACGAGCCGTGACATTTCTGTGCAAATTCCACTCTAGCAGTGTTTGCAGTTTGGGATTTGTGACAAAGGCCATTTTTGGTCGCATGGAAACCCCCATGTGGCATCCATGGAATGCCAGCTTGACGCAAAATAACCTAAAGCAATGCATAGCACAATTTTGATTTACTTTGGAATACTATTCAACGCAAACCAGGTGGATAGTAACTTTGCACCAGGTTTGCGTCACAAAAGTGACAAAAACATAGTGCAAAGCATTACTAAACATGGGCCTGAATTTCAGTAATTATGGGTCAGATTAAGAGCGAATGAAAGTGAGTGAGTGACAATGAATGAGAATGGGTGTAAGAAAGTGTGAGCGTGATGTTAGGGTCATACGACGGGCCTTCCTGGAAAAAATCTAGGTCAAGAGTCATATAATGCAAAAACAACAAGTGATGGACGGAATGCTGAACATTGTCAAACATTCACCCCCAGTACAGTGATCTGGGCCTAAATCCATCGTTTTTTTGCTGCCCATGCCATTCCAGTTTGGACCCAGCCATATGCAAATCAGTCTTGACCCTGTTCCCCATGGGAACAGTCCAGCCCGAACTGCTAGGCCAGGTCTTCCCTGGACTGGAAACAAGCATCCTGGGACCGGTTTCGGGGTTTCACCCCTCATCAGCCAGGCTAGCTTGAATCCAGTGGCATGGGAAGCACGGGACCCACGTCTGGGCATACCCTTCCCACTTAGGGCGACAAAGCAAAAACAACAAGTGATGGACGGAATGCTGAACATTGTCAAACATTCACCCCCAGTACAGTGATCTGGGCCTAAATCCATCGTTTTTTTGCTGCCCATGCCATTCCAGTTTGGACCCAGCCATATGCAAATCAGTCTTGACCCTGTTCCTCATCAAATCAAATCAAATCATTAACATTTATAAAGCGCGCTACTCACCCGTGCGGGTCTCAAGGCGCTAGGGGGGAAAGGGGGGGTTATCGCTGCTCGAACAGCCAAGTCTTTAGGAGTCTCCGGAAAGCGGAGTGGTCCTGGGTGGTCCTGAGGCTGGTGGGGAGGGAGTTCCAGGTCTTGGCCGCCAGGAAGGAGAAAGATCTCCCACCCGCCGTGGAGCGGCGGGTGCGAGGGACGGCAGCAAGTGCGAGGCCAGCGGAGCGGAGGGGGCGGGTGGGGACGTAGAAGCTGAGGCGTCTGTTGAGGTATTCCGGTCCCTTGTTGTGGAGGGCTTTGTGTGCGTGGGTGAGAAGACGGAAGGTGATCCTTTTGCTGACTGGGAGCCAATGCAGGTGTCTCAGGTGTGCGGAGATGTGGCTGTTGCGGGGTACGTCGAGGATGAGGCGGGCCGAGGCGTTTTGGATGCGTTGCAGGCGGTTTTGGAGTTTGGCGGTGGTCCCGGCGTAGAGGGTGTTGCCGTAGTCCAGGCGACTCGTGACAAGGGCGTGGGTCACGGTTTTTCTGGTGTCGGCGGGGATCCAGCGGAAGATCTTGCGGAGCATGCGGAGAGTGAGGAAGCAGGCGGAGGACACGGCGTTGACTTGCTTGGTCATGGTGAGAAGAGGGTCCAAGATGAAGCCGAGGTTGCGGGCGTGGTCTGCGGGGGTCGGTGCGGTGCCGAGGGCCGTGGGCCACCAGGAGTCGTCCCAGGCGGACGGGGTGTTGCCGAGGATGAGGACTTCCGTTTTTTCAGAGTTCAGCTTTAGGCGGCTGAGCCTCATCCAATCTGCGACGTCCTTCATACCCTCTTGTAGGTTGGTCTTGGCGCTGGCGGGGTCCTTGGTGAGGGAGAGTACAAGTTGGGTGTCGTCGGCGTAGGAGGTGATGATGATGTCGTGCTTGCGTACGATGTCGGCGAGGGGGCTCATGTAGACATTGAAGAGTGTCGGGCTGAGCGATGAGCCTTGAGGTACGCCGCAGATGATCTTGGTGGGTTCTGAGCGAAACGGAGGGAGGTAAACTCTTTGGGAGCGGTTAGCGAGGAAGGAGGCGATCCAGTCCAGGGCCTGGCCTTGGATCCCGGTGGAGCGTAGGCGGGTGATTAGGGTGCGGTGACAGACGGTGTCAAAGGCAGCCGAGAGGTCGAGGAGAATGAGGGCGACTGTTTCACCGTTGTCCATCAGGGTTCTGATGTCGTCTGTGACTGAGATGAGGGCGGTTTCCGTGCTGTGGTTGGTTCGGAATCCGGTTTGTGAAGGGTCGAGCAGGTTGTTGTCTTCCAGGAAGGTGGTCAGCTGTTTGTTGACGGTCTTTTCTATTACCTTGGCTGGGAAAGGTAGAAGAGAGATGGGGCGGAAGTTTTTCAGGTCGCTTGGGTCAGCCGTAGGTTTCTTTAGTAGGGCGTTGACTTCAGCGTGCTTCCAGCATTCGGGGAAGGTAGCAGAAGAAAAAGAAGAGTTGATGACGGTCTGGAGGTGCGGGGCGATGATGTCGTCGGCTTTGTTAAAGATGAAGTGCGGGCAGGGGTCCGAAGGGGCGCCGGAGTGGATAGAGTTCATGATGGATTTGGTTTCTTCCGTGTTGATGTGGGTCCAGTTGTTGAGGGTGATGTCCGGGGAAGCGGGTTCAGTGGTGTATGGTTGGGTCTGGTGTCCGAAGCTGTCGTGGAGGTCGCTGATCTTGCGATGGAAGAAAGTGGCGAGGGATTCGCACAAATCCTGTGAGGGCGTGACGGCGTTGGCGCTGGCGCTGGGGTTGGAGAACTCTTTGACGATGCTGAAGAGTTCTCTGCTGTTGTGGCTGTTTTTGTCTAGTCTGTCGGTGAAAAAGTTCCTTTTGGCAGTGCGGATCAGGTGGTGGTGTTCGCGTGTAGCGTTCTTGAGGGCGGTCATGTTGTCAGCGGTGTGGTCCTTGCGCCAGGCCTTCTCAAGGGCACGACAAGTTTTCTTTGATTCTTTGAGGGTGTCAGAGAACCAGAGAGGTTTTTTGGTGTTGGTCTGTCGATGCGTGCGTTTGAGGGGAGCAAGGTTGTCAGCGCAGTTGGAGATCCAGTTTGTGAGGACTCATGGGAACAGTCCAGCCCGAACTGCTAGGCCAGGTCTTCCCTGGACTGGAAACAAGCATCCTGGGACCGGTTTCGGGGTTTCACCCCTCATCAGCCAGGCTAGCTTGAATCCAGTGGCATGGGAAGCACGGGACCCACGTCTGGGCATACCCTTCCCACTTAGGGCGACAAAGAGTCATATAATGCCACTTCCTGGGATGCCATTATTGTCCAAGGGTATGATGATGTCATCTCAGCTGCCCCTGGCTTTTTGGTGACACCCATGGGTCAGGTGTTTCTGAAACCAGAACTTTGAGTCTGGAAATACCAGACCGCTCCTAATCAACAAAGCGACGACCCCCATACCCTGGCGATGGAGCTCCACTCCCCTCATAATGGGTCCCTAAATGATTCAGCATAAACAGACTACAGAAAATGATAAGTGGGGGTTCTTCCGCTCATTGCAATTGCTCACAGAAAAACTCTGCAAAAGATGAGCTTGCAAAGAAAATTCTCCATACTTATGCCACCATGCTCTACAAAAGATAAACTTCCTCAGATGGGTTCAAGTTAAAAGAAGATGTTCTGGTTATGAGTTGAAAATGATATAACAATTTGAAACAGAACAAAACTTTGCTTAGAGGAAGGGGAGGCTAAACTGGAACCTTCATGAAGGGCGAAAAGTGTGAAATTCGCTAGCCCAAAAAATAAATAAATAAAACCTTTGCACACCCCTTGTCAGCATTTTAGATTTGTTTCCAGTTGTTACAAACATACCAGTGTCCAAAAATCCACAAGTTGCAAGTGGAGCGGAATGAAACCATTCTGAATTCCAGCCAGGGGACGGGACGTGGATGGCGGAAACCCGATCTTCAGACACCTTCACACCCGTCACTAGAAGATGTGCTTCCTGTATCTGGTAGCGCGAGCCCTTTGTACAGCACTGTGGTGCCCCCTAGAGGCCAAACGTATTAAACACATTCAGCTGACTACAAGGCAGAATGACGTTGACGGAGTCACATCAGCAAAGAACGAGGAAAATCGGGGGAAAAAAAGATCCACCATGACGTCCAGAAAAATTAAACGGTCACCCTAAAAATCTACTAATTGCACAACCTGATATGACGGGTTCACGTTAAAGGGATTCAGGAAGAAGCTCCGATGGTGAAACATTTATCTCATTACAACTTTAGGTTTAAGTTTTTCTTGAGCTCCTTGAAGAAATAATAGCAGCGACATATAACATAGTGAGAAATGTCTCAAAGCCTAGCTTCGAAGCACTGTAAACAACAGCTATTATCACCCCTATTCAACATTAATTATCCTGCTCGCCAAGAAATAATGAAACGCAACGTGGACCTGCTGGGATTAAAACTTGCAATTCGTGAACAGACCACAGCAGCTGGCAGTTCACCCACTGAGCTACCACAGCTGTTTCTTGTAGGCACTGCAGGGGTCGCGTAGGCCACCGTTCAGCTGTGGGGGTCACTGATCCCTACAGAGCATAACTAGAGGTACCGACCCACTTGGCAGGTCACCGAGCAAAGCTAAACTGATGTCACTCCCTCTGTCTTCCATCCTCTTTGCCTCACTCGTCTCCCACAGTCTCTCTGACACTGTGCTCTGCTGGTTCGCGCTTTACTATGCAGCAGACCTGTCACACAATACCAAGGACAGTATCACACAAACGGCGCATTTTCCTTTGTTGCGCCGGGCGCACCTTTTAAAGCCACTCCGGGTTTCAGTGTGCAGGAGGCAACCCTCCTGCACTTTTAAGGGGGATTAGAGATTCCCTTGCAGGAGGGTGCATTGAGTGGCTGCACCCGCCTGCAAGGGGATGTCTGGGGGGGTGGGGGGTCATTGAGACCGCCACTTCCCCCTCCAGAGGGCTACCATCAGGGTGCGCACTGACAGTGCACCACCTTCTAGGTGGCCCACTGCCAGGGCATCTCCTGACAGCTTTGGATTCCACCATTTTCATGAGGCCACATGCAAATGAGGGAGCACCCTCTGGCGATAGGGCTGGCGCTCTATCTGCTCCAGCGCTATCGGTGTTACAGAAGGGGCCGCCAAGTGTCTGCGGTCACTTCTGTAATATCAAAGTGCCCCAGGGGCACGCAAAGCAGGCGCACATGTCCATTGAGCCCCCGGGGCAGTTCTCTATTATGCCCCAAATAACAAATGGGATAACATCACACTCATATTGAAAGGCACATCTCCCATGGAAGATCCCATGTCACCTACCCACAGAGCCCAACTACCACACTCCACACCATCCAATACAAAACCATATCTCTGGTCACTGCTTCACACCAAACCGTGGCCACACCGCACATCAAACATCTGCTCATGCCCATGTGACAAAAGACAGGCTAAGTCTTTTGAAGGGTGTACTGCGTGCCACCCACTGCAAAATTTACAGCTCATTACACTAGACTGCATCAGTCCATATAACAACATATCACATACAGCACAAAACACTGAACAGGCCACCCCACAAGAAACTCTGCTTCACACTGCTCCCAGCAAAGCTAGGCATTAAAATATCACATAACGCTTTCACCACAAGACAACACTCTCCACGGTGCACTACATCCTCAAACCATTCACTCAACCCAAATCCATATCTCCTCACACTACGTTATACATGATAAAGTCAAACCAGACCAGATGAAAGCATCCTACACCGTGCTCTTCGTCCTAAACTTAAGCCACCACATCACACTTCAAACAATGAGACCACCATACCATTCCTTCCATCTCACTGCGGTATGTTGCCGTAGAACCCTCAGTGCGACAGGCATTCCCACACATGGATCCCATGCTCCCTGTGCGACATGACTAAAGCTATACCTCACTTAGAAGACCGAAGACAAACTGTTGCTTGTGTTCCCCTCAAGCGGGGACCTGGCCTGGCAGTTCGGGCTGGAATATTCTTCTTGAAGCAAGCCCAAGACTGATTTGCATGTGGAAAGTCGGAAAACAGTGACTTGGAGCGTGGTCCCAAGTGATCGCCACTGTCTGAGAATAATTCAAGTAATCCTTCCATCCTCTTCTTGTGTGTTGCAGTAGACCACCAAATCATGAAATATATATCACTAACTCACACCACTCATGAGAACCACTCCCCAACACTATATATCAAACACACAGCGCACTAACCTTACCTGCCCTACCAGTTCTAGGTGAGCCTATATCTATTTGGAGAAGATATATTGATGCCATTTCACCAAAATGGGTGAGGTGCAGGAGTCACATCACACATCACTAATGGCTTCACAGGGTTATTTAAGACATCACAGAGAATGAGATCCTACTAAGAAGGTTCAACAAATAAATAGAGGTGTTCAACACAGCCTTAGACTGGGTACAACCTCCCCCCTCAAACATACCACCAAAGGTAGCATCTGAGGACCCCCTCAAGCGTCCACCATCTAACCCATACTGTTCAACATGTGCATGCACATGTTGCCACGCATACTTAGGAGTCCATCAAATTAGGCACATGACCCTTCAGGACAGTAAATCGGTGAACCAGGCACACATCACTGAATGCGTCGTCCGCACATAAAACTAAATGAAAACAATACAAAGCTGCTAGAAACGTGAAGTGCAAACCAAGACCAGCTTCCTTTCTTCTCGTCCACGTGACAGGCGACATTCTCAGCCTCTTGAAAGGGTCTGAGACACTTTTGTTACACGTTTTCCCTAAAGGGAAAATATTTTCTCTGTCGAAACGCCCTTTCTGCCAGATCCCCATTAAAGGTGCTCCTTTCCCTTTCTCACACAGAAAGTGTATGTACTTTTGTGGTTTACAGAAGTTTTATGCTAGTTTTCCGCATGCGAAAAAGCCTCTAGAGTGGTAGTTAATGATGTTTATAACCACAAACCTAGGAGATCGTTGGTGTGACTTCAGTTGTAATCCCGCCCTCCCCTACTGCCTCCCTTCCCACTTCTAATTTACACTTAGCGCTATGGTCCGCCTTGGTTCCGCCATGTGCAGCCACACATATCCAAACATCCAAATTCTGTGAATCAGGATCGAAACAGTTTCATTTGTAATGGTCTTTTCAAGCACTCGGGTGTCACTAGAAAGTGCCCAAATATTGAGAATCGGAGCCTGTGTCAGATCAGTTATCACTGCTTACTGGCACCTACATCACACCGGGAGGTGTGGCCATGTTGTTGGTGCAAATGGAAAGTTAGGAGCCTGTTTGAAAAGAGTTAAGCAGCTGATAGAAGGAAGTTTGTGAGTTATGCACAGCGACAACTCCAGGCTCAGACCATCTTCCACGCCCAAGGTATGCAGCGGTTACCTATGACCCACAGACCTTGGAGGAATGTTTCTGTTATACACACCCACACCCAGAGGAGGCATAGGTAGGATGTCACTGGGGCACCTTGTCAGTCCCAGGTCTTCCTTTTACAATGCATTGTTATGAGAAGCGGTAAATTAATTGGTTAAACTGAACCTAACAAATACCACAACTCCCAGAATGCATCGACTTGTAATCATTACTGTGTTTTAGGATCGTTCTGATCGAAATAAAGAGAAATACTTAGACAAGTAATAATAAAAGGAGGACAATAAAATGTAACAGTGACATGAGATTTGTCACATAATTAGAAGCCCAGTTCGAGGCATTTTCGTATTCTCAACACAGCCCCGAGATAGCAAGAGTATGAATAACGCCGCAATGGATAGCATAACATTATTAAAATCATTAATGCCGGGTGAGTTTCGAAACAAGCGATCCTTTAAAACTGGAAGTAAATATTTCCTTCTGGGCATTCTCCAGAAAATGGCAAAATAATTTAACGTGTGGCATAATAGCAGAGACGCTGCTGCACAGACATAAAGGCAAGCGCCTTTTGTGAGTGTAACATTCTGGGAAAGTATATTTTCCGATGACGAGCCCCAATCTAAATTTAGTCAGAATTGCTCATTCGTTGTGAGAATACACCCACCCAAAACATATTGCATACCACTTGCAACTCGTAATAGCCTTTACCATGAATTTTACACGTTCCGAGTCCCTTTTCCAAACGTTCATACCTAAACAGATTGCCCGGAAGCAGCTTTACACCCCTAAATGTGTGACTGGGGACACACGGTTCCCACAGCTGCCTGTTTCCTTAAAGGAGACAATGATGCCCATACGCCAAAGATGTTCTGCACATCATTCAAGGCAAACACGTCCACAGAACAAACATTCACAAGACCCGCAGGTCTGGCATGGATTTTAAATCCCAACTGAATTTATCTGCACATTTCGACAGCCTTAACTTGAGAATATAACCCTAATTTCCACTACAGATAACGAAATAATATGGTCTGAAATTTAACTTCTTGTTTTAAATAACCATTACAAATTTCTGTTTGAAAAGAGGTATATTTTTCATGTGCGCAGAATAAAGGGAACAGATACTATAAGGAAATGATATGTTACACAATGTAATTTAGGAATGAGATGCGGCCTACCGGCCAGAGCTGCTCATTTTGAAACCAGGGAACCTCGGTTCAGTTTCCACCTTCAGTACCTGAATCGACCTCCTGTGATTAGGGTAATTCACTTCACCTCCCTGTGCCTAAAAAAATTAAACGTATTTGTGTAATCCCTATTTTATATACAACAACTTGCATTGTGTCCCAACACCTGTGCTTTGTTGCTCCCTAGCTGGGTTTGCAGTATACGCGTATATACCTCCTATAACAAACACGCGATGAGCTACACAACATTTATTAAAGTAATCTCAGCCCGCACTAGGTTTGTGCTACATAAATATAAAGATGTAACCATATGGAATGGGTAATGCTACAACCGATCAATGTCTTTTCAGCCCTTCCTAAATTCACCCTGTGTACATATGAAACCATACCTACCCTAACAAATATACCATGGGTAATACAAGAACATAGTCATGTCAGCCCTCGTAAGGGTCACGCTATGTACATATAAAGGCATTTCTACAATAACACGCAATGAGCAACACAATATCTGACAAAGTCATTTTAAGGTTCTAACAATGTTTACAAACCATTCAGCCTTTAACCTTGTGATTTGTAGTCATATACCAAGAACCTCTTAATGGCATTATTGGGCCACAAAAGATTAAACGCTATTTTAAAGTTTGTTGCTCTGTTGTGTTGAGTAATTTAGTTTTCTAGTAACTTCTGCCCAGACCGAACTATCTGCATGCAATATGTGCACTGGTGTGTTTGATCCCGTAATGTTTTGGTCATGTTGGTCAAGGCGGGGAAACTTAAAGGAAGGTCCCAAAAGTTGTATTGTCCATTCAGAACTCGATAAGAGTTTCAGTTCCCCCGCCACAGCAGAAACTGCTGCAAAGAAGTGTACCCAACCTGGAAAACACAGGCTGTTTACTACCTGTTTTAATCTGAATTTGTTTGGTAGTTCTCCTGTAAACTCAAAAACAAGCTATAGCGATACCTTGGCAGATGTGTTTGTTAAATAGTTTCCAGTTGAAAGCTGAAGCTGAACCCACACACTGCTTGGTTGAGACATTTAATTCATTTTATATGTGTACACAAGCTTACCTGGTTAAGGACCTGAGCCTCTTTGAGAAAAAACAGATATAGTCACATTGGGCAAAGATGATCACATCTAGTCCCAGGGATGTCGAAAACAATCCTGCAGGATGGAAAAATTGACGTTTTCTAGAATAAAAGTATAGGTCAAGTAAGCTCCTTGCTGGGTTGTGGACCAGTGGTATGCATAGAAGCTGCCTCAGTTAATGACCATTGTTGATAATGTCTCATTTGGTTAAGGAATATTGGGCACAAAGCTTTCAAGGGTAAGTAACACCGGAAGACGAGAAATTGGTCACCGTGCATGGCCAAAGGTGAAGGCCACAGAATCCACCAAGAGCCACTGGTTACAGCCGCTGGCAGTGATCAGTGGACTTTGGGCCAAAGCAGAGAGGGCACAGTGCACGTTCAATGCTTGAGGCCATTGCATGCCGCCAGTGCCATTGGCAGTGATCAGGTGTACATGGAGTGGGATCAGGGCACTGTCAAAGACTATGCTTTCTGCCACTACATTCTGGCCACAGCCCAAGACCATATCCAGGATGTTCTAGGGCAAGCAGGCCTGGACTCGGGGCATGGCTAAAGGCCACCCCCTGTGGCTATTACCAGTTAGTTAGGTCGCTGCCCAGCAGATACTGTATAGACAGCAGCCAAAGGCCAATCCCTGTGCCCAATTAACAGAGCCATCTTTTGTGAAACCTATATACATTCTGGAGCCAATCCCCATCTCTCTCCTCCTCTTCCCCCAAAGTCCTCCACAGCCCGCCAACTGGCCCCTTCTGCACCTAATGTGATGTGTTCTGGAGCCCAGGGTCGCTGGGCCGGTTTTTACTGTTGAATTCCCTAATACTCAAACAAACATTGCCTGCTGCAAGCTCAAATCAGTGCAGACTTTCATACCTTGAAAAGCATTCATACAGGGAGTGCAGAATTATTAGGCAAGTTGTATTTTTGAGGATTAATTTTATTATTGAACAACAACCATGTTCTCAATGAACCCAAAAAACTCATTAATATCAAAGCTGAATATTTTTGGAAGTAGTTTTTAGTTTGTTTTTAGTTTTAGCTATGTTAGGGGGATATCTGTGTGTGCAGGTGACTATTACTGTGCATAATTATTAGGCAACTTAACAAAAAACAAATATATACCCATTTCAATTATTTATTATTACCAGTGAAACCAATATAACATCTCAACATTCACAAATATACATTTCTGACATTCAAAAACAAAACAAAAACAAATCAGTGACCAATATAGCCACCTTTCTTTGCAAGGACACTCAAAAGCCTGCCATCCATAGATTCTGTCAGTGTTTTGATCTGTTCACCATCAACATTGCGTGCAGCAGCAACCACAGCCTCCCAGACACTGTTCAGAGAGGTGTACTGTTTTCCCTCCTTGTAAATCTCACATTTGATGATGGACCACAGGTTCTCAATGGGGTTCAGATCAGGTGAACAAGGAGGCCATGTCATTAGATTTCCTTCTTTTATACCCTTTCTTGCCAGCCACGCTGTGGAGTACTTGGACGCGTGTGATGGAGCATTGCCCTGCATGAAAATCATGTTTTTCTTGAAGGATGCAGGCTTCTTCCTGTACCACTGCTTGAAGAAGGTGTCTTCCAGGAACTGGCAGTAGGACTGGGAGTTGAGCTTGACTCCATCCTCAACCCGAAAAGGCCCCACAAGCTCATCTTTGATAATACCAGCCCAAACCAGTACTCCACCTCCACCTTGCTGGCGTCTGAGTCGGACTGGAGCTCTCTGCCCTTTACCAATCCAGCCATGGGCCCATCCATCTGGCCCATCAAGACTCACTCTCATTTCATCAGTCCATAAAACCTTAGAAAAATCAGTCTTGAGATATTTCTTGGCCCAGTCTTGACGTTTCAGCTTGTGTGTCTTGTTCAGTGGTGGTCGTCTTTCAGCCTTTCTTACCTTGGCCATGTCTCTGAGTATTGCACACCTTGTGCTTTTGGGCACTCCAGTGATGTTGCAGCTCTGAAATATGGCCAAACTGGTGGCAAGTGGCATCGTGGCAGCTGCACCCTTGACTTTTCTCAGTTCATGGGCAGTTATTTTGCGCCTTGGTTTTTCCACACGCTTCTTGCGACCCTGTTGACTATTTTGAATGAAACGCTTGATTGTTCGATGATCACGCTTCAGAAGCTTTGCAATTTTAAGAGTGCTGCATCCCTCTGCAAGATATCTCACTATTTTTTACTTTTCTGAGCCTGTCAAGTCCTTCTTTTGACCCATTTTGCCAAAGGAAAGGAAGTTGCCTAATAATTATGCACACCTGATATAGGGTGTTGATGTCATTAGACCACACCCCTTCTCATTACAGAGATGCACATCACCTAATATGCTTAATTGGTAGTAGGCTTTCGAGCCTATACAGCTTGGAGTAAGACAACATGCATAAAGAGGATGATGTGGTCAAAATACTCACTTGCCTAATAATTCTGCACTCCCTGTATGTCTATACAAGTTCAAAACTGCCCCAATTTGCAGACATGCTCTGTCTTTTTTTTGTTATGAAATCCACCAGGGAGGGGGCAGTTTTATGTTGGTGGGCGAGCCTAGTTTTTTTGCCTCAGTCTGACCCCGCTGGAGCCCACCTACACCAAACCTTACTGCCTCCATTACCCATCATACCCAGCTACACCCATCTCTTACTCCCTACGATGTCCTAGTCAATGGCCCCCCTGTACTGCAGCGGCCCCCTGATTTGTGGGCAGGATCATACTATGCAGGTCCACAGATAAACACACACATCATTGGCCGAAGCGGGTGGGATCTGAGCGTTACAATGTGCCCAAACTTTAGTTTAAGCAAAATATTTCCCATGATTATTGTCGAAAAATATCCGCTCAGTGGCATTTAACTGCAAAAGTTGAAATGGTGAAGAGTAAAGCAGGGAGTCCCCTGTGTTGAAACACTGAGGAAGGGTCAGACAGCTAAACAAGCCTTCTTACCAGGGTGCTTGCTTACCTGAAGGAAATGTAAATGTAAATGTGCAATCTTAAAATGTAAAGGTTACTTGGAAGACGAAATTGGCTTCAATTGATGGAATAATCTGAAACTTCCTGATGACACAGATTTATTCTTTTTAAGTTGTACTGCAAGGGATTTACCTGCTGACCTGTGAAGTGAGTGGTTTGAAAGGACAGTTATAGAAAACATTGCACTGCGTACAGTCTGGTTATCACTAAAATCAATTTTTTGGAAGCACTTTTTTATCTTAAACCTTTTTGCGCATTTTGTAGCAGCCTACCTCAATGGTTCTTAACCTGTGGACCCGGGTCCCCAAGGGGGGCGCAAAGCCTTTTCAGGGGGAACGTGACTGCTTAAAAAAAATATATATATATTAACAGATCAATAAAGTGTATATAGAAAAAATAAGCAAAATATACAATTGAACAAATGTGAAGGAATTTGAAATTGGAGGCAAAAAATTAAGTTAGTATCTCCAGATTGATTCATGGGAGCCGTGCACATGCATCACCCAGAATATAGTTGGGGCAATGAGTGGTATAAATTGAATATAGAAATGTTCCAACCTTCCTATTACAATTAACATTTAGTTTTTTAAATATTGTTTGGGACTTTAATGAAATATTTAATGATTTATGTATTTAATGAATGCTTGTTTCAAGTTTTTTGTGCATTGTTTTATGGTCCAAATCACTGAAAAGGCCTGGATCCCCCCTTCCATTAGTGACTCATTGGGGGTCACTGTATTCCAATAATGAATCAGTGGGGGGCCAAGGCTTCCAGTAATGATGAAGTTGGGGTCCTCAGACATCAAAAGGATAAGACCCACTGGCCTATTTTATACTGTGTGTAATGCATGTTTAAAATAATGACGCATATTTACAGTACTTTCCGTCACAGACTGGGACCTCGTAGCACTAAACATACACAAGTCAATATGTTTCACTGCACCAACCAGGAGTCAGTTCTGTGGATCTCGGGTTACAAACACAGACCTCTGCAGTGGATTACCTTAAAGTAGATTTGTGCTGTATGATAGTGCATTTCCTACTGATTAACTTAACTTGCATTTATTTTTCGTTTCATGCCTATTATTTTATATGAAGTTACCTGAAGGTGAAAGACTGAAAAAAGTTGCAGAATATTTGTGTTAGCCAAGCCTTTGAACCTGCCTCCCACTCACTCACCCACCACAACCCCATTGCGCACAGCATCACATCACAGTTCCTATATGTTTTTAGGTCTTGACTAGGCAGTGCATGCACCGCCTCTTCAAGGCATGATGTATCTCATCTGTGGGCTCAGAGCACGCAGATGTCTTATAATTTGTTCCTTTGTGTGCCCTTCGAAAATCCTTGCTTTTCTGTGGGCAATCACTTACATTTGTCCCTCCTTTTGATGTCTTGTTCATGCCAAGGAGGACTGTCCCTGTTACTCATAGCCTTTCACTTCTGCCCATTTGTCTCACGTTCGCGCACTATTTTTTTCTTTTGACACTGGGCCTCAGGGAGCAGTAGGTGGCTGGAGCTTTCTTGTAGCCAAAGCACATAAGGTATTTACTGCATGTTTTAGGCAGGTCATGTCTCTGTGTTTTGCTTTTGTTTTTACAGGGAGGGCACACAGTAACTTAATTCCGGGCTAGTTCTGGTGTCCCTCTCCTCCTCCTGTAAACCACGTATGGTGCTTTTTATTTGGAAAGCAGCATGTTTTAGTCAGCGTATGCCTCTGACTTTCATTTTGTTTTGGTTCTTATGGGGAGAGCACGCTGAAACTCTTTTTAGCTTCCCCACACCTCCACTATAAATGGAACCTGTATCTGGGTCTCCCGTCGACAATGTTATGTGGAATGTTTTGCTTATGAATGCTGTGTTTGTGTGCATTTCAAAGTATATTCGTTTGTTGACATTTGTTTTCACATTTGTAAACCATGTACGGTATTTACTTTTTTTAAAACGTCCAGCCACTTAAATGCTTAGCTGTAAATTCAACATTTGTGCACATTTTCAAGAAGACCGGGATGGTGTTAAAAGATGGTGTGTCATTATAAAGGAGTTGCATTGGTCTTTGGGACGTTTTCATTGCAGGCATTCCCCCATTTCCTACCAGACCAGAACAAGCAATAAAGAGCTGCAGATGGGGCTGATCAGACTGACATTTAGGAATAACTTTAACCTCTGCTTGGTTTCAGCACTTGCAGGATTTATTTAGGGGACTTCATCATTTGTTGTTTACATAGATTTGTTCACCAAACATCATTTCACTCACATTTTTGATAGCATCTTAAAATACTTCAAACATACCTCAACATTTTCACAACTGATTTTAGTCTCTTACAATTTTTACTATGCTGAGCTGCTGCTATACAACTGTGGCTTCGCAAAACAGTAAAATCTCATTTGTTTTCACTTTTTTCTTTAGATGCGGGGAAAATGTTTACTGCTTTTCGCATTCACTTTGACTTCTGCCAACTTTGGTTACATTATATGTACATTTTATTCAAGGGGAAGCATTGTTTTTAGCTTCATTCACCAAACTGACACGAGAATTGCAACCCTGTGTGTAATATGCAAACACAAAGCCCCATCTTCAAAGCTGGATTTTGTTTGTGTTACCAATTTACCCATAAATGGCAGATGCCATGAAACTGCGTCTTGGCACACGATAAACTGACAATATAGTAACTTTTCTGTGGGCATCGTGTTGGTGCCTGGGCAGCACTTTTACTGCCTTTTTGTTTCTTCAGCAGTCCAAAGTGGCACAAAAAAGGGAAAGTACATGATTTTATATTATGTTACTTGACAGTAGTTTGCAGTCGCACACAGGATGTTATAGTTCCACTCACGTGTATTGAGGCACTTGCCTTTCTGTCTGTGAGTTAAAAATCCCTGTTTTTTTCTGTTCCTCTACAAATGTCTGTACTTGATAGAGACATAGAGCCTGACTACTATGTTGGTGGAGAGGATTACTCTGTCCCAAATGTGACGGATAGCCCGTCCGCTGTATTACAAGTTCCATAGGATGTAATGGAACTTGTAATACGGCAGGTGGAATATCTGTCACATTTGAGACTGAGTAATCCCCTCCATCAACGTCATAATCAGGCCCATACTTTTTAGATCCAGCTTTCTGATTTTGCTACACTTGTGTGTGAACATATAAAAAATTTCAGAAGCCTGCTTCATCACTTGGCCTGTTATTGTCTTTCACATCACTCCACATAATTCCAATACACTAAATACCACATAATTACTATACACATAATTCCACTGCACACCATACCACATAATTCCAGTACACACCACATACACCCTCTCCAAAACACATAAGTAAAAACAATTTACACTTACACAGCCAATGCCTCTAACGCTCACAAATGCGAGACCCATTGCATTGCAAATGCTCGTTTTCGATGCACTTCGACTGCTGCCTCACACAGTTGGCATATGTGCTGGCAGCAAACAGGGGGCACTGGGGTTGCAGGGACAGGCAAAAAGCGTTTCACTGTAGATCGCTTATTTGCTAATCTGAAAGGGGGAAACATGGCCAACTTCCACAGTCGACCTTTTCACCAGCCATGAGGTAGATAGTCAAGACATGTCTGCAAAGGAGGAGGAGGCGTGGCCATATGGCCAGAGCTGTGACTTTGAACTGAGTAACCAGGTTCGAGTCCCAGCGCCGGCCCAAACTCCTGTGATTCTGAGCAAATCACCTAATCTCCAGGTGCCTACAAATAAAACAATCCGACCTAGTGTAATGTACTCGGGCGCTGGTGAAAAGCGTAGCAATTCCCCCGGACCTAGTTTGCGTTATGTAAAACTGCAAAACACAGACGTCTGTTCTGTGTAACTCGGGCGCTTGCCTGTCACTCAACCTGCTCCCTGGTTTTGCTGCGGATCTCCTTAGCTCGCCGTCACCGGTTTATGCTCCGTTGAACTTTCATTAAGGTTAATCACGTCTGCAGCATTCGCCGGTTTTTTTTGCTCTTTTATTTTCTCCTTGGCCAGGGCTCCCTTTCACTTCCAGGACACAGGATGGCTCGCAGGGCCCCAGCTGTTCCCATGCCCAACGCAGCAAGCCATGCGGATAGAACAGGGCACGGAGAAGCGGTCTGGGAGGCGGGCGGAGGGACGGGAGGGTGGAGGGACTCAATGTGAGAAACAGGGAGTGCAGAAGGATTGCGGGTGGAGGTTAGGCGAGGAGGAGAAACGCGCTTTTCAAACAGCACGTGGACCAACGGCCTGCAGGTGGAAGCCCACGCGGCACGTGCGCGAGACGCATTCCTGGGCCGCTCTGGCCTCCCCCTCCCCAAAGACCCTGCATGAAGTCCCCTCTTCCCTGATTGGACACTTAACCACTTCCACACCACAGGCTGCGCACCTCCTTCATGCGAGTACAGAGAGATTTCCTGAGGGCAACTCCCAGAGGAGCGACGGTCAGACCTCCTGGTGACTGACACAATGGATGTGACTCTTAAACAGTGGTAAAGTGAATTTAAAACAAGCATTTGCAATGCAATGGGTAATGGGTCTCGCGTTTGCTTGAGCTACAGCAATTAGCATTGTAAACTCCTAACCGAACGTTTCTTGCCACAAACATTGAAAATGAAAATAAATCAGTTTCACATAACTAGCTGGACTTTTCTTGCCATATAAACTGAAAAGTAAAAGTTTCACACAAACAAGCTGACGGCCCAGGGAAATAAAAGTTCGCTCATAGTGAAAACTATCTGCAAAAATGCAATTATCTATGTAACTGGCAAAAGTGCAGTTATCTACTTAACTGGCAAAAGTGCCACAAACTATGTAACAGGGTCGATGTCATGCAAAGCGCTCCACTTCTGCCCAGCGAGAATGCGCTGCAAAAAAAGAGAAAAAGTAGACGGAAAACATGGAGCCTCGTATGTTTTCAGTACTTGGTCGCTGCGTTTGAGGAGGGCTAAACACTGGAAAAGGCATGACTTATGCATGCCTTTCACTAATGAAAGCAAGAAGATTTAGAAGGCAAGCCCACAAACCAATGAAAGAGACTGACGTGACATGAGTGTGGTTTGAAGCCCAAAGAGAGATTACAACACAGGACGGAGCGCTTTGGCTCGCCCCTAAAAAGTATGGGAACCGTAATGCCAGTCGCAATGGGGGCAGGGTGAGTGAGCATGGTGGCAGGGTCAAAGATTGCTAAAAAAAAAAAAAAAATTATTCATTAGCTGTTTCAGTCTTTACCAGTCTTAACCACATAACAAATAACGCGCAGCATAAATGAAAACTGAATGCAAATTATGTTAATCAGTGGGAAATGCACAGTTGTACACCTTATGAAACCTAATTCGTAACCAAGTCCCGGAATGTAGGAGCTCCACACAGCGGTCCTGGATGGGTTCCGAGAGACCCTAATATAACCTTAGACACTCCTTCAAATATCAGGAGAACCAGGACACCTCCAATATGAAAATTCAATTTATTTCAGCACAAAATCCAACGCGTTTCGGCAACAGCCTTACTCATGGACACCACATAAATAAAGTGCTTCACATATATACAGCCCAAGTTGGTCATAAAAATAAAAAACAGACAAATCCTAATACACCCACAGACGAACACGTCTTTGTGGTGGCCATCTTTAAAGTGCAATTTCAATCTTAATACACTATAATAAATGTTAAATAGTTTTTAAATAATTTATAAATCACACTGATATCCCCCATGAGATTTTCCATATCAAAAGACTTATTCAAAATTACTTCTCATGATGTTGCTCTTCAAACAATTGATAGAAAATATAATAAATAAATAGATATTTGATACTCCATTACAAATTTATAAAATAATTAAATTATTAAATATCTCAATTATTAAATATTTCAATCATTAAATAGTTCATTTCCTGACGTTTGAGTAAAATGTCTATATATATTATCAAGTTGAAATCCAATATATTTTATAAAATATTTCATATAAGTATTTGATACTCAAACCCATATCACAATTATTACTATTAAATCCTTTACTGCCCAAGTGGGCATATGCGTTTGCAAATAACTGTCACGGAGGATAACATATCACTTCCGATGTTATATATAGATGACCTCGTTCTACTGGTGTATCATGCCTTCTTAACCCAAGTGAGTAGACATACAGATTTCATTCATAATAAAAACTACCACCTCTCCATATCTAAATATACAACACCAACACTACAAACTCATAAAAAAATGCTCATTATAATGCAAATCTCCACATATCCTCCAAATGTATCAATTACTCTAGATGGATACTCAGCTCCTCACTCGAATTGAGCCCTACAGGTTCCAATGTCTCAAACTCAATTATGTATTTAGACTCCAAAGTACGTAACGTCTTTACTCTGTTACCACCCCATTTGTTGATCTTAACTTGATCAATGACCACAAATTTCAATAAATTCTCATTACCAAAATGTTGCTTAAAGAAATGCCTCGCTACCGGGTAGTTTGAAAAGTTATGAAACCTCTATTAGTTTTGCACTGCACCAGAGACTCACAGAATTAAATACAGGTTAGTGCAGTGAAAAATAGTGAATTGTGTATGTTTAGTGCTAGAAGGTCCCAGTCTGTGACAGAAGCGCTATGAACATTATGTCATTATTGTAAACTTGCATTACACACGATATAAGATAGGCTGCTACAAAATGCACACAACGTTTTAAGGCAAAAAAGTGCTTCCAAAATATAGATTTTACTAATACCCAGACAGAAAAAAATTCATTTTTATAGCTGTATTTTAAACGCACACATAAAACAGCTTAGTTGGTAGCTTCTTTACAATACCTTTCAAAAAGAATAAATCTGTGTCATCAGGAAGCTTCAAGTGATTTCACCAATTAAAGCCAATACCGGTTTCCAGGTACCCTTTCCATTTGCAGATTGACCAGCTGCACACATTTACATTCTCTGAGGCAAGCAGACACCCTGGCAAGAAGGCTTATTTAGCTGTCTGCCCGCCCTCAGTTTCACAGCACAGGCAACTCCATGCCTTACACTTCAGCTGAAGCATTTCAACTTTTGGAATCAACTGTCCCAGCATGGTTTTCTTTTCACAAAAAGTTGGGAAGCTGCTTTTCTGAAATTTAAAAAAGTATGGGCATGTTGTGCTACTCATTTCCTCCCACGTGGACCACCACTTAATATAAGAAAAGATGGTTGAAGTGTAAGGATTATGCAGAAAGTGACACTGGGATGCCTTTGCCTACTGGAGGTGGTACAACTTTCTGTGCTTGTAGGGACAATATGGCACCGCAGTCGTGGTGCCCAAGTAAACTAAACTGTGCCATAAAACTGGCTGCTGGAAGGGCATGCATACCTGAGATGCTAACAAAACAGGAAAAGGGTTATTTGGAAGAGTACACAGTAAAGCCAATATTTATTCTTTTTTTGCGCCACATTTGTGTAATTTTTTTACGCAAACGCAGCTCAAACTTAAAAAATACAATTATATTTGGTAAGTTTGTGCCGCTTTTGCGTCAAAAAATGACGCAAATGCAGCGCCAAAAAAAGTATAAATATCGGCCTAAATGTTTATAAAATCTTCTGAAGGTGCCTTGTGGTTGATGCTTATGGACCACACTCCTGTTTCTAAATAAGAGTATTTAATCATTACTATTTGAAGCATTCAAGGAGGTGCAACTCCTGCAAACCTACCTCCTCCGATGATTGATAATGACTGCGAAATGTACAAGAGGAGATTGCTTACATCCAATCTGATACTGACTTTAAATTAAAAAATAAATAAGGACCTGCGGAGTGAAAACTGCGAGTACCACAATGCATCAGGGCTTCACTGCGGACCAGTAACTAAGTACTGCACATGACAACATTGTGTTACAAGCTAGAATTTTTAACAAATTCGCTCTCGCATGACAGCCATCTCTCGAGAAGCAGTGCCTTGACTCCCAGTTTACACCATATAAGGCTCGTCACTTATTCTGTCCCTTGGCTGTTAGCAGTCATCATCTTGTGGACAGTGGATGAAGCAGAACATGTAGGGCCTGATTTAGGTTTTGACAGGAGGCCCGCTGTCTGTCAGCGTAGCAAAGGACAATATGTCTACCACCCTAATGGACTACCATCCACCAAATTTAGAGATCACAGGTGGGCCCAGGTGGTTCCTTTGAAGGTACCAAAAGTTTGATGGATGGCAGTCCATTTTGATGGCCTTCCACCAAACTTTGTTTTTCAAAGTGATCCCCCCACATCCAAGGGAGTTCTTTCCCCTGTGAGTAGGGTGTCATTATTTGTATGTATATATTTGTCACCAAACAAAAGGACATCAAGTTGTCCGCCCTGAAAAGGGCAGGTGGTGTGATGTTCTTACTCCAACAGGCATATTCTCAAAATTACGGGGTGAACCCAATAACCCTATGAACAAGGGTAAAATATACAATCAAATAACTATGGTTAACTCGGGGAACATGACTGATACATAATACAGGATAATAGGCTGTGGGTGGTGCCTAAAACACCTAAAGGTTAGATCTCATACAGGACAAATCATGTTTCTATAAGAAATAAACATTAGTCAAACAAATTACAGCAGTCCATATGAAAGTTTTCGGTCTACGGATATTTAATATGGACTGCTTTAATTGGTTTATCAGTCTGTCAGTGTCACACCTTCATACATTGTGTATTATATTTATTTTGTATTCTATGTTGCTGATCGCATGCATTAATGACTATTTTGTATTATTTCTTGTGCGTGTTTGTTGTTTTTTTGCAGAAGGGATCACTATTTATTATCACTGTTTGGTATTTGTATCACCTGATAGGCTTATCCTTTTGCTTATTATGCTTTTAGTATTTTATTTGTTCTCTTGTTTACAGTATCACCTTCTAGGTAGATGTTTTTCGAGTGAACCACAGTTATTTGATTGCTTAATCTGCCAGATCTCTGGAGTAAGTTCTCTTTCGATGGTGCCAATAGGGCACCTGCAATGGAAAGCCGACGGTCTGCCTGACTCTAAGGCCAGGTAGAGAGGGTGCTTTGATACCTTTGTGATGGAGCACCTTGCCCTGTCCGTCAAACTCTAAATTAGTCCCGTGGTTCACCACTGTTAAGTTCTGGAGTTGGTGCAAAGGTTGAAGATTTTGTCAGGTGGCAAGAAAAGCCAAATAATTTATCAAGACAGCAATCTTAGCAGGACGTTTATTGACCTATGGATAGGATGAGAAAAATAAGGCTCTAATTGTAACCAGTTAATAGGACTGTATGTATCTGTGTTATGCAAGGGTATTCTTCCATTATCCTTGATGACTGGGCTGTGCATTTCATGGGTCTTTTTTGCTTCTCGTATAAATACACTGATTATGTAATTTTCTCTTGCAGGAGATTTAGTTGGAACAGATGATGTTTGTGGGAACTTTGAACCAGGACTTGTGCCAAGGCCAAATTCCAAGCTCTACCAACCCTGAGTGCATCACAAAATGTGTGGACAATACCCGTAGATGGTAGTCTGTGTGTTTTTCCTACAAGAGGTATAACTCACATACAGTTTTCACACAGATGATCCCCCATGCATTGTATGCGGAAAACCTGAATTACCACGTTACACACAAGAAAAAGGAGTCATTCCACTGACCACAAGTGATTAGACAAGGGACTCCGGCAGAGTACAGATTTGATGATTTGGACAAGAGGAATTCTCAATTTTATGTACGCGTGATGTGCTGCAGGTTACATTTATCGTATCTTTACTTTTTGAAACATTGTATCATATTGTATCACAAGACACCCTGTGTGAATGACAGAGTCTGCTGTAACTTCGTCAAATGGCCATTTCTTTACTAATTGTGGTGCATGAATTTGCTTAGGGTTATATGGTAATAATTCAGTCACTCATTGCTAGTGCCCGATACCTTTAATCATCCATCACCAGGTTCCTAAGTGCATCTCAGATCTAACCACCTTCCCCAGAAAGAGAGACAAGTCCTCTCAACTCAGAGGGACACGGTTGACCCGCCCACCTTCAGGTTTTCAACCAATGGGGGAAGGATTGCAGTGAGAGGAGCTCTCCGATAGACACTGATGCCACAATAGTTCAGCAGTATCACACATTCCAACTTTTCAATGACAACTTAAAACAAGGCGCTTTCAACTGTTTTTCTCCCCCATTTTGTCCCTAGCAATTCATAGTGATTCCTTTATGTTGCTTTGCAAAGTCTGTGCTGTATATATCAAAAACATACATAGGTAGGCAAATCAATACCTTACAAAAAAGAATATGGGCTCATCAGTGTCAACTCAAATTGTGCGTTATCCAGGGCCACGTAGGGAGCAGGTGCCAAATTCATGTTCCACCAATGATGCAGGGAACCAGCCTCTTAGCACACAAATGACTTTCTTGATGTGCTACAACTGCCAGCATGTGTGCGTTGCCAATATCCTGTAAGGAGCTAGCAATACCCACAACACCTTGACACATCATCAGTGCAGCTGCTGATGGATATGGCAATCCAGGTGCAGGCAGACCACTACCTCCAGGCAGTACTTCCGGCTTCATTGCTAGCTTCTGATCGCCACAAGGGGTGGCTAGTGAATGCCTCAAAGTTGTGTTTAAAGATTGCTTAAACTAGTTATAAGGATTGCAAAGCATGACCCAGTGAGGTTTGATTCAGCTGGGAGTAGCCAGTTAGAAGCATCCCTCCTGGACATCCTCCATTTGTGGACACGGCAACTATTGATATCAGCGACTCTTTCAGCCGGATGAGATCCTTCCTCTTAAGATGGTTACAGAGCTACAACGATTGGTAGTGTTTCTTACCATTATTAACACAGGCCAATAGCGTTGTCTGGATCACCTACTGTGGCACTCCATGGGCCAAGCTCACTTACTTCCGTGGATTGCAGTGCATACTCCTCCTGGGCTGATTACTAGAAGTGAATGATTCCAATCTAAGCGGTTGATGCATTCCCGCACATGTGCCTCAGTGAATCTGACATCTAGTTGGCATCCCAAAGGAAGCAATCCTCACCAACTCAAAGAGCTACGGCTAGATGATGTCCGGCTCCTTAATCCAGTGAGCACATTGCGTTATCTCCGGATGTAGGAATCTATTAAAAGGAAGCACATTTATTTTCGCTTGTTTCAACATGGCTGCTGGTTTGCAACTTTGTCCTTGGGAGCAAAACATAAAAAGGCTGTTACGTAAAACGCACACTGTTTATAGGGCAGAGAGTGTAAGGGAATGTACAGACCGAGCTCATGCTCCGTTGGAAACAGGAGCAGCACAGACTCCAGGGCATTTGAACAGCTGGCCCACATCCCCCTTTCTGCCAATGAGTACATCTCAACCCATATGCTAAGTCGGCATAGCGCTCCCTATATACAGACAAGACATGCTAGGAGAGGAAGCTACAGATGCCATCCACCTGTAAAATGAATACACAGATCGATTTGCAATAAGTAACAACACAAGCAGACTTGTATAAATTAAAGCACCATTTTTGCTTGAGTGGACACCAATTGGGTTAAAACATGCACTTGATATGTTTGGTGTGCATTGTAAATATAATGTTTATTATTTTTTTTAATTAAAAATAGCAATACTAGTAAAACCAAAGTTATGGTTTTTAGTAGAAAACGAAAAAATAAGTTAATTTAAAAGGAAGTTTGATAAATGTGTTTAGAGAAAAACGTCGCCAAATATCGATATTTGGTTACTTTCCCTAGTAATTTGCATTTTAAAAGTCATATTGAATTAATCATGAGTCGAGTTAAGATGATGCTGGTGCTCTGAGCCCACTGGAGAGTAGTATGAAGAGTAATTCTACTGAAGTTTTAAAAGATTTATGAATTAAAAATTGTGGACCTAATACTATAAAGCTGTGAAATGTTATTGCAGGAAGATACAGAAAGTAAAACCGAAAGAAATCGTCATAGAGAAACACCTGGAAGTACATTAAAGATGGAACTCGGCCTGACCAGCATTAGATATACATAGTATACAAATTGTTTAAGAGTACTCTCGCTCTGGTGCCAAATATTGTGGACTGAAGGTCCAGTCCAATATATGATTAACCAATATTTAGAAATGCATCAGAAAGGATTTTGACAGGAGAACTTAGAATCCATCCTAAAAAACATAAGTTAAATAAAGACGAGGCAGGACTACGAATTAGTAATGGGTGCTGGAAAAGGTCAGAACTCAAGGAAAGGTCAAAAGTCAGATGCATAATAAGGCAGTCATCGAGATAAATCACACATAAAATCCAGTCACTTGAAACCAGGAGATGGATGATAACATTTAGTTTAGGTCGATTACAGGGAAAAATCAGTATTGGATGAGGAAAGCAACAAAAGACATTACAGATGTATAGATTATAGACATTTGCCCACTAAGTATTGTAATTGCCCAATATGTAATTTATATTTTGTGATTCTGTAATGCATTGCGATTTTATCAGAGACATTTATTGACACCAATTATTATAAAGTTGAATCTTCAGTGAGTTCATGCCTATAAGAACTATTTAATGAAGTGCCAGGGAACGCAATCATGCTATATTTGGGACTTTTAAAATAGCGATTAAAAGGGTGGATTTTTAGGAGTTTTTATTGCACATTCATTGTATGTTTAATGTTTGTATTGCATGAGAAATCAAGCTCAGCCGTAAACTTTAAATGTTTTTCTGGTTATGTGGACTTTTTGTTATTGCCTGGAAAGATTATTGCTCCATACGGATACATTTTTCTTTGGAACAGGCTTATTTTTCGGATGAGGAAAAATATTTTCTCTCCATTCTTCTGGTCGAGGGTACACATTTTGGCCATTCGATGGAAGTTGAACTCATTGAAACCTTAGTTGTTTCCCCTCCATCTACTCAGAACCCGTAATAAAAGGCCTCAAGTGCTTGAAGTCAACACTTCCCACAAGTCTCTTTTGAACTGTAGCCTGGGAAATAGGCTATGCTTCAGTGAATAGGCCACTGAATGATGGAAAACGACACAGAAAATCAGTGAAGAGAAAGAGAGAATGACGAAGAGTGCAAGGAGAAACAGAGAGGGGAAGGAAAGGGGAATGGGAGAAAGAAAACAAATTAAGCGAGAAGAAATTATAGAAAATGAATGAGGTGGGAGAATGTGATGGGGGGTACAGCAGAAACGGAGAGCACAGAAAAAATAAAAGGAAGCGAGTCTGAAAGGAGAGTAGAGAAGGGGAGAGGATGAAATAAATTTAGATAGAGTGAAGGATGCTTCATTTGAGTCAGTGGTTGCCGGTTGGGGGGCACTGGAAGTCATTTTTGAGGACCAGCACCTATTTTTCTGCATCAGACATTTACCAAGAGCAAGAGAGGGAAAAACACACAAAAGAGAAAGACTGAGGAAGAGAAAGACAGAAAAACCGTCACATGGGGAAATAGCAGGACCCTGCATGAGTGGGATAACCGGGCAGGGAGTGTCTTTTAGTTAAATAAGGAAGCATGAGGCGGTGTACTCTGCCCGCCAACTGTGAGCAGAGCCCTGGGCTCTAGTACTCATTCTTGTACAAGTCAAGCACTGGAAAGTACAGGTGAGTGTTTGGGACAGCAAGGGTACTTTGGGGAGTCGCGGTTTCCCATCCTATTAAACTAGTCACTCATTATGAGTGTAAGTGTGTCTTCAGGACACTTGGAGACTGTCCTTGCTGTCAATGAGTTCGCCCCTATTTGATTATAATTCACCTGGAGTAGGGAATAGATTTGTTTTGACCAATTTGATCCTTTCCTCTCCATCTCTGGGTATTAGTAAAATAAATGGTTTTTAATGATTTCTAGGGGCGAGCGCAAAGCGTTCCGTCCCCTGCTGTAATCTCTCTTTGGGCTTCTAACCACGCCCATGTCACGTCAGTCACTTTAATTGGTTTGTGGGCTTGCCTTTTAAAATCCTCTTGCTTTCATTAGTGAAAGGCATGCATACGTCATGCCTTTTTCGCTGTTTAGCCCTCCTTGAGTACACCGACCAACTAATGAAAACATACGAGGCTCGATGTTTTCCGTCTGGTTTCTGGACTACTTTTTCTCTTTATTTCGCAGTGCGATCTTGCTGGGCAGTAGTCTAGCGCTTTGCATGACATCGATGCTGTTACATAGGGAATTGCACTTTTGCCGGTTACATGGATAATTGCACTTTGGTTTCACTGCAAGAGAACTTTTATTTCCCTTTGTGTGTCTGCTTTGCGCTGATGGCGCCCGTCAGCTCGCTTATGTGAAACTTTTACTTTTCAGTTTATATGGCAAGAAAAGTCCAGTTAGTTATGTGAAACTGTTTTACTTAACATTTTTAATTTATGTGGCAAGAAAAGTCTGGTTAGGAGTTTACAATGCTAATAGCTCTAACTCGAGCAAACGCGAGACCCATTACATTGCAAATTCTTGTTTAGATTTGCTAATCATATCTATAGATATTGGAGAAAGGTTTGTCTTCCATTTGATTGGATTGAACCCACATTGAGGGCTGTGATATCCCATGTGACATCATGAGAACACACTAGCCTTCCGTGTCCTTGGAATACGACTCTTACAAATATTAGGACACGTTTAACTCGAATCAATAGCTGTCGTGCGGCCCAAGTACTTCAGGAACTGACAATGTTACACAACACTGCAGAAACCCCAGCACTGCAGTATCAGTGGCAAAAGCATCTTTATACCAATGATCTTAGCAACCTATCCTGTTTGCACAGTTATATTCATCTCAAGGACATAAGCATTGGATTCCTGGTGATCAGACCATGAGTATCTGCATCATTCCAATGACCTGCATATTATCTCAGTGACCAGAGCAGTACACTGAAACTCCACAAGCATTTTCTCCTCATTGATTTAAGCATTTTCCACTCAAAGACCAACACATCAACATCTTAACATCTTTAGCATCACGCAAGCGTTTCCTTTTCAGCATTTAATTATTTGAATTTATATAAATGCCTATGGAAGTGACACAAAAGAGGCTCCTCCATTCACCACGATGAAAGTGCCATGCATCTAATTAGCATATTTAACTTACCTATATGTCCATGGTATATGGTGCTTCACATGTCCCCAGCCCTTGTAAATTAAAAGTTGCCAATTGGTTGCAGCCCTCATTGTGCCACCTGAACATGGCTGTGCAGGTTTTAACTACAAATTCGACTTGCCAAACGGACACTGTTTCACAAGCCTAAACCATCCTTTTAAAAACTAAAAAGTCACCCCTAAGTACTCCTTACTGCTCCCCAAGATAGAATGTGTGTTTTTTAAAAAGCCATTGCCTCCACTGTAGGTTAGCTGTTCGATAGGAAAGCATTGGGGTACAATATTAAGTTTAATTAATGTTAACTCCACCTAGATGGTGGATGAAGATTTTGGAGGGCTTTATGAAGATTTAGTGAAACAATAAAATGCTCTTCATATGGAAACTGTGACCTAACTATAATCTGATTTCATAATACAATGCAGTAAACAAACAAAAATTAACATTTTGTTTTGTTGTCGTTGTTTGCTGTATTTTAAATTGCACATATTTATTGGAAGAAATGAATTCCCACGGCTGAGCGCCAAATATCTCTTCTACATTTCTCGAGGAAAATGCTTCAGGCCCTCACAAATGTTTCAACTTACTTGCCATATAAAAACTGTACTTAATATTGTGAAGAAGTAGCTAGTGTCTTCCAGGAGGATGGATCCAAATACTTTAATTTAAAAGCCAAGACACCAGAGATCGAAACGGGGCTTTCCCACTTCACAACTTTTGTGATCTTTGCCATATGATTTGAGGCATATCATTTATTCTATTTGGCCCTCTGGCCCATTAGAAGTAAAACACGTGACTGCTTGGAAATAGGCTTAAACCAATACCAAGAGCTATATAAGATACTGGAATAGTCTGCTTTTCCCGACCTGTAGTTATCTATTTGGGCTTTTATTTACGTCCACTTCACGCCCATCACGTTCACTCATTCGTGGGCTTGCGCTTTAAAAATCCTTTATCATTGGCAAATGCTTTACGTTTGTCCCTCCTTGGGGCGGTTTGGATACCGCCTTGGGATCGCGCCTGTTACATTGCTAATTGCACTTTTGCTGATACGTTTGGCTGCGGGTGAACTTCTTTTTACTTTCGTAAGCCCCCTTTACACTCATGTTCATGGCGGTCATCGGCTCGCTTAGGTGAAACTGTGTTACTTTTCATTCTCAATTTACGTGGCAAGAAAAGTGTTAGGAGTTTACAACGCCAATAGCTCTAACTCGAGCAAATGCGAGACCCACTGCACTGCAAATGCTTGTTTTAAAGGCAACTTGCACATGTTCTCCCCGCACTTTGTCCTGAAATTGTGGCCTGTGTCCAGTGACTTCTGCCACTTAACCCCAAGTCCTTGACATAGTCTTGCCCACCCCTCACTGACATTGTTGACGTGGACTTTGCTTTTTGGCATATGGCACTAAAGCTTCAAAGTAACGGCGGTGACTGTCCCACAGCCAGAGATCAGATCGGAATGTACCCAAACAAGCACTCCCTCATGTCCGACCCGGAAGTAGGTCAGTCCCCCAACACATACAGAACACAAGTTCAAGGGTCAGTTCCTGTGAAGTAGCTGTGGGTGTCCACTGCAGCATGTACTCCAAGCCCCAGGATGGGTAAATATTTGGACACCTGGGAGTTGGCCATTGCCCAGGGACAAATAAATACACACTAGCGTGCTGCCCTTGTTCCAACCCCTGCTTCCAGGGGTGCAACTTCCATCAGTGCAGCAGGTGCAGTGGCACCAGGCCCAGATAACTGAGAGGCCTAATGAGCCCTGCTTATTGTTTTATTTCACAGCTCAAACAGCGGCCAGTGGGCCCATTTTCTATCCATGACACACTGGACACGCCCCTGCCCCTTCCCCATGTAGTGTGGTAGTCCATTTTTTTATCCCACTCTACAGGTGAGGAGCTCTCAGAGGTGGTGCCTCGTCTATCCATTTCTTTCACACAAACACACCACAGTAAAATTCCATTTGAGAATCAGCAGATGGTTTCTAGTTGGTCTGTCTGCTAACATTTGTTTTACATCAACTGAACTGTTCTGTAAAAAATTCATGTGGAGTTTCACTGACTCTTTCAACCGGTTGTGTAGTTGGTTTCATCTGGTGCTGTTTTACTATAGCAGGGTCTTTTCTACTTTTTAGGTCGCAGTGTACCAGACAGCTTAACTAACTGGTTTGCTAAAGACATCTTGGGGACTTTCAGAAAGTTGACCTAGGAATGCATTCCGCCTGTTGATTACCATTGGCTTTGTGGTTTGTAACTCACATTTTCTGGCTTTCTATTTGCTGGCTTTGTTTGCTTTAGACTCTCCAGATTCAGTTTGTCCCTCCCATTGCCAAAAGCATGTTTACTGTATAGTTCCACAAATTTCATTTCTGTAAACAAGCCTTTAATGCTTGTTCTTGCTTGTCTTGTCATATTCGCTGTGCATCCAAAGACAGATCAAATGTCAGCAGCTGTCATTTGAGGGCACTTGTTTACTTTTCTTTCTTTGACCTCAAAGTAAGAAGATTTATGTGACAATTTTGATGGATATTGGGGGAAGGAAAGAGGGTTCTTCTAGCACAGGACAACATTTAAATGAACCGTGTTACATATTTCAGAATATATCAGAATTAGGAACACAAATGAAGCACACTTTTATTAATTCTGGAGTGAGTTGGAAACAAATAATTTAATATAAGCAAAACAAATCATTACACTAGGTGATGCAATATCCATACATATTTGTTTGGGCACCTTATAGTTTTACTAGTAAAACTGAATGTCTGTGCAAATGTAATGTCAATTTCAATTGAACATGTGTTGTCTGTAATGGCAGTCCACTACCATACAATGCACTCTCCACTCTACACCACTCCACAGCACAGCACTCTCCACCAGTCCACTTTACATCACTTAAAGCCACAGCACTCTACACTACACTACTTCATGCTCTGCCACTTCACTCTATGACAATTCACCATACGCCTCTCTATCCTACTCTATACAACTCTACTCGATGCCAATGCACTCTTGGCCACTCTACTCTGCACCGCTGCACTCTTTGACAATGCACTCAACATCACTCCAGTCTAGGCCACACTAATCTACCTTGCACAGCTCCACTCTATGCCACTGTACTCTACACCACTCTGCAACACTCTACACCAATGCACTGTACTCTGTAACATTCAACTTTATATCCTGCACTCTATGCTAGTCTACTCTACTCCACTCTAATCTACTCTGCACCACTGCACTCTACACCACTTTATGCCAGTACACTTTATGCCACTCTACGAAACTGCACTCTACCCTGCTCCCACCTCCCAAGGCCCAGCCCGCCCCTTCCTTCACATGCTTCACATGCTGCTGGCTGAGTCAGCAGCAGAAAAATAAAATTATATTCAAGTATTGTTTTATTTTTCTGCTGCTGGCTTTTAGCCACTAGGGTGACACTCCTCTGCCAATGTGGAGGAGCCGCCCCTGGTATCTGCACCTTATGCATTTAATCTGTTTTTCCTAATTGAGTTTTGCACTCAGAGACTAGGCCCTTGAGAAAGCTCCTGGTTTGTTTCTTTTTAGGGCAGTTAGTTGTACCAAAACCCCCCAAAGGCACAGCAGAAATTCAAACCAGACATTCACTTAAGCCATGGGACGAACTTAGAAATTACCTGGGCACACTGGAAGAGGGCAAAGAGACCTGGTCAAGGGAGCGTGCCCCCTGACACCTCCCCCCACGCCTCCTGATGACGCAGCCCAGTAGTACGTTTGCACAACGCCACATTTCCGCCTGCATGATGAGGAGGTCTCCTGCCCATGGTGCAGCTAAGGGCACCCCTCCTCCCTGAGGGGCCGGAGGTGCCTGGACTTGAGGTGGACTTGGTATTCTGCAGCACTAGCTCATTGCGAAAACCTTGAGGACTTGCACTTATTTTTTCACAAATGTCAGGAATAAAGCTGTGTGCGGTCCAGGTCACGCCCGAAACTCCGCTGAGCGTATTTGCGGCGCTTAATGCGCACCACTTGTCACCCCCTCTTGTTCTAGAAGTGGTCATCAGCATCGCCTGCCCTGTGGTAAAGCTCATGTAGCTGCAGGGTCAGCACATTGGTGGACAAGATGCACTTATCAGTGCTATTCTATGAATGGACTACAATGCCCAGGTTTCTAGAGGCAGCGGCCATCTTGGGGTATGGCAGGCCTATAAAGCCCAGCCACACCCAAGCACATTGCTCACTATTTTGAAGACTTCAATGCAGTCAGACCTCGTGGGGGGTTCCTATGAAGAACAGCAGATTTCCTGCGTGGCAGAGAGACAGCAAATCGAAGTATCCTTGTTTCCATGGTGAATTCAGATACAAGTAGGTCATACTCATAGCAGTAAGGTTTTGATGAGCCCAATCTTGAAGGAAGTCGTTACATCCAAAAGTAAAGCGCCCCTTAGCACAACGAGCAAAGCGCTTTCAGTCCAAAGAGTAAAGCACTCCTGGCACGACGATAAAAGCGCTTCAGGCCACACAAGTAAAGCTGCCTTGGCGCAACGATCAAAGTGCTTCGGGCCACATGAGTAAAGCGCCCCTTAGCACAACGAGCAAAGTGCTTTCAGTCCAAAGAGTAAAGCGCCCCTGGCACAACGATAAAAGCGCTTCAGGCCAAACAAGGAAAGCGGCCTTGGCGCGACGATCAAATCGCTTTGGATCACATGAGTAAATCGCCCCTTAGCACAACGAGCAAAGCGCTTCAGGTCACAAGAGTAAAGCGCCCTTGGCACGACAATCAAAAGCGTTTCAGGCCACACGAGTAAAGTGACCTTGGCACAACGGTCAAAGCGTTTCATGCCACATGAGTAAAGCGCCCCCTTAGCACAACGAGCGTAGTGCTTCAGACGAAGCAAGTAAAAGCGCTCTCTGGCATAATGAACAAAGCGCTTCATGTATGATGATCAAGGCGCTTCATGAACAACAAACAAGGTGCTTCGGCACAACGAACAAAGCGCTTCAAGTTCAATGAGTAAAACTTTCAGGCCTTAGTAGTAAATGTGAAAACGTTTTGGAGATAAGCAAATTATGGTTTCATTGTTTTTGGGAAGCATAATATGTGAGATACATATTTAAGTCTTTGAGAATTTGTAGGCTCAAAGTTTATGTTATGAGTGCATAATTGTTTCATGATTGATATTCAGAGTATGACCATAGTCCAAAGCTCTTGCCATCTCTAGGTTCAGAGGTTGCAGTCTGTTCTTGTTCTATGATTCAAAGAAGGGGCTATGCCCAATTCACAAAGGGTCTCAATCAGATACCACCAAGACGCCTTTATTCAAGAGTCTATTGGTGAGTTTATACTGTTATGAATGAGTATATGCATATTTGTTCTAACCGTTTCTTTTCAGATCTCTCTCCCTGCAGTTCCCTACCCTAATTCCCTTCCCCCCGCCTGGCTTCATCATAACTCTGTGCTCTGATAGCTTTCTGAGTTGGTGATGCGGGAGGTGGGCCTTTTGTTCAGCAGCGTGCAGATCCCAAGGAAAGGGCACGGTGACAACAAATTAAACAATAGTCCATACCCAGCCTATTCCTCATTCGTCATCTATTGTGCATTATAATGGCTCTTCCTCTTTCTGATTCGCAATTCTATGTCAGGACCGGAGGCTCCGATTATGCTTCTCAATTCTTTACTAATTTCAAACAGCAGCCAAAGAAAAAACAGTAACATATTGAGGCTTTGAACCCCACCCCCATAACGACCAACAGCAGACCAACATGGTCTATAAACAGGGGAGGCACCAACTGACGTCCTCTTTCTTTGCTTCTTCGCAGTCAGTTAAGTGCCTCCCCATTTGTGCTTATTTAGTATTGGTTATTCAATGGTTATTTTATGATGTTATGATTTCTGGCGCTTTGCTCTTCCAAGCACGCTAGGGTGCGTGTTGCGCCCGTATATTATTTGATTTTGATAAGGTTTCTTCACGTGCTTTTGTATACGCGCTTCTTTTCCTCATCTTTCGTTTATTGCCTTTGTTCGGCGATGTGCCTCGCATGCGCGCGGCCGTTCGGTGGCTGGCGGCCCCCCCGGGGGCTTATTGTGTTTATTGCCCTTTCTCTGCCGCATCGCAGCTGTTTTCCTGGCCAGGCCGCACTGAGGATTTGGTTTTTCCCAGCACGTGTGCGCGTCCTTTTGTTGTTCTGCATCTGGAAGGTCAGGCAGAGCTTGCCTGACTTCCGGGTCGAGTGGTAAATCGCGCTAGGAGATGCACGTTTATAGCCCAATTGGGCTATTCAAGCGGTTTACATCCCACGAGGCAGGGAAGTGACGTGTGTCAGCTTCCCTCTCTCGTTGGACTACATACCCCGGACCCGGGCTGATTTAACATGGGCAGTGATTTTACAACAGATTAACCCTACGGTGCCTCGTTTCTGCCTTACATAGCAGTTGCTATTGGTTGTTCTGTGCAGGCACCCGTCACCTAGTGCAGCTAATATAATATAATTATTATTATTGATTTATTTGGATTGCTGATTTTTCTGACGCCCCTGACCTGTGCTGGCTGGGGTTGGAACAATTTAAAAAACTTGCTGTTTACAGCATTGGTGAGCACTTCAAGCTTTGAAGTTTTGACAAAGGCACTATCATGTCTGATGAAGAGTATTATGGTCAGGGCCTGGAGAAGTATGGCCTTTAGGAAGACGAAGATTACTATTTTGACCCCTGTTTTGAACAGATTATTTACTCTTTCATTCAGAAGACACTGGATAAAGCAATTTCATCGGCTCTTGTACCCTTATCCCCAAAAAATTGATGATCTGGCAGGCCCTTCTCTTTCTCTTCCTTCTGGAGATACTTCATCTCCGACTATCCCTTCTACTGACCAACAGTGGCCTCACAGGAGTAAAATGGCCAATATTCCTTTTCCTTCTACCTCTGAACACACTTATGCTTCAGACCCTTCCACGCCTATTACTTTGCCTACAACTGTCTCTGATTCTGATTCCTCTCAGGATTCAACTCCACCTAAGAAACACACTAAGAAGCGTAAACTTTCTTCTTCTTTCTGCCCCTCTCCTTTTTCTTTTGAGCCATCTGATATTATTCATCCTAAATCGTCAGACAGGGCCCCTGCTGTAGCGGATTACATGCATCTGCATATTCGTAAGGGGTTTGAGAAAGAGGTCAGATCCACATTGAGATCGGAGTGTCCGCGACTAGATTTACCTCATAAAACTGCGTTCACTCCTGAGATGGACAACACTATGGTCACATTCCTTAAAAAGTATAACAAGGATCCAAAGAAAGGAATTGACAAGGCCCTCAAGGCTTGTCAAGATAAATTGCTGGACACATCTGGCCTACTCGCAAAAATTCTTGAATTGGCTCTTCAGGCTCAGGAGACCGGGGAGCCATCCATCCAGTGGTGCTGGCTGGGTGGACGCAACGTGCAATATGTTTCCTTGGCAATGCAAATTGCGCATTAGCGTCTGAACGTAGAAAATCCATCTTACTGTATTGACTCTCAGTTGGCAGACTTGGCTTCGGCTGAAGCAGGCCCTCTAACCGAGGGACAACTTTTTGGGGGGAAAGTTTGTTAAAGACATTGCAAAATTCATTAACACTTTCACCTCTTTGGATAAATCTCAGTCTTCCCTTAAAAGAATGTTTAACCCACTTTTTGGACGGGCTGGTCGATTTCGAGGATGCTTGACCAGCCGGGGTTTTCAACAAGGTCCTGCCAGAGGTACTTATCCAAGATGCAGGGGTAACACCCAAGATCCTTCCCAAGCAGGTTTCTACCCCTCCAGATATTGAGGAGCGCACAACTGCAACAATCGAGGTGCAAATAGAGGTTACCGAGCCATCGATAAGACCCCCACAGGTAATGAATCTTCCTCTTCCTTTTATCCCCTTAGGAGGCAGACTAACATTTTTCTTTAAAAAATGGGCTTACATTTCCTCAGATGCATGGGTTCTAGATACTGTTCAAGGGTTTTCCACAGAGCTGATTTCAGTCCCTCAACAGCACACATTACCTCATCCTATCCTTTTTTTCCCAACTAGACAAATCCTTTATGGATGGCGAAATTCAGGAATTGTTAACAAAGAAGGCCATTTCCTTAACCTCCCCTCATCCAAAGGGTTTCTGCAGCAATGTTTTCTGGTGCAAAAGAAGGGAGGTGGTCAGAGACTAGTGCTCAATTTAAGGCATTTCAACCCCTTTGTGGTATATCCTCATTTCAAGATGGAAGGCATCGATCTGTTAAGAGA
Organism: Pleurodeles waltl; assembly: GCF_031143425.1. Lineage (NCBI taxonomy): Eukaryota > Metazoa > Chordata > Amphibia > Caudata > Salamandridae > Pleurodeles > Pleurodeles waltl. The sequence goes on from NC_090443.1 coordinate 960,817,270, forward strand.
TCTTCTTCAAAAGGAGACTGGTTGGTTCGTCTAGATCTGAAGGACGCTTACTTATCAGTACCCATAGCGCCTTCTCACCGACGGTTTCTTCAATTTTGGTGGCGAGACAGTTGGTACGAGTACCTGACTCTCCCTTTCGGGCTGTCTGCAGCTCCGTGGGTGTTCACCAAACTCCTGAAACCAGTAGTGGAGAATCTTCGCGAGCGAGGCATTTGATTGATAATCTATCTAGACGACATGATTATCATGGCTCAAGATCAATCGCTGTTACTGACACACCTGTTTTGGGTGATTTCTCTTCTTCGGGATCTGGGGTTTGTGATCAATCACAAGAAACCCTGCATGATTCCATCCCAACGATAGGAGTTCCTGGGGTTCCAGGTGGATTCTGTACAAGCCCAGTTGCTTCCGCCTCCTCAGAAAATGAAATCGATCAAGAGAGAGTTGAGGCTGGCGTTAACGAAACAGATGGTTTCTTTGAGGTCCCTAGCTCGGATTGCAGGCCTTTTGGCCTCTTCAATTCAGGCGGTTTTTCCATGTCCTCTCCATTGCAGAGCCTTGCAGAGATTGAAGATCCATTTCCTTCAAAAGGATTTCTCTTACGACCACCTGGTTCCTATTTCTCTAGAAGCCCAGGAAGAGCTTCAGTGGTGTCTCTCTCACATGGAGGTGTGGAACGGCAGGGCCATCTTTGGGGACATCCCAGAGGTGGTGATAGAATCAGATGCCAGTCGTTGGGGCTGGGGAGTGAGATGCAGTCCTTTTTTGACAGGGGGGGAGGTGGTCCTCAGAAGAATTGCATCTGCACATCAATTGTCTGGAACTCTTAGCGGGTTCTTTTGCCATCAGATCTCTGTCCCGCCTCAGGAGCAATGGTTGTATTCTCCTGAAAATGGACAATGTGTCCGCAGTCCGGTATATCAGCCGTCTGGGGGGGGATGAGGTCTCGCCTCTCGGCGAATATTGCCAGAGAATTCTGGCATCTTTGTCTGGATCGGAAGATCATGGTGATAGCGGAATTCCTTCCTGGCAAAGACAACCTAGTGGCAGATTGGAACTCTCAATTCCTGAGGGATGCCAGCGACTGGAAACTTCTACCTTCTGTTTTTTAGAAGGTCGTGGGGTTATTAGGGCCTTGCCAGGTGGATCTGTTTGTGCCTCGCCTCAATTTCCAGATCCCAAATTTTTTCAGTTGGAGGCCAGATCCTCTGGCCATGGCGACATGTAGGAGGCTGGACTGGCTTGTAGTGAGTACCAAGGGGTACTTGCACCTTGCACCAGGCCCAGTTATCCCTTATTAGTGCATAGGGTGTCTAGCAGCTTAGGCTGATAGATAATGGTAGCTTAGCAGAGCAGCTTAGGCTGAACTAGGAGACGTGTGAAGCTACTACAGTACCACCTAGTGTCATATGCACAATATCATAAGAAAACACAATACACCGTTATACTAAAAATAAAGGTACTTTATTTTTATGACAATATGCCAAAGTATCTTAGAGTGTACCCTCAGTGAGAGGATAGGAAATATACACAAGATGTATGTACACAATACCAAAAATATGCAGTATAGTCTTAGAAAACAGTGCAAACAATGTATAGTTACAATAGGATGCAATGGGGACACATAGGGATAGGGGCAACACAAACCATATACTCCAAAAGTGGAATGCGAACCACGAATGGACCCCAAACCTATGTGACCTTGTAGAGGGTCGCTGGGACTATTAGAAAATAGTGAGAGTTAGAAAAATAACCCTCCCCCAGACCCTGAAAAGTGAGTGCAAAGTGCACTAAAGTTCCCCTAAGGACAAAGAAGTCGTGTTAGAGGAATAATGCAGGAAAGACACAAACCAACAATGCAACAACGATGGATTTCCAATCTAGGGTACCTGTGGAACAAGGGGACCAAGTCCAAAAGTCATAAGCAAGTCGGAGATGGGCATATGCCCAGGAAATGCCAGCTGTGGGTGCAAAGAAGCTTCTACTGGACAGAAGAAGCAGAGGTTTCTGCAGGAACGGAAAGGGCTAGAGACTTCCCCTTTGGTGGACGGATCCCTCTCGCCGTGGAGAGTCGTGCAGAGGTGTTTTCCCGCCGAAAGAACGCCAACAAGCCTTGCTAGCTGCAAATCGTGCGGTTAGCGTTTTTGGACGCTGCTGTGGCCCAGGAGGGACCAGGAGGTCGCAAATTGGACCAGGAGGTAGAGGGGACGTCGAGCAAGACAAGGAGCCCTCTTAGCAGCAGGTAGCACCCGGAGAAGTGCCAGAAACAGGCACTACGAGGATGCGTGAAACGGTGCTCACCCGAAGTCGCACAAAGAAGTCCCACGTCGCCGGAGAACAACTTAGGAGGTCGTGCAATGCAGGTTAGAGTACCGTGGACCCAGGCTGGACTGTGCACAAAGGATTTCCGCCGGAAGTGCACGGAGCCCGGAGTAGCTGCAAAAGTCGCGGTTCCCAGCAATGCAGTCTAGCGAGGTGAGGCAAGGACTTACCTCCACCAAACTTGGACTGAAGAGTCACTGGACTATGGGGGTCACTTGGACAGAGTTGCTGGATTCGAGGGACCTCGCTCGTCGTGCTGAGAGGAGACCCAAGGGACCAGTAATGCAGCTTTTTGGTGCCTGCGGTTGCAGGGGGAAGATTCCGTCGACCCACGGGAGATTTCTTCAGAGCTTCTAGTGCAGAGAGGAGGCAGACTACCCCCACAGCATGCACCACCAGGAAAACAGTCGAGAAGGCGGCAGGATAGGGTTACAGAGTTGCAGTAGTTGTCTTTGCTACTATGTTGCAGTTTTGCAGGCTTCCAGTGCGGTCAGCAGTCGATTCCTTGGCAGAAGGTGAAGAGAGAGATGCAGAGGAACTCGGCTGAGCTCTTGCATTCGTTATCTAAAGTTTCCCCAGAGACAGAGACCCTAAATAGCCAGAAAAGAGGGTTTGGCTACCTAGGAGAGAGGATAGGCTAGCAACACCTGAAGGAGCCTATCACAAGGAGTCTCTGACGTCACCTGGTGGCACTGGCCACTCAGAGCAGTCCAGTGTGCCAGCAGCACCTCTGTTTCCAAGATGGCAGAGGTCTGGAGCACACTGGAGGAGCTCTGGACACCTCCCAGGGGAGGTGCAGGTCAGGGGAGTGGTCACTCCCCTTTCCTTTGTCCAGTTTCACGCCAGAGCAGGGCTAAGGGGTCCCTGAACCGGTGTAGACTGGCTTATGCAGAATTGGGCACATCTGTGCCAAGAAAGCATTTCCAGAGGCTGGGGGAGGCTACTCCTCCCCTGCCTTCACACCATTTTCCAAAGGGAGAGGGTGTAACACCCTCTCTCAGAGGAAGTCCTTTGTTCTGCCATCCTGGGACAAGCCTGGCTTGACCCCAGGGGGGCAGAAACCTGTCTGAGGGGTTGGCAGCAGCAGCAGCTGCAGTGAAACCCCAGGAAAGGCAGTTTGGCAGTACCAGGGTCTGTGCTACAGACCACTGGGATCATGGAATTGTGCCAACAATGCCAGGATGGCATAGAGGGGGCAATTCCATGATCTTAGACATGTTACATGGCCATATTCAGAGTTACCATTGTGAAGCTACATATAGGTAGTGACCTATATGTAGTGCACGCGTGTAATGGTGTCCCCGCACTCACAAAGTTCAGGGAATTGGCCCTGAACAATGTGGGGGCCCCTTGGCTAGTGCCAGGGTGCCCTCACACTAAGTAACTTTGCACCTAACCTTTACCAGGTAAAGGTTAGACATATAGGTGACTTATAAGTTACTTAAGTGCAGTGTAAAATGGCTGTGAAATAACGTGGACGTTATTTCACTCAGGCTGCAGTGGCTGGCCTGTGTAAGAATTGTCAGAGCTCCCTATGGGTGGCAAAAGAAATGCTGCAGCCCATAGGGATCTCCTGGAACCCCAATACCCTGGGTACCTCAGTACCATATACTAGGGAATTATAAGGGTGTTCCAGTAAGCCAATGTAAATTGGTAAAATTGGTCACTAGCCTGTTAGTGACAATTTGAAAGAAATGAGAGAGCATAACCACTGAGGTTCTGGTTAGCAGAGCCTCAGTGAGACAGTTAGGCACCACACAGGGAACACATACATATAGGCCACAAGCTTATGAGTACTGGGGTCCTGACTAGCAGGTTCCCAGTGACACATAACAAACATACTGAAAACATAGGGTTTTCACTATGAGCACTGGGCCCTGGCTAGCAGGATCCCAGTGAGACAGTGAAAACACCCTGACATACACTCCCAAACAGGCCAAAAGTGGGGGTAACAAGGCTAGAAAGAGGCTACTTTCTCACAGATGCGTTTCTGCAGAATTGATAATCTCAGATGAATTATGCGTTTCCTCGTTTGCCATGATTCCTCGAGTAGCAACATGCTTGCGACGCCAAGCAGCGTCTATGGTTCTCATAACCCCCTTTTGGAAGAGTCAACCTTGGTTTCCATCCCTTCTGGAACTCTTGATTGCCCTTCCTCTTCGGCTCCCGGTGTTTCCGCAGCTCCTTCTGGATCCGGTGGGTTCCCCACATCCTCTTCTCCTATCAGGTCAGCTGTGTCTCATGGCCTGGAAGATATCAGGAGACACTCACAAGTGCAGGGCCTTTCGGCTTCAGCTTCCGCATTTATACGACAAGCTTGGGCTCCTTCCACCCACAAACGATATTCCCTGACATGGAAGAAGTGGGTGGGTTGGTGCATTCGAGGAGATGTGGATCCCGTGGGATCCGAAGTCAAGGACATTATAAATTTCCTATCAAAGTGTGCAGACTCTGGTCTATGTTACAGGTTGGTAAATAATTTTAGATCAGCTCTTTCAGCTGGACTTTCTTGGATCTATAATAAACCGGTGGGGCAACACCCTTTGGTTTGTAAATTGCTGAAAGGTATCAGAGTGGCCAATCCACCTTGACTGCGCTATTCTCAGCTTTGGGATGTGAATGTTGTTTTATCTTTTTTGTCTAATTGGCCAGAGAATCATTTGTTATCTATGAAACAATTGTCCGCAAAGTTAACTATGTTACTCTGTTTAATTTCTTGTTGCAGGGTGTCAGGTGTGAAAGCCCTTGATTTAGGAGGGAGTTTGTTTTCTCCTTCTGGGGTTTCCTTTATCATTTCCAAGCGTACTAAATGTATGTCTTCTTCTGTTGAGTATCCAGCTTTTCCACATAATGCCAATTTGTGTGTTGTCAAATGTTTAAAAGTATATGAAGAACGCACTGCATGTTACAGAGTGGATCCTTGGGGTTCTCTTCTTATTTCCACCCAGAAACCCTTCAAGCCAGTTTCAGTGGCTACTTTAGCACACTGGGTTTGTTGGGTGATGTCCGAAGCAGGTACTGATAGGTCTCTATATGGGGCCCATTCTACCAGGTGGGGCTATGGCATCAAAAGCTTTTATTTTGGGTTCCAGATTGGAAGATGTTCTTAGAGTGGCTGAGTGGTCTAGTGATTTCATGTTTACAATGTTTTATTATAAACCTATAGTACGTGTCTAATTTGGTGGTGGATCAGCTTTGAACCAGCATAATCAGAGCCTCCGGTACCGACATAGAATACAAAATTTTCTAGTGTAGCGTTAAGAATTTTAGATTCTATTAAGGACACGGAGGCGAGGATTATCCCACCCAGTATATAATTTTAATTGAATTATCTTATTCAATGATTGTATTATAGTCTTTTGTTTACCACCCTGGAAATTTTATTGTATTAGTCTCGAGTCTTATCATGGATTTTTCTTCAGACACGGATGGCGAATAAGGTTGAACCTGTGATGAGCCGTCGCTTGGTCGTTCTTGGAGATCCGGATTTTGGTGGATTGTTGTCCATCCCAGAGAGTTTGGTTGGACTTGAGCACTTTTTGGTTTTCTGATTTTTCAAAGAAAGAAGGCGTCAGTTGGTGCCTCCCCTGTTTATAGACCATGTTGGTCTGCGATTGGTGGTTATGGGAGGCGGGGTTCAAAGCCTCTTTGATGTTACTGTTTTTTCATTGGCTGCTGTTTTAAAGTAGTAAAGAATTGAGAAGCCTCTGTGTCCTTAATAGAATCTAAAATTCTTAACGCTACACTAGAAAATGTTGTATTCTCTGCCCTTTCTGCTAAAGTGTTAAAGGTCTGACGTCTGCCAAAATTGATCTTCTACCACTTCAAGGTCATGGTCTGGGGTTGACTCTCTGACCAAGGTCTCTGAAGGCCAGCACGGATCCACACTGGATGTCTCAGAACACGCGACATGCAGGGAGAGGAGCCTGTGCCCTCAAGCAGAAGACAGCCCTGGCTATTTTTGAATACAAAGTTGGCATAGCCATCTGGCACACTGACACATTCCGTCATTTTTCAAAATGAAAAGTGTGCAAACATCACATTTCAAAACACAATCTGATTTACAACCGAGCAAATAAACGCACGAAAAGGGGACGAACCATCAATTCAACGTAGGAGATTAGCCTGTGGTTTGCTCATCTAATGTCTAAGTTGTCAAAGAGCAAACACTTATTTCACTAATTACATTTCTTTTGTAAATTTTCGGTACCCGTAGTATTGCAATTCAAACATCAACACCACTCGCCAATTCATTCATCTCTGCACCTACCATAATGACTGTACTGCTCACCTGCCTGCCGAAAATGATTTTTGATTCGCCCCAAAATTAAAAGGAGTATGCAAAGATTAGTGTTGCAAATTGTCACAACAAAAAGTTTGTCAAGTTCGATTTTTTTGCCAGTGGGAACATTTTCGGCAAAAAGTTTAGTGGAATAAATGTATTCCAAAAAGCTTGTGTTTGGAGAATTGTTAGGCAAAAAGGGTTTTTGTGGATCTATTTCTTCCTGAAAACTGACTTCACTAAGGTACCTGCAAATAAAAAATTGCATCCTCGTGAAAATGTCATCAAAATATGTGAAGTTGTTTGTGGAACCAAATCTTTGCAAGTTTGCACAACTCTAGCTGGACCCTGCTGTTTTGCATAATCCCACATGAACCCAACCCTGGAAACTAATTTAGCAGTGTTCACCAACCCCAAAAAGAATAAAGAAATGTATCCAATAATGTTACAAAATATTGCCCCTGCGCCCATCAATATAGAAACGCAATATCTGCATCTTATGTACTTCAGCGCCTATGTGTAGGCGCAAAACCGGATAAAATCGTGGCCTGCACGGGTAATTAGAGGACCAGGGTTCTAGAAACAGAAGCATATGTGCGCTTTTGTGGAGGGAAAACGGCATTTAATAGTCAAATAAATGGATTTGGATGCCATTTTCATTAGTGAAAAAATTGAAAAGGAAGAAATACTTTGCAACATGTAAATTAAAATTTCCCAACCCACTCAGAGAACATTATCTGAGAAAGTGCTGTGTTTGACGCTTGGGGCCAGATGTATCAAAGGGTTTTTCCCTTTCTGTGTCAATGGGAAAATATGTTTCTACATATGGCCCTTGCTTATTTATTTATCATTAGCTGTATAGATAGAAAGGAAAGAAAGACTACACAGTGTACCGACGGTTCGCAGCTGGCACTTCCTGGAGGAGATGCTCGGCCTAACTAAGCAGATCTTCCACAAAGGGGCGATCACCCCTGGTCCCCGAACACCGGTTGAGTTACACCCAAACAAGGACAGTGCATGCTGGTGTTAAAAGACTACCTGGGTCTAAAGGTAAATCTCAGGCACCGCTGTTGCATCAAACCAGCAAGAGTTGGTTCAAATACACAAACCAGGATAAATGGAATGGCCCCTACAATCTTCTGACAGTTGTTCTTTTCTAACTAATGTTCTTGAAAAATACACTCTTCAAATGTAAACTTTGACTCCATCACAAAACATACAGGGGTGCGGCCGCGTCGTCTCTTCTACAGACAGGGAGTTCGTCTGTAGAATATTTCCCGAGACTCCAAGGACTGATGTCAGCAGTAAAGAGTGTGCTCCCCTGGTCAAGGTTGCATCTGAAACCTCCAGTGCTTCATCTTCTGAATTATTGGGACACAACTTCTCTGACCATGAAACAGTTAATTCCAGAAACAGACAGTCTAAGTTAGGAAGACAATGGTGAGCAGGGGGGGGTCATTTTTGGAAGGGGCTATCACTTCAACTTCATTCAATAATTCCATCTGCGATCAAAATAAAAAAACTGAGGCCTGCTACAAGGTGTGGAGAGGTATTTTATTAGAAAAAGAACAGGAGCTGGGAAAATGGCCACCAACAGAGACAATTCAATAGCCCAATTGGAAGGAACTGAGAGCTAGAAGAGTTTGCCGCGTCCTTCAAAGTGAAGAATGTTTTGATAGAAGGGACATCTATAAACAGATACGGGGGCACACAATCTCTCACATTAGTCCAATTAGAGTTCAGTGGGAATTTGAGCAGAGGAAAATTTTGCTTCCCTGTCAACAGTATACTTTACAGGAGAAATGAAGGTAGTAGCAGATCAGCACAGAAGGAACGTTACCTCCCGTCCCCCGTCACCTTCCTTCTTAACCAATGAGGCCCCCTGCCTCTCCTAAGCCCTCCATCCCCAAAAATAAACGCCCCGCCCCTTCCGTAAACAAGCCAACCAGAAACTCAGTTGTCCTGTACCATGAGGGGGGGAGGGAGCTATAAGGAAGGCAAGGGATTAGGACTAGGAGTCATGCCATTATCAGTAAGTAATGGACGCATTCCTACATGGACAGATCACACACTCCAATAGCTCTTTCCTCATCACAGTCACAGACATCGCATCTATCAATATCTCTTCACTTATCCCCCAACACGGGCCTCAATCAGCTCCACAGCTCTCCACTCATCGCCCATCACCGGCCTCAATCACCTCCACAGCTCTACATTCATCCCCCATCACTGGCCTCAGGCACCTCCACAGCTCTCCACTCATTCCCCATCACCGGCCTCAATCATCTCCACAGCTCTCCACTCATCCCCCATCACCGGCCTCAATCACCTCCACAGCTCTACACTCATCCCCCATCACTGTCCTCAGGCACCTCCACAGCTCTCCACTCATTCCCCATCACTGGCCTCAGGCACATCCACAGCTCTCCACTCATCCCCCATCACTGGCCTTAATCACCTCCACAGCTCTACACTCATCCCCCATCACTAGCCTCAGGCACCTCCACAGCTCTCCACTCATCCCATCAACGGCCTCAGTCACCTCCACAGCTCTCCACTCATCCCCCATCACCGGCCTCAATCACCTCCACAGCTCTCCACTCATCCCCCATCACTGGCCTCAGGCATCTCTACAGCTCTCCACTCACCCCCCCCTCACCGGCCTCAATCAGCTCCACAGCTCTCCACTCATCCCCCATCACCGGCCACAGGCACCTCCACAGCTCTCCACTCATCCACCATCACTGGCCTCAGGCACCTCCACAGCTCTCCACTCATCCCCATCAGTGGCCTCAGGCACCTCCACAGCTCTCCACTCATCCACCATCACTGCCTCAGGCACCTCCACATCTCTCCACTCATTCCCCATCACTGGCCTCAAGCACCTCCACAGCTCTCCACTCATCCCCATCAGTGGCCTCAGGCACCTCCACAGCTCTCCACTCATTCCCCATCACTGGCCTCAGGCACCTCCACAGCTCTCCACTCATCAGCCATCACTGGCCTCACGCACCTCCACAGCTCTCCACTCATCCCCCATCACTGGCCTCAGGCACCTCCACAGCTCTCCGCTCATCCCCCATCACCGGCTCCAGGCAACTCCACAGCTCTTCACTTACCCCCCATCACTGGCCTCAAGCACCTCCACAGCTCTCCACTCATCCCCCATCACTGGCCTCAAGCACCTCCACAGCTCTCCACTCATCCCCCATCACTGGCCTCAGGCACCTCCACAGCTCTCCACTCATTCCCTCATCACTGGCCTCAAGCACCTCCACAGCTCTCCACTCATCCCCCATCACTGGCCTCAACCACCTCCACTGCTCTTCAAAAGCTCTCCACTCACCCCTCATCACTCGTGTATCTCAACAGCTTTTCAGTCATGCCCTGTAACCGGTCTCACACGCCTCAACAGCTGTTCACTCACTCCCAATCATTGGCTTTTGCAACTCGACAGCGCTTCACTTTTTCAAAATCACCAGCCTGTTGATGGAGACACACTCATTCCCTATCACTGGCCTTGTGCACCCCATCAACTCTTCACTCATTCACCTTCACCAGCCTAGTGCACCTCATCAGACAGTATTAGCTGCTCGGTGCAGACAGACACAGACCGGCAGCAGTGCAGTCCTTATGCCACCTCTTCGGTGCAGACAGACACACAGACTGATAGAGTGCACTCTCTGCATTAGCGCCTGGTGCAGACAGACAGACTGAAGAATGCACTCTCTGCATTAGTTCTTCAGCACAGAGAGACACGGATTGTAAACAATGTACTCTCTGTATTAGCTCCTCGGTGCAGACAGACACACAGACAGGCAGTGAAGAATGCACTCTCTGCATTAGCTCCTCGGTGCAGACAGACACACAGACAGACTGCAGACGGTGCACTCTCTATGTCACCTCTTCGGTGCAGACAGACACACAGACTGAAGAATGTACTCTCTGCATTGGTTCCTCGGTACAGAGAAACGGACTGTAAACAATGTACTCTCCGTATTAGCTCCTCGGTGCAAACAAACACAGGCAGTGCCCTCTATAGTACAGACGACAAACAGAGACTGTCAGTGCACTCTCTGAATGAGTCCCTCGGTGCAGACAGACACAGCCTTTTGTGCTTGTTTGTACTAAGGCTCTTACTAGGCAGACCTAACACAGAGCCGCCCACAGGCTGCCAGGGGATGAGTGCACTGCGGAGCTATTCACGTGCTGAACTGACTGCTCGGGGTCTGAGCAGCTGCTGAACCCGTCTGTGTGCGCCCCCGCTGCACCCCGCGAGCACGGACACCCCACAATAACAAAACCGAGAGACAGAACACCGGGGGGAGGGCTGGGAACCAAGAACATCAGGGATCCCGGCCTGCAGCCCCGGGAGGAGAGGGGCGGCCGGGGTCAGGAACCCGAGGCCTGCAGATCACCGCGGCCACAGGCGGCGCCCTGCTGTGAGGGCACACTGGGGAAACACGACCAGACACGGATTCAGCCCCCCCCCCCCCCCCCCCGTGCTACACACCAACCCACAAGCAGCCGCGCGCCAGGCCCCCCCCCCCCCCACGTGCAACACACCAACCCACAAGCAGCCGCGCGCCAGGCCCCCCCCCCCCCCCCCCCCGTGCTACACACCAACCCACAAGCAGCCGCGCGCCAGGCCCCCCCCCCGTGCTACACACCAACCCACAAGCAGCCGCGCGCCAGGCCCCCCCCCCCCCCCCGGGCTACACACCAACCCACAAGCAGCCGCGCGCCTGCGTCTTGGCTCACACTTCGGGCTTCCGCCATGCGTACGCACAGCTGTCCTCCGTGGGACGGCAGGACACCCCCGCGAAGACCCTTCTACCTGTCTGTGCACCTGCCTCTCACTGCTCGTCACTGCACACTCGTGCATAAGGCAGTGACATACAAGGTGTGCACCCCTGGTTCTCACGCACATCATCAAAATACTTCCCACAGAGGCCTCGCAGCACTCAGTCTTCTACCTGTCTCTGCGCCCGCGTCTAGTAAGGCTCCTGCCTTTCACTTCTAGTCACTTCACATTCATGCACAGGGGCAGCAACAACGCATGCAGTGTGCAGCTCTGGTCGTCACTCAAAACAGGAAAATACTTCCCACAGAGGCCGCGCTGCACTCAGTCTTCTCCCTGTCTCTGCGCCCGCGTCTGGGGCCAGATGTAGCAAAACTTGGTTTTGCGAGTCGGAAATTGCGACTCCGAGCGAGTCGCAATTTCCGAGTCGCAAAACCATATGCAGAACGGTGTCTCAGACACCGTCTGCGAGTCGCTATGGGGTCGCAAAGACCCACCTCATTAATATTAATGAGGTGAGTCGCAAATTGCGGCCCCATAGCGACTATGGGCACTCACTGACATGGAGGCCTGCTGTAGTCAGCAGACCTCCATGTCCGTGACTGCTTGTCAATAAAGCAGTTTTTTTTTTTTTTCAAGTGTAGCCCGTTTTCCTTAATGGAAAACGAGCTGCACTTAAAAAAAAATCCGAAACCTTTCGTTTCGGAATTTTTTCAGGGCAGGTAGTGGTCCATTGGACCACTACCTGCCCTGAAAAAATATTTTGGGGTCCATTCACAAAGGGGAAGGGGACCCCTTCCAATTTGCGAGTGGGTTACCATCCACTTCAAGTGGATGGTAACTGCGACTCCATTTGCGACCGCGTACGCGGTCGCAAATGGAATTGCATCCCACGGCGAGTCGCAAATAGGAAGGGAACACCCCTTCCCATTTGCGAGTCGGAAATGCATTTTGCGAGTCGGTTCCGACTCGCAAAATGCATTTCTGCATAGGAAACTCCGGTTTGCGACTCGCAAACCGCAATTTTTGCCGTTTGCGAGTCGCAAACTGTTTCCTACATCTGGCCCCTAGTGAGTAAGACTTCTGCCTTTCACTCCTTGTCACTTCACATTCACGCACAGGGCAGCGTTAAAACATGCACAGAGCACACCTGAGCTTCTCACGTACAAACTCAGTACACTGCCGGCAGATGTCATGTGACAGACACATGTTTCCACTCACTCCACGCCCTCAGGGTAGTACCGCAGTCTGCACGCGCGCACATGCTGGCCCTCCACCCGGGAGCGCAGTATACACGCAACCACAGTATACCCCAAGTAACGGGGGTGAATCTGTCCCACGGGCACAAGGGCTTTGTCCCGGAGATGTGGGCGAAGGGCGAGGGCACACATGGGGGGTGGAGGTCCAGGCTGGCTGGGGCGGTCCCTTCTTAAAGGGCCGGAAGCAGGACACGGGAGGAGGCGGCCTTGGAGGTGCCGGCGGCAGGCGGAGGACCAGAGACCATGGATGTGGGCTCTGGTGGATTGGCGCCGGAGGTCCGGCGGTTGCTCTCTTGTCCACTCCACCATACCCAAGACTTTCATGAGCACGTGTGTGCAAGCAGGGAGCCAGTGTGTGCTGTCCCACAAACACCAGCACACAGGGGCAGTCCTGGTGCGCCATACATAGCACAACTATCAGACGGAGCACACACCTCGTCTGTCTGTGGCCCGGAGGTTAAATCACACCAGAGGTCCAGTTCAAGCTTCCCCAACAAATCAAATATTTCTTTGAGCAAAAATACCTCTCTCCAGTGGTCGATTCTTTCACATTTTTTTGATAACCAACTTTCATTGATTTATAAACGTAAAACCAAATTGCAAGGATTGTTTCACATTAGCCTGCTTCCACGTAGTTCCAGTTTTGGAAGACAAGTGCACTAATGCACCAGAGCGTAAAGTGGTCTGAGCAGGATCACACAGTTTGCTCAAGTTTATGAAGCTGGGATCAGAAATAGTGATCAAAGCTCCATCCTCATCTCCCAGTGAATCTTGTCCCTTATCTACTAAAATATCTGGAGCCCCTGGGAACAGACAAACTCCAAGTACCGATAAAAACTGCATCGTTACATTTGGTCCGAGGACGGAGTGTGGGCAATACACTCTGCCGACTGCCTTCTGGCGGCGTCACTTGCTTTGAGTTTTTGGACTTCAGGGTTAATTTGTTTATGGTTTCAACAGATCCCGCCACCCTGCAAGAATCTACACGTGCTCCCCGATGCTGTCGCTCAATGTACACTGACCCTACACACTGACATGCGCTTTCTAGGTGGACGGACAAAGACATGAGGTTATCGAGTCAAACCTGGACAGGTTCGAGCAGAACTCCAAAGGGAAAAGGCGGACTTAAGGTAAACCCTTAAGTGGGCGTTAATGCCTCAACGTGCCAAAGAAGCAGATAATGGAATAATCATAAAAAGCAAATATTGAAAGCACTTGGCACGGGGCAGGAGTAGAGACCCTGCAGGGCTCAGGCGATTAATGTGCCGGGCAAATCCCTCCTCGCATCACTCATGTGAAAAGAGCACTTAATGTGGAGCGTTCACATCACTTTCTGCCCAAAGCGGCTTACAAGCAAATATAGCGATATTACCATTGGCTGCCTTCCAGCCGGTGCTTGCGTCACTGACCTGGCCGGGAAGGTCAGTCGTGAGCTTGCAGAACTTCAACAGTTGGCGAATGCACCACCAGAATGCCCCGTCTCCTCAGGGGGTGAACCGCAGCCGAGTTTCCGGTCCTTGGGGCCCGTGGAGGGATGAGGGATTATAAACTGATCACGTGTCATTGATTCCTGACTCTCACTGGCAAAACTGGTGGGACCTAGAACATAGCTGCCAAGTTTCAGTTTGCTTATGTGTGACATTCCCATATGTGTACTGCTTTATGTGTGACATTTCAAGCCTTGTGAGTGAAATTAGACAGTTCCATCCATGTCAAGAGATGATTTTTAGAAATTACGCCCTTTTCGCATATACAGTGCTTGAAATGGAAACATTAAAGTGCAGGTACTCTGTAGCAGAGTACCTGCTTGTTTCCGAGAAGTGCCGGTACTCTCCAATTAAAAGTATTATGTTTTTCTTGAGATGTGCTGGTACTCTCCCTCTCAAAATAAAAAAGTGCCGGTACTCAGTACCGGAAAGTACTGGCCCATTTAAAGCACTGCTCATATGTGTCAGTCCTTAATGTGTGAATTAACCCAGGGGCTCTTTAAATGCGAATCAGATACGTCTTTATTTAGCACGCACAAGTTAGATGGTGTGCTCAGAATCACACAATGTGGACCCAAGGCCGGGATTCGAGTCCTCTTCTATGGTTCTAAAATAGACAGTAATGGTCGCTAGGCCACATGTCATCCTGCCCCTTCCTCCTTCTACCTGTACAGTTCTCCAACTAGGCCCCTCTTTTACTACAGTTGAGACCGACCCAGTTGTTGGCTTTGTTTTGCAGTTGGACATCCACATCTGTTTGACACTATGGATTGAGCAGAGGGTGCTTTTTTCACATGAATTAGGTGGATCTGTGGTTTTGTGTTTCAGTCTGCAAATCTCTATTGTTTGGTTTGGAAATGAGTTTCCGTGATAGTGGGATATTTCCAAATCATAATATATTGAGAATCCTATACCTCCTATTGCACACTAGCGCCACATTGAGGCCTTTGATAAACAGTACTCAGAGCTCAGCTTTTACGCGTCCCAGCAAAGTGAGAAACTGGAACCACATGGTTTTATCGCACTTCAGGACACAGTTCTTTTGCATGACAACCTCAGGCATTGAGGTAATGCAGGAAAATTATGGAAAATGTGTTATTTTAACGCAAGATCTGTGGCACTTGGCAGGGCTGCTACAAGAAATGAGCAACTGGGTCACTTCCAAAGTCCAGTCAGGTTGAGCCGGTCAGTCTTTCACACTGACTGTCCCCAGCTCAACCAGTTACTGAGCACTTGCTGTCTACAACAGACCACCTATGTGCATCGAATATACGGGCAAATTTAACTCATACTACCCCAAGTGGTAACTAGAAGATGGCTCACAGCCCATTATTAAGAGAGAAAAACATAATTTCCTCTTTGAAGGCATCTGGCTTCACCCAAAGACCTTCTCTAAACACCAACCCAGACTTCAACATCTTAACCTTAGTAAAGACAAATGCAACTAAGGGAAGACATAGCCATACTGACCAAACTCCTGTTTTATTTGCTCTTTTCTATTCGTACCTGCTTGTCAATATTGTTAATAATAGCGGGGAACGTTTAGCCTTGCATCCTTCTGAGCTCGACAACATTAGAACGATAACACAGGGACTCTGTCAGGAACCTGAAACAGAATGAATAGCCAAAGAACGCCCATCTCCCCGCCCACACCACCCCTTAAAGCAGTGGTCTTCAAACTTTTTAATGCCTCGCCCCCCCCAATTGAAAAATAAAAATCATTGGGCCCCCCTCAGAATTTTTCACAATTATTTTAGAAAGATGGCAATGTTTAAATAGGTCTAAACCTATTTAAACATTGCAGTTAAGTATTGTTACCTTTTTAAAACTGCAATAACATGCTTTTGCTTAAAACAAAGGCATGTTATCTGTATAATATTTCTTTTGGCCAGAGTTTGGCGCCCCCCCTGGGATCACTTGAGCCCCCCAAGGGGGGCCCGCCCCCCAGTTTGAAGACCTCTGCCTTAAAGGGACAGGAACTAAGAACCAGCACTGCACAGGCCCTGTGCGCAAATGTAATATCTCGGTGTCTGATTGGTTGTTGAAGCAGGGCTCCATGGAGACCAGGGGAGGAGCTCATCTTGCACCTGCCTCGCGCGGGAATATCGGAATCTGTGCCCATTATGTTCCTCGGATGCTTTTGTTCATCTGATTTTTTCTTCCTTTTTTTACTCAATGTTTACTCTAACACGCATTTTAATAAATTTATTTTGGAACCGCTTGCTGTTCTCACAAGTTTATGGCTCCCATTCTACACTTGTTAGCAATCTTTTAACCCTCATGGCTTTGCTAATTGAAATGCTCTAGTTAGATCAATAAAAGATTAACAAAAGTTTTCTGATGTTTTTTCCGCGAAAACTATAGAGAAACAAGCACTAGATGATACAACAACAGCCCTGTGGTGGCAAGACAATTTTGCTTTTGAACTTTGCTCTATAAAAACTGAATATATATCATGCACATGCGCCTATGTTCTACACATGTACATTCATTTTCTTATCAAGCACTAATACACGAGTACATAAACGCACGTCCGCTAACTCTGCCACGCGCCAGCAAACGGAAGCCATCCACCCTACATGGAAATATCCGAAATGTCGGGACCAGTGTAAATTTATGGCTGGAAACAGAGGGAGAGGTCGTGTAATTTTCCAAAGCATCTTTTTAAAACAGTGTTTACGTCCCCGCATCCTACAATGTATGCCCCCCCCCCTCCCCGCCCCCACCTGTCTGGGGAGCAACGTGCACCAAAAATAGGCAGCTGCCGTCCTCGCCCGCGGGCCTGCGCCCCAGCTGCGCCCCTTCCTGTTGACATTGGCCTGCCGACGCCATGGCCCCTGCAGGGCCTGCTGCCGTCAGCAGGCGGAGAGAGCAAGCGCAGCCGGGAGCGCGGGAACCAGCCGGAAAGAAATGGCGTATAAAAGGAACAGATGTGTCTTCCGCTCTCCCTCGTCCCTCCTCACTGACCCAGACCACCAAATGGTGCCAAGGTCGGAGAGACGTGCCTCATTAGGGGGAGTCGCGCGCCACGCGGAACATCCGGTCCAGTTAGCTGGGCCTTTAATCCTACCATCAGGGCGTCTATCGTGTAAGCCTTCACATAACACCGTAGGGTAAACCCGAGAGCTGGATGGTTATGGACTCATAGGTGGTAATACTGTGGTAGACCAATGACTGCTTCCGGATGTGAGACTCCATTATAGTCTACAGATCCTGGAGGAATGACCACCAGAGACCAAGGTGCGTCAGCACACTGCGCTGCAGTGCTCGACGCCTTCCACGGACAAACCCACCTGCAGATGATGCAAGACCTCCTCATGTGTCACTGCCCAGGGTTTCTGTGCCCACCTAATCGGAGGTCTCGGGTAGGCCATTCTCTAGACAATTTAGAGGAAGGCCAGACAGCCCCCTTCAAGAATTCTACGTCAAATCTAAATGAGGTCAATAGCTATATAAGCTCCCACGCGTTTCCCCCTCATACCTATGTTTAATGAGCTGAGGGTCTTCGTGTGTTTCACAGAATGTAGAGGGTTGCTTTGTATCTAATACACTTAGCCATACCGGGTACATTTTTGCTAGGGATGGACGGAGCAGTCAGGACTCTAGATTTGGAAGATGCTGGGTCACCAAGCTCAAGATTATGGTCAAACGAATCCACATACTTTTCTTCCTGAATTACTTCTTTGAGGGATCCTGCCTACTGACCCTGACATTTACAAAAATATACCTGGGAAAATTGTTGGCTTCGTGTATGTGCAGAAAAGAGACAAGTGGGTGAGTAGCAGCAGTGCATGTACCTTCTTTGTAAGGCTCTTAGGGCATTCCATTAACCTCCTGCAGTGATGCCAAGAATGGAATGAGCAAGGAGTCTGCAGGACCTTGTCATCTACCAGAGCAGGATGTGGTGCTTAGGTGAGGTACCCGGGAGACAGCAGTGAAGCTTTCAACTTCTCAAAGGTGCAATCTGGGTCCCCTGACATCAAATATGTACCCTGTTTGACCATCCCATTAAAGCAACTAGACCGAAATTCCTATCGCCCAACGACGCCCACCCCCACATCTTGTTTTGGGTCAAGGGCAACAAGTTTTTATGTTTACTTTGTCCTTGGAACAAGTAGGCCCAACCCTCTGCAGCACAAACCCTTTGGCTGCCTGTTTACAGAGAGTGGAATTCTCTGCAGTTGAGGTAATGTGTTTTCAAAAGATAATGCTGTTGGAACTTGTATTTATGGTTCATTATTTGAAAGCCTTCATTATTAGGGTGAGTGCTGTAAATAAATGTTTTAAGGTCACACTTCACTACTGACGTTGGTTCCAGTACAAAAAAAAAGAAAACGTATATACACATGTTTGAAAAGCTTAGGCTATGAGGCTAAGTATAATGCTCCCAGAATGCTCTCTGATTAGATGCAAATGAAGTGTCATTTAGTAAAATGTTTTGATGCATGATAATAGTTCCCAAAAATATTTATAATGGAAAATCAGTGTAACCATTTTCAACACGATTATGGGAAGCATGAAAATAAACAAACACTGACAAAGCCAACTGATCTGACATATTTTTATAAGTCTTTTAGTTTCATCAATGCGTGTCTTGTTTTGACATGGCTTTTGTAACACTTTATTGTTGTGGGAGCTACCAGGCCCTCAACATTGTAACAAACACTGGCAAAAAAAAACCAAAACGTTTTTGAACTCTAAAAGCACACGTTGCCACCAGTGGCATAACAAAGGCCCCGCAGCCGCCCTCCAGGGGACCCCTTCAGCACAGCACCTGCCCTGAGTGAGTCTGGAGAGGGGGCTCCTCCATGTTCTTTGCAAAGGGGCACCCTCCAGTTTCGTTTTGCCACTGTAGTTCCTGACACTGAACAAAACTACTTTGTGTGCCAATATGCTCCTTGTGGAAGAGCAGAATGCGATCACTCACAGTAAAGCCAGCCGAAAGAGAGAGAAATAGAAGTTTAATAAAAACAAAATGTCTTTGTTAACACCAGACCTAATTAGGGAGCAAGACCCACATGTAGGTAGCTTTTTGCATGTCGCAAACAGCGACTTTTGCTGTTTGCGACGTGCAAAAAGCACATTGCGAGGCACAAACCCAGTTTTGCGATTCAGTAACCTGGTTACCGAATCACAAAACGGGTTTGCCACTCGCAATTAGGAAGGGGTGTTCCCTTCCTAATTGCGACTTGCAGTGCAATGTAGGATTGTTTTGCGAACGTGGGCGCAAACCAATCGCAGTTTGCACCCATTTCAAATGGTGCTAACACTTTCGCAAAAGGGAAGGGATCCCCATGGGACCCCTTCCCCATTGTGAATGTCACTGTAAAAAAAAAATTCAGAGCAGCCAGTGGTCCTGTGGACCACTGCCTGCTCTGAAAAAATGAAACGAAAACGTTTCATTTTTCGTTTTTGTAATGCATCTTGTTTTCCTTTAAGGAAAACGGGCTGCATTACAAAAAAAAAAAAAACTGCTTTATTGAAAAGCAGTCACAGACATGGTGGTCTGCTGTCTCCAGCAGGCCACCATCCCTGTGAGGGCCGCCATTCGCAAGGGGGTCGCAAATTGCGACCCACCTCATGATTATTCATGAGGTGGGCATTTGCGAAGCCCTTGCGAAGCACAGATGGTGTCAGGGACACCATCCTACATTCGGATTTGCGACTCGCAAATTGCGATTCGCAAATCTGAACCTACCTACATGTGGCCCCAAATTCTTAAAGAAAGTCACAAAAGTGCACCCATGGTATATGTCGTACCCCTATAAAATATTTGTGAACTGTATTTTAGCATGGGTAAATACGCATGTGTAGATTTGCTCATGTGAAAATCTATTGAGCAGTTGCGAGTTCATTTTCTCTCCAGCCACTTTCTTCCCAACTCTGGAAGAAGTTCTAATTCTGCCATTGTCTGGAGTAAATGTCCAACCTTTCTTATTATGGGAAAATATTAGAGAGAAGCTGGTGAAAATCTTTAAAACATGCAGGTTAGTAGGTTTGCAGACTCAAAGGCATTCCAGCCCTGGAACTATTGCTTACTGCTTCCTCCAGCCCCAGTATGCAGATCTGCAGAAAGGTGGCAAAATAAGGAAATTGCTACAGTAGGGATTGAAACTGCAAGTATTCAAGCCCTGCTGTGGTAGTAGCCCTGGCATAATCAGAGAGGCTATTATCAGAGCTCTTACATAATGAGATCGCTGCCATAATTTGGCACCACACTACATGGCACCAAAGGGACAAGTAGATCTTTTTACAGGACAAGTAGATTTGAGAAGCAACCTGTCCCCTGGACAAGTAGATATTTTAATAAATTCCACACCCCTGGATTAAGTCCCCAGCTGTCAATAATGACTCAGTGGGGGGTCCCCGGATTCCAATAATGATTCAGTGGGGGTCCCCGGGTTCCAATAATGATAAAGTGGGGGTCCACAGAAGTCAAAAGGTTGGGAACCACTGCTTTAGACAACCAGAGCTGTGAACTGCATAATCATTTTTATCAAAAATGATGATAAACAGAGCCCCCCCCCCAAATAAGACTAATAGACCTACTCAATCACTTATTGTGCAGAATCTACTTCAAATCTGGACAAATTACTTCAGTTTTCATAGGTCTCAGTCGATCTCTGCTCATGAGCAGTAGATGGGCAGACCGCAGCATAGGGAATTATGGGATTATTTATATATCTGTCCACACACAGTACATGGACAGACCTTAGCATGTGGAATTATGAGATGCTGTATATCTCCGCTCATGTGCAGTAGATGGACAGACTGCAGAATGTAGAATTATGAGATTCTTTATATTGCTGCTCATGCGCAGTAGATGGACAAACAGCAGCACAGGGAACTATGGGATGTCTTACCTCTCTGCTCATGCACATTTCTTATCACCCACGGGGAGAATCTGACGTTTTGCTCAATGTAAAACAGTAATCTATTTATTGTTCTGTTATTTTTTTATTTAACTAATTAGAATAACAGGAAATTATAAAAAAAAAACAAGTCTTTTTTATCCCATTCAATTTTATAGGGACTAGGATGAGACCCGATTATGAAGCATGTCACTAATAAAATGGATGAGGGTATTTGAAAAACAAAGAAGAGTTCACATAAGGGTTCAATTTTTCTGAATCTATAGTTTTCCTTGGTTTCAGGATACCTGCCATTGTTTACTTTCTACTGCAAGATGCACATTTTCTAGAGTTCTTGATTTGAGGTAAATGAAGAACAAATGGAATTGATTCCCTAAAATGAGGATATGTTATGAGGCCTGCAAATACCGGACAGAGCTTCGAGCCATGTACTAAAAGTAGGATACCACATGCCTGTGTTCATGGTCAGCTAACATTGAGCCATTTTCTGAATCCCGGCACAACAACATGTCCGCTGTGTGGCCTTGAGCCCTTGCATCACCATGTCAGCATGTGGCAGGATTGACAAAATGTTCAAAAATACACAGTCTCAATGCGAACCACATGTCTCCCTGTTATGGTATCAAAGGGTGGCCCACCTCTGTGATCCCATGGAACTGGTTAACAAGTGTTCAGGCCAATAAAGTGACTTTGATCCCGGCTCTTGGGGTAGCATTTGTGCAGCTGAAAAAACAGGTTGTGGCTCTGAGATCCACAGTGAACGTGGAATGATGCAAGGATTATCGGGACACAGACAAAAACATACTTTTGCCCTTGACTCCCACTGTTAGCAAAATCATCATATTTGCAGCCCACAGCTGCAATGTTGCACTTTTTAATACCATTTTTGGTGGCATCGTAAAGAAGCTTTGCCCCCTGCAGGCTAGATTTGCGAGTGA
Source organism: Pleurodeles waltl (assembly GCF_031143425.1). NCBI lineage: Eukaryota > Metazoa > Chordata > Amphibia > Caudata > Salamandridae > Pleurodeles > Pleurodeles waltl. The sequence continues at coordinate 960,839,231 of NC_090443.1, forward strand.
TGTTGCGCATTACAAGCACACATGTGATAACACAACAGTTAAATCAATCAACAGGATTTGTAAAGCGCGACTAATCTCAGTCGAGGGTGTGGACGTCGCGTATGGATGCTCTGGGCCTGCGATAAACTCTACGGCCATCTTGGAAAACCAAATCCTCTGCATGAGTGATGCATGTCCCCTCCTCCGCTTCTGGAGTGCATTTCACATACATTAAAACATCCTGATTCACAGCGACGTTTGCAGGTGTAAGTGAGGCAAGTGTTTAAGGGAACGCAGGGCAAGCTCCTTGCACACCCGCAAAGATGTAACTCTCCAATAAGGAAGGGTCTGCACTTTCTGAGAACCTGGCCGGGCACTACCTGAGCAGAAGCTACTGTCAAAGACACCAATTCATGCAGGTATTGGAAAGGCTTCTATGCAAAGCGTACTGCTGGGGAAAGACTTGACGTTAAGTTGTGTTGTATGCATTTTCCTAGTGCTATGCATGCGAAATGTAAAATCAGGTTTATTTTAGAAAAAAACAGAGATAAAAATATGAAATTTTGTATACAAAACAATTTGCAAAACAGTTAAGGCTCATTAGCAGAAATTGTCTGTCAAGCACAATGAAACAATCAATTTTAACAGCGAAAATCAATTATTTAGCAAACTTTATCTTCTCAAAGCTGTCCTACCTACAAAAAGCACACCACTTAGATTATTTTATATCTAAAATAAAAAAGTGCATCTTCTACAGCGTGAAAAACTGTCTACACTCTAATATCATAAAGGAACTAGGGGCCAGATGTAGCAAAGGGTTTGCGCCTTGCAAACTGCGAAAATCGCCGTTTGCGAGGCGCAAAAGCCTCTTTGCTATTCAGCAATGCATATTGCGAGTCGGGAACGACTCGCAATATGCATTTCAGAATCGCAAATAGGAAGGGGTGTTCCCTTCCTATTTGCGATTCGGAGTGGAATGCAATTCCATTTGCGACCGCATATGCGGTCGCAAATGGAGTCGCAGTTACCATCCACTTGAAGTGGATGGTAACCCACTCGCAAATTGGAAGGGGTCCCCATGGGACCCCTTCCATTTTGTGAATGGACCCACAAATATTTTTTCAGGGCAGGGAGTGGTCCAAGGGACCACTCCCTGCCCTGAAAAAATACCGAAACTAAAGGTTTCGTTTTTTTTTTTAAGTGCAGCTCGTTTTCCTTTAAGGAAAACGGGCTACACTTAAAAAAAAAAAAACTGCTTTATTTAAAAGCAGTCACGAACATGGAGGTCTGCTGACTACAGCAGGCCTCCATGTTTGAGAGTGCCTATAGTCGCTATGGGGCCGCAATTTGCGACCCACCTCATTAATATTAATGAGGTGGGTCATTGCGACCCCATAGCGACTCGCAGACGGTGTCTGAGACACCGTTCTGCATACCAATTTGCGAGTTGCAAATTACGAGTCGCAGGGACTCGCAATTTGCAAGTCGCAAATTGGCGTTTTGCTACATCTGGCCCTAGATCTCCTGATTGCTTAAGAAGCACATCTGTCTAATCAAGTCCACTGGTTCTTAGAGATGAGGAGGGCCTCAAATATCAGTGGCATCTCAGGGTAAATGAAAAGGAGTCGTGGGAGTGAAAATTCAAAGGACTCTGTTTTGGGGGGACATCATGTGAGAAGGCTGCAGAAAGGTCAGAAAAGTGGGTGGGTTGGGACTGACGTGAAAGTCAATGTAGGTGAAGGTTAGGGGGAGGTAGGTGCTAGTCACATACACACAGTGTCTGCCATTTGCAAATTGTTCTCCAAACAAATATCAATCACACATTGTTACACATTTTAACTTATAGTAGCTATATTACAATGTTCTTGTTATGTTTAGTCTTTCTGGAATTATGGTACTTATTTTTTAGATATTTCCATGTATAGTCCTCTATATTCACTTTTTCCCATCCTATTAGTATTTTTTCATATTTCTATTTTGATAGCTGTACAATGAAGTTGCAGCTAGCGTATTTCCACGTTTAATTATCTGATGAATGCACACACTTTGATGTCTGCAGAGTTTTAGTGCTCTAAGTTGCCACAGGCAACAAACAATACTATCACCTGAAAACATTAGCGTTGAGTTACTAGAACATAAGGAAATTTACAGATATTTTATGCTTTATTTGAACATCTAACCCCTTTTTAACGCCCTACTTTTCTCCCAGCTTCCTCGATTAATAGCAGGCCCGGCGTTAGCGCTGATGGCACCCGGTGCGACAATCTTTTTGGTGCCCCTCCAGTGACCTCCTTTTCTGCGAATTCCCTCACTAGCACCCTCCAACACTGTCCCTCATCTCTCCTTAGCGCTCTCTGACATACATTTCATTTTTTATAGCGCTACTCCTAGTTCACTTAGTTCTGTGATTTGCATAGTATACGTTGTTTGCAGCAGGCACATCAACCCTCTGCTACTTTATGATGTGTCAAAACTGACACTAGACAAAATTCCAATCTCTCTCCAGCCTGAACATTAATCACCAGAATTATCTTGACATTTTATTGTTGCCTGAAAAGTGATGCTCAAGGAACTCCAAAGCTTGTGCTTTGAAACAATAATACTTTAAACACCCCTCTTTATGTGCGTCCCCTTCCCCAGGTCAGCGCCAGATGGGGCTGCACCAGTCACACCCCACTTTAGCCGGTCCTGATTAACAGCATGGATAGTGAAAAGAAGATCAAATTTCTTTATTTTCTGTATTTAAGAATGTTGAAAAAATGTTTTCCATCTGCATCTTAAAAATGGAAAATCAGAATCTTTAATTTTATATAATATGAAAATACATCCATGACAAATTAAATGCATGTGAATAAAACTTTGCCACATTCGAACCTCGTCAGTCAATATACACATGGTGAGTAAAAGGCAGCTCTTAGAACCAACTCATTCATGAAGTTGGTGCTTTACAAAACAAACATATAATAGACATCATATATAAATATGTGTGGAAAACTAATCTCCCTAAAACAGTGCAGGATTACATGTACATTTTAATGTCAAAACGTACATGTACCAAGAAAATTCCATCACTTGTCTTTTGTGATAAAGTATTACAAGCAACTAGTGATGCCCCTGCAGGCCCACATGTGAAAGAAGCTGTGCAGATTTGTAGAGTTTACTATCACCTGAGAGGGTATCCCGGCGCTGAGCAGGTGTGAGTCTTTTCAAACCTATGGCCTAGTGCGGCTTCACCTTCTCGCAAAATTCCAGAAGTGAGGATGACGCTCTAATATGTAGCAGCAAGTTGTTCCACGCTTTAGAAGCAATGTTGGTGAAGGTTTTCCATATGCGTGGGACGTGTGCAAGTAGAAGTTCGGATGAACGGAAGTGTCTGGTAGGTTTGTGAAAGCAGATGCAATTGTTGAGGTATGTTGGGCCAATGTTGTGTAGTGCCTTGAAAGTGAGGGTTTGAATTGTACTCATTTGTGTAGGAGGAGCACGTGGAGCTCCTTTAGGTGTGGTGTGATGGGAGTGCGGCTAGGGAGTTTGAGAGTGACTCTGGCCGCTGAGTTCTGAATGGTCTGCAGCCTTTGGGTGAGTTTTTTGTTGAAACTGGAATTGAGGGTGTTCCCATAGTCCAGATTGGTTGTGACTAGGGTGTGCATGATTGTTTCTGGGTGCTGATTGGGAGGCATTTGAAAATCTTCCTCAATATCTTCAGGGTATGGAAGCATGAGGCGGTGACTGTGTTGACTTTGGCGATCATGTTGAGTTTGCAGTCGATGATGATCTCAAGCTTCTTGGTGAGAATGTCTGTTGGTCCTAGCTCTGTTGGCCACCTGGTGGAGTCCCATGTTGAAGTTCTTGTCCTGCAAGTCACGACTTTGGTCTTCTCGGAGTTCAGCTTCAGACAGATGATCTTCATTCAGTGGGTAATTTCAATGGTGCAGGCATTGGACTTCAGCCTGGTATTGGGCGTCTTGTCTGTGAGGAACTGTGAGGGAGAGAATGAGTTATGTGTCAATAACATGGGGGAGGAAGTTGATATAGTGAGAGTGGATGATTCTGGAAGATGCTGGCTAGGGGGATCACGTATGTGTTAAATAGGGTCGGACTCTGGGAGAAATTTTACGAACTCCACAGATGAGTTTCCGGACGTCTGGGGTGTCTGAGTGGAAGGACTCAGTCCGTCAGCCTGGCACCAGTGTTTCCTTGGGTCTAGATGTTGTGTAGGCCTTGGATGAGGATGGGGTGGGATACAATGTCAATCCCTGCAGGAAGGTCCAGGAGAATGAGGGTTGTTGTGTCTCCTCCTTCCAGAGTCATGCAGATGTGATCCGTGATGTTGAGGAGTTGGTGGTCATTGAGGTATTTTGTGAGGCATCTGTTGATACTTTTCTCCAAGACCTTGTCTAAGAACCTTAGCAGGGAGATCAGTCTGTAGTGGTCAGCGTTGAAGGGCTGCAGAGGGTTTCTTCAGCAACTGGAGGACAATTGTGGGTTTCCAAGTGCCTAGGAAGCTGCCAAGATTCACCTTAGAAAATCACTAGTCCTGGTCTAACATGTTTTCACATCCCTACTATCAGCTTAGCCTTAAGGCGGCGTAGTACATTGGAAGGGGAAATAGAGACCCTTTATTTACACACTTGTTGTGTTGGTTGCCGTTATGTTGTTAATAAGCAGTCTTCGGTTTAATTAAATTCTCTCACAACAAATAATACGCTCTGTCCTGCGCGCGTGACGAAAAAGCCAACGACCGTGTAGAAACATAACATCTGCGAGCAAAGCGCTAAGATGAAAATTGACATATTTTATGCCCCGATTAAACTATTAAAATATCTTAACAAGCAGCTAGCTGGCTCTCCGTCTGGCACAGTTCTAAAGCGCTCTCGTCCTCCGTTGAGGCGCTTTTACAAATCAGTTCATATTTTGCTGTCGATGAACTCTTTGAGTTGGCGTCGGGTCCCACCTCTGCGCGGTGGGGGGCTGCTCAGGGCATAACTGCGACTGAAGGTCAGAGAATCCTTGGATAGTGGTCCCCTCGGCTGACCTGCGAGGAGGTACCCGCGGACCCCAGACTGCAGATCACGAGGGGGGCGTCGTGCCCGCGCTCCGCATGACGGGAGCAGAGACCAGATGCTCTCTGGACGCGGTGCGCACGGCGCGTTTCGTGCTTCACGGCACTTGCTCCCGGGCGATCTAGCATCCATCAGAGGCATCCGCGCAAAAATCTGCTTCATGTAGGGCGCAGCGCGGGCCCTCGTCATCCCCAGACTGCAGCTGCGCCCCTCTGCCTGGCTAGGACTGCACGGGGAGGGCGGAGTCGCAATGATTTCTGTGAGTAACTTCTCCCCCCCACCCCAGTGGGGAATAACACCTGTTTTACAAGGGTCTCTTACCCCAGACGTCACGTAGGGTGAGTTACCCCTGAAAGGACACACTAAACATATACGAGGAACATTTACATTTGTGAATTGGGCCTGGATATCTAGGAGTAACTCATACTTAAGACAACAGTGAAAGGCTAAACAACTCACACCGTAACCATAGCTAGAAAAGAGGGGGATCCAGTGGATTTCCGATCTGGCAGCTGTTACTGAGCGGGATCTGGCCCGGCCGAGTGAAGGATGCACACTGTGACCTGGTGCAAATTGCCAACACCAGGTCACTTTGGCAGAGCACGCACGGTCTGTGTTTTGCATTGATGGTAACAGTCGGCAGGGAGTATGGGACGTTTCTTGTTTTCAGTTCGAGGTGAGCGACGCGCAAATGCCCCACTTAAAGGGCCATCACAACTCCTTTGCTTCCATTTTCACCCTGAGTGAGAGCTAGCTGGGATCAGTACCATTAATGGAAACGAAGTCACCCATCTAGCCCTCTCAACTGTAATTAAGAAACATTTAAGAAATAAAATATGATAATGTGACAGTTTATTTACTTTTCCACGGTATGTAAGGTAGGAGATGTCTTTCACTGGGATAATTTCAGCTAGATGTGAATGTATCTAGAACTATGCATAGAAAACTTTGAAAACGTATTTTTACTACACAAACGACTCCATTTAACAGCATCAGAATAATTACAGAATAATGAAGCGCTTGATGTCAGTTTATAAATCACTAAGCTATATTTAAATTATTGTAACACGTGACCTACAGATAACAGAAAGATCTCCGCAGCAAAAGCATTAGCCCACTAAGGTATTAAAAAAAATACACACATCTGTGATCTGCGTGAAATGCTGTGCTTTGCAGCAGGGGCATTGACCATCTCGGCTATTTTAAGATGAGTCAAACCTGTGACGAGAGTGCACCCAGATCTCTCCGGCATGTGCATTAACCCTCAGGGTTATCTTCCTCCTAATGTACCCTGAATTTACTGGGTCAACCACAATCTCTTCAGCAGGTGCCTTAATCCGGAAATGTTAAAATGTAGCCTCTTTGTGACAATCAAGTAAGACATAGCAAAAATGACAAATGTGACATTAAAGTTGCAAAGTACTTCAAGGGAAGACATTTTTAAGATAAAAATACATGCGTGCCCATGTATGTGTGTAAATATATATGCTGACTGTCAGATTCCTGCCTCATGACTGCCCCCTTTATGTTACACCTAGACACATTGACCTCCGGTTTATTGGACCCCAGAGTGTTTTTTTAAAAAACATTTTCCACGAGTGAATTTAAAACATTATCAGGGTGTCACAGGGACAAACTTCTTCAACCGAGAACCCAGAATACACCACGCGTGCCCACTGGCATTTGGTGAAGACAGCGCCGCTTTCTCTGAGGAAACAGGCGCCCCTTCAGGACCTTTCCCGCGTCGAGGGGCCGGTGAGAGCGGAACTCCTTCAAAAACAAATGTCACAGAGCGGCGCTGTGCGCAGACCCAGAGAATTCCTAAAGGTCTGCAGCTCCAACATGGCACCTGCCTGCAGAATGTCTCGGTGTGTTCATCACGCAGGGCCCTCTGGGTTCAGGCCTGGGACAGGGAGTCAAGTGCACAGGGAGGATGGAACCCTCTACAGGCCCTGCAGAGGAAGGGCGAGGTCTAGCTAGAAAAGGAGCGGGAGAAATCTAAAAAACGCAGAGTTCGCAAGTTACACAATTCCGTGTGTAAGTAATTCACCCAGGCCTTTTCTTTGCATTCTGGGATTTGTAGTCCTGTTTATTCAATTAGTAAATCAGGGGTGCAAGTCCCAGAATGTAAAGAAAAATTGGGAGCTGGGTCAGCTATTCAAGCATTGAACTAGGAAACTTGAGGGCCGGAAAATCGAGCCTGGAATCCCTCAGTGTGGGCCCTTCCAAAAATAGCAAATGTGGGATTCCAACAGGGTGGAGACTGGGTGTAGCAAATGTGTGATTCCAACAGCGAGGAACCTACCCGAGTGCACAGCTGGAGGGTATTTATTGAGATCTCATAGAAGAAGCAATGGCTCTCGTTTTGGGGATTCGGCTAGCACACTAGGGCAGTGATACAGAGTGTCGGTATTTAGACAGAATATCGGGTACAGAAATATTGCGAGCCAAAATATATCAAGAATAACGAGAACAAAAATATTGTGAAGGTAAGTTTCTATAGGTAAGCAAAGTTTTATGATATATTAATCCAGATGTATGTACCTTGATGATATATACACACACACACATATATATACATATTACCTAGTGGCAGTCAGTAGTTTTTCAGAAATTAAAGGAAATCCAAATTTGTATACATAAGGAGGTGAAGGATTTGCGACCCCTCCCAAACTTGTGCTTAGATCTGATTGGCTGCCAACACTTCAACAAGGAAGTGTTGGCAGCCATGTTGGGACTTGGATTCATTCGAGTTCCACAAAAAAAGAATAAAAAAAAACAAAAGGGGCCAGGGTATGGACACCCGGACCCCTTAGCTCTGGTGCTGGGGTCTCAAAGGGACTCCCCCTAACCCCCCCCCCCCCCCCCAAGCTTTACATTTTCGCCTGGAATCACAGCAAATCTGGTGAAAATAAAACAAGAAAACCAAAGCGTTGGCTTTCCGTGCTTCATAATTCTGGAGTCCCCGGGTGGGCCAAGTCCCGGGGGCATTGCTTATATAATGCGGGGGGAGGCACCTGCGCCCCCTGGAGCCCAGGGACCATCACCTCTCCGGGGCTAAAAACAAGAGTAATGCAGGGGTGTCCATCCCCCCACTCCCCTGCAACCCCAGGGGCCACCATCTCCCCGGGGCTCCTATTTAATTATGTGCAGGGGGGCCACTGCATACAATTGGATTCAAGCCCCAGGGAGGTGGTGGTCCCTGGGGCTTGAATCCAATTGCATGTGTGGGGGGGCACGTGGCCCCCTCCACAGCCCCGAGAACCAGCACCTCCCCATGGCTTCAATTTAATTATGTGTGGGAAGGCGGGCGGCCCCACCCCTGCAGCCCTAGCTACCACCACCTTCCAGAGGCTTGAATCTAATTGTATGTGGGGGGGGGTGTGCCCCCCCTGCAGCCCTGGGGACCACCACCTCCCCGGGGCTTGGATCTAATAGTATGTGGGGGGTGGCACCCCTTGCAGCCCTGGGAACCACCACCTCTCTGGAGCAAACATAAAAAAAAAATAGAAAGGGATCTGTTTTGGATCCCCTGCAGCCCTGGGGATAACCACCTCCCCGGGGCTATTTTCGTGGGAGGGGGGCATCGCGACCCCCCTTGAGGAGCCAATGATGGCCCTGGAGAACACCCCCCCTCCCCATGGCCAGCTCCTGCTATGTCCCGGGGTGCCCAACCCCGGGACACAGCTGTTTGCTGTGGATTGGTGGCAGCTTTGAAGCTGCCACCAATTTGCAGCAAATACTCCCTTCATCGGAGCAGAGGTTTCCTCTGTGTGTCTGCTTCCGGAGATGCAGGCAGGCACACAGAGGAAACTGCTCTCACGGAGAGAGAGCTGCTTTAGCAGCTCTCGCTCTGTGACAGTAGTGCTGACTCCAACAGGAGGTGGGGAGCCAGCTGCTCAGTCAGTGGGGGCCTTCAGGCTCCCCCCACGTTTCCCAACAGGGCACCTACGCGGGCCCCAGGGGTTGAGGTAATTGGGCCGAGATCGGCTCTGGTGAGGAGTGCTACACGGCCCCCCACCCAAAAAAAAAAAAAACATAAATAATTAGGCCGGGGGATGGTTTCCCTGGGGCCGAGATTGGCCTGGGAAGGAGGGCCATGTAGCCCCCCATCCCCAAAAAATAAACTTTAGAAGGCTGGGCCTGGTGGATGAGGCCCCTCCTCAAAAAAAAAAATGTTCAGACTGGGCCCTGGGGGATGGGGAAGGGGTCCACACTCCCCCCCCCCCCCCCCCCTTAAAAAAATTAGGCTGGGCCCCAGGGAATGAGGTCCCTATAACCACCCAACCCACTGCGCAGCCTTGGGTGGTTATAGGGGTTGCCAGCAGCCAGGCTCTGCGGCCCACCGCCATTGGTTGTGGTTGGATTAATGTATAGTAATGAACATTACTTTACGTTAAAAAAAACCATAGAAATTCACTGCAAAAAACAAAGGTTACAGGGACGTTATAGTTAGGAAATAGAATAAAAAAACCTTAGAAAATCAATGAAAAAAACAAAGGTTATAGGGACGTTATAGTTAGGTTCTGAATTTACTCGTATGAAACCACAGAAATTCAGCTGTTATAGTTATAGTTCTTTCCAGTAACTTCAAGTAACTCTAAGTCGCGCCCTAAGGTAACAATAACTTGCGTACTCACCATGTACTGCTAATTTCCCCAGATATTACAGCAGTCAAGACAACTTTTATAACGTCCTTAAAACTATAAATGTAATATTAGCATTAAAAAAAAATTACGTTGAATTTTTAGTGAAGGCGCAAGTTATAGTAACCCTAGGGCACCAGATATAGTTACTTGAAAGAACTCGAACTATAACTGCTGAATTTCGATGGTTTTGTATGAGTAAATTCAGAACCCAACTATAACATCCCCGTAACCTTTGTTTTTTTCATTGAATTTCTAAGTTTTTTTTAATTCTGTTTCCTAACTACAACGTCCCTGTAACCTTTGTTTTTTTTCAGTGAATATATAAATATATATATATATATATATATATATATATATATATATATAAACGCTGGGGCTGAAAGAGCAGTGATTCGAGCAGGGTTCCGGCTGCCCTTAATATTATAAACACACCTTCCCAAAAGGAAAGATTAGCTCGAATCTACTGTAAGTGCGAAGATAATTTTAATGAGACCTCTCCAGAGGCGTTTCGGTCCCGGGAGTAACGGGAATAAAGTGACCAACACACATATAAATGTAATGGAAATGGTGAAAGGACTCATCAAGTGTCAGTAACATGGGCGCCATCTTGGTATAGTATTAGTAAAACATACAAAATACATATTTAAACACCTTATGTGCTATACAAAAGATACTAGATTGAACATGATATCGAAGTCCTGAATAATACAAATATTAAACCCAATCAATTGTTTCGATATAAACAAAAACAAAAAATCACAAAAAATAAGTTTGCCTATGATATAGAATCAATTGATTAGTCACTTTACTCCAGTTACCCGTGACAAAGGTCCGACTAAAACACGTCGCGAGAGGTCTCGTTAAAATTATCTTCGCACTTACAGGAGATTCGAGCGATTCTTTCCTGGTCGGAAGGTGTGTGTATATATATATATATATATATATGTATGTACCTTGATGATCTCCACACACACACACACACATATCTATATCTTCTAGGTACATAGAGGTACATCTAGAGTTCAGAATAGTATATCTATACTTACCTATTTCCACTTACATACTTGATATTTTTGTCCTCGATATTTTAGACGCAATAATATGTCCACACAATATTTCTGATTCCAATATTCTGTCAGTGATCCTGGGTGTCATGTGTACTAATGATAAACTGGTCCCCTCTTAGCTAGTTTGGTAGTAAAATATAGTGAAACATGGTAAATTTGGACTCTCGTATCCCAGGTACCTGGTGCCATTGCACTTGCAGCACTAATGATAGCTATACCCCCCTGGGACCCTCAAGCTGGAAGGGCAGAGGCACAAAGAAGATGGAGTCATAAGGCATACATAATCCCACAAGAGAGAGAAGAAAAAGGTCCGCAAATACATCCTCCCAACTATTCAGAATCACACTAGCAGAAATTAGCAGACCAAAGTCAAGACCCATTTTGTCTCTACCACTACTGTCTTAACTCCTAAATACTAAGATATATAAGGGAGCTTCTAATAGCTAAAAGAATCTTCACACGCAATTCTGAGGCATGCTTCATCACTAGGTCCTGTCTCATCCCAATAACATGTCATTGGGTTGGGCTTGCCCCCTATCAGAGACTCTTAAAATGATATGTAGGAAACGGGAATGGTTGTTACCATGTTAGGATAACTGAGAGGATTCCACATAAAAATAAAAAAAATCCTGTACCTCTCGTAAGATTAAAAACAAAAGGAAGATACTAGGCGACGTAGAGCACAGGGATAACGTGCTTCAAAATTGTATTTATAAATATATTTATATAGCGCTTACGATCCCTGATGAAGAATTGTAGTGCTTTGCTCAGATGAGGAGATCTTCAGCTGTGAGGTAGGGACGCGTCCTGGATAGGAGTGACCCCACAAAAGAGGAGGAATGGGTTAGACTTCCCCTGAACCACAGTGAAGAGCATGATCCTTCTTCCATGCAGACAACAGGATGTTAGTCTGTAAGCTCCCAATCAGCCTAGGACGGGTCCAGAACTTCCTTGAGGGTTATTCGTTCAGAAATAACCAAAGGGTTAAACCGAAGAAAAGTACACAGCTATCCTGTAGGTTTAAACTTCCTAACTAGGGTTTCAAAGTTGTTACACCCGACAAATACCTTGGATTACAACTGGATGGAAGCATGAGTCGAGTTCTGCTTTTAGATGCCCAGAGGCACCTCGCTGTTGCTCTAGAAGAATCACTGGCCAGACTTAACCAAGACCATGATGGCACTCAGATTTGGCTTTTAGGAGGCTTATATAGCCAAGGTTCTTCTGACCTTAACATATGGTGCCACAGTAGGGTTTCTGTTTTGTAATACAGATCTGGACATATAAGAGGTCCCGGTCTGGAGATATGGTTTATTCCAGTGGTCCAGGGACACCTAGGGGTCCGCGAAGCCTCCTCAGGGGGTTCGCGGCTGCTTAGAAGACTTAATAATATTAACAGATTAGGTCCCCAGCTTTCAGTAATGACTCATTGAGGGGGTCCCCAGATTCCACTAATGACTCATTGGGGGGTGGGGGGTCCCCAGATTCCACTAATGATTCAGTGTGGGTCCCTGGGTTCCAGTACTGATAAAGTGGGGGTCCACAGAAGTCAAAACTTTGGGAACCACTGGTTTAGTCTATGTCATGCTGCATCATTTGAGACTATCAGACTGGAACAGCCCATCTGGTCTGCCCAGGGGTGTGCCCTAGCTGTCCATGTAAATTGTCAGTACCAGGAAGTTGTGACTGCACCTCACATGTTCCTAAATTTGATAAAGGTAAACAAAGAAAATCAAATAATGTTAAGGTCATATAGCACAAGACATTGCCATTGTATTAGGATCCCTAGGAGGAAAGGCCATGTTTTAGTCAATTCTTCACTGAAAGATAATACAAAAGAATGTGGCATTTGTGGGTGTCGACAGGTGTCCTGGATAGGGATGGTTTAAGCTCGCAGCATGGCAAGCACACCTTGGCGATGTACACCGGATGACTTAATTGCAGATGTACTAGTTTGATGTTCGGGTTGAGAGCCCTCCCAGTCGCAGAGATCATTGTTGTCTAGTTAGGAATTTGACGAGGTTTCCCCACCTATGTTGCTCCAAGCCGGAGACATTGCAGTACATATTTGTTAACCATTGTTTTATTAAGGGTCAAAAAATACATTGTCATGTAGTGTCTCTCCAGCAGTGCAGGCTGAGCAGAGCTTGCTTGTTTGCAGTAAGCAAGGGCGAAATTAATTGCTTGCGTAATATGCGTAACTTCAGGGATTTATTGTTACACTGTTACAAAAAAAATCCTGAAATTATGCCACATCACATTATTATGCACCATCAGCGGCAAAACCTTTCCACAGCCATGCCGGAATAACACCTCCGTTGCTTGCGCCACTTGTTTTCCATGTTGTTTGCATCCTTGCTTCAAAAAATGACATTGAGACACGCTATGTGCTAAAATATAGTGCTAAATGACGGGTTTGCATGTCATTTAAGTGGAAATTAATTTTTCAAGAAATTTCCATTTCGTGGATTTCGCACACCCCTCGTGTGTACACGCACTCGGCTCTTGGAGGTGTCCTGGCCGCCTACCCTGGCTGCCCCTGCAGACGCAGGAGCTCTTGGGTAGTCTCTCGGTTTCCCAGAAGCCAGTGGGAGGCGCTCGGTAACATGGCTGCTCTCGGGCTGTGGGTGGAATGATTGCACAGTGCTGGGTGTGGCGGGCGCCCCTTTGTATGATGCATTCAGTTATCACACCGCCCCAGCTGCACGCGGTGTACTGGCTGCCCTGGGGGGTCGGGACCGTGTGTGAGTGTGTGGAGTGGTGGGCGGGGTGGCACGCTGTGACGACACCCGTCAGCTACCGAGGAATTCCTGGACACCACCCCTGGCACGAGGCCAGCAAGGGGTGGGAGGGGCCTCAATGGCTCTGTTAATGGAGCCTCAGCCCAGGCAGTGGGAGAGAGAGCAGGCAGTGTGCGCACTGAGAGCCAGGGAGGGAAGGAGCGGGGCAGCAGGCAGAGGAGCCAGGCAGTGCAAGCAGCGGGATAGCAGACCGTGTGAACATCGGGGTAGCAGGCAGTGTGAGCACAGACAAGCCAGGCAGAGCAAGCCGCGGGGAAGCAGGCAGTGTGAACATAGGAGCATCAGGCAGTGCGAGGACAGGGGTATCAGTGTGTAATGGAGGCAGGGGCAGCAGGCAGTGTGAACACAGGGACAGCTGGCCTCGTGAGCACAGGGGTAACAGTGTTTGAGAGCACGGAAAGCAGGAGGTCTGAACATGTGAAGCAATGTCTGTGATACAGTGGCAGCAGGCAGGCTGAGCACATGGGCAGTAAGCACTGTGCGTCGAAGTACAAAAGACAATGTGGGCAGTGTGGCAAGAGTGTGAGCAAGGGAGCAACAGGCAGTGTGAGTAAAAGTGCAAAAGGCAATGTTGCAGTGGGGCAGCAGGCAGTGATTGTATAGTGGCAGCAGGCAGTGACTGCATAGTGGCAGCAGGCAGTGATTGCCTAGTGGCAGCAGGCAGTGACTGCATAGTGGCAGCAGGCAGTGACTGCATAGTGGCAGCAGGCAGTGATTGCATAGTGGCAGCAGGCAGTGATTGCATAGTGGCAGCAGGCAGTGATTGCATAGTGGCAGCAGGCAGTGATTGCATAGTGGCAGCAGGCAGTGCTTGCATAGTGGCAGCAGGCAGTGCTTGCATAGTGGCAGCAGGCAGTGCTTGCATAGTGGCAGCAGGCAGTGCTTGCATAGTGGCAGCAGGCAGTGCTTGCATAGTGGCAGCAGGCAGTGATTGCATAGTGGCAGCAGGCTGTGTGAGCACAGTCCCAGCGTGAGCAGTAGAGCAAAGGCTGTACGAGCACAAGGCCGGCAGCCAACTCCAACCTTTCTGTGGCGCCAATCTACATGTGCAAATTATAAAAGCAGTGCGAGTAAGGAAGTGCAACAAGTTTATGAAAACTTTCGCTTTCATTTTCTAAAGATAAATAATACAAAGAGCAGTAGAAATGTAAAAAGTCGGCTATCGTTATTGCAATAATATTATTAGTACAAACAATAAATTGTTTTATAAGGTGATTCATGACACCCTCCTGCTGTTTCTAAGCACAGTAAATAACTAGTATTTTTCGAGTGTAATTTTGCTCATTTTTGTTCACTTAGAAAGAGTGGAAGGCTGAGGTGGCCATGCTGTAATTTAAGTTTGTGATTTGCAGCTCCAGGCAGATCTTCACAAAGAGGTTAACTCACTGAGCTATCTTGTCTAAAGCAAGGTTAAAACGACAGTGAGCGTTCAATGTGATCAGGATAAGGCGACCCCCCCAAAGAAACTTGTTAAAAGGGTATATAAGATGGATCGTATATATTAATTGGTTTTGCACAGACCATACAAAAACCTATGAATAACAGCGAATTAAAACTACAAATTAGAAAAACACTTTTCCTTACTTGAACATAGATTAAAACAATACACCATTCATTTGTAGGAGTAAAAATGATCAATAGAGTTATATATTTTGTAAAAACTAACAAATATTCCAATCATAAAGTAACAGAGGTGGGAGGAGACTGTAAATGAGTCAGGAGTTTTCTAGGAAATGTAGCCTGAGCTTCAGCTCTGGGGCAAGGATTTCAAGAGCCCTTGATAAAACGCGAGTTTGACATTTAGGCGCTCCCACACCATTAGCAAGAAGGCCATGTTTGAGGAAATTGTTTGCTATATACCGTCTTCCAGCTGGCTTTCATGGGGGCGCCAAGAAGGCGTCTTCCTACAGTGCGCGAAGTGTTTAACCAGCAGATAACATGAAGAGTTTTACAATAATTGCCAACTATATCGCGTTCAGACGTTGACCAGCAAATAAAGAATGCGGCGCATTTTGCAACAAGTGATTATTACTTTAAGACTAGTAAGGGTGGGACGGAGTCAGTCGAGTATCATGTGAGACAGGCCAGTCACTAGCGTAACAAAGGCTCCAGCAGCCCCCGCGGTGCGGGGGAGGAGGCGAGTTCCGGGGGGGGGCTTAGCTCAGCACGTGGCCTGAGTCAGTCCGGGGGGGGGGGGGGTTTACCTACCAATGAATGTGGCTAAACATAGGGTCGTGAGCTAGCGCCGAATGCTGCGTTTCAGCGGTCGAGGATTTGGCGCCAAACTCGGAACATTTCTATTCAAGTTAAATTTGAACATGCCGAGTAAATGAGGTCTGCCCTGGCTCGTGTGACTGACTGCAAATGCATCGCGATGAAAAGATGCAGTCAACGAGCCCGCCAATCACAAGGCTCCGCGGCTTCGCTCGTGTTATTTATTATTCTAGGCTAGCCAAGGCTTGTGATAGCTAATGTTTTTTTTTCGGATAAGACCTGTTTTGAAACAGAGTTCACATTAAATTCCAACGTCCTGCTCTTTCCATTAAGGAGTCATAAAGAAAAAAATATAATGTAAAACCGCACTGGGCCCGACTCACGATGCCGGTCGTGGTTCAAGGTACCTGCGGCAGCATACCAGAAGGATAACTTAACATCCTAACGCTCTTAAAATTCATGTGCGACTTAAACATGTGCCTGAAATCCAATGCTTCGCGGCACGTGCATTCACCAGTCCCACTTCTCTACAACCAGCGCTCTACAGTCACAGGTCTGCATGCAAGCAACACAGCGCCAACACAGGGAAATGACGTATGCATGTAAACCACGCTCGTGTGCAACCAACACAATGGCGAGGGATGCACAGGAGGTAACTGACCCTCTTCCGCAGTGGCAGGAACCCCACCATGCTTCTACAGGACAAGACGAGGACATGTAAGGCACCACCATGACCATATCCTAACGACCCTGCATCACCACTGTCAGTGTCAGATGTTGTCCCCTCCAATCCTCCATCTCCACCGGCCTGGCCAAACGACATCATTGTAAGAAGCAAGAAATCCACTGAACACTCGTGTTAACACTATATTATGTGGAGCTGTTCACCCTCTTTAACAGAAACCTCACATATTCCTTCAGAAATCCTTATTTTGAGACATTCCAATGGTTCTGATACACAAGTTAAAGGCAGCCTAAGTCATAAGGTAAGGCTGCTATGCAGTGACTCCCAACCCAGTGCACTGCTCACGACCTCACATATGGCATTGCAAATGACATCTGTAGTGACATCATCAATTACGTCTCGTATGACATCACAAGTGGCACATGAATGACATCATGACTATGTAACAGACAGGTGAAATATCTCAGCTGCTTTAACTGCAGAACAGGCCACACACTGTCGCGGTCCCAGGAGTGATCATATGTACAAGACACAGTTCCCCTGAGAGAGCGAGGTTGCATAGCAGAAGCTCTGCTGTTGCTGTTCTACTTGTACTCGGCCAGTAGTACACAGATCTAGTCCTTCTGGGTCTCCCTGCTTCTGACTAGGTGGGCAGAAATAGACCAGAGACAGCATAGCCCTGGACAGCAGAAGAGTGATGTGCTGTACCTGGTACCCAAGGGGAATGAGGAGTCTGAGAAGATGTTGGGGAAGCAGGTGCAGGCATCAACATGGAGTGACTGCAGTAGAGCACGAAGTAAATATCTGATGCAGATTTATTTTATCTGCTGCACCCAAGGACACAAAGGTCCAGGCACGAAAAACGTCCCAAAATGTGGACAATGGCTGTTGCAGCACTAGCCTCTTCTAGTTTTTTTCTGATGGAAAGGACTGCTACATCTTTCAAAGAGGATTGTGATAAAAACGTCTATTGGATCTATATCTTTGCACCCTCTATAAGATTATTTGGAGTAAGGCAATCACACCTGTAGGTTGCCTGAGTTTATTTGGCGGCAGATAATCACACCTGTAGGTTGGTTGTCTGAGATAATTTGGAGTCAAGCAGTCACACCTGTAGTTTGCCTGAGTTTATTTGGAGGCAGACAATAACACCTGTGGGTTGCCTGAGATTACTTGGAGTTAGGCAATCACACCCGTAGGTTGCCCGAGATTATTTGGATGCAGGCAATCACACCTGTAGGTTGCCTGATATTATTTGGAGGCAGGCAATCACACCTGTAGGTTGCCTGAGATTATTTGGAGGTAGGCAATCACACCTGTAGTTTGCCTGAGTTTATTTGTAATAAGGCAAATCACACCTGTAGGTTGCCTGAGATTATTTGAAGGCAGGCAATCACACCTGTAGGTTGCCTGAGATTACTTGGAGTTAGGCAATCGCACCTGTTGGTTGCCTGAGATTATTTGGAGGTAGGCAATCACACCTGTAGTTTGCCTGAGTTTATTTGTAATAAGGCAATCACACCTGTAGGTTGCCTGAGATTATTTGGAGGCAGGCAATCACACCTGTAGGTTGCCTGAGATTATTTGTAATAAGGCAATCACACCTGTAGGTTGCCTTAGATTACTTGGAGTCAGGCAATCACACTTGTAGGTTGCCTGAGATTATTTGGATCCAGGCAATTACACCTGTAGTTTGCAGCCACCAACACACAAGATCAGCGTGGGTATGTTGACCTAGAACAACATGGTCGTGAATGAGGAGGGTTAGGACAGATCTGCATCTAGCATGTCCAACAAGACAGATAGTGGTACTTTAGGATGAGACTGGAGGCCGGAGAGCAGTGCCCGAGGGAATAGATAGGCCTGAGGTCAGCAGTCCTTCTGTAAAGGAGCATGAGCCTTCTGGGACCTAAACCCATGTCCTTTGAGGCCTTGATTGGTCCTCCATTAAAGTGTGCAACACACACCACAGTTCACCTTTGCGCTACTGCAAAGCTAGAATAGACTTGCAAGGAAGAGGACCAGTGAATGCAGCACAACATCCTGCATTTAAACTGTCCTTCTTGAAGAGTGGATAGAAAAGGTGTTAATTGATATTTAGTGGGTTTAATTTTCTGGCCAGAGAGCAACTCTTTGATCACACAGCACCTTCCTAGAGAGGTATTCTGTACTCTAAAAGCAAGAGGTACTAAAGGAGGAAAGTTTTCACATCCATCTGATACAGCAGAGTTGACTCACCAGCATCCCCTCGCCTTTCTCTGCCATGGCTGCCACTGGAGGAGATGAGGAAAGGGGGATTCAGGGTCCTGGTGGTTTTCCACAAATAGCAGCAGCTCCCTTCCTCTCCTCCTGCCCCCTCCAGCTGTTTCCGTCCTGGATGAAGTCCTTATTCTCGGTCTCCGAGACTCTTCAATCCTAAGGAGAATTAAAGGGAAGGTTCAATCAAGTAACAGGCATCACTAGGCAGCAATTGAGAAGGCAAGGAATGCATCGGACAGACACTGAATCTCCATCACTGCTCTTCTAGTCACAGATGTTGAAAAAAAAATGTTTAAAAAAAGCTTTCCAAGTTCAACATCCACTTTCATCCCTAACAACAGCTTCAAAGCGTTTCAACAAATTAGCTGTTTAGATCAGTACGCCTTGCAAAATAATAAGCAGAGCAATGTTCTACCTAGGCAATGCAGACAAGAGTCGAAAGAGAGTGGGTAGCTTTGGAGTGGACAATTATATATATATATATATGATCACCACGAGGACCTTCAGAATAGCCCTGAAATATCACCACTACCCCGGGGAAGAACCCCCATGTCGCAGGACTCCCCTTCCACGCTTAGTTGGAAGCTACTGCTCAGAGCGGTCCATTGACCCCCACCGGACTCTAATGTGGAATCTATCTAAGTGCAAGGGCCATCTTCTTGACTGTCTTTCAAGTCTGCGGAAACTTTCAAGCAGGGAAAGTATTGTAATATAAATAAAGGTGGATCTGTACTAATTATTGTTTATTCAAACACTCACCTGGGCTTCTTCCTCATTTCTGAGGAGCCAGTTTCCCATCACGTTGTCAATTTGTTTGCATATTCCTCAATGTGCCTTTATCTGGCCCCACTTCCTGTCCATCCCAGTGAATGCAGGAAGTGCTGGGCAGAGTCCAGGACACCAGACAGTGCTTCAGGGTTCTACTTGTCAGACATGACAGCCACACTTTCCACTTCTATGTCCTTGTGCACTGCTGGATGAGTGCAGTGACTATTCGTCATTTCTGATCAAAATACTGCAAACTAAATCAGTAATTTGATAAAAAATGAGTGAGAGTAGAAGCAGGTGGATCAAGAGACTGATAGGTTCTGAGAACAGAGGTAAATTTGATTGACAAGATATGACAAAACAAGGGCGGAAATGGAGTCAGGGGCTGGACTGTGAATTATTTTAAAAACATAGCGAGAGAGGAAGAGAGAAAGAGAGACAGAGAGAGAGCGAGGAAGAGAGAGGGTGGGGGAGCGAGACAACTGCAGATGACAATAAAACTAACCATCCCTCCCTAGTCAAGGTGACATGTGATCAGAAATGCTAAATTGCTTGTGATAACTATAATCAACAGGAAAAAATAGACTAAAGACCAGGACTTGCACCTATTGAAGATTATTTTTAGAATATTAAGTCTCAATCAAGACGAAATCCTTCAGAGTTCGTAAATCTGAATACATGCTTTCTTGATAATAACTTCCCCAACTCCCACTAACTTAGCCAAATAACATTGTGAAGGTTCTGTACTGTCTTGTGCCTTTATGGAAGGATTGAAGGGGAGATTGTAGCTGTTCTAGGCGTCGCTATGGTGCACATGCCAATTCCTGCAAATATCAATTTACTGCAAGTTAATGCATTACTTACTTTTCATATAGCACACAACAAACCAATTGCCTCTTATTTCTTCCATAAATTGTGTTATTAGTAGACAATTCAAAGGCACTCAGTTCGATGAGCTCCTTTATCTTGAATATCTAGGGCATAGGATTGTTTACATTGTCGTTTGTCAGTCGTTGTTTAAGTGTACGATTTTCAGTTTACTTTTGGATCATTCCTTAAAAACTCAATGTTGGTGATCCCATTTTAAAATTCTGTTTCGATTGTGCAAGCTTCATACTACATCAGTACCAGAGTTTCCCACACTTTCTCAATAACGCTTGCATTGAGTGCTCGGTGCTGAACACCGAGGTGCTGCTGTGAATTTCACTCCCTGTCCTTTGGTAAGTACATTGATCCTTCTCTAAAGAATTCCTTCTTTGATCTGGAAATTCACAGAAAGTTTTGCTATTTATCAATTTATTTCTACTATTGTCTTACTTTAAATCTCACCGTACAGAAGCCACACTCAAGTTCCAAAACCATTTTAAGTTCCTTCCAGGTACACATTTACTGGTTCAGTGGTTCGGCAGCACAATCAATTCATTATTGTTACTTTTCTGGTTCTAGTAGACAGTCACAGGCAGTTCTGACCTGCTTTGGTGAGTATTACAGCACATGTTAATGTGGTTTGCTTTGGCCTACCTTTGTCTATTTGAAGTTTTTTTGTTTTCCTTTAGTCGTTTATCATTTCCCCGCTTCCAGCGGCTCAGTTATTGTTACTTGCACTTTTTCTTGGTAAATTCTTCTATGGATGTAATAGACTTTTAAGTGGGTGGTGTCAATATGTTGCTTTATACAGTTCAGTACTATCTCTAAGGTCCACTGTTGTTAATGTGCACAATTAATGATCCTGCATGCAGATTTTGTAGACCCTTTACTACTCTGTATACTTCACTTAGTACGAAATGCCTTCTTGTTATTTTTGTTACAAACTGAGGTCTTGGGTTTTGAATATTGAAACTCTTGGCAGGTTTTCCTGTACGGTTGAAAAGCTGACACATTTGGAACCCTGTGTCTTGTGAAAGGTACTAGACCAAACCTTTCAACTATATTACAACTGTTGGATTTTCGTGTAGAAGATATCACATGTCTTACATACAACAGAGAGATGGGGGCGCGGGGTCAAGGGTATGGGCATATGGGTCAACAAAATGATCTGCAGAGTCATGACATGGTTATGGCTCTGCAGGATCCAATTGTCATCTCTGAATGAATAGTTTATCTACTGTTGAGGTCTCAGTGCCGACCATCATTCTTGGCGCATGTATATACCATTTTGTTCTGTTTGAGATGAACGATAGATCACGGGATAGATTTATAGACTCTCAGAATTCATTATTAGTTTACTCTAGCTTATCTACTCACCGGCGTCCACAATTTTATTGATTTTTGGGATTTCATCCCAGGGTTATGTGGTGTACATACATGCAAGATCCCGGCCCAATATGGGCGCTTGATCCATAAAGAAGTCAACACTATTGGTCTTTCCCACTCAACTGCATCGCTATAGACACATTTTCTACAAGAGATGTCTGATTAGCCATCAAAGCTACTTCAGGACATTAAAATTGTGGTTATCTAGAAAGGGCGACGTGGTTCTCACATTAACCTAAAGCTCACTCGTTATCTGGTCAGATGCACAGGTTTTTATTTAGTTTGATGCACGGAGCAGAGAGTTGCAAATGGCCCTACACCATCAGAAGTTCACTCATCCAGTCCTGTCTTTTTAAAGAAACAGTGCATTGAAAGCTGGGACTTCTTCACTGATAATGAAAAAAGTGAAACTACAGCTTCGAGCATACAATGTGCTGCTGGATAATACATCACAACTGATTAAGGATAGTTCTGATGACACAGGCCAGAAGTCGACTTTATTAGCAAAGTAATTACTCACCCGCTCAAAGAATTCTTTTCTGACACAAACAACCTGTCGACTGTTATCAATAACAGAAACCCCAACCTGGCTCATGTGGGCAGTTTGTTCAGGTCTGATATTTTATTTGTTGCTTTATTATAGTAGTTGTAATGGGAGTTTGCTAAAAACGTATTGCCACCAGGGACATTGTGTTGCAAATCATGTAATTTCCTATTTACATATGTTGGGGTAGAAATGTCCGCTGTATGGCTCTGGGGCGTATGCACCCCCACCCAGAGTGCCCTGTGCAGGGAGAGTCTGGACTTTTAAATTTTGACCTGGGATCACATGAGCATCACATGTACAGGCTGAAGACCCTCATGGAACTAGACAGAACCCCAAAGCAGGACTGCCTGATCTGGGGGGATACACTATGAGAACCCGACTTAATGCACGTGTAGGGTAGGCCTTTTGACCCAATGCCAGCGCCGGAGGGAGAGATCCATAGAGGCATCTCCTGGTCTTTAGGGAATGACTCTGCAACTGGGACCTTTGGTCCATCCATGCAATGCAAGGACGTCCCACATTTGTTTACACTATGCATCTTTACTAGGCTTGGAAAGGAGAGAATGTACTGTGTTTGGTGGTTAAGCCCAGGGATTCATTTCGAACCTTAAGTCTGTAAATGATACAAAAAATGGAGGCTGGAGGGACCAGTGTGAATTGCAGGAATCCCCAAGAGCATTCCTGCAGTCCTCTGAAGTCGACCAGGCTCAAGTGAAAATGATGGGAGACAGAGGCCCCTATGAATTGCAGAGACAGCCCTTGACCCCTTTCCTGGAGAGGGTTTAGCCCAGCAGTTTGCAAGTCACCTCAGTGACTCCCAGTCCCGTCCCTTCCTGCTGGGAGGAAGATTTAAAAAAAACAGAAACAGACTGAGACCAGTCTCGGAGCTGGGCTATGGAATCCCCAGTTTGGGTCTGAACACAGGGCACAGATATAAGGCAGGAACCCCCAGTCTTGGAGCCAAAGTTTCTTATCGACCAGTGCCAGGGCTCTCACATCAGTGTTTATCAAAAGATGACGCTCAGGGTTCTGTGTTTAGATTCCTATAGCAAAATGCCCTTAATTCTATTAGCATGTATTTTTGTAACTCAAATTCATCAATAGCCAGGCGAAAATGAAATGGGGAAAAGGGCAGCCCTACCTGGTGAATAAAACCAAAATTACCTTTTTGTGTTTGTGTGACCCAGGTCTTAGGCAGTGCTTAATTTGTGCTTAATTTGAGCACCAGAACTTATCTTTGAGGGCCGGAACTTATTTTTCTGCCTCAAGCATTTACTGCGAGCAAAAGACACATATAGGAAAGACGAAGGAAGAGAAAAACGAAAAAGCATCGCAAAGGGAGAAAGCAGAAAGCTGCAGGTGTGAGCTGAAGGGGCAGGAAGTGGCTGTAAATAGATTGAAGAGGCCCAAGATGGCTTCAGGATTACGCCGCTTCAGTATTCCGTGTTCGCACATTTAATTGCAGCAGCAGCGTGTTCAACAGGAGGGATTTGAGCACCGGCATGTTTTTATTTACAAATTAAGCACGCGTCTTCGGGATTATGTTATTACAAGATTCACGTCCATACATTTCAGAACTAACCCTAAAGCTTCAAGGACAAGAAAGATATAACATCAATTAAGCACATCACATGCTTTTACCGTTTTGATTATGTACTTAGTTTTTTTCATTATGGAACCTCATCTTCAAACATACACCTACCTAAAGTGAATCCACCAACTTGATTGAACAGCCCGATAACATTCTCAGAACAGTTTTGCCACTTTTAAATGTATTAATCGGATGTTCTTCAGAAGAAGTTTTATATGCACATAATGAGTCAGAGTTTAGATCACGGAATTGTGTATTTTGGATCTATTATTAATGTAGCAACCAAAGCGTTTCTCATAACTAGGACACGTTTGGAAATCTATTTGCTCACTAAACCAATAGTTTCCCACCTTTGTCACCAGTTTTCTAGGTACTGGAGTCTAGTTCCCGTTTGGGCATCTCTAATTTTTATTTCAAAATATTAATGAATAATTAATTTAAACTGGATCTTAATTAAATGAATACACATTTCTAAACATTATACATTATCAAAATTCAATAATGTATGTGCATGGAATACTACAGCATAATAGCCTATGATTCAAATCTTGTTTATTAAATCCCTACTTGGAGCAGGAGTCAAGTGAGAATCTGCAAAAACCTCCGATGTGCCATAATTCAAAGTACAGGTCATGTTTCTTAATGAAAAGAATCCCTCACCATACTCATAATGAGGTTTATTTGGAGAAAAACATGCAGAGCCATCAGGTTTTTCTTAAAAACGAATTATCCTACTTTGCCCAAATGTGATTCTGAGGAGACTCAAATGAACTGGGTCAATCGGAGTTCCTCATATCTCAAATGTCATTTATAAAATATATATTTAAAAAAATCATGTTAAAAAGTGGTGTTTCTGAGGACTACAGCTTAGATGTATCATGCAGATTCCAAAACTAATTGAATGAAAAGGCAGCTGTCACAATCGTATAAGCAATTTCCCTGTTAATAAAATAAATTATGGTTCCAGATAAACCCTTAAACTTGGATTTTGTTGCATGCATGTATTTTTAAACCGCCTTTCTTGCCCACATGCTGTTTTATCCAGCCCTTCACATCTAAATAGGACATAAGGACCAGAAAGAGATTTTATATGACACAATATTATCACCCTATAGGCAAAAGAGTAATGCTTAGTTACAAAACATTGATTAAACAATTCCTTCTAATACAATTAAAAGGTAAAAACATTGACACAGCTTTCAATACGCAATATTAAGTAGCTTGCAAGACAATCTCTTAAATCTCCACGACCGCTCACGTTAAAATAAATGAAACAAATTGATATCATAATCCTAATACTTGCAACTCATTACCCTTTTTACCCCAAGCTTCCCTGCAAGTTTTTCAAAGCAACAATCACATTTGCCTCATCCATATTCTTTCTTCTCCTCACATGAACTTGCAGGCCTCCTGCACATTTCTGTAAACTATTCCACAAGGTAGCTCCAAGTACCAGGAAACCACAGTCACTATGAAAAGGAGACTGGCCTTGCAAAAAGAGTCAAGGCTGATGTTTGTGAATTTTATTTGTTAGACAGGAAGGGCACAATCACAGAAGGCATGGCGGCATACACCAGAGGCCGTATTATGGAAAGGGCGCGCAGCCCCTGTTTGCGCCTGCTCCTTTAAAAGAGGTGTGGTGGCTTGAAACAGAGACCGTCCACCCTACTAGAGTGAATGCGCTGCCCCCAGAGGAACCGCCAACTCGCTCTGCCCTCGGGGCAATGCATTCAGTGAAATAAAGAGTGGCTGCTTCAAAGCCGCTCCGTGTTTCACAGTCCAGGCCGCCTGCACTTTAAAGAAGGGAGTCAGATCCCCCTGCAGGCGAGTGCTGTGATTCTTCTGCAGGGGGATGTCTTTGGGGTCCATGGGATCCCTTTTACCCTTCCAGAAGGCCGCCATCAGGAGAAGCACTGACAATGTGCCACCTTTTTGTACTTCGCTGTGAGTGTGCCTCCTAAGTGCCAGTTTGCGTCTGCACCCGCATCTATAATAAGATATGGACGCAGAGGCAAAGAGATTCTCTCTTGATTGTGTAAATGAGGGAGTGCCCTCTCACGATAGCGCTGCAGATACTTGTGCCCCAGCTCTATCAGTATTACAGAAAGGGCCGAACAAGTGTCCTTGGTCCCTTCTGTATTACCCAGTCAGAGCCTGTTTTACAGCAGTGAGAGCGGTCCGGCCGCACCGGGTGTTGACCTCAGGGGGGCCCTGTGTTTAGCAATGACTTATGAAACTTGCGATTTAAAAGCACCTGCTGAAAAGTTCCTTGTGGGTCCAGCCTTCAGGAAACAATTAAAGTGTCAAGATATCTCTTATGATTAATGTTCCTGCTAGGGAGAGAGATGGGAGTTTTGTCTAGTGGCAGCTTTGGCTCGCCATAAAGTAGTGTAGGGGGTTAATAGGCCTGCTGCAAAGAACAGAACTATATTTTATGTGGATAGCTGAATGGATTAGTAAAGCTGGCCTTTACAAGCACTTTAAAATAAATTAATGCATGTGAAAGGGGGGCTGTGGAGAGACGTGGGGCACATTTGCCGGGTGGTAGTGAGGGAATCCGAGGCGGTGGGCATGGGATGCCAAAAAAAGACTGTTGCACAGGGTGCTAAAGCCAGCCCTGACCACAGTGGTGCCCCTGGGGCACAAAAAGCAGAAGCACATACCCTTTGCACCCCTGGCACAATGAAATGAAATGAATTCCAGAAAGCTAGTGAAATGATTGCCTTCTGTGCAAATATTTTGTTAAATCAACACAAACTTGCATAATTCCTGAATTTTTTAGTACTCAAAATGAGCAAACGTTCCACCCTTTTGCATAAAGGAGAAAGTTTATGTTATTTTAGCCTTCAGGGGAGGGGTTTGTAGAGTCAGGTTCTCGCCATCAGCTTCTGCTGGTATCTCGCATGGATTCTTGTGCAAGGCACACCATCACAGAAGAAAGTTACTCACGATACCAGCACAAAGTATTTTGCATAATATCTTTTTCTCAAAAACTTTGTGCATTTCACACAAAAAAGAATGCATGTTTCACACACCTCTGTTTGTAAACCTCCAGATCTTTTGGGAAGCAGATGAAGCTGTATAATCTGGTGCGTGGGAAATCAGCATGAATGTAATTGACAATGTTCAAAGAGGAATTAACGAAAGATGACAATATCCTGATCTTTTCCAGTTCTACTGAAGCAAGAAATGCCCTATGTATTGTGCATCAGATCTCAATGAGCACTGAGGCACCAGACACAGTCCAGAATAGTGTTCTGTGAAAACAAGTGCTAAAACAAAGTTTCCATTTTGAAGACGGTTCAAACAAGCATTTGCAATGCAACGGGTCTCGCGTTTGCTCATGTTAGAGCTGATAGCGTTGTAAACTCCTAACCCGACTTTTCACCTATCGGCAAAAGTGCATTTATGTACGTAACCCGAAAAAGTGCAATTAACTGTGTAAAGAGCTTGACTTCTGCCAAGTGAAATCGCGCTAGTAAATTAGAGAAAAAGTTGTCCATGAGCCGGACAGAAAACAGCGAGCCTCACATGTTTTCTGTACTTGGTCGATGCGCTCGAGGAGGGCTAGCCACCAGAAAAGGCATGACGTATGCATGCCTTCGACTAATGAAAGCAAGCAGATTTTATTAGGCAAGCCCACGAACCAATGAAAAACACTGACATGACGTCGACAGGGCTCCAAGCCCTTTTCTAAACACTAAAGCGTCTCGCTGCGATACGCATGCGCGAGCGCATGTAACGCAGGCTCGACCCTAATAAAGCGTCTCGCTGCGATACGCATGCGCGAGCGCATGCAACGCAGGCTCGACCCTAAAAAGGTCCTACTTTCGGTTTTGTGATGAGAAATGGATTAGCTGATCTCAAAGAACAACTCACTGTATGACATTGGTGACTTGCAGAATGAGGCACATTTGGTTTGTTTGCTTTTGTGACTCAAAGTATTTGCTGGTCAAATATCTTCCTGCACTCGGGGTTGACTGTGACTAGGTGAGCTCTGGCACCGGGATGCCCCTTCCCTGAGAGCCCGGGGGGTGCTGTGCAAGGGCAACCGGGTGCCGAAGCATGCAGTCTCTCCCGACACCGGCTTGGCCAATATTTCCTGGCATTAGGAAACAGGCACTCACCAGAACCAGCAATCTGTATGAAGAGACGCTTGGCACCGGGGGCCGAGTAAAACTGTTGCCCTCTGCATCTGCCAAAGTCAACAGATTGCTCAGCCATGAAAGGACAGGACTTCCAGCTACAGGGCAGTCGATGGAACCAGTCCAGTGTGACCGAATGGAAGCTGGCACATCATCAGGCTGGCACTGGAAGCAGCAAAGGAAATCTACTGGGATGTGGGCGGCCAGCTGTGCTCGCACAGATGTTTTCATGTACCAGGGGCAGGCAGTTGGTTATGTCACAAAATGTAGATGCTTTGTAGTTCCACAGGAAGGCAGTTGTGTTGTTCACACCTGGGAAGTGTTTTGTGGTACCATGGACGAGCTGCCATGCTCGTAACACCAAAGGGGAGGGAGTTTACCACAGGGAAGCTGCTGCCTTTGTTATACCATGTAGGCTCTCTGTTCTATGATAGGACGGGTTAGCATTTGCAACGTGGTTGGGTGCTTTGTTGTACTACAGACAGGCTGCTGCGTGGGTTTTGTTGTGCCATAGATAGGCTTCTGAGTTTGTGTTTACTGTATGATGGACAGGATACGTTTGTTACAAAATGGAGATGCTTTTTGGCCCATGGGCAGGCAGCAGTGGCTGCGATATTACAGAGGCTTTTGTTGTACCATAGGGAGGCTGGTGCATTTACCCATGGAGGTGTTTAGCAGTATGGGATGCAGGCTGCATTTGTTACACAGTTGGGATGCTTGGTTGTACCATGGCAGGCTGGTGTGTTTACCTCTGCAGGTGTTTAGAATTATGGGATGCAGGCTGCATTTTTATTTTTTTTACACAGTTGGGATGCTTGGTTGTACCATGGCAGGCTGGTGTATTTACCCATGGGGGTGTTTAGCAGTGTGGGATGCAGGCTGCATTTTTTACACAGTTGGGATGCTTGGTTGTACTATGGCAGGCTGGTGTGTTTACCCCTGCAGGTGTTTAGAAGTATGGGATACAGGCTACGTTTTTTTACACAGTCGGGATGCTTGGTTGCACCATGGCAGCTGGTGTATTAACCCATGGAGGTGTTTAGCAGTATGGGACGCAGGTTGCATTTTTTACACAGTTGGGGTGCTTGGTTGTACCATGGCATGCTGGTGTGTTTACCCATGGAGGTGTTTAGCAGTATGGGATGCAGGCTGTATTTGTTACACAGGTGGGATGCTTGGTTGTACCATTGGTAGGCTGGTGCATTTACCCATGGAGGTGTTTAGCAGTATGGGATACAGGCTGCATTTTTTACACAACTGGGATGCTTGATTGTACCATGGCAGGCTGGTGTGTTTACCCCTGCAGGTGTTTAGCAGTATGGGATGCAGGCTGCATTTCTTACACAGTCGGGATTCTTGATTGTACCATAGGTAGGCTGGTGTATTTACCCCTGGAGGTGTTTAGCAGTGTGGGATGCAGGCTGCATTTTTTTACACAGTCGGGATGCTTGGTTGTACCATTGGCAGGCTGGTGTATTTACCCATGGAGGTGTTTAGCAGTATGGGATGCAAGCTGCATTTTTTACACAGTTGGGATGCTTGGTTGTACCATGGCAGGCTGGTGTGTTTACCCCTGCAGGTGTTTAGTAGTATGGGATGCAGGCTGCATTTCTTACACAGTTGGGATGCTTGAAGTACCATGGCAGGCTGGTGTGCTTACTCATGGTGGTGCTTAGTAGTATAGGATGCAGGCTGCATTGTACCATGGCATGCTGCTCTGGTTGCAGTACCACAGAGGTAAAGGTGTGGAAGTGCTTTGCAGTATGATGGGTAGGCTTTGTTTATCACACCATGAAGATGCTTTATTGATCCATGGAAAGGCCAGTGCGTTTGTGTAACAAGAGAAGTTGTGCAGAATATGAAAAAGTGATGGATGCAATGTTTAAATTAATCTCAGACACTGGTAATCACTTTGGGCTGCATCCCATTCCATCATTATGTTGCACACCTTGCCAACTCAGTTTTGACTTAGTCATAGGCAAATCAGTCTCGACCCTGCTCCAATTTGAACGTTCCAGCCACAAATGCCAGGCCAGGTCCTCCCTGAACTGGAACACAAGCATCCCTGTTCGACCCTGATGCCTTTGCTGTGCGATGGGCGGGCTATGTTTGTTACACCTTGAAGATGAAGATGCTTTTTTGTAGCATGGAAAGGATTCAGTGTTTGTTAAACTGTGTATAGGCTTTGCTGTAAGACAGGTAGGCTGCTGTGCCGGTTACCCAATGGGACTGTTTTGTTGTATCATGAACAGGCTACACCAGCCTCACACTGAAAGAGAACCCTGGCCAGGGTTGGAGAAACTTTGGTTGCGTCTTGAGGCCATTGTGGTCTTGGAATAGGTGTGGTTTATCAACGTAGGAACAGGGCCTTCCAAACAGTACGGACTGAAACCCTGATGCTTGTGCTCTGCAGCCTCGGGGATTCTTCGACACAACAAAGTTCTTCTCTGAACATTTTTTATCTGCCATCCTCTTTCGCGACTTGTAGTTTTTATTCTTTCCTGAAGATGCTCCTGGTCTCTCATAAAAATATTCATGGCCCTGTCTACTTTGGCTAAAAAGGTGGCAACTAATTTATGGGAAATTGTCGAAAATAGAACAATAATGGGAGAATCAACATCTTTATTAGCGCAACCCTCCCAATTATTGACAAGGGTGCGAATTTCTATATTTGAAAAAAGATCAACAACTTTCTTCATTAGTGGGATGGAATTATTATGAAACCTATCACCTTGATGTTCAGAAAAAAACACCCTTAAGGTTCTCTTTGGGTCTTTGTTGTAAGTCGAATGTCATACTGAATAAAGGAAATTCTGTCTTAGATTCATTAATCTTGTTACCCCCTGCCTGCAGGCCCGTTTTCATATTGGTAATATCCAGGGCCACTATAATTATGAGGGAAAGGAGGACCGAATTATGCAGCAGGGTTGACTACATTATGTCACAAAACAAACTATACAA
The DNA here is from genome assembly GCF_031143425.1 of Pleurodeles waltl. Classification (NCBI taxonomy): domain Eukaryota; kingdom Metazoa; phylum Chordata; class Amphibia; order Caudata; family Salamandridae; genus Pleurodeles; species Pleurodeles waltl. The sequence goes on from NC_090443.1 coordinate 960,870,210, forward strand.
CCTAATACAACACATTTTGTGATACTGTTACTTCATAGTTTTGTCATTTTTTTACATGCTAACACTGGGTGGACAAAGGTTTCACCTCATTAGTACCAGCTTAGCTTCCAAATACAGAAATAAGCAACTGAAAGATGACCAGTCAACCTTTGCATAGGGCCTTCTGCTGTGCAGCAACACGGATCACCACAGTTTTAGTAACTTTTGATCTGTTTGAGTGAGAAATACCATTTTTGTTAAAGTCTGCAGATAACGGAGCAGATAATGTATTATGTGATGAATGAAGCAAATACTTATTTATGCAGAAAACGCCACAGCCACTCGGTTAACTCCAATGTCCCTTGTTATATCAGTGTTAGGAATAAAGCAATGCCATCTCCACATAATTTAACCTATGAAGTTTCAGAAAACGGTACTGTGATTGCATTGTGTGGGTGATTATATAATGGAGCAAGGATTGGCTACAGAGAGCAAAAAGTAAAGGAGAAAGGAGGCAGCCCTGATGAGTATCTCTAACGAGAACTCATAGCCAGGGACTGACTGTTAACTATTACCAAAGCCAGTGGTTCCCAACCTGTGATCCGGGGACCCCTTGGGGTCATCTGCGAAGCCTACTCAGGGCCTGATGATAAAATCAAATAATATCAACAGATTAATAAAAGGTATAAATTTAAAAAAAAGAGAAGTGTAAATCTGAACATTTAGAAAATGTTCTTTAAATGTGAAGGAATTTAAAATATGAGGCTAAAAATGAAGTTGGTGTCCTCATTTTGATTTGTGGGAGGAGTGCAAGGGCATCATATGGAATGCAGTATGGATGACGAGCGGACTCAATTGAATTTATAAAAGGTCCAACCTTCCCTCATCATTTCGATTGGTTTTATTATTTGTTTGTGAATTAAATAAATGATTAGATATGTTGGGTATTTGTTTGAAAAATGCTAATTTCTGTATTTTTTGTGTATTGTTTTGCCATTCAAAGGATCAAAAATGCTTCAGTTGGGGTCTCTTTGTTCGAGTAATGACTCAGTGGGGGTCCATGGATTTTAATAGTGATTCATTGGGGGGTCTTTGGGTTCGAGGAATGATTAAGTGGGGGTCCACAGGAGTCAAAAGGTTGAGAACCACTGACCTAAGCAAATGTATCTTGGTATAATGTAGAAATTGACGTTGTGAGCTGGGGGGAAACTTCAGTTTTCCCAATACTTTAAACAGAAACGTCGAGCTAACAAAGCCTGTGGCACATCCAACAAAATAAAGAGCTGCTTCTATTGCATCTATGGTCACTAGATCAATACATTCTGACATATAATGCATATTGGGACTTCGGTTTCTCCCTTTTATAGAACCGTTCTGGTCCTTCTGTATGAAACTGGTTGACACAGCGATCACTCGGTTGGCTAGTACTTTTTTTTTTTTTTTAAACAAATCTTGTAGTCATCATTGAACGCCCTATAGGTCTGTACGAGGATTGCTGGGTGTTCAATTTACTTGTTTAAAAAAAATATATATCAGCACACCCTTCCAAAAAAGAAGAAGAAATGGGTCCTCCTTCCAGGATTGAACTGAAAATGTGGGCAAAGGCTTAACCAAAGAGCACACACAAGTCTTGTAAAATTCTGATCCAAAGCTATCCTCTGTAGGACTCAGAAGCTGTTTCATACTCTCTTTGACCTCATTTTCTGATGTAGGCCTGATAAGCAGATCCTCCACTCCAGGGTTCAAAGCTGGCAGCCTTAACTCCAGGGGGGACTGTTCTATCTCCTGCCCCCTGAAGCGCCCTGTCCATCTGTGGCTCATCAAACAGTGTTACATGATAGTTTTTAAATATATTCTTTATCGGTTGTTATCTTTAATAAACAGGCCTAAAATGTGATCTTTAAACGATCATAACAAATTTTCATTATTTTCTCCTTTGTGATCTAGGCTAAACGTGTCCCACTCTCTTCCCCTCATTATAAACTTGGCGTACCGATGTTTGGTTATTTACCACTTCTCATTTGAGATTAAAAAAATCTCAATTTTTCCCTTACTAGCCTACCAATTTTGAAGGGTAAACTTTGATTTATATAACAGAACTGTTGATTTTCACTTTTTAGCTCGTACTGTTTTCAGGTTTGTCTCACAATCACCAAAAATGCCCCTGGCTCTCCAGACCTGCAGCATTCTAGGGTCTCCTGACCTATAGTGCTCTAGGCTCTTCAGACCTGCAGCATTCTATGGTCCCCTGACCTATAGTGCTCTAGGCTCTCCAGACCTGCAGTATTCTAGGGTCCCCTGACCTAGAGTATTCTAGGCTCTCTAGACCTGTGGCATTTTAGGCTCTCCTAACCTGCAGCATTCTAAGCGCTCCAGACCTGCAGTGTTCTGGGCTGTCTGGGCGTGCAGCGTTCCAGGCTCTCCAGGCCTCCACCGTCTATACTCTCCAGACTTTCAGATTTTCCAGACTTGCAGCACTCCAGGTTCCCACGATCTGCAATGTTCCTGCCTTTCCAGACTTGCAGCATTTCAGGCTCTCCAGACCTGCGGCATTCAATTCTCTCCAGACTCGCAGTGTTCTAGGCTCTCCAGACTTCTGGGGTTCCAAGCTCTCCAAACTTGCAAGGTTCTATGCTCTCCAGACTTGCAGTGCTCTAGGCTCTCCAGACCTGCAGTATTCTAATGTCCCCTGACCTACAATATTCTAGGCTCTCTAGATCTGTGGCATTTTAGGCTTTCCCACCCTTCCGCATTCTAGGCTCTCCAGACCTGCAGTGTTCTAGGCTCTTGAAATCTGCAGTGCTCGTGGTTTTACAAACTTGCAGTGGTTTAGGGTATTTAAACCTCCAACATTCCAGGCACCTCAGTACTGCTGCGTTCTAGGCTCTACAGAGCTGCAGCCTTGTAGACTCTTCAGCGCTGCAGTGTTCCAGACTCTCGAGTTCTGCACTATTCCTGGCTTCCCAGACTTTCAGTGGTCTATGTTCTTCAGACCTGCTGCGTTCTAGGCTCCCCAGACCAGCAGTGTTCTACTCTCTCCATACCTGCAGCGGTCCAGGCTCTCGAGATCTGCCATGTTGCTGGCTTTTCAGGTGTACAGTGGTCTATGCTCTTCAGACCTAACACGGTCCAGGCTCTCGAGGTCTGCCATGTTCCTGGCTTTCCAGGCTTGCAGTGGTCTATGCTCTTCAGACCTGCAGTGTTCTAAGCTCCCCAGACCTGCAGCGTTCTAGGCTCTTCAGAGCTGCAGTGTTCCAGGCTCTCGAGTTCTGCAGTGTTCCAGGCTTTCCACACTTGCAGTGGTCTATGCTCTTCAGATCTGCAGCGTTCCAGGCTCCAGAGTTCTGCACTGTTCCTAGCTTTCCAGACTATCAGTGGTCTATACTCTTCAGACCTGCAGCGTTCTAGGCTCCCCAGACCTGCAGTGTTCTACTCTCTTCAGACCTGCAGCGGTCCAGGCTCTCGAGATCTGCCATGTTGCTGGCTTTTCAGGTGTACAGTGGTCTATGCTCTTCCGACCTGCAGCGTTCTAGGCTCCCCAGACCTGCACCGTTCTAAGCTCTCCAGACCTAACACGGTACAAGCTCTTGAGATCTGCCATGTTCCTGGCTTTCCAGGCTTGCAGTGGTCTAGTGTCCTAGGCTCCCCAGACCTGTAGCGTTCTAGGCTCTTCAGAGCTGCAGTGTTCCAGGCTCTCGAGTTCTGCAGTGTTCCTGGCTTTCCACACTTGCAGTGGTCTAGGCTCTTCAGATCTGCAGCGTTCCAGGCTCCAGAGTTCTGCACTGTTACTAGCTTTCCAGAGGTTCAGTGGTCTAGGCTCTCGAGACCTGCAGCGTTCCAGGCTCTCGAGTTCTGCACTGTTCCTAGCTTTCCAGACTGTCAGTGGTCTTTGCTCTTCAGACCTGCAGCGTTCTTGGCTCCCCAGACCTGCAGAATTCTAGGCTCTCGAGACCTGCAGCGGTCCAGGCTCTCGAGCCCTGCCTTGTTCTTGAATTTCCAGGCTTGCAGTGATCTATGCTCTTCAGACCTGCAGCGTTCCAGGCTCCCCAGACCTGCAGCTTTCTAGGCTCCTCAGACCTGCAGCATTCTAGGCTCTCGAGACCTGCAGCGGTCCAGGCTCTCGAGACCTGCCATGTTCTTGAATTTCCAGGCTTGCAGTGATCTATGCTCGTCACACCTGCAGCGTTCCTGGCTCTCGAGATCTGCCATGTTCCTGGCCTTCCAGACCAGCAGTGTTTTGGGAGGTGCCGAGACAGTTAAAGTTACTCAGCAGCTGGCTTCTGTGTACACACTGCATAAAATAAGTTGTCAGGCCAGATTCCTGACAACATCAGGACGTGTGTTTTTTTCAGTGTTCCGCCTCTGCAAACAGATTTTCAGGCATTTATAGAATGCTCTCTGTTTTCCAGGTAATACCAAGTACAACTTCCTGATTTCGATGAAACCTGAACTTAACTTGAGTGGACTGGGTATTAATGCCCCTGTGCCTCTTTCAATTCATCCGCAGAAGGGGCTGGAATAGCTTCATTTGAGAGGTGTAAATATGTTTGTCCTCCCAGTAAAAATGAGTGTGGCCTAATGTGGAACATGCATACAAATAAACGCAGGTTCCACGCACATCACCACAACTGGAAGTTCAGATGTCATGTTATCACAGCAGAGCTTAACTCGGGTGTTGAATTTTCACAAAATAAACACACAAGGCCTGGTTATTGTGGTGCTAGCTTACTGCACGGATTTAACTCAATGGGCCCCTGTTAGAAATGGGGTTTTTGGTTGGCATCAGGTTGCCCTCTGTCCAAGCAAGAACCCTCACTCTAGTCCGGGTAAGTCACACACAATCCAAAATCAGCCTGTGCTCACCCTCCGGTAGCTTGGCACGAGCAGTCAGGCTTAACTTAGAAGGCAATGTGTAAAGCATTTGTGCAATAAATCATACAACACCATAGCATAACACCCCAAAAATACACCACACAGTATTTAGAAAAATATATAATATTTATCTGGGTATCTTCAGGTCAAAATGATCAAAGTTGCAATACGAATTTGTAAAGATATCACTGAAAAGTGATATAAAGTGTCTTAAGTCTTTAGAATATTAACAAAGTCTCTTTCAAGCACAAGTACCTGGTTTAGCGTGGAAAAATCTCCTCAAAGGGCCACAAGAGAAGAGGTGCGCGGAAAAAGGGTGTGTGCGTCGATTTCTCCCCAGCACACACAGACTTGCGTCGTTATTTTCCACGCGGGGAGGCCGGCGTCGTTTTCCGGCGCACGGACTGTCTCTTTCTGTGGATCGCGGGGATTACCAGATGTCCCGGGTCTGTGCGTGGATTTTCCTGCTTGTTCTCCGGCTGCGCGTCGGTCTGCGGGGCTGCGCGTCGAAATTACGATCTCACGGCAGGTGTCGCGTCGATTTCTCCTCTGGATTGCGATCTGCGGGGCTGCGCATTGAAATTACGATCTCACGGCAGGCGTCGCGTCGATTTCTCCTCCGGATGTCGATCTGCGGGGCTGCGCGTTGAAATTACGATCTCACGGCAGGCGTCACGTCGATTTCTAGAGGTCGGGCGGTGTTGTCCTTGCGAGGCAGTGCGTCGGATTTTCGATCGTCCCAAGAGCGTCGCATCGATCAGCGTCGGTGTGCAGCGTTTTTCTCGCCGCCGAACAAGCTGTGCGTCGAAATTTTCGGAGCACGGAGCGTCCAAGTAAAAGAGAGAAGTCTTTTTGGCCCTGAGACTTCAAGGAACAGGAGGCAAGCTCTATCCACGCCCTTGGAGAGCACTTTCACAGCCAGACAAGAGTTCAGCAAGGCAGCAGGGCAACAGCAAGGCAGCAGTCCTTTGTAGAAAGCAGACAGGTGAGTCCTTTGAGCAGCCAGGCAGTTCTTCTTGGCAGGATGTAGTTTCTGGTTCAGGTTTCTTCTCCAGCAAGTGTCTGATGAGGTAGGGCAGAGGCCCTGTTTCATACTAAGTTGTGCCTTTGAAGTGGGGGTGACTTCAAAGAGTCTCTAAGAAATGCACCAAGCCCTCTTTCAGTTCAATCCTGTCTGCCAGAGTCCCAGTACGGGGTGTGGCAGTCCTTTGTGTGAGGGCAGGCCCTCCACCCTCCCAGCCCAGGAAGACCCATTCAAAATGCAGATGTATGCAAGTGAGGCTGAGTACCCTGTGTTTGGGGTGTGTCTGAGTGAATGCACAAGGAGCTGTCAACTAAACCTAGCCAGACGTGGATTGAAGGGCACAACAAGATTTTAGTGCAAAGAAATGCTCACTTTCTAAAAGTGGCATTTCTAGAATAGTAATATTAAATCCGACTTCACCAGTCAGCAGGATTTTATGTTACCATTCTGGCCATACTAAATATGACCTTCCTGCTCCTTTCAGATCAGCAGCTGCCACTTCAACAATGTATGAGAGCAGCCCCAATGTTAGCCTATGAAGGGAGCAGGCCTCACAGTAGTGTGAAAACGAATTTAGGAGTTTTACACTACCAGGACATATAACCACATAAGTACATGTCATGCCTTTTACCCACAAAGCACCCTGCTCTAGGGGTTACCTAGGGCACACATTAGGGGTGACTTATGTATAGAAAAAGGGGAGTTCTAGGCTTGGCAAATACCTTTAAATGCCAAGTCGAAGTGGCAGTGAAACTGCGCACACAGGCCTTGCAATGGCAGGCCTGAGACAAGGTTAAGGGGCTACTGAGGTGGGTGGCACAACCAGTGCTGCAGGCCCACTAGTAGCATTTAATCTACCTGCCCTAGGCACATGTAGTGCACTCTATCAGGGACTTACAAGTAAATTAAATAGTCAATCATGGATAAACCAATCAGTAGTACAAGTTACACAGAGAGCATATGCACTTTAGCACTGGTTAGCAGTGGTAAAGTGCCCAGAGGTCAAAAGCCAACAACAACAGGTCAGAAAAAATAGGAGGAAGGAGGCAAAAAGTTTGGGGATGTCCCCGTCAAAAAGCCAGGTCCAACAGCCCCCTTATGGTTAAATCCTTTGTAATTACTGCGCATGAAAAAATGTGTAGAATAGACCATAGATGCTGATCCAAGGAGTGTAATATGTAATTTATTACACCTTTGAGAGAGGAGATGAGCATCATGGCCCACTCTAGGCTTTGTCTCGCTCGAATCATGAACCTCCTCCCCACACCCAAAATTGTAATAAGAAACATATTACATACTGTGTAATATGCGAAGAGAAAGTAACACCAAACAATGGTAATAAATAACACATTGTATATTGTGAAGTGAAAGTAACACTCAGCAATGGTAATAAATGACATATTACATACCGTGGAGAGAAGGTAACACTCGACAATGGTAATAAATGACATATTACATGCTGTGAAGTGAAAGTAACACTCGACGGTGGTAATAAGTAACATATTACATACTGTGAAGTGGCAGTAACACTCGACAATGGTAATAAATTACATTACATGCTGTGAAGTGAAAGTAACACTCGACAATGGTAATAAATAACTTATTACATGCTGTGAGGAGAAACTACTACCCAACAATGGTATTGAACAAACCCCTCTAAACCTATACAGATAGAAAGGAGATGCTGGGATAGAAGTGACGATGATGTAAATTAAGAGGCAATTTGTAAATTCCAGATAGATCACATTTTACACCTTTACAGTTTTAGACACACGGAGAATATGTGCTCTGCAAATAATCACACAATTGATTTTCAGTGATGTGCAGGCGCCGGGATTACAAAAACCCACATTACTAAAGTTTATGGACTGCAACACCTCTGCAGTCCACCGCACAGCCTTTTACTGAGCCGGGGACCCCAGCGTGCGGGGCGCCCCGGAATTCAAGTTTGCTTCACTGGACAAGAAGGGGACAGATGAAACCTGCCCCCTCCAAGCAGACAAATGTAGCCACATGTTGCCGAAGACAAGCTTCTACTGGAAGAGTGAACAAAGGAGCGACACCACTAAGAAAAAACACCAGTATCTATATCATTTTGTTTGTGTGGTTAGTTTTATTTCTGGGGGATTGATTTGAGTTCTTCATCTTGGCCCAGGGTCCTCTGTAACATGGGTACCCCTTTCAACCTCCCGCATAAACACTGCAGGACTCCAAGGGAATCGGCGATTACTTCAAGTTCAACTGTGCGGGTGTCAGACACGCTTAGGGGCATATTTATACTCGGTTTGCACTGAATTAGCATCATTATTTTTTACTCTAATTCGGTGCAAAACTAACTCCATATTTACACTTTGGCGCTACACCCGTCTAGTGACAGATTTATGGAGTTAGTCATTTTTTGGAAGTGGAACCTACCTTGCCTTAATGAGATGCAAGGTAGGCGTTCCCGTGCAAAAAATGACTCTATGGCTTTAACGCCATATTTATATTCCCGTGTAAAAATGATGCACGGGAGGGAGTAGGAGTCAAAAAATTTTGCAAAGCTTGCTTTGCCCCATTTTTTAACGCCTAGGTCAGGGCAGGCGTTAGGGGACCTGTGGGCCTATTTCCATGGTGGAACACCATGCAAGAAGCCCACAGGTGCCCTTCCCAGGCCCCAGGGACACCCCCACCTACACTGGAGGGACAGCAGAGGATGGGGGACCCCATCCCTGGTAAGTACGGGTAAGTATTGCATTTGTTTTTTTAAAGTGCCATAGGGCCCCCATACATGGCACAGGGTGCAATGGCCATGCCCAGCCCTGGCCATTGGGGTGGTGGGCATGACTCCTGTCTTTTCTAAGACAATAGTCATATGGTATGGATGGTTTTGCGTCAGAAAATGACTAAGCAAGTTAGAGTCATTTTCTTTTACTGTAACCTGCCTAAAATCATTTTTTGGTGCAAAGCCATCTTCTTCCAAACCGCCAGCCCCACCCGAGTAACGTCATTTTTTCTTTACGCTAGCCTACCCTTTGCACCGGCTTGCACCATTCCATAAATATGGTGCCCGGCTGGTGCACAGAAATGGTGCAAGCCGGTGCTAAACTTTTTGGTGCAAAACTGAGTTAGTGCAGTTTTGCACCAAAAAATATAAATATGCCCCATAGTGCTTAGAGAACAGGTACATACGAGAAACACAGAACATTAAAATTCATCTGGTGATTAAAGTTAAACAGCATTTACTTAATGTCTCTGCTCAAGAAAGATATTTAAAGCAAAGTCAATTTTACAAATTGTGCAGCAAAAAAATGTTTTACCGTTTTGTTTTCTCCCACAAAACCTACGTCCTGTGGAATTGTGTTTACCTTAAAAAAAACTGCACCACGTTTTTCATGTTTCCGAAGATGGAGAACTTTTAAAGCAGGTACTGAGGTTGGCGGAAGTGAACTTTGTACATCCTTGCACCTCTCGTGTTTGGAGCCGCAGAGGTCGCAGAGTTGCGTGACTGCATCGCGTGACGAGTGTAGTGTTGACCCTGGAAACCGTCAACACCATCGAGAGAGACCCGGAAGAGGGGAACGAGGAGTTACCCCTTCACAGAAGGTGCAAGATGGATAGCACCATGACGACAGGGGGGAGTATATAAAAAGGGGAACGAGGCGGGAAAAGTTAGTTGAGGAGCGGAGTTTAAAATAAAGAGTTTGTCCATGCCAAGCCGGCTCCGCGTCATCATTTCAGGCCGCGCGACATAACATTTTGGCGACGAGGTGGGCCTACCAGGATAGGTAGAGATGCCACCCACCAGTACCCCCGACCCTACCTCATCGGGTCCGAGGCCCAGAACCGTCGACTCTGGTTCTGCCTGGCTTCCAGAGACAGAAGCTACCGTCTGACGCCGTCTCCCGCTGCGTCCTGACTGCCGGAGGCTCCGGCGTGCCGCCACACCAGGCAGAGGTTTGCTGTGCCAACTCCCAGCCTCAGCCCCAACGCTGGGACCGCGCTAGGCAGAAGCTCTGCGATGCCGGCAGCCACCGCAGATCCAGGCAGCGGCACCGGGAGGGATCCCGGAGGACAACACGGTACGTGTCAGGTGAGGGGATTCCTCAACACGCCCCCAGTGCCGTTTGAGTGTGAACACCGCTGCGCAAATCTGCATGCAAAAAAAAAAAAAGAGGAAACCTTTTAAAAAAGATACCTACGTGTTCCTTCTCAAAGCAAGGCATAACAAAAAAAAAAAAGGGCGAGCCTCCACTGCAGAACACACGTGCTACGCAGCATGTGGAAAAAAGAAAAAACATTCTAACACATCATTTGGACATCTAATTCATGGTACTCGCTCTCCTGAGCTGGAAAAAAAAAACCAATAAAGAAGCCGTGTAATAAGAAAAAAAAAAAAAAGAGAGCAAAGCAAAGAAAATACCCCAGGTAGCGCAAACTCCAGCGTCCTGACACACCTAGCCGTCCTCATTTCGTTTACCCACACCGGGGTGAACATCAGCATGGCTGGCATACCACCACTAGAGCCCTTCACAGTCACAGGCGCACCCCCCACCCAAGCAGCAAGCTGGAAAGTCTGGATAGAGCGCCTTGAAACGTATTTTGAAGCACTAGGTGTGCAACTAGAAGGAGTAGACCCATTCTTCTCCATATCGGGGGAGCAGACATACACAAAATTTTCAAGTCGGTTACAGAAGCGAGGACACAAACCTACAAAACTCTAAAAGGGGCAATTACAGCACACTTCAAGCCCTATGCAAATCCGGACTATGAGAGGGTCCTCCTGCGCCAAGCCCGACAAATAACCGACGAGTCAGTTGATGTTTTCTATGCCAGGCTCAAAGAACTAGTCAGCACCTGCACACTGCCCGACGAACAGGACGAGATCAGGGCGCAATTCATTCAAGGATGCTCATCGTCAAAACTTTGAGAACGCGTCCTGCAGCAACCGAACATGCCAATGAAATACATCCTTACACTGGGACGGTCTCAGGAACTGTCACAGACCTGAGCAGCGCATATCGAACAAGCTCCCGCAGCCCAACCGAAAGCAGAAGCAGCCAACGCGGTAACAACCAATACGCCGCGACAGAGAGACACCTACAAAGGGAGGCTCAAAGGCAGACCATGCAAGTGGTGCAGAGGCCCAGCACCACACCCAACAACCTGCCCGGCGTGGGGCAAAATCTGCAGCGCATGGGGAAAAGTCAACCATTTCGCAAAAGTTTGCAGATCGGTACCAAAACCGACAACCACCGGCACGAATAAAAACATCTAAATGGTTGAAACTACGCTAGATCCAGACTCAGATAGTGACATGGACAATGACTCCCACATGGTGCACATAATATACGCTGTTGGGGGCTGACGCCTGCCCACATGTCAAGTCACGATCCAAGGATCACCCATATCAGCGCTGGTAGACACTGGGGCCTCCATAAATCTGATGGCCATGGACATATACAACAATCTACCCAAGCCACTGCTGCCACTAAAACCCACCAACGTACAGGTGTTCGCCTTCGGAAACAGCCACCCTGTAGTGATAGCAGGAGCATTCACCACAGAGATCTCCCATGAAGACACCAGAAAAGCTACAGAAATCTACGTCTCCAAGGATGGCGCTGGATTCCTGCTAGGCTGCCAAACAGCCCAAGATCTTGAGTTGGTACACTTTGCTTTCAGCATCCACGTGCACACACTCCGCAACCTCACACAAGAGTTCAAGACTATTCAAAGGCATCGGCTGCCTGAAAGGGCCCCTGCTACAGCTCCATATCGATGAATCCGTCACCCCTACAGCACTCAGACATCGTCATGTTGCATTCCACCTTCGCCCCAACGTAGAATGCGAACTCCAGCTGCTGGAACAAGCGGGTATCATTGAAAGAGTCACAGGTCCCACACCGTGGGTATCCCCAATTGTGGTCGCAAAGAAACCCAAACAACCTGATGCGGTCCGGATATGCGTTGACATGCGCATGCCCAATCTGGCAATAAAACGAGAAAGGCACCTCACCCCAATGATCGACAACATCCTCAGCGAGCTAACAGGATCCTGCTGGTTCTAGAGGCAGTGTTAGCACAGAAGCAGGACTGCAGAGAGTGGGCCCCCATCGCCTTTGCCAGCCACACACTCACACCAACAGAACAAAGATACTCACAAATCGAACGTGAAGCCATCGCCATCCACTGGGGGTGCCGCCATTTTCACCTTTATCTCTATGGCAAGTCGTTTTCAGTCGTGACCGACCACAAGCCCCTACTGCCCCTGTTCAAAGGGTCATCCTCTAAACCACCACCAAGAATTGAGAATTGGATCCTGCAACTCCTGGCATACGACTTCACTCTCAACTACCAACCAGGCACAAAAAACCTGGCGGAATTCCTATCCAGACACGCACGCCCACCCACATCACAGGAAATGGAGGAAGCCCAGGAAACGGAAGAGTCCGTGAGATTGGTAGCAGAACGAGCACGACTTCTACCCATACCGCTCAGCGAAGTGGTGACAGCGACCGAACAAGATGAATGCTTACAACTAGCCATAGCAGCCACCCGTACAGGGGAATGGAGGCCGCTCCAGCAGCCAGACTCATTCCGCACGCAACAAGCCCAAGCCTGTCTACACGCCCTATTCAATGTACGCCAGGAGCTCTCAGTAAGTGAAGAAGGCTGTTTGCTACGGGGATTCCGCCGGGTGATTCCTTCCAGCCTCACAACCCGAGCAGTGTCCTGTGCCCACGGAGCACACCAAGGAATCGTCAAGTCCAAAGCCCGTCTCAGGAACAAAGTCTGGTTCCCAGGTCTTGACAAGCTAGTCGAAGACACAGTCAAAAGATGCCTCATCTGCCAAGCCAGTGGCAACCCTGACCCCCCCCCCAGCACCAGTCATAACAGAGCAAGGACCTTCAGCACTTGGCAAAGAGTAAGCGCAGATTTTGGACATCTGCCTGATGGCTCCCACATGATCATTGTGGTCGACGACTACTCACATTATCCTGAGGTCTAGGTAGTACATTCAACCTCCGCGCACACCGTCATTCCCAAGTTTGAAAAACCCATGGCCACTCACGGGTTTTTCGGATAGGTACGCACGGACAATGGACCCCCGTTCAACAGCCACGAGTGGGCAGAATTTCTAGCGTCAATGAACACTAAACACAGACGCCTCACACCCCGTGGCCGTAGGCAAATGGGGAGGTGGAGAGATTTGTGAAAACCCGGAACAAAGTAATCCGCATTGCGGTAGCAGAAGCGGAAAACCCGGAAAGAGCAATTTACACATTCCTGTACAGAGTCACACCTCACGCTACCACAGGGGTCACCCCCAGCCAACTCTGTTTTGGCAGAACAGTGATGGACGCCATCCCGCATCACCTATCCTGGGCGGTGCAAACCCCACCACCGAACAAGTCAGCAGCAAGGAGAAACGCCGCAAACACGTACGCCTCCCAGACAAGACGAACCCGGGAGACAAGGATGCAAGTGGGGGATACCGTCCTGGTCAAAGATCGCCACCCAGGCAGCAAATTCCGTCTGCTTTTTGAAACGCGACCGTGGACTGTGACCGCCGTAGAAGGCACCATGGTGACGGCTCGACGAGGGTCCGAAACTGTAACCCGCAATGTGGCGTTTTTTAAGCATCTGTCCCAGGAGACACCCAGCGGAGGTGACAGGAGCAGTACTGAGGAGAGGGCAGAGTCAGATACGAAACCAGACTGTTGGGATACAACAGGGGAAGGAGCAGGAAACAACCCGGAACACCAGGCAGATCAACCATCACCGGAACGGGGACAAATCCAAGCATCAGGAACAAGAACGTCTGACCCGAATGAAGAAAGGTCCAAGCATCTGGGCGGTCCGGCAGAGGAAGATACAACCCAGGTCCATCACGGCGGTACGTCGATTTCGCATGTGACTGATTTGGTATTGACAGCAATCCAGATAAATTCCCAGGCCTACCAATGGCCACGGAGCCAGTGGACGTTTATATGTTTTGTTAAAGCTTTCTAAGTTATTCCTACTCCCTTCCCCGTTGGGGAGGGATGTAGTGTTGCCGCTGGAAACCGTCAACACCATCGAGAGAGACCCGGAAGGGGGGGGGGGGAGGGGATGGGGAGTTACCCCTTCACAGAAGGTGCAAGATGGATTGCACTGTGACAGTGGGGGGGGGAGGGGGTATATAAAAAGGGGTACTAGCGGGAAAAGTTAGTTGAGGAGCGGAGTTTAAAATAAAAGAGTTTGTCCATGCCAAGCCGGCTCCGCATCATCATTTCAAGCTGCGCGTGCCTGCCACGCGACATAACGAGAGCCATAAACTGGTCCCCTCTCTCTTTACACACCCCTCGGCAGAAACAAAAGTAACAAGAGATTGTTACATTTTCTGCAAAATTTTAGAGCGTTTTTAGGAGGCCTGGTCAGGAGTAAGAAGGCGGGGTGCTCCTTTCAGGAGTGGGTGTGAACCCCTGCAGATGAGTTGTTGGGTGGGTTAATGTAAGTAGCCATCGAGCATGTACCCTTTACAGGTGCCGCCATGCTCCGCTGCAGAAATGAGAAAGATGGGGCTGTGTTTTGATTCTGTGTCCTACTCTCTCTGTCATAGTGAACTGAGCCTGCAGCAGCGTTATCCCAGCAATCTGAGACTTCACTGATAAACACGTGAGCACAGGTCGCCCCACTATGTTTATTATCATTTTGTAGTAAAAGGGGCGGGGAATTTGAGATGAAAGCCATGGAGGGGAGTGCACATGCGCACTGTGCTGTCTCCAGACCGGCACTGTGTTGCCGGGCTGGAAAGAGCATGCACAGGCTTCCAGTCTGCCTCAGAGCGCACTGGCTGGGCGCTCCCAGCCAAACCTAACGCTGCTCTGAGCAGCATCAGGTTTGGCCGCAGGGCAGGCTGGGAGCCTCTGCCTGCCTGCTGAGGAGACGGAGGAGCGGCAGGGTGGAGTGGAGCGGAGGCAAGTTTTTTCAAATGTATTTTTTAAAGTTTATTAATATTCCCCCCGTACTCCTGCGTGCCACCCCACCCTCTGTAACCCCAGTGAGCCACAACTGACAGTAGAACATTTCTTGCTTCTTAGTATGGTGTTGTGCCCCCTGCTGCAAAACAAAGAGAGACCCATGCTGCCACTAGTATGAACAGATTATTTTATGATGCTGGTAGGGCATTGGGTGTCAGAAAACAGGACTATATCTTTTGGGGATATATGTGTTTTGGGTATTTGTTGGTTGCATTGTTTACAAAACTAAGAAAGAAAAAGAATGTTAAAAAAAAAAACAGGAACATTGATACATAATTTTCCCAAACCAGTGTAATGATAGGCAGTTGCCCCTCAGTTATTTTGAAGCTAACACACCTACAAATTATTATTGTGGTGTAGATGCAACAATCAGCCATTTAAGACAGAATTTTGTTTGTGGAACCCTTTGCTGAAGACTTTAGCAGCTTGCAACTGCGGGCGGGGAGGGAAAACTAAAAAAATCATGAATTTAGTCTGAGTTCATTATTTCATCTAAAAATGTACACAACCCTCACTGGCACCTGGTTTAGATGCAGAGCTATCCTTCATGTGACTGAAAAATGGGAGGGTTTGCTGAAAGCTCACAGAACCAAGCCTCATGCCACACAAAAGATAATACATTTAGAAAACACAGGCCTCTGAAAGCAGTGGTATCTACCAAACTTCACTACTCCCCTGCTGGTTGAAAATAACAAAGCACTACCTACCCAGCAAGATGCCCAAGAGCACAGCCGAACCAAAACTCCACTGAGAGCAGGAAACTCTTCAACTGAAGCTCAGCCCAGTTTTGACACTCTCCATCTTGACAGATCTCTGATAGGAGGCCCGACATAGACTTTTTGGCAAACTTTACTAGCACTTTTGAGAGTAAAATGATGTGAACTGATTGAGAAATGCAGTAATACCTGTTCTTGGCACAGGAAAGTTGTGCTCATTAGCAACAACTTTACATGTTGGAAAACATACTGAGGCACGGTTGCCATATGTTATCCCTCATTTAATTCTAGGTTTGCTGTTATATCAAAGCTACTGATTGTAGTAATTACCAGAATTGTCATATTACCAGAAATGTTCCTTCTAATGATCTCTGAATGATGGCGTACATGTCTATGCACAATGTGTCTCTTTTATTCTTATATCTCTTGTTTCTTCTTTGCTCTTTGTTTCTTTCTCGCATTCTCTTCGGTGGGTCTCACTTTTCCTAGCAACATGTTGTAAAAAAGAAAAAGGAAATTTACACAGACTCATCAAGATCCTGCTGCAAATCCCATTTTGAGCACACATTTATGTTTGTGCCAAACTTGGGATTATGCTGGTGGGGAAATCAGGAGTGTTTGCTCCTATGATTTGCAGTTTGTAAAACCTTGCAAACATAGTAGGGGCGACTAGTGAAAAGTTGCTTTTTGCACATGCTCTAATGAGGGGTAGCATATGCCATGTAAGTGTCATTGCCCATAACTGCATAAT
This sequence comes from Pleurodeles waltl, assembly GCF_031143425.1. Classification (NCBI taxonomy): domain Eukaryota; kingdom Metazoa; phylum Chordata; class Amphibia; order Caudata; family Salamandridae; genus Pleurodeles; species Pleurodeles waltl. The sequence goes on from NC_090443.1 coordinate 960,886,557, forward strand.
TAGATGCAAATTGGGCACACTTTAGTTTGACAACCCCCAAAAATTGCAAATTTACAGGTGAGCAATTTGCACCCATTTTTGGTGACCTGATTAAGATGGAGACAGAAGGGGAGGCGACAGATATACATTAAGAGAATCTTCAAGACGGCTAGAGTCAACTCATGCAGTTTTACATAAAATGCCCCTCACTGCAGAGATGCAGGTATATCAGAGAGTCTTTATATAGCTGTGAGGGAGGCACTTTAAAATCCAGACACAAGGAGGAAGTTAGAAATTAAAAGAAGATACCAAGTGGAACACTTTTAAGTACTGGCTGCAGAATAAAATGGGTGATGTCCATCACCCAAAGCAAAATTCCACAATGCCTACAGCTGGTGATTGTTAGTGATACATGACTGAGTAAAGTGAACTGTTTTTATTCTCTACACAGAATACCTCCATTAAGAAAGCAGTTTACTCTGTGTAATGATAACGACACCAAGATTTGTTCATTATATTGGATTTTACCGAAGTAAATTGCAGGGAGTTTCAAAGCTCTGCTGATACATCTCATTCATGACCAGTCCAGCATCACTGCACTTTCTATAGGAATGTTGAATTCCATGTATAGCCAGAGTATTGTATCTTGTCTCACTTCACCACATTGCAACGCCGTCTGCTTTTTCATGGAGCAGCTCCATTCTAACCAGCAACGCCCTTTGCTGTCCTACCGATGAGGTGTTCATGAACCATGACCAACATGCCTAGGCCCTGACCATCAACAGTCCACCCCTAGTGGGATCCAAGTGAAGCTCTATGGATGCACCGGTGTCCTGCTAATCCAGCAACATCCTTGGTGTGCCGCTGGTGAGATACAACAGCTCTACATATGTGCCTCATTCCTAGCAAGCAAAATCTGCTCATCTTCCATACAGAGGATACAAATACAGTTACATTACTGTTCCACATGACCTCTTTCTAGGACAGGAGCAGGTGCTTTCATTTGGGTTGGAATATGCAAATATATGCCCCTGTCCAGAGGCCCAACACAACAGCACGTTCATCTATTCAGTAAGTAAGGTCCAAACTTCTACCAATACATTGCATCCTATGCTGTGGGGAAGGGCTCTCAAATGTTTCAGCTCACTGCTCACTTCTGAAAGCTGCCCTGATTACACATGTACGCCTGTTCTGTTTGTTTTAGAGCAGGTGCAAGCTCTCTAGGTGCAGTGATACCATGGGCCACTGCACCCAGGTCATGGCTGACATTTACTACTCAACCTGAGAGCAGGACGAACTGTGATGAACTGGGATTTGACAGTGTAGATGAGACCTAAGAGTGGACTTTGAATTCTTTCCTGCAGCTAACAATCCATAAATGCTTACACATGTTGTGGCACTGATCATCACAATAGTTATGTACTGCATGCTTGGAAACTACTCAATTACCATTTTAAAATATCTAGGTTTTGTGTGTATGGTGCATACAATCACTGGTGCTAAACCTGTACCATTGGGCAGATAAAGAATCAGAAGCAGAGAAGAAGCAATTTGACCAAGATCACTCAAATCGTTAAGTGTGAAGGCTCGAAAGAGTGGATGCCATAGAATGCATACAAAGGCCTTTGGCAAGGGGCAATAACTTTCTGGCACAATGAATGCTATCAGTTATTTTCTGTATGTCACGTGGATAGTCAGTATGTGGCAAAGCAACTATGGGCGGCGTACTTTCTGGCACTGGACCTTTGGGGAGTCACATTCTCTTTGCCACCATACTTTTACAGTACAGTGGTACAGTCACACTATAGTATTCGATTGATGTTGCTGCGCCTTTAAATACATGTACTGCAATATTACATGCACTGTCGGAATTTGTTCTTTGCTTAACAGAATAATTTCGGCCCAAAGCAGCATTGCATTTAGCTGCTGGAAGGGGTGGCATGAGCAGGAGATGATATGCTCTTCCAGTGACAGATAACAACAGGGCTCAAATGACCACACAGCACAAAGCTCAGATGGTGCTACCTAAGTAACCAGGCCAGAGGTGTCTGTATCTGCAGACTCAGGAAAGTGAACAAGTACTTCCTTGGAGATCACCTGTCCCTTTAATATTCTGACATATTAGTGAAGGTAAAAACTACATTTGCAAGATGGTGCAGCAAAAATCAAGAGGAACATTTTATGGTTCATATTTCTTTATTGTCATTTTAATACTCATCTCCAAAAGGAGAAAACATAGGGTGAAGCAGCACCCACCACTATATGAAATGAAAGTTTACCAAACAAGCAATAAACTCCCCCCCCACCCCGTGCACTATTGTATAACAACACTTATTAGTATCTACACTGTGCATAATCCCAATTCCCCTGTCCGCCTCCCTGAGGATCTTCCCTGTCTGGGAGGCGGAGGAGGCGCAGGTATTTAGGGCAGGCCAGTTCCCCGAACTCCCCAGAAAGGAGGGACAAGAGAGGGTGCCACAGCTCTGAAGAGCCCCCCTGCGCCGGGAGTGTAAGTATAAGGGGAACATTTTAAAGCAGTCTCAAGTCAGTCACTCCGCAGGAGGGAGACATTTTACCCCTAATGAAGGGGTGACAAAGACCGACTTCATATTGTGCCATAGTTATATGGGCTTTGTGAAGCCCACAGTCATATGGAGACCGTAAACAAGATTTCTGCCATATATAAACAGGACACCTATTGGTCAGTTTGTGCCCACGAGGTCCATAGGGAAGCAGCTGTAAAATATCAGCTTTACTAAAATATATTAAAAACACAGAGGGAAGTGTTTAGCTGGAGTATGCTTAGTTACAGTGCATGAGTTAACTCGTCGTTACCAGGGCCATTGAAAAAGTGATTATTTAGTGCAACCACCATTTTCTGTATAGATATGAATTAGCCACCATTACCGTGCATTAAAAAAATAAATTATTCTAGCTCAAGAGGATTCAAAATGATTAACATTGCTGTACGAGGGTTGGATTGGCTGCCAAATGGTTTCCTAGAATCATAGGCCACCCTGAGTTGTTGAGTGTTGCAAGTGGTCACTTGTAGAGATACCAATATTGCCAAAAATCCTCACTTGATGGACTGGGGGGGGAAGGCTCTCGCCTGCACCTAGAAACAAAAACCCTAAATATTCAAATATAATTTGAACAGGCAGATTCTTGCTTTTTTTTTTTTCTGCTAACACAATATCAGGTGGACACAAAGGCACTGTTCTCTACGCTGCATTATTTGAACAGGACACAGACTTACTTTGCCTCTCTCCTTACAATCCCATGTCAGTTCCTTGTCTGGAATCCTAAAGTTCCTCCTAGTCAGGCGAACACAATAAATATGAAATCCGCAATCTTGTTCTAAAGAAATAGGTGCTGCATAGCTATACATTATTATGCAATTTGCTTTGGTTAATATAATCCAACCTTGTGTGCTACAGCTGAAAAAGTGCACGTACGGCTTGATTTAGAGTTTGGCGGAGGGGTTACTCCGTCAGAACCGTGACAGATATCCCATTCGTCGAAATATAAATCCCATAGGATTTAATGGGATTTCTATTTCGGAGGACGGGATATCCGTCACCGTTGTGACGAAGTAACCCCTCCGCCAAACTCTAAATCAGGCCTAAAGTATTAAAACAATTTGGGTGAAATTCATACAGTAGAGAATGTCTTCGATTGTAGCCCAACAGATCACACTGAACGTTTCTCTCATCTTAGAAAATCAGACGGAGTTCTAAACCCCCTGAAAATCTTATAATACAATATTTCAGAAATGTCATAATCTCGTCATGATGTGTAATACAACTGATTACAAATATAGCGATCTGTAGAGTTTTTGCACTTAGGCCCTCATTAAAACAATGATGGTAAATGTCACCTACCCGCCGTGGCGACGGCCACCAAAAGACCGTTGCCACAGCTAACAGCCATCCGCTTAATAATGACCACAGTCGGATTTCTGCCACAAGAAGGGTGGAAATCCGGCTGTGGCCATGCTGGCGGATGACGTTAAGGTGGTGCTGCTACCACCAGCAGAGCCACGCCAGTAGACCACCGCCAGCCATATTATGTCAAATAATACGGCCTGGCGGTGTTCTGCTGGTGAGCGCTGCTGGCGGTAGCAACGTCCCATCCCCTGCCGGAAGACCCCCTGGATCCAGGTAAGTTGGGTTTCCGACAGGAGAGGGGGTGGGGGGATGTTATGTGTGCGTGTGAGGAAGTGTGCATAAATGTGTGAGTGTGTGCGTGAATGCAAATATATGTGTAGTGTTGTTTGCGTACGTGTATGCATGTATGAGATTGCATGTATGAATGGATATGTGAATGCGTGTCTGCATGAATGTGGTACGGATGTGTACATGAATGGATGCATGCCTGTATGAATGTGTGTATGCCTGTGTGAGTGAGTGTGTGTATGCATGGTGCATGTCTGCGTGTGTGTGGGGAGGGGATGGGGGACTGAAAGAGGGAGCGTGGATGGAGAGGGGTGGGGGACGTCTGTGGAGTGTTTGCGGGGAGGGGGCCTCCTATCAGTGACAGGGAATTAGGGGGCCTCCTATCAGTGACAGGGAACAAATTCCCTGTGACTGATAGGGCCTACCGCCATGGTTTTCATGGCGTTACAAACGCCACGGAAACCATGGCGGCAGGCAAGGCCAAAATGCCTGTGGCGGTAGAATAGCGAGATATTATTATCTCCAGCCCGTCTGCTGAAAACCACCATGGCGGTCGGAGTGGGCCAACCCGCCAATGTCATAATGTGGCGGTATGTATCGCCAGCCTGTTGGCTGTACTACCGCCACATTATCACCGACCGCCGGGGTCAAAATGACCCCCCCTAGTTTCTAGGCGCATTGACTGTACTTGAAGGTTTATACAGAATCGACATGTTGCCAGTGTTTGGTTAGATTTGCTTCACATATTATGGGCAAATGACAATAAAGACCATTATAGCCATCAAGGAAAATTACAGTATAATCTGCCGCTACTTGCAGCATACTTTATAGTTAGCATTGATTGGTCCTGCACTTCTGCATAATTCCAGTGGCCTTAGTCATCACCAAATGAAACCTGTACTTTATTGGTTACTCTGTAAAATGTGCTGTCAGTACTCCTTTGAAGCCCGCGGAGATCAAAATCTCTTGGCAAACCCATGCATTCTGAGACATGGCAACTCTCTTGGAATAAAGGGGCCATCCAGTGAAAGATGTCACAAGGCATTTCAAAACCCCGGCTGGCGTCAAACAAAGAAATATTCTGGAATGCCTATTGTTGGTGATTGTTAGAGATGCAGGGCTGGGTAAAGAGAATACTTGATGGGACCCGTAGAGATACTGTGCTCCAGCTCAGTCGTTTTCATACATTGGTATTAACGATAGTGCACTCCTGCTGAGCCATGCAAGTACCCTGCCATTAGAAATGCTGCACTCCTGCTGAGCCATGCCAGTACCCTGCCATTAGAAATAATGCACCCCGCTGAGCCATGCCAGTACTCTGCCATTAGAAATGTTTAATTCCTGCTGAGCCATGCCAGTACCTCACCATTAGCAGTGCTGCACGCTCACTCAGCCATGCCATTTATTTACCATTAGAAATGCTGCACTCCCGCTGAGCCGTACTGTTAGAAATTGAGTTCTTGATTGACTGGGGAGTAAACCTTAGTCAAGCAGCAACCACAGTCCCAGTCAGGGTAAGTGTCAGGCAAGCTGTAAATTCTCTCTGCTCACCTTCAGATAGCTTGATACAGAACAGTCAGGCTTAACTAAGAGGCCATGCGTAAAGTATTTGTGCAACACTTCAAACAGTAAAGCAGTGAAAACACCACACAAAAAGATACCACACCCGATTAGAAAAATAGAAGTTCATTTCATAAATAAAACAAGACCGGTTGAGTTATGAATTGTTAAAGATTAAACTGTAAAACAGTGCTTAGAAGCAATAAGTGCCAATCGGGGATACCTGGTGGCGCCGGACTGGGCAGAGTCCAGGTGAAGGAGGAGGGTGGTTGGAAGTATATTATGTCCCTGAGACTTTGGCTCAAGAGGCCAGTCACCTAGCCCTTGGATTCACTCTGGGTTCAAGCGATGCAGGTCCAGTCCTTCTCAAACGGGCAAAGCAACAGCATGCAGAGGGCTGGGCAGAGTCCAGGTGAAGGAGGAGGGTGGTTGGAAGTATATTATGTCCCTGAGACTTTGGCTCAAGAGGCCAGTCACCTAGCCCTTGGATTCACTCTGGGTTCAAGCGATGCAGGTCCAGTCCTTCTCAAACGGGCAAAGCAACAGCATGCAGAGGGCAGCTCAGCAAGGCAAGAGTCCACCAAAAGGGCAGCCCAGCAGAGTAGCAGTCCTTCAGTAGCACAGCAGTCCTCCTTACTGGCAGAGTGGTCACAGTTCCAGAAGTATACTGAGTTGGTGGTGTCAGAAGTCAAGTACTTATGCCCAGTCGAGCTTTTGAAATGGGGGAGACTTCAAAGACAGGCCTTTGAAGTGCACCAAGATCCTGCCCTTCCTGCCCTGGCACCAGATGCACAAACGAGGGTATGGCACCCTGCCCTATGGGTTCTCTAGGTCCTACTTTAATGGTGACATGTATGTTTAAAAGTAAGGTTTGGGCCTGGCAGAAGGGTTACTTTGCCAGGTCGACATGGCAGTGTAAAACTGCACAAATAGGCTCTGAAATGGCAGGACGGAGACATGGTTAAAGGGCTACTTAAGTGGGTGGCACAATAAGTGCTGCAGGCCCACAAATAACATTTAACTTACAGGCCCGGGGCATATATATGGATTTTACTAGGGACTTATAAGTACATTAAATATGTCAACTGGGAGTAAGTTAATGTTTCAATTTTTAGAGGAGCATGCACAGGTACTTTAACACTGTTTGGCAGTAGTAAGATGCACGGAGCCTTAAAGCCAGCAAAAACGAGGTCAGAAAAGAGGAGGAGGTAGCTGTCAGGTCTAACACATACCAGTACTTTAGCATCAAAGATGCGCACTCCCACTGAGTCATACCAATACTCTACCATTAGAAATGCTGCACTCCCGCTGAGCCATACGAGTACTCTAGCATCAAAGACGCTGCACTCCAACTGAGTCATAGAGTAAGGGGAAGGAATTTGCCTAATGGAGGCAGGAGTAAGGTTGGACCAGGGATTCTGTTAGGAGACATGTTTAAAGCCCGCCGACTTCTAATGTTTGTACGGGTGATTTCTATTTTGAATAGATGCAAGGGTTACCTGCTCACTGCGCGTAGTTGTTACTTCAGTACAAAGTTATTTAGATGTAACATATGGGAATAACACATCAGGTAACAGGAAAGTTGAAAACACAGCTGGCTTTTGGAAGGAAACATCCAATCTTATACAGATATACACAAATCAGTAGTAAACTATGGCATATAATATATCTATAGATGTTATCCTGTGACTAACACAGTGAAACTCTACAAGAATACACTGGAGTCTATGGAAACAAATTATTTGTTTTGTTTTGACATCATTCACAATCTCATGGTAGAGAAGCCTATGCTTCTTCCCATGCACCAGTCAACCCCAGACAAGAAACCGACAGGTGAATAAGGAATATAGGCCCTCATTACAACGTTGGCGGCATTGACTGCCTACCACCATGGCGAAGGCCACTAACATACTGCCGCCGTGGCTACCAGCTGGCAACACGTATTATGCCCGCCGACAGTATTCTGCCAGAAATCTGGTGGAACACTGCCAACGGTCATGGCGGCGGACGGCGGTAAGGCGACGCTGCTGACAGCAGCACCGCCATGCCAGCAAAACACTGCCGACCGTATCATGAGCAATGATATGGCCTGGCGGTGTTTTGTTGGCAGACGCTGCTGCTGCCAGAAGCGCTGCAAATGGTCTCCAACCGGAGGACCCCCTGCAAGCAGGTAAGTTGGGTTCTCCGACCAGAGAGGGGGATGAGGAGTGTTGTGTGTGGGGGGGAGGGGTGTATGTTTTGGAATGCGTGCATGCGAGCGAGTCTCGTTGAATGCATGCATGAATGAGTGATTGTGAGTGTTGTGAATGCATGTGTGTGACAAGGTATGTTGGTGTGTGTTGCGGTGTGTGGGTATGTGTGTATGCATGGGTGGTGGTGGGAATGCGTGTGTGCATGTGTGTATATGGGTGTGTGTGTGTGGGTGTGTATATGTGCAGGAGGCAGGAGAGGGGGAGGGTGGGGGAGGACCCCAGGGAGGGGTAGGGGGCGGGGGAGACCCCTATCAGTGCCAGGGAAGGGATTCCCTGGTACTGATAGTGGCTACCGCCATGGTTTTTGTAGCAGTAAGATTGGCACGAAAACCATGGCGGTAGGCTGGGTTGTAATCCCGAGGGTGGGATTGTGACGGCCGCCGGGCTGGAGACCGAAGTCTCCAGCCCAGCGGCTGTTACCACCCTGACATTCGGTGTGTTAAAGTGGCGGTTTTGGATCGCAGTAGCCGTCAGGGTCCAAATCCTATTTTTTTTACCGCCGGCCTGTTGGCAGTATTACCGCCACTTTAACACTGACCGCCAGGGTTGTAATGAAGGCCATAATGTCCTAGTACAATTCTTTGGCATTCCCCTCTGTCTCCAAAACGTTGAATAAACTTTTTTTAGGCAGAGGCACAGTGACAATTTTGTCTTCTCTTTCCACAATCTGACAAAAATATTTCACCTGCTTAGTAGGCTAGGACGTGTTTTGTATCTGGTCCTCACTGCACACTTTGTGTTGGCAAGGGAAGGGCATGCGTCACATCCTGCCTTCAGTGCATGCTGTGTGTCAGTATGGAAGGGGCATGTGCATGATCCTGTCTTCAGTGTGTTATGTGTCAGTAAGGAAGGCAATGTGTAGTATCCAGTGTTTGTAGGATGTGGCATGTCTAGTACCAGCTCTTCATTGTACGCTTTGTATTGGCAAGAAAAGGTCATGTGTAATACACGATCATCAGTCTGTACTTTGGGTCAGAAAAAAGAGGGCAAGAGTAGTACCTGGTGTGGGTAGGATAGGGCATACGTGTTATCTTGTCTCTACTGTACGCTTTGTGTTGGCAAGGAAAGGGCATCTGTGGTATCCTGTCTTCACCATATGATGTGTGTTGGTAAATAAAGGGCACATGTAGTATCCAATCTTCAGTGTGCACTATGTGTCAGTGAGGAAACGGTATAAGCAGGGCCACTGGAATTATGCGGTTGTGTGGCCGCTGTGATTTTCGTATAATTATAGATGTGCTGCATGTAGGAAGCTGGCTCTGTATATACTATATCAAAGTGAGATATAGTGTGCACAGAGTCCAGGGGTTCCCCAGAGGCTAAATAGAGGCCAAAGTAGATAATACTAATGCTCTCTTTTTGTGGTAGCGTGGTCGAGCAGTTAGGCTTATCAGATAGTAGTGCAAAGCATTTGTTGCACACACACAGACAATAGAAGAAGCACACACTCAATGACTTAACTCCAGACCAATGGTTTTTATGTAGCAAGAATATATTTTCTTAATTTATTTTTAAAAGGACAAGATTCAAGTTGCAGGTTAGTACCCTAAACATTTTGTATTTCACACACAGGTGTCAACTGTACTTTGTTTGAAATGGGTAAATAATACAGTTTTTGAATCTTGGCAATAATCTGTTTTAAAAATGGACACTTAGTACAATTTTCAGAAACAGTTCCTGGGGGGAAGAAATGTTAGGTCGGTTTACAGGTAAGTACAACACTTACAGTTTCAGTCTCCGGGCTTTAGGAATTCCAGCGGTTGGAGTTCCAGTTAACCCCAAACACCCACCAGCAACACGGGCCGGTTGAGTGTAGAGGTCAAAGTTGAGCAAATTTAACGTGGGCTCCTATGGAGACAAGGGGTACTCGGAATTAGGCCTGCCTGCAGGTAAGTACCTGCGGCTTGGAGGGCAGACTAGGGGGGATTAGAAGAGCACTGGATGGGCCACAAGTAGGCACCAGGGACGGCTGGGTGCATAGTGCAAACAGGACGTTGGGTTTCCAATGCTTGTCTCCGAGGAGACCCTGGGGGTCACTCAGGCTGCAGGCGAGGTCCAGAGGGGTGTCTCAGGCACATCACCGGTCGGACAAGGAGGAGGGCTGCCTGCCGAACATTGAGGCACCGGGGGTTGGTTTCTCCAAGGCCTGGGGGTTGTGGGTGTAGTGTGTTCTTAGGTGTCAGATATCTTCGTCTGGAGCTTCGTGGTCAGGGGGGAGTCCTCGCGATTCCCTCAGCAGGTGTAGTCGTAGATGGGTGGAGAGGTGAGAGTCCTTGGTTATAGGTTTTCTTTAGACAGAGCCGCAGTCCTCGGAAGTTCTTGCTCCTTTGGATGAAGGACAGTCCTCTGGAGTTGGCAGAGGTCGCTGGTCCCGCTGGATACGTCACTGGTCTTTTTGCAGGTTCTTTGAAGCAGGAGACAGGCCTGTAGGGCTGGTGCCAAAGCAGTTGTCGTCTTCCTGCTTCTCTGCTGGTTTCAGCTTAGCAGTCCTTCTTTTTGTAGGTCGCTAGGAATCTGGTGAGGTGGGTTCAGGGAGGCCCTTAAATCCTAGATTTAGGGGTGTTTTAGGGGTCAGAGGGCAGTAGCCAATGGCTACTGGCCCCGAGGATGGCTACACCTTACTTGTGCCCACTCCCTTTGGAGAGGGGGGCACATTCCTATCTCTATTGGTCCCTTTCCTCTAAACCAAGATGGATGATTCTGCAGGGAGGGGGTCACCTCAGCTCTTGACACCTTAGGGGTGGTCCCACCTCCCTGTTTCCCCTAATTTCCCACTGTACTTGTCGCCAAAAGTGGGGCTTTGTCCGGGGGGCGGGCCTCTCCATTAGCTGGAGTGCCCTGGGGCACTGTAACACGAGGCTTGAGCCTTTGAGGCTCACTGCCAGGTGTCACAGTTCATGCAGGGGGGATGTGTGAAGTACCTCCACCCAGGACAGGCTTTGTTTCTGGCCACAGAGTGCACAAAGGCACTCATCCCATGTGGTCAAAAACTTGGCTGAAAGTGTCAGGCTGGCACAGACCGGTCAGTCCTACACTAGCAGTTTGGCTAACATACGGGGGCATCTCTAAGATGTCCTCTGTGTGCATTTTTCAATAAATCCCACACAGGCATCAGTGTGGGTTTATTGTGCTGAGAAGTTTGATACCAAACTTCCCAGTATCCAGTGAAGACATTATGGAGCTGTGGAGTTCGTAATGGCAAACCCCCAGACCATATAATTAATATGGCTACACTGCACTTACAATGTCTAAGAATGGATTTAGACACGGTAGGGGCATAGTGCTCATGCAGCTATGCCCTCATCTGTGGCATAGTGCACCCTGCCCTAGGGCTGTAAGGGCTGCTAGAGGGGTGACTTCCCTATGTCACAGCAGTGATTGGTGAGCATGGCACCCTAAGAGGGATGCCATGTCGACTTTGTCTTTTTCTCCCCACCAGCACACACAAGCTGCGAGGCAGTGTGCATGTGCTGAGTAAGGGGTCCCCTAAGGTGGCATAATACATGCTGCAGCCCTTAGAGACCTTCTCTGGCTACAGGGCCCTTGGTACCATGGGTACCTTTTACAATGGACTTAACTGTGCGCCAGGGCTGTTCAAATTGTGGAAACAAAGGTACAGTTTTAGGGAAAGAACACTGGTGCTGGGGCCTAGTTAGCAGGGTCCCAGCACACTTTCAGTCAAAGTTGGCATCAACACTAGGCAAAAAGTGGGGAGGTAACCATGCCAACAGTGGCACTTTCCAACACCACATTTGCCACATCATCTATCATCTGCTGCATAATCTGCAGATTTTAACAAAAAATGTTTGTTTCTAGCTCAAACGGTTAAAAAGTTACTAAAAATGCAGCAATACGGGTTGCTGCGCCATCAAAGTCCATTTTCAAGGCTGCACTGGTCCCCTTTCTGTTGTTCATTTCTATATCATGGTGTTAAACTGGTACTGAGGTGTTGCCAAGTTTGAAAATGATAAAATAACAAAGTAATACTATTACAAAATGTGCCCCATAATTAGCATTTTCTTGCTGCATAATTTACTCAACCCTGCTGCATAATTAGGCCCAGTCCTGCTGCATAATTCCAGTTGCCCTGGGTATAAGTAATGTTCTAAGATAGTAATGGCGTATGTAGTATCCTGTCATCAGTGTGTGCAGTGTGCCACAAGGTAAGGGCATGAGTATTATCAGTGTTAGCAAGGAAAAGGCATAAGTAGTATCCTGTGGTAGTAAGAAAAAGGTATTGGTAGTTTTCGGTTTTGGTAATGAAAGGCATGAGTAGTACCCGGTGTTGGTAAGGGCATGCGTAGTGTCTGGTCTCCAATGTGTATTCTGTATCAGCTTTGGCAGGATGCGGGCAGGGACTGAGGCGCTACAGGGGGCGGGGAGGGGTGGGCGTGGTGGAGACCTGACAAGTCTTGCACTATCTGAGCTGAGAGCTCATACAGATGTCCCTGTGTGCCTCAGAGTATCATTGATTTACGTGCTGAGGCCCCCAAGCCGTCACTGCAGCATTTTTCAGCTTCTCGCCCTCCTGCAGAGGGCCAAGTTACAAGTCTAGTCGTGTACGAATGTAGCAATACAGCCAATAAATCAAAGCAAGCTCTTTTCCGCCCAGATTTCATGTCTATTCAGTGGAAATCTGGGCGGGAAAATTATTTCTCCTGTCAATCAGCAGAAACTGTCCTCCGAGTTCAAGGAGGTATGGGGTGTTAGCATCACAAGCCACAGAAAAAAACAAACCATGTCAAAGCCAATCCATCTGACATAAATGTGCAAAAGCATACAAACGCGGGTGTTTTGCACACGTCCATTCAATTAAAAATAGCCCAATAGGCTTTGCCAGTGCTGGGAAAATAGTAGCCAATAAAGATTGCTTGCTGTCGAAAGTGCATACAAGGGATAAAGAACTGAGGGCCAGATGTGGGTAGCCGTTTGCATGGTGCAAACTGCGAAAATCGCAGTTTGCGCCATGCAAACAGCCTAACGCGATGCTCATTCACAAATTGCGAGTCGGTACAGACTCGCAATTTGTGAATGCGACTCGCAAATAGGAAGGGGTGTTCCCTTCCTATTTGCGACTCGCATCGCAATTCAGAATTGCTTTGTGACCGTGAATGCGGTCGCAAAGCAACTCGCAGTTACCACCAGTGTCACACTGGTGGTAACTCATTCGCAAAAGGGAAGGGGTACCCATGGGACCCCTTCCCCTTTGTAAATGTGGGCATAAAGGTTTTTTCAGAGCAGGCAGTGGTCCTATGGACCACTGCCTACTTTGAAAAAAAGAAACCAAATGGTTTCGTCATTTTTTTCATTTTGCAACTCGTTTTCCTTTAAGGAAAACGGGCTGCAAAATGAAAAAAAAAAAAAATGCTTTATTTAAAAAGCAGTCACAGACATGGAGGTCTGCTGACTTCAGCAGGCCACCATCCCTGTGAGTGCAGGGACTCGCTATGGGGTCGCAAAATGCGACCCACCGCATTAATATTGATGAGGTGGGTCTTTGCGACCCCATAGCGAGTCGCAGACGGTGTCTGAGACATCGTTCTGCATCCGATATCGCGACTCGGAAATTGCGAGTCGGACAGACTCGCAATTTCCGAGTCGCAATAACGGACTTTGCTACATGTGGCCCTGAATGTGCAATGACTAAGTGAACTTTTCTGATGTGCAGTAAACCCTCATGCATTTCAAATGAAGCACTTCCTGGAAGGCGGGATGATACACAAACCAGCCAATAGCATGAAGGGAAAGAGCTGTACTCTTCTGGACACAGCCAAAACGTTGAACGGGCTTTTTCAAGAAACACGTGGAAAAGAAGAGGTTTTAATGTTGATGAATTGAAATAGTATTGACACAAAACCTGCTTCCTACACTTTCCAGATTATGGTGAATTAAAAACCCGTAATGGCTGTTTGCTGATGTCTTGTAAGGCACTTGTCAAAAGAGAGTTCCTGGTTGACAACACAGAGAAAACAAATATTGACAAAGCCAATACATGTTTAATTATGGACTTATTCGCTACGCCAATGCTGTGCAGCATCATCAAATAGCAAAAAAATTACATTGTATAGGTGCAGTGACGCAGTTGCTATTGCTAATTGAATCATTCTATAAGTTTGTTTGTGCATTATTAATTATGCATGGTGACGTATGCACGCACCTAGATAATAAAGCATGGACCGTTTTCTTTGTATTTTTTTTATTGACCAATCCAAGATGGCATATGTCATGTAGATCCGTAAATAAAAAATAAATCAATTTATATGCACAAAAGTGCTTTTATTGCTGTGAAGCACCTGCACACAATGGGAACTGCTGGAGTCTCCTAAAAAAAAAAAAAAAAGCAACCTGAAAATAATATATAAATATGTATTTTACCTACTGGTGGTTAACAGTAGGTAGTTACAATTAGGGCCTAGTTTCCATACGAAAAGCATTTTTTCATTTGCCTATATCTTTGCACTGTTTGAAGAATCTTCACAAAATTTTCCAAAAAAGTGTCCTATAGAGTCTTGTTGCGCATGGAAAATTTCACGACGATCTGTCAAGCAGGGGCCAAGAAAAAGGGGGGTTAGAAAATGTGTTTCCCATGTTATTACCCATGAGTCTTTAGACACGACTACAGCCCGAACCACTGAACAGAATTACATCAAATTTGACAGAAAGCTAGATCTTGGTGCGCAGATTGCTGTTTTGTGATGCATTGCATACATCGGTAGGCGCAGCTGTGCAAGACATTGCGTGCAGCCAGATAAGTGGCTGCACGGCCCAGACATCATTTTCCCGCTTCCACGGGGGCCTTGAAATACGCTGCCCCACAGCATGGACAGCGGACACGCGGCTGGCAGCAACAATGTCTAGGTACTACCATGCTATGAACCTTTTGACGAAGTGAATACAGTAGGAGTGTGGTATGAACAGGCTCGTTATATGATCTATGAGAGCTCTCTTGGGGCCTATTATTAATTTGTGCTGATTACTTTTGTGCGGGACCTCTTCTACACAGACAACTCCCCTTGTTTTTAATTTTTAGCTAAATCGTATTGCCTTAAGT
Source organism: Pleurodeles waltl (assembly GCF_031143425.1). Lineage (NCBI taxonomy): Eukaryota > Metazoa > Chordata > Amphibia > Caudata > Salamandridae > Pleurodeles > Pleurodeles waltl. The sequence goes on from NC_090443.1 coordinate 960,901,574, forward strand.
CAAGTATATGGGTGGCGCTACTAGCTGCGATATTGGGGGATATTGGTGAGAACTGGAGAGCACTGATTGGGGGTTCCTTACTGGGCACCTTTGATTTAGTCATTTAGTTGTTTTGTTGTCCCCCAGTTTTCAAACAAATTCATAATTGATATAAACCGGATGCCTAGTATGTCTAGTATTTCAATTTTCTCCCTAGTGTGTGACTAAAAAGGACATTGCTTTGCTCCAGACTGGACGCTTGTTTCCCCCCAAACAGAGGGTAAGGGGCTCACTTGTCCCACAGCAACAAGGATTTTTATAAGGTTCTCTGAGAGATGTAGAGCCATCCATTAATAAGAAGTCAATGAGAATGCTAGCTTTTCCAATCACCAGTATGACACCAGTTTGCAGTGCTTATCACTTGTGCATGTTCATGTTTGTAATGTGGGACTATAATAAACAGCCCATTGTTTGCTTTCCCCATTTGTAGATACGATTCACGATGCATCATTTCTGTTTCCTATGTCTCTTTTTCTGGTGTCTAGGTACCTCCATTTTTTGACTCCCATTCAGGTAGTTCCTGAGTGTGTTTTTTTGTCACTTAGGTAATATACTTTGGGTTCAGATTTTAGGGATCCTCAACCCTGACCAAACCCCCAGTTCGCTTTTGGCTCATAGAGTGGGAAGAAACGTGTTGGCTAGAGTAAACAGTTAGGGTAATTAGGCCCTGATTACTATCCTAGAGTGTCTTTAATCATATCCGTGGACACCACCAATAAAGGTGAACAATACTGGTAGTCCAGGAGGTATTTTTAACTTAGGTCTGGATCCCTGACTCTATCCAGAAGTCTTTTATATAAGAACTCCCTCTGGCTTAGGTTTTACCAAGAGGTTGAGTCCGCCCTGGTGGCCCTGTCCTACCAGGGTGTGGAGAGGTGGTCAAGGATGAAGCATGACACTATCAGTGTGTGAGACCACTTCTTCCATTAAGAAAATATTTTGGTTGCTAGATTAGAGCCACATTCTTGAGACAAATTGCGACAAATGCTTTCCCTTATCAAAAGTCGACAGAACGTCACACTTTGAGTCCTACACCACCACACCATTTGTAATTGGTATCTTTTATAACACCATTGATAATGCCACTGTAACATTTGCAGAAAACTGTGCATGGCGAGGGCACGATTACAGTTACTATAAGGCACCAGTTATAGTTACTTGAAATAACTCTAACTATAACTGCTGAATCTCTATGGTTTTGTATGTTTGAATTGTGAGCTTTACTTTAACACCCCTGTAACCTTTAGTTTGTTAAGTGAATATATTAATATATAAATGCTAGCAGGGAGCAGAGAAGCAACAGAGGTGTGGGTGCGCAAAGCAACAGGGAGTTGGGTGGGAATAAAATAAAAATAAAGGCGCGCGGAAGAGAAGAAAAGAGGCACACAAGTGAGAGAACAACATGAAGCGTGGGGGGGCGTAGGGATTCTGAGGGGGAGAAGCACACAAGAGAGAGAGGGCAGCACACAAGGGAGAAAGCAATGTGGAGCACATGGGCAGGTATCTGGTGAGGGAGAAGCACACGAGGGAGAAAGCTAGAAAACATATGCACTCTTGTAGAGTGTTTAGCAAAAAAGAAAAACATAGTTTCCTGAAAGTGAGCAGTGGAAGGATACAAGTCAGTCAATTAAAAGGATGGTAAGGAGGATATGTTCCATAAAGGGACAAACACAGGAAGAGGCAAGAAAGACATCAAGAAGCAAGCAGTGAGAGTGACAGCAATGTCAACCAATTGACGCAGCCTGCAGGCTCCAAGCCCACTGTAAGCTTTTGGGATAGTCCACAAAAGGTGTTTCACAACAGATAGCTACAACCTGCATTTAAACAATAATTTAAAACACCTTTGTCAGAAAATCACTGCCATTCTGTCACCAGGTGACAAGGAGATCGAAATATTTGCTGAACCATTAAAGAGGTTAAAGAGGTGTGGCTCCTAAGACCTTTCCAAACACAAGTTCACCTGAAACCACAAGCAGGGGTTCCTTGGTCACAGGCAAGGTCATTTGTTACTGGGCAACATTGTGCACGTGCAGCTTCCTGTATAAGCTCTAAGGTACACAAATCAAATAATACATCATGCAACAACTGAAAGCATATTGTTTATTCTGTTTGCCTGCCAGGAATTCTGTTGAACTACTGCATTTTATACCTAGTTTGGTGAGTCAGAGCCCAGTAAACCTATTCAGATGCAGAAGGTCAGCTTCCTTTCTAGTTGGAGTTAGAATCCCCAATATTTTTTAAGTGATGAATTTGTTAAGTACAGAAGGATCACCTGGTATAGGGCGGTGCGACCCGTGCCACCACATCAGGCATGACTTTGGGTGGGGGCGCCGTGTTTGCAAGTATATTATGGTTTTAAAAGCACCTGCTGCTGTGTTCCTTGCCTCCAGCAATTTTCAGGCCATAATTAAAATGTCAAGATAACTCTGGTTATTAATGGGCCTGCTGGAGAGAGAGTGAAAGGGATTGGGTTTTGTTTAGTGGAAATTTTAACGCATCATAACGTAGCGCAGAGGGTTAATATGGCTGCTGCAAAGAACTGTACCATGCAGATCACAAAGTGCATATCATAAAACGATGTCTGTGGGTTACTGCTTTTAACAAATACACCCTTTAGTTACTTACAGTTTATAAGTTAAAATCCTAATATAGAACAGTGAGCTAGAAACTGTCCCCAAAGAGCTGTGTGGAAACTGCAGGGATAGGTTAGAGAGTCATAATTTTTAACCCAGTCTTTCATTATCCCAATGTTGCAAAAAGGGTACATTGGGTAGAAATCAATTCTTATTAGTAAAGACTAGCTCCAACCATGGTGGTATTTTTAAAATGCAGAGTTTGTGATTTTCCAGATCAAGCACTCCTAAACTAGACTGCCTACTACTATGGATGACGCGACTCCTACACCTTGTAGTCCTCTGTCTTATGCAACATTTCCTATACACTGATTTACATACATGTGATTGATTTGTCTCTGTGTAATGTGTTTCTGAGGTAAAGTGCTCTGACACGCTACACTAGTATGAGTGGCTCTATAAAACTATTTAAATGCATTTGACAGAGTGGTTAAAGAGACTTTAGAGCACTGTTAAGGGGAGGTAGTGAGGGAATCCGTGGTAAAGGTGGTCAGTGGGGGACGCCAACAAACATTGTCGCACCAGGCGTCACCAGTGCTAAAGCCGGCCCTGCAACCGATCACGACCTCTGAGCTAGCATGCACGAACCCAGAGCTGTGGAAAATCTATGATAAAGGGGAGCTGGATCCCAGCCCAGATAGATCCTTTGCTTCACTCAATCTGGTACATGTGACCGACTGTAAGGTGAACCTCGACAGCGGATCTAAGGTTTTCAGTCTTCATAGTATCTTCTCATAGCCCAGTGCTGCCATTAAATCTCTATTATGAAAGTCAATATATTGGGGAAAGTTATAGTTTCCATGAAACAGACATAATTTATGGTTGCGTAATTCCAGAGTTTATTAGATTTTGCTTTGGAACCACAATGTCTTTTACTGTGCTTTTTGTCCGTGAATGTCTGAGTTTTTTTAATAAGAAAAAATTTAAGATTAAGGTTTGTAAGAAAGACCACTGCCCTTGCGTCCAGCCCCGCTACTCCCGATTTTTCCTCATGGGTGAAACGTTTGGAAGGCAACGTAACCTCAAATTGCAGTAGAGTGCAAAGTTTTCCATAAAGCATTGCGAAGGTCCTGAATTTCACCATAAACCCAAATTTGTGTAGAGCTTTGTGGTATTTGTGTGTTTTTTGTTGTTTTTGAAGGCAATATCCGAAGCTCACGAGAGACAAACTTTGCTAATTCACACACCCTGTCTGCCATATAACTCTCCCATGTGAAAGTGCATTGAACTTCCACAAAGTTACTACTCTCACAGAAATGCACAATTAAGGTTTAATTGAGTACATTGTAGAAACCACAACAATAAAATGATTTTCCCCTTTTTTGTCATTTTGGACAGGTGTCAGTTTAAGCAGAATGAAGCGAGTTTTTTTTTTTTTACCATTTGTACATTTCTTTCTACTTTCTTTGAAAATGTAACTTCATACAAAATAATTTGTACAAAGAAAAACAAGAATGATGCTTTTGTAACACAAGAATTAGTAGTCTTAAATAAATAACATACATTATATAGCTTAAGTGGAGAGTTATTTATCTAAGTAAAAATACTAATAATAGAAGAACGTTACAATAAAAATAAAACTAATATAGAAATGTCCTCATTGTACTTAAACAAACCCAGATTTATTTCCGATCTTGGGAGCAGGGAAAGCTCAAAACGTCTATCAGCACTTTTAACAATTCTGCTTTCGATAGTGATTATCTACATTTAGACATCTGTCGTCTTGCTAACATAACAGCCACAAACAAAAAAATATTCTCTTTCATTTCATTCCCATAAGAATCCCTAAGGGTGCACGTTCTCACACAGTGGTGCAAAGATACTTGGGGCATCACTGTGTGTGTGGGGGTGTGTGAGAGGGAGATACCTCAATCCAGTACTTTGATTTCATCAATTAGAAGCAGGCATAACACCAGTGCAACACAACCACAGTTCAACCCGAGTGGGACCCTAAAAACAGCAGGCTTCACAAACCTTTGCCCAGTACAAATTAAGAGTTCCTATTAATGCACAATTCTTTCCAGTTGTTTTGTTTCGGTTGCTTTATTTTTTTGCATGAATGAGGTCACATCCCCTCAAAAGCTTGCAGATGAACTCCCTCGTTACACCAGGTATCTGCTTGCCTTCTTTTGAATTTAGGCCACGGGGCGTGGCCAGCACTACAATTGATGTAACCTCCTCAATGGGAGACATGTAACATGTTAACCATCTATTAAGATAGATGGTTCCAAAATGGGGTTGCGTGTAGATGTACCGACCTGCACTACATTGAGGAATGTGAATAGGTCACACTGGTGAACAGTGCAGTCAGGAGGGTGAAGGATACTCCTGTTTGTATCCTTCTGAGCTGTGGTACTGGTGGCCTAGTGGAGGTTTCCGTTAGCAACAGAAGGGCAAGTTGATGGAGTGCATGGATGGTGCTTTGCTGTCAGTGTACAAAGGATATGAGTGAGAGTTGCCCAGTGGAAGGGACAGTGTACTTTAAGTTGCTAGTGATAGATTGTTCTAGGAGCACAAGTCAATTGCAGGCTGTGACGTGGCAGAGGTATTGCTCAGAAGAGGAGAAACAGTATTAAGAGGATGATGTTTCACATACATTGCTGTGAATCCCTACTGAATGCACTTTCAGGAAAGCCTTAATCATAAGGGCGGGCAGATCACAGGGATATCCAACATTTGCAGAAGGTGGACATTAGGCCTAAACTAGGCTATGGGGGTGTCCCGTTAGAGGTCCTGGTCAGAAAACCTATCCACATGATACATTTGCGTGCCATGATTTCTAGTTGGTAGAATGTTCAACGGGCACTATGAAGAACTAGGTTCAAAAGGAGATTGGCATTGTGTGAAGGTACAGGCAATGTTAAACCTGGAGTTTCTATTCATTTGTCAGCCATTTTCAAGAAACACCATTTTCCTGGAAGACACGGCATGGTGAGCCTTACAACTATGGCTATCCAAAAAGGAGGCCTCTCTAGTGTTTGCTGCCTGAAGTTTCCAATCCAATCCAACATAGTGCCACTCTCTTCTCCTGTGATATCACTTTCGCCTAGATAACACTGAAGGAGGCTTGGGCTTGCTTGAGTAGTGTGCATCACAAGACATTAGTTCCTTACATTTTTGGTGCATACTTTGTTCACTTTGTTACCTGTCTCTGTTTTAACTACTTTTTCCTGTAGCAGCATTCTTCCAGATATTCTATTCTGGCATTATTCTCAACCATACCTTCATGGTGGTTCAACCTCAATATCACCTATTCACTGCAAGTAAGACTGACCCTGACTACCAGGGCGATTTCTTTACACTTTGTGGATTTTAGATTTGACCTGGGACTCTCTTAAGGACACAACTGACACTTTTCACCTGCAAATTATTGTTCAGGGTGGCACTTTGGCTTCTGGGAGGACTTACCCTTTCCTTGGAGAATCAAGATGGAAGTTAGAGACCTTCATTGCGCCCCGTCCCTGAAAACATGCAGGGTAGTACAAGTAGGGCCAATAACTGTCTTAATATCTTTATGGAACGGACAGTCTCCTTCTTTTGTGCATGGTGAATGGATGAGTGCTGAACCAAACTGCTGATGCCATTACAGGTAATGGGCAAAGACTTGATACTGGATAAATCACCTTAGCAACTTGAGCTGCACAGGTTTTGAAGAGGAAGGGAATATGAAGATTATTCCCTCTGTATACTGCTGGCAGTTCTACACTGACGTTCACTGAACAACTGCCTTATCTTTCCCTAGGTCAGGATGATGTCTAGCCTAGAAGAGCCGCAGGGTCCAGACGAAAGGGTAGCCTGGAGACTTTGGCATGTACCCTTGGAAGTCAGGATTCATCCTTCTTTCGCTCTCCAAGCTATATCAGTTAGTGTAGGATCTTTAGGTTAGGTCAAAGTGGTTTCTGTCACATGACTGTGTGCGCGCTGATAAGACTTCCAGATGGGTTCCGTAGGCCTCACCCCATTAATATGGATTCCACTTATGTTTCCCATGTTCGTCTGCACTCTGCACCCACTAGTGTAACTTTTCTAACAAGGGTGTCTTTCACACAGCTATTGTTGTGCTTATCTCCACTTAGAGGATGGGAGGCTACTACATATGCAGTTCCTAGACAGGCAAAACTGGGAATTGTGTGCGCTTGGGGTAACAATGCATATATGACGCTGCATGTAGCTCATGTATGGGAAGCTTACTGTTGTAGTTGGGGCAGCTTGTTCGTGTGGGCATTTGGGTAGGGACCACCATTTAAAAACAGTGAAAGTGTGATGGACCTGTGGTTCACATTCTGCACATAACACGCCTGCACTGTTTCTATCCTTGTGTGGATGCACAAATACTGTGCTAGACATTTAGGCCCTCATTACAACCCTGGCGGTCAAAGACCGCCAGGGCTGTTTTGGAGGTTGTACTGCCAGCAGGCTGGCGGTACAAACTCGCGGATGGTGACCGCGCCGGAAGCACCGCGGTCACACCGCTGGGATCGGTGGTTTTCCGCCACGGTGGTCCCGGCGGTAGTAATCCGCCAGTGCAGCGATGCCCAGGGGATTACGAGTCCCCTTCCCGCCAGCCTTTCCGAAGGCTGGCAGGAAGGGGGGTCGCGGGGCCCCTGGGGGCCCTTGCACTGCTGCAGGGGCCCCCAGGCACAGCCGCACCACGCTTTTCACTGTCTGCACAGCAGACAGTGAAAAGCGCAACGGGTGCAGCTGCACCCGTCGCACAGCCGCAACACCGCCGGCTCCATCTGAATGTTAAGATTATTTTATCTAAAATTTGATCCAAAGGAGCTAGCCACATATAGGGGCAAAATCATAGGACAATTCAGGTACACCATATGTCAGAATCTGTCCATGTCTTTATGTGGCCTGGGTCCATCATACAATGGGGTAGCAAATTCTAGAGGTATGTTTTCCACCATTAACCTGCTCTGATGGATGAGAAGATGTGTTGGGATCCCCATATGATGTAGTACCAGATGGCAAACTCTCCTGAAACACTATTTCTGAGTGTGTTACAGAACACTGGATGCAAAAGGTGATTGGCCATATGCAAAAGGTATGACACATGTCAATTGTGGGGTTTTTCTACCTTTGACTGCCATGATAACGAATAGTAAGGGGAACTAGCATTACGTCTTTGCCTATCCATAATGGTTGTCTCTCCAGTGTTTGCTGCCTGAAATGCCTCATAAAATAACTTACCAGTCTTTTTCCTGTGATATATTTTCCTGCCTCAAACATGTATTAGGGGCCTTAGAATGATGAATCACAAAGCATTTTCTCCTGGATTTTTAATGTGCTCATTGCCCACTCAGTTACACATGTGTCCCTGATTTAGATCTAAACACTTTTCACTGCGTCATCTAGTCTGAATGTTAATACAGTGTCATAGGAAAGTCCTACATTTTGTGTACCTTTCAAACTGTAAGTCAGAATCTGCTCATGACTTTTATGTCTCCAAGGACCATCAGAAAATGGTGCCTGATTCCTCAGGTGTGTTTTCAGACATTAACCTGCTCTGATGGATCAGGAGGAGATGTGCTGAGAAACACAGAAGATGCTTCTGAATCCTCTATAAACTCTGCCTGGTCTGAAGGTTGATATTTTGCCCCGATGTTGGATGAGAATCTTAGAATAGATGAGCGAAGGTCACGCCAAGTGCGATTTCGGTATGTACATCACACTCTGAGCCATGTTCTGGGCCACCTTCAGGATTTCCACAAATACACTGTTGCAGCTCTGGTTGGTGAGGATGGTTTAGCTAGGAGTGTGGGCATCTTTGATTTCTCTATCTAGTCAGGCAAAAATCAGAAAATGTCAGTGTACAGGTAGTGGGTCCATGTTTTCCCATGTTATCACTATGCAAAGTGCAGTAAGAAAGTGGAAACTTCCTTCTGGATATCTACTTTCTGATCCAGGATGTCCCTAGGAAGGACATCCGGGAATTGGAAAGGCATGGATAAAAAGGCTGTATCCTTTGTCAGTAACCAAAAGGAGTTGCAGAGGGCAGCAGCATGGAGAGGCAGAACCAGGCAGAGTGCAGGGACAGACAGTGATCAAGCTGCTGTGGCTGTGGGCGAGGCAAAGGTGGGTCGGCCGTGCTGGGGATCATTGTGAGCTACGAGCAGGACGCGGAGTGGATAGACGCTCAGCAGCAATTCTGCCGCCCCTTGTTGGCCAAAGCAGCTACGAGCGATAGTAGGATTTGGACGCTATTTACTTTGCATAATTTTTCCAAAAAATCCTTACTTCCTTACTTAGCATTGTAGACTACCTCCATAAATTCTCTCATTTAGCGAAGGCTACCCGATTCAGATAATTATGTTACCATAACTGGTAATCACGAATGTAGATATAAATTGGGAATAGCGTGCAGAAGCTATTTGCTGGTCTTCCGGTGCAAGGATACCCGTAGCAGAAGAGGTGTGTTCTTGAGCTCTTTGACGCAGGCATAACACTATCTAATTATAAAATCAAACACACTGAACATAATTTTCCATACATTTATTACAATTATTTCCACATACCAACTTTCTTTAAATATTAGCCTCTATTCAGTCTCTCAGAATGTGATTATTCTGGGTATTTTTGAATTGTAATGGATTATAGTCAACGACCCAAAACCTGCAGGATGCATCATGCCATTATGTAGGACATGTGAAGGTACCATAACAAGTAACAATATTAACAGCTGTAGAATTACATTTTAGTGTGAGAGTAAGGTTATACATATAGAGGTCAAGGAAACACCTAGAAGATGAGCACACGGCTCATATATCCGGTACATATAGTTCATTTTGACTCCAGAAAACCTCTGTAACTCATCCAATGTGAATTAGGTAAAGAAAATCAGAAAAGGAGTTAATAATGATAAGAAAATTGCTCAGGAAGATCCACAATAATTCTATTCTTGATGTTTAAGTCAATTAAACATAATTATATTTATAAATATTTAAAACAAGTGAACAGTCATGCTGATGCAGGTATTGGGTGTGATTTGTTTTTGGAAGCGGATGTAGCCATGGTCTTAAATTATTGTGAATTATTAGAATAAAGCCTAAAAGATATTTAATAAATACTATTGACTCTACTGTTTTTAACATAATTATTTTAAAGTCTGACCCAAACTAAGGGATGAAGAGGATAAAGTGTTAAATTGTGATGGAGAGTGGAGCAGATGCGACCCACACACTAATTTCAGCTGCTTTTGGCTTCTATTCTGTGTTCCTGCAGCAAGAGCCAACCTACCTGGCCCGCTGTTAGTACCCGGCATTCTCCATCCAGTTTGACGAGCGCGTCTTGCTGGGCGACAGGTGCCTCAGTGGTACGCGGGAGCCAATGTTCACCATGGCTAGGACACCCCATACCATGCCTCGCTGCCTTAGATGGACAGTATCTGTGGGACAAGATACAAACAGAAGATAGCGCAACTGTTTGTTAGGAGCATTCAGCGCTGAAGACCCAAAGAAAAATTCCATCACCACCTAGAGCGTACAACACCGGTTCAGTGAAACACAAGTGCCTATTTTGGTTTGTTATATTATGATGGATGCTTAGAAAGTTATGCTATTCTGGAAGATTTGTACTATATCAAGGTAACATCAATATGCAAAATTTGCCTCGGTGACGAAAAATAGACTCCATCTAATACCCGATTCCATTCCAACAAAATGTATAATTTTTCCTTATTTAATGTAGTTCACAAGTAAACTCCCAACTACTATTTGCACAAGGGGCGAAAGTACAAGCACTACTATGTCCTAGCTGAAACAATGTAACTATAGTATGTCTCCTTTCAAAATATATATTTTTGTGCCCTGAAATATCATTCTCTACCACTTTTGACAGGGGAAGTTGTTTCTTAGAAAATTCAAGAAGGTCAGGAGGCTGCCTCCTCATGTAAAATAGAAAGGGCGATGGGCTTTAAGAAAAAAGTAGTGAGTTTGCTTTGAAGGTAAAGGACAAAGAGTTAAAAGAGTTGGAATCAAGGAAGGGGTTCGTCTCTCACATGTGTAGGGTGCCACTCTGGCTGAGCTCTGAGCTATGACCCCAGTAGGGCTTGTATGAGAGGGCCTCGGAGCGCGAAACCCTCCCCAAAAGTTGCTATCCTTCTGCCTAGCAGGAGTATGTGAAATCTGGAACTTTAAAGATTGTGTAGTTTCTGCCCAGGTTGCCAACCTTGGTTGCCCTGCCACTTCTTTGTCACTTAGGAGGTGTGTTTAGACAGCTCTAGGTTCTGCATTAAAAAGATGCATGGTTACAGTTCCGGCCCCAACTCCAATATTTACCAATTCGGTACTCATTTGACTGCATATCTGTCTAGCACACACTGCTGCATTACCGGGCTTTCGTTGATTAACCCCCTTTTTGGAGTACAGGCACACCTCACCTGCTGTCCCTCTGGCTCGGTTGGATTGCCTAGAACAGGGTTCTGCAAAGTCGGTCCTGGAGAGCCGGCTGGCTCCATGCCAGATTTTTAGCATATCCACATTTAGAAAAAGGATGTTTCAGAAACCTACATATTTCTAAATGTGGATATACTAAAAATCTAGAATGGACCCGGCTCTCCGGGACCGACTTTGCAGAACCCTGGCCTAGAACACAGATCATCCTGGTAGGTCCCTGTGTCTTTCCCTCCTCTAGCAAAATGGAAAGCATGAAACATAACACATGATCTCCATAGTGAATTTTAACTGCTAACAAATTACAACTAGATTTTCCTTGCCCGCCTCTCACACCTATTCCCCATCATACTGCTAGGCACTGAGCCAAATTACCACACCTCTTTGGCCACTCAAGCACCCCACCACCAAAAAGCTCCCCACATGAGGTCACAACAAACACACCATGACAACAGTGCACTTCCTTATGACGTGCTGTATAAAATGACCAATAAAATACAATACAATACCATTCTCTGAACCTAATGCAGACTATGCTTATCAGGTGATAAAACCTCAGAAAGAAGTATTGTTACTTCACATTAGAGTTTTACCTCCCAGGCAGTTTTACTTCCCAGTTCAGAGGTTTACAGATTACAATGGATAATTATGTAAACCTGTGCTTTCACCACACATTACAACCATAGGTCTTCTTGTTTCTGACTTGTTTTTCCATGCAAATTGCTCTAGTTTATACCTGGAGTGGTGTACAGAGGGACAAACATAATGTCTGAACACAAATATCACTGAACTCGGAATCAAAAATCAGGCGCAAACACCTTTTGTGCCAGACTTTAGAATTACAACTTGACGCAGAATGAGTTACCTGTAAGTACCTGTGTCTCCGATCCTCGCTCCCACTAGTCCCCGTAAAACTCACCTTTCAATAAGGGCTTGACGATGGGCAATAACTTGCTATTTGTGTCACCCGCTCTTCCTCAACACTGAGATACACTTGGTTGGCCAGATTGTCCAATGCCACTTGTACCACAGTTTTCAAGTTCTTGGCTTTCTTATTACAAATCAATGATATCAGATAATTTAATCGTACGGATTCAAAACAAGTTGAGAAAACAGCTCGCTGTCTGTGATAATTTGATGAATGAATGCCCATCAGAGCGACCACCTCGCGAGCTGTGGATCAAGGTTTGCGTTGGCGCAACTTCCTGTGATTCTGGGCAAATCACTTAAGGCCCTATTACGAGCTTGGCAGTCTGAAGACCACCAGACTCGCAGTCTAGATCGGACCTCCGCAGCGGACCGCTACATTACGACCCTGGCGGTAGGATCGCCCAAAGACCACCATCTCCACCAGGATCTTTAATCCCGATGGGATGATGGCGGTCATGGTTGTGATCAGCCACAGCGGCGCTGAAGTCAGCGCCGCCGTGATGATTACAACCATGTTCTCTGCCAGCCTTTTCATGGCAGTTCAATAGCCATAAAAAGGCTGGTGGAGAACAAGTGCAGGGGCCCCCACCCCAGCACAGTCAGAATGAGCACTGTCAGCTTAGTAGACAGTACACATTACGAGGCTGCCAGGGGTGCCCCCTGTGTGATGGCATTGGACTCCACCAGTCAGCCCAGTGGAAAACTCATAATGGGGCCAGTAGGGAGCCCCCAGCACATGGCGGTCTCGTCAACATTAGTTAAGCTGTCGGGTTTTTCTGACTGCGAATTCATAATCAGCCCCTCCACCTCCCCGTGCCCATGGGCAGTGCCTGGATACCCTCATGGGTGATAAACCACGCTATATAAATCTTCACTTTTTTTTTCTCCATCCTGGAAACTGGTGACACGGTGACACCTATTCACCGTTACAGAAGGAACACTGGCCGCTCTGTAGCCGAGTTCCCCATTGCCCTGCCCCTTGAGAGTGGATGTCCCTGCACAATGAATGGGTAGGTTTGTCAGAGCTGCTTTCTTGCTTCATGGACTTCCCTTCTCATTTAATGAAGAAGCTTGTAGGAACTAACGTCTTGGTGTTAAATATAGACAATCATTCAGTGAAGGTGCACTGCGAGTACTGTGCACGTCTTCATGGACTCTACCCATTCGATAACAATATGTGTGCATGAAAAATGGCTCAGACATAGAAGATTTTACTGACTTTTCTCAGTATGGTAGGAGATGCTGCTGTTTATGAATGACCTCAAGAAAAAGAACTAACCCATCTTCGTGCAAGCCACAGAAGCAGGTCAGAATGGACAAATTATGAATTGATCATATGCAAGCATTTTTACCTTCTTATTGGATCACTGACACACTATTGTTGTAAGGAATATCCCCCAAAATAGCAGAAAAAAATATTGTTTACCACAATACCTTCATCCTATATTTATAATTATAAGAATAAAAATATCGGGAAAAATATATCTTTGACACTAGTATCGTTTAAAATAAACACAATTTTGTATTTTTTAATATAGAGTTTAAAGTAGTAAATGTTAAATATTTTATTACATAACTTTAATATAATGTATATAAAATATATTTCACTGATTTAATACTATATACATAGTGTAACAATTAAAATATATTTTATATTAGAACATTTTATATTTTAACGTTAATATAAAAATATCTATTCATAGTAATAAATTTAACATATTAAATGTAATTTCATCATTTCATCTACAAATCTAAAATAAATATTTACTTATGTTAGACTATATATATATATATATATATATATATATATATATATATATATATATATATATTTCCGAACAAAGCGAGCCAAGAATTTCGACGCGCACTAGCAGCTGGTGCAAGGCAGGAGAGTTGGCTGAACTCTCGAAATATATGAAAAACAAAAGAAATGATTGCCACGCACTCCGCTCAGCCACAAAATAAATTTAAGTGGTTTATTCGGTGCAAAAAAGAAAAAGAACAACGCGTTTTGACTATGTAGTCTTCTTCTTAGTTCGACTGCATAGTCGAAACGCGTTGTTCTTTTTCGCACCGAATAAACCACTTAAATTTATTCTGTGGCTGAGCGGAGTGCGTGGCAATCATTTCTTTTGTTTTTCATATATATATATATATATATATATATATATATATATATATATATATATATATATATATACACACACACACACACACACACACAATTAATGCTATAAACTCTACACTAGCCCGTGCAACATTAGAGAACGTGTTGGATTTCAGGGGGGTAAAATGTACTATTCCCACTCCAGTCAATGCAACAGTATCGAAAGTGTTGGATTTCGGAAGGTTGAAATGTATTATTCCCATGCTAGTCTGTGCAACAGAAAGGAAAGTGTTGGATACCGAATGTGGGAAACATAGTATTCCTACTCCAAACAGTAGGGAAAGGGTTGGACTTTGAAGGGGTAAAATTAACTATTCTCACTCCAGTCTGTGGAACAGTAGGGAAAGCACTGGGGGGAAATGTACTATTCCCGCTCCAGTCAGCGCAAGTGTAAAACGGCAAAGATGTTAATTTTGCTATTCCTATTGCAGTCTAGGTAGGAGTAGGGAAAGTACTTCACTTCAAGCACATTACATATATAAGTAACACAATGAATGTAGAAAAAATATTAAAATATAAAAATTATCAGCATAAATGTATATATTTAATTAAAAAAATAAACACATTTTGCATAATTATTATTAATTACAATAATTATCAAAGAAATAAGTGTCTTTCATTTATTAACTTCCCGCCATTTAGCCCAACAATTCTAGCAGCTCGCACCAAACTATAACTTTATATATAAATATTTAATAATGTACATATTTCAAATTAATTTAATTGATTGACAATTAATAATTGTTAATTATTACTTAACTCCCCAGCCTAGAGCCCTACAAACATAGCAGACCCCAACTAAAATATAATTAAAATTAAATAGTTGATACTTAAAATATTTGACGTTCAATTAAATGATTAAACTACAACTAATAATTAATAAAAACTTCCCACCCTACACCGCACAAACCTAGCAGCCCACAACTAAAATATAAGTAAAATAAATAAGTATTCCATAAATGAAATAGGTTCAATCAATTGAAATAATTAACAAATAATTGTTATTTATTACTTAACTTACCTCCGACCCTAGCTGCCTACTAACCCAACAACCCACTACAACACTATACATTACTAAATAATTTAATAAAAATTAAAAATCACTTGAATTTACATACTATTTTTTTAAAAGGAAATAACACATAAACATTACACAAAAAGTTAATATATCAAAATAAAACAGTTATTTTAAAAACTATATTTTTAACTCTATATTCTTGAAAACGATATTAAAAATGATATTATTACCAACAAAAACTATATTCTTGTCAGCTATACTTCTGCAACTCTTTATCTATTGGTTTGTTTTTCTGTCATTCACATTTTTCAACCGCCCCCAGAAGCATGGGGCATCCCACTTCAGCACTGGCTAGTTTCAGTGTGAGCAACGGCATTCTGCCCTATGACAAGGAGCAGATCCTCACACAAAGTAGTTCCCTTCAGTGCCAGGAACTATTGTTACAGTGTGTGCTTTTTAGATCAAACAAATAATTTTGCTTTTAGTGATATTTTTTACATTGTCTGGGACATGGCAGCTTCTCCAACACTAAAGTCTGCAAAAAGGACTGACAAAGCCAAAAGGCTGGAAGCGACTGTCAAAATGATTGCCTTTGCCAGTGCTTGTTTTTCATTATCAGTGAAAAGGAGAAAAGAGAAAGAAGGGAGATATAGCAATACATTGACAAAGAGAGAAAGAGGGGATAAAACATGTGAGCTAATGTGAACTGAAGAGACAGGCATTTTAGAGTGTTGGAAGACAGAAGCTTGAAGTTTAATCAAGATTAGGCCACCTGGGCATTCGGCAGACCCAGCATGTGACAGTGACAGGTTATGAAGAAAACCTTCGCACCGTTTCTTTTGATTAAGTACTTGATGTGAATCGGGCTTGAATGCCAAAGAAAATAACTCCAGGCTGTGCCTGGTTCAGCTGGAGTCCATTCGGGTTCAACCATGATTTCGGTTCATTGGTCACCTCCTAAGCTTAGCATAAGAACTGCGTCTTGAATGATGCTTATGCCTTCGTCCAAGCAATGGTTGCCTATCGATGTTAAACGAACAGGAGTATAGGGCGCAGACCTGTATCCAGAAGAGCTTTCCTCTGCTGCAGGTGGACCTCACAAAGCTACTCCCACCAAGCGCAGTGAAGCAAGGTAAGGAAACAAGCTTTAGGTGGTACCTCGCATTTGCATAAAACTACTGTACATGATCCGAAAGGGGGATTTTTACAGCAGAGCAGGGTAAACAGTAGTCTGCTTGGGGCTCTGTTCCAGACCAGACTACACAAGTAAGGGTCTGGAACAAGCAGGATTAAAGTGGAGAGCCTTCCATCAAACTATGCAGGAATATCCCACAGGCACCCAGCCAGCGACAAAATGATTCACACACTACAGGATGCCCAGTAACAATAAGAAAGGTCAAGGTATTGCATGCCCATTTGAAACAACTAAGAAAATCAGATGTCCTCATGTGTAATTGGATTTAACGTATTAAAGCTTTAAGACTCTAATCCAATTATGTAATTTATTTCCCTTTCCAAACAAATGTCTGACCTGGACATATTTGCTTTCAGGCATTATTTTCCCTTCTTTTCAAGTGGGCCACCTGGGCAAAGGTCTGTGGCAGCAGGTGTTGGAGAAAAAATAATTTTCTCTAAATGTAAATTCTAAAGTAAATGAAGACCTACTGGAATTAAACTAAACTACAGCAATCTGTTCTACACTATTAATCGCTCAGCTGCAGAGCCATGATCCTCGAATCCCCCAGTGAAATTAGATGTGGCCACGTTTTCCTTAGGAGCAATGACATTTTGGGCCAGTTTTTGTGGTCCAGTGCCTCTTGGGGCAAAATAAGGCAGATTCCTCCATTGGCCATAATACACGAACAGCCCTGTAATTGTTTTAATCAGTATTAGCGGCCCACCCAAAAAACTAAAGCAAGCGGAGCAAGACTCCAGTTGCAGCCAATCCTGGCCTTCGTTAGCCGGTGACTTTTAAGACGTGCACGGTCCGGTGCAGTTTTCAGTCTTGAATAGGGACTCTGGGAGGGCGTACATAAGCTTCACTTTATAATCATGTTGCAATTATACTTCTCACAGAAGTGCTGCGCCCTGGCAAAGAAACTGCAAAATAAAACTCTTAAAGGATGTGGGTTAGAAAGCACTTCTCTACACACTATTTGGAGCTGCCCCCGCATCCGTACCTTCTGGGATACTGTGGGAAACTCGCTGGCGGGAGCAACGGGCGGCCCCTGAATCTGCAACCCAAGTTGGCAATACTGAGGATTTAGGACCCAACAGGTCATTCCCACTATCAGAAATTGTTAGTGAATTTAGTTGGCCAAGCAGGACATTGCACGGAGATGGGGCTCTAGGCTTCTTCCTACACACCCAAATTGGGAAAGGCGCGTGGAAGTCTGTAGATTAACAGAAAGGGAAGTCTATAAGGGAAGAGGGTGTCTAAGGACATTTGAGAAAATATGGGGAGCTGGGACCCACATGATGATTGACGGAGGGTAATCTTGGGCAATACTTCACTATACATAAGTAGGAATGGAGAATGGGAACCTTTTATCGATAAAGTGAAACACAGGATTGGGAGATTGAGGAGACAATGTGCTTACAAGTACATGAGATATTAACATGAAACAAATGCCTTAGTGGGTAACTCACTTCCGGGTTTCGAGAAGGCTGGGTGGTTGTTGTATTGTTAATTTGTACTTGTTAAAATAATAAAAATATAAGAAAGAAAACTGTTAGGAGTGATTGTCCCGAGGGGTAGGTTGGCGATGAGGTGGTGGTTGGTGGTGCTCTATGTAAAGGATGTTGGCACTGGTGGGCCACAGGAGCCTCCACTCCAACAAGACTCCTGTGGAAGAAATTCCACAGGAGCGTAGATACCACGGGTACCATTGTCAAGTCTTGGAAAGTGAGACTTGGCCTGATGGGAACGAGTCAAGGGCAACGGGAGATCCTCTCATGGAAGTCTTTGTAGGACAGACAAAACAACACAAACAAGCACTGGCTTAGTCAACTAATCTGGCGTACACTGTGCAAAGAGAGTTATCTGGATTTGACTTTAGCGGGGGGTTGGGTGACTGCAGTAAGGGGTTCGGCAAGGGTCTGAGGTGTAGCCCCTACCAGGACCAGAGATGATGATTCTGCTGCTGACACATCTCAGCTGGCTCTGTGACCAGTAAAGAACTACTTTATCAAATCAATAAATTTGGGATGTGAAGTTAATCGCGTGGTGTAAAAACATCTGCGAAATGCCATGGCCATGCATTGATTACATGAGTGCTTTCAACATATACCGAGCTGCCTGCAGACAGATACAAGAAATATCCATGTCAAGATCCACGTTCTATTGATGTTAAAAGAGCAGAGCGCCAGGGAGAAAGCATTTTTAGCACCTGGTGAAAAAGATTCAGAATGAACCACCCAGGAATAGTAAGTCTGCATGTTTAGTGGATACAGAAGCATATTAAATTAAAAGGAAAGTGCTCATTCAAAGGAGTTTAAAAAATAGATAAAACTCGAAAGTATGGACTATATACTTTTGTTTAGGAGGGGCAGGAAGTAGAACTCCATTGGAGGATAAAAATGCGCTCTGGCTGGTAAGGAACATCAGGGGAGAGCAGCATGTTTGGGGAAACAACCTGCTAATTAAACCTCAGGACGCTTTTTGCGATAAACAAGGTGCTTATTACTGGTTTCTACAGGAAATGTATATTTATCTGCCGTTTTCTAGGAATAGTGTTGCCTCTTCTGAAATGAGAAGAGGTTTGTAAGAATACTGCTGTCCGTCTGTCTTTAACTGCTCGCTTTGCGGTTTGCCACCAAGAAGTCAGGTTTCGGTATTATGTCACCCTGCCTGCAGGCCTATGCCTGCTGAGGTTGGAGCAGATCCTGGCACAAGACCTCTTATTGTCGAGAATTTGAACAAGATCTCTCCTGTCACACATCCAGGGTCCTGTCTTGTTACAGACACTACTCTCGGCCTACTTTGCACAGCATCTTCTTTGGGGCGGGACGTGGCCCGCCCTTCCTCTGCTGTAGATTCTGCTCTCTGTGTGTTAGTCCCAATACTGCACCCATATACCTTGCTGAAGAGACAGTATTGGCCACGGTGCGTATAACTCGCGCGTGCAGATGCGACACAAGGACACAAAATGCACATTTCTTGATGCGTATGAGCGCTTCGAGCTCGATCTCAACACTGCAGCGTCGGCTCAAATGTCTTTTTTTGTGTGTAGACACAAAATCTATGAATAAACAGGCTCGAAGGCCCTCCAGTGACGCCGGCCTCCCTCGTCCCTAACAGGAAACGCGAAGCACGTGGTGGACGCGCCCTGACTGCACGTGGCCTCCCCCAGGAACCACTATCTACCTCACCCACATAATCTGCTGGTCGCGTGACCGCAGCAGATAAAAGCAGGCAGACCCCCGCCTCTTCCACGTCCATCAGAAAAGCCCCCCACCCACAGCTGGAGTTCTGCAAAAAAGTCACCGCCGGCCGTGTGATCCTCGACACCAGCCCTAAAACTCACAGGGCAGACCTGCTGTTTTTTCCTGCCCTAGGTTCAGGACAGAGATGATATTTTAAACTCAAGCTGCCAAGTTGTACAAAAAACAGAAAAACAAACACGCACACACGTACATACACATGAACTTACCACTGATCACGAATCGGTTTATGATTTCCTGGCCTACATCTGTGCTTATGATAGAATATTGTTGTTGCAACAGAAACCTCCCCATCACCCGGCATGCTTCATTCGACCCACCTCCCCCGCCTGCCCTGCAATATCCTCAGATTCATTTTTTTTGCAATTCAACATGCTTAATCCTCTGTGTTTCATCCCAGCACATTTGAAAAGAACAATTAGATTATATTGGATGCAGACGCAATCTGTTAGCAATGTGCGCAAGTTCAGTGGACAGGGCTGCTGGTCTGTGGAGGGGATCAAGCAGGACCCTCTGGGCTTTCACAGGCTTACTCCATGTACCCGGCATTATTGTGAGGCTCCCCGACCATTATCACTTGCAACCAGTGCTTAATTTGAGCCGGTGGAGAGCACCATCACTTATTATGGGGCATTGCAGTTTATTTTTCTGCATCAGATGTTTCCAGAGTGCAATTGAGGTAAAAATACACAGATCACAAGAAAGAGGGCAAAACCGTCACTAAAGGAGAAAGCAAGGAACTGCAAGGAGAGAAAGGGGCGGGGAGCGTCTGGTAGTAGACTGAAGACTACCATCCTTGTTTGCCAGCTTCTGAGCAGAGCTTTAGGACCTCTTTCTTGCACAAATTAAGCACCGCTTGCAACTAGAATGTCTTAGTGTTTGAAGGGAGAGTTTTGCAGACCTGTTGGTCATGGAACCCCTTGGTAGAGCCTGATCAATTACAAGTCTTAACCATCATCTACAAAGCCATCGAACGGGCAACCAGGCATAGCTCACCATCTCCAAAGGCTCTCGGCACACCAGCCGCAAGAAGACCATCAGACTGGACGCAAAGAAGTGTAATCCAATGTACAAAAACAAGGCTCCAGGCCTTCTCTATCTATGCAACTATGATCTAGTACAACATCCCCATCAGGAATGCCCCGATCCTGCTCCGGATTAGGAAATGGACATCTCTTAAAAGAACACAGCATCATGATGCAGTAACAATCCAATAAGACACTCTGGGTGGGTCTTTGCTTTCAACCCTCTACAGCACTACGTTATCTGTCAGTTAGGTTTGCTCATATAATACAACATACATGCAAACAACTGTACATAGCCAGGTCAGTGATGTTGACAATGAAGGTAGAACAGTTAAGATGCTGTAAACATAGGTGGCAACAGGATACAGGCGCCACACAAATGAAAAGTCTGAAAAAATATAGTATTAGAAATATTCAGTATGACCAGGGTACTTTTCAACATTGATGATAACATGTGTATGTCTGTAGTAAGAGATGAGGGTACATTAAAGCATTTGGACATTTGGGAAAAAAGTTTCAGAGACAAGAAGACATAAAATAGTGCCCCCCTGGGTGGAAAAGGGTAATCAACTCGATATTGAGTCAGGTAGAGTATGTATCCAGTTCCATGAGGATACAGGGTAACCTACAACATCAGCTTGTTTCTTTATTATGTTTCTTTTTCTGATAAAATGATACTGGAGCAGTGGTGTCTGCAAATAAACAGAAGAAACCTGTATTTTATACTGCACCCTTTTTTTTTGTTTGTTTCTATTTCATGCTGCTAGACACCCTTAGAAATTAATTACTATCAAAGCATGTAGAGCTACGAAGGAAGACCCTAAAAAGAACAGTGTGTGTACCCTAAAAAGACAATCATATATGTGCGCTGAACTTCTGGGTGAGGCAGCAGCTACACTTGACCAGAGTGTGGTGGAACTGAGAAGAACCTTGGAATAAAGCTAACAAGACTCGGGGAGACCGGTGCTAAGGATGATTCCTAGTTTGGTGGGTTCCAGAGTAGTCAGCCAGAAACAGCCCCCTATTGTGGGTAGCTGATGGGTTCTCCAGCACCAAGCCTTGTCCGCACATGGACTCCCTCATCGTTTGATCTCCTGCCTCTCTTCGCCAGGCTCTGATCTCTTGAGGGAAGCACCTCAAAATTCTGAAACCTTGGTGACAACAGCATCTAAATGCAACCGCTTCAAGAACACTTGACATCTAGACTTCTCGGTGACAGCACCCTCCAAAACTGAAACCTAAGGGGCAGCATCTCACATACTAAAAGCGAGGGCCCCCAAAATACTTGTATTTAGCAGACAAGACACCAAATTACAAAACCTCTGGGATGAAACTCCAAACAACTCTCTGACAACATCTTTAAAACAGAGTCCTAGGCACAGCTGCCTAAACATTAAAACCCTAGAAAGAGCCCTCGTCACAACAAAACTCCTGGGACAACGTCCCATGTTTGTTTTCCATGTGGAGACATGTTCCCAAGCTAATGACAGCTACAACGTGGTGCACTCACAATGAGCTGTCACTTAACGTGCACCCCTGAACACAGCACTTGTAATAGAGGAAGGACGTGAGGACCTGGCAAATGTCGTCATGCACACTGACGAGGATGTGAAACGGAATCAACACAGCTCTGCTGTGTTATTGTTGTGCACGTGCGCCACCGACAACGTGGAGCCCAAAGCAGAGCTCCTATCAGATAGACTGGTGCATCCTATATCTAAGTAGGTCAATTATTCAAGAAAAGCTAATAGCAACAATAATGATATTTTGTACAACGCTTTATGCCTCACGCCTTTAATTTCTAAGCACTGTAGGTGACAGGTTTTTCTATTAGTCTGTTTCATAATACTCAGGTTACCTCACTCAGGAAGATGAAAGGCTGACGGCATTAGCGCTTGGGATCTCAGTGTCAGTTTAGGTATCAACACTGCGCACTGATTACGTCTCTTCACATCACATCCGGGGTATGGTAGTGACAGGGCGCGCGGGCATCTGGAGGCTCCAACCCAGGCCTAGTGCAGCAGTGACCCAGGGAGAGAGGGGTAATTACATTGAACCCCAGTCTGGTTCTCAGCCAGAGGGCCACACACATCTGGCCACGTGGGAGGAAGGTCCGAGCCAGTCCAGCGCTGACCGTCCTGATGGGGAGGACAATAGGTCCTTTGTATCTGACAGGCTGGAAGGAATGGAGCAAAGTCAGTCCTACTGGGCAGGTTTGACACGGGACTGACTCCGTCCCAGGCCTGCTTCTCTTTTCGAGGCAGGAGACGTGCCTGAATGGCCAGAGTCTCGGAGAGGCTAGCAGGGCTGGTGCAGTCATGCTTGCTGCATTACAGACTCCGCCCCAGCCCTAGCAGGCAGTTCAGAAGCACAGGTATGGCCTCTGTGCGTTGCATCTGCACCAGGATTATGAAACCGCTGTAAAGATCTGTTCTACTCTGATGACCACAAACTTGAATCCAATATTACAGCTCAGTCGGTTAACGAGCTGACTGCAGAGATGAAACCTGCATGTTACAGGATGAGAGGTGGAAACGACAATAAGTACTGCCCGGGGTTGCAGGCACCTGCTGCAGGCAGTGTCAGCACGTGGTGCATTTCA
This sequence comes from Pleurodeles waltl, assembly GCF_031143425.1. Classification (NCBI taxonomy): domain Eukaryota; kingdom Metazoa; phylum Chordata; class Amphibia; order Caudata; family Salamandridae; genus Pleurodeles; species Pleurodeles waltl. The sequence continues at coordinate 960,924,827 of NC_090443.1, forward strand.
ATCTCAGTCAGACAAATCAGTGGGTTATTGCACCCGTTGCGTGCATCTTTGAGCAATCTGCATGCAACCTATTCTAATCTGATGGGGTCAGTTTATTCTCTCATGCCTGGGATGTTGATTAAATGAGTACCATCAGGAATAATAATATCATAAGAATAAGAAACAACACGTGTCTAAATAGTTAGGAAGTGATGATACAAAAAAGTCACTTTTAGAAAGATTCACACTTCTGTCCAGATGTTTCTTCCTAGTGTGTGAAGCAGGACTGCATTCCATGTAAAGGCCCCACTGAGCGCTCCACGGCTTGATCTGTGTAGAGGTAATTTATAACGGTATTGTTGTGGCAGTCTATTGTATAACCCCCGGTATGGGTGTAAGCAAACTGTAAATACTCTTCTTTATTAATGGCCTCTAAACAGATCAGGCTGTGGAACGCTCTATAGCATAATAAATACTATTACAATACAATACGATAATGAATAAAGAACAGTTACTGAAATAAAATGCAAACGTCCTAAAGTCATGTTAAAGTGTCATCTGCAGTACAAATAATGTGGGGGAAGTAATTGATGGTTGAGTGGAGGCACCTCAGAACATAGTTTTACAGGGCCCCACCCTCAGCAACCCTCAAAGGGCCACACCCTAATGTAAGCACTTGGCAGCAGCAGGGACCAGCAGGGATTAATCTGAGAAGTGAGCTCCCTCTGCACAGTATCTGTGATTGACACACTGTTGTTAACAGGGCTGCAACAAGGACACTTGGAACCTAGCAGTAATCCCCCCAAAGGGGAAGCACTCAAAAATCAGGTCCAGTTTTCACACTGGTCAAACAATTGTTAGATGAACCATGGGCTCGAATGTCCCTAAAGTTGAGATGTAGTTATCCATGTTCATGTAACGTATAATAAGGAGACTTATATGCCATGGATTAAAAAAACATGATGACGTTTTAGTCTTCAATTCTTAATTGAAACAACAGACATCGACAGCCCAGCCAACGCGTTTCGTCCCCACAGAGGACTTCATCAGGAATTGTGGTCTTCTTGTTCCTACAGATTAACCAAAGCACAAATGTTTCTTAAAAGCATATTAAATCCCTATAAAAACTGCTGCACTGCTACAAAACCACCTCCCCCCTCCTTTACCGCCTCCCAGGGAAACGCCTGATGTCTGATACAGGCAGTCCAGCTAGCCGGACAGTACTTATTTGACATAGAAAAAAGACAAACAACAGAACACTAAATGGGGCAGGGATTACCACTTATTGTAAAACCACCGAGGAATGCTCCTAACACACTGAGGCCCAAATTCCAGGTGTTTGTGTTAAGAAGAAACCATCAATAAAAAAAAGAGCCAATGCACATCTACCAGAGATTCCAAAGAAACCTTTCAATCTTTAGGAGTAACAAGTGGTCTCTGGGGATCGAAAAAATGAAACATCAACAGACAGTGCATAGCTGCCAAGTTTTGATTTTGCTGATATGTGACTTTTTCATGTTTGCTCTCTTCTAATGAGTGATATTTTATGGGCTTATGTGTGGGACTTTGAGGTGACACTCTATAGCGAGCTCCACCACTGACAACCGAATGCAAGAATGCAAGACACCAACAACAGACATTGACACCGTTGTCCTCAGGACCATAAATGGTCGACACCGTGGCCACTTCCAGCACGAAGGGAGAGCATCGTTTCTGTGTGCCCTGCTAGCACCGGCTAGCTCCAGGTCCACTGGTGGTAGTACTTACACCCTTAGGTTGAAGGCAAGGACAACCTCTTCCTGTCCCTGTGCAAGCACCGGCTCCCTACTGGAACCACAATATCGCCTGCAGGCATCTGCAAGCTTTGGTGCCACTGGCTGCAGCTTTCTAAATGAGGCTGAGTTCTTGTTTTGAAACAGATCAGCCAGTGTTTTGTAATGCTTCTTCAGAGGCACCCCAAAGTAAGACACAAGTATACTTTGCAGAAGTCACTGACAAAAAAAGAACTGTTTGAACTGCACAATCCTGACAAGGATATTAGTTTTAAGTTGTGCAGTATGGGTGCATAGCGGCATAATTCACCGATGTTCTTTATCTGAAACAGTATACTTTAAAAAACATATAATGAGTGTTTATGGTAGTCTTCTCAATCAATGCCAGAAAACATGGTTGTTAATTGACACCGTGACTGGAAACCCAGTACCCAGGTCAGTGGTGTAACAAAACTTAAGGCCCCCCCCCCATGCAAAAGTACCTGTAGGGGACCCCTTCCCACTGGACTCCGTCAGGGGCCTGCCGCCCATGCACAATGTACTGGGCTGAGGAGACCCTCTAGAGCGCGGGGCCCCCCGCACCGTGGGGGCTGCAGGAGCCTTTGTTACACCACTGACCCAGGTGTGGTGAAGTGAGGAGTCACCCTACCCCTATGCTTATGAGATTATTCAATGTGACATGTAAACTTTGCAGCCAACCCCTGGGAAGTTGGTGCAGGAGGTGCATGCTTTCGGTGTTAATTTGTGGTTGCAAAGGTGAAAGGTAGTGACTAGGGTGACCACTTGTCCGTAAAGTTCACAGGCCGTCCTCACCCACGCTCACAAAGCAGTGCACAACACTGGACCAGAATACCTCAACAGACGGGCTCTCCTTCTACACCCCGACCCGACAGTTCCGCTCCGCTGACCTCGCAACCATCCCACGCATCCGCAGAACTACAACCGGTGGCAGATCATTCTCCAACCTCGCTGCCAAGACGTGGAACTCTCTTCCCACCCACCTGCGTCAGACCAAGGGCCTCCTTACCTTCAGGAGACTTCTCAAGACCTAGCTGTTCCACCAAAAGCAGCAGAAACCCCACCCCCGTCAGCGCTTTGAGACCCTCACGGGTGAGTAGTGCGCTTTACAAATTCCTTGATTGATTTGTGCATGGGTGGCACCTTGTTAGTGCCAGTTTAACACCAAAATATAGCTATAAGCAACAGAAAGGTGACCAGTCAACCTCTGCAAAGGGCCTTTCACTGAACAGAAACGTGTTGCTGTGTTTTTCATAACTTGTGAACTGCTTGAGCTAAGCTCTGCACATTTTGCAGCAGATGATGCAGTATGTGGCAAACCTATAAATATGCAAAAACCGTCACAGCCACACAACTGCAGAATTCCAGCGGCCCTAGTTTTAAGTAACATTTCCTATACTCTGATTTAAACACTCACACACCAGTGTCTCTGTATAATATGTGTGTGATTTAACGCACTCTGGCACCCTCTTCTACCCTGCATACTTGGGATGAATAGAGCTGCAAAAGGAACTAAATACACATGAGAGCGGGTCTATGTCGTGAAGGGTAGCACTGGAGGGTGGCACTGATCGAATCCTTGGAGAATGAGGTTTTAGGGAGGAGCACAACAAATATTCTCACATCATCTGGCACTGGCATTAAAGTCGGGCGTGTCGGGGACGTAGCTATCATTCCTGCAGCCTGTGCAGTGCCCCAGACCCCAGGTCTGAACTATGAACAGAAGGATTTAATGTTATTGTAACCTGTGTTTCTGTAAAGTTTTTATCCCAACATCCTACCGGCCTACATAACGTGGCTGAAGTGCTCTAATCCCTGAATCTTCTAGTGCCACCCTGTAACCTACCAGACAAATGCTTCGGGCTAGAACCTTTGATAGATTTCCACTTTTAACTTGTGCTCTCTTTTCAACCTTCTCTCTGTCACCCTCAGCATCTTCCTGCATCTTTTTTCTTCCCCATCTTCTATGGTCTTGTTTTCTCTTTTCACTATCTGCTCTTTCTTTCAGCTGGCAGATCCTCACTTGCCCCACTCTTCTCCCACTGTTCACTCTCCCCCTCTTAGTATATAGCTCTAGCCTCATTTCTCACCATCATTTCCCCCGCTTTTTCACACTCTCCAGTAGTGCTACTGCCTGGGAACTCTAAGCCTATGTTCAGCAACCGAGCCCTGCTTCTGGCACCATCATTCGCGGTACCAGGGTGGAATTGTGAAAACTGATACTTGTGTCAGCTGCCAACTCTGCTTGGAGTGTATATGTTTGCTAGTTTGTTCATCTCTGAATCTGTCCGGCCATGTGTGAAGGTTTGCTCAACAATCCAATGTTAAAAAAAAAACTACAAAATATAAAACAACTTTGACTTGTACTTCTGTGAGCTGTCTATTTTATAATTGTGCAAGATCATCTGATGTGTCCATAAAAATGAACCTTTGTTCTGAATTTTTGTCCTGAATTTCGACCCTTTGTCCTGAACTTCGAACCTTTGTCCTGCATTTCTACTGTCACTGGCCTGAATTTGCCTTCTTACCAGGTGGTCACCCTAGTAATGACCCCTAACAAAGTTGAGCTTTCCATTACACTAGATCGTGCGCAGCACCTTACCACTTGACAACACATCTCAAGATTTGGGAATGGTATAGGGGGCAGGCTCTGACAGGGGGTACCCTGTTGAGACAGTGGCATAAGAATGGCCCTCACATCTCCACGCAATGCGGGGGGAGATCCATGGAGCCCCTTCAGCACAGTACCCTGGCCTGAGAGCTCCTGGGTGAGTCTGGAGGGGGGCCCTCCATGTACTGTGGGGGAGGGGGTGTCAAGTTTTGTTACACCACTGTGTTAAGACGTGGAACGTGTACGACAATGATGTGACACTTGGGTGTCCCATAACATTTAATGTTCTTACTAAACTGCATCTAGCCAATGCTTGTTTCTGAAACATTTTCAGGCTAATAGGCTGCACGGGTGCAGAGTTTTTACCTTCTGTAGGGGCCCTACATCTTTGTATACCATCATTCAAAAAAGGGCAGGGAAAGGATCTCCATAAAAAGAGCCCTGTACGATGGGGCCCGCTGGGCATTGCACCGCCCGCCTCGTGTGGCGTAGGGCACAATGATGAGGTATGCCACCTAGGTGGGTGAAGGTCTTTGTTTCCTCAATAATGTATTCCTGGTACCACTGGAGTAAGAAACAACCCCAGTTCATTTAGCTCGCTGCCCTAAATGTAGGCCTGGGCAGTAGCCAAAAGTCACAATGTATTATTATATGTTTAAGTTTGAGGATGACTTTTTATGGACCATATCAACCTGTTGTCTCCCTTCTTTTGAATTCTGAGGTTAAATGTGTCACATATGGCCACTAGCCACGTGGCAGGTATGCAATTACAAAGAGAAAATGTTGTGTTTCGTGACTTTAGATTGTCAAAAGTTACTCAAAAAATTCAAATTCAACGGGTTTATTCAATAACCTAGCCTTAAAAAATCTATATTGGTCAAAAAACGATGTATGCATTAGTAAACACCAAAACCATGCCATGACTTGAAGAGCACTGTGGGTTTTGATCTTAGAGCTTTCTTGACCACGGGACTGCAGAAGCTTTTTTAGGACGTGTCCCCAGCAAGAAGACAAAAACATTTTACAGAAAAAAAAAATTCACATAAAAGAATACTATTTTCAACACACAAAGCAGATGAGAATTTACTGGCATAGCTTGGCCTACTCTATGAGGTCCTCAAGCAATGTAAGGAACCCAATCACCTCACTCGTGGCACGCTGCCACCAGCTCCCGCTCACAGGCCAATTAGTACGAACTGCAGATCCTAGCGCCTAGCAACAGCGAATGAGGTTTTGTTCTCAAGAAGCCCGCTTCACCCCATTCCAAAGAACTCTTCAGCAGAATCTGTTGCTTGAAAATCGCAGTGTGTGTGGGGTGAAACCTTCAAATACCACTTATCAAGGCACTTGAGGAACACTAAACTTTCAGAAAACGGGCCTGGAAGACAGGCTGGGGACTATTAGATGCGGAGTACATCTTTGGGGCTTCGAGGGCACCACTCCTTTTAAATGACATACCCCTGACCTCACACTGAGCATATCGAGCATCAACCCAACAGCCTCCTCCGGCAGCTAGCATGGCTGTTCCCACATGGTACTGCAAGGTGGGATGGCTCAAATGTACAAAGGGATTAGCATGGTCATTAATTTGGAATTAAATAGCATCTCAAGCCTGGGACAACGATGGAAACCAGCAATCTTCACCACTGACCCTGCACACATACATACATATATATAGAAGTTGTTGCTACGATGTAAAACAACACATTGTAAAGGTCAGTGCATTGTCATATGTGTGGTGAAGGCTTGTGTTGTAAAAGCATGTGTCGAAACAACTGATAGTCGAGAAGAGCAGTACTTTCAGACATTGCATCAACAATTCATTGCACAGTTTCCTCTCAGTTTACAGTAGCTGATTAAATTAGCTGCCAGTTCTATTTTTGTTGGTTTCATTATTTCTCTGCCTACTCAAGTGGACATCACTCTTCTTAAAAGTCACTGTGTGCCTCCAATGTGCCTCCAATGGGGCAGACCCAGACTGTCTTTGGGGAAAACACACTTCCTGTTTCCAATCTTTGCTGACAGTGTACATTTCCCAATGTAGGATTTTCCCAGGGCCCTCCCAATTTCCACAGGTCCAGCCCTGTGGTGAGGTGGAATGCTTTATTGACAGAAATATTTTGCAAACTCTCGGGAGTGGCTCCCAGGTGAATGGCTCCACTCGCCACCACCCCAGCCCCCATACTTTCATCTGATTTTAGCCGGCAGTGTACAAACTTTTATAATGTGAGCTAAGTCTTGCATCAATCTACCCAGTGCTTAATTTGTAAATAAAAAGGTGCCGGTGCTCCAAGCTTCCCTCTTAAACAAGCGGCTGTTGCAATTAAAAGTGCGAGCACACAATACTGAGGCAGCGTAAACCTGAAGCCACCTCGGGTCTCTGCAATCCATTTACAGCCACCCCCTACCCCTTCAGTTCACTCTTGCAGCTTCCTGCGTTTCCCCTTTCTGACGCTTTTTTTGTTTTTCTCTTCCTCCGTCTTTCCCACATGTCTTTTGCTCGCAGTAAATGCTTGAGACAGAAAACTAAGCGCCGGGCCTCAAAAATAAGTGCCGGTGCTTCACATAGGAAACAACAAGCACAAATTAAGCACTGAATCTACCTGTATTTCAGCCTCTTTTCGCGTTACGTACTTTGACACACTGGATTAGTGTTTTTCCACACAAGGTGACAATATGCCACCACGATATCTAGCTGGCACGAACATACATGTGCTGTTTTCTCAAGAGTTAACTTTAGAACAGCTTTCTTTCTCAAATGGTAAACTAGGAAGGGTGTGTATTAAAAATAAAAAAAATCGAAAATTCGATTTGAATATAAAAATGCACACGCAAGAAACGTTTAAAATTGCGGGAAGTAACAGTAATATTAGTGAGAATTATGGAACGTTTGAAACCGAAAAAAACCTGCATTTAAACACACCGCTAATGCAGACCTTTAGCAGCCGACAATGTGACCTTGGGGCCTTAAGTATGGATTGCCTTGCTGATAACGGGCACCATAGAGTGTTAACGGTACAGCTGGTATCAGCCTTTTGTAGCTAAAAATGGAAATAGAAGGAAAAAGCACAGTAACAACAAATATTAAAAGTTCTCACTTTGCCTTTACCTCGTGAGCGTGACGACGTTTCACTTCTAAAGGTTTCGGGCTATATCAGTGGTACTCCAAAGCCACCCCTAAGATTGTACCCTGGACACAGCCCTGAGCCGAGCTTTTCCCACAAATTTGGGCAAAAAATGAAAAACCGATGGGCTGACCATATTTCTAGGCAATCGGCCTCCGATCGGATGCATGCACCCGTGTGCTCCTGACATTGTAGCCAGATTCCAAACCTTTGGGCCACCTTCAGTTGTGGAAGCCATGGTTCTGGGCCCATTGGTAGTCATAGCCCACGTGGGGCCCACCTGGTGTCACCTGCCTCTTGTGTGAATCTGTAGACTGCGCATGCACCGGAGCTCGTGGGTCTACTGACGACAATACCTGCGGCGGTGCCGAGTGTGAGAGAGGCGGTGCCGAGTGTGAGAGGGGCGTGGTGCCGAGTGTGAGAGAGGCGGTGCGGAGTGTGAGAGAGGCGGTGCGGAGTGTGAGAGAGGCGGTGCAGAGTGTGAGAGAGGCGGTGCAGAGTGTGAGAGAGGCGGTGCAGAGTGTGAGAGAGGCGGTGCAGAGTGTGAGAGAGGTGGTGCAGAGTGTGAGAGTGGGGGTGCAGAGTGTTAGACAGGCACTGGAGAGTGTGAGATGGGCAGTACAGAGTGTGAGTGATGGTACAGAGCGAGTGACGGTACAGAGTGTGAGTGACGGTACAGAGTGTGAAAGTGGCAGTACAGTGTTGGATGGGTGGTGCAGAGTGTGAGAGAGGCAGTACGGAGTGTTAGACAGGTGGTGCAGAGTGTGAGAGTGGAAGCACGGAGTGTTAGACACGCGGTGCAGTGTGAGAGTGGCGGTACAGAGTGTGAGAGTGGCAGCACGGAGTGCTAGACAGGCGGTGCAGAGTGTGAGAGTGGCAGCACGGAGTGCTAGACAGGCGGTGCAGAGTGTGAGAGTGGCAGTACAGAGTGTGAGAGTGGCAGCACGGAGTGTGAGAGTGGCGGCACGGAGTGTGAGAGTGGCGGTACGGAGTGTGAGAGAGAGGTGGTGCAGAGTGTGAGAGCGGCGGTACGAAGTGTGAGAGACAGGCGGTGCCGAGTGTGAGAGACAGGCGGTGCCGAGTGTGAGAGACAGGCGGTGCCGAGTGTGAGAGACAGGCGGTGCCGAGTGTGAGAGACAGGCGGTGCCGAGTGTGAGAGACAGGCGGTACAGAGTGTGAGAGACAGGCGGTACAGAGTGTGAGAGACAGGCGGTACAGAGTGTGAGAGACAGGCGGTACAGAGTGTGAGAGTGGCAGTACAGAGTGTGAGAGTGGCAGCACGGAGTGTGAGAGTGGCGGCACGGAGTGTGAGAGTGGCGGCACGGAGTGTGAGAGTGGCGGCACGGAGTGTTAGACAGGGGGTACGGAGTGTGAGAGAGAGGTGGTGCAGAGTGTGAGAGCGGCGGTACGAAGTGTGAGAGACAGGCGGTGCCGAGTGTGAGAGTCAGGCGGTGCCGAGTGTGAGAGACAGGCGGTACAGAGTGTGAGAGACAGGCGGTACAGAGTGTGAGAGACAGGCGGTACAGAGTGTGAGAGACAGGCGGTACAGAGTGTGAGAGACAGGCGGTACGGAGTGTGAGAGACAGGCGGTACAGAGTGTGAGAGACAGGCGGTACGGAGTGCGAGAGACAGGCGGTACGGAGTGTGAGAGACAGGCGGTACGGAGTGCGAGAGACAGGCGGTACGGAGTGCGAGAGACAGGCGGTACGGAGTGCGAGAGACAGGCGGTACGGAGTGCGAGAGACAGGCGGTACGGAGTGCGAGAGACAGGCGGTACGGAGTGCGAGAGACAGGCGGTACGGAGTGCGAGAGACAGGCGGTACGGAGTGCGAGAGACAGGCGGTACGGAGTGCGAGAGACAGGCGGTACGGAGTGCGAGAGACAGGCGGTACGGAGTGGTACGGAGTGAGAGAGCGAGGTGGTGGTGCAGTGTGAGAGTGGTGGTACAGAGTAGCAGTAGAGTGTGAATGGCGGTGCAGAGTGTGAGAGTGGAGGTGCAGAGTGTTAGAAGGGCACTGGAGAGTGTGAGATGGGCAGTACAGAGTGTGAGTGACGGTACAGAGTGTGAAAGTGGCAGTACAAAGTGTTGGACGGGTGGTGCAGAGTGTAAAAGTGGCGGTGCAGAGTGTGAGAGTGGCGGTACAGAGTGTGAGAGTGGCAGCACGGAGTGTTAGACAGGCGGTGCAGTATGAGAGTGGCAGTATAGAGTGTGAGAGTGGCGGCATGGAGTGTTAGACAGGTGGTGCAGAGTGTGAGAGTGGCAGTACGGAGTGTGAAAGAGGTGGTGCCGAGTGTGAAAGAGGTGGTGCCGAGTGTGAGAGCGGCTGTACGGAGTGTGAGAGAGGTGGTGCCGAGTGCGAGAGCGGCTTTACGGAGTGTGAGAGAGGTGGTGCAGAGTGTGAGAGCGGCTGTACGGAGTGTGAGAGAAGTGGTGCAGAGTGTGAGAGCGGCGGTACGGAGTGTGAGAGAGGTGGTGCCGAGTGTGAGAGCGGCAGTACAGAGTGTGAGAGACAGGCGGTACAGAGTGTGAGAGTGGCGGTACGGAGTGTGAGAGCGAGGTGGTGGTGCAGTGTGAGAGTGGTGGTACAGAGTAGCAGTACAGAGTGTGAGAGTGGCGGTGCAGAGTGTGAGAGTGGCGGTGCAGAGTGTGAGAGTGGCGGTGCAGAGTGTTAGAAGGGCACTGGAGAGTGTGAGATGGGCAGTACAGAGTGTGAGTGACGGTACAGAGTGTGAAAGTGGCAGTACAAAGTGTTGGACGGGTGGTGCAGAGTGTAAAAGTGTCGGTGCAGAGTGTGAGAGTGGCAGCACGGAGTGTTAGACAGGCGGTGCAACGTGAGAGTGGCAGCACAGAGTGTTAGACAGGTGGTGCAGTGTGAGAGTGGCGGGACAGAGTGTGAGAGTGGCAGCACGGAGTGTTAGAGAGGCGGTGCAAAGTGTGAGAGTGGCAGCACGGAGTGTGAGAGTGGCAGCACGGAGTGTTAGACAGGCAGTGCAGAGTGTGAGAGTGGCAGTACAGAGTGTGAGAGTGACGGCATGGAGTGTTAGACAGGTGGTGCAGAGTGTGAGAGTGGTGGTGTAGAGTGTTAGAAGGGAGTTGCATAGTGTGAGAGTGGCAGTGCAGAGTGTGAGAGTGGAGGTATATATTGTGAGAGTTTCAGTACAGAGTGTGAGTGGCAGCACGGAGTGTTAGACAGGTGGTGCAGAGTGTGAGAGTGGCGGTGTAGAGTGTTAGAAGGGTGTTGCATAGTGTGAGAATGGCAGTGCAGAGTGTGAGAGTGGGGGTATATATTGTGAGAGTTTCAGTACAGAGTGTGAGAGTGGCAGTACAGAGTGAAAGTGGCAGTACAGAGTGTTAGTCGGGTGGCACAGAGTGTGAGAGTGGTGGTACAGAGTAGCAGTACAGTGTGAGAGTGGCGGTGCAGAGTGTGAGAGTGGTGGTGCAGAGTGTTAGAAGGGCACTGGAGAGTGTGAGATGGGCAGTACAGAGTGTGAATGATGGTACAGAGCGAGTGACGGTACAGAGTGTGAGTGACGGTACAGAGTGTGAAAGTGGCAGTACAGTGTTGGATGGGTGGTGCAGAGTGTGAGAGTGGCAGTACGGAGTGTTAGACAAGTGGTGGAGAGTGTGAGAGTAGCAGTACGGAGTGTTAGACAGGTAGTGCAGAGTGAGAGAGTGGCAGTACAGAGTGTGAGAGTGGCAGCACAGAGTGTTAGACAGGCGGTGCAGAGTGTGAGTGGCGGCACAGAGTGTTAGACAGGCAGTGCAGAGTGTGAGAGTAGCGGTGCAGAGTGTGAGAGTGGAGGTGCAGAGTGTTAGAAGGGCACTGGAGAGTGTGAGATGGGCAGTACAGAGTGTGAGATGGGCAGTACAGAGTGTGAGTGGCGGCGCAGAGTGTGAGAGTGGCGGCGCAGAGTGTGAGAGTGGCGGCGCAGAGTGTGAGAGTGGCGGCGCAGAGTGTGAGAGTGGCGGCGCAGAGTGTGAGAGTGGCGGCGCAGAGTGTGAGAGTGGCGGCGCAGAGTGTGAGAGAGAGGTGATGCAGAGTGTGAGAGTGGCGGTACGGAGTGTGAGAGAGAGGTGGTGCAGAGTGCGAGAGTGGCGGTACAGTGTGAGAGAGGTGGAGCAGAGTGTGAGAGCGGCTGTACGGAGTGTGAGAGAGGTGGTGCAGAGTGTGAGAGCGGCGGTACGGAGTGTGAGAGACAGGCGGTACAGAGTGTAAGAGTGGCGGTATGGAGTGTGAGAGAGAGGTGGTGGTGCAGTGTGAGAGTGGAGGTGCAGAGTGTTAGAAGGGCACTGGAGAGTGTGAGATGGGCAGTACAGAGTGTGAGTGACGGTACAGAGTGGGAAAGTGGCAGTACAAAGTGTTGGACGGGTGGTGCAGAGTGGAAAAGTGGCTGTGCAGAGTGTGAGAGTGGCGGTACAGAGTGTGAGAGAGTGGCGGCACGGAGTGTGAGAGTGGCGGCACGGAGTGTGAGAGTGGCGGCACGGAGTGTGAGAGTGGCGGCACGGAGTGTGAGAGTGGCGGCACGGAGTGTGAGAGTGGCGGCACGGAGTGTTAGACAGGTGGTGCAGAGTGTGAGAGTGGCAGTGCAGAGTGTGAGAGTGAAGGTATATATTGTGAGAGTAACAGTACAGAGTGTGAGAGTGGCAGTACAGAGTGTTAGTCAGGTGGCACAGAGTGTGAGAGTGGTGGTACAGAGTAGCAGTACAGTGTGAGAGTGGCGGTGCAGTGTGTGAGTGGTGGTGCAGAGTGTTAGAAGGGCACTGGAGAGTGTGAGATGGGCAGTACAGAGTGTGAGATGGGCAGTACAGAGTGTGAGTGACGGTACAGAGTGTGAAAGTGGCAGTACAGTGTTGGATGGGTGGTGCAGAGTGTGAGAGTGGCAGTACGGAGTGTTAGACAGGCAGCTCAGAGTGTGAGAGTGGCAGTACGGAGTGTGAGAGTGGCGGCACAGAGTGTTAGACAGGCGGTGCAGAGTGTGAGAGTGGCGGCACGGAGTGTTAGATAGGCGGTGCAGTGTGAGAGGGGCGGTACAGAGTGTGAGAGTGCAGTGTGAGTGGCAGTACAGTGTTGGATGGGTGGTGCAGAGTGTGAGAGTGGCAGTACGGAGTGTTAGACAGGTGGTGCAGAGTGTGAGAGTGTCGGTACAGAGTGTGAGAGTGGTGGCACGGAGTGTTAGACAGGCAGTGCAGTGTGAGAGTGGTGGTAAAGAGTGAGAGTGGCGGCACGGTGTGTTAGACAGGTGGTGCAGAGTGTGAGAGTGGGGGTACAGAATGTGAGAGTGGCGGCACGGAGTGTTAGACAGGTGGTGCAGAGTGTGAGAGTGGCGGTACAGAGTGTGAGAGTGGCGACACGGAGTGTTAGGTGGTGCAGAGTGTGAGAGTGGCGGTGTAGAGTGTTAGAAGGGCATTGCATAGTGTGAGAGTGGCAGTGCAGAGTGTGAGAGTGGAGGTATATATTGTGAGAGTTTCAGTACAGAGTGTGAGAGTGGCAGTACAGAGTGTTAGTCGGGTGGCACAGAGTGTGAAAGTGGTGGTACAGAGTAGCAGTACAGTGTCAGAGTGGCGGTGCAGAGTGTGAGAGTGGTGGTGCAGAGTGTTAGAAGGGCACTGGAGAGTGTGAGATGGGCAGTACAGAGTGTGAGTGACGGTACAGAGTGTGAGTGACGGTACAGAGTGTGAAAGTGGCAGTACAGTGTTGGATGGGTGGTGCAGAGTGTGAGAGTGGCAGTACGGAGTGTTAGACATGCGGTGCAGAGTGTGAGAGTGGCAGTACGGAGTGTTAGACAGGAGGTGCAGAGTGTGAGAGTGGCGGTACAGAGTGTGAGAGTGGTGGCACGGAGTGTTAGACAGGCGGTGCAGTGTGTGAGAGTGGCGGTGCAGAGTGTGAGAGTGGCAGTACAGAGTGTCTATACAGGCGGTAGAGTGTCAGAGTTCCGGTGCAGAGTGTGAGAGTGCAAGTGTAGAGTATGGGGGGGTGTAACACAGCACGCTGGCACTTCTTTGTTTAAAAGGGGGTGTATCCTTAGGGAGAGTAAATCAGCTCTCCTGGAGAAGAATTCAGAGCAAATAAGGAAACCACGATGCATCACTGCACATTCAACACTGCGTTTCATCAAATGTATCCCAAACTTAAATGAAAAGTTTACTAATTTAAGAACCAAAAAATCTATTTACCTCCACTGCCACCAGGATTACAGCACCCGTACTGAGCCATTAACAGTGTAGCATAACATGTGGAAATTGATGGTACCACACACATTTCCGCATGTTATTCCTGAGTTGCGGGTTTTTGTATGGGGAATAACGTGGAAATTGATGTTACAACACACATTTCCGCATGTCATTCCTCAGTTCTGGCTTTTTGTATGGTGGATATGTTCCACCTGGTTTTGCTGGAGTATCTGTTGCCAGTATCAACCAGAATATTACCACTTGCGGTACAACTGTAACAATGCCAATTAGAGCTAAAATGCCCATTTCTACCCAACTCAAATTTAAGAGCCCCCTGTAATGAAGGTATAAAATCAGTGCATTTTCAAGGCGGCTACTTCGGAATGGCAAAGGAGCGTCGCCTTCGGGCTAAGAGCCAGGAGCTGTAAAATAAAAATTATATTATTGTTTCATTTTACAGCTGCTGGCTCAGCCAGCAGCATGTGCAGGGAGGGATGGGGCTGGGCCACTGGAGAAGGCAGGGAGAGGAGGAGGAGAAAGTGCACCTAAGTGCGCATGTGTGTTTGACCGGCCATCTTAGGCCGGGCAAACACACATGCACACTTCGGTTTCTCCAACCTAGCTGTGTTGAACAGCCGGACTAGAGAAACTGCACAGATCCCAGGGTTGTGTCTGAGCAGCAGTCCAGGTCGCTAAGCCCAATACTGACGCTGCTTCCATGCTAGTTTTAGCATGAAAGCAGCGCTAGGATTGCTGGGGAGCCTGTGCTGGTGTCCCAGTGAGTGCTGGTCCACCCGTAGAGAAGAGGAGTGCGAGGCGGCCAGTGTCATCCGTGAAGGTGTTTTTTTTTATATTATTTTTTTTATTTTTCCTGTCCCCTTGAGATTTGCACCAGCCTCTGCTATTAAAGTGATCTTCCCACAGAGTCCTTCCTCATGTGTGTGACAGTCACACGCTAGGTAAACTATGTGCTCCGTAGTCATTTGGAAGCCCAGTACCTCTTACAGGCTTAATATTGGACTGGACCTGCAGGAATCACCTCACTTTACCCAACCAGAAAATACCAGGCACAGAAGGATAAAGTGACTTTGACAGGTGTGATGGTTTTTGAGGATCACAAAGATTTTCTTGTCTCACAAAAAGCCTCCAAGGGTAATCTGTCAAGAATTAAACAAGTTGCTAAAGTGAAAAAAGCATGGACCTGATATATCTGGCGACTTCTCTGACCCCCAAAGTTCAACTGTTTAGCAATTATGTGGGTAGCTTGGTATAGTGACTTAGTAGTGAACTTTGCACGCCTATGACTACTAAAAGTTCCTTCTAAAAGACAATTCCAGAATGTGCCAATGTTTCACAAAGTGCCCCGTCACACTGAGATCAGCTGAACAGCTCAACTTCCCTTTTAACCCACAAATAGTGTGACCAGAATTTTAAAGCCAAAAACCGGG
This sequence comes from Pleurodeles waltl, assembly GCF_031143425.1. Taxonomy (NCBI): domain Eukaryota; kingdom Metazoa; phylum Chordata; class Amphibia; order Caudata; family Salamandridae; genus Pleurodeles; species Pleurodeles waltl. Next base: position 960,939,952 of record NC_090443.1, read on the forward strand.
CCATTTCACAAAAATAGAAGAAGGACTACACTTTTACTTCAACCAAGCACAAAGAATGACAGCGCTCATCAGCATAAAGTTACAGAAGAGGCACTAAGAACATACATAAAATGCACATTTCTGAAGCCAGTGTAATGCCTGTTAATTAAATTGTTTTCTGATATCACCTGCTAAGTATCTCTGCTTTGGAAAACAAAACAAAAAACACCTCCCACCGTTTTCAGGTGACCCTCTTTTAAAACCGCAAAATGAGCTACATTTACCAAAATCTGCTGGAACAGCTGGTGAAAAAAACGGGACTGTCCTTGCAAATCCGGGACACCTGTTCACCCTCCCCATAAACTTACACCAAGATGAAAAAGAGGTTTTCAGGTCAATCAAAGAAGCAAAAACAAGTATTTATTTTGCAGTTTGTGTTTACATCATATCATGAAATCGACAACTATGCACCCCTGCAGAACGAAATAGCAGTATCTCGGCACAGGCATCCGCAGAGAAAATGTCCCTCACAGATAACCACGTGGATATACATGGCCACCATCCAGTATAGTCCACGACTTAACACCTCATTATTACACTGATCCACAAAATAGATCTACATGGCCACTGCCCAATAAAACAACCATAAAAATACCGCATTGTTCCAGTGAACCACAACAAGATACACGAGGCCTCTATCCAATATATTCCATCGATAAGCACCACATCGATCCATCCATCCATCTACAACATCATCTTGACAGCCACTATCCAGAATATTTCAACACATGGATCCACTGATTTACAATAAGATCTTACTGGTAACTATCCAGTATACACCACTAAACAACACATCGATCTACCAAGCTACAACAGGATTACACATCGATCTACCAAGCTACAACAGGATTACACATCGATCTACCAAGCTACAACAGGATTTAGCCAGAGGCTATCCAGGAAATTCCACCACTAACCAACACCACTAACAACACAGATCTACAAAAGGATCAATCTGGCAATTATTCAAATTATGTTACATGAACATAGCGTTTTATCACCTCACAATAGCATGCAAGAGCTAGAAAATAATCTTAGCAGGTTTTGTAATCAAGAGCGGGAAAGCCACATATGTAGACGCTCTATAGTTTAGAGGCAAACAATAAAGAACAACAAGCAACACAGGGAGTCAAGCACCGATCCAGGATCGCAAACTAAATTCCAGCCATTTAGGAAATCCCGGAAGATTATGCACGCACAGAGCGAATCCACATTAAATTGATATCCATGGTCAGTGCCTACAAGGAAAATCGAACTTGGGTGCAACGGTGCTGCCTTGACAGAGAAGAAGAGCGCACAATATCCCCAGAGGAGAGTTGACCAAGAAGTTCTTTGGACATCCCCACTGCCCTGAATGAAAAAAAAGAGGCAAACAAGGGGGCGGTAGTGAAAGAACATATCTTAGGACAGTACGAGCAGAGGTGCCTTGAGGGGAAGGTAAGGAAGTAACTGGAGGGGATTGAAAAACACTCCATAGTTCTTGCGAGCAGGGATGTAGGGCTTCTCTCACACCCCTGCTTGCAACAACCATGGACTGCTTTTCAGTCCCTCCCATTTAACCAATCTGACAATGCATGCTTTCTAAGAAGTGAGAAGTTTAGATGTCCCTAGGTATAATTGCAGGTAGTTTTTGCACGACGCATCAATTACTGTTTATGAACATTGTGCAGCTGCACTTCTCAATAAAAGCAGTGACCTGGAAGAAGGAACAAACATTGTGTGATGTCACTTCCTGAAAAATGATCTCAGCCATTACTAGATACATTGGCCACCTTTCAGGTCATTGTCTTTTAGCCGGCTGTGCAAGTCCAGCCGGGGGTTACCAAAAAGCCAATCAGTCTTGGTACTGCCCTAAAAAGGAAAGTCCAGACAGAGATGCTAGGCACCATCACTTCTCCCTGGTTATAGAGCAGCCTCAGACATGGTGGGGGGCTTGCGTGGGCCTTCTCGGTGAAGTACAGCTTGAGCCCCCTGAGTTTGTGATGTTATTTCCACTGCTCTGGAGATTTCGATGAAATGCTACTAGTGAACATAGGTAATGAAAAGGAGAATGAATATATATTAGAAATCAGTGAAGAGGAGCTAAATATTATGATATCTGAGGATATAATGGGAGTTCATGAAGAAAATGAAAAATAAAGATTGGCAGATGGGAAGAAGAGATAGTTCAGAAGACCACAGAGCTCAGAGCAATATTTTAAATGAGAAACCATGAAATATTAAAGTTGCAAACTTCAAAGGGGAGTGGAAAAAGAGGGCACATCATTTCTTTTCACAAAAAATGTTATACTTCATGCAAGAGATAGAATACTGCTTGCCCCAAAAAGGTAAGATATTAACTGACTATAAAGGTTGTCAAGCGGGGAAGGGACCCTAGAGGCCTAGTTGTGCTCACTCGGGGTCAAGTTAACTAATGTAGTCCACAAGTGCCACTAGTGGTCTATTTTGTAATATAAAATCAAGCTAATGTAGTGAAATGGCGATGCACGCGAGGGATAAACAAGTCTGCATGTAATTTGATTTCATTGCATCGATTTTATTTATCAGTCTTCTGATTTATCTGCACACTCTCTGATCTCTTTCAGTGCCCTGTATTGGTAATTTCCGCAAAATGCAAGCTTAAGTGTCCCAACTCTTTAGCTACAGGTTTGAACCACTTGTGCCACAATCCCTTTTTTCCAAGCAGACAAATGCTTCTTAAGTTGCAATTTTAAATTCCATTAGTTAACTATATCAAGACATTTGCAGATTAAATGTTCGTTTCACAGTTCTGGTGGTGGGTGTTATAGGTAAGGTGCCCCTGGGCTTTTCAGTGGTCCATAAAGGCAGTGGATGTCAAAAGGAAGGTGCCAATGCCGGTCTGTACGTCGCATATGATAACGTGTATATGTCTGATCCGATGCCTCAAAACCAGCGTTTCGTATATCTGAGCGATGTACAGACCCGCATTGGTAATCTGAAAATTTGAAATACGGAAGAACCAAAAGATGATAAAGACTCAAACCAGGACATTATAAAACAAATAAACAAACTAACAATGAGAGTTGGACTCTTTTGAATTTGAGACTTGGAGTGTTTTTTCTTGAACAGAATATAAGACTTGAGAAAGTCCCAGAATGGGACGAAACACGTGTCGGCTACAACATCATATGGGTTGAAACTCACCTTTATTGGTTGAGGATTTATAAGGACTGGCCAAAACACCACACAGGCTGAAATTTATCTCCATCAGTTGAGGACCAACAAGGACTAAATATCTGGATCATTATCATATGAACTTTATCTTATCACCATTGGCCAATGTCCCACAAAGATTGGATACTTGAGCTCTATTGACATCGAAATGTTAGACACATTTTTCTTAGTTTATTTCTATAAGTAAACTGCTTTGTTGCTGTTTTTTATGTGATTCTATGAATTATGGTTTTGACGAGTTGTATATTGCTTTTTAACATATAGAAATAAATTATTATTGTTAAAGATGATAATGTTCAAATGAATGTGGACACCCATATGGTTTCTTAGTTAACATTTTCATGCTTGGCTTTCCCTCCTTTATACTTCATGTACTTACTTATTACATTTCTCCCGACGTCTTACTTAGTAAGATATTAATGAGTTCAAAAAAAAAAAACTTTGAGTGCTCCACTATTATTATTTATATTTGATATTTAACTGCTGCTATCGGTACTGAAATTGTTCTGAGGCAAAGGAAGCCTGCACTAATGTTACTACTCTTATATTACTCTGGGCCTCATTACGAGTCTATTGGTCACTAGACCCCCACTCGCGGATGGCGGTCGGACCGCCGCATAACCAAGGATCCACCAGCTCTGGTCTGGATATGGCAGTGATCGTAATCCACCAGAGGATTATGACCCCTTTCTCCACCAGGGGTTTCATGGCGAAAATGCCGACAGAGAAAGGTTGTAGGGGGCCCCAGGGGGGCCCCTGGACTGCCAATGCACTTGGCATGGGCAGTGCAGGGTCCCCCCAAGCCAGCACCCTCGCAATGTTCACTGTCTGCTATGCAGACAGTGAACATTGCGAGGGTGCTGGTGCACCCTGCCCACTACAGCATTGCAGTTGGCTTGATTACGAGCCAGAGACAATGCTGTAGCTGTTTACCGCTAGGCCAGTTGATGGAAACTCAGGTTTCCACCCGCTGACCTAGCGGGAAACTCTTAATGGGGTCAGCGGGGAGGTAGCCTGTGTGGATGCAACCTCCCCGTCGGAAGTTTGGACTCATAATGAGCCCCTCTGTGTCTATGTAATTGAGGGGAAGGTAGAATTCTGGTGGTCATCTTTAAAAATTCAAGCAAATAATGGATATCTAAGAATTCGCTAAGGGACATCTTTTACCTTTACTAACCGCTATATGCATTCCATTTCACTGTGTGCATTCAATGTAACAGTACTGCTGCTTGTAAAACATGCTACAAGCAAGTGTCTCTAGGCACTGTGAGAATGAGACGACAGGGTAGAGGACAATTGACACGAAAAAGCTTGGTGACAAAGTGACAATTGACACGTAAAAGCTTGGTGACAAAGCTACTTGAACTCATGAGTAGAGGATTCAGGCCTAGAGATTGGAAGAACATTCCAAACTTTCGATGCAGCCACAATCAAACAGCATCAGCTAATTCATGATTGGTTGATGGGCAACAGGCACACCACCCAAAACATAGCCCTCAACCAACCAAACCCTGCACGTTCCCAACTCCCTAATGCTCAGTCAGGTGAGGACAAAATAATATTAACAAAAACAGAAGAACTTCACTCCCTTGTGTTTTAATCAGGCGTTCACCTCCTGACAGTACCTGGCGAGGCCATCAGTTGCATTTGAGAAGCCGAAATTAGAATTTCTGTGGCAGCCGCAAGGGGGCACATCTGCAGGAGACCTGGGCCTACTGTCTAGTGGGCAGCTGCCACCACAGGGGACACCTTCAATTTGCAATATAACAGACCGGCATTACCAAAGTACATGGGGTACCTCAATTGATGGTTTTGTATATTATCTGGACTGGCAGTTTTCTGTTAAAGGCTGTTTTCCCCCCAGGTGCTCGCTGGTGTCCTGCAGAAGTATGTTATGCTGCCCTCTCCCACAGCTGTATGAAGCCGGTGACCAGCAAGATTCCCTCAGCACCACATATCAAGAGACACTGATGTGCACCAACTATCACCCCCTCTTTCACGTGGCTTTTCACACGGCAGTTGCCATGGCAGCACCTCAACTCTCTAGTACTGTCCTCACTGGACACCGAGCACTCTCTGTACCTTGCCTCCTGTGACCTCTGCTGCATTGCCAATGTCAATGGCTGTAGCATGGCAGAGTGTGGGAGCGGGCTTTACTGAAAGGTGAACATTACGTGTATGTAGGTCAATGTGTCCAACCATGCCAAAGGGTGCACAAGGATGAGGGATGGGTGCAAACTAAGGGCTATCCAGAGAAGGAACTCGACAGCTAAAGGGACAGCCCAGCAGGTCTGGAGAAGCCATGCCTGGAAGGGAATGGGAGCCATAACAGGACATGATGGAGCATCTCAGTGTAATGGAGCTGCAGTAACGCCAGACGCCAATTGGTCAGTAGGGAACTGAAAAATCTGAAAGACATGATGGACTCTTCAAAGGGAAGAAAAGAAAGAAGTGCTGATGCAGAACCAGATAATTGTCTTCAGGGCTGTCAGATGTCGCCAAGACTAGGGACTTGTGAAAGTTGAATTATTCTCTAACAAATTGGCATTTGTCAAGGGGTCAAGAATTAACATGATTTTAGCTAATGCCGAAAATAATGTGTGGCTTGGGAAATTTGCCCACTTGTTAATAAAGGGAAATAAACTTTCTAACTTATACCGGAAAGGTGTGGTTATTCATGGCCACATGTATCATGGTGTGTAAAGATTACTGACTCAAAGTTTCTAATAATTGATTTGTGGCACATATCTGCGATTGATTAGATTATGATATTGATGACAACTATGGTGGAGTCACTCTAAGCACAGTTAAAAGGTCCATCGAATCTCTAACGCGTCCCCTTATAAATAAATTATAAAAGATCAAATAAGGCCAGACGTGCTTACAGACTCACATCTTCCAGTACTAAAATGTTGAAAGCTTTGTGGAACGAGATACTAGGACGAGGACTAGTACTGCTCGACATTTGTCCCCCATCTGAGCCCCCACGTCCCTTGACCAGACAGCTCAAGCCCACATTGTTCCCTGCTCCTTGAGCTCGACCCATTCCCCGGCAGAGTTCCTTCTTCCAACCCCCAACACCCCAGCGCTGTCCCGGAGAGCTCAAACCACCCACACTAGCACCCTGCATGATCCCCTGCCATTCCTCGTATGTTGATCTCCAGCCACAGGAAGTCTCTCCCTTCGTGATGGAGGATTGGGTGATACGCATAGAGAAGACATGAGAGAACTGACGGGAGGTGGAGGCTGGAGGTCATGAGTAGTAACAACTAGTTCTTGTTGCTCAACATTGCAGTCACCAAGAGGAATGAAGGAAAACGCGTCGAGGAGGAGCTCCAGCTCTTCCATGACGCACGCTTTGTGGAAGCAAGAAGACGGACAAGGACAATGTTTAATAGGGGCAGGACTGTGGGCAAATATTCAACTGATCAAAGGATCCAAGTTCCAATCCAGCAAGAATGAACTCGGGCTCTGTTCAATTGAAACGTCATGAAAAAAAAGATAGGAGAAACTTCTCGCTCTACTGCAGTTGGTGGGTGCAGGGGAAGCACAGCATGAGTAGCTGGGTGAAAAAGGCAAAGAAACCTCCTCCCATCTCAACTGGATGGCCAGGCTGGCTAAGCTCCATCACAGAGTTGTTCAGTGTTTTGTCCTTTGACATCTAATCAATGGTTGCTCCCTCTCACCCAAGCCGGCAGCACCTCTTGTCCTGTGGTCTGACATCCTGTTCCCTACTTGTGCTTTATCTCACACATTCTTCACGTCCCCTCGTTGAAAGAAAGGCTTCTCACTGTAGCTTTAGCCATCGCGCAATTGCACAACCGGAGCAGTGTAAGAAGTGTGGGAAATTATTGCTAGCGACTATTAAACTATTCGGACCAGAAATTAGGGTGATTCAAATGCAAAATTAAACCTGGTCGAAGGACCATGCACTTTGTACAACTGCAAAAGAGTTGATTTGAATAAGAGACGCACAGCGCCCCAGAAGGGCACAAGGAACTTTGAAGAGCCCTGGATCCCTAGAAGAGCAGGTAGACGCATCATCAGCACAGTCGTTATGGACCTCTACCACCTCCCGCACCCTTGGTGTTGGCATAGGGCCCATCATTCTTCTTCTAGTCAATATTTCATACCCTTCCCTGCGGCTCTAAAAAAATTACTTTGCTTCTGTGCATATTAAAAAACAAATAAATACATACATACATACATTGAGTACATGTACTTATAACTGGACAGTATGCCACAGTCCTTCATGAGCACACAGGCCTGTTCTGAGCACTACATTAGGTCATGCGTAGAAGATGCAAATGCATTATCGAGCAATAAATTAAAATCTAAAAGAGCACATGAACTCATTCTCTAATAGTACATACACACGCAATATGCAGGTTCTCTGACCCTGTTGTCAGGACAGGACGCTCCCCCGCCGTGCAGCGCACCCTGCAGGTGCTCTGTCCCTGACTGCCGCTGCTGCCCGTGTTCGAGACCCTCCTCCACCCGCAGGCCCCCGCCTGCGCCTCATCCCTGGTGGCCCAGTGGTGGGCAGTAAGGTTTGCTTCTGTCGTGTTTGTATTCACTTTGTTTGTCTCTTCGTTTTGTCTCTGTTGTCTTGTTGTCTCTGTTGTGCCCACTGAATTCACTGTATTTCATTCATGTATCCTCTGTGCTAGTATCTGTTGCCTAGTAGTCATTGTATTGTTTTTGTCCCCTCTGTGCGCTTGATCCACATCTCGCTCTCTCCCCTTGCGCGTCTCCCTCCTCCTCCGACCCCCCCACCCCCAATCCAGCGCCATCTGCCCGCTTCCCTGACTTTTTTCCACTTCTCCACACCCCCTGCCCTCCCACCTCCCCCTCCCCTCTAGCTACCTAGCGTTATTTCCCACCCCCCATCCCCACTCGCCGCTCCCTCGCCCGTTTTTCCCTCCGCTCCGCACCCCGCCCAGGCTCAGCTATGACGCCGCCTCCCTCCACGCACTCAACAACGGCCGAAACCAAAACCAACACTGCTACCAAGCTGCCCCGAAGCACACCCACGGACCTTTCACCTGCCGCAACTGCCACTTCTCCTGCGACCGAACCTCCAAGCCAACGACCACCAGACCGAACCACCTCCGCTGCATACTCCGCACGCAAACACACCGTAGAACTCTGGGACCTGCTCGACAGCACCGCCCCGGACGTAGCCTTCCTGACCGAGACATGGTGGAACGACTCATCCGCGCCAGACATCGCCATCGCCATCCCAGACGGATACAAGATCTCCCGCAGGGACCGCATCAACGGCTACGGAGGAGGTCTCGCCATCGTCCACAAATCCTCCCTCAAGATCACCACCCACACCGACGACCACTTCAACACCGCAGAGCTTCTACACTTCCGGATCCACACCGACCCCAACACCACCCTCAGAGGAACACTCGTTTACAGACCCCCCGGACCCAGTTCTGCGACGCCATCGCTGACCTCGCAAGCACCCACGCACTCGCCTCCACAGACTACATCCTCCTCGGGGACCTCAATTTTCACCTCGAGAACAACAACGACCACAACTCCACCACGCTAATCAGCAACCTCCCGAACCTCGGACTCAGACAACTCGTCACGTCACCAACCCACGCCGCCGGACACACACTGGATGCCATCTTCTCCACCAGCGACCACATAAACCTTCAACGACACCACCGAACCCTACTGGACCGACCACCACTGCATCCACTTCACCTACAACAAAAACACTGCACACCACCACAGCGCCAACTCCCCCGCCGCAACTGGGGCAAAGTCACCAAAGAACAACTTCTCAGCACCCTCTCCCAGAACCCACCGAACGAGCCCACCGACCCAGACACCGCGGCCTGCAACTTCAGACAATGGATCAACAACTGCGCCAACATCCTCGCCCCACTGAAGAAACCCCCCAGCAACCTCACCAGCAAGAAAGCCTCCTGGTTCACCAACGAACTCCTGGCCTCCAAACGCGCCTGCAGGAAACTGGAAAAGAAATGGCTCCAAGAACGCACACCGGACAACCACGCAACCTTCAAAGACGCAACCCGCCGACACCACCACCTCATCAGGACCATCAAGAGGTCCTCCTTCAAAGACCGCCTAGACAACAATGCGCACGACAGCAAAGAGCTCTTCCGCATCGTAATGGAACTATCCACCCCCAGCGCCAACGTCAATGACATCCCGCCCTCTCAGGAACTCTGCGACTCCCTCGCCGCTTTTTTCCACAGCAAGATCGCGGATATCCACAGCAGCTTCAACACCCCGACCACGCCCACGTCCGTCACCACCTCGAACTCAAGCATTGACAACCCCATCACCGCCTGGTCCAACGTCGACGACGACGCAACACGCAAAATCATGAACTCCATCCACTCCGGATCACCGACTGACCCCTGCCCCCACCACATCTTCAACAAAGCCGACTCTATCAACGCGCCCCAACTCTGCAAGATCATCAACGCCTCCTTCGAAACAGGCACCTTTTACGGAAAGCTGGAAGCACGCAGAAATCAACGTCCTCCTCAAGAAACCCAAAGCCGACCCCAAGGACCTCAAGAACTTCCGCCCCATCTCTCTCCTCCCCTACCCAGCAAAAGTCGCAGAAAAGATCGTCAACCTTCAACTGACATGCCACATCGAAGACAACAACGTCCTCGACCCCTCACAAACCGGATTTAGACGCAACCACAGCACCGAGACCGCCCTCATCGCCGCCACAGATGACATCAGACACTAACTCGACCACGGCGAGACCTCCGCCCTCATCCTCCTAGACCTCTCTGCGGCCTTCGACACGGTCTGCCACCGCACCCTACTATCACGCCTCCAAGAAGCCAGCATCCAGGAAAAAGCCCTAGCCTGGACCTCATCCTTCCTCTCCGGCAGAACACAGACCGTCCACCTCCCCTTCCGCTCAGAAGCCAACAACATCATCTGCGACGTCCCCCAGGGCTCCTCCCTGAGCCTAACGCTGTTCAACATTTACATGGCCCCCCTCGCACAAGTGGCCCGCCGTTACGACCTCAACATCATCACCTACGCCGACGACACCCAGCTCATCCTCTCCCTCACCAACGACCCTGCCACCGCCAAAGCCAATCTCCACGAAGGAATGAAAGCAGTCGCCGACTGGATGAGAAATAGCCGCCTGAAACTCAACACCGACAAGACAGAAATCCTCATCCTCGGGACATCCCCCTCCGCCTGGGACGACTCGTGGTGGCCCACCACCCTTGGAACGGCTCCGACACCCACCGACCACGCCCGCAACTTGGGATTCATCCTCGACTCTGCACTCTCCATGGACAGACAAGTCAGCGCCGTCACCTCCTCATGCTACAACACCCTCCGCACCCCCCGCAGGATCTACAAATGGATCCCGACCAACACCAGGAAGACAGTGACCCACGCCCTCGTCAGCAGCAGACTGGACTACGGCAACGCACTCTATGCAGGAATCCCAGCAAAACACCTCCAACAACTCCAACGCATCCAAAACGCCTCAGCCCGACTCATCACCAACGCACCCCGACACAGCCACATCACCCCCCACCTCAAAGAGCTCCACTGGCTTCCCGTCGACAAAAGGGTCACCTTCAAGCTCCTCACCCACGCACACAAAGCACTCCACAACGCCGGCCCCTCCTACCTCAACGACAGACTCAACTTCTACACACCGACCTGCCAACTGCGATCCGCGAGCCTCGCCCTCGCCACCGTCCCCCGCATCCAACAAACCACCTCCGGTGGCAGATCCTTCACCTACCTCGCCGCCAAGACCTGGAACACGCTCCCTACCTACCTCCGACAGACTCAGGACCTACTCGCCTTCAGAAGACTCCTCAAGACCTGGCTCTTCAAGCAGTAGCAGTCTCCTCACCCCTCCCCTCCCCCCAGTGCCTTGGAACCCTAACGGGTAAGTAGCGCGCTTTATAAATGTCTGTGATTGATTGATTGATACAGATACACTATCAAGCCATATATTAGGGACCTACAAAAACCTGTAAACACAGATACACTACCAAGCCATCTATTAGAAGCCTACAAAAAACATGCAAACACAGATGCACTATCAAGTCATATATTATGGGCCCACAAAAAACCTGCAGACACAAATACACTACCAAGCCATATATTAGGGACCTACAAAAACCTGCAGACACAAATACACTACCAAGCCATATATTAGAGACCTACAAAAACACACACACAGTGTATCAAGCCATTCATTAGAGACCTACAAAAAACAAAGAAACACAGATACACTATCAAGCCGTATATTAGAGACCTACAACAAATATGCAAACACTGATACACTATCAAGCCATATATTAGGGACCCACACAAAATTCGACCTATTATAGTATTCTCTAGGACCCTACCAGAGCAGACAGGCTCATTATTGAACTATATAGTGGGTCGCACAAGAGCACAGCAGACCCACATGTTGTCAAGCTGCAAGCCAAGGCACTTGAAGAGCACAGAGGCCTCTCAACCAGCATTATAGAAGGACACGAAGCATGACCTGGGCCTATTACCAAGGTTTACACAGGAAGTGGAATGAGATCTTAACACCGCAGAGATATGGGCATTTTAAAATATCTTATGGTTAACACATTTGCTGGAGAGATCTGTGCTTTGCCTAGTCCTAGTTTTGAATCAAAGTAGCATTGATGGTTAATGTGTCTCCTGCGAAGCGCGGCATATAATATGCAGATTGTTTTAATGTATGTAGATGGGTAAGCCGGTTACTGCTTTTAGCACATATATCCATTTGTAACTTGCCGTTCACAACTTGTAATCCTTATAATATAGCACAGGGAGCTATGCACGAAATGTGACCCTCGACGCATTATGTAACACATCCTGTACATTGATCATTTATTGTCTTATGCTGAGTACGTATGATGTAAAGCGCTCTGACACCCTGCATTGGGATGAGTAGCGCTATTAAAGAAATAAAGCAAAATAGTGGTGTTAAAATTGTTATTTGCGTAAATACTGGGACAGGCCAACACATCAGACAATCTGACAGTACATGCATATCTCTTATACACAGGGACTGAACAAATTGAAAACCGTGCCTCTCTTAAGCACCTGTGAAGTGATTAGCTTAGTGCCTTGGTTTCCTCCATTGCAGCTAGGTGTGAGGCTCCAGACAGGTCAGAGCCAGGAAAATCAAACAGAAGGAGGCCCGAGAGCCTCTTAAATTCGGCCTTTGTCCTAGGCCAGCAGGACTTTAAAATAAGAAAGCGCTCTCCCTCCTGCCTCATTGCTGCTCAGAACGAACAAAAGCATACGGGCTCTGCTGAAAGTGCCCCTACACCGGACCGAATTCATCACATTTTACGGGGGCCTAACTTCTTGGCAGGGTTAATGGCATGCACCATGTGATAATAGTGGATGGACGCCCTCCACCTGTGTGTATCCCCGACTTGTGCCCTGGCTGAAACATAACTTCTTGTAGGCATCGTAACCCTTTGTAATTGTTCTAAACATGCCAAACGTTTCTAATTTTTGTAAACATGCCAACCCTTTGTAAATTTTGTAAACATACTTAACTTTTTAAATTTTAGTAAACATGCCAACTTTTTGTAATGTTGTCAATTTGCACACCTTGTGTAATTTTTGCAAACATGCTAACCTGTTTTAATCATGCTCACCTGCTCTCGGGGTGTCTTCTCTGCTCGCGGAAACATACCTGTCCATCTGCTGCTGAGGTTCCTTACTCTACTGACAGGCTGCCCCCGCTGCTCTTACGGCACTCAAACCTCGTCATCCTCTTCCCTTGACATTATTTCCCCCGCGTGGCTGCTGGAGGTCTTTTCTTAGACTGATTTACTTTCGCGCGTTCCTCCACCACGTCACCAAGGTTCTCTCCTCTGATTGGGCCGCCTCCCACCCCTCGAGGAATCGGCTTCAGCTGATGAATGCGGCTTTACTCAGTTCATTTTCTTAGTTTGAGACGCACTCGTTGTGGCCGTGATTAGACTCCAGTCTCCAGGTATTGCTGGGGCGACACTTTCTCAGGTAGTTAGCGGAAAGTTTTACAAGTGAATATGGCTTTTGCTAGTTTTAGCAGCGGCCCGTTTCATGCTGGTTATGGGTCAATGTCGAGTTTTTTAATACTACAATTAAATCTTTCAATGATCAATCTTTGGGTTTATAAGTCGAGCGTGTCAAATTCTCTGATGGCATCCAAAGGGTCAAAGGGCATGTGATGTCACATGTGCCACCAAAAGAATCTTAGATCTATATTAAAACAATTGCTAAACATGCAGTAGAGATTTTTCCACAAATGTAACACTTATTTGGGATTTAAGGTCACGTGTTATAACCATGTTATAACTCTATAATACAGTAACTCCACATTACATTTTGAGCACATATTTCCCATGCTGTATTTTTAAGTACTTTGAGGTCCCCTTCCGAATTCTTATTAGATAGTGCATGAACAGCACGCATGTTCTGTCAGCAAAATCTATTGTTAAATTTAAAAAAAAGGTTAAGAACTAGCTTAGAGCCCGCCCGTTACTTACCATCGGTTGGCTTCCACGTTACTCTTATTTCCTTGCTTCTTATTGGTCAAACTTCCTGCTTCCTCCTGGCTGCTCACCTTTTCCTGCTTTCTTCCTGGGGCTTCTGTCTCTGCCATGGAGCATAGACCTATCACAGCTTCCTGTTTATGGACAGTGTCTTTCCATTACCTGTGCGTACTTTTTTTTTCCTCAACATTTTGCCATGCACTCTAGAAGAGTGAAGGCACAGTATGGTTTCCTCACCCACTGCCTTCCTCCTGCTGTCTGTTGTTGCTTCTCTCTCCTCTTGTCCCGAAGCTCCCCCATTATGTTCCCGCCACGCCTTCCTTCCACTGTCTTTTGCTGACCCCTCCCTCCTATGCCCCGGCCTGTTGTTGCTTTTCCCACCATCCTGCCTGCTGTCCATTGTTTCTGTTCCTTCCTTCCTACCAAGCCCCAGTGCTTTTTATACATATTTTGCAACATGTCTAAAAAAAAACATAACATTGACGGAACCAATAAATCTTATAAAGGCAAAACCTATTAGCTTTGCCAATCCTTATTTTTAACTACTCTGACAGACACAGAGACTTCAATAACCGATCCAGCTGATATCACCGCTTGAGTTAAAGGGGCTTGCCAGTTAAACTCTCTTCAATGGGAAACATCCTGAGGACCTGAAATTACAGGTCCATTTGCATACAGTGAGTTTAAGCTAGTTATTTACCAGCTTCTGAGCAGTTAGTACATATCTGTGCAGGGTCTGTGCAGTGATGGGGGGTCCATGCAGCTCAGAGGTGTTGAGCAAAGGCAGATTCAGAGTGCTGGGAGTCTGTGGCATTTCTAGGGGAGCATTCTCTGCACCTCTGGTGGGAGCTGAGCTAGCCCTCTGTCTGCAACTCCTGCCCTACTCCCAGCTGCAGTTCTGCCAAGCGCAGATCCGTTGCCGGCCAAATGGGCTGGTGTGCCGAACCACTCTCAAGTGCTCAGAGCTGTATTTCCCCAGGCAACGGCATAGCCGTAAATGGTGCAGCTGGTGCAATTGCACCGGGGCACAGAAGCCTGAGGGCCCAGCTGAACCACTAACAGGGGCCTACTGAATATTGCTGTATTTCATTGCACAGGTATCAAAATGGGGACACATTATACTTCCTTGCCCTAGAGCCCTTGGCAGCCCTGGTACACCAAATATCCAAAACAGCTCCACCTCTCCTAAAAAAAAAAAAACACATTTACATGCTTGAGCCTTAATATCCAAAGTGGTCAATCGGCCACTTTCATAGTGACTGGGCCTACCATTAAGTTCGATTTGGGTCTATGCCAGCTGGAGTTTGTCCCACAAAGGACCTCATATTCTGGGGGTTTCAGGTTTCTATTAATCACAACTAATAATTACTTATTCAGTTGTTTTCTGAAAGGCCATTGTGGACTTCATATCTCCTTCTATTGTAAGATATGTAGATGGAACTAAGACAGAACCGTTTCCAATATTTGACGCAGCGGGAACTAATATAGCACCCTAAATCATGAAAGATGCAAAGGAAGTAACACAGCACCCGGTCTAATAACATAGTCTAATGGAAGATGCAGAGAGAATAAACATAGTACCTCATCTAATGAAAGATGCAGAGGGAACATAGTACCCTGTCTAATGAAAGATACAGAGGAAACACAGCATCCCGTCTAACGAAAGATGCAGAGGGAACATAGCACTCCGTCTAATGATGGGATCAGGGGGAATTAACATAGCACCCATCTCACGAGAGATGCAGAGGGAACTAACATAGCCCCCCATCTAATGAAAGATGCAGAGAGAACTAACTGAGGACCACGTCCAATAAAAGATGCAGAGGGAACAGAGCAGCCTGTCTAATGAAAGACACATAGGGAAGTAACATAGCGCCCTGTCTAGTAAAATATGCGGAGGAAACTAACAGAGAACCCTTTCAAATGAAGACACAGAGGAAACTAGCATAGCACCCCATCTAATGAAAAGCATAGGTAATTAACAAGTACTATGTCTAATACATGAGACGCATACGGAAGTAACAGAGCTCCCTTGCACTAGCCGCAACAACTGGCAAGGAGAACCATCAGTAGCCATTGATGATCTGATCATAGCAGCACAATTAGTTGAGTCATACTGATGCAGGAAGTAAGGACTAGGTATCAATGTAATAAAGGTACAGAGGTGTATCAACGAGGTAATGTAGCAGGAGCAAGTATTGACATAGTAATGGTATGGTTTTGTATCAATATATTGAGATCTGTAGGACTAGGCATAGAAAGAGTAACAGTATAAACTTGTACTGATGTAGCAAGATAGTGATCTGTAAATTTACAGTAATGGTGAAGACTTCTATCGATGCAGTAATTTATACCTCCTATATTCACATATGAATTATCTGTACAAGGGATGTCCATCACCAGCACTGTACAGCCAAGAAAAATACATCACTAAAGGAAAAGGCAAAGAATAACTGAAGAGATGGGTCACACACTGATGGGCAATTCAGGGGACTTTAATACAGTCCACCACCGCAGATCCCAAATAGTTATAATAATAGTATTTATGCACTTCTGTACATCTCAGAATGACACTCGGATATGGGATGATGACAATAACAATGCCTATCCCACCAGAATTCTCCACTTCTCTCTCTACAGCCGTGCATCTCAGGACCACAACTATACACAAAATCTCGGATTAAGTAACCCAGTGCAGTAACCAGCTAAACAGCTTATAATCATATAAAAATTCATGACGGACCTGCAGAGCTGTTCAAAGCTGTCAGCATACCGAAAACCATAAAACTGCACGTCTGTCATACTTCATCATCAACCCCATTCTATGCGTGAGCCAATACCACGATAACCGCACCTTTGTGGTTAACACGCATGACATGGAAAAACGTCCCACAGTGGATCAAAACAAAGACAACATCCTTCCTACCACACAACCTACACGGTGCAGCATGCTACCCACCTAGGCAAGTGCCTCAGCATCCCACATAGGGATAGTAAGTACTCTATAAATACTTCAATACGATACAATGTAGGTGCAGATATTGATATAATGATGGCATAGACCATATCGATGGTGTACAGCTAGAGTATGATAGAACGAAGTATCAAAAGAGTATGGTATAGACTTGTACTGAAGCAGTGAGATGGGGATTTGTATATATACAGTAATGGTATAAACGTGAAGCAACACAGTTGGATAGGACTGGGTATTACTATAGCAATAGTATATGCTTGGCTCAATACAGCAAGACAGGACTAGCTATTGTAATAATAAATACTTGTACTAGTGTGGTAAGAACGAGCTAGGTGTTGATCTAGTAATGTTATAGAGGTGTACCAATATAGTAAGATAGGACAAGGTATTGCTATAGTAATGGTATTGACTTGTACCTGTATTGTAAGATATGACTCAGATTTACAGTATAAACTTGTATTAATGTAGTAAGATAGGAGTACGTATAAATACAGTAATAGAACAGACTGTTATCTATATTGTAAGATAAGACTTAGTATCAATATACTAATAGTATACACTTGTAGCAATGTCGTAAGATAGAACTAGGTATTGATGTAGTAATGAACTAAACTTGTACCTACACCGTAAGAAGGGACTAATAGCAATATAGCAATAGAATAGAGTTGTTTCAATGTAGTAAGACAGGACTAGGTATCTCTATAGTAATGGTATAGTCATGTTCCTATACTGTAAGATAGGACTTGGTATCAACATACAGTAGTAATAGCATAGACATGTATCAGTATAATGAGATAGGACTAGATATTGATATAGCAATGGAATAAATATACCTATGTACCAAGAAAGGGTTAGATATTAATAGATTCATGGTATAAACATGTATCCCTATGGTACAATAAAGCTAGGCATGGATGTAATAATAGCAGAGACTTTTATCAATGTAGTTTAAAACCAGGCTAGGGAACACTACAGTAATACATAGATGTGTATCAATGTAACATAATAGTAATGAGATCTCTATATATTTCAGGGCAAGCAAAAGCAGTCAGAGCATCATACGTGATCCCATGGGTCCCACGAACCCTGGCACTTTGAGAATTCATAGATTAAAGCCATCCCAATGTCAGTCTTCCTCGGATGAATGGCTGTACCAAAGTCCTGCTACTGAATTTATGTTAGTAAATATACACCATGTAAAGCAGTTCAACACATTTCAAGCATTTCAGGACAGCCTGAAAGAAAAGTCCAAAACACATGTTCAGGGTGACTTATTTTCTTACAATACATCCAGTATATATCACAAATATAATGTGTGCCGGGAAGCTGAAACATCAAGGGGGCTTTGGGTTGCAGGGGAAATTCTGACAACAATTCAAGCCCATTGTTGGGTTTCATTTTCTCACAATAGCATATTTAATCTCAAACACTGGAATGAGGATAGCTGAACTCCACCCATACCTGACCCCTAAAAACACTAATCACTCCTACACATTGCACATTCCCGAATCAAAATCCCCCACTACCCTTAAACCCCACCCAAGTTTAATATAGTTTAGAATTTTTCTATAAAATTATCTATATGTTTCCTTTAATGCTTGGTTTATTGGTTTATTTGTATTTCCTTATAACTGCCTGCTCCTTAAAATTAGTTTTCTATGATTTGGGTTCCTATAATGTGATTTCTCAGTTTTCGTTTCTCCTTTAGTTTATATACATCAGTTTAGAAGGTGAAAAAGATGTCTGCATCGAACATTACACAAAAGCAAGATCAGTGCTGCTGCACTAATCCAAGTAAGGAAACTGGGTACTCACATCAGTCGTATAGTAGAATCAGCCTTAACTGGGATACAGAGTGCCCGTGCTCCCCGGGACCCGGGATCACTGCACCCGCTGCGCTGGTGATAGCTATGAGCCTGAGCTGGGTATTCTCATACTTTTGAAAGGCAGACAAAGCATTGGAACATGTTGAACCCAAACTTAAAGGCTGATGGGAAATGTGTTGCAGGGGGGTATTAAACCTGTTGTAGTCAGTAGGCAGTGAGTAAGGGATACCGGGGCATTGGTGCATTTGGGTGAACGCCTGTTTCCCAGGCATAAAAAAGGGTTTTCAGGGATAGGTGGAGTTTAAGGATGGTGAGGGTTATTTAGGGAACACAGACTAGTGGAGTTTTGGGTTGATGTTGGATTTGGTGGTTAGGGATGGGTGGATGTTAAGGGCATAAAGTGTTTTAAGGTTCAGAAATGTATAGAGTTTAGGGTGGTGAAAGGTTTTTAGGGTTCAGTTATGGTGGAGTTTAGATGTTGAAAGGGGTAATAGGGATTCTGGGATGGGTGGAGTTTAGGGGTGGTGAGTGCATTTTAGGGTTCAGGGATGCATGCAGTTTAGGAGTGGTTTTAGGAGTTCAGCGATGGGCAGGGCTTAAACATAGAAAGGGCTCTTCTGAAGCTGCATTTACAGCTTGGAAAATAAGCATGCAAATGACAATTCTGGGAGAAAAATACATCCTATTAATTGACTTCTATAAAAGGCAAATGGCACTCATCCTACAAATCTCCTTTAAACACTTTAGGGGAAATATATTCTCTGTAATGGTTTTCCTGGTAATTGTTTTCTAGGAAATCAAATACAACCCTTCTAAGCGCTACTCATGCATGCAGATGAGGGAAGAGAAACACTGCCAACGCCCTATGACAAATCGGACCAGCCCTGTACCAGTGACGAAACCCCAGCACTTGAACACTCCGCTGTACACTGTGCACCACATGGGCTAATGCTCTGAAGGGGTGAGAGGCTACCTTTTAGGCATACATAAATTGTTCTTTCACATTACACCCATTAACTTACATTTTCATAAGACTGTGGTCTCTTGTCCCAGAAACCATGTAAACCCATTTCACAATGTCCCTCTAGCTAGGCTGGTCCTGTGTAATTGCTTATATGTTTAGTCCCCTGACCTCCTCCATCCCCAACAGGACTACCTATAACACAGACTATCTTAGTAGGCTGCTCCCTCTTTTACCTGTATCCAGCACAGAAACCATGACACATAACACCAGACCAGCAGAGTAAATCATAACCACCTACTATGACTGATTATATTTTAATTACCAATCTTTCACACCTTCTCCATCGCCCTGGGAGGAGCTACACAGCCCTCTGGTCACTCTCAAGCGACAACAAAGTGCTTCTTAAGTAGGATCACAATGAATACAAGTCTCTGCCAACCACACAACACCCCATGGTGTGCTGTGCTCCCCATTTGAAAATGTGCTGCATCATTCCAGAACAGGGTATCACAAGTTATATCAATGGCAGAAAAAAAACTATGGAGTACTTAGGGCATGGACATTGGTTTGAGATGGGGTGACTATGGGCCTCAATACAACCCTGGCGGTCAAAGACCGCCAGGGTTGTTTTGGCGATTGTACCGCCAACAGGCTGGCGGTACAATTTGCCGTATTATGACCGCAGCGGTAGCGCTGGGGTTGCACCGCTGGGACCGGCAGCCTGTCCATGGCGGTAGAGACCGCCATGAAATGGCTGGTGGGAAGGGGAATCACGGGGCCCCTGGGGGCCCTTGCACTGCCCATGCACTTGGCATGGGCAGTGCAGGGGCCCCACGGCACAGCCGCACCCTGCTTTTCACTGTCTGCTCAGCAGACAGTGAAATGTGTGACGGGTGCAGCTGCACCCGTCGCACGGCCGCAACACCGCTGGCTCCATTAGGAGCCGGCTCCAATGTTACAGCCGACATCTCCGCTGGGCGGCCACGCAGAGGTCCAACCTTGGTGGGCGGCCTCCGCCGACCAACAAGGTTGTAATGAGAGCCTATATCACTACGGGGCACTAAGGACACTGTCTCCAGTCCAGACCTGTTCACCTACAAATCGTTGATTTTACTTGTGTTAGTGTAATTAATTTCATGGAAGGAACACACGACTACGAAACCCAAAATGCATTAGGCTATCACACAAAAGTCCAGGACCATAAACTGAGCCCATAATGGCATGGAGGCATCCTATGTTAGAACCATTAGGTTTATACTCCCTAGCAGTCATTCTATCACCTATCTGGCAAGTGTTTTTCAACACCAAGAAAGAGGACGTTGACTTAGGCTAAACTTATGCGTTGTCCATATAACAATAAAATGGCCGTCTGTGTTCGCTGATACAGCTCCAAGTGATTTCAGGCAGGTATTAAAGAAGAACGGGGAGCATATCCTTCACTGGCAGTAATGCAGTGCTTAATTTGTGCCTGTGCCTGCTGGGTTGTCAGCATCTGCACTCATTTTCTAACACGGTCACATATTAATGACAATCCACCACATGGCGAAGCGGTCTGACTTTTTATCCAACAGAACACATATGCAAAGTGTTTAAGAATTTAATGTGCATTAAATATTAATACCACCATGTCCAAATCAATCATTCATCGTTGGGTGACCTGGCATAGTCCAGAGTGTCACACCCTTGGGAGCGTACTGGTTGGTAGGCAGCATTGGTAGAGGCATGTGGTGGCCCTGGCAGGGGCAGCGGAAGCTGCTGTGGCCTCCTGAGAAATATGTTGGGCCCCGGCAGTCATTTATTTACAAATTAAGGTCTGGTAATGGCGGCAACAGCAGAACCAGAAGTGATAGTTGGAGTAAATGTCGAGTTACTCCTACTCACAGCAAGAGTTACTCCTCGTACCTATAGTACAAATGCTATTGCTTGTACGCCTACCAATTACAGGAGTGGTATTAATGGAAGTCATTGTACGGTGTACGGCCTAGGAGCACTGCGAACAGGCAGGGAAACAAACTGATGAAAAACAAAATAAAATAAAATGCTACTTTTTGTTTTGCACTTTAACTGCTTGAAAGATCTTTGGGCTACATTTCCTCTGAATGGACTGCATCCAGTTACCAAAACCAAGATTAGTCTAAGAAAACTCATCACAAAAATCTTACAAATGAGATGGAATTCGTTTTTGAATGTTAACAGAGTGTAATTAATTAAAAGAAGGGAATACAGTAGTTTGCTTGCCACAAAGTGCATTTCCCCTTTAAGGTGGATAAGGAAGGACAGGGGTGCTTCCAAAGGTGTTAACATGGGGTTAGAGGGTTAAAAGCAGCACAGAAACATTGATTATTAGATATGCAAAATGTTCTGAAGATCTGCTGGGTGGCAGATGTGGACCAATGCCACAAATGTGGCAGCAGGGAGGCACCTACAGGACACCGAGCCCGAGATCACTGTGACTGAGGAGGGGATATGAAACTACGTATCATCAAAAAATAGTCCAATACGTCGAAAAGTGTGGGCAAAAAGTCCCAGAGTGAAATGATTCCACGAAGGAAAGTCACACCTGGCAACTTCAACTGAGGTACGTATTTGGTTGTCAGGCCAGGAGACCGGCGAGGAAGAGGGATGTGTGGATGCCCAACATAGTCAGGGCCACTGGAATTATGCAAGCGTGCAGCTGTGGCGATTTTCACATAATTATAGATTTTCCGCATTTGCCATATAATCCATCATCTGTCGCATAATCTGCATATTCGAACAAACAAAATGGTTTCTAGAGCCAATGGTTCAAAAGTTACTGAAAATGCAGCAACACTTGTTGCAGTGAGGTGGAAGGCCGCTTGCAAAGCTGGAATAGTCACCTTCCTGTTGCTTATTGCTATATTTGGCTGTTAAATGGGTACTAATCAATCAATTAGGAATTTGTAAAGCGCACTATTCACCCGTGAGGGTCTCAATGCGCTGAGGGAGGCAGGGGGAGAAGGTGCTACCAATAACCAGAAAGTGTTACCAAGTTTAACAAGCATTTACAATGGAACTGGTCTTGCATTTCCTTGAGTTAGAGCTATTGGAGTTGTAAATGCATAACTGGACTTTTCTTGCCAAGAGATTCCAGTGGCCCTGAATATAACGAACGGACTAGCAGGCATACTAGAATATTATTTCTAACAAGGCCCTTAAAACACAAACTTCCCCCAGCTATAAAACAAAAGTTCCAGCCATAAGAGAGCTTAAAAACACACTGAATGGTGTGAAGGATTATTATTTTGGTCTGCCCACTAACATAGTGTAGGGATCCAGACATGATCTAGACCAAATGAGCACATTGTGGTGAAAGTTTTGAAGGTTGTCCCATTGTCCTAGCACCACCACATGCTGAGTTACGAGCACAAATGTTTTTGTAAAAGGAATGAGGAATGTTTTTTTCCGATTGCAGCAAATATGGTAATATCTTGACTGTAATGCTCAGAGCAGCCCCTAAAGGACACCACTATAAAAATAGCATTTGGAATGAACATGGTCATGTAACCAAATAGTCAACCCCTAGAGGGCACAACAACATGAAAAGAGAATGGCAGAAAGTAATGCAGTGTAACCATATATTTAGTCCCTAAAGGGTGTAGTGCCTTGCACATTCTCAGACATAGCAGGCCTACTACAATACTATTACAAACATGGTCCTTAAAAACACAAACCACTCTCAGTTGTAAAACAAAAGTTCCAGCCATGATTGCGCTTGAAAAGACACTGAATAGTGTGAGGGGTTGTTATTTTGGGGTCCCCATTAACCTAGCGTGGGGACCCAGAGATGACCTAGACAGAAAGAGTGTGTTATGCCGAACGGTTTGGTGGCGGTCCCTTTGTCATAGGACCACTACCGGCTGAGTTATGAGAAAAAATATTTAGTAAAAGAAATGCCCCGCAAAGCATTATGGGTGAGTTTCCAAAGTGCCAGAAGAGCCTCCTTGAGGAGTTCTGTGTTTTTTACTAAACCATTTACCAATTACAATGGATTTTTTAAAGCCGTGAAGCGCGAAGGGGAGAGACAAAAGCAAAACAGAAATGACTCCGATTAGGTAACAGTGTGAACAATGTGACCAGCGCTCCAATACCGCCCATCGAGTCATGGCCGCCATGGAGTGCGATGCGAAGGGGAGAGACAAAAGAAAAAAGTAGCTTGCCTCGCTAAAGTATATTGGCAATCATGCAATAATCCATGTAACAGGGTCAGTCTGTAAGGCATAACAAAAGACTCAAGGTGGGACAAACATAAAGCATTTACCAATGACATCAAGGGATTTTTGAAAGGCAAACCCAGGAACGAATTAAAGTGATGGGCGTAAGGTGGGTGTGGTTAAAGCCCACAGATAGATAACAACAGCTCAATCGGTAAGCCAACAAGCTTGAAGCAATACGTTATTCCTGTTTCTTCAAGGACAGCAGCCTAACTTGCTGTAACCATTGGTTAACTACTTTTTAACCATGTAGGCCCTTGAAAACTGGCCTAACCTGGATGGCAATCAATGAGATATGAAGATACTATATCTCTGAGACCACCGTATAACAAGCAATAAGTTCAAGTAACTTATTACTAAGTGCTTAGTAAAAATGGCAACAACATAAATATTCACAATAGGCACAGTATAACAGCCATTATACTCACTTGCCCACTCAGTTGGTTACGCATACTTGAAGAACAATGTGCTCTAACTGAGCAAATGACTATCGACCACACCCACTGGAGGAAAAATCTTTGTACTTCTCTAGTGGCCATTAACAGCTAAAACTCTACAATGGTCTCCCCAGACTAAAGGCAGTTTACCTCCACACCAATCTACACCATTACTTCTAAATGGATAGACTGCATATACAAAAGAAGTGAGAGTACCACAGAAATTGTTACTAGCACTACACACACGGAAACATAACATATATTGGTAAAAAGGTAAATATTTCAAAGGAATGTGGTAAACCCTACGCAAAATGTTCTATAGGGGTTTGCAAAGGCTCCAAACAATATAATAAACTTTGCACACCATTACCTTATGCTTTTCGTTCATCCCAATCTAGTTGGCCTCTTTCTTTCTGGCTGCTCTTGTGTTCTACCCCTCAATTCCAGGGTCCCACCACTCCCCTCACATCGGTTAATTTGCCCTCTCTTCCTCTCCTTACAGCTGTCGACTTCCCACACTCTATGCCCCTTCGATTAATGATCTCTTGCATAGACACTTCTCATGTGTGCTACTCACCAAGGACCTGCACACAGAGCTACCTGAAAGCACACAAGTAAACCCCAGCTAGCACTGCTAAAAACATTCACCAGGGAAGCCAGGTATCCACCATGGTAGCAGTTGCTCCTATGACACCGTAGGAGCAGTGGGCTCAGAAACACAATCGCTTTCATCCGAAGGACAGCCAAAACCCCACACTGGGGGTTGGCAGCAGGGCAGGCGCAGTGGGAGTTACAGGAGTCTACGGGACGCAAGCTCGCTCTAGGTGAGTGGGCAATTGCCTAAGAAGAGAGAAAAGAGGACTCAAGCAAAACTCTGTGAGAGGGAACTCGTTCAGTAATAAATGTTGCCAGCTAGAAGGTAGGGCTAGCAATGCATTGTTGGATTTGGCATTTAAGTTGAAAGCATCACAAAGTGAACCATGTAATCCACACTGTACTCTTCTCAGTTTTTCCCCATTTGTTTGCTCCAATCCGCCACACACAAGATGGCACGGATTAGCCAGGAGCTGCATTTGAGGTCATCATACTCATGCCACTATATACAGTCAGTATCTCTGCCCTGCACTGTTGACGTTTGGGCATTCAAGCAAGCAGGAAAAACAACAAGGACTAGAGCTGCAGACTTTGGAACTGAGGACCTGGGTTCGAGTCACTGCGTCAGCTCAACATCACTTAATCTCCCCGTGCCTACAAAAAATTAGTATGTCCTTGATTAGTGTAGCTGGTACTTATGTAAATCCTCAGTAAAGCCTCCAAAGTTAAAATAAGTAATTAAATAAATAAACAAACAGGCCTCTGCCCTCCCTCCCACAACAAGGGACCACACCCAGACACACTCAGTGCAGAGAGCCGACGAAGAGCAAACGTGACCAAGATAACAGCCTGATTTACAGCCTTGTTTACAGCAAAGCGAAGCTGAGGGCAAGAATGCTCTGCAAATGAAAACTAAAGCTTTGTGGAACATGCGCAGGAAACGAAGAAAAACTAAAGCCCTCTAAAGAAGAGATAAACAGGACAAAGCATAATCATACAGTAGTTGGTCCCTGCTCCCATAGAGAAAAAGGAGGGACAAAGAGGCATGACTGACCACTATCAATGAAGGATTTTCAAATAACAGCAAATTAAATGGCTTTAAGCCGAAGAAGTATACTTAAAAGTATACACGAGGCATATGCTTACGCTTGACCTAAAATGACAACATAATGAAGTAATACTATTGAAAGATGTGCCACATTATGACACATAATTTGCCTTTTCTTGCCACATAATTTACTCAACCCTGCTGCATGATTTGACCTTTTCCTTCTGCATAATTCCAGTGGCCATCCCTATATTACATGGTGCCGTCTTGAAGACTTGTAAACAAGCCAGACAACCTTCTGGTCACGGACAGACAGGCAACCTGGACTCAGAACTGCCAAGTCGTGCTGGACGGAGTGCATTCTGTGATGCACAGAACACACCTGCAGAGCTGAGGGTCGAAGAGGACCGTAACACTCCACTCGAGGTATGTACGTGTCCCACTGTCAGACCAAAGACTATCAGGAAAGAGCTGCAGGTTCACAAACGAGCTATACATAAGCTGTGCAACTTTGATGTCACAGGCAATCTGGGTTTCAGAACTGGTGAGAGATGGAAACCGCAGTGCATCCTGGGCAGCAGAGTTCACACCAGGCACTCCAGGGAGCTGGTAGGGAAGCGGTGCGAGTCAGGTTCTCGCTCCCCTTTACTTACCACTGATGCCACACTCAGGTGTGTGGCCACAGAGCGAATGACATTCACACCTGGGAGTGTTTACCCTTATGATGTCATGGGTGTAAATGACCCTGTTAAGGCATGGAAAATCCTAATGAGGAGTACAGAAGTAAATAGCTGAATATATAAGCTACAGACCACAGGAGTAGTTATGAATAGTGCATCAGGTGAAGTGGCACCAGGGCCCAGGATTGTGAGGGACCAATTGTACCTTGGTTACACATTTTGTTTCAACATCAAATCAGGGGGCGTCCCTTCATTGCATTGGGGCTTATTAACGTCCTTGGTAGCCCGCTGATAGAGAGAAGGTTCATTCTCTAAGGCTTTTTTATGGTCTGGCTTGACAGTGCAACTGTCGCCAGACAATTATCTGAGAACCGTCAGGAGAGAAGCTTTAGCTCCGTCCACATGTTGGGACCAGGAGTACATGCCTTGATTGGGCAGAAGTTGTGTGCTTGCACAAACAAGTATTGGCAAAGCCAAGAGGTTTGTCCCATACAAAATCTATTGTCTTTGTCACTATATGACAAGCTACAAGTTGAATGAGAAATTGTATGTGGTATTTAAACTCTTGGTGCCTTATTATCAACTACTGAACATCGAATATACGCGTTGCTGTAAAACATCTTATAAATGATTCAGTGCTAGCTAATCATGCACAAGTGGAGTTTTAGGCATTGCGTATCACTCTAGTCGTGCAACCTTCTCCACCGGTGAGCATCAGTCAGCATGACCTCAGGCTTCACTAGCTCAGTGAGTCGCAGCATGGTACATTCCACACCCATTAAGGATGTGACACCTAATCATTCTCACCCTGAGTTTGTTCTGTGTATCCTGGGTCTAGCTTCTCCTCTGACTGGCGTTCACGGAAGAAATTATAGTAGAATCTGGCGGTCCCCAGTCAATGGCAGAAGAACCCCCTCAGCTAGCCTTTCGGTTGCGGCCACCTTGTTCCCAGGAACGCTTATGGACCCCGCGCTCCTTGTCCTGGTGTTTGTGTTTCTTGTGCTTGCGGTGTTGTTCTTCGCCATCCTTGCAGTGCTTCTTGGAGAAGCCCATGAAGGCTTGTGTTGATGCACCTACATTGTGTTGACCTTTCAACTTCATGGAAACAGGAGGACAACCTACAGCATGAGCCGTTCAAACAAACAAGCTAAGCATATATATGTATGGTTTGCGTGCATCTTAGGATCAGGCTCAACATTTTTCAGATCAACGGGAGAAAAGTAACAGCACTTAATATTTATGTGCTGTCCAGTTGCACCAAGGAATCCTTCGTAGTCTCAATTTTCAGTTATCACTTTAGCGTTTCAATTAAAGCACTAACGCACTTAACGAAAAATTAACATAGGGGTCAGTATGTAGGTGGAGCTTGATTCAGAAGTTTTTTCAAAAGAAAATATGATCGGCACTGAATGGGCTAGGTATGTAAACCAGGGTGCATATTGCTACATAATGTGCCAACAACAAACACATGAAACAACAAACACAGGCTCTCATACGGAATGCTTAATCTATATTTTTTTTAAAGTACCTAGAGAGAAAGTAACCAAAGAAAGGACAATGGCTAGTAGCCAATGGAATAAAAGGAAGGTGTATTTCATCCAAGCACCACCAGACAGCAAAAGCAGAGCAGAAGAGCAGGAAGTCAAAGCAAACAACATGCTGGCCAATAAGAACCAAGTAAATTTGACCGATGTTACAATGAACAAATGTAAGTTTAGGTAAAGTAAGGGGTGGGTTCTAAGTGCCATTTAAGATTTTTTTTAAACAAAAGACTTTCATGCACAGAGCGAAAGTGCATGCATGCGAATAAACCTAAAAAAGTGCTTGCCATCCACACAACTGTAATCATTTTGTTAATTTATCCAGTTCCCTAAGCTTGAACTTTTAGGCGCACACACGTGTCAGTGTTATTGTTATACTATTAAAGTGTCTGAGATAACTATGGTGTTTTAGCTGGCAGCAGAACATATGGGTAGAGGCAGACAACAACGTAGCAGGCTTTTTAGGTCTGGTTTGACAGTACATTCATATGGTAGACTTGTTGGCATTTGCAATGCTTGTTATTTTTTGCTCAAAGAACCTGGAATCGATTTTTTTAAGAAATCTGGTTGGCACCCAGCCCAAAAGCCTTATGCTGGCACTCGCTTGATTTAGTCCCTCAGCCCTTTGCCCTTCTTTCTTCCCTACTAGGACCTGCAGAAGAATTGATCTATTTTCCTCTTAGAGGTTGTTGCTGCAGTTAATGCTGTCAGGATTGCTCAGCGAGTTGAGGTCTTATCGCTGGAAAAGACAGTAATCTGAAGGCCAGGAGTTGCAGCTCAAAAGGGCCAACTCAGCATCCATCCTTCTGAGGCTGTTAAATAGCTCATGTTTAAATTGGGCGATGGTAACACCTGTTATTTACAGCGCTTAGAAATGGCACACAAAGATATGAGGTAATAGACCAAAAAGTTATAACTGTTTTTTACGCTGAAAAGTGCTTTACTGTCCTTGTACCATGGCAGTCCTCTATAAATACTGTTACAATATAAATAATGGGGCCTCTAGAAAGGGGTAGTGAGCAATCAGGAGTCCTTGGACCCTCTTTTCACTTACTAAGAATGATAAAAAAAATGATATTAGAAAAAGACAGGAAGCCCAAATAATCTCCATATTCATATAACTACTGAAGCGCCTCGCAGCTCTGGCTCGTCTTTTGCATAAGGCGGGCTTGCCTTCCAACGCTCACCAGCAGATGTGAATCGTAGACTGTCTGAAATTCTATTTATTCTTTACCATTGTAATTTCCACGTTCAGTAATTTAATTTTGCCTATTGCCTCTTGTCAACGAAAGTGCAACTTCGATCATGCATTACATAGCTGCCAAGTTTCCCAGGTCCATGCAAGATGAGCTGCTCCAGTCCAGGTTTTTTTTCCTTAGAACTCTGGGACTTGTAGTCCTGGTTTCAAAATGCAATAAACAAGACTACAAGTCCCAGAATTCAAAGGAAAAGATGTTGAATGGAACAGCTAGTCAGGAATGGACCTGAGAATCTTGCCAGGGCTTGCTTTGGCAGCCAGCGTCCAAACGCTTGCAAACACAGGCATCTACCAGGACAGCAGACACCAGGGGCCTTCCATGTGTCACATCTGAGCTGATAATGTGGACAGAGGTGACAACTAGCCCCAACTTTAAGAAGTCCTGTTTTTTGAGGTTTTACTTTTTGTATTCTAAGCGTGAGCCTGCAAGTCCCAGCGGGTAAAGAGTTGTTGGATAAAAAGACAACCTTAGAAAAATATGCTCCTCTAGGAATGGGCTGGTTGTCAACTCTGATCCGTGGGTGTCTGGCAGACTTAAGCCTGGCAGATTCTCAGAGAACCCTCCCTCGGTCTGCCCTTAGAAACCCTGGCAGCTTCCTTGGCACACGAGCTGGCATCTCTGCCAACCAAGCCTGCCTCATAAAAAGTGATAACTTAGCGAGACATTAAATGTTTGGCTAAGATTGATGGTGTCCAACAGATAAATTAATCTGTTTGCAGTTGCTCGAGAGTGGATGTCTGTCTGTACAACATGGAATGAACAGACCTGTGGGGGAAAAAAGTGATTATTTAGTTTTGCGCGGCACTGCCACGACAAATTTCTTGAAGTTATTTTTTTCAATAGACCACGGGAAGACTGCAAAGCTAAAGAGCGTGTAAAACTCATTTGAAAAGTGGGCATAATGGTGAAACTCCATTCAAAAACTATTTACAAGAAATTCCAAAAGTTTGCAAAGTTGAAAGCACACTGACATCGTGTAACGTTGGCAAATCTTTTACTTGAAACCTGCGTTTAAAAAAAAAAAGCAAAACAAAACAACATGGCAGCTTTAATGTGAGCTTTATGATTGTGGCAAAAAATGTTTGGGTGACTCTCTGGCACTCTGTGACCTCGCGCTGCTGAAATCTTGCCCTGGCACGTGTGTGGGCTCGAGGCTGCTTCAGCTCAAGGTTAAGTGCAGGTAAATTGCCCCACGTGCCAGTCAATGCTGCCCCCTCAGTGCAGGGCTCGGGGGATTCCCAAGAGCCAGAGTTCTGGTCTCTTCGTCTCCCAAATGGTTACCAGGTCTAAAATTCACCTTGGACTTATCCTAGTTATTACTAGTTTTCTATAGCGCGGACTCCACCAGGAGAGTGACAGAGCGCTACACAAAAGAACAACTTACCAGTTGTGTACAGCCAGGCTGGGGGTTCGAAAACACCAAAGCAAATGCAGTGCCATCTTGAGGATTATTGTGTCCCTGTGTTAGGCATACTTTGCAACAACTCTGAATTTTATTAGCTCTTCTGTGATAACTGAAGCTAGTGTAATGCCCGAAAATATTAAATAAACTTTTAGAAACTGAATCCCACAAAAACAGCTGATATGGGTCTCATCCAGGCCTCAAATATCCATAAGATTACACTGGAGAAGCAGAGAGAGGCTAAGATAGAGAAATAGACAGGCATGATATAAAGACAGGGACCACCTACTCTGGAAGGCCCTTTAAAGCTGGGGGCCCTGGGCAATTGCCCAATTTGCCCAGGCCTTTCAATGTCTATGTATATATGGTGCATAACAGAACGACGTGCAATAGTTAGAGACATTTAACATACTTTTGGTATCAGCTATTTGTGGCCTTCACAAGGCAGTGTACGAAACAATGAGCCTGTGGGAATACACTAGAATTAATTTGACATTACAATATACTACTATATAAAACAGAATAAAGTTGCAAATGGAGTTCCATTACCTACGGGCACTTCCATGGAAGCCTTTAGTGTGTTTGTCTTTTTGAATGGAGGAGTTTCACGGATGAGGGATTCTGCACCCCATAGTTGACGCACATGACTTGAACTGTTAATTTCCTGCACTAGAAAGGTTGGGGGAGTCCGAATGAGGCGCCCAGCATGTTTTGCAGGCTAGCTTGTATGTACTTCTTGCCTCAATGCGGAGTTGGCTCAGTTTGATCTATGAACAACTATATTGCACCAATGGCCAGTCTTGCTGCTGTGGCTGGTGCTGCTTAAGTGCTCCTTACGTCCGCAAACGTCACTTCCTTCTGGAAAGGCAAAGACTTCCCAACTTGTGGGAGAAGTTTAAAGCTTTAACCAGTCCCAGAGAAATCACATCACCCAAAAATGTTTTTCGCAAGAATTTTCTGCCAGCATAACTTTTGTGACATTCATACATTTAGCGCCTTCAACATGGACAAAAGTTGTCAACTTTACAAATCTTTACTGGAGGAAATCTGCAAGCCATTTTTTTCAACTCTAGGCCCATTTATTTCCGTGAAAAAGCCAGTCTCAGAAGTGGATATAAGATTTCCCATCAGTGGGCTGTATATCCTTGGTCTTCTATTAGTTACCATAAGCTGCAGTGCAGCGTAGAACTAAAATCAGCCCCTGCATTAGAAGGTACTTCTCCTTCAGAACTGTTTCAATGTTTAAGCCTGGATTGACAGCGCAGATGTTTGCAAGTCCTTTTGTTAACAAGTCTGTAAAACATAGATAGAGTGTACTTTGGAGGCACCCAGAGTACTAGTACCCTCTCAAGTGATGCTGTTTGGTGTATCATTCATCCAAGTGCTTCCCTTGAATTGCAGGATGGACTTTCTCCCATCTTTAAACATATAAAACAGTCCTCACACCATCACATTCAGTTCCATGTCTCCTATATTCTATACAGAAAGCCATTCTGTTTTCAAGGTGGTCACATCACATACAAAGCCAACAAGTCTGGCTTAAATGCACTATTATTTGTCCACACAACATATACAATGTTTGTGCATCCCTGTGGTTGCATGTGTTAGCACATTAAAACATACCAATGTTTTTGCAGATACTTGTTAAACAGAATAATATAGTATAATTTTAAATCCCCACGAACACTGCACAGTGTTCTCTAGAATAGTCTTACACAATTCGCCAGAATAATATATTAAAATATGTTATATACTGCATCAAATTACAAATAAGTTTTTTTTTTCTAAGCACTGTAAATACCAGCTGTTAATATTATTCTAGGCCATGATATTCAACTTGTCTTCCTTGAAAGGATAAAAGGCTGAGTTAGTCTTGATTGTAATCTGTAGATCACAGATCATCTCCAGCAAGTGTTGTCTTTTGTTATACACAAGTGAGATTATGTACAGTTATTTAATGCAGTATGATGCTGCCTTCGTGAGAAATATGAGCATGTAGGGGCGGCTGAAATTCTCGCCACCAGGTATAACTGCTCACTCATAGGTCTGTAGCCACAAAACCCCTCTCATTTTAATGTCAGGGCTGTTCTCCCTGGAAGCCTCTGGCCACTGATTTTAAGGACTGTGTGTAGACAGTGTTAGATGCCCTGGTGAGCGATAACCAAGGACCCCTACAACCCCCAGGCAATGGAAAAGGAGCGTGGGAATCTCTACCATAGAAGGGGGGAGCTGTTGCTTTGGTAAATAAACGGGGGGGGCAGAGGTGACCTTTGCATAGAGTGCGCCCTGCGCAAAACCAAATTTTGGCACCTCCTTAAATCATCTTTAGCTGAAAAAATAAGAGGCGCGCGCAGCGTGTGAATGCACCTTTCTTTGGAGCCACGTCAGAGGAACGCTGCTGCGGCAGCTCCGGCGCCCTCTGCAGGCCTGCGCAGTGGGCCCCGCTCGCACATGCTAAAGGCCGGCCCTGGGCGGGGAAAGAGGCACGCGAACATGCAGCCTGTAAATATTTATTTTCCCACTTGGCACCTACCGCTGGAGACCAAGAGAAGCCGATGCAGACACTTTCGGTTTGGGTTTTCGGATCCCACAGAGGTTGGCACGTGGGTACAGGGGGCATGTGCGGAACCGTTGTGGAAGGGGGCCGTGCTGGCGAGCGCCATAGGTTTCAGCTGGCAATTTTATGTAGTCCGTATAGTATATGTTGTTTTTTTCCCCACTATGTGCCTACAGTGTTATATCCAGAAATATGAATGATTCTAGTTTCAATCCAGTTGTGAATGGTTAACTGGGAGTGCCACCTGGATATACAGCCGGGCCTGCGCGAGGGTGTAGAAAGTACAGCTCCCTCACAGTCTTCCGCGCTCCCATTCTTCGCAGTCCGTGTTTCACTACGGAGTGCGGACCAGGAGTCAGTAGTCACGCCGGAGCCGTGACACGCAGCAGTGTGGACGCCCGGGTGTTGCTGGTCTCTGCCGAGGGTGGAGGCACAACCCCCGCGATGGCCGGGGGGCTCCCTGCGGGCTGGGGGTAGTGCTTACATCAGCTGCCACGTGTGCCAGACCGCGAGGCAGTGTCAGCTACAGACACGCCCCCCACACGTGCTGTGGAAAATTACAGCACGAGCGGCCCGGGGCAGGAGGCAGGCGCGCCCAGGCCCACCCGGCACCCTTCTGCACCTACCCCTATATTCGGGGTGCTCTAGCGGCCTCTCACCGCCGTGCTGTGCCTGTTCACTAGCAGGCACAGTGTGGATGGGGGTGAGGGGCATACTGTACCACACTGCTGCATGAAGCCACGTAAACGGCACTTATTTGACAAAATCATGGAGGGTAAGGGGGCAGAAATTACGATAAACGGACACATCAAAGAACCACCCTGCAAAACAAGCAGCAAGAGAACTGGTAGAAGTTAGCATTGAAGGAGCAGGCAGGCTTGGGGCCCTCAAAGCAACCATGTAGGTTCGGAGGCTAATGAGATTTAATCAACAACGAGCAGGCGCGCAATGGACCCTTTTGAAGCGCCCCTTTAAATGAAACAAGCAGAGTACGGGGTGCAGGGAGTAGAGCAAGCAGGCAGGAAGAATAGGGGCGCTTCAATGAATGCCAACTCAGACAGGCACCACACAAGAAAGCTAAAGGGTGTACATTACACCAGCAAACAGGCTAAGAGCACACACTGCACCAGGGACAGGCAGGGAAGGGGCACTGACCACCAGGCAGACAGGCTAAGAGCACACACTGCAGGGAGGGGGCAGGCAGGGAGGGGGCACTGGCCACCAGGCAGACAGGCTAAGAGCACACACTGCAGGGAGGAGGCACTGGCCACCAGCAAACAGGCTAAGAGCACACACTGCACCAGGGACAGGGAGGGGGGCACTGACCACCAGCAAACAGGCTAAGAGCACACACTGCACCAGGGGCAGGCAGGGAGGGGACACTGACCACCAGGTAGACGGGCTAAGAGCACACCCTGCACCAGGGGCAGGCAGGGAGGGGGCACTGACCACCAGGCAGACAGGCTAAGAGCACACACTGCACCAGGGGCAGGCAAAGGATCACTGAACACCCCCTCTTCCCCGACACACAGCAAAAGGGCACACACCAAAGAGAAGCAGGCAAGCTAATAGGGGTTTACTGAATACTTAGCAGGATGGCTTCTAAGCATTCCAAAAGGAGTGTAATTGGCACGTGGCACTATTAAAATATACACCGCACACACCAGCATCACCACGAGCCGGAGAAACATTCGGGGACAAAACATTAGGGTGCAAAGTCTCTAAGCCTCCACAGGGTGGGGGTGCAGGTGGACAGCTGTCTTCCCTGCTGTGCACCCCACTTCCTAGTGCACGAATATATTACTGCAAACTTATGGCTAAATATGTGAAAGTCCAGTACAGAGTGCAATGTAACGCGAACTGGGCTGGGATGACGTCAGTATAATACACAAAACACAAACACACTTACAGCGTATTCAGAACGGGTTAACTTCTGAGTGGCACATAACCTGTAATCGGGCTCTGTGTACAAAATAACCCTGGCTGGCAGGAAGGGAGGAGCAAGCAGCTGCCCCAACGGTACAGACAATATTGTTTAACGTGTATATTTATGCAGATCTCGTTTTTGGCAGAAGGGGCAGCCCGGAGAGTCTGCCTACTCAGCATGTGCGCTTGTGATGACGAGTAAAAGGCATCTGGACTTCAGGTGCCATTTTCAAGAAACGCACACCTTCAGGCTTGGCCTAGATATGTGCCACTTTTAAAAGCAAGTGCCAAGCTCTCCGGGGCAGCCCCTCAGTGTTACGTAATGTTGCACAGCTCCAGTCCCTTGCTTTATGTAATACACTACATATTATCAGTCATAACTAAGGCTCCCATTTCCCCGTTTTTACTGATTTTTACAGACAGAAAACTTGTTAAATATAGAAAATGGATTTTGGGGGATTATACTACTGTCATTCATGAATGATGGGCCAATAACTGCGCACACTGAGAAAAGGGGAGATGAAAAATAAAAATATTTACTAATGAAGCTTAAATAACTGTAGCAGTGAGGCTGTTTCAGCTGTTCTACAATACACATGTTTTCCAATGACTGAATTGTACTGTAAACGCTAAAACCCATTGGACATTCAAACGTGGGTAAAGATTTGACATAAATAAATGTGGGAATATTCCCATTACACACTCATTTGTTTTACACTAAGCACAAAGTAAATATGGATAAATGCAGATAAAATGAACAAAAGTAAATATGGATAAAAACAGATGGAAAAGTGAAAAACAGATAAATATAATAAAACCAGAAGCCCTAATCATAACCCGTTGTGTGTAATAGTTAAATTCTGCGTAATAACATATGTCACTATTACCCAATAGGAGTTTTACTTTTGGAGACCTCGAGCGAAGCATTCAAACGTTCTACCTACAGGTCTCAGCAGTGAGCGCATTAAGCTACTAAACTACCCATCCAGCGGTTCCATTGGGTAGCCCTGGCAGGCTCCAGTACAAGCACAATACATTTAATAGGACAACAACAGCACTTTACATTAGTGCTTGCACTTATTGACAAAAATACAATGCATTTATAAATGCAATACTGGCTTCTCGGGGCCTGCTCGTCTCAGCAGTGCAGTGCTTAAGTGCCTTTTCATGACCACTTTGCATAGTTCCACACGCACGCACTGCCTTTCGACGGAGAGCACCAGCACTTTACAGCAGTTCCTGCATAATGCAGCGAACCTCCCTGCATTTAGATTCCTACCCTTCGCAGCTGATCTGCAGTCCCTTCGTTAGGCTATTACCAGGACTTCTCAGGAGCATTAGTACTGGGACTTCTTAGTAGCACAGTACCAACTATAGAACAGTACCTGCCCTTCTCAGCAGACTTCATTAACGTTAGAAGAACCAAATTAAGACTGGTCAGCAGAGCCTTGCCTGGACATTACCAGGACTTCTCAGGTGCAACAGTACTGGCGCTTCTCAGTCCTATAGTACTTACTATAGAACAGTACCAACACGTCTCAGCAGACCACCATTAACTTCAAAAGGACCACATCAGCATTGTTCAGCAGAACTGAGCTCCCTTTGTTAAGACACCATCAGGACCTCTTATGTGCAATAGTTCTGGCAGCTCTCAGTCTTATAGTACTTATTATAGAAGAGCAGCAACACATCTCAGCAGTACCTCCATGTCTCAGCAGAAAGCCATTACTTTAAAGGAGCCATATCGCCACTGCTCAGTGGAACTGCAGTCCCTTAGTTAAGACATTACCAGGACCTCTTATGTGCAACAGTACAGACACTCCTCAGTCTTAGTAGTCTTACTATAGGGCCTACACGTCTCAGCAGTACCTACTCTTCTCAGCAAAACGGCATTACCTTTAAAAGAACCACAGCAGCACTGTTCAGCAGAACTGCAGTACCTTTGTTAGGCCATAAACAGGACTTCTCACGTGCAGAAGTATTAGGGCTTTTTCAGTCCTATAGTATATATTATAGAACAGTACCTGCACATCTCAGCAGCACCTACACTTCTTAGCAGACCATCATTACCTTAAAAAGAACCACAGCAGCACTGTTCAGGAGAACTGCGGCCCCTTTGTTAGGCCATAACCAGGACTTCTCACGTGCAAACGTACTAGTGCTTTTCAGTCCTATAGTACATATTATAGAACAGTACTTGCATGTCTCAGCTGTACCTACACTTCTTAGCAGATCATCATTACCTTAAAAAGGACCACAGCAGCACTGTTCAGGAGAACTGCACTCCATTTGTTAGGCCATGACCAGGACTTCTCACGTGCAGAAGTATTAGGGCTTTTCAGTCCTATAGTATATATTATAGAACAGTACTTGCATATCTCAGCTGTACCTACACTTCTTAGCAGTCCATCATTACCTTAAAAAGAACCATAGCAGCACTGTTCAGGAGAACTGCAGTCCATGTGTTAGGAATTTACCAGTAGTTCTTATATGCAACAGGACTGGAACTTCTCAGTCTTCTAGTACTTACTACAGAACAGTAGCTACACGTCCCAGCAGCACCTACACTTCTCAGCAGACCCCACTACCTTTAAAAGAACCATATCAGCACTGTTCAGCAAATCTGCAGTCCCTTTCTTAGGTCATTACCAGGAACTCTTAAGTGCAAGAGACTGGCGCTTCTCTGGTCTGTAGCACTTACTGTACAACAGTACATGCACTTCCAAGCAGTATCTGCACTTTTCAGCAGGTCTCCATTAACCTTAACATAGCCAAATTATCAGTGCTTAGCAGAACTACAGTCTCCGTGTTAGGACATAAAGCAGACATATCAAGTGCAACAGTACTGGCACTTCTCAGAGGAATATTTATTATACTAAAGTACCTTCACTTCTCAGCAGAACTCCTTTAACCTTAAATTAACCGAATCAGCACTTTTCAGCAGACTTGCAGTTAATTTGTTGAAATATTACGGGGACGTCTCATTTGGACAGCTGCAGCTCCCAAGCACTAGTAGTATTGGTGGTTCTTAGAAGCACAGCACTTGCTGTCAAACCGTGCATGCACTTCTTAGCAGATCTCCAGTACTTTAACAAATCCAGATCAGCGCCGTTCAGCAGAACTGCGCCCCCTTGTTAGGAAATTACCAGGAGTTCTCAGGAGCAAGAGTACTGGCACTTCTCTCAATGACAGCAGTTACTATAGAAGAGTACCCGCACTTTTCAGCAGTACCTACACTTCTCAGCAGATATCTACTGCCTCTATCAAAAACAGCACTGTTCAGCAGACTTGCAGTTAATTTGTTGAAATATTACGGGGACGTCTCACTTGGACAGCTGCAGTTGCCAAGCACTAGTATTGGTGGTTCTTAGAAGCACAGCACTTGCTGTCAAACCGTGCATGCACTTCTTAGCAGATCTCCAGTAACTTTAACAGATCCAAATCAGCACTGTTCAGCAGTACCAGTACTTCTCAGAGCGCTTTTGTTACCGGACATCTCAGGGACAGCACTGGCGCTTCTCAGAACTGCAGCACCGTCACTTTTCAGCAGTACCTACACTTCTCAGCAGATATCTACTGCCTCTATCAAAAACAGCACTGTTCAGCAGAACTGCACCCCCACCCCTTGTTAGGACATTACCCGGAGTTCTCAGGAACACTACAGGCACTTCTCACAACTATAGCACTTACGACAGAACAGCACCTGCACTTTTCAGCAGTACCTACACTTCTCAGCAGTGCATACACTTCTAAGCAGTACACACACTTCGCAGCAGACTTTCATTACCCGGACTTCTCAGGACCAGTACCGTCACTTCTCACAAGTATAGCACTTACGACAGAACAGCACCTGCACTTTTCAGAAATACCTACACATCTGAGCAGTGCATACACTTCTAAGCAGTACACACACTTCTCAGCAGACTTTCCTTACCCAGACTTCTCGGGAACACTACAGGCAATTCTCACAAGTATAGCACTTACGAAAGAACAGCACCTGCACTTTTCAGCAGTACCTACACTTCTAAGCAGTACACACACTTCGCAGCAGACTTTAATTACCCGGACTTCTCAGGACCAGTACCAGCACTTCTCACAAGTATAGCACTTACGACAGAACAGCACCTGCACTTTTCAGAAATACCTACACATCTCAGCAGTGCATACACTTCTAAGCAGTACACACACTTCTCAGCAGACTTTCATTACCCAGACTTCTCGGGAACACTACAGGCACTTCTCACAAGTATAGCACTTACGACAGAACAGCACCTGCACTTTTCAGCAGTACCTACACTTCTAAGCAGTACACACACTTCGCAGCAGACTTTAATTACCCGGACTTCTCAGGACCAGTACCGGCACTTCTCACAAGTATAGCACTTACGACAGAACAGCACCTGCACTTTTCAGAAATACCTACACTTCTCAGCAGTGTATACACTTGTCAGCAGTACATACACTTCGCAGCAAACTTTCATTACCAGGACTTCTCAAGAACAGTACTCTCTTCTCATAACCACGGTACCTTCTACAGAACAGTGCCTGCACTTCTCAGCAATACCTGCACTTCTCAGCAGTCCATACACTTGTCAGCAGTACAGACACTTCTCAGCAGACTTTCATTACCCGGACTTCTCAGAAACAGTACTGACTCTTCTCGGAACCACGGTACCTTGTACAGAACAGTGCCTGCACTTGTCGGCAGTGAGCAGGCACTGCGCGAACACCTGCACTTCTGTCATTCTCCGTGACTGCTTGAACTGTCAGACATGCGTCTTCCTGGTTCATTTTTAGCCTCAGACCTGACGTTCGGTTCTACCCAAGCCCCGTAAACACAGCGACAACAACATTACCGGCGCATAGAGTAAGAAAGGGGCAGAACGCAGGAGCCTCCCCCTCCCAGGCTTCACACTAAATCCACATGCCCCTTGGCTAGTCCCCGGTCACCCATTTAAAGATAACATAAATTGTTCTCTTGGGCAGGCAACACGTTTAGAAGACAGACGAACACATAGACTGTGCACGAGTCAATCCAGTTGAAAGCGTAACCTTTACAAGCGAGTTCAATAAGGGATCAATACCCATAATAAAACATGGGTTAGTTAGCATATGCACCAACGTCACAACGTGGCGTCTATAGTATTCTAAATGCGAAATATCCCGCCGAAATGGTGAAAGCAACATGTTTGAAGTCAGATCCCACATATGATCTTTGTAAATCCGTGCCCAACTGAGCTCAGGAATGACTGCAAGTGACAACATTTTAAACAGTGGAAGGTGGAATTACATTTAAACTGTTTGCACGCCGTAAATAAAACGTACTCCCTTTTTCCAAGTTATCCATTTACTGTCAGTTATTTCTTTCCTGTCTTGCACCTTTTAAGCCAGGTGAGCGTGAATGTGTGCAGGTAAGAGCTACGAAGATAACCTTCTGCTGACCGTTGACACTGGTAGACCTTAGTGGATGGGAGCAGCGATGGTGGGGGGGGGCTCCCTGAGGCCAAATTAGAGAAATGCCTTACACTTTCCGAAATGCAAGCAGAGGTGGTGGGACTCCACAGAGTGACACTGGGAACACTTCTAATACACCCCCAGCCCCGGCTGCCTGTGGCTGTTTCCCTTCTGCCGATACTGGTGGAACTCTGTCCCACCGGGATGCACCCCACTTTAATCTACCAGCATCAGCACTGGTGCCCAGTGCAACAGTCTTTTTTGGCGACCCCCCAAAACCTCCTCCTGGGATTCACTCAGTATCTCCTGCAAAAGTGACTCATCTCTCCATAGCCCCTCTCTCGCATACATTTCATTTGTTTGAAAGCCCTGGTAAAGGCTTACTTTACTAATCCACTCAGCTATCCCCATAAAATACAGACCTGTTCTTTTCAGAAGGCGTATTAACCCTCTGCGCTACTTTGTTGTGAGTCAGAACTGCCACTGGACAAAATTCAGATCTCTCTCTCTCTAGCAGGAACATTAAGCACAAGAGTTATCTTGGCACTGTTATTGCTACCTGAAAGCTGGACACAGGGAAGTCTCTGCATCAGGTGTTTTTAAATCGTACTTAGTGCTAAACACAGCCCCTCAGCTCCCCCCAACAGTGCCCACCACCAGGTCAGCGCCCGGTGCGGTCGCACCAGGCGCACTGCACTAAAAGGTGATACCTGCAGTCCTGTACCGTGAATGAAAACTGAATCAGTCAGACCCCACATGGGACGACCCTAAACCTCTCCGTACAAGTTTACATCAGCCGCGAACTTTTGGGTCCAGGCACGCGCTGTCAAAGTGCACAGACACGCGGCAGACAGAACGTGCAAGAGTGGGCACGGGTGCCCGTCTCACCATGCTGCTCCGGCGCTCCTCTCCCGGGCTCTGCTGTGGCACTGTCAACTGAGGCTCCTCCGGTCCTTAAAGGGAAAGTTGCATCAGCCTTTCCGGGCGCGGAGGGATGTGCCCTGGTTGCTACCAGCGGCTCCGGCTCCTCCTCTCACGCTCAGGGGCGAGCGCTGTTTAAATGAAACTTTCTTCGTCTGAGGGCAGCGCTGCATGCCGCAGCGCAGGCCACGCCCCTGGGTGACAGGCCACGCCCCCCGCGCGATGATTGACAGGCTGTCTGATCCGAGGGACAAGCAAAGCGAGGGAGCGACAGCGATGCTAAGTCCCGTGGGGTCGCACCGACCCCACTGCTCTCGGCTCCGGCAGTGGCGCGGCTGAGGCTGCAATTGTTTGCAGAAAATGTGTTTTTTTCTCTACGTCTTCCCTAAAGTAGTATTTAGACTAAACGCACCACAGATAAAAGTGAGCGCCTAGAAGTGAACGTATGTGTACTTGCTGCAGGCGTTTTGCTTCTGAGGGGATCCGCGCTTTAGTTTCCCAGGCGCA
Source organism: Pleurodeles waltl (assembly GCF_031143425.1). NCBI lineage: Eukaryota > Metazoa > Chordata > Amphibia > Caudata > Salamandridae > Pleurodeles > Pleurodeles waltl. Next base: position 960,982,064 of record NC_090443.1, read on the forward strand.
TGTGTGGGTGTTTCATCCAGCCCATATTTATTCTGTGCTTTCTGGCATTTTTAGGATGATCGATATAGATCATCCTACAAATGCGATGCAATGGTCACAGCGTTTAGGTAGCAGAGTGAGGTATGAACCGCTATATAGAAACAACTTATCGGCTACATGTGTGCAAACAAAAACATGCATGTCTGAGACTGTCACGCAGGGACCCTGAAAACCTTAGAGCGCTTTCTCTTAATAAAGGACTGTTTCCATGCTGCCTGGTGTGCAGCAGAATATTATCACTAACCCTCGCCCCTTACCACACCTCGTGCCCACGTTGAGCTGCAGTAGTAACGATGGCTGATGTTAAATTAGCCAAGTAGATCCCTTTTCACGCAGGAATCCTCCAGCCAGATGTCGGCTTTTCACGAACAGCCCTTTGCATTCTGGGAGTTTTCAACCCATAATTACAAGCTGAACTACAGGTCCCAGAATGACACCGGCTCTTAGCTAAAAAGCACAGCCTGGCTGAAAGTGTTACACCTGGAAGATGTCATTGGCAGCTATTTCGAGTATTACAGAATGGCACGAGATGGTTCCCTACTCCGTCCCTCTTTCTTAAGAAAGCCATCCTGCTAAATTTATTTCAGAAAATAAATTGGACTATGGCTGATGGGATGGTCTTTCTCCAGCCTTTCTTCCTCCCCCCACATTCCCTTCCTCCAATCACAGAGCCAGAGGTCTCCCACCCTCCATTCAGCCAGGTATCAAGTGGCCCCGGGTTATCATCACAGATCAAAGTGTGTTGTAAGTAATTGATACTGACTTCCAGTGTCTATCACACTGTGAACTTGTTCCAAAGCTTTTCACAACCAATCTAATAGTTCTGGAAGGTATTCTCAGCAGTTAAAGAACACCTCTCTTTCATTTACGAGTGGACTTTGTGTCACCTTCAACCCTATTTATGTTAATTCACCAAATTTGCAATGTTAGAGAAGTAAAACGATGCACCCTTTGACCCCCCCAATGATATCAGAGATTACTACTTGCCCCACCCTTGCCCCTCAACATCCACCCCTTTCCTGCCACTGGACTGGCAAGAGGACAACCACAGGAAGTTACGAGTTGGTCGTAGTTTATCGCTTCCGGTAACTAATTACGTCAATTTTAGGGTTAAACTTGTATAAAGTGCTTCGACTGAAGTGCTTCCAATGCGGTGTCCTAGCCAAAGTACGGACAACCTTACATGCTTGAGAGTCAAGAAAAGCAAATCCAAATCCCTTCTATTGACACACATAGGCACACCCAGGAAGAAGCCGCGCTCAGGTGTTCCCTAATCTTCCTTAATATTGAGAGGGGATAGTCTCTCTTCCTCCCAATTTGGGGTTACAAATGTTGAGAGTCACACAATTGATGAAGGCTTCATCAGGTCTACTGGATTGTGTTGAGCAATGATTTAGCGCCTAGTGTGTTTAGATCAGATATAGTGCCCAGCAACCACGTACGTGACAGCTGTAGAGTGATTGCACATCAAGCAAGCCCAAGAAATTATCAAAGGCCGCACTACCTATGTCGAATAAAGGCAAAGAACTCAACATTCAGTACTATTAACTTCAGGGAGAAGGACTGACATCTTAGACTGTCCTTGAAGGCAGTGCTGGATTTCTAAATAGACAATGTAGGCATGGCCTATGGGCCCCACTCCTTTTAGGGGCCCCATGATAACAGTTTAAAATAATATTGATTTGATCTTGAAAGAAAATTACAATCAAGCTTTCTTAAATTGTTTCCAAACATTAGAAGAAATAAATCAACTCAAAGAAACTAAAATTTTCCATTAAAGACTCTATAGAGAAAATACTGTATTAACGTAATGTACCCATTAACAACTTAAAGTAAATAAGCCATACACATCAGATTCACATAACCGTTTGTCTCTTAAAAGCTCATCTCCTGTCAATTTGTAAAAAAAAAAAATTGGTGCAAACTACGTACCTGTAATGTTTAGTTTTGTGTAATAAAATTGGTTCATTAAAATTGTTGGTTGGTAAAATTAAAAATGTGTTAGGAGATAATTTGCGAGGGGGGCCCGAAATTTCGACTGCCTAGGGGCCTCCTCAGGGTTTAACTACATGTATTATCCAAAGATGGAGTCTGTTAACCCAAGACTGAGGGAAGTGGCCAACCTCACCTAATACTGATAATACTTAGTTTGACTGGTGAAAAGGTGAGATCTCAGAGTGTGATTGAAAGGCGTAGTTTGTGAAAAAAGCACTACACAGAATGTGGGTGTGTGTAAATGATGAGGTAGTCAGTCACCATGACTAATCTGGTTTAACTTCACATATATTGAGCACCAGGTAGAGGCGCAGTTTAAATGCTTTTCTGTAGATAGTGGGTTAAAGATAGCTTGGTCAGTTAAATTTGTATTTTCTTTCACCTAATAATCACTGGATATTGTGATATGGTATTAGTAAACTAATCATAAACATTCACAAAAACACATATTTTCAGGCCTTTTGTGTTGTGTAATCTGTGTAATTTTGGGAATTTTGTGTTAAATTTCTTAAATTACGCCCTTACGCTGCAGGAAGATGCAAATGACCAGACATGAGGTGCTGTTATTTACTGTATTTGTGTTTTTGGTGCTATGTTTTCAGCGTGTATGTCCACATACCCAAAATAGACACAAGTATGCACCTCACATTGAAATGTAACTTTAATTGCCAAATTTCATTTTTGCGTGATTACTCATAATTTCACATATTTTCCTAAAAATTCCATAATTACACAAAAGCAAGTTACACAAATTTTGCACATCCCTAAATCAGAAGATGAGATGGGCGGCCCTTCTGAAATGGCAGAGGAGTGTTACCCCACAGCTGAAAGGCAGCAGAAAAATAAAATGATAAAACTACTTCTTATCATTTTATTTTTCACTTACTCAGCCAGTCTGCAGAGTCTAGGGTGGGGTGGGGCCATCCTCTGCATTGCAGCATCAGCAGCAGCCAGGGAGGAGCAGTGGTTGGTGCACTGTAAGTGCGCATGTTAGTTTGGCTGCCCATCTTGAGACAGCCAAACTGACATGCGCACTTAGATCTCTCCACCTGAGTTGTGTTGCACAGCTGAGTGGAGAACTAGTGCAAGCTTCCAGGTCCTAATTGAGCGGCATTTCATCCGGCTCAGACCAATCCTGGTACTTCTCTCATGCCGGATAACAGCAGGAGAGCAGCGTCTGGATTGGGTGGGGAGAGGAGCAGAGAAGCACTGAGGCGTCTGGAGCAGAGGAGCACCGAGGCAGCATCCGGCAGCAGCAGGTAAGTAATTTAATTTTTTTTAATTCCCCCCCTCGCTAGCTGCCACTTTGTGTAGGTGTATTGTAACAAAAGCGCAGAAAGACAAAATTATCAGTGGGAGAATGAACAGCTGAAGTAAATTACTTATCAGGTTATTAACCTCACTGCTTCTGTAGCACATCCAGGTTCATGTAGCACTTCCAGGACAGGAGAGGCAGAGGCACCACAAGCAGTTTACATAGGCTATCAACATTTGCATTTGTTGTAAGATTCCTTTGGTTGGTGTTGGTTTGCTTCTGTATTTGAGTCCCTGCATTTTATTGCATTGTCCCTTTTGTGCTTTACCTTTAGGAGATAGTGGTCTGATGCTTTGTACTTTCTTCTACTTTGCAGCTCAGACAATAAGATGAGGTTTGGTTCCCAGCTTATGTCCAAGAACGTTGAATCCAGGCATTTGTGAAGACTCATCGCAGCATTGACATAGGAGCCTATGGTAAGCCTGGCTCATGTTAACCTGATCCATTTAGCACTCCTTGCTAGACCTCTGTTACAATCTGACTATCCCTTTTCAACGCATGGTTATCCCGACTGTTATCCTGCTTGGTGTCCATCGGTCGCCATCTTCTCAATCTGTGAGGAATGACATGTCCAGTGGCTGCAATACGAACACCCAAGCACCGCTGCCCCACTTCCTTTTCCTTCTAATCAGGTTAGGGTTGTGGTTCAAAACGTAAACAAATCCAATAATTTGCCAGTTATGGGGAGCTATGCAAAATAAAACTCGCTTCTCAGTTGCTCACAGCTTCACAAAAGATTTCATCGGTAACATCCATCAGAAATGTAATTATTGAAGACATCATTGGTATCATCACATCACCACTGACATCAGTGAATACACCATTGGTAACATGGACCACGTCACCATTGATGACATCACCGAAGAAACACATGAAACCTCTTTGTCACATTCACTCATTGGTAGTGTTAATATGGCTTTGTCTCCAAAAGACTATTTTACAAAAGCCTCTGCCGTCAGTTACACAGAACAATGGCATCTTAGTAACATTAAAAAAACATTTGACATTGTAGCATTACTTAAACTCTGCAGAAAATAACTTAACTTTCTGATACAAATGTAGCAGGAGTTGTAATTTTCACAAAACAAACACAGCCAGAGTAGACTAAAGGAGTACAATCCCAGATCATCAAGAAGTTTAGGACATGCACAAATACCAATGGCAACAAGCACTGAAAAAAACAGTAAATCTAGCCTAGGCTGCTGGTGTAAGAGCTATTTTTTTATGTCTGGCCTATCAGGTTGCACAGCTATCTCCTTCCAAAAGTCCCATTGTGGGTTTACCAAGAGTCTGCAGGGCCTTACACCCCACCCATGGCTTACACTTCATTGGCTTCATTGTCACTCTCGATTGTTTGCTTCTTATTTGATGGTTTTCCTTGTCCATCTTGTGTTTGTCCACCCCTGGAGAAATATCTTTTTTTACCATCTCTCTGATTGGTTGGCATCTATCTTTCACTGTGCTCTTTTAGAGAACTACTTCTTCTTGTTGACTTAGCACCGAGTGACAGTGCCTGCGTTTTACATCTCTCTCACTTATTCTTCTGTCCTCCTCATCAGTGGCATGTCAAGAAGTGATTCTTTTATGATGGGGATGGTGCCGCCTACAAATGGTTATTGAGTTATTGAAAAGAATAAGTGTGTGTGCGGATATATACGAATATATATAAATATATTAATACACAAAATATGAATAAACTGTGACATGGCCCTGCGCTCTCACCCAAAAAAAAGCGTTTATCCTATTGACAAACATTTAGTGCATTCCAAAAAGGGGTTTGAGGGGAGAAAAGCCTAACAGATTAACAAAACCCATAGAGCAAAATCCACCACAAGAGAAATGTATCTGATGAAATATTTCTGTATTATTCTATTAAAACAAATGAGCATACATACAACACGTCATGATACATCAAGTCATAGAAATTATTTCAAATTAGACAGCCCTATTTCCTCCAAAATACACACAATATTCCAAGTTATCCATCGGTGACATCCATTCCAATCCAAAGCTGATCACGTCTGTACCGATAGTTTTTTATTGACTTCCCATTACAGTCACCATCTCAGCATTGTAATGATCCGCATTCTTAGCACTGAAGTACCCAACACGTGCTTAGCGGAATATCCACTCTTCAGAGCAAACCCAAATACAAAATCAAAATACCAAAAACATCTTCTATGTTCTCTCACTTCTGATGAAACGAACATCAATCAGCATTCGATATAATATATCTCAAAAGGAGTATCATTCATTCCAAAGCCAAGTATAAGATTCAATATTTATACTTCAGTGCCAAGTGGCTACTTCAGTGCTAAGAACGCAGATCATTACAATGCCTAGATGGCGACTGTAATGGAAAGTCAAAGGAAACTATCTGTACAGACGTGATCAACTTTCGATTGGAATGGATGTCACTGATGGATAAATTAGAATATTGTGTGTATTTTGGGGGAAATAGAGTTGTATAATTTGAAATAATTTCCATGACTTAATGTATCATGAAGTGTTATATTTATGCACTTTTCTATTAATAGAATAATACAGAAATATTTCATCAGATATTTTTCTCTTGTGGTGGATTTTGTTTTATGGATTTTGTTCATCTATTAAGGTTTTCTCCCTGTAACCCCCTTTTTGGAATATATAAATACACACAAACGCGCGCGCGCGCGCGCACACACACACACACACACACACATATTCTCACTGAAAAAATCAAAGGCTATAGGGATATTATAGTTAGGTTCTGGATTTACAAGCACAAAACCATAGAGATTCAGCTGCTAGATTTATTTTAAGTAACTAACTATAACTTGTACCCTAAAATAACAATAACCCGCGTCCTCACCATGCACACTTTTCTCATCAATAATCTTATTGCAAATGTTGCGGTGTTAATATTAATGATGCCATAGAAGATATCATCATGATGTAATCTGTTGGGTAATTAGCTGTGCATAGTGAGGGTGTGAGTCATAATTACCTTAGGGCATGAGTTATAGTTACTTGAAATAACTCTAACTGCTGAATTTCGATGGTTTTGTGAGTGGAAATTCAGAACCTAACAATAAGGTCCCTGTAACCTTTGATTTTCTTCAGAGAATTTCAAAGGTTTTTTAAATTCTAATTCCTAGCGATAATCTCCCTATAACCTTTGTTTGTTTTCAGTGAATTTCTATTTTTTTTAATGCAGCAGTGGTTGGCCACAGGTCCTGTCGTCCAGGCCCTGCAGCCAAACCCCCACATGCATCTAACCGTGCAATGCAGGACCTTCAGCAGTGCACTGCAGGGTTTGAGGTATATTTTCTGTGAAATGTGCATTAGGTACCAGAATGCGTCTTGCACTGCTTATTTATCCAAGAAGAGGACATAGTTTTGCCTTAAATGTCTACCCAACTAGAGTACTTTCTACTGGCTAACTAGTAAGTGCTATCTCCTTGAGTAAATGTATAGTATATATTCCACACTACAGCTGTGTAAACAGCACTAAGGTAATGTCTCCAGTAGTTTTGGCAATGTGATTGTTCCTCAAGCATCTTAATATTGGTAACATGAAACCTGGTGTGGAGAAGATAAGGCTACAACCAGTTGAATCTCCACCAAACAACTATACTTCCTTGTAACTAAATGTAGTAAGTGCTTCTTTGTTTGGTGGAGATGTGCTGATAGTCCTCTGCTTCCAGAACGCATCTCTAAAATCACCGGAAAACGTGCTCTGGGGCTTTCTAGTAAGCTGCCATCATCTGAGTAAAAGGCGGAAAGAAGTTGCATACCACTAATGTCTATGTGGCGGAGCAAAGGTCCAGACGCAAATGATCCCACATGCAGGAAGCAGCTACAAATGTTGTTCCCTGCGTGCAGGAGCAAACCTTTCATCTGTTTTTCTGTGTGCCCCCCTCCTTGGGATAATTGTGGCCCTGGGGACCCCATCCACCATGTCCTGGACAATATTTGAACTGGGAGGGGGTCCACGAGGCCTCCTCCCTGGGCTGATTTTGGCCCTGGGGACCCATACCCCAGGACCTAGCCACTTGTTGCTGGGTGCACTGGCCTTACCCACGGCACCCAGTATCCACTGTTGACAACGTGAGCGTCTCAATACCCCCGCAGCCCCTTCCAGCTCCCTGCCTCCTGCAAAAAAATGATGCTCCCTGCATGCAGCAGCAATTATTTTATCTGTTTCCCTGCCCACTTAACAGCGGGCAGGAAAACAGTTGGAAAGTCCGCTCCCAGCAAGCGGGAGCAGTTTTCCTTCTCCCATCCACTGGGAGGGTACTTACTATTTGTTTTTGCTAGGAGGGAGCCGTCAAAGCTCCCACCAAGCAATAGCAAACAACTTGCTGGTCCCAGGGCCAATAACGGCTTTGAGGGGGCCACATGGCACCCCTCCTTTGTTATTGTATGACTTTACCCCGGGGAGGTGGTTGTTCCCGGGGTCAAAAATGGCCTTAGGAGTGTGTCCTCCCACCTCAATTTTATTTGGCCTGCCCTGGGGAGGTGGCAGTCCCTGGGGCTGAGATTGGCTAGTGGGGGCTGTGTGTGCCCCCCTCCCCAAAATAAATAGTAGTTTTTGCCCCCAGGACCTGGCCCACCTGGGTATGACTTTTAAACAAGCACAGGAGACTGTGTTTGGGTTTCGGAGTGCTTCTGGTGCAGATGGTGCTTGTAGTGCATGCGTTGGCGATGAAGATTGACACTCTCATTTTTTGCAGATTCCCTTTCTCATCTTCTGCCTTGCACTCTCTTCGTTAAAAGTTTTTAGCTGGTCTTAGTGCATCCTTGACAAGAATTTAATTTCACACCATTATACAAGGCATGAGTCTATCTGTCATCCATCTGAGGGAGTTCCTTAAGTGAGTCTTAAGGGAGCCTACAATCTCAGGTAGAGTAGCCCCCAAGGCATGGATATCATGCTGTACATCACTTTGTTACTGGAAAAAAGTGATTCTGCGAGTAGCCATAATTAGCCCTTTTCAAAAGCCCCTTCATATGTGCCATCTCAAAGAGCCAGCAGGTTGACCATCACGGAGAGGGGTGGCACCTGGGAGAATATGGCTAGGAGATTCATGAATCGGGGGTACATGCTTCTCACCAGAGTCGTGCTCTTTCTCAGTTGATTGACAGAAGGCCAGTGATGCATCTTCATGGAAGGAGTGAACACTAGATTGCACAAAGAGATCTCAGATGTGAGAGCTGTGGGGTGGTGTGTGCTGCGTAGGCGGATGCAGCATTTGTGGTTGCTTGGCTGATGGTTAAGGACCATCCGCAAATCTGTGGACCATGTCTAACTACAGGCCAATCTTCCTTACGCTCTATCCAGCCAAAGTCCTGGAAGAATTGGTCAACTCATGCCTCACCCTCTACCTCAAGACCAACATCCACATCAAACCTTTTCAATCAGACTTCAAAGTCAACCACAGCAGTGAGACAGCCCTCTCCACCACTATGGTCGACACTTGATTAATCACTTACACAGAAGATAGAGCAGTCCCCACCCTACTGGACTTCTCAGCAGCCTCCAATGTCGTTTACCACCGGATCCTCATCCATTCACTCCAAAAGGCTGGTATTTGAGGCCCTGACCCTCAACAGATCCACTTCTTCCTAACCGGATGCTCCCAAATGGTCAGCCGGGCCCCCTTCCAATCAGAAGCCACCAAATGATCTGCAGCCTCACAAAGGGCTCCGCCTGATCCCCGCCCTGTTCAACCTCTACATAACCCCTCTCGTCATCATTATCCGATCCCACTGCTTCAGAATCATTTCCTACACAGATGACACACACAAACAATCCTCTCTTTCACAGAAGACACACCTACCACACAATCTGACTTTGTCTCATGCATGTCTGACATAGCAGACTGGATGATCAGGAACTGTGTCAAACTCAATGGTGACAAGACCGAAGTGGTACTGTTATGCAAACACACCTCTCTGTGGTCTCCAGCTTTTTGGCATGCCAAACTAAGACCTGCACCTGTCCCCACCAATGCCACCAGGACCCTGGACATCTTAATCAACAGTGAGATCTCTATGACCAGCCAAGTCCACATGGTAGAGGCAATGTGCTTTGACTCCTTCAAGCTACTCATGAAAATATTCATTTGATCCCACTGGACTCCCAGAGAACGGTGACATTATCAGCACATTAGACTACGGCAATGAACTCTTTGATGACATATTTAACATGCTCATTAACACACTCCAAGTTGCACAAAATGCAGGTGCCAGGCTCATACTCAACCTGCCTCCACAAGCACACCTGACGCCAAGCACCTGACAGACCTCCACCGGCTTCCTATCTAGAAATGCACTACCTTCAGAATCCTCACACACAAGGCACTGCGTAACCCAGACCCTGCTAACCTTAACAACTGCTTCCACTTCCACATCCCATCCAGACACCTCAGATCGTCAGGTTTCTCTTTATCCACACCCTCCACATCTGGTACTCCAAAGCAGGAGAAAGCGCCTTCTTGTACATTGCACTCAAGCCCTGGAATAAGCTCTGTCTCCCCATCAGAGCAGCCAGCTCACTCCTAGCTTTTCAACTGGATTTTTTCCAGACACCTTAGTTTGTACCTACTAGAGCACTCAGATTCCCTCCCGAATTATTAGCACGCCATACAAATCTGAATAGCATAGCATAACATAACAGAAAGGAATTTGGAGGAATATTGCTTCCCAGCTGTGAAGAGGACTTCTTCAGGTTTTATGTGTAGGGGGCAACAATGCCCTCCTTTTCCTCCAACTTCTCCTCCTCCTGGACCAGCTTCTGATCTTCCTCCTCCTCTTCTTGTTGCGCTGACCACAAGTATTTTTGCTTAAGCAGGATAGGATTCTCTCCTCTGATTGTCTGCCACTTTTCACATGTAGATGGTTTAGCATTATTGCCCGGCTCAAAGTCCCCAGTACCTAAAAGAAGAAGTTCTCAACAGATGAAGAACATCACATCCAGTTTTATTTTTAAATTCTCAGCACACTACTTTGATAAAAAATTGTTTTGCAAATAAAGAACAAAGCTAGTTCCATGTGAGACTAACACAATGTATGTTATTAAGGATAGATCCATGGATGAGCTCAGAATGTATCAACAATGTAAACTTGGCAGCTCCAGCCACTGAGAGGATTGTTTTGGAGATCCCCCATGAGGCATGCTGGTGAATCCCAAAGTATGTCCGGAACAAGCAGCTAAAAAGATAAGATGTAGGTTCAGTTGATAATGTCAGTTTATCGAAATCATCATGGCCACACATGCAGATACATTAGAAGGACATGCATCATCATACCCACAACCATGAATGGAATTAGTAAACATTAATATACTAACAAAAAAGAAAAGAAGAGTTAGTAAAAGTACAACTGTATGTATGACATTTTGAAGTTATGATTAAGGGTGGGCGGAACTTGTGGAATTTGACTTAAGGGATTTTACAGAGTTACATAAAAACTCTGCGAGATTCTGCGGAGTTCTGCCAATGGAGGAAATAGGCATGTCGTGATGCTCACACTATAATTTAGCGCCAGGAGCAAGTTCTGCACGGAAAGTCAGCATGAATGGTACCATGTGGCACATCAAAGAGTGCAACTACTCAAGTTAATTTTGCTTCTGCTACTCAAATGGTAGCCTTCTGACCACGAACAATTGTGACTACCCATGTTAGAAAAAACTCATTGGATGTCCTCAAGCAACTGGAAATTATGCTAGGGGATGTCAAATGTCACTTGTGCTTGCCAATTTACCATTCTGGAGCTGTGTGTGAGAAAAAATTCGGCCACACGGCAATTGGCAGACTTTGTCCAGAACTCTGCATTACAAGATCAACACGGAGTGAGTTGCCACAATTCCACCAATTCCACGGGCGGAATGGAATATTTCACCCACCCTTAGTTAGGATGACAGGCTTTCAGACTTACTTGACAAACGGATGGTAAAGGGCCTGACTGCTACTTCCAGGATGTCCCTTGGTGTCTGACATTAGGATTTTTTTAAAGTTTGATGTCAGGGGTTGCTCTCTGACAGGAGCGACAAAGAAGGTGATGCTAATTACATCTTTTCATCACACATTTTGAGAAACACACACATACATTTTCTGATATTTCAAACAAGGCCTAACTCTACAGTGCCAAATTTCAGGGTCTTTTTGAATGACATAACAATTATGCACACAAATATGTAGGGAAACAGAGCATGGTACCAATAGGAATGTGTGGGAAAAGATAGACAGCTACTCTGTCATAAATAAAGATATTAGCTGCATATGAAACTTACCAGCATGCACCATTTGTCTGCTGTGTGGTTACAGTCCTGGAGTTGTAGCACTGCTTGAAGCAGAAGTGGATGCTGCGTCAGGCGATGAAGGGGACAACAACACAGGACCTTAAATTAAAAAAAAAAAAAAAAAAACATTACTAGATTTTAGTATACCAGTACACTTAAGAATGGGAGATTGGAGTACAATTAAAATACACAGTAAAACATATCTTGACTTTTCATATTTGCATATCAAAAACAATTCCGACTAATCCTCTATTGGCTGGTATAAGAGACATGGCAAAACACATAATATAATTTCTGATTTGCATACCAAAAACAAGTCACAACAATTCTCTATCATGTATTAGTGAGCTTGTTTGCTGAGGTACTTACCTGTCTGTGTAGGTGGTTTGTATTTTAAGACCTGCCCTTTGTGTTGCCCTGCTGCGGTGGCACGGATGTCTGCCCCACCTGAAGCAATTAATCCAGCTGTAGGAAGAGTAGTAAAATAAACTGTTAGAAATGGGTTCTCTATTTGGCAGTGGTTTACACCCTGTCAAAGAAGGGACTCTCACTCTAGTCAGGGTAAGGGAGCCACACAGCTAAGATAACCCCTGCTCACCTACTTAGTAGCTTGGCTCAAGCAGTCAGGCTTATCTCAGAGGCAATGTGTAAGGTATTTGTATACAGACACACATACACACACACACACACACACACAAACACACACACAGAAAACACCACAAAGGTATTCCACACCAGTCTAGAAAAATAGCTATATTTATCTGAGTAAAACAAGACCAAAACGACAAAAATCCAACATACACAAGCAAAGATATCACTTTTAAAAGATTAAATGTAATCGTAGTTCCTTGAAATTAATGGGGTGCTTGCCTGAGGCAAAGTACCTGAGATGCATAAAAAACAAAGATGATGCAGGACGCAGGGGAGGTGATGCGTCGAAAGAGCCAGAGATGTGTTGGTTCTTTATTGTTTCCAGGGAAGGTATTGCATCGGTTCCTTACTGCTAGGCAGGGTGATTCATCGGTTACTTACTGTGGTGCGGTGTCGATGGAAAAAATGGTGCCCAGGGATGAGGCGTCAGTGATGCGTCAGAAGACAAGTCATGATACGTTGATGAAGCAGACACTGCATTTGAGTCAGGGCTGTGCGTTGCGGGCTTCAGTGATGCGATGCTCGAAAGTCATGCACCAGTGGTTATTCTGACGTGCTGCAATGGAAAGCTGGGGCTTGCATGGAAACCAGTGGTCGTTGTGTCAAGTGGGGACCACGCTCCAGTGCAGCCATTGGTGATGAGTTGAATTCTTGCAGCAGTGCCTCAGTTTAGAATGACGCAGTGAGTCAATCCATGGATTTTCTTCTTTAAGCACCAAAAACCTCCTTCAAGAGCCCAGACTGGATTTGGCACTACTTGGCAAGACAGGGCTCTCAGCAGAGGAGCCCAGGTGGTGGCAGATGAAGTCTTTGATGCCCTTGAGACTTCTTAACAGGAGGTGTCACATAGGTTCTCATTATCCTAATGAGACTACTGGATTTGGGTGGCAGAATCACTTGTACTGCGGGGGACTGAGTCTCAACCCACACCAGGTGACACCTGTTGGCCTAATCTGGGTTTTGTTCCGGCTAACTAGCAGTGCCTCATTCTCACCCAAGAGCAGGGATGATTGGGCAACCGAGCGCATGACACAAATGGCTCCTCAGGGAAATTGTGGTCACTCAGATCTCATCCGTTTCTCTCAGTTACATTAGTCTCACATATGCAAGGACAATCAGAGGCAGAGTATAGTTCAATAAGGTTTTATTGAAACAGCTGCATCTTAGATAATAAAGCATGTATTGCAATAACTAGGATGATGAAGCATGACAGGATTAAAATTGTGACAAGTAGACTGAAACATAAAAATAACGCTACCGTAACACCACTAAGATCGTTAAGAATAGCTCCTACCTAGGCTATGTTAAAGCACAGCATGTTAAGCTCTAATTTTGCCCTTCAGGTTCCCCTGGGAAGATATCATCCTTCATACCTGAGCAAGAGGCCTGTAGTCTACATAAGCACCTGCAGTGAAGCACTCAGCAATCAGCGTACAGTTGTGGCCATCTGGCTGGAATCTCCCTCTAACGTACATGGATCAAAGTAGTGTTTTTATAACAAAACAGCTGATGTTCCAAGAAAGGATCCCCACGTAGGAGTGTGTGTGTTTCAGTGAACATTGGAGACAAAGCGTACCACTTTTGCTGGCAACCTATCTTACTACAGCCTTGAGAAAAGCACAGAGTGAAAGAAATGTCTTGTTTAAGAACGCAGTGCTGACCTAGGCAAAGAACAGCTAGATAGAGAAAATAAAACAAGACTGCAAATGTGGCTATTGTTAAAATAATAAAAACAAAGCTGAATAAAATATAGGTAGGTTAAAGTGCACAGCGGCAGGCCTAGTTTGCTAAAATAACGTGCATAAAACTATAGCTAAAATGGCTACACAACAGAGGCAAGCTCAACTCAAGCCCTTGGAGAACCTTGGAAAGCAGGATGTAGAAAGCAACGTCTAGTCCTTTTACTCCCAGCACAGAAGTAGCAAGCAGCAGAGCAGCACAACACAGCAACATGCAGAGTGGCAGTCCCCCTACAGCATCCAGCTCTTTTTCCTGGCAGAATGTCCTCAGTCCAGAAGTATTCCAACATTGTGGGGTCACAGGTCCAGTACTTATACCCATTTCTGGCTTTGAAGTAGACAAACATCAAAGAGAAGACCCTGCCTTTCCTGCCCTGGCCCCAGACACACACCATGGGGTTGGAGACTGCTTTGTGTAAGTACATACACAGCTCTATTCAGGTGGAAGTGTCAGCACTTCCCATAACTCTAGCTCAGGAAGACCCATCAGGATATGAAGGGCACACCTCAGCTCTCTTTGTTGGACTGTCAATGGTGAATCCACAAACAGCCCACCTGTCAACCTGACCCAGACGTGTATTCCACAGCCAGGCAGAGGCACAGAATGGTTAAGTAAGGTAATGCCCACTTTCTAAAAGTGGCATTTTCAAACTTACAATTTGAAAAACAACTTCGCCAAAAGATGTTGCTTTAAATTGTGAGTTCAGAGACCCCAAACTCCACACCTCTATTTGCTCCCAATGGTAAAATACACTATATTACAGATATTCCAAGGCAATCTCCATGTTAGCTTATGGTAGAGAGAGTCATTGTAATAGTGAAAAACGAATTCAGCAGTATTTCACTAGCAGGACATGTAAACCACACCAGTACATGTCCTACCTTTTAAGTACAAACCACCCTGCCCTTGGGGCTAAGGGAAGGTTTGGGCCTGACAAGTGGGTGCACTTGCCAGGTCGAAATGGCAGTTTAAAGCTGCACACACAGGCACTGCAGGTCGGAGACATGTTTACAGGGCTAGTCACGTGGGTGGTACAATCAGTGTTGCAGGCCCACTAGTAGCATTTGATTTACTGGCCCTGGGCACACATGGTGCACTATACTAGGGACTTACTAGTAAATCAAATATGTCAATCATGAATAAACCAATCACCAATACAATTTGGTGAGAGAGCACTTGCACTTTACCACTGGTAAGCAGTAGTAAAGTCGCCAGAGTCTTAAAGCCAGCAAAAACATAATTCAGCACAGGATCAAAAACAGGAGGTCAGAAGGAAAAAGACAGGGTAAACTACGCCAAGAGCCGACAGGTCTAACATAAACATTAACACAACATGTATACATTTCTAGGCCTAGTGTTACAGGGCATTTAAATGGATACATATGTGGTGTGTGACTAACAATGCAGGTATGAATGAAGGACAGACATATATGAGTGATTGTAGGTTTGTTTTTATAGAGACAGAATCAAAGCTGCCACATTTTCAAGATCCATGGATGATTAGCTAGGCCAGTGCCATTTGTTGCTTTGAATGGTGGGTTTTATAATCTTATCTAATCCAGCATAAACCCAGTACTACAAGTCCCATAGTTAAAAAAATAGGTCTGACAACTTGTCCCGCATAGACCTAGGAAACTTTGCGTCTGTTTAGAATAGGGGTGCAGTGGAAGCTATGATCTTGCCTGGCACCACATTAGTGTTGCCCTGAAGTAGCAATCCATGTAGCAGCTGGAGGTGAATGGTGGAGAGCACATTCTTCTCGAGGGATGGCGAGATAGCGATAGGCTCCAGTTGGTCCTCCGGGAGGAACATTAGCCAGCTGTATCCTGTAACTTCTTCACTCGCCTCGTCTTATCTTGCAGTTTTTTTCTTAATGTTCCCAATAGTCTAGTCCTTGGTCCCTAATACATTAACTTAATCAGACAACTCCTGCCATAAGGCTGCTTTCTGGGTTCCACCGAGGGAGTAAGGAGGCAGCCCATGTATGTGCTTGTAGTTTGTAATCACAAATTTAAATCCATGGGCTGTCTCCTCCTCAGTGAGATGTATCTTCCTCTTTAAAAGTGCCATCATAGCGGCTTCTTCTCGATGCAGTGATGGCTTCAGGATGGCACAGTTGAAGAGGGAAGAAACAGAACCTATGTTATGGGCAGTATTTATGTAGGTGTGAGAGACTGTGAGTCAGGTGTGTCTGATTTCTTTCAGGTACATGTACTGTCTCTATTAATTGCTATGCAGAGATCTCTGCCCTTTGTGGGGGGATCTTCTATTAACTACCATGCAGAGCAACGCCCAGAGTGCAGAGCTACCACTGGGCATAAAATACGGTCTTAAATTACATGTAGTGACTATACAGTCGAAAATTGTGTTCACTGTGACTCCATCCCCTAAACTGAGGGAGTGGAGACATGTAGGTTACACTTTTTGAGTAACTTTACTCTCAGATTTTGTGAAGTAACGTTACTTAAAAGTGTAAGAGTAAGTAATGTATTTAAATTTACACACAAATGTAAGTTACCTTTGTGAATAGCCCTCTTTGTGTTTTTATACCTATGAATTTTGGGATTACATGATTCTCGGAAACCCGCTAAAGCTATCTTTAGGCTCCATTCCCTAAGTTCTCCAGTTCAGCAGTGGGCACATGGATCTCCTACAGCTAAGCGCTTTGGATGGCCATTTTTTGGCCTCATGTGCATTATTTCCACGAAGTCAGAATAGGGCACAATGAGAAAAATATACAACATTGCATTGCACGGTTTTGCTACAGCATCTCCATCACCTGATTTCACCCCACTGCGGAAGATGTTGGCATGCCAGAATCCGCTATCCCAAGGGTGTACGTCCTGGTAGCTGAATCCATGCCAGATTTTGAAGATAACCACTCACCATGAAATTCGGTTACATCTAGGTTCATTCATGCACAGCCTAATGACACAGTGTAGATTAGGCATCTGTAGGCCTAAAATGGACACCTCTACATTAAGAAATCTGAAATAGGGGGGCATTTTGTAAAAACCGTTCACCCACTTCCTCATTTCATGCTGCTTTAATGCGTCGTTCAAAGCAACGTGGTGAACTATTGAGCTGGATTCTTCAGAAAACCCCAGATTGCTGAAAAAGTGGCGGTAATTCTGGAGGTAGGAGGCCGGCTATTTCTGTATCGCCAGATTGTTCGCTAACAATGCGCAGAACAATTGCCCAGGGCAGATTAACCTCGTGCATTGAGCTATAATCCCAACCTCTGCCGGGTTTTGGATGCTGATTGGCTGGGAGAGGGCGAAGGGGCTCACTGCCTCTCAGTGATGGCGGAGAGCAAACCGGCGGCAACAGAGAGGGAACAGCGACCTCAGAGCAACTTTGAGGCAAGCAGAAGTCATTCTCTTCTACCTGCTACATTTGTAAGATTCAGCCTTGCCAAGCTTCACAGTTCTATGCGTGATGTGCTGCCCCGTCCAGGTTATTTCTTTGAATTCTCAGACTTGTAGTTTTGCTTATTCCATTGTAAATCAGGACTTCAAGTCCCAGAATTCAAGGGAAAAAATCTGGACTGGAGCAGCGCATCATGCATGGACCTGGAAAAATTGCAGCTATGAAGGTATATGTCACCAATGACACAGTGTTGTCATCTTTTTATATCACCTAATGTACGCTGGGAGTTGTAGTCCTGGTTCACTTCTGTTGATTCAAGTGAACTAACTTACCCCAAAACAGTCATTTGTGGAGCACTATGCCTTTGGTGGTATGGAATCAGCTGGTAACCTTATAATACTACTTTGTGAAAAAAGTCTTTGTAGGCGATCCACAACCTGTCCTTGCCATTGCATTTTCATAATTCATCCCAGTATGTCATTGGTTTGCATTGTGTGGTGAAAAAGATTTGTGATCTAGTGATGACTGGGTCATCAAGCTTCTGTGAACCAGCGCAGGGGCAGAAAGAGTGGAAGTCTCTGCAGAAAGCTACAGGAAGTGGCACGTGCAGTGGTCTCAGGGTGTGGAGGGGGGTCGTTTAGAGAGTTCATCTATTCCTGACGTTTCTTTTCCTTTTAGCGCATGTATGGTACTTGTAGTCCTGCATGTATAATGTGAAAGGCACATTACAAGTGCCCGAACACAACCAAAAGTAGACTACAGGAACTACTCACTCGGAAATTGGAAAATGTGAGATTTTTGTATAAAGTGAGAGAATGATCTAGAGGAGGCTTGTTCAATGTAGGTTTAGGAGGGCCCAATCCAACAGAAGTTTGCTTTTGTTTTTTAAATATTTCGCAAATTTGACATCCGAGCACTTTGCTTGAGCATCAGATTACATCAGACAAGTTAGGCACAGGAAGGCTAAGTGATATGGCCAGGATCACAGGATTTTGAGAGAATGCCAGGATTCGGACCTTGTTCCCCAGTTCCAAAGTCAGCAGCTTTGGCTGTTAAGCCACATGTGTATACAGTGATCCTAAATGGAAATCAGTTACACAGTATGCAGTTTAACGTCCAATAAATCGAGAACTTCCGGGGCAGAGTACATACGTAAGAGGGCATAAATCTTTTAATTACTTTAAAATCACACAGAAAATGCTTAAAAGGCCAATGAAATAGCTAATGCCATGCTGATTTATAAACTGCCTTCTTTTCGTATTGTGCCATTATTATTTATTGCGCATTTATTATTTAAACACCTGCTTCCCATTCTCACTCCAGATATATTCAGCCTCATTCTCATATTTGACATTCTAAGCAGGGATTCCTAAAAGCACTAGCTCAGAGTCTGAATTATTACATTTTTTGGTATCTTTTTCAAGGTTCTTTTTAGGTTGAGCCCACTAGAGGGAGTATGCGTTGTCTGTTAGGAGGCATGCTGTGGCTTACTAAGAACACAAAGAGGCTGGGCACCAGTCCATTGGTTACCATTGGTTGTTTTTTTCTTGACACTCTCATTTGCTTGCTTCCTATTCAAGTCCCTGCTTGTCAATCATTTGTTTGTCCCTCCCGTGGAGCATAGCCTCTTTACAATCTTTTTGATTGGCTAGCATCACTGCTTCCATTGCTTGTTTTTCAAGCAATACTTTTTTTTAATGTGAAGCATTCCTTTTGTGTTTTCCTTGCGTACGTCTCTCCCCCTGCACTCTCTGTTGTCTGACTGCTTCTCCCTGCTCCCACCCCTCTTGTACTCACCTGTGTGTTTCTTCCCATTGCTCTCCCCCACCCATGTCCACCATGTTTCTTTCCCCAACCCCAATGTTGCTTTTGGTACTGCCCCCACCATTTCTTTTGTGTCCCCTCCAGACTTCTGGCATGTTGCTTTGGCATCCCAACCCACCCTCCCCAATTGCTTCACAATTCGCCCACCTAACCCCCACATATTGCTTTGCTGTTCCTCCATCCTCCTGTGTGTTGCTTCCACTCCCATCACCTATCCACATTTTAGTTACTGATCCAACTCGAATCACTAACTGGAAATAGAAATGACACAGGTGGTCAAGTCAAATGCTTTTTTTGTTTTAACTCTATCCACACTCACTGCACAGCATCTGAATGCTGTCCATCTAGCTAAAAACCATTGGAAAAAAGCCAAAATGTCACAAAAGTCAGTCCTATTGACTATGTTAATTCTTGTTCGTGTTTCTAATGAGAAAGTGGCTCATGTGGTAAACTAAGTTTGTGTTCCTGGAATGTGTACTTTCGTTTGAAGTAATGGCTGGAGAAAACCTGAAAATGTCATGCTGGCGTCAGTGGGGTTAGCATTGAAATACACCACTCTGGAGAGGAGGGAATGCTGCTGTTGTGCACAACAATATCACACTGCACTTGATTTGCTAACTAAATGTGTGCAGATGTCACTTAAGTGTTTGTTTTGTCTCTTATCTTTCCAGCACTACCTTCAAAGGATCACATCATAATCCTGATACAAAAAGTAAAACTAGGGACACTTATAATATTATCACATAATTTCACATAATTTAGAATACTTTGAAAATAGGAAACATTGTATGACAGATTGTATGTGGAGAACATTGGTCTTTTTCATAGATTTGGCTTGTTGTAGATTTAATTTGATCATTAGTAGGCAAGTGCAGAATGTGAGTAATTTCCTTTGTGGAAATCTTGAGAAATCCCCCAAAAAAGAAGCAAAATGCTGATCCTACATTTTAGGATTCTTTTGCACAACATGCGTCCTCCATGCACATTTTGGGCACAGGGATGAATTTTGTGCTAAAATATAGCACAAAATTGCATTGGCGTGAACAACAGCTGCTTGTGTTCTGTGAGTTCATGTTGTTTCCATGCACTCATGATAGGATTTTTACCTCAGTGGAATCTAAATCATGTGACATGACATAATGGCGTCATTTTGGGAATTTAAGCAACAAACATTCCACAAAGTACTGGCAGTTATACAGGATGTAGCTGGTGTAAATTACATTTTGAAGTGGATTAATCATTGAACACTGTTCCTGTAAATGTCCTGTGAATTCTGCTGAATCTGGAATCATGGGTGCAAGCAATGGAGAGGTGGGTAAGACACAATGATTGTAACTTTGCAACAAAACAATAAGTCAGACCTCAGTTGCTGAATAGTAGCAATTGTTTTACCCAGATTGTGGTAATGGTAACTATATAGACCACTTGTTCTGATTAGGGGGAGACTTTGATTGAGCCTCTTGGTTTGCCCATTTGCCTGCAGATGATATCAGAAAGATGGTGCTCATTCAGTGATCAAAGAGGAACAAAAGGACTTCCAGAAACATGAGATGTATTGTTACCCTCTTTCAGAGATGATGCTATGAGGCAGCCTATGCAACACAAAGATGCAAAAAAATGTTCTATAGAAATTGCTGATGGTATCATCTTAAATGGTGAAACATGGGCATTTTAGAGATGGTACCAAATTTCACCGTAATGACATGGAAAACGCTGGTAAATCCACCATATCATTGGTAGCTATCATTTTGCAGGGATTGGGAGCAACAGGTAAAGACTCAGTTTAACCAATTGGTTTGGTGTGTACATAGTTTCCCAGAGCAAAACCTATTCAAGCTGTTGCATATTAGCCTATATCAGTATACGTAGTGGGCCCCCAGAATGATCAGAGAACTGGATCAAGTATAGATTTAACTCCTCTGTGTCCTGAAATAGCAGAATTGTGACACATCTTGAGTACGTTATCCTGCAATAACCATGTGGGAATGAATAAAGTCCTCTGGAGAAATTTATATAATGATTTTGCAAGGTTATTCTGCACCGCTTTCATCTATTTCAGACATCCATTTGTGTAACTTTATCTGGTAGAAGGATGGAGGATTTACTGATCCATGCAGTAGCGTTTGGAAAGAACGTCAACGACCATGTTCCTGAAGCTATGTTGAGAAGCCCAACCGCCTTGTCTAATGTTGCTGCCTGCAGGTTTTGTAAGAATTGCAAGTTTCTGATATTCATTTTGATCACAAAAAGCTCTGTGGTTTCCACCATTAAAGGTTTTTATTCACAAAATGCATGTTTCATTATAAGCAGCTCCATTCTAGGACAAAAAAGCTCTGTTCGCAAACATTGAACACATGGGACATGTAAAGACTGGTTATTCTAAAACATCATCCTCTTGCTTTTGTTACAATCAAACTCCCATACGTTTGTTAGATGCATCAGTCTCAACAATCAACTTGCCAGATTGTCATTTGGCATCTGATTTTCATTACTGGTCAATATTGTGGTGCTTTCCTATCTATTACATTCATCAGCATACTTTTTCCAAGAAATTAGTACAATGACATATTGACTAGGAATTATATGCGGCTCTTGCCATTGTCCTTAAAGTTTCAGTATGTCTTTTGCCTTGCAGGTCCTCTCACCATTCCTATATAGATCTGTTGGTCTATAGTGAAATGCCATCATTGCAACACCACACAGAGGTCAGGTTTAAAGTTTCACAAATTTCACTTACATGCTGAAGAATATCTTAGTGAGTTGCTGAATTTGTTGGGCTGTATTCAGCAAGGTAAATTTACATGTGTAAATGTACTCAACTGTAATTCTTCTAATGTACGTTGTAGTAATTTTACACTTTTTTGCTAGTCACCATTTCTGAGTGAAAAGGTAAGCCTAGAGGGGTACTTACATATCTCCACTCATAGAGGAGACCTCCTACACCAGGATTTACAAGTGCAAATGTACTACTTGTAACCTTTCACCACCATAACAAAGGTCTTCCAATGGGAAAGTATATGGAAAATTAAAAAAAGTTCATTACAATTTAATAAAATATTAAAATGTCTTGATGTAAAATATATGTAAAGCATTTTCTATGTAAAAATATGTGTAAAATAAAAATAAGACAGATCTATTAAAGTAAAAAGATGCAGCACATTAACTAATATAGGTATTAAATAATTAATTAAAAAAGACTGGGTGAATGTATAAGTTATATTTGAAACAAATTTGAAAAATCCCACCTTCAACAAGATGTTTACTTTCACTTGATATGTAATAAAAATGTACTAAAAGATAAATATAGATTTAATTTCAATTAACAAAAGTTCAAAAGTTTGAATTAAAAAAACAATATCACTACATTATTTTCTACGGGAGGGTGTAGCTGTACCGATGTGGTGCCAGACGTACTCCAAGGCAAAGTTGGAAGACATTTACTTCTGTTTTTGGGCTATTTTGGCTGTAGTAACTTTAGAAGTGTATGTTGTGTAGAGTACTGGGCTACTCCATTGTGGATGGGTGTTTTCTATTTGGATGTGCCTCATTAAACCACTCCCTACCCCTACTAAACCCTCTCTTGTTGAGGTGTAAGTGGTACCCCTTTTGTAGTCACTTCTCCTTCTCCGGCCTACATTTACTACTAACATGTACATATATGTGTGCAGAGATCTTCATACACATGGTGGAGTCCCCTGCACAGAAAAGACAGCAGTGGAAATCTCTGCAGGTAGGTTAGTGATTTGCGTTTTGCAGTACATGAGTAGTACAAGTGTAGCAATACAAATCACAGTTTGTGAATTGGCCCAAGATGTGCAAATTTGTTTTACGTCCTTTTGCGATACAGTTATGAAAACATGCAAGCTTATAGGTCAAGAAAACACAAAGTTGTTTTACAAAAAAGTGGGTATGATGTATTTGATGCAAATTTACTATAGCAAGAAAAGTTAAATTCATCACCTAATGTAAATCTGGTACCTTTGATAGTATGTCCCTATATTTGTGCAACTGAATTAAAATCCCAGATTACTTAAATGTAGGGGTGTGCGAAATTTGCATAATTTGCTTCTGAGAAATTATGTGAATTGTTTGTAAAATTATGTAAAATTACGCCTAGCTATGTGAAATGCAAAACTGATATTTGGCAATCTATTTTAGAGTGAACTGCAACCTCGTATCCATATTGGAATAGTGCAAAAACAATAACACCTGAAAATAAAAAGCAATTCACGCTCTGCCGTTTGCTTTGTTCATGTGCATTCACGTAAAATTTTTACCACGAATGGCTCATGTACTGTAATTTTTTACCACAAACAGTGCATATTTACGAAATGTGGCTTAATATCATAATTTCAGGGATTTTGCATACCGAGATTAAAACAACTTCACTAAATTTACAGCAGCATAATGCACATTTTGCCTGGGTCTATTTAATTTATGTTTTATAGGTCTGGCCTTTAAGGCAATCATAGCTTTTTCACAAGAATACTGCCCCCCCCCCCCAAAAAAAAAAAACATACAAACTATATGTAAATAGATGGCCTGCATTTAATCAGTAGGCTTTATCCATTGGCCTGTTGAATTGTCAGTCACATTTTGGCCTAGATTTAAGAGGGCCTTGCGCCTCCTTGTGAAACATTAGCGTTATTTTTTATGAAGCTAATGTGGCACAACGAGGGCAAATTTGCTGCGCCAAACTTACAATGTGTTGCAATGCATACATTGCGCCACTTTGTAACCCCTTGTGCCACACTATGCCTGCACCAGGCATAATGTATGCAAGGGGGCATTCCCCCATTAGGTGAACCGCAAAAACTGGCGCAGTGGAATCTAGGGGATTCCACTGCGTCATTTTCAACTGCTATTTTTAATGCTTGCACAGAGCAGAAGGGTGCATACCATTGTTTTCAATGGGCCCCTATGTACTCTGCAGGATTAGCACCAAAATGTTGGCGCTAATCCTGCACAGTACATCAATTGCATAAAAAATGTTGACACTATTGCCCCTACCTTGCGCCATGGTGCGCCGTATATTAAATACGGTAGAGGGGTGCCAAGGGGTACAAGAAAAGTGGTGCTGCTTTGGATGCAGCACCACTTTTCTTAAATTCAGGCCTTTGCTGTTGCCCAACACAGTGTAATCCATGGGGCAATGAACCAGCCCTCTTTACCCATTAGCTCCCTCTGAGTGATTGCACAAAGCTTGCACACAATTTTCATATTCGCCTAGCAAAAGTTTGCACAGGGACGCTCCCCTCGGGGGGCCTTCATATGGAGGTGACACCGGGGCTGGAATTTGAGGAGGAAGGGGGCGCTACGCACCCATGGCCCCCTAATAAAGACGGTGCATTGCTGCCCAACTGGGCATTGTGGGCTTCTGGACCTGTTCGTGCTTGTTTTTTAAAAACATTTCCTCTGTGAACTCCAAGAAGGACGCCTGGGGCAAGCTCGCAAGCACTATTTACAACCAGCCCAGTACGTCTCATTGGGAGCCGTACGGGTTCGAGCTGCGCTCAACGGATCTAAGTTTTTCATGGTGGGGGCTCCGGTGGGGCCCCTGGTGCTGCGGGCCATATCCATGGGGCTTGGTTTGGGGCAATTTGCTGGGAAGTCTGGTCCTCGGTGGGGCTTATTGCCAGTATTGGCATAGGCCAGAACTTTTGTTTTGCAGCTCGAAGAAGTTTTGTTTGAAAGGTGTTTTAGTTTATCCCTTACAGTTTAGGTGTAATTTCTATGTGCATTTGAACATTAGGTATCCCAGGGACAAGTGTTCTTTAACTTGGTGCCTTAGGCGTATGCTGGGTTTTCTGGTTTTGATCCCCTGCCGCTAGGATAGTTGGTGCATTCTGGTGCAATTTGAGGTTCTCAGTAGACTGAGTGGCATGTTCTGGCCCAAGTGGTTTAATTGCCCATTAGAGTAGTGGGTTTCTTGGTTTAACCTACAGCATGCCAGCTAGCACGCAGAAAGATGTGAAGCGCTCATGTACGGACGCACTATTTGAAGCACTGATGTTTAGGATGGAAGCTATGGATCAGTCCATAGCATCCTTAAGGTCTCAGTCCTCTGTCTCTGAGGTGGTACCAAGCAGTCAGGGTGGACAGACCCTGGCTGGTGGGAGTACTTCCTAAGGAAGCATTGCCCCCGGTTCCGAAAAGGGGGCGTGGGCAGAAAAAGGGCAAGGGGGCTGCACGAGGGCAGGTGGCGGTAAGGCAGGCCATTGCGGTGCAGGGGATTGATCGTGTGGTGACTCCCGAGGGGTTAGCTCCACCCCAGGTCCCTCTATTGCAGGCGTTGGTTCAATCATTGCTGCAACCGAGAGCCTGGTGGCAGGGCTGGTAGCGGCTGGTCTGCTTCAACTGAGGGGGCTTCCCACGGGGGGGGTGTGGGGCAGCAGGATGTGGTAGGTCACTTGGCTTCATTGTTACCATGGCTTTCTGAGGTGGGCAGAAACCTTAACGGGTACTAGTGAAGGGGACATTATGGAGAGGGCTCGGTGTCTGGTTTTGCACCAGGAAGGGAAGCCAGGAGTCCCATGGGAACAAGCCTCGGACAGAGCATAGCGAAGGGATGCAGAAGGCCAACTCCCCATCACAGACTCCTCCAGCGGAGGGTCAGGTTGCCCCTGCACCAGTGGTATCTGCCTAGCAATCGGGCAATGTACCAGCAGCGGCGAGCACTACAGTGACATCTTATTCGACCCAAGGAGTTTCAAACTCAGGTACTGGTCACTCTTTTTTCCCCTTATGGGCCTGGGTGATATTCACTCTGAGCGTGAACAATTGGGGCTGCATGTGCAGACTGAGGTGAAGGAGAGGATTTAGAAGGGGGCTTGCATTGATATTTTTAATCTACTTGTGGTTAAGCGTTGTAAAGAATGCGCTCACTTGAGGAAGTGTGGTCATTAGCCTGAGAGAAAGAAAGTTGATGAGTCACTGTCCAACTAGGTGAAAGATTTCTCTACTTATCAGGCCATTTTAGCAGAATGCTTTAATGATTTGGGAGCACAGTTAGTCTGTTACCAGAACAGAATTGTAGGGCCACATGCTGAGTATGGTGGTACTGCATGGAAAGATTACGATAGGGAGTTTAGAAGGATCAAGGCCAATAAGCCTACCCTGCGATGGGATCGGATCCATATAATTAAACCAAACAAAATGTACTAGCGGAGCACAACAATTTTTTTCTTTCTTTCTTTCTTTTTTCTAAAGTATTGATAATCAAAAAGTCAAATATGACTATATAATTAGTAAATTGTGATAGACTGTCCACAATCCACATACATTCATATATTATTGACCTCAAGCAATATAGGTTCTCATAATTTTATATAATGAAAATATTTATTTCAAAAATTGGTGACAATAATAAATAACATACAACACTAAACCCCTACAGTAGACAACCAATCAACATAAAAGACATCATGTAAATAAATACAATAAAAGTCCATAATCTAACACAGAAATAAACTATGAGTCAAAGAACCGGATGATATTTTGTCGAATCCACATGTAACATCAGCCGACACGTGTTTCGTCCACACATTGGACTTCTTCAAGGCTTAATCTCTCCATTTACCACTTGTATCTCCAAATGATATTCAAATCTCTTGGTATTGTCCGCACTAAGCTTGTTCATTGTACAAAAAAAACGCAACTGATTTTCATTTGTTTGATAATATAATTTTAGTTCATCAGCTTATAGTTGGTCCTGTATCCTGCATAATAGCAATCCACGTCCCGTGTTGCTTCGTTGCAATACCAACGAAGTATCCATATAATTACTTGGCTGCGGTGCACGAATTGACCACAGGGGATTGGAGGTCAAGCCTTTCAGGTGGTGTCAGGAACTGCCTCGGGCACTGCCAGGGGAGTAAGTCCAAGAGAGGGGCCTACTGGGATTTATGTACGTGCTCGCAGTCCCCTGGGACCTGCTATTTTAAACACTGCTGATCTTTCCGTGGCCAGGCCTCCCACCCCAAATTCAAGTGCTTCAAGAAATCACAAGCTAAAGGTAGCAAGAAGCAGGAGTGATGATTCAGCAGGAACCGGGTATGGTGTTTCGGTTTTCGTTAAGGCCTCATCCTCCATTAGTTTATTGGCTATGGTCCCTTGGCTTAATTCTTACACCAATCAAGCAACCACACAGGGACTGTAATAGGGCTTTAAGAAAAGTTTCAGGATCCCGGCTCAAACTATGTAGGCTCACCCCATCATAAGAACCAGCTATCTTTAAGGTCCAACCCCAAGGTGGCCAGGGTTAATATTCTCAAGGAGCTGAAGTTGAGGTGGATAGCGGGACCTTTTGATGAAGTTCCCATGCAGGGTTTTGTCTCTTCCCTGCTAGGAGTGGTCCCTAAGAAAGAACATGGTGAGTTCAAATTAATACACAACCTGTGTGCGCCAAAGGGACAGTCTGTGAATGAAGCTATTGATGGGGCTCTGTGTGCTGTCAGGTATGTGCATTTGTACCAAGCAATTCAGATGCTGCGAGTGCTGGGGTATGGAGCTCTGATGGCGAAGTCAGACATTTCCATCTTTGGGGTTTCAGTGGGCAGGGAAGTACTATTTCGATAGGTGAATGTTAATGGACTGCTCTGTGTCTTGTTCCTACTTCAACAAATGTAATACATTCTTGGAGTGGGTTTTTAGGCATACATCACAACATCAATGAGTACTTCTAGACCTGGATGATTTCCTCATTCTTGGTGTGACGCTGCGCTTAACTGCAGCGTCTCTTTTTTTTGGCCGCGGTCAGACCGCAACTCCGACTATCGGAGTGCCATCTTCCGCGTTTTTGCACCACATTTACGGTGCATCTTGGGAAGCACATTTCGTGCTCCCGGTCGCATCGTACTTACCTATTTCCATGACATTTCTTCTTGCTTGTCGGTGGTGGACTCCTCTTCTTGTCTTTTTCCTTCTTTTCTTCTGGTTACTGTGCACTTTGTCTTTTCTTTCTCCTGGTTTCCATGCTGTCTTCTTGCTGGTTTCCATGTTGTCTTCTTTCTGTTCCTTTTTCCCAGCATGCCTTTTTTCTTTTATACTGCTACATTTTTACTATTCTTTTCTATGTGCCTTTCCCAATTCAAGAAGGTGTTGTTTTCTCTTGCCTGTGTTGTCACTTCCTGTCTCCCAGTATATAAGTCACTCAGTCCTGATCTGCTTTGCGTTGCAAACACTTCCTTCTGGTGGTGATCCTCGCTCCTGTTCATCGTGTTTTCTCCAGTTCCTGTTGCTCTGATTGAGATTGAGTTTTTTCCCCACATTTGTTGGGTTTCTTCCCTCTGGGACTCCTTCTGGAGGGTACGGTCTGCTTAGGCGTTTCCTGTTAAGCAGCACCGTAGCTACTAAAAAGGGTCGCCCTTATCTTGGTCAGTCCAGAACCAGCAGAAGATCGGGAGCTCTTTCAAATTCTTCAGTCAAAGGTGAGAAGCATCGTGCAGATCGTGACAGAGTGCAACGCCAAAAGAATCTGCGTTGTGAGATAACAACGGAAGGACCACAGGGAGACGTAGTAGAAAACACACAAGCCATGTTGCAGACAGTCCAACAACAAGTTCAAGAGTTACAGCAATTGTGGTCTGAAAATACTGCACTAAGACAAGTCCTGTCCTCCCAGTCGTGTCTGCTGCTACACCTCGATACTTTGGGGATCCCCAGAAGATAAAGGAGTTTCTGGACGCCCTACCGGTCTTCTGTGCCTTTCATCCACTACAATTTTCCTCCAACAGGGCGAAGGTGGGTTATCTGATCAGTGCCTTGTCTGGCCTTGCATTAGCTTGGGCAACTCCCTTGGTCTCCGCGGAAGATCCTGTCCTGAATAATTATCCTGCTTTCTTGAAACTTTTTAAACAAATGTTTGAAAGGCCTGGGTTGGAAGCGGCAGCAGAGGAGGCCTTATGTGATATACAGCAAGGTAATGAGGACGTTTTGCAATACATAACCCACTTCAAACAGTTGTCAGCCGAAACCACTTGGGTGAAACGCACCTTTATAACCTTGTTCCGCCGAGGACTGCATGAAGAAATCAAGGATGAATTAGTGTATTCTACCCCAACCCGTTCCTTAAAGGAATTAATGGACCAAGCCATGAACATAGAATATAGATTATGATAACGCAAGATGGAAAGAAGAAGAACTCGAGTACCATATCAGCCTGGGGTAAATCATACCATCAGTCGGCGAACTGATGAAGTCCATTCTGACGAAGTCCATCTTCTACTGAAGAACCCATGCAGATTGATCTCGTCCCTGGGCTGTTATCTGAGTTTGAAAAGGAGGATAGAAGACAAAAGAGTCTTTGCCTTTATTGTGGCAAGGCTGGTCATCCGATTCGTAGTTGCCCTGTTCGTTCTTCCAGACCTTCGGGAAACGCCAACTCCCGTCCCCTGTAAGGAGGAAGGGGACGGGAGGAGCTGAGGTACCTCCAGACAAAATATGTCCACCTTGTTTATTCTTTTGGTCACATTACAATGTTCACAAAGTCAGGGAGAATAACTCTTTGCTCTTGTAGACTGTGGAGCCAGTGGAATCTATTTAGATGAGACCTGGGCTAAGGATAGGGGTATTCCACGTATTCCTAAGGAAACCCCAGAGCAAGTACACACTGTTGATGGCTCCCCTTTAACCTCAGGGCCTGTGGTTGATTCTACTCCTACACTCTGTTTGAATTTTGGAAGGCACCAAGAACATGTAGCTTTTGATCTTATATCCTCGCCGAACCACACAATGATTTTAGGAATACCTTGGTTAACCCGGCACAACCCCTATATCAATTGGGAAATGAAAACACTATCCTTGACACCTCAGTTTTGTCAGCAAAATTGCTATTCTACCAACTCATATTGGTCTCCCAAAGGGTTCTATCAGTCATCTAAGAACACTGATAACACTATAAATACGAATCAAGGAGTACCAGATTGTTTCCAGGAATACTCTGACATCTTTAAGAAGAAGCCAAGAAATCCCATCTTACCTCCTCATCGTATCTATGACTGTGCTATTTCTTTGGTTCCAGACGAAGTGGTTCCATTTGGTCGAATGTATTCCTTAACTGATCAAGAAAAGAAGGTATTCAAAGAATACCTAGATGACAACTTAAAGAATAGGTTAATTGCCCCTTCATCATCTCCTGCTGGGGCTCCTCTTTTCTTCGTTCCTAAGAAGACGAAGGATCTGCGTCAATGTGTTGATCTTCGCAGACTCAATAAAATAACAATCAAAGATCGTTATCCCTTACCTTTAATTAGGGATATACCGGACATCATCCAAGGAGCCAAGATGTTCACTAAATTAGATCTAAGAGGTGCCTATCATCTTTTCCGTATCAAGAAAGGAGATGAATGGAAAACAGCCTTCTGCACTCCATTCGGACACTATGAATATCGAGTCATGTCTTTTGGGTTAACCAATGCACCTTCTGTTTTCCAACGATTCATGGATTCTGTGTTTTCTGACTTGTTACATCACAATGTAGTAATCTATCTGGAAGATATCTTGATAGATTCCCGTAATCCTGAACAACATACTGAACATGTACTACAGGTTTTGGATAGACTCAGAAGGAACCAATTATATTGCAAACCAGAGAAGTGTGAATTCCACAAGACCGAAGTGATGTATTTGGGGTTCAGAATCAATCAAACAGGAATATCCATGGACCCAGACAAAGTAAGAGCCATCCTAGACTGGCCTTCTCCATCTTCTGTAAAGGAAACACAATGTTTTCTTGGGCTTTCAAACTTCTGCTGACAATTTATTCAGGATTTTGCCCACCAACAAAGTTTTAGCACCCAGACTATTAAAAAAGAAAATATGAAGAAGGGGTTTGTCTGGACTGAAAGTGCTGTACGGGCCTTTCAGGAGCTAAAGAAGTCCTTCACTCAAGCACCCATTTTGCGACATCCTGATACTACTAAGAAATTCATAGTAGTGACTGATGAGTCTGAAAGAGCCAGAGGAGCGGTTCTACTTCAAGAACAAGATGATGATGGATTGGAACACCCTATCTTCTATCTCTCTCACATTTTGACTGAAGCAGAACGCAATTACTCAGTACTGGAACGAGAATTACTTGCTCTCAAAGTAGCATGTAAAGAATGGAGATATTTCTTGATGGGCACTAGAGAGCCTTTTGAAGCCAGGACTGACCACCGCAATTTACCATGTCTTCGAAGCTTCCAGTGCCGTAATGGTGGTCAAGCAAGATGGGCCTTCTTTTTTAGGCAATATGATTTTGTAATAACTTACATACCTGGATCCCAGAATCTAGTGGCAGATATATTATCCAGTCGATATCCTGACATCGCCAATACCTCCTCTCCACACATCATTGAATCCAGTAGAATCATCGGGGTAACTCAATCCTTTCTGGATCGTGTTAAATCTGAGTACCAGATCCTTCCACTTGAAGAGTGGAATAAAGTGACACCTCTCTTACGAAAAGAACAAGACTACTTCTATCATGAAAACACCCTTTTCTTACCTACTAAAAATGTACAAACCGAGGCATTACAAATGTGTCATGATTCTCCAGTAGCTGGGCATCAAGGAATCAAGAAGACCCAGGAGCTGCTTCAACAATCTTTTTGGTGGCCTTTCCCTAAGAATGATATGGAACCCTTTGCCTCAGCATGTCCTGTATGCACCCAAACCAAGATACCCAGAACCAAACCAGCAGGTTTATTGATGCCTTTACCTGTTCCCTCAGCTCCTTGGTGTACCCTTTCCACAGATTTCATTTGTTCCCTACCGTTTTCTTCTGGTAACCATGTCATCATGGTAACTGTTGATTCCTTTACCAAAATGGCGCATTTCACAGCCCTAAAGAAATTACCAACAGCCCCTGAAATGAGTTGCATATTCATGCAAGACATTTTTCATCTCCATGGTCTTCCGCAAGAGGTCATTTCTGATAGAGGGCCACAATATGTGTCACAATTTTGGAGAGCTTTTTGTGCCTTATTAAACATTGATGTGTCCTTGCCCTCTGGGTTTCATCCACAAACCAATGGTCAGACTGAACGGATGAATCAGGAACTTCAACAATACCTGAGATGCTACTGTAATGCCACTCAAAGTAATTGGTCGGATTTTTTTGCCCTTGCTGAATTCTCCTATAACAATACAGTACATAGTGCAACCGGGGCAACACCTTTTTATTGCACCTATGGTTTCTAGCCTAGGGCCATTTCCACTATTCCTTGTAAGACTTTGCTTGTTCCTGCAGTCACTTCCTGTGCACGACAAATCCACCAAATCCAAAGCCCAATCTATACCACTCTTTTGGCCTCTAAACAAGCAATGAAACAGAAGGCGGATCGTCAGCGTCAGAAGGCACCCACATATCAAGCAGGACACAAAGTGTAGCTTTCCTCCAGATTTCTGCCCTCACGGTTTTCTCTAAACAATTTTAAACCTCGTTTTTATGGGCCCTTTCGGATAGTGCAAGTGTTAAATTCTGTTGCTGTTCGACTAAAGCTGCCTCAGACCTGGAGAGTTCATCCTTTTTTTCCCGTGTCCCAGTTAAAACCTTTCATTCCTGATCCATACAACCGACGTTTTCAACGACCTCTTCCTCTTTATGTGGATGGCCATCCTGGATATGAGGTGCAGGAAATCTGTGATTCTCAAATTTTTCGGAACAAACTGCAGTTTTTGATCCACTGGGGGGGTTATCCCTTCAGTGACTGCTCTTGGGAGGATGCCTCATCCGTTTGGTTCGCCTTTTTTATTCCTGTTGTCTTGACAAGCCTGGGGCCTCTAGAAGGGGACCTACGGTGATGCCGTGCTTAACCGTGGCGTCTCTTTTTTCGGCCAAGGTCAGACCGCGACTCGATTATTGGAGCGCCGTTTCCGTGTTTTTGCACCACATTTACAGCGCGTCTTGGGAGGCATATTTCGTGCTCCCGGTCACGTCATACTTACCTATTTGCATGACATTTCTTCTTGCTAGTCGGTTATTGACTCCTCTTCTTGCCTTTTTTCCTTCTTATCTTCTGCTTACTGTGTACTTTGTCTTTTCTTTCTCCTGGTTTCCATGCTGTCTTCTTGCTGGTTTCCATGTTGTCTTTTTACTGTTCCTTTTCCCCAGCATGCCTTTTTTCTTTTATACTGCTACCTTTTTCCTATTCTTTTCTATGGCCCTTTCCCAATACAAGATGGTGTTGTTTCCTCTTTCCTGTGTTGTCACTTCCTGTCTTCCAGTATATAAGTCACTCAGTCCTGATCTGCTTTGCATTGCAAACACTTCCTTCTGGTGGTGGTCCTCGCTCCTGTTCGTCGTGTTTTCTCCAGTTCCTGTTGCTCTGATTGAGATTTTTTCCTAATTTTTTCCTTTTTTCACTCTTGTTTTTTCATAACCGACTAGCAAGAAGAAATGTTTTTTCCTCTTTCAGGAGTTCCTGTTTTGAGGTTTTTCCCCACATTAGTTGGGTTTTTTCCCTCTGGGACTCCTTCTGGAGGGTATGGTCTGCTTAGGCGTTTCCCATCAAGCAGCACTGTGGCTACTAGAAAGGGTCGACCTTATCTTGGTCAGTCCAGAAGCAGCAGAAGACCAGGAGCTCTTTCAAATTCGTAAAGTCAAAGGTGAGAAGCATCGTGCAGATCATGGCACTTGGCCTCTCTGGGTCTAATAAGTGTGTGGTGCATTGGGAGTCTTTCAGAATCTCATGGGTGAGTTCGGAGTCCCACTTGCACATGGCAAGATGGTGGGGTCCTACATCACAATTGAATTCTTAGGGATCGGATTGTATTTGGCGGCAGGGGTGTCTAGGTTTCCTAGGGACAAAGTTGTTGCTTTCTCTCAAGCCTTACAGGCATGCTTGAGAGGGCAGAAGGTCACGCTACACCAGTTGCAATGTTTGGTGGGTCAGCTCAACTTCGCTCTGTGAATCAACTCAATGGGGCACCCCTTTTCTCGGTCTATTCCTCAGGCCATGTCAGGGTTGAAGGTCAAACATCACCACACCAGGCTCTCCAGTGAAGTAAAACAGGATATGAGGATTTGGGAGTCTTTCCTGTGTGAATTGAATGAGACAGTCGTGTGGCCGAGTCCGCTCAGCTCCAACGAAGAGCTGGGTCTCTTCACAGATGCAGCAGGCAGTGAGGGTTTTGGGGCTATATTAGGTACAGCCTGGTGTGCACAACGGTGGCCCACGGAATGGGTCCAAGAGTGCCTAGTAACCTATATTGGTTTTCTGGAACTATTTCAGATTCTGGTGGCATTGTCAATCTGGCCTGAGGGATTTTGCAACCAGTCTGTGATCTTCTGGTCTGATAATATGTCAGTGGTGGAATGCATTAACCAGCAGGCTGCTAGGTGCAAGATGGTCCTGAGATTACTAAAGGAGATTGTGCTGCTATGTCTGAGGTTGAAAGTGATTATTTAGGTCAGCCTTCACCTTGGCTTTTTATGGGAACCTCAGACTGGGTTAATTGATGGCAAGAAACATCACGGGGGAATGCAGTTGTGGGAAAATCTAAGACGGACCAGGAGGGGAGGGGTGATCACATCCTCCTGCGAAGAGCTCCTGGTAGTATGTGCTGCCCAGTCTATAATTTGGAGGTCTTCTTAGTGCAGCACCGCCTGGGGGAAAGGGTAGGCTCTTGGTGCATGTTGTCGACACTCCGCTGACCAGGTACCAGTTTTCACAGGTACTCAAGCACACTCTGTCCGCAGCAGGTTTTGATGTCTCTGAATTTGGTACTCGCTCCTTTAGGATCGGGGCAGCCACAGTGGGAGTGGCAATGGGGTTTTCAGGTGCGGCGTTTACGAGAATTGGCAGGTGGTCCTCTGATTGCTACAAGAGGTATGTGAGATTGCATATGCTGTGAGTACCTGTCTCTTACACCTTGTCTCTTTTCCCTTATTCTCTTTAGGTGACTGAGACAGCTTTTTAAAGGTCCCAAGGGTTTTTGTTCATGATGGAGCTGCAGGAGCCACTGATGTGTGGGTCATCGGCCACTCTCATGTCCTATGGGCAGGTGATCCATATGTAAGAAGTGCCTTTGCGTCACATGCATCACAGGCTGGATACTGCTTCTCTTTCTTTGGCCAGGGTGGGCTGCGCCTCACTCAACTAAGGCTGGTGTTGGACTTAATGCTTCCTCCAGGGTGCCTGCCTCTTGGCGTCATCATTTTGCATCTTGGGGGTAATCACTTGGTTTCACTGGGTTGCCGGCAGTTGTTTGAGTTGGTGGTCTCAGAGTTCGGTTGGTTAGCCAGGAAATTTCCACAGGCGCTGTTTGCTTGGTCAAACATGATCCCCCATCTGGAGTGGAGAGGCGGTCTCTCAGCTAAGGCTCTCAATGACTCAGTGAGGAGAATTAATAATAAGTTGGCCAAGTTGTTTTGATCACCAAGGCTGGCTGTCATTCCACATGACTGCATTCATGGGGAGGGTTTCTTCCTGCAGGATGGGGTGCATCTTTCTGACAGGTTGTTGGAAAACATTCTTGCTTGGTTGGTCCATCGTCCTCGGTAGAGGAGTGACTGCTGAAGGGGGAGGCCAGATAGTCTGTCTACTATGCTGGCCTGTGGAGGGATGAGATCATGACTTGGGGATAACTAGGTACCCTTTCTTACCTGAGCAGTACTGCAAGGTAATTGGACTCTCCAAAGGGTGCTGCCTGGGAAGTGAGGATGACATCCAGGGGCGCAAGGGTTGCAAATGGTTGCTGGCATCCATCTCCTAGGGCCAACCACACACACATGTGCAAAGGCCTTGAAGCTAGCACTGGCCCTTGGGGAGGGACGGGGTCTGAAGGTGGAGGGGCACCCGAGGTAGGTATCATGGCAGGCAGGCAGGTCCCCTCCACAGGATATACCTATAAGTGGGTTTGGGTGAGGATACGATGATGCCCTATGGAGATCATACCTCTGGGCCTCCTAACGGGAGGTGGGACAGGGACTTGGGTGTTTTAGCAATAAGTCCTGATCTCATTCACAGTCACCAACATGGCATATGCAGGAACGAACTGATTTAGTTAGTGATAGAAATATTGGATGTATTAGCGTACTCTGTTAAGGCTATGCATCCGAAACACTATACATACTGTGTAAATATGATGGGGGTTACTGCGTATATTTTTTATGATTGTTGATCTTGATGTCTATTGATTGATTTATGTGTTTTGTCGATAAAAATA
The DNA here is from genome assembly GCF_031143425.1 of Pleurodeles waltl. Lineage (NCBI taxonomy): Eukaryota > Metazoa > Chordata > Amphibia > Caudata > Salamandridae > Pleurodeles > Pleurodeles waltl. Next base: position 961,018,432 of record NC_090443.1, read on the forward strand.
CGGCGGGGGTTCACAACCCGTAAACACAAAAAGTGTGATTCTGTACAACGCAAAGTAACTATATCGGGGTGTATCTGGGGGTGATGTGAGCATTTTTTGGAAGGCCTTGGCGGTACACAGCCATGTTTCTCTTCAGTTGCGAAGCTTGTTCAAAGTTTGTTTTTTAATTGTATTTATTTATGATGTTAACTTTATGTTTGAGCTATTTGTTTTGCCTGACTATTTTTTTAATTTTGATATATGGTACTCAACTGACATTACAATATTTTAGCTGCCTGCGATTTTACTAATTGGTAAGGTGTTGATTTATTCTTTTCTCCTTCACAAATAATAATAGTAAGATGCATGGCACAAGTGAAAGTCTTGTTGGTTAAAAACATCACTTCATCATCATCATCAACAACAAAGCTTTATTTAATTAATCATGGATAATCATCAGTTAATAAAAGACTTTACGTACAACCACAATTCAAAAATTATTTAAAACAGTTTATATCTAATCAAAATTAAAAAAATCAATGAATTACGAAAACGTACAGCAGACTTTATAAACAGATTTACAGACAGTAGGTTTACATAAAATTCTTAGGGATGAAAGTGCTGGCTTACATTTAAAATAATCATATTTTAAAAAAAATCTGTCTCAAATACTGCAGTGTAAAAGGATTATAAAACCTGCAGAAGAAGACAAAGTTCATTGGCATCTGTACTGAAAGTTTCTCACAGGGGCATATATGAATCGTTCATAAATCACATTGTCCTAAGGGGAAGCTAAGATAACCTCTAATGCTTCACTACATCATTCGTAAAACATCTGCTTTAGTGACTGTTCTCTAAATGTAACTTTGTTATTGCAAGCACAGGACAGCTATGTTCAGGTGATGCATATATACTTTTGTGGCATAGGTTTGCACCCAAACAACAAATTAATCATCACACCAGCCTGCCAAGGTCAGAATTATTAACGTTTCTAGGCTTGTTTGCTTTGTGGTCCCTGTTGGGTTTATGTGCACAAATGAAGTGTCAAATGCTCTGAATGCCATTTGTAACAATGGAAGTAGAACATGAACTTAAATTACAAAAGCAAAGTCAATTTAAGTAACACTGGTTATTGATGATAGTTGCACTTAGCAAGATAGGATCACTCAAATTGAGAGATGCTATGGGTATGTGAGAGGTGTAAAACTAATCGCAGCATTGTGCCCACCCAGACATCACCTGTTGGGCATTCTGTACCTTTAATAATTAAAGGAATCAAATAGCAAGTTGGCACAATCACCAGGTGACAGCTCAGGCTCTATTTAAAATTCAGATTGTTCCCCTCCTTCGTTGACTGGCAACCCAGCTGCCAGCCATTTCAACCAAGTCAATGTTTTAATCTTTGTGAAGATGCCTTACTGCCGACCCACAGCCCATCCCCCTTCATAAGGCTTTGGAACCTAAAAATACAGAAAAAGTTTGTTCTTGTTTATGATAAAAACGAAAATAATGATTTTGAAGGTAGCAGATGTTTTACTGCTTAATGATTTAATTGCTGCAATATTTTCTTGTGAATGCACAGGTAAGTCAAAGAATGGTCCTAGAATTTCCCAACGTTCAACACCAGTTTTTCTAAAATCGCATTGTTTCTTTCAGTTTTATCCAGTCCATAACCAAGATTGCTTCCAAAAGTGTCTTTCTGCGTTCGCAGTGTTGAGACTGCCAAGCACCAGAGATTGAGATTGTGAAATGTAAAATATGAGTTTACAAAACAAGGTAAATGACAAACTCTGATGGCATTGTATTGTACTTAATATTTGTCAAGCGCTTTTGCACCGATGCTTCATGGCGCTGAAGAGGCAGAATATAAGAGACAAAGGAACAGATTAAAAATGTAGGTTTTCAGCACCTTTGCATAGGGGAGCAGTGGTGGAATGAATGTCTTTGGATACCCTGTTCGATTCTCTGGCCACCTCTGAGTAGAAGGCTCTGTCTCTGATGGCTTTTGTGTGCAGTTTTCGGATGCTGAGTATGAAAGGCCTTTGGATCTTAAGCATCTGGCTGGTGAATACAAGGACAATTTGACCTTGAGAAAGTGTGGACGTCATTTAGGGGTCGCCAAGGGTCGCAACTGCGACCCCTGGCCTCAGAGGTGGCACAATTCAGTGCCAGGAACACAGGGGCAGCTCCTCTTTATGGACCTCAGTTGGGGTCCACTCTTTGTTTTCTGTCAATTTTTTTATGACACTAATAGGGAATAATAATATATTTATTCACTGTTAGTGTAATAAAAATGGAGTACAATTAGCTTCCCTGGCAGGTGAGGTGAGAAACAAATGCTTTCAAATGTATGTTGTGTGCGTTTGCAGGTGAGTGTGTGTTTATGTGAGTGAGAGTGTAGGCAAGTGTGAATTTGTGTGTATTTTTAAGTACATATGTGTGAGTGAAAGTGAAGGTCAAAGGGCATGTGATGTCACTTCCGCTACTCCTGGCATTTTCGTGAATTGACGTCCATGGAAGTGCGGGTCTGAGACACGGAGAATTAGATGCAAAATAACCATGGCCTTAAAGAGAAGTCTCCTCTTGGTGAGTAGCCAGAGTAAATGCCAGAAGTTCAGAGGAATACGGTGATGGTGTCTGCAGCCTGTTTTGAGGGAGGCAGCTGCATTCTGGAGTAGCTGAAGGCATTCCAGCGATTGTTCTTGCAGTCATGAGTATTAAAAGAGATAATGTTTCCTTTCACCTTGGGCACTCATATTGGGTTAAAGCTTCTCAGGTGACATATTTTTTAGAGAAATTTGTCACAGCAGCACATCTTGAAGTCCAGTAGGTATCCCTTCTCGTCTCTAATATTCTCTAAACCTGCATGTTTGATAAACAATTATGTATTTGTTTGAAATGATACATTTTCCTTAGTCACAGACTGAACGTGTGCTGGAAAAGCCAATAAGTCTCGCCTGTGAGAGCTACTTGCTTTGGCAATGTTTGGTAGCATTACTGTACAGCAGCGCAGATGCTTTGCAGTGTGGCTAAAACTAATTTAAAAAAGCACTGTGACACACAGCCAGGGCCGATGTGCTTTTGAAAAAAAGTACCATAGCGCTGGATGCATCATTGTGCTTTTTCATTATAATTTTTAACCATGCTACACAGCAACCATGCTTCAGTACAGCATTGCTACAAATCATTCCAATGTCAGCAATGCCCATGCATTACAGCAGAAACAAAAGGCAATGACAGAACCAATAATCTCAGATGTGGGACCTATTGAATTTTTGAATGCTTGGTAAGTCTCAACATATCACCCTTGTGATTCTGAGTAAATCAGCTAATCTTCCCATGTGTAAAAAAAGAAAGAAAATATGACATTTGGCAACAATTCCTGTCACATAAAGAAAGCAATTGTGCCCATGTCTGTGGGGGTCATTCCAAGTTTGCCGCCCGCCAAACTTCCCCCGTCAAAAGACCGCGGGGGCCATTTCGACTTTCCGGCTGGGCCGGCGGGCGCCCGCCAAGGGAGCGCCCGCCGGCCCAGCGGGAAAGGCCCTGCAACACAGAGGCCGGCTCCGGCGGTGTTGCAGGGGTGCGACGGGTGCATTTGAACCCGTCGCAATTTTCACTGTCTGCTAAGCAGACAGTGAAAATCATGCTGGGGCCCTGTTAGGGGTCCCCTGCACTGCCCATGCCAGTGGCATGGGCAGTGTAGGGGCCCCCAGGGTCCCCACGACACCCGTTCCCACCATCCTGTTCCTGGCGGTAAAAACCGCCAGAAACAGGATGGCGGGAAGGGGGTCAGAATCTCCATGGCGGCGCTGAGATTCAGCCCAGCCAGGGGTAATCCGGCAGGAAACCGCCGGATCCCCTTTTCTGACCACGGCTTTACCGCCGCGGTCAGAATGGGCAGGAAAGCACCGCCAGCCTGTTGGCGGTGCTTTTCGTCGGTCACGGCCCTGCCGGTTTTTACCGCCAGGGTCGGAATGACCCCCTGTGTCTTAGTGAAAATACATTTGAAAGCAGATAACATCTCTTGTTACAATAAAAGCAGATAACATCTGATGTCACAACAAACATCTATTTCAAAGGAGAAAAGGGGTCCTTTGAAGTGCGTGTGGCATAATAATACATAGCTACAAATGGCAAGATGTTCAACAAGGACAATAGGGAAGAAGAAAAAATAAAAGTGGTACCTCAATCACAGCACGATCAGCGGACAGCAATCAAGCTGAAGCAATCAGTACTAAGTCAATGCCCTAAATGAAAGAAGAGGAAGTGAAGCCAGCACTCATTGGCCAATTGGAATGCAGAAAATGAAAGTGACAATGAACCCAAAGAATGTTAAGCAATGGGCGGGCTGCAACCCCCTTGTGGAATACAAGATCTCTCACAAGTGAAAGTGTGTGAAGGTGAGACCTAAAAAGGTACAGACCTCATAAACAGCCATCACAAAAATTAAGAGTGTAGCTGCCTGAAGAAGTGTCATGAGGAACATAGGACTGGCACACTGCATAATGAACCAGAGGCCGGTTTTTCTTAATCTGGTTGCAGAATTCTTTTTATTGTCACTTATGTTGCCTCCCCCATCAATATCTTGCCTCCTTAGCTCTTAAAGCCAGAGACCAATTTCCAGTAGAAAACTTAAAATGAAATGAGCCCATAAATCCCATTTTGTGGGCTAACTGAAGAAACCCTAAACATTCTCCACAAACATCATAGCAGTAGAGGCAATGGTTGTATGGCAGGATATGTGCAAAAATAGACTCCTGCTCCACTTTTGCACAGCCATTGGTTTTATCAGTTTAAAGGGAAAAAGAGAGAGTTTTTCTCTTTTTCTAATGTCTACATCTAACATTTTACACATGCACTTATAGCTTAATTTTGGATTTTGTGGAATGAGTATTTTAAATGCCTTGCTTGATTTTCATTATTTTCTCTTTGAAAAGATAGCAATGCATTAAATGTGAAAGAAGGAATGATATCCTCAAAGCGAAAGATGTTATTTCCAACAAAGCGTGATAATTCAAAATACAGACATTCAGGTCCTCATTACGACTTTGGCGGTCCGAGGACTGGTGCAGTGGACGTGACGGTCGTACCACCAAGGGCCCGGGGGAGCACACTGCCATATTATGACCGTTGCGGTGTTCCGACCGGAACGCAGCCAAGTCACCGCCAGTACTGCCCGGGCAGGGGGGCCACCGCAGCAGGCAGTAGGCATCTCCAGGAAGGTGGGGAGCATGTTTCTGCCGATCATATTACGAGGTTGCACACCACCAGGATATCCAACAGCGGTTGCCCTGCCACGAAAAGCCTGGGGGACACTCACCTTCAGGAACACAGACAAGTCCGCAGCTGCCATGGTACCCGAACTGGAACTCTTCCCAATGTTCCTGCTGGCCTTACAACTCCAGAACCAGCAACAGCAACGAAGACACCAACCATAAGTACACACACCTAGCACACAATGGAGGGAAGGACATTAGTACACAAACACACACATACCCGGCACGGCTAGCGGCTGACATGCACACATGCAAACAAACAACTCTACCAACACACACACACACATACACACACACAAACCACACACAACAAATCTTACATATGCAACACATACATGTTGAAGGAATGCCAGGACAAGTATGTAAGCCTCGACACCAAGGGTTCCCTGGTGCAGATATACTGAAGAGCAATCTCAATTAATTATAAAACAATAAACAGAGGCCTACTGGCCAGTCCAACAGTCCAACTAGAACGTGTGCCCCAGGCACACAGGGCAATGCCCATGGCCCCAATTTGACTCCTGACTGCAAAGCGGCCTCCACATGGCAGGGGCATCAATAGGGCATGCAGGCACCTCAGATGTGATGGGGGGCAAGTTGGGGGCTGGGTCTTTGAGGGGGGCCTTAGGTTTGGGTTTGGAGGGGGGATCCTTTTGGGGTGGGTTGGGGCTTTTGATCTGGATTCAGAACTTGGGGGAGGAAACTTGGCTTTTGCTTTGGGAGGGGTAACCTTGGGCTTGGTGGGGGTAGATGTCTTAGGTGGGGGAGGGGCATGGCTAGTTCCAGGAGGGCTATGGGAGGACTGGGAGGTGGAAGGCAGTGGCTTTGGGAGTGGAACATGGCACTTGGGGGAGGGGTACAGGGACTGAGTCAGTGGGAGGATATAGGGAAAACTCATGCAGGAAATGTTTTTTACGGGCACATGGTTGGTAATGGGAGTAATGTTTGGGAGTGAAGGGAGAGGGAGTGGCTGTGCAGTGTGTACGGTGAGGTGCCTGGGGTTCAGGTGCCAGCGTGGATGTCATGTGGGTGCTGTGTGACTGTTGGGTGTGTGAGTGTGGGCGTTTAGTTGTAGTGGGAGGAGGGTGGAGATGCAGGGAGATGGCAGGGTGGATGTGTGAATGTATGTTGTGGTAGTATCTGCAGGTAGGGTGGATGTGCTGCATGTGGGGGTGTGGACAGTTGTGCTGAATGCGTATGTTATGTATGGGGTGCATGCATGAGGGTCTGCTACTGTGGTGACGGTGAGAATGAGTGCACTTGTGGCAGGATCTGGGAGTGATGATGTGGTGACTGCAGGTATGAGTGGTGTAGTGTCTGTGAGGGAGGAGGTGGTGGGGGAGTCCATGTAGAGAGTGGATGTTGTTGTGTCTGCATGTGTCTGTTGTGTGTGTGCGCATGGCGGTGGTGTCTTTTATGGTGCTTGTGTTTGTCCTTACAATCTGGGTCTGTTGATGTGGATGCATGTTGGTATGAAGGTGTGCCTTGGATGGGTGAATGGAGAGGGATGTGTGATTGGGAACAGGTAGTTGGAGGGGGGATGGAAGAAGAAGGGACACTGGCTGACTTCAATGAGGAGGCCAGAGCCTGACAGGGTCTCTGTAGAGCAGCCAGGGCACACTGAATGCCTTCCAGGTAGGCATTAGACTGTTACACCTGTTATGCTAGTCCCTGGATGGCCTTCACAATGGTTGACTGCCAAACAGAGATGGACCTCAGGAGGTCAACTGCCTCCTCATAGAGGGCAGCAGGGCTGACTGGGGTAGGGACAGAGGTGCCTGCGGTGAAGGAGGTGCCCAACCTCCTGGGTGAGCGGGCCTGGGCAACTGGGTGGGGAGCTACAGGGAGGGTGGTGCTGGTAAGGGGGGTGGTAGACAAGGATAGTTCTGGGATGGTCCCAGATGGGCCCACCAGCGCCAGGGAGCGTCCATCGGAGGAGGAATCTGAAGATGTACTTGACGATCCTGTCTCCCCCGTGGCACTCCCCTGGCCCTCTGTCCCACTGGTCCTCTCGGCTCCGCTGATATCAGCTTCCTGGGTCCTGTGGGTTGCAGCTTTCCCACTTGCCAGTGGCCCTTCTCCTTCACCTGATGATGTTTATGCACACAAAGACAGAGGTGGAGAGGGGGGGAGGGTGGCAGAGAAAAACAGGGTGCAGTGGATCAATACCAACCCTATACACACACAGAGTAACAACAACATTATCTGCTGCTATGCCATGGCAGGCTATGCCCTCACCTATACATGCCCCAACAGTAGGACACCATTTGGGAAACTACAGCAATGCTGATGTAAACTGCTAATGGTGGAACAGTAGCACTCCTGCACTTGATGAGGGACATCCCAGTCACACTTGCCCAGTGCCTGGTACATTCTCATGGTCGTGTGTGGAGACATTTCCTGTTCTCCTTACTGAACAGAATCCTTCATGGGTAGGTAGCATGCCCACCAATCCATTGACAATTAGCACAGTGACATCTGGCCCCATCGTACCTATCTACACATACAGTACATGGCAGCTGATCGGGGACTCGCTAATTACCTCTGTTACAGTGGTAGGCTGATACTGATGGCAATGCCCTGACAGCCCACTTGTACTGATGCTGATGGTAGGAGCTTGGCTCTTAAACCTTGTTAACGGTGACCACACAATTCCCAAATTGGAAGTAAATGCCCTCATAAGTCACTGTCTGCATGGTATGGGCACACATCTAGGAACCAATCCTGCCAGGGTGGCTGAGACCCATAGTCGGCATCCTACTAACAATGACCTACGCCACATCCTTCCACTGGTAGGAAACCCAAAGCCATACAGGCAGAACACCATCAAGGTGTGAGTGTGTACTTACCCCCTTGTGGCTGCTGTGCTGCCCTCAAGCGCCCATCCACCTCAGGGTAGGCCACCGCCAAAATGCAGGCCATTGGGGGGTCAGAGTCTGACGGGCACCCCTACCTCATCGGGAGGAAATCCCCAGCAGGGCCTCTACGGTCTTCCAGTCCCAACGTCTCAGGTCCTCCCACCGCTTTCTGCAGTGGGGGCTCTGCTGGCTATGGCCCCCCAGGGTACGCACTTGCTTGGCGATGGCAAGCCAAATCCCCTTCTTTTGATGGGCGCTGACCTGCATGGGTGACACAGACAGAAGGACAAAGTCATGTAGATTGGCATTACAGGGTCAGCAGTGGACATCACACATCAGACACATTTCAAGACCACACTCACATGTCATAATGCCACTAATGCTCAGACTCCTCACCCATCTCCATGCATCCACTCTGTCTGTCTCGTCCCGGCTCCTTTCATCCTCAAACACATAAAAATCACACATGACAGTGACATGAGACTCACCTGCTACCCTAGAGCCCCATACAACTGTCCAGCTCTTCTTTGGTGAATGCTGGGGCCCTATCTCCTGCAGGACGTGGCATATTGACTTCCAGGGCCAGAACACAGCAGCACATGCAGTGGAGGTGTTGCTTCCACGAGTGTCAGGAGCCAAGCGAGCTATGGAACAGTAAATGGCGGTTACGGCTGCCGCGTACATGACCGTCACCGCAGGCAGTGATCACCATTGGCCCCAGTCCCCCATAGGCAACAATGTTATCCAATGAGTAGTTGCACTGCAGTTTTGACTGCCTACCGCCATGACATCTAACACAGCGAAATGAGGTGACTTCCAACTGTCCTGTGCATGCAGGACAGGCAGCTGCCATTTTACATGCAATAAGTGAATAGTAGATGAATTCTATGTGTGTCATGGATGATATGTTGTGACCACTGCACAGACTGACAATGCCGACACATTGTATACAACAACTTTTGACTTCTCTTTCCTATTCCCAGATATGGTACAATGGTGATGATGAGACATGCACCTGTGTAACGGCCCCTAGTCGACCTGGCTACCCTGGAAGAGAGGCACGTCGTTCAGAAGTATCATCTGAGCCATCAGACCATCATGGAGCTGTGTAGCCAGTTTGAGCCTGATCTGTTGCCTGACATATGTGCTCCCTATGTCATCCCTCCCTTAGTGCAGGTGTTGTCAGTTCTTCACTTCCTTGCCTCAGGGTCATTTCAGATGACAGTGGGCTTGGCAGCAGGGATGTCACAGCCGATGTTTAGCAATGTGTTGAAGGATGTACTGTCTGCTACATTATGTTCCCTCAACATGCAGATTTGACCACTGTTAAGGCTGCCTTCTACGATTTGGCATATGTCCCTCATGTGATAGGGGCCATAGATGGCACCCACATTGCTTTGGTTCTGCCCAGGATTAATGAACAAGTCTACATGAACCGTAAAAACTTTTATTCCATAAATGTGCAGGTGGTGTGTCTCGCTGACCAATGTATCTCACAGGTTACGGCCAAGTTCCTTGATTCTGTGCATGACTCATACATTCTGCGGAATAGCAATGTACCACACATGATGGCACAGCTACAGAGGGACCGGGCCTGGCTCATTAGTATGTATCCAATAGGATGTGTGCCCCTGTAAAATCACCTCACTTCACAATCTGCCCTTTGTCCCCACCGGTATTGAGATGTCCCCTACCTTTGGGCACTGGCTACCCTAACCTTTCCTGGCAGCTGACACCTGTGAAATACCCGACAACAGATGGTGAAAACTGTTTCAATGAGGCCCGAGGCTTGTCATCGAGAGGACCTTTGGCCTACTGAAGGCCAGATTCCACTGCCCTCATGTCTCCGGAGGTGCCCTACTCTACAGACCACTTAAAGTCTGCCAGATCGTTGCGACCTGCTGGATGTTGCACAGTTTGGCACTGAGGCGTCACATCCCATTGCTGGATGTAGAGGAGGTAGTAGCTGGACCAGTGGCTGATGAATGGGACATAGTGAGTAATGAGTAATGAGGAGGAAGATGATGAGGATGCAGCTGACTCCAGAGCAGAGTTAATTCAACAATATTTCCCATGAGAAATAGGTATGTGTCATGTGTAATGTATGTTACCTACACTTGTGTCTGCATTGTGCCATAGCTCTTCCTGGTGTCTGTCATCAGTGGAGGTATTGAGAGCAGCTAACCCTCTGGGTGGGTTTGGGGGGGGGGGCATTTTGCCCATCAGAGGAGGTGTTATAGTCCAAATGTGAGTGCTATTTCCACTCTGCTGTTGTGCAGCATCACCAATGCAATTTATTGTCCATGTGCTATGTTCCCTGTACTGCTTTGCCAACTGCAATTATTGGGCCAAAGATAGTGGTGTCATCAGTATTGCTATTCATCCTCACAGTCCACAATGGGAGAATGTGTAACCCAACTGTTACTGCCTGTGGAACATGCCTTTAGTTGAGATTTATCAGCTGTGAGGGAAGGACAATTGGGTATGGATGTCTTGGAAATGTTGACGTAACATGAACATATGGTTTGTGATTCCACATGCAAAATCACACTAGAATTTGAGACATTGTACAGCATGTGTGTTGAGTGGCCTGCAGTGACACCTATTGTGACAGTTGTCCCTGTCTTGGTAAATTCGCAGGGCATTCGTGTGGTGCAACTCTGGTTCCTGCCTTCCTGGTGGCTCCCTTGACACATGTATCCAGACTATCTCTGCTCTACTATCAACCTTGTTGCATGTTGGTCCCCCTTCTGTCTATCTCACAGACATTTGCAGGACAATGGTTTGACAGTAATGCCATGTTATTAAAATTAAAATCTTACTCATTACAATAAAGACACAGAGGCAGTAGCTGTGCTCAAATGTGTTTAATGTTAATCACAAGTGCAATGTGTGATGAGTGGGGGTCACAGAGGGTGTAATCATCAGAGTAGTTGTCCCAGCTGTAGGTAGTCCAGGTCCAGTATCCAAGGGGCCATGGGAACATGGAGACATGACAGTGGAAAGTCAACAAGGTGTGTCAGTGGCAGACAAGGGAGAATGTTAAGGAGAGGCTCACTTCCTGGCAGTGGTCTTGGTCTTCAGTGTGGGTTCCTCAGCTACAGGGGAATGGGTGTGTATTGTGTTGGAGGCGCAGTTGTGTGAAGGTTGGGAAGTGTTTTGGTGTCTATGGTGTCGACATGCAGTGTCCTCCGTTGGTGTGCTCCTCGGTCTCTCTGTTGGTAGTTGTGGTTGCAAAGGATTGTGGAGGGTGTGACGGTGTGTTATATAGTGCAGTTAGCAGGTGTGTGTCAGGTGTGGGGAATTCAGACTATCCAATGTGGTGTCAGGTTCTGGTGGAGGTGATATTTTGACCGTGGCGAATTCGCACCGCCAATGGTTTACTGCAGTGCATTGACCGCTGTGCTAATTTGTGGGTCGTAATATGGAGACCCTGGTGTTGTTGGCGTGGCGGTGCTGGTGGTAGGACCATCTCTCTCCCGCCCTCTGTCGGCCTGGCAGTTTAGGATTTGTGGCTGTATTTGGGCAGTCTTCAGTTTCTGACTCATAATACAGCGGTCTTTGTACCACCATCACCGCCGGTCTTTTGGCGCCTGCAAGTGTGGTGGTCTTGGCAAAATACCGCAAAACTCGTAATGAGAGCCTAGGGCTTCAGATGTTTGGTTCACTCCAGGTTAATTGGCTTTTCAGAGTTGCTGTCTAAGAGAAGGTTGAGAGATAGTACATAATTTAATGCAGCGGTTCTTAACACGGTCTGTGGACCGGCTTAATCAAGGAAGTCCGCAACTGTTTAGAAAATAATATAATATTAGCAGATTATTAAGTCATATATTATCAATATCAAAATGATAAAGTGAACTTTTCAAAATGATCTCTAAATGTGAAGGATTTGGAAACTGAAGGCTACAAATTATGGGCCTCAGATGGTGGTTTTAAGACCACCAAACTCGCGGTGGCGGTCAGACCTGCGCACTCCTGGTGGCCCAACCGCCAGATTAGGACCCTGGTGGTCAGACCACCAGGGGACCTCTGCCACTACCAGGATCACGGATCCCGATGGGGTGGTGGTGGTCGGAGTCATGGTCAGCCACGGCAGTGCCCATGACAGCACCACCATGCTGATCACAAGTCCTCTTTCCACTAGCCTTTCCATGACAGTTTCACCGCCTTGGAAAGGCTAGTGGAAAGACAGTGCTGGGGGTCCGCTGCCAACACCACAGAATGCATACTGTCTGCTTTGCAGTGCGCATTCCAAGGCTGCTGTTGTGCTACGGCATTGACCTCGGTTCCCTTAAGGGAGCCGAGGCCAATGCAATGGCACTGTTGCCGCCGGGCTTTTTGGCGGAGACGTCATAATATGACGCTTCTGCCAGTCAGTCCAGTGGAAACATTGAAATACAATGGGGGAGGGGAGGCCACCGGTATGACTGCGGCCTCACACCCGCAGGTTTGGCGGTCCTACAGTCAGACCGCCAAACTCGCAATGAAGCCCTATGTTTGTATTCTTATGCTAGAGCCCAGCATATTGCTTTAAAGCTTCAACCTTCCCATTAAAACTAACATTTTGATATTTGTATTTTTTATATTTGTCAATAAAGAAAATATTTCAAAATGTATGCATTTTTGATGAATACTTGTTACTCTAGTTCTGTGCATTTTGTTTGAAGTTCAGATTGTAGGAATTGTTGAGGTTGGGGGTCACTGGCTTCCAAAAGCCATTTATTTGAGCACTGCCAGATTACCAAATAGGCAAAGTGGACACCAGCCTATGGGCCCCACTCCTTTCAGGGGCCCGCAACAACAGATCAAAATAATTCTGATTTGATCTTGAAAGAAAATTACAATCAAGCTTTCTTAAATTGTTTCCAAAAGATAGAAAAAAATTAATCAACTCAAAGAAACGAAAACTTTACATTAAAGGCTCTATAGAGAAAATACTGTATTAATCTAATGTACCCATTCACAACTTAAGGTACATAAACCATAGGCATCAGCTTCACATTACAGTTTGCCTCTTAGAAGCTCATCTTCTGGCAGCTTGTAAAAAACTTCAGCACAAACTACATACATGTAATGTTTAGTTTTGTGTAGTATAATTGGTTTATTAAAATTGTTGGTAAAATTAAAACCGTATTAGGATATAATTTGCGTGGGGCCCCCAAAGTTCAACTGCCTAGGGGCTACCACAGGGTTTAATCCCGCACTGCATTTGGGGTCCACAGAAGTCAAAAGGTTAAGAACCAATGATCTAAAGGAATTTCATGGAAATGCAACAATAATGTTATGGTTTCCCTTTCAATTTTTCAATTTCATGCTGTATAAATTCCTAATCAGGTTTCCAGAATCACATAGAGGAAACAGTGCAGTAATATGGAAGACAGAGTTTGCCTTGCTATAGATTAAGAATTGACATTTGATCGGACATTGGGTGACATACTTTCAATCTGTCTAATTCAAAGAAAGTGTTATACAGATCATGTAAGTGTGAGCTTGTGGAGCTCTGCAAGAATTTACCTGAGATAGAATTCATTGTTTACTGCTTAACAATATAAAGGATTGTGGATCACTGCACTCTACATAGAGCAATGGAAGGACACTTGATCATACCATGTTTGAAACCAGAAAAAAACAAACAATAAAAACAGTTAAACTTGTCAATTTGCATGAAACATTTGCAGAACAAGTTAGTAAAAACAACTTTAGAAAATAGGTATATTCCAATTCTGACTGCATCAGCGAGGAACACCACCCTAAAAAAACATTGGTGACATGCACCCTAAAGTAAGGTAGAACTCTTTTTGTGCTGAAGAAGCTCCTAACTGTAAGCACAGAGGTTCCACAAAGCAGCATACCCATCCAATCTCCACAATCTGTAACACACTTAACAAGAGGTTTAAACATCTAGTGACTTCAAAGGAGGTAACATTGCCAGAACATAAGAACAGATCATTGGCCATGGCTCACCTATAGCTTCCTTACATTTTCTGGAGCCTTTTCTATTTGTAGTTCCACAAATGCTTTCCATGTCCTTTTTACGCATGTATGGTAAAAAGCTTTTTTTTTATTTTTACTGAATGCTATCATCAAGTTCAAACTGTATTTGATTTCTCATTTTATTTGCTAGCTTCTGCTTTGGGGGTGAGTAGAGCTATTATCAGCAGAGTGCAAGTGAATCTTATCACAGAAATATCACTAAGCACCTGCAGGCACCAATCTGACCTCAGACATATGAAAGAGGTCTCATAGGCATACAATTCAACTCGGGCAACCTGCAGTACGAACTGCACTTTCTGTCTTCCACACATGCCAGATACCTTTCTCTATCCTTGTTTTGTCTTCAACTTTTCACTCATCTGGCCTGTTGTAAGCTATCTGTGGGCTTTTAACCACGCCCACCGCACGCCCATTACTCTCACTCGTTCATGGGCTTGCATTTAAAAAAAAATTTGTTATCATTGGTAAATGCTTTACGCTTGTCGCTCCTTGGGGCAACTTTGTTACTGCCTTGGCCATCGACCCTGTTATGTTGATAATTGCACATTTACCGATAGGTTTGACTTCGAGCGAACTTCTTTTTCCCTCTGTGTCTCTCCTTAGCACTCACTCTCACGGTGGCCGTGGCGCTTTGAATCAGCTTGCTTATGTCAACTGTTTTACTTTTCATTTTCAATTTATGTGGCAAGAAATTCCAGTTAGGAATTTATAACGCTAATCGCTCTAACTCGAGCAAACGCAAGGCCCATTGTATTGCAAATGCTTGTTTTTCTTTGTTACTACAACCTGCCTTTCTTCTTATTTTATCTCTTCATTATCTCTGCATATCTCTTTTCCCGCCTTTGTTTTCTCTTAGTTCATCTTTATTTTAAAAGTTCTACTTTGTTTATACTGGATTCTCCCACTTCACCTTCTATTTATTTATGGCACAGCTTCCTTCTTCTTTCTCACAGCTTCCTTCTAAAACCGGTCTTTCTCCCTTTACCTCTTTCTTTCCCATTCACCAGTTTTCTAGTCTATGTTTCACACTATATTTCACCCTCTCACCCTAATACCACATGTGTGCTTTCCTTTAATTCTTGCTGTATTACTTATCCTTTTATTGTTTATCTTATTCGTCCATAGTTTATTTTTTTCTGATCTTCACCATTTTCACAGCTTTATAGGAAGGAAGGTGCTGCAGACTGCGCATGCCAGAGAGGTGGATCTCTCTGCTGCCTCAAAGAAGAAAGACCCACACTGTTTATATCCCTTCTTACACCAAATTCACAATTACATTTTACCACCCCAGCACACAACATCCTTTGATACCTTCAACAAAACATTTAAAAAGTCTTTTGAATCACACTATCCCCTACATCTACTCAAATAACTCCTTGTCAATAACCCCAGACCACAGCTGAAATCTCCAGAGTAAAAACCAAGACAAGGACACTTCTGTGCAAATGCTGTAAACATTAGACCTCAGAAAATCATGACCTCTTCAAACGTAGCTTAATTACACTGTCTCTAACTCTTGACACTGCCAAATCTGCACTCTTTCACACTTTCAAAATAATTGCAACTACTGAATATCGACATAAGGAATACTGACATACAAGAATATCAAGGACAGAAAATAGAGGGATAAAATATTGAAAAGTACGTACATTTAGGGAAATATAGATTTAATATTCCTAACTCCACATCTACATACTTTTAAGATATATGTATTCTGTATGCACATATATGTGGAGTTAGTTATAGAAAATCTAGCCTTCCCTGTTGATATTGTTTTTGATATTTTGTCTTTGATATTTAGTATCCTTGATATTCTGACTTCAATATTTAGTAGGTACAACTTCCAAAACATAGGGGGTCATTCCTAGCGGGAACCGCCAGAAGACCGTACCGCGGTCAAAAGACCGCGGCGGTCATTCTGAGTTTCCTGCTGGGCTGGCGGGTGACCGCCAGAAGGCCGCCCGCCCGCCCAGCGGGAAACCCCCTTCCACGAGGATGCCGGCTCCGAATGGAGCCGGCGGAGTGGAAGGGGTGCGACGGGTGCAGTTGCACCCGTCGCGATTTTCAGTGTCTGCCAGTGGCATGGGCACTGCAGGGGCCCCCAGGGGCCCACGACACCTGTTCCCGCCAGCCAGGTTCTGGCGGTGAAAACCGCCAGAACCAGGCTGGCGGGAAGGGGGTCGGAATCCCCATGGCGGCGCTGCTTCCAGCGCCGCCGTGGAGGATTCCCTGGGGCAGCGGGAAGCCGGCGGGAAACCGCCGGCTTCCCTTTTCTGACCGCGGCTTTACCGCCGTGGTCAGAATGCCCCCGGAAGCACCGCCAGCCTGTTGGCGGTGCTTCCTCCGTCACCTACCCTGGCGGTCATAGACCGCCAGGGTAGGAATGACCCCCATAATCTTGTTATGCCCACATCCTCAAGGTCTTTCAAACAGCATCAGCAAATTAATCTCCCCACCACGTCCTCCCATCACATACTCCATATTCTCAGGCACACATTTTGTGCCAAGTTCACCCTAGCTAGTGACATCCTTGCTACTCGACTTGCTGCTCCCCCAACTCCTTCCTTCACCCCACTGCTTCCCACCAGCTTCAATCATCCACTTTCTCACGCTTCCAGCCTACTTTGCCCATGGAACCAATCCCCGTTCTGAAATCTGCTAACACATCTTGCACAGTATCCAACCCAGTCAGCCCTCAAGCTATTTAACCCCACGCTAATTCAGAGCGCTAAAACCCTGCTTAACATCACTTTTAATCACTCTCTCTTACCCGTCATTTATACACATTGCTTCCAGTAATCTCTGGTGTTACCTCTATGGAAGAAACACAATGCTATCACTCTTTCCACCTCCAATTATAGTCTAGTACCACTCATCCCTTTCTTTTCTTTGATAATGGAGCACCTACTCTTCAAATGACTCACCATGCATCTGTGATGCACCCAGCATTCTCACCCTCTTCCAATATGTCTCCTGTGCCACTCATTCAAAAGAAACACTTTTCTACATCTCCAACCACAACTCCATTTAAAACTGTTTGATCGCCCCACAGTACTCTATTCCATCCAAACTATTAGTATGATTGGCACAGCTCTTCTGTGATTTTCTTCCTACCTACCACTCCACTCATTCTCAGTGAAGTGGGAATCAAACAGATCCCCACTGACAACTCTTCTGGTGTATTTCCCTCACAGGTCAGTTCTAGGGCTTCTTCTGTGCTCTCTCTCTCTCTACACACTCCCTCGTTGACATCATCTTCTCTCTTGGTGTAGTGAGGCCCTCTTGGACTTAGGTTGGTTCCCCATTTTAGCTTCATTTTGTCTTGTACATTTTACATGTTTTAGCTGCATCACTTTTTAGCAGTGACATTTTACACACTGCTTTCATTATATTTTTCTAGGAATATATTGTACAAGTTGCTTGTTGTAGTTTTCCTTTCTCTGCATATAATCAGTACATTTTGCTCATGGCTACGAGCACAGTACACAGTATCCTAGTGCTTGTGTTGCCTGTTCGGAGACAGCTTCTAACACCTTGATATTTTATTGCATCAGAGCTGTGCCTCTGCCTGAAGGGGCAGAGGGCCACTCCAGGCGCAACCGTCCTGGGACGAATGCTGTGCTCGACATGCAGCTCTGCTGGCACGAATCTACCAGTTTCCTGAACAGGTTGCCATTCATACTACAGGCTCACTCCTGACTCAGGTCTCTAGGTATGGGGGCTAAGGCTAAACTCTTAGACTGGGCAAAGGCAGAGAGTACACCCACTGTGCCCTCAGTATAGGCTAAGGTTATGTAGGAACCTCTAGAAATAATTTACTATCGTTGGATTGTTCATTCTCTTCACCATGTTCATAGTGCTGGTATCTTTGCTTTGTTTCAGCTGCTTAATTATCACAGCCCATTCTCTGAAAGCAAGACTACTATTTTTTCAATAAATGTATTGAAAACTTATTTAATATCTCTCTTGTCTTTTCACCTGGACACGCATGAGTAATATCACAAAAAGGTAAGATCTGTTTCCACTACTTCCTCGGGAGCCACGGTGTCATGTTTAGGTTGCCAGAATCACCTTCAACCCCGGTAGGGTTAAATATTTAGGTGAGGCAACGAGAGCTAGCCACGAAGTGGCCCAACAGTCTTTGATGGTTGGAAAGGACTCAGTCGCCTACATTCTGAAGTTCTATTCTCCTAATACGCAGTCCTATTATCTTAGTAGGAACCGCATCACATTGATTACTCTTATCTCATGTTGCGATCTCTATCTTAGTGCAGGTCAAAACTCAGCTCTTCCAAGACAGAAGTCCTCTACGTTCGCTCTTCCTCTACTCCCAGGACATCTAAAACCTCTGTTCTCTTCCCTCCTGACAGTTTGACTCCTGAGTTAGGATTATAGGTGCAACTTTTGACCTTTCAGCAACCTTGACAAGATTCTTTACCACCACCACCATAGCAGCTGGACTCTTGGTCATCAACATAGGAACAATATGACATTTCCTCCCCTTTCCATATGGCACTACTTAAAATCCGTGTCCTTAGCAAACTAGGCTATTGCAACAGACTGCTAATGGGCCTCCCTCAGCATTCTTTACCCCACTAGATAAGATGTTTAATTTTATAACCAGCGCCTTATTCAAAAGTGCCTAGCCCCACACCCACCACTTCCTATTGTCATAGCTTTCAGCTAAACATAATGGGCCAGATGTAAGAAATACTCATTTTGCATTTCTAAAAAGTGTCTTCCTAGAAATCGCTATTTAGGAAATGCAAAATGGTATGTCCAAAAATAGAGGTTTCCTAATAGCGATTCCTAAAGTGTAGGAGTCGCTGTTTGGAAATCGCTATTTAGGTAATACAAGCAATTCGTTCCTATGGGCCTAAAAGCCCAGAGGTGTGAATGGTTTAGCATTTCCTGATTTGCAGTTTCCTAACAGGAAATTGCAAAATAGGAAATGCTAAAGCAAGGGTGACGTTCAGCCTAAGGCCCCCCACTCACTGCACCCCGAAAAAAAGCATTTTGGAGTGTTGTTTTTTTAAATTGCACATGATTACCATCGACTTTAGTTTCCTGCGCAATTTGCATTTAAGAAACACTTTGTACATGTGCATAGGAAACGGCAAATAGGAAATCCCTAGAAAGAAAGTTTCCTATTTGGGGGTCGCAAAATGTGATTTCTACTGAGTGGGAATCGATTTTGCGATTCCCAAACGGCCTTTGTACATTCCAAAAGGCTATTTAGCATTTCTTAACGGCCAAAATAGTGATTCGTCCCGGTAAGAAATGTTTAATAGCTTCGTACATCTGGCCCATAGCCCTCTAAAACCTACAGACAATTGTGTTCAAAATGCTCTATGGTGCTCCCCCACAGCCTCGTTGACATCATGGCCTGCTATACTCTCTCCAGAAATCTGCATTCTTTGCACCAAAACGTGCAGGCCACACCTACCCTTCTATGTGCGGTCTCTAGTTTGTGGTCTTTTCATCTACTAGGCCGCCATCACTGGAGCACCTGCTCCTGACACTTATATCTGCCCCACACTTAACTTTAAAACTAGTACAAAGAACCATCTGACTTAACTTGAGAAAAAGAATACATGAAAACAAACATCATATTCAGAACGTATGCTACAACAGGTCCATATTGGGAATGGGCCAGGTAACCTTTCTATGTGTTATTTTGTTTCACTAACCATCCCGCACTTAGCATCCCTGTACAATAACTTCACCAGTTCATGTTTACTAACATCTCTACTGATCAGATTATGTACTGTTCCTGTTCTCACACGTGGCACTGGTTTTCAAAATGCCAGTTTGCTCATGTCAGATAAATATACGGTAAAGTGTGTACTCTTCATCCCTGTCTGTATTTTCATCACTACCACGAACCATTTAAAAATGACCGCAATACAGCAGTGGTCAAACACACAGCATGATCGCGGTAGGCGCTTCCTTTGTAAAGAGTAAAATGTACCGCAGTGTTAAAGTTTGTGATATTCTGCCTTTTTTGCAGCAATCAAAAGCGGATGACTCAAGAAGAGAAAATGGAAATTGCTGTGCAAGTGCTTATGTACCCAGTATCCGTCTAATGAGTAAATATTTAAATAATCCAATACACAAACAAGCCATAATAAAAAATAAAAAAGCTTCGTGCCCAGTACAACAAAACGACATGGCATTGGGCACACAGGAAGCAAACCTCCACACTTAGTGATCAAGCTTTGCATGGCATACAGGGAGTCACTACTTAAAACAATAAAAAAAAGTTTCCCTCCGACACCCTAAAAATGGGTGGAGGAAGGAGATTTAAGGGGGCAAGTGTAATTGATAGAGTAAACATGGCTGAGGTATGATGACTAGAGTCACTGACAGCCAGCCTGTAGTTGGCTAGGAGCATTATTCCCTGCAAAGCCTTCCACCAATTGGCAAGAAATCAACGAAACAGCAAATCTCCCTTCCCTTCTGTTGCTGAAAAGTATTTTTCCTCTCCTGCCAGTCCCTCAGAGCAGCTATGGCCGTACACAAGACAGGGAAAGTGCCTGGTAAGCAGGAGGAGAGGAGACTCCGTGGAAGGAAATTTCATCTTCAGCTTTACGCTGATCAAGTAAATGCATTTATTAAATCAAAAGGCTGTGGATAGCAGGAGAACTGGAGCAGGGGAGCTTCTGGTATCAGCCAAAATGAGAACGTCGAGCGTTGGGATTCAGACTCAGTAAAGAGAGGGAACCAGGCATGGGCTCAGTGGGGCTGGGGTATGAAGACTGTGGACAACAGAGCAATGGAAACTAAAGGGATTCTGAACATTAGAGCACTAACTGCTTGATACACTAAGACGCTTCCTGGTTACTGGGGCACTTCTGCAGCACAGGTTTTTAATTCTATTTTGACATGGAGTCTGTCTGCAATGTGTTGTTAGTTGCTGTGGCTCTTGGCTTTGTACCTGTACGCACCTATTTTTTCACCCTACACGCTTGTTGTTTTCTTACTTTCTTGCTTCCCTAAAATCAGGTTCCCCTTCAGTTCATTCATTCATCTGCATATTTGTTTCTCTCTTCCCTCCTTAGGTCCTGGCTGGCTTGATTGTTGGTGATGCCCTGTGATTCCATCTGGCATCCTGGTCAGCCAGTGGCTTGTGACAGCAACATCTGCTACTGAAATCTGTAAGCCTACATTGCTCAGACCCTTTAGCGGTTCACACAGGACTGACACCACACGCTTACCCATGGTTTCTCCTTTATCCTACAGTCGGCTCAGTGACATACCATTCCTCCAAACACTGAGATTGTCCTGTGCCTCCCTCAGTTAGACAAACCATTGTGAGAGTGAGATCCTTTCCAGAGTTTCTTTCTCATTCCTTTCCCAGTCCCTCTCCCCCCACCCCAATTCCAACTGCTGGTGTGCTGTTCAGCTGAATAGGTGTTCTGGGATGTCGGGGGCTCTCAGGGTCTGACTAACAGGACTGTGGAAATGAGACGAGGTGAAGCATGCATTTATAACCTAACACAGAGGCTTCTACAATCAGAACATGCATATGAGTTTCGATAAAACAGCAAGCAGGTGCAGGGGCGAGCTCATGAGGATGAAAGCAGATGCTCTGCGACAGTATAAATAGCACACAGTTTCTACAGAACCAACAACATTTTGCCAGTGTGCTTCATGTCTCAGTTTGGAAATGGGCACTTGTGATTAAGAGTGCTAGAATGATCAAGAAAACATGGCTGTTGCAGGTTTCATTAGTCAAGTGCTATATATCAATAATTATTATTGCTATTTTAAATACATAGAAAGATCAGTGTTCCCCCGAAGGAATCTTGGCACTCAAATAACCTATTTGAATTATTAAATTCACCACATACAACAACTACTGACTGAGATCTAAAAAAACAGGTTTCAAATCATTTTCTGAATTTACCCATGGGGGTTTCTGTAGGGAGGGTGCAAACATAATGGTAATGTAATTTCAACAGCCTCGCACTGTAGCCAGGAAACTGACAAATAGAAAGCTCTTCTTCCCAGGATAACTCTGCAAAACTACACAACTGTCCCTGAAAATCATTTTCTGATCTTAAACTGCATCTTAGTTTGGAGAAGGAAATCCTCAAAGATTCCAGGTTTGGTCTTGTGTAGGAAAGTGCCCCGTTTTGGATGGTCACCCTGACTTTTTGCCCCAGTGCTTATGTGTATGACTCTGTCAGTGCACTGGAAGCCTGCTAACCACGCCCCAGTGCTCATGCTCTCTCCCTAAATTGATTTGTCTAATTGGTAATCCCCTGATTCGTAAAGACTTTACCCCTTACAAGCCCCTAGTAAATGGTACCCAGGGCATAGGTGTAAGGGGGTCCCCAGGACTGCAGCAGGAGTTTGTGCCACCCTGAGTAACCCACACAATCCAGGCAGTCCAGTGTCTTCTGGGAGGTGTAGTCTCGTCTGTCCCAATGTTTCAGGCCACTATGTTGCTACCATGGACCCTATGAAGTTCCCAAACCTTTTCTTCATCTTTACCGCTGCCAAGGCTTGTTGGTTGCTAGTCCAGTTGCTGACCCCCACACTCAATGCTACAACTGCTTGGTACACCGTGCAGCCTGCATCCGACATCTGCAATCCAGCCCAAGCTGAGGTTTTGCATTTATTTGCCAGCCCCGTTGTGTAAGCCGTAATATCAGCACTAACTCTAGTCCTGTTCAGCACCATGGACAGCTGGGCAACTCTGCACCTGGACACCACGGGCCAGGTAAAACTGAACTGACTGTTGTTATCTGCTCCTAGGTACTGCACAACCTTAACCCTGCAAAGGGTCCATGTAACTCGTTCTCTAAGTACTGTTTCGCAACCAGTGGTTTTTCTCCATAGATTTCAATGCAGCACTTAAATGCCATTTTTGCTGTGATTTAATTTTGCTTCTAAAATAATAACTCCAGTTATACTTATGCAATTCTGTTAATCTTGGTATCTATATTAAGAAAACAATAAGGTCTATTATTATAAGTTGATGTCGGATTTCTTTTGAGTTGCGTCAATTACTTATGGTCCCTGTTGGTACTCTGAAATGCTTAACACATGTTCCTCCAAATAAAGCCTGACTGCTCTTTGTCACACTACCAGGACTCAGCTAAGGATTTACTAGTGTGAATTCAAAGACCCTATTTGGGGTATTGTGAGAGCATTAAATGGTGAGTACTAACCCCAACACCACATAAAACTCCACTTTCCTACATCTTGGATCAGAAAGTACTTTGTGCACCAAGCAGAGGGATTTAAACAGAATTCTTCTTTCCTGGAAGCCAGTGTAAGTTAGCTATTGCAGGATGCAATTTCAATGCCAGTCTGGCTGAAAAATTGCGAACAAACTGAAGCTCATTTAACGCTTTAGCAGATAAAACCAGATAAATGAAATTGCAATAATCTAATCTGAATGCAATAAACACAT
This sequence comes from Pleurodeles waltl, assembly GCF_031143425.1. NCBI lineage: Eukaryota > Metazoa > Chordata > Amphibia > Caudata > Salamandridae > Pleurodeles > Pleurodeles waltl. The sequence goes on from NC_090443.1 coordinate 961,041,966, forward strand.
TTTATAACTCTCTTCCATCTTCAGATGGAAAATCTACAGAACTCGAACCCACATCAATCCTGCCTCAGATGGGATATAGCACCACACTCGCACTTATTAGTGTCTTAAATGGCATTGCACATGCTTTGAACTGATTTATCTTCAGCCTTCGATGCAGTCTGCCACAAGAATTTCCTCTCTGGCCTCGACACAGGTATCAGCGCTGTCTCTTAAACTGGTTTACATCGTTTTTGTCAGATGGCTCTCAATCAGTATTTACGCCAACATTTAATTCTAGTTTTAGAAAGATATCTTGAGATATTTCACTCATTTGGCTATACTTTCTATTCTTAAGCTAACAACGCACAATTTATTCTGTGACTGGATGTGACCTGTCCTTAATACAGGAGAAATTGAAACAGTGGATGTCTTCCATCACTTATTGGCTGAATTCAAATTCACATAGCTTCAACACATCTAAGAGAGAATTTTTGTTTTTGAGAAACCTGCCATCTAGAATCCTGCATGGTGGCCTAAAGAACTTGCCTCTACCCCGCCTTCTCTCCTTGCAGCAGGGAATCTGGGTGCTATCTTTGATGTTAAACACTTTTTGGAACACGGTTTCAAAACATTCTTCACATGCTCCTTTCTCTTTCTCTTAAAAATACTGACGAAGTTTCTCTCATGTATTCCCTACTGTCCACAGGAATACTCATCTAAGCCACAATCATGGCAAGACTAAATTACTGCAATTTAATTTTCCTTGATCTTCCCCAAAAACAGACCTCTTTTTTACAAAACACAGAAAACATGACAGGTTGCCCATAACTAGGCCTGAGGGAATTCTGTCATATCTCACACAACCTCAAACACCTTGATTGGCTTAGCGTTGAAAGCAGATGTCTTTTTTAAAGCACTTTAATTTTGTCATTGGGCTATTACAGCCTCAGGGCCCAACTTCATTCAATAATGTTTCAAACATTATGTGCTCTCTCTCTAACATACCCTTATCTCAGTCCCGCACATTTTCTTACTCTTTCCTACCCCTGTCATCAAAATGTGGGAGGACTATCCTTCAATTTTCTCACATTTAAGCCCTGGAATCAACTTTCAGTAAACCTCTGGAAACAACTAAAAAACAATCTACTCTTTCTCTGATTTACGTTGTTACTTTTTTTTTAACTTCACTCTACTTTGGTGTTAGCTCCACAACTCCCTTTTTAAGGCAACCTTTGTTTTCTCATACATCCATTGATTCATACATTTAAAATGTGGATGTTTTGAGGAAGTGATAACATATGTATATTCACTTTGGTGTACACAACTGAAACAGACGAGCAAGTCAGCAAGGCCCAATGCATGTCAAATTTGACTGTGCCTCATGTACTGTACCGGAGTGGACTTCTCTCCGAGGTAAGGAGGCTAAACTACGAAATTCCAAATGGGGAAGGCTCTGAAAGGAGAAACAATATCTGTTGTACCCCTTTTAATTTAAGTTGGCTTCCAGACAACCAGTTCTCTACACTAAATAAACAGTTCTGCATATTTTCTGCCCTTAGCTTCGGGTCACCATCAGTCTCAAAAGCAATATGGGTTTTATCTTAATGTATGAATAAAAACCGTCAAAAAGGTTTAATTAAAGAGCCCAAATGGACCATGTATAAATGAAACAATAATGTGGACAGCACAGAATCCTTTGGCAAGCCACAGGACGTTTGTGTTATGCCGCGGCGGCCGCGGCCGCGGGCTCAGGTTGCCGCAGCACGGCACCTTGTTTTCACCGCGGCCGACGCTCGGGCCGCGGGGGACGCCGCGGCCGACGCTCGGGTCGCGGGGGACGCCGCGGCTCGAGCGCGGGCCGTGGAGGCTCCCAGGAGCTGGTTTAAGGGTCGCGGCACTCGCCGCTTCCCTTACTTCAGGTTCTGCCATTAAGGCAGACGCGGCAGGGCTTGAAGCCCCGAGGGGGTTTCAGGCCTGGCCGCATACAGCGCATTATGCGCTTTACATTTTATTTCTTGCATGTTGCATTACCTGCTCACCACTTACCGATATGCCCAGAACAAAACCGAACCCTTGCACATGGTGTACTTTATACTTGCCTGTTCCTTCCCAGCATGCTGACCACTTCCTCTCTGCCCAGCATGCATTGTTTTTTCTTTATTAGACACACGTACCTGATTCACTATTGTTTTCTTTTCCCCAATCCAAGATGGTGGTATTTCTACTTCCTGTTTCCTACTTCCTGTCTAGGGGTATATAAGGGGAATTCAGCTGCTTGTTGATTGCGTTGCAACACTCCTTGGTGGTAGTCACGCTCTGATTGATTTCCTCCTGCGATTCCTGTGTGTTCCTGACCTGCCTTGTTTCCCAGTATTCCTGATCTTCGGTCCTAACGCCCTGGTGTCCTCCTTTCGTTTCAGGGAGTTCCTGTGGAGGTTTTTTACCCTACTGGGGTTTTTCCTCTGGGACTCCTTCTAGAGGGCACGGACTGTAGTGGTTTGTTCATACCAAACAGCACCGTGGCTACCGGAAGGGGTCGCCCCTACCTCGGCCAGAGCAGAACCTGCCGGAACCGGGGCCGTTCCCCCGCCTCTCAGCTTCGACGGTAAGCCCATTGAAAACCGTGACAGATTGCAACGCCCAAAACTCCAGTTGCAGTCCGGTATTATGGATAATCCAGTGGCAAACACGGAACCTACGAGCCAGACCCTGCTGATGACGCTACAACAACAGGCCCAAGAACTCCAGCAGTTACGCACTGAAAATACTGTCTATCGACAAGCCTTTGCATCCAGGACCACAGATGTCCCCGCAGTAGCTGCCACTACACCTCGTTTTTCCAGGGATCCTACCAAATTGAAAGAATTCCTGGATGCCTTGACGGTGTACTTTGCCTTTCGCCCCTCGCAATTTGTACAAGACAAGACCAAGGTGGGGTATTTGATTAGTGCCTTATCGGGGCCAGCCTTGGCTTGGGCTACACCTCTAGTAACCAGAAACGATCCCTGCCTGTCTAATTATTCCACCTTTATCACTAATTTAAAACAGATGCTTGAACGCCCTGGACTCGAGGCGTCAGCAGAAGAGGCTCTTTGCGAAGTCCAACAAGGGAGTCAAGATGTATTACAATACATCACCCGCTTCAGACAATTAGCAGCAGAAACAACCTGGGTGGAACGTACCTTGGTGACACTGTTCCGTAGAGGTCTCAGAGAGGACATTAAAGATGAACTAGTGCACTCTGCTAGAATAGAAAACCTTAAAGGATTAATAGACCAGGCTCTGACGATAGAATATCGGTTGAATGAAAGAAGAATGGAGAAAAAGAAGAGTCGTTTGCCATCTCACTCAGTACCGTCTCGCTCCTTCTCTCATCGCACCGAGGAAGTCCGTCCTGAACCTAAAGGGAATACAGAGGAAGAGCCAATGCAGATTGACACGGCTCGAGGACCTTTATCAGCCAGTGAAAGGGAACATAGACGAAGGAAGGGGCTTTGTCTATATTGTGGTGCAGCTGGTCACCTAATTCGCGCTTGCCCCATTCGTCCAACCAAGCCCTTGGGAAACGCCAACTCCCGTCCTCAGTAAGAAGGGTGAGGGCGGGATATCGTGATATACCTTCTATTTGCTCTTCCAGGGAGGAAGGAACTGCTCTTTTTCTTTTACCAGTTATCCTTCATTTAACAGATGGTCGGGAAGAAAGAACCTTGGCCTTATTGGACTGCGGAGCCAGTGGCCTCTATTTAGATGAAGCCTGGGCTAAGGAACGACAGATAGCACAAATACCCAAAGAAGTACCAGAACAGGTACATACCGTGGATGGGTCACTCTTGGCCTCTGGACCTGTACAATATACCACCCCTACCTTCTGTTTACAATTTGGAAAACACCAAGAAAATCTTTCGTTTGATTTAATTTCATCACCACACCACGTCATGATCCTGGGAATTCCATGGCTTACACGGCACAATCCTTACATCAACTGGGAAACAAAAACCATTTCGTTGTCCTCCCACTTTTGCCAACACCACTGCTATTCCGCCGGGGATTATTGGTCCCCAAAAGGTCTCTCTACAGCACCTTCTAAGGTGAGAGGATCCATTAATGTCCTACATGGAGTTCCCAGGCATTATCAGGATTATGCTGATGTATTCCAGAAGCCGGAAAGGCCTGAACTGCCACCCCACAGAGAATACGACTGTGCCATCCCTTTAGAACCAGATACAGTGGTTCCTTTTGGGCGGATGTACTCTCTCACAGAACCAGAGAAACAGATTTTGAAGGAGTACCTAGATGAGAACCTACAAAGCGGGTTGATTACTCCCTCCTCTTCACCCGCCGGGGCTCCTCTTTTCTTTGTACCAAAGAAAACCAAAGATTTGCGTCCTTGTATTGATTTCAGAGGATTAAACAGGATCACTATTAAAGATCGGTATCCGTTACCCCTCATAAAGGACATCTTAGAAGCAGTCAGAGGAGCCAAGAGATTCACCAAGCTGGATCTCCGAGGAGCCTATCATCTTCTAAGAATAAGAGAAGGTGATGAGTGGAAGACCGCCTTTAGAACACCTTTTGGTCACTACGAGTATAAAGTAATGCCATTCGGACTCACTAATGCCCCGTCCATTTTTCAAAGGTTCATGGATTCTATCTTTTCTGATCTTTTGCAACAAACAGTGGTGGTGTATCTCAACGATATCCTAATCTATTCGGTTCATCCAGAGGAACATTCCAAGCACGTTCGCCAAGTCTTAGAGAGACTTCGACAACACCATTTGTTCTGCAAACCTGAAAAATGCGAGTTTGATCAGACAGAAGTAAAATACTTGGGATACTGCATAAACCAAACCGGAGTCGCCATGGACTCAGACAAGGTACAGGCTATATTGAATTGGCCATCTCCTTCTTCCGTCAAGGAGACTCAATGTTTTTTGGGGCTAGCCAACTTCTACCGACAATTCATAGCAGACTTTGCCCAGAGAACCAGCTACATTACTCAAACCCTTAAAAAAGAACATCTAAAAAAGGGTTTTTGTTGGACACCAGGCGCCGAGTCAGCCTTTCAGGATTTAAAGAAAGCCTTTATTCAAGCCCCTATTCTACGACACCCAGACACCAGCAAGCAATTCATTGTTGTCACAGATGCCTCAGAAAGAGCCATTGGGGCTGCCTTATTGCAAAAACAAGACGATGATGATCTAGAACACCCTGTATTTTATTTATCCCACATTCTATCTGATTCTGAGCGGAACTATTCCGTGCTAGAACGCGAATTACTCGCCTTAAAAGTCGCGTGCACAGAATGGAGACACTTCTTGATGGGATCAAAGGAACCATTTGAAGCCCGGACCGATCACAGAAATCTACAGTGCTTAAGAAACTTTCAGTGTAAAAATAGCTGGCAGGCTCGATGGGCCTTCTTCTTCAGCCAATATGACTTCTATATCACCTACATCCCTGGTTCTCAGAACACCCTGGCGGATGCCTTGTCCCGACGTTATCCTGAGTGTGGCGATTCCACTGTTCAGAACTTATTTGACAACAATAAGATCATAGGGGTAGCACAAACTTTTTTAGACCAAGTCAAGTCCGAATATGCCCGTCTACACGAAACAGAACTAAATAAGTTACGTCCGCAACTGCATACAGATCATGGCTATTATTATCATGACAAGGCCCTATTTTTACCCACTAAAGCAGTGCAAATCGAAGCTTTACACATGTGCCATGATTCCCCTGTCGCAGGTCATCGAGGAATGAAAGCCACTCAAGACCTGTTGCTTCGCTCCTTCTGGTGGCCAACTCTCAAGGCTGACACTGAGGCATATGTATTATCTTGTCCTATATGTGCTCAAGCCAAGACACCCCGAACCAGACCAGTGGGATTGCTCCGCCCATTACCTGTTCCCCCAGGCCCATGGCATACTATCTCCACAGATTTTATGTGCGCATTACCTTCCTCAATGGGAAACCACGTCATAATGGTAACTGTGGACTCCTTCACCAAGATGGCCCACTTCACGGCCTTAAGAAAGTTACCAACGGCAAAGGAATTAGGTCAGATCTTTACTCAAGAAATCTTTAGGCTTCATGGGTTACCCCAAGTCATTATATCGGACAGGGGTCCTCAATATATCTCCCGATTCTGGAATCAATTCTGTAAGACCTTGGGAATCAAGGTGGCCTTATCATCCGGGTTCCACCCTCAAACCAATGGACAAACGGAACGACTCAATCAGGGTCTCGAACAGTACTTACGTAGCTTCTGCAATGCTACACAAAGTAATTGGGCTCCCTACTTACCGCTTGCAGAATTCTCCTATAACAACTCTCTACACAGTGCCTCGAAGGTCTCTCCTTTCTATGGCTCCTACGGTTTCCATCCCAGGGCCTTCCCAACTCCCCTGAGAGATAACTCCAATCTTCCTGCCATCTCCTCCTACGTTCGACAGCTACGGGGTATACAACGAATTATCCATTCCAACCTTGTGTCCACCAAGTCCCGCATGAAAAGGATAGCAGATAGGAGACGCTGTGCGGCTCCTCCATATCAGGTCCATGAGAAAGTCTGGCTCTCCTCTAGATTCCTACCTCTCCGACTCACTCAGAACAAATTCAAACCCCGCTTTTATGGTCCCTTTCTAATTCTCAAAAAGATTAACCCAGTGTCTGTGCGTCTTCGCCTACCCCGGACGTGGAAGATCCACCCTGTATTCCATGTCTCACAACTGAAACCTTACCGTCCTGATCCTTTTCATAGGCAATTACCCTGTCCCCCTCCTCTGTTGGTTGATAATGTGCCTGAGTACGAGGTTCAGGAAATCTGTGACTCTCGGTTTTTACATGGACGCCTCCAATATCTTATTCATTGGAAGGGGTACCCTATGAGTGAGTGTTCCTGGGAGGATGCTTCTTCAGTTCATGCTCCTCTTTTGGTCTGTCGCTTTTTCCGGCTCTTCCCTCACAAACCCGGGGCCTCGGGGGGGCATACTGTTATGCCGCGGCGGCTGCGGCGCTCGCCGCGGCCGCAGGCTCAGGTTGCCGCAGCACGGCACCTTGTTTTCACCGCGGCCGACACTCGGGCCGCGGGGGACGCTCGGGTCGCGGGGGACGCCGCGGCTCGAGCGCGGGCCGTGGAGGCTCCCAGGAGCTGGTTTAAGGGTCGCGGCACTCGCCGCTTCCCTTACTTCAGGTTCTGCCATAAAGGCAGACGCGGCAGGGCTTGAAGCCCCGAGGGGGTTTCAGGCCTGGCCGCATACAGCGCATTATGCGCTTTACATTTTATTTCTTGCATGTTGCATTACCTGCTCACCACTTACCGATATCCCCAGAACAAAACCGAACCCTTGCACATGGTGTACTTTATACTTGCCTGTTCCTTCCCAGCATGCTGACCACTTCCTCTCTGCCCAGCATGCATTGTTTTTTCTTTATTAGACGCACGTACCTGATTCACTATTGTTTTCTTTTCCCCAATCCAAGATGGTGGTATTTCTACTTCCTGTTTCCTACTTCCTGTCTAGGGGTATATAAGGGGAATTCAGCTGCTTGTCCATTGCGTTGCAACACTCCTTGGTGGTAGTCACGCTCTGATTGATTTCCTCCTGCGATTCCTGTGTGTTCCTGACCTGCCTTGTTTCCCAGTCTTCCTGATCTTCGGTCCTAACGCCCTGGTGTCCTCCTTTCGTTTCAGGGAGTTCCTGTGGAGGTTTTTTACCCTACTGGGGTTTTTCCTCTGGGACTCCTTCTGGAGGGCACGGACTGTAGTGGTTTGCTCATACCAAACAGCACCGTGGCTACCGGAAGGGGTCGCCTCTACCTCGGCCAGAGCAGAACCTGCCGGAACCGGAGCCGTTCCCCCACGCCTCTCAGCTTCGACGGTAAGCCCATTGAAAACCGTGACAGTTTGTTTAGTTTTAGGTAGAAACAAGTTCAGTCTGATCTGTACTGACCTGCTAGCCAAAAAACTATACAACCATGAAAGAGCTACACCATTGATTCTGTATTATTTCAGTCGATCTAGCAGTAACTCACGATCCACAGTATCAAATGCTGTGGAGAGAACAAATAGGATCAGAACTCCAGGCATAGCCTGTTTAGCACAAGAGCAAAGCTTCACCAAAACATCCATCACTGAAGTCCCTGTGCTACATCTCGTGTGGAATCCAAATTGTAGAGGGTGTAATATATTTTGAGAATATAAACTCTGACAGATGATTGACTACAGTGTAGACAAGCAGTTTGGCCTGATATGGCAATTGAAAGACCGGCCTACAGTTATCTACACATTCTGGATCCAACAATGTGAGCTCCTTTTTTTTTGTTTAATACATTTTTATTCAATTAAAGATTAGTGAATAACATAGATCAACTATACCAATTCATTAGCTAAATGAGACAATATCAAATGAGTTTATCGCAACATATCAAATACATCCTATAAGAAAAAGAATGTACTAAATAATTTAAACTGTATGCAAAACGAATTGTAGCATTACAAAAATATTAAAGAAGGGGTGAAAAAATAAGAATAGAAAAGGGAGAAGGAAAGAACAAAAAAAAAACAAGAAATAGCCAGTAATAATAAATATCAAAATTCATGCAATAATTAATTATAATAGATATAAAAACTTCAAATACAATATTATATAATCGTAATGACAATAATGAAAGAAATACAAGAAGAAGAAACAGTTTACATGAGAAAAAGGATATTTAACAGTCTGGTTAGTTAACTTGAACCCTAAAGTAACATAAGCTACTGAAACTGAAGAATTTTTAGTGAAAGTTCTTAGTAGGCGATAATAAAAATGTCGTTAATGGTTTCCATACTTTTTCCCTCTTAGCCGCCAATGAAGTTGATGGTAGATTATAGCGATTCAAACGGTGATTGTGACAAACTAAGTTCCATCAATGCAGATAGGAAACATTTTCAGTGTACTTCCAGTTGGAGGTAATCACCTGGTAAGCATTCGCTACAAGCAGATCTATTAATTTACGACACCATTTATTATGAGGCCAGAGATCGCTTAATCCACCTTAAAAAAACACATTCATAGAAAAGGCAGCAAGAAAACCAATGATATTTCCAATTGTAGACTAAACATTTTCCCAAAATGGGTAACCATGGGACATAAAATGAACATATGAATGTAAGAACCTGAAATGGAGTTACAACACCAGCAATTGTCTGTTTTGAGTAAATTTTGTTCAAAAAGGTGTACGGGTGTATAAAACAATCTATTGTAGAAAAAATATAAAATTTGAGTGAAGTTTTCTGGGCATGCTGTATGGGATTTTTATCCCATATCTGCTGCCATAGAGAGATAGGCCAGTCTGAAAATAAATCTTGTTCCCATAAAATTTCTATTTTGGATTTAGGCCTATCTACTGGAGGGGTTACGAGCATTGTTTTTAGATTATTGCTGTTTTGAAAGAGGTTATAATGGGATTTGGGATGACTGTAAATTAGATTGATTTAAAAAGGAAGCAGAAAAGGTTGTTTATTTGTAGGATGGGGTTTCAAAATCTAGTATTGTTTTATACATGTAGGAGGTAGATTATGAGTGGAGGAAAGGGTACTAAAGGGAATGAATACCAAATTAGGGAGAATGACTTGAGAAATTATAAAAACTACACCAAAAAAGCGGTTTGCCATTATACAAAAGATGTTTGTTATAACAAATTTTACTTCGTATAAAGTTTTCTATTGAAAAAGAATTAGCAATAAGATAAGGTTTAAAAAGAGAGCGTGAGTATTAAATCAGTTATGGTATCCAATATTTAGGGAGTTGCAACATATATAGGATATGTTCATGAGAAAATGAGAAATTAAGGCCTGTTCTAATTGATACCATAATTTGGTTTGAGGCTCCAGAGCATTTCGAAAGCATCCCTGACGTTGCTTAATATTAAATGCTTTATGAGAAAGAGAAATGTTGGGGAACTTGACTCCTCCTGAATTTTTTGGTACCTTTAAACGATTTAGAGAAATTCCATAAGAATTGTGTTAAAATCTTATCAATTACCTTAAAATAATTCCCAGGGATTTTAAGAGACAACATCAAGAACAACTTTATTATTGGGAGAAACATCATTTTGATGGTATCAAGTCAACCCCACCATGCTATAAAATAGAGGAGACCAATTTTTGGACAACTTGGTGGTTTCTGAAAGCATAACGTCCATTTTAATTTTAAGTGTGTCCCTCTGGTTATTGTGATATAATATTCCTAAACACTTCATTTTATCAGGTTGCCAATATCTGCAGATTCGGTTTTAAGACAATATTTATTTCAAGGCATTCCTTCAGATTTATCTCTATTAAGTTTATATCCTGAGACTTGGGCGGTGATTCTAACCGCGGCGGGCGGCGGTCGCCGCCCGCCATGCGGTTAGTGCCAAATGACCGCATCACGGTCACAAGACCGCGGCGGCCATTCTGGCTTTCCCGCTGTGCTGGCGGGCGACCGCCAAAAGGCCGCCCGCCAGCACAGCGGGAAAGACCCAGCAACGATGAAGCCGGCTCCAAATGGAGCCGGCTGTCGCGGTTCTCAATGGTCTTACCCTCGCAGCGGAGAGGTGTAGGGGAACGGTCCTTGTTCCGACGGGTTCTGCTCTGGCCGAGGTAGGGGCGACCCCTTCCGGTAGCCACGGTGCTGTTTGGTATGAGCGAACCACTACAGTCCGTGCCCTCCAGAAGGAGTCCCAGAGGAAAAACCCCAGTAGGGTAAAAAACCTCCACGGGAACTCCCTGAAACGAAAAGGAGGACACCAGGGTATTAGGACCACAGTTCAGGAAGGCAGGAAAACAAGGCAAATCAGGAACAGACAGGATTCGCAGAAGGATATCAAATAGGAGCGTGACTATCACCAAGGAGTGTTGCAACGCAATGAACAGGCAGTTGAAATCCCCTTATATACCCCTAGACAGGAAGTAAAAAACAGGAAGTAGAAATGCCACCATCTTGAATTGGGGAAAAGAAAACAATAGTGAATCAGAAACATGCGTCTGACAATGCATGCTGGGCAGAGAGGAAGAGGTCAGCATGCTGGGAAGAAAAAGGGGAAGTATAAAGTGCTCCTTGTGTAATGGTTCGGGTTTGTTCCTAGGATATCGGTAAGTGAACATGCAGTAAATAAATGGTTAAGCGCATAAAGCGCTGTACGTTGCCAAGTAGCGTCTGCCTTTATGGCAGAGCTTAAAATAAGGTAGGCGGCGAGTGCCGCAACCCGTAAACCGGCTCCTAGGAGCCTCCACGGCTCCTGCCTGAGCCGCGGTATCCCCCGCGACCCAGGCATCAGCCGCGGTGTCCCCTGTGGACCGAGCGCCGGTCGCGGCGCTCTCCGTGACCCGGGTGTCGGCCGCGGAGATATTGAGGCGCCGCGTCGCGGCACCCTGAGCCCGCGGCCTCGGTGAGCGCCGCGGCGAGAGCCGCGGCGTAACACCGGCGGAGTTGCTGGAGTGCGACGGGTGCAGTAGCACCCGTCGCGAATTTCAGTGTCTGCTAGGCAGACACTGAAATTCTTTTTGGGGCCCTCTTACGGGGGCCCCTGCAGTGCCCATGCCATTGGCATGGGCACTGCAGGGGCCCCCCAGTGGCCCCAAGACACCCCATACCGCCATCCTGTTCCTGGCGGGAGAACCGCCAGGAACAGGATGGCGGTATGGGGTGTCAGATTCTCCATGGCGGCGCAGCTTGCTGCGCCGCCATGGAGGATCCATTTGGGCAGCGGAAAACCGGCGGGAGACCGCCGGTTTTCCACTTCTGACCGCGGCCGAACCGCCGCGGTCAGAATGCCCTGCGGGGCACCGCCAGCCTGTTGGCGGTGCCCCCGTCATTTTAGCCCTGGCGGTCAAAGACCGCCAGGGTTGGAATGACCCCCTTGGTGTAGCTGATCAAAAAATATGAGAGGGAGAGTTCTGGTTTGACGAAGTAAAGTAAAATATCATCTGTATAAGCAGTACATTTAACATGGGCATCTTTATATTGAAAACCAGAGAAGTTGTCAGAGTGTTTGAGTCGATGTAAAAAAGGTTCCAGTGGTAATATGAAAGATAACAGGATAAGGGACACCCCTGTCATATATCTCTATTTAGAAGGAAGTATGATGATTGAATTCCATTGACTAATACAGAGGAGAGTGGTGAAGAGTATAATAAGGATATTAATTTAATAACTCCTGGGCCAAAACCATGCCAACGTAGGGCCTGAATTAGAAATTTCCAGTTGACCCTGTTGAATGCTTTTTCTGCATCTAAAGCAATTGTCACTAAAGAATGTTTGAGCTTACAGGCCTTATTGAGAATGTTTAGAAAAATGTGCATATTATCCACTATATTCCAACCTTTGACAAAACCGGATTATTTGACCTCATCTAAATCAGATATAATATCATTTAATCTAATGGCAAATGCCTTTGCTAAAATTTTACAGTTTGTATTTATTAGAGAGATGGCACAATAGTTTTTACATTAAGATAAATCTCTGTCTTTTGTAAGGATGACACATATCATTGCTTCATTGCAGGTACCAGATAAATTGTTAACTGAGATGATATGATTAATTCATTTAAATAATTTAGGGACAATTAGATTTAAAAAGTGGAGGTAAAATTCCACAGTAAATCCATCAGGTCCTGGTGCTTTACCAGATGGGAGGTTTCTGATTGCTGTAAATAATTCTTCCAATCTTAGTGGAGCATCTAAAAGGGATAAATCTATTTGAGAATGTTTGCACATTAAAGGTTTATTAAGTCTTCAGAAGGTGTAGATTCTGGGATGTAAAGATTCTTATCTGAATCACTTGAAAGAGTAGCTCCTGATAAATTGATAATAGATTTAACCTAACTCTTTTCTTTTCTGCCTTTAAGGTAATTAGCTAAAGGAGTACCAGATTTGTTCTTACCTCCATAATAATGTGCATTGATTTCTGAAAGAGTCCTGCATGCTTTTTCTGTTGTAACTTTACTAAATTGAATCTTAGCTGTGACTAGCGCATGAAGGTTCATTTTATTATTTTTGGAAGTATGATATGAATGGTCCAGTGATTTAATGTTATTTCAAATGGAAGCTAATTCTTTTTCCATAGTTTTCCATTTATTGGAAATGTAATTAATGATTAAATCTGTGGAGGCAGCCTTAAAAGCATCCCAAACAAACTGAAAGAAAGTTTCACCTATATCATTGTTGCCAAAATATTCAAGAATGAGCTCTATAAATGTGGAGGGGGAGGTTTTGTCCAAAAGCAAAGAATTATTAAATCCCCATCTACATTTAGGAGATTAATTCTAGGGAGTCTCTAGATCTGTAGAGACTGAAGCGTGACCTGAGATTAAGATTGAAGCTATTTCTGAATCTAAAATGGATTGGGTTAGATTTTTACTAAGAAACATATAGTCTATCCTAGTTTGGGATTTGTTAGGATTAGAGTAGAAAGTATATTCCTGAAGAGAAGGGTGTGCTAATCACTAAGAGTCTGAAAGAGCATTGCATTTAATTGTATGTTTAAAAGCTTTATGTGCTTTGTTAGATATAAATTTAGTTGCAGAACGGTGATCTAGAAAGGGATTGAGAATAGTATTAAAGTCTCGTCCTAAAATGAAATTATCGGTCTAATGTTCTACAACTTTTTGTGATACCTTTTTCCAAAAACTAGGATCTGGATTTGTGGGGCCATATACATTCATAATGGTATATATAAAATGTAATGTAATTTAAATTGAATAATAACCCACCAACCTTCATCATTGGCATCTTGCTTTACAAAAGTATTATTTAGGGCCTGATTATGACCTTTGGCGGATGGGATACTCTGTCACAAACATGACGAATATCCTTCTGTTTAACAAGTCCATAGGACATAATGTAATACGGTGTACGGGATATCCGGCACGTTTGTGACTGAGTATCCCATCCGCCAAGGTCATAATCAGGTCCTTAATCTTTAATGGCACAATATTGCTACACCATTTTTACCTTCAACTGCCAGGACAGATAAATGTCTCCTATCTATTGCTTCTTGAGTTTGCGTAATCTGAATTTGTAATCGGAATTTCTTGAAGATGTGCCAGGTGGCAATGTAAATGAGAAAGATGAGAGAGCACTTGTTGTTGTTTAACTGGATTTTTCAAGCCTTTAACATTCCTTGTAGTAATTCTGAACGGTGTGCTATATAAAGTCCCCAATATATATATTAGAGATATTTAGTGACTCCTTTAAAACAAACATTAGAAGTTTCTGTATTAAAGAAAGGATTTGTGAAAAAGTCTTGACCGAAAACCAGTGATAGAGAAAGCGAGAGGAGAAGGGTAAAAAACCCTTTGAAAAACATATTATGAGAGGAGGCAACACAGGGAAATAAAACCTCAGTTGCCGATAAAGCATAAGATGGAAAAGATATATCCCAAGGGATATAGAGAGTGTGGAGAGTCAAAAAGCATGGGACAAAACTCAACCCCGGCGAAGAACGTAAAATTTCAGTGAACAAAAAAAAGGAAGAAAAACATAGTATGTAAATTGATAATAAACAGGCGTTAGAATTAAAATATGAGTGACATAAGACGAAAATAGATAAATAAAGGAACATGAGGAAAATATATGTTGGTGAACTTACCAGAAATAACAGAGGTAGGGATATGCATAAATCAACAGACGACTACAACATATGAATGACACGGGAGATTCAAATTCCGGAGTTGGTAAATGCTGGGAAAGACATAAGGGAAAATAGGTTAGAATATAATATTCATATGGATGAAATATTATATAGTGTCAAGAAGAAAAGGCAACATATAAAGTAACAAGTAAGAATAGCTTTAAAAATGCAAAAATACTAATTATAAGTTAGCTGTGGAGGCGTGGCCGGCAAGATGGCCGACCGGCAGCACTAGTGGAGTGCTCCCGGCCCCGGATTCGGCAATCTTCGCGATCCTGCCACCCTCGGCCCCTGCGAACCCGGCAGACGGGTCCTGGAGCCCCTGGCGCGGAGGGGGGGGGCGAGGGGAGCACCAGCAACTGGTGAAAGGTGTCGCGATCGTGCCGCAGGGGAGCACAGGTGAAGAGCGCCTGACCCCAAGATGGCGGGCGCGTTTTGAAAATCAGTCAAAATTGGCTGATTGCAGAGATAGTGAGGTGCAATTTAGGGGGATTGACCCAGACGTGGGGGTGCCTTCAGGATCTGGACTCAGTGGTGCCCTGGTGCCATACCCCCGCGACCTCCCCACCCCCTGCATGAAGCTGGCGGTGCCCCCTCCCTTAGGTCTGGAGGCCCATCATAGTGACTTGGATCCTGTAGGGTGTCGGTCCTTGAAGAGCTGAGGAGGACGATTGGGCGGTGACAGACGGAGCTGCGCTGAACGTGCGAAGGTAGCTGGGGACTGTCGCTGAGCTTGTTCTGGGGAGATACCCCTTCTGCGGCGGTGCTCCTATTAGGTGGCCCGGTGTCAGCCGGCTCCTGGAGTGCAGGACTGGCTGGTTGTGAGATGGGCACATTGAGCAAAGGACGATGCCTGCGCTGCTACTGCCTGTGCCAGTGTTCGCGCTGTAGTGGTCCGGTGAGGGTGAGGCAGTTAGGGAGCAGGTGGTGGTGCGTGGCAAGGGCACGAGGTTTGACCACTTGCGCTGCACCTGGTAGTGTGGTGCACGGCACTGGGAGTATTCGCTTGTAGCAGGTGCCTCATCAAGTGCGCACCATGGGCAAGGACAGAGCGGACAAGGGAACGCAGCAAAAACGGGTGGATCAATACACAGCGCAGAATGCAGGAGCGAGTCTGCAAAAAGATCCCCCTGGCCCCTGGGAGAAGGGAGCGGAGCCCACCGGGGTGCAAATCCTGGCTGCTATTGAGTCTTCTAGCCGGGCAACACAAACTCAGATTGCAACCATAGCGGTAGATGTCAACCTGCTGAGAGCCGATTTGAGGGTAGTGGCGGAACGATCAGTGGCACTGAGCAAAAAGTGACTTGCATGCAGTCTACTGTGAACACACTGAAGGCATCGGTGGCCATCCACGAAGTTAAAACACACAAACTGGAAGCGCGTGTCGAGGATGCAGAGGGTAGGGCGAGATTCTGTAACCTCCGTGTAGTGGGCTTCCCTGAAGGAGTAGAGGGGGCGAATGTAGAGGCCTTCCTGGAGGACTGGATCCGTAAATCATTGCCTGCTGCCCCATTATTGGCTGTGTTTGTGGTGGAGCGTGCACACCTGGCTTTTGCACCACCGCCGCCTGGAGTCCGTCCGCGAACGATCATAGCCAAGGTCCTTAACTATAGAGACCGCAACACAATCTTGCAAGAGGTGCACTAACATGGAGATCCTACATTTGAGAATCACACTATCCGTTTTTTTCCTGACTACACCAGGGCAGTGCAGCTCCAATGACAGTCATATGCTGGTGTTAAACATAAGCTAAAAGGCCTGAGCTACACTTATATGTTGTTGTATCCATCCAAGTTGAAGGTTCTTCATGCGGGCCGTTCACATTTCTTTTAATCTCCTGAAGCAGCGTGGGACTTGTTGGAGCGGAATGATGGGACAGGAACGCCGGAATCCCTGGGGGGGGAGAGTGGTGGGAGACCCCAAGGGCCGGAGGAAGTGCGTACTGCAGCGCGCAGAAGTACCAGATGCCATCGTGCCAGCCATGGAGGCCGAGTGATTGTGCGCTTGGACGGTACTCTGAGTCTTGAGCGTAGGAGACAGGAGCGTGAGGAGGCTAAACTGTTGGTACAAACTGTAACGTCGGAGGCGTCCTCGCGCTCCGGATCCCCATGTGTCGTGAGTGCTTTGTCTCCAGAAGGGGAAGCTGAGGTCACCTGAATGATATATTTCACCTTTTGTTATGGTTGGAGTCAAGTACTTTGGTTCTGGGTCGATGCTCGGGGTCTTCCCTCTGTTGGCTCTTCCCTGGCTCTATGGCCCTTTGTTTTCTCCTGTCTACTGCTGCCTTTTAGGTGCTGGGGATGCGGGAGTCCAGGTTGGTGGTTGGTCTGGGGCCGTGGCAGAGTGGTGAGCCAGTGAACCCCCTCCGTTGTTAGTTCACTTGTTGGGAACAGTGTTTGTGGGCTGGACGATTGGTGAGTGTTGGGAGTGCTGCAGTGTAGTCTGGACCTGAATCTGGCTATCAAGCAGGAGCGGCGATTGTTCCCCACTTCTGGGTACTAGAAGTGATAGCGGGGTACACACACGATTGGGCAGACACTAGTTGTGGGTGGTGTTTACCCGGGGTGGGATTGGGGAGTGTTATGTGGGTTCTAATTGGTGTTGGTATTCTGTTTTTGACAATGTGAGCACTGTGGGCATTCTTCTGCTGAGAAGGTATCGGATCATAGGGTTGCACGTGCGCCATGCCGGGGGGTGGAGTTGGGGGGCTGCATGTGGGTGGGGAGGGGGCGGTCGAGCACTGTAGTGGACCAGGCAGAGTGGAACAAAATATGGCGGGTACCCTGACACGCATAGTTACATGGAATGTTAGAGGATTGAATTCCTTTCTGAAGCGCTACAAGGTACACACCTAACTTGAGCGGCTTAGCGTACATACTGCACTCCTACAGAAGACCTATTTGATAGAAAGTGAAGCGTGAAAAGTGCAGAAAAAATGGAGGGGGCAGTTTTATTCGGCGACCTATTCCTCCTACGCTGGGGGGGTCTCTGTTTAGATTGCTCCTGGGACTCCCTTTACGTTAAGAAGTCTAAAAGCAGACGTACAAGGCTGATACATATTCTTACACAGGGTATTAGATAGCCGGGAGCTCTGTCTGTTGAATGTTTATGCCCCTAACACTGATGATGCGGGTTCTATCATCAGCTCCAACAGGAATTAATATCTTACACAGGGATGCCCATTTTGTGGGCTGGTGATTTTAATTGTGTCCTAGACGGCATCCTAGATAGGGACCCGCCAAAGATGAACACTAAGGGGGTCATTCTAACTTCGGCGGGCGGCGGAGGCCGCCCGCCAAAGTTCCCCCCTCCAGAATACCGCAGCGCGGTCAAATGACCGCCGCGGTAATTCTGACTTTCCCGCTGGGCGGGCGGGCGACCGCCAAAAGGCCGCCCGCCCGCCCAGCGGGAAAGCACCAGCAACGAGGAAGCCGGCTCCGAATGGAGCCGGCGGAGTTGCTGGTGTGCGACGGGTGCAGTTGCACCCGTCGCGATTTTCAGTGTCTGCCAAGCAGACACTGAAAATCAATGTGGGGCCCTGTTAGGGGGCCCCACGACACCCGTTCCCGCCAGCCTGGTTCTGGCGGTTTTCACCGCCAGAACCAGGCTGGCGGGAAGGGGGTCGGAATCCCCATGGCTGCGCTGCTTGCAGCGCCGCCGTGGAGGATTCCCTGGGGCAGCGGGAAACCGGCGGGAAACCGGCGGCTTCCCTTTTCTGACCGCGGCTTCACCGCCGCGGTCAGAATAGCCCCAGAAGCACCGCCAGCCTGTTGGCGGTGCTTCCTCCGTCCCCTACCCTGGCGGTCTCGGACCGCCAGGGTAGGAATGACCCCCTAAGTCACAAATGACTGCCAAATTGCAGATGGTTATGAGGAATTTACACTTTGTGGATGTATGGAGGGAGATGTATCCCACCTCTAGAATATTTTGGTGTTACACGCCCACCCACGGGGCTTACAGCCACCTGGATCGATTCCTCCATGCCAATGACGGATCGCTTGTTGTTTATCAGGTCCCGTTCTTATCGGTCCATGCCCTTCTCCTTTTGGAATGTGAAACACACATACCCAAGCCTGCGATCCCCATGTGACGTCTTTGGCCAGACCTACTGGGTAAGTCCGAATATAAACAAGACCTCCAAGGTGTGCTGAATGGTCATTTCAGTACAAATTGGGGTACAGCTATGGTCTGAGGCGTCGAATGGGAGGCATTGAAAGTAGTTATCAGAGGGGAAAGCCTCAGTAAAACATGTGGTATTAGGAAGCGCTTGGACCTGGAGCTAACGCAACAGGAAGACGTATTGGCAGCCTTACAGTGCCAAATATATAACGGTGACGTGTCGGAGTCGGATTGCCTTGAGGTGCGTGGCAGAATTGTAGAACTCTGGGAGAGACTGGATAATTATGTCTGCCAGAATTATAGGCAGCGGCTGTTTCAGGAGGGGGACTGCTCGGGCGTATGTTGGCTTGGCTTCTCCGGCAGGAGCGTCCCGTTCCTATCATCCAGATGCTCCGTGGTCCTTCTGGAGAAAAGATTTTAGGACAGCTGCGGGTGAATTCGCACTTGCGAGAGCACCTGCGGGCTATTTATGCCACACCATGTGGTGTAGGTGTGACCCGGATATGGGAGTACTTGGATGGTGTGCGGATGCCTCGCCTTATGGAGGCCCAGTCGGAGGACTTGGAGGGGGAGGTGTCTTTGGACGATCTGGTGGAGGCGTTGGGAGGAATGGTGTCCGGGAAAGCGCCTGGTCCTGACGGGCTACCCGTGGAATTTATTGAACTTATCCCGCTGTGATTCTGCCACAACTGTTGGAAATGCTTCATGAGGCGCGTGGTGAGGGCCTTCTCCCGGAGAATATGCAGGAAGCACTGATAGTCATGCTACCGAAACCGGGGAAGGCGGCGGACGACCCGTGCTCCTATAGACTGTTGTTCATGCTAAATGTGGATGTTAAATTGTTGGCCAAGGTTTTGGCCTCTCATTTGAGTCGAGTGGTGACACATTTGGTACAGAGTGATCAATGAGGATTTATACCGGGTAGGGGGGACTCATATGAACATACGGCGCTTAACACATATACTACACAAGACCCGCGACTCCACATTTCCCGCAGCCCTGGTGGCTCTTGATATGGAGAAAGTGTTTGACATTTTATCCTAGGAATACTTATGGGAGGTGATGCGTAGCATGGGTAAAGGCCCCTTCTTTCTATCCTGGGTGTGTCTTTTATATACAGCGCCTCGGGCAAGAGTGCGTACAGGGCCGATAGTGTTGGAGTCCCTTACTATCGAACAAGGCACCCGGCAGGGGTGTCCCTTGTCGCCACTGCTGTTCGTGTTGGCTATGGAGCCTCTGGCCATACAACTACTGTCTGGGCTGGATAGGTGGGGCATCTGTGTGGGGAAAAGAACGCATATAATATCACTGTATGCTGATGATGCCCTGCTGTATGTCACAGACCTAGAGCGAGCGGTCCCCTTCTTGTTGGGTATGAAGGACTTCTTTGGGCAGGTATAGGGCCTCCGCAACAATCGGCACAAAACAGTATTATTCCCAATGGCAGGTCTGTCGATTTTGGCGGTGCCAGAGCGACCCTGGTTGGGGCTGTCTTGGGAGACTGAGGGCCATATTTATACTTTTCGACGCACAACTGCGCCAACGCAGTTGTGCGTCGAAAAAGTTAACGCCGGCTAATGCCATTCTGAAGCGCCATGCGGGCGCTGTATTTATACAATGACGTTAGCCGGCGTTAGCCGGTGGTGCTGCCTGGTGTGCGTGAAAAAAAATGACGTACACCAGGCAGCGCCGGTGTTGGGGAATATGGAGCTTGGGCGCCAAAAAATGGGGCAAGTCAGGCTGAGGCAAAATTATCGCCTCAGCCCGATTTGCGCCATTTTTTTCGACTCCCAACCCCCATTGAAATGACTCCTGTCTTAGCAAAGACAGGAGTCATGCCCCCTTGCCCAATGGCCATGCCCAGGGGACTTCTGTCCCCTGGGCATGGTCATTGGGCATAGTGACATGTAGGGGGGCACAAATCAGGCCCCCCTATGCCACAAAAAATAAAATAAAATTACTTACCTGAACTTACCTTATGTTCCCTGGGATGGGTCCCTCCATCCTTAGGCGTCCTCCTGGGGTGGGCAAGGGTGACAGGGGGGGGTCCCTGGGGGCATGGGAGGGCACCTCTGGGCTCCTTCCGAGCCCACAGGTCCCTTAACGCCTGCCCTGACCAGGCGCTAAAAAACGACGCAAAAGCGGCTGGACGTCATTTTTTTTGACCCGCCCACTCCCGGGCGGGATTTTTGCCCGGGAGTGTAAAGACGGCGCACATGCCTCGGAGTCACTTTTTTAGACGGGAACGCCTACCTTGCATATCATTAACGCAAAGTAGGTGTCCACGCTAAAAAGTGACGCAAACTCCATGGACTTTGGCGCTAGACGCGTCTAACGCCAGAGTATAAATATGGAGTTAGTTTTGCATCGAATTTGCGTTAAAAAAAACGACGCAAATCCGGCGCAAACGGAGTATAAATATGCCCCTGAGTCCTTTACATATTTAGGCGTTCGAGTGACACACTCCCGACAACTGCAATTTACTCTAAACATGGGAAGAGTACCGGAGGGCCTCCACACCTGTGTTCAATTCTGAACCTCTCTCCCATTATCGGTTATGGGTAGAATCGCACTTAGTAAAATGATCGTTCTCCCCCGGTGCCTGTATGTCATGCAGAATTCACTCTGTGAGCTTCCTCTCTCATTATTCCGGCAGCTGGATAGATTACTATTATCTCTAGTCTGGGCGGGCAAAGATGCAGAGTCAGCATGGAACTCCTGAAATTGGACCTGGCTAGTGGGGGTCTGGGACTGCCAGACCTCTACCTATATTGCCTAGCGGGGACACTACAGTACGCAGTCCGGTGGTGTGAGGACACTCCTAATTGGGAAAAGGATTTGTTAACTGGCTCTGTCTGTGTGGAGCGTCTCCCGCATATGCTAATGGGGGGGCCCTACGGTTCCACAGGGTGCCCCCTATTTGGTAGAACAGGTGTTGAGAGCTTGGGAGAGTGCGGTTGTGCGGGTTCTACGCTGGGCCCCGTACGTGCGCCTGCTTCCGCTATGGTGGATCCGGCCCTTTGTCAAGGCCACTGAGGTGATGGATTTTGCGAAGTGGCGCACAGGTGGTTGTTATAATGTGGGTGACTTATACCACAATGGCACGTTTACTACAAGGGAAGAAGCTGAGTCCCTGTTTGGAGTGGGCCGGGGGCAGTTCCTACAGTATGCGAACATTTCACAGACGGGCAGAGAGATTTGGACGACATTTCCGGAGGAGCCAGCTGAATCCCACCTCCTGGTGACTCTTTTTGACGCTGGAGGTGACCGCGGTCTCCTTTCCCGAACTTATAAAGCTCTCAAGGGAGATAGGCTAACTGGGACACAGAGAAGCAGGGGCTGCTGGGAAGCTGACCTGGGTGTAGCACTCACGGATGGGGAATGGTATAGAGCCTGTTCACTGGTGCAAGATACGACTAGCAATGCTCGATTTAAGTTGACGCACTTCTATTACTTGCATAGAGCATACCTGACACATCAACGCCTGCATAGAATATCCCCCTCAAGACCTGACAGTTGTGGCCGTTGTGGGGTGCCGTCGGCTTCATTTGATCATATGGCATGGGTCTGTAGCTCTGTCCAGCCCTTTTGGCGTCAGGTAGTGGAGTCACTCAGGGAGGTCATGGCTGTGGGAGTGCAGGTAGCAATGAAACACTGTTTGCTGGGCCTGCTCCCTGTCCCTAAGAAGGGTCGTAAGATGGCATATAGATTTGCACAGCTTGCCGAAGAGGCGTATTGCGATCCGATGGGCTAGCCCACACCCCCTGCTGCGTACTGATTGGCTGAGTGACTTGGCTGAATGGACCACCGCAGAGGAGTGTCACCTGCGAAGGGTTCGAGTGGATGAACATGCTGACTGTGACTTGGAGTTCTGGCATGACATGATTAATGAGTTATCTGGTGTGCGAGAGAGTGAGGGGGAGGACCCCTTAACAGACGCTTCCACCTGCTGAGCTTTGGACATAGTTAGTCCACTCAAGGAATGAGGTTGGCGGTTATAGAGGCATGGCTGTGAGTTTTGAGGTATCATGGTGGGTGTGTCTCCAGGGCTGGCTTTTGATATGGGGGTCGTCATGAGTAGAACTCCTCCTCATCTTTGTCCCTGATTTGTATATGGACTGTTGTCCAGTTGCCCCCCGCCCCAGGTGTTCCCTCCTCTCCTTGGTCGCGTGTGCGTGATACCTTCGATGTCATATGGGCATTTTTGCACTATCTTCTGTTTTGTCAGTGCTCACTATAATCACAGTGTTCTGTCTGTTTGATAGTTAATGTATTGAAATGCACTCCACTGAATATGTAGTGCTTGGCACCACTAATCATTGTACCTCATACGTTTGAGGTGTTTGGTTCGACCTAGTCTAGTACTATAAATGTTTATTTCTCTATGCCTACTAGGTCAGAGCGCAATGTGTGAACTCGGGTGGGGGCTTCGAAGGGGTACTGCCATTGGTTGGTTGACTGACTTTACTTTTCCTTAAATGTAATCTGCTATGATGTAGTGCATAGTTCTATGTGTTCCTTTCTATGCGTAAATAAACAATTAAAAAAATATATATAAGTTAGCTGTAGCTCCAAGTTTCATATCTTCATGGCCATGCTGTTGAAGAAAATCCCGTAGTTTAGCTGCATCTTCAAATGTGTGAGATGTTTCATTATAAGTTATCTTAAAAATACATGGGTGAAGCAAACCGTATGATATATTCCATGATTTGAGTTGTGACTAAAACTCCAGGATGAGCTTTTGTCTGGTAGCTGTTACGTTGGAGACATCTTGAGAGAAGACCTTATGACCAGACCATGGTAGAATTTTTGCATGTTTAGCTGCCATTCGAATTTGCATTAAATCTGTATGCTGAAGAAATAGGATAATGATACCTCATGGCTTGACACTCTTCTCACTTACAGATGGTTTTGGACCCAGACGATGTGCTCTTTGGATATTGAGCGGGCTTTGGTCTTGCAATTGGAGAATACAAGGTAGAATCCATTATAGAAAAGAGATCATATTAGACCCTTCTGAGTTCTCTGAGATTCCATAGACGTTTCTGTTTTCCAAACCCTCAGTTGCCCACTAGAGAAGTTCAATTTCTTTTGTAGGTAGGGCAACATTTGGAATGGGGTGTTTGAGATTGGTATTTCTTTGTTCTTTTGCAGTTATACGTTAATCATGAGAGGATGATTTATCCTCAATTTGTAGAAGTGAAGCATTACTTTCCACCAGAAAAGGCTTTAAGGCTCTAAGTTCCTCCATGATGTTGTCCAAAGTGAACGGTGAAGGTGACTTTGGAGGAGAAGTTTGCAGTTGTAGAAAGCTTCTTGGGGTTTGCGCCAGATGAAGAGGTTAAGCAACCCGTTCCTATTTCGATTGCGCCTTCCATTAGAATCAACAAAGATTTAGGAGCTAAATTTGACTTTTGTATTTTGGAACGGGCAATGAGCTTACAGGAGGAGGAAATAGAAGATTCGTTATCCTTCTGCTTTGTAGGTTTGCCCATGTAGAAAAATTAGCCAGAGAAATTACATTATAAAGATGAACCCATGTATATTTTAGCCCTTCGACATGAAAAACAATGTGAGAACAATTGCTAGAAGAGATAAGCCCAAGGCTAGTATTAATGTTAGTAATTTATATCCGTGTGTTATATGAAGAAGAAAAATTAACAAGCATTTGCAATGCAACGGGTCTCGCGTTTGCTCATGTTAGAGCTGATCGCGTTGTAAACTCCTAACCCGACTTTTCATCTATCGGCAAAAGTGCTTTTATGTAAGTAACCCGAAAAAGTGAAATTAACTGTGTAAAGCGCTCGACTTCTGCCAAGCGAAATCGCGCTAAGAAAATAGAGAAAAAGTAGTCCACGATCCGACAGCAAACAGCGAGCCTCGCATGTACTTGGTCGCTTCGTTCGAGGAGGGCTAACCACCGGAAAAGGCATGACGTGTGCATGCCTTCCACTAATGAAAGCAAGCAGATTTTACTAGGCAAGCCCACGAACCAATCAAACACACTGAGATGAAGTTGACAGGGCTCTGAGCCATTTTCTAATAACTAAAGCGTCTCGCTGCGATACGCAGGCTCGACCCTAAAAAGGGGGTTCATCAAAATGTATGAACTTGCTGTTGTAGAGAAGTCATACTAATGATACAAAGCGGTTGGAAATAATTGCCTCACTCATAGTTCTGGAATTGGAGACCAGCAGACATTCTTTATTTCACCGCAGGGATTCTGTCAGAGAAGTAAAATGGTGGACTGTGACGAATATGTCACAATCTTGAGCAAATATTAAAGAAATGCAGCCTCCTGAGTCAAGATAATATATATTACGTGAAAGTTGTCACATTCCGATACTGAAATCATTGCTGCATGCAGGAAAAATGCAGTGCTTAATTTGTGCTTGTTGTTTCCGGTGCTAAGCACCGGCACTTATTTGTGAGGGTCGGGGCTTATTCTGCTGCCTCCAGCATTTGCTGCGAGCAAAAGACACACATGAGAAAGACGGAAGAAGGAAAAACGAACAAGTGTCACAAAGGGAGAAAGTAGAAAGTTGCAGGATGAACTGAAGGGGCGGGGAGTGGCCGTAAATGGATTGAAGAGGCCCGAGGTGGCTTCAGGATTACGCTGCCTCGGTATTCAGTGCTGGCAGATTTTAAGTACAGCAGTCTCGTGTTCAAGAGAAGGGCTTTGAGCACCGGCACCTCTTTATTTACAAATTTAGCACTGGAAAAATGCCATGTTTTGAAAAAGCTGCAGCGGTCGACCATGGAGCTTAAAATCTGTCGGCCATCTTCTGTGGCATTTGCGATGCACTAACCAACAATGTGTGCTTCAACAGTGGAAGGAGGCAGGATTTTGCGATCCCCGCATATGCCTGGGATCCATTGATAATTGCCTGTGAATGTTGTCTGTCTGGAACAAAATCGATACCAGTGCCAGCTGGCTTACCATCTTTGATTAATAAAACAGGTTTTCATCCCCTAATAAGGAGAACTGGATAAACAACTTTGTAGCTTCTAGTAAAAACAATAGATTGTTCACGAAAGAAGGAAGCCTTGTTTTTGCGGGGGTCCAAATGAGACCTGATTACGTTTCTTTTTTCAATCAAAATGATCAGCAAATTGGCTTCATTTGGCTACGCAACTGGAGACTAGAGAGAGAGAGAGAAGTGGACTCCTTTAGCTATTCAATAAGATTAAATATAGGCTTCAAAATATTTGGAGCTTAAAAACGTTTGTGTGCAAAATGAGATGTTTTTGCATTTTGTATTGCCTTTTTGTAAATGTCATTAACTGCATTCCACTTTCACTGATGGTGAAAAATCGCGATGCCAAATGCACTCTAGATGATGAGGAGAAATTCTTATTTTAACCAAATATTTCCTAAAGCAGCCATTATGGATCTTAACATCCACACAACTCCAGGGGACAATTTCCTCCAAGATGGCGATTAAGTGCTCATTATACCGGTCTAGCATAATATTGGGATTTTTAGTTGCAATTGGCAGGCAGGATTGAAATTGAGATGCAACAGCATTAATGTTCAACTTCTTCCATCTTTGAACCATCTTAAGAGAGCATGCTGCAGAAGGCCTACGAGGAGGAGTATTAGCGGGCCTTGTAAGAAGGGATCACAAAGTGGGCTGACCATGGTACTGCAAATGGCAATTTCACACTTGCTCTACAACCTTCCACCTTGTGGTCTTCTACAGCACAACACAAAATATCAGCACTTCATTTTCATTAGATGAAACATTTCTTGTACTTCACCATTTTCCCTATCTTGTAAATAATCACCATAAATCCCATCATCAGGAAACACAGTGGGAAAGGCCAAAACCCTTAAATGTCTCTTATAAAACTGTTTATTGAAGTGACTCAATTTGAGGATAATATTCACGACTTCATGAACCCAGTCCTCAAATACACTCTGTAATCGTGACTAGAGGTCCCACCATTCAAGTCCATCATTAGCACTATGGACGTTGCTAATACTATTTTGTGTATTACTGATCTGCCTGGAGATGTACATTGGAATGTTATGGATAAAAACACAACACTCAGGCACATTATGCCATAGACACTCCCATTTGCAGCCAGAAGTAAGCCCAAAGCCAGTTACACTTTCAAGAACACTCACAGTAGGATTGGCTAGGACCTCCAACACTTTACCAACTCATCGGATCTCTTTAATTGATAGGAACATCCCACAGTTCGGAAACATTAGGAGAAAGATAAGTGCTGTCTCTGAAATTGTCCTTTTCATTCTCCAGAGGAGAGTAGAAGGTGGCATGTTTGAGTGTCTTATGGCTTACATCACAGACTAGGAAATCAGGAACCAAATCTTGCAAAGCTAGAGACATTTGAAATGAAGACAGATGATGAATCATAGGTTTACCTACTTTAACCGTGTGCAGGCTCAGCGTAGGTTTTTTTTATCCGAAATGGCTCTCATCGACATAAGTACTAATGGTAAAGCATCAGACGTCTACACATATTTTTGATATTTTTATTTTCAGCATTTTATTAAAGTGCTTCAGCTTGATGGAGGACTTGGTGAAGGGTGCAATGAAAATGCAGGCAAATACCCAGAGCTCTGAGCAGTTGCCTGGACTTGGGATGATACAAAAGGAGTCCTTTTGTCACTTTCAATCTTATGTGGAATTCCAAATCTGTAATAAAGCCATGGATCAAAGTTTTGGCAACCATAATTGCTCCTACACATGTGGTGGTTTAGGCATTCACTCACCCAAAGACGTACAGACCATCAGCCATAAGTACAGAGGAGAGGCAATAAGGCTTTAGAATGAAGTCAATCTGTAGCTGTGCAAATAGGCCCGGGGGCCTGTGCAGGGATGAAGACTCCAACGCCCAAAACCATGACGCTAAACGTGTCACTGGTCTATAGTGGATACCACCATTGACCACAGTGGAAACAAAGGGCTTTAGAAAGCTAAGCCCTGCATCTTGCGTCACAGTGCAGAAAAGTTGATTTACTTCCTGGCTTCCATCTCCTACTTCAAAGCGAGGCAGGCAGGCAACCAGGGAATGACATCCCCGAGTTAAATACATCAATTTGTTTTGAGATACAAGCGTATCTATAAACAAATCAATCTACATAATATTTTTAATGTAGATGTGCAGGAATTTCAGAGGGGCACAGCCCCTTAGCCCGAAAGGGGAAACCGCCCTTGGTTTAGAGAAATGTAATGTACAGAAGTAGTGTAGATTTTTATCTCAATCTATATATTTATCTCTGTATATCTATATATGTATCTATATATCTGTATATATCTATAGCTCTATCTTTCTCTCTCTCTATATATATAAATTTATATCCATCTATAGCTCTATATATATATATATATATATATATACATATATATATGTATATATATATATATATATATGACTATGCAATGTGTTGGAATGTAATGTGAGGACATTGTTTGAGTTGGTAAATGGAAGAGGAATGCACTGTAATTGTAATAGTTGTTGTACATGCGTAAGACTGATGGGTGGTGTTTTGTGCTTGTTGTTGTGATCTATACTTATTGTGGTATGTGAAAATGTTTCTTCATAAGACTTAAGCAGATTTAAATAGGGTCAACTGTTATTAGACTACATCTTACAGCATTAGCATGTTAGGACCACGGGGAAGCAGGGTCCTGTTCTAAGACATCAGACACCTTTCATCGTAGTGCTGAAAAGAGGCATCATCGCACAAGGCTCTCTACCTTAAGATACACTCATGACTGACTCAGAAACAAGAAAATTCTCTCAACAGGCACTCTACACACACTCCTTTTTACATTCTGCCAATCACCTGCTCAAGTCCTGCATGCTGACAGACCCTGTCTACAGATGCCAGATGTTGCGGTTATTCAAATGCTTCTAGGCTGTGACTGACACCTAATATATCCAATAGGACCATGCGTAGAGGGCACTCTCCCTCTCCTGGTTCAGCCTTTCAGATGTTTAGGGTGGACTGTCACACTGAAGAAGAAGGTGCAAATATTGGGGCAAATGGATGATTTGAATTAATGACTGTAAACTGTAAAACTTAAACTGTAAACTTTGCACTTGTATAGCGCGCTACTCACCCGTTAGGGTCTCAAGGCGCTGTACTCATACCGCTATGGAACCCCTCCTGGCTTTTCCCTGTGAGGTGCCCACTCCTGGGCCAGGCATCCAAGCGCTTTTGGGGCCGTTGTGGAGATTAAGCAAGCTATTGCCCAGAGTTGCAGAGTGGGACCCAATAATTAGATACCGAGGCGAGAATTATCTGGTCTAAGTGAATTGAGCCCAAGACCTGCCGAAGCGGGACTTGAACCCTGGTCTTGAGCCAGATCTCTGCTTCAGGGTCTGCTGCTCTAACCATTGTGCCACACTTCTCCACACTAATGACTGAGAGTGGTCGTGGAAGGTAATCTCTACATAGTTAGGGTGTTGGAAATATCTGTTTCTTCCTTTGCACGTGCAGTATCGCAACATTACATTCTCCATAATCAACTGACTAAGGGGTTGCGTCCCTGACTATTTCAGCCTCAGTCTTACATTATTCACGTTCCTTCACAATGCTCTAACATCAACACGATCCTTGGAGAAGTACTCTGAAAAATGTGATTCCTCCAGTACTAGAAATACTAGCCTCATACAGACCAAATAACATAAGAAATGAATATTGTGATTAGTCTTGCTACCTATAAAGAGCAAAGAGATATAGTTAGTAACTATTCTTTTGCTAACTTCTCTCCCACCCCCCAACATTAACTAAGAATACTGGGAAAATGTGCACATGCTCCTGGAGGAAAGGCATTTTTAGGTTTTGCCCAGACAGTGCATGCCCTCTTGTTGCAAAATGTCTTGCACACAAAACAAAATACCTAAAACCAGGCTAAGAGCTTACCGTTACCTACCACTGGTTGGCTCCCACTTTGCTCTTATTTCCTTGATTCTGAATGGTCAGGGACTCCTGCTGCCTCCACTTTCTCATCAGTTCTCCCGGTCACCCAGTCGTCCATGGAGCTTGAACCAAGTACAGTTTCCTGTCTCTGCGGCCGTGTCATTGCACTGCCCGCCACTTGTAGAGGTACTTTTTTTTAAACAGCACTACTTAAGAGGGCAGGTGTTTGCAGGCACTCTTTACCCCTCCCAATCCCTTCCTCTCACTCTCTCTCCCGCCCCTATTGTTTGCCCCGTCTCTCCCAAGCCCTCCCAATTCGTTGTTACTTGCTGCTGCCCTTCCTACCACCCCTCCCATCTCAGTGCTGGACATGCCGTAGTGCTTTTTTTAAAAATGTATTTTCAGCAACTTCCTTAAAAAACATTAACAAAGTCAAATAGCTCGTGCTGTGCTATTTGGCTTTGTTAAAGTTTTTTAAAGATGCTGCTTAGCAGCGCTGGCTGCTGTGCATCATTGCTTACGGTAAATAAAAACAAAGAGCTATAGGGGTGGGTGGAACCTGTTGAGTTTGATTCCATGGAATACTACAGAATTGCATTATTATTCTGCCAAATTCCACGGAATTCTGCAGTGGGGCGGAGTGGGCATTTGGGGCTATTTTTTAAGTGCAAAATGCACCCTGGTGGTTCAAGAATGGGTGCGAGGATGCATTTTTCCTAAGAAAAAAGCGCTGTCAAATACCACTGGGTGCTGT
Organism: Pleurodeles waltl; assembly: GCF_031143425.1. NCBI lineage: Eukaryota > Metazoa > Chordata > Amphibia > Caudata > Salamandridae > Pleurodeles > Pleurodeles waltl. The sequence continues at coordinate 961,072,372 of NC_090443.1, forward strand.
TGCATGCTCTGCAGTCATTAAAACTTTTAATCACTTCAGGGTATGCAAGGGCGCTGAGTAGTATATGCAGTGGTTTCTAACATTTCTTCGGGGTATAAAATACTGAACCTGGAATGAGTTGTAATTTTCTCCCTGGATCTCGAGCAGCATACAGAGATGCAGAATTATTAGGCAAATGAGTATTTTGACCACATCATCCTCTTCATGCATGTTGTCTTACTCCAAGCTGTATAGGCTCGAAAGCCTACTACCAATTAAGCATATTAGGTGATGTGCATCTCTGTAATGAGAAGGGGTGTGGTCTAATGACATCAACACCCTATATCAGGTGTGCATAATTATTAGGCAACTTCCTTTCCTTTGGCAAAATGGGTCAAAAGAAGGACTTGACAGGCTCAGAAAAGTCAAAAATAGAGAGATATCTTGCAGAGGGATGCAGCGCTCTTAAAATTGCAAAGCTTCTGAAGCATGATCATCGAACAATCAAGCGTTTCATTCAAAATAGTCAACAGGGTCGCAAGAAGCGTGTGGAAAAACCAAGGCGCAAAATAACTGCCCATGAACTGAGAAAAGTCAAGCGTGCAGCTGCCACGATGCCACTTGCCACCAGTTTGGCCATATTTCAGAGCTGCAACATCACTGGAGTGCCCAAAAGCACAAGGTGTGCAATACTCAGAGACATGGCCAAGGTAAGAAAGGCTGAAAGACGACCACCACTGAACAAGACACACAAGCTGAAACGTCAAGACTGGGCCAAGAAATATCTCAAGACTGATTTTTCTAAGGTTTTATGGACTGTTGAAATGAGAGTGAGTCTTGATGGGCCAGATGGATGGGCCCGTGGCTGGATTGGTAAAGGGCAGAGAGCTCCAGTCCGACTCAGACGCCAGCAAGGTGGAGGTGGAGTACTGGTTTGGGCTGGTATCATCAGAGATGAGCTTGTGGGGCCTTTTCGGGTTGAGGATGGAGTCAAGCTCAACTCCCAGTCCTACTGCCAGTTCCTGGAAGACACCTTCTTCAAGCAGTGGTACAGGAAGAAGTCTGCATCCTTCAAGAAACACATGATTTTCATGCAGGACAATGCTCCATCACACGCGTCCAAGTACTCCACAGCGTGGCTGGCAAGAAAGAGTATAAAAGAAGGAAATCTAATGACATGGCCTCCTTGTTCCCCTGATCTGAACCCCATTGAGAACCTGTGGTCCATCATCAAATGTGAGATTTACAAGGAGGGAAAACAGTACACCTCTCTGAACAGTGTCTGGGAGGCTGTGGTTGCTGCTGCACGCAATGTTGATGGTGAACAGATCGAAACACTGACAGAATCCATGGATGGCAGGCTTTTGAGTGTCCTTGCAAAGAAAGGTGGCTATATTGGTCACTGATTTGTTTTTGTTTTGTTTTTGAATGTCAGAAATGTATATTTGTGAATGTTGAGATGTTATATTGGTTTCACTGGTAATAATAAATAATTGAAATGGGTATATATATTTTTTTTGTTAAGTTGCCTAATAATTATGCACAGTAATAGTCACCTGCACACACAGATATCCCCCTAACATAGCTAAAACTAAAAACAAACTAAAAACTACTTCCAAAAATATTCAGCTTTGATATTTATGAGTTTTTTGGGTTCATTGAGAACATGGTTGTTGTTCAATAATAAAATTAATCCTCAAAAATACAACTTGCCTAATAATTCTGCACTCCCTGTAGTCCAGGGGACTATGGCCCATTTCTAAGAGGGCCTAGCCCCATCCAACAACATATTAACGTCAATTTCTTTTAAGATAAGATGGCCAAAAACGCTGTGCCAGATTTACAAAGTTATGCAATGCTTACATTGTGCCCCTTTGTAACTCCTTGCACCACATTATGCCTGTGCCAGGCATAATATATGCCAGGGGGCGTTCCAGCATTAGAGGCCCAAACAAATGGCGCAAAGAAATCCAAGAGATTTCTTTGCATCATTTTTTCCAGCATTTTTAATGTCTGCTCAGAGCAGGCGTTAAAAGGAGGCTCCCTTTGGTTTCAATGGGCCTCTGGGTGCTTTGCATGATTAGCGTAAAAAAAAATTACGCTAATTCTGCAAAGTGCCAAACTAGCGTCAAAAATTCGGACGCTAGTTCCTTAACTACCACCATAGTGCGCTGTATATTAAATACGATGCACACACAGTGGCGTGAGGGGGGCCCTGAGGGGTGCAAGAAAAGTGGTGCTGCACTAGGTGTAGCACCACTTTTCATAAATCTTCCCTTATGAACCTTGTGGAATCTAGGGTCTGGATACACACAGGACTGCCATTTTCCTAAGTGTCTCATAACCCTGGTTCACTGTACAGGTAAAAGGAAATGACCATCACTGCTAATTCTGAATGAAAGAAAATGATCCCAAAAACCAGATAAGTGCTGCCTTTCGTTCTTATAACCAGCACTGAAAAGTGCCCTGCACATACTGTTAAGTAAGTTTATGTGAATTAATTCTTAGTGGGCCCACTTACAGTTGATCTATTTTCAAGGGAGATCTCTGAGGCAAATGTAACTATTTCAAATAATATAAATGTTTATGACCTATAGTACTATGTAGGCCAGAGCAGCAGTAACAGCAAGGAGATAGAAAGGCCAAAATGGCCACGTTGTTTCCCAAGTTCAGCCATTCTTAACCCAAGCAGAAGGTAAGGCGATAGCAGGAGACAGATACGGCTGGAGCATCATAACAGCACAGAGCATAATGATGGGGAATGGTAATGTTAACTGCACCTGCTATAGACACAGTCACAACAGAACAGCAGTCCAAATCAGTCACTGATATCTTAGACCTATGGTTTCATACAGAAAAGGATGTTCAGAAAGATGAGATAAAGGCGTCCCAGTAAAGCGCCCAGGCTCTGCTGTACAAATATTACAGTTAAAGTCCTAGTGGCTAAGAGAAAGAAATTTCCCTTGGGAGGTGGGGCCTTAATTTTTCAATACTAACAGCAGAATTCAGTTCACAGGTGAGGTTCACTGTTAAGCCTTCTGCAGGTCACATCAGTCAGACAGCCGCACGAGGAAGGAATGTGCTTACAGCAACGAGTCCTGGGTATTTGTGCTACATGACCTTTGACACTGCTTTCACTTACCTGGCATACATGTTGTAGTCTCCTAATGCTGCTCAAACTCCGTAGAATAGAGCCCTCTTCCTGTGCGCGTGCAGCAGATGTATGTGCTATGAGTGGAAAGCTCCTGAAAATGCATGCACATTAGTTTGGGCCAATCTGAGAAATTAAGGTGGCCAGGCGACAAACTGAGCTTCCCCATCCTGAACACGGCCAAGTGTGCTGCATGCAGTGCCTATTTGCCTGAAAAAGAGCACGACATAGGGAAACAAACATTGACAGCGTCGATAGGTCTCGCTTATGCAAGAGCTATTAGCTTTGCCAATGTGCTTTAGCCATGTTGTACACCATTGTGGCTGCTGTTCTGCATGGCTAAGCGTTGACTGTTGTAGAGTGGTATGGCGAAGAATGGAGTAGAGTGACGAAGAGTGAACTAGAGTGGCATGGAGTGGAGTGTTGTGGAGTGGATGGGTATAGAGTTGGAGTGAAGTGTTATAGAGTGGAGTGTCAGAGTGCAGTGGCCTAGAGTGGTGTGGCGTAGAATGGCATGGAGTATATTGGTGTAGAGTGGAGTAGAGTAGAGTGTCAGAGTGGAGTAGAGTAGACTGGTGTAGAGTGGAGAGGGGTAGCGTGTGGAAGAGCTGGGTGTTGTGGAGTGGCATAGAGTCGTAGAGTGGAGTGGCAGAGTCGAGAGATGTAAAGTGGCATAGAGTGGAGTAGAGTGTTGTAGAATGGAGTGGCATAGAGTGTCAGAGTGGAGTGTGGTAGATTGTTCATAGAGTGGAGCAGAATGTTATAGAGTAGAGTGGCAGAGTGGAGTGGAGTGTTGTAGAGTGGAGTAGAGTGTCACAGAGTAGATTGATGTAGAGTGGAGTAAAGTAGTGTGTCATCAGGTGGAGGGGCTTAGAGTGGAGGGAAATAGAGTATAATATGGCACAGAGCGGAGTATAGTAGAGTGGAGTGGTGTAAGTTTGAGTTACGAAGAGTGGAGTAAAGTCTCATAGACTGGAGTGGCATAGCAGGGAGTGGAGTAAAGGTGCATTGAGTGTGGTAGAGTAGAATGTCGTAGAGTGGCTACAGTGTCGGAGAGTGGGTAGTCATAGAGTGGAGTGGCTTACAGTGGAGTGACGTGGAGTGTCGTACAGAAGAGTAGAGTGACCAAGAGTGAAGTGTAATAGAGTGGCGTGAAGTAGAGTGCCATAAAGTGGTGTGGAATGTCATGGAGTGGGGTGTTGTGGAGTGGAGTAGAATGTCTTAGAGTGGAGTGTTGTAGACTGGAGTAGAGTCTCACAAAGTGGAGTGCCGGAGTGGAGTGGCGTAAATCAGAGTGACTTAGCATGGAATATGCACGGTGTATTAGCTCACTGCCATTACAGACAACACATTTTCAATTGAAATTATCAGTACATTTGCACATACAGTTTTACTGATAATACTATACACTGCACAAACGATAATGTGTGAAAATGGCATCACCTAGTGTACTGATTTGTTAAAATATTTGTTTCCACCACACGTCAAAATTACAAAAAAATTGCTTCATTTGTGCTTTACTAATTCTGATATATTCTGAAATATTTGCACAATTAATTTACAGACATTTAAATTTTGCCGTGCTCTAGAAATTTTTTTTTTCTTTCCCAGTACTCAGCAAAATTGTCACATAAATCCTCTCACACTGAAGTCAGTAAAGGAAAAGTGACACCAAGCTCCCTTGTAAGACTGAGTCTGACATTCGACCTCTGTCTTTGAACACACAGCAAATGTGACAAGAACAAAATTTAAAGGTCTGTTTACAGAAAGCGAGCACTTGCAGGTTTGATGCACCGGGGGTCTTCTGCAATTCAAAGAACGATGGTGAACAGGCAATGGTGCATCAGTGGCATAATGAAACTTAAGGGGGCCCCCTGCAAAGTACCTGTAGGGAACCCCCTCATACCTGGACCAAGTCAGTGGTCTGCTGCCTTTGCACAGTGTACTGAGGTGTGGGGGCTCCCTGGGGCTTGGGAGTCCCTCCACACTGCGGGGGACTTTGTTGCATCACTGTGGTGCATGGGAAGGATAAAGACATGCTGAACAGCCTAAAACAAATAAAGTCAGGAAACAGAAAACGCTGGTTAAAAACCACAAATCCAATGGTAAGCAATAGTGAAGCTTTCAGAATGTCCACAAGAAGTATTTTCGCAAACAGACAGGGTAGGCTTTGACCTAAAAACAGGGTCTCATTACCCGTGTCTCCCAGGATCTACAAACTCCTCAGGACCCAGCATACACATTTGGTCCCAACCCATAAAAGTGAGAGTGAAGTCTGAAGGGCAACTTCACATTGAGTAGCTAAGGTGTCATCTCTGAGACCACTGTTGTTTAACATAGATTCCAAAGGTGTACAAAAGGTGATTTTTTAAACCAGATAACATAGCATGTTATGCAAAAACAGTTGCTAGGTAAACACTGGAAAGGGCCCATTGTGTTTGGAGGGTAGAGTCTTCACTTAAGAGTCCAGAGCCACTCAGGTAGAAGATAAGTTCTTTATTTTATGCTAGACTGTTAGGATACATCCACCGCATGATAGTTCCTGTTAGGGCTCTGTTCTTCCTCCATCTACCATCAACTCCCAGGCTTCTTCCAGTAGACAGACACCAAGCATTGTCACATTCTTGTAGCAGCCAGACTCAAATCAAATCAAATCAAATCATTAGCATTTATAAAGCGCGCTACTCACCCGTGCGGGTCTCAAGGCGCTAGGGACAAAGGGGGTGGTTATCGCTGCTCGAACAGCCAGGTCTTTAGGAGTCTCCGGAAAGCGGAGTGGTCCTGGGTGGTCCTGAGGCTGGTGGGGAGGGAGTTCCAGGTCTTGGCCGCCAGGAAGGAGAAAGATCTCCCACCCGCCGTGGAGCGTCGGATGCGAGGGACGGCGGCGAGTGCGAGGCCAGAGGAGCGGAGGGGGCGGGTGGGGACGTAGAAGTTGAGCCGTCTGTTGAGGTATTCCGGTCCCTTGTCGTGGAGGGCTTTGTGTGCGTGGGTGAGAAGTCGGAAGGTGATCCTTTTGCTGACTGGGAGCCAATGCAGGTGTCTCAGGTGTGCGGAGATGTGGCTGTTGCGGGGTACGTCGAGGATGAGGCGGGCTGAGGCGTTTTGAATGCGTTGCAGGCGATTTTGGAGTTTGGCGGTGGTCCCAGCGTAGAGGGTGTTGCCGTAGTCCAGGCGGCTCGTGACGAGGGCGTGGGTCACGGTTTTTCTGGTGTCGGCGGGGATCCAGCGGAAGATCTTGCGGAGCATGCGGAGGGTGAGGAAGCAGGCGGAGGACACGGCGTTGACTTGCTTGGTCATGGTGAGAAGGGGGTCCAAAATGAAGCCGAGGTTGCGGGCGTGGTCTGCGGGGGTCGGTGCGGTGCCGAGGGCCGTGGGCCACCAGGAGTCGTCCCAGGCGGACGGGGTGTTGCCGAGGATGAGGACTTCAGTTTTTTCAGAGTTCAGCTTTAGGCGGCTGAGCCTCATCCAATCTGCGACGTCCTTCATACCCTCTTGTAGGTTGGTCTTGGCGCTGGCGGGGTCCTTGGTGAGGGAGAGTATAAGTTGGGTGTCGTCGGCGTAGGAGGTGATGATGATGTCGTGCTTGCGTACGATGTTAGCGAGGGGGCTCATGTAGACATTGAAGAGTGTCGGGCTGAGTGATGAGCCTTGAGGTACGCCGCAGATGATCTCAGTGGGTTCTGAGCGAAACGGAGGGAGGTAGACTCTTTGGGAGCGGTTTACGAGGAAGGAGGCGATCCAGTCCAGGGCCTGGTCTTGGATCCCGGTGGAGCGGAGGCGGGTGATTAGGGTACGGTGACAGACGGTGTCAAAGGCAGCCGAGAGGTCAAGAAGAATGAGGGCGACTGTTTCACCGTTGTCCATCAGGGTTCTGATGTCGTCTGTGACTGAGATGAGGGCGGTTTCAGTGCTGTGGTTGGTTCGGAATCCGGTCTGTGAGGGGTCGAGCAGGTTGTTGTCTTCCAGGAAGGTGGTCAGCTGTTTGTTGACGGTCTTCTCTAATACTTTGGCTGGGAAAGGCAGAAGGGAGATGGGGCGGAAGTTTTTCAGGTCGCTCGGGTCAGCCGTAGGTTTCTTTAGTAGGGCGTTGACTTCGGCGTGTTTCCAGCATTCGGGGAAGGTAGCAGAAGAAAAAGAAGAGTTGATGACGGTCTGGAGGTGCGGGGCGATGATGTTGTCGGCTTTGTTAAAGATGAAGTGCGGGCAGGGGTCCGAAGGGGCGCCGGAGTGGATAGAGTTCATGATGGATTTGGTTTCTTCCGTGCTGATGTGGGTCCAGTTGTTGAGGGTGATGGTCGGGGATGTGGGTTCGGTGGTGTTAGGTTGGGTCTGGTGTCCGAAGCTGTCGTGGAGGTCGCTGATCTTGCGATGGAAGAAAGTGGCGAGGGATTCGCATAGATCCTGTGAGGGCGTGACGGCGTTGGCGTTGGCGCTGGGGTTGGAGAACTCCTTGACGATGCTGAAGAGTTCTCTGCTGTTGTGGCTGTTTTTGTCCAGTCTGTCGGTGAAAAAATTCCTTTTGGCAGTGCGGATCAGGTGGTGGTGTTTGCGGGTAGCGTTCTTGAGGGCGGTCATGTTGTCAGCGGTGCGGTCCTTGCGCCAGGCTTTCTCAAGTGCGCGACAAGTTTTCTTTGATTCTTTGAGGGTGTCAGAGAACCAGAGGGGTTTCTTGGTGTTGTTCTGTCGCTGCGAGCGTTTGAGGGGAGCAAGGTTGTCTGCGCAGTTGGAGATCCAGTTTGTGAGGTTGAGGGCTGCGACGTTGGGGTCGGTGGTGAGGGTGGGTTGGTTGGTGGCGAGTGCGGCGAAGAGTTGCTCTTCAGGGATCTTGTTCCACTGTCGGCGAGGGATGGGTTGAGTGCGGAGGTGGCGGGTCTCGCGTCGGAATGTGAAGTGGACGCAGCTGTGGTCGGTCCAATGAAGGGCGGAGGCGTGGCTGAAGAAGACGTGTTTGCTGGCGGAGAAGATAGGGTCGAGTGTGTGTCCGGCGATGTGGGTGGCAGTGTTCACCAGTTGTTTGAGGCCGAGGTTGGCGAGGTTGTCGAGCAGGGTGGTGGTGTTGGGGTTGTTGTTTTGTTCCAGATGGAAGTTGAGGTCGCCTAGGAGGATGTAGTCCGGTGAGGCGAGGGCGTGCGGGGAGATGAAGTCGGCGATGGTGTCGCTGAAAGGGGCGCGAGGTCCGGGAGGACGGTAGACGAGAGATCCTCTGAGGGTGGTCCTCGGGTCGGTGCGAATCTGAAAATGCAGGTGTTCAGCGGCAAGAGGGGAGTCTTCAGTGGAGGTGGTGACGCTGATGGAGTCTTTGAAGACGATGGCGATGCCTCCTCCTACTTGGTTGGTGCGGTCTTTCCTGGAGATCTTGTAGCCTTTGGGGATGGCGGTGGCGATGTCTGGAGCAGAGGAGGCGTTCATCCAGGTCTCCGTGATGAAGGCGACGTCCGGTGCTGTGGAGTCTAGGAGGTCCCAGAGTTCAACGGCGTGTTTGTGAACGGAGCGAGCGTTGACTAGGATGCACTTGAGGTGGTTGATGGCGCGTGGGCTTGTGGTCGTAGTTGTTGCGTGGTGGAAGATGCGTTTGCAGGAGTTGCAGGCGAAGGGTCCATGGGTGCGTTTGGGGTGAGCTTGGAAGCAGGTGTTGGAGCGTCCTGGGTTGAGGGCATGGAGGGTGGTGGGGTCATAGCGGATCATCGGGGCTTGGGAGCGCTGGGGACCAGGGGTCATGGCGCTGGGCGCGGGCCAGGCACAGCGGCCGCCATATGAGGTAGGAGGGGGGGGGAGGGGTCAGCTGGGGGCGAATGGGAGCTGGGGGGCGGGGGTGTGCAGGAGGTCGAAGCGGGAAAGCGCGAGGGAGGGGGGGGGACAGGTAGAGTGAGAAGAGCTGGGGGAGGGGGGTTTAAGGATGGAGGGGGGAGAGTGTTAGGAGGTTTAGGAGATTAGGGAGAAAGATAGGTGTAGGGTTGTGAAGATAGGGGAGGGGGGGTTGTAGAGGTGGGTGAGGGTGAGAGGTAGAGTGAGGGGATAGGAAGATAGGTAATAGAGGGGGTGGCGGGAGGGGGGGAGAGATAGAGAAATAGGTAGAGAGAAAAGGTAGATAGAGAAATCGATAGATAGGGAAAAAGATAGAGAGATAGGAAGATAGGAAGATAGGAGGAGGTGGAGAGTGAGGGAGTTGGATAGTGGGATAGAGAGATGGAGAGATAGGTAGATAGGAGGAGTGAGGGAGGTAGAAAGTGAACGGGTTAGATAGGGGAGATAGAGGGGGGGATGCGAGTGGGGGAGGGGGATGAGGCAGGAGCAGGAGGGCAGGCGCGGGGAGAAGAGGACGGAGGAGGCAGAAGAGCCGAAGGCAGAAGACAAGAAGACAAGAAGAAAAGAAGAACAGAAGTAAAGAAGAACAGAAGAGCAGAAGACCGGAAGGACTGAAGACCGGAAGAGCAGAAGACCGGAAGAGCAGAAGACACACAGAAGAACACAGAAGAACACAGAAGAACAGAGAGGAGTACAGAAGAACAGAGAAGAATACAGAAGAACACAGAAGAATACAGAAGAAGACAGAGGAAGACAGAAGAAGACAGAAGAAGACAGAAGAACAGAGAAGAATACAGAAGAACACAGAGGGAGACAGAAGAACACCGAGGAAGACAGAAAAACACAGAGGAAGACAGACGAAGACAGAGGAAGACAGAGGAAGACAGAAGAAGACAGAGGAACACAGAAGAACACAGAAGAACACGGAGGGAGATACAAAAAACGAAGAAACAGGGTGCAGAATACCACAGCAGAAGATGAGGAAGAAGAGAAGAGGAGAGAAGACGGGGAGAAGAGGAGTACAGAAGAAGAATACAGACGAGGAGCGAGGAGGAAGAACAGAGAAGAAGGAAAGAGGAAAAGAAGCAGGAGCAGGAGAGAGGGTGAGTAGCGCGGGGCAGAACGAGGGGCTGGGAGGTACTTACTGTGGGGTGGGTCTCAGGAACTCAGGAACCTGGAGGAGCTGCAGCGGCAGGGGGAGCAACCTACCCTTGGGTCAAAGGTCGCTACCACTGTCGCGCAGCGGCCGCCATATGAGGTAGGAGGGGGGGGAGGGGTCAGCTGGGGGCGAATGGGAGCTGGGGGGCGGGGGCGTGCAGGAGGTCGCGGCGGGAAAGCGCGAGGGAGGGGGGGGACAGGTAGAGTGAGAAGAGCTGGGGGAGGGGGGTTTAAGGGTGGAGGGGGGAGAGTGTTAGGAGGTTTAGGAGATTAGGGAGAAAGATAGGTGTAGGGTTGTGAAGATAGGGGAGGGGGGGTTGTAGAGGTGGGTGAGAGGTAGAGTGAGGGGATAGGAAGATAGATAATAGAGGGGGTGGCGGGAGGGGGGGAGAGATAGAGAAATAGGTAGAGAGAAAAGGTAGATAGAGAAATCGATAGATAGGGAAAAAGATAGAGAGATAGGAAGATAGGAAGATAGGAGGAGGTGGAGAGTGAGGGAGTTGGATAGTGGGATAGAGAGATGGAGAGATAGGTAGATAGGAGGAGTGAGGGAGGTAGAAAGTGAACGGGTTAGATAGGGGAGATAGAGGGGGGGATGCGAGTGGGGGAGGGGGATGAGGCAGGAGCAGGAGGGCAGGCGCGGGGAGAAGAGGACGGAGGAGGCAGAAGAGCCGAAGGCAGAAGACAAGAAGACAAGAAGACAAGAAGAAAAGAAGAACAGAAGAAAAGAAGAACAGAAGAGCAGAAGACCGGAAGGACTGAAGACCGGAAGAGCAGAAGACCGGAAGAGCAGAAGACACACAGAAGAACACAGAAGAACAGAGAGGAGTACAGAAGAACAGAGAAGAATACAGAAGAACACAGAAGAATACAGAAGAAGACAGAGGAAGACAGAAGAAGACAGAAGAAGACAGAAGAACAGAGAAGAATACAGAAGAACACAGAGGGAGACAGAAGAACACCGAGGAAGACAGAAAAACACAGAGGAAGACAGAAGAAGACAGAGGAAGACAGAGGAAGACAGAGGAAGACAGAAGAAGACAGAGGAACACAGAAGAACACAGAAGAACACGGAGGGAGATACAAAAAACGAAGAAACAGGGTGCAGAATACCACAGCTGAAGATGAGGAAGAAGAGAAGAGGAGAGAAGACGGGGAGAAGAGGAGTACAGAAGAAGAATACAGACGAGAAGCGAGGAGGAAGAACAGAGAAGAAGGAAAGAGGAAAAGAAGCAGGAGCAGGAGAGAGGGTGAGTAGCGCAGGGCAGAACGAGGGGCTGGGAGGTGGGGGGTACTTACTGTGGGGTGGGTCTCAGGAACTCAGGAACCTGGAGGAGCTGCAGCGGCAGGGGGAGCGACCTACCCTTGGGTCAAGGGTCGCTACCACTGTCGCGCAGCGGCCGCCATATGAGGTAGGAGGGGGGGAGGGGTCAGCTGGGGGCGAATGGGAGCTGGGGGGCGGGGGCGTGCAGGAGGTCGCGGCGGGAAAGCGCGAGGGAGGGGGGGACAGGTAGAGTGAGAAGAGCTGGGGGAGGGGGGGTTTAAGGGTGGAGGGGGGAGAGTGTTAGGAGGTTTAGGAGATTAGGGAGAAAGATAGGTGTAGGGTTGTGAAGATAGGGGAGGGGGGGTTGTAGAGGTGGGTGAGGGTGAGAGGTAGAGTGAGGGGATAGGAAGATAGGTAATAGAGGGGGTGGCGGGAGGGGGGGAGAGATAGAGAAATAGGTAGAGAGAAAAGGTAGATAGAGAAATCGATATATAGGGAAAAAGATAGAGAGATAGGAAGATAGGAAGATAGGAGGAGGTGGAGAGTGAGGGAGTTGGATAGTGGGATAGAGAGATGGAGAGATAGGTAGATAGGAGGAGTGAGGGAGGTAGAAAGTGAACGGGTTAGATAGGGGAAATAGAGGGGGGGATGCGAGTGGGGGAGGGGGATGAGGCAGGAGGGCAGGCGCGGGGAGAAGAGGACGGAGGAGGCAGAAGAGCCGAAGGCAGAAGACAAGAAGACAAGAAGAAAAGAAGAACAGAAGAAAAGAAGAACAGAAGAGCAGAGGACCGGAAGGACTGAAGACCGGAAGAGCAGAAGACCGGAAGAGCAGAAGACACACAGAAGAACACAGAAGAACAGAGAGGAGTACAGAAGAACAGAGAAGAATACAGAAGAACACAGAAGAATACAGAAGAAGACAGAGGAAGACAGAAGAAGACAGAAGAAGACAGAAGAACAGAGAAGAATACAGAAGAACACAGAGTTCTACAACATGCCCACTCAGCCAATGAATACACGGACACCAAGCATTGCTGCATTCTCGTAGCAGCCAGACTCAACGTTCTACAACATACCCATTCAGCCAATGAATACACAGATACCAAGCATTGTCGCATTCTCGTAGCAGCCAGACTGAACGTTCTACAACATGCCCACTCAGCCAATGAATACACAGACACCAAGCATTGTCGCATTCTCGTAGCAGCCAGACTCAACGTTCTACAGCATGCCCACTGACATCACCACATCATCCCCTTCCGTGCACACTGAACAAACCAGACCTGCCACCTCACAGCACCATCCGCTTTCCTTACACACAGAATACATGCACAAGGAAGACGATCACCGGTGTGTACTGGCTCCAGTAGCACACACGTCAAACGCCTCCCAGGTGTGCACAAAAACAACTGGTCCCAGAGCACATGTAGGTGAAGCAACAACACAGCTCAACATTACACAGCAGACCCACTCATCCCGTGCACACGCAGACACATAAAATCACCACAGCGCCACATAAGATAGTAGAACTACTAACATTCATCTGCAGACTGGAAATTGGTGTGCACTGGAAAGTGTGATGCAATTATATCCGATTTCGCTTAGATAAGGGTAAAACTATGTACAGTTGCCATAGAGTAAATACAAGTGCAAAAGGAGAAACATCTGTCAGCCTTGCATTAATTCCGAGAAGGATCAGTGAACACAGATGTACACTAGATCTGAGCAGGAAGCTTTGCTGAAATGAGATGGCTCTAAAAATGATGAAGATAAAATGTGGTCACACAATTATGAAAAAGAAACTGACAAACATGACAAAATACATAGGAAGGCATCAAAGTCACAGGAAAGCATTAGAGAGTTCAAGAGGGGCTTTTGGCACCAAAGAACAAAAGTTTATTGTTGTCCGCCTCAATAGCACCATTTTTTTTTCCAATCAAGGAAGGATAAAAGGAGGAATGGATTCACCAGCCTAAAAATGTGTGACCATGAGATTTAACACAGATCTGCAGTGATTGCATTGGTCCACCAGATGCGTTGAGCAGCCCTGTGCATGAAACCTAACAGAATTATGCTGGCAAGTTGGGAATTTTTTATTTAAAATTATAAATACCAAATTGATTAGCTACTGGTTAAAAATAATTACAATAAAAAGAGTTTAGATCACATATTAAGAAAATCTACTAAGGGAGGACACAGACTTCAGTTTACCAAAAGGCAACTTCGGGTGTACTTTGACTCCCAGACATCAGAGTTGACCTTTTGTTCCATGCTGAGCCCCTCGATTGCTTATTCTTTGCTTCTGAGAGACTTAAAGCAAGGAGGAGAAACTACAGAACATTATTATTCTATGTTTCCACCACTGCCTTCATGACCCTTGAGACCAAGGGCAAGGCTCGTGCCAAGGCAGTGCTTAATTTGTACATAAAAACGTGCAGGTGCCCAAAGCTCTCATCTGAAACGCGGCTGCAGCAATTAAATGTGCGCGTGAAATAATGAAGCACTGTAATCCTGAAGCCATCTCGAACATCTTGAATCCATTTGTGCCCTTTCAGCTCACTCTTGCAGCTGTCTCCGTTTGTGACACTTTTCCGTACTTCTCCTCCTCCGGCTTTCTCGTGTGTGCCTTTTGCTCGTTGTAAAATATGCAGTAAAATAAGTGCCGGTCCTCAAAAATAAGTGCTAGTGCCCCGCACCGGCAAACACTGGCTCAAATTAGGCTCTGTGCCAAGAGTACTAAGGGGTGAACTGGGGGAAGTATCTGTTACCCCTGATTGGCCTAATTGACCGCCATGTGGGAGGGGATGACCACTGGAACAAGCTCCAATTGTATCGGCTGGCAGAGCGCCGAGGAGCCTTGGGCGTAACCTTGACACAACTACAAGGACATTTATAGAGTTTCTTCTAGCTCTATGGGTAGGACGCTTAGGACGTCATAAATCAAATGGCCGATTCCTACTCTATATTTCCATGAGTACCAGTGCTGGAGCAGTCAAGGTCACCCTTCCTCCTCAGGTTGACCCCACTTACTTAGGGACACATTCCGAGCGTCTGCTAAACCCGATTGAGTAGAAAGTGGAAGGTGCCTCCCGAATCAACTTTAAAAGATGTTTCAAAATACCACACTTTTCCTCACAAAAAAATCGCCAGGTTTCCAGGTAACCAACTGTGGCTATCCTAGTTTCGCAGCTCAGAAATGGGCGAAAACGTGTGGTATTAAAATTATAATGATGCTGCGCGTCTTGGTGCAAACGGCCCTCCTTTTGCAATGACGTCGTGCGAGCATGGCCTCCTGGGCATCACATATGGCGCCGAGAGCCGGCTGCTCGTCACGTGGCGCGCGGCCTCGTCCTAGAGGGAGTGACGCGGGGCCGCGTGCCCCGTGTGCCAGCCAGGCAGGGGCACTGAGGAGAAGCCAGCAGGGCTCTGCCCCCGGGGTTCCGCTGCGGCGGACAGAGCGTCCAGGCCGCGTGCGGAGGAAGAGACACAATGTGACATCCCGTCTGTGCACAGACTGCGCAGAGGGCACAGAAGGGTGGAGAGCAAACAACTATGCACCCAAAACACAATAATATATCACTGATAATACGGTGGGCTCCGAATGTCCCCGAGTTATCGGAACAGGGGAAGTGCACGCATTACTCAACAGCTGCAGTGCTGGAAACAACCCAACAGTAAGAAGCACGCATAACAAATATACACGTGGTAGATGAAAGCAGCTTTGTTACCTGTTAGAAAAAAGCCAAAATGTTCCCTCGCTAACATAGATGTCACCGGGCCCCACATCATGAGGGTGCCTTGCAGCCTGTTCTTGCTTACAAAGCATGCTGGGACTTGTAGTTTCACTTTTCCTATTACGGGTGTGGGCCGCATCCTCTCCAAGCATAGTCAATGGCGTTGGCCAAAAACCCATGACTGCTTATAAATCACCCATTGTACGTGGCCATTGACAGCTAATTAAATGGGTTTCTTTTAACGTGTGAGGTGAAATGATCTTAGTGCATCCATTTCTGACTTGCAGCACCCACAAACATATTTTTTGAGGCTTCCATCTCTAAATGTTGGTGGAACCAGTATTATTTCAAATCTTTCATGTAAATCATCAATAACATTTATATACACTTTTCTTATTTGTAAAAAATATTTACGAGTGGGGCAACATTGCTTTTGCACCACACAACCTGGTGCAGGAGCAACTCAAGCTTAAAATGAGATTCATGAAGCCACGCGCCCGCTGTGCGTGGCGCAGTAGCGGCTTCCAGAATCGAATCTTGAGTAAAGTGACGCAGCACAAATTGCTGAGTTGCCTTACTCTGTCAGGGATGCATTCCATGGGTGTTATGTGGATGCTCTGAACACGCATAGGATGAAGAAAAAGCCTCAGGGGATTTTCTTTTGTGGGAAAGTGCGCCTTCCTGCACAAAAGCAATCCTACATGCAACAGAGGTGCCCTTGCACTATGGTGCAAGGCTGTCTGCACTGCCGCTAGGCAGCCCATTGTGCACCGGTGCTGGAGAAAGGACTTGAATGCTCCATATTGGGATTAATAGGCTAATTTCTGCCCTTTCCCTGTGATGCAACACAGCAAGATGACTTGCTGCGTTGCACCTCTTAGTTCCTACATTATGGCAATGTTAAACCTTCAGGACAAAGTGTCAACCAGTGTGTTCTGCAAAGAGGGGAAGGGGCTCAGTCTTTCTTACCCTTTCCTGCATATTTGGAACAGTATTTTTATGATGTCATTCTTCGGATGACAATTTTACTGTCTGCCAGTGCAAATAAAATGTGTTATTACCTCCCAGCTCTACGACACTCCTCTCTCCATCTCCAGAAGTAGGAGGGTACCCCCAGTGCATCAAAACTGCAACTTTCAGGTTCAGTCAGATTTCCACAGTTAATATGTTAAACCACGAGTTTGGTCACTTTCTACACACATGGGGACATATTTATGGGATTGTAACACAAAGCAGCACAGTACATCACCTAGCTACTCTGCATTACAGGGAAATGGCAGGAATGCACCATATGTAGTGCAATACATCGCATTCCTGTCCATTCCCCAGCGCTGTCACACAATGGCCTGCCTAGCGCCAACGCACGCACCCTTGTACTATGGTGCAAGGGTGCCTACATTACATGCAGGATTGTTTTAGTGCAGGAAAGGGTACCTTCCTGCAGAAAAACAATACTAAGAGGCATATTCCTCTTTCTATGTGCGCTGCAAAAGGCAGCACACGTAGAAGGAGGAAATAACAAGAAGAAATAAAGATATCTCTGCTCCTTACACCTCCCAAGGAAGGTATATCTTTTTGGCGGATTCCCAGGTCTACCACTTCTGATAAATCTGTGAATGCGTCAAAAACCATGGGAGTGGGATGGGAACACCCATTCAATGCCCATGGAACGCCTTCCCAGGGCAGAGTATGGCAACACAACGATGTGCGCTGTGTTGCTGTACTCCAGATTTATGGAGCCACTCAGGGCTGCACAAAGTGGCCTTGCGCGGCTTCATACATCTCATTTTTCAGTTGCATTGTGCTTTCACGTTGCGCTTGCACCCGCTGCATGGTGCATGTGCAGCTCAACAGAGATCATAAATATGCCCGTGAACTCCATCTGGGTAACCCACAGAGGCGCACAGTGTGACCCTGGGCTTAACTATAGCCTGCCTCAGTTCCTTATCTATCGAACCCAGAGACCCTTACTAGCATGCCGAATTCAATGTTCACTTTTATATATTTAGTTTGTTTTTTACAGCCCTGAACGTCCCACAACGAGGAGATTTCAGTGGCTTTGCCGCACAGTAGTGTTGTAAATTTCTAACTGGACTTTTCTTGCCACATAAATTGAAAATGAAAAGTAAAACAGTTGACATAAGCAAGGCGATTCGAAGCGCCACAGCCACCATGAACATGAGCGCGAAGGAGAGACACAAAAGGAAAAATAAGTTTGCTAGCAGTCAAAAGTATTGGCAAATGGGAAATTATCCATGTAACAGGGTCGATCACCAAAACTGCCCCAAGGATGGACAAACGTAAAGCATTTACCAATGATAACAAAGGATTTTTGAAAGGCAAGCCCATGAACGAGTGAGAGTGATGGGCATGCGGTCGGTGTTAAAAGCTATAGATAGATTACAACAGGCCAGAGCGCTTGTGTGCTCGACAAATGAGGTAATTAAGGTAGAATAAACACGTGTAGCGGAGCAGTCTATGAGAGTTACTGTGTGGTAGGAGTAGGTCCTGTGGGCCTGTCACATGAGTACCTCTAGACCTCAGAATGCAGACAAACCTTCTCTTTTTTCACAAAGCCTGAAAAGGTGCTTATTCATAAAATATCTATGTTTAGGGCCCCACACTAAATGAGAACTGGAAATGCACATTTAAAGTATGGTCTCAGTGACAGTGTTGAGCTAACTGGTGTTTTGTACAGTAGCTGAAGTGCTAAAGTAGTGATATTTCACAACTCCAAGTGGTGGTAGATGGTTTGTCACTGGAACGTTAAAGGTCTGGAGTGATTTTGGGTGGAAATGTAGCAGCATTTGTTGACTTCTCTAAATATATTACACAGCACCACAGAACAAAAGACCTTCCACCTCAACCCCTCTGCTTTCATACTTCGGTGGTAAAGGGGGGTTGTAGCAAGCACCCTGATGCTTACCACCACAGACATGTGTTGTTGTGATCCCGCCCTAGTTTGTGTGCTCTCTGCTTCTCTAGGGTTTTAATACTTTTTATTATAGTTTTATTGAACATTTTCAAGCATGGGTTAAGCCATAATGATATATGCACTTAGAATTGCTTTGAAATAGATTTTGATCAATAGAAATAGCAATTTTTAAAAACAGTTTCCAATCTAGTAAAACAACTTTCTTATATTAACAGGGCATTCCTGCATAGTATGTATAAACACAAACAAGGATAGGGGTAATTACACCGAAACATCTGGTTCAGTAATCAGCACTTGATAAAATACATTACATTGTACATATGTGCAAGCTAAACATTTCGGAACAGTGATATGAGAACAACTGTTGTTGCATATGTTCTTTATGTCTACCAGTAGCCATTCAAGTGTATAAGATGCCACTTTACGATAAATCAATATTAGAGAATTCGTATAGGACAATGCAAGTATATCAATACAGGTTACAACACGGCGTATTTGAAATAGTAGAGCCAGCCACTTCCTGCAAACATTTCTAGCATTGGTACAAAACCACGTAGTGTAAAGTGGTTGCCCAACTCACTAATATACAGTCAAAATAATCATTGATGAATACTGTAATCTTTCACTTAGCCACGTACGTTCCATTTGGCACTGTTCCGGGTCTACATTTGTTGTACATTGTACTGTGTGCTTGAGTCTGAATTCTCTCTGGATAAGTTTCAAAACCAGGTTTTTCTTTGTAGGTAAAATATCTATACACCGTGGGCCAAAACCCCTTTCAGAGGGCCACAGGCAAGGAGGAGCTAATGGGCTCAACCGTGGGGATTAAAGCTTTTTACTCCCGATGTCTCGGGGTCCAACCTACTGTAGGCTCTGAACAGCTTGACCAAGTACCTCTGCAGCACTTGAGTCTCAGTAATAGCATGCGTCAAGCAGTCCAAGGCTTCTCAGGTGTGAGGTAGGGACAGGGTGAACACGGGCTCACAACTCAAAATACATCCTGCAAACCCATTAAATTATTGTCCAGTCAAATACTTGATATTGTATACCAGGTAGTATTTATATCCAAACTCAAAATATGGCACACACAAATAATACACACACAATCTTCACAATCTTCTCAAAGCAGCCCCATTAGCATTTCCTGGGTCAGTTTCTCAAGTCCCATACCCCATCTAAGGTATGTTGTCATTTCTCAGTTTTGTAAGGCGACCTCCAAGCTATGTCCCGCTAGAGAGTTCAAATCATCAAAACTCCACAATGACTTGTCAAAAGCCAAAGTGTTCCCGCGACATAGCACTTAAGTCAGAGCAAGTTCCCTCTGAGACTCAAGCCTTGATAATCAGTTTTACTTGCTGTCACTGGAGTGGCGATGTGGAGTCTCCCAGCTCACGTCTGCAGACCGGCGTTGAGCAAATGACTGGATGCTGTGGTCGGGGCAGAGGGCGTCCACAGTGCTACTCTGAATGGTCCCAATGTACATATATCTCACACTCTGCTCCAGGGATCCACTTGGCAGGATCCCCTCTGAATCGAGCACTCTCTAGGTGATCTCTTTCTTCTCACAGTGTCCTTTAGTCTTGAGTCAGACAGACACTGATTTTTGATCCTCCTGGCTGGTATCACCTCACTAAGCATGGGAGACTGGCAGACCCTTTGTCCTCAGTCCTTGTCACACCAGACATAATTCGTTCTGAGCTTCTCCATGCTGACAGACACTGTTTGATAATTTGGTGCCTTAAGCTCTCCTTTTATACTCCATTTCCATGCACAAATGTAATTTAGTGTCTCTGTCTTTGATGAGTGTGTTCTTGACCCCTTTGAAGTGTCTACTCCTCTGTTGTGCTCATCCTCAAGGGAGCCATCTATAACAGCAGGACAGTCTCCATTCTTGATTGTCCTAAACACAGTTCAAGGGAATGACTAGTGGTTCACACTTGGGTGTCAGGCCTAGTGATATGTGCATCAAAAGGCTACCAAAGGTCCCAGGTCTTCTCTTTATCATTTCAGTTTCAGAACCATCTCCTTCCTGAGATGTACCCAGGCCACTTTGACTAGTGATCCATTTCAGAACCAAAGAATTCCTCTTAAAGAATACTGAAGAGTCTGTTTTTTCATTCCTCAAGGGTGTGTCCCATCCAGCTCTCAGGAATGCAACAGTCCACAAATCTGTCTGGGAAGAATCCTCTACCTCCACAAGCTCTTTCAGCAGGCCCTGGATTCCCAAACTGGATCCACAGGCCTCAAGCACTGTACCACTTACAGGCACTCATACATCCTTAGTGCTGGATGCAAAACCTGTGTGTACCTTTCCAAGTACTGCTGCCATGGACACAAATATATAACAGCACGCAGTGTAAAGGTATGCGCGGAGGTTCCTTTTACTTCTGCCACAGGCACACTTAAATAATAGCAATAGAATACACTTTTCTGGCACTTCAGCTATCTAGATGTAGGGCCAGGGCCATCTAAGTGAACTTCAATCAAGTCTGCCCCCATGATGAGACTCCCATGATGCAAGTAAACCGGCTTGGTCATATTATTGATTACTCATCACAAAATGCTATGCTGCCACCACCGTGCTTGTGCTACTTAGCTCTTGGTAAAGGCGGTCACCCTTCACCACCACATTATGCGTCCCTCCCGGTCTAACCATACTGCAGTCCAAGAGACAGGCCTAGGTCATGGTCACATATCATGATCTGTGTTCATCTATGACGACATATTGTTACTAAGAATCCAGAAATCGTTGCAGCTGGGTCCCTCAGGGCAGGGGCACATGTCTATTACACCTTGCAATGAACTTTACAGTACCAACACTGTTGAGTACATTTCAGTGCCCTAGCAATGTTCAGTGATTTTAAATAGCTAAAATGTCCCCTTAGTTGTCCCAACAGTATCTACATAAAGGTTGGAACACCTTACCTCTTCATCTCAGACAGTCGCCATCGCTGACTCAGTTCAGGAAGGTCATCAAGACCTGGCTCTTCAACTGTTCTCTGGGGACACACCTCAGCGCCTTGAGACCTATGAGTGAGTAGTGCACTTTAAAAACACCTTATTGATTGATTGATTGATTGAAGTGAGTGGTTTTCCCAGAGCTGACAAAATACTACTTCCTTACTCCCACACAGATTCCACCTCTTTCAGGATTCTGAGGTAGATTCTGGCGTGGAGGTACCTGTGCAAGTGAACCCAATACAGCATAGGGCAGCGAACAATTGCATCAATAGTAGATTGAATGCCACAAGTCTTGTCTCTTGCCCCCTTGTACACCAGCTTATCTTACATTTAAAGGGCATAACACCACCAGGGATCTACAAAACTCAGAGGCCAACAGGGGCTACCAGCTTCAATGAGAGTTAAAAGTGCAGCCAATTAGTAGGTACCTTTTGCAGAAGACATTAATTGACATTCAATAAGACAGTGCTAAAATGCACCCATGGTGCTTCCATGAGCTTCTTCCTTTCCATTTATCAGTTTTGAATTTCCTTAATTTTCGGAATTTCCTTAATTGCACTTATATATTGCACTCATCTACATGCAGCACCACACTCTTACCAGCCTTTATTTATTGAACTCTTGCCACCTACCTTCCACAATGATAATTGGACAGGCTGCCTTAGAAGGCCCCCCAACTGTTTCTGTGCATAATAAAGTGCACTGGCACTCTTGTGGGCCTGAGTAGCTCTCTATCAGTCTTGACAAAATATAACCAAGGATAGGGGAGCATCCAGAGAGTCGCCCATAGAGCATTAACAGCTTGCCTGAAAACCAGGTTGAAAAGATTTTTCTGAGAGTAATGAATGGGTTGCTCCCTTATAAAGACTTCAAAGGCATTCCAGAGTTATAGGCTAAGTGCAGAGGTGGCCCTGCCTTAAGATAAATGACATTTGGATTTGAAGTGCTTGGTGGATGTGCTTTAGGGTTCTCCATCTGCAAGAAGCCAGATCCTTACCCAGAAGGCCTCCTACGAAGCCCAAATAATATAACAGTAAGGCCCTCATTACAACCCTGGCGGTCGGTGGAGAAGTGGCGGTAATATCGCAAACAAGCCGGTGGTAAAAAAACTGAAATTACAAGCATGGCGGTGACCGCCATGCAAAACCGCCACTTCTCCACTCCGACCGCCAGGGTGATAAAGACCACTGGGCTGGGGACTTCGGTCTCCAGCCCTATGGCTGTTACTACACCGCCGGCGGCATCACGACCCCGCATACCGCCATGGATTTTGTGGAGTTCTGTTCTGCCATGAAATCCATGGCGGTAGGCACTATCAGTGCCAGGGAATCCGTTCCTTGTCACAGATAGGGGTCTCCCCTACCCCTTCCCCCTCCCAGAGTCCTCTCCCCGAACCCACTACCCCCCCACCACCTCCCAAGGGTGGAAGGACTCCCCTCCCCACCTCCCCCAACATTGACACACTCACCCCCCCACACGCACACTTACACTACAACTACACATACATGCACACATACACACAGACATACACACAGACATACACACAGACAGACACGCACACATTTTCCAAACACACAACACCCCCGCATGCAGACACACACTCACACCCCCGTCTACACACTCACACGCACACCCACCATGCACGCACAAAACACCCCCTCACCCCTCTCCCCTAACGGACGATCACCTTACCTGGTCTGGTGATCCTCCGGGAGGGAACGGGATCCATGGGGGCTGCTCCGCCGGCAGCTCCCCGTCACCAGAACACTGCCACACCGAATCATGGGACGTGATTCGGTGGGCGGTGTACTGATGACGTGGCGGTGGAGGTGGAGCAGCCTCCACTTCCCCGCCGACCGCCAGTATGGCTGCTGGCGGCTCTCCGTTAGAAAAGGGTGGAGGGCTGCCAGCAGTCATGATACGCTGGGCGGAAAACCGCCTTCAGCACGGCAGTACCTCAGCGGTCTTGCTTAAAGACCACCGAGGTTGAAACGAGGACCTAAATTCTGTCATACAGTGACAACCAATGAAGAGTGCTTTAGGTGGGTTTGGTTTGTTTTGATTTATTCAAATGACACAGAATCTCTATTCCTGCATTTGTAGGTCTTGCTTAAAACACTTTCAAGACCTTCTGTTACCTTACAGAGGTCTTAGAGCCCCCCATTACTTAGCATTGCTTGACTTCGTTGTCACTGTTGTTTGGTTCTTATTCATCAGCTTCCATAGGCTTCCTTCCTCTTCGTGTGTTTGTCTGTCCCCTGCAGCATAGACCCATTAGCGTGTCCCTCCACTGCTCACTTTTTCAGGTGCTACTTTTTTCTTTGTGTTTAAGTACTCCACAAGAGTGCATGTGTTTCAGCCATCTCCCTCATGTACTTCTCCCCCTCCATGTTCCTATCCTGACCCTTCCATCTACACACCCTCTGTTGTGTGTACTTCCCACCGACCCTCCCGTTCACCCTGTATTGTCCTTCTGTTAGTCCCCAGACTCTCTTTTCTACTCTCCATTGTCCTTTGGGTGGCTCACCCCACCCACACACTCTTTGTTGTCCACATGCTTGCCCCAGCCCCTCTCTACCACCCTTCATTGTCCATGTGCTCCCCCACCAACTCTTGCCTGTCCTCTCCCACCACCTATATCCTTCTCTCCTTTCCTCCCTCCATGCCCCTCCCCCTGCCGCATTGTTGCCCTCGGGCACAGGGATAAAAAAATTAAAAAAATAAAAAAAGAACACCCAATTCATCTAATGTACACTGTAGCACTGCCAAAGACAATAGCTCTTATAGGTGGGACTAATTGGATTTGCCAATGCTTGTTTACCATTTGAGGCATTTCAGCGAGGTTTTTAGATGCATTTTATGGATTACTTTAAGAATGCATGAATCCAATTTACTGATGTCAAAACATAGTGTCACTGGAACCATTTTACCATAATTTTGGAAGCAGCAAACATCCCTGGATTCATGGGGAACAAGTCCACTCTAAGTTGGGTTTTAGAGGACCAGGATTGCATTTGAAAAGATAGAGCTAATCAAAACACCTTTTGAGTAGCAGGTAACGAGATATATGTATCGAAATTAGTTCTAAAGGGAGCTCCTCAAGGATTTCAGAGTCCCATTCCAATGAGCTCAGCTTGTAAGCTTATGAGCGCTCTAATAGATTCCAAAGGTCTCGAAGCAGGTCACATCATTGTGGCAGAATGACATTACTGCTGAGGCTAGGATGGGTCTCAGGTACTGAGGTTTGTGATTCCTGTGCATTTGTTAATATGACATAGAAGGGATTGAGCCTGCAAGCTTGGGTGGTGACTTTGTGTGCATGGAAGACTTTGTCAAATGTTTCTAGATTGTCTTGATCCACTTGTGTCATAACTCTTTAAAAGCCTTTGTGTAAGACATCAGCAAGGATGCCAAGTGATTCATCGTAATAACAAATACCAGAGTTAAGGAAGAGGAGGTCAGTGGTAGTTTAGGAAATAGGTATGAGTAGCCATCAGAATCTCTGGGAGTTTATGAAACTTAATATCTTGTCCTTTCCTTGCTTTGTTCTGCTAAAGGTAGATGGTACTGAAACCCAAGCCTTAGCTTTGGGTGGTGGTGGTTATTGCTGTAATTATGTTGCATGTTGAATTGTGTGTTAGGTTGTTTTGGTGCCAATGATGCCAGTAAGTTGCTTTCTCTGGTAACGGGTCCACTCTTACCAAGACCAGGTAGGGTCATTGCTTGCTAAATATAATTTGACTCCTGGGTGCCCCCTCTTCACCTCATTATTTTTCAAAGCACATTTTCAAAAGTTACTCTCCCACTAGAGACATTGTAGCCCTCATGATTTAAGACTTCAACTGTATTTTTACATCCACAACAGAGGGAAGTGAGTGAATAAAAAAGTTCTCATTATGTTAGTGCCAAAAGCTTCCTAGTTGCGTGTTCAGAGTTATATCCTAGCCAGTCAGAAGGTACAAATGTCCAGGCATGTTGAGGAAAGCTGAGCAAGGCTTTGTCTGTACTTTGGTTTCCATCATTGAATTTGACAGTGCTAGTCCCCTCGATGTGCTCCATGATTGTTGCTGCCATTCAAAAGATTGAAGCCAAAATGTCCACACACACATATTGTAGTGTGAATCCAGCATCCTCAGTTAAGGTTATGTGGGACACGGATGGTTCATGGCAGATGATTATAGTGCAGGGGCAAAGCCTGTGGGAGAGACACCTAGTGTCCCCCTTAGTTAATGCTTTTACTTTTTCCCCATGATGTGTGTGCAGTACATTGCCTATGTGGATGCAACACAACCGAGTACCTGCAAAACCATGCACAGCGAGAACAGTAGTCTTTAAAGAATACATTTATTGCATACACAAAATGATGGTGCTCCCCATTCCCTACTTGCCTCATGCTGGATATTGCATACGAAGGAGGTAACCTTGGCGAAGAGTCTGGCTTTGGTCATAAACTGTTTCAAATAGCCTGATCAGTTATTAAATATATCCACATGGGTTGGTCTGACTACCACACAGTGCCCCTAAAGCAGGATCCATACTGGTCTTATCTGACCAGTAGTTCTATTTCAACCGGACTTCAAAAGGTGTTTCTCTGCACCCGCTCGGGAGGTGCCTGCTGGTGTTCTTCCTAATACCAGGTTTGGGATTCATGAGAAGGGTGGCTACAGTAATTGGCACTGGAAAAAACTGTACTGTCCAATGTGTGGAGAGAAGATGACCCCTGAGGAAGAGGACACATAGCGTTGGCTAAAGATCTAAGCCTGCATGGAGGCTGTCTCAAGAATGTGAGCTGCTAAAGTGTGGTACCTATTTGGCTGTTAGTTCATCTGCATCATCAGTTGCTATCCAATGAGTTGGATTTTGTCTTTGAGACCATTTTGGATAACCAATTACAGGATGCCCAGCTGTCCCATTAAATGGATACTGAACATCACTTCAGACATTGATTGGGACCCTTGTTATTCCTGTCATGTGGGGTTTTAGTTTTTTGGCTTTGGGGCCAGTTTAATGGAGGCTTAGTGATCTGGGCTCAAACCCACTGAGGTACCCTGTCCTGTATCCTGTACTGCTGAGAAACTAGGGCATAGGGCATACGTGTCACAGCCATTGAATGAATGAAACCAACTTCTAAAGTGCAACAGTTGCTCCAACAGTAGCATCCCATCAGGATAGGGAAGCAGTCTTATTTCACTTCTTTGCTTTAATCAGGAGAGTCTTCAAATTATTAGGGTCCTGTTTCACTTCACTAAACAGGTGCGTCTTCAAATGGGCCTCAAAGGCTGACTCTGAAGATAAACCCCAAGGATGGTCTGGGAGGGAGTTTCAAAAGCTGGAAGCCAAAAATGAGAAATTTAGTCTCCTAGTTCACACTTTATGCACCCTAGGAATGCATAAAAGATTTCGACTCTCAGACCGGAGTGCACTAGGGTTGATAAATATATATATTTTTTTCTGAAAATAGACCAGGCGCGTCTTATGTTCAGCACTGCAGGTGATCATGAGGGTTTTAAGCTTTATTCTTTGCTTGATCAGTGACCCAGGTTAAATTTTCAGGCCTTGCCGAATCAACTGACATTTAGGGATGCTCAGAAGAAGATGAGCTGCTGTGTTCTGAACCCGTTGTTGCCTATTAGTGAACTCCAGAGGTGTACCCACAAAAAGGACATCAGCAAAGTCCAATCCTGACGTAATCAGTGTGTGGACAATATCCCTCTGAGTGAACTCTGAAATAAATGTTAAGGTCTTTCTCAATAGAGATAAACAAAATCCTGTGATAGACTAAACATGACATTTAAATTGTCCATGATTGAGTCCTCCAGTTGGTTAAAAGCAAACATCAACAAAGTGTCATTTGTTTATGGCAAAATGTTGAAGTCTCAAAATTGTACAATAGGGGCTAGCAGGGCCATAGATATATATCAAGCAATGTAGGGCTGAGTGCTGACCCTTGCAGAACACCACAGCTCAACTGCCTAAAACGAGGTGTACTGGGTAAATGAACTGCTTGTTTTCTGACAGAAAGATATGATTTTAGGGAATTCCAGGCAGTATTGACTATGTCAGCCTTTTCCAACCGCCTCAGTAGAATAAGATGTGATACGGAATCAAAGGCGGTGGACAAGTCGAGGATTACGAAATACTTTTCTCGTAAACCAAGCTTGGTTGTAATGAGGTCAGTTACCTTTCAAGGGCTGATTCAGTGCTAAAGCTGGTGTGAAAGCCAGATTTTGATGGATAAAGAATGTTATGATATAGTGTAACATTGTTCCTGGAACCACAAGGCATTGACTGCCTGTAGTACGCAGTAAAGTTGAGAGTTCACATAGACTGCAGAGGACACCTGGACCCTTCCTGATAGCAACAAATTGGCCAAAGACTCCCATGGAAAATGTGTAAGGCAATGCATCACTGTGTAAACACTATAGTTGCTCCTGACATTGTTACTTGGACCCAGAAGGTGGTAAAACATCCTTTCTTCTGTTGTCCTCAATGTCAACTTTCCAGCATTCCCAAATGTAAATAAACTATTATTTTTTAAATTTATATCTCTGACTGGACACTGTGTCAAGTGTGAATATTTCTGTCATAAAGTATCTGAGCTCCAAACAGCCCACGAGGCTAGCACAATGGCACTATAGGCGTGCCAATAACACACCAAAGGTAGTAATGTTATCCTAATTGGAGAGCAATATGACCGGGATATATGGAGCATGAGTGGTCACTGACAGAGACTTCCTAGTACCTAAAAGTCCTCATAGAATGTCTGGTGTAATCATGTGTGTGGCTCTGTGTCACAGCTGTGGAGTTCAGGGGCGTGGCTTTCATTGGTGCAGAAAGTACAGTGACACCGGGGCCCACCGTACCATGATTACTGCTGTATTTCACAGTTCAAACAGAGGCCGGTGGGGGTCTTATCTTCCTTCCACTAGGGCCCAAGACATACTGGCTAAGGCAATGGTGGAGCTGGAATATAAGAATCCTGCTTTTTTGTCCATTGGCACAGCATGCGTTGGCAACACTGGCATTTCATAAATAAAGTTTAATTAGACTTCTATTTGAATCTGGCGGAAGAGTATTACAAGAGCTACATGAATCTGACCATCAGTAGTAACAGTGAGATCTTACATCATATCTGTGATACTTGACACACATGCAACAGTTTCAAGACCACAGAAAAGCGGAAGTGGATAGGCAAGGAGCAAAAAATGGAAACCCATTAATAAAAGGTGGCTATTATTGACAATAGTCACCAAAATCATAAGGACAGTGAGTGACATCACACACCTCCTGACTAGATGGAATTATTGGGAGTAATATCATATTATCTTTAATCAAATAACCTTGTAGAAGAGATAATCTTAAAGACCACTTCTAGTATAAAATTAAGAACAGACATTTAAGTCTCACAGGTAAAGATACAAATGCCCCGAAATTATTTTCTAGTCTCCTGTTGCATTGTGGGCCTTGGAGTTCACCTTCTGCATCACATCTATAGCCCGTCAGAGAGAGGATAGCCCAAAGTTTCTTACCCACTGCTTCACGGTAAACTTTCGTAATACATTTATTTGCCTTAAATTCTGTTTCACATTTTATTTTGCAGAAGAAGCAGTTATCAATGCACTTTACAAAGAGAACCACAATGGAGAAGAACACTCTCCCTACAGTCAGAGTAGAGATAAGCTCAAGAGAATGGTAAGCAATGAGTAACAGAAATGCAAACACAAACATTTAATATCAGCATCTAAAGCCAACAGAACAATTGCTGGCAACAAATGAAACGTCTACGACATTGAGGAGCTTGGATTACGCCTCTAATAATAGTACATTAGGGGACGAAGAAGTTTCTCAGCATCAGGTATGTGAGATAAAAGTAGTGGGGTGAGGGACTCAGAAACTAGGAGGAAGTGGAAGCTGGTAGAGATGCCAAAAAGAACAAACAGCAGCATCCAGAACAAGCATTGGCAAAGCCAATAGGTTTTGTCTTTTGCATTCTATTTTACTAACTGGATTATAAATATTAGAAAAAGGTTATAATAATGCTTGTTTTAAATTAGATAAACCGTTAATAGTTGTTTATGTTGTGATGTACGTTGAATTAATATCCAAAGGGTTCCTAACTTGTAATTTGTACCTTACTTAATATGGCATTGTATTAGAGTACGGTAATGTGTAGTTAGTAAAGTGCCACTGCACCTGCTGCACCATTCAAATCATGCCCCTTTTGCCTGCAAGGTAACCACAATTGTGACTGCCAGTTTAGTAGTAAAATATAGCAATATTAGGCGGTTAGAGGCGCTATGACAACTTTTGTCCCCGGTGCCACTGCACCTGCTGCACCATTCAAATCATGACCCTAATGCCTGCAAGGTAACAGCACCTGTGACTGCCTGTTCAATAGTAAAATTAAGCAACAATCTGTTTTAGAGGGGTTTTGACACCTTGTGGCACCATGTGCAACAGCACCTACTGCACCATTAAAGCCATGACCCTAGTTCCTGCAAGATAACTGCACTTGTTTAGAATTAAAATTAAGCAATATTCTACATTTAGAGGGGTTCTGATACCCTGAGGCCCGATGCCCCTGCTACACCATTCAAATCACGACCCTAATACCTGCAAGGTAACTGCATTTGTGTCTGCTTGTCTAATAGTAAAATATAGCAATATCTTGTCTTTAAAGGAGTTCTGACAACTTTTGGCCCTGGTGCCACTGCACCTTCTGTTCCGTTCAAATCATGACCTTCGCACCCACAAGATAACTGCACTTGTCACTGAGAGAATACCAATTCAAAATAAAATGTTGCCCAATTATACAAATGACTTTTTTATAAAAATGACTGAGTGGTAATTTAAGAAATCAACACACAAATAATTTTAATGTTTACAACTGTTATTCATCAGAAATGTAATTATTAAGTAATGAAAAACACAACATAATGAGCCCACTCGCTGGTTGCCTTACACCTGCACTCGATACGTGCAAGATGGCTGACATGTTTACACACATTTCAATGTGAATTGAGATGCAATCAGTTTCATCTATTTACGGATAAACACTAACAAGTAACCAATCACCAAAAAACGGAAGGTGTACTTTGGCTACACTCCACGCGATGGCAAAAGCAGAACAGAAAAGCACAAAGTGACCTGCTAGCCAATAAAAAGCAAGTAAATTCAAGGGACGTTGGAGCGATGTTTTAATGAACAAACAGGAAGTTCAGGTAAGTAAGGGGCAAAGTAGGGGTGGGTTCTTAGTCACTTTAAAGATTTTTTTAGTACCACAAGTGCTGTGCAAGCGAAACCTAAAATGGAAGGGATACTTTTTCCGCTAAGGTATTGTAGGAGGGCGGGGCAGATATATGGATGAGAAGGCTGCGTTTTCTTCTCAATTTTGCTTTTTATTCGTATTTACAGATGGTTAAAGATAAAGTAATACAGAGGTAAGTTCATAGTCTGACATCATAGGTCATAGGGAACATCTAATGACTAATGTTTCTTCTGTCTCCTTTCTCCAGATGGTTTCTCAGGGATTATGCCAGCCCGGAGTCTTGGGGGAAAAAATAGCAGTAAGTACAAATGAATAAATAAGTATGGTTCACCTTCACCATCTCCGTGTGTGCCTTTCTCTCTGTGCCTGGTTCTGTGTTCCTAAAGTGAGGCGAACATGCATTCGAATGATACTATGACTGTGTCCAGACATGGAGGATTCTTCGCGTATTAACAAAGAATATCTCAGGTGATTACTAGTCTAGGCCATGCAAGGGTTTGACACCAGGTCAAAAAGTCACCTGGGTTATCTGTATTAAGTCCTTATGGACTCTCGTTCTCTGCTTTCTCCTTCTTACGTCTGATGACAGCGTCCTTTTCTTCCGCTCTGGGTTCCTCTGATTGTTTTTCTCCTTGCGTGGTTCTGCCTCCCTGTTCCAAAACACTGTAGTCCTTTTTTAATGTCGGAGATTGAGGAAACCCTCCTGGTTTAACCTTCCCTTTTCTGTGTTCACAGGTCTTTCGGACGTGAGGGTGGTCAGTGCGGCAATTAAAGATGCCTTCAAGCAGTAAGTAAAGGGCCTCATGGTCGGATTTCTCACAGGTATTTACATAGAGAGTACCATAGAGAGGGCTCTGTGCCACAGAAGTAGTGGGTGGCAGCCAGGTATGAGTTAAATTCTTCCTTCAATTCCTGTTTGAGGACCACACTGCTCATCAGACCTTTGTTCCCACCAGAAGGTTTTAATAAGGATAACAGAAAACATGTTTTTTTCATGGGATTGACATTGAACTTGATGCAGACAAATTTGATTTTGATTCTGGTTTCAAGGCAAATCCTAGAATGCATTTGGCTCTTTTTGGAGCTCACAGGAGGAGCTGAGAGATGTTAAAATGTGCTATTTGATGTAGACATTTAGGCGACTGTTTTAAAAACATGTCTGCATCCCACATCTTTACTAGGGGTGGACAGAACTCGTAAAGTTTCACTCCATGGAATGCCACAGAGTTACATGAAAAGTCCGCAAGATTCCATGGAACGGCACCACGCAATGTGCAAGAGGGCACTGCTGCTCGAGTTGATTTTGCTGCTGCTCGAGTAGATTTTCTACTTGACTGGCAGCTTTCTCACTGCGAATGGTCGTGAGAAAATCTTGCTTGGTGCCCTCCTGGCACCCAAAGATCACACTAGGGTATGGCAATTCTCTCTCTAGCTCGCCAGCTTATCATTGGCGAGCCACACATGCAAAATTAAACTCCGCCATGTGGCGGTTGTTGTAATTTGGCTGAAACTCTGCCTTACAAGCATAACACAAAGTGGTTACATTTTGCGAACTCCATCAGCGGAGCTGAATCCTATCCCTGTCATTGTTTCACATCAGTTCCTTGATCACCCACTTACCAAAATCCCCATCACTTTCCTCATGGATTCAAGGTCTTTTCTTCAGTTGAACATGAGTTTTCTCTACTACGGCTTCCTTTTCGAATGCTTTAGCTGCTTTAGCTCCCTCAACATTCTAGCTTTGGTTCGACGGGGCTCCTGTCCCTTGTCTTTTCTCCTGCTCCTACACAGAATTGCTTACAGAAGGATATGCAAACACTTGAATCCTAGTTAAACATGTTTAAATTAATGATACCCATCCTGATGAGCAGCTGAGCATTTCCCAGATTTCCAACATGTGGCACTTTGAAGCAGCCATCATACAGATCTCTGAAGCTGATCCCTTCCCTTTCTTAATTCACGGAATCGACCACAGGGTGATGGAAATGTCATCTTTGTATTCTCAGATGTTTAGTTTCTACTTCTTCTTTAAATCTCTCTTGATCCTAATTTCACCCTTTCTTTTTTCTTAACATATTGCGAGCTGGGGTGAATGTTTGTTTTCTACTAGCCTTCATTAAATACTTAGTTGTAACTTTTCTTTCAAACACATTATGTCAGGAGACTTTAATTATTGTTTCGACGTTTCCTGTGATAGGCGTGTGCAGAAGTTCTCTGACTTTCTTATTGCTTCCTCATCTTTGGTCTGAACACTCCCTCAAAAAGAATCTTATTGGTTACCCTGTGATTTGGTGTGACCAACACTTCATTAAAATTGATATTGCTCTACCTATTCTCTCAGTCTGAAGTAATAAAATAGTATTTTTAAGGCAGAACTGGCCTAACGTTTCATCCCATTCTTTCAGGTGTTTAGTTCCTCCTACTCATCAGGCTGTTTCTCGTCAGTATATCTCTTACTGTGAAAGAATTACTCAGGTCACCAATGTTCTCGCTCCAATGTAAAAATTGTTAGTAATCTTGCCCATAGTTTAATGAATTTTGTGTCTGTGCCTAGGATTAAAATATGACAACTGGAGCCCATTTGGTGCAAATCTTACAATATTAGCTAATACACCATACAAAGCTAGCCTGCCTGAAACCCGTAAGATCTACTTGCTTAAGATTCTTTCTTCCCATAACACCTAGAAAACAATATTTAAACCCTTATGACAATGCACCACCAACAATGGTGTAGGCACTAATTTGTACGAGCCTCCTGGGTATCTCTGTCTCACACACACTAAAGATACTCTAAGTACCATCGCATGGAGACGTTCGTGATCTTAGGGGCAATCCTCCTCAGCTGAATAGGGAGCACCTATCTAGGCTGTAGCTTGTTCAAGCTTGAACCATACAAGAACGTTTTCCCCTGTTGGTGTTCCCAACCCTACCACCTATTCATAAATATGGCAAATCCTGTGAACATCAGGGAAAACTGCAGACAGCAAGGGCTGATCCAGCTGTTCATCAACTGGCCGTTCCGGGAATTAATGCACAAACAGTCCACTCAATAATGGGAAAAGCACCCAGAGAGCAGGAGAAGATTCCGTTCTGGATTGCACAATAAAACAAACCAGCTGGAAGTAGTGTTTCTGTCAAGACAAACTTAGAATTCTCACCAGGTGCTTGCCGTTTGGCGTGGTCCCCTCAATAGAAGACTGTAACACTTGGTGTTCAGTCTTTGCCGCAATCTACACAACCACACATGGTACCCTGACTCTTGCCAATTTACCAGAAGTGTTAAAACAAATTCAAAACCAACATGAGATGCCCCCCACCCTGGATTTGGAAATGAAACTGATGCGGAATTTGGACACAGGGTCCTCAATTATTTTAAGTAAAATTAAATGGGAAGCAGCAGCGTTGGCCATTCACCAACAACTCGAGAGGTTGCTCAGCAGGAACAGGAGTGCGAGCTGCCAAAGATCATTTTGGACACCTATACTAGTTTAGGATGGGATAGTTTGGGGGCCAGACCAACCAAACCACAACTACAAGGTACCACCTATAAGGAAGGTACCAAACAAGCTCAAGAGGGTTCTAAAAAACGTTAGGATGAACAAAAACAAAATAAAGACCGAAGAAGTCAGAGAGGCAAATCTCCGCATCCAGAGACCTCTAAGAGAAGATATAATCTCCGAAATAGAGAAACTTTAAAAACCCCGATCGATACCAATATACTGAGACATGTCCCTCTCGTTCCTTTCAGGACACAGCAGACAAATGGAGTGAGAGAGTAGAACATTCTGAAACTCGAAGTGACTACACAAAGCTGAAGAAGGACTTAGAATGTTCCTCAGAAGCTTACGTTAAGAAAAGGTCAAATCTCCTCAACAAAAACACCAATTTAAAAAGAAAAAGGTAGCTGCAATTTCAATCAAAAATGCCACCCATGCTGAGAACACTGTTGAAGAACAGGACGTGGGCAGTGACCCTGCTAGACAGCGCGGCAGAAGTCATGACTTGTCACCACAATCTTATAGATCATCTGGATGTGACAGCAACTAAAGGCATTCTCATCATCGAGCTAGCAGACAGGCGCGTCTCCCCACCCGACTGGGTTTATAAATTAAATATCCTAATAGAGGGAGACATAGAGCACAGTATTGAAGTAATATTATGGGAAAATGTAAACAGTGATATTCTATTAGCAGAAAAAGATTGGCCACCAGAATTTGTCCACAAGCTCCCACATGGGGAAGATGTCATTTTGCCTTCGTTCTCAGTCCTAATTCCAGGCACGGTAAAGGAAGCCTATGCTGCTGATTGGGCTCTGGTGCAGGCTCCTGCTCTGTACTACAATCACATGGGGTGGAATAAAGAATTCCCCTACCATGTAAAACCAATTAGATTTTCACCACAGCCTCAACCTCAATATCCTATTAAACACGAGTCTAAAGCTCCAGTGAGAGAGATTCTCACACAACTTGAGTACCAGAGAGTAATTGTGTCTGCAATGAATGAACCCGTTATTCCCCGTTGCCAAACCACATAATTCGTACAGAATAGTCCTAGATTACAGACACTTAAATGGTCACACACGCAGCTATGCAACACAAACTGCACACAGTACAGCACAAATTAACAACACAGTGTGCAAAAAAATCAAGACAACCTTGGATATTTTCGATGTTTTTTTCTGCCAATATCTAGCACCTGAATGTTGGGATCTAAGCTTCTTTAGCTCATTAGGCTTGCAGCTGCACTTTTGCGGATTACCTCAAGTGTATAAGAACAGCCCTGGGTTGTGTTCAGTCGGTATAACATCACTACTACATGAGATTGATCCCGAGGCGTTGTCTTACATGGACGATATTTATTTCACAGATGACAACCTCAAAATACATCTGGCCAGGATGGAGCGGATCGTGTAAGGATTTGCTCTCCAGAGCTACAAATTCAATTTCAGTAAAAACAAATTTACTTTCTTAAGCGTCCTGTTTCTGGGATACAACTATCAGATGAAGGCAAGAGCCTGGCCCCACACTTTCTAGAAAAATGTGCTGAACTTCCATCTCCAAATAGCATTCTAAAACTGCAGTCATTGCTGGGCTTCTTTAACTTTGGCAGAACATAACCACCTGATTATGCACAAAGCATAAAACCACTCTTTGATTTAATCTGTCCAGATTTTTCCAGCAATCATTGGACAATAGAACACACATGCATTCTCAGAGAACTGCAGCAGGACACACTTGAAGCAAAACATTAACACATATGTGATAATAAAATAAACATGGTCATCAGAATACTTGCTGGTGCCATCAGCCTCACCTATGTCACATTCAACAAAGGTGACACGGTACCCATAGCATACAAATCACATTTGTAATCCAATTCAGAACGTTTTACACTAAGAGAAAAAATACTGACTGCTGTGCAGATGGCTGTCATTAAAGAGAGGCCCCTTGCCCATGGGAAGTGCATCATTGTTGTTACCCTACTTCCTGCCCATGAGGCAGTTACCAAACTTAACTTTCCAAACGCAAAAGCATCACATCCCCATTGGATTCAATGGGCAACCTCCCTGACTGCCACTGATGTTGATTACATCTTTGACCCAAACTTCAGACCCAGGGATTCCTCCAATATGTGCAGGAGTACCCTGCACCTACTGATATATTACCATTAGACCAATAACGAACTGTCATTTACACTGATGGTTCAGCACAACCAGCTGTAGGTACTAAACATCAATACTCAGCTGCCCGCGTGGTCATAAGCATACTGATGAGGGATGGTACATTCCACCCTAAAAATACCTACACGCAGATTCTAGGGGACTGCACTGCACAGTTGGCAGAGTTTAAGGCTCTTGTTGTGGCACTGGAACATATGAATCTTGACCAACCAACACTGACTGTGTGTGATTTGTATTATTGAGTCCAGTTCTATAATGACTACTTAAATCACTGGCACCTGAATGGCTTATGAGATTCCAAAGGGAACACCATCAAAAAGAGAAATTTGGTGTGGGAGGGTAGCTGACCTACGGGACAGACTACCAAAAGCTCATGTAGTACATACATTGGGCCATCGACGTGTAGTAGGAAACACTTTGGCTGATGAAGCTGCCAAGTCTGCAGTAGCTACAGCTTTTGTTCCTGCAAAAGCTCACTCACAGACGAGGTTGGATAATGAGACGCTGGCTGCTGTGAAAGCTTTGGCTGACAGCAAGCCTTTACCGAAAGCATTCCCTGCAAAATATTCCTACCATCTCAGAGCCCAGAACATTGGATTTCCAACCATTGCATGGGTAGGAGATTGTGTGATCCCAGCCAAGACCAGAGAACAGATCTCATCAAAGCAGCGCATGAGGGTGTTGCTTTTGCTCATGCAGGTGTGGCGGCTACAATAGCACTATGAAAACACTTTTGGTGGCCAGGTCTTTACAAACGGGCCAAGCAGTATGTCCTTTGCTGTGACAGTTGCCAGCAAATTAAAGGATCCACTATTTAATGCCCACCGCAGACATCCCTCCTAATTTCTAACAATCCACTACAATGTGTGTACCTGGACCATTGTGGCCCCATGCAACCTGATGGTGCATACAAATACATCTTAGTCTCTGTTCATTCTTGTTCTAGATTCCTGTGGGTACGGCCACAACGGTCTGCTGACGCTTGGACTGTTATTAAAGATTTACTAGTCTTTATAGGTACAAATGCCTTTGCCTCTAGGGCATTCAGGGACACCATGGGAACAATGGGTGTTCAACTCCATTACTCCTTCCCCATCATCCTGAGGGAAACAGTGTTGTGGAGAGGAAGATAAGTTCTCTTCTGACACATCTGCTTCTGCACCTGAGACTATATCAAAGACACGTAGGCTGTACATTTGGCTTAAGAACAATTACTTAATTTATCCATGGTAATATCTGTGGATACTGCTGACATTGATTGCCTTTCTGTTTCTGGATTGGTTTTGTTATTGTCTTTTTCTTTTGATAAATGGTCATTTTCTTCCTGAGCGCTCTGCTGTTGAGCCGGTGAATGTGGTTTTGACACCTTACCTATCTTCCCATGTGGCCCAAAGAGACTTGTCCCTTGTGGACATTTCAACTGTTCTGATTCCAGATGGGATTGTGTGGGACAAAGTACCATTTGACAAATACGGTCCTACTGAGGCCATTCAATTTCCATATGTGTTTAAAATATAAATGAGTGATGTAATTACACCTGGTATTATTTCTGATGATTGGGATGTTAAAACAGTTGATTCTATGCTGCCTGAGCTCAAATATTACTCTGTTTTTGCAAATGAAGATGTGTATATGAACACAGTGAATTATGGGGAAATGTTTTGTTATCACAGTTACCACAGTTGTGGACATTCCTTTCTGCACCGAACCAGTGCTCCAAGATTAGTTTACAATTGCACACAGTGGAAACATTGTTCAACACCATCTTTGGGGAGTCCCAAAACATACATAGATATGTTTGCATATTTTACTGGGTATGACATCAGCAATCCTGAGTCGTACTATTTCAAATTACTGCCTTCCTGAATGAGAAAATTATTGCTAACTGACACAAAATGAATCTACTCGGATTCCTTTGTTTCCTGTCTTGCTGTGGAAAGGCTATGTGTATTGAAAAAACACTACTGAATTAAAAAGTGTATCGGGAACACAAGCTTGGCAAATACAGGGATAGGAAGCTTTGTTTAGAGCATGCCTTATTCCTTTACAAATGATATTTCTAAATGACCCTGTCCAACAAACATCCTGTTTGGGATTAGCAAAAATATAAGAAGTGAACGCGCCCAGTATCCCTTCACTGGCTAACTTTCACAATTGGCAAACATTTTTAAATCTCACAGAAGAACAACTAACTGCTTGGGCTCAGAATGGTACCTTTAATTCCTCACTTTCAAGTCCAGGGTGGTTGTTGTGGTCAATGGACACAAATGGGTGTTAGGCAAGTTTTGTTAATACCTCAGGGGGTTTCAGAGCAAGCCGGCCAGATCCTTGGTTTTACCGCTACTACATACATTGTGGGTAAACTGTGCCAACAATGGCTGTGTTCCTCCACTTTAAGATCTCTAAAAGAGCACCTTAGTCTCCTGTCTGAGGAAGTCAACTCACAAGATTTCCTGTTAGGACCAAGGAAGCTACACTTAAGGCGTTTCTTGTATACCATTTATAACAAGATCTCAAAACTATCCCAGATGGAAGCTGCTGCACATTTAAGGCAGATTGATAAGGAAAACATGGAAAAGGCTTTAGCTGTTGTTGATAATGATATGAACACTCTGACCAACAGAATTTATACCCTAAATAATATTGTGTCATCTGTAATTGATATAATTCAGAATTATGTGTCCTTTTTTACAACATAGACAAAGCCAACTGCTTTCTATTATGCAATTAAGCTGGACACTGCAGGTTCTCAAAGTGGGTGAGTGCCCTGGAAGCACGTTAACGTTACTCAGTTATGTGCCACTTTTAATTTGTCCAGACAACAACAGGTAATGGCTAAAAAAGAAGCGAGTTACATCATGCTTAATATTGAAAAATGTGAAAAGTTGCCCTACACTGTAGCAGAAATCCCCTTGCCAGTATGGCTAATACCTGGAGTAATAAATCTGCCTATTTCCATCTTTCGCTTTGCGTACTTCTTAAAACATTTTGCAGTAGGCAGGTTTGAGTGGCCAGGAGATAGTCACATATACAAGGTGTGGGAGTTGCCTTTCGATTACAAATGTATGAACGGTGAAACAGAGGTCTTTCTTAGTGGAAGCAAATGTGAGATTTCTGTTAGTGTTAGTCATTACATGATTTATAAACAGGTCTCCTTGCATGGCCTTTGTAATGCAGAGGTTGTGAATTTGGCATGGTATCTGAAGGGTACTCCCATCTCTTTGATTCGTCAAGTATTTCATATACTTTCTAATGGAAGTTATGTGGTTCTAAATGATCAAAGCTGCTGCAGGATGAAACCAGGAATCGCTTACGTGATGTCAGTTACTCAAATGGTAACTTGTTGAGGCCATGTTTTATTACCCCTCACACAAGAGATAAAAGTGGCAGACTTGTGGCCCCAAATTGCTACTTCTAATGTAAACTTTGACAAGCTCAGCAGACTAAATGCACTATTGTTTCAAAAACATGTGGCCCTGACATCAGCCGGAGAGATGTACGATCTCCAAATATCAAGATCATGGGCCGGGGCACAATCCCTATTAAATACCAATTTCCCAAAGCATTTTGGAGAATTGGTGAGCAGAATATTGAATGCATCAAATACCTCGGGCATTGCACACATTTTTAAGGCTGTCAGTTCTGTATTTGTTAGCATCTTCCAGACTGTATTTGGATTAATACCTGCAGGCATAACTTACACTTTTCGAGTGTCTTTGGTGGGTTCCCTATAACTTTAGCATTAATTGGTGAAATCCTACTATTTCTGATAGGCAGTGGCTGTTCTCTCTCAGCAAAACAGAGTGATGCAGCTACCACCAGTCCAGCTGTGTCGTGAACGCATGATGCAGTATTTCAGAGCTTCCTTGCTTGGTGAGCTGGATCTAGACTGGTCTTTGACATTCAGACTAGTCTTGACGTGTGCCCAGCCATTCTTCCATTGCATCTGGTGTTTCTTCAATGTGCACCTGTAGTGTGTCTTTCCATGCAGCCTGCACCTCCAGTGGGCACGGATCAGTTAATGTTTTCAAAGAGGCTTCATTCACGGACAAGCCCCTTGAGAATGCGGTTGATTCGCGAGGCATCCTATGAGCCACCGCTTGTGGATTTGCTGGCTCCAACGACATCTGGCGCAAGACACAGTGCTGCCTATGCCGTTTATTCGGCATTGAGGCTACCGCACACCTGTTCCATGGATCCTTCTGCCAGCACTTTGATCAACTTCTCACCTGCCGAAGTGGAATCCTACTTGGTCTCAATCTCCCTTGATGAACTCAGAGATTTCCTGCAAGACCACGATTATTGTTAGAATTTGACCATTGGCTTTTTTCCCAAAAAGTAAAATGTGACAACAAATTGCCTTTTAATTCGGCCTGTCTTGTGGCCTGCTTAGCTTGTCGATTTACACATTTGTCTCTTATGTATGTTTTAGATATGC
The DNA here is from genome assembly GCF_031143425.1 of Pleurodeles waltl. Classification (NCBI taxonomy): domain Eukaryota; kingdom Metazoa; phylum Chordata; class Amphibia; order Caudata; family Salamandridae; genus Pleurodeles; species Pleurodeles waltl. The sequence continues at coordinate 961,112,745 of NC_090443.1, forward strand.
TTTTAGAGTTTTTACGCTTTTATTAGAACATTTTTTAATATTAGGGCTTGGACTTCGCATGCTTGTTCCGGCAATAGGGGAGGGTATCATGGGTCCATTTTAGTTTGTGCTTTGGGACAGTGATAGCTTAACTTAGGCTTGCAGCATGTGCCTTTTTATTCAGTTACCATGCTCTGTCGTTATTATTCATTTTATTTTTTATTTTTCTAATACCTTTAGTGGTTTCGTTTTAATTTTGTTATCATCTGCTATTTTGCGAATGTGTCATTATCAGTGCTTTGGATGACATACCTTGCATCATGTTCTTTTCCTTGGAATCACAAGAATGGAATGTGAGGTACAAATAATAATATTTTGTATTGTTGGCCCCAAGCCTACGTAAACAGTCCAGCGCTTAGGTACATACCCGAGTCAGGCTTCTGTGCATGAACATAAACATGTCCCCTATAAAAACCTCTTGCAGGACAAAGGGCACTAGGGGGGGTCCCAACCAGAATTACCATCCATGCTGCATGCCCGTTTTGGACGACCTCAGCCACGGATCCTGATCTGGAGACTGGCAGCCTGACCTTTACCAAGGTAAAGGGGCTGGGGTGTGCTTCTCATAGACATTTTACGGACAGATTTGGCTTACATCGTCATGTTCTCACTTAGGGGATAGAGATTAGACTTTTACGTAGGAATTGTATACTCATGTCATGACAATATGTTGGGGTTGTTTATATTCACATCTCTAATTTTCACAATCCTGATTCTGTCTTTCCTCATTATCCTACTCATTGCAGCTCATGCATTCTATCATAGATTGCAGTATTTTCAATAAATGTATTGAAAACTGTCCTGCATCTCTTTTCTTGCCTATGTGTGTGTACAAGACTTGTATGTGGAGAGAAAAGGGTAAGGCTTGTTTCCACTAAAAATTCCCTGCGGGGTCTTCAGAGTTCATGCAAGGATGCCACAAATCACCTTTACTGGTTGGGTTTTGGTGAGGTGCTGCTAGTGAGACAGGAGGGTTGGGCTGACATCTGCCAACTGGTGTGTAAGTGACTCAGTCACCTACAATGCAGAGGTGCTGCTGCTCCAAATCCAGGAATCTTGTTCCTATGCAAGAGTCCTTATGACAGGTCATCCCCATACTGTGAAAGACTTAGGCTGACCAGCTGTGGTTGAAACCATTAACCTATCTCATACTTGCTGCTGCTGATATACTCGAAGGTTTGGTTGTGAAATCTCTGCAGTTTTCTTGAAACTTCCAGACCTTCAGATGTTTTGCAGATTGGTTTTCTCCATGGACCCAGTAATGAGCTATCCATACTTCATACCCTGGATGATCTATGGAATATGAAGTCTCTTAGGACGCATTCCTATCACGTCAAATTTCGAACATTTATCTAGAGCTGCTGACCAGAATCCTATACTCTGAAGGCTTTGACGTCTGCACAAATGCTACCTACATCCAGTTTGTAAACAGACTCGATCGAAATCATTTGTTGGCGTCCCAGTCTGAACCATATATGAACTCCTGCTGACCACACTAACACTAAAAATAATTTACTTGGGTGAATGCAGCATTTCTTTTTTTGGTCACAATTTAAACTACTCTTTCCTTCTCTCTTCTTTCAATTCTATCTACTGTAGCTTTCTGTAAAAATTGATAATTCTTAATTAAAAGCATACCTTTCATCTAGTCTTCCCCTAACCATCACCATTAAAACTTTTAGACATGCAAGTGCTTTGCAAATATTTTAGAACCATCGAAACCAAGAGAACCACCTATCTGGCTGTCAAGCTGATCATCGCAGATTGCTGTCAGCATGCTCTCAGCCAGGACACCACCAGACTGGAGATGAGGAAGTGCAAAAAGAGGCGACAGGCCTTCGCCAGCTCTGATATACCTCAGGACCACCCAATCGTGCTCCAGAATCTAAAGTCACAGCTCTGTAATTAACTGTACTTCATGATGCAGTAACTTTGACTCTTAGAAATAAACAAATCCCCAACCACACGCTGACTATATCTTTGCCTTTGGCCCTGTTCAACTCTCCTGTGCCTTTCATTAAGGTTTGCACTATAGAAATGGTGTTTGGGCAAAATATTGAGTCCAAAAATTTGTAAAGAAATATTGTGTCAAAATATTGAGGACAAGAATATCCCGAAGGTAAGTTTCTTATGGGTTTTCTAGACTTAGCTCCGCATATGTGTACCTTGACGATGTATATATCATCAAGGTACTTAGATCTGGAGTTAAGAATAGTAAATCTATACTTACCTATTTGCATGTACCTTCTCGATATTTTGATCCTCGATATTTTTGGCACAATATTTTGTCCACACAATATTTTTGTTCTCGATATTTTGTCAGTGATGCATATTAATACCAAGTACAACTCCATTTCAGTCCTTCACAACTGCCACATGCCTCAGTAGCTGCCCCATGTCTTCTGTGATCTTTCAAATCTTCCCATGGGCCTCATAATTTCCATGCCTTCAAGACATTGAAGATTTGCCCCCCCTCCTTTCTCATTACATCTGACCTAAGCTTGGATCGTGAGCTCTGCATGTCTTCACTTTTGTAGACCCATCATGCCTCTATTATGTCTTTCAGTCTTCCACTGTGTTTGTCCTTCAGGCCCCCAAGGTCACCCATCAACTCCACCGTGCTCTTCTATGGCCCCTACTCAGTTGGGTCGGTCCGCATGGCACTATAACTGCAATATCCACAATTCTAAAGCTTTCCCAGTGCTGTTGGTAAGATGAAGTCAGGATGCTATTCTGCTGCGATCATTGTATAATTGGCCCAGATGGAATCAGTGCATCCATAGATTAGCAGGAAAAAGGGCTTATAAAAAGTTAAACTCCTCTGAAAATAATTTTTAATATCAACTCGAGTTTGCAGCATGTTAATAAATAAAAATAGACACAAACAAACAACAGGCAGTCACTAAAACTAGCACAAACTAAAGGTATACTAAATTTCAGAAGATGAGGAACCAGATTTTCAAAGAGCCTACCCACAATGCTGTGCATTTTGGTGAGCTGCAAGCAGCATTGGAGCAGTGCATAAATCAACAGTGCTCCCACCCACCCAACCTACAGGTCCCCAGATCTGTTTAGAATTGGAGGACGTTCTGTGCTAACACCGATGGAATATCCACTGACTATCCAGTTCTAAACTTGTTTGTGGTCCTTCCGCCAAAGGCTGCCAAGTCAAGCGACGGTCATTTGCAACTGATTTTACCAGCGAGTGTCACCGTACAATGCAGGGAAAATGCAGAATGATGCCCATGCACAGGGTGAAAACTCCATAACGTGGCACAGCATTTGTGTTTTGTTTAGAAGAAACAAACTTCCACTGTGGGAGTTTGATTTTTCTAAACAAAAAAGGTTGTTGAGTGTCCCTATAAAATGGTGTGGGCTCAGTGAACCTGGATTGCCTTAATGGGGGGTTCTTAAGCTGAATGCTCCGGCAATGCAACTCCTGTCTTTTAAATTTCAAACTCTGTCCCATGCTAGAGACAGGTGTCAGAAAGCCACAGCAAGCATTTCAAACTCAATAGGTTTGGCCTTGTCAAGCGTGCAATTTTTTAAATGTATGTTTTTGCAAATATATGCAAATGTCACAAACAAAAAAAAAACAAAAAAGAAAGAAATGACACAGCAGCCCAAGCACAGCAGCCTGCGCACTGAAGTGTACTCCCTAGCTGCAGAATTGTGTGCAGGCAAAATGCAATTGAGCCAACAGGTTGACCTAAAGCCCCAATAATGTACACTATGATGGGTCGAAGCAACGTGTCAATTACATTTGAACAGACCAATTGGTGTAGAGGGCTGAACCAAAGCCTCACTATGCGTATATAAGTCGTTTTTTTTTATGACAGGGAGCAGCAGAATCCAACCCCCACCTCCAAACGGGAGCGCAGAACTGACAGTGCAGGAGGAGCACCGGAGTACCTCCGATCGCAGCTGGCTGCGTAAGCTCAGAGGAGAGCACGCGTGCAGGGTGCTGTCGCTCCTCCCACAGGCGGCTGACTCTCTGAACAGGACCAGAGCTTTGTGAGTGCCCGAAGATGCTTCACTCGCCCAGACACTGCAAGCTTCCTCTCTGCTGGAGAGGGTAAGACTGCTTATGGACCTATCAGGCCCAGCGGGACTCGCTGCTAAGGGCACTCTGGCACTAGGACACTTTTGACTATTTTGCTAAGAGTTGGAGTGTACTCTTGAGTTAAGGCCTTCTAGTGAGCATTCCCTGAATGCAGCCACCAATGAACGTGGATTAAACCCTACCACATTACGAGTAGCAAGTAAGACAGGGATTTGCCAGCAAAATACTAGCGCTCCGCCCTCAAGGAAAAATATCTTATTGTTTATATATGTCATAACACTGCTTTGAATGCGTAGAGTTAGAAATGATATACTTAATTTTATTATAAAAATAAGTATTTGACTGGAGATTGATTTATTGACACCGATGTGCACTATTTGAGTCATGAGTCTTGTTCACTAATCTTTATTCACACTTCCTCCAAGGGAGTCTTTGACTGCTCGTCCACAGCACTCACTGTGAGTCAAGTGCAGAAGGGGGACTTGGTCCAGTTGCTCAGGAACCAGAGCAGGTCGGGCCTCGGGAGTAAAGTCCCCTAACCACAACAGTAGGGCCTAATGACCCCAGAGTGCCCTGTGGCCCTTATGAATGTCAATTCATCAAAATGTCAGGGGTAGCGGAAGTGATATCACATGTCATTTAACCTTTTCTCTCATTCACACGTGCATGCATGCTTACACATACACACAGATTCACACATACACACACTATCTCTCACTGAAACACACTCACCCACATCACGCACACAAAATATATTTACAAAGCATTTTTTGCTTAACTTAGCTGCCAAGGAGGGGCATATTCCAGCTAACTGTAATCTATTCTTTATCACAGTACTAATGAATAGTCAAATATTATTCACTATTAGTGTAATACAAACTTGACAGAAAACAAGGAAAGTGGAGCCGCAACCAACGTTCATGGGGGAGCTGCCCTGGCATTCCTGGCTCTCATTTTGCCACCTCTGAGCCCAGAGGTCGCAAAGACAGTGCCGGGGGTCAGAAGAGCAAGCCCCCTAAATGATCCATTGTGGCCCTCTGAAATCGTTCTGACAGTAATATTATGACCACCAGGAGCAGTAACACAGTTACCAATTTGTGGTAGTAACAGAATTGTTTTGATCTTCTCTAAAAGACAACATGCCTGGGGTTTTCTCCTGGCCTGTCTATTGGCTGTGAACGAGCCTGGCATTGTTTGGTTCCCTGTCTCAGCTCTCCCTGATTCTTCCAGGACTTCCCTGAATTCCACAACAGAATCCATAACTTTCACCATGCTATATCACTTTGATTATTACACACTCTAAAGATATGAGTTTCACCTGCTCCTTTGTTTCCAGTGTTATTTCCTATAAGCTTATCAGCACGAGATGCTTTATGACCGGGGCAGATTTTATAGCAGTCAGTGGTAAAGCCTCAACGCGATAATCAGCTGTTTCTAGTTCTATCTCCCAGACACTTTGAAGTCAAGTGTCATAAAATATATAAACGTTCATATGCATCCGTAACAACGGAAGCTGTTAAGCCCAGTTGCGGCTTGTGGGAGGGAAAAGGGGTGAGGCGGCACATGGCCGGTGAGGGTGGGCGACACACAAAAAACAAATAATGATAAAAATTAAACTTACCTTTTTCCTGCGCTGTGCCACTCCGCACTGCTCCTCCGTTGCAGGCTACAGGCAGGCACAGGCTCCCAGCATGCACTGCAGCCAATCCTGACGCTGCTCAAAGCAGCATCAGGATTGGCTGGGTGTGCCCAGCCAGGGCGCTCCCAGGCAGACTGGGAGCCAGTGCAGGCTCTCTCCAGCGCAGCAACCATGTTGCTGGGCTGGAGAGAGCCCTGTGCGCATATGTGTTTGGCCGGCCCAGACGGCCGGCCAAACATACTTGCACACTGAGGGGGAGTGCTGTGCACTTCCCCTCCGTCCACGTCATGCCAGTGGCCCCGCCCACTATAACAGAAACAGCATAATAAACTGAGTTTATTATGTTGTTTCTATAAAAGTTTTGCAGCTCCTGCTGCTGGCAGGGGGTTACGCTCCTCCACCCTAGTGGAGGAGCCACCCCTGGTTTAGCCATTGTGATATTTTGGTGATCTCTTACAAAACTACAGGCAAAAAGGTTAAATTGTTTTCTCCAGGACGCAGAGATAGCCCTACAGACTTGTTGCCACTTGCCTCATGTGGTGAGCTGCAGTTATTGTCTCTCCCTCGTTGCATCCAACCCCGGTGATGTGTGCGCTGCTGTCCGCAGCTCGTGCAAGTCATAGTTACTTTGTGCGAAGGCCGGACTGGCCGTACAGGGAACCAGGTGTTTACCCAGGCGGCTGGAGGGGGGAGGTGCTCTTTTGTTACATGGGGTGGTTTGTAGCAGTGCAGCAGGTTTAAAAGCACTGCAGAGTTCCTTGGATATCAAACTGTTTTCATGCAACAACAAAAATGTTAGGATAACTCTGGTGATTAATGTTCCTGCTGGACAGAAATCGTAGTTTTGTCTACTGGCAGTTTTGACTCATCTGAGGTAACGCAGAGGGCTAATATGCCATCTGCAAAGAACATGTACTATGCAGATCACAGAATAGTATTTTATGTGCATAGCATAATGGGTTACTGCTTTTGTCACAGAGCTCTTTTTTAGATCAAGCATAGCAGCGTGCATGCGCTACTTTTCCGACGTGTTGGTTGTATCTGGGTTTTTAACAACGCCCACCTCACGCCCATCACTATCACTTGTTCGTGGGCTTACCCTTCAAAAATCCTTTGATAACATTGGTAAATGGTTCACGTTTGTCCCTCCTTGGGGAGGTTTTGTTACCGCCTTGGCTATCACCCCTGTTGCATGGCTAATTGCACTTTTGCCGATATGTGTGACTGCGAGCAAACTTCTTTTTCCTTTTGTGTCTCTCCTTATCACTGATGCTCATGGCGGCCATGGCTCTGTCAATCGGCTCGCTTATGTGAAACAGTTTTACTTTTGATTTTCAAGTTATGTGGTAAGAAAAGTCTGGTTAGGAGTTTGCAGCGCTAATAGCTCTAACTCAAATGCGAGGACCATTGTATTGCAAATGCTTCTTTCACTGTGCAGTTCATAAGTTACAATCATAATCTAGCACAGTGAGCTATGAACTGCCATCCAAGGGCTGCATGCAAACTGCATGGTATAGGTTAGAAAGTTTTGTTTTTCAGCAATGTTTGATTATTCTAATTCTAATAGGTTGGTAACAGGTGCTATAAAACAAATGAAATACATGTGAAAGAGGGCCCATGGAGAGATGAGAGGAAGTGTCGGAGAGTGGTAGTGAGGGAATCATTGAAGAGCCCCAATAACGTTTGCCCATTCCTGGTGCACTGTAAGTTCATTATATGATATCCTTTAAAAACTAATACAATTGAATAATTAATGAAAATGTTCTGTAGACTGCACCCTCTTTGCCATTTTCCCCAAATTTCCTTTGGTGGGGGAGAACCTCCCAAGGCCCACTATAGTAGTCAGGCTTACTGGCTATGCACCCTATGGGGGCTGTTCTCATAAAATTTGCCAGGGCTGCTTTGGGGTCCCCTTTCCGGCCCTGCTTTGTGCATGTGGTGTAGATGTCACAATCTCATTGAAAAGGGGTGCATGACTTGCTTCTGTGTTTTTGGGCAGTTGTGAAAGGGGGGCGTGAGGTGGTCTGGGCGAGGGCGAACTGAACTGGGGCAGCAAGGCATAGAGCGCCACCAAGGGGCAAGAAAGGCTTGGAGGGGCATCCGTATGTAGCTGCATTCACAGAAATCCATTCAGCAAGAGAGGGAAGCTCTTGTGTCTGGTGATGGCCGGGCTTCTCAGTCATGTACATACACACAGGAGCATAGCTTGCTCAGTAAGATTGGGGGGTGCACGCCCTTCAGATTTTCCAACTTTTTTGGAAGACTTACAAAGCAGAAAGAGAGAACGTTTGTGCGTTTTTGTGTGAGTTTATGTAATAATTCCTGGTGAAATGAGACGGAGACCTTACCATACCCAACGGAAAGAACCTGTACCAAACTATTTGCCAGAAAATAAATTTATTAGGGGATGTAACACCCCAAACAACCTCCTAAAGATATGCCCTTGTATACACTGTTGTTTCTCTGTTGTTTCTCCATGTATATTCACCAGTGCAGTGTACAGGAGGACACTAGAACCAGTTACCACATACTTGTTATAATGTTAGTGTAATTAATAAAGCCATGATATGTTCTCAGTTGGTAAACGTGCTTGCTTGCACAGAGACACAGAGACAACTGTAGGGAGCCACCCGGCCCTCCCCTGATGGTGCCGTTTGCTCCAGATGCACCTGTAGTACACCCTCTGGCCACCGTTGGCCAGAGGATATAAAATAAATGGTTGGAGACCGCATGGGGTATCTTCACCCATACTACAATAAATACTGTGTTTTTCTCTCATTTGTCTAGTGCCGTGAGCGCTAGGCCTAGTGCTGCTGAGCTAACAGCAACCTGGAGCTCAGGTAACCACACTAGTAATGAGGGTGGTCTAAACAAGCGCCCACCTTTGTCCTGAAAACTGTGCCTGGGGAGTGGTCCAAATCAGCGTGGAGTGTCAACAGTGTGCCCTTGAGACTTGCCCACTGCCACGCGGATCACTGCTGCTGCGACCAAAGAGCAACCTGCAAGGACGTGCCTAATTGTCGGCCCGTCTGCCCCCAGCCCAGCCGCTGCTCAGTCTTCCGTAGCCGGCATGCGCTTAGCATGAGGCCCTTCTGGAAACCACCGGTCACCTCCTTTGATCGTCTGCGGATGCCTTTGCGAGTTGAGGTAAGGCCCCTCCCTCGCACCGTACCCTGGATGCTGCAGCGTGCACCCAACGCTAGGACCGCCCACAGTGCACTCGCCTGTGCAGCACAGTGGCACACCCAACTTGTGAGGCCAAGGAGGGGTGCACAACTCATTGGATCATACTCTGTGCCTCAGTAAAAGTAAACAAAGAAATAAATAAACAGACAGACGGATGAGGTCTCGGCATCAGGAGTGACCGAACTGCAACTCATATGCTGGGACTGTCAGCACTGACACACACAGCGCCTGTATAAATCTGCTCACTCTGCGACTGCCTGCAGTTCCTTCACAGCTCACCAGTGAAGGCTTGCTGCTGCCAGGCAGGTTACAGCACGTTTTGGTGCCACACTGTCACACAGGCTCCATCAGCACCTGAACAAGGAGATATAGTTTATCCTGACCCCCCACCCGCCCAAAAGACTGGGATCTGCCAACCACTCTACTGAAGAGAAAGGGGAAGAGCTCAAAGGATGCTTTTGAGTGCCTGAAGCAACATGCAGAACTCATGAGCCAGCTAGCACATCCACCGAGTATGCAGCAGATGTCCCATCCAACATTGCGGATGACCGGCCAGTGGTAGTGCCCCGTATGCATTTTCCTCAGCAGCTCACTATGGTAGCTGTACTACTACTGTTTAGCGAGCTTGCAGATCCCACCACAGCATCACACCCATGGAAGAAATGGGATGGGAGTTTAGAAAATGACTTTGACGCCACTCATGAATGGGATGGAGTTGTAAAACAATCACGCCTACATTTTGGTGGGGACAAAATCTACAAACTATTCAGACACCTCCCCAACATGGGCGCAGTAGATGACTACAAGGCAGCCACGAAAGCACTCAACGCTCATCTTGACCTACAGCTAAACCTGGATTTTGAGCGACTCAAGCTCCGGCAAGTATGCCAGCTGAAAGGAGAATCAATAGACCAGTTCTACGCCAGGCTGAGGGAACTAGCCAGTACTTGCACCACTGATGACCAGCCCCAAGAAATAAGAGCGCAAATCGTCCAGAGGTGCAGTAACAAGATGCTGAGAGGTCTTATCCTGAGACAACCGAACATCAGCCTGGATGACAGCCTGATCATGGCAAGGTCACATGACCTCTCAGTGGCCAGAGCCACAGAGATGGACGCAGCAATAACACAGGCACCATAGAGAACCCCTGTCATAAAGCCAGAATACCCTGATGCAATTCACGCACAAAACAAGAGCGGAAGACCCAAGGAATATGTCCCCATGAGTCAAGGGGCGCAAGGCATGTACGGTGGGCGAGAAAAACATGCCCCAAAAGACTGCTCAGCCAAAGGATGAGTGTGTTCAAACTGCAGGAAGATGAACCACTTTACCAATGTATGCCGAGGAGACACTAGAGGAAGAGGGGCGAGAGGACAGCACACCCCCACAAGGGCAGTGAAACAGGTGCCTCTGGGTGAACTTGAATCACCAGAGGCAACTCCACAGACATCAAGACAAAGGTAAACCCATGAAGACTCATCACTTTAAAAGGAGGACGTGTTCCTTATTTAATTTACAAATGACCTGAAGTGATACCTACAACCTCAGCCAACATGCATGATCGAAGTTGCGGGATCCCAGGTGAAGGACCACATCGACACCAGTGCCTCAGTCAGTCATGGGCATCCAACAATGTCGGTGTCTCCAACCGGGGCTGACACTAGTGCCATCCAACATCAATATTCATGTATGGGAGCATCACACCTATACTGCTGAAGGGACACATGACAGTAAGGGTCAAGTCAAAAGATCACGAGATTCAAACCACCTTTCATGTTGGTGCCTGGGAAGCAGATATGCTTATTGGCAGTCATTCAGCTGTGGACTTAAGACTAATGTCATTCGCTAAGAGTGTAAAGGCGTTTCAAACAGATGAATTGCTGAGCCAATTCCCTGAACTGTTGAGTGGCATTGGATGTTTGCAGGACCCACCAATCAAATTGCATATTGACAAAAACGGTGAAGCCCACAGCCCTATGACACCGGCGCATCCCCTTCCACTTAAGACCACTGGTCGAACAGGAATTGGACAACTTAGAGAGAAAAGGGGTCATCGAGAAGGTGTCCGCACTGACACCGTGGGTGTCTCTCATGGTGATTGCAAAGAAGCCTAAGCAGCCAGGGAAGATACAGGTATGTATTAACATGCGCCCCCCCCAGTCGAGCAATAAAGCAAGAGAAGCACATCATGCCCACCATAGGTGACATCATTGCCAATCTAAACAGGTCCAGATGGTTCTCCAAGTTAGGTCTGATTGCTGGATACCATCAGCTGTGCCTAGCTGAAGAGAGTTCGTCCATTACTATGTTCTCCACCCATCTGGGATTGCACCAATACAAGCAATTGAGTGTCGGCATCTCATCCGCCGCTGAGGTATTTCAGTATGCCATTTGGGAAACACTATCAGGGCTCCAAGGCACCGTGAATGTGAGTGATGAGATTTTCATTCATTCCACAATGTCAGAGGACCATCACTGACATCTTCGCACCACTTTCAAATGACTATCAGAACACTGCCTCACCCTTCACAGGGAAAAATGCTAATTTTTCCAAACCTTATTGAGTTTTTTGGATACATCTTCAGCCAAGAGAGCATGCAGGTTGATCCATGAAAATCCCAAGTAATCAAACAAGCTCAAGCACTGATGATGGCAACTGAGGTACACAGCTTCCTGGGGATAGCCACCTACTATGGCAGGTTCATACCTAACCCGGCGACAATGGCGCCACTCAGGTCCCTCACTAAAGCTGACACCCTGTAACCCTGGGGTCCAAGAGAGGAGGGAGCAATCCAGACCCTGGAAAAAGCTCTGCTGAACAAAACAACAATGGCATATTCTGACCCTAAGAAGAAGACAGAGCTCATCATGGATGCCAGCCCAGTGGGTCTCAGAGCTATCCTCACACAGGAAGTTGAACCAGGAAGATGGGCACTGTTGGCATTTGCGAGTAAGACCCCCACATAGAGGGAAAAATGATATGCACAGATCAAGAGGGAAGATGTTACGATCAAGTGGGCCGTGGGACACTTCTACCTGTACCTCGCGGTAGGCCATTCAGAGTGGTCACCGACCATCAACCACTTCTCCTCCTCTTCCGAGGCAGTGCACCACACCCTCTGCCAAGAACTGAACGCTGGGCCATCCAACTTCAACACTGCAGCATGGGAGTGATTTACCAGGCGCTAAGAACCTGGTGGACTTCCTATCACATCACCCACTGCAACTGGGAAAGAATAACTCAGCCATGGATGAAGCTGGAGAAGATGCGTGCAAGCGCTGGCTGACAGTGCTTGTCCAAGAACCTTGACCCTCAGTGAGATAAGTGATGCCACTGCCGAAGATGTAGTACTCACCAAGGTAAAGAACGCTTTGGCCAGAGAATCATGGCAAGATGCCCTCCAAGATGCAAATTACTGGACAGGCTCACAGAGAGAAAGACTAACTAAGTTCTGGACGGTCTGCAATAAGCTCAGCACATCCCAAATTGTCTTGTCCTGCGAGGACACCGGCTGGTAATTCTGGCCAGTCTACAACAGGGAGTGACCATGCTAGCCCATGGAGGACACCAGGGCACCGCAAAGATGAAATCACGCATATGTGACAGTGTGGTTTCCCCATCTAGAGGCCGCTGTCGATGACTTTGTGAAGCAATGCCCGGCCTGTCAACTCACGAGCACTAAAGAAGCCCCGGAGTCCATCATAGCGGAAGAACCTGTGTGAGAAACACTGGTCTAAAGTCAACCTGGATTTTGGGAGTTGTCGAGATGGGAGGATCACCCATTGATGAGTACTCCAGTTGTAGAGTATACTAATATTCACTAATATTGAATGGGTTGATGTGTGACAGTATACCAACATGCCCTGCGTGGTCCCTGCATCCTACCAATCCTGAGGAGACACAGGCAAGGTGATTGCACAACAACACATGAGCGAGCCAGAGGCGACGTGCAACAACACTCATGCAACAACACAACATCTGTACCCCAGATAGCGTGTGATCATCAGGGACAGGAAGCCCAGCTGGAAATTCCAAATACCCTTTGAACTTGGAGTGTGGGCAGTGCTCACTGTGGCCAGCACGATGATCACTGACAACAAAGGGGTGAGCAGTTCACTAGGAACATTTCCTGGTTTGGCAAGGTAACATTCCCTGAGTCCCAGGAAGCTACCATGGGAACCAACAACACAACATGGGAAACACCCGCTAATCAGAGGGAGCCCAATGAACTGGTGCCAGTTGACTGTGTGCCAGAACAGGGAGTCAGGGAGCGAATAGCTGAAAGCTGCACAGACACCCAAGAAGACTCCAGTCACTCTTCTGATCAGCGATATCTCTGGCCTAACCCACCACCCAGCCAGAGAATCAAAGACTTTGGGGCATATTTATGAGCCCCTAGTGCCACCAGAGCGTCACTTTTCGTGACGCTCCAGTGGCGCAACGCCCTGCACTGTATTTACAAGGTGGCGTTAATGCCACCTTGTAAATACGCCCCTTCACATGCAGCCCTTTGCGTGGAAGAGGCATGCAATGGGTGTTGCTGTGGGCGAGCCCCAGCAACACCCATTGCATTTTGACGCTGCCTCAGATTTACGAGTTTTCGTAAACCTGAGGCAGTGCCAAAATCTAACACCACCCCAGGGGTTGTGTTAGCAAGTCACAAGGAGGAATACCATAATTCCTCCTCGTTTTTTGCTTTTTCTATGTGTGCTGCATTCTGCAGCACGCATAGAAAGACCAAAATGCCAGACATGATTGTTTATGTGTGGGAAGGTGTCCCTTCCTGCCCATAAACAATAATTTCAAAATGACACTTTGGCACTTCTGTGTGCTGCAGCACACACAGAAGTACCAGATTGCCATTAGTGATTGTTTATGTGCAGGAAGGGACACCTTCCCACACATAAACAATCAATCACCTCAAAGCAGACATCCTTCCACGATGGTGCAAGAATGCCTTCATTGGCGCTAAGCAGCCCAATTCAGCGCCAGCACAGGGGTGCGCCATATTCAGTTAAATGCGGTGCATCCCTGCATTGTGAAAATTATGGAGTGTTGACAATTTTGGCACAGCGTCGCGCTCCGACGTTTTTCTTTAAATATGCGCCCTTGTGAGTAATACACTTGAATGAACATTTAAGCCGAGTTGGGAAGGGATGCAATGTGCCACCCGGCCCTCCCCTGATGAAGCCGTCTGACCCGGATGCACCTGTTGTACATCCTCTGGCCAGAGGCTATAAAATAAACGGGTGGAGACCGCAGGGGTCTCTACACCTATACTGCAATACTGTGTGACTCCCATTTGTCCCCCGCCACGAGCGCTAGGCCTAGTGCTGCTGGGCTGACAGTGACCTGGAGCTCAGGTCACCACAACAACTACTAAACTAATGAGGCTGTTTATCATTTTAATTTTTACAAAGAGACAACTAACATTAAACTGAAATATGTGAAATTACTGCAATGTGCTGCCAAGCTTTGCCAATAGGGGTGTATCTAGTCGTGCCAAGACAGCTGTTGTGGAGTCGCAATATTTCTTTGCATTAAGATGCTTGTACCTATTCAATGACAAGTGAATCTGTAAGTACCAGAATGCAGAGTGAACAACCACGTAATACCCGAGGCAATAGGAGTGTGATACTATCATGTGTGACACAGTTGCCATGGCTAACTGCTGACTGCATCTGACCTGCAATTGCTCATGTCAGGCATGCAAGCTTATCCATCGTTGTTTTGCCAGTGCGTTGTATCTGTAGTTCTTCATTTATAAATCCTTAATTAACACTAGAGGTGTCTGTTAAGAGCAAAGAAACAACAGGATACAATGCAATGCATACAACTGACTTGTAGGTAAGCTCACTCTGCTGCGCCCTGCGCTGTACCTGCAGCATCTGCACCAAGCATGGCGGCGCTGTACCTGCAGTGACTGCAGCAAAGAGAGCTGCGCTCTGCGCTGTGCCTGCAGCATCTGCACCAAGCATGGCGGCGCTGTACCTGCAGTGACTGCAGCAAAGAGAGCTGCGCTCTGCGCTGTACCTGCAGCATCTGCACCAAGCATGGCGGCGCTGTACCTGCAGTGACTGCAGCAAAGAGAGCTGCGCTCTGCGCTGTACCTGCAGCATCTGCACCAAGCATGGCGGCGCTGTACCTGCAGCATCTGCACCAAGCATAGCGGCGCTGTACATGCAGTGGCTGCAGCAAGCACAGCTGCGCTCTGCAGTGTACCTCAGGTGTCTGCACCAAGCACAGCTGTGTTGTACTTGCAGTGTCTGCACCAAACACGGCTGCACCCTGTACCATTCCTGCAGTGTCTGCACCAAGCAGGGCTGCACTGTGTCTGCAGTGTCTGCTCCAAGCATGGTGGTGCTGTACCTGCAGTGTCTTCACCAAACACGGCTGCAGTGTCTGCACCAAGCAGGGCTGCGCTGTGCCTGCAGTGTCTGCAACAAGCATGGCTGCGCTGTTCTTGCAGTGTCTGCACTGTTCTTGCAGCGTCTGCGCCAAGCACAGCTGCACTGTACCTGCAGTGTCTGCGCCAAGCACAGCTGCACTGTACCTGCAGTGTCTGCAGCAAGCAAAACTGAGCCCTGCGCTGTACCTGAAGTATCTGCACGATGCGCGGCTGCACCCTGAGCCATACCTGTAATGTCTGTAACAAGCTTATGGCTGCGCGCTGTGCCATACCTGTAATGTCTGAAGTCTGCATGGCTGCGCCCTGCACTTTGTCTGCATCATGCATGGATGTGCCCTGCGCCGTACCTGCGGTGGAAGCACCAAACACGGCTGCACTTTACCGGCAGTGTCTGCACCATAGCACGGCTGTGGTGTGCCTGCAGTGCCTGCAACAAGCACGGCTGCACCCTGAGCCGTACCTGTAATGTCTGAAGTTAGCATGGCTGCGCCCTGCACTGTGTCTGCATCAAGCATGGATGTGCCCTGCGCCGTACCTTCAGTGTATGCACCAAGCACGGCTGCACTGTACCGGCAGTGTCTGCACCAGAGCACGGCTGTGGTGTGCCTGCAGTGTCTGCAACAAGCACGGCTGCGCCCTGCGCTGTATCTGCAGTGCCTGCACCAAGCACAGCTGTGCTTTACTTGCAGTGTCTGCACCAAGCACGTCTGCACCCTGTACCATTCCTGCAGTGTCTGCACCATAGCACAGCTGTGGTGTGCCAGCAGTGTCTGCAACAAGCACGGCTGCACCCTGCGCTGTACCTGCAGTGTCTGCACCAAGCACAGTTGCACCCTGAGCCGTACCTGGAATGTCTGAACTTAGCATGGCGGCACCCTGCACTGTGTCTGCATCAAGCATAGCTCTGCCCTGCACCGTACCAGCAGTGTATGCACTAGGCACAGTTGCACTGTACTGGCAGTGTCTGCACAATAGCACGGCGGTGGTGTGACTGCAGTGTCTGCACCAAGCACAGCTGCACCCTGAGCCGTACCTGTAATGTCTGAAGTTAGCATGGCTGCGCCCTGCACTGTGTTGTCATCAAGCAAGGCTGCGCCCTGCCACGTACCTGCAGTGTATGCACCAAGCACGGCTGCACCCTGCGCTGTATCTGCAGTGTCTGCACCAAGCACAGCTGCATCCTGAGCCGTACCTGTAATGTCTGAACTTAGCATGGCTGCGCCCTGCACTGTGTCTGCATCAAGCATGGCTCTGCCCTGCACCGTACCTGCAGTGTATGCACTAGTCACAGTTGCACTGTACCGGCAGTGTCTGCACCATAGCACGGCGGTGGTGTGCCTGCAGTGTCTGCAACAAGCACAGCTTCTCCCTGCTGTACATGGAGTGCATGAACCAAGCACGGCTGCACCCTGCACTGTACTTACAGTGTCCCAATGAAGCACAGCTGTGCCCTGCACTGTACCTACAGTGTTTGAACCAAGCATGGCTGCATCCTGCACTGTACCTACAGTGTTTGAATGAAGCAGAGCTGTGCCCTGTAGTGTACCTACAGTGTCTGAACGAAGCAGTGATACACCATGTGCTGTGCCTACAATGTCTGAAAGAAGCACAGCGTCACTCTGTGTCACGCCTGCAATGTCTGAATGAATCACTGCTGCACTCTATGTCGAGCCTGCAATGTCAGAATGAAGCATGGCTGTGCCCTGTGCTGTAACTACCCTGAGTTTGTCAGAGAACCTCACACGATCTAGCAACCCTGATGAGAAATTCTGGCGCTGATGAATTAAAAGAATGAACCATTAAAACTTAACGTTACTGCTGGGAACAGCGAAAACTGTTCCACTGATAAAACAGTAAAACACTCCTCTGATGTACAAGTGCAGCCCCACTAAGTGCATAGCAGCCCCGCTGAGACGTGTCCATACTGCCCCAAATTAGTCTTGGCCCTGCTCCAATGGGAACAGTCAAGCCCGGACTGCCAGGCCTGGTCCTCCCTGAACCAGAACATAAGCAGCTCAAGACAGGTTTTGCCCACATTAGGGCTCATCATTCGCATATAGCTTGGGTCCAGTGGCACAGTGTGCACGGGACTCACGTCTGGGCAATCTATTGCAATATCAGTGGCTGAGATGAAATCAAACGTCCCATCCAGCACTTGAGTGTGATGCCCCAAGTGAGGCGGGTATGGCCAGACGTAGTTGGCAAGCACAGACAGAATCCTTTTGATGCCACAACAATACTTCTCTCTGCTTCCTACACTGGAGGAAATGGCACAGCAAAATGCATCATAAAACAGTTTCCAGGGCACTCAAGCTCACCAGGGGAGGTGCCTTATAACTTGGCCTTGTCTGTTGTCCCACACTAATTAATTTAAAAGGAGCTCCACCACTGATTGCAATCTGGTTCCTTGTCAGGATTTGATTGATTCAGATACCAATGGGAGCCTGTACCATTCCTTCACTCCTGCCTGGGAGGAGCACAGCACAAGACTGGATGTTGGGGGGCTAGAGGGGTTGGGGGAGCAAGAAAAGGGTAACAAAAATAGGGATGGGGTAATACACGCTTTCTTTCAATGTGGCCAGAGCAGCTACTCCCTCCATTGTTTGGCTGGCTACAAGCAATGAGGTTGCAATATGGACCCACTTCAAAAACAAATCAAAAAGGCAAAAGATGGCTATCCTGGCAATCAAGGCCAGACTGGGGAATCCAAAGCAACCCTGGCAAAAATGCTCAAACCAGCCTGCTCCCTTTGCCTCCTTATACAATCTTTCTCTTTGCCTCTATCCATTCACTCTCTCTCCTCTTCTAGCTTCCTGAACTCTTTCTCTCTACCTTACCCATAACTCCCTCTCCTTCTCCCTCTCTCAAGCTCCCTGTTCTTGCTGCATATAACCTTGGGGTGGTGGAGAAAGCGACAGAGGCACCGAGTGGGGGAGGGTTGGGGGACAGGGCTAAGCTTTCAAAACTGATCCCCCGAAGGCTCCAGCTCACTGGGGAAATGGCTGGTGGAATGAATGGCCTCTCCTGACCTAATGAACATTTCTGAAAACATTACAGTATGCAATACACAGGTAGGATGCCTTACTGGTTTCAACTTAAGGGAAGGCCATGTTGGCAGGGAAAACCTGGACACTGACCCAGCACCACAGGAAACAGACATCTAACCTGGTGTGCTGGAAAAATACTGGGTGGAAGCATGACAGACTGGAAGATGTCTATGTAAGAGTCTTTATCAAACACTGTAGCTGATGCAACACAAAGGAAATAGAGTAGAAGGCAACGAAAGGTGGGGAGGCGGAAGGCCACAAGCAAACTTGGTCAAGAGCAATAAACCCGGTGACAACTGGGACACAGTGGTAGGTGTCATATGTCTCTCCAGAGATGTCCTGTGCTTGGTGATCTTTTCCCTAAATGGTTTGCGTTTGCAGAAATGTTAGAGTCTTTTCCCACAGACAGGGTAATGTAGTCCATAGTCTTGAAATGTAAATCTTGTCTTTCATAGTTGGCAAGTATCAAAGAAATCATATTGCGCCTTGAATTCACCCTAATGATTCTCACCTGTGGACAGCTTCCCGGAACTGAACATCAAGAAGTCCTTGACCATGTCCTGAATGGCAGAACTCAATTTTGGTGATGCTCAAAGTTTGGAACTCTGGTGGATCTTCATCAATTTAAGTACCAGCTGCCTGTCTGCAAGGATCTACTTAAAAAAGGACCACCAGCTGGAGGAAGCCTGCAATAGACAAGAGTCAACCTGCCTGTTCTGCCCCAAGATCATGAGCCCTGTCAATAACTATGGAAAAGGGAATGAGAAGAAACAATACCAAGAGCCCAGGAAAAGCTGGTAGAATTAGCAAATTAGAGGTACACCAACCAGAACCCTAAAAAGTGGGTTTTTCCAAACTCAGTGGCAGGTGGTGCATAAGGGGCCCGGAGCTGAGCTCAAGCATTAATTAATGGAAAAGTCGATATTCTTACGGAGCACAACGAACGAAGACCAACAAACTGACAGATAGGTCCCTGCAAGTGCGTTCATTTCTGTTGTCTGTGCACTGACAGCACAACCTACGCATGTCAGCAGCAAAGTGAAGGGGGCACCAGCAGAGATCTACGGATTGTGCCTGTCTGAAGGGTACTTCAGCTCCCTTCATTAACAAACCATAGCCATGCTGCACGCGTCTGAAGATGGGATCCTTCCTAAGGGGGTTGATGCTTTTCAGCCCCAGACACAGGTAAGGCCTGGGTGAAGCAAGACCATCTCCAGCTCCAACCCGACTTCTGATTGAGGTTCCGACAGGCCCACTTTGAGTGGGATTGGTGCGCTGTGTCCGACGGATGCATATAAGGAATATCTGTGGAGGAGCATGTTCAGCAGTAAAGCTACAGAGAAGGAGTCACCTGTTGGCTGTGCCACGGTACACAGGGTGACCAGTGATCCTGGTTTTCTGGGATAATCTCGGTTTTTCACCAACAGTCCTGGCAAATTTCAGCAAATTTCACTCATTTCCCATATGTCGGCGATGGTGGAATGAAAACATGAGGGAGGCAGGTTTATTATGTGTACCAAAACAGGACTAGCTAGCAGCTTATATGAAAACTAGTTAATTACCTGATATGATTATGGGTTTAACACTAGCAGTTAATGTATTCTCATAGCGCCTTTTTTATCTGTTTCTTTGATGTTGACCGCTGGCATCCCCCCCCCCCCACTCAGTTGGTGTAAAAGTGTAGTCCTACTTTTATTTTTGGGAAATACCCCAGTTTTTAGTTTCCAAAATCTAGTCACGCTAATCATACATATAGCAATAGCTTCAAAGGAATGGTAAACAAATTACCACACAAAGGTACTTGCATTTCAGGCGATTTCAGTTTCTGCTAGTGAATGGTTGTTTTTTGCAGCCTTTGTTTGCTTTTCACATTACACATGCAAAGAACTGTTAATTTGTTAAACAATGTAGAACATAAAAAGTACTCCTTATACAGCTTTAACCACCCAAATTAACACATTGCAGCACAATTTACCCCATATTTCTCACACTTAGGGCGGTTCTATGCAATAGATCGTGTGCAATTACTGTGCATGTTTCCAGTACGGCCGTAGCCATTTCTATGCACCACATCATGTGCAATTACAGTGCATGCTTCCAGTTCGGCTGTAGGCATTTCTATGCAGCAGATTGTGTGCAATTACTATGCATGCTTCCAGTTCGCCCGTAGGCGTTACTATGCAAAAGATCATGTGCAATTACACCACATGATTCCAGTTCGGCCTTGGGTGTTACTATGCAACAGATCGTGTGCAATCATGTGCAGATCATGCTTTCAGTTCAGCCGTAGGTGTTACTATGCAACAGCAGTATGCCATTACAATGCATGCTTCCTGCTCGGGTGTAGGTGGTATTATGCAACATATCATGTGAAATTACAGTGCATGCTTCTAGTTCGGCCGTAGGTGTCACTATGCAACATATCATGTGCAATTGTAGTGCATGCTTCCAGTTCGGCCGTAGGTGTCACTATGCAACAGATCATGTGCAATTATAATGCATGGTTCCAGTTCGGCCGTAGGTGTCACTATGCAACAGATCATGTGCAATTATAATGCATGGTTCCAGTTCGGCCGTAGGTGTCACTATGCAACAGATCATGTGCAATTATAATGCATGGTTCCAGTTCGGCCGTAGGTGTCACTATGCAACAGATCATGTGCAATTATAATGCATGGTTCCAGTTCGGCCGTAGGTGTCACTATGCAACAGATCATGTGCAATTATAATGCATGGTTCCAGTTCGGCCGTAGGTGTCACTATGCAACAGATCATGTGCAATTATAATGCATGGTTCCAGTTCGGCCGAAGGTGTCACTATGCAACAGATCATGTGCAATTATAATGCATGGTTCCAGTTCGGCCGAAGGTGTCACTATGCAACAGATCATGTGCAATTATAATGCATGGTTCCAGTTCGGCCGTAGGTGTCACTATGCAACAGATCATGTGCAATTATAATGCATGGTTCCAGTTCGGCCGTAGGTGTCACTATACAGCAGCTCATGGGCAATTGCAATACATGCTTGCAGATGCAGGTGTTTCTATGCAGCAGGTCATATGTAATTACAATGCACGCTCCCTGATCAGCCGTAGGGCTGGGCAGATTTCATACACAGAACTTTCAGAAGTTTATGCTGTAGGAATCCGAACGTGAGATTTAAAAATCATGATTGCAATGCATGTGATATTTGTATGAGCCATCCCTTGACCCAAAAAATGCTGAGGAAAAAACTGAAGCCAGCGAGCAATGGCTTGGACATCTGGAGAAATAAATTATATTGACAAGAGATCCAAGACGTTTTCCTGCACGGCCAGCAGATTCTCAGTCATAAAAGATGAATGACAATCTACTTGTAAGGGACCTAATGGAAACATTTAGGGCCTGATTTAAGAAAAGTGGTGCTGCACCCAGTGCAGCGCCACTTTTCTGACGCCCCTTAGCGCCCCCCTAATGCCACCATGTGTGCGCCGTATCTAAGATACGCACACCATGGTGGTAGTTAGGGAAACTAGCGTCAACATTGCTGGTTCAGAGCTTTGCAGGATTAGCGTGAAAAAATGTTGACACTAATCCGGCAAAGCCCATTGTAAACAATAGTGTACCTCCTTTTAACGCCAGCTCTCAGCAGGCGTTAAAATTGCCAAAAAAAATGACGCAAAGAAATCCCTTAGATTTCATTGCGCCATTATTTTGGTCCTCCTAACGGGGAACATCCCCTTTGCATACAATATGCCTGGCGCAGGCATAATGTAGCACAAAGGGTTACAAAGTGGCGAAATGCATGTCTTGCGCCACTTTGTAATTTTGGCGGGGCGATTTTGACCTCATTGGGCCACATTAGCATAAAACAAATGACACTAATGTGGCGCAAGGAGTGATGTACATTTAAAAAAACTGTAGGAATTTGAAAAATATTTTGTTTAGCTGCCTGAAATACTTATAACTCTTTAGACAATTTTTAGGGAAATTGCGCTAAAAATCCTCTGCTTTGCCCTGATTTGCTCAATGATGTCTCGGGGAGGGTGAGCCCTGGGGAGGAGAAGGCTGCCTGGCGCACTTCAGAGTTATTGCAATATTTCCTTACGGTTCCTTCAGGACACCTGGATTTTTGGATGATTTATGCAAAAATTATGCAGCAAAGTGCACCAACTAGTTCTGCTTTTTTTCATAACTTCTGCGAGGGAGTATTCCCCTTGAACACTACTCAAGGACATGGGGATGGTCCAATCAATTCGCTCACTCGCCTGAAACTAAGGCAGGTACTTTAGAACCATCCCTTTCAAAATTCACCATCTACCCCTGCGCAACCTTACTGATGAACGAGAACTTTATCTACCCTTTCCCCTTCTCACACTCCCTCACCTTAATCCTGTCCTGTTGGTTGTGGCGCTGGTTCCTTTCACTACCCTGGTGGACTTCCAAAACGCTTAAATGATTCAATGCTTCCTAGGGACTTAGAGACTTTTATGATTTTTTTGGTGGCTTCGAGTTGAGTTCCTTCACTAGAAACCTGTATCTCATCCCAAAGTGAAGCATCCAATACATATTTCGCCCACCTGTGACATTCGTTTTCTCTTAGCTCTTGAAGCTGTCTACGTACTTGTGAATCTGTCCAGCGAAGAAACCAGACATGTATGAAGTCTACCTTAGACCTGCCAGAGACTCTGCAGGGCAATATCTGTACGTCAAAATCCCACTTTCTTCCTAGATGTCAAAGAAAAACACAATGATATCGTTTATAGTTCTTTAATACTAACCTAGATTATAAGAGATGGAAAGCAGTTAATTACATAGAAGGTACCCAACAGTTTGTTTAGAAATTGCAAGCGTCTGCATTGAAATTTCTGCTGATTTGCTGGTAATGTAAATCATTACATCCTCACATACCTCTCCTTAGGTTGGCTATGGTGAGCATGCCATAGGCAGGACTCTCAACTGGTGCACGTAGTGTGCCCTGTAATAGAAAAATCCTCACCCGATGTGACTAAAACCTGTGATTTATACCCGGTTTATGTGAATACCATGAAAAACATATTTTTCCCCTCTTTTGCATTACATCACGCTACAGTGCTAAAAACGACACTTGCATGAACTAATGATAAAAATGCTGTAGAGACGACACGTCAGGCTCATTAGCAGTCCTTCACACAATAATGCTTAAAACAGCCAATGGCAAATGTTAATAAGACAAACATATTCATAAATTAGGTAGTCACGTAATTCAAAATCATCATGAACCAACAAGTAACCTTGACAATATGAATTCTTTAGTACATGTCAATTTTATGTTAAATCACCAGGTAGCAAGGATCATAGGCCATAGGTCATGTATTGTGATCATTTATGACAAAAGGGAACCCAAAGCTTGTAGTAACCCACTGGCGAAGAAGTTAGTGGTTTCCAAGATATTGGCATAAGAAGTTGACCTATCTGGTCTTACCATCCCCTACTAACTTCCCACAACCCCTAGATACCAGACAACGAAAGAATTCTGCCAAGACTCAACCCTCTGGAAGAATGGATTGGTGAAAACCCAGTACACTGGTGGCACAAGAAAACTGGAATTGTAATCAACTACTTTAGTGACGCTGATCCCTGAATGTTTCCTCATAGTTACTACTGTTGCTGACCATCACAGGCAGCTTTGGGGAAGCATGGGGTTGGCCATGCAGCTGGGTGTTCTTGAGCACCATGCACTGATTCCTGTGCAATGCACAGATGAGCCACTGACCCAGACTCAAGGACCACCCAGTAACTGCTCCTGGCTGACAGTATGCACACGCCGGGCATGGGCAGCGACCAAGGTCAGACTGGCCTATTGGGCAAACAGGCGGTGCCGGAGGGACTGGTCTAATAGGTCAGCCCCACCACCTTTTGCCCCTCATTAAGACTGTCTGTCAGGTTGAACGAAGGTCAACCTGACAGACACTCTTCATTTTCATCTGAGAGCCAGGATTGAGACTCCTGGCTGCCTGAGCTGAACTTTGCTGGGCTGAGGAGGTCACAGCTCCTATGGACGTGACCTCCTCGGCTCAGCAAAGGTGCCTCCAGGCCCTCCCCTGGGTGACGAGTAAAGCGTCACCCATTGACTTCGACCTGGGCACTTCAGGTTTAAGCCCTGAAGCGCCCAGGGCGAGTGTCAATCAGTGACACCTCGTCACAGAGTGAGGTGGGGTCAGCAGTCTCTCTGACCCCATCCCACTCTGTGAGGAGGCTGGGACTCATGCCTTGAGGTAAGGCAGCAATCCCAACCCTCCTGGGACCTTGAGGCTGAAGGTAAGTGTGTGTGATGTTTTAAAATGAATGTTTGGTGCGTGCATGCATGTTTGAATGTTTTGAGTGTTAATGGATGTGCGTGCCTGTGTGTGTGAAAGAATGAGTGTGTGTGATCTTTTAAAATGAATGTTTGGTGCGTGTGTGCATGTTTGAATGTTATGAGTGTTAATGGATGTGCGTGCGTGCGTGTGTAAAAGAATGAGTGTGTGTGTGTGATGTTTTAAAATGAATGTTTGGTGCGTGCGTGCATGTTTGAATGTTATGAGTGTTGTTAAAGGATGTGCGTGCGTGTCTGTGTGTGAAAGAATGAGTGTGTGTGTGTGGTTCCTGCCCGCTCCCCTTCTTCATAAAGATGCCGGCCGCCGCTGTTGTGTACTGTTTCTGAGTGGCAGTGCTGTTGTGAGAGTGGCGATTCTCAGCTAAAAGGATCCCCTGCTTTGTGTTGGATCCATCACGGGTGTTGTCTAATGTTTTCTCTTGAGTGGAAGATCTCTGAGGGGAATACAGAATCTTGGACCACTTACAAGGCTACAACAATAGAAAGCCCTGAATAAAACATGTACTTCACAATTAAGCTGAGGAAAGCCACTAGATCAAAACTCACTGCCAACAATACAAGCTTTGCCTTTGAGGCCAGTAAGTCCTTTACCGCTGTTTACTATGCCTGGAAACGTCATTGTCAATGAAGAGTGTTCTGCACAATGTATGATGGAAAATAACTTTTCTAATTCCTCCTACGTTCCCAGCCTCTACCATCTAAATGTTAAAAACTTAAAAACTGTGCCATAACTTTATACT
Source organism: Pleurodeles waltl (assembly GCF_031143425.1). Lineage (NCBI taxonomy): Eukaryota > Metazoa > Chordata > Amphibia > Caudata > Salamandridae > Pleurodeles > Pleurodeles waltl. The sequence continues at coordinate 961,138,207 of NC_090443.1, forward strand.
CAATAACTTTATTTGTTAAGGCTTGGAAGTTCATGGTATGATATTTACTGTAGGAATTATCTTTATCACTTATGCAAGGGTTAAAAAGTTAAATGTCGTGGGGAAATATTATGTAATAATGTTTGAAATAACACCCCCTGTGCAATTAGCCCAGCTTTGTACTGCTGTCGGAATGTAGGAGCCTAACACGGGAGAGTAACTACTGTTCATATGACAAATGGATGATTCCATGTCGTTTTAAATGTTGTATAATGGTGGATTCTATCACCCTATGCCCATTCCCTAGTGCTTCTTCATGTAAATCGGTGCATTAACACCCCATTCAGATGAGTGAAGGGCAGATGGGATTGCTAGTCACTGAGGCATGGCTTCTTCTTGGAGTTCGTGGTTCTGGTGACGGGTGGATTGCAAAGGGACAGATGAGGAGAGGGATTTACATGGCAGGAATGTCCTGTATTCTTATGAACACCAACCTGTGTTTAGGGTTAGTCACAAAACCATATCTGGATCTTTCTGACTAGAAATGTACTCCTGTCTTGAGCAAGAGAAAATCCCTTTCCGGGGCAAGAAGGCAAAATGGTATACAGGAAGGAAAAAGGGAACACCCATAAATGGTGTATGGGAGGTTTTCACATGAGTATAATATTTTCCAGAAGGAGAAAAAAATTGCAAGAACATTTGCACTTGCTTGTTTTATCCCAAACGCAAAATAGATGTGTTTCTAGGTTATAGGTTTTTAGGCTTTAGGGCGAAAGCTATTGCAAATTACCAAACATTGGAAATATGCACCAATGGCAGGTCAGAAATCTATGCATGGAAATTTCTGACTTTTTAGTGAATTAGGTGCTTTGTGATTGTAATTTAATTTATTGTAATTGTAGTTACATAGTGCTTACTACCCCTGAAGAGGCGTTGAATTTTAATGCCAATTTAGTCACTAGTTCACAGAATGTAGTTACTTCTCATAGCAAGCTGCAAACTTCAGCAGGCTTCCACCCTAATGCTATTAAGTGTGAACTGATCAAATCTCCATCAATCCTACTTATGTAGTTTCACCAAGGCAAAATGAACACTCTGAAAATATTTCAATTAAGAAAAAAAATACTTTTCATGCCACATAGCCTCTGTAGATTAGTACATTTCTTCCCTAGCTCCTCCTCTCATCTCTGCCTTAACATCTGTCCCTCATCAGCTTCACTTTTTTTGTAATACCTTATGTCTTATGTGTAGTGTCTTAGAACTGAACTTGTTAGGACCCTGTGACTAGGGGATGAATTTTGAAGGAAATTACATAATCTGAGAGGTGTCAACCTGTGGTCTTAATGGTTATTGAGCTATTGGGAGTTAGTTACATGTTGTATGATGAAGAGTAAAGATGTTAACTATGAACTCCGTGTGTGGTGTGTTCTTATGCATGCTACCGGTATGGGTAGAACGTGACAACTGACATCGAGTTGGGGATACCTGCCCCAAAGAAACAGAATTGCTCTCCTTGACAGTTTGCAAGAAATAGCAAACTGCTCATGCATGCCATGTGCTCCAGAGCTGACTCAAAGAAGCCTACTAGTGGTGCATGTGGAGTGCAAATGCCACTCCGGCCAGTACAAGGCCTTGTGGGGAAGTTGGTGGCCAATCAAGGGAGCACCGTTGGAAAATTTGACTAGACTTGCCAGCCAGGCTAAGAAAAAAAGAAGGTGCTGCACCACGACACTGAGCCATCAGTCACACACAGAAAATGCTAAAGTCAGTGACAACCAGGTACAAGAAACAAATATACACACACCAGTGACACAATGTTCACAAATGAATCGTCAGACCTGCCGAGTGAGACCTCCTGGAGGAGCCAGTATATGCAAAGCAGCAAGTAGCATCCAATACATTCTGAATCTCGCCTCAAGCGAGGCGGCTTGAGCACACAGCCCACCATTATCAAAGCCATGCAGGGGGCCTGAAAGAGAAACTGCAGAAAAATCACCAAGAAATGACTCAAATGAAACAAAAAGTTGAAAGTATGCAACAAACAAAAAATGCACTCATCATCAATAGAGAAGAAGCTGCAGTACAGCCACTGGGCCGGTCCAGCGGCCCAAGCTCAAGTAAGGAGCCGGTCTTCCAGAAGGTGCGGACTCAGGTGCCTGAACAGAGCACACTCTCAACGCCAGAAGAAAGCAGGATAATGTACACTGGAGCTGCTTTCCTGCAAACTCCGCCGCCATTCGATACCACCAAAAATCAGACTATTGGTGCCAGATGGACCACAAAGAATGAGACTTTCAATGATTTCATAGATGATTTGGTAGAAATGTGATGAGAAAATCATTAAATACTTAAAGAATCTCGCTGGGGAAGGAGTGAAAGAAGTGATAAAGAAACTCTTACAGGTTGAAACAATGTCCTACCGTCAAATCAAAGAAGTGTTAGGAGCCAAGTTCAACCCGATGTCAAACGTTGACTATGAAAGGTACATTTTCAATCAAGTGAGACAACAAGTTGGTAAAACGATGGATGAGTTTGTTGTAAGACTTGATGTACTCATCAAACATTGCAAATTTAATGAATTTAATTATAAAGAAACCATGCACCTCATAGTCATTGACAATTGTTTGTCAGACTTGTTCAAAAGACACATGTTGCAAGAGACCCTCAGTCTAGAAAAGGTATTAATGGCTGCTAGTGCTGAGAAATGAGCCATTCGGCAAGCTGCTGACATGGGAGCTTGAAACGCAAAAGGTGAATTGGCTCTGGTCATGAGGAGTAAACAACAGCACCAAGCAGTTGCCCGTCAGTTAACATCTTTGAAAGAAAGACTGAGTTTTCGATGTGGATTTTCATTTCCACCCAAGAGTAAATGTCCAGCCATCGGACAAACCTGTAAAGGGTGAGGAAATAACCATAACTGTTTGTAAGGCAAAAAAAATCCAAGTGCAGGAAGAGAAGATTGATGCCAGAATGTTCCAGAAGTAGTGTCACCACACTCACAAAGACAAAAACCAAACTCAATTGTGACAGGTTGAAACTAAACGAAGTCGATCGCCATGAAGTTCGTCCTGCAAGAGTTCCTTGGAGTCACCATTGAGTGACAGTAAAGAGGGTGAATGTGGGATGATCATAGAGAAAAGGGAATGACATGCAGTAAGTGGACCTTGCCTCTTGCAAGGAGGACAAAAGAAGGGCAGAAACAAGTGAGCTGAGAAAGAAAAATAACTTGTATGGACATTGCCTTAAAATCTAACTGAAAGTCAACAGGTTGCCCGGTAAGACTCATAATCGATAGTGGTGCATCAATCAACATCATGTCAGTTGAACAATTTCACAGAATATTGCATGTACCATGACCCAAAGCATCAAGTACGAAGGTGTACACACGGACGGCTTTCAAACCGTTGCAGAGTCAAGGAGCATTCATAGGGACCCTGTAGTACAAGAAGACACCTGTACAGGCCGCAATTCACCTTTTTCAATGTACTCCCTCAAGTGCAGCCTACTTAGCTTGTGCGCTGTTGACATGGGGCTGATATCCATCAATTACAACTTAAATACATAACTTAAAATTGCAGGTCAGTTCCCGTCACTGTTTTATGGTCTAGAAAGGCTCAAAACAATGAAAGTGCAATTTCACAATAATTAAGCCGTCAGGCCTATTGCACAGCGATACTGCTGGATTGCATTTCACCTGCAAGAAGCGGTCGAGAAGGAGCTAGAAGCTTTGATGAAACATGACATTATTGAGCGCTCTACTGGTCCCACACCATGGGTGTACCCCATCGTGGTAGTGCCAAAAAAGTACAGCGGAGATGCAGTGTCCATCTGTGTGGATATGTGCCAACCTAACAAAGCAATCAAGAAAGAGAGAGACATCCTGGTCCGCACATTGCAGAGATGATCATGCAAGTGAATGGTGCCAAAGTTTTCTCCCGTCTTGATCTGAACAAGTGCAGGAGAAATGCAGGTACATTACAAATTTTTCAACTCGTGTTGGTTTATTTAGATGGCAATGATTAGGCTTTGTTGTGTCCTCTGCTGCAGAAATATTCCAAGATGTTATACAAAGGATTATTCAGCCTGTGACACATACCTTTAATTACAGTGATGATACACTGATATTTGTTGCAACCCGGAAGGAGCATGATAAAGCCCTCAAACAAGTGTGTCAATTACTTGCAGATGCAGGCCTCACTTGAAATCCTGAAAAGTGTGAATTTCACAAAACAAAGCTCAAGTTCTTTGGCCATGCATTTTCTGATGGTGGCATGACTCCCGATCCTGACGAAGTACGAGCACTATGAGACACCAGTCCTACACAAGATGTCACCATGGTTCACTCTTTCTTGGGCATAGTCAGCTATTGTTCAAGATACATTTGTGACTTTGGCACAGTAGGTGCCCCTTTGCAAGACCTGACAAAACGAAATGTCCAATAGACCGCTGAGTGTGACCGCAGTTTAAAAAATATAAAACATGCAATTGAAAATGCAACTAAGGTGGCTTACTTTGATCCTAAATTGCACACTGAGGTCACTGTTGATGTGAGCCCAGTGGGGTTGGGAGCAATCTTTGCTCAGCATAGTGGACATCCAAATGATCGGAGACACAGTGTGGCATATGACAGTTGAAGTCTGTCTGACACAGAACAAGCCTATTTCCAGCCAGAAAAGGAGAGACCAGCTGTGGTGTACGCCTGTGAACATTTTCATGTGTTTTTGTATGAAAGGTATTTCACGATCATCATTGACCACCAGGTGTTAATCACTATTTTTGGCAATCCGAAAGCCAAGATGCCCCCTTGTATCAAGAGGTGTGATGTTGCATCTACAAGAGTTTGACTATACAATTGTGCACAAGCCAGGAAAAAAACAAAGCCCTGCTGATTATTTCTCACGAGTACACCTACAGCGGCACAGCTCAACGTCAAAAACTGCTGAGGAGTACATCAACTTTATTGTAAAGTAGAGCTTGCCTGCATCATTGTCCACTGAGCAGATCTTTGTCGCTACCAATGATGATAATGCCATGTGTGCCTTTAAGGGAATTATTGCAGCCCAGTCCTGGAGATGGAGTGTTTGACTTTTAAGTGACAATGTTAAATTAAAAAAATACTGCAATGTCTAAGATGAACTCTCTTCCACCAAAGAAGGGATTGTGCTAAGAGGGTCCGGGATTGTCATACCTGCAAGTTTGAGACAACCAGTGATTGAACTCGCACATGAGGGCCATCGTGGCATTGTGGCCACCAAGAGGGCATTGAGGGATCGCAAATGTGGTTCCCTTGTTTGGACAAGACTGCTGAGAGGGGATTAAAGGAGTGCCATTTATGCAACTGCCTGTCTCCCAAGATGACCAGGCATCCCTTGACAATGTCAGATCTTCCTGCACATGCATGGCAAAGAACTGCTGTTGACTTCTTTGGGCCACTGGCCAATGCCCATCATCCTATGGTGGCAATTGACAAACGTTCCCAGTTTCTTGTGGTACAAGACATGTCATCCACAACCCACGACAAAGTCATTAGGTGGCTGGAAACCATCTTTGCAGTGTGGGGCATATCAAACATTTTCAAGTCTGACTGTGTTCCACCATTCAACAGCAAGGAGTTCAAGGAGTTTCTAGCCGGTCTTAACATCAAACATCAGAAAAACACACCTTTGTGGCCTCAAGCCAACGGTGTTGTGGAACTGTTTATGGGAGCCCTGAAGTGGGTGATTCAAAGTGCATCAATAGAGGGACTTGAATTGACCCAGGCGTTATGCCAAGCCCTTTGCGTTTATCGGTAAATACCTCATTCCACTACAGACGAGAATCCTGCCACACTAATTCTGGGAGAGCCATGAGAACCAAATTGCCACAGTGGTCCCCTGAGCAAACCTTACATGATGATTTGATTTGTGCTACTGACGCTGCTCAGAAGCATCAGATGAAAACATATGCAGATCGAAGTCATCAAACTCGAGAGGTCATGTTCGATGAAGGTGATCTGGTTCTCGTCTAACAAAAACAAAAGTGAAAGACAGATCCTCCCTTTTATATTGAACCTCTAAAAGTTGTGACACGAAAGGGACATATAGGGGTCAACTGGCTGGCGGTGCTTCTGGGGCTATTCTGACCGCGGCGGTAAAGCCGCGGTCAGAAAAGGGAAGCCGGCGGTTTCCCGCCGGCTTCCCGCTGCCCCTGTGAATCCTCCACGGCGGCGCTGCAAGCAGCGCCGCCATGGGGATTCCGACCCCCTTCCCGCCAGCCTGGTTCTGGCGGTTTTCACCGCCAGAACCAGGCTGGCGGGAACGTGTGTCGTGGGGCCCTCTAACAGGTCCCCACATTAATTTTCAGTGTCTGCTTGGCAGACACTGAAAATCGCGACGGGTGCAACTGCACCCGTCGCACACCAGCAACTCCGCCGGCTCCATTCGGAGCCGGCTTCCTCGTTGCTGGTGCTTTCCCGCTGGGCGGGCGGGCGGCCTTTTGGCGGTCGCCCGCCAGCCCAGCGGGAAAGTCAGAATGACCGCCGCGGTCTTTTGACCGCGGTACGGTCTTCTGGCGGTTCCCGCCAGGCGGGCGGCGACCGCCGCCCGCCAAAGTAGGAATGACCGCCATAGTGCCGGCGCATCATCCTTGCAAATCAATCACAAGGAGCTCACCCCACTCTAGACATCTGTCTTGTCAGTCATCAGTTGCTACTGATTCAGAGAAAACTGCACCACCTGAAGACCCTGATCCAACATTAGACCTCGTACCCTTGGGGTGCACCCCAGGTACAGCTCAACTACCTCCTACCACATAGTGTGGCTGAACTGACTAGCAGCCAGGCTGTTGATCAAAGAAATGTGATGCTGCTATTTGTTCATATCTTGTTTGTGTCTTGTTGTTTAATAACGGGGAGCTACAGAGCCAGATTTACAAAGAACTGGCACAGCTCGGCGCAGCACCAAAATTGACAGCGCATCAGTTCTGAAACGCAGGGATGCGCCATAGTTACAAAAATGTGGTGCACCCCTGTGTTTCCCCTAGTGCTGGTGCTAAATTTAGCTGCCAACACAAGCATCCTTGCACCAAAGTGCAAGAATGTCTGCGTTAAAGGGAATGATTGTTTATGTGCAGGAAAGTGTCCCTTCCTGCACATAAACAATCTACAATGGCGATTTGGCAGCATCAATAGAAGTAGCAAATTGTCATTATTGAATGACTCTTTATGTGCAGGAAGGGCCACCTTCCTGCACATAAACCATTATTCATGACGTTTTGCTCTTTCTATGTGTGCTGCAGATTGCAGCACACATGGAAAAAGAGAAAACAAGGAGAAATAAAAGTATTTCCCCTCATTGCGCCATGCGAACGCCACCCCTGTGGTGGTGGTAGTTTTTGGCACTGCCACAGATTTAAAGATTCTTCTAAATCTGGGGCAGCATCAAAACCAATGGGTGCTGCAGTGAGACACCCACAGCAACACCCACTGCATGCCCCTCTGCCGCAGAAAACTGCATTGGAGGGGCCCATATTTACAAGGCGGAATTAAGTCACAAAAAGTGGCTTAGCGCCACCTTGTAAATACGGCGCACTGCACAGTGCCACCAGAGCATCCAGGAAAAATAATGCTAGGGGCTTGTTAATATGCCGCTTAGGCCCTGATTTATACTTTTTTTGCACTGCATTACTGTCATTTTTTTACGGAAAAACAGTGCAAACTTAAAAAATACAATTGTATTTTGTAAGTTTGCACCGCTTTTGCATCAATAAATGACGGTAATGTGGCACAAAAAAAGTATAAAACAGGGCCTTAGTGTCCTACAGCTTCACACAATACGGTCCTGTGACTAGAGGTGGACTTATGAAGAAAAAATTAAATAATCGATCTGGGAGGTGTCATGTTGTGGTCCTAATGGTTATTGAGAAATTGAGAGTTATTTACATGCTGTACGCTGAAGAGTAAAGATATTAACTACGAGAGGACGTGACAATATGCGCCCTAACAATTCCAATGTGCAGTAACTCTTGTCAACAGTTAAATGTTATTAGATGGTATTTGTATTAAGGCTCAGTAGCATAACAAAGGCCTCTGCAGCCCCGCAGTGCGGGGGCCCCGAGCTCCAGGGGGCCCCCTCAGCACAGCACCTGGACTGAGTGAGTCTGGAGAGGGCCCCCCTCCTTGGTCTGAGCAGGGGGGCCCCATCCAATTTCGTTACGCCACTGTTGAGGCAAGAATTATATATTTGAGGGGTGCCATACCTCTTTTGATCATTAGAATCAATTTTAAACCTGAAATGGCACCAATAAAATACCAATTACGAAGTGCTGGACGCCAACCCTAACTTCTTATTCTCAGCTCCCGCTGTCATTGACCTTGAGCAATAGTTATTTTTCACCTCAAAAAGTGAAGGATTCTCATCTTGTTCTCCATACTGCATATAGTTTTAGTCACACAATCATAAAATAAGAAAGACAAGTCACCGCAACTATGTGTCTGTTTCACTGGGCCAAAGATAGTTAGAGATGGGCACAGCTGTATTCTTCCAGAACTTGCCTTGTAAATTCATCCACCTTCAGGCGAAGTATTCAATATACCCACAAGTTACCAACGTGTGACGGAGAAAGACATGCTCTACCTCCCATCCTGGAATCTTTGGACAGAGAATTCGGGACATCCTTGGTAGGGATATCAGTGACTCAGAGCAAATAAGCAGTGGTTCTTTAGCATGAGGTCAATAGCATTATATTATGCATACATGGCATACAGCAAAGCAGAGTAGATTTGTTACACTCTTATAGTTATATTCTGTGATTTAAAAGTTCTTCAAATCATACACCTCTGCCTACCCAGTCAAATTCCTGATATCTTTTCTCAAAATCTTTTAAGTACACCAGCTTCCGTCAAGAAAGCTCACAATCCCTAAATCTTTAAATTCTGTTCCGCTTACCATCTTGTAGGGGTAAGGATCACTTACTAAGTCTATTTATTTTTATGTTATTAACTTATATAGCACTGAAAATGGACTGAAATATATCCAGAAACAAAAACAAAAAAAAAGGCAAACAAATACAGAGAAGTGCAATTTTCTAAGTTCAGAAATATGATCACATTTCTTCAGACCAGAAATAGGCATGAAAGCCACATTCTGATCTCTCCGTGACTATTGGATTAGAAACTGCTGCAAACCAGCATAGAATACATTTTCAAAGTCGAGTTTTGAGTTCTGCAGTTTTTATACGACACTCTTGCGCATGTTGTCGGGTAAGAAGTTAGGTGCCTGTGCACTTCACAGATTGTGAACCATCTCTGACTGTTCACGTTATCTTTTAGCTGAGTCACACTCATTGGTGAGATCCAAATAAATCAGAGGCCCTTAAAGTTGTAGATGTGGTGGATGGGAGCAGAGGGTTTGGGGGAAGGGGCTATCTATGTTTGGGAATACACAGAATAACCTGCGTGTTATCTGCGTTTCAATATCAAATCTCACGTTCCTAACGAAGGGCAATGTGGACATGCTTGAATCAATGCCCCAAGTTATCCCTCAGTCCACTGACACAGGAGTAGGTTGGGTGTTATTGGCAGAGGAACTTAAAATGAGTCCTTCAGTTTGGATGAACTCTGATAAAGGACTGATGTTAACATTACACAAAGGTGGGGAGAGTGACGACGCCTGCAGGCCTCTCCAAGAAATAAACAAGGTACATAAAATAATGGGTTGAGCTCAACTTGCTGAATCTTTCCATGGAAGTAAATCAAGGAACAGTATGGTCAGAAACCCCCATTACTGCCGTAGGGTGTGAGATGAGCGGACTATTGTCCCCTGTGTGGAGATTGAACAACTCCTGCTAGACATTGCTTCACACGCTAACCAAGCTCCTCTCGGCTCGACATTCATACCGGAAGCCAAGCTGATGAAAATTAAGGCGCTTCAATCACTTTATTTCTTTAATCTGGGCTGCGCAGGCCCCAGAAGCTGCCACATCCGACGAATGACCCATCACAGTCCTTTGGTGATGGGATGTTGTAGAAAGCGCCTTGAAGACCTGAGCACTGCAGCTGCTGACAGGTGCTCTGGTATAATAGCCGGATACCACCACAGAATCCAGATGCACTATCGCCCTCTGTCATAGAAATGTCTGCCAAAATACCTGTGGTGCGTAGATTGAATGTGAAAGGTTGACATTCACATTCGATCTACGAGACGGGGGTTCGGAAGGTGGCGGTTAGGAAGGAAAGGATCAGAATGAACGGAGCGGTTCCGACATTGCTCCTGTAAAGTCCCCGCATATTTTAGAAAAAAATATTACCTGTTACTGCCGGTCTCCGTCTTTACAGTGGCGACGAGGCGGGCAGGAGCGATGTCGGAGGTGAGGATCGTGCTTTTATTTTCGGCGAATTTCTGGCTGCTGGTGTTTCCATAACTTGAGGGGCGGCGCATTAAGTACTTCTTGATGTCCTGTATTGGCAAGATTCCTGTTTCGGAAAAATATCTGCAACTACGCCAGGAATTATGGGTTGGAGTGTGCCCAAATTACTCTAGAGAGTGAACAACACAGTTGAAGCAGCCATTTTGAAGTGGTTTGGAGATCTTTTCAATCTTTATTAAGGAACACGGTGATAGGCACACCTGTGTGCCTACAAATAGAAAATTGGCAGCCATCTTTAAGGAGTAGACTTCGTACCTGCAAATATTGTCTACAATTACAAGGAACTAGGCACGTTTAGTGTGCTATAAATACAATTACAAGGAATTTGGTACGTTTAATTTGGAATACGGTGATAGGCACACCTTGTGCTTATAATTACAAAAAGAACCTTTATCTATACATTTGACTTGTTGGATGTGCCGGAATTTATTGTGACTGGACTCTGTTTTAAAACAAAAAAAAAAATACAACTGCATTCAGTAATTATTGATATAGGACATTATTAATTACAGAATGTGTAGTATTCAACCTCCACCATTTTTTTTGAATGAACCAGGAGATCCGCCCATTCAGTGGGAATTGTGGTTGGATTTATTTGAGGCATATGTTGATGTGTTGGAAGAGGGCGAATGTTCACCTGATAGGCACCTGTCATTGCTTAAACATCGTTTGGGCGCTGTAGGGTTAAGGGAATTTAAAAATTTACCACCTGTAGATAATGTGCATGGGGTAGATGTGTATAAATGTGCTTTACAACAGTTACAGGATAGGTATGGCCGGAAAATAAATGTAGTTATGGAAAGATATACATTTTATTCCAGGGAACAGAAGGTTGATGAGTCTATTGACCAGTATATGGCAGTGTTAAGAGGCTTAGCGGTTACGTGTGCTTTTGACAATATGACATATGACCAAGTTTTAAGGGACCAATTATTAATGAAGACTAAATCTAAAAAAATACAGGAGAAACTTTGGTCTTCTGGGGAAATATCTTTAAAAACGGCTGTTGAAGTGGCGAGGAGCATTGAGATTACCGAAGATTGCATACAAACTATGAGGAGGGAAGTTAAAGATTGTGACAACGTTTGTACCGTAAGCAAAGACAGGGATTGCAAGGATAAAAAGAAAAAAATGGTTTCCTGGTCTGGTAGTGGGGATAACAAGTCTGGCATGAATAACAATACTAGAGTGTGCTTTAGATGCGGCGCCAGTTCGCATTTTGCAAATTTTAATGGTTGTCCGGCGATTGGGAAAAATTGCAGTGCATGTAAAAAAAAGGGACATTTTGCACGCGTCTGCAGAAGTTTCGAGAAAAAAGTGAGTTGTGTTGTGGAGAATGTGGATGATGATGAGGTTGAGGGAGGAATTCAGAATTTGGTACTAAGTATTCAAGAGCGTAACATTAAGGGAAAAGAGCTTCAATTTCCGAAGTGTTATATAAATATTGACGGTGCACGACTGGAAGTTATGGTGGACTCGTGTGCGTGGTACACTATAATAGGCAAGTCTCTATTTAATCAGTTGTGGCCTGGAAGGAGTTTACAAAAAACAAAAAACAGTCCTTGCAGTTATTCTGGTCATAAAATTGCTATTGTAGGAAAAATACAGGCAGAAATCGAATATGCTGGAAAGAAGTGTTCAGGTGAAGTTCTTGTGGCAGAAGGAGGGGCAACTATTCTGGGTTGGCCACATATATGTCAATTGGGGTTGAGGGTGGACCCTAATGCTACTCCGCCAGTGTACATTGTGAGTATGGATACGTCACAGGATTATTTGTATCATGATATAAAGGGACTATTTCCCACCGTGTTTAGTGGTTGTTTGGGAAGTATGAAAAATTTTAGACATACAATTGTATTAAAGGAGAATGCTGTTCCCATAAGGCAGAAGTTGAGGAATTTTCCCTTGAATTATAGAGAAAAATTGAAGGAGATGTTAAAGGATTTGTGTGATAATGATATTATTGAACCCATTGAGTGCTCCGATTGGGTTTCTCCGATTGTAATTTCGGTAAAATCCAGTGGGGACCTCAGGTTATGTGTTGACCTGCGGGCACTCAATGATGCAATTTGGATAGATACATTTCCTTTACCAAATTTGCAGGAATTGATGTCGTCTATTGGAGATGCTACTGTATTTTCAACCATCGACTTGGCAAGTGCGTATCACCAGATACATTTAAGTCCTGAGTCTAAACATTGTACAGCTTTTATTACACCGGAGGGGATGTTCCAGTACAAAAGGATGCCGTTTGGATTGGCTAGTGCGTCTGCAGTTTTTCAGAGGGAATTGTCCAAAATACTTTCGAATGTTAAGGGGGCAAAGGTATTCCAGGATGACATTTTAGTATATGGTCGCGACAGAAGTGAGCATGACCGGAACTTAAAAATAGTATTGCAAGCACTGAGTGACTATGGATTAACTGCTAAGGATCAAAAGTGCAAATTTGGAGAGAGCCACGTGGAATATTTAGGTCATATTATTTCTAAGGATGGTATTCGACCTAAGGTTAGTCACATCAAAGCTATTAGTGAGGCTCCAGAACCAAGGTGCAAGGAACAATTGTTATCATTTTTAGGCCTAGCAGAGTTTTATTCTCGCTTTGTGGAAAACTTTGCATCCAAGGTGGAGAACCTCCGTGCCTTGCTGAGGAAAAATGCGACGTTCTGCTGGACAGAGATACATTCCAAGGAGTTTTCGACTATAAAGAAAGAAATTGTCAATGCCTCTTGTCTCAAATCGTTTGATGAAACTGCTGAATGTATTATAGCAGTAGATGCTTCCGCATATGGTATTGGTGCGGTTTTGTCTCAGAAGAAGAAAGGAGACACATGGGTGGTTGCATATGCTTCTCGTACTCTGTCTCAAGCAGAGAGGAACTATTCTGTAATTGAGAAGGAGTTATTGGCCGCTACGTGGGCTGTGCAACGATTTAGGATGTACATATGGGGGTGCAAATTTAAAATTTGTACGGATCACAAACCTCTGATTAATATTTTGAGCGCGGAAGGGGGAAGGAACCTCACTCCTAGGTTGGCAAGGTTGGCTTCCAAATTACAAATGTATCACTTTGAGATTTTGCATCTTCCAGGGAAAAGTAATTGTGTAGCAGATGGTTTGTCTCGGTTACCACTATCGCATAGTAGTGCCGAGGAAATTGATGATGGAGAGTGTGATGTTGCGTTCACTTATAGGGATGCTATGTTTCTGAAAAATGGGAATGTGCATGACAATTTATCTGAATGCGTGTGGATGAGAGAAATGCAGAAGGATGAGGTTTTGTTGAAAGTGAAGGAGTTTATTTTGAAAGGATGGCCATCAGAACGTAGTTTACGAGGTGAGAGCAGTACATTTTGGAAGATTAAAGAGGAATTGTCTGTGTCGAATGATATTATATTAAGAGGTGATACAATTGTGCCTCCCTATGGTATGCGTGATACCATTGTTAAGTTGGGACATGAAGGTCATGGTGGCATGGCAAGTACCAGGAGGAAGATCAAAGAAGTTTTTTGGTGGCCGGGGTTAGATGGTATGGTAGATCGTTGGGTAAGAGAGTGTGGTAAGTGTGTACTGAGTGATAAGTCTGTGAAACCATTAGTGGTACCATTACAGTTGGTTGAGTTGCCTGATGGCCCGTGGCGCAAAGTTGCAATTGATTTTATGGGTCCGTTTGTTAACTTACCTGCTAAGGAAGGGTATGCGATTGTCCTAGTTGATTATTTTTCCAAATGGCCAGAGGTTCGTATGGTTGGCAATATAACTACTGATACTGTGATCCAATTCTTAAAAGATGTATTTGCGAGGGAAGGAATTCCTGAAACTATTGTTTCGGACAATGGTGTACAACTTACTTCTGTTAAGATGAGTTCCTTTTTGAAGAGCTGTGGGGTAAATCATGTGAGGGTGTCATTATACCATCCTGAAGGCAATGGTCAGGTTGAAAGGTTCAACAAGGTTATTAAGGACACTATACAATTAGCTTTAGAATCTAATTTGTCTTGGAAGGAGGCCATCCAAAATATGTTGTTATCATACAGAATTACGCCACATTCAGTCACTGGAAAAACACCTTTTGAGTTACTGAGGGGTCGGAAACCATCTTCTAAACTAATCCCTTGGTGGTTGATGAACAGAAGGCAAGGAAGTTTTGGTGGGGTAGACTTTAGCTCTGTGAGAAATCGGGTGCAAGAGTATCAAAACAAAGTTTTAAGCAAAATCAATAGTGGAAAAAATATGCCAAACTTGGCAGTTGGACAGTACGTACGTGTGAAGAATTTTGGGCTAATAAATAAAGGGAATGCGAGATGGTCACGCCCTATGAAAGTGGTGAAGGTATTGAATGGTGCAGTTCAGCTTGAGGATGGAAGAGTACGTAATTTGCGGCATGTGAGTTTGTTTAAAGCAAGTAACATTCCCCAGGAATTTGGGTGTGAAGATTTTGATGAAGAGAGTGGATATTTGTGGGGATACGAGGATGCGCGGCCAGACAGAGGTGAAGGAGGCGGTGAATTCCGTGGTCTTGAATCTAGGAATCGGGAGGATGACGTGATACCTATTCGTAAAAGTTTGAGAGAAAGGAAATTACCAAGGCATTTCAATGAATTTGTGATGGGAAGTTAACTAAATGGGAATGCTTCCAATTCAATGTAAAAAATTAATTTCCTTTAGAGGTACATGTATTATGTATTTTCTCTTATATGTATTTTCCAAATTTTAAGTATGTTATTTGTTTTGTTGTTGTTGATAAGAGGGGAAGATGTGTGGTGCGTAGATCGAATGTGAAAGGTTGACATTCACATTCGATCTAAGAGACGGGGGTTCGGAAGGTGGCGGTTAGGAAGGAAAGGATCAGAATGAACGGAGCGGTTCCGACATTGCTCCTGTAAAGTCCCCGCATATTTTAGAATAAAATATTACCTGTTACTGCCGGTCTCCGTCTTTACAATACCCTCTGCTGTGCCCCTGGCTCGGCCCCAGGACCGAGGAATTTGTGGAGGTTGAAGGGGAGGTGAGGGTTAAACTTCACCACAGGGTCAATGGTGCTGATTGGTGGAGCTCTACCATGAGCTCATCTGTTAATCTGGATACTGACATCTATAGAGCTGTAGATTCTCAGCTAGCAGACATTAACCCAATGGGATGAGTGCACAATTATTGACAAAGAAGAGAAGGGCAAGAAAACAAACAGTGGCTTAAAAGAATGCTACACAGATTGGAAAGGCACCTAGAATTCACGATGGGTCCATCACAGATCACAGAAGAGGGGACACAGCAAAGATCGAAGAACGAGACAGACACAGCTGAGATTACAGTGCTGGTTTGATTTTTAATTTTATAAAGCGCACAACTACCCAATTAAGGTCTCCCGGCGCTAATCCATAGAAGAGAGATGTCTGTGGACACAGAGGGCAGAGGAGGGGTGCACGAGGCACGCAGTTTGGGGTGGCAGGTCATGCAGAAGAGGCCAGGCTGATAGGTTAGGAACAGAAAACTTGCTGGCAGCGAGAACATTCAGGCATTAAATAGCCAAGCAGGAGTGTTTGTGAGCCGAAGCTATTTAAAGGCAAAAGTCTATTGTGAGTGGGTAGAAAAGTGTCACTTGTCACCATAGCAACCCTTGCCTGTGAGGTGTTGCTGAGTCAAAGCAATTGATGATTTTGCCCACTCACAATGACTGTGCCTTTATTAGCACTCTCTTTGTGCTGGGCTCTTATTCAGAAAGAATCCATGAATGGCGGCCAGATAATTAAGAAAACAGCTAAACACACATTTTGCCAGTGAAGAGTTGGAGCGAGGACTCTTTTGGGGATTTTTTTCAGTAACCCCTCCCCCTCATCCACCTTCAGTCTTTATTCCACCATACTTTTAAAAATCTTTGTCAAATGCTGGGAAAGCTACACCGCCTCTGGGTCAGCAACAGACACCAGCGGGAGGAGATGACCGCAGAGAAACAGCGCCAGGCGCTATTGTGTGCACTGCAGTAGGCAGAAGTAGCTCTTGGGAGCATCTTATTCCATCTTTACAGGCCCTAGTGTAAGGGACTGAGAAAAAAACACACCGACCTAGCTGAAATCGCAGGTCCTGCCAGGGTGAGCAATGACAGATGGACTGTGGACGGCAGCAACATACCTAGCAAGGGCCTGCAATCAGGGGCAGTAACTGCACACAGCACACAACCACTCCTTGGGTAGCCAGCTAGCATCACAGGCTAATAATGTGGTATCACCTCGGTGGCCACATATAGGCCCATATTTATACTTTTTGACGCAAAACTGCGCTAACGCAGTTTAGCGCCAAAAAAATTAGCGCCGGCTAACGCCATTCTGAAGCACCATGCGGGCGCCGTATTTATTGAATGGCGTTAGCCGACCGGTGCTGCCTGGTGTGCGTGAAAAAAAACCACGTACACCAGGCAGCGCCGGCGTAGGGAAAAATGGCGTTTGGGTGTCCAAAAATGGGGCAAGTCAGGCTGAGGCAAAAAAAACGTCTTAACCCGATTTGCGCCATTTTTTTTGGGCGCCCAGACGCCATTAACATGACTCCTGTCTTAGCAAAGACAGGAGTCATGCCCCCTTGCCCAATGGCCATGCCCAGGGGACTTCTGTCCCCTGGGCATGGTCATTGGGCATAGTGGCATGTAGAGGGGCACAAATCAGGCCCCCCATATGCCAAAAAAAAAAAAAAAAAAAATACTTACCACAACTTACCTTCTCTTCCCTGGGGTGGGTCCCTCCATCCTTGGGTGTCCTCCTGGGGTGGGCAAGGGTGGCAGGGGGTGTCCCTGGGGGCTTGGGAGGGCACCTCTGGGCTCATTCTGAGCCCACAGGTCCCTTAACGCCTGCCCTGACCCAGGCGCTAAAATCCGGCGCAAATGTGGGTTTTTTAGTCCCGCCCACTCCCGGGCGTCATTTTTGCCCAGGAGTATAAATCCGACGCAATAGCATCGCAGTCATTTTTTTAGACGGGAACGCCTACCTTGCATATCATTAACGCAAGGAAGGTGTTCACGCAAAAAAATGACGCTAACTCCATGAACTTTGGCGCTAGACGCGTCTAACGCCAAAGTATAAATATGGAGTTAGTTTTGCGTCGAATTTGCATCGAAAAAAATGACGCAAATTCGGCGCAAACGGAGTATAAGTATGCCCCGTATTTCTTTAGTCCTCTTATACTGGCGGTAACAAAGACCCAATGGAGTGTGGGAGCATCTTTCCAGTCTTGCAGGTGTTTTGTATACAATAAATAGCAGATTTGGGAGGTGACAATCATTAGGTTATGCTTTCTATTAAAAGGAGGCAGGGTCTGACACCTGTCCAAGACAAGAACAAAATTCAGAGTTCATTCTTCTGCCACAACTAGACACAGCATTACCAGAGCTCAAATCCTTCCACATCGAGCATCTTTGAAACAACCTAGCAGTGTGGGGTACCCTACCCTGCTCACTAGTACAAAACAAGCATTGGCAAAGCCAATAGGTCATGGCAATCTGAGAGCTATTGATGTTGTCAATGTCAATGTCTTTTAGCCATGTGGTGTGGAGTAGAGTGGCTGTACGTCGTCTGGTGTTGAAATATGTGTACTGTAAGTGTGGGGTATAGTGCAGAGTGGAATTTTGTGGAGTGTAATTGTGTTGCATGGTTTGGATTTATGTAGCGTGGCATTGTGTGGCGTGTAGTGGCATGGACGGAAGTGGAATTATTTGGTCTGTTGTTGAATTATAGTGTGTGGATTGCAATTATGTGGTGTGGAGTGGAATTATGTGATTTGGAGTGGAATTGTTTGTTGTGGAATTGTGTTACGTGGAACTGAATGGAATAGAATTGTGTGGTGTGGAACTGTGTTGCATTGAGTGGAGTTACATATACTGAAATTATGCAGCATGGTATGCAGGCAAAAGCCATGATTTATACTTTTTTTGAGCTGCATTACTGTCATTTTTTGACGCAAAAGTGACGCAAACTTACAAAATACAGGCCCATATTTATACTTTTTGACGCAAAACTGCGCTAACGCAGTTTTGCGTCAAAAAAATTAGCGCCGGCTAACGCTATTCTGAAGCGCCATGCGGGCGCCGTATTTATTGAATGACGTTAGCCGGCGTTAGCCGCCGTCGCCGTCTGGTGTGCGTTAAAAAAAAACGACGTACACCAGGCAGCGCCGGCGTAGGGGAAAATGGAGCTTGGGCGTCAAGAAATGGGGCAAGTCAGGTTGAGGCAATTTTTTCGCCTCAACCCGATTTGCGCCAGTTTTTTTCACTCCCAACCCCCATAGAAATGACTCCTGTCTTAGCAAAGACAGGAGTCATGCCCCCTTGCCCAATAGCCATGCCCAGGGGACTTCTGTCCCCTGGGCATGGTCATTGGGCATAGTGGCATGTAGGGGGGCACAAATCAGGCCCCCCTATGCCACAAAAAAAAAAAAAAAACCACTTACCTGAACTTACCTTAATGTCCCTGGGATGGGTCCCTCCAGCCCACAGGTCCCTTGACGCCTGCCTTTTGCAGGCGCTAAAAAACGGCGCAAAAGCGGCCGTACGTAATTTTTTTTGACCCGCCCACTCCCGGGCGTGATTTTTGCTCGGGAGTATAAATCCGACGCACATGCCTCGGAGTCGATTTTTTAGACTTGAACGCCTACCTTGCATCTCATTAACGCAAAGTAGGTGTCCACGCAAAAAAATGACGCGAACTCCATGGACTTTGGCGCTAGACGCGTCTAACGCCAAAGTATAAATATGGAGTTAGTTTTGCGTCGAAATTGCGTAAAAAAAAACTACGCAATTCCGGCGCAAACGGAGTATAAATATGCCCCACTATTTTTTTATGCGAAAGTGGCGCAAACTTACAAAATACAATTATATTTTGTAAGCTTGCACCACTTTTGCATCAATAAATGACGGTAATGCAGTGCAAAAAAAAGCATAAAACACAGCCAAAGTATCTGGGTAGTAATTATGTGCTATTGAGTGTAGTGGAAGTATCTGGAGTGGGATTGTGTGTCATGGATTGTAAATATGTGGAGTGGTATTGTGTGTCGTGGAGTGGCATTGAGTGGTGTGCAGTTATGTGGTTTGGTTCACCTTGTGGAACACCTAAATTTCCTAATCCAAACAGACGCCAGAACAACCATCCAGGGTACCCCTGCTTACAGACCCATGGGGCCCCATCCCGCCTTCTGTGAGGCCATCGCTGACCTCATAGCCCCCTAGACATCTATTCGACAGGCTACATATTCTTAGGAGACCTGAATTTCCATCTAGATGACCCCCCTGACCATAACACCACCAATCTCCTGGACAGCCTAAGCAAAACCGGACTCAAGCAACTAGTCACCAGCCCTACACATACCACAGGCCACACCCTAGACCAGAGGTCTTCAAACTGGGGGGTGGGCCCCCTTAGGGGGGCCTCAAGTGATCCCAGAGGGGGTGCCAGACATTGGCCAAAAGAAGCATTATACAGATAACATGCCTTTGTTTTAGGCAGAAGCATGTTATTGCATTTAAAAAAAGGTAACAGTACTTACCTTCAATGTTAAAATAGGTCTAGACATATTTAAACATTGCCATTTTTTTAAAACAATTGTGAAAAATTCTGAGGGGGGGGCCCAATGATTTTTATTTTTCAACTGGGGGGGCGCAGCATTAAAAAGTTTGGAGACCACTGCCCTAAACCCTATCTTCCCAGCCAGCAAACAAATCAAGTTCTTCCACACAGCAGAGCTCACGTGGACAGACCACCACCTGATACACTTCGCCATTACCAGCAGACCGGAGCCGTCCACCACACCTTCTCATCCCCTTCTCCGCAGATGAGCAAAAGTCACAGAAACTCAATGGACCACTGCCCTCCAGTCCAGCAAACCCACCCTATCTGGCAACCTCGAACAACATGCCGGCAATCTATCTGAATGGATCCTCAATAGTGCCAACATAATCACGCCCGCAAGGAGCTCCACCCCAGGAGATCCAGTAAGCCCGCAAGGTGGTTCACCCCTTAACTACGCACACTCAAGAGAGAATGCAAAAGGCTAGAAAGATGGTGGCGTAGTAGGAGGGACCTCATAGACGGCACCACCTGCAAAGACGTTCTGAACAAAGATCATCTCTGCCTCAAAGAAGAAAAAAAGTTTTCCCTACTCAGCTGCACTGAGGAGAGCACAAACTACCTAAAGGAACTCTTCAAGATCTTCAAAGAGTTCTTCTGCCCTGCAGCCACCAAAACCACAATCAATCCCACCCAGACCCTTCGAGACCCACTAGCCAACTACTTTGATGACAAAATCACAGACATCTACTGAAACTTTCACCCCCAACCCACCAGCATAGAACACCTACTGACTCCATCGGAGGACTCCCCCAGCCCCTTCATCGCCGACTGGTAAACCACTATCCATCCAGGAAACAGCCACCTTTATGAGTTCAACCCACTCCAGCTCACCTAACGACCCATGCCCACATCACATCTTTAACATGGACCAGAAGGAAAACAGCAGTATCCTCTCTCTCTCTCATCCTCAACACCTCGATCATGATCGCCACCATCCCCGAAGCATGGAAAATAGCAGAGATCAAGTTGCTCCTAAAAAAACCTTCCGCCAACCCCAGCAAACTCAAAAAATACTGCACCATCCCTCTGCTTCCATTCCAAGCCAAAGTCCTGGAAAAAACTATCAACAAGCATTTCTCTGAATACCTGGAAAGACACAACCTACTTGAGTCCTCCCAATGCGGTTTCCGCTCCAACCACAGCACTGAGATCGCCCTTATGACCACAACAAACAACATCAGGTCCCTCCTCGACCGTAGAGAAAAAGTGGCCTTGATCCTCCTTGACCTCTCTGCTGAATTTGACACCATCTCCCACTACACCCTTACCTCCAGACTCCACCACATCAGGATTCGAAGCAAATGGATCCACGTTTTCATCACAGGCCACGCCCAGAGGGTCTGCCTCTCAGCCCCACCCTTTTTGACATCTACCTTACGCCGTTGGCCCAGATTGTTCGTTCCCATGGACTAAACATCATCTCATATGCTGACGACACCCAATTCATACCTTTCCAAAGACCACGCCACGCCCAGAGAAAACTTCAGCATCGCCATGACACACATCCCTGAATGGATGAAATCCAATTTCTGGAAACTAAACATTGACAAGACTGAGGTGATCATCTTCGGAGGAACTCCCTCTCCCTGGGACACCTCCTGGTGGCCCTCCACGCACAGACAACCCCTGACCCCAACCGACCCTGCCTGCAATCTCGGCATCATCATCAGCAAATCCACTTTCAAACAGCAGATAAATGCAGTGGCCTCCTCCTGCTTCCACAGCCGCCGCATGCCATGGGAGATTTTCAGATGGATCCCCATTGAAACCAGATAGACGGTCACCCAAGCCATCATCACCAGCAGACCAGAGGTCACTCCTTCTCCTACCTCGCAGCCAAGACCTGGAATGACCTTCCCCCACACCTACACACCTTGCACACCCTCCTCAACTTCAGGAGAAAACTTGAGACATAGCTCTTCAAGGAGTAGCAACAGACTCACAGTGACAACCCTCAGTGCCTGGATACCCCCGGGGTAATAAGCCATGCTTTACAAATTGATTGATTAATTGATGTTGAATTATGTGGCATGATGTGAAATTCTGTGGTATGGATTGGATGTATGTGGTGTGTAGTGGAATTATGTGGTGTTGAGTGGAATTGTGTGGGGTTGAATTCTGTGGAGTGGAATTGTGTGGTGTTGAGTGCAATTGTGTGGCATGGTGTGGAGTGTTGCTATGTGGAGTGTTGCTATGTGGTGTGGAGTGGATTTATGTGGAATGTATTTATGCGGTATGGAACGGAGTGTAATTGTGTGGAGCTGAAGTATGCAGTGTGGAGTAGTATTATGTGGAGTATAATTATTTTGAGAGGTGTGGAATTGTGTAGCGTTGAATTATGCGGGGTGATATTGTATGGGTTGTGTGGAATTATGTGGCATGGTGTGGAGTGGAATTATAGCCAATGTAATCATGAGGCATGGTCAGGAGTCGAGTTTTATGGAGTGCAGTTATGTGTTTTGGAGCTGAGGTGATATATGTGGAGTGTAATTATGTGGCGTGGAATATAATTATGTAGCGTGGAGTGGAATTATGTGGAGTTCAATTGTATTGCATGGAGTGTAAGCATGTGGATTGGAATGGAACTATATTGCATGGAGTGGTATTATGTGAAGTGGAATTATGCGGCATGGAGTGGAGTGGAAATATGGGGAGTTTAATTTGTTGGATCGTAAATATGTGGCATGGAGAGAAATTATATGGAGTGGAATTGTGTGGAGTTCAATTGTGTGGCATGGAATTGTGAGATGTGAAATTAATTGTGCGTAGTGTAATTATGCGCTGTGCATTTGTATGTTCATTGCACTTGATTGTGTGGTGTTGTATTGAATTATGTGGAACTGAATTATTTGGAATGTAATTATGTGGTGTAGAGTGGGGTTGAACTATGTGTAGTGACATTGTGTGGCATGAAGTGGAATTATTTGGAGTGGACAGGGACAGGGTAGGAGAAGAAGAAACAGGGACGGTGCAGGAGGGAAGGGATTCACATGCAGACTTCACGGGGCCCAAATAAAAGCAATCAGCAATGTAAACACGTGTACCTGCCATTTAATACCTGAAAGGAAGCCAGGAGAGAGGAGAAACAGCCAAAGCTCCTGACTTTGGAGCTAGGGAGCCTGGTTCTAGTCTTGGCGCCTGCTCAACATCCTGTGATGCTGAGCAAATCACTTAATCTTCCGGTGCAAACAAAATTAAGTTATCAAACAACTTACTATTTCTTCTTCTTCCAGGCAGCATAACCTGTTTGCCTAATATCCAAGCTCACAAATAGGCATTGTGACTTTTCTGTCGCAGGAGCTTGAATGTTGCTCTTGTTATATTTTTCATCTGTTCCACAGAAAAAACTGAAGATTATACAACTAAATAGAACATGATATTCATTTATTTGCTGGGTATTTCTGAAAAAAACTTTCAAGCAGATGTCAAACGTCAATTGTTTTTCAGAGAAATGGGTCATCTTGCTTCCCTCTTTGAAGACCCCGTGGGCAGAGCTTCCCAGTGCAAAAATATATGTCAACTTTGGCACTGGGAAGCTCTGCCTGGGGTGTAATAAAACGTGAGGGGGTCACCCTGCATAGTACATGAAGGGCCTCCTTTTCTGGATTCGCTTGAGAGGCCTCATGCCAGTGTGCTGTGCTGAGGGGTCCCCCTGGAGTGCGGGTCCCCTCCGCACTAATGGAGCTGTAGGGGCCTTTGTTACTCCACTGCATGGAAGTAAGATCTGCAGTCTGGTATCTGGAATGGGAGGGGGGCAAGGAAACACAGACAATGCAGATGACAGAGCCAGCTACAAAAGATGCCCTCTGTAGCGATGATCAACAAAAAGAAAACAGTAGCGCCCAAAGGCGCGAGAAGCGTAAGGACACAAGTACTAGGGCCATGCCCCAGGAGATGATCACACACAAGAAGAGGGAAGTGGCCACTGCACAGCAGGCCAGCAGGAAGCAAGCAATTGAGAGTAGTGTGTAACCATCCAATCATTGCTTTAAATGGGCAGGTACTGTCCGGTACTGAGTACCTGCACTTCTTTAATTTGGAAGTGAGAGAACCTGCACTTCTCAACACTGCTGCAATACATTTAATGGGAGAGTACCAGCACTTCTCGAGAGCAAACAGGTACTCAGAAGAGTGAGTACCTGCACTTCGACATTTCCATTTAAAGCACTGCATCTAATGGTAAGTAATGGGCGGCCTCCAAGCCCACGCACAGTAAACAACATGTCTCGTAGAGACTGCACATGCGCTGTCTAGCTGAGACATAATGACTGCACTCGAATTATATAATCTCATTCCCGTCTAGGGCCCATCCTTCACCTTGGAAACAAGCCCAGGTGGTGCCTCTCTCAACGAAACCTGCTGCCAACCCTCTGTTTCTCTGTAATTACAGCCTTGGAGCTCTCCTTTTTGTGGTAAAGTGGTATAAAATGACATGGCTTCTCAACTCTCCAACTTCAAGAGTCTAACTAACCTTTGACCCTGCCCCAGCTGACTTTAGAGTCATGGTTGGGCAGAAATAGCTTTGTTATTGGTACATAATGAACTAAAACGCATACTGGATCAGTGAGACTGTGCGCCTTCATCCGCCCAGATCTTTTAGTCTTTTTCGCTGCGTCTCACACTAGACTGATTACAAAAATGCTTGAGAACCAGTGTCACAGGAAGAGCTTTGGACTGGATCGCCTCTTTCAAGCACAGTCATTCTTAGCCAGGTAAAATGCCAACCTTTACATTTGCACCAAAAGCCTAAATGTTAGGTTCCCCCAGAATCCTCCATTAGCCCAACTCTGTTGTATGTGTCTCCTCCAGCCATCTTGCTCCCGCCGGATGGCTTCTCTTTCCTGAATAATACTGATGATCCTTAGCTATTCCTGCTGTTGTTACTGATTCCAAGGCTACCAAATCCTCTTTCCAATACCGCGTGAGAGCAGAGGCTGGTTGGATGCAGGCTCACTATCTTAAACTAAAGTGGGATAAGCCAAGGTTTTAGCTCCGGACGGACCCTCGCTTTGTGGTCCAGTGAATGGTGCCCTGTTGAACTGGGTTCTGGCTGATCTCCATCCCCCATCACAAGATGTTTGAGAGTAACTTTCGATATTAACCTTTCTTTCGAATATCATATTTCCAAATGTCCATCTACCTGCTTTTTCTACTTAACGCTTCTTACTCCACCAGCCAGGTATCACATGCCAGGGATTCAGGCTTTCATCCCTTCTGGCTTGGATGACTGTAGTTCACATCACCTGGGACTTCCACAACTACCCCCTCCTCAGGGACATCTGGTGCAGAATTCTGCTGCGCGGCACGTGCATCTGCTACTCGGCATTCGTCGACATGTCTATCCCGTCATCTGCGTAAACTGCACTGGATTGGGGATGATAAGCATGTCTGATTTAAATCTTCATAAATTTGTCACAAATCTTTCCATCATAGGGGCCCAGGTTCATGTATGATCTTGTTCCTCGCTATGTTCCCTCCTGTTCTTTTTGATCAGCCTCTGACCATCTTCTGATGATGCCAAGGTCATAAAATCTCACCAATATGGCAGAGCTTTTTCCTACCTTGAAGCTAAAGCCTGGAATACTCTGCTTTAGGCCTACATCTTACAGGGAAGCATTTGCTACTCGGATAATGCTTAAAATCTGTAGGTTCAAGCTACCAGCATCAGGGAACCCTAACAGTAACAATTACACTCTAAAAAAACTCCCAATGAATAATAGAAATATCAAGATAATTTATCTGACAGAATAAATCTAATTTCAGGAACAGGTTCAATAATAAGGGTTTTTCATCTAACACTGAAGGGTAAGTTAAGCATTTACTGAGAAGTACGACCCTCCCCTGCCTGTTCCTCCTTCCTTTTTCCGAACTTTGCCCATGGCCGTGCATCTGATTGACCAAGTGCTTCTGTCTCTGTTCTGGCCGTTTGCTTATAGAACTGCTGTCTGCATGACTCATCCCATGTTTATGTGTATTGCCTACTGTTTATATCAGACCTACCTTTGTTATTCTTGTAAAGCGCTTTGTCGCCCTGAAGGGGCTTCTTCGCGCTGAATGAAACGCTAAATAAAAAAGGGAATAAATTAGCATTCTGGAAGTGCTTAGACTCACTGTAAGGGTTGGAGCCGAAAGCAATAAGTTCCCATACTTCTAATTAGTCCAGAGTGAAAGGTATTTAGAGACAATTAGACCTAGTGCCTTTTACCTTAAACATATTATTTTATACATCCATCTCACTCCCATTAGAGCACCTTTAAAGAAGAGGGGGCAGGTGTGATGCGGACATAATTACAGGAAGATTAGATGGGCTATGTTGCACCACGGAGGACCACTTTCAGTAGCACCAGGCTCGGCTTGGGCGCTCTGTTGAGAAGTGCATTGCTGTAATCTAAGTGTGAGACAATAAGTGATGGCACCAGGGTTTGTAGGGCTGACGGCAGAGATCTTGGCGCATATTTACAAGCCCCTTGTGCCGCCCTAGCGTCATTTATTTTACGCTAAGGCAGGGCTAAGGTGGCCTTTTCCCCATGCCAGATTTACAAAGTGGCGCAGTGCTTGCATTGTACCACTTTGCGACCCCTTGCGCCACAATATGTGTGCATCAGACATAATATATTCGGGGCGTTCTGACGCAGGGAGGCCTGAAAAAATGGTGCAGTGAAATTTACAACATTTCACTGCGCCATGCTTTCCTTCACTTTTAACGCCTGCTCAAAGCAGGCAATAAAATGATGCACCCATAATAACCTATGGGCCCCCCTGTGCTTTGCTGCATTAGTGTAAAGATTTTTGATGCTAGTACAGCAAAGGGCCACAATAACGTGAATAATGTTGATGCTATTGGGCTAACAACCGCCCTGGTGCGCTGTATGACAAATATGGTGCAACCCTGGTGTCGTTAGGTGGGGGATGCAAGAAAAGTGGCGCATCTGGACTGATGTGCCACTTTCTTGTAAATCTCCCCCTTTGTGGTCACCAATAGTCATGACAGAATGTGGGATTGCCACAATATTCACATTCTGAACCTGAGTGTGCATCAGTATTTACATTGTGGACCAGCACTTACAAGCAATATGTCAAGGCATATAAACATTCACAGAGTGCATCTGCGCAGGCAGAAGGGTCCACAGGCGCAATCTGGATGGACACCAATAGGAGCAAGACCCAATAAACGTGTGCAGTTTGTTGGGCATTGCATCAAGGCAGATTTTGCTTGAGTGTATCGCACTATCAGTGGGTGGCACATATGGAATGATCTGTGCCAAGGTGTGGTGCCCATATCCACCAATGCAGAGATGTGTGCAGACGTTGTTGCCATAGACGCTGTTGCCCATCAGCTAGTGTGGCTAAACCACTGTGAGGAAGACGACTTCCAGCACCCACGTCCCTCCCCTACATGGGCATTACAGGCTGTATTATAACAGCACTCCTGAACCCCCTTGGCAACATTTTCATACTGATGAGAGGCCGGTTTCGTGGCCTGCAGAGGCATTAACAGAGATTCTCAGCCATTTGGAGTCTCCTTTTCATTGGTTCCTTTAAAATGTAGCTTTTATGACAATCGGAACTGAGTTAGACATAGATAAATTGAATGTTCTATTCCATCACACTTATTTCAGGCAATCCTGAATACTGGGCCTGGGTGTTTCCAAAATATGTCTAAAGCATTCTCCACTGTTTCACAGAAAATGCAGAGTTCTTTCTAATTTTATAATGATTTTGATTTGCCAGTTTTAGTTTTGTAGCATAAAAATGGATTTCTCCTGCATCCTCTCTTTTGTTTGTTCTCTTTGATAGGACCTGCGAGTCATTCAAACCAATGGATTCATTTCCTTGTCAAAGCAAAGCACACAGCAGAGCTTGGCAGCCCCAGGCACCAATTGTTTATTGTCCTGTAAGAAATGCATGCAAATCACTTAGAAACCGTGCCTTTCAAGCCTCGTTTTAGGTCTGGTAGAGGACAGCTTTACCCCTTTGGTTAATATCGCGTGGATAAAACAAAATGTGGTTTGTTAATGTCCCAAGATGTAATGCAGCGTAAAGTGTTCCCAGGATGCAGGTAAGTCTGAGTAAGAAAATATTTAAAACCCACCGCAACTGTGCCAACCATCCATTGGCATTTCACCATATGGCACTGCCATGCCAAAGAAACTGACCTACCACTATTCACTGCTTCCAAGGAACACTAACTCACAACACTACACATCATAGGCTAACACACCACGGTATACTGTACAAAAGCACACAATGCAACAAGGCAGTAAGTAGTCCATTCAACTACATCTTTTCACCACGCATCCACACTGCACTGCATCATAGTGGCACTGGTGAGCCACCATACACAGGGGGACATTATCTATACATTATATCCAAGGGACATTATAGCACAAAATTGTTTTGTTTATCAGGTACACTAACCCACAACATTGCATTTCACACAAAGGGGACCTATGTCCCACACTCAAGTGCATCCTTGGAGATTTAATCCGTCACCTGCACCATTCAGAGACAAACCTGCTTCACGTCATCCCAGGAAGAAGCACTTGTCACGCTGCACCCCATCATAGACATGCTACCCACGCTGGACCACAGCAATATTGACACAACAATGCATTGCCTTTTATCCAGCACATACCACCGCATCGTAGCGACACTACCCACTACACTGTAAAGTAGAAATACCAACCCACCACACTGCATTCATGTCCAGGACCTTAGCCCATCAACCTGCACTGCATGCTATGCACTGTTAAACCACCACACTGCACTGCATCATACGGAGTCACTCCTACCACAATGTATACCACTGTAGGGACACTAGGGCCCATATTTATACTTTTTTAGCGCCGCATTTGCAATGCTTTTTGACGCAAAAACGGCGCAAACTTACAAACTACAATTGTATTTTGCAAGTTTGCGCCGTTTTTGCGTCAAAAAATGACGCAAATGCGGGGCTATAAAAGTATAAATATGGGCCTTATTCACCACACTTCACATCACGGAGACACTATCCTCTTATTGATCGTTTCCGGAATCCCCCGCCAAGCACTCACAGACCTACCTTTTCCTTTCCAAGTGACCCCCACACATTCAGCAAGCCACTCAGACATTTCACTGTGACACCATACACCCACAGGTCCAGGGTTCCAAATATATCACATGAAACAAGACACAGAACAACATGATCCTTTACACTTGCCAGAGTAACACCCAGACAAAACCGACAGCAACACAAAACACAAGCAATGCAATGGACAGACCCATGAAATTGCACAGTCAGTATTGGCACATTTACCGGGAACTGAAGTAACTCGTGCAGTAATCTTCTGACCTCACAGGAAGCCACTTGCTTGTTAGCGACTTGTCTTGTTGAACAACAGAAGGAACACCCCCCAGCACTCAAGCTTCTGCAGACTCTCGAGTCTGCTGACTGTAACCAGCACCACCAGTCACTCTTTGGATAAACCCTCACCCATCACCTCATGAGCCATTGCGGAAATCATCACCTAGCATAACAATCTCTTTCAATGCAGGAACGAATTGTTCCATCTCTCAAAAAAACCCTTCCACAGGAATTGCATTGCCAAATGCCTTTGAAGGTCATCGTATCCAATGCATCCCCGAATTTCATATCTGACACTATATTGTTTGTCAATATTATCAAATGCAATTTTATCATTGTATTTATGGAAAGCACAGCTTGAGAAATTTCAGTCACCCACCTATTGACAAATATTTGGGATTGTATTTAAATAATATCCCTTTTCCTTATGCAGCCTTTCCTCCATAAAAAGCTTTTTAACAATTGTTACCAAATCTGAACACCCCAGCTTATTTAAGGGTCCATCTGGTGACTGAAGTCACAATGTGGCTCAAAACCCAAGCAAACGTCATCACACAATGGAGCATTGTGCAATTCATTTGTGTTGATCATTATCAGCTGTTTCATTTCCTCTTCACTGTCCCGCTCCTGTAAGAATCACAAGAAATGCTTCACCCGCGTGATCATTGCCCCCTTTTTTTTCATCCATCTCACTGACACCCTGGTAAAAAGAGAAACTGCATCTGAAGTTTGTTTACCTGATACAAATTCAGTAACACGATGAAAGCTCTAGCTTGATTTCTGCCTTTTGTAGACCTTGGATTATTTTATGTTGATTTGTAGAGCGTGACTAATCCCCCTTGAGGGTATCCAGGTGCGTGAGCAGGTGAGCATTATTATTGGGGGGTGGGGTATGGTCCCCGTGGAAGTATTCAAAGAGCCAGGGCTTCAGCTTTTTTCAGAGCTTAAGAAGTGAGGAGGAAACTCTCATGTGCTGGGGGAGGTCGTTCCATGTTTAGGGTGCAATGTAGGAGAATGAAAGACCTCCTGCTCTATTTTTGTGAATGAGGAGGGTGAATGCGAATGAGAGTGAAGTAGAGCGTAGGTGTTGGGTCGGCTGGTGAAGATGTATGAGGCTGTTGAGGTATGTTGGTCCAGTGTTGTGTAGGGCTGTGTATGTGTACGTCACGAGTTTGAATGGGCTACGTTTGTGAATGGGAAGCCAGTGGAGCTCCTTGAGGTGCGGTGCAATGTGGATGCAGCGTGGGGTGTCCAGTATGAGTCCAACTGCAGCATTCTGGATGGTTTAGAGTCTTTTTCGTAGTTGCATGGAGATTCCATTGTACAGGGAGTTGCTGTAGTTATGCCCGCTTAAGATAAGGGCTTGGGTGACGGTTCGTCTGGTGTTCTGCGGCAGCCACTTTTTGCTTAGCATACATAGGATGTGGGAGTAGGAGATACCTACTGAGATGTTTTAAAGCATGGGCCATGTCGGCTCTGGCCCCGGGTCCCCACCTTTCTAGGGGCCCATCATTAAGCTTTCAGGACAGTCCTAGACAGTGGCATAATGCAAAAATGATTGGGGTCCCTGCACTATATGAAAAAGGGTTCCCTGGTCCCCAATTTGTCATAAATATTCAAAGGCTTTGCACTGAATGGTGGGCCTCCTGAAAGACTGGGGTCCCCTTAAGGTGTGAAGGCCCATGAAGAGGATTGTCAATCATCGGACCATAGTTGCTGAGACCTTCAATGAGCTGAAAATGAATAATAAATTCAGAGTTGTTCCAAGCATGGGGCCCAAATTATGTTTGACCCTGGGCTCTCAAAAATCCTTAGGATGTCGCTGGGTACCTACTGCATTGACTTGCACCATCGTGGAGAGTTTGTCATCTAGGATCATCCTTAGGTATGTTTTGTGGTCGATGGGTGCTGATGTTGGTCCTAGCTTCAATGGTCACCAGATGGCGTCACATGGGGAGGTTTTGTTTCTGAACATCAGCACTTCCTTTTTACTGGTGTCGAGCTTCAGACTGTTTGTTCTCATCCAGTCTGGTACCATGGTCATGCAGTTTGTAAATTTGTTC
Source organism: Pleurodeles waltl (assembly GCF_031143425.1). Taxonomy (NCBI): domain Eukaryota; kingdom Metazoa; phylum Chordata; class Amphibia; order Caudata; family Salamandridae; genus Pleurodeles; species Pleurodeles waltl. The sequence goes on from NC_090443.1 coordinate 961,169,604, forward strand.
TGGAGGTTGTTGTCTTGTCCGTCATGGAAAAGAGGAGTTGGGTGATGTTGTCATATGAGATGATGAAGATGCTTTGGGATCCAGTGATGTCAGCTAGTGAGGTCATGTAGTTGTTGAACAGAGTGGAAATAAAAGCATCCCTGGCAAACCAGCCCACATACTGCATGTTCCAAGCGAGCGCAGCATCTGAGTATGACCACTGCAAGGGGGTTTCAGGGAGGGGGGGTTTCATCCAAAAAAAGTTTAAAAACAATTGGTGTATTTTACAACACATTTTTCATTATTGAACTTTGTCCAGTGATTAAGTGGATGGATGCATATTGGAGACATGGCTCTATGAATAAATAGTTGAATGGTGAGGAGTGGGTGGGTGAATGAATTCAAGAGTGGATGACAATGAATAAAGATTTTTTGCAACATGGAGAGATGGTCTCAATGCACTGACCAAGGGTAGGTGCTTTAGTTTTCATTTCATTTTCCATATTAAACCATCACCCCCCTCAAACACTGCCACAAGACATCCAGCGGTCGCACCTTCTCCTACCTTGTTCTTAAAACCTGGAACGAACTGCCCTTGCACTTAAGAGTCTGCTCCTCAGTTCTTGAATTGAGCACAAAACTGAAGACCTGGCTTTTTACCTAGACTTGACCCTGGCTCAGCCAACAGACCTCCTACATCAGCACCAGAATACTCCTGCCCCGGGTGAGTTGTGAGCTATATAAATAAACATAGCTAAATAAACATAGCAGAACATACTACCTCTAGTCCTTATGAAAAATGCTTAGCCTGGGTGCATTTAACACAGTGCACTGATTTAGCACTTCAAAGAATAAACACAAAGCATTAAGCTTTATTTAAAAGGGGACAAAGAATGAGATAATCATGTAGTGGCTGAATTGCACAAAGTCTTACATCAGTCCCAGCTTCCACTTGACCTCACTGACCACAGGCAATTACTTTTTTCACAGTGCCTCCTTTTCCTTCATCATCACATGAAGGCACTTATAATACACCAGTTCAGGGTGTGTGCAAAAGCAAAGGACTATAATGTTACCTCATTTATATATATATTAACACCATAGGCCATGTATAGGTGACAAAAGGCAGCTTTGCTCTTGGTTCACTAATAACGTGGTCATCGTGGTGGGAGCATGAATGTTTCTGAGTTCATGATTAGAATCTATCACTTGTAACAATTGCCACTCAAAGCAATAGTATAATTTGTGCCTTAGAATGTGGGAACCCTTTTTGGCTTTCTATAGAACCATCTTCTCCTGGCATCAGGATACTGTGAACTAATTAGACTCCACCCATTTTGACTCCTGAGATCTGATTCTGGTAAGAGTCCAATGATTAAGTCTTGAGACCGAACAGCTAGGAGGATGGGAGCGCCCTAGTGCTGCGCTCCCCCCAAGGCTGATGGGGGCCGTTCGTTCCTTTAGTGACACTGGAGCACTAGAGCCATGATCAAGGCTGGGGCACGCTGCGGTCTCTAGTCTGTCTTTTGTTACATATGAGGACTCAAAAAAAAATAGTATAATTTGATATACTAACCTGAAATGCGTAACAAACATCTCATTATAAAGAAATGTGCTGTTTTTAATTTTAAAGAGTCTTCATCATATATTTACTGGACCCTCGGAGCAAAGCAGAAGCAGACTCCTCACCCACTCCCCACCCTCGCCCAAGCCATGAACGTCAGCTCTGTAGGTGGCGACCTTACAAGAGACAGGGCCCCCCCGAATCCAAAAACAGATTGTTTTGAAGCACGCTTTAAATTCGTTTTTTTGCATAGGTTGTTTTTAAAGTGCCAAAGTGCTGCAGGCAGGCCAGCCATTCACCACAGCAAAACCAGCCACCATGAGCAGAGAAACTGGCCCACACCCTGCGAGCCCACAGGGAAAATGCACGGTTCTTGGTATCGTCACCCTGGGCCGTATGCCTCAACCGCACTTAAGGTGGCCCATTCTGTACATGTCCATCCTACCCTGACTTTTCTGTCACTCCTCCATTCTGTCAACTGATACACCTGCAGTTCTGACGCCCATGTGGTACATGTTCCGTGTCTTACCGAAGCATGAGTACATTATTTTACTATGCAAAAGCAAATAACTAGCAATAGACACTTGCGTGTGGCTCATTTGTACAGGTCCTCTTCTATCTTCCCACATGTGTGGTTTTGCTTTGTCCTGATGGAAGGAATGCCATAAATATGCCAAACCCTCACACCATCTTAGAAGAGGAACAGAGAACTTGAAAGAGCAGGCAGAACTTTGGAATCATGTTGTTGTGTTGGATAAATAAACCTAATGCCAAATCAATACACTTTCTAATGTGCACAGAATTTACATCGCTTTTATAATAATTCTCTTTTTAGACAGCTCCCTTTGTTGTGTGGATGGGAGTGGGACGTCATACAGGTTCATATTGACATTGCCAAATGCTTGATTCACTTGCAAAACCAGTTTGCAAGTGGTGCTTCACTTATGGGTGTTTCTACTACTGCTCTCTGAAAAGCCTGCTCTGTCCCTCCCACATGGACTCTTGACAATTGGCTGCAGTTGTACAGGTGCTCATGTCTTCTTTAATACTCAATTCAGGGAGAAATCTTATTTATTTTCGTAATGGCTTTTGCAAAAATATTTTAGCCCTGCTCCTGGTGCAGCACTGGGGGACCATGGGGAATGTATTGTGAATACTTGAAGATGCATTTAGTTGACGAATTGATTCTAGCTAAGATGTAAGAGCATGTGGTATTAGTAATAGTTGAATTACACAAAGTTGAGTGTTAAGGAGTGAGCCTGTGTCGATGTTTTCAAATTAAGAAAGAGAGGAAACAGTTTGCATTTTTCTGCACTTTTGTGCGCTAAAATGCTTCTCTACATATTTTGTTGACATACGATTTAATCAATGAATTATGTTATACATGAGAAGTTGTGCTGTTCTTATTATTCATTCTGAATTTACTAAATGATAAATGATGACTATACTGAAGACTCACATTATGTACATTTACTTCCTCTTTTGTCATTCCAGAATAATGTTAAACCATGATGAAATTCCCATTGTTTGCAAACCCTGTTTATCTTGTTCTTTGTCTTTATGAAGATGGCTAGATTGATTTTGATCGACCGAACATGCATTGCCACTTTTTAGTTAGTGATAAAGGTCGTGATCTCAGTGTAGTCAAATCCTTTGGAGATGAGTTGATCACTGTGTATGATCTATTTGGCACCAGAGACCATTTTTAAGTTTTACCTGAGACAGCACATGACCTGTTGTTTGTGAAATGTTGTGTAAACTAAAAACTTAAAAGGGGGCTTAGAGACCACCCGTTACTTACCATTGGTTGGTTTCATCATCACTTTTGTTTACTTGCTTCTTATTGTCAGTGCCTCCTAATTCCTCCTGGACTTTGAATGTTTGTCCCTGCTGTGGAGCATGGACCAACTACATCTTCCTACCTGTGGCCAGTGTCATTCTACTTGTCACGCGCTACTGCATTTAAAAGAAACTTTTGTTGTTGTACTCTTCAAGAGTGCATGTGTTAGTACTCCGACCCCCTTACTGTGCTGTCTGTAAATGTAAAAAAATAATGTAAATTAGCACTTGTATAGCGCACTACTCACCCGTTAGGGTCTCAAGGCGCTGTACTCATACCGCTATGGAACCCCTCCTGGCTTTTCCCTGTGAGGCGCCCACTCCTGAGCACCCCCAGGGTGAAGCCAGGCATCCAAGCGCTGTTGGGGCCGTTGTGGAGATTAAGCAAGCTATTGCCCAGAGTTGCAGAGTGGGACCCATGAATTAGATTAGGCACTGAGGCAAGAATGATCTGGTCAAGGGGAATTGAGCCCAAGACCTGCTGAAGCGGGACTTGAACCCTGGTCTTGAGCCAGATCTCTGCTTCAGGGTCTGCCGCTCTAACCATTGAGCCACACTTCTCCCTGGTTTGGCTTGCTCCCTCTCGTTTCCCTCCTACCCTCCTCCAGCTTTTGCTTGCTCCCTACTGCATCCTACCCTCCATCTTTGGTCTTGCCACAACTTCCCTCCCCTGCTCGTTCCTCGTTTTCCATGCTCCTCCCATTCTCCTCCCACTGTCTATTGCCTTGCTGATCCCAAGCCCTACCTTACCCTGCCCCCTCCAAATGTCCCGCCCACAGCAAAAAATGAATAACAAATCATAGGAGCTCTCGCATACAAAAGAGCTATTTGGCTTGCCCCATGTTTTTTTAAGACATGTTGAACAGCAGTGCGGCCTGCTGTGCAACATGATTGAAAATAAAAAAAGGGGAGTTACTTATGAAAACTATATATAGACATTTATAAATCCTATGGCTCTTTTATTTTGAATTCTTTGTAATTTTTGATGCTAGATGATAAGTGAAAACCATATTTTCAAGAATTATGGGTTTATTACTGATTTAAATTGTATTTTAAGATGATTTATACATTATTTTGCTATTTTGTTTTTCATTGTTTTTGTAATTTTGATAATAGATAATAAATAAAAATATATTTGTAAGAATTAAAGTTCCTAATTGTTGATGACACAGTCTTGGAAACAAACAATACATGTTTGATGCAATATTTTTTTAACAACCCACACATTAATAAATATACTGTGTCCACGTGAGATTAAGGTAAGCGGGGTTTACTAGCCATGTAGTTTAGTTTTATATATTATCTCCTCCAATCTACCTGTAATTGGTATCCCATTAGTGTTGGTATTCATTCGCTCGTTCATCCATACATCAAGGCACTCTGTGCTTTCAAAGATGGACTCGGTGACTGAGTCATCCCTACACTCACTAGATCGATTTATTCAACCATTAATTTACTCTCACCTTCTCCTGATCACACCAAAACAAACTTGCCAAACAGTGAAGCACATTTCCTTATAAAAAGACAAGCCTATTAACATTGCCAAAGCGTGTTTAAGAGCTGAGTCAATATAACTCCCCTAAAGTTGGCAGGAAACGCCTTTGGGTAAGACACGGTTGTCGGTGATATGAACAAGCGTGATAATTGTGTGAACGACCGGTTTAAGATATTTCAGCAGGCACAGGCCTAGAGGGGAGCCTGATGTAAACTGAAGATCAATATGTTGCTGAGGCCTGATCAATCTACATTAAATCTACGCTGCTGTGGGGCCTTTAGCACATCCGTGGGCTGTCAATCACCTGCCGGGCAGACGGGAGGTCAGGATGCTGCAAGTCTGTCAGGCCTGTTTTGTGACTGTGCCAATATACAATGAACACCTGTGGGAACAAGGGAATCTGGGGGGCCACAGATGCACCCCAAGACGAAGAAGCCTGCGGTCCACATCTGATTGTTTACTCATTTCAGTTGCTTGAGATATTGTACGCCACTGTGGCCACAGATGGCAGCTACCATGCCACAGCACGCATGGGTGGCACCATTCTAAGGGGTGCACGAGGCGTCCGTTCCTGGGCGCCTGCAGTAGAGTAGCTTCTAACACAGAGAGGCATTATCAAAAGCCATTCCTTAAGTTGTAAAAAAACAAATGGCGGTGATACCACTTCAAATCTCTTTCTTTAACCTCACAGTGCAGCAATAAAAAACAAAATTAGTCCTGGAATAAATATTCAAATGAGTCGCCCGCTGCAGATTGCAGCTAACAAGAATGTGGCTGGCACCCCGCCCATATGTGAAAGCAGCACTGCAGCCCTGCATCCCACCGGGAAAAGGCCAGTCCGGCCTTCGATCTCTTCACCTCACTCACACTTGATGGTTCTTTTTCCATCCCTGCTTTTGCCCTTTGTCACTGTTTTCATCTTCCTACCTTTCTCTGTGGGTCAAAGATTGATGCTGAAAAATAAGGTCAGGTCCCCACAGAGGAATGCCAGCACCCAAAATCTGCAACCACCGGCACAAATTAAGCACTGGCAAAATACTCTATAAGCTATCCCGTTCAGTTTGGATGATTGTTAGTCCTAAACCCAGTGGGTCAGCCTGTGATGGGGTGTCATCTTGAAGACTTTTGTACCCACAGCGCCCCTAAGCAGAGGACTGGGTGGCCATGTAAGCGGGATGCTGTGTGACATGGAGGTGTCTGTGGTGGGTCTTGCAGCTATTTGTGGTGTGGTGTCAGTGTCCCCTGCTCCATAGGGGGTGACGACGCAAGAAGAGCTGTGAGACATTCACACGAATGCGTGACTTCCGCGAAAATGGACGGGTTGGCAGTCCCGGTGTGCTGGACACGTGATATGGTCAGGTCCTGATATTCGAGCGACTGGTAAGTGAGGAATGACAGCAGAGGTCAGGGGGTGTCTGGTGTCAGAGTGGCGAGGAAGCTGGACCTCACAGCAGGAGCAGAGAAGCAAGAGCATCCCCAAAATGTGCTGAGCGAGCACCTGTATGGCACACTGATGTGGGCGCTGACATCCCCACTCCGGTGGCGATCGGCCCGCAGTGTGGGGCATGGCTCCAGCTGTGCTTTCTGTGGGGGTCATGGCCGCATATTATGAAGCCCTCAGTAGACCGAGGGTGCTCCAATTTAAAGACTTGCGTTACATTCCATTACAAATGCGCGCTAAGGGGTATATTTACTAAGATTTTACGCCATGTTTGCATCAGAAAAGTGAGGCAAATTGGTGCAAAATCTTTTTTTTACCTTGCTAGCCACTCATTTACAAGAGGCCTCCGCCACCGGAGTGGCACTTTTTATGACGCTCCGGTGGCGCAGGCCTGTCAGTCATATCTATGAGACGACGCAAAGCACCCCCTGCGTGGCTTTGCACGGCCACATAGATATGGAGAAAGGCAAAGCAGCGCAAGGCGCTATGTTGCCTTACTCTACGTCTAGGAGGCATTCCATGGACGTTGCAGTGAGTTTTCCCACACAACATCCATGGTTTTTGACACATTCCCAGACTTACTGGGATCTGTAAACCTGGGAATGCATCAAAACTGTGTGCCTTCCCAGGGGAGGCGTAAAGAGGAGAAATAACTTTGCTGCCCACATAAAAAGGGGAAAACACCTCTATTGATTGTTTTTGTGCAGCAAGGTGTGCCTCCCCGCACGAAAACAATTGTGACAACAGAGATACCTTTGCACCATGGTACAAGGGTGCCTGTGTTGGCCTTAGGCACCTATTTGTGCACTGACGCAGGCAGAAGGGACAAGAATGAGCCATACTTCATCTATACAGCACATTCCTGCCCTTCCGTTTTGACGCATGGCAGAACAACAAAGTGACTTGCTGCGCTGCCCTGTGTCAAAAACTTGTAAATGAGGCCCCACTTTCCAAAGTAATGAAAGTACTCTAAAAGTAACACAAGAGGACATCACCTGGGTGGTATATGGGCGTTCCCAAGCAACCACCCATGCCTGTTGATGCAAATCCCTATCTACAAACAATAGTAGACAGGGTTTGACGCCAAAACTTAACGCCATGTGAAAGCAGGCATTAAAAGGAGACATGTTTTAATTTCTCCTTCCTTTTCTGACTTTGCATGCATGCTGCACTATGCAGCACACAAAGGGGCTTATATACCAGCCCCGTGCGCCGCCCCAGTGGAAGGGTGCCTGCAGTGGCGCATGGCAGCCACTTGTGCGTGAGTGCTGTGGAAGAGGACAGGAATGCGCCGTATCTTGTAGAAACAGTGCATTCGTGCCCTTTTCTTTTGATGCAGGGCAGTGCAGCAAGAAGGTTTCCAGTGCTGCACTGCACCAAATATTGTAAATATGTCCCATACATTGCAGGAGAAGTTTTAAAGTGTGTCTAAGCATAGCATTTTGTACTGGAAGGATGCTCTTCCATTACAAAACTAGACTCATGCACACACCCTTGCACTATTGTGCATAGATGAGTGTGTGGCACAGAGCAGCTAAAATCAGCACCAGCTCTATGAAGAGGGGAAGAGACAGAGACATATTTCTGTAAAATGGCACTCTCTTTGTCACACCGCACAGCACAGCACTTTTCGCTGCTGAACTGCACTGCGTGACTATTTAGTAAATCTAGGCCTAGCTGTTGCTCTGTCTTCTAAAAGGCGAGTGGATACACCAACAGGTTTCATCAGAGCACTCTTTAATAGTCTGAGGCTATGGGACCTGGATGCGACAGTCCACCCTTATAATTGTTTATAATGTTATATTTAAATATTGTTTATACAACCCAGGCATGTAACATCCACTAGTTAACCAGTGTGAAGGGCTGGCAGCCGCTGCACTGACGCAGGGATGTCATGCCTTTATAAAGAAGCATGCGTTCTTTCTAAACAGCGTAATCATATGTAATGTCTGACATTTTGCATTCCAGTTATTAGGCAAAATGACCATTATTACACCATTATGTCACATGGGGGTAATTGGAATTTCATTCTGGTAAACATTCTGTCACGGAAGAAAAGGAATAATGCAAAGGAATGGGAAGTTAACAGCTTTCGATTTTGCACTATTATTTTGGCGCAATATACATGCTCCCATCCAAAAGGATGCCAAGTTTTTTTTTGAACTAATAAAAATAGCGCAAAATGCCAGGCTGGCATTTCGCCTAATAACGTGTAATTTGTGGGCCTTTAACGTAATTCCCTTTGCAGAAATAACACCCAGATCTGGTTCTATCCCACGCCTTTCTTTGGTAACCGATGTCACAAAACACCACCCTAATCAATACTCACACTTGCCGGGTAAGCCACACTGTAACTCAACATTCGCCAAAACCTTCACTCCCTATGTTGTATCCTGCGACGAGTCTGCGAGAGAGGAATTAATCGCTATGTAAATGGAAATTCGATACTGTTAGACTTGGCATCCTTGGCGTGGTCTCCCCTAACTTTTTGCCTTTGCTTCCCAGGTTGTTGATGTGGCTGGACTCTGTTTTTGCTGTTTTTTTATACTCTGGGCACTTTACCACTGCTAACCAGTGCTTAAGTGCAAGTGCTCCTATATAAAATGTAAGTGTAATTGACCTATCCATGATTGGCATGTTTGATTTACTAGTAAGTCCCTAGTAAAGTGCACTAGAGGTGCCTAGGGCCTGAAAATCAAATGCTACTAGTTGGCCTGCAGCACTGGTTGTGCCACCCACATTAGTAGCCCTGTAAACATGGCTCAACCCTGCCACTGCAGCGTCTGTGTGTAGTCTCAAACTGCCAATTCCACTTGGCAAGTGTACCCACTTGCCAGGCCTGAACCTTCCCTTTTTATACATGTAAGGCACCCTTAAGGTAGGTCCTAGGTAGCCCCATGGGCAGGGTTCAGTGTATGTTAAAGGTGGGACATGTACTGATGTGTGTTACATGTCCTAAGAGTGAAATACTGCTAAATTCAGTCTTCACCGTTGCAAGACCTATCTCTCTCATAGGTTAACATGGGGGCTGCTTTTAAATATTAGTGAAGATTTCCTTTGGGAGCAGATAGAAACATGGAGTTTGGGGTCTCTGAACTCACAATTTTAAAATACATATTTTAGTAAAAGTGCTTTTTAGATTGTTAGTTTGAAAATGCCACTTTTAGAAAGTAGGCATTTTCTTGCTTAAACCACTCTGTGACTCTGCCTGTTTGTGGATTGCCTGTCTGGGTCAGTTTGACAGTTGGGCTGTTTGTGAATCCCCTCTAGACAGTGAGACAAAGGGAGCTGGGGTGTACCCTGCATATCCTGATGAGCTATCTGTGCTAGAGTGGAGGGAGGAGTGGTCACTCACACCTGAATGGGCTGTGCCTGCCCCATCACAATGCAGCCTCCAACCCCGTGGTATGTGTCTGGGGCCTGGCCTGGGCAAGGCAGGGTCTTGTGAACAACAGAGACTTTCCTTTGAAGTAGGCCTATTTCAAAGGCAGAATTGTATTGGCAGGTGTATTGAACCCAAAACCCCTGAATTAGATTACTTCTGGAACCAAGAGAAACCTCTGCCAAGGAGAAGAGCTGAGGAGGAGTGTTGCCCCTGCCTGTGACTGTGCTTTGTTGGGCCGTCCTGCAGTTACTGCTTCTGCCTGTGAAAGGGGACAAAGACTGGACTTTGTGGTATATTTGTGCTTGTGAAGAATCTCCAAGGGCTTGAACTGAGCTTGCCTCCTGTCTTGAAGTCTCAGGGCCATCAAAAACGTCCTCTGCTGACATCTAGACTCTCTGCTGAGACTTCTTCCCTGCCAAGTGGTGTCCTATCCAGTCCCTCAGCCCTTGAAAGGTGAAGTTGGCAGACAAGAGCTGAAAATCTGCACACAGAACGCAGTGCAGGGAAATTTTCAACGCACCATCTGCAATGCGGGTGATAAACAACGCGCCGCCGGCCTTGCGGCTATAAGCGTTGCTTCACCTGCATCGCGGCTTGGAGATCAATGCATTGCGGCTGGAGAAATGACGTGCAGCACCCGCTTGCGGCTGCTGATAATGACGCAAACCCTACGCAGTTCGGTTTTCTAAAACCGTTCAACAGGATATTTTACGCATCGTCCCTGGACCTCAAAGAAACCCGACTCTGCACGGATCTGAGATGCTCCATCCGGAAATCGACGCATCACTCTCTTGCGATGGAGAAAAACGATGCATCGTCGACCTAACCGGAGAAGAAACTATGCACGGCCACCCTTGCGAGGAAGAAATTGATGCATCTCTGACTTTTCCAGTGCACGCTCGCCCGTGTAGCTTTATTTTTTACGCTAACTAGGCACTCTGTGCAAAATCAACATTTCCATTGTTTTCTATGGAGTAAGACTCTTATTCTTTTGAAAATTCATATTTTAACTTGTGTATGTTGGATTTTCGTTGTTTTGGTTTTGTTTGAATTAGAAAAATATTGCCTATTTTTCTAGACTGGTGTGCTGTCTATTTTGTAGTGTTTTCACTGTATTACTGTGTGTGTTGGTATAAATACTTTACACATCTTCTGAGATAAGCCTGACTGCTTGTGCCAAGCTACCAAGGGGGTAAGCAGGGGTTAACTAAGTGTGTTTCTTCATTGCCCTGACTAGAGTGAGGGTCCTTGCTTGGACAGGGGGCAACCTGACTGCCAACCAAAGACCCCATTTCTAACAGATACAATGCAAAAGGAGAACCTGGAAACTTTGCTAATTACTTGAAGATCAGAAATCATGAACTTCACACATCTTCGCAGGCAAAAAAATGCACACACATTGACTTTTGTTCAGGCACCAAGATGATTTTTGAGGAGACGGCACAAGCAGTAGCGCAAGGTTACTGCTACCAAAATCTGTGTCAGCAGAAGTATGGGTCTCAGATCATTTTGCAAGAGAATCTCCATCAGAGAATTCAGCATTCAGGCCAGTTTGAAAACTTGCTTGAATCACAGAACTGAAACCGGGAATGGGGAAAGTGGCTAAATTGTGCTCTGACATATTACTTTAATTGGTCCACATTTTTTTCTAATCACAATTAATGTGTGAGTTAGATTTGATGCACAAAAGGTGATGGGAGAAAATCACTCAAGATTCTGCCCCAGTAAGAAAAGTCCCGCCGAACTATCAAGCCAGGTCCTCTCAGAACACAAGCAACCCAAGACAGGTTTTGGCTTAGTTGGGCTTCTTCAGTTGGATGCAGTTTTAGTCCAGTGACACAGTGAGCACTGGGCCATTGTCTGGACATACCTGTGGCCACTTAGGGGCTGATTTAGGAAAAGTGGCGCTGCATCAAGTACAGTGCCACTTTTCTTGCGCCCCTTAGCACCCCCCAATGCTACCATGTATGCGCCATATTTAAGATACAGCGCACCATGGTGGTAGTTAGAGAACTAGCATCACAATTTTTGACGCTAGTTCAGAGCTTTGCAGGATTAGTGTAAAAAATGTTGACGCTAATACTGCAAAGCCCATTGTAAACAATGGTGTGCCTCCTTTTACGCCTGCTCTGAGCAAGCGTTAAAAGTGCTGAAAAAATGACACAAATAAATCTTTTTCATTTCTTTGAGGCATTTTTTCGGCCCCCCTAATGTGCACAGGCATAATGTAACACAAAGGGTTACAAAGTCGCGCAATGCATGCATTGTGCCACTTTGTAAATTTGGCACTGTGATTTTGGGCTCACTGGGCCACATTCGTGTATAACAAAATGACGCTAATGTGGTGCAAGGAGGCGCTAGGGGCTCTTAAATCTTCCCGTTAGGGTGTTACATCAAACACACAAATAGTGGACTATTGTCAATCGCTCTGCAGTGCATTCTAACCCATTGCTTTTTGTTCAATATGCTACCTCAGATAGAACTAACCATATGCAAATTAGCCTCCCATCACATTTTGTGAGTTTGATATAATATCCTAAGTGGCCTAGCATATGCCCATGTGCAATAAGATCTAATCTATACCTCAATGATAGGGCAGAAATGGCTGAAGCCAGACTGGGATTGCTTGTGTTCCCTTCTGATGGCGGCCTTGTCTGGCAGTTCAGAATGAACTGTTCCCATGAGTAGTGGAGTCTATACTGATTTGTGTAAGGCTGGTCTCTGTCTAGAGTGGCACAGTGGATCAAAAATAATGGGTTAGATTGCTATCCTGAGTGATTGACAGTGGTCAGACTATTTGCAAGCATTTCTCCCGTTACCTTGTGTGTGATGGAGATCTGATGCCAAGATCAGCTTGTGGGTACCCAGTCATCATCAGTGATTCTTGGATGCCCACATGTTAGCCACCCTTCTCCAATCCCTTCACTGGCTGATGTTAGAGAAGTCTATTCAATTTAAAACATGTATAAGGTCTTATATGGCAATGGCACACTATATCTTAGGGCATTGGTACCTCTGGGATTTCTTTTTTAATTTGAATGGTTTCTTCCATTAAAAGCCTTGTTTTTGCAGGTGGCAAAGATTAACTTAAGAGGTCTGCCGCAAGTCACTGACCAATGGAGGACTTTAATTTAATTCACCACCGTAGGTCCCGACATTCCTCATACTATGATCACGTCTTAATATCTCACAATGACAATCAGTTATGGGAAGATATTACCAAATTCCAGTGCTTAATCTGTAAAGAGTGTTGGTGCCTGAAGCTCTGCTCAGAAGCCTTTGGCTGGTGCAATTGAATGTCATCATGCCGAATACCAAGATTGCATAGTCTTGAATATATCTCATGCCTCTTTAATCCGCTACTAGATATTGCTGTACCTTTATCTCACTATTGCAGCTCCCTTCCTTCTCCTTTTATGCTTTTTGTGTCTTTCTCTTCTACTTTCTCTTCTCCCCAAAAAAACACAGTGCTGGTGGCCCTCACAGGCAACCACCAGCACAAATTAAGCACTGTGAAAGTCCACCCAGCAGATCCCTCCACCATTTCTCTCGTCAACCCGTGCCTCCTCAGGACCATAAACGTTAAACACAATGTCTCACAATGGCAAAATAGTGAAGTGACTATCATTATAAAAAATGCCATAAAGGGACCTGCAGAGCTGCTCAAAGCTGCCAGCTTACTGAAAACCATAAGCTGCACACCTCTCTCTGGCACCTGTTAAGCTCTGCATCCTATAGCACTACAATCGTACCTCAGTAGTCATCATGCACGACATGGAAACACTTCTCACATAGGCTCATATTAAACACAACACACTTCCAATCACACACCCTACATGCTGTAGTGTGCTAGCCATGTAGGCAAGTGCTGTGGTGGTAGGCGCTATATAAATGTTGGACTACAATGCAAGACAATTGACATTTTGAAGGATGCACCTCATAGTAAACTCTTTTGCAGGGTTTTGCTGTGTTACATCATTTGTTTACTTTTCGTCACTGAGGCCATCATTACGAGTTTGGCAGTCTTTTAGTAAGACCGCCATGGTGCCGGCTGCCAAAAGACCGCCAGTGATGGCGGTATCCCGAACGCTGTATTCTGAGTCACATACTGAAGACTGCCCCAAAACAGTCACAAATCCGAGACCGCCAGGCCGACCGAGGGTCCCACCACCAGTCACACCAACAACATCCTGCCCTCCATATTATGACCCACAAATAAGCACAATCGTCATTGCACGGTGGAAAACTATTGGTGTTGCGAACCGCCGCGCTCAAATCCCACCACCACCAGAACCCAACAACACTTTGGACAGTACGAACACCCCACACCAGACACACATTCCCACACTCCACACACCCACACCCATCACTATAAAACAAAGCCACACACAACTGACAATCCTTTGCAACTACAACCACAGACAGAAATCGAGGAGCCACAAACCCATCACCTACCACTTATACTCCATAGGCACATATACACTCCACACGCAGCACACAACTGCACCATCAACGCCATACACACATCACAAGTGCACACAAACACCACAACACAATAGCACACAAAACTAAGCACCCCCCATACCTCATCAAGCCCCAAACACCCCACCCTCCCCCAAACAACATCACAACCACCATGTCCCTTCAAAAGCACCCACGGTTCACAGACGAAGATTTGATGGTCATGGTAGATGAAATCGTCAGGGTAGAGCCACAACTGTTGGGAGTACAAGTCCAGCAAACATCCCTAGCCAGGAAAATGGAGTTATGGTGGAGGATAGTTGACAGGGTCAACTCAGTGGGCACCCATCCATGCACAAGGGGGGACATCAGGAAAAGGTGGAATGACCTTAGGGGGAAGATGCGTTCCATGGCCTCATGACACCAGATTGCCATCAACAAGACTGGGAGTGGTCCCCCAAATCCTCCCCCAGAGTTCAAATAGTGAGAGGAGAAGGTCTTGGACATCATGCATCCAGAGGGCCCGACTGGAATAACCGGATGACTGGACTCTGGTAAGACAACATCACTCCCCCAGCACCAGCGACTCCTCCACCCTATCATTCTCCACTTCACTCAAACTCACACTTCCGCACAGCCCCAATCATCTAATGCCCCTCTCCTGCATGCCACACCACCCCACTGCCACTATCCCCACAGAGTCCCGCCCTTGTGCACGTATAGCACTCACAATGGCAAGCACCACAATGCCCACAATGCATTACTCCCTACACATGAAAAGATTCAATACCCACTTCACAGTGGAACACCTGCATGTGAAACCATTGCACCAGCTATACCAAGTGGATGTGTCGACCACGTACTACTACATGGTAATGACAGCAATGCTCTCCACTATCAACAACCCTCAATGGAACATGGAATCAGTTTCACAATCCATCTCCCACAGACAATGTCTGCAGTGCTGCATCTGTCATTGCCATCACTGGGAAGCAGGTCAAGCCACTGTATGCACCAGACTATGAAACAAAGAAGTACACCTCCACAATGTAACAATCTCCCTCTCCATCCACAGATACCCCTGCCACTGCCACCCTGCAGAGTACGCCAGAGACAGACAGCCCTCCCCAAGATGAAGGCCCCAGTGGATGTTTGGACTATGATGACTTACCTGGCCCATCTGGGACAACTGGCCATTCCACCACCATCCCCACCCTGACCACATCTGAGTCCCCCACCCAAGTGGCAACAACAGCACAGTCAACCGCTTGTCCCCACACCTGTGTTCCAAGGACTAGTAAATCAGCAGTGTGCCCCACAGTACAGGGACCAGAGTCAACCCCTCAGACCCAAGAAGATGAAGGTCCTGGTGTATCTCAAAGTGGGCACATTGTGCCAGGGGCACAGGCACAGGGGGCTAGGGGCAGTTGGAGGACACTTATGGGCCAAGGGATGTGGCCCTAAGGGAAACGAGTGGTCAGGAGGCCATCTCCAAAGTCCTGGGAGAATACCAGCAATCCCAGGACAAGATGGGCCAGATCCTCTCAACCTTGCAGGAGAACCAGAGGCTACAGAGGGAATACCACCAGGAGGCCATGCAGCAGTTGCAGGCCCGCAATGTCACCATGGCCTCCATTGCAGGGGTGCTCAAAGAACTTACTACCATCCTGTGTGCATCCTCCACCCACCAGCAGGCCCCTTCCACTAGCCTCATACCAACTGAGTCATCCACTTCTACTGCAGCTAGTGGAATGGAGACCCTGCCAGAGGACCCACAGGCCACTAGCACCCCTCCCTCTGTAGCTGAGGAACTCCCATGGAAACTAGGTCGTCCATCCAGACATCCTGCAGGACCTGATGCCAAGACCAAAACCACTGTCAGGAATTGAGCCTCTCCTGAACATTCTCCCTTGTGTGCCACTGACACATCCTGTTGACTGCCCACTGTCATGTCTCCATTTTCCCATGACCCTTGGATACTGGACCTGTACTACCTGCAGCTGGGCCAACTGCTCTGATGATTTCAACCACCATGACCCCACTCTTCACCCATTGCACTTGTGTATCACAATAAACAGCATTGAGCACAGCTACTGCTTACCTGTCTTTATTGTGACAAGCAAGATTTACTGTTGTACAATATGTCATTACAGTTAACACATTGACCATTAAAAGTCTGGAAGATGGACAGAAGAGGGTGCAATGTGCAGGGAGTACGACAGTAAAACAGACATATTCTTAAATCTTGTGTCAACGGAGTCACCAGTCAAGCCAGGAACCAGAGTAGCACCACCCAACAGACAGGGACAACCCTCACAATAGGAGTCAATGTAGAACAACCAACACAAATGCAGTACATTGTTGAGCTCCATAGTGCAAATAGGCAAGTGGAATGTTAACACATCTTACTATGGCAGACCCACATGTTCCAGACATGCATTCCCAATGGTACATCCCTCACAACTGACGTGACTACACTAAAGGCAAGTCTCACTGTCAGTAAAAGTTATGTTCCATAAACATCCATATTTACAGTGAGAATAGATAGAACTACTGCTATGCTAGACTACAGCATAGCAAAAATAGCTCTGACATCAGAACAGTAACTTCTCTCCTGATGGCCAGCATGTTGTCCCCCAAACCCACACAGGGGGATAGCTGCACTTGCCACCTCTACTGACGGCAAAAATCAGGAGGAGCAATGTCACAAGGCAGACAGCAGTACAGTATACATAAAACACAATAAACACATACCTGTATGTCATAAGAAGTATTGTTGGATCAACTCTGTTCTAGTGTCAGCCGCATCGTCATCATCTGCCTCCTCATCACTATCTATGTCACCAATATCAGCCACTGGTCCAGCTGCCACGTCCTCAACATCCAATAATGGGATGTGACATCTCAGGGATAGATTGGGTAGCATGCAGCAGGCAACAACTATTCGGCAGACCTTTAGTGGTCTGTAGAGCAGGGCACCTCCTGAGACTTGTAGACACCGGAATCTGGCCTTCAGTAGCCCAAAGGTCCTCACAATGACATGCCTCATCCTGCCGTTGGCCTCATTGAATAGGTCTTCCCCATCTGTGGTCAGGTATCTCACTGGTGTCAGCAGCCACGGCAGGTTAAGATAGCCAAAGTCACCTGTGTGCACAAAGATTTGACACATCACAATACTGGTAGTGACAGAGGGCAGTGTGTGAAGAGAGGTGAGATAACAGATGTACACATACAATTGGAGACATACGAATGAGCCAGGCCCTCGCACTCTGTAATTGTGCCATCATTTGTGAGACACTGGTGTTCCTCAGAATGTAGGAGTCATAGACAGAACCAGGAAACTTGGCCATCACTTGGGAGATATACTGGTCAGCGAGACACACCACCTGGACATTGATGGAGTAAAGGTTTTTCCTGTTCCTGTACACTTGTTCAGTGGCCCTGAGAGGTACCAGAGCAATGTGGGTGCCACCTATGGCCCCTATCACATGAGGGATATGTGCCATATCATAGAAGTCAGCTTTAACAGTGGGCAAATCTGCAGGTTGGGGGAACCTGATGTAGCTGTCCAGATGTATGAGTAAAGCACAGAGTACATCCTTCAACACATGACTTGACATGGGCTGTGTCATCCCTGTTGCCAAGCCCACTGTGATCTGGAATCAGCCTGAGGCACGGAAGTGTAGCACAGACACACCTGCACTGTTGGAGTTGTGGCATAGGGATGACGTATGGCAGACAAGAGATCTGGCTCCAACTGGTTAGACAGTTCCATGATGGTCTGACGGTTCAGATGATAGGTCTGTATGATGTGTCTTTCTTCCAGAGTAGCAAGATTGACAGGGGCATGTCTCATTCTCACCATTGCATGGAATCTAGGAATGGGAGAGAGGAATAGCCACAAGCTGATGTCGTCAGTTCACAAGCCACAAACACAATACACGTACAAGAGTAGTGTGGACATAATGCTGAAGTACACTGAATCCATATGGCCATGTTGAGTGACCCTGTATGCCATTGTTGATGCCAGTTCCAGGCCCAGACAGACAGTTTGCCAGAACCAATACATTTGACACTTCCATGTAACAACACCCTATTTCCACATGTAATGAGTTGTATGTGAAATTTGAACATATAGATTTGGTTACCCCGTCTATGAACCAACAAGTGACTGCACATGTTGTGTCATAGTTATCTGTACATCCAACAACACTATGCATGAATATCAAATGTGTGTCATGTTGTCATGTGTGAACATAGGTCATCTGTGCACATGTCACTAAAATCATCCATGATGCAATTATCATTCACCTACAATACATAACATGTATGTAAAATGGCAGCCGGCTGTCCTGCAAGCACAGGACAGATGGAAGTGACCTTACTCCACCGGCGTTAGTCGTCATGGCGGTAGGCAGGCTCAACCGCCGTGCAACTCCTCATTGGCTAACATTGTTGCCTATGGGAGACTGGGGCTAGTGATGATCACCACCGGTGGTAACAGTCATGTATGCAGCGGAGGGGACCACCATTTTTTGTTGCATACCTCACTTGACTCCTGAAATTCGTGCAAGCAAGACCTCCACTGTGTGTGCTGCTGTGTTCTGTCTCTGGAAGCAATTATGCCATGTCCTGCAGGAGATAGGGCCCCTGCCTTCACCCAGGAGGAGCTTGAGAAGCTAATAGATGGGGCCCTACCCCTGTATGGACAGTTGTATGAGGCACCAGAGCAGCAGGTGAGTCAAATGTTCCTGTCCTGTCTGCTTGTGATGTGTGTGGGTGTGAAAGGTGTTATGACGACGCACACCAAGTGGATGCATGCAGATGGCAAAGGATTGTGTGCGTTAGTGGTGTACATGCAAGTTTGTGTGGTCATGAGATGTGTCTGAAGTGTGGAGTCCACTGCTCTTGCTGTGATGCCACTCTACATGACTTTCTCCTTCTGTCTGTGTCACTCATGCAGGTCAGCGCCCATCAGAAGAAGGATATTTGGCGTGCCATCGCCAAGCAAGTGCGGGCCATGGGGGTCCATGCTCGGTGGAGCACCCGCTGCAGAAAGCAGTGGGAGGACCTGAGATGCTGGGCCCGTAAGACAGCTGAGGCCCAGCTGGAGACGTCCTCCCAATGAGAGGGGTGCCTGTCAGACCCTGACCCCCCCCCCCTAATGGCCCTCATTTTGGCGGTGGCCTACACTGAAGTGGATGGGCGCTTGAGGGCAGCACAGCAGCCACAACGGGGTAAGTACACACTCACAACTGGCTAATGGTAGGCATTTAGGGGTTTGGGTAGCCTGCTAGTGGGAAGATGTGGTGAACTTGCACATTGCCTATGGGTATGAGCCACTCTGGCAGGATTTTACTGAATTATATCTGCCAATGCCATGCAGACAGTGACTCATGAGGGGACTTATTCCCATGTTTCAGTTTGTCAGGACACATCACACATCTTTTGAGTGAGCAGATCCTTCCATCAGCAACAGTATACCTGAGGTGTCAGGGCATTGCCATCAGTAACAGAGGAAATTGGTGAGTTCTCAATCAGCTGCCTCATACTGTAGGTGTAGATGGCTGCAGGGGCCAAGATATTACTGTACACATTTTGCAAGGATTTGTTGGCATGCTACCTTGCCATGAAGGAATCAAATGGGTCAGGAGTACAGGGTATGTCTATGTAAACAAGCATAGTAATGTGGCAAGTACTGTGCTACTGTGGATTGTAGGACCCTTCTTCAAGTCAAAGTGTAACATATGTTTCCACTGCATAGCTTCAGTTTGTCCTTTGATTTCAGCCAGATGTGCATGTCAGTTCTAAGGCAAGCCATGGCATGGCATATCAGCAGATTTTGAGGTTGTTACTCTGTGTGAATGATGGGTACGTATTGACCCATTGCACCCTTTCTTTCTCTCCAACCCTCCCTTCCTCTCCTACTCTGTTTTTGTGTGCATCAGCATCATCAGGCAAAGGAGAAGGGGCACCGGCGAGTGGGGAAGCTACAGCCAACAGGACCCAGGATACTGACACCAGCAGAGCTGAGGGAACCAGTGGGACAGAGGGCGAGGGGAGTGCCATGGGGAAGACCGGATCAACAACATCATCTACGGATTCCTTCCCTGACAGATGCTCCCTGGTGGTGGCAGACCCATCTGGGACCAGCCCAGCACCATCCTGGTTGCCACCCCCCTTACCAGCACCGCCCTCCCTGTACCTCCCCACCCAGTTGCCTGTGCCCGCTCACCCAGGAAGGTGTGTGTCCCATTCTCTGCAGGCACTTCTACCCCCCCCCCAGTCAGCCCTGCTGCCCTCAATGAGGAGGCTATTGACCTCCTGAGGTCCATCTCTGTGGGACAGTAAACCATCTTGAATGCAATCCAGGGACTGGCATCACAAATGCAACAGACAAATGCCTACCTGGAAGGCATTCACAATGCCCATACTGGCCTGCAGAGACCTTTTTAGGTTCTGGCCTCCTTGTTGATGGCAGCCAGTGTTCCTTCGTCTTCTGTCCTCCCTCCAGCTACCTGTGCCCAATCCCACACCCCGCTCCCCACACCCATCCAAAGAACACATTCAGACCACTGTTCATCTACCTCAACAGACACGATTCCCAAAGACAAATACAGGCACCACAAGTCACACCATCGCCATGCACACAGAAAACCAGACACATGCAGACTCAACAACATCCACTCCCTTCCATCCACAGACTCCCCCGCCACCTCCTCCCTCACAGACACTACACCACTCAAACCTCCTATCACCACATCAACACTCGGAGATCCAGCCACCAGTCCACTCATTCCCACCATCACCACAAAAGCAGACCCACATACATCCACCCATTACACCACATGCACACTCACCACAACTACCAACACCCCCACATGCAATACATCCAACTTACCTGCACACACCACCCCAACAGACACTCACACATCCACCCTGGCATCTCCCTGCCTCTCCTCCCCCCTCTTCCCAGTACACCTAAATGCCCACACACACCCACCCAACAGACACCCAGCACACACATAGCATCCACCCACGCACCAGCACCCAAGACACATACCCGTACACACCTCTCAAGCACTCCTTCTCCCTCCACTCATAATGTTTTTTCCATGATCGCCCTTCTGTTCCCAAAAAAGATTTTTGTATGAGTTTGCCCTATTCTCTCCCACTGACTCAGTCCCTGTTTTCCCCAAGCGCCCTGCTACCCTCCCCAGACCCAGTCCTTCAACCTCCCAGTTCTCCCATGGCCCCCCTGGTACTGCCAATGCCCCTACCACACCTAAAACTTCGACCCCCACAAAAGCTAGGGAGAGCCCTCCCAAAACCAAGGGCCCTCCCTCTAATTCAAGGGCTAAGGCCAAACCCTCCTTCAAGCCTAAACCAAAGGACCACCCTCCCGAACCCAAGCCCCCACCTTGCCCCCACCAACCCCTGAGATGTCTGCTTACCCCAATGATGCTCCTACCATGTGGAGGCCACTTTGCAATCAGGAGTTAAGTTGGGCTGAGAGACATTGCCCAGTGTGCCAGGGGCACTGAGGACTACCGGAATGGCCAGTAGGCCCATTTTGTATATAGTTTTTTATACATCTATTTATATATTTTAATATATCTGCACCACTTCACCATTGGTGTCGATGGTTACAAACTTGTCTTGGCTTTCCTTCCACATGTATGTGTTGTACATGTGTGATTTGGTGTGTGTCTTCTGTGAATGTGATGTGTTTGTGTAGCAGCATGAGTTGTGTGGGCAAGTTGTGCTGTGAACTTGTTGTGATGTGTTGTGTTGGTGTTGTGTGGCATGTGTGGTAGTGGTGTATGTGTTGTGATGCATCTGGGATGTACTTTGTGTGTTGGGTGGACGTGGCGTGTGCTCAGACACGTTATTTGGCAGTGTTATTGTTTGTATTGGTTGTGTACTGTTGTTAGGTGTTGCTGCCAGTATGTGTTTTCTTGTAGAGGTGTGCGGTGTGCCTCTCTGACAATGCTTTTGTGTGGTTACGATGGTGTCGTTGTGTGACTTGGTGGTGTTGTGTGTAGATGTGTTTTACAGTGGCGGTGGTGTGTGTGCGGTGTTTTGTGTGTGTATAGCACGTTGGCCATGGTGTGCATTGTTTGTGTGTGGGTGTGTATGTAGATGTGTTTGTGTGTTGGTACGAGTGTATGTTTGTTTGTGCGTGTGGCCGTGTTTAGCCGTGCCGGGTTTTTGTGTTGTCTATGGGTGTGTCCTAATGGCCTTCTCTCCAGTGTGTGCTAGGTGGTTTACTTACGGTTGTTGTCTTCGTAGCTGGTTCTCGAGTAGTATGGCCAGCAGGAGCAGTGGGAAGACTTCAAGTTCAGGTTCCATGGCGACTGTGGACGTGTCTGTGTTCCTGGACGTGAGTGTCTCCTTTCATGTTGTTCATTTCCGCCAGACATTTCATGGCGGTGTAACCGCCCTGGAAATCCTGGTGGTCTGCAACCCCGTAATATGGTCGGCGTAAACATGGTCTCCGCCGGCCTGAAGATGCCTGCCACCAGCCGCGGCGGTCCGTCCGCACTTGCGGTGTATTGGCTGTGTTCTTTTGAGAACACTGCCATGCTCATAATATGGCAGTCTTCTCCACGGGGCCGCTGCCAGTGAGACTGCCATAGCCACTGTGGCGGTCATTGGACCGCCAAACTCATAATGAGGGCCTGAGTTTCTAAGACTCACATTTTATCAATGTGTATGTTTCAAAGTCTTATGTTAGGACTATTCTGATCACCGGTATGTATTTCATAAATACTAAGGTGACCCATGTCTTGTGAGACACTTTCAGACAGTTTTGGAATTCAAGCCTTTCACTTTGTGTTGGGACACAGAGGAAATGTTTATTCAGTAAGAAAACAGAAACCACCGTCTCCAGGTGATGCCGCCTAGACAGAAGAGACTGACTAAAAGTGTCACCTGTCACACATGAATGGAAGACTCTGCAACCATGGTCAACTAATACTGTAATATCTGCAAACTCAGTTTGAAACTAGAAGTCAGATACTGACAGAACAGAAAATCCAGATTAAAAGGTGGCACCAGGTTCTTGGGCAAGTATGTTAAACACATAATTACACAATCAAGGCAGCACTCAAACCACCCTCAAGTACCAGTAAGATAGAAACTGAAGCTGCAAGCCCTTTCAAGACCCAACAAGGTCTTTCCTATTACTTTCATTTGCTGCGGGTTGTTTGCATTTTATACACTCCCTATGGAATTACCAATATTGGAGGCATCTGTATTTCTAGTAGGGGTTACCCATAACTGTGCTATAATCGGGATACACATGCAGGAATCACTCCATGCAGAGTCCTGCATCTTCCTTCCATTTCTGCGCAGATTTTTAGGTGGTCATTTTTGCTTTCTTCGAGAAGCTGGAGCGTCTGGGTGAAAAGCTCGGAATGTGACGTGTTCGTAAAATTTACACTTAATCATCACACTGTTTGTGGAAGAATAAATCAGCACCATTACTCCCTTTTGTGTGTAAAAGGCCGCTTTATTGGAAACAGGTGTACTCACAAATTACCCCCCTTGGCCTCGTGCCTTACAAAACTAAAACCTCACTATACATAGGGGGTCATTCCGACTTTGGCGGGCGGCTACTGCCGCCCGCCAGGCGGAAACCGCCATGCGGCCGCCAATGTGGCCGCACTCACGCGGCCCCCATTCCGACATTCCCGCTGGGCAGGCGGGCGCAAACCAAGTTTGCGCCCGCCGGCCCAGCGGGAATGAGGCCGCAACACCGGAGCCGGCTCCTAATGGAGCCGGCGGTGTTGCGGCCGTGCGACGGGTGCAGTTGCACCCGTCGCGCTTTTCACTGTCTGCTATGCAGACAGTGAAAAGCTGGCCGGGGCCCTGTTAGGGGGCCCCTGCACTGCCCATGCCAGTGGCATGGGCAGTGAAGGGGCCCCCAGGGGCCCCAGGACACCCCTTACCGTCAGCCTCTTCCTGGCGGTGCAAACCGCCAGAAACAGGCTGGCGGTAAGGGGGTCATAATCCCCAGGGCAGCGCTGCCCTGGCGGATTATCCCCGCCGGGGCATAAACGGCGGGAAACCGCCGGCACTGGCGGTGCGACCGCGGCGGTACCACCGCGGTCAGAATATGGAAAAAAGCACCGCCAGCCTGTTGGCGGTGCTTTGGTAATTTTTTCCCTGGCGGTCCGAATGACCCCCATAATCTCTTCTAACCAAACCACTCCCCCTCTCCTCTACCCTACCCTCCATCCTCCCTCCCCCCCCTTGAACTTGCCGCTCATTAGTCCAGTCCTTCTTTCTTACTGCTCCTGTTTAATCCGTCTAGTACCTTAATAGTCAGTTGCTAGCGTCTTGAGCGTGGAAGTCTCCAACCCCTAAAGCTCAATATGTTATCTTCGTTGCCCTGCTACTGTCCACTCTCCTCCAATCTGCAGTTGTCTCGTCATATTTTCTTCCCATCCGTTATCATCTGTCATGTGCCCAGTCTCTGTCTTTGCCACCAGAAAAGGAGAGGGGTGACCGCAGGGAAAGCCCCTCTTCTTTTCTGCCCACCCAAAAGACGCCAGTCCACACCTCCCTGATTATACTTATGGTTCCCTAAACAGCCCCTTCAACACCTCTTTTAATTGGAGCAGGTACAATTTCATGCCCACAAAGGACAGGTGTACACCATCGCCCCGGAAAAATTCTTTGTCCTCAAACCTTAAATTCTTATGCTCTAAATAGGTCAAACCATGTTCCGAACAATATGATCGCATTTCCTTATTAATCTTTCTCCTCACCTTTTCAATCGCTCCCGGTTTTCGCGCTCCCTGCCAAATCCGTCGAGGAACAAAAGCCATCCAAACAACATGGCAACCCTGCCACTGCCGCCGCAACACACTTAAATCTTTTTTCATCTGCCGCAAAATATCCAGCCCTGTCCGCTTAACCATGTCGTTTTCACCCAAATGCACCAGCAGCACGTCCGGGCAAAAACCCCTGCCCCGAAGTCGTTGCAATGTCTCTAACAGTTCCGTCCAACACATACCCCCTTTTCCTTCCCACCTGACCCGATATCGTCCCCTGTCCAGTCCCAAGTTGTCCCCTACTGCAGTCGACTGCGCCTGTCTCCATGCCCATTTTACAAAGGAATGTCCCACGACCCAGATGGAAATGAACTGCACCGCCGGTCCGGGAACAGAACCTGTAGCAAGAAAAAATATGTTACCACTCTGTTTTCGTGATCCCCTTGCACACATATTTCTTATATGCATTCGATTTCCATCTTCCCAGCGCTAACACATCTGACTTCCACCAACCCCGCTGACCTGCCTCTGTTGCCATGCTTATTCTAAACAAATGGGCTCCAAACTGCGACGCATTCTGCCCCATAATCCTTAAACTCACCTGCAGAACCGCTAACAACTGGTATGCTGAAATCGCCGGACCCTGCAGATGACATACTCCCCCCCCCCCTTTTTTTCTTTCTTCAAGATAGCCCGCATTCTCAGTGCCAGGCGGACAGGACAAATTGCCAACACCGGATAGGTCTTCATAAACACCTGCCTCCGCTTCCCTTGTTGATCTGTCTTTGACTGCCGCAAATGCACCCCCACGCCATGCCATGAAATGCACACGTCCTCCTACTGTATACCTTCCGACATCCTGGAGCCTAAAAGTTCTGACACGCGAAAGGCCCCAAAGAACACCCAGGACATGAGGGTCCTAAACAAAGCACACTCCACCTCATCCCTACAGACCACCAGTAGTGCCTGCATAAGCTGTCTTAACATAGCCAAGGTTATCGGCTGTCTTGCCCGCCCCGTAGCTCCTTTCTCCCGGGCCCAACCTTTGAGTATGCGCTGCCCCAGCTCCCCCGCCGACGGCGCATAACCCCAGAATAGCTTACCCATGAAGGCGATCCCCGCCAACTTCCCTGCAATCGAAACTCTGGACAAGCGTCTGTCCACCATACTCATGATGAAATTTACCACATCCTCCATACTGTCCTGCTCAAACTGCCGTCTACGCTCCCCCGTAGGTGCCAACGAGTTCACGACCAACCGCAGAATCCCACGTTGCCTACGGTCCAAAGAGCTGCCGGCATAGTAGTTCTGCTCAAGGGTTCGTCCGCAACCAACCCATGGAACCTCTCCTACTGCGAACGAGATAACGCTTCCGCAATGTCATTATTCACCCCTGGCATATGACGGGCCCTGAAGTAGATATCGCGCCGCAAACACTCCAAAACAAAAACCCGGAGCAACTGCAACACCTGCACATCTCTGGCCGACTGCCGATTGACCACCTGCACCACCGCTAAGTTGTCCACTCGAAACAGTACTTGTTTATGCATCAAACATTGGCCCCATGCATACACCGCAACTACCAGGGGAAACAGCTCCAAAAAGGCAATGTTGCGACCACCCGCGCACCAAGACTCCGGCCATTCCTCCGCACAGAATTTTCCCTGCCAATAAATGCCGAATCTAGAAGCCCCCGACGCATCCGAGAAGATCTGGATGTCCCATTCGCACAATGGCCATGCCTGAATCGGTATCCCATTAAAGGACTCTAGAAAGACACACCACATCCTCAAATCCTCCTTCACCCCCGCGCCAAGCCGCACATGATGATGGGGCATGGTGTGACCCATGAGTGACATACCGAGCCTCCTGCAAAAGGTTCGCCCGGCTCTCACTACCCAACACGCGAAATGTAGGTGTCCCAACATTACTTGGATTTTCCTGACAGTCACCTTCCTTTTCTTGATCATAGACCGCACCGTCTCAAGCATGGCCTGTTTCTTCTCAACTGGCAAGCGAGCCACCATCGACACAGTGTCCAACTCGATGCCCTAAAAGGCCAAGGCCGTACAGGGCCCCACCGTTGTTTCGGGGGCCAGGGGCACACCCAGGTCCCCCATGAGCATCTGAAAACTCCCTAGTGCTCTCTCACAGGACTCGGACTCCTTCGGCCCTGTGAGGAAAAAAATCATCCAGATAATGAGTCACCGCTGCATGGCCGGTGACCGTCACAAATACCCATTGCAAAAAGGTGCTGAAGCATTCAAATAAGGAGCAAGAAATGGAGCAACCCATGGGCAGTGCCTTGTCCACATACCAACTGCCCTGAAATTGAATACCCAACAATTCAAAAGCCAGAGGATGCACCGGCAGTAATCTAAAAGCCGGTTTGATATCAGTTTTGGCCATGAGGGCGCCCAGTCCCAACGACTCCACTATTGCCATTGCCACGTCAACGGAGGCATACGACACTTGGGGGAGTTCCTCCGTAATGAAATCGTTGACTCACCTGCCGGACTTGTCCGCCGCGCCTCCCACACAGGGGCGAACATGCTGCCACAGCGGCCGCCACCCTGCTCGCTGCCTGCCGTGGCGGTCGGGCCTGCTGACCAACATTCTCCGAACGACCCAAAAATGCCACCCAAATGCAGGGAGGAAGTGCCAAAAGACCACTGCGCAGAAAAACCTGACGCTCACCTACCACTGTGTCACCTGACAAAATGGT
Organism: Pleurodeles waltl; assembly: GCF_031143425.1. Classification (NCBI taxonomy): domain Eukaryota; kingdom Metazoa; phylum Chordata; class Amphibia; order Caudata; family Salamandridae; genus Pleurodeles; species Pleurodeles waltl. The sequence goes on from NC_090443.1 coordinate 961,197,274, forward strand.
GCCTACTTTAAAATGGCTCCCCCTTATATAATGCCACCCAGGCTACCAAAAATTGCCCAAAACGACGCCCAAAACGGCGCCAATGGGCCGAACCATCTTCCACAAACTTCCCGGGGGGAGACTGCCGAAATAGGCGCTCCCCCCCAGTACACCCTTATCAGATTCAATTATTTATTTTTATATGCATTCTGTACATAAACCAATCGTTTTTAAGCTAGTTTCCCATGAAGATTGGCAAATCCAGTAGCGCTGACTTTAATGTGAATGGCTGTGTTTATACGTGTTGACGCAATAAAGCCAGATCTATTGGCTTTGCCAATCCCTGTTTTACTCTGTCTTCGTGTCTCAATCTAAATGGCCACATAAAATGGTTGACACACGGCGGCAGGTGAGCATTTGAGTTTTTACAACTACTGGGCCTAAAATTCAACACCCTGACTACCCTACTAGAGAGAAGATACAACTGTCTGAGAATGTGGAATTGCTCATTCTGATGGTATAATTGGAAGAGACTCATAATGTTACACTTTCTTTGGATTACCAATTTGTGATTATTAACTATCACACCTGTCACACATTCTTCCATCTTGATTGAAAATGTCTTCCAGAAAAAAGGCTATTTCACTGATATTTCAAACAAATCTACAAAAACTCTAGTTATTGTTCATTTCTCTGCAAAACCCATCTTAACAGCTGTTTTATAGCTTTTCTATGGCAAAAAATATGATTTGTTTTTCGTAGAGTTCTAGAAATGTTATGAAATGAAGGGGCAGATTTATGGAAAGTGGCGCTGCACCCGGTGCAGCACCACTTTTCTTGCGCCCCTTAGCACCCTCCTACCACCTACATGTGTGCGCCGTATTTAAAATATGTTGCACCATGGAGCAGGGTAGGGGGCAATAGCATCATTTTATGTGAGGCTATTGATGTGGTCTGCAGGAGTAGCGCCAAAATGTTGGCGCTACTCCTGTACAGTACATAGGGGCCCATTCTAAATAGTGATGTGCTCCCTTATAAAGCCTGCTCTGAGCAGGCTTTAAAAGTGCCGGAAAAAATGTTGCAAGGAAATCTCACAGATTTCCTTGTGCTATTTTTTCAACCACCCTAACAAGGGAACGCCCGCCTTGCATACATTATGACTGGCACAGGCATAATGTGGCACAAGGGTTTACAAAGTGGCGTAATGCAATCATTGCACCACTTTATAACTATGGCGCATGGGAAATGCAACCTTAATGCCACATTTGTGTCTGAATAAATGCTGAAAATGTGGTGCAAGGTGGCGCTAGGACCTTATATATATGCCCCGAAGTTCTATAACTTAGCACATTAAAATATAAGATTTCTGAGTCAATGCTCAATGATGAGTGGGTAAAAGAATGAGGGATTTAAGAGAGATGATTTCTGATTAAGCGGATAGATGGCATCAAAATAAATGTCAGGCAACCGAACAGAAAGTAGGGAAGGATATGGGACGATACCACAACAATGAAAGATCTAACTACATTTGTTTAGACAAAATTTCCAGAAAACGCAATAAGACTGTAATGCAATGCCGGCATCAAAGTAAATGTCTGCGGGCATACAGAGAAATTTAATCCACAGGAAAAAAGTTGGGATACTTTTGTAGGTGAGGCAGTACCAATAAAAAGCCTTTGAAATAAATACATTTGTGGAGTCTGGCTTCAATTAAAACCATGAGGGTCTATTAAAATAATTCAACGTGAATTACAGTAGTGAAAAAGTAGAATTCAGGCAAAAATGCCTAATAATAGTTACAGGGAATTAGCATAAGGCTCAGTCAAATGCAGCAGAAAATGGCATGAATGTGAGGCAATAATATTCAAAGCATAAGACAAACTGGTAAGGGTTCTGTCTCTAAGTCATGAAGACAAGACTGGCTTACCTCCAGAAATGCATCGTTTTACAGCTTAGTTTACACTGGAACTCAATGGAAATCACAAATTCAACATAGGGTGAGGGTGTAGCAATGAACTGGCCAGTCACAATGTAGAATTACATACACATCGTCATCTAATGCCACCATGCTAACACTAGCCTCTAACTTGAATATCAACCTAATGTCTTCAGATGTGACAGTACAAACTAGATACCAAACAGAGGAAGTCAAAAAAGTGAATAGGCTTATAGTATCTTAAGCAGGAAACGCTTTGAAAATAGGAAAATGCTTCCTTCGTGGTTCATCGAGTACAGTATGTCAATGCAAAGCATTATGCGTATACACTTTGATTATGTGCAGTGAACAGAAGAACAGCTGATTCAAGAAAGAAAATTGAGCTGAGGCCTAGATCAGGGCTAGTGCTGTCAAGCATGGAATAGCACAGCTCTATTAAACGTAGTATTGTTGTTTCAATGTATAAATTCTCATGATGCTTAAAATATCAATCACAAATTTTACAAATCAAAATCAGCTGTATCAAATTCGCCACTCTGACTCGATGTTAATCAGTCACCAAGATCCCACAAACTTTATTTAGAAAACATCTTCTCTCATTTCAGGCTTGTATGTCTTGATTCTTCCAAGTACTTCATCGCAACATAAAATTGAGTCTTCAAGTTCTCCAACTGTCTTCACACACCCGCAATTCGGCCCCTCTTGAAGCAAATTACGTTAAGAAATTCTTGCAAAAGTATGATACCAATTATACACAGAACAATAATACTTAATTTAATGATTAATTGAGTTAGAGGTTTCTTTACAAAAAAACAATACTGTCAAACCTCTCACCCAGCTTTGCAAAATCATTTTCACTGAACCACACAAGAACTGTTTCCAATAATCCCCGCTCTCCCAGATCTTTTGCTTTATGCATAATGTTAATTATATTTTTAATGTAATCATTAATAAACCCACTATTATCAGTGATGAAGGTACAACAATGTTGAATCTTCAGGACATGACAGACTCTCCTAGAAGGACATCTAGAGCAAAGCAGTTCTGCTTAATCATCACACGTATAGCTGTACGCTACTCATTATTGAGAGTTAATGCACCTTCAGTATTAGAAGCCAAATTATCAACCAAGGTGGAGAACATTCTAATTTTCCCATGATTCAAAGCAACACCAATAGGAGGAATAAAAAAAAAAAAATCTAAATCAAAAACATTTATAAAGCTCGATACTCACCCGTGAGGGTCTCAAGGCGCTAGGGGGAAGGGGTTACTGCTGCTCGAAGAGCCAGGTCTTGAGTTGCCTCCGGAATGCGAGGTGGTCCTGGGTGGTCCTGAGGTTGGTGGGGAGGGAATTCCATGTCTTGGCCGCCAGGTAGGAGAAGGATTTCCCACCTGCCGTGGTGCGGCGGATGCGAGGGACGGCGGCGAGTGCGAGGTTGGCGGAGCGAAGCTGACGAGTGGGCGTGTAGAAACTGAGGCGACGGTTGAGGTATTCGGGTCCCTTGTTGTGGAGGGCTTTGTGTGCGTGGGAGAGGAGCCGGAAGGTGATCCTTTTGTTGACGGGAAGCCAGTGCAGGTGTCTCAGGTGGGCGGGGATGTGGCTGTTGCGGGGTATGTCGAGGACGAGGCGGGCGGAGGCGTTTTGAATTCGCTGCAGGCGTTTCTGGAGTTCAGCCGTGGTTCCTGCGTAGAGGGTGTTTCCGTAGTCCAGGCGGCTCGTGACGAGGGCGTGGGTCACGGTCTTTCTGGTGTCGGCGGGGATCCAACGGAAGATCTTTCGGAGCATGCGGAGGGTGAGGAAGCAGGCGGATGATACGGCGTTGACTTGTTTGGTCATGGTGAGAAGAGGGTCCAGGATGAATCCGAGGTTGCGTGCGTGGTCTGAGGGGGTAGGTGCGGTGCCAAGGGCCGTGGGCCACCAGGAGTCGTCCCAGGCGGACGGGGTGTTTCCGAGGATGAGGACTTCCGTTTTGTCTGAGTTCAGTTTCAGATGGCTGAGTTTCATCCATTCTGCGACGTCTCTCATTCCATCTTGCAGGTTGGTCTTGGCGCTGGTGGGGTCCTTGGTGAGGGAAAGTATCAGCTGGGTGTCGTCGGTGTAGGAGGTGATGTTGATGTTGTGTTTGCGTACGATGTCGGCGAGGGGGCTCATGTAGACATTGAAGAGAGTCGGGCTGAGCGAGGAGCCTTGTGGGATGCCGCAGATGATCTCGGTGGGGTCTGAGCGGAAAGGTGGGAGGTAGACTCTTTGGGAGCGGTTGGAGAGGAAGGAGGTGATCCAATCCAGGGCCTGACCTTAGATCCCGGTGGAGCGGAGGCGGGATATTAGGGTTCGTGGCAGACGGTGTCGAAGGCAGCCGAGAGGTCGAGGAGGATGAGGGCGACTGTTTCTCCGTTGTCCATCAGAGTTCTGATGTCATCTGTGACTGAGATGAGGGAGGTTTCTGTGCTGTGATTGGCTTGGAATCCGGACTGAAAGGGGTCGAGTAGGTTGTTGTCTTGCAGGAAGTTGGTAAGTTGCTTGTTGACGGTCTTCTCTATGACTTTGGCGGGGAAGGGGAGGAGCGAGATGGGGCGGAAGTTCTTCAGGTCGCTGGGGTCCGCCGTAGGTTTCTGCAGTAGGGCGTTGACTTCTGCGTGTTTCCAGCTCTCGGGGAAGGTGGCAGAAGCAAACGAGCTGTTGATGATGGTCTGGAGATGCGGGCGATGATGTTGTCGGCTTTGTTGAAGATGAAGTGTGGGCAGGGGTCCGAGGGGGCACCGGAGTGGATGGAGTTCATGGTGGCTTTGGTCTCTTCCGTGTTGATGTGAGTCCAGGCGTTGAGGGTGATGGCTGGGGTTGTAGGTTCTGTGGTGGTTGGCTGGGTCTGGTGTCCTAAGCTGTAGTGTAGGTCGGTGATCTTACGATGGAAGAAGGTGGCGAGGGAGTTGCAGAGGTCTTGTGAGGGCGTGATGGCGTTGGCGTTAGGGTTGGAGAGGTTGAAACACCAAACACATCTAACAATACTTGTACAAAGCCGCATTCTGATCTTGTAAGACCAACATCACCCCTTTCCCTCATCTTATTCACCTGATATACCATAAGAAAGACTAGCGCAAGATAACAGCTTCTCACCCAATATAGAAGGTTACAATAAGCATTTGTACCACAAACATAATAAATCACTCTAAACATCCATTCTTCACCAATCAAAAACTCATTGTCCAATCAAAAACTCATTGTATACACATAACTCAGATTACTCTCACTCATGCCCACAAACTGAACTGGTTCAGAACTCTCAGATGTTTCATGCACTATAAACATTACTTCTTTTTTTTCTGTTCCACTCTCAAACTTGGATGCATTATGAAACACTTTAATTTTTCTTCTGTCTCTTCTTCCAACTCAAACATTCTTATTTCTTCCCAATTTCTAAGACGTCTCACCAGTGGCAGCCAGCAGCTTTAGGAGGGAAGGGGGCAGGCGGGAAGCACACACACACTCATTCTTTCACACACACATGCACGCACATCCATTAACAACACTCATAACATTCAAACATGCACGCACGCACCAAACATTCATTTTAAAAGATCACACACACACACACACACTTACCTTCAGCCTCGGAGGTCCCAGGAGGGTTGGGACTGCTGCCTTCCCTCATTGGCTGACCAGGATGGCAGCAGTCCCAGCCTCGTCACACAGTGGGATGGGGTCAGTGAGACTGATGACCCCACCCCACACTGTGACGGGGGTCTGTAGGGCAGGGCACCTCCTGAGACTTGTAGACACCAGAATCTGGCCTTCAGTCGCCCAAAGGTCCTCTCAATGACATGCCTCATCCTGCCGTTGGCCTCATTGAATAGGTCTTCCCCATCTGTAGTCGGGTATCTCACTGGTGTCAGCAGCCACGGCAGGTTAAGATAGCCAAAGTCACCTGTGTGCACAAAGATTTGACACATCACAATACTGGTAGTGACAGAGGGCAGTATGTGAAGAGAGGTGAGATAACAGATGTACACATACAATTGGAGACATACGAATGAGCCAGGCCCTCGCACTCTGTAATTGTGCCATCATTTGTGAGACACTGGTGTTCCTCAGAATGTAGGAGTCATAGACAGAACCAGGAAACTTAGCCATCACTTGGGAGATATACTGGTCAGCGAGACACACCACCTGGACATTTATGGAGTAAAGGTTTTTCCTGTTCCTGTGCACTTGTTCAGTGGCCCTGAGAGGTACCAGAGCAATGTGGGTGCCACCTATGGCCCCTATCACATGAGGGATATGTGCCATATCATAGAAGTCAGCTTTAACAGTGGGTAAATCCGCAGGTTGGGGGAACCTGATGTAGCTGTCCAGATGTTTGAGTAAAGCACAGAGTACATCCTTCAACACATGACTTGACATGGGCTGTGTCATCCCTGTTGCCAAGCCCACTGTGATCTGGAATCAGCCTGAGGCAAGGAATGTAGCACAGACACACTTGCACTGTTGGAGTTGTGGCATAGGGATGAGGTATGGCAGACAAGAGATCTGGCTCCAACTGGTTAGACAGTTCCATGATGCTCTGACGGTTCAGATGATAGGTCTGTATGATGTGTCTTTCTTCCAGGGTAGCAAGATTGACAGGGGCATGTCTCATTCTCACCATTGCATGGAATCTACGAATGGGAGAGAGGAATAGCCACAAGCTGATGTCGTCAATTCACAAGCCATGAACACAATACACGTACAAGAGTAGTGTGGACATAACGCTGAAGTACACTGAATCCATATGGCCATGTTGAGTGACCCTGTATGCCATTGTTGATGCCAGTTCCAGGCCCAGACAGACAGTTTGCCAGAAACAATACATTTGACACTTCCATGTAACAACACTCCACACGTAATGAGGTGTATGTAAAATTTGAACATATAGATATGGTTACCCCGTCTATGAGCCAACAAGTGACTGCACATGTTGTGTCATAGTTATCTGTACATCCAACAACACTATGCATGAATATTAAATGTGTGTCATGTTGTCATGTGTGAACATAGGTCATCTGTCCACATGTCACTAAAATCATCCATAACACAATTATCATTCACCTACAATACATAACATGTATATAATATGGCAGTGGCCTGTCCTGCAAGCACAGGACAGATGGAAGTGACCTAATTCCACCTGCGTTAGTCGTCATGGCGGTAGGCAGGCTCAACCGCCGTGCAACTCCTCAATGGCTAAGATAGTTGCCTATGGGAGACTGGGGCCAGTGATGATCACCGCCGGCGGTAACAGTCATGTACACGGCGGACGTGACCGCCATTTTTTGTTGTGTACCTCACTTGACTCCTGACACTCGTGCAAGCAAGAACTCCACTGTGTGTGCTGCTGTGTTCTGTCTCTGGAAGCCATTATGCCACGTCCTGCAGGAGATAGGGCCCCTGCCTTCACCCAGGAGGAGCTTGAGAAGCTAATAGATGGGGCCCTACCCCTGTATGGAGAGTTGTATGAGGCACCAGAGCAGCAGGTGAGTCAAATGTTCCTGTCCTGTCTGCTTGTGATGTGTGTGGGTGTGAAAGGTGTTATCACAACGCACACCGAGTGGATGCACGCAGGTGGCAAAGGATTTTGTGTGTTAGTGGCGTACATGCAATTTTTTGTGGTCGTGAGATGTGTCTGATGTGTGGAGTCCACTGCTCTTCCTGTGATGCCACTCTACATGACTTTCTCCTTCTGTCTGTGTCACTCATGCAGGTCAGCGCCCATCAGAAGAAGGATATTTGGCGTGCCATCGCCAAGCAAGTGCGGACCATGGGGGTCCATGCTCGGTGGAGCACCCACTGCAGAAAGCAGTGGGAGGACCTGAGACGCTGGGCCCATAAGACCGCTGAGGTGCAGCTGGAGACGTCCTCCCAATAAGAGAGGGGTGCCTGTCAGACCCTGACTCCCCCCTAATGGCCCTCATTTTGGCGGTGGCCTACACTGAGGTGGATGGGCGCTTGAGGGCAGCACAGCAGCCCCAAGGGGGTAAGTACACACTCACAAATGGCTAATGGTAGGCATTTAGGGGTTTGGGTAGCCTGCTAGTGGGAAGATGTGGTGTACTTGCACATTGGCTATGGGTATGAGCCACTTTGGCAGGATTTTAATAGATTATATCTGCCAATGCCATGCAGAGAGTGACTCATGAGGGGACTTATTCCCATGTTTGAGTTTGTCAGGACACATCACACATCTTTTGAGTGAGCAGATCCTTCCATCAGCAACAGTATACCTGAGGTGTCAGGGCATTGCCATCAGTAATAGGCTGCCACTATGACAGAGGAAATTGGTGAGTTCTCAATCAGCTGCCTCATACTGTAGGTGTAGATGGCTGCAGGGGCCCAGATATTACTGTACACATTTTGCAAGGACTTGTTGGCATGCTACCTTTCCATGAGGGAATCATATGGGTCAGCAGTACAGGGTATGTCTATGTAAACGAGCATGGTAATGTGGCAAGTACTGTGCTACTGTGCATTGTAGGACCCTTCTTCAAGTCAAAGTGTAACATATGTTTACACTGCATAGCTTCAGTTTGTCCCTTGATTTCAGCCAGATGTGCATGTCAGTTCTAAGGCAAGCCATGGTATGGCATATCAGCAGATTTTGAGGTTGTTACTCTGTGTGAATGATGGGTAGGTATTGACCCATTGCACCCTTTCTTTCTCTCCAACCCTCCCTTCCTCTCCTACTCTGTTTTTGTGTGCATCAGCATCATCAAGCGAAGGAGAAGGGGCACCGGCGAGTGGGGAAGCTACAGCCAACAGGACCCAGGAGACTGACACCAGCAGAGCTAAGGGAACCAGTGGGACAGAGGGCGAGGGGAGTGCCATGGGGGAGACCGGATCAACAACATCATCTACGGATTCCTTCTGTGACAGATGTTCCCTGGTGGTGGCGGACCCATCTGGGACCAGCCCAGCACCATCCTGGTTGCCACCCCCCTTACCAGCACCGCCCTCCCTGTAACTCCCCACCCAGTTGCCTGTGCCCGCTCACCCAGGAAGGTGTGTCTCATTCGCCGCAGGCATTTCTACCCCCCCCCAGTCAGCCCTGCTGCCCTCAATGAGGAGGCTATTGACCTCCTGAGGTCCATCTCTGTGGGACAGTCAACCATCTTGAATGCATTCCAAGGACTGGCATCACAGATGCAACAGACGAATGCCTACCTGGAAGGCATTCACGATGCCCTGACTGGCCTGCAGAGATCCTTTTAGGCTCTGGCCTCCTTATTGATGGCAGCCAGTGTCCCTTCGTCTTGTGTCCTCCCTCCAGCTACCTGTGCCCAATCCCACACCCGCTCCCCACACCCATCCAAAGAACACAGTCAGACCACTGTTCATCTACCTCAACAGACACGATTCCCAAAGACAAACACAGGTACCACAAGTCACACCACCGCCATGCACACAGAAAACCAGACACATGCAGACTCAACAACATCCACTCCCTACACAGACTCCCCCACCACCTCCTCCCTCACAGACACTACACCACTCAAACCTCCTACCACCACATCAACATACAGAGATCCAGCCACCAGTCCACTCATACCCACCATCACAACAAAAGCAGACCCACATACATCTACCCATTACACCACATGCACACTCACCACAACTACCAACACCCCCACATGCAATACATCCAACTTACCTGCACACACCACCCCAACAGACACTCACACATCCACCCAGGCATCTCCCTGCATCTCCTCCCCCCTCCTCCCAGTACACCTAAACGCCCACACACCCACCCAACAGACACCCAGCACACACATGGCATCCACTCACGCACCAGCACCCAAGTCACATACCCGTACACACCTCTCAAGCACTCCTTCTTCCTCCACTCCCAAATGTTTTTTCCATGACTGCCCTTCTGTTCCAAAAAAATGATTTTTGTATGAGTTTGCCCTATTCTCTCCCACTGACTCAGTCCCTGTTTTCCCCAAGCGCCCTGCTACCCTCCCTAGACCTAGTCCTTCCACCTCCCATTCCTCCCGTGGCCCCCCTTGTACTGCCCATGACCCTACCACACCTAAGACTTCGACCCCCACAACAGCTAGGGAAAGCCCTCCCAAAACCAAGGGCCCTCTCTCTAAGCCAAGGGCTAAGGCCAAACCCTCCTTCAAGCCTAAACCAAAGGACCACTCTCCCGAACCCAAACCCCCACCTCGCCCCCACCATCACCCCTGAGATGTCTGCTTACCCCAATGATGCTCCTGCCATGTGGAGGCCACTTCGCAGTCAGGAGTCAAGTTGGGCTGAGAGACATTGCCCAGTGTGCCAAGGGCACTGAGGACTACCGGAATGGCCAGTAGGCTCATTTTGTATATAGTTTTTTATACATCTATTTATATATTTTAATATATCTGCACCACTTCACCATTGGTGTCGATGGTTACAAACTTGTCCTGGCTTTCCTTCCACATGTATGTGTTGTACATGTGTGATTTGGTTTGTGTCTTTTGTGTATGTGATGTGTTTGTGTAGCAGCATGAGTTGTGTGGGCGAGTTGTGCTGTGAACTTGTTGTGATGTGTTGTGTTGGTGTTGTGTGGCATGTGTGGTAGTGGTGTATGTGTTGTGATGCATCTGGGATGTACTTTGTGTGTTGGGTGGACGTGGCGTGTACTCAGACACGTTGTTTGGCAGTGTTATTATTTGTATTGGTTGTGTACTGTTGTTTCGTGTTGCTGCCAGTATGTGTTTTCCTGTAGAGGTGTGCGGTGTGCCTCTCTGAGAATGCGTTTGTGTGGTTACGATGGTGTAGTTGTGTGACTTGGTGGTGTTGTGTGTAAATGTGTTTTACAGTGGTGGTGGTGTGTGTGCAGTGTTTTGTGTGTGTATAGCATGTGTATGTTGGCCATGGTGTGTATTGTTTGTGTGTGGGTGTGTATGTAGATGTGTTTGTGTGTTGGTACGAGTGTATGCTTGTGTGTGCGTGTGGCCGTGTTTAGCCGTGCCGGGGTTTTGTGTTGTCTATGGGTGTGTCCTAATGGCCTTCTCTCCAGTGTGTGCTAGGTAGGTGTACTTACGGTTGTTGTCTTCGTAGCTGGTTCTCGAGTAGTATGGCCAGCAGGAGCAGTGGGAAGACTTCAAGTTCAGATTCCATGGCGACCGTGGACGTGTCTGTGTTCCTGGAGGTGAGTGTCTCCTTTTATGTTGTTCATTTCCGCCAGGCTTTTTGTGGCGGTGTAACCGCCCCGGAAATCCTGGTGGTCTGCAACCCTTTAATATGGTCAGCGTAAACATGGTCTACGCCGGCCTGAAGATGCCTGCCACCAGCCGCGGCGGTCCGTCCGCACTGGCGGTGTATTGGCTGTGTTCTGTTGAGAACACTGCCATGCTCATAATATGGCGGTCTTCTCCGCGGAGTCGCCGCCGGTGCGACTGCCATTGCCACTGTGGCGGTCATTGGACCGCCAAACTCGGAATGAGGGCCTGAGTTTGTAAGACTCATATTTTATTTTATCAATGTGTATGTTTCAAAGTCTTATGTTAGGACTATTCTGATCACCGGTATGTATTTCATAAATACTAAGGAGACCAATGTCTTGTGAGACACTTTCAGACATTTTTGGAATTCAAGCCTTTCACTTTGTGTTGGGACACAGAGGAAATGTTTATTCAGTAAGAAAACAGAAACCACCGTCTCCAGGTGACGCCGCCTAGACAGAAGAGACTGACTAAAAGTGTCACCTGTCACACATGAATGGAAGACTCTGCAACCATGGTCAACTAATACTGTGATATCTGCAAACTCAGTTCGAAACTAGAAGTCAGATACTGACAGAACAGAAAATCCGGATTAAAAGATGGGCAAATACTTTAAACACATAATTGCACAATCAAGGCAGCACTCAAACCACCCTCAAGTACCAGTAAGATAGAAACTGAAGCTGCAAGCCCTTTCAAGACCCAACAAGGTCTTCCCTATTACTTTCATTTGCTGCGGGTTCTTTGCGTTTTAGACACTCCCTATGGAATTACCAATATTGGAGGCATCTGTATTTCTAGTAGGGGTTACCCATAACTGTGCTATAATCGGGATACACATGCAGGAATCACTCCATGCAGAGTCCTGCATCTTCCTTCCATTTCTGCGCAGATTTTCAGGTGGTCATTTTTGCTTTCCTCGAGAAGCTGGAGCGTCTGGGTGAAAAGCTCGGAATGTGACGTGTTCGCAAAATTTACACTTAATCATCACACTGTTTATCAGATTAAATTATTTATTTTTATATGCATTCTGTACATAAACCAATCCTTTTTAAGATAGTTTCCTATGAAGAGTGGCAAATCCAGAAGCGCTGACTTTAATGTGAATGGCTGTGTTTATACATGTTGACGCAATAAAGCCAGATCTATTGGCTTTGCCAATCCCTGTTTTACTCTGTCTTCGTGTCTCAGTCTAAATGGCCACGTAAAATGGTTGACACACGGCGGCAGGTGAGTATTTGAGTTTTGACAACTACCGGCCCAAAATTCAACTCCCTTACTACCCTACTGGAGAGAAGGTACAATTGTCTGAGGAAGACCTTTGAATGTGGAATTGCTAATTCTGATGGTATAATTGGAAGAGACTCATAATGTTACACTTTCTTTGGATTACCAATTTGTGATTATTAACTATCACACCTGTCACACATTCTTCCATCTTGATTGAAAATGTCTTCCAGAAAAAAGGCTATTTCACTGATATTTCAAACAAATCTACAAAAACTCTATTTATTGTTCATTTCTCTACAAAACCCATCTTAACAGCTGTTTTATAGCTTTTCTATGGCAAAAAATATGATTTGTTTTTCGTAGAGTTCTAGAAATGTTATGAAATGAAGGGGCAGATTTATGGAAAGTGGCGCTGCACCCGGTGCAGCACCACTTTTCTTGCGCCCCTTAGCACCCTCCTACCACCTACATGTGTGCGCCGTATTTAAAATATGGCACACCATGGATCAGGGTAGGGGGCAATAGCATCATTTTATGTGACGCTATTGATGTACTCTGCAGGAGTAGCGCCAAAATGTTGGTACATAGGGGCCCATTCTAAATAGTGAGCAGGCGTTAAAAGTGCCAAAAGAAATGGTGCAAGGAAATCTCACAGATTTCCTTGTGCTATTTTTTCAACCCCCCAATGAGGGAACGCCCGCCTTGCATACATTATGCCTAGCACAGGCATAATGTGGCGCAAGGGTTTACAAAGTGGCGTAATGCAAGCATTGCACCACTTTCTAACTATGGCGCGTGGGAAATGGTACCTTAAGTCCACATTTGGGTCCAAATAAATGCTGAAAATGTGGTGCAAGGTGGCGCTCGGAGCTTATAAATATGCCCGAAGTTCTATAACTTAGCACATTAAAATATAAGATTTCTGAGTCAATGCTCAATGATGAGTGGATAAAAGAATGAGGGATTTAAGAAGGATGATTTCTTATTAAGCGGATAGATAGCATCAAAATAAATGTCAGGCAACCGAACAGAAAGTAGGGAAGGATATGGGACGATACCACAACAATGAAAGATCTAACTACATTTGTTTCGACAAAATTTCCAGAAAACGCAATAAGACTGTAATGCAATGCCGGCATCAAAGTAAATGTCTGCGGGCATACAGAGAAATTTAATCCACAGGAAAAAAGTTGGGATACTTTTGTAGGTGAGGCAGTACCAATAAAAAGCCTTTGAAATAAATACATTTGTGGAGTCTGGCTTCAATTAAAACCATGAGGGTCTATTAAAATAATTCAACGTGAATTACAGTAGTGAAAAAGTAGAATTCAGGCAAAAATGCCTAATAATAGTTACAGGGAATTAGCATAAGGCTCAGTCAAATGCAGCAGTAAATGGCATGAATGTGAGGCAATAATATTCAAAGCATAAGACAAACTGGTAAGGGTTCTGTCTCTAAGTCATGAAGACAAGACTGGCTTACCTCCAGAAATGCATCGTTTTACAGCTTAGTTTACACTGGAACTCAATGGAAATCACAAATTCAACATAGGGTGAGGGTGTAGCAATGAACTGGCCAGTCACAATGTAGAATTACATACACATCGTCATCTAATGCCACCATGCTAACACTAGCCTCTAACTTGAATATCAACCTAATGTCTTCAGATGTGACAGTACAAACTAGATACCAAACAGAGGAAGTCAAAAAAGTGAATAGGCTTATAGTATCTTAAGCAGGAAAAGCCTTGAAAGTAGGAAAATGCTTCCTCCGCGGTTCATCGAGTACAGTATGTCAATGCAAAGCATTATGAGTATACACTTTGATTATGTGCAGTGAACAGAAGAACAGCTGATTCAAGAAAGAAAATTGAGCTGAGGCCTAGATCAGGGCTAGTGCTGTCAAGCATGGAATAGCACAGCTCTATTAAACGTAGTATTGTTGTTTCAATGTATAAATTCTCATGATGCTTAAAATATCAATCACAAATTTTACAAATCAAAATCAGCTGTATCAAATTCGCCACTCTGACTCGATGTTAATCAGTCACCAAGATCCCACAAACTTTATTTAGAAAACATCTTCTCTCATTTCAGGCTTGTATGTATTGATTCTTCCAAGTACTTCATCGCAACATAAAATTGAGTCTTCAAGTTCTCCAACTGTCTTCACACACCCGCAATTCGGCCCCTCTTGAAGCAAATTACGTTAAGAAATTCTTGCAAAAGTATGATACCAATGATACACAGATCAATAATACTTAATTTAATGATTAATTGAGTTAGAGGTTTCTTTAAAAAAAAAAACAATATTGTCAAACCTCTCACCCAGCTTTGCAAAATAATTTTCACTGAACCACACAAGAACTGTTTCCAATAATCCCCGCTCTCCCAGATCTTTTGCTTTATGCATAATGTTAATTATAATTTTAATGTAATCATTAATAAACCCACTATTATCAGTGATGAAGGTACAACACTGTTGAATCTTCAGGACATGACAGACTCTCCTAGAAGGACATCTACAGCAAAGCAGTTCTGCTTAATCATCACACGTATAGCTATATGCTACTCATTATTGAGAGTTAATGCACCTTCAGTATTAGAAGCCAAATGATCAACCAAGGTGAAGAACATTCTAATTTTCGCATGATTCAAAGCAACACCAATAGGAGGAATCAAAACACCAAACACATATAACAATACTTGTACAAAACCGCATTCTGATCTTGTAAGACCAACATCACCCCTTTCACTCATCTTATTCACCTGAAATACCATAAGAAAGACTAGTGCAAGATAACAGCTTCTCACCCAATAAAGAAGGTTACAATAAGCATTTGTACCACAAACAGAATAAATCACTCTAAGCATCCATTCTTCACCAATCAAAAACTCATTGTATACACATAACTCAGATTACTCTCACTCTTGCCCACAAACTGAACTGGTTCAGAACTCTCAGATGTTTCATGCACTATAAACATTACTTCTTTTTTTTCTGTTCCACTCTCAAACTTGGATGCATTATGAAACACTTTAATTTTTCTTCTGTCTCTTCTTCCAACTCAAACATTCTTATTTCTTCCCCATTTCTTAGACGTCTCACCAGTGGCAGCTGGCAGCTTTAGGGGGGCGGGCGGGAAGCACACACACACTCATTCTTTCACACACACACGCACGCACATCCATTAACAACACTCATAACATTCAAACATGCACGCACGCACCAAACATTCATTTTAAAAGATCACACACTCACACTCATTCATTCACACACACACACATGCACATCCATTAACAACACTCATAACATTCAAACATGCACGCACGCACCAAACATTCATTTTAAAAGATCACACACACACACACACTTAACTTCAGCCTTGGAGGTCCCAGGAGGGTTCGGACTGCTGCCTTCCCTCATTGGCTGACGTGGTCAGCCAATGAAGGAAGGCAGCAGTTCCAGCCTCGTCACAGAGTGGGAGGGGGTCAGTGAAACTGCTGACCCCACCCCACTCTGTGACAAAGTGTCACTGATTGACACTCGCCCTGGGTGCTTCAGGGCTTAAACCTGAAGCGCTCAGGTTGAAGTCAATGGGTGACGCTTTCCTCGTCACCAAGGGGAGGGCCTTGAGGCACCTTTGCTGGGCTGAGGAGGTCACGCCCATAGGAGCTGTGACCTCCTCAGCCTAGCAAAGTTCAGCTCAGGCAGCCAGGAGTTGGCGCAAATCGCGCATGTCTGCCCCTAAATGCCTGACCTGAACATGAAGAGTGTCTGTCAGGCTGACATTTGTTCAGCCTGACCGACACTCTTCATAAGGGGCAAAAGGTGGGGGGGGGGGGTGGCCACTCCGCCCTAAAGGACAGGCAGTGCCTGCGTCTCACCCTTTTCTCATTATTATAGACTCACACACAGCATTGCTCTGTGTACGTTATAACAATGAGTTAGTTGTCTGAGAACTCAAATTAAGATGCATAATTGGCTTCAAATGTTCATGAATAGAATTCCAACCCTTAGTTTCAGGAATAATTTCCCAAATGATGCGTAAGTCTGTAAGATACGGCACAAGAAATTTCTGATCTAAGAAAATACAGACAAAAACACTACATGACAGGGAGTAGGACAATGGGAGATGAGGGATCTGCAGCAAATGTTGGAAAAATGTTCAAATACGGCAACCCCTACCTTCATTATTTTGGCACAATGAACTCAGTAACTCTTTATTCTTATTTGGAGGGGAGTCATATCCAACTGGCAAGATCAGACCCAACAGTAGACTGATGATATTATTATTAACACCAACATAGCTATGCAGAATTTTGAACAGAATTACAGATTCCCAATTGTCGTTCTAAAAAGCGATAAGGAAAAAATGGAAAAGCTTAAAAAACAGAAACATCTAAACACTCATTTTATAGGAGCAAACAAAGTAAAAACTCCAAAACGTGAAAGACTCCAATGTTTTTTTTAGGAATTTCAGTTCATTGCTTCTGTTCAGTCCATACAACAATAGTTCAAAGAAATTTCAAAATCTTCATCTGGATACCTAATGTAGGAACAAAACAGACCTATGTATGAAACATGTTGTGCACAAAATTCAAAAGTATCAAAAATAAAAGTTTAGTAACAAAAATAAATGTAGTATTTCTTATTCTTCATCAATGTTCATTCATCAAAGTTCATGGTGATTCTTCCTTAAACGTAAATTGACAATTACCTGTTAGGTTATAGACTTCCACATCATCACCTTCATCTTCTAACTTGGCTCCTACAAAACTGGTCCACTCTGGACTTGCATGTTTTCTATTAGGCATTACCTCTTGTTGACCTTTTGATTTCTAGCTGTTTACGCTCACTATGATCAGAGTCTTTTCTTTTTGCTCTGACTCTTCTCTGATTGTCTCTGGTCTTTGTACTTTCTTGTGTACTCTGTTCCTGTCTCTCTTTGATGCACTTTATCAAGCACAGATTGATGTGTTACAATCCACCATATTGTCTTCTTCATTTGTCACTAGATTTTCTGCTTCATCTAAAACAGTTTGATCTTCATCTTCCACAACAAACTGTTTTCCTCTGGGGTTCTTGTGACTCAAAGTTTCAGCTTCACTCTATGATTCTGAGGGACATATTTACAAGCCCCTTGTGCCACCTTACTGCCGACCTAGCATCATTTATGGCTTTTCTGCCATGCCATATTTACAAAGTGGCGCAATGCTTGCATTGCGCCACTTTGCGACCACATGCACCACATTATGGCTGCGGGGGCGTTCCGGCGCATGGAAGCCCGAAAAATGGCGCAGTGAAATGTATAACATTTCACTGCGCCATTTTTCCATCATTTTTAACGCCTACTCAGAGCATGCGTTAAAATGACGCACTCATTATGTTCAATGGGGCTTCATGTGCTTTGCTGCACTAGCATCAAAATGTTTGACGCTAGTGTAACAAAGCACCACAATAGCGCAAAACATATTGATGCTGTTGTGCTAACGACTGCAATGGTGTGCTGTATTGCAAATAGGGCGCAGCCAAGGTGTCGTTAGGTGCTGTGGGGGCGCAAGAAAAGTGGTGCATCATCTATGATGCACCACTTTCTTGTAAATATGCCCCCAAGGGTCAGATTTAATGGAAAGTGGCAGCGCCACTTTCCCTTCGCCCCTTAGTACCCCCCTACCACCACCATGTGTGTGCTATATTTAAAATAAAACGGACCATGATGCAGGATATGGGGCAATAGCGTAATTTCTCCTGACGCTGTTGATGTACTCTGCAGGAGTAGCGCCAAAATATTGGCGCTACTCCTGCACAGTCCATAGGGCCCCATTCTAAAGAATGGAAGCCCAATTTTAACGCCTGCTCTTGAGCAAGCGTTAAAAGTGCCTTAGAAAATGGCGCAAGGAAATCTCATAGATTTCCTTACGCCATGCTTCAGGCTCCCCTAACTGGGGAAGGATCCTTTGCATACATTATGCCTGGCGCAGGCATACTGTAGCACAAAGGTTTGCATGCATTGCGCCACTCTGTATATACGGCGCAGGGATTTCAGCCTTTTTGGGCCACATTAACATAAAAAATAATGACGTTAATGTAGCGCAAGGTGGCACTAAGGCATTATAAATATGCCCCTAAATCGTTTGATTGGGTACTTCTGTTTGTTCTTATTCTTCATCCCTTTGGATCCACCTCATGAACTGGACCTTGACTGTGTGAGTCAGTGGTTGCAGTTACCAGTACCTTGTCTACACGCCCACTCTCTTTGTGTGAGATGCCTGGTTCCAGTCTAGCAAGCCTCCACACTTTGCAGCAGTGTTTGTCATAAGTCTTACTTAAAATGTCCCCTTCCATCCTTCAGGCATGTCTTTCAAACAGGCTTCTTCACCAATACCAAGTCACCAGACTGAATGGTGTGGCATGATCCTTCCTTTGATGAATGTGTAGCCAAATTCACCTGGTGAGACATAGAATGCACAGCGTCAGCCAGAGTTTTGTAGTAGGCCGGTGCAATGACATCACTAATTGACATAAAAGCAGCTGTCAGGGCACTTGAAATCCTCATGGCCTTTCCCATTAAAACTTCAAGAGTAGAGACCCCAGTCCTGTCTGGAACATTTCTGATACTCATCAGTACAATATGGAGTGTATTGGTGCATTCTAAAGAAGTTGAGGCACACACTTTCATCAGTTTAGCCTGCATAGTGCTGATCACGTTCTCAATGAGTCCTGCGGCTTCTGGTCTATAACTACCATGTAATGTCTGCTCAATTTGCAAAGCTATACACAAGCAGTTTCATTTTTCCATTTCTAAAATGGGTACCTTTATCTGATTTTAAAGAAGTTGGCAAACTATGGAATTAATGTCCTCATCAATAATTTAGCCATTAATATGCCGTCAGATCGCCTAGTTGGTTAGGCTTCTACTAACCTATAAAACACACATACCATGACTCAAATGTATCTGAGAGCATTATAAACTGGTATATCCAGGAAATCGAGTTGAAAGGTAGTAAAATGACCTTTCCTATGTGACTCAAAGTCACCACTGTCTTCTTGCCTGGATTGCCCTGCTGTCATGCATCATCCTGGCTTATATCAATATTTAATAAACAATTTAACCATAGCCTTCTGCCACAAATGTACTGGATTATGAATTTGTCTAGTCAAAGGGAACAACATTGAATCAGGGAGAGTACATTGCTTGTCTTTAGCCATCCAAAGATCACTTTTGTCTTTTGCATTTCCTGCCCTTTATCTATTGATCTTCTCTGAGCCTGGTGATTTATCTTGGATCTCTTTTAATGCACTCAGTGCTAGAACTGGTATCAAAAGTAACAATTTACTTTCTCATTTTTAAATTCACATTGCTCTTGTTCATTTGAATGAATTGTAGCAGATTATCCAACCGTACCACCTCCTCTGAATACATATTGTCAGGTGTGATCATATAAGAACCTACATGAATTATGAGCTAAACGTTTCACCACTGAAATTTCTTTGTGAAATTGTGTTGATTCTAATAAGTTCATAATGTGCCTTACTTACAGTGGTACCACAGTGTACCTACAGTGTACTTAAGCCCCATAAGCCCCTTTGTGACAACTGGCCTAAATTACCTCATCAGAACGATCCTGGTTATTTGCTCTTACTTAGCATGGCAACTGTTTATCAGATGCCGAGCTTGTGTACAAGTTAGAAAAATTTCAATTGACTGAGGGACTAGATCATAACACTCAGGCCCTCATTACAACCCTGGCAGTCGGTGTTAAAGCGGCGGTAATACCGCCAACAGCCGGAAGTAACAAAAATGGAATCACGACCACGGTGGAAACCGCCAACACATACAGCCACTTTAACACTCCGACCGCCACGGCGTTAGCAACAAACACCGCGGCGGTAACCGCCAACAGCCAGGCGGAAGACAATGTACCACCCACCCCATTACAACACACCCATCCACCAGCTTTTCTGGGGCAGTACCAACGCCACCAAAAGCACGGCGGAAACAGTACTTTGAAGGGAAACCACTCACCTCTCGACACTCAATGAAGAACCAGGACGCCATGGAGCCCGAACTACAGGTGTTATCCATGCTGGTGTATCTTCTCATCTACCAGGAGTACCAACGGCGGCGGCGACGACCACAGTGAGTACTACACCTAGTACACAGAGGAGGGGGGGAGGAAAAGAGAGTGACGCACACACGCAACATGCAACACCTCCACCCTCTCCCCAAACACCATAGCCACAAACACATGCAACACATTACATATACACTCCGTAACCCTCTGGAATAACGCAAGGACAAAAGGAATGGAGGCAAATGAGTTTAATATTGGAAATTTAGAGAAAAACGCTCATAAATAAATAAACAGTATGTACAATATAAACACTATATACAAAATGAGGCACAATGTCCACACAAAAATAGTCTGTGGCCCACTGGGCTATAACACATAGGCCAAGCCCACACTTGACTCCTGCCTCAAAACGGAGAGAACACTGCAGGGGCATCAGGTCAAAAACACACAGGCACCTCAGGGTGAAGGGGAATGGGGGGCACCTCAGCCGGAAGATGGTACTACGCCACTGCTCCTGGAGGGGGCTCCATTGCCACAGTTTGGTCCAGGGGAGTGCAAAGCCACAGTCTCTCAAGTCTCTCAAGTGGGTGGTTTGCCCACTGCTTGTTCCTGGGGAGTGCAAAGCCACAGTCTCTCAAGTCTCCCAAGTGGGTGGTTTGCCCACTGTTTGGTCCTGGGGAGTGCAAAGCCACCGTCTCTCAAGTCTCCCAAGTAGGTGGTTTGCCCACTGTTTGGTCCTGGGGAGTGCAAAACCACAGTCTCTCAAGTCTCCCAAGTGGGTGGTTTGCCCACTGTTTGGTCCTGGGGAGTGCAAAACACAGTCTATCATGTCTCCCAGGTGGGTGGTTTGCCCACTGTGTGGGCCTGGGGAGTGCAAAGCCACAGTCTGTCAAGTCTCACAAGTGGGTGGTTTGCCCACTGTTTGGTCCTGGGGAGTGCAAAGCCACAGTCTCTCAAGTGGGTGACATGTTCCACTGGTTCTGGAGGGGGCTTGGTGCCCAGTGTGCTTCATCCTGCCAAGGATAGGGTGAGTGGATGCCTTTCTCCACTGGTTCTCGAGGGGGTTTGGTGCCCAGTGTGCTTCATTCTGACGAGGATAGGGTGAGTAGATGCCTTTGTCCGCTGGTTCTGGAGGGGGTTGGTGCCCAGTGATGCTGCACACGGGTCACAGTCCCTCACCTGGGTGTCAGAGCCACAAGATTTGCAGTGGCCAGGATGCATGATAGTCCATGGAGGGAGGGCTACAGTCCATCCACCGGCGGTTACGGCTGCACTGTGTTGGTAGTGTCGGTGCTGGTGCTGCCAGTGGTGGGAGGAGGTTCCAGCCCTTCTCCTGCAGCCTCGGACGGCTGCCCACTGGGGATGCTGCTGCTGTCAGCGGTGCTACTGTCAGCGGTGTAGGTGGCAGTGCTGCCAGTGGTGGGGGAGGCTCCAGCCCTTCTCCTGCAGCCTCGGACGGCTGCTCACTGGGGCTGCTGCTGCTGCTGACAGCAGTGGTGCAGGTGGCGGTGCTTGCAACAGTGCTTGCGACAGTGCCTGCGACGGTGCTTGCGGCGGTGCATGCGACGGTGCAGGTGGCGGTGCTGGCCGCAGTGCAGTTGCCGGTGCTGCTAGTGGTGGGGGGAGGTTCAAGCCCTTCTCCTCCAGCCTTGGACGGCTGCCCACTGGGGCTGCTGCTGCTGACAGTAGTGGTGCAGGTGGCGGTGCTTACGGTGGTGCTTGCGGTGGTGCTTGTGGCGGTGCAGGTGGCGGTGCTGGCCGCTGTGCAGGTGCCAGTGCTGGCGGTTGTGCTGGTAGCCACCAGGCCTTCAGCTGCAGGCTCGGACGGCTGACGTGGCTTGGCTGGTGTTTTGTTCCCCTTCCTGCCCTTGGGAGATGGTGGTGTCACCTTGAGTCTGGCAGCTGGAGGCTTTTGAGGTGGCCTTGCTTGGTGGTTGTGGCTCCTTCCCCTTGCTGGATGCTGTCCCCTTCTTCACCTTGCCAGGTGGCAGAATGTTCTTGCCCTTGGCAGGGGTTGTTGGCACACTGGCTGGGCTGACGGGTGCCCCCTTTGAGCCTCTGACAGCTGCAGACACGACAGCGGACGTGGATTTGGTGGCTGAGGTGCTGGGCTGTGTTTTGGCCACCCCTGGCCCGCGGTGAAGGATGGGGGGGGGGGTAGGGAAGAGGTCAATGTTTGCTAGGAAGAGCTTCTTAGGGACATTGGGGTGGGAAGAGGGTGAAGGTTTGGGAGTGGAGGAAGAGGGAGTGGTTGTAGGAGGTGTCAGTCTGCTGTGTTTGGGTGCAGGTGCATGAGCTGGATGCTGTTGTGAGGTGGATGGCTGTTGGGTGGGTGTGTGCTTGCGTTTGTGTACTTTGGGAGGAGTGGTCACAGACACAGTGGGAGAGGACACAGGGGACGTGTGCATGGATGTGGGGGTGGTGACTGCCAGTGAGGGGTGTGTAGTGATGGGCGTGCTGGTGATGGAGGTAGTGGATGAGGATGTAGTGCATGCAGGTGTGAGTGGAGACGCTACTGGGAGGGAGGTGGACGAGGAGGAGGGGTGGGACACAGTGGAGGCAGTGGATGTTTGTGTGTCTGCATGGGGATGTGCTAGTGTGAGTGCCTGTGAGATGAAGTGTGCTGCTTGTGTTTGCCTGAGCCACTTCTGTGCGTTGATTTGGGTGGATGCTGGTCTGAAGGTGTGCTTGGGATAGGCTGGGTTTGAGGGGATTGGGACTGGGTAGAGGAAGTTGGAGGGGGGAGGCTGGATACAGGGATAATGGCTGCCATCAGTGCGGAGGTCAGAGCCTGAAATGCTCTCTGTTGGGCCGCCACGCCAGAGTGAATGCCCTCCAGGTATGCATTTGTTTGTTGCAAATGCCTCTCGACACCCTGGATGGCATTCAGTATGGTTGACTGCCCAACAGTGAGGGGTCTCAGGAGGTCAATAGCCTCCTCACTGAGGGCAGCAGGGCTGACTGGGGCAGGGCCTGAGGTGCCTGGGGCGAAGGAGATGCCCACTCTCCTGGGTGAGCGGGCACAGGAAACACGCTGAGGGGCTGCTGAAGGGCAGTGCTGGTAGGGGGGGTGGCGGCTGTACCTGTTGTTGGGGTGGGCACAGAGGTGTCCGCCACTGCCAGGGAGCTTCCATCAGAGGAGGAGTCGCTGTCTGTAGTGTCCCCTCCTGTCTCCGTCGTGGTGCTCCCCTGCGTCCCACTGTTGCCCTCACCCTCGGTGGATTTGGCCTCCAGGCCCATGTGGGATGCAGCTCCTTCCGTCGCCAGTGCCTCTGCTCCTCCGCCAGATGATGCTAATGCACACAAGGACAGGGTGACAAAACAAAAAGGGGGGGAGAGACAGAGGATACACTTGGTCAATGCCAGCAACAACACTTCCGATGACGTACACAAAACACAGGGAGCAGCCTTATGCACTAGGCCATGCACTACCAGTTACAAAGATAGTAACCAGCCCATGGGGTACCTAGCATATCGCCATCAGCTGCACACCTGAAACAAACAGGGCCCTGACCAGTAGGAGATGCCCACTAACACCATTGGGGTTGGAGTGATTCAGACCCACCCAAAAAAGGACCTACCCTGCCATGTTCGCCCTGGCCTAGGGGCACCCAAAGTCTACATCCCCACCCGGGTAATACCTTAATGCTCGCATTCTGAATTTGTACTCACCCCCTTGTGGCTGCTGTGATGCCCTCAAGCGCCCATCCACCGCCAGGATGCGGAACATCAGGGTTGTCAGGGTACAACGGGCACCCCTTCCTTATTGGGAGGCCAGCCCCAGCTGGGCCTCTGCCGTCTTCCTTGCCCAGCAGCGCAGGTCCTCCCACTGTTTGCGGCAGTGGGTGCTCCGCCTGTCAAAGACCCCCAGGGCCCGCACCTCCTTGGCGATAGCACGCCAAATAACCTTTTTCAGATGGGCGCTGACCTGCAGGAAAAAGACAGCAGAAAAGGGATTAGTCATACCGTCTGGACTGTCATACTCATGGCCCACCATATCCCTCCCATCCCCTTCTGCACATACATTGACCCCCATACATGCAGCACTCTGCCCAGGACACCTCAGCCCCCCATACATGTGGCTTACACACACACAGCACTCCATACATTCATGGCCCACTCATCATTCTCATAGTGTACTCACCTGTTTGTCTGGAGGACCATAGAGTAAAGTGTACTGGGGTAGGACCCCATCCACCAGTCTCTCCAACTCCAAAGTGAAGGCAGGGGCCCTTTCCCCAGACACATGAGCCATTGTCGCTTCCAGACACAGGTCACAGCAGCACTTGCAGTGTAGGTCCTCTCCTGTTGAAGGTCAGGTAGCAAGTGAGTGAACAGATAGGAAATGGTGGTCACGTCCACGGCGGTGCGTACCGTCACCGCCGGCGTTCATCGCCATTGGCTCCTGGAACCCATAGGGCCTAATGTTAACCAATGCGAAGTTGCGCGGCAGTCATCAACCTCCAACCGCAACGGCGCACAGCGCCAGCGGAATTAACTCATTTCCACTTATCCCTCCTCACAGGTCAGACAGCCGCAATTTCCGGGGGGCACAGGCCATGGCACCTAACTGCGCCACAGCAGACATTGGCACATCAACTGACTCTCGGATTCACATACTGGTTCTGTAAATGAAGATATGCATTATTATTACAATTGATGTGTGAATATGACCCTCTGCTCACCGTTTTCCTCCCTAGACCTCAACCGCTGAGGATGAATATGAGATGGAGACATCCTCCAGTGTACAGACCCCTGGTGGACCTGGCGACAATGGAGGACAGACACATTATCCTAACCTACAGACTTGATCGGGCCACAATCCAAGAGCTGTGTGCCCAATTGGAGCCAGACCTGATTTCAACTATCCGCCAGCCCACAGGTATCCCCCCTCTAGTGTAGGTCCTGTCAGTGCTCCATTTCCTGGCAAGTGGTTCCTTCCAAACAACAGTGGCCATGGCATCAGGGATGTCTCAGCCAATGTTCTCCAACATGTTGACCAGAGTGTTGTCTGCCCTGCTGAAACACATGCGCAGCTACATCGTATTCCCCCAGGTGGAGGATTTGGCCACAGTGAAGGCTGACTTTTATGGCATGGGACATAGCACCAACATCATTGGTGTCATTGATGGTACCCATGTAGCATTTCCCCCCCCACCCGGAGAAATTAACAAGTGTTTAGGAATAGAAAGAGCTATCACTCTATGAATGTGCAGATGGTGTGTCTGGCGGACCAGTACATCTCCCATGTGAATGCCAAGTATCCTGGCTCTATGCATGACGCCTTTATCTTGAGGAATAGCAGCATCCCATATGTGATGGCTCAACTCCAGAGGCACCTGGTGTGGCTAAAAGGTGAGCCCAAGGTCCCCACCCAGTATATATTGGTGTATAGGTATGGGGTTGTCCCTAAGGGTGAGTGTGTGGCTAACAGGTATCCCTCGATATTTGCAGGTGACTCTGGTTACCCCAAACTCTTTTGGCTACTGACCCCAGTGAGGAATGCCAGGACAAGGGCAGAGGAATGTTACAATGAGGCACATGGGTGAACAAGGCGGATAATTGAAAGAACCTTCGGCCTCCTGAAGGCCAGGTTCAGGTGCCTCCATCTGACTGTGGATCCCTGTACTACTCACCCAAGAAGGTGTGCCAGATCATCGTAGCATGTTGCACAACCTGGCCTTGAGACGCCAGGTGCCTTTTCTGCAGGAGGATGAGCCTTGAGATTGTCTTGTGGCAGCGGTGGAGACTGTGGACAGTGAGGAAGAGGAGGCAGAGGATGAAGATGTGGACAACAGACGTTCTCTCATACAGCAGTACTTCCAGTGACACACAGGTAAGACACTGTAACTTCACTTTACATTGCAGTTTTGTGTTGGACATTGGACATGGCTGCATGATTTCCCTATGTCTATGGCCACTTACTGTACCTTTTGGCATCTCTATTTTCAGATCTCTGTGCCCCACTCTGGCTCCTGGTGTGTTTACTGCAGCCCACTACAGGTCATACCAATATATATATATATATCTGTACATATGAATTGCAATGCTTACAGATAGTTGAACTAATACATATTTCAATCAATTGACAGACTCCAGACTTGTATTTGTTCCAAGGGTGTTTATTTAAGTGCTAATAGGTTGAGTGGGATGTGCAATGGGCTTGGGTGATGGTGGAGGAATGTCCAGTCTCTTTGTATCACAGGTGCATTGTCCAATGGGGCATAGGAAGGGGAGCAATGGCAGTTCAAGGTGGACAGGGTAACAGATTGAGACACAACGGTGACAATCAGGACAGTCTTAGGGCCAGATGTAGCAAGGCATTAGCGCCTCGCAAACGGCGAAAAGTGCAGTTTGCGAGGCGCTAAAGCCTGCACGCGATGCAGAAACACATTTTGCGAGTCGGAACCGACTCGCAAAATGCGTTTCCGACTCGCAAATAGGAAGGGGTGTTCCCTTCCTATTTGCGACTCGCACCGTGATGTAAGTTGATTTGCGACCGCGAAAGCGGTCGCAAATCAACTCACAGTTAACATCCACTTGAAGTGGATGGTAACTCATTCGCAAACGGAATGATCACAAAATTATTTTTTCAGAGCAGGACCACTGCCTACTCTAAAAAAAAACGAAACAAAAGGTTTCAATATTTTTTTCTATGTGCAGCTCGTTTTCCTTTAAGGAAAACGGGCTGCAGATAGAAAAAAAAAACTGCTTTATTTAAAAGCAGTCATGGACATGGTGGTCTGCTGTCTCCAGCAGGCCACCATCCCTGTGAGTGCCCAGACTCGCTATGGGATCGCAAACTGCGACCCACCTCATTAATATTAATGAGGTGGGTCTTTGCGACCCCATAGCGAGTCGCAGAAGGTGTCTGAGACACCTTTCTGCATAGCAAATTGCGAGGTGCAAATTGCGAGTCGGAAGGACTCGCAATTTGCAACTCGCAATTTGCTTTCTACCTACATCTGGCCCTTATTTCCTGGTGGGGGTCTTGGCAATGTTCTCTGGCTTCTGCCTGGATCGCAGGGACCGTTTGCGGGGTGGTTCTCCTTCTGCAGGGGGTGGGGTGCTGGTGGCCTGTTGTTCCAGTGGCGTGGCCTCCTGTCCAATAGCGCAGGCGGGGTGGAGGGCTGTTCTTCAGTGTGGCTAGTGTCAGGGGCCCATTGGTGTGCCACTGCCTCCCTCATGGTGTTGGCCATGTCAGCCAGCACCCCTGCAATGGTGACCAGGATTGTGTGGATGTCCTTCAGGTACTCCCTGATCCCCAGGTAATCCCTCCTGCAGCTGATGGGTCTCCTGCAACTTGGCCAGTATCTGGCCCAAGGTCTCCTGGGAATGGTGGTATGCTTGCAGGATCCCTGCAAGTGCCTCGTGGAGAGTGGGTTCCCTGGGCCTGTCCTCCCCCTGTCGCACAGCAGTCCTCCCAGCTTCCCTGTTGTCCTGTGCCTCTGTCCCCTGAACGTGTGCCCACTGCCACTGACCCCAGGTCCCTGATTGTCTTGGGTTTGTGGTGTTGCCTGGGGTCCCTGTAGTGGTGGACACATTGCTGATTGACGTGTCTTGGGGACAGTGGTATGGGCCCGCTGGGTGGGTGCTGTGCTGGTGTTTCCTGAGGGGGTCTGTGGTGGGTTGGGACTGTGCCTGGGTACCCGACTATCCAGAGGTCCCTGATATGCCAGGTTGGTCATCGTGATCCAGGCGTGCAGAGCTGCTGTCATCACTGTGGGCCTCTTCTGTGGGGAGACATGATGTTGGTGGCACCTCCTCTCCGGTGACATTGAGTGGGGGTCCTGTGGGGATGTAAATGCAGTGTTATTGTATCTGTGTGTGCCATCTTGTGCATGGGTGTCTTTCCCTGTGTGGTTGTGATAGCCCTGTCAGCTTTGCCTTGTGTGCGTGGTGATTTTGTGGGCAAGGTGATTCTCTCTAATGGGCATGCTTTAGTGATGGGTGTCCATGCAGGTCTGTGATGGGTGTCCATGCATAGGTGTTGCATGCAGGGCTTGGTATTGGGGTTGGTGGGTGGCTTGTGATAGTGAGGTATTTGTGAGTTGGTGGAGTGATGGGGTGAGGGTAGGGGTAAGAGTTTGTGATGGCATACAGGTAGGGTGGGGGATATAGTAGTAAAGATTTGACTACAGTCCTCCTGCTACTCCTGCGAGGCCCTCAGGATGCATTATTACCAAGACTTACTCCTCCCATGTTATTAGTTGTGGGAGAGGAGGTGGGGGTCCACCGCCAGTCCTATGTACGGCTACCTGGTGTCTTGCAGCCACAGAATGCTCCTTCCCCCGTAGGTCGTTCCACCTCTTCCTGATGTCATCCCTTGTTCTGGGGTGCTGTCCCATGGCGTTGACCCTGTCCACGATTCTCCACCATAGCTCCATCTTCCTTGCAATGGACATCTGCTGCACCTGTGATCCGAATAGCTGTGGCTCTACCCAGATGATTTCCTCCACCATGACCCTTAGCTCCTCCTCTGAAAACCTGGGGTGTCTTTGTGGTGCCATGGATGTGGTGTGAGTGGTATGTGTGAGGATGTGTGGGGTGATGTGTTGTTGTGTGTGCTGTGAGGTGCGTGGATAGTGGATGGAGTTCTGTAGCTCAGATTGATTGGGTGCTCCTTGCTTGTCTCTCTCTGTTTGCTATCTTTTTATTCATTGAAAGGGTTGTGGGTAATGTGGGTGTGTGTTTTATAGTGTTGTGGGTGTGGTGGGTGTTTGTCTGTCAGGTGTGTGTAGTTTGAATTGTCCAATGTGGTGGAGTTTTGTATGTGTGTGTCTATTTTGAGCGCGGCGGTGTGTACCGCCAATGGTTTACCACGGTTGAAAGACTGCTGCGGTGATTCATGGGTCCTGATACTGTGGGTGTTTTCCTGGTGGCGTAACGGTGTGGGTTTTGGTACTGCCAGTTGATCACTGACCTTTGGTCTGGCAGACTTGTGTGGGTGTCTGTA
Organism: Pleurodeles waltl; assembly: GCF_031143425.1. Classification (NCBI taxonomy): domain Eukaryota; kingdom Metazoa; phylum Chordata; class Amphibia; order Caudata; family Salamandridae; genus Pleurodeles; species Pleurodeles waltl. The sequence goes on from NC_090443.1 coordinate 961,226,697, forward strand.
TAGTGGCAGATTTCTCTGTGTGGGTCATAATACCCGTAGCGGTATACCGCCGTGGTCACAGTATGTTGGAGGCCGTAGGCGGCATTTACCGCCATGGTTGTAATGAGGGCCTCAATCTGTCAGATAGACAACATACTGGTATAACTGAAAAGGTTTGGCTACTTGAACGGAAGTTACATCAGAGAAGTATGATGCTTTCATACCGTTCAGTACTGTACAAACTACATATGCTACTCCATAATGTTGTCTCAAACAAGAACCATCCACAAATAAAATCTGTTCAGCCTGGTCAAGTGGAACACCATGAATGTCTGATCTTGTCCTGGCACATAATTCTGTTAAATCCATGCAGCCATGGTCACAAATGTACAACATAACAAAGGAGACGACCCTCTGTATAAAATAGTCTAAAACAATTTTTTTCATAATCCTAGCAAAATGTAAAGATACACAAAAAAAGTTCTAGAGCAGGAGCCCTAATTAGTCAAATCAGTCCAACTTGTTTAAAGAAGTCAATCTATTGTTTTGGTTCGTTATAATTGAAAAATGCAATCCACATTTTGTGGAGATCCAATTTGTTAGTCAAGATACCACGGATAAATGTATGAGTATGTTTATAAGTTCATTCTTTATTGTTGTCTTTTTAAGCACAATATGGACAAGGACACAGCCAACAGGTTTCCTCCCTTACACATTGGGACTTCTTCAGGGCATGAGAAATAAATGTAACACATCCCAATTTGTAGTCCATAAGACTTCTTCCACCAAATCATCTCCTCAAGATTCCTTCTTTTTTCATAAAGTAGACATGCGTTGAAATCCTTGTTGTTGCAAGATCACACTCACACACATGTCAAATACCATAGTGTGTAAGTGCAAAATGGTTTTAAAAGGAACCAGTGGTACAAACAAGGGGGAAGATGTACTAATATTTGGTGCAACACAATGCATCAGGACAACTTGCTGTGCAGTGTCAAATGAAGGGGGTAGGAATGCGCCATACCTACTAAGATATGGTGCATTCGGGCTCTCCATCTGCACGGGCGCACTTATGGATGCAAAGCACCAATATAAGCAGCCTTGCACCATTGTGGAAGGGTGTTTGCTTTCTAGTTATGATTGTTTTTGTGACGGAAGGGACACCTTACTGAACAAAAGATTGTCTGAGGCTTCCTCCTCTTTTTATGTGTGCTGCAGAAGAGGAACAAAAAAGGAAAGATAAACATATTTCTCCTCTTTATGCCTCCCCTGGGAAGGCATTCCATTTTGACACATTCTCAGATGTACTAGTGTTAGTAAATCGAGAGATGAGTCAAAAACCATGGGTGACCTCTGTCCCACTCCCCAGCTGACCACTCCCCCTCTATGGCTGTCCCATGGCTAGACGAGTGCTATGTTATCTTCTTCGTGGGCCATGACGGACTGCTCCTGCCACTGCCCCTTGACCAGTCAGGTGGTTCATAGTGTGGCTCTGGTTTACCTTTTGTTTGTGGTCATGTGCTATGTTCTTATGCATGTGGGTATTACATGCTCTCATATAGGTGGATGGCAGGAACACCCACTCTCCACCCATGGAACGCTTCCCCTGGGCAGAATAATGCAAGGTAGCAACTTGCGCTGCCTTGCGTAAATCCAGGTTTACTGTGCCACTCATAGCCGCGCAAGGTGACTCTGGATGGCATGGTAAATCTCACTTAAGAGCTTGCATTGCCCTTGTGTCACTTTGCATGACGCAAGGGCAACATCAGCCCTGGATAATTCTGACCCAGGCTTTGAAGGACACACATTATGGTAACCTCCTACTTCACAGAGTTTTCCTATGCATCCTCCTTTCTTTACATTTCTTCACTGAGTTTCTAAGACCAACGTCCTATCAAAGTAAATTGTTCAAAGTCTTGTGTGAGGACTATTCTGGCCACGGTATGTATTTCATAAATGCTTAGGAGACCCGTGCCCTGTGAGACACCTTCAGACAGTTTTGGAATTCAAGCCTTTCCCTTTGTGTTGGGACACAGAGACAATTTTATTGAATAGGAAAACAGAAACCACAATCTCAGGTGACGCTGCCTAGACAGAAGAGACTGACTAAAAGTGTCACTTGTCACACATGAATGGAACACTGTGCAGCCCCAGTCAACTAATACTGTAACATCTGCAAACTCAATTCGAAACTAAAAGTCAGATACTGACAGACCAGAAACTCCTGAGAAAAAGATGGCATCAGGTTCTTGGGCAAATATCATTAAACAGATAATTGCACTATCCACCCTGCAAGTGCTAGTGATAAAGCCGCATGCCTTTCACCAGCCAGCCAGGACTCTACTTTCATTTGCTGGGATTTATGCTGCCCTAGCCACTCCCCATGGACTCACCAATCCTGGGTGCATTGGGATTTCCAAGAGGGTTACACCTGACTGTTTTTTTATGGGAAAAGCATGCAGGAATCTTTCCAAGCGAAGTCCTGCAACGTGGATGGGACGGTGTATATTAGTTACAAAACATAACGAAAGCCATACTAGTAGGATTATAGTATCTTAAGCAGGACAACCCTTGAAAGTAGGAAGAGGCTTCCTCCATTGTTCATCGAGTACAGCCTGTCAAAACAAAGCATTATGAGTGCACAATTTCATTAAGTGGAGTGAACAGAAAAATGAAAACGCACATTTTCATGGCTGCATCAAAATCTAGTTGTGTCAAGCACAGAAAAGTACAGTTCTATTATGTATAGAATTGTCGTTTCAATGCTGAAATGTTGGTAATATTTAAAATATAAGTAACACATTTTATTAAATCAAAATTAGGTCTATCAACCCCCCTTTAACTGATGTAGTCATTCAACAAGATCTCAAATTTTTTATGTATAATACAGCTTCCATCATTTTAAGGCCCAGATTTAAGAAGCGCTAATGCCAAATTGACGTCATGTTTTTTTACGCTAATGTGGCTTTAGGCTTCAAAAATCGCTGCGCCATATTTACAAAGTGCCGAAATGCATGCATCACACCACTTTGTAACCCTTTGCGCCACATTATACATGTGCCATGTATTCCACTGCGTCATTTTTTAAGGCTACTTTTAACGCCTGCTAAAAGCAGGTGTTAAAAGAGGGCACACCGTTGGTTAGATGGGCCCCTATGTACTGTTCAGTGTTAGCACCAATATTTTGGCGCTAACCCTGAACAGTACATCAATAGCGTAAAAAATTTGATGCTATTGCCCCCTACCATGCGCCATGGTGCACTGTATTCTAAATACGGCGCATACATGGTGGTGGTAGGGGGGGCGCTAAGGGGCGCAAGAAAAGTGGTACTGCCCTGGATCTTAAATCTGCCACTAAGGGCCTGATTACAACTTTGGAGGAGGTGTCAATCCGTCCCAAATGTGACGGATATACCACCAGCCATATTACGAGTTCCATAGGATATAATGGACTCGTAATACGGCTGGTGGTATATCCGTCACTTTACCGTCACTTTTGGGACAGATTAACACCTCCTCCAAAGTTGTAATCAGGCCCTAAGTCTTTTGCAACTCGATTCTTCCAAGGCCTTCATCTCATCCTAAACTCAAGCCTTCATGTTCTCTGTCTTAAACTTGTCATCATCAGATCTTTTTCTTTTCTTCGTAAATTTTACTGGAGCTCTCTTCACACACCCACAATCTGGACCCCTCTTCAAGCAAATTACCTCAAGAAATTTCAGCAAAAGTATGAGAATAATTATGTACAAAATAATAATAATGGGTTTACAATGTTCTTTAAAATACCACCAACAATACTGTCAAACCACTCACCAATTTTTGCAAAACCCTTTATATTCTCACTGAACCATACATCAACTGTTTTCCTTGATCCCTGCTCTCCTGGTACACTTGCCTGACACAAAATGTTAGTTATGTTATTATTGTAACCATTAGTACGCCCACCATTATCAGGGATGAAGATGCAACACTGTTGGACCTTCAGGACACAAAAGATTCTGCTTTCTTTCGCTAAAAGGATGTCTAAAGCAAGGCAGTTCTGCATACCCATTACTAGGAAAGCTATAAGCTTCTCATTAATGAGAGTTAATGCGCCTGCAGCTAAGCGAAAAACCAAGGAAGACATCTTTCTAATTTTCACGTAACTAAGGCTACACAATTGGAGGAATCAAAACACCAAACCACATCCTCCAATACTTGTACAAAGCCGAATTTTGATCTTATAAGACCCTCATCATTACTTTCACTCATCTGACCTCTAGGATCAAACCTCTAGGAAAGAATAGAGCAAGATAGCAGCTTCCCACCCAATTACATGAGAGGTTAAAAGAAGCATTCTAACCAATCAGTCATCACCAACTACATAACGCACATGACATTCACTTACTCTAACCCCAAACCGACTGGTTCAGAAATCTGAGACATTCCATGCACCATACAGACTACTTCTCTTTGTTCCTGTTTCACTCTCAATCTTGAATGCATTTTCGAATTCCTGAATTTTTCTGCAGCCTGTTCTTCCAAGTCATTTGTTTTTGTTTCTACCCAATTTCTGCTAAGTCTCACCCTTTTCTCATTATACTCCTTTATAAACTTACTCTAAACATCAATCAATGTGCAGGCTAATGGCGTGTTATTTTTCTTAGAACTCAAAATAGGATATATAATTGATTTCAAATATCACCCTTAGTTTCAGGCACAAGTTCCATGGAGGCATTATAGTCCTTAAGATATGGCCTAAGACCACCATGTTTGTGATTGCTTTCAAACAAAGCAACCTTTTATTTTAAAATACAGCCCAGTTTTGTTAACGGAAAGCTGAATGCATGAAAAAAAAGAAAACTTAAACCTCTTTCACGAGCAGGCACTGCATTCTCAGAAATATCTTTTTGTGAACATTGACAAAGGGGAAGGGGTCCAATGAGGATCCCATCCTATTTGTGAATAACTTAAAATATTAACATTTTGCAACCAGATTTTGGCCACCAAACATTGATACATACCACATCCCTTACAAGTACCGAATCAGTATTTATTCTCAATTAGTGATTAGGTAAGATTCAGTAACATCTTACCAAATCACAGTTTGGGTTTTGTGAATTACAACATGCCATTTTGCAGCTGGAAATCCTCTAATTTTATGAATCGGAGTCTTACTGACCGTAAAAAGCTTTGTACGTGAGGGCCAAAGTGTTTAACTCATGACATTCCCCTTACTCTTCTGATTTGCAAGTGAAACTTGTGCAACCAACTTCAGACATCCAGGAAGTGCAGTGGCAAATGGATCCAATGTGGATGAGAAATAAGTGAAAGACCTCTTGATTTCGCCATGCTCTTGAACCAATACAGATGGAGCACACCCTTCTCTTTAATGACTGATCGGGTAAAAATGCTTTTCATAATTTGGCAAGCACTAAGGAATTTATCTCTGAGCTCTCTTAGCATGAGGATGGCCCTTATGTATTTGTTTTCAAATGGCACTGGATCAGAATTATTGCTGAGCAGGGCCGGCTTTAATGCTGGTGGTGCCCAGTGCGACAATCATTTTGGCGTTCCCCCTCCCATGATCTCCTTGGATTCCCTCACTACCACCAGGCAAAAGTGCTCCTCATTTCTCCACAGCCCCTTGTAACCGGGCTTCTATCGCCTCGGTTACTTCTTACCAGCCCAGGCCGACAAACCCATAGCCCGCGGCACTCCCAAGAGGAACGGCATCGACGGAGTGACGTCAGACGCAGGATGCGGCCCTGGAGGCCCTGAAATAGACGAAGGACACCGGACTATGGCGTCGGGGAAGCAGGAAGCGACCCTGCCACTGAAGACCGAGAGGAAGGAATCGCCACGAGTGTACAAAGATGAGGAATCCGACGAAGTCCGCGACGGGAGCCCGAGGATGCCAGAAGAAGGAGAAGCTCTGTACCAGCCGCTGAAAACCTTCGAGGAGCAGCTGGGGAACCACGGAGGGGCCCGCCACGTCCCAGGAGGGGCGTGGCAGTCACAGGTACGATCGTACCTTAAGCTTTCATTCTTGCCTAGCTGGTTATCGGGAAGGGGGGAGTCTACAGGGGCTGAAGGGCAGACTGGGGAAAGGTGCTGCAAGGTAGGGCAGATACTCTGAGCCCTATAAAGAATTAATAGCACAACCCACTGTGTTAAAAAGCCTTCCATTCCCCCTCCAGCTGTAAAGAGACACTAGAGAGAGAGAGAGAGAATACTCACAGGAAGGTGATTTCACTAAAAAGATAAATTACCCAACCACAACCCTGCACCCTGCCTCCTCCCACTACCCCTACTAACCACCTTAAGTCTCCGTAAATCTACCTCTACACTTACCTCTTGTTTCATTCTTTTTATTTTGGGGAAACCGGTCCAACATCACGGGAGAGGAGAACAGACCCCATTCCACCAGGGGATCGACTGGGTGGAGACCTCCATCAGAAACACCTAAAAGAAGTAAAAAGAGCCCTGGTGAAATCATTAACAAGTAACCAAGAAAACCCTGCAAAGCGATACAAAGGAACTGGGAAACCCTAATAATAAAGAAATTATCCAACCAAGACCCTGTGCCTATAGCATTATTCCAATATCCGTCCCATATAGACATAGAACCCTTCACACTCCTCTTTCACATACATTTCATTTGTTTTAAAGCACTGGTAAAGGCTGGATTTACTAATAAGAATGTATATTTACCCAAAACGATCCCTTTTTAGCAACATTAGGAATAGATTACGCAAGACTGGGGAAAAAATAACATTCTAACCTATTTTATGCAGTTTGCATGCAGCTCTTTGATGATAGTTCCTAACAGTCACTGTTCTTTGTTACAGCTGTATCTTATGAACTGCGGTAACAAAAGAATTACTGTGACATAAGCAGTAATCCACTCAGCTATCCACATAAAATACTGATCTGCAGGGTACGCTTTCTTTGCAGCAGGGATATTAACCCTCTAAGCTACTTTATGGCAAGTCAAAAGTGCCACTAGTCCAAACTCTGATCTCTCTCTCTCCTAGGAACATTAATCATAAATTATCTTGACATTTTTATTGCTGCCTGAAAGCTGGAGCATAAGGAACTCTGCAGCATGTGTTTTTAAATCGTAAGTAATTGCTAAACACAGCGCCCCCAAAGAGCTTTGCCGAGCCGGATTTGTTTCCTTTCTTTTTTTAACTACAATTATTTAAGCCTCATACTGAAAGGTGATTTACTCTTTTTAAATTACTCTTTCTCTCTGTCTCTTTCAATCTTTCTCCCACTCACACACCCACTCAGTCACTCACGCACCCACTCAAAGACCTCCTCAGACCCCAATGCACTCACTCACATCCCCAGTCAGACCCTCATGCACCCACTCACAGACAAAATCAGATAGCTAAAAACCCACTCACAGACCCAGACTCTCACACACCCACTCACAAACTCACTGACACACTCATGCACCCACTTAAAGACCTGCGTAGACACTGATGCACCCATTAAAATACTGATGTACGCACTCTCACACCCAGATACACACTCTTACAGCCACTTTCACCCCCAGATACCCTCTCTCACACCCACAGAAGTTGCGGCCAACTCCTGCTGCACATGGCCAAAGGGCTGTGCACAGCATGGGATTGGGTGGTTAGGAGGGTTGGCCTCAGGGTCTGGCTGTAGGCCAGGTCTTGCGGGCAACCTAAGCTGTGCAAGGGTGAAAGCTGTGCATGGTGCAAGGTTGGGTGCTTATAAGGCTGTGTGCGGCGGTGGTTGGAGTAACATAGAGTAATGAAAATTCTTATACGTTAAAAAAACAACGAAATTCACTGAAAAAAAATAAAGTTACAGGGCCGTTACAGTTATGAAATAGAATTTTTTTTAAACATAGAACATTACTTAAAAAACAAAGGCTACAGGGATGTTTTAGTTAGGCTCACATTTTAAACGGACAAAACAATGGAAATTCACCAGTTATAGTCAGAGTTACCTCAGGTAACTATAACTTGTGCCCTAAGGTAACTATAACTTTCACCCTCACCATGCACTGCTAATTACCCCACAAATTACGGCACTCATGACATCTTTGATAGCATCATTAATAATATCAATGTAACATTTGCAGTAAAATGTTTGATGAAAAAACTGTGCATGACAAGGAGGCAAGTTATAGTTACCTTAGGGAACGAGTTATAGTTACTTGAGGTAACTCTAACTATAAATGGTGAATTTCTATGGTTTTGTACGTTTAAAATGTGAGCCTAACTATAACGTCCCTGAAAATGTTTTTGTTTTAGGTGAATATATATATATGGGAAGGGGCGCCAGTAGAGTCCTGCTTCCCAGTCAGTTTAAGGCCCCGGTGACCCCATCCCCAGGGGCTGGGTATATTTAGGGGGAGGGACATGCGGCCTGCCTCCCTGAGCCATTTGGTCCTGGGGACCCCATCCCCCAGAGTACAATATATTTATTAAGGGGAGGCCCTTGGAATCCCATCTCCCAGAGCTGTAACTTAAATTAAAAGGGAGGGGAGCCGTCCCTGAGCCTCTAATGGCATTGAGGGACCCCATCCCTAGGCTCGCTTAGGGAGTTCTGGTGAGCCCACATTAGTCCAGGCAGGAACACTTGTGTGCTCGCAGGAGCATTTTTTAAATTTCCTGCCAAACAGGAGCAAATACTAAGGGCCTCATTTACAAGAACTGATGCATCAACATCTATGCGTCAGTTTTCTTGCACCTGCCGCAAATCCTTACAACGCCATGGATGCACTGTATTTACAATACAGGGGTCCATGGCACAAGTATTCACGGATGCATCAGGAATTCTGGTGCATCTTTGGGTGATGCACTGCTGGAGTTGATCGTAAGACTGAAGCAACTTCAGCAACGCATCGGAACACAAAGGCAAGTCCCATGGTAAAAGCCCTGCGTCAATCATTACGCCTGGTTTGAGGAGGCGTAGGGATTTTGATGCAGTCAAGTCGTAGAGTGATGCAGTGAAAAGTTGTAAATTTCACAGCGTCTGTTCTACATGGCTTTTAATGTGAGAATGCCTACCATGCATACATTATACATGGCGCGGGTATAGTGTGACCAAGGCCTCTACAATCTGACATGTTAGGCCCAATGCGTCAGATTGTAAATATGAAGCAGTGTGGAGCACTGATTGCATCGCCGCTGTCTCTAAAAAATGATGCTGAGGCGGTGCTTAGCTGCTTGTAAATGAGGCTGTAAGTCTGCTCTTAGTCAGTGGGAGATTTAAAAATGCTCTTGCTGGCCCTAGAAGATGGGGTCGCGAGGGACATTGTTGGCTCAGGTAGGGGGCCAAGTGGCCCCTCTCCCCTATTGCAAATGTGGCCAAGCCTTGGGGGATGGTCGGGGACCCTGGGGCTGAAACCAGTTCATGGAGGGGGGGACGCATGCCCCCTTTACAAATATGGCCAGGCCCTGGGGGATTCGTCAAACAGCACCAAAGTTACAAAGCTATTAGCAACACAAAAAATGCATTTCCTATAGAAACAAAATCCTAACTATACCTAACGAGTGGCAACCAGCGATATATAACATTTCCATATCATATCCAGTGGCAGTCACCACTAGGTAGTCATAATTAAGTCAGTTTTTCTATAAACAATGCATTTTTTGTTTTGCTAATACCAGATGTCGTTTGATGAATCTTCTCAAAACTTTCCCAAAACAAGGCAAATTCACCTCAGCTCCTTGCTGGAAACTTTTGGGGTGATTCGTCATGCGGGGGCAGAGAAAAAAGGTGGGGTCCCAAAAGCAAATTCCCCAATGCATTTTCCATAGACTTCTTTAGGCAGCGTTACAGCAAAAACTGCAAGTACAACCAATTCGGCAAGAACACGGATTTTGGTTTGCAGATTGGGCTTTTGGTGATTCAGTGTAAATCTGTTCAATAGTTTTTGAGAAATCAAGGTTCAAAAAGCATTTGTATATCTAGACAGTTGGATCCGCAAGAGTCTCTCAAGACTTCAACGAGATTGCACATTCAGAAATGGAAACAAAGCCAACTGATGGGTTGAGATGACCCTTTTTTTCCCCGTCAGCCATCTCACTCCCGTGGAAGTAAGAGGATCATGCAAGTCCTGTGGAAGCAATCTCTCTATCTGGCTGGCTGCTAGAGGTTTAGAAATTAAATGGCTGTTTTTGAGATGATGGTTCTGACTATCTTGTCCTGATTTTTCACTTTTGGATCACCTGGTTTTTGACCTTTCACTGTGAGGGAGCCTCATAGTTTGGGACTCACACGCAGTGAACTTATGGTAAAATGGACTGTGTGTATTTACAGCCAGTGCTGCTTGATAAGCACAGGCTGCTGTGACTCAGCAAGGGTAGGAGGCCCAGGGCTGGTTACACCTGATAATGTCTTTGCCCATGTGTGTGCACCCATGTGAGGGCTGCGTGTGGAGGATTCCTGGCATGCGCAGCCCAAGAATTGCACTTAGGTAGCCTGGCACAGGACTATACAGAGTGGGTAGCGACATGTGAGGAATAGACAGTGTGCTTACTGTCTTTTCATTGTAGTGACACTCCATTAAATGTCAATAGGAAAAGGATGGTCTAAGGTGCAACTCTGCTTCCTTATGGATGCAGCAATGTACACTGTAACCTGTATGAAAATAATAATGTAGTAGGTTACAAAAGCATATCTGTACAGCTTATGGGTCATCCAGGAATGTCATCTTTCTCTGACTCAGCTCAAGATAAGGGCCCAGTATTGCTCTTTCCAGCTGCCTGTGCAGGGTCTTGCATCAATCAGACAGCAGTCATTCTGTGCCAGGAACCGGGCCTGAGAGGCCCTGGAAGGAATGTCAGGGAGGAGGGGGTGAGTCTCTCAAAGCACATGTGGCAACTAACGCCATTTTGAGTTATCTCAGAAGACTGTGCAGGAAGGTTATGACAGATTAGAGAAGTGATGTGGCACATCTGCGTAGATCAGAGGTACAGCCCTGCTGGACACTTCTGTCCCCACTTAAAAGGTCTGGCACAGGGGAAGGCTCTCTCTCAGCTGTACTTCCCTGCAGGACACTGGGACTGAAGACAGGGGTCATTAACAACTGGAAAGAAGAACTCCTGACTGTCCGCTAGGGCAAGGACTCCCTATAGATCAGCTGGGGGAAATACTGGGAGCGGGGGCAAGGAGAGTGTGCAGCCCAGAAGAAAAGAAGACACCCAGATGAAAGGCTGGCGCAGGAAGTCAATGGGATTGGCTCCCTACTGAGTTGGGAACCTTCTAGGCCAGGAGTCCTAACAAAAGTGTCCCTAGTGGCAAGGGCTCGCCACCAGGAGCGAAATGGCACAGAGATCGTCAAAAAACAGCCCAACGGGCCTGAGATATCAGGATGAGAAGGTCCGTAAGTTCTGACTTTCAGGAGCAAGTGGCGAAGAGTGTGGGGCTCTGCCGGCAGCCTACAACTTGTCCCTGGGGTGGGCCAGGGCCCGGGGCTGCCTCCCCATAGAAATGAGGAGCCAGGAAGCACTGTTGCGCTTCCCTGGCAAAAATGGCAGCTTGAGAGATTCCATCAAGCTCCGTCGAAGATGTGCAGAAGAGGCCCTGGATCCCATCTCGGGGGCCTACAGAGATCCAAAGATGGGGGACACTGTTGTGCCCCTGTAAAGATGGCTGAATGGGCCCCAGACCCCATCCTAGGGCCCGCAAAGAAGAGCAAGCCGGGGAGCCCCATCACACCCCCTGTGAAAATGGCTGAAGGGTCCCCAAACCCTATCTTGGGGCCCTGCAAGGAAGAGCAAGCCAGGAAGTTCCATTGCGGTTCCCATGAAGATGAGGGAAGGAGGCCCGGACCCCATCTTGGGCCCCGCAAAAAACCCATGCCGGGGAGTGCCATCGCCCTCCCTGTGAAGATGCAGGAGGGGGAGTGCCGTTGCACTCTCCGAGGGCGCCGGGAGGGCCATCACCAACTTGGTGTCTGCCCACAGGAATGGAGAGACACCAGAGGAGAGGCGCGGGAAGGCCAACACGTCTCCCCCGCACGGCCTGTCCCCAGGTCGCCTCATCAGCCTCTGCCCAACGGAGCGGACAAACCTCCAAGGGGAGGAATGCCAGCTCCTGTGGCAGCACCACCAGGTGATGGCCAGGTGAGGGCCATGTGGGGAGCCCGCGGGAGCGGCTAGGGTTGGGATCCCTGAGCCGCTCCTTAATGTGCATACCTGATGTGTGGGTGTCCAAGTGGGACCAGACACCCCGAAGATTAGGGCAGCTGTATGTGGGCTCCCTAAGCTGCCCTCAAACAAGGCAGCATCATGGGTGTGCCGGGTGAGACCGGACACCCCAGGACAAAGAAGAGCAAGGTGCGAGGCCGCGTGAGGAGAGTAAAACAAGAGTGAAGCAGCTCTCCCTGGCATAGCGAGAGAGTCACTAATTAAATATGGACACTCCGAGGGAACGCCCCATAATGCCTTCCGAAGCACAATGTTTTTGTCCCTTACTTGGCTTGTGGTGGCCCAAGGAAGATGGGGTCACCACCAATAGAAAGCCAATGGACAGGGGGAGCTGCAGGAGCAGCGCAGCCTCCCCCAACAGAAAGGCTTGTGTCCCCACCCTATGTTGGTTGGGTATTGAAAATTATAACCCTAGGGTTCCAACATGTTTTCAACAAAGCCCCAGCTGGACATTTTACTCTGGAGTGCTGGAGCTGCACCCTCTAGGGGTGAAGATCATGGCTGCAGTTCCTGTGGCCTGAATTGGTGGATTGTTATAATGATGAACATCCTCTATGGGTGAAAGGCTGTAATTGCAGATATTTTTACAGCAATGGTGTCCTTTAGGGACTATGGTACAAATGATAGCATGTTATGCTAAATATGTTTTGAAAGATATGTAGTCACAGTGTTGACGCCAAAAGTATGACTTGTGAAAAGTCATATGACAAGGCACCCACTAGGGGTGAATGATGGTATTACACAATGTTTTACAAGAGTAATCTAAGAGTAATCAAATCATTCCAATATGCCTATACATGCTTCTTGTTCATGCTTATTTGATTAATGAGACTAGCATCCACCAGTGATGGAAAGTAGATGTACTTTATTGGCAGTACTATGTTCTCTCACTACGAGGTACAGTCAAATGTTGCATTGGGACACAAGTAAATGTTTTGCCATGTGTGTTGTTAGATTATATCTCCCCTCAGGAGAGAAAAGAATGATTATGCAATGTCATTGAAAAGTAATTCCACCAACTTGTGTATATGTGTAAAGTGTTGCGTAGTATTGAGTAGTGTGTGTGTAATAAATGTACTTTTAATTTATCAAAAGAAAGAGCACAGGCAGGACAATCATTTATTGAGTGTGATTCTTGTGTGCTCGTGAATGGGGATTACTAGCCCACACCACCTTCTTTAAGTAAGCCTTGGACTGCTCTGCAATGCTACCCTATGAGAGTCAAGCTCTACAATGGGGTGTTTGGTTCTTAGTGGTGGTCGAGTGCAGACCCATTACTTATGCAGGCCACACAACTAGTGACCCACCCTTCAACACTGCTATTACAGTTTATTGTAAAATAGTGCTGGTGCTATGAGAATGAAGTTAAAAAGCTACATAAGGAGGCAGGATAAATGTATCCTGGCCACCTACAGATTGATCGGACGACTGAGAGATAAGTACTGTGATGAAAGAATTTAAAAAAACATTTTGCAGTACCGCAGGACTCTCAAGGGATTGTGGCAATGAGAAAGATGTAAGTGATCTATCTAAATACTCTACTATGAACATCTGTCATTGTAGGTAAGAGTGTCAGAGGAGCAGCTAGTCCTTTATCACAGCTTATTACACAGAGCTATCATCTTCAGAAGAGGTTTTGTTGAGAGAGAAGTCTATCCACTCAGCCTACTATGTATGTCTGTCACCCTGAGGGGGAGGACGCAGCGGGGAGCCTAGTCTCTTCTCACAACCTACTATGCACACGTCACACTTGGGAGAGGTCTCAGCGGAGAGGGTACTTCCACCCTACGACACATGCTTGTTGTTGTGGGGAGAGGTCTCACTAGAGAGGTCAGTCCCTCTTTACATCCTACTATGCAAGCCTATTATCCTGGGGAGAGGTCTCAGCGGAGAGGCCACTCCATTACCACACCCTATTATGCATTGCATCTCATCCTAGGAAGAAATCTCAGCTGAGAGACCTGACCCTCCTTACAACATAATATGCATGCCTGTCACCCTGTGGAGAGGTCTTAGTGGAGAGACCTTTCGCCCATCACACCCTATTACATACATTTATCGCCCTGGGGAGAGGTGTTACAGGAGAACCCTCTCCATCCTCACAGCCTACTATGCACACCCATTGTACTTGGGAAAAGTCCCTACTACGCATGCCCGTCATCCTAGGGAAAGGTCTCAGCTGAGAGGCCAGACCCTCCTTGTGACCTAATATGCATGCCTGTCACCCCTGGAAGAGGTCTTAGAGGAGAGGCCATTCACTCATCACACTCTACTGTGGACAGCTGTCCTATAAGAGGGAGGTCTAAGAGGAGAGATAGTGTCTTCTAACACCCTGTTATTCTGGGTGCGGTCTCAGCACAGAGGCCTCTCTCTCCACACACGCTATTATGTACATTTGCAGCCCTGGAGAGAGGAATCAGCAGTGAGTCCAGTCTCTCCTCACAGCCTACTATGCATACCTTTCACACTAGTGAGAGGTCTCAGCGGAGAGGCCACTTCCTCCCAACACACATCCTGGAGAGAAGTCTTGGTGAAGAAGCCAGACCTTCCCTACAACCTACTATGCACGCCTGTCACCCTGGGGAGAGGTCTCAGTGGAAAGGCCACTTCCCACCACACCATACTGTCCACACCGGTCCTCCAAGAGAGAGGTCTAAGTGGAGAGATAGTGTTTTCTCACACTCTACTACGCACACCTGTTACCAACCTGCCAATATACCACACTGACCGCCATGGCGGTAGCAGCCGACGGGCCAGAGATAACAATCTCCAACCCGGCGGCTGCTACTGTACCACCGGCGGCATTTTGACCCTGCCTACCGCCATGGTTTTCGTGGCGTTTGTAACGCCATGAAAACCATGTTGGTAGGCCCTATCAGTGACAGGGAATTCCTTCACCCCCTTACACTCCCCAGATGTCCCCCACCCCCTGCCTCCATTCACGCTCGACCCTTTCTATGGTGCACACACCACGCATTCAAACACTCACTCGCACAGGCATACACGCATTCATACATGCATGCATCCATTCATTCATGCACGCATCCGTACACACATTCATACTGACAAGCAGACAAGCATTCACATTTCCATTCATACACGCATTCTCACACATGCTCACACACAAATAACACTATGCACACATTCACATTCACGCACACACTCACACATTAATGCACACCCCCCCACACACACACACACACACACACAACACCCCTCTCCCCTGTTGGAAAACTGACTTACCTGCATCCAAGGAGTCTTCTGGCAGGGGGACGGGACGGGGCGCTGCTACTGCCAGCAGCGCCCACCAGCAGAACACCGCCAGGCCATATTATTTTTCATAATACGTCTGGCGGCGGTCTACTTGCGTGGCGCTGCTGGTGGTAGCAGCGCCACCTTAACACCGTCTGCCAGCATGGCCACAGCTGGATGTCCGCCCTTCTTGTGGCGGAAATCCGGCTGTGGTCATATTATGGTGGACGGATGTTAGTCGTGGAGACAGTCTTCTGGCAGCTGTCTCCGCCGCGGTAGGCCGCACTTACCATCAAGGTTATAATTAGGGCCTGTGTGTACACCAGTTACCCTCTGGGGAGGTCTCAGCAGAGAAGTCACTCCCTCCACACACTCTACTACATACACTTGCCATAATGGGAAGAGGTGTCACAGAAGAGCCAGTCTCTCCTCACAGCCTACTACTCACACCAGTCGCCGTTGGAGTGGTTTCACTTCCTCTGCAAACCCAACTATGCATTCCTGTTATCCTGTGGAGAGGTCTCTGCAGAGGGGCTAGTCTCCCCTTATACCCTACTATGCATTCATGTCACCCTGGGGAGAGGTTTAAGTAGAGAGGCCAGCCCCAAACCACACTCTACTGTGCACAGCTGTCGTCCAAGAGAGAGGTCTAAGTGGAGAGACAGTATCTTCTCACACCGCACAATGCACATCTTTTACCCTGGGTGAAGTCTCAGCAGAGATGCCACTCCCACCACACTTCCTACTATGTTCAACTGTCACCCTAGAGAGATGTGTCAGCAGAGAGCCCAATATCTCCTCACAGCCTACTACGCACACCTGTCTCTCTTGGGTGAGGTCTCAGCAGAGAGGCCACTTCTTCTCAACACCCTACTACACATGCCTGTCATCCTGGAGAGAGGTCTCAGAACAGAGGCTAATCCCTCCTTACATCAATTTATGCATGCCTATGACCAGACGCGTCCCGTCCTTTAGGGCGGAGGGGCCACGCCCCACACTTTTTGCCCCTCATGAAGAGTGTCTGTCAGGCTGAACAAAGGTCAGCCTGACAGACACTCTTCATTTTCAGCTCAGACAGCCAGGAGTGAGACATGCACGATTTGCGCAGACTCCTGGCTGCCTGAGCTGAACTTTGATGGGATGAGGTCACAGCTCCTATGGGCGTGACCTCCTCGGCTCAGCAAAGGTGCCTCGAGGCCCTCCCCTGGGTGACGAGGAAAGCTTCACCCATTGACTTCGACTTGGGCGCTTCAGGTTTAAGCCCTGAAGCTCCCAGGGCGAGTGTCAATCAGTGACACTTCGTCACAGAGTGGGGTGCGGTCAGCACTCTCATTGATCCTATCCCACTCTGTGACGAGGCTGGGACTGCTACCTTCCGTCAGCTAATGAGAGAAGGCAGCAGTCCCCACCCTCAAGGGGCCTCGAGGCTGAAGGTAAGTGTGTGTGTGTGTGATGTTTTAAAATGAATGTTTGGTGCGTGCGTTCATGTTTGAATGTTATGAGTGTTGTTAATGGATGTGCGTGCGTGCGTGTGTGTGTGAAAGAATGAGTGTGTGTGATCTTTTAAAATGAATGTTTGGTGCGTGGGTGCATGTTTGAATGTTATGAGTGTTAATGGATGCGCGTGCATGTGTGAAAGAATGAGTGTGTGTGATGTTTTCAAATGAATGTTTGGTGCGTGCGTGCATGTTTGAATGGTATGAGTGTTGTTACTGGCTGTGCGTGCGTGCATGTGTGTGTGAAAGAATGAGTGTGTGTGAACTTTTAAAATTTGTTTGGTGCGTGCGTGCATGTTTGAATGTTGTGAGTGTTGTTAATGGATGTGCGTGCGTGCGTCTGTGTGTGAAAGAATGAGAGTGTGTGTGTGTGCTTCCCGCCTGTCCTCCTCCCTTCTAAAGTTGCCGGCTGCCACTGCCTATGACCCTGAGGAGAGGTCTCAGCTGAGAGGTCATTCCCTCACCACACCCTACTGTGCACACCTATCCTCCAAGAGAGAGGTCTAAGTGGAGAGGCAGTTTCTTCTCACAGACAGCCTACTATGTACACCTGTTACCCTGGGAAGAGGTCTCAGCAGGGAAGCCATTCCCTTCACATTCCATACTACGAACACTTGTCACCCTAGGGAGAGGTGTGAGAGCCCACTCTCTCCTCACAGCCTACTACATACACCAACTGCACTAGGATGAGGCCTCAGAGGAGAGGTCACTTCCACCCAACAATCTACTAGGCATGCCTGTTATCCTGGGGAGAGGTCTCAGAGGAAAGGCCAGTCCCTCTTTACATCCTACCATGCAACTCTGTCTCCCTGGGTAGATGTCTCAGCAGAGAGGGCACTCCCTCACCATACCCTACTCTGAGCACCTGTTGTCCAAGGGATAGGTCTAAGTGGAGCGACAGTCTCTTCCCACACCATTCTAGGCATGTCTGTCACCCTGGGGATAGGTGTCAATGGAGAGGATTTATATATGGTCAAAATATTACTTTATGTTAAAATAAAAAAAGAAATTCACTGGCAAAAACAAAGGTGAAGTAACATTATAGTTAGGTTTGATAAGAAGATCTGTTCTTGTTTTAAAAAACCAAAGAAATTATCTGAAAAAAACAAAGGTTAAAGTAACATTATAATTAGGTGGGATAAAAAGATCTGTTTTGGTTTAAAGAAAACCTTGGAAATTCACTAAAAACCCAAAGGTTAAAGTTACGTTACAGTTAGGTAAATATGTCAGTGTCAACATTAATGTTTTCAAGTCAACAAACCACAGAAATTCCCAGTTATAGTTAGCAGAGCCAACTATAACTTTCACTCCGCCATGCACTGCTTATGGCCTCACATATTACATCACTCATGACACATTCTATGACATAATTTATGACATCATTGATGCCACCTCAATGACATCATTGATGATATCACTAATGACACCACTGATTACTTCGCACGTTTCTTTTGTACACATTATGTTATACACAAGTATGGCATTAGATGTCTGAAAGTAAGTATAAAATAGTCTCGAAAAATATGAAGCATCATTACTGCTATTAAACAGACAACTCCGATGGTTGAAGCAAGCTTGTGTTATGTACAACTTAGACCCGATATCATACACATCATGGGTAGCAGAGTTCATATTAACAATTAACCACACTTAAACTGGTGACCCCTACTGCACAAGGTGATCAGTCTTTATACCGCTGTTCAGAGAAAACAAAGGTCCTCCAGATATTCAACTTCAGTTACATAACTAATGCCCCATTACAGTCTATACCTGTATCCAACCCTTTACAGTCACTGAATCTACAGTGAGAAATGAAGTGGATATGAGTAGAAAACTGGGTACTGTATACAGTGTTTGCTCTATGGACCACACTGTTTGCAGACAGTGAAACTCGCATGAGAAATACACCCCAGAGTATTAAAATGTATTTAGTAAGAACAGCGTACACTCTATGCCATGGGTACTCACAAATATTTTCCCAGGGGCCGCACCGTTTGGTCTATGATGTGACCGAGGGCCGCATTGCTGCCAGCATGGTGGGGGTTGGAGGGCTGGGGGCAGGGCGGGCAGGGGTAGTGGTAAAGTGTGTATAGGGGAAGTGAAGCATATACATCTAGGGTCTGAATTGCCTAATGTGAATCCAGAAACTTGGGTATAAATCCCGGCTTCTCTACTTAACCATATTGTTTGATCCTAGGCAAATGTTTTATTTCACTTTACCTCTTTTTTCCTTTTTTTTTCATCACACATTTAAGAACCTTGAAATGTGTCTTCGGGATGTATGCTGTATAAAACCTTCTGTGTCTGATTTAATAAACTATAATGTTGTTCATGGTTTATAGAAACCTAGCCCTCCCAAAGAATTCACATAACAACTGACTTGCCTTTTAGTTCACAGTTCACATTGTTGTCAGGGTGTGTAGGATGGAAGGGGATGAAAGTTTCTAAATTCATTTTTGAAAACTATCACTTTAAAAAACACTTCTTAATGCACTGATATAATATGTACTAAGGTGAAATGGTTCTGCAGGTTATTTAAATGCACTGTTTGAATTTAACACAGATCATACTTTGATATTTTTGCTGCAAGATGTCTTTAATAATGAAGGTGTTTTTGAAGTTAAGAGTACCAGAACACCCTAGTTACTCCATTCTTTAACTTCAATTGGACTCCAAATAAATACTTGTCCATTTATTCAACAATTTGTCGAATAAGCAGCAGCACAGTGCTGCTGTTGACCTGGGGGCCGCATGCGGCCCCCGGGATGTACTTTGAGTATCACTGCTCTATGCAAAACTTGTCCAAAGACAGGCTATTCCCTTAAACTAACCAAGGTCTGAAAGTGCTAAAGATCATACTACCTTCAGCCTTCATACTGTAGTTAGAACCTTACAGGTAGTCCATTTTATGAAGATAAACAAGCACATGTACATAGGTTAGTCCCTGGTGCACACAGTATTCTATGTTATGTAGCAATTGTGATGCTGAGACAGTTCTGTTAAAAAACTCAAGGATGCTTACAATATTTACTATGAAGTAGATAGAATCTTCGACCTATTGGAAACATTATGCAGAATGAAAACACTTGTGTGGAATATACTGGACAAAAGTTGTCAACTGTTACCTGCACACTGTAAGCTTTCTTTTTTTACAGTGAAAAAATAAAATAAAATAAAATAAATATATGTATTTGATTACGCTTTCAAACTTTTTCACATTCAACTTTTACTTTTTGTAACTGACCCTACATTTCCACATTTCTTTGCGCGTTAGAGCATGGAAAAAGTAGAGTTTTGTGTGCACGTTTTACAAACAATGGCGGATAACTGCACACATTTTAGGCTAGCTCATTTTTCCCTATGTTTTACTGTAACTACATAACGCACCTTTGCCTTTGAAAACTTATGGCGGCATCCTTCGACACCAAACGATCTGTTTGGAGCGAACGAGAGACGTTCCCGCCAACAAGTGTCGGAGAGCGCCGGCCTCTTGCATCAGCTGTTCATCCGCTCCTGAAACGAGGCTACAGCTAAACCCACTTATTTTGTCTTTCTAAGAGGATTTGTACACCGCGTCGGGCACAAAGAACAGAGGCCGAAATAGGTTGCGCGAATCAAACGGAGCCAGAATTTACACAATGCAAAAAGCACAAAGCAATTCTCTTCCCACGCAAAAAGATTATCACGTAATCCCAGTCTGGTTGCGCCCAGAGGTCGGGAGAGCCCCATTTTCAGACATATTTCCATGATGGCTGCCAGAAGATTCTAGATCCTAACAGGGCCGCGGGCTGACCGAAAAAGATCTTCCCTGTCCGCCCCCAGCCACGGGTCAGTGGTCACCGACCAGCTGCCAGTTCACATCTAACCTCACGCAGCGTCATGTAACTGGAGAATGAATGAGTCGGACTGACAAGGCTATTTTGGAAACTGCTGTGAGGACTACTGTTTATGTGGCAGCGGTTCCTCTGAGCGGGGGACCTCTACATCGAAGTGCGGGGGGTGGGGGGATATGAGATTAACATATTTACACCAAAAGTAGTGTATCATAAATGTCAAAATACGCCAAATGTTGGTGCGTGGCTATCTAAAATTTTAGGGTCGAGCCTGCGTATCGCTTGCGAGACGCTGTAGTAGTTAGAAAAGGGCTCGGAGCCCCGCCTATGTCACGTCAGTGTCTTTCTTTGGTTTGTGGGCTTGTCTTTTAAAATCTGCTTGCTTTCATTAGTGGAAGGCATGCGTACGTTATGCCTTTTCCGGTGGTTAGCCCTCCTCGAGCGCAGCGAACAAGTACTGAAAACATACGAGGCTCGCTGTTTTCCATCCGGTTTGTGGACTACTTTTTCTCTTTTTTCGCAGCACAATCTTGCTTGTTTAGCAGCGCGATCACGCTAGTTTTTTTCCATTTAATGAGGCAAAAAAGTCCAGTTGGGAGTTTACAACTGCTAACAGCTCTAACTCAGTAAAATGCGCGACCCGTTGCATTGCAAATGCTTGTTCTTAATAATGGACTTTCTTGATAAGGGAAACTTCCCTTGTTAGGTCCAACTTGATAGGACAGCTGGCTGGATGACATTTTTAACAATTCTTTAAAATATGCAATAAGGTGGGCTTTGGCTTGAATCCACCCAGGGGAGTATTACTCCCTCATTTCATGCTATCAGCTAGCAATGTATCCTTCCGCCTTCTAGGAAGTGCTTCCATTAGAATCTATGAGGGATTATTCTAAATCGGAAAAATAATGTTGTTTGTGACACTTGGGGCCAGATTTACAAGGAACTGGCACAGCACGGCGCCAAATTGGCAGTGCCATGTTGCGTCAGTTCTGAAACACAGGGATGCGCCGTATTTACAAAAATATGGCGCACCCCTGTGTTTTCCTAGTGCTGACGCTAAATTTAGCTGCCAGTGCCAACTCAGGCATCCTTGCACCAAAGTGCAAGGGTGTCTGCGTTGAAGGGAATGATTGTTTATGTGCAGGAAGGTGTCCCTTCCGGCATATAATCTACAACGGCGATGTGGCACTTCTAAGTGTGCTGCAGACAAAGAAGTGGCAAATCGTCATTATTGAATGATTGTTTATGTGCAGGAAGGAACACCTTCCTGCACATAAACAATCATGCATGGCATTTTCCTCAGAATGCAGCACATATGGAAAAAGCAAAAAAGAGGAGAAATAAAAGTATTTCTCCTCAGTTTTTGCCACTGCCTCAAATTTACGATTCCTTGTAAATCTGGGACAGCGTCAAAAGCAATGGGTGTTGCGGTGGCACGCCCACAGCAACACCCACTGCACGCCCCTCTGACGCAGAAATCTGCACCAGAGGGGCCCATATTTACCAGGTGGCTTAAGCCACAAAAAGTGCCTTGTAAATATGGCCCAGTGAACAGCGCCACCAAAGCGTTACAAAAAGTGACATTCCAGGGGCGCTATGGGCTTGTAAATACCCCTTAGTTTCTTTTCTCCTACATGTATTGTACACAGAAAGCAATAGTGTTGCTACTCTTTACCAGCATTGACAACACCAGTAAGACAGCCTTTAATGCTACAGAATATATGCATACAATGCATGTAAAAATTTGTAAATGTCTATGTTTACATATGGTGGTACAGTAAAACCAGACCTACTGGCTTTGGCAGTGCTTGTTGTTTGATTGTGCAGCTCTAAAGAGTTCCGATTTCATAATTTACCTCACCAGGGATGTAAACAGAATTTAAGTAGGGCAAAGGGCACTCTCACTCTCAGGCAGCGCTGCAGTATTTACATTTCTTAACCACTTGTGTAGAAAGGATCAAGAAACAAGCTAAGTATAGACAGAGTTTAGGAACCTCAGTCATTTCAGTGCCAGGGCCTCCCTCCTGCCTCCTGCTGGGCTTGACAGGCGGAACTCGGTGCATACGACCAGCCGTGACCACTGTTTAAATGGGCAAACTGAGGGCCGCTTACAGCTGAGTTGGGGGCAAGGTGATAGTGCATAGCTTTTGTACATTCAGGGGTCTTCTTTTCTAAAACTAGGACTAATATCTCAGGGCCCAAATCAACGTGCTAAAGTACAGGCCCTACAACTCCGCCTGAACGTACTTCTCAACTTTTTTCAAAGTCACAAAGCAGGTGCAAAGTACACTTGGAAAGCCATGCAGGCTCACGTTTCTAAGCGCCTAGTACACCTCTCGTGATATTTTTAAGGCTACCTAGACTCTATGCAGAAATATCACACAATTGAATAGAGTGAGAAGGGCAGCTGAAGGTCCAAACACATATTTTTTTCTTCTGTTTTTTTCTCTGTTGAGAATTTTTTTTTCCCAATGGAGAAAGTCCTTCTCATGCATTGAATGAATGAATGAATGAAAGGATTTGTAAAGTTGAAACAGCTTCCTGAAAGGGTGTCCTAGCGCTCTAGCGTGATGGTATCACTGAAAAAAAGACAAAAGACAAGCTTTAATACAAATTATGTAGCCAACCATGTTTTAAGCGCAATGGGAAGATTATTCCAACCCAGAGAGCTGCCTGGTACAGGCAGGTAATATAAAGCTGGGTACCCGAATATCTGGGGTTATCTCGTCCATGCATATGCACACACAGCCTATGGAACTCTATGCAGTTTGGTGCAAGTTAAACAAGTCCTCAGGAGCTGTCTGGTACAGGCATGTGGGCCCTTATTTATACTTTTCTTGCGCCGGCTTACTCTCATTTTTTGTCGCAAAGAGGTGCAAACTTACAAAATACAAATGTATTTTGTAAGTTTGCGCTGCCTTTACGTAAAAAAATGACGGTAATGCAGCACAAAAAAGTATCAGGGCCGCAGTGTGGATAAAGGTACTCAAGCTCAAAGGACCGCCTGGTAGCTGTACGTAGAGAGGTTCAAGGCAGCGGAGTCGCAGGCGCTGCCTGAAGACATGTTGTGTAGTTCAAGGCACTCGAGCTCCAGGTACTGCCTGAAACAGACATATAGGGCCAGATTTACAAGAAAGTGGTGCATCAGTGCAGATGCACCATATTTCTTGAGTCGCCCTTCCCCCAACTAACGACACCATGTGTGCGCCCTATTTATAATACGGCGCACCATGGCGGTCGTTAGAACAATAGCATCCAAACTGATCATGCTATTGTGGCGCTTTGCTACACTAGGGACAAAAAGTTTGATGCTAGTGTAGCAAAGTGCAAAGAAACACATTGATTTCAATGGGTGTGTCATTTTAACGCCTTCTCTGAGAAAGTGTTAAAAATGATGCCAAAAATGCCGCAGTGAAATCCTGTAGATTTCCTTGTGCCATTTTTTTAGGCATCCTAAAACCAGAACGCCCCCCTTGCATACATTATGCTTGATGCAGGCATAATGTGGCGCAAGGGGTTGCAAAGTGGCGCAATGCATGCATTGCACCACTTTATAAATATGGTGCGTTGAAAATTGCCACCTTGAGCCAAATTAGCATAAACAAATGATGCTAATGTGGTGTAAGGAGGCGCTAGGGCTGTAAATCTGGCCCATAGTGTGGTTCAAGGTACCAAAGTTCTTGAGGGGGGCTGCCTGGTACAGCATGTGGCATGGTTAGTGGTACCTAAGCCTTGGATGGCTCTCTGGAACAGGCATGTCATAGGAGTCAATGTACCCAAGCCCCAGGGTTTGTCCTTTATGGACATGTAGTGTGGTTCAAGGTACCTGAGCACCATGGACTGAATTATAAAGGCATGGAGTTTTGTGCAAGGTACCCATCACTGGTGGATACCTAGTACAAACATGTGTTGTGGTTCAAGGTAACTGTGTCCCAGGGACTGCCAGATAATAGGCAGTATGTTTGCTCATGGTACTCATCTCTGTTGGGTGCCTGTGGGTGCAGGGGTCAGGGTAACTGATCCCTAGGGACCACCAGATAAAAGGCATTGATTATTGTGCAAGGTACCTGAGTTCTGCGGGCTAAACTGTACAGGCATGTAGTGTGGTTCAGTGTAGCAGAGGCACAGGCACTGCATGATAAAGAGGTCGGGTCAGATTTGTCATAGTGTTGCATTGTCCTTGCATCACACATGGTGTCCACACACTGTGTGGCCCTGCACTGCCTTGGTAAATCTAGAGTAGTGCAAATTACTGTAAGTCACCACCTTGGGTTACTCTGCCCTGGGAAGCCGTTCCACGGGTGGAGAGTGGGCGTTCCCACGCATCCACTCATGAATTTTGGCGTACTTCCAGATTTGCCGAGACTGGTGTAAGGTACACAAATCCTCAGGAGTTGCCTGGTACAGGCCTGTACTAGAGCAGGCTACACAAGCTCTGTTCGAAGTTGTTCAGTACAGACTTGTAGTATGGTTCAACGTAACCAAGCACGGAATAGCCTGCTACAGGCATGTAGTGTGTGGTTCAAGGTATCGAAACATGTAGCGTGGCCTGCTACAGACATGTATTATGGTTCAAGGTATCCAAGCACATAGAGTGGCCTTCTACGGGGTTGTAGTGTGGCTTAAGGTATTCAAGAGCACAGAACTGCCTGTTGCAGGATGGTAATGTGGTTCAAGGTATCCAAGCACACAGAGCTGCCTGCTACAGGCATGTAGTGTGGTTGAAGGTATCCAAGAACATACAGCTGCCTGCTACAGGCATGTAGTGTGGTTGAAGGTATCCAAGAACATACAGCTGCCTGCTACAGGCATGTAGTGTGGTTCAAGGTATCCAAGAGCATAGAGCTGCTTGCTGCAGGCTTGTGGAGTGGCTCAAGGTATTCAAGCACATAGAAAGTCCTGCTGCTGGCATGTAGTGTTGTACAGTGTACCAGAACACCTGGTTCAAATAGAAATACTATATTAATGTGCTTTGTGATGCAGCATTTGCCAGAAAGACTGACAAACTGATTTGAAGGTGGAAAGCTAACCTCTCTTTAAAGTTACTCCTACATTTTATAAAATTTATTTTAGGTGCATGATGGGCTTAATGTGCACCACTGGACACTAACTCCCCAATGATTTTCATGCGGAAAACATTAGGGGTAGTTGAAATATTCCAGTTCTCCAGTGGAATTTGTGGAATTTTGGCAACTCTGCATTTCTCTGGTAACGCAGAGTTCTGGCCAAATTCCACCAATCGCCATGTGGCGGATTTTGTTTTGCACCCGGCTCCCGGATGGTAAGATGGCAAGATTGAGCGAGATTTGGCATCCTCTAGCGCGATTTCCGGTCGCTAGGAGAACCTTCTGCAAGATTTTTCTAATGCGGGCTGTCGCGACCTTTCCTAGTCAGAAGGCTGCCACTTGAGTAGAAAATCTAATGGAATGGCAGCAAAATCAATTTGAGTTGGTGCACTCAATGGTGCACTGCATAGTGCTGTCTGCGTTTTCAGCATGGAACACGCTCCTGGTGCTAAATCACAGTGCAAGCAGTACAACCAGCCATTGGCAGAACTCCCTGGAGTCTCACAGAGTTTTTATGTAAATCCGAATAATTCTGTGGAATTAAGTGCCACAAGTTCCTCCCACCACTAGAAAACACCCAGACCCCCTCTGTCCCCTTGTAAAGCTGGCTTAAAATTGAAGTCACATTTAACAACGTGTTAAATGAACTGTTCATCAAACATTTTTCTCCAAAAAATTCTCAGCAGGAGAATTATAGCATAATCATAAATGGAAAACAAAATGCATTGTATGCTTAACATCTCACTGTGGTTGCAACATTTTTTCAAACATTGTAAGACAAGTGAATTGCTTTACGTGTCCCCAGGCTGAACCTTTCCTTTATTTCATTACTGGGGGCCATGCCCCACAAAACAAATGCTCCTGCCCTTTCTGTCAGGAGGGGTTATGAGAAGTTCCATGGCATCATAAATCTTCCACTTTGGTTTTGTAGCCACCGGTCCTCTGCTTTGCTGTGGTCCTTCTTCTATGTTGCTCTAGTCCTGCTCCAATCTTACTGTAAAGCTCCTGTGGTCCAGCTGCAATCCAGGTATCTACTACCAAGAAGAGTTTTACGCCATTGCCTTCTTCCGTCAAGGATATTTTGGCACACTGCTCATTAGTGTGTTCTCTCATATCGTATGTAATCACTGGCAAAAGGGGTCAGAATCCACTATCCAGGCATTGATCACTCAGCCAAACCTTATATGTGCATCATATATGGCAAGCGCTAATGACAAAGTTAAAAAGCTATACCTCATAGGAAGGGTTGCTTGGGTTTTGAATTGCACCAATCATGTGCTTTTGTCCAACTTGAAAAAAGTTGTTATACTTTGACTTAAATAATCAGCTATTAATGAATTGCCCAATTCCTTTGAAATTGATTTTATAAACTAAAACCAGGACTCCCTGTACAACTACGATTGTGCAAGATTTTTACTACAGAAGGACAATCTGGCATAGATCCTGTTTCTAACCTTTGGCGTAGTTTCACTTTATTCCTGCCTCTCCACCCAGGTTTAGTTTGTTGCACAACTTGGCAATATTTCAGAGTGGTTCCTCGTTGACATTGAAAATTTTGGCACTAACCCTGAACAGTACATCAATAGCGTCATAAATTTGGACACTATTGCCCCCTACCCTGCGCCATGGTGCGCAGTATTTTAAACACTGCGCACAAATGGTGGTGGTAGGGGGGCACTAAGGGGTGCAAGAAACCACTTTTCTTAAATCTGGCTCTAAGAATTTACAGATAGGCTTCTCAGAAGTTTCCTGGAAGTTGGGCATGTCATGTAGGAGCGACTGGCGACAGGTGGCAGTAAAGAAACAACATTGTAGTTTCACTTACTGCAGGAACGTCTAGCATCTGGGCACGACATCTAGAAACCGGGCAGGTCTGGCGTTCTATTTTAAAAGGCTTCTGTGAGTATGAGCCGTCAAGGAAAGGGATTTGAAGGAGACTAAAGAAGGAATGGACCAGGACAAGGAGAAAGCATCAGGATGAAAGGAGGCTAGTGACAGTGAGGGTGATAAGAAAAATAACTCAGCTAATAATGTAAGCACACACTTCATAACCTGAGGTGGTACTTTCCCAAGCTGTTTTTATAATTATAATATTGGTGCTTTTTTGGTGCTTTTAGAGTGCGAAAGGTGACAGGGAACAAGGTGATACCAGTATTATTTGCGATTGATGTGCCAGCAGAAAGGAATATTAGCATGGGTCAGAGAAAGTATGATGGAAGGCAGGAGCAAAAGTCCAGGCATATTACAGATGGCATTTAGGAGAGGTAGGAATATGTTAAGTGAGGGCATCCAGAGAGTATAAAAAGGACCAGGTTTACGAGGAGGGAACGCATTACCCACATATTCATAGAAAGGATTAAAGATAATGAGAAAATGTCTGATGCTCTACTGGATTAGACCCCAGATTATACCCCAGATTTCTTCATTCAGGATTTTAATGTCCACTGAAGAAGGTATCCTAAGAACGAAAAGGGAGGACCGGACAAGGCTAGGTAGAGAGGGACAGAGGTTGTGCATGCTCACCTGTGAAGAGAGAAAGGTGGCTTCCTCAGTGCTCTGTATGTCATTGGCTGGGAACAATGCCACAACATGGATCTGTGGCCACTCAATTATTAAGTGGACGGGGGGGCATGGATTGAAAAGGAAACAGAAGGGAGGCAACCAAGTTGTTTGAAGCAGTGAAGTTCTGCTGGCCTATGACAGGTGAGAAGAGATGGACTCTGCTGCTCACTTGGATGCTGGTGCAGGGTCACAGGACCCAAGATCCAACTTTGCTACATTTGTAAGAATATGACCTGGTGCAGACAACTGGACTCAGATATATCACAGAGATTGTTAGGGGTCTGATAGCATGTGGAAGAGGTGGCCATTATAGCTTTAGAGCGTGCCAGGCTATATTGGCCATTAAAGGCCCGCTCCAGCGTTAACAAGTGAGCATGACTTTAATTGCCGGTATAGCCCCGCTACGAAGGGCAGAATGTTCTCATAAATATAACAAAGTCCTCATGGAAACCGAGGGGATTAAAATCCCCTAGGGCTCTGTGAGGCCTTTGTTAACAGCAGTTGCAGTGAACAAAGAACATTGGAATGTTGACGGTCCAGGCTTTTACCAACCAGTAAAAGCCCAGAGCACTCCATTGTCTCCAGTGGAGCTCCCAACATTCCAGTGTTCTAATAGTACATAGAGCATGGGCTCAACTGTTAACCCATCAATTAATTATCAACAAGCAGGACATGGAGGAGGCATCAGATTTGCCAAAATGTCGTAGATTTGTGTTTTTGAGGACAGAAACATAGCCAGGGTTGGTGACAGAGGCAATAGTGCGGATCATGAAAGTCACGAACAAAGGAAGGGGATGAAAGAGTTTATCCGGTTGTAGACAATCACCCAGTGATAAATAATCAGGGTGACACATTTGATTACTCCTAGTTACAGATTAGTAAACAAATGTTAGAGCATAGGATTTGGATGGTGTTAGGATGATACAGAAACGAGGGTGGCCAACACAGAATCTAGAGATAACGGGGTGGGCTGTGATGTTTCAGGCTGGAGGGAGGCACAGGTTATTCGCTAATGAGGAGCTACTGGAGTAGTTTTGCAATGTTTGTTCTGCTCATAAAAAGCAATCTATCATCAGTTTTATGGAAATTGTTACGGGTCCTTACTTGTATCCCAGAATAAGCTCTGGCGGTCACTTTCCTTGGGGCCACTGGGAATTTGGAAGGTAGAATGGAAGCGTCATGCTGCCCCTGCCCTGTTGTTGGCTGGGGAGTGTGAGGGACAGCATCTGCTAGGACATCTGGAAGCAAAGCACGACTTCCCTGCCAGCGACCTGCGAGTCCTGGTCTCCTGTCCCATTGAGGGTTGGTTGGTTGCACGGTGTTTGAAGGGGGTTGTTGGAGAAGGACCATCGGGAGAATCAACATCGGTAAAAGAGGCACGGGTTGTAAATTATTCTCTAAACCAGCGGGCTTGCAAAATCACCAGGAGAATCATAACTCAGGTCAAACGTAGTGGTGCTGTTAATTGTTTTTTTTAACTAGGTTTAAAGGAGGGCTCAGAGATGGGGGCTGATGGAAGAACTTGCTGCTGGTTCAAGGAGAAAAAAAAAGAAGTAAAGCAAAATCAGCAAGAAAGGGACAGGTATTCCTGCCCTGAGCCCAGAAAGTCTAAGAAAGGAAGAAGGCTGGAATGGCCTGACATATTCACAATGGGATTGAGTACGGCGGGATAGGTCAACATAGATGGGTTGATTTGTTCATGTGCATGCAAATGGGGCCATGTTTGCTGTTTTTGGGTTTTGTGCAGCCTAAATAGAGGAACCTTTTAGCAACCTTAAATATGTCTGTGGGTCCATCACCTGGTTTCCTAAGTGACACTTTATCAATGATCACATTCTTTTGACCACTACAAAGTCATCAAGTAGTTTGTGCACCTTTTTGTCTAAGTGGGAGAGACACACGTGTGTTTGTGTTGGGGGTGCGGGGATTAACTAATTTAATTGTCACAGTGAAATATTTTACTCATGGGTAGATTTCAACCAGTCAAGGCTGCGAAAGGGCACTTCACTGCATGCAAGCCTGCACAGTACGTACCATATGACAGGCCCATAGCCAGAAGAGTATTTGTATGGGGACATGGCCCTATGATCAAACATTAAAGCTGTGCACTATAGGTGCATCCTTTCCCATTTCCAAACAATACTTGTTGGTGCTTCTCCTTTCATTTATTGGTGTGATTGGTTATATGACTGAATTTCAGCTGTCAGAATATTATTATACAAGAAATCCGGGACAGAATATCAAAAGATAGTAGCATATATAGGGAATTGTAGGTTTACTCCATATCCAAATCTTTATCTATATCTATATCTATATATTTGTTTTCACTAAAAAAACAAAGGTTGCAGGGGTGTTATTGCTAGATCTGTGTGTTATCCACACCAAACCATAAAAATTCTGCAGTTATAGTTATACTTATGTTAGGAAACTATAACTCATTAAAACTCATGGTCTAAAGTTACTTAACAGCACAAGTTATATAGATATCAAAATATATATGCTAAGTACACATAGCAAACCAAATACAAGTAGGAAATATTTCTCTATATATTTCTATATCTATATATATAAATATATAGATATATATAATTGTCACCTCCTGCTCCGTAAGGGGCCACAGACCCTGCAGGGTGGCCTGAGTTACTGGGGCGAAGCATCCCACAGAAAATATCTCCCAAACACGAAAAGCCCAGGCACCAGTCCATGTTAAAATCCAAGCATTTAATAGCATTTCTGAGCAGCAAGACAAAAAATCCTGACGCGTTTTGGCAACAGCATGCCTTGTTCACAGGTCAGTAAAAGCAGGTGTGAGTGAGCCAGTGCTTTTTAAATACACAGTCATGTGACTTCAATAACCAAACTCCAACTCCCATAATGCACAGTTCCATATAAATAACTTCCCGAGCTGGAGCGCTTAATTTCCATATAGCTGCAATATCGTCACAGGCACTTCAGTTCACCATACAAATGTTCTTATGTGCATTAGGTATCCATTACTTGATAGTCCACTTGCTTTTACATTTGCTGCCCAGCATGATAACAGCAATACAGGGAATACAAGAAAAGTAAGAGGAGAGGCACACTGCCTCACTCTTATCCCTTGCTCACCTCCATCACAAAATATTTCTCGGATAAATGCCTTGTTTGCATTTGGTGAGCGGGTCGGACCCCTTCCATAAAACTATCATTGTCACCTCCTGCTCCGTAAGGGTTACTGGGGCGAAGCATCCCACAGAAAATATCTCCCAAACACGAAAAAACCCAGGCACCAGTCCATATATATATATATATATATGCCAAATCTTCACACATTTTTCAAAACTAGTTTACCAGTCACCAGGGGTGAGCAGAGCGCATGGCGTTCTACTTTGTGGAATTCCGTGGAGTTAGCTTAAAATACAATTAAATTCTGCGGGGTTCCACGTGCAGCGGAATGCTGCCTGCCCTACCACCCTGGCCTAAATGCACCCAATTTCGGAAGCACTAAGCAGAGTCAGGCCTGGTTAATAATACTAACCAGGCCTGACGCTGCTTACCACTTCCAAGATTGGATGCATTCAAGCTTGGGTGGTATGCTGTAGGTAGCGAAAGCTGCAGTTTCAAGCCTTGTATCCTGACACAGCCCACCAACCTGCAGCCTGCTGCTCTCTCAACCACACCTGCACACTTCCCATCACCATCTGCCCTCCTTCACAAACTTGCTACGGAGGGCAAAGTACACACCTGTCTTGCACCAGCTTTGCAATCGCTTTCTCTGCACTTACACACAGCCTCAGACCTCCTTTTAGGGCCCAGCACTAGAAACGGAAAACCAGCTCAGCTCACCACCAGCAGCCTGGTAGTTTCACAAAGTGCCTAGCCTTGCTTACCACGGGGCTCTAAGGCACTCCCTCAGGCCACACACACCTCTATCTGGCGGGGGCTGCCAGACTACCAGTCAGCAGCTGATGCTCCCCAGGCTCAAGCTCTCCCTTCTAGCCTCAGCACCGTACCCCATAACACCACCACTTCCTTTCTCAGGGACTCCGGGGAGACAGGTTCTTTTCAAGTGGAGCTCTGACTGCAAGTTTCCTTTTTTCCAAGCATATGCAAATCCTGTCCATGCCCAGTGCCGGCCCCTGTGTGCACACATAGAAGAGAAAGCAAAATAAGGGTCATCTGACCTGAATGCTGTCTGGGTCCATGATCCCCATTGCCAGCGGCCTGGCTCTCCCCCTCCCTCTGCCCCCTGCTCCCGGCCTGCTGGAGACAGTGAAAGGAGGTAGGCCTGGATCCGGAGCTGGCACCGGAGCAGCCCCACAACAGCAGCTTGCAGCAGCTCCACGCAACCGACTGGCAGAAAGCAAAGCCTTAGCTAGGGGTCTCCATGTCTGTCATAGAGCAAATGTTGTCTTCATTTTGGGCTGAGTGTAAAGTGCAGCCCACACAAGCACAGTGTGCAAGCGGAGTGCCACAAACTGCATTAGCTCCGCCAGCGAGCTGAGTTCTCCTCCCACGCCTACCAGTCACCTCAGCTGCTGTCTGGAAAGGTTTGGGGTTATCCGTCTAGTGGGGACCAAGAAAATCAGGGTGAGGGGAGATCCCAACACCCATTTTTCCCAAGCAATTTCCCATAGGGATTTTAGACATGGCTGCAGCCAGACCCGCTTAACAGAATTACACAAAATTTGGCAAAAAGCCTGATTTTGGTCCAGAAAAAGTGCTTTTTGTAATTTGGTGTAAATGTGTTGGAGTAGTTTTGGAGTTATTAAAGTAAAAATATTTCTGCATATCTAGAGACTCTGATCAACCACAGATCCACTGCTGTGGATCTGTGGATTCATAAGCCAACAAAAATGCTGTAATTGGCTGGCCACAACCTGAGAGGAAAGTTTCAGCTGCCATTTTGTACATCAGGACTCGGATTCCGGGGGGAATCACATTTAAAAGTAATAGTAGGAGTCAGGGTAGAGGTACCCTGACCCCATGGGACTAATGGAGGGTCTGTGAGGGACACCTCCTGGGCAAGAAATAGTCCAAAAATGTTTTTTTAGCACAGGACAATCCACTGATTCACTGCAGTGCTCAGTGTGGCCCTACTTTGTGCTCCGTGGGGGATCTGGAGACCCAGACCCCAATTAAAAAACACACATACACCCACTCAGAGACCCACACACCTACTCACACACACTCGCTCGCACTCCTATACATCCACTATACATCCAAATAATTACCCGTACACCCAATCACCCACTCACCCACTCACAAAACCAGTTACACACCCACTCACAGACCTACACACAGCCACTCACAGACGCACACAGCCACTCACATACCCACACAACCACTTACACACCCACACAACCATCCACAAGCCCACTCATATACCCATATAGCCACACACAAACCCACTGACAGACCCAGAAAACCACTCACACATCTGAAGACCCACACAGCCAATCACACAGCCCCTCACATAGACACACATATACCCACTTACACACCCATAACCACTCACACACCCAGTCACTCACACACCCACACACAGACCCACGAAACCCTTCACCCACTCACGCACAGGCCCACATAGCCAGTCACACCCAGTCACACAACCACTTACATACCCACACACCCATACAGCCACTCACACACCCACTCACAGACACATAAAACCACTCAAACACCTGTGCATAGACCCAAACACCCACTGACCTACTCACAAACCTACACAACCACTCACACACTGACTCGCACACCCCTACAGCCACTCAAACACCCACTAAGAGATCCACAAAACCATTCATGCACCCACTCAGACCCACACAGCAACTCACACACTCACTCACACACCCACTTACACACCCATACAACCACCCACACACCCATACAGCTACTCACACACCCACTCACAGACACATCAAATCACTCAGACACCTATACACAGACCCAAACACCCACTGACATACACACTCACACAACTACTCACACACCCCTACAGCCACTCACACGTCCACTCAGAGACCCACAAAACCATTCACGCACCCACTCACAGACCCACACAGCAACTCACACACTCACTCACACACCCACTCCCTTGAACACCCACACAACCACTAACACACCCACTCACACACTCATTCAGCCACTCACACACCCACTCACATACTCACTTGCACACTCACATAATCACTAACACACCCACTCACACACCAATACAACCACTCACAGACCCTCAAAACCACTCACACACCCACACACCCACTCACACAACTACCCACACACTCACATAGCCACTCTCACATCCACACCCACACAGCCACTCACACACCCATATAGCCAGTCACACACCCATCCAGTCACCCACACAGCCACTCACACGTTCGCACACAGGCAGTGATACGTTTATAGATCTTGCAATAGGATATGTTTGTATTAAATGCTTTGTTGTTTTAGTATTGAATGTGTGCTTTTGGTTCCCAATTATAACATCCCTGTAACCTTTGTTTTTGTGCATATATATTCAGTGAAAAAAACAAAGCTTATAGGGTTCTTTTAGTTGGGATATAGATTTAAAAATCTTACAAATTCACTGAAAAAAGCAAAGGCTACAGGAACATTATAGTTGGGCTCAGACTTTACAGACACAAAACCACAGAAATTCACCAGTTATAGTTATCTGAGTTAACTATAACTTATGCCCCCACAGTGCAATGCTCACATATTATATCACTCATGACAAGGTCAGTGGCCTCACTGATGACATCTCAAATGGCATCACTGATGACATCATCCAGTGAATGTAAGTGTTTCGTAAACGTTTCTGAGACTTAAAGATATATACTAAGCTACTGCACAGGTTAAATCACTATTCGTTCTGTGCTACTAATGAGTGATACTATTTCTTAGTATGTCATCTGATCTATAATCCCATTTTTAAAGCAGGTGTACTATTTATAAGTCCCTGCTGATGTATGTGTATGGTATTGCTTTGTGAAAGTCTAAACTCTTCATTGAAACTTCACTCCACAGCGATGGCTCAGTGTAGTTCTGTTTTATAAAATACTGACCAGTTTCCTTAGACCTCTTTCCTTTGTGATGAATGAGTAGATTGTAAATATATTTCACCTATTCACTGAGACATTTTTATTGGGTGATGGCTCAGTGTAATAGACATTTACTATAGACTGACTTCTCTGCTCACATGTTTCTCCAGGATGAAGGATAATTTTACTAGTGGTTTGTGACACAGTGACCTGTCTGCTACGACCGCTCCAGTGATCGTATATTGTAGTGGTTTGTGTAAATCTGCAATAACACCTCTTTCTATGTTCACAAATGGTGATGTTGTGGTTTGCAATAGGCTAGCACATATGGTTAGATGTTTTACTTTGGTAATTAGTGTTTAAAACAGTGATTCAGAAGAGGCAGGGCTATCCTCTGAAAACTGTCCCTTAGGTGATAAGTGAGTGTAGTAATTCATAAACTTACACCTAGCTGTTTGCTGCACGTCTTTCACCTGCATCGTCTTCTTATGTTTTTAAAAATTAAATGGCATTTTATGAAGCATATTGAAGTTTACTTTGCTGGGTGATGTTATCAGTGATGTCATTTGAGATGTCATCAGTAATGTCACTGACCATGTTATGAGTAATGTAATATGTAAGGTCATAAGAAATATATTCCTCTGGCGTGAGTGACTCCACAGGCTACATATGGCTAGAAAAGCAAAGTAGAAGACACTTTGGTTTGTCCACAGCGCCTCCAAAGGAAAATGACGGCTATATCTGCAAGTTATATTCAGGCAATGCAAACAATACACTGTGCTCCAGGAGTACCAAAGGAAACCTGTATGAGGCACTTCTTTCTCTGGAAAAGTCACCAAGACCTAGAACTTGCTACCAGCTAGCAATCAAAGCATCCCGGAGCACAGAGACTTCTGAAGGCAGTTGAAAACATGACAATTTCCAAGACAACTACACCATGCCACATACCATCAACAGAACGCGGAAATACAGTCATACCTTCAGACTCAATCTTCAGCTTACAATCGGCAGATTGGAACTTGGCTAACCAGCAACTACTTTAGATAGCAGGTAATATAAGAAGGGCTGACCTATGGTTCGGCTGAGTATTATATAGTTGTATAATTTCATATATAACATTTCTGACCCACATTAATACTAGTAACGTAACACTCAGTTGTCCGTAGCATATTGTAACTAATACCTCTTACTTTCACATAAGAAATATCTGCTATGAGGGTTGTCCACTATCAGTACTGTGCAGCCAATAAACTACGCATCACCAAATGAACAGGAATGGAATAACTGAAAAAATCTATTACACTGCTGGTCAATCGGAGGACTTTAATTTAGTCCACTATTGCAGGTTCCAAATATCTATAAAACTATTGCCACTTTTTTATACCTCCCAGTGACACTCAGATATGGCCTGCCAACTAGCCACACAATTTCTGATTGGATAGCCCAATGCGCTAACCAGCTAGGCAGACTTTAATCTTAAGAAATGTCATAAAGGGCCCTGCAGAGCTGTTCAAAGCTGCCAGTGTATTGAAAGCGCTGCTAAGGGCTGCATCCCAGAACACAAAAACAGCACCTCAATTGTCATCAAGCATAGCATGGAAATACTTCCCACATAGGATCACAAAACAAAGACAACACCCTTTCAACCACAACTTATATGGCATACCTTGCTGCCTATGTCGGTAAGTGCTTCAGTGCTCCACCTTGGGGTAGTAAGTGCTTTACAAATGCTGCAATACAATAGAACACCATACCACATAATACAATAAAATACAATATTTATCATTTGTGCATCACTAAGATTTGTTTTGATCCTATTAAAACTTTTATTACCATCACTGTTAAAAATGGGGTCTTTGGTTGGCAGTCAGGTTACCACCTGTCCAAGCAAGGACCCTCAGTCTAGTCAGGTCAAAGGAGAAACACACATGGTTAACCCCCACTCATCTCCTTGGTAGCTTGTCTCGAGCAGGCAGGCTTAACTCAGAAGTAATGTGTAAAGTATTTGTACCAATACACACAGAATACAGTGAAAATACTACAAAATGGACGCCACACCAGTTTAGAAAAATAGGTAATTTGTATCTAAATCAAACAAGACCAAAATGACACAAATCCAACATACACAAGTCAAGATATGAATTTTCAAAGAATAAGGTGGTCATTACAACCCTGGCGGACGGTGTTAAAGCTGCGGTAATACCGCAAACAGGCCGGCGGACAAAAAAATTGAATTACGACCCTGGCGGCAACCGCCAACAAAGACAGCCACTTTAACACATCGCCCGCCAGGGCGGTACAGACAAACAGCGCAGCGGTCACCGCCAACAGACAGGCGGAAGACAATGTACCGCCCACACTATCACAACACACCAATCCACCACCTTTTCCGGGGCGGATTCACCGTGGATAAAAACACGGCGGAAACAGCTTTTGCTATGGGAAAACGCTCACCTCAACACATCCCACGAGGAACGAGGACTCCATGGACCCGGAACTACAAATCTTACCTGCCCTTGCATTCCTGCTCATCTATGACCAACAGCGACGTAGGCGCAGAACATACCGGTGAGTACTGCACCTACGACACAGGGGAGGGGGGAGGCAAAAGTTACGGGGACACCCATCAAACACCCTCGCATATTACAACATACACACCAATGCAGTCACAAAAATCACAGTAACAACCCACAACCCCCCCGGAAGAATGCAATGACAAAGCGAATAGCGGCCAAACTTTGTATTGTGCCAATATACTACTCATAAAAAAATATACGGATATATATCACGAAATCTGTCAAAAATAAATGTACCAAACAAGAAGTAGTGCAGATATGCCCACAATAGATACCTGACCAAAATCCGAGAGAACACTGCCGGGGCATCAGATAGAAACACTACAGGCACCTCAGGGGGAAGGGAAGGGGAGGCACCTCAGCCACATGAATGCGAAGCCAGATCCACGACGGGGCTCCATGCCCATTGATGTATCCTGGGGAGTGCAAAGCCACAGTCTCTCAAGTCTCTACAGTGGGTGGGTTGCCCACTGTGCCATCCTGGGGAGTGCAAAGCCACAGTCTCTCAAGTCTCTACAGTGGGTGGGTTGCCCACTGCTTTATCCTGGGGTGTGCAAAGCCACAGTCTCTCAAGTCTCTACAGTGGGTGGGTTGCCCACTGCCATATCCTAGGGAGTGCAAAGCCACAGTCTCTCAAGTCTCTTCAGTGGGTGGATTGCCCACTGCCATATCCTGGGGAGTGCAAAGCCACAGTCTCTCAAGTCTCTACAGTGGGTGGATTGCCCACTGCCATATCCTGGGGAGTGCAAAGCCACAGTCTCTCAGGTAGATGCAGGTCTCCACTGGTTCTGGAGGGGGACAGGTGCCCAGACTGGATGAGTCTCCCCGTGAAAGTACCTGTCCTGTCACTGTCCCAGCTGCACATGGGAGAACGATGCCTGATGTGCCGGACTATTCATACCCACACGGTCTTTGCCCTGTTCAGCGGTCTTCACCATGGCGGTCTTGGCCTTGTTCAGCGGTGCTTTGCCATGGCTGCCTATGGACTGTTCAGCGGTGCCTTGCCATGGCGGTCTTTGCCCTGTTCAGCGGTCTTCACCATGGCGGTCTTGGCCTTGTTCAGCGTGCTTTGCCATGGCTGCCTATGGACTGTTCAGCGGTGCTTTGCCATGGCGGTCTTTGCCCTGTTCAGCGGTCTTCACCATGGTGGTCTTGGCCTTGTTCAGCGGTGCTTTGCCATGGCTGCCTATGGACTGTTCAGCGGTAGCCTAAGATGGCGGTTCAGATACTGACATTGGTGTGTGGCATGACGATCTCCACACTGGACATTGGTGTGTGGCATGACGATCTCCACACTGGACATTGGTGTGTGGCATGACGATCTCCACACTGGACATTGGGGTGTGGCATGACGATCTCCACAGTGGACATTGATGTGTGGCATGACTTTCCATCATTGCCCAGCGGGGCTGTGAGATTCTGGAACCTCCTGGGCTGTGACTCCGGCAGTTGCGGTGGTCTCCTGACCAGTAACGATACTTGAGCCCTCCTGGGCTATGACTCCGGCGGTTGCGGTGGTCTCCTGACCAGTAATGATACTTGAGCCCTCCTGGGCTATGACTCTGGCTGTGGTCTCCGGACCAGTAACGATACTTGAGCCCTCTTGGGCTATGACTCTGGCAGTGGTCTCTGGACCAGTGACGATACTTGAGCCCTCCTGGGCTATGACTCTGGCGGTGGTCTCCTGACCAGTAACGAGGGTGCTGGCGGTTGTGTCTGGCCCGCCGGAAATAATGGCGCACTTCTCTGTCGTGACACTCACAACAGGTTGGGGAGACTTCCTCGGGACCTTCCCCACCTTCTTTTGAGTTACAGAAGACTCACCAATCGCCTTGGATCCCATTTCACTGTTTGTACCACCAGGAGTCTTGACACGGTCCCGTCGTCCAATCTCCAATTTCGGAGCCTTCACAGGGGGTGGGCTGACAGTGCCTTGGCTCCGGGTCCTACTGCCTGCCCTGGTGGACAGGGCACTCCAAAAACTTGGAACACGCACCACTGGTACTGGAGGCATTTTGGCTGAGGCGCTACGACGGGACTGATGAATTGGAGGGGAGGGGGTGGGGGCAAAAAGGTCAATTTGGCATAGGGACAGTTTCTGACGAACACTGGGATGGGTAGTTGGAGGGGCTCTGGGAGTGGAGGCAGAGGAGGTGGTTGTAGGAGGTGTCACTTTAGGTATTTTGGGTGCAGGTGCAGGTACTGGAGGCTGTCGTGAGGTGGATGGATGTTGGGTGAGTGATTGCCGGCGTTTGTGTACTTTGGGAGTGGGCGTCACAGACACACTGGGAGAGGACACAGGGGACGTGTATATGGCAGTGGAGGTGGTGAGTGCAGGTGAGCGGCTTGTGGTGCTGGGTGTCCTGGTGCGAGTCCTAGTGCCTGTAGATGTGGTGCGTGCAGGTGTGTGTGTAGACGAGAATGGGAGGGAGGAGGAAGAAGAGGAGGAGGGGGACACAGTGGAGACAGTGGATGTTGCTTTGTCTGTATGGGTCTGATGCTTGTGTGAGTGCTTGTGGTGAGTGTGGTGCCTATGTTTGCTTGAGCTACTTTTGGGTGTTGACTTGTGTGCATGCTGGTCTGTAGGTGTGCTTGGGATGGGCTGGGGTACAGGGGATTGGGTCTGGGTGGAGGAAGTTGGAGGGGGGAGGCTGGACACAGGGACAATGGCTGCCATCAGTGCTGAGGCCAGAGATTGCAGGGTTCGCTGAAGGACAGCCTGACAAGAATGAATGCCTTCCAGGAATGCATTACCGTGTTTCAACTCTCGTTCTACACCCTGGATGGCATTCACAATGGTAGACTGCCCAACAGTGAGTGACCTGAGGAGGTCAATGGCCTCCTCACTGAGGGCAGCAGGGGTGACAGGGGCAGGGCCTGAGGTGCCTGGGGCGAAGGTGATGCCCACCCTCCTGGGTGAGGGGGCACGGGGCAAACGCTGAGGGGCTGCTGGGAGGGCGGTGCTGGAAGGGGAGGTGGTGGCTGTACCTGTAGAAGTGGGGCGCATAGATGGTGCCCGCCACCACAGGGGAGCTCCCATCGGCAGACGAGTCCGTGTCGCTGTTTGGTGATCCTGTGGCCGACGTGAAGCTCCCCTCGCCCTCCGTCCAACTGGTGAAATCAGAGTCTGTGGTGTGGCCCTCCATGGCCATGTGGGATGCAGCTCCCTCGTGCTCCGGTGCCACTGTACCTCCGCCTGATGATGCTGATGTACAGAAGGACAGGGAGAGCAGAAAAAGGGTGGAGACAGAAGAAAGAGAGTTTTAGTGCATGGCATACCGCTACCGTTGGCAGACAAGACAAACGCAGCAGCCCCCTGCATTACGCCGTGCTCCTGCCCTCTGCACATGCAATTCCTGGGAAATGGCCTACATGGCAATGGTAGACATCTGCCCACATGGATGGCAAAGGGGCAACTATACATCAATTTGCCTATTTTGTGAGCTGGGGTAGAGTGCCACATGGCCTACATAACGGAGGGGCCTTGCCTACCTAACTCGCCCTGGCCTAGGGACACCCACAGCCCACCACCCCCACCCAGACAGCTCCACAGCACACAAAGTCCATTGCATGAGGTTGAACTCACTCCCTTGTGTCTGCTGTGATGTCCTAAAGCGCCCATCCAACTCCGGGTAGGCCACCGCCAGGATCCGGAACATCAGGGGGGTCATGGTGTGACGGGAACCCCTCCCACGTTGGGAGGCCATCCCCAGCTGAGCCTCCGCCGTCTTCTTGCTACAGCGGCGAATGTCCTCCCATCTCTTCCGGCAGTGGGTGCCCCGTCTATGGTGGGCCCCCAGGGTCCACACCTCCTTGGCGATGGCACGCCAAATGTCCCTCTTCTGGTGGGCGCTGACCTACATGACATGCACAAGGAAAGAGGAAGTCATTACCTACTGCACCGTCGTTGTAATTGGCCTCCTCCCAACTCTATCCCTGTGGCCCATTCATCCCCATGCATGTCTGTTCTATGTACTCTGCCCCCTTCCCTCATCCACCCAGCCCTCTCCACCCTGTGTACTAACCTGTTGGTCTGGAGGACCGTAGAGTAGCGTATACTGGGGGAGGACCCCATCCACAAGTTTCTCCAACTCCTGTGCAGTGAAGGCAGGGGCCCTTTCCCCAGACGCAGCAGCCATCGTCGCTTCCAGACCGAGGTCACAGCAGCACTAGCAGTGTAGGTCCTCTCCTGTCGAAGGTCAGGTATCTAGTGATTGAACAGATAGAAAATGGTGGTGACGTCCGCGGCGGTGACGTCCGCGGCGGTGCTCATCATCACCGCCAGCGCACCTGTTCATTGGCTCCTGGGACCCATAGGGTCCAATGTTAACCAATGCAGCATTGCGCCGCGCTCTACGACCGCCTACCGCAACGGTGTGCGACGCCAGCACAGTTACCCCACAATTCCATTGTCCCATTTTAGAGGTCAGGCAGCCGCCATTTCAGGGGCCCACATGGCTTCATTTACTACTGCGTCACACATACCGAGGCCTACACTCAAAACCTTTCCCGGATGGGTTAATTGTCTGGTGTAGTCTTGTGTATGACTGTGGGTACATACCTGGAGGAATGCTGACAGTTTTTTCACTGTTGTCCTTCTTAGGCACCGTCAGTTGGGACATATTGGAAGATGGCGGAATCCGCCGGTGTACCGACTGCTGGTGGACCTGTTGACAATGGAAGAGCGACATGTCATCGTGACCTACCGGTTTGACCGTGCCACAATCCGGGAACTATGTACCCAGTTGGAACCTGACCTGATGTCACCAATCCGCCATCCGACTGGAATACCCCATGACGTGCAGGTGCTGTCAGTGCTCCATTTCTTAGCAAGTGGGTCTTTTCAGACAACAGTGGCCATGGCATCAGGGATGTCCCAGCCTATGTTTTCCAACGTCTTGTCCAGAGTGTTGGCTGCCCTGCTGAAACACGTAAGGAGATACATCATTTTCCCTGAGGTGGCGGATTTGCCTACAGTGAA
This sequence comes from Pleurodeles waltl, assembly GCF_031143425.1. Taxonomy (NCBI): domain Eukaryota; kingdom Metazoa; phylum Chordata; class Amphibia; order Caudata; family Salamandridae; genus Pleurodeles; species Pleurodeles waltl. The sequence continues at coordinate 961,269,643 of NC_090443.1, forward strand.
AGGTGACTTCTATGCCCTCGGACATATCCCCAACGTCATAGGTGCCATTGATGGGACCCATGTAGCTCTGGTCTCCCCCGCAGGAATGAACAGGTGTACAGCAACCGGAAGAGTTATCATTCGATGAATGTCCAGATGGTCTGTTTGGCAGACCAGTACATCTCGCAGGTAAATGCAATGTTCCCTGGCTCAGTGCATGACGCCTACATCCTGCGGAATAGCAGCATCCCTGATATGATGGGTGAACTCCAGAGGCACCGTGTATGGCTATTGGGGGACTCTGGTTACCCCAACCTGACCTGGCTACTGACCCCAGTGAGGAATCCCAGGACCAGGGCAGAGGAACGCTACAATGAGGCCCATGGGTGGACTAGGAGGGTAATCAAGCGGACCTTCGGCCTCCTGAAGGCCAGGTTCAGGTGCCTCCATATGACAGGTGGGTCCCTATTCTACTCACCGAAGAAGGTGTGCGACATCATCATCGCCTGCTCCATGCTCCATAACTTGCCATTGCGACGCCAGGTGCCTTTTCTGCAGGAGGATGATCCAGATGATGGTGTTGTTGCAGCGGGGGAGCCTGGGGAGCCTGTGGACAGTGATGAGGAGGAAGCTGGTGAAGATGAAAACGACAACAGGGAGTCAGTCATACAGCAATATTTTCAATGAGACACAGGTGAGTACAATTTCATGTTTCACATTATATTACATTTCACACGTCTACCTCTATCCTGTACCTACATTTCACTCCCTATTTGTTAACTGAGTTGTCCCCTTCCATTTCAGTTTCACTAATGTGTTGACCTACATGTCAACAGCTTGCACCCTTGAAAGGCTTGTGATGTGTGACATTGGTATGTTGACCTTCCAATGGCTAACCTTTTTTAACACTGTAATTGACAATATAAAGTTCACAATCATTGACTGACTCCAATATTATTGAGGTTTCAAGGGTGTTAATTGAAGTGCATAAAAATGTAGGGGGGTTGTGAAATGGGGAGAGGTCATGGTGGAATAATGTCCATGGCAGAGTCCAGTCTATTAGTCTCACGTGTACATTGCACATCTGGCCATTGGAAGTGGAGCTGGGGCAGTTCCAATCTGGACAGGGTAACAAAGTGGGACAGTGGGGGGACAATCAAGGTAGTCTTATTTCCTGGCGGGGATCTTGCCATCTTGCTCTGTCCTGTTCCTGGATCTCAGGGCCCGCTTGCGTGGTGGTTGTCCGTCTGCAAGGGGTGGGGTGCTGGTGTGGTGGTCCTGTGGCGGGGCGTCCTGTCCACTAGCGCCGGCGGAGGTGGTGGGCAGTTCGTCATCCTGGCTAGTGTCAGGGGCCCCTTGGAGTGCCACGGTGTCCCTCAAGGTCTTTTGAATGTCTGTCAGCACCCCTACGATGGTGCCCAGGGCGGAGCCGATGGTCCTGAGCTCCTCCCTGAACCCAAAATACTGCTCCTCCTGCAGGCGCAGGGTCTCCTGCAACTTGTCCAGGACCGTTACCATCGTTTCCTGGGAGTGGTGGTATGCTCCCATGATGGAGGATAGGGCCTCGTGGAGAGTGGGTTCCCTTGGCCTGTCCTCCCTCTGTCGCACAGCAGCCCTCCCAGTTCCCCTATGTTCCTGTGCCTCCGTCCCCTGGACCGTGTGCCCACTACCACTGCCCCCAGGTCCCTGTGGTTGTTGGGGTGGTGGGTTAGCCTGGGTGCCCTGTAGTGGTGGACACACCGCTGATTGACCTGTCCTGGGTAGGGAGGTATAGGTCCGCTGGGTGGGTGCTGTGCTGGTGTTCCCAGAGGGTGGCAGTTCGGTGTTGGGCTGTGGCTGGGCAAGGGGAACCGACTGTCCTGAGGCCCACGATGGTCCGGGCTGGTCATCAAGATCCAGTAGGGCAGAGCTGCTGTCGTCACTGTGGTCCTCTTCTGGGGGTGGAGTGGTGTTGTCTGGACCCTCTGGTGTGGTGACGGTCCTTCGGGTTCCTGCAGGGGTATGAGAACATGATTATTGCATGTGTGTGTTTCATGGTGTGCAATGGATGGGTGTGCGTGAACCCCAGTGCAGGCATTCCTGTGTGGGGGCTTGTGTGGTGATGGTTGGGGGGTGTTGTGGGTCTGTGCAGTGGGCATGCTTTAGTGATGGGTGTCCATGCTTAGTTGTGTCATGCAGGTCTTGGGGTTGGGATGGGTGGTTGGTGTTATGGGTAGATTAGTGAGGAGTTAGGGTGATAGGGGAGGGTGTGAGGGTGGGGGTGTGTGATAGCATGCAGGTAGGGTGGGGGATATGATAGTGAAGATTAGACTTACCAGTGTCCGTTCCTCCGACGACTCCTCCGAGGCCCTCAGAATGCAAGATGGACAAGACTTGCTCCTCCCATGTTGTTAGTTGTGGGGGAGGAGGTGGGGGTCCGCCACCAGTCCGCTGTACCGTGATGTGGTGCCTGGATACCGTTGAACGAACCTTCCCCCGTAGGTCGTTCCACCTCTTCCTGATGTCCTCCCTATTTCTTGGGTGCTGTCCCACAGCGCTGACCCTGTCGACTATTCTTTGCCATAGCTCCATCTTCCTGGCTATGGATGTGTACTGTACCTGTGTGCCAAATAGCTGTGGCTCTACCCTGATGATTTCCTCCACCATGACCCTGAGCTCCTCCTCTGAGAAGCGGGGGTGTCTTTGGCGTGACATGGGGTGGTGTGTGTGATGTGTGGGGTGGTGTATGTGTTGATGAGTGTGGTGAGTGTAGTGGTATGTGGTGTTTTGTGCGTGGATGTTGTGTGGGTGATGGTGTAGTGTGCCTCTGTGTGATGGTGTTATCTATTCTGTGCTGTCTCTCTCTGGCCTTTGTCTCTAATTTGTGGTCGTAGGGGTTTGTGGGTGATGTGAATGTGTGTTTTATATTGTATTGGATGTGTGGGAGTGGTGTTTGTATGTGTATCAGGTGTGTGTATTTTGAATTGTCCTATGTGGCGGTGTTTTGGAGAGGTGTGTGTATTTTGAGCGCGGCAGTGTGTACCGCCAATGGAATACCGCGGTTGAAAGACCGCCGCATGGATTCGTGGGTCGTAATAGCATGGGCGTGTTTCTGTTGGCGTGGAGGTGGAGGATTTGTTTCCGCATATTTATCGCTGACCTTTGGTGTGGCGGACTTGTGTGGGTGTCTGAATTTCGGCGGATTCCGTGATGTGTGTCATAATAGCTGTGGCGGTCTCCCGCCGCCGCGGCGGTGTATTGGCGGTCTTCTGCACGGCGGTAAGCGGCTTTTACCGCCAATGTTGTAATGACCCCCTAAGAGTCTTACTCCATGGAAAACAATGGAATGGTTGATTTTACACAAAGTACCTGGTTAGCGTAAAAAATAAAGCCGCACAGGCGAGCATGCATCGGAAAAGTCAGTGATGCGTTGATCCCTTACTCGCAAGCGAGGTCGTGCGTAGTTTCTTCTCTGTTCGGTTTGGCGGTGCGTCATTTTTATCTCTCGCAAGAGAGCAATGTGTTGATTTCCAGATGGGGCACCTTGGTTCTGCGTAGAGTCAGGATTACTTTGACACCAAGGGACGATGCGTGGAAAATCCGGTCACACGGTGTTAGAGAACCGCGCTACGCGGGGTTTGTATAAATATCAGCAGCTGCAAGCAGGTGTTGCGTGTCATTTCTCCAGCCGCTATGCATCGATCTCCCAGCCACGATGCAGGTGGGGTGTTGATTTCAGCCGCGAAGCCGGCGGCGCTTCGTTTATCAGCCAAGTTGCAGATGGTGCCTCAAAAAATTCCCCGCACGGCGTTCTGTGTGTGGAGTTTCAGCTCTTGTTCTGCTAACTTCAGCTTGTAAAGACCCAGGGACTGGATAGGGCACCACTTGGTAGGGCAGGAGTCTCAGCAGAGAGTCCAGGTGCTGGCAGAGGAATTATTTGATGGCCCAAGACTTCAAAACAAGAGGCAAACTCAGTTCATGCCCTTGGAGATTCTTCTCAAGCAGGAATGCACAACAAAGTCCAGTCTTTGTCCACTTTCACATGCAGAAGCAGCAACTGCAGCATAGCCCAACAAAGTACAGTCACAGGCAGGGGCAGCACTTCTCCTCAGGTCTTCTCCTTGGCAGAGGTTCCTCTTGAATCCAGAAGTGATCTAATTTTCAGGGGTTTGGGTCCACTACTTATACCCCTTTCTGCCTTTGAAGTTGCCCAACTTCATAGAAAAGTCTCTGTTGTTCACAATATCCTGCCTTCTTGCCGAGGCCAGGTGACAGCCACACATCAGTGGGTTGAAGACTGCATTGTGAGAGGGCAGGCACAGCCCATTCAGGTGTAAGTGACCACTCCTCCCACCTCTCTAGCACAGATGGCTCATCAGGAAATGCAGGCAACACCACAGCTCCCTTCGCGTCACTGTCTAGAGGAGATGCACAAACAGCCCAACTGTCAAACTGACCAAGACAGGGAATCCACAAGCAGGCAGAGTCACAGAATAGTTTAAGCAAGAAAATGCCTACTTTCTAAAAATGGCATTTTCAAACTCACAATCTAAAAAACAATTTCACTTAAAGATGTATTTTTAAATTGTGAGTCCAGAGACCCCAAACTCCATATTTCTATCTGCTCTCAAAGGGAATTTACACTTTAATAATATTTAAAGGCAGCCCCCAGGTTAACCTATGAGAGAGATAGGCCTTGCAACAGTGAAAACAGAATTTAGCAGTATTTCACTGTTAGGACATGTAAAACACACCAGTACATGTCCCACCTTTAACATACACTGTCATTTGAGATGTCATCAGTAATGCCACTGACCATGTTATGAGTAATGTAATAGGTAAGGTCATAAGAAGTATATTCCTCTGGAGTGAGTGACTCCACCTGCTACATATGGCTAGAAAAGCAAAGTAGAAGACACTTTGGTTTGTCCACAGCGCCTCCAAATGAAAATGACGGTTATATCTGCAAGTTATATTCAAGCAATGCAAACAATACACTGTGCTCCAGGCTTACCAAAGGAAACCTCTATGAGGCACTTCTTTCTCTGTAAAAGTCACCAAGACCTAGAACTTGCTACCAGCCAGCATTCAAAGCATCTCGGAGCACAGAGACTTCTAAAGGCAGTTGAAAACATGGCTACTTCCAAGACAACTACATCATCCTACATACCAACAACAGAACCCGGAAATACAGTCATACCTTCAGACTCAATCTTCATCTTACAATCGGCAGATTGGAACTTGGCTAACCAGCAACTACTTTAGATAGCAGGTAATATAGGAAGGGCTGACCTATGGTTCGGCTGAGTATTATATAGTTGTATAATTTCATATAATATTTCTGGCCCACATTAATACCAGTAACGTAACACTCAGTTGTCCGTAGCATATTGTAACTAATACCTCTTATTTTCACATAAGAAATATCTGCTATGAGGGTTGTCCACTATCAGTACTGTGCAGCCAATAAACTACGCATCACCAAAGGAACAGGAATGGAATAACTGAAAAAATCTATTACACTGCTGGTCAATCGGAGGACTTTAATTTAGTCCACTATTGCAGGTTCAAAATATCTATAAAACTATTGGCACTTTTTTATGCCTCCCAGTGACACTCAGATATGGCCTGGCAACTAGCCACACAATTTCTGATTGGATAGCCCAGTGCGCTAACCAGCTAGGCAGACTTTAATCTTAAGAAATGTCATAAAGGGCCCAGCAGAGCTGTTCAAAGCTGCCAGTGTATTGAAAGCGCTGCTAAGGGCTGCATCCCAGAACACTGCTAAGCGCTGCATCCCAGAACACAAAAACAGCACCTCAATGGTCATCAAGCATAGCATGGAAATACTTCCCACATAGGATCACAAAACAAAGACAACACCCTTCCAGCCACAACTTATATGGCATACCTTGCTGCCTATGAAGGTAAGTGCTTCAGTGCTCCACCTTGGGGTAGTAAGTACTTTACAAATGCTGCAATACAATAGAACACCATACCACATAATACAATAAAATACAATATTTATCATTTGTGCATCACTAAGATTTGTTTTGATCCTATTAAAACTTTTATTACCATCACTGTTAAAAATGGGGTATTTGGTTGGCAGTCAGGTTACCACCTGTCCAAGCAAGGACCCTCAGTCTAGTCAGGGCAAAGGAGAAACACACCTGGTTAACCCCCACTCATCTCCTTGGTAGCTTGGCTCGAGCAGGCAGGCTTAACTCAGAAGTGTAAAGTATTTGTAACAACACACACAGAATATAGTGAAAATACTACAAAATGGACACCACACCAGTTTAGAAAAAATAGGTAATATTTATCTAAATCAAACAAGACCAAAATTTATTTCACTGTTAGGACATGTAAAGCACACCAGTACATGTCCCACCTTTAACATACACTGCACCCTGCCCATGGGGCTACCTAGGGCCTACGTTAGGAGTGCCTTACATGTATAAAAAGGGAAGATTTAGGTCTGGCAAATCAGTACACTTGCCAAGTCAAGTTGGCAGTTTAAAACTGCACCTGCAGACACTGCAGTGGCAGGTCTGAGCCATGTTTTCAGGACTACTAATGTAGGTGGCACAACCAAAGATTAATATCAACTTCAGCCGTGAAATGAGCCACCTCCGTAGCTCTCCATAATGTGTATTATGGTTTGATGGGGGAATACCACATGTATTGGAGCAAAATAGGATGGATTATTTAAGCCCTCCAGGGCCTTCCTGGCTGGTAGTAGTGGGTTATACACCATATGCACAATTATGAAATGTGACTGCAGTTCAAGTACTGAAAGCTGCTATTGGAGTTAGTGACCGTAGATAGGTGACTTAAGGCCTGATTACGACCTTGGCGGATGCGATACTCCAACACAAACGTGACGGATATCCCGCCCGCTGTATTACAAGTTTCATTATATCCTATGGAACTTGTAAAACAGCGGGAGGGATATCCATCACATTTGTGATGGGGTACCCCATCCTTCAAGGTCGTGATGAGGCACTAAGTCCATATAACAGGCATTAGGAACTAATATTGGAACTCATGTAGTCGCACATCCTGTGCAATCAGTCCATAGACTATAAATGCAATCATGGCCAAAGTGCCTGCTAAGCAAGATGACTTTTCTTTTTGGATTAATTATAAACCAATCAAGAGTGGTCTTTCCCAAACAACACCCCAAGATAAGCATAGACTATTAACTCTATGCGTGTGAAAGGGTACAACTAAATTGTCATACATGGGCTACTGCATTAACTAGTATATTTACCACTATGCATGGTAAACACCCTTAGCGATATTAATGGATTTTCTGAAATAAATCCAAAATGAACATGGACCTTCTCCAGTGGTTGATCTGGGTGTAAAGTAAATGGGTAACTTTGATGTAATTTCTCTGATAGTTCTTAGTAACTTTTGAGGGGAGAACGCTCTTTTTGAGATCCTCCAGCATCTGACTGTAGCTGTTGTAAACAACCATATACAATAGCTATCCAGATATAAATCTGAAGTGTATACATCTTCAGGTCAAGAAACCTTGGATACTCAGCCTGTAAAGTTGCAACTCAAGACTTTGGGCCTGAGTTAGAGTTTTGTGGATGAGTATTCTGTGACAAACGTGCCAGGGATCCCGTCTGCCTTATTAAAAGTGCATTATATCCTAGTGCGCTTGTAGTAAGATGGACAGGATACCTGTCAGATTTGTGACAAAGTCCTGATCCGCCAAACTGGAAATCAGGTCCAAAATCGTGGCATAGCGCTATCACAAGATCTGCCAGTGTGTTATCAGGCCACAGGAAATTCATGGGATCTATGGGGTTAACATAGATGGTATATCAGCAACTTCCTGGATTGTATCTTTGTAGGACTACCATTGTTTAACTGATTCTAGTACTGAGCATAAGCTTAGCACAGCCACATTCACCTATGAAAATGACTCTAAAAAACGTGTGGCTCCCATAGCCATCATTTTCATCCCATAAATTGCGAAGCCTCTAATGAATATTGCAAAGCTCGTCTAGGTGAAACAGAGGTACCGTAGGAAAAGAAGCAGCACCATGGAGCTCAAGGAGTAAGCCAGGGAGGCTTGCAGATAGCTGGACTAAAGTTGGAAAAGCTTTGCCAAATGACTTTCAAGTTCCCAGGAAACTCCGGCCCAGATTTACAATAATCTGGCGCATCAGTACTGATGTGCAAGATTTCTTGCGACCCCCCATCGCCACCTAACAACACCATGGGTGCGGCGTATATACAATGCAGCTCTCCATGGCGCACGTTAGGCAAATAGCGTCCAAATTTTGAATGCTATTGTGGTGCTTTGCTCCACTAGCGTCAAAATGTTGACGCTAGTGGAGCAAAGTGCAAGAAGGCCCATTGATTTCAATGGATGCATCCTTTTAACGCCTGCTTTTAGTAGGTGTTAAAAATGACACCAAAATGGTGCAATGAAATCTTGTAGATTTCATTGTGCCATTTTTGTGGGCCATCTAACGGCGGAATGCCCCCCTTCCATACATCAAGCAATTTGGGTGTCGGGAGCTGACTGATTTATGTAGGGTCCAGGGCCCTGATTTATACTTTTTGGTGCAAAACTGCACTAACTCAGTTTTGCACCAAAAAGATTAGCACCGGCTTGCACAATTTCTGTGCACCAGCCGGGCACAATATTTATGGAATGGTGCAAGCCGTTGCAAAGGGTAGGCCAGCGTCAATACAAATGACGTTAGTCGGGTGTGGCTGGCGGTATGGAAGAAGGGGGCTTTGCACCAAATAATGACGTTAGGCAGGTTAGAGTAAAAAAAAATGACTCTAACCTGCCTAGAGTCATTTTCTGATGCGCATGACTCCTGTCTTAGAAAAGACAGTAGTCATGCCCACCACCCCAATGGCCAGAGCAGGGGACCAGGGTCCCCTGGGCATGGCCATTGCACCCAGTGCCATGTAGAGGGGCCCATTTCAGGTCCCCCAGTGGCACTTAAAAAAAAAAATACTTACCTGTACTTACCTATACTTACCTGGGATGGGGTCCCCCATCTTCCGCTGTCCATCTGTTGTGTGCGGGGGTGTCCCTGGGGCCTGGGGAGGGCACCTGTGGGCTTAATCCATGGTGTTCCACCATGGAAATAGGCCCACAGGTCCCCTAACACCTGCCCTGACCCAGACGTTAAATAATGGTGCAAAGCAAGCTTTCCACCATTATTTGACACCTCCTCCCCCGTGCGTGATTTTAGCACGGGGATAAATATGGCGCTAAGGCCATAGAGTCATTTTTTGCACAGGAACGCCTACTTTGCATCTTATTGACGCAAAGTAGGTTTCCAGGTCTAAAAAATGACTTTAACTCCATAAATTTGGTGCTAGACGGGTCTAGCGCCAAAGTGTAAATATGGAGTTAGTTCTGCACCAAATTTATGTTAAAAAAATGACGCAAATTTGCCGCAAAACAATAATATGCCCCCGGGTGTCTGTGCCGTCAGTCAACGGTTATTCTCCTGGAACGCATGGAAAAGTATTTCCCGCCAAAGACAGCATTGGAGCTCATTTCCCAGGGATGCGTGGAATGGGATTTCATAGAAGCATGCAAGAAATGTCGAGGGTTTTTCAAGAAAAGGAGGTTTTCTGTTCTACGGTCCTAGAGGGCTTTTTAAAGATTTTGAGGAAAACGCCTCACCCACAATTTATGGTCGCGATTCTCCACACCCTGGTAGGTAAATATCACCCCTGTAGACTCAACTATTGCTGGGAGGTCTTATAGAAATACAAGTTCACTGCAGGGAACCAAATAAATAGTGAAAAATCTGGTGGTAAAACGAGGATATAATATACCCTTTATTAATAGGCACTTCAAATATAGCTAAAAGCTGTGTGTGTCGGTTGAGCATCGACGGCTCATCTGTCTGATGAATTACCAACATTATTTTGGCCAATCAGAAAGACCACAAGGGCCTCTGACCTTCACCAGGACTATTTTAATCCCGCCCTACCGACACATTCATGTCATGCACTGATAAGGGGGCCGAATGCTCTCAAACCTTTCTTTTGTTTTTTCTTTCTAGCCTGTATGTATAATCGTTATTTGAAAAAACAATTGGAAAACCAGCGGTTAATTTGGTGCCGAAGAAAATTAAAGTTCAGAAAGCACTCACCCCAAGCATGTGAAAGGTATGACATTCCAGGTGCAGTCGTCACATCATCCCTTCCTAACCAGGTAAGATAAGAAGTCGAGGCGCTATGCAGAACTATCTCGCTTAAATACTCATCAAATAACGCTCGATGCCTTCGTTTACCGACAGTTGTATATAGCTGGTATTCCCTAATGGAAGAATCCACTCTCCTTTAAAAACAAACTCATGACACTCCAGTTTCATTTCTCCTGTCCCGGAGCTGCTTCACTCGATACATAGGTTATTCTTTCACACTTGTATGAGTGGCAGTATTTAAAAAAGGCAACGGTTGCCATCTAGTGGTCTTAGGCTTGAACTTTTTGACGTGAAAACCTCCTTCAGGTGACTCCGCTGTTCAGCCTCCATTATCACTTTAAGGAACAGACTAACACTATCGTTACAATTACAAGGCATACCTGGGGAGCTATGTAAGGAATAAATACTACATTTTATGTTAAACTTTAACAGGGTCATCCAAAAAAAGTTGCAATACGCCTTGCTCGGGACCTCAAAAATTCTTAAAATCACACAGATTTGAACGTCGGAGTCAGAGGTAGGCACAGAGGGCCAGAGGTTCAGATAGAGAACAAGCATTTTCAATGCAACGTGTCTCGTATTTCTTCGAGTTAGAGCTATTACCGTTGTAAATAAAAAAAAGCCGCAGCGCGATCGCGCTATGTAAAATGCAGCGCGATTGCGCGGAAAATAAACAGATAAAGTAGTCCGGACCCCAGGCTGAAAACATCGAGCCTGGTATGTTTTTGGTACTTTACCGGTGCTGTGTAGGTGGGCTAAACACCGAAAAGGCATGACGTGTGCATGCCTTTCACAAATAAAAGCAAGTGGATTTTAAAAGGCAAGCCCACGGACCAATGTAAGTGACTGACATGGCATGGGCGTGGTTTCAAGCCCAAAGAGAGATTACAGAATGGGATGGAGCGCTTTCCGCTCACCCATAAAAATGAATAGCCAGTGGTCAATGAGGCATAAAGTTTACTCTCTCATGGGCGCTCCTTGGAAGGTGCGGGGGCCCAGGGCAATTGCCCACTTTCCTAATGCTGTAAAACATCTCTCAGTCAAAATGCAATTCGTTTCGATTTTTCATGAGGAAAAAGTGCCCTCAAACTTTAGCAAGACACCAGAAAACAAGCAAACAAGTGCCCTGTGGACAGAAGTAGTGCAGGCCTAATACAAACACACATACACATAAAAAAGCAAATAGCAGCAATGCAAGCTCCCCACACAAACAAAAACAGATGCCCACATACAAAGAGTAACACATGCACAGTGGCATAACAAAAGCCCCTGGAGCCCAGGTGGATCCCTATCTCGGGGGGGGGGGGCCTCAACACAGTACACTGTAAACGGACAGCAGGCCTCTGACTATGTTCATGGGGAAGAGGCCCTCTAGAGGTACTTTGCAGGGGGGGGGGGGCCTTTAAGTTTCGTACAAGCAGTGCAAAGTTTGTTCACAAAAAACAAGTAGTTCGCACCATTTGCACCCATCACCAACTCATACGCACCGCCAAAAGAGATCACTACAAGACACGCCTTGACAACAACTCTCAAAACAGCAAAGAACTCTTCACCATCATCAATGAACTTGCCAAACCCAAAGCCAGCAACATAGACCCCACACACACACAGCCCCTATGTGACGCCCTTTCCAACCACTTCATCCACAACAGATTCATACCACACGCACCCACTACACATACCCCTCACTCACCCAACCCAACCCCCACTCAGGACCCCCCCACCACACTCTCCACATGGACCCCCACCACACACGAAGAAACAGAAAAAACCATGAACTCCATCCACTCCGGCTCCCCCTCCGACCCCTGTCCACACCGCATCTACAACAAAGCTGGCCCTACCATCGCCCCCAAACTCTACAACATAATTAACTCCTCTTTCGACTCCACCACCTACCCAGACCCCTGAAAGCATGCGGAAATCACCGCTCTCCTAAAAAAAAAACAAGCCGACCCAGAGACCCTATCCAACTACCGCCCCATCTCCCTCTTCCCTTTCCCCGCCAAGGTTGCAGAGAAATTAGTCAACACCCGCCTATCCCACTTCCTCGAAGCAAACAACACTCTTGACCCCTCACAATCTGGGTTCCGCAAGAACCACAGCACAGAAACCGCCCTCATCGCATGCACTGACGACATCAGGATCAAAGTTGACAAAGGCGAGACCGTCGCACTCATCTTCCTAGACCTCTCCGCAGCCTTTGACACCGTCTGCCACCACACATGCCTTAGACTGGCTCACCTCCTTCCTCACCGACTGGACCCAGAGAGTCCGCCTTCCGCCCTTCCACTCCAACACTACTAAGATCACCTGCGGAGTCCCCCAAGGGTCCTCCCTCAGCCCCACACTCTTCAACATCTACATGATCCCCCTAGCCAACATCCTCCGAGCACATGGAATCACTATCCTCTCCTATGCAGATGACACCCAACTCATCCTCTCCCTCACCCGCAACCCCACCACCGCCGAAACCAACCTACACGCCGCTCTCCTCGACACCGCCAACTGGATGACCACTAACCACCTCAAGCTCAACTCAAACAAAACCGAGATCATCATCTTCGGCCCCAACAAAACCACAGGGGACGACTCCTGGTGGCATCTGCCCTAGGCCCCGCACCCACCCTGCAACCCACGCACGCAACCTCAGCATCATCCTCGACCCCTCCCTCTCCATGACACAGCAAATCAATGCTCTAACCTCCTCCTGCTTCCACACACTACGCACTCTAAAAAAATCCTTCAAATGGATTCCCCCAGAAACCAGAAAGACAGTCACCCACGCACTCATCAGCAGCAGACTGGACTACGGTAACGCCCTCTACGCCGATGCCACACTCAAACTCAAACGCAAACTCCAGAGAATCCAGAACACAGCTGCACACCTCGTCCTTGGCCTCCCCCGCCACGAACGAATCTCACCACACCTCAAAACCCTTCACTGGCTCCCCATAGACAAGAGAATCACATTCAAGATCCTCATCCACGCTCACAAATCCCTCCACAACACCGGCCCAACCTACCTCAATGAAAGAGTGAACTTCCACACTCCCACCCGCAACCTCCGATCAGCCGACCTCGCCCTAGCCACAGTCCCCCGCATCCAACGCACCACCACAGGAGGCTGGTCTTTCTCCTACCTCGCCCCCAAAACCTGAAACTCCCTCCCCACCGACCTTCGCTAAACCAAAGACCTACTGGTCTTCAGAAAGAACCTCAAGACATGGTTGTTCGATCAGTGACCCTCCCTGCCCCCCCCCTCTCTGTTTCCCCTCCCCCAGCGCCTTGAGACCCTCACGGGTGAGTAGCGCGCTCTACACATTTTTTTGATTGATTGATTGATTGATTAAAGTAGTCTGTGCATTAGCATTGCAATCTTCATGTATATTCACAAAACAATTACAGCAAAGGCACCAGCTGTTGTATGCCTGGCAGCATAATCTTCTGCAGTGCTGCAACACTATAGACAGTTTCCCCTTTGTGAGGAATTCATGTTTGGTTCAGATACAGACAATTGTCACCTTTCACAAAGACCTCTTTAATCGGAAGTTGTATGAACTTGACAGCATGTGTACAAGCAATCCCTTTGACCTTTTTCCTGCTAAGAAAAAGGACGTGGTTATCAAAAACATACATCGCATCACTTTACATTTACTACACCTGTGTTCATCAATATCCCACTCTCCCTGATCGCCTTACGGGTCCTGGAGTGAAGAGAAAAAGAGACAACAAGTCAGTGGTCCCTCCAGGCCCCCTCCATGTGAGGGTTTAAGTGTACCCTTTGGGTCTTCAGGCGTCCTCGTCCTCGTCGTCTGAGCCATCCAGTGCTGTGGAGTCATGCAGGAGGCTGTGGCTCATCTTCCGGCAGGCCAGGGTCGATGTCTCTGTCTTCCCCACCATCGGGCCCACTATAGACAGGTTAACACTATAGACAGGTTCTGCAGGAGAACATGAATCAAGGACTGAAGAGTACAGTGCTGCAGCTTATTTTCACACCTAAGGCCACACACCACAATACTGCTAGCCCTGTCTGAAAGTTTTATTAAACTAAAGATGATGAGAGGAATGCATACAATGCATCTAACCACTGGAAATATCTTGGAGTAAGATTCCAATCTATCATTCTTTTGCCCACCATGCCAACATCAGACTAGAACCTGCCATATGCAAATCAATCTTGATCTTGCTCTGGGAGAAACAGTCAAGCTGGAATTGCCAGGCCTGGTCCTCCCTGAACCGGAACATAAGCAACCCAAGACCCGATGTGCTCTCATTGGTGCTCAGCAGTCGGGTGTAGCTTGGTTTTTGTGGCACTATGAATATTGGCTCCACCTCTGGGCCTACCTTTTTCATTTAGGGCGATATAACATGTGAAGGGGGGGGGGGCACGGGGAATGGGAATGAAGCCTATGCACAGTGGGGAGTTGGCAACCTGAAGTGTGGCAGCATGTGGCCAACCCCCTGCCGAGCATGGCCGAAAAGATGTGCTCACTGGGACAGTTAGCTGAGTATGATAGATAAAGGAGAAACTCACTGACAAAATCAAAAGCTAAAGTACTGTTACAATTAGGTATGCAAATAAGATCTTACCTTATATTAAAATAAAACTAACTATAATGATACTTTAACTTTTTGATTTTTCAGTGTGTATATGCATATATCCAAAAATTTAAATGCTGCTTATTTTGAAGGGCATCAAACTGTAGTGACATCTGTTGCAGAATCTGAAACAGACACTCCATAAGTGTACTACAGATACCATTTATGGCATTGACCACATTCAGAGGATGGAAAATGCACTTGACCCCAAAAACTACCGGCCCATCTCCCTCCTCCCCTTCCCAGCGAAGGTCATTGAAAAAATCGTGAACAGCCAACTATCCCGCTACCTGGAAGACAGCAAAGCGCTCAATACCTCCCAATCCGGATTTCGCAAGAACCACAGCACGGAGACCGCACTCATTGCTGCCACAGATGACATCAGGACCATGCTCGACAAAGGCGAAACCGCAGTGCTCATCCTCCTGGACCTCTCTGCAGCTTTCGACACCGTCTGTCACCACACCCTTCGAACACGCCTCCACAACACCGGGATCCGCAGCAAGGCCCTCGACTGGATCTCCTCTTTCCTCTCCGGCAGAACCCAGAGAGTCGGCCTTCCGCCCTACCTCTCCGAATCCTCCAAAACCATCTGTGGCGTCACACAGGGATCCTCCCTCAGCCCAACACTTTTCAACGTTTACATGGCTCCCCTCTCCAACTTCGCACGATCCCACCACATCAACATAGTATCCTACGCAGACGACACCCAGCTGACCATCTCCCTCACGAAAAACCCCACAACAGCAAGAAACAACCTCCACAAGGGACTTCACACCATCGCCAACTGGATGGAATCAAGCCGCCTCAAGCTAAACACAGACAAAACAGAGGTCCTCATCCTCAGCAGCAACCCCTCCGCCTGGGACTACTCCTGGTGGCCTACCTCCCTCAGAGCCACCCCCACCCCCACCACCCAAGTACGGAACCTGGGCATCATCCTTGACTCAGCACTCAGCATGACTCAGCAGGTCAACACAGTCTCCTCTTCCTGTTACAACACCCTTCGCATGCTCCGCAAGATCTTCAAGTGGATTCCTGTCGAAACCAGAAAAACAGTCACCCACGCCCCAGTCAGCAGCCGACTGGACTTCGGCAACGCACTTTATGCAGGAACCACAGCCAAACTACAAACGAAATTGCAACGTATCCAAAACGCCTCCGTCCGACTCATCCTAGACGTCCCACGCCGCAACCACATCTCTGCCTACCTCAGAGAACTACACTGGCTACCTGTATCGAAGAGGATTACCTTCAGACTACTCACCCACGCACATAAAGCCCTCCACAACACAGGTCCGGCCTACCTCAACGACAGACTCACCTTCCACACCCCCGTCCGCCAGCTCCGCTCCGCCAGCCTTGCCCTCGCCTCCGTCCCCCGCATTCACTGCACCACCACCGGAGGAAGATCCTTCTCTCACCTCGCCGCCAAGACCTGGAACTCCCTACCGCTCCAACTACGCCAGACACAAGACCTCCTGACATTCAGAAAACGCCTCAAGACATGGCTATTCGACCAGTAGCTCCCACCCCCTCCAGCGCCTTGAGACCCTGAAGGGTGAGTAGCGCGCTTTATAAATTAATTGATTGATTGATTGATTGATTGATCCCTGGCATTGATCAAATATATATATATATATATATATATATATATATATAGGTCGTGGGGCATGTCAAAAATAAGGAGGGGGAGGCACATGGGGCCCCTCTCCTAGGTCTTATTAAAGCCCAGGGACCGCCACCTCCCCGGGCGTATATTACATCGAATGTGGGGGGCACGGCCCTCATGCCCCGGGGATCACCACCTCCCTTCACCCTCCCCAGGGCAAAATGCTCTAATTTTGCAGGGGCCACGCAGCCCCCCTCTGCACATTTCCCCCCTCCTCATCCCCAGGCACCTCCCTTGTGCTAAAATGCTATAATTGAAATAGGGGGAGGGGTGTGGTCCTGCAGACTCCCCCACCCCGAGTCTCCGAGGCCACCACTTTCCTGGATCTGTTTTGATTATATGCGGGGGGCAATGCAGGCCCCCCCCGAAGCCCCAAGAATCGCAACCTCCCTGGGGCTAATATGGAATAGTATGCGGGGGCTGCGTGACCCTACTTTACAGCCCTGGTGACTGCCACCTCCCCAGGGCTATCAATAGAAATTAAGGGGGGGCTGCGTGCCCCCCTCCCCTGCAGCCCTGGGGACCACCACCTCCCAGGGGCAAACTTTAAATAATATGCAGGGGACCACCGGCCGCCCCACACAGCCCCAGGGACCACCATCTCCCTGGGGCTGTTGGTGGAAATTAAGGAAGGGCTGTGCAGCCCCCGTGCAGCCGCAGGGACCACCACCTCGTGAGAAAGTAGCCTCTTTCTAGCATGGTTACCCCCACTTTTGGCCTGTTTGTGAGTGTGTGTCAGTGTGTTTTTACTGTGTCACTGGGATCCTGCTAGCCAGGACCCCAGTGCTCAAAGATAAACACCTATATGTCAGTGTGTTTTGCCTGTCTCACTGGGATCCTGCTAGGCAGGACCCCAGTGCTCATAGTTTGTGGCCTAATGTGTGTGTTGTCAGTAGTGCTTGACTCTGTCACTGAGGCTATGCTAACCAGAACCTCAGTGCTTATGCTCTCTCTGCTTTTAAATTTGTCACTGTAGGCTAGTGACTTCATTTACCAATTTCAACCCCCCTTATAAGTCCCTAGTATATGGTACCTAGGTACCCAGGGCATTGGGGTTCCAGGAGATGCATATGGGCTGCGGCATTTATTTTGCCACCCATAGGGAGCTCAGACAAACCCTTGCACATGCCTGCCATTGCAGCCTGCGTGAAATAACGCACATGTTATTTCACAGCCATTTTCACTGCACTTAAGTAACTTATAAGTCACCTATATGTCTAACCTTCACTTGCTGAAGGTTAGGTGCAAAGTTACTAAGTGTGAGGGCACCCTTGCACTAGCAAAGGTGCCCTCACATATTTCAGGGCCATTTCCCGGGACTTTGTGAGTGCGGGGACGCCATTACACGCCTGCACTACATATAGGTCAATACCTATATGTAGCTTCACAATGGTAACTCCGAATAAGGCCATGTAACATGTCTAAGATCATGGAATTGTCCCCCCATTCCAAATCTGGTATTGGGGAGCCAATTCCATGCATCATGGGGGCTCCACCATGGACCCCCAGTACTGCCAAACCAGCCCTCTGAGGCTTGCAGTGCAGCTAGAGCTGCTGCCACCTCACAGACAGGGTTCTGACCTCCTGGGGTCTGGGCAGCCCAGTCCCAGGAAGGCAGAACAAAGCATTTCCTCTGAGAGCAGGGTGTTATACCCTCTCCCTTTGGAAATAGGTGTTACAGGCTGGGGAGGGGTAGCCTCCCCCAGCCTCTAGAAATGCTTTGAAGGGCACAGATGGTGCCCTCCTTGCACAAGCCAGTCTACACCGGTTCAGGGACCCCTTGTCCCCTGCTCTGGCGTAAAACTGGACAAATGAAAGGGGAGTGACCACTCCCCTGTCCATCACCACCCTAGGAGTGGTGCCCAGAGCTCCTCCAGTGTGTCCCAGACTTCAGCCATCTTGCTTTGCAAGGTGTGGGGGCGCTCTGGAGGCCTCTGAGTGGCCAGTGCCAGTGCCAGCAGGTGTTGTCAGAGACCCCTCCTGATAGGCCCATACCTGATAAGGTAGCCAATCCCCCTCTCAGGGCTATTTAGGGTCTCTCATGTGGGTTCTCTTCAGATTATGCTTGCAAGTTTCCTTCAGCAATCCTCTGTAACAACTTCAGCTCCTCTGACCTCGGATGAACCGCAGCCTTCTCCAAGAAACGCTGTAAACTGCAACAAAGTGTCTACAAGAGACACTTTTCTTCAGCAACCTCAGCTCCAAGTCAGCAACTGCAACAGTTTCCATGGTGTGCACACTCTGGGGACTCCCTGTCTTCATCCTGCACCAGAAGGACCGAAGAAATCTCCCGTGGAGTGACAGAGTCACTCCCCTGCTCCAAGCAGGCACCTTCCATGATGACGACGAGTACCCTGGGACTCCTCTCACAACGATGAGCATGCTCCTAAGGACACAGAGGGTGGACCTCATCGACATAGACTGTCCTGAGGTCCTGCTGACGCAATTTGGAGGAGGTAAGACCTTGCCTTCCCTGAGAGCGACAGTACCCCTGTGTACTGCGTCTTCTTCACATCCTGAGGCCTCTGTACACTCTTTACAACATTCCTTTGTGCACAGCCTGGCCCAGGTCCCCAGCACTCCATCCTGCGACGCTCAACTTGCTGAGTTGTTCTCCGGTGGCGTGGGACCGTCTTTTGTTGTGCTGCATCAACCGCATTTTGCACCTCCTTTGTCCCCAGATCCTGCAACTCCCGGGGGTGCTGGCTGGCATCCTGAGGGCTCTCTAAAGTGCTGAGAGCCCCCTCTTCCTACTCACACAGAGTTGAGGAACCTACGTCCCTCCTGGGTCCATCCAGTGCCATTTTGACACAAAACGCACTTTTGTCGTACCAAGGCTTGTTGGTGACTTCCAACCCGAAATCTTGCCTGCAACGATCTTCACGCCGCAGGACATCTTTTGCAGGATGCAGGAACCCGCTGGCATCTTCCTAGGGTGCATTCCTGCAGTCTTCGACTTACCAGGGACTCTTCTTTTGCACCCTCTTCTGGGTTGGCAGGGGCCCCTGTCCTTCCTGGAACTTCTTTCGACTTCTGGACTTGGTCCCCTTCCTTTGCAGGTCTTCAGGTCCAATAATCCAGCAGTTGTTCTTTGCAGACTTGGTTGGCTGCTGCAAAATCCCCAAAACGAGGTGTAATGTGTCCTCGGGAAACTTGCAGTACTTTACTCCTGCTTTTCTGGGCTCTGGGGTGGGGTAATGTACTTACCTTTACTGTATTCTTACTCTCCCAGCGATTCTGCACACACTACACTTGTCTAGGGGGGGAATTCGTGATTCACATTCCACTTTCTTAGTATATGGTTTGTGTTGCCCCTAGACCCATTTTCTCCCATTGCATTCTATAGGATTTCCTACTGTTTGCATTGTTCTATGACCATTTACTTGTCTAATTTTGGTGTCTAGTGTATAATACTTACCTCCAGAAGGAGTATTGTCTCTAAGATATTTTTGGTAATGTGTCACCCAAATAAATACCTTTTTTTTTGGTAACACTGAGTATTGTCTTTACTTGTGTATAAGTACTGTGTAACTAGAAGTGGTATTGCATGAGCTTTGCATGTCTCCTAGTTCAGTCTAAGCTGCTCTGCTATAGTTACCTCTATCAGCCTGAGCTGCTAGAACACTACTACTTCACTAATAAGGGATAACTGGACGTGGTATAAGGTGTAAGTACCCATGGTACCCACTACAAACCAGGCCAGCCTCCTGCACACCTCCCTGAAGCTATTGATGGGAATCAAGGGGGGGTTGCGCGGCCTCCCCCACAGCCTCGGGACCTCCACAGGGCTACTGATGGACCCCCTGCAGTCCCAGGGACCGTCATCTTCCCGGGCTGAATTTAAAGAAGAGAAGGGGCTCCATAGCAGACCTCGTCCCCAGAGAACACCACCTCCCTGGGACAAAAAAACAGAATTACATTTGGGGGGAGGTGGCACGTGGCCCAGGTGCAGCCCTGGGGGCTGCCACCTCCCCAGGGCTAACTTTCAATAATATGCAGGGGGCCGCCTGCTCCCCCCCCCGCAGCCCGGGGACCACCACCTCCCTTGGGGTTTTTATGGTAATTAAGGGGGGGTTGCGTGCCCCCCTCACAGCCCCAGGGACTGACACCTCCCTGGTGCTATTGATGGGAATCAAGGGGGCTGCCCCTCCCCCGCAGTCCGGGGACCAACACCTATCAGGGCTAAATTTAAAGAAATAGGAGGGCTGTGGCGAACACCCAGCCCCAGGGACCACAACCTCTCTGGGCAAATTCTAATGTTGGAGGGGTGCCGTGTGGCCCCCCCTCAAGGTGCCACCACCCCCCACGGCCGGCTCCTGCTATGTCCCGAGGTGCCAACCCCGGGACATAGCTGTTTGCTCTGACTTGACAGCTCCTGCTAAGTCAGAGAAAACTCTCCGCTACCAGGAAGCGAGAGCTCTTAAACAGATCTCACTTGCTGTAAGCAGAGTTTTCTTCTGTTTCTCTGCAGATAGAGATGCTGGCAGGGAAACAGACGAAATGATTGCTCTCGCACACCGGGAGCTGCATGTTTAGCAGCTCCCTGTGTATGACAGCAATGCTGGCTCCCACATTTGGCAGGGAGCCGGCTGGGACCACGGGGGCATTCAGGCTCCCACTGCGGTCCCCAACGCTGCCAGGTGACATGGCTGAGCCCTGGGGTGATCAGGCCCCTGGGGCTTAGATCGACCCAGATAGGGGGGCACATGCGATATAATATGAGGACATCCCCACCAAACAAAGAAGCACGTACATCATATATAGATAAGAGGAAGGACCCTGGTTTGGTGCAGATGTACGTCGTTGTAGTCTTGTTGGCCTGTCTATAAGAGGATTCATGTAATCACAGAATTTTGGAAAAAGATGCCCAAGACATAATCACATTGCCAAATGCACATAAGGTCACTGGAGACATTTTCTTGTGGTCCACAACACAGCTGTACTGTAGAATACAAACTGGACATTTACCCAAGGAGTCAGACAGAACTCTACTTGGGTAGATATTTTGTGCAAAACTGTGAGCACTTGTTGGATAGAAGGGCAGGTGAGGTTCCTTTGTGGCCGAGTCACTCACACAGCTACTGACACATCCACAAAGACAATCACACACCCTCTCACAGACGCACTCAGACACTCATGCACCCACTTATAAACCCACTTACATACTCATGCACCCAGTAACAGACTCACTCAGAAACTCATGCATCTAGTCACGGATCCACTCAGACATTCTGCAGCCACTCAGAGACCCATTCAGATTCTCACACACCCACTCAGATACTCTCACACCCACTCTAACACACACACATAGAACCTCTCATACACACTCCCATCCAGACAGACAGTGTCACACCCACTCTCACACCCAGAAACACCATCTCACACCTATTCTCACATCCAGAGAGATAGGCCCTGCAGCCAGTCCCCGCCACACATGGCCAAAGACCGTGCGCATTGTTGGGATGGGTGGTTATAGCAGGTTGGCTGCTGGGCGTGGCCACAGGCCCGGCACTTTGGGCCAAACCCCATCACACACGTCAGAAGGCCGTGCATGGCGGCGATTGTATTTACGTATAGTAATTAAAATTACTTTACGTTAAAAAAAACACAGAAATTCACTGAAAAACTAAAGGTGACAGGAACGTTATAGTTAGGAAATAGAATTAAAAAAAGCCCTAGAAATGTTGTTAAAAAAACAAAGGTCACTGGGACCTTAAAGTTAGGTTCCTGTGGCCAGGCCCAGCGGCCAACCCCCATCACACACGGCAGAAGGCCGTGCATGGCGGTGATTGTATTAACGTATAGTAATTAAAATAACTTTACATTAAAAAAACACAGAAATTCACTGAAAAACTAAAGGTGACAGGGACGTTATAGTTAGGAAATAGAATTTTTTTAAAAGCCCTAGAAATTCAGTTAAAAAAACAAACGTCACTGGGACATTATAGTTAACTTCTGAATTTACTTGTGCAAAACCATAGAAATTCATCAGTTATAGTTAGAGTTATTTCAAGTAACTACATCTAGCATCCTAAGGTAACTATAACTGGCATCCTCACCATTCACTGCTAATTGCCCCAGATACTGCACACTCATGACAACTTTCATAACGTTAATAAAAATATTAATGAAACATTAGCAGTCAAATTATTTTTGAAAAAGCACTGTGCATGGTGGGGGCGCAAGTTATAGTTACCCTAGGGTGCGAGTTATAGTTACTTGAAATAAGTCTAACTATAACTGCTGAATGCAAGTAAATTCAGAACCTAACTATAAACTATAACATCCCTGTAACCATTGTTTTCTTAAGTGAATATATATATATATATATATATATATATATATATATATATATGTGTGTGTGTATATATATATGTGTGTGTATATATATATATGTATATATATATATATATATATATATATATATATATATATATATATATATATAATAATACCTACCAGCAGTAACCAGTAGGTAGTTATAGTTAGGACCTAGTTCCCATAGGAAGAGTGTTTTTTGTTTTGGCAATAACTTTGGTGCAGCTTGACAAATCTTCACGAAATTTAGAAAATGAATACTTCCTCCAGATCAGCTGCTGTCTTGTAAGTTTCCAGGTTACCCGTCAAGCGGGGCCAAGAACAGCTCCCTCCTGGCAAGGCAAACACTCCGCTTTTAGCAAGTAGCAGCTTTAAAATGCTCTGAATCCTGAACAGTACATCAATAGCGTCAAAAGTTCTCACGCTATTGCCCCCTACCCTGCGCATTAAAATACGGCGCACACATGGTAATGGTAGTGGGGTGCTAAGGGGTGCACTAGGTGCAGCACCACTTTTCTTAAATCAGTCCCTTCATCTCTTCCCATGCCTGCAGACATGCAGCCGGGAAAGAGGTGGGAAAGAGATGAAAGCAGTGTCTAATTTGAGCTGGTGGTTTCCGGTGTAGGGCCCCAACACTTATTTTTGAAGGCTGGCACTTCATTTTCTGCCTCAAGCATTTACTGCAAGCAAAAGACACATATGAGAAAGAAGGAGGGAAAGAAAAATGAGAAACCGTCACAAAGGGAGATAGCAGAAAGCTGCAAGAGTGAGTTGAAGGGACAAGGAGTGGCTGTTAGTGGAACATAGAGGCCCAAGAGGATTATGGTGCCTCAGTATTCCGTGCTCACACATTTAATTGGAGCAGCCGGGTGTTTCGGAGGAGAGCTTTTGCGCACCGGCACAATTTTATTTACAAATTAAGCACTGGATGAAAGTATTGCTCTCACATTCCTGGAGCTGCATTTACAACAGCTTCCTGTGTGTGGGAACAATGTCAGCTCCAGCAGGAAGCGGGGAGCCAGCTGGGACCGCGGTGGCCTTGAGGCTCCCCCCGCAGTCCCTTCCATTAAAAAAAACACACAGATGTATTTACTTCTGGAAAGTGCAAGTCATCCAAGTGTATTTTCAGTACAGTTTTACCATGTTAAATTATCTGACATATATATATATATATATTTCCTATAACTAACTACAACTCGCGCCCTAAAGTAACTATAACTCGCGCCCTGCTAATTACCCCAGATACTACAGCAATCAAGAGAAATTCTATAACATCCTTAAAACTATAAATTAAACATTAGCAGTCACATTTGTTAAGAAAAAGCTGTGTATGGTGAGGGCATTAGTTATAGTTACCTTATGGCGTGAGTTACAGTTACTTGAATGAACGCTATAACTTCCGAATTTCTATGATTTTGTACCAGTAAATTCAGAACCTAACTATAACGTCCCTGTAACCTTTGTTTTTTTCAGTGCATTTCTACCTTTAAAACAAATTCTATTTCCTAACTATAACGCCCCTGTAACCTTTGCTTTTTCAGTTAATATATATATATATATATATATATATATATATATATATATATATATATATATATTTATGCTACTCAAACAAAATAAATGTTAAAGTTATGTTATAGTTAGGGGAAAATTCAAAAGCTATAGCTAACGCAAGTATCAAGAACTCACCTCTCACCTTACACTACTTCTGACCACCTTACACTACTTCTGACCTCACATATTACATCACTTATGATATGTTCTATCATTGATGACTTCTCTGTGCATGGTGAAGGAGCAAGTTAGAGTCCCTGTCTCCATAAGAGAAGTGTTTTTTCTTTCACTAATAATGTCGGTTCCATTTGATGACTCTGCACAAATTTTTCAAAAAACAAATTTGTGACTCCTTCATAGAGAATTTCACATTGTTTTTTTAAGTCGGGTTCAAGAAAAAGTGGGGTTGGGGTCCCAACAGTGCAATTTTTCATGTTAAGTCCCACATGAAAATTTGCTCCCTGTTACATACATAATGCTTGAAGGAAATGCAATCAAATTTGCCAAAATGTTGAAATGTTTCTCAGAAAGCATGCCGGTTATATTTTGGTGTAAATCTGTTCAGTCATTATAGAGAAGTTAGCATTTAAGGATGGGCTTGCTTGGGCATGAAACGATTAAAAAGTTAAGTAACTCTAGACTGTTGATGTTCAGCTATGTTCTGATTGGCCAATTTAAAGAAGACTAGCAAATCGTGGCTGGCTGGCCACAACATGAATAATATGTTATGGCAGCCATTACGGGAATTAGGGACATAGTCATTGGGTCCTGAAAATAAATTTAAAAAATATATAAGGGGGTGGGGTCAGTACACCCTGACCCTAGAGGATTTGGTGGCCACAACATTGACAATATGTTGTGACAGTTTTTACAGGATTCAGAATTCGTGATTGTGGTTCCCATTGAAATGCACTGTTGTGAAAGCCTATTTTCAGGGTCATAAGAAGGAACACAGATGAAAAATAATAACATATTTCAGTCAGAATATAAATAATTTGTTGGTAGAGTTATACATATTTTAGTGCTTCTGGTGAGTTCTCAGATGATTTTTCCCTGTAAAAAATACTGACCCGCTGCTGGGACTTGATGAAATATGTTTGGGAGGAAACTATTGTCTCTCATGACTTTGACCTAGGTTATGAAAATCTCTCCAGATGTTACTATGAGAACACATTTTCTATCAGTTTTAACCATCTTCCTCTCCCATGTGAGAACAAAGTCTGGTCTGAGTAAAACATGGACTTCCAACAGCAGCAGCAGCATCCTGCCTGGTGATTCCTCCATGTTCTATTGAAGGTTCCCATAGCATTCCAATGAAAAACTAGAGCCCTATCACTAGGTACTTATGACAAAAGCATGGCACACTTGAATGCCATCTTGATGGAATCAAAGCTGTAAAACAAAAAGGAATTTCCCACAGAGGATAGTGCAGTAAATGGACAAAATAGGAGGTTTCTTTTTGCCATAGAAATTATGGTTTGTTCTCTAGAAAGCTAAAATTAGAACATTTTCTATGTATTTCCATATATATTCCTCATCCATTTCAGTAAACCATTCTAAAATACAGAGTGAAACATGTACTTCCAATACCAGCGGCAGCCTGTCATTTAACTTCCTAGTATTCAACTACAATGTAACCACAGAGTTCGAATCAACAAGAATGCTAATATCTTGTGCTCAAGACAAAAGTGAGGCACTCCCGGATGCCATTTTGCTGTGATAAGAGTTGTTGAATTTAAGACCATTCCTGAAGAGCAGCCTGGAGTAAATGAGCATTGAAGTGTTGATGAATGCATGATACCAGCAGGTTCAAGTATGTGTGTTGGGGAGGGGGGTGGGGGGTGGGGCAGGTGGTATTGGTTTTTAGTAATTTGATAATTTGACATAAGATGTATTTTTAAAGGGGCTAAAAATAGTTAAAGAGAGACAGATGTCTGCATAATCCAGCATCCGTATTCTACGTCTGTTTACTCAGCATACCCATCTTCTGGGTCACTTAACAGATCCCCAATTTAAAATAGTAAAATTTTGGTAGGTTTATCTTTATACTTATATCTATATATAGCTATATATATCTATATGTATATATTTTGGTGCTGAAATGCGACATGAGCTAATGTTAAAACACCCAAAACCCACTGAAATAGGTCAGTTATTGCTGTGGAAAAAAATATAACTTGCACCCCAGTTATGCACTGCTTATGACATTACATATTACATCACTCATGGCATAATAAATGAGACCATCAGTTATGTCACAGATTATATTTGAATAACAACATTATTAATGAGATTACCCAATGATTCTAACAATGTGTTACAGGCTTTGTGAACGGGGAGTTATACAGTAATGCTACCTAAATAGATGAATGGAATCTTATGAGCTTGTCTTGAATCTTTCAAAAGATGCAAAAGCAATTGGATATTTCAGGTGTGAAGCAATTTTGATGGGTATCATTGTCTTTTCACTATACATCCAAAGGATGGCTGCAGTGGGGTAGTTCTCTTGCAGACTGAGGACCACTGAATAACAGAGCTTTTAGTCTACCTTTGCTGTGAAAGGCTGAAGGCTGAGCAAGTACGATGTTAGGTGGTCATGGAGGGGTGGATGAAGGGTCCGTTGGAGCGATACACCGTGTGAAACTTCCTTTTGAAGAGAGTGACAACTGCTACCAGGCTAGGTGGTGTAGGACTGGCAGTTACGGCAGTAAAACAATCATAATAGCAGGCCAGGACATTTTACTTGTTCCTTGCTTGGGAGACCAGCTTACCAGCCTCTCCTCTGTTTTTAAATTATTCTATCAGTCCCATGCAACTTGGACTTTCACCCATGCATGTTGGAAATGAATATCATGAGCATGTACATAACTCACACATGTAGACGATACATGTGGAGAATGTATGATGCCACTGGATTCTATTTCTTACTTGGGTATACTTTAGTGGTACCTCAGATCGAGGATTAATTGGAGAGACCTGGCAGCATTTCTGAGCTGCAGAGCTTCCCCAGAACATTCAGGGATCCTCAGGTGCACAGCTTTAGAGGGGGTGGTTTGGGTTTTACACCCCCCCAAATAAATGTATTTTCTGGAATAGTTGGGTACAGGTGCTTTCAGTAGGGTGCGGTGTCTGTCGGATTTCACTTGGAATATTTACATACACATACAAAAACACACCCACACTTTCTCCCTCTCTGCTTTGAAAGTCTTCAGAAATATTGGTTATTTTACAAAATATTGTGTTTTCTCTCACTTAGTACTCTTACCAATCCACATTTGCTTCCAATCCCACTGCCCCTTCAGCCCTTCTCATGTGCCCTGCTTGTTATATAATGTATTTTAACATCATATGCCAGCATGATTGTTGGAAAATCCGCCGCTCACCCCCCCCATTCTTACTGACAAGCTACGCCCCTTGAGATCCTGCTCAGTGAGTTGGAGTAGTGTTAAGAAAGGAGAAAGAGGGTCCCCTCATAGCTAAGGGGTTTCCCCTGACCTTTCCTGGCCCAATGTTGGGGAGATGTTGCCCCTCCCTACCCCCAAACAGGATAACAGGTAGTTAAATGTGGTAGCCTCCCTTGCCTTTTGTTATTATTTAGGTTGCTTCTAACAGGGGACTCCCAGTTTCTCACTGCCATCCTACTCACACTTGAGACACAGATCATGGCTGGACCAACCTGCGTGGAAATATCAAAAGTGCAGAACTATCCAGAACTGGCCACGGAGCTGAACTGCTGGAATACACAAAGACTGTCTGCAACTTGGGTATAACGATGGGACAGAGATATCCACTAGAGGTACCTAAATGTATTTTCTGAAACCAGGGCCACCACATCAGTGGGCTCAAAAAACTATTTATGCTCCAATACTGGAGTATCCACTACTAACTCCACTTGCCAGGTTCCAGATCAGGCAGAATCCTAGGGACTTCACTCTGATATGCCAGGACAGACTGCCTGGATTTTACTTTGCGAGACATTGCTGCCCAACTGTTCAAGAGGGACACCTGAGGTGTTCTGATTTGAGGACAATGCTTATCAGAAGAAGCGAGAAACACAAAGGAGCACAGAAGGGATGGATGAAGAATGTCCAGGTCAGGACCTGCACCTGTCTGTGAGAGTAAGGCCATAGATTCCCCAACCTACCCCTGGAGCCGTATTACACAAAGTGCCCTGGGACGCAACAGGCTTGTGCGTCCACTTTGTCTGCTCCAGAGCACTTTGTTATTACACAAGGAGCTGCAGATGCTTGTGCACCCTCATCTGCAATACTGATAGCACTGGTGCACATGTATTCCCTCATTTGCATGGGGGTGGCCTCATGCAAATGAGGTAGTCTCTTTGCTTCTGCGCTTGTGGTATGTTGTGGATATTGACGTAAAGGCAAAGAAGCCGTCCGAAGTTGCACAGATAGGCCACTACAAAAAGGTGGCACACTGTTAGTGTGCCCCCTGAGGCAGCCCTCTGCAGGACAGAAAAGGGATTCCCATGAATCCCCTCAAACATTCCTCTGCAGGCGGGTGTAGTCACTCACTGTACCCACCTGCAAAAGAATCTCTCTCCCCTCTTGGAAGTGCGGACGGGATGCCACCTGCACAGAGAAAGACAGAGCAGCTTGTAAACAACGACTCCGTATTTCAGTAAATGCGCTACCCCAGGGCAGACACAACTACAGCGGCCCTGAGGGCAGCACATTGAACATTATAGGTCGCTCTTTCAGTTTATTTTTGTAGTTTTTTTGTAGAGGGTGTGGCTACTCCGATGAGTGCATCAGCGAAGTTTGCTACCGGAGCACCCTTTGAAAGGTGCACCGTGGTGTGAACAGGAAAAGTGCGCCCTGTGAGTAATATGGTCCCAGCAGTGTTACCTGACTGAGTATACCTCACCAAGGAGACTATTTAGGAAATTGCGTCCGTCTGAGTTCTGCTGCCGCAAAAAAGCACCAAGAAGCCACAAGATGCTACAAGCAACTGGGCCACAGTCAGTACTGGCACAGGAAACAAGAGTGGTAGAAGTGAATGTCATTGACGGAGAAACTTGCAATCACAACTGAATACTCGCTTTGCCGATCTGGAGTGGGCACCTTGATTGTTTGAATAGGGGGTTTGTGCCTGTGTCTGAGGAAGATTCCAAGTCACAGCGAGGACTCTCTGCAGCCTACACCCCCAGGGAATGAACTCTGTGACTGTTGCTCTAAGAAACACTGGGAGAGGATGTCATGTCACAAGGGAGTATTCTCAGCTGATTGCCTTATAAGCATCAAGGGTACCAGCAACCCCTTCCCCCCGACATGTTATTTCATGGAAAGAGCTGATCGAGGCACTCGCTTGTTATTTGACGAAAACGTTCGAGGCAAATAAAAATGATAGCACAAAATGAATGATTCATTTTCTTTGAAGTTTCTCTGTAAATGTTATACACTTTTCTTGCTTTCCGTTGGTTCTCCCTGTACCGCAGAAATAGTAAAAAAAAAAAGAACCCAGTTTAAAACGAAGTTGCAAAGAGCTATTTAATTTAATGTAAGGAAAATCAGAAGTCGAGTCACTTATTTCTGTTCATACAGCAGCACACAGCACACTCTTCTGTATATCATGCGCTCCCTCTAGTGTTCATAAACTGAATTACAATTTAGAAACGATGAAAGAGCTGCAGTTACGGTCGGGTTCTGCAAGCAGTGAGCTTGTTTTCCTAGAGGTCCATTGAACACTTGTGGGCATATTTATGCTGCCACTAGTGCCACCTTGTGCCACATTTGCGTCATTATCTTTACGCAAATGTGGCGGTAACGTGGCATTTCGCACGTGCCATATTTACAAAGTGGTGCAATGCAAGCATTGTGCCTCTTTGTAAACCCTTGCACCACTTTATGCCTGCGCCAGGCATGATGTATGTAAGGGGGCATTTCGGCGTTAGGAAGCCCAGAAAAATGGTGCAGTGAAATTTACCAGATTTCACTGCGCCATTTTTAGCATCATTATTAATGCCAACATAAGGCAGGCGTTAAGATGACACTACCATTGAAAGCAATGGGCCTCCCTGTGCTTTGCTGCTTCTGGTGCTAACCCTACAAAGCTTAACAGTAGCTCCATAAATTATGATGCTAGTGTGGAGAGGTCCGCCATGGTGCACCGTATTGTAAGTACAGCGCACACATGGTGTGGTTAGGGGTACGCAATGGGGCACTAGAAAGTGGCACATCATGAATGATGTGCCACTTTTCCCAAAATATGCCTGTTGGTCTTTCAATATCTTTCCTAAAATGCCACTGGTGACACATCTTCTTTGTTCACTTATTAGCACACAACCTCCAATTTAGCTATAGTGTGCTGGGTGTTGATGAAGGCAGCCTTAGTGCAGTGTTTAATTTGTTAGAAAAAAAAGTGCCACAGCCCTGGTCAGGAAGCCATTGCAGCTTGTACCACCCATTGCCTCTGCCAGCGCTGCCAATGACAACTACTAACCATCACACTCTTACCCGTGTGACAATTCAAACTATTCCAGTCCACCAACGCTATGAGGATGGCTTGGGTGGCAGATATTATTAATGTATATTGAATTAATAAACAACTGCTGTTGTGCTCATCTACAGACAGCACATGTGGCATGTGTCGGAGTTAACAATTAAGTGCTGGTGGCAAGCACCGGAAACCACTGACTCAAATTAAGGGGCATATTTACAAGCCCCTTGTGCCACTTTGCGTCACCATAGTGTAATTTCTTTTTACTCTAAGGTGGCCTTTCCCCTGCAAGCATTGCGCCACTTTGTAGACCCTTGTGCCACATGATGCCTGCATCAGGCATTATGAATGCAAGGGGGGTGTTCCGATGCAGGGAAGCCCAAAAAAATGGCAGTGTAATTTACAACATTGGACTTGGAAGGTGGTCATGGTCTAACTCATTAGGGAGAATACCTTGAATAGGTACTTCGTTGGGTCATACAGAGGTTGAAAGTGCACTCATTAAAAACAGCAGATACTCGTGTGTCAGCCTTGCAGCTCTCAGAGTTTCTGCTGGAATATTCCTTGCTGGTTCTGTAAGCAACAGACCATATGCCATGATGTTCCAAATGAGGGGCCTAGGTGAGGAAGCAGGACCCAGACAACATCATTGAAACAAGGAATAAGATGCAAATTGAGTAAGTGGGTTCAAGAAAAACCAAGGCCAAATAACTATAATTTTATATAAAATATAAACATGAGCACATGGACATATATAGATATAAAGATGTGTGCTTCATATTATTAAGAATGTGGCTATTTCCAGGGTCGGACTGGCCTGTAGGGAAATGCAGCAGTGCTAGATGGGCTGTTCTGGACCAGTGTTTGTGCCATTTTTGGTTGTTTGTAGGCCTGTTTTATGACATGCCGCAATGGGTCTTAGTGTTGATTTCACTGATATTAAAACAAACCCTGCCTGCAGCAAGCACAGATCCATGGAGTCTTCCATACCTTTCAAAACACTTATACAGCGTGTCCTTGCCAGTTCAAAACTGCCCCAATCTGGAAGCACAGGCCACATTTTAGGTCGAGCGCAAGCGCTTTGACCTGTTGTAATCTATCCGTGGCCTTTTAACCACACCCACCACACGCCCACCACTATCACTCGTTCATAGGCTTGCTTTTCAAAAATCCATCGTTATCATTGGTAAATACTTTACGTTTGTCCCTCCTTGGGGCAGTTTTGTTACCACCTTGAACACTGACCCTGTTACATGGATAATTGCACATTTGCTGATACGGTTGACTGCGAGTGAACTTCTTTTTCCTTTTGTGTCTCTCCTTTGCGCTCATGGCGACTGTGGCGCTTTGAATCGGTTCGCTTATGTCAACTGTCTTACTTTTCATTTTGAATCTGTGTGGTAATAAAAGTCCTGTTAGGAATTTGCAACACTAATAGCTCTAACTCGAGCAAACGCGAGACCCATTGCATTGCAAGTGCTTGTTTAGCTATCTAGCTCACTAAGCTGGCCACTTTTATTTTGGTTCCCAGACCTATGCTCTGTCCCAGTCTGACCTTGGCTATTTCAAGTTGCGGGAAAGTGCAAGTATCCTTAAATTACCAGCTCAATAGGCCCATAAATCTGTCATCCTTTAGTAAATCTCCCAAGCCTCTGTGCGCACAGGTCCTCAGACCAACACCAGCAGCTCCTACCACCATGGATTCCAATGTGTCACCAGTGCCATCTGCACACTCAGTAACCCCTCTCACTCATGAATGCCTGGTGAACCCCAAGGATGTAGCCCCTGGTGTTATGAGTGTGGTAAGGAGACCCAGATTTAAGAATCATTCTGAAACAGTCAAGTAGTCCGAGATAACTTGTCAAATAACTTCCACTGTCCAAACCGAATTATTCTTAAAGGAATTTGAGCTTTGTGCTGGCTCCTTTGAGCTCCAGTGCTTAACTACTACTCCACATCTTTGTGTTGACGGAGTTTTACTGCTGGGAAGCCTTCTAGAGATAGATCTATTTAGTCCAATTCATGAAGATGAAGTCATTCTTAAATATATGTTTATAAGCAAACAAACCTTTTTACGCCTACCAGGAATTCTAAAAGGGGTTCCTGGTAGGCACAGGTGGGTTTATGAGTGTGGGTATCACCACCACAAGTGCAGAGAAACCCACATTTATAATCACTTGAGGAGTGGGAACTTCCATGAACGTGTGTTTGTAGGCATTCCCAAACACGTCTCCATCCAGTTTCCATCCTACAGATAGTCAGAGATTTACTCCATCTAAAGGCTGAATTAACTCTGCTTCACCATGTGTTGGAGAGGTAGGTGAAGGGGTTTCTTCCTGTGTTTTCCTTCTAGAGAAAGAAAGTTAATTCACACAGAAGACTCCATTTCCCCAATACAGACTGCTCCGCTATGGAATATTCTGCACATTTGGAACAGAAACCTTGCCAAGAGGTCACATGACTTTGCCAGAAGGTCACCTGGAGGCCCGAGCCTAGCTCATGTTTGCAAAAGTATCTCTAGGGAGGTTTCTAAATAGAAAAACGTGAAAAGTACGCCTGTGCCTTTATGCATCAATATGTTTTCCTTTTTTTATGAATGGGACTGTTTGTGTCTTGACTGAGGAGCTCTATTTAGTGCAGAAAGTTGCTGCTCGAACTCTGATGAGTCCCTCATTCTGACCTTGTTTCCCTCATCTTGCACGATCTACATTCACTGCCTGTGATCTTCTGTGTCAGGATTAAGTGACCAATAGAAGTTTTACAAAGCTCTTCAGAGATCTGCCCCCAGTGCTAGTGGAACTGATTGCAGTGTCAGAGCACACAGAGCTACATTATCAGATCTTGAAAGGGTTGGCATTTATTTCAAAGGTGCTATCCAGGCTGTTGCACCAAGCAATGGGCATTTGTTTGAGTGTAGCCGCTAGAGGTCCTTCCAACCACAAAGTGTCATGAAGTAAGCTGGCTTCAATGGAACGCTTGCATGCGCCAACAGTTTAACAAAGATAAAGCCCTTTTTACCTTTCACAAAATGTGGTTTTGTATTTGTGAAACGATTTACACTAGATTTCTGTGTAAGAGAGATTTCTGAAGAGTGGAAGCTCCAGGCTGGAAGGCACTGAAACTTTGGAAGCATCTACCGTTCTTCCTGTTTGTGGGTCATTACATATGTTTTCTCAGTTTATTCTCGCCCCAGGAGAGGCCAGAGATTTACTAATATCTAGGGCTGGAGTAAATCTATTTTCGTGGAAAAATAATGAGCGAACAACAACAAAATTGCCGGGGCAAGTGGTAACGAAGAGATTTCTCCTCACATGTCAATGTTTTACCTAAAAATAAAACTATTGAAAAGCGCAATTGCAGTCAAGCGAGACAATCTCGCATGTGTAAATACACATTACGCACGATTATGAATTAGAAACTGTTTTGCATGTGAGGAAACAGGAATTCACAATAATTCTCTATGGTTCCTCCTTCAGCCATGTAACTGTGGCAGCTTTCCATAATTACCTTTGGAAACCATTGTTAATTCCGAAATGTACACATTTACGCTGAAACACAGGCAGCAAGCTACGTGTACAGATTTACAAGTTTTCGTGAAGGAGAGTTTCGCCCAAGAATTTGACTGTTACCCCTCCCTCCCTCTCCCCCCCGCTGTTTGTTAACCAAGAGGAAGGACAAGAGCCCCCCCCCCCCTTAACCTGCCAAGAAATCCAATTAGGCTGGCATAGGAGCTTTAATTAATAATTAAACATCTCATTAGCTGCAGGATGATTAACATGCAAAAGACTAATTGATTTAATTTAAGGCGGGCAATTAAAAAGCAGCGGCGATTTGTCAAAGGGTCTCCAGTGATTCGACGGTGTCCCAGACACCCTTGGTTTCAGTAAACTCTTGGGCTGGAAGTATTGGCCCTGCGGCTCTGGACAGGTCGCGCCGCTTGACCCTGGGTTCCCAGGCCTGAGCCATTTCTGTGCGAGTCAGGACGACGTAGGCAAGGATGCACAAACTCTGCAAAACAGAATGCAGATTGCTTCGGGGAGCAGAAAGGGTCTACTGTCCCCGGGCTGCTTGCAATCCAATCTCTGCTTCCCCACTGAATGAGACCTGGGCGCCCCTGAGACGTTACTTTACCCCCCTGCAGGCAAAGTTCTCTTATTTACTATTGCTGTGAGCACTTAGAGACAGGCGAGTGTGAAATGTGTGATTTTTTTGTGTGAAACAGGTGTAATTACCACAAAACAATTCATATTATGTGAAATACATTTTGCCAGTATCCCAACTAACAATTCCCTCACCAGGGTATCTATCAGAAAAAAAATGTGAGATACTGGCAGGGGGCTGAGAAAGGAGAAAAAACACATTTTTCATCAGTCTCCTTGTGCAAAAATCAAGCAAAATTTGTGTCATGCAAAAGATCAGAAGTTACGCAAGTATGTCGTAACCAGTGCTTTAAATGGAAAAATAGAAGTGCAGGTACTCTGTGATAGAGTACCTGCTTATTTCCGAGAAGTGCCGGTACTCTCCAATTAAAAGTATTACGTATATCTTGAGATATGCCGGTACTCTCCCTCTCAAAATAAAAAAGTGCCGGTACTCAGTACCGGTGAGTATCGGCCCATTTAAAGCACTGGTCGTAACACGAAATTCGGTAATAATGTGAAAACATGCCAGCGTCACAAACATTTCCCACAGGTCTACTAAATACACACTAGACACTAGGGGGCAGATTTATGACCCCCTTGAGCCGCCGGATCACTGTTTGTGACTCTCCGGCAGTGCATAGTACATAATCATATCTAAGAGGCCACTCAAAGCCACTTTTTGTGGCTTACAATGGCCTCACAGACATGGAGTAAAGCAAGGCTGTGTGCTGCCTTGCTCTGCTCTCAGGAGGTGTTCCATGGGCGATGCGGGGGTGTTCTCACACAACACCCACGGATTTTGACACTTTCCCAGATTTACAAAACCATGTTAACCTGGGGATGCACCAAAACCTTATTCCTCCTGAGGCAAGGCATAAATTAGAAATATTTTTATTTCTCCTCGTCTTTTTCTCTTTCCATGTGTGCTGCATTTTGCAGCACACATAGAAAGAGTAAAACACCTCTGAGGTTTTTTTTTTTGCAAGAAGGCGCCCCTTCCTGCACAAAACAATCCTGCAGCCAGTAGTGGTGTAACAAAACTTGAGGAGGCACCCTTACAAAGTATATGGAGGAAGCCCCCCTCTGAACTCATGCAGGAGCACTCAGGCTAGGGTACTGTGCTGATGGGGCCCGCTAGAGCTCAGGGCCCCTCGCACCAGAGGGTGGTGCAGGGGCCTTTGCTACACCACTGGCTGACAGCAAGGGCACCCTTGCACAATTTTTGTGCAAGGGTGCCTGCATTGGTGCTAAGCTGCTGAAACGGCACCAGCACAGGGGGAAAGGACAGGAATGCACCCTGTTGCACAAATACGGTGCATTCGTGCCCTATGCCAAATCCCTGTAAATGAAGGCCTAGCTGGAAAGATGACATGAAAATAGACATTTAGTTTGACAGGCACAACCCCGGAATCAGAACATGGCTTGAAATGAAGCTGGTTCTTTCATTTGTATAAGGCACACACACAGCCAACAGGTCTCGCCTCTTTAGTGCAATTAAGAAGCATTTTTCATTGGTAACCTTTGTATTTATCCCTTTTCTTTTCTTTAAAAAAGATAGTGAAAAGGACCAAACATTTCTGAAAAAAGAAAATGAATATTTCATGTTATGTTAAGGAACTTGGGGCCATATGTATGAAGCTCCGCAATTGCGAATACCAAATAGCGATTTTCACTGAATCGCTAATTGGGATTCGCAAAATGCGATGCAACAAGGCAATCGCAAAATACTTTGAGATTACCAAAAAATCTCAATCGCAAATAGCCATTACCAAATAGTGATTTGGTAAAAAAGCAAATCTGTATTTGGTAATCTCAAATTGCAAATGTTGCTTTCTGGACAGCATGATGACATCACAACCAGGAAGTGAGTCAGTGCATGCTGTTTCCAGAAGCCTCAGCCACAGAAGCAGGCAGACATACCTAGCACAGCATCAGGGAGGCACTCAGGAGAGTCAAGCAGGACCATTGTACACCATGGCCACTGAAGGGAATGGCAAGGACACAGGAGGAAGAAAGAGGAAACTCAAATTCAGTGAGCAGGAACTGGAGGTGCTCACAGAAGAGGTAGTCAAGTACCATGACAAATTATTTGGAAGAACTCACTCCATGTTCCGGAAAGTGAAAAGAGGAAAATGTGGAGTGACATCCAGGCTAAAATCAGCGTAGTGGGTGTTGCACAGCGTACGACTGAGGAGAGTTGCAAGGGCTGGTACAACTTACAGTCATGTGCCAAGGAGAGGATAAGCAAGCAGGCTGATGGAGGCAAGGAGCACTGGCGGAGGACCATCCACCCAGACACCGGAGGATATGGTGGGGTCAACACTGCAGCCTGAAGCAGCTGGTGGTGTCACTGACACAGACACCTCAGGTACATCGGGCACCAGCAAAGTTAAGGGCAGTATTGATTTGAATCACCATATGGGCATGTACAATTGTCCCTTCGATTTTTGACATGTCCCCATGAACTGTGAAAAATAGTCCATGCCACATTTTCAATGCTACACAACAATGCCTTATGGGAGTGGAAAGCCATACCCCAACAGTGCACCTACAACAAAAATTGCACTATGGTGCAAAACCAGACAGAGACACAATACAAAAGACAATTAGAGACACTATGCCGGGGAAAATGTTTATTAAAAATGGTAATTGTGAATTGTTGTAGGGGTTCCAGCACCTGATGCAGCTCAAACAGAAAGAGAAGAGAATGAGGAAAGCCAGCCACAGTATGAGACTGACATCATCGAGTCCATTACACCACCGCCAACCAGGCGCAGGGCAACAGTGAAACCAGTCCCTGAATTTACTCAGGACTCTGATGACTTTTAAGAAGACTTACACACACCAACGTCTGATGGTAGATGTGCCCACAGACGTCAGTCCCTTTTCCAGTGCCGGTATACTCCCCTCAGGAAGCATGGAGCAGATGTCAGGCAGATCACAGAGGAAAGTGAGGGCCCATCTCTGTTTGGTGGTCTTGAGGCATCCATGTTAAGGTGCAACGCCTACAATTTAAACAGATTAAATCAATGCACTGGCAGTTGGTGTCAATCAATCACAACATGTGCCAGTTGCAGGAAGGACAGAAAGCTATAGCAGAAAATCTAAGGAAGATGACAAATGCAATTAAGGAACTCTGCACTGTAATGCAGCAGGACCAAGTTACCCACTGTAGGCGCCATCACCAGTTGATGGGTAGATTGGATGGGTTCAGCAGATCTGTAAATCACTTCACTAATGCAACTGCTTTGCTATGACAACATGCTGTGAGCATGCAAGTGGAAATGGCACATTGCAGTGGGGACGTTGCACGGGGATTGGTGCAGGTTACCAATGCATTGGAGACCATGCAGACAGCTCGAAGTGCTGCTAAAGGCGAGCTGGGTGGTGGGGATAGTGAGGAGCTCTCCAGCCTCAGTAGTAGTGCAGCCCCTGTCATGGATCCTAGGCGTCGCAGTTCCAGACATAGTACTGTCTCACAACCCCAAACAAGAGGTGCCGCTGAGCCCACTGAGCGTTCTAGTGGAGTGCGTGGATGCAAAAACATAATGTGGACATGTGCTGGGCCTTGCATTTTTTGTGACATTGCATTGATACTATGATGTTGATAGTATGAAATTAAATTTGCATACAGATAGTGCATTTTGGACTACCTATGTCCAATGTCCACATATTTGACCTTAAGTTAAGGCAATAAATGTGATACCTGTAGCAAGAAAAGAAAAAAAAACGTGGTGTTGTCATTACTTACATCAGAAATAGTTGTGCATAATCTCGGTATGTCTTTGCCTGCCGTCTGCTGCTCTGGATTAGTCTGCTGGGTGAGGGGGTGGCAATGGATCGTCATCTTCATCTGAGTCTGTATCTGTGGGTTCCAGTGGTATGCCCCTTGTTGTTGCGATGTTGTGCAACATAGCACATGTGGCCACAATCTTACAGGAGCTTTTAGGACTGTATTGTAGTGCACCCTCACTTTTGTGCAGGCACCGGAGGCGACCTCTCAGCAGGCCAAAGGTCCTCTCAATAACACTTCGAGTTCTCCTATGTGCTGCATTGTGACGCCATTCACTTGGTGTGGCTGGTTTGAAGTATGATGTTAAGATGAAGGACCGCACTGCATATGCATTGTCTCCTACAATGACAGGAGTGTAATTGAGTAATTGTTATCGGTGACCTCATCTGTATTATATGATACGTTATTCTCTGTTACATTACTAAGTAGGTATCCTTCTCCAAACTCTCCAGCAAGAAGCTGGAAACCCGTGAGGCGTTTCGCTGCCCCACCCTCTCTTATTCCTTGGTACACAAATTTGTACCCCATGCGCTTTCTAACATCAATCTCAATTCCGTAATATAATACACATTGCCCAGTTGTGATAAATGTACCCCATCGTCACGAAACAACTCTTTTTCTTGTTCCTTTATGTCCCCGTGTCTCAGCACTTTGATCCCCGGGGCCCAGCAGAAAACCCTCATAGCTCTGTTCAATTTTTTCCGAGCCCGCTCAATGGCTCCGTGATTGATAGCCCCTCTCCAAGCCCTTCTGGGCACAAATTCCGTCCAGATCAAGCATGTTCCACACAGTTTGTGTTTTAAAAGTTCCAGATCCCTCTGCAACATTTGAATCAAAGTGAGCCCCGATAACTTCACCAGATCATTCTCCCCCAAATGTACCAATAACAAATCTGGACACCCCCAATGCGGCAAGTTACTCGTGACAAATGGAAGCAGGCTCCCCCACCTCATACCACTCTTGCCCCACCATCGCACTTCATGGTTTCTGCTGGGCAGTCCCAATGATCTGCCGTACACTTGCTTCTCTGCGAATTTCGCCGCCCAATGTACAAACGAATGGCCGACCAACCATGTCGTCATCTTTCCCTTCTCTGGCCCAGCCACGCAACCTATAAAGAAAAAACATTGTAACAACTGCCTGGATATACGAGAAAAAACCCCCTTCGCTCCTCTATTTTTCCTCCTCTGTCTGTACCGTATTCTTCACGGCCTAACATATCTTTCGCAGCACCTCGACTTCCATCTCCCTATGGCCTTGATCTTAGCCCAATCCCAACCCAAGTATGCCGCCTCTGTTGCCGCACCAATCCTAAAAGAGTGCGTTCCATAATCACCTGCACGCCGCCCTATCCTTCCAAGTGTCATTCTCATAACTTGTAAAAGTTGATAACTCGTTAGTTTCTTTCCTGACGCATGCATGAAAACGCCTGTTTCACCTGTCCTTGGCCATCTGTCTTTGAAACTGACCCATTCCTCAAACGGGCAAGCTAAAACCACACCCCCTTTCCCCAACCATATCCATTTGCCTTTTCCCAGTTGGTCAGTTTTTGACCGTCTTAACCATATTTCCAACCTGTCTCTATGCACATATACCTCCTTTCTCCTTACCCCGATTTCTTTACCCACCCCCAACAACTCTGATACTCTAAAAGCGCCAAAAAACATCCACAACATACATAACCTAAACAAGCCCACCTCATACTCGTCCCTACAACAAACTGGCAACACCTGTAACATCTCTACCAACATTTCAAACGTATTGGACTCCCTGGCTGGCTTATCTCCGCTCGCTCTAACTTTGCTCCATCCCCTCAGCATTTTGCCCAATAAGTCGTTACGCGCTGGATCATAGCCAAAAAACAATTTGCCATAAAACGACACACCAGCCAATTTCCCCCCAATAGTAGCTGGAGATAGGCCCTCCCGATCAAAAACAGCACGAAACGTCTAGTTCTGGCTTCCAGCATTGCCAGGCTTTGCGCCCAGAAATTGCCCCAAAACCGTTCAAAATATTGAAATTCCAACCATGCCATTCTGTAATTATGCCGCGTAGATACTGCTAATGACATCTCCACCAGCCCCGTGATCATCATGCCCCCCATTCCCAGATGTCTGCCGGGACCACAGTCTTGTTCCGATCCGCTCCAGGTGCCAATTCGCGGAAACGCCGCCACTGTGAACGAGATAGTGAGTCTGCAATCTCGTTGTAAATCCCCGGTATATGTGCAGCTTTAAAAATAACATTCAATGACAGGCATAACAGCATGAACTGGCGCAACAAGCGCAAAACTCTGAGGTCCCTTGCTCTCTGTCTATTGACCAATTCTACCACCGCCATGTTGTCTATCTGAAAAATCACTGTCCTGTTCGCCAATTCTTGACCCCACACTGCCAGTGCAACTAAAAGAGGAAAAAACTCCAAAAACGCAATGCTTCTCCCTTGCTGCATCCAAGATGCCGGCCATTCCTCCGCACACCACCTCCCATCCCAATACAAACCAAAACCTGACGCTCCTGCTGCGTCTGAAAAAATTTGTATTTGCCATACCGTGTCCGATTCTCCAAAAGACATAGGCACTCCATTGAAATGTCTTAGAAAGATCTCCCACACTCTAATGTCTTCTCGTAATGACAATGATACTCGTATC
The DNA here is from genome assembly GCF_031143425.1 of Pleurodeles waltl. Taxonomy (NCBI): domain Eukaryota; kingdom Metazoa; phylum Chordata; class Amphibia; order Caudata; family Salamandridae; genus Pleurodeles; species Pleurodeles waltl. Next base: position 961,310,993 of record NC_090443.1, read on the forward strand.
CTGTGGTGCGGAAGCACAGCACCTGACATAGAAAGTCCCAAACGCCTACAAAAAGTTCTACCTCCCGTAACTACCCTGCACGCAAAGTTAAGATAACCTAACAGCCTCTGGGCAGTTCTCAGATCCATCTTACGCAAACAGCGCACTTCCTCTAAGCAATCTAGCATTTCCCTCACCTTTGCCGCTGGCAACCTGGCGACCAAATTTTGTGTGTCCAATTCAATGCCCAAAAAGGTTAGCCTCTGCACTGGGCCTTCTGTTTTCTCTGGGGCCAAAGGCACACCTGCCTGTTGTGTCAGCTTTTTGAAAGCGTCCAGGGCCCGCCCACATGCCCCGGATGCCGCTGGCCCTACGAATAAGAAGTCATCTAAGTAATGCGTCACCCACCTATGGCCGCTCGCCCTTACGAAAACCCATTGTAAAAAGGTGCTGAAAGTCTCGAAAAGGGCACATGATATCGAGCAGCCCATGGGCAGCACCCTGTCCACGTATATGTTGCCATCCAGCTGCATGCCCAAGAGGTCAAAATCTGCCGGGTGAATAGGGAGCAGTCTAAAAGCTGATTGAATGTCGCATTTTGCCAATTCCGCCATCCTGCCACACTTCAAAACTAGCTTTATCGCATCATCAACTGATGCGTAAATTACCTTAGAGTCCTCTTGGGCAATGAAGTCATTGACCGAAGTCCCTTCCGGCCAAGACAAATGGTGAATCAGCCGGAATTCCCCTTGTGCTTTCTTGGGTACCACTCCCAAGGGGGATATCATAAGAGTGTCACTTGGCCACCCCAAGAATGGGCCGGCTATTCTGCCTAAGGCTACCTCCTTTGCCAACTTGTCACAAACTATCTGCGGGCGTTCTTTGGCTGACCGCAAATTGTCAGCCCATCTACATTGCCGCGGGCCTTGATAACCTATTCTAAAACCTTCTCTAAAACCCCATTCTATTAGACGCGCTTTATCCCTGCCTGGGTATCTATGCAACCATGGTAACAGAAATTCCAGTCTAACTGGTGTAGGCCCCTTTTGGTGCAGGAGTGCCATGGCCCCCTCTCCCTCTAGCAGCCCTCCACTGTTCAGATGGGCTGGACAATGAGAAACATTGGGTGACTGGATGACGGCGCCCGCACTTGGAGCAGTCGTGCTTGAATCTGCATTGTGCCCTGGAACAAAAACCTTTGTTAAAGTTTCAACAAGCCCCTGCCGTTGTCCCTGTTGTCTTATTAGTGTTGCCCGCCCCTCCCTGGGCGGGGCGAGTTTGAAAGGGCTTATACGTCACTGGCAGGCCACTCGCCGTGTGAGTGGACGCCGCTGTCTGCGCCGATGCCATCCATTGCATCCATAATTCGGGGTCCACGTCTCCCCACGGTTTCTCCGGATTAACACTCACCCGGGCCCTGAATTCCTCATCATAACTGAGCCATGCAAAACCTCCAAAATGCATCTGCGCCTTTCTAATTATATCCATGTATTTGAAAAGTGCAATGGCCCTGTCCGGGTATTTTTCGCAGTATATACTGGCAAATATCAAAAAGGCCGATGTCCAGTTATCCATTGTTATCAGCACCCTAGGCCTACGCGCTAGCTCCCATTCCTCCTCCTTGGACCCTTCCTTTGCCTGTATGTCCCTATGCAACAGTTTGAAAACGTCCACATATTCGTGCTTCCATATCTTGTTCTTTGTTTTTTCCGCCACATGCGAACCCAGAGGCATGACTAAACCCATGTATGGCAGTCTCTTCCTGAGGCCCCCCCCTTCTTTGTCCTCTACTGTCTTTTCTCCCGTATCCTCCTTCCCCGTCGTCGCCGTACCACTCATGGCTGTGCCTTCTTTGCCCTTGCCCTCGGCCGTCTTCTGAATGTTGCTATCACCTGCCTTTTCTAAAACTGACCCGTCCCCTACCCCGATGGACCTTTTTGTGTTAGCCTCCTTCCTTATACCACTCCCTTCGTCCCAAACTGACCACCAGTTCTTACCTCCAGTGGTGTCTGCCAGACTCCTTGGTATTCTTTTTAGGCCTCTGCCTCGCTGTGTAATTTGCCGACCGCCCCCGGGGCCTTCCAGCGGAGCTGCCACCTGCAAAACAGACAACAAAGAGGTTGCGCCGCTCTTGCGCCCACGCCCGCCCCCTTTGCTAACCGTATTCACCTCCCAATCACGTATTTCGCCATCTTCCCAGTCATCCCCTTCCTCCTCATAGTCTAGATCAATTTCATCATCTCCTTCCCACTGGCCCTTGCGCTGGCCAAATTCTCTAGTGTTGTCAGATGTACTCGTGCTTGCTTCCCCACCCGTATGGCGCGTGCCATCGGGACGGTATCCGTGGTCCCTTGGTGTGGAGAAGGCCACTGTAGACCCCTCCAGAGCTTCGTGCCAACGCGTTTGGGCCGTATTGCGCCCAGTTGGCGTATTCCGTTTCTTGCCAACCTCTGCCGCCGGCATTGCTGCCCTTCTGACCCCATGACCGTCTGCGTCACCGGGTTTCACCGCGCCAACTGCCCCTTCGGCCGCTCGAGCCTCTTGTCTCTGTTCTCCCTTTGCCTGTGGCACCCATACCCAGGTTCCCCCTCCCTGCCCCGGTTGCTGTGGCCCCGCCTGTCCCTTGGCCTCTCTGAACTTTGGGGTTGCCTCTCCGTGGGCCTGTGCCTCATCCCTGTCCTTACATAGCTGCGCCCACCTGGCCTCCGTTTCTGCCACTGCCTTGCGCTGTTCCCTTATTCTAGCCTCCAAATCCCATGTCTCTGCCTGGTCCCAGGCCACCTGCCTATGCGGGCTCAGGTCCCCCGCGGTCCCTGTTCCCTGCGCTGCCTTGACTTTCCCTCCCTTGGCCTGGCGGGGCGCTGCCTTGGCCCTTCCTGGCCCTCCCCTGTGTCTTCCGGCATATTTCCCTCTTTTCTTAGCGGGCGACCCGAAAAAACCCGAGCTGTGGGGCTCCCCCCTGTGGTATGACAGATCTAGCGGTGCGAAATCCCCGCTGGGCCCCGCTATGGGTTGCTCTGTCTCTTTGTTATGATTGTCGTCTCCCGCCTCCCCCGCCTTGTGTCCCCCGCTACCCGCTGGGTCCGCGCCCGCTTGCGCGCTGGCTGGCGCTGCATCCTGCGACACCTGGGTTTCCCCACCAAACATTAGCAGGCTCTGCGTCCCGTGGGGGGCCTGCTGCGTGGTCCGGTCCTGCCCTGGGGCTATCGCCTCGTCGTCTCCTTCCCCTTCCGAGTCCTGCGACTCGAATGCCGCTATTGCAGCCGCCACCCGCCCGGATGCCGCCCTGCTGGGGCGCGTCATCCCCACCCAGGCCTGATCTAGAACCCCAGGTCTAAGCAAATCCGCCCTCCCTGCCTCGCCTAGTACTCGTAGTGCGGCCCTCACTGCCTCCGCGTCGTGGCTGTTGGCCATGTTGTGGTTATATGTATATTTGTTTTCCTATTATCTGTTATATATATATTGTATTTAATATGTTATTATTATTATTATTATTTTTTTTGGCCCAAATTATCTGGCCCGCTCTGGTGGGCCCTGCGTTGCCCCTTGCCCCTGGGGGCAGGGGGAAGGTGTCAGCTATATCCTACCTGCCCTTGAACTTGTGAGGCAAAATAAAATTCTTATATAACTTTTTTTTTTTTTTTTTTTTTTTTTGGGTGGGGGGCCCTTGCGTGTGGCCTGTTGCTTTTTACTGGCCCTTGGGGCCCCGCGCGTCGGTGCCGGCGTCCTGCTCCCGCCGGTTTATGTGCCGCTCCTCTTGGGCCTTGAGTTTCAGCCAAAATTTGCCCCGGGGGCCGCCTCCCACAATCGCGCGGCTCCGCGCTATATATTTGTCCAAAAAGGGGGTGGGGCCGCCATCCCCGATCCCCCCGCTGGTTTACTGCCGAAAACGGAGCCGCTCCCCCCGCCCGAAGCGGCCCGCCCGCCCCCGCAGCTGATGCCTTAGAATACTAAAAATGGGGGAAAAAAGATTTACACAGGGCCCCGCGAGGCGGGGTGCCTGCCCGTCGGAAAGAAAACCTGCCCAAGCTGGCCCTGTGGCCTACTAGCCTGCCCAAACCTTGCCTAAATCTCCTAAATAAGAAAACCCCTTCCTACCTAACGTCGGCGCGGTAAAGAGGCCGACCCCACTCTCCACCCCCCTTATATGCCCTACCTAAGACCCACCCCCACCTACCTTTCCACCAGTGAGGCGCCTTGCGCGCCACTTCCTTTCCCGAAACTGCCCGCGGAGAGAGACTAGACTGCGTCTCTTCCTCTCCGCGGGCCCCTCCATAGTAGGAAATCTATAAATTATGCCGTGATGAACGCCTGTTCGCTCCCTAAACACAAACTGAAAATTAGGGAGCTGATAAGCACTCACAACATTGACTGCCTATTTATTACGGAATCATGGGCAAATCTGGATTCAAATCCTTACTTTATAGAGGCCTCTCCCTTGGGCTATGCCTTCTATAGATTAGATAGGACATCTGGCAGGGGAGGTGGATTAGCAATTATCTGCAAGTCAGATTTTACCTGCCAATGGACTAATTCTAACCATACCTCCCCTGGGATATGCGAAGCGATGTCCTTTAAAATCTCTCAGCACAGTTCGCTACTCTTGGAAGGCTTACTGATCTACCATCCTCCTGGACCCCCATCTAAATTCTTTCAGATTTGGACAGATCTATTGGAACCTTTGGCTATGTCTTCTAAAATCATCATACTAGGTGACTTTAACATTCATTTCGATGAGATTCACAATCCGTCTGTTATGGAATTTACTAATCTCATGGCGGCTCTAGATTGGGAATTTAAGGTATCCTCTGCTACTCATGTAGCGGGACACTTAATTGACGGGGTCTTTTCCCGCTCCAAGGATCAGCTTGCACTGATGAATGCCCTGTTAAGCTGGACTGATCATTTTTTACTTACTTTTAATTTTATCGCTGGCCAACCCCTCCAGTCACCTAAATTTAGTAGTAATCTGGTCAGGCCCTGGAAATGTGTCAAAAAAGAACAGTTAGGGCCCGCTTTGGAAGATGGATGGAATAGGGCAAACAAGCTGTCCCTGTCTCCTCTAGAGAGTTTTAATCAGGGAATTGCCATTGCTATGGATTCCTTGGTTCCCCCTAAGGTTAATGCTTCACGCATTACTAAGAAGCTTAGTCAACCATGGTTTACTAAAGACCTCAGACTTCTCCAAAGAAAATATCGTCAACAAGAGCGACGCTGGAAACTGAATCCATCCCCTAGGGAGAAAGACATCTTAAATACTGTGCTCACAAATTATAAAGAAGCAAGTTTCAAAGCCAAATCTGATTTTTTTACCCTTAAAATCAAAGAGGCCTCTAATGCCCCTAGAGACCTTTTTAAAGTAATCAAAGCACTGTATTCCCCCCCACACGTTCTGATCTGGAGAACTCACAGGAATTCTGTAACAAAGTAGCGATGCACTTTGAAAACAAAATTTTACATATCCATGGCAATTTTATTCCCTGTGAGGAAAAAATGGGCCATCCCATTATGGCTCTCACAGACGCCAGTGCTAGCCACCTCACCCTATCCTCTTTTCAACTTCCCTCCTTGGACCGCATTAAGAAGCTGATTTTAGAAACAAAATCTGGTTCCCCTCTGGACCCCTGCCCCCTGCCTTTCTTCATCTGGCCCCTGACTCAGGCCCTCATTACGACCCTGGCGGACGGGGGAGAAGTGGCGGTAAAACCGCCAACAGACCGGCGGAAAAAAAAAAGGGAATTATGACCATGGCGGTTACCGCCATGGTCATCCGCCACTTCTCCACTCCGACTGCGCAGGGTGGAGACGACCACTGGGCTGGAGACTTCGGTCTCCAGCCCGGCGCCCGTCACCAGACCGCCGGCGGTATCAGGACCCTGCATACCGCCATGGATTTCGGGTGGCTTGAAACCGCCACAAAATCCATGGCGGTAGGCACTATCAGTGCCAGGGAACTCCTTCCCTGGCACTGATAGGGGTCTCCCCAAGCCCCCTCCCCCACCCCGAGTCCTCCCCCCACACCCTCCACCCGCCGGCAACCCCCCAAAGGTGGCAGGACCCCCCTCCCCACACCCACCCCCAACATGCACATACACACACCCCCTCCCCACCCCCAACATGCACATACACACACCCCTACACGCACACATACACTACAACAACACATACCCGCACACATACAAACAGACATGCACACAGACCGACCCACACACATTTCCCATACACACAACACACACCCCACATGCATACACGCACTCACACACCTCCTCTACATACTCACACGTACACCCCCTGCACGCACACAACACCCCCTACCCCCACCCCCCTCCCCTAACGGACGATCAACTTATCTTGTCCGTTGATCTTCCGGGAGGGGATGGGATCCATGGGGGCTGCTCCGCCGCCAGCTCCCCGTCACCAGAACACCGCCACACCGAATCATGGGACGTGATTCGGTGGGCGGTGTTCTGATGACGGGGCGGTGGAGGTGGAGCAGCCTCCACTTCCCCGTTGACCGCCAGTATGGCTGCCAGCAGTCATAATACGCTGCGCAGAAAACCGCCTGCACTGGCGGTCTTCAGCACGGTGGTACCTCAGCGGCCGCCGAGGTCAGAATGAAGGCCTTAGTCTCCTCAGCCCTAGCCCCTATTTTTCAGGAGATTCTTACCGCTGGGGTTTATCCAGCATCATGGAAAGAGGCCACTATAATCCCCATGAAAAAGAAGCAAAATGGCAACAGCCAGGATCTTAATAATTTACGTCCCATTGCCTTGCTCCCGTTTTTGGCCAAGGTTTTAGAAAAACATATAAATTATGAACTAGTGAATTTTTTATCTGAATCTGAAGGCATTGATGCCTCCCAAAATGGATTCAGGAAAGCACACAGCACTGAATCAGCCCTTATTACCTCCTCGGACTCTATCCGCAGAATGGTAGATGAAGGAGAAGGAGCTATCTTGGTTCTGTTAGATCTGTCCGCGGCCTTTGACACCATCTCTCCGCAAATCTTGCTAACCTGCCTGCATCAAGCAGGCATTAGAGAACAAGCTCTCAAGCTCCTAGAATCTTTTTTGATTAATAGATGGTCCACGGTCAGCTGCGGAGATTTTAGATCCCAGGCCTACTTACTACCCTGTGGTGTTCCCCAAGGTTCATCACTCAGTCCCACCTTGTTCAATCTATATGTTGCCCCACTTGCCAACCTGATCCGATCTTTTGGTTTTGTACCTTCCTCCTATGAGGACGACACCCAATTGATCATCCCAGTCAATAAAAACTGGGAGGAAGTAGCAGATCGTTTTAATAACTGCATGCAGGCAGTCAATAGCTGGATGAAAATGAACTGGCTCAAACTAAACGGCGCCAAAATGGAAATACTTTGTTTTGGACTTGGTAGTGAACGGTGGAACCCACGGTGGTGGCCAACTGATTGCGGCACCCTTCCAGTTCCCTCCAAAGCTACTAGAAATTTAGGGATCATGTTTGACAACTGCCTTGCTTTCAAATCTCATGTTAACCATACGGTGAAAACTTGCTTTTGGACCATAAAAATGTTAAAGAAAGTTTTCCCGTACCTGCAAAGGGAATAGAAAATCACTGTTACCCTGGCGCTGGTAATGTCCAAAATGGACTATGGCAATGCGTTATTGCTCAATATAGACAAACTTTCTCTGAATAAGCTACAAATGATCCAGAATATGGCCGCTAGAGCCATCCTGAACCTCCCCTGCTCCGCCTCTGCCAGTGATAGTTTAAAACTACTTCACTGGCTGCCAGTGGCTCAGCGTATCTTTTTCAAAACACTATGCCTATCTCATAAAGCGATCCATGGAATCGGCTCCAATTATCTTGTTTCCAAACTTTGCTGGTACAGACCCAAGCGGCCTCTCCGATCATCAGGAGCCTATAGAATCCAGGTCCCTCACACCAACAAAGTAAAATGGGGAGATAAAGCCTTTACGGTAGCTGCAGCTAAATGCTGGAATTCCCTTCCCCTGATAATTAGGAAGGAACATAACCTTCTAACCTTCAGGAAGCTAGTTAAAACTTGGTTATTTTCATGCTAACTCTCTGTCCTTGCCTGCTTTCTCCCAGCATTTTTGCACCTCACCTTTTTTCTCTGCTAGTGCTTCGATGCTTAGACCGGAATTGCGATTTATAAATACAAATACAAATACAAAAATGATGATGCTCTTCAGGAGTGAGTGTTGCCAAGGATTTTTAGCCCCGCTGGTTGCAGTTTTTCCGCCCAGTCCAGCAGAGACATCTCCAAACAATGTACACCTTGCATCGGTGCAGACGGTCTCCCTAGATCAGGGCGAGTCTCAAGCATCCTCAGGACAAACTCACGACTAGCTAAGTGGCCTGCACTTAGCAGTATTGCTAGCACTCCCCTCTCATATCACACTTGCTTTGCTTGGTGGCATTTGTGCTTGTTGCCTGCCTCCCATGTCTACAGCTTGCTAAGTGATCATCACTCCATTTCAGAAAAGCACCGTTTTAACTTCCTGAGAGCAGGCAGTTGAGGTGCCTTAGCGAAGCACCACCATCTTCCCGGGCACCTGGCTCTGCCTCCTTGGACCTTTTTTTATGCTGTATTGACATGGCGGAAAGGGGAACGTACATGATGGCCTAAAATGCACGTCCATGGATAAAAGGTGGGGCTGATAAGGGAAATTCTAAAAATGGTGGTTATTATTTGCAAGGACTTGTTTACCAAATGCATGCCGTTGAAGGGGGGAGAAGATAAGGTGGTGGACTGACACTGCCTGTTTACAGGGTCATGCTGCATATTTCTAGGATCTCTAGTGGGATTGTAAGAAATTAGCATATTTTGTGTTTGCATAACTACGTGAAATTTTAGATAAATTATGCAAAATTATTTACATTTACATGAAAATTGCATTTGGTGCTTGTTAGGGGTAGCACATTCTGGTTGGCTGAGAAGAGGCCCTAGCCAGGCAAAACCTACCACTCACATCAGGGGTGGGTGTTTACACTCACTTTATAATCTGTGCTTACCCTTGGGTAGCTTGGCACAGAGCAGTCAGGCTTATCACAGGGGCAACCGGAATGTACTGCAAGTGAATTGTCATTACTCAGTTTTTCTCCAGAAAGTTCTAGGCTATCTTAATTCGTTTTTATGGGGTGGGGGGCATATATATATACATATATATATATACACATACACACACATACTTATGTTTATGGCATTTTATTGCAACACTAGGAAATTCTTTCCAACCATATTTTGAGAGAGGCAGCATGAACAGGTAAGTTACTAGTTTGGTTTTACGGTATTCAAATAAATATGAGTTATTTAGGCCATTATGAAAATGTTAAAAGGGACTTCCCAACAGCTGTTTAATGCTTCTGATTTCACGTTTCATGGTTGACGCCCTGATGATGAGGTGAAACAGAAATGTTAAAATACATTGGTGATAAAGCCTTTAGAGAGAGATCCTGCGTGATTATCAAACAGCAAAATAAATTTGCTGCAGATGATCAAAATCCAAGATTCTTTAGTCAATTCACCAGTTAGTATGCCTACTCTTGGAGGTGCAACTAACAGGACAAGGACCCATACAGTGGTTTCATGCACCATCGCCACATGTCATATGTCCCAGTAGAATGAGTCTGCTTCTGTTGGCGGGGCAGATCTGGCCAGTGTTTACAGGGTGCACCGGTCACCCAGCCTCAGGTCCACATTACCTGTCGACCACCAGAGCATGTTACAACAGGTAGTAGAAGTGTGCACACTGCTGGGACAGCTTGATCCCTTGCACCTCCACCTCAAGCCACATTTGGGGGTCTACCTGATACTGCTGCAGGAGCTGCCCCAAAAGGGCACATTTGAATGCTAAAGAATAGAAAGGATAACAATAAACATTGATTCAACCAACCTTCACACTCATTGGCTGGGATTGGGAAGGAAAGACCTAATCCAACCCACAATGGATGCGCAGTTTCCAGCCCATTCCTGAAGCCGTCCAAACAAGATGCTATGGGTATGATGCAGGCAGGCCTATGCATTATTTAGAATCAGGGCCGTAGGCAGGACCATATGTTTGGGGGGACAGGGCCCCCTAGTAATAACATACATGAAAGGGCTCATAGGCACTGTTAATTAGGGGTTTCTACCATTAAGAATGTTTTTGAAACATTCTTCTAAGCAAGGGAGTAGCCAGAAAATTAAAATAGCCCCCGCTTTGCACTTCTGTGCTGGTGCCACCAAGGAAGTGAAGCAAGTCAGCCAAACTCTCCCTAAAATGGCTTCCTTCTCTCTTCCATTTATGAAAATATACATTTATTCGTGCACCCTTCCATCCACCTGCTGATATTCACTATTTTACCTTTACATTCGGTCATACATTACCCTTTCATCCAACATTCACTCTTTCCTCATTCCATCCATCCATTCATCCATCCACTCTGCCCCTCTATCCATCCACATTGCTATCCATCAATCCAGCTACTCTGCTATCCATTTACTTTGCCATCCCTGCGTTCACTCTGCCATCCATCCATCCATCCATCCATCTCTGCCATGCATCCATCCATCTACTCTGCAATCCACCCATCCAATCTATGATCCATCCACCTAGACAATCTGACATCCATCCATCTAAGCCATTCATCTATCTACTCTACCATTTATCCATCCATCTAGCCATCCATCCCTCCAACCATACACCCATCCAATCTGCCATCCAACCACTCCTCCATCCATCATTCCCCTCTGCCATTCATCTATGGAATCCATTCATCCATCAAAATTGTCATCCATCAATCTACTGTGCCATTCATCCACCTTGCCATGCAACCATCTACATATCCATTCTGCCATCCATCCACTTTGCCATCCATCCATCTCCTCTGCCATTAATTCATCCACTCTGCCGTCCATCATCCATCCACTCTGCCACCCATCCATCAACATGCATCCAACCATCCACTCTGCCATACATCCACATACCCACTCTGTCATTTGTCCACACATCCACTCTACAATCCTTCCATCCTGCGATTCATCTATCCATTTATCCACTCTGCCATCCATCCTGCCACCCATTTATCATCCATCCGCTCTGCCAACCATTAATCCACTCTGCATTCACTCATCTTTTCACCCACACATCCATCACTTTACCCTGCAATCCTTCCATCCAATCTGTGATCTATCCGCTTAGACACTATGACGTCCATCCCTACACTATCATTCATCCATCTATTCTGCCATTCCTCCATCCCTCCACTCGGCCATCCATCCATCCAACCATCCACACATCCAATCTGTCATTCATCCACCCCTCCATCCATCCATCCCCTCTGCCGTTCATCCATCAGTTCTGCCATCCATCCATTCATCAACTTTGTCATCTATCAATGCACTGTCATCCATCCATTCAACCAATGTGCCATCCAACTATTCACTCTGCCATCCATCCATCCATTTTGCCATGCATCGATCCACTCTGCTCATCCATCCATCGCCTCTGCCATCCATTCATCCACCCTGCCATCCATCAAAACCTGGCTCTTCGACTGAACCCTGAGGACACACCCCACAGCGCCTTGAGACCCTACGGGTGAGTAGTGCCCTTTAAAAATTACTGATTGATTGACTGAGCCAATCATTATCCATTCATCTATCTATCCACTTTGCCATCCATCCATCCGACCATCTATCCAGCCATCCTACCATCCGTCAACATCCATCCATCTATCTGTTCTGCCATATATCCACACATCCACTCTGCCATTAATCCTCTCTGCCATTTGTCCACCCATCCACTCTACCAGCCATACATCCTGCGATTCATCTACCCACCAATCCACCCTGCCATGCATCCGCCCTGACACCCATTTATCATCCATCCACTCTGCCATTCATCAATTCACTCTGCATTCACTCATCTATTTACTCACACATCTATCCCTTTCCTCCGCCATACTTTCACCTGTCTGTTCCCCTAACCATCCATCCCTTTACTTTACCATCGCCTCCTCTGTCCATCCACCTATCCATTCATTCCATTCACTCCCATCCATCCATTCATCTACTCTGCCATCATTTGACCTTCCATCCACTATCCATCAATTTCCTTACTCTGCCATATTTTTACCTTTCCATCCATCATCCATCATCCATCCATCCATCCATCCTTTTACTCTGTCATCCTTTCAACTTTTCGTCCACCGATCCATCCACTCATCCATCCCTATAGTCTGCCACCCTATCACCCGTTCATCCACCTATTCATTCACTAATCCACCCATCCCTGTACTTTGTCATCTTTTCATCTGCATATTCTCCTATCATTCATCCATCCATCCTTTCACTCACTCATTCATCCACATACTCATTCTTCCATACTTCCTTTCAATATTCTGTCTTTCTTTCCCTGCTCTATTTACCCAGCTGTAGCTTTTCTTTGTTCCTGCTTGCTCTTCTACTGACGCTGGATTCCACTGTTAGAGGCCCATAGTGAAACCCCCCTCCTCACCCCGCCGCTGTAGCTGCTAAAGAGGGGCTTACTGCGCCCCTGCTTCTAAGCATGGCTGTGTTCAAAGCACAAACGAAGCATCTCCTATTGTATTTTTAGTTGTTTATTGTATTGTTAATTCAGGTGGTATTCTGCCCTGGTGAAATGCTAGAAAGTGTGTTACCTTCTAAAACACATTGGTCAGATATGAATGCAATGCAATGTGTAATGTATTGTGAGTTAATACTTGTCCTTGACAATTGTTGTTATGTGCTAGTCACAAGTTTGAGTACCACGAAGGCCTACACAGACTTCAATGCTCCTGAAATTGCTAAATTGAGCGCTATTAAAAATTGGGCAATAGCATTCACTTTCATTTACAGCTGTTAGAAACTTCAGAAAATTAGCAAAAAATATATATATACATTTATGTACGAGCCATACATCAGAGGCCTCCCAACTGAGGCTGTATCAGAGGCCTTCATATCATGAAACTAGTTGATGCCTGCAAGTTGTGCATATATCAGAGGCTGCATACTATGAATACGTTAGAGGCTTCCATACTGTGAACATATCTGAGGTTCCCCCAAAGCATGTATTGGTGGCATGGAAACTGTGTATATGCTAGAGGGCTGCATACAATGGATAAACCAGAATCAGACCTATGATATATGCACATTGCACATACATTTTCCACTGTAGAAGATACATTTTAGAAATAACAAAAATGTATTATTTGCTATAAAGACGAGAAAGCCATGCTGGCAGACATATTGAAATGCATATGACATGCAACACTGTCTGGAAAACAGACAATGTTTTAGGCTTTGCTAAATGTTCATCTTGTGTTTTTACTTATTAAACTGCTGCTATTTAAACTGCAGAAAACGGACCCATTCTAATACTCGCATGAATATCAGACATCTTTCCAAATTACCTCAAGACCTCATACATCAAGCAATACACGAAGAAACAAAACCCCAATTCAGCACAACCAGCATGACATTCACCCAGATCAACAAACAAGATAAGCGTGCATCACTCCACTCTAGAAGCCCTCAGTACTCCAAGAACCATTCTAGAGTGAATCTCCAACACATCAAGAATCATTGAGCTTCTACCATCCTCTGCAATTCTGTTCAGCACTGACTCTGGAATGTTGCAAGATTTCTACATCTCTCAAATCCTCTTCAATACATAGTCCTCAGCTCACTACCAGATCTCAAGTCCTTCAACATAAATCGCAAAAATTACACAGATGACACAGAGATTATTCTTAAGGTTGAAAATATAAAGGCATAGATTGTTGTAGACTGGGCCAGTGTTCGAAAGCCACAGACCAATGGATGCTGGTTTAACGCCTCAAACTCAACTCTTTAAAAATCATGATGCTCCTACAGTAACTGAGAGAATGACTTTCTGACAACCATCTGGCTGCATTCTTATCCCTAGCGCTGACAATAAATCATGTAACCACAGGTGCTTTCCTCACCATGGAAAACTTGTACTGCATTCCCTCTTTTAGATTTCACCCATTAAAGTTTAGAATTCAAAAGGCAGCAGCCTGGAACTACTATACCTATGCAAACACATCACCCTGCAGCCATGTAAGTGCTCCAATGCGTCTCCCTGATGAGTAGCTTCAAGGCATTCTGCTTTGCCCGTAGGGCCACAGATTGGCACAGGGACAAATCTTCATCCAAGTGAACTCTTAGCATTCCATGAAAATTAGGAGCCTGCACTTTAGATTCAAGCCACTATACCGTTCAACAAAACATTCAATGATGGTACATCTTTGTTCATTCAGACAACTGGACTCTGGAACGTACTGATTGGTAAGAAACAGCCTCAAACAACTGGGATTCTGGAAGGCAGTAAAGAGCTGGACGTTCTCAAACAAATTACAACCTTACAGCAAATACCCCTAAACAAATGCTAGTCGAAGGAAGAATCAGTTACCCACACAAAGATGGCAAATGTCAGAGCATGTAACATTTTCTCACACTGAAATACTTCACGCCACAAAGATTCACAGACACAGTTTTCCCATATGATTGTAGCATGGCTATGGATTTCAGAGAAACCACCAAAAATCTTCCCACATAAACCGTAATATAAACGCATGCTCTGTCAGTAATACTATGATAATAGTATCAGTTTACATGGCTCTATCTCTCACTGCTCTTTGCTTCACTCAATGGTCTTGCGCAGCTACAAGTCTGTCGTGGTATAAGTAGAACACACCTCAGGTCCGCCAGCACAACACCACAACTCACCACATACAAGGTACACTATAATGCACCCTCTACCGACCGAGCTCAACTAACACAATAGTAGTTTCAACTTCAAATGCCAGTCAGAGAGAACCATCTTTCCACTTTTGTAATGACAGTAAATTGAATAACATTAAATTGGGTAACATGATACCTGTTAATCATAGCAACAGCAGAAATGTAAAATTAAATGTTGTATAAAACACATTATGAATAACATTGAGAGACTGTGTTTGCAGAAAGGCTAAAAAGAAAAGATACAAATGACTTATTCTTTCATCAGGTCCAAAAAGTTCGGCGCTATCAAACACTCCTATGGAACCAACCTATACCAATGTCGAAATGGCACCGTGCATTATTGACAAGCATTGGGCTGGTCTGCCGCGGCTCCCATCAGGATGGTCATTTGTCATCTCAGGGTGAGGCTCTCTGAAACGTCCATTATATTAAACGCAACACACTTTCTGACGTGCTTTCAAACAGCAAATGCAGTAAAAGCGCGTGGTTATTGCACAACAGATTTACCACGTGCAAAAAACGAGAGATTGATGGCCATGTACATCCCTAAATAACATGTAGTCGTTTGCCGGATATCAGCATTAGCACAAAAAGAGTTAGCCAGTGTAGTCTACATATATGACAAGCTCATGCAATTCTAAATGAAGCCCAGATGTGTAGGTAACCTTTTCAGCTGATCTAACATCTGTCTCACTAGCTAGCTGCTGTTTAGTTGCTGGTGGAAAAGAATCCTGAAGTACTGTGTATGATGGCTAGAGAAAGCCTTAGCATGTTCCAGTTAAAACAGAATGGACCTCTCATACATTCTGAATGTTGGGAATGTAGGGTTGCTGGATGTTCCATTTTAAGAAGAGTTACCTATTTGAAGTACTCTGAACTGTGATAGGATAGAGCCTGGAGAACTCTGAATGGTGATGGAATAGTGACGGACTAGAAACTTGGGGTGATCAGTGTGTAAATGACATGCTGCTGTATGTACTCTGTATAGTGTTGAGATAAACTCCTCCTACCGCCTCATGCTCCCACCAGTCATATACCATCCTCAACCTACACAAACTATTGATGAACCTCATGTGATACTGTAACACCTGCTTTTCACTGCGATGTTATGAGTAGGTGTGAAGCGTTCAACTTCCTGGGAGAGGCTATCCCGGCGCTCACGCCACCTTTGATGCACAAGTATATTTTCTATTTGTTACTGATATGCCCTGGCTTTACTGTGAAGTGCTCTGATGCCACCTGGCCATGTCCGTGCTATATAAAATCACAAACATAAATATGGTCCATTGTTGCCCTATCTTTACTCTCAAAAGTATTACCTTTTATGGTAGAATAAAGTCTTGGGATACTATATAATGAGGTAAAACAGAGGCTTAGCATACTCAGTTTTGAGACAAGAAGGCACTTTAGGGCATTCTTAGATACAATTAGACACAGCCTTTAAAAGCTATGTATTGACATAAGAAGAGATATTGTGATATAGCCTTTGGGTACATTGTATTATATGGGATAAAGTACCCCTGCCATACATTATAAAGATATTTCAAGTCCCAGTGGGGTTGCTTAACCGTATAGAGGAATAACTTCCTTTATTGGGTTATGGAACCACGAAGTGACTTGCAATATCTTTATAATGTACGCCAGGGGATACTTTATCCCATATAATACATGGCCACACCATCACCTTTCCCACAAACCACTTAAAACTTTGGTGCCTAGCTCTTTAATATGAAAGAGCGAGCATGTTTTCAAACATGAAGAATACCAACAAAAACTCTAGTGCAAAAACAAATACATTAAAGACCTATTAGATATTTGTTGCAAACAGACATTAGAAACAGTTAAATACACATAAGTTTTTTTTTTTTTTTTTAAATAAAAGCTGAGGTAGCTCGAAATGTGTTGAAACATGGAGAAAGAATCTAGCTTTTCCCTATCAAATGAGGGCAAAAAATAAATATGTTCTCTCTTCTTATTCTTTTAAGCTAAAAAAATATGCAGATAATGAAAAGCAATGTTCTGTTTTTGTAATTTTAAACAGCTGCTTCAATTAGGCTTGTGACCTGACCTGCGCTCTCCTCAGCTGCTGGCCCTGGCAGCAGGCATTGTGATGTTAGATCCGCACTGTAATAACAAAGGGCCTGACTTAGAGTTTGGCGGATGGGGTTACACAAATGAGATGGATATCCCGTCCACCGCATTACGATCCCATTATATCCCATGGGAATCGTAATACGGTGGACAGGATATCCGTAACATTTGTGATGGAGTAACACATATGTCAAACTCTAAATCAGGCCTTTAGTCCAGGTCTGACATCTTTTCTTTATAATCAGTAACTAGATGCATCACAAGTTTCCGATAATGAAGAAATTAAAGACAGGCATCTATACAGGGATTACAGAATGCGATGTATTATAACTGGATAAATAGGGTTCAGAGCCTTGTATTCTTTCTTTGGGTATTCATTTTATCTTCCTACTCTTGTGGTCACTTTGTGGTAACAGTTGGAAATTCTTGGAAACAAGTAAATCTGCATATAAAACAGTGAAGTATTTAAAAAAACATTTAAAGTACCAACATGGTCTGCATCTCCTTAAGTACCTACCTCTGGGTGTCTGAAGCCTATTGCTACAGACTAGCTTGTAGAGCTGTGATGCAATTTTCTTACTAGCTGCAGATAAGAGTCACATAAATTCAATCCTTGAAGACTTAATCCTAATTCCATGAAGAACATTCAGAAAGTTTCCAGGACAAAAATGTAAGTTTGAACATTTACATTCTGCCTTTTCCGAGCAGTGCACCTGTTTTTTTACCTTTTCTGAACAGTATTTTTGCTGGCTTTAGAACTCTGTGCACTTAGCCTCTGCTAACCAGGAGTAAGGTGCCTAAGTTTCCCTTTTAAACATGGTTAAATTGGCTTATTCCTGAGTGACACATTTTACTTGCATGTAACCCCTAGTATAAAGGTTAGAAAATGCACACAGGGTCTGGAAGTGAAATGCCACTTGTGGCCTGCAGCTCCTATTGTGCCACCACTGCAGTGGCAGTGCAATCATGGTTTCAGGCCTACATTGTGCAGTCTGACTACTGCAGTGTGATACCTACAGTGTGACCTGCTACAAAACCAGTTCCTGACAGGTAAAGACATCCTTTTTAAATATTAGTAAGTCATCCCTATGTAGGCCTTGTTGCCGACAAGGCACAGTGTATGGTATTAAAAGTTGGAATAGGTAGAAAATTAATATTACCATGCCCCTATAGAGACATTTTCACTGTGGCAGGCCTAGCTGTGTCTCAGAATGGGATAAGCTAGAAAAAATAATTAAACAACTATTTTTTTCAATGGTTATTAAAATCCAATTCAATGGTGGTTAGATTTTCAACAAATATTAAGGAAATGTAACTTTTAAAATGTTACCTTTTCAGTGCATTAAGTTCCTGGGGGGTCAGTTGCATTATCTCTCTCTCCCGGGAAGATGTGTGACAGAGGTGTGAAATTCCTCCTGGGAGCACATAACAGGCTGACCTTAATGGGTAGGGAGAATTCTCCAAGCTCATTAGAATATGCAGAGTGGGGACTGTGGGCAATCTTTCGACACCACAGTGTCAAATCCTGCCTGACAGGTCTGTTGACCCACATGTAACCATTTGGTGCACTTAAAAGAGAGAGAGCAGGATGCCAGGACAAGTCGGTTTTAAAAAAATAAAAAACTTTTTATAATATATTTCAATAATATAATTAATTCAGTAGATACATGAGCAGGATCACAAGAAAAAAAACAACGAAATGAGAACCAGAAAAGGGCAGAAAGACAAAAATATAACCATTTCCATTGCCCACCACCTTTCTATCCCCCCTATATAGCTTTTAGGCCAACCGCCCTCCTTCCCAAATATTTCGATATTTTATTAGAGCCACCACCCTTTGAGCATATATTTTTTCTTTAAGTTGAAGTTGCCGCATTTTCTGGAACCACCTCTCGTAAGAAGGAAGTTCCACGGTTTTCCAGAGTTGCAGGATCAGTGATTTAGCTACTAATGATGCAATAAAAAAGCATTGCTGTTGCCATATTGTTAGCCTAAATTCAGCACTGATTCTGAAAAGGGCTTCTAGGGGTCGGAGCACAACGGAACCTGAAGCTCACCACTTAGCCAGGTAAAGATTTTTCCCCAGAAAATGGCTAGTTCTGGACAAGTAAAGCTTATATGCATCCAATCTCCCTTACATCGCCTACATCTACTACAGACCTCTGTGACTGAAGGAAATATTTTATTTAACTTCGCTGGGGTGTAATAGAGCATCCATTTACAAAAGAAGGCCTTTCTTTTAAAATTGGCCCCTCTTAACACCGTATATGCCCACATGTTATATTGTTTCCAGAAAGAATGCTCGATCTTCCTTCCAGTGACTCCCTCTATCCTCACCAGAATACAGGGAACTAGCTTTAATGGTAGCTGCTGCAAAAGTTTACAATATCGATTTCCAAACCTTAATAATCGTCTTACATAAATAGCTTGGGAAATGACAGTAGTGAGGTTGTCCTCTGGTGTAGGAACTGATTGCAAGAAGTGGTGAATTTGGAGATAGGAGAAATAAATCATAGGCAGGAATGCAGACTTATTTTCAATCAACTGATCCTATGCTCTAACCTCCCCAGAAGAAAAAAAAATCACTGAATCATATGATTCCCACCTTCTCTCAACTTTTGACATTCCCTGCGCTTACGTCTAAGCCCAAACTTTCACACTGATTCAATGCCATTGGGTGATGGAAACTGGAAAAATGAAATCCTTCTTGGCGCTGACTAAGTCCTACACTTATTACGTGGGGTATATTATATCTGGTACACTTGGGTAGCTTGGGGATTTTCAAAAAGTGGGGAGTCTAATCAGCGGCAGCCACCGCATAACTCAAGGGAAGGGCCTGGGGACGGACGGACGAGGTAAAAGAGAAAAAAACACTTATCTTGCCTCCATCCCTGCCTCCTTCTGCCGCCTCACGCTCCTCTGCTTCTGGTGTCCCAGCATTCACTGCTAGGACACCAGCACAGGCTCCCCAGCAATCCTGGTGCTGCTTTCATGCAAAACCTAGCATGAAAGCAGCACCAGAATTGGTCTGAGTGGCAGTGACTGCCTTGAGGTCTGTGTTTAACAGCCAGGCTAGAGAAACCTAAGTGCCCTTCTCCCACAGCAGTCCCCCTCCAATGTGCCCTTACCCACCAACACCCCCAGGTGATTCGAGTACTGTGGCATAGCACTCCTGAGGCTTCTTCAGAGGGGCAGTAGCAGCTGACCTTCCAAATTCAAAGACCCTATGCAAAAAAAAAAAAACATAATTACATATCCACTTCCCCATAGCTTAAAGTACGGCATCGCCAATTCCCATGCAGACACCACTAAAAGCCCCCTAAAGTCAGGAAGGATGCTGCTAGTTCATCCCGGGCCCTCTCTTACACAGTACAATACTTCACTCGTACACAGTACATTTGAGGTTGCTATTCTTGTAGCAATTCGTCCATAACCTTAAAAAAAGGGAGGGGGGAAATTCCTGCATCCTTCTAAGTATTTGTTGGTTTTAATGGAAGGAGTGGCCTCCACCTTCTATCATCACCTGCAGAAAGTCCTCTGTAGGCACCACTGAATGAAAAATATGGGCTCGTCCCTTGTGTAAAACTTTGAGCTTTGATTGCTGTTGATTTCTGCTGGTGCCCTTGGCTTTTAAATTTGCCAATTAGTTCCTGAAACTCCTTCTGACGACGTGCAGCCTTGATGGATAGGCCTGTGAAGTTCTAGAATGAAGCATTTTTCTCTGAAGAGTTGTAGCTTTTGACTTCAATGGCATGTGAGGGGATTTGTTCTTTGATTCTGAAATCCCTGAAATTTACCAGGACCATACGAGGGAATCTGGCGTTGGAAGACCTAACTGCGGACACCCGATGGGCCCACATAATCGATAAATTGAAACTTTGGGGTGTTTCTTCTGGGAAGATATGCTACAAAACCAGGTCCGAGATGACTTGAGTTACTGTGGATCCCATTTCAAGATTTTCCAAACCTCCCACAAATCTCAAGTTAGAGCAGTGGGGCCTATTCTCAAAATCGTCTATTTTGATCTGGAGCTCTTAAAACTCTGACTGGAGTCGCAATATACTTATTTCAGTGCCTGTTGGCTAGGTCCTCTAGAGCTGATACTCTTTGTTTGACCTGGGTCACCTGGGAAGCAAGCTGCTGAATGCTGGTACTTATTTCACCTAGCTTCTCGTTAGTACTCCTTTGAGCCTCGTCTTGGGAAATTTTTTAACCCCTTAGCTTGCTCAGGATCTAGTTGAGTATGGTTTCCACTGTTGGTTTCTCCCATGTTGCCTTGAGTGGGGACATAAAAGCTGAAGGGGTCGGGACCTCCATAAGGCCACATAAAGACACCAATACTGGATCTTCTGTTGCTGCGGACACCATGATGATTGCTTGAGAGCTGGCGGTTTGTGTTTGTGGCAGGGGATCCAAAGGTTTGTAATCACACTTATTGTCTGATCCACCGGGTGCGAGAGCTGCCCTGGCACGATGACCTCTCTTGTGGCGCTTTTTGGGTTACTCATTGTAAACAAGGGATAGACCTGTACCCTCTGAGGGTTCATAGAGCTGAGGGGATTGGAGGTGTCATGAGAGGTCTGATGGTCCTGCAGTGTCTTAATGGGGCTAGCTTGCTAAGGGATTGAGGATGACATTCGCTGGCACTGATTAGGTGGCCTGGCTTCTGACTGGAGTGAGTCTTGCTCTGTAGGGTTGCCCGTAGAAGGTGCCCTCGTCTTCAATGATGGGCCCAAGTCAAGAGGTGAATCTTCTAAGTGCATACTCTGCCTCTGTGTAGGAAGGGCTTTAGCTTCTTGAGAGGATCCGATCTGTTTCTTACTTCTAGTTTTGAGGTTTTGCTTACAATACGTAATTTGGGGGTTTTGTCCTGTGCCATACGCCTCATTGTTCTTTGCCTCACCCTCAGGAAATAGGGGATGCTTGATAGATCATTAGAGGGCTGCAAGCCTCACCTAAATTAATAAGGCTGCTTCCACCGCACCTCAGGACTCCTCCATCTATTGGGGAGGGCTAATGCCTGCCCGCAGTGTGCTGCAACCCCAGTCAGCTTTCTGCTCCTCTCAGTTCAGCCCGTGTGGGTAGATTCATAAATGTATGGATCTAAAGATCTAGTGATAATGAACAGGTTGCACCAAGCTCCTTAATCATGAGAAGGTCCCAAGAGGGTGAGAGAAGAGAAAGCCCGTTGACCTGCCTGTAACCCTGAGTGGAGGGGAGAGTCTTACAATTGTTGTTGTTTTTTAACTAGTTGCACAAGAACTTCTATCCAGTGCTGCCGACTACTGACTCAAAAAAATCAAGTATAGCAAAACTTTTCACAGCCTCTCACACACCTCTTAATCACTTTTCTTCACCCTCAAAAGGTGCAAGGACTGCACTGAAAAGTGTAAGTGCATAGTCTCAGAATGGAATGAAGGGCGTTCTAAGTGCTTCCCTACCACTGCCGGCCTTGCTCCCTCTTACTGCCAGCTCTTCCTCAATTGGCGGCGAATAGTGCCGATCCGGAGTCTTTCTCCTTCCCGCGTGCTTTTCCCTTGCTTTTCTGTTGTGCTCCACACTATGTACAAGGTGCAGGCCACTGTGAACCGTGAGTCACACGCCGCAACCAAGAGCCGCGCTGCCAGTAACAGTAGTTTCTTGTGGCAGCGACCGTGGTATGGCCGGTAGAGTAGGCTGGATCAGGGGGAAATGGTGAAAAAATCCAACCGATCCAGCCACGCATCCTTAGGTCTGCACGGGCTCCTGGTAATATCAAACTTTAGCGGCTGCCGCCTCCAGCCTGTCACACCATCTTGCTGCTGCTCCCTTTGCCCTCAGCTCAATCACAGAACATGACAGGCGCTCACCAGGACAAGTCTTGTGTATCCCCAGTTTGATTGTTGAAGGTACCTGCTTTTGTCCTACCAAACATCTGTCTCTGGGATTTTTGTGGGTACAATGACCGCTTCAACCTGAATTTTGTTAATAGATGTGGGAGGGCACTAGTGATCTACAAGCCCACAGCCCCCAGAGCCCAAATTTAGGACCAGATATATCAACGGGTTTTATCCATTCTGTGTCTACGGGAAAATGATTTTGTACATATGGCCCATGGTGAGGCTGAAGATGCCCTAACACGTGGCATTACAGGCCTAGTTGCCATAAAGCAAACAAGAACTACTGAAGATGTGGGTAGGATTCCATGAGGAACCCTACCCAGTGGTTAGGGAGTGCCCAGGAGCCACCCCTCTACCCACTAGCTTGTGCAAGAGGTAAATGTGGCACCCCACAACACCTTGAGAGAACACTTTGTAGGTCTGTGGAAACATAAAAGTGACCTGGACCTTCTTTCTGTGACCTGAGAGGAGCTTTGAAGGACTCCATGTGCTCCTCTTTATACAAAAGACAAAGAAGTGGACTCCAAGAATCTGCTGGTTGACCTACTCTGTGGCTACAGGGAGGCAAAATGCTGCAAGAGGCCTTTTTCGGGAAGTAGTACCCACATGACCAGTGGCAATGGCACTAGAATGTACCCTGACAAAGGCCTCTGCCTGAGACCCTCTGAGTCTCTAAGTATCTCCCCTAAGCTCCTGAGGATCTTTAGAAGTGTATTCCCCTGGTTGTTTGAGCAGCAGAAGAAAGTATGGAAACTTTTGAAAACGTTTTCTCCAGACCAGGGGAACTTAGAAACATATTCAAACTTTTTGACTTCCAGACTTTCAACTGTATCATACCTAGGCTTTATCACAGTCAGCTTGAATCTGTACCTTGGTCTCGGTTTACCACAACCATTGATTATCATTGGTGCTTTACTTTTTTGGCACAATTTCTACTTAAAATGTAATAAATTCACATCTGTGGTTCTCCTTACTGGATTTTTGTCATTTTAGTGCCATTTTGTTTATCAAATGTTCCTGTATTCTTCTTATTCAGTTTGGGATTTTTATTGCTTGGGGTTTTGACTATATAAATTGACTTCATTACTGTTGTAGTGCTGCATAAGTACTTTACACATTGCATTCGGATACGTCTATCTGCTTTGTGCCATAGCCACCAGGAAGTTTTGCTCAGGTTAATATAGTGACTTTAAGGGTTCACCCTGATGAGAGATGTGATTATTCCATGAGGTGGAGAACTGCCTACCCAAAATAACAATGCGATTTCTTACAGAAACTAACCATAAGAAACGTTTAGTCTGAAATGAATGCAATCCTTTGAAGAAAATATATTTTCTTCTTTACTAATTCTGTAAACTTTTACTGATGTCCCTCAATGACCATTGCAAAAGGAGTGGGACTCTACCCTGAATCAGGCAGTAGAGTCCACATCCATAACCTCCTTGATAATAGCTCATCATGCTGAAAATGGGGCTACCGTCTTACTACCTTTCCTTATCTGCTCTAATACTTATTTTAGGAAAACCAAACATGAAAAGAAAGGGCCCTTCTCTAGCCCACTAAAAAGTACTCCTTTGTCCCTTAATTGTTGAAAATATATTTTCCTCTATTTTTATGTTACCTCACCTAAACATAATGTCACATTATTAATGCCATTTTAACATTCTCCTCACATTATTCAAACTTGTTTTTTAGGTCGAGTGTAAGCATTTGACGTTGTGTATACTTTTAGTATACTTCTTATGGCTTAAAGCAATTTCATTTGTTGGTTGAAGTGTACTTTTACAATTATTGCTCTCTAGTGGTCAGTTCTGCTGTTTTCTCCCTCCTTTTTCTGTTTCAGAGCAGTGACCCACTATTGTATTATTCCACTTTGGTTTCTTTATCAGTTGCTGTGACTGACTACTTTGGCATTTCTTTGTTGCTGCCTTTTCACTGTAGGTGTTTTAGGCTGGTAGCTGCATGAGTTTTATTGCAGCATTCTGTTCCTCCCACCTCCTCCAATGTCGCTGACATTTGTTTTGGCTTTATTCCAGTGCTGTCCTCTTCTGGCTCCTGGAACATTTGCTCCATCATTAAGGGGGTCATTCCTACCCTGGCGGTCCGAGACCGCCAGGGTAGGGGACGGAGGAAGCACCGCCAACAGGCTGGCGGTGCTTCTGGGGCTATTCTGACCGCGGCGGTAAAGCCGCGGTCAGAAAAGGGAAGCCGGCGGTTTCCCGCCGGCTTCCCGCTGCCCCTGTGAATCCTCCACGGCGCCGCCATGGGGATTCCGACCCCCTTCCCGCCAGCCTGGTTCTGGCGGTTTTCACCGCCAGAACCAGGCTGGCGGGAACGGGTGTCGTGGGGCCCCCTAGCAGGGCCCCACATTGATTTTCAGTGTCTGCTTGGCAGACACTGAAAATCGCGACGGGTGCAACTGCACCCGTCGCACACCAGCAACTCCGCCGGCTCCATTCGGAGCCGGCTTCCTCGTTGCTGGTGCTTTCCCGCTGGGCGGGCGGGCGGCCTTTTGGCGGTCGCCCGCCAGCCCAGCGGGAAAGTCAGAATGACCGCTGCGGTCTTTTGACTGCGGTACGGTCTTCTGGCGGTTCCCGCCAGGCGGGCGGCGACCGCCGCCCGCCAAGGTAGGAATGACCGCCTAAATCTTTAATAAAAGGTAGCTCCTAGGCTTCAATTTTTAAGGTTATTTTACCACTGCCCAGTGTCCTTTCTTGTACAATGTAGCCTAGCCAGAAGCAATGACATGAAACTTGCAGAGCCTGGTATCTGGAGTCTCTCCAGGGCCCCTCCCGTCCTCCTCACAGAGGGCATTGCTTATCCCTTTTAGTGGGGCCATAAATCTTCTCAGGCTGCTCCGTTATAGTTAACCTCATTAGAGCTTTGTTGAAATGTGAGGCAAGAATGCTTGCAAGACCTTTCATTCTGTTAATATAAAAAAATTATACTTTTCCAGGCTTATTTTCCAATTTCTGTTCAGATGTTCACACAACTCAAGGTAGTGCAGTCATCTTCTCATCTCTGCTCAAGGGCTTGTTTTGTTTGGAGACTCCAAAATAATCTTTGTAGCCCAATGGCAAGGGCAGAGGCTTGGCTGCAAGCCAACTTGTGTTTGTTTATTTCCAGTAATTCTGCTCAGATCGCCTTGTGTTACCCCACTGTCTTCATTGTTTCGCATGTCAGCTAATGCTTTCTGTCTTATTCCTGTGGAAGCCCTTTGTACCATTTTCAGGGGGTAATTCCGGTGGGTGTTGTAACACTTACTGTATCTTCTGCGTAAATGGATCAAGTATATTTTTAAATGAGCAACTAATGCATTTGGAGGAAGCATGGCAGTACATCTGTTTGAACCATCATTGTCGGTAAACTTTCTGTGACCGCATACTCTCCTGTGTGTGTATGAATTAATATGATTGAAGTGTATATATTTTATGTGTGTGTATTTATAGAAAACCACCTACTACTTTATAAAATACTGTAGTGTCTAAGTCTGTTTTGTCGCTTCTTGAACGTGATTTACTTTTTTTTCACATTGTTTGATTTTTGCGTGCCACTGGAATTATATGGCAGGAAAAGATGAAATTATGAGGCAGGGTTGACCAGTTTATTTGGCAAGAAAAGTCCAGTTATAAATTTACAATGCCAATAGCTCTAACTCAAGCTAATGCAAAATTTACCACATTGCAAATGCCTGTTATACTATGCAGTTAAACCTAATATTTAAACCTAATATTTTTAAATAATGTTTCAAATGTGAACTTTTCAATGCATGTGGTCTGTACTTTTAATGTAATACTCTCTGGGCTTCTCAGTTCTGCTAGAGCCAAATGTTGTTCTCCTCAATGTGAGATTTTTAACTTGATGCCACATAGAGACCAAAAGGAAGCAGCTGTACCAAAGTAAAACAGTATAAAACAAAAATTATTTTACAGAAAGTCACAAATTAGTGTGTTATCACCAAATCAAAACTGTACAGTTTTAATAACTCTAAGCACAAATGTGAAATCATCTCCAAAAGCTGAACTCCAAATCCCAGAAAGCAAGGGAGGGACTGTTGGTAAAAAGCTTGGAGTGGCTGATGTATGCATGGCATAACTTTACCACTGACTCCCAACCCAGAAACAGACTTATTAAGATATAAGCACAGTGTAACGGACAACCAAAAAAACGCAAAGGAAACTTTGATCATAAACCAACAGGTGATCATCAATGCTGAGCCTGCCAGCACTGGGGCTTTACTAGTATGGTGTTCCATCGCACTGTGGACCCTACCTTTCTTTCTTTCTTTGTGTGTGGATAACATCAGATTTGAACATAACATACATTAGTTTGAAGAACCAATTCTGTTTTTTGCTGGGAAAAGCTGCAAATCTTGATTTCTCTCTGTGACTGCAAACTTCTTATTTACTCTCAGTACCTGTTTTAATATGTCTGCTGCAACAAAAGCGTGTCTAGATTGGATCAAATGTTATGGATTTCACCATTTTTACTCTTTCGGCTGAACGCATCAAACACAAAGGGACATATTTACAAGAAAATGGTGCATTGGTCCCAATGCGCCACTTTTGTTTCGTCGTCCCTGCCTCACCTAACAACACCTTTGTATGTACAATATGACGCACCATGGCGATTGTTAGGACAATTGAATGAAAATGTTTGATGCTATTGTGGCACTTTGCTGCACTAGCAGGAAAAATGTTGACACTAGTGCAGCAAAGCACAGGGAGGCCAATTGATTAAAATGGGTGTGTCATTTTAATGCCTGCTCTGAGCAGGTGTTAAAAATGACAGAAAAAATGGTGCAGTGAAATGTTGTAAATTTCACTGCGTCATTTATTTGGGCCTTCCTGCGTCGGAACACCCCTCTTGAATATATTATGCCTGGAACAGGCCACCTTAACACCGGCTTAGCGTAAAAAAAATGATGCTAGAGCGGCACAAGGTGGTGATAGGGCCTTGTAAATATGTCACTAAGAGGTGTTTAGATAGCGTGAGATTGTTTTTCCTAACGTGTCTCCAAACTACAATGTTTTACACGGCACTCATTCATACCTGACTGTATTTGTTCCTCTCGTGCTCGTCATTTCCATTACATCTCCAGCCTAAATTCAGACTGCTGTCCCAAAAAGTGATGGTATGTTCTGTGACAGATAAGACTTTCAATGCTTGGATGTCTGTTTCTCTCTTCCAGTGCACTGTTCCAGCAGGCAGTTGTGCGCCATACACAGCAGCTGAACAAAACCAACTTTGAGCCCAGGCCAAACGTCAGGCGTGATGATGCTCCAATCACCTACCACAACACTCCAAGTAAACTACGCCAGAAGCGTGATGATGCTCCAATCACCTACCACAACACTCCCAGTAAACTACGCCAGAAGCGTGATGATGCTCCAATCACCTACCACAACACTCCCAGTAAACTACCCCAGCAACGTGCTGGGTGCTAGAGGTGCAGCAACAGACAATTTAATTTGTAACAGCACAGTTGCCATAGAGCTGCATTCGCCGAACAAATGCAAGACTCAGATCTGATCTGCATATGACCCGCATGAACAAAGACTCACACAAAATATGTAAACTTCCGACAGCTAAACTGTACTTCACATTTAGGGGGCCAACTCAGCAAATGGCATGGCCTGGCCCTGCTTAACGACCCCCCCTTTGCCTAAGCCACTTGTGGAGGGGTGAGGGGGTAATAGTCGCGCCTATGGTCAGGTCTGCTTAGCGCTGAATAAACACTGCGACATAGAGTTATTAGGTATCGGTGCAGAAGAATCACCACCAGGTAAGCATGCCACTTTGCAGATGAAGTCTTTCAGCCTTTGGCTGGGGATCAGATTGGGCAGAAGGTTGTATCTTCTGTTTCTCCCGGCCAGCCCAGGCCCTCTCTGGGTCTCAGGGTCAGGGGAAAAGGACCTTTCGGGGTCACTTTGGGAATGCCTTCAACCCCCGGTCGACACCCATCAGGAGACCTCAGTTGCGAATGATCGCCCCCATAGTGCTCTTCACAACTTTCCTCTTTGAGGCAGACCTCAGGATCCACCCCCCGAGGCTCCACTCTCCAGAATCACGAAAGGTTCCGGGTCACATATCGTCCCCCACTGCTGGTAGTGATCATTGTCCCTTCGATCTTCTCCACCCTCGAGACGTCAGGCTCATAGGGTGACCGGAATTTCCACCCTGGATGTAGGTCTTTCAGAATAACTGACTCTCCCACATTCAGGTTTGGGTGCTTCACCCTCCTCTTTTCGCTGGCTCTGGCATTCGTCCGTTCTCGCTTCTGCTGTGTATTGGACACATCCAGGGCAGTGGGCCGCCACGAGGCGCCCTCCGGGATGCAGTCGCAGGGAGGCAGCCAAAACATCAAAACTGCCGGGCGCACCCTATGGTGCTGTGGGGCGTTTGCCGATAGGCCCTAAGGAACGTTTGTAGGCACCTCTCCGCGTCCTCTTGTTGATCTACCCCAATTCGCAGGGCGCGGTTCAGGGTCCTCATGAATCTTTCAACATCCCCGTTTGCCTGGGGCCATTGAGAGGTGATTCACCGATGGGATATGGCCAGTGAGCGTAGATAGCCCTGAAGCTCCTGGCTGTGGAATAGAGGACAATTGTCTGTTTGTATCTCGTCAGGCAAACCCAGGAGGGCGAACATCTTCTCCAGCGCAGGACAAATGTGCTCAAATGCCATGGGCACCACCAGCTCCACCATGGGGAACTGGGTGTATGAGTCTATCATCACAGCTGTCAACCTGCCATCAGGGAAACTACCAAAATCCAGGCTTATTTGGGACCAAGGTTGGGTGCTGGGTGACTCAGTTGCCACAGGAGCAGGAACAGAGTCTTGGGCGGTGATGACACACGGGTGGCATCTTCTCACCAGTTCATCCACCATAGTGTCCATTCCGAGGAACCATACCTTGCCCCGTAGACGGGCTTTGGTATTCGCGGTTCCTTTCTGTCCCTGGTGCGCCAGCTCCATCACTCAGTTCTGCAGACGTTGGGGTATCACCACATGCTGTCCCCTGACCTGGAGGCCTTCCGGACTCACCGAGAGATCCGACCTCACCTTCCAGATCCGCTGCATACCCTTGCGCTCTTCTGAGTCAAAAGCTTTTGTCTTGTCCAGGAAATGCTTCCATGTCTGATTTGCCAAAGCCTCTTTGGCTCGGCCGATAATGGCATCCCCACAAGAAACATCAGTGATTTCTGGTACCATCAGCGCTGTGGGACATGCCATGTTCACTATCATGCTCACAAAGCTCTCCATCCATCCATCACCCTCCTCTTGTTCTTCTTCCCGCAAACGTGGCTGAGGAGGGTGATGTGACAAGTAGTCCACAGGGTTGTTGTCCCCTGGCCGCTAGATGACCTGGAATTGGTAGGGCTGGAGGAGCACTGCACACCTTTCGATTCTCGGCGGGGCAAGTCTGGCGGTGCCCGCAAAGAGGGACACCAGTGGCTTGTGGTCAGTGACCACCTTAAATTCGTGTCCACATAAATATAAATTAAAATGCTGGCAGGCCCAGCTGATGGCAAGCGCTTCCCACTGAACCTGCACATACCTGATCTCCGTTGCTGAGAGAGCCCTGCTTGCGTCGGCCACTGGCGTCCACTGCTGGTGACCCTGTTCCTGTAACAGCATGGCACCCAACCCAAAGGGGCTGGCATCCACCACCACCTCGGTTCTCTTTCGCAGGTGAAAGTATGCCATGGTCACCGTGTCTGAAAGCGCCTTTTTAACAGTCTGGAACGCCTTGTTCGCCTCAGGGCTCCACTCCCAGGGGGTATTGATCTTTGTGAGACGCCAAAGAGGTTCGGCTAGGGTGGCCAGATTGGGAATGAATTTCCCACAGTACGTTGCCATACCAAAGAAACTCCTGACCTCGGTGGAGTTGCGAGGTACGGATGCCCCTCAGATGGCGTCTACTTTCTTGGGATCAACCTTCAGCCCCTCCCTCGAAAAGATGTAGCCAAAGAAATTGATGGAGTTGCGATGAAAGGTGCATTTCTTTTTGTGCAAAGTTAGACCGGCTTCTGACTCTCGCTGAAGCATGGTCCGCAGGTGTTTGTGGTGCTCCTCTAAGGTGTTGGAGAATATTAAGATGTCATCACTCAGGTTGATGACACTGACCAACCCCGACAGCGTCTCCCAGATGGCATTCTGGAAGTCACCACTGCTGAGGAAACCCTGAAGCTGAGTCGCCAGTAGCTCCAAAATCCCACATGGTTCGAGAACTTGGTGTTGTTGCAGCTCTCCAGGGTTAGCTCCAGCTGGTGGTATCCCGAGTATAAGTCTAACT
Source organism: Pleurodeles waltl (assembly GCF_031143425.1). Taxonomy (NCBI): domain Eukaryota; kingdom Metazoa; phylum Chordata; class Amphibia; order Caudata; family Salamandridae; genus Pleurodeles; species Pleurodeles waltl. The sequence continues at coordinate 961,342,017 of NC_090443.1, forward strand.
TGGAGAACCATTGGGCCCCATTGAGGTCTGCAATAATGTCGTCCATGGTGGGTGTGATGTGGCATTCCTGCTTAATGGCGCCTTTGGGTAGCCGCATGTCCACACACAGGCAAATGGCACCAGGCTGTTCTGCTTTGGGGCGATGATGAGAGGCGATACCCAGGGCGTTGGGCCAATCACCTTCTCAATGTCCCCTTGCTCCTCGAGGGTCTGTAGTTCTCGTTCCACCTGGGGACTCAGGTGGAAAGGCACCCACCTATGCCTCAGAGCCATGAGTCTTATTGGTGGGTCGACGTGCAGGTGGGATTGTTTCCCCTTCAGCTTTCCTAGCCCTCGGAAGAGTTCTGGGAAGTCCGCCAACACCGATTCTGCGTGGGAGTTGTGCACTTGGCGAGTGAAAAACACTAGCTCCAAGTCTTCTGCAGTGTGGCATCCTAGGAGGGCCCCCTTCTTGCCTTCCGCCACATGGATTTTGGCGTGTGTCGAGTGGCAGTCGCTGCCCATGATGGCCCCTTGCAGGGGGAGCGGGTCTACGCCCCCATAGGCATATAACTTGGTGCAGCACAGTTTGAGTTCGGGTGGGGGAGATGTCTGGCTGTACTGTTCCATGTCGATGACGTTTACTGACTCCCCTGTGTCAATAAGCGCGGTCACCGGCGTGCTGTTAATAGTTATGGTACACATGGGTTGCGGTCACCGCCTCTGGCCTGATCTATCAGCAAACAAAATGACGAATATGTCCTCATCCTCATCGTAGGGGATAGCGCTTGGGTAGTTGTCTGCTGCTGCCCCTGCATCTTCAGCTGGCGTTACTTGCCTCACTGTCACCCTTCTTGCCGATGTAGTTCCTTGTCTAGGCCGTCTTTCCCGGCAGACCTTGGCAAAATGGTTAGGCTTACCGCATTTGGACCAGCTTTTCCCTTTCTCAGGGCACACTCCAGGTGTTCGGTGGTTGAGGTTGCAGTTTCCACAGCTTCTCTCCTCTACTCTTGGAGTTGAGACGGTCACAGTGGGTTTTGGCATCCCTGTATGGCGTCGACTTCTTCTTCTTTCATTGAGCTCAGTTTTGTTGGTCCCTGTGCCGGAGCAGACCGCACCAGTACGGCCGGCATGTCATCCGACCGACTACTGTGGAGTTTGTGTGACCTTGCAAGGATGAGTATTTTGTAGAGTGATATGCTGTGTTGACGCAAGATCAGCTTGCGTAGTACAGCATCCCTGTATTATCTTTGCTCTTATCTCCTCATGTTGGTTGTTGCCTGTGCAGGTGCTCGTCAGCTTGCGCAGTCACGCGTAAAACATGTCCACCGACTCTGTGGCAGTTTGTTGGGTCTGCCTCAGCTTAAAACTCTCATAGTCCGGGTTAAGCTGCGGATTGAAATAACTGTTGAGGGACTCAACCGCTGTGTCGAAGTTGTCATCATTGCCAGTGTTTGGCAATGTCTCAAATAAATCGTAAAGTTGTCGCCCCCCAAAGTGCAGCATAAGGGACCTTTGCACAGCTCCATCAGTCTCTCGCATGGCTAGAATGCAGTGCCTTAGCCTGCCGAGCCAGAGGCACCACCGCGGCTGTGGTTGGGTCTGCTAGCTGGCTAAATGGGGGTAATGCAGTGACCGACAAATGCGTTTGCGGGTTGTACTCTGGGCTGTTGGTCTGCATTAGGCGGTGAGCTCTTGGTTCAAAGCTGGGGCCTGGCTTGACACCCCATACTCTTTTATCCTTCCCACCTTTAAATTTCTTTTCTTTTCTTGGTCTTGAGGGGCAGATCCTTTTTCACCTATGTGCTGGTGGGCACACCGACACGCTTGCTCACCCTAAATGTCCCTTTCCCACTTTCTGCAGTGAGGTTGATCAGTCCCAGTTACTTTGATCCTTGGTCGGTACCTCGTGAGGGTGCAGGCGATTTAGGACCACATGGGCCACTCCAGACTTGAATGGGCCTGTGAGGGTCTTTCACTGTGCGGCCGGATCGTCATGCCCGAGGGAGTGCTCCCTCGATGAAGCCGCATGACACCCCAGGCAGTTGGCCGGGCAACCCCGGGGTCCTGGCGTTCCCAACACCGTCTCACTGAAGTGGCACACCTCCGCTCTTCGCCTCAGACCACACGCCAGCGGCCAAGGGTATGTGTGCGAGGGTCAGGCCTTTGTGTGCTGATGCCGGCCACTGGCAGGGCACGTTGCACGCGGGCCGGTGCAGGCTGTCGCCTTAACGCGGGAGTGGTGTGACGCCGATCTGGTGCCTGCGAGCCACCGATGGATGCCGTGCTCACGTGGTGGTCGGCAGGAGGAGCAGGTCGCATTGCGGAGGAGCTGCGGCAAGCCAATGCACCCCCCAGGTGATGTGCACCGGGTGGCATGGATGGCGCTCTGTCTCGTCGCCAATGAAGAGGGTTGAGGAGATAATTGTCGTGCCCAGGGTCAGTCCCACTTAGCACTGAATAAACACTGTGACAGAGAGTTATTAATTATCGGTGCAGAAGAACCACAAGGGTCCGGCCCCCCTTTATTTTATAACATTTTAACTGGAACTCAAGTCCTCGCCACACCAAGGGCAACAAAGTATAGGAGAGCCCGAGAGGCTCATCACAGCCCTGTTTAGAATAAATTCTTGCTGTACTAACTTACCATCCTTTTGATTCCACAAGTGTGTTTAAAACAGAAGTTCTTCAATTTCATTTACTACGGTTATTGCTGGATAATAATGTTCCGATCAAGGTGACTTCAGACTATTGTTTAAGAAATAAGATGATAAAACTGGTTTAAATGTTTCTGAACTCTTGTGTGAGATGGGTTTGCTTCAACATGTGAGGACAAGTATCCATTCCAAAGGCAATACTCTGGATTGGGTAGTTTCATGTGACTCATTGATGAAGAATATTTGAACTAAGACACTCAACTGATCACACCATTAGTAGGGGTGGGCATAACATGTGTAATTCCTTGTAGCATAATCATGTGGAATTACCTGTGAATTTTGCAAAGTTACGTGGAATTATGCAAGAAGAATTATTCTGCTTTTAGTGCTATTTTTGGAGCAAAAAATGTCATCTTACATTCATTTTGGATGCGAGGGGGCATTTTCATGCTAAGAAAGAGCACGGAAAGCACAGAACTCAAATAGGGAGTACGAGCAGCAGCTTGCACTCGCTGAATGTGCTCTTGGAATTTGCTAACTTACTCTCTGCATTTAGCAATATTTTCTTAGTACAAAATGCACCCTTCTGTCTAAAATGGATGCGTGGATGCATTTTTGCTTTAAGACATAGCGCTAAATGCCACAGAACACGAATAGCAAGCAGGCAGATTTTTCCTCCCAAATTACACAAAGAGGAGTAATTACGTAATTATTGTTGATTCTGCATCAAAGAGAAACACAAAGTTACAATATTTACTCCAATTACTCCGGCATAATTAAAATTCCACCCCAGCCTACTCATTAGGTAGTATTTTTAGGGCCTCACGTTCTGGGAAGATAGCTCCTAGCATTGAACCCTCCAAGGTCACCTGCATCTCACATCTCATGCTCTTCTGACCTTCTGTGCAAGGCAGAGATGTCTTATGGTACTTCGGGGGAGGATGTTTACTTGTAGATTAACTCAGTGATGCTCAAATAAAAAAGTTGTTCCTCTCACTAGAGTAAAGTTAACAGTCAGAACTTTAACAACGAGCCTTGCTCTACAGAGTTGAGTCAGCTTAAATCTACAGCTTGCTTTGCCCCACCTTCAGCACATATATTCAATGCGTGTGGTGGAATCCGACTCGAGGGAAATACTCCGTGGGCTTCCTGGGAGTTCTTGTCTTTCGTCTGTTTGTTTTTTACAGGATGGGCCCATTTAAACTTGTATTTTCACAGGTAGTCCGTGAGGTGAAGTTGAATTTTAGGATGCTGGTGAATATTCAGCCTGATGTTATAAGACTCCATTTGATGTACCTGCAGATCAAGGTCAGGATGAAACAAGGATGTGAAGACTGAATGATGACAAGACCTGGATTTTGCTGTGTGTCTGACAGGAAGTTCACTCAGTGGAGCAATTCTACTAATTCACTACGGACGCAGCACCCCTATCCCTCTTACATGACTACTCAGTACTTCTATCCCTCGTACGGGCCTGATCCACAAAGGTAACTTACACTTTTGAGTAAATGTACTTATTTTGCCTATTCACAAACTCTAAGTGTAAAGTTACTCAAACGTCTAAGAGGAAATTACATTTGTAAATTACTGCAAAGTGTAAGCTACATTTGTGAATAGCCCCTGCACTTTGATAACCTCCCCAAGCCCTTCAGTTTGGTGGAGACATGTAAGTTTCTCTTTTGGAGTAAATGTACACTCGGCTTTTGTGAATAGCCGAAAAGTAGTAAACTTACTCAAAAGTGAATATTACTCAAAACTGTAAGTTACATTTGTGAATCAGGCCCTTAAATGTTTGCACATCACTTCTCTTCATGTTGCATGTCTGTGCAGCACTTCTCTCCATCTTACATGTCACAGCAGCACTTCTCTTCAATCTCAGTGTAGCCAGTATTATGGACCTCTTCTCTCCACTGCACTGTTTGCACAGAACTTCTGCCCATCTCTCTTTCTGTGCAGCACTTCTCTCCACCTCACTTTCTGCAGCATCTCTCCATCTCACAGTCTGCAGCACTTCTCCACATCTCAGTGTCTGCGCAGCACTTCTCTCCATCTTGCTGTCTGTGCTGTAGCTCTCCTCATCTCACTGTCGACACATCAGTTCTCTCCATCTCTTTGTCTATGTAACTCTTCTTTCCATTTCACTTTTGGTACAGCACTTCTCACCACCTCACTGGCTGCACAGCACTTCTCTCCATTTCACTGTTGGTGCAGCATCTCGCCATCTGTTCAGCACTTCTTCCTGTATCACTGCACAGCACATTCCTCCATCTCACTGTCTGTGCATCAATCCACCCCATCTCACTGTCCGCACAGCACTTCTCTCATCTCTCTGTCTGTGCACCACTTCTCTCATCTTACGGTTGGCGCATCACCTCTCTCCAGCTCATCGTTTAGACAGCACATCTCTCCATCTCACTGTGCAGCAGCCCTTCCCATCTCACAATTAGCACGTAACTCTCACCATCTGTCTTTGCAGCACTTCTCACCTCGTCACTGCCTGTCCAGCACTTATCTCCATCTTGGGGTTTGTGCAGCACTTTTTCCATCTCGTGGTTTGTGCAGCACTTCTCTCCATCTCACTGTCTATTTAGCACTTGCCACCTCTGCATTGTCCACATAGCACTTTTCTTCATCTCATGCTCTGTGCAGCACTTCTCACCACCTCACTGTGCAGCACTTATCTCCCTCTTGTGGTCTGTGCAGCACTTCTCCTATCTCACTGTCTGTGCAGCACTTCTCTCCAATGTATAATCTGCACACCCCTTCTCTTCAGCTCATTGTCTACAAGGCACTTCTCTCCATCTCACTGTCTGCACATCACCTCTCCCCTTGTCACTGTTCATACAACACTCCTCTCCATCTCCCGCATTTGAGCAGCACTCCTCCCCATCTCACTGTCGACGCAGTACTTTTACATTCATCTCCTATCACTGTCCGTACAGCACTTCTCTCCCTCTCACTAACCGTACAGTACTTCTTCCCATCTCATTCAGTGGACAGCCAGCCACATCTCACTGTCTTGCCTGTTGCTTCTCCTCCACTAATCTGTCACTGGCAGCATGGCCCTACTCCATTCACCTCCATCTCAATGTCTGCAGGACTTCTCCCCAACTTACTGTCAGCACTCTGCTTCTCATAAACCCCCCCCCCCTTCTCTATCTAAAGAGTGCACCCGTCATTGTCGGCACAACACCTCCTCGACTCACTAGCTGCACAGGACATCTCCCCAATTACTGTCTGTGCAGTGCTTCTCTGTATCTCAGTGCTTGCACAATGCTTCTCCATACTCATTCTGCAGTGCTTCTCCTTCATCTCGCTGTTTTTACAATGCTTCTCCACACTTACTGTCTGTGTAGTTCTTCTCCTTATCTTATTATTTGTACTATGCTTTCTCCACACTCATCTGTGCAGTGCTTCTCCTTATCTTGCTGTTTGTACAATTCTTCTCCACACTCATTGTCTGTTCAGTGCTTCTTATCTCATTATTTGTACAATTCTTCTCCACACTCATTGTCTGTGCACTGCTTCTTATCTCATTATTTGTACAATGCTTCTCCACACTCATTGTCTGTGCACTGCTTCTCCTTATCTCACTACTTGCAAAAAGGTCCTCCATACTGACTGTCTGCGCGGTGCTTCTCCTTACCTCGCTGTTTGTACAATGCTTCTCCACACTCAGCCCTCATCACGAGTTTGGCGGTCCGAGGACTGCCATGGTGGAGGTGACGGTCGCACCGCTCCAGGCCAGGTGGAAAAGACCGCCATATTCTGAGCATGGCGGTGTTTCCAATGGGACACAGCCAATAGACCATCAGTGCGGTCGGACTGCCACGGTCAGCATCTCCGGACCGGCGGGGACCATGTTACTGCTGAGCATATTATGAGGTTACATACTGCCAGGTTTTCCGGCGTGTCGGACCACCACCAAAACCCTGGCGGAAATGACCAGTATAAAAGGAGACACTCACCTTCAGGAACACAGACACGTCCAGAGCCGCTGTGGAACCTGAACTTGAAGTCTTCCAGCTGCTCCTGATCACCCTACGACTCCAGAAGCAGCGACGAAGACAACAACCGTAAGTACACCCACCTAGTACACACTGGAGGAAAAGGCATCAGTACACACCCACACACAACACACACATCGGGGATGGCTAGCAACGGACACATATGCAAACTAACACCCGTACCTCACCAACATACACATGCACACACAAACTACACACACCACAGTCAACATACACGAGCCATCCACACACCACCCCACACACACACATCATCGCCAATGTCGAAACCAAACATACACAACACCACAGACTCACACAACGACATCACTACCGCAAACACACAAAGCCATTGGCAAGGAACAAAACTGCACACCTCCACATGAAAATACATACAGACAGCAACACGTAACAACCACATACAGCCAACTAATACCAAAATGTTGCCACTCAATGTGTCCACACAACACACAATGCACATGACAAATCCATCACCAAACACAACAACCACACAATGCCTCACAACACCATCACAACACATCATACCGAGTATAATGCCCAAGGAAACCACACAACACATGCTGCAACACAATCACATCACATACACAAAAATAACACAAACCAAATTGCAGCTAATACAACACATCCATCACGAAGGAAAGGCAGGCCAAATATGTCTCCATCGACACAGACACATATGGCACTTGTGAATGCCCCAACTTGACACCTGATTGCAGTCAGGTGTCAAGTTGGGGCATTCACAAGTGCCATATGTGTCTGTGTCGATGGAGACATATTTGGCCTGCCTTTCCTTCGTGATGGATGTGTTGTATTAGCTGCAATTTGGTTTGTGTTATTTTTGTGTATGTGATGTGATTGTGTTGCAGCATGTGTTGTGTGGTTTCCTTGGGCATTATACTCGGTATGATGTGTTGTGATGGTGTTGTGAGGCATTGTGTGGTTGTTGTGTTTGGTGATGGATTTGTCATGTGCATTGTGTGTTGTGTCCACATGGTAGGGGCATCAAGGGAGCAGGCAGGCACCTCAGGGGTGGTGGTCGAAAGGGGGGGGTTGGATGTGGGAGGGGTTCTTGGGTTTGCCCATGGGTTTGGGGGGGGGTTGGGCTTGGCTTTCACCTTAGTTTGTGACTCTTTAGGTTTGTCCTTGGGAGGGGGGAGTTTTGGTTTTGGGGGTTGATTTTTTGGCAGGCCGAAGGGCATGGGCAACACCAGGGAGGTAAGGGAGGACTGGGAGGTGGAAAGGCTGGGGTCGGGGAGGGACACAGTGCGCTTTGGGGAATCATGGGGTGGGAGAGTGGTAGGGAAGAGGGAAAACTCATATAGGAATCTTTTCTTAGGGACACAAAGGCAGTCATGGGGAAAACGTTTGGGAGTGGAGGGAGAGGGAGTGGTTGTGAGGTGTGTTTGTGTAGGTGTCTTGTGTGCAGGTGTGTGGGTGGAAGGCATGTGTGTGCTGGGTGTCTGTTGGGTGTGTGACTGCGGGCATGTAGGTGTTTTGGGTGGAGGAGGAGAGGAGGTGCAGGTAGATGCCATGGTGGATGAGTGACTGTCTGTTGGGGTGGTGCCTGCAGGAAAGGTGGATGTGGTGAGTGCATATGTGGTGAATGTATGCGGGTCTGGAAGTGTGGTGACTGTGGGTATGATGGAACTAGTGGCTGGATCAGGGAGTGTTGGTGTTGTGCCAGCAGGTCTGAGTGGTGTAGTGTCTGTGAAGGAGGGGGTGGTGTGGGGGTCAGTGTAGGGAGTGGATGTTGTGTGTGCAGGTAGGTGTTGCCTGTGTGTATGCCGGTGGTGGGTTTTGTGGTGCTTGTGTTTGTCACTGCAAACCGTGTCTGTTGAGGTGGATGAATGGCGGTCTGACTGTGTGCTCTGGATGGGTGTGGGGAGAGGAGTATGGGACTGGACAGTGGTAGCTGGAGGGGGGACGGAAGAAAAAGGGACACTCGCTGCTGTCAGCAAGGAGGCCATAGCCTGAAAGGATCTCAGCAGGCCAGACAGGGCACAGTGAATGCCTTCCAGGAATGCATTGCTGTGCTGTACCTGAGCTGCCAGTCCCTGGATGGCATTTGCAATGGTTCTCTGACCCACAGAGATGAACCTCAGGAGGTCCATAGCCTCCTTACTGAGGGCAGCAAGGCTGACTGGGGCAGGGGTGCCTGCGGCGAAGGAGACGCCCACCCCTCCTGGGTGAGCGGGCACAGGCATCTGGGTGGGGGGCAACAGGGAGGGTGGTGCTGGTAAGAGGGTGGCAGACAAGGATGGGGCTGGGCTGGTCCCAGGTGGGTCCGCCACCACCAGGGAGCTTCCATCGGAGGAGGAATCCGTTGATGATGCAGATGATCCCGTCTCCCCCGTGGCACTCCCCTCACCCTCGGTCCCACTGGTCCCTTCGGCTCTGCTGGCATCAGCCTCCTGGGTCCTGTGGGCTGCTGCTTCCCCACTCTCCGGTGCCCCTTTACCTGATGATGCTGATGCACACAAAGACAGAGGAGGAGAGTGAGGGAGGGAGGGAGAGAAAGATAGGGTGGACGAGGATCAATATCTACCAACCCTTAAAACAGATCAACATGTACATCTCTCCAATTATATAATGGCATGCCATACCATTACAATGACACTGCATTTCAGAAAATACACATTGTGAATTGCAAGATGCTATGCTCATAATCCAACTATTGTGGGAACAATTTGACTTAGTGAAGTGGCAAGGCTGAAACACAGCAAAGCAGCATTGTGATTGCCTGGGTGATGTAATGCATGACATTTAACAATAGGGTTAGACTCCAGGGACCTCCCAGGGGATTTACCACATCTACTACTACACCATAGTCCGAAATGTTGAACCACAGATTGATAGCTGCTACAACAGATTTTGCTCTGTTATTTGCACACATAGAATCACATGTAGCAGAATGCCATGGTTGTTTACCTACACATATCCTACACTCTTAGGTCAACATATGTCAGCATGGTAAGGAGTCATGTCCGATTTAGGCCATCCATGTTGAGGAGCCCTGATGCCACCCCCACAATCAGTCCGTGGCAGCTACTGTGCAAGATAGAGATAGCCTCAGTCATAGTGGGAGACACATACTCATGTGATAGCACTTACACCTCAGGTACATTGATGCAGATGGAAGAATCTGGTCTGGCACAATGCGTACGGTGTCCATGCTCACCCAACCATTGAAATTTTCCATTGGATATACACTGACAGCATTGTGTTGCCACACATGACAGATTCAGAGCCTGGCAGGGTGACTGATACCCATTGTGGATGTGCATCGACCACTGATCACATGCACATCTGCCCACATGTAACCCCCCCCTATCCCAAACAAGGCCTATCATGTGGGAGCCTGTACTTACCCTCTTGTGACTGCTGTGCTGCCCTCAAGCGCCCATCTACCTCACGGTAGGCCACCGCCAAAATGCGGGCCATTAGGGTGGTCATGGTCCAATGGGCACCCTTCCCTCGTTGGGAGGACGTCCCCAGATGGGCCTCCGCGGTCTTCCGGGCCCAACATCCCAGGTCCTCCCACCGCTTTCTGTAGTGGGTGCTCTGCTGATTATTGACCCCCCAGGGTACGCACTTGCTTGGCGATGGCATGCCATATCCCCTTCTTCTGATGGGCACTGACCTGCATGAGTGACTCAGACAGAAGGAAAAAGTCATGTACAGGGGCAACACATCAGCAGGAGTGGACTACTGACATCATGCATATCACATGCCCACACCAATGTGTCTTCACGGCACAAACGCATGTACTACATGGCCCCTGCATGCTACCACTCCTTGTGCGGCGTGGAAACGCCATACTGCCTCACATACACCTACGCACAGGCCAGTGGAATTGGGCTCCCCTGCTCCTCTGGTGCCCTATACAGCTGTTCATACAGGGGTAGGGCCCCATCCACAAGCTTCTCCAGCTCCTCCTGGATGAAGGCTGGGGCCCTATCTCCTGCAGGACGTGGTATGGTGGCTCCCAGAGACAGTACACAGCATCTCACGCAGTGGATGTCTTGCTTGCACAGGTGTCAGGAGTCAAGTGAGCTAGGCGGCAGAAAATGGTGGTTACGGCCGCTGCGTACATGACCGTCAACCCCGGTGGTGATCATAATTGAGGATTTGCACAGAGGTTGAGACCGCCTATGACCATGATGACATACGCAGGAGGAATTAGGTCACTTTCATCTGTCCAGTGCACGCGGGACAGGCGGCTGCCATTTTAGGCACATATGATGGGTTGTAAAGTAACAATAAGTGTTTCATGCTAGACATGTACGAATGCAGTGTAGACCTATGTTCAGCCATCATGGCTGGGCCCATGAATGTGATTATCATGCCACAGTGGTGTAGGATAGGCGGGTCTCAAACCTAGGGCATGACCAAAGGCTCGGTACCTCATAGGCGGTGTAACCATATGAGGCAGTGGCATTTGTACATACGTGGGATGTGCTGGACTAATATTCTGCTTTTACATGGGCCATTGGACATGTGATGTGTGTAACATGCTGTTGTCCGGGCCCTGTTACGCACAGCTATGTTGGTCTACATGGGCCTTCTACATGGCCATAATGGTATGTGGTGACTATTGGGGTCTGTCTAAAGTGTATGTTGTGTGCCACAAGGGTCTTGTTATCTAGCATGTTTTGAGTGGTCATCAAATTGTAAAATCTCTCCTCTCAATGCTAGATACCATGTTTTGGGGAGAATGAGACACGCACCAGTGTACCGCCTCCTACTGGACCTTTCAACCCTGGAGGAACGACGCATCATCCAGACCTATCATCTGAATCGTAACACCATAATGCAACTATGTACCCAGTTGGAGCCAGATCTATTGCCTGCTATACGTAATCCCTATGCCATCCTTCCCACAGTACAGGTCTTTTCTGTGCTACACTTCCTTGCCTCTGGCTCTTTTCAGATTACAGTGGGTTTGGCAGCAGGGATGTCTCAGCCCATGTTCAGTCTTGTGTTGACAGGTGTACTGTCTGCTTTACTGAAACACATGGACAGCTACATCAGGTTCCCGCAACGTGTGGATTTGCCTACTGTTAAGGCTTACTTCTATCATATTGGACGCATCCCTCATGTGATTGGGGCCATAGATGGCACCCACATTGCTTTGGTCCCTCCCTATAGGAACAGGAAAAACTACTACTCCATCAATGTACACTACAGGTGGTGTGTCTCGCAGACCAGCACATCTCACAAGTGACGGCCAAGTTTCCAGGATCTGTGCATGACTTCATTCTGAGGAACAGCAATGCCCCACACAGGATGGCACAGCTACAGAAAGAAAGAGTGTGGCTCATTGGTGACAGGTCCTACCTTTGTGCACACATGTGACTCTGGCTATCCTAACCTTCCCTGGATGCTGGCACCAGTGAAGTACCCTATCAAGGACGGGGAACACTGTTTCAATGAAGCCCACGGCACGACAAAGCATGTTATTGAAAGGACATTTGGAATCCTGAAGGCCAGATTCAGGTACCCCCGCATCTCTGGAGGAGCCCTCCTCTACAGCCCCTTAAAGGTATGCCAGATCATAATTGCCTGCTGCATGCTACACAATCTGGCCCTGATTAAATTATTGGCTATTGAGGAGGAGGCAGTTGGACCACTGGCTGAAGATGGGGACATGGAAACTGATGAGTAGGCTGAGGAAGGTGCAGCTGAATCTAGGATTGAGCTGATAATTCATTACTTCCAGTAACATACAGGTATATTGTGTGTGTATTGTCAGGTGTATTATTTCCAAATTGCGTCATGACAGTGCTGCTCATGGTCAGGTACATCATTGGAAATGTTTAGTTTACCTATTCCTCTGTGTTACTTGTGGTCGGAGACAGATAGCCTATCAGGAGCTGTGTTAGTGATGAAATCTCACTGACATGTGGTAAAAGCAGATTGGTAGGTTGACAGTTCTTTTGTACAGGCATGTGGTATGTCATTTGTCCTGCAAGGTCCTGTTCAGATCTTTTCCCAAATAAAGATTGTGTAGTGTGTCTCACTCCCTATCAAAAGTGTTGGCTGTGGCATTCATGGACATTCTCCTTTCCTAACAGTAGTAAGTGTAGTTGTTTACCCATTTCAGCTGTGATCTACTGCGTAATAGTCATGTGATTCCTGATCTTGTGGGTGTGACATTGTCTTCTGTTGTCCCCTGTGTAGTTGCAAATGCACACTGTGCACGACAATAGTGTACTGCATATGTGCTGTGCCTGCCACCATGCCTACTATACTGATGAGTCCCTGTCTTGGTCTATTTGCAGGTTGGATTTGTGGATCTACTCCTGTGTGTGGCTGCGCTAGTGACTCCCTTGCAAGTGGAATTTGGACCCTGTCTGGTGGATTGTGTCACCTGCAGGGAATGGCTCCCTCTCCTATCCATGTGACATATATTTGGTGAAGGGGAATTACCACACATTGCATTTCGCTAGGATAGACATTTGTACATGTGAGAATAAAGACACGAAGACAGTTCCTGCGTTCTATGGTGTTTATTGTGCACAAAGTGTGAAAGAGTTAATGAGTGGGGTCGTGGTTGGAGTTATCATCAGAGTAGGTGGCCAGGCTGTGGCCAGTACAGGTCCAGTATCCAAAGGCCATGTGAAAATGGAGTAATGACATTGAACAGCCAACAGGGTATCTCAGTGGCACGGAAGGGACAATGTCCAGAAGAGGGTCATTTCCTGGCAGTGAGTTTAGTCTTGGAATCGGATCCTGCAGGATGTCTGGATCGATGACCACGTTTCCGGGGGAGGGGTTCCTCAGCTGCATAGGGTCGGTTGCCAGTGGCCTGTAGGTCCTCTAGCAGGGCCTCCATTCCACTAGTTGAGGCTTATGGCATCTGACTAGTGGAAGGGGGCTGCTGGTGGGTGGAGGTAGTACGCAGGATGCTTGTGAGCTCCTAGAGCACCCCTGCAATGGAGGCCATGGTGGCATTGAGGACCTGCCACTGCTGCATGGCCCTCTGGTGGTATTGCCTCTGCAGCCTTTGCTTTTCCTCCAGAATGGTGAGTATTTGGCCCATCATGCCCTGGGATTGCTGGTATGCTCCCAGGACTTGGGAGATGGTTTCCTGGCCAGTCGAGTCCCTGGGTGCCCCATATCATGGCCCACGGGTGCCCTCCCATGGCCCCTGACCCACTGTGCCTGTGCCCCTGGCACGGTGTGCCCACTCCCAATTACCCCAGGACTGTCATTGCCTTGGGTGTGAGGGGTCGACTCAGTCCCTGTACTGTGGGGGCACACTGCTGATTGACCAGTCCTTGGGACACAGGTTTGGGGAGCAGAGTTTGGCTGAGATGTAGATGCCAAAGGTTGGGGGGCGGTTAGATGTGGGTAGGGTGAGGCTGGGTGTGGTGGACTGACCAGGTATCCCAGATGGGCCAGGTAAGTCGTCTATGTCCAGACATCCTGTGGCGTTGTTGTCACTGGGGCTATCATCCTGGGGAGGGCTGGCTGTCTCTGGCATCCTCTCCATGGTGGTAGTGGCAAGGGTACCTGTGAATTAAGTCGGAGACTGTCACATGGTGGAGATGTGAATGTTGGTCTCTGTGTCTGATGCATACAGTGGCTTAACTCGATCCCTAGTTATGGCAATGACAGATGCACCACTGCAGACATTGTTATTGGGTAATGTACAGTGATATAGGTAGCATGTTCCATTGAAGGTTGCTGTATGAGGATTGCATTTCTGTCAGTGCCACTTATAGTTCTTCAATTGTAGCATCCTGTTGGTTTTGTAGGTGCAATAGTTGTACATGCAGGTGTTGCATTGTGATGTGGACAGATCAGCTTTTCATGTGGATGTGCAGGTGCATTGTGGAAGTCATAGTGATGCTGTTTGGCAGTGCTATCCATGCAGTGGCCAGGGACTGTCTGGCCATTGTGGCTGGGTGGTGGGGTGGCATGCAGGGAAGGGGCTTTAGGTGATGGTGTGGAGGTGTAATGGAAGATAGGGTGATTTGGGGAGTGATATGGTAGTGGGGTAGCATGCTGGAGGGCCAAATTAGTGCTACGGACGTGTGGGTACATTACCATATTAGGTATTTCAGTCAGGCCCTCGGGATGCAGGATGTCTAAGACCTTTTCCTCCCACGATACAAACTCTGGGGGAGGCAGTGTGGGCCCACTGCCAGTCTTCATCACGGCAATTTGGTGCCTGGATGCCATGGAATGCACCTTCCCCCATAGGTCATTCCACCTCTTCCGGATGTCCTCCCTTGTACGTGGATGGTTGCTAACTGAGTTGACCCTGTCAACGATTCTCTGCCATAACTCAATTTTCCTGGCTATGGACGTTTGCTGGACCTGTGCTCCGAGCTGCTGTGGCTCTACCCTGACGATTTCATCAACCATGACCCTCAACTCATCGACTTTGAAGCAAGGGTGTTTCTAATGGGACATGGTGGGTGTGTTGTGAGTGGGGGGGGTGTAGTGTGCAAGGGTGCAGTGTAGGTGGCTTGGTGAGGTGGGGGGTGCTTGGTTGTGTGTGATGGTTGTTTGTGTGCTGTGGTGATGTGTGTATTGTGGCAAAGGTGCAGTTGTGTGGTGTGTGCTGAGTGTTGTGTGTTATTGTATGGTGTACGTGTGCAGTGTCTCTGTTTTTTTGTAGTCCTCGCTGTCGGTGTATTTTGTTTTGGTTGCAAAGGGTTGTGGGTTGTGTGGGAGTGTGTTTTATAGTGGTGTGTGTTAGTGTGTTTAATGTGTATATGGTTGTCAGGTGTGGGGTATTCGATTCGTTCAACATGGTGGTGTGTTCTTGTATAGGTGTGTTTTTAGCCATGGTGGTTCACACTGCCAATGGTTTTCCATCGTGCAATGACCACTGTGCTGATTTGTGGGTCATAATATGGAAGACGGTATTTGTTCTGAGTGGCGGTGCTGGTGGTGGGTATCGCCTCTATCTTGCCCTCTGTTGTCTGGCAGTGTCGGATTTGTGGCTGTTTTTGGACGGAATACTTTGTGGACTCTTAGGCCCATATTTATACCTTTTTAGCACTGCATTTGCGCCGCTTTTTGACGCAAAAGTGGTGCAAACTTACAAAATACAATTGTATTTTCGCAACAAAAAATTAGGCAAATGCTGCGCTAAAAAAGTATAAATATGGGCCTTAATACGGCAGGTGGGATACCGCCAACACTGGTGGTCTTTTGGCATGCTGAAAGACCGCCAAACTGTCTGTGTAGTTCTTCTCCTTATCTCATTATTTGTACAATGCTTTCTCTACACTCATTGCCTCTGTAGTGCTTCTCCTTATCTCACTGTTTGCACAATGCTTCTCCACACTGAGGGCCTGATTCACAAACGTAAATGTATACATTTGCGTAAGTTTACAATTGTTTGCTATTCACAAAGGGATTTACAAGTAGTTCTTTAAGAGTGCAGTCTCCATGCATAAAAGATGTCTTTTTATGTCAGGACGTTCCGCATTGTAAAAATAGTATTTTTAAATCCGTTTGTGAATAAAAAAAATAGGTCTTTTATGTGCGGAGACTCTGCACTCATAAAAATACTGCTTGTAAATCCCTTTGTGAATAGGAAACCATGATAAACTAACACAAAATTGTGTGTTTGCTTTTGTGATCAGGCCCACCCTGTCTGAGCAGTGCTTCTCATTACTTCACCGTTTGTACAATGATTCTCCACAATGAGGGGCATATTTATGTAGGTTTTGAGTCACCCTTGCACCACGCAACGGGTGCAAGGGTGACGCAAACCTAAGTTGGATTATCAAGCTAGGCAAGGCCACCTTGCGTGGCCTTACCTGGCTTGATACATCTAGAGTAACGCAATGCAGCGCAAATTACTTTGTTGCATTATTCTATGCCAGGGGGGCATTCCACGGGTGGAGTATGAGTGTTCCCACGCATCCACCCTGGGTTTTAGTGCATTCCCAGATTTACCATTACTGGCAGACCTGGGACTGCGTCAAAATCCTACGCCTCTTCAGGTGAGGAATAATGAGGAAAAATATCTTTATTTCTCCTCATTACTCTCAGTGTCTCTCAGGATTGTTTTTTTGCTGGAAGGTTCCCCTTTCTGCACAAAAACTATCCTGCTTACAATGCAGACACCCTTGCACTATAATGCAAGGGTGCCTGTGTTGGCGCTAGGCAGCACATCGTGCGCCAGCACAGGGAAAAGACAGGAATGAGCCATACAGTGTTAAGTATGGTGCACTCCTGCCCTTTCCAATCACGCAGTGCGGCGCAGAAAGGTGACTTTCTGCGCTGCGTGATTTTTCAATAAATACGCCCCTTACTGCCCTTGCAGTGCCTCTTCTCACTCACTGTTTGCACAGTGCTTTGTCCCCCTCACTCTACAACAGATCTACTGCACTCACTCCACTCACTGTTTGCAGCGTTCATATCCCTCATTCACTATCACAAATTCCATTTCCTCTTATTACTGTTCTGCTTCTTAAAGTAAAGATATTGTAATGCATTGGCCATATTGAGCCTATAGCCCAATGAAGCTGGTCCTGATTAGATCATTTATACAGCTCCTAAAATGCACAACATATCCAGGTGCCCACCACTGGCAGCCACAGATCAATGCATCACATCAAAAGAATAGGAGTTAGTGCTTTTTTATGAAATAAATGAAGTCTGCTACATTTATTTGGCAAGGAGGGGGGCAATGTCGGCCAGGATTGGACACGCACAAAATTCCATGCTGAGAAGTCCCAATGCTTTACAATAGTGTTTTATTCCAAGAGCTTTTAGCACCTAGTCTTTCTCATTCATACTGGTCATTTGGGGGTTTCAGAAACAGTGTCCTCTGTTAGCTTTCAGTTCAGCTCAACAGCAGAGTGGCAAGTAGACCACGAACGGTGTGGGTAGTGATAGATGGTTATCTAGAAAAAAAATACAAAGACATGATTAAGTAGTTATTTAGATTTTATCCAGTGCTGGAAAACAAGTTTACAAAAAAATCAAAACCTTCCAAGAGACAGTCCAGAAAAGGTGCAAGTTTTTGCATTAGAAATCCTATGGAGAAATATGGATGGGCCCATGTAGTATGGTAGAGAAAAGGAAGAATCAAGGTATTCCAGAGACATTTAAAATACTCCGTTGTATTTACCATAGTGTAAACAAACATACTCCAACAGAAGTATAGTGATACATTATTTCTCATTGTCATTGTTTGAAGTTGTTAGAGTTTTTGGAAAAAATCATAATTTTGGGTGACAATTAATATTGAGTCCTAATGAGTCTTGTACTAGATATGACACATTCTGAATTACTGATATTGTAGTTGTAACAAGTCTAATGTACAGAAGTGCGTTTATTAATGTAATTTACTTGTATTGAAATAGTATTTATATAGCGATTACTACCCCTGACGAGGCGTTGAAGTACTTTTCGGCGAGTAGCACGCTACTCCGGAACCCAAAAGCAATTAGTGGTGGATTAGTATAGGGAAATATGAGTACACTATTAGTATTATTATGAGTTAATTTGAACAGAGGATGAGTGAGTTTGTTAGTTGGATTGACTAGAGTAAAGGAGGAACAGAGGAGGGAATAATCCAGAAGTGTTAATTGGGAGTTTATAGTAATAGGATTGGGATTAGGATGAGTAAAGGAGAGATGGAGGAGGGAAGAGTCTGTGGAAAGGGTTAGGGAGATCATAGGAGCAGGAGGGGTTTTGGATGAGTCAAATGTGAGATAAATGAGGGAGAATTTAGTAGGGTTGTTTGAGAGATCATGGTAGTAAACTGAGGTTTGGGTGAGCTAGATGTGGTAGAGCAGGGAAGAGTTTAGGCAGGGTTATTTCTTAGATGAAAGTAGTAGAATGGGTTTGGGATGAGTCAGAGTGGTGATAGAGGATACATTGATAGAGACATAGGGTGATGGGGAGACAGAGTAAAGCTTACAAGAGTAAATGTATATATTTATTTTTAATTTTTCTTTTATTTATTAATATATATTTTTTAACCTTAATTTAATCATTTATAATTTGAAATGTTATTTACCTATTTGTTTTCTCTCTAGTACAGTAGGACTAGAGTAATAAATAGATATGTAAATACATAGTAAGGGAATATATGTACAAGGAATTTAATGATGAGTATAATAATATGAAAAGAAAAGTAGTGTTGTAGAAACACAGACTTTCAAGATTTGTAATATTTGAAGTTATTTAATAAGTGTACTTTTCCAACATTTATTTATCTTTCCGCAATTTGTGAATAGCGAAATGCTTATGATAATAAAACATTTGATCAGTGTTATATAAAAACGAAAGCAGGGATTCATAAGTTTATCTAGGAGCTATACAATGACCTATGAATATGTTAAACATAGAATGATATGCACATATATGTATATACACACACACACACACACACATATATATATCCAACCCAAATGGTCTAAAATATCAAGGCCTCAGTTGCTTGGGGTATGGGTGCTGTGACAAGGATTTCAAATATAAGACAGTTTGCCACAGAGAGAAAGAACTGGTAAAAAGGAAATTATGGAAAAACCTGTTTGAAAAATGTAATTGATGCACGATTTCCTTTTAACATGATGTACGAATAATATTGGATTGAACTATCAATGACTATAATCAAATTACTGAATTCAGGAATCGTGTTAACAGCAATCACGTCTGAATATCTTACAGGTGAGAGACATGTGACTGTTAATCCCAGATGGCAGGAAGGAACAGACGATACCACTTTAGAAAGACATGGTTGTCGAAACGCGTCGTGGGGTCTGAAAATCTGTCTGAATAAATGAAGCTGTCATGGAGCCCCCAGGAGTGCAGTGCCTTTTTTGTGTGATGTGTATATATATATATATATATATATATATATATATATATATATATATATATACACACACACATTATTATATATATATATATACACACACACATTTAACCGTGAGCAAATATACATTTGTGAAACAGGCTTCAAGAGTGTGTGTATAATTTATTATTATGACACAGTAACAATACATATTTCCTAAAGAACTATACATATCTAGAATATACACATAATCAGGTTATAAATATTTATCAACACAGGCATATGCAGTCCATTGCTGTATGGATATGGTAGTTATGAAGGAAAGAGCCAAATCTTGAGTAGTCTTCTGAAGATAAGATATTCATCTGTGGATCTTATATTTGGGGTTAATGAATTCCATAGTTTGGCTGCTTGGACGGAGAAGGATGTACCACCTATTGTCTTTTTCTTGTATGGTGGTGTTCTAAGGCGGGGTGCCAATCTTGAGTGGAGGTTTCTTTGTTGAATGTATTTGGTTATTTTGTTTCTGATAAAAAGCGGTCCTGTTCCATGTATAGCTTTGTGGGTGATACAAAGGACTTGAAGGTGCATCTTCTGGCAAAGGGTAACCAGTGTAGTGCTCTCAAGGCAGGGGAGATGTGGGCTTGTGGCTCTACATATAATAGTAGCCTGGAGCGGAGTTCTGAATACGTTGTAGTTTTTTCATAATAGATAGAGCTGATCTTGTGCCACATTTTTATGGACCACCATATTAGAATATCAGGATGGTGTTCTGATGTTGCTCATTCGCTCCTGCTCTTCCTACTCCCATCTCATTCTCCGGTACATCTTCTCTCCGCACAAGCTCTGCAAAACAAAGACAAAATGAGGTACAGGAAGTTTTCCCAGTGTGTGTGTACTGTGAATGAAAAAGTGGATTAGTGTGGGGGTGTGGAAAAGATGGTGCCCGAGTGACAGTGAATCCACTGGGCTCCCAGGCATGGGGATCCGTACCGGCATCAGAGGAGCTCTCCGACCAATGGAACTGTCAGAACTCTGCAGCAAACGTGGCTGTAAGCACTGCAGGGACGGTGGAAGCCCTTGATTGCATTGCTTCGAGTGCTTGGGGCTCCCGAGATCACTACAGACTTGGCGGCATTTTCAAGATGGCGGCAGCAGCCTGATTGGCAGCTGAGGGGAGCGGACCCCGGCACTGACAGAGGCCAGGTGCTTTTGATGGGAAAAAAGGGAGCGACCACCTGAAGACCTGAGTAGCAGTGGCTACCCCTGGATACATCGCTCAGCGCTGCGCCCCAGGTGAGTGGGTGATAGCTGCATCCCCACCCAGTGAACTCTGCAGCCTCGCCTGGATGGTCGAGGGGGAGAAGTGAGGCCTCCCTGGCAGCTGGAACCAAGGAAGCCTAGGGGTAAGCTGGACATGTGATACCCCACTCACCACGCATCTCCCACTAACACCCAAGCAGCCACCTATAAATTCTCACCTTGTGGGCAGGACCATCCCCCACAACTTCAGCAACAGCACATAGTCACTCACATGCCCTGAAGACACCCCTGTGGTTGGGCCTCTAAACATCCTGCATTGACAAAGTACAATTTCCTTGTACACCAGCATACTCCTCCAAAGCAGGGCCAGGGGTGGCAATACCCTGGTTTCAATCCCAGCGAGGACTGGACTGAGCTCTGCTATCCGTGAAGTGGGAGATCCTACTTTTGAGAACCTCCTGCCTTTGATCACACTTGGGGGTGCTGTGAGGTGCGGCCTAATGCCCCTCTGACTGCAGCTTTGAAAACCAGCCCTGAGCTGAGATACCAACTACTGCTGCTACCTATTGACTCCCTGAATCTGCGCGTCCATGGCTACACTCCTGGTGATACTCCTTGCTCTGGAGACACTACCATTAGGACTATATCACCAATGTCCTCCTAAGTGATTTTACCCCTCGAAGGGGAACTGCTGCTGGCCACAAGTGGGCTATACAGGTGGATTGGTGGATGGCAACCTGCGCTGTGCAATTACTCTTGGGAGCTGCCACAAACACTATCATGACTACCAACCGCTCCAAAAACGATACAACCGTAAGAGACATGTTCAGCAAACCAACACCTAAAAAAGCAGAACAGCAGCCGCTCACACCACCTGGAACTTCCTCTCCAATGTCAGATACCGAGGCAGCCATCTTGGCTACCGAGGAGACTGTCACTCACACATTCTTAGAGACTCTTTTTGGCACCTTGAGTGATGACATTGCAGCGCTTAGGAGGGACATGGCAGCCGATGTTAAGTACATTAAGCGAGAACTGTCCGAAATGGGGCAGTGCATAGATACCCTAGAGACCACAAGTGACCAGGGGGAGGGCGAACTAAATGTGCATCAGCAAGAACGACTAGAGCTGCATGATAAAAAGGAAGATCTATATTACCGTCTGGAGGATTTGAAAAATAGATTGCGCCACTCTAAAATACAAATCAAAGGGGTGCCAATGCAAGCGGACTCTGGCAGCTTTGAGGACTATCTGATAGGTTTATTCCGCCATGTGGCACGAATGCTGGTGGACAAGGACATCATTCTGGATTGCATGCACAGGACGGGTCGCCCTGCCAAGACCCCTGGAGCCCCCAAGATATCCTGACATGCCTCCACTCTTACAAACAAAAGGAACTTATCATGGCAGCTATCAGAGACACTCTTACAAACAAAAGGAACTTATCATGGCGGCTATCAGAGACAAGACTACTATCACCTTTGAGGGAATGAAATGGCATCTTTCAGGACTTATCAGCTATCACCCTTCAAAGACGCAGAACTCTTCAACCAGTCACTGCCAACCTCCGAGAGAAGGACGTGAAATATCGTTGGGGCCATCCCTTCAAACTCATCTTCATCTGGAATAATGAAACACATGGCAGAAGCACCTTGGAGGAAGCTCAGGCAGTCCTTGGCTATACACTCCCCTCGGACTAGGAAGCCAACCCCAGTGCAGCTAGTGCTCTGTCTCGCCCATCGACAGAACCTCACCACCACCCGAGACCTAGAACAACATCGGCTGCCAAACCTACCACAACAGAGAGTCACAGAGAACGAGCAGCTCTACTCCAGCAATTACAGAAACATGGGAACACATCGGACCCTAAAAGTGACTAATTGCTATGGTATTGAGTTGTTCCAGTGGGTCACTCCCACTCTCCCTGACACAAGCCCCTCTCCAGCGGCAACCCCCAGATGGGGACCCGCTGCAGATGAATCAACATGACACTATGCAGCAGAGCCCCACTATCTCTGATGAGTGACCACTGGGATGTCCGGACACCACACATACACATTTGGACCCCTACTGCCTGTTGTGGTTTGCTCCCAGGCGAGGGAGCACAGTTGTTTTGACATGTTACTGTTTTTCATGTTTTCCCCCTCACACATCACACTCTGCACTCCCAGCACCAATGTGGTCCACTGCAGCCCAATAGAGGTAGACTACTTCCATTGCTGCTACAACCAATCGCCCCCAACAGAAATAGTGTACTTAATATCAACCCCGACATATGCTTAGAATTCTAAGTCTTAACACCAGAGGCCTCAATGCTGCAATGAAGCATTTAGCCCTCCTCTCCATGATAAGAAAATCTAAATGCGATATCTGTCTGCTACATGGGACTCCTCTCCTTCAGCGGGACTGGCATCGCATGCGCTCCATCTGTTTTGTCCGTCAGTATTTCTCCTCAGGCCCCAATAAACGGGCAGGAGTTCCAATCTTTATGGCTACTCACTTTCCAGGATGGGTGATCCAAATTAAGCCGAGACGGCAGGCAGACTTTTGTCCCTTCATAGCTCATTACACTCACAGGCACTTACCATAGCTACATTATACGTCCCTCAATGATCACCCTTTATACTGGATGCTGTGGGCCATGTACTTACCTCACCTGGTTCAGACATACTGATAGGCGATGACTTTAAACTAACACTTGATGCATAATTGGACAGGTCAGTACAGAGAGCGGGCTAAACTGGGGCTTTCACGACTGGGGGCCTCCAATTGCTAGCTGACATGGGTCCTTTGGACACCTGGCTCTCAACCATCCCAAGGAACAGGCCTACTTTTACTATTCTGCAGTGCAAAAAACTTACAGCAGGATAGATCCCTTCCTCACCTCACCCCGCATGACGGCAAGAGTCGTGGCTGTAGATATAGGACCTGCTGCACTGTCCGACCACTCACTGGTACCCTCACCTGGTGCACCCTGCAGGCTTCACCCCTGCTGAACGCCTGATGCCTCAACGCCAAACTTTTGCAACACGACTCCACTAAACAAGAAATCAAGACTGTGATTGACACCTTCATAGAATTTAATGACAATCCTGATATACAGATTGCAGTACTGTGGGACTTGCTAAAAGCAACCAGCAACCTTGTTGGAATTTTTCATAGGCATTTCAATGAAATTCAACAAAGAGCGCTGGGACATGAGAAGAAACCTGGAGGGCTGGGTGGGGGAGCTGGTTGAGGAACACAAGCACATAGGATCTCACAGAATATGGCACCAGTTAACATCAGCTCATAAAAAAGCTCAAAGCACTTGATGTGGACAGGGCAGAGTACACCCTCCTACATCTTAATGCTAGTATGTAAGAGGTAACAAGGTATGATGCCTTTTGGCACATTGCCTAAGGGCCCAAACACTTAAATAGAGGATTATTGAACTCACACACTACCAGTGTGACCCCATATGTCTCACACATATACACACCAATTGCTCATGAATGTGAACGGTTTTACTCCACACTCCATACAGCTGAGTCACTTGACATGGCCTGGGCACAGCACTACCTCGAACTGGTATCCATGGAACGCATACCTCCAGCCAAATCTCCAAGATTAGACAACAATATTCCAGTGGAGGAGATGTTAATGGCTATAATCTGCCTGAAATCTGGGAAGGCCCCCGGCCGTGATGGCTACACAGCTGACTTATATAAAACATTTCCACCCTAATTAGCATCCATTCTCACCCACCTCTTCAACTCCTTTAGTGAATCTGAAACTGTTGCAGACATGATGAAGGAGGCCATTATCACCGTCATTCCTAAACCTGGGAAGGACACTAAACTTTGTGCAACATATCGCTCCATCTCACTTTTGAATATAGATGTTAAGCTCTTTACCAGCATCTTAGCGTCACGATTAGAACCTTATATGCAAGGTCTGGTGGATCTGGATCAGACAGGCTTTATCCCCGAACACACCTACAGTGACATCTGCCATCTCATAGATAAAGTCTGTCTTTTACCATACACCAGCTTGCTTGCTTTTGGTGGATGCCAAAAAGGCATTCGACTGGGTGCATTGGCCATATTCACTCCTAGTACTTAGCAAAGTCACCTTGGAGCACGCTTCCAGAAATGGGTATGGTACTGTTATACTGCACAGGTGGCAAGAGTCAGGGCGAATGGAGTGCTGTCAGCTGTCTTTCCTATTGCAAGAGAAAACCAGCAGGGTTGTCCCCTCACCCCTCTTATTTGAATTGTGTATGGAACCTTATGAGGAACAGATACAGGGCAACCAGCACAGGGGTGCGCATGGAGCAGAGACCACAAACTTGCAATGTATGTGAACAATGTAATGCTGACTGTCACTCAGCCGCTCACTCTCTCCCGCAACTGATACAGGAGCCGGCAATCTTTGGTACAGTATCCGGGTTCAAAGTTAACATCCAGAAAACACAGATACTGGGTCTTACTCCTACACACACAGATAGAGCCCTCATTAAACTCCAATTCACTTTTCTCTGGGCTACACAAGGTGTCTCCTATTTGGGCCTTCAAATCTACACTACACTCAAGACCTCTACTGAACGCAACTATGATGTATTGTTGTCCACAACTACGGCAACTCTGCATGCCTGGCAGAGACACTCTCTTTCCTGGCCAGGGAAATTGGCAACAGTGAAAATGACCCTCCTGCCCAAGATACTGTACATCATGCAAACTTTGCACCTGCAACCACCCCAAATGTATTAGGTAAACTACAGCATCTCTTGGAGTCTTACATCTGGGATAATCAGCAGGCACGTATGGGTAAAAAACAAACTTACTGGCTGATGAAGGAGTGAGGGTTGGGGGTCCCACACCTGGTTCATTATTACCAAGCAGCACAACTCCGCTAATTGGTGGAATGGTGTAGACCCAAAACAGAGAAACACTGGTGCTTTATTGATCAGGCTATAGCTGGAATCCACATTTGGAAAGTACCATGGCTTCCAAAAGTATACAGGCTGGTGGGGGTCTATATTTTGCCAGTGATTCGAGCGACAATAGCTACTTGGGATAAAGTACAGATATCGAAGCACTTATCCTCGTGCATCTCTCCGCTAACACCCACCAGAGGCAACTCAGATTTTCCTCCCGCTCACCGGTGAACACCCTTTATACAGTGGCAGAGTGCAGGCTGCAAAAAATTTGGGGACTCCATTGATCAGGATGGTCTTATTGATTTCCCACAACTTCAGACAGATTATGGCATTCCCTCGTCTGCCCTATGGCAATACCTTGCCATAAAACATTGGATCGTCCAACCCCACATGAAAGCGCATGCCAACCGACATTTTGAACAGTGGCTTTTGACCCAGGAAACAGATAAAAGCCTGCTAGCCGATATATATGCTTTCCTTCACACTTCAGCCACTAAGCTGGTCTCATCAGTGCAGAAAAGGTATAGAGCACGTACATCTGCTTGTTGTGTCGGGGTAAAGAAACACATTTTAGGATTGCCCATTACTGGTACTTTACTCCTGGTCTACTGACCCTGTAGTGGGCAGGTGGGACTGATCAATGTTGGCGACCTGGTGGGACAGGGTACATTAAACCACATTTTCTGGCAATGCCCAGCGCTTCAGTCCTTTTGGGCCGAGTTTATCACTACACTCAATAACATCTACGATTCGGACATACCTCAGTTCCCTAGCTACATTCTACTTGGCCTGCCCAATGCTATGCCTACCCCTTACGATCTACCCGGGGCTGTGCAATTACTCTTGCACTCTGCATAGCCAAACAAGTCATCCTAGCCAAATGGGGGATGTACAATATTCCAATGAAACCAGACTGGTTATATAATCTGTGGGCTCTCCTGGGAATGGAAAAAATGACTGCAGTAATTGATTACAAACTACCACTGTTTGATAAAAACATGGGGCCCCTGCATTAAATACTTATCCCAAGAATTCAGACAATTAACTTGCCCAGCATACTTGTGCTTTCTTCACCTTACCCAACCCACCCCATCCCCCCCAAGGACCCTACTGTGCACGGCTCTCATGCCCCGTAAATAGGCACCAATTTTGATGAGCTTAGCTGCCTCCTCATACACTCTGATGATGCAGTGTGTGTACCCTAATACTAAATTTATTATAAAAACTTTTTAAACCAAAAGTGGACTACTGTTATAAGCATTGTAGTGATATGTTAGCCTCTGATTTGTCCAGTATTTGTTACTTCTAAACATGCAACTATTAAACTGAATTTCTTCTGATTTGCTACGTAAAAATTGTGCAGAAGAACCTCTTGATTATACAGTGAGCAAAGATGACTTTCCTTTTCCCCTATATTCCCAGCCCCTGATATACCTCTGTAAAAAAATTGTTGTCCATAGATTTTCATTTTTGATTTGTGTTTTTGGATCATTAGAGAACTAATTAGTAGACACTGTTGATCTGGGCCGAATTTTTCTGGACTACAGTTTTAAAAAATGGTAGATGTGTTGCAGTGATGATGTAATATTTCAGGAACCATGATACCTATATACTTCATTGTGGTGTCAAAACATAGGATTTGGGGGTGAAGTAGTCTTAAAGGGACAGCAAATAACTCCTCAGAGCAACCCTTCCGCCATTTTCCAAAATGGCACCTATAATAGAAGATATATATAGAGAGAAATTAAACAAATAATAATGGCTTTTAATCCTTTTGTGTCTACACCAAACAATGTTTATGATCTGAATATGAAAGAAATGTTTATCACTCCTGCTTTAGACATGTTTTCATAGTTAATTTTATTTATTTGTTTCAACAATTGCTCGTGGTACATTTGCAGAATGTTGAATATTTGAGAAGAGCATATCGACAGAGACATCTTTTTGTAGCACAGGTTTTACAAGTACATGTACATGTAAGTGCTGTGGGTAGAGGCTTTAGAAATTTCGTAGGTTTTAGTACCCCATCAATATCTTCCCAAACAAATTCATACAGATTTTCCTCTACATATGTATGATCCAAAACATTTACACATCTTCTGATCAAGTAGAACACTCTTTTAATGTGTCTATGCACAGAATATAACACCAGTGGAAGGTCACTTAGCGGTACTGATCTCTTGAACTCACTGTACTGAAGATCTTCAAATGTGTGACAGTCAGAACTTGTTTTCCACACATGCACACGGTATTTTTCTACGTCTTTAAAGTCACATTCTTCTTCTGTCTCAGTCAATCCTTTTGGAAACTTCACAGGTTAGCAGTTAAAGCTCCAAGCTTTGTTCCAGTTTTGCTCATAGTATTATCACCTGTAAGAATATGTGCCTTGATAAGAGCACTGGGCATCTCTGCGTCAAGTTTCTTGTACAGAATATGAAGCAGGATTACATGTCTTTTCTCACTTGTTCCATAACATATCTATTACTCTGACAATCCTTGACTAATGAACATTGCAACAAACTTAGGTAGCACAATATCTACATCTATGTCATTTGACAGTACAATTACTCAATTGGAACTATTTCAAACAGCCCACTCAATGTGCGGCACAACCTAAAGGTGAGCTTCGTCCAATTTGCTGTTAAATTCTTGAATATGGCCCGTGCCTTTTGAATATATCTCTGCAGGAAACAACTGCTCATTGCCAATCATTTCACTTGCAATAATTGGAAATTCAATGTTCACTGAAGCATCAGCAAAGTTTTGATGAGTTATCATCTCCAAGTTCATCTTGTTCAATGTTGATGACCAGAATTTATCAAGTTGCACAGGTATAGGTATGGAATTTGTGATGCAGGTAAGGTCAGTTGTTCCACTTGTAGATAGTCATCTGATTTTCTGAAATTCTTTGACAGATAGTTCAAGATAGCTGTCAAAGACAATGTGCAGCTCTTGCAATTTGCACACTGACTTTGATATCTGTAGAACCGTCTGAATAACCTCTCTGATGTTTTGTATGCATGAAATCTTGACCATTCGCAATTGTGACATATAGTCTACAACAACAGCAGTTTTCAGTGAGGACACATTTTCAAATTGAAATTTTTCAAGTGAAAGGTTTTTTCATGCTCTTTTCACAAGTTTGTGCTTCACTGATTTGGTTACAGCATCCCCATCAAAAAACGTGTTTGTTGGAAGAAGATCATGCAACATAATGTCCTTGATAAATCCACCCCTTTCTTTTGCTACATCCATCTCTTTATGTGCTTGTGAAAGTTGTTTTTTTGTAACCTGTTTTGTAGTGGCTGGTTTGACAAACCCTTTACAATGGCAATTAAAGTGTGGAAGTTTAGCTTTAATGATTATGTCAAACAGCTTTTTCTCTTTCAATACAAATCTCTCCTGCTTCAGTTCTGTGTATAGTTTCAATCTATATTCCAGGGCATCTAGTAGACATGTCTTTATATATTTATCCACATATTGTTTGGTCATGGAGTTGTGTAGTCCCACAGGCTCAGTCATTTCAAAGGGGTTTCCTTGCTGCTGCGTGAAATGAAAAAGGCTGTCAACATGTTTATTAAAACGTTCCCTTCTCCTTCCCACAAGTTTGTGGTGAGGAACAGTTTCACAATGGTCCATCTATTTTGAAATTGTCATCTCTCTGAAAACATTGCAAAAGACTTCATTGTAAACTAGCTGCCATTGAGCAACATATTCACTTTTACGTGTCTGACCAACAATTCCCTTGGAACCTTTCTGTGATCTCTTGATCATCTGTTCCAGTGTCATATCTAGAGCCACAGCATTGAACCTTCCCTCTCTGTCTTTCACCACCAAATGTCTTTGGATGAATTTTCTGTAGAGGTAGGGTTTTTCCACATCTAGCTTCTTCACTCTTCCCAAATACCAGGACCCATATCTCAGGTGGTTTATGCAATCAAATTCACGAAACACAGTAATCAGTGGCTCAACAGTCTTAACATGCAACTACAAATCACCTTCCCGCTCAGCATGTACCATGTTTTTCACTACAGCTATCACGTGTAAAACATTTCCGTAGTACTTGCAAAGTTCTGATTTTTCTTCACATTCTTTGACAAACTCTACGAACTTGGTTTTCTGATTTTGAACTTTGTATTGAACATAGCCTGGGTTTGCATTATGTCTTTTGTATGAAGTGTACCTTGTGCCTTGTTCACTTCTGAGATAAAATATGCAAAACCCAATTTGTGATTCTTGTTCCAGAAAGCATTCCAACTAATATTTCTATAGCCTCAGATATGATGAGCATACCTTGTAACGAACGAAAGAACATAATGAGTTCCGCTCTTTACTGACTGGACAGTTTTGCTTAAAAAAATGTCAGAGTCAATAAGTACATCATCTATGCCATATCTACTGAAATAGTTTCCTACAGGGACCACAACACATCTTTTGTTATGTGCAAAAACATCCATTATTGGATAATGATCATCACATTCTACTAGATTGCTCATAAAAGTGCCATCTACAATATGGAAAACAGCTTCATTGCAGATTATTGGCATGATAGGCTGCACTTCAAAATGAGCATGCACATTTTGGAATTTTTTAGAGCTGTGTATACTGTTGCGTAGTTTGTGACTGGAGATTGTATTGCTGGTAAGATGCCCAACCTTCTTCAGTGGGACAGTATTCTGGGAGATTAGAGAATGAATTTCAGCCCAAGGAGGAACTGGCTTTTGTTCATTCTTCAGTTCGCACCAAATAAGCAATATATGAAATTCAGTTAAATGAGCTTTGTGGACCGCAGCATCAGGTAAAAAAAGATCCATGTCCTCAGCCACTTTAAAACTTTCTGGGAGGGTGGCTTGTAGTGATTTTGCACATGTTGGCAATGCAGTTGGGTTATAAGTTTGTAGCTTAGTTTGTTTGTGCCTACAGCTGACACGGTTTGATTTCCAGATGATACTGCATTGGTACAGTCTTGAAAACGCACCATGGAAGTACCATGTGTGCTGGATTTTCCAGACAAAGAAGAGCTGTCTTCAAAATCTAAATTATCTGTCAAATTCACAAGATTTTACAGCATGAGCTGCTAACAAGTTCCTGCTCGCTACTATGGCATTATAACTTGTTGATACACCAATCCTATTCACTTGAAGTGATTAGCTCTCTACTTTTGCACTTGACATAGATTGAGTGGGCATTCATCATGTGAAGAGGAGTTTTCTTTTTGCTGTGATGTAATTCATAAAACATGATTTGGAAAATTCAGTACATTTGCCCAGCATATCGGTTCATGGAATTGTCTTCCACTTCTTCGCTTATATCTTCAATCCCATCATCAATGTTGTTGGCTTCTGTTTGGAACTCAACAACTTTAGTTTGTAATGGTTTTGCTTTGCTGATTTTAAACAATGATGAAAAAAATGTTAAGATCACATCAGGCATTCTTTTTGACTTCCATGATTTGCTGAGCTCTGGGGCATTTAAAATTTTGTCATTGAGTCCAAAATCTAAATCTTTCAGGATGTTTCTTAAAATGGTTCCTGCTGATTTTACTCCATCCTGTGATCTTATTTTGACAGCAAGAACTTCAGGAGTCAAATCAGCTGAGAACACCACAAGTGGTTCATTTTATGTTAAACTAACAAAAACGAATTCTGTCATTGTACATTCTCGCCAGAAAAATCTTAATTTCATTAGTATGGATCAATACAGTTTTACCAATGTTGACCATTATTTCTCTGATCTCACTGAGTGTTAACCCGTAGTCAGCACTCAAGAGTGGCTTTGAAACTTCATTTGCTTTTTTAGAGAGTGCAAACTTAACTGAATGCTGCTGGTTAGGTTGCTGCTGGGAGCTCATTGTACATTCATAGTTTTGAATGTATGCACACATGCAGTTCGGGTGGGCATACAAATCCAATGCAAATACATTCACCTCACTGTTTAGATCAGCTACTTAGCTGAAAATCTGGAAGTAACTAGCTGCAGATAAAAACATATTTGCCCTTTGAGGCTCACATACTTTGTACTTTGTTCTTTCGTCAATCCCTTTGGCCCTTTGGCCCTTGTTCTGGCTAAACCAAAGATAGCACTTTGAAGATCCTCTGCTTTCTGATCAGTTGTTGGAGGTGGATGAGGGGTAGCCATTGATCTTCTAAGTAAATGGGCATTGGGTTTGACTGTTGTCGCTTTCACAGAAAACTCGGATTCTTGTTGCGATTCACTTGTTTCTGCCTTTTTTTGACAATTTTTTCCTGACTTTTTTCTATTGTATACAACTTGTAGCACTTGTTATTACAATGATAAAATATTCGATCCCAGCAGTTTCAATCTTTTGTGAACTTTTTCTTGACTTATTTCTGCAGCATCTCAAACTCTCTTCTGTCAAGCCGCTGTTGGTGTTAGCTTTTCTTCGGATTAGTTTGGCATGTGACACATTTTTCTTTGTTGAAGGAGTCCTCAGATGTTTTAGTTAGCCATACTCTGTCGGGAGGTACAGATCCTCAGCTACCACTTGCTTCGCTCATGTTTACGAATTTGAACCATTAGAAAAGTTGAAAGAAAAACAATATCAAAATAAGTTACCAATATGATAGCTAAAACGCATCATTATAGAGCCGCCATTTTGGAAAATGGCTGAAGGGTTGTTCTGAGGAGATATTTTCTGTCTCTATAAGACTATTTGATCCCCAAAACCTATGTTTTGACACCAAAATGAAGTACATAGGTCTCATGGTTCCTGACATACTACCTCATCACTGCAACACATCGGCCATTTTGTAAAATGTTGTTCAGAAAAAAATAGGTCCGGATTAGCAATGTCTACCAAAGGTAAATTACTTCTCTAATGATGCAAAAAAGCAAATCAAAAATGAAAATTTTTGGACAACAATTTTTTTTAACGGAGGTATATCAAGGGACCAGGGCTACCAGAAATGTTGTCCAATTTATTTGAAATTCTAACAAGAAGACTTTCCCATTCCACTAGAGATACTATCTGTTTCTTTATTATTTTACTGTTTACCTTGAGACTTGAAATATTTCTGATGTATGACTGCTTCGCCTAACTCCGCATTTGGGCCTTCATGAAATTTCTTCTCTATTGCTTGATTTCTGAGAATTCTGTAATAAAAACCTTTAACTTTACTCAGATCTAGAACTCAATTATTGAGTGGTCCCAGTTACGTATTTGCAACACTGCTGAACTAATGTTGGGTCTGATGTTAGAGAAGGTGCCTTTGGTGCAAGGTCAACCCCAGAGCAGAACCACTGAGGTAAAGTTCGGGTGATCTGAATTTTGGGATGCCCTGAATTTTGAGGTACGAGGTCCTGCTCCCACATACCTCATCTTAAATATTGTGTGAGTAAACCTAATCAGATACACATCCATGACAGGGGTTCAATGCAGCTCTCTCAGCAATAGTTCGTGAAGACATTAATGATGATGCACTCCACTTAATTGTAAAAATGAAAATAAAGAAATATGTTTTTTTTTTAAATATAGTTCTTTACTAATTTTCCATGAAGTGCAACATATAATCATTCCTGATACACATGTAGTACACGCAAAACTGTGCAGGAGGTTTCCTGCATGACACATTGCTGCACAAATGGCTGTCCAGCGATTTAGTGCATCACATAGTTCACAAAAAGAAATATGAATACTTAATTAATATTTTAGTCCTGCCTTTTTTTGCTGGCCTTTTTCATCATATGCTATCAGCAAAGCGGAGTACAGAGGATGGAGGAGGACCTGAGTTATGATGCTCCCTCTGCGTTGCGTGGCTTAACTAGGATAATTAAGGACTTTTTCGGTTTTGTATTTATTGAACCATAAATAATATAAACTGTTTTTTTCAGTGAATGATAGGATTAGCTGTGATTTACTACAGTCACCTGTGTAGAGATCCACTCGGGCTCTCCCATACAATGTATCCACTGATGGACATGTGGGTGGATGATGCAGCTGAGGTAATAAATAAAAGGGTACGCGCCGTGCATTGGCAGTTACCCTGGCGGCACTCTACTGCTCGTGTGTCGTGTCATCCTTACTGCGCGAACCGTCAGCTGCATAGCCCCCCAACGACCGAGGGCCACGCCACAACCTGCCAGCACTGGAAAAAGCAGCACATGACCATACTGACGAGATTCCGAACGCTCATGACTACCATAAAACTGGGTTTTTGAGGTACAGGGCCAGCTTTGGCGCTGGTCGCGCCCCGTGCGAAAGTCTTTTTGAGGTACCTCCGCCCCCATGACCTCCTCCTCAGGTTCCCTCAGTACCTCTTGGCAAAAGTTCCCCTCATCTCTCTATAGCCTATCTCTGGCATACATTTCATGTGTTTTAAAGCTCGGGTAAAGGCTGGCTTTACTGGTCCACTCAGCTGTCCACAGAAAATACAGATCTGTTCTTTGCAGCACTTTATCCTGACATTTTGATGCTGCCTGAAAGCTGGACGCACAAGGAACTCTGCAGCAGGTGCTTTTAAATCGTAAGGTACTGCTAAACAGAGCTTCCCCCTCCCCCCTCGGTCAAGGACCCCTTCTCTGCACCAGTTGAACCGTCCTAAAGGTGGCCCTGTTTAGGTAAGCTTGATTGAGGCAGACTTGGGGCCAAAAAAGATGCTTTCGCTGTCGCCTACATAAGAGTAAGTGCAAAACGTGCTTTTAAGGAGCGGTGGGGCACTAAACACCCATTAAAAAAGAAAATGAAAAGTAACAGGAGAGAGTGACAGACATTGTTAGGGTGACTTACCCTGTGTAAGTGCCTTCAGACAGTCAGATGAACATCTGCAGTGTTAAAAGCAAGGATTCTACAGTTCTTCTATTTACACAGTAGATGGCGGTGCAGGCATTAGAATATAATTCTCCTCTGGCCTAATACGTTGATTCTGCAATAGAGATAGATGTGTTTGTGCACTTGCGCTCGCTAAACGCCTCTTCCGCGAGGGCACACAGGTCCTCGGAGCGCACCACACCTTGGAAAGAGTCCAGTGTCTGTCGCCCGTGAAACGGGCTCATAAAGTCAGAGCGTTGGCAGGCCAGTGGGTTATTAAAAGTATGTCCTTCTCTGAATTTACTGCCACAGTACAATGAATGGGATCCTTTCTGGCCGGGTTTATTCGTTCCTTCCTCGGTGTAAAACAGTTTTAATTGCGTGTCATAATACCCAGAGCCAAGGAGCATTGTGCGCACTTCTAAAGGTTGTTAGATACAGCATACCAGAAAAAGTCCCTAACCTCACTTTTAACTGAAGAAAATATACTTTCTCCTCATCCCCCCTCCCCAACTCTCGAACACCACTTTCAACACCATTCTGGCCTCTAAGGGTGGCACAGCCTCTTATAAACTTTAAAAATAACTCTGTACTGATGCAATTATCCCTCAGTCCACTA
This sequence comes from Pleurodeles waltl, assembly GCF_031143425.1. Classification (NCBI taxonomy): domain Eukaryota; kingdom Metazoa; phylum Chordata; class Amphibia; order Caudata; family Salamandridae; genus Pleurodeles; species Pleurodeles waltl. Next base: position 961,377,023 of record NC_090443.1, read on the forward strand.
CATCCAGTCACCACTGTCAAAGCTCCTAGGCCCAGATATAAGAAAAGTGGCGCTTCATTACATGAAGCACCACTCTTCTTGCGCCCCACTGCGCACACCATGTGTGCGCCATGTTAATTATACGGCGCACCATGGTGCACATTAGGATCAATAGCGTCATAATTTCTGACACTATTATGGTACTTTGCAGGATTATCGCCAAAAATGTTGGTACTAATCCTGCAAAGTACATAGACACCCCTCATAAACAATGGTGTGCCTCAATGGAATGCCTGCTCTGAGCAGGCGTTAAAAATTACACAAAAATGGTGCAGTGGAATATCATAGCTCCCGCTGCGCCATTTTTCTAGGCCTCCTGACGGAGGAACGTCCCACCTTGCGTACATTATGCCTGGCACAGGCATAATGTGGCGCAAGGGTCTACAAAGAGGCACAATGTGTGCATTGCACCACTTTGTAAATTTGGTGCAGCGTTTTTTCCAGCCTAAAACCACATTAGCGTTAAAAAAGGATTCTAACGAGGCACTAAGTGGCGCTAGGCCCTTCTTAAATCAGGAACATAACAATCATGAAGGGTGAGGCCAGTGTTTAATCTGTGAAAAACAAGTGCCAGTGCTCTTGTGAGGAAGCCCCTGTATCTTGTACCACCCACTGCCTCTGCTGCAAACGGCAGACCAACACAACCACAAAGCATCACACTCTTGCAAGTGTGACAATTCAGGCTAGTCCAATCCCCAAAAGCTATAAAAGTGGTTTGGGTGGCAGCAGGAGTGTAGGCCATTAACACTGGGGGGGGGTGGGGGGGGGGGGGGGAGGGGGGAGTTTCAGATCCCAACAATCATGCTGGCTTATAATGTTAAAGTACACTATATGACAAGCATGGTGCACAAGAGGGGGTGCACAAGTGGGGATGAAGGGGCAGTGGAAATGGAGAGGAATGCAGATTGCTAGGGGTATTACGTGAGAGAAAACACATTACTTGTGAAGTAGCCAACATTTTTTAAGTCTTTCCATACAGAGAGAGGGAAAGTGTGTTTGGTGTGTTTTTTGTCTGTGTGTAAAAATTCTTGGTGACATCCGACAGACACCTCACCATACCCGGCTGAAAGCACCTCCACCCAACTATTTATCACAAAATACATTTATTGGGGGTGTAAGCACTGGCTCAAATTAAGCACTGGCTGACGCCTAGGGGCTTGTCTGAGGCTTCATGAGACTAAGGGCCACATGTACGAAGGCTTTTGCACGTGCCAAACAGCGAATCGGGCTGTTTGCGATGTGCAAAATGCACTTCCCCATGTACAAACCCAGTTTTGGGTTTCGGTAAACTTTTTACTGATTCGCAAAACGGGATTGCGACTCGCAATTAGGAAGGGGTGTTCCCTTCGTAATTGCGACTCGCAGTCCCATGTATGACTGTTTTGTGACCGCGAATGTGTTCGCAAAACAATCGCAGTTAGCACCAGTGTCACACTGGCGCTAATCCATTCGCAAATGGGAAGGGTCGCCATGGTACCCCTTCCCCTTTGTGAATGTCACAAAAAAAAAATTTCAGAGCAGGCAGAGCAGACAGTGGTCCTATGGACCACTGCCTGCTCTGAAAAAATGAAACAGAAACGTTTCATTTTTTGATTTTGAAATGCATCTCGTTTTCCTTTAAGGAAAACGGGCTGCATTTAAAAAAAAAAACTGCTTTATTTAAAAGCAGTCAAAGACATGGTGGGCCGCTGTCTTCAGGAGGCCACCATCCCTGTGAGGGCCGCCATTCCCAAGGGGGTCGCAAATTGCGACCTACCTCATGAATAATCATGAGGTGGGCATTTGCGACCCCCTTGCAAATCGCTAATAGTGTCATTGACACTATACTACATTTGGTTTTGCGACTCGCAAATTGCGAGTTGCAAAACCGAAATTTGATACATGTAGCCCTAAGTCCTTTGGTATTAAATGAAATCTTCACAAGAGTTCAAGTCAAAAACATTGAAAATTAGGATCATGACGGAAAGCAAAAAGGTGTTAATTAAATCATGGGGACTCAGCAATTCATAATAAGTCAAAATCAAGTAATGCAAGAGAATTAACATAAGTTCCATCTCTTAAAAAAGTAAGCCACACACGTCTAGCTACTTCTAGTGGTGTGACAGGGTTAGACTACCAATGGTACAAGACACCGACCAATGAATGTTCAAATACATTAGATCCATTCCATAAGATACATCTAGTAAACACCTACTTTACAGCATTTTAATGAATGACGTGATCATAGAATCTGTAGATAACAGTGCATTTATGTAACTTAACAAACAGTAACACCCTTAGTGAATGAAAGGCTCTTTTGAGAAAGCCTAGAAAAAGCCCTTGAATATTGCAGCATATTGACACATCCTGGATACGCCTTCTATGGAGCAAGGCACATTAATACAATTATATTTTTCACAATATACATCACATGAATGAGGCTTCTATTTTGCTGATTTTCAGGAAATGGAAAGGCGCATGGAGAAACACATGCACATGAAGAATGCACGTTCACAGAAAATAAAAGCTCACTTTATTCTGCAAATGTGAAGTGATGTTACCAAGCAGTTTGAGGCATGGTCGGTCAGGCTAACTGAAACACAGCTAAATTAAGCATTAATTTCTAACTATAAAAAATGTTATCACATCACTAAACACTGCACACTTGCTGTAGCCTCAGATTCTGACTTCATCTTACCTCACTTACGTGAAGCATCTTGCCTGTTAGTCCCATCATCATCACCCTAGCAGTCCTGTCTGCCCTGTAGCAACTAAGATCCTACATCCAGTGCTTAATTTGTGCTGGAGGGTGCAGGTTTTGGGTACCAACACTAGTTTATGGAGACCGGGACTTATTTTTCATTGTGAAACTTTGAGGCAAAGAAAAATTGAAACAGAGGGAAATTATAGATGGGCAACTGCTAATAAGGGCGATGTTTTTCACCTATAGGCAGGGGCGGCTCCTCCGCTATGGCGGAGAGGCGTTGCCCCCCACCCCTCAGCAGCAGCAGCTGCAAACCTTTAAAAATAAAACGATAATAAACCATGCTTATTATCGTTTTATTTTTAAAGGGGCGGGCCATTGGGGATTTACAGGCAGGGAGGGGGAGTGCTCAGCACTCCCCTTCATTGCGCATGTATGTTTGGCTGGCCGTCTCAGGCCGGCCAAACACACATGCACACAGAGCTCTCTCCAGCCAGGCACCGTGTTTCCAGGTTGGAGAAAGAGCACGCAGGGACTCCCAGTTCGCCTTGAAGCACCCAGCAAGGGCGCTCCAGCCAATCGTAACGCAGCTCTGAGCAGGGTCAGGATTGGCCACAGATCAGGCTGGGACCTTGTGCCTCCAGTGCAGTGGAGAGCGGCGGTGCAGCGGTCAAGTAGTCAAGGTAAGTTTTTTATATATATATATATATTTTTTACTTTAGTTTTGTTCCCCCAGCCCCAACACTTTGTCCCATCGCCAGCCGTGAGCGCCTATAGGTTATGAACGACATCATGGACAGCTAGCTCTTGCTGTTAACTTGATGTCATTCAGAACCCCAAAGCAAAAAAAATACCTGTTATTTACAGGTATCATTCCATAATTCCATATGTTTTGCCAAATGATCATAAGGTGTATACCATGCTTAATTTGTGAATATGTTTGCAAGTTACGCTTGGGATAGACGTGCATTTGTGGACCTGGAAAGTCATTAAACTTTGACTGAGAGCAAGAGACAGAAAGGTATAGAAGTGAGGAAGAAAACAAAAGGAAATTAATAATAGCTTGCAAAAGTGAGATAAAGAGGCAGGAAGTGAGAGGTGATGTAGGAACAGGCAAGAGGTGGGATCAGGACTAAGACGTCTTAGGGCCCCATTTACAATGAAATGACGCAGCATGGTGCTGCAAGCCAGCTTGTTGCGCCGAGCTGCCTCATTTTGAAAGTCCAGGGATGCATCGTATTTACAGAAATACGACGCGTCCCTGTGCGCTGGCACACAAATTGTTGCCTAGCACCAACGCAGGCACCCTTGCACCATAGTGCAAAGGTGCCTGCGTTGCCGGGACGCTTGTTTATGTGCAGGAAGAGGGACCTTCCTGCACATAAGCAATTGTTAATGGCGTTGTCCTCTTTCTATGTGTGCCGCAAAAGACAGCACACATATAGAAACAGGAAAACGGGGAGAAATAATGTTATTTCTTCCCACTGCACCAATTTAACGCCATCCCTGAGGTGGCGTAGGAATCTGACGCATTCTCAACCTTATAAGTCTGCCAGTGCATCAGATTCCGTCAGATTTCATCGGTGTTGTGTTAATGCCCCTTTCATGCAGAGTTATGCGTAAAAGGGGGGCGGCCATATTTACAAGGCCATGAAAAGCCACACAAGATGGCTTTGCACGGCCTTGTGAATATGGGCTGGCACACTGCGCCACCCAAACGTCAAAAATACATGACGCTCTGGTGGCGCAGTGTGCAGGTAGGGAGGGCCATGTAAATGAGGCCCTTAGTTTTTAACAACCCCAGGGTTTGGTAGTGTCGCTGGCAGCCTACTCAGAAAAAAATTGGGCCGCTGCACTCATGTTTTTTTATACAAATTAAGCATTGCCAGTTTTTGTTCTATATATCTAACTACCTTTAAAACTCTGCATATTTCATCGTGTAAATTCACAACTAACTTCATTACGTTAGCCTCTCTGCTGGTCTACTCTCTGTTATTGTGCGCAGTGCTCTCGTAGCCGGCACGTGGCAGCATGTGTTTTTCGGCCCGATTAACCTAAAATGTGTAAAAATACTTTAGGAATATTTTTCTCTATGATTAACATACTTTATGCTTTTTCGGATTCCATAGCACATTCACATGGTATGCCTGAAGAGCTTCGCCAGTCACAGGTTGCCAGGAAAATTGATTTTTTTTTCTTATTGCTGCTTGAACAATAAACAGTTGCATGCAGGGCACAAAGGCGCGCTGTCACATGGCAGCAACTTTCTTTTTCTGCTTGGAGAAGTTGTTTTTCCCGTGAAAAAGCTCACTTTTCCTACACCTCAACAAAGTTTGGGCACATTCAGTGCTTGAAATGGAAAAATAAAAGTGCAGGTACTCTGAATCAGGGTACCTACTTGTTTCTGAGAAGTGCCGGTACTCTCCAATTAAAAGTATTGTGTTTTTCTTGAGAAGTGAAGGTGCTCTCCCTCTCAAAATAAAAAAGTGCCGGTACTCTGTACCGGACAGCACCGGCCCATTTAAGGCACTGCATATTCAAAGATGACTTTCCCTCTGGAAAGGGATTTACTGCAGCCCTCAGTAACGCATCTATGTCCTTGTCCATGGAGGTGGGACGAAGTTTGTGCATATTCACACACATGTGCTTGCAGATGTTTACAAACCTCTGGATCTACAATGCTTTGAGACACCCATTCCTCGCCGGTTGAATGGGATTTACTCCCTCATTCTATACTATTATGCCCTTGTGGAATAATTCTATGCAAGAATAAATTAATATACAAATGCAAGAGATCTTTGCACTTGTAAATCATCCCAATTTACATCAGTACCGGAGACATATGAGAACAATGGCCTTGTGTCTCGCATCCCAAGCACTCAATCAATTTGGGTTCAGGACCCGACTGGGCAGGACTCTCCATTGTTAACCCGGCGCTTACTATCTGTATGCCAAGTTTACACATAATAAAGGTGCTTTTAAAACTACAAACTTTACCACACCAAGGGCCAGACGTATCAAAAAACCCTTTTGCGATTCGGTAATAGCGATTTTTCAGAAATCGCTATTTCTGAGTCGCAAAATGGTATGCATTATATTTGCGATTAGGTAATAGCGATTTCTTTAAAATCGCAAATGCTATTACCAAATCGCAAATTGCGATACCGGCCCCATTCACACCTATGGGCCTGTCGGCCCATATTTGCGAATTTTTTGCATTTCCCAAATTGCGAATTCCTAATGGAATTTGCAATTTTGGGAAATGCAATCCCCAGGGTTCTGGGGTCCTAAGGCCCCTTCTGCTGCACCACAAGAATTTTTTAAAAGACATGTAAGGCGCACACATGCCAAAGGGGCATGTGTGCATTACATGTCAATTTTAAAAATGCATTTTAAAAATTTGCACATGGTTACCACCAAGTTCAACTTGGTGGTAATAGCAATTCCTTAATGCCCAATTCGCATTAAGGAATTGCTTGTTACATGTGGTTTAGAAATCGCAAATAAGGATTCCTTATTTGCGCTTTCTTATTTACAGAGAATCGCAATTTGTGATTCTCTAAATGGGGTCGCAATTTTAAGGAATCACTATTTTAGCGATTCCTTAAAATTGTGTTGCGAATGCCTTTCATAAATACTGAAAGGCATTTTTGCATTCGCAAACGGCCATTCGCACCGTTTGCGAATGCAAAAATGGTTGATACATCTGGCCCCAAGAGAGCTCAACTCATTTCTCTTCCCAACTCGTTTTCATTGACAAAGCATTGTCCAAGGCCCTCCATATAGTCCGATTCTAACTTTGAAGCGCATTATTTCTCAGACAATTTTTGATGGGAGCATGGAATATTACTACAGAAATTCAGATAGACATTACTGTAAGAGTACTTACAAGGTGCTCAACACAAAGCAGCAATAATCAGATGGGAGGCATATCACAAACAAAGGATGCAATTTAAGTATTTCCCAAGTGAATATTCATACCTGCATCTTCAAAGTGGAGCAACCATTCATTCATAAACCCACTAAAACTTGCAGACCTATCTGATCAGGGTAGACGAGGCACAAAAGAAGGGATCATAAGTTATTCTTGCGAAACAAATGAAAGGATGTTTTCCGTCCTTAAATTGCTCAATCTGGAGGTTCCAATATAATCCGACACGGTTTATCATCCTTATCTCGCAGATGTGTTCTCCAAATAATGTATCATTTGCTTACATCAGCCAGCATGGAGACAAGCAAAAGACGTGAACCTGCAAGGAGACATTTGGAATAGGCATTCTTAACAGTTTGATTCCAAGGGGAATGAATGAACAAATTGATTATACTATTGTCTTTTTTTTATTTAAGCGAGAGATTTATTTAACTCTACCATAAAAATAGCAAAGCTCATCCCTTTTAACAAGGGGTGGACAAAGAATACCACTCCCTGGCGGAGTTTCCCTGTTCCGCGCAGAGTTCCGAAAAACTCCATGAAGTGATGCGGAGTGGAGTTTTTTCTCTCGCTCGCACTCACCAGCGTTAAGTTGGCGAGCAAGAGAAATTAGCGCCCTCTGTTGCTCCGCATGATGCCGTTCGCGCTGATTTTACAGCGCAAACGAAACTCTTGTTGCTGAAAATCAGCATGAACAGCACAACTTACCCAAATTCCGCTGCTCCCGGAACTCTGCATAGCGCGGCAGAGTTTTTTTGGCACTTTGCGGAGTTCCGCATAACAGAACTCCGTAATCTTCACCCAGGCCTACTTCTAACACAGGAAAACTTTGATGACCTGACACCTCAAGATGGATGCCATGAAAGTTAACATTATTTCAGTCTTGAATGTAGATTTAACTTCTGGCAGATACCATTAGGGTGATATGGCATGCAAAATCTTTAAATAGCAGATGTCCATGTTCTGAAAGAAACAAAAGAAGTCTGAAATTTGTGCAAGAAAGGATGGAAGGAATGCTTGCAATTTGTTTAACCACTGGCAATCACTCGGAGTAGCATCCCAATCCATCATTCTTTTGCTCACCATACCACCTCAGTTTGGACCCAGCCTTGACCCTGCTCTTCACGGTAACAGTGCACCCAAACTGCCAGGCCAGGTCCTTACTGAGTTGGAACACAAGTAACCTACAAAGGGTTTTGCCCTGATAGTAGAAGTAACTGTGGTTCCTTGGTACAGTGACCGTAGGACCCTTGTCTGAGCATACCCTTGCCACATAGGGTGGCACATCAAACACACAAAAGGTGATGGGAGGAATGCTTGCAATTTGTCTAACCACTGGCAATTGCTCGGAGTAACATTGCAACCCATCGTTCCTTGACTCACCATGCCACCTCAACTTGGACCCAGCCATATGTCTATCAGCCTTGACCCTGCTTCTCAGTCCAGCCCAAACTGAAAGACCAGGTTCTCAACGAACCAGAACACATGCAACATAGGACTGGTGTCACCCTGACAACAGAAATGTTTCTAGTTTGCCAAATGAGGAGCGCTCAAATGCTTATTCATTTTAGATATATTATTCAACCACCAATCAATGAGGATTTATAAAGTGCAGCTAATCACCCAATACGTTATCCAGGCACTTGCAGGTCCCGGAGGCTTCTCCGAACAGCCTGGTCTTGAGGGCCATTCGGAATTCCAGAAGTGAGATGATGGTGGGGAGGCTGTTCCAGATCTTTGCTGCGATGTGGGGAAAGTAGCATCCTCCTTTTCTGCTTCAGTAGATGTTGGGATTATGTTCAAGAGAAAGGGAGCCAGGGTTGTAAGCTTCTCTATGGTTGGTGGAAGTTCAGGCAGTGGTTAATGTAAGTGGGTCCTTGGTTGTGTAGAGCTTTGTGTGCGTGAGTCAGCAGTTTGGATTGGCATCTCTTCTCTACAGGGAGTAGTGGAGTTGACTGAGGTGGGGTGTGATGTGGGTTGGTCAGGGAAGGCCAAGGATGAGTCTGTTTTCGGCGTTCTGTATGGTCCGAAGTCTCTGTAGGAGGTGTATGGCAATTCCACGTAGAGGGCGTTTCTGTAGTCCAGTCAGCTGGTAGTGAAGGACTGTGTCATGGTGCACCTCGTGTGTAAAGGTGCCACTTGAAGAGCTTATCTAGCATGTGCAAAGTGAGGAAGCAGGTGGAGGAGATGGCATTGATCTGTGATTTCATGGTGAGCTTGTTATCAATGATGATTCCAAGGTTCCTGGTGTGATTGGAGGGAATGGGTGCGGGTCCTAGGTTTGATAGTCACCAGGAGTCATTCCATGTGTTGCTGCTGTTGCCAAAGATCAGTACTTCTGTCTTGCCTGTGTTCAGCTGCAGGCAGTTACTCTTCGTCCAGCTGGCGATGCTTGTCATGTATCTGTGGAAGTTGGTTCTGGTGGTGAATGGGTTGTTGTTGAGTGAGAGCATGAGCTGTGTGTGGTCTGCATAGGAAATTATATTGAGACCGTGGTATCTGACGATGTTGGCCAGCTACGTCCTATATGCGCTGAAGAGTGTGGGGCTGAGGGATGAGACCTGGGGGAGACCGCAGGTGATCTTCTTGGGTTTGGAGGTGAACGGTGGATCCTCTGGGTTATTCCGGTAAGGAAGAAGGTGATCTATGTGAGTGGGGGCCCTTTGGATGCCGATGTGGTGGAGTCTTTCGATCAGCGTGTGGTGGGATATGGTAGGATTGAAGGTTGCTGAGAGGTCAAGGAGGAACAGAGCTGCTGTTTCTCCTCTGTTGATGAGGGTTTGGATGTCATTGGGGGTGTGATCTGGGCGATTTTGGTGCTGTGATTGCTGCAGAAGCCAGATTGGGAAGCATTGAGTAACTGGTTCTCCTCAAGGTGTGTCATCAGTTGCTTGTTGATGATCTTTTCCAGTACCTTCACTGGGAATGGGAGCAGGGAGATTGCCCGCTAGTTTTTGAGTTTGCTGGGGTCAGCGGAGGGTTTTTTGAGTAGCGGTCTGACTTTGGCATGTTTCCAGGCATCAGGAAATGTTGCGGTGCTGAAGGAGGTATTGAGCAGGGTGCTGAACTCCTGACCGATCCTCTGGTTTCTAAGGATGCAGATGTGGTGAAGGCATGGATCAGTGGGAGCTCCAAAGAGGACTGATTTCATGGTGAAGGTGGTGTCCTTGATGGCGAGGAGGTTCTAGGTGGTCACTCTGTGGTTTGCGCCAGTTGCTGTGTTGGCCTATCTGCTGAAGAAGTCCGTAGATGTGGGCTCGAGGTTCGAAGTTTCTGTACATGGCTGCAATCGTATTGTGGAAGAAGTCGGTGACGTTGTTGCACAGCTCCTGTGAGGGTGTGATGTTGTTTTTGCTGGCAGCGGGGCTGGAAAATTCCTTAACAATGTCAAGCATGTCCTTGGTGTTGGCGCTGGTTGTGATGCATGCAGCTAGGGTTGTCTTTTTTGTTGCCCTTTGCAGGCAGTGGTAGATGTTGAGGTAGGTCTTAAAGGCTGCCCTGTCAGAGGTGTCTTTGCTGGCGTGCCATCTCCTCTCCAGCTGTTTGCTGTCTTGTTTCGCTGTTCTGAGATCTTGGGTGTACCAACTTCACTGGATGTTGCTCTTGATGGGGAGTGTCGGCCCCATTGCTGATCAGGCATTGAAGTGCTTCCCTCCTCGTTCAAGGTTGGTGGCTGTAGTGGGCTTGGAGGTGTTGAGGGCGTCCGTCCAGCTGGCCAATGTGATACTGTTCCACCTCCAGTGGGGGGCACTAGTCATCTGGGGGGCTTGAGATGCTGTAGTGGACAATGGAGTGATCGGCCCATGTGAGGTCTGTGACATTGCTGTGTTTAAGGTGGTTGCTGGAGGTGAAAATGCAGTCCAGCGTTTGTCCTGTGGTGTGTGTAGGGTCTTGGACAATCTGGGTTAATCTGAGGCTGCTCATACTGTCAAAGAGGTGTGTGGTGTTGTTGTCATTGGGATCGTCGTTATGGAATTTTAGGTTGCGGAGAAAAATGTAGTCCTTGGAGTCTAAGTCTAGGGGAGCAATGAAGTATGCAATGGAGTTGCAGAAGCTTGATCATGGGCCTGGGGGTCAGTATGCAAGGGTGCCTCCAAAGGATGTCTTGTCGTCTGTGTTGAGCTTGAAGTTGAGGTGTTCCATGGATGTGGTGGTTTTGTCGGTGGTGGTGGTGGTGCACTCCATGGTCTCTTTTTGGAAGGTTGCTGTTCATCCTCCCGGCTTGTTGGTGTGGTCCTGGTGAGTGAAATTATATCAATCAGGGATCGCTGTGGTATTGTCTGGGGCGAATGTGGGGTTGAGCCCAGTCTCAGTGAGGAAGGCAATGTTGGGCCTGAAGGTGGTGATGAGGTTCCATAATTCAGTGGAATGCTTGCATGGTGAGCATGTGTTGAGATGGGCGCATGCAAGTTGGTGTTTTTGTGCAGGTGGTATCTGTGGTGTGTTCAGGGTGGGGCCGGTCGGTGGGCTGGTGTGAGTGCTGTGACAGGTGAAGTGACAGTGGGTGCAGGTGAAAGGTCCTACAGTGCAGTGTGGGTTGGCACAGTGGCAGTATTTGTTGCAGCATCCAGGGTCGAGGGTGTGGAGCTTGGTGATGATGTATCTTCAGGGGGTGGGAGGGCCAGAGGTCATCATGCTAGGCACGGTCCAGTCACAGACGGGCACAGACAGGCTTGCCTTTGGTGCGCCAGAAGCACTCCTGCCGCACATGTCCGTTGTGTGGTCACACTGGAGCCTGCATTAAGTAGGTCCTGGGGTGGGTGGTGCTTCTGTTGGTGGGAAGACCGGTGAGTGGGAAAACCTGAGTGGGAAAACCCCATTGGGAAAACCCAGACAGTGGTAGTGTCTCTGGATCAGTCTGGAACTAGTTGAAACTGGAAGACAAAGGCAAGCAGAAGGCTAGGTGTCCAGGTGCCTACTGATGCAGTCGTGCTGAGGCCTGTGTTAAGAAGGTCCTTCGGTGGGCAGGGCTTCTCTTGTAGGAAGAACGGTGAACAGAGAAACCTGGGCCTGAAAACCCCGGTTCGAAAACTATGCCCTGGATCAGCCTGGAACAAGCAGGATCTGGAGGCCACAGGCAAGTCACAGGCTCGGTGTCCAGGTATAAACTAGCCCATCCAAGGTACACACATACCTCATTGATAGCTTCTCGCCAGTCTTCAGGTATCTTTCACATCAACCGCAAATTTATAGATCCTTAAATAATGCTTCTCTCTAGGGGAGGCTGTACTCTTTTTATAAGTCGGAAAATAGCATAAATTAATTTCCCTGCATCAATTGCCCCAGTTGAACAAAGAACATCTCTACCCATAAGTGTCTACTATTCATCAGCATTTGGCCCAGATGTTCTGGATTGTCTTGTAGCAGTGAATACACTTGCCGTAATGGAAGCCGCAGTGCACACTAGATTTGATATAAGGAAACAATAATCTTCAACCTTATTATTTTCAAATTTGGGGCTCTGATTGTTAAATAAGAAACCACATTGTTGTTAATCTCTCACCAACAAAGTCATCCAAGAAGTATTAAAAGCAACTTTCAGCCAGGATTCCATCAGCCACAGCAGGCACATAGCAGTTGCTGCAGAATACTATCCCAGTATACTGGAGTGACCACCCTCCTCCTTCCTCTAGCCAGTGGGATTTCCCAGCCCAGACACATTTCACAATAGTATTTGGGAGAGCAAAACAATTCTTTGACAGATGACTCAGAATGGCTTGAAATACAAAAAAGGAAGTACTGATATTTTAACTGGGTTTATCCTGCCCACAATTGTTAGCGGCAAGCTTCTTCAAACCTCCAAGAGCGTACTGATTTCAGACAGGCAGGTTTATAACTATATCCATGTAACTCTGCCTGTTCAGACATTAATGTATTCCCAGGTATTTAATGGGCCCTTAAACAGTCCCCTTTGCTAAGAGTGATTGGCATGATCCTTTTGTCTGCTGAAATCAGGATTCCTTCAGTATTTGAGTTTGGTTGATCCTGTAACCAGGCACTGAGCATACACTAGGATCGCAGTCATCCTGCCAAAGTGGGGGCCAGGTGTAATACCACACGATTGCATAAAGGTGCAATATAGTCACATCACATAGGCATATGGGCCAAATGAGACCAACCCATCTATGCACCATGATTGCCAATAGTTCAATATAGAGGCTCACAGTGAAAGAGGGTATTCCTGCCCAACGTGTCTCTAGATTTCTGTCAGTCCTTAATGTACACCATTCCCAAAAATGTCTGCAGAACTGGTGAACTGGGATGCAAAGAACACATTTTCCAAGACTAGTGTATAAAAGTTCAGTTGATCAAAACCCTGATGCTGCCTAAAAAATTAGAAGATAAGGGAATTTCATTTGTTGCAGCCACCACCAATACCTCAATCAAATAATGTGTTAACGAAGCAAGCTTCCTACAATAAAACATACTTGATATACAAATTGCAGGAGACTTAGGGACTAATTATGAGTCTGGCAGTCAGACGAGCTGACTGCCAAATATGCAGGGAGGAGGACACCGTCATGACAGTGGCATCCCCCCAAGAATATTAGAAAAATGTTTCTGCTGGGCTGGCTGACCATCGGGAACATTGTATTATGCTGTTCCCGCCTGGTAGCACACCAGCACCATCGGAATGCGCATTGTCTTCAAATCAGACAGTGTGCATTCCGATGGTGCTGGGCAGGGAGGGTTCTGCACTGCCCATGCCATGGGTCCCGTGTGACCCCCGGCACTGGCTTTCCGCCAGCCTTTCCATGGCGAGGTGACTGCCATGGAAAGGCTGGCGGAAAGCTGAGTTATAATCAGCGCTACAGCGCTGAGGTCAGCGGTCAGCGGTGCTGTGGCTGAGTACAACTCAGACCGCCGTCAATCCACAGGGAACCATGTCACTGGTGGTGAACATGGTCCGCCCGCCAGGGTTGTAATGTGGCGGTCAGAGCACCTGGAACATCCCCCCCTTGCATACATTATACCTGGCACATGTATAATGTGGTGCCACTTTGTAAATAAGGTGCGGGGAAATTGCCTTCTTAACGCTACATTTGCATAAAACAATATGACTCTAGTGTAGCACAACAGCCTTGTAAATCTGGTCCTAAGGGCCTGATTTATCAAAGTTTTGCATCACCCTTGCACCACACAAGGCTCTAAAGGGTGACGCAAAACACAGATTCCGATTCACCATGCAGTGCAGAGTGTGGCTCTGCCTGCCTTTGTAAATCTGGTGCAACACAAGGCAGCACAAGTCACAGCCTTGCATTACAGTGCCTGGTAGGGGTGTTACATAGGCAGAGTGTGGATGTTCCCACGCACCCACCCATGCATTCTGATGCATTCCCAGATTTACCAACACTGGTAAACCTGGGAATGTGTCAAATGTTTCGCCTTCCCAGGAGAGGCACAAGCAGACTTAGAAAGAGGAAGATGTGTCTAAGGATTGTTTCCTGCACAAAAACAATCCTTCCTGTAATGGAGGCACCCTGGCACTATAGCACAAGGGTGTCTGCTTTGGTGCTAGTCAGCAGATTGTGTTCCAGAACAGACAGAGGACAGGAACACATAATATCTTGATAGATATGGTGCATTGTTGCCTTCCTTTCACGCAGTCTAGCAAGTTGTCTTGCTTGGTTGCGGTGCATGAATCTGGCCCTGAATCCCTGTTCATTTTCATCTCATGCTTTGGACTTAGAATATTTTTTGCTTATAACCGTGACTTCATGTCTGGTCCTTGCATTGCATTTTATTGAGCCTTATGCTAGTTCCCTATATTGATTTACTATGCTTTTTGATCAACTATTATTTTTGCCTTATATATTGCACCTTGAATTATTTCAATAAACCTTCATGGTTTACAATTTTCTACTGACTTTAGAGGACATATTTCCTTGAAGTGATAACTATTTCATTTGTGTTTGGGTGTCTTTTGGGACATATTACCACATATGTTCCCGAGTTTCAACACCATCCCTGATCCAGCGTAGGCACTTTATCTTGAGTATCTAAAAACTAGTATGCCTGGTTGCAGTGACTTGGACTCACTCTGCACCTCTCACACGTTATGCAATTCTATACTTTCTGCTTCCATTAGTGCAGTCACACTTGGGATTGCACAAGGCTAACCAACAATCATCCTGCCATATTTTATCCTAATTGCAAGTCATGCATCCACGTGTATCACTTTTTTTAAAAGAAAGAACTGTGTAAAAGGAATATCCATGTTGAGAAATTATGTAATAACTATTGTTGCGTCAGAGGACCTTATTACACAAGCTGTGTCGTTTCGCTGGCAATTACTCAGCTGGTAAATGCTGATACTGCGGGCTGCCATTTTTACTGGGTGCGGTATTACCACACCATTCTGAGTTCTGTACCTCTGAATGGGGCAAAATACAGATTAGTGCAAAATGTACACCGTTCAGAGATGCAGAGTTTGTACTTCTGTAGTTTTCCATGCAAAATATGTACCGGGATTTACCTGGCAAAATTTCTGTATGGAAACAAGTTTACTTAATGGTAGTTTTCGTGTATCTTGGAATTATGACGTCAGAAAAAACTACCGTGCTTACCTGGTTCAGGATTTCTGCAACAAAGACTTTGGGGCATATTTATACTCCGTTTGCGCCGAATTAGCGTCGTTTTTTTCGACGCAAATTCGGCGCAAAACTAACGCCATATTTATACTTTGGCGTTAGACGCGTCTAGCGCCAAAGTATGAGGAAAGAGTGTCATTTTTTTGCGTGAACGCCTTCCTTGCGTTAATGAGATGCAAGGTAGGCGTTCCCGTCCAAAAAAATGACTGCGACACAAATGCGTCGTATTTATAATCCCGGGCAAAAATCCCGCCCGGGAGTAGGCGGGGCAAAAAACCCAGCATTTGCGCCTCTTTTTAACGCCTGGGTCAGGGCAGGCGTTAAGGGACCTGTGGGCTCAAAATGAGCCCACAGCTGCCCTCCCATGCCCCCAGGGACCCCCCCTGCCACCCTTGCCCACCCCAGGAGGACACCCAAGGATGGAGGGACCCATCCCAGGGACATTCAGGTAAGTTCAGGTAAGTATAATTTTTTATTTTTTTTATATTTTTTTTTGGCATAGGGGGGCCTGATTTGTGCCCCCCTACATGCATCAATGCCCAATGGCCATGCCCAGGGGACATAAGTCCCCTGGGCATGGCCACTGGGCAAGGGGGCATGACTCCTGTCTTTACTAAGACAGGAGTCATGTAAATGGCGTCTGGGCGTCGTTAAAAATGGCGCAAATCGGGTGGAGGGGATTTTTTAGCGTCAACCTGACTTGCACCATTTTTAAGACGCCCTAACGCCATTTTCCCCAACGCCGGCGCTGCCTGGTGTACGTGGTTTTTTTCCACGCACACCAGGCAGCGCCGGTCTGCTAGCGCCGGCTAACGCCATTCAATAAATACGGCGCCCGCATGGCGCTTCAGAATGGCGTTAGCCGGCGCTAAACTTTTTGACGCTAAACTGCGTTAGCGCAGTTTAGCGTCAAAAAGTATAAATACGGGCCTTTGTATTACACTTTTCTGGCAAGTCAACGAATTTAGTCAAAAATAAGTTCTAAATCACTTGGCCCCAGTGAGAGATAATAATTTAGGATTAGTAGTGGATGACACTTTAAACCCCCTCCATGGTGGGTTACCTGAGCCACCTGATGTCAAATCCTGTCCATTTATACAAAGCCACAAGTATTTATAGCTAAGCTTTGGATCCATTGGGCAGGACTCATCAGGCCCATAATTCGAGCTCGAGGACGAGATGTCCCTGGCCCTGCCCAACTTTCTATCTCAGGCTTTAAAGCATCTGACCTCAGTATCATGTAAATGATGCAGCTGGACCCTCAGGAGAGGCTATCTGACTTCTTCACATCCACTGATGCCACCCCGCCCATAAAGATCTGTAAATATAAAAGCATTTCAAAATAATTGCTCACAATTTACTTCCCATAGTCCATCTAGTCCCCATTTTATTAATAAACCCAAGGAGTGGAGTCTTGAGCGTGTAATCCAACATACATCAAGAGGCTGGTTATACCAATTGTAACTGGGTGTACACATTTCATAAGATGTTATTTTAAATAGTGAAATAAATGTATAAATACATATCAACTGTGCTTATGTTTCAGTTAAGGAGATAGGACAACAATCCCAAACTCAGGCCCTCATTATGAACCTGGCAGTTCGGCCCGCGAACCGCCATATAATACACATTGTCACCCATGTGACAGGCAGCCTGGCGGCGGGTTGAAACACCATCTGCCAGGGTAGCTGCGCTACCCTGCGTTTTATGTTTCATTTTCCGCCAGCCTTTTCCTGGCGGGCTATCCTGCCAGGAAAAGCCTGGCAGAGGGGGTGCCCCGGGGCACCTCTGGGGGCCCCTGCACTGTCCATGCAGGCAGTTGATTGTCGGGCAGTGATCTGCGTGACAGGTGCAACTGCACCTGTCGTACAGAGGCATTGGGAGCCGCCATCAATGTCCCGGTCGAGCCTTTCTGTGAGCTGTCGGGCGGAAACAAGGTTTCCGCCCGACGGCTCACAGAAAAGTTCATAATGTGGCCGGCGGGGTTCCCGGGTTGCTGGCGGTCAGTGTTTTGACCGCCAGCATGAACACGGCGGTTGTTTCCGCCGTGTTCATAATGACCGCCTCAGTGTTGTACAAGCATGCATCTGCACACAGTTTGATCGCAGTTCATGTGCATTCTCACACCCAGGGTTCGTTTTAGGGTCAAGCGCAAAGCACTCTGCCCCTATTGTTATCTCTCTCTGGGCCTGTAACCACGCCCATCACTTTGGTTGGTTTGTGGGCTTGCCTTTAAAAATTCACCTGATTTGATTAGTGAAAGGCATGCATACGTCATGCCTTTTCCGGTGTTTAGCCGCCTTGAGCGCACCGGCCAACTACTGAAAACATACGAGTCTCCATGTTTTCCGTATGGTTTCTGGACTACTTTTTCTCTTTGTTTCGTAGGTAACGCGATCTCGCTGGGCAGTAGTCGCGCAGTTTGCAAGACATCGATCATGTTACATAGATAATTGCACTTTTGCCGGTTACATGGATAATTGCACTTTTGCCGATACGTTTCACTGCAAGCGAACTTCAGTTTCCTTTCGTGTGTTTGCTTCGCGGCCCGATTCTGTGAAACTGTTTATCTTTTCATTTTCAGTTTATGTGACAAGAAAAGTCCGGTTAGGAGTTTACAACACTAATAGCTCTAACTCGAGAAAACGCGAGGCCCATTGCATTTTAGATGCTTGTTATATTTACACTGCATTTTATGTGCCATGACCACAATTGAGAGTACTCTCTGGGTTTTAATTTCGTCTCCTTCCTGGATAGCCCTGGGTACCTGCTGCAAACTCAGTGCAGTGAGTAAGCACGCGAAACCAAATTCAGAAATAGGACGGCATGTGTCTGTTTCACAAGAGTCCCATGACACTCACCAATCACCTTTAGTTCATCAATTTCCTTTACCTCAACCTTCCTTTTACTGGGATTGCATAACCTGCTTGTAAATATAGCACAGAAGTATTTTACATCCTGAATGTGATTAATAGTCTGATTAACACTGATAATAACAAAGACCATAAGGTCTAGAGACTTCTCCAGAATGTCCCACCAACCATGCAGCAGTTTTTGTATTCTGTGAGTTGCATGTAGCATTAACATACACAACGTGTTGAGGCTGCCTGAGATCTGTAAGGTAAATAAAGGGTTTTATCTAGCTCACCTACCAGAGTGGATTTGGTGTCATCTTGGATTATGGGGCACTGGACAAGACATACTTCATCAATTTCCTGCTGATTCAAGACCACATAATGACAACAATATTACACTGTATGTTAAAGTTTGTTAAAATATGTTTTGTCTGGGATGCAAAAAAATCCGTAAGATAACAGGTAGACAGAAAGGCTTGGATAACTAAATAGAATAGAGAGAAGTCAAATAGAGAGAAAGTTCACTTTCCCAAGGTGTCCCGTGGAAGGTGGGGGCCCTGGGCATTTGCCCATCATGCCCAAGCATTTAAACATCTCTGAGTGGATTAATTTGACCTCACATAAAGGCAGTGGGGGTCTTTCTTTTTTTTACCTTGGACACTGAGCAATATTTAATATGGTAAATCTGAACCTCCTCCTTAAATGAAGCTTTATGAAATTTCCCATGGATGTGTGACATCTTGTCCTATTAGGCAACCGTTTCTCTGAAACCCCTACTCACATTATGTACCTTGCACTAAGGGGCCACCGCCTCACTCATGCTCACAGTATCCAACAGATGGGTTTTCTGCCTAGAAACGTGTCAGGGTCACAGTTGTCACATGAGTGGCTAAAGATCCTAGTGCTTACCTTTCAGACATTTAAGCCTCGGCCTTTTGCTAATAACTTTGCACTGTGGGGTTCCAAAACATGTTTTCCCGTGCATTATCTCACAGGAACTTTAGACAATGCTATAGGCAAAACGTCTGAACATAATTTCAACAAATTCAGCAGAAAGATAGATCTTTTCCCAGAAAGTGTGCTTTTTGTGATATGTTGAAAATCTGTTCAGCCGTGTGAGAGAAACTGAGCTTCAAAATTCATAGTTATCTAGTGATACGGTACTCCTGAGGGAGCACCAAGGGAAAAAATGACAAAGGAATAATTGTGATTGATTGGTCCCAGTGGCCTGGGGCCTGTCCCACAAGACGGAGCACTGTGATTGGCTGGCTGGAACATGAAGAGAAATGTAATTTTAATTACTTTACATTAATCCAACCACCACTGCACACAGCCTTTGGTTGTGCACAACGGCGGTTGGCCGCAGAGCCTGGCCTGTATCCAGGCACTACAGCCAATCCCTTATAACGACCCAATCACATGCCACGTACAGACTTCGGCCATTTGCGACAGGGATTGTCCACAGGACCTGGCATGCAGCCAGGCCCTGTGACCTACCCTCTATACCCACCTAACCCTTCGCCATACACGGCCTTTGGCATGCATTGCCGGGGCCAGGCCTGCTGCCTACCCCCTGTAACCACTCAACCCCACACCACTCATGAAGAGCTTCTTTGTTTGGTGGAGATGTGATCATATTCCTGTGTATCAAGAACACGTCACCAAAATCGGAGCAGTCCTTTTAGTAAGCTGTCGTTCATCCTGGGAAAATGGCGGGAAGATGTCACCACTAATGTATATGGGCTGGGCCCAAAAGGGCAGGGCTTGTTGGCCATTTTTCACACTTGTAGTTTTTAAAAGGTCTCTGGTCTTCGCAGCAGATGACAAGAAAGAACCCAATTGTCACAGTCACTACATAAGATATTGCCATTGAAAAAGCAAGAATGCGATTACCTCCATCAAGGTTTACAGATACCTTTTAAAGATGGAAATGCTGAGAAAAAAAACTTGCTTTGCCTTGACCATGAGCAAGAAATTAGACTGATTAGTACTTTACAGAAGTGGAGCTTGAACGTGGCCATCTGCTTTGTTTGTATATGTAAGTGCTTCCCGTTGCGGTTTGATTTCTGTGAAAGAAGCATCATGCCAGATAGAATCCTGCCCTATGTATTTATCCAAGAAGAGGCCACCATTTTGTGCAGAATGTCTACCCAACTGGAGTACTTTCTACTGGCTAGTTAGTAAGTGCAACCTCACTGGGAAAATGTACAGTGCATCTCCTTCACTACAGCACTGTAAAGGAAGCAGAGGTAATGTCTCAAGTGAATTTGTGTTTCTGTAACTTTGTCAATATTATTGTTTCACCAGCGTCTTCATCACATAACGTTTGGAAGTGGAACTGCAGAGAAAACACACTTGGTGTTTTCTATTTCTTTACTTATGTCTGGAACCACGGGGGGAGCCTCAAGGGCCCTGTGCTCCGAGCCAGCTCCCGCCTCTTGCTGGCCAGTATTGCTCCCGCACACAGGGAGCTGATAGAGATGCAGCTCCCTCCATGCAGGAGCAATACTTTCATCTCTTTCCCTGCCTGCATATTTGTGGGCAGGGAAAGAGATGAAAACTCCACTTTTGTATAAAGCCCGCAGGAGGTGGTGGTGCCTGTGGCTCAAAAAAGCCCTAGGACAGGGGCCCTGTGCGCGCCTTTCGTTTTTTATTTAAATACCTCATGCTGTCAGGACCTGACCCACCTGAGGGCTCAACTGAAAACAAGCAGGGGAGACTGCACTTCTTTTAAAAAAAATGTTTTGCCATGTGTTGGAAGGTGGCTCATTAGTTGTGTGGCCTGCACAAGTAATGGGTCCGCACTCGACCACCACTGGGAAACAAACACCCTATTGTAGTGCTTAACTCTCCAAGTAGCGTTGCAGAGCGGTCCAAGGCTTACTCAAGGAAGGTGGTGTGGTCTAGTAATCGCCATTCACGAGCGCACAATAATAACACTCAATAAATCATTGTCCTGTCTGTGATTTGTTCAGCTGATAAAGTAAAAGTACAGTTATTACACACACACTACTCAATACTATGCAACAATTTACAAATATGCACAAGTTGATGCAATTACTTTTGGATGACATTGCATAATCATTCTGGTCACCCCCTGAGGGGAACTATAATCCAACAACCCACATGGCAAAACATATACTTGTATCGCCATGCAATATTTGACTGTAACTTGGAGCGAGAGCACATAGATTTTGCAATTAAATACATCTACTTTGATCAGTGGTGGCTGGCAGTCTCATTACTCAAATAAGCATGAACAAGAACATGTAAAGGGATGTGGGACTGATTTGGACTGTTAGGATTACTCTCAGATTACTTTCAGATTACTCAACAAACATGGTGTAAAACCATCCAGCACTCCTAGAAGGTGCCTTGTCATATGACCTTTCACAAGTCATACCATTGGGCTTCATATTGGAACCACACATTCTCAGAATACATTTAGCATAACATGCTACCATTTCAATTATTGCTGTAAAATCACTTGCAATTGCAACCTTTCGCCCCTAGAGAGCGCAGTTCCACGAGTCAAGAACAACAGTTCCAGCTGAGCTGTGGTTACAAATGCATTGGAACCCTTGGGGGGTTATCGCTCTCCAGTCCCATCCCACCTAGGGTGGGGACACAAAACTTTGCGTTGGGGAGGATGCGCTCCTCCTGCAGTTCCCCCTATGCCTGGGCATTCTGTTGGTGGTGACCCCATTTTTCTGGGGCCATCACAATGTAGCAATGGTTTTACGCGTCGCAAACAGTGATTTTCGCTGTTTGTTAAGCGCAAAACCCACATCGTGATGCCCTATTCCTGTTTTGCAAGTCGGTAACCTGGTTACCGACTCGCAAAACGGGACTGCGAGTCGCAAATAGGAAGGGGTGTTACCCTTCCTATTTTCAAGTCACAGCGCGATGAAGGATTGCTTTGTGACCGCGAATGTGGTTGCAACGCAATCGCAGTTACAACCAGTGTCACACTGGTGGTAACCCATTCGCAAAACAGAAGGGCTCCCCAAGGGACCCCTTCCCCTTTGTGAATGGCTTGGAAAACATTTTTTCTGAGCAGGCAGTGGTCCTATGGACCACTGCCTGCTCTGAAAAAATGAAACTGACACGTTTAATTTTTTCATTTTGTAATGCGTCTCGTTTTCCTTTAAGGAAAACAGGCTGCATTACAAAAAAAAAACCTGCTTCATTTAAAAGCAGTCACAGACATGGTGGTATGCTGTCTTCAGCAGTCCACCATCCCTGTGAGTGCTGCGAGTCGCAAGGGGGTCGCAAATTGCAACCCACCTCATTAATATTAATGAGGTGGGCCTTTGCGACCCCCTTGCGAGTCGCAGATGGTGGCAGGGACACCATCCTGCATCCTGAATTGCGACTCGCAATTTGCGAGTCGCAATTCACGATTTTCCTACATCTGGCCCTGGATCTCCACTACAGCATTTACTGCTGGACAGAATTACACCAAATTCTGCAGAAAGGTATCTCTTGGTCCAGAAGCACCCTTTTTGTGATGTGGTGTGAATCAGTTCAGTAGTTTTTGAGATATAAAAAAAAATAAAAATTTGTAAGGATGTGGCTCATCCGAGGATTCGACAGTCCCCCTGCTGAAATCTGTTTGGCTGCCAACACTTCAACCAGGAAGTGTTGGCAACCATCTTGGGAGTCAGCTTCAACGAGTTCCTGAAAAAATGTAAAAAAAAGGAAAGAAAAGGGGGCAGGGTAGAAATACCCTGACCCTTTAGCTCTGGCGAAAGGGACCCAGAAGGAAACTGCCAAGGCAAAAAAGCATATATATTTTTTTAATGTTCCTGAAAATACTGACAGATCTGCAACTCTAGCAAAAATGTTTTCAAATATCAAGCGCGGACTCCTGCACTTGTTTTGAAAAAAGCCCCAGTGTGGACCAGGTCCAGGGGCATTGTTTAAAGAAAAGGAGGAGGTGCATAGGGGACTTCCCTCCTGAGACTCTTGGACCCCCAGGGACCAACACCTATATGGGGCTTTATTTATAAAAAAAAAAGGAGGGGGGCGCATGGGCCCCCCCTCCTGAGGCTCTATAAGCCCTGGGAACCACCTGCTCCTGGGTGCCAAATACATTCAAAAGAATGGGAGAGGGTCTGTGTGGTCCCCCTCCCAGGCCACATACAGCCCCAGAGAGCACCACCTCCCTTGGGGCTCGCCCTGAAAAGTAAAGGGGGCGGGCCACACAGCCTACCTCCTGGAGCCATACATGTTCCTTGGGACCGCCACCCCCTAGAGCTGGCTCCTGCTATGTCTCGGGGTGACGACCCCAAGGATATATCTGTTTGCTTCTGCTTGGTGGGAGCTTTGGCAGCTCCTACTTAGCAACAGCAGACTCCCTGTTTCCAGCTAGCAGGAGCTGTCAAAAGTGCTCCAGTCTGCTGGAATTGGAGGTTTCATCTCTTTCCCGGCCCGCACACATGCAGGCAGGGAAAGAGATAAAACAATTGCTCTTGCACACAGGGAGCTGCATTTCCAGCAGCTTCCTGTGTGCAAAAGCAATGCCGGCTCCTACAGGAGGCGAGGAGCTGGCTGGGACAGTGGGGGGCACACTGGGTGCCAATGGGCATCCAGTAGATGTGGCCAGACCCCAGGGGACCCCAAAATTGGCTCATAGAGGGGTGCTGCGCAGCCCCCTCCCCAATTTGTTTTAGGCCGGGACCCAGGGATGGGCTCCCTGGAGCCAAAATCAGCCGAAGGAGGGGTGCTGCACAGTCTTCCTCCCCTTGAATGTGTTTTCTTGGTGATTCCGTATTGGAAAATGATCTGAAGTCCATCTTGGAGGTGAATGCATTGTTGATCTATTGAAGCGCAATCCGTGTGTGACTGTGACGAGTCGGTTCTTTCTTGCTTTCTCCTGGTAAGAGCAGAGTCCATGGTTCTCCTTTTAAATTGCCACAAGTTTGCAAATGTGCAAATCACCTGGAAGCACCGCCGGCTTGGCCCCGCACCGTCCACCTTAGTAGTATGCACAGATCTTCCCCTTTTTTGCCAGGATGCTGGACAGCTTACCAAAGGCCGGTGCATTTCCAGTCAATTTTTGTGGTGCGTTCTTAAATCTGAGGAATATGAGGACATCTCCACAAAGCAAAGAAACACTTAAGTCATACAGATAACACGGTCTCTGGTTTGGTGGAGATTCGCATCTTTGTAGTCTTGTGGACCTCTCTATAGGAGGATTCATATTATCAAAATATTTCTGAATGAAGACGCACCAGGAACAATCACATTGCCGAAACGCACACAAGGTCACTTGTGACATGTACTTGTGCTCTATTACGCAGCTGTAGTGTAGAAATCGTACTGGACATTTACCCAAGGAGGCTGAAGGAACTCCACTTGGGTAGGTACTTTGTGCAAAACTGTGGACTTGTAGAGTTTAAAAGGGCAGATGAGGTTTGTTTGTGGTCGAGTCACTCACACAGTTACTGACACACCCACACAGACACTCACACCCACTCACAGATGCACTCACTCATGCACCCATTCACAGACCCACTCAGAGACTTGTGTACTCACTCACAGACCTACTCCAATACTCATGCACCCACTGAAAGACACACTTAGACATGCATGCATCTGCTCACAAACCCACTCAGACATTCACGCACCCACTCACAGACCCTCTCATACATTCATGTACCCACTCATGACCCACTCAGGTTCACTCATACCCTCACACTCACTCAGAGACTTATGCACTCACTCATAGACTCACTCAAACCTCATGCACTCACTCGCAGAAGCACTCAGACAGTCATGCATCCCTCACAGGCTTACGCAAAGAGTCATGCACCCACTCACAGACCCACTGAGGGACTCATGCATACACTCACTGACCCACTCAGAGATGTATGCATGTAAGGTTGGGTGATTTATAGGGGGTTGGCCACTGGCCAGGTCCTGCGGCCAATCCCTGCTGTGCATGGCTGAAGGCCATGGGTGGCGAGGGATTAGGTGGTTGTAGGGTGGGGGTTGGCAGCAGGGTCAGGCCCTGCAGCCAACCCTGCCGCACACAGCTGAAGGCCGTTGTGATCCTACTTCCAGGGCTGTTTTCTTATAGGGCCAAGTGGTGCCCTCCCAGACCCTTATTACGCCCTGGGGAACCCATCCCCTGGAGCCATTTTCTTTAAGCAGAGAGGGGCTGTGCAGAGTAGAGAAGGGTAAAGTAGCGTAGTGTACAGTGTAGTAAAGAGTAATATAGTGTAGTGGCATGGTGTCTTAAATACTGGTGTAATTTATCAGAGTGGTGCGGCAAGGTGTACAGTGGAATGGAGTGTTGTAGAGGAGTAAAGCAGGGTGTCAGACTGTCAGAGTGGAGTAAAGTATTTTAGAGTAGAGTGGCATCAAGTAGAGTATCTTACAGTGGAGGATTGTTTGAGTGGAGTGTCAAAGTACAGTGGAGGAGAGTGTCATAGAAAGGAGTGCCGTGTCATACCGTGGAGTGGCGTACCATAGAGAGGAGTGGAGTGGCTTGTTGTTGAGTGTCATGCGGTGTAGTACAGTGGAGTAGAATGGATGACCATAGAGTGGAGTGAGTGGCCTAGAGTGCAGTATGGTGTTGTTGAGTCTAGCTGCAGACTGGGGAGTAGAGTGTCGGACAGTGGAGCGGCATAAACGTATGGTACAACGGTATTGATTGGGGTAAAGCATAGTAAAGTGGACTATAGTGCAGTGAAGTACAATGAAGTGGGGTAGCCTCGAGTAAAGTAAAGTGTCATGAAGTGGAGTAAAGCATAGACTATAGTGGTGTGGAGTGCAGCAGAGTGGATTAGGGTAGTATACAGTCAAGTTAAGTGTCATAAATTGGAGTACTGTGTTGTACAGTAGAGTATAGTGGCATGTTCAGCATTGGAATGTGTTGTAGACAACAGTAGAGTAGAGTGGCATACAGCCTAATAAGGTTTTGTAGAGTGTAGTGTTGTATCATAGTGTACAGTGTTGTAGAGTGTGGTAGAGTAGCTTGGTATACATTGTTATAGATTACAATGGCATAGAGTGGCTTAGAGTGGAATACAGTGGAGTAGAGTGAAGTACTGTGTCAGAGTAGAGTGGAGTAAAAGTTGGTGTTGTGGCATACAAAATGTTGTGTACAGCCCATATTGATTTCCTTGTAGGCAGGCCTTGTGCCAATTTCAGGAGTAGCCTGGTTCCTGCTTAGAGTGGCTCCATATTGCAAAGGGTTTGTACTCTTCTTAAATAGTTTTTACATGTTTCCCTTCTCTCATTATTTTAGTTTAATTTCCTTTACCAGTACATTCTTCTCACAGGGGGCCTGTGGAAAGATCAAGCTGTTGCTGGACCCTGGTTAGTTTTACTCACCTGCTTTGGGGCAAAACGCACGTGAAAGCGTCGGACCACATCCACACTGCCGGACACACACCTTTGCATGTTGGGCTATTTAGAGCATCAGACAACACGTCTGCGCAGCTATGTGCTTCAGGTTTGTGAAAGCCCATATTGATTTCCTTATAGGCATGCCTTGTGCCAATTTGAGGAGGTGCCTGGTTCCTGCTTAGAGTGGGTGCCATATTGTAAAGGGTTACATACCCTATTTTCATTGTTTTTATGTGTTTCCTTTCTCACATTATTTTAATTTAATTCCTTTAGCAGTACCTTCCTCCCATAGTGGAGCCTGTGGAAGGATCGAGGGGTTGCTGGACCCTGGTTAGTTTTTAATTTTACTCACCTGTTTTGGGCCAAAATGCTCTGGAAAGCATTGGACCACAGCCACGCCCCCAGATGCCACCCCCCTGTGTATGGCAGGATATTTTGAGCATCAGACAGTATGTCTGCACCGCTAGTGCGCTAAAGGCAAGCCCTTCTGCGCCCGCCGATGTCCGGACCGAACCAAGGGCCAGATGTAGCAAAAGATTTGCGTGTCGCAAACGGCGAAAATCGCCGTTTGCGAGGCGCAAATGCCTCTTTGCTATGCAGAAATGCATATTGCGAGTCAGGACCGACTCGCAATATGCATTTCAGAATCGCAAATAGGAAGGGGTGTTCCCTTCCTATTTGCGATTCGGAGTGGCATGCAATACCATTTGCAACCGCATATGCGGTCGCAAAGGGTGTCGCAGTTACCATCCACTTCAAGTGGATGGTAACCCACTCGCAAATTGGAACCCCTTCCCCTTTGCGAATGGACCCAATACTATTTTTTCAGGGCAGATAGTGGTCCAATGGACCACTATCTGCCCTGAAAAAATACCGAAATTAAAGGTTTCATTTTTTTTTAAGTGCAGCTCGTTTTCCTTTAAGGAAAACGGGCTACACTTAAATAAAAAAAACTGCTTTATTGAGAAAGCAGTCACGAACATGGAGGTCTGCTGACGACAGCAGGCCTCCATGTTTGCGAGTGCCTAGACTCGCTATGGGGCCGCAATTTGCGACCCACCTCATTAATATTAATGAGGTGGGTCATTGCGACCCCATAGCGACTCGCAGACGGTGTCTGAGACACCATACTGCATACCAATTTGCGAGTTGCAAATTGCGAGTCGCATGGACACGCAATTTGCAACTCGCAAATTTTCTTTTTGCTACATCTGGCCCCTAGTGCCAGACCCTTAGGCGGTTTTAGCTCCCACCACCTCAAGAGACAATGCTACACTAGAGAAGAGCTATCATCTCTCAGCATTACAGGTAAAGGCACTAGCTGCACTAGACTAGATCCATGTTTAATTACTGAAGCTTTTAAAGTGACATGCCAGGATTGTAGCTCCTTCATTGCAAGCCCTGCGACACATGGTAATAACAAGCCAGAAACTAATGATGGGACGAACTTACATCCTAAAAACACCGTCAGGGAAGGTAAAGTTACTTGTGCTCTTATTAACGCTAGGTCATTAGTGAAACATAAAATTGAATTTGCCAACTTCTTAGATAAACACAGGCTGGATATTGTCTAGGTGACTGAAACTTGGGCCGACCCTACTTCAGGCCCAGATCTGGTCTCAGCAATTCCCCCTGTTTATTTTATAGACTAGATAGGACCGAAAAGAGGGGAGGGGAGGTTAGCTGTTATCCATTGCAGCAACATGTTGCCAATTTTTCAACCAGTATCTTTCTCAGAGTGTGAAGCACTCTCCTTTAAAATTGAGCTGTCTAAGACCCAATTCTTTAATTGATTATTCGTGTACCATCCATCTGACCCTAGAAACACTTTCACAGCCTGTTAGCTCCCTCTCAGAATCCTGTCTACTCTCTACTGAGTATACAGTTTTATGAGATTTTGATTTAGATTTGGAATCCCTCACAGACAAAGACACAGAGGTATTAATCAATACTATGCCAAGTCTAGGCCTTACTCAAGTTGTAGACGGCCTGACTCACCTCGCAGGACAGATTTTAGATGTTTTTTTCACAAATAACTCATTTTTTATTGAAACAGGTGCCTTACCTCTGACTTGGTCGGATCACAAGGCTGTGATGTTTGAAATAAATATTTTCCATGAAGCGCCTACGGGCAATGTTTCTCATTGTACTCAAACATCAGGCACCTGCCATAAAATCCAAACTGATCAAATAATTAAGCTTTCAATTGGATTACACCCGAGCGGGCAGAGGGTTGAGACTAACTAACTTTAAAGTACTCTAATTGGCTGAGCTCCGCAGTAAATTACCTTGCGCCCACTAAGTCATCCATGCACTACAGAAGTAAACCATCAACACAGTGGTTTATGGACTCAGAAACAATGCTGCAGGAGACAGGAGCAAAAATGGAGAAAGATTATAGCACCTTGGAGAAAGATAAATACAAACAAAGCACTGCATATTATAAGATCTTGATGGGGAAAGAAAAATCCTACTACTTTACTAAAAGAATTGAATCATCAAAAAAATCTGTGAAAGAATTGTTTCAGACAGTCACTAAACTCACCAATATCCCCAGTAATAACCTAGCAAGGAGTAGCTAATCCTTCTGCAATGCCCTTGCAATTTTTTCAAAATAAAATTTAAGAAGTCTAATAAATGTCCCTAAATAAGGCAACTAATCTAAAGGTTAGCAAGTCTTCCCCTTTTCTCCCAGATAACAATACTTTTAGTTAATTCACCCCCTTAAGGTCGACCAGGTAAAATTGCAAATCAAATCCCCGAAACTGGAGTCCCCATTTGATCCCTGCCCTCTGTCAGTTGTACAATTAGCACCTGAGATTATTGCAACTGATTTTACCGAAGTTTCAACAAAATGTTAAAGTCAGGTTGCTTCCCCTAAACAGCTTTGGTGTTACCACTAATTAAAAAAATCTAAATTCAATCCTATGGACCCAAATAGTTATTGTCCAATTTCTCGACTCCCTCTTCTGTCTAAGAACGCAGAGAAGTCGGTAAATCAGTAACGTGCCTCCTTCATACAGAACAATCATCTTCAGGATTCTACTCAGTTAGGTGTGGCCATAGCACCAAAACTGCCCTGTTTGTGGAGATAGAGGAGATAAGGGCAGCCCTTGACAATGGAGGGACCGCAGCCCTTATGTTATTGGATCTATCTGCAACATTTGATACTGTCAATCACAATTTGTTGATTGACCGTATCCATGACATCGGGATCAAGGGGGCCGTGTTGGCCCTTTTAAGATCCTTTCTTTTGTGGCGAGAACAATCTGTGGCATTAAAGGACTTTGGGGGTGATTTTAACCTTGGCGGACGGTACCGCCGCCAAATGACCGCACCGCGGTCAAAAGACCGCGGTGGCCATTCAAACATTTCCTCTGGGCCGGCGGGCGCTCTCCAAAAGAGCGCCCGCCGGCCCAGAGGAAATGCCCCTGCAACGAGGACGCCGGCTCAGAATTGAGCCGGCGTAGTTGCAGGGGTGCGACGGGTGCAGTTGCACCCGTCGCGTATTTCAGTGTCTGCAAAGCAGACACTGAAATACTTTTTGGGGCCCTCTTATGGGGGCCCCGCGGCACCCCCTACCGCCATCCTGTTCATGGCGGGTTTCCCGCCATGAACTGGATGGCGGTAGGGGGTGTCTGAATCCTCATGGCGGCGGAGCGCGCTCCGCCGCCATGGAGGATTCACTGGGGCAGCGGTAAACCGGCGGGAGACCGCCGGTTTACCCTTTCTGACCGCGGCTGAACCGCCGCGGTCAGAATGCCCTCGGGAGCACCGCCAGCCTGTTGGCGGTGCTCCCGTGGTCGGTGACCCTGGCGGTCACCGGCCGCCAGGGTCAGAATGACCCCCTTTGTATCAGAACCCTTTTCACTGTCCTGCAGGGTCCCTCAGGCGTCCTCACTGACCCCAACTTTATTTAACATTTATGTTACCTGTCTGGCCAGTCTGATTAGATCATTTGGGTTTTCCTTGACATCATATGCCAATGACCCTCAGATTGTTGTCTCGCTCTCCAGTAATGACAACAACACTGGAAGCAAAATTCACAACCGCATGAGGGCGGTGAGTGACTGAATGAATAACGATTGCTTAAAGTGAAACTCTGGGAAGACAGAAGATCTTCTGTTTGGCAAGGAGGTCTCTTTTTGGTCCTGGTAGCCTCAGGAGCTAGGTACTCTCCTGACTCTGGTCAGGAAGGTAAGGAACCTGGGAGTTATAGTTGACAACAAGCTCACCTATGATAATCAAGTCAATGCTATCATCTCCTCTTCCTGTTACACATCAAGGATAATAAAAAAAAATCCTTCTATGCATTTCACTTGATTTGCAGAAAATGGTAGTGACAGCCTTAGTCCTGTCCAAAATAGACTACTGTTAAGGTCGCTACCTAAATATGCAACACCATTTTATGAATAAGCTCCAAACACTGCAGAATGTTGCAGCACACATGAGTTTAGGAATTCGTAAATTTCAAACCGCATCTCAAGCCACACAGAAGTTACATTAGCTATCAATCAAGCAGTGGATTGCTTGTAAGGCCCTGTGTATAGTCTACAGAGGTCTTCACAGCTTAAAATGGAACTGTCCTAGCAGGACTCTGCGTTTTACTGGGGCTTAAAATGCTATGGTCCCTAAGTTTAAATGCTCCTATTTGAAGAAGTTCTCATTTGCACAGCTAAAGTATGGTGCAATCTACCTTTAACTATCAAATTGATGACTAATCTTCTATCCTTTAGACAAGAGGACTCAGAACTACACATATAAGCAGGAAAAACTGTTGGACCACCTTGAACCCTTTTCCTCCCTGACCTGCGAGGTGAGGAGGTGAGTTGCTATAACTTTGTAATTTGGCATGGTAAGGTGGAGAGATTTTTAATGCGTCCACTCTGGAATTGAAGGTGATCTGACAGTGAGGTCCTCAGTAACAGCACATTCCAACACACTGCAGAAAATTAAAAAGAAGTAAGGTGTCCCACCTACTAGGACAGGATTTTGCGCAGGGCTGGCTTGTTTTCCAGTTTTTCCTGATTATGAGTGTATCTGAGAGCTCTAGTCCTGAGGAGAACCCCTAAGATTTGTGAGCTTGAAACACGTCAACAAGAAAGGGGACTGTAGCCGGGAGTTGGAAACCCCGGCTACATTACATGCTAACGCAGGAACGGAGTGCCGTCCCCCCTAGACCTGTGGACACGACTATGGAAATATCGGGAATCTGGAGGAGCAGATTCCCGATCCCTTACC
Organism: Pleurodeles waltl; assembly: GCF_031143425.1. NCBI lineage: Eukaryota > Metazoa > Chordata > Amphibia > Caudata > Salamandridae > Pleurodeles > Pleurodeles waltl. The sequence goes on from NC_090443.1 coordinate 961,408,721, forward strand.
GGCGATCCAGGGCAAAGAGGGCGAAGAGGAAGCGAGTGCCATAACTGGAAACCCGGATATCCGGGTTCCCGAGGGGCTTGAAAGAGACAACGGACTGAACGCGCAGCGTGCGTTGTTTATAGAAACCGCCGAGGGAGAGGACGCGGAAGAGGGAGACGCCGAAAGAAGAGGAAGGACGCCAAACCCATTGAGACGCACACAGGAGAAAGCACAGAGAAGCCTCAGCCCAGGAGACACCACAACGGGGAAAGAAGGTCCTGAAGGACGCGAACTCTGCCATGTCACTGGAGGGACGTGGCTCAACCAGGTACGGTCCTGTTTACAGGACAGTCTGCGATTGATAATAGGGAGGGAGGGGAGCTACGGGAGGGGGGAGGAGTGTAAGAGAGGGGTGAGGGGAGGAGAACAAGAGGGAAGGATTGAAGAAGGGCACCGGCACAGTCACAAGGAACACAATTTGAAAGAAGCTAGAAAGTAAAACATCACTTACGGAGGTGACTTATCTGGATTTCTGACCTACCGGTCACCACTATATCCTGGGAGTGGAATCTCTCTCTCTCTCTTTCTCTCTCTCTCTCTCTCTCTCTCTCTCTCTCTTTCTCTCCCTTATCTCTTTGCACAAGTATATACGACACCATAAAACCCCAGACTCACCAATATTTCCGTTCCTCTTATTTTCCGGTACACCTGAATACCACAGAGGAATTCCATCTCCAGTCACCCGGAACCCCTGAGGGAGAAGAGGACAACGCAAAATTACTAATCCACAAGCCGCACACATTGGACATATCCACAGTTAAACTTGATATAATAAAACCACGTTTTCTCACTCTCTTGATTGAGTACCGTAGTCCTTCTTATCGCCACACCCACTGCCACAGTGGTGTCAGAAGTGGGATATATGAGTGAGCAATAGAGGACAGATCAAACAAAGACAATGGGGGAAAAACCCACCCTGGAAGATATGATTCAGCAGTTAGCAGAAGGTCAACGTCATCTCCAGTTAGTATGGGAGGCCCAACAAAGAGAAGCAAAAGAAGATAGAGAGGCCATCCAGAGCGCGTTAAAGAGCCAGGCCACCATCATGGCAAACAATCAGTTAGTACATGAAACGACCCTCCAAAAGCTCACAGACACTATTGCAGCCAGCAAGGTCCATCCTAATGTGCCTAGCTCGGTCCTCCAAAAGTACCAGGAGGGGGAGGACCCTGACCCATTTTTTACCAACTTTGAAAGAGTAGCCTCCTCTGCCCAATGGCCTGAAGAACGCTGGGGTCAATACGTAGCTCCGTTACTAACAGGTATTCTCCAAACTGCCTATCAAGCTGCAAACCCAGACGGTACAACCCCATATAAAGACATTAAAAAGAGCATCCTGGAGAGGGTAGGCCATGACGCGGAGTACTATCGTCTGCGGTTTCGGAAAATAAAATGGGGTCCTACTGAAGATCCCAGAACACTATATTATAAAGTAAAGGATCTAGGACGTAAGTGGCTAGGCCCTCTAGGGACAGAGCGGGAAGACGTTATAAAAGCTGTGATATTGGAACAATATCTAGAGTCCCTCCCTACCCACACCCGTAGCTGGATACGTCAACATCCCAACGTCGATACATCCATGGCTGTAGATTTAGCATGTGCCTACCATCGATTGACGGAATTTAAGAGTGGAACACTTAAACCAACGACCAGATTATCACCCATACCTGTTCGATCCCTTCCCCGGAAAATCTCAGAGGACATGGGTCACCCTAAAATAGGGGAAAACCCACCCATGCAACAACCGCAATGTTACAGTTGTGGCGAGTGGGGGCATATACCACGGGTATGCCCTCGAAAGGGGGATAAACCAGAGCCTATGGAGATCGGAATTACGAGGGGAAGAGTCCTATGCACAGGAGGGGGTGACTCACGGTACAGACAGGAAATAAAAATAAATGGAAAACCTCTCGTAGCCCTGGTCGATTCAGGATGTAGCCAATCCGTCATAAGAGCCAATGTGATAAACCTGTTAGGACAACAGACACACCAATGGGTTCCTATATGTTGCATACACGGGGATAAAAGAAGCTACCCCCGTATCGCTGTACAGATAGAGTGGGAAGGGCAACAAGACCTGATACATGTGGGTGTCATGGACCGTTTAGTCGAAGAATGTATCCTAGGAACTGATTATATCCGCTTTCCAGAATTATTAAGGGGAGTGAAATCCCGAATCCTGTCAGACTCCTGGTGGGCTGAGGCCCCCTTTTCCGACGCCCATATCGAGAGTAAACCCCACCGACATAAGCTCACCAAACGGGAGAAGAGACACATAAAACAACTATATTGGATCCCAGAGAAAGAAAATAATTTAGAGAAGGTCGTGGCCACCATTCCACCTCCCTCCCCCTCCTTCCGTGCAAGTCAAAGGGAGGACCCGTCTCTCCGTAATGCTTGGAAAATGGCTAAAACAGAAAGTACCAACGAGGTGGGTCCGTATTTCCTTATACAAAAGAATCTCCTTTACTGAGTCATCAAACGGGGCGATGGGGAGAAACGACAATTAGTGGTACCCGAACATTACCGTACCCAAGTGCTCTTTTTGGCTCACAACCAACCGGGAGGGTGGCACTATGGGAGGGGAAAAAACTGAAGAATATTTACTACGAAGATTTTATTGGCCAGGGGTATATGCTCACCTACGGCGGTATTGCGCCCAGTGTCCCAGATGTCAACTCGTAGACCCAGGACCCCAAAGGAAGGCACCCCTACAACCCTTACCCATCATTGATGTCCCATTTTCTAGAATAGGAATGGACTTAGTAGGCCCCCTTCTCCCATCCACGAAAGGACACACTTATATCTTAGTTCTTGTTGACTATGCCACTAGGTACCCTGAGGCTATACCTCTTACTAGTATGACGACTAAAAATGTAGCCCAAGCCATGATCGCCTTCTTTTCCCAGGTCGGGTTTCCCAATGAAATCCTGACGGATCAAGGGACACCTTTCATGTCTTCTTTAATGGCCGATATTTGTAAGACTTTAGGAGTCAAACAAATTAAGACCTCTGTATATCATCCCCAAACGGATGGTTTGGTTGAAAGATACAACTGCACCATAAAAACACTATTGAGAAAAACTGTATCAGAGTCCGGGCGAGATTGGGACTGAAAGCTTCCCTTGGTCCTTTACGCCATAAGATCACATGAACAAGCCTCTACCGGACATAGTCCCTTCGAACTCGTCTTTGGACGACAAACCCGTAGCCTATTAGATATGGCAGCTGAGATGTGGGAAGAAGAAGGAGAAAGTGAAAAACACCTATTAAATTATGTACACGAACTTAAATACCAACTACAGACAGTGTGGGAGGACGTACGCAGCCATATGGAGAAAGCCCAAAATATACAAAAAAGATATTATGACCGAGGTACAAAAACACGATACCTGCAAACCAATGATAAAGTTCTTATATTACGCCCCTGTTCTGACAATAAACTATTAGCCAAGTGGCAAGGTCCGTATACCATATTAAAATCAGTCACACCTGTTACTTACCTCGTGGAACTATCCAGGAATCCCAAAAGAGTGCAAATTTACCATATCAACTTACTAAAAAAATGGAAAGAGCCCTCTATTAACCCCAATCATACTGCTACAGGGTTCTTGATAACTCCAGAGAAACCCTTAGACATTGAACTGTGTCCCACCAACCCCGAGGTAAACTCAGAGAGACCCCACATTAATCCAGATATCACAGGAAACCATCTAAAACAATTAGAGAGCCTTTTGACGCTACATAACACATTTTTTTCGGGAAAACCCGGTAAAACACAATTGATCCAACATCATATATGAACTCCAGAGGGTCAAGTAGTACGACTTCGACCCTATCGTATTCCAGAGGCCCGCAAACATCTAATCGAACAAGAGGTACAGACTATGTTACAAATGAAAGTAATAGAACCATCTATTAGTCCTTGGTGTTCCCCCGTCGTCCTAGTCCCGAAACCAGATGGTTCTATACGTTTCTGTATAGATTTTCGCAGTTTGAATGACATTTCCCTATTTGATACCTATCCTATTCCCCGAGTGGACAACCTACTTGAGAGATTAGGCAAAGCCCAGTACATGTCTACCCTGATTTAACTAAAGGATACTGGCAAATACCTGTGGCTCCGGAAAATAGAGAAAAAAACGCTTTCTCCACTCCCTCGGGACTCTATCAATTTACAGCACTACCGTTTGGCCCCGGGTACTTTTCAAAGATTGATGGACCATCTCTTACGTCCTTTCCAAAAGTATGCCGCTGCCTATCCAGATGATATTGTGGTCTTCAGCGAAACATGGGAAGACCATCTTGACCATCTCAATAATATCTTCCGTATGTTACACACAGCCGGTCTCACGGCTAATCCGAGGAAATGCCATCTGGCATATGATCACATCGCATATCTCGGGTACTTTATAAGGAAGGGTCAACTTCGACCTGAGAAAAGTAAAATAGAGGCTATCCAGCAAGTTCCTCAACCCACAACAAAGAAAGAACTCCGCTCCTTTTTAGGTTTGATTGGTTATTACTGGCGATTTATATCCAGGTATTCCACACTAGCCGCCCCCCTCACAGACCTCCTAAAAAAGTCCCTGCCATCCAAAATAGCTACGCTGACAGCAGCCCAACTCTCCAGCTTTCACCATTTAAAATCGTGCCTCACTACCGAACCTGTCCTACGGTGTCCCGACTTTACTAAGTTCTTTCATCTCCAAACTGATGCATCGGACGTGGGGTTAGGGGCGGTGCTGTCCCAACCTGACGACGATGGGCATGACCACCCCATTGTATTCATTAGTAGGAAACTGTTCCCAAGGGAGCGTCACTACCCAATTATCGAACGGGAATGTCTCGCTATCAAATGGGCTATTGAGAACCTGCGATACTACCTCTTGGGGCATCCATGCCATGACCATGCTCCCCTGACTTGGTTGGCCTCCCATAAGGACACCAACTCCCGCATCCTCAGATGGTTTATGGAACTCCAACCCTTCTCTTTTCAGGTTCGTCACATTCCGGGCACTCTTCAGGGTCCTGCGGACTATTTGCCTTGTTTCCCTGGCTCTTCGGAACTATATCAGTCCCGATCTTGGGATGGGGTGTGTAGCCGGGAGTTGGAAACCCCGGCTACATTACATGTTAACGCAGGAACGGAGTGCCGTCCCGACGAGACCTGTGGACACGACTATGGAAATATCGGGAATCCGGAGGAGCGGATTCCCGATCCCTTACCGGCGATCCAGGGCGAAGAGGACGCGAGCGCCATAACTGGGAACCGGGATATCCGGGTTCCCGAGGGGCTTGAAAGAGACAACGGACTGAAAGTGCAGCGCGCGTTGTTCATAGAAACCGCTGAGGGAGATGACTTGGAAAAGGGAGACGCCGAAAGAAGAGGAAGGACGCCAAACCAATCGAGACGAACACAGGAGAAAGCACAGAGAAGCCCCAGCCCAGGAGACACCACAATGGGGAAAGAAGGTCCCGAAGGGCGCGAACTCCGCCACGTCCCCGGAGGGACGTGGCTCAACCAGGTACAGTCCTGTTTACAGGACAGTCTGCGATTGATAATTGGGACGGAGGGGAGCTACGGGAGGGAAGAGGAGTGTAAGAGAGGGGTGAGGGGAGGAGAACAAGAAGGGAAGAGGGAAGTATTGAAGAAGGGCACCGGCACAGTCACAAGGAACACAAATTGAAAGAAGCTAGAAAGTAAAACATCACTTACGGAGGTGACTTCTCTGGATTTCTGACCTACCGGTCACCACTATATCCTGGGAGTGGAATCTCTCTCTCTCTCTCTCTCTCTCTCTGTCTCTCTGTCTCTGTCTCTCTCTCTCTTATCTCTTTGCACAAGTATATACGACACCATAAAACCCCAGACTCACCAATATTTCCGTTCCTCTTATTTGCCGGTACACCTGAATACCACAGAGGAATTCCATCTCCAGTCACCCGGAACCCCTGAGGGAGAAGAGGACAACGCAAAATTACTAATCCACAAGCTGCACACATTGGACATATCCACAGTTAAACTTGATATAATAAAACCACGTTTTCTCACCCTCTTGATTGAGTACCGTAGTCCTTCTTATCGCCACACCCACTGCCACAGGGACCAAGAGAGCACAATGAAGTTTTTTTTTACAAACAGGGAAAATTAGAGTTGTTCTGAACACACATTATCCCTGTATTTTGCCACATGCGTGACTTCGAATATTGTGCCTTTGGACTACGCTCTATAATTAGGAGCTGGAAATAAATTTGAACCGTTAGGGCTCTGTTTTGTTTTTTGAAAATTTGTTCAGAACCTGGATACTAAGGGGGTTATTACAACTTTGGAGGAGGTGTTAATCCGTGCCAAAAGTGACGGATATACCACCAGCCGTATTACGAGTTCCATAGGATATAATGGACTCGTAATACGGCTGGTGGTATATCCGTCACTTTACCGTCACTTTTGGGACGGATTTACACCTCCTCCAAAGTTGTAATAACCCCCTAAGTTTTTTTCAATGTTTGTTATTATATAAATGGGATCTGTATGTGATTTAAATGTTCATTGCTGTGCAAATGCAAATTATGTTTTTGAGGTTTATTTTATTGTTGGTCTTTTGTGTTAAAAAAATCAAAAAGATACACTGTTCCTAAGCAGAAAAAACAGGGCACAGGTGCTCAGGGCACTTCTAAATTTAGAAGCATTAGCCCTCAAACATCCACTGGATGTCATGCTTCATCACAGGGCTAGCTCCTCATCCCCACAAGGGGGCTCTTTGCCAGAGATCTTGAAAAGTGTGTGCCGTGATAGAACCCAGTGGGGATAATATAAGTCTACTGTAAGGAAGAGCGAAGAGCAGGAGTGAAGAAGAGTAAAATTGGCTCAAGAACCTCAACAAAAATTCATTTTAATTGGGACTTCGAGGATCTTGGTCAAGATTAAAAACACAAAAGAGTGGGAAGTAAACAATGTACCACCTCTCTAACAATCCAAGACAGCTAAAAAGGAGACACTCTTTTGTGTTAAGCATCATTGTTGAATATAAGTGATATAATTCCAATGACATTGTTCAATTAAACAGTGGGACCATTAATTCAGTTACTCTTCCCTACTTGAAAAGAGCAGATTGATGAGTCAGCATTGGCATTTTTTCTTTGTTTGATTTATATTGGCCTAGCCTCGCTGTTGTATGGGCTGGACCTCTTTTCTTTTGCACTTTCTATAAGTGGCATTTCTAAAATAGTAATAAAAAATCCACTTCTCACTGCACTTCCAAACATACTAAACATGCCCACACTACTCTTTATGTATCAGCAATTACTACTTAGTCATAAATAAGGGAATTCCCAATGCAAACCTATGAGAGGAGCAGCACTCGCAGCCGTGAAAAACGAAATAGGATGTTTGTCACTACTAGGACATGTAGGGCTATCTAGGGCCTACTCTAGTGGTGACTTAGGTGTAGTAAAAGGGCAGTTGGCAAATAGTTTGACTTGCCAAGTCAGGGTGGCAGAAAACTGCGCACCTTGGGAGGTTGCAGAAGCTGACCCTGGAGGGGTGGGGGGGTCCCACGGCCATAAAAAGGCTCCAGGTGTAGTGGCGCACAGCTCCCCTCCTCCTAATTCCTTGGCTGCCCCTCGAAGTGTGTGGTTCTCACTGCCAGATATGCCCCCTCCATATTTTCAAAAATGTTTATGGACCCAGGGATGTGATGGTCAGCGGGGCAGGAGAGGGGTCTATGTGGACCCCCACATTTATTTTTTAAATATAGCCCTGTGGAGGTGGTGGTCCCTGGGGCCTGGGGGGTGTCCACGTGCCCTACTCCCACATAATTTAATTGGTGATGCCCCAGGGTGGTGGTGGTCCCCGGGGCTCGAGGTGGGGTCCTTGTGACACCCCCTGCATTGTTATATACCCAAAGCCCTGGGGAGATGGTGGTCCCAGGGGTCTGTGCAGCCCCCCCAATATTAAATTGCTGAGCCCCGCGGAGGTGGTAGTCTCAGGGCCCTAGGAGGGGGGCCCATGTGCCCCCTCCTTAATCATGAAAATATACATGCCACAAGGACCTGATCCACCTGAGGGCAAAAAGAAAAGCAAACGCAGAAAAAATGCCCTGCCCACTTTTCTATTTGTTTTTTCTTTGTTTTTAAGACCCACAATGGCTGCCAACACTTCCTGGTTGAAGTGGTGTCAGCCAATCAAATCTCAGCACGAAGTCGGGAGGATCCACAAAGTGTTGACGCCTCTAGAGCTACAAATTTGGTTTTCGTTTAATTCCTCTAAAACTACTGAACGGATTTAAACCAAATAATAAAAAGGCTTCTTTTTGGACCAAATGCTACCTTTCTGCCAAATTTGATTCAGCAGTTCAGGTTGTAGTTGTGTTCAAAATCCCTATGGGAATTGACATGTCAAATGCACTTTTTTTGACCTCCCTTTTTCTTGCCCCCGCTTGACGGATCACCCCAAAACTTTCCATACACAACAAGACCCTTGAGCACACTTTTTTGGAAAATTTCGTGAAGATTCATCAAAAGGCACCAAAGATATAGCCAAGTCAAAAAAAGCTTTTTCAGTGGAAACTAGGTCCTAACTATAAATACCCACCAGTAGGCAAAACATATATGTCGGAAAGCACCCTTTTTGACATGGTTAGCCCCCCACTTTTTGCCTGGTATCTGATGTAATTCAGACTGTAAGTGCACTGTGTTCCTGCTATCCAGGTCCCCAGTGCCAGATCTCTTTCCCCTAAAACTGGCATCAGAACTATGCTCAGAGATGGTGAAAAATGCAGTATACAAACTGAACATACGCAGTTCTTTCATTGCACAGTGCTCTCTTCCACCTGTGTGCTCTATGGTTGTGTGCCACTACCTATGCACAACACTGTAGTCTGCAGACCACTGAGGTTTAGCTTTCGAAATGTGGGGCTTGGAAGTTTTATTTTAGGATATTGTTGGTACCACAGTTTTGCACTGACTGGATTCATGTGTAGACGTGTAGCTTGGGAAAAGGTTTGCTATGATATTTATTTATATTTATTGTGTAATATATAGTTCTGAATATATCACAATCAACCTCTGACCCCACAAGGGGCATCAGAGTATTTTTAAAAGGACTGGTTAAGATAACATACCCTTCCATGTAAGGAACACAAAGCTATTGTGCCTTCTACGTTTAAATCACAAGTCAAAGTACTAGTCAAATATATTAATAGGTTAATGCAGATGTTGCAGAGATCAACGTGTAACCTCCAAATCACATGTCCCAATCAAGCATATGCCTATGATCTGTGTGGCAAACTTTAACTTTAGCTCTTACATGGTTCCATTTTTTGGCCATTGATAAACGTCATGCCAATGAGTTGGGCAGTAATATTATTAACAATTATTTTGTATTGTGTAATATACACCTGACCATTAGTACAGTATTTATGCACAAATTCATGAAATACTGCACATTTGTTAATAGCTTTTCTTCTGCTATCATCAATTACCTTTTCTATATGAATCTTTTTTTTATGGGGACTCTAACTGTGTAAACTGCCTAAGTATTTGTTTACTCTCTTGGCCAGTTTGGGAGTAATGAGGCACAGAGCATCTTTTTTTGCCTTATTTTCCTTACTAATGAGGTGCGTGATAGACACATATGAATAGACTTCTGATACCTATTACAGAAAAATTATAAGTTACAATTAAGTCTGCTGTTTCTTCGCAACTTTTGCACTGTTAATTGCTTGTTTTGCACTGGACCTTTAAGGACATGTGAGGATGTTTGCTGGAAACAAGTAGTATTTGTTGAAGCTTTTCAAAGAAGCGGCATAAAACCACAATAACAGAAACATCAAAAAAAGCAAAATAATGCACATCAGCAAAATAGCACAAAGTCTTAACAAGTGCTCAAACGTTTCCCAAGTTTGAGGTTCAACAGTTTGTTGCCTTTGTGTGAGGCAGTTCTTTCTTGTTTTGATACACTCGGCCTCATTTACAATACTTTGGAGCAAGGCAGCTCCACAAGCCGTCTTGCGGCGCTGCCCTGCATCAAAAGAAAAGGCAAGAATGTGCATTCCCATCCTCTTCCACAGCACTGCACACAATTGGCTACCATGCAACAACGCAGGCACCCTTGCTCTATGGTGCAAGAGTGCCTGCGTTGTAGGGATGATTGTTTTTTGTGATGGAAGGGACACATTCCTGCACAAAAACAAACAATGGAGGTGATTTCCTCTTACTATCGTGCACTTCATTCTGCAGCACACATGGAAAAAGGAAAAAATGAGGAGAAATTATGTTATTTCTCCTGGTTGCACCTCCCTTACATCTCCCCTGGGAAGGCGTAGACTTGACGCATTCCCAGGTTTACAGCATGTTGTAAATCCCAGAATGTGTATAATGAAGTGGGTGTCACATAGGAACACCCATCGTAATGCATATGGCACGCCTCCCTATTGCAATGTGAGGCAACACAGTGACTTGCGCTGCGTTGCCTCACTTCATATCTACAAGGCCATGGAAAGCCACGCAGGGTGGCTTTACATGGGCTTGTAGATATGTCTTTGCAGTGTGCGCCGCCGGACCGTCATTAAAAGTGACGTTCCGGCAGGGCACAGGAGCTTGTAAATAAGCCCCACTGTATGGGAGGACTGGCTTTGCCAAGCAGTTTTTAGGTCTTGCCTACTAGACAGCTTTTAGCTGTCTGTTGGTGAAAGCCTTTTGTGAACAATACCAAAAACTTAGAGTCGGCTTAGAGAAGTTCCTTACCTTAGTAGGCTTTAATGTCACACTCATTTGCTTGCTTCCAATTCAATGACTTGTGTTCCTCTTCTAGCCTTTGTCTCTCCTCTGGAGCGCTGCACTCTTTTCCATCCTTTTTAGGGTTGAGCGCACAAGCGCTCTGGCATGTTGTAATCTCTCTGTGGGCTTTTACCCAGGCCCACTCTTGCTATTCATTCTTTGTTGTGCTTGTACTAAATCTTTATTTTTTTATTGTACTTTTTGTGAAATGTCCCTCCTTTGTGTGCTGAGTTCCCTCCCAGACGATTTCACTAAGTGAACATTTTTGTTGGCCTTCACACTACGTCACGCTTCCTCCTGTTACAGAGTGTCATGGCCCCTCCTCCATTTTCGGTTTGCCTTTCATCCCAGCCGCGATCCTTTCTAGACATTCACTCAGAGAACAATAACTCTGGCGATCACGCTCATGGCGGCTGTGGCCCTTTGAATTGACTTGCTTATGTCAACTGTTTTACTTCTCATTTTCAATTTATGTGGCAAGAAAAGTCCAGTTAGGAATTTACAACGCTAATAGCTCTAACTCCAGCAAACACAAGACCCATTGCATTGCAAATTCCTGCTATTAGTTGACTTCTATCCTTCCACTGCTAACAATTAGGAAACTCCTTTTTTCCAGTCCTCCATTGGAGTGCATGTGCTTTTTCCTCTCTCCTTCATGTGCTGTTTCCCCACGCAAATCTCCTCTCCTCAGCGTGTCCATTGTTTCCCCATCCCTCCCCCTCTTGTTCAGGATTTGTTTTAAATTTTGAAACACCTCCCTCCACTCCCACTTGCTCTCATCACTCAGAGGTGTACACTTGCTTTCCCCACCCACTTCTTCATTGCTCCACCACCCCTTCCTACCAAGTTATGTTTTTTTTCTTTTTCTTTTTTTAGAGGGCTCAACTGTTGCAATTTGCTGCTGGGCTGCTCCTTTTCTCATCTTGGAATGGAGAAGTAGAACCTAACCAAAATGGCCACTGCGTCATCATGACATATGTGTGTGCATGTGCTGAGATGCAAATCTGAGCATATATTATGATGCGGCAGCCATTGTTTCTTTTCACCAATGCTGTTCAGCATCAGCAACCAACTCTTTCCTTCTTTTTCCTGCTGCTGTTCAGCATTGGCAACGGTCATTTACAAAGCCAAAAGGTTGGCTAATGCCATTCAAAGGCGAAACTAATTGGCTTTGCAACTGCTTCTTTTTAATGAAATTATGTTTAAATAACTTGATCATTTAAACAGTTCTATATTTATTTTGTAAACTTTCCATTCCTTTGTTTATACTAAAATACATATATAACCTTATTGAATATAATATTAAATATAAATCCTTGTTTGAAGAAGAACGACAAGTCTCAAACCTAGTCAGTGTTCACTTTTAATGTTATTGCAAAAGCTTGCTGATCCATAAATGATGTAAAGAGCAGAGACAATGTAATCCACCTTGTATTACTAACATATATAACATGCAATGTGTATGGTCTCCTTTAGCGACAGAGGTGGAACTATTGACCAAAAAATGTAGGACCTAATTGAATAATTCCTCCACCCATAAATAGAGGCACTGGTTTCAAACATGATAGGCAGGAGAATGGAGTAGCATTTCTGCATACTGTTGTATTGTAGGTCTCAATCCAAATTTACCACAGATATGAACATATTGGGTATAAGTTAATGTAACCATCAGGTAGCACTAATATTTGCCGCCTTCCAGGATGCATTACATTTGTGCCTTAATATCGTGCATAATATAATTGCAAAATAGCCAAGTTGAATTTTCCTACATCTCACAATAGGAGCAGATTTAAGAGCACCTAGCACCTCTTTGTGCCACACTAGCGTCATTGTGTTTTTTACGCTAATGTGGCCCAACAAGCTCAAAATCGCCATGCCAAATTTACAAAGTGGTGCAAGGCATGCACTGCGCCACTTTGTAACCCTTTGCGCTACATTATGCCAGCGCCAGGCATAATGTGTGCAAAGTGGGGTTGGGGGGGCAAAAAAATGGAGCAAAGACATCTAAGAGATTTCTTTGCGTCATTTTTTTCGGCACTACTGACGCCTGCTCAGAACAGGCATTAAAAGGAGGCTCCCATTGCTTTCAATCGGCCTCTGGGTGCTTTGCAGGATTAGCGTCAGAATTTTGTACACTAATCCTGCAAAGCGCCAAAAACTAGCGTAAAAAAATCTGACGCTAGTTCCCTAACTACCGCCATGGTGCGCCGTATATTAAATATGGCACACACATGGTGGTGTTAGGGGGGAGCTGAGGGGCGAAAGAAAAGTGGCGCTGCACTATGTGTAGTGCCACTTTTAAAAAAACTGCCCCATAGTTTCTGGAATTCTTTATTATGTTCCTATGAAGAAAGAGAAATGTAATTGTAGAAAAAAGGATAGCATTCTGGAAGCTGATCTGACCTTATTGTTTTCCCCATTTTTTGTTGCCAGGTCTGTCTTAACTTGCCTAAATCTTACTTTGATTGTTGCCCTGCTCTTTCTTCTCTGTCTCTCAATGTATAATATATACTCGCAGTCAAGCCCAACACTATGATATTTTGAAGGCTACTACCACTGGAAGCAGTCTCTAAATTGGATCTGCTTCTCTTTCATAAAGTTGTGTAACTGCATGGTTATGTTAGATCAGTCTGTAACCCCTGTACAACAGATGGCCGCCAACATACCGTGACTGCGGCGGTATACCTCTACGGGTATTATGACCCACACAGAGAAATCCACCACTCTACAGACACACACACAAGTCCGCCAGACCAAAGGTCAGTGATAAACTGGCGGTACAAAAACCCACACCGTTACACCAACAGAAATACGCCCACAGCATCACGACCCACGAATCACCTCAGCGGTCTTTCAATCGCAGTAAACCATTGGTGGTACATACCGCCGCGCTCAAAATACACACACACTAACAAAACTACACCACATTGGACAAATCAAACTACACACACCTGCCACACATACACACACCACACCCACACACCCAATCCAATATAAAACACACCCCCACATTACCCACAACCCTTTCAACGAAAAAAAAGATTGCGAAGAGAGAGAGAGACAAGCCAGGAGCACCCACTCAATCTGAGCCACAGAACACCATCACCCATACACCATCCACGCACCTCACAGCACACACCACAACACATCACTTCACACATCACCCCACACATCCTCATACATACCACTCATATCACATCCATGGCACCCCAAAGATACCCCAGGTTTTCAGGAGCTAAGGGTCATGGTGGAGGAAATCATCTGGGTAGAGCCACAGCTATTCGGATCACAGGTGCAGTAGATGCCCATTGCTAGGAAGATGGAGCTATGGCGGAGAGTCGTGGACATGGTCAACGCAGTGGGACAGCACCCAAGAACAAGGGATGACATCAGGAAGAGGTGGAACGACCTATGGGGGAAGGTGCGTTCCGTGGTATCCAGACACCAGATAGCTGTACGGAGGACTGGCGGTGGACCCCCACCTCCTCCCCCACAACTAACAACATGTGAGGAGCAAGTCTTGGCGATCATGCATCCTGAGGGCCTCACAGGAGTAGCTTGAGGACTGGACTCTGGTAAGTCAAATCTTTACTACTATATCCCCCACCTTACCTGCATGCCATCACAAACTACTACCCCTACCCTCACCCCCATCACTCTTACACCTCACATATACCCCACTATCACACCCCACCCATCCAAACCATGCCCTGCATGCCACACCAATGCATGGACCCCCATCACAGACCTGCATAGACACCCATCACCACAGCATGCCCATTAGAGATAATCACCTAGCCCACAAAATCACCTCGCACACAAGGCAAAGCTGACAGGGCAATCACAACCATACAGGGAAACACACCAATGCACAAGATGGTACACGCAGATACAATAACACTGCACTTTCATCCCCACAGGACCCCCACTCAACGTCACCGGAGAAGAGGTGCCAGCCACATCCAGTCCCCCCACAGAAGAGGCCCACAGTGATGACAGCAGCTCTGCATGCCTGGATCAGGATGACCAACCTGGCCCATCAGGGACCTCTGGACAGTTGGTTACCCTGCCACAGTCCCATTCCACCACAGAGCCTCCCCCCTCAGGAAACACCACCACAGCACCCACCCAGCCGGCCCATACCACTGTCTCCAGGACACGTCAATAAGCAGTGTGTCCACCACTACAGGGACCCCAGGCAACCCCACAAACCCAAGACAACCAGGGACCTGGGGTCAGTGGCAGTGGGCACACAGTTCAGAGGACAGAGGCACAGGACAAAATGGAAGCTGGGAGGACTGCTGTGCGACAGGGGGAGGCCAGGCCAAGGGAACCCACTCTCCACGAGGCACTCACCAACATCCTGGGAGCATACCACCATTCCCCGGAGACCATGGGCCAGATACTGGCCAAGTTGCAGACCCAGCGGCTGCAGGAGGGACAGTACCTGGGTTTCAGGCTGGACCTCAAACACATCTACACCATCCTGGTCACCATTGCATGGGTGCTGGCTGATATGGCCAACACCATGAGGGAGGCAGTGGCACACCAACGGGCCCCTGACACTAGCCACACCGAAGAACAGCCCTCCACCTACGCCGGCGCAAGTGGACAGGAGGCCCCGCCACTGATACAGGCCATCAGCACCCCACCCCCTGCAGAAGGAGAACCACCCTGCAAATGGTCCCTGCGATCCAGGCAGAAGCCAGAGAACATTGCCAAGACCCCTGCCAGGAAATAAGACTCTCCTGATTGTCACCCTTCTGTCCCACTCTGTCACCCTGTCCACCTTCAACTGCCATTGCTCCCCTCCCTATGCCCCTTTGGACAATGCACCTGTGATACCAAGAGACTGGACTCTAACTGGACATTCCTCCACCATCACCCCAGCCCATTGCACACCCCCCTCTACTTATTAGGACTTAAATAAACACCCTTGGAACAAATACAATTCTGGAGGCTGTCAATTGATAGAATTATGTATTAGTACAACATTGCAATTCATACGTACAGCAATTTATACATTGGTATGACCTGTAGTGGGCAGCAGTAAACACACCAGGAGCCAGAGTGGGGCACAGAGATCTGAAAATAGAGATGCCAAATGGTACAGTAAGTGCCCATAGACATAGGGAAATCATGCTGCCATGTACAATGACCAACAGAAAACTGAAAAGTAAAGTGAAGTTACAGTGTCTTACCTGTGTGTCACTGGAAGTACTGCTGTATGATACTACTTCTGTTGTCCACATCTTCTTCCTCTGCCTCCTCTTTCTCACTGTCCACAGGCTCCACCGCTGCCACAAGACCATCTCCAGGCTCATCCTCCTGCAGAAAAGGCACTTGGCATCTCAAGGCCAGGTTGTGCAACATGCAACATGCAACGATGATCTGGCACACCTTCTTGGGTGAGTAGTACAGGGATCCACCTGTCAGATGGAGGCACCGGAACCTGGCCTTCAGGAGGCCGAAGGTTCTCTCAGTAATCCTCCTTGTTCGCCCATGTGCTTCATTGTAACTTTCCTCTCCCCTTGTCCTGGTATTCCTCACTGGTGTCAGTAGCCATGAGAGGTTGGGGTAACCAGAGTCACCTGCAAATATCGCGGGACAACTGTTAGACACACACTAACCCTTAGGGACAACCCCATACCCAGACACCAACATATACTGGGTGGGGACCTTGGGTTCACCTATTAGCCACCCCCGGTGCCTCTGGAGTTGAGCCATCACATATGGGATGCTGCTATTCCTCACGATAAAGGCGTCATGCACAGAGCCAGGATACTTGGCATTTACATGGGAGATGTACTAGTCAGCCAAACACACCATCTGCACATTCATAGAGTGATAGCTTTTTCTATTCCTGAATGCCTGTTCATTTCTCCAGGGGGGGGGGACAAATGCTACATGTGTACCATCAATGGCACCAATGATGTTGGCGATATGTCCCAGGGCATAAAAGTCATCTCTCACTGTGGCCAAATCCTCCACCTGGGGGAATACGATGTAGCTGCGCATGTGTTTCAGCAGGGCAGACAACATTCTGGTCCGCACATTGGAGAACATTGGCTGAGACATCCCTGATGCCATGGCCACTGTTGTTTGGAAGGAACCACTTGCCAGGAAATGGAGCACTGACAGGACCTGCACTAGAGGGGGGATACCTGTGGCTGGCGGATATCTGACATCAGGTCTGGCTCCAATTGGGCACACAGTTCTTGGATTATGGCCCGATCAAGTCTGTAGGTTAGGATAATGTGTCTGTCCTCCATTGTCGCAAGGTCCACCAGGGGTCTGTACACTGGAGGATGTCTCCATCTCATAATCATCCTCAGCGGTTGAAGCCTAGGGAGGAAAACAGTGAGCAGAGGGTCATATTCACACATCTATAGCAATAATGATGCATCTCTTCATTTACAGAACCAGTATGTTTATCCGAGAGTCAGTTGATGTGCCAATGTATGCTGTGACGCAGTTAGGTGCCATCGCCTGTGCCTCCCTGAAATGGCAGCTGCCTGACCTGTGAGGATGGACAAGTGGAAATGAGGTAATTCCGCTGTCACTGTGCGCCTTTGCGGTAGGCGGTCGATGACCGCCACACACCTTCGCATTGGTTATCATTGGGCCCTATGGGTTCCAGGAGCCAATGGCGATGTACGCCGGTGGTGACGGTACACACCGCCACATACGTGACTGCCATTTTCTATCTATTCACTTACCAGCTACCTGACCTTCAACAGGAGAGGACCTACACTGCAAGTGCTGCTGTGCCCTGTGTCTGGAAGCGACAATTGCTCATGTGTCTGGGGAAAGAGCCCCTGCCTTCACTGCGGAGGAGTTGGAGAGACTTGTATATTTGGTCCCACCCCAGTACACTTTACTCTATGGTCCTCCAGACAAACAGGTGAGTACACTGTGAGCATGATGAGTGGGCCATGATTGTATGGAGTGCTGTGTGTGTAAGCCACATGTAGGGGGGGCTGAGGTGTCCTGGGCCGAGTGCTGCATGTATGGTGGTCAATGTATGTGCGTTAGTGGATGGGAGGGATATGGTGGGCCATGAGTGTGATGGTCCGGACGGTATTACTAATCCCCTTTCTGCTGTTATTTGTCCTGCAGGTCATCGCCCATCAGAAAAAGGGTATTTGGCGTGCCATCGCCAACGAGGTGCGGACCCTGGGGGTCTTTGACAGGTGGAGCACCCACTTCTGCAAACAGTGGGAGGACCTGCGCCGCTGGGTAAGGAAGAAGGCGGAGGCCCAGCTGGGGTGGCCTCCCAACGAGGAAGGGGTGCCCATCGTACCCAGACCCCCTGATGTTCTGCATCCTGGCGGTGGCCTATCCAGAGTTGGAAGGGCGCTTGAGGGCATCACAGCAGCCACAAGGGGGTGAGTACAAATTCAGATTCATTATTTGGCGCGCGTTAAGGTTTTACCTGGGTGGGGGATGTGAGCTGTGGGTGACCCTAGGCCAAGGCGAATATTGCAGGGTAGGTCCCTTGTTGGGCAGGCTCTGAAATACTCCAAACCCAATGGTGTTAGTGGGCATCTACTACTGGGCAGGGTCCTGCGGGTTTCAGGTGTGCAGCTGATGGCGTTATTCCATGTCCCCCATGGGCTGGTGACTAGCTTTGTAACTGGTAGTGCATGGCCTAGTGCATAGGGCAGCTCCCTGTGTGTTGTGTACGCCAACGGTAGTGTTGTTGCTGGCATTGACCAAGTGTATCCTCTGTCTCCCCCCCCCTTTTTATTTTGTCACCCTGTCCTTGTGTGCATTAGCATCATCTGGCGGAGGAGCAGAGGCACCGGCGACAGTGGGAGCTGCATTCCACATGGGCCTGGAGGCCGAATTCACTGACGGTGAGGGCACCAGTGGGACGGAGGGCGAGGGGAGCACCACAACAGAGACAGGAGGGGACACTACAGACAGCGACTCCTCCTCCGATGGAAGCTCCCTGGCGGTGGTGGACACCTCTGTGCCCACCCCAACAACAGGTACAGCTGCCACCACCCCTACCAGCACTGCCCTCCCAGCAGCCCCTCAGCATGTCTCCCGTGCCCGCTTACCCAGGAGGGTGGGCATCTCCTTCGCCCCAGGCACCTCAGGCCCTGCCCCAGTCAGCCCTGCTGCCCTCAGTGAGGAGGCTATTGACCTCCTGAGATCCATCTCTGTTGGGCAGTCAACCATTCTGAATGCCATCCAGGGTGTCGAGGGGCATTTGCAACAAACAAATGCATACCTGGAGGGCATTCACTCTGGCGTGGCGGCCAAACAGAGAGCATTTCAGGCTATGGCCTCCGCACTGATGGCAGCAATTGTCCCTGTCTCTAGCCTCACCTCTCCAACTTCCTCTACCCAGTTCCGATCCCCTCAGCCCCAGCCTATCCCAAGCACACCTTCAGACCAGCATTCACCCAAATCAACACACAAAAGTGGCTCAGGCAAACACAAGCACCACACTTCATCTCACAGGCACTCACACAAGCACCATCCCCATGCAGACACACCAACATCCACTGCCTCCACTGTGTCCCCCTCCTCCTCCTCGTCCGCCTCCCTCCCAGTAGTGTCTCCACTCACACCTGCATGCACTAAATCCTCATCCACTACCTCCATCACCAGCACCCCCATCACTACACACCCCTCACTGGCAGTCACCACCCCCACATCTATGCACACGTCCCCTGTGTCCTCTCCTACTGTGTCTGTGACCCCTCCTCCCAAAGTACACAAACGCAAGCACACACCCACCCAACAGCCATCCACCTCACAACAGCATCCAGCTCATGCACCTGCACCCAAACACAGCCGACTGACACCTACAAGCACTCCCTCTTCCTCCACTCCCCACCCTTCACCCTCTTCCCGCCCCAATGTCCCTAAGAAGCTTATCCTAGCCAAAATTGACCTGTACCCTACACCTCCCCCCCCACCACATCCCCCCCATCGGGCCAGGGTGGCCAAAACCCAGCCCAGCACCTCAGCCACCAAGTCCACGTCCGCTGTGGTTCCTGCAGCTGTCAGAGGCTCAAAGGGGGCACCCATCAGCCCAGCCAGTGTGCCACCAACCCCTGCCAAGGTAAATAACATTCTGCCACCTGCCAAGGTGAAGAGGGGGCCAGCATCCAGCAAGGGGAAGGAGCCACAACCACCCAGCAAGGCCAACTCAATGACTCCAGCTGCCAGACCCAAGGTGACACCACCATTTGCCAAGGGCAGGAAGGGGCACAAAACACCAGCCAAGGCACTTCAGCTGTTCGAGACTGCAGGTGAAGGCCTGGTGGCTACCAGCACAACCGCCAGCACCGCCACCTGCACCGCGGCCAGCACAGACACCTGCACCGCCACAAACACTGCCACCTGCACCGCTGACAGTAGCACCACTGCCAGCAGCAGCATCCCCAGTGGGCAGCTGTCCGAGGCTGTAGGAGAAGGGCTGGAGCCTCCCCCCACCACTGGCAGCACCGGCACCTGCACCGGGGCGAGCACCGCCACCTGCATCGCCACAAGCACCACCACAAGCACCACCACCTGCACCACCACCTGCACTGCTGACAGTAGCACCACTGCCAGCAGCAGCAGCCCCAGTGGGCAGCTGTCCGAGGCTGCAGGAGAAGGGCTGGAGCCTCTCCCCACCACTGGCAGCACCCCCACCACCACCGGTACTACCACCACTGTGCGGCCATAGCCGCCGGCGGGTTGACTGTAGCCCTGCCTCCATGGACTATCATGCATCCTGACCACTGCAAATCTCGTGGCTCTGACACCCAGGCGAGGGACTGTGACCTGGCACCCCCCAAGTGCTGCATCACTGGGCACAAAGCCCCCTTCAGAACCAGTCGAGAAAGACATCCACTCACCCTATCCTTGGCAGGATGATGCAGACAGGACACAAAGGCCCCTCCAGAAGCAGTGGAGAAAGGCATCCACTCACGCTATCCTTGGCAGGATAAAGCAGACTGGGCACCAAGCCCCCTCCAGAACCAGTGGAGAAGTCACCCACTTGATAGACTGTGGCCTTGCACTCCCCAGGAGCAAGCAGTGGGCAGACCACCCACTTGAGAGACTGTGGTTTTGCACTCCCCAGGACCAAGCAGTGGGCAGACCACCCACTTGAGAGACTGTGGCTTTGCACTCCCCAGGACATCGCTGTGGGCATGTAGCCCCCCTCCAGAAGCAGTGGCGTTCTCCCATCTTCTGGCTGAGGTGCCCCCCCCGTCTCAGGTGCCTGTGTGTTTTCGACCTGATGCCCCTGCAGTGTTCTCTGCGTATTGAGGCAGGAGTCAAGTGTGGGCTTGGCCTATGTGTTTTGGCCCAGTGGGCCACGGACATTTTGGGTGGACATTGTCCCGCCTTTTGTACATATTGTATATTTTGTAAATTCATTTTTTGAGATATTAACGGATTTCTGAGTATTTCTAATATATCACTTATTTTACTCCATTCCTTTTGTCCTTGCGCTATCCAGAGGGTTACAGGGTGTATATGTAATGTTGTTGCATGTGTTTGTGTGTATGGTGTTGGGGGTGAGGGTGGGGATGGGCATGTTGTGTGTTGCATGTGTGTGTCACTCTCTTTTTCCTCCCCCCCTCCCTGTCTACTAGGTGCTGTACTCACCGTGGTCGTCGTCGCCGCCGTTGGTACTCCTGATATATGAGAAGATACACCAGCATGGGCAGGACGTGTAGCTCAGGCTCCATGGCGTTGTGGTTCATCCTTGAGTGTCCAGAGGTGAGTGGTTTCCCTTCCAAGTACTGTTTCCGCCGTGCTTTTGATGGGGTTGGTGCCGCCCCGGAAAAGCTGGCGGATGTCAGTGTTGTAATGGGGTGGGCGGTACATTGTCTTCCGTCTGGCTGTTGGTGGTTACCGCCACAGTGTTTGTTGCTACAGCTGTGGCGGTAGGAGTGTTAAAGTGGCTGTCTGTGTTGGCGGTTTCCGCCGTGGTCGTGATTCCATTTTTTTTACCGCCGGCCTGTTGGCGGTATTACCGCCGCTTTAACACTGACCGCCAGGGTTGTAATGAGGGCCTATGACTGACTGCGCAAATTAAAAAGAGGTCGAGGCTAGTTGGCGGTATATAAAATTCTTCAAAGAACAGTGTAAAAGAAGAGAATTCATTTGATTTTAGTGAACCTGTTAAGCCATGGGTTAGCTCCTCCTTGTTCTGAAGGGAATCTGATTGTTGACCTGGAGCACCTCACAGTACTAACATGTACATTCAGCCCTATTCACAAAGGTAAATTTGGTTGTAAACATACTACTTCCTCACCCAATATAGCAATAGATAATCTCTTTCTTCAAATTGCCTTTAACTTCAGGGCTCAATCCCACTCCCCTTGTAAAGGTTCTGCCTGTTCCACTTTTTTAAAAAGCAGGTCTGAACCAAGCCGCTCCTTGGAATAACCCATCACTCCTCTCTGTGGCATCTGAATTTCTTGAACTTGATTTTGGTAGACAGCTTTGCTCCCTCATCGAAACCAGGGATGCTCTTGGTGGTGCCTGAACAAGCTGTTATCCTGACAGCAGTAGCCAGACGGTGTCAGTTGATGGTTCCCATCTGGCAGCTTACTCCATCAGTGCCAATGTTCTGATACTACTAGATCCTTAAGTGGCATTTGACACTATTAACCATGCTTCCTGCTGGACAGGCCGAAGTTTTGGGGAACCATGCTTAAGTGATTTATGCCCTTTGGTTATATTCACACTCAGAGTTGCATTACGCCTCCTCCAACTCCACAATATCTTGCAAAGTGTCACAGCGATCGGCACTTTCTGCATTTTTACATCACTAGAGGCAACTTCATATGTTCCATTGGGCTCCATCGTATATGTATGCTGACGCACTCTTCTATTTGGATTGACAGATTGTAGTTTAGGTGATACCAGACTCCATCAACAAATGCTGTACGGCAGGATGTGGGTGTGGACGCTGTGGCTGATCATCAAAGCTGAGAAGACTGCAGTGTTGGCGGGAATGCAACCTTGTGGCACGGCTCTCCCTGGCAGAGGGAACTGGGCACATGCCCCACTGCCTCCCAAACCGGCATGTCTATGACTGAAAATGTACTCTGACCTCCAAGGTATTACTAAAGTGCCCCGGGGATGCATGGTTCCTGTTTGTACCTGGTGCACCTAGTTAAAAGGTCAAACAGCAACAGTGCTCTTTAAGTACAATAGAGCCCCAAGTGACCGGCACGCCTCAGGATTCATCGCCTCCTGTATCTTTCAACTGCATAAGCTACAAAGGATCCTCCCTGTTCTATCTTTTGAGGGCAGATGCCGAGCTTTAACAGCTGTTGGAGGTAAACCTCAGTGATTCCTATTCATCATCAGCCACTGTCTCTCCTATGTGTCCTTCAAAGACAGCAACTCCTTTAACAGAAAGCACCCAACAGCCTTCCAGTCAGCCTAAGTGTATTGCTCCCCATTCTCTCTTCTCATGTAGTTCCTGTGGCATCTTCTGCACGCTCAGAGAGTCAGACTAGGTGGACCGACCTTTTCCATCCTAACCTCATCCACCTGGAACTCTTTACCTCTTGAGCCTCACCTGACCTCCTCACATCTTTCTTTCGGAAACAAACTGAAAACTTTCATTTTTAGCCAGTAATTTACTATGATTTGCAACAACTTGTGGTAAAAACAGGAACGGTCCTGGCAAATTTGGGATACCTAATCCCCCATCCTATCCACCTTTGATTCTTCTTTGGATTTTCATGATCTGCTGACAGGTGACTGTTTCAACATTTTTTACTCTTTAGAAATACGAAATACATCATTTAAAGCCCCCTCCCACATCCTCTTTTTCCCTTGGGGCCTCATTATGAGGTTCTTGAATTTTGGTGTGGTAATTCTTCCACGCCTCCCTAATAGTTACTGTACCTCTCAGGGTGGAGTGGAAAGGTCGTCAGGGAGCTATAAGGTAGACCCTGAGCGCTTCTAGAAATCACGAACCTCCAGAATGGAAATTATCTGACCTGATGCTGTAGGTCCCACAGCAGTTTCACCTGGAGATGAAACAAAGTTCTATGAAGCCCATTCAGGGCAGTTGTCAAATGTCATGGGGGGAGGAGAAACATTTTTACACCGCATTAAATCCTTGAGAAAGAGCAGTAGTTGGATACACGGCGTTCCTGTCACAATGTACTGCCCACATAAAAGTCATGAACTCCCCCTAGATAAGCGTGTACAATCAATATGATATGCTGGAAACAGGCTACAACAAGCATTGTCAAAACCAATAGGTCCTCCCTTTTTTACTTATTAGCCTTGCCATGTTGTTTGAGGGGTGGGGTTTTGCATGGGTGAAAGCACACAAAAGAGAGATCAAGATGGGGTGGGGGGGTTCCAATAGGGGTAGCACGCAATGGAGGGTGCAGCCAAGGAGAGTGGTGGGTGTTTCCCGAGGAGGAGAAGGACATGAGAGAAAGAGTCACATGGCGCAGGTGGGGACTGCAGGTTTGCAGGGAGGGAGAGCACATGAGGCAGAGAGCAACACAGAGTGCGTGGCATTTTGCTGATAGTGAAGCACAAGATGGGGAGAGCAGGGGTGGAGGGAAGCACTTGATGGAGAGATCAACGTGCTGCCTGTAGGTGGTTTGTAGGAGGAGGAAGCACCGGAGGTAACTGAATTGTTTTGTGGGTGGAGAAGTACAAGAAGGAACGAGCAACATGGAGTAGGGATAAAAGGACGCATAAGAGGGAGAGAGCCACATTGGCCACGGGGCAGGGGAGTTTGCAGGCAGGAAAGCAAAGGAGGAAGAGAGCACCAAAGAACAGGGGCAGTGGAGATCGCCAAAGGGAGAGCACAACTTGAAGCACAGGGGCCAGGATAGTTTTCGGGATAAGGGGAACACATGATGGAGAGAGCAACACAGAGCGCAGGGGAGAACATGAGGGAGACAGCTGGATAACATATGCTCTCTCATGGACTGCACAACCAAAAAGAAGAAAGGGAATTACCTAAAAGTGAACAGTGAAATTATACAAGTCAGCGAAGTGAAATGATGGTAAAGAGTCGATGCTCCATGGAAGGGACAAACACAAGATGGACAAAAGGGGACATAGAAGCCATCAAACAAGAAGCAAACAAATAAGAGTGACAACGGGGCCAACCAATAGTAACTAATGAGGAAGCAGTTGGCCGGCTTTAAGTTCACAAAAGGTCTTTCGCTTGGGCTGTCAGGTAGGTGACATCTAAAAACAGTCATGTGCATGTACAATAAGAAGACTGTCTATTTCTAAGTAGGACTTCCATATGTCTCACAGTATCCTTATGTAGTGAGCAAGCCAGTAGCTTTATGCTATTGAAACCTGAATTTGTGATGTAACATATGAGTTGTGAAATACACATGTACATGACCCTTATTGTAATAGTAGTCAAGAAAGAGAGTGAGGGTTATTGAAGCTGATAGACATTGATTTAGGTTTGCTGGAGGGTGGCTGAATGGTCTTTGATCAGCAAGTGTCAGAGCATGACAGAAGGTCCTTGTGCTGCCTAGAATTCTTGGCTGCCTGTGCTGCAGTTCCTGTACACTGATTAATTTAGAGGCTCAAATCCTCTTGGTCATGGATCTCTAGCAGTGTAGTTTGAAGGTAGACACCAGTCAATCCCTAAGCATTATGACCTTCGATTACTATTTCCTTACAACACTTACAGTCAAGGATGAAAAGCTACATCTAGGACTGACTGCACACCCCACCATCTTTGATGTATCTATCTCCTGGCTAAGTTGTATTTGTCTTGTGGTAAACACATCTACCTGAGAAAAAAGGGGCAAAGGATTCCTTTACCTGCAAGAGCTTTTGGAGATTCTGTGCTCTATGGCGAATTACTCAACCAAGCACACACAACATGTATGGTTCAGGAAGGAGTGCGAATACCTTGTATTTGTAGAGTACTCAAATATTGTGAGCACAGCCAATACTGAACATTCTAACTTTAAGGCAGCTAGGGAGCCATTTTTCCAAGGGGTTGAGTATAAAGCATCTTGGGTTCCCTCATAGGATACAGAATATAATAGCAAAGCTTGTTGCACACCCAACTCCTACCAAGACCACTATGCAGTCTCTACCTGTGCATCTCCATATCTTCCACAACTTTTGACGGACAATCTTGCCAAACAGAAGCCGGTACCTTGTTGGCACAGATGATGAATTTGAGATGTAAGATTTGATTAGTAACCTTTATTTCTCTTTGAGTTACATTTTAATCACACAAGCCAGGCTTTTCATAAATGTAAATTATCTATTTGATTAGCTACTGAGACACTACCTTCCTCTGACATTTTCTGAGCATGTTCTTCCTGCAGACAGACACCAGTTTGCAGTCCCACATTGAATGCTACCCTTGTCATTGAAAATATTTCTAACTGTTTGGTGTTTTCAATAACAGTTGCTAGTTATAGTAGCAGCAAACATAGGCCCTCATTCTGACCTTGGCGGGCGGCGGAGGCCGCCCGCCAAAGTCCCGCCGTCAGGTTACCGTTCCGCGGTCGAAAGACCGCGGCGGTAATTCTGACATTCCCGCTGGGCTGGCGGGCGGCCGCCTTCAGGCCGCCCGCCAGCCCAGCGGGAAAGAGGCTTCCACGATGAAGCCGGCTCGGAATCGAGCCGGCGGAGTGAAAGCTGTGCGACGGGTGCAGTTGCACCCGTCGCGTATTTCACTGTCTGCGCAGCAGACAGTGAAATACATTTAGGGGCCCTCTTACGGGGGCCCCTGCAGTGCCCATGCCAGTGGCATGGGCACTGCAGGGGCCCCCAGGGGCCCCGCGACCCCCCCTACCGCCATCCGGTTCCCGGCGGGCGGACCGCCAGGAACTGGATGGCGGTAGGGGGGGTCGGAATCCCCTTGGCGGCGCAGCTAGCTGCGCCGCCTTGGAGGATTCCAATGGGCGGCGGTACACTGGCGGGTGACCGCCAGTGTTGCCGGTCCGACCGCGGCTTTACCGCCGCGGTCGGAATGCCCATTGGAGCACCGCCGGCCTGTCGGCGGTGCTCCCGCGGTCCTCCAACCCGGCGGTCATGGACCGCCAGGGTTGGAATGACCACCATAGTCTAGTATATACAATAGCTCGTCCTTCCATATATTGTTATCACATGACAAGTTCCTCAGGAATCTCTTTAAATTGTTGCAGGAAGACCAGCATCTCCAGACGGATCCCATTGTTTATCTACAATGTAAGTATTATAGGTGCTTGAAAACTTTAAAGATTAGGATTGGAATGGTCTGTCACGTCTGATGGAAAAAATGAAAAACATGTGAGTGCTTAGGTGGCAGAAACTAGCTCTGGTCCCTACAGCATCCTAAAGCCATAGGGAAGGGTTGTATGTCACAATGCCAATACCTTTCTGGTCAGCGTTTGCCGCTCCCTCCCTCGTAGCTCCACCTGCTGCTGCTTCGACTAAGTCTCTCAAGAGTCTGCCGGCTCAGAGATCAAGGCCCGCCTCCACCCACAGGCAACCGCCGGCGCCTCGTCCCTGGTGGCCTTGTGGCCATCTTCTTCTGTTTGCTTTTCGCTTTGTGTGCCTCTCCCCTTCCCGCACTCCCCTCCCTGCAGTTACTGCCCCTAGGGCCCTGCTCACGAAACGCTTTTCCCATCCTGCCACCTCCCAGTTTTCCAGACCCTTCCACCTCCCTCCCCTTCTTAAGGGTGGCTGCTGCGTGGTCACACCACTGGCGCGCCAAAGCCAAGCCCTTCTGCGCCCTTCTACACCCGGACCGCACAGTCATATGGACCCTGGTCCTCGCTCCATCCGCCGGTTCAACTCCAACACACTAGGCACCCTCAGCCCGGGAAGATCCTCAGCCTGCCACCTAGGCAACCCGAGGAACACTGCACGCCACTATGCCTCCAGCCCCCTGGCAGACGCTGGGGCAAAGTCACAGAAGTGCAACTCACCAATGCTCACAGTCACCCCCCCCCACCTGACGCTGTGAACGGTAATGAATCTGCACGTAATCTACCCTGCTGGATATTGGAATGTGCGAACAGCGTAGCCCGCCTCAGGAAACCTGCAGGAAACTGACAAAGCAAAACACCTAAATGGTTCACAACATACCTACAAGAGTCCAAACGCTCCTGCAGATGATAGGAACGGAAATGTAGGAGCAGCAAATCAACCAAACACATAGCCTACAAGAACGGAGTCACCACGCACCACCAGAACATCAGAGCTGCCAAAAAAGCTGCCATTCAAGAACGTCTCAGCACCAGCGCTCACAACAGCAAGGAGCTCTAAGAGTCATGAATCCTGGGACAGACACCTCAACCATCCCTCCCTCCCAAGACCTCTACGATGATCTCGCCACCTTCTTCCACTGGAAAATCCAGGACATATACCAAGGCTTCAAGAACCTAAACCCACATGCACTGCCCACAAATACCACCACGGATCCCACAACACACCAGATCTTGAACTCCTGGAACCCCATCACCACAGAGGATACCCAAAGACTCATGAACTCCATCCACTCGGAAGCACCCTCGGATCCGTGCCCTCATCACATCTTCAACCTGGCCAGTGCCACCATAGCACCTGAGCTCTGCCAGACTATCAACTGATCCTTCGAGACCGTCACCTTCCCATCAGACTGGAAGCATGCCAAGATCAACCCACTACTCAAGAAACCCACCACCGACCCAAGGGAGCTGAAAAACTACAGACCCATCTCTCTGCTCCCTTTCCCAGCCAAAGTTACGGAAAAGGCCGTCAACCAGCAATTCACTGAATTCCTCGAGACACACCAAATCCTAGACCCATCCCAATCCAGATTCAGGAGCAACCACAGCATCGAAACAGCACTTCTAGCAGCCACTGACAACATAAGCGCCATACCAGACCACTAAGACACGGCTGCACTCATCCTCCTCGACCTCTCCGCAGCATTCGACACCGTCTCCCACTCCACCCTCTGCACCAGACTCCAGGAAGCGGGCATCCAGAATGAAGAACTGGAATGGATCAGATCCTTCCTCACCGGAACAACACAAAGTGTCAGACTACTGCTGTTCACATCAGAACCCAAAGAAACATGCTGCGGAGTGCCCCAAAAATCATCACTCAGCCTGCCACTTTTCAACATCTACATGGTCCTGCTTGCCAAGATCATTAACAACACAGGCTCAACATAGTCTCCTACGCCGATGATACCCAACTGATCCTCTCCCCGTATGATGACCCTGTAAAGTCCAAGAGTAATTTCCACAATAGAATGAGAGCAGTCGCCGCCTGGATGGAAGCTAGCTGCCTCAAACTCAACTCCGAATAGACGGAGATCCTCGTAATCGGCTCCACCCACTCCGCCTGGAATGACTTGTGGTGGCTTACGCCCCCGCTAACCACGCACGCAATCTGGGCATCATCCTGGACTCCTCTCTGTCCATGACCCACCAAGTCAACGCCATCTTGTCATCATGCTTCTACACCCTCTGACTCCTTCGAAAGATTTTCAAGTGGATCACCACCGACACGAGGAGGTCAGTCACCCACGCACTCGTCAGTAGCAAACTGGAGTACATCAACGCACTCTATGCCAGCATCACCAAGAAACTGCAATTAAAACTACAAAGAATCCAGAATGCAGCAGCCAGGCTCATCCTGGACATCTCCCGACACACCCACATCTCCTCCCACCTCAGAGACCTACACTGGCTCCCAGTCAACAAGCGCAACACATAAAAACTTCTGATTCACACCTACAAGGCACTACATAACATAGGACCGGCCTACCTCAACCAACGTGTCACCTTCTATGTACCCCACAGACAACTCCGTTTTTTTCCCAGCTCGCAGCCATTCCCAAGATCCAAAAAAGCACAGCAGGAGTAAGATCCTTCTCCTACCTTGCAGTCCGGACATGGAACACGCTACCTCTCATACTCAGACAGACCGCATCACTGAAGCAGTTCAGGAAGGACCTCAAGACCTAGCTTTTCGATTGAGCAGCACGCCCGCAAACAGCACCTTGAGACCCATGGGTAATTGGCCACGCTATAGAAATATTGATTGATTATACAATACATGGAAGTATAGATTTAGTATTGTCAACTCCACATCTATTTACAGTGAGGATCTGTTGGAAATCTATAATATGAAACTGATCTTATTGCAGTCTGATATTAAAACTTTGGTTTTGTGGTAGAACAGCGTTATCCTCTCGATGACTGACGCTAAATCTGACCCTTGTATTGTTGCCAAAATAATTCTAGGTCAAGTGGTTGGAAATGCACCAGCTGGGGCTATGATTTGATGGTTGTCAGTTGTCTTATATGTTTTTGTGATGTGGGTCAAGCTCTGGAAGACCTTGGGGAAGAGCACTCTGTAAACGTTCAAATCAATCAAATTTTTGTAGTGGTGAGCAAAAGTGAATAAAGTTTATGCTGCATACAGCTGCGAATGTAATGGTGGGCATTGTAGGACCCTTACTGAAGTTAAAGAAGCGATGGTGACTTCATTTCAAATGCAGAGAAACTTGTGCAAACCCATAGTGAGCAGCATTGCCTGGAGACAACACCCAGCAGAGTTGTGGGGTAGTCACAGCGTAAAGAATGGTGGGAAGGTCAAGACTAGTGAGTCTGGTGCATAATACAACTGTAGGCATTTTGGAAATATGTGCCAAGAAAAATGGTGAAGGCAGTGATAGAATTCAGAAGAGTACCAAGCGCCTGAAGACAGGATTCAGGTGAATGTTCACAGTGAGCACAAATCTGGATTAATTTCAATAGCGGGACATGTTTCTGATGTGCAGAAATGTGTCAAATATATCTTTGGAGCTGCAGGAATTCAATGTTCAGTGGAAAAATGTCAGACTTGGATGAAAGGACAGCACATATAAGAACGATGATAAACAAAACTACTGAAAGCAACATACTACTAATAACCTGAACCTGCTACAGAAAAAACTACAATTAATTCTAGGAGGATAATTTGTATCTGATTTCACATACATGTAAAGAAATAAGTCCCTATCTATCCTCTTTGAACAAAAACAGCTGCACACCTACTATCACAAATAAGATCACTAGCATTACTGTATGTGAACTCAATAAAGAGGGATTGCCTTTTTGCACAGTATAAGAATACTCCTGCAACCCTCGTCCAGCACTCATCATGTCTTAAGAACATGGACCATTGCTAGATGCTCTACATGTTATCACCCTTAACTACTGACATCAGCTCTACTGTTTGACTACTTAAACAGTGTGTGTTGTCAAGCTTGTCTACTGCACAAATAAAGCTATGTCAAGAACATGGATCATTGAATCAGTGGCGTAGCGTGGGTTGTCAGCACCCGGGGCAAGGCAAGTAATTTGCGCCCCCTAACCCGGGGCAAGGCAAGTAATTTGCGCCCCCTAACCCGTGGATTTAGTCTCTTCCAAGATGTTGCGCCCGGTGCGGCCAGCCCCCCCTGCACCCCCCACGCTACGCCACTGCATTGAATTAAATGATTACCGCTGACAAAAGCAGTGATCTGCAAGTCAGAAGTGTGACTCCCAACAAGGACAACCCCCTATCCTAAGCTTAAAAAATTAAGCACTGTTAAAGTGGTCAGTCGTATAAATTGGTCATTACAGCACTTAAAACTTAGGAAAAACTGTGAGATTTTATAGTCGATAAAATAAGTTATCTTTAATATGTCTAATGCACTGATTATGGGTACTAGATACTGCTGATTTTTTATTTCATCAATCAGAAAAAACTTTTAAGTACATCTACTTTAATTCTGGTATGAGACTACAAGAGAGGGCATTTAATTACATCAATGCTTTACAGCTATCCTGCGAATACACTGAGGAATTTACCTTATGGTTGATTTCACATGGTGACTGCAATGAGAGGTGGCCAGGGCAGGCCAAGGATAAGGGGCATAGTCAGGGACATAGATATCATACTGAGAAGGAATTTTTGTCACAGCAAAATAGGGAAAAAACGTAGCTAAATGAAAAGGGCGACAAAGGTCAAGCACAAATAACAGAATGGAAGATGGTAGTGGAACAGAGAAAAAAAAGGAAACAGTGTAGTGGATCCTGTTTAGTTTTAGTGGGTCTCAGAAGTTTAACTTAGCCTTCTGGCTTATAGGCCTGTTCCCCCATCACCTAGTGACTTTAATCCTAATTATTTTGCTCTGTTTTAGCCTATATATTTCATTATTTTGTTAAGATGGCTGTCATGTTTATAATTGGAGAGATGTTTTGATTTCACGTTATCAGTGGCACTCTGTGAAGGCATAACTATCAGCGTCAAAGTCAAGTAATGTAGGTAGGTAGTCACATCATGTCCCCTTCCACTTACATGTGTCAGGAACATAATGTACTTTTGGAGGGAATTGTTTATATAATTGCCACCACAAGGCTGCCCCTTATCTATTGTTTGGGACATACCTGCGTCAGGGCTCCTACAAGATCTGCATAAATACATCTCACACAGACAAGGCTATCAGAGGGATTCCCACCAGATACAATCAATGCCATCTATGCTGCACATCACCTTGATGCAGACCCAGCCTTCGTGTCACACAGAGTCTGACCTAGAGACCTCATTCCAAGGTAACAAGGGTTGGGGGAGCTTCTACTGGTACTGGCAGATTAGGTTTATCGCAACTAGCACTCTTTAGGTTAGAGATTAGGTTCTCCATCCCAGGGTTTTAGGAATATTTTATATTTCATGTTTATTGCAATATGGTGGGGGTCTTTGTATTCACAACTCATCGCTACCATTCTGCTCCTTGCATTGTTCATTATCCTAATCATTGCAGCTCATGCATTTTACAGTAGATTGCAGTCTTTTTCATAAACCTGTTAAAAACTCTCCTGCATCTCCTTTATTGCCTGTGTGTGACTGAGACTTAGTACTAACATGAGAAAAGGGTACTCTCCGTTCCACCATGACTCCCCTGAAATGTCGCACTCTAGAGCCAATGCGTAAAGGCTGCCAGAAATCACCTTTTACTGTTGGGGTATATGGTGATATGCTGCTTGTGAGTTGGGAGGGCTGGGCCGACAGTTGCGACTTGTTGTAGGATTGGCCTAGTCGCCTACAAACAAAAGTGCTGTCATCCCTAGACCAGCAGTCTCTCTTAGAAGCAAGAGTCCACCTACGACAGAAGTTTACATGAAAGAAAATAAGACTGTATGAAAAATATCATAGAATTTTGGGGGAGACATATGTTTGTGGACTAGTGGTTGACGGAACTCACCAAGTTTCAGCCTGCAGAATTCTGTGCAATTAAATAAAAATTCCACAAGATTCCGTGGAGTTCCGCCAACAGGCAGTAAATATGCATGTTGCACTGCTCGCGCTGCAATTTAGTGGCAGTAGAAAGAGCAGTGCTTAAAAATTAGCATGAATGGCACTATGCGGTTCCCAAGAGCCAGCAGCCATTCAACTTGATTTTGCTGCCACTCGAGTAGAAAACCTCCTCGAGTGGCAGCAAATCTACTTCAGCAGCAGCCTACTGACAGTGACTGTTGGTGTTAGAAAATGGTGCTAGGGGAAGCTAAATCTCACTCGCATTTCTGGAGCCTCGTGGGAGAAAAGTCCGCAATCACACGGTGATTGGCGGAATTTGGCTGGAACTCTGCATTGCTACAGTAATGCAGAGTCGCCAAATTCCACCTATTTTCGCGGGTAGAATGAAACATTCCACCCACCCCTAAAAAGGACCTTAAGGCAAAAAGAGAAGAGTCAGAGATTGATAGAGGGCATCAGAGGTGCTTGAAAAAATACAGTATGAGGAGGTTAGGGTGAAGGGAGAATCGTCTGTCATTGTATGGTGAAATTTTACATTTTTATACATTCCTATTGAGAGGTGAATGATTTTTCTTATGCTATCAACTGATGAAACACTGCTGAATAAGCAGAAACTATGAGACCTTCCATACAATAGATTTACACTGATTCAACTAGAATTAACCTCAGCCTACTGTAACTAGAATGGCTATACTAAAAGCAGGCTTAACAACTCTAGGAGAAGAATGTTGAGTATGGCATTTCTAGAATTGCCAATAGTTGGCACCATTTCTACAAATTTAAACAGCAGTGCATCTGTAATGACTCCAGGCCTCCAAAGAATGCTCAAATGAAAGTTCAATTGTGCACAAACTGTGTTGAATGCTGAGATGAAATGATAACCATGGTGGATGAACTGAACAGTTCCAAAAGATGTAGCATATTTAATTCCACGGGAAACTTACGTTTATACCATGTCTTTGACCATATTGACTTAGGGCATCTTTTGCCGGGGATTTCTCTGGATTACATTCGAAGATCCCCAAAGTCCTCAGATTTACACCAGCCATTGAGTACTTTATTCGCAGCGATTCGTACTGCGGCAAGCCTGATGATGTTTGGAAAACGTTTGAGATGGTCATGTGAAAATTGAATTCATAAACACTTGCTTTATAGGTGAATCTAGGAAAAGCATTGAGCATCTCAAATATGCTACAGGCGCCTTCTATGTTGCTCGGTAATTGATCTTTTGAGAAACGACCCGAGGAATTTCACTCAAAAAATCTAGAGCTACTCCCTTGGAGATTCTTAAGACCTGATTTACAAATATATTTCTGTGAGCGGGTATGACTTACTCTTGCTTATTACTAGCTTACTGCAGGGAATTCAGGACCAAGTCACATTTACTCACAGAAAAAATAGTTTAGTGATTGGGCTCAGGATGAATTTTGAAGATGCACTTGCGAAAAACTTAGTAAACCCTTTTTGTGTACATTATTACCATTAAGATGGTACAGAAATGCTCAACTTTTCACCACAAAAGGTGTCTGGTGTAATGTGAAAACGCCCCTGTCATCTTCCAATTTGCTCTGACACCAATTTTCGAGATTCCGGAGCACAATATTTATTTTTCCACCTCCATGTTTTTGCAGCACAGGTGCCAAATGCAAGAGAAACTGTTGAGCTTCTTTCATCTCCTGTCCTTGACAACTGAGCTAACATCTCGAAATTAGATATGCAATAAATCTCTAATTATAGCTTTCAGGATCTGGGAACAATACCATAAAATGAAAGATTTGTAAGGTTCTGTAACTCAGCTGTCATGGCTAACCTTCTTCCAGTGCAAGCAAGGTTAGGAAACAATGTGGGTGTGATTGAATGAGGAAAGAATGGTATTTATTTGGGATTGATTTAATTGCCTGTTGCACAACCGCCTGTGTACTCTCTTAAAGTCTCCATGAAAGGAAGATCTACTGACAGATATTTGGACATTCTTACTTACACTGCTCAGTGCACTAGCATTCCTTATGCAAATTACAACCGTGTGAGCCAAGGAAACAACATGGGTAACAAAATGTTTACCTCAACAACATAGTTGATGTTGAAACTCAAATCTGAGAATTTTATTAAAAAGGATCAGCGGCTAGGGTAAAAAAGCAGAAACTTCCGTCTTAAGGGCAGTAGTCCAAGTTTTCCAATTTTTCTGACTTCGTGGCGTATGGTTACTTATGCCTCGAACGACCATTTTCTACTCAAGGATGCCCCTGGGTAAGACATCCTTAAGCAGGATATGCAGATGTTGAAGGCTGGACCTTCCTGGTAGCACTTGTAAGTAATGGTGTAGGCAGCCAGTACAGTATGATGGGATTGGGGTGGGATGTGTGCACGCGCAGTGCAGTAAGGAAAGACTTGGCGTTGCCTTTGTGTGGCGAAGAGGGGCTTGGGGGACTGTTGCTGTGTAGCTATTGCTTACAACAGCACCAGTTTCCTACTAACACTGACCCTCAACTTTGTATTTTAAACAAGTCTAGCTAGAAACTTTTCAAGAGCTCTGGCTTCACAATTTCACACAACCCTAGTCGAAACCCATGAGAGTGATTAGGGTACCCCTGGTGTTTACCAAATTCTGGCGCGCGCTGGAGGAGGCAAGAGGCATGTTGAACATCCAGTAACTCGCCCATACTGCCCCAGGATTGCCTTGGCACTTCTTGTGTTTTTTATGGCAAGTGGCAGGAGAACTTACTTCTAAGCATAACATGTATCCTACCTGTTACCCAGCAGCTGGTGCCATCCCTTGACATGGGAGTTGTTTGTTACCTCGTCAGTAACAGACATACAGATTTGTTTTAAAATCAGTAGATTAATTTCACAAGAGCAAGGTGCCCAGAAATAGGTGGGGGCTGAGCATAATACCCCCCGTTGCCCTCTCATTATCCAAAAGCTTGATTTTTGAAAACTTCCTTTGTCGTGATACACTGAAATTTGAATAATTTAAAGATCAAATGGATGAACTTATGTGGAAATTTGTCAACAACGAGGCATTGGGACAAATGAAAGGGGGTCATATTTAAAAAAAAAACTTAAAAATGATTTAAAGACCGAAAATATAATTTAATAAAATAATGGAAAAGAGCCCGACTAAAATGAACAGAGCCAAAAAGTTGTTTTCAGTGTTTGCTACGGTTTAACATGATATTGGGAATCGTATGTCATGTAATTAACATAATTCATCTTTGTCTGTTAGTTCCTTGGGCAAGCCCCTTACACAATCTTTAGGACCGGTATTGTGTCACAGGGTGGCACCAGATTTGGATCCTACAATTGACGGCAGTCGAGTACAACAAGTTTCCCTGGAAGTCAGGCTTGGCAACAAGTACAACGAGTCACATTACCCACTCACAAACTACAGCAGCCTGCAATGCATGATGTTTTTTATGGCAAAAATCATCAGAGACAGGGAAATTCATGTAATTTATAGATATTATTTAGTTAATATATAAAAGTGAAAAAGCCCCTCAT
Organism: Pleurodeles waltl; assembly: GCF_031143425.1. Classification (NCBI taxonomy): domain Eukaryota; kingdom Metazoa; phylum Chordata; class Amphibia; order Caudata; family Salamandridae; genus Pleurodeles; species Pleurodeles waltl. Next base: position 961,445,288 of record NC_090443.1, read on the forward strand.
TTACAAAAGTTGCAGGTGTAATTAATACGAAGAATTTATTAAATAACTGCCCCCGCGTTAAAGGATTGCTTTCACTTTTCTGCTATGGATGGGAGCTTAACCTGTTGAAGGGCCAAGCAACCCACAATACAGGTAGAAACACTCTACAAGAGCAAAACCTACCCTGATGAGAATGCAAGTATGCAGCACTACTTGGAAGGGAAGCCTTCTTGTTCTGCGAGAAGAGATTGGAGACTACGTCACAGTTTCAGAGGATCTTTGTGAGTCGGGCCCTGTGTTTGTATAGTTTCTCGCACTCACTGCCAAGTTTATGTGGAGCAAACCCTTTGAAAGCCCCACGGTAGCACCCAGGGGGAAGAAGGGAAAGGGTGAGAGAGGAACACCTCACTCGATTTTGCCCCGGGACGGATTTGTCTTTGGTGATGTGGAGTCATCTGGTAATCCTTCTCTGGGTTATGTCTGCTGATGTGGAGTCATCTGGTAATCCTTCTCTGGGTTATGTCTACTGATGTGGAGTCATCTGGTAATCCTAATCTGGGTTAGGTCTACTGATGTGGAGTCATCTGGTAATCCTAATCTGGTTATGTCTACTGATGTGGAGTCATCTGGTAATCCTAATCTGGGTTAGGTCTACTGATGTGGAGTCATCTGGTAATCCTAATCTGGGTTGGGTCTACATTTGAAAATAAAAACTGAGAAATCCAAAATGTGGACAATATTATTTTGAAAAACTAAACAGAAAACGAAAAGAATAAAAGAAGGGAGCATGAAAAACATTTGAAAATGTAAGAAGCATTTAAATAGCAAGGGGGAGGTTTATTTAGTATTAGGGTAACGATAAGTATAACGGTGTGCATTGGGGTCACGGTAGGGGTAGGGATAGCTAACGGCAAAGGACCTCATCCCAGAGATTAACCTCTCTGCGGATGGAGGAGCCAAACATAGTCTGCGCAGCTCATAGCCAATCAGTGACCCTTTGTCACCCTTTGTATTCCTTCCCTGCGGTTGTCTCATCCCCTCACCTGCTTCAGTCTTTTTCTTCTCTCCTCTTTGCATTATTTGCTTTTCCTTTACTTCCCTTGACTGCTCAATCTTAGAAAGCCCTCACCAGTCAGTCACCTTCTAGCTCACTTTGGCATTGCCTTCCCTCACAGCTCCCTTCCCTATTTCAAGCATAGACCTATAAGAAAGAACAGCAGTTACCAGATGCTTGAAATAAAGTCATATTAAATAAGATGGAAGGTCTCAGGATGGGATGATGAAAAGAGAAGGACAATCAAGAAACAAATTAAGAAAAGAAATCAATTGCTGTAGAGAATGAAAGAAAAATAGAGAGCATCAAAGGCCATAGGGTTAAGAAAGGGGAGCTAATGCTTTCGATATGCTGGAGTGGAAGTACCTTTCCAGGTGTTAGTCACTATGGGGACAGGCGGACGTCTCCAAGCCTACACACAGCTGCCCTACACTGACCCTACCTCCAGAGTTCGCCTGGGTTGGCTAATCTCCTGCCATTGTCCGTGAGAAGGGGCACCAGAGAGGGATGCCCTCCCCTCCTCCTCATTGGTTGCACTAGCGATGGAATCTCTTGCCACTAGACTTCTCCTAGAAGAGTTAGGCTGGGAGAATACCCCTAGGCGGCATGACCCATGTGTTTCTTTTTATGCAGACGACCTTCTCCTCTACATTCACGACATCCGCTCTGAACTCACCCCCATGTATACCACACTGCAATCATTTGTGCGCATTGCTGGCCTTCGAGTAAACTGGGCCACATTGTGTGCATTCCCTCCGAGTGGTAACCTGCCCCCACTTAAGGTGCGACTGGGGGGAATGCTACTAGACTGGAAGGGTGACACCGTCCGCTACCTCGGAGTGTGCCTTTACAACTCACTCACCGACCTCTTTGAGGGGAACCTCAAGAGAGCCTTCACAGCCCTGAAATAGCAGGTACAATTTTGGCAGGTACTCCCCTTGGCTACAACTGGGAAAATAGCCCTGTCCCAAATGATTGTCCTCCCATGTCTTCTTCATTGTTTCACCAAACTACCCTTGGTTCTCCCCATTGCTTTTTTTCCACGACCTGGATATATTGCTCAGAGAGCTTATCTGGGGTGCTAAAAGTCATCGCATTGTGCTGCACAAAATGCAGTTACCAGTGGGCAAGGGTGCCCTAGGTGTGCCCTCGTTTGAGGCCTGCGACTTGGTGGCACCGCTCCAGTGGGTCTCACATAGATTCGCAGAATGCATTCTAGATGAAATAAATGCAGGGTCTGGCCCCTGCCATCTTCAGTGCTTCAGAGATTCATCCTGCCCGTGATTATCTGTCAGTCTCTATAGGTCACAACTGAGGTGTCTCAAGAGAGTAGATTGCCTGACCTGCCACGTTCCACCTTATGCATCGGCATTCCCCCTGTGGGGCCTACCACGCCCCCAGGTTTCCATTCATCAGTAGACCATACACCTTGGTTCACCTGTTCCTTATCAACTGCCAGTGATCTTGTTTCAGACTCCCATATCCTCTCCCCCGACCGACACACATTTTGTACCCTTTAGTCCGTTTTGAGCGAGTAGCCCCAGACCCACTCTGTATTGCAGACTTTACTACTTATGGGAATGGGTCATCATCATGTTACATGGCTATACAAGGCTCTGAGGGAACACACAGGGGCCTCACTGGCATCGGTGAGAGAGAAATGGGAGGTTGACTTAGGACGGGCACTTCAAGGTGCTGAGTGAGACAAGACGCTACAGTTCCCAAATCCCATCTTTCACAACATGTATTGTATTGTATTGTATTGTATTTATATAGCGCTTACTACCCCTGACGAGGCGTCGAAGCGCTTTTCGGCGAGTAGCACGCTACTCCTTAACCCAACCAGAATTAGTGATGAATTAGTATCGGGAAATATGAGTACAGTTTTAGTATTATTATGAGTTAATTTGACCACGGATATGAGAGTTTGTTAGTTCGATTGACTGGAGTAATGGAGGGGTGGAGGAGGAAAGAATCCAGAAGTGTTAATTGGGAGTATATGGTAATAGGATTTAGGCTTGGGATGAGTAAAGGCGGATGGAGGCGGGAAGAATCTGTGGAAGGGGTTAGGGAGATCATAGTAGCAGAGTGAGATAAATGAGGACGAATTTAGTAGGGTTTTTTGGGAGGTCATGGTAGTAAAGTGAGGTTTGGTGAGTTAGATGTGGAAGCGGAGGGATATGTGCCAGCAACTGTCAGAACGGGTGGAATGTGACATTGAAACACTTGGCACCCTCTATGCAGGGGGTAGATTACAAACCGTTGACAAATTTCACCTTGTATATGAGCAGCCTGCGGGCCAGTTTTTATTGTTCGGATCCTTAACAGTGGTGGTACAAGGGTTGTGGGGTGAGGTTCAGTCTGAATCCAAGCTGTATCACTGTCTGCACAACACCAGGGAAATATAAGGCCACCACAAACCTCTGTAAGGCTATTCAGGGAGACACACACATGCCCCTCCGTGGCCTAAGAGACAAATAGGTGGTAGATGTAGGGGCCCGCTAACTGAGAGTGATTGGATTAAGGTGCTCACTACTACTCCTCGGGTTTCCCAAAATGCACAGTTTAAAATGATTAACTTTTACTATCTACACAGGGCACGCCTCACACCGGTGGCAAAATTAACAAATTCTTTCACTCCATACTTGTGAAGTGCCCCAGGTACGGGGAAATAGGTTCAGAATTACTGCACACGCTTTGGGACTATACCCAGCTCTGCAGCTTCTGGAGCAGGGTGATGGAGAGTCTGAGTGACATTATGGACCATAAAATACCAACATCACCCTTGGTGTGTCTTTTGGGATTGTTCCCCAGACCTGCCAATCATAAAGTGACCACTAAGTTCATAGAATTAGCGCTCATAATTGCCAGACAACTGATAACACTTCATTGGAAAAATACTAAAGGGCCCACTTAAGTGAAAAGGCACAGCGACATGGAAAAATGGGCTGGGTACGACGCCATGGCCCTACGGCTCCCAAATGAGGGAGGGCACCGATGGAGACGGCTAGGGAGAATTCAAACACACCGATGATCAAGACCACAACAATGTACACTTGCCATGATTTCCTTAGGGACAGTGATCCAATACTACACATCACGCCAAAATTACGGGTGTAGTTGGTCTCTCCTCCTCACCTAATGCCCCCATGGACTGCCCTAGACATTACTATTTGAATTTATTGCAGTTTCCTCCCTATTCACATACCGGTAGTGATATCCCAGGAAGGTTGACTTTAATTGTTTACCGTGGACTGTATAAGAGCAACGGGATAGTTGGAAGGGGGAGTTGAAGGGTGTTTGGATACATTTTATAAGGGATAGGAAGTAAGAGATGGGTGGCATGATGTATGCTGCTTTATGTACAAGTTGTTTCAATCACATTTATGCTGTACAGTGTTTTTTTGTAATATACATTAGTCAGCAAGGAAATGTAACTGTATCTCACGAATATGTGACAGAACAACTCGGTCCCAAACAACCACAGCCTAAACCACTACTGCTAAACAACCAAAAAGTCTCTACAACCAAGCACTGAACAACCACCGTCCAAACAACTAATATATATAGAATGTACTTCAAAAGCATACATTTCATAGTCCTGCATAGGGCCTACCTAACACCTGAACAACTCAATTGCTATTTCCTTCCCACCCATTTGGGCTGCCCATGCTGCCAAACACCAACAGCAGATGTTAGGCATATGCTACAGTCATGCCCAGCTCTCACCATATAATGGTACTCAGTTCACACTAAGGGGGTCATTCTGACCCCCGCCGGCGGCGGATGCCGCCGGCCTGGTGGGAACCGCCAGAAGACCGTACCGCGGTCAAAAGACCGCGGCGGTCATTCTGAGTTTCCCGCTGGGCTTCTAGGAGAAGGGGTGGGTAAGGGTATTGAGTGGTAAGGGTGTTTTTAGGACTTGGGGTGGGTATGGGCATAGGGTGGTAAGAGTATTTTTAGGGTTTAGGGGTGGGTCGGGTATTTGCTGATAAGAGTGTTTTCAGAGGTTGTGGGTGGTAAAGTAAAGGAGTTTTTAGTATTTAGGGGTAGGTATGGGCATAGGGTCGAAAGGCTATTTTTAAGGCTTAATTTGTGGGGTATGGGTATTGGGTGATATGGGTGTTTTTAGAGGTGAGTAGAGGTATTAAGTGGTAAGGGTGTTTTTAGAGTTTAGGGGGTGGTAAGGGTAAAGGGTGGTAAGGTTTTTTTTTAGAGTTTAGGTGTGGGTAAGAGTATATTTGATAAGGGTGGTTTTAGGGTGGGAAAGGGTATTTGTTGGTAATGGTGATTTTAGGGTTTAGGAGTAGGTAAGTGTATAGGGTAGTAAGAGTAATACAAAATGGGGGCTTGGTGGTTCCCTCTAATTAAGAAAAAATTATATTTATAATAATGCTTTTTTTAAATCAGGGGGTTTGGGGCATTCCCCCTCAAAACATTACACACACACACGTGCATGTATTTGTATGGGTTTCCCTTACCTTACATATGTTTGCCTTGATTGTAAAGGCATATTTGTGGTAAAGACATATTCGTGGTAAAGGCATGTGTGGTAAAAGAATCTTGATGAAAAGGCATTGCATGGTAAAGGTGTGGTGCTAAAGGCATGTGTGGTAAAAGCATGCGTTGTATCATCATACAACCCTGGCAAAATGTTATCCATGGCATACTTATGGTCATTCTTGGCATATCAGGTGTTTCCATATAAAGATGGTTTCTACCCCTCACATAATTATGCCTTGACATTTAGCATGCAACAGGCATTCCTTTCATGTGTTGATAATACATGTGCATGGAAGTCAATTCTGACACACTGATATTTGGGGATGAAACCTTTTACTAAAAATAAAAAGCTCGTATTTCAGGACAAAATAGTGCTGTTCTTGAAAATGGTTGCTATGTATCTGGGACGTTTAAAATTTGTTTAATACAGAATAAAAACCTTGCATTTGATAACAATGTGTTTATATTTCAAAATACTAACAAGATTATGTTTGAGGCTTGAGCTCAGAATGATTGCAATTCGTACTAAACTCAGGAAACTCAATGCTGATGTTTCCTCAGCGCCCGGAGGAAGTTCCTCCTATGTCTTTTATTTCATGACTGGTACAGTAATTGCATTACATGTGTGAGAAGCTGTCTGGTGCTGTTTGACGTATGAGGTGAGGGATTTGCAGTGGCAGGTCTGCGATATGAGCCTTTAAGATCTTCTGCCTCAGCTGTTCAAGACCTGAGATTCTGAGTTCTGTGCAAGTTTTAATTTTTTCACCCTTCCAGGTTGGTTGTCAATTAAGATGTGTTGACTGCACTCTACTTTGAAGAACCAGGATGAAAAACTGGAAAGATTTAGAAAGTAAAAACAAATGCAAATTGAAAACATTTATGAAGATGTTTGGGACTTCCTCTAGCACCTATGGCCTCTACCCTGTTTTCAGCTATATTGTGCTGAAACGTCTGGATACTTTTTTTTTACACAAACACCACCAGTGAAGGTCCACAATTAAAGTACCAGGATTTATACCAAGTGATCCTTCAGCACTAATTTTCCCGCCAATTTCCTGCCACATTGTGCTCTAAAATGCACTACCGGCATGAACTTTACAGAATTTAGCTGAATATCCGACCATCAATGCTAACTATGGACCCCTTTCTTTGTTTGCTGTGTTCAGCTCATTTAGGATGTTTATAATCAGCACTGTTGGACTTCACCAGCTGACACTGTCCATGGCTCACCTTAATGCCACCTCCACTATGAAAATTCAAACAGCTGCATTGACAATGTCATCACATTTTCTCAGTAGACAGAATGCACACCTCTCTGACCCCCCGCCCCAACCTACACACACACACACGCACACACCAACACACACACACGTTTGGAGCAATTACGTTTCACTCACTTTTAAGCACCTGTCAATGTTCATGGCTGCCCTTTATGTTTACTACCCCAAAACACACAGTGCTCAAAACCTATGATTGACCTTGGCATCCACTGAGAAGCATTTGGTCTGCCACATAAAAACCTCCTTCAACCACTGAGTTGTGGCACTGCTGTACAGAATGGAGGTACAGTGTGACATCTCTAATCTCCACGCCCCCCCATTATTTACAAGTGGTGGGAACACCCACTGGGTACGTCATAGATAGTTTTTTTCCCCAAATGACCATTACACGTGTACGTACATGTGTGCAGTAGTCCTTGAAGGATTTTTCTTAAACCAAAAGAAAAATTATTCCCAGGTAGTGGCCTTGAATGCACATGCATGTGTAATGGCCATCATGGAATCGTTTTAATTTTTCTTTAATAAAAATCCTTCTGTCATGGCTGCAGTATGTGAGTTCACATGTCTTAGGAATTTTCTCAAAGCAAAAGAAAAATGATTCCAAGATGGTCACCATGCATACACATGCCTGGACAGCCAACTTGCAATGCTTTAAAAAAATGTAAATGTTGCCATTCGCAGCTATGACATAGGCGATGACTGTAACATGGGGTGGTGGGGAACAGACACTAAGAGGCTTTAATAAAAAGAGTGAGGTGAGAAAGAAGGAGGAATTTTTTTACACATTTTTTATTCTTTCAATGTATTTAATTCTGCATTTTGCCTTGATGCATCCATCCATCCACCCAGCACAGGCGCAAAGCCGGGCTACAGCACTTGGTTTCTTTAGGTGTAAATAATTCAGTTTCTTCCTGGACACCAGGTAGGGAGAGACTGAGGGGGTCATTCCGACCCTGGCGGTCATAGACCGCCAGGGCCGGGGACCGCGTATGCACCGCCAACAGGCTGGCGGTGCATCCAGGCCAATTCTGACTGCGGCGGTAAAGCCGCGGTCAGAAAAGGGAAACTGGCGGTTTCCCGCCGGTTTTCCCCTGGCCTGAGGAATCCTCCATGGCGGCGCTGCCGACCCCCTTCCCGTCATCCTGGTCCTGGCGGTTTTGACCGCCAGAACCTTGCTGGCGGGAACGGGTGTCGTGGGGCCCCATGGCATGGGCACTGCAGGGGCCCCCTAACAGGGCCCCACAAAGATTTTCAGTGTCTGCATAGCAGACACTGAAAATCGCGACGGGTGCAACTGCACCTGTCGCACCCTTTCCACTCCGCCGGCTCCATTCGGAGCCGGCATCCTCGTGGAAGGGGGTTTCCCGCTGGGCGGGCGGGCGGGCGGCCTTCTGGCGGTCGCCCGCCGGCCCAGCGGGAAACTCAGAATTACCGCAGCGGTCTTTTGACCGCGCTGCGGTATTCTGTCAGGGGAACTTTGGCGGGCAGCCTCCGCCGCCCGCCGATGTCAGAATGACCCCCTGAGAGTTTTCGGACACCAGCAGGCAGTGGATGGATACATCTCATCAAATCAAAACACAGTCAGACAGAAATGCTTCATAGGTGGTACAATCACATCTAAGGAGGAAAGCCAACGAATCAGGCAAGGGAACTGAAAGGAAGCCCACAAATCATGAGAAATTGGTGATCACAAAGCCCATTTTAAGTCTATATTGAATACAATAGACAAAAGACAGTGAAGCTGTCTGTAGCCAAGGCTAAAAAACTAAATTGTTGACGCTATCGATGTACTGTTCAGGGTTAGCGCCAAAATAGGGGCCCATTATAAATAATGGTGTGCCTTCTTTTAACGCCTGCTATAAGCAGGCATTAAAAATGCAGAAAAAAATGGTGCAAATAAATCTTTCTTTGCGCCATTTTTTCGCCTCCCCAACAGAGGAATGCCCCCCTTGCATACATTATGCCTGGTGCAGGCATAATGTGGCGCAAGGGGTTATAAAGTGGCACAATGCATGCATTGTGCCACTTTGTAAAGCTGGTGCGGCAATTTTGGCCTGGTTGGGCCACATTAGCGTCAAAAAATTGACGCTAATGTGGAGCAAGGAGGCATTAGGCCCTTTTAAATCTGGGCCAATGCTTGATACTCTTAAATGAGTTCTCTTTCTGCAAAAAGCACCAATTAAATGAAATTTAGACCTTCCTCTCTGTGTGACCCCCAACTCCAGTTGTACACCAGGACTCGGACCAGGACCCACTACTCCCCTACCACTGAGTTTGGTTGGCAGTTCAGGTCTCCAACTCCCTATCCTCTCAAAGCATCCTAAGTATAGCAAAACCAGTGCACAGTCAGCATGGAACCTCCTGAATGCCACACCCTGTCAAAATAGAGGAGCCACCCAACAGCTGGTGTCATTTCCTTACCTCAGCCAATTCTGTGCAGGCTAATGCTTAGTTTGAATTCACTATAAAATTATTTTACATAAAAACTCGACTTAATTGAACATTCATACACTGGTTTAGGGTAAAAAATAAAAAATAAAAATTGTAGAAGTACCCATTTGGAGGGATTTTCTTGAAAGCCTTCCTCTCCTCTTTAAATGTTTTACATTGCATATATATAAAGTTATACACTATGAAGCAACACAGACGCCAGTATTTGCTACTTTTCTTGAAGGAAATGCATGATGTCCCATTACAAAATTTAGCTTGAAATACTTAATGTCCTAAATCCCTAATTTACTGTATGCAAGGGGTGCCCATTTAGAAAACTCAGGTTTTGAGAACTATTTTGCCTCCTAGAATGATAAAAATATTGTGTCTCTTTTTCTTGTTGCTCTGTGCTTTCTGCAGCAAATCAATGGAAAGATGCCACCAAACGCCCTGAGCCTTATATGAATTTATCAATGTACCAGCAATATCTTTATTCGTTTTTTTATTTGGTATAGGTGCATACTTAAGTAGTGTTTTTTATAGGCCCAGGCACAGAACTCCACTCCGCCGGCAAAGTTTTCGGAAATGCAGTCACTTCGCTCTATGCAGAGTACTGTAGTGCGAATTTTCCAATTCCGCCTTCTGGTGCAGAGTGGAGTTCGTTCATGCATGCAAGATTTGTTTGTGGTGCTCTCTCATGCCATGATACTCTTGGGCTGCTAGCAAGCACTTGTAAGACTTTGCATTCGCTTGCACTGCTTCTGCCCACGATGGCAGCCAAAACAGCGTAGTTTGTGAGCACGAACGCATTCCGGAATAGATTTCTACTCAAGATGCTTCAAAATCTAGTCAAAAACAGATTTTTGACTGGGTTTTCTTCTCCAATGGACCCTTCAAGTTGTTTTTTAGTATGAGAAGCATTTTTTTCCAAACAGGAAGGAAGCGCCTCAGAGACTCCAACTTCCTGATTCTGTCTAGAAGGCGCCTCCCAGTGCTTTGTCCTTCTCCTGGCCACTTTTCACTTGGATTTCGAGGTGGAAGGATCACTCTCTCAGTTTCCTGGATACACCTTTGGATTTAAGGTCATTGGGCCTCATTTACTAGAAACTTGTGAATCGGCATCAATGCGCCAGTTTTCTAGCGCCAGCCCCAAACCCCTTAACGACGTCATGGTAACTCTATATTTATGATACAGCACTCCATGGCGTACGATTCCACAGATGCACTAGAAAAGTGGTACAGTGCTGGAGTAGCGTCAGATTACTGACGTCCTGACTGAGATTGCGTGCTCCAGCAATGCAAGGGGGGCCCAATGTTAAAAAGCCCAGCATCACTTTAACACCTGCTCTGAGCAGGTGTTAAAAAAGTGACCCTGTGAAGGCACAGAATGGCACAGTGAAATGTAATAAATGTTACTGCACCAGTTCTGTGTGGCTTTTATCATTGGAAAACCCAATGGTGCAGGTATAATATGGCCCAGGGCTTTACAAACTGGCACAATTGTCCCATTGCACCAGTCTGTAAATGTGGCGCAGTGTCAGGGACTGCTTGCTCTGCCACAGAGTCACAAAAAAGTGACGCTATGATGGCACAAGGGACTTGTAAATAAGTCCATATGTTTTTTGTGAAATCACACAAGTAAGCTAAAAAACCATTGTATAAGGGTGTTCTTTGTTTGCTCGGGCATGTACTAGTATTTCTTTGTACTTTAATTTGATTTTATAGTGGTGGGTGGCCTGGAGTTCAAGTATGGGCCTAGTTATTATTAATTTTGCATTTAATTGATTTTTCATCTTTTGTAAAGGAAAACTGTTGCACAGCTCAGTAACTTTTCCACATGTCTGTAACATTTGCGATATTATTTTACTATGTGACCTAGATTTCCAAAGGGCCATCTAGCCAGTAGGCCCAGTACTAGTAGTCATCAGTGATGAAATAAATGTTTCAGTGGTATATGTTTTTAAAATTTCATTTAGGGCAGGGATAGCATTGGATTAAATAAAAAATGTTGGCTATTGTTTTCATTTAATGTTTTATTGCAAAAAGTGTATATGTTGTGGGGTAATATTTGATGGCATAGGAGGATATATGCTGTTCTGACATTTTTAGAGCTCAGTTAATTTATGTGTTTTGCATTTCTGAATTAATATTAGTGTTCTTTTCAGTGTTACCACCATGCCTCCTTATGGCCAATGTGTGTGTGTGAGTGTGTGTGTGTGGTTGTCATCGTCCACCATTTGTCTTTGTTCCCCATGCCATGTGGCTAGCAGCCATTTTGTGTAGTCTATGTCCAAAGGCGTGCATGTATTCTTTATTCTCCATGCCTCCGTGTTCACAGTTGTTTGGCGGCCATTTTGTTATCCGTGTGTCCGTGCCATAGGCTTGCATGTGTTCTTTGTTCTCCTTGCTCCTTGTTGTTGTTCTTTGACCATGTGGCTGGCAGCCATTTTGTGCATTCAGCCAATGTGTCTTTGTCATTGGCTTACATGGATTGATGTGATACCAATGCATATTGATATGCTTGGGGATCATTGTAGTATACGCGTACTAAAAGAATATGATTCTGATGAACATTGCTTATATTATTAATTTTTTTACAATATTTATTTTGCGCCTCGTTTGTCCTTTCCTCACAGTAGGTTTCTTTCTTCTTCTCCGCCCATACAAACATTGGCAATTATTGATTTGTTTAATTTAAGTTTATATTTGAATTTGTTTTCTGAATTTTAATATTTTATTTTTAATTATTTTTTATTGTATTTTTATTTAATGTCTTGTTTTTTATTTTGATATTGATGTAATTTTTTAAAATTTTTGTTTTCAATTTTTTACATTTGTTATTCCTTCAATGTCTTTAATTCTGCATTTTGCCTTGATCCATCCATCCATCCATCCATCCATCCATCCACCACAGGTGCACAGCCGGGCTACTGCACTTGTTTTGTTTAGGTGTATAATAATTCCATTTCCTCCTGGACACACTGGCTGAGGTGCACTGAAGACACATCATCAGCATACTTTAAAAAAAACAAATGATTATTCTGTTTCCCCTGGAACACCTTGCTGCCATTGATTTTTTTAAAGGATTATTCCATTTACCCATGCACTTCTCTCTGACTACCACAGGTGCCCCGTTTAAAACAGATGGAGATAAAGCAAAGAGCAATATCTGCATTTTTTGTTGCCTGATTTGAAATTACATTTTGTGGTGTGGTTTGACTTTACAATGTTTGATTAAATTGGTATTTACTACATAAGTAACCAACCACACTAATATTACATTTGTCTGTACTATTTCAACCTGCAACAATGCTACATTTCACTATCTACATGTTTTTCTTACTTGGTTGCTTTCAGGTGCACAAGAGAAGAGATGTCACATCACCTGCAGTACTAGCAAAGAGAAGGCCTGTACAGTGCTTTCAGTCCTCCAATCTCTTCCACTCGTGCAGCTTAATGCCGCTGCCAACTGGGAGCTTTAGGAGGGCCCCAAACAAAGTTGCTCCCAAGAAAGTGGTCAATAAGGAAAAGCAGCTTTCCACCAGTGGAGTGCAGACGCAACCTTTTTCGGGAGACGTGTGCCGGCCACACTGGCCCCGGGAGGAACCTGGGAGCAGCACTCCCGCATCAACAGCACCACCCAAACCTAAGCCCAAAACCATGTCTGTCAGTGAGGCAGCCACTGCAATCACGCTTCCCCACGAGCAGTGAAGTTGAATTGGATTTGTCCAGTTCGCAAAGTAGTACCCAATCGTTTCAGGCAAAGAGCAAAATGGACAGAAGCCACAGCCAGCAATAGTAGATCTTCCAGAAGTTGGAGCAGAACAGGAGGTTGAGCATCCTGCAGAGGAAGAACTTCTTCTTTTACACTCAATGGCTCGAAGATCTCCAGCAAGTAAAAGGAAGGGTAATACCCTACCATCTTCTCCAAGCATAACTTCTGATGATGAAGATAGGGGCATGGAGTGGACACCAGCAGAGTCCAGGAGACGCCAGGAGAGGCAAGGGAAGAGAAAAGTTCCAGAAAGGCTTAGAATCATGGAAGGGGATGATGATGAGGAGGAAGATGACGACGAGAGCCAGTCATTGTGGAAGCTGGCACAGAGGAGTCCGATATTAATATCCAACTTGCTCAGAGAGATGTGGCACAGGCACACAGCCATCTCCCATATTCATAAGGCCCCAGCTGAGCCCTGCACCAACCCCTACCCTCAGTAGACGTATGTGCTGCAGAGAGGCAATCGACACACCCACCTACCTCAAGTTCTTCAGGCATTAGCAGTGGGCCAGTAAAAAAGTACTTCTCCCTCGTTTGGGACTTTCTAACAATTAGCAAATGGGAGAACATTACAGTCTTCTCCATTTGTCACACAAGTGTTTATTGAGGTAAGCCTGAGTCACACTATGGTACTGGAGGGCAGACGACCCATTAGAAAAAAGATCATGCAATGCGGTGGGAGGAACACCTCAAAAAAATTGCTAAACATGGTTGTGGGGGTGAAGGTGAGGAGGGCTAGGAAGCATCAGCTACAACTGGTCAAATAATGGTGGAAGCTGAGGAAGAAGAGGGTGACATCCTCATGCAAAGGAGCCCTGCCCCCGGCAGTGGACCAGCATCACCCTCCTCAGCAACCTCACATTTGCACAGGAAGACTCAGAGTCAGATGGAGACACCACGGCATACAGTGACTGCACCACGGCACACATTGAGTCTACCACCACCAAATTCTCAAACGTTGCCTGCATCAGTGGCCCCTGAAAAGAAGAAAATCAAGGCACGGTCAGGCAGGAGGGGCCCTACGACTGCAACCACACAATGGCACATTTGTACAATGGGAAGCTGGCAAAAATGTTAGCGCTGGACCTCCTCCCTTTTTCTTTTGCGGAAAAAGTGGAATTCTTAGAATTTGTGGCATCCTTCTGCCCAAAATGGAAGGTTCCAAATTGAACCTATTTTGCCAGAATTGCTGTTCCAGTGCTGCATCTTGATATGCTGCAATTGATTGGACAAGCTTTGCAGCAAAGTGTTAAGCAATATCCACCTGACGACAGACATGTGGACCAGTTGTGAGGCTACCGATTACATGTGCATCATTGCACACTGGATCCCTTTTGCAGGGGGTAAATCAAAATGTATTTACATGTCTTGGCTCTGGAGACATTTTTGAGAGCGTTCAGCGGCATGCAACAGTACCCAAGTTCACAATGGAGAAATCACATACAGTTGCATAATCTTGGACAAATTTAATAGCAAGGTGTGTGAATTGCTGAGACCCAGAGGTCTCCAAATTAGATTTGTTTGCATGGACAATGTCAGTAACATAGTGAAGGCCATGGCAGACAGTGGCTATTTCAGGGTCCTGTCTTTCGCGCACTGCATCAACCTGGTTGTGCAAGACTTTCTAAAAAAAAAAGAAGACACAGTTAGAAACATACTGACTACCTGCAGACAAATCTGCACTAATTTCAGCCTTTCTTTTAAAGCCCAGAAGATGTTGCTGATTATTGAGCGTGCTAACAGAGTACCAGTTAAAGCCCTGATAAAGGAGGTGCCAACACCTTGGAACTCAACATATTATATGTTGCATCATCTGTTTGATCAGTACAGACAGCTCAATGACCATGTCATTCAAAGAGGAGGAGATGTAATTGGGAAAGTTTTGACAGTGGATGCAAACAAATGGAACCTAGTCAAATGTCAGACACGGATGCTGCTCCTTTTTGAGGATTCTACGCGGGAAGTTAGAGAGGTGGACAGTACAATGGGACAACCACCCTGTTGTTGCATCTGCTACAGGAGCAGCAAAAAAAGGTGTCTGAACGGTTTGCACTCGGAGGTGTGAATGAATACTCGGAAGCACATGACTCGGTTGAGAGCCTAAGCTATCGCTAGACTTGTAATGCAAGGTTGCAAAATGACATTATCTTGTCCAAAGAGTACATCTGTGCCATCCAACTTGATCCACGCTGCAAAAAAGTTCTTCCCATTTTCATTCCTTTTTCTGAAGGGGAGTTGAAAGTACAAGAGGTGAATTGTTAAGCAAGCCGGAGAACTGGAAGAAGAACGAATGGAACTTAGAGTCCCACTCCGCAGGTCTGGGGTACTACCTTTAGCTTTCAGTGAGGGCAGTCTTGTCTCACAGCAGCCAAAACCAGCAACAAAAACACTGGCAACAATAGCATCGGAAGAATCTGACCCAACCTCTGCATTGACTTAGTTTCAAGTGGCAGGTCATAAGTCCAGTGCAGAGTTGAAGGCAAAAGAGGTCGAGCAAGTTGCAGAACCAATGACACTTCAGAGCCTGTTCCCGTAGTGTCTGGATGACCCAAAAGAGGTGTATGTGGTTCAAACTCTATTGGTGTATTGGTATGACCAACGACCACAGCTCAGCAGCCTGATGATAAAGTATCTGGCTTGTCCTGTAACCAGTGTGTCTGCTGAACATGTGTTCAGTACAGCTGGCACAGTTGTTACATTGAGAAGGATCAATTTCTCGCCTCAAAATGTGGAGAGATTAACCATAACCAAAATGAACCATCATTTTAAACTACCTGATTACACCATTCCTGAAACACCACAGGAGAAGGGAGAGGATGACTAGTCAGAATCAAGTGTGTTTGCTGACCAACATAGGGGTGAACTACCTAAGTTTGAGGATGAACTCTACTGCTCTTATTTTGTGTTGAACTTCCTTCTTTCTTTCTTTGCAATACAAAATTAGCTAGTAGGACATTGTGTCTGTGTCAGATTTATGCTGCCCACCATTTTGTAGTCACATATATGGCCTGATTGGAGTTGGACCCATCTGCAGTGAAGAAGCTCCCACATTATTTTCAAAACATTGGAGACAATGCCTGCCTCCCTCACATGTCATAGCCTATCCTTTTCTTTTTACATCACCTAGCAGGGCTGCCCCAGAAGATCACTGATTGAAAGACTGCCAATGCCAAATTCCAATGTGCTTCTTCCATCAAACAGGAGATAATATTTTGTATCAACCACCGTCCTTGGATTGGAAGAGGTAACTACTAACCATTGCACCAATGAGTGGTGATATACTGAGTGATGGTGAGTGATGATTGATGATGTATGTGGTGGCTGACAGTGAGGGAGGGAGATCAACAAAGTTGTAAGCTTGATTTCGATGAATTGCAATGTTTAGGGCTGATAGTTGATAATGTTTGTTCCTAAAAGTGATTGGCCTTCCCAATTTAGCAAAATGTACCTGCAGGGTCCACTCCTTTTTTCCTGGTTCCTCAGAGACCAGGCCTGGCACTTTAGTTACCAAACACAAATCTACACAAAATACTTCAATTCTGTTTCTCTATTTGTTCTTCAACAGCAGCACACTAAACAAATCAACCTCACTCGGTTTGCATATGGGACAGAGTTACTCAAAATCAGAAGGAGGAGGATGCAAGGACTCAGGGGGGACTACCTCTACAGCTAGAAGGAGAAAGTTATTAACTTCAAAGAGAAACCATGATGATGGCAAGGACTCTGAGGCCTAGCACTCACACAGCTCTGTGGTCTGGAGAGAGACACATTTATTTGGGAAATGCTGCTGAGTGTGTTTTTGTTGCATTGCTGGGTCAAACATGAAACTCCTATTTATGTTCTTGCTTTGCCTCTGAGTCTTCTTGATACACTTCTGACTCCTAATGAAGCTTACCTTGTTTAATTTTGTCCTTCTCCTGTACTCTATAATACAGTTATTGTTTTCAATACTTAGGCCCTTCTCCTAGTCCTCTTCTGCATGAACAAAACTTGATGAAAGCTCCACACTCCAGCTTACCAACTGGACAGGTTCAACCAGACTCCCAAGAGTAACAGACATTCCAAGAAGAATGGACATGCACTGCCCTATTTGACAATAGGGTATCATTTTCCTTTTAACAAACTTAATTTTTAGAACTGGGTGGGTTAACTTCAATCCGCAATCATTTGTATTTTTCAAACTTAGAAGACATAACATTTAAAGATATGCTATCTTGGGTCTCTCTGGGGCAGGAGGACTGTTTGCAATGCATTTAATTGAACAGTGTCATACTTATCCCTTTGTTTCCTTCCACAACAAATTGATGATGGCGTGCTGCTCAGCGCCCGATGAATATTGTTGTGGTTTCTTTTGTGTAGTATTTGACTTTGTCACACCTTTCCCATACATTCATCGAGCCCTCTGTCCCAAGGCTGTGTGACTTAATTGTATACCATAAATGGATCACACACTTGCTGGGGCGGATGTGGTGAAGCGACACCAACTTACTGCATGACCTTTTATTACCTGAGCAATATTCCACACCAGCTTCATCAACATCTTCATTAAGGCCTTGTGTTGCTTGAACACTTAACCTTGTCCAACCACTCCCGACTCTGAACCCACTTCTCCTGCCTCGATGATTTCATTTCCCAAGTTTAGTTTTCATTAATAACTAGCTTCCCATTGCTCAGAAGAAGCATTGCTAGTTTTTATTATCATAACAGTTTTTTTTAGTGTGTGTCAAATACCGTCAATTTGGTAGTCTGGTCTCAGTCTTCCTAAAGTTATGATATTATATATTACCCACTAACTCTCTGTTTTCTTTCAATCTAATTGACAATGATGGATAACCTTTTGAATAATCCTGCAGTTGGAGTTTGCATAGGTAGCAGTGGCATCTTGTGTCTTCCCTGTTAGCGTACTAGTCTGCCATTACTAATACTACCACCCCCTTAAGATAAGAGGCCACTTTGGCAAAACCATGCAGTAAGAAGACTGGAGGTATCAGCCCTGCCTACATCTATTCAGGTAGGAGAAGAACTGTGGAGTGAAGTGAACCTGTTCAGTTTGTAATTAACTTCTACTGAAGAAGATGTTTGTGTGTATCTACATTTTTGTGGGCACAAGAGGCCCTGCCAATCCTCCCATAGTAGTCAATATAGTTACAGAGGACAGTAGAGCAAGGGTATAAGTAAATGACACACACTTTTTTTAGCAGATTCAGAAAACAGGATACACTAAAATACAGCAGTGCAAACTAAAACACCAGAATATATATTTGAGGCATAAATAAAGTCAAATAAAGTATCCCCTTTTTACACCATTTCACCCACAACAGGCCCACCCCTCTCCCCCAAACAAATGGCCCTGTCCCCAAAACATCCAATAAAAGCCCAAAGTTAAACCCGGTGCTAAACCCTTTCCCACCCTCTCCACCCACAAGTCCCTCCGACCAAAACAAAAAATTTAAAAAGGGCTCAGAAGAGGGCATTGTCCATTTGGGTCAAGAGCTGGTCCAAGCTCTGCTCTATCCTGCTGAAAAGGCTCTCCATACTGTCCATCAGCTGCAGGATGAGCTCCAGCAATGGCCTGTCAGAGCCGGAGGGGGAATCAGCAGTTCTAGCCAAGGCCCCTGACAGCTGGCGGCGACGCTTGGCGATGTAATGGCCGGGACGCAAATAGCTGCGGCTGGCATGCTGCTGAACTGGGGCCTCTTCATCCACCAGGACCACTAGCTGCCGGTATTCTACCTGGATAGTCTCCAGCCTCTGCTGCTGCAGATGGGCCGCTATCTCCTGCCTAGTGGATGGTGCTGGTGGACCAGCAGGAGTAGGTATAGCAAGAAAAACAAAAAGAAAAAAGACAAATTCTAAACAGTACAAACACTTGTTTAAAATTAAGTAGTGGGTAGCACAGTAGCAGTACATTGCTAGTCCCCTAAGGACGTTGGAATTGTATATGATTAGGAGAGTCACAGGGCCAATTTTATTTATTTCCCCACACATGCCTGACAGAAAAGGCACTGACTGTGTGGTAGAATATAATTAAGGAAGAATAACACCAGATTAAAAAAAAACACTAATTTGATTGTTTTTCTTTTCAAGGCTTTTCTAGTAACTAAACAGACAGTGAGTGGAAAAATAAAAATAAATGACCTCTCATTTGTGAATAAGGCATTATGCACTATGGAGCACAGGTTGTTGTGCTAATTTAAAGGAGGCATACTAGCCATAGCTTATGGGTACTTTGCTACTGTCTGCAGCTGGGGCCAGTGCAGTTGACAATTAGTTATCTTTAATTCCAATGGCCCAGGCTGTTCTCCAAATGCCTTTCACTTTCTACCCTGACTCCAAAGAGGCAGATGAATAATAAAAAAGATACTACGTCACACAGGTCACGTATAAAATGCGGATATTATTATCCTGTCTGCCTGCTGTCCAAACTTTAACTCCCCCTGCTCTCAAGACATCTGCCTTATGTGTGAAGCCAACTGAATGCCCTCAAGCTAGGGTCACCTCTCCATCTAGACAAGAGGATTTAATCCCTGCTGATATTCCCTGTTCCAATAGATTTTCAACCCTGTCTGCATTTAGTGACACTGCAGAATGCGTTTTGCATCCAGTCCTTGATGAACCAGAAACAGGGAAGAAGGACAGGAAGATGCAACTAAAAGGAGCTTCTGAGTTGGCTAACATCTCCCAATCAATCAATCAATCAATCAGTATACTTAGAAGTCCCAGAAGTTGGATGATTTAAAGACTATGGTACTTGTACTTTTGAACAAAATGTTTTGGTCTTTCAGAACAGAGGGTAGTGTGTAATTGTAAATTGCCCAGTGAGGTTGCTCATAATTCGGTGCTGGATGGGGTGAACACTATGCCAGTTGTATTGGTTATTGGTGGCGAGGTGACCAGTTCTTCCGGTCACTTAGAGTTCAATGAAAGGCTTGGAATTAGGGTGACACATGATAAAGTGACCTGTTCATTTGCATCAGTCACAGTGGGGCGAAAGCCCAATCCAGCTCCAAAGAAAAATAGGTATACACATGGGTTAGGGAAGCAGACTATCCCATGTAATGTCGACATCTCCAAGGTTTCTCGGGGAAATTTGGGTGTGCAACACAATTTCTGAACTTCAAATGGTATCCTAACTTTGAACCCTTTCTGGATTTAATTCCTGACCTACTAAGCAAAAGCCTGTATGCCCGCTTCAGGTATGGGTGCTTACCATTGAAATCACTAAGTAGCACCTGGCGACCTGCCCCGATCACAGATTTATGCCCTAGTTGTAATTGAACCCCGGAAACTACAGTACATTTTATGTTTATTTGCCCAGCTTATGGGATTGTTCCGAGGAAGTGGATTCACCCATCTTGTAGCAATATGGGTTTGAGACACTGTAAAGTTGCACTAAGGCTGTTGATGAGAGACACTTCTCCCTTTTTAATCTGTGCGGTCAGCAAGTTCCTTGCGGCCGCATAGTATATACGTACTAGTTTAAAAAAAAAAAAAAACGACTTGCCCTTAAATGATCATTGTTCTTAACTTATTATTTATTAACTATTTACCTAAGATTATGACCGTTATGACCTTTCTCTGGCTGATGGGGGAAACGTTATATGAGATACTGAAAGTGTAAATAGGAAGCTGGTGCGAGACAGTTCCCCTTTCCCCGATAGGTGGGCAGTATATTTATATGATTGTTGATTTTATTTTCCTTTTTGCTCTGTATTTATCATGTGTATTTTACTATTTTATTTATTGTGATTTTATTTTGCTTTGATGGTTAAATATGACTGAATAAAGCTTGTGTGATGATGATGACTTACCACCACCCGTCCCTGCCACTGCTTCTCCCCCTCCAACCGAAGCTACTTCTGCAGCGGCACTTGAGCGTGCGGCACTCTGTGTGGCTAGAAAAAAACATTATACATTTTTTAGATGCCAGATAACTTCCCCTATCTTTTTTAATCTAAAAAATACAACAGCAATACATCACTACAGTTCGGTTAGCGCTGCAGTATCAAGAATATCACTCTGGGCATTTTGTCAGCTCTCAATGTTAGAAAAGCCAGGTAGTCAAGCCAACCTAAAAACTATTCATAATGGAGGGACAGAGTTATAGTGTGGAATAATAATGGTCAATGAAAGACATATGGTGTTGGTTGGCAAAGGATATGGGACCTCATACTGTCCAGCCATGATGCACTGTCATCGGAACTGCTGGTATAGTGTATAAATGAATTGCACAGCACAAAATTGGGGGCTAGGTGGTCCATGACCATGGCCACTCTCTCATTAACTGTTAGAGAATGAGCAAGGACAAGAAAGCCTTCTCAACAAACATACATGGTGAACATTATTATTAATAGTAGCTTACTTGGACCTCCAATCACAGTAGACAGTAGAGTATCCAAAAATCTGTTCTTAGTCTTACAGTACCACAAGATACATAGGGGAGTGGGAAAGATTACCAACAAAGCAGAAGAAATCTATAGACTAATACAGATCGAAAAAAGTCAGCTACCAACAAAAAAACATAAAATAAGGAAAAAAAAGGTAATGCAGGGATAACAGGAATTAAACAAAAATTGGATAGGGGAGTTGGAAAAAAGGAGACAGTATAAAAAAAATAAGGCAAAATTAAAAGTAGTGTAATGGTGGGCAGAGGTAAAAGCTAGGGAAATGCTAATGCTAAATAATAGAACTGGGGTGAGTACAGCCTTCAGCTGTGGCACTGGTGTTCGACGCCTCCTCCTCCCTAGCTCTTCCCGGGCCTGCGTCGGCACTGCCCCTCTTCTTGCCCTCGGGTGATGTTGTAAGAAATAAAGAAGATAAAAAAATTGATTTGCGGTACGGTTAATCTCCACAAAATTATTATAACAGGCCAGTGCAGTAACATTGTAGTTAACTGAATCAGATCGCCTATGGTACTCTTATAGGCTATCATTGAGTTGGCTATACTAATCCTAAAATCCCTATTCCTAATTTAACAAAAGCTACATTTGGAACTAATGCATTGCAATTAATGATCTTTGATTCTATTCTCATTTCTCAACCCCCTTGATGGACCAAATCAGTCTCTCTTTTTTGCAATGCATAGACGCATACTAGCACTACACATCACTGTGGAATTGCTTGGGACTGTACGAGCTACATAAAAGTCACAGAGAGCACTAACTCACTGATATCACTAGTGCACTATGGTGACAGAGGAGTCTGCATTGCAACTGCAATGGCAATGGCGTTGTCCGACAAAGGTGCTGGGTCTTCAATTCCCTCCGCGTCTTGGCATCTTGGCAGGTAGAGCTTGATATGCTCTCATCATCGCTCTTCTCATCGGCTGGTTCCGCACGTTCAGGAACTGCTCCTCTCGTCCTCTTCCTCTTCGTCTTTCTGTTCCAATTCTTTCCGAACGCGCCAGTGTTTCAGTTCCGGTTACCTTTTGGGTGATTCCAAAGCGGATATCCGGATTAACCCTCCAGCCGCCGGTCCATTCCAAGGCACACCCGGGGTATGTACATAAAGGCCCCTTCAGATGTTGTGGATGTGGTGACCCTGTTACCCACACCAAAGTGAAAAACAAAAATTTATAAATTGTGTCACAATGTGGCTGGCTCTTTTCCGTGAGAAGATCTTATCCTGTGCTTGACAGTGAATGGGCCATCAACAGTGTAAATTATCCAAGATCACCATAAAGCTGACACTGAGACTGAAATGCTGTTTTGTACTTTGTTCCTAAAAAGGCAGTTTCACAAATTAAACTGACTCAATGAAGAAGTAGTTTGCAAAAAAAATGCAAATGTTTTGTGCAGATTAAAAAAGATACCTTTTGAGATGGCTACGACTAAAATTAAAAACAAATAAAAAAGGGGACACATGCTGGCTCCATGGAGAAAGGCTGCATTCCTTTTTTTCTGTAAAGGCTGTCACTTTGAAGTCAACAGAAGGCAAAACAAAATAACCAGGTGCCCTTGAAAACACAGTCTGACATTTGGCCTCAGTCTTTGAATGCCCAGCAAACGTGACAGATAAGAACAAGATTTAAAGAAACTGAGGCCCATATTTCTACTTTTTTTAGCACCACATTTGTGTCATTTTTTTACACAAAAGCGGCGCAAATTTACAAAATACAATTGTATAAATATGGGCCTGGGTTTATGGAAGTATTCAGTGAACACAGCTTTCTCATCGGGAAGGACAAACTGAACCTGGAGAGCCTAAAACAAATAAAGCCAGCAAATGGGAAGATAGAAAACATGAGTTACAAACCACAAAGCCAAAGGCAAGCGAAGGGCAGAACACATTCCTAGGTCAACTTTCTGAAATTACCCAAGATTACTTTAGCAGACCAGACAGCTCTGCTCTCTGGTAGGCTGCGTCCTAAAAACAGTAAACTTGTTTTAGTGCTGTTAGCTCCCTCATTAGTCACATCACTCACATGTTTGGTTCATGATGAATCAAACCCTAGTGGGTGAATCTCCTCAGAAGTAAAACAAAGAGCAGCATTAACCCTCAAAAACAAATTCCACTCAACAAAAAGTAATTAAGGAATGAATACCATAGCAATCATACCACGTTTCACGCATCACAAAAATATTTCAGAGCTGAAGATAATATATCCTCATGGAATGTGTTGGAATGCAAAAGAAACACATTGGGGAACTCCAGGCTACACCACAAGCTACGAGTCCACATTTACAACAATTTGTATTAAAATGTTTAAAAGATGTCCTATCATGTGTAATTTACATCAAATACCATTTCAAATTGTGCCTCTTTGTGACAAAAACATATGTACTTTGTCTTTAATTTTCCCCATTAAAACCCATAATGGGAGCACAAACATTTTGAGAAGTATTTATATTTCGAAGTAGTTTATTTTAGTAGTAATAGTTGAGAAATGTTATTCAAAGATGTGTTTATTTTGAGGTATTGAGATAATAATCAGCTTTTATTTTCATTAAATTCCAGAGTGTTTTGGTCATGTTTGTCATTTTTTGTGTAGTACACAATATGCAATGTTAGGTGTTCCTATTATACAGAGTATAGACAGGCACTGTGTAACACCCGGCTTCGTGGGTAGTCAATGTAAATCTATAATTCGTTTTCCTATCACTTATATAGATTTATACATCAGGGACCATCAAATCCCCCGACCAATAGCAAGGGCTTTATGATGGTGTGTTAAGCTTGCTCTTTGACAGTAACAAAGAATCAATGGTGGGAGAAGCATTAGAAATATGGTGATGTCCCCTTTTCAAGAATACCATTAAGTGCATGATAAAAATCCTAGGTGTCTGCAGCAATTTTGGCCAAATAAATAAGCAATGACAAAGCCAAAAGGCCTGACTTTCATTTACTGCATCCATTTAGAGGCGCGCTATAGAATGAACGTGCAAATAAAGCAACGTAGTTATAGACACCCATCTACAGTCAGACCAACACAAATATGAATATCCATTCAGATAAAACTACAAAGACCCATGCATACAGATTAAAAGGTGTACAGGCCAATGTAAACACAATTACAGAGGCACTCATGTTCTCTCAGGTATACATATACAGGAAACACATACAAACATACATACCGTCAGAGACAACACACATATAGGCACAGCTACAGAAACACACATATTGAAAGATTGGTATATTATTGTGTGTCTGAGAGGGTGAATTAATAGATGCATGCAAGGTGGATATATTGGTTTGGATGCACACATGGATAAATTGGTGAGTTGGAGGGATAGATGGACCAGAAATATAAAGAAAACAAAACATGGTGGTCATGATGTTGACATGATATTTTTTAATTTTGCTTCTGCAGGGGTTTAATTGGTTTCCTACTTTGACACGTTACTTTTTTTCTTAACAAGTGTCCAAAAAACCGAAGCGCATGTCTGTTAATTTTGTTGCCAACAACCTCTGTCACACTTTGCATTGAAAGGTGTGTCATTGTTTTGATTGGCAGACAATCGCCAGTGCAAAAAAAAAAAAAAGAAGTGACTTATTAAAAAGAAAACAGACTTTAGGAAAACAAAGAGATAGATTAATCATCTTTCACCCAATTATGATCAGAATGCACACAAGCAATTAAATTAAATGTCTGGCACCTTGAAAGAGACTGTAAAGACAGAAACTGTAAGATAACACACTAAATATATGAGAAACCCAGCAGCTAAATGACATTCCTTCCTACAAGCACCAATCAAAAATTCTACTAATTAAAATACCATACCTAGAGCTCTTTTCAACATGCATCTATATAGCTTAGGGCAAACTGGCAATCCTTGTAGTGACTGGGTAAAATGTTTTTCAAAAAGGTCCCTCAAGGAAAATGTGCTTTAGTGTGGAGGAAAAGATAAACTACTACCTTATAAATCAAACGTAGCTCTGTGGAGGCTCAGTGTTAATGCCTCTATGTTCCTAATTCTGGACAATATCCTATTACTTTGGACACCAAAATGCCCCTAGTGTGAGCAAACACAGGACCTTTGGAATATTCTGAAAAATTTACAGCATGACCTCCCCCCCACCAATCCTCCCCTCGTCCACACCCCCTCCGGGTGTCATGCTTCATCATCGGTTATCCCACAAAGAATCCTCTAATGGTGGGCTGGCCATCAATTGTGTTGAGGGTGCTTGCAGGGAGATGGGGTAGAGGATCCAGACAAAGAAAAGACAAACATCTTGCTCACCTGCCCAAAGAAACTACCCTCTTCAATAATGGGGTGGTGATGAAAAGATTACACATTTTTAGGATGCGAAAGGAGAGTTTATTGCTCCTACATCCAGCAGGTCAACATGTTTCAGCCCTATTCGTGGACTAAAAAAGGCTGCAGCTTTCGTCAGGTCCGTGTTATGATGTGCAAATAATGTATACACACAGAGTTTCCAGTACACACACACTTGGCACAGCATGCTACTTCCCATGCATGTTGTAATGGTGGGTCTTCCCTTTGAGACTGTTTAAACAGTGGTAGGGATGCTAATACTGACTTAGGTTATGTGAGTTGTTTGGTATGTGGGAGTCCCTTCTGAAAGCTTCTCTTCCCCTCTCTTTTCTGTCTTTTACTCTGTTTGACCCGTTAGATTCCCGGAGGACTGGAAGTCTGTGAAAAAGTGGCTTGAGGCAACCATCCCTCTACTCAGTTGTTTTCTTGTATGCTATCCAATAGGAAGCGAAAAGGGCCTTAGTCAGTACCTATAATTGCTTCCTCTACTAGATGTGGAGGAGCTCCCATTTTTAACCTCACCGTTTGTCCTTTCCACTCAATTAATACAGTTATTAATGGATATTGTCTCATTTCCCCGTGAATACAACAA
Source organism: Pleurodeles waltl (assembly GCF_031143425.1). Taxonomy (NCBI): domain Eukaryota; kingdom Metazoa; phylum Chordata; class Amphibia; order Caudata; family Salamandridae; genus Pleurodeles; species Pleurodeles waltl. The sequence goes on from NC_090443.1 coordinate 961,471,620, forward strand.
ATAGAAACCATCTCCTGACTGGTAGATAAAGCGGTTGATACTAAACTTGCACGAATGACTGACTGACTACACCCAGAGTCAATGAGAGTCTTGGCTGCCCTTCCATTTATAAGAAGTTCTTGGGTGTATTGAGGCACGTTTTTACCCATAAAGAAGACCCTCTTTCTAGTAACCCTATTTCCATGGGTTCGGACTTATCCATCTTGTGAGGGCAGTTACGGGCTATGTGCCCCCATTCTGCACAGTGGCAACACTGGGGTGATTGATTTGAAGGTTTGTCGATACGTTTCAAAAGGGGGGTTTCTTCTGGTCCCTTTTCTGGCTTTTCCCGGTGTGTGGTATTGGATGGACGACTACTTATTGCTGATCTCTTTCCTGACTAAAATTCCAGAGCTTAGTGAAATGCACACGCCAGTTCTATGGCCATATTGGTATCAACCGTGGGGTGCTGTTTTATCCAACTTCTGGTTTGTGGGGGTAATGCCTCAAGAAACTGTTCCAATAGGATGACCCTAATTACGTCGTCCCTAACGGTGCTTATGTGATCGAGCCATTGAAGACCCAAATCCTGAACTCTATAGTAAAGTGTTCAGGGGTTTTCCATCGAAGTCCACCTTGTTTTCCGAAACTTGATACGATAGAATTCCGTGTCATGTCCCATGCGTTCTAATATGCCTTTTTTTATCTCAGGGTATGGAGTAGTGCCCCCTGGGTTGATAGCCTGGTACGCAGCTTGACGTGTTCCCGTTAAAGGCGAGGCAATATACTGTCCCCATCTATCTTCCGGCCATGTGGCTGAGGTGGCCACGTGCTCAAAATTAGTAAAGAACGCGTCTGGATCCTCTCCCTCTTGGAGCTTCTGTGGGACAGAGGTCGGAACATTAGGATGGACTCGACTTGAGGCTATGGTATTGGATAGCTTGCATAAGGTCGTTTCATGCACCAACTGGTTGTTGGCGATGATTGTGGCTTGGCTTTTCAGTGTGTTTTGGAGAGTTTCACGGTCGGTACGTGCTTCTTTCTGCTGTTCCTCCGATACCAGTTGCAGATGGCGTTGGCCTTCTGCCAACTGGTGGATCATATCTTCCAATGTAGGTTTGTCTTCCATTTTACTTTTCTGATATGATTATTTCTCCTTTCTTTCCTATATGTGTGGAAATCCCATTTCTGACACCATTGTTGTGGGTTCCTTGTGAAGAAAGGGGTTTCTATTTGAGAGAAAATGAGAAGACAAGAACTAATTTTGTGCTAGAGACTTTTAGGCTTTCTTTATTATTGTCTTCTTGAGCTTTTCAGGCGTAAACAAAAAAATAAATGTTTCTCTTCCTTTTTCTTCTGTTTTTTTTATTCTTCTCTATTCTTCTTACGCTTTCAGGTCTCTTGTTTCTGATTCTGTCCTTTGATCGGATCCTCTTTTCCTTTTAGTTCTTTTCTTGATTGTTTTGTTTTATTCGTGTCATATGTTCCTTGACACCTTTCACTGATATACTGTTTTCCTTTTTTTCCTAGGTCGCTCGTTCCAGTCGCGGCGTGGTGGTGTCCCATGGGAAAAGAAGGATCGGAGAAAATCAGGTAAGTGTTTTATTTACAGAAATTATTATCACCAAAAAAAACAAAGGGGAAAGAAGGGTGAGGGTCTAAGGGGCGTGCGGGTAGAGGGAAAACGTCAGCAAACAAATTAAGCACGGTGTCCGTGAAATGTGCAGGGAGTGGTGTGCAATACCTCGTAGTGCTCTCAGGTGCCCGGTTCTCTTTATCTCCCTTTCTTCACTCCGTTAGTACCCTTCGTCCCTCCTCCCACCTCTCCACGTCCACCAATAACCCCATGTGCCCGGAATGCGGGTACGCACTTGAAGAAGCCACGTTCCTCTGAGGACGTGGCTGGGAATTTCCACGTTGCCCATCAAAGGTGCTGGGTCTTCAATTCCCTCCGCGTCTTGGCAGGTAGAGCTTGATATGCTCTCATCATCGTTCTTCTCATCGGCTGGTTCCGCACGTTCAGGAACCGCTCCTCTTGTCCTCTTCACTTCGTCTCTCTGTTCCAATTCTTTCCGAACGCGCCAGTGTTTCATTTCCGGTTACCTTTTGGGTGATTCCAAAGCGGATATCCGGATTAACCCTTCAGCCGCCGGTCCATTCCAAGGCACACCCGGGGTATGTACACAAAGGCCCCTTCAGATGTTGTGGATGTTGTGACCCTGTTACCCACACCAAAGTGAAAAACAAAAATGTATAAATTGTGTCACAATGTGGCTGGCTCTTTTCCGTGAGAAGATCTTATCCATGTGCTTGACAGTGAATGGGCCATCAACAGTGTAAATTATCCAAGATCACCATAAAGCTGACACTGAGACTGAAATGCTGTTTTGTACTTTGTTCCTAAAAAGGCAGTTTCACAAATTAAACTGACTCAATGAAGAAGTAGTTTGCAAACAAAATGCAAATGTTTTGTGCAGATTAAAAAAGATACCTTTTGAGATGGCTACGACTAAAATTAAAAACAAATAAAAAAGGGGACACATGCTGGCTCCATGGAGAAAGGCTGCATTCCTTTTTTCTGTAAAGGCTGTCACTTTGAAGTCAACAGAAGGCAAAACAAAATAACCAGGTGCCCTTGAAAACAGTCTGACATTTGGCCTCAGTCTTTGAATGCCCAGCAAACATGACAGATAAGAACAAGATTTAAAGAAACTGAGGCCCATATTTATACTTTTTTTAGCACCACATTTGTGTCATATTTTTACGCAAAAGCGGCGCAAACTTACAAAATACAATTGTATTTTGTTAGTTTGCGCCGCTTTTCCGTTAAAAAGCAGCGCAAACGAACAAAATACAATTGTATAAATATGGGCCTGAGTTTATGGAAGTATTCAGTGAACACAGCTTTCTCATCGGGCAGGACAAACTGAACCTGGAGAGCCTAAAACAAATAAAGCCAGCAAATGGGAAGATAGAAAACATGAGTTACAAACCACAAAGCCAAAGGCAAGCGAAGGGAAGAACACATTCCTAGGTCAACTTTCTGAAATTACCCAAGATTACTTTAGCAGACCAGACAGCTCTGCTCTCTGGTAGGCTGCGTCCTAAAAACAGTAAACTTGTTTTAGTGCTGTTGGCTCCCTCATTAGTCACATCACTCACATGTTTGGTTCATGATGAATCAAACCCTAGTGGGTGAATCTCCTCAGAAGTAAAACAAACAGCAGCATTAACCCTCAAAAACAAATTCCACTCAACAAAAAGTAATTAAGGAATGAATACCATAGCAATCATACCACGTTTCACGCATCACAAAAATATTTCAGAGCTGAAGATAATATATCCTCATGGAATGTGTTGGAATGCAGAAGAAACACATTGGGGAACTCCAGGCTACACCACAAGCTACGAGTCCACATTTACAACAATTTGAATTAAAATGTTTAAAAGATGTCCGACTCCTGTGTAATTTACATCAAATACCATTTCAAATTGTGCCTCTTTGTGACAAAAACATATGTACTTTGTCTTTAATGTTCTCCATTAAAACCCATAATGGGAGCACAAACATTTTGAGAAGTATTTATATTTCGAAGTAGTTTATTTTAGAAGTAATAGTTGAGAAATGTTATTCAAAGATGTGTTTATTTTGAGGTATTGAGATAATAATCAGCTTTTATTTTCATTAATTCCAGAGTGTATTGGTCATGTTTGTCATTTTTTGTGTAGTACAAAATATGCAATGTAAGGTGTTCCTATTATACAGAGTATAGACAGGCACTGTGTAACACCCGACTTCGTGGGTAGTCAATGTAAATCTATAATTCGTTTTCCTATCACTTATATAGATTTATACATCAGGGACCATCAACTCCCCCGACCAATAGCAAGGGCTTTATGATGGTGTGTTAAGCTTGTTCTTTGACAGTAACAAAGAATCAATGGTGGGAGAAGCATTAGAAATATGGTGATGTCCCCTTTTTAAGAATACCATTAGTTGCATAATAAAAATCCTAGGTGTCTGCAGCAATTTTGTCAAAATAAATAAGCAATGACAAAGCCAAAAGGCCTGACTTTCATTAACTGCATGCATTTAGAGGCGCTATAGAATGAACGTGCAAATAATGCAACATAGTTATAGACACCCATCTACAGTCAGACCAACACAAATATGAATATCCATTCAGATAAAACTACAAAGACCCATGCATTCAGATTAAAGGATGTACAGGCCAATGTAAACACAATTACAGAGGCACTCATGTTCTCTCAGGTATACATATACAGGAAACACATACAAACATACATACCGTCAGAGACAACACTCATATAGGCACAGCTACAGAAACACACATATTGAAAGATAGGTATATTAATGTGTGTCTGAGAGGGTGAATTAATAGATGCATGCAAGGTGGATATATTGGTTTGGATGCACACGTGGATAAATTGGTGAGTTGGAGGGATTGATGGACCAGAAATATATAGCAAACAAAACATGGTGGTCATGATGTTGACATGATATTTTTTAATTTTGCTAATGCAGGGGTTTAATTGGTTTCCTACTTTGACACGTTACTGTTTTTCTTAAGAAGTGTCCAAAAAACCAAAGCGCATGTCTGTCAATTTTGTTGCCAACAACCTCTGCCAATCAAAACATATGACACACCTTTCAATGCAAAGTGTGACAGACAATAGCCAGTGCAAAAAAAAAAAAAGTGACTTATTAAAAAGAAAACAGACTTTAGGAAAACAAAGAGATATATTAATCATCTTTCACCCAATTATGATCAGAATGCACACAAGCAATTAAATGAAATGTCTGGCACCTTGAAAGAGACTGTAAAGACAGAAGCTGTAAGATAACACACTAAATATATGAGAAACCCAGCAGCTAAATTCCATTCCTTCCTACAAGCACCAATCAAAAATTCTACTAATTAAAATACCATACCTAGAGCTCTTTTCAACATGCATCTATATAGCTTAGGGCAAACTGGCAATCCTTGTAGTGACTGGGTAAAATGTTTTTCAAAAAGGTCCCTCAAGGAAAATGGGCTTTAGTGTGGAGGAACAGATAAACTACCAGATAGAAATCAAACGTAGCTCTGTGGAGGCTCAATGTTAATGCCTCTATGTTCCTAATTCTGGACAATGTTCTACTACTATGGACACCAAAATGCCCCTAGTGTGAGCAAACACAGGACCTTTGGAATATTCAGAAAAATTTACGGCATGACCTCACCCCCCCCCCCCCCCACCACTCGTCCACACCCCCTCCGGGTGTCATGCTTCATTATCGGTTATCCCACAAAGAATCCTCTAATGGTGGGCTGGCCACCAATTGTGTTGAGGGTGCTTGCAGGGAGATGGGGTAGAGGATCCAGACAAAGAAAAGACAAACATCTTGCTCACCTGCCCAAAGAAACTACCCTCTTCAATAATGGGGTGGTTATGAAAAGATTACACATTTTTAGGATGCAAAAGGAGAGTTTATCCTCCTACATCCAGCAGGTCAACATGTTTCAGCCCTATTTGTGGACTAAAAAAGGCCGCAGCTTTCATCAGGTCCGTGTTATGATGTGCGAATAATGTATACACACAAAGATTCCAGTGCTCACACACTTGGCACAGCATGCTACTTCAAGGATGCCATTTCTCCTTTTATGCATATGTATGTTCCTTGTGCCTTTTATCACTGACATTATAACTTTGGACCATACATCACCAATTTTATTTACAATTTATTTTCCTTTTTTTGCATATGTACAGGACCTCACAAACATTGTATGAGAAGTGAATACTTTTTTAAAAATATTTTTTTATTAACATTTTGTTGTTTAATAAACAGTATCTTGGTTACAGCACCATCTCGTTTGCATCATATTTATGCGTAATAGTGTTAATATCACTACTGTCTACATTGTTTGGTTGTTCTACTTCATTTTTCGATAACCTTTATACTTTAAACTTATGTAGGATCAGAACATTAGTGGCGCTTCATCTCTTTGGGGTGCCCCATTAGCTGGGTGCTGTGACGCCGTAATATTCTAGGTATTATACAACACATTTAACTCGTATCAATCCATAATTAACTTAAACTTTGAATATGATGGCATTGTAAGGGGTGGTAGTTGCTTACGCAGGGGTATGCCACATCCTGTTCTTTTTTTTATTTTTAGTATATGTGGTGTCAGTGCTCTTAAACTTTGTCTGATTTCAGGTGGGTGGGGTGTCTACCGAGTCCAATCTGTCTGTTACTCAATGTCCTGCGCTCTATCCACTATTGATCTGCCTCTTATTCAATCTTGGTCTCATCATTGTCCAACCTAGCCATGTCCTGGTGGGTATGGTAACGTCCCTTCCTCCCCATTGCTTACCCAGTTTCCAACTTCTGTTAGTGCGCCTGTGTCTGTGTCCATTACTCTCACTATATTGTTCCAGCTTGTCATTGCTAGTTCCCATTCCTGTGCAATTGGGTGGCGACGCAGTCCCCTCACCTCCTCGCTCTTCAGAACCTGGAGTTCGGCTCTGGCCCATGTTGTAACGTCTTGTCTCCACCTGACCCGGGCGGGACGAAACAGCGCCTTCCAGTTCTTCGCGATTTGTCTCCTGTACAGGACCAGGGCCAAATTCAGGAAGCGGATCTCCACCCTCCCCCGCGGCAGATCATCCCCAAAGCCAAGTAAACATACGTCGGGGGTCGGAGTCAGGTTCATATTAAAGAGTCTTGATAGGTCAGACATCACCTCGCCCCACCCCAGTTGGATCTCCGGGCAGTTCCATAACATATGGTCAAAGTTTGCATCTACGTTTTTACATCTAGGACACGTCCTAGGATCTCCCCCATAAATTACTGTTAGTCGATGTGGGGTGAGGTACGTTCTGTGAAAGTAATTGTATTGTATATAACGCAGCCGTGTGCTGCGAGCGACAGTCCGGGGATAAGCTAGAGCTCTGTTCCACTCTGCATCGGACGGTTCCTTACCGACTATCCTCCCCCATCTCTCTTTCAGTGGCCGCAGGGAGTCTAGTGCATCCTCAATTTGAACTTGATATAGTTTAGTGATCAGGTGGGTCTCCTCTCCTGATGTCAATAGGAGATGCAACACCCTGTGGGTGGCCGGTTCTGCGTTAACCGTGATCCAATGCGTTTTCAGCGTATGTACCAGTTTATGAAACAGCAGGAACTGCCCCGTGGAGACTCCATCATTAACAAGGTTAGCGAAGGATCTCAGCACTCCCTCATGAAACAGGTCTCCCACCGTTTCTATTCCTGCTCTCCTCCCTCCTGCTTCAATCGCGAGTACCGCCAAGGGTAGGGCCGGGGAGTACGGTGGGGCCCACTCCACCTCTTCCAACATGCCGACGCCACTCTTGTCATCAAGCTGTGTGCATGGGGAGGGAGCTTCCTATTTGTCATTCGCGCAGTGAACTGATTTATATCCTCATCCACTGGGGCGGTGCACCTCTCCAGCTGACCCTTACCTGTAAGCCATCTGGCTACCCATTACAGCTGGGATGCCAGGTAGTAGGCTTCAAAATCTGGGGCTCCTAGACCCCCTTGGCTAGTTGGTCTGCATAGTGTCGAGAGCGAGGTGCGTCTACGACCATCATCCCATATAAGTTCCCTAAGTCGGGTGTTAAGTTCACAAAACCATGCTGCTGGTATCAGAAGGGGCAAATTAGCGAAGTAATATAGGAGGCGAGGTAGCATGACCATTTTGGATAATGCTATTCTGGCCATTAGCGTTAATTTCAGCGAACGCCAGAACCCAACCGAGGACTTCAGGGATCGTAGTGCTCTACCCAGGTTACCCTCGCGCAAGTCTGTCCTGTCGTGAAATACCTGTATACCCAAGTACTTGAAGGTTCGTGGGGCCCAAATCATATCCCCAGGGCATGTTGTCGGGCGTTCGCCATGGTGACATGGGGAACACGTATGTTTTGCTATGGTTGAGGCGTAGTCCAGAGATATTCCCATAGTTTTCCAGCACACCCAACGCCCATGGGAGATCCCCCTCTCCGTCCCTAAGGTAGACAAGTATATCATCAGCATATAGCGAGATGATATGTTCCTGGTGTCCCCATTCCACTCCTCTACCTACACCGTCCTGTCTCATCTGGGAGGCCAGCGGCTCGATGGCCAGGGCGAATAACAGTGGGGATAATGGGCAGCCTTGTCTGGTTCCCCTGTAAATTGGGTAGGTGTCGGACACCGTCTTACCTGTTCTCACACTTGCCAGCGGTGACGCGTATAGTAAGTCCACCCATCTGACCCAACCCTCACCCATTCCCATACGGAGCATCACTGCTCTCAAGTAGTCCCATCTGATTGAGTCGAACGCCTTCTCAAAGTCCACCACGAGCAACACCCCCGCTGTAGGCCTCGCATCGCTAGGCATATTCAGGACCGCAAAGAGATGCCTCAGGTTCAAGGAGGTGCTAAGTGAATACTTCACTTGCCAGCAGAAACAGTATATTGGTATTGAATGAGTGATTGTTGGATGTGCAGGCATGAAGTCAGGGACTCGGTCTACAGAATCGTAGAAATCCCAGACCTGGTGGCAGCCCACTACCTTTTTGGGCCACGGCCATCATCCCCATCCCATTATTAAAGAAGGCAGTTTCTTTGGGTAGGTGAGCAAGATTTTTATGTTTGTTCTTTGTCCGGATTCTTCACCACATCTCCCTGCAAGTACAACCCCCACCCTCCCCAACCATTAGAGGATTATTTGGGGAGCGCTGAATAACTAATAATGAAGCATGGCTCCCATGGGAGTGTGTTAGGTCATCCCGTTAATTTTTTAAGAATTGGTCCTGTTTTTTGCTGACACTAAGGACATTTTGGTGTCCACAGTAACAGGGAATTGTACAAAATTAGAAAGATAGAGGCATTAGTACTGAGTTTCCACAGCACTACGTTTGCTTTGTGTGGTAATAGAGATAAGTGGGAGAATGCAGATGTTGTTTGGCCTCCCTTATATATCCCCCCCCCCTCCCCCCCAGATCCCCCCAAATTCTCAGGGCCACTAATGTGATATGAGAAAAGATAAAGCACATCTGCTTAGGGTTACATTAAACATTTACAAGTGTGTAACGCTACATTTCAATTGGGAGTTACTTCTCTGGAACTGGGGTAGGAGCTGTTATCCAGTCCATTCAGGTCTATTTTGATGGAGAGGAAAGGCCGTATTACAGATATTTTGTCATCCACTAAATACATGCATTCAAAACAGTTCCTTAGCACGTGAAATAATGTCAAATACATTGTATATGTGTATATTCTGTACTATATGTGCATGTGCTCCAGTTGGAGTACATGGTCAAGTGTAGATTGGGTGGTTACACATACAACAATGGATGGTGTACAAGGAGTTATATAATAAGACTATATTGCAGTCATCACCTGCTGCTCAAATGGTGAACAGGACAGATGATAAATGCCACTAAGAAGGCCAGCTGAATAGATATTGAGGAGCACTCCCAGTGAATTTCAGAAAAGCAGGAGAATCAAGTTAAAGGGATGAATGAAGAACAATCTCTGTTAAGGACAACAGACAATCCCATCTGCAAATAAAGTGTTTCTCTTGTGTACACATGCAACAATCAGAAACATTAAGGTAACCTCCATTCTGTTGTGGATATTGATGCTTCTGTTTTCAAATGCATCATTTAAATTATAGCCTTCCTCAGGCAAAGAGCACCACACCATTTGGTCAGAGTTTACCTGCTATTTGTGAAAAGTACAGAATACAGAGAGATTCAATGTAAAGCTTATGAACAATGTACTCTCTGATTTAGACAGAGATTGATATGTACCGTTATACACTGCATGTGTTTACTACTTTATTTTCTTTTGCATTCACATTTTGCTGATGTTGCCTCTCAGTATGAATGTAAAGAGGCTTCCATGAGTCAGGTAGGCACTTCAGGAATGATGGCTCTCTAGGAAAATTGTATTGCTTTCTCTAAAATAATTTTAAGAGATCCATATGTTTTGCACTCACTGAATAAACTTGTACATGAAGCAAGGAAGTGTAGTTGCTTCTGTGAGTAAGGTCAAACTGCTGAAAAGTGTCTGAGTAGAGGACCCACAAAGATTTTACCCAAAGGTCTTAACTCTAAACTAGAAGCATACGTTATAATGGTGATGCAGAACATCAAGTTCACAGATTGAATGAAGCTGAGAAACATTTGTTCCTGTCACCTTTTACAAACATGTTTGTATGAAAAGGTAGGTATTTACTTAAAGTTTAATCATGTCTGTCTCTGACCTATGCTGCCAGGGCACTGTAATAAAGGATTCACTCTGTCATAATAGGTTCAGCTGCCTCCTTCCAAAACATAGAAAATAGAGCTAAAAGCGATACATTTCAGGTGGAAAAACAGAATAGCGATAGATCTATGGAAAAGGTGGAGGAAGAGACAGAGAAGGCTGGGGGATAGAATAAGGGAGGGACACTGGAGGCATGCAGGTCAAAGGACGAGTTAGCACAGGAAGGGTTCATAGGCCTTAAAGGCAGAGTCAGAATTTAAGAGTTTGCCTAACACATTCTCGTGTGTTGTAAGACTCTTGCTTGCTGATACCAGTTTGCACACAGCTTGCTTCATCCTTCACTTTTGTTTTGTTCTCTCCTTCAGTTCTCCTCGTTTCCAGAGTTCTGAGTTGTTTGCCTGTCCCTTGTTATCTCTTTTACTGTGTGTGCTGCAGCGTTCCATTCTGCTTCTCCAATGTTTGAGGGTTGCAACCCAGTCACCATTGAGGTTGTCAGCAACTATACCATCAGAGAGGCAGGTAGGATCTGAAAGGAGTCCTTACCAAACATGATGTATTAGAGAAGTGGTTCACTAAAGATTTAGGCCCATATTTATAGGCCTTGTGGCACAGGGAAGCACAGCAAGTCACTTTTCTGTGCTGCCCTGCGTCACAGGTAAAGTGCAGGAATGCAAAATGTTCATCCTATTCGGTATATTCCTGCCATTTCCCCCCTGCACTGGTGCCCTTTTGGCAACCTAGCGCCAACACTGACACCCTTGCTCTGTGGTGCAAGTGTGCCTGCATTGCATGCAGGATTGTTTTTGTGCATGCAGGGCGCACCTTCCTGGACAAAAACAATCCTGAGAGGCTTTTTCCTCTTTCTGGATGTGCTGAAGAACGCAGGACACCTACAAAGAGGAACCACAAAGGAGAAAAATACATTTCTCCTCATTATGGGGGTCATTCCTACCCTGGCGGTCTATGACCGCCAGGGTAGGTGACGGAGGAAGCACCGCCAACAGGCTGGCGGTGCTTCCGGGGGCATTCTGACCGCGGCGGTAAAGCCGCGGTCAGAAACGGGAAACCGGCGGTGTCCGCCGGTTTCCCGCTGCCCCAGGGAATCTGACCCCCTTACCGCCGCCAGGAACAGGATGGCGGGAATGGGTGTCGTGGGGCCCCTGGGGGCCCCTGCACTGCCCATGCCACTGCAGACACTGAAAATCGCGACGGGTGCCACTGCACCCGTCGCACCCCTTCCACTCCGCCGGCTCCATTCGGAGCCGGCATCCTCGTGAAAGGGGGTTTCCCGCTGGGCGGGCGGGCAGGCTTCTGGCGGTCGCCCGCCCGCCCAGCGGGAAACTCAGAATGACCGCCGCAGTCTTTTGACCGCGGTACGGTCTTCTGGCGGTCGCCCGCTTGGCGGGCGGCGACCGCCACCCGCCAATCTAGGAATGACCCCAAAGTGTCACCTGGGGAGGCATGGGATTTTGGTGCATTTCCAGGTTTACCAGGGTTAGTAAATCGGGGGATGCATCAAAAACCATGGGAGTTGCGTGGGAACGCCCACACAATGCCCGTGGAATACCTCCCTAGCGCAAAGTAAGGCACCATAGCGATTTGTGCATTCCTTCATATTTTTGAGGCCATTCAAAGCCATGCAAAGTGGATTTGTGTCTTTAAAAAATATGATTTTTTGTGGTTTGTGTCATGCATTTACCACATTATGGTGCAAGCATGGTGCAAACCCCTTATAAATAAGCCCCTTAAACTGATGTCATACCGGGTTTTGCACTAATATGGCCTGCAGAGGTAACCTAGTAGTACCTCTGGACCAAATGCTCTGACCACCCATCACAAGTCCTCAGATGTGAACCAGCTCCTGTCAAGACAATTCTAGATCTTCTGTTTTTCACCCTAACTTCTCTTTTCCTCCTGGTTATATACTTTGGAACAGATTCATATTCGTATTTCTTGGATATATTATAGAGGAAGTCAAAGGTTGCATCAATGACCAGCTGTGCAACCCCAAATCTTGGTGATTGATGTTTAATGGATCTGCATTAGAGAATGGAAATGTCGGGAAAAAACTGTAGGCATCACAGCACATGAAGCACCACGCAATATGCAAAAGCCACATCCCTGAAAATGCACTAGGCACTTTATGTGTAAACCAACAGGTGCCTTCTTACACATCCTTACTTTTGACTTGTGCAATTGTATGTCCCCATTTTCAAATGCAATTCTACGTTCATTATGTTAGAAATGGGGTCTTTGGTTGGCAGTCAGGTTACCCGCTGTCCAAGCAAGGACCCTCACTCTAGTCAGGGTAAAGGAGAATGACCCTCAGTTTACCCCTGCCTACCCCCTTGGTTGCTGGGCATGAGCATACAGGCTTAACTTCACAAGCAAGGTGTAAAGTATTTGAACCAACACACACAGTAACTCAGTGAAAACACTACAAAATGACAACACAGGTTTCGAAAATAGATAATATTTATCTAAACAAAACAAGACCAAAATGACAAAAATCCAACATACACAAGTCAAGATATGAATTATTAGAAGAATAAGAGTCTTAGGGCCAGATGTAGCAAAATATGCTTTTGCGAGTCTGAAATTGCGAGTCGGTGCAACTCGCAATTTCAGACTAGCAAAAGCATATGCAGAATGGTGTCTCAGACACCTTCTGCGACTCGCTATGGGGTCGCTAAGACCCACCTCATTAATATTAATGAGGTGGGTCGCTTTTTGCGACCCCATAGCGAGTCCCTGCACTCACAGGGATGGTGGCCTGCTGAAGTCAGCAGACCTCCATGTCTGTGACTGCTTTTTAAATAAAGCATTTTTTTTTTTCATTTTGCAGCCCGTTTTCCTTAAAGGAAAACGAGTTGCAAAATGAAAAAAATACCGAAACCATTTGGTTTCATTTTTTCAGAGTAGGCAGTGGTCCATAGGACCACTGCCTACTCTGAAAAAATATTTTTGTCGACATTTGGGACCCCTTCCCTTTGGCGAATGAGTTACCACCAGTGTGACACTGGTGGTAACTGCGAGTTGCTTTGCGACCGCATTCGCGATCACAAAGCAAGTCTGAATTGCGATGCGAGTCGCAAATAGGAAGGGAACACCCCTTCCTATTTGCGAGTCGCATTCCCAAATTGCGAGTCGGTACCGACTCGCAATTTGGGAATGAGCATCGCGGGAGGCCGTTTGCATGGCGCAAACTGTGTTTTTCGCAGTTTGCGACATGCAAACGGCTTGCTACATCTGGCCCTAAATCCTTAGAAAACAGTGAGAACGCTGTTAGCGCACAAAAGTACCTCGGTAGCGTCAAAATAAAGCCACACAGGTGAGTGTGCATCAGAAAAAGACCAGCGATGCATCGATTTCTCACCTACAAGCGAGAACGTGCATCATTCCTCCTCCGGTCGGCTCGGCAAGTGTCGTTTCTTCTCTCCCGCAAGAGAGCGATGCTTTGATCCGGACGGGCACCTCGGGTCTGGGCAGGCTTTGCGTTGATTTTCAATGCCCAGCTATGTTGTGTCGAAATCCGGTCGGACGGTCTCAAGAAAACACTCTGTGTGGAGGCTTGCGACGTTAACAGCAGCTGCTGTGGGTGTTGCGCGTCATTTTTCCAGCTGCGTTGCTTCAATCTCCCAGCCAAGATGCAGGTGGAGCGTCAATTTTAGCCACGAGGACGGCAGCTTGTTGTTTATCAGCCGCAAGGCAGGTAGTGCATCAAAAGTTTCCCTGAACGGTGGTCTTTGCGTACATTTCTGTCCTTTTCCACAAGCTTCACCTTTCCAGGGCTCAGAGACAGGTTAGGGCACCACTTGGCATGTAGGACTCCCAAAGCGAGCAGTCTAGTTTCTCAGAGCCTGCATGTAACTGACTACATCCTGGGGAGTTTACTAGGGGCTTTCTCCAAAGCCTCCTTTACCAGACTCAAAGGTCCCCTCACGGGGTGGCCATATAAACCCAAGCCCTTTCTAAGGCACCTCCCTGTAAGCAAAAGAAAACATGGCAAGAGGACGTCCCACTCCCGCCTCAAGGGCTCTGACAGGCTCATTATCATGCCCTTCAAGGTGCGGTTGAATCTCACAACCAGACCATTGCTTTGGGGGTGGTAAGGTTTGGTGAACTTGTAAGTTACCCCACACATCTTCCACAGAGACTTCATATATGTTGATATGAAGTTGGCACCCCTATCGGACACCACCTCCTTGGGGAACCCTATGGGGATAAAAACCCCCATTAATGCACCGCCCACCACAGGGGCAGTGATCGATCTCAAAGGAATGGCTTCTGGGTGGCAGGGTCCACCAAGACCAGGATAAACCTGGTACCCTGGCTGTCTTGGGATCCAGAGGCCCCACAATGTCACTACTAACCCTTTCAAAGGGGGTACTAACCACAGGGAAAGGTTGGAAGGGAGCCTTGCATTTCCCCCCACTCTTGCCACATGCCTGACAAGTTGGGCAAGACCCATTATGAGCATTAGAGTGCCTGCGCATTTTGGGCCAATAGAAGTGGGTGACAAGCCGTTCAAAGGTCTTGTACTGCCCCAAATGACCGGCTAGAGGCACATCATGAGCCAGACCCGGCAGGAAGGCTCTGAATCACTGGGGTACCACCAGCACACGGGCTGACTCAGGCTCAGGAACCTTAGGCTCACTACATAGGAGGCCATCCTTCTAGTAAATCAAATGTGATCCAGGCTCCTTGCCAGACACCTGGTCTGCAGCCTGCTGCTGCAAACCCTTCAGAGTAGGGCATGTTTTCTGTGCCTCATAGAATGCTTCCCTGGTGGGCTCCCCTTCCTACTGCCACTGTGACAGCTCCGGGACCTCGCCCAGTTCAGCCAGCTGTTCCCCTGTAGGCTCCAGGGCTTCCCCCTCAGGTTCAGCCTCCTCCTGGACCGTGGGAACGTCTGGGGCTGGTTTCCCGCGCCCCTTGCTCTTCCTCCTTCTGGCAGACACATGGGTCACTCTCTCAGGCTCCAGGGTCTCCTGATCACCCTGACGGGATGCCATAGACCGGGTAGACACACAGGCCCACCCAGGCAGACCCAACATTTCCAAGTGTGACCTGCGTTACACCTCCTGCCAAGGGGAATCCTCCAGGTCATTGCTAAGCAAACAATCTACAGGCATGGTTGGACTCACAGCTGCCTTCAAGGAACCTGAGACCCCCCCCCCATTCAAAGGGAACCTGTGCCACTCTGCGTAGGCGCTTTGAGTTGTCCACTGCAACTACTTGGTAAAGCACACAGAGATCTATCTGCTCTTCAGACACCAGGTGACTCCTCACTGTAGTCACACTGGCTCCTGTGTCTCTCAGGGCCTCCAGCCTCTGTTCATTGATGGTCACCCACCAACTGTACATTTTAGTGTTATCAGGCATGAGGGTCCTCTGGATCATCTCACTGTCCCCTAGTGAGACAACGGTCATCTCAGCTGGCTCCCACCCACCTGGAACCAACTCCTCCCCAAGCGCTACACTGGCCAAACCCTGTGACTGGGCACCAGTCAGTGCCAGTGTCCACTTGCGACATTTGGGGTCCCCCTTCATGTGACCATCCTGATCACATGCAAAGCACTTGCAGGGAGCCTTCTCTGCAGGTTTCCCTGTAAAGACCCATGGTTTCTTTTCTACTGGGGGCTGGGATTCTTTACCCTGGGAACTAGGTTGGGCCCTTTTGAGAACTCCCCCTGTTTACCCTTACCCCCCACTTCTCCTGATGGGGACCCTGCCCACCCTTGGCATGGCCTCCTCTATACCTCTTTGGACCCTGGTGCTCTCCCAAGGGTCCGCTTCCTGCGCAAGCTTCCTGGGGTCAGTCAGCTTGCTGTCAATTAGGTGCTGGCGCAGCTCTGAAAAACATAAACTGTACAAGTGCTCCCAAACAATCAAATTGTAAAGCCCCTCATACGTTGTTACCTTACTGCCCTTCACCCAACCATCCAGTGACCTGCAAAAAGAATCAACACATTCCAACGATGTTTGGGATTCCTTCTTCTTATAGGAAACTTGTCGTTATACTTATCAGGGGTGAGACCATACCTAGTGATCAGGGCATCCTTCAAGATAGGGTAAGTGAACCCTTGGGGATTCCCTAAGGATATCAGAGTATCCCTTCCCTCTACCTCGAAGTGCTTCCACAGACCCACCCCCCAAGTCCCAGCTTCAGGGACCAGATTCATATGGAGAGCAGACTCATACCCCTTGAACCACAAGAATATATCATCCTCCCTTTTGTAATCCTTCACAAGGTCCTTAGGAATGTACACCCTCCTCTTAGGCTGCACTGTGTTATTGCTGCCACCATCCCTACTAGACTGGCTCCTCTGATCCAGCTCCCTCAAGCTGAGCTCATGAGCCAACAAAAGCATTTTCTCTTCTATGGCCATCCTCATTTTCTCCAACTCCAACTGGCGAGCCCTCTCTGCCTGTCAGTTCTGCAACTCTTAAGGAGTCAGACCCTTGGATGACACACTGCTACCTGCCCTGGAGACCCTCTTCCTGGACACAACAGGCCCACCCACTACACCATTGTGGATGGATTGCTCTTCCTCCTCCTCATCCTTCTCCTCCTCTGTGTGCCCCTCGACTTCCTTGACTGTTACCCAGGCCCTCAGTGCCTTCTGAAGCTCCTCCTTCCTGGTGGAGCCCTTAATGGGACAAGCAAGGTTTTTGCAGAACTGCCTCAACTGGGCAACTGTATAGCTCTCCAGTTTCCCTAAATCAAAAACAGCTCCAGCTCATGCATCTCCAGATTGAGACATGATGAAGAGTTAAAAGTGCAAAGTTCCAAAGGCAGAAAAACAGGCTCCCAAAAGTCAAAAGTTCAAAAGTCAATGAAGGATTACCACAAAATAGAAGTAGGGAAAAATCCAAAAAAGAGAAGAAAAAAAAAATCACAAAGACAAGTAATATGTGGTCATGTAATGGTCTGCACTGAAAATAGTAGTATACACTTAATCACTGTATGTCAAGTACAAATACAAGTCCAATCCCAACCGCTAATCACAAAGGTTAGAAATGTGGTCTTTGGCCTGCAGTCAGGTTACCCCCTGTCCAAGCAAGGACCCTCACTCTAGTCAAGGTAAAGGAGAATCACCCTCAGTTAACCCTCGCTCACCCCCTTGGTAGCTTGCACGAGCAGACAGGCTTAACTTCAGAAGCAAGGTGTAAAGTATTTGTACCAACACACATAGTAACTCAGTTAAAACACTACAAAATGACACAACACAGGTTTAGGAAAATAGATAACATTTATATAAACAAAACAAGACCAAAATGACAAATATCCAACACACTCAAGTCAAGATATGATTTTTTAGAAGAATAAGGGGGTGATTCTGACCGCGGCGGACGGCGGTCGCCGCCCGCCAAGCGGTTCCCGCCGAAAGACCGCGGCGGTCATTCTGGCTTTCCCACTGGGCTGGCGGGCGACCGCCGAAAGTCCGCCCGCCAGCCCAGCGGGAAACACCCTTCCCACGAGGAAGCCAGCTCAGAATGGAGCCGGCGGAGTGGGAAGGTGCGACGGGTGCGGGTGAACCGCCAGGAACAGGATGGCGGTATGGGCTGTCAGAATCCCCATGGTGGCGCAGCAAGCTGCGCCGCCATGGCGGATTCCCATGGGCAGCGGAAAGTCGGCGGTACACCGCCGGCTTTCCGCTTCTGGCCGCGGCTGTACCGCCGCGGTCAGAATGCCCGGCGGAGCACCGCCAGCCTGTTGGCGGTGCTACCGCCAACCTCCGCCATGGCGGTAATTACCGCCAGGGTCAGAATGACCCCCTTAATCTTTAGAAAACAGTGTGAACGCTCTTATTGCACAAAAGTACCTGGGTAGCGTCTAAATAAAGCCGCACAGGCAAATGTGCGTCAGAAAAGGCCAGCGCAGGCCTCCGGTCGCCGTGCGTAGTTTCTTCTCTCCCGCAAGAGAGCTATCCATTGATCCAGACGGGCACCTCGGGTCGGGGTAGGCTTTGCGTTGATTTTCCGCACCCCACGATGTTGCGTCGAAATCTGTTCGCACGGTGTCAAGAAAAAGCTCTGCGTGGGGTCTTGCGTCGTATAACAGCAGCTGCTGTGGGTGTTGCACGTCGTTCCTCCAGCTGCGTTGTGTCGATCTCTCAGCCACGATGCATGTGAAGCGTCGATTTTAGCCGCGAGGCTGGCGGCTCATCGTTCATCAGCTGCGAGGCAGGTGGTGCGTCAAAAGATTCCCAGCAAGGCGGTCTTTGTGTGGATTTCTGTCCTTTTCCACCAGCTTCACCTTTCCAGGGCCCAGAGACAGGCTAGGGCACCACTTGGCAGGCAGGACTCTCAGCAGAAATCCCAGGTGCTGGCAGAGAGAAGTCTTTGGTGTCCCTGAGACTTCAACAATAGGAGGCAAGCTTAGTTCAAGCCCTTAGAGATTCTTCACCAGTGGGAAGTCACACAAAAGTCAGTCTTTGTCCTCTCTCAGGCAGAAGCAACTACTGTAGGCCAACCCAGAAAAGCACAGTCACAGGCAAAGGTGCAGTACTCCTCCTCCAGCTTCCAGCTCCTCTCCTTTGCAGCGGTTCCTCTTGGTTCCATAAGTAATCTGATTTTCAGGGGGTTTGGGTGCTCTTCTTACACCCCTTTGAAGTCGGCCTACTTCAAAGAGAAGTCTCTGTTGTTTTCAAGATCCTGCCTTGCCCAGGCCAGACACCAGACACACACCAGGGGGTTGGAGACTACATTGTGTGAGAGCTGGCACAGCCCTTTCAGGTGTAAGTGACCACTCCTCAACCCCCCCTCAGCCCAGATGGCCCATCAGGATAGGCAGGCTACACCCCAGATCCCTTTGTGTCACTGTCTAGAGGAGAGGTGCAAACAGCCCAACTGTCAAACTGACCCAGACTGGGAATCCACAAACAAGCAGAGTCACAGAATGGTTTAAGCAAGAAAATGCCTACTTTCTGAAAGTGGCATTTTCAAACACACAATCTAAAAAACAACTTCACTAAAACATGTATTTTTAAATTATGAGTTCAGAGACCCCAACTTCCACATGTCTATCTGCTCCCAACGGGAATCTGTGCCTTAATCATATTTAAAGGCAGTCCCCATGTTAAGCTGTGAGAGAGATAGGCCTAGCAACAGTGGAAACCAAATTTGGCAGTATTTCACTGTCAAGACATGTAAAACACATAAGTACATGCCCCACCTTTAACATACACTGCATCCTGTCCATGGGGCCTCCCATGTATAAAAAGGGAAGGTTTAGGCCTGGCAAGTGGGTACACTTGCCAAGTCGAATTGACAGTTTAAAACTGCACTCACAGACACTGCAGTGGCAGGTCTGAGCCATGTTTACAGGGCTACTAATTTGGGTGTCACAACCAGTGCTGCAGGCCCACTAGTAGCATTTGATTTAAAGGCCCTGGGCACCTCTAGTGCACTTTACTAGGGACTTACCAGTAAATAAAATATGCCAATCATGGATAAGCCAATGTACACATACAATTTATACAGTGAACACTTACACTTTAGCACTGGTCAGCAGAGCAAACAAAACAAAAAAACAGAGTCCAGCACACAGAAACAACCTGGGAGGTAGAGGCAAACAGTTAGGGGAGACCATGCCAATGATGCCAAGTCTAACACATTACTTACAGTCCATGTTCTCTTCTGGGCAGATAGTTGAACATGACTAGCCAATAGTTTTATCTGGACAGGTTGTCCTTGTCTTGGGGAATCTCTGATATAAGGGTTTGCAGCAGCTACTGTTGGGATGGGAGTAGAGAAGAACACAGCGATGACAAAAGAATTGTGGTGGCTAACTGTTCATCAATCCATGCCATACCACTCCCAGCTACCAATTATTCATTTTTTTTATATAATGCTCTTACAATAACTAATTGGCATTGCATGTAATGCCTTATTGATACCAAATGGTGATTCATTTACATGCAAAAGGAAGGGGATCACTATTGCAACTACATTTGGAACACCTTTTGTAGTTTATCGCACAGCTGATAGACATTTGTATGAATGATTAAGTGTAGCTAAAGGAGACCACGCCCCTACTTAACCCCTATGTTTGTTGAAAACATCTATGTCAATTGGACTTTTGAAATATGTCTCACTTGTGCCTGATAACACACATTTTATGTGTGGTTTTAAAAGAGAGTAATTAGTGCCAATAATTGCATGAGTAATTTAGTTATGCACCGCAATGATGCAATAGTGGAAACAAAAGTTGTTTCCCACTGTTGTTACATCAACAGGGGAAGTTGTTGATTCCCCGGTGCACTGTTACCTCTCTCAGCTCTCTAAAAATTTAAAGAAGACTTGAAATAAATTATAAGCGTGCCGTCTGTGCCATGGGCCACATTCCTTGGTCAAAATATTACATACTGAAGACTGCATGTAAGACATTTGGTTGTTGGGTGACTGGGGTGTGAGCCCTGGTCAAGCAGCAGCCACAGGTCTTGCAAGGATAAGGCACAAGCAAACCCAAATTAACCTTAGCTCAACACCCTGGTAGCTTGGCACAGAATAGTCAGGCCTAACTTAGAGGCAATGTGTAAAGTGTTTATGCAACACTTCGAACAGTAACCCAGTGAAAACACACACTAAAAATAGCCACCAATAGAGGTAGACAAATAAAGTAGATTTTAATACATAAAGCAAGACCAAAATACAATTAGAAGAACTGGAGATACTGAATTTTAAGGTTCTAAGTAAAAATACTGCCAAGAAGCGCTATTGGGGATATCTGGTTGCGTCAAACTGGGACAAAGTCACAAGTTCAGGCTGTCCACGATGGAGTGCGGACCGGCTGCAGGGACCCAGTTATGCCCCGTGAACAAAGTACCTTAAATCTTGGTTGCGGAGCATTGTGTGGAACCATGTCGAAGATGCGGTGTGCATCTGAGGTGATGCGTCAGTTCGAGATTCGGCGAGGCTGCGATGCGAGGTTCTGTTGTGTCGGCATTAAGGAGCCCATCATTGGAGCTTGTGATACCAAGGCAGGTCTCGTGGATGCATTGCACAGCTGAGGTGATGCCTCAGTTCTTATAAGAGGTGAAGCTGCAATGCGGAGGTTTCAGCATCGGGACACCGTCGATGAGAAATGTAAAGATCTGCTCCGGAGAAGCATCATGCAGCAGAAGTTCCGAAAGTTTTGTGTCAACCCCAGGATGCGGGATTGTCACAACTTACGCGGTGCTTGAGCCTGGAGTCCACTGAACGAGTGACGAGGTTCTTGTTCTTGAACGTCCTGCCTTGGCCCAGGTAGGGGCGGACTCTGGTAGCCACAGTGCTGCAGCCGATAGGAACGCCAAGGGCAGTCCGTGTCCTTCAGAAGTAGTGCCAGAGGGAAAAAAAAACCTAAAAAGGGGAAAAAAAACTCAAAAAGGAAATTCCTGGAACAAAAGCAAAAATCAATACGTAGGATACAAGACCAAAAATGAACAGGAAAAAACACTGGAACGAAACGTAACCAATATCTGACACAAGGGAGAAGGAGCGAAGACACCATCCAAACAGAAAGTGTTGCAGCGCAAGGAGAACAAGAATCACAGCCCTTAAATACCCATAAAACAGGAAGCGACCAACAGGAAGTGTAAGGACACCATACTGGATAGCGAAAGATACATAGAAAGTAATGGACAAGGGGACCATAGAGAGTAGGGAACCAATGCATGCTGGGAAGGGAGGGGGAAAATGGGATAAAGGAAAAAACAAAGGGAAGAACAAACAAGGGAGACAGAAAAGAAGGACAACAATAACAGGTGAGTGGGGGAGGCTATGTGGGTTTGCAGGCGCGCTGCGCTAAAAAGAAACGAGGCCCCATGCCCAATTTGGGGCCTCGGATAGTGCAGAGGAGACTGGGAGCGCGGCGCGACAGGGATGTGGCGGCAATGCAAGTCTTTTGAGATGGGTCCAATCAGGATGCACAGCTCAGCCAAGGAGATGCACTGGTTCTGTTCAGAAATGCGTCGCTCAGCAGAAAGGATGAGTGAGTTCTGCTGGCAAGCACCTCAGGCCCACTTCCAAGGGTCCAGGACTAGGTTGGCACCACTTGGCAGGGTAGACTCACAGATGGCAGAGTCCAGGAGCAGAAGCAGGATGGTTGGAAGTCTTTTATGGCCCTGAGACTTCGGATCAGGAGGCCAGACAACTAGCCCTTTGAGTTACTCTGGGTTTTGGGTTCAATAAAGATGCAGGTCCCAGGCAAGAGGGCAGAGGGTCAGCACAGCACAGCAAAGCAGGAGTCCAGGAAAGTGCAGTTCAGCAGAGTGGCAGTCCTTCACAGTATACATTTCTTCTTCATGGCAGAGTATCCAGAGGTCCAGAACTGTACTAAGGTGGTGGTGTCTGAGGTCCAGTTCTTATACCCGGTGGTGTCTGGGGTCCAGTTCTTATACCCAGTGGTGCCTTTGAAGTGGGGAAGACTTCAAAGGCATGCCTTTGAAGCGCACAGATGTCCTTCCCTCTCTGCTCTCGCTCCTGACTAACCACAGGGGGTATGTAGCACTTTTTGTTTGGCCAGGACACAGACTATTCAGGTGTAAGTGAGGCTGTGCCCAGCTCCTCTCTCCCATCCTGCAAGGGTGACCCCTCTAGTCACACCTAAGCTCCCATTGTGTGTGGCTGTCTAGGAGGAATACACAAAGCCCAACTGCCAACAACATTCAGTCATGTGACCAGAGACAGGCTGTAGGCACCAAATTGCTAAGGCAGGAAAATGCCAACTTTCTAAAAGTGGCATTTCCAGAATTGCAATTTAAAATCCAACTTCACCATTAGTTAGGATTTTAAATTGTGATTCCAAAGACACTAAACTTGAAGGAATTATCTCTTTACATTTGGAAGTTATATTTATAAAGCGTAATAATGCAACTCCAATGTTATCCTATCGCAGAGATAGGCTTTGTAGTAGTGAAAAACAAATTTATGAAGTTTTCACTACCAAGACATGTAAAACTCAAAAGTACATATCCTACTTTTTAATTATATTCCACCCTGCCCTCTGGGGTGTACAGGGCCTACCCTAGGGGTAGATTATATGTATTACAAAGTTAGGATTGGGCCTGGTAAAAGGTTTATTTTGTCAGGCTGAAATTGCAGTTTAAACTGCATACACAGACTCTTCAATGGCAGGCCTGAGACATGGGTACAGAACTACTTAAGTGGGTGGCACAACCAGTGCTACAGGCCCACTAGTAGCATTTAAATTACAGGCCCTGGGCACATATAGTGCCACTATACTAGTGCGATACATTCCCGGTGTCCGGAATGGGGCTTGCTGTGGGTCGAGCCTGGCATGTCGTTTCATTATCTGCAGAGAACGTCCTCATATACTTACGGAATCATGCCAATACATTACCGTGTTTGTACAACTTATTTACGCATTTCGGAGAGGCTGCAGGCCTGAAGATAAACTGGGGCAAATCCTGTATATTCCCATTGCGGAAGGTGGCACAAGAACACCGCAACCTGTTGCATGGGGGACGTTTCCCCTGGGCCTTTGATACCTGCCGCTAGTTAGAGGTCAATGTTTATCGCATAACCATGGACCTACTGGGAGACAACCATGAATGGGTTTTGAACTCTTTACGTCAATTCTCAATGCAATTGCCTTTATCACCCATGGGCACAGAGTCAATAGTCAAGATGCTGGTACCCCCACGGTTGTTGTATCTTTTTCTTGCTCTACCAGTGATTCTGCCTAAATCCTTCTTTCATTCCCTACGGAGCCTGGAGACGGCACTAGTGTGGGGATCGACACGAAAGAGAACCTTTTTGATGTTCCTACAACAGCCTTGTTCAGAAGGGGGGCTAGGTGCTCCTGATTTAGAATTATATTTTGCTGCGGCGCAGCTTCAATGGGCCATGTGCTGCCTGTCGGATACTGGAACGGGAGAGGTGAGCTTGATAAGAGCTGACCTGAGAAATAACATCCTTCTGACATGGCTTTTTTTTCCCCAGATGGGCAGGACTGTAGGCTAGGACTGCTGCTGTGCACTGCCAAGCTCACTTAGACACGATACTTTGACATTAAGCGGGCACCACTTCGATATACACCTGAAATACCTGTATGGGACATGCCGGCCATGAGTGGATTGATGGGTATGCATGATTCCACTCCGTGGAGGGAGGCTGGGTTGTTACATCTGGGCGATTTTTATAAGGATGGTGCCCTACTCTCCTTTCTTGACCTACAGGAGCAACATGACATGGGGGTGGGCTTTTTCTCATTTACTCAGCCGTCTGAGCGAGGCTTGCAGGCATTTGGCCTCCTGGAACATCTGAGCCTCCGGTACACGCGGGGCTACAGTGCATTCTTACTCACGGCTCGGGTCATAGAGCTGTATCAACCCTATATAAGGCACTCTTTTATGGGAAGGGACACCCACCGCCTCAGAGTAAAGTACAGTGGGAAGACTTCATAAACGTTGGGATCACGACTACACAATGGGATATGGTCCTCATGCAGGTTAAGTATGTCTCCCGCAACGCACTCTTGAAGTATACATAATTTAACTATGTACATCAGACTTACCTTACACCTTATCGGCTCAGTAAAATGTTTCCAGGGCGCACCCTAGATGTCCCAGATGCAACTTCGAGCTAGCCACTTTCATTCATATGGTTTGGGAATGTCCCTCACTGCTCCAGGCCTGGACCGAGGTCATGACACAAATACCCGAGATTGTAGAGGTCCAGATCCCTCTGATCCCACTCAGTTGCCCCCTCTCAATACTACCTCGCACAAAACACAATAAACACTAGCGGAAATTTGCTGATGTAGCAACTGTGCTTTATAAACATCCAATTGCCATGCACTGGAAGGCACTTCATCCCCCTACAACAGCTAACTGGCTTTGAGTAACCCATAGGTGGGTTTTAGCTGAAGCCACAGCCATGACTCAGGACCATCGCTTACGAGGTGGGGATACTGCCATTACGACATGGGATAGCTGTGCTCTTCACCATCACAATACATTGCACCCTCCTGCAGACGCCTGACATCACCACGTGGCTGACATTGTATACATTTAGATGGCTCTGAACATCCACCCTAGACACATCTTGAGCGGACATTGAGATAGATACATACAACTTCCCGACATGGGTGATACTTCACCCAGAGATACCTCCCTCATGCTGGGAGCCCCTGCCCCATGCGCAGGAACCCCCACGTCTTCACTTCATTTTGAACCATATTATACCTATGACATATGCGATGTACCGCACTGTCCAGACAGTTTCTTTAGCATCAATAGAGTAATATTGAGGTTCTTTAGTAATAGCCTGTTATGTACTAATGTTTATTGGCTTATCCTGTGGTTACACAGACATACACTGGTGACACATTCCCCTATGTGCGAACACCCCCAATAATACACAATGCCTTTACACAGCTCCTGTGGGTATATTAATGTATGATTTAAAATAAAATGGCAATAAAGAAATTAAAAAAAAATAGTACCACTTAACTAAGGACTTACCAGTACATTAAATATGGCAATTGGGAATAAGTCAATGCTACCATTTTTAGAGGGGAGAACACAAGCACTTAGCACAGAGTCCTAATACCAGCACAAACAAGGGCAGGAAAATGCAAGAGGAAGGCAAAAACACTTGGGGAAGACTACTTGGTGCTGACAGGTGTATCACTGTCTCTCACAGATACTGTACCAGCATGGTACCAGCTCTCTCCTTATGTGGGTGCAGCAAGCGTGACTTTTAGTAGGAAAGCCCACGGGGTAGTGGGGGTGGGTAGCAGGAGACCAGGTATTTTTTTTCTATTTGGATGGGCAGAGGGTGAAAGTTGAAGATGGGTAGTGTGGGTTTCTGGCAGTATACTAGGTTGTGTTTCAGTTTTGGAAAGGGGGAGGACAAAGCAAAGGATGGGGAGGATGGATGGCAGGAAGCCAGGTATTCTTTTTATATATTTGGGGTGTGGGATGGTAATGGCATGTCCTATGTAGCTCCCCATTACTCCTCAGCCCCTACGTAGCTGTTGAAAGGAGGGGCAGATGATTGGGGCAAAGGAGAGCATGGTCATAGATAACAAAACTCTAGATCAGTGGTTCCCAACATGTGGTCCGGGCACCCCTGTGGGTCTGTGAAGCCGCCTCAGGTGGTCTGCGACTGCTTAGAAAATTAAATAATATTAACAGATTAGGTCCCCAGCTTTCAGTAATGACTCATTGGGGGGGGTCCTTGGATTCCAATAAGGATTCAGTGGGGGTCCCCCGGCTTCCAGTAATGAGAAGTCAAAAGTTTGGGAACCACTACTCTAGATTAGTAAAAAGAGAAAGGATTTTTTTTTCTAACTTCGGGCTTCTCTGTGACATCATAACTCGAGCTTTGCCACCATTGTCCACTGGAAGTCACTCAGAACCCCTCGGTGAAAAACATCCCCCTTATTCACTGTTACCCATCTATAGCCCTTTATGTTATGCATTGCCTGTCTAACATGTGGCATATTAGAAATCTTTATTTTAACTCTTAGCTAAATGAGAGCTCAGTTTCAATAGTAGTCAAGTGCATATCCCTTATGAGAAATGGCAGAACATGCAAAATAGCCCCAGGACTACCATATTGGGGCTGTGAAATAGATAAAATGAACTCATTTGAATGAATGGAAAGAATCATTGGACGTGTCACCTTAATACACATTAAAGCGATGGCTCACAGTTAAAGGTCACCCGAATATGAGGACGTCAGAGGCTTTGAAGAGAAGGATGGGCTCATAAGAATGTTATATACGAAACATGCAATATGTTGTGGCTACAAATGTTGTGCAACGCGGGGACCGCACATTCAGTCACCCTTTGATCACTGTTTAGATGTCACACTCGACTTTTGCTGCGGGGCACATCCGAGCACGAGCTAAGATTGATTAGGTGAAGTTATGCCACACATTTAGCTACCGCTCACAATTATCATCACTGACCTTAAGTGACAAGAATGGTAAAGCTGCCAGCATTTAAGGCTACTTGACTCAGTGTACAAACGTGTGTGTTATTTATTCCCAGTTCATAACACATCAATCTAGTGAAATATTGGCCTCAATATCAAACGACCTGCCAGGAAATGCTAAAGGTAAACAAGTTATTATCATTAACAAACTTTTATGCGGTGCGGTGGATCATTGGTCTTTGTTGAAACTCTTGCGGAGCCTTTACACGGCTTTGCAAATTGTCACTCGAGACTTATGCTATAAGAGAGCCAGTACATGACTTTGGGGTTCATCAGTCAAGAAATGAGCTAATACTAATCATTTACATGGCTTTTGGAATCATCAGCCTAGACTCATGCGAGCAGAGAGCCTTACACGGCTTTAGCACCTATCAGTCCAGACTCATATCATCAGAGAACCTTTATATGGCTTTGGGGATCATCGGTCAAGACTCATATGATCAGAGAGCCATAACATAGCTTTGGGGATCATCAATCTAGACTCATTATTAGAGAGCCTTTACTTGGCTTTCGGGTTCATCAGTCAAGCCTCATTATTAGAGAGCCTGTACATAGCTTTGGGGATCTTCAGTCTCGAATCATATCATCAGAGAGCCTTTACTTGGCTTTGGGGTTCATCAGTCAAGATGCAAGCTAATGCAGAGCCTTCAAGTGATTTTGGGAATACTCATTCCAGACTCTTAGGCCCATATTTATACTTTTTTAGCGCCGCATTTGCGCCGCTTTTTGACGCAAAATCGGCGCAAACTTACAAAATACTTGTATTGATGATCCCCAAAGCTATGTTAAGGCTCTCTGATCATATGAGTCTTGACCGATGATCCCCAAAGCCATATAAAGGTTCTCTGATGATATGAGTCTGGACTGATAGGTGCTAAAGCCGTGTAAGGCTCTCTGCTCGCATGAGCTTTTTGACGCAAAATCGGCGCAAACTTACAAAATACTTGTATTTTGTAAGTTTGTGCCGATTTTGCGTCAAAAAGCGGCGCAAATGCGGCGCTAAAAAAGTATAAATATGGGCCTTACTATCTTACTATTAGAGAACCTTTACCTGGCTTTTGGGAATCATCAGCCTAGCTTCATATCATCAGAGTGTGTTTATATGGCTTTGGGGGTTCATCAGTGAAGACGCAAGCTAATTCAGAGTGTTTCCATGCTTTGGGGATCATTAATCTAGACTCATTTTATCAGAGAGCCTTTACATGGTTTTGGGGGTCATCAATCTACATCCTTGCTATTACATACAGGTTACATGACCTCAGTGATTAACAGTCCAGACCATCACTGATAGTAAACCTTTACATGACTTCTGAGGATCATTAGGCAAGACCCAAGCTAATGCAGAGCCTTTACTCTGGGGATCATCAGTCAAGACCCAAGACAAAGCAGGGCCTTTCTATGCCTTCGGTCTTCATTGATCCTCACCCATGCCAACAGAAAGCACTTGCTTGACTTTGAGTATCACCATTCTAGACCAATGCTGATCGGGACCCTTTGCATGAATGGGCATAACCAGTCTAACTCCATGCTAACAGAAAACCTTTGCATGATAATTGTTGATCTAGAAGGACGCTGATAGAGACCCTGTACTTGACAATGAGTATCATCAATCTAAACCCATGGCCCAGGAGAGCCTTTACATGACTATCATCAGTCTAGAGCCATGCTGACATAGAGCTTGACATGACTTTCAGGGATCATGCCAACTCAGAGACGTTCAGTGGTGCTAGGGAGCCTTTGACTAGGCCCGTGTTTTATGGTACAAATATCTCTCGATACCAGTTATTTATGGGCAATGATTGCTTGTACGAGAGCCTTTTCCCCCCACTGAACATTAATCAGTAAGTAGACATTGGCTAAAATATGTCACTTGTAGGTTTTCTCATTGAACAGACGTGTACGGGGACAACAAAATGTGCTCAATTTAACTGTTGAGTGTGATGTCTTATTACAGTGTTTCAGCCGTGTGTCTGAGGAAGTGCAGTCGAGGTTTGGAAGCTGACAGGAAAGGAATACAGTTAGATTAAGGGTTAACAGATGGAAGTTAACTGGATGTGACAATGTTTAAATAAGCTGGAGAAGAGGGGAGTAACTCCTGACTCCCTGAGCATTGGACAAGCCAGATACCCTTGGCACTGAACTCAATTTACCTTAAGGCTGTGTGGAGTCCTTTTTAAAGCTACACAGGAGGAGACCCCTATGCACTTTGCCCAAACACAGAGGGTGCACCACAGTGAAGCTAAAGGTGAATTAAAGGTTTACCATGAGGTAGCACCATCACAGATGTGCTCTAGGATCCAAGGTGCTTCCAGATACAAGTAGAAGACAGTAATCCACTTGTCATCTGGCAGATCAGTAGTAACCTTTGAAAACGTGTGAGAGAAGTCTTTGAAAGATGAGAGTGGTTTGAACCAGGAGTTGAAGCTGAAGTTTGAGTCCCAGCAAAGGCTCAACATTCTGTCATTCTGGGTACATCTCTTAAATTCCCTGCTTTAGAAATGGGGTCTCTAGTTGGCAGTGGTTTGCATCCTGTCCAGGCAGGGACCCTTACTCTAGTCAGGGTAAGTGAGTCACACTGCTAAGATAACCCCTGCTCACCCCGTTGGTAGCTTGGCTCAATCAGTCAGGCTTATCTCAGAGGCAATGTGCAAAGCATGGGAACTCACAAACATTGACCCAGGGGCCAAACAGTTTGGTCTGGGATGTGACCGACGGGTGCATTGATACCAGCAGTGCTGAAGGTTTTGGGAGGCAGGGTGGCGATAAGGTTGGTGTAGGGGAAGCGAAGAGTATACATCTAGTGGCTGAATTGCATAATGTAAAACCAAAAAACCTGAGATTTATCCCAGTTTTCCCACTTATCCAAATTGTTTGATCCTAGGCAATTGTTCTAGTTCACTTTCCCTACTTTTTCTTCACCATCACTTATAAGAGGACTTCGACACTACATGACTTCAGGATATGCACTGTACAAAACCTTCTCTGGTGTTTGATTTAATGAACTATAATGTTATTAATGTATAATAGGAACCCAGGCCACCCAAATAGTGCATGGAACAACTGACTTGCCTCTTATTTCACTATTGGCATTGTTGTCAGGGTTGAGGGAAGAGTGAGCGTTTCTAAATTCATGTTAAAAAACTATGACTTTAAAAAAAAATACTCAGTGCATAATCTGATGTATTAAAGTGAAATGGTTCCGCAAGTTAATGAAAAACACTTTCTGAATTCTGAAAAGACTATCATATTTTTACATGCTGCAAGATGTCTTTAAAACCTAAGGTGTTCCTAAAGTTAAGCGGTCCAGGACACCCTAGTTACTTGCTTCTTTAACTTCAGTTAACTGTTATATAAATATGTGGCTGTTAATTTGACATCTTTTTGATGTTACTGCTGAGTTGAGTAAAAAGCAGCCCAGGGGCCTCACGTAGAGGTCAGGAGGGCCGCATACAGCCCCGGGCTGTACTTTGATTACCACTGGTGTAAAGTTTTTTTTTTTTCTCTCTCTCTCTCTCTCTCTCATTCTTCCCTTGCAGGAAAGATGATACGTTGAGTGTGTGGAAAATCCAGATGAGCTATGTTGATGGGACCGAGGTGAAACAGGCACTGCATCGATTCTGCAGCCGTGAGACAGGCGCTGCGCCTATTTTTCAGCTGCGAGGCAGACGCTGCGTCGATTCTTCAGACGCGGCACGTTGATGCATGGATTTTCTCTTTCAGATCACCAGCTTGCACTTCCAAGGGCCCATGGACTGGAGTTGGCACAACTTGGCAAGTTAGGACTCTCAGCAGAAGAGCCTAGGGACTGGTAGATGAAGTCTTTGATGTACCTGAGAATTCTTAACAGGAGTCAAGCTCAGTCCAAGCCCTTGGAGAACCTTTGGAAGCAGGATGTAGACAGGCATGAGGGTTCTTTGGACCACCTCACCTTCACCCAGGGAGACTAGGGTTAACTGAGCTGGATAACCACCAACTGGGGCCAACTCCTCCACAAGCGCTACACTTGCCACCCCTAGTGACTGACCACCGGTGGGGGGAGCTGTGCCCACTTGGGGTACTTGGGACTCCCTTGAAATACCCTTCCTGATTACAAGCAAAACACTTTATGGGTCCCTTCCCTCCAGGCTTTTCTGAAAGGAACCAACTCTTCTTTTCAATAGGGGGTTGGGAATCCTTATCCTGGGAACTAGTTTGGGGCCAGCTAGAGAACTCCTTACTTTTATCTTTGCCCCCCTCCTTCTATTGGGGACCCGCCCACCCCTGGATGAGTCTCCCAGATACATCTTCTTTTGGATTGTGGTGCTGAGCCAGCACTCCCCCTCCTTGGCAAGCTTCTTGGGGTTAGTAAGCTTGCTGTCAATCAAGTGCTGGCACAGCTCTGGAAAGAAGTGACTAGGCTAGTGCTCCCATGCAATCAAATTGTACAGCCCCTGACAGTCTGTTACCTCGCTGCCCTACATCCAACCATCCAGTGCTTCTCAAAATGAATCAACATACTCCACAGACGTTTGATAACCAAGTTTAGTACTCTCCCTAACCTTTACCCTGTAACTTTCTGGGGTGAGACCATATCTCCTGGTTAGGGCTTCTTTCATGCTGGGGTACCACATCTGATCTTCTCACTCTAATGCAAGCAAGTTGTCCCTCCCATCGTCTGAGAAATACTTCCACAGGCCTGCTCCCCCAATCTCTCTTAGGGACCATGTTCATTCTCAATGCCACCTCCTGACCTCTGAACCACTGCTCTCTGCCATCCCCGGCAAGAAAGTCCTTCACCACTTCCTTGGTTGTACCTTTCCCTCAGACTGTACTGTTGAACTGCTGAAACCATCTGTACTGGATCTCTTGAGCTCAAATCATTTTCCTCTCTTCCATGGCAGATCTTTCTTTCTATGCCTCCCTTTTGAGCCTGGCTAGTTCCAATTGGAGCTCCCTTTCCTGCTCCATCTTTTGCTGTTCCAGCTCCAATTGGTGCGTCCTAGCCTTCCCGTCTGTCCTCCAGCTGCTCTGGGGACAGACCTCTACAAGAAAAACACTGCTGCTTGCCCTGGAAGGTGCCTTTCTCTCAGGCAGATCATGAGTATCCACACACCCCAACCTGCAGGCTATGTTCCTCCATGTCCACATCATCATTCCCTCCTCTGTGTGCTCGCCAGTCTACCTTGCTGCTAACCAGGCCCTCAGCGCCTTTTGCAGCTCCTCCTTCTTAGTGAGGCCTTCAAAAGGACATTTGAGCTCCTTACAGGACATTTTATGAGCTGAGGCGCACCATACATGCTTCCAACCTGTCCTGCTCAAACACCACATCTGAAACAACTGCTGATGGTTCCCAAGACTGAGACATGATTGTGGATGAAGACTCAAAAGTTGCAGTTTCAAGAAGGCAAAAAGACCAAAAAGAAAAATGAAAAACAGTATGTGGTTATGTAATAGTCTATGATATGGAAGTAGTGTACACCAAGCACTATATGTAAAGTACAAATACATGTCCTATCCTCACCACTGATCACCAATTTTCGAAATGGGGTCTCTAGTTGGCAGTGGTTTGCACCGTATGGAAGTAGGGACCCTCACTCTACTCAGGGTAAAGGAGTCACGCATCTAAGATAACCTCTGCCCACCCCCTTGGTAGCTTGGCTCAAGCAGTAAGGCTTATTTCAGAGGCAATGTGTAAAGTATTTGCACACACACACACACACACACACAGTAACACAGTGAAAACACCACAAAAGGACTCTACACCAGTTTAGGAAAATAGCCAATATTTATCTGAGTAAAACAATACCAAAACAACACATATCCAGCATCAATCAATCAATCAAGTATTTATGAGCATGGCTCATCATGTGTAGTGTCTCAAGGCGCTGTTGGGAAGGATGATGATCAGTCGAAGAGCCAGGTCTCGCTGCAGCGTGCTCCAGGTCGGTGCTGTGAGGTAGGAGAATGATCTTCCCCCAGCTGAGTTCTTACAGATTCTTGGGGTGAAGGCGAGGGCCAGCTGGGCAGAGCGGAGTTGTCTGATGGGTGTATAGAAGGAGAGGTGCTGGTTGAAGTAGGTGGGCCTGATGTTGTGCAGGGCCTTGTATGCGTGTGTGATGAGCGCGAAGGTCATTCTTTAGTTGACCGTAGCCAGTTGAGGTCTCTCAGGTGTGTGGTGAGGTGGTTGTGGCAGGGGATGTCCAGGATGAGTCTAGCCACACTGTTCTGGATTCTCTGGGGTCTTGTTTGGAGTTTCTTGGTGATGATGGCATACAGTGCGTTGGTGTAGTCAAGCTTGCTGCTGTCGAATGCCTGGGTGATTGTTCTTCTTGCCTCAATGGGGATCCATTTGAAGATCTTTCGGAGCAGGCGAAGTGTGTGGAAGCATGATGATGAGTCAGCGTTGACTTGGCAGACTGTTGAGAGCGAGGAGTTGAGGACAATGCTGAGGTTGCGTGCATGGTCGTGGGGGGGCACAAGAGCTGCGGGCCACCAGGAGTCGTCCCAGGTAGAGGGGGTGGAGCCCAGGATGGGGACCTCAGTCTTGTCAGAGCTAAGCTTGGGACAGTTGCTTTTCACCCATGCGGCGACTGCCTTCATTCCGTTGTAGAAGTTGTTCTAGGCTCTTAATGGTTCATCGGTGAGGCAGAGAATCAGTTGGGTGTTGTCAGCATAGTAGATGATGTTAAGACCATGGTGTCAGATGATGAAAGCGAGCGGGCCATGTAGATATTGAAGAGGGTGGGGCTCAGGGAGGAGCCCTGAGGGGCGCCGCAGCTGGTCTCTGTCGGATTCGAGGGGAATGGTGGGAGCTTGACTCTCTGGGTTCGGCCGGTGAAGAAGGAGCAGATCCACTCGAGGGCTTTGTCGCTGATGACAGCGTCATGTGGTCTGGTGCAGAGGGGGCTGTGGGAGACTCTGTTGAAGGTGGCAGAGAGGTCTGGGAGAATAAGGGCTGCTGTTTTGCCACAGTCCAGGAGGGTGCAGATGTCATCTGTGGCTGCGAGGAGTGAAGTCTCAGTACTGTGGTTGCTCCTGAATCCAGACTGGGAGGGGTCCAGAATGTAGTTGGCCTCAATGAATGTGGTGAGCTGGGCATTGATGGCCTTCTCAATCACTTTGGTTGGATAGGGGAGCAGTGTGATAGGCCTGTAGTTTTTCAGGCCCATCGGTTCCAGGCTTCTTCAACCGAGGGTTGATCTCTGTGTGTTTCCAGTCTTCCGGGAAGGTGGTAGCCTCGATGGAGCCGTTAATGGTGTGGCACAGTTTGGGGGCAATGGTAGCGCCGGTTCGGTTGAAGATGTGGCGGGGGCAAGGGTTTGAGGGTTCCCCGGAGTGGATTGGATTTAGTTACCTTGAGGGTGTCTTCTGAGGTGAGGTGGGTTCAGTGGTGGAGGGCTGGCAGGGGGGTGGAGTCTTTTGGTGCAGTGGTAGTGGGTGGAAGTGGGTGGGGTGGGTGGGACTTCTGTGGTGAATCCATCATAGATATCCTGGATCTTGCTATGGAAGAGGCTGTCACAGAGATCTTGGGAGGGTGGGATGTCTGCGGTGCCCGTGTTGGGTTTGGGGATTTCTTTGACCACGGTGAAGAGTTCCTTGCTGTTGTGCACATTTTTGTTGATGTATTCCTGCATGGCCAATTTTCTTGCTGTTCTGATGAGGTAGTAGTGCGTGGTGGTGGCTGTTTTGAAGGCTTTGTGATTTGCCATGTCCTTGCTGCTTCTCCACTTTCTCTCAAGTCGTCTACAGGTGCACTTGGATTCTTAGAGGTCAGGGAAGAACAACCTGGTTTTCGTGTGGTGTTGATTGTTGGAGGGTTTCCTGAGGGGTGCACAGTGTTGGCATAATTGTAGATCCATTGGTGGAAGTTGCGGGCTGAGGTGTTGGGGTCCATGGTGTCTCGTGGTGGGGCATGGCAGAGGGCTTCGGTGAGTTGGGCTTCAGAGACCCTGCTCCAGTTTCTGCGGGTGTGGTGGTGGGCATGGGTGTGTTCAGTGTTCTTGGTGAAAGAGAAGTGAACGCAGTGGTGGTCAGTCCAATTTCTTTCAGGGGAGTGTGAGATGGAGAAGTTGTTGCCAGTGGAGAAGTCTGGGTCAGGGGTGTGTCCTGCTGAGTGGGTTAGGGAGTTGACCAGTTGTTTGAGTCCGAGGGTGGCGATGTTCTCTAGAAGGAATGAGGTGTTCTGGTCACTGAGGTTGTCTAGGTGGAAGTTGAGGTCGCCGAGAAGGATGTAGTCCATTGAGGAGAGGGTGTGAGGTGAGGTGAAGTTGGCTATGGATTCGCTGAATGGGGGACAGAGTCCAGGGGGTTCTGTAGATGAGGATGCCATGGTGGGTGGTGTTCGGGTTGGACTGAATCTGGAACTGGAGGTGTTTCATGCTGGGAGAGTGGTTGTTGGAGCTGGTCATGAGGTGGAGGGTGTTTTTGTGGACGATGGAGACACCGCCTCCTGGTCAGTTGATGCAGTCTTTGTGGGTGATATTGTAGCCTTCGGGATGGCGGTGGCAATGTCCGGGGCTGAGATGGGGGTTATCCAGGTTTCTGTGAAGAAGACGACGTCTGGGGAGGTGGTGTTGAGCAGATCCCATATCTCTACAGCAAGTCTGATGAGGGAGCAGGTGTTCAGTGGCATGGAGCGGAGATGTCCTGGTGGGCCAGTGCTAGGTGGGTCTGGTGTGCAAAGGCAGGTGAAGCTGCAATTGCGTCAGGAAGAGGGGCCTTGAGTTTTCATGTGTGAGGCACGGCAGCAGGTGGTGGATTCTCCAGTGTTAAGGATGTGGGGGTCGCTGGAATCATACTGTTGGATGGTATGGGAACCAGGGTCCGTGGTGCTGGGTGCAGTCCGGGCGTGCACAGGCATGGACAGGCGCTGACGGGCTTGCCTTTGGCACGCAGGTGGCACGGCCACACAGCGGCCGCCATTAAGAAGGACAGGAAGGTGGGAGAGGCTGGTCAGCTTGGAGGCAGGAAACGCAGCACTGGAAGGGGGACGGGCCGCAGAGGTGAAGCAGCGGCAGGAAGGGAGAGGAGTGGCTGGAGCGAAGGTCAAACACAATACAGAGCAAAGCAGAATAAAGAGGAAAAAGCAGAGAAAGCATAAATAAGATGCAAAAGCAGAAATCAAGGCAAAAGCAGAATAGGCAGACAGGAGGCATAGACAGAAGGAGTCAGCCAGAGGCTCATCACTGGGTGGAGCAGGGCCTCGAACTTGCAGCAGCAGAGCTCGCAGAGCAGCAGACACAGGTTGGGCTGCACGGTGGGGAGCGGCAGAAGCTGACCATAGGTCAGTTTAGGTTCGATGGGGACAGCATACACAAGTCAAAATATCTCTTTTAAAATGTTTAAGCAAGTCTTAAGCCATAGGATTTAATGGATGTACCTCTTTAGCACAAGGTACCTGGGATGCATCAAAAACAGTGACGATGTGGGCCACAGGGGAGGCGAGGCACCAGAAAAGCAAAGTGATGTGTTGGTTCCTTACTGCGCAGGGGAGGTGATGGGTCAATTCTTTCCTCGCAGGTGAGACAATGCATTGTTCCTTACTGGCAGGGGAGGTGATGCGTTGATTCTTTCCTCATAAGAAAGGCTATGCATCCATTTCCGGACACGCAGCCTCGGTTCCTTACTGCAGTGCGGGGGTTGATGTAAAATTGGCACCCAGGGACGATATGTGAAAAATCCAGACTGTGTTGATGGGATCACGGTGAAACAGATGCTGCGTCAATTAGGCAGCTGCGAGACAAGCACTGTGTCGATTTTTCAGCTTTGAGGCAGGCGCTGCAATGATTCGACCAGTGTGGCATGTTGATGAGTGGATTTTCTACTTCGGATTACCAGCTTGCACTTCCAAGGGCCTAGGGACTGGAGTTGGCACTTCTTGGCAAGTTAGGATTCTCAGCAGTACAGCCCAGGCACTGGCAGATGAAGCTGTTGATGTTCCTGAGACTTCTTAACAGGAGGCAAGCTCAGTCCAAGCCCTTGGAGAACCTTTGGAAGCAGGATGTAGAAAGCCAAGTCCAGTCCTTTCACTCCCTGGACAGAAGCAGCAAGCAGCAGGCCAGCACGACAAAGCAACAGGCAGAGTGGCAGTCCCTTCTACAGCGTCCAGCTCTTCTTCCTGGCAGAATTTCCTCAGTCCAGAAGGATTCTAACTATGTGGTGTCAGAGGTCCAGTACTTATATCCATTTCTGTCTTTGAAGTAGACAAACTTCTTTGTAGTACACAAGACCTTGCTTTTCCCAGGCCCCAGACACACTCCAGGGGGTTAAAGTCTGCTTTCTGTGAGGACAGGGACAGCCATATTCAGGCGCAAGTGTCAGCTCCTCTCACCACTCTAGCTCAGGAAGACCGATCAGCCTGGTGTGGGCCACCAGGATATGTAGGGCACACATCAGCTCCCTTTGTGTGACTGTCTAGAGTGAATGCACACACAGCCCAACTGTCATCTTGTCCCAGACATTTGTTCAGCAGACAGGCAGAGGCACAGGATTTGTTAAGCAAGAAAATGTCCACTTCCTAAAAGTGCCATTTTCAAACTTACAATTGAAAAAACAACTTCGCCTAAAGATGTATTTTTAAAGTGTGAGTTCAGAGACCCCCATCTCCAAATCTCTATCTGCTCCCACTGGGAAGTTACATTTAAAATATATTTCAAGGTAATCTCCATGTTACTCTATGGGAGAGATAGGTCTTGCAAAGGTGAAAAATTAAATTACCTGTGTTTCACTACCAGGTCATGTAAAACACACCAGTACATGTCCTACCTTTTAAGTACACTGTACCCTGTCCATGGGGCTGCTTTGGGCCTACCTTAGGGGTGACTTACAGATAATAAACAGGATGGTTTGGCCTGGCAAGTGCCATGTCGACATAGCAGTTTAAAACTGCACACAGAGACATTGCAATGGGAGGCTTAGGACTTGTTTGCAGGGCTACTCATGTGGGTGGCACAATCAGTGCTGCAGGTCCTCTATTAATGTTTGAGTTACAGGCCCTGGGCACACCTGGTGCACTATACTAGGGACTTAAAAGTAAATCAATTACGACAATCATGGATAAACCAATCACCAATACAATTTAGATAGGGAGCACTTGTACTCTAGCACTGGTCAGCAGTGGTAGAGTAGAGTTCCCAGAGTCCTAAACCCAGCTAAAACAGGAGGTCAGAAGTGAAAAGATAGGGGAAACCACGCCAACAGCTGCCAGGTCTAACACTGTGTGTCTAAGAAACACAAACAAAAAATGATTATGTCCTTGTATAATTTAACTGGTGTTCATGTATAGCATTCCAACACCTACAGGTCAAGCTTTTGCTCTATAAAACTGTAACAAAAATGTGTGAGACATCATCCCATCCCTGTGGGAGTTTCACAGGTTTTAAATGGCTGGTGTGATGTGATGCAGGATGAAAATGGAGTGGTGAGAGGCTTGAGGAATGAGTTACCAAACTAGCAACAGCATGCAAAAACCAAGGCCTGCTCAGTTAATCCCGAACACCAACTACCAGCGCCCAGAACAGTAAGACTTTGGCTAGGGCTCTAGGACCATGAAGGCAGAGATTGGTGGCCCACAAGTGGGGCACAGAGTAAGACGGAGGGCTAAGGCCTGCTCTGCTGTCAATATCAGAGGTGCCTGTCTGGGGATAAACCAAATCTGTGAGAGGGTGCATAATGGAGGTGCGTTAGGGTGACTTATGCTTCTACTTACAGAAGATTGCATATCCTAAGGTGAACTGATTAGGCAACGTATGGGAGACTGAGAAGCAACAGTTGGAAGGAGACACGGTGGGGGGGGGGGGAGGTGAGAGGTTGGCTGCATGGCCTTGATCTTGGGAAGTGCTCAATGTAGTTGTGATTGTCTTTGTGCAATAGGTAGGTTGCGGTTATTCACAAACTGAGTATGTTTGTGCCCAACCTGAAGATCGATGTCAGAGGTGAGGAAGGGTAAAAGAGTGACAACAATATACATTTGGATGTAGTCAACCGTGGCACAGTAAATAAATGATGGCAACAACAAAGGAGAATCGAGTGAAGTATTTCTCCTCCAAAGACCAACTTCAGCTATCCCGCAAGTAGAAGGACCTGATTCTTGGCGTGTCATCAAGCCAACTCCAGCTCTCAAATTGAATCTATAGCTATGGAAGCCTTAGCTACAAAAAACAATATTTTTATTTTGATTACAAAGATTCACAAACGCTCTTAGACAGAACTTTATGAAGTCCTTATCCAGACATGACCATTCATTCCAAAAGGCTGAAAATAGGCCTGACTATGTTGAGACCAATTTAGCAGAGCATGCCTAGGACAATGATGAACAGGAGGTGAGAGTCATCCTCTTGCAAAAACAAAACAAGGCATCCATGGTCAAGCTTGATGAAATTAAAAAATACTCTAGTTGGAATAACTAACAGATCTCAGTTATCAGAAACAAGATCTCAAATGCCGAATTACTCCATGTGTGCAAGCATTGCAGCGTTACTTCATTCACACACCTAAAGATCAGGTAATTGAACTAGATTGGATGCACAGATTCTTCTCAACTTACTAGCAAAATGGTAACTTGCCTCCTTATGTTCTTACTCAACTGCACTTCAAAGTCAAAGAAAACATCATGACTGCTGTCTGTAAGTTCAATGCCATCCTATTCTGAGAGGATCAGAACACCATGTTCCAGGATGTTTGTGATGCCTTGGCTAGAAGTTGAGATATGAAGCCTGTGAACTCAATCTTACATAAAGAGAGCATTCCTTTCACATTAAAGGGCAAGCAATCTTCAGTGACTTCACCAGATGAGGCATTTAAGTCATTAGGTCTAAAGCCCAAGAACCAGCTAATGGGTCCTCATCCCAGTTGCCTGCAGAATGCAGTAAGTAGAGAGATCAGAGAACAGCGAGGACTTGTTGTACAGCCTGCTGAGCACGGAGAAACCTGGACCGGGTGTCGAAGGATGACTCTTCCAAAGAGGGCTGAATCGCCCCTCCTGGTTTGACAGCGCTGTTTGCCGACACATCCTCAACAGTGTTCCTGGCAGTCAGGTAACTACTGTTTCAAGTACTTATGCCCTCTAACATGATGAAGTGCTCTAGAGACTAAATTACATTTGAAAATGTTTCACATTTTATATGCCTGGTTGCTTTTCACAGTTTCAAATATTTTATGAAACAGTTTTCTACAATGTTTTTAATGTTCTCCAAGTGTTCCCCCTATTTTTCTTCTTCATATTTGGTGGGGAGGTGGTGGGGAGGAGGAGTGATCCCCAGTGCCTCATCAACTCTTATCAAATTAATAGCAGAAGCTATTAGGCAACAGTTTGATTAAAATGCTGAATGGGGACTATCTAGGGACATAGTCTTGGATGCAACTGCTGTTTCAGAGTGAGAAGATTATGAGTATAAGTAGGGTAGCGTTGTAATTAATACTGAGAGTGTTTTGGGGTGACAGTACAAGTCCCACAATGAATTGCAGTTAAGAGTGTGGTCTGTGTTGAGTGCTGGATTGTTATGCTTCATGTGAAGTTTTTGGTTATGCGCTACTGATTCTTGGGTTAATTGATGGTTTGATTACTGTGGTTTCTATGTCATATTTGTGATTTGCATCTATAGATTTTGGTTTTATCATTGTTGATTAGGTAATCAGGCTTGAGTTATTGTTGTTGAACTTGTCTGCAGTGTAGTGTGATTTGCGAGGCGGCTCATCCACACAGACAGGGATTGATCTTAGTAATGAGTTTCTTTCCAGGTTTAACTTTCGTGTGTCTAGTTCGGGTTGGTGTAATTTGTTTTTTTGTGCACAGGAGTGAGTATACTAATCAGAAGTGAATTGCGGACGGGCTGGAGTCTGCTTTAGTGTGAACTGTATTTCATAAGTGCTGTGAAAGTACTGGTCTTGTTTCTATTGGTTACAATATTCTTTTTGTTTAACCTGCTGATTTTCTCCTGTCTGGGTTGAGCAGACCAAATATATTTAGTTTATTTGTATGCGTTCACTTTCAGAAACAAGCTGTGTATTGTTTTCCATTCGTGGAAAAAAACTGTGCTGCAACTGGTCAGTCAGCCGAGGAATCATGTGGGAATTGGTGAGACATCACCACAGAGTCATGCTGTTATTGGTTGGTGGTCATTGGAGTTGTGCTGTAATTTGTTTACCTTTGACAAAGCCACGCTGAAATTGGTTGATGTTCGTCTACTTGTTTTGTGCGGTTCTTGGATTATTTGAGTGAGAACAATGGGAACTGTATTGAAGAAGACTAAAGTTCCTAGCTACCCTGCTGTGGACAGACAGACTATACTTCAACAAATGTTGACTGATGTTGGGCTCTATATGTGTACATGAATTTGAGATTGGCATGAGTGTACCTCTGGTGACAAGGACTTCTAATTTACTTTAGAGGGTGCCTTTAATACCAGAAAGCTATATTGTCTGAGACAGACAATGAACAATAGGAAGCCACTACCTAGACCTACTCAATTTGAAGCATTATTAAATGGGTTTGAATGGCCACAGAGAAAGAGAGAAAGTAAATAAAGAAACAGTATAAATGTTCACAGTGAAAGTGGTTAGAAAATAAGTGGGATAATCAGGAAAGATTCTGGATAGAGGATATGGTAGAAGGAGTGAGAATGTTTCCCGTTGATGAAACAATAGACAAAAAGAAAGCTGATGGGGTAGACAGAGAAACACACGACAAAGAGAAAGGTTCATATGAGGAGGATAACATTTTAAAATATCTTTTGATTTCTGGACCGCCTCTATGTACACAGGCACAAGTGGTCTCTGTGTTGTTCCCCGACATGGGTTAATTGGGTGAATTGAGTACGAGTGCACTGGGACTGATGGTGCTTGCCGTGATACGTACGAGTACAACAGAGAGTGGAAGTGCTCTGCCTGAGAATACATTGATGGCTTTGCTAGTAAAGATACTGCTATTGTTCCTACTATTTTTCCACCTACTTTTCCTATTGATCCCCCTTCTGAAAATATTGTACTTGCAAAAGATATGGAGATTAATATTGGACTTTTAAAGATTGAATTTGGACAAATGTTACAGGGAATGATTGATTTAAATAAAATAAGGGCATACAATGTAGAACAAATGAGTTACATGATCCGAGAAGCAGCGAGGTGTGCGAATGAAGCACATAATAAACTTGAGGATTTAGCTGAGGGATATGAGTTTGATATAAGCAGGATGAGGAATTTACAGAGAAATTACAGAATTGATTTGAGTAAAGCAGAAATAAAGGAGATGGGTTTTGTGTCTTTGGAAGCTCACATTAAATATGTAGTTGACAACATTAAGGCCTGGGGAGGTTTGAAGAAATACAGAGGAATGTGGAACAAATAATTTACCACTAAAAAGACAAATACAGAACCAGGGAAGAAAGCAAACATGGTCTTTAGTGATTCAGAAACAGTGTCAGAATTTACCTTGGGAGAGGGAATTATGTACTTTATACTAGGGGGGGATCTCTATGTTTTTATGATGAATTTTCCATAACTGAGAGAAGAAAATGACAAGTGGTTCAAGGAGGTTCAAGGGGGTTCTTAAATTGGAGATGATTTTGAAAATGCTTTGGGTTGGTCTGGCTACATTATTTGAGATTCCTGTTACTAGTGATTTACGAACAGAGTGCAAGGCTGCTCTTGCTTCACTGAATGAAGTATCGGGTAGAGTTAACATAATTCTCCAGCTGAGGTGGTTGCTGAACAATACAGAGTGGTGATAAAGCATTTGAAAAAAGAAAATGTCAAAGA
Source organism: Pleurodeles waltl (assembly GCF_031143425.1). Classification (NCBI taxonomy): domain Eukaryota; kingdom Metazoa; phylum Chordata; class Amphibia; order Caudata; family Salamandridae; genus Pleurodeles; species Pleurodeles waltl. The sequence goes on from NC_090443.1 coordinate 961,514,566, forward strand.
AGATAGAGACTGGGCAAAGAATGAGAGCTATGCAAGAGCCAAAAGAGTTGGCGTTTGCCTATTATGAAAGGCTTATGTGGATTTATAGTAAGTATAGTGGTGCCGAAGTGCCCAGCAAAAAAGGAGTTAACAATTTAGTATTGGCTTTTATCTTGGGTTTGCGTCCAGAGCTTAGTTCTCATATTCAGTAGAGTGTGATGTGATGGCAAACTCAAAGGGGGTCATTCTGACCCCCGCCGAAGGCGGATGCCGCCGGCCTGGTGGGAACCGCCAGAAGACCGTACCGTGGTCAAAAGACCGCAGCGGTCATTCTGAGTTTCCCGCCGGGCTGGCGGGCGACCGCCAGAAGGCCGCCCGCCCGCCCAGCGGGAAACCCCCTTCCACGAGGATGCCGGCTCCGAATGGAGCCGGCGAAGTGGAAGGGGTGCGACGGGTGCAGTTGCACCCGTCGCGATTTTCAGTGTCTGCCACGCAGACACTGAAAATCTATGTGGGGCCCTGTTAGGGGGCCCCTGCACTGCCCATGCCAGTGGCATGGGCACTGCAGGGGCCCCCAGGGGCCCCACGACACCCGTTCCCGCCAGCCAGGTTCTGCCGGTGAAAACCACCAGAACCAGGCTGGCGGGAAGGGGCTCGGAATCCCCATGGCGGCGCTGCTTGCAGCGCCGCCGTGGAGGATTCCCTGGGGCAGCGGGAAGCCGGCGGGAAACCGCGGGCTTCCCTTTTCTGACCGCGGCTTTACCGCCGCGGTCAGAATGCCCCCGGAAGCACCGCCAGCCTGTTGGCGGTGCTTCCGCGGTCGTTGGCCCTGGTGGTCCATGACCGCCAGGGTCAGAATGACCCCCAAAGTATTGAGGAGATTCTGAGGTATGCTAAATACTGTAGTGACTGTTTTGACTCAAAGCAGGAAAAGATTATAAGGAGAAGCTGATGAGTACACAGAAAAGCAGATTCATAGAAACAACAGAAATCAGCTGAGTTCCGATTCACATTTTGTGGAGCTTTAGGAATGAATGGGAAACAAGGGATGCAAGGTGCCAAAATTAGAAGGTACAGACACAGGGATGTGGTAGAGTGAACGTGAATAATTCTGGAGTGAATGAAAATATGCATTTGCTGAAGAAGAGTATTGTTTGTCACTTCTGCTGTAACACTGGACACTGGAAGCACAAGTGTTGACAGAATCCAGATTGAATTTAGAATGATTTTGTTCCCCAATGCAGCAAAACACAAATCAGATGCAGTTTGCTGTCCAAGTTCAACAGACATTTATGCAGAATGTCCATAATCAGATGCAGTTCCATACGAATATGCCCGTAGATCCAGTGATGCAGCAAAACTTGAGAAACAACATGCCATACACTCCAGGATACCAACTGAATCCTTTGATTCTGAACAATGATTTACCTCAGTTTTTATCAGCAGCAAATTCACAATGAGTGCCTGAGGGAGGAGGTGGACTGCATGCTTGGGGCAGTCGTAGTGGTAGACCAGAGCAGTCCATATGTAGATAGTAAGGTGAATGGCCACCCCGTATCATTCTTGATTGATACTGATGCTACCCTCTCTACAGTTCATTCTGTTGAGGTTCCAAACCTTTACCTGTTTGGAAAAGAAGTCCAAGTTGCAGGCATTAGCAATAAGCAAATTATTATTCAGGTTCCAGCAGATGTTCCAGGTAAAATAGGGTCAATGGAGAACTATCATCAGTTCATATTATGTTAATCAAGTCCTGTTAACAGACTTGATTTGCAAGACGACCTGTGTGATTTACTGTAGACAGGCTGGTGTTTCAATGAAAACACAAGAAGAAGATCCAGTTTTTGCAATCAAATCAGAAGACTTGAGAGTTTAGCTGTTTCCAGTTCTTACAAAACATGACCTCCCTCTGGATTTACGACGTACAATCAAAGAAGATGTTTAGGATTTCAGAGGTAAAGAGATAGCTCTAATAAAACGTGAAGGACCATTCAGCATTCCGGTCAGGCCAAATGGTGTTTACTTCAAAATTAGGCAAACTAAACTTTCAAGAGAAGCAAAAGAGGAAATGAAGTCATCATAGAAAAAATGTTAGAACAAGGTATTCTAAGCGAGGTGCTTGGTAGTCCTTGCACCTTTCCTGTGATGGGCATTAAAAAACCAAGCAGTAAGTGGAGGCTAAGGCAGGATCTTAGCAAAATGAATCAAATAGTAATTCCATATTGTCCTGTGATTCCAAATCCTACTTTAATATTGACCAGATTCATGTGGATGCAGAATGGTATAGAGTCATTGACTTGAGTCAAGCGTTCTTCTCCATTCCTCTCCATGAGGATATTTACTATCTTTTCACATTTTGGTTTAAAAATAAAGTGCTTATTTGGTGTGGAATTCTACACGGGTATATTAAAAGTCCCTCAATTTTTAGTAAGAGCCTAGTAAAGATTTGGAATATATGCAGTTACCTCGTAGCTCAGTTTTTGTTCAATATACTGATGACCTATTGGTGAAATCAAGGACAAAAGAAGACTGTCAAATAGAGTCAATTGCACTCCTCAATCATATTGTTGACAATGATCACGAGGCTTCCCCTAAAAAGATGTAGTAGTGTAAAAAAAAGTGATTTATCTTGGTCATCATACTTAAAAAGGATCACGGAAAGTCTGACATTTTGAAGATTAATCCTACAACCACCCAAAGGGAGGTGAGGATGTGTCTGGGAATAGTTGGCGACTGCCAAACTTTTCTCTGACTGCAAAATCTTTAGTAAGGCGTACTCACAGGGGTATTAAAAATCCAGCACCATTTGATGACGAATGCATGAAGACCTTCCAAAAATTAAAAGAAAATGTATGAAGAGCACCTGCCCGCGGAATGCCCAATTTTGATAAGAAATGTCACAAGAAAAGTGGTTGCTCATTATCAATGCTTTCTGAAAATAACGTATGGATGGTGAGACCTGTTGCTTACTTTTCTGCTACATTACAGCCAGTAGCTGTAGCTCTTCCTGGTTGTCTGAAGGTGATTGCAGCTGTTTGCATTGTAATAGAACAAAGTGAAGGGATTGCCATGGGACATACACTTCTGTTTCGTCCACATTCAGTATACATTTTGTTGAAACCCGCACCAGAACTCAGCACCTAACAAACAGCTGCCTAACAAGCCATGAGCAAACCATACTGGAAGCTGAAAACATTTTGAATAAGTGGTCAATTCTTTGAACCCTGCAACGCTGCTGCCAGTTTCAGGCAGCAAAGAAGACAATAATGATGATGCTGATGGGGATCCTAAACACAATTGTGTTAATGGGACAGAATTGAGTACCAAGCCAAGACCATTTATCAAGTATATTCCTCTTGATATGGCTGAAAGATCTTCTAAAGGGAATAAAAGCTCCTTGTGCATTGAGTTCCATTTCTAAAATTATTGAAGCATCATACCTGTGAGAGAGCGTAGCCTACATAACCTATATTAAAATAAAATGCTTATATCAATGTGTAATGATGCAGCGTAGAAAATAATAATAATAGCGGTTTTGCTTAAACGTGCACCTGAATTGTGATCACGGTAAATGGCCACCAATGTATACACAAACTAATAATGATGAATAAAACGTTTTTGTTATGTTTAATTAAGCTTATATTAACATTTATGTTATTGAATTTGTATTGAAAATCTTTATAGGCCTTAAGTTAGCGTGAGCTGCGGGTTTTAGCTGCCCAGCTCTCATATTAAATGCATTTTTCTGTTTTCCAGTGAGCTGACTTGCAAAGGGCAATGACCCTGCAAATGTTCTTTTTCTTCAACTTGGAAGACAAATGTATCTATGTTGATTCCGTTCTCAAGCGCATATTTGGTGCCTTGGTTAAAAGGGTTATGTGCAAATTGAAACAAATGTAGATTAATGAAATGTACAAGGTCGCTTAGACCAATGGACAATGGATCTGCTGACCCAAAAGACGTGCCAAAGAGTGAAGTAACACCGGACGTGCCACCTCTGAAGACGTCAATTATGAAGACCAATGAAAGTGCTATGAATTAATGTGGGGTGACAATGGGGATTAACTAATGCTAAATTTGATAGGTTAAAGATAGTGGGGTATAGGAAATGTCCAATAGAATTTTGGGGGAATGTACTACGAAAAAGGGATAAAAACCCATGTCACAGAAGGGTCATTAGAACTAGGTAGGGAATGCTATTGATTTTATCCAGAAACTCTGTCACTCTGTTTGGTGACTTTGAGACTTATTAAAACCATCCTCACCCATAGACTGCCCATTTTACACTTTCCTCCTGAAGAGGAAAGCGTCCCTATGTCCTTTAGTTGAGTTTAGACTGATGGCATTTTGACTGATGTCCTGAAGACGAAGACTGATCCTGTGTGCTGACCTAATCCTTGGAGGGTAATTATGACAATGCAATTTGTAATTTGTCTGATTGCTTTTCCTTTCTAGGTACCAACTGCTTAATTTTGATAGAGACCATAGCTAGATGTTTTTCAAATTGGTGTTCTAAATTGTTTTGCATGAAGCCCAACATGCCGATGCTAATTAGTGGTTAGGACAGGTGATCATCAAATTGACGCAAATCGACAAACGACTGACATTATGCTATGTTGAACTGACGCATATTCAACACTTTGCCGTATTCTGATCTATGTTTGCATCGTGTTATATTCTGATGTTTATGATTCTTGCCTTATTGAAATCTTACCAAAGTTGCCATATCGTAACTATGCTGTTGTGTTTCTTGGCATTGAGATTGACAAACTTACTTTTAGACTGTAACTAATAGGGAATAAACTTCATAAAATTCTATTAAAGGTGTGGTTATTCATGGCTGAAAGATCATGGTTGCGTCGTCAATTTGACTAATGTCTTTGACCAAAGTGAAATGTATTGTGGTGATAAATATTGATTACATTATTGATATATTGATTGACATATTGATCAGCTATCTCGTCCTACGGTGTCATTCAACTGGGTGAAAAGATTCATTGGCCTAAAACGAGTCCTAATGTGTAATAAATTAACATAAAAGGACGCGTTATCAGTTCTGGTAGCAGAGCGACGGTTTTGGCCCTTTGGGGCCCTAGGACGGAGAATCATTGTTTAAATTGTTTTTCTGTGATAATGCAAATTGGAGGTATGATGTGTTTCTAAATTCACCATGACTTTCCCGGGATCTCGGAGCCTGCCTAAGTGAGTTGGGGATGTTCTTGGCGTCATAATGTATGTGGTATAGGGTTTTTGCGCTTGCTCAGCTTATGCATTTTGCAGGTGAATTGTGACGTTTGTGTGCATCTAGGTCAAGTAAATGTTGTTTTAGAAGGAGTGGGTGTACTCCGCAGTATGAGAGTAGGGAAGTCGCCGTACTTCATACGAGTGTGGCGCTTTGTGCTCAAAATTATCCACGTGGTTGGTTGTTTTGTACGGACCCATCGTGGTCTAAGACTCTGGAGTATATTGACAAGTGTAGGAGACACTTGGGTTTATGTTGTAATCTGTGCGGTTTAATAGGTCAATCGGGCGTGGTTGACAAGTCAAGTTTGAGTTGAAAATGCATGTGTGAAACCTTCGATGGAGATTTGGCAAGTTCTAAAGTGCACTAGGACGAACCATTGACAAGTCGAGAGTATGATTTGGGGGTCGAATTCTGCTTGCGTATGCTGGAATTGAGAAGGAGAGAGTAGCGGCCGAGGCTTTAAGTGAAATCTCTATAAAATTCTGAAGCAAATGTGTTACCCTTCCTGTAGTAAACCGACAGATTTGTGTTGTGCTCGCAATATTTTGCATTAGTTTTGTGTGAATTCAGTGAGGGGCGGACGAGCCGCAAGACTTTGTCAGCTGCAGTGTGAGAGTGTGACGTCAGTGGTGCCGCGCTGAGATAGGTCAGTTGTCGAGAGGGGTCGCGCACGGATTGGCTGCCGTCCGTGAGAGGCAATAGGTTGAGAAAGGTGGGTGAAGAGTGTCCTGGGAATTAAAGTAACTTTCTGATTAAATACAAATAGGAGAAAACGCAAAGATGAATGTTGTCAAGGCTTTTAAGAGTGCTCTGAAAGGAGACGCATACATTATGGCAACTGATGGGGAACCTACACTGCCTGAGGGTACTCCAGCTTATATAGTTATGGAGGAAAAGGGTGTTGCACCTTGTCTATGGATGAAACAGTGGCGCAAATTAACAGAAAAGGAGGGATGTTTAGCGTTCCCAGAACATGGGACGTTCAATCCGAAGGTGCTAGAGAATTTAAGGTGGATGTTAAGTACACAAAAACCACCTCCGAGGCCAGCTCAGTATGAGGCTTTAGCGATTTGGGATTTAATGGCTCTTAAACATAGACAAGAAAGATTCCAGAGAAGACTGAAAAGGGCAGAAAAGTCTTACGCAGAAGCTAGGTGGGATAATGAGAACAAAATATGGAGACGGGGAATAGTTGACGGATTAAAATTGTTCCCAGCAATTGCACAGGGAGAAGAGACGCAGGGAAAGAAAGCCTCCTGTAAAATAGACAAAGATTCTAGTAAGCCTAAGGAGAATAAGAGACCTTGGGAAGAGGAAGACGATTCAGACGATGAAGAGTTCATGGACCGATTATTACATGATCGCCCGCCACCTTATGCGGTGAGCGACAGTGTTCCAAGCACTAGCATGGATCCTGGGAACCAGACGCAGGAGAAGGGAGTTACTGATACGGTATAGACTAGTGATACGACTTCGATACAGAATGGTGTCAGTGTACCCACCGCACCAGACATGCAGATACAGTTGCAACCTCCATCGCAGATACAGAGAATCTATCCAGACGTCCCAGTACTTGAGACTACTACAAACCTGATAGTGCCGCCAGACCCGATATACACAAAATCAAGGTTAGTACAGATTGAGTCTGCTCCGAAATTGCTGTCCCAGCCACAGCCACAGCTGATACCAGGGTACAACCCAGTAGCTGGTCCTCCATTAGTACCGGTCCCGGGTACTTTGGAGCAGACCTATGGAGTAACTGCTCCACGGAGTTTGGGACCAGGTCAGACACCTGCCGCAATATCGTTACTAATTACTGTTGGTCCACCAGTGCCACTATATGCATAAGGTAAATCTGGCATATGTGATCAGGGGGTAATGACCCAAGATGCAATACGAGGAGGGTCCATAGGAACCCCTCAGTTAATGGCCCCTGGAGAACAAGCAGTCGAAAAGCTGAGGTCTTTAATAGATCTTATCCCGGTGGAAGCACCATTGGAAACAATGCGTCAGGCAGGGCTAGGCCTGTTGACCCCACAGACGATGAGTACGAATGTTTCACAATCGCCAATGATGCATGCAGGGAACATTTTACTGCAAGGCTTTACAGTACAGCAGTTGAATGAGTGGTTAGAGAAGACCTATGCTTCACAAAAGTCTACAGTAACAGCAGTAGAACCGGAAAGGTCAGAAAAAGATGAGTACCTGAATTTTGTAAGATTGGGAGTGGAAGCTGCTGAACTAGTGGACGGAACAATGGGGGTAAACCGATTAGAGTCATACACAGAAGCAGAGCTGAGGTATCTGTGCCCCAAGATTACTAAAGAGGTAGGCAAAGTGCATCAGAGGTTGGCGAATCTAGCCGACAAGTACAACATTGACATTGAAAACACTAAACATTTGAAAAGAAGGTACAGATTTGATTCAAAAGATTTTGAGCACATGAGGTCGGCTGGAATGAAAGCGCATCCAAAAGAATTATTGCAAAGTGCGCAGATTTGGGGTGCATTAGAAAAATGGGAAGGCAGATGGGCAAAGAAAAGAGATAAGGAAAAGGGTGATAGTCCAGGGTCAAGTCAAGCCAAAGCCTCACCCGATACAGAATCAGTAAAAATACTACCCATGAGAGAAACAGCTGGTGGTGTTTTAGTACATGTACCATGGTCCAGAGGAGACATCCTATCCTTTACTAATGATTATCCCAGATTGAGGGAGAAACCGATTGAGTGGTATCAGCAAACAGATAGGTTCGTGAAGCTTGCGAAGTGTCTCTGGGAAGACTTGAATACTTTGTTTGAGATTATTGTTCCGCCTGATTTGTGGCTTGAGTGCAAGAGAGGGGTAGACGGCCAACGAAGGAGCCGGCAAGGGATAAGGTGACTGGAGCTCCCTCTGAGGAGGTGATGAAGTACTATCATAAGGTGATTGAATTTTTGAAACAAAAGGTGTCGCCGAAAGTGACTGATTGGCAGAAAATCGATCGGACCTCGCAAGAGGTTAAAGAATCCATACATGCTTACTATGAAAGGTTGTTAAAGGCATTCAAACACTACAGTGGTACTGAGACCATTGAGCAGAAAGACATGAACCATCTCGTGTTCCGATTTGTTGAAGGATTAAGACCAGAGGTTAGTCAAATGATTAAGAATCATTTGATTTGTTGGCAAGCAAAACCGATTGATGAAGTATTGCAGTATGCAAAATACTGTAGTGACAAAATCGAATTGAAGCAGAAAAAGCTGAAAGAGAAAGTGATGGTGATGCAGATAAGGGAGGCACAGGCAGGAATACAGGGAAATGGAGTCCAGCAGATGATACAGCAGCAACCGCAAATGAATGGTGTGTTTCAAGTGCAACCGAGAGGACGAGGCCGGGGGTTTGTGAATCGCGGTCCAGACTTGAATACCGTTGTGGTTCAAAATGACGTACAAGGGGTGAAAAAGATGTCACCATATCACGAGTGCGGGGGCGTGGGGCACTGGAAACGGGAATGCCCGAATGTGGTGCAGGATGGTGTCGTTCAACAAAGCACTAATATTGGTACATTGCAAAATGAAAGAGGTCCGAAACCAAGACATCAAAATCCAAATTTTCAAAATAACCTGGTACAAATGCAAGGGGTACAGCCCATGCAGCAAATACAAATGCCGCGTTTCCAGCCAGCACAGATGCAGCAAGTACAACAGCAGGTTCCCATGGTACCTAGACAGCAAATGCAATTACCAATGGCTCCGATGGGACAGCAACAGGTCATGCTTCCTCAACAGGTCACAGGTCAGGTAATGAGTCAAAATAATACAGTGCAGCAATTCCCATTACGAGGTGAAAATGGCATGAATGAAGAATGGTCGAATGATAGCTCAGAAAGTGAAGAGTGCAGGCTTGCAGCATCCTTAGAGGTGGATCAAAGGGGTCCCTATGTGGAAGGGAAGGTGATGGGTTATAAAGTCTCGTTTTTGGTCGATACTGGAGCTACACGCTCTACAGTCAGGAGTGCAGAGGTTCCGAAATTACCACTTTCGGGGCATACCATAAGGGTAGTCGGAGTAGCAAACTAGTACCTGACAAACCCGATTACAGACCCAGTGCAAGTTGAGATCGGCAACTTCCAGGGACTGCTTAGATTTGTGGTCTGTGATTCAAGTCCGGTATCCCTACTGGGGAGGGACTTACTGTGCAAGAGAAAATGTTTGATTACCTGTTCCAATGATGGGATCGAAGTACAGACAAACAGTGACGATGAGGGAGTCGAAGGTCACTTTTCTGAGGAAGAGACAGGGACAGCAAATTAGGATTATCCTTTGATTACCTTGTTTCCAATGCTTACAATGATTGATCTACCTGTCAAGTTACAGGGAACAGTGACAGAGAGAGTGTGGGATCTGACAGGAAAGGAAGTGGGACTAATAAAAGGCGTGGAACCAGTTAAAGTTCAAGTAAAGCCAAATGCAGTGTTTCCCCAGGTGCCACAATATCATATGGCACAAGACGTTCTCATCGAAGTGTCACAAATAATTGCAGATTTTCTGAAACAGGGAGTCTTGAAAGAAGTTTTGAGCAGTCCATGTAATTCTCCAATAATGGGTCTGAAAAAGCCCTCTGGGAAAGTCCGAATTGTGCAGGATTTGAGAAAAATAAATGAGATTGTGATAAAATGTTGCCCCATAGTGCCCAATCCGGCAGTGATCATGTTTCAGGTTCGGTGTGATGCTGAATGGTTCACCGTTATGGATTTGTCACAAGCATTCTTTTCGATACCTCTTCATGAAGACAGTCAATTTTGGTTCAGTTTCAAATTCCTGGATAAGGTGTACAATTGGTGCAGAATTCCTCAAGGGTTTTCTGAATCACCGTCCATTTTTAATCAGATATTGAAAAAGGATTTGGAATCCTTAGTACTGCCTTTTAATTCGACTCTAGTGCAGTACATCGATGACTTGTTGATTGCATCCAAAACAAGGGATAACTGTAAATACGATACAATTGCCTTACTGAATTATTTGGGAAAAACGGACACAAGGTGTCACCCAAGAAGCTGCAATACTGTCAGAAAGAAGTGAAATACCAAGGACATCTAATTGAAAGAGGGTCCAGGAGAATATCGAAAGAAAGAATAACAGCCATTTTGCAAATGAACCCTCCAACGACAAAAAGGGATGTCAGGATGTTTCTGGGAATGGTGGGCTACTGTCGCCAGTGGATACCCAACTTCTCGATCATCTCAAAACCTTTAATAAGACTGACAGGCAAAGAGATCAAGGATGAGCCATACACCATAGCTTTGTCCAAAGAAGAGCTTGAGTCATTCATGGAATTGAGAGAGTGCATGTGCAGGGCACCAGCGTTAGGAATGCTTGATTATACGAAACCTTTTCTACTGTTTTGTCATGAACGTGATGCTTGTTCTTTGTCTGTCTTAACACAGGTCCATGGAGGTGCAAATCGCCCTGTAGCGTATTTTTCAGCTACCTTGGACCCTGTCGCAGCAGCCTTACCGGGTTGTTTGCGCGCAGTTGCAGCAGTTGGTCAAAGCTTTACGCAGTGTGAAGGCATAGTCATGGGATACCCCCTAACAGTAATGGTTCCTCATTCAGTTTAAATTTTGTTGACTCGAACCAAAACTCAACACATGACAAATGCCCGACTTACTAAATATGAGACAATCATACTGGGGTCACCAAATGTTTCGCTGAAACGTTGTACTGTGTTAAACCCGGCCACTCTGCTTCCTGCTGAGGGTACTGAAGTTAACAATGAGGAAGAATTTGAACATGATTGTCTTGAGGTAACGGAATTCTGTACAAAGCCACGACCAGATATTCAAGACACACAGCTGAAAGAAAATGACTGCATTATGTTCATTGATGGGTCTTGTTTAAGAGATTCTGTCGGAACACTGAGGGCTGGTTACGCTGTATGTACCATAGCTGGTATCATTGAAGCTTCCTGGCTGGAGAAAGTGTTTTCCGCACAAGTGGCAGAATTAATTGCTCTTACTAAGGCATGCCACGCAGCTGTGAATCTGAGAGTTACTATCTACACTGATAGCAGATATGGATTCGGAATTGTACATGATTTCGGCCAACTGTGGTCGCAGAGAGGTTTCATGACCTCTTCTGGTTCTCTTGTGAAAAATGGTGAACAAATAAAGGATTTGTTGTATGCAATTCAGTTACCTCTTGAAATTGCCGTGGTGAAATGCAATGCTCACGTTAAGTCACATGACTTTGTGTCCATGGGAAACGGTTATGCAGATCAAGTCGCAAGGCTTTGCGCATTGAACTGTATATCGTTCAAGGAACAGTGGGAATTGTTACTGCAAACTGAAAATGACACATGCTTGAACCTTGCATTAAGGGTGGTCGATACCCTAGATGAGTTAAAAACATTACAGGGTCGTGCTAGCAAAGAGGAAAAACGATCCTGGCAAAGAATGCAATGTGTACAGAGGGCTGATGATTTGTGGGTTTCAGAAGAGGGGAAATTAGTCTTGCCAAACAGCCTTCTGTCCCAGTTTGCCAGGCTATACCATGGACAGGCTCACCTTTGGAGAGATGCAATGATCAGGTCATTTAAAATCGATTGGTTCAACCTAAAATTCAGACATGCCGCAGAGGTTACCTGTCATAGGTGCATCATCTGTCAACAGATGATTGCGGGAAAAGGGACTGTGGTAACTTTGAGCCACATTGGGAGAGCTGGTGGTCCTTTCAGCAAAATGCAAATGGACTTCATTGAGATGCCTGTTTGTGGAGGATTGAAGTACGTGTTGGTGATTGTGTGTGTTTTCAGTCACTGGATTGAAGCCTACCCCACACGTAGAAATGACAGTCTCACAGTTGCAAAGCTGCTGCTTAGGGAACTAATACCAAGATTCGGGTTCCCGGTCTCTATAGAGTCAGATAGGGGCAGACACTTCGACAATGAGGTGATTAAACTCTTGTGTGCCGCACTAGACATCGAACAAAAGCTGCATTGTAGCTACCGCCCTGAAGCATCAGGACTAGTAGAGCAAACAAATGGTACTCTGAAATCAAGAATGGCAAAAATGTGCGCAGCTACCAATATGAAGTGGCCAGATGCATTGCCCTTTGTGCTGATGTCAATGAGGAACACCCCTGATAAGAAAACAGGACTTTCCCCCCATGAAATCCTCATGGGCAGAGCTATGAGGTTGCCAGCAGTACCTGCGAATGCTCTAGTGAATATCACAGATGATATGGTGTTGGACTACTGCAAAGGTTTGGCTGATGTGATTCGCTCTTTCTCTCACCAGGTAGAGGCTAACACATTGCCACCGATTGGAGATCCAGGTCATACTCTACAAGCCGGTGACTGGGTGGTTGTCAAGAAGCACGTGAGAAAGTCGTGTTTGGAGCCACGTTGGAAAGGGCTGTATCAAGTAATCTTGACAACAACCACTGCTGTGAAATGTGCGGGCGTTCCAAACTGGATACATGCCAGTCACACAAAGAAGGTAACGTGCCCAACTGACGAGGAACTTGAAGTTTCCGGCACAACAGTTCCAGGAAGAGAAGTCTCAGGGTCAGAAAACAGCCAAGAAGGAACTGAGGCTGCAGGAGAGCCCACTGAGAACAGCCTCGTTCCTCAAACAGTAAATGAGTTCGAGAGAGGTAACAGAGTGCCTATCTCAGTAGAGGCGGCAGGAGAACTAAGTCAAAGAGAGGTTCTCCCAGAAGTAGACGGATACGGGTTAGAACTTGAGCCCGTTACAGATCAAGAAGAAGGAGAAATAATAGAACGAGATCAGAGTGTACCAGCATCCCCTGAGCCAGTCGCAGGTCCATCAAGTGAAAACACCATATCACAAGAGGAGGTTACTGTCCAGCGTCCTGAAAAGGTATATCGGAAAAAGACGCATAAAGATGATAATTGGCCAGAAAAAACACTTTTAAGGATAAGAAGCATACCAGATGAAGCAATAATATAAGAAACTGATACATCCCGAGTGGAAGACCTAAGTGAAGGAGAACTACAAGGTGAACGCAGACTGAAGAGAAAGAGAGTCGCAAACAGAAGATATACAGGTCCTGAATGGGCGTATGCTACAACATCTGAATGGCAACAAGAATTCCTAGCATTCTGTTTTGATAGAGAAGTACCAGTCAATATTACGGTACCTGAATCAATTCAAAGAAAAGACTTTGTTAAAATCGAAATTTAAAACTAAGAAAGAGACTTATAAATTACCGGATGTGACATTAGAACCGGATTCGACTTTGAGAAACCTGATTACGACAAGCTGCTAACCTGATTTGACAAAGGGGTCCTGGAGCGAGTGAAAACGCTGTAAATACACGCAGAGTGCAAGAGAGAAAAGAGTTCTAAATCATCCTCTAGTTGATTGTTATTCTGCTATCTGATTCTATACAGACATGGCTTATAATAGAGGTAGTAACAAGGGAAGTAAGGTGTGTGGTTGGTTAAGCCTTATAATAGGTACTGTGTGTGCAATAATAATTGTGGGAGTGATTGTGGGAATGCCGTGGTTGGAGAAAAAGACTATTAACGCTACTTCAAAACCAGAGACTACAACATTAACACCGTGGGAAAAGTTTGAGCAGGATGCAAGGCACTTGCATGAGGGGACTAATTCAAAGGGGGAGCTCTCTACTAATGTCTTCTATCGCTTGCTGAATGAGTATGTTGAAACAATGGATGCAAAAGACTGTTATGTGTGTACAAAGATTCCTTCATCAGTGCAAGAAGGGGTCACCTATCATAGTTTACCGCTAACTTACGGGATTAGTTGTAGCTTGCTATTAACCAGATTCTATAATCAAGAGCATGTGCAATACCTTTATTCAAATCTGGATGTTGTGTTTTCGTTTGTGCCTGTGATTGAATTCCTGAACAAGTTAACTAAGGAACAAGATATAAAAATAGTTAGAGGATTCTTTGAGCCAACACTTACATTTGGAACTGCTTATGCACATCGCAATAATCTGACCTGCTTACTGTCACCTGTAGAGAAAGGCTTTCTAGATCACACTGATGATAGACGCAAAGCATTGAAAGAAAGATTAGAAAAAGGGTTAGAGAAACGCACATATGCAAATGATTATGCTTACACCGCGATCAAAACACAAGGCAAACTAGCTATAGATGCATTACATGTAGGTAGGCTTTGTATATATAGGCCAAAATCCGAGCAGGACAATTTGTTTGTGGGAACGAGTGAATGCAGACATGTGTTTTTGTTTCAGAGTAAGTGGACATTTATGTTGAATGGACAGGATCCAGCGATCCCTGGGATCTATTACATCTGTGGACTTAATGCTTATTACCGTCTCCCTAAGGGATGGTATGGGACATGTTATTTGGGAATAGTCTTCCCAAAGATTTACCAGGTTGATGACTTAAAACAAATACCTAAAACGTCTGAATTACAACATGCTAGACAAAAACGAGAATCAGTGGCTGCTGTCATTGGTGATATATTTGGAGCTATAATCCCTTCAGTAGGGGTTATCTTGAATTCTTTGAAGATTCAAAAGTTGTCTACTATTGTGGATAACATGCTGACAAATTTTACAGGGGCTTTACTCCTGATGGATACTGAACTTGCTGCAGAAAGAGCTATGACTCTTCAAAATCGGCTTGCTTTAGACATTCTTTTAGCAAAGAGTGGAGGGGTCTGCAAGATGCTCAACGAGCGCCATTGTTGCTCGTTCATTCCGGACAATAGTAAAAAGATTAGAGGTATGCTTACTAACCTAACTAGAGATAGTGCAGATTTGAAGGATCTGAAAGAACCTGGAGTTTGGGAGAAATTTGGAAAAGGAATTGCCAGAGTAGGGAGCTGGTTTACCAACATTTGGAATGGAGTACTTGCAAAAATATTAGTTAGTCTATTAATTGTTCTGACTTTTCTATTAGGATTATGGGGGGCATGCAAAATTAATGATAAAATTAAGAGAAATTGGACCAAAAGAACAAGGAGAAATGAAGAAAACAAAAGAGAGAAAATGTTCAATGAAATTTGGGAGAGTTCACATAAGGGACAAGATGTTGAAATGCGCATTATGCGTAAAGTGAAAAATTAAAATAAAGGGTTAAAGGGAAAGGTTTGCGTAATGACGAGCGTCATCAGAGGAGGGACTGAGAGAGCGTAGCTTACATAACCTTTATTAAAATAAAATGCTTATATCAATGTGTAATGATGCTGCGTAGAAAACAATAATAATAGCGGTTTTGCTTAAACGTGCACCTGAATTGTGATCACGGTAAATGACCACCAATGTATACACAAACTAATAATGATGAATACAACGTTTATGTTATGTTTAATTAAGCTTATATTAACATTTATGTTATTGCATTTGTATTGAAAATCTTTATAGGCCTTAAGTTAGCGTGAGCTGCGGGTTTTAGCTGCCCAGCACTCATATTAAATGCATTTTTCTGTTTTCCAGTGAGCTGACTCGCAAAGGGCCATGACCCTGCAAATGTTATTTTTCTTCAACTTGGAAGACGAATGTATCTATGTTGATTCCGTTCCCAAGCGCATATTTGGTGCCTTGGTTTAAAGGGTTATGTGCAAATTGAAACAAATGTAGATTAATGAAATGTACAAGGTCGCTTAGACCAATGGACAATGGATCTGCTGACCCAAAAGACGTGCCAAAGAGTGAAGTAACACTGGACGTGCCACCTCCGAAGACGTCAATTATGAAGACCAATCAAAGTGCTATGAATTAATGTGGGGTGACAATGGGGATTACCTAATGCTAAATTTGATAGGTTAAAGATAGTGGGGTATAGGAAATGTCCAATAGAATTTTGGGGGAATGTACTACGAAAAAGGGATAAAAACCCATGTCACAGAAGGGTCATTAGAACTAGGTAGGGAATGCTATTGATTTTATCCAGAAACTCTGTCACTTTGTTTGGTGACTTTGAGACTTATTAAAACCATCTTCACCCATAGACTGCCCATTTTACACTTTCCTCCTTAAGAGGAAAGCGTCCCTATGTCCTTTAGTTGAGTTTAGACTGATGGCATTTTGACTGATGTCGTGAAGACGAAGACTGATCCTGTGTGCTGACCTAATCCTTGGAGGATAATTATGACAATGCAATTTGTAATTTGTCTGATTGCTTTTCCTTTCTAGGTACCAACTGCTTAATTTTGATAGAGACCATAGCTAGATGTTTTTCAAATTGGTGTTCTAAATTGTTTTGCATGAAGCCCAACATGCCGATGCTAATTAGTGGTTAGGACAGGTGATCATCAAATTGACGCAAATAGACAAACAACTGCCATTATGCTATGTTGAACTGACGCATATTCAACACTTTGCCGTATTCTGATCTATGTTTGCAACGTGTTATATTCTGATGTTTATGATTCTTGCCTTATTGAAATCTTACCAAAGTTGCCATATCGTAACTATGCTGTTGTGTTTCTTGGCATTGAGATTGACGCACTTACTTTTAGACTGTACCTAATAGGGAATAAACTTCATAAAATTCTATTAAAGGTGTGGTTATTCATGGCTGAAAGGTCATGGTTGCGTCGTCAATTTGATTAATGTCTTTGACCAAAGTGAAATGTATTGTGGTGATAAATATTGATGACATTATTGATACATTGATTGACATATTGATCAGCTATCTCGTCCTACAGTGTGTCTCTCAACTGGGTCAAAAGATTAATTGGCCTAAAATGAGTCCTAATGTGTAATAAATTAACATAAAAGGACACGTTATCACCTGCCTGATGTAACTGCAGCACCAGTGGCAGAGTTGATTTCACTGATGAGGGCTCGTTTCCTTGCAGATAAACGGAGTATGACAATTTACACAGACACCAGTATGGCTTTAGAGTGATTTGTGGCAGCTGTGGCCGTGAAGGGGTTTTTGTGACTTCTTTTGGTACTCACATCAGGAATAGTTCATATATTCTTGATCTTTTGGAAACAATACAAGAACCCCCAAAATTCGCAGTTTTCAAGTGTACAGCGAAAAGGCTGGTGATGACAGATTAATGATGGAAAAATAATCTTGCTGACCAAGTGCAAAGTACTTTGCCCTTGACAATGCAACTGTGAGATTAAATGAGTAAGGCACAGTGAAAGAATCAGAGTAAAATAAACCCAATGTAATAACTGGTGAAATTGCAATTTATGTAAATTGTTTTCTGTTAAACCCAATACAGACGATATTAAGAGAACTGAGGGATCGTATCAGAAGATGAAAGATGGAAGTGGGAATTAGCTGGTTGTAAAATCATATTAATAATGTATGGGCTACCCCCGATTGTAAATATGTACTTCCAGGCTCAATGTTACATTCAATGGCCTGTTACTGGCATGACTATACATCTGTAGGGAAAATTAAATGAGCAGGACTTTCAAAACATACCAGCTCAACACAGAATTCAACTGAGTAGCAGAAGATCTGAGCTATAGATGTGTCAGAAAAATAATAAGGGAAAGAGAACAATAATCATCATGAACCACATTGGCAAAGCAGAAGACCCATTCACTAGTCTTCAAGCAGACTTCATTGAGATGCCCATTTGCAAAAGGCTTAAATAAGTTCTTGTTATTGCTTGTTTTCTAAATAGGTGGAGTCCTATCTAACCTGGAGATGTGACTGCATGACAGTTGCCAAATTCTTATTGAGAGGATTAACACTGAGATTTATCCATCTTACCTGTAATGAGACGGAATATGGAACTCATTTTAAGAATGAAGTCCTTAAGTTTATTTGTACAGCTATTCAGATTGAGCAGAAGTTCCACTGTAGTTATTGTTCAAAATCATCTGGGAAAGTGGAGAAAATAAATTACAAGAAAGCTTGCTAAAGTGGTTGTCTCCATAAATTCTGAATGGCCAGATACTCTTCCTTTTGTTCTCATGAGCATTAGAAACATTCCAGATAAAGAGACTTGTCTCTCACCCCATGAAGCATTAATGAGCAGAACAAGGAGAACTGCATACATTCCTTTAGCAACACTAGTATCAATAACTAATGATACCATATTAGATTACTGCAAAGGTCTGGTTGATGTGATGAAATCTGTCTTTCATTAGGTTAGTTTGGCAACAGTACTGACAAAAGAAACTCTGTGCCGTTCACTGCAACCAGGAGGCAAAAAAAAGCAAGTCTGTAAAAGCTGCCATGAGCCCAGGTGAAAAGAGCCACATCAAGATGTGATTGTGACAAACACTAATGTAAAGTGTGCTGGCAGTGGTCTCATGCAGCTCACATAAGATGCGGGAAGAAGGCAGATGAAGAGGTGGTGACAACAACAACTAGTGATTGATAGAGTCAAGCTCAAGTTTGCAGAGAGATTCCAGAAGGGTGTGTAGTTGGAGAAGTGAATCCTGAAACAGAAGTGGGTTAAATTGCTGACGAAAGTGAATCTGATGATCCTGGTGAAGGTACCAGTAGATAGTTTTAGTTTCAGAATCAGAGTGAAGAACTTTACAAAGTTACTAGCAGCAGCAAGAAACAGACACTGATCTAGCTCATGAATAGCTCCAGTTGAAAATGTGAGTCTTGAGAACCCACAGAAGTAGGTAGCAGGTAGATAGAAGTTCTTAGTGAGTCGACCTGCTTTGAGTAGTCAAAGCACAAGTTGGACTGTGACTAAACATGATTTTGTAGCAGTCACAGGTGATGATACAGGAGTCGAGAAAGTGCATCAATGAGATGAGTGGCCTAATGGCAGTAAAGAGAACTTTCAAATCATACCTGGAGTTCAACACTTTGCTGGAAGACCTTTCCTGTTTCTGAAGACACTGGGAATTTGGAAACTTATAGTAAATATTTGAATACAGTTGCACAAACTAACCCTAAAGCTAAAAAGACTGGATGGGAGTTTAAGTTTAAGTAAAGAAGAAAGTGAATTTATTTAAGAAAATATTGAATGGAGAGTGAAGATTGAGTGTCTGCCTACTTTACTCTACCTCGTAATAGGGTGGTTATCTTGCTTTGGTATTTCCTGGCGTCTGTCATGTGAATGAGATGAGCGATGCTGTTAGTTTGAAGAAAGTGAAACAAGGTTTTGGGCAGATTGTGATAGTTGTATTAGGAGATATGAATCTGTCTAATAATGGGGCGGCTATGAATGACGTGAAAATTAGATTATCTACTGTTGTTGGTTAGCTTGCTTCTAATACTGCTGCTGGGATAACAAAAATCAATAATAAGCTAATTACTATGTGCACGATAATTATACAAAACCGCCTCGTGCTAAATATCCTTCTTGTGAAGGAAGCCATTGTTTAGAGGGTTCTGAAGGTGAGGGAGTGTTGCACCTTCTTTCCAAATAGCAGTAGGGTTATTAATGGCGATGTCCTAAACATAACTAATATTTGTCAGGAAATCAAAGCTTTTGAAGAGTATGTCTTATGTCCTGCTTTATTTATAATGCATTCTCTCTCCCTAGTTTACCAGGTAGCTGCTGCTCAGCCAGTGCACGTGTGATGTCATCGATTGTTTATGTATGCCTGGAGAGCTCAGCTGGAAAGAGTGGGCTGAGAGGCAGGATGCTGCTCCTGGTGGGGTACTAACATGGTGTTGATATAACACTGAAATGATAATTGTAACCTGTAACTGAGACTTTGGCCCTCATTTAAACTTTGGCGGTATAAACAGCATACCGCTGCAGCGACGGCCGCTAAAAGACCGTTGCTGTGGCTACCAGCCGTCTGCCATAAGAATGGCGGAAATCCGTCTGTGGCCATGCCGGCAGGTGGAGGTATGGTGGCGCTGTTACCACCTTATAACCCATCATTCTGCTGGCGGTAGCAGTGCCCCATCCAGTCTCCTGCGGGAGGACTCCTGGATCCAGGTAAGTCGGGTCTCCAACAGGGGAGGGGGGTGAGGGGCGGGGGGGTTGTGTGTGTGGGTGTGGGTGTGGGTGTGTGAATGTATGTGTATGTGTGAATGCGTGTGTTGAATGCATGTGTGCATGTACGGAGGTGTGAGTGCGTGTATGTAGTGAAATCTGAATGCATGTCTGCGTGTATGTTTGGAAGTGTGTGCGTATGTGTGTGTGAATGGATGTATGCATGCGTGTAAGCATGTGGGAATGGGTCTGTGTATGCATGTGTGTGAAGGGGGAGGTGTGGATGTAGGAGGGGTGGGGGGTTTGAAGAGGTGGGGGGTAACTGGAGAGGAAGGGGGGGAGACCCCTATCAGTGACAGAGAAGGAATTCCCTGTCACTGATATGGCATACCGCTGAGAGAGCGTAGTATAAATATCATATATTATAGACGTGAAACACTTACACTTGGCAAAGCAATACTAATAAATAATAATTAAAATGCATTAATAAACGTGAAGATTTACTCATTTATGAAAACTAATGTTGAATAATAATAATAATAATAAGATATATGCATTATTACAACCAAAACTGTATTCATTAAAACGTGTATGTCTTAAGTTAGCATGAGTTGCGAACTAGCCGTGTAACTCTCATTTAAAGCTTATTTTTCCTGCTTTTCTGTGTGCGGACTCGCAAATGACTATGACCCAGCTATTGTTCTTTCTGTATTAACTTGAAACATGGAGAAATCTTCCCATCCGCATGCTAGCAGTTTTAGTATAAAAGATATGTGCTTCGAAACAGTAATGGACACTCTCAAGGACAATGAGACGAGGGGAAAAGAACTCCTGACCCGAGACGTGTGCCAAGATGGTGAAGTAACCCCGGACGTACCACCTACGAAAAATGCTGATTATGAAGACCAATTAGAAGACAATTCAATATCAAGAAATAACAAATGCATTACTTAATGAATAATTTGATTGGTTAACAATGATGGGGTGTAGTTAATAACCAATAGAATTTTAGGGGAATGGATTATGGAAAAAGGGATAAAAACTCATGACACAAGAGACGAAGTGCAGTTAGGAAGGGATGACATCAATTGCATCCAGAAACTCTGTCACTCTATTTGGTGATTTGAGACTTAGACAAAATTATCATAGCCCATAACCCGCCCTATTATACTTTCCTCCATATGAGGAGAGTGTCCCTTGATTCCATTTAGATAGATTGACGGTGAACCATCTGATGTCCTGAAGACGAAGACTGATCTTGAATGCTGACTTAACTCGAGGAGGGTAATTATAAATGCTAACAGAATCTATATGCCTTTCTTTCTAGGTACCAACTGCTGTATGTTTAATTAGGTATCTTAGTTAGATGTTTTCCAAATTGATGTTCTAAATTGTTTTGCATGAAGCCCAACATGCTAATGCTAATCTGAGGTTAGATGAGGTGTTCATTTGACGGACGGAACTGACGTGACTGACATGTAGCTATGCTGAACTGATATTCTGTTGTTTATCATGCACTATGGTCTATTCTCTTCTAACATATCTATTCTATGATTCTGATCATCGCATTGTTGAAAGTTCATCATGATTGCCACTTTGTGATTATGCTTTTATGCTTCTTGGTTTTAAGAATAATCCGTTTATTATTAGATTGTAATCAATAGGGAATAAATTCACAAATTCTTCTTCCGAGGTGTGGTTATTTGAGTCAGAAAACAAATGAATGCGTCGAAGATTCTTTAATGGTTTTTGTGAAATATATGTTGAGGGTTGGTAATTTCGTCCTACGGAGACTCACCACTGGGTCAAAAGGTTCATCGACCTAAAACGAGTCCTGATGTGTATAAATTAACATAGACGGACGCGTTAGCAGTTCTGGTAGCAGAGCGACGGTTTGGCCCTTGGGGGCCCTAGGACGGAGTTTTCATTGTTAATTTTGTTTTCTGTGATAATGAAATTTGGCAAAACAATGAGTGGCTAGGTTCACCATGGGCTTTCCTGGGATCTCGGAGCCTGCCTAAGATGAGTTGGGAATGTTCTCGGCGCCATAGTATGTGTGGTTAGGGTCTTTGCGCTTGCTCAAAGCTTATGCGTCTTGCAGGAGATTGTGAAGATTGTGTGTATTTAGGCCAAAATAAGTGTCGTTTAGCAGGAGTGGGCGTACTCCACAGTATGAGAGTAGGGAAGTCGGCGTACTTCATGTGAATGCAGCGCTTATTGTTCAAAATTATCCACGTGGTTGGTAAAGGTACAGCCCTGTTGAGGTCTAAGACTCCGGAGTAGGATGAAAAATATGGTTTATGTTGTAATCTGTGCAATTTAATAGGTCAATCGGGTGTGGTTGACAAGTCAAGTTTGAGTCACAACGTATGTGTGAAACCTTCGATGGAGATTTGACAAGTTCTAAAGTGCACTAGAAGGAGTCATTGACAAGTCGAGAGTAGGATTTGCAGGACGAATTCTGCTTGCGTATGAGGGAACTGAGAAGGAGAGAGTAGCGGCCGAGGCTTCAAGTGAAATCTCTGTAAAGTTCTGAAGCGAATGTGTTACCCTTCCTGTAGTATATTGGCAGATTTGTATTGTCATTTAAGGTGTCTGCAATAAATCGCATTAGTTTGTATGAGTTATAAGAAGTTAGTGAGGTGTGGACAAGCCGCAAGACTTTGTCAGCTGCAGTGTGTAAGAGTGTGACGTCAGTGGTGCCGCGCTGGGATAGGTCAGATGTTGAGAGGGGTCGCGCACGGATTGGCTGCCGTTCGTGAGAGGCAATAGGGTGAGCAAAGGGCAGGTGAAGAGTGTCCTGGGAACTAAGCCGTTTCCTGATTAAATCTAAAATAAAATGAATTTTGTTAAGGCATTCAAAAGCGCTTTGAGGGGAGATGTGTACATCGTTGCAACAGATGGGGAATCTACACCGCCCGAGGGTACTCCAGCTTATACAGTTATGGAGGAAAAAGGTGTTGCACCTTGTTTGTGGTTAAAACAATGGCGCAAGTTGACAGAAAAAGAAGGGTGTCTAGCGTTTCCGGAACATGGGACGTTCAATCAAAAGGTATTAGAAAATTTTAGGTGGATGTTAAGTACACAGAAACCACCTCCGAGACCGGCACAATACGAGGCTCTAGCAATCTGGGATCTGATGGCTCTTAAACATAGGCAGGAAAGGTTTCACAGGAGATTGACAAGAGCAGAGAAATCGTATGCAGAAGCAAGATGGGATAACGAGAATAAGATGTGGAGACGGGGAATCGTAGATGGGTTAAAACTGTTTCCAGCGATAACACAGGGAGAAGAGACACAGGGAAAGAAAGCTTCTTGCAAAACTAACAAAGGCTCAGACAAAGTTAAAGAACAAAAAAGAACCTGGGAAGAAGAGGATGATTCAGAGGATGAGGAGTTTATGGATAGGTTACTGCATGACCGACCACCACCTTATGCGGTGAGTGACAATGCTCCGAGTACTAGCTTGGATCCTGGGAACCAGACACAGGAGAAGGGAGTTACTGATACAGTACAGACTAGTGATACAGCTTTGATACAGAATGGTGACAGTGTACCTACTGCACCAGACGTACCGATAAATTTACAACCTCCACCACAGATAAAAAGAATTTATCCCGATGTTCCAATACTCGAGACTACTACAAACTTGGTGGTGCCGCCAGACCCGATATATACGAAACCAAGATTGGTTCAGATCGAGTCAACCCCACAGTTAGTGTCACAACCACCACAACTGATACCGGGGTATAACCCAGTAGCGGGTCCTCTGAAAGAACCTGCACCGGGATTATTAGAGCAGACCTATGGTGTTGAAGCTCCTAGAAGCCTGGGATCAGGTCAAACACCTGCCGCAATATCACTACCTATCACTGTTGGTCCCCCAGTACCGTTATATGCCCAAGAGAGAACAAGGACCTGTGAACAGGGAGTCATGACCCATGAAGCCATAAGAGGAGGGTCTATTAGAACTCCACAAATAATGGCCCAGGGAGGTCAGGTTTCTGAGCGATCAAGACCCTTAATGGACCTCAGTCCAATAGGGGCACCTCTTGAGGCAATGCGGCAAGCAGTTTTGGGAGTCTTGACTCCTCAAACCATGAGTACAAACACCTCATATACTCCAATGATACATACAGGGAACATTTCACTGCAGGGTTTTACAGTACAACAGTTAAATGAGTGGTTAGAGAAAACTTGTACATCACAAAAGGCTACGGCAACTACAGTAACCGAAGTCAATCCTGAAAAAGAAAAACAAGATGAATACCTGAATCTGGTACGGCTAAGTGCAGAAGCTGCTGAGTTGGTGGAAGGAACAATGGGGGTGAATAGGTTAGAATCTTACACTGAGGCAGAACTGAGATACTTATGCCCTAAGATTACCAAAGAAGTGGGAAAAATACACCAGAGATTAACGAATCTGGCAGACAAATATAACATCGATATTGGGAACACGAAACATTTGAAACAAAGCTACAGATTAGACTTCGACACAAAAGATTTTGAACACATGAGATCCGCAGGCATGAAGACACACCTGAAAGAATTGTTGCAGAGTGCGCAAATCTGGGGAGCATTAGAGAAATGGGA
The DNA here is from genome assembly GCF_031143425.1 of Pleurodeles waltl. Classification (NCBI taxonomy): domain Eukaryota; kingdom Metazoa; phylum Chordata; class Amphibia; order Caudata; family Salamandridae; genus Pleurodeles; species Pleurodeles waltl. The sequence continues at coordinate 961,539,207 of NC_090443.1, forward strand.
AAACCGATGGGCAAAGAAAAAGGACAAAGGGAAGAGGGATAGCCCAGGGTCTATTGAAACAGTGGCCACACCCAATCTAGATTCAGTAAAAATCCTGCCCATGAGAGAAACAGCTGGTGGTGTTTTAGTCCATGTGCCATGGTCCAGGGGAGATATTTTGTCCTTTACAAATGATTACCCGAGGTTGAGAGAAAAACCGATCGAGTGGTATCAGCAGACAGATAGATTTGTGAAGCTTGCAAAATGTCTTTGGGAGGACTTGAATACTTTATTTGAGATTATTGTCCCACCAGATTTGTGGCTTGAGTGCAAAAGAGGGGTGGATTGGCCCACAAAGGAACCGGCAAGGGATAAGGCGACAGGAGCACCTTCTGAAGAGGTGATGAAATATTATCATAAAGTGATTGAGTTTTTGAAACAAAAGGTGTCAGCGAAGGTGACCGATTCGCAGAAAATCGACCGGACTTCGCAAGAGGTTAAGGAGTCAATACATGCCTATTATGAGAGATTGTTAAAAGCATTTAAACATTACAGTGGTACTGAAACGATCGAGCCGAAGGACATGAATCATCTTGTGTTCAGATTTGTTGAAGGGCTGAGACCAGAGGTTGGTCAGATGATTAAGAACCATTTGATTTGTTGGCAAGCTAAACCGATTGACGAGGTGTTGCAGTATGCAAAATACTGTAGTGATGAAATTGAGTTAAAACAGAAAAAGCTGAAAGAAAAGGTGATGGTGATGCAGATAAGAGCTGCACAGGCTGGAATTCAGGGAAATGGTGTTCAGCAAATGATGCATCAGCAACCGCAAATGAACGGTGGGTTTCAGGTACAGCCGAGAGGTAGAGGTCGAGGCTTTGTGAATCGTAATTTAGACATGAATAATGTTGCCATTCAAAATGATGGGCAAGTAGTGAAGAGGATGTCACCATGTCACGCGTGCGGGGGCATGGGACATTGGAAGCGGGATTGTCCAAATATGGTGCATGATGGTACAGTTCAGCAGAGCATGAATGTTGGGGCACAACAGAATCCACGAGGTCCAAGAATGAGACAACAAAATCAGAATTATCAAAATAATTTGACGCAGATGTCAGGGGTACAACCCATGCAGCAAATGCAGACGCCACAGTTCCAAACTGTGTCAGTACAACCAATGCAACAGCAGATTCCTATGGTGCCTAGACAGCAAATGCAGCTACCTCTAGCCCCGATGGGTCAGCAACAGGTGATGCTTCCTCAGCAGGTCACAGGTCAGGTGTCGAGTCAAAACAACACTGTACAACAATTCCCATTGCGAGGTGAAAATGAGACGAATAACGAATGGTCAGATGACAGTTCAGACAGTGAAGAGTGTAGGCTTGCAGCCTCATTAGAAGTAGATCAGAGAGGCCCATATGTAGAAGGAAAAGTAATGGGCTATAAGGTTTCATTTTTGGTTGACACTGGAGCTACACGCTCTACAGTCCGCAGTGTGGAAGTACCAAGGTTACCTTTATCAGGACGCACAATACGAGTGGTTGGTGTGGCTAATCAGTATTTGACAAATCCAATTACCGATCCAGTACAGGTTGAAATTGGAAATTTCTAAGGCCTGCATAGGTTTGTCGTATGCGACTCAAGTCCAGTATCCCTGCTGAGAAGGGACTTACTATGTAAAACTAAATGTTCAATTACCTGTTCCAACGATGGAATAGAAGTTCAGACAAACAGTGATGATGAAGGTGATGAGGACCAGCTCATAGGAGGAGGGGAGACGAGCGAAGATTACCCTCTAATTACCTTATTCCCAGTGTTCACACTAATCGACTTACCTGTTGACCTACAAGGTTCCGTAACAGAGAGAGTGGGGGATTTGACAGGAAAGGAGGTTGGATTAATTAAAGGAGTTAAACCAGTTAAGGTGCAGATAAAACCAAATGCAGAATTCCCACAAGTACCACAATATCACATGACTCAAGACGTACTCATCGAAGTGACACAGATTATTGCAGATTTTCTCAGGCAAGGAGTTTTGAAAGAAGTTTTGAGCAGTCCATGTAACTCACCTATTATGGGTTTGAAAAAGCCCTGTGGGAAGATTCTGATTGTGCAGGATTTGAGAAAAATAAATGAAATTGTGATAAAATGCTGCCCTGTGGTTCCTAACCCAGCGGTAATAATGTTCCAAGTTCCTTGCGATGCTGAATGGTTTACCGTAGTAGACCTATCACAAGCATTTTTCTCAATACCACTGCATGAGGAAAGCCAATTTTTGTTCAGTTTCAAATTCCTAGATAAGGTGTACAGTTGGTGCAGAATCCCTCAAGGGTTTTCTGAATCGCCATCTATCTTTAATCAGATCTTAAAGAAGGATTTGGAACCTCTTGTACTACCTTTTAATTCAACTCTTGTGCAGTACATTGATGACTTGTTGATTGCATCCAAAACCAGAGACAGTTGCAAATATGATACCATTGCATTATTGAACCATTTGGGAAGAAACGGGCATAAGGTGTCACCTAAGAAGCTGCAGTACTGTCAGAAAGAAGTAAAATATTTGGGGCATTTAATTGAGAAAGGATCCCGAAGAATATCAAAGGAGAGAATAACAGCTGTCATACAAATGAATCCCCCAACAACAAAAAGAGATGTCAGGATGTTTTTGGGAATGGTGGGTTACTGCCGCCAATGGATACCCAATTTCTCAATCATTGCAAAACCCTTAATAAAACTGACAGGAAAAGAAGTCAAAGATGAGCCATATACAATCACTTTGACAAAAGAAGAACTTGAGTCATTCCTTGAGCTGAAAGAATGCATGTGCAGGGCCCCAGTATTAGGGATGCCTGATTATGAAAAACCTTTTCTGTTGTTTTGTCATGAACGTGATGCTTGTTCTTTGTCTGTTTTAACACAGGTCCACGGAGATGCAAACCGCCCTGTAGCATATTTTTCAGCTACTTTGGACCCTGTCGCAGCAGCCCTACCGGGTTGTTTGCGAGCAGTTGCAGCAGTTGGTCAAAGCATTTCCCAATGTGAGGGCATAGTAATGGGATACCCTTTGACAGTTTTGGTTCCACATTCTGTTGAAATCTTGTTGACAAGAACGAAAACACAGCACATGACAAATGCACGACTTACCAAATATAAGACGATTATTTTGGGATCACCAAATGTTACACTGAAAAGATGCACAGTACTGAACCCGGCAACTCTGCTTCCCAATGAAAATACAGAAATCAAAGAGGGGGAAGAATTTGAGCATGATTGTCTCGAGGTGACTGACCTCTGTACCAAACCTCGCCCAGACATACAGGACACCCAATTAAAAGAAAATGATTGCATTATGTTTGTGGATGGGTCCTGTTTAAGAGATTCAACTGGAACATTAAGAGCTGGCTATGCAGTGTGTACAATGTCTGGCATAGTCGAAGCCTCCTGGCTTGAAAAGGTATTTTCAGCACAAGTGGCAGAATTAATAGCTCTTACAAAGGCCTGCCATGCTGCTGTAAATTTGAAAGTTACAATTTATACTGACAGTAGGTATGGATCTGGAATTGTACATGATTTTGGTCAGATCTGGTCACAAAGGGGTTTCATGACCTCTTCCGGATCACCTGTGAAAAATGGAGAACAGATAAGAGATTTGTTACATGCAATTCAGTTACCTCTTGAAGTTGCCGTGGTAAAGTGCAGTGCTCACACCAGATCACAAGACTTTGTGTCAATGGGGAATGATTATGCAGATCAGGTAGCAAGATTTTGTGCATTAAATTGTATATCATTCAAAGAACAGTAGGAATTGCTACCTCAGCCTGAAAATGACACAACTTTGAATCTAGCATTACAAGTGGTTGATACTTTAGATGAGTTAAAGACACTACAAAACCGTGCTAACAAAGAAGAAAAACGCTCCTGGCAGAAAATGCAATGTACACAAAGAGCAGATGATATATGGGTCTCAGATGATGGGAAATTGGTCTTACCTAATAGTCTACTGTCACAATTTGCCCGAATATATCATGGGCAAGCACATTTAGGAAGAGACGCCATGATCAGATCTTTTAAAGTTGATTGGTTTAATCCAAAATTCAGACATGCCGCAGAAATTACTTGTCACAGGTGCATTATCTGTCAACAGATGAATGCTGGAAAAGGAACAGTGGTAAATTTGAGCCATATTGGAAGAGCTGGAGGTCCATTTAATAGAATACAAATGGATTTCATTGAAATGCCTGTTTGTGGAGGATTGAAGTACGTGTTGGTGATTGTGTGTGTTTTCAGTCATTGGATTGAGGCATACCCTACACGTAGAAATGACAGTCTCACAGTTGCAAAACTATTGCTGAGGGAATTAATACCATGATTCGGGTTCCCGGTTTCTATAGAATCGAATCAGATAGGGGAAGACACTTCGACAATGAGGTGATCAAGCTTCTGTGTGCAGCACTCAACATCGAGCAGAAGTTACACTGTAGCTATTGCCCTGAAGCATCAGGACTAGTTGAACAGATGAATGGTACCTTAAAATCAAGAATAGCGAAAATGTGTGCAGCAACAAACATGAAGTGGCCAGATGCATTACCGCTAGTACTGATGTCCATGAGAAACACACCAGATAAGAAAACAGGATTGTCCCCCCATGAAATCCTCATGGGTAGAGCAATGAGGCTACCAGCGGTACCTGCAAATGCACTAGTGAATATTACAGATGATATGGTGTTGGATTACTGCAAAAATTTAGCTGACGTGATATGCTCTTTCTCTCACCAGGTAGAAGCTAACACGTTACCACCAATCGGCGAACCAGGACACTCTCTGCAAGCTGGAGATTGGGTGGTTGTCAAGAAACACGTAAGAAAATCGTGTCTTGAGCCGCGTTGGAAAGGGCCATATCAAGTGATATTGACAACCACTAATGCTGTGAAGTGTGCCGGGGTTCCCAACTGGATACATGCCAGCCACACAAAGAAGGTAACGTGTCCTGTTGAAGAGGAACTTGAAAATTCCGGTACAGCAACTTCGAGAGAAGAAGTCTCAGAATCAGAGATCAGTCAAGAAAGATCTGAGACTACAGGAGAGCCCGCTGAGAACAGCCGCGTCCCTCACACTATCAGAGAGTTCGAGAGAGGTGACGGAGTGCCAATCTCAGTGGAGGCAGCAGGAGAACAAAGACAAGAAGAGGTTCTCCCAGAAGCAGACGAATACAATTCAGAACCAGAATACAGTATTGAACAAGAAGGAGAGAGAGACGAAATAGTGACAAATCCAAATCAAAACGAATCAGACTCTTCTGATCGAATTCCAAGCCTATCGAGAGAAAACACCATATCACAAGAGGAGGGTGCTGTCCAACGTCCTGAAGGAAATCACCGAAACAAGACACATAGAGGTGATACATGGCCAGAAAAGTCGCCTTTTAGAATAAGAAAATTAACAAACGAGACAATAATAGAAGAAAGCGATACCTCACAGGTGGATGATCTGAGTGAAGGGGAACAGCAAGGTGAACGAAGATTAAAAAGAAAGAGAATAGCAAACCGAAGGTACACAGGTCCTGAATGGGCATATGCTACAACCTCTGAATGGCAACAAGAATTCTTGGCATTCTGTTTTGATCGAGAAGTACCTGGCCAATACTACGGTACCTGAAGGAAAACAACAGGAAAACTCTGCAGAAAATATATCAAAAGAAAAGAGACTTTATAAACCTACCGCAAAGAGACAATTAAACCTGGATTTGACTTATAAGAAACCTGATTACGACAAGCTTCTAACCTAAATTGACAAAAAGGGTCCTGGAGTGAGAGAAGACGCTGTAAATACGCAGAAAGAGTTTGCCATCTTAAGTTGATTGTTGATCTGCTATTCTGATTCTATACAAACATGGCTTATAGCAACAAAGGAAGTAAAGTGTGTGGTTGGTTAGGACTTATGATAGGTGTTGTATGCGCAATAATGATTGTGGGAGTGATTGTAGGAATGCCGTGGAGAGAGCGTGAAACTATTAATGCAACTTCAAAACCTGAAACTACCACTACAACTAATAAATTATCACCGTGGGAGAAATTCGAACAAGATACTAAACATCTTCATGAGGGAACTAATACGAAGAGGGAACTTTCTACTAATGTCTTCTATCGCTTATTAAATGAGTATGTGGAAACTATGAATACGAAAGATTGTTATGTGTGTACTAAAATTCCTTCATCTGTGCAGGAGGGGGTTACTTATCATAGTCTCCCTCTTACTTATGGAATTAGCTGCAGCCTGTTACTAACGAGATTCTATAATCAAGAGCATGTACAATACTTCTATTCGAATCTGGATGTTGTGTTTTCTTTTGTGCCTGTAATTGAATTCCTAAATAAGCTAGCTAAAGAGCATGATATAAAAATAGTCAGAGGATTCTTTGAGCCAACACTAACATTTGGAACTGCTTATGCACACCGCAACAATTTAACATGCTTACTGTCCTCTGTAGAGAAAAGCTTTTTAGATCACACCGATGATAGACGCAAAGCACTAAAAGAGAAATTGGAAAAAGGTTTAGAAAAACGTACTTATGCAAATGATTATGCTTTCACTTCCATTAAAACACAAGGCAAGTTAGCTATAGATGCATTACACGTAGGTAGGCTATGTATATACAGACCAAAATCTGATCAAGACAATTTGTTTGTGGGTACGAGTGAATGTAGGCATGTGTTTTTGTTTCAGAGTAAATGGACCTTCATGTTAAATGGACAAGACCCAGTGATTCCTGGAATCTATTACATCTGTGGGTTAAATGCATATTATCGTCTCCCAAAGGGATGGTATGGGACATGTTATTTGGGAATAGTTTTCCCAAAGATATACCAGATTGATGACTTAAAACAGATACCTAAATCTTCTGAAATACAACATTCTAGACAAAAACGAGAATCAGTGGCTGCTGTCATTGGTGACATATTTGGAGCAATAATCCCATCAGTTGGGGTTATCTTAAATTCTATGAAAATTCAAAAGTTGTCTACTATTGTGGATAACATGCTGACAAACTTTACAGGAGCAATATTATTAATGGATACTGAACTAGCTGCAGAAAGAGCTATGACTCTTCCAAATCGGCTTGCTTTAGACATTCTTTTAGCAAAGAATGGAGGTGTGTGCAAAATGCTTAATGAACGTCACTGCTGCTCTTACATACCTGATAATAGTAAGAAAATTAGAAACATGCTTACTAACCTGACTAGAGATAGTACAGATTTGAAGGAACTGAAAGAACCTGGAGTTTGGGAAAAGTTTGGAAAAGGAATTGCCCGGGTAGGAAACTGGTTTACCAATATTTGGAATGGTGTTCTTGCAAAAATTATGTTGGGCCTACTAATTGTTTTAATTTGTCTATTAGGATTATGGGGAGCATGCAAAATTAACGACAAAATTAGAAGAAACTTGTCAAAAAGAGTCAAACAGAATGAAGAAAGTGAAAGAGAGAAAATGTTCAATTAAATATGGGAAAGTTCACATAAAGGGCAAGATGTTGAAATGCGCATTATGCGCAAAGTGAAAAATTGAAAGTCAAGAATTGTGTGATGACGTGCGTCATCAGAGGAGGGACTGAGAGAGCATAGTATAAATATCATATATTATAGACGTGAAACACTTACACTTGGCAAAGCAATACTAATAAATAATAATTAAAATGCATTAATAAACGTGAAGATTTACTCATTTATGAACACTAATGTTGAATAATAATAATAATAATAAGATATATGCATTATTACAACCAAAACTGTATTCATTAAAACGTGTATGTCTTAAGTTAGCATGAGTTGCGAACTAGCCGTGTAGCTCTCATTTAAAGCTTATTTTTCCTGCTTTTCTGTGTGCGGACTCGCAAATGACTATGACCCAGCTATTGTTCTTTCTGTATTAACTTGAAATATGGAGAAATCTTCCCATCCGCATGCTAGCAGTTTTAGTATAAAAGATATGTGCTTCGAAACAGTAATGGACACTCTCAAGGATGATGAGACGAGGGGAAAAGAACTCCTGACCCGAGACGTGTGCCAAGATGGTGAAGTAACCCCGGACGTACCACCTACGAAAAATGCTGATTATGAAGACCAATTAGAAGACAATTCAATATCAAGAAATAACAAATGCATTACTTAATGAATAATTTGATTGGTTACCAATGATGGGGTGTAGTTAATAACCAATAGAATTTTAGGGGAATGGATTATGGAAAAAGGGATAAAAACTCATGACACAAGAGACGAAGTGCAGTTAGGAAGAGATGACATCAATTGCATCCAGAAACTCTGTCACTCTATTTGGTGATTTGAGACTTAGACAAAATTATCATAGCCCATAACCCGCCCTATTATACTTTCCTCCATATGAGGAGAGTGTCCCTTGATTCCATTTAGATAGATTGACGGTGAACCATCTGATGTCCTGAAGACGAAGACTGATCTTGAATGCTGACTTAACTCGAGGAGGGTAATTATAAATGCTAACAGAATCTATATGCCTTTCTTTCTAGGTACCAACTGCTGTATGTTTAATTAGGTATCTTAGTTAGATGTTTTCCAAATTGATGTTCTAAATTGTTTTGCATGAAGCCCAACATGCTAATGCTAAACTGAGGTTAGATGAGGTGTTCATTTGACGGACGGAACTGACGTGACTGACATGTAGCTATGCTGAACTGATATTCTGTTGTTTATCATGCACTATGGTCTATTCTCTTCTAACATATCTATTCTCTGATTCTGATCATCGCATTGTTGAAAGTTCATCATGATTGCCACTTTGTGATTATGCTTTTATGCTTCTTGGTTTTAAGAATAATCCGTTTATTATTAGATTGTAATCAATAGGGAATAAATTCACAAATTCTTCTTCCGAGGTGTGGTTATTTGAGTCAGAAAACAAATGAATGCGTCGAAGATTCTTTAATGGTTTTTGTGAAATATATGTTGATGGTTGGTAATTTCGTCCTACGGAGACTCACCACTGGGTCAAAAGGTTCATCGACCTAAAACGAGTCCTGATGTGTATAAATTAACATAGACGGACGCGTTAGCACCGCCATGGTTTTCGTGGCGTTACAAATGCCACGAAAACCATGGCGGTAGGCGGGGTCATAATCCTGCAGGTGGCACAATGGCAGCCGCGAGGCGGCTGTAACCGCTGTGGCAGTCAGAGTGGAACATTGGCAGGTTGGCTTCAGCCAACCCGCCAATGTCATAATATGGCGGTAAGTACCACCAGCCTGTTGGCGGTATTAACCACCACATTATCGCCGCCCGCCTTATTTCTTCAAATAAACTTATTCATAAAACCTACATTACCTGCCTACAGAGGATCTATCTTTGATTGCAACATTGGGGACAAGTTGTAACTAACCTAAGCATAGAAGGAGAATGAAGAGGAAGTGAAATCACAGAGAAAAACAAGGACATTTCAAGAGGAAAAGTGGACACCCTGAGGGGCTTATATTAATGTAACACTAGTGCTGTATAGCATTAGGATTGTAGAGCCCTAAAGTGCTTAAAATGTTGTGCTGTAACTATTTGCCACAAGCACTTTTGAACAGTTGTGGTCAAATTTTCAAGGGGGCCGCATGTAACGAAGAACTGTGAGTTAGCCCCATCAAGTGATGGTAGAAACGCATCCTTAGATATGAGTCTCAGGCTGTTGGTATTATTATTCAAAAAGACATGCATGCAATGTAGCAAGGAGAAGCGCCTGTATGTTTTTTGAGCGCATGCCATCGGTAAAAATAATGTATGGTGCGAGTGCCAGAACTCATCAATGGGATGATGTCCCGCACATAAGAAGAAAGCGGCCAGTGTGTGAGTTGACGCCAGGTGTGCGTGTATTTACAACGAGAGTCCAAGTCACTGTAAGGAATCTGATTACATACTGCCCTGACGCGTGCCTGTGTGGGGTGAAGAGGCATTGCGTTTGGGTGCAGGCACTGTATAGTTGTGAATGCCGCCGGACATTATAGTAACGTCAGGTCTGTGGAGGAGGCACTGCGCAAGTGTTGACTGTTATACTGCAACTAGTCTGAAGGAACGTGCTGAGCTGTTGCATGAAGAAACATGCACAATTCAGCCTCATCATCATTAGCACAATTCCTGTGTAGCCCTGATTAGAAAAGGAAAACTGGTAAATCCTTACTGAGTGGCCCATCTTAGAGAGGAGTGAAGATCGTGCTTGCCTTCTCCCAAGTCTAAATAGAGAAGAGACTATCCTCGTAGTGGCTGTATACAGTGAAAGAGGGGAATCATTGGTCAGCCATGAAGGAGGATTGGGGAGTCTACAGATTAGAGAAAGGACTTATACAGTGACATTATGCTGGTGCTGGAGTTTTGAGAGCAAATTTGGGTGAGAGGTTGCTCGCCGGGGATTTTGGGTGTTAATGCTATTCTGAATTTGCTGCCTGTGTGTTTTTATTAATGCCATGCTGAGTTTGCTGCCTGAGTATATTTTCAGTGCTATTCTGGATTTGCTGCATGTGTATATTTTTGGTAATGGCATGCTAGATTTGTTGCCCGAGTATATGTTCAATGCTATTCTGAATTTGTTACCTGATTATGTAACGCCATGCTGAATTGGTTGCCTGAGCATATTTTTGATGTTTTCTGAATTAGTTACTGTTGTATATTTTTATTGATGCCATGATGAATTTGTATATGCAGGTGAAGATGTGTGTACTTGTAGTGTCCATGGTCCTGCGTGGTATATAGTGGAGAGTGAGAAGGTACTTTATTTTGGGATGAGTGGTTCTAAGTGTATGTAATATTCTGTTGTGCAAGGATGAGAGAAGTTTGAGAGACATCCTTGTCTACTGTTTGAGGGTGAGTGGAAGACACCCGTAGACAGCAGAGGCTCCTCTGCTATTGCGGAGGAGCGTCACCACCCCTCCCCCCCGCCAGCAGCTGCAAAACTTTGACGATAAAACCATAATAAACTATGGGGCATATTTATACTCCGTTTGCGCCAATTTTGCGTTGTTTTTTTTCACGGCTAAACTAACTCCATATTTATACTTTGGCGTTAGACGCGTCTAGCGCCAAAGTTCATGGAGTTAGCATCATTTTTTTGCGTGAACACCTTCCTTGCGTTAATGATATGCAAGGTAGGCGTTCCCGTCTTAAAAAATGACTCCGATGCTATTGCGTCGGATTTATACTCCCGGGCAAAAATGACGTCCGGGAGTGGGCGGGACTAAAAAACCCGCATTTGCGCCAGATTTTAGCGCCTGGGTCAGGGCAGGCGTTAAGGGACCTGTGGGCTCAGAATGAGCCCAGAGGTGCCCTCCCAAGCCCCCAGGGACACCCCCTGCCACCCTTGCCCACCCCAGGAGGACACCCAAGGATGGAGGGACCCACCCCAGGGAAGAAAAGGTAAGTTGTGGTAAGTATTTTTTTTTAAAAAAAATTTGTGGCATAGGGGGGCCTGATTTCTGCCCCCCTACATGCCACTATGCCCAATGACCATGCCCAGGGGACAGAACATGGGCAAGGGGGCATGACTCCTGTCTTTGCTAAGACAGGAGTCATGTTAATGGCGTCTGGTCGCCAAAAAAAATGGCGCTAATCGGGTTAAGACGATTTTTTTGCCTCAGCCTGACTTGCCCCATTTTTGGACACCCAAACGCCATTTTTCCCTACGCCGGCGCTGCCTGGTGTACGTGGTTTTTTTTCACGCACACCAGGCAGCGCCGGTCGGCTAACGCCATTCAATAAATACGGCGCCCGCATGGCGCTTCAGAATGGCGTTAGCCGGCGCTAATTTTTTGGGCGCAAAACTGCGTTAGTGCAGTTTTGCGTCAAAAAGTATAAATATGGCCCTATGTTTGTTATGGTTTTATCGTAAGAGGGACGGGCCATGGGCAAATACAGGGACGGAGGGGGAGTGCCCTCAGTGCACATGTATGTTTGGCCGGCAGGTTGGAGAGAGCAGGCAGAGGCTCCTACTCTGACTTGGAGTGCCCTGGCTCGGTGCTCCGTCCATTCCTAACACTGCTTTCATGCTGCAAGCATCATGAAAGCAGCGTTAGGATTGGCTGCAGGGCAGGCTGGGAGCCTGTGCCTGCAGTAAGGACAGCGGAGTGGTGTGGCGTGGAGGAAGGTGAGTTTAAAAAAAAATTATATATTTGTTTTTGTTGTCCCCCCGCAATGCGCCGTGACACCCTGCCTCTTTCCCCCCATGAGCCACGACTCCCTGTTGAGTTCAATTTTATGTAGTATCCTGTTGTTTAGGATGAGCAAAGGTTGAAGTTACCCTTTGCCTACATTTGTTATGCGTGAGTGAGGGTCGTCAGTTACCCATTTTGTATTAGTGACAGTGGGTTGGTTCTAATTTTCTGTAGTACCCTGTGGTGCAAGGATGGGGGAGGGTTTAAAGATACCCTTTGCATCCTGTTGTTATGCATTTGAAAGAGACCTTTTTATGAATAACTACCCCAGTACGCAAGATGCCCTGTGTTTTGGGGATGAGTATGGGGGTATAAGAGACCCTTTTCTATGATCACAAGATGCCCTGTGTTTTGGGAATGAATGAAGAGGTGAAAGAGATCCTTATCTACGGTTACAGGATGCCCTGTGTTTCTGTGATGAGTGTGGGGGTGAAAGAGACCCTTTACTATGGTCACAAGATGCCCTGAGTTTTGGGGATGAGTGTAGGTTGAAAGATATCTTTTATTTTGCCTACTGCAGTGAGGGTTGAAAGATAATCTTATTATGTGCAAGATGCTATTGGGTTGTAAGACCCTTTGCTCACTTCTTTGATAAGGGTTGAAACATACCCATTATGTATTTTTATTATTTTCTAAGGGGGGAAATATGTCACATATTGCTTGAAGTATAATGCATTCTCTCTCCCTAGTTTCCCAGATGCCTGCTGCTAAGGGAATGTGTGTGTGTGTGTGAGAGATATCACAAAATGTTTATGTATGCCTGGAGATATCAGTTGGAGAGAGTGGGCTGAACTGCAGGATGCTGCTTCTGGTGGGGCATTAATATGGCGTTGATATAGCACTGAAATGACAGGTGTAACCTGTAACAAAGACTTTATTCTTCAAATAAACTTCATCATAAAACCTATGTTACCTGCTTACAGGGGATCTATCTTAGATTGCAACAGTATGGCTTGTAGGTAGCAGTAGATTGCTGGATTAATGAGATTGGAAAGGGTTTGAGTAAGGTTGGTGAGTGGTTTCATAGTTTAGAAGGGGGTATTTTAAGGACAATACTAACACCTGTACTTATTGTGTTAATTTGCACAATTATCCTGTTTTGCTTGTTCAGATTTTCTAAATTGATATTTCTAAAATTTGGGTGCAAGGAACAAAATAGACTGTCTAAAAGGAAAAGGACTGCACTTGAATCGGAAGAGGCATGATATTGAGTATATATTCAGCTTAAAATGTTGGAAAATTTGAAGCAAAAGAAGCAAAACATTAAGCAGACTGGATTATAGTTGATTAAGGTTTTTTAGTGATTACAGAAGAATCAGAGGGGGGAATTTGTAGAGGCGTTTGCACATTAATATAATTATAGATTATTAATAATGTGCAGAATAGTAATCTACTTTTTAAATTATGTGTGTATACTTATATGTCGCTTTTGTCTTTAAAACTATTTTGATATGACATGTTAAAGTGCATTTTCTTGGCTTATGCTAACTAGGCCTCAGTTAGACCTTCACGCGATTTTGTTCAAAATGGGTATCTCACCCTGCTCATTCACTGTTTGTTTTTTCTGCTGCAAATATTCAAGCAAGTCATGGTTGTTTATTTCTGAGTGAAATAATTCTCAAAGAAGACTTTCTAGCATGGGCTCAGTAGTGTTACGGGCACAGTAACGTTACACTCTCAAGGTTTCATCCCCCTGTTTGTTGAATTTCATTCATTCACAATATTTCACTGTTGTTTTGTAAATAGTTTGCTCTGACATCTCCAGATGGCATTATCATAGAGTGGCTGAATCAATATTCATGTAATGGGACAGTGCATAGGTGGAAAAGTTGAATGATGCTCTAAAATTAAATGTTCAGATTTTTTTTTAACTGTATTTTTTTTATCACACCCTGATGAATCTGCATTTTTCTTTTCATTCTATGGAAAGATTTCCTATAAAAACACTCAAATTTGGGGGTGGGCGAGAGACCTTTCCTGTGATACTAGACATGCTGTCCACTTACTTACTGGTTTGCTGCACATTCGGCACTTAGCATTTCTCCCTGATTTTGCCATTTTTCTGTACTGATGGTCTGAATGCAATTTATATCCTATATCATCCAGCAGTTTCTGCATTACATATTCTTTAATGTAGGTTTTAATTTTTGTAGTAAATCATTAAAACATTTCTGATTCTGCCCTAGGAACCACTTCTTGAGTCTATCATTAACTAACTGACTGGCTTTTTTGATATTGTGGTTCACAAATTATCTTGGGACGCATTGCATCCTGAAATTGAGGTTTAACACAATCGCTGAACCACCCTCCAGTGGTTGTTTTATTGGGGTGTTTTTGTCATGTAGGACTTTAGGGGTACTCTGTACCCACATAACCCTGGGGTAGCACTCCAATGTTGCAAAATAACTGATTTGACTAAGTAACACTGATACCCTTTTTGAACTAGCAATACTGCTGCATTATACCCATACAGGTCACATATTCACCCTCACCCAAACTTCCCATTCATCCAGTCCTATGCGGCTGCCTTATGTTGTCAGTGTCAGGCGGAAAGTCTTCAATTCATGGTGCTTAATTTATGACCCTCATGTTTAATCTCTTATGCTGCAATAACTGGTTCCACCTTTCACCATCCATTATCCCATTAATGCAAGAGAATTAAAGTAAAATTTGGTGGCCTGGTGCTTCACTCATGAGCTAACATTAGAGGGGTCTCAGGTAGTGTCTGACTAACATCACTCTATACCCACCTCAATAGAAGGCTCTTCAGGAGCTGTCTGCAGCTCCTTCCAGTCTTCAGCTCAATCCCAATTCTTCCCAGAAACTCGAACACACAGCTTTCAGTGAGCACCAGCTTCAAACTTTTGTGATGACCTCACAGACACTCCGCAGCTCTGCCTGGCCTTTGAGTGTTCACGTGAGTGAAGGCACATGCACATCATTCACACAAAAGACTGGGACAAAATTCAAGCACTGTTTGTCTTCTTGTATCGTTTACTGTGTAACGACAGAAGTTCTTTCCACCTAGGTGTGCAATGCTGCTGTGAGTACTAGATATGTTGTGAAGGTGTTTTCTGTGAGCTCTACATTTGCTTGCAGCTTACAGCTGTCTGGACTAACCTGCCTAAACTATTTTATCACATTTTTATATTACAGCCTGTCGCAGTTCACTTTGCAGTAAAGAGCCAAACTAAAGAATGGTAAGTTTCATCTTGATTTCCTGCAGTTTAAGGTGTACACAGTACAATAGCTGGGAAATTTCAAAATATCCTATACTACTAAAAACACAAGATGGGCAATGTTTTTTTTATTCTATGACAAAAGAGTCATAATGTGTTCCTAAGCTCTGCTTCCCAGTCAAGATTCCCCCAATTTCCTTGAGAATATTCATGCTAACATTTTCCAAGATTTTTCTTAAACTGAAATTTACTAGTACTAAGTTTTTCCACATTTCTTTTTTTTTCTTTTTTACAAACTTCATGTACTTCGTGAAGTTTGCAAGGTTTTGAAACAAAATGTTCCTAGGTAGGCAGCAGCAAATATGGATAATTTAGCACACCTCTAATATTCACCATATATTTTAGTAAAAACAAAATAGTCAAAACTATGGTTGTATGTAACATACTGTAAGAAAACCTTGATCATTCTTCATTTCTCTGCCTAGCTGTCCGTCTTTCCTTGAGAGCTGGAAGGGGTTCTAACATATCACTTTATGGCTCACAGATTACAAAATCCTGCAAATGGTTTGCAGAGATTCGCAACAATGAAAGGGTAGAGAGGATTTAAAAGCCAGCAAGCAGAAGAGGGATATGGGGTTATGTAACGGAGGGAGATGGACCAGCTATTTGATAATGGACTGCTTGTTATTTTTTATATTTTTTTTATTTTTACTTTTGTAAGCGTGTTAGTCTTGGCATCCTTGGTGAGGTCTCCCCTAACTTTTTGTCTCTACTTCCCAGGTTGTTTCTGCGTGCTGGACTCTGTTTTTGCTGTTTTGTTTGCTCTAGACATTTTACCACTGCTGACCAGTGCTAAAGTGTGAATGTTCCCTGTATAAATTATATGTGTACATTGGCTTATCCATGATTGGTATATTTGATTTACTAGTGAGTCCCTAGTAAAGTGCACTAGAAATGCCCAGGGCCTGTAAATCAAATGCTACTAGTGGGCCTGTAGCACTAGTTTTGCCACCCACATTAGTAGCCCTGTAAACATGTTTCAGACCTGCCACTGTAGTGTCTGTGTGTGCAGTTTAAACTGCCAATTCGACTTGGCAAGTGTACCCACTTGCCAGGCCTAAACCTTCCCTTTTTAAACATGTAAGGCACCCCTAAGGTAGGCCCTGGGTAGCCCCATCGGCTGGGTGCAGTGTATGTTAAAGGTGGGACATATACTGATGTGTTTTACATGCCGTAACAGTGAAATACTGTCAAATATGGTTTTCACTGTTGCAAGGCCTATCTCTCTCTTAGGTTAACATGTGGACTGCCTTTAAATATCCTTTTAAAAATCCAATTTAAAAATACATCTTTTAGTGAAGTTGTTTTTTAGATTGTGTGTTTGAAAATGCTTTTAGAAAGCAGGCATTTTCTTGCTTAAACCATTCTGTGACTCTGCTTGTTTCTGGATTCCCTGTCCGGGTCAGTTTGACAGTAGGGCTGTTTGCACCTC
Organism: Pleurodeles waltl; assembly: GCF_031143425.1. Lineage (NCBI taxonomy): Eukaryota > Metazoa > Chordata > Amphibia > Caudata > Salamandridae > Pleurodeles > Pleurodeles waltl. The sequence goes on from NC_090443.1 coordinate 961,556,065, forward strand.
TCCTCTAGACAGTGACACAAAGGAAGCTGGGGTGTAGCCTGCATATCCTGATGGGCCATCTGGACTGAGGGGAGGGGAGGAGTGGTCACTTACACCTGAAAGGGCTGTGGCTGCCCTCACACAATGCAGTCTACAACCCCTTGGTGTGTGTCTGGGCCTGGCCTGGGAAAGGCAGGATCTTGAAAGCAATAGAGACTTCTCTTAGAAGTAGGCCTACTTCAAAGGCAGAATGGAGTATAAGAAGAGGACCCACAACCCCTGCAAAATCAGATTACTTCTGAAACCAAGAGGAACTGCTGCCCGGAGGAAGAGCTGGAGAAGCTGGAGGAGGAGCAATGCCCATTTGCCTGTGACTGTGCTTTGCTGGGTTGGCCTGCAGTAGCTGCTTCTAGCTGAGAGAGGAGAAAGACTGACTTTTGTGTGACTTCCCACTGGTGACGAATCTCCAAGGGTTTGAACTGAGCTTGCCTCCTGTTGTTAAAGTCTCAGGGACAACAAAGACTTCTCTCTGCCAGCACCTGGGTTTTCTGCTGAGTCCTGCCTGCCAAGTGGTATCCGATTGGGGTACCAACTTCATATCAACTTATATGACGTCTCTGTGGAGTGTGGGGTAACGTACAACTTCACCACTCCTTACCAACCCCAAAGCAATGGTCTGGTTGAGAGTTTCAACTGCACCCTGAAGGGCATGATTAGGGGCCTGTCAGAGCCCTTGAGGAGTAAGTGGGACGTCCTCTTGCCATGCCTTCTGTTCGCCTACAGAGAGGTGCCTCAAAAAAGGGCTTGGATTTAGTCTTTCTGGCTCTTTTATGGCCACCCTGTCAGGAGACCTTTGAGTCTAGTAAAGGAGGCTTTGGAGAAAGACCCCAGTAAACTCCCCCAGGATGTATTCAGTTACTGAAACTAGAAACTAGACTGCCCGCTTCTGGGGTCTCGCACAAGTGAACCTAGAAGCAAGCCAGGAAGACATGAAACGCAGGTATGACCAGAACGCCACTGTGGTCAAGTTTCAGCCTGGCCAGAAAGTGTGGGTGTTGGCGCCAGTGGAGCCTAGGGTGCTCCAGGGCAAGTGGACTGGGCCATTTGAGGTGGTGGAGCACAAGAATGAAGTCACCTACCTGGTGGACTTGCAGACTCTCAGGAACCCCTTGAGGGTCCTGCATGTGAACTGGCTCAAGCCACACTGAGCTGACTGAATTGTCCATGCTCCTAGCAAAGATGACAGGGCAAAGGAAGAGAGTGAGCCTCTTCCTGACCTTCTGTCTGCTGGAGAGAAGGATGGGTCTGTGGAAGGAGTGAACCTCTCCCCCTCCCTGACCCCAGAGCAGCAGAGGGACTACCAGGTATTGGGTCAGTTTGCCTCCCTGTTCACTTGATCCCAGGGTCACACACTTGTGTACACCCAATGTGGACACTGGGGACAGTTCCCCTGTTAAACATAAAGTTTACAGAGTGACTGACAAGGTTAGGGCCAACATTAAGGATGAAGTTTCTAAAATGTTAGTGTTGGGGTGATTGAGTTTTCTAGTAGCACTTGGGCCAGTCCTGTGGTCTTGGTCCCAAAAGCTGCTGCTCCTGGTACCACCCCAGAACTTCGTCCCTGTGTGGATTACTGGGGGACTCAATGCAGTCACCAAGACTGACGCGTACCCCATCTCCTAAGCTGATGAGCTCATCAACCAGTTTGGAGCTGCCAAACACCTAAGTACATTTGATCTGACCTCTGGGTATTGTCAGATTGCCCTAAATGAGGGGGCTAAGGAGAGGTCTGCATTCTCCACACCAGATGGGGACTACCAGTTTAGGGTGATGCCCTTTAGGATGAAGAATGCCCCTGTCACCTTTCAGAGGCTGGTCAACCAGGTGTTGGCTGGACTGGATGATCTCAGTGCTGCCTACCTGGATGACACTGTTGTATTCAGTTCCACATGGGAGGAACACTTGCAGCACCTCTGTAAAGTGTTGGAGGCCCTGCAGAAGGCAGGCCTCACTATTAATGCAAGCAAATGCCAAATAGGGCAGGGCGCTGTGGTGTACTTGGGACACTAGGTGGGGAGTGACCAGGTGGCACCCCTGCAGCCAAATATTGAAACCATTCTGGCTTGGGAGCCTCCCAAGACCCAGGGTAAGATGAGAGCCTGTTTAGGTCTCACTGGATACTATAGGAGTCTTGTCAAGGGGTATGGCATCATTGTTGCTTCCTTGACTGAGTTAACTTCCAAAAAGCAGCCCAGAAATGTGATCTGGACTGAGTCTTGCCAGACAGGTTTTGATGCCCTGAAGGCTGCCATTTGCACAGCACCTGTGCTGAAGACACCTGGCTACTCCAAGGAATTTGTTGTGCAAACAGACACCTGAGAGCATGGTATTTGAGCAGTACTCCAACTTAATGAGGAGGGCTAGATCAACCTGTAGCCTTCATTAGCAGGAGGTTACTTTCCAGGGAACATAGGTGGAGTGCAATTGAGTGTGAAGCTTTTGCTGTGGTCTGGGCACTGAAGCAGCTAAGACCCTACTTGTTTGGGACTCACTTCCGGGTTCAGACAGACCACAGGCTCCTCAGATGATTAATGTAGATGAGGAGAGAGAATCCCAAATTACTGAGGTGGTCCATCTCCCTACAGGGAATGGACTTTACGGTGGAACACTGCCCTGGCACCGACCACACCAATGCTGATGGTCTGTCCAGATTCTTCCGCCTTAGTAATAAGAACTCCCATGAGGCTGGGTAGTTGCTCCCCACTTTCAGCTGGGGGGACACATGTTAGACTAGGCATCCTTGGCGTGGTCTCTCCTAACTTTTTGCCTCTAGTTCCCAGGTTGTTTCTGTGTGCTGGACTTTGTTTTTGCTTTTTTGTTTGCTCTAGAGACTACCACTGTTGACCAGTGTTAAAGTGTGAATGTTCCCTGTATAAATTATATATGTACATTGACTTAACCATGATTGGTATATTTAATTTACTACTAACTCCATAGTAAAGTGCACTAGAAGTGCCCAGGTCCTGTAAATCAAATGCTACTAGTGGGCCTGCAGCCCTGTAACCATGTCTCAGACCTGCCACTGCAGTGTCTGCGTGTGCCGTTTAAACTGCCAGTTCGACTTGGCAAGTGCACCCACTTCCCAGGCCTAAACCTTCCCTTTTTATATATGTAAGGCACCCCTAGGGTAGGCCCTAAGTAGCCCCATGGGCAGGGAGCAGTGTATGTTAAAGGTGGGACATGTACTGATGTGTTTTACATCTCCTAACAGTGAAATACTGCCAAATTCGGTGTTCACAGTTGTAAGGCCTATCTCTCTCATAGGTTAGCATGGGGGCTGCCTATAAATATCCTTAAAGCGCAGATTCCCTTTGGGAGCAGATAGAAATTATGGAGTTTAGGGTCTCTGAACTCACAATTTTAAAATACATCTTTTAGTGAAGTTCGTTTGTAGATTGTGTGTTTGAAAATGACACTTTTACAAAATAGGCATTGTCTTGCTTAAACCACTCTGTGACTCTGCCTGTTTGTGGATTCCCTGTCTGGGTCAGTTTGACAGTTGGGCTGTTTTCATCTCTCCTCTAAACAGTGACACAAAGAGAGCTGGGGTGTAGCCTGCATATCCTGATGGGCCATCTGGGCTGAGGGGAGGGAAGGAGTGGTCACTTACACCTGAAACGGCTGTGCCTGCCCTCACACAATGCAGTCTACAACCCCCTGGTGTGTGTCTGGGGGCCTGGCCGGGGCAAGGCAGGATCTTGAAAACAACAGAGACTTCTCTTTGAAGTAAGCCTACTTCAAAGGCAGAAAGGGGTATAAGAAGAGGACCCAAAACCCCTGAAAATCAGATTACTTCTGGAACCAAGAGGAACCTCTGCGGGATAAGAGCTGGAGAAGCTGGAGGAGGAGTACTGCCCCTTTGCCTGTTACTGTGCTTTGCTGGGTTGGCCTGCAGTAGCTGCTTCTGCCTGAGAGAGGACAAAGACTGACTTTTGTGTGACTTCCCACTGGTGAAGAATCTCCAAGGGCTTGAACTGAGCTTGTCTCCTGTTGTTGAAGTCTCAGGGATAACAAAGACTTCTCTCTGCCAGCACCTGGGCTTTCTGCTAAGAGTCCTGCCTGCCAAGTGGTGCCCTAACCTGCCTCCGGGCCCTTGGAAGGTGCAGTTGGTGGAAAAGGACAGAAATCCACGCAAAGACCGTCATGCGAGAAAACTTTTGTCACACCACCCACCGCATGGCTGATAAACATACGCGCCGCCGGCCTTGCGGCTAAAATCGACACTCCACCTGCATTGTGGCTGGGAGATTGATGCAATGCAGCTGGAGAAACGATGTGTAACACCCACACTGGCTGCTGTTAATGACGCAGTGCGGTTTCTTGACACCGTGCAACTGGATTTCAACACAACATCGCTTGGTGCGGAAAATCAACACAAAGCCTGCCCGGACCAGATGCATGACACACCATGGATGCATGACTACAGTCCATCCGCCAACGGGGACGGCTGTACAGGGGTTGCAGTGCCGGTGCAGGTGGCGGTGCTGCCAGTGGTGGGGGGAGGCTCCAGCCCTCCCCCTGCAGCCTCGGACGGCTGCCCACTGGGGCTGCTGCTGCTGGTGGCAGTGCTGCTCGCGGCAGTGCTTGCGACGGTGCAGGTGGCTGTGCTGGCCCTGGTGCAGCTGGCGGTGGTGGCCACGGTGCAGCTGACGGTGCTGCCAGTCGAGGGGGGAGGCTCTAGACCTTCCCCTGCAGCCTCGGACGGCTGCCCACTGGGGCTGCTGCTGCTGGTGGCGGTGCTGCTTGCGGCGGTGCTTGCGACAGTGCAGGTGGCGGTGCTGGCCACGGTGCAGCTGGCGGTGGTGGCCGCGGTGCAGCTGGCGGTGGTGGCCGCGGTGCAGCTGGCGGTGCTGCCGGTGGAGGGGGGAGGCTCCAGCCCTTCCCCTGTAGCCTCGGACTGCTGCCCACTGGGGCTGCTGCTGCTGGTGGCGGTGCTGCTTGAGGCGGTGCTTGCGACGGTGCAGGTGGCGGTGGTGGCCGCTGTGCAGGTGGCGGTGCTCGCTGCAGTGCAGGTGGCGGTGCTGGCCACGGTGCAGGTGGTGGAGCAGGTAGCAGTACTGCCAGTGGAGGGGGGAGGCTCCAGCCCTTCCCCTGCAGCCTCGGACGGCTGAAGTGCCCTGGCTAGTGTTCTGTGCCCCTTTCTGCCCTTGGCAGATGGTGGTGCCTCCTTGCTTCTGCCAGCTGGAGTCTTTGCCTTGGCCTTGCTGGCTGGTTGTGCCTCCTTCTCCTTGCTGGATGCTCTCCAGTTTCTGCCCTTTCCTGGTGGTGGAACCTTCTTGTCCTTGACAGGTGTTGGTGGCACAATGGCTGGGCTGACGGGTTCCTCCTTAGAGCCTCTCAGAGCTCCAGAAACCACAGCGGACGTGGACTTGGTGGCTGAGGTGCTAGGCTGGGTTCTGGCCACCCTAGCCCGAGGTGAAGGACGTGGGGGGGAGGGGTAGGGAATAGGTCAATGGTGGCGAGGAAAAGCTTCTTAGGGACACTGGGGCGGGAAAAGGGTGAAGGTTTGGGAGTGGAGGAAGAGGGAGTGGTTGTAGGACGTGTCAGTCTGCTGTGTTTGGGTGCAGGTGGATGGCTGTTGGGTGGGTGTGTGTTTGTGTACTTTGGGAGGAGGGGTCACAGAGACAGTGTGAGAGGACACAGGGGACGTGTGTATGGATGTGGGGGTGGTGACTGCCAGTGAGGGACGTGTAGTGATAGGCGTGCGGGTGATGGAGGTAGAGGATGAGGATGTAGTGCATGCAGGTGTGAGTGGAGACGCTACTGGGAGGGAGGTGGACGAGGAGGAGGAGGGGGCACAGTGGAGGCAGTGGATGTTGGTGTGTCTTGAAGGGAATGGTGCTTGTGTGAGTGCCTGTGAGATGAAGTGTGGTGCTTGTGTTTTGCCTGAGCCACTTCTGTGTGTTGATTTGGGTAAATGCTGGTCTGAGGGTGTGTTTGGGATAGGTTGGGGTTGAGGGGATTGGGACTGGGTAGAGGAAGTTGGAGGGGGGAGGCTGGAGACAGGGACAATGGCTGCCATCAGTGCAGAGGCCAGAGCCTGAAATGCTCCCTGTTGGGCCGCCACGCCAGAGTGAATGCCCTCCAGGTATGAATTTGTTTGTTGCAAATGCCTCTCGACACCCTGGATGGCATTTAGAATGGTTGATTGCCCAACAATGAGGGATCTCAGGAGGGCAATAGCCTCCTCACTCAGGGCAGCAGGGCTGACTAGGGCAGGGCCTGAGGTGCCTGGGGCGAAGGAGATGCCCACCCTCCTGGGTGAGCCGGCACGGGAAACATGCTGAGGGGCTGCTGGGAGGGCGGTGCTCGTAGGGAGGTGGCGGCTCTACCTGTTGTTGGGGTGGGCACAGAGGTGTCCGCCACCACCAGGGAGCTTCCATCGGATGAGGAGTCGCTGTCTGTATTGTCCCCTCCTGTCTCCATTGTGGTGCTCCCCTCGCCTTCCGTCCCACTGGTGCCCTCACTGTCGGTGGATTCGGCCTCCAGGCCCATGTGGGATGCAGCTCCCTCCGTCGCGGGTGCCTCTGCTCCTCCGCCAGATGACGCTAATGCACACAAGGACAGGGTGACAAAACAAAATGGGGGGGAAGAGACAGAAGATACACTTGGTCAATGCCAGCAACATCACTACCATTGGCGTACACAACACACAGGGAGCTGCCCTATGCACTAGGCCATGCACTACCAGTTACACAGCTAGTTACCAGCCCATGGGGTACAATGCCTAACACCATGAGCTGCACACCTGAAACCCACAGGACCCTGCCCAGCAGTAGATGCCCACTAACACTATTGGGGTTGGAGCGCTTCAGAGCCTGCCCAACAAGGGACCTACCCTGCCAGTTCGCCTGGCCTAGGGGCATCCACAGCCCACATCCCCCGCCCAGGTAAAACCTTAATGCGCGCAAAGTCATGATTCTGAATCTGTACTCACCCCCTTGTGGCAGCTGTGATGCCTTCAAGGGCCCATCCAACTCCGGATAGGCCACTGCCAGGATGCGGAACATCAGGGGGGTCAGGGTACGACAGGCATCCCTTCCTCATTGGGAGGCAAGCCGGGCCTCCGCCGTCTTCCTTGCCCAGCGGCGCAGGTCCTCCCACCGTTTGCGGCAGTGGGTGCTCCGCCTTTCAAAGACCCCCAGGGTCTGCACCTCCTTGGCGATGGCACACCAATTACCCTTTTTCTGGTGGGCGCTGACCTGCAGGGAAATATGCATAGAAAAAAGGGATTAGTTATACCGTCCGGACTGTTATACTCAAGTCCCACAATATCCCTCCCACCCCCTACACGAGGCATACACACACAGCACTCCATACATTTATGGCCCATGCATCCTGCTCACAGTGTACTCACCTGTTTGTCTAGAGGACCACAGAGTAAAGTATACTGGGGTAGGACCCCATTCACCAGTCTCTCCAACTCCTCCGAAGTGAAGGCGAGGGTCCTTTCACCAGACACTTGATTCATTGTCGCTTCCAGACACAGGTCACAGCAGCACTTGCAGCATAGATCCTCTCCTGTTGAAGGTCAGGTAGCAAGTGATTGAACAGTTAGAAAATGGCGGTCACATCCGCGGTGGTGCGTACTGTCACCGCCGGCGTACATCGCCATTGGCTCTGGAACCCATAGGGCTCAATAATAACCAATGCGAAGTTGTGCAGCGGTCATTGACCGCCGACCGCAACGGTGCACAACGCCAGCGGAATTACCTAATTTCCACTTGTCTCTCCTCAGAGGTCAGGCAGTTGCCATTTCAGGGAGGCACAGGCCATGGCACCTAACTGCATCACAGCAGACATTGGCACATCAACTGATTTTCAAATTCACATACTGTTTCTGTAAAGGAAGAAATGCATTTTTATTGCAACATATGTGTGAATATGACCCTCTGCTCACCGTTTTCCACCCTAGAGTTCAAATGTTGAGGATGAATAGGAGATGGAGACATCCCCCTGTGTACAGACCCCATGTGGACCTGGTGACTATGGAGGACAGGCACATAATCCTTACCTACAGACTTGACCGGGCCACAATCAAAGAATTGTGTGCCAAATTGGAGCCAGGCCTGATTTCCGCTATCCGCCACCCCACAGGTATCCCCCTCTAGTGCAGGTCCTGTCAGTGCTCCTTTTCCTGGCAAGTGGTTCCCTCAAAACAACAGTGGCCATGGCATCAGGGATGTCTCAGCCAATGTTCTCCAATGTGTTGACCAGAGTGTTGTCTTCCCTGCTGAAACACATGCGTAGCTACATTGTATTCCCCCAGGTGGAGGATTTGGCCACAGTGAAAGCTGACTTTTATGCCCTGGGACATATCCCCAACATCATTGGTGCCATTGATGGCACCCATGTAGCATTTGTCCCACCCCCCCTCCGGAGAAATGAACAAGTGTTCAGGAATAGAAAAAGCTATCACTCTCTGAATGTGCAGATGGTGTGTTTGGTGGACCAGTACATCTCCCATGTGAATGCCAAGTATCCTGGCTCTGTGCATGACACCTTTATCTTGAGGAATAGCAGCATCCCATATGTGATGTCTCAACTCCAGAGGCACCGGGTGTGGCTAATAGGTGAGCCCAAGGTCCCCACCAGGTATATGTTGGTGTATGGGTATGGGGTTGTCCCTAAGGGTGAGTGTGTGGCTAACAGGTATCCCTCGATATTTGCAGGTGACTCTGGTTACCCCAACCTCTCATGGCTACTGACTCCAGTGAGGAATGCCAAGACAAGGGCAGAGGAACGTTACAATGAGGCACATGGGCGAACAAGGAGGATCATTGAAAGAACCTTTGGTCTCCTGAAGGCCAGGTTCAGGTGCCTCCAACTGACTGGTGGATCCCTGTACTACTCACCCAAGAAGGTGTGCCAGATCATCGTTGCATGTTGCACAACCTGGCCTTGAGACGCCAGGTGCCTTTTCTGCAGGACGATGAGCCTGGAGATGGTCTTGTGGCAGCAGTGGAGCCTGTGGACAGTGAGGAAGAGGAGGCAGAGGATGAAGATGTGGACAACAGAAGTTCTCTCAAACAGCAGTACTTCCAGTGACACACAGATAAGACAAAGTAACTTCACTTTCCATTGCAGTTTTGTGTTAGACATTGGACATGGCAGCCTGATTTCCCTATGTCTATAGCCACTTACTGTACCCTTTGGCATCTCTATTTTCAGATCTCTGTGCCCCACTCTGGCTCCTGGTGTGTTTACTGCTGCCCACTACAGGTCATACCAATGTATACATAACTGTACATATGAATTGCAATGTTTACAGATTGTTGAACTAATACGTATTTCAATCAATTGACAGACTCCAGACTTGTATTTGTTCCAAGGGTGTTTATTTAAGTGCTAAGAGGTTGAGGGGGATGTGCAATGGGCTGGGGTGATGGTGAAGGAATGTACAGTTAGAGTCCAATCTCTTTGTATCACAGGTGCATTGTCCAATGGGGCATAGGATGGGGAGCAATGGCAGTTCAAGGTGGACAGGGCAACAGAGTGGGACACAAGGGTGGCAATCAGGAGAGTCTTATTTCTTGGCGGGGGTCTTGGCAATGTTCTCTGGCTTCTGCCTGGATCGCAGGGACCGTTTGCGGGGTGGTTCTCCTTCTGCAGGGGGTGGGGTGCTGGTGGCCTGTTGTTCCAGTGGCAGGGCCTCCTGTCCACTAGCACCGGCGGAGGTGGAGGGCTGTTTTTCGGTGTGGATAGTGTCAGGGGCCCGTTGGTGTGCCACTGCCTCCCTCATGGTGTTGGCCATGTCAGCCAGCACCCCTGCAATGGTGACCAGGATGGTGTGGATGTGTTTGAGGTCCTCCCTGATCCCCAGGTACTGTCCCTCCTGCAGCTGCTGTCTCCTGCAACTTGGCCAGTATCTGGCCCAAGGTCTCCTGGGCATGGTGGTATGCTCCCAGGATCCCTGCAAGTGCCTCGTGGAGAGTGGGTTCCCTGGGCCTGTCCTCCCCCTGTCACACAGCAGTCCTCCCAGCTTCCCTGTTGTCCTGTGCCTCTGTCCCCTGAACCGTGTGCCCACTGCCACTGACCCCAGGTTCCTGATTGTCTTGGGTTTGTGGGGTTGCCTGGGGTCCCTGTAGTGGTGGACACACTGCTGATTGACGTGTCTTGGAGACAGAGGTATGGGCCCGCTGGGTGGGTGCTGTGCTGGTGTTTACTGAGGGGAGAGGGTCTGTGGTGGTATGGGACTGTGGCAGGGTAACCGACTGTCCAGAGGTCCCTGATGGGCCAGGTTGGTCATCGTGATCCAGTCTTGCAGAGCTGCTGTCATCACTGTGGGCCTCTTCTGTGGGGGGACTGGATATTGGTGGCACCTCCTCACCGGTGAGGTTGAGTGGGGATCCTGTGGGGATGTAAATGCAGTGTTATTGTATCTGCGTGTGCCATCTTGTGCATGGGTGTGTTTCCCTGTATGGTTGTGATTGCCCTGTCAGATTTGCCTTGTGTGCGTGGTGATTTTGTGAGCTAAGTGATTCTCTCTAATGGGCATGCTTTAGTGATGGGTGTCCATGCAGGTCTGTGATGGGGGTCCATGCATTGGTGTTGCATGCAGGGCTTGGTATTGGGATGGGTGGGTTGTGATGGTGGGGTATATGTGAGGTGGTGGAGTGATGGGGGTGAGGGTAGGGGTTTGTGATGGCATGCAGGTTGAGTGGGGGATATGGTAGTAAAGATTTGACTTACCAGAGTCCAGTCCTCCTGCTACTCCTGCGAGGCCCTCAGGATGCATGATCACCAAGACTTGCTCCTCCCATGTTGTTAGTTGTGCGGTAGGAGGTGGGGGTCCACTGCCAGTCCTCTGTACAGCTACCTGGTGTCTTGCAACCACGGAACGCACCTTCCCCCGTAGGTCGTTCCACCTCTTCCTGATGTCATCCCTTGTTCTGGGGTCCTGTCCCACGGCATTGACCCTGTCCACGACTCTCCACCATAGCTCCATCTTCCTTGCAATGGACGTCTGCTGCACCTGTGATCCAAATAGCTGTGGCTCTACCCGGATGATTTCCTTCACCATGACCCTTAGCTCCTCCTCTGAAAACCTTGGGTGTCTTTGGGGTGCCATGGATGTGTTGTGAGTGGTATGTGTGAGGATGTGTGAGGTGATGTGTTGTGGTGTGTGCTGTGAGGTGCGTGGATGGTGTATGGGTGATGGTGTTCTGTGGCTCAGAGTGAGTGGGTGCTCCTGGCATGTCTCTCTCTCTCTGTTAGCAATCTTTTTTTCATTGAAAGGGTTGTGGGTAATGTGGGTGGGTGTTTTATAGTGGTGTAGGTGTGGTGTGTGTATGTGTGTCAGGTGTGCATAGTTTGAATTGTCCAATGTGCTGTAGTTTTGTAACTGTGTGTGTATTTTGAGTGCGGCGGTGTTTACCACCAATGGTTTACTGTGGTTGAAAGACCACCGCGGTGATTCGTGGGTCCTGATGCTGTGGGCGTATTTCTGTTGGCGTAGCGGTGTGGGTTTTGGTACCGCCAGTTTATCACTGACCTTTGGGCTGGCGGAGTTGTGTGGGTGACTGTATAGTGGCGGATTTCTCTGTGTGGGTCATAATACCCGTAGCGGTATACCGCTGCGGTCACGATGTTGTAATGAGGGCCTTATTCTTTTTAAAATTCATATCTTGAATTGTGTATGTTGCATTTTTGTCATTTTGGTCTTGTTTGTTTAGATAAATATTACCTATTTTTCTAAACCTGTGTTGTCATTTTGTAGTGTTTTCACTGGGCTACTGTGTGGGTTCGTACAAATCCTTTACACATTGCTTCTGAAGGTAAGCCTGCCTGCTCGTGCCAAGCTACCAAGGGAGTTAGTGGGGGTTAACTGAGGGTGATTCTCCTTTACCTCGACTAGAGTGAGGATCCTTGCTTGACAGGGGTTTAACCTGACTGCCAACCAAAGACCCCATTTCTAAAAGAGTGCATCTACTTTCTGGTTCAGGAGGTGAATTCCTTCACGATATCTTGGGTGGAGGTTCAGTTTAACCAACTGAATCTCTGATTGGTGGTATAATTGTTTTATCCTTGATGAATTTTAGTAAGTGAGCTAAGGCCTTGCCAGCTTTATTTTTTAAAGGTTCACAACCTTATCACACATATGTTGTGCTGCCTCCTTTTGTTGCATTTAAGCATACAAGGAGGCGTCTAGGTATTAAACTACCAAATTAAAGTTTACCAACTTTTGAAAGAAAAACAAAATCAAATGCAGGTGAAAAGTCCTACAAAAGAAGGTTCAGAAGAGAAAAATACAGCAAAACCTGCATTTTGGGGGAAATGTCTATATATTTTTGGGGAAAATATTCAGCAAGTATTTTTTAAAGAAAAATTTGATTGCAGGTGAAGTTATACAAAACTGGGAACATTCACAGTTTTAGGAAATTTTCAACTGCGCACAAATTCACCAGCAGAATTTTAATTTCAGATGCACCACTACTAATGAGGATTACAGGCAGAAATGTAATTACCACTGTTATCACATATAGGGACTTCTCTAGAATACTGTGCACATTTTTGTAGGATAGCTCCCAGTAACAAGAAGGGTACTCCAAAGGCATTCCAAAAATAGGCAATAAAATGGTGGATGACTTGAGCCATAATTCTATGAGATACGCTTAAGAATTAAAGCACGTTCACACAAAACAATAAGTATTAGCAAGGCACAACTATGGCTTGCATTATCAATTGAAAACTAGCCCTATATGTTTTGCCAATGCTTCTTGTGTCCTTGATTTTACTCACACATTGTGGTGGTGGTTGCAATGGTGGTAGTGGCGGTAATGATTGAGATACTAAAGGCAATGCAGGTAGTGGTAATGTTGCTGCTCGAAATGGGTTTTATTGGTGATGATAATAGTGATGCTACTAGCTGTGGTAGTAATAGCGGTAGCAATGGTGGTGCTAACGATGGTAAGGATAATGGCGTTATTCGTAATGGTGGTAGTAAGGGCACTGGTAAGGGTGTTGCCAGTTGTGCTGCTAAAGATAATAGCTATAGAATTCTCATTTGACAAGATTAGTTGATTTTTGGGTGTACTTAACAGATGTAAAGTAGCCCCTCGTGCATTGAAATACAAAGGCCCATATTTATACTTTTTTTGCACCGCATTTCCGTCATTTTTTGGTGCAAAAGCGGTGCAAACTTGCAAAATACAATTCTATTTTGTAAGTATGCGCCATTTTTGTGTCAAAAAGTGGCGCAAATGCGTCTCTAAAAAAGTATAAATATGGGTCAAAGAATCTAAAGCAGGTGGACTCATACACCTAAGAGCAAATACCATGCGGTGAGAGGTGACTATGCCTGTGGAACAGAGTCAAAGCCTACTCGATGTGCAGTTTTAAAAACAGAAACTGATAACAAAAGGTCAGACAGTTACCTAAAGCAGTCGGTGCCAGAACTAAAAAGGTATTAGGAAATTTGACAGAGACATTTACATTTAGAAAGGGAGTAAAGCGAGTGGAAGAGGCAGATCTAGACTTTGCACAATACGGCGCAGGGTGATGCAGGCCCATCAGAACTGTTGTGTGCCTGTGTCACAAACATTATGTTGGGTCCCTCTCTTGTTTACTGGTAGCATGAGCTCCTTAATCAAAATAAAAAATACAAGAACATGCTTAAAACCAGCTTTGGCAAAGCCAGTATGTCTCAACTATGCAAGAGATATTTGCTTTGCCAGTATTTTTTAGCCATGCTAAACACCAGCGTGGCTGCTGTTCAGCATGGCAAAAATTTAGTGGCGTTAAAAAGGGTGCTGTTGAGTGTCGTAGAATGGAATGGCAAAGAATGGAGTAGATTGTCATAGAATGAAGTGGCATAGAGTGTTGTGTATTGGAGTGGCACAGACTGGAGTCGCATAGCACGTGATACAGTGGAGTGGAGCAGAGTAGAGTGTACTAATGAAGAGTAGATTGGCGTAGAGTGTTGCACAGTAAAGTAGCGTACAGTGCAGCAGTATTGAATTCAGCGGTGTAAAATGCATAATCGTGGAATGCAGTGGTGTAGATTGGAGTGTTGCACTGTAGGGTGCAGAGTGCAGTGGTGTAGAATAGAGTTGCAGAGAGTGCAGTGGCAGAGAGTGATGCAGAGTAGAGTGGTGTACAGGGTTGCAGAGTAGAGCTGTGTCATAGAGTGCTGTGGTATAGAGTGCAGAGGTGAAGAGTGGACTCCTGCAGAGTGCAGCAACGTAGAGTGGAGTGCTGCAGAGGCCAGTGGCACAGAGTTGAGTCATGCAGAGTAGAGTGACATAGAGTGAAGTGGTATAGAGTGCAATGGCATAGAATGCAGAATGGCAGAGTAGAGTGGCACAGAGTTCAGTGGAGAGGGGTGTCGTAGTGTGCAGTGGTGTAGAATAGCATAGAATGTATTGGTGTATATTGCAGTGACGTAGAGCGCAGCAGAGTGGTGTAGAGTACAGAGGCGTAGAATGCAGTGGCATAGAGCAGTACAGAGTAAAGTGCAGAGTGTTGCATAATATAGAGGTGCAGCAGCATAGAATTTAGCAGCATGTAATGCAGCATCATAGAATGCAGTAGCATGGATTAGAGTGGTGTATAGTAGAGTGCAGTGGCGCAGACTGGAGTGGTGCAGAGTAGAGTGACAGAGGTCAGTGGCATAGAATACAGTGGCAAAGAGTGCAGTGGTGCTGAGCAGAGTAGAGTGGTGGAGACTACAGTGGTACAGAGTAGAGTGGCACAGAGTGCAATGCCACAGAATGGTGCAAAGTAGCATAGAGTGCAGCAGTGTACAGTGGTGCACAGGGCTTCAGAGTAAAGTGGCATAGAGTGGAGTGGTGCCGAGTGGAGTGCTGCAGAGCGCAGTGGCATAGGATGCATTAGTGCAGAGTGAAGTAGAATTCAGTGGTGGAGAGTGCAATGTGGCAGCGTAGAGTGTGGCAGAGTGCAATGGTGTAGAGTGGCACTGACTGCAGTGGTGCAGAGTGCAGTGGCATAGAGTGCAGTGGTGGAGAGTAGAGTGGCATACAGTGGAGTGGCACAGAGTGGAGTGGCGAGAGTGGAGTAGACT
Organism: Pleurodeles waltl; assembly: GCF_031143425.1. Lineage (NCBI taxonomy): Eukaryota > Metazoa > Chordata > Amphibia > Caudata > Salamandridae > Pleurodeles > Pleurodeles waltl. The sequence goes on from NC_090443.1 coordinate 961,571,126, forward strand.
AGCACAGAGTGAAGTGGTTTGGAGTAGATTGTTTTAGATTAGAGTAAAGTGGCGTAGAGTGAAGTGGTGCGGGTTGAAGTGCAGCGGCATAGAGTGGTGTAGAGTAATGGTATAAAGTGGTGTAGAGTGGTGTGGCATAGACAGCAGTGGTGCAGAGTAGATTAGAATGTCATACAGTGGATTGGAATAGAGTACAGGGGCAAAGAGTTGAGTGGTACAGAACAGAGTGCATTGGCACAGAGTGCAGTGCTGCAGAGTGGCATAGAGCAAAGTGGTACAGAGTGGAGTTGTGCAGAGTAGAGTGGAGTGGCTTAGACTGTAGTGGTGTAGAGTGCAATGGCAAAGAGTGCAGTGGTGTAGAGTACAGTGGCATAGAGTGGAGTGGTGCAGAGTAGAGTAGAAGGTCATAGAGTGCAGTGCTGTAGAGTGGAGTGATGCAAAGTCGAGTAGAGTGCAGTGGCATGGTGCAATAATGGAGTGGTGCCGAGTGCAGTGGTGTGGAGAGGAGTATGCATGGTGTGGTACACACTGCCATTACAGACAACACATTTTAAATTCAAATGACCATTACGTTTGCACAGACATGCAGTTTAACTAATAAAACCATATGGCGCAAAAACGATAAATTGTGAAAATGGCATCACCTAGTGCATTGATTTGTTTTGACTATATTAAATTATTTGTTTTTAACACACTTCAGAATTAACAAAAATGTGCTTTATTTGTGCTGTGCTAACCCTGATATATCCTGAAACACTTGTGCAGTTCATTTAAATGTTTTGTGTGCTAGAAAAAACCCTTTCCTCTACCCTCATTATCCAGCAAGATTGTCACATAAATCCTTTCACTCGGAAGTCATAGAAAGAAAAGTAAACTCCAAGCTCCCTCGGAAGACAGAAACTGACATTTGACCTTTGTATTTGATTGTGCAGAAAATGTCACAAGAGAAGACCAAGATTTACAGGTCTGTTTACAGAGAGGATCACTGGTAGAGGAATACAAGGAGAGGTAGTGTGAAAAGTCTTTGCTCCTTGGGAGGGATAAACTGAACCTGCACAGCCTAAAATAATAAAGCAAGCAAATAGAAAGCCAGAAAATGGGAGTTACAAATCATAAAGCCATTCGTATTTGCATTCCCTGGAAAGCTTTCAGCATGTCCCCAAGATGTCTTTAGCAAACCAGACAGCTGCGTTCTCTGGTAGGCTTCAACCTAGAAATGCCCTTCAAAGCCTCTCCAATATATGGCACCACCTAGTGGTACCACTCATTACATGCCTTGCCGTAAGAGTCAAAATAATTGCACTTTTGTGTTGTTTTTAACGGTTTGTAATCAATTATGCATAATTAAAAAGGGAGTGGATATTCCTTTTTCATCTTTTTTTGAACCACCTCTGACAACAGACTCCAACCCAGGCTGGTATTTCTGACCCGCCACCGCCATTCCACTTGCACGTGACATTGCTTGCGCACAATGCGGAATTCACATCTTGCCACAGGTTTCTGCTGATTACTGGGAGGAGACGTAATTAATAATTAATAGTGAAAATACAAATATTATGAGCGTGAGCCCCAAGTATTGACTAGAACGTTGTTATTGGTGAAGTATTTTTAGCTGTGGTCCCTAGATTTGATATAATGGGTGTCAGGTGGAACCTCAAGTGAACAGGAGAAAATCATTACCTAACTGCGAGCCAATAGAACTATTATTGATTTGTCTATTTAAAAAAAAATACCTTAGCTCCATCAGACATCATTCAGGCAGTCATTAGTGTGAGTCCCATCTTGCTCTGTGTTTGTCCTACTGGCACTGTGATACGGGGATATGCGTTTCCTGCATTCATAACTGGATGTGAGATGGTTTCACACTTAATTTTATTTCCCTCACTTTAGTTCTAAGTTGACGATAGCACACTCTCAAGAAAGATGGCGCACAGTCAGATGAAGAGGCACACTGTGGTACTCCCAAACCCTAGGAGGTGCAGTGCAAACAGAACCCTTTGAATAATCATAGGCCATGATGAAGGCATCAGACAAGCATCTTGCAATGTCCATGGACCACGATGCCACTGTCTAGAGAGACAACGCTACCCAGTGACAGATGCATCACCCTTGGGCTTTCAAAGCCCATGTGACAGGCATCATCTGAACACCTTGTGTCTATGGCATTCGGTGGCACCCATGTCTACAGTGCAGTGTACAGATAGACCATGTGTGCGGCAGCACCCAGATGCCCATCGGTGCCCGTGACCAGCGCAGTGTGCACCACCCCTGGGTCTAACCCACATGGGAGACAGTACCCAAGACAGTCGGACAGCACATTAGTCAACCTGATGTGCCCAAAGCGACAGGGAAGAGACTGACATCAAAAAGGGCACTGAGTCACCCATACAGTGACCACGACAGCCTGCAGCGGTGCCAACAGGGAAATGAGAAAGAACAGAGGGTTTTGCGTCGAAGAAAAGAAAGAGCCGACAGTGGCAGGTGTCCGGCTGGCACATCAGCGTCTCCTGCTATTTATGTCTCCTTTGAGTTTTCCTGCTGGACCCGCTCGGCCTGTTCCTAACCAGGACATTTCATAATTCTTTGTGCTGATGGGTAAGAATGCAGGCGCGCGGCCTGCGGGCAGTGTGGCATGCGGAGGCATGGCAAGGAGCTCACTCACAGGCTATGTTTAGGCGTGGGCGAGGCAGCTTATCCCGATCATGACCCAAATTCCACCTATTGTCGTCCTGCTCTACTCCAAGTCCTGGAGACTGAAGCGAGTCCATACTTTTTTTAAAAACGTGTATTCCCTATTTTTATAAAAAAGGTCAAGAAAAACAGCAAAAGGTACTACGGTTTGGAATCTAGCTTTCTAACCTAGGTTTCCGTAAAGCTGAAAAATGCTCCCTTGTGAGGGAAAGAGCCACTGGAAACCTCTCCAGCAGCCATCCCCACTCTGATCTAAGTTGCGAGTCTATCTGGGGTGCTTGCTTGCAGGCGCATAAAAAGGGGTCAGGGGTGTCTTCTTCCTCGTTCCCATATACAATGCAGGCCCCCCGAGTGCTGCCCGCCAGGGATCTTCGGCCCTATATAAATGTCCTTGTGCTCTCCATGGAGGCAATGGCCACTTCAAGACGCCTGAATGCCTCCCACCCAAGGTTAATGCATCTCCCACAGATGCTGTGAACATGGCTGAGCACATAGAAGTGCCACCGAAGGACATGAGCACTAGGTGTTTGGATAATGTTGCGCGAGGGCTTTCACCATAAGGACGCAGAAATGATGCATCTAGCACTAGGAGTGAGCAGGATAGAGTGAGGAGAAGTGCCCATCCCAATTGTCCTTCACACTATGTGGTGATTGACATCTTCATCTACCCATGGGGTACAGAACTGTTAACTTAGGCAGCCTTGCCATGATATAGCCATGGTCGGTGAAGTCTAATCAGACAGTCCTTCAGCCAATCAGAAACCTGCTACTGGGCAACACCTAGGCCTTTTCTGTCGGAGCTAATCACAGGAGCTGTGAAGGGCCACTTGGTACATCACCTCTGAGGTGCTACAGTGGACTTCCCCTTGAATCCTGTTTTCATAAGATGATGCTTCCTTTCCCGCAATTGGTTGACCTGCCTGAAGTTGTTGATATCTGTGGTGTAGGCAGGCAGGATATCTTGCAGAAGTATTGAGAGTTTTGTGACTCACAACCAGACAAGCATCCTGGTTAGAATGGTCTTGACAGGAAGGAGGTGTGCCCAGTGCCACTTGACTTGCAGGTGGCAAGGGATCCAGTGAAACTCAATACCCATGCTGCATAGCAACCTACTGTTTTGGGCCTATGTATTTATTGGAGGACTGTGAATCTGCAATACCCGAAGGCATCTTATGCACCTCGTCCATGTTTCACAAAGCTAGATATTCTTTTTCTCTCTTTCTCGATCTCCACTCGCCCCATTACAAGCAGCTCAAAGGGATTACAAGTATCCTAAAGTTGTATTCCATAGGGGTACTACTTTGTGCTATTCTTTGCACCCCTTGTTTCCCGACCTGGAAGTAGTGTGTGTGTAAATGACACACATGGTGACGTCAGTCCTGTAAAACTGTGCGCGGAAGTGAAGCGACTGAGTCTCTGCCCGTTCTCTTAATCCACAACAAAGGAGCTACAAGCTGCCGTCCCAGACCCTGAAGAGCTGCCCATGCCCACCTACAGCACTCCTCTACAACTGTGTGTTGGATACACAGTATGTCATAATGTTGCATAACACACATGTGTTGTGTGAGGGTGGGCTTATGCTCCCGTCTGACTTGGTACAAGATGTTTACAGGCCAAGGAAGAGGGAAACTTCCCCTGTTCCTTACCAGTAATCTCATTACCTTTAGCCCATCTTGTCCTCGTCACAGTCATTACAAAATGAGTTGGTGTTGCCTTATGACAGGAACATAGCAGGAGGATTCTTGAAGGCTAGCCACAGCCACCCAATCTAGATACCATAAAGGTGGGCGGCACTCCTGGCTTCTCCTGTACATATCCAAGCCCTTGTCAAAGGACTGAAAGAAGGGTGGGTGGGATGTAATGACTGTGACAAGGAAGATTACTGGTAAGTAACCAGGGCATTAACCCCAAGTCTTTCGTCCAGTCATTACATAATGAGGTATAGTAAAGCTGAAGTCCTTTGACCAACTATCAACAAATGATACTAAGACTATCTTAAATATGCAACACCCTAAACTTTATAGGCATGTCAACAGACCAAACAAAAGTGCACAATTGACCAAATCATAATGCAAAGTTAAAAACACCAGTTCTTAAATTCAACAGTGAATCTGAGATAGCATTCAGTCAATAATGGTTAACAAAATATGTTCTAAAGACCAAGTAGCGGCCCTACAAATGTCCTAGATTGATACTGGGTGAAATTCTACCCAAACAGTTGCCATCCCGTTTGTGGCTCTCCCTTAAATCAGACAGCCCCAGGACTGTCTTGCAAGGCCAGCAAGATAGTAGATTTAAGCCACCTGCTGAGGGTCGCAGAAGTCACCTTCTTGCCCCTTCAGAATGCCCAAAAGTCACAAACAAGTAATTGGTTTTCCTGCATTTATGAGATCAGTGCTCATAAATCAAAAGAGCTCTTTTAAGATCAAATGTGTTCAACAATAGTTGTTCTGTATTAAAGAGAGAAGAATAGAAGGAAGGAATAACTCATTCTCGAGAGCTATGAAATTTAGAACTTACCTTGGTAACAAATGTAGGTTCAGGTTTTAGAATGGCCCTCATCTATAAATCTAATATTAGGAGATCGACATGCAACAGCCCTCAATCCACCAATCCTATGAGTGAGTTGATAGCCACCAGGAAAAGAACCTTGAAAGATATATATTTCAAATCTATTCTCTCTAAAGGCTGTAAGGTCTTTAGAACTGAAGAAAGGCCCCAATCTGACAAGACAGGATTTTGGACCAGTTTTACCACTGAAAAAGCTCTTAGAGAGTCTAGAAATGTAAGAATTCACTAAAGAAGAGGGTTCAGGAAACTTTCAGAAAGCCTTTATAGCAGACCATTGAGACTTCTGAGAGGAAAGACAGGTTAAAGTTAAACTCATCTAAAAGAAAGTGCATACAGCAGAAAACTCACAAACAGGAACTGACAGATTATGAGAAGAAGACCAAGTGTTGGAAGATTTCTAGTGCTTTGAACATGGCTTCAATTTGGAAGGTCTTCTGGACTTCACAATCACCTCCACCAAGGAAGATGATAGACTCTTTGGTAGGAAATTGGACTACTCAACTTCAAAACTTACAACAGGGTGTAACAGAGGGCCCCTAGCCCCTTCAATGTGGGGGGGCCCAATTCTTATTCATACTGGAGGGGGGCCCCTCAGCCCCTACTGATGTGAGTGTGGGGGGCCTCTTCAGCCTATCTTGCAGGGGGTGCTCTCATGTTCTGTTACACCACTTATTGAGTAAGTTGGAGTTGGAAGGACAGAGCAGGAGATCTGAGAGGAGAAGGAGACTTCGGAAGTAGCCAAGGTAGTAGCAGTGCCAGAGATTTCAGAAGGGGGAATCATGATCTCTGTGGCCAATATGGAACTGCAAAACTCAAGTCTCCTTTCTCCTTCTAAACTTATAAAGAACCCTCTGTATCAATGGAAAGAGTGGGATAGCATGCAGAAGACTTCTCAGACACTTCAACACCAGTGTATCCACTGCAGGTGATCGAAGCTGCACGCGGCAAAGTTGGGAAAGGGTGCTCTGGGTGATTGAAGCAGCGAGCGGCAAAGTTTGGCAGAGCCACTCGCGGTGATTGAAGTAGCGAGAGACAGAGGTTCAGCAGGTCCGCTCCAGGTGATCAAATTTGCAAGAGGCAGAGTTTGGCAAAGCCACTCACAGTGATTGAAGTATTGAGTAGTGAAGGAAAGGAAAAGCTGCTCGAAGTCACTCTGAGTTTGGTGAACGAGTTTTGGGTTACTAGGCAGAGATCAGCAGGCAGCAAGGCGGCACAGCAAAGTAGGGCAGCAGTTCCTAGGAGCAGTCAATCCTGGCAGAGTGTCAATCCTGGCACACATCAATCTTTACTCCAGCAGCATTCCTTTGAATCTAGAAGTGCACTGATTGGAGTGGGTCATAGACCCATTATTTAATCTAGAAAGTGCCTTTGATGTGGGGGATGACTGCAAAGAGTTCTTGTGAAGTGCACAGCTCCCCATTTCAGGTCAGCCTCAGCTCCAGATGATCAGTGGGAGCTAATTAGCCCCTTTGTGCAAACTCAAGTCACTGCCCTTTGAGGTGTGACCCCTTCCCAACCTCCTCTACAAGAAAACCCATCTGTATGCAGACACAGTTGAGAATCATGTGTTTTGGGTGTCGAGAGGGAATGCTCAAGTGGGGCTGTCACCCAGACCAGGATAGACGTTTATTGGAAATAGGCTGTAGGCACACAGAACAGTGACTGCAGAGAAATGCAAAATTTCTAAGTGTCATTTCTAAAATAGTAATAATAAATCCAACTTTACCAGTAAAGAGGACTTATTACTACAATTCCAATGGTACTAAACATGATGCAGCTACTCCTCTCAGGTCTGGAATTACAACTTAAAGGTATTATAAGGAATTTCCAAGGCTGACCTATAAGAAGGGCAGGACTCACAGTAATGAAAAACGAATTTAGGAGTTTTTCATTACTAGGACATGAAAAACTTAAAAGTACATGTCCTGTCTTTTGCCTACATAGCACCCTGCCCTATAGACTGCCTTGGGCCAACCTCAGAAGTGACATATATACGTGAAAGGGAGTTCTGGGCTTGACAAGAGGTTTTAAATGCCAAGTTAGGGTTGACAGTGAGACTTCACCCACATGCTCTGCAGTGGCAAGCCTGAGACATATTTACAGATCTACTGAAGTAGGTGGCCTAATCAGTGCTGCAAGCCCACGAGTAGCACTTAATTTACAAGCCCTGGGTTTATGGTACACCACATTACAACAGACGTAAAGGAAAATTAAATATGCCAATTGTGGTTACATAAGTGTTACCATGTTTAAGGAGAGAAGCGCATGCTCTTTAGCACTGTTCAGTAGCAGTAAAGGGCTCAGAGTCCTAAAGCCAACAAAACGATGGTCAGAGAAATAGGAGAAAGGCAAAAAAGTATTGGGATAACCCTGCAGAAAGGGCCATTTCCAACAGTTCTTCTCTGCCCAAGTGCCTAATTGGCCTGATATTGTACTGAGACTCCTGGAACAAGTGCTCCCCTGAAGATTTATGTAAGAAACCACAACTGTGTTGTCTATCTTGAGTAACACTTTATTCTGGAGCAGTCGGTGTTGAAACTACTTCGATGCTCGGAAGATTGCTATATACTCTCTCCAATTCGATCAGCTGCGACTCTCCAGGAATGATCAATTGAACTGACAGGTCCTGTCCAGCAATGTTGCTCCCCAAACCAGACCACTGGTGCCCATAGCAAGAAACCTGAAGTTTCTAGATTACTCTTTATTCCATTGGAAAGATTTTACATTGGACATGAATTAGACTCTCTTCACCACACGTGCGAGTAGGACAATGATGCCTTTGTATGTACAGGACTGCAGTGATGTCTCATTGCCTTTAAAAACCCAGGAGGGGGCAGTATGGGTCTTTTGCAGGAAGAAGAAGCGCCATAACTATCTAACCCGAATGCTACTCTCATGTTGAAGGCTGATAACATCAAGCCCCAGCAAGAGAGGCAAATGAACCCCGAGTGAAGTCTAAGCCCAGCAGTGACCACCCATGTCTTTGCCCCAGTTGCAGGAAACAAACCTAGAAGCAGCCAGGAGTACCAGTCCCTTTTCTAGCTCCAAAGTTGGGTGGGTTGGGCTAGAAAGGATCCTCCACCTGACTAGGAGGCGGATGAGGGATATATGGGTAATGCAGGGATAACCAACATTCAAAACTAGCCACCTCTATGGCTTGCAGGTGGGGTGGGTGGGGCTAGCCTTCAAGGACCCTCCTGCTTTGCTGATGTTATGAGGAGACATCACCTGACTAGGAGGGGCATATGGGTAATGCAAAGATAAGCAATATTCTGATCTGATGCATCATAATTGGTTTTCAGGGAGAGGTTGGACTTACTTTTTCCACCTGCAGTTCCACGTTTCTAGCAGTCTTGCCATTTCCCACTAGAATGCTTGTCCGTCTAAAGAGGGCACGAACAATGAAGAAGCTTATGCATGCTGAATTGTCCATTAAAAAACTAAGAAGTTCAATGCACACAGAAAGTGAACTTTGTAGTTTAGAATACAAGTAGGGAAAGGTGGAGTAAAGTGGTACAAGAATGATGGTCATAGGTTCACAACAGCAATGTGAAGACAACGACATTAAGCTTATTCATGAAAATGTGCATTTGGGATTTTGTGGTGCAATTTCATGCCCCTAGCTAACAACAGCACTGTAGATAGCGTTGGCCATGGTTGGGCTCAAGTAGCTTATGTGCAGCGTCTGCCTGTTTGTAGTTTTGTTTATTGATGTACCGGTTTTATACTGTGCTTCATCACGTAAGGCATTATAGTGCTTTGTAGAGGACCAGAAGAATACATAATGCCTAAACACTAATGCAGTGGGTAACAAACAGATTTGTATTGGGGAATTGTCACGTTAAGCTAGTTGAGGTTACAGTCGATCAGGTGGATGCACCAGAGATAAGTTTTCAGTCGTTTCCTGAACATCAGGACTGTGGCTGTAATTCAGAACTGAACTGGGAAGGAGTTCCAGGCAACAGAGAACATTTGGTGTCACGCATTAGAGGTTTGGTGTTTAGGTTTTTCGAGCTGCAGTCTGTTATGCTGTGTAGTGTGAGTCATAGTTGAGGCTGGACTACAATTTTTGGGGCATGATCACACTGGATTGTAAATTGTTGATGTTCTCATGTTATGCTACAAAGGAGCGGACAAAAATAGATGTCCTGCTCACCCCGCGCATATACATCTAGTAGTCAAGAAGCGTTCGCTAAAGCACTTACTGCTAATTTTGATACCTGTTTTGTATTTCTACAGAGATGCATTGTTAGTGTTTAATAAACGGGGCAGGTTGTTCCCTGTGTCCAGGAACGCAAGCTGCACTGATGATACCGATACACCAGAAATACATCAGACAGTGTGGGTTCCCTTCCCAGAGAGGAAGTGGGGTAACAACTTCTGCCAGACTGGTTGCTTCAAACAGGATTAGACTAATTTGCAGATAATTTGCATTACAAATTATGGAATCTGTCTGGAGAGTATCGTCCTAGCAGTGGAGCATCAGCTCAACCATTTCCATCACATTTTTGCACAAATAATTTGTATGGAATTGGCCAACAATGGGTGAGCCCTATTGCCCTCATCTCCAATCTATTCCCTTTTGCATTGATTTAACTCTGGTGGTGATCCTGACACATTGCCAAGATCAGGAAAACTACAGGGTAGAATACACATTGTAGCCATCTCTGATTAGTGGATTTGATTGCCGTTGCAATTGATCTGGTTGGCGGCATCCGCGAAACACAACAGTAAACTGTATCCATCTTCCATTTACTACATCAATTATCCTAACAAATTTTATATATCTATTTGTTAGCAGTTCTATACAAAAAGAACAAGTCCAAAAAACCCTCAGAGTCCTCTAAGTAGCTCAAGTAATAAGTGACACAATCATTTGATACAGAGAAATCCTTATAAGTAATGCCCAATCCAAAGTCCCAACACATACCATGAATCAGTACAGGCGATAAAACATCAAAAATTATTAACACAAGTCCCGAAATTAAGAAAAAACACATGAGTTGTTCAATCAGAAAACTTGGGCTCCAAAAGTCAGCCACAGTTTGTAACATTGAGTGATGGTGGGACAGTAAACATTTTCAACTATTTTTTAATGACATTTCATTGTTGTTTTTTTAAACAACACAAACCAATGCACAGCAGGAACAATTAGTTGCAACCATTGCCCAACCTTCATTTATACAGCATTTAACTGGTCATTATTCAACGATCTAGGATCTAAACCCTGGTGGTAATCCTACCAATGTCTCTCAGTTTATCATATTTCTGAGGGCATCCCCTTTATTTATAAACAAATTCTTCTGCCCTTACAGAGAAGTCCATTCCCTGTGTCCACTTTCTCACAGAAGGTGCCCCGGATGAACACAAATGATGGGCAATGTCTCTTTTTGCAACCAACTGGCCACCAACTGTCTTGTGCTTCGCTGTCACCTCCTACCACCCATTCCTCTGTCTAGCCCAGATGTGCAATTTTGGAGTTAGGTGTAAAAAGTCTACACACAATTGTAATCACTTTGTATCACAAATCCAGATCCAATTCCTTTATATAACCAGGCACTCCCAGATTGTGTAAAATAAGGTGTTCCTCTCCTCCTCATGCTGCAAATGCAGGGGGCTCATCCCACCCATCAATCTGCTGAGGCCGTTTGGACTGTAATAAATTTGGTACAAGTAATTAAGTTGGATAAATCCCATCCCAATGGATACTGCAAAAACCGTGGTGCTCTCTGCCCAGTCCTCGTCCCCTGTGGGACCATCAACTGGTTCCCATTTGTTGTGTGGTTCCCAACCTGTGGTCCGGGGACCCCTGGGGATCTCCAAAGCCTCCTCAGGGGGGCCGAGACTGCTTAGGAAATTAAATATTATTAACAGATTAGGTCCCCATCTTTCAGTAATGGCTCAGTGGGGGGTCCCGGGTTCCAGTTATGATAAAGTGGGGGTCCACAGAAGTCAAAAGGTTGAGAACCACTGTGTTAGAGAGTCTGGGGTATTGATTATCAACATCCTACATATTGCAGCAATACCCTTCTTTCACAGAAATGACATGGATACTTTACCTTCCAATGGGCTAAACTTGGTGAAGTCTGTTAATTAGGCTCTGTGGGCTCCTAATGCATATCTTAACTGCAAATAATACAAAAATATAATAAATGCATATCATATTCCTCCCTTAACTAAGTGAACGATTTTATGCAAAGACCCTCCCAAAAGTCACCAATTTTTGCTAAGCCTGTAAGGTCTCAGGAGAAGAATCCCTTTGGGACCGCTCTTTGTCTAAGCCATGTTCCGTTCCACAGAGGGATTTCCGCTTTCAGTACACCTTCCCATTTGATTCATCCATTTGCCTGGGTTCAACATGACCGGTGAGAGATCTGTGCAGCTGCCTGTGGCGTAAAGCATGTTGAGTACTCTGTATTCCTCAATACATTCCAACTCAGTGCAAAAACGCTGGTGTCATTTCTATCCTCAAAGAGGTAGTCTTTGATAGGCACCATCTGACGAGCTCAATGATACAATTTAACACCTGTCAGTGCCTTCCTAAGTATAAAACACACATTTCCTAAACACAATCTGGGGTTGTTCACCATCCCAGATGAAGTTTGCAATAGCCGATTGTAGTGACTGAAAGGAGGTCCACTAAGTGGCATAGGAAAAGTTTTGAAGAACATGTCATATACAGGTCAGAAATACCATCTCGAAGAGGGTGCCCCTGCCAGCAACGGCCAGGGGACGAGGGCAACATGTCATCATAACCCACCTAACTTAGTTAAACAGGGGTTCTAAGTTCAGGTCCCAAGTTGAAAAAAATATATTTCTTAATGGTCGGTAGCGTAGGAATGGATTAGCCTAAAGGCTGGTGGAATGAGTTCCAGACTTTGAGTGAACTTCAGGAGAAAGACTCCTCCAGTTTTTCTTTCTCCTTGAAGGCTGGAATTTCCCTATGTGACGTCAGAACTCCAAAGATGGCATTTGCTGTCTTAAAAGGCGAGTTTATGGACAAGATAGCTTGGTGACGCCACATGGTGAAACTCCTGTGTAATCTAGACAAGTTTGAGTAAATGTCATGCTTCAATAGAGATGTGTTCGAGGAAGATCGAATAAGCGTGATGTGAGGTACAGGCCGGGATGACTCATTCAGACACATTTTAGCAAGGAATAACAGATCAAGGTTGTTTTCAGATCTGAGATGTCCAAACTTTTGCAGTCGATATGCAGTTATGCAAAAGGCATTTTTATGGAGCATTTTCAAGGCCGTTTCAGTTGGATTGTGCAATCTCCATCTCTAATGGGTTCTCAAGATGAGCACCTTTGATGTGGCCACGTGGAGACATTATTGCCTTCTCAATAATTTAAAAAAGAAACCGTCTTTTGGGGGTAATACTGGGGTCTCACAGTCATAATATTAGCATTTCCACTTTTATACTAATCAGTGCATGCTGCCCAGTAATAGATAGAGGCTAGTGGCAAAAGATGCAGCCCGCGTCCTGCACAAGAGAATGCCACAGCATCATCTGAATATGGAAGTCGCTTTGCTGGCAGACAGGAACATCAGTGTTTGTTTGAGCCAAGTGTGCAGATAGAGAGTTCAGAGTAAGAAAAAGAATTGCTCCAGATTTAACACAGTCAAACGGAACTCAATAGCAGCATGCTCCTTGGAGGGTCTCATAAGGTCCCCCATCTTGTATGTTGAAACAATTTGCCAACAAATTTGTTCTAAGTAAATCCCTTCAGCTGATCCAAGAACTTACTGCCCTTCCCAAACCAACAATTCATTTATGTTTTTTAAATTATATATACTTCATTACAAACAGTTGAGCAAAAAAAGTCAATTTATTATGACTCCCAGGTGCAAGGGGATGCTAAGATTGCTTGTTCTATTAGCCATGATTGCAGTCACTTCAAAGTAATTATACTAAGGCCCTCATTATGACATTGTTGGTAAATTCCACTTAAAGCCATGCCAACTGCCGCCAACATACCGCCGCCGCGGATATCCGCTAACCATATTATGACACACACATACCAATCCGTCACTATACATCCACACACACAAGTCCGCCAGCCCAAAGGTCAGTTATAAACTGGCGGCATCAAAACTCACCCCGTTACGCCAACAGAACTACGCCCACAACATTATGACGCACGAATCACCATGGTGGACATTCAATGGTGGTAAACCATTGTTGGTACATACCACCGCGCTCAAAATACACACCCACTAACAAAACAACATCACATTGGACAATTTAAACTACACACACCTGACACCTATACACACACCACACCCACACCACTATAAAACACCCACCCACATCACCCACAACCCTTTACGAATACAAACCATTGGCACAAGACAGACACCACGACCACAGACAAGACCAGAGCCACACATCACCTACACCTATACACCACCCACGCACCCCACATCACACACCCCAACACATCACCCTACACACCCTCAGCCACACCACACCCCTTGCACCACAACAACACCCCAGGTTCTCAGAGGAGTAGCTAAGGGTCATGGTGGAGGAAATCATCCGGGTAGAACCACAGGTATTTGGATCACAGGTGCAGCAGATATCCATTGCTAAGAAGATCGAGCTATGGCGGAGAATCGTGGACAGGGTCAACGCCGTGGGACAGCACCCCAGAACAAGGGATGACATCAGGAAGAGGTGGAACGACCTACGGGGGAAGGTGCATTCCATAGCAGCAAGACACCAACTTGCTGTACAGAGGACTGGCGGTGGACTCCCACCTCCTCCCCCACAACTAACAACATGGGAGGAGCAAGTCTTGGCAATCATGCATCCTGCGGGCCTGGCAGGAGTAGCAGGAGGACTGGACTCTGGTAAGTTAATTCTCTATTACATTCACCCCCCTACCTGCCTGGCAACACATACCCCCACCCTCACTCCCATCACTCCACCACCTCCCACACATCCTACCATCACAACCCACTCATCCCAATGCCAAGCCCTGCATGCTCTACCGATGCATGGACACCACTAATGGGCCTGCATAGACACCTATCACCACAGCATTCACACTAGAGAGAATCACCTAGCTCACCAAATAAAAACTCACACAAGGCAAAGCTGCCAGGGCAATAACAACCATCAAGGACAACACACCCATGCACCATATGTCACACACAGAAACAATTACACTGCATTTACATCCCCACAAGTAACCCTGCCAATGTCACTGGCAAAGAGGTGCCAGCAACATCCAGTCTCCCCACCAGAAGAGGCCCACAGTGATGACAGCAGCTTTGCTTGCCTGGATCTGGATGACCAACCTGGCCAATCATGGACCTCCGGACAGTCGGTTACCCAGCCAAAGTCTCACACCACCACAGAGCCTTCCCCTCAGGAAACACCACCACAGCACCCAACCCAGCGGGCCCATACCTCTGTCCCCAGGACACGTCAATCAGCAGTGTGTCCACCACTACAGGGACCCCAAGCCACCCCACAAACACAGGACAATCAGGGACCTGGGGTCAGTGGCAGTGGGCACACGGTTCAGGGGACAGAGGCACAGAACAACAAGGAAGCTGGGAGGACTGCTGTGCGACAGGGCAAGGACAGGCCCAGGGAACCGACCCTCCAGGCGGCGCTCTCTGTGATCCTGGGAGCATACCAACATTCCCTGGATATGCTGGGCCAGATCATGGACAAGATGCGGGAGAACATGCGGCTGCAGGAGGGACAGTACCTGGGAATCAGGGAGGACTTGAAGGCCATTAACACCACCCTGGTCTCCATTGCAGGGGTGCTGGCAGACATGACCAACAGTACGAGGGAGGCAGTGGCACACCAGCGGGCCCCTGACACTAGCCAGACTACTGAACAGCCCTCCACCTCCGCTGCCACTAGTGGACAGGAGGCCCCGCCACACGACCAACAGGTCACCAGCACCCCTCCCCCTGCAGAAGGAGAACCACCCCGCAAACGTTCCCTGTGATCCAGGCAGAAGTCAGAGACTACTGTCAAGACCCCCAGCAGGAAATAAGACTCTCCTGATTGTCACCCTTGTGTCTCACTCTGTCAACCTGTCCACCCTGAACTGCCATTGCTCCCCTCCCTACGTCCCCTTGGACACTGCACCTGTGATACAAATAGACTGGACTCTAACCTGGACTTTCCTCCATCATCACCCCAGCCCATTGCACTACCCACTCTTCTTCAGAGCACTGCAATAAACACACTTTGATAAAATACAAGTATGTGTATGTCAAATGTTTTCAAAATGTATGCGTTTAACTTGGCTCAAACATTGCAATTCAACTGCACAGTAATGTTTACATAGGAAAGGCCTGTAGTTGTCTGCACTGAACACACCAGGAGCAATAGTGGGGCACCAACATCTGCAAAAAGAGATGCCAAAGGGTACAGTGAGTGGGCATAGAAGTAGGAATTCACAGTCTGCCAGTGACAATGTCACACATCAAACTGTCAATTATAAATGAAATAACACTGTCTTACCTGTGTCTCATTGTAAGTATTGACGAATAATTGCACTTCTGTTGTACTCATCCTCTGCCTCCTCATCTTCACTGTCCAGAGGGTCTACTGCTGCCACACGGCTATCTCCAACCTCCTCCTCCTGCAGAAAAGGCACATGGCGTCGCAAGGTTGTGCAACATACAGCATGCCACGATGATCTGGCAGACCTTCTTGCGTGAGTAGCACAGGGATCCACCTGTTAGATGGAGGCACCAAAACCTGGCCTTCAGGAGACTGAAGGTCCTTTCTATAATCCTTCTTGTTTGCCCATGTGCCTCATTGTAACGTTCCTCTGCCCTTGTCCTTGCATTCCTCACAGGGTTCAGTAGCCATGAGAGGTTGGGGTAACCAGAGTCACCTACAAATATCGAGGGACAACTGTTAGCCACACACTCACCCTTAGGACCCACAACATACCCATACACCAACATCCACTGGGTGGGAACCAGGGCTCACCTATTAGCCACACCCTGTGCCTCTGGAGTTGGCCCATCACATTTGGGATGCTGCTATTCCTCAGGATAAAGGCAACATGCACAGACCCAGGATACTTGGCACAGACGTGGGAGATGTACTGGTCCGCCAGGCACAGCATCTGGATATTCATGGAGTGAAAACTCTTTCGATTTCTGAACACCTGTTCATTTTGCTAGGGCTTGGGGTGGGGGCAAATGAGATATGTGTTCCATCTATTGCCCAAATGATATTGGGGATATGTCCCATTGCATAGAAGTCAACTTTCACTGTGGCCAAATCCTCCACATGGGGGAAAACGATGTAGCTGCACATGTGTTTAATCAGGGCAGACAACACTCTGGTCAGCACTATTGGGAACATTGGCTGTGACATTCCTGCTGCCAAGCCCACTGTCACTTGGAAAGAACCAGTTGCCAGGAAATGGAGCACTGATAGGACTTGCACAAGAGGGGGGATCCCGGTGGGGCGATGGATAGCAGATATTAGGTCAGGCTCCATTTGGGCACACAGCTGTGATTGTGGCCCTGTCAAGTCTAAAGGCGAGGAGAATGTGCCTGTCCTCCATTGTTGCCAAGTCCACCAGGGGTCTGTACACGGGGGGATGTTTCCATCTCCTATTCATCCGCAGTGGTTGCAATCTATGAGGCAAAAGACTGAGCAGCTGGTCATTATCTGTACATTATAACCACTACATTTCAATGCATGTTGTGACTGTAACATTATTTTGGTGGGATATGTCCAAAATGTAAATTTGTGTACTGTGACACAGTTAGGATCCATGGCCTGCAACCCCCCCCCCCTGGAATGGTGTCCGCCTGTCATGTATGGAGGGACAGGTGGAAATGAGGTATTTCTGCTGATGTTGTGCGCTGTTGCGGGAGGCGGTAGAGAACCGCCGTGCAACTCCTCATTGGTTATCATTGAGCCATATGGGGTACAGTGGCCAATGGTGATGTACGCCGGTGGTGACGGTACGCACTGCATCAGACGTGACCGCTATTTTCTATCTGTTCACTCACTTACTACCTGACCTTCAGCAGGAGAGGACCTACACTGCATGTGCTGCTGTGACCTGTGTCTGGAACCGACCATGGCTCGTGTTACTGGGGAAAGGGCCCCTGCCTTCACCTCGGCAGAGTTGGAGCGACTGGTGGATGGGGTCCTACCCCAGTACTGACTGCTGTATGGGCCTCCAGACCAACAGGTGAGTACACCGTGAGTACGATGCATGGGGCGTGAATGCATGGAGTGCATGGAGTGTGAATCCCTCATGTAGGGGGGGTTGGTGGATGGGCCCTAAGCAGCATGCAGCGTGTATGCTGGGCCATGTTTGTGCTAATGGGGATGGAAAGGGGCATGGTGGGCCATAACTGTAACAGGCAGGACGGTCGGACTAATACGTTTCCCCGTGTCTATTTCCCTGCAGGTCAGTGCCCATCAAAAGAAGGGTATATGGCGTGCCATCGCCAAGGACGTGTGGACCCTGGGGGTTTACGGCAGGCAGAGAACCCACTGTCGGAAACGGTGGAAGGACCTGAGATGCTGGGCACGGAAGACGGCGGAGGCCCAGCTGGGGATGGCCTCCCAACGAGGAAGGGGTGCCCGTCCAACCCTGACCCCTCTGATGGCCTGCATACTGGCGGTGGCCTATCCTGAGCTAGATGGGCGCTTGGGGGCATCACAGCAGCGACAAGGGGGTGAGCACAGTGCTCTACATTACAACTTACTCCTGGTGGGGTGGTATCCGGGTGGAGGGTGTGGGCCCTGTGGGTGCCCCTAGGACAGGCCTGGCATTGCAGAGTAGGTCCCATGTTGTGCAGAGTTCTGATGCGAAAGTCTTCCAACCAAACTAGTAGGCATGCACTACTGGGCAGGGGTCTGTGGGTCTCAGGTACGCTGCAATTTGCATTAGGTGTTAATACCTTTAGCCATCTTGGAATCTTATTCAGCAGTACTGGGTCCTGGGATCACCAGATTGTAAATACTTGACTTAAGATGAGTCAAATTTTGTGAAGGAGTCTTTAGATTTGCACATAAAGTAGGTACGTGTTCAGTCAGGGAAATGGTGGAACATATGCAGGGCGAGAGGGTTGGCCACTGTTACCTTTGGCGGGGCTTGTGGGGTTAGGCTCTGTGCAATCCTCTACAGATAGAGGATAATTCTTTCCGTGGGTGGCTATTGGGCAAACTGTCCTCTAGTCCCTCATTTATGGAACATAAGAAAGTCAGGATGGATTTTGTGGAAGATAAACTAGCAATGAAACTCCTACTACTACGATAGTCTATTTAGTCAAAAATGGAAACAGGTTTTACCAAATCCATTTTTTTAGATTGCTTAGCATTGGATCATGTTTATAGAATCCCCTGGCTTGCTTATATTGATGAATCACTCACATGCATTTTTTATGTATCTGTTAAGGGCGATCTCTAAAAATGTTTCACCTTGGAGAAGAGTGTCATTAAGACATCATTTTTAGACACCGGCAGGAGCATAGGCTCTGCGAGGAAGTGAGGAAGCACATGGTAGCCTCTTACGTGACATATGGTTCTTATGAGGGTTGTCAACCTTACTTCAGCTGGGTGACCAATCTTCAGAATTGTTATGTCTTAACTGGCCTACGTACGGATGTGTACTGTACACCACTTAGTTGCCTTCCCTGAAAAGAAGCAGCACTTTGTCTTACTTTGTGGTTTACATGAGGATCTGAGAAGGGAAGTTTCATTGCAGAAAACATTAGGAGCTGTAAGGCAGCTATTAGCTATATTTTTGCACCTGAAAATCGATTGGTCTGTTTTAGCATCGCACATTAAACCTGGGGAGCGATAGAAGTGAGGAAATGTTTACTACCAGCATAAATATGGATTTGGGGATTTGGGAATAGTTTTTATTCTTTTAGGTTATTTCTTTATTGTACTGTACTTATTGATGATGTGTTTTACGTACTTTTATGGCCACTCTAGTTTGCCGAATAAAGAATTGAACTGAACTGATCTTGTTGTGTAAGAGAAGGACATTTTATTGAGTTTATGCATCCTTGGAACAATGAGATACAAGCTTAAAAACTGGTTATGCCGTTCATTTTTACCACTAAGAGTCTGCATGATTTATTTTAGCTATAATTCTTTATAGGCACCCTTAATCATGAAATACTGTTGATTTAATAATCAGCACTGCTCAAGAGAAATTTTACGGTTCCTGGAATTCTATTTGTCCTTTTAGGCAATTCCTGGAAAAATCATGCATAACTATCAGTGTGCCCCTTGAGGCAAGGCTGGCCTTAGTTCTGGTGGCACCCTGTGCAACAAATATCTGTTGGCACCCCCGCCTCCAACCACCTCCAAAATGGATTCCCTTATTACCACCCTTTAACAGTGCCCCTCAAGTATCCATAACCCCTGCCTCTCAGATGCACTTAATTAGTTTTGTAGCGCCACTCATTCCTGTGTAGGGTATCAGAGCACTTTATATCGCACACACATTACACAGAGACAATCAATCATAAGTGTGTAAATCGGAGTAAAAGAAATGTTACACAAAACAGAAGACTACAAGATGTAGGAGTCATATGTTATCCATACTGGTAGGGTTAGTCCGTATAGTTTGACTGCCTGGTAACACAAATTGATTTATACCCAATTGAACATTTTTTGCAACATTAGGATAACGAAAGGGTGGGGGAAAATACTAACACTCTAATCTATAGCTTGAGGAATGCACACAGTTTTTTGATGTCAGTTAATAGTTTACTGTTCTATGTTAGGATTTTGACCTATAAACTGTAAGTTAACAAAAGGACCTCTCTGACAAAAGCAGTAACCCACTGACCTATTTGTATTGCATGTCCTTTGTGATCTGCATGGAACATGTTCTTTGCAGGAGGCATATAAACCCTCAGCGCTATCTTAAAATGTCCACTAGAGAAAACTGTGAAATCTCTCCAGGCAGAACATTAATCACCAGAGTTATCTTGACATTTTTATTGCTGCCTGAAAATTGCTGCAGGCAAGGAACGCAGGTGAGCTCTACAAATTGCAGCTAACATAGGAACCAACATCACAGCCATGGACGATGAGAAAGGCTCACATATTTTCACATCAGATGATGACACTCTCAGCCCAAAGACTCTCAAAGAGACTTGCAGACTCCCCCCACTGGTAACACCACAGACGGTGGACAATCTCATCTGAACAATGAGTCCCCTGACTGCCTATGAATGACTGCTCCACATAATTGGTTTGTATTGATCAATGTGTCAACACAGTGCACACTATCACTGCCGCAGAGACCATCAACACCCGATCTTCCCGTTTGAGTGCCTTGTACTGCCCACTCTGTCCAGTCCCAATTCTCAGTCCCTGCATCCTCCCCATACGCAATCCCAATGTTCGGCTCTTGCTGCATGACTCACCCCTAGTTCTTTAAGGGCACTACGGCCACTCAACCATACCCAGACACCCACCCAGACACGCCACCACATTATACTAAAGCTTACTGCCCATGCCTCGCTTGGGTGTACTACCAGTTGTGGTAGGCCCTCAGTATTGGAATTTTAATTTCCCTAGGTTGACTTTCCCATACATGCACCACGTATAAGGGCAGCCCTTATGTGGGTTATATGGCACGGACCGGGTGACATGATAGGGTGACATTACTCCTGGGTGGCCTATCCCAAATGCACTGCTCGATTCACTCCCATATCTCAATGGTCCCCTTGACTGATATTTGTGTCCTCACCTTGAATGTCCACGGAATGCACACTGCTAGAAAGCACTATGCAGTGCATTTATATAACCACCACCAACAGGCGCAGATCCTCTTTTTACAGGAAACTCACATCACAACAAGAGAGCTAGACGGCTTTTGCAAGCTTTGGAGGGGCCTTATTTGTACCATCACCTACTCTGCATATGTACAAGGCACCATGGTATGGGTTTACCCCGGAGTCCCATTTCAGGATACAAATTCAGACGTACATTAAGAGGGTCGCTATGTACTCCTTGAGGCCTGCCTTGATGGTGACCATTACTTGTTGGGAGGATCTATGCTCCCAAGACAGAGCAGGGAACCTTTTGGCATGTCCTCCCCACCACACTTGCCCATGGAACCACACTCCCATGGGAGGTAGGCGGTGATTACATCTGGGTGCTCAAAGTCACATTGGATAGATCTCACTCCCTGTTACCACACTCCCCACTACACATGCAGGCGGATCGATTCTGGAACTTGGTACATCACTGGTTACTCATGGACACACTGGGGACCTCAAAACCCAGAGTGCTGGCTTTACTCCTTTCACTCCAGTCCATACCCCACAACTTACACATGCATCTTGACCACTTCCTTTGCTCCACCCCTCTGGTGTCCCTTATCCAGCACTCAGTTTACCTGGGAGACGTCTCTGACCATGATGCGCACATTGGAACCTCAGGTGGGCACCCCATACTCTCCGGCTCCTATGTAGAAGCTTCCGTCAGACTGCCTGGAAGACCCGGCATTCCAGGACAAGTAGGGAGACCACATCAGTTTCAGAGACCCACAACACATCCTCCACCAGGACACTGGAGTAGGACTCCTTTAAGGTGGTGACAAAACAAGAAAAACCTATTTCCAAAATATAGTGCGAGTCCGCAGGACCAAGCAGATGGACAAAGTGGCCACAGAGAAGAACCTAGCTAAACTGGGTAAAGCAGCGGATAGCAACCCCACGCTCACCCCACAACTTGTGGAAACTAAAACTTCCTGCACAGCCCTTCTAGAACAGCTGCAATGCTATAATTGTATGGCCCACACAGCCATAGCCCATAAGAAAGGTAACAAATCTGCCATGACTCCTGGCCTGGCTGGCCACATAGAAGTCCTTGGCCTGCCTCTTTACTGAAGTGGTCACCCTCAAAGGGTCACCATCCGTACACAGAATACCAAATTAACATGCCTTCTATGAATACTACTCCTCCATCTACCAGGCACCACCAGATGCGTAGGAGGTCACTTCGATGCATTCCTGTCAGACATTACTCTACCATGCACCTTGACTTAAGCAAGACTCTCCTTAGATACTGCAACAACGTCAACTGATGTGGCTCAGGTAATCCATAACCTTGCCTGGAACAAAACACAATTGAATGGTCTACCCCTCGAATATTACAACACCTTCTCATCAATTTTGGCAACCCATCTTGCAGAAATGTATAAGGCTGCATTAAGCACCAGTGAGCTCCCACGCTCACTCCAGGTGTCCCTCTTGATCTTCCTCCCTAAACTGGGTAGAGACCCCGCACAACTGACATCTTCTAGGCCCATAGCCATTCTCTGGGCAGACTATAAAATCATGGACATGATTCTCACGGATAGATTCACCCAAATCCTTCCGAAACCTGTACACACGGACCAAAACAGTTTTGTTCCTGGCCGTAGCACCTCCCAGAACATCCATCATCTCTTTCATATACAAGACCAAGTGAGAGGATGGTTCCCATGAGTGACCTGCCTCATTCTAGATCTGGAGAAGGCGCTCAACACTCTAACGTGGCATTACCTTTTGAGAGTAATCACCCATATGTCAGGCCCAGGCTTCTAGCCTTCACCTGATTACTGTACTTCAAACCAACCTCCCATATCCTTCCAGGTCTGCCCCGTTCCCAGTCGGCTGCGGTACAACACAGGGATATCCACTTTCCCCACTGCTATTCACGCTTGCAATGGAACCCCTTGCCATATGATTATGCAGTCAGGGCTGCGCTGTGTCCTTATATGCAGACAACCTGTTTTTACATCTGCAAGATGCAACAACCAACCTTACACCACTCAGGGATACCCTACCTGATTACGCCTCCGCTGCTGGGCTTTGTGTCAACTGGGTAAAATCAGCCATCTACCCGCTCTGTCCCGACCAACAGCCAGGAGAAGAACATCTAGGCGAGAACTTCCCTAGCTGGCACACTCTAGGGACCCATAACCTAGAGGTCTATCTATATGATACTCCCCTAGGCCAATATGAAGAGAGCCTCATAAGGCTTTAGCGGGAATCAGAGCCCAAGTACACTTTTGGCAGTCCTTTCTCCTTGCCCCGATAGGCAAAATTGCCTTGGCAAAGACGGTTATTTTACCCCGCTGTCTGTACTATTTTGTGACTCTCCCAGTTGTTCCATCACATTCTTTCTTCAAGGAACTAGATACTTTCCTATTCATGCTCATATGGGGCACCAAGCGCCACGAGTTGTACTTGCAAAACTGCAGCTACCAGTGGAGCCCTCTTCTTTGAGGCAAGCTTTTAGCAGCACAGCTGCAATGGTAATCCCGCTGGGCGCTACCTAGGCAAGGCTTTTACCAAGCAAGGGCCCAAGTTGATGTCCACTATCTGGGGCTGCCTCCTTTCGAAAGCTCTGCCCTCTTCCCCCTCCACCATGCAAGTGGTGGTGGCTTGGACATGCATGACCTGGATACATCACCCCTCCTGTGGAGCCCCACTGTACACCCCAACATTACCCATGGTTGGTTTCCCCATACCCCAGATTTGTATACTGCCTGCAGCTTGAGGGTCTAGACAGATCACTCGGTGCTTACACTAGGTGATCTCTGTTCCGAAGCTCACCTCCTCTCCTTTGACCAACTGTCAGAGGAGAATGGCCCCCCACAGGGGCAGTTCCTCTTACACAGACAGCTCAGTCACACGTCACAACCTTTGGGACATCTGAGAGGGGGAACCCACCATGCATCCGCTTCTACAGAACAACCTTGCCATGTGCGACGCGGACACCCTGTCGCCTGGCTCTATAAAACCATCCGCGACCTGGTGATCACCCGTTTCGTTGCACTGTGCCAAAAATGGTAAGATGACTTTGGAAGGGTGCTGCATTACAGAGAATGGGATCGGAAATGGAAATTCCTAGATTGGTTTCCTGCAATTCTCGTTTTAAAAATATACAATTTTTTATATTCCGTAAGGCAGATTATTTAACTCAGGCTCATCTAAACCGATACTTCTCTGAGGCACAGATCCAATAGCCACGCTGCCGAGCCCCTGGCACGGATCTCAGGCACATGTTGTGGTCCTGCCCTTCCCTACAGAGTTATTGGCAATCGGTACATACCACCCGACGCGACAGCTACCAGATATTTACACCTGCGAAGCATTCTCCCTAGGCATATTTAAGCATAAGAAACAGCAAAATAGTATTACCTGCTTCGCAGCCCTAGCACTCCTCCTTACCAAGCGCATACTGCCGCTCCACTGGCGCTCCACTACAGCCACCCCAGTGGCCGCATGGCATGGAGCAGTACGCAAATGGGACGTAGCAGAAGACGATGCCCTCCGATATGAGTAGGTACACTGATTGCAGAAACAAACTATCTCCCCCCCAATTGGGCACCCTACTCGCGCAATTCCTGCAGGAGGTGGGAAGTGAAGAACTTCCCACTGATCACATCAAGCGCTCCCCAAATATGCCACAACCTCTATTCCATTTGAGGGTTCCTACACCAGCATTCACCCACAATCTTCCCTCACCTGCGGGCAACGCAGCCCCAAATGCCTGTTCGCCCACCCCAGCCACTATGCCTGCCTTTCCCTTCACACTCACCGTCTGCCCACCCCTCGATCGAGTTTCTGTGTTTGTCCCAAGTTACACAACTGTGACAGCTGTTTCTGCTCAATGTACAACAAGGACACAACAAACCTCTGCACCTTTACATGCCCTACACTGATGTTGTTTGGTAAACACTCAGGCACTGCCAGATTGTCTTTCATGTCCGGCATTTTTATCAGTCACTAAAAGCTGTCACATGCCAATTTTGTTTATATTGTGAAAAAAATATAATTGTTCAAAAAATATCATGAGGCTGACCTGCAAACTGATTTCTTTTCCACAAATCAACAATTTATGCTTTTTAAATGCTACAACCTTCATTACAAACAGTTGGAAAAAATGTCCAATTATTGAGACTCCCAGGGGGAAAGGTACACTGGAATTGATTCTATAAGGCATGCTTGTAGTGACTTCAAAGTTATTATTCTAAATAATTTCATTGTGGAACCAATTAACAATACTGACCCTTTATGTTGATAGCTATTATAAGTCACCCTTTTATATATAGATCAGAATTCTAATTGCTTCTTTCCAATAGACTGAAATATCCTCAGTTGTGAAAGTAGCCGTGAAGGTAAGCAGTGGGAAATGAGGTGCAGGAGTAATGGGGTTTGTTAGCCTTCTATGCAGCTAATGGCTCAATTACCTCTTAGAGGGGGAAGGATTCAACTCCATTCTAACATGATCTTGCTGTATAAGAGGAGTGAATCCCTTGATCCCTGGATGGAACAATTGTGTAATTTTTTACTATCAATAGTCTGCATGATTTATTTGGGCTATCATTTCTGTATGTGCCTTAATTTGTAAATGCCACTAGTTTAATAATCAGCATTGCCCGTGAGAAATTTTACGATTCGTGGAATTCTAGTTTTCTTTTAAGCAATTCCCGGAAAATCATGTACAACTGTTATGTAGGATTGTATGACCATTTAATGCTGGGCGATTTAAAAGAATTTGAGATATTAAAGCCAAACCCACATATACATTAAAAATATGGTCATAATTAACTGTTCACAACACAAAAAAAATCCTGGTGGGAGAGTGAGGATTCTATAAACAGGAACAATTCTGTGCTCAAAATCAGTGAAAATCTCCTCTGTATTCTAAAATATATCCCAGGAGCTAAGACTGTCTCATGGCTCCCCTTCAGATAGCAAAACAAATTAACGGGTCAAGAACTAGTTGCTAATGCTCTAAAAGGCATGATCCGTTATACTCATAGCCATATGAGTATGGAAGGTACAGATAGTGGTGTGGTTTGAGTGACATCTACCGTTTATGGATTTCTCCCTTTCTCCTGAACATAACTCCATCCAGTGTAGCCTCCCCTCATTTTTGGGGATACATTTTCTGGTTTGCCAGGACACAATCCATTCATTATGTCCTCTAGCTGCAAATCTCCCAAATCATCTTTGTGAAACTTGTTTTCCAAAAAAGTGCTATGGTTTCCTACACTTCTGCAATTATGAAAGATGTTCTTTGACTACATCTAATCACTTCTTGATATTCATTTTTTGTTTGACAGACTAAAGCTAATGTTGCTTCCTTTAATTTTATATCATAAGATCATTCATAATCTTTAAGTGTTCTCAAACAAGGTGCTCACTCAATGGCTCTCATTTTTAGTAGCTTAAACATGCTTTGAGCCATGACTGCTTCTCTTTGTCATCCACTACATCTTTCTCTAAAGCAAGACGTTTCTCTGGCTGTATTAAACAAGCCCTGTTCAATCCCTTATTAAGGAAGGGAAGTCTTGATTAGCAAATCCTAGCTAATCTGGTTGAAATTGCCATAAATAAAAAACATGCACATTTTCTGGAGATCACCAATCTTCTTGGCCCTGATGAGCCTTGAGCACGTGCATTCTACTGAGTCTGTTTTGGTGGCTGTGCTTGTTGAGCTGCAGAGGATTCTGGATGGTAGAAGAGTTGATTCCCTATTTTTGTTGGATTTCCTGCCTGATGGATACACCTTTAACCAAATCAAAATGTCATTTCATAATATGTAAAAAGGTTCAGCCTCCCAGAAATGGACACATGGGCCCTTCTTCAGTAATATTTCTGGGAGACAGGAAAAAGGATGCACACAGGGTTGGTTCTCTTGCAGGATTCTCTGTATTGGTCCTCTTATCTCGAGACTGTCATATTTTCCTGGCTTCTTCTGTTACAGATTTTCTTGAAGCTCAGAAGGGAAGATTCATGCATGATTTTTCTTGCTCACATGTGAAAGGATATTATTTCTTCTCGCCCTTCAGATGTTAGTCTCTCTGCTATGGGCTCTACTCAATGCGCCACTCTTTAGGCTGAATGCCCTGGTACTGAAAAAACAATCTTCACAAAGGGGGGAGTGTAAGAAGTAGTAGCCATTGTCTTCCAACTATCCCAACAGCCAATGGCAATGGCATCCTACTTAAGGAAGTGAATGTCTTCCTGTTCCTGCTTTGACTACTGCTCCATTCCTTCCCGTATGTGTGATCCTTCACAAGTATGTAATCTCCAGAGCAAAGTCTGCCTGGGATAGTCAGTGTTTATAATGAACTATGCATCACTTTTTAATATAACCTTTGAATCTTTTCCTAGTTGTAAAGTCCATATGTTCTCCTACCTTCACAACAAGTAGGTATTCTGTTGGAGAATTTGTCACCCAAATTATTTTTGTTGTAGACATTGATTTGTATACAAAGACTTGAAAAATGTGAGCTCCACTTTGTTCTTCTATCTAGGTGCCCCACTACTATCACCTTTATGTGTATCAGTCTGTTTTCACCTACCTGCCGCATAGGAAGGAGTTAAGGTACTCAAAAGTAACCTTCTCTCTTTCAGCCTCTGTACAAGGACAATAATCCCTTCACTTACACAGTGAGGTTGTATGCCAAAATATTGCTGACAAAAATGTGGAATGACAAATATGTTGCCTTTTAAACTGTTTTCAACGATATTGTCCTATTGGGTGTGGATTTTCTTTTATTAACTCCAAATCAGCAATATTTTTGTAAATTAAATGTAGTAAACATTACTTTTGTCACACAATATTTAGTAAATTATATTCTGTTACTAAACCAGAATGAGCATATAAATCAGGTTGCCATCTCTTTGAATTACAAACAGGGAGCAGAACCCAGGCTTAGTAAAGGGCCCCCTTCAGTAGTGAGTTCTCATGGTGGCAAATGCAAGGCTGCCCCATAGGCTTCACTCAAGTCTTATTTCTCATTATAATCACAGTGTAAAAGTTTCCACAGCCTCTTTTGTTTCTGCAGAGATTAGCTATGGTCCTGTGTGAACAGGGTATCTGGATGCTGTATTTATTAAGGGTCACACATTATGCATTATACTGAACTCTGTGGTGTTGATGCTCTGGAGTTCTTCATTTTTATGGGTTCTGATGAGAACATTGATGAAATGAAGATGCCCAAATTACTGGTGAGTGATCGCTGTGCCATACTGTAAGACACAGGCGCACTAAGGAAAAATCTCTTTTTATAGGTAGAGGAGTTAAACCAAAGTGTGCGTTTCTCCATAGAAAACAATAAAATGTCTGCTGGGGAGGTACCTCATTAATTCAGACCATGATGAGGAAGAGTTGTGAGGGTGCCAGTAGATTAATGAAGCACCTCTCTTTCCAAATGAACAACCCAAGATGGCTGGCCTTGTGAACAGGGAGAGGAGTAGTTTCTTCATAGGTTTCTATAGTTGCTGGAGAGGAAGGGAACATCCTGTTGGCTTCTGTGCAGAGGGCAGAACCCGATGAAAAAGAGTTTGTGGACCCATTTTTAGGGTCAAGCCTGCAGGTGCATGTGCTTGCACATGCGTCTCGCTTGCAAGACTCTGCTGTGTACAGTAAAGGGCTTGGAGCCCGCTTGCCGCTTACCATTTGTTGGCTTGTGTGACACTCTTCTTTTTAACCATCGTAATTTTGCACTACAAGCCTGGCATCATTTTCGCTACTTTCTGTGGAGCAGGGACGAAGCTCTGATTGATTCAACTTAATCAGTGCTGTCTGCTGCTCCCGACGTGACTGAGGTACTATTTTGCTCTTTTTAACTTCTTGTGCCCTGCAAACAGAAGGCTTGTGATGGGCAAAAACACGCCAATAGGACAAGCAAAATTGCATAACTTTACTTTTTATAGCTAACTTTCTTTTATTTTGCCAAGTCGTCTTTTCTCACTTTGGACTCGTGTTTTCTTTTGTGTTTGCTCATGGACGCTCTTCTTAAAAGATAACAATTATCTTGTCCTAAATATTGCAAAGTGATATTGTTTCTTTAGTAAGTGTAATTTCTAAAATAATGCTTTAACACATAATCGTGCAGTACAACCCCAAACCACTCCATCTCACCCCCAACCAAACCACTCACCCCAATCCAATGCAACCCACCCCAGTCTAATCTGTCCCACTCCCATTCGCCCCACTCCAGTCCAAAACAATCTGCACCACTCAAATCCAAAACAATATGCCCCACTTCCATCTAGCCCACTCCAATCCAAATCAATCTCCCCCACTCCAATCCAGAACAATCTGCCATGCTCCAATCCAGCCCACTTCCACTCCAATCCAAAACAATCTGCCCCACTTCTAATCCAAAACAATCTATCCCACTTGAATCTGTCCCACTCCAATACAAAACAACCTGCACCACTCCAATCCACCCCACTCCAGTCTACCCCATTCCGATCAAAAACAATGTGTCCCACTCCAATGTGCACCACTCCATTCCAAAACAATACACCCCTCTCCAATCCACCCTACTCCCATCCAACCTACCCCACACCAACCAAATCAACCCTAATACAGTCTGCAACACTCCAACCCAAAACAATCTGTCTCACTCCAATCCGGCTCACTGCAATCTGAACCACTCCAATCCAAAACAATCTGCCCCACTCCAATCCAAAACAATCTGCCCTACTTTAATCCAAAACAGCCTGGCACACTCAAGCCTGCCACACTCCAATCCCAAACATTGCACTCCAATCGAAACAATATGCCCCCTCCAATTCGCCCCACTCCAATCCACCTCACCCCAATCCAATCCACCACACTACAAATCCACCCCAGTTCACCCACCTACAATCCAGTCCACTCCACACCATTCCAATCCATCCCACACCAATCCAATCCACCCCAGTCCAATCTACCCCACACCTCAAAACAATCCACCCCACCCCATCCACTCCAGTCCAGTCTAGTCCACCCCACTCCAGTCCAATCCACCCCACTCCAATCCAACCCACCACAATCCAATCCAATACATTCTACTCAAATCCAACCCAACCCACTCCAATGTAACCCTCCACACTCCAATCCAATCCAATCCAACCCAGTCCATCCACTCCAGCCATCCCCATTCCAATCAAGTCCACTACTATCCAATCCACCTCACTCCAATCCAATCCACCGACACCACCCCAATCCATCCACTCAAATACAATCCACTTTAATCCACCCTACTCTAGTCCTATCCAGTTCACATTAATCTACCTTATTCCAGTCCAATCCACCCCACTCCACTCCAAACCACCTTAATCTACCCCACTCCAGTCCAGCCCATCCCTCTCAAATGAATCCACCACACATGAATCCACCCCACTTCAACCAAATACACCCTACTTCAATCCAATTAACCACAATGCAATCTACCCCTCCCCAATAAGGCACCCCACCTCAATCCAATCCACCACAAACTAACCCACCACACTCAGTCAGATCCACCCCACTCTGGTTCACCCCCTCCAGTCAACTCCACCCCATTTCAATCCACTCCACCTCACACCCATCCACCTCACCACATTCCAGTTCAGTCCACCACACTCCAATCCATTTGCCTACCCCACTCCAATCCAACCCACTCTATTCCAATCCACTGCATCCAATTCAATCCATCCTAACCTGGTTCAGTCCATCCCACTCCAATGGAATCCATCCACCCCACCCCATTCCACCCCACCTCAATGCCATCCACCCCAATCCAATCCACCCGCCCCTCTAATCCAATCCATTCTGCTGCAGCCCCCCACTCCCCAGTCCACCCCACTCCAATTTAATCCCCCACCCCATCTCACTCCATTCCACCCCACTTACTCCAATCCACTAGACTCTACTCCAATCTACCCCACTCTATCCAAATCCAATCAACCCCATCCCATCCCAGTTCAGTCCACAGTCCACCCCACTCCAATCCACCAAGCCCACTCCACTCCAATCCGGTGAATACAGTACTCCCCATTCTAATCCAATCCAATCCACCCCACTCCAGTCCAATCTAATCCACCCCACCCCTATCACTCCAGTCCAAACTATCCGCCCCAATCCAATCTAATCCACCCCACTCAAATTCACCTCAATCCAATCCACCCCACCCCACCCCATTTAAATCCACCCCCACCGTACCCCAATCCACCCCACACTACTCCAATTCAATTCACCCCACTACCTCAATCCATTCCACCCTATATTCCATGACACTCTCTGCCACTGAACTCTATTCCCCTCTGCTCAACTCTATGACATTCTACTCCCCTCTGCTCAACTCTATGACATTCTACTCCCCTACTCCACACTATGACACTCCAACAAATCCTCTCTGTGACACTACTCCACCACACCACTCTGACACTCCACACCACCAACATTTAGACATGCTGAACAGCAGCCACACTGGTGTACAACATGGCAAAACACACTGCCAATAGCCCTTGCATAGGTCAGAACTTTTGGCTTTGCCAACAGTTTTTTTAGCTTTTCATGGTGGAAGAACCCTTCTCCCCACTAGGAAACTCCCCTGTAGTGAATCATCTCATAATCTACAATTTTGTATTTTAACATATAGCTGGTATTACAGCATTTTTATGTTGCTCTTGGCTCCCAGTGCAGCTTCACATCTAAGGGGCCATGCCCAACTTCCTATTCAAATTCCTCCTGTCAGTTGAGAGGTCCTGTGTCATTTCTGTTCCAGCTTCAACATACTAGCAAACTATCCCTGCACCACCTTCGGTCTCAATTCTGCAACCGAGCTAGATGTTATTGTGCAGTGTTACACCTAATTGATGAACCACTTCATAAAAATGCAAGCAATAATTATGTACCAGTCCATTCTGGAATGGAATGTATTTAATGCAAGTGATACAGTTCAGATTACAAAGTAATAGCTTTTGAAGATTGTCACTGCTTAAATTGCCATCTTTTTACAAAACGTTTGTTGCTGTACTATTTATGAAAAAGAGCGTTACCATGAACACAACACCTGGCACAAAACATAATACCTGAAAACAAACTTTACACATCCCTCTTTTTCTGAGTCATGAGGTGTATTTACTCAGGCAGATGGCCAGTGACGCTTGCCCACTGGGGCGTAGCTTCAGGGGAGGTGTATGGGGTGTTACACCACCCTAATAATTGTATTTTCTGATAAATAGTTGAGTACAGGTGCTTTCAGTCGGGTATTGTGAGATGTCAGCCGGATTTCACCAGGAATTTTTACATACTCACAGAACAAAAACACACACATTCTCTTTCCATCTGTTTTGAGAGTCCTCAAAATATTGGTTATTTTACAAAATAATGTGTTTTCTCTCTCAGTACTCCTACCAATCAACATTCTTGATAGAATGAGAGAGGAATTCAAACATGTCTAATGAGAAGCCTTTGAAGAATCTAAAGGTTTGGTCTTCTCGTTTGCGTTGACCATGGTATTTGGGTAGTAAGTGGAGCAGGGAGATAGAGATGGCAAAGCGATCAGTTCATTTCAGGGGTATTGGTGGTTTGTATTGTATTGTTGGTGATGTTGACAAGACAAAGTCAAGGATGTGGAGTGTGTTGGATGTGTGATATGCTGTACCATGTTAAGTGTACCGATGAGGTTGAAGAAGATGTTTCTTGTTTTGTTGTCTAGAAATTGAAGTCACCCAAAAGAGTGGTGAGGGCATATCGGATGGATGAAGTGGTGAGGAGATCTAAGAATTCATCAAAGAAGTCCTTGTTTTGCCAGTGAGGCCTATTGATGAAATGAAAGGGTTTGGTTAGAGGAGTGGAGAGAGTGAAATGACATGTCAGTAGCTCCATGGAGTTGAGTGTTACTTGTTTGTTTAGAGCGAAAGACCTGGGGGACTTATGGATGACATGCCCCTCTTATATGCATGGTGCACGATAGATGCTGTAGCCTGGTGGAAGAAAACATTTAGGCTATGTGAAAATATGGGAGTGAACCATGTCTCAGTGATGAAGGTGATTGGTGATGAGGCATGCAATGTTTGGTGTGTGGAGTACTGAAAATGGATAGTTAAAGAGGACACATATTAATGTTTGTTCTGTTTGATGGGGTGTGGTAGTTAGTGGGCTGTGTCTAAGTTTTGTGCAAATGCTATGTGAGAGTCTGGATTATCTATATCTGGATTTCATGGTGGGAATTAACAGTATTGGGTTCTGGCCCAAGGGCCTTCCTGGCCTTAACAGCGGAGAAGTGTGGCTCAATGGTTAGAGCGTCAGACCCTGATGTAGAGGTCTGTCCTGGGACCAGGGTTCAATTCCTGCCTCAGCGGGTCTTGGGCTCAATTTCCTCGGACCTGATAACTCTCACCTCAGTGCCAATCTAATCATGGGTCCCACTCTGGGCAATAGCTTGCGTTATCTCCACAACGGCCCCCAACAGTGCTGGGATGCCTGGCTTCACCTTGGGGGTTCCCAGGAGTGGGCACTTCACAGGGAAAGCCAGGAAGGGTTCCACAGCGGTATGCGCACAGTGCTAAGATGCCCGACTCACAGGGTAAAAGTGCACTATACAAGTACGAAGTTTACAAGTTTTTTTAACAGGACCAAAAAGCTCTTGCACTCATTTGTGTCCATCCTTAACAAGTACAAACAGGCAGTTCCCTTGTCTGTGTTCACTGTTTGCTGTTGCTTCTGCCTAGATGTTGGGACTCCCTGAAGAGCTGACTAAAGTAGGGAGAGGAAGGAAGTGATGTCACTTCTTGGCAGATGGCTGATGGGAAATTGAGTCTTCTTGCTTGGCTTCTTCTTTTAAAGATTCTTCTTGTGGGTAAACAGTGATGTCACCTCCTGTGCAGATAGATGATGGGAAATCCAGTGATGTCACTTCCTGTGTGCATAGATGATGGGGAATATATGAGCTTGAGTCCATGGCAAGGGTAGGTATGGGGCTTTCCTTATTGCATGTGACTCCAGTTTGTGGCACAGTAGCATTCTGCCTAGAGCTCCCTTATGCTCCCTCTTCCTCCATCATTACCCTTCTGCCTGTGTCCCATGATCCCCCTGAACCCACCTCTAGCCCTTGCCTATCTCTAAACTACCCATGCCTGAAACAGTACATCTCAACCGCTCTCTGATCCTAGGGTTCACACAGTCAGACCTTAGTTCAAGGACTCCCAACTACAACCCCAGGGCCTCAACCACTAGGTTGCGAGAGGCTGGCCACCTCACTTCATGTCATGACAATATTTCTTTCCAGGGCTTTCATCGGTCAACAAATGCATTTTGGGTGTTTTAGCCTGGGTTTGTTTCCATTGAACTTGACTGACGCACATGATGCCAATGATTTGCAGGAAGAAAGCAGAGGACTGCAAATGAACGAAAACAAAAACAGTTGTTGGGAATCATTGGGGTA
Source organism: Pleurodeles waltl (assembly GCF_031143425.1). Classification (NCBI taxonomy): domain Eukaryota; kingdom Metazoa; phylum Chordata; class Amphibia; order Caudata; family Salamandridae; genus Pleurodeles; species Pleurodeles waltl. Next base: position 961,605,584 of record NC_090443.1, read on the forward strand.
GCAGCCATCAAAAAAAGGAACCACCATTTCCCAAAATATGACTTGTTTAAAGCCAAGTGCAGTTGCACATAGCTGCAAAGCTTTTCAAGCCTGTTTGTGAACAGCTTCTTCAGACCACAGTTTTCTTTGCATAAGTCTACAAGTCCCAGAATGCAAAGAAAACATGCATTTGCAATGCAATGGGTCTCATGTTTGCTCGAGGTAGAGCTATTAGTGTTGTAAATTCCTAACTGTAAGGCAGTTGACATAAGCAAGTCAATACAAAGCGTCAGGGCCACCATGAGGGTGAACGTTAGTGGTTCCCTGCGTGAATGGCTGGGATAAAAGGCAAACCGAAACTGGAGGAGGGGCCATCATAGGCTGTAACAGAAGGAAGCTTGACGTAGTGTGATAGCCAACAAAAATGTTCACTCAGTGAAATCGCCTGGAAGGGAACTCAGCACACAAATGAGGGATATTTCACAAAATGCACCAATAAAAATGAAGCATTTAAAACAAGCACAACAAGGAACGAACAGCAAGAGTGGGTGTGGTTAAAAGCCAACAAGGAGATTACAACAGGCCAGAGTGCTTGTGCGCTCTGCCCTAAAAAAATGGCCTGGAACAAGTAGCCACACATGAAGCTGGAAAGCTTTATTACATTGCTGTATACCCACAGGGAATTGGAGATACTTTCCAAAAGGCTAGCGTCTCTGAAAAACTAACTGTACTTCATCATAGTTCTTCAAATGTCTAACTTGCTAAAATCTCTGAAATCTACTGCTGCTAACTGGATCCTTATCTTAGTACACGCACTCAGGCATTTTCTACACACATAAGAAGACTTGAGCACTGTGGCTTATTTTATTACATTAGCCTTAAACCTCTGAAGTAACATGTGAAATAATGGACAGTTTTAACTTGCTTCCAGTACCTTGCGTACACACTTTGCAATGTGAGGAAGAAAGCGTGCTAGACATTAGAACTGTATGAAAGTGACAAAACATCTTGCAGACTTTGACATTATGACAACATTGCAAGCCTTAACATCTTGAACAGCTTGGTTTAACCTCCTTTTCTAACATTGCTGTCAAAATATATAATCACCATGCAAATAATCTTATTTCTTTACTATGTAGCATATCAGCAATTCACCAGACTGATGACAAGTAACAAGGGAGAGCCACTGTAATGATATCTGTATTTACCCACTGCTCCATCTTGACCACTGACTCCATTTTGTGCTTAACTTAGCTTCATTCACCGTCACATTAGAGGTGCAGGTATTATTCCGTGCACAAGTTATGCAATGTATTTTTCGCTCATGTTTCGTGATCTTTCTCACCGAGGGCTAGAACATAACATGGAGGGGTGTGAGTTAGATAAGATGTACCAGGATGATGTTGATGGTACGGCAAGGAATGGTTTGGTTTTGGAAGAGCACCTTGGGATGTGGCCAATCTTCAACGTGCCCACCTCAAAACCATTCTGCTTTGGCCAGCGTTTGAACAACAACCCACAGAAGGGGATTTCTACAGTTCTCTTCTCCAGCTTAAAGTATGTAAGAGGAGGAAACTAAGCGACTGTGAAAATATTGATCTCAGGAGAGAAAGGGACCCCTTTGCCCCCCGCCACTCCCTTGAGGGTGGTTCGCTCTTCATGGTCGCTGTTACTGGCAAGGAGATGAAGCAAGCGAGCCTCATGGTGATAAATTATTTTTGATTATTATTTCTAGCTTTGCATTGTGCATAAATACATATTCACTGTATATGCAGTTTTGCGTCAAAAAAATTAGCGCCGGCTAACACCATTCTGAAGCGCCATGCGGGCGCCGTATTTATTGAATTACGTTAGCCGGCGTTAGCCGCCGGCGCCGTCTGGTGTGCGTTAAAAAAAACGACATACACCAGGCAGCGCCGGCGTAGGGGGATATGGGGCTTGGGCGTCAAGAAATGGGGCAAGTCAGGTTGAGGCAATTTTTTCGCCTCAACCCGATTTGCGCCATTTTTTTTCACTCCCAACCCCCATAGAAATGACTCCTGTCTTAGCAGAGACAGGAGTCATGCCCCCTTGCCCAATGGCCATGCCCAGGGGACTTCTGTCCCCTGGGCATGGTCTTTGGGCATAGTGGCATGTAGGGGGGCACAAATCAGGCCCCCCTATGCCACAAAAAAAAATATAAAAAAACACTTACCTGAACTTACCTTAATGTCCCTGGGCTGGGTCCCTCCAGCCTTGGGTGTCCTCCTGGGGTGGACAAGGGTGACAGGGGGTGTCCCCGGGGGCATGGGAGGGCACCTCTGGGCTCCTTCAGAGCCCACAGGTCCCTTAACGCCTGCCTTTTGCAGGCGCTAAAAAACAGCCAAAAAAGCGGCCGTACGTCATTTTTTTTGACCCGCCCACTCCCGGGCGTGAATTTTGCCCGGGAGTATAAATCCGACGCACATGCCTCGGAGTCGATTTTTTAGACGGGAACGCCTACCTTGCATATAATTAACGCAAAGTAGGTGTCCACGCTAAAAAATGACGCTAACTCCATGGACTTTGGCGCTAGACGCGTCTAACGCCAAAGTATAAATATGGAGTTAGTTTTGCGTCGAAATTGCGTCAAAAAAAACGACGCAATTCCGGCGCAAACGGAGTATAAATATGCCCCTAAACGTCATCTGCTATTAGGAATCTAGAGGATGGGTGGGTTGGAAATTGCTGCTCCTTGTAGGTGCAGACAAGAGCAGAGACAAAGAGGGCTTAATGGGGGTCATCTGGCCTTATAAACCTGTCCTTCTCTGCTAAATGCCACTACCCCGGGGTGTGCCCAAGAGGTCCAGAACACTCCTCTTTCCTTCTGGAGTCTCTTTATCTCCAACTATCAACAGTCGATCTTATGCCGCAAATTGCCACATGAGGGTAGGGGGGCTATGGGTTGAGCAAAGGACTCGCAGGGGAATCCTCTCAACCCATCTCTTCCTGGATGCACTAAACAATATGGGCCAGTGTGTTAAAACCCTCAGTGTAACTAAGACTCTCACCTCGATAATCGCTGGTACAGGCTACTTGTCTGGCTTCTTCTGTTAAAGACAGTTTTTATAGGAAAACAGTGATGTCACTTCTTGTGTAGATAGATGATAGGAAATCCAGTGATGTCACCTCCTGTGCTGATGGGTGTGGAAATCCAATGATTTCACTTCCTGTGTAGATAGATGATGGAGAATACTGAAAGAGTGGGGGAAAGGAGGACACAACGTGCAGGTCTTTTTAGAGTAAAATCTTTCTTGATGCCATTTTCGCATGTGACCCATACATATAAGGAGAGACCTCCAAGTAGCATTATGCCAAGTGCTGTTGTTTAAAAAGTCGACTGAAGTCGACTTATGACCTTTTGACTTGTCAAAAGGTATTCAAAACACCTCTATAAACAAATACATAAAAGGACACATCGTACCATACATGTGACTCCTACCCCAACCAAACTGAGAATTGTGGAGCTCAGGCTTATTATCGAATTTCTCAGAGTAAACTTAGACTTTAAGCTATAATGATTTAGAAGGAGAGTGTTTTCTAGATACCGCCATCTCCTTATTTATAATACATGGGATCCTGCAACCCCTGTTTACATTTAAAAGCTCCCCTAATTTCTTTATTTCAGGCAACAAGTGATGTCACTACACTAGCTGCTCAACTGTAATAAACTACAGTCGAGTTGTGATCTCAAAGTGAAAGACAGATCAAAGAGCATAATTACAGCAGAAGTTTAAACAATGAAAGGTAAACCTGGCTTTTCATTCTAATGATATTTTTCACAAAAAAAAATAGTGATAAGCAAATGTATATTTTGTACATATTAAAGGTCATTACGGGAAAAGTAGTCTCACTCTGCCCTTTTCTACACATTCTGTGCCTCAGCTCCTTTCAATGTGACTTATATTAAACAAATTCTAATTTAGTTTGCAATAAATTACCAGGTGCTTTTTCAGGTATTTAATTTCGGACTAGAGTCTGCTTTTATTCTTCATGTCTGACACCAAACTATCTCTTCCACATAAAAGAGCAAGACTCCAAGGATTGCAGTGGTTTGCTGGAAGGATGTGGTATTACCATATATTATAAGTAATAAAATACCCTCTTCCGTACATATGAAGAATATTTCAATTCACCTCCGAGTTCCATGACCTTATAACGTAACTCTGCTTTCAGCCTCGTTCCTTTATGTGGTCACAACCCCTTTGGTGACATTAATAAGATCCTTCCTGTTTGAGAAGAAATTGAATTCCAGACTTTGGGGCTGATTACGAGTTTGGTGGTCTGACCGACAGACCACCATGGTGGCAGCCGCCAAAAGACCGCCGTATTACAAGCAACACAGCCAGGACGTCAAAACCCAGCCAAAAAACTGACACCACCAGGACGCAGGAGGGTGGGAACTAGGCAGTCCAAACACCAGCACCCGCAGCCCGTTAACATACCACTTAAACTATTACGAGTCACAAATCACAATGACGGTTCTTCACAGGTGGTCCTCCAATGGCGGTCCGAAACGTGGCGGTCCGCGGTCATTCCCATACAACACAACACCACATTGGATGGATTGGAAAAAAAAACACGGCTGACACACATGCACGCACTTGCCGCACCTACAAACCACGCTATAAAACACACCCCTTCACAAACCACAATACTTTGCAACTACTACAAAACAAAGAATAGACACCCCTCCAACTTTCTCAACCACATATCCCACACCCGCACAATACAACCACCACATACATTAGCACCTCTACACCCCATGTCATAGCCATTAGCCTTCACCACACAGCACCTACACCCCATCTCTTAACATTGGTCTTGTATCCCACCACCATGTCACCCCAAAAATATCCCCATTTCACAGATGACGAGTTAAGAGTCATGGTGGATGAAATTATCAGAGTAGAGCCACAACTATTTGTGTGCAGTGCTGTGGTCCCCCAAAGGAAGGGTGTGTGTAGTGTGTTAGCTTTGTGTTTGTATCAGAAATGCTGTTGTGATGGTACTGTATTGTGTTTGTAGTGGTGTGTGTTTGATGTTGTAATGTGCAATGTGGACATGTATGGTGTATGCCTTGTACCCTCATGAGGCTATTGTGTACATGGAGTGTGTATTGTGGAGTTTTATCAGTGCAGAAATGGGGTGTGTTGAGTTGTGCTTTGTTGCCTTGCCTGTGTGTGCATGTAACTGTTTAGGTGTGTGTCCCTCAGGGCTGTCTGGTTTTTTGTATGGTGTCTGGAACGGTGTATGCTTTGTATACTTCCCCTTCACCCATATGTGTGCCTCTGCAGTACCTTTGTTATTGGTAATGCTTATCTATGAGTTGTGAATGTGGCCCGTTTGTGTCAATATGTTATTTTGGGCCTTGTTGTAAATGACACGTGTCCCAGTATGGGCTGCTTCCATGTGTGGTCTTGCTGCTGTACTAGTCTCATTGTGGTGTGTCACTTTGTGTGTTATGTATGTTTGTGTCTGTGTGTATTGTGCATGGCTTAGTTCATCCTGTGTGCTGTGTGATGTGTGTGTTGATTGCTGTGTGGTTTGATGGAGGTGTTTTGTGTCAATGATGGCACATGGATGCATGTGTGTCTGGTCTGTGACCAGTGTTGTGTGTGAGTGTGTGAACTGTATTTGTATGTGTGCAGTAGTTGTGTTGTTGTTGTGAGTTTGTATGTTGTGTGGGGTTGTGCGACCCTGGACTGTGTTATGTTGCTGTGCTTGTATGTGTGGTACTGACTTGTAAGGTGTGTATGTGTGTGGGGGCTGACGTGTGTCTGTTGTGTATGTGTGGGGTTCCTTGATGCTGTATGTGAGTGTGTGTCAATGTGCTGTGACCTGTGCGTGCAGCCCCTCGCACCCCCCTCCCTATGTTATGGTTTGTTATGTTACAATTTGTAACATTTTATAGGTGATACAGGTGAGTATGTGTTTACTTACGGTTGTTGTCATCCTCGTCGGCGTGGATTCCTTTGTCATTCTGCGAGCATGAGCAGTGGGATGATGTATAGGTGTGGAACCAGGGCGGCGCCGGACGTGTATGGTTTCCTGGAGGTGAGCGTCTCCTTTTGTACTGTTCATTTCCGCCTCCTGATACGTGGTGGTTGGACCGCAGCGGTCACATTGGCGGTGTGCTACCTCGTAATAAGTCCAGCGGAAACATGGACTCTGCCGGCCTGTTTGGGGCTCTGACACACTGTGGCGGTCTGGGCTGGCTGGCGGACCGCTGAAGGTCTTATGGGTGCACCACCGCCAAACTCATAATATGGCTGTCCGCTCTACCAGCTTGTTTGCGGTCAGACCACCAAACTCATAATCAGCCCCTTTATCTCAATTTCCCTATTTGTAACAAAACCTTTACATTTTTGGCAAGCAGGGGTTTTCCAGACATTAGTATTAGCCTTATTGTATGAGGATTCCTATTCACCTATTTTTGGGAGCAAACTTTTCCTAGGTGTGTAATACATGCTGGATGCAATGGCTACAAGTAAGGCCAGATCCTTCATGTGGCCAAAGTGTTGCTTAATGTGTATGAATATCATACAGTAGCAACAGGTGTCTCTCTAAAGGGCTACTAAATGAAGGAAAAAGCCAAGCAGCATAAGAAGCATCCAGGGAAGCAGGAGAAATCCAAGTAGGAAATAGTAGCGGAACCTGGCACTCTCAAACACCAAATCAGACGAGTATTGTATCCAGGTGCTACAAGATTCCGAAGATGTAGCAGAAATAAATTTTTAAAGAGAACTAGAGTCCCAAGGCCAAAAAAACAGGAAATAAGGAACAAATTGAATCACCAGGTGAAACCCACCACCACAATTACAGAAACATTTGGGAGCCACGGTACTGATGATCCCAGGAAATGATGAAAGATTAAAAGCAAGAAGTTGATCGATCTGACATGATAGACTGGAGACCCAACAGATGAGGTATTAGCAAAGGAGCCTGTATTGATTTTGTAAAGACATGTTGTGCCACTTACTGTTTCATGGAGAGAGAAAACAAGGAACGGAGTCATATTGGGCACCATCATGGAACCAGAGTTCCCAAAAGAAGTTCCCAAGATAAGGGTGTGGGATTTGTTCCAATACATCGTTTTGGGATATGGCGAGCAAAAGGGACCAGCGCCATCCAGGACTCCTCCTCTCTCTCAAAAGCAACACAAAAAACAGCGACAAATGCACCTGCGTCCCTGCCAAATGCACGGCATGACAATTCCTGAGCCTAATTGTGCACGAAAGAGCAGTTGGTATCTTATGTCCGGATCCCTAATTTCAGCACAAACCTTATTCTGTTGGAAACAGGTCTATTCCAGACATTAGTGAGTACAATATTGTATTAGAAGATTTTTTCGATACCTCCTGTCTGTTTACATTAAGAAACCTATTGTTTTGGGGGAAGAGGTTATCCTGGCGTTAAGTATTGATTGAGGAGATGTAGTCTAGATTTTATACCATATGTAGCAAGAGTGTGTAGTGTATTCCAGCCATTCCTGCTATTCAGTCAGTCCAATAGCGACCTTATTTTTTGTTATTCCAGAATTACAATCACAGGTCATACAGGAACCCCTTATATCATTGTGGGGTTGTCCCATTCATAGCAACAACCTTCATGGAAGAGAGTTAGCAAAGGATCCGAATTCCTAGCTGATTTTGAGCATTTTATGCTCTTTCTCTTCTTGTCTCAGTTTCCTTATCTGACTAAACGAGAGCACTTCAAAACAAGCAAGCGCAACCATTATGTGATGTGCAATGACACATGACCTTCCCATTCATCCTAATAGCGCCTCGATGTGATCCGGTTTCCGGCTTTGATACAAACGAATCTTTCCACTCACCGAAGTAACAAACGGCTCCTCGTTGTTTTCTGTGGTGCCCTTTGCTTGAATGTCCTCGACAGTTGCAATGCCAACAGTCTCATAAATAAAATAAACAAGGCCTACCGTGTACATCCTGCCTTTTAACATGAAGAGTCAATCGCTTAAATTCCATCTTAAGTGTCTTAAGGTCACGACCGGCACCAAAACCCACTCCTCAGACGTTTTGCTTGACTTAAGACAGAAGCAGTCGCTCCCCTCTGCCACCTTTTACCACCCTGCCCTGGTATTTCGTCGGTCATAAGCCCATTACATGTCCTGGCTGGTGCATTTTATGAGCTCAGTGAGCCAACATCCTTTAACATGGAATTACCTGGAAATGGAGGTTTGATGGGCATGGAGGGCGGGGCTTGGAGCCTGTTGACGCTGCAGTTCAAAGGTGAGTTAGCAAAGAGTGTTTTACCCCCTTGCCTCTGCAAACGCAATCTTTTGTTTCCTCCATGCCTTGTAAAGCTTTACGTGTCATTAGGCCCACTTAACATGTGGAACAAGGTAGGACCGCGTGCTGGGGCGCCACGTTTCTCATATCCGTGGAGATTTGGCAACTCCAGTATACGATTTCTTCGAATTCTGGGACATAATGCCAACATTTGTAATGAGGTGATCATAACTACAAGTCCCAAAATGTAAAGGAAAACACCTGGACTGAATGAAAGTCATGCATGGACCTCGGAAACGTGCAAAGTTTCTGTTTAAAGATGCCACTTGAACGCTGAACAGATGCGGAAAGACGCCATATTACCACAGACGAAGGCCCACTCTAAATTGTGCGCACCCTTACCACAACTTTATTTCTTCGGAGAACTAGCTGAGTAGACTTCAAGCCCAAGCCCTGCCATTACCAGGTGACCCCATTTCACCAGGAGCACATTTATCCACTCCTGTGTTTTTTAAATTTACAGCCGGGTGCATGCTGGAGCTTGTACACTTACCATTAGTAGGGCTAAACAACAGGTCCCAACATGCATAGTCTTATTAGCAGGGCCACTGAAATTATACTGCAGGGAGGACCAAATTAGGCAGTAAGGTTGACTTAATTGTGTGGCAATAAAAGGCACAATTTATTGCAGAATGTGGCACATTTTGTGTTAGTATTACCGAGAAGTGGGCGAGCCAACAAATTAACACGGAAAGCCGTACTTTTTGGCTCGCTTCTAACAGCCCTTGCGCAAGCCAAGCCTGGGAAATGTTTACCATCAGGGCTTTAGGTGGGCCGGGTCTTGCCGGTGCTCAGAACCAGCAGTTCTAAAAAGCAGGTGCAGAGACGGGTCCCTCTCGGGCTCTCCGTTTTTGCTCTCGCTCTCAGGGTGAAAAATAATCTTTACTCAGCAGCAGCAGGTTTGATGTACCTTCAAAGAGACTCGTTACGGTTCTTTCACAGTCTTATCATTGCAGACCTGAAGCAGGTATGCAACAACAGAAAGAAGCAGCAAAATATCAGTCTGGCGTCACACTATGCAGAGCACAGCTTTTTAGCTCACATGTTTTAAAGCCACGCCCTAATTACATTGGCCACACCCCTTTGAGAGACCCCCCCCCAGTTTTTTCATCCCATTTAAATCCGTTTGCCATGTAAATCATGCAAGAAACGTCACTTAAAATATTGTTGACATTAAAAAAGTGCATTTCTTTAACATGCAGTGGCTTTGACAATAATGAGTCACATTATAGGTTCAGTGAAAAGTAATTATAAAAAGCAATTATATTTAAGCATGAAATTAGAACCATTCCTGGCATCGCCTTGGCAACAATGTGATTAGTGAACCACGAGGCAAGCCTGTTGTCATGTTCATCCTGTATGTGACCCACAGTCTTACAGCAATATTATAGTCTATTAAATCAAACACAATATGTTTGTACAGCTCATATTTTAAACACATATAGGTGAAAGTGCTTTTTATATGCGATAATGAAGAAAAAGGGGGATTGATGAAACCAAATGTTTGCCTAAAATCACACAGTTTGGTTTAGTGGGGAAGCCAGGTTTTTCTGGTTTCACTCTGTACAAGCCATTCACTGAAAAGTTACCTATTTGTCTCTCCTTTTTGCCTCAAATACTAATGCTTTTCTTATCTTGGTTATAGAAAAACGTGATATATGGAAAGCTTGAATCAATCTCCACTACTGGTAATTACTTGGGCCAAATCCCAGCCCATTGTTATTTTGCACACCATGCCACCTCCGTTTGGATCCAGCCTCACGCAAATCAGTCTTGACCCTGCTCCAATTTATTTCATTTATTTATTTATTTATAATCATTGTATAGCATACAGCTACCCAAATAGGGTTTCCCAGTGCTAGACAAGAGAGAGCAGAGCAGGTTACCCATTTAAAACACCCATGTCTTCAAACCTTTACAGAATTCCAAAAAGAGATGTACAGTTTCTCAGAGTCACTGGGTGGGAATTCCATAGTTTAGAGCCCAGGATTGAAAAGGAGTGTCCCCCCATTGCGTATCAGGTGAAACCTAGGGATGACGCGCAAAGCCTGGTGCTGAGATCTTAGCCTATGGGTGGGCTGATAGGGCTGCAGCAGCTCCTGTATGTACCGTGGACCTGTGCCTGCTCTGGCTTTGAAAATGTAATACAATGCTTTAAATTGATATGTTTTGTGACCAGGAGCCAGTGGAACTCATGGAAGAGTTGGGGGACTGGAGTATACTTTGGAAGCCGGTACAGTAGTCTTGCTGCTGCATTCTAGACTCTGAAGGCGTCAAATTGAGCCTTGATCTATTCCTAGATAAAGGACATTTCCATAATCCAATCTAGACAGGACTAGGGCCTGAATCACTGTCCTCTGGTCTGATGTGGGGATCATCCAGATGATTTTTTTTAGCCACATAAGGGCGGCAAAGCACATAGAAGTAGCCTTCATCACCTCAGGCTTCATTGAAAGATTTTAATCCATTATAGAGCCCTGACCTTAGTGGACAGAGCAGGAAGGATCCTTAAGGAAGTTGACTAATGCTGCGGGCTCCACATTTGTAGATTCTTACCCAGAATCATGACTTCGGTCTTATCACCATTTAGCTTAAGAGTTCTTGTTCATCCAAGTAGCAATGCAGCTCAGGCCCAGGTTCAGATCCGAAGGACCTTGATCCTGCACGAAAGTCAAAGAGAAAATAATTTGCATGTCATCCACATAAGAAAGAAGGATCAGTCCACAGCTCTCTACCACATCTGGTAAAGGACGGACATAGGTATTGAACAGCACAGAGCTTTGGGGGACACCAGAGGTAAGGGACCCTATCTCAGAACTGGTGTTACCCAAAGGACCTGAAATGTCCGGACGTTATCTAATAGTAACAGTTCAGCCCAAACTGGCAGACCAGGTCCTACCTGAGCCGAAACACAACCCAGGTCTGCTTTTGCCCTAGTTAGGGCTCATGAGGAAAGTATAGTTTGGTTCCAATGATAAAGTGAGCATGTCTGGGCATACTCGTCCCACGTAGGGTGATACACTAATGTGTGTAAAAAAGTAGTGGATGGAATGCTTGAATTGATCTCAGCCACTGGTAATTACTCGGGCCACATCCCAGTCCATTGTTATCTTGCATATCATGCCACCTCAGTTTGGACAGAGCCATATGCAAATCATTGTTGACTCTGGCTCCAATAAGAACAGTCCAGCCCAAACTGCCTGTACTTTAATGTTTTTAAATTTGTGCACTAGGGTAGAGTGAGGATGGCAGGCAGAAGCCACAAGAAACTCAGTTCGTTTTGGGCTTGAGGTTCCAAGAGTAACTTGAGCTGAGCCAGAGTTTGGCATCTGGCTTGAGCATGGTTCCAGCTATATGTGAGTTGCCCACCTCTAATATTACCTCATTATTTTGTCATTTTCACACATGCTAAAACTATCTGGGCCAATGTGTCACCTCACTAATACCACTTTGACACCCAAATACAGAAATAAGCACAGAAAGGTGATTAATCAATCTTTGCAAAGGGCCATCCACTGCACGGCAACACATGTCTTATGATCCATTTGAGATAGAAATACAATTATTTTTTGTTGAAATCTACAGGTCACACAGCAGATGATGGATTATATTGCAAAAGTGGAAATTCATAATTATGTGGAAAACACTGGAGCCACAAAGTTCCAGTAGCCCTGGTTAATACCTAAGAAACCATTACAGTACTTCATTACGAGTGACCTAGGGGGACAGGTGGTATATAATGCTCCTGATAAAATCTAACAACCAAAGATTCAGAATTTACTGAGAGCAATAATTGCCATCTGTTCCAAGACTTTTGCCTTTATTGGGGAATAGCAGTTTACCAGGTCACTTGTAATCATGGGCTATATACTCTTCTGATGACATGGGACCAGTTGACAACTCTGAAGACACTTGAACTGGTGATGCACCTCCTGAAGAAATCTGCTTTGAAAATGTAAGCCTTAATTTGAAAGTCAACCCTGTTTATTTATAAAAAAGAAATTAAGTATTAATGAGTGGAGGAATAGTGTCCTTGGTTATTGAATGCTAGGCCTGCCATACTGACAATTTCTTCATTGCTCTTTACTCATAGGTGGCAAGTTTCACAGGCCCTTGTGTGAGAAGCTGCTCCAGTTCAGGGTTTTGCCCTTGAAATTCTGCTGACTTGTATTCCTGGTTTATAATGGAATAGACAATGCTACAAGTCCCAGCATTCAAAGAATAACCTGGACTGGAGCAGCTAGTCACCCATGGACCTGGAAAACTTGGCAGGGCTGTTTGCTCGTCGGCAGCAAATGGTCTCTAATTTTACCTTGCTTTGCTCAGTATCACGTCAATGTGCCTGTCTGTGCCCTTTAAATTCATTATCAGACTTTGGGCCTGATTGAGATCTCCGCAGAGGGATTACTCTTTCACAACGGTAACAGATATCTTGTCCACCGAAATCTAAATACCATTGTTTTCTACGGTATTTAGGTTTCGGCGAATTCGTCACCATTGCGATGGAGTAACCCCTGCGCCGAGATCTAAATCAGGCCCATTGTGTCCATCATTTCTGCGAGGTTCTACTCCACACATCTTTCTTTGAAAAGGTTATTTTGGATAAAATTGCTTAAATGAACTTAGCACATTCCACACTTTTAAGTCATTCAAAGTCCTACAGGCTACATAAATATTTAGTAAATTCAGGTTTTTAAGGCCTTCATTATGAGCAGGGCCACTGAGACTATGCGAGAGGAAAGGACCTAATTACCCAGCAGGGTTGACTAAATAATGCAGCATAATGCAGCCCATTTGTCATAGTATAGCTTCATTATTTTGCCATTTTTAGTTCGGGCCTAGGCAGCGTGCATACGCTGTCTGCAAGACCTGTTGGAATGAATAAAGGGCTTTGCTCCCGCCTGCCACTGCCTGCCGCTTATCATAGGTTGAAGGCAGTGTTGCTCTTCTTTTGCTACCACCTAACTGGTTTGGCAGCCAATACACCACTTCCCGTTCTTGGCTGAGGAGCACCGGCCAAGTACAGTTTAATTACGCCTAGATTGTTTTTGTGTGGTTTGGATGGACTATTTTTTTGTTTGTTTCCCCTGCCTCTCATGTTTGTCAGTAAGCACTCGTGTTCACAGTGTTGTTCGTTTTCCGCGTTTGCCCTTCACTTGGGCCTTACTTTACATAATCAGTAAATACATATAGTTGTGTCTTGTTTGTGTGTTTTGTACATTTTTTTGTGGCCTTATATAGCATGAAATCGACCCAGGTATTGAATCCTCAACAGCGCTCTCCCTGCCATGAGGGAGAGTAGATAACACAATATTCACTGCACTTGAGGAAAATCACCCAATAATGCTTTGTAGGAATTCCTTTTACAACACGTTTGCACATAACAGCCTGTGATGGTCTTAGTACAATGGGACCACCTCCAAAATATTCAGGACAATGCGCTCTTTCTGTCTGTCTAGGCCATCGTCTGGGTCACACTATGGTAGAGGGGGGCCCAAAAATCATAACCTCTTTCACCATTCAATGTATATTTAAACTTCCTAATGGATGGAACTTTTGTTTCTACAGCTGAGAGGATCTTGTGTTATAAGGGTGTTGTTTGTAATAATAGTCCAACAGGCCTGCAAAGTTTGTAATCCACTATGTTCTCCAGTGGTTGAAGGATGATAATTGCCTTAAAGCAAAGCTAACTCAGTCAGCACCACAGGGACATCTAGCTGCGGTCAGTGGTACTGCACCTTTTGCTAATACACAAACACATCTAGCCACGAGTAGTGGTAATGCACCTTCTGCTAATGCACAATCGCAGTTTATTTCTGATGAAGGTTTAATGTGCGGCATGGCTAAGAATTTCAGCCATTTCACTGTGGACCTGGTTCTTCACTAGCTCGGTTTGGGGGACATTCTGAGCTTCTGACGTCCGAAGAAGTTCTGGCAGCGTTCTGTGACACTGTACTCTGAGTGCTTTTGGCTTGACAGGGACATCTAGCCACGGCCAGTGGTACTGCACCTTCTGCTTTTGACTCTCCAGGGACATCTAGCCACGACTAGTGGTACTGCACCTTCTGCTATTGACTCCACAGGGATATCTAGTAACGACCAACGACCTGCGGCACTGCACCCTTGTGCTGCTAATTCCACAGTTAATTAATATATAAAAGGCCTGCTAAGCCTGAAAATGTGTAAAAAACTATGCCCTGAAGGGGCTGATTATATGGTTACATGACCATGTTTCTTTTTTGTGTCATTTTTTTAACGCTAAGGCGGCACTAATGTGGCCTTTTCCACGCACCATATTTACAAAGTGGTGCAATGCATGCATTGAACCACTTTGTAACCCCTTGCGCCACATTATACCTGCGCCAGGCGTAATGTATGGAAGGGGGGCGTTTCCCCATTAGGGGGACCGTAAAAATGACGCAAAGAAATCTAGAAGATTTCTTTGCGCATTTTTCTTCAGCATTTTTAATGCCTGCACAGAGCAGCCGTTAAAATGAGGCTCCCATTGTTTATAATGGGCCTCTAGGTGCTTTGCAGGATTAGTGTTAACATTTTTTATGCTAATCCTGCAAAGCGTCAAACTACCGTAAAAAATTCTGACGCTAGTTCCCTAACTACCGCCATGGTGACCGTATGTTAAAGACAGTGCACACATGGTGGCAGTTGGGGTCGCTTAGTGGCGCAAGGAGAGTGGCGCTGCACTGGCTGCAGCGTCACTTTTCTTAAATATGCCCCCAATTGCTATTGGCTCTATAGGGACATCTAGCCACGACCAGTGGTACTGCACCTTCTGCTGTTGGCTCTACAGGGATATCTAGTAACGACCTGCAGCACTGCACCCTTGTGCTGCTGACTCCACAGTTAAATAATATTTAAAAGGCCTGCTAGGCCTGAAAATGTGTAATACACTATGGGCCATATTTATACTTTTTGACGCACAACTGCGCCAACGCAGTGGTGCGTCAAACTTTTTACCGCCAGCTAACGCCATTCCAACGCACCATGCGGGCACCTTATTTATGGAATGACGTTAGCCGGGAAAATGGGGGTTGTGCGTCAAAAAATGGTGCAAGTCAGGTCTGAGGCAAAAATCAGGCCTCACACTGGATTTGCGCCATTTTTTTTTACGCCCAACCTCCATTGACATGACTCCTGTCATAGCAAAGACAGGAGTCATGCCCCCTTGCCCAATGGGCATGGCCATTGGGCATAGTGGCATGTAAGGGGGCCCAAATCAGGCCCCCCTATGCCACTTAAAAAAAATAAAAAAATGTACTTACCAGAACTTACCTTTCCTTCCCTAGGATGGGTCCCTCCATCCTTGGGTGTCCTCCTGGGGTGGCCAAGGGTGGCAGGGGGTGTCCCTGGGGGCATGGGAGAGCACCTCTGGGCTCCTTCCGAGCCCACAGGTTCCTTAACGCCTGCCCTGACCCAGGCGTTAAAAAACAGCGCCCATCAGGTTGGCCGCCGTTTTTTAAGGCCCGCCCCCTTCTGTGCATCAAAATGACACGGGAGTATAAATAAGGCGCACAGGCCTTAAAGTCATTTTTTGGAAGGGAACACCTACCTTGCATATAATTAACGCAAGGCAGGTTCCCCCTTCCAAAAATTACGCACATGGTGGGATTTTGACGTCCGCGGGGTCGGGCGTCAAAGTATAAATATGGGGCAGGGTTTGCGCCGAATGTGCGTCAAAAGTTTTGACGCACATTCAGCGCAAGCAGAGTATAAATATGCCCCTATGCCCTCAAGGGGCTGATTATATGGTTACACTATAATGTTCTTTGTCATTCTTTTTTATGTGATTATGACCACTAGGGGCTGACGATATGGTTACATGACAATGTTTTTTCCAAATGCTATTTTTACTGTGGTGCTCTGTAGTGGCTGTTCGGGCCATTACAGCCCAATGTCAAATGTATGAAGGAATGCACAAACACAGTTTATTTCTGCTAAAGGTTTAGGGGCATATTTATGAGCCCCTAGCGCCTCCCTGCTCCACATTAGCGTTTTTTTTTTTTACGTTAATGTGGCCCAACGAGGCCAAAATCGCAGCGCCAGATTTACAAAGTGTCTCAGTGCATGCATTGTGCCACTTTGTAACCCCTTTGCACCACAGGTGCTGGCCTGCGCCAGCCATAATGAATGCAAGGGGGGCAGCATAAAATGGTGCATTTTTTTAGGCATTTTTAACGCCTGCTCAGAGGAGGCGTTAAAAAGGGTCATGCCATTGTTTTCAATAGTCCCCTATGTACTGTTCAGGGTTAGCACCAACATTTTGGTTCTAACCCTGAACAGTACATTGATAGCATCAGAAATTCTGACGCTATTGCCCCCTACCCTGCACCATGGAGCGCCGTATTTTAAATATGGTTCACACATGTTGGCGGTAGGGGGGCGCTAACAGGCGCAAGGAAAGTGGTGCTGCACTAGGCCCTTAGTATGAGTCTTTCGGAGTGATATCCGGCAGGGGAAACTGCACCACACAGATTTCAAAGTTGTAAAGGGTGCAGGGGTGCACCTATTACAGTGTAATACTGTTCCAAGCACATTTTCGTCTCTAACAGGATTTAAGGAAAAGTACCTGGAATCGTATCATCGCATGTGGTGATCGACCAGGGTTCCACATGTTTGGTAAAGACCGACAACTAGGGTGCAGATACCATCCGTAATCGGTAATTCTGTGTTTGGCATTTTTGGCATTTCACCCAACAGGTACCAGCCAAATAGTAATAAGCTCCTAAAAGGGACCAGGCTATAGAAACCTGGCTTCCGCAGTGCCTCTGGTCTGCAGGACAGGATGCGAGGAAGGGTGTTTTCAGATTATGCTGAGATAAGCTTCCAAGAGTAACATTTAGATAGTGTTTTAACAGAAGAACTCCAGTGTACTGATCTTGCTAAGATAAGAAATAAGGAGACCGAGTCACAAAGCCATTAGCTGTCTGAAGATTTACAAGATTGTTGGTGAGTCACTCTCCATGTGTTAGAACGATTTTAACTAGATTTGAGAAATGGCCAGGCTAGTACCGTGGACTTTGCCCTTTTGCAGATGTTTTTAAAAATATCTGCTTGAATTTTACATCATATTCCTTGAGGCTTTGGAGCTGGGAGTTTATTGTTACCGAGAGCTATTTAAGCCTCCCCTTCTTCATTGAGCATAATATTCAAGGCCATAAAAAACAAGCATTCACAAAGCCAATAGGTCATGCCATTGTGACCGATTAGTATCCCGATGCTGTGCAACATGGCTAAGAAAAAAGGGGGAAAAAAGCTTTTCACGGGGCTGTCTCTGTCATTTTGTAGGCGTGCATACGTGTGGCGCGGGATGCCTACAAAATGACACAGGCACTTTTTTTTTCCTTTTAGTTTCTGATCACAGTTGGAACATGGAAGCAACACAAGGGAGGTTTGGTGGACGAAAGTAAAAGCAACACAGAGGATGGAGAGGCAGACACAAAACAACAAAGAGACAGTGGAAGGGACTGGCTAAGCAGCACAAGACGGGGTAAGAAGGATGGGGCATCAACCCCGAGGGTGTAGGGTGGGGTAATCGGGGAAGCTCACAAATAAAGCACAACAGGGAAGGGGGCTTGAGACAGAGGACAACATGGAGAAAAGATGAACATGAAGGAGACAGGTCGAACACATATGCACTTTCATGGAGTGCTCAACACCAAAGAAAAGGTAGTGCCTGGAAAACAAGCTATCAAAGCAGAGATGCCAGCCAATAAAAGCAATGCCCCATGGGAGGGACAAACACAAGGTTGACAAGCTGGGAAACAAAAAAAATACAGGCAAGTGAGACTGACAAGGAAATCCAACCAATGATAAGCTAAGGGAGGGCTCCAAGCACCTCTGTGTTTTTGGTAACCAACAAAATGTCTCACAACAGACAGCACACGCTTGGCCTAAAAAGTATACACTTCTCTCATTTACTTTCTGCCTCTCTCATCTCCAGTTTTGGCTGAGCCCTTCTCGACCACCTGTAGTCTTATTAAAATTAGCATAGGATCAGAAAGCTATTGTACTTTTTATAGATGCCCCATCACCTTTCCGAAACCATAACATTCAGCTGTATGTCACATGAATGTCCGAATTTTGCTAGAGCTTCCAAGTTGCACCCAAAATTGTCAGAGGTTCAAGCCGACAAATCTATTCACAACTTTCTGCCAACTTCTTTGAAACTCCTATGTGAGCCTGCAGGAAAAGGAATGTTTAGGTGTGGCTTGACAGTGCAGCTGTCTTCAGAACTTATGTGATCAACCTATTTTTTGTTTATCCAGTTGCCCGAGTCAGCTGCAGCATGACTGCCTAGTGAAGTCTTACTAACATGCATAAAGTATCAAGCTTAAAATGGGATGGACTTGACCTTTCAGGGGCCCAGTACTGTGATGCTGTTAAAGTGTCTTAGATAAGTAGATAATTTACAGTGATTTTTATTTTTCTCTGGCAAAAGGACAGATGGGAAGAGGGGAGTCTGGAGGGATATACTACTATTTTCCAGTCCCAGCATCCCCCCTTCCCTTTCCACTATTATTTTTATATTTCAGAGTGCAGTTGTGTGTTTGGAATGCTAATCAACATGCATTTTTTGTCTGGCTTGACAGCGCAGTTTATGCTATCAATAATAAAATAGTTTTCAGAGTAGTAGTGAGATAGAGGCATAGGCTCCACCCACATCTTAGTTTTCTGAGTACAGTATTTGATTGGGCTGATGTTGTGTGCTTCCACTGAAAAGAGTACTGGTGTTTCACATTTTGGCTTGTTGCCAAAACCTATACTTATCACAGCAGAACTGAGGTGGTTAGGTTGGCAAACCAACAAACATAGCCATAGGCCTGATCGGTTAATTATGAAATGTTGCAATAAAGGCTGTAAACCTTGAATATTTATTGTGAGAAACATTTCTTAACATCGAGCAGTTTAAGGGTGAAATATTATTATTCTGTATGAAAGCCTGCAGTGGAGGATTTTGTTACATGGGATCTCACGGATTACTGTAATAGGCAAACATTTTAGTGTTGTTTACCCCTGTGACAATCCGTGGATATAGAAGATTTGCTCTGTGAGAATCCTTGTTACTCCCACTCAGGATAAATATTATTTTGCTTAGCCAATTGTAATTTTGTATACCTCTGTATTTTTTTATGAGTGTATGATTGATGGCTGCCTTGTGGGAAAGTTTACGCTCAAAATAGTAGGCCTCAATTAGTTATGGTGACACGATATGAGCCTGATTGGTGCGCTTGACAAAGTTATGTCTGATGCAATACATCTGATCTGCTTATTTTGAAAAGTTATGGCAAAGACTTTAGGCCTAACTTATTGTATGTATCTATGTACATGGTATTTCTATAGCGTAAACCTAGCCAAAAGGCAGCAGAGCAATTGTGAAAAGCGTTTGTTAAACATGTAGGAGGCTGGCCCATTATGTAGTGTGCGAAACCAGGCCCACCAGTGCTTAATTTGTGCTTTTTGTTTCTGGTGGGGAGCACCAGCACTTATTTTTGGGGGCCAGCACTTATTTTTCTGCCTCAAGCATTTACTGCAAGCAAAAGACACATATGGGAAAGACAAAGGAACAGAAAAAATGAAAAGGCGTCACATCCAGAGAAAGCAGAATGCTGCAAGAGTGAGATGGAGAGGCAGGGAGGGACTTGAAATGGATTAAAGAGGCCCCAGATGACATCAGGATTATGCTGTCTCAGTATGCCGTGTTCGCTCATTTAATTGCAGCAGCTGCGTGTCTAAGAGGAGGACTTTGGGCACCAGCACATTTTTATTTACAAGGTAACCACTGAGGTACACTGTGTAGAGGGTCCGGGAAACCACAAGTTGGTTTACAGAGGTAACAAATAGACCACCTAATGCTCTAATTTTTATGGTAGAGTGGTCGAGCAGTTAGGTTAATCTTGGATTAGTGTAAAGCATTTGTTGTACCATCAGTATTAATAAATTAAGACAAACACTCAAAAGGATAACTCGAGACCAATTTAGAAAGATACTTCAGAATTTTATAAAAAATTTAAGATCAAGAGCATCAAAATTGGGTAAGTACTTTTTAAGCTATGAATTTTCAAAGTTTAGAAAATATCTCAGTTCTGTGCATAATTACTCACCGTAGGAATCAATGGAGAAATAGTTTAAAAATGCACATAAAATCAAACAATGCATTTACCATTGTCTCCTTTTGCAGATCAGTCAAGGTCATCAGTGGGCTCTGTGGACCAGCTGGAGAAGTTCAGACAGCTCCCGATTTCAGCTGGAGCAGCTGCAGAAAGTCATTGGACTTGGTGCAAGGCCACCACCAAGGACCACTTGGAAAGCAGTGCACAGGTGGACTTCAAGGTAAGTCCGGTGGGTCCCCTTGGAGTGTTGAGGTTGCAAGGGGTGGAGACCCTTAGACAACAGCTGGATCTTTGATTTAGGGCACAGGGCAGCGGGCAGCGGGGTGCAGAGCGAATCGGTGAGCCAGGAGCTGTGTGCAAAGGTGCCCTTGGAAGTAGGAGGCAGGTCGCTTTGAGGGTCGGTGCAGGTCAGCAGAAGCACTCGAGTGGGAGGTCCTGGTGGTTTCTGAAGTCTCTCGACTGGGGCCTCCTCCTGGTCCTTTTTCCGTCTTGGGTGGACTGTCCTTCTGGGTGTTCAACGTGGAATGACCAGTACCAGAGGCTTTTGCACGGTTTGGCCACTGGAGCTTGCAGTGCCACAAACTTGCCAGACTGGTAGGTTTTATCCTTGTGGTCTGTGGGGTGACATTTGGTCTGGCTGCAATGTCCGATTCCTTGGTCAGCAGCCGGTCAGTGAACTGGACTTCAGGGGTCTTTTGGTCTTTTCGGTCTGAAGGGAGATCTTTGGAGATTTTCAGAAGTGTTGAGGTCCTCTGAGGGTTTGTGGAGTCCGTCCAAGGTGTGAGCAAACCCTCAGCGGCAAGTCCTGGATGCAGCAGGCAGGGTTTGGTGCCTTCTTCTTGGTGCAGCAGGACTTCAGTTCTCGAGCCTTGGGTCTTCTTTGTTGCTGGTATTCTTTTGTACTTGGAATCTGAATCTCTGGTCTAGGCGTGCCCACTAAATACTGTATTTAGTGGGTTTTTAGGGGAGTACCTAGTAGTGACCAATGGGTCACTTTAGGGTGGCTACACCCACTAAGTGACCACTTCCTAAGGGCAGAGGTAACTTCCATACACCTGATTGGCTATTTTTCTTCCATACAAGATGGAGGAAAATAGAAAGGAGGAGTCACCTCACATGGAACACCTTAGGGGTGGTGCAAGCTGGGTCTGACAACTCCCTCTGTCCTTTGTGTGTTTTCCCGCCTTTGCTCCCACCAAAAGTGTAAGTTTGCAATGGGGAGAGCCATCTGCTGCTAGCAGCAGGCTTGGGGGTCTAGTTTCAAGGGCAGTAAGCCATTTGAAGCTCGCTAGCAGGCCAGTGCACATCCTGGGGGAGGGATGATAGCACCTCTGCCCTGGAATGGCTTTGTTCTGGGACCCCAGAGAGCAGGATCTCTCACCCCAGGGTTCCTGAATCTTGTCTGGTGGTGGCCGGCTGGTTGGAACTGGTCAGCCACCATGCCAGGGTTAGTTAGCGTTTAACTTTGAGACCACATCAAATGCCAGGCAAAAAGTGGGGGGAAAACAATGACAAAAGAGGCCTTTTCTCACTAAACCAATACGCCTTTAACAGCAAGTTATTATCGCGTTGTTTTACACATTATAGATAGGTGTTTTATAACCTGTAATCTGACAGAGTATTGTATTAGGTGAGGGGCTTGGTGTTGACAACCCACTCTTACAATCCCTGGGGTTTTTCACTGTGATAATTTTGGTTAGGCACTATAGAGAGGGATTGTATATTGTTTGGCAAACTCCATTGTTCTACATATTCGTCATTTTAGAACTGTATGTAGAACTGTATGGACGATGCCTGCCAGTTTATGTGCCTCCTAACAGGCCTGTGTTAGTTGTGTTGTCAAGCCATTGGTAAAGGATGAAGGTGTTATCACTTCAATGGGGAAAACAATGGCATATTCCATCGGTTTGATCTGTTTATTATGAAACATTATGACAAAGCCAGTAGGCCTGGCTTACTTATTGTAAATAACATGTGTTTACGACAATTTGCTTTTCGAGGGTGAATTGTTAATTGCACTGAGGGATTTTATATTTTTTGACCACTGTAATTGTGTATATTTTTGTGATTTTTATTACAGTATACTTGGTAGTTGCCTTGTGGAAAAGTTTCCGCCCAATACACTAGGTCTGAGTTGGTTATGGCAAGAAACTAATGTGAAGGTTAAAGGACTGATTATTATTAAAAAATTACAATACAGGCTGGTATATTGATTGTGAAAAGCATATGTTAAAGTCAATAGGCATTTGAGGGTGGATTAGTATTACTCTGCATTAAAGCCTACATGTATGCATTTTGTTACATGGAATGTCACAGATTACTTTAGTAGGCAAGGGTTTTGGTGAACTCCTCTGACAACTGTAATTTTGCATACATTCCTAAATTTATGACTGTATACCTGATGGTTGTGTTGTGGGAAAGCTTACACATAGGACACTTGACCTGGGTTGGTTAAAGTGGCAAGCCAATGATCAAGGCAATGGGCCTGATCAATAACACTTGAAAATGTTATGGCAGATGCCTTAAGTCTTATCAGTTTATTATTAAATGTATGACAAAGGCAGTAGTCTGTTTCATTTTGAAAATCATGTTTTAACAGAGGAGCAGAAGGTGCCCGAGTGAGCCATCTGTTCCATGTGAGCACCCAACAAAACCACCCTGCACCATGCTGCACTCTTATTGGGTACTGATTGACTGTGTCTCTTACAGAGCGTAATGCAGTGGTTCTTAACTTGGGGTCTGCGAAGCCTACTCAGAGTTTCAGTGACTGAAAATTAAAACATTTTAGCAGATTAATATGGTCCATATACATAAAAAAGAAAAACTTACAATTGAACATTTAAAATGCTGTTTAAAGATGAAGGAAATTGAAATTGGTGGCTAAAAATTAAATTGGTATCCTTAGCTTGATTAATGGGAGCAGTGTAAGTACAGCAATTGGAATCTGGAATGAATGATTGGGGGCTCAATTGAAACACTGATTTGCACGGGCAACAGGAGATGATGCATTAGGAGCACAAAAAACTGAAATGATACAATGGAGTCTGTCACATTTCTTCATCTTTTAGAAATATAGCACAATTTTGATAAGCCCCATCCTTCCCATTAAGATTAAAATTTCTATTTTGTATATTTTTTGTTTCTGAATTGAAAATGGTACATTTGTGTACTTGATGCATATTGATTCTCTCTTTTTTGTATGGGTTTGAGATTCAAGTAATGGAACTTGCTTAGGCTTGGTTCTCAGCTTCCAGTAGTGTTTCGGTGGGGTTTCACAGAATTCCAACCATTAAGTATCACTGGCTGAGTGAATGTATTTACCCTGAGAACCACTAGTTATCACTTACTCAACTCCTAGTATATGATCAATATCACAGGGTAAGCAATGTGATCAAAACAAGAGATTAAAGACATATATGATAAATGTCACTATTGGCGAAAAGAATAAGACTATGACTGCCATTGCACAATCTGAGTTGTGCTCCTTTTGTAATATGTTGAACTAAACCAGACTGAAACAATCATTGGCAATCATTGGTGTTGGCTGCTGGCCTTTTGTTTTTGTCAAAACCTTTTACATGGTTTTTGTAAAACGTTTGTTGTGGGGAGCTGCTGAGCCCTAAACAATATAAAACAGTAGTGGCTATAAGCAAAAATAACCTGGGGTCTCAAAAATCACACATTGCCATAGGCGTCCTATGTACTGAATGCAATGTGCATATGTTCTCTGTGAATAAGCATAATGCCTGTCACCCTAAGAGAAGTTAGTCAATGCCTAAGCTCGACTGGGCCATTGCCCATGCTGTGTGCTGCAGTGGGTGGAAGCACATTAAAAAAAATATATTGTTGAGGGTCCAGCAGCCAAAACTAAACATGCATTGAAAAATACAAAAGGTCAGCAGTCAATGCCAGAGCTATTGCCTTCACCAGTGATGGTACGTGTTTGTTCTTACTTTATATGTTGGATTCACTAAGAGTTGTGCTGCATAACTTACTTAACATTAAGCTCCACTTTGTCTGTTGTTGTGTCACTCACATTTAACTAACAGCTGCAGACATAGGCCCTCATTCTGACCCTGGCGGTCGGCGGAGAGACGGCGGTCGGACCGCGAACAGACCGGCGGTATTAAAAATGGCATTCTGACCGCGGCGGTCCCCGCCGCGACCGACCGCCACTTCTCCACTCCGACCGCCACGGCGGTCATGACCGCCGGGCTGGAGTTTGCGCACTCCGGCCCGGCGGTCGTCCCAAGACCGCCAAGGGTATTATGACCCTGCCTACCGCCGCGGTTTCTTGCGGGCGGGAACCGCCGTGCGAACCATGGCGGTAAGCACTATCGGGGCCAGGGAATTCCTTCCCTGGCACTGATGGGGGTCTCCCCCACCCCCCACTACCCACCCGAGTCCTCCCCCCACACCCTCCACCCCCCTGCCACCCCCCAGAGGTGGTACGAACCCCCTCCCCACCCCCAGCCCGACATGCACATACATGCACCCCGACATGCACACACCCCCAACATGCACATATACACACCCCCTACACACACATACACAACGGGGACACATACCCGCACACATACATGCAGACATGCGCACCTGCCGAACAGCACACATTACCCATAGACACAGCAGCACCCCCCGCCCGCATACACGCACTCACACACCCCCTCTACACACTCACACGCACACCCCCATGCACGCCCACATCACACAACACCCCCCCACCCCCTCCCCTCACGGACGATCAACTTACCTTGTGCGTTGGTCCTCCGGGAGGCGACGGGAGCCATGGGGAGGTGACCGCCAACAGAAGACCGCCAACAGAAGACCGCCACACAGAAATGTGGGTCGTAATTCTGTGGGCGGTGTTCTGCTGGCGTGGCGGTGGAGGTTGACCAGTCTCCACTTTCCCGCCGACCGCCAGTGTGGCTGCTGGCGGTTTTCCGGCGGAACGCTCCCAGCGGTCAGAATGCGCACAGCGGCATACCGCCGCGGTCGGCGGTCTTCACCGCGGCGGTAACTCGGCGGTCTTGCGAAAAGACCGCCAGGGTCAGAATGAGGGCCATATTCTTTTGTCTCAAAATGCATAGGTTGTGATTGCAGCCATGGGTACTGAAGGGAACTGCTTTGTGTGCAGATGTGCTCCTTTTGAAAGTACAATCCATCACTCAAAGTGAAGTTAGCCAAAGGCTAAAGAGAACTAACCCATGGCCCATGCTGTATGTTGTAGTAATTGGAAGAAAAAAAATGAGAATGAATGAAGAGAGCTGGCTTAAAGCCCAAAAGTGGAAGTTTATTATAAACATATTTTTAGTAAAATCAAAGTCTTAGCTAACACCAGACCTAAACATGTTTTCACTGGCTTCCCAGTGAGATTTCCCTGCCCTCCTGCAGCTAGAAAATAGTTTCTCTGTACACCAAAACAAATGTTCCCAGCTCATGCCACTGCTATCGGCCCACTGGCTTAGCGGGGCAGCAAGTGAGTCCCATGGAGAGACAAAAAGAGAATGTCAAGGGTCCGATCAATCCACTGACTGCACACCAGCAGCACCACCCTTTAAAAAAAGTACCCTTCATGTTATTTAGAACAAATCAGATACCTTTGTTCAAGCCAGAGCTAATGTGGTGGGCACACCAGCTGAAGAACACCAACACGGCTCTCCTGCAACTTGAGTCACCCTCCAACAATCTGGTACAGTTGGGCAAGGCTGAAAATTCCTAGGGTGCAGGGCTGGACTGGCCATAGCAGGCATCGGGTGTTTTCCTGGTGGGCTGGAAGGGTGGGGGCTGGCTTTGAAGCAGTTGGGGGCAGTTTTGTTGCTGGTGGCCAGGTTTGCAACAGTGCTGCAAACTCGGCCCCCAGTAACAGAAGCAGCAGTGCTTTGCACTCTGTCCCCTGCACCGCTCCTCCGTACCCCCTGCCCAGAGTCCCACCACCCAGTGGCTGGTCTGACAAAATTGGCAGGGCAGCCTTGAGTTTTCAGTCCAGTCCTGATAGGGAGAGCTGAGCCAGTGCTGAGCAGAGGTTTGACTTGGCCCTAAGAGCTAAAGCAGGAGATGGGCCATAAAAAGGTTCAGTATAAAAATAGTATAGAAACATCATGTAAAATGGGATAGACTTTTTCAGATTAAAATTAGGTTATGTCTTGAGCATCTGTTTCACTTTATTACCTTAGATTATATTACTGCATTGATATTGCTTATCTCGCCCTTTTATCGCCACAGTCTAATGCTTTGTGTTCAATATTTTAATGACCCGAATTAGGACACTGCTCAGTGAATACAAGTGTCATGTGTTAATGCCATCTGACACAATATGTAAGGGAAGGCAGGAGACTATTATAATGATAGCATTACTGCATTCGCCAGACCTAACAAATGTAAGAGATGGGGAGGATTAGTACCTCTATTACCCAAATTATATTGATTAGCAAAAGAAAGAACACTATGACTTCCATCAGGTCTTCAATAAGACACCTGATAATTGCAGCTCAGCTCGGCTGCAGACACACTCAGCAGACTAGCACCTTTTAAGAACTAGTTCACAGTGCCTGAGATGCTTGCCTCTTCTCTGTTTTGGCTCACCAGTCCCCAAAGGGCAAGGACCCAACAAGAACCTGACATTCAGACAACTGACAATTGGAGTCTACCTCTTTGCCTGGGGTATAAATGGAGAATATTCAGGCCTCTTCTGATCTTCTGCAGGTACAGAAAATGTACTCAAGTTGGTGATTGGATGTGCCACATTTATACCTGCCACAAGCTAGAGGGTGAGCATGACTCCTGACCTCTCTCTAAGCAATGGGGTTTTCTGAAGCCCTGACCTGCAGTTTTGCAGTAGGTCATGTTTACCTTATTGTAAAGTGCAGTGTGTAAGAGCAACTTCAAGCTGGTGAAAGCCTTTGGCCACACTCAACATGGGCTCTAAGGGCTTGGAACTTATGGGAGTGTTCTATGGTAATCCTGGGGTGCTCTCACATTAAAAAAAAAAAACAGTTTGAAGCAGGCACTGGACCCATAACAAACCCAGAGACAGAAGTCTGGTAGGACAAAAGCAGGCTTCTTTAGCAAGCAGCCAGACAGGGGATTCACAAGAATTATCTTGGCATTCTGTTCTCCCCCTTTCACGTGTGCCCCATGTGCCAAGTGTACATGTCAAAGACTTGCCAATTAACCTTCTGACAGTACAGACAGGTAAAGAGTAACTTTCTAAAAGTTACTTTTCCTCAATATTGATTACAAATCAGACGTCACAATTAAATTGGACTGGATTTTTTATAACTATTAAAAATAGTGCTTTATTTATTTTTCTAGCTGGTCCCTTTCCCAACACACATTATTAGTATTTAATATTACTTTTGAGGGTTTCTCTATGGGCCAGCCAGAATTTCTACTGTGAATATAGCGTTTGAGGGCTAGTCACTGTAAGGACATGCTAACTTTACATTTTTACATTTGCTACCTTTAAATACCATACACCGTGCCTTATGGGCTAGAGAATCTGTATAGGGGTGACCTATCAGTATTTAAAAGGAAGGTTTTTACCTGTCAACACAGGTTTACTATGATAGGTCAGAGCACATGTTTTGCACTGTTACAATCAGGCTACAATGACAGATCTGAGATTAAGTTTGCACTGTCACTATAGTGGATAGCACAATAGGAACTGCAGTCCACTAGTTACATTTAAGTTCCAGGCCCTGGGTACATTTTGTGCCATGTACTGGGGACTTTTAGGTAAGTTAAATATACCAGTTATGGCTATGCCAGTTCAATCATGTTAAAAGGCGGAGCACATGCACTTTACTACGGGATAGCAAGGGGTAAAGCGCACAAGGTCTAAAGCCAGCAAAATGCAGTCAGGGGGGACCACGCAGAAAATGCAAGTTTTCTGCATATGCAATGTGTCCTTTTCGAGACCAATACATGTTTTTTGCTTTTACCCAGTGTTTGTTAATGGATTGTAGATTGATGAGGGCCCGGCAGCTTCACACTGACAAAACAAAACAAACATTAACAAAGCCGAAACACAACCAGTCAATGCCAGACCTGTTGGGTTTGCCAATGCTGTTTACATTTGCTAGTCCAGATTATGCCATGTACACCAGATCCCACTGATAGTCATGTATTGGTCTTTAATAAGTATCCAGAACATTACTTAGGCGTGAGCAAGGATGTTTGAAGCTTTTTGGCACAGTGTTTTATAGGGTGGCTGGTGTCTGCTTTTGCTTTCACCATAAACGCCACGGGCAATGGAAGCCACTGGTGTGTGAGCATCATGCAGAGGCATCAGGCAGGGAATGTGATCCCCTTTTGGTGAAGCACAGATTGCAGCTTGCCTTGAGCAGGGTGCCAGGTTGTTAGTATGTGGCCATAAATGTGCCTAATAGAGGCTCACAAGAAATATCCATGGGCAATGGAGGACAGTTGGTTTGACAGCATCATATTCACTTTCAGCCGGTGGAGCACAGATTCATCATGATGTCAGGATTTCAGTGAGTTGCACTGGGTTTATAAATGTGCAGAATGCAGGCCCATAAGGCACACCATAGGCAGTGGAGGCTGATGGTTGGAGAGCATCTCATGGAGGCTGCAAGGAGGAAGGGGACTGTGATTGATGGTTGGAGAGCATCTCATGGAGGCTGCAAGGAGGAAGGGGACTGCGGACTGTGATTTAACTTTCAGTACGTGGAGCACATATTTCTGCTTGCATTGAGCAGGCTTAATTGCACCATTAGGTCTTCTGCTTCATTGCCATGGTTTGACTACATTTTTATGCACTGTAACAAGTTATGAAACTGGTCTAAATAGATAATTATGAAGAAAAGAACACGAGGTTCCTCTCAGCTGACAGGAGATGTTTGAGTTATGACTTAAACAGTGTTCTTTCCCCGAGTTACCAAAACCTGTTCTCACCCTGCTGAGAGTCATGGATGTTTGAAGTCTGAGCAGTGCAGGATTCTTCTCTAATTGGCATGCAGTGCAAAAAATGCAAAACACAAGCGCCAGAGTCCACTTGAGGTAACGCATTTAAAGGCACAGGGGCTTCAATCCACAACTGATGTGGCATGACAAAGCACCAGGGACTGAGCCCACAGCAACTATTTCATTAGAAAGTACAGACGGCTGCCCACGGGGGGTGTGGAGCTGCAACGTACCACTGACATACACAAAGCAACATAACAACACAATTAAAACACCACAGGGCACTTCAGCAACAAACAGTAAAAAGAGGACACATCCACAGCACAACATAACGAAATCACATTGTAGTAGGTTAGCACAAAAAAAAACAAATGACAGAGGCAGATTAGATATTGATCTGGGGAAGAGCTGCAAATTCCTCCCTCTGCAGACCCGCCAACCCACATGGTGCCACAGTGTGACAGACTACATGGGCTCCCATCACACGGTCACCTGGTGAGGAGCCGATATCACATGGTGACAGGGACAATGAGCCGGAAACGACTGTATACAGTGGCTTTCAGCTCGTTTTCGGAGGCTTTGAACTGCTAACGTCCATTAATGGGTGTGAAAACACCCCAGGACTTTGGCAGGAGCCTCTGCAAGCTTTTTTTCTGGAGGAGGAGGCTTGGGGTGGGGTGGGGGCTAATGTGCCATTTAGGTACTTCTGGGCATGAGGCCCCACCTCGTCCAAGGACCCACCCCCTGCTCACACGGTGAGAATTTTAATAAAGTTGGCAGGTCTGCCTCGGTCTTCAATACAAGGGCATTCTGAAACATCAGAAGACATTTTTTAGCACCAAAGATTAACGCCTTTGAACAGCAGGCACAAAACAGAGAAATTTTTTAATTTGTCTCTGCTTTTCTGACTTTGCATGTGTGCTGCACTCTACAGCACACATACAAAGTGGGAAAAGCATTTCCACTTGTCTAGGCATAGTATTTTGTACAGAAAGGGTGCCCTTCCTGTACCAAATCTATGCTAGACACGCACGCACCCTAGCACTATGGCGCTAAGGTGTGTGCGTGACGCACAGCAGCTGAAATCAGTGCCACCGCTAGGGAGAAGAGAGGAGAATGCCATTTCTATGTGAATATGGCACTCTCCTGCTCTCTCCTTGTCATGCAACACTGCACAGCTTTTTTGGCTGCTGCACTGTGGTGCGTGACAACTTTCAGAGTCTGGGCCACAGTGTATACATTTGAAAAAATATAGACACCATTCTTCACCTGTGTTAAAATAGACAGGATCTGCGTGCAGACCCCACAGTTGATAAGCCAGGCTAGGACTGAAGCGCAGGATGACACCACCGACCAGGAATGCACGAGTGGAATGATTTTAATGCAAACACTAATTTCCACGCCTTGTTGTTCCACTTGTCCTTATGTGCATGCCCATGTATGACTGATCACGCTGTCTAGGCAAGCTGCAAAGGACATTTAACTTTAAATTGTTTATGTTAAGAAAGCAATAGAACACATTACCACTCTAAGAAAATTCTGCACAGCATATGTGCAAATATTCGTGTCTCACATTACCACCTCCAGAATCCTGTTTTCATAATACAGTAAGTAAAGGTGTTTGGAGGAAGCACTGCTTTAATGTACCACCCAGAACATCAAAAATGTTTTGTGATCCTGTCCTTGGGGCCATATCATACAAAGTGAGCACTCAGAGTGCTGATTAAGTAGATCTCTACCTCATTTTTGGGCTGAATGGGAGCAACACCTTAACTGTTGGAAAAGGATTGTCACTGAACTTTAAAGGAAAGTGGTGCTTTTTGGCTGGAAATGTAGCAGTATCTGTTGATATGCCCATCATACTAACATAGCACAACATAACATGAAGCCTTTGCAACACAAAGGAACAACAAAACAGCACATCAAAATAGGATGCAATGCGACAAACAGTGCAACACACCACAATCTAATAAAACAGCACTAAAACATAACACAAGATTACAGCATAAGAAACACTTTAACACCACAGCAACATGCAACATAACAAGCAGGCACAAAAATTATTCTCATATGCCGCCATCAACAGTCTTGCTTTCATGACACGGTGGTGAAAGGTGTTTGCACTGAGCGGTCTCTTACCACCAAGAACATATAACAAGAACCTGCAGACTTTCCTACTCAGACGGTGCCACAGTGTGTCACACAATATCAGCTCCCCTCACAGGGTCACCCATTGAGGAGCCAACATCACACAATGGGTGGGAATACTGCTAAAAACCTACTGCGCAATAGTGGCTATTCAGCTGTTCTTGGAGACTCTGAACAGCCAATGTCATCTAAGGGGTGGAAAAAACCCAGGACTTCAGCGGCAGCAGCCTCTGCAACATTTTGTTCTTTTTTTATGTTGAGCATATTTTATTTAGTGGTGTGGCCCTTCTGTAGCAACTACTTCAGTTGTATTTTGTGAGCTTACAGTGGCTATATTCATAGCTTCTATGCTCTTTAGTGTACGTGTAGACCCGGTACATGTGGAGGGGATTGTGCCTTTTTTGCAAGGTACATTGCAAAAAAGGTACACCTGCTTCTGCGGCCTTCAGAATTCCCCTACCCCAAGGAAAGCTCAGATGCAGTAGTTTGGAGAACCCCCGCCATCAGGGGTGAGGAAACTCCCCCACTGATCCAGCAACCATTTTAGGAGGCCCCGAAAAGAGCTATCCGGGTGAAAAGGGAATTCATTGCAAGAGATCCATAGAGATGACCACAATTGTGGAACACTGGAACACCAAGCAAGACTGAGCAACCCAAAATCTGCACACAACACATTCTCTCCTCATCAGAACTCTAAGCTCATCCATTAAGGCACAATAAAAGGGACTTAGCAAGGCTGGTGTATGAACTCAGGAAGCTGGTAGCTGTGCTCTTCCACTTAATGGATAACCTTTCCAATGAACAAAGTCTTGTAGTAAGCCCTTGAATAGACATGCATAACATATTTAACTAGCCTCAAAGTTAGGATTTCTTCAACCAACTCTGCTGTAGTTTGCTGTGGGGTAGAGGAACAGGAAGTGGCACACATAACTAAAATGCCATTCAAGGCTTGATTTGTTCCGAGTAGACACCAGACAGGTTTTAAGATACTCCTTAACATCTTGGTTAACACAGGGCCACCAACCAGATGAACCCGTTCTAAGGTGGACTGGATTCATTTATGTCCCGAAATAGCAGAAGTGTGACATATTTTAAGCACTTTTTGTTGAAGTTCCTTAGTTTGAATATATAGTGCTTGTTGAAGAAATATAGATCTTGATGATGTGACAAAGGAATCTGTGAGAGGATCCTGTCTAAGGGTTTAGTACTGGTTAGGGCATGCGCCTTTCTCACTGTCTGAAAGGTTTCTATCATTAACGTTGCTTGTCTAGGCAACATCAAGACTGGTTCATGCAACCCAGCATCATCTGATTAACAGGGGGAATGCGCATCTGCAGCAATATTGCAAGTGCCAAAAATGTAGATAACTCAGAAATCATATTGAAGAAAAATATAGGACGAACGAGCCTGACGACTGTTGTGACATTGCGTATTTTACAAAGAATGCAAAATTCAACGGTCAGTCTAATCTCAAAAGATGGTCGGCTCCCATTAAGAGATGTTGTGTGCTTCAAATATCATCTGTCTTTCTGTTTTAGGATTTCTCAACACTGGAGCTTTAGTGAAGACTTCTTTAGTTCTTGAAGAGCCTTCTTGGCCAAGCTATCTAATTGTAACGCCTGTAGTAAATGTTGCCACTGCTATGATGAAAGGTTCCTCTATGTGCTTTGGTTTCAAGGTTCCTAGAAACGAAATGCTCACAGTTATATTAACTGCAAAGAGTATGGCTCGAAGAGGTATTTTGAGATCCACCTGTAAGTGTCCAGGCAGGCACATAATGAAGCGGTGTCCCTGTTTCTGCCGCCATCTTGTTGTCTACATTGCACATTCTAACTCAACCAGTCTGTGACTTAGTGCACGCGATGCAGAGAGCACATGTCGGAAACATGGTTCAGTTGATTCTTCCACATGTTTACAACTTGGGTTGCTGGTACTTGTGCATCCGCTCACAGAGTAACTGAGCAAGCACAGTCGCAAAACATTTTATTCAGAAAACACTGCACACCTCCATTCAGGGCCTGTATGCAGGCGAGACATGGGTTGATGTTTTGAATCCAGGTGGTATTGTAGCTGGTGAGGCACGGCTGAGTACCTTAAGCTCAACAGGATGTTGTTCAAATTTAGCTTTCACTGGCACTTAAACAACGAAACACACAATAAGAAGTGTGGCATCTACTTTTAAATGATCAATTTTCTGTTTCTTACTTTGGAAGCTGAATCTCACAGCAGTAGGTTTATCACTAGACCACCCATTTCACTTCAATAATAGTGCTTCAGCAGGAAAATTTGCCATATATTTATCTCTGCCATTGACCTCCTTATCTTACTTAAATAAGGGGATCTCTAGGAGTATAACAACGCTTCTTCCACTGTTTGCTTAAGGTTTTTAGGTTGGTAGTCCATCATAATTATTCTCTGCACCTCCCCGTAACCATGTAACCCCAGCCTTCCAGCTCTTACATCAAGTGCATTTTGGTACTTTCCACACTGGTAGATAATAAGCGCTCATCTCTCTTAAGGTCTATAATGTTTAAGCTTAGTGTCTGTGTATCCTCTGAGGCTATCTTGATCTGTAACTTCAATTAAAGAGATTTTCTTATTATTGTTTCTAAACCTTTACGTTCAAATACCTCATGCATTGGTAAACGCCGTTGGTCTATTTGAGGTTATTTGTCGTTCTCTGTGAAAATTATATTTCCACTGACCACACTGATTGAATTTTGAAAGCATTTTTTTACTTCTTAAATATTTTGCACTTCATACTTAGTAATTTTCTAATGTTGTATCATATGCAGTTACGTTGGGTTTTACGTCAAAATTCATTAGTTGTCAAAGCTCATTAAATGTTTCACTGAGTTTTCCTTCACAGTTCATTAAGGGACTCATTACGACCCTGGCGGTCTTAACATTGCCAGGGCCGCGGTGGTGGTTGGACCGCCAGCAATGTGGCGGTCCGACAGACACATTATGACCGTGGCTGTCGCCAGCACCGCCACTTCTCCTCCACTGGAGGGGCTGGCGGTGCTGGCGGTCCTAATACGCCAGGGCAGCTCTGCAAGCAGTGTTGCCCTGGGGATCACGAGTCCCTTCTCCGCCGGCGATTACATGGTGACAGCACTGCCATGTAAAGGCTGGCAGAGATAGGGTGCAGGGGTCCTCATGGCCAGCCCCATCATGCTTTTCACTGTCTGCTTTGCAGTGAAAGGTGCAACAGGTGCTGGTGTACCCTATGCACCGCAACATTGCCGCTGGCTCAATAATGAGCCGGCGTCAATGTTGTTGGCTGTTTCCTGCTGGGCCAGCAGCAAAACTCAAAATAGGGGCCGTGGGAAGAGACCGCACTGGCAGTAACCCGACCGCAGGACTTCGGCGGATGGCCTTTTTTGTCAGCCAAAGTCGTAATTAGGGCCTAAGTCTTTTTATCATCATATTTAAGGCTCTGCTGATTTTTTTTAATCTTGTTCAAGCTGTTCAATTGCTAAATAAACTTAAAAGTGAATCGATTTGTAAAATGAGATTCGGTAGAATTAGAAAGACTATCATGTGGCAGCTTGATTTTATGTAGTTATTTCCGGATTGTCATTTCTTGTTCCAACTGTATGTTTGTGTGTGCTCGAGTGTGCTTAAATGAAATAAATATACCTTCAGTAGGTTCAACCTTGTGTACTGCCATCAACGTCCACAGCTGTGCTTTGCACAAGATAATTTCTGCCAGTAAACTCTTCCATTGCTGTATCACTACTTTTGTAAGTTAGATCCCTATGCCTTGCATTGGTTGGAGTTAAATATCCTGAAGTGTGAGCATCAGATACACCCTGGTTTTTATTTCTTCATCATTGGTTCCTCTCTATCACTTCTCTCTTCAGGCAGTAATCCAGAGAAGCCACCATCTCGCCCACTCAACTAGATGATCTCCAGACCAGACTAGACTAGACTGCTGCTGTCTGGGCAGAGCCCAACCTCCTAGGACCAGACTGCCACTCTGACATTTCTCTGGTGGCCGCAGGCTAGGAGGCTGCTTTCAGAGCTATATGGGCTGCGATAACTTAACCTTCCCAAAGTCCCCATTTGAGTCACTGCCTCCTGCAATGTGGAGCTGGTTTAAAAAAAAATCTTGCCAGGGCTGATTATGGGTTTCATTCTGGCCTGTAACCCTTGGCCCAAGTGAGTAAACTTGTTCGGCTCTTGAGGGAATAAAGCTAATTTAATGGCGTTGTGTCAGTAATTTTAGGAAGGGAGTCTTCAGACTGTGCCCAGAAAGCATTGCTTACTGCCTGCAGTC
Source organism: Pleurodeles waltl (assembly GCF_031143425.1). Taxonomy (NCBI): domain Eukaryota; kingdom Metazoa; phylum Chordata; class Amphibia; order Caudata; family Salamandridae; genus Pleurodeles; species Pleurodeles waltl. The sequence continues at coordinate 961,641,379 of NC_090443.1, forward strand.
TAATGGGATCCCACTCCCACAAATGGACCCTGTTGTAGGTGGAGGGCAGGGTCTTCATACAAGAGTCTGGGGCCACTCAGGTAGAAATAAGTTCTTTATTTCACGTAAAGGCCCCTAGGTTATAGGAAGGGAAGATGGGTCCTGTCAGGGCTCTATCTTCCCGCCAACTGTCTCTGTCTCCTACAACATACCAATATTCTTACGTCTTCCACTCTCAGCATCCCAGTCACCAGCTCAGACATACAGAAAAGACTACTGAACCTGTTCCCCCACCAAAACTGTAAAGTACCATAATAATGAAAAGTGGCCCTCAATGAATGAAACACCAGTGTGAATCCGGCAGCTTATGTCTTGCAAGGTATCTTTTCCTTCTCTGCATGCGATTCCCTCATCCCTCATCAGCGTGACTGTCACACAGCTCTTTCTGTGACGTGATACTATCCTTGGGCTCAGTTTTTTGTATAATGCCCTGTAAAACCGCTATTGATTTAAGATGCTCCATCTTGATGGTAGAACACAATAGCCTGCAAGATTCATAGAATTGTATCTACTGCTGTGAGTGATGGAGGGGTGCAAGGTAGCTGTTATCAGTCAGGCAGAGGGACTTGATTTTGAACCAGACAATAAGGTGATCAGCAGACTCCTTGTCATCACAGACTTTGTTTATAGTCATAGGTTTTCATGTGGCAGCCCAAACCATTGTGAGTGATATAGTCTTCATCGTCTTCCATTAAACTCATTTGATTTACCCAGCTGGTAGTAAAGGTTTGGAGGGTAAGAACCCAGGAGTAGAAGTTGTGTGCATGATACATGAGTGAGCTGGCTGCAGGCATTAACCAGAAAACAGTGATGATTCTGAGGGGCTGCAGATATAAGACCCCTTTTGTGGACAGTGACAATGCAAAGGCAATGCTTAATTTAAAAAGAACAGTTCCAGTCAAGGGACCATTTGTGTTTAGGAACACACTTGTGAATGCTGGCATTGTGAAACATCAATGCTGCCTAGTCTTGGTTGCATGTCATACCTCTTTTTTCCAACACCCTATACCTTCAGTCTCTTTATCTCAATTTTGCAGGTTAATTTTCTTCCCTGTCATATTCCTTTGCCAGTGTTTATCTCTATTTCTCTTCCTCTCTCTTTCTCCCTTATCTTTCTGTCTCTCTCTTCCTCTGGGTCAAACTCTGATGATAAAAAATGAGCCCTGGTCCTCAAAAATCAGAGGCGTGCCTACCACCTGCAACCAGTCGCTCTAATTAAATGCAGTCCGCAAATAGGTGAGTAATACCAAACATATGTCAAGTGTGGGGAAGTGGAGGGAGTGACCTTATTGCAACTCCCAGCAGGCCCTGTTTCAGTAACTCCAACCACCAGCCCAGTGGTCACTTGTCGAAATACCCCTGTTTGTGAACCCCCAAATGAAGTGTACTCACCTGAGAGGTAGTGTGTGTAGTAGGGAGAGTGACCTGACTGCAACTCCCAGGAGGCACTGTTTCTCTCACCCCAACCACCAGCACAGTGTGCACTTGTCCAAATACCCCTGTTTGTGACCTCTCAGTTGAGGTGTGCTTACCTGGGAGTGACCAAGATATGATCATGCTCAAATCAGAGATGTGTCTGTCTACCCAGCTCCATCTGAAATTGCTAACCCAAGATGAAACTACATAGAATAGGTATGACACCTTACCCAGTGTGTACAACAAGTATTCCTAAGGCCTCAAGCTCATCAACAGAATGGTATCGGCAGCAGACACATTGACACAGCACTGTGCACATGATGACTCCAGTAACATGTACAACCAAGTCCTGGGTTTGCCTGCATCGTACCCAACTAGGCCTCCAAATGATCAAACCATATGTTGCCTCTCCACTGTGTTGGCTTCTCTGGTGGTAAGATGTCATTTTCAGTCCACCTTCCCAAGTGCAACTGATCTGCACATTTTATCAGCTGCTTGAGTCAATTTGGTTTGGCATGCTTCACACATGTCATACCAAATCACCGAATACCATGGTTGCTTTGAACAACTGGATTACCTACAGCTTAACTTCGTCCAAGGTGTCTGCTTACTGTAACACAAAACCTTTGGAGCAAGATGTCACAATTCAACCAGCAACAAGTCTGTTTTTCATCAACAGGTGGATCTGCCACTGGGCACACGGAGGTCACAGAACAGACTACCACTACCCCCCTGGATGAAACCCTCAGTGATGACAACACTGCTGGACTTCTGGGCATTGAGGACGATTCTGGCCCAGCCAAGCAACTTGGTCAGGTAGCAACATTGAGTCTCTCTGTGGCCACAACGTCACCTCCCAGCCCTGTTCGATCAACATCACAGGAAACCATTAGCACCTTCCCCCCCACCAGCCTGTGTACCTAGCAAAGTGTCCACCATCTTGTGGCCCCCAGTCCTGGATCCTGAGTTCTAGCGCAGCACTTTGGACTACAAGGGTATAGGAACAAGTTGAAGAGGGCACCCTGTGGCAATGGCACAGGCCTGTGGGGGTAGGGTACATGGGGGGGGTGCTGTGGGCAAGCGGGGTGAGGCCACTGGGGCTGCTCTTGGCCAGGACACCATCAGCCACATCTTGGGGATCTATCAGGTGTCCCAAGGCGTGATGGGCCAGGTGCTGACTGAACTCCAGGAAATCAACCAGCTACAGAGGGACATGCATAGGGACATATGTGAACACATTGAGGCCCACAATTCCAACATAGTCTCTCTAACAGGAGTGTTATGGGATATACACACCACCCTGAAAAGGGTTATGGTTTTTCAAAGCCATTCTACCCCTTCCTTTGCCTCATCAACAGCAGGCCTATCAATATCGATGGCAGCCGCGGGAAGGGATGCCCTGCCAGAGGAACAACCAGCCATAGACGGCCCTGCCTCTGTAGCAGCTGATTCCCACCCTCCTCCGCAAGCCAGGACATCCAGAAAATAATCCAGGAGGTGCGGATGGCAAGACACCCACCACTGCCTGCAACAACCTTTTCCTTAAGGGCCTCCTTTGTGTGTTACACATTCACTTTGTGGACTGATCCTGAACCACCTTCCATTTCCAATGAGAGGATTACTCGGGAGTTTGGACTTCCAATGGTTTCATTCACCATGACTGACCCCTTCACATATGTTTTTTTGTTGATTCATGTCACATATATTTTCTGTTAGTCGTAGCTTCACAATAAAATCACCCATCACTGACTCATTGTCTGCTGATTTCACTTTCATATTTCACCATGTAGATATGTCAGAACATGTGAACCATATGGTGATGATCCAAGGTTCTTGTTCACGATGGATTATGTTGCATGTACACAGTATCCAGCTCAGGATTACAACCATACCACACAAACACATACATACAAGTGTCTGGTCAAACTAAACATTTTATTACAGTGTTCAGCACTTAGGCTCTCAATATGTTTCGGAAATTATAAATGTTTGACTTCTACTGAGTAAATTAACATATTTACAGGTACAGAACTCCAGACCATGGAAGGAAGGGCTTTGCCACACATTGTTCTATAGGATAGACAAACATTGAAGTGTTTCATGTCACCAGCTTGAGCCTTGTCACATACGATACCAAAGTTCTCCAACATCACATTATCGAAGATTCAGACAGAGGTCAGTACAACAGTTTCTGATCACAGGGTCATAATAATCCACTGCTTATGCATCTGGTGGTATGACACAAACATATGTCAGTGTTTTGGCACAGGCACTGTGGCCTACAATGAAGAAACACATCTACAGGTATATACCGGTCATACAACCAGAGTGTTTAGCCAATGTGAATGGAAAATTACTCGGTCGTAAACTAGGATTAAATATTTTATGACCACATGATGACACACAAGATGCATCAGGCCCACCACTGGACACAAAACAAGTCTAATGGGCACTTCTGAACTTTCATCCAAACACTATGCAAGATGTCTTGGCACATGTCTCATACACCCAAACTATGTGACCTACATTATAAAGGAATCATGGGCTGATCCAGGAAAATGGGCACACACATTTGAGATGTAGAGCTCCTCTAAACAGACAACTTGCACGTTGATGGAATGGAAGTTTTCTCTTGCGATAGACTTATTCAGTGGCCTGTGGTGGCATCAAGCCAACATGTGTGTATTCAGTGGCCCCCACCACATTTGGAAGGTCAGCAAAACCATAGAAGTTAGCGTTCACATTGGCTAAATCCACTTGTCGGAGGAACCTGAAATAGCTGTCAATGTGTTTCAACTTGCTCATAGGAAATCTTTCAACACCAGACTGAACATAGGTTGGGACATATCACCAGATAGGGCCACTGTATGTTGGAAGGACCCTGTGGCAAGGAAGTGTAATACTGATACTTCTTGTACAATGGGTGGTATGCAGTATGGATTACTGTTAGCTGGCATCAGATCTGGCTCCAACTGATGGCATAAATCCACTACTGTTTACCTATTCAGACGGTAGATCTGGATGATGTGGCATTCCTCCATGGTCTGAAGGTCTGGCAATGGATGGTAGACAGAAGGTTGTCTCATTCTCCCTCTCCCGGGGTATCTTTCTGTGAAAAGACATGAGTTGGCACATTAGTCACTGTGTCCACAGCAACATACATGATGCATGCCAACAATATCATGTGACAAAGTGTTTCTAACTGGATAGACATGACACCCAGTACACATCACAGCTGTCCACTACACAGGGGTCAAACGTGATCCCCATGGTTGTGAACACGTGTCCACAGCATGGATTCTGGTGACGCCAAACTATCTGCTACACAATTGCCCCTCAAAATGTGACAGTATTTTCCAACTGCCAAAATTACTATCAGCTGTGGTGGCATGTGCACTGCCGTCATATGCCAAGTGTGACCAACAACACACTACACTGTTGATTGTGTAGTGGAAACTAACACATCAAAGCTGTTTTGGGATGTTGGTGATGATCATACACATGTATTTGTGTTGTGACACATTTTTCAGGGCCCGCAACTGAATTTCCAACTGCCAAAATGGCAGATGCCTAACCTACTCCACTGGACATTAGGAACAGCCAGCAGTCGCTGGCGGAAGTCATCCACGCGATAGGCAGTTCCAACCGTGCCAGACACAGCCATAGGCTAACGCTATTGCCTATGGCAGTCACGGGCCAATGGCTGTGTACGTTGGTGGTGACGACCCCATACATGGAGTATGTGTAGGCTGCGTTGTGCAAAATCAGTCACTTGACTCCTGACCCTGCTGCTAGCAACACCTCCACCACTTCAGCGGCTGTGTGCGACTTCAGGGAGCAATCATTCCACATCCAGCAGGTGAAAGGGTCCCTGCCTTCTCTCCAGAGGAGCTGGGAAGGCTTGTGAGTGAGATCCTTCCTCTGCATTGTCAGCTCTATGGCTCAGCAGAGGAGCACATTTGACCCTGTTCAACACCATCCCTTCCTCCCTCACAGGCTAAGGTGTGCTCCTGTGTGCCAGTTAAACTTATTGTGTGCCTTTTGTTGCAGTCTGTGTGGCATTCATGGGATGTACATGGTGCAGGTATTGGTGACCAGTAATATATGTTGTGTTCATTCACATTGTGTTGTGTGATGTTTTTCGGGGTTATGTGTGTTGGAAGCACATAACTAGGCAAGGAGACTTTACTGCCATCCAATGACATATCTTTGCTTATGATGGTTGTAAATGTTACACAACATGTATGTGCATGACAACATGAGATGTGTATGCATTTGTCTGAGTCAATTGAGGATTTTGTACACAATGTGTATTGTGCCTCAGATCTTTCACCCCACATATTGCCTGTCCAAACTGTTGTCTGGAAGGCATATCATGTCTCACTGTGCCCTTCAGGTTGTCACACAAGCCACAGGCCACATTGCTGATGGCCACATGATGTACTGTCATGCATGGAATTGATAGAAATGTGAGTGTCATGTAGTTTCTGTCCCTGCTCAGTCTGTAGAGACCAGGGCCTGTGAAAGGATTCAAGGTTCTCGATTCCAAGTATGTAATACAATTTTTATTGAGTAAAGGAAATCCAGACAGCTCCTAACTCCCGTCTTCCTTCCGCCGATCCCGGTTCCACAACTCTCGTCCGTTACCCCAACCACCTCCCACATTCTACATTCTTAGAATCTTCACATCGGTTCCACGGAACGAGGAACGAGGAACGATGGAAGGAGCCATACACAACACATCTCCTCCCTTTACAATGTTAACAACAATAGGTGAAACAAATAAAAATTAAAAGAACCATTCACAAATATAATTACATTGCAAAACAAGATCACATCCTTGCATTCACATTTTCATATCATAGTGAAAACATCAGTACAAGTAGTCAAGCAATTTCTTAGGAGGTCTAACAGTTCTGGACGAACGTCTGTTAATACGTACTGGAGTATTATTTACCTTGGTAGGACGATGACTAGATCGCACAACATAATCATCGAATTTCTTAGGTGGTCCGACAACCCTCTTAGGATATTTGACGGCACTAGATGTAAAGGGGAGCTGAGATTCCTGACGCACAACAAACTCACCACTTCCACCATCCTTAACCTTCTCCATAGCAACAGACTTAGTGAGGGATATCTTGTCTTTGTTCCACCGCTTGCCATCATCAAGTTTTACAGCGCTGTCACCAACTTGGACAATTGTCTTACCACTAGAGAACTTGGATAGACCAGAGAACCTCGGGGACTTTACCCTCACTGAATCACCGACCTTCCAGTCAAACCTGCGACGGTTGTGGACTAGTGAATCCCTTTGCACATACTTTTGCTGCGCGACCCTACGTTTCTCTGTCACACCCTCAACTTTATACCAAGGCACACAAAAACGACCCATCCAATCCCTGGTCATCTTAGAGGACGGAACACGTCCACGTAATAAAACAAACGGAGAAACCTGCGTGTCTGAATTATCAGTAGTGCGCACAGCCCACAACAATTTACCCAGTTCGTTTTTGCAATGCAAACCACTCGCTTTAGACAATTGAATGTTGTCTTTGAGGACTCTGTTAAACCTTTCCACTAAACCATTACTCCTGGATGGTACACAGAGGATTTAGTATGTTTGATACCCAAGAAATTCACAAATTTAGTAAACTGTCCCGAAGTAAATTGCGAACCATTGTCGGATAGAATTTCATCAGGAATACCTTCTCTAGCAAAGATCCCTTCTAACCACTGAATCACATTATAAGAGTCAGGAACTTTAACAAATTTCACCTCAGGCCACCTACTATAGAAATCTATCAATACCAACCCATATTCCTGGACCCTATAAGATAAATTCATAGGTCCAATTATATCAATAGCTATCTTGCTACAGGGTTTATCAGGAACACTAATGGCTTCAACAGGACTAGGAACAGTGATTTGCGACTTGTCACTGGCAGCACAATAAACACACTTTCTTACAAAATGCTCAACTGACTTATCCATTCCTGGCCACCAGAATCCATCTCTGACTCTCCTTTTCATAGCGCGCATACCAATATGACCCTCATGCGCGAGGTTGAGTACCCTTTTCCTCATCCCACTAGGCACAAACAATAAATCCGACCTGAATAGAAGTCCATTGATTACTGACAACTCGTTAAAAACGTGTTTAAATTTGTCCTTAAGATCGCCATCAGGAAACCAATGTGACCACCCCACCACGACTCCATGCATTATAGACTTCATATCTTGATCTTCTTCACTAGCCATCTTCCATTCATGTTCATTTAACGCACCATTGAGTTGCTCACTTATGGAACAAACTACAACATCCTCATCTTCATCCTTGGAATTGAGGTGCCCATCAGTTTCTCCTGACCGATCATTGTTTCCCAATATGGACAAGCAATCAGCCAAAATATTTTTCTTGCCTGGCACGTACTCTAACTTGAAATTGTGTTCATATAATCTGTACTGCCATTTAGCTATACGTGGAGTAGATCTCTCCGCACCTTTGGCCGTAAACAGTTGGACTAAAGGTTTGTGATCAGTTCTGACTGTGAACCTTGTGCCCCACACAAATTGTTTGAAATGGTTAATTCCCCACCAGCACGCTAAAGCCTCACGTTCTATCACAGAATAGGTTGCTTCAGCACCTTTTAGACTTCTAGAAGCAAACGCTACGACTTCCTCCCTTCCATCCCTCTTTTGCAATAACACTGCTCCTAACCCCTTTTGGCTGGCATCAGTCATGATGATTGTGTAATCCCTAGTATCAAATGGTTTCAAGGGAATGGCTTGGGAAATTTCTTGTTTAATATTGTCGAACTCACGATCGCACTCAACGTCCCATTCAAATTTAGCATTCTTTCTAAGCAACTTCCTCAAATTGTACGTCTTCTCTGAGCAGTTGGGTATGAATCTAGCATAAAACTCTATTAAACCCATGAAGGACCTCAACTGGTCTTTATTATCCGGAAAAGCGAAGTCCTGAATAGCTTTCACCAAAGTTACCTTAGGTTTGACACCCTCAGCTGACAATTCAAACCCAAGGTAATTCACTTTGGATACTCCGAAACGGCACTTACTCGAACTGAGAGTTACACCTTTCTGTTCCAACACATCTAATACCCCACTTAATCTTTCATAATGCTCACCGGAATCTTTCCCATAAACTAGAATGTCATCCTGGAAAGCCATCACACCACGCATGCCTCTGAACATGCTTTCCACTGTCCTCTGGAAGACAGCGGAAGCGGAAGCTAATCCAAACGGCATGCGTTTGAATTGGAATAACCCAAATGGAGTGATGAAAGCAGTATAATGTCTGGAACTAGGATGGAGACTAATTTGGTGATAAGCTGAAGTCATATCAAGCAAGGAAAACATTTTCCCACCCTTGATGGAAGATAACATCTCAGAAATGTTGGGTAAAGGATATTGATCAACCCAAATTTGATCGTTAAGCTCACGTAAGTCTACACACATTCTCAACATGCCATTGGCCTTGTGAGCTAAAACCACAGGTGCCACCCATTCTGAGGATTCAATAGGTTCTATAATATCTAGCTCACACAGTTTGTCTAATTCCTTCTTGAAATCCTCTCTCAAAGCGAGAGGGACTTTTCGTACTTTATGCACTTTTGGCTGGGCACACTCATTGACTTTAATTTTGTGCGAGAAACCCTTAAACAGCCCCACCTTATTATTGAAAATCTTTGGGTAGCGTGACTCCCACTCTTCACACATTACAGATGATACAAGCGTGAATTCACTTCTGGTTATGACTTGTGCAGGGTTATTCGGATCCAAGACCATTTCCAATTTACCTTGATCAAACCACCCTAAAAGACACGCATTATCCCTAGCTACATATATTGTAGCAAGAGTTGTATTGTTCTTAAACCTGAGATTGGCTTGGAACTCTCCCATAACTTCAATGGATTTCCCACCATACCCAACAGGTTGAATGCAGGAATGATTTAAAGTGATCCCACGACCTTCAAACAATTCATGCCACTTGGAATCACTTAACAAAGTAAAGGGGGATCCAGAGTCAGCCATCATCTGAATCTGAATTCCGTTTACCTCTACCAAACAAAAGGGTCTTTTCTTACAGTTGATAGTACAATCATTATTCACAACGAATACCTCCTCCTCATTACTGCTAGAAGAAGGAGAATCATTCGTATCAACATTGTTTACCTTGTTGGACAAATGTTTTTCCGATTTGTAAAACCTATTTGCTTTACACACCCTTGCAAAATGGCCTTTCCTGTAGCATTTGGCACAAGTTTTATCAAAGGCTGGACAACACTTAGCATTACCTAAATGTGTAGAGCTGCCACATCTATAACATTGTAAAGACTTAGAAGAATTGAATTCAGATTTCTCAACAGTGGATTGTGGAGGAAGTCCCTTATTCCTTTTCTTAAATTTTGTCTTGACTGCATATACATCAGATTTAGACGAATGAGATTTATTTTCTGAAATTGACATTTGTTCCATGAATGAAGCTGTACTTTCAATTCTGGTAGCAATTTCCAACGCCTTCTGAAGAGTTAAATTAGGTGTGGATAACAACGCTTCCTGTACTTTCTTATTGTTAGTCTTTTCTACAAGTTGATCCTTGATCATTTCCTCCTCAAATTCTTTATAGTCACATGAGACTGCCAGTAGTCTCAAAGTTCCAACATAGCTAGCTGCAGATTCGCCCTCGACTTGGACCCTTTTGTAGAATTGGTGTCTCTCCAATGTAACATTTCTACACTTCTTGAATCTTGTGTCCAAGGCTTTAATGGCTGTCTCGTATGCATCTTCAATACCATCACCATCGCCTGCATCCGTTGTAACAGACACCTTAGGAACATATTTAAAAATTTTCCGCCCCTCATTACCTAAACAATGCCTCAATATTGCGAACTTCCTTTTGTGGGTGAAAGATTCACCCTCCAAAGCCTCCAAATATGCTTCAAACGTCTCCTTCCACTGTTCCCAATCAGCATCAGGAGAAGCAGGATTTGGAACAAAAGGAGGAGGAGGAGCAATAGATTGTTGCATGATGTAAAAACAAGAATTAAATACATACAAGTAATATGCAGCATGCAAAAATAATGATAATTGATGATAACACAAGGTTATAAAAAGTTAATTTGAAAATAAACTATAACATGCACAACACCCAGTATAACGTAAAATTTTAAAGAAAGAGCCTTCAATCCTTAGTACCAATCCGGCAATGGAATCCATAACCAGTGAAAACTGTTAGATCAAAGTACCACTGTACGAGATGTAACACAGTACTCACTTTAAGGTACATCCAAGATGCAAAGCCAATGAAAAACTGTGACGGAAGAAGAAGCTGTCAAAAACCTTCGCATGTAAAGCGTGCCTCAGCTGGTGCAAAGAGATCGGGGAGCCGAGAAAGAAGACGTGTTTAAGTTAAACGCGCAACATTGAAGGAGCGGCAGACGTAGGCTTGAAGTAAACTAGCGTCTCCGTTTCCTAGGAAACACTAATGTGGCGTGCCGTTGCTAGAGAAGCGTGCGCACGCGACGTAGGCTAGAAGTAAACTAGCGTCTCCGTATCCTAGGAACACTAATATGGCGTGCCGTTGCTAGAGAAACGTGCGCACGCACGAGTGCGCACAGCTGTAATAATTAAGTCTGAAAAATGGCCCGATCAAGAAATGCTGCACTGAGACGGAAGGAAAATCAACGCTGACGCCAAAACCAGGTCAACCGTTCCAAGGAAAACGAATCCTCACCTCCAATCGCCCCATACGATGAGAAGAAAAATAATGAAATCTTCGTAGCTGGGAATCCTCGTCGCCACTGAAAGGATTCAAGGTTCTCGATTCCAAGTATTGTAATACAATTTTTATTGAGTAAAGGAAATCCAGACAGCTCCTAACTCCCGTCTTCCTTCCGCCGATCCCGGTTCCACAACTCTCGTCCGTTACCCCAACCACCTCCCACATTCTACATTCTTAGAATCTTCACATCGGTTCCACGGAACGAGGAACGATGGAAGGAGCCATACACAACAGCCTGTCAGATGTATCTCCCATTACGAGACCTAGTCCAGGCTGTGGAAGAGTCACTGCGGCAATGCAACTTTGGCACTGTGCCCACTCCATATAGACCTGCAGATCCTGTCATGTGGCCAATATGAGGCTCTAGTGACCAACCTTGTCCTGAATGCCTTAGTTCATTGACTAGAATAGGAATGGGTACTGAGGTAAATCATAGAACTAGTCCATATGTACATTTGGCATCATTTGAAAATGTGCGTCTTTGACTATTGACAGGTCCCTTACTCCCACAGCTCTGTTGTCACCTTTACAGAAGTCATATTTGTCCTGTACAGGCTTATTACACAAAATATCAGACCCACAGTACAGACAGTGTGTAAATTCCTGTGAGGCCATGACATGTGACTCAGTAGCTTGCTTAGGTAGCAGAAATTGAACCAAACATACCTTTGTATGTTGGATGCCATCTCTGTAGGCTTGACAGATATGTTCAGAGGTGTGTTCTGTGGTACAGGCACATACCCCAGAAATCAACCCTGAAGTGGCATGAGTCTGCATTTGATTGGCAACATGTCCACACATGCACAGGGAAGACACTTTCTGTACCCACAATGCCAGCCCTTTCATTGTCACTCAAGTGTAAGGTTGAAGTCTGTACTATGGTAGTTACCTGCAGGGACTGTATATATTGAGTCAATCTTGCAGATTGTAAATGTGTTTGTCCAGTTAGGCCTAAAGAGTTTACCCATCAGAAGCCACATTGGACTTTCATTGTAGATCACACCATAGTACATCACAGTACATGTTGCTGGAGCATGGGCTAACTGATGTCAGTAGGCTTGTTTAGTCATTGTAGAGCATGAGCAGGGTAGTGGGTTGGTCTGCAGATGAATCCAAAAGCGTGTAGTCATGTCTTTGAACTTATTGGCATGTGTGTTTTACATTTGTTGTATGTTGTCAAATTGCTCATCTTGTGCTTGGTGTTTTAGATGTGTGTGACACAACCATTTGGGCAAAAACCTGTGCTTGTAATCGCTTGATTTGTCTTTTGCATCCATGCAAGTAAATGCCCATCAGAAGAAGGAAATTTGGAGAGCCATAGCCCGGAAGGTGCAGACACTGGGGGTCCATAGGTGGGGGGGTGTCCTCTGTTGCAAGAGGTGTGATGGGACCTGAGACGCTGAGCCCAGAAGATCATGGGGATCCAGCTGGGGCAGTACTTCCAACATAGGCAGGGCGCATGACACCCCTAATGGCCCCCATACTGGCAGTGGTGTACCCGGACCTTGATGGGCGTCTGAGGGGAGCACAGAAGCCACAAGGGGGGGAGTACAGAGCATATTCCTGACCGTCACATAGCCAAGTTGATGTGTTACATCTCACCCTGATGATTGGGGATGGGCCATGCATGACACACAAGATGAGTAGCTGTGTAAATATGTAATGCAGTACATACTGGTGTGCCTTGCCTATAAGCCCAGGGACCTAGCACACAACGGAGTACAATCCACAAAATATTTGTCTTCAGGGACAACTCATGGCTGTGTACATTGATCAACCAAGTAATACTTGTTGTAGTGGGTGTAAATTCTACGCAACAGACCACTACTCCTCAGTGTTAAAGCCCACAGAAAAAGAAGTGATGGATCAATGTCCTCAACCATGTGTCTGGTCAAGTGAGTAAATTGGCATCGGCCCCCCCAGAGGCCAATTGTATTCAGTGTGATGAGCGCTGGCACCTCACTACTGTCTGTCATGTGAAGGTGTCCATCATTCATGTGACAGAGCATACATTGTTCTTTGAGTGCAGCTACAGATCAAAACTTTCCCTTGGTAATTGGGGAATGTCCATTGACATCATTTATGTGCCATCACTGTTGCCAACATTCCTTGTGCCGACATGTTAGCATGCTCCCTTTCTCTTTTGACAAAATGTGTACACTGCTGTTTAATGCATGGTCTACCTGTGTTCATGGGATGATATCTGTATTCCTTCTTATATATGTGCATGCCAACCTATGTTTGGAATTGGACATATGCAGCGGGGCTCCATTTCATGTGGTGGCACAGACAGGAGTGTGTCACCATTGATTGTTGGCTCACACATACACTCACCTGTCATCGCATGTCATTTGGCATGTACAACTGCAGTAGCAGTGAGGGACTTGACAGCTAGGATTAGAGTTTTTAACCCACAACATTGATGTGGCATCATGTGCACTGCACATGTGAAATGGAGAAGGTTTGTTACCTGACTGTTTGCATACATCATGGAGTGACTTGCAGCTATCTTGGAATCACATGTGGTTGGGTACAACCATTCGTCCATGGACATCGGGGTTTGAAACACCAAAATGGAGACAGTGATGTAGCTTCCCATAGGGCAGCATGTTGAGGGCCTTCTACAAGTATTTGCAAATCCCTGGGCCTCTCCAACCTACAAAGGACTAATGGCTTCTACTGACACAATCAGAGTATGTCATTGTAAGGTGTGCTAGACAGCAGTGGTGATTTCTCTGGGGCTAGCTGATTCATTGTGTTGTGGATTTTAGAGACATACCTCCCTCACAATTCGCACATTTTGTCAAGTGTACATTTCCATGCCAAATGTGTTGTATATCGGAGCAACATTACTAGTACCTCCATGACATGTCTCCACTGGGACAAATTACACATGGTGAAGTGTGCAATGTTGATATGTTTCTAGTGTGACAAGATTATTTCCATGTTACCTTCTTCAGGCTACTGTACTGCTATCAGGAACATGGCAGGATTTTGGAGCATCATTTCTTATTGTTATTTTATTGTGCATGTGACAAATAGATGTATGCATGGCCTTGTGTGGGATCTGTGGGAATGAACTTGGCCTTGGCATTGGCCTACTATTGTATGACAACAGGTAACAGATATGCTCCATGAGGCAAAGCTTTGAAAGTGATGTAGTCTCCTACTTGTTTAATGGTTACTGTGATTGCACAACTTCACCCGTTCAATTGTAGTTGTCTGAAATCCAGATTTTTCTGTGGACAACTATTGACAGTTCATGTGGCGTGCATGCATATGGTAGTGTACATGTAGAAACCACTTCGATGTAGTTTGTTGCTGGGGCCTACTTAATGTCATGGTAATGCTTGCTAATCACAGCTGTTGTTCAAGTGTGATCAGGAATACGTAGCGAACCTTTTCCTCTTTGAATTTGCAGCATTATCCCAGGCAAATGAATGAGACAGGGCACAGCCAAGTGGGGAAGCATCTGGCAGTGGTACTTCCAGTCATAACACCCCCGACACGAAGAGACCCAGTGACCCAGAGGGTGAGGGAGCATCACGGAGGAGACAGGATCAACCTCATCATCATTGGAGCCTACCTTCAGTGGCCACACCCTAGTGGTGGCGAACACACCAGGACCTGCTCCTCTGCCATCCTTGTCCGTCAACCCCAGTTCTATCGCCACCCTCCACGTTATTCCCACCCAGTTGGCCATGCCTGTCCACCTAAGAGGGTGGGTGTCTCCTTTGCCCAAGGCACCCAGCCCTTGACCCTCTTAACCCTGCTGCCTTGAGTGAGGAGGCTATTAACCTCCTCAGGAGTATGTCTGCGGGGCAGACTGCCATTGTGAATACCATACAGGAGCTGGCAAGCCAACTTCAGAAGACAAATGCTTTCCTGGAAGGCTTTCATAGTGGCATGTCTGGCCTTCTGACTGATGGCAGCCATCCAGCCCCCACAATCCTCCCCCCACAACCTCCGTCTTCCCAATCCAAATTCCTTATGCCCCTACCTGTCCCAAGCACATGGACACATTCGCACACTGCCACCTCAACACACACAGGCAGCACATAATGACACAAACACCACAAGAAACACCGGCACGTAGGCACTCAACATTCACCCACAGACACCACATCAGACACCATTTTAACAGACACCCTCACGACCCACACACCACATCCACCATACACACAGACACCACCACAACACCCAATGACACATCCATCATACCCACCATACACCCAGACAACAGCTTACAACCCACAGGCACGCACACCTCAGACACTATACCCCCAGACCCCAACACAACACACACAGACCACAGACACATCCACCACATCAACTATACCCGCAGACACCCCCCAACACACACAGTCACATCCACCATACCTATGGACATCACCCCAACACAAACAGACACATACACAACATCCACAATACCCCCAGATACCACCCCAACAGCCACACACACACCCACATTACCCAGCACCTCCACCGCCCAGCCCCCCAAGACAAGCAAACACCCACACTCACACACTCAACAGACACCACCCTAACACAAGCATACCTCACACAAGATCACACTCAAGGCATTCACACCCACATATTAGCCGGCCACTCCCTCAACTTCCAAATCCCCAACCCCTTCTGATTACCCTACCCATTTTCCAAAGGAGGGTTTCCTTTTCACCTTTCCCCTTCTCCCTGCTACATCCAAACCCACATCCCAACCCATCCCTACTACATTGAAGTCCTCGGCTGTCACACCTGTCCCTGCAAGCACCCAAACCCCTCCTTCCAAGAAGAAGCCCACCCCTTCTAAGAAAAAGACCCTCCAAACCAAAACGCGCCCATCCCAAATCCAACCCCACCTCACACAAGGATGATCCCTGAGGTGCCTGCCTGCCCACTTGATGCCCCTTCCTGTGGAGGTTCCCTGACAGTGATTGGACTCAAGGTTGGGTACAGTAATGTGCATGAACCCATGTGGACTGGCCTATGGCCTTTGCTCTTAAGCATTTGAATTGAATAAACCCAAGTTGTTGTTTTGTTGGGTACACATTATTCCTGCAACTACCTTTCTGCTTTGATATTGTTCCTGGGTAACGTGTTTTGTATGCCTACAGTCGTATGTTTTTCACCCTGGTTGCTGATCCAGTTGCTGTTGTTTCCAATATCTGAGTTTGCGGGCAGTGCTGGTGTCACTCAAGACAAGAGTAGATGTTCACTGTATGGATATGTTTGTTAATCCAATTGGGGTATCATTGTATTGTGTTATGTTTGCTATGGTAAGTATTCATCTCGTGTTGGCCAATGTCGGCATGTATGGTGTTAGAACTGTTCCCCTGATGTGGATTGTACATTCGTCTCATGTGTGGCAGCTAAGAGTTTTCTTGGTCCACACATGGAGGGTGTTCAACTGTGCTAGCTTCCTTTGCATTTCACTGAGCATGTGTCCATTTTGATGTGTGTACATTGCAGCTACTTCATCTAGTTGTATGGCCATGCTGTTTCTGTTGTATGTGCTATCTTGACTTGCACTTACACATTTGGCAGATATGCATGTCACTTGGCTCTATTATTGTTTGGCCCTGAGATACATGAAAGGCCAGTTCCTGTACAAATATTGTTTTAGGGGTTGTGCAAAGTGAAATGTGTCCCAGTGCAGCATCCTTGCAGGAATGCTCCTTATGCCCCAATCCCTAGTGCACAGTACTGTTTGAATTGTGAGCCTTGAATATTTGTTTCACAAACTATTGTGCATCCCATTGACCTTCCATTGTGTTGCAATGTAGGTGATGTGTGGGTCCATTGCAGGGATGTTTAATGGGAGGGGTATTTGTGTTCCATGTCACATCCATACATATATGTGTCTTCAATCTGGCGACAGACGAAGGCATGTGAGGAATGTGAGAGTGTCATCCTGTTCTGTATACTCCACTGCCCCCGTGCCTGAGATGGGCCGACTTTTTTTTTTTTGGAGTGAGATGGTTGCAGTGTCAGTGTCCTGCCCAAAGGGGGCGTTTGGTAGCTGTGAATATGTCATTCATTGTGAATGACTCTGACCCAGGACACAATGACAAGTGTACTTGGTGCATCTAGCATGACCCCCATATCATGTGGATGACGGCGTGAGGATCTGTTGTGTGTGTTCACACCGTCAGTTGCATCCACGGTGGCATGGATTTTGGACTTTAGTGGTGAGCAGCGGCAGGACGTGGTGATGGGCTCCATGGCGGCACAGAACGTGTAATGCTTCCTGCAGGTGAGTTGCTTCCTTTATGCTCTCAGTTTCCGCCCCTGGGACATGGTGGTTGGACCGACACAGTTACGGTGGTGGTGTGCAACATCATAATGTGTACGGCAGAAACACTGGGCCCGCCAGCATCATAATACAGTGGTCCGACTGCCAAGTCGATGGCGGTTGGACCTCTGCCAACGCCATGGTGGTGCACGGACCACCAAACTCGTAATCAGGCCCATGGTTCTTTACTTCTTATCTGTTTTAATTATCTTCCTCTCTAGGGGATCTATTTAGTGGGGGGATGTGTTTGCATATCGCTGTGTCACTAAATATTAATTATTCATAAACATTATTCTTTAGGTCATATTTAATTAGAGATAGTCATGAAGACATTATGTGATACCATTCACATTGAAATCATTTCATTTTCATAGCATGGAGGTACTGGAAGGGTTCTGGTATTACAATTCTTCATTTATCAGTGATCACATTATTATTTTTTTTTTTTAATGATTTTATTTTGGAAATTCAAAATCAGAAAAATATTCACAGGCACTCATTGGATGAAATATTCATGGACATTAAGCTTCATACTTCCAATATGATTTCATATTATGTCAGTGTATTGGTATACAAATAAGTCATACTGCTTCTTCTCTTGCAAAGTAAAACTATGCAATTTCACATTTGATGTATTTTGAAGTGTATATCTATATTCTTATGGAGGATGCCTGACAAAATATTGGAATAACAAATATTGAGTCAAAAATGTTGATTACAGAAATATCATCTACCTATACTCAGAATGTTCCGTAAGTCAAAAGTAGAGATTTTCATCCTATATATATATTGTAAAAACGTAAACTGTAAGTGCTTTAACATATAACATTAATATAATGTAAATGAATTTTAAATAATATTTTAAAATATATATAAATACTTCTATAAACACACATGCATATATGTTTATATATGCATGTTTATACTGTAACACTATTAATAAAGATATATATTAAACATTGTATTAAATTTTTTTTTATTTGCTACTATAAAAAGCATAAATGTATGCATATATATATATATATATACACACACAAATGAAACATACAAAGTATTCAAATACAACTACAAACATTAAAAAAATACCAAATTAATTATATATAAAAACATAACAATATAAAATTAAACAACAAACAAATAATATTGAAATATATTTTTAAATAATTATAAATATAAATATGTAAGTCAGATAATATTAGATACACTATTCCCACTCCAGTCTGTGCAAGAATAGGGGAAGCCTTGGACTTCGGAAAAGTAAAATTTACTATTCTGTCTCTCGTCTGTGCAACAGTAGGGAGTGCAATGGACTTTAAAGGGGTTAAATTTACTATTCCAACTCCAGTCTTTGCAACAGTACAGAAACAACTTCACTACAAACACATAACATGTTTTAGTAAATCTATTAGCTGACCTTAAATAGAAAGCTCTTATTAGGAAAATTATGTAAATACAATTAAACAATTTAATAGAGTAATACAAATGTATTAATTGTGAATTAACATTTTTTATTAATGTGTTCTTTAACTTCCCACACTATACTCCCACAATCCTAGCAGCCCGCAATTAAAATATAACTAAAATAAATAAGTATAACACAATGAACATATTTAATAATCAATTAAATAATTAAATAATTAATACTTCCCAACCTATGCCCCTACAAACACAACAGCCCACACCTAATATATAACTTAAGTATTACACAATTTACATAATTAATAATCAATATTTAATCATTAATTACTTAATAAACATTACAAAATTATCATTTAATTACCTTCCCACCATGTGCCCCTACAAACCCAACAACCCACACTTAATATGTAATTTGAAATATATAATTATTACACAATCTAAATAATTAACAATCAATTAAATAATTAATTAATTATTATTTTAGTTATTTATTAATTATTACTTCGCTTACCAGCCTAAACCCCTCAAAACCAAGCAACCCACACCTAAAATATAACTACACAAATTACATAATTTATAATCAATTAAATAATGAATAATACATTGATAATTAATTGTTAGTTAATTAAACTCAACCCCCGTTCCCCTGCAAACCCCACAACCTACTATACCACTATAAATTACTATTAGCAATTACATTGAGAATATTAAATCACTTAAAATTGCAAACTATATTTAAAAATATTGTCAACAATTAAAAAAACAATATTTAGCATATAACAATATATGAACTAAACACATAAAGATAATTAAAAAACGATATTTGTTACAACTGTATTATTGAAAACATTAAGAACACAGATATTCTTGAAAGCGATATTACTTACCTAAAAAATCCAAATTCTTCTCAACGATATTTCAGCATCATGATATTTTTGTATCACAGTATTTATTTTCTGATATTTCGTATCTTGATATTTCAAACTCAGGCCCATATTTATACTTTTTGACGCTAAACTGCGCTAACGCAGTTTAGCGTCAAAAAATTTAGCGCCGTCTAACGCCATTCTGAAGCGCCATGCGGGCGCCGTATTTATGGAATGGCGTTAGCCGGCGCTAGCAGACCGGCGCTGCCTGGTGTGCGTGGAAAAAAACCACGTAGACCAGGCAGCGCCGGCGTAGGGGGAAAATGGCGTTAGGGCGTCTTAAAATGGGGCAAGTCAGGTTGAGGCAAAAAAATCGCCTCAACCCGATTTGCGCCATTTTTTTCGACGCCCAGACGCCATTTAAATGACTCCTGTCTTAGTAAAGACAGGAGTCATGCCCCCTTGCCCAATGGCCATGCCCAGGGGACTTATGTCCCCTGGGCATGGTCATTGGGCATAGTGGCATGTAGGGGGGCACAAATAAGGCCCCCCTATGCCACCAAAAAAATTAAAAAATATAAAAAATTATACTTACTTGAACTTACCTGAATGTCCCTGGGGTGGGTCCCTCCATCCTTGGGTGTCCTCCTGGGGTGGGCAGGGGTGGCAGGGGGGGTCCCTGGGGGCAGGGGAGGGCACCTGTGGGCTCATTTTAAGCCCACAGGCCCCTTAACGCCTACCCTGACCCAGGCGTTAAAAAGTGGCGCAAATGCGGGGTTTTTTGACCCGCCAACTCCCGGGCGTGATTTTTGCCCGGGAGTATAAATACGACGCATTTGCGTCGCCGTCATTTTTTTAGACGGGAACGCCTTCCTTGCATCTCATTAACGCAAGGAAGGCGTTCACGCAAAAAAATGACGCTATTTGCCCATACTTTGGCGCTAGACGCGTCTAACGCCAAAGTATAAATATGGCGTTAGTTTTGCGCCGAATTTGCGTCGAAAAAAACGACGCTAATTCGGCGCAAACGGAGTATAAATACGGGCCTCAATATTTTGTCCAAATACCCTGATGGATTCTAGATGTCTTTGTTATCAGCTTCAGTACTGCAGCAGCTTGGAAGATTTTTAGAGTCTTTCCGTCATGGAGTGGACATCTGGCTTCACCACACTGGCAACCTCCCCACCGGACCCATTACAAGTTTCCTGCTAGGCCGATGGGTGGAAACCGAGGTTTCAGAAACTGGTGGCAGCATTGTCCCAGCTCAAAATCGAGCATGCAGCAATGCTGCCACCTGCACAGTCCACCAGCACCCTCGCAATAAGCATTGTGAGGGTGCTGGGCTCCCCTGTGGCCCCTTGTACCTGTTCTCTGCCAGCCTTTTCATGGTGGCGGTACCACCATGAAAAGCCTGGCAAAGAAGGAGGTTGTAATCAGCAAGGCGGCGCTGCATGCAACCCGTCGGGATCACCGTTCCCAGTGGAGATGGCGGAACCCTGACGGTCTGACCACCAGGGTCTTAATGTGGTGGACGGAGCGCCGCAGCAGTGGTGGTCTTGACCGCCACAGCGAGGCTGACGGTCTCAAGACCGCTAGCCTCGTAATGAGGCCCTAAGTGCAGTATCAATTAGCAATTGATCAAGTGATACAGCAGTAGCAATTTTCATTGAGTGCTAACCCACTTATGAATTGGATCAAATGCTTTTTCAAGTCTGGAGGGAAACTGAGATTGCATAATTCATCACACCAATTTACATCTGATGATGAGATATTAAAAAGGAGAACCGCTGCCATCTGTGGGGACCCCATATACCATCCCAAATCTGCAAACCTGCCAATACGATAAAAAGTAGATTGTTTATTTGATTTCTTTGCAGATATAACCAGCACATTATCATCTCCCTGGAGCTTTAATTTGGCAGTCTCCACAATTGAGGGTTGGATATGATCTGCATTTATTAAAGAATGGAAAAGGAAAGAAGGACTGAGGACAGTGGGTAAACCTGCTCTGCTGTGCTTTGCATATAACCTTTACTTTACCTATGATGCTTTAATTGATGATATTGATGATAAGCTATTAACTTTGACAGCAAGTAGAAAAACAATTGTTGATGAACAAATGCAAGAACAAATAAGCATCTCTTAAGATTGGACACTTTCTCTGTGCCTATTAAAATGACTGCAGTCAGAACATGCACAGTGATAAATCCAGAACCTCTTCTAAGTAGTGTGAATTTGCTGCCAGTAATGAAGATAATCATGGTGAAATGAAGTCATTCTGATCTAGATGGTTCATGCAGTTAATCTATTTGTGAGCACTTTAGTCTGAAGATTCTAATTTAACCTTTATCAACTTATGGATCTGAATTGTGTTGTTTCCACTGCGGATTTGCTTAGTTTTAAAGGATGGACGGATCATACCACATAAAACCACGTGATTAAAAAGGTTCAACAGATTTGGTTTTATTAAGGCATATAATAATTTAAATTCAAAGGTCACATTAACATCAATGTCTTCCAAATTCTCTTGTCAACTATCAAATATTCTGATTGCTCCAGTAGCCCTAAAAAAACACAGTATAATAATGCTAGTGATCTGTGAATGCATAATGTCTAGCAAAGGATGAAAGAAGCTTTGGATAGCTCACATTAGAATTACAACATAAATGTCATAGTTGGTACATTACTAAAACATGGATTTCATATATGTGTGTGTATGTTTGTGTGTATATATATTATATATATATATATATATATATATATATATATATATGCTCAACCATGACTTTCCTCCAGTTGATGTCCTCAATAATGCAATTTGACACTTTTTAAGGTCTGGCCTCAGTCAAGACCTTTTGTGTTACAAATTTATAAGTATAATTTACTCATAGGTGCTTTCAGCCAGCACTCTTCATACATTGGTCTGCTTGTGCCGTTCACTTTTTTTCAGCCCACTTCAGCACACAGCCTGGGGCAATGGGTAATCCCTCTTCAGCCACTGACTAACTTCACTGTGAGTGACAGTATTCATCCCTTTGACAAGGAGCATATCCACATACAAAGTAGTTATCTTTAGTGCCAGGGACCCTATGGCAATATGTGTGCTTTGAGGCAAAAACAATTTTTGCTTCTGAGGGGCTCATTACGTGTTTGGCGGTCCCAACGTGGGACCACCAAAGTCGGGGGAAGACGCTTTCGCAATGGCGAAACCGCCATGAAAAGGTTGGCGGAGAACAAGGTTGTAATCAGCAGTGTGGCGCTAAGTTCTACACCGCCGTGGCTGATTACAACCAGGACCGCTGTCAGCCCGTTGGGATCTTTGATCCTGGCAGGGACGGCAGTCTTTAGGCGGGTCCTCCCGCCAAACTCATAATGTGGCAGTCGGGCTGCCACAGCTGCGGTGGTCTGACCGCCACCGCGAGGCTGGCGGTCTTGTGACTGCCAGCCTCGTAATGAGGCCCTACGTTTTGTTAAAACAATAGCCGGGGTCTGATATTACACTAGTGAGGGCTAGCAAATTTCTCAACAATAATGTTTTGCAAAAACATGCCATTACAAATAAGTATTGACAAAGCCAAAAGGCGAACATCTTTCAAATAGCATTTAGCCTAGTCCACCTGAAAAGAACACTATAATTTTTCAATGAACCTACAAATTAGCCTGCTACATTAGCAATTATTAATCTGCTCAGTTTACCCACACTTTATAAATGTTTCATAGTTCACATTATGCTAGAACTGGAAAGAAAATGTCTTATGTGTGTTAATTGATCTTATTTCCTCTTCACAGTTAAGTACATGTTTGACTTAAAATCCGGGAAATTGGCTAAAACAGTTCTTGCATGAGTATTCAGTATAGAAGTCTGCATCAGTGGTTGATGGGCACACAAGATCAAAAACCTGGCTCACAGGCACCCAAAATATCTATTTCGGGAAGGTTATGTTGTCACACACTTAGGGCCTAATTATGAGTGTGGCATATGAAAACACCCATCTGCCAAACTCCTGACTGGGTGGCTGCCACTGTAGTGGCGACCTCCCCACCGGACCTATTATGACTTTCCTACTTGGCTGACGGGTGAAAAACGAGGTTTCCGCCCGTCGGCCTGGCGGGAAAAAAGGCAGCAGCATTGTCTCCAGCTCACATTTGAGCCGGCGATAATGCTGTCGCCTGCAGGGTACACCAGCATCCTTGCAATGTTCACTGTCTGTACAGCAGACAGTGAATATTGCTACGGCACTGGGCAGGGGGACCACTGCACTACCAATGTCAAGTGCATGGGCCATGCAGGGGCCCCCCTGTTGCCCCTTGCACCTGTTCTCTGCCAGCCTTTTCATGGCAGTGAAACCGGCCATGAAAAGGCTGTTGGAGAGTGAGGTTGTAATCTGCAGGGCAGTGCTGCATTCCTCATAATTAGGCCCTAAATGGGTGAAACCTCTGACACCTCTGGCCCCAAGCTAATTACTTCATTATAAAAAAATCATGTCTTAATTTACTTCTCAAGATCTTTCCAAAGGTGAATGTATGAATATAGCTTGGGGCTCCTCTCTAACCTGCCTGAATGGCCAGAGTAGCCATTGATAAGTGTTGTTTTTTGCTTTGCTTATAGTGAGATTAAAACAACCTGCAAAGTTAGTATCTGCCCTAGCTGTTTGCTCCACCGTGGCCCACTTCATCAGTTCTCCTTTCAAAAGATACACATTCTTTGATAACAGATTCTCTTCCTTGCTACCCTTTTTCCATCCTTTCCATGTAGAACAGAGAAAGGGCCTTATTACGACTGTGGCGATCAACAGCAGGGGTGGTCGGAATGCCATGGTTGTGGCAGTCCAGCGACCTAATTACGAGCTTGTTAGGCAGACCCGTCAACCTACCGCCATCCCCACCAGGATCTCCGATTCCGACAGGATGACGGGGGTGCAGGTTGTAATCAACCTTGGTTCCCACCCATCAGGCCAGTGGGAAAATCAGAATAGGGCCGCTGGAGAGACCGCCACCTCGACAGCGGTCTCCTCACCATGGGTCTCGTGATGAAATCGGGCCAAAATCCAGTCGTGGCTCACTGCGTGTTAAAGGGGCAGCACGCAGAGGGGTTGTGAGAGGAACATGGTGGAACAAAAACATTAGATTAAAATAAAAAAATAAATAAAAAACTTACCTGCTCCGCTGCGCTGCTCCTCCATCCCCTCAGCAGGCACAGGCTCCCTGTGGCCAATCCCGACGCTGCTCAGAGCAGCATTAGGATTGTCTGGAGCACCCAGCCAGGGTGCTCCCAGGCAGGCAGGGGGCCTGTGCCTGCTCTCTCCAGCCCGGCGAGAGAGCATGATGCGCATGTGTGTCTGGCCAGCCTGAGACAGCAGGCCAGACACACATGCGCACTGAGGGGAGTGCACAGTTCACTCCCCTCGTCCCCGTCATCCCCTGTGAGCCCACCCCTTTAAACAGGAAAGTATAATAAACACAGTTTATTAGATTTTCGTTGTTGAAGTTTTGCAGATGCTGCTGTCATTGGGGGCGCTGCTCCTCCGCCATAGCGGAGGAGCCACAGCTGCCAAAATCTCTGCAACAAAAATTTCCACTGATCAAGTTTGCAGCTTCTGGGTAGGGTCATTTCTGCTCTGATGAAACCAAAACAATTCAAATTATACATATTTGTAATTTTATTTCTATTCTTTGATTAGGAGCTTCCAACGAAGCTGCTATGAATTTATTGTGTTAGCCTTAAGGAAATGTTTTAATTTAACACCCCCCCACCCCCAACAGAACGGTATAGCGTAGGTGTACATTTTATGCACATTGTCGTCCTTTTTACAGACAATGGGTGATTTCATTTATTATTCTGGGTCTTCCACTTTCTTGAATACATTGCGTTTAAAGTGTCAGAAATTCCCTTGCACCCTTCTACTCAACAATTTTGGCTTTTCAGAGATCAGGGCCCTGAGCTAAGCTCAGCTTTTCATTATGTAAGCAGTTTACCTGTCTTACAACAGTCTAACATGCATTACTTTCCAGTTCAATGGATCTCTCTACTGGTAGACATCAGTCATGAAGAAAATCTGAAAATTTTCAGTAGAAAACACCTAAATGCATAAATGCTACTCTTTGGACTACTTTCTAGCTCATTAATTCTTCCTATCTCTTTAAATCTCCAGGTCCACTTCCTAACAAATTCTGCCTTAGGATAACATAGTATTGCGATGATTATTTTTTATTTAATCTGTTAATTGTACACCTGTTTAAAAAAAAAAAACTTTTTATATGTACAGCATTCCAACATCCACTGTGTGCAGAGGAGTGTTCTGAAATAGTGTAAAATATATAAATAATATATATAGCTAACTTTGTTCTCAAATTGACCATTCAAGGTAGTCAATTCACCAGCGTTTGATGAATACCACTGGGCAGGCCAGTTTACTGTTGGCATACACTATCAATGATCTTTCTTACCTGCATTACTCCACGCGTGCAACTAAGCAACTTCTAACAAGCCACGGAATCAACTTATGGTACATATCTTCTGCTTCTGGCTGAGCTCTGCTACTTGCGTAACTCCACCGCTTCACAAATCCTCCCCGGGCATCGGTCCCATTGAGCAGATCTTGGCCGCCTGGTTAGATTTGAAGACGATGCATTACCTGGAATTGGCGGTAAAAACATCATGGTAGCTTTCCAACTAATTGTGTAAGGCTCCGATGATGACAGAATTACGATCAAAGGGAATCATGAAGAAAATCCACCACATTAACCTAATTGCAACAACTGCACCCACAATGTGGTTCCCAGCTCAATGCAGATATAAAAATAGCTCATCTTTAAGTGATGGTAGAGGCAACTGTTAACAAAAGGCAAACAATTATTTTAAATTACAGTTTGAAAAACATAACGTTGCGACTGAAGAAATATGCAGATACATGTAGATACATGTTTTACACTTGTGTGGTGATTTTCTTTTTTTCTATTTGGACAAGTGTCTTTTTCCAATTTTGCAGCTAAACCTTAATTTGGAGAGCGCCTAGCGTGACAGATGTTTGAAAAGCAGTGACTGTTAATGAAATTCATTGTAAAACATATATATATATATATATATATATATATATATATATATATATATATATATATATATATATATATATATATATATATATATATATATATATTTTTATATATATATACATAATTTATATATGGAAAATGTTTCTTGCATATTTTTTCTGCTACATTTGAAATACGGTGGACATGCTAGGAATATATATATATATATATATATATATATATATATATATATATCTCACTACCTTTGTAACAAGCACTGCCTTTGATGATAAACCTGGCAATGAGCAACATGAAGCCCATTCTTATTGTGAGGCTATTATGAGTGTGTGTTCTTTGTACATTTCAGGGCTCAACGAGAGTGATTGGTGGTGTCTAAATAGATCCTGACTATTTTAGTGACTTAAGAAAAAGCACTCGCGCACACACACACACAGACAACACACACAACTAACACACTACGCACCCAACACACACACTCACCCACATACACACACAACAGACTCACACACACTTGCACACACCTGGATATATGGGTTTCAATGAGGTTACTGTGCTGTTTATGTATTGAGGGATCACTCAGTATTACAATGCTTATATGAAACAGTGTGACACGAAGTATAGCTTAAAGTATGGCTCAACACTTAGCATGGTTGAGTGATACTCCAAAATCAATCACACTGAGAGCCTGTTTCACAAAGGTAAGCTTAAACTTTTGTTTAAGTGTACGATTGTTTGCTATTCACAAAGGGATTTATGAGTAGTATCTACGAGATAGGTCCTTTTCTGAGCAGAGACTCGGCACTTGTAAAGATACTGCTCGTAAATCCCTTTGTGAATAGCAAACAATCGTACACTTACACAAAAGCATAAATTTACCTTTGTGAATCAGGCCCTTAGTTTCTTTCAGGGAGGGAAAGGCTGGCAGTCATTGAGAATAGTGAAAGCTTTTCAGAAAGTCATAACAAAAACAAACTTTGAACTTTTTTCTGAACATTTGTATAAGCTCTTCTACGACTGAGGGTTATAACATTGCTTAAGTGTTATCCAATGATGGAATGGTAGGTATTTTTGATGGGGCTATGTGGCTCATCGTATGTGTGAATGTTAACCATAAGATATTATAGTTCCACTACATCCTGCAGGTATCCTGAACACAACAGGGTAGCAGGTGAGCGTGGCAGAGTGCAGGTTCTCTGTTTTCTCTTTTATCCAATTTATTTTTCCCACATTTGTACCACTGGCCCTCATGGTCCTATGTGAGTGCTTACTGTTAGCAATAGTATAAGACGGAAGAGTGCATCACTGCCACTGGATTCCACACACAAGGTTAATGCATCCCACCAACATGTATACCATTTACTAAATTTTTGGGAGGAGGGAGCTGGTTGACCAAGCATGCTGTGGGGCATGTGTAGGTATTTGAGACGTAGCATATCTAACTAGATAGACACTATGCATAAAAGGAACTGTTCAACACAGCCACAATCCCCTTTTCTGTGTGCTTTTCTGGTGAGGGCTTGGGAATGCTTGGATTGTCTACATTTCAGACAGGTGGTCGTGTCCCCTCCTCAGGCTGAAAATTGCTGCCAATTCAGCTCTCTAATCTATCTCTACTTTAGGAGATAAAATGCTGTCTATTGCAGACAAGATGTATGTGTTAAAACTGTCTTCCACACCAAGCAGGTCAGACACCTTTCAGAGTTCCCCTACAGTGGTCTCCCCAGAAGGGTGTGTGGTAGCCCAACACCCAGTCTGCCCAGACCCCTTTACTGATGTGACCAGGTGATTCTGGGTCAGTCAACCTCCTCTGCATGTATAGACCAAAGACCCAAGAAGGCTGACTAATGGCCTGATTAGGAGTTCGGCAGTCGTAAAACATGACTACCAGACCCGAGGTGAGGAGACCGGCGTGGAGTTGGCGGTTTCCTCACCTGCCCTATTAAGAGTTTTCCACTGGGCTGACCGACGGAAACCAAGGTTTCTGGTGGTCAGCTCAGTGGAAAACGTGCGGTGACATTGGACTCAGTTCCACACAGAGCCGAGTCCAATGCCGTCGCACAGGGGGCCTCCCTAGTACCCTCAGAATGCAAACTGTCTGCCGAGAAGACAGTATGCATTTTGACGGTGCTGGGG
Organism: Pleurodeles waltl; assembly: GCF_031143425.1. Lineage (NCBI taxonomy): Eukaryota > Metazoa > Chordata > Amphibia > Caudata > Salamandridae > Pleurodeles > Pleurodeles waltl. Next base: position 961,670,405 of record NC_090443.1, read on the forward strand.
AGGAGGGCCCCTGCACTGCCCACAACATTGTGGTGGGCTGTGCAGGGGCCACCCTGAGGCCCCCAGAACTTGTTCTCCACTAGCCTTTTCATGGCCGCTGAACCTCCATGAAAAGGCAGGCGGAGAACATGGTTGTAATCAGCAGCTGTGCTGACTTCAGTGCCGCCCTGGCTAATCACAACCAAGAATGACGTCAGCCAGCCCGGATCAAAGATCCTGGCAGAGATGGCGGTCATTTGGCGGTCCGACCGCCAGACTTGTAATGTGGCGGTCGGATCGCCATAGCCGCAGCAGTTGGACCACCACCGCGAGTCTGGCGGTCGTGAGACGGCCAGACTCATAATCTGGCCTTAAGTCTTTTGGTGAATACTTCTGGTTTGAATATGCTGTAACTCACTTTCTGGTTACCAACTGGATTCAACTGCAGTGTAGGGGTCGTGGATAGAGTTGTGTCGTAAGTCATTGCTGAATTCCTACCTTGCTAGGTGTTGTTACCTTGAATAACCCTCAAAGTTTAAAATGAGATTAAGTCGCTCTGGTGAATAGTCTCATACAGCTACTACCACAAATCAGCAGTTCTTTTCCGTCAAATGCAAACCGAATTTCTTGCATAATTGTGCGAAGATCTAATTGAGTTAATCAAGCCCTATATCACTAAACTACATTCTGCCAATAATAGGACAAAGAGGGAAACACGCCCATGGTATGACCAGGACTGTAGGATGCTAAAGACAGATTTACTGGTAGCTCGTAAAAGGCCAGAGGGATGCTCTTCATATAGAATTAGGAACGAGTTGAACAGTATTGGTATGGTGGTAAATCTGCATCTGTAAAACTTGGTACTGTGCCGCAGCACCCCACCAGTATTGCGCAATCAGAAGTTTATCCCATGGAATTGGAAATAACCATGCTGACCTGGATAATGCATGGCAAATTAAACAATTATGAATGCATGACTAATGAATCTGCTCCTTTTATTCTAGGGCACGGCTAATGAATCTGCTCCTTTTATTCTAGCGAATTCTAGGCTATGACGTTGCTCCTGTTTTGTACCTTATATGTGAATTAATGTTTTCAGTCCTATCATTGGGGGAATCCGTGTGTGCGAGTGTTTACTACTTAGTTTACTAATACAGATTTTACTTTTGGGGAATATTTGCATCCTTTCTTTCTTAGTGAATCGACTTGAACAATGTAGCCCTGAAATAATGCCTTTAGTAGACTGTCTTTGAGGGGGCTTGTCTGGTGCCTACAACCATCCAAGCTATAGCCTTCATATCAGTGCAACCAACGTGCATAAATATACATGACTACATCAGAGACGTACAGCAGAAAACATCAGCTAGCTTAATTTACATAGCTGCACTCCCAGTACTTCCAACATCTCTCCCTTTTCAAAGACGCCTCTTTGCATCAGAGCCCATTAGGGCAGTAACCACAGGGCAGGGTACATTCGACTGCAGGGTCATCTATGTGATAATGAATTAAAATTCTCTAGCCAGAGTTTCAGACCCACAACATCTCCAAGCATGACTCATGGGTCCAGTATGGTTACTGAATCCTTTCTCACCCGATTTCTCGCGGCATTGAACATCAGATCCCCAGGATGTTTGTACAATATCGTTGGCCCTAGACTTCCCCCAAAGACTGATATGGCTGCTGACCTGCGAGCTGGGCCCCTAGACATGAGTGACGTCTTGTGGTTGACAAAACTAGAAAGAGAAGCCAATGCATCATTGTATTCCATAAAGCCTAAAAAAAAGCAAAACCTGAAAATAAGCCATCAAAAAACTCCTGCTCTTCTCACATTCCATAAAGATTGGAAAACACATTACTTCAGTTTAACTCACATTCCTAGGTACGTCCGATAGGATAGTCTATGTTACTATAACCCCATTATCATGAAAAGTGCATAGTGCTCTGTTGCCCACATGGCTAGGTTCATGCTATGGAAATACTTCACAAAAATAAAAAAATTAAATTCAAACACTCTAACATGCATACATACTCTCTTCTTTACGATGAATGTCCACTTCACTTCTTTTTACCAGACACTCTCACTATTACTGTTCTGGACATCAACTCTCAGCATCTGGTTACAACCAATTTCCACTCCTTCAGTGAGCCCATGTCTGAACCAGCTGACCTGGGCGCCCCCTCTGTAAAGTACCCGGACCCAGCTGGTTTAATGGCTTTCTCACATGCATGAAACAGAAGGGTGAAATGGCTGCAGTAGCCTCGAGACAGCTGTCAACTATCCCCAAACTAAAGCAACACACTTGCAAGAACCACATTTCACGTGGATCGCCAACTCACCTTCCACAATAGTAGAATTAGGGTGTGTTTGTAAAACTAAAAGAAGAGAGCACAGTGTGAGTTAAGTTGGGCTACATGAATCATCATAAAGATGCCAGCTAGAAGATCATCATAGCTGAACTACAATTCATCGATTGATCTTTGTTACTTTGAAAGGACCACAAAAAGTAGAACTCATTACCAAGGGTTTGACAGAAGAAAGGAGATTGGTAGAAAACAGCCCCACTGTAACTCTTGGGGCCAGATGTAGCAAATCTTTTTACATTCGCAAACAGTGCGAATGCCCGTTTGCGAATGCAAAAAGCCCTTTCAGAATGTATCAAAGGCATTCTGAATGCAATTTTAAGGAATCGCTAAAATAGCGTTTCGTTAAAATTGCGACCCTGTTTAGAGAGTCGCAAATTGCAACTCTCTAAATAAGAAATCACAAATAAGGAATCCTTATTTGCGACTTCTAAAGCACATGTATGAAGCAATTCCTTAATGCGAATTGGGCATTAAGGAATCGCTATTACCACCAAGTTGAACTTGGTGGTAACCATGTGCAAATTTATAAAAATGCATTTAAAATGCATTTTTAAAATTTGCATGTAAAGCACACATGCCCTTTTGGCATGTGTGCACCTTACATATTGTTAAAAAATGTTTTGGGGTGCAGCAGAGGGGGCCTTATGCCCCCAGCACCCTGGACTTTGCATTTCCCAAAATTGCGAATTCCAGTTAGGAATTCGCAATTTGGGACATGCAAAATATTCGCAAATATGGGCCGACAGGCCTATAGATGCGAATGGGGGCCGTTATCGCAATTTTCAATTCGGTAATAGCATTTGCGATTTTTAAGAAATAGCTATTACCGAATCGCAAATATGATACATTGCATTTTGCGAATCAGAAATATCGATTTCTTAAAAATCGCTATTTCCGATTCACAAAAGGCTTTTTTCATACATCTGGCCCTTGATCTCCATAAAAGGGCCTTTTCTGTGTTTGTTACACTGTTGAGTTGTCTACTTTGGCCCTCTTGAAATTGGTAATAAATTCTCATCTAGTCTCTTGGAGAATGTTCAGTGTGTTTTGTACTGCTGGTATGTCTTCGTCTCCTGGGGTCCTGACAGGATAGACCCTCATGGTTGTAACCACAAATATCATCAAGCTTAATATCAAAACAAGCTCAAAATCAATATTTCAAACAACAATTTATTTCACATGTCTCGTATAAATGCATTTATCCATAGACTTTTTCCACCATAATAAAAAAGGACTCAATTATTTGTTCCATTTCTTCATAATGATCAGTCACAGCACCCATAAAGATGCACTAAGGCAGGCACTTTCCAGTGTCAATGCAAGAAGCTTTGAGACATTTTAGAAAACCAATCTACAGTATGGTGAACATTATGGCTGTGCCCCCTTTGAGGGTAAATTTTATAAGCTTAACATTATAATTCATGGAGACAGGATATTGCTATGATGTAGTGTAAGGGGGATAGATCTAAAATTTGAATGACAAAAAACTTAGGAGGAATCATAGGGGGGGGGTAGTTTTGTCAAATGGAGTGATAGTGAACCGAAGAAACAAGTTCAGAAGAACTCCAGAGATATAAATGTAAGAATTTTGTCAACTGAGATGTTGCTTCATTTAAACAAATAAGACATGAGAAAGTGGAATAAGACGGCAAAACATGCCAGCTCTGTTTTTCTAGATACTCATGTCTGAAGATTAGAAGATTCGATAAACTTCTCGATTTTTGTTGTTGAAAATGAATTGCATTTGAATGTTCACAAATGAAGAACAATAAACACCGTATTAATGGAGCTAAATTAATACTGAGAATGCAATTATTTCTTTATCGGCTCCTCCTATTTTTTGCTGTGTTAACACCCTTCTGAGAGAGGTCGTTCCGCTGTAACATCCTGGGAATTAATGATGTGTAGCCATTTCTACAGCAAAAGCAAACCACATTTACATAAATCACTCCGCTATTGAAAACATATGACCTACCTTGCTTGGCTGCTATTTTTGTAGCATGTTGTAGAACGCAAGGGTGACCAGGCAGATCCAAAATGCTATAGACCAATACTGCTCATTGACACTATGGTCAAGGTTCTGGGTCAGGTGGTCCTAAGAAGGCTGTCTCGTTGGGCCGAAGAGAAGAATATTATTGTTGAATCTCAGTATGGGTTTAGGCCCGGACTGGGTACCACCGATCAGTGTTTGAAATTACACCTTCTGATTCAGAAATACATGCTGGCCAAAAGGGGCACCCTCATTATAGGGCTTATGGACCTCTCCTTGGCTTCTGACCACGTGAATTGCTCAAAGTTGTGGTCATTGTTGTTGTCCTTAAGTGTTGAGCAAGCCCTGGTCTCTTTCTTGGCAGACATCCCTATAGATATGTTAGATTTAGGGAGGATGGCGCCTGCACCAAACGATTCCCACTACCAGAGGAGTTAGATGGGGTGCATTCTGGCCCCCTTCCTATTCACCATCTATGTCAGTGGCCTATAGGCAGCATTGTTGGAAGCACAAGGTGACCCCCTCCTCGGGTGGACCCTCAGGCATTACCAGTCCTCTTATATGCAGACAATGCTGTTCTAACGTCAAGGACGGCACTAGGCTTTCAGCGGCTTTCTGATTCTTACGTTGAGTTTATGGAGGGCCTGAACCTCTCTGTGAACACTTCACTATTCTTTGTGATGGCTGCGGGGGCTAAACCCACCAAACTAAAAGCCATTTCTGCCTGAAAGTTAATATCACCCAAGTCCGTTCCCTTAGCTACCTGGCTATTTTGTTTTATGACGAGACCTCCTGTGGCCCCTCTTTCCTATCTAAAGGGCTTAGTGTAGCCAGATTATGCAGCACAGTCTTGGATTTTAGTATAAGGGTGGACAAGACACCCATATAAACTTGAATTCATATTTACAAAGCCAAGTGTATCTCTGCAACGTGTTACGTAGTTGCATTTTGAGGGTACTGTGACCCCCTTCACTTAGAGGAAAATAAGGTGGTGGTGGCTGGGGCTGCTTCAAAGCTCATCACTTTTGCTGTGCATGAAGAACTTAGTTTTAGATACATTTCAGATACTGTTAAACTTAGGCCTTTGCTACGTTTGCTCTCGATTTGGTATAAGAGTGAGACAGTCCTTAACAGGCTGATAATCAGGGATTGTCTCTCCCTGGATAATGCGAAAGCAGTTTCCTGGATGAGTTATATCAAGTCTGAACTGACAGCTCTGGGTCGCCCCAGCCTATTTACCCATCCTGAAGAAATGTTTAAGGCAGATTATTTGTGGGACACTCGGAATTTTTTATCACACCTCTCTGTTCGCAGGGAAGGATACAAAATGCGAAACCAGTAGTTCAGGCTTGCTGTCTGACAAAAACAGTTAAGTTCATCAAACCGTACCTGGCCTGGGTTAATAATGCTTACCACCATCAGCTCTTATCCAGGTTCAGACTGAATTACTTTCTCCTACTAATCAGTTTTCCTAGAGGTTGGGCTGCTGACAGCACTTTAGGCCCATGTGAGTTTGACAAAACCTCCGCTCAGTCCATTATACATGTCGGATGGTTTGGCACCTTATATACTTTCCCTAGAAAAAAAGTTCCTGGTTCCTATTTTAAGAGTAGCTCAATTTAAGCAAGTAAGGTCAGGGATGTTGTTTCTCCTTATGTTGAGGAGACTCGTACTTGCGTAAACATGGGTCATTTTTTAAGTAGTATTGTCAAGATTCGAGGGGCTTGGCCTTAACCTCTGGTATATTACTGTCCACCTTGACACTATGGGGGTCATTACGACCCTGGCGGAACAAGTCCGCCAGGGCCGTGGGACGCGGTGGCACCGCCGACAGGCCGGCGGTGCCCCGTGGGGCATTCTGACCGCGGCGGCTCAGCCGCGGTCAGAGAAGGGAAACCGGCGGTCTCCCGCCGGTTTCCCGCTGCCCCAAAGGAATCCTCCAAGCCGGCGCAGCATGCTGCGCCGGCATGGGGATTCCGACTCCCCCTCCCGCCATCCAGTTCCTGGCGGTTCTCCCGCCGGGAACCGGATGGCGGGAGGGGGAGTCGCGGGGCCCCTGGGGGCCCCTGCCGTGCCCATGCCTATGGCATGGGCACGGCAGGGGCCCCCGTAAGAGGGCCCCTAAAAGTATTTCAGTGTCTGCAAAGCAGACACTGAAATACGCGACGGGTGCAACTGCACCCGTCGCACCTTCCCACTCCGCCGGCTCTATTACGAGCCGGCGTCATCGTGGGAAGGGAGTTTTCCCCTGGGCTGGCGGGCGGTCTTGTGAAGACCGCCCGCCAGCCCAGGGGAAAACTCGGAATACCCTCCGCGGTCTTACGACCGCGGAGCGGTATTTCGGAGGGGGGAAGCTTGGCGGGCGGCCTCCGCCGCCCGCCAGGCTCGGAATGAGGGCCTATTTGCGTACTGGGGTTATTTTATAACTGAATATGTAGCGATTGAATATGCATCACTATTTATGACTCATATATTGCATATAATGTATTCAATTTGTAACATGAACAGATTTGTATGTTTTATGTGTTGTTATATGTTTTATGCATCTTTTCTGGTTATTTATTTTAAGCAAATAAAGGAATTATCATATCCATTATATTTGACACCGTTCAAACAAACAGGACAGAAAAGAACTTTCTACTTCTCTGATGTGTGCGTTGCATCTGCGACTGCAAAGGAGATGACTCTGTGAGGATCAGTCCTAGAAGGAAGGAGACAGAAATAGCATTAGCTTCCATAGCTGATGTATATTTCTGGAAAAGGACATTGGGCCTGATTACAACTTTGGAGGAGGTGTTAATACGTCCCAAAAGTGACGGTAAAGTGACGGATATACCACCAGCCGTATTACGAGTCCATTATATCCTATGGAACTCGTAATACGGCTGGTGGTATATCCGTCACATTTGGGACGGATTAACACCTCCTTCAAAGTTGTAATCAGGCCCCTTATGTGCACACTTTTTTAGCAAAAGAGAAGCTGAGCTCATGTGAGCCTTCTGCACTGATTAAGAACCATTTGTGATAAAGGCATATGAGGTAACATGCAGGGGCGGAGTTAGACACACAGACCGGTTGCTAAGGGAATGTGCTGAAGGGCTGGATTTTGACTGCTGACCCATGACAACATAAGATATGCGAGGAAACAAGACATGCTTTCCCATCTTTAAAGCTTAGTAAACAAATTTAACTGATTTATCAGGGTTTACCTAACATTTGCCTTGATTTACTTATTATCTGCTGAGTTATTTGTAGTAATCATAATCCATATGATTTGTAGACAAACACTGCATAATAATTATCATATAATTGTAAAATACCATTCAGAGAGAGAGAGTAGGAAGAGAGAGAGAGGCAGAGAGAGAGAGAAAGAGAGCGAGAGAGAGTGTGAGAGACACAGGGGGTCATTCTGACCCTGGCGGTCATGGACCGCCAGGGCCAACGACCGCGGAAGCACCGCCAACAGGCTGGCGGTGCTTCCATGGGCATTCTGACAGCGGCGGTACAGCCGCGGTCAGAACGGGAAACCGGCGGTGTCACGCTGGTTTCCCGCTGCCCCTGGGAATCCTCCACTGCGCCGCCATGGGGATTCCGACCCCCTTCCCGCCATCCTGGTTCTGGCGGTTTCCACCGCCAGAACCTGGCTGGCGGGAACGGGTGTCGTGGGGCCCCCTAACAGGGCCCCACATAGATTTTCAGTGTCTGCGTGGCAGACACTGAAAATCGCGACGGGTGCAACTGCTCCCGTCGCACCCCTTCCACTCCGCCGGCTCCATTCGGAGCCGGCATCCTCGTGGAAGGGGGTTTCCCGCTGGGCGGGTGGGCGGCCTTCTGGCGGTCGCCCGCCAGCCCAGCGGGAAACTCAGAATGACCGCCGCGGTACAGTCTTCTGGCGGTTCCCCCACAGAATGACCCCCACAGTGTGTGTGTGTGTGTGTGAGCGCGCGCGCGTGTTTCACTTTGTCACTACCTGCAGATAACAGATTGTCTGACAGATTTGTCTGATCCTAGCAGTTTAGGGCTCATTACGAGTTTGGTGGTCCGGTGACCGCCATGTTAGTGGTGGCGATGCGACTGCCAACAGGCAGACGGAGAAGACTGCTAAATTATGACATTGGCGGTGATGCAAACAGAATCCCATCAAAGCACCGCCAGGAAGCCATACTCGTCCATGGAACTACAACTAGACGTCATCTCACTGCTGCTGCTCGCAGTATGACAACGGAATCATCGCTGACGAGGAAGACAACAACCGTAAGTACACACACTCACCTGTTACATTTGTAAATTGTTAAATGTTATACAGTTACATAACATACCATAGGGAAGGGGGTGCGAGGGCTGCACTCACAGGTTAACAGTACAGTGACTCACATACAGCAACATAGACACCCACACATACACAGCATGCATACTACAGCCAGGACACACACCACACGTCAATAACACACAGCACAGCACAGGCCCAGCCTCACTCAATCCTATACAACATACAAACTCGTAACAACAACACCACAACCGCACAAATATAAACACATGTCAAACACTCACAACCGACGCTGGCCAGGGACTCGACACACAACAATCTGTGATGGAACACATACAATTACACAATCATACAACCTAGCAATCGACACACACATCACACACAGCACAACAAACCTATAATGCCATACACAATACACGCAGACTCAGTCAAAACGCACAAAGCCATACAGAACAACAATAAACACATATCAACACAAACACAACAGAATACCATGACAACAGCATTTCAGCTGCATACACATACCCATCACACAAAACACACCCTAACCCTGGGGGACAAAAGCACTTCACACACCCTCACAGACTGCTTAAACAATACAGTCAGTAAGCACAAGTAGCACACACACACACACACACAAACACACACACACACAAATACTGGCACACAACCAATGTCAGCCAGGAACAACGCAGGACAAAGATGTAACCAGAAACACCAACAACTGGTTGGTTATCACATATTATGTTTGTAAGATAGATTAAAGTCCAAGGGCATTGCCCAGTCCATATATTCAAAAGTCAGTCAAAGGTCATTTGCACCAAAGGCACATTATGGTGCCCCTATTTGATTCCTCACTGCCATGTAACCTCCACAGGTAGGGGCATCAAGGGAGCAGGCAGGCACCTCAGAGATTCTTGGAGGGTAGTTGGGGAGGGGGTTTGGGCTTGGGACGGGGGTTTAGTATCTGGCTTGGGAGGGGGGTTGGATCATTTTGGGAGGGGTGGACTTCTTTTTGGTGAGGGGAGGGCCATGGGTGCTGGGAGGGGGCATAGGGGAGGCATTGGATGTGGAAGGGATGGCTTTGGGGAGGGAAACTGATCTCTTGGGTGTGTCACAGGGGAAGAGTAGGGAAAAAGTCAAACTCTGAAAGAAAAAATCTTTTTGACACATGGGAACGGTCATCAGAAGGAGGTTTGGGTGTGGAGGGAGAGGTAGTGGTTGACGTTTAGGTGTGGTTGTCTTGGGTGCGTTTGTGGAAGGTGTGCTTGTGGGTGGTGGGTGTCTGTTGGGTGGGTGAGTGAGGGTGTTTATGTGTTTTGGGCTGGGGGTAGGTTGGAGGTGCTGGAGGATGCAGTGGTGGGTGGGTGGCTGTCTGTTGGGGTGGTGACTGCAGGTATGGTGTTTGTGCTGCATGTGGGCGTGTCAGTGGTTGTGGTGTCTGTGGGTGTGGTGTCTGGGGGTCTGCTGGGGTGCTGTCTGTTGGTAGGATAGGTGTTGTGGCTGGATCAGTGAATGTTGGTGTGGTGTCCTCAGGTGGGTCAGGTGTTGTGTCTGTGAGGCTGAGGGTAGTGGAAATGTCAAGGCAGGTTGTGGCAGTTGCTGTGTCTGCAGGTGGATGTTGTTTGTGTGCATGCCAGTAGTGTGTCTTGTGGTGCTTATTTTTGTGTGTGCTTCTCTTGTCTGTTAAAGTGGATGCATGTAAGTCTGTTTGTGTGCTTTGGCTGGGTCGGGGAAGTGAGATTCTAATTGGGAAGAGGAAGGTGGAGGGGAGACGGTAGACAAAGGGTGACTGGATGCCATCAGTTTGGAGGCCAGAGCCTTAAAAGATCTCTGTAGGCCAGCCAGTGCACTGTGAATGCCCTCCAGGAACACTTTGCTCTGTTGGATTTGAGTTGCCAGTCTTTGACCCACAGAGATCAACCTCAGGAGGTCAATAGCTTCCTCACTGAGGGCAGCAGGGCTAACAAGAGCTGGGGCATAAGTGCCTGCAGCAAAGGAGACGCCCACCCTCTTGGATCGGTGGGCACGGCCAACTGGGTGGGGAGCTACAGGGAGGGTGGTGATAGATTGGGGGATGGCGGACAGAGATGGTACTGGACTAGTCCCTGATGGGTCCACCACCACTAGGGAGTGGCCACTGGAGAAGGATTCCGAAGAAGATGTAGTGGATCCAGTCTCCCTGGTGGCACTCCCCTCACCCTTCATGTCACTGGGTCCCTCGGTATCTGTGGTCTCGTGACTGGAGGTCCTGTGGCCAGAAGCATCCCCACTTGGCTGTGCCCTGTCTCCTTCGCCTGCCGGTGCTGATGCTGAAAATGAGAAAGTGAGGTAGAGCCATCACATTCACAAGATAACACTTCCATCATACATTACTCATAAGTCTCATTACATCCCTTTCACCAGCACCCCCAGGTAGTGCCAGTAAAGTGCCAACACCATGTCACAACAAATTATGATGTATGTCCCTCAACATAAACATTGTTATACACGAGGTAACCTAACTGACTGACACCTACAATACATGCATTAAGTTGACCAATCACACTGACCATACCATGACAAGGTGACTTTGCCACATGATACAGGTTCCCTATCCATAACACCATATTCAAGCACCAATCATGCAATAGTTTAGAAATGTGAAATTGTCAACCAAAAACATATACTCAACACATACAAATATTTTACCCTGATGTCATGTACCAGGCAATGACACATGTTGTAAAGGCAAGCAAACCTTGTGCAAACAAGCCATACCTTCTTCATGTCACATAGTTACTACCATACACTATGGACACATGCCAACATGTAACACCTCAAATTGTCAGCTTTATTTCAAGGAGTTAGAACACATGTCACGCACACATGCACCAGTAGTGAAGGATCAAGGACTGAAAATACAATGTGGACCAAGGTATCTAGGTCATTGGTCTTCTGAAAACAATCTTTATCAGTCATGTAAGGGCCAAGTAATCTCAGACCAGAGTCGTATACACAAACACAAATTGTCAATAAAGTGTACCTTACAAATGGTTGGGAGGACGTCCCCAGCTCTGCAGTCTTCTGGGCCCAGCGTCTCAGGTCCTCTCACCTCCTCCGCCGGCTGTGGACCCGCGGGGTCTGCACTTTCTTGGCAAATGCGCACCAAATCTCCTTCTTCTGATGGGCGTTGACCTGAATGGATGACATAGACAAAAAAGAATGTCATGTCCACATGTACCATACTTAAACAGGCAGAATTATTAACAAAGTAGTTCAACAAGACACACACAGACTGTCTTGAACATCCCCTCCACTGATAGATGAGCATATACAGTGAGGTCATATGTGAGGTGGAAACAGGCAGGCACATGCATCTCCAGCACCAGCTGTTATGTTATCACAAATGACCAGACAGCAAACAGGTCTGAAGAAATGATTTTTCAGGAGGAGTCTGGTATACTAACTCCATTAACCATGTGCAACAGTCACAAGGTGGGTCAAGGAATATGCATGAAACACTCTCCACAATGTCTCAGGACTATAAGGGGCATATTTAAGAAAAGTGGCGCCCTTTCCTTGCATCCCTTAGCATCACCCTACCGCCACCATGTGTGTGCAGTGTTTAAAATAGGGCGCACCATTGCGTAGCTTAGGGGGCAATAGCATCAACATTTTGGACCCTATTGATGTACTGTTAGGGTTGGAGCCAAAATGTTGGTGCTTACCCTGAACAGTACATAGGGACCATTGGAAATAATGGATTCAAGCTAGCCTGGCTAATGCAGGGTGATACCCTGAAACCAGTCCTAGGATGCTTGTTTCCCGTCCAGGGAGGACCTGGCTTGGCAGTTCGGGCTGGACTGTTCCCATGTGGAACAGGGTCAAGACTGATTTGCATATGGCTGGGTCCAAAATGGGGTGGCATGGTGGGCAAAAAAACAATGGATTAAACCCAGATCTTTGCGACTAGGGGTGAATGTTTGCATTGTTCAGAATTCCGTCCATCATCTGTTCTTTTTTGCATTTGACAAAGGTGAGTAGCATGCCTACAGATACCTGACCATGGTGAGTGGAAGGTTCCATGGCTGGGGACATCTGTACTGACCTCAGTCTGTATTATGAGGTATGGTCATTTGAGAGGTATGGTATGGATGTGTGATAAGGCTTTGGCTGATGAAACATTGAACCAATATGTTTGGCTATTTGGCTAGACAAAGACTCACATGTCCCTAACTTCAGTAGTCTGTGGGGTGTTAGTTATTCACACATACACTGAAGGACAAATTTGTGAAGATGTACTTCGCTATGTGATCATTGGCACGTTGTCAATCTATGTGCATGAAAGTGGTATAAATGGGGATTGAAGATTCCCCATATGTATCATTGTGTATAAATTGAACCCAGATTCGACAGATGTAAAATGGGACTTGACAGATTTGGTACATTTGAGAATATCATGCGTAATCAACACATTTCACAGTTCATTGTTCATTATAGATGAACATTGACTCTCAAACATAATATGTGGTTTAGTAGTGTTTATTTGCAAGTGCACAGGAAAGGGAATGGGGACAAATCAAAAACTGCAAAAAGTGAAGGGTTAAGTCATGGTGGTTGTAATCATCAGGGTAGCTGCTACAACATTTGGAGTCTCAAGTCCAGTGTCTTTGTACCATTGGAAAACAGAGAGTGGTCAAAAACAGTCAACAGGGTGTATCTGTGACACACTAGGGGAACCAATCAGTAGAGGATCCCTTACTGGCATAGGTTGAAGTCTTGGCATCTGCTCCTCCTGGATGTTTTGGTGGACGTTCACGTTTGGGGGGGGTTCTTCAGCTACAGAGGCAGGGGTGTCTGAGGCATGTCCTTCCCTTGGCAGGGCCTCCATTCCACAGCTGCCATAGATGATCAAGGGGCTGGTGTTACATGGCCAATGGAAAGGTTCTGCTGTTGTGGACATACTCTACTCAGGAAGGTGTTAATGTCTCTCAGCACCCCTGTTAGGGAGGCCATGTTTGCAATGAGGGCCTCCCACTGTTGTATAACTTCCTGGTGGTTGTCCCTCTGCAGCTGATTTATCTCCCCCATCATGGAAAGTACTTTGCCCATCACGCCTTGGGATTGTTGGTAGGCTCCCAAGACTTCAGAGATGATGCCTTAGCTAGCTGTATCCCTTGCAGCCTCAATCTGCTGGCCCGCACCAAGACTTCGGAGATGATGCCTTAGCTAGCTGTATCCCTAGCAGCCTCAATCCGCTGGCCCGCGCCATCCCTCCCACGCACCCTGCACCCACGTGCCTGTGCCCTTGTCACAGTTTGCCCACTCCCACTGGTGCCAGGTAATTCATTGTCTGGGTTTTCTAGTTGTGACTCCGGTACCTGTACTGGGGGCACATGATGTTAGTAACTGTCCTCGGGACACAGGTTTGGGGGTGAATGGTGGCCTTGGACATAGAAGCAACAGGGCTGGGAGGAGTTGATGTAGGCAGGGTGAGGCTGACAGTTGTAGACTGAGCAGGTATCCCAGATGGGCCAGAGTCGTCCTCTTTGTCTTCACATCCAGGGATGTTCTCCTCATTGAGGGCTTCATCCAGGGGGGGGAAATGGCTGTCTCAGGTGTCCTATGCATCATCCCAATGGCTAGGTGACCTGTTCAAGTAGTGGAACAGACAGTTACAGATTGTAATGCAACATGTGGTTACAAACTTTGACAGGTACATATGCCTGACGGCCATGGAACACACCTTTCCCCTGAGGTCATTCCACCTCTTCCTAATGTCCTCCTTGTGCGTGGATAGCTGCCTACAGAATTCACCCTGTCGACTATTCTTTTCCACATCTCCATTTTCGTGGCAATAGAGGTTTGTTGGACTTGGGCTCCAAATAGGTGTGTCTCTACTCTGATGATTTCGTCCACCATGACCCTCAACTCATCGTCTGTGAAGAAGGGATGTTTTTGTGGGGACATGGTGGTGGTGGACAACACGTAAAAACGAAGAAAAAGGTTGATGAGGTGTGGGAGCGGTGTTGTGAGTGGGTAATGGGTGGTATCTGTTATGTGGAGAAAAAAATTGTGTGATGTGTATGATGTGCAGGTGTGGGATGAGTGATATTTTAAATGTGGAGGAGTGCCTATTCTATGGTTCTGGATTTTTAAATGATGGTCTGTCTTCTGTGTGTGGCATTCTGGTTGCAAAGGATTGTGGGGTGTGAAGGGGTGTGTTTTATGGTGCAGTTTGTATGTGTGCCTGGTGTGTTTATGTGTGTCAGTTGTGTGGAATTCAAACTTTCCAATGAGGTGTAGTGCATTACTGTGTTAAACGCCGACCGCCGCGGTTCGTATCGCCGTTGGTTTTCCGCCATGAAATGTGGGTTGTAATAGGTTCGAAGGATTTTTGTCAGGCTGGTGGTGGAACCGCCTATTTGCCACCCTCCAGAGTCCTGGCGGTGTCGGAATTTTGGCTGGGTTTTGGCAGTCCTGGCTGTGTAACTCATAATACGCCGGTCTGTATAACCACCAACATGGCGGTCTTTTGGCAGCCACCTTTGCGGCGGTCTTGCCATAAGACCGCCAAACTCGTAATGAGGCCCTTTATGTCTAACAGAGCATAAGGTGCTGGAGAGGAGGTGAGAGACACTTGCCAGTTCCACTTTTCTCTGGAAAGGGTACATTTACTTTTTGGTGGCGGCGATCTACAGGTTATGACTCCAATACGTTTGAAGTGAACAGAACAAGATTGACCCACCAGTACAATTATTTCTAGAAAATTCACCATCACATAACTGAACTACTCTGTTGTAGAAAATTAGATACTATTTACTAAGGACTCCATTGAATGGAGGTATAACGTCTTGGGGGCAGAACATTGTGTAAAGGTGAGAACTGATCATAGAAATCTCTGCACATCAAGCGTATATTATGATTGATTATCAAAAGAAGCCTCTGCCACACACAACGATCTAAGGAGCACAAAAAAGAGAGTTCGAAACACTCTCGGACAGAAGGGTTCAGATTATAGGAAAGTACCAAAAACACTCTTATTTTTGTCAAGGAAAATACAGGAGCAAAATCATTTTCTATGTGAAGGAAAGAATGTGGAATTACACTTTAAACCTCCTACCCCATGCAGAGGGGCAACTCAGTCATTGCTTGATACTGAACAGGCGTATGAAAGAAAAGCTATGAAAACTGCACTTTCAGCTGCAGTATGGATGTCACTTCAACACTAAGCGCCACCATGATCAGGTGTGCTGGCTCACTCCACAGAAGAGCACTACTTGCCTCTTCATGTGTCAGACGTCTAAAGTCCATACACATCGATCAGTACAAGTGAGAAACAGAGGAAGAACATTCTCGCTTTTTCCAACTTCTTCTGTCTACATTTCATCCATTAACTCAGAGAAATTACAAATTATATGAATATTTAGAAACCTCACGCACAAAAAACAGGCATTCGGCTCTGTGCTGAGCCAGCACAGCTCTTCATGATACAAGCCTTTGGTGAACTACAAAAAGTAGCAAAGATTTATAGCTCACGGTTGTTTACCAATATATGAGTGGATTTAATCAATTTCTTTCACAAATCAATCCCAGGCTGTCTACCCCGGGTACCTAACAATCCATTTGATAGTCAAACCCGGATAATTCTGGTGTACCATCTTCTTTTAAATCTCTTCTTCACTCAACCCTCCTTCCTTCTACCCACCACCACTCTCTTCATTGAGCTCACTCTTCCAGTCCAGTAGATAACACAGCTCTGCATGACTTCTGTCTCTTGGGCCACTATTGTGTTATGAGTTTTATAGAGTGCTACAAGTCACCTAGGTCACTTCAGAGTCAGTGGTTGCATTCAGTCCTATTAGGACCATTACAATGTTTTATTGGCAGGTTAGTTGAGGCCTTAGTAATGGTGGCCTTTTGTCTGAAGCTGGTTGGGGGAGGGGCGACTCAAAATCCAGCCGTGGTTCTCGAAGAGACTTCACGCCCCTGCCCAGACTCTTTTCAAGAGCTAGAATATCTCCTGTTTCTGCTTAGCCATACTTTAAATATTTCAATGTAGGCAAACTATAGATATCAGTTTACAGCTATCAGTTCAGACGTTCAGTTAATGGTGGCGCTAATTCAGACTAATAGCCTTTTGATATTAATAACATGAAAAACGTTAAATAAGGTCAAACGTCGACAGGAGAGCTGGCATCCCCGCCCGAGCCACTCACAACCAACATCCATCTTTAAAATGACTAAAAATATGTAAATATTCTATAATAATATTGCTTGAGTAAAAAATATATATATTAAGGTTTGGAAAAGGTCATGTAAAACCATTTAAAAAGTCTACCGACTGGCTACATTAACATAAGGTAATTTTAAAATCACACATATTTAGAGACTGGATAAATATTTTTACAATTATTGTATTGTATTGTATTGTATTGAGTATTTATAAAGCGCCTTCCGGCCCAAGGGCATCGAAGCGCTAACTGAGTGAGGCGGAGGAACTTGGCCGGAGAATTCCCAAACTTATTGGGGAAACAGCCAGGTCTTGACCAGTTTCCTAAATGTTAAATAATTATGTTCTTGCCTTATATTCAATGGTAGGGAGTTCCAGATTTTAGCAGCTGCAATAGTAAATGCTCTGTCTCCCCATTTTACTTTCTTAGTGCGGGATATTTGAATTTGATAGGCACCAGCCGAGCGCAACAGCCGATTAGGCCTATGCCATTGCAACTTGGTGGTAAGTATTGCAGGCCCAATCCCATGGACAGCCTTGTGAGTGATGCAGAGAGCCTTAAAAGAAAGCCGATGGATAACCGGAAGCCAGTGTAGATCTTTAAGGCACCTCTTAACAGAGGCCCCACGAGGCAATTTCAATAACAGCCTGGCAGCAGTATTCGGCATCAGCTGAAGTCTGTGCAAAGATTCTTTATCCAAATTAAGTAAGAGCGCATTTCCATAATCCAATCTGGAAATGACTAGAGCCAGAATGACGGTAGTTCTACAGGTCTGTGGAATAAAAGGAAATATTTTTTTTAATTTCTTCATAGTCCACAGACAGGTCTTGATTGTCAGATTGACCTGAGGTTTGAATGACAGTTGCTCATCAAATACTACTCCCAAATTTCTTGAGGTAGACCGTGGAACAGGAAGCGTCCCACACTCCTCAGGCCACCAACTGGAGGACCAATGTACCCTTTCAATTCCAAAGCACAAAATCTCAGTTTTTTCACAGTTGAGTTTCAACCAGTTGGACTTATCACTATTTATATATAAATGTACATGCTCATGCCCTAGAACACTGAAAAGATGTTGTCTTTTATTGGTCTGAGGATCCCCGCCCTAACTAAGGGACAGATTAATTTGTGTTGTGAGCTAATACACGGTCTATATTGTGTGCCTTAGATTTGTGATGAAAGTGGTTAGGAAGCTGTATCATATCATCCCTCCCCCTTTCTGGAAATGTAGCCCTTCCCAGAATCCCTTGTCATGAGCATCAGATTTTCAGTATCTTGCAGCAGGTCGGGGACCTTCTCCACTTGTCTGTGTTGTTCCTCCTCCTTATCTTTGTGGTTTGCTGCCAGAATCCTCTTTTAATTCCCTGTGTATTTTGCAAAGATAAGGCTGGCCTGCAGCCAGCTGGCACATGGTTACTCCTGTTCTCTACCATCCCTCCTGGCTGGCTGGCTGGTTGGTTGTTTTAGATGTTTGTTGGTTTTGTTTCTCTGAGGCGCATCTGCAAAGGTGGACACGAATGCACCTGTACACACAAGCACAGCCTCCCCCGCATGCAAGATCTCTGCCAGCCCTGATAGTTGTCAGGCGAGTATGTAGGTGGCATCAACAAACAGCTTTGAGGTTTCCCTGGTTTCTGCAGATGCACCAGCACCCACCTGGGCATTGGCGGCTGTGGTATCGGACAGGTTCAAAGCTCACTGCGCCTAAACATTACCAACATCAACTTCAAAAGAAATAAGCTCAGGTTTGGTACCCATGCATGAAAATCTACTGCAGGACTAAGAAACTCCTATGATACCTGACACTGTAGGCTGGAAAAATTGCAGTAATATTGCTATTAAAAGAAGAATTTGCAATGCAACGGGTCTTGTGTTTACTCAAGCTAAAGCTATTAGCTTTGTAAACTCCTAACCAGACTTTTCTTGCCACATAAACTGAAAAGTAAAACAGTTTCACATAAGCGAGCCGAAGGCCACCATGAGCGCAAAGCAAACACACAAAAGGAAACAGAACTTGGCTTGTAGTAAAATGTATCGGCAAAAGTGCAATTATCCATGTAACCGGCAAAAGTACAACTATCCATGTTACTGACAAAAGTGCAATTATCCATGTAACAGGGTCGATGTCATGCAAAGCGCTCTACTCTTTCCCTGCAAGATTGCGCTATGAAATAAAAAGAAAAAATAGTGCAGAAACCATACTGAAAACACAGAGCCTCATATGTTTTCAGTAGTTTACTGGTTTGCTTGAGGTGGGCTAAACACTGGAAAATGCACGACACAGGCTTGCCTTTCACTAATTAAACCAAGCTAATTTTAAAAGTCAAGCTCACAAACCAACCAAACTGATGGGCTTGCTATGGGCGTAGTTACAAGCCCACAGAGAGATTACACCAGGGATGGAACGCTTTGCATTCGACCCTTAAAAATGACCCTGATACCCACCATCTTTGCTAAATACTATGGGCCTGATTCTAACTTTGGAGGACGGTGTTAAACCGTCCCAAAAGTGGCGGATATACCACCTACCGTATTACGAGTTCCATAGGATATAATGGACTCGTAATACGGTCGGTGGTATATCCGCCACTTTTGGGACGGTTTAACACCGTCCTCCAAAGTTAGAATCAGGCCCTATGTGTTCTTCAAATGCCAACAAGAAGCAGACATCACATATAAAATGGTAGACTTGCCTATAGTTAAAACAATCATTGGCAAAGCCAATGGGTCAGTTATTTTAGGTCTTCAAATACAAACAATTGTATCTACTTGTTGGCAGGACTATTCTCTACAGTACAATTGAGAGAGTGAGCTTTGGGTCAGCCACGTTGCTCATGATTGGATAGCTATATTGTCTAAAGCAGTTCCTGCTTCCATATTCCATGTCTTTATTCCCTATTCTCGTGTCTCTCCCTTCCAGGTGCATTTTGGTCTCAAAATGTTCTGATTAGTTGAGTTGTATCCTTTACTGCTGATATTGCTTACAATTAGGAGGCTACTTATTTTTTTTTCTTTCTGCACTTCATGGGAGTGCATGTGTTTTCTTTCTGTCCCTCCCATGTGCTGCTTCCACCTCACATCCCCACCCCCATGTTGCTTCTCCTACAGCTCATCCATCGCTTCACCCCCTTGCTGCAGGGCTTTTTAAAAATATTCTTCTCTTTCTCTCCTAACTCATCTAGTGTTCCCTTGCTGTCTCTGCTTGTTGCCCTCTTGTTGTTCTCCCTCCTGTGCCACCCCTCTTCTTACCTTTTTCACTTACCCTTTTATTGCGCTACAAATGCAAAGTTTCTTTTCTGCTGCTGTGTATGCATGATGGGGAGTGTCTGTCATAAGTTTAAAGTGACTCGGAGCACAATAAAAGAACAAAAACATTGCGTATAGTTCAGTGCATTCAGCTGGTGTGTTTGACGTAGGCACGTGCTGCATGCACCCCTTACATCATGTGTCCTTGGTGGTGCCTAAAGCTGTTTGTGCAGCATTATGTCCTTAAAGCAGTGGTCTTCAAACTGGGGGGCAGCCCCCCCGGAGGGCCTCAAGTGATCCGGGGTGGGGGCGCTAGGCTCTGGCCAAAAGAAGGATTATTCAGATAATAGTGCCTTGTTTTAAGCAGAAACATGTTTATTGCATTTGTAAAAAAGGTAGCAGAACTTAACTGCAATGTTTAAATAAGTCTAGACATATTTAAACATTGCCAACCTAATAGAATAATTATGAAAAGTTCTGAGGGGGGCCTGATTTATTTTATACTACTGGGGGCCATGTTATTAAAAAGTCTGAAAAACACTTCCTTAAGGTATTGAGTTACATTTCTTCAATCTCAAATATCTTCTTTTGCCTCCTATATCACCTTTTGCCTCCTATATCACCTTCCCTGCTAATGCAGTCTTGCCTCTCTACTAGTTATTCAGTACTGCTCCTCCTCTGCTCTCTGCCACTCCTTACGCATCCTCATGCACCTTGTACCTTACCAAGAACATCGAGGGGCTTAAAGACCACCCATTGCTTACCATTGGTTGGCTTTCCTTGTGACTCTCATTTGCCTGCTTTTTACTCATGCCCCAGCTTGTCATTTTGCATTTGTCCCACCCAAGGAGCATTACCTCTTCACATTGTATTTGACTGTCTGACGTTGTTTACACTGCTTGCTTTTCAAGCACTATTTTTTTGCGTTTGCGTTAAGCACTCCATTAGAGCACATCTGTTTTTGAGCCGTCTCCCTCATCTATGTCTCTTAACCTGCCCTCTGTGTTACCCTCTGTTGCTTGACTGCTTCTCCCCATCCCCTCCCTCATGTGCTTCTCCCCATTGCTTCCCCCACCTGTGTGTTGCTTTTGCTCCCGCCTTCCACCATTGTGTTTGCGCCACCTCCAGCCCTTCTCCCCCTGTTGCTTTCATATTCCCTTCCATGTTACTTTGGCGTCTCTCCCCCACCCCACTCTCCCCCATGCTGCTTCACTGTTTGCCCCCTTACCTCCCTGTGTTGCTATGGCTCCCCCTGCTGTCCAATTTAAATAAAGGAAAAACACTTTCGCACATCTTTATTTTTAGTTATCTATCCAACTCCAATCAGTAACTAAAAACAAAAAAAAACCTGTGTCGTTTTGTAGGAGCGCACATGTGTTGTGCATGCGCCTACAAAATGATGCTGCAGCCATGTGAAAGTTTTTTTTTCTTACTCTAACTATGTTGTACAACATCTAGGATGCTGTGCAGCTAGGCTAAAAACTACTGGCAAGGGTCAATACGTCACAAATGCAAGACCTATTGGCTTTGTCAATGCTTGTTTTCAGTGTGACCACTGTGTAGCATGTACTTTTAAAAACAATTAGTAAAGTCAACAGGAATGAACTCTCTATGACGAATGTGTTTTTGTTGTGTTTGCAGTTCTTTGAATTTCAAGCTTGGATGCATCAATAGGTCCCACACATGCAGATACGCACATGCAATGCACACATAAGCATGTGCAGATAAAAAAAGCCACGCAAAATCAACTTTAGACGACACAACAGAATCCAATATAAAACAACACAGCAAAACAAACAGAAGAGAACATAAGCGCATAACACATAACAACTACACTAAAACAATACAAAAACAATGCAAAACTAACATGTCACCACAACAAAATAACAACACATCACAACCTCAACACAGCCAATCACATACACAATATAACACAGAACACACTACAATAAAACAACAGTATAGAACACAATCTAAAGGACCCAAAGGCACAAAAACAAAACGCAATTGCACTGTTGTGTTGTTTTGTTATTATTGTATTGAGTTGAAGGTTCCATTAACGTCATTTATGGGCGCTAGGGTCCGGTGTCCCGTGTCACATGAACTGGTAAAAAAGAAGTATGGTCCGCATTTGCAATATTTCTGATTTATGTTGTTCTTAACTTGTGGAGTTCAATCCATCCACTCTTGATAGGAGGGAAATATTTATTTTCATTTATCTTAGTTCATAGTTCTTCACATTGCCTTTGCTACTCTCTCCTCTGTCACTCGTCGTCGACTGTGTCAAAGGCAATAGCACTGCATATGCATTTAAAAGGCATGGTTAATGAAAGTGCAATGCTGATTTTGTGTAGGTGGCTGTGCGCATTGGTGAGATGATGGCTCAGGATGGGAAATGTTTTGTGGTATCATTCTCATGTTTTTTTGTTTTAACCAAATGCACATCCTCTGTAGACTTGTAATGGATAATTTTCTGATATATTTTGTTGAGCAAGGTCATATTTTGTAGTTGGTGAAGAGGAGGTTCAGGGGCGACATACAAGTAAGTCCATACTGTGTCCTGAAAGCCATTATGTGCATCATATGTATTTATTAATTATTGTGTGTCCAGCTCAGAGAAATAAGAACACAAACTGATTTTGTTGTTTACATAAGAAATGGTGTTGCAGTATTGGAGAGTGGTGAATTAGAGGAGAAACATTAGTAATATAATTTTAAATATAAACTTTTTCTGATGCTGCCCCATTTGATGCTTTCCCATAACACAGAACACAAGACAGAAGAATCGAGGCTGATACAACTCTAGGTTGGGGAATTGATCAAATAAGTAAAACTCATTTCCACAAGAATCTGAAGATTTTCATGGAAGAAAACTCGGCCTGGTGCACATTCTCGCTGCAGGGGTTTTAAATATGGTCTGGGAAGCATCAGCTACCCTCGCGACACTGTACTTCATCGAAGCAAAATAATTCTCATCTTTGCAGAGTTTCTATAAACTTAATTTACCTACTAAACATAGGGAGATGTAAGTGCTGAGAGAGCATTAAAGGATGTATCTGTCACTGAGCACCTCAAAAGAATTGGAGTGAGTTGGAAGGGAAAGGAAATTGTTGATCTGTTGAGGTTCTGTAGAATTTCTGCTCATATGAATAATTTGGAGACACTTAGGTGAGGTGAAAAGGGGTCAGGTGTTGTAAGTACTAACCTTCCGGAGTGGCTGAGCACTGCATATTTTCCTTCTATTTATGGTATTGACCTGAATACTACAATCCTCAAGGAAGTAATACCCCTCTAGGGCCCTATGCCAGGGTCTTGGCTGGCAGCGGCCTTTGGGCGTTTTGGGTGCAGTAAATGCCCTCATGGTGGTGCCTTCTGGCCACCCTTTGTAATATAGTTGTGATTTACAAAAAATATTGCGTTACATTGAGACTTGGGTGACAGAAAATGATTGCTATTGTCTTCAGTGCACCTGTTGTTAATTACCCATAAAAGATAGCAAACATTGTTTTGTATAAAAATGGAGTGTAAGATGTTGGATGGCTACTTCCCACAGAGAAACAGGAACAGCCCACACCTACTTTCTCTTTCTGCTGCATCTTTGTCCCCATGGTTTCTCTGGAGGAAATACACAAGATTTCCCAGTAATGGACAAAGTATCTCCCTGGTATCACACGGGCACCAGGTACCGCAATGAATTCTGCAGCAGGGCAAGGCTGGTTCTACCCAACATCCTACGTAAGGCGGAAATGTACCCCACAATGACACGCTGGCCTGCTACCAAGTTACCAAGAACTCAACATATGACATAGAAACCCCCAAACAAATAGAATATCTCCGTTAACATAACCATGTGAGGACCTTGCAGTGGATTCTGAATGAGGACCTGAATGCTTATCTCCTCTAGTCTATACCTAAGTCTGATGCCTTGCTGAAGCTATGTGGCCCTACCCTGTTGCTGCTGACTTGCCTACATGGAAGCTCCAAGCCAATGCAACGAGTACTGGTATGCGAAGAAACCATGTCAAAAAGTCTTTCTACCCTCACCAGAGTTAAGTGAAGGGTCTTAGGTACCCACCAGCTGGTATAAGGGCAGTAAATGGGCCTATCTCCATCATATTGGTGTTGATGCCATAAAAAGTCCCATGGTCTACGCCTGGGTGTTCCCTGACACTGCAGAGGACCTCAAAACCAAAAGCAGTCCTGCATGGCGCTTGAGTTTTCCTTTGCACTTTTCCCTTTAGGATGAAGTTATGGAGCCCTCCCACCCCCACCCAGGAATGCCAACTATCTATCTGTGACTGTTTCTCACCCTGTGATCCCTCCACGTTGCCCACTGGTCATAATGTCCACCAGTGAATGTATCTCACTTGACTTACCTGTACCAACTGCTCACAATTCACACCTGCGCGAGCTCTCTCCATTGTCAAGCAGGGATGCTCCTTGACCAATGTCAGCTTCTCACATGGACAATTACAGGCTCCTCTCACTGCCAGCCCCTGCAGGCTCCTCACCTTGCCCACCAGCATAGGCTTTCCACAGTGCTAGCTGTTTACTGCCCAGCAGCAGCAGATCCTTGCACTACCCATCAGTGCCATCATTGCCATCGCCTCATACAATCCACAAGTAATGCCTCCTTACCTTGACCATTAATGGCTGTCACTACTCCAGTACCAACTTCTCATACTGCCCATCAGTGCCTCACCATTCCACTGTACATTAGTTCCACCATCTCAATGACATATAACCTATATTTTTTGGTCTCACATAGACAGTGCATTCTGTCTCCTCAAGACCTTTTATTTTCTACCAGTGGGCTTTAAAAAAAAGTGTCCATTGCTTAGCAATAGTTGGCTTCATTGTCTCTGTTATTTGCTTTCCCATTATTGGTCAGCTGCTGTAGGATTCCTTTCTCTTTTTGTGTTTTTTCTTCCCTAGAGCATGGATGTATTATTTGTGTCCATCCACTACTCATTTTGTATGTGCTACTTTTATCTTTGTGCTTAAGCAGTCCACCAAACTATGTCTTTTTCAGCCGGCTCCCTCGTGTCTGTCCACTGTCTGTCTTTTTGCCTCCACCTGCGCTCCTTCTGTTGTCATTGTTGCTTGCTCCCATCCACTCACCCTCCCTCCGATGAGGTCTGTGTTGCTTGCCCGCATCCACCCCCCTTCCGTTGTCTGTGTTGCTTGCCGCCAATCGCCATCCCTCCCTCTCTTGTTCTCTGTGTTGCCGGCTCCCACCCACCCTCCACTCTTTTGTTGCCCATGTTACTTGAACCCACCTGCTCTTCCACTTTCCCTTGTTACCCGTGTTGCTTGCCTCTCACAGTCCTCTACCCTATCTGTGTTATAGATGTTGCCCTCCTCCATCTGCCAAAACAAAAAAAGGACTATGACTGGAGTGTGGTGGTAGGCCTGTGGGGCAACACGGCTGACAGAAACACACATACATGGCTATGGTGCCCACACTGACCCTTGGTGCCAAGCCGCGGGTCCCTTTATTTACTATGCCCCATACGTCAAGGGCATACCACAATGCCGTTCCCGCAAGGGGTCCGGCACCATTCACTGTGGGACTTTCATTTTACCTACCACCACGCCCTCTTTCTTGCCATCCACATAGCAATATATAAAGAAACACTCTGATGCAGCAAGCACTGGCTGCATCATAGAGCTTTTTTTTTTTTTTTTTTACTTTTAGCCACACACTGCTGCACAACATGGCTAACACAATCAAAAAGCCAATACCTCACACAGGCGAGACATTTTGATTTTGCCAATGCTTGTTACTCATCCAACCAGTCCAATATATTTTAATGGAAAGCTGGAGTGGACCTTCATTTTCTTATTGGGAGACCTTTTCAACTTTGACATATTAAAAGCAAATACAAGTTCCAACTGACACTGGATATAGATGTCTATGAGCTCACACTAAATCATGCTTGTACAACGCAGGCCTACATTCTTTATACAAAACTAGAACTCTTGGCTTTGCCAGTGGTTGTTGGCGCAGATGAGGCAATGTTTGCAAGCGCACTTGAAAGTAGAGCAAACCTTCAAACCCAATGCGGTATTTCCAGTTAATGGTACTTTGTTCCTGACACATCCTGTTGTAATCACACGGAGGGTTTTATGAGCAAACATCTCCCATGGCAGCGGCCTGCCATTGGTTATCTTGAAGGAATGTTTGACTTCTGTCATGTTTAATTGAGCGGTGATGAATGGATTTGCTCTTTAATCCCTGAGCTTCGAGAGCTATTGTGGTCTCTCAGGTGTGGATGATGAGGTGTTTTCAAAGCCTACAGCCGAATTGCTGCCAGATTCTCATGATTCAGCCTCTGCTGTCTCCATCTCAGAGCCTGATGACGTATATTGGGCATTTTTAAATTAGATTAAGGCATCCGAAACGGCGATGGTGCCCGCTTCGACTGTGCCAAAAAAGGAACTGTGTAGATGTTGTTAAAGGGTTTCCCCTCACACCTGACAAATGTACGCTCTTGAGGCCTCAAATCCGCTGCCTTACAGTTTAACAATTCCTACTTTCAAACCCATGGCGTCATTTCCGGGTAACCCCGCGTCTTATTTTCAATGGTTCCTTCCATGCTTCGTGCAAGGAGCCCGAGGCCTCAGCGCAAGGATGGAGGAGCAGTTGTGATGCTGATGACGCAGAAATGAAGGTTTTACATTTATTAGTGCATAAAACGTAGTGCTGCAATAATCAAGAGTGACTTTAACCGAACTAATAAAGATTGTACGGGGACAAATGTGCCCTCAGAGTAGTTCGCCAACATTTATAAGCGTGCTTTATATAACGTGATGTATTAGAATTGTACTAATCTGACATAACCGTAAACGTGTGCCATGATTTGCTTGTTTGAAATGTTTTAACTTAGCATAACTTTAGTGGAGGCTTCGGCCTAGTTGCCTTGTCTCACGGTTTAGATGCTCGTGTTTTTCTAATGTGCTAATAAAACGTGTATTCTTGCTTGAAGCTGTACTTTTCCAGTGAGATCGGTTCACATGCTTATCTTTAAGGTTTCGTGCCAGCCTGGCATCTTCTTCTTTGCTCCAAGGTCAATCTGCAGGTGCAGACAATGGAAGCTCTGAAAGTGAGTTAATTGGTAAAATATGTTGCAACTTACGTTCCCGACTCCAAGGATAATGTATGCCTAGGTAGAAGCTTGTGAATTGTTGTTTTTGATTGGACAATTTGAAGCCAACCTATGAACCCTCCAATGGAAGACCCTACTGGATTTGAACTGTTGATTATTTAAACCTGGTGCACAAGAAGAAAGCGGCCATTACCCATTGCACCCATTGAGGACATTATTGCCCATTGCAGCCATTATGGCCCATCTTGCCGACCTCGTCATTTTGCCACCTTCTACGATGCCAATTGATGTTCGACGCCATTTTGAATGAGACTTTGATGCTTTCTCTAATCGAGAGAAAGAGACTTTAAGTAATTCTCGCTCTAGAGACTTTAACTTTGATTTGCCCCTTTGCATAAAGTAGTAGTTTTGTCCTTTTATCTTGCCGCTGTGAGGCAATTGCCCCGTCCACCCTGCCCCCTTTGCCCCCGTCCCATGCTGATCGAAACCGGTACCTGTGAGACGAAGACTTCCTTGAATGCTGATTGAATTTGGTAAATATGAAAGGAAAATGTACAATTGCATTGTGTTTCTTTTTAGGTAACCAACTGCTGATTTTTGATAAGAGCCCTAGTTAGGAGTTTTCCAAATCAATGCTGCTAAATTGTTTTTTTGCATGAAATCCCACATGCAGATGCTAATTTGAGGTTAGATGAGGATTCATTTGTTGCACGATGCAATTTGAGACCTTGTTATGCTGACTAATGTATGCAATTAGCCCATTACAGATTATAGTTTTAGTTGTTTGCGTTGCTATTATCGAATGCATTGTTATTCAAATGCTGCATAGATTGCATCTTTTTCGCCGTTATGGACAGCTATTAATGTTCATTTACATATATCAATTGGTGTTGAGACACATTTATATCGTGCTAGCTTTGTTAATATAGGGAAATAAATTAATTAACTTTGAATGAACTGGTGTGGTTATTCATGGCCGAAAGGTCATGGTTCGCCGAAATGTTTTCTGGATTAATTGTGAAGTGTTATGTTGATCAGGGCATTGCTTATGTTCGTTATTGATTATTGATTTGATTAAATTGACTAATCTCGGGTGAAGAGAGCCCCACTTGGTCAAAAGATTCATCGACCCAAGAGCGTCCAAATACAGGTAATTTATTAGGACGGAACGCTCTATCAATGCTCTCCCGGCGTGGCAACAAATTCCTCCGTGCCTTGGGGCCTACCACCTACCCTTGGGGGCGGGTGCAGCTTCATTGGCAGAATTCATATAAAAAACCTTTGAAATAAAAACTGAAAGCAGCATATACCAGATGAAAACTCGTTTTAGCGCAGTCTAATCTACTCATAATTGATTGCAAAGACGGATTGCCACATTGAAAAACAGTACACATTTTTTTTTTTTTTTTACAAACGGTCACTTAAGAACAATCTCCTTCACCTTCCACAGCCTCCAGAAATGTAGAAATGGCTGGTATTTTTTATGAAAAGGTGACAACCTTTGTCTGAGGTCACTTGCAACCGGTACCTGGTAGGGGTAGGGGCTAAATTGCAATACGGAGGGTGGATTATGAGACCTGGTCACCAACCATCTCTTTGAGTGATGCCACTTGTTGCCTTCCCCGAATCTTTCTCTTTCCTAGGGACATTAACGCACAGATATATTTGCAAGATATCATCTACATGAAAAATGCTCTAATTCCAGTATGTCCTTGCTGCTTCACTCCAAACTTCATCCGAGTGTGGGTTTAGCCAGAGAGCTACAAAAAGTAGTCATTAACAAGAACTGCAAAGCCAATAGGTATGGCTTTTAAGGCAAAGAGCGTCTCCATTGGTTGATTGTGAAAGGTTGTGTCACTGTGGGACATGATGAATGTGACAATGATTCAGTGTTGAAAGAATCGGTTGATGGGTAGTGATTGAGTGCATGAATAGATGGTTAGATGAATGGGTGAGCAAATGAACAGTATGAAGAAACAATATCTGTGCGTGTGTGTGTGTGTGTGTGTGGACAGGCAGCGTGGGGGAAACATCTGTGTAAAATTAAAAGGGAAGTGTGGGGCTCTGGAGAGGGTGATGACGCAGAAATGAAGGTTTTACATTTATTAGCGCATAAACGTAGTGCTGCAATAATCAAGTGTGACTTTAACCGAACTAATAAAGATTGTACGGGGACAAATGTGCCCTCAGAGTAGTTCGCCAACATTTAGAAGCGTGCTTTATATAACGTGATGTATTAGAATTGTACTAATCTGACATAACCGTAAACGTGTGCCATGATTTGCTTGTTTGAAATGTTTTAACTTAGCATAACTTTAGTGGAGGCTTCGGCCTAGTTGCCTTGTCTCACGGTTTAGATGCTCGTGTTTTTCTAATGTGCTAATAAACGTGTATTTCTGCTTGAAGCTGTACTTTTCCAGTGAGATCGGTTCACATGCTTATCTCTAAAGTTTCGTGCCAGCCTGGCATCTTCTTCTTTGCTCCAAGGTCAATCTGCAGGTGCAGACAATGGAAGCTCTGAAAGTGAGTTAATTGGTAAAATATGTTGCAACTTACGTTCCCGACTCCAAGGATAATGTATGACTAGGTAGAAGCTTGTGAATTGTTGTTTTTGATTGGACAATTTGAAGCCAACCTATGAACCCTCCAATGGAAGACCCTACTGGATTTGAACTGTTGATTATAAAAACCTGGTGCACAAGAAGAAAGCAGCCTTTTAGCCATTAGCCATGAGCTATTAGCCATTACCCGCCATTTTGCAGGACATTGCAGCCATTATGGCCCATCTTGCCGACCTCGTCATTTTGCCATCTTCTACGATGCCAATTGATGTTCGACGCCATTTTGAATGAGACTTTGATGCTTTCTCTAATCGAGAGAAAGAGACTTTAAGTAATTCTCACTCTAGAGACTTTAACTTTGACCTGCCCCTTTGCATAAAGTAGTAGTTTTGTCCTTTTATCTTGCCACTGTGAGGTAATTGCCCCGTCCACCCTGCCCCTTTGCCCCCGTCCCATGCTGATCGAAACCGGTACCTGTGGGACGAAGACTTCCTTGAATGCTGATTGAATTTGGTAAATATGAAAGGAAAATGTACAATTGCATTGTGTTTCTTTTTAGGTAACCAACTGCTGATTTTGATAAGAGCCCTAGTTAGGAGTTTTCCAAATCAATGTTGCTAAATTGTTTTTGCATGAAGTCCCACATGCAGATGCTAATTTGAGGTTAGATGAGGATTCATTTGTTGCACGATGCGATTTGAGACCTTGTTATGCTGACTAATGTATGCAATTAGCCCATTACAGATTATAGTTTTAGTGGTTTGCGTTGCTATTATCGAATGCATTGTTATTCAAATACTGCATAGATTGCATCTTTTTCGCCGTTATGGACAGCTATTAATGTTCATTTACATATATCATTTGGTGTTGAGACATATTTATATCGTGCTAGCTTTGTTAATATAGGGAAAAAAATTCATTAACTTTGAATGAACTGGTGTGGTTATTCATGGCCGAAAGGTCATGGTTCACCGAAATGTTTTCTGGATTAATTGTGAAGTGTTATGTTGATCAGGGCATTGCTTATGTTCGTTATTGATTATTGATTTGATTAAATTGACTAATCTCGGGTGAAGAGAGCCCCACTTGGTCAAAAGATTCATCGACCCAAGAGCGTCCAAATACAGGTAATTTATTAGGTCGGAACGCTCTATCAAGGGTGATCGTGAGGAGGGCAGTGTGGGAGCAGAATTGCGTGGAATGTGGGAAGTGGATGTGTGAGTTATCAAATGCATGGACTGAAGTGTCAGTGCATGGATGAGTGAATGGGTTAATGGATGTCTAGCTGGATTAATTGATAATCTGCATGAATAGATGAAGTAGAGTGTTTGGTGGCAAGAATAATGTGGGTAAGCAGTCCTGGAGAAAAGTCAGAGTCTGGAGCAGAGGCAGTGAATGGAAGAGTGAATGAGTCCATTGATGGAACAATGAGTACACAAATGGATGATTGGATGGTGATTGAGTGAGTGAGTGCATGGATGGGTTGATGGATCGCTAGGTGAATGCATTAGCACATGAACAGGTGAAGGGGAAAAGACGGTGTGTGGCAGTCCTGGTAATGACGACATGTGTTGGCTTATCTTATATGTGGTAATTGTCACTCACTGGCAGACACACTCCCACCGTGCTTGGTCAACCCATGTCCACCATCCATGAGCTAATGGTCCTGCTGTTAAAGAACTGCTCACATTCACCTGTAACAACTCCTCTGCTGCGATGGCGGTGGGATTGAGGCACAATGACTATGCTAAGGCTCCCATCCTGCCCATGTTGGGCAGGGGACAGCAGTGGATTAGTCGTGCCCTTCTCTGCTCTTCAATTACTGCAGTGCATCTACTGCAATTTATTCTCCTGAGAAAACAGAAATGGCCTCCAAACATAGGACTCGGAAGCCGCCAGCAGGCCCTTACCCCAACACCAGTCATACACCAACCGACAGGACAATCATTTCGTTGGAAGAAGTATTTATTTTATATACTTTCATTAAAATCAAATACATTAATCATTTTATGCAAATCACTCTATTGAATGTTTCACTGCAAATCCAAAATGTATATCTACTGATATACGTATTTTTTACATTTGTAACCATAAATCATTTTTGACAGGATCCCTTCCTGTCCTGAACCTCCTTTGGACCACACAGGGACTGATCTGTATCCCTATGGGGGGCGGTACCCCTGCTTCCTCTGTTCCTTGCCCACATGCTCAGGGTTCCGCCCCCTCTCCAAACACCAATCAGCCAAGGGGTGTACCAGGGCGGCCCAGGGCATGAGCCCCGTGACCACCCCAGTGATCTGGGCTCCCTACCCCAATCTGGTGTGTACATCCGCAGGTTGGTCCAGGACTTCAGGATCCTATCTCTGTTGTTATACCGGGGCCCCACCCTTGGGGTCCCCTCTGTTGCTTCAGGTTATTTTAGTCCCTCTTCTCCCACCACAAGAGTGACAAGTGCTCCAAAGGTCCTTTGCCCTCCCCACCAGAAAACAAACTCCTAGCGAAGAACCACATATCACCCATAAATTGGTCAGTACCGGCGTCAGACAAGTGAACCAAGTCCCTGTGAAACATTTCCGGTCCTTTTAATTGTCTATGAGGGATGTTCCACAATCGGCCTGGGTCAGGGCAGAGCTTTGCCATCTCCGCATTAAGGCCCGTATTTATACTTTTTTAGCGCCGCATGTGCGTCGTTTTTTGACGCAAAAACGGCGCAAACTTGCAAAATACCATTGTATTTTGTAGGTTTGCGCCGTTTTGCGTCAAAAAGCGGCGCAAATGCGGCGCTAAAAAAAGTATAAATACGGGCCTAAGTCTCCTAACTGACACATTGATTGTCTGTGGTTTTATTCCTGGGCCCCATTTTGTCCGTGGCACCAGGTGAGACCAGGCGATGGCTGCGTTTGGGAATTGTTTAGCTAGCTTCGTAATTTCTAGAAATATGGTCTCCCTGAGGGCCTTCCGCCCCAAGTGCACCAGGTCGTTGCCCACAAGGTGAATGATGATGAGGTCCGGGGACTAGAGCCCCGCACTTCCACGAGCCAGTGCTACTAGCTGTTGCAGCTGTTTAATTCCTTTGCCGCCAACCCCGCACCACCTGAAGGCCACGTCTAAGCTTGCCGCCGGATTCGGTTTACGGAGCTGCTGCAACCGGTATGCCGCCCGACAAACGAATGAATTCCCCAAGACCCAAACCACACGAGGAGCCATTTACTGTAATAAAGGAAAAATGCGTGAGAATTGATAATTAATTTGAAGACATAACAGATAACCACTGATTAGACCAATTCTGGCCTAATGGAACGTTTGTAACAGTTGGATGCCCACCTTCCAATGGATTTCACCTCTGAGATGGGCAAGCCTGCCCCTCCTGCCAAGGTAGCCGCACCAATCCTTAATGAATGGGGGGAGTAACCCCGAGGTTCTACCCCCGCTGCCAGTAGTGTAATCTTCAACACCTCGGCAAATTGGTAACGCAATAGGCAGTCCCCATTTTCATGTATGAATAGCGCAGTGGATTTCTCTAGAGGGCGTACAGTCAAGTAAGCAGATAGATTGGCCACAGGACAGATAATTGACCCATGCGCTGCCCGAAGCCAGTTCCGCACACCCTTACCTAACTGATCTGTTTTGGACTCTAGCAGCTGTATAGTTGTAGAGTTTTTAGCGATTATCACATCGGCCTTCTGGAGACTCCTCGCGTGGTCGACCTTGGAAGCACCTATCACTTCCCCAATGCGGAAAGCCCCATAAAAGGCCACAGAAAAGGCCGCTGTAAATAAGGTAGCCTCAAAAGATGAAGATGTAACTAAGGTGACTGCACCCAACAATTTTTCTAATAATTGAGGGGTTATGGGCCGCCTGGTGTCTGACCTGGGACCGTCCGTTCTAGACCAACCCACTAGCGCCTGCTTAATAACAAATTAATTGAGTTGTGCGTCTTGCCCCCCTGAGCTTGGTGAAAAAACTGATGACTGACAAGTTGGCTTTGGCGCAAGACACTGGTTTACCATTGCTCTTTAAATGTTGCAAAAAGGCACAGATGGCTTCAGCAGAAAAACAATCTAATGTGTTCAAGGATTTGAAGAACCGTCTATAATGCAAGAAGGCCCTTTCGTATGCCCCCCTTGTGCATGTGCCAATGATGTCACTACTAGGGCTGACAGTGCGGGACACCAATCTTCCACAGTGATGTTGGAAACTCTGTCATCCTCTCCGACGCCTGTGGGTGGAACCTCTGAAAATCCTGCATCAATGATCGAGACAAGGCATCAGCCGCATTGTTATTCACCCCTGGAACATGTTTTGCCCAGAATGTGATGTTGAGTTTCAAACACTGTAACACCAAATGCTTAAGTAGTCTAAGTACCCATCTACAACTAGCTTTTTGTCTAATGATAGACTCCACGACAGCCATATTGTCCGACCAAAATACTACTGACTTGTCCTTTAATATGTCACCCCAGACAGATACCGTGACAATGATGGGAAATAGTTCTAAAAAGGCAATATTTTTGGTGAGTCCTAAGTTAACCCATTCGGTTGGCCAATCCGCCCTGCACCAAGCGGAACCCAGAATAGCTCCGAACCCCACGCTGCCTGCAGCGTCTGTGAACAGGCCGAAGGAGGGGCTATCTACTGGGGGATGAGGCCAAATCACCGCCCCATTAAAGTCCTGCAGGAAAGCATCCCAGACCTTCAAATCTTCCTTGACTTTTGCAGACAGTCTGGTGTGGTGGTGTTTTTCGGTCAAACCTGCCATGGACTTAGCTATGGATCTGGAAAAAGGTCGGGCCATAGGGATGATCCTCAGGGCGAAATTCAATTGCCCCACTAGAACCTGCAATTGGTGAAGTGTGACTTTATTATAGGACAGGACAGTTCTGATGGACCCCTTAAAAGCCTGAAGTTTTTCTAGATGAAGGCAACACTCCCCCGCCACAGAGTCAATCTCAATGCCCAGAAAAGTAATGCAAGTGGTGGGGCCTTCCGTTTTATCAGGTGCTATTGGGACCCCAAACTCTTTGAACATGGCTGTTAGGGCCTTCAGGGCCCAGAGGCATTTTCCAGACCGAGGGAGGCCCAAAACTAGAAAATCATCCAAATAGTGGATCACATTTACATGGCCGGTACGCCAATTGAATATCCACTGTAAAGCAGAAATAAACTATTCGAAATAACTGCAGGACACACTGCACCCCATGGGTACACACTTATCATAGAAATAGTCCCCATTAAATTAAAATCCCAGGAGATGGTAATCTTCAGGGTGGACTGGCAGAAGCCGGAAAGCTGCCTCAATATCCGTTTTCTCTAACAGTGTACCACGCCCCAGCACCCTCAGCTTCTCAAGAGCCTGGTCGACTGTAGCATAGCGAACTGAAAAAAGGACCGGGTCAATAGCCTCATTCACCGAGGCACCCCGTGGAGCTGAAAGGTTATGAATCAACCTGAACTGACCTGGATCTTTTTTGGGTACTACCCCTAACGGGGAACAGACAAAATCATTTGAAGGGGGAAAAGGGAAAGGACCTGCCAGTCTCCCTAGCGTGCATTCCTTACCAATTTTCCTAGCATAAACTGTGTTTATTATCTTTTTGGGGGAAAAGGGGCGGGCCCACGGGGGTGACGAGCAATGAGGGGGAGTACTCAGCACTCCCCCTCACTGCGCATGTATGTTTGGCCAGCCATCTCGGCCTGGCCTAACACACATGTGCAGAAGGGTCTCTCCAGCCCAGCAACAAGGTTGCTGGGCTGGAGAGAGCCTGCACAGGCTCCCAGTCTGCCTGGGAGCCCCCGGGCTATGCGCTCCTAGCCAGTCCTGACGCTGCTCTAAGGAGTGGCAGGATTGGCCGCAGGGCAGGCTGGGAGCCTGTGTCTGCAACGAGACGGAGGAGCGGGAAGGCATGTCCAGGAGCGAGGTAAGTGTTTTTTAAAAATATTTTTTCAAATGTAATG
This sequence comes from Pleurodeles waltl, assembly GCF_031143425.1. Lineage (NCBI taxonomy): Eukaryota > Metazoa > Chordata > Amphibia > Caudata > Salamandridae > Pleurodeles > Pleurodeles waltl. The sequence goes on from NC_090443.1 coordinate 961,706,092, forward strand.
TGTTCCCCTCCTGCATGCGCCCCCCACGACTGAAAAAAGGTGGTAGATGTGTGAAATATTCGTATTCACCGGTAATTACTCGGGCCTCATTCCTCTCGAAGATTGTTTAAGTTTGTCTCTGTATACAGGGGTCTATAAGATGCCACAAGAGGCGGTCCAACGGACTTTCCCTGCCCTCGGGGTCTCTGTCTGCGGGGTCCTCCTCTGTGTGGCCATGTCCACCTTGGGTCGCACAGCTTCCTTGTGAACAGACTTGACCATTCCATGATGACTCTCCACTTCTCCGCCCACTGCGGCCATGGCATGGTTAACCAGGGTGTGTTAGTGAGGCCCTAGGAGCCCCATCACCACGGTTAATGTCTGTGTGTGATGTTCCACGTAGTCTGTTGCATCTCGGTTTACTTGGGTCTCCTGCATAGAGCTTTAATAAATTTCAGTAATTTCAAAATACAGTCACCCTCCAGTAGGTTGCAATGTCCGTGGCAGGGATAATGTGTTTACTGTCCACCATGCCTCGAATTGGGTCTGGTCAAAGAACACATGCAGGTCGAGACTGTGTGCGCGAGTGAAAGTGGAGGTCAAAGGGCGCGTGATGTCACTTCCCCTACCCCTGGCATTCCGGTAAATTGACGTCCATGATGATTTCTCTGAAGATTTTCAACCGCATGCCGGCAGCTGAGCGTGAAGAGTTTAAGAAACATTATGATGGCAACATTTTTTATATTTTAATGAAGGAGCTTTTCAGCTGGTTGACTTGATGGAGCTGCTCAGAGATGATAATTGAATATCTTTATGTCATCTTAAACAAGGACCCTCCTGTGCCATAATGTAAGAATTTCTCTGGGGCGAGAACAAGTTTCGTAAGCTTGGCTCAGCCTGAACACGCATCAAATATGAATGTACCAACAAGACAAGAGCATTATATTTCAAGAGACAACAAAGTATTATGACTGTGGTTGGGAACGAAGTAGGGGCCAAGACTCGGTCTGTGTTGCTCATTGGCATGAGACCTGGCGAGGGGCTCACTTAGAGCTTGCCCACTGCACCTTCCACCATCTTTATGGATGGCCCCAGAGGGCCTGCGGTGTGAGTTCACCACCAGCGCTCCCTAGCACTGCTTTAAATGCCAGTAGGGACGTAGAGGGTGTGCGTGCTGTGTCATTCTGTTTTTTCATACCACTAGCAATAAACGAACAAGTTTATCTTTAACCAGAATGCAAGGGATTGCATCTGCACGGTGACGCACAGTCATAATAAATAGGTCTTCGTGAGAATGGACCAACTGTTTTTATTACGGATAATTATTCTAGAATTCAGCCTGTGAGAGGTTAAACAATCTTTTCTTGCTCATTTATGTCAGACTGTATTAAGATCGTGTAATTTGACCTAAAATTACATGGTGGCAATAAATGTGTGTCTGTGTTTAGTGCACACAGTCGATTGCAAAAGAGATAAAGAAAATACTTCTATTATTACCTCGAAATGTCTCATCTTTTCTAGCTTCTAAAGGATTTTACTCCTTCACCCCTGGTCCATGCCGTAAAACTTAAAGCAAGGATGAGAAACCTCAGATACAAACCACTGTGAGGAAAGCAGCATAAGGGTGAAGTAAAGAGCCATGCATTATTCCCACTGCAGAAGCCCGATTCGTGCGTGCGTTATTACACTCATCCATCCCCGGTTTATTGGTGACAGAGCAAAACCATTTTCACATATGGAAAGCTGGTACCAGTTTTACTCAAGATTCCCAAATGTATTTCTAGTTAGAGGAAAGCAGAGATAGCAGTGGTCTCCAAGGGCCACCACCACCATTACTTCATGAACAACAGCTGCATCATTTGCAACCCCCGCCCCCCTCCCCTCCGACCTCACTTATGACAGTTGGGATCGCTTGCTCGTGACAGGTCACTCATCATGAACTTTTACGCCCCACCACTTTCAAATGTCACGAGCCGCCACTGCTTACATATGCAGATGACACCAGAATTGACAGTATTCGTTGTATCACATTCAAAATTACATTTCACATCACTACTGACATCATTGGAGAGATCTCTGCAAGTTCTGGCACTAAACGGATGAAGGGTGCAGCAGAATGCATCCTGTGCCCCAATACTCTGCGGGGAGGTGCTCTGCAAAGCCATGAAATAAAATATGAATTTATTTATTACAGATACTTGTTCCAGAGGCGGGGAGCGAGGAAGGGGGAATTAAGTTTGATTTTGACAATGCTTGTAATTAGTGGCGTAGGGACCACCCCAACACTCTAGCAGCTTAAGAGGGGCTGGCTCCTGGCTCAGCGGACTGGTGCACTGCGTCCCACTAGAACATTAACTTGTTCTTTGTGGGCCTGTTCGTAAATGTCAATGTTAGGGAAACCAGGAGTGAGGGATGTGGCATTTGGCTGCTGCTCTGTGAAGGAAACAAAAAAGAAGAATGAGAATAGGGGAAAAAAGAATGGGGTTCATATTGAGAAAGTAGGTTTGAGAGAAAAAGGTAAGAGAATTAAAGTATGGATAAAAAAGATGGGTAGGTAGAGGTAAAGAATGGCAGGAGTAAGGAACGGTAAAAGGAAGGAATGGAAACGTGAAAGGAAACACGGAAGAGAAGGAGAAAGTTATATTTGAAGGGTGGAAGGATGACGAAGTGGAGGGGTGAAAAGTAGGGGTGGGCAGTGAACTCTATGCCGAGTGCGGGGTTCCGAAATACTCTGTGTAGTGGAGCAGAGCAGAGTTTTTTCCTCACTCGCGCTCGTCAACAGTGAGTTGGCAAGCACAAGCAAGGAAATTCTTACTCAAGACCACCTCCCGGCAAGGTTTCTTAACGCAACCACTCGCGTCGAGAAACCTTCTGTTCGTGTCAAGGAAGCTGCCATTCGATTAGAAAATCAACTCGAGCGGCAGAAAAAAAGCAGCACCCTCTTGTGCTGCGTAGGGAGCCGTTCATGCTGATTTTTCAGCGCAGGACAAACACCTGGAGCTAAAAATCAACGTGAACGGCGCAACCTAACGCACACCGCCGCTTGTGGAACTCCGTGTAGCACGGCGGAGATTTTTGGGCACTTCGCGGAGCCCCGCGTAGCGCAACTCCGCGAACTGCATTCAGGCCTAGTGAAAAGATTGAAGGTTGAAATCAAGAATAGATGGAAGGATGGATAGAAGAGGTGAAAGTGTTGCTACTTGTGAAAGGGTGAACGAATTGAAGGATTGGCAGATGAGTGAAATGATGGATGAAGGGATAGTGAAAGATGGGTGGGAGGATGGATGCATCAATTAATAAATATTTCGATGAGTGGATGGATGAAACACAGGATATATGTATGAAAAGGTAACAGGGTGGGTGGATTGACGGAAGTATGGATGGATGTGTAGATGAAAAGGTGAAGGGAAGAACAGGTGGATGAATGAATAGATGGAAATTAGTAGATGAGAGGATGAAAAGATGCATGGATGTATGTATGAAGGGAACTCTTTTAAGGAGGGTCTGGTTTGCTGTGTGATTAGAGATGGGCTTTATGGTTCAAGTAGGGTGGAATTTAATTTTCCGGTTACTCCCTTGCCTTTAATCGCAAGGGGCTCGGTGAAAAGTAAAATCGCAGTTTCCAGCATTTTTCCGTATGTAACTGTGAGCGTGAGAATTTCTCATTGAAGTTCATTAGCCCCCACCGTTCGCCTAAGCACGTATTCCACACTCCAGCATATGGCAGGACATTTTTCTGGCCGTGTGCCACGCGCGCATCTTCCAAATTTACAGTATATACAATTTTCTTTTAATTTGTTTTTGATGATGTATGTATGTGTTTGTCCCGGGACGACCCTACCCTCTCAGCATCCTACCCCTCCTCCGTACGGGTATCGAACACGCACACCTGCCGCGCGCTGGCCGCCGGGCCTGCCATTTACTTGTCGACATGATGTTCTGGGTGCAGTGCATTCCGTGTGACAGGCGGGCCGCAGAAAAAAGCCAGCGGCGCATCAAACTTGGCAGCAAGTGTTTGGAATGGGAAAAAAGGCGCAGGTATTCCTCTCCTCACAGTACTTGACTTTAAAAAAAAACAAAAAAAAACAGTATGTTCACGAAAAAAATACAGCCTGTCTGGGAAGCGCCGATACTTTGTTTTCAAAATGTCTGGACCTGACAGGCATGCACCTGCTGCTTGATTAAACCTCTATTTAGATTGATCAATCAAACAAGCAGAGAAAATTATTTTTTCCTCGCGCATTGATACATTCGGCCGCTAGGAGGCAGCAGGAGCTAACTGAACGTTGAGTAGACCTTACAATCGTGCTTCCCTTTGAGCATTTCTGTCCATGCATAATGGCATCAGATTCCCAAACTGCACTGCTCAGCAGACCTTTCCTGCGAGGTTGCATAACTTGACCTAAAAAACACCCCAAAATATTTATTAGAGCAAAAATAAATAAATAAATAAAGGCAGGCTTGTTCTTTCTATTATTTCAGGACATACATAACATCAGATTCTATGACTGCCCTGCTCAGCGTTTTCAAGAGATATTGCATTAACTGACCTAAAAATTACCATGGATGAAAAGCGCCAACCTGCAGATATGATATATTAATATTTATACAGAAGGAACCTAACCATGAAAGAGTTTAGAACTATTGTGACTAGTGCAGGTAGGAGCAGGGGTCAAACTAAGGGTGTGGAGGGGTCATAGGATGACCACACAAACCTACTGACATTAATGGATGGGGCAGAATAAAGAATTCACAAATGTAATCACGGTACTACCAAAAAGCGAACATGGATAGCTGCCTTATGGTGCTACCACATTAGGGCAGCAGATGGCGCCAGATTACACCTGGGGCCGCAAATGCATTTCATCAAATTTATTTCCGGAGTTGGATGGTGTGAAATGACAAAATGCTATTTTGCATGAGGTGACCAACAACTCATCACCACGTTTTTCTGACCGATATCTCCAAGACGGAAACGGGTGATGAGTTTCGCCTAGAAATTCACCAGCACTTCTCACCACCATTCAGTCTCTGTTAATCTGAAGTGCTCCCAGTAGTGTGGACAATGTGGCCCAGGCCAAAGTGCAAGGAAGGGAATGACCCACTGGCTGCTGTTTGAGTTATATAATAACAATAACCAGGGTTCAATGGGCCCCTCAGGCCTCTGGGTACCAGTGCAACTGCTGCACCGATGGAAGCTTCGCCCGAAAGCTACGTTCTTAGACAGGAGACTCTGCCTTTCACCCGCCCACCTGCCCTGTCCCCAAAGCAGCACCATCATTCTGAAAGCACAAATAATAAACTGCAATTTCACCATCTCACCGCAGGGTGGTGACATACTGAAACTGTTGAACACCTGCTGCAGTTGTGCAGCATAAGAGGCAGTAAAGTCTCTAGCCGAAATACTCATAATTTATGGTATCAGTAAGTCTCTCATAATAGTGCTGCGCTGTGCCTTGCTACATACATCAGATTTTTACTTTTCGCTGTTGAACTGTAAGTACTTTAAAGCACGTTGTTCTGTGATCGTCAATCAAGTCTGCCGCAAAACTCAGACCCCATCACTGAAGCAGTTCAGGAAAGACATCAACACCTGGCTTTTTGATTGAGTAGCACACCCCTAAACAGCGTCTTGAGACCCCACAGGTGATTAGCCGCGCTATCGAAATATTGTTTGATTTGGTTTGATTTGAATGCTTATCATACACACCAAACACACACGCACAGTCAATGTAACTGTACACCAAAATCTAAAGGAAACAGAGCAAAGAGCTGATCAGAAGACATAGCAACTGAGTCCCTCTGAAAAAAAAATCAAAATATGGCAAAGGAAATAATAGACACAAAAAGTTATTTTCAAAAAAGCTTACAGAAGCCGAGGGTGTCCCCAGAAAAGTCTTTCGGACATAAAAGTTACATAACAAGTTATATAAAAATTCAGCGAAATGAGGAAAGTCATGATCCACCCATGAGCCCGGGATGGTCACCTTGGAGGAGGTTATATTGATATTAAGGAGGACCTTCTCTTAACAACATCATCTCCGAGTGATCATCGCCCTTGAGGACTGACAAAGGGTAATGTGGAAACGTGCCCTGAGTTTCTCAGCACAGGGGTGATTTCGGAAGAGGCAAGCAAGGCCTAGGTGTTTCCTCTGCAGGAAGCAATAGTTTGGACCTATAGCTAATGTGCCATTTTCACTGCAGATAATTGAACATAGCCAGCACCAATCTTTCCAAGAACACCTAGAGAGAGGTCTTCTGATGGGTGACTGAAAATTAGGATTCCAACCTTAAGGGGCACTGACGCAGTACTGCTTGATGTGCAAACACATCTACCTAACATGCTGAAAAAAACTAGTTTCATATATCAAACACTTCCACATTTATTGCCCACATTCAAAACCCCCCGACCACCAAATTCTGCTAAGATTGACAGAAAAGGTGGCAGGTGTAGCATATACAATTGGAATAAGATTTTCATCTTCCTCGAGCAACAGGTAAGAGGGATTGTGTATATCTTCTTTTTAGTGTCAAATGTTGTTCAATAACTACATGAACCTCCTTCCTGATCTGGTTCCTTAGCTATGCAGATGACATCTAAGTGATCCTTTGACTATCCAAAGAGGTAGAGAAAAATCGGAATAATATCGAAGAAACCTCTAAACAAAAGTGTGGATGGAGCATAATTAGCTCAGCTTCCCTCAGGCAAAAAGGACTAAAGGCAATCCTCTAAAATAGACAAAAAAAAGAAAACCAGACAAGGTTTACCCTTATGTTCTGAATAGATTCAGCCCAAAGAGAAAGAGAAAACTCAAAGGGCCTCACTTACAAGAAAATGTCGGAGCACGGATCTTAGCCAAATTTGGCAGCACTGCGCTCCGACATTTAAAAAAGACAGTGATGCGCCGTATTTACAACAATACAGCGCACCCCTGTGTATCCCCTAGCACTGGCTCTAAAATTAGCTGCCCAGCACCAATGCAGCTGCCTTGCTCTGTAGTTCAAGGGTGCCTGCGTTGCAAGGAGTGATTGTTTATGTGTAGGAAAGTGTCTCTTCCTGCACCTAAACAATCAATAATGGCGATTTGTTACTTCTATGTGTGCTGCAGAATGCAGCACACATAGAAGTGGCAACTCATCATTATTTAATGATTGCTTATGTGCAGGAAGGGGTACCTACCTGCATATAAACAATCAATAATGGCGATTTACATAGAAGTTGCAAATCGTCATTATTTAATGACTGTTTATGTGCAGGAAGGGGCACCTTCCTGGACATAAACAATCATTAATGGCAGAATGCAGCACACATAGGAAAGGCAAAAACAGAGAGAAATAAAAGTATTTCTCCTTGTTATGCCACTCTAACCCCACCCCAGAGGTGGTGTTAGTTTTTGGCACTGCCTCAGGTTTACATTTTTTCATAATTCTGGGGCATTGTGAAATGCAACGGGTAGTCCATGGAATGCCCACAGCAACACCCATTGCACGCCCCTCTGACACAGAAAACTGTGTCAGGGGCCCACATTTACAAGACAGCATTAAGCCATGCAAAGTGTCTTAGTGCCCTCCTGTAAATATGGAAAAGGGCACAGCGACACAGCGCCACTTGGCACTAGGGGCTTGCAAATGAGGCCCTTAGAGGCATATTTGATAATATGATGTCTGTGAATGGCCATATAATAGAATGCACAAACACTAAATTTCAGATCGGGCAGATGAATTGAACCTTTCCCCACTTCCCTGCATCTGCAGCTGACCATTTACAATATTATGTTGGTTGGCAGTAGAGTCGGGGACAGGGATGGGATACTGCTACTCTGACTCACCGCTGCTGGTCATTGATGTCTACATGGTCGTAGTGTATATATAATAACAAGATTAATTACTTTAGTACCTTATTGATGTATTGATCCATCTGAAATTATTTACAGCAAATTATGCACCTTCAAAATATTTTTATGTCTCAAAATCTGTGTTTTAGTTTGACTCTTACATTCTTCAAACTGAATCATAAAAATATCCATGTAATCAATCATACATGTTTTTAGGCATAATCTCACTCCTTAGTACATGCTCTCTGGTTCTGATATACTTTCAAGGTTATTTCTCAACCATAAATTCAATAAATGTTTCACGAAAATATCAACAGTCTGAAGGAAATGAGGTTCCTTCCTGTTCCGCACGCAGCTCCACATCCAAAAGTCCTAAAGAAAATATGGATTTATACTCCTTCAAGGATATCTCTGAAACGGTCCTAATCTTAGTATAGACAGGAGCCATGCCCACCACCCCAATGGCCATGCCCAGGGGAAAAGTCAGGGCCCGAGCGGTGTTGGAGAAAAAAATATATATATACTTACCTGGAATGGGTCCCCCATCCTTGGGTGTCCTCCTGGTGTGGGTGGGAGTATCCCTGGGGTCAGAGAAGGGCACCTGTGGGCAATTTCCATGGTCTCTGACCATGGAAATATGCCTACAGGTCCCCTTACGCCTGCCCATATCCAGGTGTTAAATAATGGCGCTAAGCAAGCTTAGCCCCATTATTTAAGGCCCCCTGTGCTGGATTTTAGCACGGGGATAAATATGACGCAAAGGCCATATCGGCCTTTTCTGGACGGGAACGCCTACCTTGCATCTCATTGACACAAGGTAGGCTTTCCCATCCAGAAAACGACGTTAACTCCATAACTTTGGCGCTAGACGTGTCTAGCGCCAAAGTATAAATATAGAGTTAGGTTTGTGCTGAATTAGCGTAAAAAAAATGACACTAATTCAGCGCAAACCGAGTATAAATATGGGCCTAGGTACAGACAAAGGAGAAACAGGCACCGCTGCTGCATAGGAATGAAGTAAAAAAAGAAATCTGCTGAAAAGCAGGGAGGGCACCCTGGACTCTTTTGAGGTCGAGCATAGCAGCACAAAAGCGTTGCTTTGCCGACATGTTGGTATTGATGCAGGCTTTTAACCATGCCCACGTCACACCCATCACCATCACTGGTTCGTGGGTTTGCCTTTCAAAAATCCTTTGATGACATTGGTAAATGCTTTACGTTTGTCCCACATTGGGGCGGTTTTGTTACCGCCTTGAGGACCAACCCTATTACAAGGATAATTGCACGTTTGCCGATATGTTTGACTGCAAGTGAACTTCTTTTTCCTTTTGTGTCTCTCCTTCGCTCTCTCGCTCATGGCAGACGTGGCGCTTTGAATTGACTTGCTTATGTCAACTGTTATACTTTTCATTTTCAATTTCTGTGGCAAGAAAAGTCCAAAGGCGAAGGTCACTGGCTTCCCAAAATTGACCTGGTGTGTATAACTACACATGCCGTGGGAATGCTGCAGAGTAGCAGGCACATTCATTTCATAAATAATTTACATACTGTAAACAATTGCTGTCAGTGACTATTTTTAAAATCTTTTATGGCTGATTCCTGTTTCCCCTGATTCATTCACTGTGTCTGTGGTTCACGCAACAGCCCGCGGGTGCTCTGCTGCCCCTGAAAGCAAAACGGTGCTTTGCAAAGAATAAGTGAATTTTGACTGATGTGTTACAGCCCATTCGCAGCAACATTTATGTTGCTTAGTTTTGCGGTTTTCATTTAGCGCGAACCTACCCCAAAATCATCTGTGCGCTTTACAAGAGAGAAGGAAGTGAGTTCTGGTTAACAAATATCATAAAGCAACCTAATTAGGAACCGGAAAACAAGGAAGAAACAGTTCATACCAACAAGGACGTTCGCACCAAGTAAACAATATACACAACAGACACCAACTGGACATTTATTTGCAAGTTTTTGTTGAATTTTTCTTGACTAGTGTGCCCATAACTCACTTCACTTTTTCACTGCTATATTTTACTACTAAACAGGCTGTTACAAGTGCAGTTATCTTGCAGGCACTAGCGCAATTATTTGAGTGGTGCAGCAGGTGCAGTGGCACTGGGCCAAAAAATTGACAAAACTCCTCTAAACACGTACGTTTCCTATATTTTACTGCTAAACAGGCAGCCACAACTGCAGTTAAAAAGGGCATGATTTGAATGGTGCAGCAGGTGCAGTGGCACAGGGGCTAAAAGCTCTAAGGACCCACTAAACACAAATTATTGCTATATGTTACCACTGAACGAGCAGTCACAAGTGTAGTTATCTATCAGGCACTAGGGTCATGATTTCAATGGTGCAGCAGGTACAGTGGCACTGGGACCAAAATCTCCAGGCACCCCACGAAACACTGAACAGTGCTATATTTTACAACTGATCAGACAGTCAGGAGTGCAGTTATCTTGCAGACACTAGAGTCATGATTTGAATGGTGCAGCAGGTGCAGTGGCACCAGGCCCAAAAGCTGTCAGATTTCATCTAAACACCAAATATTGTTATATTTTACTTGTAAACAGGCAGGCACAAGTGCAGTTACCTTGCAGGGATTAGTGTCATGATTTGGATGGTGCAGCAGGTGCAGTGGCACTGTGGCCAAAAGCTTGAGGAACCTCACTAAACACAAATTATCACAAAGTTTTACTACTAAACAGACAGTCACAAGGGCAGTTATCGTGCAGGCACTAAGGTCATAATTTGAATGATGCAGCAGGTCCAGTGGCACCGGGGCCAAAAGTTGTCATACTTCCTCAAAAAAGTAAATATTGCTACATTTTAGTATTAAAAAGGCAGCCACAATTATGGCTACCTTGCAGTTAAAAGACGGATGATTTGAATGGTGAATGAATCAGTGGCACTCTACTAACTACACATTACTGTACTCTAATACAATGCTATATTAAATAAGATACATATTACGAGCTTGGAACCCTGGGATATTATTTCAACATACATCACAACATAAACAGCTATTAATGGTTTGTCAGATTTAAAACAAACATTATTAAAACCTTTTTCTAATATTTATAATGCAGTTAGATAGTAAAATAGAATGCAAAAGAAAAACAAGGCGAAACCTATTGGCTTTATCAATGCTTGTTATTTACGTGTTGGTACGCAGGACCTTGCTGTTGTAAGGCACAGTGAACGATGCATGGACTCTTAAACCCATGCTACAAGGCTTAGTATCAACTTTATTTTGGCCAACTGGTATTTTGAATCTGCAAAAGTAAGGAGTTGCAGTAGCCCGGCCTAGATAGAGTAATAGCTTGAATTACTGTTTCCAAGGCTGCACTGGCCATTCCAGCATCAGGCATTTCCTGGGGACACTGGAAGGGAGGGGCCGCTTTTGTTACTGGGGGCTGGGGTAGAGAGGTTTTTGTAGCAGTGCTGCAGTCTTAAAAGCACTGCAGAGTTCCTAGTATATCCAGCAGTTTTCAGGCAACAATTAAAATGCCAAGATAACTCGGGTGATCAATATATCTGCTGGACAGAGATCAGAGTTTTGTCTAGTGGCAGTTTTGACTCATCTAAGGTAGAGCAGAGGGTTAATATGTCTGCTGCAAAGAACATGTACAATGCAGGCACCTTTGCACCATGGTGCACGGGTACCTGTGTTGGTGCTAAGCGGCTAAAAGTGTGGTAGTGCAAGGAAATGACAGGAATAAGCGGCATGATGTTAAATTTGATGCATTCCTGCCCATTCACGCATTGCAGCGCAGCAAGGTGGTTTGCTGCGTTGCGCTGTGTGAAAGTATGATAAATATGCCCCTGGGGTCTGATGTTGATTTCTTTGTTAAAGGTGCAACCACCGCTTGCTTCCATTCCTGGGGAACTTAGAGGCACTGTACATCGAGGGGAAGATAGAAAGGAAGCTATCTCAGGCCAAATGTAAAACCTGCACCAGGCCAGATTGCATGGGGGAATCCAGATTTAATTCAAGAGATCCGTGATCTAATTTTATTTGGAGCAAAAGATCGAAATCAGTGAGGGAAATTTGGATATTTGTCACTGTGGCAAGATCATCTAATTAATTAGAGATCCAGGACTGATATTGTGAATGCAAATTGCCCATTAAATGCCAACAACAGACTTTGGCCCTCATTATGAGTCTGGCGGTCTTGAGACCGACAGACCCACGGTGGTGGTCAGACCGCCCCGGTTGTGGCGGTCCGGCCGTCACATTACGACCTGGCGGTCACGGCAGCTGTAATCCACAAGGGCAGCGCTGCCCTCCAGATTAGGAGTCCTCATACCACCAGTCTTTTCATGGTGCTACCACCGCCATGGAAAGGCTGGCGGAATGGGGGCATCGGGAGGCCCCTGCACTGCCCATGCACAGCATGGGCAGTGCAGGGGCTCCCATGACAGCCCTGTTGCGCATTCCACTGCCCGAATTACAGGCAGTGGAATGCGCAACCGGTGCTGCTGCACCCGCCGCACCACCACATTGCCGCTGGCTCGATTACGAGCCGGCTGCAATGTTAAGGCCCTGTTCACTGCAGGGCCTATGGGTGGAAACGCTGTTTCTGTCCGCCGGCCCTGTGGTGAGCTCCAAATAGGGCCGGTAGTGTTCTGACCGCACAGGAGGTTACTGGGCAGTTTGAGTTCGGCAGATGGCCTTAGGCCCATATTTATACTTTTCTTGGTGCCGCATTTGCGTCATTTTTTGACGGAAAAGCGGCGCAAACTTGCAAAATACAATTGTATTGTGAAAGTTTGCACCATTTTTGCGTCAAAAAGCGGCCCTAAAAAAGTATAAATATGGGCTTTAGTATTTGATCAAGCTTGTCTGCTGTGATCTTGTTCGGGGTTCCGCTCGTAGAGAGTCTGGGTAAATGAGTTATGAGTAACCTGCTCTTTCATCTCCTAACTAAATTTCATCGCCTTATGACCAACCCATACAATGGGCAATGAATACTTTCAGTGGATGTTATTGCAGGAGGGAAAGATTAGATCTAATGTATGACCTCCCGGATGACGTTGACAAATGAGTGGTGACCCAGCTGTCATTGAGACCTAGGGCCTGATTTAGAACTCGGCTGGCAGGTTACTCCATCCCAACGGTGGCAGATATCCTGTCTCCCAAACTCTAAATCCCATTCTATCCCATGGGATTTAGATTTTAGCGGATGGGATATCCGTCACCGGTGTGACGGAATAACGGAATAACCCGTCCACCAAGTTCTAAATCAGGCCCTTAATGTCTCTAGCTGAGATACTGAAGTCCCCAAACAAGAAAGTTAGATGGCGATAGGAAGTAGGTTGGAGGTGTCAACATTTTTTAGCATTAAAGATGAGGGCACAAAACACAGATTCACTAATTCTTTAAAGACGAGAGCCCTAAAGACAAATTAATTTATTACTGTAACCCAGAGAAATCACACTAGAAAATCCACGAGACAAGGTGCAAAGTACAATAATAGTATGAGATCCCCGGCCAGTAAAGGAGCATGCCGGCAATACACAAGGATTCTTTACAAACCATTGCCAGTCCCCTGACCCTCCACTTCTATATGGTCTATTATATATGGTCTCAGTCTATCCCCAAGGCTTCATGTAACCATGCCTTTGTTCAGTATAAAATATCTATGTTATAATTCATTATGAAATAATGAATTTCAACTTTTTCCTGTAGAGATCAACACATATTTATTGACACGCCTTGGAAGATATGACCTCATCCTGCGCACAGGAGTCTTGTCCAGAGTAAAAGTGCTGCGCAGAATGATACCACTACAGATTAGGTATAGCAGGTGAGACCTGCAGGTTCCACAGCAAGTTTGGCACAGCATACAACTCACTTGATTGAGCATCATTGGTCAGACACACCATTCGTAGGGTAGACCCAGCAGGTAAGTCAGGGCAGCAGCAGATTAGAGAAAAGTAACCAGACACATCTGATTGGACACAGCAATACAGACAGAACAGATTAAATCCTGGAGGTTGTGTACAGTGGATTACATATGGCATGCTGGACACAACAAAGCAGACACAAATGGTTAGAAACAGCGTGTTTAGCACAACAGGTTAGACACAAACAGATGGCTAGACACAGCATGCTGAGCACAAAATATTATATTAGGTACCTGAGTGTATGGCTAGAAACAACATGTTGGGCACAACCGGTTAGACACAAGTGGCTAGACACAACATACTGCCAGGTGTCTAACAACAGCTCTTTGGACACAACAGATTATACACAGATGGATAGACAGTGCATTGTAGACAAAACAGGTTGTACACAGATGCTACACACAGCATTTCTACTGGCTAATCAGGATGGACTAGGGAGGCTAGATCTATAGCTCTGTTGTTGTATGCAGTTAGACACTAATAATGATAACATATGACATCATAGATGGGTGACAGCACATAATGGTCCCCACAGGGGGTTCTGAGTGGCATTGAATAGATGAGAACAAAGCTTGAGTTGACTATGATGCCACTTGGAACCATGAGATGAAAAACCTTTTACTCATAATTATAATTTTACAATGATGGCTCCCCAATTATGTTCCCCTACTTTCAACTTCTATGAAGGGGCAGGGGAGTAATTGAGGAGCCACAACTAAGATGTTCTCCTCTCTCCCTCCTAAAGATAACAACAATACTTGGCCTCCTGCTACTCTCCCGGAACATGCTCCGCATTTGTCGTCCCTGCCAAAATTAAACAGAACCTGGTGTGAAGTCACCCACCCACACAGCACTTCACCACACTGTCCAAACATATACCTCTTCCACTGCCACCCACCTCCCCTACCCTTTGTACCACCACCCTTTGTATATACACTCCTTCCCCCAGCATTGAAAAAAATACCTTGTATTCAGCCACCCGCCCCTGGGGTCAGCAACGCCTGAGTTCTCTGACCCAAGAGAGGCTGAAAAAGGCAGATGAGACTTTAGCCCCCTTTTCGCCACCTTGCTGGGGTTTCCACGGACTCGGTTGAGACAGGGGAACACAGAGGAAGTGAGAACTTCCCCTGGTAATGTAACAACTGAGGAGAAACATCTTTAAAGGGCCTGATAACAACTTTGGAGGAGGGTGTTAATCCGTCCCAAATGTGACGGATATCCTGACCACCGTATTATGAGTTCCATAGGATATAATGGACTCGTAATACGGCGGGTGGTATATCCGTCACATTTGGGACGGATTAACACCCTCCTCCAAAGTTGTAATCAGGCCCTTTGTGTCTTAATGTTGCTACATGATAGCAGTGAATACCGGAGTTTCGATCCTGTAATCCAGGTTGAAGGGACTCCACGCATAACTTAATTGTCTATAGCTCTCTGTACTATGGATTTTCCTATTACGGGACAGGGAATAACAACAGCTACATCAGTTCCTTCATTTTAAGCCAATTTAGCAGGTCATTCTTCACGAAATTATTTACAGGAGATTGGACACCTAAAATCATTCACCATTAGTTGGGAGCATTCAGTTGTTCACTATAATTTGGATACTTTAGGTCGTTCACAATAAAGTGGCCTTTTCTGGCCATTCACAATAAGATGGGTGCATCTGTTCATTCTCAGAAATATGGGAACATTTTAAGTCGGAAGCATTAGGTCATTCACAGTAAAGTTGATGCAGCAAGCCATTCACAATAAGGGGGATGCTTCAGCTCGTTCACAGAGAGATGGGAGCATCAGGTCATTTGCAGTAGGTCGGCTACTTTTGTTCTTTCATAAAAATAGGACACATTAGGACTCTCTAATTAGGACAGGTGACGTCATTTGTGAACACTTCAGCCCATTGACAGAAAAACTGGATGCATCAGATCCTTCACAGTAAGGTAGATACATCAGCCCAATAACAGTAAGTTGGGCTGTAGAGGTCATTCACGGTTATGTGGACGCATAAGCTTATATGCACCAACCTGGACATTTCAGGACATTCCTACTAGATTGGACTCATTAGGTAGTTCTTGGAGTCTTGGATATAACACAGCAGCTCAGAGACATCATAGTGGCAGCAGTAAGTTAACTCCGGTGTGTAGTTTGAACCACAACTACAAGTTGTGTTACAAGAGAGAGTACAAGATTGCTGTTGAAGTTAGTACATACTGAATTCGTAAGCCCCAATACGGTGGAGCAGCCTGACTTAGGGCCTGATTTTGAGTTTGGTGGATGGGGTTACTCTGTTGCAAAATTACGCATGTCTCTTCCTCCGTATTACATTTCCATTATCTGCTATGCACATCGTAATACAGCAGACCGGATATCCGTAATGTTTGGGCAGAGTAACCCGTCTGCCAAACACTAAATGAAACCCTTAATCTGCCCACTGTCCACATATTGAAGGGTCCCATAAGTGCAAGAAATGTAGAAGATAGTTGGCGCTTGACAATCCAGTTAGAAGTTAAGCAAATGTTTAGAAGGCTAATAGTCAGGGGTCTTTAAGTAATGTCCTAGCTCTGCCCTGTTTACACCCTGTATCGTCATGTGCACTTTACTATGTCTTTGTGCCACTTATATTTTACTTGAAGTCAAAATCATTTGCAATATCACATGCCATTTTCATTCTTCATCAGCTGAGCTACACAATATCTATGGTATGGGGCCAAATGTGATAAGATATGGTTGCCACGTTTTTAAAAACAGCAACATAGTTAAACAAAATTGACTCAAGGCATCAGAGACCTATCAGAAACTGAAATTTCCTTTGGCGCAATCCCTTTAACCAACTTAGACCTCGAGCACTACTTCCAGCAGGAGTTCAGCAGGGAGCAAGCCTTGCAGCTTGGCACGCGCTTATCTTCTGACGCACTGCGCTGCTATCGCTGACGAGCCGTTCCTCAGCCTGATAGCCTATGTGTAAGTCCAGATATCCGTGCACAACACCTGTGTTGCTGTGTTTACCTTGCTTGTCAATATAAAAAATTCAGGTATCACGGCGAAGCAGAGTGTTGGCCTGCCTGCCTGCCTGCCTCTGTACTGCAGCCGAAAAAGGACAATATAGAACGAGCATTGGCAAATCCAAGAGGTCTGGCTATTTGTTTGGCAAAGTATTTGGTATTAGATGAGTATCTGTGTGTGTGTTGCTGCCATCTCTACTAGAAAGAAAATCCAAAAATGAAGCAACACCTTGAAATATAAACAGTGCGTAAGCTATGAGTAGGATCCATTTGATGAACAGATTACATTAGCTGAGCTAAATTGCATACTCGAAGAAGACTAGTATGAACCAGAGTCCGAAGATGAAGTCTGTGTTGTGAGTTATGAACTTAAAAGAAACGCTTAGCAGATATTTTAGCACAGGGTCAATATATCTGAGTGCCATTTTTGAGAAGGCCTGAATGTGTGCACGGAAATACTTTCTGAGAAAAATAAGTCATAAATGCAACCTATTTTCGTGGTAGCAAAGTGAAAAAACAAAACGTCCAAGGGGAATTACTGAATAGCAGTGTGTCTTAAAGAGAGGCTAAGGAAGTCAAGCAGAAGGCACTTCCTAAACAAACAAGCCATAAAGCAACAATTAAAATGTCACTGTATAAGCAAAGTAAATACACCAAGGAAAACACATTGGGGCTTAAGGTACATTTCACATCTGTCCACTTGGACGGCCGCCTCACCAAATCTAATGGAAACAGAAATAAGACAAGGCAGCCGTCCTCACTATCCAATGGCCATCACAGACATCTCATTCAAGTAATGACAAATCATTAAAAAGAAATGAAAGCCAATGTGTGAAGGTGCCAATCCACAGCCCGCCCTCGCTTTGTACTAAACATATCTATAGGCAGATCTACAAAGACCCCCCCTGAACCTGTCCTTCACTCGCTTTATTCTGCTAGATCAGGACAAGTGGCGGCCAGGGAGGTATCACACCCATCTAGACCATTCATGCTTGCCCTGGCATCAGCTCCTCAAAAGTATTGAAGATTCTCAGTTTTCTGACTTTGCTCATTTGTGCTTCTAAATATATAGTTGGAAAAAATATTTTTTAAATGCAAACATACAAATAATTGATCTTTTTTTGACCCACTCTCAATGCATCAGCTATGACCTATGAATTAATATCTGTGTAGAATGGCATAATGGTTAGTTATTGAAGTGATGTGATTTTCTTAACTGCCAAATATGAAGATGAATTTACTTTTTTGTGCAAATGTATTCATATCATATGGGTGTATTGGTGTATAATATTTGGCTGCCTGTTCTGCTGAAACCTGCCAGGAATCCAGCTGTGACTGTGCATTTGTTGCTTAAGTAAAGATGGAATATAGTATTCATACTTCCAATAATACAAAATAAATGTCTAACCACTACTACGATGAGCAAGTAAAAAATAGGGCTAAATACAGATTGAAATATTATTGAATACCATAAAGCTGGTATTCCCATCACCCACCCACTTAATATAGATTATTATAGAAATCTTTTAAGACCAGATCTACAGCAAGGGATGTGGTTGTGCATGCGTCATCACATATGTGTGCTAGCTGAGAGACAGACAACACTCTGAACTTCAATAGCTTCTAAATGCAGTTTCTGTTGCCACCACCAAGCAGAAGGGCTCTAACAGGTTGAGAAGAAAAGAGATCCAGCTTGCAGGCCACCTGTACTTATGCCATGTGCTTATGACTATCTCAACATGGTTTTTCCCTGTTGCAAGGCTTACAATATTTGTTGTGATTGCTGAATTTGGCTAAAGAACAGACATTGGGCTTCATTCTGAGTTTGATGGACGGGAAAGCCTGTCCGCCAAACTCCCGACAGGGTGGCTGCTGCCTTCATTGACCACCTCTCCGAACCTATCAGGAGTTTCCTGATAGGTTGGCGGAAGAAAACCTTGGCTTCCATCTGCCACCCTAGCGGGAACAGGCTACAGCATTGTCTCTGACTCGTAATTGAGCCGGCTGCAATGCTGTAGCCCGCAGGGTGCACCAGCATCCTCACAAGGCAGACAGTGACAATTATGACGGTGCTGGACATGGTGAAACCGCCATGAAAAGGCTGCCGGAGACCGAGGTGGTAATATGCAGGGCAGTGCTGCTGGCGGATTATGATCTCCGCCACAGCCTTGCCTTCAGGATCACAGATCCTGGCAGTGCTGATGGAACCCTGGCAGTCTGACCACCAGGGTCTTTATGTGGCAAGACCGCCAGCCTTGTAATGAGGCCCATTGCGATGTATGTGTTTGACATGACTGATTCATCACAAGTCCTATTAGCCTTTCACACCCTGCCTTGCAACCTCTTTTCTTACAAAACCTTTTTTGTTGTCAGCCCACGTGTATATACACAATAGTGCCCGCATTCTCTATATAGTGAACAGTTATAAATATGCATTCCATTATCAATCGATGGCTCATGTCAGGCAGCAGTGAAGTTACACAGTGTTGGCTGGGGTACTTTCAAGCAGGTGGGAGATCGGTACTCACCCCGTAGCACATGGAGTGAGCAAACTGAGAGAAGCGTGGGAATAACGCGCTGATGTTTGCTCCCCTCATCTCGAGAACATATTAATGCATCGGGCCTAAAGGTGTATTTCACAGCAGGGCTTTCCAAATAAATTGGCTACGAAACAGCAGTTCTGGAAAATAACTAATTAAATGTTTTAGTACCTGAAGGTCTGCTAGAATTATTTCACACCTGTCAGTTATACCTGGGTGCATCCGGAAATGGGGCGTGGGGGAAATAAATACAGGAATGCACAGCAGGTAAATATCAGTGTTGGAGTGCTGCATACCTGATACCGTGAGTGTTCCACTGCCATGGTGTAGTAAATTGACATTCATAAATTATGTCAGTAGTAATTACAGCAGTTCTTAATGTTGTAGCCTGACATAAAATGTACAACAGTGCTCCTCTGTCAATCAATAGCCGATGTAAATTTGGGCCCAAAAAGTGAAATATATCTTCAGAATCATTGTTATAACGCCAGGGTGCTGCTACCAAACAACTGGTACTTCCAATGTAGACGTGAAAATGCACAAAGTATTAGAGGGTTCTGCCAAGAAAAGGTTCCACAGACAAAATAGCAGTTGCCCATTTTGGTGCTCCAACTCCTTAAGCTACAGCCGGGTAAGAATGCCAACAAGGGACTCAGGCCCATATTTATACTTTTCTTAGCGCCGCATTTGCGTCAGTTTTTGACGGAAAAGCGGCGCAAACTTACAAAATACAATTGTATTTTGTACCTTTGCGCCGTTTTTGCGTCAAAAAGCGGCGCAAATGCGGCGCAAAAAAAGTATATTTATGGGCCTCAATTCTTATAATATTGATTATTGTCTTGTCAGTTAACCTTGTATGTAAATGACAACTCAAAACAAGCGAACATAAAAGTCTAAAAAAAGACTGCAGGACTTTTGTGAAATACAAATGTATTACAAACTTAGGCCCATATTTATACTTTTTAGCGCCTCTTTTGCGCCGCTTTTTGACACAAAATCGGCGCAAACTTACAAAATACAATTGTATTTTGTAAGTTTGCGCCGTTTTTGCATCAAAAAGTGGCGCAAATGCGGCGCAAAAAAAGTATAATTATGGGCCTCAATTCTTATAATATTGATTATTGTCTTGTCAGTTAACCTTGTATGTAAATGACAACTCAAAACAAGCGAACATAAAAGTCTAAAAAAGAACTGCAGGACTTTTGTGAAATACAAATGTATTACAAACTTAGGCCCATATTTATACTTTTTTAGCGCCTCATTTGCGCCGCTTTTTGACACAAAATTGGCGCAAACTTACAAAATACAATTGGGTCATATTTATAATCGGCGCAGTTTTGCGTAAAAAATATTACCGCCGGCTAACGCCATTTTGGTACGCCGTGCGGGTGTCATATTTATACTTTGACGCACGGCGGCGCAAACCACAGGTGGGAGTCATTATTTTTGACGCACACCGCAGCGTCAAGTCGTAAAGCAAAACGACGTTAACGCGGCGGAAATGACTGTGGGTCGATTTATAAACCGGATATGCGCTGTTTTTTGACGCAATAGCGTAAAAAAAAAACGCGAACACTGCCATTTCACCAGAGGAGAGCCAAAATGGATCCCAGATGCCACTACAGACCCCAGGAAGATAACAGCAGACCAGGAACCAGCCAGGAGTACCCATACAAGAATCAGGACACTTTTAAGAAGAAAAGAAAGTGTCGCTTCAGTGCAGAGGAACAGGAAATTCTGGTGAAAGAGGTGACCCACAGCCAGTGAAAGGTCTCACCATGAGAATGGATGTAGATGGAGGCTTGAGTAGGACAAGAAGGTGGCAATTTTCTATTTGGCCTAAACCAACACCTAGAGGCGATGATGCTGACAAGTCTAATAACTCAATAACATACATGTGACATGCAGGTGGGCCATAGGCTTGGAAGAATGCCCATCTGAAGGACTGGAGCAATTAACACAAAACAAGATCACAAAGTGAATTCATCAAAAGGCAGGCACGTCACATCAAAGTTGCCGCAACACAGACACACTAATTGCACCCTGTTTCATTGCAGAGGAAGATGGATCTCCTGCGGATATGCCTGTCCCAGATTTCCCTGATGACATGGATGACGAGCCGATAAACATTCCCCAGGAGACTATCCAAAAGGTCCTTGAAACCCTCCAGACCCCACCTTCAGTCACAAGGAGGAGCACAGAACAAGCAGCCATCGCAGAGGATCCACCCACCACCCCAATTGTAAGACCTGCCAGCTCCAATACAGCTGAGGACTCAGACGACACTGGCACCAGCTTTGAGGGAACTGTAGTTGGAGTACAGCGGGACCTGGCCAAGGAGGTGTGGGTGGGGATGCAAAATATGGCAGCCAGCCTTGAGGGGATGCGTTTGTGCATGATGTCATCTGCAGATCATGCAGCAGCTATGCAAGCCCTAACATCTAACGTGCAGGAACTGCAGAAAACCCAGAAGGAAATCAGCACAGCTGTAATACAGTTGACCCAACACCTACAACAGCAATCCTGTCAACGCGTGCACAAATGCAACATTGAACCCCTCAGGGCCGACCTGGCTGCCTATCATTGTGATGTGGCTGCTATTCTCAAGAACCAGCAGATCCTCCTTGCTGCAGTACTGCCCTTAAGACCTTCACAGGGAGCAGCGACCGGGATGTCTGACTCCACGTCTTCTAACACTGAGGTGTGTGTTGCCCCTTCACAACCAACACCAAGAAGGACAGAGGAGGCAACATACACATCAGAAGAAGAAGACATGGAACAGATCACATTCACAAGGAAAATGACCCGGAAGCACTAGTCCCTGCCACATGGCCAACATTTACCAAGGTCCTGCGCTTTGTAACTTGCCAGTCTTGCAACAACTGTACTCAAGCACTGTTCTGCAAACCACTGTATATCTTGTCACCCAGCCCAGTGATTGTCTCTCTCCTACTCATTGGCAAATCCTGTCCCTCTGCACTGTCTGGAACAGCAACCCCAGCATGTCAAAAGCATTTTGGTAACCCCTTGTGTTGGATCACAATGTAAGATGTCACTATAATGGACTCACAATCATGGACAATGTAGAGATAGCACTTTTCAATAAATAGCACTTACACAACAAGTCTGTCTCTGGGTAATGTGACATATCAACTGTGCAGTAGATAACTGAAATGTGCCTACTGTCAAATTACATAGCTTGTCAATACAACCGTCCTGATAATATGTAGTCAGAGAATTCTGCACAGTGCCCATGAGTGCATCATACTCTGCCCATCCTGAGGGACAAATAGGATGAAGTGAGAAACCATACACCATCATGCTGTGTTGGACAGAAGAATGCTTCCTCAGGGGATAACTAAGTCATCAAATAGTGGCCGCAAAATGTTGTCAACATGCAAATATAACACAAATAACATGGCACACTAATCTAAGCAAACACTACAAAAACTGCATAAATGAAGGTGTCTGAGTTTACATACAAATAGTTAATCATGCTGAATTGTGTCACAATTGATGTATGAGAGTCATGAAGACAAGACTACAAGAGTGCCAATGAGAACTCATCTTATAAGGGTGTACTTGATCATCACACTGCAGTCAGACATAAAACTGTTTCCCCAATACCAAGTCTGGAAGCACTGTTTGTGACTTTCTTTTAAAACACACTTATCAACAGAAACACATCGTCATCCATATTAACTGTGGTTGGTGGTTGCAACGAAGGGTCGACACTTTGCAAGGTAGCTCTGGGCTAGCTGCCAATCGTACAGCTCAGTTGGGATTTGTTTGTAGCAAAGGACACAAATGTAATAGTACCAAATTTATGTACACTGAATCCAAACCCACGATCAAGTACCATTCAACACATACTATTAAAGGTTAACCAAATATTTATTAGATGCTAATCACAATAGAGGAAACTGAGGTCTGCAAGTTGTAACTGGACTTGCCAGTATAGTACCAAGTGCCAAACCTGAGTGTGTATACTAGGTTGCCACCAAACAGTCACTTATTCACATGTATGTGTAACATACTGGTAGCATCAGAACTAGGTACCCCATTCACAAACCCATACCCGTGTTTGAGGGTGTGGGGTGGATAAACAACTATCAATTTCCAACAACATGTACACCGAGGAGTGTATAGAAAACTCCACACGTCTTTGGCTCCACACACACACCACAGGTAAGGTCTATCAACAATTAGGAGTCAGCAAACCCTAGAGCAATCATAGGGCCACACATGTCAGGAAATGCAGAACTTGGTACACAACATATACTTCCAGTAAGGCCTGACTTACATCAGACACAGAGTTGCAAGAACACCCATGATCATGAATTGCATGCAGACCTAGGCCATTGCACTCTAGTTTCACATACTTGTAGCACTACATGTGGAAGTACATGCTGCTAGGAGGTTCTACCTACTGTTTCATAATTACGTAGGTAAATAGGGAAGCAGATGTCTATTGGAAAGCAATTTGCTGTACCAAGCTTGGAGAATGTGGGTCTGACAGTCTGACTAAATCGGAGCTGACTTCCAGTGCGACTCTTGTTAATACAATTGTCATCCACATGACTATCCCCTGTACTCACAGTGGGGCCTATAGGAATGGCCTACAATCCCTACATAATACCATTGGATACGCATTGGCCAACTCAAAACATGTGAGAAACTGAATTCCCACTCATGGAACAAGAGAAAAGCTTGCCCAACGCATCACACCTTGCTAAGCGTTCAACACACATGAGTCCATAACCAGCAAACACAACACATAAGAGACATATCAACACTTACTGGAGTGGTTGGGGTCCTCAAATGTCGCCACCTCTCCCACAGTGTAGGGTGCCGGTCCACCTGTAAAGTATGGAAGGAAGAAATGTGCTCAAAATCTGTGCACAGCGCAACCATTTCATAAACATATACAATGTGTAGGCTGAATAAGGAAATGGCAGCCATTCAGACACGATGGTACTGCATCTGATATATCACGGCCAACTTGTACATAGCATGGGTCTCCTGTGACAGTTACACACATATCTGCACACATACATAGGCCCTAACTATCATGTGGTTGCAAACATGCCCCGTAATTGGTGAGCAGAAAAAAATATGTAGTGTAATCGTCTCATCATGGGCATCCAAGAGAGACATCCAAATCCTGGTTACTTGAGGACTGCATTACCAGTCAAACATGCCTTGTGGTCATGACACATTAATGACACATAGGTACAATGTACAGAGGGAGGGGCAGGGACTTTTGTAAGCCCCCCTGTTGTTACTTTTGATTCAATTGATGTGGCCCAGCTATGGTGATTTACACCAACCATGGAGATGTGAAGCCATGTGCATACACTTGGACTGCCATCCATATTTGGAATGTGGCACAACTAACTCCAACAAACATTCTAAAATGTTAGCTGAGGGCACCTTACACCTTTTCACGATGTTTTCAAATCCAGATCTGACATGTACCCAAAAAGATCAAGGAACACAATAATCCCAAACATTCATAGTACTTCCGTGAACGTTTTCCTTCCACACTCACCAGACTCACATGAGACATATGTCTGAGCCACGTTGCTATTATCAATTGACGTGAAGGCAGCACTCATTTTCAGCATCATGTAGTGATTTTAAAGTCAGTCTAGCTATTGCCTCAACACAGTTAGCCAATATGTTGGTATATCTTTACTTCTCTGTCAATAGTACCCTATATAGACATGAATGGCTCCTATTTTGTTTGGTTTTCTGACAAAAAGGCCGCACCAATTTACTTCATGGAAAAGTTTCCAGTAAGTTTGCTGAGCACGTGCTACCTGACAGCTAGCAATTGTGATCCTTGCCATAGTGCATCAATTATCCCTTTATGTTTCCCCAGCATTACACACAGTCAGCAAGTTAGCTGGCAGACATTGTACAAATCCTCTTATGTCACTACGGAGCATTTAATTGTGCACATTTACATGATTGGTACTCACCAACAGTGCCACCAATCATGATTCCCAGGTGGTCCAAGAGATCCTGCTCCCTGGTGATGAGGTCAGCCCACCGGTGCTTCAACTGTTGGTCACTCCTCTGGCTGGCATACACACGCTGCAGGTGATGCAGCACCTTTCCCCACCGGATTCTGCGCGCCTCTGTTGGATACCCCTGTATCGCCCTGCCTGGATCATGAGTGGCAAATAATGGCACACAAGCCAGATGAAGCCCCCCAACTACCCTTCACCCATCCTGCCAAAATGTGGCCTACCAGACATACTTGAAAAGTGAAAGGGAATAGGGGTAAAAGAAATAGAAAGGGGAAAAGGGGGAAAGTAGGGGTACAAATACAGATGAAAAGTAAACTTAACCACTAAAAGAGCCCAACTATCCCCAAACTAACACTACCTACAACAGACTCCCACAAACAACAAAAACACAAGATAAATGGACAAATGTAGACAAAACACAGTAGTACAGTATACAGCAACAATATTTATTTCACAAATGGACTTTACAGATAGCACACAGGACAAAAAAGCACAAAATCTCAGGACACCACTCACTACACAGCCACACAGTCTAGAAGGATCATAGACTGCAAAGTGAAAGTGAAAGTACACCCACTGTACATGATCTGTAAACAGGATATCCTATTACATCACTTCCTGTATGAAAAGTCCCGCCTTTTTCGCGTTATGTGTCATTTTTTGTCTACCAAAACTGTATTTGCGTAATTTTTTTGGACACACAGGAGTGAAAATTAGCCTGCATCCACATAATAGTACATGGCCTGTACAAATATCTGGATGCGGGCTAGTTTTCACTCCTGTGCGTCAAAACAAATGATGCAAATACAGTTTTGGTAGACAAAAAATGACGCATAACGCTAGGAACGTCAACATTTCAGTGCCTTAACTGGTTTTGGGCAATTTTTCTTGTTTTTTTGATATGTTACATTCGGGACACAGCAGAGATAGGCTGATTGAAGACACTATGGTGTTGATGGTGTATGTTCACATGTGTGACATCATACTGCAGCAGACCATGATCCGCTACTCCCTTCACAGTATTTTTACGGTTGGCTGACGCAATAGTTGGTCATAAGTGTGGCCTACATATATGTGTTGCACAAATTGTGCATGTTTGGCATAAGGAGAGGATAGCAATGTGATGCACATATGTACAATACCTAAATGCCTTTGGCTCAAAGTGTGTTCTTTGGCAACTAATGTATTTGTTGACCAAGTGTACCTATGCTTGTATGAATGTGACGTCCATGTGTCCAATCCTTAGATGCAAGTCATTGTGGAAATGAGAGAGGGCATGTGTTAGTCATACATGTAGTAATATCCGTAAAGTGGACTTCCAAGATTTAGGGTCACGTAGACACTACATGTGACATAGCATACACCAGATAGATGGCAGACGCTTGTTCATGTCAATGGTCCACATTTTCTACATCCTATGTCCTAGAGTATTGGTAACAGATTCCTAGGCACTAGTTGGTGAATCCCACAGTGAGTCATACACATGCATTAAGGAAGTGGGTACCATGTTGTTTGCACAGACAGACAAGGTTGAATCTCAAATGTATGATGACACCACAGTTGAGGCCATAGAAGTGAGCCCCAACTATCAAGTGGCTGTGGTGGACCAGCATACAAGACTGCACGTGTCCACATATTTCCAGTGATCAATTGCACATAGGTGTCTTGTTCATGTGTGTGGTCCAACGATGATCCTGTATATTTTTGGGGGTGTAATTTGTCACAGTTCGGTCCAGGACTCATCATGAGTCAGTGGCAGCTATTCCTGTATCTACTGAGCATCCTTGGTTGATCAATGTGAGTAAAGTGGATGTGGACATGTGAACCTACATGGGGATGGTCCCACCCTGTCACTAAAGACGTGTAATGAGACAGTCAACAGGGCAACCTTGGTGTGCTGAGTGAGATAATGTCTCAGCTGTCATGTTCCGGAAGGTGTCATTACAACATTTGTACACAGGGTAGCCTCTGCAATTCCCACTGCATCTGGAAACATCATAGCCCCTGTGCTGATTATTCTTGCAGCTATTCACCACACACGGCCCATCACTATGTTGTGAGCACTGTGATTCTCTGTGTGAACTGTCATGGTCCTGACATGTGTGTATTTTTCATGGACATTATCAGAGGTTGCTGGTTGTGCTGAAAGCCCCGTACCCAATCCCTGCCTAGGGCCCTGGGACACTGTCACACTTTGTCATTCATGCATAAATACGACCCAGACAAGGGATGGGCCATGAATTTTGCTTTTCCCAGAGGATTTAACTCAAATGGTACAGTTAAAAGGCAGATGATGCTATCCAATATATTTGTGTATGCATTGAAGAAGCCCATGCCCAATACCCCCTGATGAATGAGAGGTTTGCTAACGCAAGTGTGGTACATATGTAGACACAGGGATACTTTAGTGTGATGCACAGACAGATGCCAGTCAGGCTGACAGAATGCAGGGTGATTCAGGATCCAGCAATTTGACAAGTTACATAATCAGTGGTCTGACTCAGACTGTTTGGAGGACAAACTAGAGAGTTGACATGTCAAACTGTGTATGTCCTGTGTTTTTGAAGGTGACAAATGAACCCAAGGGCTGTGTTACACAGCTTAATTAGTATCAATGCTTAACGGTGTAACTGACTAAATGGCAACTCCTATGCTGTTCCAGGCATCAGCAGGGGCAGTTCTTTTTGAAATGGGTGGTGTGCATGGAGGTGATCACAGGTGTGGGCTGCATCTGTTTCTCACCAGTCCTGTAGGTGAGACTTGCATTCTAAGGGCCAACAGACATTTTCACATGGGAAGCAATCTACAGGTGCTAACAGGGCTTTGAAACTAGAAGCCAGTGTATAAATTAACCTGACGTCCATGCAGTCAAATGTTCTATGACAATGGCATACCATAGGAAAGGGTGTAGCACACTGGATTGCTAATGTTGGTCAGTGTGTGTAGAGGAGGGAATATCAGGGTACACATCTTAGTATTCCAGGGACCTCTTCCGACAGGTGGGTTGTGACCAGGTGCATGGGTGTGTCAGGAGTTATGAAATGGGCTGACATGTACATGGAATGTCATGTGTGAAATGCTGCTCATATGTGTGGCACTTGCGCTGTCTATTTTCTGCTTCTATGGAACTCTGGTCACAGATAGTCCTTGCAAATATTGGATGCAGTTGGATTTACTGCTGTCAAGGGTCTGGTCAGACATTCCTGTTACTGATGCAAAAGCACATTGACTGCCTCATGTATGAGGCTTGTTTTCCCCTTATTGAGTGATGGTGTCTTAGTTGTGTGCCATATGCTGCGTTGGACCTTGATTTCAACATGTATGTGTGAAATAGTTGTGGTCCTCTGCTATTGGCCTTCAAAGGAGAAATTTACATGATATATGTAATTAACAGTGTGTGTGTATGTGACCATTGTATGTTAGGCATTACATTAGCTCTGGGATGTTCAGTGTCCTAATCAGTATCTCAGCAATGCTTCATGAGGCAACACTCTTATTCTGATAAGTAGAGATGAAGGTGTGCAAAAAGGAATAGCCAGACCATGATATGGTGATTATTATGGTGTTTATTGAAATTAGTTAACTAAAGTTGTGAAGGTGATTATATTCAAAAGAAATTGTTGACGATCTGTTGCCGCCTGCGTATACCAGCGGCCGTGTTCTGTAGTTCCCCCTCATGTTGCAGGCCAGCATCCTCCTCTTCCTCCTCTTCAGGCATGTGTGGCTCTGGTTCCAGGAGGGGAATGTTCCTTTTGATGCAAATGTTGTGCAATATTGCACATGTTAGGATGATCCTACAGACCATCTCCGGCGAATATAGGAGGCTACCACCAGTGATGTCGGGGCACCGGAACCTTGACTTGAGGATGCCAAAGGTCCTCTCGACAATGCTGCGTGTCCTCCTATGTGCGTTGTTGTAGGCACGCTCTGCAGCAGTACTAGGGTTGCCAAATGGTGTCATAATCCATGGCTGGATGCCATACCCCTGATCAGCTGCAAGAGAAAATGATTGGGATCATATTGATGTAGCTGGCCCTATTGAAATGACCTTTCATGGCAGTAGTTGTCTTGTGTTGTCTGCGACTCTTTTGTGTTATAATGTAGCATCCTAGGCTTGTAGGATGTACCATCTGCATTGTGTCGTTTCCTTGGCGTGTTTGTCTGCTAACGAGTGTTTGTCTGCTAACCGGTTGTCAGCAGTATGTTTTGGGATTTGCAGTACAGTGTGCCCTCCCTAGCATTGTGACTTGTGATACAGGTGTCCGTGTGTCTTCACTGGGGGTGAGATGATAGTTCCACACACAGGTTAAAATTGACAGTGTTGTTAACACGTTCATATCAATGTACCCTGGACATCCCATACCTTTAGACTTATGCAATGGATTAATGTAAAGGTCATTGGGACACTTACATTTTGCAAGGTGACATTTGTGCAACCCACTCCACACGTTGTGATCTTTGAATTCTTAACATTAGGCTGTACAGTAATTTCCGATGTGTGACAGGTTCAATGGTGACCTAAGAAACATGGCTAGCGATGTCACGACCTCAGTGTGTTCCTGTTCACATGTTGCTGTTGTGGTGTATGTGTTGTGTGTCCTAGGGGGTTGCTGTGCAGTGTGTATATAAGTAGGTTTTTGTACTTACCAACAAGTAGTCCATTGCCATACCGCCCATCCTGGAAGTGTTCATTGATGGTGCAGTGACGGAAGATGAAGGAGTCATGGACACTCCCAGGATATTTAGCCACGATGTTGGTGATCAATCCCTGGTGATCGACTATGGCCTGCACGTTGATGGAATGTGTGTGCTTTCTGTTGCGGTAGAGGTGTTCAGTTGCAGCAGGTGGCACAAGGCGTACATGTGTGCAGTCGATTGCACCAAGGACGTGTGGGAAGCCACTGATGAGGTAGAACCCCTGTTTTGTTTCCTGCTGCTTCTGCAGTGTGTTAGGGAAGCAGATGTGGCGGGTGTCAGTCCAATGATGGCATCCAGTACTTTGGGCAAAAAGGCGGAGAATGATGGTTGTGATATTCCAGCAACCAGGGCACCAGTTGTTTGAAAAGAGCCACTTGCCAGCATATGAAGTACGGCAAGCAGCTTGGTTTCTGTTGGGATGTTGCGGGGTGTCAGCAAAGTGGGGGCCAACTGCGGTTCAATGTTGCGCAGCAGCTGCTGAATGGCCTGCCAGTTCAACCGGTACCTCTGGATGATGTCGTGTTCCCTGAGGCCCTGAAGGGTGGTTCTGGGGCGGAATATCCTCTCCTGCCTTCTGCGCTGCCTTTGGGGTCCCTGCTGGTGTTGTTGTAGCTGCTGTTGTTGCTGCGGGGCTCTGCGTCTGCGTGCACGCTGGATTAGAATCACCTTCATGGCTCCCTGTTGCTGCTCTGCTGCAACAGCTGTTTGTTCTGTGTGTTCTGATTAAATACAGGTGTGTTTGCCCCATTTTAACGCCTGCCCTGACCCAGGCGTTAATTTTTGATGCAAATCAGGCTGTGCGTCATTTTCCGGCTCTGCCTCCCGGCCGTGCGTCTTTTTTGCCCGAAAGCATAAATACGATGCACGGCCGTTTAAGTCATTTTTTGGACGGGAACACCTACCTTGCATATCATTAATGCAAGGCGGGTTGCCGCATCCAAAAAATGACGCATGCGGCGGAATTTTGTCGGGCTCGGGCGTCAAAGTTTAAATACGGGGCAACGTTTGTGCTGAATGTGCGTCAAAATTTTTGACGCACATTTGGCGCAGACGGAGTATAAATATGCCCCAATTGTATTTTGTAAGTTTGCTCCGATTTTGCGTCAAATAACGGCGCAAATGCGGCGCAAAAAAAGTATAAATATGGGCCTTAACCTCATGCCTAACATTACATTGAATGACATTCTGAAAACTGAAAGAAGGGGAATGTACCACCAGTACGCGGCAGTGTCCATACAGTTTTTAATTATTTTTCCTTAACCATCTGTCTACATACTCAATGTCCACTTCAAGATGTGACTGTGACTGGCAAAAAGTCCGCACAGACAGATGTAGATTTTTAATGACATTTCAGAAACAAGATGGGCAATCCGTCGACGTTTCGGTCTCAAAACGTTTTCATCTCGGAGACCATCATCAGGACCAAAGCAGTGCTTAATTTGTGCTTGTTGTTTCCGGTGCTGAGCACCGGCACTTATTTCTGAGGGCCGGGGCTTATTCTTCTGCCTCAAGCATTAGCTGCGAGCAAAAGACACATATGGGAAAGACGGAGGAAGGGGAAAACGAAAAAGCGTCACAATGGGAGAAAGTAGAAAGCTGCAAGAGTGAGCTGAAGGGGCCGGGAATGGCCTTATATGGATTGAAGAGGCCGGAGATGGCTTCGGGATTACGCCGCTTTAGTATTCTGTGTTCAGACATTTAATTGCAGCAGCCGCATGTTTAAGAGAAGGGCTTTGGGCACCGGCACCTTTTTATTTACAAATTAAGCACTGGACCAAAGTAGTTTGAAAACACATATCTGTTAGCCCTGCAGTCATGTGTCTAGACATAGAGAGCTAGGGAGCATATAGAAATCATACCTCGCCAAAGGGATGTGTGCCACATGCATTACAGAAAATGTGTGTGCATATAACAAATGTCAACAAATACCGTTGTCCATTTAGAGCAGAGAGTGATGGATTCGAAATGTCACACCATCAAAAAGTGTGACTCAAGCCATCAGTGCAAGGTAAACACAGCCGTTCAAAAGCCCAGCAGTGGCCAAGAAAAACATGGCTGCTACTTACACCAGAGGACAGAGCTGAGGCGCTTAATACAATTTATGAATTTTGAATGGAAATTTCACCATGAAACGATGATTTGTAAAATCCAACTATCAGAAAATTGCATAGGCTGACTGTCCAAAAACTTTATGTTAAATGTATAGGCCAGTTCGTAACGTCATCATCATATAATATATTTCGTCGGGAAACAAAGTAATATCGTGCAGTGGGGACCACGAATGAGCACCCCGTATTGGCTACAGTAGCCATCGGAATACTCATGAGGATAAAAAGTATCCAACCATATGAAAGAAGCCAATAATTGAGCTGTGTTCATTCTATATTAAAAGTCGAAAAGATGGTTGGCTGTAGTTTAATAAGGACCACGGGGGCCTTGGACCAAAATTGTAAACTAACAGAAAAAGTCAAGCATCACATACATGTCTGACAGAGCGTAACTGGTTAATAGCAGACGAACCTATGGAAAAAGGATGCTTGCACAAAGTCGTTCCCTGTTGTCCAGTAAACAAACAAATATTTGGGAAACTAAACAGACTTACTTAATTGCTATGGAGCATACTCGCTGGGCCAGAATATAGTTGGGGGGTCGGTGTGCAATTCAATTCGTTAGGCCGCTACCCGTGTATCCGGAAACGCACTACAAAATAGTCGGCGTTGTTGGGCAGTTAGTCGGCATCTCTTTAAATAACATGGCAACTTATGAGGCCATTTGTAAAAATTCTGCATCTTCCTGTAGTGCTGCTGTGTGGCACCTGCCTCTATTGGCTGCCGCTGCTAAAATTTTAAAATGTTGCTCAAATATTCCAGGGCACTTCTAAAACATGCAAGAGTTCTGCCAAGGATGCCAGCCTATCAATTTACTTAAATCCATGCCAGTGTTCCCCTTTCCATTCTAGAAGCAGATTGCCCCATTTAAGGGCACATTGTCTCCATGTTTCCCCACACCTCTCAGAAAATGAACATGGATGTGACACTCACATGGCCCTAAATAAGCACACATTGCTGGCCCAGTTTATACATTGAACTCAAAAAGTGTAATTTAAATTTCCACATTGCCAAGCAAATATTTATTTGCCTCAATAACGTTTGCATTGCCATACATATTATCTACATTGCCTGCAAGTTTCCATGCCTATTTCGACTTAGATTAAACATTCTCTTGATAATTCACATTTTAATGCCACTTTCAAAATTTCCTCCAGAAAGTCCTCATGCATGTGTCCAATGATGCAAAACTAAATTCCACAGTCCCTTTGCTTTTTATATTGCTTGTATAAAGAATACATTGCCATGCCGGTTTCACCGTTGCCCTGGAAAACTCCCATGCCAGTTTTTACATTGATATGAAAAGTTCGACTAATCCATTGCAGTTTCACATTGCTGGACCCATTATTCCACTATCCATGAAAACTGACATTTTTTAATTTAACAGGCACTTTGAAAATCACAATCACTGTTTTGACATTTCCCTTAGAACAGGGTTCTGCAAAGTCACTCCTGGAGAGCCGGGTCCATGCCAGATTTTTAGCATAGCCACATTTGAAAAAACGAAGATTTCTGAAACATCTTTTTGTTAAATGTGGATAAGCTCAAAATCTGGCATGGACCCGGCTCTCCAGGACCGACTTTGCAGAACCCTGCCTTAGAAAACCGTGAATTTTATATCTCCATAATGTCATGACAGTTTTCAGGTTGGCACGAGCGTTTCACTTAATCAAGTTAAGCAAACGTTGGCAATTCTGCTACTTTATTGCCTCAGAAAATTTATAAGTTAACCTTAAAATCACAGTGCCAGTTTCCACTTTGCAGCGGCACCTTCCTACTGCCCCTTTTAATTAAACATTTACCAGGCCTGCTTTTAAATTGCTCCCTGAAAACCGCTTTGAGGAGTCAATAACACCTACCAATGTCAGTTTCTACATAGCCCTAAACCTTACCATTAGTTCCTACATTGATATATTGGTTCCACTATGTGGCACTTAAGCAGACATTGCGATGGAAACCGTTGCTCCTGGAGAATCACCATGCTGCTTTGTACATTGCCTTGATAGTTTCCACGTTGTCATATCAGTTCCACGCTGCTCCAGTGAAGCAACCTTTGCAAAACAAGTTCCTACACTGCTCAGAACATCTGTCATGCACTTTTCACACCTTCTTGTCAGTTTCACATTGATGCATTTGAGCACAAATGGTCATATTTCAATACACCGAGCATTGCCAAGATCTGCCCTTGCACCCTAACTGGGACTACTAGGTCTTTCCATGTGGTAAAAGCCTTCTAAAAAACACTTGAAATTTATGGGCCTGTACGCCCAATGCGTGTGCGCTTGTGCACACACACACACACACACATATTCGTAAAAAAGTGCAATCAAGCACAAACATGCACACATACACAAGCGTATACACTGCCCAACACCTTCTTCTGACTCAGTTTTATATTTATGTCTGTGTTCCGTGGAAGCAGGGCTACACTAGCAGCTCACCAGACTGTGATTCCCATTTTGTTGCCTTTGTCTTGGTGGCCATCTAGCTCAAAGCCTGTGAGTCTGGTGTGGAGCAACATCTGGACCATCCTGATAGGGCAGGGGGCGGATGAGAAGGCAACAGGAGTGGGTAACAAGGGTCAGACTGCACTTGGAAGGTAAATACCTAGCCTAGCACACAAGGACTGTGGCTTCCAGCATGGCAGCTGTCCTCCTATCCTTGGCGACCCTAACGCAACCCTAAGCTCCTGAGTCCTCATAACTACAGTCCAATTACCAAGGGATGAGCATTGGCATTAGAAAAACTGATCATGTGTGACAAATAGCAGTGCACCAAGAACTATCAGTCCTCAGGCTGTGAACAATAATATTTGACCACCTACACATGCACTGCACATGGCATTGGACACGTATGAAGCAGCCACTTGTAGACACACACACACAAACGCAAATGCTCAAATCCATAATGTGGATCATTCCTCGATCACATTCCTGTTATTACCATTTAAAGTATTAAGAAACTTCATTGTGCAAAGTTTTGAAAGTTTTTCACAAGATGTGTGGCAGGATTCTACCCAGGATGCTAATTTTACCAGCTCCCACACGTGCACTGTTTGTGAGGTGACATCAACTGCATTGTTGCCAGTTGTAAGCTCACACGTTGTACAGTTTGACCTAAATAAGCTACTCATCTCCCCTTTGCTTTCTTCTGCTTGCCCCTGGGCTGGCTGTACTTTTTCCTCTAGGTGGAGACCAGCAGACGTCGTGGCGCTTTCCCAACCAGTCTGCAGCACATGAAGAGTGGACAGGAGTGCCCCAAAGTCCTTGAAGCTGGAGGGCTTATTCCTCCACACCTGAAAGTCACAAGCAGGCCCTGAATTCAAAATGAAGTCAATAGGATATGTCAGGCTAATGTTCTTGGGCCTAGAAAACCCAGGTGCATGTGATCACTCCTCATAATAATTAATGACTGTTATTCTTACAACCAGTCACTAGTCAAGCTTATCGAAGGAAAGGACCTTCTCTTTATTTAGACTATAAAGTTCACAGAGTAGTGAAGCTGAACAGTCAGTTCTTATGCTATATAAAGGACATGAGACTTAAGTTTGACAATTTAGTGTTAATGAAAGAATTACACACCCAAAGCACATCTATAAATTTTATGGATGTTCAGAGTTCTGACATGCACACCAGATCCCCAGGGGTGGGCCACACTGTTGGATATTGGCCATCACAAGGCATGCCAGGGTTCTCACTTTCAGGAGGACAGACCTGGCACAGAGCTCAAGCGGAGCATCCCGGCAGGCAGCAACAAACAAATGCACGTGCAGCCTCTACTTGCAGATTGGCTGAAGCGACCTTTGGGATAGGGCAAGTAGCAGACGGTGGGGCAGAAGGAAAGCATGGGAAGGCCGGTGGCTTCTCTTCTCATGAAGATGGAGAGGAGCGACAGTGGGACAGGTCACTCTAGAGAGTCTTGAACTGTTCCCCCAGTGATGTGGCCAGACACAACAGTGGCCTCTCTCAAAGGCAACTCAGAGAGAGTGTCAGGAAAGGTTTGTTTTTTTAGTGTAGAGCACTTTTTGCTGGGGTTAGCTAGTGTCAGAATTCTATCAGAATGTGAGAGTGCACTGGGCTGAATTCTGGATCCGGTGCAACCCAGAGAAAGAGGAGTGGAAGAAAGAGAAAACAGAGAATCTGGGATCACCATCCTGATGCATCACACCGGTTGGCATTGGCATCTACTGGGTCACAGTAGATATCTAAAAACAAGCAAGATTGATCCCTTTAACACCGTATCTCTGAGTAGAATCATCTAACTTGATGCCTAGGTACTGAAATGTAAATATCTATGTAATCTATATTACTTACGATTTATCATAATATCAATCCCATCTTTAAAAAAGGTAACCACCTTCTGTCTTTGGGAGTGCACTTTTTATGGTTCCAATATGCATATTAGTTTGGTTCTCACATTGTAATATAAACAAATATTGATCAAGATAATATTTTTCACACTGTTGCCCATGAATCACTTTCCCAATATGTCCCTGCCTTAAATACAATACGCATATTGTAAAGGTCTTTTAACGAAATGAGGATTCTCCCTGTTCCTCACATAGTTTATTACCCGAACGTGAACCAGAAAGTTTATGATCCATATAGATTTTCTCTGAAACAAAGCTTTAAACAACTCAAGTTTGTCTCCAAAATGTGCTATATGAATACATTCCATGGAATATTTTTTCGTATTTAGTTGCAACTTCAAAAACGATTAAAAAAGAAAACAAACAATGTCCAAGCTTTTCACCACATTTGGTAATAAGGTCCCTAGCTACACAAGCAAAGTATCTCGATATCCTACCAATGATGCTCTGGATCACAAAGAAACCTTTATTCAATATGTTCAAAATGGCCGCTGCCATTTTTAAACAGTATGGTTCTGATTTAAGAGGGCCCAGCGCCTCCTTGTGCCACATTAGCGTCATTTTTTTAATGCAAATGTGGCCCAAGGAGGCCCAAATACCCGCACCAGATTTATAAAGTGGCGCAGTGCTTGCACTGCTCCACTTTGTATCCCCTTGCATCACTTTATGCCTGCGCAAGGCATAATGTATGCAAGGGGGGTGTTCCCCCATTGGGGGGACTGCAAAAATGGGGTGTCATTTTTTGCGGCTACTTTTAACGCCTGCACAGAGCAGGCGTTAAAAGGGGGCATACCATTGCTTTCAATGGGCCCCTATGTACTGTGTAGGGTTAGCGCCATACTTTTGACGCTAATCCTACATCGTACATCAATAGCATCAAAAAGTTCAATGCTATTGCCCCTACCCTGCACCATAGTGCGCCATATATTAAATATGGTGCACACATGATGGCGGTAGGGGGGCGCTAAGGGGCACAAAAAAACTGGCGCTGCATCAGTGCAGTGCCACTTTTCTTAAATCAGGCCCCATGTGAGTTCTGTGGCTTCATGGGAATTGTAATTTTTAAAAAGTGACTTTTAGGTATCTATGTGTAATGTGTTCTCCAGAGACTAAGGCATTTGCCAAGTGGACACAACATTGTGAGTGCACCAACAGCTATTACTTCTCTGGAACACTTACAGCATTAGTGAAATTGAAGTATTATGTTTGAGTACAGTGGATCACATAAAGTTAGATGTGAACAACAGATCATGACAGCTGGGCAGTGTCACCAGCACCCAGATCCAAGGCATGTTCATTTTCCTCAAATAGCCTCTCCTCATAGCAGCGCTTTTATTAGCTGAGCCTTACTAGTTTTTAAGGTTTACCATAGCAGCGCGCAAGCGCTGCTTTTCCAACGTGTTGTTATCTATTTGGGCTTTTAACCATGCCCACCTCCTGCCCATCACCACTGCTCGTTCATGGGCTTGCCCTTCAAAATACCTTGTTATCATTGGTAAATGCTTTACGTTTGTCCCGCCTTTGAGAGGTTTTGTTACCACCTTGGCCATCGACCCTGTTACATGGCTAATTGCATTTTTGCTGATTTGTTTGTGAAATTCTTTTTCCTTTTGTGTGTCTCCTTTACACTCATGGTGTGGTGCTTTGAATCGGCTCACTTATATGAAACTGTTTTACTTTTCATTTTCAATTTATGTGGCAAGAAAAGTCCAGTTATGAGTTTGCAACGCTAATAGATTTAACTCAAGCAAATGCGAGACCCATTGCATTGTAAATGCTTGTTCCATATGACACCAGGCAGGTTCTCATGTTAAAATGCAATTTATCTCTTTCCTTAGGGTGCAAGTAGGTCGTTTTATTTTAGGTCAGTGAAATTCCACATAAATCTTGATTATTGGGTTTTCATGTGCTTTGTATAATTTCTGTTTATTCTTATGTATACTCGTTTTTTGTCATTTTCATGATGACCACTGCCCAGGCGAAATGAGCATAATATATTTAATTTTCATGAAAATGACATATATTACAAGTGTGAAAATAATATGCAATATTTTTTGCCATCGAGCTGTTCTTTCTCACACATGTCATTTTGGCGTAGCTTCCACGGAAGATAGACAATCTTGGTGCGTCTGGTCCTGGTGATCAGAACTTCACAAAAAGTCTCCCTTAATCACATAGCTGACTTACTGGCAGAAACAGTGGAAATTAGTGCCAGACCAACTGCTCATTATGAGAGGGTGCACTGCATGAAAATGTGCAGGGACTCAATCGAAGTAATTCACTCCCATGGGGACCAACATTCCATTATGCTTAAACTGTGTCTTCTTCCAGGGTGATGGCAGACATCACATCCCACTGTGATGTGAATATATCTTCCAGGCAGTCGTTCTGCCAATCAGAGGCTTTTGCTGTGGATGCCTGGCTCTTCCCAAGGTTGCACATATGACTGAGGGGGTGATGAGCAGGTTGCACATTTCAGTGGAAGGTGAGAGCAGAGGTTATGCCCTTCACCATGCCTTTTCGGTGGATATTGCACAATGCAGACCACAAGGGGGTCTATCCAGATTGGCTCAGTCTACTAGATGTAACACAACAAGACCGCCTTTAATCCAGGAAGAGTTTGTTGATATGACCCATACACCCAAAATCCAAGCGCTTGATTTAGAGTTTGGCAGACAGGGCACTCCATCACAAACACTGACTCTCAAACTCTCAGTCCATCCAATCAATTATGACTCACATGGACTGTCCTTTCTCTAGCTGCTTATTCCAATGCATTGACAAAGTTGTGGCTGTCGGAGTAAGGGCATCAGACTGCCCACCACACCTAGGGCAGATGGTCCAATGTCCTTTTTTTCTGTCTGTGACACCGCCTGTCATAAACAGAAATAAAATGGCCCGCATCCCGGAGGAAAAGCCCCATGGTGTGGGGAGGGGTGAATATTTTTTGTGTTTCAGAGACAAACTCCTTTTGAAATTAGTTTTTGGATACCAAAAATCTGTGTGCATTCACCTTGTGGCAGCATCCGCACGCTAAGGTTTCAGTGCTTTCACAGGAGGCAGTGTGGCGGTGGCTTCTGAGGAGTCACAGGCATCACTGTAGGTCTGGCGATGATTGCTTAACTTGGTGGGTGGCAGTCTGGCCTGGGTGACAGAAGAGATGACCTCCTCCACCCTGACGAATGGCAGGCCAACCGCCAGGGTCTAAATCAGGCCTGTAGACCACAGTAACCAGTGCAGTGAGGATGGAGATGAATGGGCGATGCTGAAGAATGAAGGGGGGGCACAGGAAAGACAACAAAGAGTAAGCAGTACATCTTTTTAAATGTAAAACCGCTTAATGGCACATACACGCTGTCAACACTCAGCGACTCAAGAAGCAGTGGGGGATCCCAACCTGGCAAACTGCATGCATTTAGCATGCATTTAGCATGCATTTAGCAGGGAGGGCCACAAGGCAACCATCCTACACCAGGGTGCAGTTAAGAAGGCCTACACCCCACGACTATAAATTGTCTACCACAAACCATCAGTTGTGTCCTGGCCTTGGCATGGCTGTCATGCATGTTAAAATCCTGTTCCACTTTGTTGGACCCTTGTTTCCAATGGTTTTAAGTTTACCAAAGTCATGTAGAGACCTATGACATGAGTCTCCTACACCTGGAAACATTCCAGAAATATCATAATGTTAAACCAGCCCAAATGCCCTCTGTGGGCTCCCAATGTTACTCAAGTCACGTGGAACAAACCCTCCACTACTTGGAAATGCTGACATGCTAGCAAACACCTCATATTCGATCTGTCAGTGTTATTTTAAATGGTAAAGCACTGGGAGTTAAAGGTCCAAGATTGTGAAACGCTCTGTACCTTCATCCAAAAGCTGCACCAAACTAGCTGTGATTCAGAAGACATCTCCAAAGAGATCTATCCAGGCAGTCATTCATCTGAGGACACTACCCCTGGGGCAATGACTGAGTAAAGCTGCAGCCGACTGGATTCAGACTGCATTTAGTCTGTGTTCAGCTAATGTTTTCTGTGCAAGTGAGTGATCGGAAAGCGACAAACGGCACATGTAGCGCTTTGCAGAGTGCCTTAATAAATACTAATCCCATTTACTATTCGAAAGCATTTTCTTCTCACACAGAATAATATATACAGTTTATCTACTGGCAAGGACTCTGGCATTTCTGATTTACAATTTATTTTATGTTGCAATTAATCTGCATTTGTTTCGTTGACGTATTGCGATGCCTAAACCTGATCATAGTACACAGACCACTTCACTGTTCTTGTCCAAAGGTAGGGGTGGGTTATGGCAGCAATGTAGCACCGTTCGACACTTTCACAACTGTTTTATGCTGTTTAATGTTGTCTGTCTTGCCATAAAATAAATCAATAACTAAGTCATATTTTTGTCAGGGAACTTTTTTTTTGCATCGCATAGATGTAACAAGCATTGGCAAAGCCAATATGTCTAAAGTTGGATGCCAGCCTTTTAGCTTGGTCAGTGCTTGTTTTCTTAAGTTATGAATTATGTAAAATTGTTGTGCTGGATGAGGAAACAATTTTTGGTCTCATAAAAGCATGCATTGACATAAGAGTTCCTGGGACTGAAAGGAACTACTTTGTGTGCAGACGTAGGAAGAACAGAAGGACAGTCCATGCGACTCACAGTGAAGTTAGCCAATGACTGTACCAGGCTGATCATTTGCCCCAGGTTACATGCTGTAGTGGGAATAGGAAAAAATGTGAAGGGCAAAGCAACAGACCGATGGATAAGAAGACTGGTTGATTCCATCCGTCCATCCATCACATCTAGCTGTTTGTGTTTGTTTATTGTTTGTGAAAAGTTGCTATATACAAGAGCACTAGAAACTGTAACAGTTCAAAGCACGTTCAAGTGTGCCAGCAATTGCCCACCAGCAGGCATCATCCAGCCGGCCTCCAGAAGCCACCTCAGCACCTCCCAAAGACATCCTCCATGCCTGCATCAGACATTGTCAAAGGTGCAAGGAAATCGAAACGCATCACTGGGTCCGGCCATCACATGGAAAATAAAGTCCTATGAAGAAGAATGCTACTGAATATTGACATGAAGTATATTAATATACGAGAATATCGAGGAGAGAATATTGAGGAACAAACTATTGAAAGGTAGGTGTATAGAGAGAAGAATAAATGTTTTATTTCTAAATCCATATATACGTACCTTGAAGATTTATGTACCTCACAGACACATAGATGTGGAGCTGGGTATACAAAATTGAGAGTTACTTACCTGCCAATATTTTTTCGACATTTTTGTCCTCAACATTTAGTACACTCACTATTCTGACTTTAATATTTAGTATGCACACCATTAGACATTAGAGGTATAGCCTCCAAACAGAAATATGAAAGTTGCATGCAGTCACGCAATTGAATTCTCCTTCAGATTTAGAACTTCTAGAAACTGGGGTGGAAGTACGAAACATTGACTAGGAAAAATCAAATCACCACTACATAGTTGCCAAAATATCGAGTATCAATTTTTTGACAGGGAAAAGATATGTGCCATTGGCATGCACTGTTTCTGGGTTCGAAGCACACAGTTTACCACAATTGAGATTTAATTTTATGCTTCCCACAAGGAATGGTTGAAGCACGAAATGCTTTGGGGGTCAGGGGTACAACAGAGAAAACTGATAACCATCATAAAGCATGAGCACATATTGTGGGATGGTTAATTTTGAGACTTTGGGATGAAAATAATTATTTTGAAGTTGGAACAAGTCGAATCCCAGGGTACTGAAGTGGAATAGTACAGAGGTGCACTGAATGTACTGCACCCGAGGATGACACAACGCTGACCAACAATATCTACTTACGTAGGCTTCTCATATAGTCACTTTCTTGGAAGCAACGGGGAATGCGCTGAATACAGCTTAAGCTGCAAGGACAGCAGCGAGCTAGGCCTGGCACCCTTAACTATGGCACTGCCAGCATCACCGCTAATCCCAGTTGCGGTGTCACTTCTCTGAGGGACACCTAATAAGGGCATTGCATTGTTTCTCAGGTCGTCCACATTGTGGCTAGTGCGCTGATAAACAATTGGGAAACGGATTAACCTGCCAGAGGGAAACCAGATATCAGCGATGGGAAAACTGTTTTCAGAGGTGAAGAACACTCTGAAGGGACATTGACGCTACAGGGGAGGAAGAGGTTGTTGTAATACAATATCTCCCCTATTTCTCTGTGAACTCCAACTCATCTTCCTGTCTCTCTAGAACTCTCCCCTGAGGGAAGTACCCGTCTAAGACAATAATATGAAAAGTGCTTTTATCAGTTTCCTTAAAGGTACAGCTAGGGACATGTGGCCTATCAGGAAAGTGGGACATTTCCGCTCAGGCAGATGTCGCAAAAGAGGCGATCGGGTTGGGGGCCCATGGGTTACATGTCATATGTGTTCATGATAGGGGGATACATGCTATATTAAAATAATAAAAAAATGTCACTTACCTTTCTGACTTGCCACACAACATCCTCCTCCCTCTGGTATCTTCTCTCCTCGAAGCTTGGACCCAGGAAACTGCACTACACAATCCTGGGACTGCTCTCATGCTGTTAAACAGCATGAGAGAAATGTTAGGATTGCAGGGAGTGGCCTCTTTCAGTGCTCTTAAGAACACCGGGGGCCTGTGCTTTCTCTAACCCAGCTGTCCTGGAGAAGTTTAAAATTCACATGTCTGGCTGGCCGTCGCAAGATGACATGCGCACTTTAAGCATAAGTGCACAGCTCCCTGCTGCCACTCAGCAGCAATTGCCCCGCCCCATCCTGACACTAGGTTCAGGACAGCTTGCTGAAAAATAAAATGGTAATAAATAAACATTATCACATTTTTTTAGCAGGGCTACGCTCCTCTGCTCTCACTGAGGAGCCGCTCGTGGATTGACCTTTGTTATAAAAACCAGGTTCAACAAATTATTAGTGAGGCCCAGCCACAGCTTACATGAGCATGCCCCC
This sequence comes from Pleurodeles waltl, assembly GCF_031143425.1. Lineage (NCBI taxonomy): Eukaryota > Metazoa > Chordata > Amphibia > Caudata > Salamandridae > Pleurodeles > Pleurodeles waltl. The sequence goes on from NC_090443.1 coordinate 961,749,565, forward strand.
TGAGGAAAAATGCATCACGTGGCCCACAGGATATCCACACATGTGTCGGATGGGCAAAGAATCATGGGAAAGAGCAGTGAATAAGCGTATGCCTCAGACTCTATGGGTACTGATAAGTTCTTTGTTATTCATTTCATGTAGCGCCAACAAACTAGTGCCGGCCTCCGAGGCTAGATGCTTTTGACTCTAGAAAGAAAAAATAAGTCTTAGAAAAGTAGGTAGTGATCTAATTAACAACCACTAATATTGATATCACTTCACCATTGGAAGATCTGTCTCAGGCATGTCATAGCCTCCTTTGTAATCGTACTTAAGGTATAAAATGCAATGTGATCAAACATGCATGACAACATATGCTCCAGAATGTATGTTTTTCACGTTCATCTACGTCTAATTGTAAAGCAGTAAATGTTTGATACAATACTAAACTTGCATTTAAAAATAATGCATACATGTGTAATTATTCAATAATCTCTGCCATGCAATAAAACACAATGGAATGCAAAGATTTATTTAAGAAGCTTGTGCCAGGCTGACATAAATTAATGAAATATCATGTCAAATGCATTTATTTATGCAACATTATGTAAAGGATGCCATGTCATGAAGGCAGCCTCACATTCTCAGATCTCAGAGGGTTTTGACCATGGTAGGGTTTAATTAGGTTCCTTGAAGCAGCCTCTTGTTTCACAAAACAATTGGCACGTAAATGTTAAAAGAACAATGAACCAATTAAATAAGTCAAAAAGACAAGATTTTAAAACTAAAGGGAGGTAAGCTTAGTTGTTGCACTGAAAATGGGCTGTTTCTGAAAGAGTGAAATGAAATGTTAGGGCTCCCTGCAGTATCCTTCAGATATGCCAGCCATGCCACGTCTGTAGAAGGGAGACACCCTGCAGTACAGCCAGCTGGAGCTCTCCTGTGCCACTGTCTCAACCCCACCTTTACTCTCAGTGCTGCCTCCCTCAGCCAGGTCTGACCAGAATAAAGGTCAGGAGAGGTCTAGGTCAGGCTCTGGGCTCCTGAAGTACATTACCTGTGAGGCCTGGGCTCCAAAAGCCCATTTAACCTGTCGCCTATCACCCTTACCCTTAGAACAGGGATACTCAGTAAGTCTTGATGGGCCGGGTTAATGTCAGCTTTTCAGGATGCCCGAGCACCATGCAAAAGGTGTTCCTTTTAGATTGTTTTACGTAAATTTGTTTTAAATGGGTATCACAAAAAACTTGCATGTATATGTCCTCCTAGACCCTTCAGGGACTGTGTTTGACTTCCCCTCTTGAAGGCACATGCCTGTGTGGACATATCCCGAATTCTTCATGCAAACTCAATTTTCTGAGAACAGCTCCCACGTTCAATCTATTTTGATCAAATGTATACCCACCCCCAATTATGTATCTATTTGCTCTACGTTCACAATGTTCAGAAAGTAGCATTTGGCCTCAAAATAAATATATCAATGACTAAACGACTCATTGGGATAACAAGTCACGTACCTTAAATCTTTAAAATAAAGTACTTCAAAAACGTCCCGCAAAGGCAGATTATAGGGGCTGTTATATCATGCCTGTAGGGAATCATTCAGGAAGTGTCTTAATAGCTTTATAGCTAATATGATTCCAGGCATCAAAAACTGTTAATGTTTACTTCTCCTCATTATGCCAGCTGGACAGAGATAATGTTAGTGCACAGCTACAAAGGTTGAATCACCAGGTCTGCATTTGCTTCACTGTGGTGGACCCCGTATTACATCAGGTATATCACAACGGCACTATCTGATGGTGACACGGTCAGGGTGTGGCTTTTTCAACAGAGTGAAAAAGTAAGTGGTCCATGAAGTGGTTTGTGCCTTCTGCAGCCATCTGCCTTTCTTGTCTACATGTGAATTTGTTAGTGAAAATCTTGAATATGAGGCTCATGTTGCCCACCCCTGCTTTGTAGCTTCAGACAAGATGGAAAATTGTATTGCGAATGCCCTAGTTTGCAGTCATCATGTGCCCCTGCTCAGAAGATGCATTTCCTAAACGAGGCATGTATCTCCCATGAATAGGTTTAAGGCCCATAAAGTCCTGAGGTACATGGGTGGTGAATATGATTCTCATTGGTCTCCTTCTAAGCTATATATCAAAACTGCTGCACTCTTTGCAACCCCACCTCCACCTGGTTTTCTGCATCATCTCCCTGTAATTCTCCTGCTCCCTCCAAGCAACCTGCCCAACAGAAACAGAAAAAAGAACTGGAACTATCACCCTTTCCCAGCACAGAGCATATAAATGCTCTGTCTGCTTTCTTCCTTCCTTTCTTCCTTCAGACCTCCCCTGACTACCCTCTTGCATCCTTTCTCTGCCAAAAGTGAATATATGTCCTCATCTGGGAAGTCCTTAGATGTCCAATATCTGCCTCTTCTCTCAACTACTCAACCGGCCCAAAGCCCTACTTCATCCCATGGAAAGCAAAAGTGTTCGGCATCCACTCATTCACTGGATTCCCTGTTGGTTTATCCAACATCAACTTTGGATTACGCCACATTGCCCCTTCTGTAGGTGATCCACCTTCTGGAGTTGCTCTGATTCAGCACTTCCCTCCTAATGTGGCCATGCCACTTTGATACCTGCCTCTAGTATTCTCTACTATGCTACAGTGCAGCAGCCCTCTTGTTTTCGTTGATTCCTGCTTCTGACTTGTCCCTGGGAGATTAGGCACTTCTTGTTTGTGTCAGTGATTTAATTTGATACCCCTGTCTCTGCCTTCTGATTGTCAGTCTGAAGGGATACCCCCATCTATAGATGACCTTCTCCTAGAGAAATTAAGTGATGGGCCAAAATGCCTTACTTTTTCCAAAGTGATGACTACTGCCTCTTGGAATAGGAGCACTTTGTGGTCCTTGAGGCAGAAATTCTCCCTCTTTCTGGCTCCTTCCATAAGTTTTTACTTCTGCTAATAGTGGTGAATGTGAAGGTTGTGTTGATGTTTGGCAGTCTGTTTCACAGCTGCACTATGGGGCCTATCCTGGGTGTCCTGTCTAACTCTACAAGAATTGCTGCGCTCGACTGCAGAGGAGCACAAAACAGTCTTTAAACATAGGCCTCAATGCTACATTCTGCCCATTGGGCACTCCTCTAAACCCCACATTGTTCTATCTCGAGCAGTTTTTAAATCCTCAAGTTTCTTCGGCAGTACTATATTCTGTTCATGTAGGCCGATGATCTTCGCTTTAGGAACCCAGCCATCTGTTCTCTGCTTTCCCCACCTTCTCCAGTGTGAACACCCTCCCTCCTACGTCATTAATGCCCTTCTTCACTTCTTTAAAGCTCCTGATGAAGCTCCATTTGTGGCAAAGGGAAGTCATCCCTCAACCCCTTGAAAACTCCCCCAGGAATTGTCTCATCATTCTGTGGTTGCTATTGCTGCCTCCCACTGAGGGCTTATAGGACAATGCAGTGTCCACCATTTTGCCTTCCCACTGATCGTCAGGGTTTTTGAGGGTGAATTTGGAGAAGTCTTTGACCTACTTTGTTGGTCAATGGAGGGTGAGCTATGCACACTTCCCTTCTTTCAGCTAATTGTGCTATGCTTGTATCTTTGCCCTCTTTAAATGCCTAGAGCCGTAGGTCACCATCCAGCATACCAATGTCTGATGAGGGGCTCTACTTCCTTAGGCAGATAGGACCCCTCTTCAGTGCCCTAGGACAACGAATGGTTGTAGGAAGAATGTGGCTGCCCCTTGCCAGCGGTACCTGCTGGGGGATATCTCACCTTTCCTTGCATGCACCTCAGGTTTCTCTCTTTCATTTGGTTCATCGTCGGCCCAGTCCTAGTTATGGCTGCTGGCCGGTATGCTGCATCTCCACCACTGCTTTTCCTGCCCCAGTCATTCTCAAAGGCACTGCAGGGAATATCCTTCCTTTGAGGTCGTCACTAGGTCACTCAAGCACTGATACCAGGGATGGGCTTAGATGGACTTCAGGCTGGGCAGAGACCAGAGAGACACATCCTAATCCCCTGCCATTTTGACTATGCCTATTTTCTATTTTTTATATTTTTGCCAATTTGCTTTACATATTGCAAATGTTTGCACAAAATATAAAAGAGAAGCCACACAAACTTACTAATCCCAAATCTATTGGCCTTGCCAGTGCATGACCTTGACTCTACCCAAAATTTGGGGTGACCTTGACCCTACACAAAATTTGGGGTGACCTTCTTGCATTCATAAACTAGCCAGGCCTGAATCTTATTGGTTGGTTTAGTAAGAGAGGAAAAAGTGCCTTATCGGAATGGTACATGGAAATCCTTAAATCCCTAATACAAGTTTCATAGTTGTGACGAAAGATGGAAGAAATGATGTCTAGGGTCCACAAAATCTGACAATAACTGCTGAGACCTGACTTATGTCATATTCACTTCTTTAACCCATGCCCCTATTTCCAAGACCTTCCAGCACAAAACCAGAAAGCTGAGAGGCAGCCACACGGACGTCAGTGAAGATTCTCCCACAGTCAGCTCCTCGCTGAAAGCCTGAGCATCTTTGTGTCAGGAATGTGATACACGTGAATGTTCCTGTGGCAAAAATAGCCCACTTCCGCTTCTGGCATGTGCTAGTTCACTTTCTGTCTTGAGTGTTTGATATGTCCCCCCTGACTGCAGGCTGGAAGGAGTCTCACTGCAGATGATGGATGGAAGAAAGAGACCAGCCAGCGGATGCCTGTGGGGACGTACTGCCTTTCATCCCCCCCCGGTCGTCGCTTGTAAAGTGACACCTCCTACCTTACAACGACAAGTGCCCCCCTCCCCGCCACCCTTCTTCGGAGCTCCCCCGAGAGGTAACCCCTGGACCTCGGGTTACAGGTCTCACAGATGCAAGAAGAGCACATCACAGCTCGCACAAAAGACAATATTCAGTTACAGGAATCCCTTTCTCTGCAGGTACAATGGGAAAGCAGAGGAGCGGAAAAGCATCACTACAGGTGGGAACAAACACAACATTTTATAATAGAACCCTGCTTTCTAAAGGGGAACTCATCAGAATTTATTTTTATGCTAAATACAAAAAAAATCAGGTCAATCCAGGAGCTGCAGGTGCTGAGATGTGCACAGAGGGAAACTGAATGCAAGCTCATCAAATGGCTTCATTTTACAGACTTTAATAACATTTGTCACTACCATAAGGACACGTGATGTAAGGCACTGGATATCTACTCTCTGCGTGAATGGAACACGACGTGCAAACAAAGGACGTGCATCAATGCAAAACTCTGCAATGAGTAAGTTCCTCTTTCGCGTGACATAGCTTACTAAATTCTGTTAAGTTACATGCAACTTATGCATAAAATATGCCTGTTGTAAAGTACCTTCGTATTTGTATGGTATTCAGATACGCTGGTGTTATCTGCCAGAAGACCATGTGAATGTGAAGGTTACATTGCATACAGACCCAAAGCCTAAAGCTAGGGCAAAGGGTGTGCCAATCATATGTGAGGGCCCCACTGCACCTCAATAATGTTTGTCTTTTAGCACCCAATTGGAGGCAATGGGGAACCTTTTACTTGTTTGTATTAGGGCCCTGGCACCCCGGTTGCGCCACTGGATCGGAAAACTAAGGAATATGAATGTTTAATTTGCTGAAGTAAATTCATTTTTTGCACACCATTAAAACCCAATATGAACAGATAGGTGCACTTTCTGCCCCACTTGCATCTTGTGCGTTTTGCTATGAAGTGTAGAGGCGGGAGATTACACAGCTGAATGGTTGTCATCGGTTTTCCCTGCTGTCACTCATATGACAGCAGGTAAACACCAATCGCTGCTGCCTGATGACCTTTTAGTGCCACGTGCCCTTTCTGTGGATACTCATAGCAATGGTTCTCCTTTTGTAAGTGGTGGCTAGTTATGTGGCTGTGGCCACGCGTGCATCAGGAGAGGGCAGCATGAAAGCCCCTCAGTGCATCACCTTTTTTGATAAAAGTGCACACATGCACTAAGGTCTTTTGGTATTGTGAAGTTCTTGGTCTCCTGACCAAGTGGGTGATTCGGTACACACTATACAGGCATGTGTGACAAGACTCCGGCAACATTGTAGGCCAGTGTTTCCCAACCTTTTGATTTCTGTGGACCCCCACTTTAACATTAATGGAACCCAGGGACCCCCACTGAATCATCCCCGGACCACAGGTTGCGAACCACTGTTGTAGGCAGTTAATTGGTGACTTCCTAACAGGGTTCGATTATCACTACAGCAAGTGCTTGCTCACTTGAGGGAGCTGCTCAGCCCTGGTGTACTGGCTATGGGCAATTGGACAAGTGTGGAGACCACACCTTTTGGGGTGTACTTACCATGTGTTTGTGATATGGGGAGCTCATTTCACGACCACTGTGTTGAGGCGTGGTCACACAGCTGTTGTTTTTCTTGCAAAGGTTGAAATACCCTGTTTGCGGCCTTTCGTAGGCGCTCTGGTGCTCACACTTACGATGGTGGGTAAGGTTGATGGTCATCTAGGTATGTTGGACATTGAACAACTTCTGGACATAGGCTCAGTTCACTGTTCTCTTCCATCATAGGTGCATTAGTCAATGTGCTCCTCATGAGACCTGATCAATGACCACTTGTCTAAATAGCAACACCGCCTCCCTTGGTTGCATCGTGATTGAGCTCTAGAAGAGATACTGTAGACACACTGATGCCAACTTGATAACTCATTTGTTCTAATTTGTTCAAACAACCATGGAATCTGTACAATGGTCTTTTATTCCATGTGTTTGTATGTATGTTTACCATCTGACCACTGAGTCATCTGCACTATATTGATACATTATATATAATTATTGTACTGTGTTCCTAAAACGCAAATAAATTATTTCTGAAAACGAAAAGAAACATTTTGTGTATATATTCATGTCCGAGTTTTTTAAGGCATGCCTGAGGCAGTTGCTGACATAACCATAATGGGTATTACCAAGGGGGCACTGGAGTGCATACAAGGTGCCCTGCGGACCTTCACCTACACACGCTCCCCCCAGGTTGCCCAATCTGACACACCCCAGGGGGCCTCCCATGGTCAGTCCCTGATTAACTCAAAACCAGACTTCGGATCCATGACCCCTCTGAGGATCAGGGCTAAAGAAGTGAAATGCTCTTGAAACCTCAGTAAAGTTAGACCGGGTGGGAGAAGATTTATAGCAAAAGCAACTTCTTTCTGGAATTCTATCTCCACAGAAATATGGAATTGTACCTCCCGTTCAGGAAAGATTTAAATAGCGTCATTTCCTAGTTATGGGAGTGGAAGTACACTTCAGCCTGGTTTTCATTGAGTTTTATGCACACAAGAAATACAACGATGATGTGTTTGGACTGGTCATGGGAGCAAGTTCCCTCGCTCTACAATCTGGTTACTGACTCTATTTACCTCGCTCTACAATCTGGTTACTGACTCTATTTTAGGCAATCTTTGTCGGCATTGTGCAACTATAGTCGCCTGAGATTAATGCGGAGAACTGGAAATGTGTGGTTCCTTATTGTTGAATGTTTAAATATGCATTTACCTATGCATTAAACACAGGCATGGCCTTTTCACCCATGGTGTTCTGATGTGCCACCTACATTCCCAGGTCACTCTAGGCCTTCTGATGCTCTCCCCTCTGTAGCCGAGCCGGAGAAGCTCAGAAGGAGGTTCGTGTATCAAACCTGGCAGGCTCCACTTCAGTGAGAATGCTTGGAAATGTTATTTGAGCAGCAAATATTAACTTTCTGTAATATCTGATGAGAGCTGGGAGCATTAACACTGGAGCCTTAAGAGATGTGAGTAAACACTCTGGTTGTATAGTACACACCATCATCATGTGATAGGGTTACAGCTCTTGACTTCTCAGAAGGAGGCTGAAGATCAACATTTGTAGACTATGTGGACACTAGGTATAGATTACGCAATTAGGCTAAGCAAATAACATGAGCCCCGGGGTGTGACCTACAATGAATAACAAAGGTTCCCTGTTTCTTTTTTCATTCTTCTCTCATTATAATTTTATAATCAGAGAAACAGCACTGATGGCTTATGTGGATGCTTCTCACAACACCGTGCCACCCGACAGCAGTATTTTAGGTGGCATTTAAAAGGTCATGGGTTGGCCCACTGATCGATCAATCTTTTCTGTTTTATTTGGAGTATTTATATGGCATGAACCTAGAACTAAGTAGAAAAGGAGCGCTTGAAATGCAGACATTGCCATAATATGGTAATGCAGTAGGTTTTCTCCTGTTGCAAGATGTGGGGTATTATGGTTTTTCTCCACACAATTTTTGACTGATTTTCACTTGGTGAACATTGCTGGGGGGAAATGTGTTCTGGCTCTCACTGGCTGCAGCAAATAGAAAATGTTCGGTGTCATCTGCATAACTTCTGCAACATGGGGAGCAGGATAACCAAAAGCTGTGGGGGGTCGGTGGGAGCAGGCGGCCCATCAGTGAGCTCTGATTGCTGATGTGCTGTAGGCTCATGAACCCTGGCTGGAAGAAACTGACTGGATCTTCCTTAGCTTTGGAACACAGCAAGAAACTGTCAGGTGTGGGCAAAATGTTTGCACAAATGGTTTTACTCAGTCCAGATGCAAAGACCTCTTCGCCCGGAGTCAGACATATCTCAGTCACTGTAAATAGCGCCTTATAACTCTTCTCTTGCACAATGACATTGTGCACAGGAAAACCCAGCAAATGGTAACCATGCAGATGAACATTCTGCCTACATGTTCCAGCTTGGCTGGGATCAGCTAGCGTGAGACATCCCTCGCTCTGCAGTAATAATGATATTCCTGTGCAAAACTTCTTCTCATCGACTCACGGGAGATGTCCACCCAAGAAGCTCTGCAAACGTTGCTTCATCTAGAATTGGTTTACGCATCGTTAGGGGTAGTAAGCGCTATATAAATACAATTACAATTACAAAACATTGTTATGAAAAATGGTTGAGTAGACTGCATTTCATAATGGTATATTAAATGGTATTTCTCATGTTATGTTGTTGTTTACTCGTTTGTCATTATCGTATGGTTATTCCTTCCGTAGACTTCCAGTCCTCAGGGAGATGTAACTTTATGCCTGCTTCTGGAAACATTGACATTGAGTGGGGACAAGGTTACTTCATACTCAGTTTCCCTGTGCTCTGTCTTTCCCTTCCCTGCCTCTCTCCCATCCCAAGCTGCACTTCTCGGGCTGCGCTAGTTTTGGATCCCGATGAAGTCTGGCTCCAAGCAAATCTTGATGGATTACTTGAAGGGACGGATCTTCTTCAAGGACCTTGAGAGGAGCTGGGACAAGCATGGATCATTGGAAGATAAACTGATGAGGAAAGTAAAGCCAGAAATGGAAATCATATGCAGGAGCTCACTGTTCAGGGGGAAGGGGTGGGGTGGGGGCATGGGTGATCTGCTGTATTGTGGTAGTTGTAAGGCTGCCCATCCTGTGACACTAGGTTAGTGCTTATCTGTATTGTGATATAACAACTTGCGAGTATTGTCACTTCGTAGCAGTGATGGTGTAGCTAGTTGTTCGCTCGTTCTATAAACCCATGTCGAAGAGAGCGCATGGATCTTATTTGGTTATTTGGATACAGAAATCAGACAGGATGTCTAGATGATCTCACTGGTGCCATGGCCCTTTTGAAGGGCCAACTTAGGCCTCACTGAAGAAGCTTGTTTTATTTTTTTCTTGAAGACAATAATATTTAGTTGGAACTTAACATCTAGGTGAAGTCAATTCCAGAGCTGTGGTCCTATTAACAGGGTGAACTGGCCTCCTTGTGACTTGTGGTTGAATCTTACCTGAGTGATCATGTTCGCATCACTCTTTCAGTACCAACATTTCTGCATGGGGCTTTTAGTCTTTGAATGGAACATGAATAGCAGTTTTCAACAGGTCTTTTGAACATCTTAAGCAGACATCACAAACTATTCACTCCAAGACTGTCACATCTTTAATGGGCAGTGTTAATGCTGCTTTACAGGGCTGCCATGCTTGAAATGGGACAGAACCAGAAATTATCTGCAACAAGCAAATAGCTACATAACTAGGGCCCCTCTGGTAGCAGTGGTGGGGTCTGAGCCTTGTACCCACCCTCTGCCCTATATATGCTGTCACCAGACACAACATCAGTGCTCGGTCATTGAGCTAAAAGTTTCCTATGAAGGGTGACTAATACCATACATGTCCATGATGCTTTTGGGTAGGAAGGACAAAGATAGTCTGGCACCAGTCAGTGGCACAATGCAAAATAATGGGGCACGCTGCAGGATGTGGCAACGGGCCCCTGAGGCCCCCGTGTTGCATAAATATTCATACGTCTTGGGGTGAATGGGGGATCTCCAGGATAGCTGAGGTATCCATGAACCACAGGGACTGCAGGAGCCTATGATGCCCCCCGGACCTTCTCTGAATACAAGTTCAGCTTTACTTCATAGAGTAAACATTATGGGGAATATTTACAAGCCCCTTGCACCACATTAGCGTCATTTTTTTATTTTTACACTAATATGGCATTAAGGAGGCATTTTTGTCACGCCATATTTACAAAGAGATCAATGCAAGCATTGCACCACTTTGTAACCCCTTGCACCACATTATGCCTGCTCCAGACATACTGTATGCAAGGGGGCTTTGTAAAATATGCAAGATTTCACTGTGCCATTTTTAGCATCATTTTTAACACCTGCCTTAGGCAGGCGTTAAAGTGACGCTCCCATTGTATTCAATGGGACTCCCTTCACTTTGGTGGATTAGCAGCATGATTTCTGGCACTAATCCACCAAAATGCGACACTAGCATCAACATTTTTGATGCTATTGGCCTAACATGCGCCATAGTGTGCCGTATTGTAAATACAGAGCACACGTGGTGTTGTTAAAGGGGGCGCAATGGGGCACAGGAAAAGTGGCGCATCATCCATGATGCACAACTTTTTGGGGAATATGCCCGTATGTATCTAGATTTTGACTGCACATGGTGAGAGCCTAGGACGTCTGTCAGTTTAGCCTATTATGTTTTGACACCAGGTAATTTTGCACTCAAGCTAAGACCTTTAGATCCAGATTGCATGTCGGCTGGGTGGGGATGAGGCATTTACCACACCGAGTAAATAGCATTATCCCAGGGCGAGGTGTTTACCGGGTGCAGTAAATCCATCTTATTCCAAATTTTTCACTTGAATATGAAGCATTATATGTGGAATCTTCATTTCAAGCACCAAATTCAGAATATTTTTCCTTTTTTCTGGACTTTATCCTCGAATACATTTTTGCATATTTGACCTGCCAAAATCTGTCATATACTTGTAGCACAACCTGGAATTCTGATCTCTGCTTTTGTTTGCGAAGGGATAACAATCACAGTTTAAGAGCAAATCTATTGAATTATAAATTCACAATGAACTGTCTCTAGTTATATATATATGCAGCACACATGTAGAAAGTCCCCACTAGCGATTAAGTACAGTGAAAATTTAATGACAGCATGCAAACAATGTCTGGGTGGTTGAGTACACAGGACCTGAACAGGGACCAGTGACAAACAGCAATCATGAATCACTGTTATTGGGGGGGACTGTATGACTACTACAGCAGATTCACAGCATTCCCTTCCTGCCGGGCAACACAATAGAGGATGCCTCATCAACAGAGATGGGGCGTGGGGTGGAATTGGAAGCATGGAGGCAGGGGCTGGAGACTTTCAATAGCCGCTGGGGGGTGTAGATGGCATCAGAGGTTTCCCCGGGAGGCTGGAAGGGTGGGGCTGGTTTTGCAGTGGTGGGGCCAGTTTTGCAGCAGCTCTGCAATATCGCCCTCCAGTAACAAAGCAGCAGTGCTTCGCAATTGAATTCCCCCGTCAGCCCCCCAATTGACCTGGTGGCTGGTCCGACATAATTGCCAGGGCTGGTTTGGGTTCCCAGTCCAGCCTGGTAAGCAGCCACGTTGTACTTTTCCTGAAGCCACATGTCAGGCATTGGCCGTGCGGGCGATCGCCAGAGTCTCAGGATACAGATCTTGGCTGAAGCCAGAGCTATAACTAGCCATCTGGATCACTGGTAGGTGATGGCTGGTCATTGGGTGAAGTAGTGGAGGAGAGATGTTTGCATTTTCAGTGCCCCCTGAGGGGAACTGTCTATTGGATTGTGTCCATGACAGAGGACCAGTGAGCTGCTAAGGTGGGGCAGTCCCAAAGCAGGTGGATGATGTCTCCTTCAGGCGATCCGCATATACAGCACGTCGCAGCCAAGGGTATAGTAGACCTGCAGAGTTTTAGAAGTGTCCAGTGCCACCTGTGCAGCACCTTGAAATAGCTTCACTCAAGTCGCGCCTTCCTAAGGTGTTTGTCGTGGGTGGCTAAAAGATCTGCCCAGTCTTCCCCGTGACTTGGAGTCTATCTGTCCAACACTCCAGCAGCGAGCGCTATAATGGTGTGTCTTATTGTTGCTCAGTATATATTTGGTACAGTCATGACATTACTCCTTTGAGGGTGCCCCATTACTGAACATAGTCCATCAACGGCGAGGATAGCAAGCTCAGTGGAGGGACAAGCAGCATTGTAAACATTGGTACCCACAGAAGTGATATGTACCCAAACCATACAGGTTTTGGACATCGGCAAAAGACTCATACTCCCTGTCCCTTGATGAGGTAAGAGAGTTGGTAGATACACTTGGACTCAAATGCTTTCCAGTTTGGGTCAGAGTCTGGGTGAGCACCGCAGCACCCCAGTAGCATGTACCTGTTTGGGCATGCTCCAGCATCAACACAAGCATGCTCGGTGAAAGTTGAGTCGGGCAACCGCGTTTGAACCGCACACCGATTCACCTCAGCCACAATGTGCTTACTTTGATCGTATTGATTGAAGCACCAACGGATGGGGCTACGGTAATAAATTTGTCCACCCTTCTTGCATGAGTAGTTCTCCGAGCTTTGTGGTTTAAAGAAACACACTCCTTATATCGCCCTGAGGAGGCCACTAATAACTTGGGCCAAAACGCATCAACATCTTTTTAGTGCAAGGAGTCGTCAATTGAAAGTCTAGATATCATACTAAGACAAGGACCATCATCCATATTCCACAGTTTGCGTGAGAAAAGTGTGGTATTTGGCGATAGGTTCATTATGAACTACCTTATAGACAGACCACATAAGCTGTACTACATACATTTGGCGTCAATTTTTGAGATCTTGTGTCATAAGAATATGCGTGGGAAAGAGTACTGATTTTAACAGATGTTGGTTGATTGTTAAGTATTGTTTGTTGTATACAGTACATGCTTACAATAGATAAGGCCTTTATCCTTTTTCCTCACAGTTTCTGTGTTGGTTCTTGAAAACATTATTAAAAGACAAAACGACGTGAAAAATAGTTTTTGGTCCAATAATGAATGAGATATTGTTGTGGATAAAATGGGTTGTGCATTCATCCCTCGATAGTCAACTATCACTTTTCGTTTAGTTAGTGGCCCGAGATTATAGTGGGCTAGGTTGGGCAGCCCCCTGCGGTCCCTATCAGTAGTGAAGCACTGCTCCATGGAATAGCTTGTGTGTATAGGGTACAGCTTATCTTTAGCAGTTTGTGAGCAGTACGCCTTATATGAGCAGTGCTAGCCAGGATGGGATATGATTTGATTAGGTTGTCAGGTTGTGCAGGATTTTGACAACACTGCTGCACTCCAGGAGGATTGTTTCTTATTGTACAGGTCTAGGGGTGTCCAGTGTGTGGAGTATGGTGTACCTAAGGAGTGCAAGTTGTGATGTTAACCAATAACAACGTATGTTAGGCAGTCTCATACCTCCCGTCTCCATGGTGGCATGCAGTTTCCCAAGCTTCAGCCTCGGTTACCACCCTCCCCTCAAGAAGGTTTTTTGCAGTTTTCTTAACTGCTTCCATTAGGCGCTCAGGAATTTGGAGGGAGACCATAAGGAACATAAAGTTCAGTCTGGGTATCATGTTTATTTTGTGTATCTGAGGAACACAAAGTTCAGTCTGGATATCATGTTTATTTTGTGTATCTGTGTATTCCACCACAGCGAGAGGTTGAGGTGTGACCAGCGGTGTATGTCTTTCTCATTTTTTGTATGCAGTGGGTCAAATTTTGGGGGCAATAAAATGCACAAGGACATTCTGATTCCCTTGCTCTACAAAGTGTACACCAAAGATTCACTTACACTCATATCTGTCTCTGAGGCAGCCACCATTACACTCTTGCTGAACCGGAGGGCATGGCCACTCAAGATGGCCGACAGGACACGCCTTTGAGAGGCTCCCGCGTCCTCGAGGAAATCCTTTAATTAATCCTGCCCGACCGGGCACACCGTGACGAATCACTGATAGTGCCCTCTCCCTCAGAGTGCCTCGTGTTTTTGCGGGGCTCCTTGTCTGCGGTGGAGGGCCGTAGGGCCCGTCGCTGGTGCTCGCGGCCTAGCTAGTGGCTGCAGCCAGGGCCTGGAATGTCGGCCCAGCTGGGTGCTGCGGCCCGGACCTGTTGCGGCTGGAGCTTACGACCTGGAGAGGGAGGCGGCAAGGAGGAGAGAGTGCTGGAGGAGAGCGTGGCGGAGATGGGAGAAGCTTGTCTCCTTCTGCCGCATGGTGCGCTGCCCGGCTCTCTGGGCTGGAGTGCGGGTGCGCCCACGTGTTGTTGGAGGGCGGAGGGCCATCGGGAAGGAGCGGCATAGCCGGGCCGGGTTTGGAGTTGTCTGGACCGGCGACAGAGAACGCAGAGCGGCGACGCCTGGGCCCCTGAGTTGAGCGTGATGGGGTGGGCCCTGGCTGTGGGGCCTGAAGACCGTCGAGGGCCCTAGGAAGAGGTGGGACCAGCCCTTGGGGCCTGCAGCCTGAGAAGCTTCCGGGAGCCGCCCCTGAGGATGACTGGGCTTGGCCTGGGGGGGGTCCCTAAGTGGTGCGACATCACCGACGGTGGAGAGGAGAGGCTGGGCCCTGAAGGTGTGCTGGGACCCGGGTCCCCAAAAGACCCCTTGAAAGGGGGAGGAGTCCTTGTCGTTTGACCAGAGCTGGGAGATGAAACTATGTGACTGCAGACACCAGGTGGTCACCAAGACGTATTAAACTGCGGGGTTGCCTCTCACCCCCTATGGCTTTTCCTGCTATCAAATTTTGTCTGTTGCACCCTATTGGGCCCCCGCTGATGGGCAAAAGCAAGCGACCGGCCCTGTTGCATACCATGGAGTTATACACCACCCCTGCCCTGTCGGGGCAACGGGAGACACGCCTGACTGGGCGCGGGACTGATGTGGGGTTGATAACCCCTGTCGTAGAGCCCTCAAGAGCTGAACTGTTGGCGGCGATTCAGGGATCTATGAGGCCCTGGAGGGGAAGATTGAATCAGTGGCAGTTGAGGTCAGTCTCCTCTGGGCGGACATCCGGAAGGTGTCCGACAGGCTGCACATCACAGAGGGCTCGATTTCTGAGCTACCGACAGAGGTAGACACACTGCGGATACAGATGGGGGAGGTTACATCCAGAGCTGGGATCCTCAAAGACAGAGTGGAGGATGTGGAGGGTAGGTCCCGCCACAACAACATACGGCTTAGTGGGTTCCCGGAGCGGGCTGAGGGGTCATCCAAGGAGGCCTTTGTGGAGCGTTGGGTGCGAGAGGTACTCAAACCCATTGGATGGTCTCCAATATTTGCGATTGAAAGGGCGCATCGTGCATTGGTTGCTCCCCCTCGGGCACCCCGAGGGCCTCCATAGCCCATATAAGACAGGGATTGCATCCTCCGGGCTAGTCATGAAATGGAGTCAGTTCACTTTGACAATCACAATATTTCAATATATCAGGATTACACCAGCAAAGTACAGGGTTCCAGGAAGGGATTCCTGGAGGGTAAGGCCAAGTTGCGCTCGCTGAATATACGCTATATGCTGCTGTAACTTGCCTGGCTTAAGGTCCTTCATGGTGGCAAGTCCCATTTCTTTGACATGCCAGAAGATGTGTGGAATTGGCTACAGATATGGAACAAGGTACCTCGTGGGGGAATGAGATCCTGGAGGGAGGACGATGGAACTACACAGGGGGCCCATAGATCGACATGGAGGTCTCAGGAGGCAGCAGGACAGTTTGAGTTGTCACCTGGAGAGGGGGAGAGTCGGACCAGGGTCGAGAGCCAGGAAGATGGCACGATGGCACTGACATGACAGGATGTGCCACTCAATTCCAATGAGATGGCTGATGCGGAGGGGGCAGTGGTTGTCGACACTGGCACTTGACTGTACAATTGCTGGATGTACTGTGCACGCCATGTTTCTGACTTATTCTCCCTCTTTTTTCCCTTTTTCTTCTATCTGCTCTCTCTTGTCTGCTCCGGTACTGCGGGATGGGACTGCTGATTCCATTGGGGGGCTGGTGGGGCTGTGGATGCCTTAACTTGTAATACTTGGTCACCAGTTGGGACGTTACATGGTTTGGGGACATGACGGCCTCTCACCACTATGAGTGGTAGGCCATGTTTCAGCAGGGCAGGATTAGGCTGTGGGTCCTGGCAGCATGGTACTTTATGGATGAGCAGTGGTTGTTGTTTCAATTGTTTTGCTGCCTGTCCAGGGAGGGGGTTGTTGAGTGTTTTGACTTGTTTTATACTGCTCCTAGGTTTAAGAAGGGGCTGTGTTCATACAGTGGATGTGTGAATTCATACACTTCTTTAATATCTGGAGGGGCCGGGTGGATGGTGGTTCAGGGAGGTGGGATGGCTCATCCGTGAAGATCACAGATCATTATGGTGGAGCGTACGAACATCTTGACTTGGAATGTCGGGGCTTAAAGGGCTACTCTAAACATTATAGGGTACATTAATTCCTCCTCCGTCATAAGATACAAATAGCTTACCTACAAGAGACCCATTTAGTGGGGGAGGAGGTTCAACGGTTGGAGAAGAAATGGAGGAGGCAGCTGTACTCTGCAACTTACTCTTCTTATGTGAGAGGAGATGCCATGTTGATCACACCCTTCAGACACACGTATAGCGAAACAAATGTGGAGGGACGCTATGCGTTGGTCCAGGGGATGCTAGATGGTAGAGAGGTTATACTTCTTAACACTTATGCACCCAATATAGATGATAAATTATTCTTCATACATCTACAAGAGTTGTTGGAGGGCTGTATAGGGACACTGATCATATGGGCAGGGGACTACAATTGCATCCTGGATGGTAGTATGGATTGAAACCCGCCCCGACAGGGCACTAAACCACTGATGTCGATCTAGCTAGCAGCAGTTATGCGTGACTAGGGGTTAAGGGATAGCTGGCGGGATTTACATCCAGAGGGTCATGAATTTACATGCCATTCATTGACTCATAACACTTATAGTCGCCTGGATTGTATATTGGTGCATGGCGTTGATCTGCAGTCCTTGGTGGAGGTGATACACTTGGGTCGGTTCCTATCTGATTATGCGCTGGTATTGTTGGCATTGCAATGGGGTCCGCCTGAGAGGCATGTCCGCAGCTGGCGCATGTCTCCAGATCTTTTAGTGGATCCAGCTTGCCGAGAGGCTATTGCGGGTGCGCTGACGGATTATCTGGAGTTTATTTGGACGCCGCTACCTTCCCAGACACCTGGAAGCACACCGAAGTCACTGCACTCCTCAAAAAACCCAAAGCAGACCCAGAAGACCTCACCAGCTACTGCCCAATCTCTCTTCTCCCCTTCCCCGCCATGGTCACCGAGAAGATAGTGAACGCCCAACTGTTTCACTTCCTTGAGGAAAACAATGCACTCAATGCCCCCCAGTCTGGATTTCGCAAGAACCACAGCACTGAGACCGCCCTCATCGCCTGAACTGACGACATCAGGACCAGAGTCGACAGGGGCGAGACCGTCGCACTCATTCTCCTGGACCCCTCCGCAGCCTTCGACACTGCCTGCCACCAAACCCTCCGCGCACGCCTTTTTGACGCAGGAATCCGGCACAAAGCCATAGACTGGCTCACCTCCTTCCTTGCCGAAAGAACCCAGAAAGTCCGCCTCCCTCCCTTCGAGTCCCCAGCAACTAAGATCATGTGTGGGGTCCCCCAAGGGTCCTCCCTCAGCCCTACCCCATTCAACATCTACATGGCCCCGCTTGCCAACATCCTCCGCCCCCACGGAATCACCATCCTCTCGTACACAGACGACACCCAGCTCGTCATCTCCTTCACCAGGAACCCTTCCACCACCAAGACAAACCTCCACACCGGACTCCTCAACACCGCCAAATGGATGACAGCAAGCCACCTCAACACCCTCCACCCACGCACGCAACCTCAGCATCACCTTAGAATCATCTCTCTCCATGGCCCAGCAAATCAACTCCATATCATCCTCCTGTTTTAACACCCTTCGCATGCTACGTAAGACCTCCAAATGGATTCCCCAAGAAACCAGAAAAACCGTCCCCCCTGCACTCATCAGCAGCAGATTAGACTATGGAAAGCCCTCTACGCTGGTACCACAGCCAAGCTTCAGCAGAAACTCCAGTGTATCGAGAACGCAGCCGCACGCCTCATCCTCAACCTCCCACGCCACAAACACATTGCTGCTCACCTCAGAACCCTTCACTGCTGCCATCAGAAAAAGGATCGTCTTCAAAATCCTCATCCACGCCCACAAATCCCTCCACAACACTGGACCAACATACCTCAACGAATGAGTGACCTTCCACGCACCCACTTGACTCCTCCGCTCTGCTGACCTCGCCCTCGCCACAGTCCCCCGCATCCAACGTACCACTTTCAGAGGCAGATCCTTCTCCTACCTCGCCCCCAAGACCTGGAACTCTCTCCCCATCAACCTACGCAAGACCCAGGACCTCCTGACTTTCAGAAAACACCTAAAGACATGGGTTTTTGAGCAGTAATACGGCATCCCCCCTTACTACCTCCCCCCCCACCAGCGCCTTGAGACCCTATCGGGTGCGTAGCGCGCTTAATAAATTTGATTGATTGATTGATTGATTTGGCAGTCTGCGACCACCAAGGCATTGGGCTGGGAGGCACTTAAGGCTGTCATGCGTGGGGCCTGTATGGGTGTGACATGTGGAGTGCGGTGCCAGCTAGAGGTGACCATAGGGGCACAGAACACAGGCTGGAAGTTCTGCAAGGCTCCGGGGAGACATCGCAGGAGGTGCACCAGGATGCTACAAGTGCAGCACAAAGTGCAGATAGCATGGGACCCATTAGACAGCTGCACGCATAGGGCGTATCATCAGCGACTCCATAGAGAGGGGGACAAATCGGGGAAGCTCCTTGCATGGATATTGAGATGGGAACAAGAACTCCCCCCTATCGTGCAGGTCCGCACACTGAATGGGGACCTTGTAACTAATCGGCGGGATATCCTGGAGGTATTCGTGGAGCACCTTCGTGGAGTGTACAGTGCTGGGGTGGCAGGTCCACCTGAGTGGATTGGGGGTTATCTGGATGAGACTGGGCTACCCAGGCTGGCCCCTGAGCTTGTGCAGGAACTGGACAGTGAGTTAAATGTGGAGGAACTAAGAGTGGCTATTCAGGCCCTCAGCAGACACAGAGCCCCGGGTGGGGATGGATTTCCTGCAGAGTTTTATCAAGCTTATTCTGCCACACTGACAGGAAAGTTGTTGGAGGTTTTTTATGAGGCTCGGGAAGGCGGTATAATACAGTGTAGAATGAGGGAGAGGGTTATGTTTTTGTTGCCCAAGCCTGGACGGGATACGGCCGACCCATCTTCATACAGGCCCCTTACAATGCTCAACACGGATGTAAAAATATTGTGCAAAGTGTTGGCAAAGCGGCTGTCGACGGTGGTTCATTCACTGGTCCATGAAGATCAATGTGGCTTTATGCCTGCCCGTAGTAGCACTCTTAACATCCGCAGACTCGCTCATGTATTACATGAAACAATGGAGTGTGCCTCCAACTTGGCATTAGTATCACTTGACTTGGAAAAGGCATTTGATACAGTGGAGTGGCAATACCTTATGGCTTTGCTGCAGGGAATGGGTTTTGGTCCTGTCCTTTGTAGTTGGGTGCGTCTTTTATATACTAGCCCTTCAGTTAAGGTTCGAATTGGGTGAGACGTGTCAGGGAAGTGGGAGGTGGGGAGGGGCACATGGCAGGGTTGCCCCCTCTCGCCACTACTATTCGCCCTTGCTGTTGAGCCATTGGCGAGTCTGCTGCGTAGGGAGATGGGACGATGGGGTAGTAAGCATGGTGATTCTACTCATGTTCTCACTTTGTACGCAGATGATTTATTGCTATATGTCTATACCCCTGCCCAGGCGGTACCTGTCTTGCTGGGACTCCTAGAGACCTTTGGTGCGGTCTCGGTTCTCCGAGTAAATGGTGGGAAGTCACTCCTGTTTCCAATGGGCATGTTGGTGGGGGTTCCTGCTGAACGATTGCCTGAGCTTGGCCTCCGCTGGGAATTGGAAGGTTTTCGATACTTGGGTATATGGGTGACCCATGTGGAGGAAACATATAGACGCCTCAACAAGGATAAGGTTATGACCAATCTCGAGGGGTCGGTGGCCTTTTGGAGTAGACTGCCCCTGTCTGTGATGGGTAGGGTAGTGGTGGCGAAGATGGTTTTTCTCCTGCATTGCCTAGATCTGATTCAGAATGGCATGTTCCCAATCCGTTCCTCCCTTTTCCGGCAGTTAGAGTTTACTTATCTCCCTGGTCTGGGCCTGATGTCGTAGTAGGGTGGAACTTCCAGTTCTAAAATGGGATATGGAGGATGGTGGTCCCGCCCTGCCTGATGTGCAGCATTACTATTATGCAGCCCATTTACAGCATGCGGCGTGATGGCTGACAGTATCAGATAAGTGGGAAAAGAGGTTGTTCCTTGGTATGTTAGGTGGTGACCCCTGGTGCAATTACTGATGAGAGGAGGGAGGTCGACGGAGGGAGCTCCTTATCTGGTGAGGCAGACTGTGGCAATCTGGGAGACGTTCATGGGTAAAGTGATGGGTAGAGCACTGTCGACAGAGAGCTGCGCATTTGGGATCTTGCTCCATTTAGGGCCATCGAAGCAGATCTGTCTATGGATCGTTGGACGGCAGGTGGCTGCCAGACTGGCAGGGACCTTTACCCCGGGGAGGTATTTATCCAGTTCCCAGAGGCTCAGGAAACTTTTGAGGTGGGACCGGGCCAGTTTCTGCAGTATGCCAAGTTGGAAAGTGTGGCGCGGGAGGTGAAGTGCTGGGAGGCTTGCTCCGATGGGGAGAGGGGGGACACCTCATTTCATAGATCTATAAAGCTGTCAGAGGTGATCAGGTGCTACCCCAGTGTGTGGCACGTGCTGCAAGGGAGTTGGAGGAGCCAATAATAGATGCAGATTGGGCACAAGCGTGTATGCTGGTGAAGAAAGTGTCCTGTAATAATAGATTTAAGTTGCTCCAATTTAAATTCTTGCACCGCGCATATGTGACCCCTGAGCGCCTTTATCGAATAACTCCTGATAGGGAGGCGAAGTGCATGAGATGTGGACAGTTAGGCGCCAGTTTTTTGCATTTAGCCTGGACATGCAAGGGGTTCGGGGATACTGGGGAAAAGGTGGTTCCAAAGCTAACAGAGGGGACTGGCATAGTGATACCCTTGACCCCAAAGGCCTGCCTTCTGGTTGTGGTACCTAGATCCAGGGGACAACAGATACATCATAAAATGTCCCATCTAGCGTTGCTGCTAGCCAAGACACGAGTGGCCACATGGTGGATGAGTGCTCGGGTTCCCCGGGAGGCATCATGGCAGAGGGATCTCCTTGAATGGGGAGTAGCGGAGGAAGTGCATATTCGTAATGCCCACAGGGATGGGAGGGGTTCGGAGGCTGTGGCGTTATGGGGGTCCCTACTACACAACTTTACAGAGGGGGGGTGAGTATGATCCTCCTGATGGCTCAAGTGAGGGGGAGTGATGTGCGGACACCATTGTAGTGTTTTTTCTATTTATGATCGTAACGTTTGTTGACGAATGGTGTCGCCAGGTGATCCCAATGTGTGGTCGTTGGGTCACCTGGGCATTAATGTGCCTTGCGAAGCATGGGGCCCAGCTCCGGTGGATACGTGATCCAGATTGCATGTACTGCCCTTGCCAATACTTGGGCCTCTGACATTGTTCCTTCATTGAATTACCGAAATTCACTGCCTGTTACGTTTAGTGTTATTGTAATGTTTAATCATGACTGATCAAAAACAACAAGTGATGGACGGAATGCTGAACATTGTCAAACACTCACCCCCAGTCACAGATCTGGGTTTAATCCATTGTTCTTTTGCTCACCATGCCACCCCAGTTTGGACCCAGCCATATGCACATCAGTCTTGACCCTGTTCCTCATGGGAACAGTCCAGCCCGAACTGCCAAGCCAGTTCCTCACTGGACCGGAAACAAGCATCCTGGGACCGGTTTCGGGGTTTCACCCCTCATCAGCCAGGCTAGCTTGAAGCCAGTGGCATGGGAAGCACGGGACCCACGTCTGGGCATACCCTTCCCACTTAGGGCGACAAAGCAAAAACAACAAGTGATGGACGGAATGCTGAACATTGTCAAACACTCACCCCCAGTCACAGATCTGGGTTTAATCCATCGTTCTTTTGCTCACCATGCCACCCCAGTTTGGACCCAGCCATATGCAAATCAGTCTTGACCCTGTTCCTCATGGGAACAGTCCAGCCCGAACTGCCAAGCCAGGTCCTCACTGGACCGGAAACAAGCATCATGGGACCGGTTTCGGGGTTTCACCCCTCATCAGCCAGGCTAGCTTGAGGAAGCCTAAGGAAGGGTATGCCCAGATGTGGGTCCCGTGCTTCCCATGCCACTGGATTCAAGCTAGCCTGGCTGATGAGGGGTGAAACCCTGAAACTGGTCCCAGGATGCTTGTTTCCAGTCCAGGGAAGACCTGGCCTGGCAGTTCGGGCTGGACTGTTCTCATGGGGAACAGGGTCTAGACTGATTTGCATATGGCTGGGTCCAAACTGGAATGGCATGGGCAGCAAAAAAACGATGGATTAAACCCAGATCTGTGACTGGGGGTGAGTGTTTGCATTGTCAGCACTCCGTCCATCATCCTTTTGTGTTGCTTATGTCGCCCTAAGTGGGAAGGGTATGCCCAGACGTGGGTCCCATGCTTCCCATGCCACTGGATTCAAGCTAGCCTGGCTGATGAGGGGTGAAAAAATTTATATAAAAATATGTATGTATAAAAATTCAAAAGGAAAAACAGAAACTGGATTAAAATCCTCCTCTACACCAAATAAAAATACTCCAAAGCTCAACATTTTAGATTTTTTGGTTTCAATAACTAGGATTTTATGTGCTCCATTTTTGCAAAAGCTTAGAAACAAAGATAGAGGTCCTGATTACGAGTTTAGGTGTTATGTATCGCCTCTGATAAATAACGATACCATGGAGTAAGTTATTTATCAGGTGCAGTAAATAACCTATCGTGAGTTTATGGGGAATAACATGCGGATTTTGGCGTTTAATGCAGCAGAATCCTCATGATATTATAAATACAGTATGTTTTCTCGTGTTAAGTTTCGGTAGGTAGGTTTGAGTTATTTAATGCATCCGATAATTCTTGGTTGCTTTAAGTACCCAGCAACTCGTAATTCTGACCCAGGCGTAAACAGTGTTTGATGCATGTGTCTGAACATTACGAGCAACTCCTAATCAGGCCCATAGACTGCTAAATTCTCAATTTTACTTTATACACTTTCGGCCTACATTTAATTCCTAATTTCACTCAAACTCTCTTCAAAAAGCATGTTGGAATGAGTTAATATATCATTCTAACCTGAATCCCAGCAAGTGCTTAATATTAGAGTTAGAGACATTAGACCTCTGGTCACTAGAGCTCACATCTCCCTTTCCCCCCCCACAATGTCTGTATCGTTCCTAGGGTTCCCACCAATGTACAGATATCTTGTTTCCTAGCTAAGACTGCACTGTAGAAATAACATTCATTAGATACGTATCTGCAGGTCCAAATTTCTCTAGGGAGATTTTTATGCAAAGTCCTGATCTTAGTAGTGTGTAATTTGGAGTATATTTTTTGCAAAATATCTTGAACAACTCTATGCTTTCACATAGTACTTCCCGGCTTCCGGTCACCCACAAATTTACCTTAGTGGTATTTCCAAGACGACAAAGAGTCCTCTCGCTCTTCTCGATCCTCCACTCCCCTGGAAATTCGGCATCTTTCATCCAGTGTTACTTGTCTACCTCCCTGATGTTGACACTTTCTTCATTTTATTTTCTGCAACAAGCTCCAGTTTCACTAAGTTTTGTACACTTGCACCATGCCCAAAATCTTAAAACACACAAGGCTCTGAAAACTGGCACTGTTTCCTGAGCTGGGTAAATACAGTACAAGTTATCATACTGAAATATTGACTTAAGATTTCCTTTTGACATGAGTATTCCTTATCCATGCTCGGTTCAACATGGGGTGAATCCAGGATAAATATTTCCAGAAAAATTCTGTTTGTTCACTTATCTCAGGGCAATATGCGATAGTGAGGAACCTGGCACAGCTGCCCTCCATTGAAGGAAAGGGACCCTGAATGCCCGTGCGTAGGGCTGCCATGAGTTGCTGCAATGTTGTGGATGTGATAGAGTAAACCTGTCGAATGCATGTTAGTGTCAGTCGACAACCACCATCACATCCATGGTCCCCCCAGATTCTGCATTCTGCCTTAGTATCATCAATTTTCACTTGGACCCCAGGGTCACAAATACTGAATGCCTAGGATGTTGGATACCTCTTCTATGTGGATGTTACACAAAGCAGCTCATATTGTTATTGATAAGAGATTGTTGGGCTGCAGACTACCTGAAGCAAGTTCCATCCGGAGTGAATCAAAAGTGACTACCTGACTCTCAGAAGTGGAACTGGTCATATCTCCCTTTCGCCTTGCCATGCTCCATGGGTCCTCTTCCAGTGCCACTGCAGCAGGCCCACAATCCACGTGTTATATTTTAAAGCAACCTTGCCTTACGCCCCATGCATTCTGCCCTCTTTCCTTTTGTCTCCAATGTTTAACATGATCTTTCCGCGTGGCACTACGCCATATGAAATTTACATGTCACTGATAGTTGCACAGTTGGCAACTCTATACCCGATCTATTCAACAACCACTCCTACACCTTAATGGCTTTCCTAATTTGGAGACACTTGAGACTTTGGGGCTTATTTGTAGTTTGCAAGTGGGTTACTCCATCACAAATGTGGCAGATAACCCGTCCACCATGCAATAAGTGCATTATATCCTGTGGCACTTGCATTATGACATACAGGATATCCGTCACTTTTGCGACAGAGTAACCCACCCACTAAACTCTGAATCGGGCCCTTTGTCAAGGTGGAAACTCTTCAGGACAGCATCAACAACTGCCATTATGGCATAGCTATTTATGCAACAGTCTTTCCCAGGTCTACATTGTTTTGGCACCCCCTCCCAACCAAGGTTTGCACTTTAAGTAAGTGTTGTTCAATTTAGATTGTTAAATTTGCCATGAACAGATAGTTTTGCTAAGTTATTATGTATAAACTTTCTAAAATTAAGATGAGGCTAAAGGTCTGTAGCTAATCTCCCACTTTCCCTTTTTAGTTACATGAACACTTTTCAGAAATGCAGACATGGGCAAGGGTTACAGGAAGTGTAAGCAGGTTATGTTGTATATCAAGAGCAGTCCAAATCTCTGGTGAGTAACTCTCACTTATGAGTAACTCTAAGTACTCACTGCCAAAAATATGAAAACCTGTTGATGCAGACACTACACTTTCCAGTTGTCAACTGTATATATCCACTAAAAAAACTTTATTTTTATTCTTTTTCTAAAAAAAACATATGAGTACAAATATTACGGTCAGTACCTTTCCTTGGGTGTAAAAGTTAATTCTCGGCACACCAAAGGTGCCCCTTGCAGCAGGTAGACCATCAGAATTATTGCACTGTTTATTCAGTATCCTATAAGTCGTCTCCAGGAATTTGCTTAAAATAACAGATTGTCATGATGTAAACTTTGGAGCTGAATATTTCCATAACATGGACAAACAATAAAGGTGGTGACATCTAAAACAATAAAGGAATCTCTAGATGAATATTCAGTGTTAATGTTACTCTAGAGGACCAAACAGACGATGGAGAAAATTGATGATTAGACCTGCTCAGTTCTACTCACTGAACTAGTGCCGAATTATTTTGTGATGAAAGGTCCTGTTTTACTAATCTCAGTTTACGGAGTAGATGATATTTCATCGCAGAATCTGTAATGCGAATCCAGAATATATTCGCTCTGAGACAGATGTTTTGATTCCTTAAATGCAAATATGACATTCGGAAGGATTCACAGAAACCCATGCACTAGTGCATTATTGAGTGCAACCTAAATTTGTTAATCACTGCAATTTAAAGCAAGCATTGGCAAAGGCAATATTTTGCAGCTTTAATTGATCAAGTTATCTACTTTGCAAATGCTTGTTTGCAAAAGTATGCACACACACGCATCAAGACACATGTGCAAGCATGTCCAGGATCTTGAACTGGGTTTCTAAGGTGGTTGCCATTGTCATGCCCATGACTATTATAAAGCATGCATGCTTCTTAATCCTTGTATCATGACCTGTGTGTCATGACCTATGCTTGTTCATGTATGATGCCATGGCTGTGCAAATGCAGCATAATGCTGACACCATTTTTATTTTTAAATATATATTTTTTAATTTATTGTGCAAAATAGCAAACACCCATCTTTGAGTGATAAATAAAAAAAATGTAGGCCCTGATTTATACTTTTTTTGCACCGCATTGGCGTCATGTTTTGACGCAAAAGTGGTGTAAACGTACAAAATACTGCTGTATTCTGAGTTTGCGCCGCTTTTGCATCAAAACATGATGCTAATGCAGTGCAAAAACAGTATAAATCAGGGCCTTAGGGCCTCATTTATAAGGAGCTTGTGCCACCATTGCGTCATTAGGGTTGAGCCTGCGAGTGCATGCAAGACACTGTTGTGTTCAGTAAAGGGCTCGGAGCCCGCCTGTTGCTCACCATTTGTTGGTTTCGTGGCACTCTTCTTTACAGCCTGGTAATTCATCAAGGCAAGCCTGGCATCATTTCCGTTTCTCTGTGTGGAGCGGGGATCAAGTGCTAATTGTTTTCAACTTAATTAGTGCCTGTCCGCTGCTCTCAATGTGATCAAGATACTATTTTGTTTCTTGTAACTTCTAGTGTCCTGCAAACAGAAGGCTTGTACTGGCAAAAATGTGCCCAGCAGGACAAACAAGATTGCTAAGTTTTATTTTTTTTAACTAACTTTTTTTTTTTGTTAAGTCATCTTTTCTCAGTTTCCACTCAAGTTTTCTTTTGTTTTTGCTTGTGGTCGCTGTTGTCAAAAGATGACAACTAAATTGTTCAAATATGCAAATGCTTGTTTTTTTTATGTAGCGGCATCACAATCAGAGCTGCACACTGCTCCATAGCTACAAACTGACGCATTGGGCCCAATGCATCAGTTTGTAGAAGTCTGTACCACATTATACGGGTACAAGGTATATCATGGAGTGTAGGTGTTCCCACGTTAAAAGACACACAGAACTGGCGCAGTGAAATGTACAACTTTTCACAGTGTCACTTTGCGACTTGACTGTGTCAAAATTCTTAAGCCTGGTTAGACCAGCCGTAAGAATTGATGCAGGCATTTTAACATAGGACTCTCCTCTATATTCTGATGCATTGTTGGAGTTGCGTCAATTTTATGTCGCATTTACATAAATGCATCACTTTAGTGCCAACAGATGCGTCAAAATTTCTGACACATCCATGAAAGCTTGCGCCATGGAGCTCTGCATTGTAAATACAGTGCATCCATTGCCACATAAGGGCATTTGCGGCAGGCGCAAGAAATCTGACGCATCAATGCCACTGTGTCAGATTCTTGTAAATGAGGTCCTTGGAAAGAAATGAGCATTAAAGCACATTTTTTTTTAAAAGAGTAGCCCAGCAGAAAAATGTGACTGTCAAGTCCTCCAAAGACATAATCATAGTTTAAGACAGGTTCTTGAAAGTGGCTGTAATCAAGTTGGTGGAATGAAACCTATCACTTTCTTCTCCCGCGAATACCCACCTCAGCCTTTCAACGTCCCCATTAGCGATGCCTGCTCTCGATCCAGAAGACAGCGGCATGACCCCCATGGTCTCATGTTCATCCACTGTGCCAAAAGCTGCAACTCCATTGGAACCTTCACCTGCCACGTCCCAAAGGGAACCATCCGCTATTGCTAGAAGCAGGTCAGTGAAAAGAAAACAGTCTGACTGACTGCCCCAACTGGCACCTTAAGGGTTCATCACAGAGAAGCGGAGCAGCAACCAAAGGCTAGTTATCTAAATGCCCTGAACAGTGACTCCTCAAAGCTGGATGCTATTTCTTGTTCTCATCCACAACTTCTTCCGGAATGTACTCCTTATACTCTGGTCTTGAAAAATGTATCGACCATCTCTGTATCAAGCCACAAGGATTTTTACACCTTAAAGAACAAAGTAACCTTTTGGATTCAAAATAAGCCAGGCTGGTGTCATTACCTATTTGTAGAGATTTTCATGGTCAGAAGAACCCCTTGGTTGGGTCCTGGTCCCAAGGAAATGAATGGCGATTGTGTGATAATAAACTTTAGATCGCCAAGAGTGATAAAGGCGCTTTTGCTCTTTCTCAAAAATTGATTTCAGCCACCGGGTTGCATCCAGGTTGAAGCCCTGGGTTATTTCTATAGACCATCTATTCTCCTTCAAGCCAATAGTGGTGAATCTACTTCCTGCCCCACCATCATAAGTCCAAGGTTTAACATCCCCACTAGGAATGCCTTTGAACATCTAGCACCTTAGAAGATATCGATTCATGCCATCTTAAAATGTCTATCACTGCTGAGGCAACGGATTCCCCAGGCTTGCCTCTGGAATTATCTATTATTTCCTTCGATGGGGCGCTTTGTGGGTTTCTATCCTCCAGACATGACCCTGATTGTGATTCTTCCCTTAAGCCCTGTGCTCCCAGTCACTCTCATCTGATGTGGGCCCTTGGGTCACCTGTTCCCAAAAGTATTCGGAAAATTTACTTAGCATTGTTTCTTGGAACATTGCTGGGGGATGCACTAAAAGTTCAAACCCGGACTGGTTAGGATTTATAAGTCAGTATGAAATTTTATGTTGTCAAAAAAACTGGTGTTGTATAGCTATTTTAGCTATGTTTCTAGACATGTTATTTTAGCAACTAGGCCTTGTGCACGTTCATTTTATTATTTTAGCACAGGCCACATTTGCAGTGCTGTTTTATTTTCTTTATCCAGTTGTTCTTTCACCTGGGAAAGCATTACGTCTTTAGCAAGAAACTCTTTTCGCTTTGTGCTTTCCTCAAGGCTGCAGCGAGATAGAGTTACCGGCAAAGTGGTACACCGTGTCTCCAACATTCACAGAAACATTCACATCCTTACGTGGGGCCATTTTCTCAGAACATCAGCTGTTTTATTATAAAAACACTCTTTGTCCCATACACGTTAGAGGGAGATTGTAGCCAGATGACCACGACCTCATGCTGATTGCTGACGTGCAGCGCCACTTTTCTTAAATATGCCCCTAAGTCTTTTAGAATGGGAGACCATCTTTTAGCAAAGGTAAAGAACTTTAATTACTTAGGAATTCTTTTTAATCAGTCACTTAGTTGGGCACCCCTCTAACACCTAGACTTCAATCCTGTTATAAGAATTCAGATTCAATATTTAGATTTTCCCGAAAATTGAAACATAAGCCTTTACCTGAAATGTTGAGCCTATTTGTGGAAGATCTGATCAGCCTGGAGCCATTAATGCTTTGGGTAAAAATGTGGGACACACTTGAAACTGTCATGACTAGAAAATACATAACCCATTGTCTCTGTCATTAGATACATCCACTTAGATTCAATGGTTATCTAACGTAAAAAAACACACTCAACATATTAGGCCTCACGGACCTGTACGATAACCCTCTCACGATTATGCAAGAACATAAATTACGTGTTAAACAGTGTTATCTGGACTATTGCCAAAATATATGCTTAGAGTCCGCACAGGCCAAAGTTTCCATTGTTAGGTTTGCCTCCATTTCCACAACACGTGGGATGGAGCCATACCTGGGGTGGATTGAGAACTCCACCCACTGCCACTAGCTAACAACTTTTAGGACTGAAAGTCTGCATTTTAAGTTTGCTTTCCCTAAAGCAGGGCTTTGGAGTCGGGATCTCCTGCTCTGTGGATATGATGGCCTTTCGACACAGAGCACTAGTTATTTAATTTTATTTTGTTCCCTGTACTCGTAGCTGGGATGCTCTTTTCTGGTTCCACTATTGTGTGAATCGAATCTTAGACTTCATAGAGTGGGGTTAATATATTTGCAGTCTTTGAGCTCACTGGAGTTGCGTTACTCTCTACTAAACTTTATAATTACAGCCCTCCAGATTCAGAAGAGATATGGTACATAATGTATCATTTATTCCGAAATTGACTCATGCACCTTATGCACCCTTGACATGTGTATGGCGCTTTTATGATATTTTGGTTTTGGCTGTTATAGTGGATTGTATGTTTTAATCTTGCTGTATGTTTTTGTGTGCTATTCTTTTATGACCTCTGGCCGAATATAGTTTATTTGACTTGACTTGACAGCTTCCACTTTTCAAACAAATATTATCCCCTTCCGCATGGCGTGGCCCTATCAATGGTGGGGGATAACTTAGATGGTTGCAAATCATTGATTAATTTCCTAAAGAATCGCAAGAAAGAGAGGGACACCACTTTCATGCCACCTCTTCTTGTAGTTTGGAAGTAGTCACCCTGTAAAGACTAGTTAACGTTTACAGTAATTGTGTAGAGGAGAGAGAAAGAGAGATAGAAATATGGTGACGGAGAGAGACAGAGAAAGACAGTATAACATTTAGGTCAAGAGTGCAAATGACAGAGTACAAAACAGGGAGAAACAAAGTGACACAGATCAAGCCAGATAAAGAAAGAGAGAAGAAGAAGAACTACAGAGAGGGGAGAAATGGAAAGAGGCAGAGCGAAGACTGAGAAAGGGAGAGAGAATTCAGAGAGATAGTAAGCAAGAAATGGAGCGAGAACTATAGAGAGGCAGAGAATGTAGTGAAAGAGAAAATTGGAGATTATAGAGAGAGAAAATCACAAATTATTAAAGAACAAGGTGTAATAAAGAAATATCAACTCTATGCCACAGAATACAAAGAAAAAAAGCTGGACTGGGGCAGCACATCATAATGCAGCTGGGAAACTTAGCAGCCATGTATATTATGTCTAATTTAGGCTTTGAAGACAGGCACCTTAAACACTGCCCTGACATGCAAGGAAAATAGCATCTTCCTGGGCTTTAAGAATAAGAATAAAGGATATACTGCCTTGAGGTGCCTTGGCTTCCCCTGAAGAAGATTTAAAAAAATTACCTGATTTAAATGGTGCACAATTGGGTATGTTCAAGCAAATCCTGCTGCAATTCGTTTCACGATTCAGAAGCACAAAATTATTGATCTTCAAATGTTTGGGCTCATCCCACTTTAACCTCGAAAATATTTGTGGTTTGCTACAAGTTTGCTGAGCCTGGAGGTTTTGCCCTCCCTTATATTTGTATTCTCAGCAGATGAGTTGAAAATGTTCAACCTGTCATTCGGTTCTCTTGGAAAAAAGGAGTTGTGCCAGGACAAGCGGCATCCACCATGATCAGGCCACTTCCAGAAGATCCCACTCTTCACCTTCGGTTCCTAATAACTTTTGGCACATTGCCTTGATTTCATTCGTAGCTTAAATCCAGGAAAGCAGCTGCAACATTTTGTGTAGACAAATAACTTGCTCCTTTCACTTTAATCAGGCTTGACAAAAGGTCCCATCACAGAATTGCTTGTAACCTCTGTTCTAGATGACCTACAGCTACTGGTTGACAGTGGAGATGTCAGCCTATCGGGTTTGTAGCCACTCTTCTGACAGGGATCAGTATATAGGGTGCAACCACCTATCGCTGAGGTGGATTCAATCCTTTCTTACTGTCTCTGACTCAGACCATCTTTCTACCACAATTTATGTCTGACTCTAAGGGCCATATTTATGGTGGCCTTGCACTTTTTTTGATGCTAATGTGGCGCTGGAAGGGCAAAAACGATGCGCCATATTTACAAAGTGGCGCAATGCCTGCATTGCGCCACTTTGTAACCCCTTGCGCCACATTATGCCTGTGCCAGTCATAATGTATGCAAGGGGGGCGTTCCGGCGCTAGGGGGGGGGCAAAAAAAATGGAGCAAAGGAATCAATGTGATTCCTTTGCACCATTTGCAGCTGTATTTTTTAATGCCTGCTAAGTGCAGGCGTTAAAAAGAGACTCCCAATGGTTACAATGGGCCTCTGGGTGCTTTGCAGGATTAGTGTCAACATTTTTGACACTAGTCCTGCAACGCACTGGACTAGCGTCAAATATTTTGACGCTTCTCCCCTGACCACCGCCATGGTGCGCCGTATAATAAATAGGGTACTTCTATGGTGGCATTAGCAGGGCACTAAGGGGCGCAAGAAAAGTGGCGCTCCACTGGGTGCAGCGCCACTTTTCATAAATCTGGCTCTAAATGTCTTTTTTTTCCCCCAAAACCCGCTCAGTGAAGTTTAGGGATAGAGTTGAGGCCAGGGAATGAAATAAACTGTCAATCTTTCTTTTTGCAAGGAAATAAAGACTGCTTCTTTACTGATGTCTTTTATATTTTTTTCCTTTAGTTTGTCATAAAATTTCATGTCCTGCTGGAGCCCCAGAAAACATAGAAACATAACAGCACATCCCATCACATATGTAGATCAACTGTAAAGTGAAATATCACAGGACCAAGGCACAGAGGAGCATATGTCGCGTCACGAGTCACAGCAAACGCCTCCTAACCATCTCTTGACAGGCTCCGGACTGTATTTGCATAGCACGGCTGGGATCCTGAGTGCTGCACCTGACACCTGCTATTTAAACAGCATGAGTGTTTTGAAGGACCATGGAGATGACAAGAGCTGAAAGTATAAGTGATGGCTGATTCCCGCACACACAGGTCCTAGAACACACTTTTGAGGGCTGATGGGAAAAGAGGCCATTCTCGGCAAAGACATGGAAGAGGGGCTAGCAAGACTCTCGTTTTACAAAAACAGGTATTAGCCCTTCGGTGATATAAACTTTATCAAGAAATATCGCATAAATAGGGCTCACAGTTTTGCATTTCTATGATTTTTACACATAAGTACAGGCAGAAAATGAAGGTGCTGGTTTGTATTAATTAATAAAAAAACAACAGAAAAAAGATCTTTCGCAACGGCAGAAAGAACATTTGGAAATCTGAAATGCGCCCGCACCTAGATTGCTTCAGAGGTCATTCCAACCCCCTTTCCCACGCACCAGGTGATAGTGATTAACTGCACCCCTCATCTCACCCGAGGAGGAAGCCACTGTGTTGGAATCTGGAAATGGTGGTGGAGTTAATCATTTTTTTAAAAACAAAAATACATTTTGTACTTGATTGTTCTGGACTGGTCAACAGTTGTCTGTAAAATCCCAGAGCCTGCTCCTCAGCATACTGTTGTGCAGCGTGAGCCGGTTTGTGCTGCTTGGACCTGCATCCGTTTCTGGATTTGTAATCAAGCAAATGTTACAGAAACACTAATATTCCCAGCGCTTGGAAGCCCTAAGGTTTAAGCACTGAGAGGTTTCAATTAAATCAGGAAGTGTATTTAACAAAACTGAACCAAAAAGTACACGCTGGTGTTGTATTCTGTTACTTAATATGTCACCGAAACCAAAGAAGAGCCCAAGAACCAGTGATCATTTTTGTGTTCTTTCTACAGACAGCTTTAGCTGTTACATATATGTAGAGTGGGCTTTAGGTTTCCCCTTGCACATAATTGGATTTCTTTATTGTCTATTTCAGTTCCATGCAGCTGATTCAATGTCGTTGCTCTCTATTCTTGTGTTTTGTCTGTTTTAACATTTGCATTTTTCTGTACTAGCTGAGTCTAAGGACTTGATGGAAGTACATGCCCCTCTCTGTCTTTCACCGGGTTGCTTTCTCTTCCCAGCACCCCACACACCTCCTCACTCATTCTCCCCTCCTCCACAGTTCCTTGCCTCTTCCTCTCTTGGCTTTGCTAATGCTTGCACAACTACGTTGGCATTCACAGCAACTGGGTTGGTCAGGTGACCATCATGAAACACAATTTTCTATACTTCATGAATTGGTCGTCACATTGCATTTAAACGCAGTGCAGCCTCCATCTTGGTAGTATAGAAAATCTCATCCAGTCATCTTGGGATGTTCGTTACTGTACAGGTTTCCCGGTGCATTGTGTCTCTGTGTAATGGCCGTAATGAAGTGTTATATTCTTTGATTCCGAGACGGCTGCCATGTTGCATCTGAATGCAATGTGATGTTCTTTTTGGAAGTATACCAATAACAATCGAAGATAGATGTCTGACACTATTGGCTTTGCCAGTGCTTGTATCGGTAGCAAGCGTCCATGGTCAAAGTGAGACCGACTGGCTTTGTCATTCCTTGTTTTATAAATAGCCACCGAAAATTACTAGTTCTTTTTTTGCACAGCACTAAAACCTAATGTGGAAATAGCAATGCCAGACATAAAAGTCAAAGAATTAAATAACACATATTTTTTATACACAGAGAACACATATACCATTCACCAAGGCTGAATGAAAGCAGAATGTGTATGGGTATCACTGCCCAGGCAGACTATAGTTAACCAGGGTAGATTAGAGAGCCACCATTCATTATGTATATGTTTAAATATTAGCCATTCGTTAGTAAAGCGTATGTGTGTACATGTTTGGATGAACCATTCCCTAAAGAGGTTTATGTAGGAGTACATATGAATCGATCCCCCATGAATAGTGTGCATATTTGTGTAAATGATCCATTCAATAGTTAAGATTGTGTGATATATTTTAATATTTGTTTAAATCATGTTAAGATATGCACACACACACACACTCATATATATTTGAAAAATAAATGGATGCACTCACGGTTGTTGAACTCTAAAACATTTCAATGTGTATTTGCCATGCCGTGAATTCATTTGGCACTGTGAGTGAACAGTATCCTCTTGGGTACAAAATATTGAAACAAGCTTTGGCATTTCCAGTGTGGAAATTTATAAAGATGACTTCAACTACCATAATGCACTGGCATCGATGCTAGAAGAAAGACTATGTCCTGGATCATGATGTAAGGGAACGTTCTTACTGCTCTCATTTTCACTCACTCTTAGGGGCATATTTATACTCCGTTTGCGCCAAATTTGCGTCGTTTTTTTCGACGCAAATTCGGCGCAAAACTAACGCCATATTTATACTTTGGCGTTAGACGCGTCTAGCGCCAAAGTATGAGTAAAGAGCGTCATTTTTTTGCGTGAACGCCTTCCTTGCGTTAATAAGATGCAAGGTAGGCGTTCCCGTCCCAAAAAATGACTGCGACGCAAATGCGTCGTATTTATACTCCCGGGCAAAAATCACGCCCGGGAGTGGGCGGGCCAAAAAACCCCGCATTTGCGCCTCTTTTTAACGCCTGGGTCAGGGCAGGCGTTAAGGGACCTGTGGGCTCAAAATGAGCCCACAGCTGCCCTCTCATGCCCCCCTGCCACCCTTGCCCACCCCAGGAGGACACCCAAGGATGGAGGGACCCACCCCAGGGACATTCAGGTAAGTTCAGGTAAGTATAAAATATTTTTTTTTTATATATATTTTTTGGCATAGGGGGGCCTGATTTGTGCCCCCCTACATGCCTCAATGCCCAATGGCCATGCCCAGGGGACATAAGTCCCCTGGGCATGGCCATTGGGCAAGGGGGCATGACTCCTGTCTTTACTAAGACAGGAGTCATGTAAATGGCGTCTGGGCGTCGTTAAAAATGGCGCAAATCGGGTGGAGGCGATTTTTTTGCGTCAACCTGACTTGCACCATTTTTAAGTCGCCCTAACGCCATTTTTCCCTACGCCGGCGCTGCCTGGTGTACGTGGTTTTTTTCCACGCACACCAGGCAGCGCCGGTCTGCTAGCGCCGGCTAACGCCATTCAATAAATACGGCGCCCGCATGGCGCTTCAGAATGGCGTTAGCCGGCGCAAAACATTTTGACGCTAAACTGCGTTAGCGCAGTTTAGCGTCAAAAAGTATAAATACGGGCCTTAGTGCCTTGGTCCTGGATCACTTGCTTTAATAGACAACACTCTTCCCTTCCTGAAGAAGTTCAAGCCAAAAAAAACATCCTCGGAAGGGACTGTGCACTGGAAAACTTGTTGAGTCCTTGCCGTAGTAAATGTACTCTCTACAGTGTTCGCATACTATGGAATCTGTCTGCCCCCATTTTGTCGTTTCCATAGTACACTAAGGGGCATACTTATAAGAGGTTTGCGCCACCACCTCGTCACTTTTAGTGATGCAATGGTGGCGGAAACCTTTCAACCATATCTATGAGGCAACGCAAAGCCACACAAACTTTGAATGGCCTCATAGATCAGGAGTAAGGCAAAGCAGCGCACATTGTTGCATTGCCTTACTCTGCTCTAGGAAGACGTTCCATGGGCATTGCGGTGGGTGTTCCTACGCAACACACATGGATTTTGACGCATCCCCAGATTAACAAAACCATGTAAATCTGGGGATGCGCCAAAACCTTAAGCCTCATCAGGGGAAGTGCACAGAGGAGAAATATATTTTTCTCCTTTTTCCCTCTTTCTATGTGTGCTGCATTCTGCAGCACACATAGAAACAGGAAAATGCCTCCCAGGACTCTTTTTGTGGAGGAAGGTGTCCCTCTTGCACAAAAACAATCCTGCATCCAATGCGGACATCCTGGCACCATCGTGCAAGGGAGCCTGCTTTGGAGCTAGGCAGCCCATTGTGCGCCAGCGCAGAAGGAAAGGACGGGAATTCACCGTATGCTATAGATACAGCTCATTCCAACCTTTTATTTTTGACGCAGGGCAACACAGCAAGGCGCTGCCCTGTGCCACAATCCCATACATCTGAGCCTAACTCTGTACAGATTTTAAGGACTATTTTGGATATTTTGTGTCCATGGACTCGAATGTATGATCATAAACTATTAAAGGCAGTTTAAAATGTAAAAACTGAATTCTATCCTCATTACATACAAGGTTTAGGAGCGAGCTGGAGTCAGATTGTGTTTTGGGGGAAGTTCTTGGTGAACTCACACTTTTTAAAAGCAAGCCGGGTCTGTGGAATTGTATTCGAGCCCCCAGACCTGGAATGATTATCAACAAGGGTATGACTTCCTCTACAATCCATGTTGGAACAAGGTACTTTTTGACACGTTAAGGAGCATTCTGAGTTGTTCATTAGCTGAAACTCCACGTAGCCTTCCACCACATAAAAAAGCGCATGTCCCAAGCAACAGGAGGCACAGCCACCATTTTCTGAAGAGAACACTTGTGAAGCTTAGGCAGATAGCAGTGCCTCGTTGAACTTTGAGGGATGGCTGACATGCCTGACACTCTCTCCTGTACTGGAGAGACAGAGGAAGGAGATAGCCCACCAAAGGATTCCCCCTGGAAAGTAAAAACTAAACATCTGGTGGGGCACCTGCGAGCTGTGTGGGAGACAATTAAAAAAGGGTCAGAGTGGTTTGTACCCCTTTTGCAGTATGATCATGAAAAAACAACTGAGGACAAATAAGTTAAACATTCACTTATATGGATCTCCTTTGTGCATTGCTGTGTCAGATGCCTGCTCTTTTTTATGCTATATATATATATATATATATATAATCATTGTGCCCAATTCACAAAGGTAAACTTAGACTTTTGGTTTAACTTTTCGGTATTGACCAAGGTAAGTTACGAGTAGTATCTTTAAGTACACACTAAGGGCGGCATCTCACCCTGAGGCCGGAGATTCACCTCCAGGTGCGGAGAGTACCCCCTGGGTTTGTAGATTACACTCCGGCTGTGGAGTGGCATCTCCACACTCGGGGCAGAGATTCCGCTCCGAATGCGGAGATTCCTCCCTGAGTGCGAACGTAAAGATGCTACTTGTAACTTACCTTTGTGAATACCAAAAGTTGTAAACTTAGATTTCTGGTCTGAACTTAGACCAAAGGTCTAAATTTACATTTGTGAATCACACCCATTGTTTATATTATCTCAACTTCACTATGCACTGCATCAGTCTGTATCTTCACTATTCTGTTTACTGAAAGGATGTTTTATTTTACTCTGGCAACTTTGTATCTTAATTGTAAAGCACTCTAATGCCTCTGGACCACATTACCACTATATGAAACCACATAAGAGAGATAAATATTTAAGTAAATACCAGTTATGTTGTCTGACATCGGAGCGTCATAACGTCTAAGGCTGGCTCCACTAACAGCCTCCTGCCGTGGCTTTATGGCTTGAGACACACCACTTATCCTCCACTACCAAGGTTTTTCCAGCTTCATAATTCTCCTATAATAGATTTCAGTTTAATGTGAAGTAACTTGACCACATAAGGGCCATGTTTTCTTTCTCACACTAAAGTCTGTTAACCGGAAGTTCACATCTCTGATCCCAGAAGCACACAGCCCCTGGCATCCCATCCATGGTCTTTGATAAAGTGCTGTTTCTGTGGAATCTGTGCTAGCAGATGGATACTTTTGAAAGTTTTCTGGTCTCGGCCTCATGAACTCACCCCTGCACCTGCTTCTTGTAATAACAAAACTTACATTTTTTTTAAAGTTGCTGTGCAAAATGGTTTTTCTAGTTGGCAGTGGTTTGCACCCTGCCCAAGTAGGGACCCTTGCTCTAGTGAGGGTAAGGGAGCCACACACCTAAGATAACCCCTGCTCAAACCTTGGCAGCTTGGCACGAGCAGTCAAGCTTATCAGTAACACAGTGAAAACACAGCGAATGTACTCATACCAGTTTAGAAAAATAGTAAATATTTATCTTAGTAAAACAAGCCAAAACAACAAAAATCCAACATATACAAGCCAAGATATGAATTTTCAAAGATTAAATCTTAGTAAAGCACTCAGAAAAACAATAGCTCCAACTGGGGCTATCACAGCTTCTTGACTGAGTTGTTCCCATCAGTCCAATGCCACTCGCTAGGGAATGCAGGCCAGTCATGGAGTCGCACTGACCCCGTACAGTACCTTGGAAAATGATGAAGCAAAGACGTTGCACGGAGGCAGGGAAGTGAGGTGTCGCTGGTTCAACGTCGGTTCCTGACTGATACTGGGGAGGTGAGGCATTGGTTCCTTACTGCTAGACTGGAGAGGTGAGGCATCAGTTCCCTACGGTTTCAGGGGAGGTGATGCTGCATCAGTGGTGAGGCGTTGGTTCCTTACGATCCAGCGGGGTCGATGAATCCAGCAGGTCGAGACGCTGGGCGTCAACTTCGCGATGTCGTGTTCACACCACCGGCCCACAGGTGCCGCGGCGGAGCTGGAGTCAACTGTCACGGACGTCAGTGACATGGCAGTTGGGACTCATGCTGTGGCGGGACTTCAGAGGCGCTGTGGTAGCACTGGGCCTGTAGCATTGGGTGTGGTTGTTGCTTTCAGCAGGGACCACGGCTCCGGTGCAGGCAGCGGTGTGGAGTCTGACAGTGGTGCCAGTTCCGAATCGTCGTTCTGGACTCAATGTGCTTGTTTCTTCTTGGTTACACCAGAACTCACTCCCAAAGGCCCAGGAACTGGATTTGGCACCACTAGGCAAGTCAGGACTCTAAGCAAGAAAGCCCAGGTTCTGGCAGATGAAGCAAGTTTTTGATGTCCCTGAGACTTCTTATCAGGAGGCAGGCTCAGTCCCAGCTCTTGGAGAAACTTTGGAAGGAGGATGTAGAAAGCAAAGTTAATTTATTTCACTCCCAAGACAGAAGCAGCAAGCAGCTAGCAGCAGACCAGCACTGCACGGCAACAGGCAGAGTGGCAGTCCCTCCAGCAGCATCCAGCTCTTCTTCCTGGCAGAATGTCCTCAGTCCCAAAGGATTTTAAATTTGTGGGATCAGAGGTCCAGTACTTATAACCATTTCTGCCTTTGAAGTAGGCAGACTTCAAAAAAAGTATTTGTAGTGCACAAGACCCTGCCTTTCCTGCCCTGGCCCCAGACACACTCCAGGGGGTTGAAACCTACTTTGTGTAAGGACAGGCACAGCCCTATTCAGGTGCAAGTGTCAGCCCCTCCTGTCACTCTAGCTCAGGAAGAACCATCAGCATATGCAGGGCACACATCACCTCCCTTTGTATGACTGTCTAGAGTGGATTCACAAACAGCCCAACTGTCATTCTGACCCAGACATGTATTCCACAGGCAGGCAGGAGCGCATAATGGTTAAGCAAGAAAATGCCCACTTTCTAAAAGCGGCATTTCCAAACTTACAGTTTAAAAAACAACTTCAACAAAAGCTGTTTTTAAATTGTGAGTTCAGAGGCCCTAAAATCCACATCTCCATCTGCTCCCAATGGAAAATTACACTCAAAAGATTGTTCAAGCCAATCCCAATGTTACCCTATGGGAGAGATAGCCCTTGCAATAGTGAAAAATGAATTTGTCAGTATTTCACTATCAGGCATGTGAAACACACCAGTATATTTCCTACCTTTTAAATATACTGCACCCTGCCCATGGGATCACCTTGGGCCTACATTAGGGGTGCCTTGCATGTAGTAAAAGGGAAGGTTTGGGCCTGGAAAGTGGGTGCCCTTACCAGGTCAAAATGGCAGTTTAAAACTGCACACACAGACATTGCAGGGGCAGGCCTGAGCCATGTTTGCAAGGCTACTCGTGGGCAGCACAGTCAGTGCTACAGGCCCACTAGTAGCATTTCAGTTACAGGCCCTGGGCACACCTGGTGCACTATACTAGGGACTTACTGGTAAATCAAATATGCCAATCATGGAAAAAACAATTACCAGTACCATTTAGACAGAGAGCACTTACACTTTAGCACTGTTCAGCAGTGGTAAAGTGCCCCAAGTCCTAAAGCCAGCAAAAACGACATTCAGCAGAGGATCAACAATAGGAGATCAGAAGCCTAAAAGATAGGGTAAACCACACCAAGACCTGACAGTTCTAACAGTTGAGGTTTACAAAGTATTTTAAACAAGCATTTGACAAAGCCAATAGCTCACACCTTTGAGGACAATATGCTTTGCCGATGGGTCTTAGCGATTCTGTGCAGCACGGCTAATGAAGGAGCCAAAA
This sequence comes from Pleurodeles waltl, assembly GCF_031143425.1. NCBI lineage: Eukaryota > Metazoa > Chordata > Amphibia > Caudata > Salamandridae > Pleurodeles > Pleurodeles waltl. The sequence continues at coordinate 961,790,827 of NC_090443.1, forward strand.
AAAAGTGGCATGATACAACTACTGTGGTCATGTCATCTTGTAAGTGCATAGACCACCACACATGCACCTACAAAATGCGCAGACGGTTTCTTTTTTTTTTAACTTGTCCTGGATGAATTGGTAAATTAAAAAAATGAAGTGCCAAGGTGTTTTTTTTTTGTAAGTGGGTGGAGGGAATAACAAGGAGAGCTCGAGTGGAAGTAATACAGAGTGTGCGGGTGGAAGGAAGTATCACGGAGACGATATCAGAAGGAACATATAGGGCTGTGGAAGAAGTGCTCAATATGGGCGAGAAAGAGCAAAATCTAGTGAAGGCAAACAGAGGCACACACACAAGAGAGAGCACAACATGAAACAGAGAGATGCGCACAAATGGTAAAGCAATGCAAAGCAAGATTCACACAGGGCAAGCTCAAAACGGAAGGGCATGGGGGTACCTGGGCAAGAGCAACAGGGAGCGCAGTTGAGGGGCGATAGCTGAAAAACACATACACTCTTACGGGCTGTATTTTCAAAGAAAAAGGAGTGTCTTAAAAGTTACAAGTGGAAGGGCACAAGTCATGAGGCCAGGCTCCACTGTAGGTGCAAACACAAGAAGAGGAAGGAAAGCCACACAACCAGTCTTCAAAGCAGGATTTACTTTATTTGTAGTTTGCTTTATTAAAAGCATACCACACAAGTCGATGGACACAAGGTTGTTTTATTCCCACTGCACAGCAATTAAAATGTACAATGCAATAAACTATGAAGGTTATACAAATGTGAATCTGCATTGCAAGCACTTGCCCTAGGATTCACAACAACATCCTACCTCGAGTTCCTTCTCAATGTTCACATATTGATTTCCATAAATAAGGCTGCAAGGTTGACAGATAGCTATAATTGGCATAAAAATGTTTCTTGGTCTTTGATTTAACTTAGCTTGGCAGTGGTGGTGGTTATGGTGGCAATTGTTGTTAGAGTAAGCGTGGTGGTGGTAAAGTTGTTGGTGGTAGGGGTGGTAGTGGGGGTTAAGGTGATGGTTAGGGTTGTGATGTTGTCATGGTCGTGGTTAGGGTGCTGGTGGTTCTGGCTGTGTGGTATTTAGGGTGTTGGTTAGGTTAGGGTAGGGTGGTATTGTTGATTATCAGGGTGGTTAGGGCAGGTAGTTGGTGGATATGGTTATGGGTGGTGGTAGTTAAGGTGGGTAGGATGATGGGTAGGAGGTTGGTTGAAGGTGGTGGTAGGGTGGTGGTAGGGTGGTGGGTAAGGTGGTGGTTAGGGTGGTGGTTAGCGAGGTGGTGAGGATGGCAGTGGTTTGGGCAAGGGGAGCTCATTAGAATGATAGTAGTCATGGTAGGGTGGTGATGGTTAGGGTAGGGTGGTGGTGGTTAGGGTAGGGTGGTGGTTGTGGTGGTGGTTGTTTGGTTGGTGGTTAGCATGGGTGTGCTTAGTGTCCAGTGGTGGTAGTGAGAGTGGTGCTTAGCAGGGTTCTGGTGGTGGTTAGGGCAGCATAGTGGTGTTAATGGTGGTGGTGGTGTTAAGGGTGTCATTGGGAGATGGTAGGGGTGGTGGTAGTCTGAAGGTAGTGTGGTGGTTAGGATGTTGATGGTCGATGAGTGGTGGTGAGGGTGGTGGTGGTTAGTGTGGTGGTTAGGATGGTGCTGGTTGTAAGGGTGATTATGGTTAGGCTGTTGGTAGTAGTGTTGATCATGTTTAGGGTGTTGGATAGGGTAAATTGGTGGTAGTTAGACAGCTGGTGGTTAGGGTACTGGTGGTGATGGTGAGAGTGATAGTGAGTGTGGTGCTAGTAGGTAGGCCCTTGCCAGAACTGCATACAAGTTGTCTGCCAGAGCACCTCAGTTTTTACAGTCAGTACACTCTGCTGTTCCAGTACTAGGACCTCCGGTGCAGCTCCATCAGTGCACCTCAGTACTACCCCGGCGAGGTCACTTCCTTTCCCATACTGGGACCCTTTTAACATACAGTTAGATTACAGCAGCTCAATTCTGATATTCAGTCACACCGCCAAGCCAATACTGGAGCCAAAAGAGCAAAACACAGCTCAGCCAGTGTACCTCAAGTCTAAAATCCAACACGACTGTTGATGGGAATCACCACAGCTCTGCCAGAATCCATCAATTCTAACATTCAGTGCACATTTCTTCTCAGTAATAAGGCTCACACACACACACACCCTTAAGGACTCCTCGCGTCTGTGGTTCAGAGGCAATGCCACTCCCATACTGGGCCCCACTCACAGCTTCACCAGGGCACCTCCAGGCTAACACTCCACAACACTGGCACGCCAATACTAGGTTCCACACATAGCTCCATTAACATACCTTACTTCTGACCTTGTGTGCCAGTTTCTATTCCAGTACTGCAGCCCACATACAACTCTGTCAGTGCACTTCAACCCAAACCTGCAGCGCCCCACTATTCCAATACCAGGAATTACACGGTGCTCCGTTTCTCACTCCTCACCCTCTGCTGTTCTGTTATTCCAGCACTTGGCCGGGACACAGCTCTGTCTATACTCCCAATCCTGATCTGAATCACCCCAATATTGCTGTATTGGGGTTCACATACAAATCTGCTAATGCACCTCCTGCTGTTCTGCATTGCCCCCTGCTGTTCCACAGTCTGACTTCTGTTTGAAGACATGGGGGATCCAATTAAAGCTATTCTTATCTGCCATCTTTATTTGGGAGGGTCTGTTTCACCTCTCTCATTTCGTTCTTTCCTTTACTCTGTTTACTCTCAATGTTTTCTTTCTGCCCCACTTTTCTCTTTCCAGCTTTTAAAATCCACATGTTAACAGTTCCTCTCTTTCTTTCGGCTGCTTATTTCTACTCCTCTCCCTTTTTTATTTCCCTCTTCCTCTTGCTACCTCCTCTTTCAAACTTTCGAAAACTTGGTTATTTCTTTCCTTGTTTCGTTCCTCTATTTTTTCTTCATCAGGCATTCATTCTTTTACTGTTTTTACTCTTCTCTTCATTCTTTCTTTCTCTTTTTCATTTGCTCTTTCCTTTGACTCGGTATGCATCCTTTCACTTTTTTATTTTAAATCTTTCTTCCTTCCTTTTTCTGGTGTTTTTCTTAACTTTATCTGTCAATTCACGCTTTACTATAAATCCCTCTTTTTCCCTTCTCTATGTGGAAGCCACAATTTATTTGTCAGGACCCAAAGTGTCAAAGTGGTTTTCCCATTCAGTGTCTGTGGGAAATGTGTCAGTACATACATGCCCTGGTTCTTTTGCTGCTTGTTTCTCTCACCCTCTTTCTTTGTTTCTCTAAAGGTAATTTTTCTCTTTTTCACACTTCTTTCATTATTTTTCCTCTTTATCTTTCTTTCACTAGCTTCCTTCCCTTTTTTCTTTACTCTCACATGTTTGCTCTATTTCTTCTCTTAGTCGTGTTTTCGTTGTCTCTTTCTTGCCCTTCTTTTTTTTAATTTCTTTGTGACCCCTTCTCTTGCTTCCTTTTTTTTGTTGTATTCTCTATTTTTGCACCATCTGCTTTCTCTCCTGAGGACTAGTTATCAATGGAGCAACAGGTGCAGTGGCACCGGGCCCCAGAGACCTATGGACCTCACTCAACTCTAATTACTGCTGTATTTTCCTACGGAAATTGCAGTCAACCATTTTCCTTTCTTACTCCAGGGCCCATGATACAGTTGCTACGCCACTTGTCCTCTCCATCTTTACTCCTGGCTCCCTCTTTCCTTTCACCCTCCAATCTGTCCCAAATGACATTTTTGTTACGGTGTTTTGAGCATTACACTCTAATGCCAAAAGTTTATTTCTGATAAAGGTTGATGTGATCATTGTATATGTTTTAAGATAGAGGAAGAAAGTAAATGGAAGTGCTTTAGTTAAATGCTGGGCCACTAGAACTATATGGCAGAAAAAGATGAAATTATGAGGCAGGGTTGACCAACTTATGTGGCAAGAAAAGTCCAGTTATGACTTAACACTGCCAATAGCTCTGTCTCAAGAAAATGCGAGACCTGTTGCATTGCAAATGCTTGTTATTTCTTTCCTTCCTTTGTTCATTTATCCTCCCATTCCCCCTCCCCAACGAAGAATTAGTTTTTTCAAATGAACCAAACAACTTTCTTTGACTCACCCTCTACTTTCCATGTGGTGCGCAGGGGTGCTTGGAAACAAGCGCCCACACAAACATAAACTTTCACACCCGTCAGGTGCTTCTGAAAAGAATAAGACATCCCTTCACGGCTTTTATAGGAGAGCAATGGAAACAAAAAGAAAAGAAAACAGAAAACAGCTTCCTGCCTCCCTTAAGCCCTGTTCATGTGTTTGGGCAAAACAGTTGGACGAAGATAAATAATTTAGTCCCCTGAAGTTGGTTGCTACAAGGAACAAGTAAGGAAGAACGAAAACCAAGTGAGAAGAAAAAAAGAACAGGAGCAATAAAGATAAAAAGTAAGGGAATGAAAATAGAAAGAAGGAACAAAAGAATCGAAGCCAGAAATCAAATGTTTGGTAAAAATGCTCTCTCTATTGTAATACCCACAGGAGCCAAATCACAAACGAAATCATTACTTGATGTGAACAGAAGCTAATCTATACTTGTATTTGATTTGCCATTTTCCTGCATTTAACAGATCCTTTTTCGAGCATAGTGCCTAAACTCTACACTGAAATCTTCAGATTCTCGTATGGGAGATATTTAGATTGAGGCAGAGCTGTGCGTTTGCACTGTATTGTTTTCAGTAGAGTATATTTCTTACGGAGCCCTGAGTCTATACGGGACCGCGGTGAACTGTTCTAAGTGACTGGAATAAACTCAGCAAACAGTTCTCAGAACGATTAATCCACCACCACCAGAAGTAAACTAGGGAACGAGACATTATTTAGTCAGTCACATCTGGAAATGCAATAAACTCCTGCATAAATTCTTATAAAAGCCCATAAATCTATGGCGGTGTGGCTGCCTCGAGCGGTTGTGGGAGTCGATGGAGGACTTTTAGACGTAGCTGGTGCACTGGTGTCATTACATCGAAATCATAGGGTTAGCAAAGGTGGCACCACATTGAGATTTGACCCATGATAACATCTTGAGAAACGACAGCGCACGCTATTTGGCCTTTGATGACAACACAGGATGCTTTAATGAATGCATTGGGCTTCAGAGAGCACACACCTACTAGGAAGCATGGAGGCCTTGTAAATGCTAGTGGGGTAGGAAATCACTCAGGAATGTGTGGAAAAACTGGGTCGAGGCAGGAGTTCTCTCTACAGTTGAGCCTGGGTGCCAAAGAAGCTCTGTGTTTTTTTTTCAGAAGGCAGTTGACCTTACTCCTTTCCAAAGTGGCGGAGTGAAGGATCTGGTTTGCTCTCAGATATTGTCACAGAGGTAGCAAAACCAAGGCTTTGTCTGTGGCCTCAAAAACTGTCTACATATCCTCCAGACCGAGATGTCCAGCGCCTAACTGAAGAAAAATGCATCAAACACTGCCTGTATATCATCCAGACCTCGACATCCAGCACCTACCTGAAGCAAACGCCACAAACACTGCCTGCACGTCATCCAGATCAAGAAGTCCAGCACCTACCTGAATCAAATGCCACAAACTCTGCCTGCACATCATCCAGACCTAGACATCCAGCACCTACCTGAAGCAAATGGCTCAAACACTGCCTGCACATCATCCAGATCAAGAAGTCCAGCACCTACCTGAAGGAAAAAACATCAAACTCTGCCAGCACATCATGCAGACCTATATGTCCAGCACCTACCTCAATCAATGCAATAAACACTGTACATCATCCAGACCTAGACATCCAGCACCTACCTGAAGCAAGTGGCTCAAACACTGCCTGCACAACATCCAGATCAAGATGTCCAGCACCTACCTGAAGCAAGTGGCTCAAACACTGCCTGCACAACATCCAGATCTAGATGTCCAGCACCTACCTGAAGGAAGGAAAAAGCCTCAAACACTGCCTGTATATCATCCAGACCTACCTGAATCAAACGCCACAAACACTGCCTGCACATCATCCTGACCTATATGTCCAGCACCTTCCTGAAGGAAAAAGCATCAAACTCTGCCTGCACATCATGCTGACCTATATGTCCAGCATCGAACCTCAATGAAATGCAATAAACACTGTACATCATACAGACCTAGACATCCAGCACCTACCTGAAGCAAGAGCGGCAAACACTGCCTGCACAACATCCGGTCCCAGATATCCAGCACCTACGTGAAACACAGTGCCACAATCACTGTCTGCACGTCATCCAGATCTAGATGTCCAGCACCTTCCTGAAGGAAAAAGCCTCAAACTCTGCCTGCACATCATTCACACCTAGACGTCCAGCACCTACCTGAAGCAAATGCCTCAAACACAGCCTGTACATCATCTAGGCCTTGATGTCCAGCACCTACCTGAAACGCAACCCTGCAAACACTGCCTGCACATCATTCAGACCTAGACATCCAGCACCTACCTGAAGCAAGTGAATGGCTTAACCGCTTAAGTGCGGGCGTCGGCCACTGGCCGATGCCAACACTACCTCCCTGGTGCAGGTCACGACCAGTGGCCGACACCAGGGAGGGGGTTAATAAATCCTCGGGTGCGTCGCACCCGAGGATTTATTTATTTATTTATTTTTGTCCCTGGGAGACACAGAAGCTAGGTGCTAAAGACTGTGACGAATGGTATGTGACAAGGTGTTTTTTGAGTGTCTTGAAAGAACGTTGTGATTGAGGGAAGAAGCGCAGGTAAGGTGGCCTCTACTGTTGCACGTATCTCACACACACCATCGATTTTGTGACTGTCTACGTAGGCAAGTGTTTTAGAGCAACAGTTTAGCCAATAGCAGAGATGGCATCTTGATGGATGACTGCTGCCGTCACTCGGGTTATAGAGGACAGCTCTGACATAGGATCAGAGACTGAGACATCAGATACTGAGACAGCATCTGAGGGATAGGACAATGGCGCAGACTCTGGGAGTGATTTTTCAGTTGGAAGAGTTCGATAACTCCTCTTCTAGTACATTATGAGGGAGGTGATGAGGACAGTCCTGCTGTCCCTTCGCAAGCAGTCTGTGCAACTGGGTAATAGTGGGTTAGCCCATCCCAGAGAGCAGGTGAATGCGGCGGCAAGCAGAGAGAGAGAGAGAGTGCTCTCTTGGGAGCTCCCCAATTTAGTTCAGCCCCAAATTCCACCACCCAAATCGTATTGTGGAGACATCAAAATTATCTTTTGCAAAACAAACTGGTTTTGTAAGGCAGGCACCTGTGTTTTTGGTCCTGGGTTCGGCGGCCATATAGAGAAACACACTAAACCCAAACATTTCTGGAAACTAGACATTCGGGGGAGTCCACAGAGGTGTGACTTGTGTGGATTCCCCAAAGTTTTCTTACCCAGAATACCCTGCAAAGCTGAAATGTTAAATAAAAACTCTATTTTTCTCGCATTTCTGTCACACAAACTACAGGAAAATGCTGGGATCCACAAAATACCTACCATCCAGTGATTCCTCACCTGTCCTGATAAAAACACTACCCCACTTGAGTGCCTACACCTAGTGACTGCGTCAGGAATGGATCACCCCAGGGTCAACAGCTGCCTCATGTAAGGACCAACATTGACCGTTGTGAGATCTATTCCTGTCGCGGGCACCAGGCCTACCCACACAAGTGAGGTAACATTTTTATTGGGAGACTTGGGGGAACGCTGGGTGGAAGGAAATTTGTGGCTCCTCTCAGATTCCAGAACTTTCTGTCACCGAAATGCGAGTAAAAAGTGTTTTTTTGGCCAAATTTTGATGTTTGCAAAGGATTCTGGGTAACAGAACCTGGTCAGAGCCCCACAAGTCACCCCATCTTGGATTCCCCTGGGTTGGTAGTTTTCAAAAATGCGCTGGTTTGCTAGGTTTTCCCAGGTGCCGGCTGAGCTAGAGGCCAAAATCCACAGGTAGGCACTGTTTTCTATGAAAAAATGTGATGTGTCCACGTTGTGTTTTGGGGCATTTCCTGTCGCGGGCGCTAAGCCTACCCACACAAGTGAGGTATCATTTTTATCGGGAGACTTGGGGGAACGCTGGGTGAAAGGAAATTTGTGGCTCCTCTCAGATTCCAGAACTTTCTCCCACCGAAATGTGAGGAAAACGTGTTTTTTTAGCCACATTTTGAGGTTTGCAAAGGATTCTGGGTAACAGAACCTGGTCAGAGCCCCACAAGTCACCCCATCTTGGATTCCCCTAGGTCTCTAGTTTTAAAAAATGCACAGGTTTGGTCGGTTTCCCTAGGTGCCGGCTGAGCTAGAGGCCAAAATCTACAGGTAGGCACTTTGCAAAAACCAGCTCTGTTTTCTGTCAAAAAATGGGATGTGTCCACATTGTGTTTTGGGGCATTTCCTGTTGCGGGCGCTAGGCCTACCCACACAAGTGAGGTATCATTTTTATCGGGAGACTTGGGGGAACGCTGGGTGGAAGCAAATTTGTGGCTCCTCTCAGATTCCAGAACTTTCTGTCACCGAAATGTGAGGAAAACTTGTTTTTTTAGCCACATTTTGAGGTTTGCAAAGGATTCTGGGTAACAGAACCTGTTCAGAGCCCCACCAGTCACCCCATCTTGGATTCCCCTAGGTCTCTAGTTTTCAAAAATGCACAGGTTTGGTGGGTTTCCCTAGGTGCCGGCTGAGCTAGAGGCCAAAATCTACAGGTAGGACCTTTGCAAAAAACAGCTCTGTTTTCTGTCAAAAAATGGGATGTGTCCACGTTGTGTTTTTGGGGCATTTCCTGTCGCGGGCGCTAGGCCTACCCACACAAGTGAGGTATCATTTTTATCGGGAGACTTGGGGGAATGCTGGGTGGAAGGAAATTTGTGGCTCCTCTTAGATTCCAGAACTTTCTGTCACCGAAATGTGAGGAAAACGTGTTTTTTAGCCACATTTTGAGGTTTGCAAAGGATTCTGGGTAACAGAACCTGTTCAGAGCCCCACCAGTCACCCCATCTTGGATTCCCCTAGGTCTCTAGTTTTCAAAAATGCACAGGTTTGGTAGGTTTCCCTAGGTGCCAGCTGAGCTAGAGGCCAAAATCTACAGGTAGGCACTTTGCAAAAAACAGCTCTGTTTTCTGTCAAAAAATGGGATGGGTCCACGTTGTGTTTTGGGGCATTTTCTGTCGCGGGTGCTAGGCCTACCCACACAAGTGAGGTATCATTTTTATCGGGAGACTTGGGGGAACGCTGGGTGGGAGGAAATTTGTGGCTCCTCTCAGATTCCAGAACTTTCTGTCACTGAAATGTGAGGACAACGTGTTTTTTAGCCACATTTTGAGGTTTGCAAAGGATTCTGGGTAACAGAACCTGGTCAGAGCCCCACAAGTCACCCCATCTTGGATTCCCCTAGGTCTCTAGTTTTCAAAAATTCACAGGTTTGGTAGGTTTCCCTAGGTGCCGGCTGAGCTAGAGGCCAAAATCTACAGGTAGGCACTTTGCAAAAAACAGCTCTGTTTTCTGTCAAAAAATGGGATGTGAAACAAATTGGCCACAGCACACAGAATATATTGTCCAATCATGTGGTGAGGATAAGGGATCCCTGGTGGTGCGTTGAAGGTTTTGAAGAAGTATGAGGTAAAGAGAAAATCTTGAGTCTTGTTATTAGATGGTGTCTTTAATTGTGGAAATTAGAAATCATGATGTCATCAAAGATATACAGCCAACACGTGTTTCGTCACACAAGTGACTTCATCAAGGCTGGGCCATCCGGCCAGAGTAGTAGATAGTGGGCAGTTAAGTAGGCTTAAGTAAGAGAAAGAAGATCTTATTGAGATGGTGAAACTAAGAGTAGTCTTGCTGCCTGAGCAGCAACAGGACAGTTGGATGTTGAGCGCGTGGGTTGAGATAAGTATATGAAGCCCTGATAAGCCTCGAGTCAAACCTGAAATGCGTCAGGCAGCAAGAATACTCTTAGTTTCACCATCTCAATAAGATCTTCTTTCTCTTACTTAAGCCTACTTAACTGCCCACTATCTACTACTCTGGCCGGACGGCCCAGCCTTGATGAAGTCACTTGTGTGACGAAACACGTGTTGGCTGTATATCTTTGATGACATCATGATTTCTAATTTCCACAATTAAAGACACCATCTAATAACAAGACTCAAGATTTTCTCTTTACCTCATACTTCTTCAAAACCTTCAACGCACCACCAGGGATCCCTTATCCTCACCACATGATTGGACAATATATTCTGTGTGCTGTGGCCAATTTGTTTCAATTTTGTCCTTGGGTACTTGGATACCCGTGATTGTGCCTTCTGGGTAGTAGGGCACGGGGCCAAGCTGCACCAGACTTTGCTTTATCTCACATACCTGTTATTAACCATTGTTGTACTGCCTAGAAGTGCAGCTTCATTCACCCCTACTACCCTAGTGTATCTTTGTATTTTATAAAATATGGGATGTGTCCACGTTGTGTTTTGGGGCATTTCCTGAAGCAGACGCTAGGCCTATCCACACAAGTGAGGTATCATTTTTATCGGGAGACTTGGGGGAACATAGAGTAGCAAAACAAGTGTTATTGCCCCTTATCTTTCTCTAAATTTTTTCCTTCCAAATATAAGAGAGTGTGTAAAAAAGACGTCTATTTGAGAAATGCCCTGCAATTCACATGCTAGTATGGGCACTCCGGAATTCAGAGATGTGCAAATAACCACTGCTCCTCAACACCTTATCTTGAGCCCATTTTGGAAATGCAAAGGTTTTCTTGATACCTATTTTTCACTCTACATATCTCAGCAAATAAATTGCTGTCTACCCAGTATAGAATGAAAACCAACTGCAGGGTGCAGCTCATTTATTGGCTCTGGGTACCTAGGGTTCTTGATGAACCTACAAGCCCTATATATCCCCGCAACCAGAAGAGTCCAGCAGACATTACAGTATATTGCTTTCAAAAATCTGACATCGCAGGAGAAAGTTACAGAGTAAAACATAAAGAAAAATGATTGTTGTTTTCAGCTCAATTTCAATATTATTTTATTTCAGCTGTTATTTTCTGTAGGAAAACCTTGGAGGATCTACACAAATGACCCCTTGCTGAATTCAGAATGTTCTCTACTTTTCAGAAATGTTTAGCTTTCTGGGAACCAGCATTGGTTTCACACCCATTCCTGTCACTAACTGGAAGGAGGCTGAAAGCACCAAAAATAGTAAAAATGGGGTATGTCCCAGTAAAATGCCAAATTTGTGTTGAAAAATGTGGTTTTCTGATTCAAGTCTGGCCGGTCCTCAAAGGTGGGAAGATGGTGATTTTAGCACCAGAAACCCTTTGTTGATGCCATTTTCAGGGAAAAAAAACACAAGCCTTTTTCAGCAGCCCGTTTTTCCAATTTTTTTGGAAAAAACAAAATGTTCACTGTATTTTGGCTAATTTCTTGGTCTCCTCCAGGGGAAACCACAAAATCTGGGTACCATTAGAATTCCTAGGATGTTGGAAAAAAGGATGCAAATTTGGCGTGGATAGCTTATGTGGACAAAAAGTTGTGAAGGCCTAAGCGCGAACTACCCCAAATAGCCAAAAAAGGGCTCAGCACTGGGGGGGGGAAACGGCCCAGCAGCTAAGGGGTTAAAAATAGGTCTGGGCAAAACATATTTCTTCTGGATAATTGAGGGAATTCACACAGTTTCTTACTTCTACAAGAAGTGCCAACTTCCTGGAATCTGTCAAGGTGGTGCATTTGAAAATTTACCCAATCCCTGCAGATGACAGAAGAGTCAACCTAGAAGGTAGGGGGTGGACCAGTCCTGATAGTCCCCTGCTCCCCACCACCAAAACATTGTCTTCCATGGAGCTCTCAACATTCCAAAGTTCTACTGTAGATTAAAGTACCTCCTGCCTTACAAACTGGGCGGTAATAGCCACCACAGTATTGTTTAAGTCTGGAGTACACGTCATGTGAACCCATACACCTATGGAAGCCCTATATGTCGTTCTACGGCCTCAATGTACATTATTCTGATTCTAATGTACAGAGTACGCCTACACTGATTGTTAAATTACTTCTGCAGTCCCAAGCCATGGTAAACAGGGGAGAAGCGTGAAGGGTCGGAGCAAACCAGTGGCTTTCCAGATTAGACACAAGCTTCAGAAACCAGGGGTTTAGACTCCAAGTACGACAACAAATAGGTGAAAGGTCAAAAACAATGACAAACTCATTAAAAACAGTGTCTCCTCCATGTTAAGCAGCAGCCGCACCTGGCGGACCGCACCGCGCATGCCGAGAGGCCGGATTGTCCTGTCACAGGCATGGTAAATAATTCCATTTTTCATAGACGAGCAAACACCCGCTGTTGTGGTATGCGTGAGAATCCCTGCGCCGGCGGATAGCTGCCCTTTACAGGTTTAAGAGTATTTACAGTGTCACTCAGCTGCGACAGGTGAGTCACCGCGGCCGCGCAGTTATCTTAAGCTGCTCTCCGAAGAAAGGGGGTTTGTTTAGCTCCATAACTTGGGCGGGGTCCCCCTCTCCTATTTACTCGAAAGCGAGTCAGGGCTTTCCTTAACGGGAAAGGGCCGAGTCGGGCATTTGGAAAGAAAATGTGCAGTTATTCTTCGTGTTTTGTTATAGTTTGTAAATGTTTGCGGCTGATATCTGACTCAGAAATTCAAAATATCCGGGGTGAGGCCCTCTTTTTTTGCAGCTTTGTACATATATACATAGCAAGAACCAAAAAGTGAGCACTAGAGCGCTGGTTGTCTTACAACCCATTTATTTAGTTAATTGCTCATTTCCTCCAAGAAAGGTAGCATGTAGGTAAGAAATGTTGTAGAAAGTAACAGGATCCCAGGAAAAAAAGACACAGTTTTGTAAGACACATGTTTTGTGTTCGTTGAGAGACACAGTACACATTGGACACACGTTCACAAGAAACATGCTGGGCAGCCTTTTGTATTTACATACATAGATACCTTCCCTTGGACCCAGAACAGAGCGACAATATGGCGGATGGTCTGTGGAGGTCTGTCCCGGAAGCAAATCTTGATCACAGGGTCGATGGGCCAGGGCAATGATATTGGAATCAAAGCTGTACCACAAAATGCAAAACTGCAACACGGTATGATTGATGTTGCAGGAATCCATGCTAAAACCACATGTGGTCACTGTTCTGTGGGGTGTCAGGTTCTGCAATAAGCTCTCAAGTGTACTATGAAGTAGAACCAGGCCACCGCCTAGGGTCTATTCACCAAGTGGAGCTAAAGATGCATCCACTATCCCACATCATGTAGTTCCGTAGAGACATGGCGCGCCTTCGACAGACAAACCTAGAAACACAAAATTCCCTAGAAACCACAAATCATCTCTATTCAGAACACTAAACATACAAACACATCTCACAAGTAGTACAGCTAGGACACACAAGTAGTATACCTAGAGCACATTCATCCAGTGCAGCTAACACTGCATCCATTCAGAGGTCTCGCACATCATCTTGTTTCATAAAGCCCTGGAGCTACCTGAACAGACAAACCTAGAAGTGCCCACTGTCCTAGAAACCACGTATTGGTTTGATTTCTGGGCAATAGAAAGGTATACACACCTCACAAGTGGTACACATAGTATACACTCACTAAGTGCAGCTAACGCTGCATCCACACAGAAGTCTTGCGCAGCATGTAGTTATATAGAGCCATAAAGCCACTTAGACAGGCATACGTAGAAAAACAACATGACCTAGGTGCCAGACATTGTCCCCATTCAGAACAATGGACAGGCAGACAAATCTCACAAGGAGTACACCTGACAGCAACAAATGCACACAGGATCACTCTTGCAACATCGATGTTACCTCACATGTACAGTGAGGTCAACATATACCTCTAGGCACATACCCCAGTGCATGTTATTCCCCCTCCCAACACATAATGGTTACAAACAATCTGGTGACAGTTCCTACCCACAGCCATGTGCATACCAACTCAGAAAAAGAATACCATCCTTCCACACAAGTACTGGTTCCTCACAAGAAGAGTGGGGGTAACATCTTCCCACAGCAACAGCTACACAGACCAAGTGAAGGTACGTCTAACTCCACATTAGTACTGGTTTCCCACAGGTAGAGTGTGGTTAACATGGTCAACATCTACCCACAGCAAGAGGTACACTAGACCTTTGAAGGTACTTCTAGTTCTACTGAAGTACTGGGTTCTCAAAACCAGAATAGAGTCAATGCCCACCCACAAAAGCAGGCACACCAACCCAATGATGGTTCCTACTCCCTCCTAGCCAGTACTGGATAATCACAGCCAGCTGGGCAGCTGCACATCTATCCACCAAAGCCTGCACAGTAGTTTGGTGAAGGAACGCTCAAAGCTCAAAAATAATGCACTCCCTCTACTCTTCCCAGGCAAGGATGATATCAGTACCAGATGCAGCATAACAGTGCTGCACATACATTCAGGTACAAAAACAAACTCAAATTCAGAAAGATGTAAACACCATCCCTTCTGGGCAAAATCACACAATGCAACTGAATGCATGCTAACCACACTATGTACATAGTGACACTAATATTCAAGTATAGGGTGTGCAACAAACAGCATCTGCACACTAGAATATGTACAGTGCAAAACTATAATGAACACTTAAATTCAGGTATGTACAATTGCAATAGTTGTAATTATATGCAACATAACTTTTCCTAGCGGTTATGTAATTGTTAACTTCACCCAAAGGCACTTGTGCAACATCACTGCCACATCATGCAAACAACTAATAGTGACATAAAATAATTTACTAACAACAGAGTGATGGAAGGAACGCTTGAATTATTCTCAGCCAGTGGCGAACACTCTTGGCCACATTCCAGACCATTGTTTTCAAACCCACTGTGCCAGTCTAGACAGAGACCCACCTTATTCAAAGCAGTCTTGGATTTACTCCAACAGGACCAGTCCAGCCCGAACTGCCAGGCCAGATCCCTTCCAGATGGAAACACATGCAACCCCAGATCAGTTTCGACCTACTAAGGTCTCATCAATGAGGTATAGCTTGAGTCCTATGGCACGGTGAGTAGTGGTCTCATGTTTGGGCATAGCTGTCCCACTCAGGGTACCTACTGTAGAAACCGCATGGTGATGGAAGGAATGCTTAAATTGATCTCATCTACTGGTGATTGCTCTGGGTGGCATTCTAGACCAAGCTTCCCCTGACTGAAGAGCCCCAACTAAGTTGCAACTGGTTTTGGGTGGCTTGTGTTCCGGCTCAGGGAGGACCTGGCTTGGCAGTTCAGAATGGACTGTTCCTATTGAGGCAGGATCAAGACTAATTTGCATATGGCTCAGTCTATCTGAGTTGGTATTGTGGGCAAAGAAACAATGGACTGGGATGTGGCCCAAGTGAGTGGAATGGCTGAGATTAATTCAAACATGCCACCCACCACATTTTTGTTAACTTCAATTGAATGGTTTATAGCATTTTCACAAACCATAGATGAATAACAATACAACTGGAAGAGTATAGCTGAGGAACACATAGCGCATGATTTAGAGTTTGACTATAGGGTTACTCTGTCACAAAAGTGTCAGGCATCCTGTGTACCTTACTGCAAGGGCCATAGAAAATGAAGCAGTTGGATGTAATATCTGTCACATTTCTGAGTGACCCATCCGCCAAACTCTAAACCAGGCCAATAGTCTCTATTGAGCACCAATCAGTGCCCTAGACAGGTATTTGTTTTTTTTTGGGAGGGGGGCAACAGTAAAATAAAATAAATAAACATAAACTTTGAGGCTCAGATGCAGTGTAGATCGTGGTCAAGAGGTAATGGTTAGGTTTTAACATACATACACAATGAAAATCTTATTGCATTATTGATTGTGGTATAATTATTCCTTGATTTTTGACTTCGTGCAAATTTAGGACAAAATTATCAAAACTACTATTTAAAAGACACATTTCCTAAGGTCTCCACCTTAGTAATAGTATTTTCAAATAATAATTGCATGCAGGTTTTGTTTTTCTATTTTCAGCTTCTACTTGTTGTGAATTCTGGTGCTTTGTTTCAGAGTTTTTGTATGTTTTAAAAAATTGTAAAATTGTAAGAATCATACTTATCAGTAGATTTTCTTTTTGGTTTTATAAATAATCACAAGGGTAGTGTTTCCAGGGATTATAAAGCAATTTGCTTTCATTTCTTTCCTTCCCTCATTCATTCTTATTGTCAATATTTCTAAATTACTTGCTGCTCCTGACTTTTTCATAGAATTTGCCCTTTTAAGAAACGTTTCATTATTGTGCTCAGCTGCCTTTTTGTCTAATTTCCCAGAAATATAAATTTATATATATATATATATATATATATATATATATATATATATATATATATATATATATATATATATATATATATATATATATATACCTCAGCGGCATTTGCCTACTAGGGTAAGAAAAAAATGCCAATGATGAAGCATGCCACCATTTGGTGAGTGTGACATTTTTCTTAATATTTTAAATATTCCTGTGAGATATGTCATAGAGGGATAATGCATCACAGAAAAGTGCCTAAATGTAGGGGCTGTTTGACACCATAGACACCATAGCTGTAAATGTTTAGCAAAATACAGTGTTTTCTGGTTTATAATAGAAGATAAATGTTCCATTTGGCTGTGTTTTATCAGTTTTAATCAATTTAACTTAAAAACCGAAAATCTAGATATATTAACTATATGGTTATCTTGGGGAATCTTGATTCTGCACTTGACCAAAATAATGTGCGGTTTTGAGAAAAATCACTGGTTCTCCCTGTGACAAATATGCACACATATTCAATAGGATTATGTACTGTATTGTATTGTATTGTAATCGTATTTATATATAATAGCTGCACAGCCTGGAGTCCTAAACACAATATCCCACCATCTTTCTCCATCGCAGAATCCTGGCTTTTGTAATCTAGTAGCATCGTGACCCCCCTTAAAAAAAATAACTCCTCTACTTACAACATCTCTTGCCTTTAGATGCTCCTGCTACAATCATTATGTCCTCCGCCAAGCCCTATGCAGACCCTGGGAGCTTTGTCCTACTATATGGAATACTTAAGATGATTATTGGTGTTACTCTCCCTCTCTCCACACACCTGCACAGTATGGGCAGACACGAGTGCGCTGTTTGCAGACAGGCCTCCTCTATACGAGCCGTACGCATTATTCAGATATAGTCAAGCATGATCTGAAATATATACAGTGTGCAGGCCTCTGTCACACGCACAGCAGGCTCGGTGAACTAATGCTCGCCCCTGACATCTGCTGTGAGAAGCAGGTGACAGGCTTGAATGCCGGCAAAGCAGACCCAACCGTTCATCCTTCTGAAGTCAGTAATGTGGTTTACTTTAATTTGAGTAAACGTGACGCCTTGCATTGCAGCATCAGAAATGCTTATGAAACACTACCTAAAAAACAATGTATTATTATGTGCAATAGGCTTGGGTGTTCGGCATGTGTCTGGGGTCTGCAAATTTTAGAGATCTGCATACTGCACCTACATCGAAGGCTTCCATAATGTCCGTCTATCAGACATCTGTGTGCAGAGCATGCACCTGAGACCTACATACATTGCACATACCAAAGGCCTCCATCCTCTGCATACCAGAGGTCTCCAATAGGTGCTTGTAAGAGAGGTCTGTATACGCTTTTTATATCCGAGGCTTCTGTGCTATGCACCTCCCTGAGGCTTGTACATTGTGCATATGTTGTCAGGGCTCTGCATATTGGCATACATCAGAGCCCAGTCTCTGCTATGTGCACAATATGTACTCTTACTTCAAATGTGCAACAGAAATCTAAAAAATAATAAAACTGGTTCTTAACTAAACAGAGTGATCGAGCTTCTGCTGTTGCCAGACCCACTGGAAGGTGCCTTAAATGGATACAGTTCACATCACAAGTCAGCTTAAAGCCTCATTACATAGCACATGTTTTCTCTTTCAAACACAGGAATGGGGTGCGACTCACGCATTGCACGTGTAGTTCGTGTTTCTGGGCCTCGTAGTTCACGCTTTTTGGTCATTGCTGTAAGGTACATTAAATGCAGTGCTTTACGCACACTTCCCTCCGCTTAGAGCTGTTGAGTGGAATGTATCAAAGCAGCAAGTCTGGTCTGAAAGGAGCTCAAATGTACAGTCTGGTGTTTGTTCCCTCTGTCTCAAAAAATCAGAATGTAGCAGGCACTGAATTCCGCATAATCTTCATTTCACCCAGTACCACTTATTGGTCTCAGAATATGCAGAGACTGTGGGCATGATTCATAAAGGAAAAGTTTACGACTTTCGGTATTCACAAAGGTAAATTACTATTAGTATCTTTACCAGCGGCGGCAGCTGCAAATCTTAAGGGGAGGTGTGGGGGGAGAGGACGGAGACTGAGGGGGGAAAAATAAAAAACCCAAAACGTATTGCCGTCTCCTTCTCCTGCCACCTCACGCTCCTTTCCCTCCATGTGGTGTCCCAGCATTCACTGGGACACCAGCACAGGCTTCCCAGCAATCCTGGCGCAGTTTTCATGCTAAACCTAGCATGAAAGCAGCGTCAGGATTGGTCTGAGTGGCTGTGAGTGCAGCTCAGACACATTCCTGGGGTCTGTGCAGTTTCTCCATCCCGGCTGTTAAACACAGCCAGGCTGGAGAAACCTAAGTGCGCATGTGTGTTTGGCCGGCCTGAGACACTGACTAGTGCTAAAGTGCAGGTGCTCTGTACTCTGAAACATGACAACATTGGCTTCTCCACAATGGGCATATTTAGTTTATTTCTAAGTCCCTAGTAAAGTGCATTATATGTGCCCAGGACCTGTAAATTAAATGCTACTAGTGGGCCTGCAGCACTGATTGTGCCACCCACTACAGTAGCCTTTTAAACATTCCTCAGGCCTGCCACTGTACATACTGTGTGTGCGGTTTTAAACTGCCATTTCGACATGGCAAGTGTAACCACTTGTCAGGCCCAAACCTTCCTTTTTATTACATGTAATTTACCCCTAAGGTAGGCCCTAGTTAGCCCCAAGGCAGGGTGAAGTGTATTTAAAAAGGTGAAAATGTACTTTTAAGTGTAACATGTCAAGACAGTGAAAAACTCTTACATTAATTTTTCACTATTGCAACACCTATCTCTCCCATAGGATAGCATTGGGATTACCTTAAAACATCTTTTAAGTGTAATTTCTAAATGGGAAAATATAGAAATATGGAGTTTAGTATCCGTGGCCTCACAATTTAAAATCACACCTAATGGTGAAGATAGATTTTAAATTGTGTCTGAAAATGCCGCTTTCAGAAAATTGGCATTTTCTTACTTTAACCTTCTGTGGCTCTGTCCGTCTCTGAATGCACGTCTGGAGTTGTTGACAGCAGGGCTTTGTTCATTCCCTCTAGACAGTCACACACACAGGGAGCTTGGGTGTGACTTTTGCATTCTGATGGCCCATCACCAGGCTGGTGGGTCTTTCTGGGCTAGATGGGTGGGAGGAGCTGACACTTACTCTTGAAAAGAGCTGTGCCTCTCCTCACACAAAGGGCTGCATAACCCCCTGTAGAGTGTCTGGAGCCAGGGAGCGCAGGACAGGGACCTTTTGGACTTCAAAGGAAGGCCTGGAAGTTTCTCCCACCTTCCAGAACCAGGGCACCAAAGTATAAATACTGGACCCCAAACCCCAACCAAATCAGATCTCTAATGGAACCAAGGACACTCTGCCAGGAAGAAGGACTGCTGTGTTGCCAGGAGGGACTGCCACTCTGCCACTTTGCAACTGTATTACTGTGCTGGCCTGCTGCTTTCTGTGCTGTAGGAGGGACTGCCATGTTGCTATTTGCTTTGGTGAGCTGGCCTGCTGCCTGCTGCTTTTTGCCTGCAGTGAGAGGGACTGGACTTGCTCTCTACATCCTTGAACCCAAGTGTCTCCAGGGGCTTTCTGGCTTGCCCCTTGCTCTTCTGTAGTCTCAGGAACATCAAAGACTGCTTGCAACTCTCCTGGTGCTACTGGACTCTGCCATCTGTGAGTCCTAGCCTTTCCTGAGGTGCCCCTGTTAAGTCCTGGGCCTCAGAAGTGGTTTCTGCAGCTAAAACCTGCAAAAAGAGATGCATCGCCCCGAGTGCAGCAGCAAAATTGGCACATTGCATCCCTGACGGCGACACAGTGGCAGCCCAACGACAGCAGAGTCGACGACTGCACGGCCTGCCAATGACACTCTGTGGCTTAACGACGACACATTGCCTTTACTTCCATGGAGCCGACGACAACGCACTACCCCGAGTGTTGGTGAAAATATCGACACATCGTGTCCTTGCCATCAACGCATTGCTCCGTTAAAGGTGCTGTTCAGCGGCCCCTGTGTGGAGTCTGTAGCTGGCCTACTCTCCATTGTGGTCAGCCTGGATTTTGGATTTGCACAATCCCTTGCAACCTCAAGTAACCTTTTACCACTATTGACTTCTAAGCACTGTTTTCACATTTAAAATTTCATATTTCATATCTCAACTTTTACTGATTGGAGTTTTATCATTTTGTCCTTGCTTTACTGAGATACATATTCTCTATTTTCCAGAACTGGTGTGCAGTCTCTTTGTGGTGTCTTTCAATGTGTTACTGTAATTAAGTGTTGCACAAATACTTTCCACATTGCCTCTTAAGTTAAGCCTGACTGCTCTGTGTCAAGCTACCAGAGGGTGAGCACAGGTTAATTTATGGAGTGTAACTGATTTACCCTGACTAGGATTGCGGTCCCTTCTAGGACAGGGTGCATACTTCTGTCAACTAGAGATGTAATTTCTAACACTGGTGATCAGCTGTGAGGATAGGATTTGTGCAGTGCTTTACAGTAATTTGGTGTACACTACTACTCCCACCTAGACCAATTCAAAATCAATTGTCTCTGATCCCCATTAGCATTTTTTTACTCTCTTCAATTGGCATTTTTAATTTTTCAATTCTCCCTAACTAGCATTTTTGATTCTTATTCTAAGTCACGTCTCTGGTTGGAGGTTCTGCATCTGCACCTGCAAGGATGGAGTTTGAGCTGGCTAAGCTTGAGGATTACAAAGTGGCCCAGCTCAATGATTTCTGTAAGGGTTTTGGGCAGCCTGCAAGGAGCAAAAAGGCAGAATTGCAAAAGGCACTGACAACCTACCCAGAAGCCTATGTTGCAGCAAATGAAACTTCAGAGGAGACTGATGAAGAACTGGATGTGGGGGATGATTTGTATCAGGGTCTGAGAGGAGGCCTTGGGCTGTTGCCTTGTGGGAGGTGAGAAACTTACTCCCAGGAATAAGGGCCCTTACCAGGGCAGGAAGCTGCATGCCATCTAAAGAGCTGTCCCAGGAGGAGCAGAATGACAGGTGAGAAATGAGAGAAAGTTAAAATTGTAGTTGGCTGAACTGGAAAAAGAGATGGAGGAAAAATGGTTAGGTATGGAGCGGAAAAAGATGATGCTGGCTCAGGAGTTGAGCCTGAGAGAGATGGACATCAAGGTCAGACAGGTAGAGTCCAGCAGTGACGGTGACAGCAATTCTTCTGTGTTCTTTGACAGGAGGGTCCACATACCCAAGGGTCTGGTGTCTGACTTTGAGGTGGGAGATGACATAGACAGGTGGTTTGAGGCCTACGAAAATGCTCTGCAGATGCCTAGGGTCCCTGAGGAGGATTGAGGAACTAGTCTGTGGAGGCACATTCCTAAGAAGGTGAGGGACACTCTACTGGCCCTAGACGGGAGAGACAGGATGAGATATCCCCCCATGAAGGAGGCCGTAATCAGAAAGTCTGGTCGGACCCCAGAGAAGTACAGACAGAAGTTCAGGGACAGCCAGAAGCTTTCCCAACAGTCCTCTGTGGATTGTGTGGATTCCTTTTGCAAGGCACTGGATGGTTGGGTGAAGGGAAGTGAGTTAAATGATTATCAGGGGTTGTACAATTTGTTTCCAACAGAGCACCTGTTCAGTCTTTGTTTTCCGCACCAGCACCTTGTTGACAGCAAGCTCACTGACCCCCAGAGAGCTTGCCAAGGAGGCAGAATGGTGGGTTAGCACCCGGGTCCTCAAGAAGGTACCTGTGGGGCATCACGCCAAAGGTGGGCAGGGTCCTCACCAGAAGAAGGAGAGGGGAACAAAAAGAGTAAGGAGTTCTCCAAAGGATCCCAGCTAGTTCTGCAGGACAGGGTTCTCCCCACCCCATTCTGAGAAAAACAAGAGGTTCCCTGAGAACAAGTATTCAGGGAAGGCTCTCATGAAGTGCTATGAGTACCAGCAGAAAGGCCACTACGAGGGGGATGCACTGTGTCCCAAGCGGGCACAGTCCACACTGGTGGGCAGTCACTGGGGCTGCCTAGTGTAGCGCTTGGGGAGGAGATGTCCCTAGATAGTGCTGGGAGGAAGTGCAGTTAGCCATAGAGCCCCTGGGTGATAGAGAGATGGTCCAAAGAACTCACATGCCTGACAAAACTAGGAAGTACACTCAGTGAGTATCCATCAATGGGCAGAGGGTGAAGGCTCTGACTGTGTTTCTGTAATTAAGCGTTCCACAAATACTTTACACATTGCCTCTTAAGTTAAGCCTGACTGATCGGTGCTAAGCTACCAGAGGGTGAGTACAGGTTAGTTTTGGGAGTGTGACAGACTTACCCTGACTAGGATTGTGGTCTCTACTTGGACAGGGTGAATACTTCTGCCAACTAGAGATCCAATTTCTAACAGGCAAGAAAAACATTGGCCTTCATCCCTTTCACTCACTCATTTCGACCACACAATGGACCATGAATCCAAGTTTCAAAAGGAACACCACTTTTGAGTTTCAGAAGGTGCTGGAATCAGCCCAAACCATTTGACCTGAGCTTCACTCATAATTTATTTTATCAGCTACAAAGATGTTCCCAATGACTGCCATGCCTTCTAGGAAAAAATAACTCATTAAGATGGTTGCCCTAGACACTTCGTTCAAACCTTGAGCTCTACAAACCATCTCAAAACTCACAAATCATTCCAAAATATCCTGACCTTCCATAGACTTGTGCACAAGCTCTTTTGGAACATTTGCATGTCTTCCTGCAGAGTATGAGGTGAATTTGTCTTTTCCATATGTAGCTGTCTCTCCTGCCATTGCAAGCGCTGCCTTCTCAAAGACTGCCATTTCTTATTCCAGTTCTCTCATATTTCCTTTTCCATTACCCCCTCACTCTCACTCTCTCTCTTTTTCTCCTTTCTTTTCTCCTGCAGGACCCACTCTTCTTGTCTTTCCCACCTTCCCCCCCATTACTCCTCATGAGATAATCTCAACTTTTCCCTCTCAATCTCTTTGGCCGTCTCCTCTTCTTTAGCCTTAACTTTCTGTAGATAGAACGGCAAGTTCATGGTCTCAGCAGTCAGTCTTAACCGACCCAAGGGAATGGCTCATGGAGTCAGTGACAGCAGTATCCTTGAAACTGGGGAGGGGATGTCTTGGGAAAACCATGGAAGGCAAATGTGGGAACACACATCAGGGTGTGTAAGGGGTCAAGGGAGCCTGACACCACAGCACTCTTTCCCTGGGCCCCTCTCATGGTGGCATTAAATAGTCCTTAACAAATACGACAATAATCTTCTTATCCTTGATTTTAAGAGCCCTCCACCCCCTTTCCAAATAAACATCCCTCTGCTGAGCTAATAACAGAGTTGGAAAGTCTCTTTCACCACCATTATATCTGCACTTGTACTGTGAAGGTAATGCTGGCTTTAAACTGAATATATTTTTCTGTTCAAGACAGCTGGAAATTGATCTGGCACATCCCACATCACTCGCTGTCAATTGTTATACTCTGTTCAGAGGGCCAAGGGGCAAACTGGGCCCAAACTGTGGTGGTTAAGGTAATTTGCAACTGGTGTCTTGGAAACTGGGCTAAGTATATTTAGTGTGCACTTGACTCCCAGGGTAATGAAAGGTTTCTTAGGTGGGTAATGTAGGGGCAAGAATTCAAACCTCAACATTCAACCATCTGAAACATTATCGTATTGTCCAGCCCAGCACTTATCTTCTGGGTTAAAATAAAGCACTTTAATCACAAAGCATAATTTAACACAGTTATGGGGTACAATGCACAATGGAGGGTACAGACGCAGACTTGTAATCTTGTTTGCAATCTTCAATTTAGCTATACACTCTTTTGGTAGCATCCCTCCACTAACAGTGTTCTCCACCCTCTACAGTCCCTGAGCACAGGTAGATTTCACCCAAAATTAGGGATGGGTGTAACTGGCATAATTCTCTTTAGCAGAATCACACAGAATTACTGCTAAATTACTCATAATTACTTTAGAAGCAAATTCCAGCACTTAGTCCTAGGAAAGTAGCACTAAATGCAACAAGCCATGAACAGAAGTAGTCAGCTTTCGCTCACCATCTCTTAGTTGGTTGTCCCTGTGCTCCTGTGGTAGGATTTTAGCCCCAAACTACTCTTAATTACTCAAGATGACATAGGGGGCCATTCTGACCGCCGGCGGTCAGGGTCGGCGGGAGCACCGCCAACAGGCTGGCGGTGCTCCGCAGGGCATTCTGACCGCGGCGGCATGGCCGCGGTCAGAACAGGAAAACCGGCGGTCTCCCGCCGGTTTTCCGCTGCCCTGCAGAATCCTCCATGGCGGCGCAGCTTGCTGCGCCGCCATGGGGATTCTGACACCCCATACCGCCATCCTGTTCCTGGCGGTTCGCCCGCCAGGAACAGGATGGTGGTATGGGGTGTCGTGGGGCCCCTGGGGGCCCCTGCAGTGCCCATGCCAATGGCATGGGCACTGCAGGGGCCCCCGTAAGAGGGCCCCACAAAGAATTTCAGTGTCTGCCTAGCAGACACTGAAATTCGCGACGGGTGCAACTGCACCCGTCGCACCTTCCCACTCCGCCGGCTCCATTCGGAGCCGGCTTCCTCGTGGGAAGGGGTTTCCCGCTGGGCTGGCGGGCGGCCTTCTGGCGGTCGCCCGCCAGCCCAGCGGGAAACACAGAATCACCGCAGCGGTCTTTAGACCGCGGAGCGGTGTTCTGTCGGGGGAACTCTGGCGGGCGGCCTCCGCCGCCCGCCAGAGTTAGAATGACCCCCATAATCTTCAGTGTAATTCTGGTAATTTCTCATCCCAACAGTATTGAAGAATTACTGAAATTGCTCCAATTACTCTGGAGTAATTAAAATTAAGCCCAAGCCTACCCAAAATACCCCCAGAGTGTAGCTGTGCACAGCAGTTCAGTTCACTTTCACCACTTCAGGTTCATCCATTAAATGTCTTAAGCTCTTACAGCAGAGCTATGTCTCCCTCCTCAGTCTCTTGTTCCACTCCCAGTCTAAGAACAATGGATACCTGCACTTCTGGTGGTGTAGGACATGCACATGTTGTGGCTCTTGGACCGCAGGGGCTGAGGATGTGAAGGCACTCTGTATTTAATGGCTAAGGGGGATCAACTTTCACAACAGCACTTGTCTTCAGGAGTAGCAACCTCACTTTGCTGGGTGTATATGGGGCTCTTGGATGGCAGGTGCAGCCTTCAGACTGATCAGGACTCACACGGCAGTGAGGAACAATTCTAAGTTGGATATCAGCACTACCAGTCTTTGTCACTCAGTAAACTGCTGATCGTACCTAATGCCTGGCAATTGTAAAAGTCTTTGTGCAGCTCACAGTAAGAACTGCTCAGGGGGCACACTCCACATATGGGTCTCCTCCTAACTACACCCCCTTGTAGTCACTGTCTTCCTCTGGTTACCATTCACACTGGGAACATACTTGGTTCCTCCTCTTGCCAAGTGTCTCCTCCTGCAGGGACAGGCACACTCATTCCCTTTCTCAACAGGTGGGCTGCTAGGCTGTAGGAAGACCCTCAGCTCCTCCACAAAGGTGCACAGTGCAGATGGTAGTTCCTCACCTCAGAGAAACTGGCTATCATGCAGACACTAGCCTTGGCCACCCAGCAGCCCTTTGAGTTCTCTGAGGAGCACTCCCTTCCTTGGGCATGAAGATCTTAGAACTGGAACACAGTGGGATGGTTTGGATCCCTCTTTTATACAGATTTTTCAGACAGGTGATGTGGAATCACTGTTTAGTATTTCAGAACTGGTTAGAATTGGTTCTCTTTAAATTGTCATGTCTGGCTGTTCCTCAGACACAGCATTTGTACAAGTTGATGAATCTAAGGTAGCAGTGATGCTAGCTCAAAGCAGGAATAGTAAAAACAAGCGCACAGTATGGTGTGAGATTTCTGCACGTAACTCTCATTAGCCTCACTGTAGAACTAATCTGTGACAAAAAACACAGACAGATCCTGCCTAGAAACTTCCTCACATTGACCAACAGACACTGCAGTCCCACCCCTCACTTCTACCATCCAGAAAATGGTAGTACTCAAGGAGAACTAATCAGCAGCACTTTGTTAACAAGGACCTCAATGAATTTTTACTTGTGCTTTGCCTCTATTCCTCTATTCTCCATGACTTCAATGTCTTGGGTCTTCGTCCTCCAGCCAAAGGGATCCAATCAATATACTCCTATTAACTGGGGAAGCTGTACTTATCCTTCATCTATGCCATGCTAAACTAAGGGCCATCCAAAATTGGTATCACTGGTAACAGTACTTAGACTCTCACCACAAATATAGTCCTATTACCGTCCATGTGGCACACATTCACTATACATACATGCACTTGATGCACACACTGAATGTCAGCACAATGATCACCTAACAGCAGAATTGTACACAAGAGAGGTCCGTAGACCACACAGAGAAAAAGGTCTGGTCATACTAAAGATTCACAGAAAGTTGGGGCCAGATTACGACCTTGGCGGAGGGGATTACTCTGTCCCAAATGTGACGGATATCTCGCCCGCCATATTACAAGTTCCATTATATCCTGTGGACACGGGACAGGATATCCATCACATTTGGAACGGAGTAATCACCTCCGCCAAGGCCGCAATCTGGCCCTAGGTGTCAGCCACCAACACTTTACATCATGCATCAAGGGCATAGACAGTAGTCCACTGCCCCCTGCGAGGCCACACTTTATGCACCCATCCAGGTCAAAGAACAGGTTCTGCATCTCGCTTCTGTAGTTGTTAGTTAAAAACTGAAAAAAATAACTTTTGTTAGTGTGACTAGTAATAGTGATTTTTACACTAATGTTCTTAAGGCTGTAACCAGTTATATAGCTGGATTTAATTTATTAAAACAGAAAAATTGATCAGTGGACAGCCATTTGGTAAACATTACAAAGAGCAAAATTAAAGACTTACAAAGATGGTAGTACACTAAAGCTGAAATAGATTTACCAGACAGACAGAAGGCAGAGGGCCGAATTGCTGTTTGCAGCATGTCCCCTGATGTCCGATGGGCTTTTCATAATTTTGAAATCAGGGGCTGTTGGACCAGTGAAGCTGTAAAGATAAAATAGGAAATGTAAGAGTATGCAAATTGTGTCATTATATATTTAAATGTCTGTCATTCAAATGCCATAAACAACAAGATAAAATTCTTCTGAATTGAAGCCAGTAGGGTGAAGTTACTAGTAGGCACATACTAATGGAACATAAGAGAATGTAAGCTAGTATGACATATAAAATATCATTCACCAAATATAAGTAATGTCAGCATGGGATGCAAGGGAAGGTGATAGATGGCCACACACACACAATTATACTTACAATAAATCAAGCAAGATTAGATATATGAGTTCATGTTGCTATTTTCTCTGTTACTACATGCAGAACTAGGGGTTTATACCTTTTAAAATATTTCTAACACACCCAGGCACGTATGCAGAGTGAAATATGGCTATATTTATTGCAAATGTTTTTGCTATAGATGTACCAGCCTCTCTCACCTGTCTCTTGTCTGTGGCCAGCCTACATGTGGAAGTACTGGTTGGAGTAGAGGAGGTGGCAACTACTGGCAGATAGGCAGACAACAGAGGGTCCTCAAAAATGAATGTGACATGATATGAATGAGCACTTTAGACACCTATGGATTAACAATACACGTGTGAGTTGAGGAACTTTTATATAATATAGGAACATTCATATTAGTGTTGGGTTTAAAAACCAAGACATAAAAAGTGTGTGATAGTATCACAGCACAGAAGTATGGCAGACCTGTGTGTGTGTGTGTGTTCATGATGCCTTTACACAAATGGCACTTTGTCTCCCACGGTAGGTGGTACTCCTCCTCTCAATACTTTTGTAATGTGGGCTTTGATAATAAAATAGTGCATTTAATTATCCTTTAGTGCCAGGGCACCTGTTAGGTATTTGTATGCTCTATAAAATTTGAAATCATATCAGATCAAGTGGAAGAGGAACTTCACTGAGGCGGAGTCAAACTTTGTAATTATCTATTTTACAGATCATTACAGGGAACTCTATGGTCTTTCTACATAACCCTCCTCGGAGCAGCGAAGGTGGCCACGTGGCAGGGGTTTGCAA
Organism: Pleurodeles waltl; assembly: GCF_031143425.1. Classification (NCBI taxonomy): domain Eukaryota; kingdom Metazoa; phylum Chordata; class Amphibia; order Caudata; family Salamandridae; genus Pleurodeles; species Pleurodeles waltl. The sequence continues at coordinate 961,819,265 of NC_090443.1, forward strand.
TCTCTGTCAATGCACTGGGGGTGAGTATGCACCATGGGGCTTCTTCCTCTTGAGTTGGGCTGGCTGCATTCAGGAGGTCAGATTTGGAGGACGGTGCACAGAAATTCACACAGACAAAGGGGAAGAGGTGAGGGCCAAGGCTGTCGCCTGGAATTATGTATTTGGATCACATTTATCCTAATGTGAGTCAGATGTGTGTGATTGAAGTCAGGCGAATGCTATATACCTAATTGCCTTCTATTCCGAGATCTCTTTAGCGGAGATCTCTGCCTCCATTGCAGAGCTCTCCAGCTATAGGAATAGATCGGAAATCCAGACCTAAATTTACAACTAGTAATTTTAAAATCGTAATTTCGCCATATGAATCTCCACTCCTTTGTTTTAAGGGGGTGGAGACCTAAAAATCCTATGAATGGTTAGAGATGTCCACCCTTAATTAGTAAATACCTTGTGGGTGGAGATCTCTATCCAACTTGGCAGAAATCTACAGAAGCAGAAACATTTCTTATGAATGGGTAGAGATTTCTACCCGTAACTAGTTAATTCCTTGTGGGTGCAACTCTGTATCCAGCAGTGCACAAAAATCTACTCACTTTGGGACATATTTACAAGAAAGTGGCGCATCGGTTCCGATACGCCACTTTTCTTGCATCGCCTCTGCCCCACCTTACGACACCATGGATGCGCTGTATTTACAAAATGGCGCACCATGGCGATCGTTAGGACAATCGTGTCAAATTTTTTTAAGCTAGAGCAGCAAAGCACAGGGAGGCCTATTGATTAAAATGGGTGTGTCATTTTCATGCCTGCTCTGAGCAGGCATTCAAAATGACGGAAAAAATGGTGCAGCAAAATGTTGTAAATTTCACTGTGTCATTTTTTTAGGGTCTCCCTGCATCAGAACACCCTCTTGAATGCATTATGCCTGATGCAGGCATAAAATGGAGCAAGAGGTTGCAAAGTGCAGCAATGCTTGTGAATACGGCAGGGGGAAGCCACCTTAGCGTAAAAAAATAAAACGCTATGGCGGCGCAAGTTGGTGCTAGGGTCTTGTAAATATGGCCCCTTATATTTCCCTTTGTGAACTGGGCCCATACACATGCTTCCTGAGCTCAGCCTCCTGAGTTCCAAGGCAAGCCTGATTTTAATGATCTCGGGAGTCTACAAAATGATGGTGGTCAACTCACATGACAGTTTTGATAGTGAAGGTGGGTCTGCTGTCAGGTGCGGACTGGAGACGTGTCCTACTAACACAATGACAAGTGACAATTTCTGCCTGCCTCCAACAGACCCAATTTATGGATCTGCACAGAATCCACTACACTAGGGTGAGATTGTGGAAAATTAATAAAGATGGCTTGTTCCTCTGATTGCTCTGTCTGGGCGAAAACAGGATTTTCCTGCACACATCCTTTATACGCACTGTAATTCAAAATTTCCGGAACAGAGTGCTGTAGTCATCTTCAATATGCTTGGATGGATACTTAATGTAACCCGGAAAATGGTCATGTTAGGATTGCTAGAGAACCAGGCCCTCTTTCGATACACCAAATTGTTCATAAACCTGCATAATCGCCTTGCCTGGAGACCTATTGTAAGTCACTGGCAGCTGAAAGAAGCACCTGAAATTAGGGCACGGATAAGGTTATGATGATGGCTACTCCATCAATTACCAGGGATGTCTCAATAAGCAATGGACAATGTGGGGGGCCATGGATGGTGAAAATCTTTGGATGTAACCTCCAATCGCTGAAATCTCGAAGATGTCAGGAATACCAGTCCGCCACAAGTTCTTCGAACCCGGATATTCTGCAATGACCGGGATCTGATCCTGCAGACAAAAGTGACAAAATTCCTTGGCAATCTCTGCTAACATGCAAGACCTCATGCCCCCCAGTCTGTTGGCATAACGAACTGCCAAGACATTGTCCATTCTCAACAGTACTTAACTGGCTGTGGAAGTCTGATGATGTCAGGAGTTTATACAGTATATGTGGGCTATCTCTATGGTTGATCACATGGTTATGGTAGTTTTGGGAAGTGTAGTTTTTAAAAAAGATCTCTTTTAATTGGCTACTGAAAAAATAAAGCATAGAAAGAGAAGCATAATCCTTGCCTCCGCGTCCTTAATAGAATTGAAAATTCTTGTCGCAAAAGCTAGAAAGTTTTGTATCCTCACATCACAGGTTGTACTTCCTCTCTTCTACTTCGGGCTTCGGCTGATCTCTGGAGCATCATTGAAGTACTCCTTCCGGTTGGCGATCAGTGGCTGGCACCAGTGTCCTTCCACATGCAGTAGGCTTCTGAGGTACTTATTTTTCACTTTCTGCCCAGCTGTCGGTGTGCCATCAAAACACTGTCATTACTATCCTGTTTCTAACTGTTACCAAAGGGGTTATTTGCGGGCACCAATTCACGTCCCACAGAGCATGCACGCGCCGCTACACTGCCTTCACAACGCAGCTCGCTCGGAGGATACTCTCCATTATTATTAGCCATGGAGCTGCGACCGCTTCGCGCCTCCATTTGCCATTGTAGCTTTAATTTCTAGCATACAAAACAATTCATTGCTGAACTGGATATGTGGACTTTGGGGACCTCAGAGGTTTCAAATGAATGTTTGCTTGTTCCTAGGCCTAATTGTTATCTCAATCCGACTCTAATAAGTACTAGCATCTACTCCTCTGCAACATAATCAGGGCCTACGTTTCTTTGAGGGCTTACCACACTTCGGCCCCTTGGGTTTTAACACTCGGGCATCCTGTGCACCAGTGTGCACCAGTTGCGTGTTCTGTTAGTTTCCTCGAATCGTTGCAAGTGGAGGGCGGGCAGTGGCGTGTAGGCGATGTGTAAAGGGGCAGAGCTTTAGTAGTGTACCACACACCGTTTGCAGACTATTGGGTTCATATCACACATAACACCTTTCATCCGTGCTTTTTTATAGCCATCATTTTGCCTTCTGGGACTTGTAGTTTCTCGTTCTGAATTCCAAAAAGAGTTGAAATGTTTCAGATGACGAGGGCAATCGGATAAATAAAACCCAGGGCTGCAGGGGTGTCACAGATGACATGGGACTCTTGGCATCTATGATGAGACGATGGACCATATGCTAGATTTGTCACAAGCCTGGTGAGACAGGGTGGCAAGTCCCTTGATTGTCACCAAACAGAGAATTTTAAATACGTAAATGAATTTCATCTGTATGTAATGTTCTATGTGAGTCCTTGCTCCACCACTCAAACATCAGCTATTACATCTACAGGTTATCACCACATCTGCAAATTTGAAAACCTGTTGTTATCCAGTATCTAATAAAATAATGATCTATGTATAGCACTGTTGCTCATTAAAAAACAATACTACAATTATCTAAGTAGTGACTCTCTCGACAGCGGGACAGTTGAATTATGCAATGACAATCACCGGATTTTAACCGCATATTACTGTATTACTTCACATACAACCTGAAACCCCTGTCTGATGTGAATGTTTCAGTTATGAAATGGGTCATGGCACACTAGGGTAGGAGGTAGAATGAAGCGAAAGATACTTTTGAGCTGTAGGCATCTCTTTTTTAAAAGGCATGGGAGAAGCAGCATATGGCTGCACGCCAAGGCCCACCGTACAATGACTTTACCATCCCTTCCCGTCATGCATACGCTGGCTGTCGTTCTGTAGTGGAGTTTAGGATGTAACAAAACATTGACTAAGCCAATAGATTCCACATAGGTGGAACCTATTGGATTTGCCAATGTTTGTTGACTTTGCTAATGCTAGTGCCCCCCAAAAACAGTCTGTGCACCAGGAACTATTTACAGAAACACAAGAGCACAACTGTGAAGAGGTTTAGGTTTCCATGGAGACTATTCACACTGCAATTATGAGGACTAGGCTCTGGGGCTGAAGAGACGACTCCGCCCCCAGACTGGAGATAGAGCCCTGGTCATGAAGAATTATCTCGCCATCCCTGGTTTACTACATACCATCCACCTTAACATACGTGAAACTGTAGACTGCCAGGACATCAAAACTAAGAGGCACAGATAAGGTGCACATGGGGAAAAAAATGGTGAGTCACATGAACCTCTCGGCCCACAAATCACTACCTGTGACAACAAACCAAGTAGATGGAAAGTACAGAAAATCCCACAGTACCTTGTTTCAATCATAAAAAATCCAAACTGAACAAAGCTAATGAGCACATCCTTACCCCTTAACATGAGCACTTATCACCCAGAATGCAGAATGCAGCACTCAAATGAAAGAGGAAATACAGGGATAAATAAAGATAGTTCTCCCTGTTGCATCATTCTTACGCCCCCCCTGAGGTGGCGTAGGAATCTGACGCATTCCCAGACTTGTAAATCTGGGAATGCATCAGATTCCTCAGGGTTCCAAGTGTGGTCCATGGAAACACCCTAAGTAACACCCATGGAACGCCCCTTCCACCCAGTGTTATGTGTGAAAGGGGTCCATATTTACAAGGCTATAAAAAGCCATGCAAGGTGGCTTTGCGTGGCCTTGTGAATATGGGCCGGCACACTGCGCCACCGGAGTGTTAAAACAAATGATGCTCTGGTGGTGTAGCGCGCCGCTAGGGCCTCGTAAATGAGGCCCTAATACCATTTTTATCCCCACATCTTTCAGAAATCCTCCAAGTGTCTATTTCACTTTTTCCCACAATTTCCTTTGGCACATGCAAATGTCATTCTGTGCGCTCTGCAGAGATGCCCAGGATTGGATGTTAATGTCGTTTTCACTCTCCCATGGCCCATTTTAAACATGCAATTTTGGGTAACAAATAATAATGAATATTATTCATTTTTATTATGAATTGCAGTTGCAAATGATGGACTAATAATATTGCACTTGAAACAATATTTGTTAGGTATTTGAAGTGTGTTTATTAATGCTTTAAAGTTGTGCCACATTTTCATGAAACCACCATTCTAATTATTATGGTTGCTGATCTGATGTACTGCTCATCCTGCTCCTGCTCATTTCCCCTCCCAATCAATGTCCCCTTGAATGTCATCCCTCCCTGTGGGTTTTGCAGTCTCTGCAGAGCACCGAAAACTGTGGCACAGGTGGTTGTTTCCCTTGGAGTGTGTGTTAAGAATAGTCTTCTTCGTGTCCTCAAATGTAGCTTACTGATCAAGGTAATGCTGCTGCATGCTTCACAAAATGCACAAGTAAATGTATCAAGAGCTAAAAAAAAATGTCTTAATATTCAACATTGCGGAAACTGCTGGAGTCTTGCATAGAATGAGGTTAGTGGTATTGCTTTAGAATTAATGGCATTGGTTAGTGTTTTGCTATCTCTAATCATGTCATGCTAAATTTGTACTCTGCATTCATGTCTTCATGGCATTTGACTTCTCTGTACCTTCTGATATTGGGGTTTTAATACCCTTTAATTTTTCCCTAATCTAGAACTCAGTTATTGAGTGGTTACAGTTATTTATGCAGTACTCTACTAATTTGGTGTTAGGACTGATGAAGAGGCTGGTGTTCTTATCACAAGATCAAGAGTGCCAGAGCTGAAACGCTAAAGGTAATTTTGCATTGATCTAAATTTTGGGGTGCATTAGGGTTTCGGGGTTCAGTTTTCACATCCAGTCAGGCACTGTGAGAAACTCGCACTGCCTTCAGCTTCAGCTTCAGCTTTAGAGCTCTCAATTGTGAACATTTATGAGTAGCTGCCCACAATCTAAACAACCTAGAGGCTGCTCAGTTCAAAATATGATGTATACAAGGGTCATGTTGCAAGAAAAACACTACAGAAATATGTCTTGAAAAAACATGGAATGCAGGATAAAATAAGACATGAAATGTACGCAGGGATGGCATCACTGAGACGCCATAATACCTTTTTTTTTGTAAACTTTACTTATTATGTTTATAATAACAACACATAAACTGCACTGTTCATAGGATACACAGCAGCATCACAGCATTACAGTCCAAATTGACAATCATGATGTCTGCATCACATCTCCAGCAAGAACTGCGGTGATACATGAAGTGTTACCCATATGGAAGACAAAAGATCAGACTAATCGATGTGCCTGCAAAAGCAATTGCAGCCAGACAAGCACCACATGGACAACGGAATGATATCCACCAAGTGCCATATGATCTGTAACACGGGCTACGTTTCAGGATAAACCAGTGTGTAATACTGTTGCTGCGTTAGTGTGGACGTCCAAGCCAGAAGGTAATTTACAGACCTGGGCCAGACCCGCCCCGCCCAGCTGACAAAACACACCACAGGGGACCCATCCAGCCCCACAACATCTCGGAACATCCCATACAGGCTCTACCATGCAGGCAGGTGAAGGGACGGACATCCATTCCCCATTGACAACCCATCGGCAGAGAAGGGGGGGGATGCAGTGGATCAAGGGCAGACCCATCCTCCAAGTATCTCTGAGCATTCATACCATCCACGCGAAGGTATGTCAGTCATAAATGGCATCATCCAGTCTCAGCAAACAGAGGCCTCTTCCGAGGAGTCCCCCGCCAACTCATCAGAGACCCCTAATAGGGAATCAATCATACCCCTCCATCTCTCCAGGTCTCGCTCAGCGTACTCATCCATATGCACTTTACGAAGCCGACACTCCTCTGCAGTCGCCCACTCAACAAGATCAGCCAACCAAGCGTTATGTGGGGGGGGTGGGGGGGGAGGGGGGTCGTGTCCAGTGTATCGCAATGCACCATTTGGCTAGGATGAGTCCCAACTGTGAAAATCTGTAAGTCATTTTACAACCTTTTTGGGGACAAGGGATTAGACCCAGTAGGCAGTGTTTCCTAATCACCCCCACATCAATCGCTGACACTTCCTTCAGCGTGCACACTATTTGGGTCCAAAAGGGTTGAATCATACTACATACCCATGTCATATGGTCAAAATTAGCAGAAGCCCCACCACAGCGAGCACATCTATCTGGGCGTGCTGGGAATATCCTATGTAGGCGGTGCGGTGTCAGGTAAGCCCGGTGGCCGTAATAAAAGTGTATCAATTTAAATCTTGCATTGCTGGTCGCATCCCATAACAGGGAACAAGTTCTGGACCATTCACCATCTGTAAGCGGACCATCTAGAACAGCATCCCAACTATCTCTAACCCCTCCTATGCTTATCTGTCTGTCCTGCTTCAGAGCATTATAGAGCCGGAAGATGAGGCCGCGGATACCACCAGAGTCAACAAGGGTAGCTGTAAGGCGGGATTCAATCGGCTCTGTAGGAAAAGAGGTCCAAATCTCACGTGCCGTCTGCGAGAGGCCCGTGTATTGCAAAAATTTACCTTGGTCAATGCCAAAGAGGGCCTGGCCTTCCTCCAGAGTAATAAACATATTGTTTTGGTAAAGATCGCCAGCAGTATTACAGCCGTGTCTCGCCATTTTCCAAAGTCCATTGTTTCTGCAACACAGGCAAAGGGGCGCAGCCACCAAAGCGGAAGTAAGTGCGCATACGGTGCCTTACGCAACACCCTCACAATGGTCTGCTCACAGACCCGCGACACCTGCATGACTAGGAAAGGGGTCCCCGGTGGCAGCCAAGAGCCACCCATCAACAAGCATGGTAAACGCCACAAGCAAACAGAGCCTTCCAAAAGCTCTTTCTCCCAATTAGAGCCATCGTCGCACCACAAGGCCGAAAATTGCAGCCAGCACGCCACATAATAGAGGAACAAATCGGGCAGGCCCAGTCCACCGTCAACCAGGTCCAGCTTCAGCACATCCATGCGTACTCTGGGCCGCTTACCTCCCATACCAGAGACCAAAGTAATGTATCGAGCTGCCGAAAAAGAAGGGTTGGCATTTCACAGAACGAGTTCTGTAACACAGACAGGCATCTCGGGAGAAGAATCATCTTGCAGAGCGCAACTCTGCCCATAACTGACAGTGGGAGGGAGTCCAAAAGTGGACCGAGGCACGAAGGATATCTATCACCCTACCATTAGTTAAGGCATATTGTATTTGAGGGGAGTGTGTCACCCGTGTACCCAGATACTGAAACAACTCTGTCTCCCACTCCAGATCCATCCATGGCAACTCAGATACAGCCATTGATGACAGACCCGCCATAGAGGAACAATACCGTCTTCCATCGATTTATATGGAGTCCCAATATCCTACTGAAATCATCCATCAGCTGCAATAAGAGAGGGACTGAGCTCTCCGGATGGGTAACATCCACCAGGGTATCATCAGCATATAGTGTGTGTCGTTGCCCTAACCTGTATGCCCAATGCCACAGGCATTTTCGCAACTGTATGGCCAGGGGTTCCATGGCCAGAGCAAACAGTAGCGGAGATAAGGGGCAGCCCTGTTGGGTGCCCCGCTGTATAGCAAACTCCTCGGACACAAGTGCCCCAGTGCGGATCTGAACCCGCGGGGATAAGTAGAGGAGATGTAACTATGACAAAAAGGAAGGTCCCAGGGCCATCCTATGCAGGACAAGGAAGGTCCCAGGGCCATCCTATGCAGGACAGCCCATAGGTATTCCCAGGACAGCGTGTCAAAAGCCTTTTCTATGTCCAAGGCGACCAGCGCAGCCTGGTCAGGGAGTCTACGCGTCTCGTGTATCACATGTGATAATCTACGAAGGTTCATGTAGGTCCCTCTTCCAGGAATAAACCCACACTGGTTTTTCCCCACCAATGAGGTCACCACCCGTCCCAATCGCATTGCAAGGACCTTGGTGAGGAGTTTCACATTCACATTTAAAATGGAAAGTGCCCTACATGAGCTCAGGTCAGGAGGATCCCTCTCAGTTTTAGGTAGCATCACAATCAATGCCTCCCTCATTTGCTGTGGCAACAGGCCCCCTTCGCGTGACTCCTGAAGTATTTCCAGGAGGCTTGGGAGCAGTGGCGCAGAGTATGCGCGATAAAGTTCAACCATGTCACCCAGGGCCCCCTGAAGGTCTTGCAGGGACAATTCAGCCTCCAACTCCGCCGCCTGAGCATCTGTGAGTCTGGGTAACCAGAGGCCGTCCAGGTATTCTCGTGTCTGAGAGCCCACATCACACCACGGAGAAGAGTATATGGCCTCAAGGTGCTCCCGTAAGTGGGCATTCACGCAAGTTTGACCTAAAATCCTATCACTAGTTGGACCCTGAAGACATAGAATTATGGGGGTGAGACGCTCACAGCGGAGCAGCCAGACGAGCAAGCGCCCAGACCGATCCCCCTCACGATGCAATCGCTGTCAGAAATCTTTACGGACATAACTATCTAGTCTACTCCACAGGGCACCTATATGACCACGCACCACTCGACTCTCGTTCTCCAGCGCGTCCCCATTGTCAATTTGACATTGCAAGGCATCTAAGGCATCTTCCTGCTGCGCCAATTCCTGATCTAGTTTCTTCCGAATACCGTATGTTTTAGCAAGGCTTTCGCCTCTTATAACAACTTTAAGGGCCTCCCATTCTAAGCCCCGACTCTGGGCTGTAGTCCAGTTCTCGCTAAAATACCCAGTCAGTGCCTCCTGAACATCACGCTTATAATCATGGTCACCCACTAATTCCTGCCTCATGCGCCAGAGGGGGATCGCCAGACGCCATAATACCTCAAGGGTATTTGCAGTCCTTATTGAGAATGTGATCAGTCTTTGGGGTCTTTGGTTGACAGTTAGGTTACCCCCTGTCCAAGCAAGGACTCTCACTCTGGTCAGGGTAAAGGAGAATCACCCTCAGTTAACCCCTGCTCACCCCCTTGGTAGCTTGGCACGAGCAGGCAGGCTTAACTTAAGAAGCAAGGTGTAAAGTATTTGTACCCACACACACAGTAACCCAGTGTACCCACTACAAAATTACACAACACAGATTTAGAAAAATAGGTAATATTTATCTAAACAAAACAAGACCAAAACGATAAACATCCAACATACACAAGTCAAGTTATACATTTTAAAAAGAATAAGAGTCTTAATCCTTAGAAAACAGTGAGAACACTGCTATTGCACCAAAGTAACTGGGTAGCGTCAAAATCAAGCTGCATGGGCGAGCGTGCATCGGAAAGGGCCAGCCATGCGTCGATTTCTCACTCACAAGCGAGAACGTTCCTCCTCCGGTCGGGTCAGCATGCATCGTTTCTTCTCTCCCGCAAGAGAGCAATGAGTCGGTCCGGACAGGCACCACGGGTCCAGGCAGGCTTTGCATTGATTTTCCGCGCCCAGCGATGTTGTGTTGAAATCCGGTTGCACGGTGTCAAGAAACCGCACTGTGTGTGGGCTTGTGTCATGAACAGCAGCCTCTGCGGGTGTTGCGAGTCGTTTAGCAGCCGTGAAGCGGTGGTGCGTTGAAAGTTTCCCCGCACGGCTGTGTTTGCATGGATTTCTGTGCTTTTCCACCAGCTGCACCTTTCAAGGGCTCAGAGACACATTAGGGCACCACATGGCGGGCAGGACTCTCAGCAGAAAGCCCAAGTGCTGGCAGAAAGAAGACTTTGTTGTCCCTGAGACTTCAACAACAGGAGGCAAGCTCAGTTCAAGTCCTTGGAGATTCCTCACCAGTGGGAAGTCACACAAAAGTCAGTCTTTGTCCTCTCTCAGGTAGAAGCAGCTACTGCAGGCCAACCCAGCAAAGCACAGTCACAGGCAATGGGGCAGTACTCCTCCTCCAGCTTCTCCAGTTCTTCTCCCAGGCAGAGGTTCCTCTTGGTTCCAGAAATAATCTGATTTTCAGGGGTTTTGGGTGCTCTTCTTATACCCCTTTCTGCCTTTGAGTAGGCCTACTTCAAAGAGAAGTCTCTGTTGTTTTCAAGATTCTTCCTTGCCCAGGCCAGGCCCCAGACACACACCAGGGGGTTGGAGACTGCATTGTGTGAGGGCAGGTACAGCCCTTTCAGGTGTAAGTGACCACTCCTCCCCTCTCTCCCAGCACAGATGGCCCATCAAGATATGCAGGCTACACCCCAGCTCCCTTTATGTCACTGTCTAGAGGAGAGGTGGAAACAGTCCAACTGTCAAACTGACACAGACAGGGAATCCACAAACAGGCAGAGTCACAGAATGGTATAAGCAAGAAAATGCCTAGCTTCTAAAAGTGGCATTTTCAAACACACAATCTAAAAACCAACTTCACTAAAAGATGTATTTGTAAATTTCTGTCTGCTCCTAAAGGGAACCTGTGCTTTAATCACATTTAAAGGGAGCCCCCATGTTAACCTCGGTGCGAGATAGGCCTTGCAACTGTGAAAAACAAATTTAGCAGTATTTCACTGTCAGGACATGTAAAACACATAAGTACATGTCCCACCCTTAACATACACTGCACCCTGCCCATGGGGCTACCTAGGGCCTACCTTAGCGGTGCCTTACATGTATAAAAATGGAATGTTTATGCCTGGCAAGTGGGTACACATGCCAAGTCGACTTTGCAGTTTAAAACTGCACCCACAAACACTGCAGTGGCAGGTCTGAGCCATTTTTACAGGGCTACTAATGTGGGTGGCACAACCAATGCGGCAGGCCCACTAGTAGCATTTGATTTACAAGCCCTGGGCACTTCTAGTGCACTGTACCTTGACTTACTAGTAAATCAAATATGCCAATCATGATTAATGGAATGTACACATATAATTTACACAGGGAACACTTACACTTTATCACTGTCAGCAGTGGTAAAGTGTCCAGAGCAAACAAAACAGCAAAAACAGAGTCCAGCACACAGAAGCAACCCGGGAAGTAGAGCCTAAAAGTTAGGGGAGACCATGCCCATGATGTCAAGTCTAACAGACATTAATGTAGAGTCCAAAATGGACCTGCTTCAAAGTCTGTTTTAATCACTGTTGGGTCTAGACCCTGCAGGACCCAGTCCACTTAATGCTCTGATGCTATCTAATGGGTGCAATGGCTGCAGCATCCTGTTATAGGTTTATGGAGGGGGAATATTTAATGTTCCCATAGCAGGGGTGGGCACATGTAGAGGCTGCATGATGCGGGAGAGGACCACAGTCCACCAATGTGCGCATGCAGGGGCAGCAGCCAGTCACAATGAGTGTGGTGTGAATGTGCATCCCTCTACCCAGTCCAATGCCCCCTCTACCCAGTCGCATCCAAACATACAAGCATGGTGACCCACCTGAGCTCCTCAGTATTGTTTGTGACCAAAGACTTAATCAAGACAGCCTAAAGAGTGGGGCGGCTGAGCTTATTCATGGCAGCTGCATGCAGTTTAGTGGGGATCTCAGGTTGAGCTGGTTACAGTAGTGTCCAGGTCACCTCAATAAAATGTGGCTTACTGACCCCAGGAAAAGCCGCATGAACTGTGCCACTGCAAACAACCGTACGAAGTAGTGCTTAAAAACAAGCTCTGGCAAAGTCAAAATAGCTGCATTGTGTTTTAGTAGTGGGCTTCAAAAGTAGTTAGCTGTGCAAGTGGGTGGGGAAATCACTATTTAAAATAAGCAGATGGATGTTGGGGAAGCATAGAGAAAGTGAGGTTAAGAGAAGCGGAGGAGGGGAGAAAGTGACTTAGTGCTCAGAGTAGGAGACCAAAGAAAATGTAGGAGGAGAGAAATGAGGTAGGGAAGGTTGGCAGAGCAGGGTAAGAGCACAAGCACACTCTATCGGCAGAGGCAACGACAGGAAGGAGCATGAGATGCACTTACATGTAGTGCTAAACAGGTTTATTATAGCAGCAGTAAAAGACTATACTATTTTCAAAGGCGAAAGAGCTGTGCTCCGGAGGAGGACAAATGCAGACTAAGGAGGAATGCCACCAATTAAAACAGGGTATTGAGATTGACAGAAACGCCATCTACTCATGAGCAAAGGTTGACTCTGTGGAGTATCACATACAATTCTGTCTCTGAGTGACAGCTATAGGTGTCTGTAGCAAGACCACAAAAATTAAGATTTGGTGAGAAGAAAATGAAATACCCAAAACTATGAAGAGTGCAGCAATGCATATCTCTGTATGTCATACAAAAACAAGACACATTAAAATATACAATCCCAACCCCCTGATATACCTGAATAAAATAATTGTTGTCCCGAGATTTTCCTTTTTGATTTGTGTTTTTAGGTCAATAGAAAAGTAATTTAGCTTAGGTAGACATTGCTGATCCGGGCCAAATTTTTTTGGACAACATTTTTAAAAATGGCAGATGTGTTGCGGCGATGATGTAAAATTTCAGGAACCATGAGAACTACATACTTCATTTTGGTGCCAAAACATAGGTTTTGGGGGTCAAGCCATCTTATATAAACAGGAAATAACTCCTCAGAGCAACCCCTTATGCCATTTTAAAAAATGGCAGCTATTATAGAGGAAGAAAAGACATATATAGAAATGAAACAAATAATAATGGTTTTTCATTCTTTTATGTATACACCAAACAATGTTTATCATCTGAATATGAAAAAATAATGTTTATCACTCCTGTTTTAGACACATTTTCATAGTTCACTTTATGTATTTGTTTTGGCAATCATGCATAGTACATTTACAGAATGTTGAACATTTGAGAAGAGCATATCCACAGGGACATCTTTTTCTATCCCAGTTTTAGCAAGTAAATGTACGTGTAAAATCTGTGGGTAGAGGCTTTAGAAATTTCGTAGGTCTTAGCCAACCAAATTTACACAGATCTTTCTTTACTTATGCATGATCTGAAAACATTTACAAATTTTCTGATCAAGTAGAATGCTTTTTTAAAGTGTCCACACACAGAATATGACATTGATGGAAGGACTGATGTCTTGAACGCACTGTACCGAAGATCGTCAAATGTGTGGTAGTCAGAACTCAATTTCCACATACGCACAAGGTATTTTTCTACGTCTTTAAAGTCACATTCCTCTTCTGTCTCAGCAAATGCTTTTAGAAACTTCAGAAGTTCAGCAGTTAAACTTCCAAGTTTTGTTCAGATTTTGTTCATAGTGTCATCACCTGTAAGAATATGTTTCTTGATAAGAACACTGGGCATCTCCGGGTCAAGTTTCTTGTATAGAATATGAAGCAGTATTATTTGTCCTTTCCCACCTTTTCCATAACTCTGACAGTCCTTGATTTATGAACATTTCAACAAATCTAAGTAGAACAATAATAACATCTGTGTCATTTGATAGTACAATCACGTGATTTGAACCATTTTGAACAGCCCACTCAACATGTGGCACAATATGAAAGTCAGCTTCCTCCAAATTGCTGTTAAGTTCTTGAACTATAGGGTTGTACCATTTGAATTCAACTCTGCAGGCACCATCTCCTCATTGACAATCATTCCACTTGCAATAATTGGAAATTCAGTGCTCACTGAAGCATCAGCAATGTTTTGGCTAGTTAACATCTTCAAGTTCATCTTGTTCGATGTTAATAACCAGAATTTATCAAGTTGCACAGGTGTAGGTGTCAAGTTTTTGATGCAGGCAAGGTCAATTGTTCCACTTGTAGACATTTGTCTGATTCTCTCTCATTCTTTGACAGATAGCTCCAGATAACTGTCAAAGACAATGTGCAGTTCTTGTAAGATGCACACTGACTTTGATATCTGTAGAGCAGTCTGAACGACCTCTCCGACGTTTTGCATGGATGAAATCTTGACCATTCGCAATTTCTATATAGTCCACAAGAACAGCAGTTTTCAATGAGGACACCTTTTCAAAATTACATTTTACAGGTGAAAGTTTTTTTTTTAGTTATTTCATGAGTTTGTGCTTCATTGGTTTGGTTGCAGCTTCTCCATCTAATAATGTGTTTGTTGGAAGAAGATCATGCAGCAGAATGTCGTTGATAAACTCACCCCTTTTTTGCTACAACTATCTCTTTATGTGCTTGCGAAAGTTGTTTTTTAGTAACCTGTTTTGTAGTGACTGGTTGGACGAAACTCTTACTTTGGCAATTAAAGCGTGGAAGTTTGGCTTTTGTGGTTATTTCAAACAGCTTTTTATCTTTTAATACAAATCTCTCCTGCTCTAGTTCTGCAAATAGTTTCGATCTATGTTCCAGGACATCTAGTAGATGTCTCTTTTTATCATTATCCACATATTGTATGGTCACGAAGTTGTGTAGTCACACAGGCTCAATCATTTCACTGGGGTTTCCTTGATGCTACATGAAATGAAAAAGGCTGTCAAGATGTTTAATAAAATGTTTCCCTCTCTTTCCTACATGTTCGTTATTTGGAACAATTTCACAATGGTCCATTCATTTTCAATTTGTAATCTCTCTAAAAACACTACGAATAGAAAGTACTTCATGATAAACTAGCTGCCATTGAGCAACATATTCACTTTTACATGTCTGGCCAGCAATTCCCTTTTCTGTGATCTCTGGACTGTCTGTTCCAGTTTCACATCTGGAGCCACAAGCATTGAAACTTCCCTCTCTGTCTTTCACCACACAATGTCTTTGGATGAATCTTCTGTAGAGGAATGGTTTTTCGACCTCTAGCTTCTTCACTCTTTTCAAATACCAGGACCCATATCTCAGGTAGTTTATGCAATTGAATTTGTGAAACACAGTAATCAATGACTCCACAGTTTTCACATGCAGCTCCCAATCCGCATGTACCAAGTTTTTCACTAGAGCTATCATGTGAAAAACATTTCCCCAATACTGGCAAAAGTCCAATTTTTCTTCACATTCTTTGACAAACACTATGGACTTGGTTTTCAAATTTTCTGATTTTTAACTTAATGTACTGAACATTGCCTGGCTTTGCATTATGTCTTTTGAATGAAGTGCACGCTGTGCCTAATTCACTTCTGAGCTAAGATATGCAAAACCTAATTTATCATTTTTGTGTTAGGGTTTGTGCACAGCAAAGAGCATGTCCCCTCTCACTGCACTAGTGGGTTCTGTAATAGCTCCCTTTTAAACTTACTATTGAAAGCCTTTCTTGTTATCTCACCTCCCCTCCCTCCCCCCAGGCTTCTGTGTATGTTGTTTAATGTGCTGTTTTGTTTACACATTGGGCCTTGCTTTTACCAAGGCTTCTTTAAAACACTCCTCTCTAGGCCATGTGTTAATTCAACTCATTTGCATAATAACTGAAACTCTGCACACCTTTCAAGAACATGTGCAGCATGTGAGGACCACACCCAGCTCTTCAAACCACACCCAGCTCTGCACACCTTTCAAGAACATGTGCAGCATGTGAGGACCACACCCAGCCCTGTCTATAAAAGGCAGCCCCCGAGCCTCACCCAGTGCTTGTGCTCGTCTACCTCCCGCTTACCTGAGAACAGACCCCTCGGCGCTGGCACTCCTGCTCTCTACAGACTTTCATTGGCTTCAATTGGCGCAGCTGCTGGCTCTTCCTTCTTCCGGTTTCCGGTTCCTCCTTGCCTCAGCCTCTCTCCTACAAGCAACCTGCAAAAGAGAAAGAAGACAAGGTTAGACTGATCAGTATCTCTTGTCAGCAACAAGTAAGTGCAAAACTTTTATTACCTGAAATAACTTTGACAACAATTTCTGGATTCGTGTATAGACAATTTGAAACAAGATACCTTCCACGAACATTGTGATTCAAACTCTTTGTTACAAGAATACTTTGCGGAACTTTGTGAAGCAAACATTTTTTTATGGAACTTTTAAGAATCGAACAGTGGAAACCATTAACAGCAAGGCAAACAGTAAATCAAAGACTTGCACAAATTACATGCTGTATTTTGATGTAAAAGTACAGTATTTGTTTTATAAAAGATTCTGGAAATATGGGAAAAGTGAGTCTGCTATTGGGAATTTAGGCTTTAGTTATATTAAGATGAATGTTTGATATTGGTAATTCTGATAACGGTATTTGTTTAATGTTTTAGAAGCTTTAGAGTAATAGAAAGCACATCCCAGAGCAGTAACACATTCCAAACCTGGAAACTAGAGACCAGGATCCAAGAGGTACTTTTAGAAGAGAATTTCTAATAAATAAAGGGATAGTCAGGAACCCAGTTAGGAATAGGTTGTACTTATCTGTTCTTTGTTTATGTTTCATTAGGCACCAGTTTCTACAAAAGTCAGAAAGGGCCGCAGATTTGTGCAGCACTTCAACAGTGGGAACGCAAGAACGGTGTTGTCTCTTTATTTTATTTTATCCACTTCTCCCCTTCCCTTGAGCTTCTGTTCTTAGTGCACTGTTTTAAAAACTAGTGCGCTGGAACAAGCAGTTTCAGGGTGGGGTCGGATTGTCTTCAACCTCCATCAGAACTGAACAAGGACTCAGGTGAGCTGGGCTTTGACATTTTGTTCCAGAAAGCATTCTAACACCATGTTTCTACAGCCTCAGATATGACGAGCATACCTTGTAACAAACAAACATAATGGGTTCTGCTCAATACTGACTGGACCCTTTTGCTTCCATAGATTTCAGCCTCAATAGGTGCATCATCTATGCAACATCCACTGAGATACCTTCCTGCACACTGCAACACAACTTTTCTCATGTGGGAAATGCCCTTCATTGGATAAAGATCATCAAATTCTACTGGATTGCTCATAAAAAGTCAGCTACTAAACAGAAAACACCTTCATTGCAGAAAATTGGCAGGATAGGCTGGTCTTCAGCTGAGTACGCACATTTTGGAAATGTTTAAGATTTATGTATACTGTTGCATAGTTTGTGACTGGAGATGGTATTACTGGTAAAACCTACCCCTTTTCGGTGGGACAGTTCTGGGAGATCAGAGCATAAATTCCAGCCCACAGAGGAACTGGCTTTTCTTCATCCTTCAGTCCGCACCAAATAAGCGATATGATAAATTTGTTTGAATCAGCTTTGCAGACTGCAGCATCAGGTAGAAGTAGGCCCATGTCCTCAGACACTTTGAAACTTTCTGGTAGACTGGGACGTGTTGATGGCTTGTAGTGATTTTGCACTCATTGGCAAGGCATTTGTGTTATCGGTTTTCAGCTTCATTTGTTCATGCCAACAGCTGACACTTCATTGTTTTCGAGCAGCTACTTCATGGGTAGAGTCTTGAAAAATCACCATGGCAGTATCATGGGTGCTGGTTGTTCCTGACAAAGAAGAGCTGTCTTCAAAATCGAAATTATCAAGAGCAGCAATTGTAAATCCGTTCCTGGAAAAGTGACTAAGAAATGGTGTGCTGTTAGATTCACAAGATTTTACAGCGTGAGCTGCTAACAAGTCCCTGTTCTGTACTATGTCATTATAACTTGTTGATAGACCAGTCCTATTCATTGAAGTGATTAGCCACGTACTTTTGCACTTGTCATAGATTGCATGGGCAGTCATCATGTGTAGCAGAGTTTTCTTTTTTGCCGTGATCAAAATTCAGAAAACTTGATTTGGAAAAGACAGTACGTTTGCACAGCATAGGCCTGTCAGTTCGTGGGATTCCACTTCTTCACTTATATCTTCAAAGCCATCATCAATGTTGTCGGGTTCTGTTCCGAACTCAAGAACTTTAGTTTTTAACAGTTTTACTCTGTTGATATTAAACAATGGTATAAAAAATGTTAAGACAACATCAGGCGTTCTTGTTGTTAGACTGACAAAAATAAATTCTGTCATTGTACATTCCACTAGAAAAATCTTAATTTCATTATTATGGATCAGTACAGTTTCATCAATGTTGACCATCATTTTTCTGATCTCACTGAGTGTGAAATCGTAGCCAGCACTCAACAAGCTTCATTTGCTTTTTCAAAGAGTGCAAACTTAACTAAAGACTGGCTGCTACGTTGCTGCTGGAGCTCATTGTCATTCATATTTTCAAATGTATGCACATGTGCAGTTTGGGTGGGCATACAAATCCACTATAAATACATTCACCTCACTGTTTAGATCCACTGCTTGGCTGAAAACTTCATCTTGGAAGAAACTAGCTGGAGATAAAAACAGGTTTGCTCTTTGAGAATCACATGCTCAGTACTTTGCTCTTTCGTCAATCTCTTTGACCCTTGTTCTGGCTAAACCACAGATAATACATTGAAGATCCTCTGCTTTATGATCAGTTGTTAGAGGTAGATGAGAGGTAGCCATCGATCTTCTAAGTGGATGGGCACTGGGTTTGGTTGTCATCGCTTTCTCGAAAGACTCCGATTCTTTTTGTGATTCACTGGTTTCTGCTTTTTTTTACACATTTTTTCCAGCCTTTTTTCCATTGTGTATGACTTGTAGCACTTGTTACAATGACAAAATATTTGATCCTCTTCACCCATCAGTTTTAATTTTGGTGAACTTTGTCTTGCCATATTTTTGCAACATCTTGAACTCTCTTCTGGCCAGCCGCAGTTGATGTTAGCTTTTCTATTGGATTAGTTTGGCATATGACACATTTTTCTTTGTTGAAGGAATCCTCACATTTTGTAGTTAGCAACACTCTGTCAGGAGGTAAAGATCATATGCTACCACCTGCTTTGCTTATGTTTACAAATTTGAATCAACGGAAAACCTAAAACAAAAGCGATATTAAAATAAATTACCAATATGGTGGATAAAGCACATCATTATAGAGCCGTCATTTTGGAAAATGGCGGGAGGGCTGCTCTCAGGAGTTATTTTCTGTCTCTATAAGTCTACTTGACCCCACAGCCTAAGTTTTGACACCAAAATGAAGTATGAATGTCTCATGGTTCCTGAAATATTACATCATCACTGCACGACATCTGCCATTTTTTCAAATGTCGTCAAGAAAAAATCAGCCCGGATTAGCAATGTCTACCCATGCTAAATTACTTCTGTATTGATATAAAAACACAAATCAAAAATGAAAATCTCTGGACAACAATTTTTTTTACAGCGGTATTATAAGGAGCCAGGACTAATAAGCCTTGGCCTAGAAAACAGCCTAAAAAAGCAATAACAACACTGTTATTCTCGGTGTATATATCACGTTGTATACTCTGTATTTATCTTGGCAATACCTATCTGATTTGTCATGCTAACAAAACACTTTTTCACAAGGGCTATTTCTTCACTCTCCTTGTTTAGTGTAGGGGGGCACTCCTTCCTTTTCCAGGCTCATGGTAGGTCCTGCTTCTCTCAGCTTTCAAGTTGAGCATCTGATCAGCTATCCTTTTTCCATGTCAAAGGAGCAGCTGCTCCCGTTGCCGCTCCTCTCTTTAGACAAAAAATCTGCTTCTCTCTGCTGCAGAGTTCAGAACCACCTATGTCCCCCTTTGTCAAAGGAAGAAGTGCCACGTCTCCATCCTGCTCAAAATATACCAAGCATTTGAAATGCAGTGTGTTTTGCGTTTGCTAAAGTTAGAGCTATTAGCGTTTTTAATTCCTAACAGGACTTTTCTTGCCATATAAAGTGAAAATGAAAAGGAAAACAGTTGACATAAGCAAGCCGATTCAAAGCGCCACGGCCACCATGAGCGTGAGCACGAAGGAGAGACACAAAAGGAAAAAGAAGTTTGCTTGTAGTCAAACATATCAGCAAACCTGCAATTATTCATGTAGCGGGGTCGATGGCCAATGCAGCAACAAAACCACCCAAAAGAGGGACAAACGTAAAGCATTTACCTATGATAACAAAGGATTTTTGAAAGGCAAGGCCATGAACGAGTGGTAGTGATGGGCGTGCGGTTGCTGTGGTTAAAAGCCCACAGATAGATTACAACAGGCCAGAGATCTTACGCGCTCAACCTAAAAACTGCTTTATTAAAAAGCAGTCACAGACATGGTAGTCTGCTGTTCCGAGCAGGCCACCATCTCTGTGAGTGCGGCCCTTCAGAATGGGATCACAAATAGCGACCTTCTTCATAAATGTTGATGAGGTAGGTCTTTGTGACCCCATTGGGAATCACTAAATGTGTATGAGACACATTTGCAATTAGAGACTCACAAAATGAAATGGACATACATCTGGCCCTTAAATCACCTGTGCAGTTCAAACACCACATTAGTGAGACGATGCCCTTTAAATTCTGGCTACATCTGAGCAGTCAGAGAAACTGACCCGACCATGTTATGACACCGCTCCAATAACTGGTTTATTGTACTTCTCATTTGCTTTGACTTCTTTTATGGACGTCGCTGTTCTCGTTATGCTCTTTTTATTGGATTAAATGAGGCTCATTCTATGGAGACGCAGGGTAGGCCAGTCTGCAAAAAACTCATAATTTCTGTAATTTTCTCAGGCTCTTGAATGGGAAAGCGATGCCAGTGTTTGCTCGAAGTGCACAACTTTAAATGCCTGAGCAAACAGAAGGAAACAAGAACAGTCTCATGAGGTTTGAAGGAATCAAAGGTTTGTGTGCAATAAAAGGTGGAGAGCTCAAGATATGTTCTGTCTTCAGAAGGGGGTTCTGAGTATTATGGCTTGGTTGAGTAAGGGGATACATTATTTTATCAAACTCAATGAACAGAATACTGATGCACAAAATTTCGAAAGATGAGTTTGTATGGATTTTCTGTACCTAACTTCATATATTCGTACCTTGGTGATATGGCGGTATGCAGATGTGGAATTAAGAATAGGAAATCCATACTTCTTTCTCTGCACTTACCTATTCAGTAGTTTGTTCCTCGATATTCTGGGCAGGGCCATGTGACCTGTTGATAATCTGGTTTCAATATTTCATACCACAATCCTAATCGGACATGGAAGTAAGCCTCCCTGCCCCTGGGTTGGGTAGTGAAGTAAAGCAATAATTGTGGGGCAGTGGACCACTCACTCCCCTCGGCCCAGGTGCCACTGCACCTTCTGCACGAATTACAGCTATGGCCAGAGTGTGCTTTAATTCAGCTTCTCTCTGGTGAGAGACAATGGTTTTAAGAAGGCAGTATGTGTAAAAGTCACTGGATGATCTGATACAGTCTGAAAGGGCCCACCGGGGAGAACCCCCCTTCCATCAGTACACCTCACACCCTGTTCCCAAGCTCTGCTTCTTTCCCTTTCTATGCCAAGCTTCCCTGTCCTTCACACTCTTTGCTCATAATTTTGTTTGTGTCCACTGTTCGCCATCACCCCATCTCATCCTGCTGCCCTTCAAAATGCCCACCTCCCTCATAGCCACGCCCCGCATCTCTGAACATTCCCCCTGTATTCACCCAATCTTTCCAGCACTCCATAAAGGTGCCCTTTCCAGCTCCTACCCAACCAGAGGGGCTCAGGAAACTGATCGGTGCGGCCCCCCCGTATATGGCCCCCTGAAGAGGTGTATGGCAAAGGTTTATTTGCCACCAAAGTTTTATGAAGTTAAAACTTTTTTTCGTTCACAATGATTTTGAAGTTGCCACGTTTCTCTTCCGAAGAGCAAAGTTTGTTCCTTTTCACAAGATATTTTTCACCACATATCGAGATACTCTCTACTCTATTCGAAGCCAAGCAAGCTGAGACATGTATGTTACATAGTTTTACCTGTGAAGCCAAGGCAAATGTTTACAGATTGATTTTGTGCAAGTTTGCCCTTTGCAGGGTCTATGCAGGGTCTACCTAAACAAAAGTAACTAAGGGAAAAACATTACTACCTTTACGAAGTTGCAAAGCTTCTCATAGAACTTGGCAGAAGCACAAATATGAAACTGCAAACACGACCCTGCATTTCCACTATAGAGTACACCTATGTAAAGCTATAAAATGGACTGCATGTATGTATGCATGCCACATACGTCACAGGAGTCCCTTTTCATCCTCGAGGGTACCTCTTTTGCAGAGGAACTCTGCACTGCCCATAAGTTACAAAGCAACCCGCTTTGAGCATATGGCCGGTAAAATATTAGAAGCAATTGAGTGAGTGGTGATGCTCAATGCTTGTGATGACTAGTCTGGAGAGGAAACTGTCCTCTCTCATTGGTTCAAATGAGGAGTGAGCAAATCGTGACAGACCTGATGAGGATGTCAGAGCAAGCTGCAGGGTCACTGCCGGTCAGCCTAGCGGGAGGAATGTGTCTGAGTCAGAAGGCTAGCAGTTCGTAATCATGTATGTGTTATAGTTGTAGATTACTTCCTCATGGTGAAGAATGAAAAATGACTTTTATTGCCTGGGACAGGTCTCTCCTCTGTGACAGGTAAGATAGGGTTATTGTTGGACTTCAGAGTGAGTTTCAAATGGCAGTACCTATCACAATCATTGGCGTTTACTTACAATGTTTCCTTCTGTTTCAAGTATTCAAAATCAGTTTGCCCTCAGTCTGACACTCTACATGCGCCCTCTGAAACAATTTCTGAAGGCGATGGGTGTCAGAACCTCGTCCGAGGGTTACAGGGCAAGCAGGAGCTACTGTACCCCACCGTGGGGGTTGAGTCCTTATAATCCTGATGTACCGGGTCCTGGCCTACTATGAAGTCTGAGCAGCTGGGCCAAGTACCCCTTCAGTGGCAGCACAGGTCAAGCAGTCTAATGCTTCTTGGGCGATGAGGTAGACACAGGGGGGTGAACACAGGCTCACAACTCAAAATACGTTCAACAGCAGAAATGCCACTAGACAGCAGGGAGTTTGTTATTTTTTTTATTTTTGCATAAGGGGAGCGGCCCCTTGGGCAAGTTGGGCAAGGGCCGCTCACCAGGGGGACAAAATATTTTAGGCCAGATAGGACTATTATAATTAGGCTGGTATGCCCCCGGGGGGGGGGGGGCAGAAACCCCTTGACACAAAGGGATATATATTTTTTTATGTTTACTTTTTTTATATATATAGGGAGCGACTCCTTAGGCAAGGGTCGCTCCTCTGGGGGGCAAATTGTATTTAGGCCATTTCTGCCCCCAAGAGGGGCAGAAACCACTAGACACCAGGGATTTTTTTTTGTCAGTTTCACAGGAGGGGAGCGACCCCTTAGGCAAGGGGCGCTCCCCTGGGGGGGGGGGATTTGTTGTAGGCCATTTCTTCCCCCCTTGGGGGCAGATCGGCCTATTATAATTAGAAAAACCCTAGACACCAGGGATTGGTTTTTTTTATGTGTGGGTAGCGACCCCTTAGGCAAGGGTCGCTCCCCTGGGGGGCAAATTGTTTTTAGGCCATTTCAGATTGGCCTATTTTTGTTAGTCCAATCTGCCCCCAAGAGGGGCAGAAACCACTAGACACCAGGGATTTTTAGTTTTTTTGCTGCGTCAATTTCACGCAAGGGGAGCGATCCCTTAGGCAAGGGTCGTTCCCCTGGGAGGCAAATTTATTTTAGGCCATTTCTGCCCCCCTTGGGGGCAGATCGGCCTATTTTTAATAGGCCAATCTGCCCCCAAGAGGGGCAGAAACACTAGGCACCAAGGATTTTTTTTTGCGCCAATTTCACGCAAGGGAGCGAACCCGTAGGCAAGGTTCGCTCCCCGGGGGGGGGGAATTTATTTTAGGCCATTTCTGCTCCCCTTGGGGGCAGATCAGCCTATTTCTATTAGGCCGATCTTCCCCCGGGGGGGGGGTGCAGAAAACTCTTAGGCACCAGGGATTGGTGTGTGTGTGTATGTGTGTGTTTTGTTTGGGGGGCAGCCCCTCGGGCAAGGGACACCCCCCATGTGGGGCACATTACTGTTGGCCATATCTGCCCCCCAGGGGGCAGATCGGCCTATTTTTGGAAGGCCCATCTGCTCCCAAGAGACCAGGGAAGATTTTTCTTCCAAAATAAGAGGGTGGGGGTGTGGCCATACCCCCACCCCCACCCCAAATAAATGGGGCCAAAGATGTTCTGCCCACAGGTTGGCAGGTGGGGCAATTACCCCGGAACCACTCCCTGAGCGGCAGAAAGCATACTAGATGCCAGGGAATTAAAAAAATATATAAAATAGTGGGGTGGTGGCTACCAACCAGTATGGGTCTGGTTATGTCCCACCCCAACTGAAGGGGGTAACAGTCTTTCAGCTCTCCCTCGCACACTAAAACATCTTATCCCACAGCAAGCAAGAGGACATTTGATTATTTTGGGTTTTGGTTTTACATTTGGGCCATGAGAGCTTGGATAGCTCTCAAAATCGTCCCACTTGGACTGTTGATGGGTGCACTTTTTGGAATTTGGGACGCTGCCATGTAGAAAAATCCACAAGACCTAGACACATCCGAAAACTAAACATCTAGGTGATTCCAGGGTGGTGTCCTTTACATGCACCCCACACCATTTTCTTACCAACAATGCTCTGCAAACCTCCAACTTTGCTGGAAATCACACATTCTTTTCCACATTTTTGTGATGGAACCTTCCGGAATCTGCAGGAATCCACAAAATTCCTACCACCCAGCATTGTCTCATCTATACCGATAAAAATTCTGCTGCACTTGTCAGCCTAAAAATGTTTTTTTTTCAAACTGCCCTTTTTGACCCGCTTTGGTTTCCCCTCAATTTAGACATGTTTTTGGCTCTTCCCTGTCACTGGCACTTGGCCCACCTACACAAGTGAGGTATCATTTTTACCGAGAGACTGAGGGGAACGTTGGGTGGTAGAAAATTTGTCCCAGTGAGGTGATCCCACACAGAAATGTGGGGAAAATGGGATTTTTTTTAGCTAAATTTGAGGTTGGCTGAGGATTCAGGATAAGAAAACATTGGGGGATCCACGCAAGTCACACCTCCCTGAACTCCCTCGGGTGTCTAGTTTTCAGAAATGTCTGAGTTTGGGAGGTTTCCCTAGATGGCTGCTGAGCCCAGGACCAAAAACGCAGGTGCTCCCCCCAGCAAAAATAGGTAGTTTTGTATTTGAGAATTTTGATGTGTCCAGATAGTGGGGGTCATTCCAATGTTGGCGGGCGGCGGAGGCCGCCCGCCAGGATTCCCCCCTCCGAAATACCGCGCCGCGGTCAAAAGACCGCAGCGGGTATTACAAGTTTTCCCCTGGGCTGGCGGGCGGTTGCTGAAAAAACGCCCACCAGCCCAGGGGAAAACGACCTTCCCACGAGGATGCCGGCTCGTAATCGAGCCGGCGGAGTGAGAAGGTGCGACGGGTGCAGTGGCACCCGTCGCGTATTTCAGTGTCTGCAAGGCAGACACTGAAATACTTTGCGGGGCCCTCTTACGGGGGCCCCTGCCGTGCCCATGCCATTGGCATGGGCACGAAAGGGGCCCCCAGGGGCCCCGCGACCCCCCCTACCGCCATCCTGTTCATGGCGGCTTTCCCGCCATGAACAGGATGGCGGTAGGGGGGGTCGGAATATTCACACGAGCAGCGGAAAGTCAGCGGGAGACCGCTGACTTTCCGCTTCTGACCGCGGCTGAACCGCCGCGGTCAGAATGCTCGTTGGAGCACCGCCAGCCTGTTGGCGGTGCTCCCGTGGTCGGTGGCCCTGGCGGCCACCGGCCGCCAGGGTCAGAATGACCCTCAGTGTTTTGGGGCATTTCCTTTCGCGGGCACTAGGCCTACCTACACAAGTGAGGTACCACTTTTATTGGGAGACTTGGGGGAACGCTGGGTGGAAGGAAATTTGTGGCTCCTCTCAGATTCCAGAATGTTCTGTCACCGAAATGTGAGGAAAAAGTGTTTTTTGGCCAAATTTCGAGGTTTGCAAAGGATTCTGGGTAACAGAACCTGGTAAGAGCCCCACAGGTCACCCCATCATGGATTCCCCTAGGTGTCTAGTTCTCAAAAATGTGCAGGTTTGGTAGGTTTCTCTAGGTGCTGGCTGAGCTAGAGAGCAAAATCCACAGCTAGGCACTTTGCAAAAAACAGCTCTGTTTTCTTTGGGAGAATGTGATGTGTCCACGTTGTATTTTGGGGCATTTCCTGTCGCGGGCGCTAGGCCTACCTACACAGGTGAGGTACCATTTTTATTGGGAGACTTGGGGGAACGCTGGGTGGAAGGAAATTGGTGGCTCCTCTCAGATTCCATAACTTTCTGTTACCGAAATGTGAGGAAAAAGTGTTTTTTGGGCCAAATTTTGAGGTTTGCAAAGGATTCTGGGTAACAGAACCTGGGAGAATGTGATGTGTCCACGTTGTTTTTTGGGGCATTTCCTGTCGTGGGCGATAGACCTACCTACTCAAGTGAGGTACCATTTTTATTGGGAGATTTGGGGGAATGCTGGGTGGAAGGAATTTTGTGCGTTCTTTCAGATTCCAGAACTTTCTGTCACCAAAATGTGAGGAAAAAGTGTATTTTTTTGCCAAATTTTGAGGTTTGCAAACAATTCTGTGTAACAGAACCTACTGAGAGCCCCACAAGTCACCCCATCTTGGATTCCCCTAGGTGTCTGGTTTTCAAAAATGCACAGGTTTGGTAGGTTTCCTTAGGTGCCGGCTGAGCTAGATGCCAGAATCCACAGCTAGGCACTTTCCAAAAAACAGCTCTGTTTTCTTTGGGAAAATGTGATGTGTCAATGTTGTGTTTTGGGGCATTTCCTGTCATGGGTGCTAGGCCTACCCACACAAGTGAGGTACCATTTTTATCGGGAGACTTGGGGGAACGCTGGGTGGAAAGAAATTTGTGCCTTCTTTCAGATTCCAGAACTTTCTGCCACCGAAATGTAAGGAAAAAGTGTTTTTTTTGGCCACATTTTGAGGTTTGCAAAGTATTCTGTGTAACAGAACCTGGTGAGAGCCCCATAAGTCATCCCATCTTGGATTCCTCTAGGTGTCTGTTTTTCAAAAATGCACAGGTTTGGTAGGTTTCCTTAGGTGTGGGCTGAGCTAGAAGCCAAAATCCACAGCTAGGCACTTTCCCAAAAAACAGCTCTGTTTTCTTTGGGAAAATGTGATGGGTCCATGTTGTGTTTCGCTCCATTTCCTGTCACGGGCGCTTGGCCTACCCACACAAGTGAGGAACCATTTTTATCGGGAGACTTGGGGGAATGCTAGGTGGAAGGAAATGTGTGGCTCCTCTCAGATTCCAGAACTTTGTGTCACCAAAATGTGAGGAAAAAGTGTTTTTTTAGCTACCGTTTGAGGTTTGCAAAGGACTCTGGGTAACAGAACCTGGGGAGAGCCCCACAAGTCACCCCATCTTGGATTCCCCTAGGTGTCTAGTTCGCAAAAATGCACAGGTTTGGTAGGTTTCACTAGGGGTCCCCTGAGCTAGAGGCCAAAATCCACAGCCGGTACTTTCCAAAAAACAGCTCTGGTTTCTTTTGGAAAATGTGATGTGTCCATGTTGTGTTTTGGGTCATTTCCTGGCGCGGGCATAAGGCCTACCCACACAAGTGAGGTACCATTTTTATTGGGAGTCTTGGGGGAACACTGGGTGGAAGGAAATTTGTGGCTCCTCTCAGATTCCAAAATTCTCTGTCACCAAAATGTGAGGCAAAAGTGTTTGTTTGGCCAAATTTTGAAGTTTGCAAACGATTTTGGTAACAGAATCTGTGTGAGAGCCCCACAAGTCAACCGATCTTGGATTCCCCTAGGTGTCTAGTTTTCAAAATGCACAGGTTTGGTAGGTTTCCCTATGTGCCAGCTGAGCTAGAGGCCAAAATCTACAGCTAGGCACTTTGCAAAAAACACGTCAGATTTCAGTGTAAAAATGTGATGTGTCCATGTTGTGTTTCCTGTTGCGAGCATTAGGCCTACCCATGCAAGTGAGGTACCATTTTTATCGGGAGACTTGAGGAAACACAGAATGGCAAAACAAGTGTTATTGCCCCTTGTAAAAAGGACGTCTATTTCATAAATGCTCTGTAATTCACATGCTAGTATGGGCACCCCAGAATTCAGAGATGTGTATATAACCACTGCTTCTCAACACCTTATCTTGTGCCCATTTTGGAAATACAAAGGTTTTCTTGATACCTATTTTTCACTCTTTATGTTTCAGCAAATTAATTGCTGTATACCTGGTATAGAATGAAAACCCATTGCAAGGTGCTGCTCATTTATTGGCTCTGGGTACCTAGGGTGCTTGATGAACCTACAAGCCCTATATATCCCCACAACCAGAAGAGTCCAGCAGATGTAACAGTATATTGCTTTTAAAAATCTGAGATTGCAGTAAAAAGTTACAGAGTAAAATGTGGAGACAACTTGGTTTGTTTTTTCACCTCAATTTCAATATTTATTATTTCAGCTGTTATTTTCTGTAGGAAAACCTTGTAGGGTCTACACAAAGTAAACCTTGCTGAATTCAGAATTTGTTTACTTTTCAGAAATGTTTAGCTTTCTGGGATCCAGCATTGGTTTCACACCCATTTCTGTCACTAACTGGAAGGACGCTGAAAGCACCAAAAATAGTAAAAATGGGGTATGTCCCAGTAAAATGCCAAAATTGTGTTGAAAAGTTGGGTTTTCTGATTCAAGTCTGCCTGTTCCTGAAAGCTGGGAAGGTGGTGATTTTAGCACCGCAACCCTTTGTTGATACCATTTTCAGGGGAAAAACCACAATTCTTCTTCTGCAGTCATTTTTTCCCATTTTTGTGAGAAAAAAAAACGAAATTTTCACTGTATTCTGGCTAATTTCTTGGTCTCCTTCAGGGGAATCCACAAAGTCTGGGTACCCCTAGAATAGCTAGGATGTTGGAAAAAAACGACGCAAATTTGGCATGGGTATCTTATGTGGACAAAAAGTTATGTAGGCCTAAGCGCGAACTGCCCCAAATAACCAAAAAAAGGCCTGGCACCTGAGAGGAAAAGGCCTGGCAGCGAAGGGGTTAAAAACCTGCATCTTTAGGCTACAATTAAATTGACTTCATTTTACAATATCCTGAATTTATTACTGTTGAGCTAAGCTAGGTTCTACCTACCTACCATATTTTTTTATTTGATCTCAGTAAACAGCCCTAATACTGAACAGTTACAGTACGTCACCTCGATGTGAGCTTTCTAATATGCTCTTGAACCAGATATAAGTGAAAAGTTCTTACATGTACCGTAGATTACACTTCGTTCTACTCAACAGACAGAGCTGCTATTTTACATTTCTGACGCTCTGAAACTAGGTTTGAGACAGCACTAATGCTGCTGGAGAAGGAGAAGCAGGCAGATGGATGGCAGATATCACACACCGCTAAAGCCCACCTGCATTCAAGAATATCTATTACTTAATTTGTAAAAATAAATAGATGCAAGGGGCCAAAAGATTTTCTCAGGAGCCAGCCTCCGGCGTTGCCAAATGTCAAAGATGCTGAACACCAGCACTGCTTCCTTTTGATTCCACCTCATGCTTCTTTCTTCCACCACCCCTGCACTACATGTGTCTTTAACATGTTATTAGCATGTTACCGGAATAGCATGGTCAGAATATTATCTGGCAGAAAAATTGGGCCTGATTACAACTTTGGCAGAGGGGGTTAATCAGTCCCAAATGTGACGGATATCCCACCTGCCGTATTACGAGTCCATTATTTCCACATTTGGGACGGATTAACCCCCTCCGCCAAAGTTGTAATCAGGCCCACTGTGTCCTAAATATCAATTACAAAAATATCCCCCTATAGGAGTTAATAAGAGCGATTATATTCTCAATGGAACAATATTTTTGTAAACGATATTTGGGACACAATTGTTACATGAATCGTTAGTTCTGTATATTATATTCTGACATAGAGCCACTCTTGCAGGTCCTTTTTCATCCCTGATGTCTTCCTATTTCCCTGTTTCTCTTTCTTCTTTTTTCTTCCTTTTCTGTCTTTCTCCCTCTTCCTTGGATTGCACTTCTGGTGCCCACCACCTTCAACAAATGGCAAAAACTGAGCAACCGGTGCATCTATTACTGCTCAGATTAGACCACAACTGGGACAACTGTACTGTTTGCAATTTAATACATAGTAGGTATAAATTTGTTTCACCTGATTAAAATCATGATGTAATAATAAATGTCCAATGGTATGTATAATATGGATGGGCGAAACTCGCAGAGTTTAACTCTGCAGAATTCAGCACAGTCACGTAAAAACTCAGTGAGATTGTGCAGAGTTCCACCAATGGGCAGAACTATGCATGTTGCACTGCAGTTTAGTACCAGTAGGGGGAGCAGCGCTGAAAAATCATTACGAACTGCACCATGCAGTGCACAGGAGCTGGGCCATTTGAGTTGATGTTGCTGCTGCATCAGTAGAAAATCTACTCAAGTAACAACAAATCTACTAGAGATGCAGCCCTCTGACCAGGTCCGATAGCGACCACTCACAACCACCCGAGTTAGAAAATGGCACTAGGGGATGCCAAATCTAGATCGCATTTCAGAAGCCTCGCAGCAAAAAATTCTGCCATGCGTCGATTGGTGTAATTTGACTTGAAATCCAAAAATCCACCAATTTCGCAGACAGAATGAAACATTCTGCCCACACTCAATGTATAAGCACAGTGATGGAAGCCAGATATACATGATAAAGAAACTACAGTAATTGTTAGTCTAGGTCACTAAATCACAGAACCCTACAACAAATTTTATAAACAGCAACAATACTATTCTTTTAGTAAGCTAAGATAGTAATTCTTCCAGTTATGACTCGACTAATACTATTGTTAGGTTCTGCCACCAAAAGCTCATCTGGGTTGCTTAAGTGTTAGTCTGACATTCTTACATTTTCATCTCGAGACTATTAATGCTGGATCACTGCAGGTGAGATGTTCTGTTGTTTCAGTGAAGAGACCACAAAATCGGTATTGACCATTCTCCTTCGATAATGGATACCAAGAGCCCTCACTGTTTATCGCAGAGATATACAGAAAACAAAACTGAAGATAAGCATGTTTAACTTTGGCATCTAAATCCAGTTAGAAATGGAGTGATCTAGTAATGCTAAACATAAGAATCATGTACATTGTAGAGAGATTTATTGAAGATTTCTAAATATCTGATTGGACTAAGCCCAGACCAATCAGATTTTATTTAAAGAAAAAAGGTTGATTCTATATTTGCCAAACTTTGCAATTCCCACAGAGGGTGTCTTTATCCTGTAAACTATTGAGCTAAACCCTATGGGACAAGAAAAGTTGGTTGGTGATCTATGGGCAAAGCTGGACTAAAGTATTGCTTTCATTTATTTGACTCTCCTTTTGTACATGCCATAAGATTATTCAAATAAGCTGTTAACACTATGCATGAAAGAGCAGTGAGAATCCTTCAAGGCAAGACCTTAATAAAATGGTGCCAAAGATTCAACAGTTTGTGAATATATGTCATATAGACCAAGCGATGAGCACTGTGTTCCCGAATGTCCAGGAGGAACCTTTGTCCCTCTGATATTTGAGCATATGCGATTTCATGGCTTAAAAACACAATTAAGAGATTGGGGAAGGCTCTTTTGTTATCCTTGAGCTGAAGGTGAAAGAAAAACTTGCAACTTTGTTGCTTTATTGTTGCAAACCAAGAAACTTCTTTCTTGAAAATGGAGCCATGACAGATAAGATGTGTCAGAGTGTGTGAGGAAGAGCCCAATAGAAAGAGAAAGGGGAAACGGAGGACCATGGGAATGAAAAAAGATGAGAAAAAGAGGGCACGACAGAGAGACAAGTGTAAAAAGATGGGAAAAAAGAGGGAACAGAAAGAACAAATTGGGAAAAAGAGAGAGAGTTCACAAAAACACCAGTGCCCTAGAGTCAGCATAGTTTGAGTTTGGTCGCTCAACTCTGTGGGACCTCATTAATGCGGGAGATGGATGACAAGCAAGAGAATGGAATGAAATGGGGACCTCTCACTGTACTGTGCTGGAGGCCCCCAAAGTTTCTGCTATGCCACTGACAATGTTGTCCTCCTAAGGATTAGTTGAAATGTTATGGATCTCAGGTGTTGGTGAAAATTTATTTGCACAGTTCGACAAGCCAAGTAAGTCAGCCATACACAACGATGCACTCCACTGAAGGCACTGTCACCAGGGTGGTGAACGCTATCGTAGCTCCCTATCTACAGAAGAATTATTCAAGATATGATGCTAAAAGAAAGTCCTGTCACTGTGCCATCCCTCCATTCGTCACTTACCTTAGGAGCGGTAGCTCTACAGCGTTCCAATCATCCCATCTGTGGCACAAACTAAGGCCCAGATTTACAAAGCCCTTGCACTGCCAGGGTGTCACGCAAAGTGGTGCAAGGCAATTCAAGAGTTTCAGTGAGATTTAGTAAGCCTGGCCCCCTTGTGTGGCTCTTTGTGGCTTAGTAAATAAGGAGTAACGTAAGGCAGTGCAAGTCACTACCTTCTGTTACTCTGCATTGGGAAGGAGCTCTTTGGGTGGAGCGTTGGTGTTCCCAGGCACCCACCCATGGACTTTGGTGCAGTCCCAGATTCACTAAGACTAGTAAATCAGGGAATGCGTCAAAATATTACGCCTTTCCAGTCGAGGCGTAGCGAGAAGAAATATGTTTATTTCGCCTCAACTTTTCCTCTTTTTAAGAGTGTTGCTTTTTTAAGCATGAAGGTAACCCTTACACCAAGGCTGCACTCAGTGTGCCACAACAGGGAGTGGACAGGAATGTGCCGTATCTTAGTAGATATGGCGTATTCATCTGATAGCGCCAAGAGATCGCTCAGAGTGCAAGAGCGCACTGCAAGACAAAGATATCAGGCCTGCAGGTAAACAAGACACCTTCCTGCCATAGGTTCTTTCTTCCAGGATGAGTGACGTGGACTGCTGACGTCATCTTCCAGCAGGCATTACGCTTGAAGGAACTTTAGCATGAACATCATAGAAATAATATAGCGCCTATCTGACAATGAATTACGGATGTCCCTGTCTATTGTGTATTTTTTTTTAATGACGTAGCTTGCAAAGTGCCACCTGACGGGAGAAACCCAGTCATCTCCTCCCCATAATTATCCTTCCCTGTTAAATTATCAGTTTCTTGTAAAGTGCCTTAAATGAGCAAATTCCAGTGCGCCTTTACGTGATAGGGCCTCTGATCTCACCCCCGTGAGAGGCTGCAACAGGCGCACCCTGCGTGAGGCGCTCTTCCATAGTAGAGCACGATGAAGTAATACCCGAGACTACTCTTAAAAATACTTCTGGTAGCTTTTATTTCACTTCAAAGATTGTTAAGAGGTGCCCTGCGCTACTTAGTGGCTCTGTAAACGTCTAATCAGCGGGAGCATATTAGCCCATAAACCATGCTGACTATATACAGCAGTTTAATGGCAAATAAAGCCAGCAATAAAAAGTTAAGCAACTCTGCTAATCTCTCTGGATTTCCGGCTGGAATTGCTCCAGTTTGCACTTGTTTACTGCTGCAGGCCCCTGCCCACACCCTGGCTCTGCTGCGTCTTCACCTCTGCTAGGGCTCGTGGCGGCGGACTTTCCCTGCAGCCCCGGCCGCCATCTTAAGAGCAGTGCTTGAAGCAGAAGGATAGACGTGCAAGTATTCACGTCCTCGGTACTCTCCTAGTGATAGCGTTGCACCGCTGCTGCTGAGAAGTGCTGTACTCTCCCTTTAAAGGCCTACTGCTGCTGATGAGAACTGCTGACAGACTCCCATTGGAAGTGCTGGATGCCAGGGCCTAGCTGTAGTAAACATGGGGCACACTGTCCCTGGCTGCGCCAAGCTGCACTTTACAAAAAGTTCATCCAGAGCAGACCTGGATAGAGGTCTCTCGGGACACATTTAGCATATGTTTTCCACAGTCAATGAACCAGTGACACCCATGTTCCATAGTAGGTTCCTTGCACAACTTAGGTCCATATTTATGATAAATGGCACACAACTACGCTAACGCAGTTGTACGTCATTTTTTTTTAACATAATTCAATGCCGCCATCCGTGCCCCATATTTATAAAATGCGCTAAGGAATGGCTCGCGTCTCAAAAAAAGACACTAGCCAATAAGGGATGTGTTAGGGGCAATGGCACAAGTGGGTCAGAAATGATGTTAGGCTGGTTAGCGGCAAAATATCTGCTGCTAGTGAGCCTAGTGTCATTTTTTGACACACAAGCAGCCAAAACATGACTCTTGTCTAACGATAGACAGGAGTCATTATCCCTAGCCCAATGCCCACCACAGGGGACCAGGCAAGCCCTACATACCCAGTCCCAGGCAGGGCGCCCCATGTAAGGGGCCCCCAATGGCACACCACACACACACACACATACACTTACATGCAACTTACCGGAGATGGACTCCCTCCTCTTGTAGTGTCCCTGTGGTGTGAGTGGTGGTGTTGCTGGGGAGTGGGGTGGGCATCTTTGTGCCTATTCCAATATGTTCTTCCATTGAAATGGGCCTACCTGCACTTTAACACCTGCTCTGACCAGGCGTTAAATAATGGTGCTAAACAGGCTTAGCGCCTTGTTGTGCATCGTTTCTTCGTCGGGAGTTAAATATGGCACTGGGGGGGCTAGCGTTATTTTTAAGAAGGAAACGCCTACTTTGCATCTCATTGATGCAAGGTGGGTTGGCACTTCATACAAATGGCGCTAACTCCAATATTTTGACGCTAGACAGGTCTAGCATCAAAATATAAAGATAGAGTTAAGTTAGCGCCGCTTTAGCACCAAAATAAATGGCACTAAGGCGACGCTAACCTCCCATAAATATGGGCCTCAGTGCACGGGAAGTGGTACACACATGAACCCAATAAAAGGCTCCTTCTGGGACCTAAAAATGCTCTTCAGTGGACATGGCTAAGTACATTTTTATTGTTTATTTCTTTTTTCCTTTCACAATGAAAATATTTTGTCTTGAACAAACACTGTATCCTAAACCCCGAACAAATTTAGGAAAGTTCACCCAACTTTCCCACTCTGAAAATAAATTTCCAACCATTGTGGAGGTGGTAGCCTACGCTCAACTAGTTTGGGATTGCCTCCAAATTTTGCTAGGTTTTCACGCCTTGGAAGACCCACAAACCACCATGATGGGCAGATAAACTCTCACATAAAATTGTGCCTTTAGAGTGGGGTTTCAAGGGTAGATAAATGTATTCATAAGGACAAAATTGCAACTTTTATTTTCCTTGGCCCAAGATTTTGCCTTTGTAGATTCTGCTATTGGCACACCAAAATGACATATAAGAGGTCAAAAACCTCTGTGAATCATGCCCTAGAGTAGACGAACAATAGGAACGTATGTAGATTCTGTCAGGAGACTCTTATATTCCAATAGAAAATAAGTATCACCTTCTAAGAGCATAATAACATAGTGCTGGACTGCATCGGCTAGAAAACAGCTTGAGGAGCGGCTATTAGCGGCTATTAACGTATAAACATTTCTTTATTTATTTGCATGTGTCTTAAGTGCTGGCTTATAACGAAAGTCACTTCATGGAGTTTTTGAAGTTACAGATCTTGTATAATACAAAGTCAGACAGGGCCAGCTTTAGCACTGGTGGTGCCCTGCTCAACAATCTTTTTTGCCCATCTACTTAGCCCCCCACCCCGATGACCTCCTCTCTGGATTTCCACAGTACTACCCAGCAAAAGTGCCCCTCATCCTCTGTAGCCCCTCTCTCACATACATTTTTTTTTACAGTGCTGGTAAAGGCTGACTTTACTAATCCACTCAGCTAGCCACATAAAATACAGATTTGTTCTTTGCAGCAGGGATATTAACCCTCTGTACTACTTTATAGTGAGTCAAAAATGCCTCTGTTCAAAACTCATCTCTCTCTTTGTCAGGAACATTAATCACAAGTGTTACCTTGAATTTTTTATTGTTGCCTGACAGCTGGACGCACATGGAGCTCTGCTTCAGGTGCTTTTAAATTGTAAGTTACTGCTAAGCACAGCACCCCCTCCCCTGAGGTCAGCGCCTTCCTTCAGGTCAACGCCCAGTGCGGCCGCACCAGTCGCATCCCCTAAACTCAGGCACAGAAGGATCCGCGTCGGTGGTTGGTCGGAGATCTCCTGGTGATTATTCAATTACGAAGTTCATCGATGGTTCCTCTATACGGGCCCTGACAATCTTAAAAGGTGATGGTCCCAGGAAACTTGAGAAAGGATGGGAAAACCTGTTTAAGCAGGCGTGTTTTCCAGTATTTAATATTTCCCCGAACTGGACACCGCGAGTTCCAGAGTTGAGTGCCCAACACTGCCACTGACATCCCTCCTTCAGTCTTGCCCTTCAAATGACCTGAGCCACCCGATTGGCCTTGCTTGGTCTCTGCTTGTGGTTTGATGTGTGAAATGGATCAAAGCCTGTGCGTATTTAGGACAAAGCCCCTCCCTTGCTCTCAAGGCAGTAGGGTGAAGATTTATTTCACTCCCCGCACCTTTTTGATTTAAGACCCTCGTGATAGATTTGTACAGAAAAGTTTGCTTGTAAACCACAGATGCAAACAATTTAAAGTTAAGAAGTGCATTTAGAGAAAGAGCAATGAATGTTACAAAAGCACTTAAGTGTTTGCATTCTGAGAATCGCGCATGTAAAATGTGGCGCTGATGGGGTTAGACCCCGGACCGAACCCTTATCGCTATGTAAAGGTTACTGGTGGCTTATCCAGCAGGTATTCATCTGCAAACTGTTCCTGTCCGTCCGGAGTACTCGTCGCCAGCTGTAGTTCAAGGTTAATAAATAGCTCCTCGGCACACAAGTGCACGGCTATTAAACAGCGCTGCTCCAAACAGGGGCTGTCGCTGCTGGCAGTCCACGAGGCACCCCTTCTCTGATTCACTCTGTTTGCGCTGCCACAATATTTACAGTTTCCATCAGTAAGGGAATGTTTGCCCAGAGGGAGCGAGGGAGGTGCTCCATTGCCAGCTCGGGTGCCATGCAGAACGCTCTAACTCAAGGGGTTGGACCAGATCAGTAATAGGACTGTCGAGAAATGGACCACGGAGGTTTCCAATCAGGCCCGCGCTTCCCAAGGGCCTGCAAGGGCGTGGGTCCAGTCAATGAAATGCCACACTTTTCCGTGGCGCATAAGAGTCTCTGCTTTTGAAAAGTACAATGTTGCAACACACTCAGATACCAGTCACTGTGTATGCATGTGGTATTTCTTCTGCGCGAACCTAGGCAAGAGGCAGCCGTGCTCTGCAGAGCGTCAAAGGCAACCGTGCAGCTTTAAGTGAGCCGGGTCTTCCCGGGTCTCAGACCCGTTAGTAAATTAAACGGGTTCCTATGGGGCCCTATACTTATGCCCTTAACTAAAAATAATACCATTCACGCGGCATATTATAGGGATATGAAAAAATTAATTTACATGTTTAAGCAGTCATATAGTACACAGCTAATAGAAGACGTAGCTGGTTTGTGGACTATTAATGCATTGTGATGTAGTGTTCTTCTCAATGGGGCGTTTCCAAGTGTTTCCTAAATTAGATCAGCCTTGGGGTGGTCCTGATGGATACGGGGATATTGTTCCAGAACCTGGGCGCTTGGATAGAAAAGGCGTGCTTAACCTACATCCATTAAGGTCAACCAATAACAATTACCATAGTCTCCTCGAATGCACCAGGACATGACATGCACCTACCGGAGTAAACAAATGTCCTTCCAGACCATAATTGTTTACATTGCTCTTGCCCATGACACTGTTTATCTAATATCATGATGCTGCTACCAGGGGTCTTTAATCAGCACTTATTTACATTGTTTTACTTCAGTGGGGTATGGCAGTAGTAGGGAGCCACATCACGTTTCCTACAAGGTCCGGCATTTAAAATGTGCTGTTCTGAGTCCATGTGTTTACACTCAGATGCTATTGAGACAAGACTGATGTCTTGGATACTAGATAAGACCTCTATGGGCCCCAAGTGTCCTTCGGTCATGATGTCACAGCTTGGAAGGTGGCATGTGTGTCTGCTCTGTTGCCACATGTCACAATATCTCTGATTCACTTGTGCACCTGAGATTTCGGCCCCCTGTTCCATGTCACCCTGTGATTAGCACTCACTAAGGCTACTGCCACCAGTGGCACAAGG
Organism: Pleurodeles waltl; assembly: GCF_031143425.1. NCBI lineage: Eukaryota > Metazoa > Chordata > Amphibia > Caudata > Salamandridae > Pleurodeles > Pleurodeles waltl. The sequence continues at coordinate 961,857,822 of NC_090443.1, forward strand.
AGAAACCCCCTACTTAAGCATCTACAGGTGGAGTGCCACTTGAGCTAATTGCCCGGCAGCTGAGTTACAGTGAAAGTTTTAAGCTAGGATCACCAAGCAACTCACTAGAACACTACAACCCACCAAGAGCTCGGCAGCCAGGCTCATCCTCCCACCAAGAACTCACATTACATCATACCTTAGAGAGTTTCACTGGCTCCCGATACACAAACACGCTCATTTCAAACTCATCGTACATACATTGAAGGCACTACACAACTTAGGCCCCACCTACTTGAACAAACGCATCTCCTTTCACCAATTACCCATACACCTCCGCTCTTCAGGACTCCTACTCGCACACATTCCATGCATGCGCAAAACCATATTAGGAGAACGGGCGTTCTCCTGCATCCCCTTGAACAATGGAAGGGCCTCCCACTCCACATCGGAGCATCCGCCTCTCTCCTTTAATTCTGCAAGAAGTTGAAGACTTGGCTTTGCAATTAACCAGCCTACTACCGGCAGTGGTAGACTCACACCTGTTTTGCGCCAGGACAACCTTGCGGGTGATAGTGCACTTTTCTAATACACATAACTCATTACTCCCTTCTGTCTGTTATTTACGATGGAGCTCATACATAAAATTTCCTCAGAAGCTGTGACACAGGTAAGGGGTGAGTATTGTGGGATGACAATGGAGGTACAGTGATGGAGATGGAAACAAGAATTCATGAGAACTGGGAAGAGCGTGAGAGTAGTAAAGATAGAGAGGGGGCAGAGACAGAAAGGAGCCACAAAGAATGAAGTGAAACACAAAAAACTGAAGAAGAAAGCAAAACGTGAAAGAAGGTAGAAAAGGGGATACGAGACTGTTAAAACCATCAGAGTAGGTCTGCTTCAGCATACTAGTAGAATTTTGTAGTTTGTTTTATATTTCAGGGGTGCCCTACAAGAACTACCTGGCAGACATTTTGCTATTAGAGAAAAGTCCTTAAAATATTCTTAGGTGTAGAACACACCCTCTTTCTGGAAACCTGTATGGATGGTTTTACTAGCTCATTCACTCACCTGATGCCTTACAGATAGATCTTGTCTAAGTGGGACGGGATATATTAATTTTCTGTTTACTCCCTTGATGGCCACAAACTTCCTGATGGCTTTGGGAAACAGGAAGGTAGCATAGGTGACATCCACAGGGGAAAATTAACTATTAGTAAACGTTTAGAAAGTTTTATAATACCATTTCCCAGAATGTACTTCCATTTGGACAACTCCAGGCCAAATGTGTGACAACAGTATGTAGGTTTATGGACTTCTGGCAACTGTGAGTGATTGAAGGGTCAATTTTCTGTAGTTTATGAGGCATGTAACGTACACAATTCCTGCATTTCTTAGTGAGTCTATAAGCACCTCATCATCAGTCATAGGTAGAGTTGGGTTTCTTACCATGGATAAGTTCAGTGAGTCCACCATGCCCTGCGTACTCACTGAACAGTCCAGACTAGCATCGTCTTCCATGCCCACCATGTTGTAGCAGTCCCCGTTCTTGGTTAAAATATCTTGAATCTGGGAAAAAAAAGTGTGTTGACACTGATTTCGACCATTTGTGTTTATCAGTGTAACGCATGACCCTAGATTAGGCGAGTTCAGGAGTATAAATCTACCTTTGGAATAATTATATTGTTCTTTTAATCTAAAGTCTAGTCTAGAGGGGCACAAGTAGTCATCCCCCTCTTGGGTAGGAACTGAATGAGGCAAAATACCTTCAAACCCCACATTTTTCTAATGTGTGTTGGTCATTTGAGGGTCTAAGACGGTTTCCTAAAGCATATCCACATCTATCTTGTGTCAACCCACGTATGCCCTTACTTTTCTATTTTTTTGTGGATTGTTGCTTGTGTTCCAGGTTATTAATGTACGTTTTTAGTCTTAGTCTGAGTTGCCTTTCTAAAATGGATGTGTGCTTGTGAGCGTTAGAGCAAACTGAGTGTTGCCTTAGTTGTCCGTTGCTAAACACACAGTAAACGTAAATACTTCATCACCCACACACTAATGGCCCCAACATTCAGTGATATACGCCCCCCACTTGAACATTGTATTCCCCTTGTATAAATAAGGATGTGGTACACACATTAGGGTGTGGAATTGCCCAGCCACCACTAGAGCTCCACAATAATCAAAACGAATATACTCAATATATCATCCTATCACAACTTTCGATAGTTTATTTTTTTGTATTAAAGTGGGTGGGGCCCAGGTGTACTATTCATGCATAGTATTCAGTGTTACTCCAGTATATTCAACAGTTGCATTCACTCCACATTGTTTGTTCTTTGCAGAACCCCAACATTAGGATTCTGTTAGTCTCAGGCCTCCTCTCATGATGCACTCTCCTTTGGAGCTATTTATCTTTCTAAAAATGTTCTTTCTTTCGGGTCTGTGAAAAAGTCTCTAGCGAGTCTGTGAAAAAGTCTCTACTTTGTTTGGCCAAATAGTGCACTCTGTATTATATTCAATTAATGCATTTAGCTTCTTGACTTCTACAAACTATTTGCAAGCTTTTTGTACTGAGGCTTTGAAGTCTGGCTAAATAGTTATGCTTGAACCTTGCATCTGCAATGGGTGTTTTCTCTGACCAAGCATAGCTCAGTGTCTTTATCACAACAGTTGAGCGTGTAAACGATTATGGGTCTTGGGACAGCACCAGAGGCTGGTCTTGGGGCCAGGGGCGGTTCGTCTTCTAGGGCGTTGGGCGTTGACCTGCCACCCAGCCAATTTGAGGCACAAGTGCATGATAATTTTGTAAATTAAAAGTCCTGCTAGTACTTGCCCCGACTGAAGATTAATGATGTGAGCTGTGGGGGCTTTGTAACAAGGCAGAGAGGGAGGGCTAAACCTGGTGACTGGCATCAGTTGAAGTCCATGGCGCATGTCGAGCTGGACAGGTCTCTGACTGCAGCCAACTCGACATGCATACTTAAGCACACATACCAGTGCTCTATTGGGGAGTCAGGGAGAACTCAGCACAGCCCCCCTGGTCTCCTTTGGAGCGCTGGGTTCACCCGACCCAGCCAATCCCTGCTTTACTGTCATGAAGTTTTAAAAATAAAATGCATGAGAGCCAGGCCTGGATTGGCCTGGGCTTCTCCCCTGGGCCGTGCTTTCAAGTGGGGACGGGGGAAAGAAAATTAAAGACACGACCAATGGCTGTGTGGCTTTATTTTAAGGCCTCGCAGTCATTGGTTATGTTTCTGTATGGGGACGCAATAGCGCCGCTTTTCCCCTGTCATGCACAGCGCCTGTGAGCGCATTCTGCATGAAAGGAGTGGACATTAACAGTCGCCAATGGATTCATGTGAGGTGAGGGAAGTTCACTTATTCTTGCAGAGATGTCACACGGCACCACAGGGGCGAAGTGGTAAACCATATGCTTTCTGAGTGGGATGCACTAGTGGTCTGGGGGCTAGGGGCGGAGGAGATTGCACGTCTACTGAGCGTAGCGTGCATGTCCACTGTGGGGCTTCAAGGCACAGGAGAGACAGCAGAGTGGGAAATCAGAGGCCATGTAAGGGGAGCTCACTACTGCATTGGGGTCTTCAAGGCACAAGAGAGTGAACTGAATGAAAGACCTCACACCATGTGAGGGGAGTTCACATGTGCACTCTGGGACTTCTAGGCATTGGGGAGAAGGCGATTGCCTGATAACACGCCTCGTGTGGGGAGTTCACTTTTGCAGTGAGCGCTTCAATGCATAGAAGAGGGGACAGAGTAGGGGTTACTAAGGCTCATGACAGGAGCTCACAATCGCATCGGGGGGCTTCATGGCTGAGGAGATGGGCTGACCTTGTGAGGGGAGCTTGCATGTGCCCAGGGGTCTCAAAGGAGAGGGAATGACAAGTCGGAGATCACACCCTTTATCACCGGAGTTCACTTGTGCACTAACTAGATCTTCATCTCACAGGCGAGGGGCTGCTGGTGAGCTTAACACCACCTAGGGAAGCTCACTTGTGTTCTGGAGGTTTAAAAGCATGGGGGCTGAGTGAGAGATTACACCATTCATGAGGGGGGTTCGCTGGGGGGAGTGAGGGTTTCAAGGCAAGGAAGAGGGGGCGAGTCAGAGTTCACAGACCTCGTGAGTGGAGCTCATATGTGCACTAGGGGCTTTGAGATAGAGGGAGGGACTGAGCCGGAGCTCACGTGCCTCATCAGGAGAGTTCACTTGTGCACTTGGGGGTTCATGGGACTGGAGAGATTGGCGAGTGACAGGTGCTTGTCCATCTAATGCACCCAGCGCACGTGACCTTCTGTTCTCTGTGAGGTCCCGCAGTTCGAGTGATTATTCATGTTGTTTACCAGGCGCATCTTGCAGTAAAGAGCTCCTGGGTTCTCTAGTGTGAGGATTAGCTAGAACGTGTTTAATTTGACAAGGCTCATGATTTATGTGGGCCGCGTTCTTATCAGCCAGCGTTCTGGATGCACCAGTCATTTATTTTTTAATTCCCTTAAAAAAAAATATATCTGATATAAGGACACTGGTTACACAGATGTATGCATCTGAAACTAGCTGTGTATTTATGGATCCGCGCTTGGGCCTCCTGAGAATGGAAATGCTTCTTTTTTTTATTTCTATTACTCTGCTTTCTGACCCTGCATTTAAAGCAAAGGCCGTGATTAGGGCTGATTGAAGGGTGTTGTTCAGCATCCTCTGACACAAAACGCTCTGGCACATTGGCGCATTCTTCCCACCATGCTTGAACAGCTTCTGCTTAAGCAGAAAGTCTTTGCATGACTGCGTAATAGAAGATACTGCTGATTTTATACTCTATCTAGATCTGGTGGCAGGTAGGTGGAAACTCCCGCATCAGCACCCATCAGCGCTTGCGCGCCCATAGAAATGGAATTGTTAAAGGGGCTTTGAGGGACGGTGATCGCTTGCTTGCCTCCCCCCAATCGCAAAGGAAACCAGGAAGTAGAGGAGAGTGGCTGCTGCCGATCGCGCATACAAGGAGTGACCAAAGCCAAAGGCACGGCTAGGAGAGGGAAGGAGGAGGGACCGCGGGGTATAAGCGGCGGGCGGTTTGGGGTGGGGACTGGTATGAAGGCAGGCCTGGGGAGGAGAGTGAGAGGAGAGGCTCAAGGGAAATCCGAGCGAGGACCTTGGGGGCGGGCAGGTGGGTGGAGAGAGGACCAGGGAGGAATTTGAGGCTCCTCAGCAGGAGATTGTGGGGCCTGGTAGAAGCGCTCCAGTAATAAATGACCTGGCCCGTCACAATCTGCCTCAAGAGACGGTGGGATAGAGCAGAGGCAGCAAATAGGAGGGGATTATCTGTGGGAGGGGGGCAAGAGTGGGAGGGAGCAGACCGAACACTTCCATGGCGGCGCAAGTGAGCGCGCTTCCATGGAGTGATGACGAGGAAGGAGGGGGCAACATGGCAAGTCGCAGGTGGCCCACTAGGTATGTATACACTAAGAGCAAGAAGGGTAAAACTTTGGGGCAAGGAAAGGTGGGGGGGGGGGGCGAGGGCCGAAGTGGGCGGTCCATTAGCCAGGCAGGGGAGGCAGAAGGCTGCACACGGGTCTCACAAAAGTGTTTACAGGTGATCCGTACAGGAGGTGTGGCAGAGTCAGGAGAGCATTGGTCGACTCAACAGCCCGAGGTGAAGAGTGCACTTGGTATGGGGCGGCCTGCCGGGCAACATCGTGGGATCCAGAGGCGAGCACTCAGTGTAGGTTGGCAATGGCCTCGCAGGGGAGAGTGGCCTGGTGCGAACGAGCACGTTCCGCCGGCGCGATGAGTGAGGAGATAAGAGTAAAGCACATCAGTGTGAGCGAATTTGATAAGGCCTATAAACAGCAAGGTAGTTTCACCCCCCCCCCCCCCCCCCGGTGGATGTGGGGGCATCACGTGATGTGGCCGGTACAAGTGGTACCAGTCTGATGGAAAGGAGCAGAGAGATGTCCTAAATTGGATCTGGTGGAAGAGCGGAGGCCCAAGGGAGGGGGTTGAAGACATGGATTTGGATTATCAATAGGATAGCCCAGAGGAAGGGGAGATAGTGGAGGTGGAGTGTGAGAAGGAGGAAGGTCAAGGGGAGGTGCAGCTAACGTTGTTTGTAGTAGTATCTTGCAGGGCAAAACAAGTCAGCGGCAGAGGACCAAGCAGAGGATGGCCTCACGGACACTGGAAAGGCGGCAGGCTTTGGTGCGGGCGACGACCTTGAGGCCAGGTAAGCAGAAGCAGGTCTGGAATTAGGAGCAAAAAGGGGGAGTTTGGATGAGATTCGGCACAGGAAAGGTACATATATCAAGGACACAGGTGTGGGGCCTGAAAATGGAGGCCAAAGCAAGACTTTACGGGTAAAGGATTCCAAAGCCCAGGAGGATGGGAAAAAAGGGGGACGTGGACATAGTAGAAGGACGAGGGAGAGAGGAAGTATGAAAGGACGCACAGGAGAAGGGAGCAGAAGGTAAGGAAAGCAAGGAGTTGAGAGCTAAAAAACTCCCATATATGGGGGTCATGAAACCTTTGAGAGCACATTTGATGCTAGTCACTAAGGAGAAGATTTGGAAAGGAGAGTATGTGAAGATATAGAAACTTCTACATAAAGAATTGAGGGCAAAGGAAGGCTCAATGGAGGAGGAATATGAACTTTCAAAGCGCCCACGGGTGCCAATAACAATAGAAAACTGGACATCGGCCTTCCTGATATTCGCAAGCGTATATTGTGAATAATATCCGGAGAGGAATGTAGCTCTGCTCAAGTACATGGACATCATTTGAAAGGCACAGCTCTCATTCAGTGGGAATGCATGGATTCAGTATGACGAGGAGTTTAGGGTGTGAATGGCAGCTGACCCGGAAGCAAAATGGGGGGAAATAGATACAGATTTCTGGCGGTAGACAATGGGCCCAGCATAGTTTGGTAAGATGCTTTTTTCAGCCAGTGGGCTGCCAATACAGTACTAGCCGTTTCAGCAAAGTCCCACCCAGGGAGGGGTGGGGTTAGTAACCAAAAACCAAGGAGAGATCTCGTGGGCGTGCTGGGATTTAAAAGAGGACTTTGCACAAGGGAGTACTGCAAGTTTCGCCATGAGTGCTCGGAGTGTGTGGGCAGGCACACATTGGTTCAGTGCTACAGTAACCAGGGAACTGCACAAGGGGGGGCAATCAGGGCAGTACAATAGTGGGGAACATCAGCCACTGGAACTTTAGAGTGGGGAGAGGAGCTCAGCGGTCTAGAGGGAAGGGCTCTTACTCTGGTTAATGTACACAGGCTACTTCACTGGTTGCATCTATACCCTAAAAAGGGAGAAGCTGCTCAGTTGGCAGAGGCTTTTACACAGGGCTTTAGGTTGGGTTACGAAGGACCAAGATCGAGGCGATGGGCTGAGAATCTGAAATCTGCAAAGACATATCCACACATATTGAGGGCAAAGTTAGCAAAGAAAGCCGCTGAAGGCAGGAGTTTTTCAGGATTGGCCGATGGACAATCTGATTATTTCTCCTATTAGGGTGGTGCCCAAAAAAGAACAAGGACAGTACAGGTTAATACAACACCTTTCCTGCCCAGAAGGGAGTTCCGTAAACTATTTCATCCCCAGTGAAGTGGCATCTGTATCATACTCCTCAGCCTCAGTAGACGTGTCTATGGCATTAGTGGAGCAAGCAAGACTAGGTGCACTCATGGCAAAATGTGATATCAAGTCAGCCTTTTGGTTGCTCGCGGTTCACCCGAACGACTTTCAGTTGTTGGGCATACAGTTTGAAGGTCTGTGGTATGTTGACATGGCTTTACCTATGGGGTGTGCGATATCATGTGCACTGTTTGAGCGCTTCAACTCTTTCTTGGAATGGCTGCTTACACACAATACAGGCCACAAAGAAGTAACACATTACTTAGATGATTTTTTCTTTGTCACACCTTCTAGTTTCACAGGCTGCCAGAAATTGCTGGACAGCTTTCAGGAGCTCATGAAGGATGTAGGAGTGCCTTTGGCACCGGAGAAGACAGTTGGTCCCACCACATCCATTTCCTTTTTGGAGACTGAGTTGGATTCAATGACCATGGAAGTCCGCCTGCCACTTGAGAAGAAAGTAGTGATGCAGTTGTTGTTGGACAATATGCTGGCTAGACAGAAGTTCATGGTGAGGGATGTGCAAGTGCTATTGGGCCACCTGAATTTCGTGTGCAGAGTAGTTAGGGCTATAGAGAAACTTCTGCAGGTGGCTAGGGCTGGCATTGTCACGACTGTCATTGCTTCATCAACACCTAAGGTTGTCGGCGGGTGTGAAGGAGGATCTGCGCATGTTGCAAGTATTTCTGGATACATTCAATGGCATTCCTATATGTACGCCATTGGAAATGAAGTGGGAAGCACAGATATTTTCGGATGCCTCGGGCGGAATTGTTTTTGCCATTTATTGGCAAGGAAAATGGTGTGCGGAGGAGTAGCACCAGGGTGGAAAGGGGGGGGGGGATGAACTATTGCCTTTTTGGAGCTATTCCCACTAGTTGTGGTAGTATATTTGTGGAGTGTCTTCCTGCAGCATAAGAGAGTACTTTTTCATGTTGACAATTTGTCAGTGGTAAAAGTTGTTAATAGGCAGTCAGATAGGGACCCGCAGGCTCTGAAATTACTGACAGCGTTTGTCTTAGCGTGCATGCGATATGATATCACACCGGGCATATCACGTGCCCGGTGTGAAAAATGAGATTGCGGATGCCTTGTCTCGTTCACAGAGGGAGAGGCGGAGACATGGGTGGTCTAGGGAGGGAATAAAGCAGCTGGGAAGGTGGTCTTCCGAGTGCTTTCAGAGGTATGTGTGTTAGATCTCAGGTAAGGTGACATTTCAGACATTATTTGGCGTTAACATTTTCTTTGTAGGTCCAGTGCTGGGTCCTTTATCCCCAAAATTAAGCGTGTGGATGGTAGAACATTTGTTCATCAGATGGGTGGCGCAAGAAGCCAGGACTTCAAAAAAAGTTAATTTAGGGTTGAGTGAAGCATCTGGTGTGGTTGCATGGCATGGGAAAGGGGGCATGAAGTGAAAGGAATTGTTGCCGTTGTTAAAAAAGGGTGCCTTGAGCCCAGGTCTATTGAATATGCAATTGGGGGAAAATGACCTAGTGCAGAAAAAAGGTTTAGCACTGGTGAAATTGATAAAGCGGGACTTGTTGGAGACAAAACAGCAGTGGTGAGGTTGTTTTCCGGTATGGACAGAGTTTCTACCAAGGAGGGTTTGGAGGGGTGAGTATAAGCCAGCACCTATAGATAGAGCTCATAGAAAGCTCAATAGGGAAATGAGGCATTTCTGTAGGGAACGGAATATAGGATGTATAGCGCCCACAGACATACGCTATGATACAGCGGATTTTTTTCATGCGGACGGTGTTCATTTGTTGAGATTTGGCACAAGGCTATACTTATTGGAGATTAAGAGGTACTGTAGGGTGAGTTCGGGGTGGGAGGGGCAGAAAAAAGGTCAAGGATGCCCATTTTTCTGGTGGCTGATGCCCAGAAGGTTGGAGGGGCCTTTACAGTAGGTCAGAGGAGTTTACAGAGGGGAACCAGGCCCTAAGAGAGGAGTTCAACAAATTCTAAACAGAAAGAGAGCAGGTATTAAGGTTATTTCCACAGGAAGTTGGCATTTAGGAATGTGTACGAGTTTAAAGTTAAGCAGGAGAAGTTCAACTGTTATGAGTAACAGAAGGTAGTAGTTCATGGGATAGTTTATAAGGTTAAAGGGGAGGGTGATATTTTAGGGGTGGGTGCAGGTGATAGGCAGATGTTGACTGTATAGTGAGGTATATAGTTTTGTAAGGTGGTATGCCAAAGGCTGAATTGTGATGCACATCTGCTTCAATAAAGTGGCCTTTTGCACAAACAATCTGAGGTCAGAGGTCTGTCTGGGCTCATTTCACCCAATCTGCATATTTACGTTTCTGGTGTGTTATGATGCGTTGAATGGCCTTTCATAGGGCATCGTGTAACATGGCAACTTTTTGAGGTACTCCCATCCGCTATAAGCTGCCACTAGGAGATATCCAGACCTGATTGTATCACATATTTAGAAGGATATTGATGTGATTATTGTGGAAAGATGTCTCCCGGAGCTGCAAATGGCAGCCTTACCCTGCCTCACGTGGATGCATAATCTCTGCAGATGTCAATCCTGCACCATTTGCGGCTAGTTAGAATATCATTTACAAGGAGGTCCCTATAGTTATCACGCTGATCTGGCAATGGCCAGGGAAACACATTCTGTGCTCAGAGTGAAAGCGCTGTGATTGCTTCTATTCCATCCCGACTGTAGCAGAAAAAGACCAAGAGAACCTGGAGCCGAAATACCCACCCTTCAGTCCACAATATGAGAGGAATGGTTTCTAACTACCCCACCATCATGACAGACGAGGTAAGTAGATTGATGTCACTAGTCCCACAGTAAAGTTTTAACATCTGGGCGTACTCCTCAGCATATGCACAAAAATCCAAAACGGATCCAGTTAAATGCTGTAACTCGGTGGGTGGACAGGAGTGGTTGCGCTAAGAAGCATAAGCAGCTACCTACGTCATTATCACACGAAATCTCTTTATTGATGTCATAACTACACTTTCACAATTGCTTTATTAACTCTCTTGCTTTCTCAAATTTGCTTGAAAATGCACCATTGGCCACTCTTTTTTTCAGAATTTTGCGAGAGGGAGAACCCTCCTGAAACCTGCCTATGGCTACGCTTGCTCGGTATAGAGCACTGATCCAGCATTTTTACAACCCACCACTTTCAAATGTCATCAGCCGCCACTGCTTGGGGCTAAAGAACAATGTACCTTTTTAATCACAAATGTGTATGTGAGGCCTGAATAATCAAATAGTTCTGAAAGTATTTATCAACATATAATGCAGGCTTGCTTGTGTTTGTTGACTATATGCAGCACACGTATGCCTCTGAATCTTCTTTCTTCACAGCTATCTGAGTGAGGATACTATCCATTTGTTGCAACTTCTCACTGGGAGTACGGGCATCATCTTCCAAGTTGGATATTTTATGTGCTGTATCATCAGTATGAATAATTTGTCTGTCTAGTTCTTCAATAGATAGTCTAGCCTAGTTGTGACTGTGTCAATCCCTAAACGCCTACTAAATGGGCAACCCTAGATCTGCAGATCCAAAGGACACAAGAAGGCCAGACACAAAGAAGACCCAGGGCTTGAGAACTGCCTTCCTGCTGCACAAAGAAAAAGGCACCAAACCCTGCCTGTGGCACCCAGGACTTGACAATCGCCACTGAGGGGTTGCATGGACATCGGACGGACTCTATAAAACCCCAGAGGAGCTCCACCCTTCTGAAAATCACCAAAGATCTCTTTTCAGAGTGAAGGCCTCCAGTGGCTGAACCATGCAATAGCCCGTGGTACTGGACACCCAACGTTGGACACCAAGAAGAAAATTCCACTCCGGACTCTCAAAGGACCAGGAGCAAGCCCCAGTCAAGGGACTTCAGGACAGTTAAGGAAAAAAACCCAGAGTGGCCCTGCTGACCTGCAATCCACCCTCAAAGTAACCTGCCTCCTGCCTCCAAGGGCACCTTTGCGCACAGCTCCTGGATCACATATCTGCTCTGTACCCGGCCTCCCTGGGCCCTGCACCGGAGAACCAGCTGTGCTTTAAGGATCCCCCACCCCTTGAGATCGCTACACTCCAAGGAGACCCACCGGACTCACATTGAAGTCCGCCTGTGCATTGCTTTTCCAAATGATCCCCAGCAGTGGTCCTGCACCAGCTCCAACGACTTTTCAGCAGCTGCTACCGCCAAAACCGGAAGCCATCTGAACTTTTTCAGCTGGTCCACAGGACATCTCGATGACCTTGACCTATAAACGAAAGGAGACATTGGTAAACGCATTGCCTGATTCTATATGCATTTTCAAAGTTTTCTCCCATTGATTCCTATGGTGCGTAATTACACACAAAAGACTATTTTTGCTAAACTTTGAAAAATCATAACTTAAAAAGTACTTACTTGATTTTGATGATCTTGGTCTTAAAATTTTAATAAAAATCTGAAGTATTTTTGTAAATTGGTCTTTTGTAAGTTATTCTTTTAGTGTGTGTCCACATTTATTGATACTGTGAAAACAACAAATGCTTAGCACTTTTCCAAGATTGGCCTAACTGTTCGATCAAGCTACCAAAAAAATTAGAGAATTAGGTGGTCTAGTTTTTACCTCTCTAAACCAAGGTGGGGTTGCTTGGACTCTGCACAGTTTATATAATTTTTGTACACTATATAGAGAGTCAGGCTCCTATACTACACTACACACTCGTACTCAGTATTTTTCAGGCAAAGAGGTCCTAGGCAACATCCAACCATTTGCATGATTCTTCAAGGATTACAACACTAGTGTGCACCTCAGCTTTCAGTAGGCAGGAGCCCAGATGCCGTCCCACACTGTGCAAGGCCACATCAATCCTTGGCCCCCATCAGCAGCAGCACCATCTCCAGCCTGTGCAATGGTTGTGCCACACATGTGACCATCCTCCCCACTCCTAGGTCCAGAGAGATTTGTAGTGGCAACCTTCCAGATCACCAGAATTGGTGCTCCCTCAGTGGGTGGAACCTCACATACACCAGCAGCCTTTGTCACCACCGGGCTTCTGAGGAGCTGCTCACACCTCTATGGGAGGAAGCACAAAATCAGGTGGATATTGTTCAGGTAGCCATTTTGGCAAGCAGCCATGCCACACATACCTAAAATGCAAAACTGATAGTAATTAATGCTGGTTTGATGACGTGTGGCCGCAGCATGTTTTCGCTTGAACTTGTGTCTCTATATTGGGAAGATGTTCCCTCGTGGAACAGAATGTTATTTGAACAGGTACTGAAGCATATTGCAGTCTAAATATTTAATTGCTTAACTGGCACTGCTACAGTCCTCTGATGAGCTCCAAACAGAGCAAAATTGGTATTAGCGGTTACATTAAAGCAAAATATGAGGTAATGTTTACCACGTGAATATCTACAATGACGACAGATGCTTTGGCACTGGAAGGTTTGTCCTTGAAAAATCTTCAGTTGTGATGTAAGAAATGAACTGTGAACCAGACAAGTTCAAGGTCAACAATGCAATGGGAAACCAGAAACGGAGGAAGGACAATGGAAGCCTCGGTGCACACCTGGCAATCATTAGTGCTGGTTTGTTAGAGTGCAGGTACAACAATAATATTTGAACATTGCCACCTCTATTCTGGAAAGTCAGCTCAGACGCCGGGCCTTGTCTCACACAGGGAACTGGACTCTTAAGAGTGGTTGTGCCATAAATTGTTCATGTTTTGAGAGGGAATATAGTACATCTAGTAACTGGGCTTGACTGAGCAGCACTGGGCAGATCTGTCCCGTAGAGTGTTAGAGTGGGACAATGTGCTAAGCTTTTTTGAGCGAAATGTTCCCCTCTTGTAAGCACGGCACCCCAGCTTCAGCTCACAAAATGACAAAACAGTGATGTTCCAGGGCTTTTGCGGTGTGCTCTTTGTTGCAAACCTAATTGTCCAGTCCCACTACCCAAAATATACCTGTATTTCTCCAAACATGGCAGACATGCAAAACCACAACCTGCCGCATTTGTACTCATTGGACGGACTGAGTTTCCTGGGATGTGCATGTTTGAACTTTGGGAGGCATGTTTCATCTAACCCTACATCTAATGTCTTCTAGTTTGGGTTAATGACACCAGTTTGGATTGATTTGTGCTCATTGACTTTCACCTTTTTACCTAGCACATAGAAGTGAGCAAAACACAACATGTGCAAATCTTCTGAATGAATGCATTTGATGACAGGGGTGAAACTCCAGTATGGCAAGTGCAGCCTGCTTGTCACTGCGCAAATAACAATTACACAATAATCAGGCAGCTTGATTTCATTTTCGGAGAGTTTGATATACACATCCACATCCACTCTGTGCTAAACTGCTTCCTCAAGTTCTTCTCATCAGGTACTCAACACATTTTTTCTAAGTGACAACTCCCATGATACTGTGTCACACCTTTACTAATACTTTTTTATATGGTACTAAATCTCGCTTCAAACTAAACCACGTTTACTACACATCTCCAGCCAAACTAAACCATGTTCAAACATAAATATCTGTGAGGGGGAGGGAGAAAACTTCCTGCTTCTCAGGAACCAACTTTTTCTTTGTTTCTCAGAAACAAACCCTGCCTTTCGGATTTGTTTCTGAGCAACAGATAACAAAACACAGAGCAGGACTCAAAAATATGGTGCCTGCTCATCATTTGGTTTTGCTGAAAGTGCATCCATCTGTGGTGTACTGGATGCATTAGTGGGATGGGAGGGCGCAGGGGCGCAGGCCCGCAGGCTGCTCTCCAGTCAATGAGCCCCATGGTTCCAGTCCTGAGCTTTTCTGAATTAATGTGAATAGATTTGTTAGTCCAACACCTCCAGTTAAGATAACCAAGACTGAAAGACCAAAATACACTTCTCCAGTGTTTAATTTGTAAAAATTGCCCAAAGCCCTCCTCTTAAACACTGGGCTGCTGCATTTAAATGTGCGAACACGGAATACTGAGGCGGCGTGATCCTGAAGCCATTTCGGGCCTCTTCAATCCATTTAAAGCCACTCCCTGCCCCTTCAGCTCAGTCTAGCAGCTTTCTGCTTTCTACCTTTGTGACACTTTTTCGTTTTTCTCTTCCCCCGTTTTTCCCATATGTGTCGCAACAAATGCTTGAGGCAGAAAAATAAGCACCGGCTCTCCAAAATAAGTGCCTGTGCTCAGCATCGGAAACAACAAGCACACATTAAGCACTGCAGTTCTCTCTTGAATGAAAACTCTGGACTGTGAACGTTGTCTTGCTAAACTAGAATGCATAGGCAGTCTATGTACAGTAACAATTATTGAATGGTGCACCTATTGCCTCAGTGACCCCATCAGTACATTTTATGTAGTATCCTGACATTTTTGGCTCAATGCACATGATAATCCTATATGCACACTAGGGCCTTTGTTTTGTAACTGACCATGAGACCCCTGGCTCGGCTCTGAGGTCTGGAGAGGCATGCCAAGCACATCCTCTAGTCGACACACAGGACTACTGTCCATGTCTTGGGACATATACATTAACCAGTTGTAGAAGCATACCAGTATTTCTAATTATTGATACCATACATGAAGTTTTTCTTGTTTAGGTATGCGTGTGGTACTCAGAGGCTCAACTTGAGAGATTTACTCTTGAATTGAATGCCCAGGCCCTGTGCCGACACCCCCGTGTGTTGCATGTATGGTGACTGATACAACAAGACTCCATTGTTATTATGAGTCTATGGTTGCAGAGACCAGTGGATGCCTGGATCCCCGCATAAAAACACAGCACAAGGTGGAGTTTTTAGTGCAGCTTCCTCAGATAGCCGCAGTGTATTGCTTTCAATCATAAATTGCAAGGGTGCAGCCTCAGACACTGACACGTGGCAGGATCAACAAAAGGCTACTTTAAAAACGAAGCAGTGACATTTGTGAGCAAGAGTCTGCTGATCATCCCTTCTGGAGCACTGCTGCTAAGCTGATGCTAGGTGTGAGTAGCTGAGAAGGGTCTCTCACTTATTCTGCAGAGTAAATCTGTTAGGAAGAGCCTGTCTGTTTTATCTACCCAGAAAGTCACTTCAAAAGGCTGATAACATATCCAGATGAAGAATCTTCAAACTTCATTGCGCTTATGCTGTGGCTGTCCCAGTTGTAGACACCATGGCACCTGTTGTGAGACCCATCACCTACAACAAACACTGTCTGCTCTGCAGAAGAAGGTTCTTTGAAAGGCAATGGCTTTGGGCAGATTCTAGAACACAGAAACCTGACACAGCATCCCCTGCCTGTAAAATGACTATAACAGTGGGGCCAAAACGACCCTAACAGGCTCCCATTCCAGGTTCCTGCACACTATGAGGGTCGCTAGAGAACAACACCTCTGAGTGATGGACAGATTCATCAGATGTCTCGAAATTATAGTAAGAAGGGTGACTCCAACTGTGTTGTTTAAGAAATACTTTTAAAGAAGATCACACACTAAGTCCCATATTTAACCTTTTTTAGTGCTGCATTTGCGTCATTTTTTTGATGCAAAAGCAGCGCAAACTTACAAAATACATTGATCTTTTGTGTTTGCACCGCTTTTGCGTAAAAAAATGACGCAAATGCGGCTCTAAAAAAGTATAAATATGGGGCTAAGTCTGAGACACAGCACAAACTGGGAAAGAGGTCAACATCCGAAAGCTAAGTGAGAGTGGTTGTGAAAGAAGATTAGACCAACAAGAAACTTACATTCCAGGGCTTGCTGAGTAAGTTACAACTTTGGTGTAACTCTATAAGGGGTCCCCTCCCATAGGTGATACTAGTGAACTCAGTTCAATGCACCAGTGCTGAGTGGGAAGGACAAGTCATTGAAGCCCCACAAAACACTATTTAGTGTGTAATTGCATTTGGCTTACTAACAATCCCAGGAAGGAATAAGGGGCACTGTGGAAATGGCAAAAACTTCATTTTGTTATTCATACTACCACACACTATGTACTAAGAAGAATGAAATGTTTTAAGTTCAAGGTGTTTATTATTACAGAAAAAATCTGTTTGTCAGTACATCTAAACCACCACACAGAATATCATAAAAACAGCCACAATGCACATTACAAATAAGGAGAATAAAATGAACATTTCCGGCATTGCTAAAACTTAGTCAAAATATAATATAAAATCTAACACCCTATTGCCTATCTCTATGCACTAATAACCTGAGAGCATGAAAGACAAAGAAACATGCATTCTAGAGTTTCTTATGGCGAAGGTAAGCACTGCATACCTTGTTGACAGCAAAGGCTGTTGTTATCGGCAGAGGTGTGGAGATAGTGTTAACTACAAAGCGCAAACAACCACTATGGTGTCACACTGTCTTCCTCCAGGACTGGGCTAAATGAGCTGCAAACTTCAGATGAGATGTCACATCTGAGAAATGTGAAGTGTGCTGGCAACAGCTGGAATCGTCTCTGTCAGAATCTGAGGTGGTAATCCGGACAAAGGACCTCTCTAACAAATGGGCAAATGACAGTGCTTATATCCTAAATCTTTATCAGAGATTGGAATGTGCATGCTAGATGGTGAACATCAAAGTAGATGCTTATGACTTTGGTGTTATAGGACATATATGGAAGAAGGACGTCAATTCAGACTACCCTCCTTTGATTGAATATCTACATTAGTTGTTATATATCCTTGACTTAAGGAGGAATCAACATTTGACCCAGACAAATGTCGCCTTAGAGTTTGTATCTGTCCCTGATCAAAGAATTGTACAAATATCATGTATCCTGGAAAGATAAGGTCTGGCAACAATGGTGCTATGATACAGACATGACAATTATTCTGCAATAACAGGGAACATGACGATGTCCAGGAGCTAAGAGGGAGTTAGTCGGGCCTAGCTAACATAGAGAATGACCTCAGTGACTTTGCGTCAGGCTCTTACTAATAAAAAAGAAGACGTCAGCACAAGACATAAGTCAATACTACAGTCACGTGAGAACTCAAGACCCATACTGTGTCAGACTGAAGGCATTACTGGACTCAACTAATGATGCAAGTGGCAGGAAGACCCAATAGGAAATAGTCTTAAAGTGACAGCGGAATTTTGTGCAACGAAAGACCCAATATGCCACTGAAGGATAGGATGCTATGAGTTCTTCAGGTTACAGACCAGGCACTTTTTCGTTTTCCAAGGGAATGCCTAGATGTCAGATGGACAAAAGAAACATTTTAGTCCAGGGCAGCAGAGTGACAGCATGGAGGTAGACAACCTCAACAAACCCACCCTGCTCCCCTGGAGGTAGATCTATGTACGACAAATGTCACTAATTAAGGACAAAATAGAACCCTCTCTGTCTTTTTCCTTCCATAGAAGAATACAATAGGAACATTTATATTTTCTCGAAAAACGAGGGCTGAACCCTCCAGCCAAGCATCTGTTGACAATGATGAGAACATACAGTGCCCGAGCCAATGTAAGAACTGCCTAAGCAGTGATTCATCATAACTAAGAACTAACAATGTTTGTATAAAGTATAACTACAGTTTGCATTTGTAAGAGTCATAGCTCAGTCACTGAACATGAGAATAAAGCAGTATTCAGCCAGAGCCAGAACAGTCGTTCAGAATCTGAGATGTCACCCAAAGCTTTATAAGAGGTATGCAACATTCACCACACTCTGTGTGGCATGCTCTCCCCTAAATCATAACTAAATCATAACTCCACATATGACTTGTGGAAGCCCAAATTCCACACACTCAAAAGGCTTCAGGTCCACTACATGCAAGGGCAACCACATCAGGTGCCTATCTATGACAGTGCAAGTCTGGGCCACTCTACTTCCATTTAAGAAGCTTCTGCTTGGGCCAGGAGGTTCCCACATAAGCTCAATGGCATTCTGAGCCTATAAGTTATGTACCAGGATAAAATATGGTCTTCACACTTTATGTCAGGATGCACTTTGTGATCCCTTTTAGTTGTCTAAATTATTTTGAGCTTTATTGAATGTTTAATTGAAACGGTGTTATTATAACATATGCAATATATTGACTTGATTTGTGCTTCATTTGATGTTGACCTTAATGAACTCAGTGGCACTCAATTAATGAGAGTGAGACACATGTGAACTTATGAGTGTCCAGCTTGTGCGCTCTGGGTTACCCACACTTTTCTCTAGTGGGCCCCAGCCTTACAAACATATTGCACATGCAAAACTCCAAGGGAGATAGCCAAGGCTTCCTAACCTACATCATGTTGCATTCTTTCCAAAGTAGTGCTAAATAAGAAGTCAGGATAGGGTGAAGATATCATACATTACGTGATAATATTTAATAGAGGGTGAAGATATCATACATAATGTGGCACTATTTCATAGCTTAAATATACATATACCAATTCCCATATGTGCATAAGTCCATTGCTGGAGGTAGCACACCTGACTGATGTACTTAAGAGGACCAAGTGTATACCTTCATGTCTGAGGGCTAACACAACCAACTGCCCTATGGCAGCCATATTCTCCCATCAGTACATATACAGGAACCCATCGAATATGAGGCAGCTAAGAGGGAGTTGCTTGAGTTCCCAGGTTATGAGATATCCACATTTTATTGGGCCAGATAATTCTAATCTGCAACCAGGAATAACCAAATCATCCTGGTTTCCTTTGCAGTTAACTGGTGTAGGATTCAGTTGTCCTCCCTTACATGTTTCACAATTGTATTGTGCAATTTCATACCAATTCCAGTGTTTATGATCAGTTAGTGAACACAAAAATGTTTTAAAGTATATCCAAGATTTGGGGAGAAGATTGTTATCTGCTGTTTTTCTTTGTTTATGAACCGTGCAGCATTCACAATCAGTTAGTTATCGAAAAATACATAATATAATACATAATATGTGTGGCATGGATGTCTGGTGTTACAGGTACATTATGTTGTGTTAGTTTGCTGCTTATTTATTTCTGAGTAGTTTTCATTGCTTGGTTGCTTTTTTTTCTGTCCATACATTAGCTATTTTGAGATATTACGTGTAGGAAAGTAGCATCCTTCTAGCATTGTTACCCCCATTTTTGGCCTGTTTGTCAGTGTGTTTTGACTGTGTCACTGGAGTCCTGCTAACCAGAACTCCAGTAATTATGCTCTCTCTGGTTCCAAATTTGTCCTTCCATACTGGTAATCCAGTATTTCACTCCAAATTGGCATACTGGACCCCTCTTAGAAGTCCCTAGTATATGGTACATAGGGACCCAGGGCATTTGGGTTCCAGGGGATCCTCATGGTCTTCAGCATTTCTTTTGCCACCCATAAGGAGCCCACACAAAGGCTTCTACAGGACTCCCATTGCAGCCTGTGTGAAATAGTGCATGCACTATATAACAGCCATTTTCACTGCACCAGGTCACTTATAAGTCACCTATATGTCAGGTCTTCAGACCCTGAAGACTGGTTACAAAGTACCTGTGTGTGAGGGCACCCCTGCACTAGCAGAGGTGCCCCCAGGTCTTCCAGGCCCATTCTCCCAGAATTCGTGAGGGCGGGGACGCCATTTTAAGTGTGCACTGCACATAGGTCAACACCTATGTACAGCTTCACAATGGTAACTCCGAATATGTAAGGTGTCTAAAAACTGGGAATTGTACCCCAATACTGAGTCCAGTATTGGTTTTACAATTCCATGCACCCTGGGGGCTCCACTATGGACCCCCAGTACTGGCATACCAGCCTTCTGAGGTTTCACTGCAGCCCTAGGTGCTGCCACCTCACAAACAGGCTTCTGCCCTCCTGGGGCTTAAGCAGCTCAATCCCAGGAAGGCAGAACAATGCATTTCCTTTAGGAGAGGGGTGTTATTCCCTCTCCCTCTGGAAATAGGTGTTACAGGCATGGGAGGGGTATCCTCCCAGAGCCTCTGGAAATGCTTTGAAGGGCACATGTCTGCTGAATACACAACTAGGTCAGGATGACAGCTGGGATAGTTGTGCATTCACGCTAGACAGTCACGCAAAGGAAGCTGAGGTGTGCCCTGCGTGTCCAGACTGATGGGTCTTCCTGAGCTAGAATGGTGGGAGGAGATGGCACTTGCACCTGAATAAGGCTGTGCTGGTCCTCACAGGAAGCAGTCTCTAACCCCCTGCAGTGTGTCTGGGGTCATGCCAGGGAAAGGTAGGGTTTTGTGCACTACAAATACTTCTCTTTGAAGTTTGTCTACTTCAAAGACAGAACTGGGTATAACTACTGGACCTCTGACACCACATAGAACAGTTCTGAGCTAAGGACATTCTGCCAGGAAGAAGAACTGGATGCTGTAGGAGGGACTGCAACTCTGTCTGTTACTTTTTTTTGTGCTGGCCTGCTGGTTGCTGCTTCTGTGCTGGGAGTGAAAGGACTGGACTTTGCTTTCTACAACCTGCTTTCCAAGGTTCTCCAAGGGCTTGAACTGAGCTTGCCTCCTGTTAAGATGTCTCAGGACCATCAGAATCTTCACCTGCCAGCACCTTGGCTCTCTTGCTGGGACTCCTGACTTGCCAAGTGGTGCCAAATTCAGTTCCTGGACCCTTTGAAGTGAGCTCTGGTGCAACCAGGAAGAAACTAAGCACTTCGACTCCATAGCGACTTCAGAACTTGTGCTGCTCTCCGACTCCGCACCACCGCCTGCACCGGAGCAGTGGTCCCCACTGAATACAGCAACCACGACCTGCAACACAGTCCTGGTGCCACTGCAGCACCTCCAAAGTCCCACCACAGCATGAATCCCAAGTGCCGTGTTACCGATGTACGTGTCACCCGACTCGCTGTGGTACCTGTGGCCCCTGGTGTGATCATGACACCGTAAAGTGGATGCCTGGCATTTTGACCTGCTGGATTCATCAACCCTGCCAGGTGGTAAGGAACTGATGCCTCACCATCGACGCCGCATCACCTCCCCTGCAACTGTAAGGAACCAAAGGCTCACTTCCCCTGCCTAGCAGTAAGGAACCAACGCCTCACCTCCCCGGTAGCAGTAAGGACCAGATGCTGCACCAGCTCCAGATACATCTCACCTCCCCGGCTCCATGCCTCCTCTTTGTTTCCTCATTGTTTTCCAAGGTACTGCGCCTGGGGCCCGTGCAACTCTCTAACCCACCCGCACTCCCTCGTGATTGGCGTCAGACTGGTGATAGCCACAGTTGGAGCTATTGTCTTCCTAAGTTCTTTGCTAAGATTTGATCTTTGAAAATTATTATCTTTACTTGTGTATGTTGGATTTTTGTCATTTTGGTCTTGTTTTACTCAGATAAATATTGGCTATTATTCTAAAATGGTGGGCAGTACTTGTGTGGTGTTTTCACTGTGTTACTGTGTACGTGCAAATATTTTACACATTGTCTCAGAGATAAGCCTAACTGCTTGAGCCAAGCTGCCAAGGGGGTGAACAGGGGTTATCTTAGCTGTGTGGCTCCCTTACCCTGAGTAGAGTGAGAGTCCCTGCTTGGACAGGGTGCAAACCACTGGTAATTAGAGACCCCACTTCTAACAGTAGGTGTTTACCTGTTTTCCCTTACAATTCACCAACTCAGATGTGGAGGTAATTGTGCCACAGTTGCCTCGACGGGAAGGCACATTGTGATTGGCTCAGTGGGAACAGTGGCTGGGATCCAGCTTCCAGACACTATTTCCAGTGGCATCATCGACGCGGATGTAGATTTCTGGCAGAGTCACAGGACTCGGGCCAAGGTGGCAGACTGGTTTTTCTGACGGAAACCCGACGGCGGGGCTATAACAGCCAAGATCGAAATCAGGCCCTAAAACTACAACCGTTAATTCACCTCTGTAGTTCACTCATACCTGAATTGCTTTTTGCACTGTATGTATATACCATTCCTTAACAGCCTGTAGTACTAGTTTTAACAATGTTTTAAATGTTGTGTTTTTTAAAAATTATTTCTCTTACAACCTGAGTGAATCCTTCAGCTGAGACAGAGGTCTGTGTAACTGCAGCAGGGCAACAAACAGTGCTGGTCTTGCAACCACAAACAACAAAAACGACTGATATATACCTTTTTTTATTCATTTAATGAGTTTTATATAGCGCTGACAAGACCCGACGGTATTACTGCACTTTACAGCATTGTCAAGCCATTGTCAGGCACTCATATTACAATATAGTTGTAGTGTCAAGAGTTGAATCATTATCAATCAATAACAAAACAGTATAATTGTAGTATTGAGTGTTGAATCATTGTATAGACCTTAAGAGAGATATACCTGTAACGAGGTAGTATTTCCAGGGGGCGTAGGCGCTATATCCAGGAGGGTGAAGGTGCTGATTTAGGAGGAATCCTTTTAATTGTCTCTTCAAGCTCATAAAGGAGGGGTTAGTTCTGATAAGTACTGGGAGAGAGTTCTATATTTTGGGGGCATTACCCAGGAATGAGCGAGAAAGGGCTTTTTGATTATGTTTTTTGAAGAGGTTGAGAAGAAGTGTGTTGGAACTTCTTAGATTTCTCATTTGGCCTGCTTGTGTGAGTTTAGATGTGAGGTAGTCTGGTTTGCCAGTTGTAGAGATTTGTGGGTGGGACAAGCAGTTGTGAAGAAGCAATGTGATTCGATTGGTAGTCACTTTAGCTTTTTCAATGAGGGGAAGCTGTGATAGTATATCTTTGCTCCGGTGAGCATCCTTGCTGCTGCGTTTAGAGTGGCTTTGAGGGTGGCGTTCCTGAAGTCGAATCTGGACAGAACCTGTGCTCGCGTGGCAGTTTTAAGGGTGGAAGGAAGGGCTTAATTTTGTTGAGGAGTTTTATGTTATAGAAGGCACCCTTTGCTGTAGACATTATGGGCCATATGTACAAACACTTTTCCCATAGACATAGAATGGGGAAAAACCTTTGCTACATCTGGCCCTATGTGTGTACTTATGTTCAAACCTGAATCCAGGGTTATACCCAGTGATTTGGCGGAGTCCGCCAGAGTTAGCTTGAAGTTCAGACTGTCCAGGTTATATAACCACTCTTGCACATATGGTGATTGGCCCTGGTTAGACAAAATAAGAATTTCAGTCTTTTCTTGGTTGAGTTTGAGAATTTAGCCAGTTTTGAACTTTTATGAGCATGGCATTAAGTCGGCGTATGTCGTTGAAAGAGGATATTTCCAGGTAAAGCTGGGAGTTGTCCTGACAAAGGTAGTAGGTAATGTTTGCTTGTCTAAGTATTGCCATTAAGTGGCTCCGTATAGATGTTGAAGAGTGTTGGTGAAAGGATTGAGCCTTGGGGGACACTATTGTGATGCCAGAAATATTTGACCTCAAGTTGTTTATTTTTATTCATTTGGGAGCGGTTAACAAGATGTGTATTTTATGACAAAGCTACATATAAATGTTAAAAAATGTGTTTCCATTTCTTTATAGTGGTTTCAGAAATAACCTTGACATGTATACTGGTGCACTAAGATTTGCTAATGTTTGATATAATGTTTTATTTGATATATTAGGCCCTGTAGTGTCGTCCCCTAGACCATCTGCCACAAGAGCGACTTTTGTTCCCAGTGGTGCTATTGCATAAGGACTGGCACCGCATAGCAGACAGATGGTAGAGACTGGTAAGTTCCTTATTGGCTCTTTTTCATAAGTCTCTAATTTCTTGAATTTATTCTTCACAAGGTAGCTGTTTCTATTTTGTAACATATCTCTGTCATCCACAAGCTCAATATGCCAGACTGTTGTTTCACTTATTGGTATTGTTTTTTGAAAATTTTGTCAATGGAAGGGCAGGAGTGTACTGTCTGTTTGCCTTTGGTCATGGTAGTGTAATACAGTTTGGTATGTCTTTCAAAATTATTAATTCAAACTTGTACCTAGCATTGACTTGCAGCTACTTATTCCACCATGTATGCCTCTCTTTCCTGTCAGCTTCTGTCATAAAAAAGGTTTAAACCTTGAGAAATTCGTGAGGGTGGACCTAACTGCCAAAAATGACGGCTGCATAAAGGAAGAGATGCGGACCAGCCCACGACGATCCTGACACCGACGGCGCTGCAGCCAGGGCCCCGGAGTGTGCATGCGACGTGCCGATCGAAAGAATCGGGCGTCGGCCCCCCTCGCTGCTAACTGACACAGGAAAGGCAGGGGATGCCATCAGCACCGAAGGAACGCAAGATGGCGGCCGCGAGGCTGTGAAGAAGCCAAACAGGCTGAAAGAGGAGGAGTGGCGAGACTGAGATGCTCGGGCCTTTCTGCTGGTGGCGGCCGAAGCAGTGAGAATCCCGACACCGGAGGAGGTGGAGGGGGTAGCGGCTGGCCTGGTCCCAGCGTGGTAGCCCCCACTCATTGGGCGGTCTGGAGGCCCCGGAAAGGCGTGCTGCGGGGCTTGGACGGTCCCCCTTGTTCGGGCGGGTAGAGCAGGCCTGGTCGAGGGGCGCGGGCAATACCCCGGCGCCCCTGAGCCCGAAGCAAATTGCACCTGAAACGAGGACCAATCACAGCGATGAGCGCCCTGGAGCTAGAGGGCATTGAAGAACCAGTGGAGAGGGAAGCGGCTAATGCGGTACCGGCAGAGTGACCCCCTCCCCTGGGAGGTACTGAGGGGACGCTGCCGGTACTGGTGCCCCCCACCGGTTGGGCGGTGAGAGGAGGCCTGGCCGAGTGGTGCGGGAGGTGCGCTGGTGCTCTGCATCTGGGGCAGCCGGGAGGACTGGTGCTACCGTCCCTGGTGAGACGTACGAGGAGGCACAGAGGGTCTGGCTCGGCGTGGGCCTACCCTCCGAGCTGAAGAAAGGAACAGAGGAGACTGGGCCCATGAGAGAGACCGGCCGATAGAGTACTGTTGGGCCTGTGGGGGGAGGGGATTAACGAGCATCGCCCCATCCAGCATTTTAACGTGTAAGAGCCTGGGGGCACCAGTGAATACGGCAGTGGACTGCAGAGAAGACAATGAGTGGTAAACGTGGGGACCCCCATGGATCTGCTGGGATCTGAGAAGGAGGGATCTACCCGGTATTGACCAGCTGCACGCAGTTCTAGCCGGCAGGGAGTACCAAGGGCCTGCTGGCAGGGGACACCCGCGGGGGAGGAGGACGGGGTTCCAGGGGCTTCAATGTGGCGTGCAGCGGGCAAAGAGCTGGGGTTACCAGGCTGCCTGGGGAGCCCGTAAGCCAGGGGTGACTAACAGTGGTGGCAAGGGATCCCCTCCTGGGGCTCATCCCACTGTGTTCTGCCGGGCAGTTATGGGACCCTGCACAGAGTCCCCAATGGGAAAGCAATGCCCTAAGCCCCAGGCACTGAGAACACTCAGTCCTGAAAGTGAGCAGGACACAGGGCTGCAGGTTTTGCACCCATTAACGCAACCCCGCCCAAATGCAGGCCACCTTACAAAAGATCCTGGAAGCAATTGAGGAATCAAAAAAATAACCGTCGACAAGAAATCGTAAAGGTGTCAGCTGAACTGAGCCACTGCGGGCTAAGCACTGAAAGCTCTCTGACAGGGTGAAAGTCACAGAGGGAGATTTGACAGGCCTTGGAACTCAGCAACGGGCACACGAGATACAGCTGGCCCACCTCACTGACAGGTTGCAGAGTACTCGGCGGAAGATGCAGAGGGCTGAAGCCGGTGCAATAACGTACGCATCATAGGGTCCCAGAGGGGGCTGAAGGCACAGACATGGTGTCCTTCTTGGAACCTTGGATGAAATCACTCCTAGGCGAGCAGCAGTTCACACCATTCTTTGCACTGGAAAGAGCATGCAGAGTGCCGGCCAAACCCCCTGCGCCAGGTTGACCTCCCAGGGCGGTGGTGGCTAAGTTACTACATTACAAGGATCGAGATGTACTGCTGCAGAGAGCACGAGAGGCAGGTCCTTTTGACATACAGAATTGTAGAGTCAAAATGTTTCCTGGCTACACGGCAGCGGTGCAGGCAAAGTGGGGTTCTTATCTGGCTGTGAAGAAGACACTACATGAGAAAGGGATTTGATACGCGCTGCTATTTCCCTTGAAACTGAAGATAATGTGGGAGGGCAAAACACATTTTTGCAAAAATCCGGAAAAAGCGTGGGCCTGGCTTGAAACTTATAAAAGTGGGAAAATTGATTGCACAGGGAACGAGCCCAAGGCAGCTAGTCACCGCAGGAAGAGACACTGCTCAAAGGGTCGATATGGTATAGACTGTGCGGTGCAGCCGACACAACTACAAGCAACTCAGGATAAACGAGCGGGGATCCAGGCTGCGGCATCGCTGACGGAATCGCTGTCTCAGATAAGGAAAGAAACTACTTTACTGACATACACTAGACAGAAGACACCTCCAATCTTACTGGAAGAGCTCCCACATCCTGCGAGCTAAAGACTCCCAGCGGGAGCAGCAGCTTGAAAATGGGCTGGGCTGGTCCAGACAAACTTGATGGTCTATTGTAGGCCTACGGTTATCTACCCCCCCCCCCCCCTCCCCTCACCGTTGGATTGCTCCAGAAGGGCAAAGATGAGAGAATGCCAAAGTTCAATGTTGCTCGTTTGGGTGGTCGGCCGTTGCTGGACTACCCTTGGGTCAGGGAGTTGGGCTTTGAATATTGTTGTTATTGTTGAAGCAGATATGCACTTAGTGTGAAGGGTCAGAGCTGCGGGGTATGAGGGGGGATGTGGGAGGGGGACGGGAATGTATTTCGGAGGACAATGCAAAAATATGTTGAATAATGGTACTGCAATCAAACTGATGTCCTGGAACATACTGGGGATGGGAACTGCATCAAAACGGCACACCGTACTGACTTACATGAAGAGGAGAGGGGTCCACATTGCTCTACTACAAGAGTCCCATCTCACCAAGACAGAGGCTGATCGCCTTCGCGGGTGCTGGCGGGGGCAACTAATTGCCACTGCTTACTCAGCGTACGCATGCGGTGCAATGATATGGGTACGGACGGGGGTGCCCTTCAAAACTATCTCAGTAGATATTGACAAAGAGGGGCATTATGTATTGGTGGAGGATATATGCCCCTACCCAGGGCCAGATTCTCTTTTTGCATGCTCTTTCAGTTCGATTGACGTGATTCCCGGACGGCCCCTATCTACTGGGGAGAGGGATTTTAATAGTATCATTGATCCAGATTGGGACCGCTCCTCTTCCCCACTGCAGGGAGCCGCAGCACTCAGGGTGGAAAAGGGCCTGGTGCTTTGGTTAGATCAGTGGGGCATGGAGGATGCATGGCAGGCACAACACCCCCACAGTAAGGAATTCTCACACTACTCTCCCCTCCATCAAGTACATACGAGGATAGACCACATGCTCTGCTTCACCAACCTCACTGGCGATGTCCTACATATCAAATATCTGGGACGAACAGTCTCTGATCATAGCCCATTGTTACTGACGCTGCAGACTTTGGAGAGGTGCCCGCCGATTCCGACATGGCCATGGAAGACGAGGTCTTTCTAAACGCATTAAAATGACGGAATACCTCTCCTTGAACTCAGGGAACTGCCTCCTCTAGGAGGGTGGAGTGGGAAGCCTTGAAAGTGGTCATCAGGGGTCACTGCCTAGGACAAACAGTGAGGATCAAGAAAGAATAAGAAACTGGCATAAACCGCCTCGAGAAAGAGTTGCGTAGTTGGGAATCACGGTTGTGGACAGACCCGGGGGCCACTCGACAGCTCTCAGAAACACGAGAAGCCCACAACAAAGCATTAGAGCGCCTTAGGTGCCACGATTATAAAGTATACATGGGTAGGATACAAGAAGAGGAGGGGACGGTGGGGAGGCTATTGGCCTAGCTGATCAACCCAGAGAGTATGGGCACACCAATCACCCGCTTGAAGTCTAGAGACTTCACTTTATTCCCTGATAGTCATATGAGTTTTGGGCTTACTACACATATTTGTATAGCCCACTGAAGGAGGCAGACTTGGACTCCCTCCAAACCTATCTGGAGGGTCTGCAGTTGGGGACACTTGCAGAGCAGGATGGCATGAAACTAGGGGCGCAGATGAGCACTCAGGAGGTGGGAACTGCCATCAATGCCCTTGTAATGGGGAAGACAGATGGCCTCCCGCCAGAATTCTATCAGAGATTTACGGGAACCCTAGCGCCTTGGCTGGTGGAGATGTTTATGGAGGCCTCTGAGAAGGGAGAGCTGCCGCCTTCCACTAGGAAGGCCTTGGTGATACCCCAAGAGTAAGTGGACTGAAGCGACAGTTGACTTCCGCCCACTCTCAACGCTAAACACTGACATTAAGGTGCTTAGCAAGGTCTTCGCTAAAAGATTGCTACCACATATGCAGACCCTCATTCATAAAGACCAGAATGGTTTTATACCTACGCGCAGTACATCACATACCCTACAGTGACTCTACTCTACTTTATGAGAGCCCATGTCCGCCAGAGATGGTAGCTACAATAGTGTTGGTTGACCTAGAAAAGGCCTTCGACGTTGTGCGTTGGGATTACATAGAAGCGGTGATGATGTGTGTGGGGTTGGGGTCGCGTTGGGCAAGATGGGTTAACCTGCTCTACACCTGCCCCACTGCAAGAGTAAAGGCAGGGCGCACAATCTCAAGTAGCTATGAAATCTGCAGGGGAACCAGACAGGGCTGCCCCCTCTCGCCCTTATTGTTCGCCATAGCTATAGTACCGCTGGTGGAGCGCTTCCGGGATGTAGCCAGCGAGTGGGGAGTAATCAGACAGGGAACCCGCACATTATCTCCCTGTACGCTGATGACCTCCTCATTTGCCTACGGGATGAACATGTGGTGCTGCCTCAGGTACGTCAGATGTTGGAGGACTTTGGCAAACACTCAGGCCTGTGACTCAATAGGTGAAAGACGTGTGTCTTCCCGATGACTGAAGGGATGCCACGACCGCTGTCCTACCTAAAGGATGTTCTATGGGCCCCCATACCTTTCGATATCTGGGAATCCAGATTTACCTTGACTCGAAAGACCTTCGCAAGGCAACCTGGGTGGAGTATACCGGGCATTGAGGACTGCAGTAGCCTTTTGGCGATCGTTAAAACTCCAGATGATGGCACAAATCGCCCTCTCCAAAATGGTGATGCTTCCCAGGCTTCTTTACTACTTTGCCAACCTACAGCTAATCATCCCAGAATCCTGGTTACGCGCCTTGGATGCACTCTTACGAAAGTTGGTGTGGGACACGGTGGCCCTGGCAGCGCTCCGACTGCCGCCTGTGGAGGTGGGGTCTTGAGGTACCTTACTTCAAGCTGTACCATTTGGCGGCTCAGCTCCAGTGGCCGACGCGATGGCTCAAAGGCCTGGACTCATTGGTGGTTGTGCTGCACAAGGAGACTGCCTGAGGGGGGGGGGTGGTTTCTGGGCTGCATGCTCCGGGGGGAAAAGTGCCCTCTTTGGACTGAATATACAGGTGGCCGCGGCTTTGGCAGCCTGGCGCAGGGCCCTCAGGATGCACATGACAACCCTTTTTGCCCCTGCCCTTTCCCTGATTGGCTTAATGAATGGTGAACCCTGCTCCTCCTTTACCACAGGATAGCTAAAACAGTGGACAGATGTGGGGATCTCAACTGTGGGAGACTTGTATCAAGGAGGAATGCTGATCCCTTTCGGAGACTTCACAGAACAAACAGGCTTAGCTACTGGCCAATTCTTAACCTACGAGGTCATCATAAAGTCATGTGGGGCGATGGAAACTATGAGCCCCTTATGGTTGCGGTCTTACAGTCTATCCTGACCCTTGGGAGCAGATCCCACTTGGTAACGTGGTTATTCAGAGCTCTGAACGGGATGACCGACCAATCATTGGATAGGCTGAGACATAAGTGGGACACAGATATAGGCAGAAATATGACAGATGCTGAATGGACCCGAACCCTGGCATACCCACACAAAATTTCACAAAATACATGCCTGAAGTATATTCAGTACAACTACGTCCATAGGACCTATCTTACTCCACATAGAATTAATCAGATATACGGAGTAACGTCAGGGACATGTCCACGATGCCAGTTGAGTGCCGCTGACTTCTGCCACATGACCTGGAAATGCCCGGTGTTAAGACACTTTTGGGGGGAAGTTATCTCTAGGTTCAATAGCACCCTAGACAAGCAGATGGATAATGGCCCGGCTGTCTGCTTACTGGGGCTCTTTGACAGGCCCCGTCAAAAAGGTGGAGAACAAGTTTGCCAACTTGGCATTGGGATTAGTCCACAGGAGAGTAGCGATGGCCTGGAAAAATAAAAATGGGCCTAGATTGAGTACATGGGTAGCAGTCGTCACTTGCTGGGCATGGGCAGAATAAAGGTCACTTCAGAGGGAAGAGATGAGAGGACTGAGGCACAGACCGATAGCCCCCCTTTGGGCAGAGGTGGCGGTAGCCTGGGAAACCCCTGACTCGACTATAGATGAAGACGCTGATGGGCCTCTCACCCTGAGGGGGTTAGGAGCATGACAACCACACCACCCACGAGCCCCTCCTAGACACTCATGTACTGGGGCGGATCTCCTAGATTGGCACCCTATGTCCGCCCCCCACCCCGATGTGGTCCCATGCTGTCCTACACACACTCACACACCACGCAGTTAGGTTTGGCTTCCTGGGCAAGTTGTTTGTTTTGCATGTTATTTGTTATATTAGGGGAGGGTTGGTATTTGAGGTCCAAGAGCTGGAATTGGTGGGAACTGACTCCCTACTTCACAAGCATGTCACACTGAATGGGAGACCCATCAGCTGCCCCCACCATGGACCTCCAGATGGTTCTCTGAACTGCACAACATATGGCTCTTCAGCTGGGGGTGGTAATACATTAGTAGTAACAGTTAATGAATCCAATGCTGTCATGGAATGGTGTATCATACGGCTATGCAACCTGTTACGACACTGTGAGCAATAATATGTACCATTTGATATACCAATAAATAAAACTTGGGAAAATCATCAGATAGGGCATCAGGGGACATCCTGGCAGCTGCAAGTAGGCCCTCTACCATCCATCGTTCAGGTACATCTGGGAACCAGTGATTGTAACTTCAACATCTCATAATGCATACAATCACTAACTCTTTGGGTTCTTATTAGAAAGTATTGTAAAATGTCTCAAATGTTTTTTGGTGTTGCCAATGGTCCTTTATATGTTTCTGTAGTATATCTGCTTTTGTGTTCCTGAAGAAATATTAACATTGACTATAGAAATAGCACCTACATTGTTTCTTTCTAGCTGCTGGATCGAGACATTCTTTGTTCAGTACAGCTATGAGGAACCAGGCTAAGCAGCTGACATCACAGGGGATCCCCAAAACACTCATCTCTGTGGTTGAGCTGATGAGGTCACATTCTAAAACTGTTTTTGCCTCATCCATGGTTCAAACCTTAATACCATATGCTAATTCAGCCTAACACATTTATAATTTTAATAAAACAATTTCCATGAAAATCTTTATGAGCGTAATTTGTTGTGTAATAGCATTGAACATGGAATGTGATGTACTCCTTCTGTAGCAATCTTCTTCTTCCAGGTACTGGGACACTGAGCCGGACGATGATGCACAACCATTTACAAGCGGAGGATGGCAGGTAGTCGCAAGGGACAATCTGATGCTGCTAGAAGCAAAAAAAATATGTGACCAGCACTGCTTAAGAAGAAGGAGAAGAAGAAGAGGAGGAGTAGGAGGATGATGAGCAGGAGCTGGTCGAGGAGGAGGACATGGATGAAGCAGAGTGCATTGTTTTCCCAACACCCAAAAGGTTCAATGACAAATCACGTCTGGGAAGCAGTGTTTTTCCTACATCCCTTCTGAGGATTCGCAGTCCCAAACTATTAGCCAAGCAGCTTACATTATAATCATCTCAACACAGCCCTCACATCACAGGTCTCTGTGTACAATCTCCTACACACTCCTTCCATGAAGTTGCATCTCCAGTCTTCTCTCAAATATCTGTAGGAGAGAACACGCCTGGTGAGGAGCAGGTATCCCCCCATTTGTGAATCTCTTCCCAACAAGTTCCCAGGTGTCACCCCTCTATATGCTGGTCATACCGCTGGTAAACTGATATGGCCACACATGCAGAGGAGGGTTTAAAAGGTTAGCATGGACACCTGCTGACCACTACAAAGATAATTTCTTTCAGCAGCAAATAGATGTGTGGGTGGATCTTTGTGCAATGTGGGCTGATCTGTGTGAAATGTCGGACTCACTGAAAGAACTCCTTCAGATCATTGACAGGCAGACTTGTGCCTTGAACATTGTTGTGAAATGTTACCAAGATATGACAAAGATGCACCAAGCAGAGTTAAGCATTTATAGGTAATAGAGTGGTAGACAACACTGCCCCTTGGCCATGACGATGATGGAGGCAACAGGCAAAAAAAGCAATGTCAGTCTTCATGTCCAACTAATGGAAGAGGTTATATTCAGACACCTGCACCCCAAAGGCATCACATGCACCATCACCTGCACCCTCACCAGTACTACCTGCAGCGCCTGCACCCTCACATTTATCCCCACCGGCACCACCTCAACACCAACTGAAGTACTACTTGCACAGCATCTGAGTAAGCGCTCACAGTCATAAAGTCTCTCTCCTTACTATTGCCTACGTGGAATATTAGGGAAAATTCCCAGTAATAAGTGATTTCATATATTATTATCATCATTGTCTTCAAATAAAATCATCAGCACCCTTAACACTACAAACCCGTGTCAATATTTCATCTATGTTGAATGGGTTTAGTTTCAGGTCCCATGCTTGACATTTGTATGCATACGTTCTTCTTTCTACAGTGGCAAAGGTAACCATTTCTAAATATGAACAAACATATTGAAAATATTTTCTACACAATTAGACATTTTCTTGGAAGTAGATGGAATGCATCATAAATTGTGCTCACTGCATTAAAGAAAGATAATTTGTTTATTTTAAACATTTTTAGTGTTAGACCTGACAGACGTAGGGTGCTCACCCCTAACATTTTGCCTGTCTCCCTCCACTTTTTGGACACTGTTTTTGCTGGTTTTAGGACTCTCTGCACTTTACCACTGCTAACCAGTGCTAAAGTGCATATGCTCTCTCCCTTAGAACATGGTGACATTGGATCTTACCCAATTGGCTTATTTAATTTACTTATAAGTCCCTAGTAAAGTGCACTATATGTGCCCAGGGCCTGTAGATTAAATGCTACTAGTGGGCCAGCAGCACTGATTGTGCCACACACTTAAGTAGCCCCTTAACCATGTCTCAGGCCTGCCATTGCAAGGTCTGTGTGTGCAGTTTCACTGCCAATTCGACTTGGCATTTAAAAGTACTTGCCAAGCCTAAAACTCCCCTTTTTCTACATATAAGTCAGACCTAAGGTAGGCCCTAGGTAACCCATAGGGCAGGGTGCTGTGTAGACAAAAGGCAGGACATGTACCTGTGTAGTTTACATGTCCTGGTGGTGTAAAGCTCCTAAATTCATTTTACACTTCTGTGAGGCCTGCTCCTTTCATAGGCTAACATTAGGGCTACCCTCATATACTGTTTGAGTGGTAGCTTCTGATCTGAAAGGAGTAACAAGGTCATATTTAGTATGGCCAGAATGGTAATACAAAATCCTGCTGAATGGTGAAGTTGGATTTAATAGTACTATTTTAGAAATGCCACTTTTAGAAAGTGAGCATTTCTCTGCACCTAAATCCTTCTGTGCCTTACAATTCACGTCTGGCTAGGTTCAGTTGACAGCTCCCTTGTGCATTCACTCAGACAACCCGAAACACAGGATGCTCAGCCACACTTGCATACATCTGCATATTGAATGGGTCTTCCTGGGCTGGGAGGGTGGAGGTCCAGACACACATGTCAAAGGACAGTAGCATGCCCTCCCACAAAGGACTGCCACAACCCCTACTGGGACACTGGCAGACAGGATGGAACTGAAAGGGGACCTTGTGCACTTCTAAGCCACTCTTTGAAATCTCCCCCATTTCAAAGGCACATTTGGGTATTTAAGCAAGGTCTCTGGCCCTACCAACTCAGACACTTTTGAACAAGACACTTCCTGGAGAAGAAACCCTGAACCAGAACCTGCAACCTGCCAAGAAAAACTGCCTGGCTGCCCAAAGGACTCACCTGACTGTTTTTCTGAGAAGGACTGCTGCCTTGCTGTTGCCCTGCTGCCTTGCTGCTCTCTGGCTGTGCTTAGAAGTGCTCTCCAAGGGCTTGGATAGAACTTGCCTCCTGTTCCCTGGAGTCTCAGGACCAAAAAGACTTCATTCCTGCAAAAGAACTCCTTGTGCATCAAAAACCAATGCACAGCCTGCAAAAAACGATGCACCGCACGCCGAACCGGAATGACGCAGCCTGACTTCACAAGGAGAAGATCGATGCAGCACCAGTGTTGCGACCGGAAATTCGACGCATGCCCCACTGGATTGACGCAAAGCCTAGCCGCAACGACGCAGCCCGACTTCCTGAGAGGAGTCGACACAGCGTCTGCCGTGCGGTAGAAATGTCCCCGCATTGCCCACCCGATAGACGCAGCCCCTGTGACTTCATCTTGCAAGCACCGGATTTCAATGCATCGTTCCAGGAGCGTCCGAAAACCCCGCAACCCGAAAAGGATCCAAGTCTGTGCTCCAGAAATCGACGCAAAGTCTTCCCTGCGTGGAAAATAAACAACGCATCGCCTGTGTGTGGCTGGAGAAATCGCCCCCCCCCCCATTTTCCATGCATCTCTTCCTCTGCGGTCCCTTGCAGACAATTCAAACACAAGCCAGGTACTTTGTGCTTGCAAGAGACACTTGTATCTTTTTAAGAGACTAAAGACACTTTATATAATTTTTACAGTGAGATTTCAATGTATAATTATTGCATCTTGATCATTTTGACCTGCATCTTACCAGATAAATATTATATATTTTACTAAACACTGTGTGGTGTATTTTTGTGGTGTTCTAATGTGTTATTGCATGATTAATTGCACAAATACTTTACACATTGCCTTCTAGGTTAAGCCTGACTGCTCAGTGCCAAGCTACCAGAGGATGGGCACGGGATAATTTGGATTGTGTGTGACGTACCCTGACCAGAGTGAGGGTCCATGCTTGGACAGGGAGTAACCTGACTGCCAACCAAAGACCCCATTTCTAACATTTATGTATATTTTAAAAATCCAGAGTCCCTGGGAAAGGGACACAATCAAAACAAATAAAGTCTTAAGGCAGAAGGGAAGCAGTAACTTGTTTGAGGTTGGCCAAAGTATAAAAAAATATGTCAGGAACCACCAAGCAAACCAGACTATTCGAAAATATAAAAAACTAATAGTTTAAAAAAGTCAAAACTCAAGAGTCCACTGTCAACTTAAATAATGAAGTCTGAAGCCCACGTCAGAGGATGTGTCTAACTGAGGGGTCCTTGGGTGGGGGCAAGAAGTCACTAGCCTTCCTCACTGTCTATCTAGATGATGATGTTCAAATCCTCCTTTGATGCAGATGTGAATTGACTGGCTGGGGCAGGACCAGACACCCCATAGGAAAACAGAACACAAGGGAAAACAGTGAGGAAAGATGCACTAGAAGTTGGACTCCAAAAGGTGGGGAAGGTGGGGAGGCAGACGAGACACAATAGCTGCAATCACTGAGGTGATGGCATCAGTTTTCAGCTGCTCAGTGATCCTCTCTCGGACCATTCATTTCCCATCTTGGATGTTCCCCAATGTCCCAAGAGAGAGTTTACTGTGCCTTTACAATTTACATCATCACCTCCTTAAATGCAGCCACTGGAATAGACTCAGAAGGAAGGGGTTGGGCATCACAAAAGGGTTGGTGGTTGTCAGGGGCAGAAATGTCCCTCGACTCTTGTTCATCTAGTTGGGCATTGGGAGGAGAAGGAGGTTCACAGGGTGCAGCCAGAGGCCCCCAGTGGAACTGGGGCCTCAAAAGATAGGGAGGGGTTGGGAGCAGGCCCGGGTGGTGTTGGGGCCTGCTCTAGGGATATCACGTCTTGACATTGTTCTTGAAGGCCAGGACAAGAACCTGGCAGGTGGGACCAACAAGTTCATTGAGCCCACTTCCACACCACCACACACCAGACTTTTCAGCCTCCACCCAGAGCCTCATGGTGTAAGATCTCGAAATTCTCTGGGTAGGTGGACTACCTCTGCTGGTGGTTGGTTCCTTTTTTTCCTGCTGGTGTTTTCAAAGTGACGTGCTGCCTCCGAGCCGAGAATCTCCATTCTTGCCCCTGGTCCCTAGTCTTTCTCTGATGCTGTTTGGTCAGCCCGGTCTGCTGAGAAGATACAAACACACAAACAGGAACTTTGATAAAACATGTGCTCAGTAACAAAGAGCTTTAAAAATTTTGCTGACAATGTGTCCAGCTTCACAAACAACATCCTATTCTGTGCTTTCATCTGAAAAGACTGTGAATTAGAAATACATTTATTTGCTAATTCACAACATAGATGATGTTTCGCCCATTCCAAGTGTGTTCAAGGTTAACTGAGAGTTTGGTTATGTTTTGCTAAAATTTAAACCTATTGGTAATGTAGTTTCACAACAGGAGTAAAAACGTTTTTAGCTCCAGCCTATAAAGCATTATAAATAATGGAAGACAAGTATATATTTGTGAACCAACAAAGTTCAGCACATTATTCACTATAATGTGTGAACCTATTAAGTTAAACATTGCATAAGTATGTTGTTTGGAAAGTAAGGTACACATTGTCTTCTCAGCCTTTCCTTAATGACATTAACCAATATGTAGCCGACAAAGAAAACAAACAAACATCATGCATGTTATTAAATATGAACATCACAAACTTCCAAACAATCACAAAACATGTTAAAGAGAATAGGTCATGTTATGAGAATGCTGACAGTGAACACATGACAGCACATCACTTACAAAGCTCACATCTACCTATGACTCTAATATAAATGTACGTGGACTTACCACCACTGCTCAAACTCTTCCAGCTGAGCATGCATCAAGGATGGGCTAGGCAGCTTTTAGGACCATCTGGTACAGTGGTGTTATGCAGGGGTGCTGTGTATGTGGCTGGATTACAATCCAATTATTTCCTAGGACTTAATACTGGCCCAGTGAAGCATATCCTCCCAGGTTTATGGCATATCTTCAACCGCCGGTTGTGGAGACCCACTGTACTGCAGCGGATGGCGATGTCCCTGCAGATTTGGGCCAATGCTGCATTGTTGATCTCAGTATCTGGGCCCCTATAAAGCTGTTGGTACTTGACTACAACCCCTCACTGATGATGTTTAATTCATTTTTTATAAAAGAGGGGGTGGGGCTTCTACTCAAGTCCCTCAGCCATGTTTGAGGAAAAAATTGCCAAAGGAGCAGCAAGATGGAGGGGGCTGCTTCTCTGAGTTATGAATGGCTCAGAAAGAAAAGAAAGTATTCGACTTCTGTTTCTTATATGCCATTTCCTATTTTTTTTGTTAGGTGGAGATTGCAGCCCTGAGAGCATAGTTCCTGCCCCAAGTGCAGAGTCTCTGTCCTGTGTGCGGAGGTGAAGTTCGGCACACTGGGCAGAGACTCCACATGCAGCACAGAAACATCGTACATGTAGCAGAAAGCCTAGTAGTGTTAAACAGTGACGGATTTGCCAGAGCTCTGGGTCATCATCTGTATGTAAGCCCCATCATATGGCGATGTTGTTCAATGCACAACAGGCTATTATAGTCATGCACACAACTTCTGTGGAGTACACCAGCACACCCCCTATATGGTCAAGACATCTGAGTTGTGAATTGAGGAGACCTAAAGTGCCTTGAAAAAATGGTTCTTGTGTGTATGTATGCCCTATTGTACTTCTGCAGATATACTGTAGTTGGATGTTTGCATGGTGTGAGGAGATGGGGAGAGAGAGAATACCCAGCACCTCCTGAAAAAGTCGATAAATGTAATAAAAATACCACTATTCTAATTCACTCACATAATGCATTCCTACTAACATGCGGTGTGTGTCAGGGTCCTTACGTTCATTGTGTTGTAATCAATCTCGAATAGTGTTGAAATGGGTACCCTTGATAATTATGTAAACGCTGTATGAGGTGTGCTTACTTATCAAGAAGCCACACGCCACTGAATTCAACAGGAACCAAACGATGTGCTAGAGATGACTGCCGAAGCTGTTGTGTGAGCTTCCAGGAAAGACACACACAACTGTGAAGTAGTCCATGGCATCACAGCCAGCCAGCATGTTGATGGAGTGTCACTGTTGTCTTTTGTGTTACAGGTGTGCTGTGTGGTGAGGGGGCTGAAATGCTACATGAGTGCAGTCAGTGGCACCGAGCACATGAGGGAAGTGGGCAAAGCAATAAAATTCCCTTGCCACGATTTGCTTTTTTTCTAGTAAATGTGGCATGGCGATAAACTGGTGCTTTCTTCGATTGATGCATTTCAGGACCTGATGCTAGCATCAGGATTGGCTTGCCTGTAATATACTAACATTGTCAGAGGAAACTCTCTTGAAAGATTAAGGGCCATATTTATACTTTTTGACGCACAACTGCGCCAATGCAGTTGTGCGTCAAAAATGTTAGCGCCGGCTAACGCCATTCCAAAGCGCCATGCGGGCGCCTTATTTATTGAATGACGTTAGCCGGCGCAGCTGACTGGTGTGCGTAAAAAAAAAAGACCCACACCAGGCAGCGCCGGCGTAGGGGAAAATGGAGCTTGGGCGTCAAAAAATGGGGCAAGTCAGGTCTGAGGCAAAATATTGGCCTCAACCCGATTTGCGCCATTTTGTTTGACTCCCAACCCCCATTGAAATGACTCCTGTCTTAGCACAGACAGGAGTCATGCCCCCTTGCCCAATGACCATGCCCAGGGGACTTATGTCCCCTGGGCATGGTCATTGGGCATAGTGGCATGTAGGGGGGCACAAATCAGGCCCCCTTATGCCACAAAAAAAAAAAAAATACTTACCTGAACTTACCTTAAGTTCCCTGGGATGGGTCCCTCCATCCTTGGGCTTCCTCCTGGGGTGGGCAAGGGTGGCAGGGGGTGTCCCTGGGGGCATGGGAGGGCACCTCTGGGCTCCTTCCAAGCCCACAGGTCCCTTAACGCCTGCCCTGACCAGGCGTTAAAAAATGACGCAAAAACGGCTGGACGTCATTTTTTCAGGCCCGCCCACTCCAGTGCCTCATTTTTGCACTGGAGTTTAAATAAGGCGCACATGCCTTAGAGTCATATTTTAGAAGGGAACACCTACCTTGCATATCATTAACGCAAGGTAGGTGTCCACGCTAAAAAATTACGCAAACTCCAAGATCTTTGGCGCTAGACGGGTCTAACGCCAAAGTATAAATATGGCGTTAGCTTTGCGTCGGATTTGCGTAAAAAAAAACGACGCAAATCCGGCGCAAACAGAGTATAAATATGCCCCTTAGTGGCCATAAAATGGAGTGTAGCTAATATTTTCACATCGGCTGTGATAGCCTGAGAGTGGCCTCTTGGTGAATGCAGTCCCTCCACCCACTCAGCAACCACGTTTCAGGAAGATAAAATTTAAAACATATTAAATGTTTATTTACTTAGATTTATTTTATTGAAGGATTTATAATTTGGAGCTATGAGTTGTACATTTTAATGAATCATTTTAATTACATTTTTTAAAACATATAAAGGTATTTCATTTGCAACTAAATGAATTGAATTGACTTAAAATATACATTATTTAACTATTTCAAGAAAATTTATTTAGAAGTCAGTGTTTTTACCATTAATGTTTTACAAACATTTATTTTACTGGTATTTAACTCCTTAGCTGCCAGACCTTTCCCCCTTCTGTGCCAAGCCTTTTTTTTGGCTATTTGGGGTAGTTAGTGCTCAGGTCCTCATAATTTTTTGTCCACATAAGCTATCCACACCAAAGTTGCGTCCTTTTTTTCCAACAGCCTAGGGATTCTAAAGGTACCCAGAGTTTGTGGGTTCCCCTGGAAGAGACTAAGAAATTAGCCAAAATATAGCTAAAATTTGGGGGTTTTGGGGGAAAAATGGGAAAAAAGTGCTGTAGAAGAAAGCATGTGTTTTTTTCTCTGCAACTGGCATCATCAAAGGGTTTGCGGTGACAAAATAACTATCTGCTCAGCTTTCAAGAACAGCCAGACTTGAATCAGAAAAACAACATTTTCAACACAGATTTGGCATTTTACTGGGACATACCACATTTTTACTTGTTTGTGCTTTCAACCTCCTTCCAGTTAGTGTCAGAAATGGGTATGAAACCAATGGTGGATACCGGAAAGCTAAATATTTCTGAAAAGTAGATACAGTAAGGGGTCACTTGTGTAGATTCTTCAAGGTTTTCCTACAGAAAGTAACAGCTGAAATAAAAAACTTTGAAATTGAGTTGAAAAAAACAGCCATTTCTGTCTACGTTTTCTTCTGTAACTTTTTCCAGCTATGGCAAATTTTTAAAAGCAATATACCGTTACGTCTGCTGGACTCTTCTAGTTGTGGGGATATATAGGGCTTGTAGGTTCATCAAGGACCCAAGGAACCCAGAGCCACTAAATGAACTGCACTTTACAATGGGTTTTCATTGTATACCAGGTATACAGCAATTCATTTGGTAAAATATAAAGAGTGAAAAATAGGTACAGAGGAAACCTTTGTATTTCCACAATGGGCACAAGATAAGGTGTTGAGAAAGAGTAATTATGTGCACTTCTCTGAATTTGGGAGTCCACATACTCATGTGAATTACAGGGCATTTCTCAAATAGACTTCTTTCTTACACAGTGTCTTACATTTAGAAGGGAAAAATGGAGAAAAAGACAACAGGCAATAACACTTGTTCTTCTACTGAGTGTTCCCCCAACTCTCCAGATAAAAATGGTACCTCACTTGTCTGGGTAGGCCTAGTGCTACATCACATATTTACATCAAAATCTGGTGTGTTTTTGGAAAGTGCCTACCTGTGTATTTTAGCCTCTAGCTCAGCCGGCACCTAGGGAAACCTAGCAAACCTGTGAAGTTTTGCAAACTAGACACCTAGGGAAATCCAGTATGGGGTGACTTGCAGGGCTCTCACCAGGTTCTGTCACCCAGAATCCTTTGCAAACCTCAAAATGTGGCAAAAAAACACTTTTTCCTCACATTTCGGTGATGGAAAGTTCTGAAATCTGAGGGGAGTCACAAACATCCTTCCACCAAGCATTCCCCCAAGTCTCCTGATAAAAATGGTACCTCACTTGTGTGGGTAGGACTAGTGCCCGCGACACGAAATGCCCCAAAACACACCATAGACACATCACATTTTTCTAATGACAACTGACCTGTTTTTTGCTAAGTGCCTAGCTGTGGATTTTGGCCTGCAGCTCAGCCGGCACCTAGGGAAACCTAGCAAACCTATACATTTTTGAAAACTAGACACATGGGGAAATCCAGAATGGGGTGACTTGATGGCTCTCACGATGTTCTGGCACCCAGAACCCTTTGCAAACCTCAAAATTTGTCTGAAAACATGTTTTCCCTCACATTTCGGTGCTGCAAAGTTCTGGAATCTGAGAGAAGCCACAAACATCCTTCCACTCAGTATTCCCCCAAGTCTCCTGATAAAAATGGTACCTCACTTGTGTGAGTAGGCCTAGTGCCCGCGACAGGAAATGCCCCAAAACACACCCTAGACACATCACATTTTTCTAATGACAACTGACCTGTTTTTTGCTAAGTTCCTAGCTGTGGATTTTGGCCTGTAGCTCAGCCGGCACCTGGGGAAACCTAGCAAACCTATACATTTTTGAAAACTAGACACATGGGGAAATCCAGAATGGGGTGACTTGTTGGCTCTCACCATGTTCTGGCACCCAGAACCCTTTGCAAACCTCAAAATTTGTCTGAAAACATGTTTTCCCTCACATTTCGGTGCTGCAAAGTTCTGTAATCTGAGAGAAGCCACAAACATCCTTCCACTCAGTATTCCCCCAAGTCTCCTGATAAAAATGGTATCTCACTTGTGTGGGTAGGCCTAGTGCCCGTGACAGTAAACGCCCCAAAACGCGACACGGGCACATTAAATTTTTACATTGAAAACTGACGTATTTTTTGGAAAGTGCCTACCTGTGGATTTTGGGCTGTAGCTCAGCCGGCACTCAGGGAAACCTAGCAAACCTGTGCATTTTTGAAAACTAGACATCTAGGGGAACCCAGGATGGGGTGACTGGTGGGGTTGTCACCAGGTTCTGTTACCCAGAATCCTTTGCAAACCACAACATTTGGCAAACAAAATACTTTTTCCTCGCATTTTGGTGATGGAAAGTTCTGGAATCTGAGAGGAGCCACAAACTTTTTTCCATCCAGCATTCTCCCACATTTCCTGATACAAAATGGTACTTGACTTTTATGGGTAAGCCTAGTGCCCGCGAGAGGTAATGCCCAAAACACAATGTGAACACATCACATTTTTCCAATGAAAACGGACCTGTTTTTTGCAAAGTGCCTCGCTGTGGATTTTTGCCTCTAGCTCCGCTGGCAACTAGGGAAACCTAGCAAACCTGTGCATTTTTTAAAACTATACACCTAGGGGAATCCAGGAAGGGGTGACTTGTGGGGTTCTCACTGGGTTCCGTTGCCCAGAATCCTTTGCAAACCTCAAACTGTGGCTAAAAAATACCTTTTCCTCACATTTCTGTGCTGCAAAGTTCCGGAATCTTAGGAAAGCCACAAACTTCCATCTACCCAGCATTCCCTCAAATCTCCAGATAAAAATGGTACCTCACTTGTGAGGGTAGGCCTAGTGCCTGTGACAGGGAGGGGTCCAAAACAACATGGACACATCAAAATTATCTATTACAAAACTACCTATTTTTGCCAGGGGGGCACCTCCGTTTTTGGTCCTGGGCTCGGCAGCCATCTAGGGGAACCTACCAAACCCAGACATTTGTGAAAACTAGACACCTGAGGGAGTCCAGGGAGGTGTGACTTGCATGGATCCCCCAGTGTTTTCTTACCCA
This sequence comes from Pleurodeles waltl, assembly GCF_031143425.1. Classification (NCBI taxonomy): domain Eukaryota; kingdom Metazoa; phylum Chordata; class Amphibia; order Caudata; family Salamandridae; genus Pleurodeles; species Pleurodeles waltl. The sequence continues at coordinate 961,901,286 of NC_090443.1, forward strand.
TCATCCCCTGCATACCTCAAATTTAGCTAAAAAAATCACATTTGTGTACATTTCTGTGTGGGATCACCGCACTAGCTCAAATTGCCTACCACCCAACATTCCCCTCAGTCTCCCGATAAAAATGGTATCTCACTTGTGTAGGTGGGCTAAGTGCCTGTGACAGGGAAGGGCCAAAAACAATTGAGAGGGAACCAAAGCGGGTCCAAAAGGGCAGTTGGGAAAAACGTTTTTAGGCTGACAAGTGGGGCAGAATTGTTATCAGTAAAGATGTGACAATACTGGGTGATAGGAATTTTGTGGATTCCTGCAGATTCCAGAAGGTTCAATCACAAAAATGTAGGGAAAATGCATGATTTCAAGCAAAGTTAGAGGTTTGTAGGGCATTGTGTGTAAGAAAATGCAGGGGGAGCATGTGAAGCACACCACCCTGGACTCACCCAGATGTTTAGTTTTCAGATGTGTCTAGGTCTGGTAGATTTTTATAAGTGACAGTGCCCCAAAGTCCAAAAAGTGCAGCTGCTCACCATTCCAAGTGAGACAATATTGAGAGTAAGGCAAGCTCTCTTAGCCCAAATGTAAAATCAAAACCCAAAATAATCAAATGTCCTCTTGCTTGCCGTTGGGATGAGATGCTTTAGTTTGCAGTGGTAGCTGAAAGACTGTTACCCCCTTCAGTTGGGGTGGGGGGCATAACCATGCCCATGCGGACTGGCAGCCCCCTCCCCTCTATTTGTTTTTATTCTCTGGCAAGTAGTGACCTTTCTGCCCCCCCGAGGAGTGGATCAGGGGTAATTACTCCATCTGCCCACTGGTGGGCAGAATTACTTTGTCCCCATGTATTTGGGGTGGGAGGTATGGCCATACCCCCATCCTCTTTTTTTTTTTATTCCTTGGTGTCTAGATGGGCCTTGCAAAAATAGGCTGATCTGCCCCCAGGGAATCAGAAATGGTCATCAGTAATGGGCCCCCATGGGGAGCGACCCTTGCCCAAGGGGCCTTCCGCTACCCCAAACACACACACACACACACATCGATCCCTGGTGTCTAAGTGGTTTCTGCCCCCCTTGGGGGCATATGGGCCTAGTAAACATAGGACGATCTGCCCCCAAGGGGGCAGAAATGGTCAACAGTAATGTGCCCCCATGGGGAGCGACCATTGCCCAAGGGGCCGCCACCCTCCCTAAAGAAAACACACAAACCGATCCCTGGTGCCTAAGTGGTTTCTGGGTGGCCCAATAAAAATAGGCCGATCTGCGATTAAGGGGGGGCTGAAATGGACAACAGTAATGTGCCCCCATGTGCAGTGACCCTTGCCCAAGGGGCCATCCCCCAGACAAAACACACACAACAATCCATGGTGCCTAAGTGGTTTCTGCCCTAGTTGGGGGCAGAAGGACCTAATAAAAATAGGCTTATCTGCCCCCAAGGGGGGCAGAAATGGCCTAAAATAATATGCCTCCATTGGGATCGGCCCTTGCCCAAGGGGCCGCTCCCCTTATGTAAAATACATTTTTTTAAATTCTGGTGTCTAGTGCTTTCAGCCCCCTTTGGAGGCAGATTGGCCTAATACAAATAGGCCAATCTGCCCCCAAGCGGGGGGCAGAAATGGCCTAATATGATATGCTCTCCTGGGAAGCGACCATTGCCTAAGGGGTCGCTCCCCATATGTAAAAAATGTTTTAAAAATCCCAATCCCTAGTGGCTAGTGGTTTCTGCTCCCTTTGGGGGCAGATTGGTCCAATAAAAATAGGCCGATCTGTCCCCAAGGGGGGCAGAAATGGCCTAAAATAATATTCCCCCCAGGGGAGCGACCCTTGGCCTAGAGATTTCTGCCCCATTGGGGGTAGATATGCCTAATTAAAATAGGCCCATCTGCCCCCAAGGGGGGGCTGAAATGGCCATTAAAAAATGCCCCCCTTGGGGAGAGACCCTTGCCCAAGGGGCCGCTCCCCTTATTTGTTTACTAAAGTAAACAAACTCCCTGGTGTCTAGCGGGCATTCCTGCAGCATAATCGCAACGCGATCGTGGTGCCGGAATGCTCAGAGAGGCATGAAAAGGAAAGGAAAAGCCTTTCCTTTTAATGACTCTCTGACCTCCCCTTCCCCCGACCCGAGGAGTAACGAATCAGTTTCTCTCTCTGTCGCGCTGAAAGCCATGCTTCCAGTGCGTGAGGAGGGACCTCTGATGAGGTCAGCATGCGATTGCGTGCTGACGTCAACAGATGCCGGGGGTGGAGAAGGTTAAGGGTTGGGGTGGCAGCGGAAGTGATTCAGCTGCCATCCCTGCCCAGGGGTGTGGCCAGTAGACCCATTGGGGGAGAGCTAGCGGTCTCCTCGTAGGCTGGTGCCAGGACGTAATGGTTACGTCTGTGGCACAGCGGCGCTGTGCCACCAGGCATAACCATCACGTCTGTGGCACCAAACTGGTTACTGTGTAATGTCCCTGTCTCCATTCTGTTCAATGGGAGGGTGTAGCAGTACCAGTGTTTTGCATGTGTGGTGCTTGTTTTACTACTGTTTTGTATTTTTTTCCTTTAGAAAAAGTGCGGTATTGTGATCTCAGTGGCCTTATTCTTTTGTGGGTGGGTGTTATTCCTGTTAAAACTCACATAAACCCTCATTACACCTCTCTATTCCTGCTCCCCTTTAGTGGTAAGTCTTTCCATTTTTCCACCCACTCCCTCCAGTCCCTCACACATTTACTACTAAGAAGTACACTTACGTTTGCGCCGGCTCTGCAGATGGGCAGAGATCTCCACACATAAGACTGGACAGGAAAAGGCATAAACTCTGCACAAAGTTTGAGAATAGCATTTTGTTGCATGTTTTGTAGTAATAGAAAATGTACTGTAAAATCCAGTTTGTGAATCGGGTCTATAATCCGAGCCAGACGGTTCTATAAGACGATCAGACAGTGTCAGAAGGGCTACTCTGACAGGTTAGTGTTTGGGTTGGTTTGTGCTAGGTTGTGGGCCGGTATTATGGTCTGCTGGGCCGGTTTTTACTGTTGATTTCCTGATATTAAAACGAACATTGCTCAAATTCCCGCAAGTCTTCCATACCTTGAAAGAGAGGGGCAGAGACAGACAGACAAATACACCAAGACCCGAAGGGGCATATTTATAATGCCCTAGTGCCACCTTGCGCCACATTAACGTCATTATTTTTTACGTTAATGTGGCCCAACAAGGCCGAAATCCCTGCGCCGTATTTACAGGGTGGCGCAATGTATGCATTGCGCCACTCTGGAACCCTTTGAGTTACTTTATGCCTGCGTCAGGCATATTGTATGCAAAGGGGATGTTCCCCCGTTAGGGGAGCCGGAAAAATAGCTATCAGATTTCCTTGGCCATTTTTTATGTCACTTTTGACGCATGCTCAGAAGCAGGTGTTAAATGGGGGCTTCCATTCTTTAGAATGGGGCCCTATGTAGTCTGCAGGAGTAGCGCCAATATTTTGGCGCTACACCTGCAGAGTACATCAATAGCGGCATGAGAAATCACGCTATTGCCCCCTACCCTGCTCCATGGTGCGCTGTATTTTAAATATGGTGCACACATGGTGGCGGTAAGGGGGTGCTGAGGGGCGCAGGGAGAGTGGCACTGCACTCGGTGCAGCGCCACTTTCTATAAATCTGCCCCTTAGTTCCTGCAGGGTGGCTAGTAGAAGACCTGCATTGATCTTTCTGGAATACAGGATGGCACAGTGTTGCAAAGGCACACTATGACTCATTGTCAAGAAGAAAAAAATAACACAGTGAGTACTTAAGCAACAGTGCAGAACTCTGTAAAAGGTAAGCATATTGCCAAAAATGTGGGTGCTTTACTCGGAGTGTGAGGATTCATCAGAGTAACTAGCCCCCAAGCAAATAAGAAACCTGCTGAGAACCGAAAATAAAAGTGCACCTCTTTACCAGAAGGTTGAGTCCTAATTGCCAAAGAAAACAAAACTGAACTTTGTAACAATGTACAAAAGCAAGTTCCAGAAAGTCAAGCCTAATCAACGGGAAACTCAGGAGTCGATGAGAAACTGTAGCTAAGTTAAAAACCAGTGGCCAGTCCAAGAAAAAAACACAACAGTAAATATATGGATTATATAGCAGTTGAGGAAACTGATAAAGGGTAAAACAAAGAAATGTGAGGGAACAGGGACGTGGGTGCGAGCTAAAGTGTCAAGTGAATGAGTTGAAACAAATAATGTTATCACACTATCTTCAGCGTTCAATAACTAGTTGTAGTGCTCTGCCCCCTCTGACCTGGAAGTCAAGATCAGGTCCTCGGGTGGAATGCTGCCCTCAGGTGGTGGGCAGCATGTATTGGACCTGACCCTGAAAGCTGTTGTCCTCCATGACTGTAGTCTCCCGTGCCCCTTTTTCCGTCACCTCCATTTGGCATGCTTCCTGACCCTATTATGCGGTGTTGTGTGTTAAGATCTGACAGACTGCGATTGTACATTCACAACTAGTCACCTTTGTCACTGCAAGCTGGAGTTTCAGCTCTCTGACTTGAACTTGTGCCTGTGGACATCCCTTGATGCAGGCTTGTAATAAGAGTGGATTTGCCATGCTGCCAATTTCCTAGCTAGAACTAAGCCAATGACCAGGTTGAATCTTTACTTGTTTGTCCTGCCGCTGACCTTGGCCAGTGTGAACATTCTATCTCAGCCCAAGAAGACCATCTACTTCATACAGCATGAAGGAGACCGCAGTTGTGGCTGGTGGCGAGGCAAAGTGGCAGGGCAGGGGCAGTGATGGGGGGGTGGAGGGTGAACAAAAGAAAGAAAATAAATAAGAAAAAAAATAAACGTACCCTGATCCCCTCCGCAACGCATCACTGTCGCTCTTCAGGTCTCTACTGGAGGCAGGCACAGGCTCCCAGCCTGGCCAATCGTAACACTGCTCTCATGCTGCTGGCAGCATGAGCGCAGCATCAGGATTGGCCTGAACCGCCCTGACTTTGGGCTCCCAGGCAGACTGGGAGCCTGTGCCTTCTGTCTCCAACATGGCAACGCAGCTCGGGTTGGAGACAGCTCAGTGTGCATGTGTGTTTGGCCGTTCTGAGGTGGCCGGCCAAACACATGTGCACTGAGGGGACTGCAGACCACTCCCCCTCCCTGCCTGTCATCCCCCATGGCCCCGGCCCTATAAAAATAAAACAATAATAAACATTGTTTATTATTGTTTTATTTTTAAAGTTTTGCAGCTACTACTGCTGCTGGCAGGGGGCAACGCTCCTCTGCCATGGAGGAGAAGCCACCGCTGGGAGACCGTAGCCTGATGTATACGTAGCCTGGTCAGTAAGAATGGGGAAATGTGAACTTCAGAGTTTTCCGACAATCACGCTGGTATATCATGTTAATCATTATTTGAGAAGCAGCCATGAAGGTCTTCAGAGCCAGTGGAAAGGGAAAGGAGTGTAGATTGCATAGGAGTACTTAAAACACAGTAGGGCAGATTTAAGAGCCCCTTCCGCCACTTTAGCACCACCTTAGCATCAGTTTTTTAATGCTAAGGCGGCACTAAGGCGGCCTTTTACCAGTGCCATATTTACAAAGTGGCGCAATGCATGCATTGCAACACTTTGTAACCCCTTGCGCCACATTATGCCTGCGCCAGGCATAATGTATGCAAGGGGGCGTTCCGCTATTAGGAGGCCCGAAAAAATGGCGCAGTGAAATTTAAAAGATTTAAATGTGCCTCTTTTTCTGTCATTTTTTAACGCCTACTCAGAGCAGGCATTAAAATAATGCACTCAATGAAATCAATGGGCCTCCTTGCACTTTAGTACACTAGCGTCAACATTTTTGACCCCAGTGTAGCAAAGTTCCACAATAGTGTCAAAAATGTTGACGCAATTGTTCTACCGCCTTGGTGTACCATATCTTAAATACGGCGCACACATGGTGGTGTTACAGGGATGCAGGGGGGGGTGCAAGAAAAGTGGCGCAGTTTCGGATGCAGCGCCACTTTTCTCAAATTCCTCCCAGTGTTTTCTAAAGTGGACATGTTTTAAGAGCTTCAAACCAGAGACAAGTATGTGTGTGTGTGTTCTTTTTGTCCGAGTGAATATTTAAAAGTCCCAGGTGAAATCCAACAGACACCTTAACATACCTGACAGAAAGCTCCTCTACCCAACTGTCTATTTAAATAATACATTTATTGGGGGTGTAACATCCCAAACACCTCCCCCCCCCGAAACTACACCCCGTGAGCACCTCACTACAGGATGTAGGTGGACTGTTAATAATTCAACCACATTTGGACTCTGATGTTTGCTAACATCCTCTAAGCCTCTCGCACCATACTCCAGAGATGGTCTGCCCACGATATCACCCTCTGAATGTTTGACTTATCCGTCACTCAGCTTGGCAAGCACAACCCTCTTTGTACCATGTTTAAATATTTTCTTAATTTCCCTCTTTCTTCCTTGGCCTTGCCAAACTGGCATGCCTGCACCCAACTGGTTATCAAGACAGCCGAATTCAGGAATCTTAGTGGTCCACTCAGAGCCCCTTGAGCTCTTAGACTGTTATCTGTATGTGCCAGGTGGCACCACAAGGTAAGCGTATTGCCACTGTGCCCCTCTTTGTGGACACAAACCTCAAGGCACTCCCCCTTGCAGTGAAGGTAACCTTGATACTGCTGACACTATTATTTATTGCTGTTTTTTTTAATCAAAACCAATATTTACAGACATGTAGATTTGCAAACAACTTAAAGTAACTTCATACATACAAGGTATCAAGTTTTCATCAGAATGTCTTACAATGCTCCGTTTTTATGTCAAGCATGCAAGCACTTTGACCTATTATAAGTATTGTGGGCTTTTAACCACGCCCACCTCACGCCCATCACTGTCACTCGTTCATGGTCTTGCCTTTCAAAAATTCTTTGTTATCATTGGTAATTGCTTTACGTTTGTCCCTCCTTTGGGGGGTTTTGTTACCACCTTGCAGACTACATGGATAATTGCACCATTGTCGATATGTTGGACTGAGAGCGAACTTCTTTTTCTTTTTGTGTCTCTCCTTCATTCTCATGCTCATGGCAACCATGGCGCTTTGAATCGTCTCGCTTCTGTCAACTAATAAGTTTACTTTTCATTTTCAATTTATGTTGCAAAAAAAGTCCAGTTAGGAATTTACAACGCCAATAGCTCTAACTGGAGCAAATGTGAGACCCATTGCATTGCAAATGCTCGTTTGGGTTGTATCCATTTTTCTAGCAATTCACAAACAGCTAGGTCTGTGAACACCAAATAAGGTACTAGGAGAACAGTATTACATTGTCACTTTCTCATTCAGTTTCAAGCGAATACCTCAGGTGGGTCATCGGGGAAACTGGGGATTGGTACCAAGGTGGAAGCACGACCAAGACAGCAGAGAACATGGTCTATCTTAAGATGAGCCTAAACGGGGGGACTCTGAAGATGTGATCTCCCCTATCAAGTTTTCCGTGTCTTGAAACTTGCTTGTAACTTGTGCGCGCTGATGCAGTGACTGTGTTGCTGTAGCTTTGCAAGGCTTAGGCCAGAGTACATTGAACACCCAACTTTTGATTGACAGTGTAGTATTTTTAACATTGGTATATTCCGTAGTGGTAAGTATTAATGTAATGCACGCTGTTGTAGTGAGTTTTTGCTGAAGGGTGCACCTCCTATCTCAGTCAAGGAGGGTGGAGCATCCTCCTTTTATTGATACATTAGTATCCTCAGGAGTATTATGTTCAGTAGTATTAAGCATTCAATATCCGCAGTAATTGTCAAATATGTGATATGTTTCTAAAACCAATTCTTAGAAAACTTAAAGATGGTGGAACTTTCTGTTGCATTTCATGCATATTTTAATCATATAAAAGAGGACTCACTCTCCTTTCCTACTGTGGTGGCAGGGGTGGATCAGAGAGTTATAAGCATAAATAACACGTGAGTCATGGGTGTAGGTCCTGGTATTCCCCACTCAGCCTTTCATCTTCCCAAGGTCGGTAAATTAAAATTAAGCACCATTATCAGCGAAGCAGTTACATTTATTACTACAGCCCTTGCAAACGGCTAAAGGGTGTACCCGGGTACTATATAATGGAGTATTAATAAATTATTAATATTCGAACACGTTAATTACAATGTGCTGATAATAAAAAAAAAAAAACTTATAGTTTCAAGTTTCACAATCTCATCTCAAATAATTGTGAGTTTCACTTGGAAGTGCCTTTTACTTTAAATCAGCCAAAAACTCCCAGATCGTTTGTAGATGGCAAAGCAGAGAGAGGGGGCGGGGACCTGAGGCCAGGCCACGAGACAAGAAAGTGTGGTGAGAACGATAAGAGGGTCTCAGAGAGAGGGGAGAGCAGAAAGCGCCAAGCGAGGCGAGAGGCGTAAGAAGGGCGGGGCGAGTGACACTATCAAAGGCAGCAGACGTCAGAGGGAGAAGAAACACAGAATTCGGAATGAAACGGAGAGCGGGAAAAGTGCAGATCTGAACGCTAAGGAAGAAGAGACACGATGGTATTTAAGAGGAACAGAGTTAAAAAAAGCTTTTGCAATGCAGTGGGTCTCGCTTTTGCTCGAGTTAGAGCTATTAGCGCTGCATACTCCTAACCGGACTTTTCTTGCCACAAAGATTGAAAATGAAAAGTAATACAGTTTCACATAAGCGAGCCGATTCAAAGCGCCACGGCATCAGCGTGAAGCAGCCCACAAAAGGAAAAAGAAGTTCACTCTCAGTCAAAGGTAGCAGCAAAAGTGCAATTAGCCATGTAACAGGGTCGATGTCCAAGTAAACCGCCCCAAGGAGGGACAAACTTAAAGCATTTACCAACGAAAATAAAGGATTTTTGAAGGGCAAGCCCATGAATGAGTAATAGTGATGGGCGTGCGGTGGGCATGGTTAAAAGCCCAGATACATACCAACACGTCTGAAAAACAGCGCTTGCGTGCTGCTATGCTCGACCTAAAGAAGGGGCAGATTTAAGGAAAGTGGCGCTGCATCCAGTGCAAAGCCACTTTCCTTGCGCCCCAAGGGTAGGAGGCAACAGCGTAATTTATTTGACGCTAATGATGTATTCTGCAGGAGTAGTTCCAACATTTTGGTGCTACTCCTGCAGAGTACATAGGGGCCCATTGTAAATAATGGTATGACCCCTTTTAACGCCTGCTCTGAGCAGGCGTTAAAAGTGCCAAAAGAAATGGTGCAAGAAAATCTCTCAGATTTTCTTGCCACATTTTTTTCTGCCCTCCTAACGGAGGAATGCCCTCCTATGCATACATTATGCCTGACGCAGGCATAATGTGGCGCAACGGCTTACAAAGTGGCGCAATGCATGCATTGCGCCACTTTGTAAATATGGCGCTGGGAAAAGGCTATGGCGGTGCCAAGGTGGCACTAGGGGCACTTAAATATGCCCCATATTTTCTCAAGTTTAGGTATAACCGTGACATGTTTAAAGAGTCAAAAAAAAAATTCCAGGTGACAGAGAAACTGAGATGAAAATTAAGGGAGAAATGTGAGAGCAGGTAGGTAGGAGTGTTAAGTGAGGAAGGATTAGGTGGGGTCTTGTGTAAGATTTCCACGATTTAGAGATGGAAGTTTGGTGTCAGCAGTGGGATGTGAAGCAAAGAATGAAGATAGACATGAAGGATGATGCAAAATCAGCTGTGAGGCAGGAGAGGTAGGTAGGAACAGGAGTGAGGAGAAGGAAGTAAGAACAAGCATTTGCAATGCAATGGGCCTCGCATTTGCTTGAGTCACAGCAATAGGCGTTGTAAATTTATATCTAGACTTTTCTTGTTACATAAATTTGTCAACCTTGCTGCATGATTTCGTCTTGCCATATATTTCCAGTGGCCCTGCATATAACTAAAGCACTTCCATTTACCTTCTTCCTCTATCTGCAGCAAAAAAAATAAAATGTTGCCTTTTAGCGTCCTAATTTAAATCTGTCATGCTAATTCCAATAGAATACCACTTTAACCACCCCATCATCAGAGTTGCTGACTGGCTAACATGATTCCCCAAAAAAAGACACAAGACAGCCACAGAGGAGAAATAAACTAGAACGGTCACCCAAGCATGTCAACAGCATTCAAACAGTCATAGTGTAATAAGGATGTTAAATTGGCCTGAATTATGGTTTCAATTGTAATAAGGAGAGATTATTAAAACATATACAATTGTCATTTAAACATTTATCAGAATTAAACTTTTGGCATTAGACTGTAATGCTCAAAACAGTCCAGAGAGGGCACCATAACAAAACTATTATTTGTAAGAAACATGGGCCCATATTTATGAAAACTTTGCACTGTCTGTGCATCATTTTATTTTACGCAAGAGCGGCGCAAGCCTACTGCCATATTTATATTTTGACGCTAGCATCAAAATATCTGAGTTAGCGTCATTTTTTCAGAGAGCCAACCCACCATGTGTCCTTTTACAACAATGACATTCAAGGTAGGTGTTGCCTTCCAAAAAATGATGCTAGCCCTCTAGCGCCATATTTACTACCCGACGCAAAACTACGCACATGAAGGAATCTGTCTCAAAAAATGACGTAAAGCACGATTTGCGTCAAAGTTTAATGCCTGGTCAGGTCAGGTGTTAAAAATGAGGCCCATACACCACAACTCAGGGAAAACACACAGAAGGAACATTGGTTAGCTCCTGGATAACATGGAACTGTTAATGCTCCAGCTTGTACACACCGCAAACGACAGCAACAACAACAGGTCCCTCCAGTATCACCACAGCAACCCCAAACACCACCATAGCAGCCACAAAGGCAGTGCAGAAGGCAGGAGAGGATATTCTGACAGCACACAACCATCCTTGGGCTCAGGGAACCATGTGGCATCACAACATCCTTTCTGAAGCGGGAGTCTAATGTACACCTGCTGCACCACATAGCGCCAGACATCACTACAAGGGTGGAAACTCCAACTAATTTACCTCCCATGACCAAACTCCTTGCAGTCCTCCATATGCTGGCATCAGGATCATTCCAGACAATGGGTCCACAAGTGGTACATATCTCCCAAGCCATCCTTCTCTGCCTTCCTACCAAAGGTTCTGGATGCAATCATCCGCCTCACACCCCACCACATCTGCTTCCCCAACACCCATCAACTGCAGCAGGAGACCAAGCAAGGTTTCTACCTAATTCCTGGATTCCCGCATGTGCTGAGTGTAATAGACTGCACCCATGTCCAACGTGTGCCACCTGCTGCAGCGGAACACCTCTACAGCACCTCTACAGGAACCACAAACACACACATTCCATAAATGTGCAGGTCATTGTGGACCACTGTGTGCTCTTCACAAACATCCTAGCCAAATATCCTGGCAGCGTCCATGATGCCTACATATTCTGACATTCCACCATCAACAAGCTGTTCCAGGATGGGCAATATGGCAATGGCCTACTTGTAGGTAAGCCACCGTACCAACCAGTACACAGACAACACACCAACCTTGTAGGACAAACAAGACATACACCACACTAAACACACATGGGCAGGGGAACACAGATGTACAGACAAAAACACATATGCCACATGCCACACTACACTGCTTTCACTGCACATCACACACACATACACAGATATGTACATAATGCAGCCACAACCTGACTGGCACACCACGTGAAGGACAGGTGAAGCGATGTCCCCTTTGCATACAGAAGCTAGGCCCAAACCACTACACGTTTCCACTGGTTGACAACTAAATACTGATCCCACATACATAACACCAGACAATGAATAGCTCAGCCATGTGAGTGGCATAGGCCATGTCAATGTAAAGAAAGTCACACATAGACACAGCCCCACATTTGTCATGGTGTACAAGCCTCTGGCAGCACCAATATCAAATGCCACACAAGTGTTGGCATGACCAACTACATATCACCTACACATACCTGACATACCTGTAGTGAGCACCTACACCTGTCTGCTGCATTGTGCCGCACACATAGGAATACAACATAACCAGCCATGGAAGACCATGGGTCAGATAAATGAGAAGTGGTGCTTCACCTAGTCCAGTGCCACCTCGCATGCGCCCCTTAGCGTCCCGTAACCCTACCATGTGTGCACCATATACAAGTAACGGGCCACCATGGCGCACTATTGGTGCAATACTGTAAAGATAATGGATGCCATAGCAGGACTCTGTAGTATTGCGAACATACCTGACCTTTCATGCACTGTACATAGGGACACATACAAAAATATGGCGTGCCCTCTCCCAATGCCTGCACTGTGCATGTGTTGAAAGTGTCTGTGAGAAATCATGTATAAGAACCTTGGAGATTCCACTGCACCTATTTTCCTACTCCTCCAGTTGTGTGGATCACAACCTTGTACACAAAGGGACCCTTGCCAAAACCGGTCACAAAGTATCACACTGCATGCGTAGTGCCACATAGGAACACGGAGGCCTGAGTTTGGCTTGGTAGGGCTACCATGGTGCCGAACCAAATGACACTATTGTGGTGCAAGGTGTAGTAGGTCCCACTAACAATAGGACGCAGCCTCAAATGTGCACAACACAACACGTGTATGGCATGGTTGAACTGTCAGTTTAGATTATTTTGACAATCACAATGTCCCTGAGCCACAACCCATGAGAGTAATGTCCATCAACACAAACCAATGGAACCATACTACAAAACAGGAACTCACACAATACTAGAAGCAAGTTGGAGTCACCAGTGCGCCTAAAACTAACATCTGGAATGGAACATACAAAACCACATATATGCATTACCAACACATGTTCTCTCATTCCTTTGCAGCAGACCAAGGTTACGGCATACAGCCATGGGTGATGACTCCTTTTGGCAACCCAACAACGGTGGAAGATCAGGCATACAATGAAGCGCACAGGAGGACACAAAATGTGGTGGAGAGGACATTTGGCTCCTGAATTCAAGGTATAGGCTACCTGGAGGAAGCCTGTTGGATGCACCACCTTTGGTATGCAAGATGATACTTGTATGTGCAATCTTGCATACCATATGTATACTGACCAGTGTTCCCTGGGATGAACTGGTAGATTTCCCCATTGAGGAGGAGGATGAAAATGGTGCAGGACAGGTGGAGGGGGAACAACAAAGCACTGTTTGGAGTTTGCAGGAGACCAGAAATTGTACAGAACGTCTACACATAGACACTGTACAAATACCGTCACTTTGTAATCGTTACCAATAAATCATTTTGCACCTGATAGACCATGGTCTACTCATTCTCCACTACATATAGTGTTGGAATGTTGCTCATACCTCAGAGAGCAGGAAGGAAACACAACAGTAACAAAGATGTTTGTAACATAGGTTGTGATGTAAGAGGGTATAGCCCCTCCATGCCACACACCAGTATCACATAACTCATAGCCATGTGGCTCACTTAGACCTAGATCCACGCACCACAAAAATATATGTGGCGCTAAGTGGCCATTGTGCAAATACCTACCCCTTTCCCCACATCATCCCCTCGCCTGGCAAATGTATGCAGGGGTGGCGTACATACGGTAGGGGCTGTTTCCAAATGGTACATTAGAAAAATAGGTACTGAACTGTGTCACATCTCAAGGCAGAAAACTGCTACGCCAGCACTGAGCCCGTGTGACAAGGGGGGATACCATTGGTATCAATGGACCTTTCTTGACTGTTCAGGGTTAGGAAACAAAGTTTGAGCCTAAGCCTGCACCGTATAACAATGGTGTTACATTCTGGCACCACCATTGGGCCCAACCCTGCCACATGGTGTGCTGTACCTCATATATAGCACACACGCGTTGGCTGTGGAGTGCGCAAAGGGTTGCTAGACAAGTGAAGCAGCAATGGGTGTTGAACCACTCTCCATACATTTGGCCCATAGACAGGATTTTACTATAAAATGGGACAATGCACCACTAAATTAATGTCTGGGTGGAATGTAAGCAGAGTCTGTCCCACTCCCTATATACATTCTAACACACTTGTCACACAAATATGCTGTCTTGACACATGCACGCAGCTAATCTGGATATACATGTGAAGACTGATAAACGGGTGTATGGCCCAGGTAAGAAAGGGTGTGCAATTACCTACAATGGTTGACATGTGTCATCAAGGTTACCCAGTATAGTCTGTATGATAGAGTCACACACCACAAATGAAAACACACCTCTCATTGACACTCACATACCTCACCAAGAGAAAGTTACCAACACTGACAGAATTCCCTAAAATGTCTAGGTCTCCAACATCCCACTCAGGTGTGGGATGTGCAAGTATGTCTAGCAATGTCCAAACATGTCACAGACCCATCCGAAAATGTATGTCAGAAGAAGGAGACAGATATGTTGCATGTGGCCTGAAAATTATACAGCACTGAGATAATTTCACTCACTAACAAGATGAGTGATACTGACATAGGTTGTTTTATGCTGAATTTAGAACACACCCATGCACACCAACGGATGTTAAAGAAAAGCTGAGAGAATCCCACAGAAACTTGGATATACAATATAGGGAGGTAACTTGGAGACTAAATAAGTGCTGTGGCAGGTGTACTGTCATGTGGGTGTGGAAGTCATGTAATTTCGCAAAGCCTGGAAATGGAATGGAAACTATCAGGATGCGTACATCTCCAAATTACACGTCACATGTTGCATTCTGTCCATGAATGACAGGACAATGTTGCAGTAGATGATGTGTACAAAGTGTAAGCAGCCTAAAGAATGGCAGCAATGTAGGATCTAATCTATTCCAAACAAGATATGCCGTAAATGATGGAGAAGGTACACACATAGACCAATACTGACTGTGCAACACAACAATGTCACCATGTGATCACCCAACATGTGTACAGAGAGGATGGCTAGGACAGTACATAACCCACTCATTTTTGCTACAACAACGTTGTAGTTGCCCATCACATACTATTCTGACAGAAGGCAGTGACAGATGACAACATCTATCACCTGGGTTGTACAAAAATTACAAGTTACACTAGAGATACAGGCCCTAACCAAGCTGCAAATGGAAATTACAAAAAATGTATCTCCGTGTCTGTCAGACCATGCCAAATGATAAGACATGTAGCCAGTCCTCTGTACATGATTGGGCAAGCCTGACATCAAGTACCCCCAAGGAAAATGAAAGTCCCAGGCCATTTGATCACAAATGTACATGTGTCATCCTGCAAAGGACTGTGCATTACTCTGCTGAAGAGCTATCACGAGGAGGGTAGATCCCCGTCCAACACCCCCTAACCCTAATGCTGAGGTTACATTGACACGTGACACAGTCAGAGGCCTGATGCATGTGCATAGTGGACTGAGCAGAGTGGAGCACTGTAAAGCTGTGCTAAAACATGCAACCATGTGTCGGTGTGGGCATAAATAGTACAAGGGATTACTAGGCTGCCATCGTTGCCTGACTGCAACACTGCTACACAGTTGTATGCCATTGTACATGACAGTCATAACAAAGATGTTGTGGTTGATTGTAAGTGCCTAGTTCGTCACATGCAGACGTATGGGTGATGTATCAGCACACACTTACCACTTAAATGGCACAGGCCTGGTATTGTGTGTTGGAGTCTGCACAAAAGTCAACTTTGCACTAAAGAAAATCCATTTGCATCACATGATCATTGACATACTTAAATGACCATCAGATGTGTTCCAACATACCGAAACATAGGTGGGACTGATATGACTACACAGTCATGTAACAGAGTCCAACATGTGTCCATGCACGAAGGTAGATATGTGAGGTTTCATATCCCATGAACACACCGATGTGGTAAAGTTTGCACATATGACACTATACATGTCTTCCAACCCACACAGCATGTACCAACCTTCATGGACACATGTGAGTACATCATTTCCTGCATCAGAGATGCATGGGGAACTATATGTCACACTTATAGCAGAGCATCATGAGCCTGAATCTAACAACACACCTCAGTGTGGACACACATGCACTTGCGTTTCCAGGTGTAATGTGAGCTCAACCCAGCCGTTGTCCACTGCACCCTTAGAGTATGATTTGTCATGGGTGTCACATGCATGACCATGTATTGGACATAGCCCATCATATCTACTGTGTTGTAGTCATATGTACATTTGGAAATCAGACATTACAATGTGGTAGACCACATATGCACATTCCTGGTACCCATGTGGTAACATGTATGTGTACAAAGTCTAGCAACACACGCACATATGCAAACGGTATCAGTCATCGCATGCATCACACACACACATACAAACACAATGGAAACACATACGGATGCTACCGTTAAGATCTGTACAAGCATGCACACACAGGTAGCCATACCCATGCTTACTACATACATGCATAGCCCCTGTGACATGGTATGTGAATCTGGGTGTACTGTCAGCCTTTCAAATAAAATTCATGAATTCCTGTTATGCGTCACAAATTTTGAAGCAAACAGTAATATCCATACTCTGCTATGCCAAAAATATAATGCCTGGCCCCTGTGCGTCAATCTCAAGTCCACAGGCCTTGTCAGGCTTAATGGGAAGGAATACCACGCATGACCGTCATGCGTATTTTTTTTTAAGCTAACACAACTACTGTTAACTTTGCTGAGGAAAAATTTACACTTGCCCCCTGCGCGTCAATCACAAGTTTTGAGGACTTGTCAGCCTCAATGGGGGGAAATCAACGCATGACCGTCATGCATAAAAAAAAGACGCATAACTGAAAATGTGATGCACAGGCAGAGGAAGTGATGAAAAAGGACTTTCTGGCTGCATACATGGCACAGTGCATTCACTTTCACTTCACAGTCTTTTTGTTTGTGACTGTGTGAGGGTGCGTGGAGCTGATGCTGGGGGCAGATTCGTGGTGTTTGAGAGTTTTGTGGTGTGTCCTGTAGCTGTTGTGTGCTTTTTGTATTTTTCCTCAGTCTTTTGTAGTGTTTTTGTCCTTGTATTTGTTATTGTATTGTGGGGTGTTTGTCCAGGGGTAGGATCGTTTTGGGGTAATTGGGGTTAGGTGGGGTAGTTTGGTATTTGTTTTTTTTTTTTGTTGGTACATTTGCAGTTTTTACATACTGCATAATGTCAGGGAAAGGAAGGGCAAGCAAGATGCTATCTGATGAACTGAGAGAGTTCATTTTGTTGGTGCAGCATTACCTTCAAAAGATGCTGGTTTTGGATGGCCGTGTAATCCATGGCTACCCCACAGAGGCGAGGAAGCTGTGGTGGGGCAAGGTGCTCCACCATCTTTGCAGAATATTTGGAGTAGTGCGCGCCGACCACAAATTGAAGCATCATTGGGCTGACCTGATAGCACGGGAGCAGGATCTACTGGATCACCTGGGGATAGAGATTGGTGGATCAGTTAGAAAGCACCCTATTTGCATAGCTACATCCTTATTTGCATGACAGGTGGACATAAGGTTGAGTGCAGCATGTTTTGTCAAGGGTCAGGACAGGTTGTTGTGGGCCACATTTAGGAGCCCCTAGTGCCACCTTATTGCTGCCATTGTAAAAATTCACAAATGACGCTAAGCCAGGGTGGAAAGGCCATTCTCCCTGCGCCATATTAACAAAGTTGTGCTGCATGCATAGCACCACTTTGTTAAGCCTTGCACAACATTATGGCTGCGCCAGGCATCATATATGGGAGGGAGGCCTTCTCCTGTAAGGGGGGCAAAATAAATGGCGCAGGGAATAACGTTACATATCCTAGGGCTAATTTTTCCACCACTTTGTACACCTGCTCAGAGCATACAAGGGGGCATACCTTTATATATGATGGGGGCATACCTTTATATATGATGGTCCCCTACGTTCTCTGCAGGAGTAGTGCTAAAATTTTGGCGTCACTCTTGCTGAGTACATAATTTGCATCTATATGTAATGACACTATTGCTCCTTACCCTGCGGAAGGATGCGCCGTATTTTACATATGGCACACACATGGTGGAGGAAAAGGGGGAGGGGGCGCAAGGACAGTTGCAAGGCAACACATGCAGCTCCACTCTCCTTCAATCAGCCCCTTTGTGTCTTTAGCTAATGGCACTTAAGGGAGCTTAGCTTGGCACCGGGTCCAGACTACTTGCACATTCCTCTTTGTGTACATCGTGTATCACATACACCCCACAATGTTATAAAATCTGGCACACATGTGCGGATTTTGTACAACAGGCCTGCCCCGTTTTACAGACAGTATTTCCTGCATCTGCAGCAGCACTAGCACATAACTCAGTAGCCAGCAACAACACAGGCATACTTGGACCACAGTGCAAGTGTGTCTGTGTTGAGGGGAGTCTATATGCGCAAATTGGTATTCCTTCCTGGACATATATGGTCTACTTTGGTGACAATTGCTGCCCACACAGTATTGGCAAGGCATCCGTAATGTTATTCAGTTCATGTGCAGGAAGGGACAACTATGTGAACATGAGAAAAACTGCCATGCGATTTTGGCTCTAGTGTGTGTGCCTTGACTTGGCACACACATATTATCGACAAGAAAAAAGAATGTATCAATGCATTTCTCAACACTTTACTTTGCTCACTCTACCCCTGGGCAGTTGTTAGATTGTTTTGCGCTTATTATGACTAAGATGTCTTCAACATCTGGGGCGAAGGGTTACAACCAATGGGTGCTACAATGGGACAGTCACTGCAACAACTATTGCATGCCTCTCTGATGCAGAATACTGTCATGCTCCCCATATGGACATGGAGGTATAACGCTAATAAACAGCTGCATGAGAAATCCATGTGCATATGGTGCACTGAAATGCACCACAGGAGCGTCAGGAAACTGATGCTTTGGTTGTTCCATGGTCTCCATTATCTGGCCCTTAATCTCACAGACAGATTATAAATGTTTGGCAGTTGTTCTGACCTACCACTAAGTTGACTTGCTTACTTAGCCTATTATATTGAATATGAAACTGTTGTCCGTGCAAAGAATTGTCCAATTTTTACTAAGTCATGTTTTCCTGTCATGTATTGCATGTGGGCCTCCACCACACACCACTGGAGAAGTTATGTTGTCCTACTCGTGTCTTGTCACTTAAGAGGGTGAGGGAAAAATGCTTAGAGTGTAGTGTTACATGTGTAAGATTAGCTTAGAATAGGATAGATAGGTTCAGGTGTTAGTTAAGTTATTTTAGATTTGTTTAGTGTAGGGTAGTGTATAGGATATGTTTAGATATTATGTTTTTAATATGTTTTAATAAATCCTGTGAGTATTAGACAATTATCTCTCCATGTGTGCACTGGCCAAGTAGGAGGAATGGCGTAGGGTATGCTTTCTGTTTTTATTTCCATGGATAACCATGTGCACCCTCTATGACCAAGGAGCTGTCAGATTGGCTGCTAAATGATATCAGCTAGTCCAAACATTTGTCATCCACAATTTTGAGACATTCACATTGTGTATGTATACGGTATCTTGGACAGTTAAGTATGACACTTCAACTGTCATTGCTGCAGTCTGGCAGTATTATTGTTGGAAAGTGTGGCACATATGACATTAGCCATATTTGCATCTGTATCCTGCCACACTGACAGATGATTAGATTTGCCTCTTCTGATTCACAAATATTAGTTGTACTGGTGCTCTGATCTGGGTAAATTACCATACACTTGGTTCAGACCCATATGTCAACTTCCATGGATATCTATTCAATACAGGTATTTAAGACTCTGTAAGTTGGTTGTAGCCCACAACACCATCATTCACCTTTTTCATGTTAGGATCCTAGTGTGTGGCTTTGTGTCTGACAGTAATGCACACATGTAATTATGTTCTGTTCTTACTGACTTAGCTTCACACATTACATACATTTAGCTGAGTTAATGGATCATGGTAAACGTTGACATTTTACATGTTAACAAGGTGATTTATTTACAGGTGCAAGTGTATTTTCCAATGCTATTCAATGTCCAGGTCACAGACCCCATGATAGATCCTGAGCCATTTGTTGTACAATCAGAGTCCAGAGGTGAGGGACATGTCATGAGACATGGTTAGGAGACGTGTGCATTAGTGAGGAGGTATCCAAAATGCCATTAGGTAAGATTTGAAACAATGACAGTACATAGCAGACAAGCCAACAGTGATTGACTGAAGAGGGCACATTGCCTGCTATCAAAACACTGGCCTGATCTAAGTAGATACTGTCCATGTGGCACAAACTGGTGCTACCATGTGGCAGTCGTAGCTCGCGGGTGTCGCAGAGGGGGGCGGGGCGGCACACGTGGAGGGAATGAGTGAAGGCTCTGAGCAGCGTCAGGATTGGCTGGCAGTGCCCAGCCAGGGCGCTCCCAGGCTGACTGGGAGCCTGGCTTGGCAGTTCGGGCTGGACTGATCCCATGAGGAACAGGGTCAAGACTGATTTGCATATGGCTGGGTCCAATCTGGGGTGGCGTGGTGAGCACACAAACGATGGATTAAACCCAGATCTTTGTGACTGGGGGTGATTGTTTGATTTGCTCTGCATTTCATCCGTCAACTGTTATTTTTGCATTTGTTTCCCCAAGTGGGAAGGGTTTGCTCAGACGTGGGTCCCATGCTCACTGAGCTACTGGATCCAAGCTAGCCTAGCTGATGAAGGGTGATATCATGAAACGGGTCCTAGGATGCTTATTTCTGGTGCAGGGAGAACCAGGCTTGGCAGTTTGGGCTGGACTGTTCCCATGAGGAACAGGGTCAAGACTGATTTGCATATGGCTGGGGCCAGTCTGGGGTGGCGTGTTGAGCAAAAAAACAATGGATTCAACCCAGATCATTGTGACTGGGGGTGTATGTTTGATTTGCTCTACATTCCGTCCATCATCTGTTCTTTTTGCATCTGTTGCCCCAAGTGGGAAGGGTATGCCCAGACGTGGGTCCCATGCTCACTGCACCACTGGATTCAAACTAGCCTAGCTGATGAAGGGTGATACCCTGAAACCGGTCCTAGGATGTTTGTTTCCGGTCCAGGGAGAACCTAGCTTGGCAGTTCGGGCTGGACTGTTCCCATGAGGAACATGGTCAAGACTGATTTGCATATGGCTAGGTCCAATCTGGGGTAGCGTGGTGAGCAAAAAAACAATGGATTAAACCCAGATCTTTGTGACTGGGGTGAATGTTTGATTTTCTCTGCATTCCGTCCATCATCTGTTCTTTTTGCATTTGTTGCCCCAAGTGGGAAGGGTATGCCCAGACGTGGGTCCCATGCTCACTGCGACACTGGATTCAAGCTAGCCTAGCTGATGAAGGGTGATACCCTGAAACCGATCCTAGGATGGTTGTTTCCGGTCCTGGGAGGACCTGGCTTGGAAGTTCGGGCTGGACTGGTCCCATGAGGAACAGGGTCAAGACTGATTTGCATATGGCTAGGTCCAATCTGGGGTGGCGTGGTGAACAAAAAAACGATAGATTAAACCCAGATCTTTGTGACTGGGGGTGAATGTTTGATGTGCTTTGCATTCTGTCCATCATCTGTTCTTTTTGCATTTGCCACCCAAAGTGGGAAAGGTATGCCCAGACATGGGTCCCATGCTCACTGCACCACTGGATTGAAGCTAGCCTAGCTGATGAAGGGTGATACCCTGAAACCAGTACTAGGATGCTTGTTTCCAGTCCAGGCAGAACCTGGATTGGCAGTTCGGGCTGGACTGTTCCCATGAGGAACAGGGTCAAGACTGATTTGCATATGGCTGGGTCAAATCTGGGGTGAAGTGGTGAGCAAAAAAACAATGGATTAAACCCAGATCTTTGTGACTGGGGGTGAATATTTGATTTGCTCTTCATTCTGTCCATCATCTGTTCTTTTTGCCTTTGTCGCCCCAAGTGGGAAGGGTATGCCCAGACGTGGGTCCCATGGTCACTGCACCACTGGATTCAAGCTAGCCTAGCTGATGAAGGGTGATACTCTGAAACCGGTCCTAGGATGCGTGTTTCCGGTCCAGGGAGGACTTGGCTTGGCAGTTCGGGCTGGACTTTTGCCATGAGGAACAGGGTCAAGACTGATTTGCATATGGCTGGGTCCAATCTGGGGTGGTGTGGTGAGCTAAAAAACAATGGATTAAACCCAGATTTTTGTGACTGGGGGTGAATGTTTGATTTGCTCTGCATTCTGTCCATCATATGTTCTTTGACGTGGGTCCCATGCTCACTGCGCCACTGGATTTAAGCTAGCCTAGCTGATGAAAGGTGATACTCTGAAACCGGTCCTAGGATGCTTGTTTTCGGTCCAGGGAGGACCTGGCTTGGCATTTCGGGCTGGACTGTTCCCATGAGGAACAGGGTCAAGACTGATTTGCATATGGCTGGGTCCAATCTAGGGTGGCGTGGTGAGCAAAACAACGATGGATTAAACCCAGATCTTTGTGACTGGGGTGAATGTTTGATTTGCTCTGCATTCCGTCCATCATCTGTTCTTTTTGGCTCTCTCCAGCCTGGCAACTGTGTTGCTGGTCTGGAGAGACTCTTGTGCGCATGTGTGTTTGGCGGGCTCAAGATGGCTGGCCAAACATACATGCACAGTGAGGGGGATATCTGAGCACTCCGCCTCATTGCTCGTCACCCCCGTGGCCCCACCGCTTTTACCCCAAAACTATAATAAATATAGGGGCATATTTATACTCTGTTTGCGCCGAATTTGCGTCGTTTTTTTCGACGCAAATTCGACGCAAAACTAACTCCATATTTATACTTTGGCGTTAGACGCGTCTAGCGCCAAAGTTCATGGAGTTAGCGTCATTTTTTGGCGTGAACACCTTCCTTGCGTTAATGAGATGCAAGGTAGGCGTTCCCGTCTTAAAAAATGACTCCCCGGCATGTGCGTGGTATTTATACTCCCGGGCAAAAATGACGCCCGGGAGTGGGCGGGGCAAAAAAACCCGCATTTGCGCCGCTTTTTAACGCCTGGGTCAGGGCAGGCGTTAAGGGACCTGTGGGCTCAGAATGAGCCCAGAGGTGCCCTCCCCTGCCCCCAGGGACACCCCCTGCCACCCTTGCCCACCCCAGGAGGACAACCAAGGATGGAGGGACCCATCCCAGGGAAGAAAAGGTAAGTTGTGGTAAGTATTTTTTTAAATTTTTTTTTGTGGCATGGGGGGCCTGGTTTGTGCCCCCCTACATGCCACTATGCCCAATGACCATGCCCAGGGGACATAAGTCACCTGGGCATGGCCATTGGGCAAGGGGGCATGACTCCTGTCTTTGCTAAGACAGGAGTCATGTTAATGGCGTCTGGGCGCCCCAAAAAAATGGCGCAAATCGGGTTAAGACAATTTTTTGGCCTCAGCCTGACTTGCCCCATTTTGGGACGCCCAAACGCCATTTTCCCCCTACGCCGGCGCTGCCTGGTGTACGTCGTTTTTTTTCACGCACACCTGGCAGCGCCGGTCGGCTAACACCGGCTAACGCCATTCAATAAATACGGCGCCCGCATGGCGCTTCAGAATGGCGTTAGCCGGCGCTAATTTTTTTGGCGCAAAACTGCGTTACCGCAGTTTTGCGTCAAAAAGTATAAATATGGCCCATAGTTTATTATAGTTTTTAGGGTAAGGGTTTGCAGCTGCCGCTGCTGACTGGAGGGACGCTTCACTGCCCTTATGGAGGAGCCACCCCTGCCGGTTGGTTTTCCTTGTGAAAGTTGTTTGTAATAATCACTTCATTATAATTCCTTTTTCATCTTGTACGTTTATTTCTTAAAGATTAGGAATCACGACACCTTCAGCTTAGTCACAATCCAACCTCCCTTCTCTCCGTACTCCCACCGTCTCCCACATTCCATCCTTGACCTCAACATTACCTCATCACATTCCATATTCCAAAGGAAACATGTCCCAAGGAATAATGGAAAATGAGACCATTACACACCTCCCCCCTTTAATATAACCAAAATGTTGAACTTTGTTTTACATAACTAAACAATCCTACGCAATAACATTCAACGTTATAAGCCTACTAACGATTAACTTTACAAATGCGTCCCATACTCCACGTAGAGCCATTTTCTAATATCACAACATTTTTTCTAACATCCTTCACAAGTTGCGGAGGAGAATATTTGCTTTCTCCTTTCACAATAATCCCACTCTTTCTTACTGCCACCCAATCTCCCTTCTGTACATGACAACGTTTAGTACACATTCTTTTGTTATATTGTAAGGCACTTTTCTCCTGGAATTTCTCAACCCTGGATTTTATAGATTCCCTGTCAACCATCACTTTTTGATTTCCTTTTAACCATATTGGACATTCCAATACTCCAGGCTCTCTACCCTTCAATGATACAAAAGGTGACAATCCTGTTGTAGAATGGGGAGTGGTGCGATACGTCCACATCATTTTGTTTAATTCTCTTTTCCAAGGAAGCTGGTTGGCCAAGGATAATTGGATGTTATCCATGATCAATCGATTTACTCTTTCCACTAAACCATTGGCTTGTGGATGGAAAAGAGCTACTTTCTCATGCCTGATTCCAACTCTTCGTAAGTAGTCAACCATTTCAGATGATGTAAACTGCACACCATTGTCAGACACTATGGACTTAGGAATTCCTTCTTCCAAGAACACCTCTTCAAAGAACTCAATAACCTCCTTAGTTCTCACATGATCTACCAGTTTGGTGACAAACCACTTGGAGTGGTAATCAATTAGCACAAGTATGTACCTATACTTCACACCTAACTTAAACACTGGTCCAATGAAATCCACTGCCAATTTCTCCCAAGGTCCACTTGGAAACTTTACAGGTGCTAGAGGAGCCTGTCTTAGAACCTTGGTCTTATCACTATTGGCACATGCAAAACAATCCTTTACCACTTCTTCAACTTGTCTGTCCATCTCTGGCCACCAAAACGATTGTCTTACCTTTCTCTTCATCATTCCCCTTCCAAGGTGTCCCTGATGCGTGATTTCTATAATGTGTTTCCTTATACCAGCAGGAGGAACAAGCTGATTCCTCCTCTGCAACCTCCCATTAACTATACTTAACTGATCTTTGACTTTAAGATATTCAACCAGGTCACCACAATTGTTCACACCGTCATCCCTCCATCCATTTACAACCCTTTCCTTCACAATCTTTAGCACAGGATCAGTTGTCATAGCATCTTCCCATTCCTGAGCCGTTATAGCCAATTCACCCAAAACAGTTCCTATCATGTCTTCCATTCCATCCTCTACAAGCTCCCCATCATTTTCGGGTACTCTGGAAAGATAATCTGCCACAACATTCTTACATCCTCTCACAAATTCCACCACGAAATTATAACTCAACACAGATAATAACCATTTTGAAATTCGTGGCGTAACGCTACCTTCAAGTCCACGTCCTCCCTTAAAAATATACATCAATGGTTTGTGATCTGTCCTCAATTTAAAGGGTAAGCCCCATAAGTAAAATTTGAAATGGTTAATTCCCCAACAACATGCCAGGGCCTCCCTTTCAATTACAGAATATGAAATCTCAGCACCTTGTAACCTTCTAGATGCAAAACCAATTATACGTTCCTCACCCTCTTTAACCTGTGACAATACAGCTCCAATACCCACATTACTAGCATCAGTGGTTAAAAAAGTCTTGGCATTTACATCGAATATACCCAGCGTGGGAACCTTCAAGATACAATCTTTCAATTCTTGGAAGGAATTTTTACAACTCTCATCCCACTTGTATGTTACACCTTTTTTCATGAGCATTCTTAGTGGTTCAACAATCTCAGTAAAGTTTTTCACAAATTTTGAACAATATTCTGCGAGTCCCAGGAATGATCTCAACTCATCTCTTGAACTTGGTTCTGTTGCATGTTCAATTGCCGATACTATGCTCTTTTTGGGCCTGATACCATCCTTACTTATGATGTGTCCCAAATACGTCACCTCTTGTTTCCGAATTTGGCATTTTTCTTTCTTGATTGTCAATCCATTGTCTTTTAACCTGTGCATCACTTCCATAAACAAAAGATCATGATGGGATTCACTTTCACCCACAATCAGTATGTCATCCTGAAAACATAATATTTGAGTCATGTTACCAAAGATTCGCTCCATCATCCTTTGAAATACCGCGGAAGCAGAGGCAAGCCCAAATGGCATCCTCTTATACCGAAAGGCCCCCAACGGAGTTACAAAGGATGTTAAATGTCGCGAATCTACATGTAGGTTTATCTGGTGGTATGCAGAAGACATATCTAAAACAGTGAATACACTCCCATTTGCTCTTACTGACAACATTTCAGCAATGTTAGGCAATGGTTGCCGGTCGACCCATATGCATCTGTTGAGATCCCTAAGGTCTATACATAAGCGGATTTTTCCGCCCTCCTTCGGTGCTACAACCACCGGAGCTAACCACTCAGAAGATTCTATGGGTTCGATGATATCTTCCCTCAACAGTTTTTCCAACTCTTGCCTCAAAGGTTCCCTCATTAAATTCGGAATATTTCTCACTTTATGCACCACAGGTGTAACGTACTTCTTCAATATGATTTTATGAGAAAATCCTTTTAGAAAACCTAATTTTCCGGAAAAAACCTCTGGAAACTTATCAATCAAGCTATGTTGCAATGACTCCGATACCACTTCAATGTCTACATCCCTGGTAAGTAATACCGGTTCCTTTGCGTTGGGATTTAAAATTATGCCAAGGTCTTTTTGATGACGCCAACCCAGCAGATTTGTTCCATAGTCCGTGATATATACTTTTCCACTAATGGTCCTTCCTTTAAAAGAGATTGACATCCAGCGCATTCCAACAATATCTATTCTCTTTCCAGCATAACCCACAGCTTTTATGTCAGGAACTGATAGGTTTTTATCCGCTGATTCCATCCATTTAGAATCATATACTTCTTTAGATATGAGAGTAAACAAACTCCCGGAATCCACTAGAAGCTTGACCCATACATGGTCTAACAATATTTTTGCATGAGGCTTTTCCAGTACATCTGTACTCTCCTTTCTTACCACTTGAACAGATGTTCCATTACATTCGCCAGGCAACACTCTTTCATTTACAGTCAAAATGATATCTTCCAACGTCTCACACACATCTTGAACTTCCTGTATGGTTTTGTTTCCTGCATTGCTCTTTAACCTACAAACTTTGGCAAAGTGTCCCCTCTTACCACATGTACGACAAATTGCATTCCTAGCTGCACATGTTCTACTTGACGCTATGTGCCCAGGTGCATCACAACGGTAACACTTTATTACTCTCCATTCCTGTGCTTTACGTTTCTCCTCAGTATTTGCTTTTATTGTTTCAGAATTCTTAGTCGGCTTGTTCCACTCCACTTTAACCCGTGGATCATCTTTCTTTCTGATCTCTGTTATGATTCCTGGTTCTGTCTCTTTAGGAACCTCCTCCATTTCTTTTAACCACACAGCCGCATGTTCCATTCCTTTAGCAATTCGTATACAATCACTTGTTCATAACACGCGCTTAGTTAAACGCGCTGAATTCACTCGATTTGAGCGTAGACACGCGACACCTCACTATCTGTGTCTGGTTTCAAAAGGGATCGCTTTAATTGCATTCACATGTGCAGCTAGGAATGCAATTTGTCGTACATGTGGTAAGAGGGGACACTTTGGCAAAGTGTCCCCTCTTACCACATGTACGACAAATTGCATTCCTAGCTGCACATGTTCTACTTGACGCTATGTGCCCAGCACAATGGATTGCTAATCCATTGTGCTTTGCACGCGTGGGTTCGGATCCCATCCTCGTCGCCAATGTAATAATCACTTCATTATAATTCCTTTTTCATCTTGTACGTTTATTTCTTTCAATAAAAGATTAGGAATCACGACACCTTCAGCTTAGTCACAATCCAACCTCCCTTCTCTCCGTACTCCCACCGTCTCCCACATTCCATCCTTGACCTCAACATTACCTCATCACATTCCATATTCCAAAGGAAACATGTCCCAAGGAATAATGGAAAATGAGACCATTACACAGTTCCTTCCACATCTTCATCGTCTGATGTGTGTGGTGCCTCCTGTGCCATTGGTGGTGGTGTTGTTGAGGTTGAGCGGGCCACACTCACATCGGGGGATAGAGATGTGGAGTCAAAGGTCCCGGCAGCTGTAATTTGTGGGAATGCATAAGGCATCACTGCAGCAAGGAGGGACTGTTGATGTCTCAACACTGCAACAACATCATGTTGTTAGGCAGCCATGTTTTCCCTGAGGGAGGCTACTTCCCACTCGTTGGACTCCAGGGTATTCTGTATAGCCCTCAGCCTGTTGTCTATCACGCTGCTGCCACTTTCGGAGGGCAATTGTTGAAGCCTCTGCCTCGTGGCAGCAGCTATGTCAGCCAGGGACTGCTGGAGTCCACATAGCGGGGAGTGGGTGACTCTGATGGCAGCTGAGTTGTCCTTAATTGGACTGAGGCACCTCTGCAATCCCTCTAGGCTACCTGCCATGGTCTCCATCCCCATCCGCACCTGCTAGGCCAGCTCCCGCTGGACTCCTACCATCGTCCTCTGGAAGGTGATGTCTGGGTCCTCAGAGTGCAGGGCTGTGTCAGTACTGGCTGGTGCTGTGTGGTGGTAGCTGGGTGGTTCATGTGGAGACACCGCAATGCTGTGTGTCCTCCCTACAACTGGAGGTGGTGTCTGGAGGGAACGTAGGACATCCTGGAGAGTCTCTTCATTGATGGTCAGCAGCTGGTCACCCATGTCATCTGTACAATTCAGGACAGACAGGTCGGCAGGAGCTAAGGCATCATCCTCTGCAATGAGATAGTGATCTGTCAATCTTTGATTGTGGTGGCTGTTGACATGGCACATCATTTACTTGCTACTGAAGGCTTAGTGACATGTTACAGACCCCAGGTTGTAGTTGTATATTATGTGTAGCATTGTGCATCACACACGGGGCAACCTTACAAGGTATTTTGTACTTTGATCCCACACCACCTACATCCTTGCAGGCTCCTTGTTTCTGCCACTGACACCATGGTGGCACATAGTTTGCCTTCCTATTCACCATTGTGGACACTGCCACAGTAGTGTAATGTGTTTTGTCACTCTTTTGGTGCTATAATGCATTGGCACCATGAGTGATGGCACTAGCGCAGCATAGCACAGGTAGGTCCATTGCGTACAATGCTTGTGTTACATTATCATCTGCCTGTAGCAAGCCCCACACATGTACTAATTGGAAGGGACAGTGCAACCATTATGGATTGTCTTCCTCATTAGTTTGTCCCTCCCTAAATTTGGGACATTTCCTTATACACAGCATATCTGCAACAAGCATATGTTGGTGTAACGATGTCAAATGTGGATCAATGCATGCATTTTGAGACTTTGTTAATGTGGCAAAGGGGGAATGTGCATCTTGGATCCACATGGACAACTATTTGTATGATGATACAGTTGCATTACCAGCTAGTGACATTGAGCTGGTAGTGCAACTTTGATACCACTTGTGCCAGTTCTTACACATGTTGATTGTCCCATTAAGCAGTACACCAACCATTCACACAACACACTCTGGCTCTCATTATGACATTGGTGGTAATCCCACTTACCGCCACGCTGACGGCAGCCAACCTACTGTGCCGGCGGCGGGTATCTGTTCACCATATTATGACACACACACACACACTAATCCAACAGAATTCAGCCACAGACACAAATCCACCAGTCCAAAGGTCAGTGATAAACTGGCGGTCCCAAAACCCACACCATTACGCCAACAGAACAATGCCCATCACATTATGACCCACAAATCACCACGACGGACATTCAATGGCGGTAAACCATTGGCGGTACATACCACTGTGCTCACAATGAACACCCACATACAAAAAAACACCACATTGGACAATTCAAACAACACACCTGACACCCATCCACACACCACACTCACACACCCACACCACTATAAAACACACACCCACATTACTCACAACCCTTTACGAATACAAAGCATTGCCACCAGACAGACACCAAGACCCTAGAGCCACACACTACTCACACCTATATACCACTTATGTACTCCACATCACACACCCCAACACATTACCCAACACACCCTCACCAACACACCACATATAACACCCCTGGCACCACAAAGACACCCCCGTTTCACAGAGGAGGAGCTAAGGGTCATGGTGGAGGAAATTGTCAGGGTAGAGCCACAGCTATTTGGAGCACAGGTGCAGCAGATATCAATAGTCAGGAAGATGGAGCTTTGGCGGAGAATCGTGGACAGGGTCAACGCCGTGGGACAGTACCCCAGAACTAGGGATGACATCAGGAAGAGGTGTAATGACCTACGGGGGAAGGTACGTTCCATAGCAGCAAGACACCAGCTTACTATCCAGAGGACTGGCGGTGGACCCCCACCTCCTCCCCCACAACTCACAGCATGGGAGGAGCAAGTCTTGGCAATTCTGCATCCTAAAGGCCTGGCGGGAGTCGTAGGAGGACTAGACTCTGGTAAGTCAACTTTCAACAATTATCACCCCCAGACATGCATGCCATCACACACCCTCACTCCTATCACTCCACTCCATCCCACACACTCCACCATCACATCTCACTTATCCCAATGCCAAGCCCTGCATGTTGTACCAATGCCTGGACACCCCTCACAGCCCTGCATGGACACTCATCACTAAAGCATGCACACCATAGAGAACTACCAATCCCACCATACACTAACATACACAAGTGAAAGCTGGCAGGGCAAATCCAACCATAGAGCGGAAGCCATGGATGTACAATATGTCAGACCATAAACCATAACACATCATTTACATCCCCACAGGTACTCCAGCCAATGTCAGTGGAGAGGAGGTACCAGCACTATCCAGTCCCCCAACAGAAGAGGCCCACAGTTATGACAGTAACTCTGGTCTTCAGGATCTGGACGATCTACCTGGCCCATCAGGGACTACTGGACAGCCAGTTACCCAAACCCAGTTACAGACCACTACAGAGCTTCCCCCATATGGGAACACCACCATAGCATTCACCTAGCGTACACACACCTCTGTCCCCAGGACACGTCAATCAGCAGTGTGCCCACCTCTACAGAGACCCCAGGCCCCACCTCGCTCTCAAGACAATCGGGGACCTGGGGTCAGTGACAGTGGGCACACGGTTCAGGGGACAGAGGCACAGGCCAACAGTGACACTGGGAGGAGTGCTGTGCACCAGGGGGAAGACAGGCCCAGGGAACCCACTCTCAGAGATCCTGGGAGCCTATCAACATTCCCAGGACACGATGGGCCAGATCCTGGGCAACGTGCAGGAGAACAGGCAGCTGCAGGAGGGACAGTACCAGGGGTTCAGGGAGGACTTGCAGGCCAACAACAACACTGTGATCTCCATAGCAGGGATGCTGGCAAACATGTCCAACATTATGAGGGAGGCAGTCTCACACCAGTGGGCCCCTGCCACTAGCCAGACAGCTGAACAGCCTTTCACTTCCACTGGCGCTAGTGGCCAGGAGGCCCCACCACAGGACTCACAGGCCACCAGCACCCCTCCCCCTGCAGAAGGTGAACCACCCCGCAAACGTTCCCTGCGATCCAGACAGACGCCAGAGACACTTGCCAAGACCCCTGCCAGGAAATGCGACTCTCCTGATTGTCACATAGTGTCCCACTCATTCACCCTGTCCACCTTGAACTGCCATTGCTCCCCTTTCTATGTACCCTTGGACAATGCACCTGTGCTACAAACAGACTGGAACAACACCCTGGACTTACCTCCATCATCACCCAATCCCATTGCACTTTCCCCCTATATGTTAGCACTTCAATAAACATCCTTTGAAAAAAATCCATTTGGAGAATGTCATGTATATCAAATAAGTATTCTTTGAAACAGGTACGAACATTGCAAATTAACTGTACATAGAATGAGCATAGATTAATGACCTGTAGCTGCCTGTAGTGATCACACCAGGAGTATTTATCAATTCACCAACATCTGCAAAATGAATTGCCAGAGGGGACGGTAAGTGGGCATAGAAGTGGGAAATATCACCATGCCATTGCCACACAGATTACAACCAAAGTCATTAAAATGTAAAGTTACACTGTCCTACCTGTGTGTCTTTGGAAGTATTGTCGTATAACTGATGTTCGGTTGTCCTCATCCTCTGCCTCCTCATCCTCCCTGTCCACAGGGTCTACTGCTGCCACACGGGCATCTCCAGTTTCCTCCTCCTGCAGAAAAGGGACATGGCGTCTGAGGGCCAGGTTGTGCAACATGCAGCATGCCACTACTGTCTGGCAGACCTTCTTGGGTGAATAGCACAGGAATCCACCTGTTAGATGGAGGCACCGGACCCTGGCCTTCGGGAGGCCAAAGATCCTTTCAATGAGCCTTCTGGTTCGCCCATGTGCCTCATCATAACGTTCTTCTGCCCTTGTCCTGGCACTCCTCACAGGGGTCAGCAGCCATGATAGGTTTGGGTAACCAGAGTCACCTGCAAATATTGAGGGACAACATTTAGCCACACACTATCCTATATGGCCCACACCATACCCATACACCAACATATACTGGGTGGGAACCAGGGCTCACCTATTAGCCACACCCTGTGCCTCTGTAGTTGGGACATCACATTTGGGATGCTGCTATACCTCAGGACAAAGGCATCATGCACCGACCCAGGATACTTAGCATTGACGTGGGAAATGTACTGGTCCGCCAAGCACACCATCTGAACATTCAAGGAGTGGAAACTCTTACGATTCCTGAACACCTGTTCATTCCGCCAGGGGGGACAAATGCAATATGTGTACCATCAATCACCCCAATTATGTTGGGGATAGGTCCCATTGCATAAAACTCGGCCTTCACTGTGGCCGAATCTTCAACCTGAGAGAAAACAATGTAGCTGTACATATGTTTTATCAGGGCAGACAACACTCTTGTCAGCACTATTGAGAACACTGGCTGTACATTCCTGCTGCCAAGCCCACTGTCATTTTGAAAGAACCAGTTGCCAGGAAATGGAGTACAGATAGCACTTGCACAAGAGGGGGGATCCAAGTGGGGTGACTGATAGCAGAAATCAGGTCAGGGTTCTATTAGGCATCCAGCTCTGTGATTGTGGCCCTGTCAAGTCTATAGGTGAAGATAATGTGCCTGTCCTCCAGTGTTGCCAAGTCCACCAGGGGTCTGTACACGGGATTATGGGGGTCATTCCGACCGCCGGGGTTGGAGGAAGCACCGCCAACAGGCTGGCGGTGCTTCCGTGGGCATTCTGACCGCGGCGGTACAGCCACGGTCAGAAACGGGAAACCGGCGGTGTCCCGCCGGTTTCCCGCTGCCCTAGGGAATCCTCCCTGCTTGCAGCGCCGCCATGGGGATTCCGACCCCCTTACCGCCATCCTGTTCCTGGCGGTGAAGGATGGCGGTAACAGGTGTCGTGGGGCCCCCTAACAGGGCCCCACATTGAGTTTCAGTGTCTGCCTTGCAGACACTGAAAATCGCGACGGGTGCAACTGCACCCGTCGCACACCAGCAACTCCGCCGGCTCCATTCAGAGCCAGCTTCCTCGTTGCTGGTGCTTTCCCGCTGGGCGGGCGGGCGGCCTTTTGGCGGTCGCCCGCCCGCCCAGCGGGAAAGTCAGAATTACCGCGGCGGTCATTTGACCGTGCTGCGGTATTCTGGCGGGGGAACTTTGGCGGGCGGCCTCCGCCGCCTGCCGAAGTTAGAATGACCCCCTATGTCTCCATCTCCTATTCATCCGCAGCAGTAGGTTTCTAAGGGACACAAGAGTGAGGAGGCTGTCACAAACTGAACATTGAAGCCAGAACATGAGTTTGCAATCTGTGAGTTTCTAGTGGGTCAGTGTGATTTGTCCAGTATGTGCCTATTTCCTGTGACGCAGCATGAATACATAGGGCTGCCCCCCCCCCATGAAATGGCGTCCGCCTGTCCTGTGTGGAGGGACAGGTGGAAGTGAGGTAATTCTGCTGACGTTGTGTGCCGTGGCGGGAGGCTGGAGGGAACCGCTGTGCAACTCCTCATTGGTTAAAATTGGGCCCTCTGGAGTACAGTGGCCAATGGTGATCTACGCCGGCGGTGACGGTATGCACCGCCACGGATGTGACTGCCATTTTCTATCTGATTCCTCATTTGCTACCTGACCTTCCATAGGAGAGGACCTACACTGTATGTGCTGCTGTGACCTGTGTCTGGAACCTACCATGGTCCGTGTGACCAGGGATAGGGCCCCAGCCTTCACTTCGGAGGTGCTGGAGAGTCTGGTGGATGGGGTCCTACCCCAGTACGGACTGCTGTATGGGCCTCCAGACCAACAGGTGAGTACACTGTGGGCACAATGCATGTGGTATGAATGCATGGAGTTGTGTAAGTGAAGGCATCGTGTAAGGGGGGTGGGTGGATGTCCTCTTTGCGATGTACACGTTGTGTGCTGGGCTATGTGTGTGCCAATGGTGATGGGAATGGGTATGGTGGGCCATATGTGTAACTGGCTGGACTGTTTGTCTAATGGTCTTTTCCTGTGTGTATTGCCTCTGCAGGTCAGCGCCCATCAAAAGAAGGGTATATGGTGTGGCATCACCAAGGAGGTGTGGACCCTGGGGGTCTATGGCAGGCGGAGCATCCACTGTCGCAAACGGTGGGAGGACCTGAGACGCTGGGCACGAAAGACGGCGGAGGCCCAGCTGAGGATGGCCTCCCTATGAGGAAGGGGTGCCCGTCGAACCCTGACCCCCCTGATGGCCCGCATACTGGCGGTGGCCTATCCAGAGCTGGATGGGCGCTTAAGGGCATCACAGCAGCCACAAGGGGTTGAGTACAGTGGCTATCATTACAACTTACGCTGCTGGGTGGTATCCGGGCGGTAGATGTGTGTTAGTGGGTGCCCCTAGGCCAGGCCTGACATAGCAGCGTAGGTCCTCTGGTGGCTAGGGTTCTGAAGGGATAATCCTGCCTACCTAGGTTGTAAGCATCCACTACTGGTCAGGTCTGTGTGGGTCCCAGGTGTGCTGCAGTTGGCAGTGTGTGCCCCTCCTTATGCCTTGGTGGCTAGCAATATCAGTGGTGGTGCAATGCATAGTGTGTAGGCCTGTTCCCTGTGTGTGAGGGTGCTGTGTACGCCAACGGTGGTGTTGGTGCAGCCATTGACCCAGTGTATCCTTTGTCTCCCTCCCCCACTTTCTTGTTTTGTCATCCTGTCCTTATGTGCATTAGCATCATCTGGCAGAAGAGCAGAGGCACTGGTGAAGGAGGAAGCTGCATTCCACAGGACCCAGGAGGCAGAGTCCACTGACGCTGAGGGCACCAGTGGGACGGAGGGAGAGGGGAGCACCATGGCAGAGACTTGAGGGGACATTTCAGACACAGATACCTCCTCCGATGGAAGCCCCCCCCATACCAGCACCGCCCTCCGAGCAGCTCCTCAGCGAGTTGCCCGTGCCCGCTCACCCCAGGCACCTCAGGCCCTGCCCCAGTTAGTCATGCTGCCCTGAGTGATGAGGCTATTGACCTCCTGAGATCCATCTCTGTAGGGCAGTCAACAGTTGTGAATGCCATCCAGGGGCTGGCAGCCCAGATGCAACAATCTAATTCATTCCTGGAGGGCATTCACACTGGATTGGCGGCCCAACAGAGATCGATTTAGGCTCTGGCCTCCTCTCTGATGGCAGCCATTGTCCCTGCTTCTACCGTCCCTCATCCAACTACCACTTCCCAGTCCCATTCCCCTCAACCCCAACCCATCCCAAGTACACAGCCAGACGAACATGCACACAGGACAACACCCAAGAGTGTCACAGGCAAACACAAGCACCACACTTCATCCCACAGGCACGCACACAAACACCATCCAGTTGCAGACACAACAATATCCACTATTTCCACTGTCTCCCCCTCCTCCTCCTCCACCTCCCACCCAGTTACGTCCACACTCTCACCTGCATGCACGACATCATCATCCACTACCTGCATCATCACAACACCAAGCAAAACACACACCTCACTGGCAGATACCTCCACAACAGCCATGCACACGTCCCCTGTGTCCTCTCCCACTGTGTCTGTCCCCACCTCTTAAAGTACACAAACGCAGGCACTCAGGCACCCAAAGAGCCATCCACCTCACAACAGCATACAGCCCATGCACCTGCACCCAATTCCAGCAGACAAACATCTCCAACAACCACTCACTCATCCTCCACTCCCATTCCTTCTCCCTCATCCCAACCCAGTGTCCCTAAGAAACTTTTCCTTTCCACCATTGACCTCTTCCCTACCCCTCCCCCTCCCTGCACATATGGCCAGGGTATCACGAACCCAGCCAAGCACCTCAGCCACACAGTCCATGGGCCCAGTTCCATCCCCACCTACTCGTGGTGGAAAGGATTAAAAGCCACATATACTGAAGGGGAAGGAGCCTGCACCAGCCAGCCGAAAGGGGAAGGAGCCTGCACTAGCAGGCAAGAAGGGGAAGGAGCCTGCACCAGCAGGCAAGAAGGGCAAGGAGCCTGCACCAGCAGCTGTCACAGAGCCGCACCACCAACCGTGGTTGTGCAGCCATCCGAGGGTGCGGGGGCTGTGCAGGAGCCTCCCACCACCACCACCAGCACCACCACAGTGCAGCTATCCGAGGGTGCAGGGGCTGTGCAGGAGCCTCCCAACACCACCACCACAGTGCAGCCGTCACCACCTGCGGACGCAATGTGATCCTGCCTCCAGTGGGCAAGTCACCCACTTGAAAGACTGTGGCCTATCACTCCCCAGGACCAAGCACAGGGCATATTGCCCCCTCCAGAACCAGTGGGCAAGTCACCCACCTGAGAGACTGTGGCCTATCACTCCCCAGGACCAAGCACAGGGCATGTTGCCCCCTCCAGAACCAGTGGTCTTGTTTCCGCTCCCGGCTGATGTCCCACCCTACCCCCCACGCGGTGCCTGCCTATTTGCCAACTGATGCCCCTGCAGTGTTCTCTCCGTATTGATGCAGGTGACAAGTGAGGCCTTGGACTTTGCCCTGTGGCCATGTAGCCCACGTGAACTGAGGACTGGGCAGTGTCCCTGCACCAACAAAGGCATAATTTTACCATGATGAAGGGGTCCCAGCGTTGAGGGGATAGATTGTTTATGTGCAGAGAGGTGTCCCTCCCTGCACATGTACAAGCTATTATGGCAAGGTGGCATTTCAATGTGTGCTGCATACATGAGAAGGGCAATGACACAAGGAGGAAGGAAAGAATTTTGCCTTATTACGCCATCCTGATGCCACCCTTGGGGTGGTATTAACTTCAGTCCCAGTCTCTGATGTACATGTTGTGTTGGATCTGGGACAATGACAATATGCAATGGGTGTTGTTGTGGCACAGCCATAGCCACACTAATTGCATGTTCCTTCCAGACAATGTGCTGCATATTTACATGGTGGTGTTAAGACATAGTAAGTGGCTTATTTCCACATTGTGTATATGTCAGAGTGCATTGCACAACCAGAGCGTCACTATAAATGTGGCTTGGGTGGCAATGGGGCATTTTGATTCGGAGCCTATGTGTCCTGATGCAGACCTTCAGCATGCATTGAGTGAGTCCTATGTCTCCCCCTTCTGCCATTTGTGAGATTCCAGATAGTCACCCCCCTGCAACTTACCCTGCATTTGTGGTAGTTCTTGGTAGTCTGCGCTGTCCTCTCCTGAGTTTCCAGTGACCAGCTCCTCCGGATGAATGCTGCCACTATCTCCTCCAGCTCATCCAGGTCCTGCTGTGGTGCGGAAAATCCCCCTCCAGTCTGCAGTGCAGGCTTTCGGTTCTTGGCCAGTTTCTCCTTAGTCCTGCACTTGCAATCGTGCCAGCCCTTCTTGCAATCGGTGACAGTCCTCCTCACCTCTGCCACGCTGTTGACTTTGTCTATATGAGCACCATATGGCCTCTCTCCTACCTGTTGGCAATTTGAAGGTGATGAAGATCTGGTGTTGGTGCTCCGTCACCTCTCTGACCAGGATATCATGCTCCTTCTCACTAAAGCGACACTTCCGCTTCCTCTTCTCCTTCTCCTGGGAGTCTGCTGGACCCTCCTGTTTGGTACTTGGGTGATTGGGGTCTCCCTGGGGCCTCTCCTGGCCTGCATTCTCCATCTTGTCTTCCTGAATGTTTATTTCTTGCTTGTGAGGTTTTTTTACGCTAATGCAGTTAAATATGGCACTACCCTTTTTGCGTAAAAAAGACGTGCAGCAAATCGGTCTTGCCCCACTTTTGCAGAATTGGCGTATTTTTTTTTACTGCATGTTGCATTTGTTAGCGTTGTTTTTTTGGCGCTAACCATACCTTAGCGCCATTGTGCATCATTTTTTAAATATGGCACACTGATGGTGCTAGAGAAGGATGGTAGCTTATGCTAACATGTTTGGCGCACAACTGCGCTAGCGCCATTTTTAATAACTCTGCCCCCGGTCATGTAACTGTATTGTTAGCCCCTAAATAATACAACCCAATAAACAAACAGGAGAAAATAATACATTAGAATCATATATTTAGCTCCGCAAGGGTGTTCTTAAGGCTAGTAGGCCTACTGTAACACCATTACAAACAAGGCCTTAAAAACAAAACTTCTCCTACCTTTAAAAGAAAAGATCTAGCCATAAGAAAACTAAAAATAAATTGAATAGTGGGAGGGGTAATTATTTTGGAGTCCCCACTAACATAGTGTGGGAACCCGGAGATGATGTAGACAGAAAGAGCACATTGTGGTCAATGTTTTGAAGATGGTTCTATTGTCCTAGGTCCACCACAGGCTGAATTATGGTAAAAAATGTTTGTAAAAGTAATGCATCCCAAAGCATTATGGAACAAGTTTCTGTGTCACGAATATTTTAATATGTTGATATGACTGTAATGCTTAGAACATCCCCTAGAGGAGACCACAATGAGATAGCACTTGTAAGAAACATGGTCATGTAACTATATAGTTAGCCCCTATAAGGCACAACCACACAAAAAAAAATGGCAATAAATAATGCAAAGTAATCATACATGTCACCCCTAGTGGGCATAGTACATTATATATTTTCAAGGGTAACAGTCTCACAGAAATGATATTACAAACAAGGCCTGTGAAACACAAGCTATTCCTAATTGGAAATCAAAAGTTCTAGCCATGACAATGCTTAAAAAGCCCCTGAATGGTGGGAGGGGTTAATATTTTGGGGCCCCCACTAACCTAGTGTGGGGACCCAAAGATTACCTAGATAGAAAGAGTGCGTTGTGCTGAACATTTTGGTGGTGGTCCCATTGACCTAGGACTACCACAGCCTGAATTATGGGAAAAAATGTTGCGAAAAAGAATGCTTGCAAAGCTTTATGGGTCGAGTTTTCCCGAGTGCAGTGAATATTGTAGTATCATCTCTCCCATTGTGCAGGGAGAGCCTTTGCTTTGAGGATTTCTGTTTTATGTAAAGCATTTACCAATTTAAAGTGTTTTAAGGGGACAGCCACAAGAAATTACTGTGATTAG
This sequence comes from Pleurodeles waltl, assembly GCF_031143425.1. Lineage (NCBI taxonomy): Eukaryota > Metazoa > Chordata > Amphibia > Caudata > Salamandridae > Pleurodeles > Pleurodeles waltl. The sequence continues at coordinate 961,940,752 of NC_090443.1, forward strand.
GTAACTGTGAACAGTATGACTAGTGTTTAAATACCGCCGATCGAGTTCACGCTGTTATGCCTGTTCACTTGAACGCCATGGCTGCAATGCAGCATGAAGGGGAGAGACAAAAAAAATAGTTTTCCCACACTGAAGTATATTGGCAATCAGGCAATAATCCATGTAACATGGTTAGTCTGCAAGGCGTGAAAAAAACAGCCTCGAGGCGGGACAAACATTAAGCAATTACCAATGACATCAAGTGATTTTTGAAAGGCAAGCCCACAAATGAGTGAAAGTGATGGGTATGAGGTGGGCGTGGTTAAAAGCCCACAATACTTACAACAGGTCAAAGTGCTTGCACGCTCGACCTAAAAATAGGCATTGGCAAAGTCAATTAATCTCTCTAGTGGGGGTCACATTTATGAAAGAGTAACCCTATCTGCCAAACTCGAAATCAGGCCCAAAGTCAAAAGGGAGTGACACAGAGAGTGGGGGGCAGAGAAGCTCACCGGTGAGAAACAGCAACACGTGTGCGAGTGGGGAAGAGAAGCACATAGGTGAGAGAGAGCCACACAGAGGGTGGGTGGAGAAGCAATTAGGCGAGAGAGGTCAAGAGGAGAGAAACACACAAGAGAGACACCTGGAAAAGATGTGCCCTTACATCAAGTGCTTAAGTTAAAAGAAAAGCATAGTTAGCTAAAGGATAGCAGTGCAAGTTATAAAAGCCAGTGATCAGAGAGATGGTAAAGAAGCTGTGCTCCAGGGGAAGGACAAACACACAACTGACAAGCTGCAAAACAAATAGCCATCAAATAAGAAGCAAACAAATGAGAGTGACAATGAAGCCAACCCAATTGTAAGCAATGGGTGGGCTATAAGCCCCGGTAAGCTCTTGATAAGCCCACAATAGGTCTTTTGCAATTAAGTAGCTTCACTGATACATAGATATATGGAAAGATAGCCAACTAAATGTTCTCAATCCTACACAGAATTAACATCTACCCGACATCGCATAAGGGCGTACCAATTATAATAAAAAAGTAATACTACAGAAAATTCTATTCAGTTTCAACTGTTTAACCATTCGTACTCAAAATGCATATTTGCAAAGTCTAAGTGTATTTTTGGTTAGTTCATTAAAGGTGCTTAGAAATGTACGAATGGTCATAGAGCCCACCATCCTGGAATAAAGAAAGTGGCAAAACCTAATTTCAATATTTACTATTGGTCCCCCAGTGCTAGAAGGCGTACATTTCTAATTGCTTTACTGGCAGAGATAGATTATTAGAAGAAGTAGATTTACTTTGGTCCTGTAATGAGATTTTTGATAGTCACTGAAAACCCAACTATGTTCTTTTTACCTCTATAACTGGTCCACTAAACATACAGAAGATGAGAGAATGTTGCATTCCACACTTGGGCCCCTATCCTCCTTTGTAAGTGGAGTAACCTTAAATGATGAGACCAAATACTAGTTGTTTAGACAACCTTATCTAGGATTCAGCTGACCAGCTGCAAGACTTAGAGGATGAAAAAAACGAAATTATTCAGTGTATGGTTAAACTAACTCAAGTATTTATATCAATGTAGGCATAGGTAGAGAATGAAAAAGAAGAATAGATTTAGTATGCACTAGATGTGTTCTACAGTTTATCCTCACCGCTTACAAGGTTCATCTTACAGCAGAGAAAGATGTCTCCATCCACTTTAGTGTTGGCTTGCAAATATTTGTTTTTTTATGTTATTATTGTTTTCATAAACATAAAAGAAGCAAAATAAACATCAAAACACAAGGTGCTACTCAGTAAAATAGTGCAGGATTACGGACAGCTTTGTGTCCCTTGTGTCTCTTGCACCCAGTACAAGGCACAACTCCAAGTTATTCACTTAAACATTAATCAGATCGGATATATGCAAATATAACAGTAGTCTCGCCAACTCTCTAGATTGGATGGTTTTCCACCAGAATATTGAGGAAAAACTATGGGGGCAGCCAGAATATTGAGGCCAAAATATCAAGAACTAGAATATTGACAAGGTAAGTTCATATACGTAACTAAAGGTTTAGTCTACTTAACTCCAGTAAAAGTAGACTGACAGTAGCAAACCTCTATGCACGTCATAATTTATTGGTTCACAATATTCAATATTTTGGCCCTGCAATATTTTTTCTAAATAGTTTGACATACAACCCATTGAGCAATGTGATTATTTCCTTTATGGCGTGTGTCTACTGTCTTGTACCTATTTGATAAAGTAGTACTGATGGACTGCAGAATGAGAATAGAAAATCAGAGCAGGCCCCAAGAATACCTTCCAGACAATGTATTTGATAGTGTAATACAGGGTCACATGGTTCATAAATTCATTGCACCATTGCTCAGAATGAGGTGCTGTAAGGTTCAGCCAGGCACGGGCAATCACTTATGACAGATCTAACTGCGGAAAAGAGTGAGGGGCATATTAAGTAAAGTGTCGCTGCACTTTCCTAGCGCCCCTTACCTCCCCCCTACCACCACTATGTGTGCGCCGTATCTAAGATATGGCACACCATGGCGCAGGGTAGGGGCAATAGCATCATTTTTATTTACGTTATTGATGTACTCTGCAAGAGTAGCGCCAAAATATTGGCGCTACTCTTGCAGAGTACATAGGAGCCCAAAGCCCCCTTTTAACTCCTGCTCTGAGCAGGCGTTAGAAGTGGCGTAAAAAATGACACAAGGAAATCTGTTTGATTTCCTTGCTTCATATTTTCGGCCCCCCTAATGGGGTAACGCCCTCTTGCATACATTATGCCTGGCGCAGGCATAATGTAGCTTAAAGGGTTACAAAGTGGCGCAATGCATGCATTGTGCCACTTTGTAAATATGGTGTGAGGATTTTGGCCTCGTTGGGCCACATTAGCGTAAAACAAATAACGCTAATGTGGTGCAAGGTGGCACTGGGGGCTTATAAATATGCCTATGGGGCATGTGGCACTGCACACAGTGCAGCGTCACTTTTCTTGCGCCCTTTGGGGGCTCTGAGCAGGCGTTAAAAGTGCCGGAAAAATGACGCAAATAAATCTGTTAGATTTCCTTGCGCCATTTTTTCGGCCCCCCTAACGGGGGAACGCCCCCTTTGCATACATTATGCCTGATGCAGGCATAATGTAGCGCAAAGGGTTACAAAGTGGCGTAATGCAAGCACTGTGCCACTTTGTACATATGGCACTGTGCCACTTTGTTCATATGGCACAGGGATTTTGGCCTTGTGGGCCACATAAGCATAAAAAATAATTATGATAATGTGGCGTGAGGAGGCGCTGGGGGCTCTTCAATAAGTCCCTAAGTGTTGTGGTTTCATTTGGTTCGTGGTCGTGCGTTAACTTGCCCCAAACAGAATCACACCCTCTAGGCCCCTAAACCACTGAAGCTCCTGCACTAAAGATAACTATGCCTTGATTGTAAAGTGTTCAGAATCAGGAATAATAGCTGCCTCAAGTGTTTGTTAGCACATAGAGGATGAACGACAATTCACCAAAAGGCCAGGGGTAGGGGAAGTGACTTCACATGCAATTTTACCTTTACTATCACTCACACACATACTTACACATACACACAAACACACGCACATGCTCTCTCTCACATATATACACGAACACAACACAAAATACATTTAAAAGCATTCCCTCTTCTGCCAGGGAGGCTTATATTGCAGCTAAATGTACGTTTTGTATTCCACTGAACGAGAATAAAAGTGAAAAATATATTGTTATTCACTATTAGTGTAATAAAAAAATGTCAAAACACAGGGAGTTTGGAACGCCAACCGATGTTCATAAGGACGCGCTGCCCCTTTGTTCCTGGCAATGATAGTGCTACCTCTGAGGCCCAGAGTTGCAGAGGCAGTGCCGGGCGTGCACGAAGCAAGCCAAGGATCACAGCAGGACCCCTGTCGAAACATAAATGATGACTATTATGTAGAGCTGTTGCCACGAGTTGAGTTGATTTATTCCAAAATTATTCTTAAATTGTTGCCTTATTTCGCTCTCATATTTTGGGTGATATCTTCTTTATGTTCAAAACATTGGTCATATTTTTTTATTATACCATGATTACAGTATGCTTTGTTTGCCTTGTGCCATGTGAACTGAAGTTTGAAATTTTTGCATTTCTGATTTATACTAAGGATGTGCGGGGAGCTCCGCACCGCTGACAGAGCTAATGGAGTTTTTGGAACTCAGCGACTTAGTCCAACAACTCTGCTATCCCTGCCAGCGGAGTGGAGCTCACCCAGTGCACACAGCAGCCAGTTATGCTCTGCACAGCACAAGCGCAGACAGCCTGCGCTTGCGCTGTGCAGCCCATAACTGGGCTGCAGTGCGCACCGGAGCAGGGAGAAGAGGCCAGAGAGGGAGGCAGCCGCTGCGGAGTCTGGACTCGTCGATGAGGAGAGGAGGATCCCCTGGAAGCCCCAGGTAAGTCTTCATCTCTCTGGTGCACAAACAAGGACTGAAACTGCAGATTTTGCTGCCTACGGCCATGGCCTGAAATCAGGCCTTGGCCGTAGGCAGTGAAAGCTGCCGTTTCAGGCCTTTGTGCACCGGCCTGCCCAACCCTGCTTAGCGCTTCCGAGATCTGGCGTATTCAGGAGAGGGCCGCAGGCAGTGAAAGCTGCTGTTTCAGGCCTCGTGTGCACCGACCTGCCTGTGTGCATTGCATTGCTGAATTAAGGCCAGGCCGTAGGCAACAAAAGAAAGCTGCCATTTGAGGCCTCTTGAGCACCGACCAGCCCCGTATGCACGGCACACAGGACAGGCCCGTGCACAAGAGGCCTGAAACGGCAGCTTTCACTGCCTACGTCCTTCCCCTGAATGCACCAGATCTCGAAGGGCTAAGTAGGGTTGGGCCTGGCTACATATATATATATATATATATTTTCAAAAAACAAGATTCTCTTTCTGTTTTAGCAAGAGAAAACCGCACTCTGTCGTTGTGCCAAAAATACCTTAACTTTTAATACATTAGTGAGATCATAAACAAACAAACAGGAATCCCCTGACGCGTTTCGGTCTCACCAGACCTTGTTCACAGGTGTTTCCTGTGTGCTAATTTCGGCGCTTAAAATAAAGTACTCCAAAGTAACAGAAAAAATACTCAAGTTACACCACTTATCAAGAGTTACTCCATAACATCACTAAATATATATACTTTAACAAAGAAAAATTAAACGTTTTTCTATATACATATTTACCAAATTGTAACAGTGTTTTGACTACAATCCAAGGTGTTTTTCACTGAGTTCCACATTGCATTCTGGTATATGTAGTTTATAGCATTTCATTAAATCAAATTATTTTTAAATATATGTCATAAAATCTTGTTTCAGCGACTAATGGAGACTTCAAAACAATTTCTGAGGTGTGTTAACAAAATATAGGGGCCCTCATTAGTTTTTTATTTATATTCACATTGGATTCATATTCATGTATTGCATGTTACCTACAATAGCACAATCCCCAAAGTTTCTTTTAAACAAGGCCCTCGCTAAATCCTGCACCTCTGATGGAAGAAAATTAATGTTTGGGTATTATTCCTTCAGTCAATTTATATTGATAGCACCAAAATTGTATGTCTATCTGACAAATGACAACGGGAAAGAAAGCATCTTATCAATTGGTGGAAATAACATAAAATAAATGAATGGCAACATCTTATGAGCTATGACAACTCTTATAGGTGTACAAATAACTCCTCATCCTGGTTTAAACCTAGCGGGGTGAGAGATCGGATATCAAGTATATGTCTGGATTCTAGTTGACGCAATTTCTTTTCTCTGTCACCACCGCGTTCTGATTTTAGTACCTGATCAATTACATAGAATGTCATGAGTTCCCACTTGCTATCATGTTTCTGTTCCATATGTCTCGCTGTTGCATAGCTCCTATCTATATTGATAGTTGCTCGAATATGTTCTAAAATTCGCTTTTTAGTCTCACATATGGTACTGCCAACATATTTCAACCCACAAGGACATTCAATCACATATACTGTGAATCGACTTTTACAGTTCAAGTGCTTACGTATCACTCTTTCCATGCCAGTATTTGTTGAGTACTCTTTCTTATTCACCCCAATTTTACATGCCTTACAGCTGCTGCACTTCCAAAAGCCAGTTTTCTGTAACCAGTTTGCTTTTGTAGTTTGGAAATGGCTGTGCGATAATTTATCCCTTAAGTTTGCTGTTCTTCTGAAAGTCATTAATGGGTATTGTCCCATGATTTCCCCCACTATTGGGTCCATTTGTAAAATTGCCCAATGGTTTTCCAAGATTTTACGAACTTGTGTAGCACTCTGTGAGTATGTTGTTATGAACCTCAGCTGTTGTTGTTTGGCATGTTTAATGGCTTGGTTTCCTCCATGAATTAGTTGTTCTCTTGATGATTGTTTCACACGTTTCTGTGCCAGAGCTAAACACTTTTTCGGATATTGTCTTGCCAGGAATCTCTCCTCCGCTAATTTCAAGTGCTTCTCACACTCTTCCGGCTCTGAGCAGATTTTCTTTATTCGTAGAAATTCACCATAGGGAATGTTCCACTTTGTTCGTGGTGGGTGAAAACTGTTAGCATGTAATATGGAGTTCGTAGCTGTTATTTTCCTGTGCAATGAAGTCTGAATTGTCCCCTCTTTAACATAAATTTCTGTATCTAGAAATGTCACACGTGTTGCACTGATGTCGTAGGTGAAATTAAGTTTGGCTACATTAGAGTTCAAGATCTTAAAGTATTCATCAAATTCTGACTCAGTACCATCCCAGATAAGAAAAAGGTCATCAATAAACCTCAACCAAGTCACTACTTTTTGTTGGTAAATCTCGTTTTCTTCTGCCCAAGCTATTCGTTGTTCAAACCATCCCATCGTCAGATTCGCAAAATTGGGAGAAAAAGAAAAACCCATTGCCGTGCCCTTAATTTGCAGATACAGTTGTTGGTTAAACAAAAAATAATTATTTGTTAGACAAATGTTAATCATTTCCAGAAGCATCTCATTGTGTTGATAAAAACGTATATTCCTTTGGTTGAGAAAGAATTTGCATGCCTGGATTCCTATTTGATGTTCAATGTTCGTGTACAGCGAAACTACATCCATTGTTACTAATTTATAGGTGTCCTGCCAAGGTATCCCTTCCAATTGTAACAGTAAGTCTCCTGTATCACGTAAATAGGAGTTCAAATTTCTTGCCAAGGGTGCTAGAAAGAAATCTATGTATTCTGACATAGGTTCTAATAGAAATGCTTTGGCTGATATTATAGGTCTACCTGGTGGATGTTGCAAATTTTTATGAATTTTAGGGAGGAAGTATATTGTTGGAGTTACAGGATGTTCCACTAACAAATATTTTGCCTCTACTTGATCAATGAGGCCTTGATCTCCCCACCTTAAGATACACGAATTTATCTCCTCCTTCAGTTTTATTACTGGGTTCCCAGTAGCAAGTGCATAACAGGTTTTATCCGACAATTGCCGCATCGCTTCTTTCACATAATCCTGTTTATTTTGTATTACAATGTTTCCACCTTTGTCCGCAGGTTTGATTTCAACCATTGTTTCCATCTGAAGTCTGTGCAACGCCTGTTTCTCTGGTATGGTTAAGTTCTCCTCTTTCTTATTCCAATTCTTTTTATAAAGATCATGAATGACCATCTCCGCAAATAAATCTATTTTATTCCCTGCTGGTAGTGCTGGGTAAAACTTGGAAGGTGGTCTTTTATCTGTCAGGCCCGCCCCAAGGGGTTTAACTATTTCAGTAACTTCCAATGGTTTGTTTCCCAGATCTAAATTCACCAGAGTCATCAACGTCTCTTTATCTCCCACAGTAAGGTCATACTCCTGTGTTGGTGGATCATTTTTATCCTTCATTTTAGTTTCCACAAAGGTTTTGGCAAGTTTGATTTTGCGTATATACTTATAAAAGTCTATGCGTGTTTGTACTAAATCCAAATCTGTAGAGGGACAGAATTGTAGCCCCTTTTTTAGGACAGATTCCTCCGATTGGGACATTTCTCTGGTGGAAAGATTAATAATATTTAGCTCTTGAAAGTTGCCGCTGTTTGAGCCCTGGTTTTTCTTTGTCTTCCCTCTTTGTCCCCTTCGTGTGGGTTTATTCCTTTTGCGCCTCGTCCTCTTCCTCTCCCTATGACTATGAAGAGGGGAGAATTTTCACCTTTGCAAGGAGATTTCAATATGCAAAGTTGAAGGAACAAATAGATGTATCCCAATTTGAAAAATCGGATAAATCAAGTAATGAATCAAGGTCAACTGATAATGAATCCAGTGAAGGAGAATCAACCTCAATAAATACACAGGGAGTAGAATTAACTTTGTTAAACGAGATGCGCCTCGCCCTCCAACAACAACCCAAAGATCAGCAAGTCAAAACAAGAGGGAGAGGAAGAGGACGAGGCGCAAAAGGAATAAACCCACACGAAGGGGACAAAGAGGGAAGACAAAGAAAAACCAGGGCTCAAACAGCGGCAACTTTCAAGAGCTAAATATTATTAATCTTTCCACCAGAGAAATGTCCCAATCGGAGGAATCTGTCCTAAAAAAGGGGCTACAATTCTGTCCCTCTACAGATTTGGATTTAGTACAAACACGCATAGACTTTTATAAGTATATACGCAAAATCAAACTTGCCAAAACCTTTGCGGAAACTAAAATGAAAGAGAAAAATGATCCACCAACACAGGAGTATGACCTTACTGTGGGAGATAAAGAGACGTTGATGACTCTGGTGAATTTAGATCTGGGAAACAAACCATTGGAAGTTACTGAAATAGTTAAACCCCTTGGGGCGGGCCTGACAGATAAAAGACCACCTTCCAAGTTTTACCCAGCACTACAAGCAGGGAATAAAATAGATTTATTTGCGGAGATGGTCATTCATGATCTTTATAAAAAGAATTGGAATAAGAAAGAGGAGAACTTAACCATACCAGAGAAACAGGCGTTGCACAGACTTCAGATTGAAACAATGGTTGAAATCAAACCTGCGGACAAAGGTGGAAACATTGTAATACAAAATAAACAGGATTATGTGAAAGAAGCGATGCGGCAATTGTCGGATAAAACCTGTTATGCACTTGCTACTGGGAACCCAGTAATAAAACTGAAGGAGGAGATAAATTTGTGTATCTTAAGGTGGGAAGATCAAGGCCTCATTGATCAAGTAGAGGCAAAATATTTGTTAGTGGAACATCCTGTAACTCCAACAATATACTTCCTCCCTAAAATTCATAAAAATTTGCAACATCCACCAGGTAGACCTATAATATCAGCCAAAGCATCTCTATTAGAACCTATGTCAGAATACATAGATTTCTTTCTAGCACCCTTGGCAAGAAATATGAACTCCTATTTACGTGATACAGGAGACTTACTGTTACAATTGGAAGGGATACCTTGGCAGGACACCTATAAATTAGTAACAATGGATGTAGTTTCGCTGTACACGAACATTGAACATCAAATAGGAATCCAGGCATGCAAATTCTTTCTCAACCAAAGGAATATACGTTTTTATCAACACAATGAGATGCTTCTGGAAATGATTAACATTTGTCTAACAAATAATTATTTTTTGTTTAACCAACAACTGTATCTGCAAATTAAGGGCACGGCAATGGGTTTTTCTTTTTCTCCCAATTTTGCGAATCTGACGATGGGATGGTTTGAACAACGAATAGCTTGGGCAGAAGAAAACGAGATTTACCAACAAAAAGTAGTGACTTGGTTGAGGTTTATTGATGACCTTTTTCTTATCTGGGATGGTACTGAGTCAGAATTTGATGAATACTTTAAGATCTTGAACTCTAATGTAGCCAAACTTAATTTCACCTACGACATCAGTGCAACACGTGTGACATTTCTAGATACAGAAATTTATGTTAAAGAGGGGACAATTCAGACTTCATTGCACAGGAAAATAACAGCTACGAACTCCATATTACATGCTAACAGTTTTCACCCACCACGAACAAAGTGGAATATTCCCTATGGTGAATTTCTACGAATAAAGAAAATCTGCTCAGAGCCGGAAGAGTGTGAGAAGCACTTGAAATTAGCGGAGGAGAGATTCCTGGCAAGACAATATCCGAAAAAGTGTTTAGCTCTGGCACAGAAACGTGTGAAACAATCATCAAGAGAACAACTAATTCATGGAGGAAACCAAGCCATTAAACATGCCAAACAACAACAGCTGAGGTTCATAACAACATACTCACAGAGTGCTACACAAGTTCGTAAAATCTTGGAAAACCATTGGGCAATTTTACAAATGGACCCAATAGTGGGGGAAATCATGGGACAATACCCATTAATGACTTTCAGAAGAACAGCAAACTTAAGGGATAAATTATCGCACAGCCATTTCCAAACTACAAAAGCAAACTGGTTACAGAAAACTGGCTTTTGGAAGTGCAGCAGCTGTAAGGCATGTAAAATTGGGGTGAATAAGAAAGAGTACTCAACAAATACTGGCATGGAGAGAGTGATACGTAAGCACTTGAACTGTAAAAGTCGATTCACAGTATATGTGATTGAATGTCCTTGTGGGTTGAAATATGTTGGCAGTACCATATGTGAGACTAAAAAGCGAATTTTAGAACATATTCGAGCAACTATCAATATAGATAGGAGCTATGCAACAGCGAGACATATGGAACAGAAACATGATAGCAAGTGGGAACTCATGACATTCTATGTAATTGATCAGGTACTAAAATCAGAACGCGGTGGTGACAGAGAAAAGAAATTGCGTCAACTAGAATCCAGACATATACTTGATATCCGATCTCTCACCCCGCTAGGTTTAAACCAGGATGAGGAGTTATTTGTACACCTATAAGAGTTGTCATAGCTCATAAGATGTTGCCATTCATTTATTTTATGTTATTTCCACCAATTGATAAGATGCTTTCTTTCCCGTTGTCATTTGTCAGATAGACATACAATTTTGGTGCTATCAATATAAATTGACTGAAGGAATAATACCCAAACATTAATTTTCTTCCATCAGAGGTGCAGGATTTAGCGAGGGCCTTGTTTAAAAGAAACTTTGGGGATTGTGCTATTGTAGGTAACATGCAATACATGAATATGAATCCAATGTGAATATAAATAAAAAACTAATGAGGGCCCCTATATTTTGTTAACACACCTCAGAAATTGTTTTGAAGTCTCCATTAGTCGCTGAAACAAGATTTTATGACATATATTTAAAAATAATTTGATTTAATGAAATGCTATAAACTACATATACCAGAATGCAATGTGGAACTCAGTGAAAAACACCTTGGATTGTAGTCAAAACACTGTTACAATTTGGTAAATATGTATATAGAAAAACGTTTAATTTTTCTTTGTTAAAGTATATATATTTAGTGATGTTATGGAGTAGCTCTTGATAAGTGGTGTAACTTGAGTATTTTTTCTGTTACTTTGGAGTACTTTATTTTAAGCGCCGAAATTAGCACACAGGAAACACCTGTGAACAAGGTCTGGTGAGACCGAAACGCGTCAGGGGATTCCTGTTTGTTTGTTTATGATCTCACTAATGTATTAAAAGTTAAGGTATTTTTGGCACAACGACAGAGTGCGGTTTTCTCTTGCTAAAACAGAAAGAGAATCTTGTTTTTTGAAAATATGGTTGTCCTGCCTCAAACCAGCACCACCGGAGAATTAAGTGCGCCGTAACACGCAGATCAGGACATCTTTTCTTTCATATATATATATATATATATATATATATACATATATATCACTCCTGTAAAAAAGCTACCCTTTTTTGGACAAGGAATCGTACAAGTAATTGACAATTAATTTTGATTTTACTGTGATGACTGCTAGTCAGGTGGTGGTGTGTTCCATGGTGGGGACACTCACAACAGATGTTGCGCATTCACAAAACCACATCTTTCTGAGTATTAGCAGACCTTTTATTTCTGCATATGGAAATGTGCTACTTTCCCATTTATTTAAATAATTGCCCAGGTAAATACTCCTATTGTTTGTGGATTCCCAAATATTCGAAATTAATGCAAATCTTGGATATTAGATAGGATAGTTCACAGACTACTTATTTTCAATAACCTATGAAAGCAAATTTCCCATTTTCCGTTTGAACAGTTATTGTGACTTAGGCCTTTAGAATCAAAGAGAAGAAAGATTTAAATATATAAATTTGTAAATCTGCATATTTTTTAAAGGATTTTCTGTGGAGAGAATACAATATCCAGCTGGGGACACAGTGGCCCATATTTATACTTTTTGACGCAAACCAACGCCGGCGCTGGTTTGCGTAAATTTTTTTACCGCCGGCTAACGCCATTCCTACGCACCATGCGGGCGCCTTATTTAAGGAATGACATTAGCTGGCGCTGCGGACCGGTCTGAGTAAAAAAAAATGACCCAAACAAGGCAGCCAGGTCGTAGGGGAAAATGGGGGTTGTGCGTCAAAAAATGGTGTAAGTCAGGTTTGAGGCAAAAATCATTGCTGAAACCGGACTTGCGCCATTTTTTAACGCACCACCCCCATTGAAATGACTCCTGTCTTAACAAAGACAGGAGTCATGCCCCCTTGCTCAATGGCCATGCCCAGGGCACAGTGGCATGTAGGGGGGCCCAAATTAGGCCCCCCTATGCCGCTTTAAAAAAATACAAAAAAATACTTATCTCAACTTACCTGTACTTACCTGGGATGGGTCCCCCCATCCATGGGTGTCCTCCAGGGGTTGGCGAGGGTGGCAGGAGGTGTCTCTGGGGGCAGGGAAGGGCACCTCTGGACTCCTTCCATGGTCAGAGACCGCAGACATGAGCCCACAGGTCCCTTAACGCCTGCCCTGACCCAGGGGTTAAAAAACATCACACATTAGGCTGTGCGCCGTTTTTTAAGGCCCGCCCCCTCCAGTGCATCAAAATGACGCTGGAGTATAAATAAGGCGCACAGGCCTTAAAGTCATTTTTTTTGGGGGGGGACACCTACCTTGCATATCATTAACACAAGGCAGTTTCCTGCATCCAAAAAATGACGCACACGGAGGAATTTTGACATCCGCGGGCTCGGGCGTCAAAGTTTAAAAATGGTGCACGGTTTGCGCCGAATGTGACTCAAAATTTTTGACGCACCTTCGGCGCAAACAGAGTATACATATGCCCCAGTGTGTTTTGGTTAATAAATATAATTCCCTTTATGAGTACTGGAATGAGTAACAAAAAAATGAAGGAAGGAATTCCAAATGAAGCCCAAAGGATATCTTCTGCAGTCCACTTAAAGAATTAGATGTGGCCTGTACTGTCATGGTCCTAGGATCCAACTACAGGCAGATAGAACTAAGGCACCATTTCTAATTCTGTGCTAGAGAATGAGTGAGCGAGGTAGTGAGAGAGTGAGCTAATAATTCATTTGGGGAGACAGTAAAATGAATAAGGGAGAAGATAAGTGAGTGACATGGACAAGTGGACAAGGGAATGTGCATGTATCTGAACTAGCGAGGGAGTGATCATGACAAGCGAGTAAAGCAAGTGAGACAGTGTGTGTGCTTAAGTCAACGAGTGAGTAAATGAGCATGAGAAAAAGTTAATGACCAAGCAATTTAACAGTGAGTGAATTCTTAGATAGCACTAACCACATAACACACCATGATGCTTTTCTTTAAGCGCTCTTGGAATAATATCAATATTCATTTGTGAAAAGCGATGATTTGCGCACTACAGAATTTCCATTCATTAGATAGGTTCCACGTGATCATCTTTCATTCATACAAGCCTCAACCCCACCACATTTGGAAGCTCACCACCCACACAGACACGCGCCCATGCTCTGCCCCAAGTCTAGACTCTGGTTCTACAAGAGCATAAAGCGCCACCCAAGGGAGCACTGGGAACTCCTGGAGCAGATTTTCATGCCAGATCCAGAGACCTGCTGTAAAGTAAATAGCAGCCAGATCCTCTGTCCTTGGCACACGCGGAACTCATGCGCAGCTTTTGGGAGCTCGCTCGCGCCACGTGCCAGCTGGCCCAAAGACAGCAGTCACAAGGTCTGTATATGTTGTAGAAAGTGGGATTACTTTTAATTATGTTAGAGAACATCTGACACTATCACTCTCAGTCAAACGCATACAGGTAGAAGGATAGATTAATTTGTGTGTCTTCTTCTGGACTTTACCCATATCCTTCCCTTCGCCGGTTCCATAAATACATCCTGATATTACCCCGTCTGCATCAGTATACAGTGCTGCAACCAGCCAATACCCTTACAGCCTGGAAAACTAGCCTCAGCCCTGCCACAGACAAATGTGTGTTCTTTGAAGGGTAAGTTGATGGAGCACATAACATTGTAACCTGTCATGAATGTCCTCAAGGGTCTGTGAAGCATTGTCTGTAGGACAGGAAACATTTTTTGGGGTCTATTAAACTTTTTACATGGGTTCACCTGAAACTGAGCACATTGAAATTTCATTAACAGAATCCTGACTTACCAGCTCGCCGCTTTTATGCAGCAACAGCTGGGCACGCAGTCACAGGATGGTCCTCCCCAACACACACTTCTATAGTGATGTGAGACAGCGTCTCGCCTTCTGGTGGGATAAGCTACTCAGCAAGCCTCCAGCCTCCAGAATAAACTGGCGGTGAACCCCATCCATCCCAGCCTTTCCTCACTGCTAGGTCCCTCCTGCAGATCACTTAGGGGTGACGTTCTTCCAGATATCCATTTTTTCATGTTGTTTCTTAGATCTTCCTGATTCCAACAGAGCTAAAGGAATTTGATAAAGCCCATCAATAACGTTCTTCACTTCTTTCACAAAGATGTGGAGGCCAGACGGGGTGGAAGGAGATGGTCCTAAGTGGTAAAGTGGTGACTAACAATAAAACTTCTCCACTTCTGCTGACCTGATTTCCGGGCAGGCAAAATTGTATGACTTTACGCAAGAAGTGCATATGATTACATAGCAAAAGATTTGAAGGAAATTTATGAGAAGTTTTGTTATCAATGTAAGCCATGGAAATGTGCTGCATGTGAGAGGTGTGCATTACAGTCATCCACTTGTATGGACATTCACACATAACTGCCTAAAGGGTGGATCGTGCTGTCAACATCTCCTAGTCATCCACCGAGTCTAACAAAAGACATAGGGGGTCATTCCGACCTTGACGGGCAGCTACCGCCGCCCGCCAGGCGGAAACCGCCATTTGGCCGCCATGCGGCCAAATTACCGCGGTCCCCATTCCAACATTCCCGCTGGGCCGGCGGGCGCTAACCAAGTTAGCGCCCGCCGGCCCAGCGGGAATGGGGGCCGCAACACAAGAGCCGGCTCCGAATGGAGCCGGCGGTGTTGCGGGGGTGTGACGGGTGCAGTTGCACCCGTCGCGCTTTTCACTGTTTGCTAGGCAGACAGTGAAAAGCTTCATGGGGCCCTGTTAGGGGGCCCCTGCACTGCCCATGCCAGGGGCATGGGCAGTGCAGGGGCCCCCAGGGGCCCCAGGACACCCCTTACCGCCAGCCTCTTCCTGGCGGTGAAAACCGCCAGAAACAGGCTGGCGGTACGGGGGTCAGAATCCCCAGCGCTGCTTGCAGCGCTGCCCTGGCGGATTCTCCCAGCCGGGGCAAAAACGGCGGATGACCGCCGGCCCCGGCAATCCGACCACGGCTTTACCGCCGCGGTCGGAATGGGGATTGAAGCACCGCCAGCCTGTTGGCGGTGCTTCTGTCATTCGTGGCCCTGGTGGTCTTGGACCGCCAAGGTCGGAATGACCCCCATAATTCGCTGATAAAATGTAATGATACAAGCAGCGGTGCTTCCCTTCTCAAACGCTCCCTCTGTATACATGCAGACATTGTGAAAATGCATAGTGCAGATACATAATGGTGTGTGTAACTTGAACATAGTGTTGTTCAAACTGATGATGTCAACATTCAATCTGGATTTTGAATCTTCAGCTGCCTATTGATTGGGCACAGGCAAAATTTGAATTATGCCGTTGCACATGGCGTAGTTTTGGGACTTCTGAGTTATTCTTGTACTTTGAAATTTCCAAAATTATTCCATTATGTCACGGAACTGCATCATCATTTATGGCAAAATGATTGTTCTGGAGCACAGGAACAATGCAAACACCCAGACAGTCAGTGGCTGTTGTCCGCGGCAGATGAGATTTTTGCACTAGTTTCAGTGTGAAATGCCCCCTTGTGTCAACAATTGATGCAAAGGTGCTTTTTACGCTAAAATAAGGCACTAAGGGCCAGATGTAGCAAAGGTTTTTACCCATTCTGTGTCTATGGGAAAAAGTGTTCGTACATATGGCCCTAAATGGTGAATTTGCATTTTGCATTAATATGTGTAATTTCCTCTAATTTCAAATAATTAGGTGAAAGATGCAGTTTTTGCACACCTCTACTATTGATGTAAGGGAAGGGACCCTGATGTGTCTCTCTTAACTGGTCCACCAATGACTGCCAATAGCATCACGTGGTTTTAATAATGAGCAGGTTGAGGGAGGAACAGGAGATGTGATCACATTTCTTTTTGGACACTGTACTATGAAAGCAAAGTATTCTGACAGAGAAAGAGAAGCACTACCTTGGAGTTTACCTACAAAACAAGTTAGATGTTTCCTGTGGGCCTTTCATTTTGAGTCCATAAGCCCTAAGTAAAATTGTTTTCTTCAAAGAGTATCTGAGAGTCAATCTGGGTGAAGGGACTGAGTGAATATAATTTTCAAGTTGAGTATATATCAAGGGTGAAAGATAAGTTTGCTGCTTGAGAGCAGTTTATACACATGGTGCACAGCATCACGCCGGTGAAGTAGGTGGCATTGTGAGAAGATGACTTGGGTGATGCTGACGTTTTTAGGAAATATCATAAAATGGTTTGTGGAAAATTGACCGTCAAAAGAAGGAATATTCATCTTCGTAGAAATCTTACCAAGGCAAAAGTGGGAAGAGTTTATTGGTGGCCAAAGATGGACACAATGGTGCAGAGTTTAATTAAAATGTGTTTCCAGTGGGCTTCTGGAAAGGGGAATAAAAGAAGCAACCTTTCCTCTACTTGTTAAGCGTATCCAAGAACCCAGTTATTTGTGTAGTTGTTCTTTACCTTCACATAATGAGTATTTACTTTCTGAAGTCTGTGAGGCTCTAAAAATACGGGCACGGAACCCTGCCTTCACCTAGACATACACTTGATACATTGTGTAATTCACCATTACCATGAAAATGTTGCAAATCTGTCTTAGGTGCAGTTTCTGCTATACTCCTGGGATGCTTAGGTGACTTTTCCTGCGTGTTCCTAGTCACACTTTGTTGACTAGTCAAGATTGGAGAACCACGCATATGGGTAATAGCATCCCTTGTGCAAATGCACATGTTTATTTTTCCTCAATTTGAAAAATATGTTTTCCTACTCAGCAATCCCTTCTCCTAGGTTCCCGCCAAATCTCAGGTTGATCCGTTCACCATCCCACTCTGAAGTCGATCCCTTATATTGGAGTAAATCCTTGACCATTTATAGGTTAGGAAAGGGTGGAACTGAAGGCCCAACAACTTGCAAGGCAAACCACGCCTTGGAGCATCCACTTCCCACCCCTTTGAGTGGGAATTATGACTGTGGAGAGCTCCACGCACTTAGCACCGACCACACTCGTAAAAGGATTTACGACAAAGTAAGTAATGTCATAAGCATTACATCAGAATGTACCTGTGTGGATAGGGCCCTATATTGTCACCTAAAGCCACTCATATTTATAGTGAGTGAAATTATGTAGATCTTCTGGGACAGAGAAATATTTCAGAAAATAAAATGGCGACAACTCCAAAATTCACCTGAGTTTAGATTATCCCTCACCCACAGATGAACAAAAACTAACTAAGGGAAAGACTGTAGGCCATACTGTTAATTTGCGACCTCTCAGAGTTTGATAACGAGCAGCGGGCGCAGACACAAAACAAATACCTCTTTTCTCTGTCAGTAAAGTGTTTGTCACTCTATTGAGCAGACAGGTTTTACAGGAATCTCCAAAACTAACATATCACATGTAAAAACGTTCGGAAATTTAATTTGAAGGTTTTTGCTATGCAAAGTTTGCTGAGAACACAGAACTCACATTCCTGTCTCTCGGTGGCCTCGAGGAGGCAGAAGATATATTTTACAGCAATTATTTATTTTATTTTTGCTTTCAACAAGCACTGAGATTTTTTCGCATTATTTTGTTTTTCTGGTTGATGGAAAATTACTTTCTCTAGATGAAAAACAGCTAGCATCATTCAATTAATTACACGTCAATCATTCCTTAACCCCTTCGCTGCCAGGCCTTTTCCCCCTCAGGTGCCAGGCCTTTTTTTGGCTATTTAGGGCAGGGTGCGCTTAGGCCCTCATAACTTTTTGTCCACATAAGCTACCCATGCCAAATTTGCGTCCCTTTTTTCCAACATTCTAGGGATTCTATGGGTACCCAGACTTTGTGGGTTCCCCTGGAGGAGACCAAGAAATTAGCCAAAATACAGTGAACATTTTGTTTTTTTTTTTAAATGGGAAAAAGGGCTGCAGAAGAAGGCTTGTGTTTTTTTTCCCTGAAATTGGCATCAACAAAGAGTTTGCAGTGCTAAAATGACCAGCTTCCCAGCTTTCAGGAACAGGCAGACTTGAATCAGAAAACCCAAATTTTCAACACAATTTTGGCATTTTACTGGGACATACCCCATTTTTACGATTTTGTGTGCTTTCAGCCTCCTTCCAGTCAGTGACAGAAATGGGTGTGAAACCAATGCTCGATCCCAGAAACCTAAACATTTCTGAAAAGTAGACAAAATTCTGAATTCAGCAATGGGTAATTTGTGTAGATCCTACAAGGGTTTCCTACAGAAAATAACAACTGAAATAAAAAAATATTGAAATTGAGGTGAAAAAAACAGCAAATTTTCTCTATGTTTTACTCTGTAACTTTTTCCTGCAATGTCAGATTTTTGAAAGCAATATACCGTTACGTCTGCTGGACTCTTTTGGTTGTGGGGATGTATAGGGCTTGTAGGTTCATCAAGAACCCTAGGTACCCAGAGCCAAAGAAAGAGCTGCACCTTGCAGTGGGTTTTCATTCTATACCGGGTATACAGCACTTCATTTGCTGAAATATAAAGAGTGAGAAATAGGTATCAAGAAAAACATTGTATTTCCAAAATGGGCACAAGATAAGCTGTTGAGGAGCAGAGGTTATTTGCACATCTCTGAATTCTGGGGTGCCCATACTAGCATGTGAATTAAAGGGCATTTCTCAAATACATGTCTTTTTTACACGCTGTCTTATATTTGGAAGCAAAAAATGTAGAGAAAGACAAGGGGCAATAACACTTGTTTTGCTAGTCTATGTTCCCCCAACTCTCCCGATAAAAATGGTACCTCACCTGTGTGGGTAGGCCTAGCGCCCGCGACAGGAAATGCCCCAAAAGACAATGTGGACACATTACATTTTCTCAAAGAAAACAGAGGTGTTTTTTGCAAAGTGCCTACCTGTGGACTTTGGCTTCTAGCTCAGCTGGCACCTAGGGAAACCTACCAAACCTGTGCATTTTTGAAAACTAGAGACCTAGGTGAATCCAAGACGGAGTGACTTGTGGGGCTCTTACCAGGTTCTGTTACCCTGAATCCTTTGCAAACCTCAAAATTATGCTAACCAAACACTTTTTCCTCACATTTCGGTGACAGAAAGTAATGGAATCTGAGAGGAGCCACAAATTTCCTTCCACCCAGCGTTCCCCCAAGTCTCCTGATAAAAATTATACCTCACTTGTGTGGGTAGGCCTAGCGCTCGCGACAGGAAATGCCCCAAAACACAAAATGGACACATCACATTTTCTCAAAGAAAACATAGGTGTTTTTGCAAAGTGCCTACCTTTGGATTTTGGCCTCTAGCTCAGCCGGCACCTAGGGAAACCTACCAAACCTGTGCATTTTTTAAACCTAAATACCTAGGGGAATCCAAGATGGAGTGACTTGTGGGGCTCTCACCAGGTTCTGTTACCCAGAATCCTTTGCAAACCTCAAAATTAGGCTAAAAAAACACTTTTTCCTCAAATTTCGGTGACAGAAAGTTCTAGAATCTGAGAGGAGCCACAAATGTCCTTCCACCCAGCGTTCCCCCAAGTCTCCCGATAAAAATTGGTACCTCACTTGTGTAGGTAGGCCTAGTGCCCGCGACAGGAAATGCCTCAAAACACTATCTGGACACATCAAAATTATCAAATAGAAAACTACCTGTTTTTGCCAGGGGGGGGGCGCCTGCGTTTTTGGTCCTGGGCTCAGCAGCCATCTAGGGAAACCTACCAAACCCAGACATTTCTGAAAACTAGACACCTGAGGGAGTCAAGGGAGGTGTGACTTGATTGGATCCCCCAATGTTTTCTTACCCAGAATCCTCAGCAAACCTCAAATTTAGCTAAAAAATCAAATTTTTCTGACATTTCTGGGTGGGATCACTGCACCGGGACAAATTTCCTACCACCCAACGTTCCCCTCAGTCTCCCGGTAAAAATGATACCTCACTTGTGTAGGTGGGCCAAGTGTTCGTGACAGGGAAGAGCCAAAAACACGTCGAAACTGAGGGGCAACCAAAGTGGGTCTAAAAGTGCAGTTTGAAAAAAAACATTTTTAGGCTGACAAGTGCAGCATAAATTTTATCGGTATAGATGAGACGTTGCTGGGTGATAGGAATTTTGTGCATTGTGAATTCCTGCAGATTCCAGAAGGTTCCACCACAAAAATGTGGGAAAACTGTGTGCTTTCCAGCAAAGTTGTCGGTTTGCAGGGCATTGTGGGTAAGGAAATGGCGCGGGGTGCATGTGAAGCTCTCATGGCCCAAATGTAAAACAAAAACAAAAAATAATCAATTGTCCTCTTCCTTGCCATGGGATAAGTGGTTTTAGTGTGCGGGGGAGAGCTGAATGACTGTTAGCCCCTTCAGTTTGGCCCATACTGGTTGGTAGCCACCACCCCACTATTTTCTTTTATTTTTTTTATTCCCAGGCATCTAGCAGACTTTCTTTCCCCCCAGGGTGTGGATCGGGGGTGATTGCCCAATCTGCCCACTGGTGAGCAGAACAACTTTGGCCCCATTTATTTGGGGTGGAGGTATGGCCATACCCCCAACCTCTTATTTTGAAAAAAAAAATCTTCCCTGGTCTCTGGTGGGCTCTCTGCCCCCCTTAGGGGCAGATGGGCTTTCCAAAAATAGGCCAATCTGCCCCCAAGGAGGGCAGTTATGGCCAACAGTAATGTGCCCCGTTGAGGAGCAACCCTTGCCCAAGAGGCTGCCCCCCCCAAACAAAACACACACATACACACACACCAATCCATGGTGTCTAGAGGTTTCTGCCCCCTTTGGGGGCAGATTGTCGTAACAAAAATAGGCCGATCTGCCCCCGAGGGGGGCAGAAATGGCCTAAATACAATTTGCCCCCCAGGGGAGCAACCCTTGTTTAAGGGGTTGCTCCCCATACATAAAAACATGAAGTAAATAAAAATATATATATATCCCTGGTGTCTAGAGGTTTCTTCCACCCCGGGGGCAGATCCGCCTAATTATATTAGGCCGATCTGCCTCCAGGGGCAGAAAAGGCCTAAAAATATTTCCCCCCCGTGGAGTGGCCTTGCCAAAAGGGGCAGCTCCCGTTATGCGTTAGTATAAAAAAATAATAAGAATCCCTGGTGTCTAGGGAGGGCAGAAATGGCCTCATAATAATTTGCCCCCGAGAAGCGACCCTTGCCCAAGGGGTCGCTCCCCAAACATAAAAAAAATAAAAAAAACAATAAATAAAATTATCCCTGGTGTCTAGTGGATTTCTGCCCCCCCTCTCCCCGGGGGCAGAAATGGCCTAGAAATAATTTGCCCCCCGAGGAGCGGCCCTTGCCCAAGGGGCCGCTCCCCTTATTGGAAATAACGAAACAAAACAAAAATCCCTGGTGTCTAGTGGGCATTTCTGCTGCCTGATCGCTTCGAGATCAGGCAGCAGAAATGCTCAGAGAGACATGAAAGGAGTGGAAAGGCCTTCCCTCTCCTTTCATGCCTCTCTGCCCCCTCCACGTGATCGGAGGAGAAATGCTTTAGCATTTCTCCTTCGATAGGCTGATGAGGTCAGTGCGTGAAAGCGCGCTGACATCATCAGACGTCACGGGGGAGTCATAGGGGGAGCGGGGGTGGAAGGGGAAGCGATTCCCCTTCCATCTCTGCCCAGGGGAGCGGGGTGCTCGGCCATCTGGGGGACCGCTAGCGCTCCCCCCCGGGGCCCATAACAGGACGAGCTGGTCTCGTCCTCGGCACCGGGCAACCAGTGCCGAGGGCGAGACCAGCTCGTCCGGGGCACCCAGGGGTTAAATACACATTTACATTTGGTATTATACTTACAGTTGCTTTAATATTATTAACCTAGGTGGAACTTAAAACGCATTACAGGTATTATAATGTAATCACTGAAAAACAAGCTTTACAAACATGCACACTAATGTTCATTTAAAATGCTTACATGTATTTATTATTCACATTTTATATTTACACTTTAAGTTGCATTTATTGAAGTAACATGTATTTCTCTTCTTCACATTTCATATGTATTCTGAAAGTGAACGTGTGCATGTATAACTATGCATTGATATACACATTGAATGTTTAGTTAAAATCAGGCTAACAAACTGACTTAGGGCCTGATTTAGATGTGGGCGGTAATGGTCCAGCCATTGAATTTATGACTGGAAATTCGCCCACCCCGTGACTGTCCGCTGCTGTATTTAGATGTTGGCGGTCCCATAGATGAGAGACCATATTCAAACCGTGGTCTCCACCAAGAAACACCACCCGCAATGACAGCGGAAAGGGAAAAGGGCATGCTGACGGGACTGCTGCCAGCCTTCCTGCTGTGCCGATTTAGATGTGCCTTACCGCCAAGAAAAAAGTGGTGGTGCGACCTCCACTTCCTAGTTGGTGGATGGGGAGGGAGAAGCGAAAACGCCCCTTTTCTCCACTTTCCCGACATGTCTTTGAATGGACACTACTGGACAACACCTGCCATTGCTGCTGCCACCAACCCACGGAGAGAACACCACCCCGACAGACTCCAAGGTAGGGACGCTACATTGCCAGTGTACGTTTGGTGAGTACTGCACGGGAGGTCGGGACCACTCGAGACATGTAAATGTCAAAGTAATATTTTTAGCACTGTGACATGCATATGTCGGGGACACGAGAGGGACAGACACAGATAAGGACACACTGGTGAACAACACATATCGCACACATACACAGCTGTCATTATGGGGCCAGTATTGATGGGCAAATGAACGCTGACACCACAATGACGGTACATTCACACCTGCCAACTGTATCCATGTGTGCACACTGCCAGGTACACCTGCACCTGTCATGTTGTGCTGCGAGTTGTATGTATGACTCAGTACGTGTATGTGTGTATGCAATGTGATTGGTTGGTTGAGGCGGGGTAGTGTGTGTGTGTGTGTGAGTGTATTTGTCTATCTGAGTGTGTAGTTGTGTTTTTTGTTTTGGTTGTGTGGTGTCTGGGTGCATTGTCAATGGTGTGTGTATGTTGTGTCATGGATGTATGTCAGTTTGTGTTTTTGGCATGTAGAGGTTGTGTCAAAACGGCAATGGGTAATTGGGTGGATGGGTGGTGTTGTGTAGTGTGTGATGCTGAGGTACACATATGGCTAAGGGACAGTGTGTGTGTGTCACTTACCTCTCTTCCATAGCCCCTGCCATTGTACGAAGTCCATAGAGTCCTACCACCGTCTCCCTTCGTCAGCAAACCGCTGCCATTGAGGCCGTTAGCAGAACTGTAACATCTAAAGAGGGCGGGCGGAAGACTGTCGCCGTCACAGTATCTTCTGGTCCGCGCCCAAAGTGGCTTGGCGGTGCAACCGCCAACATCTAAAGCAGGCCCTTAAGGCCTTAATTCTGAAAATATGTTTTGTTTGAATATATTTTCAAGCAGGTGCATTTCAAGGTCTCATTAGCTAGAGAAAAGAAGTTTGATTTTATATATTAGGTTCTCTGACAGTAAGGCCTGAGAGGAGAAATCTTGGCACAAGACATGAAGGTTTAATGAGCAGCTGAAGTCTCCTGTTCGAGTACTAGGAATGTGGGATGTTCAAATTTGAAAGACTGTCTGAGTTCTGTGAGATGGGAAATTAAGGAGATGATGTAATGGAAGCACAAGACTCGAAGATCATTGGTCCTTGGAGGGGAGGGAATGATAACATTCATGTTGAAGGCTTTGTTTGTTTTAATTAATGTTGCTGTTAGAAGTTAAGGCAGACTTCCCTTAGACTTTGAGGGGTTCAGACCTCTCTTCTTTCATTATTCTTGCAAGTGTGAAGGACTTCTGCTGAATCCTTCGCTTTACTGACACCTTCCTCGCATTTTCAAATTTCCTTAAGATTCAATTCCAACCATTCTCATTCCTGATTTTCAACTCTAGTTAGATGATCTTAGAATCATTTCATGTTTAGAAGAGAGAGCAGGGGTTTGTTTATGGAACACCTATTTCTAATTCTCAGTTTCTGTATAGCTGTGGCTGTTATTACTCTGTATCCTAAATTGATGAGGCTGAACCGATTGCCATGTTTCAGCTTGCCACTTATAATTCTGTACCTTTTCAACACTGTCATCACTTGCCTACATACTGAATTGATTGTTGATTGGAAATAAATTACTTAACTTTAATTTTCGATTCTCTGTCTTTATTGTGTGGCCAAATGGGTTAAACAGAAATCGAAATTGTTTAATACCGCTGATTCCCTCGCTGTCCTCATCAGCGTAAAAAGATCAGCCCGGTGAGAGATTGTAAATCACACTCATCCAACATGAAAAAGTCACTACTCAATTCAGTCACCACAGAAAATTTTAATTTAAATTGGAACAGACAGTGAGCTTTCCAGTTCAGCGAGTAGTTCGTTTTTCCCAAATTTTGGACACAAACTTTTCACCCGTAAATATATGTTTACAGATGGAAATAACTGGACTAGTACATGTTAGGTATTCACGTGTATTTCCATTTATTCCTGTTTAATTGTTTGCAACAGCTGCATATGATTAATAATGAAACACATAGAAATTTGGTGGGGTTTAGAGGAACTAGTTTCTCAAGAAGTTACAAAAAACATGTGAATGACACTTGCATACCGGCCATAGATGTGGAGCCGTGCATACCAGCCACAGATTTTGCCCTGCCAAGCAGCCGTACTCGCTGGGGTGGGTCTACATCCCTCAGCTTTCCAGGCTACCATATGGGGGTTGATCCGGTGCCAGAGAACCATAAATTGAGCAGAGGCACCCCACTGTGTGGCAGCCTCACATATCAGCCATAGACTTTGCCCCGCAAAGAAGCCATACTCACTGGAGTGTGACTACATTCCCCAGCTTTCCAGGCTACCACGTGAGGGTTGATCAGGCACTGGAGCACCATAACATTAGGAGAGGCATCCCATCGCGTGGGAGCCTCGCATACCAGCCATAGACTTTGCCCTGCCAAGCAGCCATACTCAATGGGATAGGACTACATCCCTCAGCTTTCCAGGTTATGATCTGGGGGTTGATTGGGCACCGGAGCGCCATAAAGTGAGCAAAGACCAGGCAAAGACCAGTCAAGAGTGGGCCTGTCTTAGCCAGTCAAAGACCAACAGGGACCTGGCTTACTCTCTTGGCTTTTGGATTTTGTCACTCATTGTGCATCAGAAGATCTGTCTGCCTCCACTACAAGGTGCTGTACGTCTAACCATTTCTTCCTACCACTGTGGTCGTTATGGGTAAAAGAAAGGTTATTCCCATAATTGCTACGGGCCCTCAGCTACACTCACACACTACAGACAATTTCTTGTTGAGGGCTGTGGACCTTGGCTCACATGAGATAAAGTTGACAGAGCGGCGGCTATCTCTTACAACAGAGGATCTTGTCACCCTAAAACCGTCTACTTTGAAATAGATCCTGGTGATACGAAGGCAGAGTGACTTAACTGTGCCCATCACCCCAAGTGGCCGACCCTTGGAATATCATAAGTGGGTACCTTAGCAATCTTCTGGATGATAAATTACATCCAGTCTACGACCGGCTTGCCACAATTGAGGCCAGCTTAAGCAAATTGGCAAAATCTAGGGAGGGAGGCCTCTCAACTTCACGGAAGACTCAGCAAACCACTGCTACTAATGTAATCTCCCCGTCAAACCCTATAATTCCTGCATTGCAACTGCAAGCTATTAACGGGGAAACAATGGAAAGTGGTGGCACAGTAACCCAGAAAATGGCTACAACTTCAGGAGAATAAGACCGGACTCCATTCCTGTGATTGCTCTTCCTCATGCTTCCTGCCCCTACGTAAATGTTCTACCCAATGCACCTAGTTTGCTTGCTGGCTCCGCTGAAACAATATGGGCCTTTGAAAACAAAGTTATTTATTGGCTGAACTGTATGGTGAGCTGCCAGTGGAACTTTTTCAATGAGATCTTATTTGTACGTCTTGTGGGGGGCATTGGGCCCTGGAGAGGCAATACCCAGGTGACACCATTATCATAAATGTACATAATCCCACGGTCACTGGCAAAGTTCTGGCACCTGCAAGAGCTGGCATGATAAAACCAAGCCCCATAAATATTCTGCCATTGGGATTCTTTTATAAGCACCTAGCACCAGCAGCCTCAAAAAACAATTGGGTCCAAGCTCCTAATCAAACCCTTAATACTCTCCAACCAAATGTTTCCCCCCTCTTTAAAACAGGTTCTTGTCCCTCCCTGGTTTAGAAGAAAATGACTCACTTAATTTAGGGAGAATGACTGCGCTGCTGTCGCGGTAGCCCCTAGGGCCACCATTCATCTGTCCCTTACCCCACCAGGGGGGCAAGGTATGACATTTTTATCCTGGAATATAGCGGGGATCCACCAGAAACTTTACTATGACGACTGGTTGACATTCATTCACAATATTGATATAATATATTGCCAGGAGACCTGGGCCTTTGACTCTATTCCTATAAATCCTATTATTTTGATGCAGCCTAGTCAGTTGCTAGAAGAGGAAAGGGGTGTGTGCCCATTTTCATGTCATGTACTATTAGACATTTGAAGGTCAAAGGTCTGATATCTAGACCATGTTATCAAATTTTGAACCTCTGATTGCCAAAACTGTTTAATATAGTTTTAATAAACTTTTATCTTAATGTTTTTTTCTGCACAGCCAGTAGGTATCATCCAAGTGGTGGGGAAAGTAATCTCAAAATTTGTGCACACAGGAAAATCACACCTCACTTGTATGTGCGGGCAATTTTAAAATCATTAAACGTATGTACAATTGAAATCGTATATGCTGATTTTTTAATGATCAAGGGGCTAACATCAGCCACTTTATACATTCGACTTATGGCAAAGCTTTAAACCGGATAGTTTTAACACATAATTTGACCTTTTCTTCAGATGTTCAGAGTCAGGGTTGTGTAACCCCTACCACTTTTACAGGGAGAGGTAAGGACAGTATAATACATTTTGTTCTCTTATTGACGGATCTAGCACAGAATCTTGTGTGCCATGAGGTATGCCCCCTTCCTCATAGTGATCATAACCCTATTATTTCACAGTTTTAATCTCTCTTCATTCTGGTACATCAGGCAAGACTAAGCCTGCAGTCAGCTACTCTGCAAATAAAGGGGTTCGATTAAACTGGGGTACTATCAACTCAAACAAGTTTTTTAACAAGTTGGTGACTGAGGCCTTGAATTATATTGCCTGCTGCCCCGGATGCCAATCCTAACAAAATCAGGGACAGCATCATAGAAATTTGTATCTGGTCTTCATACAAACAATTCGCCAAAAGACGCCCGCTCATTCATGGTTCAGCCATAACTGCACAGCAGAGCTCAAAGCTCTCAAATTTGCCACTAATAAGACCTCACGTAATACAGCTGACATTAGGGAAGCAAGAAATACTTATAAGCGAACCATTGAGAAAAGAAAGCAAGAAATTAGATCTAAGGCGTGGGAGGACCTGGAAAAAGTGCTTTGCCTGAAAGATGATAGATTCTTTTGGGAAATAGTAAACCGCCCTTTCTTCTCGGACAGCTTAGTTACCAATATTAAGTGTCACATTTCAGAACAGGAATGCATTGACCACTTTTCCCTCATTTTTAATTTAAACAATAAAAGGCCAAAGGATATTGAGGTAGTTTGCCCTTCTATTAATGATCGCTGGCTATCTGAACTTGTAGATCCGGAGTTCATTAGTTACAAATATATTGAGAGCAGCAGTTAAGGGTGATCTTATTGAATCTTGGAGAGAAGCTATTATAATACAAATTTTCAAAAAAGGTGAGCGGAATCTACCTGCTTGTTATCGCCCAAGTTCATTAATAGATTCTACAGCAAAGATTCTATGGCAGGTCATCTTGGACAAATTGGAGAACTATTCTTTTTTTTCAACAGTTCCATAGGACTTCCGACCCTGTTTAGGGATTGTGGAGCAAGCTTTCAATTTATCCCTGATCTTGGGGAAATACGTCAAAGCCAGAAGAGGTGGCCTGCATACGGCTTTCATGGACCTCTCCTGTGCTTTTGACTTAATAGACAGGAGTAAACCGTGGCAACTGATGAAGCAGGCGGGCATCAATCCCCTTTTGTTGGATCTCATAAGGTGATTGCACTGGGACACAACAACAAAAGAGTGTGCCACACAGTATGGGTATTGCACAGACCCACTAAAGGCTGCTAGAGGCTGTATATTAGCCCCCTTCCTGTTTTAATTTTATATTAATTCCCAAGAACACTTTTAGGGTCCAGTTGTGATGATGTTCCTAGAAAAGGCCCCCATGCAGTCCCAGTTCTGCTTTATCAGATGACGCAGTGCTCTTAGCATTACCAGCGAACAGCCTTCAGCAACTGTTAAATGGTTTTAATGATTTTATGCTAAAACTGAATCCTAAGGTAAACCAGCAAAAATCATTCATAATGGCATTTGGCCCCAAACATACAAAGTCTAAAAATGTATATACTGCAGGGGACACGGATCGAAGAAGTCCTTTGTTTTAATTATTTAGGTATCCTGTTGCACGCTAATGGGACATGGGATAGGCTAATTAGCCAGAGAATGCAAAAGATGGTGATATGATCTTTAGATTTGCTGAAGGGCTAGGCCATAAGCCGATTAAGGAGACGATCCAGCCCTGTAAGAGCTAGTGCCTTTCAGTTGGCACATATGGGGCAGGAGTCTGGGGCCACACTGATCGATGGAAATTACAACTAGTTGAAAACAAATTTCTGTGTAGGCTTTTAGCCATTCCCAAAGCTAGCGTAATTTCGCACCTGGAATTGGGTTTGGGCTTTTTGGAGGATCAAGTTAGTATGGCCCCCATATTATTGTGGTTAAAGTTTTGTTGCAGGCCTAAGGCTGGGTTGTGTAGGCAGGTGTTGAAGGGTTGCCTAAACCCAGATAATATGATTGCCATTTCATGGCTGACATATGTCAAAAATACCTTTTACAGTCTGGGATGCAATCACCCCGTTGAATCCCTGAAAGTATTGGTCTACATCCTGAAGAAATGGTTAAGCAAAGTTTTGAATCACTCACAGAGAAAATTCAAATTAAGAGGTCTCTCGATGTGGCCTCAGCTATTGGCTATATGCACATCTTCTCCACCTCGGTCATGGAACCTTTGTTATCCTGGATTATTAACCTGGAGCACAGATTTTATCTGACCATGTCGATATTGAATATGGCCCATTTTTTAGTGGCTTGTCCTCGAGAAGGCACCTGGTTTGCCTCTCCTCCATGTTGCCCTCCACTGCACACTTTATGCTCTTTTGCACTCTGTATTGAACTGTTAACGCGTCC
Source organism: Pleurodeles waltl (assembly GCF_031143425.1). Taxonomy (NCBI): domain Eukaryota; kingdom Metazoa; phylum Chordata; class Amphibia; order Caudata; family Salamandridae; genus Pleurodeles; species Pleurodeles waltl. The sequence goes on from NC_090443.1 coordinate 961,970,638, forward strand.
CTTTATGATAATTTATTACACATCAGGACTCGTTTTAGGCCAATTAATCTTTTGACCCAGTTGAGAGACACCTTAGGACGAGATAGCTAATCAATATGTCAATCAATACGTCAATAATATCATCAATATTTATCACAACAATGCATTTCACCTTAGCCAAGGACATTAATCAATTCAAAACACTACCATGACCTTTCAGTCATGAATAACCACACCAGTTTAGTAGATTTTTATGAGTTTTATTCCCTATTGATTACAGATCTAAAAGCAGGAGCGTCAATCTCAAAACCAAGAAACATAATAGCATAGTCACGATATGGCAACTTTGGTAAGATTTCATTAAAGCGAGAATCCCAAACATCAGAACATAACACGGCGTGAACATAAATCAATTTAGCAGAGTCAATAACACGTCAGTTCAACAAAACATAGTTCCGGTCGTTTGTCTATTTGCGTCAGTTTAGTGAATACCTGTCCTAACCAGTGATTAGCATTGGCATGTTGGGTTTCATGCAAAACAATTTAAACACCAATTTGGAAAATATCTAACTATGGTCTCTGTCAAAAGTAAGCAGTTGGTACCTAGAAAGGAAAAGCAAACAGACAAATCACAAATGTATTGTCATAGTTACCCTCCAAGGTCTAGGTCAGCGCACAGGTTCAGTCTTCGTCCTCAGGACATCAGTCAAACGCCATCAATCAGGACTTAGCTCCAGGGCAAAAGGGCACTTCCCTCATAAGGAGGTAAAGTGTTAAATGGACAATTCGAAGGGCGAGGATGGTTTTAAGTAAACCTCCAAGTCACCAAATAGGGTGTCAGAGTTTCTGGATAAAACCAATAGCATTCCCTACCTAATTCTAAATGGTTCCCTGTGTCATGAGTTTCTATCCCTTTTTCGTGGTACATTCCCCCAAAATTCTATTGGACATGTGTTATACCCCACTATCTTTAACCTATCAGAAAACACATTAGGTCACCTAACTCTTCACCCCATATTATTTTACAAGTCTTTGATTGGTCTCCATAATTGACGTCTTCAGAGGTGGCACATCCGGTATGATTTCGTCCTTCTGTAATTCTTTGCACATCTTTTTGTCAATAGCTCCATTGTCTTCACCGATTTGAATGACCTTGTACATTACATTAATCTACACTGTTGCATTTCAACTAATATTTTCTACAAGCAATGTGGAAATTCATGGGACAGGGTCTAGTATGGTTACATTTCAGCTTCTAGTTTGAAGAAAAATAATACGGGGTCATGTCCTTTTGTGAGTCAGCACTCTGCAAGATAGGAAAAATACATTTAATATGAGAGCCAAGCAGCTAAGCTTCGGCCCATGCTAACTTAAGGCCTACAAGAATTTCAGCACAAATTCAGTAACACCCTGGTTAGCAATTAGTATAAACCTATTTAAAATAATAATACGTAAAACATTTTAGTCATCATTATTAGTCCCCGTGGTCACATTTCAGGTGCATATTCAAGCAACATTACTAATACAGTTTCTATGCGGCATTATCACACATTAATTCATAAACATTTATGCTAATATAGAATATATATGCTACACTCTCTCAGCATCTTAAGAGAGCATTTTTTACATCCAGTCCTTTTACACAAACACTTTACCTCATACAAAGAAGAGCTGGTTTATATGCTAAGTCTAGCTTAGTCTGAATTTGTACAGCTGTACTCGTTATATTGTTGCTGCTTTGATGCTAAGGAAAACGTTTTAGGCCTGGACGGAGTTCACGGAGTCCGACTCTGTGGAATTCGGTGAAGTTAAAAAAAAAAACGGTGGAATTTCACAAAAGCAGAGTTCCATGACCCGCGGAGTCCTGAATGCACCCGATCTCGGAATCTCTAGGCAAGGTCGGGCCTGGCTGGCCCGAGCATGCTTTGTTCTGAGATCGGGCGCATTCAGAAGAGGGCCTTGGCAGTGAAAACTGCAGTTTCAGACCTTTTGTGCACTGGCCTGTCTTGTGTGCTTTCCACACAGGACAGGCCGGTGCACAAGAGGTGGGAAATATCAGCTTTGTTTCGCTGCACCAGTGTGCACAAACAAAGACCAAAAAACAGAGAAGAGGAGTACAAGACTTACCTGGGTCTTCCCAGTGGGTCATCCTCTCCAGAGGCTGCCTCCCTCCTCTGCTCCGGTGCGCACTGGGGCCCAGTTGTGGGCTTCACAGCACAAGTGCAGACTGTGTGAGGTCCTCTCCCCTGACGGCGCTGACGGAGTGTTTTGGCCAATTCCACGCTCCAAGAGGAACGCGGAGTTCCAAAATCTCCGTTAGCTCTGCCAGCAGAGCGGAGCACCTCGCAAATCCCTAAATATTATGCACTTTAATTGTACAATCAGAAGGCTGTTTTAAAATGATTATTATTTATAAGTGACATATTGTACCATTATTGTGAATGTCGAGAAATGTGCTTCCTACTTGTGCTTTTATGGCCATATTTACCTGGCCTAATAAAAATATTGTGAGTTGATACTTGCATTTCCAAATGCGAAAATGCACTCCGCACACAGTTTTGCATGGTGAAAATGCAATTGTCTTAAGAAGTCATATGAATTTGCCACTGGTATTCCTGCAACTGCAACGATTGGATTGGCACTAAAACCCTAAATGAAAGTACAAAGGAAGTGTCTTAAAAAAGTAGCTCTCCAGTGATCGTCAGGACTCGGGGTATGTGAGGGAGTGTGGTAAGTAGAGATCTCCGTTCATTCCTCATTAACAGTGGTGGCCGGCAGTTTTAGGAGGGAGGGGAGTGGGCGGGAAGCACACTCACACTTTCACACACACACATGCGCATGCACGCACATCCATTAACAACACTCATCAACATTCAAAGATACACGCACGCACCAAACATTCATTAAAAAAGATCACACACACACTTACCTTCAGCCTCGGAGGTCCCAGGAGGGTTGGGACTGATGCCTCCCCTCACTGGCTGACCCTAAGTCAGCCAGTGAGGGGAGGCAGCAGTCCCAGCCTCGTCACAGAGTGGGATGGGGTCAGTGAGACCGCTGACCCCACTCCACTCTGTGACGAAGTGTCACTGATCGACACTCGCCCTAGGCACTTCAGGGCTTAAACCTAAAGCACCCCGGTCGAAGTCAATGGGTGAAGCTTCCCCTCGTAACCCGGGGGAGGACATCGAGGCACCTTTGCTGAGCCGAGGAGGTCACGCCCATAGGAGATGTGACCTCCTCAGCCCAGCAAAGTTCAGCTCAGGCAGCCAGGAGTCTGCACAAATAGCGCATGTCTGCTCCTCGCTGCCTGACCTGAACATGAAGAGTGTCTGTCAGGGTGACCTTTGCTCAGCCTGACAGACACTCTTCGTGAGGGGCAAAAGGTGGGGGGGGGGGGGCGTGGCCCCTCCCCCCTAAAGGACGGGCCGTGCCTGCTCATTAATAGTGGTAGCAAGTCAGCACAGAGAATGAAAATTGTGTATTTTTATTAAGAGCCCCTTTAAGTCCTGAGGATGAAGGTGCAGTCCCCCGGCCCTTGTGGTTAAAGTGTCAAGACACTGTTGATATCAGGAGGCCACCTCCACTGAAGGCCAGTGTCACATGTCCACAGCTCAGGCCAGGGGTGTAATGTGGTCAATAAGATTGGGGGCGGGCGGTGAGTTTCAGATTGCACAATAATCATGCTGGCACATAATGGTAAAATACATTATATTAGACAAGCAGGGCACATGAGAGGGGCTTGAGGGGAGCGAAAAGGGAGAGAAATGTGGGTTGGTAGGGGTACTAAGTGAGAGAAAGCACATTATTTTGTGAAATAACCAACATTTGTAAATCTTTCTAAACAGATCGAGGGAGGCAGTGTGTGTGTGTCTGTGTGTGTAAGGTGAAATCTGACTGACATTGCACCATACCCCACTGAAAGCACATGCACCCAACAATTTATCACAAAATGCATTTATTAGGGGAATGTCGCATCCGAAACACCCCCTGAAGCTACGTCCCTGACATGCAAGCAATGGCAGCCGTGAAATGCAAGCACAGATGAACACTCTTGCTCAGTCACTCTTCCCGTCATTCCTGATTACGAATCAGTACACAGTCCCGGGAACTTTGCCCTTGTATTTACATTAGTAATTTTGCTCCTCAAAGATCTGTGATTTCTGGCTGGACACTTATGCGGTAGGTGTGGGGGGTGGTGGGGCTCTGAAAAGACTGCACTCCTAAACACCCTCTTCAGCTCTTCACCCACCTACAACAATGCTTTGCGTCAGCTGAGGCTGCATTGCCAACTGCAGACACAACATTTTGGCAGCACGGAGTTCCAAGGAAATGGAGAGAAATGGAATTCCATTATCTTTGGAGTATTCCAATTAGATATCTGTTCTAACTAATGAAATTCATTTTTGTTTGTTTTGTTTAAAAAAAATCACAGATTACTTAATGTTTTCATCAAAACAATGGATGGTGGAAATACACATCATAATGAGTGATGAATGGAGAATTAAAGTAAGCAGGTATACATTTATAACAGTGGGCGTACATGTGAAATACATTTCATTTAGTCAAAAACATAATTGAATCAAAAAACAATCAAAGAATTAAAGGCATAGGAATTACACTTTCTAGCAAACAGTGCACACATGTCCTGTAAGAAGAATATTAATTTGCCCATATGATCAGGACAACTGTGCACTGGTTCATTCTTGTCAATGAGTATTATAAGTCCATTTGATGAAACATTCCAGATGTGGATATTTTAGGGGTTTTCCTTGATATGCAACAAGAAGAGGAACCCACATCGATGTTTTTGTCTTTGTCCTAATAAATAATTGAGACCATCTCCAGAACATGGTTGAGCATGGTAAGGATCATTGACCCCTAAGTATTTCTAAATATAAACAATATTTTCAATGCAACGGGTCTCGCATTTGCTCAAGTTAGAGCTCTTAGCGTTGTAAACTCCTAACCGGACTTTTCTTGCCACACAAATGAAAAGAAAACAAATTGCAGGGCGATCGCACTATGTAAAATCCAGCGCGATCGTGCTGAAATTGAAAACGGAAAAACCGAGCGCGATCGTGCTATGTAAACCACAGTAAACCCTGTGGAAAATAAACAGATAAAGTAGTCCGGGAACCATGCTGAACACATCGAGTCTTGTATGTTTTCAGTAGTTTACTGGTGCTGTGTAGGTGGGTTAAACACCTTGAAAAGGCATGACGTATGCATGCCTTTCACAAATGAAAGCAAGCGCATTTTAAAAGGCAAGCCCACGAACCAATGAAAGTGACTGACGTGACATGGGAGTGATTGGAAGCCCAAAGAGAGATTACTACAGGGGACAGAGCGCTTTGTGCTCGCCCCTAAAAAACTATTATGCATACACCTAACAATACCTTACCTATTTTGGTAAAAAGTGGAATAACAAAATAACAAATACGTCTTGATTTATTCACAAAATTGTTTTCAATCGCTACTTGACCTTTTTTTTATCTTGATTTATACATAAAAGTTTTACCAATCGCTACTTGCCAACACATGCTTTGTAATTAGTTTTGCAATCCCCGTGTACAGGGACAGCAACATGTCTCAAACACACAAAAAAACTTTGAATTTGCAAAGGAAAGCACATGCACTGTGCCACACATAACTTACTTTCGCAAAGTGATATATCTTGCATCAGTACAGTATAACTGGCAATATTAACTACGATTATAAGGCCCCTGGGATATGAGAACATCCATAGACATGTACCCTTAGTTCTCAGTGTGTTTCGCAATCATATCTCCCATTTAATGGGATTTAATGAGATGTGATTTCTATTTAGTACATGTAATTATTTGAATAACTTAAAAAGGAAATATTAGACATTAATGATGAAAGCTACTGGCTGACACTAAGTTTTGAACACATTACACAATTTATCTCATATAATTCTCGGAGACTGAAGAATTAATTACACATCAAATCGCAGTGTTAATAAATAATACGTATAGTTAACACCTTTAGCATTTTATCCCATGCAATCATCAGAAGTTATTATAAATCAAATCACAACAAAGCAGTGATCAATTCTTGTCCACCTTTTCCTAAAATGTAAAGCTGATCAGTATTCGTATAAAACCTGTGTTAGAATCACCTTTTATCAGGTATCCCTCTATTCTCCAGTACTGTCTGCAATAATTCACATATATAAAATTCTCCACAATTGAATAAGAGCTCCTGCACTAGTTCAAATGTGTTATTTTAGTCTCCATATTTTCAAGTTAAGTATTATCAATATATTAGCTTCAATTTTGTTTAACGTTTTTCTCACCTTAGGGTAGTGCTCACATCCATGTTATAGTGCTATTCCAAGATCAGTACCCGAACATGTAACTGTCCTAAAAAATGGCCAGCTTTTATATCTGGTTCCAATCAAAATGTCCGTTACCATGTGCTCTATAAAGTTCTATGGTAAAAACATTCTTTCCTATCAAACTCTATGATTGATGACCGCTATCTACAGTCGTTATGCAATAATCCATCCAGCTACTGCTTAAACACATACAATTTCAGATAATTTAAATGTATTAGATAAACTATTCAGTGTACATTGTATTTCACTACCTGATCAAAAAGGTAAAGATTAATTCAATTTCTCTTCAATCTTAAACGCAGTATCACAATTTCTTCAAAGAACATTATAACTAATATTTTTTCAAAAAACATAATTGTTTTTAATTTTTCTACGAGGGTGTTAAGTCCTAAACTAAACTATTATCCCCACAAGTACTACTTCCAGTTATGTAGAATGTAAATAATTCAGTCCTATTCTGTTGTTATGGTGTAAAGATCTGGATAAATCAATAAACCAGTCCTTTTAAGGGTGGTTTAAACTACCTCTACAATTACGTAAAATCAGTGAAAATGTGACAATATACATCTTTATCTAAGATAAACCTATAATTCTTCATCTGTCTTAATACCTTGTGTTACAGCTTGAAATTTGTAAATTCATAGGGTTTCTAATTTATATAGTCTAAGGATTCTATCACGCTCTCTTGTACTTTAGCAATCCACATTAACTTTACTTGGAATACCTCTGTCTCAATATGTTCTCTCCAGAAATGCACAGTCATGGGGTATTTTTTATTTTTATTACGTATGGCTCTTAAATGTCCTTGCCATATTATTTCAAGTTTTCTTATTGAGGCAAGAAATAGTATCTATGCAGAAAGAGGTGTTGCAATTAATAAGCACTCTTATTTAATATGTGTTTCTATTAATTCAATCTTCAAATGCATGCACTTTTTCATATTTATTGAAAACAAGGTGTAGTAGTGATTGGAAACAATTTTGTGGATAAATCCAGAAGTGATTAAGAAATGTTTGCCCCTCGCATCCCGGTTGGGTAGACTGGTATTACTAGAGATAGCAGATTGTTATTAGAATTTTAGCGTTTATTCTCTACTATTACAGAAAAAGTGGTAAAACGCTGGAACTGTGCATAGCACATGTGTATACTTGAAGTTACCAGTGCAGTCTACACATGAGTTGATATACATTATATGCAAAACGGCCAAAATTCATTCATAGAGAGAGGGAAGGACAGTGCAAGCATACTCCCATGTTAAAAACAAGAATTATAAGATAGGAATTTAAGTACCAATTAACAATGAAACCGATTTTTTAGAAGTATATGTGTGTAGTAAGTTTGCTAGAATTTAAAGAGGAATAAACAGAAAGTTACGCTCATCAATTAGGTGAATGTATGCATGAGAACTCTAAATAATTGAATGCCCCTGTATTTGCATTAGAGATTTTGCTCCACACTAATTTGTGTGCCTAGGTACATGAATATGACCCATAGTCGCATCTTGGATTTTGGGTGGACAACTACAGATTACAACCATCAATTAGAGAAATGTATGCATGAGAACTCTAAATAATTAAACACCACTGTGTTAGTTACTAGTGAGCTATACAATCTGCGAGTAATCACTAAAATGGGGAGAAATTGATAATGTTGAAAGAATTGCAACATGACACCGTAAACAACTGAAGACTGTTCTTACTATTTGTGAGTAGAATAAATCTCAGGGGCATATTTATACTTTTTGATGCAAAACTGCACTGACGCAAAAGTTTAGCACCAGCGTGCGCCATTCCTGAGCACCAGCCAGGTGCCATGTTTATGGAATGGTGCAAGCCAGTGCAAAGGGTGGGCTGGTGGAAAAAAAAATGACACTTGCCAGGTGGGGGTTGATATATGGGGGAAGGGGTATTTGCACCAAAAAATGATGTTAGGCTGGTTAGAGACAAAAAAATGCCTCTAACAAGCCTAGCGTCATTTTCTGATGCAAAACCATCCATACCACATGACTCGTGTCTTAGAAAAGACAGGAGTCGAGCCCACCACCCCAATGGCCAACACAGGGGACCAGTGTCCCCTGGGCATGGCCATTGCACACTGTGCCATGCAGGGGGCCCTAAGTTGGGCCCCCGATGGCACTTGAATTAAAAATAAAAATACTTACCTCTACTTACCTGGGATGGGGTCCCCCATCCTCCGGTGTCCCTCTAGTGTGGGTGGAGGTGTTCCTGGAGCTTGAGGAGGGCACCTGTAGGCCCATTCCACTGTGTTTAACCATGGAAATGGGTCCACAGGTCCCCTAATGCCTGGTCTGACCCAGGCGTTAAATAATGGTGCAAAGCAAGCAAGCACATTTCTGGCTTTTTTCCTTTAGCCTTTGTAGACTGAGCAAACGTTTGTTTAGCTTCATACTAATGATTTTTACTGTTAGAAAATAAATCACACTAATTATTTATACTTTGCCTGGGTTCACATTTCCTTATAAACATGCAACTACAATGAGTTATCATTTTTACCACTTCATGTTTCTGCTTCAACCTCTGTTCTGTCTACAAATATTAAATAAAAGGGCCATACCCTATTTTCACCCCCCCCCCCCACTTAGAACATCATTAACTATTTCACCTTAAAGCATTGTTGTCTTTACCAGGACAGACTGGTAGGCAAAAAGCTGAAAGCTTCATGGCCTGCAGCTCCGTTGACCCAAAGCATGAGCGCAGGGTATGTTCGAGGTCCATTAATCCAGATATCAGTAATAGTGGATGGTCCATTCCTGTATGCCTATCACTATGAAGGCCCTAAAAGTAACTCTGCTCACCATTAAGATGTCCAGATAAAGCCCCGGCTTCAGAAATTGTATACATACAGTTCGAAACATTGACATTAAGATTTTTCATGAGCTTCAGGTGTATTGACTGCTGTGGGGCCTAATGAGGTGGACTACTTGTCCTATTGACCGTTGTGAAGTTCCTATTGATGTAATAGTTGCTGTCCATTGTTGCTTTGTGATCTCAGTTGATCACACATGCAGTCCGCTTTCACCTTGTGGAACACCCATACATGATGCATTGTTTACTTTACATTTCCTAGTACATTTTGTTTTTCCCATGTGGTGTGTTGGGGCTAGTCAATATTTACTTGGTAAGGGTATCCTTTGTACCTTTTACAGAGCTAACAAAACCTGTTGTTTCAAAATCTGTTCCTGACAGAACTACTTTGTAATTGGGTACAATACAATACGGCATCTGCAATTGTAGTAGATTCAAATCTAATCTGTACCTTTTCTCAGCGCTTTGATATATGTCTGATATGTCCACTGACATGCAGTCACAGTTCTTTGGGTGGCGCACAGTGACAGGTTCCATGCCTGATTTTTGGAAGGCTGTTGATGCAGTTGTGAGTGCTGAAGTGCTCAGCCTCTGGGCATGTCGCAGGTGTCACAAGGTCTCAAGGCCTGAACAAACTGCCTGTCAGCTTTAGTCCTTCCCCTAGGAGTGGGCTGCGTTCTGCTCCTCCTGCCTCAGCTCCTTCGAGTCCTCCACTTCTAAGTAGCATCTTCATTATGCAAGGGCAGCCCAGGTACCCCTCCTCAAAAGTCATTCAGCTCCTTATTCCAAGGCAGGGTGAAGGCAGCCCATCATGGCATGGTGCAAAATATCCAGACTCTTGATCCTGAGCCTGGTGAAGGGAATTTAGTAATCAGTGACCCTAAAACATGGAGCACAATAATCTGTACATTGCAGGACCCCAGATTCTGCTATGGAAATGTACAAGTCTAACCCTGGAAACAGTTTCAGGCACTTCCTTACTTAGAGCACTTCTCCCTCACTGGTTGGTCCTGCAATAGTCTTTGTCTTTAACAGCGTCAGCAGGAGGGGGAAGTGGAGATAGGAGTCTCCACTCAGAGGAGATCCAAAGCAAAGAGAGAAAAAAAGGAGAGGCTTAATCACTTACCTGCCACTAAACTTGGTGGGTAACATTTTTAGGAAACTTCAAAAGGATCCTCTGTCTTTTATCCACCAAACCCTAGTTTCTGGTCCATTGCAAAGACCTCGGGAATGTTTGATATACACATTGTTCCCAGGAGCCCTCTCCAGTCTCACCCTATGGACAACTCTGTTTCAGGAAATCAAAATGGATTTCAGTGTTTTGAAAGTCACATGCAGTACCCTCACTCCATGCACATTGTATTGCACACACCCATTGTTAGAAATTGGGTTTTTAGTTGGCAGAGGTATGTACCTTGTCCAAGCATGGACCTAATCCTAACTCCATGCACATTGTATTGCACACATCCATTGTTAGAAATTGGGTTTTTAGTTGGCAGAGGTATGTACCTTGTCCAAGCACGGACCTAATCCTAGTCAGGGCAAGTCGGAAACACTCCCTAAATTAACCTGTGTTCACCCTTTGGTAACCTTGCACAGAACAGTCTGGCTTAACTTAAGAGGCATTGTGTAAGGTATTTGTGCAACACACACACATACGCAAACACACACAGTAACACAATGAAAATAGTACAAAAATAATTCATACCAGTTTAGCAAAACAAAGAATATTTATCTGAGCAAAACAAGACCGAAACGACAAAGAAACAATCAGTAGAAGTTGGAATATTCATTTTTAAAGATTAAGGGGGTCATTACGACCTCGGCGGTCCTGCTGAAGACCGCCAGTGGTGGCGGTATTCCGCGCCGCGTATTATGACCGCTGGCAGGCTGCCATCCTTTTTCTGACGGAACGCCGCCAGCAGCCATACTGGCGGATGGCGGGAAAGTGAAGGTTGCTCAACCTCCACCGCCACGTCAACAGAACACCGCCCACTGAATCACATCCCATGATTCGGTGTGGCAGTGTTCTGGTGACGGTGTTCTGGTGGCGGAGCTGCCCCCACGGTTCCCGTCCCCTCCCGGAGGATCAACGGACAAGGTAAGTTGATCGTCCTTTAGGGAAGGGGGTGGGGTGGCATTGTGTGTTGTGTGCGTGCATGGGGGTGTGCATATGAGAGTGTAGAGGGGGTGAGTGAGTGAGTGTATGCGTACGGGGGGAGCTGTGTGTATGGGAAATGTGTGCGGGTCGGACGGTGTGCATGTCTGTTTGTATGTGTGCGGGTATGTGTTGTCGAGGTGTATGTGTGCGTGTAGGGGTGTGAATATGTGCATGTTGGGGGTGAGTGCGTGTAGGGGTGTGTATATGTGCATGTTCGGGGTTGGGGTGGGAAGGGGGGTTGTGCCACCTTTGGAGGGTGGCGGGGGGTGTGGGGTGTTGGGGGAGGATTCGTGGGGTGTAGCAGGGGTGGGGGAGACCCCTATGAGTGCCAGGGAAGGAATTCCCTGGCACTGATAGTGCCTACCGCCATGGATCTCATGGCGGTTCCCAACCACCCGAGATCCATGGCGGTATGCATGATACCTGATACCTGATATCCTGATACCGTCGGCGGTCTGGTGACGACCGCCAGGCTGGAGACCGCAATCTCCAGCCCAGCGGTTCTCACCGCCATGGCGGTCGGAATAGTGAAGTGGCGGATGATTCCATTTTTTTTTTCACCGGCCTGTTGGGGTCTTACCGCCGCTTTACCACCGACCGCCAGGGTTGTAATGACCCCCTAAATGTGACATAGTGCTTAGAAGTCACCAGCAGTCAAAAGGTGACTTGAGGTCGCAAGGGACCAGTGTAAATCCAAAGTTCAGGCTCACCGTGATGGAAGGTAGGCCGGCTACAGGACCCACACAGGTCCTGCTAACAAAGTACCTTGGATGGGGCATTGGTCAATGATGGGAATGTACTGTATTGCTGTTGAGCCGTGCAAAAGGGGTCCCACGTCATCATCAAGCTCTGCTGAAGCCAATTAAATGCATGGTCATTGAGCCGTGCTGAGCGTTGTCATTGAGCCATGTAGGCTGTGGATCCAATGTTGTCAAGCAGCTCTGAATTGGCAACGAAGGGTGATGTGGTGAAATTGTACACACACTCAAAGCCCTGCATCACGTTTTGGAGGACCCAGCTGCAGAACCCACTACTGAGGCCCAGGACTGGAGAGAGGCACCTCAGGCAAGGGTAGGACTCATAGATGGCAGAGTCCAGCAGCACAAGGAGAGTTGCAGGAAGAATTTGATTTCCCTGAGACTGCAGGAGAATGGGGGGCAAGCCCTTGGAATCACCGTGGGTCATCAGGATGAGTCCCGTCCTCAGGAGGGCAGAGATCAGCAGGCAGCAGGGCAGCACAGCAAAACATAGAAGCAGTTCCTTGTAACAGTCAGTCCAGGCAGAGTGGCAATCCTTACAGCAGAGCAGTCTTTGGTCCAGCAGAGTTCTTCCCAAGTGCAGTAGTGATCTGATTTGCTAGGTTAGAGCCCCAGTACTTATGCCAGAAAATGCCTTTGAAGTGCGGGTGACTTCAAAGCAACTCCTTGAAGTGCACAGGTCCTCCTTTCCTCCCAGCCCTGGTCCAGACTATTCATTGGGGCTAATCAGCCACTGCCCTTTGACATGTAAGTATGAGCCCTTCCCATCCTCCCTGCCCAGGAAGACCCATAAGTATGCAGATGAATCTAGATGCAGTTGTCCTGTGTTGTGGCTGTCTGGAGGGAATGCACAAATGTAGCTGACGCCCAGCCCAGCCCAGTCCACACACCTACTGGAGACAGGCTGTCAGGCACACAGAGCAGTGACAGCAGAGAAATGCCCACTTTCTAAAAGTGGCATTGATAAAATAGTAAAAATGAATCTGACTTCACCAGTAAAGAGGATTTATTACCATTCCAATGATATGAAACATGACGGAACCACTCCCTTCTGATCAGGAATTACAGCTTAGAAGTCATTACCAGTACATGTAAAACTTAAAAGTACATGCCTTGCATTTTACTTACTAGGTCCTACCTTAGGGGTGACATATGTCATATAAGGGGAGATTAAGGCTTGGCAAGAGGTTTTAAATGCCAAGTCGAAGTGGCAGTGAAACTGCACACACTGGCTCTGCAATGGCCGGGCCTGATACATGTTTATAGGGCTACCTAATTGGGTGGCACCATCAGTGCTGCAGGCCCACTTGCAAGAGTTAATTTACAGGCCAGGGCAATATATGGTATACCACTTTACAAGGGACTTACAAGTAAGTTAAATATGCCAATTGTGGATATGCCAATGTTACCATGTTTAGGGGAGAAGCATATGTACGTTAGCAGTAGTTAGCATTAGTAAAGTTCTCAGAGTCTTAAAGCCAACAAAAATAAGGTCAGAAAAAGAGGAGCAGGAAGGCAGAAAGTTTGGGGTAACCCCATCAGAAGGGCCATTTCCAACACCCATCCTGTCCATGTCCCCAGTGGATAGAGAGAAAGGCACTGTTGCAGAGTACTGACAGACTAATGGAAAACTGGGAGGAGACCAGAAACCAGTAGCAGCTCCTCTGTAAAGTCGGAGGAGCGTCACCCCACTGCTCTCTCAGCAGTGAAAACATGAAAAATAAAATGATAATAACACTAGTTATTATCATTTTACTTTTCCTGCTGAGTCAAGTGAAGGGCAGGGCGGGGCTGGGCTATCGTGATGACAACAGCTGCAGCAGGGGGAGGAGTGGTGGGCACTGCTGAAAGTGCACATGATGGTTTGGTCGGCCGCCTTAGGATGGCTAAACCGACATGCATACTCGGATCTCTCCACCCCAGCTGTGGTGCACAGCCAGGTGGAGAAAAAGCACAGGCTCCAAGGGCTTGCCTAAGCGTCAAACCAGACCGCTCAGGCCAATCACAGAGCTGCTTCCATGCTGGTAAATAGTATGATCAGCAACAGAGCAGCATGTGGATAGGTGTTGGGGAATGGGAGCCTTGCTCTGGAGGACCGGGAGTCAAGAGAAGAAATGCAGAAGAGCACCGAGGTGGTGGCCAGCAGGTAAGTGTTTTATTTATGTAATTATTTATTTTTTATTATTTTTCTCCCCCCACACTGTCCCCTCATCTCCCTGCACTGACCCACCACTTTTATTTCACTGCGGCCGCCACTGCCAGAAGCTAACTCTCTCTGGCAGGTGACAGGCACAAAGGCCGGTCCTGCCATTATAAATTATTGCTCTCACTACTGTCCGGCTCTTACAGTGAGCTGTTTGTAGTCACACTAAGAAAAGGAGGGTGCATATGGAGTTCTCTGACATTGACCATAGAGTCACGGCCCCCGTTTCATTCTTTGTCACATGAGGTGGTGAGCACACCTGCATGGCAAAAAAACAAAAAACATTAGAAACACGCTAAGAAGAACCTGAGGCAGGGGTGCATGCCCTCCCAAGCCAGACAGGTGGCCTTTTAAAGCCCAACAGTACCTAACCCTAGTAGGAGAGGTACTTGTATTTATAAGATAATCTATTGCAAAGATTGTCGCTTCATTAGATTTATGGCAGACTCCACACTCCTCCCAAAATGAGCACTCACTAAGTCAACAGATTTGAATTTTTATAGTGTTAAGATTTAATGTAATAATTATGAAGTAATGTCTGGTGTTTAGCTGTAAGACATGTGACGCTTAGCCTACCCATTCAACAGTTGTTAATATTCAATTTCCATGTCTGTGTTTGCTATAACACCATTAAAAATGTAATAAATATATAGAGACACAGACAAAAGACATGTGACGGCAACAAGATGTGCAAGAGTTTGGGGACTGGTACATAGTCAAACTGGTTGTGAAAACTCCCCTCTGACTAGGCTTGTGGGGATACTCACAATAAAATACCTTTTGGGGTGTATTAACAAAGGCACATTTACAGATGGAAAACTTGCTCGTGTGTATATCTTCTGCGGCATCTAGGTGTCACTTTACATTTTGTTGCTGTTCACCATTTCCAAGAGTATATTCACACACAAATGTAGACCTACATGTCCTCATCCTCTGGTGGAGCCCCCCTACAGTAGGATTTATTAGTGTAAAGTTACTTTTCACAGGTAGGTGGAGATCTCTGCCATTGTGGAAGAGATCTCACCACAGCAATGTACAGGAAAAAATATTAATGTTTGTGGTATTTAAATTGTAAGATAAAATATAAATGTAAACTAATTTAAAATATGCATTATAAATTAATGATATACAATTTCACAGCACATTAATTCATTAAACTAAATGTGTATTAAATAATCAATTAAAATATATGTTTTAAAAAATTCTCCCCCACAGTAACATTAGTATTTTTATTGAATATATATCAACTTTTGGTAATAGTTATGCGTAGAAGTAATTTTTATTTTTTATTTTTTTTACAAAAGTTTAAAATATAAATATGATTTAACTTGTAAATTGAGTTTGCTGTTGCATTTTTAAATAATAAAATCATAATTATCTAATAATTATATACATGTTTTTAACATTAAACCAAATACAGACATATTTTAAAAGTGGTAATATTCAGATGAGGCAGTGACCCATTCACAAAATGGGAAGCTATCCCCAGTGTACCGCTTTCCCTATGGGAATTTTGTTGGGCGACCTGGAAGTGGAGAGGGAAGGAGAAACTGGAAAAAATAAGCTTGCCCATTTAGGGATGCAAGCACAGGGATGTTGATCTGCTGCTCCTTGCAGGCCACTATGTCTGCCTTTGTAGCCAATAATAGGGGATCGCAAATAGCGTTCTTACTAATTACTGTTCCTTTGGCAGATTATAGTGTGACCCTCTGAGTCTGGAAATTTTGCAGTGCATCCTACAGTAAATCTGCCACAGCTCAAACCCAGAAACAAGAGCCTGATGTATGAAAGGGTTTTACTCATTCTGGGGCGCATTTATCAAGTAGTTGTGTCGCCCTTGCGCCGTGCAAGGGCAACTCAATTAATAGGTTAGATTTATCTTGCGTGGCCCTGGGTGGCTTGTTAAATCTAGAGTAACGCAATACACTGCAAACCACTGCCTTGTGTTACTCTGCCCTGGGAAGGTGTTCCATGGGTGGACCGTGGGTGATCCCAACCATTCACCCATGGATTTTGACACAATCCCATATTTACCATTACTGTAAGAGCTGGGAATGCGTCAAAATGCTACGCTTTCCCAGGTTGCTATGAGAAGAAAAATCTTTATGTCTCCTAATTTTTTTCTCTTTCTACGTGTGCTGCAGAGGAAGATGCCTCAGAGGATTGTGCCCCTTCCTGCACAAAAAGAATCCAGTCTGCAGCGCAAGGGTGACTGTGTTGGCGCTAGGCAGCCTAAAGGGCTCCGGCACATAGAAAGGACAGTATGTTAAATATGGCACACTCCTGCCCTTTCAGGCACGCAGCAAGGTGGCCTGCTGAACTGCGCTGCACGAAATATGGATAACTGTGCCCTCTGTGTCTCTGGGAAGTGTGTTAGCACATATGAGCTCAGGGCGCAAATAGTTTGTGCACAATTTACGACAGTGTATGTTTGTACAGAGTGCCATAATTGCCACCTGCAGACCTAAGTGTCCACAAATCTGCATTTTGTATCTGCAGATGTCTTGTTTCTGTGCACAGGCATCAGACCATCGTTCCTACAGTGTAGAGACATCCAAAACGTAAAGAAACGGAATAATAGAAAGAAAATGCATAAACGCTCTGGCCCAGGAGAACGCAAGTACTCCAGGAGAGAGTTAAAGAAAGTTGAAAACCTCGCACGGTTGACAAACAGGCTCCATCGAAAATGGAACAGTTTAGCTTATTTAATTAAGAAATTGACTTTTCAAGCATCCGTTGCTTCTGTTCTGTGCAGTCACTGCCGCACACGCGCTCACTGTCTCTCGTGCCAGGCGTAGGGTAAACACTGCCTTGGATTGTTACCAGGTGAGCAGTTACGTGCCAACCAGGATCCTGGCTCTCAAGTGCCATCTGCGCGCAGCGGGATTAGAATAAGACATTTAAACTCCCATCTGGGGACGACAAGGCCAGGGCACCAGGAACATGGATCCAAATGCACTTAAAAGACCATTTGTAGCTTCTTCCCTCATCCCCAGTCACCTCCTCCAAGGAGGTTTGGAAGAAAGCTTTCACCTTTTGCGACAGGGACCACAAATAATTTCCCTTGCCAAGCAAGCTACTGAAGCTGGCTCACAAGTCAGAAGCGGCAAACGTCCCACATTCGGGGCTAGGGCACCAGCTCACTCCATTTAATAGTGCTCAGTGCTGGAGTTTTCATTTACAGAACATTTCTATCAGGTGGGTTAGTCTATGGAAGTCAGCCAAGGCTACAAAAAACATTATACAGCAAGTTGTGAAATGAAATCCCAGATCTGGAACCACAGTGTCTGCCACAGAGTGAGGTGGCCACTGTACATGCCAAGAACGTGTCACTTCCGGATGGGCAAGGGTTGCAGCTGAAAAACTCCTTCCACCAATTACTCTGATCCCCCCTTGCCTGGTACTAGTTCCTTAAGATCAACCTTAAAGGGTGCAGTACCTCTGCCTTGGATGGTGCATGGCACATCTGATGTTGGTAGAGCTCTCAAGTTACCCAGTTCCATGTGTGAGTACCTCATCTAGTCCAAGAGTTTTCTTTAAATTCTGGGATTTTGGTATGACTGCAAATCCCAGACTGCAACAAACAAAAAATCTTTAGCGCTCTGCAGTGGAGGTATCAAAGTTGTAGAGACTCACTGCCATCAGCCAAGTAAAGGGTTTTGCAGATATAGAATTTACAATTTACTAGTCACCACAAACAGAACGTGAGCAGAAAATTATGTTTTTAGGAGCAATCTGATACTAACCTGTTGGTGCAGACTTGCCAAGATTTCAAAGTAATCCATGACCAGCTGTACTAATCTATTTTTTTCTTTGCTTTCTGGGGCTTTGCGTCATCCTTATACTATTATAAAACCAGAACTACAAATCGCAGAAAGCAACAAAAAAACTTGGACTGGAGCATCTAAAGTGCAGAAAAGTTGGCAGTTATGTTGGTAGGTAGAAATGCTGCCACTCAGTCCCTGATTACAAGTTTTCCCGTTTTTGGTTTAGAGATACCAGAGAACTGATTCTGGCACATCAAAAATCAGCTATTTCGAGGTTTATCCCCTGAATGTGAGTGACTGCATAAACCCAGAAATACTGGGTCCCTTACCATGCATATTTTCCCCCTTCCAACAAGAAAATGGCTGACATTTCCTGCCTACTGAAAGCAGATGGGGAGTGTCAGTGGAGGGGCTTGTGGGGTTTTAGGTAGTGTTGTGGGGACACTGGGATCTGGGAAGGATTTGATTTGTTCGGGGGAAGCATTATCTGCCCCCGTGCTACAGCAGGGGTTGACAGGGGCTATCAGCCTCTGCCACATTCAAGTGAGGTCCTTTGTCATGGGGCCTGGAGAAACTTGTAATCTTGTATAGTGGATTTCTACCTGGAGTTATCGCTCTGGGTGGAATTCTCCCACTCGTAATCAGGGTCTTAGTACTGGCTTGCTCTAGAAACCACCCAGCCCATACATTGCACCTCAGCAAGTGAGGGCAAGAAGTGGAGCTGGAGTAGGTGGGCCCAAGGTGGGGACACCCAGGGAGTCTATGGAAAAGAAACAGCCGACATAAGCACCATAAGCATCTAAAAAGTTTTGAATGTTAGAATGTGTGCCCAGAGTGGCCCAATGTAATATCCCGACCAGGCTCCTGACACCCTGTCTCTGAAGGTTCACAGGTGTTTACTCACACACAGGAGAAAACAGGACCAGCTTTGGGAAGAAATGTGGGCATAACTTATTTTACACAATAAACACTGAGAAGGCTCATGAAACAGTGCCTATTTTAGCTTACAAACTACTTTGGGGTGCATAAGACTGCTAATTAACAAAAAATAAACATCATTGACAATGAAAGACATCTTGTACAGTGTGTTATACCTCTTTATGTTAGAATATATATTTCATAAATGGCAAACATCAGGTTCAGTTTGGTATTAAATCTTTACATTGTTGAATATCAAGGAACTGACATATTGATGCCCAGGGAGGGGTAGCTGTAATTGACACAGCCCTATCGATAAATGAAATGAGTAATTATGGGGTACACCTAAAAGGAAAAGGCCACCAAAGTCCACCTTTCAACTCCAGCCAGCCAACATCATTGCTAATTTTTCCATCTGGGTTTTTGACAGAGCTGCTGTCGGACCGACCAATTACTAATAAAAGGATATAATCGACCAGCCTTGTTTCAGCCTTTTTCAGCCGTTGATGTCTTGGCTCAGCCCTGTGGATTACTAATCTCTCACTGAATGGTATTGGCTAATTGGATGTGTCATTTCCAGGGATGGCTCCTTTGATATTGTGAAGGAGCGTAGCCCCACTGGCTGTGCCAGAAGCAGAAAAATAAAACAAAAGTTTACTATTGTTTTATTTTTCTGCTTCTGGCACGGCCAGCATTGCAGGGAGGGGTGGGGCTAGGCCACAGAAGGTGGGAGGGGGAGGAGGGGAGAGGAGAGTGCACCTAGGTGCGCTTGTGTGTTTGGCCGGCCATCTGAGGTGCTCTGGCGAAACTGTCACTACCGCTCAGACCAATCCTGGTGCTGCTTTCATGCAAGGTTTTGCATGAAAGCAGCACCAGGATTGCTGGGGAGCCTGTGCTGGTGTCCCAGCAGTAAATGCAAGGTAAATGCTTTTTTTTTTTTTTTTTACCTCGTCTCCGTATCCCACGACCCCCCGCCCCTCCCCTTGAGTTATGAGGCAGCTGCCACTGACCTTTTCCCCTCCCCCTTATGCTGGCATTGAACTGCATGAGCGAACACTTTACAACTATAGCCTTCTTTGTCCGCTCCTTCTGGTCCCCCCTGTTTCTCTAGCACTTAGCATATTAAGCCCAGCTTTGCTAATGTTTGTTAGAACAGTTTGAAACTGACCACAGGTACCATCTGTTGGTCCATCTTCTTTGGAGTTTTAGACTGTTTTCATTTACACCCTCCAGGGCCACTCATTTCAGGAGAGGCGGTTAGAAATGGTCACTGCGTAGGAGAGAGACAGGGAGGCGACAAACTGAGACAGACAGGTTAGGCTTTAGAGCATCCATGATTTTAAATCTCTAAAACATCTCCTTAGGTTTTCCCTGGGTGAGCGCGGGTATTCAAAACCCCCTTCCTCTCACAGGTCTGCGAAAGAAGCTCTTTTTGGGGAGAAAGAAGAGTAAAGTCCCCTTCCCAAAGTGATGTATAAGAATTGGAGGGGGCATGGTCCCAAATTCCAACATGGCAGACATCTTTTATGAGAGCTCTGCTTGGGAGCCGCTATTATCCGACTTGAATCAGCCCCATAGGCCACCATCGGTCATCCTGATCTGCACCCCGCTGCGGCAATAGCAAAGACACTTCTACCTGATACCCAAGAACTCGCATGCAGTGAGCGGACCTGTGAATAGGGAAGCAGAGGCCTACCAGGCAGCGGGAGAAAGAAGCTGCGAGGAACGAAGTTGCTGGAGAAATCCTCAGTAGCCGGCCTGACTGCACTGAGCATGGCAGGGCGGGAGGACTGAGGGGGGCAACGACACCCGAGGCCCGAAGCTGGACAGATAAAACCAGGGGCGCAGGCCTGACCTGGAATGTGAGAGTCCCTCTTCTCGGTCGTTGGTAACTGGCACGCAGGGTATGCGTCCCGGGAGGGCCTATGTTTGCCTGCTGGCATGAGAGAGACACCCGGTGACCTCTCTGTGCCGCCCCGTGTGGGTGCCCGTGGAGCTGCTCAGACCCCGGATCGGGGTCGCGTTTGTCTTCCGAGCTGCGTCCTGCCTGTGAGACCTCTGAGGCCACACACGGGCTCTGCACTGGGGGGAACGGGAGCCTCTGTCTGGGATCCCATACTTGAGGGGGTCCGTTCATGCCGAGGGAGCCCTCGCCAGGCTGCCCAGCGCATCCCTGCACGGAGCATCGCCTCGGGTCGCAGGTGAGGGAGAGGCACCTCCGCTTGACGAAACTGCCTCCTGACCCAGTGAAGTGATACCAAACCTGCGGTGAGTGGATGCCACCGGGAAGGGACTTGTAACTGGGGCTCAGTTAATTGTTGCGCCACTGAGGGACCCCTGGCTCCTCGGATGCACTGTTCACCTGGAGCCCGGTGGGGAGGGGCGATGGCCCCATAGAGAGCCTAATCTTCCCTCTCATCTTCAGTCCCTTAACGGCAAGGCCTGGATGTATCACCTGGGTCCCTTCTCTGACCTTCAGCTCCCACTGCTGTACTATTGAGGGAAGTGATCCCGAGACAGACCTCCTGCTCAAATATCACTAAATGCGTGCTCCTGTGGCGACACCTACAAGCTCCGGGTACTAGAGGAGAAACTGAGGGCGTGTTGAACATCCCTGTCTTATGCCCGACGTGCGACAGTGGTTCTACGGGACCTGACTGGAGGTGAGATCTGGGGAGAAGGGGCTGTGGTGGGTGCTTCATGGTGTCTCACCGAGCCGTTCCAGGGACAGCTCCTAGCTGCTAGTGCACCTAGCTGGTGTAACACCTACTGTCCCTCTCCCTCCCCCCTGGGGCTTCGGTTCATCTCTGGGAGGGCACTGCCGAAATCGATGGAGGAGGTACTCGTGCTTTGCCCAGACACTGCCTATTTCTGTGATTGCTACCTAGGCTCTTGGGCAAATTCCATACTGGCATTAGAGTCGGCCGCATGGACTGGTATAGCCTTGTAACAAGGGGGCTGTATCTTCTCGGGGAACAAGGGACTTGACTGTTCCGAGTCTCTGCTGCGACGAGCAAAGATAGACATACCCGATCTGCCACATCTAAAATGTGTATGAATCAATTCACGACTGGGCCCACTGGCGGCAAGCTGGGCTCCCCTACCGGAAACCATCCGATCCCTCCATATACTGACCTTAATGAAATCCTCCGGGAAATCCAGACGTTGTAGTCAGCAGTGGAGATGAAGCTTGGCGAAAGGAGGATGGACGTAGCGCTGCTGCGCCAAGATCTCCGCAATGCAATTGCACGTATAACTGAAACTGAATCCAGGATCTTCACGGTTGAAGAAGATGTCTCTACTCTCAGAACGCAGGTCTCCACATTGCTCAATCATAAGGAGGAACTACACAGAAGGACCAAAGATGCAGAAAATGGATCCAGGCAAACATTTTTGCATGATTGGATTTCCAGAGGGCACTGCACCACAAATGGTAGATGGCTACATAGTGCGACGGATTAAATCATGGATGCCTCCAGAATGACTGTCCCCCTGGTTTTCAATAGAAAGAGTTCACCGATTGTTGAACTCTTAGCACCTCCTGGAGCCTCTCCGTGGCCTATTATCATGCATATTCTCAACTACAGTGATCGAGGTGCTATCCTAGGGAGGCTTGTACTCAATCGGACCTCCGGTGTGGTGAAGCCAAGAGGTGCAACAACAGCGATGCTCCTACACTAAGGTCAAGGTCAAACAAAAACTCAGAGCCATGGATCTGCAATACCACCTACTGTTTCCGGCCCAACTCTGGGTCATACATGCCAACAAATCATACTTTTTTGACAGCTCAGAGACTACAAGGCAATGGCTCACCAACGAGTACCCCCTCCATGGTCCTACGGATTCTCTGCTGCATAGACTGACCACTGCAGGACAATGACATCCGCGGTTGACGTCCAAACCCTCGAAAAAACGCTCACGATTTCAAAGGAGACGAAGGAATGTTAGGTTGGAGTTCCTTTGATGATCCTGTCAAGGAGGACCATCGCCAGCACCACAGGCAGCATCTAACCCAGCCTCAGAGGAGGAAGTGGGGATGTCAACGGAGACCAGACTCCATGGATCCCGGTCCAGCATGCCGGTCGACCTCCACACAGATACTGATCTTTCCCAAAGTCCAGTGCTCTGAAGGTCCCGGGTGCCTGACACTCATTTGGCACCTGACACTATGTGTGATCTGAACTGACTCTCGGACAACCTTGCATGACCATATATTAAATGTAGCACGTTATAAGATTGGGCTCTAGCTCAACAAGATGGTGGCATTGACATACTGGATTGTTTTCACACTAGTTTTCTCACTTATTGCTCATATTGTTTGTACTAACCAATAATTTTTTCAGGGTGACAGATGCTTCTGGGTCAGAAGTATGGGGAGGGGTGGGGATTGCTTTGCAGGTCTCCGATTAGTGTTTGCTATGTTAGGCAATCCATTTACGTTTACTTTTTTCTTTCCTCTTTAGATTATGACACACTTATTCATCCTTGTCAGGGTAGCGATTTCAGACAAATGACTATGATAATTGACCAACTTCACTTCCAGATATCGGACCTTGATAGATTCCCCCATTGCTCTACACCATCCAACATAATATCCACTCACACGCACAATGACATTCTGTACATTGTCGTGGAATGTTAATGACCTGCTGGACCATGTGAAATGGGCAGTGGTCCTTGCATACGCCCATCAACAACTCACTGAGGTATTGCTACTCCAGGAGACCCACCTTATGGGGGACCGCTGTACATTCTTGGCGAGAAAAGGTTGCAACAGGGTCTTCCATTCAGGATATTCCTGAGAGTCTAGGGGAGGGAGCTATTCTCCTCTGGCGATCATTCTCTCTTACAGTCCTTCACGACCTGCAAGATCAGTGGGGCCATTTTATTGCCCTGACATTGTTGTTGCAAGGGCAGGTGATCAACTTGGTAAGTGTTTACATACCACCTGCAGCCCTAATTGATAGCCTTCAGAAACTGTCTACAGCTCTTCGGAACCTCCCTCAGGGTCTTACGATAATAGGGGGAGATTTCAATGCAATCCCTAATACAGATCTCAGCACAACTAGGCCCCCCTCTGCCTCTACAATGGCCAGGACGTGCCACCTGGCTCACTAAGCTGGGCCTGTGCAACGCCTGGAGGACGTGTAACCCAAGTACCCGCCAGTATACACACAGCTCGGGGCCCACCATACCCACTCACGGATAGACTTGGTCCTCTTGCCGGCTCCAAACTGCCAGTTACTATACCAGATCCAAATATTGCCCCATAGGATCTCAAATCATTCCCCTCCTTTTCCTCCTTGATTCCCCCAATCCCAGCCAATGCCCTGTGTGACACATTAATGCCTGGTATTTCCAGGACAAGGCGCTCGTCCAAATGCTAAATACTGAACTTCAGGCTTACATCCATCACAATGAGGGGTTGGTAGTAGCAGCTGGCACCCTGTGGGCCGCTAGCAAGGCGACACTATGAGGCTATACCAAGGGCTATATCTGGGCCCAGGAACAAGATAAGTCAATGCAAATCACTCAATTAGAAGCACATGCTCTCCGATTGGAGAGACACCTGGCATCCCACCCTCAGAATGACCGCTCTCACCAATTAGGTCTGGTCCGAGAGGAAATTCGTCAGTGTTCCCTGGAGGCCGCTAAACATCTTTGGAGGGCTACGACAGCACAGGTGTATGGCTGGAGGGACAACAATGGGAAATTGCTGTATTGGTTAACCACACGCCACAACGTGAACAGGATAATACCTGAGATACTGAATGACACAGATGTTCCTAGACATACTCTCCCTGAGATCGCTCAGACGTTTGCCTGGTATTACCAAAAGTTTTACTCAACCTCAAAGAGGTAGGACATGTCCCTCCCATGGCAGTTTCTAGCCGCAATCCCTCTTCCCAATCTGACCTCAATTGAAACCCAGAACCTCGGCAAACCAATTACGGCTGCAGAGGTGGGTGACGTGCTGAACGGATTGGCAGCCTGGAAAACCCTGGGTACGGATGGCTTCCCCACCAAATACTACACTCGGTTCTGAGACATCCTCGTGCCCCATATCTATCATTATATAGGGAGGTATGCCACACAAAGACCTTTCCCACAGATCTGGACATGGGAATGGTGGTGGTGATTCCCAAAACTCATCCCCCTCAAATTTGTGTAAGGAGTACTGTTTAATATCACTCCCTAACCTGGAGGTAAACATTTTTGCGACAATACTAGCTAACTGACTTAAGACTGTCCTAACCATGTTGATCCACCCGGATCAGTGTGGCTTTATGCCATCCCGCAGTACTAAACACAGTCTCCGTAGACTTCGTGTAGCTCTGGCCCACTTCCACTGATTTACTTGTGACTTGGCACTCCTTTTCATCAATTTTGAAATCGCCTTTGATACATTCGATTGGTAGTGCCTACAGCTAGTTCTGACCCAAGTAGGCTTTGGCCCTAAATTTCGCGGTATGGTATGTGCTCTCTATTCTAATCCAATAGCCTGTGTCCAGATTAATGGGGTTCTTTCTATGCCGTTCCCTATTGAGCAAGGGACCAGACAGGGGTGCCCTCTGTCCCCACTCCTGTTTGCTTTGGCAATAGAGTCCTTGCCCCAGCTCATCTGTACAGACGCCCAACTACAGGGCTGGACTTGGGGCAACAGCCAGGAAGACTGTATAGCTTTATATGCCGACGGCGTAACTTGTACCTTGCGCACCCCTCCCAGTGCAGCCCACTGAGCCTTCACCTACTGCACAACATTGGTAAAGCATCAGGCCTTCTGATCAATCCTGCTAATCTGTTCTGGTACCCCTAGCCCTGCCACAAGACTGTTTTTACTGGCAGACGAATATTCCCATCAGGAGACTCAGCTTCAAGTATCTGGGTTACACTGCACCCGGAGCTTGCATGGTGCCTTAACCTTCGACCTCTAGTCCAGAAAGCCAAGAATGCCCTCACTAGATGGTAGTCCCTTCTTCTGAATTTGACGGTATGCTGCCATATATAAAATGATGATACTCTCAAGATTTTTATATGTTTTCCAAAACCTTCCATTCCATCTGCCCGAGCGTGGTTCCGTACTCTGGATAGTACGACAAGAACTTTCTTACATCATGGATCACACCCTCACCTTGCACTTACACACTGCAAATGGTTACCATACAAAGAAGCCTGGGAATGGCCAATCTGTACCTGTATTAGTAGACCTCCCACTTTCTTGCTGTGCTATTAACGAGTGGTACACAGGAGGATGGTCTGATCCTGCTTACAGACTAGAACTGACCCTGGTGGGCTTTCCCTGATACAGGCCATGCTTAATGGGTCGTTGGTCCCCAAATCTATGTCCCAAGTCACTAGGGTGGTATTCCTGGCATGAAGAGCCGCACTTCGACATGTACGATGGGAGGCCATACTCACACAACAGACCCCTCTCTGGGATGTCACCTGGCTAAAAGAGCTCACAACAATCCAGGGGTTCAGGGTTTGGGACCTCATCAGGATTATACAGTTGGTAGATGTTTGGTCTGGATTACACATCTGCTTCTTCCAAGATCTTCAGAACACTTGTGCTCTCACACAACTCAGTTCTACAAGTATCTTCAATTAAGGCATGCTATACAAGTTCATGTCCCAACGGCGGTGCCACTGCTGGAATATAGTCCACTGGAAGCTAAATTACTCATGGGAGACCTAGGTAGAAGCGGGATCTCTCAGATCTACCATACTTTAATTACCGGGCACACTGGAAGAGTTAGCTGGGCTCAATACATGAGGAAGGTTGGCGAGATACTGTAATGACCCCTGAGAACTTGATATCTCCTTCTGCCTACGGCTGGTTCAAACATATTACCTGTATACTGCATACCTCACACCGACCCAAATGCATAAGATGGGCATATACCCTGATCCTTCCTGCCCTCGCTGCCAGTATGCTTCTGCTGACTTTCAGCACGTGGCTTGGTCATGCCCGCTGATAGAAACCTGCTGGAGTGAGGTGATTCATGAACTAACAAGGGCTATGGGGTGGGAGGTAAGTCTCTTCCCCTTAATGGTGCTACTTGGAGTAATGGAGGGCTCTGGAGACACGGCAGCCGAAAGAATGTTCCTGTGCACAGCTTTATTAGTTGCAAAACAAAACACTGCAGTGAGGTGGATGTCCTTCAACCCCCCTCTCTGGCAGAATGGAGGCAGGGAGTGGACTGGTGCACACAGCAAGAGCGAGTAGTCTATGAGGCCAGAGGATGCCCGTAAAAAAAATGGCAAGTGTGAGGCAAATTACTGAGTCAGAGGGAATAACAGACAGGCTGTGCAGGCAACAGTAGTTACTATGTACTATGCCAAAAAGTGGTGTTTGAAATCTATGGGTGTGTCTAATCGCTATCTCTTTAGATGTAACAGATTGATAATGTGTCTTTTGGTCATTATTGCAATTTGTCATTACTTTCAAATCAATAAAATGTGTTTATCAAAAAAATAAAGATTTGGAAGCAATGTGTGCAATGCTCTCTGGCACAGGCTGGGACCCTTTCTAGAGTACAGATTTTATTGCAAAAGACATCAATGCTGGAAGCAGAAGAGGGCAACGGCTGGTCCTCATCTTGCTCAGGTGGGGGGGGACAGGACCATCAGAGTCACGTGCTGAAGCACATGTGGGTCAAAATACCACCACACTTGAGGGTGGGACCTCTGGGACAGAAGCGCTCATAGATTTAACGGTGAAATCAGCCCATGGGGGCCAAATGAGCAAAGAGATGCCTGGTGGGG
Source organism: Pleurodeles waltl (assembly GCF_031143425.1). NCBI lineage: Eukaryota > Metazoa > Chordata > Amphibia > Caudata > Salamandridae > Pleurodeles > Pleurodeles waltl. Next base: position 961,998,376 of record NC_090443.1, read on the forward strand.
GGGTGGGGGGTGGGGGTGAGGTGGCACATATGTCTAAACCAAGGAGAGGCAAGCAGCGTGGAGGGCATAGAGAGGTTACTGGGGCCAAAGGGACAGCAGAAACCAGGTGAGTGGGTCAGAGGAGCAGAGTAGGGTAGTTCAGTGTGGTGCTGGAAGGCAGGAAGAAGGGGTTGTGCAGGTCATAACAAATGGGGCTTTGGTTAGACCTGAAGGCCTTTACGGGGTACTAATCAATAAATGGCAGCCAATAGATATTCAGGCAAGAATAATAGAGCAGAGAAGAGACATTGCAGAAGCAGGACAGCACTTGCAACATTGTTACAAGGACAGGGCAAGGTTGGAGGGGCAACCTCAGCAGCCAGTGAGAGAAAGGGCACAGCCAGGTGCACAAGAGGGGGCAGAGTTGGGCATCCCCGTCGAAGGGGGTCATTGAATATGGGTGCCAGTAGTAGGTCACAGGGCCTCATCAGAGATGAGAGCTGGTACAGCTCGTGGGCCCGGTAGTGCTGCAGACCTGCCTGGTTGGTGCGGCCAGGTTGGGAATGTTCCCAGTCACCCAGCTGCTGCGGCTGGCATGCGAGTGGATAAAACAATGGGGTGCATCACTGCCTCTACACCTTGGTCTGAAGCAATAGGGAAGTCCCTGGTGACTCTCCCTACATCGAGGGAGCATATTGTCAATACCAGAAATGAATTGCCCCTTAGTGGGGACAGAACAGCCAAAGTGTCGCATGGAAGAGAGTGGTCAGATGGGAGTGAGGAGGTGAATGAGGGGCTGGGTGGTGCGGTCTGATCAAGTCATGCATGAGGTGTATACAGGTGTTGACAAATTGGAATCAGACTATTACGAAGCCAGAAATGAACTGGAGGAAGGTGGATTACGTGAAGAGAGTGAGGTGAGCATGTCTGTGGGGTCCGCCAGGAGAGGCGAAGCAACCAAGCTCTCAGCTGGTGTTTTGCAGAAGCCAAGAGTGGTTGATGGCGACAACATGGGGTGGAAAAAGGAGTTGCAATCGAGGCCATGGAAAGACAAACAGAAAGCGAGACGAGTTTTATGAGGTAAGAAGGAATGACGGTCGGTGTAGAACACACAATACAAAGAGGAGGGCAGCAAGGTGTGTAAATCAGTGGGAGTGGGAGATGGGGTGATTGAAGATGCAGGATCAGGTAAGGCCATGGTGGAGGGGGGTAAACCTCAGAGGGATTCACTTGGCGGGAAAGGTACCAGACGGACTCAGGCACAGGTAAGGATGAAGAGACCGAGGGCAGCAAAGAGAGTGGGGTACATAGGAAGCGGCTCCCTTATATGGGCTTAGCAATGCTGCCGGGTTCACGTCTCGAATAAAACAAAGACTTGGAAATGGAAACATGAGTATGTAAACATGTTCAAACTCCTACAGGGGTAGGAGATGGGCTGACAATTTGCGGACAGCCAAAGCTGCACCGGATGCAGTGGGAGACAAGATTGATAAAGAAATATGAAATGCAGGATTGCAGGCCCGTTCTTTGATTGGCCTCTGGCGGACCTGTTTATTTCTCCACTTGTTGTGGTCCCCAAAAAAGTGGAAGGGGACTTCTGTTTGATTCACCATTTATCATGGCTGGAAAGGGCATTGGTGAATGACTTTATTGCAGCTGAGGACACTAAGGTGGTGTATGCTTCCATGGATGATGCGATCAGGTTGGTCAGGGGATCCAAAATTGGGGCTAAATTGGCAAAATGTGACATCAAGTCAGCCTTTCGATTGCTGCCCATTCATCCGGAAGGCTTTTCCTTGCTGAGGATGCAATTTGAGGGTGCCATTTATGTTGACAGTGTCCTGCCCATGGGTTGCACTGTCTCATGTGCACTGTTTAAGACTTTCAACACTTTTGGGTGTTTCAGTGGGTTTTCACCAAAAGGAGTGGACACTGGCTGGTGTCACACTATCTGGACAATTTCTTCTTAATTGGCAAGGAGGGTACGGTGGCTTGTTACAGGGCACTCAGGCATTTCGAACAGATGTCAGTTGATTTGGGAGTCTCTCTTGGAAATGGAGGGCCCCAGCATGGTGTTAACCTTCCTGGGGATTGAGCTTGACACAGTCAGCATGGTGGCAAGATTGCCAGGCAAGAAAGTGCGTGAGATGCAGATGTTTCTGGAAGATGTGATTGGGGAGAGACAGGTTGAATGAAGGAAGGTGCATCAACTATTGGGATTCTTGAATTTTGCATGCAGAGCGCCAAGGGGTTGTAGGACGTTTTGCAGGACACTGGGCATGGCTATGTCTGGAGCGGTGCTGCCACATCATCAGGTGAAGATATTAGTGGCAGTGAGGGTAGATTTGGTTGTGTGGAGGTCTTTCTTGGATTAATTCAAAGGAGTGTTGATACATGTTTCAAGAGGAAGACACTGAGGGTCATTCTGACCCTGGCGGCCGGTGGCCGCCAGGGCCACCGACCACGGGAGCACCGCCAACAGGCTGGCGGTGCTCCAACGAGCATTCTGCCCGAGGCGGTTCAGCCGCGGTCAGAAGCGGAAAGTCAGCGGTCTCCCGCTGACTTTCCGCTGCTCGTGTGAATCCTCCATGGCATTCCGACCCCCCTCTACCGCCATCCTGTTCATGGCGGGAAAGCCGCCATGAACAGGATGGCGGTAGGGGGGGTCGCGGGGCCCCCGTAAGAGGGCCCCGCAAAGTATTTCAGTGTCTGCCTTGCAGACACTGAAATACGCGACGGGTGCCACTGCACCCGTCGCACCTTCCCACTCCGCCGGCTCGATTACGAGCCGGCATCCTCGTGGGAAGGTCGTTTTCCCCTGGGCTGGCGGGCGGTTTTTCAGCAACCGCCCGCCAGCCCAGGGGAAAACTTGTAATACCCGCCGCGGTCTTTTGACCGCGGCGCGGTATTTTGGAGGGGGGAATTCTGGCGGGCGGCCTCCGCCGCCCGCCAGAATTGGAATGAGGGCCACAGTCTGGCAAGTACAGATAATTTCTGGTGCATCAGAGGCTCTGGTTTTGGGACTTTTCTGGGATGGGAGGTGGTGCACGAAAGGCTGGTCGGAGCAGTGGGTGCCACAAGGGAGGAGCGTCACCTTTAAAAAAAAATTCCCTTGGTGGCTCTGGTGGTCTTGGGGGAGGAGATAGCGGAAGGGCAGTGCTGCTTCATGTGGACAACATGACTGTTGTGGAGTTGGTGAATAGGCAAAAACCCAGAGATTTGTGGGTCCTCAGTTTGTTGCGATGTTTATGCTGTTATGTTTGCAGCTGTACATTGTGTTTGAGGCTAAGCATGCGCCTGGAATAAACAACGCTATAGCTGATTCATTGTCTTGTTCAATGTGGCAACGGTTTCACAGACTGGCACCTGGAGTAGAGAAGGTCAAGACCCCCGTTCCAGCAGAGATCTCGGAGTGGGGGCTTAGGAATCATTAGACTGGTGGAGCTATCTTTAGCTGAATCTACCAGGAGACATGAATTTGAAGCATTTGAAGGGAGTATGGTCAGGCCACTGAGTCAGGAAGAATGTGACAGGGATGGAAGGGTTTTACGTTTCATTATGTTTCTATTTGATAAAAGTTTGCAACTATTTCAGGGAAGTTGACGGGTTTGTCCTTTTACAGCAAGTTATATTGGGGGTTTGACCCTGCTAGAGATGACATTTTGGGGAGAGTTTTGAAGGGTTGGCTGAAGAGTGCACGGAAGTCTGTTTCGAGGAATGTTATCACATTTGACTTGCTTTTGTGAGTTTTAGCACAACTGCCCGAATGCGGTTATGACAGTTTTAAAGTTGCTTTGTTCAGGTTGTGCATGATTTGCATGTTTCTCAGGGCAATTCAGGTGTCTGAGTTGTTGAGGTCGAGGCGTGAAGCGGGGGTGATACATGAGGACATAAGGCTGGAACAGATGCAGGGGGGTTATATGGCTAAGGAAATCCAAAATGGATCAAGCTGACCAGGGCAAACGGATATGGTTTCAAGAAGGCGGGCAAGGGGAAGCATGTCCCGTGAACGCGTGACACAAGTTTCTAGGCTGGCCAGGTTGCAAGCAGAGGGAAATTTGCTGTCATGAAAATGGGCAAAAGATAACGGCGGCACAGTTGTTGGCAGTGTTGCGCATGGCGCTAAATAAATTAGGGCAGGATGCGACTGTTTTTGGGACTCATTCTTTCAGGATCTGGGCAGCAACCACGGCTGCACAATTGGGATGGGATTGGAGGCAAATTCACAGGATTGGCGGGTGGAGGTCAAGGTGTTACGAAAGGTATGTGAGAAAATGAATGGGTCAAGGTCGCTGATGTCTGGTGAGGGGAGATCACAGTGGTTACTGAGAATGCTAATTTCCCCCATTTTTCCTTGGGTGTGTGGCTGGTCCAGGGAGTCAGAAGGCAGTGACCTGGATGGTGGGTCATTCTTTCGTTCACTGGGCTGCCCAATATGCAGAACAGGATTTGTAGTAATGGTACCTGGGATTGCCAAGCAGCAGGCATGAAGTGCTATGGTTGGGTAAAAGTGAAATGAGGTGGGGCAACTTGTTACCTCTTTTGGCCACGTTAGTTCCTAATTGGGGATGCCCGGATTTGATGTGTATATACTTGGGGGAAAATGATCTGATCTTCTGGTCTGGTGTGACTTAACTACACCACATGCAACGGGATTTGCTGCTGCTGAAGCAGAACATGACTGGATTTTGCTTAGTGTGGACCAAGTTTGTGCCTCGTCGGTGATGGAGAGGGGCAACGAAACATGTGGCCATAGACAGGGCCAGGCAAAAGCTCCACAGAGCCATGCAGGTTTCCTGCACAGCTGAAGGGATCAGGGGTTGGCACATAAAGGCATCAAGGAAGAGGAAATGGGGTTGCTCCATTCAGATGGTGTATTTCTCACAAATTTGGGCGATGCTTACTACAATTTGGAGTTGCGAGATTTGCTGGGTGAATTGTGGCATGAGAGGATTTGGTACAGTGACAGGTAAAGGATGTTTTGCAGCTTTGCAGTGCAAAAGGGTTGGGCAGTAAAACACTCGGTGGGGTGTTACTGGATGGCTGAAGTTTGGGGGGTGGAGAGTCACATGCAGGTGTATCCACCCCCTCTGGGAGGGAGGAAGAGAGCACAGGTGAAAGATGAAGGTGTGTGGGATGTTTGGGACAGATGAAGGAGGCTTCACTGGAGGATGCATGGGTAAAGGAAGTGAGAAAGAGATTGGGAATAGTAAGAGGTTATTGAGTATATGATATTAAGTGAGGAAGAGAAACGGTGTGCAGGAGTGGAAGTTCAGGGTAAAAGGAGATTATGGGGGGTTAAAGAGAAAAAGTGGCATTAAAAGATGCAGTTTTGATGTTATGATGCCAATGTTTATTATGCTTTAATTTGTGGCAATCCTGTCCTAATAAATGGCCTTTTACACTTATTTCTGGAGTGGTGTTTGATTGTTTCACAATAGAGAGGTTTGACCTACATAGCCCCACAGAGAAGGAGAACAGCTTAAGGTTGTCTTTATCCTACCTCCCACTGCTGTGCTACACTATTGGTTAAAAAAGGTAACAGTGGTCCAAGACCTCTCAATTGAACATGGATAAATACCCACATTTCTTCCTTGCTTGCTGAAGGAGGACCAGCACACTGTTTGATGTGATCAAGGCCATCAAAGTCATGAGGATGTCCCTTGGAGACAAGAGTGCATGCTGTGGCAGTAGACCTGTGTCTGGTGTGTGTGGATCTCTGCAAACAGACAGACATGCACTCTCTGGTGGAGAGTAAAGCGGGAGAGATGCAAAAGGGAATGACCTCTATGAGATAGCTGGTGTGTGAGCTGAGAAGGTGAACAAAGATCTTTATACACCTAGTGGGACTGCCTGAGAACTTGGAGAAAGAATGCCTGCACCTTTATCTGGAGGACTGGATAATGACAATGATGAAACTGAGAAGATTTTGAAACTGTTTTTCTATTGAGTAAACACAAAGGATACTAGTGCATCTGCCACCACCAGGCACCTGCCCCCCCGAGAACCATTACATTCCAAATTCTGAATTAAAGAGACAGGGATGTGATCCTACAGGAAGTGGACTGTCAGAAAATCACTGGAATAGCAGATGTGGAGGTAAAGTTATTCCCTGATTACATTCTTCAGGTTCAAAAGATTAGACACTTCTTTGATGTGGTGAAACATCCATGCAATTACCAACAGCTGAAATACAGTGTGTTCTTTCCCACCAAGTTAAAGATCATACTAGACAACAACTCTTATTTTTCTATGGACTTTGTGCAGGCTTGGGACTGGTTGGATAAACTGGTCAAGCATCAAGGGGGATGGTGTCAGAGATCGACTGACAGCTTGCCAAGATGTTCAGAGGTATAGGATACAAACAGACTGCCAGATGACCTGATGCTATCCACTGACACCATTGTGCCTTCTGATCAGGCCGAGGACCGGGAGGGCTCACCTGGTTAACTGTTTCATGACCTGGCCCCAAAGTCCCGCTAGGGTCATCTGTTGTGGATCCATTACCAGAGGGTTGGAATTGTCCACACCTGCCATTGGTATTATATAATACTGTTGTTGGGAGGGGAGTGGGGATTGACTGGTTATTAGAAGTTGTTATGTTCAGTTACAGGTGCCTCAGATGGCACAGGGATATAAGCCTTCTGGCAGGGGGGCCACCTATACATACACATAATGGGCAATTGGTGATTGACATAGGCACCACAGTTCTTCACAGTTGCTGTTAATATGTTTTGTGCACCAATAAGAGACTGTAATACAAAACAGAGAAGCTGCAGTTGTTGTGGCATTAATGTGGAAGGGAACCGGCCATGCTACAGAAATGGGAGACAACCTTAAATTGATAACCTGGAATGTCCGAGTACTAAACAACTACATGACAATGGCTACAGTGAGAGCTCACCTGCGTAAAATGGGGATTCAGGAGGCTTGCCTCCAGGAAACATATCTGCAGGCTGAGCAGGCGGGAAAAAGTATGACGCAAGTGGAAGGGGGAAATGCTACCATGCCAATTATAGTGCACATGCCAGCGGGATGGCAAGCTGGATCACTCCCAGGACACCCTTTGAGGTTATTTCCATGGAGAAAACACTGGAAATATATTATGATACACAGCAAACTTAATGTCCGGGACACCACCATAGTGGGACTCTATCTCCCATATTGACAATGCAGACTTCATCCCATGCTTGGGTCACAAAGTATGTGTATATCTAGGGACATCAATGAATTGGATGGGGGACTTCAACTGGGTCCTCAATGACACATTGGAACAAATGCTGCATTCTTTGACATATAAATTAAAAATGAGAGACTCTCTTCACCAGTTACTGGTGTCTTTGCCTTATTGGAAGTGTGGCAAGCCCAGTATCCTATTGATCTGGTACACTCACACTACCCAGGGGCGACTCATACATATTCCCGGCTACATTACATTTTATTAATGACAGAGGACTCCCATAAGATTAGACACATGACCTACTCTAGCAGGGTCATTTCCCATCATTCTTCACTGGTCTTCACATATAGCAGCCATCATTACAGGGTTTGAGTCCTCACATGGTAACTGCCAGTGGCCTATCTTCCACAATGAGATAGTGCACTACTTCAGACAGAAGATAACACAATGGTTGATAGGAGAATGGAATGGGCTGTAACAAAAGTGGTCATGAGAGGACTGGTGATATCATTGGTTATTGCTACAAGAAGAGCATTAGACAGTGACATCAGCACTATCAAGTTAAGGCACAAGGCTCTACAAACAAACCTGACCCCAGGAGGCATGAGGGACAGTTAGGAACAGGAACTGAGGGGAGAAATCCTGTGAAAAATTTCAGAAAAAGAGTTGCTGCATAACAAAAAGTACAAACAGCTGCTCCACCAGGAAGGATATATACCTGGGAGACAGCTGGCATGAATCCGGTGCTGAGACAAGACCTCGGCCACGATTACTGTTACCCAGAATGACCAGGGCAGGCAACACCAGAGCATGAAACTTTCTACATATACTATAAGACACTTTATACGCAGCCACTGATTCCGAAGGGGAGGACAAATATCCAGTGCTGTGACCACCATCCATATGTAGGCATACACAGGCCCAGCATGAATCACTAGAAGCGCCGACTACTCTAGCTGAAATTAAGGCAGCGATCAGGAACCTGAACACATCTAAGATCCTGAGTCTGGATGGATTCCCAGCAGAATGGTATCAGAAATTCACAAAGACACTGATGGAGAAGATCCTAACAGTGTAGCGGGAGGCATTGGGACATGTTGTGCTCCCTAAAATTGAAAACTATGAGAACGTCAACTATTTTACCATTACATAAGCAAGGTAACGATTCTACAGCCTGTCAAGCCAATAGGATACTCTCAGTGTTGTACTGTGACAATAAAATCCTTGGTAAAATTCTAGCACGATGTGTGAAAGACGTTATAGTAGACCTGGTGCATCTGATCAAAATGGGCTTATCCTGCGCAGGCGCACAACTTTAAATATAAGGCAACTAGCCAACGTGCTAGGTGTGGTAGAAAATAGCACTATAGAACTCTGTCTGGCGTTGTTAGACACAGAAAACCATTCAAAACGGTCAGTTGGCTGTTCCTGCTTTCCACCCTACCCACTGTCAATTTTGGCCCACAGTTTCAGAAATTGGTTGCCCTTCTATATGCACAATCACAGGCCAGAGTCAAGGCAAATGACTATATATCGCTGGAGTGGAAAGTGCAGCAGGGCACACGGCAGGGTTCCCCCCTGTTCCCCCTCCTGTTTGCTTTGGGGGTGGAGTCCCTGGTGTGACACATAAAGCACAAATGGGCTATCACAACCTGGATGTGGAGGCATGTTGGGTCATTGTACACCAATGATCTACTGATGTGTGCCAAGGACCCGAGCCGCTCTCTCTGTGGTTGCTTCTAGCTGAGCTGGCACTTTGGCAGCCATACCGCATTATACCTACTTAGGCACCTGTGGCGGGTTTCCAGTAGGCACTACCGTGAACGCCCATATCGTGGTACACAGTACTTGTTACGATATCTAGGTGTAGAAGTCCTGCATGATAAACAAAGTTGGCTAGATCTCAACCCAATACGGTTATTCACAGACTTCCGCAGCAGTGTCAATTATTGGTTGTCATTGCCCCTGCCGGTTGCTGCAGGATCGATATTCTGAAAATGCTGATACTCCTGTGCTGCCTCTACCTCTTTTAATGTTCCTTAGTCCTCATGCCACACGAAATACTGAAGCAATTGATGTCACTAACTATTACCGTAGTAACACAGTAGAATTAGCATGGTCACACTATGTAACTGAATGCTGGGAGTTACACGTGTATGGAAGACCCATGTATTGTGCTGATTACCTTGTGGACAATGCAGCAACTTCTGACTAGGTGGGGCAGAGAACTCCCATAAGCCTGCCCTGTACCAATATGATTCATGCCAGCATTTCACTACAATGATGAAATCATATATATAGCTATGTGCAAGAAAGGGGGTTGCAGGATGGGAGGCGATCTAAAATGTGGGCGACTCTTGAATCACACTACAGCAGGCTATTGAAGTCTTCAATCTTGGATGGGGTCAATATTTACATTATTAGGCATATCTTCATACAGCCCAGAAAGTATGAAAAATGGTGACCAGCACCCTACAAGTATCTCATACACTGGAGCTATTGCTCCATACAGACAGTGGCAAAAATTTATAACAAGAATGTGAGAAACTTTGGCCCGTATTTATACTTTTTGTGCGCCGCATTTGCGTCGTTTTTTGACGCAAAAACGGCGCAAACTTGCAAAATACCATTGTATTTTGTAGGTTTGCGCCGTTTTGCGTCAAAAAAGCGGCGCAAATGCGGCGCTAAAATAAGTATAAATACGGGCCTTTGAGAGCTGATGACCGGGAGACTCCTCTCAGGTCTCAGGAAAAATGGAAGGCGGGTTGCGCTCAGGAGTTTACTGATAGTCAATGGGAGGTTGCTCTGGCTCTACTACACCATTTCGAGCAACACCCAATTTAAATTGACACAATTTAGTTTTATAAACAGAACATACGTCACCCTTGCCATGTTACACAAAATTGATGCCACCAGGGTGTCAGAGAATACACATCAACTTCTAGGCCATTGTGTGTCAGGGGCACACAAGGTGCTGCAGACAGTAGACACCCTTCGACACCCTTCGACACTCAACACACTCCCTCGAATTATAGGGAGCAATGTACAGCAGGAGAGTAGACTGCACAATGGTTGGATGGCAGTAGTTTTGATATGCTATGTGATGTTTTACTCAAAATATATTGAGGCCCGATAGTGATGTGTTTATACAGAGATTCCTTCTATCGAAAATCATGAGAATGGTTGTGTAAATGTAGCTAAGACTAGAAAGATGCAACCTGCTCCATTCCAAAAAAGGCTCGACCCTCACCAGAATTATGTCAATATACAAAAAATATACAACAAGCTCCACTGATGGAGGACATTCTTGGGGCCTGATTTAGAGTTTGGTGGATGGGTTACTCTGTCACAAACGAGACGGATATCTCTGATTTTACGATTTCCATAGGATAAAATGGAATCGTAATATGGCAGACGGGTTATCCGTCACATTTGTGATGGAGTAACCCCATCCGCCAAATTCTATATCAGGCCCTTAGTCTGTAATTCCATCCCTCCTCCAGACTGTTAGCTGGTGGACTGGACACTGACTACTACTAGCGGACTCCCATTGTGCGCACTAATGTAAAATATAACAGTACAATACTTAAATGTTCCTTGTATCATGTGGCATGTGATGTGTTGTATGTTTAAACTAATACAAATAATTTAAAAAATAACAGGCCATCTGTCAAAAGGTCTTTGTATAGTGACATGCATACGAAACCATGAAGACTGACAATCAACTGCTATATTTCTGTCTAGGGAAAATCAAGACATCAATCAGTAGCAAGCAGCCTGACAACCACTATGCCATGCCAGTGGCAGACATTGCCATGCTCTTGACAACATCACATAATCACCTTTGGACCATCCAGCCAGACTCAAAGACCCTAGAGCCTAGACCAATGGCAAGATAGCACCTACGTCAGGTACTAGGCTGACACTGACAAAATTCACTACAGTATCTTCTAGGCTTTACCAAAGAGTAATAAAGTGTCAGAAGCACACAGTCTCTAATGCTGAAGAGGCTCTGGCAGGCCTTATTGTTTACTTGTAACTCATTCAAAAGAGCATGGACGCACTACATACCCAAAGAGGACATGCACAAAGTCTCACGGTAGCTTCATCACTGATTGAAGGATGTGTTAATGGATGTCAGCTAAACAACAGAGCACTTATTGGCATTGAGAAGTCTATTGATGACATGTCTCCTGGGCTTGACAATGCTGTGGCTCATGCGTCAGGTGAGCTAAGGACTGCAAGTGAAACTATATCTAATGTTGGATTATTTGTGTCCTTGTTCAGGGAGGACCTGGCCTGACAGTTCAGGCTTGACTGTCCTCTTTAAAGCAGGGCCAAGACTGATTTTCAGATGTCTGGGGCCAAACTGAAGGGCCCCAGATATCTGAAAAAAGATGGACTGGGATGCAGCCCAAAGTGATTGACAGTGGTTGAGATTATTTCAAGCATTCCATCCATCACCTTGTTTTTGATCCCCTATGCCAGTGGTTCCCAAACTTTTTCGATCCCCGGCTCCTTTGACCTATTGGCCGTGTTGGCCACGGCTCCCCATTATGTTACTTTTTTTGGGCGGGTGGGAGAACGTAATCCCAGCCTGTACCTGTACCTACACTATTTACAGTTTGACTTCTTTATTCTCTCCTTCAGGTTCCTGAAAACCATTTATTGGAAACTATTTTTGTTCTTTTGTCATAGGGATATTATTAATGGTACTTTGGCGCCCTCCGCTGGTCACAATAATTAATGCAGGGGGTTTTGTTTCTAATACCACGGTGAAAAGCTACCGATTAAAAGCACCTCCGAGTGGTTTCCAGACTGTGTGCGGCGCCCCTGGCTAATTTTGACGGCGCACCAAGGAGCCGCGGCGCACAGTTTGGGAACCACTGCCCTATGCAATGCATAGTGAGCATGAGCACATGCAGGGAGACAGAGCTCTCTGCACCTCCAGACCATTATTATTTTGCATTAAGAAAACAAACTCCTACTTCAGGAGTTGATTTCCTCAATACAAAAACACATGACATTCACTCTGCGAACCTGTGTGCTGTGAAGGAAGCCACTGCAGTGGCAGGAGCTCCCTTCACAACACTAAACAGAGCAGACAGTCCTCCATCATTGTGGCAGAGTCCATGGCCTCTGGTCTCCTGGCAGACTGTCCCCTGGGCTCTGATTAATTTCTTTAGTTACAGCATTTGCAACCCAATAGTTCATAACCTGCAATTGATGGGGCGTGTGTATAATCCCTGATGCTGTAGAGGTGTGACATGTGCACAATGTGTTGTACCATTGACATGGGCATTAGCTATGGCATAGAAGCTAGGCTTTGCTAGTTGGGCTGTGGTTTAGGGACTTTGAAGTGGTGTTGTGTGTTGACTGTGACTGCTTTACGATCATGTGCCATTAATTCTGATAGTTTGGTCTGTGAAGCACTAGCTGCTGTTTCACATTCGCCTTGGATGAAGCCAGAGGACAGCAGATGTAGCACAGAAAGTAGTTTTGAATGAGATGCCACTACAGCTGTCTGAGCTAATGTTCGATCAAGAAATCTGCAATGTGTTTTCCCCAGAGGCGTGGTATATTTCGTAACATACACCTTTGCTTCATGACATCATCTGATAGTCCATAAAGGTATCCTTACTTTATAGAAGTTTTTTCTCAGTACCTCCTTCTCCTGGGTTCATTTACTGCCAGTTGTTACAGCCCTTGTATGTGTTTGCAGATCACTGCCCCCTCTGTTGCTCACTGTGGTCTTTTAGTGAAGAAGTGGGATTATTTTAAATGGACATCATTGTTACCTGTATTTCTTGCATGTACTTTTGGGGGAGGGCAAACATTTTGCACTTATTTCACCTCTGCACAGGAGTGCAACACCGAGAACTATTTGTGCATTTCCAATAGTATTAGAATTGATACCATTCGTACTGTTTGCCACCCAGTTCGGCTCATCTTATAGGCACTATTTTGATTTTGACACAGTCCAATTTCACATGGGCAGATCTGGGCCTGTGTGCTGCTGAGCCTACAAGTACCTGTACACAAAATAAACAGGTAAAAACATATTCTATCAGGCCCAAATGGGCAAGAAGAATAGCTTTTATAAAACAAATGAAAGGCTTCTCTGCAGTAGTCCATTAGAGAGCCATCAATTCACAGATACCCCAGTGAGTTAATAACTCACTTGCTTTACAGGGGTACAAGGAGCAGGCACCTGTGCCTGAAGTGCTACAGATCCCGGGTGAAACACCGGTGCTGGGATACGTTTTGAAGCGGGGGTGTTGCCACCAAAGTTATGTAACTGGAGGCATGACCTTTGTGGAAAATCCAATCCTCACACAGAGAACAAGTAAATGGAATGAGCCACGCCCATTCAGAAGGAGAGTGGCAAGGGCATGGTATATGATTGGTGTTGCACTTTAGCACACACCACACATATATTACTACATCCTGGTGTGGTAGTGCACATTCATTTACAGACTGCACATTTTCCATTGAAGTGACCATCACATTTGCACGGACGTTCTGTTTTACTGATAAAACAATACTTCACACAAATGATAATGTTTGGAATAATTTGGGCATCCAAAAATAAAGTGCCTTGATTTGTTTTGCTCATATTGAAATCTATGTTTCCAATTATCTTCAGATTTACCCAAAAATGCTTAATTTGTGTTTTCCTAACTGCTGATGCACTTTGAATAATCTGTATAGTTTATATACAAGTTTTTAAATTTTGTTGTGTGGAAAAAATGACATCCTTCAACCTTTGTTTTTGCACTCCCTGTCAGATAGTTCGCTTTACAATATTCTCTAGCTTTGCAGTCGGGAAAAGTAAACACCAATCTCCGTGGTAAAATAATAAGCAGCAGATTGTCAAAGGACATAACCTGATATTTAACATCTGTCTTTGAAGCACAACAGATGTGATAAGATGAAAAACAAATTTCACCTTCTGAACTCCAGCATGGTTAGTTTGTGGGTGATGCAGCACGCCTGTACCCCTACTTCCAGCACCTATGACACAGTGTCACACATCACTACTAACCCGAAATTGTATTTTTAGTGGGCTGTGAAACCCCACATCCCCATGTATATAATATTACTCTGGTCGTCAATCACCAGCAGAGCATGGGCTGTACCACACTCTGTCTGCAGACCACACATGCACTAAAAACTTTCCCCAATGACAGGAAGCACTCAAATGCTGCTCAAGATTTTTCCTCCCGGACAGAGACTTCTGTCGGAACCGGGAACAACCTGTAGAATCTGCCATAGCACTGTCGCTGCAAGTTGTGGAAACACCCAATTGAAATCCAGGTTGCTCAATCCATGGGAAGAAATGTGGACCACTAGTGTCTGCTCTCCATCGGGGTCTAAACCAATATTGTGGTGTTAGACTTTTTCGCGTCAATTGGTAAAACCCAAATTTTGCAGCAATTCTACAGGCAACATTTCCAGCCCAGGTTTTCTTCTGATGGAAACTTTGTCAAGGTGCCAAGATTAGCAAACCTTTCCTATGTTCTACTATGCTCCAATAGGCTTTTCACCTCAGTGTACTCTGGCATAACAAAGGAAAGCAGCTGCTCCCAGAAGTTTGTGTAGTGGTGCCGAGTCGATCATTTCACACAGCCTCAACTGGGCCGTGTCACAAATCTACACAGCGAGCCTAGACATCTAGAGGGAGTCTAGACTTGAACACGAGCCTAGACATCTAGAGGGAGTCTAGACTTGAACACAAGGCCCCATGATCTGCCCTTCACTGCTTCAGAACACAGCCTTGGCCTTCTCCTCTGCCTCAAGAAGCATCTGGAACTTCTGCTAGCAAAGGCCCACAGGGCCTCGGGTCTGCTGTGATGAAGCAGCATGATAGGAGGTTTGATGGACAGATAGATGGACCGAGGTACAAATGGGATTGCAGATGCAGTTGCAGACATCAGGATGGACGGGTTTGTGAGCAAGTGGACTGACATGGGTGAATGAACAGATCTATGAGTAAATATTGTGTAGACGGGTCAATGAATGGATTGACTAATGGCTGAATACCCTGACAGATAGATGGATAAGAACTGAGGTAACTATCTCTATTGTGCACTACCTCAGGTTTCCGGAGATGAAGAATGAAGTAAGAATATATTCACACTTACCAATCGGAGTTTTAGTTTCTTAAACTAATTTGCAAAGTTGTTTCCTTTTGAAGGTAGTTGTGGGTCAGGGTTGGTCTGACAGGTCATTGTGTGGGTTGAATTTTTGGCTGTTTGTGGGCCTGTTTTAAGGTCATGTGGGGTGCTTTTATTGTTGACATCTCTTATATTTAAGTCAGACATTACCTCCAGTAAGCACAAATTTCCCATACTTAGCAAAACACTTATAAAGTATGTTTTTAAGAGTTCGAAATTTCCCAGATTTGGGATTTGCAGTATTGGATGGCTTTTTTAGCTATCTAATTTGCTAACAGGAGCCACTTTTATTTTGGTGCCTGGACCTATTTTCTGTTCCATTCCAACCCGCTGTTAGAACATACCCACTTGGCAGGACATTGTTCCTGCTGTAAACCAGAGAAACAAACAAACGAAAGTGTATTTTTTGCAGGGCACAAGTCCTAAAAAAATGAAGTGTGACGTGGGGGACTACCAAGTTAGGCAGTATGCAAGTGACATCACGGTGTGATACATTGGACGTGGCGTTACAGGAAATGACATCAAAGGAAGTGGAATCACAACCTATGATTTTACAGAACGTGGCACAATTAGAAGTGATATTAGATCTTAAGACCTCACAAATATGTTTAGCAGGTCTATCATGAGTACATTTGAGCACTTTACAAGTATACATGCAAGCAATCCTGATTTAGACAAAAGACTCACGTTTTTGTAAGCTACACATGAACAATGCTGCCTTTTGGCAGCGTGTAACTTCCTTTACCCCAGGTCTGAACAAACTATCTCTGCCAGGCATAATAGTCCAACTGCACCACATTCCCTGTAGATAAAATTTATTTAGCTCCCCGCATATGAAAAGCCTACCGGACACAAGATAACGTAAAGCGGGACAATGTGCTGCCTTGTGTTTGTGTATTTTGTTTTTTAACAAATCAACACACCCTGAATTTGTGTGGCGCTGTAAGTCCCAAAATAAATTTGCATCAGGATTGTGTCAGAAAAGTGACGCAACCATGACACAAAATATGCACCTCAATTTATACATTTTTTTAAAACAAAATTCTGCCATCAAGGAATTGGCAACAAGGAGAAACCGGACAGTAAATCTGTTCAGCTTCATTAGTTGCAAAGTTTTGAATTTTAAAATATCTTTTCAGGCCCTTAAATGCTGAGGCTGTCTACGTACTGACACCTATTTTGTTTGTATTCAGGGCACTTTACTTTTAAGTCTTTATATTTTCCGTAAAAGGAAGCCAGGCTAAATTTGCATCATGTTTTTTCCTTACATGCTGGAGCACCTGCTGCAGAAATCTTTTGGTCCTCAGTAAATCTGAGGGTATTATAATAATAATAATAATTATTATTATTATAATGGTAGGAAAGCTTTGGTGGTTAACACATTTGCTGGCAAGATCTGTGTTTTGTTTAGAGCCTCTTTTGACTCGAAGAAGCATAGAGGGTAATGTGTCTCCTGCAAAAGACACCATGTAACATGCAGATGACAAATGTTTATTTTATACAGATAGGTAAGTGGGCTACTGCTGTTAGCACAGAGATAGTTTTTGTTACTTGCCTTCTAATATAGCGCAGTGAGGTATGAAGAATGATATGTGACTCTTACACCTTGTAACCCTCACTCTCCTATGTAACATATCTTGAACATTGATGTCCAAAGATGATTTATTGTCAATGTAATGAGTATGTGTGATGAAAAGCACCCTGACAGCCTGCATTGATAAGTAGCTATGTAACAGAAATGAAAAAAGTGGAATTTAAATTGTTATTTTGTGCAAATACTGGAACAGACCAACACATCTGACATTCTTACAGTGCATGCATCTCTTTCATATGCAGTGACTGAACAAAGTCAAAAGCGTTTCTCTCTTAAGTACCTGTGAAATGCTAACAAGCTGTGCGGGTTTGTTTTTCCTCCACTGCATTTGCCTCTAGGTGTGTGGCTCCAGAAAGCTTTCAGCCAAGGATACTCCAACAGAAGGAAGCCTGATGGCCCCTTATTTGGTCCTTTATTATGGGTCCAGCTGTAGTCTGAAATTGGAAAGACCCCCCTGGTCGCCTGCACGTTGTTGCTTGGATCGAAAGCAGACAACAAACAGGTTCTGCTGAATGTGTCCCGGGGTCTGAAAATTACACCGGACAAGATCAGCATTTTACAGTGGGGCCCAACTTCTTGGTAGGGTAGACGGTGTCCACCCTCTGAAAATAGTGAGTGGACACCACCCATCCGGGTGCACCCCCACGTTGTGCCCTGCTTTTTCGATAATGAACGGATTCCTGAAGCCACAGGATTTCCAATGAATTTGGGCAGTCCCAGTGACAGATGCCTAGCCTCATAGCCTCATGTTTGTCTCCTATTTTATAATTGTCATTGCTTCAGAGAAGAGCAAACGACAAACTGTGCCACTCCAGGGGAATGACATAGACCATAGGTCACAAAGGATTAGCATTTAGTCCAACAATTATACTGTCAAACATCATAAATGCGTATGTCAATTGAGAGAGTTCTAGCTAAGTGGCTTACTGCTTCCTGCTTCCGCCTGACTCTCCAATACAATGAAATATTCAAATATGTCAATAACATCTGACCTTTAAACAAACTGTGGCTTTTTTGTTAACCAACTTATGCTAGACAGGGCTAGAAACACACACTCGCTGAAAGCCTGGATACCCTCACAGGTGATAGTGTGCTTTACAAATACAAATAACATTTAACATTAAGATATGGGTGCTCAAGAGATGCCAGTTGCCGAAACATAGGCAAGTAGCTCCAATAAGGCTCCCTCCCCTCACAAGGAGATGGCTGGATACCTCCTCTCAGCAGCTCCACCACATTCTTCACAGAGCCCATGTGTCAGCAACAGGAAACATTTTTAGATGGCACTAAACAAAGAGGGGGCCTCAAACAGAAGTATTTTATTTTCTTTGAATATTATTGGTGTCTTTAGATATAGTGTGAACCTAATCAACAAGGCATATGTTGTATTGCACCACAAAAAACTAGAAACTATTCAAAGAAAAAATCATCATCATAAAACAAAATAACAATGGGGAGGAAGCTAAAATTAATAAAGTTCATGTTGGCATGAACAAATCAAGCGTTAACTCAGAATACTGAAGAAAAGATCTGATTATTACATTGACAATAACCATGTACAGACTCCGGCACTAGACACATGAAAACAAACATTGGTGAGGCTAAGGGGCAGGTTTAAGGAAAGTGGCACTGCACTCAGTGCGCTAAGGTGGCACTAGGGGCTCTTAAATATGCTCCTAAACCTCTACTAATTACAGCCACCAACAGACAGCAACCAGAGAATCCATAATTATAAGGCTTTATGGAAAAATGTATTCTTTTTATTTGGCGGTGATAAACAGAAACTGTGACACCTTTACTCATTTCAGCCCTTTAACTGCTGAGGCTGCCTAGGTGCTGGCCCTTTTTGTTGGTATTGAGAGCACTTTGCTTTTAAACGTTTATAAAGTATTTTCCATAAAAGGTATTCATGCTAAATTTGCATCTTTTTGTCCTTACATGCTGGGGAATCAAAATACACCACTCTCTGTAGATTGCTCTGGAGGATACCAAAAAATACTAGCCAAAATATAAAAAGGTTTAATGGGAAAAAGTGTTGTGCATGAAAGTGTATTTTGTCCTAAAAAATACATCTGCAAAGTGATTTTCTGTGCTAAGACCACTAGCTTCCCAGCTTTCAAATGAATATCAATTGTAAAAACAAAAAAAATGTTTTGTCACTTTTTAAAATTTTAAGGGGCATATTTATACTCCGTTTGCGCCGAATTAGCGTCGTTTTTTTCGACGCAAATTCGGCGCAAAACTAACGCCATATTTATACTTTGGCGTTAGACGCGTCTAGCGCCAAAGTATGGGCAAATAGCGTCATTTTTTAGCGTGAACGCCTTCCTTGCGTTAATGAGATGCAAGGAAGGCGTTCCCGTCTAAAAAAATGACGGCAACGCAAATGCGTCGTATTTATACTCCCGGGCAAAAATCACGCCCGGGAGTGGTCGGGTCAAAAAACCCCGCATTTGCGCCACTTTTTAACGCCTGGGTCAGGGTAGGCGTTAAGGGGCCTGTGGGCTCAAAATGAGCCCACAGGTGCCCTCCCCTGCCCCCAGGGACCCCCCCTGCCACCCTTGCCCACCCCAGGAGGACACCCAAGGATGGAGGGACCCACCCCAGGGACATTCAGGTAATTTCAGGTAAGTATAAAAAAAAAAAAAATTATATATTTTTTTTGGCATAGGGGGGCCTGATTTGTGCCCCCCTACATGCCACAATGGCCAATGACCATGCCCAGGGGACAGAAGTCCCCTGGGCATGGCCATTGGGCAAGGGGGCATGACTCCTGTCTTTACTAAGACAGGAGTCATGTAAATGGCGTCTGGGCGTCGTTTAAAATGGCGCAAATCGGGTTAAGATGATTTTTTAGCGTCAACCTGACTTGCGCCATTTTTAAGACGCCCTAACGCAATTTTTCCCTACGCCGGCGCTGCCTGGTGTACGTGGTTTTTTTCCACGCACACCAGGCAGCGCCGGTCTGCTAACGCCATTCAATAAATACGGCGCCCGCATGGCGCTTCAGAATGGCGTTAGGCGGCGCAAAAGTTTTTGACGCTAAACTGTGTTAGCGCAGTTTAGCGTCAAAAAGTATAAATACGGGCCTAAGTGTATTCTTTGTAACTATTTTTAATGGTTTCTACCTACATAGAGTTTGTGGGTGAAAGAGAGTGAAACCCATGGGTGATCTGTGAAAGCAGTACGTTTCTGAAAAATAGGCAATCTTTGGAATTCGGGAAATTATTATTTGTGGAAATCACTCAGGAATGCAAACCTAAGGAAGAATCTCAGATTGCCATAATAAAAATAAGACAGAAAAAATAGAAGTATGTGGTGACATTTTCCTCTATAATTCTTTACCCCAAAAGGATACTAAAAAAATGTACCCTTTAGATTACAGGGATTTATGCTGTTTTTTGATTTCCCAAACCATGTGATACCCAGTGAGCTGCAACATATAAGGATTTTTCATTGTGTACCAATTATGCATCAATTCATTTGGTAAAATCTAATCAATAAAAAATGGGCGTGAAGGAAATGTATGCATATTGGATATGTACTCAATCTACTAGGTTTGGGAATAGAGATTACAGGTCTGAACTTGGGGGTTACCCATATTTTCATATGATTCAATGTGCACTTTGCAGAATGCATTCTTTCTTGCACAATAGCTCATGTTTGGAAGACAAAAATGGAGAGAAGTTCAATTGATGACAATAAACGCTCTACCATTCTGCGTTCCCACACTTCTTCCGATAAAAAAAGAGTACACCACTTGTGTGGCTGGACCTATCACCCACAATAGGAAAGGTCCTGAAACACATTGTACAGAACATGGTGACATCAAGAGTTTGCTTGCAAATTTACCTATTTTGGGGATTTGGATAGCTGTGGCATTTTTCCCTGTACTCAGCTGCCAGCCAGGAAAACCTACCAATCCCAGACATTTCTAAAAACAAGGCACCCTACAGAGTATATGGTGGTGTGACAGGTGTGAATCTCACTAAATGTTTGTACCTAGACTTCCCTGCAAATGTAAAACTTTGGTAAAAAAAAATCACATATTTTCCCCATGTTTCTCTGAGTAAAATTCCCAGAAACTGTACATTTTCATAAAATTCTTGTCACACAGCGTTTCCACAGATCTCTAAACAAAAATGGTACCCACTTATGTGGCTGGGCCTTTCGCCAAGACAGAAAAATACAACTTGAAGCCCTCAGAATTTCGCCTTGAAAAGTGACCCATTGGGTAATGTGTTATGCTGTAATGTTCGGGTCTGGATTCAGCCAAACCTAGACATTTCTGAAGACTAGGCACCTCGGGAGTCCAGGGCAGTGTGACTTGCATGAATGGCACTATATTTTCTTAGACAGAACGCAATGCAAGCATTACATTTTTGTGAAACTAACACATTTTCCCTACATGTCTATGAGGGAAAGTTCTGGAATCTGTGAGACGCCACACAAATCGTACCACCCAGCATTTCCACACTTCTCCAGATAACAACAGTATGCCACTTGTAAGACTAAGCCTGTTGCCAGTGGCAGGAATGGACTCAAAATACAATATGGAGACATCAAGAGTTCACTTTGAAAAAATTGACATATTTTGGAGATGTAGGTAGCTGCACTGCTTGGGCTGGGCTGGGACCTAGGGAACCTTACCAAACCCAGACATTTCTGAAACTTAGACACCCAAGGGAGTTCAGGGTGGTGTGACATGCCTGGATCCCACTGTGACCATAATACTGCTCCCCCTCTGCTGCTCTCTCCTCCTCCCCTAAGGGAAGAGAAAATGCTGAAGGAGGGCTGGCCCCAAACTAAACCGAGATTTTTGAATACTTTATTGTTAGGGAAGTTGTTGGGCCCTCATCGGTCTGAAAGAAAACATTGGCTAAAGGCAAAAAAAAAATATTTCGTCTCAAAATATACACTGCTGTACTAGTCACTGGCATTATAGGGAACTACTTTGTATGAGGATGTGCCATTGATTAGGCAATGATTCAGCTTTGGCCCACAGTATTAAATTAGATTGGAATGCCTTCAATGAAACCAATGCAGGTTTCCTCAGTGTCCCACAGGAGGACAACACATTAACATCCTCCACATTACACATGTAAAATTTCTCATCGTCCTCATTAGTGGGGCTAAACTGGCTATTCACGGAGGGCAAGACTGACAAGAAGATAAGCCAGTTAATTGGAGCACTCTATAGTAAGAAGTGAGTATTTTCTGAGGGATCGGAAAGGGTTCCGTTTGAGTCTGAGGTGGAGAGGGAGAGAGAGCAAAGAGTCACGTCTTTTTATGCAGAGCAAACTCCCTTTGTGCCTTTTCATAAGACCTTGCTTAGGTATCTGGTCTTACTGTGCTATTGTATTTTCTGGAGTGATTTGAACTGTATCCTTTCATAAACTAGATGCCCAAAAAGATGGCTCTTGGCAGATAGACTGTGGATCATCTGATTTCTTGGCAGGCTCCCAGCCTTAAGTCATCTTCCACAGTAGATTCACCTAGAGGGAGTTCTGCTTGTTTTCCGGGTCATAGGCAGCTTACTCCTCATATCCAAGTTAGGGAAACTTTTTTTATGGTTAAGACATGCAGTAGTGCTTTAGTGTCACAGGCTTGGTCCTAATCCTTGAGTGATATGGCAACACAATGTCCTGAGCTAGGACAGACATCTTTCCCGCATGGGACAACTAGTACTATAGGTGCAGTTACATTTCCAGGTGTGATTCGCCATGTTGAACACTTCCCAGACTTGCAGAATGGAGAGGCGTGCACCATGACTGCTCACGGTTGTTTGCTGTTCTTCCACAAAGTGGAGATCCTGATTGCCACAGTTATGGATACTGACTTTAAGAAAGACTTGTCACACTTGAGCTTGAACTTGTGCTGCGCAGTCGCAGAAGACCTCAAAGCTATTTAACCTTATGCAGCTTCTTGTCCATGGCCTTTCTTCAGTAGCTGCTTCCAGTTGTTACTTTCCCAGTTCACTTTTGAAAGAATCCTGCAAAGTCTGAGTGAATCACAAAATGGGCAACTACTCTGTAGTCCAAAATGGAGGCAGCGGCATAGCAAGGGACCTACAAGCCATGATGCAAGCAAAGAATGTGGAATCCTGCTTCCTCAGTTTGGCATGGGGTCCCAACCACTTAAAGAGCCCAGTGCCACTGCACCAGCTGTTTCAGTGGTAGCAATTCCACTGAATGAAGGTTTGCTCTTTCTAATTTGTGTTTACTGATGAACCTTGTCTGGGCAGCTACAGATAAATAAGTATATTTGTTACTGCAGTCACTCCACTGTATACACTGCATTGATGTCACATATTTTGTGACTGTTAACAGTGGTATACACAGCGTCATCCTGAATATTTGTGTTCGACATTTGCGTAATTTGCTTTCAGGAATTGCGCAAAATGTGTGGAAAATTAAATACATTTATGTGTGAGAATGCAAAATGCAAATCCATCATTTGCCACTAAATGTTAGCGTGGCATATGTCCTTGTCTTCATTTTTGATGTGGGGACGCATTTGTGGCTGTTCCCATCCTCCTGCTATAGAATCCTGCCACGGATAGTGGTGTAATTATGCGGTGTGGCAAAGTGGCGTAGTTTTTGGAATTTTGCAACACAAGCATTCCTAAAATTACATGAATTACACTGGCATAGTTTACATTTTGCCTCGGCCTAATCCTGTAAAACATTATCGCACTATTGTAATCAGCAGCACAATATCTGGTTAAATTTATATAGCTAAGGCTGAACATTTTAGCAGTCACGGCTCGTGGCAAGCAGAAGGGGTGGTGCGGGGAAGTGCGCAGGGGGAGATAAATAAAAATTAAATAAAAGAGAATAAAAAAACACCACCTCCATTTCCGTCGCACCGCTCCTCTGTCCCTCGTAGCTCCAGGCTGCAGGCACAGGCTCCCAGCCTGCCCTGCGGCCAATCCTGACACTGCTCAAAGCAGCATCAGGATTGGCTGGGAGCGCCCAGCTAGGGCGCTCTCAGGCACACTGGGAACAGTTGCTGGGCTGGAGACCACCTACTGCACATGTGTCTTTGGCCGGCCCAAGACGGCTGGCCAAAGACACATGTGCTCTGAGGGGAAGTGCTGCTCGTCACCCCCGTGGCCCCGCACCTTTTACCACAATAATAAACTCAGTTTATTATAATTTTTTGGTAAAAAGGTTTGCAGCTGCCACTGTTGGCGGAGGGGCGACGCTCCTCCACCCTAATGGAGGAGCCGCCCCTGCATTTTAGTACACATCTTATATTTCTGAACTGCACTGCTCCAGGATGCTACAACTGCAGCCCTGTGATACACAACAGACATCAAAATAGACTAGAAAATGATTTTAAAAATCACTGGTGGGTGCAAGAACTGCACAGGAGTGGTTGTGGTGTGAGTGTTGGCATCACATGTGGCATGTCTTGTCAGAGATTGGGGCGAACCCAGGTGAGGGTTGGTGAATCTATGGGGTACTGCATAACTCAGGTTATCGTGGGGAAGTGTTGGGTGTTGTCAAGGGTGACTGGAGGTATTTCCCTGCACACCCTTACGTATCTGTAGCATGTAATGTTATTAACAGGAGGGGGAGGTGCTCTAACACTGATAGGGATTCCATTGGTGATTAATTAAGTGCTGACATCCATAGTCCATTCCTGATATAGGGGGTCATTCCTACCCATGCGGTCATGGACCGCCAGGGCAGGGGACGGAGGAAGCACCGCCAACAGGCTGGCGGTGCTTCAGGGGCAATTCTGACCGCGGCAGTAAAGCTGCGGTCAGAAAAGGGAAACCGGCGGTTTTCCGACGGTTTTCCCCGCCCCAGGGAATCCTCCACGGCGGCGTTGCAAGCAGCGCCGCCATGGGGATTCAGACTCCCTTCCCGCCATCCTGTTTCTGGCGGTTTTCACCACCAGAAACAGGATGGCGGGAACGGGTGTCGTGGGGCCCCTGGGGGCCCCATTAAGATTTTCAGTGTCTGCAAAGCAGACACTGAAAATCGCGAAGGGTGCAACTGCACCCGTCGCACACCAGCAACTCCGCCGGCTCCATTCGGAGCCAGCTTCATCGTTGCTGGGGCTTTCCCGCTGGGCGGGCGGGCGGCCTTTTGGCGGTCGCCCGCCAGCCCAGCGGGAAAGTCAAAATGACCGCCGCGGTCATTTGACAGCGGTACGGTCTTTTGGCGGTCACCGCCTGGCGGGCGGCGCCTGCCGCCCGCCGGGGTAGGAATGACCCCCATAATGTTTTTGGGTTGGTCTTTTTCTCTGGCCGGTTGTTTTACACGGTGTTTTTCTAAGTTAAAAGCAATTTCCGCCTCAGCATGATCTATCTGTACAGGAGTAATAACAGAAACCAGGCTGGTGGCCTCTGGAGTCCGCAGTAACCCCCAGTCAATGAGGGATTTCTTTTTGATGGGATATTTCCTGTCCTGAGCCAATATTTTATAAATCATTGTTATCAAGAGAATTTGTCAAGTTGTCAAGTTGTTTTTATTGGAACAAATGAATGCCACAGCTCCAGAATCCACTCATAGGTGAAGTAAAACCCAGGACTGGAAACTGGTGTGTTGTTAATCTGGAGACATCTGGCCACCCTGGGCAGTAGTAGGGGAAGGCGAGGGAAAATGATGGGTTTAAGTCTTTACTGGGGAGGAGGGCCACTTAGTGCAAGCCACAGACTGCATCACTATCATTGCACATGCAATATATGCAGACATCCGACTTAAAATGAAAACGGTGCTAAATCCCTAACCAGGACTACCTCCCAGCATCCTGTATTTACTTGTTAATTTTCACCCGCCCCGGGCTTTTTAATAAAACTTCGGAAAAAAGAAAATGAGCGAGGCGCCAAATCCCCTTGAATAGCAGTCAAAGAACATTGTGTGAAAAATAATTGTAGACTTAATACATTTCATTGAATAAACATAATAACAGTTGTAAACAGTAGCTTGAGCGTTAAAGAGGTTACACGGAGAACCCCTGAGGGAATTTATTCATAGACCCTGCCAGGGGAGTCTGCGATATTCCCCCTTTCGCCTCCCCCAACCTTAATTAAAGCTTTTATTATGCACAACGTTTGCTCACTCACAGGCCTAGATGTGCCATTTAAATGAAATAGGCATAGGATATGATTTTCACTAAAGAGTGTGGGAGAAGAACATTGTTGTCATACTTAAATATCGTATCCTAATATTGGTGGTCATTATGACATTGGTAGCGACTGTTAAAGTGGCAGTAATGCCACCAACAGGCTGGCGGAAATTACTGTCAAATTATGACCATGGCGGTGATTACTCCCGTAGATAGCCCATGTACCACACCATCCGCCAGGGCGTTAACACCACGCACCACGGCGGTAGTCATCAACAGCCTGGCGGAAGCCAAGGTACCGCCCACCACATTATGACACAGCACACCGCCACGATTATCGGGGCGGTACCAACACAACGCCATCAAAAGCCTGGCGGAAACACATCACAGAAGGCCAAAGACTCTCCAACAGAGACACAGAGAAGCTCAACGCCGCCATGGAACCGGAACTTCAAGTCTTCCCGTTGCTCTTCTACGCCATGCTCCACCTGGAACCCCAACGCCAACGAAGACGACGGCGGTGAGTACAGCGGCCTAGCACACAAGGGAGGGAGGGAGGAAAAGGAGAGTCACACAGACATGCACAACACACACCATTCACACAGACACACCATACACACAACCAGCTGCAGACGTAAACCAATAGCACAGGACACACAGCATAATAATACAAGGACTAGAGGTCGGAAGTACTGAAAATGTAATTCTAGGGCAAAAGCCACCATAAGAACCAATTTTAGAACAGGCAGGCACAAACAATTGTCTAGAAAGGGCCAATGCCCAGTCCAAAGTCCATAAGGCCCACATGGCCACAGGGCACAGTCCACACCCTAACTTTATCCTGACTAACAAAACTGTGCAGGGGCAACATCACGGAAGTGGACAGGAACCAACGGGGTAAGAGGGGTGGGGGCACCTCAGCTGAAGTCTGGAACTTGCCCACTGGTTCTAGAGGGGGCTCCATGCCCATTTCCCAATGCTGGGGAGTGCAAGGTCACAGTCTCTGAGGTGAGGATCTTGGCCAATGATCCTGGAGGGAGGGAGCTCTTTGTACAACAGTCCCGGGAGGTGAGGGCTACATTGTCTCTGCTGGGGGAGATGTCACCTGGGCATCCTCTGCTGGAGGTGAGGGCTACTGTGTCCCAGCTGGAGGTGAGGGCTTGGCCAGTCATTGGTGGTTGAGTGGGAATCTTTTCTTGCATTGGTGGTTGAGTGGGAACCTTTTCTTGCATTGGTGGTTGATAGGAAACCTTTTCTTGTGTTGGTGGTTGAGTGGGAACCTTCTCTTGCATTGGTGGTTTAGTGGGAACCTTACCCCTCCTGGCTGGTGGAGTGGGATCCTTCCCTTTCCTGGCTGGTGGAGTGGGATCCTTCCCTTTCCTGGATGGTGGAGTGGGATCCTTTTCTTTTCTGGATTGTGGAGTGGGATCCTTCACTGTCTTGCCTCCACGACTATCCCCGTGGACTGTTTGGCTGAGATGCTGGGTTAAGTCGTTGGGACCCTGCTCTTACGGGTAGGATGGGGGAAGGAGGAGGGAAGAGGTCAAGAAGTGCAAGGAAAAGCTTCTTAGGGGTGTTGGGGCGGGATATGGGAGGAGGGATGGTTGTGGAGGTTCAGGGAGTGGTTGTTGGAGGAGTACGTCTGCTGGACGTGGATGCAGGTGCATGGGAAGTGTGCTGATGTGAGGTGGATGGCTGTTGGGTGTCTGAGTGCCTTCATTTGTGTCCTTTAGGATGGTGGGACAGACAGTATGGGAGAGGACACAGGGGACACATGGATGGATGTTGTGGAGGTGTCTGCTAGTGAGGTGTGTGCTTCTTGGTGTGGTGGTGGCTGTTGAAGCAGTGCATGCAGGTGTGAGTGTGGACGTGACTGTGAGGAAGGTGTAGGAGGAGGGGGAGACAGTGGAGGCAGTGGATGTGGATGCATGTGCAACTGTCTGTTGTTTGTGTGAGTGCTTGTGGACTGAAGTGTGGTGCCTGTGTTTGATTGTGCCACTCTTGTGTGATGTGCATGTTCATCTGTATGTGTGCATTGGATGGGTTGGGGTTGAGGAGACTGGGACTGGGAAGTGGTAGTTGGAGGGGGGATGGCAGAAACAGGGACAATGGCTGCCATCAGAGAGGAGGCCAGAGCCTGAATCGATCTCTCTTGGGCCGCCAATCCATGTGGATGCCCTCCAGGAATGCATTGCATTGCTGCATCTGGGATGCCAGCCCCTGGATGGCATTCACAATGGTTGGCTGCCCTACAGATATGGATCTCAGGAGGTCAATAGCCTCCTCACTCAGGGCAGCAGGGCTGACTGGGCCAGGGCCTGAGGTGCCGGAGGTGCCTGGGGCACAGGCATCTCCGTAAGGGGCTACTGAGAGGGCGGTGCTGGTATGGGGGTGGCTGCTGTACCTGCAGCTGGAGTGGTCACAGAGGTGTCCGCCACCACCAGGAGCTTCCATCGGAGGAGGTATCTGAGTCAGTATTGTCACCTCCTGTCTCTGCCGTGGTGCTCCCCTTGCCCTCTGTTCTACTGGTTCCCTCGGTGTTGGTGGACTCTGTCTCCTGGGTGCTGTGGGATGCAGCTCCCTCTGTTGCCGGTGCCCCTGCTCCTCCGCCAGATGATGCCAATGCACACATGAACAGGATAGCAGAAGGAGAAGGGGGGATGGAGAGAAAGGGAGCACTGGGTCAATTATGGCACCAACACCACAGTTGGCATACACAGTACTGTCACACATAGGGATCAGGAATGAGCAGTATGCATTGCTCTGGCATTCGATTGGCTAGATGCTACAGAAAGATGAGGGCCAATCACTGCTAACTGCACCCCTCCTGGGACCCACAGAGCCCTGACTGACATGGAATGCAACCGAGCTAGGTTACCTGCATTTGTTATACACCCATTACCCTTGAGCCGGATCACACTGCAAACTCTGACCTGGCATTAAGGGGCACCTACCAATACACACCCACCAACCGGATCCCATGCCACCTACCAATTATTGTAGTAACGCCCACTGTACTCAACCCCTTGTGGCTGCTGTGATGCCCTCAAGCGCCCATCCAGCTCTTGGTGGGCCACCGCCAGTATACGGCCCATAAGGGGGGTCAGGTTCCGAAGGGAACCCCTTCCTCGTTGGTAGGCCATCCCCAGCTGGGCCTCCGCGGTCTTCAGTGCCCAGCGTCTCAGGTCCTCCCACCATTTCCTGAAGTGGGTACTCCGCCTGCTGTAAACCCCCGGGGTCCGCACGTCCTTGGTGATGGCAGGACACAATCCCTTCTTTTGATGGGCGCTGACCTGCAGAGGGAATACAGACAGGAGGACGCCATTACACATACAATCCAGCCTGTCACACATATGGCCCACAAATCCAGTTTCCAACTCTATTGGCACTCACATCGCCCGGCGCCCACCATGTACACTACCAACAGACATCCCCCCAAATGACATGATGCCTGCACACACATCTCCATGCAACCTTCCCTCATGCATCGTGCCAAGATCTACTCACCTGTTGTTCTGGTGGCCCATACAGCTGTCCATACTTTGGTAGGAGCCCATCCGCCAAGCGCTCCAACTCCTACGAAGTGAAAGCAGGGGCCCTTTCCCCAGTCACACGGGCCATGGTTTGTTGCAGACACAGGTCACAGCAGCACACGCAGTGTAGGTGTTCTCCTGTGGGAAGTCAGGAATCAAGTGACGTTATAGATAGAAAATGGCGGTCACGACGGCTAATCCCCATTGGCCACTGTACTCCACAGAGGCCCATATTAGCCAATGAGGAATTGCACAGTTGTGCAAGACCGCCTTCCGTCACGACGCCCAACGTCGGCGGGGTTACCTCACTTCCACCTGTACCTAGATACAGGACAGGCAGTCGCCATTTCATGGTGGTGGACTACATACAGATCTTCCATAACTGTCATTGCCAAAAATTGCACATACATAGCCATTCCCACTGTCCCATCACATTAATGCTGTATGCACACTGAGGTGGTGGTTCCATAGTTCAAATTTTGACGGCCTACTCACTCTTGTGCCCCTTAGATACCTACCACTGCGGATGAATAGGAGGAGGAGACAAACCCCCGTGTACAGTCCGCTTGTGGACCTCTCTACACTTGAGGACAGGCACATTATACTCACCTATAGACTGGACAGGGCCACAATCAGAGAGCTGTGTGCCCAGTTGGAGCCTGACCTGATACCAGCTATCCGTCATCCCACTGGGATCCCCCCCCTCTTGTGCAGGTTCTATCAGTGCTCCATTTCCTGGCAACTGGTACTTTCCAAGTGACAGTGGGCTTGGCAGCAGGAATGTCACAGCCAATGTTCTCAGTCGTGCTGGCAAGGGTATTGTCTGCCTTGGTGAAACACATGTGCAGCTACATTTCTTGCCCCCAGGTGGAAGATTTGGCCACTGTGAAAGCTGGATTCTATGCAATGGGACATATACCCAATATTATTGGGGCCATTGAGGGTACACATATTGCATTTGCCCCCCTCCCAGAATGAACAGGTGTTCAGGAATCTGAAAAGTTTCCACTCACTGAATGTGCAAATGGTGTGCCTGGCGGACCAGTACATCTCCCACGTCACTGGCAAGTATCCTGGGTCGGTGCATGATGCCTTCGTTCTGAGGAATAGCAGCATCCCAAATCTGATGGCCCAATTACATAGGCACAGGGTGTGGCTAATAGGTAAGCCAGAGTCCCACCCACTGTATGTCAGTGTATGCCTTCAAGTGTTACCGCCATAGGATTGTGTAAGGCTAAATTTTGTCCCTCACTATTTGCTGGTGACTCTGGCTACCCAAACCTATCGTGGCTCCTGACCCCTGTGAGAAATGTCAGGACAGGGGCTGAGAACCGTTATAATGATACACATGGGCGAACCAGGAGAATAATCGAGAGGACCTTCTTCCTCCTGAAGAACAGGTTCAGATGCCTACATCTGACAGGTGAATCCCTGTGCTACTCACCCGAAAAGGTCTGCCAGATAGTAATGGCTGCATGTTGCACAACCTGGCCCTCAGGCGACATGTGCCTTTTCTGCAGGAGGAGGGGACTGGAGATGTTCCAGTGGCAACAGTAGAACCTGAGGACAGTGAGGATGAGGACGCAGACGATAACGATGTGGACAACAGAACATCAGTTATACGTCATTACTTCCAATGACACACAGGTGAGACAGTGCAACTGACCAGTAACCTGACTATTGATGTTTTCTGTGTGGCTGTAGCATGAAGGCATTCACGTCCTTTGCATCTAAACTTACTGTCACCCATGGCTTGTCCTTCTACAGATGTTGGTGATATGACAACAGTGTCCTGATGCGTTTACTGCAGACAGCTACAGGTCATTATTTGTATGCTATCACATGTTCAGATCATTTGCACTAGATGTGACTGTTCCCATAAATGCACATTTTCAACACATAAAACGGTGTCACTCAAATTGTGTTCAAGGGTATTTATTGTAGTGCAAATAATTGACTGAAAAGTGCAATGGAATGGAGTGATGGTAGAGGAAAGTCCAGGGTATTGTTCCAGCTTGTTTGTAGCACAGGTCCAGTGTCCAAGGGGCCATAGGAAGAGGAGCAAAGGCAGTTCAAAGTGGACAAGGTGGCAGTGTGGGACACAAGGGGGACAAATAGGAGAGTCTCATTTCCTAGCGGTGGTCTTGGTCTTCTCGAGTGACTCTGGCTTCTGTCTGGGTTGCAGGGAATGTTTGCGGTGTGGTTCACTTTCTGCAGGGGGAGGAGTGCTGGTGGCCTGTGGCTCCTGCGGCTGGGCCTCCTGCCCACTAGCTGCAGCAGAAGTGGAGGGCTGGTCAATAGACTGGCTAGTGGTAGGGGCCCACTGGTGTGCTGTCCATTCCCTCATGATGTTGCTACCCCTGTCTTCCACCTTGGTACCTCCAGTGAGTGTCTTGCACATACAGGTAGAGAGAACATAAAGGCACAAATATAAGGCTTCTTCTGATATAACTTTAGGATAAAGGGAAGGAAGGAATAGCCACTCCTGTTACTCCGTAACTGACTGATGGGTGTGCAAGTCATTACTAGTTGTATATTTTTCTCGCGCTGCCACAATCCTGAAGACAATTTAAAGAACACAACTAAGAGTGTATCATGGAGCATGGCCACATCTCGATCTAAGAGTGGGACCACAAAGTGATTGAGTGATCAAGTCTGAGGTTAATCAAAAAAACTGTCCAGCAAAAGGCCCAGATGTGTCCCTGAAGAGAACTGTACGTACATAGATAAGTCCCACCATGAAGATACTTGAAGAAGAATGATTGAGGAAGACTCCACAGCAGAGAAATGCAAGCGGAACTAATGCCCCTATCTTCTCTGATCTAGTGAACTCACATGGCAGTGGCCTGACAAGAGGAAACAATGGTGGCAGAGAATAGAAAGACAGAAGGAGTGCTGCAGATGCAAGTGAAGTGGCCCTGCAAGTAGTGCAGTGGCTGATTGGAATTGAGACCTATCGTAGTGTGTCCACAGTCCGGAAACAAGATAATGAAGACACAGAAAGGTAGCTCACTAGTGGATAAATCCCTTAAGTGCCTGAGGCCCCACGACAAGGAGATGTTAAGGAGTATACTTGTGACTAGTAGGTATGGGAGAGATAGAGTACTAGTTACACCTTCCGGCCTCCAGTCCTTCAAGGGTAGGAGAGCTGAGGTGATAGGGGTCCTAGATAAGTGGTTCTTGTCAATGTGTGCATATGAGGTTGTACCTGTGCAGTGAGAATGAGTTAATGTTTGTGTATGAAAGGGCATACATTACCATGTAAGGTTTCCTGGGCAATTGAAGCAATACCAAAGTATATGCGGCTACACCTTACCAATGTGAAACTACACTGGCTCTCTTAAGCTTTGACTATTGATATACCGCAATAGCTACAAGCACTTAATACTTTGGCTGTATTTATAAAGCTATTCATTAGCAAGCAATGGGTATGTTGAGAATGTGTCAGGACATTGTAGGCTGTGCTTCTTTGGATATGCTTGTGCTTTTACAGCTGTGTCTGGGAGTTTGAGGCGCGATACTCAACAGGAGCCTTTGCTGCATGAGCCTTCAATCCAACAAGATTCTCAGACTGTACAATGGTGTGAAATCAAGCTTTACACAACAGCTTAACGTCATGTGTTTTGGAAAAACACCACTGGACAAAATCAGATTTGAGTCTCACCATTCACAATTGGACTCTATCCACTTTCTTACCATCACAGAGTAAATTGTCTATTAATAGTCTCCGAAGTAACTGAAAGGTCACCTGCAGCATGTTACAACATGAATAATATTGACATGATTGGGTATATGATCTCTCACATTAACAACATCTTCCTCTGGACTTTAAATTCCCACGTGACCCCACCACTTAGACGATGAGAGAAGTTGTGCTTAACCTGCTTGTTATAGCAGACCACACACAACACACCTGGACCTGACCCACAATGAAGGCAATATCCTCATATCGTTTCTGCCCACCTTCAAATAAAAGGTTGGGCTGGGAAGAGATGCTCGGACAGGCCGCTTCTCACTATCGGTCATTATTAAACATCCAAAGTCATGTAACCACAGCCAGCGACAACTCAACAAAGAACTGTCTCTTATGATATGGCAGCACCAAGAACATTGTTTGTGATAGATGTGAAGATGAACATTGAATGCCTGTGAGCACGGGATGTATTCTTTCCAGTTGGGACAGAACTGGGCCATTATTTTGAAGTTGAATTTTAGTAGCAATGGCTTTGTACACCTCCTTCAAAGGGATGCTTCATGCTTACTCTTCCTCCTAGGCTGATATGGTTAATCACCCCAGTTGTCAAGAAATATTTAGAGAACTGAAGGGTAAAGAGGTGTTAGCCCTAAGTTAGTTTCTTGCTCTTTACAAAATTGTGAGCAACAAATACAGTTTCTTTATTCCCTCTCCAATTAGATACTGTGAACACCAATGCTCTGTTTTCTGTCATTACTTTTTTGTCTTTACATCAATTCACTTGGATCAATATTCTATCTTTATATATGCTGATGGCATCAAGCTCTTCTTGAAAGCATCCTGTGCAAACAAAATGACACCCAACCCCATATTTTTGTAGAGATTCACTACTATAGTCTAAGGGCATGGAGGAGGGCTTTGCTCCATCACAAATGTGACGGATATCCCACCCGCCATATTACAAGTTCCATTATATCCTATGAACTTGTAAGCCGGAGGACGGAATAGCCGTCACGTTTGTGATGAAGTAATCCCCTCCACCAAATGAGTAATCAGCCCCTTAATATCCTCGCAAATTGAATTATTTAAAAATGCAATTCACTATTTTTAGTTCTTTACTGCTTCGAATTTTGTTTGGATTCACTCAACATTTTGGATAGCAAGCACTCAATTAACCCAAGCACAAACTCTCTGGATTAGCAGAAATTGGACCTACCAACTCAAATCAATTCCAAATCTAAAGGTGCCCAATTTAGACTTCTTTGATGGTGAAGCCCATTCTCTGGGATATACAAAGTTCAACTTGGCCACATGAAGATGACCCTACATGCTCCTTCCAAGCTGGTATTGAGAACTAAATCATGTAACCTCATATCCCCTGCACCAGATAATGTTGAATATGTACATAATATAAGAGAGTAGCCATACCCGAAACTCCCCATATCCCTTTAGTCTTATTGCACTTCAGTGGTTAACACTGAAGTTAAGAGAATATTTAAATTGGCTCATTTTCTGCACCAGGGCCCCCCACTAAGGAACCCCAAATTACTAGGCATAAAAAGGTCACTAACTCTGGCAGTCTTTGTAGCCCATGGAAAGCTGACACCTTTCTCCTGGAAAGGCTGTTCTACAAAAAAAGGACACTTAAAACCTCATGAAATGTTTTCAAGATCTGAAATGCTATCCAACCAGAGATCTGGGAAAGCGTTTGATGGAATAGTTTAAAAAAAAGACACACCTCATGTTCCAAAGCCACTTTAATTGATGACATGCCTAAACATTTTCTGAGTTTCCGATTCAGTTGCACTACTGAATATTCACACCAACAATATTGTGGCACAAGAATGTCAAGGACAGAATTTTGAGGGATAAAATATCAGGTAAATTCATATAGGGATGTATATATTTACTATTCCTAACTTCATATCTACGTACCTTCAAGATATATGTACCATGTGGGTACATATATGTGGAGGTAGGTATAAAAAATCTAGACTTATTCACCTGTCGAATATTTCATTTATATTTTTAATGACGTTATAGAAGTTGTCATGAGTGCTGTAATATCTGGGGTAATTAGCAGTGCATGGTGAGGGTGCAAGTTATACTTACTTGAAATAACTCTAACTATGACTGCTGAATTTCTATGGTTTTGTGTGAGTAAATTCAGAACCTAACTATAATGCCCCCGTAAGCTGTGGTTTTCTAAGTGAATTTCTATGTTTTTTTAAAGTCTCCCTTCCTTGCACCATCATAATGCGCACTGTCTGCTCTGCAGACAGTGCGCATTATGAGGATGCAGGTGCCCCCTACGAGCGGCAGCATTGCCACCGGCTCTATTACAAGCTGATGAGAATGTTACTGCCACTTTCCATTGGACTGAGGATTCCGTCGGTCAGCCCAGCGGGAAAGTGAGAATGGGGCCGGGAGGGAGGTCACCACTACAGTGGTGGCCACCCTGTTGGGATCCTCCCCTTGCCAAACTCGTAATCAGAGCCTATGTGTGTGGGGGGCACCTGACCCCCCTCAGCCC
The DNA here is from genome assembly GCF_031143425.1 of Pleurodeles waltl. Taxonomy (NCBI): domain Eukaryota; kingdom Metazoa; phylum Chordata; class Amphibia; order Caudata; family Salamandridae; genus Pleurodeles; species Pleurodeles waltl. The sequence continues at coordinate 962,034,147 of NC_090443.1, forward strand.
TGGGCACCGCCACATCTGCAGGGCAGAATTTGTAAATCAACGCAGGCAGGGTTTCCTGGCCCCCGCAGCCCCTTGGACCACCACCTTCCCCAGGGCTTTAATGAATGAACTTGCTCCCTCGCCATGCACTGCTTATTACCCCACAAATTACAGCACTCATGACATCTTTGATAACATCATTGATATTGTCACTGTAACATCTGCAGTAAAATTATTGATCAGATAACTGTGCATGGGGAGGGGGCATGAGTTTTAGTTACCTTGGGGCATAAATTATAGTTACTTGAGATAGCCCTAACTCTAACAGGTGAATTTCTATTGTTTGGTATGTTGAAAATGTGATCCTAAATATAACAACCCTGTAACCTTTGTTTTTTTTGGTTTATATATATATATGGTAAATGGCTTTTGTCATTTTACAGCTCGGCGAGGATGACACTATGTCAGTCCTATGCTTAAAGACTTTGCTGTACAAATGGCAAAAGACTTTGGCCCTCATTCCAACCCTGGCGGTCATGGACCGCCAGGGTGGAGGGACACAGAAGCACCGCCAACAGGCTGGCGGTGCTTCCAGGGCCATTCTGACCACGGCGGTAAAGCCGCGGTCAGAAAAGGGGATCCGGTGGTTTCCCGCCGGATTTCCCCTGGCCCGGAGAATCCTCAGCGCCGCCATGGGGATTCCGACCCCCTTCCCGCCAGCCTGTTTCTGGCGGTTTACACCGCCAGAAACAGGATGGTGGGAACGGGTGTCGTGGGGCCCCTGGGGGCCCCTGCACTGCCCATGCCACTGGCATGGGCAGTGCAGGGGCCCCCTAACAGGGCTCCATAAAGATTTTCACTGTCTGCTTTGCATACAGTGAAAATCGCGACGGGTGCAACTGCACCCGTCGCACCCCTGCAACTCCGCCGGCTCCATTCGGAGCCGGCTTCATTGTTGCAGGGTTTTTCCCGCTGGGCCAGCGGGCGCCCTTTTGCCGGTGGCCCGCCGACCCAGCGAGTAAGTCGAAATGACCCCCGCGGGGTTACTTTGGCGGGCGGCGTCTGCCGCCCGCCAAAGTCAGAATTACCCCCTTTGTCTCTATCTAGCTCGGCGGGGATAGCACTGTGCTGATCCTATGCTTAAAAACTTTGCTAGATAAACAGACATTTGAGGTGAGCAAATCTAGAGTGTCGCTGGTGTTGTAGAGTGTTCCTTATTGGAGCTGCTCTCCACCTAAATTTAGGAACTACCCAGAGTTCTTGCTTGTATTTTGCATATATATGGATATATATATATATATATATATATATATATATATATATATATATATATATTAGGTATGTGTGTATATATATATATATATATATATATATATATATATATATATATATGTATATGGGTGTGGTGTGTTTGTGTGTGTATATATATGTATGTATGTATGTGTGTGTGTATATATACATATATCTATCTCTCTCTCTTTCTCTCTCTCTCTCTCTCTCTCTCTCTATATATATATATATATATATATATATATATATATGTATATATCTACCACTTGCCACCTCTGCTTATGAGCAGATATATCCAGCGGGGTGCTGCATTGACTCAGGAGAGGACCAAACAAATGCTTAATGAAGGAAGTGTAAACAAGCAGACGAACTCAGGGCAATGCACAAAATTCTTTTTTTGAAGGAACAGCACCAGTTCATGTGACACGTTTCCGCCTGACGGCCTTGCTCAGGCTACCATGTTCAGAATGTAAGTCACCATTTAACATTGTATTCATAGTGACAGAAAGAGGACTGCGTTGAGTGTAAGTCCATATAATGGTGCAATCAAGGCGGCCATCTTATAAGGTCTGCTTAAGCATAATAGCAGTATTAATTGCATGGTACCTACAAAATACAATGCTTCAAATCAAATACATTTGCTGTAAGTTCACATGTACAATGAAATGTTTCAGTGTAGTCATTGCTAACACATTAAAACAAAAGTAAAATTCTAATTGCATAATATCAGTCAAAGGTGACTCAAGTTGGATGTTATATGTACATAGGTGGCAATCAATAATCAGGCCCAAGTGGTCTTTCACAGACCAAAGAAAATAAATAAAGCATGATATGAAATTAATATCAGGTCCTTGTTTGAAAAACACTATTCCAAGTTATTCAACAATACCCAAGTGGGCTAAAAAACGATAACAGTCAAAAGTGGTGATAAAAAATGTTTAAACCAAGATTAAACAAGTGAAAGATACAAATCTGTGAAAGTTCTTCATCTGCAGAAGATCTGGGTAGAGTGTCCAGTGCCCGGGCAACCTCTCCTTACGCAACAAGGTTCAAAGAGTCCCTTTCATGCCCTCTGCAAAATAAAAAAGAGAGAAAAAGTAAAAACCAATGCTGTTCAGAAAGCAATATAGCAAAGTAATGGCACAGACCAAAGAAAATAAATAAAGCATGACATGAAATCAATATCAGGTCCTTGTTTGAAAAACACTATTCCAAGTTATTCAACAATACCCAAGTGGGCTAAAAAACGATAACAGTCAAAAGTGGTGATAAAAAATGTTTAAACCAAGATTAAACAAGTGAAAGATACAAATCTGTGAAAGTTCTTCATCTGCAGAAGATCTGGGTAGAGTGTCCAGTGCCCGGGCAACCTCTCCTTACGCAACAAGGTTCAAAGAGTCCCTTTCATGCCCTCTGAAAAATAAAAAAGAGAGAAAAAGTAAAAACCAATGCTGTTCAGAAAGCAATATAGCAAAGTAATGGCAAGTTAAAGTCCAGGCATATTCAAAACAAATGGCAAATACAAAAAACAAGTTTACATTACATAGAATGATTTAGGACTTCATTACGAGCTTGGCAGTCCTGTGACCCACAGATCTCCAAAGCACCGCCACCACGGACAGATTGCCGCGGTTGAATGGAGGCACAAACAGTCCGGCAGAGACCACGTTTCCTCTAGACCTATCACGAGGTTGCACACCGCCAATGTGACCTTCGCGGTCGAACCACCACGGAGCACCAGGCAGAAACTAACAGTATAAACGGAGACACTCACCTCCAGGAGCCATACACATTTCTGCTAAATACACATACCTATCACACAACACCAACCCTAACCTTGGGAGACAACAGCTCTGCTCACAAACTTCTCAAACAATACATGAAGCAACAAGCAGCACACAGCAAAATACTGGCACACAACCAATGTCAGCCAGGAACAACTCACACCTAGGAAAGGAAATGCAGGACAAAGATGTAACCAGAAAACCAACAACTGGTTGGTTTTAATATTTAGCCTGTGCAAACCAAATGAAAGTTCAAGGCCATAGGCCAGTACACAAGTCTAAAATGGTTTTGCACCAAAGGCACAAAATGGTGCCCCTACTTCACTCCTGACTGCCATGTAACCTCCACAGGTAGGGGCATCAAGGGGCAGGCAGGCACCTCAGGGACTCTTGGGGGATCTTGGGAGAGGGTGGGTTTGGGCTTGGGACGGGGAGGTTTAGGCTTTGGTTTGGGAGGGGGGTGGACCTTTTTGGGAGGGGTAGTTTTCTTTTTGCTGGGGGGCCTGGGTGCTGGCAGGGGGGGTAGCGGAGGCCTTGGAGCTGGAAGGGAAGGCCTTGGGGAAGGAAACATTTCTTTTGGGGGTGTCATGGGGAAGAATAGGGAAAAGGTCAAGGTTGCAAAGGAAACTTTTCTTCGACACATGGGAACAGTCATCAGAAGGGTGTTTGGGTGTGGAGGGTGAGGAAGTGGTTGTCTAACGTTTAGGTGTGGATGTCTTGGGTGCGTGTTTGTGGGAGGTGTGCTTGTGGGTGTCTGTTGGGTGGATGAGTGAGAGTGTTTATGTGTCTTCGGCTGGGGCGATGGAGGTGCTGGGGGATGTCATGGTGGCTGTCTGCCTGGGTGGTGACTGCAGGTATGGTGGATGTGCTGCATGTAGGCGTGTCAGTTGCTGTGGTGGTTGAGGGGTCTGTGGTGCATGTCTGAAGGTCTGCTGTGGTGGTGTCTGTGGGTAGGATAGGTGTGAAGGCTGTATTTGTGAATGTTGGTGTGGTGTCTTCAGGTGTGTCAGGTGTTGTGTCTGTGATGCTGGGGGTGGTGGGGGTGTCAGGGCAGGTAGTGACTGTTGTGTGTCTGCAGGTAGATGTTGTTTGAGTGCGTGCCGGTGGTTTGTCTTGTGGGGTTTATGTTTGTATGCACTTCCCTTGTCTGTTGAAGTGGATGCATGCATGTCTGTTTGTGTGCTTTGGCTTGTTCGGGGAAGGGGGATTCAGACTGGGAAGAGGAAGCTGGAGGGGGATGGCAGACAAAGGGAGACTGGCTGCTGTCAATGTGGAGACCAGAGCCTCAAAAAATCTCTGTAGGCCACCCAGTGCACTGTGAATGCCCTCTGGGAATGCATTGCTCTGTTGGACCTGCATTGCCATTGCCTGGATGGCATTCACGATGGTGGACTGACCCACAGAGGTGGTTCTCAGGAGGCCAATAACCTTCTCACTCAGGGCAGCAGGGCTAACAGGGACTGGGCCAGAGGTGCCTGCTGCAAAGAAGATGCCTACCCTCTTGGATGGTAGGCACGGCCAACTGGGTGGGGAGCCACAGGGAGGGCTTTGATAGAACAGGGATGGCGGACAGAGATGGTACTGGATTGGTCCCAAATGGGTCTGCCACCACCAGGGAGTGGCCACTGGAAGAGGATTTCAATGAAGATGTTGCAGATCTAGTCTGCCCTGTGGCACTCCCCTCTCTCTCCGGGCCACTGGGTCCCTCGATGTCTGTAGTATTGCGACTGGAGATTCTGTGGCCAGAAGCTTTCCCACTTGGCTGTGCCCTGTCACCTTCGCCTGCTGGTACTGATGCTGAAAATAGATAGTGAAGTAGGGTCATCACATTCACAAGATAACACTTCCAGCATACATCAGACATAAGTCTCATACCATCATGTCTACTGACCCCCCAAGGAAGTGTCAGTAAACTGCCAACATCATCTTACAAGAAAATACAACGTATGTCCCTCAAATTCAGATTTGTAACCCACCAGCAAAGCTAGCTGACCAGAAACCTACAATACCATGATTTAAGTTGATCAATCACACTGACCATACCATTACTAGGTGACTATGCCAACTGATACAATGTCCCTACTTAGAACAACATAGTCAAGCAGTAGTCAAGCAACAGATTACAAATGTAAGATAGCTTACCACATATCACGACCAAAACCTTACCACTCAAACACATTACCCTAATGTCATGTATCAGGCAATGACATATGTTGGAAAGTAAAGGCAGGTAACCCTTGTGCAAACAAGCCATACCTTCATCATGTTACATAGATACTACCATATCAATATGGACACATACCAACCAAACACCTGTCAAATGTTAGTCAAGGAGTTAGAACACATGTCACACACATATGCACCAACTGTGATATACCAAGGATTGACAATACAATCAGGACCAAGCCATCTATGATATTTGTCTTCAGAAGACGAACAATATCAGTCATGTAAGGACCAAGTAAGCTCACACCAATGTCCCACACACCATTAGAAGTTATCCATAATATGTATGTATCAAATAGACTACTGTACTGTGCAGGAAGGAAGAAAACAGAACTGGCAAACTATAAAATTAGTCTATCAATATGCCACTGAATGAACAACAACATCACTACCCCCAAATAAGACATGGCAAGCCTGACATCTGTCTGTGGAGGATTCCTAGAGGCAAAGCATAAGTGATGCCAACATAACTGGTACACCAACCATGTTGCAAGCAAGCAGTCTGGTCACACTTACCAACCTACACACAGGTGTGTATGATCTACCACAACTGCACCAAGTTCCAATGTTGAGTCATGAATTAACCTCTCAATTTACACATGATGCTGACAAATTACTGTCTGGGCCATAGCTGTGAGTGGATTACCACTGCCTGTGTATCATACCTACAACAGTATGCCTCTGGACCAAACTATGTGGCCCGTTTCCACTTTCAGAATATCAGCATGGTAGTTACATTCCTACATCTGATATCAATATATATGTTCCTGTACAAATGTTGCTATATCTCACCTGTATTCAACCTGCATATTGTCAACTCTGATGCGACATCACAAATGTCTATGTACATCCCTCACTTACAAAGGGGGATTACCTTGCAACAGGTGTGAAGTTGTTACCTGTGTTTGTCATGTGACATGTCTGATGGACATCACAGCCTCACATGATGTTGTTACTCATCAGAAACCAACAAATACTAGAGATGACTTGCCTCTGCCTGACTTAATGTCACACATAAACATGATTCTTGATACATAGCAGAGGACAGAGAGCAATGACCTACCCACCTTTCTACTTTGACATTGGGAGGATTGACCTTTTGGTGGGAAATAACACCCATCAGGGTAGAAAAAGCAGAATATTGGAACACATAAAACACAGTCATTTTGTGCTCCATTATGTCCCAGAGAACTGAGGGGTCCCCATAGTTAAGTACCATGTCTCAAAATACATTTGTATGTGCACACCTGTTTGCTATTTATGGCTAGTGTACATCAATGTGATCAAAGAAGATCAGTGACATGTGGCACTTACGACATTGTCAGAGCTAACATCCCGTTCCCTCACTCATTCACCTGGTAAAGGAGAGTTAGGTTAGGAGTTAGGTGAGCACTTACCCCCTTCTGTCTTCTGTGCTACCTTCAAACACCCATTCAACTCAGGGTAGGCCATTGCCAAAATGCAAGCCATTAGGGGGCCATGGTCCGACGGGCACCCTGTCCTCATTGAGAGGACATCCCCAGCTGGGCCTCTATGGTCTTCTGGGGCCAGTGTTTCAGGTTCTCCCACGTCTTCTGACAGTGGGCGCTCCACCGGATATCGACAACCAGGGTCCGCACTTTCTTGGCGATGGCACGCCAAAGCCCCTTCTTCTGATGGGCGTTGACCTGCATGGATGACATAGACAAGAAAGAAAATCATGTCCACAAGTACCACACAAAAAACATGGAGAGTTAATTACAAGCCAGTTCAGCAAGACAAACACAGACTGTCTTGATAATCCTCTTCACTGGTAGATGTGCAAATACAGTGAGGGCATATGTAAGCTCAGAAACAGGCAGACAGCATGAATCTAAAGCACCAGCTGTCATGTTAGCACATATGACCAGACACCAAGTACATATGATGTTGGGATTTTTCAGGTGGAGTCTGGCATTACACCTCTACTAACCACGTGCAACAGTCACAAGGTGGGTCAGGGAACATACATGACACACTCTCCACAATGTCTCAGGACTCTAAACCTATCACCAAACATAGGTACATACCCAGGAACTCACCCATTTTAGCACAATGTTAGCACCTAACTGACTTTAAGGACACATTCTGAAACATTGCCCATCAGCCTTTGTTCACCATATCAAAGAATAGTCGAGCTACAGAAAGAAAATGTGCACATGGTGCACTTACCTGCTCCTCTGGTGCACCATAGAGCTGTTCATACAGGGGCAGGACCTCGCCCACCAGCTCCTCCAACTCCTCAGGTGAGAAGGCAGGGGTCTTATCTCCTGTAGGACGTGGTTTGATTGCTTCCAGAGGCAGTACACAGCAGCTCAGGTGGTGGAGGTCTTGCTGGCAGCAGTATCTGGGGTCAAGTGAGAGATGAGGTATGAGATGGCAGTCATGTCCACCATGTAAGAGACTGTCACCACCGACGAACACTGCCATTGGCCCTAGCCCACCAAAGGCAGCAATGTGTTCCTTTGGCAATGTCCACTGTGGTAATATCCGCCTACCACCATGACGACTTCTGCCAGTGGTCGTTTCCCATTGTCCAGTATAGTAGGTCAGGCAGTCGCCATTTTAAAGCCCTCACATGATCAGAAAAATTCATTTCATGATACGTCACAAGGTGGGAAAGATATCTACTGCATAATCTTCAGTGCAGGCATTGACCAAACATGTATGATTGTCCAGATTGAAGGGACATGTTGTAATGTTGACAAGCTACAATTAAAGTATCTTTGGTGGCACAGTCAACACCCTCTTGGCAATGGGCAAGATATGTTTGTGGATTTTAATTAAATCCATAGCTAGATGTCAGTATCACAGAGAATCGCTGAGGCATCAGTTTACATTTCCATGTCATAATTGAGGGAAGGAGATGAGATTTCATTAAAATGCAATTTTTTCCATTGGTATGTGCTGTGTACCATGTTTCTACTGTATCATATGGCATGTCAGATCATCATAAGAGACATATGTATTACACTTACAAGGGACACAATGAGTGATAGACATACCTTCTTATTTTCACTCACATAATTACCCTGGAATGAGAATGATCAGACAACCTCCAGTGTACCGTCCACTAGCAGACCTGCAGGTCATGGAGGATCGACATACCATTCAGATCTACCGCCTGGATAGGTAGACAATCATGGATCTCAGTTGGAGCAAGATCTGATGCCTGCCATTCGTCATCCTAATAGCATACCACCCATTGTAGAAGTCATGTCAGTGCTGCACTTCCTAGCCACAGGGTCCTTTCAAAATACCTTAGGCCCTAACCGCATGGATGTCCCAGCCTATGTTCAGGCTGGTCTTGAAGGGTGTACTACTTGCATTGTTAAAACACCTGGACAGCTACATCAGATTTCCTCAATGTGAGTATTTGGCCCATGTGAAGGCAGATTTTTATGGTTTGGCACACATCCCACATGTAGTGGGAGCCATTGATGGTGCCCATGTAGCCTTTTGGAACAGGAAGAACTTCCACTCCATAAATGTCCAAGTAGTCTGTTTGGTGGATCTCTACATTTCCCAAGTATGTGTACGGTACCCAGGTTCAGTCCATAGTGCCTTTATCTTGTGGAACAGCGTTATCCCACAGCTGATGACATGACAGTACCCAGAGAGGGCTGGGCTGGTTGGTATGTCACATATGTCATGTGTGTTAGTATGCTGTGTCTGCTGCCAAGTGTAATGATGACCTAGACTAATATTTGCACACATGTAACAATTACTCACAGGGGACTCTGGCTACCCAAACTGTTGCTGGCTGTTGACACCAGTCAGGTACCCAACCACGCCAGGGGAAGTCTGCTTCAGCGAGGCCTATGGAAGGACAAAGCGTGTTGCGGAGCAGACTTTTGGGCTCCTAAAGGCAAGATTCGTTAGCATCAATAAGTCTGGTGGAGACCTCCTCTACTCAACCGCCAAAGTATGTCAGATCATTGTGGCCTGCTGCATGCTCCACAACCTCACCCTGAGGCATCAGATTCCATACATACCAGATGAGGGGGAGTTAACAGTTCCACCGGGTGAGAATGCAGAAATGACAAGTAAGGAAGACAGTGACGAGGATGACGGTGGAGACATGCGGGCAGATCACATCAATCAGTACTTCACCTGAGTGTTAGTATGTGATGGATAGTAATTTGACTGACTCAGTGGGGTAGTGGAGGGGTCAGGGATGTTCGAGAACGGTCTTTGTGTGACCATCAGACAGGTTATTAGTTGCTTAGCAGTACACAGATCAGGTTTTCATGCAAATTAGGACGTGGCGTTGTGACTCTCATGGTAATCTCCTTTGTTAGAGGCAGTCAGAATGCGCAATCTGAGTAACCATTGTATTTGGGACATGTATTTTTAAGTCATGTTTGCCTTTACCTGCCTAAACTCCTAGTTCAAAATTTTTACTTTCCAGTTCTCTTCACAATGCCATCCTCATGTAGACATTTCTGAACTGTGTCACTAGCAGGTGGGTTTAGCTGGTCTGACTTGTGAAGTGGACATTGATTGATCCAGGTACTGCATAACATAATTTTGGTGGTGTATGAGTCCCATGACCAGGCTGTCAGGACAGTGTTATGTCAGTGTTGTGTTCTACACAATGGACCTGTCTGCCATATTATTCGGGTGCAATGGTGTCACATGTGTGATGTGTGTGTCATGTGTGTCTTTGAAATATGCCATCCTGTGCAATCCATTCACTCAACCTTCTCATTGGTTTGATAATGACACTATTTAACTTGTATGTAGCTGTCACTGTGTTTCTTCATTGCAGGCCACTGTGCATGTGTGTCAAGACTGACACAGGTGAGTAGCTTGCCTACAGATACCTGACCATGGTAAGTGGAAGGTTCCCTGACTGGGGACAGTTGTACTGACCTCTGTCTGTACTATGGGGTATGTTCATTTGGTAGGCATGGTATAGATATGTGATAAAGGTTTAGCTGATGACGAATATGCAACAATCTGTTTGCCTATTCGGATAGACAAAGGTTGACATGTCCCTTACTTCAGTGGTCTGTGGGATGTTAGTTACTGACATCTATGCGGAAGCACAAAGGTGTAACGGCTTACTACACTGTGAGATCGCTGGTCTTTGATCAGCCTATGTGCTGCACAGTGCAATAAATGGAGATTGATGATTGTCCACTTGTGTCAGTGTGTATGCATTGTACTGAACCCAGGAATGACAGTACATGTGACATGCCCCTTCCCACATTTCCTACATTTGAGTAATTCATGTGCATTCAAGATATTTAACACTTAACTGTTCAACATAGATGACAAATGACTCCCATACTTTGATTGTGTTCTAGTTGTGTTTATTTACATGTGCACAGGGCATTAGGATGAATGTAAGCAAAGCAATAAAGTGCAAACGGTGAAGGTTTTAGTCATGGTGGGTGTTATTTTTAGGGTAGCTGCTGCAACATTTGAAATCTCAATTCCAGTGTCCTACTATCCTTGAAAAATGGAGTGGTTCTAGAAGAGTCAACGGGGAGCATCAGTGACACACAAAGGGAACCAATCATTTGAGGATCACCTCCTGGCAGTGGTTGTTGTCTTGGCATCTGTACCTCCTGGTTATTTTGATGGACGTCCATGCTTGCCGGGGGGATGTTCTTCAGCTACAGAGTCGAGGGTGTCTAAGGCATGTCCTTCTCCTGGCAGAGCCTCCCTTCCACTGGCTCCCACAGATGAAGAGTGGGCTGGTGTTACATGGCCAATGGGAGGGATCTGGTGTTGTGGACACACCTTGCTCAGGGTGGTGTTGATGTCTCTCAGCACCCCTGTTAGGAAGACCATGTTGGCATTGAGGGCCTCCCACTGTTGCATGACTTCCTGGTGGTTGCTGCTTGATCTTCCCCATCATGGCAAGTACCTGGCCCATCATGCCTTGGGGCTGTTGGTAAACTCCCAAGACTTGGGAGATGGTGTCCCGGCTAGATGTATCCCTAGCGGCCTCAAGCCGCTGGCACACACCATCCCTCCCATGCACCCAACCCCCACATGCCTGCGTCCTTGGCACAGTTTGTCCACTGCCACTGGTGCCAGGTCCTTCATTGTCAGGGTTTTCGAGTTGTGACTCGGTACCTGTACTGGAGGGCACATGATGGTTGTAACTGTCACTGTGACACAAAATTGGGGGTGACTAGTTGCCTGGAATGTAGATTCAACAGGGCTGGGAGGAGTCAATGTGGGCAGGGTGAGGTTGACAGTTGTAGTCTGACCAGATAGCCCAGATGGGCCAGAGCCGTCCTCATTGTCCACACATGCAGGAGTGCTCTCCTCACTGAAGCCTTCATCCAGGGGGGAAGTGGCTGTCTCAGGTGTGCTCTCCATGATCTCAGTGGCAAGTAGACCTGTTGAAGATGTGGAACAGACGGATTGTCATGTAACATGTGGTACCAAATTTGACAGGAAGATATGTTTTGAGCCATGTACAGAAAGGCTTTGCTTTATCCCCTCATATGACAGTGACACCTGCTTTAAATTTTGGAGACTTGCTATATGGGGTACAGACAATTTTTATTTTGGCCACCTTACTACAGGATGTCAGAGTATCATGGCAATTGGATGCCTGTTCACTGACTCATATCAGCTGTGTAGCTTTATTTGTTTCATGGTACCTCCCAGTTAGCAGTACTTCATTATTGAGTCAACAGAGGGCAGCACAGTGTTATGTGGACACTGACCTGGCCATGGGATTAGGTGTAACTATTCTATCTGACCATATGTGTCAGGTTACACCAAGTACAGCACACTGCATATATGTGAGATCCCCCTAGGTGAGTACATTTCAATAGGTGATGGGAAGTAGAAGGGACAGTTTAGTAGAGGACACAGGTGTAGCTGTGTGTTAGTGGTATTGTACTAGCAGATGTCCATAAAATTGCTGTCATTTCCACAGACTGTACAATTGGGGAGCATTCAGGTGAGTTTACTCCATTGTTTAGTTTACATGCAAGGCATTTTTCATAGTGGTACACTGTTCTGGTTTTCTTAATGGTGGAACAGTGCCTGCAGGGATGGTGAGTGGGTTGGCTGTTAAGATGGGAAGAAGTCATTGAGCATGCATGACAAAACATTTTGAGGGAAGTATTTTGTTGTTCTGACTCACCCAACTCTACTTCCCCAGGTATTCCTGTCAAGCCCCAGGATGCAGGATGGCCAAGACCTTCTCCTCATATGATGTCAATGCCGGGGGGGGGTGAGGTGGGGGCCACCGACTGTCCTGATGACTGCCAACTGGTACCTAGTGGCCAGGGAGCGCACCTTCCCCCTGAGGTTGTTCCACCTCTTCCTGATATCCTCCCTTGTGCGTGGATAGCTGCCTACAGAATTCATCCTGTCGACTAGTCTTTGACACATTTCCATTTTCCTAGCGGTTTGCTGGACTTGGGCCCCAAATAAGTGTGGCTCTACTCAAATAATTTCGTCCACCATGAACCTTAACTCGTCGCCAATGAAACGGGGATGTTTTTGTGGTGACATGGTGGTGGACAACGACACGGAAAAGTAATAAAAACAGATGATGAGGTGTGGGTGCTGTGTGGTGAGGGGGTGACAGTTGGTGTCTGATAATGTGTGTTGGATGTGTTGTGCGGGTGTGGGATGAGTGCTATGTGAAGTGTGGAGGGGTGCATAATCTATGGTACTGTGTGTCTCCGTTTTCAGCTCTGGTTTCTATGCGTGGCATTCTTGTTGCAAAGGATTGTGGTGTGCGAGGGAGTGTGTTTTATAGTGCAGCTTGTAGGTGTGTCGGGTATGTGTCAGCTGTGTGGATTTCAAACTATCCAGTGTGGTATTGTGTATTACTCTGTTCACCACAGACGGCCGAAAGTTCACACCTCCATTTGTTGTCCTCTATGGATGAACTGCTATTGTGATTAGGGGGTCGTAATAGGTTCGGTGGTTGTTTGATGGGCTGGCAGTGCTGAAGGTGAACTGTCTATTCCCACCCCCCCCCCCCCCAGAGTACTGGTGGTGCCAGTTTTGTGGCTGGGTTTTGGCAGTCCTGCCTATGTAACTCGTATTACGGCAGTCTGTATAGCTGCCAGCAAGCCGGCCTTTTTGCGGCCACCACCATGGCGGTCTGGTTGTCAGACCGGCAAACTCATAATGAGACCCTCAATCTAAGTGAACAGAGAGTTCCTTGTTGACATTCGGACCACTTGGATCTATGGTATCTAAATCAATTATATAGCAGGATTCTCTTCTTCTTAGTTTAAGTATCCTATCAACTCCTCTGGTATTTAATTCAACCTATTCAATACTGTAAAATGTGAGCAATCTTCAATCACTGTAGTGTAGCTGTTCAAAGTCTCTAGCCACCGGGTAGTGTTGGTCACAGTTTGTAATAGCGCCATGTATTCTTATATGCGTTGCATACAGGATGTATTGTATTCCCCACATATTTATGTCCACAAAGACATTCCAACAGGCTACAAAATCAGTAGCACAGGTTACAAATTGTCTTATTTTCTTGCTTCTTTAGGAGTTACGGATCACATATTCCTTGCAACTGGAGGAATTGGAGCAAACTTTGCATTTCCCACAAACAAAGAATCCCTTTAAATCCTCAGAGGTCTTATCCCTTTCCGTGCTGGTAGTTGTAATGTCTCCATGTACTATCAGGTCTTTAAGGGATCTTCTTTTGGAATCGTTTATAGCCAGTCTTTTAGTTATCGAACAGCCTATCATTGCATCACATTTGAGCAAATTCCAGTTCTCATTTAGAATGGTAAATGCAAAGCATGCTCCAACTCCTCTAGTTGCAAGAAATATGTGATTAGTGATGTCTTCAGAGACATCACTGACCATGGTATGAGTGCAGTAATATGTGAGTTCATAAAGCAGTGAATTGCAGGGGACATAAGCTATAGCTCAGGTAATTATAACTGTTGAGTTTCTATGGCTTTGTGGCTGTAAAATCTGAACCTCACTATAACGTCCCTGTAACCTCTGTTTTTTCAGTGAATTTGTAAGGTTTTTTAAATTTTATGTGCTCACTGTAAAGTCCCTGTAGCCTTTGTTTTTTTCAGAGAATTTGTAGTTTTTCAATGCTATTTTCTAACAATAACGTTCCTGTAACCTTTGTTTTTTTTTTAATGAATTTTACCAAATTGTAAATATAAATTGTACTATAATTTGATCCAAGGGTTTAATTTACTAATATACATTTTCAGGAGTTTATAAATACATTTTATTCACACATTGATTCTTATTCTATATTTAAAAACTAAAAATGAAATAATTAAGGTAAGGTAACGTATGTAGTCTTTCTATAAAAGCAATGCACCAAGGACCTGATTTAGAGTTTGGAGGATGGTGTTACTCTGTCACAAATTTGATGGACATAGTGTATGCCCTATTCCAATCCCATTATATCCTATGGGAATTATAATACAGAGGACAGGATATCTGTCACGTTTGTGACAAAGTAGCCTGTCCACCAAACTTCAAATCAGGCCCCAAGTCTTTTTTTTTTTCTAAGTGATAATAGGTATAGAATATAGCCTTAGAACCCGCCGTAGTGGGCTCTACCGGCTATTAAAGGCCCGCTCCCACGTTAAAGGCCCAAGCCGAAGGCGAGGGCCTTTAATAGCCGATAGAGCCCGCTACGGCAGGTTCTAAGGCTATTAGAACATTCTGCCACTCAGGGCAGAATGTTCTAATAAATAAAACAAATTCCTCACGGAGCCCGAGGGGATTAAAATCCCCTCGGGCTCCGTGAGGCTGTGTTCACAGCTGTTGCTGTGAACAAAGCGAACATTGGAATGTTGGCGCTGCGGGCTTTTGCCAGCCAGTAAAAGCCCACAGCACTCCATTGTTTTCAATGGAGCTGCCAACGTTCCAATGTTCTAAATATAATTATACGTTTATATATATTTTAAAAACATATTACGAAGAACTGAGGTACTACCTGGGAAGTACTGCAGTACCCTCAAAATTTAAAAAAATAAATAAACATGTAACAACATTGAAAAACACTGTAATACACTATATTTCACAAATTTAGGGGGTCATTTTGTGTTTGGCAGACAGAAAACTGTCCACCAAACTCCTGAGAGGGTGGGCGCCGCCTACGCAGCGACCGCCCGACGGAGTTATTAAGGGTTTGCCACCAGGTCGGCAGGTGGAAACCTAATTTTCCGCCCATTGGCCTAGCGGGAGACAGGCTGCCGCATTGTCTCCTTCCCGTAATCGAGCCAGCGGCAATGCTGTAGCAAGCAGGGTGCACCAGCACCCTCGCAATGTTCACTGTCTGCAAAACAGACAGTGAACAATGCGAGAGTGCTAGGCAGGGGGCCCCTGCACTGCCCATACCCTGTGGTCCCCTGCACCTGTTCTCTGCCAGCCTTTTCATGGCTGTGTTACCGCCATGAAAAGGCTGGCGGAGAACGAGGTCGTAATCCCCAGGGCAGTGCTGCCCTGGAGGATTAGGATCTCCATCACAACCAGACCTCGTAATCACGCCCTTAGTGTACTACAGTGTCATGACAATTCTTCACATATTTAATTATGTCCAAAAAAGGCTACGCATTAACTCCCTAATACCTACAAATTACTGTGTTACTTAATTTTTTTTTTTTTAAAGGCACTTTTTTAAAACAAACAGTTTGTGCTAGGTACTACCGTGGTGCTGTGTAAAGTGATTAAATACACATATTAAAAATGATTTAACCCGTTAAGTATCTCCCTGGTGCGGGTCACGACCAGTGGCCGACACCAGGGAGGGGAAATCACCCGAGGATTTTTTTTTTTTAAACCCCTGTGAGACACGGAAGCTCTTCCGTGTCTCCCTCTGCCCCCCACCTGCACCTTTGCGACGTCAGCGTGGAACAAGGCGCGCTGACGTCACAGTGTTGTTTTCCCCATCGGAGCAGGAAGCGGCCCTATGGCCGCTTCCTGCTCCGATGGGGAAAACGGCCCCAAACGGCCTTCCCCACGTTCGGAAAGGCCTCGTATGAAAGGCGAGACTCTCCCCTTTCATAGGAGGCCTTCCTGAACGCGTTTCCTGGCACTCGATCGCAGCACAGCTGCGATCGAGTGTCAGGAAATGCCACTAGACACCAGGGATTTCACTTTGGGGGGGGGTCGACCCCCCTCGGAAAACGCCCCCCCCCCCCCGAGGCCATATGTTTTTATTTCAAGGTTGGTGCCCCCTGGGGGGCACGATCGCGCCACCCCCAGGGGCTAATTTTTTTTAAAAAAAAATAAAGAAATTGACAGGGGGTCGCCCGTGGCCAGGGCGACCCCTTGTGGGGGGGGGGCAATACTTTTTTTTAGTAGTTGTAGGGTCTCCCTGGGGGCCATTTTGGCCCCCAAGGAAACCCTACAACTACCCAAAAAAATACAGATCTATATATATATTCATAAATATATAGATTTATATATAGATATATCAATCCATGTAGATAGATATATCTATCTACATGGATATATCTATAGATAGATCCACATATATAGATCTATCTATATATGTATAGATATATCTATAGATATATCCATGTAGATAGATATATCTATATAGAGATCTATATATATAGATATATATATAGATCACTTTTGCCAATGCATGTGTGGTTTCCCTGGGGGCTGCGATCGGCCCACAGGAAAACCAGACCCATATATAAAAGTGATCTATATATATATCTTATATATATATATATATATATATATATATATATATATATATATATATATATACATTTGCCACCAGTTGTCTTGCAGTTGCAGCTTGCGTCTTCAAAGCAGTACACATACTTCAACTGACACATTTCAACTGTAGCTTTTAGGCAGCAATAAAAAAGTCAAGTAAGTCTTGTGATTATGTTTCTGCTACAAAAGGATCAGACTTTTGTCTAGTGGCAGTTTTAGTGCCATAAAGAAGCGCAGAAGGCTTATATGCCTGCTGCAAAGAGCAAATCTGTATTTTATGTAAATAGCTGAGTACATTAGTAAAGTCAGCCACTACCTGCGCTATAATACAAATGAAATGTATGTGCGGGGTGGGGGGTGGCTATGGAGAGATGAAGAGCACGTTTGGGGGTGGTAATGAGGGAATCCGAGGAGGAGGATTTGGGAGTGGGAGCACCAATAATGATTGTTGGACTGGGCGCAGGAGGTGCTACAGACTGTGACGAATGGTATGTGACAAGGTTTTGAGTGTCTTGAAAGAACGTGCTGATTGAGGGAAGAAGCGCAGGTAAGGTGGCCTCTACTGTTGCACATATCACACACACACACACCAGCAATTTTGTGACTGTCTATGTAGTCTATTTTTTTAGAGCAACAGTTTAGCCAATAGCAGAGATGGCATCTTGATGGATGACTGCTGCTGACGTCACTCAGGTTATAGAGGACAGCTCTGACATAGGATCAGAGACTGAGACAGCAGATACTGAGACAGCATCTGAGGGATAGGACAATGGCGCAGACTCTGGGAGTGTTTTTTCAGTTGGGGGAGTCCCATTGGATAACTCCTTCCAGTAAATTGTGAGGGAGGTGATGAGGGCAGTCCTGTTGTCCCTTCGCAAGCACAGTCTGTGCAACAGGGCAATAGTGGGTTAGCCCAACCCAGAGAGCAGGTGAATGCAGGGGGGAAGCACAGAGAGGGTGCTCTCTTGGGAGCTCCCCAATTTAGTTCAGCCCCAAATTCCACTGCCCAAATTGTATTGTGGAGACATCAAAATGATCTATCACAAAACAAACTGGTTTTGTAAGGCAGGCACCTGTGTTTTTGGTCCTGGGTTCGGCGGCTATATAGGGAAACATACTAAACCCAAACATTTCTGGAAACTAGACATCCGGGGGAGTGCACAGAGGTGTGACTTGTGTGGATTCCCCAAAGTTTTCTTACCCAGAATACCCTGCAAAGCTGAAATGTTGAATAAAAACTCTATTTTTCTTGCATTTCTGTCACACAAACTACAGGAATATGCTGCGATCCACAAAATTCCTACCACCCAGTGATTCCTCAACTGTCCTGATAAAAACACTACCCCACTTGAGTGCCTATACCAAGTGCCTGCGTAAGGAATGGATCACCCCAGGGTCAACAGTTGCCTCATGTAAGTACCAACATTGACCGTTGTGTGATTTATTCCTGTTGTGGGCACTAGGCCTACCCACACAAGTGAGGTACCATTTTTATCGGGAGACTTGGGGGAATGCTGGGTGGAAGGACATTTGTGGCTCCTCTCAGATTCCAGAACTTTCTATCACCGAAATGTGAGGAAAAAGTGTTTTTTTTTCAAATATTGAGGTTAGCAAAGGATTCTGGGTGACAGAACCTGATCAGAGCCTCACAAGTCACCCCATCCTGGATTCCCCTAGGTGTCTAGTTTTATAAAAATGCACAGGTTTGGTAGGTTTCCCTAGGTGCCAGCTGAGCTAGAGGCCAAAATCTACAGCTAGGCACTTTGCAAAAAACAGCTCTGTTTTCTTTGTGAAAATGTGATGTGTCCACGTTGAGTTTTGGGGCATTTCCTGTTGCGGGCACTAGGCCTACCCCCATCAGTGAGGTATCTTTTTTAACTGGAGACTTGGGGGAAAGCTGGGTGGTAGGGAATTTGTGGCTCCTCTCAGATTCCAGAACTTTCTGTCACCGAAATGTGGGGAAAAAGTGTTTTTTGGCCACATTTTGAGGTTTGCAAAGGATTCTGGGTAACAGAACCTGATCAGAGCCCCACAAGTCACCCCATCTTGGATTCCCCTAGGTGTCTAGTTTTCAAAAATGTGCAGGTTTGCTAGGTTTCCCTAGGTACCAGCTGAGCTAGAGGCCAAAATCCACAGCTAGGCACTTGGCAAAAAACAGCTATGTTTTCTTTGTGAAAATGTGATATGTCCACGTTGTGTTTTGGGGCATTTCCTGTTGCGGGCACTAGGCCTACCCCCATCAGTGAGGTATCTTTTTTAACTGGAGACTTGGGGGAAAGCTGGGTGGTAGGGAATTTGTGGCTCCTCTCAGATTCCAGAACTTTCTGTCACCGGAATGTGAGGAAAAAGTGTTTTTTTGGCCACATTTTGAGGTTTTCAAACGATTCTGGGTAACAGAACCTAATCTGAGCCCCACAAGTCACCCCATCTTGGATTCCCCTAGGTGTCCAGTTTTCAAAACTGTGCAGGTTTGCTATGTTTCCCTAGGTGCCGGCTGAGGTAGAGGCCAAAATCCACAGCTAGGCACTTTGCAAAAAACAGCTCTGTTTTCTTTGTGAAAATATGATGTGTCCACGTTGTGTTTTGGGGCCTTTCCTGTCGCGGGCACTAGGCCTACCCCCACAAGTGAGGTATCATTTTTATCGGGAGACTTGGGGGAACGCTGGGTGGAAGGAAATTTGTGCCTCCTCTCAGATTCCAGTACTTTCTGTCACCGCAATGTGAGGAAAAAATTGTTTTTTTGGCCACATTTTGAGGTTTGCAAAGGATTCTGGGTAACAGAACCTAATCAGAGCCCCACAAGTCACCTCATCTTGGATTCCCCTAGGTGTCCAGTTTTCAAAACCGTGCAGGTTTGCTAGGTTTCCCTAGGTGCCGGCTGAGGTAGAGGCCAAAATCCACAGCTAGGCACTTTGCAAAAAACAGATCTGTTTTCTTTGTGAAAATGTGATGTGTCCACGTTGTGTTTTGGGGCATTTCCTGTCGCGGGCACTAGGCCTACCCGCACAAGTGAAGTATCATTTTTATCGGGAGACTTGGAGGAACGCTGGGTGGAAGGAAATTTGTGGCTCCTCTCAGATTCCAGAACTTTCTGTCACCGAAATGTGAGGGTAAAGTGTTTTTTTGGCCACATTTTGAGGTTTGCAAAGGATTCTGGGTAACAGAACCTGATCAGAGCCCCACAAGTCACCCCATCTTGGATTCCCCTCGGTGTCTAGTTTTCAAAACTATGCAGGTTTGCTAGGTTTCCCTATGTGCCGGCTGAGGTAGAGGCCAAACTCCACAGCTAGGCACTTTGCAAAAAACAGCTCTGTTTTCTTTGTGAAAATGTGATGTGTCCACGTTGTGTTTTGGGGCATTTCCTGTCGCGGGCACTAGGCCTACCCACACAAGTGAGGTATCATTTTTATCAGGAGGCTTGGGGGAATGCTGGGTGGTAGGAAATGTGTGGCTCCTCTCAGATTCCAGAACTTTCTGTCACCGAAAATGTGAGGAAAAAGTGTTTTTTTGGCCACATTTTGAGGTTTGCAAAGGATTCTGGGTAACAGAACCTGATCAGAGCCCCACAAGTCAGCCCATCCTGGATTCCCCTAGGTGTCTAGTTTTCAAAAATGTGCAGGCTTGGTAGGTTTCCCTAGGTGCCGGCTGAGCTAGAGGCCAAAATCTACAGCTAGGCACTTTGCAAAAAACACGTCAGATTTCAATGTAAAAATGTGATGTGTCCATGTTGCCTTTCCTGTTGCGAGCATTAGGCCTACCCACGCAAGTGAGGTACCATTATTATCGGGAGACTTGGGGGAACACAGAATAGAACAACAAGTGTTATTGCCCCTTGTCTTTCTCTACATTTTTACGTTTCAAATGTAAGACAGTGTCTAAAAAAGACGTCTATTTGAGAAATGGCCTGTAATTCACATGCTAGCATGGGCACCCCGGAATTCAGAGATGGGCAAATCACCACTGCTGCTCAATACCTTATCTTATGCCCATTTTGGAAATACAAAGGTTTTCTTGATACCTATTTTTCACTCTTTATATTTCAGCAAATGAATTGCTGTATTCCCGGTATAGAATGAAAACCCATTGCAAGGTGGAGCTCATTTATTGGCTCTGGGTACCTAGGGATCTTGATGAACCTACAAGCCCTATATATCCATGCAACCAGAAGAGTCCAGCACACGTAACGGTATATTGCTTTAAAAAATCTGACATTGCAGGAAAAAGTTACAGAGTAAAATGTGGAGAAAAATTGCTGTTTTTTTCAGCTCAATTTCAATATTTTGTTTTTCAGCTGTTATTGTCTGTAGGAAAACCTTGTAGGATCTACACAAATGACCCCTTGCTGAATTCAGAATTTTGTCTACTTTTCAGAAATACTTAGCTATGGTTTCACACCCATTCCTGTCACTAACTGGAAGGAGGATGAAAGCACCAAAAATAGTAAAAATGAAGTATGTCCAAGTAAAATGCCAAAATTGTGTTAAAAAATGTGGTTTTCTGATTCAACTCTGTCTGTTCCTGAAAGCTGGGAAGATGGTGATTTCAGCAACGCAAACCCTTTGTTGGTGCCATTTTCAGGGAAAAACCACAAGCCTTCTTCGGCAGCCCTTTTTTCCAATTTTTTTGAAAAAAACAAAATTTTAGGTGTATTTTGGCTAATTTCTTGGTCTCCTCCAGGGGAACCCAGAAACTCTGGGTACCTTTAGAATCCCTAGGATGTTGGAAAAAAAGGACGCAAATTTGGCGTGGGTAGCTTATGTGGACATAAAGTTATGAAGGCCTAAGCGCGAACTACCCCAAATAGCCAAAAAAGGGGGTGGGGGGGTGGATGGGGAAGCCCAGCAGCTAAGAGGTTAAAAATGTCCATACATATTTCTATTTTAAGAAAATGGTAATAGGTGAACGACTTATGGTAATTTGAAGGGGGTGTGTAAAGTTTAAGTTTACGTTATAACTATAACTTTAGAATTATTAATTGTTGTACAGTTTAAGTATTGTTTGTATGAAAAGAATAAAATCCCTAATCTTTGTTTTTCCATGAACAAATAACTATATATATGTGTGTGCGTGTGTGTATAGATATATATGTATACTCTTATTACACTTACATATATATATAAACATATACATACATCTCTCTTTCTCTCTCTCTCTCTATATATTATATAGCACTTACTACCCCTGACGATGCTTCGAAGCGCTTTTCGGCGAGTAGCACGCTACTCCGGAACCCAAAAGGAGTTAGTGGTGGATTAGTATAGGGAAATATGAGTACAGTTTTAGTATTATTATGAGTTAATTTGAGCCACTGATATGTGAGTTTGTTAGTTGGATTGACTGGAGTAATGGAGGGGTGGAGGAGGGAAGAATCCAGAAGTGTTAATTGGGAGTTTATAGTAATAGGATTTAGGCTTGGGATGAGTAAAGGGGGGATGGAGTAGGGAAGAGTCTGTGGAAAGGGTTAGGGAGATCATAGTAGCAGGAGGGGTTTTGGATGAGTTAAAGGTGAGATAAATGAGGGAGAATTTAGTAGGGTTGTTTGGGAGATCGTGGTATTAAACTGAGGTCTGGGTGAGTTAGATGTGGGAGTGGAGGGAAGAGCTTAGGCAGGGTTATT
Organism: Pleurodeles waltl; assembly: GCF_031143425.1. Classification (NCBI taxonomy): domain Eukaryota; kingdom Metazoa; phylum Chordata; class Amphibia; order Caudata; family Salamandridae; genus Pleurodeles; species Pleurodeles waltl. Next base: position 962,056,722 of record NC_090443.1, read on the forward strand.
TAGGAGATGAAAGTAGTAGAATGGATTTGGGATGAGTCAGAATGGGATTAGAGGATAGATTGGTAGAGACATGACATATGGTGATGGGCAGACAAAGTAAAGCTTACAAGAGAGTAAAAATATAATATTTTTTATTTATAATTTTATATATATATATGTAAATATATATATATATATACACACACATTTTTGATCATTATTTTTATTTATTTATTCTTTGTTATTATTAATATATATATATATACATATATATATATATTTAGATTTATTTATAATTTGAATATTTATAGATTTTAATTTATTTGTATTTAATTTTTTCTCTAGTACAGTAGGACTATATATAAGCTCTGTGTGTTTGTATATTATTGCATATTGCACCCTAATTAGCTGGCAGACTACCTCACTATTTCTGGTGGATCTTGGCACACCAGCAGCCAGGACACCATGACACTGAGTACTAAGCAGTGAAACAAAGAAAACAATAAGTGAGCAGCCCTGTGAGAAAATGGGGCTTTTTGCAGTGTCCCCGCACTTGTTGCCCCATTTTGGACTGATACTGGTGTTTTCTGACTCTGATTGTGCCCTGGACTTTGCTAACCAGGCCTAGGGCCCATGCTCTGATTAAAAGGTATATGGTAATTAGATATAATTACAATTGGCACTGACAGCCTACCTGTAGGTCCCTAGTATATGGTAGTGCATGTAGGTTTAGAGGCCCTGTTGAGCTAATAAACTTAAGCGTGCACGGGGTGTTGCCTGCTGTCATTTTAAAAGTCATTCCTGCCATGAAGGCTTCTTTTAAAATAAAACTGTGTGCAAATTCGACTTTGGAATTAAAAGTACTTCTGAAGTCTCAAACGTCCTCATTTTTGCATGTAAGTCACCCCTACGTTCTACCCTTGGTGCCCCAAGTGTAGGCTGCATTGTAATAATAAGCACGGATATTATAAAGGATGTTTTATATGCCCTGGTAAGAGAAAAACTGCCAATTTCATTTTTCCCCATTGTAGCACTGCTAACTTTAGTACATTTTAATAAAGTCTAATTTCTGACAGGACTCAGCTAGAACAGACATTTAAGGTGTCAAATTAATTGTTACAATCAATCCAACACCTTGCCAAGGTTAGATGTATTAGAACTATTATAGGAAAAGAGTTTTAGAACTCTTTCCTAAAGTTACCTAAAATCAGCTCAGTAGCAGCCTCTTCTGATTGGTCGGCCTTTGACGGTGAGCTAAGCTGCTCTTATGAGGTGTGAAGTGGTATGGGCTGAGACACAGGAGACATCTGGTGGGAGGAGGTCTGCAGCAGCAGATGCCAGGACAGGAAGGGAGCTGGCTATAAAATACAGTTAGGACTGAAACCAGACCCACCCGCACTTCCTGCACCCCCAGACAGATGGGAGCCCTGTAATTGCATTAGGAGAGGGTCTGGAAGGGGAGTGTAGGGGAAAGTTAGCCACATCTGTGGGTGAGTTTAGCCAGACTTGAACCTCTAGGAGAGACATTCTCCACTTTGGAGTTTTGTGGAACAGTGTTTTCTGGGACATAAATGTGCCACACTTCTAAGAAAGTTGTCATCAATGAGGGTGCCGCCCTGTACACCATTGGTCAGGGGTGCCCACCCTGTTTGCTAGCCCAGAAACCTGGGGAAATGTGGGGGAGCTGCCCAGCAACTCAGATCCCTGTCTGGAACCAAGAAGAAGAGAAGGACTGTCCTACTGAATGCCTGGTCTGCACCAAAAAGATATGCACTCATAAGGATTGCACCCACTGCACATTCTGGGCTTCATAAAAGAGGATTTTGCCTTGCTTTCAAGGATTCAGGAGCGAACACCCTGTACGCAACAGTTACAAAGGAACTACCAATAGCCACCTGTATCAACTCCTGCCAAAAGGGTCCAGCTGACCAGCGTCCAGTGGACTTTTAAGGACTTGACCAGGTGCCTTGTGGGAATTGCAGTCACAACTCTCCAAGGAGCAATGCAGAACTTCTAAAACTTTGGCTCATGGTGTGGACATTTCAACACCCCAAAAGGACCTTCTGGAAGAAGATCTACAAGTTTGGAAACATTTGGAAAAATTTTGTGAAAAAGCTCCATCAATTGACCGACCCGTCGTTGAGAATCAAGCCTGTGGCTTCGAATCACGACTTTGCCTGGATTTCAGGTTTGTCCTACTGAAAGCTCAAAAGCTCCAGGCCCTCCAGGACTTCACCTATGTCTTGCTCTTAATCCGCTTTCATCGACTCAAAAGCCGGCCTGCTGAGGAGGCCAGCTCGCCGTCGAGAGAAAATTAACCAAAAAAGTCACTACATGCAAAGGTAAACTTTTGACTGAGGCCTATCGCTCAATATATCTGACCTAGGCTCCATTGAGGTCAGCCTTAAACTTTGACTTTGACCCAGTCAGGTGCAACCAGATGGCTGCTGTTGGCGTTTTTCACTTTTAAGCAGTAGAAAGCACATTTTTACATTTAATCTTTAAAAATTCATATCTCTGGTTCCGTACATTGGATGTTTGTTGTTTTGGTGTCATTTGGAAGATACAAATATCCTGTATTGTTATAAATTCCTATTGGATTTTTATTGTGTGTTGTGTCTTATTTATTCACTGTTTTGTTGACATTAAGAGCTTTACACACCTCTCTCCTAAATTAAGCCTGACTGCCAGTGAGCCAAGCTACCAAGGGTTTGAACAAGGACTCATTTATTGAGATCTTGAGTGGACCTAATTTGTGATTGTGGTGTTATTACTAAGTTTAGGTACCTACCTGCCCTTACTAATAAACCACTTTCCAACAAGGCGATTTACATGTATGCACCCAAAATCTAGAACAGAATCCATGTACCCATCAGGACCGCCCCAACAACGCTCCCAATCACTAAAGAGATAAAGAGATGAAGAGATGAAGATGCACCTCTTTAAACACTACATAAAACAATGCATTAATAGCCTACAAACCAGCTTCCTCTACTATCACTCTGACTTTGTGCTTGTCTTTGACCCAGTACAGTCCCTTGCCAGTTTCTGGCTGAGTTTACACTATAGAAATACGGCATACATGTATACATATATGCATACATATTCTCTCCTTCCATGTCAACTTGTTCAGTTGTTTATTGTTTTAGTATGCACGCTACAGTACTTTTTGTAAAGTGTTTAGGATACTGTTCAGGCTATGTAATACAGAGTGAGTGAATCACACTGCCATTTTTTATGCTCGTGCATTTGCGACGTAACCTGTTGACTTAAGGTCAGGGTAGCAACACTGATGCCGTAGTACACAGTGCTCTCACCAATAGTGAACAAACGGAGAGAAGTGCATACTATGCACAATTATAATGCTTCCGTTCAGCCTGTTGTACTCTACATATTTGTGCACTAGCCATATCAACACCAGTTTCTAGTTCCAACCAGGCCTTAATGCTGCATTCTGGCCACCATCCTGGGAGGTGCAAGAACCGCCAAAATATTGTTTCTCGATTACACCTTAGGTGCCAAGGCTCTACCTTCTTTCAATATTTCAATAATTTGAGTGTGTTACCCATGTCTACTTCCAAACCTGTGCTCAAATGCGTGTGACTCAAAATGTTAACCTGATGCAAGGGTGCACACTGTTAATACTTCGGGTTCGCCCTACTAATTCCTGATGATCTGACAATTTAAAAAATTACAAATCACAACTGGTTTTAAATCTGTATTTTTGGATTTGGTTAATACAACTGATCTTTAAAAAAAACATGTATTTCATTCCTCTCTGTGTATTCTCATATTTGACTATTTTTTCCATCAAACAAAATTGTCAGAGAACATTTCTCAAAGTATTTTGGGACTTTTAAATAATGTATCTGTTCGTCATGAAATACAAATACTCTTTTTAATAACCATATTATCAGTGATCGGCAATAAAACTAAATAACCTAATTATACCTTGATTTATAGTAAGGGCGAAGCAAATGACTCTCTCTGCCTGTGGGTACTGCGGGGGCGAGTCACACCCTGCATCGGCTTGCCATGTCCAAGAAAAAGAGCACTCAAACTCTGGAAGCCAAAATCATCTTGCAAGCTTATGCAGAGAAGGTAGACCTGGAAGGCATCTTCTGAAGAACAGTGGCAACCTCAAGGTCACTGGAAGCCTTATCCCATGAGTCTGATGACTGAACCTAACAAACCCAAAACTCCTGAAAAGCAAACATCTAGGGTATGAAGAAGAGAAAGGTGTCTTTCTGATCACTTTTGTAGACAGAAAAAACAAAGAACAACCTGCAACCCACATGAAGAATTCAAATACTGGAATTGACCCTCGGGCCCTCATAGACTATGGGATTTGCAATTAAAACCAAGAACAAAACTAGCAGCCGAGAAGGCGTGTCCATGTCGCCATTGCTACTGACTGGGAAGATTGAAAGTGCTACTACACACAAAGAAAATTCGATCAGGGCAAAGATCTTCATGACAGAAAGTGACAAAGGTCCTGTGCTCAGCTCTTCCGCTTTGAAGATCTGGCCTTATGTGAATTTGTTTTTATATTCAGCAACCTGGTCTGTCTAAAGACAAAAGCAGTAAAGTTACTCATTGACACTAAGGCCCATATTTATGGAAAATGGTGCACAACTGCGCTAAAGCAGTTGTGCGTCATTTTTTAAAAACCCATTCCTCAAAGCCATCCGTGCATCATATTTATGAAACTATGCACAATGGCGCTAAGGAATGACTAGCGTAAAAAAAAAAAGATGCTAGCCGGGGGTAATGGCGCAAGTGGGTTTGAAATGACGTGAGTCTGGTTAGCGGCATAATTTCTGCCGCTAATCAGCTCAGAGTCATTTGTTTGAAACACAACCACCCAAAAACATGACTCCTGTCTAAGTATAGACAGGATTCATGACCACCACCCCAGTGCCCACCAAAGGGGACCAGTGTCCCCTGGGCAAGCCCAACATACCTAGTGCCAGACAGGGGGTCCCATGTAAAGGGCCCCCAGTGGCACACCACACACATGCACTTACCTGCAACTTACCTGGGATGGGCTCCCTCCTCCTGTAGTGTCCCTGTGGTGTGAGTGGTGGTGTTTCAGGGGCTTGGGGTGGGCATCTTTGTGCCCATTCCATGGTGTTTAGCCACAGAAATGGGCCTACCTACACCCTAACACCTGGTCTGACCCAGACGTTAAATAATGGCGCTAAGCAGGCTTAGCACCACTATTTAGACACACCTCCCACCTGTGCGTCGTTTCTGCGCCAGGAAGTAAATATGGCGCTGGGGGGCAAGCGTCAATTTTAGGATGGGAACACCTACCATGCATCTCATTGACGCAGGTGGTTTCGCGCATCTTATAAATGGAGCTAACTGCAATATTGTGACGCTAGACTGGTCTAGCATCAAAATATAAATATGGATTCATGTTAGCACCGCTTTAGCACCAAAATAAATTTCGCTAAGGTTCCATAAATATGGGCCTAAATATGGGCCTAAAATTGGCTGCAGAGGGATATCAATTCACATACGCTCTCAGGTAGAGGCAGACCATCAAAAGTTAGACTAATAGATGCTATTGAGAAAATCTCAAGCCCAATCCTGAGGTGTCTCCAAAGGCGGTAACATCTTAGCCTTTATAACTGTAAGCAGTAAAAATCTATCAGCAAGTCCTTAACTTATCAATCAGACGAGAGCATCATTTAACTCTTACCACTGATAACATCCTGAAACATCTCAACAGCTCAGTACGGTTTGTAACATAAATTTGCCATACCATCAACTAATGTTCGATTAATCGAGTGGTTAAGTAATGACATTCACTGTTATGTTGACCAAAGATGCTACAAAAGACTGAGTTGTGGCAGCAGAAGTCTTGTAAAATGCCATTTGAGAAGCACTCACAGAACTACAGTTGGCATGAATTTCAGTGACAAAATTATAATCAGTGCCAAGAACATAGCAGAATGTCACCAGTGCCAAAATACACACTCCAAGGCCCCACATGTCATTAAGAAAAGTGCAAATTACTGAAAGGCAAGATCACGTTCTTTGGCCACATCTTCAGCATGTGCATCAGTGTTTACAGTTTACAGAGATTTTATTTAGGAATGACGATGTATTGTGGTTGCTTCATTACATATCCGAAAAGCCTCACTGCATCTCTTTGCTAAAGCATAAAAGTTAAATCCGTTTGAAAGTGGTTGAAGGCTCATGAGAACGTGATTCAAGGCACTAAAGGCACATCCTATGTGATGCAGCCTTGAAATAATCTGACCCAAAAAATTTGTCAGAATTGGTCATAGAATTAAGTTCTACTGGCTAGTGAGCTGTACTACTGAATGACCATTCTCTCAACACCTGGGCTTCCTCTGCATTTGTGAGTATAGTACTAACACAAATGGAGAACAGATACTCATAGATTGAAATGGAGATCCTTGCAATAATGTGGAATGGTGGGCATGTTTATTTATATACCTGTAGACACAAATTTAGAGTAGTGGCAGACCACAAACCATGTAGCCCCCCTTTTTCAGAACAACTTATCTCAGCTTCCACTGCAGGGCTGGCTTTAGCGCTGGTGGCGCCCGCTGCAACAATCTTTATTGACAACCCCACCGCCCCCCACTAACTATCACCCTACAAAAGTGTCCCTCATCTCGCCATAGCCCCTCTCTAAGATATATTTCATGTTTTTTAAAGCGCTGTTAAGGCAGGCTTAACTAATCCACTCATCTATCCACATATAATACAGATCTGGTCACTGCAGCAGGCATATTAACCCTCTGCGCTACTTTATGGCAAGTCAAAATTGCCACTAGACTATGGTGCCCAGCCGACCAAGATTTCCTCGAACAGTCCTGGTGTTCATAGGACTGTCCCGACGCTTTTGTTAATTTTAAATAAATGTCCCGGTTTTTGGGACAAAGGTCAGGTCAACTTATGAATCAGAAGTGCACATGCACATCTAGGGCCAGATGTATCAAAGGGTTTTACCCATTCTGGGTCTATGGGAAAATGTGTTCATACACATGGCCCCTAGAGTCTTGCTGACTGAAAGCTGAATGCACACGGAACTCTGCAGCAGATGCCTTTAAATTGGAAATTATCGCTAAACAGCTGCCGCCCTGAGGTCAGTCCTCTCCCCCCTTCAGGTCAGCGCCCAGTGCGACTGCACTGGTTGCACTGCCCTAAAGCCAGCCCTGTTCCACCGCGAGTCATAAAATGTGTATGCCAACTCCAAAAATACAGATTTGCAATCCCATACACGCCCTTCACCAACAATTTGGTAGATTATCTGGAGCGTAACAAATGACCCGCATTGCGAGGAGGCGCGAGCTCTAGGGGGCCCCCTCAGCACAGCTCTATGGCTCCTGCGTGAGTTCAGAGGGGGGCCTCCATCCATGTTCTTTGCAAGGAGCCCCCTTCAGTTTTGTCACGCCACTGCCCTGCAGCCCCAGTGGTGTGGGGGAGACCCAAGCTCCAGGGGTGGGCCCTCAGCACACTACTATGGCCTGAGAGCTCCTGCGTGAGACCGGAGGGGCCCCCACCATGTACTGTGCAGGCCCCCCCTAAAGTTTTGTTACGCCACTGTCTGTAACAACACCCTCTGATAGCAGCTGCAGACATTCAAATGTAAGATGCAGAAGATGATTTTAGATGTGTCTCAAAAGGCCTGCCTCAAAGCGATGACCGTGACTGAAAATGCTGACACAGCTAAAGTACATGAATGACCAGTTGGTGAACAGTGATGCAAGAGACAATTTCAGGAAGACTTTTCTGGCAGGTAAAAATTATGAAAATGCAGGAGGTCACCACACATTTATAGTTCTGTCAATGTTCTATAATGGAACTGTGCACTTCCGAAGACGGACTGGTCCTGAGAGGGGGTAAAATGGTCATCCCAACCAACTTCAGTGAGAAAGTCAGAGAGCTAACACACCAGTGGAGATAAGGAATGGCCAAGACCTAAAACACACGCTTACAAGGCATGGACAAACCTGCTCAGGAATTAATCAATGAATGCAAACACTGTCAGGTCACTTGAGGAAAAATGCTGTACCCTCCTCAACCAAAGGCACTGATCACTTCTGTTTACTCCCCAATACATCTTGGTCTTATTGATACCTGTATATAGTATATTGTGGTTGCGGGAGAACGTCCACAGCTTTTGAATACCTGAAACCCATACTGGAACAGATACCGGGACTTATGCACTCCCAGTCTCACTCAAGACAGGTGTTCGACCAGAATGTCAATTATTTTAATTTTTTTTTAAACCTGGAATACTTGGAGGAGAATACCACAAGATCACTCCCCAAGGGCTACAGCTTGATAGAAAAGCAGAAATGTTTAAGAGGACTTTCAAAAAGACACTCAGGGGGTTATTACAACTTTGGAGGAGGTGTTAATCCGTCCCAAAAGTGACGGTAAAGTGACGGATATACCACCAGCCGTATTACGAGTCCATTATGGGCCTGATTCTAACTTTGGAGGACGGTGTTAAACCGTCCCAAAAGTGGCGGATATACCACCTACCGTATTACGAGTTCCATAGGATATAATGGACTCGTAATACGGTAGGTGGTATATCCGCCACTTTTGGGACGGTTTAACACCGTCCTCCAAAGTTAGAATCAGGCCCTATATCCTATTGAACTCGTAATACGGCTGGTGGTATATCCGTCACTTTACCGTCACTTTTGGGACGTATTAACACCTCCTCCAAAGTTGTAATAACCCCCTCAGTATGAACAAAAAAAAAACTATTTTCTGAAACACGCCTTACTACAATACCCTTAGCACCCAGCCGGTTGTCACTGATATTGGCAGAGGTGTGTCAGACACCATAGCACTACCATCACAATGGATAGTCCCAACCTTAGATATCCAAGCCAGACAGCTACAATGTCAAAAGAACAATGACCAAGCCAGTAGGAGAAGAAGGGTGAAACCGGTGATAGTGCAAGCAGGGACAAGGTTTTTGACAAAGACTGTCTCTCCGGGGGATTTAGAATCCTATTTAAGTGTGGACCATGTGCTGTGATCTCAGTCAGAAGCACTGTGTTCATTACAATTGATGGCATGATATTATCCAACTATCCAACTCATCATACAATGGCGGCCAAGAACAACAGAGAATGGTCCATGTTAAGTTGACTCTGTTAGCCATAGTTTTCTTCTTCCAATTTGGAAAGGATGTAATGTGCCATGATGTATTCATGAGCCACACCACACAGACATATCAGTCCTGGTGTCTATTATTTACTTCACGGGCACTGCACCACCCTGCTGCAGAGGTGAGTGATCTTACCTCTCCAGTGCATGGATGTCAATTCACTGAAATGCCAAAGTATCAGAAGTCACATTTAGCTCACTGTGGGCCCCTGATGGCATCTGAGGACTAAGCTCTTATTCCACCCTAAACTTTTCAGATTCTTCCTCTTTCCTGTTGAGCACTAAGGGTCAGGCAAGGAGAGGTCACCTTATTGACATGACTCTTGGAACACTTCTATGCTCTGTTTCTGCCACTGTTTTATGGCCTGTAAGGCAAGTGGTAGCTAACGACCCCCCAATGTGGCAATTGGTAAGACAGGTAGCTGCTGCTGCCGGCACTTAATGGACGTCCATGCTCTTATGTCTTTTACTGCTTTGAAGCAAGGCATTTATGTACAAATTCTGCTTGAAATTCGAGTACCAGCCTTTTATCTGGATGCGCGGTTAACACCTTCACAGTGAAAGGGTCCATGTGTTTGGTTTCGGTGCGAAAAAACGTCTACTCCTTGTGCAGAACCTGAATCTACTGCTGGTGCTGGCCTCAGTTCAGACTTTACTAGGCCTGATATTCAAGGCCTTTACTCATTTATTCAAGGCTTTCATTGTCTTCCTGTTAACTGTGCAGGCAAACAACTAAAGCAGCAATAAAGCTGTGTGGATCACTCCTGCTGCGGTGTGCAGGCTCACAATGGATGAAAGCGTTTCAGGGAGATCTGTACTCATGACAGCCTTTCACCGTGGGAGAAAGAATGAATGGAGATTTGTGCAAATGCATCTCTACTGTGGTGGATGCAAGGGAGAGAGCAAAGGGGATTTAATTGCCTGTTGAGTATGCACAGGTATATGATCACACATTGGGGCTGATTACATGTCATCTGGCAATTGGGGTGAAATTCCCTCACCTCTGAATTACAAATTCACGGGCAACTATAATTCTAAAGTGGGTACTTACTCCAGATTACGAGACAACGGAGAAAACATACAAGAAGTGGCGTTTCGACTCAAATTCCTGGACGTTTTTGCTATTTCTATGCAGATTTTCATCCAGATACTTTCGCCGCTTTGAGGCAAACAGTTGCCCTAAATTTGGAGGGGGCGACAGCAGAGCTGGAATTACTGGTCCGAACCAACAAAATCTGGTTATTACAAGTTCAAGTCCCCGAAGAATATTAATGTAGACCTTGGCATACAGGCCCCTTTCCTGCATGCTTATCCTCAATTTAAGCAGATAGTAAATGAGACCGGCAGCCGATGAGGGCCTCATGTTGCAGACATCATGCCTTCCATGGGCACGCACTGGACCACTCTGAGGTGCACGCTGGAAGGCAGGGGAGACAGCAGCACACCACCAGACCGATGCCTGCCTGGCTGGCCTTGCTGCATGCCCTGCTATGGAGGTTCCATTGTTTTACAATAGGATGGATTTGCATTATTGAGCCCCTAGAGTCTCACTCTGTCTGGTTACCCACTGCAATCTTTACCAAACCATACACAGAAGGTGTGTGAAAATATACCCAACACATCCACTGATGTCTATGACATGATAAACAAGTCATCCATCAAGAGTCTCTCTAAAAGAAACCCAGCCTCCTACTATCAAGCTATTTATGAAATAATGGATCCACCCATCGGCCAACGCTCCTTTCCATCTATCAAGAGTCTCTCTAAAAGAAACCCAGCCTCCTACTATCAAGCTATTCATGAAATAATGGATCCACCCATCGGCCAACCCTCCTTTCCATCTATCAAGAGTCTCTCTAAAAGAAACCCAGCCTCCTACTATCAAGCTATTCATGAAATAATGGATCCACCCATCGGCCAACCCTCCTTTTCTACCCGCAAAGCACCTGGTATCAGCATCAGTCACAAAGAATACAAGGGAGTCACCTACTGCTGTCCATAGCACATCAACAAGCATATAATCATAGAAAACTATCTACGTCAGACTCATTAAGTCAACCAGTGAAGTGATTCCCATGCCATGCCCACTTGCCCATGCCATGCCATGCAAACCTTTACAAAATAACCCTCTACAAATATACCCAAGCTGCCCACTTCTTTACATACCATTCCCCTCACTGTAATGATATAGGCCCTCATTCTGACCTTGGCGGTCTTTTCGCAAGACCGCTGAGTTACCGCCGCGGTGAAGACCGCCGACTGCGGCGGTGTGCTGCTGTGCGCATTCTGACCGCTGGGAGCGTTCCGCCGGAAAACCGCCAGCAGCCACACTGGCGGTCGGCGGGAAAGTGGAGACTGGTCAACCTCCACCGCCACGCCAGCAGAACACCGCCCACAGAATTACGACCCACATTTCCGTGTGGCGGTCTTCTGTTGGCGGTCTTCTGTTGGCGGTCACGTCCCTATGGCTCCCGTCGCCTCCCGGAGGACCAACGCACAAGGTAAGTTGATCGTCCGTGAGGGGAGGGGGTGGGGGGGTGTTGTGTGATGTGGGCGTGCATGGGGGTGTGCGTGTGAGTGTGTAGAGGGGGTGTGTGAGTGCGTGTATGCGGGCGGGGGGTGCTGCTGTGTCTATGGGTAATGTGTGCTGTTCGGCAGGTGCGCATGTCGGCATGTATGTGTGCGGGTATGTGTCCCCGTTGTGTATGTGTGTGTAGGGGGTGTGTATATGTGCATGTTGGGGGTGTGTGCATGTCGGGGTACATGTATGTGCATGTCGGGGTGGGGGTGGGGAGGGGGTTCGTACCACCTCTGGGGGGTGGCAGGGGGGTGGAGGGTGTGGGGGGAGGACTCGGGTGGGTAGTGGGGGGTGGGGGAGACCCCTATCAGTGCCAGGGAAGGAATTCCCTGGCCCCGATAGTGCTTACCGCCATGGTTCGCACGGCGGTTCCCGCCCGCAAGAAACCGCGGCGGTAGGCAGGGTCCTAATACCCTTGGCGGTCTTGGGACGACCGCCGGGCCGGAGTGCGCAAACTCCAGCCCCGCGGTCATGACCGCCGTGGCGGTCGGAGTGGAGAAGTAGCGGTCGGTCGCGGCGGGGACCGCCGCGGTCAGAATGCCATTTTTAATACCGCCGGTCTGTTCGCGGTCCGACCGCCGTCTCTCCGCCGACCGCCAGGGTCAGAATGAGGGCCATAGTAACAATCCACATCACTGAGTGCCTGCGCTATAGGCATTGCCCATGGGCGATCCACTATACTCAACCACATATTGTAATGCTCGTTGAAATACCTACAGCAACATTGTCCGGAAAGAAACAGAGTGTGAGTGGAGCACCATCCATAGCAGTTGTCCAGCACATCACTGTACCTATAAAACAGAGATAAGGCAGCTTTACAGTACTATGGTTATCAATTATGATAAATACTTCAGCAGATGGAGTACAGTGAAGGAGCACTCTGATGATGTTGGCAGAAGTGATCTCTGTCTTTTAATGAGCACCCTGAAACTGTTTATTGCCCAAACTTACTGAGTGTTTCAGCAGTTCAGTGCATCACTGCGAGAATTATGTTCAGATTCCCTTCCTACAAGTGGGTGGGAGCCTAGAAGCACTGTTCACTATTCCCTGAAGGTCTGGGCTGCTCATTCACAGGGCCGAGGGTGAACTGCAGCATGGCCATGTCTGAGAAACAACCTCTACTTCTTGTCCCAATGTATAACATTTCACTTATCTGCATTTGCAAAGATGTAAGTTGCATATCGGAAGAATTGGTGTTTAAGTCACCAAACAGCTCAAAGTAGACCACTGACAGAATATCGTAACCAAACATATCGAGGGACAAAATATCGAGAATTTAAGTGCAAATAGGTAAGTATAGATTAACTATTCTTAACACCACCTCTACGTACCTTGAAGATATACATCATCAAGGTACATATACTGTATATGGAGTTAAATGAAGAAAAACTTTGCATACCTATAGAAACGTACCTTCGCTATATTTTAGTCCACAATATTCCTCACGGGATATTTTGTCCTTTGGTTCCATTATTCTGTCTAAACACCTTCCAAGCAACCATTCAGAGTATGTGGCACCAGAATTTTATAGTCTAAGGGGCAGATTTAAGAGCCCCTTGCTCCATAATATTGCCACATTAGCATAATTTATTTTACGCTAATGTGACGATATTATGGCAAAAATGTGGCGCCAGATTTGCGAAGTCGCGCAATGCATGCATTGCGCCACTTTGTAATCTCTTGCACCACATTATGCCACCACATTATGCCACCACATTATGCCCAATGTATGCATGGGGGGAGTTCCTATGTTGGAGGGGGGGGTGAGGAAATGGCGCAAATAAATCTAGAATATTTATTTTCATCATTTGTTTTTGGCATTTTTAACGCCTGCTCAGAGCAGGCATTCAAAGGGGGCACACCATTGGTTACAATGGGCCCCTATGTACTGTTCAGGGTTAATGCCAACATTTTGGCACTAACCCTGAACAGTACATTAATAACTTCAAAAATTATGATGCTATTGCCCCCTACCCTGCGCCATGGTGCGCCGTATTTTAAATATTTTAAATATTTTCTCTCAGTTACATTAGTCTCACATACACATCAGAGGCAGTATTTGTTTCAATAAGATTTTAATGAAGCGACTGCATCTTAGATAGCAAAGCATGTGCTGCAATAACCAGGACGATACAGCATGACAAGATTAAAATTGTGACGAGGAGAGTAAAGCATAGAAATAACTCTACCATTTTGTCACTAGAGTCAATAGACTAATTCCTACCTAGGCTATAATTGAGCACAGCATGTTAAGCTCTAATTCTGCCCTTCAGGTTCCCATGGGAAGACATCATCCCCCATACCTGAGCAAAGGTCTGATGTCTGCATAAGCTGCTGTAGCGAATCGTTCAGCAATCAGCATGCAGTCGTGGTTCTCTGGCTGGAATCTCCCTCTAACGTGTAAGTGACAGGGAAGTGTTTATATAATAAAACAACTGATGTTCTGAGAAAATGTCCCTACGTAAGGATGTGTGTTTTTCTGTGACTGTCAGAGACAAAACTTATACCACGTTCACCGGCAACCTATTTTACTGCAGCCTTGAAAGAAGCACAGAGTGAGCAAGAATGTCTTGTTTGAGAACGTAGTGCTAGCCTAGGCAAAAACAGCTAGATAGAGGGAAGTAAAACAAGACTGCAAAACTGGCTATTGTAAGAATAATAAACAAAGCTGGATAAAATATATCTATGTTATAGTTCACAGCGGCAGGCCTAGTATGCAAAAATAACGTGCATGGAGCTATAACTAAAATAGCGTGGAGTGGAGTGGCATAGAGTGGAGAGGTACAGATTGGAGAGGCAAAGAGTGGAGGAGCATTGAGTGGAGTAGAGCTCTGTGGAGTGGAGTGGCAAAAAGTGTCATAGAGTGGGATAGCATAGAGTGGAGTAAAAAGGAGTGATGCAGAGTGGAGTAGTGGAATAGAGTAGTGTACTGTGTTGTCAATAAGAGTGGAGGGGCGCAGAGTTGAGTAAAGTTGCGTGGAGTGACATGGAGGGAGTAGAATAGAATGGAGTAGAATGGAGTTGAGGGTTGTAGTGTGTCATAGAATTGAGTGGCACTGAGTGGAGTAGAGTGTCGTAGAATGGAGAGACGTAGAGGGGTGTAGAGTGGAGAGGCATAGAGTGGAGGAGTGTCGAGTGGAGTAGAGTTTCATAGATTGGAGTGTCACAGAGTGGAGTAGAGTGCTGTAGAGTGGAGTGGCATAGAGTGTCGTAGAGAGGAGTGCCATAGAATGGAGGGTTGTATAGCAAAGTATTATAGAGTACAGTTGCATTGGGCGGAGTGGAGGGTCATACAGGGGAGGGTCATAGAGTGGTGGGTCTTAGAGTTTCAGGGAGTGGAGTAGAGTGTTAAAGAATGTCATAGAGTGGAGTAAAGTAGGGTGTTGTAGTGTGGAGTAGAGTGAGTTAGAGTGGATTAGCGTGGCATAGATTAGAGTTGAGTAGAGTGGCATACAATAGAGTAGAGTAGAGTGGTGTAGAGTGGAGTAGAGTAGGGCGGCATAGAGAGGAGTAGAGTGGCATAGATTGGAGTGGCATAGAGTGGAGCAGAGTGGCGTGTTGCAAATATTCATAGAGTTTAGGGGTGTAGATTATAGGGGCGGGGAGTGTCTTAGAGTGTTGTGCCATAGAGTCGTAATATCTGTTTTACAAAAAGCTAGACAGTTTTACACGTACACAATTGTCATTCTCCAAACCAGATTTGCATTTATCCATCGCAACTGAATCATAAAACTACACACCTCTATACACAAATTCATGACCCACATAGGAAAAGTGACTGCATTTGCACCCTGCCTTGTTAGCAACAACAAACATGCTTAAATGATGTCATAATTCATCTTCATGCCTGCCTCAGCCAAGCATCAAAGCAAGAACTGGACAGTTACTAAAATTCCTGATCTCAAGATAAATAAAAGTATAAAAGTATAATATGTACACTTTTAAACAGGCGCTTGCCATTTCCAGCACAAATCAGTTATTTATAGTTCACATGCATGTGTCATTGAAAGAAAAGAATAACACTGAATAACTCCAAAGGCTTCAATTCCTGCACCAGCGTCCGTCCACTTCTGCTTCCTCATGTAAAGAATGAAGTCCGCCCTTGATATCTCCTGCCTTTCAAGGTGCACTTCTGTAGTCTTTCCTCTATTACCTGCTCCTCAGAGACAATGTCTAGCGCCCAGATCTAATCTGAATTGGACCAGTCCACTCTACAACACTTTGGCCCTCATAACGACCCTGGCGGTCGGCAGTAATTTGGGGAAAGGTACTGCCAACAGGCTTGCGGTATCTTTTCCCAAATTATGATATTGGCTGTTTGGCTCAAGCCAATTCGCCAATTTACCACTCCGTCCGCCAGGGTGGTAACGGCCTCTGGGCTGGAGACTTCGGTCTCCAGGCAAGCTGCCATCACAATCCCACCCTCTGGATTATGACCCCGCCTACCACCATGGTTTTCGTCGCAAGCCTACCGCCACGAAAACTATGGCGGCAGGCACTATGAGTGCCAGGGAATTCCTTCCCTGACATAGATAGTGGTCTCCCCCGCTCCCTCCCCCTTCCCAGAGTCCTTCCCCACCCCACCCTCCCCCTCTCTCTCCTGCACACCTCTGCACATTTACACACGCGCACACATACATACTTATACGCACATCCACCCACGCAAGCACACATACATACCCAAACACCGCAACACACACCAACATACCTTGTCGCCCACACGCATTCACAACACACAACATACACGTACACTCACATTCACTCATTCACACACTCATTCAACGCGACTCACACCTGCATCCATAAACAGACACATACCACTCCCTACCCCCTCTCCTGTCAGAGAACCCGACTTAACTGCTTGCAGGGGGTCCTCCGGCAGGAGACAAGTCGCGGCTCAGCTGTCAGCAGAAGCATCCGCCAGCAAAACACCGCCAGGTCGTATCATTGCTCATGATACGGTCGGCGATGTTTTGCTGCCGTGGCACTGCTGCTGACATCAGCGCCACCTTACCGCCATCCACCGCCATGACCATCGATGGTATTCCGTCATCCTTCTGGCGGAATTCCATTTATGGTCATAATGCAGGTGGGTGGCTATTAGCCACGGCGACAGTATGTTGGCAGCCGTCCCCGTGGCGGTAGGCAGTCAATACCACCAAGGTTGTAATGAGGGCCTTTATGCCACTAAAATGTTGCCTGGACAACAGTAGATGCATCCATAGGACCAAGGTGAAAAACAGAACGAAAATCACTTCTTAATCATTGTTCAAACTGAATCCATATCACTTTGTCAAATTCTTGGGTCATTAACTTCTCACCCGAGGACACATTGAAGTTCACTGGACACCTCGCCAGCCCCTATGTAGAAGAGCTTTGTTTCTAACCTCCCACACACCACAGGAATTGAGCCAATGCTGACAGCATTAACACCTTCAAATGACACATGCAGGTCACCCTCTGTGCCCTGGTCGCTTCTCAGAACCTGCAGCTGGGGATCAAGCAGTGCTGCCATCATTAAACCATGTGGTTTCTGTGCATTAGTACATTCAATCTGTTGTATTGTTCTGCTTATGGTCACCTACATTCATTGTTATAGGACCAGCACATTGCCTTTTTTTGTGAATAATAACACTGATATTTCTCACTTGTTGTGACTCTAACTAATGTACAACAGTTTTGGGAAACCAAACATTTATTGTGCAACCCATATTTTTTTGTTTTCAGCTCTTTCATTAATCCTGCTTAACATACCTATGAATAGTATTAGTTTTGCATGTAGCCCCGTGATTATTTTGAGCCAGTGGTTGTTGATGGGTGCCACTGGCACTTATTTTTTGGGACTGGCACTTATTTCCTGAGAGCAAGAGAGTGAAGTACACACAAAGGGGAAGAAGGAGGAAGAGAAAGAGAAGGACGGAAAACCCGTCACAAAGGTAGAAAACAGGGACCAGTAAGCATGAGATAAAGAGGCAGGGAGTGTCTGGTAGTGGGTGAAAGAGGCACGAGGTGGATTAAAGACTACGCAGCCTTAGTATGCGTTGCACCCCTTGTGAAAGCACCAGCCTGGGTTCTGAGCTTTGAACACCAGCAGTCATTCTTTTTCAAATTAAACACTAGTGTTCTCTATTACACCATTTGTAAATTCCTTCCATATTTGATTTGATGCCATTTTTGTGAAATCAAATATTTAGGTCCTCATTATGAGTGTGGTGGTCTCAAGACCGCCACACTCGCGATGGCGGTCGGACCGCCACAGACAGGGCGGTCCGACCATCCTATTATGACCATGGCAGATGTGCCCCGGTCCGGCTGCCAGCACTGCCAGGTTGCCGCCTGTCAGGAGCCTGGTGGTCTCGGCAGTCACAATCTGCCAGGGCAGTGCTGCAAGCAGTGCTGCCCTGGGGATTACAAGTACCCTTTCCACCAGCCTTTGCCTGGCGGTCTCTCTGCCATGCAAAGGCTGGCAGAAAAGAGGTGTCGGGCCCCATGGGGGCCCCTGCACTGCCCATGCACTTGTCAATGTTGTGGTGAGTTTTCCCCTGGGCCAGCGGGTGGAAACGCTGTTTTCACCCGCTGTCCTAGCAGAAAACTCATAATAGGGTGGGCAGTATACCGCCAACCGTGGCAGTATGCTGGCTGCTGCGGCTTCGGTGATCTTGATAAAAGACTGCCGAAGCCCTAATTAGGGACTTATTGTGCATCGAGAGCCCCAATTAATATTTCGATTTGCTGATTCAGTTACCTTTGAAAGCACTTTTTGACAAATTAGCAAACAAGATGTTAGTTAAATACCCACTTAAAAAAAGTATTAAAGTGGTTTATAAGAATATCGAATTTACAAGCAGCTCCAATCAATACTGTGTGTTTATATTGCATGTATCCAGGTTCCCAAGTAGGTACCACTTTGCCTTATGCATGATTCATTAAATCTACTATTAGGAAATAGAAGTTACTGCTGTAATTCACACATAAAAACTAGAGGTTAAGAACAGTGAACTTCACTACCCAAAGAGTGGTGCACCATTTATATAGCATTTTGGTTAGCTTGATCTTGACATATTCTTAATAGTACCAATAATTAGTAAGACGTGAAAGGAACAAGATGGAAGGCGAATTGTAGGCACCTCCTACTACGGATATTTAGAGACTTCCAATACTAGTTCGTTTTTCTACATTCAATTTTACTTTGTAAGTGGGATGAAGTAAATTTCAAACAAATATTGTGACCTTACTTCTAAGATCTAAAAATTATAATAATTTACTTTTGCTACTTTAAAGATATTTTCTTAATAACAATGGGTAAGAGAGTTAGATTCCCTAAATACATAGGTTGACAGTAACAGATTCACCATACAATAAGGAACTATAAATAATAACAAATAACTAGATCCCTAAAAGGTCCAAATGTAGAGTTAATGATAAATCATAAATCCTATTTAAAATATCAGGATAACTAGAGTTCACTTAATTTGCACACATTAATACTTGTACATCTGCGTGCCGTGAGGCCTTTTAGAGTAGCCTTCTCTGTTGGATCATTGTCTGGCATACTCTCCACTGTATTTTAGCAAACAAATCATTTCTCTCCTCACAAATCACAATCTCGCCTTATTGGTAACTAATTATTGCAGTCTAACAATATCTCTCCTTTTCTAGCCCATCTACGCTTCCCAGTTAGACTCATCACAAATCGCAAACTGCTCTTCTGCCTATCATCTCCTTATTGTTTAACTCTATCAAACCTCCTTTAGCCTATCTACTCATCATCTCTTCAGCTTCCATGAACTCTCACCAATAAATTCACTTATCTCCTACTAACAAAATCTACCACAAGAAACAGAAGAAAAGGCCTCTAACAAGTTCCTAAAGGCTAGGGTCTAATCCAGTAACCAACCATATACAGTACTAGAAGAACTAATAACCAATGGTGTAACTTGAGGGGGCCCCCCCTGCAAAGTAGATGGAGCCGCCAACACTCCAGCCCACCACCTACCACTTTTGCTGAAGAGGCCCCCTGGAGCTTGCCCCGCACCACAGGGGCTATGTTGTGCCACTACTAATAACTACTGGATTAACTACTAACTCTGCGCTATAGTGTAGTCTGCTACCTTCTATAAAGTGCTCCAATGCCTCTTCAGGAATAGTAAGCACCAGACAAATTCAATTACACTACAACACAATACATTTCCAAATCAAATCAATGTTGAATAGTTAGTCTTTTAATTTAAATGCGATCTCCAATACATATAAGTTGTCAATGTCCAAAAACCATCAACAGTCTAACTTTTAATTCCGTAATATAATTGTTTTTGCCACAGATCAGAGCTGACTGACGTTTCCTGTTGGCTGTATCACTGAAAATGATTTCCTTGGATGGCATTTGTACTCAGAATCGTGTTGATTCTGAGATTCGTTTCTGAGCATCTTTCTACTCCTGCTGTTGAGCACTGAATAAACGTATAGCCTAGCTTTTGGCATCTCCAACACTTTCCGTTTTCTAATAGCGCTAACTTTCCATTAATCATATTTAATGGCAAAGTAGCTTATCTCTCATTGTGCTCACCCCTGCAGCTAGTTCATGCTTTAATGGGCAAGCTCAGGAACTCTGGTTGCCAGGATGGGCAAGATGCTTGCAGTACCCCACAGCTGGTTAGTACATGGAACTGCCCTGGCTCCACCTTTCATTAAAGTGGATAAGAGCATGGAGGAAACCAAGATCACTACTACAAGCAATTGCAATAACCCATTCCTTTACACCCATCACATGTACATAGACACATTTTTGTTGCCCACACTTTCTGAAGCTGTTCATGCAAACATATTATGGGTGTGGTTTCCACAACCTGCATTATTACTGTTCCTGGATGGCTATTTACCTTACTGATTACCAGCACAGAATTACCCCAGGACCTGATGCACTGCCTTCACATATGTTGTTGATATTGTTCAGGTAAAGTGTTTAACTCCATTCTAAACTTTTATGTCTCTTTTTGACAGCTGTGGCAATCACAGTAGTAACAGGAGGCCGTACCATCACCCATGATGCCTAGTGCCCAGTCCTCGAGACAAGACCAGGGCAAAGAGAACAGACATCTCAACACCTGGGTGGCAACAAGCAGTGGAGCAGCAACAAGGAACTAAAAAATTGCAAACAATTTTTCAGAAGATAAGCAGCCTCAGCTAAAACAATAAGTTTAAGTAAAGATCTTATTTTGTTGAGAAAACATTTTGGGCCTGATTACAACTTTGGAAGACGGTGTTAATCCATCCCAAATGTGACAGATATACCACCTACCGTATTACGAGTCCATTATATCCTATGGAACTCGTAATACGGTGGGCAGGATATCCGTCACATTTGGGACGGATTAACACCGTCCTCCAAAGTTGTAATCAGGCCCTTTGTCATAACACCCCCAGCTATCTTTGTTTAGGGGCAATGATGAGTTCTGAAAAGAGGTCAGGGGAGTGGTTACTGTTCTGGGAAGTCTTTAAAGGGAAAACACAAATATAGAGATGTTAACTGTGAAAATGTACTGTGTCTCTAATAGTGGAAACGCAATCACAGAGTCACAATATATGCTTACACTGGGAAAGGGAATAAAGTGACAACAGAAAACGATAACTTGTAACTTAGGGCAGAGGAACACCTACTCTGGCCAAGGAATACATCGACAAAGTGTCGGGAGGACATGAACACTTGGGCAGGGAATATAGTGACACTGGAACAGTGAAAATGAGATATGGAAACAAGGCAGAGCAGTTAATAAATAAAGTCCCTAGGCATTTGAATGGAGAGACACATAGTGCATCAGTGAATTCAGTTGCACTGTGAAAGGGAATACTCAAGTACAGGTAATCATGCACAGTAGGGCACTTGGGCTTCATACACTTGGTTAGGGAATACAACGACATGGGATCAGGTAACTTATGGATGGCACAGCATTAACCAGCCACCACCATGTTAAGCTGAAGGTGTGAGCACTATTAGAATTGTGTTACCCTGTCAGTATGTAAGAGGCAGGGCTGATAAGATTGGAAAGCTCAGGCAATCAGTGTGGGAGGTGCCAAAATACACAAGCAGAGTATTTATGCACGGTCATTCAATGTTCCACAGCAGCAGAAGGAAGATGCTTAGAAAGAAAAATCAGGATACAGATGATTCTGAATACAAATATGACCTTGGTCCTCATTATGACCCTGGCGGTCAGTGATAAAGTGGCGGTAATAACGCCAACAGGCTGGCGGTAAGTACTGCCAAATTATGACCTTGGCGGTGATAGCTCCCATAGACAGCCAATGTATCACACCAACCGCCAGGGTGGAAACAACACTCACCGCAGCGGTAGCCAACAACAGCCAGGCGGAAGACAAAGTACCACCCACCAAATTTTGACACATCAATCCGCCACCTTTTCCGGGGTGGTACCAACGCCATCAAAAGCCTGGCGGAAACGCATCACAGAACAGAAAGGACTCACCATCAGAGACACAGGTAAGAACAACGCTGCCATGGAACCCGAAATGCGAGTCTTTCCGATGATCTTCTACGTTATGCTCCACCTGGAACACCAACTCCGACGAAGACGACAACAGTGAGTACAGCCACCTAGCACACAAGGGAGGGAGGGAGGAAAACGAGAGTGACACACAAATGTATGACACACACCCACCACACACACACCATACACACAACCAGCTTCACACGAAAAACAATTTGTCCCCGAAAAATGGCAGAATAATAAAAGGACAACAGGAATGGACGAAAGTGATTGTAATCAGATCAACATCTAAAAAACTAATACGATTTGTCAATGAAACAGATATGTACACATGCACACAAAGGGACACTGCCCAGTCCAATGTTCAAAGGGCCCACATGGCCACAGGGCACAGTCTAAGGCCCAACTCGAACCCTGACCACATCCGGATAGTACTCTGCAGGGGCATCAGTTTGCAAATGGGCAGCACCTCGGGGGGCACCTCAGCCAGATGCGGGGACAAGCACACTGGTTCTGGATGGGGCTCCATGCCCATTGCTCTGTCCTATGGAGTGCAAGACCACAGTCTCTCAGGTGGGTGTCTTTCCCACTGGTTCTGGAGGGGGCAACTTCTCCATTGCTCCGTCCTGGGGAGTTCAAGGCCACAGTCTCTCAGGTGGGTGTCTTCCCTACTGGTTCTGGAGAGGGCAACTTGCCCATTGCTCTGTCCTGGGGAGTGCAAGGCCGCAGTCTCTCAGGTAGGTGTCTTTCCCACTGGTTCTGGAGGGGGCAACTTGCCCTTTGCTCTGTCCTAGGGAGCGCAAGGCCACAGTCTCTCAGGTGGGTGTCTTCCCCACTGGTTTTGGAGGGGTAACTTGCCCATTGCTCTGTCCTGGGGAGTGCAAGGCCACAGTCTGTCAGGTGGGTGTCTTTCCCACTGGTTCTGGAGGGGGCAACGTGCCCATTTCTCTGTCCTGGGTTGTGCAAGGCCACAGTCTCTCAGGTGGGTGTCTTTCCCACTGGTTCTGGAGGGGCAACTTGTACAGCAGCCCCTGGAGGGTGGCCTACATAGCATCCACTGCTGGTGACGGCTGCAGTGTGTTGGCGGATGGAGGTGCCTTGTGGGCAGGCTCTGCACTTGCTGTTGGCTGCAGTGTGTTGGCGGATGGAGGTGCCTCCTGGGCAGCCTCTGCACTTGCTGATGGCTACAGTATGGTGGTGGATAAAGGAGCCTCCTGGGCAGCTTCTGCACTTGCTGATGGCTGCAGTGTGGCGGTGGATGGAGGAGCCTCCTGGGCAGCCTCTGCACTTGTTGATGGCTGCACTTCATCAGCTGGTGGTGGGGGCCCCGTAACAGCTGGTGGTGGTGGTGTCACCCTGCCAGCCTGCACTGGAGTAGGGGGCTCCATCTCCTCCAATACATAGGGTGTGAATTCCTTACCCTTCCTGGCAGGGAGGTGCAGGCTTCTTCCTCTTCTTGCCTGGTGGTGCAGACTCCTTCCCCTTCTTGCCTGGTGGTACAGGCTCCTTCCCCTTCTTGCCTGGTGGTACAGGCTCCTTCCCCTTCTTGCCTGGTGGTGCAGCCTCCTTCCCCTTCTTAGATTAGGTTGTGGTATCCTTACCACCACGAGTAGAAGTTACTACCACTGTCCCCTGGACTGTTTGCCTGAGGTGCTGGGCTGGGTCCTTGGTACCCTGCTCATACAGGCAGGACGGGGAGCAGGGGTAGGGAAGAGGTCAAGTTGGGAAAGGAAAAACTTTTTAGGGATGTTGGGGCGGGAGGAGGGAGGAGTAATGGGAGAGGAGGTTGAGGGAGTGGTTGTAGGTGTATGTCTGCTGGATTTGCATACAGGTGTATGGGAAGTATGCTGATGTGAGGTGGATGGCTGTTGGGTGTGTGAGTGCTTGCATTTGTGTCCTTTGGGGGGTGACAGACAGGGTGGGAGAGGACAGAGAGGACGCGTGCATGACTGTTGTGGAGGTGTCTGCCAGTGAGGTGTGTGTTCTGCTTAGTGTGGTGATGCTGGTAGTGGATGTTGATGTAGTGCATGCAGGTGTGAGAGTGGATGTGACTGGGACAGAGGTGGAGGAGGAGGAGGAGGAGACAGTGGATATTGTCGTGTCTGCAAAAACAACAACAACAAGTGATGGACGGAATGCTGAACATTGTCAAACACTCACCCCCAGTCATAGATCTGGGTTTAATCCATCGTTCTTTTGCTCACCATGCCACCCCAGTTTGGACCCAGCCATATGCAAATCAGTCTTGACCCTGTTCCTCATGGGAACAGTCCAGACCGAACTGCCAAGCCAGGTCCTCACTGGACCGGAAACAAGCATCCTGGGACCGGTTTCGGGGTTTCATCCCTCATCAGCCAGGCTAGCTTGAATCCAGTGGCATGGGAAGCACGGGACCCACGTCTGGGCATACCCTTCCTACTTAGGGCGACAAAGCAAAAACAACAAGTGATGGACGGAATGCTGAACATTGTCAAACACTCACCCCCAGTCATAGATCTGGGTTTAATCCATCGTTCTTTTGCTCACCATGCCACCCCAGTTTGGACCCAGCCATATGCAAATCAGTCTTGACCCTGTTCCTCATGGGAACAGTCCAGACCGAACTGCCAAGCCAGGTCCTCACTGGACCGGAAACAAGCATCCTGGGACCGGTTTCGGGGTTTCATCCCTCATCAGCCAGGCTAGCTTGAATCCAGTGGCATGGGAAGCACGGGACCCACGTCTGGGCATACCCTTCCTACTTAGGGCGACAAAGCAAAAACAACAAGTGATGGACGGAATGCTGAACATTGTCAAACACTCACCCCCAGTCATAGATCTGGGTTTAATCCATCGTTCTTTTGCTCACCATGCCACCCCAGTTTGGACCCAGCCATATGCAAATCAGTCTTGACCCTGTTCCTCATGGGAACAGTCCAGACCGAACTGCCAAGCCAGGTCCTCACTGGACCGGAAACAAGCATCCTGGGACCGGTTTCGGGGTTTCATCCCTCATCAGCCAGGCTAGCTTGAATCCAGTGGCATGGGAAGCACGGGACCCACGTCTGGGCATACCCTTCCTACTTAGGGCGACAAAGCAACTTAGGATGCTTGTTTCCAGTCCAGGGAAGACCTGGCCTAGCAGTTCGGGCTGGACTGTTCCCATGGGGAACAGGGTCAAGACTGATTTGCATATGGCTGGGTCCAAACTGGAATGGCATGGGCAGCAAAAAAACGATGGATTAAACCCAGATCTGTGACTGGGGGTGAATGTTTGACAATGTTCAGCATTCCGTCCATCACTTGTTGTTTTTGCATTTGTTGCCCTAAGTGGGAAGGGTATGCCCAGACGTGGGTCCCGTGCTTCCCCATGCCACTGGATTCAAGCTAGCCTGGCTGATGAGGGGTGAAACCCCGAAACCGGTCCCAGGATGCTTGTTTCCAGTCCAGGGAAGACCTGGCCTAGCAGTTCGGGCTGGACTGTTCCCATGGGGAACAGGGTCAAGACTGATTTGCATATGGCTGGGTCCAAACTGGAATGGCATGGGCAGCAAAAAAACGATGGATTAAACCCAGATCTGTGACTGGGGGTGAATGTTTGACAATGTTCAGCATTCCGTCCATCACTTGTTGTTTTTGCATTTGTCGCCCTAAGTGGGAAGGGTATGCCCAGACGTGGGTCCCGTGCTTCCCCATGCCACTGGATTCAAGCTAGCCTGGCTGATGAGGGGTGAAACCCCGAAACCGGTCCCAGGATGCTTGTTTCCAGTCCAGGGAAGACCTGGCCTAGCAGTTCGGGCTGGACTGTTCCCATGGGGAACAGGGTCAAGACTGATTTGCATATGGCTGGGTCCAAACTGGAATGGCATGGGCAGCAAAAAAACGATGGATTAAACCCAGATCTGTGACTGGGGGTGAATGTTTGACAATGTTCAGCATTCCGTCCATCACTTGTTGTTTTTGCATTTGTCGCCCTAAGTGGGAAGGGTATGCCCAGACGTGGGTCCCGTGCTTCCCATGCCACTGGATTCAAGCTAGCCTGGCTGATGAGGGGTGAAACCCCGAAACCGGTCCCAGGATGCTTGTTTCCAGTCCAGGGAAGACCTGGCCTAGCAGTTCGGGCTGGACTGTTCCCATGGGGAACAGGGTCAAAACTGATTTGCATATGGCTGGGTCCAAACTAGAATGGCATGGGCAGCAAAAAAAAGATGGATTAAACCCAGATCTGTGACTGGGGGTGAATGTTTGACAATGTTCAGCATTCCGTCCATCACTTGTTGTTTTTGCATTTGTCGCCCTAAGTGGGAAGGGTATGCCCAGACGTGGGTCCCGTGCTTCCCATGCCACTGGATTCAAGCTAGCCTGGCTGATGAGGGGTGAAACCCCGAAACCGGTCCCAGGATGCTTGTTTCCAGTCCAGGGAAGACCTGGCCTAGCAGTTCGGGCTGGACTGTTCCCATGGGGAACAGGGTCAAGACTGATTTGCATATGGCTGGGTCCAAACTGGAATGGCATGGGCAGCAAAAAAACGATGGATTAAACCCAGATCTGTGACTGGGGGTGAATGTTTGACAATGTTCAGCATTCCGTCCATCACTTGTTGTTTTTGCTATTGTCGTGTCTGCAACTGTATGGTGTTTGTGTGAGTGCTTGTGGGATGAAGTGTGGTGCTTGTGTTTGCCTGTGACACTCTTGGGTGTTGTCTTTTGTGCATGCCCGTCAGTATGTGTGCCTGGGATGGGTTGGGGTTGAGGAGAGTGGGACTGGGAAGTGGAAGTTGGAGGGGTGACGGTAGAAACAGGGACAATGGCTGCCATCAGAGAGGAGGCAAGAGCCTGAATCGATCTCTGTTGGGCCGCCAATCCACTGTGAATGCCCTCCAGCAATGCATTGTATTGCTGCATCTGGGATGCCAGCCCCTGGATGGCATTCACAATGGTTGACTGCCCTACAGTGATGGATCACAGGAGGTCAATAGCCTCCTCACTCAGGGCAGCAGGGCTCCCTGGGGCAGGGCCTGAGGTGCCTGGGTCGAAGGAGATTCCCACCCTTCTGGGTGAGGGGGCACAGGCAACTGGTTGAGGGGATACTGGGAGGGCAGTGCTGGTACGGGGTGGCATCTGTACCTGCAGCTGGGGTGGTCACAGAGGTGTCCATCACCACCAGGGAGCTTCCATCGGAGGAGGTATCTGTGCTGTCTCCTCCTGTCTCTGGCGTGGTGCTCCCCTTGCCTTCCGTCCCACTGGTTCCCTCGGCGTCGGTGGACTCTGCCTCCTGGGTCCTGTGGGATGCAGCTCCCTCTGTTGCGGTGCACCCTGCTCCTCTGCCAGATGATGCTGATGCTCACAAGGACAGGATGACAAAACAAGAAAGGGGGGGAGAGAGACAAAGGATACACTGGGTCAATGACTGCACCAACACCACTATTGGCATGCACATCACCGTCACATACAGGGAAGAGGCATAAGCACTATGCATTGCACTACCAGTGATATGGCTAGTCACTAAGGCAAGATTAGGAGCACACACCGCCAACTGCAGCACTCCCGGGACCCACGATGCCAAGGCTGAAAAGGACTGCTAACAAGCTAGGTTACCTATTATTTGCCATACACCCATTAACTTTCAGATGACCCATGCTGCAATATCTGGCCTGGCCTTAGGGGTACCCACTAACACACATCCACCACCCGGATACCACCCCACCAGCCAAAATATGAATTAATACCCACTGTACTCACCCCCTTGTGGCTGCTGTGATGCCCTCAAGCGCCCATCCAGCTCAGGGTAGGCCACCGCCAGTATGAGGGCCGTCAGGGGGGTCAGGGTCCGATGGGCACCCCTTCCTCGTTGGTAGGCCATCCCCAGCTGGTCCTCCGCGGTCTTCCGTGCCCAGCGTCTCAAGTCCTCCCACCGTTTCCGACAGTGGGTGCCAACCATACCCGTTTCTATCACTATTGGCACACACATAGGCCAGCACACAACATGTACACAGCCTTAAGACATTTTCCCACCCCCACCCCAGATGACACGATGCTTGCACACACATCTCCATACATCCTTCCCACATGCTACGTGCCCAAAGTGTACTCACCTGTTGGTCTGGAGGCCCATACAGCTGTCCGTACTGGGGTCGGACCCCATCCACCAGTCGCTCCAACTCCTCCGAAGTGAAGGCTGGGGCCCTTTCCCTGGTCACATGGGCCATGGTAGGTTCCAGACACAGGTCACAGCAGCACACGCAGTGTAGGTCTTCTCCCGTTGAAGGTCAGGAGACAAGTGAGGAATTAGATAGAAAATAGCAGTCATGTTTGCGGCGGTGTACACCATCACCGCCGGCGTAGATCCCCGTTGGCCACTATACTCCATAGAGCCCGATATTATCCAGTGAGGAATTGCACGACCGCAAGACCGCCTTCCGCCACAACACCCAGCGTCGGCGGAGTTACCTCACTACCACCTGTCCCTATATACCTGACAGACAGTCGCCATTTCAGGAGGGGGGGAACAGGCTATCGACAATTACTGTGTCACAGATTAGATTGGCACATACTTCACCATTAACACTTTCCCAATATATAAGTGCACCATGTGGACTGCTGTTGTGATTTTGTTGTTCCAATTGTGACAGCCTTTTCACTCTTGTGTCCCTTAGATACCTACTGCTGCGGATGAATAGGAGGTGGAGACATACCCCTGTGTACAGACCCCTGGTGGACTTAGCTACTCTGGAGGACAGGCACATTATACTCACCTTTAGAAGAGACAGGGCCTCAATCACAGAGCTGTGTGCCCAGTTGGAGCCAGACCTGATCTCATCTATCCGTCATCCAACTGGGATCCCCCCTCTTGTGCAAGTGCTATTAGTGCTCCATTTCCTGGCGACAGGTTCTTTCCAAGTGACAGTGGGCTTAGCAGCAGGAATGGCACAGCCAATGTTCTCAATCGTGCTGGCTAGAGTGTTGTCTGCCCTGATAAAGCACATGTGCAGCTACATTGCCTTCCCCCAGGTGGAAGATTTTGCCACTGTGAATTCAGGATTCCATGCAATGGGACATATCCTAATATTATTGGGATGATTGACAGGACACATATTGCGTTTGTCCTCCCCCCACCAGAATGTGTACAGGAATCGTAAGAGTTTCCACTCAAAGAATGTGCAGATGGTGTGCCTGGCGGACCAGTACATCTCCCAAGTCAATGCTAAGTATCCTGGGTCGGTGCATGATGCCTTTGTCCTGAGGAATAGTAGCATCACAAATGTGATGGCCCAACCACAGAGGCACAGGGTGTGGCTAATAGGTGAGCCTTTGTCCCCAGCCAGTGTATGTTAGTGTGCGCCTCTGTGGTTGACCCCATAGGCTTGTGTGTTGCTAAATGTTGTCCCTCAATACCCACAGGTGACTCTGGCTACCCAAAACTATCATGGCTGCTGACCCCTGTGAGGAATGCCAGGACAAGGGCTGAAGTATGTTATAATGAGGCACATGGGTGAACCAGACGGATCATCGAGAGGACCTTTGGCCTCCTGAAGGCCAGGTTCAGGTGCCTCCATCTGACAGGTGAATCCCTGTGCTATTCACCCGAGAAGGTCTGTCAGATAGTAGTGGCATGCTGCATGTTGCACAACCTGGCCCTCAGATGCAATGTACCCTTTCTGCAGGAGGAGGAGACAGGAGATGCCCATGTAGCAACAGTAGACTCTGATGACGGTGAGGATGAAGAGGCTGAGGATGAGGATGAGGATGAGGATGAGGACAACAGAACATCAGTTATCCGTCAGTACTTCCAATGACACACAGGTGAGACAGTGCAACTTCACATTTCTATGACTATTGGTGTAT
Source organism: Pleurodeles waltl (assembly GCF_031143425.1). Lineage (NCBI taxonomy): Eukaryota > Metazoa > Chordata > Amphibia > Caudata > Salamandridae > Pleurodeles > Pleurodeles waltl. The sequence goes on from NC_090443.1 coordinate 962,086,778, forward strand.
TCTGTGTGGCTGTGGCATGATGGCATTAACTTTCTTTTACCTCTACTTACTGTTACCTATGGTTTGTCATTTTACAGATGGTGCTATGACAACTGTGTACTGATGTGTTGACTACAGCCAGCTACAGGTCATTATTTATATGCTCTCACAATGTACAGTTCATTTGCAATGGATGTTCACTGTTTACATAAATACACATTTTCAACACAAGACATGCTAGTAGTCGAGTTGTGTTCAAGGGTTTTTATTTTAGTGCTAACAAATTTAGGGGAAGGTGCAATGGAATGGGGTGATGATGGAAGAAAGTCCAGGGTATTGTTCCAGTCTGTTTGTAGCACAGGTCCAGTGTCCAAGTGGCCATAGGGAGGGGAGCAACGGCAGTTCAAGGTGGCCAAGGTGACTGAGTGAGACACAAGGGGGACAATCAGGAGAGTCTCATTTCCTGGCGGTGGTCTTGGCAAGTGTCTCTGGCTTCTGTCTGGGTCGCAAGGAACGTTTGCAGGGTGGTTCACCTTCTGCATGGAGCGGGGTGCTGGTGGCCTGTGGGTCCTGTGGCAGGGCCTCCTGCCTACTAGCAGCAGCAGAGGTGGAGGGCTGGTCAATGGATTGACTAGTGGTAGGGGCCCAATGGTGTGCTGTTGCTTCCCTCATGATGTTGGACATGTCTACAAACACCCCTGCTATGGAGATCAGGGTGGTGTTAATGGCTTGCAAGTCCTCCCTGATCCCCGGATACTATTCCTCCTGCAGCCACCTGATCTCCTGCACATTGTCAAGGATCTGGCCCATTGTGTCGTGGGAATGTTGGTAGGCTCCCAGTATCTCGGAGAGTGCCCCCTGGAGAGTCGGTTCCCCGGTCCTGTCCTCCCCCTGGCACACAGCAGTCCTCCCAAAGTCCCTGAGTGTACCTCTGTCCCCTGAATGGTGTTCCTACTGCCACTGACCCCAGGTTCCTGATTGTTTTGGGGGCGAGGTGTGGCCTGAAGTCCCTGTACAGGTGGGCACACTGCTGATTGGCATGTCATGGAGACAGAGGTGTGGGTATACTGGGTGGGTGCTGTGGTGTTGGATACTGAAGGGGGAGGCTCTGTGGTGGTCTGTGAGTGGGCTTGGGTGACCAGCTGTCCAGTGGTCCCTGATGGGCCAGGAAGTTCATGCAGATCCTGAAGTCCAGAGTTACTGTCGTCACTGGGGGCATCTTCTGTTAGGGGACTGGATAGTCATGGCACTTCCTCCCCACTGACTTTGGCTGGGGTACCTGTGGGGATGTAAGTGATGAATTATGTTTTAGGTGTGTGACATATTGTACATCCCTGGCTTCCCCTCTATCATTGGGGTTTCCCTGCCACCTTTGCTTGTGTATGGTGATGTTTTGTGGATTGTTAGTTCCCATATGCTGAGCATGTGCTTTGGTGATGAGTGTTCATGCAGGGCTGGGAGGGCTGTTCATGCATTGGTATTGCATGCAGGGCTTGACATTGGGGTTAGTCATATGTGTAGGTGCAGTGTGTGGGATGGAGTGGAGTGATGGGAGTGAGGGTGAGGGGTGTGATGGCATGCAGGTATGGTGGGTGATAAGTGTTAAATGTTGACTTACCAGTGTCCAGTCCTCCGACTACTCCAGCTAGTCCCTCAGGATGCAGTATTGCCAAGACTTGCTCCTCCCATGCTGTGAGCTGTGGGGGACGAGGTGGGGGTCCATTGCCAGTCCTCTGTATGGCAGGCTGGTGCCTTGCTGCTATGGAACATACCTTTCCCCGTAGGGCGTTCCACCTCTTCCTGATGTCGTCCCTTGTTCTTGGATGCTGACCCCCGGCGTTCACCCTGTCCACGATTCTCTGCCATAGCGCCATCTTCCTTGCAAAGGATATTTGCTGTACCTGTGCTCCAAACAGCTGTGGCTCTACCCTGACAATTTACTCCACCATGACCCTTAACTCCTCCTCAGTGAAACAGGGGTGCCTTTGTGGTGCCATGGGTGTTGTGTGGTGTGTGATGGTGAGAGTGTGTTAAGTTATGTGGTGGGGTGTGTAATGTGGGGTGCGTGAGGGATGTATGGGTGTCAATGGTGTGTGCATAGTTGTCGCAGAAGTCTTGGTGTCAGTCTGGTGGCTATGATTTGTAATCGTAAAGGGTTGTGGGTAATGTGGGTGTGTGTTTTATAGTGGTGTGGGTGTGGTGTGTATAGGTGTCAGGGTTGTGTTTTTCGTAATGGCCAATGTGGTGTTGTCTTGTATGTGGGTGTCCATTCTGAGCACGGCTGTATGTAATGGTTTACTGCCGCTGAATGTCCTCCGTGGTGATAAGTGGGTCATATTGTGATGGGCGTTGTTCTGTTGGCGTAAGGGTATGGGTGCTGGGACTGGTGGATTTGTGTATGTGGCAGTATTCTGTCAGATTGGTGTGTATGTGTCATAATATGGCGAACGGATATTCACCACCACGGCAGTATGTTGGCAGCCGTCAGCGTGGCGGTAGGCGGCATTTATCGCCAATATCATAATGAGGGCCCTTGTCTCCCAGGTGAATTCTTTTCGATGATCCAGCAAAATGGTCACCCGTAGAAGGGTGACCATTTGGCTGGACCTGCTCTGATTAGGTGGAGTTTACCTGTGGCAAAGAAGAAGATTATATTACAGGACTGGAAGATATACTACTAAATGAAAATCGATCAGTGTCTTTGTGACATGGCTAACTTGGAACTATTGAAGATCTTGTTTAAGGTAAAAGACCAATTGGCTCTATTTATCTTGATTTGTGAGAGATTCATGGAAATGTACACATTTTAATGAGTGAAAACTAAGCTAATTCTAGTTTTCCCACTTTAAAATCTGATTTCTGATTTCTCATTCGTATTTGCATCTTTAAGGGTAGTAGTTATTTATAGTTATCTATAGTTACTTCCCTATAGCGAATCTCCTATTCTTAACCAATAATTTCAGAGGACCTAACTCTCTTAAACATTGTTGTAAATAATATATCTCTAATTTTGCATAAGAAAGCCATTATAATCTGGAACTCTTACATCACTTGTTTGAAATTGTATTTATCTCCCTTAACAAATAAAACTGAAGTTAGAAAAAAATTACTGAACATGGTTAAATATTCTCAGTAGGAGGCAAGTACTATATGCCTTCTTTCTCCATATTTTCACGTCTCAACACGCATACGTAGAATATGACATTGGGACGGAGGGCACTTACTGGTGTACATATACTGTACAGCTAGGCATGTCTAGTAGGACAACCATCAACCCATCACTAAACTGAAGCAATTACATTGTTGCCCCTGACAAAGAGAGAGATAGACATTGGGGCAGAGCTATGTCCACCCAATAAGGTGTCACGTACAATGGGACAGAAATATACACAGACCAGAAAAGAAGGTTTTTGCTGTATCAGAGGAATCTAGCAGTGAGGTCTTGTTTTCTCTTAGTGCCAGAATTCCCCTCTATATCATAAGTTGAACTTTCAATTTTATTAATAAATAAATAAGTAAAAGTAAATAGAATGTACAGAGAAAACATTTACACCGTGACAGAGAACACTCCAACAATAAAACAAGTACACTGACATTGGGATAGGAATACTTAGTCATTATGGCAATAACTATGCAGACACTGGGACACGGAATACAATGGTATTGAAAGAGAGAAACACGGAAAGCTAGCAAAAGAATAGGCATCATGGCCACTAACACAGGGAGACAATGATATGTTCACTGGAGCAAAAACAGTGAATCACATACTGGAACATGGAGACATTGATATTTACCCTATTGCCGAAAGATGCCAGGCGAGCCTGCCTCACACTCGCAGCTTGCCATGAGTCCCTCTTAGACCAGATTCTCTCTGAACCCCACACAGGAAGAACAGTGGGTTACAACACCTGAGGGGTGGCACGCCCTCCAGCCAGCCTTCCTTCCAACCAGGCAAAGTTAGAATCAATCAGCCAGTAACACTAACCCATTCTAAAATGGCGGGTGTGGACTGTCTGGACGTCGATTCACCAAAATCCCGGGGCCAGTGAAAGTCTTTGACCACAGTAACATCACAGGAAGTGACATCACATGACCTTTGATGTCTTCACGGCAGTGATGCCATGTGAGCTTTGATCCTAGTGATGTCACTGAAAGTACATCACTAAAGGTATAAATTCTACAGTTAGTGCAACATTAATAAAATAGATAAACTATTCATACCTTTATCATATCATCCCTCATATCATCGCAAGTCTCTTCCGTTCCCCATCTCTACCTCTCGCAGATCTGCCTCAGGATCCCTCTCCATCGTCCTTTAACGTCCAACTTCTCATGCCACACTCATCACTTTGAGAGTTTTTCTACATCACTCTGTGATGTGTTCTCTCCCAGTTCACTTCTTATCCACACCGTTATAACCAACTCTCTCCCTCTTATTCTCACAGTTCTATTACCAGTTCTTTTCCACTACCAATTCTCATTTCTATTGTGCACGTATTTCCCCTCATAACTCCCTCTTATTCTCTCACCTCTGTATCATACGGGTTCTCTCTCTTCTTTTCCCTTTCTGCGCACACTGTTCACTCTAATTTAGGTTCAGAATTTGTCTGTTACTTCCAACTTCATCACTGTAATCTTCTCTATCCATATTTCACATTCACCTACAATTTCCCAAATCAGTTATTGGCCAAATCTCAGAAAGATTCTATACCTTCCTTGTATTGATGTGCACATTATGGAGGTCTATCCAGCCCTCCCTGTCTTCTGCTTCTGAAAGTGGTCTTTGCTTTTGCAGAAAAAAGACAATAATAAACATTGGTAACCAGGACCTTGTTACACCTTTGCATGCCAGCATCATTTGAATTTATTAGTTTGTGTATTGTGTTTCTGAATGTCTATTTTACACAGTTTGAAGTTTGTTGGACAGTCTAATAAATTAAAATGTTCCAGTTCAAGTTGTGCAATGGAAAGTAAATAGGACTTATTAGTGCCCCACTTTCTTTCTGTTCCTGGCACTACTTTTGCATCTCAGGATTTCCAAGAGGAGTGCCAGAGCTCGCCAGGGTACCTTTAATGACATCCATGGAAAGTCTTGACCTCGCAGTAGTCTCCCAAATTGCTTTGGCATCTCTCTTTTGGACTTGCAATTAAGTACTACAAATTAAATCATCTCTTATACGGTTAAAGGAAATCCTGCTCAAAAGTATCTTAGTTAGTATTCCTGGTCACCAAAAGACCTGCTCCCTCAAGGGTCTGATTTCCAGTTGCAGGAAAACAGCAGCATTTTTTTACCATCATGAACCCTTACGGCGTACATTTTACTTACTCATGAAGGAGTGTGTGGCAGCTGAAGTCTGCAGGCTACCAAGGAGGCCACAAGAAAGTCCCCCGCTGGTGTGGAGGTTCTGTTTTTCCTTCCTCTTTAATTAAAAAAAATCCTTACCAGCTTTTCAGTTCATGAACCTGTTACAGTTTAAGTAGGGCCTCCTCACAACTTCTCACGTCTGAGTGATTAATTGCCATAGAAGGCCCTGATTGTGGCGTGAGCTGAGCAGATTTCCTGTGTGGAATTTGCTCCACTCAGTCATGACTAGGCTGTTGTTCCCGGACCTGGATTTACCATGTGCTGGGACAACAGACCGTATTTTACCAGGTGGAAAATCCTGCTGGTAAAATCAGATTAGGAAAGGCCTGCATTATAACCTGGACCTATTTCCCAACCCTGCCTCACTCTCAAGCAAGGTGTGAAGGAAGCATGCAATGGTCTCCCACAAACCAACATTTTCCTTTTCCCCCTCCCACCTTTCCCATCACCTCATCACCCAACGCTGAAGGTCTTGCACGCACTTACCAGCTACAGAGAGCATGTTTTAAATGTTCTTGTTTATCCTCTCTGAATAAGAAATACTGAGAAGAAATCTGCCCCGTAACTCCGGGTGCGCACAATTATTCCCCATTACAAGGGGATTTAACTCCAAATTGAATGGTACTCGTGAGGCCTTACCGCAGGATACCAGAATTTACCGGTGCAAAGTTTGCACCCTAATAGTACCAAGCAACACAGAGGTGGGGCTAAAGTGTCATAAATAAGGCATTGAAACTTCACATATATACACAATCATGCTATGCAATGCTGTAGTAGGAGGAACATAATCACACATTGGTTTGCAAATATTAAGCAAATTAAACAAAAAGTAAAATGAAACCACTGACTGGGACTGCAATTCTCTGATTCTGGGCAGGTTGAAAAAATGCTTTGTTTTGCAAAAGTGAAGGTCACACACCACAAGAAAGCTGGGGTCCAGCAACATTGGGAAGCAGAACAGGCCAGTCTAGAAGCAAACCGAAATCCACAGTCTGCATGTCAAGCAGACTTGCGCTTGGTGGAGGCTGGAGCCTGGAAGCCTCAAAAGGTGTTGCTAACAAATTGAAACTTTTAAATGTTTCAATTTTGCTCAATTCCCAGCTGCCTACAGAAGTTGCAAATATAAAGAAAGAGGAACAGAAAATGAGCGCAGATAGCTTCTAGCGGTGTCAGGAAGCTTCTGCTGCAGTCCTATAAAGGGCACGAGCGGCATAAGCGGCCAGCATCTGATGCGATGATTCACATTTCAATCGAGGAGTGAACGGTGGACAGGAGCTGGTGAGAAAAGCTCCCAGATACGCACGTCCAGCCCCAGACCCCCCCACCATGAGCCTGGCCCCTCCCCCAGCCCGGTGAAATAGGCTTTCCAGAGTACTCAGAGAACTGACCAGTGAGGGTCACCCTCACATTCAGGGGGGCCTCCCTCCCGCGATTCTTGGAGAACAGAGACTAGAGGCACGCACAGCTCACACATATATTCTTATAACTGGCTGGCCTGCGAAGCTCTCCACCGAAATTACCTCACCACTGCCATGAAATGGCGGCAATTGCAGAAACCAATACAAACTCTACTGACACTACAGATGACATGGAATGGCACACCAAAATAAAGTGAGGACGCGATTCGTGCCCAAACTCGCCAGAAAAATCACCCAAGCTTGCCCGTGCATCACACAAAAGCTTTGAGACTGCTAATTGCTTTGAAGCTTTGCAACATATCACAGATTGCAACACTGACCAACTAGGCAACTCGACAACCAGAACTGAAACAACTCCTTGCCCTACAAAGTGACTGCGGATCCCTCCCATCATTTTGATGAACTTGCCCACTCACAACGATCTTGTGGAACACTACACCTCCACTTTCACAATAAAGCCTCGGCAGGACCACGCCAAAATAATGCTAACAACTCCAGAAGATTATAGGAGTTTGACCAGCGTACTTACGGAGCAAAAGCTGGACTACCATACTTTTTCCTTGACCACGGTAAAAGCACACCGCTTTGTAATACGGGGACTACCAGCAAATGCATCCCTTGGACACATCACCCGTGATTTATCGGAACTTACGCCTACGGACAAGAATAAAAAGTTTACCCTGTTCATTGTAGAAAACCTGCTGATCTCTCAGTAGTCACAAGACTCTGCAACTGCACTGTTACTACAGAGCACCTAAGAGGAAACAGGGCCCAGTCATGTGCTACAACTGCCAACGCTTGGGGCACACCTCTGCTTTCTGCCATCAGAAACCAAGGTGTGTAGGCTGTGGAGGGGAACATACCTCCAACCAATGCACCAAGAGTAGAGAAACAGAACCTGCAATATGTGCAAACTGCACAGGAAACCACCCCGCAAGCTACCGCAGCTGCCCCTACCGACAGAAAGCAAAAAAGGACGAACCACGAAAGCGAATTGCTCAACTACAGAAGGTATCTCACCCCTCACTGACACCGACACCAGATGTGGACCAGTGGAAAACGTACGCCCAGAAACCCGGAACACCACACAGGATCCCAACCTACACCTCAAGAAATAGCCATGGCGACACACATGTGGATGGAAGGACCTAAGCAGATGTTACAAGGCCAGAGGAAGGCAACCCACCAGCAACAACCACCCCAGTTTCACCCTGCGAATTAAGTACTGCTGTCAACTGGCAGGAACTCATCATAAAGATTGCAAAAGTGCTAGCCGATATGAATATCCACCCTGTGGTGACAACGATGGTGCACCTCATCGCCAGACTTTTCCATGGTGAAGAAATCAACAGTCATGGCAGCCAAGGCTAAGAAAAACTCTACCTACTTGATGTGGAATGCCAACAGCATTCAAAACTCCTGCACCCGATGGAATCTAAGGACATGAGTGTAGCACTTATCTCTGAGACCCATCTACAGATAAACCAGAAGCTCAACCTAGCAAATTATAGAGTATACCGACCAGACCACTCGACTGGGGCCAAGGGTGAAAAAACAGCTGTGATCGTCAGCACAAAAGTGAAGCATCAACATCTGCAGGCCCCCCGACTGATTGCCACCTACTCCCTACCAAGCCAGCTATGCCCAAGTGACATAGATGCTATACTGGATTCCAACATCCCAACATTAATTAGAAGAGACCTTAATGCCAAGCACCAATGCTGGAACTCTCGGACCACAAACAGCAAAAGACATGCTCTTCTTGCCCATTCAAGAAAGAAGGACTTTGTAGTTGCTGACCCAACTCATCCAACACATTATCCAGGCGCCACACGGCAGAAACCGGACATCTTGGACATTGTCGTCATGAAGAACCTTTCCCAGTCTATGGAACTAGAGACTTTAACAGCACTGATGTCTGACCACAACCCAGTTTTGATTACCGTTGGAGATGAAATTGAATGCCAACATCAGGGGGCAAGGTACAATTACAAAAAGGCAGAATGGTACCTCTACAAGAGAGGCTTGGATGAAACCTTGACTCTTGATCCAAAACACTGTATCAAACACATTGACCAAGCTGTTGTCCGCTTCACCAATGCAGTCCACACTGCCATCAAAGACAGCATTCCTCAACAGGCACCTCAACGCTGCTCCATCTACGACCTCCCAAGCGGCATCAAGCATTCAGTAGAAGAGAAGACTAGAGCACGAAGACAGTGGCAAACGTATCTCACCCCAGACCTGCTGACGAAGTATAACATGTTGACAAAACTACTGAAGACACAAATAAGCAAGCACAGAGGTGAAAATGGGAAGCAGCATCAGCTCACCTGAAGGATTCGGACAATTCTCTCTGGGGCATGACACAGCGCTTGACTGGAAGAAAGGAACCAAACCCACCGATACACGGAAAAACTCATCTGGCATGCAGCAACAGAGACAAGGCAGAGGTCCTGGCTGACACCCTGGAGACATCCTTCAAGCCCAACCAGGTCAGCAAATTGACCATAGAAGTAGAGCAAGAAATCACCAAGCATTACCTGGAACATCCTTCGGAAACAGAATCTGCAACCATAGAGGAATGCTCAAGTGACCAAATACGAAGCCTGCTAAATAAGCTGAAAAATGACAAGGCCCCAGGAAAAGACAGAATAACCAACCAAGCCATCAAGATGTTCCCAAATGCAGCAGTGGATCGCCTTGCTGAAATCTTCAACACATGTCTCCAGCACCAACATTTCCCCGAAGCCTGGAAAGAAGCAAGAGTCATTGTATTCCCTAAGGCAAGGAAGTCACTAAAAGATCCTACAAACTACCGCCCTAAAAGTCTGCTATTTGGCCTATCACAGCTTTTCGAAAAGGTAATACTTGCATGTCTCAATAACTTTGCAACAAGCGAAAACCTTCTTGCCAAAGAACAGTTTGGGAACCGGCAAGAACACTCTACAAATCATCAACTTCTCAGAGTTGTGGGCATTATTAGCCATGGATTCAACATCAACAAATCAACTAGAGTTGTCTTCCTGAATGTAGCCAAACCTTTTGACCGAGTATGGCACAGAGGACTAATCTACAAGCTTATTAAGCTGAAGTTTTTCAGCTATCTGGTAAATCTGCTGACTAGCTACCTGGAAGAATGCACCTTCCACGTGGCAATGCGTGAGGAATGTTCAACTGTATGTCCTAATCTGGCTGGAGTGCCTCAGGGATCAATCCTTGGACCATTTCTCTTTAATATATTTACAAATTATATTCCCAAGGATTTGAAGAAACCAGACCTCGCTCTCTGCGCTGATGATGTTGCAGTCATCTCCCATTCTTTCAGTGAAAAGGAAGCAGCAAAGAACCTTGAAGCTTCACTCTGCAAAATCTCTGGATGGTACAGTGACTGGTGGATGCAGCTCAACACAAGCAAAACTGCAGCAACATTGTTCACCAGAGAGCAGATCAAAAAGCATCCTCAGATCCGCCTCAATGGAGAGGAGATAAAGTGGGAAAGCAGCAGCTCATACCTAGGGGTGACACTTGACTCCAAGTCACATCGAGAAGACATGCCAGAAAGCAACAACCCGCTTCTGAGAACAAAATCAATACCTACGCGAAACAAACTGCACGCAGTAAATTCAATTATTCGACCCACAATGACATATGCTTCATCAGTGTGGAGCGGTTGCAAGCTGGAGTATCGGAAGCCTCTGCAGACACTACAGAACAAGGCCTTACGGATAGCTACAGGTGCTCCTTGCTTTGCAAGAACAACAGACCTCCACAGAGCATTGAGATGTTGGACGACCATCTCTGCACACTCAACGTGAAATTCTACAAAGGATTGGATCAAAAAGAAAACCCACCGATCAAGAAACTTGCTGACATTGACCCGCATCCGTGGCCCATCACAGCACTGACCATGTGAACCAACTTCAACTGTGACAAAGAGTCATAGATCAATAAGCAAACAAAACAGAGATTTAACAAGTCCAAAATGTATATGGGGTAATGAGGCTACCGCCTCGGTATCCAAAACACACCGCTGTCAGAGGGAATTTGACAGCCAGAGCAGAGAAAACTGCATGACCATTACTGAATTCCTGTTGCTTCCTTTGCAGCCTCTGATGCCAGGGGTAGCAAAGGAAGTGCCAGGGGTTTCAAGGGGTAAGTAAGCCAGGGGTCACAGCTGTGACCCCTGGCGAGTCCTAAATGTCGTCCATGGTTGACTAGTGAAAGATGAGGATGACGCCATTTAATTGGCATTACAGTTGCCTCCTTCTGCCTTATAATTAGAGGCCAGGAGGTGGACGACAGGACTGTGGTGGAGCTAGAAGGCCATTGCTTCCATAGCGGTGGTTTAAATAAGCCTCTCACTGCATTAAAATGCATTTCTAAAGCTTGTTTTTTCTTTAAATACCTAAAAAGTTACTAATTTGTTTACACCAAGTTTTTATTAAATTATTTGTCCTTCCCTCTGTTGCTACCCCGCGCCGTGGCTTGGCAGCCTTTGGAAACCTATTTGAAAATCACTTCTGCAGATTTTCCAAATTCTTTGCCCACAGTATTGACATAAAACAAAGGCAATTACAATAGTCCACATCATTTTCTGAATTAGGTGCCCTATATGCCTACATGCAGTAGCGTTTTCATGTCTAACCCCTCAATAAGCATCTCAGGGTACCTCATTGACACAGCTTTATATGTAAGGTCTATTTACGTGTTTATTTATTTTATGTATGCATGTGTTTGATTGCTTGTTCGTTTAATAGCAGTTTTATATAGCGTGATGTAGTCCAGATGGATGGCAGAGAACTGTATTTAGGGATAGCTGTAAAATCATTTAGGGATAGCTGTAAAGAAACGTGTAAAATCATGAAATTAACAACAGTAAAATATAGTGAAAAATATAACCGACTATTGAACACTTATGAAACGTGAGTAGGGCAGACAGGCTAAATAGAAACACAGTGAAGTAGGAACATTGTCGGATACATTATCTGGTTGTATATTGACTAGTACTTCCAGTGAATCTTAGGAGAGAAACAAAAGTGACTATTTTCAATTGCTTTGACTAAACAAATATGCCTGAAATGTTTCAGAGAGCAGCCGTGAGAAAAGCTGACAATTCTGGAGGTGATTCTCAGTTCAGAGAAGATCCCAGCAGGTGACTTTCCCCACCATGCTGTTCCTTTGATAGATGATAGTCACAGGTTGGTTCGTCAGAGTGCTTATCATTTCTTCCAAGAATTGAAGGATTTGTCCATTACACCAAAGTCTAAATCAGATGATTACTTCTTCTGCATTCCTTGCACTAACCTTGCTCATCCATCAATTTTTATCTACTGCACAATCCCACAATTATTAGACTGAAGGTGATAAGAAATCGGATGCAGTTGAGAAGGAAAACTAAACCTATTTTGGGAATTATATATATTTTTTGCCCGAGGATAAGACTAATTGTACCAAATACTGAGGTCATCATTGTATCACAAAATATCCAATTTGCCATATAATCGATCTAACTTTGCCAGAGAAGTTAGTGGGCACTGCTGAATCTGGTATTGATAGGATGAGTCAGAAATAAGGCACTGAAAAATGACTTATTGAGGGAGGGTGGACTGTAATAGAACACTTAGCAAGAATAGATATGAGTCACTAATGCCGCACAGGGATAATTACTCATCTAATGGATTTGAAGACTTGAAATTACTGATTGAACTGGGTGCATGTGGTTATACAAAATCAGCCATAAACAAAGCAAGTCAAAAACATGTTTAACCACAATTAGCCACTTGTTCAGGGCATGTACGTTGTTTTTTTGTTTTTATATTGTTTAGGTTGATATGTGGTCAATAAAGAACTGTTTTATTTTTGCAAGATCTGAGGAGCTGTTGAATAGAGGGACACATTGTACTCTTTATTTAGAACCCTCAGGGTGTTTTTGTGATAGACTAATTGGAGAAATAAGGTGGAGTTGGGCTTTCTTCCGTTCTGTCCGATGTTGGCAGTTATGAACTAGAGGATGTAGGTTTTTTCCTCCAATGGTTGGGATTATTTGCAGCAGGATAAAATATTTAGATTCATTACCAGTCAGCTACATTACTAAAAATTCCTACTCTCTTTCATCACAGTTCTCCTTCCTATGGAATACGTCATGGACGTATGGAATTTGATGTAGAATAGTGGTATTGATAGGAGTGGAGATTATTAGTAAATAATATAAGCATTATTTCCCTTCCTTATGCCAGTCCTTGCTTTTTGGATACCAAAGTCATCCCGAATTGCATGCTTGAAAATTCCAAGAAGAAAGCTCCCTGAAAATCCTAACTTTTAAAAAACTCAGTATAATTGTATACAATTGCTGATTATTGTATTTATCCGATAACAGAAGCAGAACCCCTATACCCTTTAGTTGATGCAACAACTGCTTAGAAATTATATTTTATCACAAAGGGATACCTTGACTCCAAAGTCACCAGCCACCAAATCTCTGCTAATGGGTTAACTTGACGGTCTCTCCAGTGGCAAACATGCTCTAAATGGATTAACCCTGGATCCCTGCTGCAAGGAGTTCTGCCACTAAAAGTGTGGTTGCTGTTTTTTTCCTTTTATCACTCAAAACCTTTTATTGGTTGAAAATGATATGGTTGGTCCAATCCACTGACATATCAGAGCCATTGCACCCCTGTCCTGGAAGTCCAAGAGTAACAAAAAGTCTCTTTGAGCTTCTAAACATTCTTGATTTGCTGAGGTAGTTAAAAAAAAACACACTTCAATCATCCAATAATTACCTAGAGAACTCATCAGTAGAAACAGTGGTTGGAAGAAAGACGGGAAAGGGGAGAGGATCAACTTCTTTCTATGATGGAATGTTGAGGAAACCTTTGCCACAAATACAGGGTCATATCATACTTCAGCAAATGAGGTTTGACCATGAGGAATTTGCCCCAGCACACTATAACTCTCAGCTCACCTAGCCCCATGGCTGTTGCAATACGCAACACAAAATTCCAATTTCATTGTCAAACATTGCCTTTCCAAAGGCTCAAACAGGTAACAAGTAACAACGAAGAACCTTGGATACTAAAAATAACTACCAAGGATAAATTAGCACAAACAGGGGCCTCAATAAGACACAATTCCTCATAAATCGAGAGGCGCACATTTACTACTGTTAAACCCAGGGAGAATGCTTTGAAGGAACTGAACCAATAGGAAATCACAGGATGGGGTGGCATTGAGCTACCTATGCTCATTTCTGAAACACAGCCCAGTGCCTGCTGACTAACAATAGTGAGATGCATTGGTGGCCAGCCCTTTCTGCTGCAGTCTCTTACTACAAACTTTCAAACCAACAGCCCTTTATTACATGGGATATGATTGCTCACATGGTTAAAAAAATAAGGGAGATGACTCTAAGGATGCTTCCAAACTGTATCCTGGTATCACCTGTGGAATTTCCTGCAATGGATAAAACGCATAGAGAAGACTTTGGGGCCATGACATCCTGAGGGCATCTATCCCCAAGCTGCTCAATCCGGGAAGCAGATGCAAAATCTTCAGGAGCCGTGCATAAAAGAATCGTGCCATGGGCAACTGTAAGCATATGCAATGGATAATCTTAGAGAATAAGTAAAAAATTGCAACACCAAACTTAATTTGACTACATGGGATGCTGACAAAGGTGAAATGATGTCTCCATTCAGATTTCTATCAAAAAGCCAACCACTTCTTCTTAGTTAATGAAGGGAGAAAATGTTCCATAGCTTTGAGGACTGAGGACAGCTCTCTCCAAGTCTATGATTGATTCTCATCCTTCCATGAACAATGTGCTTGGACTGACCTCCTCTGTAGGTGTATCCTCACAACTCAGGCTTCTGATATCCAGTATGATTGCATCAGGAAGTGGAAATTCATCGACTGAACTGGTACAGCTTTAAAAAACACAGGAATTTTTACAAGATCTCAATCAAAAACAGTACGGAGTTTTCAAAATCCTAGAATCTGGGAACGAGTAAGGTCTGAAGATACTTCATGATGGTCAAAGACCGAGGCTGGTTAATACAACCTTGTGTGGTCAGTTTACCTACAAAATTGCACTAGCTCTTAGAGGATCCTGTCTGTTGCTGTGAAAGTTAGGTGGACACTCACTGATGTAGGTGGCAAGCTTTGTCCTAAGGGAAGAATGCAAACTCCTAGACTATTTGATTATATGTCCAGTTAAAAAATGGGTTTTAAGATAGGGCCATGTGATATTTTGTGGGTGGAATCAGTGGCGTAGCAAAGGCCACTGCAGCCCCCACGGTGCCTGGGAGCCCGAGCTACAGGGGGCACCCTCAGCACAGCATCCTGGCCTGAGAGCTCCTGAGTGAGTATGGAGGGGTGCCCTCCATGTTCTTTGCAGGGGGGGCCCTCAAGTTTCATGATGCCACTGGGTTGAATGGAAACCCAGATCGTTGCTAACATTGCAGACTTTGAGGGCCTCTGATGTCACCTCCTGAGCTGTCCTGACATGAAAAAAGTTGGACTTTAACTTTATAAAGCAGCATTGCTGCAAGGAATGTCTTAGGAAAGACCAGAGATGCCAAGTTGAGGCCAAATGGGAGAACAGCTAACGGTTGATGTGCTCAATAGGTATGTGAAGGTAGGCAGTCACAAGGCCAGTGGTTGCCTTAAGGAATCTGGATGAAATCAAGGTAAAGATCTGCTGAAGAGCACACACCTAGAAACTGATAGAAGAAATCCACCTCTTCCCTTTTTTCAGAACGATAAAGAAGTGAATTGCCCAGACACTTTTGCTACCAAGAATACTATGGAATACGTGTCTTTGCCATTTGCCTTAACTTCATCCTTTAACCAATGTACTAATTCCTCAGTGCATTTGGTTGGATAAACAGAAATCCTGCCTCATGCATTTTAATGAGGCAAGATTCTCTTTGAGAATCCTGCTGAGTAGCAAAGAACAGAGATGGGGGCCTGTGAGTGACAGCAGACCTAGGATCCTGCACTCTTGCACTAAGATTTGTAAAATGTAAGCATGTCAATTCCTGACAATTAAAGCAAAAGAGGCTGACATTAAAAATAAAAAGCCTGCCCGGACGTGAAAGGCACTGGGAGAGCACATGGCATTTCTAGGGGGTACGTCCTTTCGCCAATGACAATAGCCCACAATCACAAAGACAAAGCTGTTCTTCCCAGGCGGGTTCCACTTTGCAAATTGAAAGCATCCCTTTCAAGTGTCGTATCCAATTCATGTTTGTGTGTCACCATCAATGCCCACCCCGCACCAGCTTTTCCTACGAACGCATAAGAAGTCACTATATATACATTGTGATATACAAAGAAACGTTTAACTTTTCATGTACCTTTGGTAAATTGTCATAAAGACAGAGCCTGTAATTTTGTGAAGCGCAGGCTTAGCATACGCAAAAAATTCCAGAAATGTTTCATTAAGGTGGAGTATTGTACAAGTAAGATAATTGCAGTGGCCCACAGTAGGACAAAGCTGAGGACAGAGTTGATTCCCACTTGCCTCAACAATGCAATACAATATTTCGTCTAAGCCATGTTATTTAGCAGTCTTTGAAATCTCAATTGAGTAATAAAACTGCTACACAACTTTTATAACTTTTTATACCGCTGAGCATGTTTATATAGGGATAATGTTGTTCAGGTTTAAGTTATTTGCATCATTCTAACAACGTTTATAGGAGTTAAAAGCAGCTAACAACTTTTCTAGGACTTAAAAGTAGCTTATAGCCTTTTAGCAAACAATATAAACTCTGTTAAAATGTTTTAAAAGATTTTAAAATAAGTTGTCATTGTTGTTTCAACCATTACTGATGCCCTTTTAACAAACCTATTTTGATAAAAACGTAAAAACAGTTCAAAACTTTTGAGCAACGAATCTCTTTCGTTATAAGGTTCAGAATTTTTAAGCCAGCAAGTCTTACATACTTTAAAGTCATATTGGTTATACGAAGTCTTATTATAAACAAAACCACCGCCTCACAATGTGTAAAAGTTAGCCAGAGGTTTTTAACATGTTATACAATTTGATTAAAGGGGTATAACAGCTATAAAAGAATTTTAACAAGCTGTGATTGTTGATTAAAAAAGGTATTACACGTGAAATAAACGATTCTATATGACATTCATAAAAGAGACAACTGGCAAAAAATATATTGTGATGAAACCTAACTATTTAAACTTCTTCCAAATACATTTCAATATAGCTGGCATCTGCCACGTTGTGGAATCCAAATTGGTCAATGTGGTGTACCCACCAGGCCTGTCAAAATCATATGTGGCAACCCGGGCAAAAATGTTATGTGAGACCCCACTCTGATTCACATACAAGGTGCAACTCATTCTAAGCAAAAATATTTCTTCTGGGAAAGAGTTATCAGGCAGTTTCAGACTTTGGGGCTACCTATTGGTTGAGACTGTGGCTGAATTCCCTAAATACCTTTGCAAGGAGGATCCTGCCCTCTAAAAAGTGAGGAAATTAGCCCAAAACAGGGCTCAATTTGAGCCGGTGGTTTCCGCTGTGGGTCACCGGTACATATTTTTGAGGGCCGGTACTTATTTTTCTGCCTCAAGCATTTACTGCAAGCAAAAGACACATATAGGAAAGATGGAGGAAGAGAAAATCGAAAGCCCGCTACAAAGGCAGAAAGCTGCAAGAGTGAGCTGAGGGGGCAAGGAGTGGCTGTAAATGGATTAAAGAGGCCCGAGATGGCTTCAGGATTACGCTGCCTCAGTATTCCGTGCTCGCACATTTAATTGCAGCAGCCACGTGTTTCAGAGGAGAGCTTTGGGCACCAGCACGATTTTATTTACAAATTAAGCACTGGCCCACGCTGTTTCCCCCTTAGTCTCTGCATCCACCCTCTTGGATTTCTAGTTGCCTCCCTCCTCCAGTTTTCACAGGATTTCAAATTGTATCTTCTTTGTGCCTCAATTTAATCCCTCCTGGCATTCCTTCTTTCCTGTTTGTGTTTGGCCTCATTCCTGACTACCATCTCTTTTTTTCTGATTCTGCACCCTCCCCTGCTACCTTCTGCCTTTTCCTCCTGACTTTTTTTGCTGTTCGCCTGAGCATCCTCAGCACATCTTCTCTGTTTTTGCTTCCTCTTTACGTTGCCAAAGAAAGTGACTATGCTTTTCACTTACTTTTCTTTTTCACTGTTTCACTATTTCAGTAAGGTTGTTACAGACTTTCAATTGCTCGGAACTACTGGATATTTTGCTCAATTCTCCCTCTTTTTTACGTTATCAGCGTCCACGATGCATTTTTTCCATTTGTTCACAATTTCTCGAATTATGCAAATAGCTTTGTGGCTAGTAAAAAACAGTAAAAGATACAATGTGATAGAAGCTTCATAGTCCCAGACAGGACAAAATCGTGCATTTTGGGTTCCAACTAAAATATTTTAGAATCCTCCTGCAGTGAAAAACCACACAAAAGAAAATACGATTACTTGCTGCATACAATACATCTATGAGGCAACGAGTTTAATGTGTGTTGATTAAGAGTACTTTTCAGATGTAAACTAGTTGTCCATGTATTGCATTGTAAACAGTCGCGGCTGGCGACTTGGAAAAGTGGCGGGGGGAATAAGACAACAAACTAAAAAAGGTTCCGGAGCGTCGCAGCCACTCTCCGCTGCTCTCTGCTGCACTGCAGGCTCCCAGCCTGCCCTGCGGCCAATCATGACGCTGCTCAAAGCGCGTTATGATTGGCTGGAGCACCTTGGCTGTGTGCTCCAATGCAGACTGGGAGCCTGGGCTTGCTCTTTCCAACCCGGCAACACAGTGCCAGGTTGGAGAGAGTCCTTGTGCACATGTGTGTTTGGCCGGCCGAGAGGCCCGCATAACACACATGCGCACTGAGTGGAGTGCTCTGTGCACTCCCCTCACTACTAGTCATCCCCATGTCCCTCCCCTTTTAAAAACAAAAAGAATAATAAACAATGTTTATTATCGTTTTATTTTTAAAGAGTTGCAGGTCCTGCTGCTGGCGGGGGGTCGATGCTCCTCCGCCAGAGCAGACGAGTCATCCCTGAATGTAAACTCTTGGCTGGAGGCAGAATGGTGTACCAAACAGCCAATACCATGGGTGAGAAATACTCCTCTGGGTACAGCCAACACACACTCTTGCATATTTTAGAGAATTGGTAACATTATGAATTGCAGACAGCAAGACCTAAAAAGATTTGCAAAAGCTTACTGCACCTAAGTTACTTGTCACAGGACAAGAAAAATTAGGAGGGGAGGCTCCGATTGTAATGCTAAATGGAGTCCACTGGAACGTGTTCGAGGATAGGCAGTCTGTCAGGTGGTAACAAGCATGAGACCTGTGCACCGTATTTTAATTTCAAACGAAATTTTAGTCAGTGCTTGAATGTCACCTACCATCAAGGACATATTTATTGCTGTACTTACTGGATTACACATGTCTAAGGATGTTCTACCACATCTATTCACACTGTAGCTTTACATTTATACAAGTATCTACGCCCATGAGGGAAATGAGTTATCTATTGCCAGAAGACATCACCAGGTCATGTAATGTAGAAACACCTCTGTTAAGATAATTTCCAGCCATGCAGATCATACCAATCTAGCGGTCGCCTATGTGTAAACATGGCACGCGTGTAGACATAGCCCATGGCTCAGTGGTCTATAGGAGTGAGGAGCAAAAGCAGTACATTCCATGTTATTGATGATCTACTTACCTGCATTTCAAATTGGCCATAAAAGTGCCCAATACAAGATGGCCAGAAAATGCCTGGGTCCAGAATTAACAGCTTCAGTCAGTACCCCAACACCAGTTTCCAGCCATCATAAATTGCAGGCAGTGAAATGAGGAATAACCTCCAGGAGCTTAAATTACCAGGTCAAACACAGCAGGTTCCAAAGCCTTATTCTCAGACATTTCTCATCTGCTATGGATAGAAACTGTCCTTGGAAAACTCACAGGTTTTCATGTGGACGTCTGCATCTGACAAAATTGGGTCTAGTGTTCCCATGCGCGCACTGGGCACCTTAGAAGCACCTGGATCCGTAACACCCCTTGTCACCAGTGGCAACTCTATGAGTGACTCATAATGAGGGCTTCCATTAGCCAGTGCTTAATTTGTGACAGTGGTTGTTCAGGTGATGGGCACCACCACTCACATTGATGGTCAAGAGTAATTTTGCACCCACAGATTTTGGCCCAGTGTAAAAAAAGAGAAAGTAAGAAACAGCATGAGAAGGAAGAAGAGAAGAAATATACGAAATAGTGACAAAAAAGAGCTTACAAGCGTGAGATAAGATATGAAGTGTATGGTTACAGAAGAAATGATCATGAGGTGGCACAAAGCTAGAAAGGCTTGATATTGATATTTGGTAACCCGGACTTTCAGCTACACTGGTGGCAGAGTATTAAGAAAAACATTTGGGCCCTTTTACTTATTTTTTCACAAATTAAGCACTTCCAGTAGCACTTCGTACCGAGATATGCCAATCATGAATTATGAATAAAATACATTAAACAGACTCTATCATGCATTCTGAACACCTCACATAAACCTTTTAGAGTCCAATGTACTAAGATAGGGTCGAAAACAGTAATTATATTTTGCAGAACAGCTGACTTGCAACACAACCACAATTTTGCACTGATACAGATGTTCAAAATTGTTTCAGTGCAAAATGACCATTCAGTAGCATTTACAGAATTCTGTCATATTAGTAGGCCGGGATTCCCTTTTGTGAAAACTTGTGCATGCAGGGACAGAGGCCTATTGGAGGCAGCATACTTCGTACTTTGCATTCAAAAAATCCAATTTTTTAATGCCGATATCTGTCCCTTTTAGAAAAAGTTGCAGTTCTGCGAATGGCATGGGGGGGGGCACGCAGAGGACCTCTGGACCACTGTTTTCTTCCCCTGACGTAAAGTCTCCAAGGTCTGACTCCATTCCTGACCAACACTCGAATCCATCTCAGATCACATTTCTTCCAGGTTTTGCTCTATCTGTTATAAACAATAATACCATGCGTGTTGTCCACCCTTATCATGTATCAAACTAACAAAAGGACAGAAAGTGTCAAGACGTTCCGATAAGGACCCAGATATAACACCTTATGAGACACTTAGAGCCTGATTTAGATTTAGGCAAAATGGTGACAGATATCCAGTCCGCTGAAATCTAAATCCTGTAGGAAACAATGGGATTTCGATTTCTGTGGATGGGATATCTGTCACCGTTGTCACTCTTCTGCCTAAATCTAAATCAGGCCCTTAGTCTGGAACAAGAGTTCATTTATCAATATGTGATTGTTGATCAAAGAGGTGTGGTTCCAATTGACATCCACTCATCTCTCATCTTCTTAGAGATATGCCTAGGACCCCTTCTCTGGCACCTGTAATCTATATGCCATATTTCTAAAATTATGTCAAATGTCTTCATTCCTGATAACATTTAGTATTTAAGGACCACCGCTAAGCCCCTTAGGTAGAGAGGTCCTTCATCCCAGATTATCCTGCAAGATAACATCCAAAAATGTTTTTTTCATTGCAGGGATTTAGAGTAGTGGTGTGCGGGGAGGTCCACTCCGCTGGCAGAGCTAACGGACTTCCGCTTGGAGCCCAGAGTTTTCCAAAAAACTCCAGAGCTCACCTGGTGCGTGCTGTAGCCCAGTATGGGCTGCAGCGCACACCAGAGCACAGGAAACAGCCGCTGAAGACTCGTCGCCATGGGATGATGAGGAGAGGAGGACACCCAGTAAGACCCAGGTAAGTCCTTGTCTCTTTCTTTGTTTTGTCGCTGTTTGTGCACACTGGTGCACAAAAAAGGACTGAAACTGCAGCTTTTGCTGCCTACGGCCGTAGCCTGAATTCAGGCCAGGGCCGTAGGCAGCGAAAGCTGTCATTTGAGGCCTCTTGTGCACAGGCCTGCCCCGTGTGCAGGGCAGATGGGGCAAGCCAGTGCACAACGGGCCTGGCAGTTTTTGCTGCCTACCGCCCTGGCCTGAATTCAGGCCAGGGCCATTTCAGGCCTCTTGTGCACTGGCCTGCCCTGTGTGCACTGCACGGTGCACAACAGGCCTGGCAGCTTTCGCAGTCTACGGCCCTGGCCTGAATTCAGGGCAGGGCCATAGGCAGCAAAAGATAGCTGCTGTTGCAGGCCTCTTGTGCACCAGCCTGCCAAGCCAGTGCACAAGAGGCCTGAAATAGCAGCTTTCACTGCCTATGTCCCACCTGAATGCGCCCATCTCAGAAGCGCTAAGCAGGGTCGAGCCTGGCTGGCCAGGCCCGACCCTGCTTAGCGCTTCTGAGATGGGAGCATTCAGGAGGACTCCGCTGGTCATGGAACTCCGGCTTTGTGGAATTCCACAGAGGTTTTTTTTCAACTCCACGGACTCCGCGAAGTTGGACTCTGTTCAATCCGCCCAGGGCTAATTTAGAGAAGCTGATGCATCCTTCCTGAAGCTGATAAAAGCAGAGTATCTGATGAGATCCACCACTGCAGCATGTTTGCCTTTTGCAGGGAAAACTGCCTCCACAGCTCTTCTGATACCAACAGCCAATGCTGTCAACAAGGTATGGAGAGTGCCTCTTCTTCCCAAGAAACTCTAGTTCGCAAGTTACTGTACTAAATGTACTCCTGGGGTAGCACATACAAGTAGATTTAGGGTGTTAGGCTTTTACATGTAAACCATGTTAGAAATATTCATTTTATTCTTGTTGTGTACAATGTGTCCTCTTGCTGATTTAATAATATCTTGTGTAATTATATTAGATGTACTGAGAAGCAGGTTCACCCTCTTGTAATAAATACTTTCAGTTAAAAGTATGTGCACTTCTTAGTACTGTGTGTATGATACTGGGGGAGTGAAAAAGGCTTTTCTGGATTTGTTAGTAACACAAAAACAATAATTCCACTTCAACTATGTATTGAGTGGAGTTCTGCAGGACTACAACAACCTGTCTTTCACATTCAGCGCTGGCGCAATAAACTACGTTCACCTAGGTCATCTGTGGGTGGGAAAGCAAACTTTGCAGAGGTATGCTAATGGCGCAGTTTATGCATCACCCCCAAGGCCAACAGGCCACTAACACAAATTGGAAGCTATGCAATCTGGACAGCTTCCACTTTGTGAAAGGATACCACTCTATTTCGGGATACAGTATCTGATCTTTGGATTGTAAGCACAGTTGCTGTTGCAAACCACTGGCACATGGCACTGTGAATGGGAAGGACGAAGGTGACTTATTTTTCATGCCACCTCTAATTTACCATTTGCATTGAGCCACAAAGTGTACTTTGCGAGTCAGAAGATAATTTGCAACTTTTTGTTTTGCAGTTACAAAGACTGTCAGTTTGTGATTTGCAGGTTTGCAATCACAAAACGGTTTTGTACATTTGGCCCATAGTCCGCTATTCATGGGTTGTTCAACAGGACGTATCATTAAGTTATAACACACCAAAACTTGGTGTACCGAATTTCATTCAAGTGCACAAATTAATATAACGTTTCATGTATACCGCATTTAATCAGTGTTTGAAATTGTTTTTTTTATAGTATTTTAAGCACTATTATTCTTTATAATTATATTATATACAACATGAAAAGAAACACAGACACCATTCGAGTTCAACAGTGTACTTGTGCGTTGAGATTTAAGTGTGGTTTACTTAACGAAAGGTTCAGACCCCTTTATTCCCTTGAACACAGCAGACATGTTTGAGGTATAGACCTCAATTCTTAGATATTCAGCGGCTTTATGCTGCACACACCTCTCTTGACAGAAGCTTCTACAGAAGTTCTGTAATGCTGACCTTTCTCTGAAACCTTTTAAATATTAGAATAGTTAGGAATCTAGATTCAACGGTTAGGCAGGAGAATTTGATTTTCGATTTTAAATATCAAACACTTTTCTTGATTTTCTGCATTGTCACTATTGAGATATTGGTTTGTCATATCCTAATTCAATTCAACATTGTGCAACATTTTAACTCTCCTTTACTGATTTTGTATATCTGTACCATGGTTTTGAGACTCATTAATGTAAGTTTAACTTTGAGTTTGTAATAAAGACCTTTAAAACTTTACATTGGTCTCCGAAATTGAATGTGTGACCATTTGGTTAAACTGTAATTGATCTTAAAATATTTTGACGTGAGTCTCTTCACCCCTTGAAACAGTGAAGGAAAGATTAATCAGAGTCAACAATTGTATATATAGTCTAAGCTGGATCACATATGACATCATGACTAGCAGCACAACATTTAGACTTGTTCTTAATTAATCAGTAGATTTGTAGAGCGCGTCTTGTCACCTGTGACGGTATTAAGGCGCTGGAAGGGTCCAGTTGATTATTCTGATAGCCAGGTCTTAATGGACTTTTGGAACCCTGGAAGAGATGGGGAGGTCTGGAGATGAAAGGGTAGCTTGTTCTTTGTCTTTGCTGCTAGGTAGGAGAAGGAGTGACCTCCACATCTGCTATGTTGGATGCGGTGGGGGTGAGGGTTAGTGAAAGGAAAGCGAAACAGAGGTGTCTGGTGGGCTGATGGAATTTCAGTTGGTGGTTCAAGTAGGCAGGTCCGCAGTTGTGTAGGCCCTTGTATGATTGGGTCAGGAGTTTGAACTGTCATATTTTCTGTACAGGCAGCCAGTGGAGTTCCCTGAGGTAGGAGGTGACGTGGGTTCGTCTAGGGAGATCCCGGATGAGTCTGGATGCGGCGACCTGAATGGCCTGAAGTTGTCAGAGAGGTGAACAGAGATCCCTGCGTAGAGAGCATTGCCACAGTCCAGTCGGATTGAGATGAGGGCCTGGGTGATGGTGCGTCTTTAGCCTTGGGGACAGCCATTTAAATAAATATTTGTTTATTTATTTAAATAATAAATAATAATAATAAATAATACATAATAATAAATTAATTAAATTAAATAATAAATTAGATATCTTACAAAACATGCACAGGATGAAGAAGCAGGAGGAGGAGGAGACGGAGTTGACTTGAGTCGTAGTGGTCCCGAATGATGCCTAGGTACCTAGTGTGGTCAGGACGTAAGAGTGGGTCCGAGTTCTGAGAGCCACGAGGATGCGTCTCATGGGGAGCTTTTGTTTCCGAAGATCAATACCTCTGTTGTGTCCATGTTGAGCTTCAAGCAGTTGTCCTTCATCCAGTTGACAACATCTGTCATGCAGTTCTAGAATTTGGTCTTGTTGTTGGTGGTGTCTTCAGAGAGAGAGAAGATGAGTTGTGTGGATATGTGTAGGATATGATGTTAAGTCCATGGGTTTTGAGGATTCTGGCAAGAGATGTCATATAATATTGAAGAGGGTGGGGCTGAGCAAGGATAATTCGGGTACTCCACAGATGATTTCCTTTTGTTCAGAGCGAAAGGGGGAGAAAGCAGACGTTTTCCATTCGTCAGGTGAGGAAAGGACCGATCTATCTGAGACCTACTCCTTGGATGCCTCTGCTGTGCAGCCTTATGATGTATGTGTGGTGGGAGACCATTTCGAAGACTGCTGAGAAGTCCTTGGTCGAGTAGGACTCGGATGTCATTGGTAGATGGGATGAGTGCTATCTCAGTGCTGTAGTTGCTGCAGAATCCAGAATGGAAGGAGTCGAGTAGGAGGTTCCATTCCAGATGTGAGGAGAGTTGTTGGTTGATGGCTTTTTCTATTACTTTGGCTGGGAACTGGAGCAGGGAGATCAGTCAGTATTTATTGAGTTTACTGGGGTCTGCAGATGGTTTCTTTAGTAGAGTGTTAACTTCTGCATGTTTCCACTCCTCAAGGAAGGTGGCCCCGGCAATTGAGGTGTTTAACAAGGGGTGAGTACATGGCTGTTTCTGGCTTTGCCTAGGTTGAAGATGTGGTGAGGGCATGGATGGGTTGAGGCCCCTGAGTGGAACGAGTTCATGATGGAGGCAGTGTCCTGTGGGGCAAGCTGGCTCCATTCAGTTAGTCAGATGTCTATGGTGGTAACTGGGTCATTGTGTTATATGAAGAAGTCAGTAGCCTTGGGCTGGTGATTGGTGTTTCTGTAGACGTTGGCAAACCTGTTGTGGAAGAAGTTTGCAAGGTTGATCTTTCAGTTGTTTAGCAGCTCTTAGGTCTTCAGTGTACCAGCTAGCCTGCTTAGTAGACCTTCTCTGGGTGTTGTTGATGAAAGTGACGCTGTCAGCGCAATTGGTAATCCAACTATTGAACTTTCTGACATTCTTGTATGTTGTTGGAGGAGATGGGGTGGGTGCTGGTTAGGGCACTGATCCATGTGTCCTTTGAGACTTTGCTCAAGCTGCAGTGGGGGGAGGGGCAGATTGTGGGTGAAGGTCTGTGAGCTAGAGATGTTGAAGTAGACAATGGAGTTGTCAGTCCATGTGAGTTCCATCGTTTGGCTGTACCTGATGCTGTCGCTGGAGGTGAAGATGGAGTCTAGTGTGTGACCTTCAGTGAGCGTTGGATTATGGTCGAGTTGGGCGAGTCTGATGTTGTTCATGCTTTCGAGGAGGTTGGCAGTGTTGATGTCATTGTGGTTGAGATGGAAGTTGAGGTCACTGAGCAAAATGTAGTTGTTGGAGTCTATGGCGAGAGAAGCAATGAAGCTGGTGATGAAGTTGCAAGAGGCCGGATGTAGTCCTGAAGGACAGTGGGCAAAGATGCCCCTAATGGAGGTTTTGCTGTCTATTTGGAGTCGGAAATTGAGGTATTCCATGGCTGGTGTGATATAGTCATTTGTGGTGGTATATTGGATGGATTCCTTATGTATGATGGTGATCCCTCTACCAAGTTTGCCGATGTGGTCGCCGTTGGAGATCTTGCATCCTTCAGGTAGTGCGGTGGCGATGTTAAGGTGAAAGTTGGGTTGAGCCAGGTCTCAGTGAGGAAGAGGACATTGATTGTGAGGGTGGAGATGAGGTCCCAAATTTCGTGGTGTGTTTGCATAGTGAGTGTGTGTTGAGAAGGGCGCATCCGAGTTGGTGTTTTTGTGCAGTTGATGCCTGTGGTGTGTTTGGGATGTGGCCGGGGGGTGTGCTGTGGCAAGTGTAGTGGTAGTGGGTGTAGGTGAATGGTCCTATCGTGCAGCGTGGTTCAGTGTGGTGGCAGTGTTTGTTGCGGCGTCAGGGGTCGAGAGTGTAGAGTTCAGCGATGTTGTACTTGTGAGAGTGAAAGTGCCAGGCCCTTATCTAAATGTGCAATTTTGAAGGTGGTCCATCAACGGACAGGCACAGACAGCCTTGCCTTTGGTGTGTCAGCCACACACCCACTGTGTGGTCACGCTGCAGCCTCCTCTATATAGTTCCTGCAGTGGCCAGGTCTTTTGTTGGCGAGAAGAAACATGAGCATGAAAACCCAGTTGGGAAAACGCAGGCAGCAGCGGTGTCACTTGGTCGAACAATGGCAACTAAATCAGGCTGGAACAAGCAGAAACTGGAGGCCACAGACAAGTGTCAGGCTATGTGCCTGGGTGCTTACTAGTCTGTCACCCTGTAGCCTCCATTAAGTAATTCCTGGATGGATAAGTCTTCAGTTGGCAGGAAGAACCCTGAGTGGGAAAACCTGAGCAGCAGCAGTGGCGTCACATGGTCAAACAGCAGCAAATTGATCAGGCTGGAACTAGCAGGGCCTGGAGGACACAGTCAAGTGGTAGGCTAACGCCCAGGTGCCTACTCTAGGAGCTGGTTCACAGGCAGGTTACAAAACATATGATATACATAACTAGTCAAACTGCCAAAGTCCTTTGATTCAGAGCTCTGGCATCACAATCATGCATCCATAGTTCTCTTAATTTTAAACTAGAACTCAACCGTGAGATGTAGTATAAAAAAAACATCCAAACACATCATCACGGAATGACTCAGCCACCAATCTGCAATGGAAACCTCATTCACATCTGAAAGGCAGCTTGGACTGCCAGAAGCACTTCGTGGAAACACTAATAGCAACAGTGCTACACAAATGACACTAAAAATACCATAACTTAAAATAACATAGCATCATATACCATCACGTATAGTCACACTTATCTCCCACCTGATCTTTCTGTTGACCCAACGATGAAACAGCCAAGCTTTTGTGCATTATGATGTATTCAGTTGATACCACGTTTTCACAAAACACACAAGCATCTGTTCTGCAAAGCATTTTTTTTTATCAAAAAGCGGAACAAATGCCAGTACTAATACAAAAAAAGTTATTTGTTCTTCTTTGCGTAAATATACGGTCGATTCCTAGAATGCAAGCAGGAGCTTTACTCAAAAGGTCAGATGTGAAAAGGGAGAAAGAAAAATAAGGCAGACAAAGGAGAGCAGGGGACGTGTATTAACCATGCACCTGCTAAAATACAAGCGCAAGAACTGGTTGTACCGCATGTGTCTGTGCAGCTCACATTCGGCAGGTTCTGCTCTCTGATTGGCCGCTGGCCTGCTAGAAGAGTGTCTGCTAGTTTTCATTTCGAAGGCTTTGATTACTCACTGGTCATTCCATTGGTCAGGTTGGGTCTTCCCAAAAACAGTCCCTACTCACCAGGAGAGCTGAGCAAGCGATGCAGCCACCGCCTTTTCCATGAAAACACATTTAGGGTTAATAGCGTCGCCAGTGAGTCATGGGTCGTAGTACAGGAAGAGAATGTCCCCTTGCCTCCCCCGCCCCCCCCACACCCGCCCCAGTCTGAACTGAGATATACTGCAATAATCAAGGTTCAATGGCCCTGGTTTCACTGCACCTGCTGCACCAATGAAAGGTACATCCCTGCTTGGAGTTCTCCATTTAGATCTGTCCCAGTTAAAGGGGAAGGAAGAAAGGTCCAAATCCCCAAGTCACCTCCTGAGATATTTATCCAAACTCTTGTAAAGTCCTGCAGCCTTCCTAGGGCCGGAAGCAGGAGGGCATGTTAGAAGGACTGGAACGAGAAAGACACAAATGTGGTAACGATATTTCCAGGAAGAAAACAACCTCACAATCCCTAGATTTGCTATTTCATAAGTTTAGGGGTCACAAGATGATTTGATCCAATATACAAAATTACTTTTATGGGTCAGAAAAGTTTTGCTGATTCCTAAAAGGGTTTTCTAAAATACAAACAGGAGAATAACATTTCGAAGGGAATGTATCAGTGATTTGTAACATTTACGGTCACAAACCAGTGATCAGTAGTGACCTCTAAGTTCGGGTGCTGACTAATTCTCAAAAGGGAAGCTGTCCTTTTGTACCTCAACTTTCTTTTCTGCAGAATCATTTGAGAACCATGCCTGTGGCCCCTGGCATAGCAGGCGCTGTTATTCTGGCTGGCCACCTGCCTGCTCCACTGCTATCTTCCCACAACAGGAAGTATCTTTTCAAGCAGCTCTTGTCTCTTTAATGTAGACGGACTGCTTTAAAAAAATGTTTACCAATTTGGGAAATAAAATGTAGGTATGAAGGTACTCAGTCCCTTGCAGGCCTCTGTCCCTGCATATGTAGCCAATCACAAGGAGTCCCAAATTGCATCCTGCTTAATTAATATTCTTTAGGCATGTAGTTTTGCAACCCCCCTCCATATGAACAATTTGCAATATGATCTTGTTAGTGCATGTTGCATTTCAAATTGCTTTCTCATTCAGAGGGCACTCCCCAGTTTGCAAATAAGGATACTACATTGGGAGCCTTGTTTTTTTAATTTACCAGTTCTCACTCTTGAGGATTTAACAAAGTCAACAAATAGGTTATGGCTTTGCATCTCAAGTAATTTGAAATGTACTCAAGGATAAGAGCCTCATACCACCAGAACTGACAACTGAACTTGTATAAAAATCCAGCTCTGCCGCATCTCCATGTCTCCATGTCCACTCTGCAATGCGAAGTGATGGGGAAAGGAGTGTGGATGAAGATATTAATCACAGAAGCCTCCTGAAACTCTCACCAAGAATTGATCGTGGGTATAGAAGAACTGGTCTCATCAACCACTGGTACAAGGAGGGCAAAGGAAATAATTTGCTCGGTCCCAGAGATGTTTAGGAGGCCACAAACACTCAAGGCCGGTCCGAAACTCACAAAATGTTCATTACAGCAAAGGGCATCTGCAGTCATGGACAGATGCAACATCACCCTGTTTACATACAGAGCGTGACTGCTCCAGGAAGATCACAGAACGGTAATGAGATGATAAACAGATGTTTTAATTCTTGCAAAATATGGATGATATATTGGGGACGATCACTATTCCATATCAGAGAAATAAACGACCTACATGCACAAAAGTAACTCCAGGAACTAGGAAGCTCAAATTCTTTAGACAGAAATTTGAGGAAATTACCACCAGGAAGAATATTTTTAAAGATTTTTTGGGGGGCCAAAAGGAGATCAAATAGCTTGACAGAAAATGAGGCAGAGAAAATGCAAATCCCGGGCATGAGCTGAGATATGGAGTCTATGCTCTTCATGATGGCTGGGAAGACTTGGGAATTCATGGCCCCATCACCCTAAGTATTTTCTAGCCTCTCCCGATAATTCCTCGAAGGTCACAACTGCGGCGTTCCAATCACCTGCTTCTGGTAGACTCCTGAGATGGGCTCAACCCCTTTGATGGAGAAACCTGACAATACTGCTACCCTTTCGCATAGGCAATCAGGTACCTGACAACACTGCTACCCTTACGCATAAGCAATCAGGAACCTGACAAGACTGCTACCCTTATGACTAGGCAATCAGACAGAGCTGACCTGCATAAAAGTGTAGAGTAATTGTCCAGAGACAGGGACAGTTCCAGCTGACCTCTAAAGACTGACTGTGAGGCTGGGTATGAATAGCCTGAGGTCTCTCTGATGGTATTTGGTTGTTTCTTCATCATCACAACATGATCTATGGTGCCTGGAGTTACGGCCTTTAGCCAACGGATAGATCTGTCTCAGTTCTATGCACGAGTGGCACTACGGAGTGCTATCTGGTTTCACGTTTTGCCTGTTTTGGAGCATTTGTTCAGTAGCTCTTATTTTGCTGCCTTTTTGCCTTTATTTTGGTGGGAGGCCCTATTACTGGGGGTGGGACATCCTTGTTATCTGTCTGTCCCTTCCTGCCTTGTCCAGGTTAGAGCTTTATCTAAGTGTGCAATTGTGGGTGCCAAGTTATTTATTAATGATTTATATAATAAATATAGTTGTAAACAATGAATTATTAATGTTGCACTTGAAACAATGTTATTTAGAGGTTAAGAAGTGTGTTCATTAACGTAATTTTGTTTTGCCATCTTTTCACAGAGACATCATTTTAATAAAATGGATGCTGTGTTGGTGCTCTCTTCAACTTGCTCCTGGTCATAACTCCTCTCAATCAGAGGGCCTGATTACGAGTATGGCGGTCACTCGACTGCGAGCCTCGCAGCGGCCGTCAGGACCTCCGCTGCTGTGGCAGTCCGACAGCCACATTTCAACCCGGCAGGGTACCGCTGTCTCTGTCAGGATCGGTGATCTCGACGGGTTGACTGCAGGTTCAGGTCGCAATCAGCCAGGGCAGCGCTGCATGCAGTGCCGCCCTGCAGATTATGACCTGGTTCTCCGCCAGCCTTTACACAGCAGTCTTACCGCAATGAAAAGGCTGGCAGAGGACAGGTGCATAGGACCACAGGGAGGCCCCTGCACTGCCTATGCACTTGGCATTGGCAGTGCAGGGTCCCCAGGCCGAGCACCCTCGCAATGCTCACTGTCTGCTGGGGACCCTGCAGGCAGAAGCATTGATGCCGACTCGATTACAAGCCAGCAACAATGCTGCCACCACTTTCCCACTGGGTTGACCCTCCCTTCAGCCCAACGGGAAAGTCATAATAGGTCCAGCGGGGAGGTTGGCACTACAGTGGCGGCCACCCTTTTTGGAGTTTGGCGAACAGGTGTTCCCTTCCGCCAAACTCATAATTAGGCCCTAAGTCTCCCTACGTGTCTTCTCTCCTCACAGTTTTTGCAGAGCACAGGACATTGCAACACATTTGGTTGTTATCCTCATAGAGCATGCATTGTTCATGAAACTTTCTTTGTGTTTTTTCTGAAGGACATTTCTGCTGGAAGTTCTGATGCAGGTTTGCTAGCACACTGATGTATGAGTCTTTTTCTGAAACTATTTAATATTGTGTTGTACATCTCCGGACTGCGCTGTTGCCGTCAAAGTTAATGGAAGATTTGCTCTACCTCAGAAATGGGTTAGTGTTATAAATAATTTTGTGACAATCATCATTTTGCTTTTCCCTTTGTGAGTTATCACTAGTCATGTCAAGCTAAATTAGCAGTTTTTTGCTTATTACCGATGTACAAATTACGTATTAAACCCTTGGTTTTTT
This sequence comes from Pleurodeles waltl, assembly GCF_031143425.1. NCBI lineage: Eukaryota > Metazoa > Chordata > Amphibia > Caudata > Salamandridae > Pleurodeles > Pleurodeles waltl. Next base: position 962,118,844 of record NC_090443.1, read on the forward strand.
GGGTGAGCCAGAGACATTTAGTTTTCCTCACAGGACTCTGGGCCTGATTATAACCGCGGCGGGCGGCGGTCGGCGCCCGCCGCCCGCCATGCGGTTACCGCCAAATGACCGCACCGCGGTCACAAGACCGCGGCGGCCATTCTGGCTTTCCCGCTGTGCTGGCGGGCGACCGCCAAAAGGCCGCCCGCCAGCACAGCGGGAAAGACCCAGCAACGATGAAGCCGGCTCCGAATGGAGCCGGCGGAGTTGCTGGAGTGCGACGGGTGCAGTAGCACCCGTCGCGAATTTCAGTGTCTGCTAGGCAGACACTGAAATTCTTTTTGGGGCCCTCTTACGGGGGCCCCTGCAGTGCCCATACCATTGGCATGGGCACTGCAGGGGCCCCCAGGGGCCCCGCGGCACCCCCTACCGCCATCCTGTTCCTGGCGGGAGACCCGCCAGGAACAGGATGGCGGTAGGGGGTGTCAGAATCCCCATGGCAGCGGAGCCATATATGACACGAAACCCATGCATGACACGAAACCCATGCCTAGACCTAGACAGTCTAAGGTGTTTAGTAAATGGGATCACATGGCAACAGAGAAAGAAAGCACAAAAATGTGAAAAGCTCATATAAATATTGGATTGAGAGTAAAATAGATTTGCAGTAAAAGAGTTGGATTGAATGTGAAAAAACACTCCCTGCAATAATTAATGAGAAAGATGACAAGGAAAAGACGGATAAAATAGAGAAGTAGAATAATGAGTCTGAAAAGGAAGATACATTTATAAATGAACGTTTAAATTCTAGACCTCCTTGATATGCAACAAGTTTAACAGGGACAAGTGAGACCATCTCAGGACCTGATACAGGTGCTGGGGGAGATAGTGGTACAGATGTGGTTGCAGTTGAAAAAACATATGAGGATTCTGGTGGTCATTTTGACTTCAGCAGTCTTTTAGACAGACCGCCAAAGCTGCGGGCACCAGAAGACCACCATATTACCAGTACTGAAGGATTTCCGCCACAATTTAGGTGGAAATCCTTCAGCAGTGGTGCTGGCGGTCGGTGGCGCAGAGACAGTTCCACAGCCGTCACCGCCACGCCACAAGGACTCCTGATGGCGGGGCACTGCCGGCGGTGGAAGCGCCTGTTCACGTTCCCTGGCAGACAACCTCGTCGCCGGACAAGGTAAGTCGATCATCCGACATGGGAGGAGGCTGTTTGTATGCGTGTGTGAATGTAAGTGTGTATGCGTGTCTGAATGTAAGTGTGTATGCATGTGTGCATGCGTGTGTGATTGTTTAAGTGAGTGCCTGTTGGTATGTTTGTGTGAATGCATGCCTGTTGGAGCGAGTGAATGCATGTATGTATGCTTGTTGGTGAAATGTGTATGTATGTGTGTTTGTGTATGCGGGGTGCGTGAGGGTGCGCCTGTATGAGGCAAGGGGGGTGCTGTCTTAGAAAGGGGGTGGTGGGGTGTTGTCTTGGAAGAGGGGATGGAGGAGGGGGGATGCTGTCTTGGAAGAGGGGTGGGGAGGGAGATGCTGTCTTGGAAGGGGGGAGGTGGGAGTCGTCTTCCGGCGACAGGAAAGGAAGTCTCAATAGAAGTTGGAAGGCCGAATCTCAGTATTAACTCCGTCAAAAACAATTTGTCCATTGTAATGGCTATCTGCTCTCCTTGTGCGAAAAGTGTCCACCCCTTTAGAAAACAAGCAGATAACTACCAAAATGTCCTTGCCATGATACCATCACAGGTGATGGTGCGCTTCACAATACACATAAAATAACATAACTGAAAATCATTACAGTTTGGCATCTCAATAAAATCTGCCTGGAGTCTTGCAAATGAGTTCCTTAGAGAATCAAAAAAACTCAAAGATAAAGACTGCTGCTGAGAGAGAAAGAGTGAAGGAAGGAAGAGAATTTGTAAAAGAAAACACTGAAGTGGTAGAATAGCCTGACATACAAGTTCTGAAACTAGAGGAACTGAATCAGCAGTTGCCATATTATCAATGAGAAAGAGATTTCCAAATCTAAAATATGCCTCGCCTGAATGGGTGTATTTAGCTACAGTTTCTGAAGAAGAAACTGTTGGACTATTATTCATTGGTGAATCAATGCCAGTACAAGATTGAGGGTCTGATAACAAGTACGGCAGTCCTTTGGCGGTCCTCCCGCCAGATTACAATGCTGGCAGTCGGACCGCCACAACACCACCAACACCGCTAGGATCATAGATCCAACAGTGCCTGTGGTGCACAAAGCCGTGGTCAAGTACGCCGGTGCCACAGTGGCACCACCATGCTGATCACGACTTTCATTTCTGCCCGCCTTTTCATGGCAGTGTCACCACCATGAAAAGACACGGAAAGGCAGGGTTAGGGCCACGGGGGGGGGCACCTGCACTGCCCACACACCATGTCCTGGGAAGTCCAGGGGCCTCCCTGCCAGCACACTTGGAATGTGTATTGTCTGCCATAGCAGGCAGCGTGCATTCCGAGTGTGCTGTGTGCAGCAGCATTGGCTTTGGCTCTTTCTGAGAGCCGAAGCCAATGACGTTGCACTGTTTCCGCTGGCAAGCCTGGTAGATACATCGCAATACCGCGGTGGGGAGGCCACTGGCTTGACGGCCGCTTCCCCACCATCATATTGGCAGACTGGTGGTTGGACCGCCCGCCATTATAATTAGGCCCTGGGAGTGATACAGAGACAGAGTTTTAAATAGAAGAAAAATCATCTTGAAATGAATAAAGAGACTTTTTGAAATAAAATTGTTGATGCTATTGTTGAACAAAGAGAGCTGAAGCCTGAAATTAATTTTGAAATTAACTTTTAAAATGGACTATTATAACGGAATTGATAAGCATATTTTGAATTTTTTGTTTTATTATTGTTATAAAATAAGAAGAAAATAAATATATATTGTTTGATTTGAAGAAATGTTTTGTTAATTTAGGGATTTTTACCATGATAAGAATTTTTATGTCAAGGAGAAGATGGAATACAGCAAATGCTGTAAAATTGTAGGGTGACTGCTAATAATAATAATATTAGTAGTTTTACTGGGACAGTTGTTTTGCTTACAGACTGCTGCGGGTATGCTTCAGACTGTCTTCATAATGTTAATGTTGAAATTACTACTAAAAGAAATGAAAACATGATGTACCAGTACATAAAGAACATTTAGTTAGTGAATGTATAATAATGTGCATACTAAAATGATTAGAGAATATGTGGTTAGTGGGTGCTATCTGTGTGCCTACCTTCCTACGTCAGCTGGAGAGCGTTCTGCCTATGTTCCCCTTCCTATTTCACACTCACTGTCTTGTAAAATATAGGTTGATATTTTTAATCAAGATAATTTTCTTTCCTTTATTTGTCTGATTTTAATGTGTCTTTAGAGGATTTACCAATTAGGTAAAATAGTTGGAAATTAAATATGGTATTTTTTTAGATTGATTGCACAAAACAAGTTTGACACTAATACTTTTTGATGTCATTAAGTAGTGAAGAACATACTTTTATTAGAGAATACAATGAAAGAGGAGTAATGGTTGTGAGAAACTTGGAAGAACAGAAAGATGCATTAGACAAAATGAAAGAAGAAGAGGGATTTAGAATGTCAGGTTTACATCCTAGGTTGAGAATGGAACACACACCCCCAAACACCTCAAGAAACTCCACTGGCTCCCCATGTACAAATGCATTCACTTCAAACTTGTCACGTACACCTATAAGGCTCTGCACAACATAGGCTGGCTTACCTTAATGCAGCCATCCACCTATCTACTTTCACCAACCCTCCAGGTACCTCCGCTCTTCCAGACTCTCACTAGTGCAAATCCCCCACAGACACAGGATCAGAGAATAAGGTTGCACCTTCATGCACATCATCCCCAAACCTTGGAACGACCTCCTCCACCATATAAGATTCTCTGTGTCAGTCCTCGAATTCTGCAGGAAGCTGAAGACCTGGATATTCCATTATCTCCAGGCAAGCCCCCACCTACCCACCAGCAAGCACCTGGATATCCTTAAAGGTGATTAGCGTGCTACAAAAATCTATACAGCATTGCATAGCAAAGACAGAATCCAAAAGTCAACCATTGTGACACTATGACAAAATGACAAATGACAAAAATCACAGCTATTATAATTGGGAATTGGAAGCCAATGATGAAAACGTGTTTGCTGCTTGCGAGATCCTGGATTTGTGCCTTCTGAAAATGTGTTGAAAGTTATAGCAGAAATGACAGAAAACTCAATCAATCAATCAGCAACAGTTATAGAGCGCAACTTATCACCCATAGGGTCTTAAGGCATCCGCAGGGGGCGCAGGTCAGTCGAAGAGCCTGGTCTTGAGGGCCTTCCTAAACTGAGCCAGCGATGGGGACTGCCTGAGGTGGAGAGGCATTGCGTTCCAGGTCTGTACTGTGAGGTAGGAGAAGGATCTTCCTCCAGCCATGTTTTCCGGATCCTGGGGATGGTAACGAGGGCCAGTTGCACTGAGCAGAGTTATGAAGGGCCTTGTATGTATGGGTCAGGAGTCTGAAGGTAATGCGTTTGTTGATTGTGAGCTAGTATAGGTCTCTCAGGGGAGCGGAGATGTGGCTGTGGTGGGGGATGTCCAGGATCAGTCTGGCTGCGGCGTTCTAAATTCTCTGGAGTCTTGCTTGGAGTTTTTTGCTGATTCTGGCATAGCGTGCGTTGCTGTAGTCGAGCTTGCTGCTGACGAGTGCCTGGGTGACTGTCCTTGTGTCGAAGGGGATCCACTTGAAGATCTTCCAGGGCAGGCGAAAGGTCTGGAAGCATGAATAGGAAACGGCGTTGACTTGACGGGACATGGACAGTGATGCGTCAAGGATGATGCAGAGGTTGCGTTGGGGCAGTTCTGAGGAACTGGGACACCAGGAGTTGTCCTAGGTGGAAGTAGCTGCCCCAGGATGAGGATCTCTGTCTTGTCAGAGTTGAGCTTAAGGCAACTGTGCTTTATCCAGTCGGCAATAGCCTTCATTCCGTTGTGAAATTATTTTTGACAGTAGATGGTTCGTTGGTGAGGAAGAGAATGAGCTGTGTGTTGTCAGCATATGAAACAATGTTGAGCCCATGGTCTCTGATGATCTCCGCGAGTGGGCCATGTAGATGTTAAAGAGGGTGGGGCTCAGGGAGTCTGGGGAACTCTGCAATTGATTTCTATCGGCTTCGAGGTGAAAGGTGGGAGCCTAGCTCTCTGGGTTCAGCCAGTGATGAAGGAGCAGATCCATTCCAGGGCGTTGCCACGGATGCCAGCATCATGTAGTTTAGTGCACAGGGTAGTGTGGGAGACGGTGTCAAAGGCTGCGGAGAGGTCGAGGAGGATGAGGGCCGCTGTCTCGCCATGGTCCAGTAGGGTGCAGATGGCTGCTAGGAGTGCAGTTTCAGTGCTGTGGTTGCTCCTGAATCTGGATTGGGAGGGGCTGAGGACTTGGTTGGCTTAGATTAACTCAGTGCGCTAGGCGTTGATCTCTTTTTCGATGTCCTTGGCTGGAAACTGAAGGAGGCGTTGATCTCTTTTTCGATTACCTTGGCTGGAAATGGAAGAAGTAGATAGGTCTGTAGTTTTTCAGCTCCGTAGGGTCTGCAGAAGGTTTCTTCAGGAGGGGCTTAATCTCCTCATTTTTCCAGGCGTCCGGGAAGGTGGCAGTTTCGCTGGAGCAGTTGATGGTGTGGCATAGTTCGGGAATGATAACGGCGCTGGCTCGATTAAAGATGTGGTGGGGACATGGGTCCGAGGATGCCCCAGAGTGAGTGGTATTCATGAGCTTGTGGGTATCATCCGGGGAGAGGAGGGGTTCAGTGCTACAAGATCGGTTGGTGATAAGTGTCTGTGGTGCTGGTGGGTGGAGGGTGTGGTCCTCTGCTTGCAAAACCTTTGTAAATGTCCTAAATTTTCTGGTGGAAGAAGGAGAAAAGGCTATTGCAGCAGTCTTGGGATGGAGGGATGTCCATGTTGTCTGTGTCAGGATTTTTGAATTCCTTGACTATGGTGAAAAGTTCCTTGCTGTTGGGTGCATTTGTGTGGAGCCTCTCCAGAATGGCTGTTTTCCTGGTTGATCTAATGAGCTGGTGGTGGGATGTGAGATATCTTTGAAGCCCTTGTGGTCTGTAGCGCTCTTAGTGCTTCTCCACTTTCTCCTGAGTCGCCTGCATGTGCTCTTGGATTCCTGGAGGTTGGGGGACAACCAGCTGGATCTCCTGTGGTGAAGATTGCCGGTGGGTTTCCCTTGGGAGGCTAACGTGTTGGCGCAGTCGGTAATCCATTGGTGGAGGTTGTGGGCTGTGGTGTTGGCGTCTGCGGTATCTGGTGGTGTGGAGTGGTGGAACGCAGTACTGAGCTGGGCTTTGGTGACCTTTGGCCAGTTCCTGCCTGGGGTGGCCGTGGGCTTGGTGCAGTTCGACCATCTTGGTGAAGGAGAAGTGTACGCAGTAGTGGTTGGTCCAGTGGAATTCGGAGGTGTGTGAGAAGGAGATGTTGTTTACGCTAGAGAAGACAGGGTCGAGGCTGTGACCTGCTAAGTGCATGGGGAGGTTTACCAGTTGCTTAAATCCGAGTGTGGTGAGGTTCTCGATGAGGGTGGCCATGTTTGGGTCACTGTGGTTGTAGAGGTGAAAGTTGAGGACACCGAGGAGTATGTAGTCCATTGAGGTGAGGGCAATGAAGTCCGCCAGGTGCTTCGCTGAAGTGTGGGCATGGTCCGGAGGTCTGTAAATGATCCTTCAGCAGAGGGTGATGTTTGGATTAGTCTGGATGTGAAAGTGAGGGAGTTCGGTGATGAGGGTCAGGATTCTGGATATTGACACTGGTTGTGAGATGAAGTGATTTGTTGTGGACGATAGTGACACCTCCTCCAGGCCGGTGGACGCAGCCTTGATGTATGATCTTGTATCCATCAGGAATGGTGGTGGTCATGTCCGGAGCTGAGGAGGTGGTGATCCAGGTGTATGTAAAGACAACAACGCCAGGGGCGATGGAGTCCAGGAGGTCCCAAACTTTTATTGCATGTTTGATGAGGAAACAAGTGTTGAGCAGTATACATCTGAGATGTCTGGGGGGTCCAGTGGAGGGGGGTTTAGGGTGCAAGGAGAGGTTAAAGTGCAGTTGCGACAGGATAACGGACCTTGGGTTTTCTTCGGTGAGGCGCAGTGACAGGCAGCCGAGCCTCCGGTGTTGAGGGCATGCAGGGTCCTGGCGTATCTGTAGGTGGAGCAGGGACCATGCTCTGTGGCACTGGGCGCAGTCCAGGCGCGGATAGGCGCAGACGGGCATGGCTTTGACATGCCAGCCATTCAGCCGTGCAACAGTCACCATTAAGAAGGGGAGGGTGAAGGCAGGGGTTATTCAACTGGGAGGCTGAAGGGTGGGAAACACGGTGCTGGGAGGGGGCGAGGCAGCAGCGGCAGGGGAGACACGGGGAAAGGAAGAAAGGAGGAAAAGAGGCTAAAAGGCAAAAAGAGGATAGAAAAACAGAGCAAAGGCAACAAAGCAAAAAGGCAGAAAAAGGGCACAGAAAAGCCGTAAAGCAGCAGAGAGAGGGACAGAAGGCAACCACTAGGCCACCAGGGAGGAGACGCAGGTAGGAGCCTGCGGGTGGAGGAGGGCCTTGAACACAGCGAGTCAGGCAGGCTCAGAAGGTGAAAAGCAGCAGCAGCAAGAGGTGGAGCTGCGCAGGAGGAGCAAGGCTAATGCAGACCAGAGAGTCGCTCTACTCACCGCACAGCGGCCGCTGTCAAGAAGTGGAGGGACGCTCAGCTGGGAGCCGGGAGGGCAGGAAACATGGGGCAGGGAGGGGGCGGGACCGCAGGGGCAACAGCAGCAGGGGAGACACAGGGAAACGGAGAACGGAGGAAATAGAGGCAAAAGACAAAAAGAGGCTAACGTTGACCAGAGGTATGCCTATGTCCTATTCCAGTGAACAAGTCACCAATTTGTGTTAGAAAGCTGACCAATGTAAAACGTTTATCATCATATAAATACAGTACACAATACAGTCCATTCCACCTGAACACTCTAAGTGGTGTAATTACAAAAAATACGAATTCTACCTCGTAGCTTTTGAAATTGTAGTTTACAAAATTACAAACTACAAAAATAAATGAGAATAAAGTAGACTTCACAAATAAAGACATACAACAAACATCTATCTAAAGAATGTCTACCATGAACTTCCTCCGTATCAGTGCTAAATTTGTAAAAACATAGAGCCAGATGTAGCTAGTTCCGATTCGCAAAATCGGATGCAGAACGGTGTCTCAGACACCGTCTACGATTCGCTATGGGGTCGCAAAGACCCACCTCATTAATAATAATGAGGTGGGTCGCATTTTGCGACCCCATAGCGAGTCCCTGCACTCACAGGGATGGTGGCCTGCTGATGACAGCAGACCTCCATGTCTGTGACTGCTTTTTAAATAAAGCAGTTTTTTTTTATTTTGCAGCCCGTTTTCCTTAAAGGAAAACGAGTTGCAAAATAAAAAAAATAACGAAACCATTTGGTTTCGTTTTTTCAGAGTGGGCAGTGGTCCATTGGACCACTGCCTGCTCTGAAAACCCATTTTAGCAACATTCACAAAGGGGAAGGGGTCCCATTGGGACCCCCTCCCTTTTGCGAATGGGTTACCACCAGTGTGACACTGGTGGTAACTTCGAATTGGTTTGCGACCGCATTCGCGGTCACAAAGCAATTTAGCATCGCTATGCGAGTCGCAAATAGGAAGGGGACACCCCTTCCTAGTTGCGAGTCGCATTCACAATTTGCGAGTCGGTACCGACTCGCAAATTGTGAATGAGCATCGCGATGAGCATTTTGCATGGCGCAAACTGCGATTTTCGCTGTTTGCACCATGCAAAATGCTGCCTACATCTGGCCCATAATTCCCAGGGCCCGAAGTGTTTCTCAAGAGCCCACTGCAGCTGACACCGCCCACAGGTCCTGTCAATGCTGCCAAATAAGAATACTAGCGTTAACTACCAACCTTCAACCCCAATCAAGTATGACATTTTTACTATTCCAGGTCACCTCAAGCTGTAGGGATGGCATGGAAGTGCTAACTGTATCATGTTTTTTAAAGTATAGTGAATTGGTACACACTCTACACTCGTGTTCCGCTCAGGCATGACCAGACAGCGCCACCAAATTCTACAAATTAAGCACCGATCAAAAAGATAACTAATAGTCACCATAACAAACATTTAACAAGCATTAGCAAAACTAATAGATTTTTACTTGGCTTTTTTTTTTAAACAAACACATGCAATATAAAATAAATAGCCAAAATATAAAAATAAAGAACCAGCCTCCATCAAAGGACAGCTGTGAAGTGCACTCCTTTTCAGGCAGCTGTGCACATGTGATCTGACAAACTGCTGTCACTCACTCTGCTAGACAGCGAAAATATGAAGTAGGCTGACCCATTGCCCTAAGCTGTATGCACTGGCGGGCCGAAGCACTGTGAATGGCAGCTGAACACAACAATGTATAATATTGGTTGACTGAAATCTTTATCTCGGTACACACACACACGCACACACACACACACACGCACACGCCCACACACACACGCACACACACACACACACACGCACACGCACACACACATGCACACACACACAAACATACCCATATATGCACAAATTACATACAATTATTTTGGGAAAACATGAGCCTGGCAAGACAGCTAAGGCTGTCTCAAGACGAGACCTAAAAAAGCAGTCACGGTGCACCGCGTCTTGGAATGTGGAAAAACCAGCCGAAAAACCCGTTAAATGTCAACATGCTTTTTGAGATAGGAGTACAGTGCTGGTGAATTCTTTTCAAAACAATGTGTTGATCTTTTAAGCTGCTAAATATCATTGACCTTTACTCATTCCATTAGTGAGCGTACAGTAATAGAAGTGACATGTCTGGCTCTAGGGTGGACTCTCTAAATGCATGCACCTAATTAGCATGTATCTATTGGTATTTATGTAGTGCGAACCTAGCTGTGAAGCAAGGGAGCTCTGTATTTGACATGGGGGTCAGGAGACGACCTGCAAGATCCATGTGCATCAATTGATTCGACAAATGCATACATTTCACACACATTTAGACACAGGGAGATTACATGCTTTGCCAGAATGACACGATGTTGAGTCTGGCAATGAGCCCAGGATTGGAACATGAGTCCCCAGGTCATTAAAGCTGCAGAATAAAGCACATCTCCTCCCAATGTTTGGCGTTTGGGTAGCTGATCATAGGGAATGGGAGAAGTTGCTGTTTTCTCGCTAAAACGTTTCATTCAAAACTAACTTTTGGTCGCAACAGAGCTTAGGGATCCAGTTTCCTTCCAAATTGCTTCTTTTTGGGATTCTGTTGTTGTTGGCGTCCCCTCTACGAGTTCCCGCTGATTGCTGAGGTGTAGGGTCACCCACAAACTTCTGTCGGCACCTTCATGGGTCAAAGTGAATCACTGCAGTGCCACGTGATCCATGTGCAGCCCCCACTGAACTGAAATGCAGGTTTCAGAGATTTTTCAAATTTTTTTGAATCATAAAGTGGGTTACCAAGGAAATCAGCCGAGTTAAGATAGGGTGATATTGCAGTAGATGTGTGACGTTTCAGCCATGTTTATCCAACATCTAAGCAACTTTCTTGATGACATTTGGCTCATATTTAAAAAAGTTGTGCACATAAAGGCAGAGCTCTTTCTACTGCTTAGTTTGAGCCGTCGGTTGCAGGTGGGGCCCACTGGCACTCTTTTTTGGGGACCAGCACTCATCTTTCCTCATCGAGATCATGAGTGAGAAAATCACAAAAGAGGAAATAAGGAGAACGAGAAAGATGGAAAACAATCACAAAGGGAGAAGTCAGGGAATGAAAAGAACCTATAAGAGTGAGGTAAAGAGGAAGGAAGTGTCTACTGGTGGATTAAAGAGCATCAGGTGGAATGAAGACTATCCAGCTTTGAATGAGGTACCGCAACCTTTGATAGCATCAGCTGCATACTTCTTAGTAAATCCTTGGGCCCCAGTAGTAATTCTTTGACAAGTTAAGCACTGGCTTTCTCTGTCTTATTCTATTCCTGTACATGTCCAGAAGTCTGGTAGATGCTGACACATTATGCCCAGGTTGTTTAAAAGCTTTAGTACCGGTTGTCAGGCTGTACAATACCCATTGACTCAATATTTTGCTTAAATATAAAAAGTTTTAATAGGCATAGCTATGAGATATGGGATGGGTGAGAACTTTTGTTTATGGCAAGATGTCAACATGATGGCATCTTTCATGATTAGGATAAACATATTTTGATCATTAGGGCCCTCAAAAGTGGCTCATAAATGGTTTTAAACACGTATATCTAGGCCTACCAGAAATGTGGACTAATAATCGTATTTACCATTAGCAACCTGGTTAAAAAAACAGATCAAAGTAGTCTCTCATGAGAGGGATTTATTTCTGTACTACGAGGACCTTGTGTACTCATGCCATGAAAAGCTTAAATGAGCTCATCAATATACCCCTCTGAGGTGCTGTTTTTTAGGGTAGCCAGGAGGGAGGGAAGTGTTTTAACTTAAACATTTTAAATATTTCTTTATTTGCAATGTAAACAATCTTTTTTATTTGCAATATAAAAGATCTTTAACAAATGTAATTGTAATTGTTTTATAGTTAACAAATTAATGAATTCTTATTATTATATTTTATTAGTTTGGGCTATATATATAAATGTTTATTTTAAAAAAATCAAGAAATCTGAACCCTCCAAAGTTCAACACTTTAGCTACTTTTGCTTATGTTGTAAGCAAAATAGTAAATCTGACCCCTCCAAAGTCCAACACTTGTTCTACTGTAGCTTGGATTGAAGTGGAAATAGTTAATATGACCCTGGTAAAGTCCAATACTTTCCCTACTTTTGCTTCATTTGTAGTCAGAATAGTAAACATACCCCCCCAAAGTCCATCCCGTACCCTACTGTTGCTCAGCGGGACAGGGAGTAGAAACTTTTACCTCTAGAAGCCTAACATTTATTCATTGATTTTTAACCTTTTTTTATATATATATTTTTTTAATATTAAAAGTTAGTTTTATTTTTAAAATGTTGTTATATTTTGTTATATTAATGCTTTTACATAGTTTTAAAAAGTAGCTTCTTATATTTTTAATTTTAATTAGTGTTGTTTTCTTTTTCATGTCAAAAATATTTTTATTATTGTTTGCAATTATTTTAAAGTATATGATTTTAATTTATGTTTTTAAGTAGCACATTTTTAAATATATTTTTATATTTTAAGTATATATTTTTTAGGTGTGATATAATTTTGAAAGTTATTGTATGATTTAAAATTAAGATAGTGCATAATAGTTCAAATTCAATACATTTATCCACTTTCTGACAATATTGTGGTCTTCTACATTTTTGTTTTTGATATTTTTGCTTTTACATGCAAAGTATAATAAGTCAATATTTGTTGTCTGTCTTTTTCAATGACATTTTTTTGCCAATATTTTTGTTGGAGTTATGTCAGCAGACAACATTCTAAAAACATGGCTCTAATATACAACATCATTTGCGGTAGGGCCAACAACATTTTTTTCTAATATTAATGTTGATGTTTGGAGGATAGGGCTATTCTGACCATTTCCAAAAAGTATCTTAACATTTTGTAGTGCCGTCCTAATATTGTGCAAATAACATTTGAAGGTTGCATTTAGAAATCTTTTCTAAGTAGGCCTAGGATGTACTGTGAGAGCAATTTTTAATAGATGTCCCATTACCACCCATCGCTAAATGATCACCTAAGTAATATGGATCTCTGTAATAGCCGTCAGGCAAGAAGCAATATTGTGGATGCCTGATTGTCACCTGTCACTCATGTCAGACATCTTCGGTCAAGAGGTGTCATTGCAATTGACTTCCAAGTCTTCCTATTTTGGAGATAAAATCAAAAGTTTCTGCTTAAAATGTTTGTTACTTTACGTTTCAACACTTTCACTTAATCTGTAAAATATTTCAGCAAAATCTGTTCATATCAACAATACGATTCTAGCACAACAAATATTAGTTTGATTGTCATTATGTATATGCGTGTCCTAATTGTATCTTGCCACATTAGCAATATTTCATTATCCATAACCCTTTTTCATCCAAATGTAAAGATTTTGTTTCATGGATCCTGTATTCTGTGTTCTACTCTCTTTGCATCTGCTGGTGGTCTTCTCTTCAGATCCACCCTAACGTTAAAGGCAATGAGTCTTTCCACTTTCTGGTGGTCAGTTTTTAATATAAATACTTTCAAAGACAACACTCTTTTCAGCTATCAAATAATGGGAAGGCCCTACAAGGCTTGTATTACATTCAAATTCCTTATTGGTTAATTGTGATCTGCAGTTGGCGAGTCACTGCATATCTGGTGGGTGGGTTGGGCCTGCTGTCCCACAATTACTTGAGTGCGTTTGCTGGAATGCAACTGCCTGAATCTTAAGGCAACAAAAATTGCTGATTCATTCGCCAAGATTGGTAACAGTATAGGCATTGTGTATAATACTGATTAATTAAACCATGAATCAGTACATTTAGTATTTATTGTTTCCTCTTCAGTTTTCCTTGTTCTCTAGTTTCTTAGTCATATTTACTTCTGAAAAACACTGAGGCATGGACAGCCAATGTTTTTACGTTAATGTGGCCTAACAAGGCCAAAATTGCTGTGCCAAATTTACAAAGTGGTGCAATGCATGCATTGCGCCACTTTGTAACCCTTTGCGCTACATTATACTTGCGCCAGGCATAATGTATGCAAAGTGAGCGTTCCCCCCATGGGGGGGGGAAGAGGGCAGAAAAAAAGGCACAAGTAAATCTTGGTTAATTTCGTGTGGCACTTTTAACGCCTGCTCAGAGCAAGCGTTAAAAGGGAGCTTCCATTATTAATAATGGGCCCCTATGTACTCTGCCAATATTTTGGCGCTACTCCTGCAGAGTACATCACTAGCGTGTGTTTATTGTTAACCTATGTGCATCTCTTGACGCATTAATAAAATGCAATCACTGAAATACTGAAGTTTTATAACGTGCATTCTAATGTTCATATAAAGTGCTTACACGTGTTCATTATTCACGTTTTACCTTTACACTTTGTTACATTTGTTGAAGTAAAATGTACTTCCTTATTCACATTGGCATTCATTATGAAAAGTTGAAAGTGCATATCTATAACCATGTATTCGAAATGCACATTAGAGCCCTCATTACGGGTTTGGCGGTCCCTGGACCGCCAAGCCGACTGTGGCGATCAGGCCGACGGAGTAGACCGCCATATCGTGACCATGGTGGTCATCAGAACGAAACATAGCCAATACACTGCCTGTACCAACGCAGCCGGCAGTAGGTATATACAGGCCGGCGGAGACCATGTTTCCACAGACCATATTACGAGGTAGCACACCGCCAGAATTTCCGGGGTAGTCGCACCGCCACGAAAACCTGGCGGAAATGAAGAATATAAAAGGAGACACTCACCTTCAGGAACACAGACACATCCGCAGCTGCCACGGAACCTGAACTTGAAGTCTTCCCACTGCTCCTGATGGCCATACAACTCCAGAACCAGCGACAGCAAAGAAGACAACAATCGTAAGTACAACCTCCTAGCACACACTGAAGGGAAGGCTATTAGTACACACCCACACACAACACACACACCTTGTACGGCTAGCAATGGCCACACACACACACACACAAGCAAACACCTGTACCAACACACACACATAAACAACACAGACCATGGCCAACATACACGTGCCATACACATACCACACCGTAGACACACACCACCGCCACTGTCAAACACATTCATACACAACATCACCAAGTCACACCGTGACAACACCATCGCAATCACACAAATGCATTGGCAGAGAGGCACCCGCACACCTCCATAGGACAACACATACTGGCAGCAACACGTAACAACAGCACATAACCAATCCAAACCAAAACACTGCCAAACAACGTTTCAGAGCACATGCCACATCCACCCAACAAACAAAGCACATCACATATGCATCACTACACATATGGACGCATACACCATTACCGCACAGTCCCATACAACACCATCACAACACATCACACCAAGACCATAGCACAAGGCACCTACACAACTCATGCAGCCACACGACCACATCATATTCACAGAACACAGACCCCAAATACAACATATACATGTGGAAGGAAAGGCAGGAGAAGTATGTAACCCTCAACACCAACGGTACCATTGTGCAGATGTATTGTAGCAAACAAAATTTACAAAAGTCCAACTATATACAACATAGGCCTTCGGCCAGTCCAAAAGTCTAGAGTGACCCAGGCATACAGGGCAAACTATCTGGCCCCAACTTGACTCCTGACTACAAAGTGGCCTCCACATGGCAGGGGCATAATGGGGCAGGCAGGCACCTCAGAAGTGGGGGGGAAGAGTTGGGGTCTTGGGTTTGGGAGGGGAATCCTCTGGCTTGGGTTTAAGTTTGAGGGGGTTTGGGTTTTGCCATAGCCTTTGGGGGAGGGCCCTTGGTCTTGGATTTCACAGAGCTGTCCTTCTGTCTGGTGGATGTTGAAGCTTTAGCAGGAGGAGGGCCATCGGCAGTACCGGGGGGGCATGAGAGGACTGCAAGGTTAAGGGACTGAGTTTGGGAAAGGTAACATGGCGCTTGGGGGAACGCCGGGCTTGGACAGTGGGAGGGAACAGGGAAAACTCATAAAGGAATCTTTTTTTTAGGTGGTCATGGGAAAACATTTGGGAGTAGAGGAAGAGGGAGTGGTTGTGAGGTGTGTACGTGTAGGTGTCTGGGTGCAGGTGCGTGGGTGGAAGCCGTGTGTGTGCTGGGTGTCTGTTAGGTTGGTGAGTGCAGGCGTTTAGGTGTCTTGGGAGGGGGGGAGGAGATGCAGGGAGATGCCAGGGTGGATGTGTGAATGTCTGTTGGGGTGGTGCCTGCAGGTAAGGTGGATGTGCTGCATGTGGGGGTGTTGGTCATCGTGGTGAGTGCGCATGTGGTGTATGGGATGGATGTATCCAGGTCTGCTATTGTGGTGACGGTGGGTATGAGGGGACTTGTGGCTGGATCTAGGCATGTTGTTGTGGTGATAGCAGGTTTGAGTGGTGTAGTGTCTGTGAGGGAGGAGGTGGTGGGGGAGTCTGTGAAGAGATTGGATGTTGTTGTGTCTGCATGTGTGTGTAGTTTGTGTGCATGGTGGTGGTGGGTCCTGTGCTGCTTGTGTTTGTCTTTGCGGACTGTGTCTATTGAGATGGATGAATGGTGGTCTGACTCTGTGCTCTGGTTTGGTGTGGAGAGAGGGGTGTGGGATTGTGCACAGGTAGCTGGAGGAGGGAAGGAAGGTGAAGGGACACTGGCTGCCGCCAATGAGGAGGCCAGAACCTGAAAGGATCTCTGCAGGGCAGTCAGGGCACCGTGAATGCCTTCCAGGTAGGCAGTGCTCTGCTGCATCTGTGATGCCAGTCCCTGAATGGCATTCACAATGGTTGACTCTCCCACAGAGATGGACTTTAGGAGGTCAATAGCCTCCTCATTGAGGGTAGCAGGGCTGACTGGGGCAGGAGTAGAGGTGCCTGCTGCGTAGGAGAAACCCACCCTTCTGGGTGAGCGGGCACGGGCAACTGGGTAAGGAGCTACAGGGAGGGCAGTGCCGGTAAGGGGGGTGGCAGACAAGAATGGTGCTGGGCTGGTCCCAGATGGGTCTGCCACCGCCAAGGAGCGTCCGTCAGAGGAGGAATCCGAAGAGGATGTTGTAGATCCAGTCTCCCCCATGGCACTCCCCTCGCCCTCCGTCCCACTGGCACCGTCTGCTCCACTGATATCAGCCTCCTGGGTCCTGTGGGCTGCAGCTACCTCACTTGACGGTGCCCCTTCTCCTTTGCCTGATGATGCTGATGTACACAAAGACAGAGGAAGAGAGAGAGGGTGGGAGAGAAAGAAAGTGTAGAATGGGTCAGTACCTGCCCATCATTCACAAAGAGCAACAACTTATCATTTTGCTGGTAAGCTATGGCAGGACATGTCTTTACACTGACATGCATAACTGTGGGTAATCATAGGGGAAACCAAAGCTATGCAGATAAAACCCTACCAATGTGGGAACATTGGCACACATTGACTTCAATACGGGTCTAACAATGTAAACTTTCATAGTACTTGCCACATTCCCATGGTTGATTAATTTGACATATCCAGTACAATGTAAACCACCATTATAATGCATTCAGAATGTAGCATGCCCACCCTCCATGTTCAATGTGATCAGTAAGTACCTGTCCTCCTGCAGCCATCCACACATTCAGACAAAGGCAGCTGATTGAGAACTCAGAAATTACCTCTGTCATTGTGGCAGAGTACTACTGATGGCATGGCTTAACACCCCAGTTAAACAGATGCTGATGGAAGGGGCTGGTCTCTTCAAATATGTTAAGGGTGTCTAGACAAACCCAAACATGGAATCAGTCCCCTCAAAATCAGTGTCTGCATGGTATTGGCACACATACTCAATACAATTCCTGCGAGGGTGGCTGATACCCATAGTCCATGTGCATCTGCCAATGATCCACACCCCATCTTACCACTAGTAGTCTGTGCAAACCCATACAAGTCAAACATTGGCAAGGTGTGAGTGTGCACTTACCCCCTTGTGGCTGCTCTCAAGCACCCATCCACCACAAGGTAGGCAACAGCCAAAATGCGGGCCATTAGGGGGGGTTAGGATCCGACGAGTACCCCTCCCTCATTGGGAGGACATCCCCAGCTGGGCCTCAGCGGTCTTACGGGCCCAGCGTCTCAGGTCCTCCCACCGCTTTCTGCAGTGGTGTTCCACCGGCTATGGACCCCCAGGGTCTACACTTGCTTGGCGATGGCACACCATATCCCCTTCTTCTTTTGGGCGCTGATGAGCATGGGTGATTGAGACAGGAGAAAGTCATGTAGAGTGGCATCACAGAAACATCAGTGAACTTCACACATCAGACACATCTCGTGCCCACAATAATGTGTGTTGATGTCACAAAAGCACTAACTCCATTGCCACCTGCATGCATCCACGCCATGTGTGTCGTCACAATACCTTTCAGCCTAACACACACCACTATCAGACAGGACAGTAGCACTGGACTCACCTGCTGCTCTGGTCCCATACAACTTTCCATACAGGGGTAGGACCCCGACCACTAGCTTTTCCTACTCCTCCTGGGTGAAGGCAGGGGCCCTATCTCCTGCAGGACATGACATTATGGCTCCCAGAGACAGTACACAGCAGCTCACGCAGTGGAGGTCTTGCTTGCATGAGTGTCAGGAGCCAAGTGAGCTGTGCAACAGAAAATGGCGGTCACAACCGCCGGGTACATGACTGTCACCGCCGGCTGTGATCTTCTTTGCCCCAGTCTCCCATAGCTAACAATGTTATCCAATGAGCAGTTGCACGATGGTTGCGGCCGCCTACCGCCATGACGACTAACGCCAGCGGAATGAGGTCACTTCCATCTGTCCTGTGCATGCAGGACCAGCGGCTGCCATTTTACATGTCGTCTTTGTATTGTAGGTGTATTATAAATGCGTTGTGAATGATATGTAGTGACGATTGCATAGATTGTCCACAAATTACATTAATGGACATTAATGGGCAGTGTAGTTAGATGAATTGATGATAATAAAAAAACATGTGCAGTCACTTGCTGCTTCATAGATGGAGTACCCATATCCGAATGTTAAAAAATGACAAACAACTTATTACATGTGGAAATAGGGGGTTGTTAAATTGAAGTGTCACATTTCCTGTGTGGCAAGCTCTATGTCTGGGGTTGCAACAGTAATCTAGGATGGCACACACGTTCAGTTTACGTGCCACAATGGATTGTGCAAACTTCAGCGTTTTGTCCACATTAATATTATGCAGTATAAGTTCAGTGTTTGGTGACATGAAATTTCGATTTCAACCTGTGGCTTTTCCTCCCTCCTATTCCTAGATACCGTGCAATGGTGAGAATGAGACATGCACCAGTGTACCGGCCCCTATTCGAACTTGCTACCCTGGAAGAGAAACACATCATCCAGACCTATCGTCTGAACCGTCAGACCATCATGGAACTGTGTACCCAGTTGGAGCTGGATCTCTTGCCTGCCATTCGGAATCCCAATGCAATCCCTCCCACAGTACAGGTCTTATCAGTGCTACACTTCCTTGCCTCAGGATTGTTCCAGATTACAGTAGGCTTGGCAGCAGGGATGTCACAGTCAATGTTCAGTATTGTGTTGATGGATGCACTGTGTGATTTGCTCAAACACCTGGACAGCTACATCAGGTTCCTCCAACATGTGGATTTACCCACTGTAAAAGCTGACTTCTATTATATGGGATATGTCCCTCATGTTATAGGGGGCATAGATGGCACCCACATTGCTTTGGCCCCTCACAGGGTCAATGAATAAGTGTATAGGAACAGGAAAGACGTTTACTCCATAAATGTCCAGGTGGTGTGTCTCGCTGACCAGTATATCCCCAAAGTGACGGCCAAGTTTCCTGGATCTGTGCATGACTCCTACATTCTGAGGAACAGCAATGTCCTACACATGATGGCACAAGTACAGAAAGAGAGGGTCTGGCTCATTGGTATGTACCCACTAATATGTGTACAATTGTAATGTAACCTCTCATCACAATCTACCGGTATTGTGATAGGTCCAACATTTGTGCACACAGGTGACTGGCTATCCTAACCTTCCGTGGCTGCTGACACCAGTGAGATACCTAACAACAGATAGTGAAAACTGTTTCAATGAGGCCCATGGCAGAACAAGGCGTGTCATTTAAAGGACCTTTGGGCTACTGAAGCCAGATTCCAGTGTCTACAGGTGTCAGGAGGTGCCCTGCTCTACAGACCACTAAAGGTCTGCCAGATCGTTGTTGCCTGCTGCATCCTACACAATCTGGCCCTGAGACGTCACATTCCATTACTTAATGTTGAGGAGGTGGCTGCTGGACCAGTGATGAGGGGGCATATGATGAGGATGCAGCTGACTCTAGAACAGAGTTGATCCACCAATACTTCCAATGAAATTCAGGTAGGTGTGAACTGTATTGTATGTGTTCTGTACTCCTGTTTGCCTTGTGACAATGATCCTCCTGGTGTGTGCCATCAGGGGAGGTGTTACTGTCCAATTCTCTGAGCTACGTTTCCATGCTGTTGCCTAGCATCACATCTTCAAATCTTTGGCCATGTGGTATGTTCCCAGTAATGCAATGTCAACTGCAAAAGCACTGCCAACCAATGTAGTGTTCTCAGTTTAGCAATTTAGCCTCACTGTACACAATGGATGAATATCGTACATAACTTATACTGACAGTGAACCTTGGCTTTAGTTGTGTAATGTCAGCTGTGATGGATCGAGCTTTGGGAATCCAGGTTTTGCAAATGTGGATCTGCCATGGTAAGCACTGTTGACATTCCACTTGCCAATTCGCATTAGGGAGTACGGCAATGTCCTGCATGTATGTTGAATGGGCAACGTTGTCTCCTATCGTGATGGTTGTCCCTGTATTGATATATTTGCAGGTAACGTATGTCGTGCTACTCTGGTACCTGGCTAGAATGGTGGCTCCCTTGACACAGGATTACAGTACCTTGCTGTTCTACCATCAAACTAGCTGCACATTGCTCCCCCTTCTGTCCATCTTACAGACTTTTGCAGGTCAATGAGTTCACTGAAATTACATGTTGTACTACAGATATTCTTGTGACAATAAAGACATGCAAGCAGTAGCTCTGCTCAATGATGCTTATTTTGTTTCACAATTGCAATGGGTGAAGAGTGGGGTCATGGTGGATAAATTCATCAGAGGAGTTGGCCCAGGTGCAGGTAGTACAGGTCCATTATCTAAAGGCCATGGGAAAATGGAGACATGACAGTGGACAGTCAACAGGGTGTATCAGTGGTAAACAAGGTGGAATGTTCAGGAGAGGGTTACAGCCGGGCAGTGGTTTTGGTCTTGGCATCAGGTCCTCAGGATGTCTGGATGGATGATGACCTTGTTTGCATGGGGGTTCCTCAACTACAGAGGGAGAGGTGCTAGGGCCTCCATTCTACTAGCTGCGGTAGAAGTGGAGGGCTCAGTTGTTATGTGGCTAGTGGAAACAGCCTGCTGGTGGGTGGAGGACGCACCCATGATGGTTGTTAGGTCTTTGAGCACCCCTGCGATGGTGGCTATGGTGGCATTGAGGGTCTGCCACTGCTGCATGGCCTCCTGGTGGTATTCCCTCTGCAGCCTCTGGTTCTCATGCAAGGTGGGGAGTATCTGGCCCATCATGTCTTGGGATTGCTGCCATGCTCCCAGGACTTGGCAGATGGCCTCCTGGCCAGTCTTTCCCCTTAAGGGCCCCATCCGTTGGCCCACAGGTGCCCTCCCACTGCCTCTGGCCCGTTGTGCCCCTGGCATGGTGTGCCCACTCCCACTAACACTAGGACCTTCATCGTCTTGAGTGTGAGGGGTAGACTCTGGTCCCTATACTGTGGGGCACACTGCTGATTGACTAGTCCTTAGGACACAGGATTGAGGACAAGGGGTTAGCTGTGCTGTTGTTGCCACAGGGGTGGGGAACTGAGATGTGGACAGGGTGAGGCTGATGGTGGTGGACTGACCAATTGCCCCAGATGGGCCAAGTAAGTCGTCAATGTCCAGACATCGAGAGTAGTAGTCCTCACTGGGGCCTCCATCCTGCGGGAGGGGGGCTGGCTGTTTCTAGCAGTGGCAGGGGCAATGACAGATGCGGCACTGCAGATATTGTTTGTGACATTGGTTCCATGTTCCATTGAAGGTTGTGGATAGTGGATAGCATTGCTGTCATTGTCATGTAGTGGTACGCAGTTGAAGCATCCAGTTGGTGTAGTTGGTGTGATAGTTTTACGTGCAGATTTTCCACTGTGAAATGGGAATCGCAGCTTTTCATGTGTAGGGAGTAATGCATTGTGCGTGTTGTACTGCTTGCCATTGTGAGTGCTATCTGTGCACTAGGGAGGGACTGTGAGGGTATAGTGGTAGTGAGGTGGTGTGCCATGCAGGGGAGGGGCATTAGGTGATTGGGGGGGGAGTAAGTGTGAGATGGGAAGAATTGAGGAGTGATAGGGTGGTGGGGATGCATGCTGTACAGGAGTCGTTGGTACCAGGGGAGTGTTATTGACTTACCAGAGTCCAGTCCTCTGATTATTCCAGTCAGACCCTCCGGATGCAGGATGGCCAAGACCTTCTCCTCCCACGATGTGAACTCTGGAGGAGAAGGTGGGAGCCCACCATCAGTCTTGTTGATAGCAGTTTGTTGTCTCGATGTCATGGAACGCACCTTCCCCCGTAGGTCATTCCACCTCTTTATGATAACCTCCCTTGTGCATGGATGGTTGCCCACTGAGTTTATCCTGTCGACAATCCACCACCATAACTCCATTTTCCTGGCTTTGGATGTGCGCTGGACCGGTGCTCCCAACAGTTGTGGCTCTGGCTTGACGATTTCATCGACCATGACCCTCAACTCTTCGTCTGTGAATTGTGGGTGTTTTTGAGGGGACATGGTGGTTGTGATGTGGTTGGAGGAGTGTTGTGCGTAAGGGTGGTGTGTTTGTTGCTTGATGGGGTGTGTGGGATGCTTAGTATTGTGTGTTGGTGTGTTGTGGTGTTTGTGTGCAGTTGTGATGTGTGTGTAGTGTTTATGGTACAGTTGTATGGTGTGTGCTGAGTGTGAAGTGTACATATGTGTAGGAAAGTACCATCTTGCCTGGCATGTTCCCCCATTTTTCACTGTATATATGTTGTTTTAGTTGTATGTGTCACTGGGACCCTGTTCACCAGGGCCCCAGTGCTCATAAGTGTGCCTGAATGTGTTACCTGTGTAGTGACTAACTGTCTCACTGAGGCTCTGCTAATCAGAACCTCAGTGGTTATGCTCTCTCATTTCTTTCAAATTGTCAATAACAGGCTAGTGACCAATTTTACCAATTTACATTGGCTTACTGGAACACCCTTATAATTCCCTAGTATATGGTACTGAGGTACCCAGGGTATTGGGGTTCCAGGAGATCCCTATGGGCTGCAGCATTTCTTTTGCCACCCATAGGGAGCTCTGACAATTCTTACACAGGCCTGCCACTGCAGCCTGAGTGAAATAACGTCCACGTTATTTCACAGCCATTTTACACTGCACTTAAGTAACTTATAAGTCACCTATATGTCTAACCTTTACCTGGTAAAGGTTAGGTGCAAAGTTACTTAGTGTGAGGGCACCCTGGCACTAGCCAAGATGCCCCCACATTGTTCAGAGCCAATTCCCTGAACTTTGTGAGTGCGGGGACACCATTACACGCGTGCACTACATATAGGTCACTACCTATATGTAGCTTCACAATGGTAACTCCGAATATGGCCATGTAACATGTCTAAGATCATGGAATTGCCCACTCTATGCCATCCTGGCATTACTGGGACAATTCCATGACCCCAGTGGTCTGTAGCACAGACCCTGGTACTGCCAAACTGCCTTTCCTGGGGTTTCACTGCAGCTGCTGCTGCTGCCAACCCCTCAGACAGGTTTCTGCCCCCCTGGGGTCAAGCCAGGCTTGTCCCAGGATGGCAGAACAAAGGACTTCCTCTGAGAGAGGGTGTTACACCCTCTCCCTTTGGAAAATGGTGTGAAGGCAGGGGAGGAGTAGCCTCCCCCAGCCTCTGGAAATGCTTTCTTGGGCACAGATGTGCCCAATTCTGCATAAGCCAGTCTACACCGGTTCAGGGACCCCTTAGCCCCTGCTCTGGCGTGAAACTGGACAAAGGAAAGGGGAGTGACCACTCCCCTGACCTGCACCTCCCCTGGGAGGTGTCCAGAGCTCCTCCAGTGTGCTCCAGACCTCTGCCATCTTGGAAACAGAGGTGCTGCTGGCACACTGGACTGCTCTGAGTGGCCAGTGCCACCAGGTGACGTCAGAGACTCCTTGTGATAGGCTCCTTCAGGTGTTGCTAGCCTATCCTCTCTCCTAGGTAGCCAAACCCTCTTTTCTGGCTATTTAGGGTCTCTGTCTCTGGGGAAACTTGAGATAACGAATGCACGAGCTCAGCCGAGTTCCTCTGCATCTCTCTCTTCACCTTCTGATAAGGAATCGACTGCTGACCGCGCTGGAAGCCTGCAAACCTGCAACATAGTAGCAAAGACGACTACTGCAACTCTGTAACGCTGATCCTGCCGCCTTCTCGACTGTTTTCCTGCCTGTGCATGCTGTGGGGGTAGTCTGCCTCCTCTCTGCACCAGAAGCTCCGAAGAAATCTCCCGTGGGTCGACGGAATCTTCCCCCTGCAACCGCAGGCACCAAACAGCTGCATTACCGGTCCCTTGGGTCTCCTCTCAGCACGACGATCGAGGTCCCTCGAATCCAGCGACTCTGTCCAAGTGACCCCCACAGTCCAGTGACTCTTCAGTCCAAGTTTGGTGGAGGTAAGTCCTTGCCTCACCTCGCTGGGCTGCATTGCTGGGAACCGCGACTTTGCAGCTACTCCGGCCCCTGTGCACTTCCGGCAGAAATCCTTTGTGCACAGCCAAGCCTGGGTCCACGGCACTCTAACCTGCATTGCACGACTTTCTAAGTTGGTCTCCGGCGACGTGGGACTCCTTTGTGCAACTTCGGCGAGCACCATTTCACGCATCCTCGTAGTGCCTGTTTCTGGCACTTCTCCAGGTGCTACCTGCTACAGAGAGGGCTTCTTGTCTTGCTCGACGTCCCCTCTCTCTGCTGGTCCAATTTGCGACCTCCTGGTCCCTCCTGGGCCTCAGCAGCGTCCAAAAACGCTAACCGCACGATTTGCAGCTAGCAAGGCTTTGTGGCGTTCTTTTGGCGGGAAAATACTTCTGCACGACTCTCCACGGCGAGAGGGATACGTCCACCAAAGAGGAAGTCTATAGCCCTTTTCGTTCCTGCAGAAACCTCAGCTTCTTCTGTCCAGTAGAAGCTTCTTTGCACCCGCAGCTGGCATTTCCTGGGCATCTGCCCATCTCCGACTTGCTTGTGACTTTTGGACTTGGTCCCCTTGTTCCACAGGTACCCTAGATTGGAAATCCACAGTTGTTGCATTGCTGGTTTGTGTCTTTCCTGCATTATTCCTCTAACACGACTTCTTTGTCCTTAGGGGAACTTTAGTGCACTTTGCACTCACTTTTCAGGGTCTTGGGGAGGGTTATTTTTCTAACTCTCACTATTTTCTAATAGTCCCAGCGACCCTCTACAAGGTCACATAGGTTTGGGGTCCATTCGTGGTTCGCATTCCACTTTTGGAGTATATGGTTTGTGTTGCCCCTATCCCTATGTTTCCCCATTGCATCCTATTGTAACTATACATTGTTTGCACTGTTTTCTAAGACTATACTGCATATTTTTGCTATTGTGTATATATATCTTGTGTATATTTCCTATCCTCTCACTGAGGGTACACTCTAAGATACTTTGGCATATTGTCATAAAAATAAAGTACCTTTATTTTTAGTATAACTGTGTATTGTGTTTTCTTATGATATTGTGCATATGACACTAAGTGGTACTGTAGTAGCTTCACACGTCTCCTAGTTCAGCCTAAGCTACTCTGCTAAGCTACCATTATCTATCAGCCTAAGCTGCTAGACACCCTATACACTAATAAGGGATAACTGGGCCTGGTGCAAGGTGCAAGTACCCCTTGGTACTCACTACAAGCCAGTCCAGCCTCCTACAATATGCCTATGGTGTATCAGTGCTAATTTATCAGTTTGTGGGTCCTCTCTGTGTCTGGCTGTGGTTGTAGTTTCAAAGGGTTTTGGGTTGTGTGGGGGTGTATTTTTTAGTGGTGTGTGTGGGTGTGTCTATTGTGTGTACGTGTCTCAGGTGTGGGGTATTCGTATTATCCAATGTGGTGTGGTATTCAGGCTGAAGTGTGTTTTTGACCGTGGCAGTTTTCACCGCCAATGGTTTACCGCCGTGCAATGACCACTGTGCTGATCTGTGGTTCGTCATATGGAGGGCGGTACGTTGTCGGCGTAGCAGTGCTTGTTGTGGGACTGCCTCTTTCCCACCCTCAGCTGGCCTGATGGTCTCGGATTTGTGGCTGTTTTTGGGCGGTCTTCAGTATGTGGCTCGTAATACGACGATCGGGATACCGCCAACACAGCTGTATTTTGGCGGACACCACCATGGCGGTCTTCCAAAAAGACCGCCAGACTCGTAATGAGGGCCTAAATGTTTAATTAAAGTTAGCATGGCTAAACACTTTAATTCTGAAATACATTTTTGTTTGGTTAGCAATTTTTTTCCTTGCAGGTGCATTTCAAGGCTTCAGTAGCTAGATGAAAGGAGTATAATGTGTATATTAGTTTCACTGATAGTAAGACGTGAGAATAGAAAATCTTGGCAAGGAACGTGAAGATTTAATGAGCAGCTGAAGACTTTTATTTATGTGAGGTTCAAGGTTGCAGAGACTGTTCGAATTCCGCGGGATGAGAAACTTGGGTGATGTTACAATTTCCGAGACGGATGGAGGTCCTATTGGTCCCTGAAAGGGAGGGGAAGATTTGACTGATGTTGAAGGTTCTGTTTGTTTTAATTAATGTGTACACTGTTAGAAGTTAAGGCAGATTCCCTTATACTTTGAAGGATACAAACCTCTCTGCTTCCTTTATCAAGTGTTAAACTTTATCCTAAGCACTTATTCCTACTTGAGAAACTTCTAATTTCAAACCATTATCATTCCTTACCTAGAATTCTGAGTAGATGACTTTAGAATGATTTTATGTTTAAAAGAGAGAACAGTAGTTTCTTTTTGGAACATCTATTTCTAATTCTCAGCTTCTGTATAGCTGTGATTGTAATTTCTTTGAATCTTAATCTATTGACACTGAATCAATTGCGATATTTCAGCTTGATAGCTGTAACTCTGTATCTTTTTAATAAGCTCACGACGTGCATTTATATTCAATTGATTATTGATTGGGAATAAGTCAACTTAATTTCAGTCATTGATTCCTGGTCCTTATTGTGAGGCCATATGGGCTTCACAGAAATGTAGGTTGTTTATCATTGTAACTCTCTTGTGTATATCGACCAACATAAACAGGTCAATTGGACAAGAGTGCAAAATCACACTCCCGCACGCTCTCACCAACTTGTGGTTTGCCCTTCGCTGGTGAAAAGCACTGAAGCCTGCCTACTGCTGACCAACTACAAACAGGAGTGGATGACGTTCCCTGATGAGGACATCCCTGTGACATTTGTTTCATGTGCTTTGATTTCTCTAGAACTCTGTATTACTGACAGCTCCATCATTTTCCGCATTGAGTCACATCTGAGGGCAGTTAAATTTACCATCTGCCAACACTTATCAAGGGCAAGCCCCTGCACTTTTATTCTCCGAGTGTTGATAAAGACCTACTGAGGGCCAAATATTCACCAATGGTATAGGGTTAAATAGGTTTTGCACAAATCTTTGAATTGCACTGACATAAAGGGGGTCATTCCGACCCCGGCGGGCGGCGGGCACCGCCCGCCGGGTGGAGACCGCCAAAAGACCGCACCGCGGTCAAATGACCGCGGCGGTCATTCTAACTTTCCCGCTGGGCCGGCGGGCGATCTCCAAAAGATCCCCCGCCGGCCCAGCGGGAAAGCCCCTGCAAAGAGGAAGCCGGCTCCGAATGGAGCCGGCGGATTTGCAGGGGTGCGACGGGTGCAGTGGCACCCGTCGCGATTTTCAGTGTCTGCAAAGCAGACACTGAAAATCTTTGTGGGGCCCTGTTAGGGGGCCCCACGACACCCGTTCCTGCCATCCTGTTCCTGGTGGTAAAAACCGCCAGGAACAGGATGGCGGGAAGGGGGTCGGAATCCCCATGGCGACGCTGCAAGCAGCGCCGCCATGAAGGATTCCCTGGGCCAGGGGTAAACCGTCGGGAAACCGCCGGTTCCCCTTTTCTGACCGCGGCTTTACCGCCGCGGTCAGAATGGCCCAGGAAGCACCGCCAGCCTGTTGGCGGTGCTTCCGTGGTCGTTGGCCCTGGCGGTCAGTGACCGCCCGGGTCAGAATGACCCCCAAAGTGTGCATTCTACAGGCTTCAGCCATGGCTCTATATCATTCCTCGTCATTGATTTCCCTTTCCCTTACATCTGAGTATGTGTTATTATCTCTCATTTTGTCTTTCACAGTAAATCTAATTCTTTCTTTCTTATGTGTACCTCTTTTTCTCTCCAGCATTTTTTTTTTTTTCTGTATCAATATTACTCTCACTGTCTCTGACTTTTGCTCTCTCTGACAGGCTTGATCTCTGCTTCTCTGTCTCTCTTTTATTTTCCTATGGGACAAATATACCTCCGGAGAGATATTTCCTAATTTTTCTAGAAGCACGGACGTTTAGAGCAAAGACTTCACATCTTTGCAGGAGCACCTGTCCTTGATGCTGAAGACTACCCCTAGCGTTGTCCTAACCCACGGCAGGTATTGTTATGTTATGTGTAATTGTAAAGTGCACTATCATCTGCGAGGGCATCCTGACACTGAGACGGTGTGTGTTCCCCATGGTAGACTGGTTAATTGAACAGCCAGGTCTCCAGCTTCTTGCAGAATTCAAGAAGAGAGGAGGAGGCTCTTATGTAGAGAGGGAGGCTGTTCCACCCTTCAGAAGCGATGTAAGAGAATGCCGTCCTCCAGATCTGGACCTGTGGATGCGTGGGATGTGCAATTAGGAGTTATGCGAAGCAGAGGTGCTGAGTGGTTGACGGAAGGAGATGTGACTGTTCAGGTTGGTGAGGCCTGAGTTGTGTAATGCTTTGAATGTCTATGTGAGAAGTCTGAATTGAGGGTTTATGTGCTTCGGGAGGTGTGGTGTGATGTGAGTTCTGTGTGGGGCGTTGAGGATTAGTCTGGCTGCCGAGTTCTTGATGGTTTGGAGTCTTCTACTGAGTTGATTGGTGACCCCGGTGTAGAAAGTGTTCCCATCGTCCAACTTGCTGGTGCCTGGGGCATGAGTGACAGGTGTGAAAGCACTGACTTGTGTGGTCATGTCCTATGTGATGTTGATTCTGAGGTACCTGATGTGGGTTCTGGGTGTGGGTGCAGGTCCGAGTTTGTCCGGCCACTACTTGCAGTTCCATAGTGAGGTGTTCTTCCTAAAGATTACTACTCCTGTCAGTGTTGAGCTTGAGACAGTTGGCTTCCATCCAGTTAGCAACTTCAGTCATGTAGGCAGTGAACTTGTTTCTTGCGTGGTGATTTTGTTCGAGGGGAACAGTATGAGTTCATGTCATCTGCGTAGGAGGAAATCTTGATGTGTGTGCATGTATGACGTTGGCCAGAGGGATCATGGTTGCTTTAAAAAAGGTGGGGCTGACAGATGTGGCTTGAGGCACTCCGCAGATGAGACTCAGCCTTCTGAAGAGTAAAGTGGCAGGCTGACACCTTGTGTTCCATCCGTTACGAAGGACACTGTCAGCTTTGTATATTCCTAATTAGAACTGCATGATGATTTGTATATTGGAGTAAAACAGAAACTGGCATGGCAACTGGTACTTTGTACACTCTGGTGAAACTCAAACATGATGTTGCAATGTTCACTTTAAGTGCTGTGAGAAATACAGCAACTGTCTCGTAAAATGATAGTTTCAACACCCTGGCTAATGTATAAATTGTCTAGACAAGAGTTCTCCAAACATTTGGGGCATATAAAATCTAGCTTGATAGCAAGTGTTTCACATACAAGGGCAATCTGTAATCGAACACAGAAAGGTGTGCAGTGCATAAGGGAGCAATGGAGGCACTGGCATCATGACACTTAGGGGCATATTTACTACAAGGTGGTGAATCAGCTCTGATGTGTACTATTCTTGCATCGTCCTGCACCCCCCCCAACAACACCTTGGTATCGCTGTATTTACTATACAGTGCTCCATGGTGCACGTTAGCACAATAGAGTCATAATTTATGATGCTATTGTGGTGCTTTGCTGGATTAGCGCCATAATTTATGGCGCTAGTCCAGCAAGGCACAGGGAGGCTCATAGGTTATTATGGGAGCTTCAGTTTAACGCCTGCCCTGAGCAGACGTTAAAAATGATAGAAAAAATGGCACAGTGAAATCTTGTAAGTTTCACTGCACCATTTTTTGGGCCTCCCTGCCTGGGAACACCCCCCTTGCATACATCATACCTGGTGCATTTATAATGTGGAGCAAAGGGTTGCAAAGTGGTGCAATGCATGCATAGTGCCACTTTGTGAATATCACACAGTGGGGGCCTCTTTAATGCTTCCTTAACGTAAAAAAATGATGCTAAAGCGGCACAAGTAGGTGTAAGGGGCTTGTAAGTATGCCCCTAAGTGTAATAGATAGGTCTTTACTCTGAGAATGTAATATCAGTAACCACAGAGCAATAAACAATAAGTACAAGCCAGAGCGTCTAGAGCAGCCGATCCATTGAGCAGCACCCTGGCACAGTAGAAAATCCTGTGTCAAAGTGAGCAGCCCCTGGCATAAAACGTCATCCTAACTTATTTGAACACAAGCTGCAGTAATCTCGCAAAATTGTCAACCCCCTCCCCAAGTCACTCTCATATTAAGTAGGCCTGGGTTGAGTTTGCAGAGTTCTGCTACGGGGAACACTGCAAAGTGGCGAAAAAACTTTGCTGCATTACACAGAGTTCTGCGAGCAGTGGAGTTTGGGTAAGTTGCACTGTTTGCACTGATTTTCAGTGCAGGAGTGCCTCCCGCGATGTAAAATCAGTGCAAACTGCATCACGTGGAGCGCCAGAGGGCTCTAAGTTCTTTCTGCCACTCGAGTAGATTTTCTACCTTAGTGGCAGCTTCCTCAATGAGAGCGGCAGCTTTCTCATTACGAGCGGTCGCAGGCTACCACGACCGCTCACATTTAGAAATCTCTCTCACCAACTTAGCGATTTCTCTCGCTCGCCAACTTAACTTTGATGAGTGGGTGCAAGAGAAGAAACTCTGCGTCACTTCGGAGTTTTTTGGAACTCTGCACTCCACACAGAGCGTGGAGTAGGGAAAACTTTGCAAAGTCCTCAGCCGAAGCAGAATTCTTCACCTACTCCTAATATTAAGTGGTATTTTATCTTCAGCAACTTTAAGTACCTGAGCAGTCCTCTATAGTAATGGTAGCATTCTGCAGTGACTGAGCAGTACTTAAATGTCCATTTTATGTACTCTGGCAGTGGATGGCAACACAAAGGCAAAAAATAGCATTGGTTTGATGACATTCTTGTTTCTAGCAGGGAACATCTGATAAGCTACTGCCAGGCACAGGGACAGTGACTGGCATCGGTAAATGTATCTTCTCTTGTCATAATTCTGGTTCACGTTTGCGAATCAAATACGTAAATTATTGTAGTCTAACTGTTCTCTAACATTCTTAACTTCACACCCATTTTTTCCATCTAAAGTACAGTTCATAAATGTTACTGGTCCTAGTTGTCTTGGCAAATATATGATAAGAAATTAGAGTAGAAAACCTGTCTGTGGAATCTTGCCTGCTTCAATTTCATTTAAAGTGTAATTTGCCTAAGCACATCAGTGCATGTATTTCACTTTTTGAGATGGATGCTACAGAGCTTCTCCTGCCGTAGTCACCTTTGCTTATCCTGTGGAAGATACCTAAACGTGGACAACCAAGCATATAGCTCTACCATGCTGTCTCTTAGCAGCAAGGATGCTCGGTTAGGAGGACTCTAGCACCATGAAAAAGGTTGTGCCCACCAAGCAGGGTCGGACTGGCTGTAGCAGGCATCGGGCGTTTCTCTAGGAGGGTGGGAGCCAGTTTTGCAGCGGTGGGGGCCGGTTTTGTTACTGGGGGCCGGTTTTGCAGCAGTGTTGTGAACTCGGCCCCGAGTAACAAAAGCAGCAGCGCTTTGCACTTGCTAATACCACCCACTCCCCGACCCGGGGGCAGGTCTGACATAGGTTCCTGAGCTGGTTTGGTTTCCCAGTCCAGCCCTGCTACAAAGTGGCCATCTCCCCCAAGTTGTAACTTGTAGCGTCAGTACTTTAAGCCGGTGCAGTAAATGGTTACACAGACATGAACTCACCAACCCCTGAGCATGCGCATTACCAACGAACCTAACTTGAATTGTCTAAATAATGGCTGAAGTCTGTTTTTCCGCTCTAGGCCACAGACACACCCTCAGGGATCTGGCCTTGACCACTGACACTGCTCAGCTACTTATCACAGTGCACATTCCGATGTGTCCTTAAGAAACTTGTCAGGGGATTTCAAAGACGCTTTTTGGTTATATTCCACCTGAGGTTGTCTTTGCTAAAAGTTGTTTTTTGTGGTGCTCGCGCAGTTTGCGGCTTGACTGACGTCTCCCTAGAGCTGCTCAGAGCATCCCTGAGGGGAAAGGGACTGCTCAGACTGGTTAGGTGAATGAGTTTGCCCCTCTGGGAATAACTGTTGTCTGTGTTTTGGCTGGGGATTTTAGTGCCCTTTTCTAATGAACATTTTTTGCACAGTGCAAATGAACAGCAACAAGTATGCCGCGTTTGGTTGG
The DNA here is from genome assembly GCF_031143425.1 of Pleurodeles waltl. Classification (NCBI taxonomy): domain Eukaryota; kingdom Metazoa; phylum Chordata; class Amphibia; order Caudata; family Salamandridae; genus Pleurodeles; species Pleurodeles waltl. The sequence goes on from NC_090443.1 coordinate 962,151,433, forward strand.
CATAGCTTGGCATGATGGGTGCCAAGGGGCACAGTGCCACAACCACAGCACAACTCCAGCAAACCTCCAGCAACGACAAATAAAATACCACTGCGCTCTGAAAATGCAATATAATTGTATCTTTTATCTAGTTTCTGAGGACCAGGAGTGTACGGTTAGGGGTAGTTATGGGCTCAAATGTGATAAAGATCTGCTGTGCAGATGTTGGAAAAAGACATGCAATTGGCTAAAGTAGCGGTGACTTATGAACTGTAACACTTCAACAAAGCTTAGCCAGAGTAGCAGAGAAAAGCAGGGAGAAATCATATTGCAAAATTATTCAGTACCTCCTCTCCTGCTTTGTTTCTGCAACATTACTTTAAGCTTTGCTTAAGCTTAAGCTTGCTGCTCACAAACCAGTGCATGTGACATTAAGGTATAGGTCCATATATGGAATACCCAAGCACTACCTATCACTATGTTCTTCTAGGAATCCCAATTAAGCATTAAGCATAAACCTCATCTATATGCTTCAGCATTCTGTGCAGATGACAGGGTCCATTTCTGTGTATGTGTATCTCTAACAAATGCAAAGTATATGGTAATTGGTACAACAGGACTGTTTTTTTTAACTTGCATTTACATTCCCTTTTACAGGTGGGTGGAATGTAAATTACTCTTTAACAAGGAATTCTGGCCAAATTCTATCAATCACCATATGGTGGGATTTTTCTCCTTTGAGGCTCCAGAAAATGCGAGCTGGCAAGCTCAAGAGAAATTTGACATCTCCTCGCGTGATTTTCTAACACAGGCAGTCAGAGGTGGTTGCGAGCGGTCAGAGAGCTGCTGTTCGAGTAGCTATGCTGCTGCTAAAGTAGATTTTCTACTCAAGAGGCAGCAAAATCAACTCGAATGGCCATGTACTCTTGGGCAACTCATGGTGCTGTTTGCGCTGATTTTCAGAGCTGCTCGCAATAAACTAAACTGCAGCACAAGCTGCATATTTTCGTCACATCAGTAGAACTCCACGGAATCTTGCTGAGTTTTTATGTGACTCTGCGGAATTCTGTGGAGTGAAACTCTGTGAGTTCCGTCCACCCCTACTCCCTATTTGGATTTACGGCCTCATTATGAGTTTGGCAGAGGAGATTAATCCATCACAAATGTGACAGATATCCCGCCCGTTTTATGACAAGTTCCATTATATTCTTTGTCTGTGACAGAGTAATCCCCACCACCAAACTCATAATGAGGCCCTTAGGGTCTGATTACAAGTGAGTCGGGTAATTCCAACTTAATATGCATAGGTTGCAAATTGTAACTCAATCTAATTAGCCATTATCACAAGGATTTTGTTTGGCCTGGTCAGGTCAACAGCCGACCATGTTTGTAATTGATTTTCAATAAAGTAAAAATGTTTTTAAAAATGCAGCCCGACTCCTTTCAAGGAAACAAGATAGCGTTTTTAAAAACAAATACGTTTAAGAGTTAGCAACGATGATTCATCTTTTTCTTTAGGTTAGGTACTGCCTCACTTTTGCAAATGGGCTACCACCTCTTTGAGGTGTCTCTAAATTTGTAATGTTTGCGACAGAGTTTTGTAAAAACATTGAGACACGAGATACTGATTCGGTATTTGGAAGGGATGCCTACAACATGTCCCTTCCAGATACCGAATCGGTATCAATTTGGAATCTCATTTTAGGAATAGAAAAAACCTTCTGACTCCTGAAGTGGGATTAGTACACAGGAAAAACATTTTACCTGTTGCAAATGTCAAATCAGAGCATTTAAACCTGGTACAATACTAAGTACATCTAGCTTACTGTGTCTTCAGAATTCAGTTTTTCATCCTTCATATACTTGTACCGAAACCTAGGTGCTCATTTCATAACTTATTCCAATTCCAGATGCAGATTTCCTGCCTCTTAGCAACATAAACAGTGTTTTTAGTATCATTAAAATTGGAGTCATTCAGAAAGACAGTGTGGCCTATCACTTCGACCCTGGTGTTTACTACTATTCTAAACAGACACCATAACAGCAAATAACATCACTACACATATTTCCAATTTCCCCTCAGAACAAGGTAACCCAAAAATCATCATAACAAACTCCCCAAAAACAAGAGAAAAAATTAACCATTAAGTAGATACGTCTACAACAGTGTCCTTGTTCCCCAGAGACAATGTGCAAGTCCAGATGTTCCTACATACACTCAGTTCACTCAGATCTCTCTTGATGTCTTATTATTTGCTGGAGTCCCACCTGGCCAACCTTCACACTTAACAACCCTCATACATTCCACCATATCCATTCAACCTGCACCTCACTGTTTTACTTCTTTCATGGTACTTGGTATTTGACATAAGGTGATGATTCAGCCAAAGGCATATTGCGCACAGCCACCCACTGCACACATTCTGCATTCATTCTATTCATCCACTCAACCAGACTGTTTACCGGAGGATGATACATGCCAAATTCTACTATGTTCTAAATACTGTTCAATTTTCCACAGTGTAAACTGAGCTGCAGTATCTGACACTAATTTATGTAAAAAAAAAAAATACATTGTGGGGTTCCGTCACAACAACGAATCTTTCTTCAGCCCATTTGGAATAGTAGTCTATCACTATTTTGTTTGAAACCTACTAATTCTTTTTGACACCTCGAATATCTATTCAAAATATTCAAAAGCTGTCTATAATCTGAAATGAAATCCTGAAATCTAAAAAAAAAGTCATATCTGTAGTGAAAAGAACCATAGAATATATTCTTCAGCTACTTTACACCAACTGTACACAGGAAAAATGCCCTACGCTGAGCATGTGGATGGAAATGTTTCATGGCCTTATCCATAGCTGAAGCACATATGCAAACTATTAAAAATAACTGAAAGATTGTCTAGCAGAAATACTAATTAAGCTGTGGCAGTGCAGTGGTTATGCCCACCATCTCTCATGAAGAAGCCGGCGGGGACTGAACTGACCATCAACGGTCATTACAGTTATGGGTTTTCTCATTTCCAAAGGACCTTTCCTTGGTCTACCATATAGTCAAGGTCATTGGAATTATATGTTCCTACAGCTTCTGCTTCTTCTCCATAATTATGTAAGTACCATACTTGTCACATAAACCCCTATCTGCTCCATAGTTTGCACATTCCAATAAACATAGTTTAAACAGAACAGCGTCAATTACAAAAAGCAGCACACGTGGAACCCAGCAGAAACCGATGTTTGTAAAGTATTATGGGTCCCTTTTAGGGTGATGTATGAATGATGTATTCAGGTTTTAAACTGGAAATAATGAGGTGAAATGTTTGCCTCAACAGTATTACTGTCTGTTAAAATTACAAAATAGCAAAATTATGCTGCCACAGAATGTGCTGCAGTATACTATCAATATCACTAAAACAGAGACTCATAGAGTGCACAGATGGTCTGAAGAGTGCCCCGCGCGAAAGACTAATAGATATGAGGAATTAGAATTATGGCTGCTCACAGAAGACTCCGAAATGTGTGATCAAAGCTCAAACTGAACCTTGTTCCATGCACAGGCAGCCAGAAGGGAGTAGGAGCAACTGCCCCTTCTGCCTGCATTACTCTAGCCACTACCGCCAAGAAAGCCCAAACAGAGCGCAGTGCTCTAGTACGAAGATAGTGTTGCACTCTGACTATCAAATATTCAGGCCAAGTCAAGAAAAAAGCCTTACAGTCCAAATCCAGAGATTTGTAAAGAATGCACTTTTTCACAGGTAGCCAGTGCAAACAGCTTAGAAAAGAGGAAGTTTGAGAATGAGCCAAGCGGCCACATTCTGAACAATCTGGAACCTCTTAATCAAATAATCCAGGAAGCCCAGGTAAAGAACATTTGTATAGCCGAGCTTAGATGAAATTAGGGCGTGGACAACCATTTTCCTTGTGGACAAAGAAAGAAACTGCAAGAATTTCTTCAGAAAACACAAAAGACCAAAAAAGGTTCCAACCACTGTGGACACCTGCGGTAAAAAAAGACAACTGATTATCAAAGTTTACCACACTGTTTGTAATGTTAACTGAAGGGGAAGGTGCAGAGGAGCTCTGTTGTGCCAAATGCTAGACCACCAGTTTGGTTGAAAAGTCCTAAGTAAAAGAATCTCTGTTTTGTCCATATTGCACATAAGATGATTCAAACATAACCATTCAAAGACATCAGAAAGACTAGACTTAAAATGCCACCACCGGTGTCCACCCCTTCTCTGAAGGAAAAATGAAACCGAGTGTCATCAGCATAAGATATCCCTGTAACACCTAAGGATTCCTCCAAAGTTGCAAGGGGAGCAAGATAGATATTAAAAAGAGTTGGACTCATAGAGAAACCTTGAGGCACTCCCACTGAGAGGGGCTTTAAACCAGCAGAGAAGGGGAAAAGCCAGAAAGATTGAACTTTGTATCAAGAAAGGATTTAATCAATCTAACGCTAGCCCTCCCACATCGAAGGAGTGCAAGTGCTGGAGAAACAGCGTGTCTGACACAGTGTCAAACCTCGCTGAAAGAACTAATAATATCAGCACCACCTTCCCACCCTGGTCCAGAGAAAGCTTGATAGTCTCTACGCTTCGAGTAGGGCAGCCTCTGTGCTAAACTTAGGGCAAAAACCAGACTGGGGGTGTGCAGCAGCTCATTAATTTCCAAATAGTTTGAGAGCTGTTTGTTGATCAATTTCTCCAAAATTTTAGCAAACGCTGTAAGTAGAACTATAGGTCAAAAAGTCATCAAGATTCTGGGATCTGCAGTGGGTTTCTTAAGAAAAGGAACCAGCTTAGCATGCTCCCAATGTAAGAGAACAGTGGAGGTGGATAAAGACAAGCTTGAAAGGTTGTTCAGGATGGGATTTACTACCTTCACAGCCTTGATGAGTAGATCCGTAATATGGGGATCACTAGGGGAACCTGACTTCACTTCACAGATCGCAGTTTAGGATTCAGTTAATGAGATAGGACAAAACTGAAGTAAAAAGCACTGCCTAAGGGCAGAGCCTGACTCAACGGGTACCTCGAGGTCTACTAACACAGGAGAAGATGCCAAATTAGTTTGGATAATAAAGATTTTATCCTGAGAAATCACAGAGAGTTTCTCACAAAGATCATGAGAAGAGGGGGATATCACTACTACAATCCACAGGAGCCCAAAAATTCTTAATTTGCAAAATCTCATGTGGCCTGTTATCAGCGTTGGCAATTATCTCATCAAAAAACAATATTGTGGTAGAATCCACCTCCCATTGATATAGTCTAATGGCCCCTCTGGTGGCCTCTTTAGCAACCAAACAATATTCTTTACCTTTTCAGCTTTCTGTCCTTTTATAGATATTTTTTTTCAGCAGCCAACTTCTACATAAACCAAGGAGCTGAGAGAACCCAGTGACCATGGCTTGCGACAGAGGATGGGAGCAAGACAATCCATCACTGTAAGAAGCCTTGACATCACACTCTAGGTCACCAGAAAGAGCAGGTAAGTAAGTTAACAGGCTTAATATGATTATAAGCCAGGTAGATAATAGGAACATTCCTATTGTTGGGGCCAGATTTAGAGCTCTTAGACCATTGAAATTTGATGATATACCACACTGATTGCCTTTTCTTTCTTTAATCAATCCTGTCACATGATTTAGACCTCTGTTGACGCATAATTCAAGTAACCCTGGATGTATTACACCAAGAGTAGGAAATGTAGAACATAATTTAAATCAACAATATCTGGCATGTATTCCTAATTTGTCTCACAAAGACAACTCGGATCAATTCTGTATTTCTGTCCAGCACTGGAGAACTCAAAGATACATCCCCATTACTGATATATGCCACATTAGTCGAGAAGGTGTCAACACTATGGTGATTCTGAGAAGTGAACAATACATTATGCTCCCTCGCCCCATGCCGGTCCTCACAATAACATACTGCTTCGCTTTAAATTGTGAAGGTGGTGACATTATCTTAATTGGCTTTCATGCAGACTACATGACGGTCTTGGGATGTCATTAATGAGGTCATGGACGCTGCCATTTTTGGTGTGGTCAGTGATGTCATTTGTGAGGCTCTGAACAGCACTAGGCTGGGGTGTGACGAATGGTTTCTGCAGCTTAGAATAATGACAGAATTTCAGGCCCATATTTTTACTTTTTATGCGCCGCATTTGCGTCATTTTTTTACGCAAAAGCGGTGCAAACGTACAAAATACAATTATATTTTGTAAGTTTGCGCCGCTTTTGTGTCAAAAAATGACGCAAATGTGGTGTTAAAAAAGTATAAATATGGGACTCTGTTTTGTAGTCTAGCTCTGTAAACATTAGGTCACTTGAGCTCTTGTAAATTAGGGACATTTCTGGGGTTTTTATAAACAAATGTTAATTCGCTATGAGTAGAGGTAACCGGGCTTCTTCAATTCATTTTTGTTTTTTTAATAACATGCTTTACTTTCAATATGTAGAAAGAACCTGGCTGACCTTTGCACACTGAGCTGTCCAATGAGAAATGGACAAATGTTGTGCACACAACCTTTAGCCAAGTGATGATGGTTTAAGATAAGCTTTCTGGGATGACTGCAAACAGCCTTTGACAATGCGCAGCTGCTGTGGACTTTTTTTTTACTGGCCCACTACCCCCCCCCCCCAATATTTGAATTCTCCAGCGCTCACTCTGCATGGCCCTTTGTCATGGGCAGTGGGGTATGGGTGTCGGATGTGGCCTTCATTCACACCTAACCCAAGTCCCCTGAGCTGTGCAAGTCCCTAGGCTGTGTGTAACAGCTTCTCGGATTAGGTTTAAGCCACCTGGGACTAATAGTTACTGACATATTGTTTCAGCATCAACCAGATGCTGCTAAAGTTGAAAGTCATAGGTTAACAATATACCTGGTGCCATAAAGTCATTGATCACTTGAAGGATCGAAAATTTCAGTTTGTAAAGGAGATCCCCCAATTCTGTGTCTAATAGACTTCAGGTAGTGCAGTGGACCAACCTGCTTATGCTGCCCATTGCTTGGCACACCACGTGTCTCAAACCCTCAGGATGGGTCAGCACATGCAGGGTATGTATGGCTCTCATGAGATATCAAAGGACAGAGATATGTTATTATGGCTTTACGGCCAGAGCTGCCAGTTTTAGACCTTGGAAATCAAGTTTGAGTCTCAGTGTCACTCAACATCCTGTGATTCTGGGCAAATCAATTAATCTCCCTGTGTCTAAAAATGAATGTGACCTTGTGTGATGTAACTGGTGCTCATGTAAAGCACTCCAATACCTTCGGGTCGAGTTTGTGCTATATAAAAAACTACTAAAAATATTTTTTCTGCTATGAATTTCTAGGCCACATGTACAAAGTTCTTTTGTGGTCCTAATCCTGAAACTGCAGAATGGCGAGTCACAAAGTTGTTTCTGACTCATAAAAAGGCTTTTCCAATCCTTTTTAAGGCATGCATAGGAGGCGTGAAAGAGTTATCACCTCCTATTTCCAAATAGGAAAGGAATGTATCAATAGTTTGTGACCACAATTGGAGTTGCAAAACATTGACACGTTACCAACCCCCAACCTGAGTAGTAGCTAATTTACAAAGGGAAGGCGTTCCTTGCCTGATCCCCCTGATGTTTTCCAATTGTGAAACTTTGCTTTTTTAAATTTAGCACCAGTTCTTTTATCGAACATTGGATGCTGGTACTCTGTTCCTTGTAGGCCACCATCGCTCGGTTTGTGTTGTAAACAATCCTAGCAGGTCGCAAGAAGACCTACCTAATTAAGATTAGTTAGACTGGTGTTGCAAGTAAACTCCAGAAGTAGGATAGCAGAAAAAGATTTATTATAGAGCCACCAATAACAGCAAGTCCTTCACGAAAGCTCAGATCAACTGCCATCCACAAGAACACACAGTTGACAGAGTTCTCTATTGCATATTAGAACATTGGAATGCTGGGGGCTCCATTGAAAACAATGGAGTGCTGCAGGCTTTTACTGGCCGGTAAAAGCCCGCAGCGCCAACATTCCAATGTTCGCTTTGTTCACAGCAACAGCTGTGAACAAAGCCTCACGGAGCCCGAGGGGATTTTAATCCCCTCAGGCTCCGTGAACATTTTTCTTTTTTAATAGAACATTCTGCCCTGAGTGGCAAAATGTTCTAATAGCCTTAGAACCCGCCGTAGCGGGCTCTACCGACTATTAAAGTCCCTCTCCCTTGTTAAATGCCCTCGCCTTCGGCTCGGGCATTTAACGCGGGAAGCGGGCCTTTAATAGCCGGTAGAGCCCGCTACGGCGGGTTCTAAGGCTATATGAGAACATTGGAATGTTGGGGGCTCCATTGCAGACAATGGAGTGCTCCAGGCTTTTACTGGCTGGTAAAAGCCCGGAGCGTCAACATTCCAATGTTCTCTTTGTTCACAGCAACAGCTGTGAACAAAGCTTCACAGAGCCTGAGGGGATTTTAATCCCCTCGAGCGTGGTGAGGAATTTGTTTTATTTGATAGAACATTCTGCCCTTAAGTGTCAGAATGTTCAAATAGCCTTAGAACCCGCCGTATCAGGCTCTACCGGCCATTAAAGGCCCTCTCCCTTGTTAAAGGGAGCAGGCCTTTAATGGACGGTAGACCCCCGCTACAGCAGGTTCTAAGGCTATATTAAAAGAACACACAGTTAAAATAGTTCTCAATTGCATATTAAGAGAACACACAGTTGACAGAATTCTCTGTGGCATACTAAGATTCTATTAGCGTATCTTACAATGTAAACCATAACAACTGGTCGTAACCCCCAGGTATGATAATTTTGCATTGGTCACATTATAAAATTAAAGACCAGCTGCAAGAAGTCGGTGTGCAGTTTGCAACCATATGTTTGGGAGCTACCTTTGAGTACACCTGTCTCGAGACTATTGACCTTTAAGCTAGAAAAAGTGTAATCTGAAAGAAATTATTGTGCACGAGGAGTGGCAACAAAGAACATAAAAATGGTTATTTTTGCGATCTATCAAACATCAGTTTTCAAGAGCTTCAAAGCTGCTAGAATGAGATAAATCTCTTCTTTAGCCCGAGGAAGGCGTCTCATATCTCCTTTGTTACTTTTCAAGTAGTAAAGCTTGTGGTTATTGTCTTGTCACAAGCTGTTGTTTGGCCCATCCGGCTGCTATTTGTGTGAGTCTTGCGTGTTCCTTACTCCTTACTTTACCCTTAGCCCCCCAATAGCTTCAAATTTGCTGCCCAGGGATTAGGGTAGGGCAAGGAAAGGAAACTGTTGTGCCTGCTGGAAGAGCCCTCTTTATGTTCTGCTCCTGCCACTGCCTTATGATTCTTCAGACCAGGGGTACCAAGGGCAGAGGTATGGGTAACAAAACGTAAACCAGGGGTAGGACTTGTTACTCCCTGCTAGTCTTAATTGACATCTGTGTGTAGCTATGGATTGGCCGAAACACCAGAACCAGCTGCATGCCTATTCCAGGCATTTTAAGGCCAGGCAGCCAGGCACTTTTGCATAAGAACGGGGTGCTCCACCTGTTACGACCTGTATTACAAATACGGTTCACTGGCCCAATCTGTGCCATAGCGCATCTCTTAATGGGTGCGCCGGGTTCAAACCTGGACCATGCACCCTCTTACAGTGATTTTACTGTTGCTAGTGCAGGCCAAGCTCATCCCTGATCCTGGAAGGGTCTATTAGTGATGGGCAGACTGGCTGTTTCAAGCAGAGGCCGCTCTTCACTATGCAGGCCACAATCTGGCCTGCAATTCAAAAAAGGAAAGAGATCCCCTAGGCGAGTACAGCAAGTGACTAAAACCACTTACATGGGAATGTATGCGGGGGCTGGAACCCTTTTACCTCCTATTAAGGAATACCCTTGATGTAGCACGCACTAACTTTGCCCTACCTCTACATAACGTAGAGTCTGTGCGCCTCCTGATGGTCTCTTTGCCTCTACACCCCATGATTGTAATGCTCCTTATTCACACAGCCGTAGTGTTTCTTTGTGTGCATGGAGCCACCCCATCATGCAGATAAGCGGACACCCCCTCCTAATCGCGCAATCCATATTGTAGGAGAGGTCCTATGGCTGCAAGATGCAGACATAAATACTTGTTGAGTCCCCGGGGCAACTACTGTAATACGCTCCAAGGTTAGGTTTAGGCCTCCGAGACAAAAATGCTAGAGGAAGCGGGCGGACCCCAGATCCACAGCTTAGGTTAGTGAATTAGAGCCTCTTCCAAGCACTCTAGTCCCAAGACAAGGACTGAGAAGGGGTTGTCCAGGGCTTAGCTCTTCAGCCTTCATGCAGGCCTGAGTGCATCCTAGATTGCTGTGAGTAGGAACAACGCTTGACTTCTTGGCACTGATACAGCATCTATTTTTCCCATGATGTGAAGGGGTTAACCACGAGAACGTAGTTATGGCAATCACAGCAGACTACACCTCCTGGAATTGTTTGACCCAGGTTTTATTTGACTACCTTCTCATCTGCTGCTCCAGATAACACAGAAACAATGAACCACGCAGGTTTTTCCTTAACAAAGTAAAAAAGACACGAACAGACCTCAAAGCACACTGTGTAATAAATATCTTTCTTCTGGAAACATGCCAAAATAGCTGAAGTGCAATGGAAACTGCAAGTAGCATTTGTTTAGGACTGTGAGCTGTGTTCTACAATGACATCACCCTATTCAACACTTTGTGCTCCAAGACTACTTTCATTAGTTCAACATCCTGTAATCTCTCCTTGTTAGAGATGATGGCTCAACCCACCTTAAGTGCCTTGAAGACCTCATATTCAGTGTGAATTTCAGACTTGTTAAACTTGTCCCTGGAACTTATTTTACAAACAAGGAATACGATTTTTGTTTATAAAACAGGACATGTACCCAATGCTGTGCAGAGTTTGCTATATGCAAAGAAATGACAAAAGCTACTACTGGAGTCTTTGTCAACTTATTTTCTAGACATGAAACTCGTCAAATGTTCTAAACGTGACTTTTCACTTTATCCTTGGAATTTCTACCTCTAGCAGAGTTGATCAAAGTAGAGCAAAGTTGCTAACATTGTCTATTGCCTTTATCTGCTAAATTTCACGAGAATACCAATGTTGCTCAACATAATTTGTGGTACAGGTTTTCTGCACAATGAAAGATTTTGCAAGATAATTTTCATATTTTTCAAGAGAATTCCCCTGCCAAAATTGTGTAGAGTCTTCTCCCATAGTCCTCCTTTTAGTTGAAAGTTTCTTCTGATATTTGTTGGGTTTAAAACTTTGCAAAATGTATCAAGTTCGCAAAACTGTGATTTTTTTTTTAAAATAAAAACAACTTCACAAAGTTGTGGAAGAAAAGCCCTCTGAATTTGTTCAGATTCCAAGACTTCTGTTCTAGGCTCGCGGGCTTCACGCTCCCGGGGAAGTAGTGCCCTGGTGACGTGTCCTGCAGGTGTGACTGACGTCAGCGTCCCTTACACCGGATTCAAGAGACCGTCGTGGTTTATGCTGGCAGAACCCACCATTGCCAGCAGTTTCCCTGCAAGGCTCTGTGACGATCATAGCTACTTCTTTAATGGGGAGTCAGGGGGCAGCCGTGACCCTTGGTACCGCTTTGTGACCTCTGGGTCAGAGGTGGTAAGGAGGTCCCGCACTTATAAGGTAGGAGCTAAGCGCTATATAAATACATTTACAATTACAATCGCGCCACACTTGTTTTCTCACCATTTTCTGTCCCGATAATAGTAATATTCACTATTAGCAGAATACAAAAACGGAGCACCAGGGGCTGGAACAGGACATTGGCTGGCAGTTGAGGTAAATACAATATTTTTTAATGTATATTGTTTGCGTGTGTGTTTGCAGGTGAGTGAGCGCGTGTGTTTCTGTGAGCATGTGTGTGTGAATGAAAATGAGCGAGTGAGAATGAGAGGCAGAGAACAGGAGTGACCCAGTGACCTCTCGGGGTCAGGTTGCACTACATGATTGATACACACAGAGCAACTACTTACTCAACAATCTAGAAAATAATTTAGTCCTCCAAAAGGAATGGAAAGCGCTAGATAAGTGCCCATGTAAAACACCTTAGAGTGCACTGGGGGATGCTGGTGGATGTGGGCAGCGCGTGGTGCCTGGTAAAGGAAGGCTGCTTCTCAGGGCTCTATTACTGCATGGCTAAGGTTTAGTTTTCTGGTTTTGGCTGCCATAAAGAGGGTAATACTATTGTCAACATTGATGTGTGGGAATGTAAACTCTGCAGTTTTTGCTGATTCGTAAATGAAGGCTTGATATTGCAGTCTTGATGTTAAAAAGAGATTGTAAGGTCAGATTTACCAGTTAGTCTTTACTGATTTTTATGTTCAGTGAGTAAAATCAAAATATGCTATGCCTAAAAGAGAGGTGTTCCAGTTCACACATATGTATGTTTTATTTGTCTGTTGATATTACACATGCAATCAGGACTTTAAGACCCCTCCTAAGAGCTCCAGAAATAAACTGATGGACTGGAGCCCGTTGCAAAGATTAGGGCAGTAGTACTCAGATGTCCTACATGAGCTCTACAGCACTACGACCACGCCTCTGCAATAAGTGCTAGTAGTTATCAATTTCTGTTCTTTTGCTCCCCCCTGCCAACAGGTTTCTACCATCATGGCAGCCTCCTATTCATTGCTATTTACAGCGTGATGTTGAGCTGGCTGATTGTACTTTGGGTACATGCCGCGTCTTGCTTCCGTAGACTTTGTTTCTGTTGGCCATCACTGCACCTCGATGACTCAGTGACATGAAGGTCCTCACAAAAGCAAGGTACTCAGCTCCACAAAGAGTGTGTCTACGTGCCTGACAGGCAGTGAACATGCCAAATGAAACAGAGATCTGTGCTTTACTTTCGGGATAACTGAGGAAAGCATTTCTTTGATGGGATTTAATCAAACCTATTAATAGCTTTAAAACAAAATGTCAGCTTAAATTCCCAAATGTTGATGGACGTTTCCTTAATTAAGGTACATGTGAAGAGGCATTGACCTTGTGCTAATTTGTGAGGTTGGATGGTACTCCAACGAGTATCAATACTTGCCCTGGAGAATTGGTGCTCGTCCTGTATGAATTGATACTCGCCCAGGAGGATCAGTGCTGGCTCTACAAGTTTGTACTGGCCCTGCAAGGATCAATGCTTTCCCTGGACGTTTAGTGCTGGCCCTGTGATAATTGGTGCCAGACTTACAAGCAACGGTGCTCATTCTGTGAGGACCAATGCTGGTCCTGTGAGGGTCAATGCTTGCTCTGTAGGACCAGTGCTGGACCTCCAAGGATTGGTGCTGGTCTCACGATGATCAGTGCTGGCTTTAAGATCATTGATTCTGTCCCAGGGAGGATCACAGCTGGCTCCGCGAGATTCAGTCCTTCAAGGATCGGTGCCGGAAATTAAAATATCTGAGCTGGCCCTTCGAGAATCAATGTTTGACCATCTTTACAGCTTGACATGACATACTGAGGATCAGAAATGGCTCTATGACCATTGGTTCTAGCCCTGGGTGGATTGATGCTGGCCATAAGGGAATCCGTCCTCCGAGGATCAGTGCTGGCACTTCATAGATCTCTGCAGGCCCTTCAAGGATAAGTGCTTACCCCACTCTACACCTTGTCATGGTATATTGAGGATGAGTGATGGCCCTGTTACCATTGGTTCTGGCCTTTGGAGGCTCGATGCTGGCCCTGGAAGAAATGGTCCTCGGAGGACCGGTGCTGGCACTTCAAAGATCCGTTCTGCTCTTCAAGGATCAGTGCTTGCCCTGCACTACACCTTGTGGTAATACTACCTACAGCATGTTGGTGTTACCAGTTACAGTGATGGCAGTGTCTTATGTTCAATCTGTGGCTGAAAATATATTGCCAACAACCTTTACACTGAGCGGAAAAGCTTTGAGAACCTGACAGCTCTTCCTATTGCTGGCAACAAAAATGTCACTCTTAGACCATGATGTGCCGCTGAGGCTCAATGGAACAGAGGAAGCAGCTATTGAAAGAGTATAACTTACAAAGCGGGAATTCTATTTGATTTGATCATTGCCTTGTCTTCAAAGCACATGGTCCCACCACTCACCTGACTTCAACCACAACTTGGTTTCTTGGTTTCTGATAAATTCTTGCTTAGGTAGCTATCCAGATAATGAACATTAAATACCAAAATCATGCCATTATTATACACCTTAACAATACTGGATATCCACGTCCGATCTGTAGATTTGTCCACTTTGACAGACAAGATTTAAGTAAGATTTTCTGCAAAACCTAGACAAGAATTCCTTTTTGAAATTGTTATGTTTGTGGTTTTTGAAGAGAAACATCCTTTATCACACAGTCAGAATAACGACCTGCCTTTACAACGCAGTCACTACCACAACTGCGGCATTACCACACATTATTTACCACGCAAGTCATTCAACAACTTGCCTTAGGGGGCGCGTTGTTGGACTGGTGTTGGAATGTTAAGTCCATCACCTTCCCTACTGTTGTGTAGACTTGAATTGAACCATCAAATTTAAAAAGAACAGATGATGGACGGAATGCTGAACAATGCAAACATTCACCCCCATTCACAAAGATCTGGGTTTAATCCATCATTTTTTGCTCACCACGCCACCCAGTTTGGAACAGCCATATGCAAATCAGTCTTGACCTTGTACTCCATGGAAACAGTCCGGCCAAACTGCCAATCAAGGTCCGCCCTGGACCAGAAACAAGCACCCTAGGACCGGTTTCAGGGTATCACCCTTCATCAGCCAGGCTAGCTTGAATCCAGTGGTGCAGTGAGCACGGGACCCACGTCTCGGCATACCCTTCCCACTAAGGATGACAAATGCAAAAATAAAAGATGAAGGTTGGAATGCTGAACAATGCAAACATTCACCCCCAGTCACAAAGATCTGGGTTTAATCCATATTTGTGGTGCTCACCACGCCACCCAGTTTGTAACAGCCAGATGTAAATCAGTCTTGACCCTGTTCCCCATGGGAACAGTCCAGCCCGAACTTCCAAGCCAGGTCCTCCCTGGACCGAAAACAAGTATCCTTGGACCAGTTTCAGGGTATCATCCTACATCAGCCAAGCTAGCTTGAATCCAATGGTGCAGTGAGCACAGGACCCACATCTGGGAATATACAACCCAACTTAGGGAAACAAATGCAAAAAGAACTGATGTTGGACAAAGTGTTGAACAATGTAAACATTCACCCCCGTTACAAACATCTGGTTTTAATCCATTATGTTTTTGCTCACCACACCACCCCAGTTTGGACCCAGCCATATGCAAATCAGTCTTGACCCTGTTCCCCATGGGAACAGTCCAGCCCAAACTGCCAAGCCAGGTCCTCCCTAGACCAGAAACAAGCATCCTTGGACCAGTTTCAGGGTATCACCCTTCATCAGTTGGGCTAGCTTGAATCCTCTGGCGCAGTGAGCACGGAACCCATGTCTGGGCATATTTATACTATTCCAAAGTGTAGCGCCCCCTAAGGCAAGTTATTGTAACGACTTGCGTGGTAAAGTAATGCGTGGTAATGTCATGGTAGAGACTGCATTGTAAAGGCATGCAGGGTAAATGCATGCGGGGTTTCATCATACAACCGTTTTTTAATGGATTGTTTATTGACCTGTTTACACTTCACCACCAGTTTGAGAAGCCACTGACCAGTGCTTAATTTGTGACAGTGGTTGCAGCTTGTGGGCAGCCGCTCTAATTTTTGTGGACCAGCACCTATTTTTCATCATCATAGTTTCCCCTACACCAACAGCAATAAAGGCAGAAAAGGTATGAGATGTAAAAGAAAGGGAAGAAAACAGTGACAGAGGACAAAGTCCAGGATGAATACGAACCTGCAAGAGTGAATTAAATAGAGCAGGAGTAGGGTAGTTGAAGAAAGAGGCATGTGGTGGAATCAAGACTAGGTTGCCTCAGTAGGCTTGAGATAAAGAGGCAAGCAGTGTAGGTGGATGGAAAAAAGAGGCATGAGATGCCAGCCTTGGTATTCCGCAATCTATGCATTCAACAGTGCTGGTGTCATTGGGATTGCACACTTATTATTATTTGTTATCAACCAAAGTGATCAAGAATTTGCAAACCTTGAGGCCCACATCTCTGAGGGTTTCCCAGATAAATCAAGGGGTCATATTCATAGAGGGTGACCAGGTCTTCCATCTCTGTTGTCCATTGCAAGCCATGCATGAACCTCTCAGTCCTCAGGATTTTGGACAGTGGTTTAATGATCAGGGCAAATTGTAATGGGGACAGACGCCAATCCTAGAAAATCCCTATTTCTTTCATAAGGAAGCAGATAATATCCTGCTGACCTACAGTTGGGTATGTATACAGCAGATGGACATATGCTAGGAATGTAGGACCAAAACCCATCTAGGAAAGGACATCAAAGAGATAGTCCCACCTAACAGAAGTACCTTTTTAAGGTCACCCAGGAGCAGGGCTAATGAACCAACCAACCGAGATGGTTGCATTTTGGAGGCATGTGATGTTGTGATGAGTAGATCACCCTGGCGTATAGCCTCTTTGATCTGCCTGGACTAACTCACAGTTCTTTGGTAAGAGGTCGCTGGCAAGACCTTTTAAAATATTTTGGCTTCTGTGTTAATGAGAGAGATGGACCTGTGACGTGCAGCAATCTGTGGGCTTCTTAGGCTTTAGTGATTCCCTTATGGTGGTTTCCTCTGGCCAGAGAGACAACTCCAAACTCATCCACCTCTGTAATACATCTGTAATGTGTGCTGAATGCTTGGAGGAAAGACATATAAAAAGTTTGAGCAGAAGCCTTTTAGGTATAGGTGTCTTATCTGCGGTGAGGTGGGAGATCCTGTTTGTCTGCCACCTTTTTGACCTTGACATCACCGTCTACTGCCACTCAGATGTCTTAAGAAACCCTAGGTAGGTGGAGGAGATATTTTCCTCATCACTTTACAAGTAACCCACTCCTTGACACTCAAGCCATCTTCTTTTTGTTATGATTTACCTGGGATTTCCTGCTGCTCTAGCTGCTTACTCTGCCTTAGTGCACTTGGTACCCATGGGTTCAGAGTGAGCTGGTGGTTGTAAAGTCTCAGACCACCTTTTACCAGTGGCGACTGGATCTGCTATTGTTCTTTTCTCTTCAAAAGGTTTGCAACATGTTTTTCTGCAGTTACGTGTGCGCAGAGGGTTATACCCGTTCAAGCCAGTCTTTCCATCAAAATGTACATCCACTGTTTCAATCAAAGTAGCAAGAGTTCATAGGTGGTCACTGGACTTCCCCCAAACTCTTGTCAAGGTATAGGACTTGACTACGAGTCTTGCTGTAGTCTGCAACACTCCACAAATTGGAACCAGATCATCTGCCTTCAATTCCCTCAAACATAAATCCTCAGAGGAGCATTTATATGGTCCCCCTAACACACTACAGAGGTTGGCTGACAGGAACACGATTCACGTGCAACCCTTTGTCCAGCTGATAGCTGATGCCTAAAAGCCAAAGAAGGAATAGAAATGCACATAGTCCACTCTTCGCTCGACTTTGTCAGCAGCCTTAACATATGGCCATAACAAAATCTGGATTTCAGGAAATTTTGAGTTGTCTTCTCCTCCCACGTTGGAGAACATAGAACTTGGGACACTGGGGAGCTTCTCATCTTGATCCTTGGGGTGAGGACTACAGACAAGTCTATACTTTTGGGATCTATTATATATTTTTCAGTCATCCTTTCTCTATACATAGTAAGATATATCTTCTCTGTGACGAAGACCCTCTATGACAAGGATATTTAATATCAGTCCAGGAGGCTCAAATCCATGTAAGATGTACAGGATCTCCACTTAAAATAAATTCACATACAGTGAACATAAATGGCAATTATTTACATAGTGAGTGGTAGTCCTGAAAATTTGCATGGATGGCCTCGCCCACCAGGACCTATGATGAACATTACAAAACTATTTTTGCATATCCTTATCCATCTGCATGCAATGTTCCACTTTTCCATCCATACTAAGGCAGTCATTATGAACATGGCGGGTTGGCCAGCCATGCCAGCGTTGGCGGGTGAAACCGCCAGGCGGCATGGCAGACCAACCCGCCACATAATGAACACGGTAAGGCCCTCCATCGGCAGCCCTCAATCACCGCCAGGCTTCCTCCATCAGGCAGCCTGGCGGGGGTGGAAACATCATCCGACAGGGCAGCCATGCTACCCCTCGGATAATGTTTCTGAATCCTCCAGCCTTTCCCTGGCGGGTTTCCCCGCGAGGAAAAGGCTGGCGGAGGGGGTGCCCCTGCTCTTTGCATGGGCAGTGTAGGGGCCCCGGTACAGTGCCCCGTCGTGCAGGTCCGTGCCCGATGTTCGGCTGGCACAGAGGCATTGGCAGCGGCTCCATGTGGAGCTGCCGTCAATGTCCCGGCCAGGCCATCCTGTGGGCCAGCGGGCGGAAACAATGTTTCTGCCCACCGGCCCACAGGACCGTTCATTATTTGGCCGGCGGAGATCCGGGGACGCTGGCGGTCAGTGTTTTGACCGCCAGAATGAACACGGCAGTTGTTACCGCCGTGCTCATAATGACCGCCTAAATGTGCCTGTAGCTAATATGGAATTGTGGCTAGAGTTTAGTTGTTTATATTGTGTGGCTCTTTAATAAGGTAGGCTACCTATCTAACTCCTAGAAATTACCTATCGTCTTGTCAAGGACAGAGACGAGTCACTCCAAGCCTACATTGAAGAACGTTATGTTATGTTGTCCATGTTCTACTGTAGTAATACCATACTGACTTCTACCTAGGTATGATAGGGACGCATAGAGCACTCAGATGTGTGCAGTTTCTCCAACCCGGCTGTGCTACACAGCCAGGTTGGAGAAACCTAAGTGTGCATGTCAGTTTGGCCGGCCTAAGACGGCCAGCCAAACTGACAGAGCACTTAGTGCACTCCACTCCTCCGCCCCTTTTTCCTCCTCCCATGGACCAGCCCCACGCCTCCCAGCACATGGTGTCTGAGCCAGCAGCTGAAAAATAAAACAATAGTAAAATATTGTTTTATTTTTCAGCTGCTGGCACAGCCAGTGGAGCAACGCTTCTTTACCATTGCGAAGGAGCCGCCACTGGATAGGTGTATGTCAGACTTGGAGTGGGTAGGAGTGTGTTGTCAGGGCTCCTCTAATACTAGGTTTAAGCTTACTCAATTTAAATTCCTACACAGGGTGTACTTGACTTCAAAACCCCAGCATAAAAGTTTCCAGATAGAAATGACCTGTGCTTAAGGTGGTGGGAAGTGAATGTTTTTATGTGTAGATGGTCTGGACCTGTAGAATGATATAAAGCTATTGGGAGGCACCATTGCACCATGGTGCAAGGTTGTTTGCGTTGCATGCAGGATTGTTTTTGTGCTGGAAGTGGTGCCTTCCTGCACAAAAATAATCCATGGAGGCGTTTTCCTCATTCTATGTGTGATGCAGAATGCAGCACACATGGAAAGAGATAAAAACAAGAAGAAATGAAAACATTGCTCCTCGTTATACCTGCTCTGGGGAGGTGAAAGGCTTTGGTGCTGCCCCAGGTTTATGTGATTTTGTACATCTGGAGCAGTGTCAACATCCATGGGTGTTGCATGGGAGCACCCACTGCAATGCCCACGGACGCCTCCTTGAGCAGAGTAAGGCAATGCGGCACTTTGCAATGCCTTGCATTACTCCATAGCTATGAGGACACGCAAAGCCATGCAGGGTGGCTTTGTGTTGCCTCAATGATATGATTTAGAGGCTTGGGCCACCGGGCTGTCTAAAAAAGTGATGCTCCAGCAGCCCATCCCTTTTGTAAATGAGGCCTGTGGACTTTTAATCATACAATGGGAAGTGATACCTTATAGTAAGAATATATGCAACAACATGAATGCTTTCTATCTATGTCTGTAACGATCCGGATAGGATTACTCTGTGCTGTAGTCGTTTATGTTAGAGTCCACTTTTTTGTTTATATGACAAACTGTAAATTAATAAGAAATACATACAAAAACATCAGTGTTCAGCTGGGCCCTACCTTCATCCTGATGGGGTCTTGCTGGGCTTTGGGAGGTAGCTTTCAGTTGAAAGAGTCAGATCTGAGGAACTCCTTCAGGAAGCTGTAAATGAGCTTCATGAAACTTCACGGTGCCTTATTCCGCCACATCTGGCTGGCAGTTACAGGACAAGTTGATGTTGCACTGCACTAGGTTTCTTGCTTTTCCTGAAAGTGATGCAAGGTCTCACCCTTAAAATCTATACTGATTTGCACATGTATATTTGCCAACTAACCTTGTTCTTTTGCTTTTTAGAAGACCTAGACCCCAACACCATGATGAGAAGGTCCTCATGCAGGGTCTGCTGGCTCAGTGGATTCTGTGCTTTTTCAAATCGTCACAGGTGCATAGCCCAGCAAGTTCACTCAGTCATTCATCCTTCCAAGGTGAATGAAATGAATACCACTGAGCTGGTCAACAATAAACACATTCTAACAGTTAATATCCTTTACTAATGCACGTTATGGTCCTCTGGTACGTTTATCTAGTTGGGTGGCCGCCATCTGGAATGTCAAGATGAAGTCGATGTCTCACGAGCTACAATGTATGCAAGCAGTGACGTCATCTGATACCACAACAATAGAAGTAAAAATTAAATCAAGATAATCCCTTATTCCAGGAGGAAAATATAATACATATCCACTTTCTCAGCAAATATACCTATACATAAATATACCGGTGGAGTCAGCTAAGGCTCTGCCGGGGTAAACCTGAAAAGCAGTGAAGGACTAGCAGGTTTAGCAAACCCTAGCAGTTTACAGCAGGGCTTCAGCTCCCCCAAACACTAAGGCCCTCATTCTAACTCTGGCGGGCGGCGGTTGCCGCCCGCCAGGCGGGAAGCGCCATTTGGCCGCCACGCAGCCAAAATACCGCTTCCCGCATTCTGACATTCCTGCTGGGCCGGCGGGCGCTAAGCAAGTTAGCGCCCGCCAGCCCAGCGGGAATGAGGGCCGCAACACAGGAGCCGGCTCCGAATGGAGCCGGCGGTGTTGCGGCGGTGCGACAGGTGCAGTTGCACCCGTCGCGCTTTTCACTGTCTGCTAAGCAGACAGTGAAAAGCCGCCCTGGGCCCTGTTAGGGGACCCCTGCACTGCCCATGCCAGTGGCATGGGCAGTGCAGGGGCCCCCAGGGGCCCCAGGACACCCGTTCCCGCCAGCCTCTTCCTGGCGGTGAAAACCGCCAGAAACAGGCTGGCGGGAAGGGGGTCAGAATCCCCAAGGCAGCGCTGCCCTGGCAGATTCGCCCAGCCGGGGGTAAACCGGCGGGAAACCGCGGCCCCGGTTTTCTGACAGCGGCTTTACCGCCGCGGTCAGAATGGGCTAGGAAGCACCGCCAGCCTGTTGGCCGTGCTTCCGTCATTCGCGGCCCTGGCGGTCTTTGACCGCCAGGGTCGAAATGACCCCCTAAGTAATGCTTTGAGATATTAATCATGGATAATCTTTGCTCGAGTCATACTTTTCTCTCCGCTGTGTCAAACGATGTAGGGCTGGGTCTAGGGTTGTGGCACAAATACACAGTCCCCTTCTCAGATGTCTGGAGTCTACAATGGAAAGTTGTTGGGGAGACGAGGTCTCCATTCATTTACATATGACTTTTCATTGAGAATGCCAAGCCACGTGTTTATCTGCGATGCTAGAGGCAGCACCTCAGTGGCTGGTAGGTGATCCTGTGCTCATCAGCACCTGAACTGCTGGTGATCAGCAGAGAACAGTGGAGAGGCAAACACGCCCGCGGCACACACATTGCCAGCCTTCCGTTGATTTAAGATGATTCACCCACTTTTCCCTCCCTCTTGTCTCCTCCATACTCTTTATTGTTTTAGGATGTCTCTCACTCTCTTTCTTCTTTCTCCCGCTTTTGCTAGTACTTTCCCCTACACTTCAATGCTCTCCATGTTTCAGTTTCACCCACCACACTGGGTACCGCCTGCTTCTTCTGAATCCTGTCTTGGGCTCCTTTAGTATCAACAAGCAATCAATGTCTGTCCACCACGGTGCTGGTGCAGTTTGGCAAGGATGTCTCTCATTGTAAGGTCTCTCTCTCTCTCTCAGCTTTTGGTCATGTGTGCAGCGCTCTGGCACCTTCGTGGTTATGCTCTGATAAATGTAAAATAATGCACACAACATAAACAATCTGGTTTATTTGTACAGAATATATATCCCGAATGGTATATACATTTATTGAAAACAAAAAAAACTAAAATTGTCACATATTGTTACCGACTCAATGGTACTCACTAGGTTGATGAGGGAAAATATGTAATTTCTCTGCCTGATATTACTGAAGGACTTTACGTATTAACATTAATTAGGAACTAATGGCTCAAGTAAAAAAAAAAATATAATATTTTCAGGGTTGGATTTAGAAGGAGGTTACAATTTAGTGCCCCATTAGAAACAGCCAGTAAAAAAGTGTAGTTATGCCACACACGACATTAATGAACATCAGCTGTTTTATCACACCATTTAAATATAATCGCATGTTTCTCATCTACAATAGGGCAATCGAGGTTACTAAACCAATTCCCTCATGGGCTGTGCAACCTGGGTATCAAATCCAGAATATCAAGGCATGCATTTATTGTGAACAAAATATTGAATCCAAAATATCGTAAGATAAGTAAATTTAGATTTCCTATGCCTAACCACACATATATGTACATTGGTGCTATATATATATATATATATATATATATATATATATATATATATATATATATATATATATGTGTGTGTGCGCTATATATATATATCAAACCTCGTGGTGGTCGCCACTAGGGCCACTATGTAGTTATAGTGAGGACCTAGGGCCTAATTGCTGAATTTCTATGGTTTTGTATGGGTAAAACATCACCCAATCAATCAATCAGAGAATTTGTAAAGTGCACTACTCACCCGTGAGTGTCTCAAGGTGCTGAGGGGGGGTGGGGGGTGCTACTGCTCAAACAGCCATGTCTTGAGATGTCTCCTGAAGGTAAGTAGGTCCTTAGTCTGACGCAGGTGGGTGGGAAGAGTGTTCCACGTCTTGGCGGCGAGGTGGGAGAACGATCTGCAGCCGTCGGTTGTTCTGCGGATGCGTGGGACGGTGGCGAGCACAAGGTCAGCGGAGCAAAGCTGTCAGGTCGGGGTGTAGAAGGAGAGCCGTCTGTTGAGCTATTCTGGTCTGGTGTTGTGTAGTGCCTT
The DNA here is from genome assembly GCF_031143425.1 of Pleurodeles waltl. Lineage (NCBI taxonomy): Eukaryota > Metazoa > Chordata > Amphibia > Caudata > Salamandridae > Pleurodeles > Pleurodeles waltl. The sequence continues at coordinate 962,174,662 of NC_090443.1, forward strand.
GTGAGCATGGGTGAGGAGTTTGAACGTGATTCGCTTGTTGACGGGGAGGTAGTGTAGGTCTCTCAGGTGGGCTGTGATGTGGCAGTGGCGGGGGACGTCCAGGATGAGGCGTGCGGAGGCGTTCTGGATACACTGCAGTCTATCCGGAGTTTGGCCTACCTATAACTTCCCTGTAACCTTTTCAGTGAAAATATATGTATCTGTACATATGTGTATATATATATATATATATATATATATATATATATATATATATATATATATATATATCTTTAAGGGGCGTAGAAGAGGAGTTAGGAATAGTAAATCTATGGGGGTTATTACAACTTTGGAGGAGGTGTTAATCCGTCCCAAAAGTGACGGTAAAGTGACGGATATACCACCAGCCGTATTACGAGTTCCATAGGATATAATGGACTCGTAATACGGCTGGTGGTATATCCGTCACTTTACCGTCATTTTTGGGACGGATTAACACCTCCTCCAAAGTTGTAATAACCCCCTATATCTCTCTAAATTCACTTGCCTTCCTACAGCAACATTCTTGTTTATCAATACTCTTGAGCCATAGAATTCTCACTGACCTGACTTTCCACTAGGTTTGACCTGGTGGATGTGTTCCCAGAATCGTATGCACTGTTATACCATTCTTTAATGCGGCATGTGATAGTACTTTAAAGCTCCTAATTTTATTTGGTGGAAACTTATCTTTGCATCCAAATCCGAATTTAAAAAAGGTTGCTCTTAATAAGGGCTTTAGTATGAATTTAAAGGGCATATGAATGGAAAATGACTTGCCAAGCGAAGACTGATGCAGAACTCATGTAAAATAATGGAATGATTAACAGTACACAGTGTTGAGTTGGGTTAAGCAGCAGTACATAATCAAGAACACCACTGTCTGCGCTGCAACCACAGTCCCTACTGCAAAGCAGTGTGAGTGTGCATCCCTGGGCACGTAAGAAGTATCCATGAACCCTAGAATGACATGCAAAGCATGCTGGGGAGCTAGGTCAGGTCAGGTCAGGCTCTGGCTTGGCCATCCAGAGAAAATGGTGGACAATTTGGAGAAAACATTAGGCAAGGCCTAGCTCACTTTGTTTTATTGGGGGAGCTTTCTGGAAAATGTATTTAATACAATTAAATTATACAATGTTACAATTATACTATACAATTTTCAATTTTACAAAATCTTTATTCAATTTTCAGAAGAGAACATGCTTAAAACATATTTTCTAGGTCAGTCTAGCATAAATCATTCATTTTGTATCTCTGTACAGAATGACTCCTGTTTCATAACATCAGAGTTTCTTAGTATGAAGTTCAAGATATACTTCAGACCAAGGAGCTCTGATGATGACAATAAAAACGAAATCTTCTCTTGTTTCATGAAGAGTAGAACTTGAAAGCTATTCAAACTTCTCTGGGTGGAGAATGCTTTTACACACTCATAGTTTAAGCTTCTGCTTGTTGCAATCAGCTTGGTCTCTAGCTAAAGACCAATTATCTTAGTGCCACTAATGCTGGGAATCTACATTGCTGGGAACTACCATTTATTAAAGGTAGAATGGCCACTAATTGGTTACAATGTTCCTTATCCAACTATTTAACAGAGCACCAGAGAAGGACATTCTCACACCAAAGAGAGACATTGTTCAGCCTTTGTTCTTGCTCAACCATACAAGTATGATTCATTTGTGCAAAATTAATCGGTATATTAATCTTAGTTTCAAAGTAGTTTCAGTAGCAAAACAGAGTTATTTTTAAAACATACTGTTAGAAACTGGGTTTCTGCTTGGCAGAGGTATGCACCCTCTCTAAGCAGGAACAACAGTCCTAGTCAGGATAAGTTACAAACACACCCTAAATTAACCCGTGCTCACCCTCTAGTAGCTTGGCACAGAGCAACCAGGCTTAACTTAAGAAGCAATGTGTTAAGTATTTGTGCAACTCTTCAAACAGTGAAACAGTGCAAACACTACACAAAAAGATACCACACTTGGTAAGACAAATAGAGCATAATCTAATAAATAAAACAAGATCAAAACAACAAAAACCCAAGAAGTACAACTTGAGATAGGAAATGTTAAAGAATAAATTGTGAAATAGCACTTAAAAACAAGAAGCGCCAACCGGGGATATCAGGTTGCGCCAGAACGGGACAAAAAACAAAATTTCAAGCCCACTACAATGGAGTGCTGGCCGGCTACAAGGACCCTGTTGAGCCCACTGAACAAAAGTACCTTAATCCTGATTGCGTGAACGTCGAAGAAGAGGAGAGCAGGCTGAAGAAATGCATTGGAGTTGATCCCCACAGTGGAGGTTATACATCGATACTTCCCATACAGTAGCAAAGATGCATTTATTTTCTCCATGCAGCAGCAGCGATGCATCAGGTCCGAGATACAGCAGTTCCGAAAGCAATGCACTGCGGATAATCCACCTTGGAGAGGCAATGTGTGGACTCTGATCCACTCATTGGGGGCCGATGTGCCGGTTCCGATCCACGCAACAGGAGTAATGTGCCAGTTGTGATCCTTGCAGAGGTGGCGATGCATTGGTTTTGACTGGAGCAGCACTTAATATCTGCTTCAAAGGGCCCAGGACTAGATTGACACTACTTGGAAGGGCAAGACTCACAGTTGGCAGAGTCCAGGTGCTGTAGCAGGTGAGTTAGAAGTCTTTTATTTCACTGAGACTTCAATCAGGAGGCAAGCCAGCAAGTCCCTGGAACCAATTTGGTTCTAGGTTGGCGAGATACAGGTCCAGTCCTTCTCATTCCCAGGCAAGGAAGGCAGCAGGTCAGCAGAGTGGCAGTCCTTTCAGCACAACAGTCCTTCTTCCTGCCAGAGTATTCACAGGCCCAGAAGTGTACTGAGTTGGTAGTGTCTGAGGTCCAGTACTTATACCCAGCTATGCATTTGAAGTGGAGGAGACTTCAAAGAGAGACCTTTGGAGTGCACATAGTCCCTGCCATTCTTTCCCTGGCTCTAGAGTCACTAAAGGGGTGTAAGGAGCCCTTTGTGTGAAAACAGGGCACAGCCTATTCAGGTGCAAGTGTCAGCTCCTCCCTCCAATCCTGCCTAAGATGGCCCATCAGGCTGTGGATGGCCCATCAGTCACACGTAAGCTCCCTTTGTGTGTGGCTCTCTAGAGGGAATGCAGAAAGCCCAGCTGTCATCTACCCCAGATGTGTATTCAGAGAAAGGCAGAAGACACCAAATGGCCAAAGTACGAAAATGCAAACTTTCTAGAAAGTGTCATTTTCAGAATTACAGTTTACAATCTGACTTCACCATAAATTGTGATTTTAAAATGTGATTCCAGAGACACCAAACTTTCCATTCCTTCTCAATTGAAAATTACACTTATAAAATGTAATACGGTAATCCCAATGTTATCCTACAGGAGAGATAGGCCTTGCAGTAGTGAACAGCGGATTTAAGGGTTTTGTCACTACTAGCACATGTAAAACTTAAAAGTCCCTGTCGTAATTTTAAATACACTGCACCCTGCCCTTGGGCTGTCCAGGGCCTACCTTAGAGATGACATATATGTATTAAAAAGGAAGGTATGAGCCTGGCAAGGGGGTTGACTTGCCAGATTGACATGGCAGTTTAGAACTTCACACAAGGCTCTGCGATGCCAGACCTCAGATATGTTGAACAGTTACTCAAGTGGGTGGCACAAACAGTGCTGCAGGCCCACTAGTAGCATTTAATTTACAAGCCTTGGGCACAGGTAGTCTACTTTACTAGAGAGTAATAAGTAAATCAAATATGCCAATTGTGGATAAGCCAATGTTACCACATTTTAAGCAGAGAGAACATGCACTTTAACACTGGTCAGGAGTGGTAAAGTACCCAGAGTCCAAAAGCCAGCAAAAATGAGGTCTGAAGGTAAAATGTCAGGGGAAACCATGCCAGGGATGCCAGGTCTAACATGACCTATATCCATTAAAGGGGCAGGTGTTGCTCAAAAAGAAGTGTTTTCCAAATGTGTGGCTGTTTCACAGGGCGAATGTCCCTTTTATGAATGTGTTACCACCCCAAATTCTGAGGAGTTACTCTCACATAACCTTGATGCACCTTGATGGCTCCAAAATAAGAGAGGACACACTATTCCCGACCCTTTCCAAATGTGATTCTTGTTGAAATGCAAAAAGCGCTTTGCAAGTCAGAAATATTTTTCTGACTCGCAAAATGTCTTTGATAAATTGCAACTTTGCAATTTAGGGGGTCACAAAACCTATGATTTTGGAAATTGCAGGATTTGTCATCACAACACGCAATGATACAAGAGGCCCATTGAATATAATCTGTCATAATGTGCACACATAAATCTATATAACAGTCGCATAGAGAGGAGCCTTTAGCTAATTGTATTAGTCCTTCATGTGCATAGTGTTTGAAGTGCAGGATTAGAGATTTAAGGGAATTTTGGAATTCATTTCACAGGTACTATTTTTCTATTGCATCAATATCATTTAGAAAAATAAAAGCAACACAAAACAGTGATGGGTGGAAGGTCTGAATTAATATTCACCACATCGTAGCTCATCAGTTTTTGACCACCATGTCACAGTAGGCATGGATCCACTAAATGTAAACCAGATGTGATCCTGCTCGAGTAGGAATAGTCCAGTAAAAACTGCCAGGTCACCTCTGAAAATAAATGCAAACAGCCCCAGGCCAATTTCAACCTTGTTGGGCCTCATTGGTATGGTGCAACTTGAGTCCCAGAGCTGATCCATGTTTCTTGTTTTTCTAAGCATCATTATATTTTCATGCATGGCTCTGCATCCTACAGTCATTCTGAAAAGAACAGACTGATTGGTTTAAGTCCACTCACTCTCTGTTCTACCTACGCTATTTGCATTTGGGGATAACGGCCAGATGTATTATTTACTGGTTGCAAATATCAGGTCTCATTTTGTGGACAGCATTTTTGTGACCAGTAAAGAATTTGAAGAACGTATAGGTTGATTCTTAAAATGTAGTAGTGTAATAATGAGGAAGGTTGCACATTGTGAATCACTATGATTGGATGCCATAACAGTGACGGTGGCCTGCTGGGGTCAGCAGGCTGTCATATCGTCTTGTCTGTGTCATGTCACCTTGCTGTGAAAGCAAAAGGAAAGAAAACTGGACTTTGTTTACAAGCAAATGTTTACATTTTTTGTTTGTCCCCTGGACACTGCCTTCTTCTTAACAAACCTTTTTTTAGATTCACAAAGGGACATTAACAATGGCACCTCTTCGCTTTTGCAAATTAATCATCACCTCCTTTGAGGTGTTGGTAAAGTATCAATGTTCCGCAACCGGATTGCAGTCGGTAACACTGATCCATGAGATACCATTTCTGTATTTGGAATGGATACCAACAACATACCCCTTCCAGATACCCAATTTGTATCCATTGAGAATCCCATCCAAGGAGGTGGGAAAACAATTCTGACTCCTGAAATGGGATTGGTACATAAGAAAAAGCGTTTAACAGTGGCAAATGCCAAGCTGGAAAGTTTACGTTCCATGCTCATGTAAGTGTAGAGAGTGAATTCCCGAATGGTTCTCTATCCCCTAAGTGAAGCATCCTGTGTAATATGGCCTTCTTGTTCACTATGTCTTCTGTGAGTTACTGCTGTGCTTTCTTGTGATGCTGTATTGAATGAGCTGGCTCATCTATGTGATATATATGTTATTTGTCATACCAGGGGATTGGGAGCTGTGCTGAGCAGGAGAGCACTATGATTCGGCAGGGCATTTATCAGTATATATTTATGACCAAGCGTACATGTAACTGATGAAAAAATAACATTTAATCGCCTCAATGAGCCTTTATAACTTTACTGCACTGCAGGCCTAATTTACGAAAACAGACATAACTTATGTTTCTAAAGTAACGTCCCTTCCTGTTCTTAAGTTATGGATATTAGGCTTCTTGCCTAAGTATGTGCACTTCCTGAAGAAGAGGAAATGTGCTAATGCATGAATAGGAAATGTGCACTTCTTTAAAAGTGAATTTTGGAAATTCTTTCTTCTCTCACTTTAAAATACATTCCCCTTTCTTGGTGCTTCTTGTTATGCAGTTATCTGTTCTTCTATTTGTACCTTAGGTCTGTAAATAATTGTGAGAAATGCAGTAACATGTTTTTGTAAATTCCTAAACAGCTACACCTGAGTGGGCTCCCATTTACAATCACCACATCAGCTGTCGTTTTCTAGTACCTTACGCCTGCAGTCTACACACGAGAAATCACAGGAGTCTCGTTGATCTAAATAGCTTCAAGGAGCTCAACATGCTCTGCAGTCAGGGCGATATCATTTTTGGTGCTAGGAATTTACAAAATGGCGGTTTAGGTACTCACCATTATAAAAACTTTTACCAAGGCATGTGTTAAGAAAAATGCCTTCAGGGGCATACTTTGTGACAAATGTATAGAAATGAACTAAAACCGGGTTTCTTCCTTCTTCAAGCTCATATTTTATTTTTTATAGAAGTCTACTCTGTTATCTCAGTGATAGATCACTTTCACCCGTACTCTGTAGTGATTAGCAATATAGCCCTTTCACCCTGGTACTATAAATATATAGTCATTGGACCCTCTCACTGAGGTACTGTAGTCTTATAGTGATAAAGCCTTCTCAACCAGATAGTGACAGAATCCTCTCGCCCAGGTTCTATAGTGATGTAGCAAAGGTACCCTCTCACCCAGGCCCAATGATACTGTAACAATAAAAGCACCCTCAGCTGTGTACAATAGTCATACAACAATAGAATGCTCTCTCCAAGGTTCTATAGTGATATAATGAGAAAGCCTTCTCAGCAGGGTTCTGTTGTGATAAGCGATATCGCGGTCTCATACAGGTTTGTCATATAGCAGTAAAGACCTTTCATCCAGGTCCAACAATGATATTCTGTAAACACCCACTTATCCTGGTTGGGCAGTAACATAGTGAAAAAGCACTCTCACCCAGTGACAGTGACACAGTGTTAAAGCACTCCTATCCAGGTGTTGTAGTGATATATTCTCACCCAGGTTTGACAGTGATACTGTAGTAAAGCATTCATATCCAGGATCCAGAGTGACACAACATTACAGGTCAGATGTATCAAGCAATTTTACATTTGCAATTGGTGCGAATTGCAAAATTCGGCCGTTTGCAAATGCAAAAATGCCTTTCAAGATGTATGAAAGGCATTCGCTGTGCAATTTTAAAGGATCGCAAAAATAGCGATTCCTTAAAATTGCGACCCCATTTAGGGAATTCCTATTTGCAATTTCCAAAGCACTTGTATCAAGCATTTTCTAAATGCAAATTGGGCATTTAGGAAATGCAATTACCACCAAATCCAATTTGGTGGTAAGCATGTGCAATTTTTAAAAATGCATTATGAATGCATTTTTAAAAATGACATGTAGAGCACACATGCCTCTAGGGCATGTGTGTGCTTCACATGTCCGCAAATATTTTTTTGGGGTGCATCAGAGGGGGCCATAGGCCCCCAGCACCCTAGGGTTTGCATTACCTAATTTGAGAATTCCTAACTGGTATTTGCAAATTGCGAAATGCAAAACCATTCGCGCCTATGGGCCTATAGGCCCATAGGGATGAATGGAGTCCCATTCCTTAATTGCAATTTGGTAATAGCGATTGCGAATTTAAAGAAATCACTATTACCGACTTGCAAATTTCATACATCCCATTTTGCATTTCTTAAATAGCGATTTCTTAAAATTCGCTATTTGAGAAATGCAAACCGGGAGCTTCATACACCTGGCCCAAAATACTCTCTCCCAAGTCCTACATTGATACAGAGCTAAACAACTTTTATTCAGGTTCTGAAGTGATATATTTTCACCAAGGTTTGAAAGTGATATTGATTAAAGCACTCTTATCAAGGTTCTGAAGTGATATATTCTCACCTATGTCTAACAATTATACTGCATTAAAGCACTCTTTTCCAGGTTCTGACGTAATATATATTTGCATCCAGGTATGACAGTGATACAGCAATAAAGCACTCTTATACAGCTTCCAAAGTGATGTATCCTCACCTAGGTTTGACAATGATATTGTATTAAAGCACTCTTATCCAGGTTCTGAAGTGATATATTTTCACTCAGGTTTGAGAGTGATACGGCATTAAAGCACTTTTATCCAGCTTCTGCCATGATGTATTCTCACCCAGGCGTGACAATGATACTCTATTAAAGCACTCTTATCCAGACTCTGAAGTGATATATTCTCACCCAGGTTTGAAAATGATATTGTATTAAATCACTCTTATCCAGGTTCTAGAGTGATACAGAATTAAACCACTCTCACCCAGATAATAAGGTGGTACAGCATTAAAGCACTGTGAACCAGCTTCTGGAGTGATACAGTGATAAATCACTTTTGCTCATGTGTCATAGTGCTAGAGCGATAAGCCATTCCCACTAAGGTACATTGGTATAGTAATAAAGTTCTGTAATCGAGGTGTATAGTGATATAGCGTTAAAACACTCTGGGGGTCATTACAACCATGGCGGACGGTGTTAAAGGTGCGGTAATACCGCAAACAGGCCGGCGGACAAAAAAAGGGAATCATGATCGTGGCGGAAACCGCCAACATAGACAGCCACTTTAACACTCCGACCGCCACGGCGGTACAGACAAGCAGCGCGGCGGTCACCGCCAACAGACAGGCGGGAGACAATGTACCGCCCACAGTATCACAACCCGCCAATCCGCCACCTTTTCTGGGGCGGATTCACCGTGGATAAAAACACGGCGGAAACAGCTTTTGCAATGGGAAAACGCTCACCTTCTACACATCCCACGAGGAAGGAGGACACCATGGAGCCGGAATTACAAATCCTACCTGCCCTTGTCTTCCTGCTCATTTACTAACACCAGCAACGGCGGCGCCAAAGACAATGGTGAGTACTGCACCTACGACATAGGGGAGGGGGGAGGCAAAAGTCACGGACACACACGCAACACCCCCACCCCCACCCTCACCCTTGCACATTACAACACACACACCAATGCCTTTCCAAAATCACAGGAACAATCCACAACCCCCCCGGAAGAATGCAAAGACCAAAGGAAATCAGTTCAAAAATTGTAATGTATCAAAATACAGTTAACAAATATTTACAGACATATATATACACATTCCAGCTCTTATACATTACGAGAAGTAGTGCAGGTATGCACATATCAATGTCCGTGCACCACTGGGCCAAAAATGCATGGGAGAGGCCCACATTAGATACCTGTCCACAAACGGAGAGAACACTGCTGGGGCATCAGATAGAAATACAACAGGCACCTCAGGGGGAAGGGAGGGGGGGGGCACCTCAGCCGGATGACAGTACCACGCCAGATCCACAACAGGGCACCATGCCCACTGTTCCATCCTGGGGAGTGCAAAGCCACAGTCTCTCAAGTCTCTACAGTGGTTGGTTTGCCCACTGTTCCATCCTGGGGAGTGCAAAGCCACAGTCTCTCAAGTAGATAACAGTCTCCACTGGTTCTGGAGGTGGACTGGTGCCCAGAGTGCTTCATCCTGTTAAGGACAGACGGAGTGGATGCATGTCTCCACTGGTTCTGGAGGGGGAATGGTGCCCACACTGCATCAGGCTCCCCGTGACGCTTCCTGTTCCGTCACTGTCCCAGCTGTACTTGGGATAGCGATGCTTGATGTGGCGGTGTTTTCATTCTTCAGCGGTGCTCTGCCCTGTTCAGCGGTCTTCACCATGGCGGTGAGTTCCTTGTTCACAGGTGCTTTGCCATGGCGGTCTCTGACCTGTTCAGCGGTTCTCTGCCCTGTTCAGCGGTGCTTTGCCATGGCGGTGAGTTCCTTGTTCAGCGGTGCTTTGCCATGGCGGTCTCTGACCTGTTCAGCGGTTCTCTGCCCTGTTCAGCGGTGCTTTGCCATGGCGGTGAGTTCCTTGTTCAGCGGTGCTTTGACATGGCGGTCTCTGACCTGTTCAGCGGTGCTTTGCCATGGCGGTGCTTTGCCATGTTCAGCGGTCTTCACCATGGCGGTGAGTTCCTTGTTCAGCGGTGCTTTGCCATGGCGGTCTCTGACCTGTGCATTGATGTGTGGTATGACGGTCCCTCATTGCCCAGCAGGGCTGTGGCTGCCGGGGCCCTCCTGGGCACTGACTCCGGCGGTGGTCTCCTGACCAGTGACGATACTCCTGCCCTCCTGGGCACTGACTCCGGCGGTGGTCTCCTGACCAGTAACGATACACCTGCCCTCCTGGGCACTGACTCCGGCGGTGGTCTCCTGACCAGTGACGATACTCCTGCCCTCCTGGGCACTGACTCCGGCGGTGGTCTCCTGACCAGTGACGACGGTGCTGGCGGTGGCGTCCCGGCCGCCAGGGAGGATGGCGCCCTTCTCTGCCGTGCTGCTCTTACCAGACTGCGCAGACTTCTTCTGGCACTTCACCACCTTTGGAGGAGTCACAGCTGACTCTGCAATCCCCCGTTGACCCTTGTGAGCAGTCTTTCCGCCAGGAGTCTTCACCCTGTCCCGTCGGACACTTCCCAACTTGAGATGCTTTACAGGGGGTGGACTGGCAGTGCTTTGGCTCCGTGTCACACTGCCTGCCCTGGTGGCCGGTGCACTCCACACACCTTGAACACGCACCACTGGTACTGGAGTCTTTTTGGCTGAGGCTCTACTACGTGACTTATGAATTGGAGGGGTAGAGGTGGGGGCAAAGAGGTCAACGTTGCTGAGGGAGAGTTTCTGACGAACACTGGGATGGGTAGCTGGATGGGGTCTGGGAGTGGAGGAAGAGGGGGTGGTTGTAGGAGGTGTCACTTTAGGTGTTTTGGGTGCAGGTGCAGGTACTGGAGGCTGTCGTGAGGTGGATGGATGTTGGGTGTGTGGGTGCCCGCGTTTGTGTACTTTGAGAGGGGGCGTCACAGACACACTGGGAGAAGACACAGGGGACGTGTAAATGGTAGAGGGGGTGGTGAGTGCAGGTGAGCGGGGTGTGGTGCTGGGTGTTCTGGTGCGAGTCCTAGTGCCTGTAGATGTACTGCATGCAGGTGAGAGTGTAGACGAGACTGGGAGGGAGGAGGGAGACGACGAGGAGGGGGACACAGTGGAGCCAGTGGATGTTGCTGTGTCTGTATGTGTGTGATGCTTGTGTGAGTGCCTGGGGTATGTGTGGTGCCTATGTTTGCCTGAGCTACTTTTGTGTGTTGAGGTGTATGCATGCTTGTCTGATGGTGTGCTTGGGATAGGCTGGGGTACAGGGGATTGGGTCTGGGTGGAGGAAGTTGGAGGGGGGGCTAGACACAGGGACAATGGCTGCCATCAGTGCTGAAGCCAGAGATTGCAGGGTTCGATGAAGGGCAGCCTGACCAGAATGAATGCCCTCCAGGAATGCATTACCGTGTTGCAACTCCCTTTCTATACCCTGGATGGCATTCACAATGGTAGGCTGCCCAACAGTGAGTGACCTGAGGAGGTCAATGGCCTCCTCACTGAGGGCAGCAGGGGTGACAGGGGCAGGGGCTGAGGTGCCTGGGGCGAAGGTGATGCCCACCCTCCTGGGTGAGCGGGCACGGGGCGAACGCTGAGGGGCTGCTGGGAGGGCGGTGCTGGTAGGGGAGGTGGTGGCTGTACCTGTAGAAGTGGGGGGCACAGATGGTGCCGCCACCACAAAGGAGCTCCCATCGGCAGACGAGTCCGTGTCGCTGTTTGGTGATCCGGTGACCGACGTGAAGCTCCCCTCACCCTCCGTCCCACTGGTGCATTCTGAGTCCGTGGTGTGGCCCTCCATGGCCATGTGGGATGCAGCTCCCTCGTGCTCCGGTGCCACTGTACCTCCGCCTGATGATGCTGATGCACAAAAGAACAGGGAGAGCACAAAAAAGGGGGGGGGGACGAAAGAAGAAAAAGAGGTTGAGTACATGGCTTACCGCTACCGTTGGCAGACAATACAGACACAGCAGCCCCCTGCACTACGCCGCGCTCTAGGCCTCTACAACTGCAATTCCTGGGATCTGGCCTACATCGCTATGGTGGACATCTGCACACATGGATGCCACTGGAGCATGTATTCCTGTACTTGGCACTCTACTGAGGTGGGGTGGAGTGGCTCATGGCATGCATTACGGAGGGGCCTAGCCTACGGTAGTCGCCCTGGCCTAGGGAAACCCACAGCCCTCCTCCCCCACCCAGACCCCTCAACTGCGCGCAAAGTCCCCAGAATGAGGGTGTACTCACCCCCTTGTGTCTGCTGTGATGCCCTCAAGCGCCCATCCAACTCCGGGTAGGCCACCGCCAGGATCCGGAACATCAGGGGAGTCATGGTGCGACGGGCACCCCTCCCACGTTGGGAGGCCATCCCCAGCTGAGCCTCCGCCGTCTTCTTGCTCCAGCGGCGAATGTCCTCCCATCTTTTACGGCAGTGAGTGGCCCGTCTCTGGAGGACCCCCAGGGTCCGTACGTCCTTGGCGATGGCACGCCAAATGTCCTTCTTCTGGTGGGCGCTGACCTACATGACATGCACAGGGGAAGAAGAGAAGTCATTACCAACTGCGCCGTCAAAGTGAGTGGCCCACATCCCTGCCCTTGCCATGTGGCACATGCATTCACACTCATTCATGTTCCCTGAACTCTGCCCCCTTCCCTCTTACAACCAGCCCTCTCCACACAGGCATAGCCCATACAACGTACTCCCTGTGTACTTACCTGTTGGTCTGGAGGACTGTAGAGTAGCGTGTACTGGGGGAGGACCCCGTCTACTAGCTTCTCCAACTCCTGAGCAGTGAAGGCCGGGGCCCTTTCCCCAGACGCAGCAGCCATTGTCTCTTCCAGACCGAGGTCACAGCAGCACTTGCAGTGTAGGTCCTCTCTTGTCGAAGATCAGGTATCGAGTGATTGAACAGATAGAAAATGGCGGTCACGTCCGCGGCGGTGACGTCCGCGGCGGTGTGCATCATCACCGCCTGCGCAATTCATCATTGGCTCCTGGGACCCATAGGGTCCAATGTTAACCAATGCAGCATTGCGCCGCGGTCTACGACCGCCTACCGCGACGGTGTACATCGCCAGCGCAGTTACCTCACACCCCATTGTCCCAGATTAGAGGTCAGGCAGCCGCCATTTCAGGGGCCCGCATGGCTTCATTTACTACTGCGTCACACATACCTAGGCCTACACTCGACACACATACAGGAAGATTTTTGTCTTTGGTGTCGTCTTCTGTGTATCTGTGGGTACATACCTGGGATTTTATTGAGTCTGTGGTCGCTGTTGTCCTTCCTAGGCACCGTCAGCTGGGACATTTGAGAAGATGGCGGAATCCTCCGGTGTACCGACCGCTGGTGGACCTGTTGACAATGGAGGAGCGACATTTGATCATCACCTACAGATTTGACCGTGCCACTATCCAGGAACTATGTACCCAGTTGGAGCCAGACCTGATGTCACCAATCCGCCATCCCACAGGAACCCCCCCTGATGTGCAGGTGCTGTCAGTGCTCCATTTCCTTGCAAGTGGGTCTTTTCAGACAACAGTGGCCATGGCATCAGGGATGTCCCAGCCTATGTTTTCCAACGTGTTGTCCAGAGTGTTGTCTGCCCTGCTTAAACACGTAAGGAGCTACATCGTTTTCCCTCAGGTGGAGGATTTGGCTACTGTTAAAGGTGACTTGTATGCCCTTGGACATATCCCCAACATCATAGGTGCTATTGATGGGACCCGTGTAGCTTTGGTCCCCCCCCACAGGAGTGAACAGGTGTACAGGAAGAGTTATCATTCGATGAATGTACAGATGGTATGTTTGGCAGACCAGTACATCTCGCAGGTAAATGCTATGTTCCCTGGCTCAGTGCATGACGCCTACATCCTGCTGAATAGCAGCATCCCTTATATGATGGGTCAACTCCAGAGGCACCGTGTGTGGCTATTAGGGGAATCTGGTTACCCCAACCTGTCCTGGCTATTGACCCCAGTGAGGAATCCCAGGACCAGGGCAGAGGAACGCTACAATGAGGCCCCTGGGCGGACTAGGAGGGTGATCGAACGCACCTTCGGCCTCCTGAAGGCCAGGTTCAGGTGCCTCCATATGACAGGTGGTTCCCTATTCTACTCACCAAGGAAGGTGTGCCAGATCATCATCGCCTGCTCGATGCTTCACAATCTTGCTTTGCGACGCTGGGTGCCTTTTCTGCAGGAGGATGGTCCAGATGACGGTGTTGTGGCAGCTGTGGAGCCTGTGGACAGTGATGAGGAGGACGCTGAGGAAGAAGACATAGACAACAGGGAGTCAGTCATACAGCAATATTTCCAGTGACACACAGGTGAGAACAGTTTTCTTTTTACCATAACATTCACTTTCACACTTCTACCTCTATCCTGTCTGTCATTTCATAGCAGTATTTGGTCACTGAGTTGTACCTTTCCATTACGGTTTCACAGGTGTGGTTAGCAACGTGTGTCATCTGCTTGCATCCCTCAAGGACTTGTGATGTGTGACATAGGTATGTTGGCTTTACAATTGGAAACGCATTTTGACACTGTCATTGATTATACATATTTACCAAATCACAGACTGACTCCAGATTGTTTTGTGGTTCAAGGGTGTTTATTTAAGTGCCCAAATATGGAGGGGGGTAGTAATATGGTGATGGGGGACAGTGGAGGAATGTCCATGGCAGAGTCCAGTCTATTAGTCTCACAGGTGCACTGCCCATATGGGCATAGGAAGTGGAGCTGGGGTAGTTTCAGTATGGACAGGGTAACAAAGTGGGACAGTGGGAGGACAATCAGGGTGGTCTCATTTCCTGGCGGGGTCTTGCCATCTTGCTCTGTCCTGTTCCTGGATCTCAGGGACCGCTTGCGGGGTGGTTGTCCGTCTGCAGAGGGTGGGGTGCTGGTGTGGTGGTCCTGTGGCGGGGCGTCCTGTCCACTAGCGCCGGCGGAGGTGGTGGGCAGTTCATCATCCTGGCTAGTGTCAGGGGCCCCTTGGAGTGCCACGGTGTCCCTCATGGTCTTTTGTATGTCCTTCAGCACCCCTACGATGGTGCCCAGGGCGGAGCTGATGGTTCTGAGCTCCTCCCTAAACCCCAAATACTGGTCCTCCTGCATGCGCTGGGTCTCCTGAAACTTGGCCAGTACCGTTGCCATCGTCTCCTGGGAGTGGTGGTAGGCTCCCATGATGGAGGAGAGGGCCTCGTGGAGAGTGGGTTCCCTTGGCCTGTCCGCCCCCTGTCGCACAGCAGCCCTCCCAGTTCCCCTGTGTTCCTGTGCCTCCGTCCCCTGGACCGTGTGCCCACTACCACTGCCCCCAGGTCCCTGTTGTTGTTGGGGTGGTGGGTTATCCTGGGTTTCCTGTAGTGGTGGACACACCGCTGATTGATGTGTCCTGGGTACGGAGGTATGGGCCCGCTGGGTGGGTGCTGTGCTGGTGTTACCAGAGGGTGGAAAGACAGTGTTGGGCTGTGCCTGTCCAAGGGGAACCGACTGTCCCGAGGCCCACGATGGTCCGGGCTGGTCATCAGGATCCAGTAGGGCAGAGCTGCTGTCGTCACTGTGGGCCTCTTCTGTGGGTGGAGTGGAGTTGTCTGGACCCTCCGGTGTGGTGACGTTCCTTAGTGGTCCTGCAGGGATATAAGAGCATGATTATTGCATGTGTGTGTGTAATGGTGTGCAATGGGTGGGTGTTTGTGTACACCAGTGCAAGCATTCCTGTGTGTGGGTTTGTGTGATGATGGTTAGGGGATTGTTCTGGGTATGTGCAGTGAGCATGCTTTGGTGAGGGGTGACCATGCTTAGTTGTGTCATGCAGGGCTTGGTGTTGGGATGAGTGGATTTTGTTATTGGAACATTAGTGAGGAGTGTGAGTGTTAGGGGAGGGGGTGAGGGTGGGGGTGTGTGATAGCATGCAGGTAGGGTGGGGGATATGATAGTTGAGATTTGATTTACCAGTGTCCATTCCTCCACCGACTCCTCCGAGGCCCTTTGGATGCATGATGGTCAAGACTTGCTCCTCCCATGTTGTTAGTTGTGGGGAAGGAGGTGGGGGTCCGCCGCCAGTTGTGCCTGGAGACCACGGAACGCACCTTCCCCCGTAGGTCATTCCACCTCTTCCTGATGTCCTCCCGATTTCTTGGATGCTGTCCCACAGCGTTGACCCTGTCCACGATTCTTTGCCATAGCTCCATCTTCCTGGCTATGGATGTGTGCTGCACCTGTGAGCCAAATAGCTGTGGCTCTACCCGTAGGATTTCCTCCACCATGACCCTGAGCTCCTCCTAGGTAAACCGGGGATGTCTTTGGCGTGAAATGGGGTGGTGTGGGTGATGTGTGGGGTGGTGTAAGTGTTGATGTGTGTATTGATGTGTAGTGGTGTGTGGTGTTTTGTGCGTGTAATGTTGTATGGGTGATGGTGTTGTGTGCCTCTGTGTGGTGGGGTTCTCAGTTGCTGTGCTCTCTGTCTATCTGGCCTTCGTCCGTGAATTGTGGTCGTAGGGGTTTGTGTGTGATGTGGGTGTGTGTTTTATATTGTGTTGGGTGTGTGGGAGTGGTGTTTGTATGTGTATCAGGTGTGTGTAATTCGAATTGTCCAATGTGGCGGTGTTTTGGAGATGCGTGTGTATTTTGAGTGCAGCGGTGTGTACCGCCAATGGAATACCGCGGTTGAAAGACTGCCGCGTGGATTCGTGTGTCATGATAGTGTGGGCGTATTTCTGTTGGCGTGACAGTGGAGGTTTTGTTTTCGCCAGTTTAACTCTGACCTTTGGTGTGGCGGAGTTGTGTGGGTGTCTGAATTTCGGCAGATTCCGAGATGTGGTCATAATAGCTGTGGCGGAATTCCGCGGCCGCGGCAGTGTTTTGGCGGTCTTCTGCACGGCGGTACCCGCCTTTTACCGCCAATGTTGTAATGAGGGCCTCTGTCCAGGATTGATACAGTTTGATGATGATAAATCGCTGTCACCCGGGTTCTGCTGTTATTTAGTGACAGGTTCCTCGCTTGCTCAGATTCTGCTGCTGTGAGTTGTGTGTCAGGCTGTTGCACCTTCTTGAAATACTCCACAGCCACAAGTAAGTGGGAATGATTTTATTGAAGAAGTCGCCCTACAACCAGAGTGTGGCTATCCCTCAGCCAGTCAGCTGCCAACTAACATCCCTGAATGCTAGTTCTGAGACTGGAACACAGAACTCAATAACACTTCTAGTTACAGATGAGTAAACACAATAAAACCTGCAAGCTCATAACATATCTTCCTCCGTTAAAATGATGAGATAAATGAACGTTTGTTAATGCATGCATAAACAAGCATTTACAATGCATCGGGTCTCGCGTTTGCTCGTGTTAGAGCCGATCGCGTTGTAAACTCCTAACCCGACTTTTCACCTATCGGGCAAAAGTGCATTTATGCACGTAACCCGAAAAAGTGAAATCAAGTAGGTAAAGCGCTCGACTTCTGCCAAGCGAGATCGGGATCATAAATTAGTTAAAAAAAAAGTCCACGAGCCCCATGGAAAACAGCGAGCCTCGCATGTTTTCTGTACTTGGTCGCTGCGCTCGAGGAGGGCTTGCCACCGGAAAAGGCCTGACATATGCGTGCCTCGACTAATGAAAGCAAGCCGATTTAATTAGGGAAGCCCACGAACCAATAAAAAGCACTGACGTGAAGTTGACAGGGCTCGGAGCCCTTTTCTAAATACTAAAGAGTCTCCCTGCTATATGCATGCGCGAGCGCATGCAAAGCAGGCTCGACCCTAAAAAGTTACATGAGGACATTAATATGCTTCCTCCACATATAATGGAGAAATAAAAGGACACCTTTTAACAAACATAATCTCCCAAATATGCTGGAGGATGACGATTTCTCCTGCTCCTTATTACCTTCCCCGATTGATTTGAGCGACAGGATTCCAACTTCACAATTCCTCTATCCTGTGCACCCACACCGGTGTTACCAGACTTCTGCCTAGAATTACACAATTCTTTATCTGACATCAGCATGTAAGCATTGCTTCCCTGCATCATTCTACCTACTTCACATTGATAACCTCTCTGATACAAGGCTACATGCCTATTGTTTCCATTTCTCACCATTGTCTAAGAATACAAAAGATGATCTTGTACAACCTTGAACAGACCTCTGAACTTCGTCAAGCCTGCTCCTTTCTGACCACAGCAAATCTTCACCCACTCACCTTGCTCCTTTCTGGCCACAGCAAATCTTCACCCAGTCACCTTCCTTAATACATGCAGCAACGTTAGCATTCTCCAGTTTATCCTTTCCCTGGTTTTCCCTTTGCAATGGCTCCACCACCTCTTTCATCCAAGCTGGGACCACCTTTGTTCCTGGTAACCTTCCCAGCATCATCTCAAACTGAGTTTTGCCTGTCACTCCATGATCACTCGCCTGGTTATTCCACACCATCTACGTAATTATTTTCCCTACATCCTGTCCACTTGCTACTGCCATCTGGATTGCCCCCCTCTCCATGAATCCATTACCCTATGTGTTATACAACAAAGTGCAATTATGTATAATTCCAAGTGACTCTAAGAAAACTTGCATTACATGTGAGGTCAGTTGTGTCCCATTACTCGTTATGATAATTGATGGGACTCCTTTATCACTCAAGATGTCCTTCAGTACAGCAATAGCTGCCCTTGTGGTTATCTCCCTCATGAACCATACTATCAACCATTTAGTATGTACATCAACCACCACAATAGCATACCTCAGTTCAGTCCTTCCCTCATTCATAGGCCCAATAAAATTTAAAGCATAGAGTGAGCAATGCTCTTCCAGGATCAGATATTTGCCGAAAACCTGTTTGAGTTCTTAGCCTTAAATGTTTTTCACCTTCCTTGCATATACTATATTTCTCCACCCACTTGTCTACCTGGTCACCTATTCCTTGCCAACATCAATCGGCTCTCAACCTTTCCTTAGCCTATATGCCCCTCCTGTGCCATCTCTATTAATCTGGGCCTCAAGTCATGAGGCGGAACAAATTTTGCTCCCCTCATAATCACCATATTATCGCAATTTGAAAGTTCATCTATGATCTTGATGTATGGTCTGACAGGCCACGATACTGAAATTTCCCTTCTAGTGCCGAACAAGATCAAATGTGTGACTTCTTTCAATGTAGAATCCAATTCCAATTCACTTATCCATTCCTGTTAAATAATTGCACATGCTCCCTCAACATCTACGACACCTTGTACGGATGCTACAGCCCCTTCCGCTTCTTTAGCCAAAAAAGCAGTAACATCCACTTCACACCAATCTAATGACAACCTTGACAAACAGTCGGCTTGATAGTTCCTCCATCCTTAAATGTGTTCTAGTGTGTAGCAATGCTCTTGTAAATGAGCAGCAAGTCTGGCAACCTCAGATCCCTTCCCAGCCCCTCATGGAAGAGGAACCTTTACTAAAGGCTTGTGGCCTGTTTGTAACACAACCTTGTTTCCACACAGGTAAGTTCGAAAATACTCACCTCCCCAAGCTGCTGCAAGCACCTCCCTTTCAATAACCGAGTAATTCCTTTTGGAAGTGGTTAATGTTCTAGAAGTGGATGCTACTCTTCTTTGCCATGAATCTGTGAGAGGACAGGCACAACACCTGTGGCACTGGCATCCACTGTGAGAACAGATTTAAACTTAGTATTGAACAGTGTCAAAATACCAGCACTACAGATCTCTTTCTTTATAAGTTCAAAACATTCCTGCTGCTTCTTCTACCACACCAAACTGGTCCCTTTTTTCAATAACAATCTTAAACATTTGGTTTTATCAGAAAATATTTGAACAAATTTAGACTAATAAAGATGTAAAGTGATCTTTATCCTCAGGTGAAATAGCTGGTCTTATTGTATCTAATACTTTTTTTGGGCTCTACACAATTTGCCGTTATATTGTAACCCAAGTACTCCACTTGATCTACCAAACATTTGCATTTGTCACGTCGGAGAGACAAGCCATCTTCATTCATTCTATGAAGAGCTTGTTTGAGAACCATGTTATGATGTTGTATTGAATCACCAAATAACAAGTTGTCATCCCTTTAACTACCTCATTCATCATTCTTTGAAATACACTCACTGCTGAACATAAACCAAAAGACATCTGTGTAAACTGAAAGGTCCCCTCCATGGTAATAAAAGCTGTAGGTGGTGTGGGTTCCTCATGCAATCTGATTTGGTGGTAGGCATTTTAAGTCAAGCTTAGAAAAATACCACCCAACTCCTAACGCTGGTATACGTTTGTTTATGTTCGGTAATGGGTAAGTATCCACCACTACATTCTGGTTAAGAGACCTGAGATCAACACAAGACCTGTACTTCCCATCAGACGTTTTCATAATCTCTACCAGGAATATCCATCTGGACGTCTCCACCGGCTCAATCACCTCAGTAGAAATAATTTCCTCTAACATCTCTTTCACTACAGCACGAGTCACCAAGGGAATCCTTCGCACCTTGTGCTACACAGGTTTGGCATCTGGCTTCAACACAAATTTGTGGGCATTACCTTTGAAATGCCCCAACTTCTCTCTAAAAACATCCTGCACCCCTTATAAAATGTCTGACAACGCTATATCCTCAACTACATTACTTGATTTGGCACCCTTGGATTTACCATAATGTTAAGGTTGTACCGATGCATCCAACCTAATATAGGTGGCCCATTATACGTGGGCTATGTACACCTTACCCATTATCTTCCTCCCTCCAAGCTCTGTAGTGGTTTCCATGTATCCCACCACATTAGTGCTTTCGCCCTGACAGCCTCCAGGGTTAATATCCTTGGGAAACAAGTTGAAGCCCAACCAACATTTTAAAAACATCTCTTTGGGAATGATTTATATATGAGGTCTGAGTCTGTCATAAGCTCTACAATTTTCTTATTAATCACAAAATCCGCCTTTGGTATTTTTTTCCTCCATTGTTCAGTTGCTGCATTTCCCACACAAAGAATTCTATCAGCTTGTGCCCCACCCAAGACTCCCCCATCTATTATAGCTTCCCTAGATTTCTTCTCTTGTTTGCAAACGGCCACAAAGTGCCCACTTCGCCCACACTTCCTGCAGTGCTTATTAATAGCTATTCATTTGTGATGTTCTGCAGTGTGGAAATTACTACCACACCGATAAAATGACTTAGAATGCTGTTTAGGCTTCCCTGAACTATTACTAGATTTGAAAACTGTGCCAATGTCAGGGTCTGTCTTCCCCACACTGGAAACTACCCCACTATTGTTGTCTTTTCTTTCCATTTCTCTCATACAGAGTTCAGATTGCTCACAACTTTAGCAATGTCTATGGCATCCTTAAGTGATGGAGTTTTAGTTGCCCACAATCACTCTTGAATCTTCTTGCTTTTACAATAAACAACTAGTCCCGAACCAACTTGTCCATCATTGCGCCAAATTTACACTTTAAAGACAATTCTCTCAGTTTAGAAAAGGGGGTCATTATGAACACGGCGGTATTCCCGTGTTCATGCTGGCGGTCTAAACACAGACCGCTAGTCCGTAGAAGACCCTGCCGGCCCTATAATAAACATTCCACTGGGCGGGCGGAAACTGTTTTTCCATCAGCCAGCCCAGTGGAATCCTGAGCCAGGATATTGCCGATGGCTCCACATGGAGCCGTCGTCAATGCCGCTGTGCGGCGGGTGGAGCAGCACCCGCCACGCATATCACTGCCCATAAATCGGGCAGTGACATGTGCGACAGGGCTGTGCACTGGGTCCCTGCACTGCCCATGCCAACTGCATGGGCAGTGCAGGGGCCCCCAGGGAGGCCCGCAGCACCCCTTCCGCCAGCCTTTCCCTGGAGGGTGAAACCGCCATGAAAAGGCAGGAGGAACACAAGTTCTTTATCCGGAGGGTAGCGCTGTTTGCAGCGCTGCCCTGTCAGATAGAGAAATCCGCCATCGTCAGGCTGCCTGTCGGCGGTAGCCTGGCGGTGGTGGAGGGCCGCCTGTGGTGGTCTTCCTTTGATCATAATATGGAGGTCCTAACCGCCATGCTGGTGGCGGTGATTTCATAATGACACCCATAGTCATCAATTGTCTTACCCTCACTTTGAAAGTGGGTATAAAATGTATACTCATTCATCATTATATTTATCTCTTTTGCAAACCGAAGCTCAATACGTTTTTTTAGCTTCAAGATAATCATCTTCAATGGGGTCACCATTAGGCGCAGTCACTGATGATAAATATTTAAAAATATGTTGGCCTTCTTTGCCCAATGTGCTCAAAAGTAGTGCTTTCTTCCTTGACACGCTAAATTTGTGACTTCCCAATGCTTTAATATAAGTTTCAAACATGTTTATCCATTCCTCCCAATGTATAGATAATGGTCCTGGTTGTGATAGGAACAATGGAGGAGAACTAATAGCACTAAATGATTGCATATTGTAAAGTTACATTACAGTCATTACAGGGAAACAAAGTGATCAATTGGTAATGCTGGGCTACTGAACAATGTACAAGAACAAGCGACTCATAACTGCGGTTAGCTTGGTGTGAGAATCACCTATGAGGTGCTGAAACAGTTTCCAATTTGCCAGACTAATGTTCAAATAGGTATGGGTATCACTGTATGTAATACACAACTAAACAGGTATATTAGGATGAAAACAAGTGTACTACCAGTACGAAATTGTCTATTACTTCACAAGTCAGATGGGTGTGCGTATCACCGTACGTGATGCGCAATGGTACACTGGTATCAATGGTATTTGTCGTAACCAAGCCTGAAGTTAAGATGGGTTGGTGTGCATATCACCGTTGCAAGCAGGAAGCCACCTGACGAATGATACGCTAGTGTGTGTATCACCGTTACGGGCCCAATTCAAGATGGCACATGCGCATGTCACGCAGTCCTCACCAATGCTGACTGGATGCATGGGGTTAACACGTCTTCTCCAAGAATAGGCCATCATTTTGAATGCGTTCTCAATGTCTCTGTGACTCTGCACTTCTGTAGTGAATCCTATCTTCTTTTATTAGGAAGCAGGAGTTAGCTTAGCCTTCTGGCTTGCAGACTTGTGCCCTGTCACCCAGTGACTTTTACCCTACTTAGTTGCTCTGTTTTAGCACAATTATTTAATTATGTCTTTCCAAGATGGCTGCATTGTTTTTAGTTAGGACAATGTTTTAGTTTCATGCTATCTGTGCCACTCTGCTAAGGCGTCACTATCAGCGCCAAAGATAGATATGATGTAGGTATTCATTGGGGACACTTTGTGCTTTCAAGGGAATTGTTTATGTAATTGCAGCCCCAAGCATGTCTTGTTATCTATTATTTGGGAACAGACTTACGTTAGGGGTCCGATCAGATCTGTATAAATGTACCTTACACAGACAGATAGTCAGAGGGATTCCTACCAGATGCCATTGATGCTATCCATGCTACACGTCGCCTTGATGCTGACCCAGTCTTCGTGTCCCCACAGAGTCTGATCTAGAGATCTCATTCCAAGGTAATGAGGGTTGGGGGGGGCTCTTCTCATGGACATGGTACTGACAGATTAGGTTTAACACACCTAGCTCTCTTTAGGTTAGGTTCATCATGCTAGGGTATTAGGACATATTTCATTTCTCATGTCATTTTATGTTATTGCAAGATGGTGGGGGTCTTTGTATTCATGACTCGTTTTTTCCATTCTGTTACTTGCATTATTCATTATCCTAATCATTGCAGCCCATGCAATTTATCGTAGATTGCAGTCTTTTTAATAAAACCTATATAAAACTTTACTGCATCTCTTTCATTGCATGTGTTTGAGTGAGACATGTTGTTCATGTGAGAAAGGGGTAATCTCTGTTTAACCACGACACTCCCTGAGATGTTGCACTCTTGAGTCCATGCGTAAAGGCTGCCACAAATCACCCTTTACTGTTTGGGCTCTTGGTGAGGTACTGCTTGTGCGCCAGGAGTGTGGGATGACAGTTGCGTCTTGTTGTAGGACTGGAATAGTCACCTACAAACATGAGTACTGTCATCCTTTAACCAACAGACTTGCCTAGAGCACACTTGCTTCACGCCGTGGATGTGGAATGAGTCAGCCTTGATGCGCACCTCAATGTAGTACACACAGATGTGAGCTTGTGCTTGTGTCATTACACACTCCCCACAATAACCCAAAAAAACAGTACCAGTGTGAGTGAGATCTCTCCATTCTTCTCCCGAATCTCTCCAGATGGACACTGGTCACAGCTTTTTTGTCAGCTTGTGTGTGGTAACCGTACTCCTGTATCTCACGTACCACCGATGAGGGATCCAAAGCCACCTCGAGCAGTTGTAGGTGTCGCCAAATCTCGCACCTTTTTTAAAGACTCAACAGCCACAGGTAAGTGATAATGATATTTATTGAAGAAGTCACCTTACAACCAGAGCGTGACCATCCCTCAGCCTGTCAGGTGCCAAAAGACATCCCTGGAATGCTTGCTCTGAGACTGGAACACAGAACTCAATAACATTCCTAGTTACAGATGAGTAAACATAATAAAACCTGCAAGATCATAACACAGGCACTCCTCCTCTAACCTGACACTGTTTGCAAAGTTATGTCCATAAGATCACTAGGCCCTGACACACCCCACAACTATGTATTTAAAAAAAACGTTTTTTTAACACTCTAAGCCAAAAATCTTTGTTTTGAAAGGGGAAGCTGTCCATATCTATATTGTTGTTTCTGAAAAATAAAACGTAACAATTAAAATACATTATTTTCTGTTAAATGTATTGGATGATAATGACTCCTCCTGCATACTCCAAATGCATTCTCACATTTTGGCTGGCTTGCTCACCATTTCTTCATGTTCACATATTGGCTTTAATGTGAGAAAACAAAACACACAAATTAATTTTTGGACTCTTATTTTAAGATTCCCCAGAACCTTCACTAAATCATTACGATCACTCATTGAAACCTATTCACAAAGGCATTTCGGAGTATGTAAAGGAGTACCCCTGTAGGACTCAGCGACATACTTTTACATGTTTTTGTGAACTGGCCCCAAAACATTTAAAATGGGAATATTCGCGGATTATTAAAATATAATTATTGTAAATAGAGAGGGCAGTCCCCTTTTTTACTAGTAGGGTATTTACTACTGTATGTAAGAACATCTTATACCTACTCTTACATGTCTCTGTGAAGTCCCCCAAAACATTAATAATGAAAATATTCAGGCTCTATTCTAATACAATTATTATACACAGAAAGGGTGGCGCCTTCTTTTATTAATAGGGAGTTTACTAAGGTATGTAAGAGCAAATAAAAGAGTACTCATGTTGTATTATTTTACATACTCTTACATGTCTTTGTGAACTGGTCCCCAAACATTTAAAATGGGAATATTCAGGGACTATGTTTATTCAAATACAATTATCATACATAGAAGGAACAGTGCTCTCTTTTACTAGAAGGAAGTTTACTTAGTTAATTAAGGGTGCATAAAAGAGTACTCCTGTAGTACTCTTACACATACTCTTACATGTCTTTGTGAAGTGCCCCCAACATACTCTGCAAAATACTTTTACATGTTTTTGTGATTTGGCCCTAAAATATCTAAAATGAGAATAAAATATGAACATTCATGGAATAGTTATACACAATTAGTACAAACAGAAAAGACTGCCCCCTCTTTGCACTTCTAAGTAGAAGTATTTAGACGTCCTTGGCCGGTTCAGAAAGACATGGAAGGGAGAGTAAAAGAGCACTTCTCGCACTCATCAATGCTTTTGTGAAATGTCCCTATGGGACTTTAAATAATTATAGTAAAAATGTACAAAATGCTACTCATCAGTTTTTTATTACATATCGTAGAGGACATTTCACTAAAGCCAACTACTATGTTCCACATTTCTGGCAAACGTTTACAAGATTTTACATATCATTTGACGGAAAATATTATAATTGAAAGTGACCTGTTCTATAGTGATGTAGCAAGAGTCTTCTCAAGCAGATATATGAGATATAGTGACAGATCTCCCTCACCTGGGTTCTTCAGTGGACTCTTCATGGAACACTCACATCCACAGTGACAGGTGATAGAGCTTCTTGCAAAACATCCTGTGTCATACAATGATCTAGCAAAAGAGCACTCCCACAACCAACTCTATAGTTTAAATAAACTCTATAGAGGTATTTAGAGATACACCGATAGGGCCCTTACATCTAGCTTCCATCGAGCTGCCATACATGTTTATAGTGATACAGAGCTAAAGTACTCTTTCCCTGTTTCTATAGTGACAGAGCCATGGGCCTCACCTAGATTCTATAGTGAAGCAGTTACAGACCCTCCCACTTCCTTCTTAGTGCCCTAGAGACCCATTCCCTCAGATGTATAGAGAGAGGCATTGTACACAAAGGGGGTCAGTACGACCCCGGCGGTCAGTGCTAGTATGCGGTAGTACCGCCAACAGGCTGGCGGTACTTACCGCCATACTATGACATTGGCGGTATGGCTGAAGCCACACCGCCAATGTACCACACCAATCGCTACGGTGGTAACAGCCACCGGGCTGGAGATATATATCTCCAGCCCGGCGGCTGTCACTGTACCGCCGACGGTATCTTGACCCCACATACTGCGATGGTTTTCGTGGGTTTTTTACTGCCACGAAAACCATGGCGGTAGGCACAAACAGTGCCAGGGAATTCCTACCCTGGCACTGATAGGGGTCTCCCCTGCCCCCTCCCCAGAATCCTCTCCCACCCTCCCCCTCCCGACCCCATCACATATACACACATACACGCATATACATACACACTCATACACACATGCATACCCACATTCACCCACGCATGCATACATTCATACACACACACAGCAACACTTACTAACATACATCCAGTCACACACGCAATCACACGATACAACATACATGCACACTCACACCTATTCCTGCACACACACATTACACATGATTCACACCCGCATGCACGCATACAAACACAGTCACACAACACCCCCCAGCCCCCTCCCCTGTCAGAGCACCCACTTACCTGCTTGCAGGGGGTCCTCCAGCAGGAGACGGGACCTGGCGCCAGCGGAACACTGCCAGGACGCTTTATGGATCATAATGCGGCCGGCAGCGCTCTTCTATGATGAGATAGCAGTAGACGCATCTAGTGTACGCTCTATAGTGATACAGCATTAAACGTCTTTCACCTATGTTCTGTAGTGATGTAGTGGTAGATGCCTGTCACCTAGATTCCTTGGTGAGATCGCAATAGATGTCTATTGTGTAAGTTCTATAGTGATGCATCATTAAATGTCTCTCTCCTAGGTTTTATAGTGATAGATGCCAGTCACCAACGTTCTATACTGATGTAGCAGCAGGCACCTATTACCTAAGTTCTATGGTCAGATTACATCAGACATCTCCAAACTCTGTAGTGGGAGAGCAGCAAATGTTTCTCACCTAGATTGATGTAGCATTAAACACCTGTCACTTAGCTTCTGTGGTGAAAAAGCAGTAGACGCCTCTCACCTACGTTCTGTAGTGATGTAGGGATAAATGCATCTCACCTAGGTTCTATAGTGATGTATGTAATATGCCTCGTTCCTAGGTTCCATGGTGTGATAGCAGTAGATGCCGGTCACCTAGGTTCTGCAGTAAATTAGCAGTAGATGTCTTGTTCCTAGGTATGGTGAAATAGTGGTAGACACCTGTCAACTAGGTTCCGTGGTGATGTAGGACACTCTCACCTATGTACTACAGTAATGCATCCGTAAACACCTCTTACCTAGGCGCTCATCCAAAGGTGTAGTGATAATAGCCGGTGAGTGGAATTAGAAAGTATAGCTCCCATCCAGACAAAATCTTGTCAAAGAGCAAAAACCAAATCGACCTCCTATTGAATGGTGGGCTGACAGCACAGATTATCTCTGGAATGCTAAGAAATCTTGTCAAACATGGCTTTTCACCCTTGTTTGCTTCTGCACTCAAGGCTACAGCACCAATGAAACACGCCAGAGATGTTATGCTTCACCCAGTAAATTTTGCGGGGGAGGCGGTGACTCCACAGTCATAGATACACACACACATACTTTCAATATTTTTACAAACAAGTCAGCTGTAAGGGAAAAATATTATTTGTGTGGCAGTTTGACGTGAAAGTATTTGTTTTGCTTAGCAGATTTTGCGGTTTTGTTTAAATGGACAAAATGCTCGCAATGGTTCGCATTCCAGGAGCTCGACTGACAGCTGGTGCCTACCTCTCTTCAGACCGCAAGCCTCAGGCCACTCCCACACTAAGGGGCCGGAGCATGCTCAGTGCTGGCCTGATGGCTTCTTGGTTTCTGATTAAGCCAAGTGGGTCCTGTGCGGAGGGGTGAATGAAACTAGTTTTATGGGGAATTTTTATGTTTTTACTGTGTTTGTTAATCTTACTGTTTGTGTTTGAGATACACACTTAAAATGTATCTAAATATTGCTCTCAGGATATACCTGGAGCAGATAGAGTATGAAGATGAACACCAGACTATACAGTGACACCTCCCAGATCTAATTAGTTCAGGCTACCCAGGGGCCCGAGGGCCGGCTTGATCACTTAGCCAAGAAACTGAAGGGACTGCGTTGTGGACTGGGACTGCATTGAGTAGCACACATCCTGGCATTGAACTCAGTCTGAGCAGGCGAGAGGATCACTGCGCATCCTATGAGGATCTCCCACCTGTCTGATAGTCTGGCTGGAGACTGTGGCGCTTACTCTCTATCTCAAGGCACCCTTGTGGCCAGAGTCAGACTGGGACAAAAAAATAGGACGGACACCAAAATAAAAGTGTCCCATTAGCGATTCAGACAGCTAAAAAATTGGCCCACATTTACAAATCGTGGCAGTTTTCAGCTTGCTAAGACAAGCTATATTTGTGTTTTTCAAGCTATGGGAGGCGGTGCATGCGTTTATGCTGGCTGCAAGTAGTGTTTGTAGTAATATCAGGAAAATGAAATCAACAGTAGAAACCAGTCCACCAGACCATAAAACAGGCCCACTGACAATAAACCATCCCAGGTACTACTGAACTGACCGGCAGAGCCCTTTTGTCATTGCCTTGTTGCTCTATAGGCTAGTCCGCTCCTGCTTGGGCGACAGAGGATGCACCAAAACAGACATTGATCAGCTTTTTGGAGAACTCACGGTATAATCTCTGCACCGGTGCCCTACTATAAATGCTATACCAAGCATTCTAATGTATTTGCATAGCTTTACCACCTCCACCTTAAAGGCCTCTACTAAACCTCAGCTGATGAGTACCTGAGGTACCTGACCCCCCTTCCGTTGCATGGCTTGTGTGTAGTCTCCGTTTTAAATTCAACTCTTTAAGTTTAGATCTCTTTTCCATGGGACCCTTTTGCACACTTTACTGCTATTGCATGAATGTGCTGTATGGGCATTTCGGATACGCACTGACGCCCTGTAGTCTTTACAGCTACTTCCGGGATCGTACATTTCGGAACACAAAGTCATTGTTTTGCTTTCTTGCTGTGCTCGTTAGGAGACACTTCATTTTAGCTAGACGAAACGAATGAGCTACTCTGCGTTTCTCTCACAGTGTGATAACGCTACTTTATTATAGGAACAGATTCCATGTTAGCGCTCAGCGAGAGGAGCACTTCTATCCTGGGATTATCATGGAACCTCTGCAATCTGTCACTGAGATGCAGCCCTGGTGGCTCCGACATCCATCCTGCCAAGAAGGATAACCTGTACTGGCTTCCTGACACTTAACACGAAGATTTGGGGGTTAGACTACCCAACTATCCAATCCTGGCAGAGGGTACTCCCACTATGCTCTCTTTAGTATAGTATTATATACAGGAAGGAGTAGGCACGCATTAGCAACAATTACCATGGTTGAATTGTTTATATTGTTTACCTTACAAATAATGCTGATTACAATACTATGTGTCATCTTTCTAATACTCGCAGAACAGAGATCTCACAGAATTCTGTCTTCCACATTGATGTGAATGAGGTCCTTGTATTAACGTAGCAGCCATCAATGACTGCAAAACAATAGAAGAATGATAATGTAGATTTAGTATGTATACATAATCATGACAGGCCCACAAGACATAACCACTACTGTGCTCCAGTTGTATACAGAAGGTGGTCCTGAACAGCAATGATTTGGTAAACCTGTGTTACAAAAAATGACCATCTTAATTAATAGGTAGGTAGTTTTTGCAGTGCCTTATAACTGATGAGTTTTCAATGTGAGTTATAAATACATAGGCCCTTTACAGAATAACAAGCAGATCTCAAAATGCTGGTGCACAAAATGAACTCAGTTTATGCACCCTGCCTGACTGTACATGAGGCCCAAAAAAATCTTTAATCAGGCTACAGTAAAGCAACACCTTGCAGTAATGTCAGACCTCATACAAACTGGTCAGTCCTGGGTTATCTCGTGTGACAATATGATTCAGATTAGTAGAAATTGTAGGCATTTTTAGAGCTAAACTTCAGCCCTTTCATGGCTATGCCTACTTTGGGTGGACGATATACTCTGCTCCGCAGGCAGAATTGGCAGAGTTTTGGTGACTCCACGTTATGCTTATAGCATGGAGTTCCAACCAAATTCTGCCAACCACAGTGTGGTGGATTTTTTTCTCACACATGCACCAAAGTGGTAAGTTGGTGAACGCAAGCGAGATTTGCCATCCCCAAATTTTCGGTTGCTAGGAGAACACCCAACGAGATTTTTTCGAAGCGGGCAGTCGCGACCGTTTGCGGTCAGAAGGCTGCAGCTGAACCAGAAAATCTACTTGAGAGGCAGCAAAATCAACTTGAGTAGCTGCGTCCTCTGGCACGTCGTGTGGTGCTGTTCACGCTGATTTGTCAGAATAAAAGCTCTCCCCAAGTGAAATCACAGCTCAAGCAACATACCGTGACTATTTCTGACTGTTGGAGGAACTCCACGGAATCTCACTGTGTTTTTATGTAACTATGCAGAATTCCACAGAGTGAACCTCTGTGTGTTCCGCCCACCCCTAATGCCTACTATACTTAAACTCAGACCCAAGTCCGAACAGGCAAAATATGAAAGCTGGACCCTGGACAGGGACACTCAACCGGGCTGCTTCCTGTCACTGCTTTTGTTTGCTCTGGCAATAGAATCATTGGGCTGTATTCTAGGAATCTGAATGACATCTGGGGAAATACAGTATCTCAGTACACAGATAACACCTTGGTGTATCTGAGACACCTAACCATTTTAGTTTCATATGTTCTGGCCATATTGGATGAATTTGGAGACTTCTCAGGGCTCCGCAATAACTGGTCCTAAATGTTTCCACGAGGAATGTGGACTCCTAATGATGTGGCTGTTCTCCTAAATTTGAGTCGGAATTGGGAGATCACTGAATTAATATGTGGGCAAACGTTTGGCACATGATCAAGGTCAAAATTAAATCTAGGTTAAGTAGTAAATAGGATACATACCTCTGTGCAATTTTGTTAAGACTGTCCCTCTCAGTGGTGGATAGAGTAGCATAAAATTGTAAGTCTGCTTAGATGTCTTGTAAGGGATATTTCCCCTGAATCGAATCCCAGGTCTATTTTCAGGGAACAAAATACTATCCTTTTGTCTCTTATCTGGGCTGGTTCCCTTCCCAGAATCAGGTTGGATACATTAACATTATGCATGAAAAATGTGGGCTCAGCATCCTGATATATGAAGCTATTGCCTGGTTCCTGATTATAGTGATGGGTCGGAGAGACACCAAGTAAGGAGCAGAGATTATTAAACTGTTGTCATTGAGACATGCAATTACTATATTTGTTTGTTACCTCCATGGATACGGATCAAGGGGTGTCCTATTTAGTCTTTGTGCTATCCACACTATGGGATTGAAAATCTAGATTGATAATTAGAAAAACTCACTTTGCTAACCAGGCCCTCTTAACAAGGTATTTAGGGATTTTAAACATTATATGGAGAGGCTAGAGATAATAGACAGAGAGTCAGTCGACTCAAACAGATGAGAAATAAAAACTCAAAAGGTCTTATCATTGAGGAGGCCTGTGCTCAACTAGGGATGCAAACATGTTACAAACACTCAGTGGGCGCACTCATGTATTTATTGTAAGGAACATGTGGACCTGTGGGAATCTTCATATGGTATGATTTTGGTGATTTATGATTTTTAACTTGTCTGTATATTGAGTGATCCTTATGTTTCTATACACTCTAAGATGGCCGCCGCGATTATTATCAATCCCGATGCGGCACGTCTTTTGACCTACAGGACTTTGTTTCCGGGTCGAGATGGCTTGCGTAGTGATTGCTTGCACCTGAATACGACGAAACTGGCGGTATATTTAAATTCTGACTGCCCGTGTGGGATTTGGTTTGTCTGATCACTGTACCGATCCACAAATGGGGGGCAACCACGAGATTTTGTCAACAACAGGAGCTTTTGTACCGAATCTACTACTCTGGGAAATTACAGAAGGTACTCTTGTTACCTCTATGTGTGAGTGCCTTGTAGTGTAATATATGGACTTAAGAAAAACTGTTTTGTAATAGGGTTTTACGTTGGTAGAGGTTGATCTTGAAGATTATGTCAGGTTTGCACTATCAAGACTTCGTATTAATATGGAGAATGAGAGTGTAATTTTGACTAAGCATTTTAAATTGGATGAACTCAAATACCTCAAACTTTAGATATATATTTTCTTTCATGGATGAATTGAAGAATCAGTTCAATTAGGTAATTTCATCGTGGAATATTGTTTACTGTTGAGATACAATATGGAGGATGTGGCATTTACTAATGAGGTTACTAGATGAAATTTTGTGATTTCAGCACTCTTCTTAAGTAAATATTTTGTAAGTCGTTAAGTGGTGCTGTTTTCTTTTTACACTAGATGTGCTACGGGTGACTCCAAGGGTATGAGGGAAAAGTATGAGATGACAAACCAGTCAGAAATGGATTAGGTATGTCTAAAATAGCACATTTGGGGCTTACACTAACTGTTTTTATATAGATCACTTATAATGCAGATGAGGTAACTTATTAATTGGTCACGCTGGGTATCCTCTGTGAATATACAATATTGGTTATTATTTTAGGGATTATCTGATGAATTCCCTTGCCAGTCTTTCTTGTTGTTATGTTTTTATTTGTCCGTTTGTATAAATGTATATAGCTATCTATATTTTTGTTTGTCCATATGTGTGGATAAGTTAAACTTTTGAGTATGTAATATGTGGGTATTAGTTTATTGTTGTTTGTGCTTTCAATGTGCATTATATGTGTTATGTTATAGCCCTGAAGAAGTCCTATGTTGGAGGACGAAACGCGTTGGCTATTGTTACCATAATTTTATACATTATTGAGAACAAGAGGAAGAAAATAAAGAGAAGACTTATCACAATCTCAATTTAAAAGAATTGGACTTTTCAATACAGAATTTGTTCACTTGGAAAAGTGGTGCACTACCATTATTCTTTATGAATGTGTTCGTTCCCCCCCTTTTTTTTATAAAAGGTTTACACCTTAGCAGCAGGTGTTTGGTTTAAGTGCACACAGAGAATAATATAAAATGTGTTCATGACTTTGTTGTAGATATATTGGGACAGGTTCTATAAGCTTGCTGCATTTTTGTTTTGGGTGATTAGGGATGCAAACATGACATTTTCTGCTGTGCACAGGCTGCCTACAACTGCGCACATCAGGTCGGAGAGACTCCTAGGTAAACCAGCATAATCTGTAATTTGGAACCCTCCTGGAGCTCCTTTTGTGGAACAAGTTTGGGCACCCTCTCCTTTCTCGGTGGCGATCATCCTAACAGGAATTTTCAAACCATTCCAAAT
Organism: Pleurodeles waltl; assembly: GCF_031143425.1. Lineage (NCBI taxonomy): Eukaryota > Metazoa > Chordata > Amphibia > Caudata > Salamandridae > Pleurodeles > Pleurodeles waltl. The sequence goes on from NC_090443.1 coordinate 962,208,505, forward strand.
GGGATTGAGACTGTGGGGCATTGTGTTTGGATGATGATTGGACTAGGACATTAATATACAATGCAACATAGTCAAGCAATGCCTGATTTCGTATTCACACTTTAAAAAAATCCTGTGTACATGGTGAGATGTTTAATATGTCAGTCAGATAAAGTTAATATGCCTAGTGTGACCTGGTTGAGTAGAATTACATGACTCTACTGGGAGTGCATTGTTCTTCATCTTCAGAGGGAGATAAACCACATGGAAGCCCTAGATATTCTCAGTGTAAACGGCTAACCACTCCATGGGTCTGATTACGAGTACCCCGGTAAGTTGCAAGCCCTATGCAAATACCTGTTTGTGCAAGGATAGCAAATATAAATGGTGCAAAGTTTATTGTGATATAGTCCCCCCGCTTCCCCAATATTTTTCTAAGCCAAATGTGGCAGAATTGAGATAGTGAAGAGTTACCAGTAAATACCGGGGCATGCACATTTTTGTGCAGACTAAACTCAGAAAAGGTGACCACCATCTTAAATGTCATAGATGATGTCCTAATGAATACAGATGAAGATTATCCCTGCTTCCTGATATTGTTCGTCCTCTTAGATGCTTTCAACATAAAAAATCATCCCACCCTCATACACACCATTGAGCTACAAATGGGGTTTGCCAGCATTGTCTTTCACTGGTTCTTGTGCTACCTTCCCAACCAACATAAGTTTATTCACATGAGATCCTTCAGGTCACAAAAGATCCCTATCACACTGGAGTCCCCCCACAGCTCTATACTGTCTCCTGTCATCTTCAGTCTTTACAATTGAGCCTCTTGGCACTCTACTCACAGATTACAGCATCAAGATTCACCAATATGCCAATGATACACAACACCTCAAAGCCTCCTTGCACATCATTCAAACATTAATGTCCTACACCTACCTAAAACTCAGTCCAATCAAGAAAGAGACCCTGATTTAGAGTTTGGTGGACGGGTTGTTCCTGGGAATTGTAATACAGTGGATGGGCTGTCCGTCACATTTGTGACAGAGCGCTCCATCTGCCAAACGCTAAATCAAGTCCTGAATTACCATTATTTGAACAACAAACAAGATGCAGTTCAAACGTGGCTCAATATCATGATCCTTCACAGCTTCAAACTCCAACTTTCTCAAAATGTCACATCACTTGGATTCACCCTGGACACCCACCAACATCTGCCTCAAGGAACGTTGCCAGAAAGAAAAAAAATGCAGCCACATACCAGCTGTCTCTTCTAAAGAAAGTAAACGTATTTCTTCCAGAAAGCAACTCCAGAACTGCTGTTCAAGCCCTTGTACTCTTGCATCTTGATGGTGGGTTTGCCATGCTCAATGGCCTCCTGGACTCTACACTGACACCTCTTAGAGGCATCCTAAATGCTGCAGCACATCTCATCCAGTGCCTGAAGAAATATGATCATATTATCCCCATCCTGATACAACTCCAGTGTCTCTCCCCTTACTGGCCTGCACCATCTTCAGAACCAGCTGCATCACTTACAGAGCCATCACGACCTGCACCATTGTTTATCTTGAAGACAAGCTTATTGGTGGTTTTTAACACACCTACAGCCAGGATATCATCATACTGCAGACTAAGGGCCTAATCTAGATATTGGTGGATCGGTTACTCCGTCTCAATGGTGACGGATATTCCATCTGACGAAATCTAAATCCCATAGGAAATACTGGGATTTAGATTCCGGCTAACGGGATATCCATCACTGTTGTGAAGGAGCAACCCATCCATCAATATCTAAATCAGGCCCTAAGTATAAAAAAAGAAACAACAAGACAGCAGGTCATTTGTTTGTTTGCACCTGGGACTTGGAACAGCATCCCTGTATCCATCAGGACTGCCCCGATGCTGCTCCAATTTAGGAAAGAATTGAAGATACTCATCTTTCAAGAACACTATATTACAGTGCATTAACTGTCCCCAACCCTTCTTTCTCCCCTATAAATCACTGACTTTATGCTTGTCTTTGACGATGTACAGTGCTCCTCTGCTTTTCGCTAGGTTTGTGCGATTGAAATACCATATACACAGACAGCATTTATACAGTTCCAGATAAATTCCAAACACCTCTGCAATAATTATCCATACGACACAGGACTCTCATAATCATGCCCTCACTAAGCAGTACAGGAATTATAGAAATACTTGGCAGATTGTTTGCATCTGTTAAACTCTACAACCCTTCTAGTTCGTTCTTCTTGCCGGGGTGCTCTATGTAATATGGGTGATATTACATGGTACAGAGGTTTAATAATTGAAGCAGAACGTAGCAATTAAGTGCGGACAGATTACATTAATCCATCAAGGCTTGACGTTTACTGAGATTATTTGGTCGCTTTAATGTAATACATTTTTACAGGAGATAGTCTGTTTTTACTTGCTGAACAGTTCATATCCTACAAAAATGACAATTGTAAATTTTGGATCTTCTGAAAAATATTTTTTTTAGCTATCACCTGCACATCCTTCATCAACACGTGAGATCATTTCTAGGTCCTCATACATAAATTCCATAACTCTGGAGTCGAACATGCCAAGGCTATTTCTATAGTCAACTGAGAATCCTCAAATAATTGTGATTCTAGAGGAATAGTCTGTCTGAAGAAACAGTCTGCTACATCGATTTGGTTTATATTTTTTCCAAACTTGGTAAGTCATTAGCCTTGTGCTGTGTGTGATATGCACTACATGGGACCGAAATTGATATTTCTATAGTCCAGTACCAAACAGAATGTACAACTGGAACTGGCAATGGCAAGAGGGAACATTAGGGCGCTCACACAAGCAGTAATTGTGAAAGATTACTCCTTTTTATTGTAGGTCAGTTAATGTGTTTTTAAACCTCACATGGCCTGTGGTTTAAGTGGATCTTGTGGCTGAATCTGAGGTTAATTTCTTAACAGATTCAAGTGAAGAGTTGTCTCTTTATTGCAACCAGTTTGATCTGCAAATAGGGCTGGGGCTAGTCTCAGTGGCCATTTGTTTCCATGTAAATTCCACCATGACTTGGGCATCATGGTCGAGAAGCTTCAATTGTGAAAGTTTGTATGTCCCCCTCTATTTGTATTTTGGAAATGTGACCTAGAATATTTCTGTGGCCATCGACGGTTTCTTCAAGAATTTATTCATCTGGTCAAAGTAGTTTTCAGATGGGCCTAGAGACTCCAGTGGGCAATGGTAATTTCTTTTGCGCCTCTGCTCAAGGCTTGTCTGTACCCTATTTATCAGAGATTTTTTCTCTCTAGTGAATAGTAAAATTCAAATAAAAAAATTCTTTATTGTTTTGGTTAAATAAAACCATAACAATGTTACGTATGCACTTACAGATAACTACTATACCCAATAAAACACAGAAAATCATTGTGCGATGGGGATCAACATGATAAAAAGCACTTATGCTGACTTTGTTACCCCCAGTTATAGGTGCAATTGTTTATCATAAAATGATATACAAGAGTTTCCAAATTACGTCAATTCGAATTCATCTTAGTAAAATTAGCAGCAATCTAACTTCATCAGCCAAAACTAAAAGACTATTTGTGAAATTAAATAGTATAAACTTCGTACCACAAACTGAGAAGTGCAATTTTTATCCAGAGTTTCTGACTGAGCATGGCTCACTGTTCTTTTCACAGTTCTGCCCATGGCTGTTAGTAGTAGAAATCGCTTGTCCATGTAACAATAGATATTTCATCAATTTGCAATTCAATTGGGGATCAGCAGGATCAAGACTTTGTATCATGGCAGCTCTACATGTACGTATGCCCCGGCGCTGAAGCTCTTTATTTAACAAAGTAACAAGTGCATTTTGTAGATGGGAGCACATGCATATCAGGTGTATAATATCCTCTTTCTTGGATCCACAAAGTCTACAGGATGCAGTGCCACGATATTTCCAAGACGGTTGATTAGCCAATTGCGGTAAATGGCCGAAGCAGCTTGACATCAACCTTCTCTTTAGATGCGCCGAGAATGTGAGACTTACATAGAAAACTTGCTTCAGACTATTGCATATTTAAGCACCACCCAAGCAGTGTACATTGGCTGATGCTATTTTTGTCAACCAGGTGTGAATGCAATTTCGCAGCTTTGTTTACCACTTTCCCAAAGGTTGCAAAAGGCAAGTTCTTGTTCCAGTGCTGCTCAGCAGAATTTGTCAGCTTTAATGCCTTAAAATGTTTTTGTGATAAGTAGATTGTGGATCTCTTTCAGGCGCCAACGATATTGAGTTGTTTAATAGAGAGCATTCTTTATTTGATCTAATCTGGTACCAGCTTTTCGTAGTGGCATACATTCTCCCCAATACCTCATTAGTGAGCCCAAATTCCAAGGGCACTTGCGCCGACGAGGCATTTTGAGAAAGCCTAAAGGCCCGCTTGAGCGCGCTCGCCTGCAATTTCTCCAAGAGGTGCGCATCTCTCCCATGCAACGCAACACTCGCATAAGACACAGTCGGAAGCAGTTTCGCCGCTACTACCAACAGATGCGGCTTGAAGGAGGGGCCATCTAATTTCTTAGCAAGAGCGCAGAACGCAAATAGCAGAGCATTTCCTTTTTTCACATATATTACATCTTCTGCTGATGATTGAATCTATTATCAATGTATATTCCTAGGTACTTGTAACTATTTACCGCCTCTAGTGACTAGTTTTTTTAAAGTTTGCTTCATCATCTGAACATCTCTCTTCCCTTGTTCCAGTAGTTTCCAGGTTTCGCTCTAAGGCATTTCCATTGTTTCAGGTTTTTTTACTCAGGAAAACTGCTTCCTCTTGTGGAAGTCAGTTTGGTTACTTCTTTTGTCTACAGAGTTTCTGCGTACTTACTTTTTCCTTTAGTATGTGAAGGTCATAAGTAGTGCTTGTCAAAATGGCTGTAATTTTGTAGTAGTCTAAGGGCATATTTAAGAGCCCCTGGGGCCACCTTAGCACCGCCATAGCATCATTTCTTTTACGCTAAGGCGGCGCTAAAGTGGCCGTTTCCCCGCACCATATTTACAAAGTGGCGCATTGCATGCATTGCACCACTTTGTAAACCCTTCGCCACATTATGCCTGCGCCAGGCATAATGTATGCAAGGGGGCGTTCTTCTGTTAAGGAGGGCCGAACAAATGGCGCAAGGAAATCTAACAGATTTATAATTGGCTCCTATGTACTCTGCAGGAGTAGCACCAACATTTTGGTGCTACTCCTGCAGAGTACAACAATAGCATCAAAAGAAATTATGCTATTGCCCCCTAGCCTGCACCACGGTGCGCCGTATTTTAAATACGGTGCACACATGGTGGCGGTAGGGGGAGCGCTAAGGGGCGCAAGGAAAGTGGCGCAGCACTGGGTGCAGCGCCACTTTCCTTAAATCTGCCCCTCAATGTTTTATGATGCTTTAGTTTGTAACACACTGATGATTCTCCCTCCAATTGGAATCTGGATCTCACGGTAGGAGAGCGACCCATGTGTCATCCAGAAACTATTCAGCATTTTCTATGTTGTTGTCTTTTCACTTTTAGCGTTGCTTCTGTTTCTGATTTTGGCTTAGGCTGAGAGTTGGGTGGTCGGGTGCCCTATGTGTCTCTTCTGAGGAAAGTGTAGATTTGTGTAGACTGTGGCAACATTATTTCCTTTTGTGCCTTTGGTACATCTGACAGTATTTATCTAAAAGCTATTAATGGCTCTTCATGGTTTATGTTGAATAAAACGAAGTCAGAAATTCACAATTCTGGAATAATGGCATCCCCTGAATCATGGAGGGGGGCGCACCCTGTTCTTTTTGTGTACCATTTGTGGCAATGTGGATCAGTGGTTCCAAACCTTTTGACTTCTGTGGACCCCCACTTTATCATTACTGGAACCCGGGGACCCCCAATGAAACATTATTGGAATCCGGAACCCCCCCACTAAGTCATTACTGGAAGCTGGGGACACCGGTCCAAACATTGTAAACATTCATGATTTGAAACGCAAAACAATACAAAACAAATACAGAAACAAGCGTTCATCAAACACATACACAAATGATAACACAAACATTTTAATTAGTTTGCAAACAAATAAAAATGTAAAAATTAATTTTAATAGGAAGCTTGGAGCTTTTCTAAATTCAATTGAAGACACAAATTACCTATACTATATTCTGTTTGATGCACCTGCATTGCTTCCACGTATCGATCTGAGGGCACTTATTTAATTTTTAGCCTCCAATTTCAAATTCCTTGACATTTACAATACATTTTACAATTTTCAGTTGTACATTTAGCCACTTTATTTCTATACACTTTATTTTTCTGTTAATATTATTTAATTTTCTAAGCAGTCACATGCCCCCTGAGTAGGCTTCATGGACCCCCAGCGTTCCCCGGACCACAGGTTGGGAACCACTGATGTAGATGTTAGCAACTATGATCTTCCAAGTATTGCATTGTTGTATAGGGGGTGACAGCCTTATCGGAAGGGGCAAAGTCAAAATCATGCTGTTTCTTTCAGACTAATTTGAAGAAATACTGTATCTAACTGATGTGACAAGTTCTGAAGGCCTCCTCTTCACATTTAGTCTACATTTCACTATTACTGCTCACAAGGTGTGTATGTTACTGGCTTTTGGAGGAGCTCCCCTAGCAGTGGGTGCAGGGGTTCTTATGCTCATTGTCTGTAAGATGTGCTGTCTCAGTTTTCTGTAGAGAGCTACAGGTTTGGTTGCTTCCATTCAGGTAGTCAGGCATATTGGACTTAAATAGCATAAGTTTGCTCTGGAAGTATGAGTGGACCCATTCTCATAGGGTCTTTGATGTGAGGTAAATAACGCTGAAACTACTGTACTGTAAGTGCTCCTCGTATGCTTTATTTTTTTAATATAGTTTTTCCTAGGTATTGCACTTTTAGTTTTCAAGCATAGAAGGTTAGCCTCTTTTTCACAGATAAGGATTCTCCAGTTGGTGCACAGACAAGGCATCTAGGAACTCAATAAATAGTACATCATTGTATTTCGAACAAGTATAGCAATACAAACTAAGCAATATCACTCTGTTGGATGAGGCTACCCTCGCTCCTCCCTGGTTTTCTCCCACAGAGACCTCCAATTTGCTTTACCTCAAAGTTCTCTAAGCTGCTGTGTTATAAACTGGGTTACTGTTTGAGGAGGAAAACCCTACTCAAGAAGCAACCACAATTTATGTCAGGGTGAAATCATAAGCAACCCCAAATTAACCTGTGCTTACCCCTCTGGTAGCCTGGCACAAAAGCTGCCAGGTGTAAGTTGGAGGCAATGTTTAAAGTACTTATGCAGCACTTCAAACACTAATAAAATGAAAACACAAGAAGAATCCCACACTAAATTAGTAAAAATAAGATAAAATGTAATACATTATTCGAGACCAAAACAACATAAATCAAACCAGAACTGGAGCTATGCGGTTTTTAAGATTTGAGTGGAAATAGTACCTATAATCGCAAAGCCTTCAACTGTGGGTATCAGGTCACACCAAATTAAGTAACAAGTTCAGGCTGATCACGATGGAGTGTGGGAAAGATACAGGGACTAAGTTAGAGCCACTGAATTAAGTACCTTAAATCCTGGTTGCAGAGTATTGTGCGTAATGCAGCGGCTGTTCTGAGGAGCTGCGGTCTGTGATGCAGAGTCCTGAGTCATCGCGGATGCCATAGATGAGGGGCTTGCCATGTGAGGACCAGCTTCAAGGATGCATCGTACATCGGTGATTCCTAAGAAGCTGGGTGTCTGTGATGCAATATCCTGCATCATCGTCGAGAATGCCATTGACAAGGGGCTTGAAAAATGAAGGCCTGAATCAAGGAGGCTGCAGGTTGCGATGCGAGCGTCTGCATCGGCGATGTGTCATGCTGTGATGGTCCTGAAGTGTAGTTAGTTGCGAGGATATGCGTTGCGCTGCATCTGTTCTGTTCCTAGGGTCACAGTTTGGCTAGCAGAGAGCCTTTAGTCCCACTTCCTATAGTCCTGCACTAGAATAGCGCCACTTGGGGGCTAGAACTCAGCAGACAGCGTCCAGGTGCTGGGTACAAGGTGGATGGAACCTTTTCTGTCCCTAAGGCTCTAGCCTTTAGAGTCACTCTGGTGTTCCTGGGTTCAAGGTGCAGATCGAGTCCTTTTCACTCAAGCAGGAGAGTAGCAGGTCAGCAGAGTAGCACTCCTTCATGCACAGCAGCACAGCAGTCCTTCTGAGTTTTCTACAGGTCCAGAGGTATACTGAAGAGTTGGATCTGATGGTCAACGATTTATACCTGGTGACCACTTTAAAATAGGAGAAGAATCTGGACGTTTCCACCTGAAGAGGTGTTTGGAATGTCCTGCCTTGCTGCCCTGGCCTCAGTTTGTCTGGGGTCACAAAAGATTAGTGCCAAAACCCTTTGTGAGGGCAGAGCCTTTTGATGTGCAAGTGTGGTAAGTGACAGCTCCTCCCCCTCATCAAGTCAGAGATGGCTCCTCCTGCTAACACACACTCCTCATTTGCCTCACTGACTGAGAGCAATGCACAAAGACCAGCTGCCAGCTACATCTAGTCCTGTGACTCAGGATACAGGCTTCAGGCACCAAACCGCTGGGATAAGAAACTGCCAACTTTCTAAAAGTGTATTTTATCTAATTGTGGCTTAAAATTCAACCTTACCAGTAAAAGCGAGTTTTAAATTACAATTTTTAGACACTAAACCCAACATTCCTACATGCTCCAAATTGAAAGCTGTCACCTAATAAATGTAATACTCAATGGTAACCCAATGTTATCCTATGGGAGAGACAGGCCTTGCAGTAGTGAAAAATGAATTTGAGATTTTTTTACTACCAGGACATGTAAAAGTTAAACGTCCATGTTCAAGTTTTTAAATACACTGCACACTGCCCTATGGGCTGTTTAGGGCCTACCCTAGTGGTGCCGAAATGTATTAGAGATGAATGTTTAGGCCTGACAGATGGCAGGTCGAAATGGCACTTTAAAATGGCACAAACAGGCTGCAATGGCAGGCCTGAGAAATGTTTAAAACGCTATTTAAGTGGGTGGCACAGTGAGTGCTGCAGCATTTAATATACAGACCTTGATCACAGGTACTACCACTTTAAATTAACTGTGCCATTTGGGTATAAGCCTGTTTTACCATGTTTAAAAGAGAGAGCACAAGCACATTAGCATTGGTTAGCAGTGCACAGAGTATTAAGGCCAACAAAAATGAGATCAGCAAAAAAAGGTGGAGTAAGGTAAATGTTTTGAGGAAAATACCCTAAGGCTGACAGATCTAACAGACTGGCATTTATGTTGCCCCCAGCATGTGTCCCCTTCTTGGTGCCCTGTAATATAACTGTGTGGTAGACAAACCTCCCGTCTAATCTCTCAATATTGTGGCTTCCAATAAAACTCAGTAGAGTAGTAAATACATTTCCCCTATTGGTATCACTACAGGTTTTTGGTGCCAGTACACTACTGCCACTCAGGTAGGCCTGGTATCCGTGGAATCTGTTAACCGTCTGACCATTTCCGCCCAGCATGTGAAATCCTTAGCTAGTTTGTCGTCCTGCCTGGTGATTTTCATGTGGATTTCCTCCGATGTAACCCACTCCACCATGTCTTTTACCTGTGTGTCAATCACTGGGGGTCTGGCCACAAGTAAGTGTATTGTGGTTTGTCTTTTAGCTAGTACCAGCCCTTGCACCAGAAATGTCCTACTAATCTTCCTTAATTTCTTATCTTTGTGCAGTAGATCAATCAGACACTGCTTGACAATTAATATTATTGTCAACCAGTGCACCATTTCAGTTTGTCTAGTATTTCCTCCCAGTAGCCTTTCATTGCGCTGCAACGCCATGCCATATGTACAATGTCCACCCCATCTGTGAAACTTCTCAGGCATTCAGAAGTATGTTCTGGGTAACTTTTGCTCAGTGTACCAGGGGTTAGGTATGCCATGTGGATGTGTTGCATGTGTTTGACCTGCATATTGCGCAACACCGCTTTCATTGCTGTGCACACCCTGTTCCACTCTGCTTCTGTGATAGGTTCTTCTGTGTATCCCTGCCATTCATCATATACCTTCACCCTATCAAGTGATTTATCCACACATAGCACTATATATATGATGGATAGCAGCTTTCTACAGTGTGATGATGCATACAAATCCACCATCATTTGTGTATGAGGAGGTGCTTCTGGGAAGGTTGGCCACATGCCTCTGGCTCTGCGTGCAAGTTCGGCATACTGTAAAAAATGTCCCAGGCCTACCCCAAATGTTTCTTGTGCATCAGGGAAAGTTATATATCTACCAGTAGGGTGAAGATTAGCCAGCGTTCTGCATCGCCCCCTTTCCCATCAGCTTACTGTCATATTAATAGAAATTTGCGCCAATGGGGCATACTCTATATGCACAATTCCAGTGCAAATGCTGATCGCCTATGGATCTTTTTTTTTTTAACACTGAGCCTTATGCCTTACAGGGCTATTGAGTTATAAATGGCATGCACCCAACTGGAATCTGGATTCCTTCATCTGTAGACTGCCCAGTAGTACATCCCCATGCATCCCCTGAAGCAACCTCTTCTCCCAGTTGTTGTCCTCCTCCAACCAGCACTCCGCATCCTGCAGCTGAGCCGCCACAGAATACATTTCAATATCTGGTAATTCTAGTTCACCTTTCCCCATTCCTGTTTATGAGTGCTTAGTTTAACCCTGCTGCTCCTGCCCTTCCAAAGCAGTTGCACCAGGAACTTATCTAGCTCATTAAATACTTTGTGGGGCATCTCATACTTGGCACACTGCAATACATATAAGCAGGGAGGGAGCAATATCATCTTTGCCACCACTACTTTACCCATCAGTGAGAGTGCCAACGTCTTCCAGGTTCGCATAGAGGCATGCAAGCCATCTAGCATCCTAATGATGATTCGTTTATAGCTTTACACTATCACGTGATATCCGTATTCTGGGTTAGCGGAAGTTGGAGGTTACCCAACTGAGGCCCTCTGTTACCAGGCAGCATTCCTTGATATCTCTGAGTTTACCCATTGAGAACAATTTAGATTTAATGCAGTTGATGTACAAGCTAGACATCTCCTCATATTCTTCAAAGGTGTTTAAAAATATCGGGCCCGAATAAGCGGGTTGCCGCAAATACACCAGAGCATTGTCAGCATATAAGGAGACAACATTTGTAGCAGCCCCCACATAGATCCTCCAACTCCACAGAACTCTCCTCAGTCAGTATGCTAGTGGTTTAATCACAATTGTGATTAAGAGGGGGCAGAGGGCATCCGGGTCACAAACCTTTCTCTAACTCAAATCATTGTGACACCTCCAAGCCCATTCAGGCTCTCGCCAAAAGTCTCATGTAGAGGAGCCTGACCCAATGCACGTATCTATGACCTACTGCCATGAGTTGGAGAAACTCCCACATAGAATCCCAATCTACCACATCAAAATCCTTTTCGATGTACAGTAAGACCAAAGCATAATCCCTGTCTTCTAATGGAGAAGAATGGAAGAACGTGTGACGGCCTAGGCAAGTTTTAAGTGGTATTTCTGTGTTCCTAGTATGTTAATGATACCTGTAGCTGTTGGTAGGGAATTTCCTGTGCACGTTGATTAGCTTGAGTATTTAAGATATATAACCCTGCACCAGGATCGACTGCGTATAGATTATATATGAATAAAAGGTTCCATTGTGATGGTGATAAAAGACAACAAGAACCTGCAAACTTTCATGATATAAGAAAATACTGAATTAGCCCATTATTTCATGTCAAAGATAAAAACCAGTAACAGACTCACACTATGGGCCTGATTTAGAGTTTGGCGGAGTCATGGGTTCTGTGCTCACTGTGTCACTGGAACCAAGCTATACCTGGCTGATGAGCCCTAACTAGGATGAAACAAGTCCTAGGTTGCTTGTCTTCCGGTTCAGGGAGAACCTGGCCTGGCAGCTTAGGTCTGGGATGCGGCCTGAGTAGTAACCAGCGGCTGAGAATAATTCAAGCATTCCATCCACCCCTTTTTATCCACTGGAGTGTGTCACCCTAAGTCGGACAAGTATGCCCACACTTGGGTCCTGTGCACACTGTTTCACTGGAACCAGGCTATACCCAGCTGATGAGCCCTAACTAGGGCAAAACTGTTCCTGGGTTGCTTGTGTTGCGGTTCAGGAAGGACCTGGACTGAAAAGCTTGGCTGGACTGTTCCTATTGGCACAGGGTCAAAACTGATTTGAATACGGCTGGGTCCAAGCTGAGGAGGTATGATGTGCAAAATGACAGGCTTGGATGTGGTCCCAATTCCATCCATCACTTTTATGAATACTTTACTGTTTCAACTATCAGCAAAGCAATGTGAGTAAAGCAGCCCTTGTTATTTTTGTTTTTTTTTTAAATTGTATTTCATTTTCTTGTAGGAATGCACTGCTCTCGTTTTTTACTTGCTGGAGGCAGCAGACACCTGCAGATGCTCTGGAGAGAAGGTCACCCCGCACACTACATTTTTACCTTATTCCTGACACGGTGAGAAACCAGGACAGATACTTCTACACTGATTCTTCATTACCTGCTGGTTTATGTGGATGGAAGAGGACCATAACAGATGACAGCTGTCCCTTTTCCCCATGTAATTTGAAGCTCTGAGCCTCCCAAACAGACTATGATTCTCCCAAATACCTCTTCGCTAGCTAATGGAAGCCTCAAAATGACAATAGGAGGCTTCAGGCCTCAGATCACAGCAGGGAGAAGTGGGCCATGACAGCTAGCAGTTGTCCAGTCCTTGTCAGGACCCTGTATACATTACCCCTCAGCCCTTGCTGTTCCCGTTTCCTGGTCAAAAAAAGTAAAGTTTGCAATATTAGGACCAATATGCTCTCTAGGTAGGTGCTCAGTCTTGTTCTGCCCTACAACAGTCCCTGCGTGCACCGTGCTGTTTCACAAATGAGGCTTTGGAGGAGCGACTTGGGGAGGTCTCCCCCAGGGTGTTTGGGGAAATGGAGCAGCACAGAGGCTGCTTGGGCTACTTTGGCTATGTGGGCTACGGCGGTATGTGCAGGTATGTAACCCAACATGTTGTGTGGGTGCCACCATTTTATTGGGTGACCTGGTAGCTGGCAATAGTAGGGGGCCCCTTACAAACTTTTCTTGGTGTTATTTCCCTGTTAATATATAGTTTTTGTGGAGTGCAGAGTAGTGGCAGCAGAGCGTGCGTACCTGATGTCGGCAGATGAGAAGATAAGAAAGGCCATGCATCTGCTTAAAGAGGCCGGTAGGTTCGACCTCCTGGCCGAAGGAGTGAGCCCTTCGGCGCGTCCATCGCACAGCCGCTGGAGTTGCGGCAGTGGTATATGCAGGTTCGCCGCCACGCCCCGGAGATGCCATGATGGCGGTAAGCGCCCGTTGCCACTCCTGAGTGAGGCGGGTGCCCGGGGGAGGTGGGGTGGCCTTGTCGACGGGCCTCACCGGAGGCATTACTGTGGGCAGGGGAGGCCTGCGAGGGGAAGAGGGGCAAATGGACAACGTGTAAGGCCGAGGAGCAGCCCAAGCAATATGCGGAGGGAGAGAAAGGAAGGTGTGGAGGGGGCGGGATGAGGGGGGGCCTTGCGGAATGTGATGGCCTTGTCTCAGAAAGGCAGGTGCCAGGGAGGAGGGAGTGGGGAGAAGCACCTGTGAAGTGGTAATGGGAGGAGGCACACTGGGTAGGGGCAGGGTCGAGGTTGTGGAGAGGCCCAGGTGGAATGGAGGGCAATGTCCCAGGGAGGCCAACAGGGCCAAAATAGGGAGCTGATGGGGGAAAATACCAGTAATTTGATGCCTGGGGGCAAGGAGTGGGACCTATCCTATGAGCTGCTGGATTTGAGGGTGAAGGGGAAGAAGGGCGGGGTAGAGGGCGATGCATGGGATCCAGCTTCGGCACTGGTGGCAGCCATGCTCCAGTGAGGCGAAGACGAGGGACAAAGCTAGTCGAAGGGTGACGCAGTCAGTTTGTTTGGGGGGGTGGAGCCAGTGGAGGAAGACATTTTTCAGTGCAAGCCCCCTGGCAAGGTTTACAGTAAGACGGAGAGGGAACCATACATTATAAGGACAGTGCAGGAGCCCCAGCTTCAGGAGGGAGAGATACAGGCAAGCCAGCGGTCCGAAGAGGGGTGAAGGGCCACTACCTTGGGGGTAGCAGGGGTAAGGCCAGCGTACCGGACCTATGTCATGTTTTGCAGGATCCGGCGCGTAGCAGCAGGAGCAGCATGGAGGAACCTGAAGCATCTTATGACCCCTTGTTCGAAGAGAGGACGGGGCCCTGGGCTGCCAGCTGGACCACTGAGGGACGAACATCAGTATGCATATAGTAGCACAACACAAGCACAAATGCGGTTTGGGAACGCAGGTTCAAAGTTGCCTCCATCGTCCCGGGTCAGGTACATCTCCTCTGTTCGGCAGCAGGAAGGAAGAGTGGTCAGGTTACAGCTCCTCAGCTCCCTCCGACGGCAGCAAAACCATCGCAGGTGACTTTACAATGCATGGATGATGAGCAGCCTTCTTGGGCTGTGAGTAGTGTGTGTAGTGGTCACACTGTGCTGGATTATGATGAGGGAGAGAAAAATAGTTTGGAAGAGGGCAAGGGTGCATGAGGAGGAAGCACCGCAGTTGTCAGATGAGGCAGCATGGTGGCGTAGGGAAGACAGTGGGAGGGAAGAGGGGGCATCTGTTGTTGTTTGTCATGTATTGCAGGAACAAAGCATGCCCAGATGAGACGTCAGCCATAGGAGTGTCCACAAGGCCAAGTCACTGGCAAGGCGGCAGAGTCACGAGCGGCCACCGGACTTGACACCAGGTAAGATTACACAGGGGAGTCAGAAAGCAATGATTTTGGTGGCAGTGGAGGACATGGAGCAAAGTAGTGACAGTGCAGCTCGCCTCTGGAAGGGCAGGTATTTGGCAGACACTGGGGTGCGGACAGATGAGACAGGACGGGATAGGGCAAAGACAACGTGTGTTAAGTGTGACAGGGTGGCTAAGAAGGGGGATGGTGAGTTAACAGGAACAGGACCACAGGTGACAAAAGACAGGGACGGGAAGGAGGACAAAGCAGAGGGAGTTGCCATCAAGGAGGACAAGGTTAGGAAACGTTCATACATGGGAGCGTCAAAGCCACTGGGGACACATTTGATGTTATCTATGAAAGAAAAGATATGGAAGGCGGGAGTGCGTTGAAATGTTAAAACTACTCCACAGTGAGCTTAGAGCGAAGGAGGGTTCTAAAGAGGAAAAGGCTGAGCTGTCAAAGCATCCCAAAGTGCCAGTTACCATAGAAAATTGGACAGCGGCTATCTTGATATTTGCCAGCATTTACTGCGAAAAGTACCCAGAGAGGTCAGTGTCACTGCTGAAGTACATTGACGTAATTAGAAAGGCACAGTTAAATTATGGGAGTTATGCCTGGATGCAATACGATGAGGAGTTTCGGGCCAGTATGGCGGTGGAATCCGAGGTGCAATGGGGAGAAATTGACACAGATTTATGGCAACATACCATGGGTCCTGCAAAATTTGCCAAGATGGTATATACCACCAGTGATTGCCCATAGTCTATCGCCCCTTTCGGTAGCATCCCACTCAGGGGGATGAGTTCTGCAGCCAAAGGATGGAGCGCTAGACAGGGGAGTGGGAGTTCATAGACTGGAACATGCTGGGACTTTAACAAGGGTCTCTGCACAATAAAATATATTGCCATTTGAGGCATGAGTGTTAAATATGCTCAGGCCAGCATGCCTTTATCAACTGCTATGGGGGAAATAATAGCACAGGGGGGTCTTGGAGTCAGGGGCAGTCGCAAACATGCAATTTTGGGGCCCGGCAATTCAATCCTACCTCCTCTCAGAGGGGGGAGAGGATCTTAGGGTCCTGGGGGAAAGAGCTCTTAAACCGTTATTCTGGGTAGACTCAATTTCTTGCCTGGGTGGTACGACGAGGAAGAGGCACTCCTCTGGGAGTGGTTCAGGTGGGGGTTCCGCTTAGGGGATACCGGGCCTAGAATACGACGTTGGGCAGACAATCTCAGGTCCCCAGGTACACACAGGCAGGTGGTTCGGGACAAGATGAGTAAAGAGGTGAGGGAACAACACATGGCAGGCCCTTTTTCAGATTGGCCATTGCGAAATCTGATAATCTCTCCCATAGGAGTGGTGCCTAAAGAGAACAGACAGTTTTGTTTGATTCAGCTCCCAAAATCTGGTTAATGATTTAATTCCTGATGAGCGTGTATCAGTGACTTATGCATCAGTGGATGTGGCTTTTCAACTGGTGGAACAGGTCAGACAGGGGGATCTGATGGTAAAGAGTGACATTAAGTCGGCTTTCCATTTGCTGGCGGTAAACCCTGATGACTTTGAACTATTGGGCATTCAATTTGAAGGCACCTGTATGTGGACAAAGCGCTGCCAGTGTGCACTATTTGAGTGCTTCAGCACATTTCTGCAGTGGATATTTACTGTACGGTCAGGGAATGACTTGGTGACACACTATCTAGATGATTTCTTCATGGGGGACAACCCAACTCACTGCAGTGTCAGAGAGCTTTACAGCAATTTCAGATTGTTATGGGGGATTTGGGAGTCCCCTTGGCCCTGGAAAAAACTATGGACCCTAGTACAATATTTTCCTTTTTAGGGAATGAAATTGACTCATGGAGGATGGAGGCCCGCCTGCCTGGGGAAAAGACAGAGGCAATGTTGAAGCTGTTGAGCGACATGTTGGGAAAGCAAAAGGTGATGGCACGGGACATTCAGGTTTTGCTTGGACACTTGAATTCTGCATGCAGGGTAGTGCAGGTGGGATGGACTTTCTGCATGCGACTGGGCTTTTCTTTGACGGGGGACACCCGCCGCACCATCGGGTGCATTTGACAGCGGGGGTGAAGGCAGACCTCAGGATGTGGAGGCATTGTTTGGAGGTCTTTTACGAGGTCCATTTAAGGGCCTGGGCGGAGACAGAGTGGGATGCGCAGATATTTTCTGATGCAGCGGGGAGCGTAGGATTTAGTATCTACTGGCAGGGCAGGTGGTACAAGCAGGACTGGCCAGCGAACTGGAAAAGGAGAGGGAGAAGTATTGTTTTTCTCAAATTCTTTCCATTGGTGGTGGCACTGCTACTCGGGGGGCAGGAGTTGGCCCACAAGAAAGTGCTTTTTAGGATTGACAGCTTGGCAGTGGTGCATGTAGTTAACTGCCAGTAAGTTGCTCAGAGTGTGTGTCCTCTTGTGTCTCAGACATGACATTGCATTTAGGGAGAGACATGTGCCTGCCGTGGACAACGACATTAAGGACGCTTTGTCTTGTTCACAGTGGGAGCGTTTCCTTGGGCTGGCCACGGACTTTGAGCTGATGGAAGTGTTGATGCCTCCAAATTGGTGGACCATAGGAGAAAAATGATGCTGCAGCTGGTGATGAACTCATTGGCAGTTTCCGCGCGGTGAGCCCTCACAAGTATGGAGACTTCAGCAGGAATGGCAGAGAGCGGAGGATGTAGTTTAATTCATTCTCATGCTGATCAAGAAGGGCCAATCTAGGGTGACGACAGCAGGGAAGCAGGCGGACATCGCCTTTATGGGGAAGCTCCTTGGGGTTATCCTCCTTCAGCCAGCGAATTAGGGACCAGGATGCTGGAATGGAGGGCTAGGGAGCCAGGTCATAAAGGGTGGGTGAGGAAACCAGTGTTGTTAAAGATATTGGCCAAACTGGTGCCTAAAATGGGGTCATGTATGTTATGATAGTTCGGAAATCTTGCTTTTAAGGACCCTGATTATGAAGATGTTTTTTCGGGGGCCTTTACGGTCTCTGAACTCTTGGGAGGACAAGGACGGCGACCCCTTCGGTGGGGTGATGTCCACTTGTGGGGAGAGGAACTGTAGATTTGGGTATGTAAGTCAAAGACTGATCAGACTGAGTGGGGGGTAAGTTTTCTGTTACCGCCATACCAGTCAGGCCCCTTTGCCCCGTAGCTAGGGGTGGGCGGCTAGCATCTCGGAGGAGTGAGCCATCCGATATAGTTTTCATGCATGAGGACCAGAAACCGGTCACTATCTTTCAACCATTGTTTATTCTTCGTCAGGCAGTAGCAGTGTTGGGACGCAACCCTACAGATTTTAGCACACATTCTTTCCGCATTGGCTTAGCTAGAGGCAGGACGGGGGGCTGGAGCAAGGAGCGCATAATGAAGGCAAGGAGGTGGGTTTCGTATTGTGTGCAACACTATGTGGGCAAGGATGAAGCTGAAGTGTAGTTATGTTGTTTGGTGATTTTATTTGTTTTTGTTCTTGACAAGTTGGGTTGCGGGGCCTGAAAACTCAGTGCTGTGGATTTGATTGATAGGGCACTCCTTCATCAAATGGGCAAGCAGACAAGCACAGAAAGGACGACTGGGGGACAATCTGTGTCTAAATTCCGCTACTTTTAGCTTGCAGCGGCACAGGAAAGGGGGTATGAAATGGTACGAATTGTTACCAGCGCTGAAGGGTTGGATGGTGTGGAGGAGGTGTCCGGATCTATTGTTGATTCATTTGGGGAAAAATGATCTAGTAGTGAGAAAGGGCCTCCAATTGATGAAGGACATGAAGAGAGATCTCCATGAAATCTTGCAGTTATGGTCAGGTTGCCATGTGGTTTGGACCGCTTTTGCTCCGCATCGGGTGTGGCAAGCGGCGTGGTAACCTGGGGCTATTAAAAGGGCAAGAAAAAAGATTAACAAGGAGATTAAAAGCTTTGCTAAGGAAAAAGGGGTTCACAGTTTTGGAGCACACAGACCTTCGCATACAGGATGAGACGTTCTTCAAGGGAGATGGCATCCATTTCTTTATGGCCATAGAGCTGTATCTGTTGCATATTAAGGATTGTTTGCATAGCCTGTTTGGAGTGTCATCTTGACAACCTTTGGATTTTTTCTGGGTGGCAGAGACAGGGCCCAGTTGACTTTATTTGCTGAGTTTTTAGGCTTTAAAGCCACAGCCCAGCCCAGATAAAAGGAGGGGGTAGACTGGCCTGCGTCTGAAAGAGCCAGGTTGTTCAATGTTCAGCTTGAAGTTATGGTAGTTACAGGTTTATTGGCAGGTGAAAGGACCTGTAAGTCAGCAACACACAGTTAATAAGAAGTTCAAGATTGAAAGAAAGGAAGTGGCGGGGGAGGGTAGGGTTGGGGGAAGCAGTAGAGGTATATGATTGTATAGTGAGGTCATAGGTTTTGTGATGGCAAAGGCCTAGGGTACGTTATTGTTAGGGGGCACCTGTCTTCAATAAAGCAGCCTTTTCCACACATCAGTGCGTCAGTCTCGTCTGCTCACCGCTTCCCCCCAATTCCCTCGCATGGGTTCCACCCACTGTCAAGCTTCTTCGCAACATTTTCCCTTTCCGCGATGGCCGCCATTTTCTTTGCAGACCCTTTCAGAGCTCAACCAGAGCAGACAGTGAACCAACAAAGAATGCTGTGTGTGCAGCTCAATGGAGGGATTAAAGAGTGAACTGCTTTTTTCACCTGGATTAGGAAACCTGCCAGGTGTTTATTTGCTTAGAGAAAGTCTTTACTTTGCTTTGTGAGAACCTTTGCGGCAGCTCCTGGGAAATAACATGTATGTGCTATGAATAGCTCGTGGCCTTGGGGGCGGGCTCGGGGGAGGGGGCGGTGCAGTGGTTTGGCACAGGGTTCAGAGAACCTCTGCAGAACCGGTTTGAATAAAGTGTCGATCATTATTGATTTAAAGGTATGACCTGCTTGTGGAATTCAGTTTGGACGCGCAGGGCGGTGAACCTATTGGAGCTGCAAACAGAGTGAGACATGCCTGGAGGGGGACGATTTCACTACAGGGAGGTGCCTCACATACGACTGACTCTGCCCCAGGCCTGCTGATGTTTCAGAGGCACTTGCCTTTCAAGAAATATCCCCATAGCCTTGAAGGTAGTCTGAGCTGGCCCTCCTGACTTTACAGGTAGCAATGAAAAACCAACAGGAATATGCCTGGCGACGTGTGAATGTATTTTGGAAAGAGGGGCTTGCAAGTCTTAATTTTGTTTTAAAATATGTTTTTTACAGAAAAAAAGGTTATCAGTGAAGAACTAAATTAAATCATAAAGATCAATTAAATCAGGAGAGGATAAAGTGGGAGGGATGGACAACGGATAGGTAAATAAAAAGGTAATAAGGGAATGAAATAACCCAAACCACATTGCAAATACACAGAACACCAGAGGCCTTGCAATAATCTGCATCACTAGGTGAAAATGTGGTCAAAATTTCTTTAAAAACGTGATTCATCAAATACGTTTTCCTTTCTGGGGAAGCAGGAATTCCTAGCACTTTAAACCCTGACTGAAGACTGGTGTGTTTATTAAATGGTTCTTGATATAGCCACGCACAGCCTGCAAGGTGCGTCATAGATTTTTGTGCAATTAAATGTTTGTGCATCATTAATAACAGGCAGAACATATTTGCATACTCGAGTCCCCATGTATACACTGATAAAGTACTATTGCTCCTGAAACAAATCATGTGTGATGTGTAGAAATTTGATTTTTATCATAGGTGTTGACTAGGCCTCAATTTAGGTATTAACCCATATTTTCCAAGATGCAAGCCACCCCTATCACTCATATGTTTCGCCCCTGCCCACATCTCTCTTTCCAGTTCTGCAGCACAGGGCTGGCTTTACCACTGGTGGCGCCCTGTGCGACAATCTTTTTTGGCACCCCCTACCTCATGACCACCTTATCGGATTCCCTCACTACTACCCGGCAAAAGTGCCCCTTATCTCTCCATAGCCCCCCTTTCACATACATTCATTTGTTTTAAAGCACTTGTAAAGGCTGGCTTTACTAATCCACCCAGGTATCCGCATAAAATATAGATCTGTTCTTTGCAGCAGGCATATTAACCACTACTTTATGGTGAGCCAAAGCTGCCACTAAACAAAACTCCCATCTCTATCCCTAGCAGGAACATTAATCACAAGAGATATCCATCTTGACATTTTAATAGCTTCTTGAAGGCTGGACACACAAGGAACTTTTCAGCAGGTGCTTTTGAATCGCAAGTTTCATAAGTCATTGCTAAACACAGCGCCCCCCCTGAGGTCAGCGCCTCCAATCCAGATCAGCAACCGGTGCTGCCACACCACTTGCACCGCCTTAATGCCAGCCCTGCTGCGGCACACAAATAAGTTGTGATTAACATGTTTATTTCCACTCTTCTTGTTATGCTTCTCTCAATCAACTTTCCCAAGCTAAGTCACAAACTGCAACAGTAACGTCAAGGGTCCTTCCTCTGGTTCCCTATTCATTCATAGAATACTCCATTCTTCATATATATCGTTTTTTTCCAGCATCTATAGACGCTATTAACGTAGACGGTGCTGATTAATTATTCATGTGGTGGGATAGTGCTTAGGTGTGAAGGCACTATGACATTTATTTTTTGGGCACTAATTTGCTGATAAAATGGCACATTTCCTCACACCATAGTGATTCTACAGTTCTGTCAATTTAATGTGCGAAAATAAAGTATGAAAACCCTGGATTTTAGGTATGAGCCAGAAGACTTTCTTGCTCGATTAGGGGTGCTGCCTGTTACTCTCCCGATTTTTATGCCAACTTGTGACCTAGAAAAAATTCTGATTTTGCATTGCTCATTTATTGACAAGCTTCATGGGATTGTCTCTGTGCCACTTTGTTTTGAATTTTGTAAGAAAAACCTTTAACTTTCTATTGATCTCTAGAGCTCATTTACTGACTGGACCAATTTACTCAATTGGCTGTATTCTGATATTTGATGCATTGGGCGGTGCCTTGACATGGGGATACATTGCCTCATGAAACTGAGGTCTAGCGCCAATTCCAGTCCACTGAATGTTGAAAATCTGACTGAGGTAAAATTTAGGGGTGTCTAAAATTTCAGGGTAACCTGCACCCAGAAATGCCAATGTACTTTACAAGGAAAGATCCTTGATGTTTACAGTGAGTATTTTGGATGGATTACACCATGATTGTCACGATACAAACTGAAGTGGTCAAAATGTCGCAAGTGTATATGCAAAAGGAGTGGCAAAAAGAGTGTCAGGATATTGGTAACTCCCGATGCCTTACATTTAGAGATAATTTATGTATGTATGTTAGACATAGTAATAAGGTACAAATATAATATTGAAACAGGTCACAAGTCACGTGCAGAGGGTGACATGCATTATCACGATGCTGTGGCTCATGTTGAGTGTTGGCAGGTTATGCAGCACCCAGGACATATTCCAACAGCTTAGTTCTGAAAATCAGAAGCAAAGGTGCAAATCCTATATGAGCAAGGTGGCCACCGTAGATTTTTGTAGTTCTTCCTGAAAATGTATTCTTGAGAGCAACATTCAATTCCATAAAGCTCCATCCATACATGCCACTTCCCACCCCCTGCAACTCCATCTATCACTTCCCACCTCATCTACCAGACTTCCATACAGAACAAATAAATTATAGTCACATTTTCTGAACCTCTTACCATCTGATCTTCCTGATGCAATCACACCACCCTCCTCACCAACAATGTAAGCACAACGAAAACAAGAATCAACATTTGCAGTCTGATCACACTGAGGGCCTCATTATCAAACCCTTTGCGCCACCACTGTGTCATTTGTTTTACGCAGTGGGGGCACTAGCAGTGAACTTCACTGCTCCATATTTACAAACTGATGCATTGGGCCCAATGGGTCAGTTTGTAAAGTCCTGCGTCGCATTATACCTGCACCAGGTATGATGTGTGCAGGGTAGGAGTTCCTATGGGAAAAGCCACGCAGAACCGTCCAGTGAAATTTACAACATTTCACTGCATCATTCTGCGACTTCACTGCATCAAACTTTTACTGCATGCTCAGAGGCTTTTTCCTATGGGGGAATCCTCGCATTGTTGGAGTTGCGTCAGTGTAATGATGCTACTCCAGCAATGCGTAAGTTTAGCATCAACAGATGCGTCAGAATTTCTGACGCATCTGTGAAAACATGCGCCATGGAGCTCTGTATTGTAAATACAGCACATCCATGGCATTGTTACGGGATGTGCAGAGAGCACAAGAAATCTGACGCATCGATGGTCAGATTTTATATACGAGGCCCTCAATGAGCTACAGCACGTCATCAAAACATCCCACTCTGAGGGCCACATTCTCGACCTCATACCCTCAACTTCATCTACTATTTAATACAAGCCTCCCACACCCCTGTCCCGGACCAACCATTTTGCCACTCGCTCACTTTGCATCATATCCTGTTTGGTCATCCTGCAGCACTAAAATTGACCCCTACAAATAGTGAACATTGCCCTCCTGGTCACTGATAAACATGACTCCTTATATATATGGCTTGACTTCGAAACTCTTGACCATCTCACCTTCACCCACACTCTCAGGTCTCGAATGAGACTCATGGACAAAGTCCTTCACTGGTTCTCCTGTTACTTAGCCAAATGACATCACCTTATCCATATGAACATCTCCAGATCCCAGAACCTACATGTTGCCCATGGAGTATCCCAGAGCTCCATCCTGTACAGCTACAAGGATTTGATTTGGGTTGCACAAAGGCTTCTGCAGAAGGCCAATCAAAGCACTGGGCTGTCTTTCTAGCTGATCGAAATTGAATTCATGAGAACACTTTACATTACTTGCTAAAGCATTTTTTTGAAATTATCTCATAATTGATTTAGGTGTGTTTAGTATGCCAAAATGGGTATCCTGGTAAATGAAATCCTAGGATTTCCATAGGTCTAGCCAGAATTATGTCGCCTGCAAAACTAGTCTAAGTATGGGTACGGAAACTGTTCCTCTGTCTCAAACATACCTAACCATGATAGGCTGTGAGAAATCTGCCTCTGAGGAAGCAGCAGATCTGGTGCAGAGGGCACCAGAGGACAAAGAATGTGGCAGGATACGCCCAAACCCAAGAAGGCTCTGGAGTGTGTAATATAAACAAGGGTAGACATTTTGTGTTCATTATATTGGTTCAAAGCCTACTGTTGCCACTTTGGGTTCAAGCTAGAGCTGAATAATCTTATTAAGTTTTCTGTAGATGCAACAACAGTGTAGGCCACAGTGATTTAGGCGTCCAACCCTGACCTGAGCAAAGATACATTCATTTGTAGTCACACTATATACCCTTCAAGGCTCCTTCTGACATGAAAACATCAGCCCTAAGTCAGACTGAATGGGTCACACTTGAATAAGTGTCAACCATGCTAAAGCCTTCCAAATGTGTCGGAAACCTACAACTGGCAGTTTTTCCTTCTCTTTCTTTCTTCTTCCCACGTTCTGCCAGAGGTATTTCATAGAGAGCTTCTTCTGACCACAATGTCATCCACCAAAGATAAACTCAAAAGTTACACAGTTTATTGTCACTTCTAGCCATCCTTCTCTCCAAGAAAGTATGCAAATAGCCTGACCCTGAAGCATAGTGCAAATCTGAGACTGTAAAGTCTTAAATTTGTTTTTTAATTGGAATAGCATTTTGAAAGGCCTCGGAAGACCTGCAATGACCAACTAAATATATATGCCTCACTCAGAGGAACCAAACCTCAGTCAACAATGAAATTTTAATGGTCCACTGCAGCTCACATTTTGGAAGCTAAAGCCACTTTTGCTGTGGGTACCAGCCCAGCTGCCTGGCCTCCAGGAGACAATCCCTAGTATTGTAAAAGGGGGACTGTGTATTCCAAAATTACGTAGCCCTGCATACAATTGCTGGTGAACCTGGTGAACAGCCTGTTGAGTGGTGTTGGTGCTGGGCATTTATTTTCTTCTAACATACAGTTTAAATATCGCAAAGCTGGATTGATATTCCAGTGACTCAAGCAGTTGTCCAATCCCATTGGTGGATACAAGCGTAAAGAAGTTTAGGAGATACTGTGAAGGTTCTGGGAAGGTTCCACCACCTGCTACAAAGTTCATGTCTACTTGACGTTTCTATACAGACCAATAGCTTGACGGTCCTATACGGATAGCGTGGTCCCATGTGCGCACCATCAACTGCAAGTAAAAAATGTATTTCATTTTGTATTGTACCCATTGGGTAGGTTAGGTAGACTTTGTGGTGGTGATGAGGTCCTCCAGGATGAACTATTCCAATTTTCATTTTTCTTGAATTACCCGAGAAAGCTTTTCATAGCATGTAGCAGCATAATACACATGCTGTCCAATTTATATTTGATCTGAACAGTACAACCACATCCTCCAACTCTCTGCATGCTGGCTACCAATTGCCAGTAGGGGCGTAGCTTGATCTGTGTGATTGAGGGGGTGGGAGCTTCAGATTTTCCTAAAATCACGCTGGGTCATTTTGTGAAAACACATTATATCAGAAGCAGGACATGAGGGGTTGTAAGGGATATTGGAAAGAAAGGAGTTTAGATTCTTAGGGGTACTTACAACACAATAGTTCTGAAAGTAATAAAACATTTTAAGGTCTTCAACACAAATGAGAGAGAGAGTTTGTGTATGTTTTTGTCAGTGTGGGCATGTAAAAATCCCAGGTGAAATCCCACAGACACTTCACATAACCAACTGAAATCACTTGTAGCCAAATATTTACTACAGAATACATTTTTTAGGAGGGTGTAGCACCCCCAAATCACCACCACCCCCAGAGCTATGCCCCTGATTGCCAGGCCTACTGCAATTATCAGATTCCATCGCTGCCTGCACTTGCCACTTAATCCATAATCTGTTACATAATTTGCAGACTTCAACAAAACTATTTGTGGTTAAACATATCAATTTATGGAAATCAAATGGATCTCTCCCACTCGTTGATTTCTGTATTAAGGGACAAATTAGAGTATTTTACCTGGATGGTGTTAATAATCTGAACAGGTAGATGGGATGTGCGTTTGTCTACAGAAGGGCACAAAATTTTGCATATCCAAATATATTTTAATAGAAGATGCCATCTTATGTTTACATCACAGAATTGTAAGAACAGTTATTTCAAGAGGACACTCAGAATTTAAAGGACTCCAATGCAAAAAAATGCAACAATACTGTCACAAAATGTGCTGTGTACATAATTTGTCTTTTGTGCCACATAATTGATTCAACCCTACTGCATAATTCCAATGGCCATGACCATGGCTCAGTGAGTTGAATGATTGCCTCTGATCCACGTATAGCCTATGTCGAGCTACTTTTTAGCCAAATGGAAAGTAGAACTTTGTCCCATCAGTCCTATGCACCATTACAAAGGCCTCCAAACTTAAATGTGCATTTTATGCCGCACTAACATATCCTGCTCAGTATGGTACCAGAATATTTTGGTCTAGATACTATTAGGCAAAAATATTGTGCCCTAAATTGTATTTACAAAAATATTGACCCTTTGGTGTTAATAGCAGAAACTCTACACCCAATGGAGTGATAGTTTTGTAAAAGACTTGTAGGCCACAATATTCATGTCAGATGATACTTCTGCAGTCAGGTTTCTTGTTTTCACAGATCCCATTTGTTGTCAAAACTCCAACTTGCTGCCATTCACCCAACGAAGACTCATTAAATTCTGAAGAAGACTCCTGAGGCTCTGGGACTATGCATCTGCCACAGCTAATCTCCAGCAAGTAACAGAGCCATTCATCAAATCAAGCTATACCAACGGCTCTTAATTCCTGATAACACCTCCCGAAAGTGATATGCTCTTAACAACCACACTTGAGATGGTTCCCCTCAGGTAACATTTCTCCAAACTGGTACATTTGTGGTGGATATCCTGAAACCTTTACTGGATTTTATTTTTTAGTGGGTTGGCAGGCTCACCTGTGCACACTGGAGATGTGAGGCTTATCTTCTTTGCAATCAACACATACTTGCTTATTTATTTGAAGCATGGCAGAGCGCTATATGTTGCTTATGTTTACTTCAAAGCTACTTGATGTAGCACAATCTACACCTTGGGCAGCCAAGTCCAATATTCTTCTTCACAGTTTCCAAGTTCAGAAAACTGTGAAGAAGAATGTTGGACTTGGCTGCCCAACGTGTACATTGTGCTACATCAAGTAGCTTTGAAGTAAACAAAAAGCAACATACATGGAGAAATGATACGGGCCAGATGTAACTGTAGCAAGGAACAGGATTTTCAGAGTTGTATTTTGGATATGGGACAATGGTTTAAACAGAGGATGTCCAAATACAAAAATAAATTCTATAAATGTGGACAATGCGGAGTATGTAAGTTGGCATGCCATGGTAAGAAAGAGTTTGGAGCTGCAGGCAAACAGGTATTCAGTATTAGATCTAATATTAACTGTAATACGAGCTATGTGGTTTATAATGTTTCATGTCTCTGTCGACGCATCTGTGTTGGGAGTACAATTCGCCTCCTCAAGGTGAGGACTGGTGACCACATGAGAGCATTGAAACAGGGTGACGAATGTTATCCAATTGTTCAACATATGAGATCATGTGATAAACAAGGGGAGAGTAAGTCTTTTACATTTTTGGGATTTGAAAATATCTTTATAGATCCTCGAGGTGGAAATAGGAAACTGTACCTTAGAAGGAAGGAGTCAATGTGGATCATGCGCCTTAGGGCGGTGGAAGAGGGACTAAATACGTACCAGGAATTAGAATACTTTTTGGGTAAATAAGCTCATGTACATAAATTGGTTGGGATTATGTTGTATATGTCATTTAAATTGTGACCAAAAATGCGGTGTTACTCATTGAGTTATGTTCAGTACTGTTACCCTGAAGATGGGATGCAATTGGCATGTTTAATTATGTAATATGTAATATACAATGTTTCATGTATGCAAGGATTCTGTACAAGAACATTCCCATCCTGTGCCCAATGGACCATGTTGAGAGGTTATAGAAAATTTGGGTGAAGAGATATTTTGATTGTACAAATTGATGTGAGTATAATCTGGTCAAAGCTAAAAATTAGATGAGATATTCCGGTTATAAATACTGATTTGAACTTTGATATGGTCATTATTTTTAATTTAAAATTTTCTAATTTGTTTACTTGGTTAAAATAGTACGCAAGTAAAAGAAAAGGTCTAGCTCGGCTTTCGTATACTTTTCATTTTGAGATGTGTGATGATCATAAAACCGATGAGGCGATATTTGTAGACTACACCGGGAAAATATCCATTTGTGATAGTCCTAGATCTATGTCTAAGTGTCTTTTTAAATGTGACCCTGTAGATGGATTACTGTTGGATTAGGCAACATGGCGATATTCGTGGTCCAGACTGGGGGGTTTGGGGTCCAGACTGGGGGAGTTTGGAAAGTACTATTTCTATGTCTAAGCATCCTTCTTATGCGTGAGACTGACAATGGACTATTAATTGATTTGGCGCAGAGACTGCTACAGCACGTGTACTGTAGATGAGTTTCTTACAGAGGAATGGGTTTCGGATGAGTACACTGGTTGCAGACAATACGGGGAAAATGCATGTTTGAGGGGTAAATTCCGCTTGGGATTAAAAAGATTAGTTTTCAGTTATATTTGTATGGAAACGGCTGGAGTTTCTCACAGAGAAACAAGTCTTTTGGATAAGAATATCAGCTAATGGACCAATCATAACTAATTACTAAAAACACAGGACAAATTGTGTGTATGAGGGGTGACTTCCCCTTACGATAATTAAGATTAGTTCTGATGTGGCTAAATATTGGTGGCACTATACGCAGTTTGCTCAAAGGAGTTGTTTATGGCAATACCTTTAATATAATTTAGTGGTGGCTATTATTATTGACTGGAGTACGTACAAGGAATATATTTTGTACATCTGATAATGGAGAGAGCACAACTACAGTGGTGTCCATTATAATTTTTGCTTATGTTGGGTCATTATATAATAATTTTCACTTAATATTCATCAAAATGTGTGTTTTTCTTATGGGGCAGACATAGGGAGTGAGAAGTTAATCTTGTATGTAATGAACTGAGCGAGCATTGAGTTGATGGTGAGTTTTTCAATTTTCTAAAATGACCTGAATATCACACTGTAAGATTTTGATATTGGATCGCATTTACTAATTATATCTGTGATATTGCATGCATGAGGAACAGAGGCATGTAATATAGAGGGACACTCCACGTAGTAGACTCCGTAACTAACAACAATGGTCCACTGGGCATTGATTGGTTTGGTCGTTACTAATATATATAGATAATGAGCATATTTTAGTGATCTAGGGGGTTCAAATAGATCTCACGGGTTTGTCTGATGTGGTTTATGATGCATGTAACACATGTTTTAAGATCACTGTGTTTGGTTTCCACATGAATGGTCACTAGCAATGGAGGGGACTGTCTAAAAGACTACACTAGTAATATGAGATATATTATGGTTTCTATATGCTGGTTACAGCCCTGAGGAAGTCGTGGGGACACATCCTAGAGACGAAACACGTGTTGGCTGTTAGCTGCTGGCTGTTGAAATTCAACTGTTGCTGTCGGAAAACACTGATGGAATCACAATAAATAACTAAGTTCTTGGACTGGGCCTTTATTGATGTTGGATAATGGAGACCAAAAGGGGACAATATATTGTTTTGAAATGAAAATCAGAAAGAAAATAACGACGGAGTTGAAATTGTACACAAATAATTTGGTGTGTGCCTTTTTTTGTATTTGTCTGTGGTCACAGTTTAGGACTATGAATGTCAGGGGGTTTGGGTGAGTTTTTCCCCACGAAGAGCACCACCTAGGGAGCAATATGTAAGAACTTTGTTGGATTGTTACCAATTGAAAATATTAGTGTTGCCTGAGCCCCAGTATTCCCCTCAAACCACCCATTGAGCAAATTGAGCTGAGATTTTAAGCTGGTGGTCTGCAGGCCTCCAGAGCAGGGGAGTTTGCCTATTAAATACAAAGGCTGAATCCAATGCTTCACTTGTGAAAAGAACAGAAATGCAGGTGACCAAAGTTGTTCGTAGAAGCCTCTTACTCGTGCAGTTGAATGCCGGGGTTGCTGAATACTAAGACTGCTCAGTCTTCATTCCATTTCATGCCTCTTTCTTCCACCATTCTCCACTTTCTGTCTCTTTAGCTCACTGAGGCACGATTTTTGAAACTCCCGCTTTTTCCTTTATCACTGTTTTCCTCTGTTCCTCTTTCTTTCTAGTTTTTTGCCTTTATTCTCTTGCTGTTGGTCAAAGGCTGATGATGAAAAATAAGCCATAAAACAACTGCAGATGCCTACCATCTACAACCACTGGCAAGAATTAAGGCAAGGGCCGAGCTTCTATTTGTGATTTAGTTTATAACGCACATGATTACCCGAAGGTGTCTTGGCGCTAAGAATCCATATACATAGCCAGACAGAAATAGCATGAGGACAAAACTGTGTGATTTTGTGTTAAATTAAGTAGGAAAAAGACTCGTTTTCATAAAGTTTCGGATAATTGAAAGATGAGCTTGTTTTTTTTAAATATAAAGGCAGTGAATTCCAATACATGCATGTATTATGTAGAAAACTAATGCCACCCCAGGCTGTAGTGCATATCTTGGGTACAGTACCAAGCATGGTTGAGGCAGATCTCAAATGTCTAGTGGGACACTACCATCTTATTTTATCTGTCAGACAAGTAGCCTTTGTGCCGCATAGGGTCTTATGAGCAATGCATAGCGCTTTGAAGATCACTCTTTTTTCACTGGGAGCCAATGAAGTTCCTTCTAAGCACTTGATGCTGATGAATGCTTGGGAAGATTTTTGAAAACACGTGTGGCAGCATTTTTCACCGCTTGAAGTTTACTAAAAATAGAAAGCCTAGTGCCCATATACAGGGCATTACAGCAGTCGATTCTAGAGAAAATGAGGGTGCAAATCACTGTTTTCTGCAACTGGAAAGGAATATAAGGTAATACTTTCCTGAGTGTCCTGAGAAGTAGAAACATATGGACACCACCTTTATTTATCTGGGCTCAGGTCAGGGTCAAAAATGACGCCCAGGTTTCTTACTGTGATCACTGGGGCGGGGTCGGCCCAAGAGAATCTGGCCACTAAGAATGACCCCAAAAGGTGGGATCTTTACCAACGATAAGTACCTCCATCTTATCTGAATTTAATTTGAGACAATTTGAGGTCATGCAGGACATTATTGCATTCATACAGCAATTGAATCTGTTGGCTACTTCGTTCACATTGCCGGAGACTGAGACCATGATCTGTGTGTCATTGGGATATGCGACTGTGGCAAAACCATACAAGGTATTCATTTGGGCAATGATGCAACATACATATTAAAAAGTGTGGGGCTCTATGAAGACCCTTGAGGCACACCACACGGAAGAGACAAAAATTAACCAAGGTCACTGTCTGTTCTCTACTGTCTAAAAAGGAGGCAATGAGATCAATTGCAGCTCCTTGAAACCCAAAAGCAGCCAGGCGTTGCAGCAGAACTGAATGACTCACGGTATCAAAAGCTGCAGACTAATCCAATAGGACCACAGCTGCTTTTGCCCCTTTGTCTTTTAATGTTCTTATCCCCACCGAGAACGCGACTAGCGTTGTCTCAGTGCTAAAACCTGGTCTGAAACCAAACTGCGCTTTATCCAACATCTCATTGGCTTCTAGATGTTTAAACATATTCAAATGTTTTCCAAACGTTTGCCCATAAAAGGGAGACGATAAATTGGGTGATAATTTGATTCAGCGGTTGGGTCTAAAGTAGATTTGTTTAATAAAGGCAAGATGGAAATCTTTTTCCAGTCGGTTGAAAAAAAAACTGCAGTTCTGATAACATTCAGCAAAGTTGTTACTAGTGGGGCTAAACACCCAGCAGGTTTGTGTATTATTTTGGGTGGACATGGATCAGAGGGTGCACCGGATTTGACTAGGGCAATGAGTTTAGTAGTTAGTTCCGCAGTTAGTGGAGGAAAGTTGGCAAAAACCGCTTTACAACCTATTGTATTGCTACCTGCTGCTGCAGTAAAAGCCACAGTATGGAACTTAGGACCAGATGTAAACGCGTTTTGCATGGCGCAAACTGCAAAATTCGCAGTTTGCACCATGCAAAACGCGCATCGTGATGCACATTCCGATTTTGCGAGTCGGTAACGACTCGCAAAATGGGAATGTGACTCGCAAATAGGAAGGGGTATTCCCTTCCTATTTGCGATTCGCACCGCGATGCAAAATTGCTTTGTGACCGCGAACGCGGTCGCAAAGCAATTCGCAGTTAGCACCCATGTGAAGTGGGTGCTAACTCATTCGCAAAAGGGAAGGGGTGAATGTCGCCAAAAATATTTTTTCAGAGCAGGCAGTGGTCCAATGGACCACTGCCTACTCTGAAAAAATGAAACCAAATGGTTTAATTTTTTCTTTTGTATTGCAACTCGTTTTCCTTTAAGGAAAACGGGCTGCTTACAAAAAAAACTGCTTTATTAAAAAAGCAGTCACAGACATGGTGGTCTGCTGTCTCCAGCAGGCCACCATCCCTGTGAGTGCAGGAAATCGCAAGGGGGTCGCAAATTGCGACCCACCTCATTAACATCAATGAGGTGGGTCTTTGCGACCCCCTTGCGATTCACAGATGGTGTCAGGGACACCATTCTGCATATGGGATTGCGACTCGCAATCTCGTTTCTAGCTACATCTGGCCCTTAATGTATACAGCCAATAGTGGTGCAGCAGGTGCAGTGGCACTGGGGCCCAGAGGCCTAAGGAGCCCACTGAACCCTTATTATTATTGGACTTTATGAATCAAACAGTGGTCAGAGGGTTCATTGTCTTTCGTGCACTAGGGCCCTTGATGCACTGGCTATGCCACTGGTTCAAGCATGTGAATAACGTTATATAAAATACAGCAGATTGTGAGGGATATTTAATCTTGCAGGGATCAATATCAAAAAATGAGTACTGGTCTCACAAGTAAGGCTTTCTGGCTTGTGATTAAGCAAGGAGCAAAATGGTGAACTCTATAAGGAGTGTATGAAGATTTCAGGAGTTGCACTAGAAGGACATCACTGTGCAAGTGGGCCAAGGGTACAGAGCTTGATGCATATATCTCAATTATTGTGATTGTAATTGTATTTATATAGCGCTTACTACCCCTGACGAGGTGTCGAAGCACTTTTCGGCGAGTAGCACGCTACTCCGGAACCCAAGAGGAATTAGTTGTTGATTAGTATAGGGAAATATGAGTACAGTATTAGTATTATTATGAGTTAATTTGAACAGAGGATATGTGAGTTTGTTAGCTGGATTGACTAGATAAATGGAGGGATAGGAGAGGGAAGAATCCAGAAGTGTTAATTGGGAGTTTATAGTAATAGGATGAGGCTTGGGATGACTAAAGTAGAGGTGGAGGAGGGAAGAGTCTGTGGGATGGGTTAGGGAGATCATAGTAGCAGGAGGGGTTTTGGATGAGTCAAAGGTGAGATTAATGAGGGAGAGTTTAGTAGGGTTCATCATGGTAGTAAACAGGGGTTTGGGGTGAGCTAGATGTGGTAGAGGAGGGAAGAGCTTAGGCAGGGTTATTTTGGAGATTAAAGTAGTAGAATGGGTTTGGTATGAGTCAGAGGGGGGATGGAGGATAGATTGATAGAGACATAGGGTGATGGAGAGGCAGAGTAAAGCTTACGAGAGAGTAAAATGTATATATTTTATATATATATATATATATATATATATACATACATATATATGTGTATCTCTTATTTATATATATATATGTATTTATTTTTTATCTAATTTAATATATATATTTTTTTATTTAAAGATTTGATTTTATTTAATTTTTCTCTACTACAGTAGGACTAGAGTAATAAATAAATAGATATGTAATTACATAGTAAGGGAATATATGTGCAGTGAATATAATAATGGGTATATTAATGTGAGAAGAAAAGTAGTATTGTAACAGACGTTTTTTGTAATATTTAAAGTTAAATAATAAGTGTACTTTTCTAACATTCATTTATCTTTCCTCAATTTTTGAATAGCAAAATGCTTGCTGTTAGTTAAGATAACATTTGCTCATTGTGATATAGAAAAGAAAACAGGGATTCATAAGTATCTAATATAACAACTTATCTAGGAGCTATGCAACGACCTATAAACATGTTAAGCATAGAATATACACATATATATGTATACACACACAAACATTTATATATACACACACACGCACATGAACACACAGACACATATATATATATATTTATATATATAGATATATATATATATATAAAATCGTGAGTAAATATACATTTGTTAAACAGGCTTAAACAGGTGTATAATTTATTATTATGAAATAATAACACTACATATTTCTTAAAGAACTATACATATCTAGAATATACACATAATCAGATTATAAATATTTATCAACACAGGCGTATGCAGTCCATTGCTGTTTGAATGTTGTGGTTATGGAGGAAAGAGCCAACTCTTGAGTAGTCTTCTGAAGGCAAGATAGTTATCCGTGGATATTATATTTGGGGGTAATGAATTCCATAGTTTGGCTGCTTGAACAGAGAAAAAGGTACCACCTATTGTCTTTTTCTTGTATGGTGGTGTTTTAAGGCGGGGTGCCAATCTTGAGCGGAGATTTCTTTGTTGAATGTATTTGGTTATTTTGTTTCTGATGAAATGTGGGCCTGTTCCATGTATAGCTTTGTAGGTGATTCAAAGCAGCTTGAAGGTGGATCTTCTGGCAATGGGTAACCAGTGTAGTGCTCTCAAGGCAGGGGAGATGTGGGCTTGTGGCTTTACATGTAATAGTAGCCTGGCAGCTGAGTTTCGAATACTTTGTAGTTTTTTCGTAATAGATAGACATGATCCATGGTAGAGGCCATTGGCATTATCCATTCTGGATAGTACAAGAGAGATAGTAGCCTGCACCTTGTGTGGAAATCTGAGGTGGGGTAAGATGCATTGCAGAGTCTTCAAGGTGATGAAGCTTGATTGTGTTGCTTTGTCCACTTGGGCATTCATTGTTAACTTGGAGTCCATGGTAATTCCAAGGTTTTAAACTTCCTTGGATACTTGAGGAGGAGGCCCGAGATCGTCAGGTCAGGCGTGCAGTGGGTGAAATTTTTTCCAGTCACCACATGTGAGTATTTCTATTTTAGAAGCATTCAGTTTGAGATGGCTTGAAGTCATCCACTGATCAACGGCTCTGAGGCAACCGAAGATTTGTGAGTTTTCAATGTCTTTGGGGCACACCAATTTAAGTAGTATTTGTGTGTCATCTGCATAGTTGTAGCATGTGAGTTGAAAATCATTGATCAGTTCTAGTAATGACATCATGTAGATGTTGAAAAGCATAGGTGAGATGATTGATCCTTGGAGGACGTCTGCTTTTGTGAGGTAGGGTTTGGACGAGCAATGGGGAGAACAGATAATATTAGTTCTGTTTTGAAGGTAGGATGTAATCCAGTCAAGAGCAGTCCCTTCTATGCCGGCTTCATGGAGCCTCGAATTAGGGTGTCATGGTCAACAGTATCAAAGGCAGCTGAGAGGTCCAAGAGAAGTAGTGCAGCAACTCCATTGGGGTCGACTGTGTTTTTAAGATCATCCCAGATTGCTATGAGTGCCGATTCAGTGCCTCTTCCTGGGCAGAATCCAGTTTGGTAGTCTGAAAGTATAGAATTGTCTTCAATGAATTGTGACATCTGGGTGAATGCTGCTCTTTCTATAAATTTGCCCAGGAAAGGTCCATTTGTGATCGGTCTGTAGTTTTTGGGATCCTGTGGGTTATTGATGATTCTTCTTACAGGTGTGGCAGCAGAAGTAGATAAAAGAATGTTCTTGAAGATGTGTGGTGGACAAGGGTTTGTTTTGACCAAATCCATAAATTCACCTTGTGATATTTGTTTGAAGGAGTGCAGAGGCTGGGTTAGTTTACTCTTGGAGAGGAGTTTAGGAAACAGGCTGGTGCTGATGGTTTTCTTCTGTTTTAAATAGGAGTCCAATGTGTCTGCCTTGGTTGTGTAATGAGTTGCCAGTTTGTTTGTGAAATCTTGAGTAGTGGGATGACTTCCTTCCATGCATTAGGTTTTTGATATTCATTTAGTTGCAGATTTAGCATTTAGAATTCTGTCTGAGTAGTTTAGCATTTTTGATTGATGATTTGTATGCTCTGTTAAGTTTGTGTAGCTGAGGTTTGTCTTGAATGTTGTTTGTTTTGAGCCAGGTCCATTGGAGCCTTCTGATTTGTTGCTTTATCTTTTTAAGTTCTGTGTTTCTCCAAGGCATTAGTTTTCTTTTGTCCTGTTTAGTTTTTCTGAGTGGTATTAGGATATTGAAAGCTTCCTGTAGCCACTCATACAGTTTTGGAACATAATTAATTGTGTCTAGATCTGTGTTGGCTGTTAGTTGTGTTACTAAGTCTTCAAAATTGAGTTTGCTCCATGGTCGATAGATGCATGTATGTAAGTTGGTACGGGGTGTGTTGATTTGTGGCATTTTATATCGGAAAGTTATTAAATGGTGGTCTGACCATGTGATTGGCGTGATGCTTTGAAGGGTAACTAGTTCAGGCTTTGCAAAAATGACATCTAGGATGTGTCCAGCGATGTGTGTGGGATTATGTACAATCTGATATAGTTTTAATGTGACTAGGCCAGTGGTGATATCTTTTGGATGGGGCATATTGGGTTTGTCAGACTACATATTTAGGTCCTCAAGAATGCACTGGTTTGAGTATAATGTTATAAGGTTTAAGACTGTATCTAGAAAAATGTCTGGGAATGTTGATTTGTTAGGTGGAGGTCTGTAAAGGAGGAGAAAGTTACAGGGGGAAAGTTCGTGTAGGGTTGCTTCTGGTGAGGAGGGCCTCACAACCTTGTATGGAAATGTTGTCTGTTTTACTGAGATTTATTGCATGTTTGAATATAATAGCTAGTCCACTTCCTCTGTTGCCTATACAGTTTTGTGTGATGGTTTGATAGCCTGTGTGTGTCTGTGAGCAGGTCATAGATGATGTGGTGCTTGTTTTTTTAGAGTGATAGAGCATTTATGAGCAGGCAGTTTAGAAAATGTGTGTTTGTGGTGGTGTTGTTTTGTTTTGGAGAAGGGTGAGCTTGTAGCAGGTGTGTTGTGTTGTGATAACTGTGTGAGGATCACAATAGTCCTGTTTTTCAAAATAGTGTTCATCTTCCAGCAGGCTTAGGAGGCATTTTGTTGGGTCTTAGTGTGTTGGTGGTGGACTTGGTGGCTGAGAGTAACCTACAGTTATTTTCTTTGAATGGATCTTTTCATATTGGCTATTTGTTGTGGACATTTTTATTTCTTAAGGTCTTTTGTACTGTGCCAGCATTTTGCATCATAATTTCAGATGCTATTGTGGTACTTTGGAGGATTAGCGCCAAAAATGTTGGTGCTAATCCTACAAAGTACATAGAGACCAATCATAAACAATGGTGTGCCTCAATTTAACGCCTGCACTGAGCAGGCATTAAACATCACGAGAAGAATGGCGCAGTGGAATCTCATAGATTCCACTGTGCCATTTCTTTGGGCCTCCTAACGGGGGAACACCCCCTTGCATATATTATGCGTAGCGCAGGTATAATGAGGCGCAAGGGTTTACACAGAGGCGCAATGTATGCATTGTACCACTTTGTAAATTTGGTGCCGTGTTTTTGCCAACCTAATGGCACATTAACATACAAAATGATGCTAATGTGGTGCTAAGTGGCGCTAGGCCCTTCTTAAATCCGGGCCTAAGTACACAACATGTATTTAGTCATACTTGTAACTGTCTGGTTTCCCGAATGCATGTTTGCAGGGGCGAAGTTAGTGTGCAGCAGGTGCAGTGGCAAGAAAGCGCAAGGGTGAGGGGACCTCTGCACCTCAGCTATGGCTGGCTTATAGGGGTTCCATTTTCCTTGCTTATGTTAGGATCCATGCCATCCTTTCTACTGCACTGCCTGATTGTACTGAATTAACGAACAGAGGGTACATGTTCAGCATATATACTTCTAAAGGGCGTCGCTGCAAATTATTACCTCTCCAGGTGTTTCTAGGCTGGTGTTCAGGTTGGGTGAGCTCCCTGCTGGCTTGGGCGGGTTCAGCACTTTACTCGGGTGGTTTAGTGAATAAACTGTCTGCCGAGTCGATTTGTTTCACATTTATTTAACAGCATGTCTGAAACAAAGGGTGTGAGGGTGCTCTACAGATAACTCAATTGATCATAAAACAATACACCTGTGAGAGAGCAGTTTGGTTGTGAAGCTGAATGAAACTGGCCTGGAAACTTACAAAACTTCGTCGAAAATTGTAATGATTTTGTGATAAGCGGCAGTAAAGAAGCAGGGGGTATTCATTTAAGAGGAGTAAACATTTTGGGCCTGATTACAACTTTGGAGGATGGTGTTAATCCGTCCCAAATGTGACGGATATACCACCTACCATATTACGAGTCCATTATATCCTATGGAACTCGTAATATGGTAGGTGGTATATCTGTCACATTTGGGACGGATTAACACCGTCCTCCAAAGTTGTAATCAGGCCCTTTATGTTAAAACATTCACTGAAGAGAAGGGTGAGTGTCCTTCGAAAGCCATTAAACAAAGAGTTACAGCCTGTAGTTGCAAACCCATTGGCTGGGCACGTGTGGGCTAAGGATATCCTGCAGCTTGTTACTTGAAGCTGTGATGAGTTTCAGCTTCTGAGGTCACTTTGTCCTCCTGATATGAGCCACAGCATGAGAGGTAAGGGAGCTTTCACACGTGGTTGCCTTTGCAGGTGAGGCAATATAATTTTCGGGATATTCTGTCACTGGAGTGACTGAATATTCTTGTGACTGCGATGAATCTGACAGCTGGGTGAAGTAAAAGTCACTAACCCAACACAGGCAATTGCATAGATTTGCAAAGTTATGACCACCAGTGGTGCACATCTGTGAAGTTCAGCTCCACTGCAGTCAGTAGGCATAGTTTAACACACATGTTCTGCCTTTAACTCCAGAGTGGAACAAATCAAGACACAAAGCATGTATTTCGATTTTAATCCAACATAAAAAATAACTTTAATAGGTATAGATAATGCAGTACCCGGGATACTAAACAGGACAAGAGCTGGGCCACAGCAATACATTTTTGCCATGAACCTCTCAAATTAAAAGTCACACCTTTTTTGATTCCCATAGCTCCAAGTCGACTTTCATTACTGTGCCCACCTTTGGTTAAAAGGAAAAAAGCCAGGTGTCACTCACCCTTTCTATGAAGAGTTAGAGTCAAATAGATCCAAAGTGTAATAAGTCAGACTGCCCTGCCAGAGATAGTTTTTATCTGCAGGGCTTATATGTAGTTCCACGTTGGCCCCTGAAAACAGTAGACACGCACAGCTGTTTGCGCTTTATAAACATAGGTTATTTGTTATGTACAATCAGCACATAAGCCTTGTGCATCAGAATGATGGAAATTATTACAGTAATCTCAGGAGTCATAATGTGAACTAAAATGAACATTACAAAAACCCAGCGCATTTTACACCACACATGTCTGCAACCTGTAATGAATTAACCAAAACTGTTGTGAGGCTATATTAGAATCATTTTATGGGCACGTTATTTTAGCTGTAGGCCTGTAGCTTGTGCCCTTTAGCCTAGAAATAATTCATTTTATTTTCTGAGCAGGAGTTTCATTCTGCTGTGATGTTTTATTTCTTTTATCTCATACACTTTTAGCCCAGAAACTGTTTTCATTCTTTTAGCTTAACATTTCGTTCTGTGCTTTGCTCAAGGCAGTACACAATATTGTTGTTGGTACACAGCGGAGCACAACAATCTTTGCCACTTAACAGAAAAAAATGTGTGTTCTTACGTTAGGTCCGTTTTCTTGGAACGTCATCTGTTTTACTGTAAAACATCTCTTTGCCCTCTAAACTTTAGAAGGCAGCTCCAGTCAGAAATTGCCACTGCATGCTGTTGCTTCATTGCAGCTGTCTGGTGAGACTTAACGTCTTTTCCGTCTACATGGGAGAGGACTCTTGGTAGACGAACAGCCCTGTTTTTTACTATCATATTCAGGTACGGGGAATGGTACCTTCCCATGGGTCCTGAAAGGTGGATAGGGGCTAACACTTCTGTGCTCTAGTACAGAACCTTAGTGGTGTAGGTAGGAATTTTACTACTTAGCATTGTGACACTATGGTGGGACTTTTTCTATGTTTCACTTTCTTTGTCACCACTCTGCTATTATTATGTTTCATTATCCTCATTATTGCAGTACATATCTTTCTATCTAAGATGCAGTTGATTCAATAAACTCTATTGAACCAAGTTCTGCCTCTGTTTGTCTTTGCATGTGTGAGACAAATGTAACTGAGAGAAAAGGATAGATCTGTTCCACCATGATTTCCCTGAGAAATCAGAATGTCATGTACACAGCTGCCACAAATCACCTCTACTCTTGGGTACAGGTGAGGTACTGCTAGCTGGCCAGAAGGGTTTGGACTCAGTTCCCCACAATCCAGTGGTGCTGCCCCCCAATCCAGCAGTCTCATTGTCATAATGAGAGCCAACATTACAAAACCTCCCCTCATGCCTAAATATAGCATATTATCAGTCTCATGGTTATTGTTTCAGTTGAGTGATTATTATTTTCCTTAACAGATTTATGCCAAGCCGTGTACTGTCCCAGTACACCCAGGGCCATTGGAATTATGTGGCAGGAGATG
This sequence comes from Pleurodeles waltl, assembly GCF_031143425.1. NCBI lineage: Eukaryota > Metazoa > Chordata > Amphibia > Caudata > Salamandridae > Pleurodeles > Pleurodeles waltl. Next base: position 962,249,160 of record NC_090443.1, read on the forward strand.
GCCAAATTATGCAGCAGGGTTGACTACATTTTGTGGCAAGAAAAGGCACATTTTGCTGCATAATGCAGCACATTTTTGATGATAGTATTATTCCATTATTTTGACATATTTACACTGCTAATACTCAGTGAGTTTAGTTGGCACCTTTTTGGTACCAGTTTAACACCCAAATACAGCCACAAGCAGCAGAAGGGTGACCAGTCAACGTTTACAATGGGCCTTCTACTGTGCGGCAGCAGGTCGCTACATTTTTAGTAACTTTTGAACTGTATAAGCTTGAAACTATTTTTTTGTGAAAATCTGCAGATTTTAACATGAAATTGTTTCTAGCTTAAACAGTTCAACAGTTATGCAGCAGATGATTGATTATGTGGCGAATGTATCAAATTAATATTTATGCAAAAAATGCTGCCTCCACACAATCACGTAACTCCAGTGGCCCTGTGTATACCTTAGAAAACTGTTTGGCCTAAAGTCTGATAACGTCTCTCTGGCATCTTTTCCCAAGCAACTAGTTTTCACGTCCGCCTCTCCCAAATTCACAGGTCTATTTATGCTCTTATCCCTAATGATTATCTAAGAAAAGGGAGTTGTTTTCATATCTGCACTGTACAGACTGAATGGTGTCTCCATCAGAGACATGTTCCAAAGACAAGCAAATGTATCCAGCTTTGCTTCCTTCGACATTTGCTCTTCCTGATGCTGAGTGGCCTTGCAACATTGCTCCCTATATGTAGCCCTCTGGACAGCATGATGGAAAGCTAGTCTGCTTCATTTCTGCTGTTTTTGTTAGCATGACTAGTAACCTGCTGTGAATAATTTGGTAATCTTGCACACTTTGGTAGCTGCCGTCACCATTCAAAGCATTAGTTTTTTTAGGCCAGGCTAGTCAATGTGTTTCATGTTTACCATGCAATTAGGTCTAATTTCTATGTAACATGCCTGTGTCATCAGGAAAGCCCTGCCTCATACTCCCTTTTACCGGACCCAACTGCGACTAGCTATCAATTATGCAGCAGGTATAGTGGCACCGGTGCCAGTGGTCTGGGGGACAACTTAACATTGATTACAGTCCAACTACATGGGGAGTGGAGATACATTTTCCTGCTTTCCTTGCTTGAACCAGGGCCAAAGGCACCCCTTTACATATTGGCTTTCATGAGTCACATGGTGGCTTCTCGTTAGGGAATCTTAGCACTCAACCCACAGAGCAAAAAGCCACAGAGCGAAAAGCCTTGAAAGGCCTGCCCAGGGAAATGTAAATGATTACCTTTCTACCCCCAAATTATGTGTTGAAATGAATCATACACTTCAAAGCTCACACACTTTATTGGCATTGGTGGGTGTGAGCCGGGAACAAAGCACGGGACATTATTTTTCCCCTCTGTGCATCGCAAGAGTCCCAGCCAGGGCTTGCACAAGAGAAGTGAGCTATGAATGAGAGCATACTGAGTACCTTCATCCTTGAATCAGCGATGCACAAAGATCTGCTCCTTTAACATTCCCATCCCTGTGCAATTTCACACTGGGGTTACATGCATACGATCAAGTTAATTAGTAATCACAACTGACATTGTACCTTAGTAGAAATGACTTATGAGTATTTGTGCATTTCTGAAATGCTCTAATTTCTCCAATCTGGGCACATACAGATTGGGAAATGATTGTGAATGTATCAGAAAAATTAACACAAATGTGTTCAGAATGACCAGTTGTTCTACTGGCAGTGGCGGATGCATTGCAAAATAATTTCCACAGTGAAACATGGTTTTCATTCAAATACTTAGAAAAATATGTGTCACATTAAATAACCATGATAAAGAAGTACTATTTACCAGCTGTGGTAACAAGGGCAAAATAAACTGTGAAATGTGGAGTCATAGTACAGAGTCTGTGCACTGGTGCATATAATAAGCTAAAAGCATTTTACACTAAATTCTTGCTAATGGAATACAGAATGGAAGAAATAATATTGCCCCACTTCATCTTAAAACAAACATTTGCAAAAACAGTTGCTTTCGCCTTTGGTAACCTTCTCACAAAAACCTGGGCACTGGTATCTGTCCTAGTTTTTAGAAAGAGGGTTAGTTAAGCATGTAAACTAACATGGCATAGATGTTACATATGTGAACACTCATTGTCAGAGTGTACTTGAACTTTAATGTACCACTGCATGTTTGCCAACAATAACTGAGGAACTGCCAACATTAAGCCAATGCGTGTATTATGCTAGTATGGCACACATTCCAGCAATATGTGATGCATTTCCACTATAGTGCATTATTGTAGGTGTGGGTACCATAGATGACCCTAACATTTAATACTGTTGAGCGCTCTATGCCCAAGGGTGGGAGAGAGTTCACCCCTAAATATAATTGTTTCCATTTTTCATCTGTTCTGGACATTCAACGAGACCTACACTTGTAAAGCTCGACTATTGAGTTTGCAGTTGTGTATAGACCCTCTAAGTCCATTGTATTTGATAAGAACTATCACCAATGTGCCAAACCAGCATTTCACCAAGTCAGGCAGTGAGCTCACAACTCACATACTCCTCTCAAATGCACAAACATTTACATACACTCATAATCAGGTACTCAAGATCGCACACATACAGAAACACAAGTGCAAGCACACACAGGAAAATGCATTAGCACACACAAAGACATCTTCACACAGAAACACACACATATGTGCCCTTGCGCACACACATTAAATCAGCGTAAATTTTTTTTTTTTAAATGTGTCTTCTGCTCATAGATTAATTCTGCTACTCTAAGGTCATGTGCCTTCCCCTCACATGACTATGGGCCTTATTTAGAACTTGGCGGATGGAATACTCCATCACAAGTGAAACGGTTATTGCATCCACTGTATTGCAATCCCAATAGGAAATAATGGGATCATAATTTGTTTGTGACAGAGTATTCCCCCTTGCCAAATTCTAAATCAGGCCCCTATGTCCTGACCATGATGGGCTCTCACAGGAGTGGAGCAGATAGTACTCACTTGACAGACCTGTAGGAAGAGATGTCAGGAATGCCTGGTTAGCGTGTAGAAAGTAGGAGTACCTGGAGTAAGGTGGTAGGGAGTACGCAGGAGTGGCTGTTGGGGGACGTGGGAGAAGATTTTGAACAGACGTGTTTGGAGGAAGAAGTAATAGAGAAATCAGGAGTGCTTGCAGATGAGGGAACAAGTGGGATTTGTTTAGGAAGAGGGTGGGCTTAGCCAAGCAGAAAACATTTTCATGGCCAGGGCTCATCTGATGTACTTCAGCGGCAAGGGACATGGGTATTTTATACTATGGTGGAGCTTTCAACTCAAGATGAGGGAATTCTTTTTAATTCTCTTGCATGCAAGACTAGGAAATGAAAACTCATTTTTTCTTTTGACATGCAGGTGAATGTTTTTTCCACCTACATAGCAACATGGCAGCGGTGTATCCTTTGACGATATAGCAACGTCCTTTTGGTTAATCAACTCCAGTAGATTCACTCAAGGCAACCATAGGCAGCGCCATTGAGGCAAAACTTTAAAAGGTTTTTGCACCAAGTCAAAAATGAGAAAATAGATTGTGGAAGCATTACTAAACAGATGGATTGTGGGAGCATTACTAAACAGATAAATTACACAAGCCCCATCTCTGCCATCAACCAACAACTCACTGAACACCTGGAGAACCACAATCTGCTGGACACCTTCCAATCCAGCAGCAAAGCCAACCAGAGCACCAAAATTGCCCTGATCGCCACTCCAACAACATCAGAACCATCCTCAACCAGGAAGAAAAAGAAGTTTTGATCCTCCTCGCCACAGCTTTCAACACCGTATCCCACCACACCCTTATCAAGAGACTTCATTAAAACGGAATTCACAGTGATGCCCTCAAATGGATCGCCTCCTTCCTCACAGGCAGAATTTAGATATCCGAATCCGTATACCACCTTTTACCTCAGAGCCCAAGAGCATCATCTGCAACTTCCCTGAAGGCTCATCCCTCAGCCCTGCCCTCTCAACACCTACATGACACCATTAGCTGACACCATCAGAGTCCACGGCATCAACATCTTATCCTACACAGAGGACACCCATCTCTTCCTCTCACTGTCACCACCAATTACACACAAATGCCATACAAACCAAGTTACAGCATGAAAACATGCATGGACCAAGGCAATAGGTCTGCTATTGGCTGCCAGCCTTTTGGCTATATCAATAATTGGTTTGTCATGGTTTTTGCAAAACTTTATTGTGGGATGATCGAAACAAAACTCTGGCTAAAAGAAAAAAATATGTTTTGGTCTTTAAAAACACATGTTGTCATAGTGATGCCTAACAGATAATGGGGTACTTTGTGTGTGTATGCACACCTTGTGAAATGACAGAACGCCCTAACTCACAGTGACGTTAACCAGTGGCTAAAGCGGACTGACCCACTGCCTTGTGCTATAGCTGGAAAAAATTAATGTGAATGACCCAGTAACAGACCAATGGATGAAAAGGGCTGACGGAAAGCCCCTATAAGCATATTTAAACATATAATTTTAGTAAAATGAAAAGCTCTTAGCTAACCCCAGGTATAAAAATTAACCCATGCACCAAATAACCCCAATTATGGTTTGCTACACATTTGTTAGTTGAAAATCTATATTTAAAAAAATAATAGCAACAGAGACAGTAATAGAGACAACATGGCCTAAAATTAGGTACACCCGTCCATTGAAACTCTGAACCAACCCCAACCTGACCCCCTTCTTCAAAAAACATGTTTACAAACAAAATGTGAAAAAAATAGCAAAAAGAACAGCACCATGGGTTTAAACATGATACAAACTGCTCAAATACACAACAGCACACGCCTTCATGGTAGCCCGCACTGTCTATTATATTGGGATGGAACTAGTACAAATTATAGATTAAAAGCAGTTGAGAAATAGATTCCTAGAGCATGTGTTTGTGCTGGCATTACTCTTGGGGCCAGATTTACAAGGCCCTAGCGCCACCGGAGCACCACTTTTTACAACGTTCCGATGGTGCTAACCACCTCCATATTTACAAGGAGCAGTAATGCCACTTTTTGCACTTTAGTGCAAGGATGCCTGCGTTGGCGCAGGCTGCTTAATTTAGCACCAGCGCAGGGGGAAACGCAAGGGTGCACCGTATTCTTGTTAATACGCCTCATCCCTGCATTTCAAATCTGGCACACCATGGCGCTGCTATTTTTGTCGCAGTTCCATGCTGCGCCACTTTCGTGTAAATCTGGCCCTTGAGTTGTTAGTGTAATTTTTTCTTTGTTTTATTTTTATGCTAAAATGGTTGCTGCGTGTGTGTTGGCTGTTGAAGGGCCCATTTCCCAAATCACACGAACCTTCAGCTGCCTATCCGAAGGCTACAGGAACTCTATTGCCATGCTGGCTAGAGTGGCCACGCCCGTCCCTTTAGCACCAGAGAGTGCTTGCATTGTAACCTGCCCTGAACGAGGAAAGTCAACACAGGAGCCCCTGGAATGATTAACACAGGGCACACAAACACAGTGTGGGTGAGAGGGAGTTCCCTGCCTGCAATCGGAGTGCAGAAGGCAAACACATGTTATTGACATCAGTATAATCAAAGATCATATCCAGGTTCTATCAATTAGTCATCACATGCCTTATCAACCCCTACAGTACAACAATAAGGCGGAATGATTAATGCGAGGGCAAATGTACGTTCCATTTACCAAGAGCGAAAGGTGAATAAATGATGGGCACGTAAATCGCCTGCAAATACAGCAAAGTGGAATAAACACCATTACTCCTGACCACAACCAGGAGGTTGTGCGAGCTGGCACCTGAGCGTGTGAAATGCCCCACCGATGACCCCTGGTGCGGAAGGAACACCACCACGGGGTAAATGTTGTTTTGAAAGGGTGTCACTGGCGATTCACATTCCCCAGTGGCTGCTCGGGAAAGGGAACCTCAAGAAACATTAGAGAAAAGTTGGTACTTACATATTCCCACACCCTAAGTAATGATGAGCCGCTTCACGCCGACAGAAGACTTTCCCTCCTACGTGAAGATGGTGGAAACTGAGCTGGTGTTCGGGGGATATGAGGGTGGTGAGCCCACTTGCGAAATGACCAAAACCAGAGCCAAAGGAGCACGGAAACCCATACCGCAGGAGGGGAAGTGTGCAACAATGAAACCTTGTATTACTCGATTGAAAATAGCACTGGACACGATTCTACCATTTTTCACATTGCCGTTTGTGATGGGTTAGAATTTCCAACCATTTCTAGTAAAGATGAAATACCCAGAACACATGTGCAGCTGCAATTGTGTTCCCTTGTTACAAGGTTAAAATTCATGTTTTTTTTCTTTTTGGCCCTGGTGTATGGGTTCTTTCATCCTGATCAATCACTCAAACTGTAGACCTCGTGCTCTCCAGGGATGCCCTTGGCTTGGACCAATAGAGAATCTCCCCACTTTGCATTAGCCCAGTGGCTAGCACCCACCTCCTCTCGTGATCTACTTGGCACAGGATCTGCCTTGTGATTTCATGCCAGTGTATTTGTGACCCACAGGTACTCGCAGAGATGATTCCTTCCTACCTGCTTAAATCATCTAAGCAAATGGTTGCCTTTATATTCATTTAAGTTTTATGTATTTATTTTGTCCATTTTATTTATTTGCTTGTTTGTTTATATATTTGTTTACCCAGTAAAGTAGTGCATGAGAGCCAAGTCGATTGGGTAACATAAACGAGAGGGTGATATAGTAAAGTATTCTGTAAAGGTACTAAACATATAGGCAATATATAAATCGGGGTTCTAGACAAAAAGGGCATACTTAAACATTGAATACAATAATTGGGGTTGTTTTGATGGAAATGCCTGCTAATATTTTTTCCTTAGGGTTTGCAATAATGCACACGAGCAAACAGGATAGTTTGCACTTGCTGTCGGTGCGGCAGTCTTTAGGCCATTTTGTTTTGCTAATCAAGAACTGATTTGTTTTGTCTAGCTGGTGTTTGCATCATACAGGGCTGATGCTGCCACAGATAACAGACACTAGGCATCCACATATTTGCCTTCCTTTCCTGCTTCCTTTGTCTCCTGACTCTGTCAGGCCAGTACACAAGCCCCCCAAACCCCCCACCAGAGCAGACCCCTGGAGTTTTACGTGGTCATTTGCACATAAGCTATAGCCCCCATAGTGCATTCTATGAATAGCCAACTTTGTGACCTTTCCAACAAACCCTCGGTAGAAGGAAACACTCCCACACCCTGATTAGCTTGAATGTTTGACTATGAAGGTAAATACTTTGATTGGTAGTAGACTGCACATGTAGCTCATGAGTCCTCTCGAGCTCGAGGAAGGGCTCACCAAGCCCAAAAAGATGCTGTGTGACTTCCAGAATGTAGGACTAAGTACCACCCACTTTCTTTTTGGCTGGAAAGAGGCCTCCCAAAGTTCTACTGGCATGTCCATTCTGACGTGTTTGGCTTGCATTTCTGGAAGCCATCAACAGCCTGACAAGTCTAGAAATGCAAAGTGCCTAGAAGCCATTGTCATCCTAGAGGTCGGAAAGCGGCTGGATTTAAAGGCAAGCATCAGCAAATACACAAATGGAGAGGAGCTGGGCTGTGACTATTTCACAAGTACACATCTTTCCCACACTCTTTTTTTTGTTTTTGATTCCACTGACTTTGCCTTTTGATCAAGAGTCTACCTAGCTAGAGCAACAAAAAATCTAATTGATCTATTGTGGACCCCCTCTGTCGTGTTAGCCCACACTCCTTTGTCACTTTGGGATAGACTGCAGCCTGCCACTTCATTTGACAAAATCTTTTTATTCAGTTTTCAGTCGGTACACGTTCTTTACAGCAAAAGGCAGCCAGGGGCGCAGCCATGGGAGTATTCGGTGCACCTCAATCGTGTATTATCAGTGGTGTACAGGAGCCAGTCAACAACAATTATGATGTACAGGGCAATCGAAGCAGCGCACCTACACCGAGGGCCTGCGTGTAACCTGGCCGCCAGGTTACAATGCAAAGTGGTGAGCGGACCAAAGTGATCCTTCAACAAATGACTGTCGATAGCTCTGCAGTTCGGGTAAAAAGATTCAGTATTTTTATAAAACATAAAACATCGGTTAATAGCAACAGTTGTCACAATTGTAACTGGAGCCTGTGCCTATTGTTCCCTGTGTTTCCCACCCCTGTGCCCCTGCACTGCCCCATCCAATCAGGTACCCCAGCGCCCCGGTGGCAAGGCGGGGCAAGCATGGTCCACCCAGAGCATGACAGAGGGCGGGGTCGGGCGAAGAGGCCTCTGACAGGGTCGGGTGCCCATCCAGGCTGCTGCGACACCCCCTGACGTCTACAGGTCGGGGTGTTCCTAACCTCAGACAGTATCGCATCCCAGCTGGAAGCTAATGGGTACCTGCACAGACCCATGTTTCCCTCCCTGCGAATCGCCACCCCCTCTGCCTGCGTCCACACCCAGAGGGACGGCATCCATGCTTCGAGCGAGGGAGGTCCTGGTACTTTCCACCTTTGAGTGATAAGGTGTTTAGCTGTCAGCAGGCCTAAGTCTAGAAACCTTGAGGTCGCTTTACATTTCTTAGCCCTAGGGAATATAGCAAGTATGCATGCTTCCATGGATGCAGCACCAGTCACGCTGTACAAACTGAGAGCCTGTTCGATAGTCTTGCCAGTAAGCATGTAGAGAGGGACTGGACTACAGCACATGCAGGAAATCCGCCTTGACCAGTGCGCATCGGGGGCAGGCTGCATCTGTGCAGTGGAAGCACCAGTTGATTTTGGCATGGGTGAGATAGGCTCTGTGTAGTATATAAAACTGAATCAGGTGAAATTGCGTGTTAGAGGGGCTCTCCAGGGCCGCGACCCATTCCTTATCTGTACAGGGTCGAGCAAGGTCTCCCTCCCAGCGAGCGTGAAGGGTGGCTTATGTAGAAGTAGTGCATGGCTGCAGGGAGCATGCTAGCCAATACACCAGGTGCCTACCCGTTCCCAGTACTGCGCCGTCAGGTGGGTTGACGGTTCAGTCAGTAGGTCTCCCCAGTGCTGTGTCAGTGACACTAGTAGTGAGTTGTATAGAAGAAACTGCCATGGCGGCAAGCCAGTTTTGTCTGTCAGTACATCAAAAAGGTGTCAGAGTGCTGTAGTTGTATAACTCTCCCAACATGTGTAGCCCTACAGGGAGTGCAGAATTATTAGGCAAGTTGTATTTTTGAGGATTAATTTTATTATTGAACAACAACCATGTTCTCAATGAACCCAAAAAACTCATTAATATCAAAGCTGAATATTTTTGGAAGTAGTTTTTAGTTTGTTTTTAGTTTTAGCTATGTTAGGGGGATATCTGTGTGTGCAGGTGACTATTACTGTGCATAATTATTAGGCAACTCAACAAAAAAAAATATATACCCATTTCAATTATTTATTATTACCAGTGAAACCAATATAACATCTCAACATTCACAAATATACATTTCTGACATTCAAAAACAAAACAAAAACAAATCAGTGACCAATATAGCCACCTTTCTTTGCAAGGACACTCAAAAGCCTGCCATCCATGGATTCTGTCAGTGTTTTGATCTGTTCACCATCAACATTGCGTGCAGCAGCAACCACAGCCTCCCAGACACTGTTCAGAGAGGTGTACTGTTTTCCCTCCTTGTAAATCTCACATTTGATGATGGACCACAGGTTCTCAATGGGGTTCAGATCAGGTGAACAAGGAGGCCATGTCATTAGATTTCCTTCTTTTATACCCTTTCTTGCCAGCCACGCTGTGGAGTACTTGGACGCGTGTGATGGAGCATTGTCCTGCATGAAAATCATGTTTTTCTTGAAGGATGCAGACTTCTTCCTGTACCACTGCTTGAAGAAGGTGTCTTCCAGGAACTGGCAGTAGGACTGGGAGTTGAGCTTGACTCCATCCTCAACCCGAAAAGGCCCCACAAGCTCATCTTTGATGATACCAGCCCAAACCAGTACTCCACCTCCACCTTGCTGGCGTCTGAGTCGGACTGGAGCTCTCTGCCCTTTACCAATCCAGCCACGGGCCCATCCATCTGGCCCATCAAGACTCACTCTCATTTCATCAGTCCATAAAACCTTAGAAAAATCAGTCTTGAGATATTTCTTGGCCCAGTCTCGACGTTTCAGCTTGTGTGTCTTGTTCAGTGGTGGTCGTCTTTCAGCCTTTCTTACCTTGGCCATGTCTCTGAGTATTGCACACCTTGTGCTTTTGGCCACTCCAGTGATGTTGCAGCTCTGAAATATGGCCAAACTGGTGGCAAGTGGCATCGTGGCAGCTGCACGCTTGACTTTTCTCAGTTCATGGGCAGTTATTTTGCGCCTTGGTTTTTCCACACGCTTCTTGCGACCCTGTTGACTATTTTGAATGAAACGCTTGATTGTTCGATGATCACGCTTCAGAAGCTTTGCAATTTTAAGAGTGCTGCATCCCTCTGCAAGATATCTCACTATTTTTGACTTTTCTGAGCCTGTCAAGTCCTTCTTTTGACCCATTTTGCCAAAGGAAAGGAAGTTGCCTAATAATTATGCACACCTGATATAGGGTGTTGATGTCATTAGACCACACCCCTTCTCATTACAGAGATGCACATCACCTAATATGCTTAATTGGTAGTAGGCTTTCGAGCCTATACAGCTTGGAGTAAGACAACATGCATAAAGAGGATGATGTGGTCAAAATACTAATTTGCCTAATAATTCTGCACTCCCTGTACAACAGGCCAGGTCTCCAGCTCTGCTGCGGATGTGGGTATAGCGTTCCTAGGTGTACCCAGTAAGTAATTGTAATTGTAATCGTATTTATATAGCGCTTACTACCCCTGACGAGGCGTCGAAGCGCTTTTCGATGAGTAGCACGCTACTCCGGTACCCAACAAGAATTAGTGATGGATTAGTATAATTTAAATAAGGAGTAAAGTTTTAGTATTATTATGAGTTAATTTGAGTTGCGGATATGAGAGTTTGTTAGTTAGATTGACTGGAGTAATGGAGGGGTGGAGGAGGAAAGAAATCCAGAAGTGTTAGTTGGGAGTTTATCCTTCATTTACTCAATCCAAAGGCTTGAGATGAATAAAAGGGGAGCGGAGGAGAAAGAGGATGTGGAAGGGTTAGGGAGAGCATAGTAGCAGGGTGAGATGAATGCAGGAGAATTTAGTAGGGTTGTGTGAGAGGTCACAGAGGTAGAGTGAGGTTTGGTGAGTTAGATGTGGAGGTGGAGGGAAGAGCTTAGGCAGAGTTATTTAGGAGATGAAAGTGGTCAAAGGGATTTGGGATGAGTCCGAGTGAGAATGGAGGATAGTTTGATAGAGACATGACATAAGAGTGATGAGTAGATAAGTGTGATAAAAAGAGAGCAGAAATTAATAGATATCTAGTATAACAACCCATGCAATGATCCACAAACATGCCAGGCACAGAAACCACATATACACATACATACACATATATATATATATATATTTATACACACACACACATGAATACACACACATATGCACATACAATACATAATTAGAATCATGGGTAAAAATACTTAGTCAGACAGGTTTAAAAGAGTGTGTGTGTATTTTATTGTTATTGGTTTAGTTTCTGTAAAATGAGCATCGTGGCCTACCCAACTGGAGTATTTTCTACGAGTATGTCAGTAAGCGTTACCTAGCATGTTTTATATGCCCCGTTTATATTGTACACTAAGGGTACGTGATGGGCCACGGGGTAAGCGTCTCCAGCAACCTTGTGTGCCTTTGGCAATGTGATTGTTACTAGTGTGTCTTTGTGGAGATGTCCTTGTGCTTCTGAGCATCAACAACGCACCACCGGAATCGGCGGTAAACGCATTGGGGTCGTTTTGGAAAGCTGTCCATCATCCTGGTAAAAGGTGGGAATTCCTTTACCTACTTCGAGGGTGGACGGGGCGTGGCTCGGCGGGCGGAGCTTACAGGTGCTTTATAAAGGGAGAACCTTCTACTCTGTGTCTCCAGCAGAGGAAGATAGAACCCGAGCGTCACAGTCAGATACAGATTACGCTCCAGTACATCATCAATTCACCTCCAGGAAGGATTCTAGATCTTTTCTGCTATGGGATCTCTGAGCGTACAGCCTTGCTTTATCTTTGCCAAGCCCAAGAGTTAGGGTGGCTTGTCCTTTCCAGAGGCTGAGCTTCAACTGCGGCACCTGCTACGTTTATATTTCTAAGTGCTTCCTGTTGAGGTTTAGTTTCTGTAAAATGAGCATCGTGGTCTACCCAACCGGAGTATTTTCTACGAGTATGTCAGTAATCGTTACCTATCATGTTTTATACGCCCTGTTTATATTGTACACTAGGGGTACGTGATGGGCCACGGGGTAAACGTCTCCAGCAACCTTGTGTGCCTTTGGCAATGTTATTGTTACTAGTGCGTCTTTGTGGAGATGTCCTCGTGCTTCTGAGCATCAACAACGCACCACCGGAATCGGCGGTAAAAACGCATTGGGGTCGTTTTGGAAAGCTGTCCATCATCCTGGTAAAAAGGCGGGAATTCCTTTACCTACTTCGAGGGTGGACGTGGCCTGGCTCAGCGGGCGGAGCTTACAGGTGCTTTATAAAGGGAGAACCTTCTACTCTGTGTCTCCAGCAGAGGAAGATAGAACCAGCGCGTCACAGTCAGATACAGATTACGCTCCAGTACATCATTAGTTCACCTCCAGGAAGGATTCTAGATCTTTTTCTGCTATGGGATCTCTGAGCGCACAGCCTTGCTTTATCTTTGCCAAGCCCAAGAGTTAGGGTGGCTTGTCCTTTCCAGAAGCTGAGCTTCAACTGCGGCATCTGCTACGTTTATATTTCTAAGTGCTTCCTTTGAGGTTTAGTTTCTGTAAAATGAGCATCGTGGCCTACCCAACCGGAGTATTTTCTACGAGTATGTCAGTAGGCGTTACCTAGCATGTTTTATACGCCCCGTTTATATTGTACACTAAGGGTACGTGATGGGCCACGGGGTAAACGTCTCCAGCAACCTTGTGTGCCTTTGGCTATGTGATTGTTACTAGTGCGTCTTTGTCGAGATGTCCTCGTGCTTCTGAGCATCAACAACGCACCACCGGAAATCGGCGGTAAACGCAGTGGGGTCGTTTTGGAAAGCTGTCCATCATCGTGGTAAAAGGAGGAATTCCTTTACCTACTTCGAGGGTGGACGGGGCGTGGCTCAGCGGGCGGAGCTTACAGGTGCTTTATAAAGGGAGAACCTTCTACTCTGTGTCTCCAGCAGAGGAAGATAGAACCCGCGCGTCACAGTCAGATACAGATTACGCTCCAGTACATCATCAGTTCACCTCCAGGATGGATTCTAGATCTTTTCTGCTATGGGATCTCTGAGCGCACAGCCTTGCTTTATCTTTGCCAAGCCCAAGAGTTAGGGTGGTTTGTCCTTTCCAGAAGCTGAGCTTCAACTGCGGCACCTGCTACGATTATATTTGTAAGTGTTTCCTTTGAGGTTTAGTTTCTGTAAAATGAGCATCGTGGCCTACCCAACCGGAGTATTTTCTACGAGTATGTAAGTAAGCGTAACCTAGCATGTTTTTATACGCCCCGTTTATATTGTACACTAAGGGTACTTGATGGGCCACGGGGTAAAACGTCTCCAGCAACCTTGTGTGCCTTTGGCAATGTGATTGTTACTAGTGCGTCTTTGTGGAGATGTCCTCGTGCTTCTGAGCATCAACAACGCACCACCGGAAATCGGCGGTAAAACGCAGTGGGGTCGTTTTGGAAAGCTGTCCATCATCGAGGTAAAAGGCAGGAATTCCTTTACCTACTTCGAGGGTGGACGGGGCGTGGCTCAGCGGGCGGAGCTTACAGGTGCTTTATAAAGGGAGAACCTTCTACTCTGTGTCTCCAGCAGAGGGAGATAGAACCCGCGCGTCACAGTCAGATACAGATTACGCTCCAGTACATCATCAGTTCACCTCCAGGATGGATTCTAGATCTTTTCTGCTATGGGATCTCTGAGCGCACAGCCTTGCTTTATCTTTGCCAAGCCCAAGAGTTAGGGTGGCTTGTCCTTTCCAGAAGCTGAGCTTCAACTGCGGCACCTGCTACGATTATATTTGTAACTGCTTCCTTTGAGGTTTAGTTTCTGTAAAATGAGCATCGTGGCTTACCCAACCGGAGTATTTTCTACGAGTATGTCAGTAAGCTTAACCTAGCATGTTTTTATACGCCCCGTTTATATTGTACACTAAGGGTACGTGATGGGCCACGGGGTAAACGTCTCCAGCAACCTTGTGTTCCTTTGGCAATATGTTTGTTACTAGTGCGTCTTTGTGGAGATGTTCTCGTGTTTCTGAGCATCAACAACGCACCACCTGAATCGGCGGTAAAACGCATTGGGGTCGTTTTGGAAAGCTGTCCATCATCTTGGTAAAAGGCGGGAATTCATTTACCTACTTCGAGGGTGGACGGGGGGTGGTTCAGCGGGCAGAGCTTACAGGTGCTTTATAAAGGGAGAACCTTCTACTCTGTGTCTCCAGCAGAGGAAGATAGAAAACCCGCGCGTCACAGTCAGGTACTGATTACGCTCCAGTACATCATCAGTTCACCTCCAGGTAGGATTCTAGATCTTTTTCTGCTATGGGATCTCTGAGCGCACAGCCTTGCTTTATCTTTGCCAAGCCCAAGAGTTAGAGTGGCTTGTCCTATTCCAGAAAGCTGAGCTTCAACTGCGGCACCTGCTACGTTTATATTTCTAAGTGCTTTCTGTTGAGGTTTAGTTTCTGTAAAATGAGCATCGTGGCCTACCCAACCGGAGTATTTTCTACGAGTATGTCAGTACGCGTTACCTATCATGTTTTATACGCCCTGTTTATATTGTACACTAGGGGTACGAGATGGGCCACGGGGTAAACGTCTCCAGCAACCTTGTGTGCCTTTGGCAATGTTATTGTTACTAGTGCGTCTTTGTGGAGATGTCCGCGTGCTTCTGCGCATCAACAACGCACCACCTGAATCGGCGGTAAAAACGCAGTGGGGTGGTTTTGGAAAGCTGTCCATCATCCTGGTAAAAAGGCGGGAATTCCTTAACCTATGTTGTGTATGTTGTGTTGCCCTGTGACACATCCAGGTAGGTGGTGCGTGGCGGACGTGGTTGTGATGTGTATAGTTGTGCTAGCGTGTGAGTGTGCTTATGAAGCGGAGTGTGCAGTTGTGTTGATGGTTGTGTTGTGTGTGTGTAGGATGTCAATTTGTGTTTTCGGTATGTACGGGTTGTGCTGGGTCAGAATGGCAATGGGAACCATCACGCATAGGGAACCATCACGCATCTGAGCTGGAGACTCCTACGATAACAACAATGCGCAACACCCAGGAGCAGGGACTCTGGCGCCTTTGTGCGTGTGATCAGGTGGAACAAGTGGAACACTTTGGCTAGTATCCAGGGTGGCAATGTAATAGCCATGTCCGACAACTGCAGGCCCAAGAACCATCTAGCCACCAACTATAATTGAGAGGCTAAATAATATTCCTCCAGGTTTGTCACTTCGAAGCCGCCCTGATTCAGCAACGCATACAATTCGCCAGTGCCACTTTACAGCGACCCGCATTCCAGATAAATTCCCTAATCCTTGGCTTGAGTTCCCTGAACAACTTAGTCAAGACGTATATACTGTAGGTAGGTTGGAGAAAAAATATCAAAGCTGGGGGAGTACCACCATCTTCCGGAGGGCCACTCGCCCCATAACTGACAATGGCAGTGTCTGTCAGAAGTACATCTGGGCTCGAATAGATGCGACTGCGTGTTTCAAATTTCTGTCATATAGGTCTTCCATGGAGGGCTATATTTGAATACCCAGATACCGAAACGTCCTGGGCTGCCAGAGGACAGACACACCGAAGAGTGCGAGGCCTGGATAAGGAAGTCAGGTGGAAAGGGGACTAAGCATGACTTCGTCCAATTCATGGGTAGGCCTGACAGGGAGGCAAACGCTGCAGTATTTCAGCAATTTCATCAGGAGTATCAGAGATGTTTCTAAGATATAAAAGGAGGTTGTCTGTGTAAAGGGACACAATCTGCGACCCGTCACCCAGTGGAATACCCCAGGCCTCACCTCGCCGCCAGAGCTCTGCTGCCACTGGCTCCATCACTAGCAAGAAGAGAAATGGGGAAAGAGGACAGCACTGGCGGGTCCCCCTGCCGATCGGGATCGGCCAAGAAATAGCAGAGCCAGTTTTGACCCTGATTAGGGGTTGAGCATATAACAGCTGCACTAAGCACAGAAAGCGGGGGCCAAGGTCACACCTGCGCAGCACCTGAAACAGGAAAGGCCAGTCCAATGAATCAAAGGGCTTTTCAAGATCCAGTACAAGGCATCCGGCTTCAGGCCAGATTTATGTTGAGTATTTCATGACACGGAAAAAACACCTGAGATTTAGCGAAGAACTATGCACTGGTATAAACCCGTTTTGGTCTGAATGGACCAAATTTGGGGCTAGTGGTGCTAAACAGGTCGCTGGGACTTTTAGCCAGGATCTTGTAATCCGTGTTGAGCATTGCTAGTGGCCTGTAGGAGCCCATTTCCGTTGGGTCTTTGCCAGGATTGGGGCGGGAGATCAGCAAGGCCTCACGCTGGGAGGCGGTTAAAGTGGCCCCAGATAGTGCCTCTTCATATCCCCGCAACAGACAAGGAATAATCTTGTGGGCATACGCTTTATAAAATTCTGCTGGGAGGCCGCCAGGTCCAAGAGTTTTGCTGGTGGCCAGGGTGCGTATACCCTCCTGTATCTCAAACAGCATTATTGACTCGTCCAACTCTACTCGCCGCTCAGCCATAAGGCAGGACTGGGAAAGCAGGGAGAGAAATGTGTGTGAGGTCCACAGAGTTTGCCGACACAGTCGATTGGTACAAGAGTGCATAGTATTGCGTAAGCTCATCGTATATCTCGCATTTGGTGTGCAATAGGGGTCCTGCAGCGGAGCCAGTATAGGGGCACTAGTATCAGCCAAGCCAACAAGTGACCTGACCCGTCCGCCGCAGCATGTGTGCGAGCCGAATGCGCCACATAGTTGAGGCATCACAGCCTTTCCAACAGGGACACATGCTTTCTATGTCACTCCACAAGACTGCAGCTCTCCTCAGGGTCCGGTATCGCATATTTCATGCTCTAGTAGCGCATCCATTTGAGTTAGGTCTCTTTTGAAAGACCTATGCATGTTCCACTGCATGCCCACGCAATGACCCCACATGGTGAACTTGACTGCGTCACATTCAAGGAGCCTCAAGGATACAGTGTCGTCATTACAGTCAACATATTCAGTTGTGGCATTGCCTAGAGTGGTCCGGAAGGAGATATCCTCCAATGCCTCACGTTGCAGATGCCAACTGGGGATGACAGGGGCAGAGTTATCCCATGCCATCTGTAAATATTGTGGATTGTGGTCAGAGTGGGTGCGCCCCAGGTAGTCTGTACGTAGCACTGTGGGTTTCAGATTGTCTGTGCAGAGGATTCTGTCTAGTCGTACGTGCAGTTGGTGCAGGAAAGAATAAAATGAATATACCCTGATCATGTCATTTTGCTGATGCCAATATCAGTCAAATGTCAGTGCTAGAGCCAGTCTCGTAAGGAGGGTGCAGCATACATAGTGGGTAGTGGCGGGAAGGATCGATCAAGCCCCGGGTTGATGACGCTATTGAAGTCCCCACCTAAGGGCCACGGAATACCACCCCAATGGGAAAGTACGCTAAACAACATGTTAAGGAAAGCAGCTTGTTCCGTGTTTGGTGCATAAATAGACCCCAATAGGAGTATGTAGTCATTCAAGTACCAGTGCACAAACATGTAGCGTCCCTCGGTGTCAACAACCAGTTCATCAGCCATAAAGGGGGTGCCCGGCCTGATCCATATAAAAGCTCCCTGAGCATACAAGGAGAAGTGAGTTGCAAATAGTTGTGCTCACTACTGACGCTGCAGCCTGTTGGCTTCTGAGAGTGTGAGTTGCGTTTCCTGCAAAAGCGCAATGTGTGCAGAATGCCTCTTGAGGTATGAGTGGATGGAATACCTATGCCCAGGTGTGTGTATACCTCTTACATTCCAAGTGAGGATATTAGTTGGGGCTGTCAGTGGTCAGAGGGGGTTCAGCAGTGCATCAGCACATTGAGTAGCCAGAAGGGTTTCCCACAGTCAGCAGCCAGTTCGCAGGTGGGAATCGAGGGGCCAGGTTCCATCTAACAACAAAGAAATGTAGCTGAGAACAAACATATTGTATTGTATTGTTATTGTATTTATATAGTGCTTACTACAGCTGACGAGGCGTTGAATCGCTTTTCGGTGAGTAGCACACTACTCTGGAACCCAACAAGAATTAGTGATGGATTAGTATGCCACCAGAGCGGTTAGTAAGAATTTCATAAGGGCAGAAGGACAGCCGGTATCCCCCCAAACTACCGAACTCTCCAGTCTGGTTCAACTAGGGACAAAGTGGAAAGAACCTACAAGGGGGCTTGTCAAGGGGGGATCAACAGCATAAGCCCCGGTTTTAGCAAGCATGCCGGCAGTGACAGAATATTTAGCAAGTCTTGGTTTGTGACAGTGCAATGATATTTATGCAATGTTTTAACAATCAGCTTAATCGGGCAGTAGTGGAAGGAAAAGTGGAGGAGAGAATGGGAGAGTGGGAGGGGTGAGGTAAAAGAAGGGAGAGAAAAAGAGAGGAGAGCCAGTGGGATATTTCACTGAGTGCTTGACAATTTCGGGCAACTAACAATTATACATAGGTAGAGTCAGATTATTTGTGATATCAGCAAGGAATAACAGTGTAGGCATATAGGTGGGGGTCTAGGCCAACTCAAATATTTAATCTGCTGTCTGTGGTGTCACATTGGGTGGGGCCAAGGAGTCATCCTCTGAGTGGCCGCCACTTAAAGAGTCATCCTCGCTGCCAATTCCCTCAGGACCCCCCCTCCAGATCCAAGACCAGTGTCGCTTTTCTAATAGCTGACACAATTTGCAAGGCATGACGACAGTCTTGTATGATCCGTTCCAGGTCAAGAGCGTGTCCTGACCGCCAGGAGGGATTCCTGCAGCGTCCTCTGCCTCGGCGACAGCCAGGCTGTGATCCGTGTTTTTCGCTCAGAGTCCCCAGTGATACCTGTTGGTGAGCCTGGCCCGTTGACTCCAAACACTCCCAGGTGGCTTCAGGGGTATCAAAGACCCGCGTTTTTCCCTGGGCCACAACTCGCAGCCTTGCAAGGAACAGGAGGGAGTACTCCAAGTTGAGGTTTCGCAACTGATGCTTTCCCGATAGGAAGGTGCTCTTCTGCTTCTGTACAGCAATGGTATAGTCAGGGAACAACATGACTTTGGCATTGTCTGCTTGGATGTCTGGGAGTGCCCTTACCTGACATAATATGGAGACTGTCTAGATAATGGAGCAATCAGAACGGGAGAGCCCTCGGGTTCGACCCCAGCAGTGGGGGCCGCCCTGGCACTCTGTGAGCCCACTCAATAGAGAAGAACGCCTTGAGCGCCCCAGCCAGGACCAGGTCACCTATCCATCGCTCTACATAGGAAACAGCATCACTGCCCTGATGCTGAAATTGGGCAGTGATTGTGAACGACACACATTGTTCTTATCATCTAATGCAATTTTATCTTGTGCACTTCATCAGGAGTGTCCTGGTGTTTGTGACCATTTAGTGTTCACGGATGGCATAAAAAGGGGCACGAGTTTTATCACTCTATTGTTGTTTCATTTTTGTTTTATTGTGTACCTTTTATATTTCCTTTTCTACACTTTTATCATCCAAGCCTTCTGTCTTTACAAAAGTCTAGAGAATTTGTACACGGCTACCCGCTGAGTCAAGAGGACTTTTTGTGGGTGAGACCACATAAACAGGGGGTGTGAAAAAAAATTACACTTTAAAAGATCCACCGCCACTGTGGGGAGACACGTGCATTACGAAACCACCCCACTTTGATGTAGATTTTGGTTCTGGCTCATAACCTTGGCAGGGATGCAGAGGAGATTATGAAAAAATGCACAGAACAATACTATCTGTTATTCCTCCATTGGTGGTGATGCCCCCAGGCTGTGGATAAAGCTTACATTTATTCATTTCTAGGACAGCTGTGGAACTTGTTCTGTGGCAAGACATGATTCTTCAGTTTCAAAAGATGCCAATTTACTGCTTTCCACACATCATCAACTTAACCCATCTGTCCTTGGGCAAGAAATAAACATGCATGCCCACCAGGCTCTTCTTCACCTGAGCACTGGTGTGCAGGCACTTGTCTGACAACATTGTGCCCCAGAGCACTGCGTTTTTATTTCCTACTTAACACCCAGGCCTTGTTCTAGGTGTGTTCAAGCGCTGAATACATCTCTTGGAAAGAGTTAAAAACAACAATGGAGAATAAACAGGTCTTTAAACCCCGCTAAAGTAATGAAGAGATACAGAATGAGTGAGATGAAAGCCATTTCCCCCACAATGCTTTGCACTAACTTCGGCACCTGTGCCATGCATCCGGACAACCACAAGAGAGAGGAGAAGGGGGTCCAGCTTACCCTGTGGATCCACCATGGTGAGCTTGGAACTCCACCAGGCGAGGGTGACGCATCAGTGGCAATCAAAGAGGGCTTTGTGTCCACATTTGGCTGAGGATGTGAGCACAGTTCACTTGCTCAGGTCACATTTACAACCACACAGGCGCGCCAAACCACAATTATGAAATTGTTGAAATTGTTGTCAAGGGAAACAATGGAATATTTGGACTGGAGAGGCACATCAGGAAATGGAAACTGGCCGATCTGTGCAACATCAAAGGTCTCTGCGAGAAATGGTGCCAGGCCACTGTTTTCTTTCCTGAGTGGTTTACGGTGTCTTTTACGGCGTTGCACCCCCTCATCACACACAGGTATTTGTATTGAAAGCCATAAAGGGAATCACTTCTAGGGTGGAAGTGTATGGCCTTACAATACTTTCTTATAGAAGTATTTAATTGTGAATATAATTGCAAATATATTTTAATAGTGCTTACGACCCCTGATGATGCATTGAAGCGCTTTTTAGATATGTAGCGTGCTACTCTGAAACCCATGATTAGTAGTTAGTAGGTTAGTACATTTTTTATTTTTTGTGCATCAGTTGTGTTAGGTTTGTGCTCTTGATTTCATGCGTGTTTAGTAGAGTTTGGAGTAGGGATAGACTGATAGGAATGGGTTTGAAAAGGGGAGTGTGGGGTAGATCGGTCACTAAATAGGCCATACCAGCTCAACCTGTGAGCCATGTGGCATGGACACATTCATGGATTGCTTCTAGAACTCAAGCATTGCAGGAACGGGCTTATCTTTAAGAATGATTGTTGAGTTTGCTGTTGTAAAGTGGCACTTCTACAGCACATGATGGACCACTTCTTTGGCACTGAGGTGCGTTCTTTGGGGATGC
The DNA here is from genome assembly GCF_031143425.1 of Pleurodeles waltl. Classification (NCBI taxonomy): domain Eukaryota; kingdom Metazoa; phylum Chordata; class Amphibia; order Caudata; family Salamandridae; genus Pleurodeles; species Pleurodeles waltl. Next base: position 962,270,623 of record NC_090443.1, read on the forward strand.
CTTTAAACATTGCTCTATGGTTCCTTCGCACACCATAGTCTGAGTTTGTTTGGGGTGATGTGGAGCCAGTTGTGTAAGGATTGTGCTTTTGCTAAGTGAATGTATCAGACTTGGGGGGGTAGGGATTTGTAGGATGAGGCCAGATAGACAAGCTTGTTTAAATATTTTCATGATTCAGTACGCTTGTCCATTGCCCAGCCTATGTGTGTGGGTGGTAGGTAGATAGTGGAGGCATCTGCTGTTGGGTGCGCTAGTAACAAGGCAGTGTTGGTGGTGCGATCAGAGGCATTTCTGAAGTCTGTTTTATGAGAGACCTGTGGTATCTAATAATGTAAAGATGCGACTGGAATCATAGTAAGCCTCGCCTTCAAGTATTTCACTTAACTCAGTCTCCACCTTCAAGTGTAGTATTAGTGCCTGGATTGCAGAGTTGTTGCTAAACTTCTCCCCCTCCGTTCGGACCTGTGTTTCTTCATTAGTCCTCCTAAAGTAGACGAAGTAACAGTTTCTGGTGCCTCAACCTTCTCAACAAAGTCTCAGGCATAGAGGCCAGATGTGCAAAGATGCAAAGTTTTTCTCTGTAGAGTTCATTAGGTTTTTTGCAAATCTTTGTAAGCTTGACAAATTTTTCAGAGGGAAAATATTGTTTAAATGAACTAGTAGGAAATATTGCAGGTTTTTTAGAAAGTATTCCGAAGAAAATGCACTTTTAGTCGGGTAAATAACTTACCAATATTTATCTGAGGTAATTCAGTTTCATAAACTATTTCCTAAGTATTGTCATCGGCAGACAAAGCTTCATGAAATATAGAAGCGCAAACTTGGTAAACTTCGCAAAGCTACCTGAGTGAAATGTAAGTTGTGTCCTCTATAAGAAAAACTCTTTGCCAAAATCCTACTGAAATTAAGCATAAGCAAAATCGGAAAAAGACTCAAAGCTTTCAAAGAACCTCTGCTGCCATGTTTTTGCTCTAGACTGAAATGATCTCCAAATACTACACAAGATATGTCACTCCAGGAATAACGCTCATTGCCTCCAGATCTGCTCAAGACACTCACACATAGAACCACACGAGCTGCATTATCAACCACGTGTGTATAGACAGCCATTCAGCAGAGAGAGAAGCAGAAGGGACTGGTAGACACAGAGAAAAAAAAGACAGCTAGAAAGAGAGGAAGAGAGATAAATAATGGAACAGAACTAAAGAGGAGAGAGAGCGATAAATTAGGCAGCCAGAGAGCGACAGCATGAGAGATGAGAGGGTGGGAGAGAAAGGGGGAACAAAATAGAGAGATAGTTGGAAGAACAGAGTTAACACAAGAGAGTGTAAGACAGAGAAATGGCGAGAGAGGAAGGAGCAAAAGAGAAGGATAAGGAAGAAAGACAGATAAAGAGAGAGAGAGAGAGACAAACTAGGAGAATAAGACTGAGCGAGTGAGGCGCAAAAAGAGACACACACAGAGACAATAAATTAAAGTGAAGGAAGGCATGAAGAAGCAAAAGAGACTGAATGTAAATAAAGAAAGAGGGTAAGTAAAAACAAGACAAGGAAAGGGTGAGAGGGGAGCCAAGGACACAGAGAAAAGAGACAGAAGGTAATAAAGAGAGCATGGAAGAGAAAGAGAGAGTGAGAGAAGGAGCAGGTTGGATAGAAATCAAAATAGAGGCGAAGAGGAGCAAGAGAAACAGAAAGAGAGCAATTGTGCACGAGAGGGCCGTAGAGCGGTAAACAGGGAGGGAACAAGAGAGAACGCAAGAAGGAGAGAGGGATCAAAAGAAAAAGCGAGAAAGTTAGAATGAGAGAAAAGTAGTGGGACAGATGAAGAGCTGAAGCTAGAGAGTTAGATCAAAGCAAATAGAGAACGTGTGAGTTAGATAAGACGAGAAGGACAGACAGAATAGGAGCGAGCTATAGAAAGGTGATCACGTGTGAGAAACAGTGACCTGGAGAGACTGTGGCCCATATTTATACTTTTTTAGCACCGCATTTGCGTCATTTTTTTACGCAAAAGCAGTGCAAACTTACAAAATACAATTGTATTTGGTAAGTTTGCGCCGCTTTTGCGTCAAAAAGCGGTGCAAATGCAGCACTAAAAAAGTATAAATATGGGTCTGTTTGAGTGACAGGAAGAGAGGCCAGTAGAAATAAAGATGGGTCAGGAGAAAAGGTGTGAGACTCCAAAGGTGAGAAGGAACCAAAGTGTGGGAGGAGGGCCATGTATAACTCTCTGTCTGTGTGTGTTTTATTTTGAATCCCCTAGTGCACCATGGTCCAGATGCATTAAGAGACAAGTTGCAAGAAGTGGTCGCAAACTGCACACCAACATTCTGCAATCTTTCACTTTGTGATGCAACCTACGTAATAATAATAGGTTGCACCACAAAATCTCCCACTGCACCGGGTCGCCGAACGAATATTAATTAGGCAGGTCACAATTTGTGACCCCCTGCAATTGGCTATAAACACAGGGATGGTGGCCTGCAAAGAACATAGGACACCCCCCTATCCCTGTGTTTGCATTTCAAAATGGTAATCTGTTTATTAAAACAGCTCGTGCACCTCAAAGAAGAAAATTAAACATGTTACCCATTTGGGAAGATACAATAGGAAGCAGGAATTGATCTGCCAGATCATTGCCTGCCCCCCACTTTCCCTTGGAGTCACCCAATACAAATTTCAAAGGGGAAGCGTTCCACAGAGGGGCTTTTCCCTTCTTCCTACCCCTTTCAAGAGCCATTTACCACGAGCTGTCAATAACTGCTCAATGATCTGCTCAATGATCTGTGGTTGTAATAGCAGTTGCAACCCATTTACACACACCCCATCCTAATTGCGATTCGGTGTTCGCTACACCCGTTTTCCAAGTTGGAAATGAGTTTCTGACTTGCAAAAGGGGTATGTACATAGATAAATGCCATTTTGCGATTGCAAACCCTGTGAATTTGCTAAAATCACAGGGTTTGAGATAAAATAGATTTCTACACCTGGCCTTTGTAGTGTTGAAGGCACAAAGCATGTGCTCAAAGGAATGTGCTGAAATGCATGCATTGCTCAGATTAGTCGAAAGTTCATGTTCCTGTCGCTGTAGTGGTTATGCTGGGACACATGAAGCCATCCCATCTTTAATGAGATCCTCCTAATCCTAATCGTCACAGTTTATCTGCATAAATAGTATAGCATGGAGAACCCATCGCTGATGATGCCATTTGAGACTCTTCCGGGACGACATACTCCATGCGGTTCACACACACTGAGTACTGCTACCACACTAGGAGCTAGAGAGCTTAGCAGCAATGGAGACAGGTCCAGTTCATCCAAGCTTTCAAGTCCTCCTCCACCAACATCAAAGCTCCAACACATGATCAACCTCCCATTAAATATTTAAAGAGTTGTCGACACACACTCACACCTCCCAACAAATGACCCCAAATAAAGATTCCTAGGTGCAGAACATCTCCTTAATTTTTATGATTCAATGCAACTATGTCTTTGGGCCTGATTTTGATTTTGGCGAAGGGGTTACTCCGTCACAACTGTGACGGATATCCCATCTACCAAAATCTAAATTCCATTGTTTCCTTTGGGATTTAGGTTTCGGCGGACATGATATCTGTCATCATTGTGACGGAGTAACCTATCCACCAAAATCTAAATCAGGCCCTTTGTTTAAATACACAGTGTGTTGTGGTTGCGCCTTTGCCATATAAAGACAGATGAATGAATAACAAAGGGCTTTTTAAAAAATAATTCACCTAAGCACATTCAGTTCACAATCAGTGGAAAGTAATGTTTCTGAGAAGGTGTAATACCGTGTATATGTGAGTGTGGGTCTGGATGCGCTCCACCCGCATTGTCTCATAGTGTGATCTTACACCCAGTGACTTCACAGTTCTATACTAGAAAATGCTGAGAGATTACCTGCCTTTGCCATTATCCTCCCAGAAGTGGATCCCATCCTTTCTCTCGAAGAACTGAGGTATTATGCTAAAGAAGTCCTTCTCATGTGCAGTAGCATGCAGAATACTAGAGGGTCATCCTTCTCATGCCCGCTGCTCACCATCTCCATGTGCTCCCGGTAATAACTGAACGTCCAAGTAAATGATGATGATACCCAAAGTCCATATAAAACTATCAAATTAACCTGTGACACAGGCTGTCAGCACATGCCAAGACCGCATGTCCAACTTTCTGAAAAGAGTTTTCTCTGCATGAATGCAGCCAAGACTGATGTTCTCGTGAGGGTAGATAATAGACAGATTCAGGCCCATATTTATACTTTTTTTTAATGCAAAAGCAGCGCAAACCTACAAAATATAATTGTATTTTGTAAGTTTGTGTGCTTTTGCGTAAAAAACGAATGCAAATTTCAGCGCAAAAAAAGTATAAAAATGGGCCTCAGTGCCTTTTAACCTAACTGAGTGCCTTCCATTGCTTCCAACCACCTAGTCAAAACTAAGGAACCTGGTCATTCTCTTCACTTCCATATACTCATTCACTTTCCACTGCAATGCAGTGGTCACATGAATCACATGCAACTCTCCTTGTCTTCACTCCCTCAGACAGATCATTAGGTGTAGCTGGCAAGAGACACTGTTGAAATCACATGCACTGTGCACAAACCTTCGTTTGCGCAGGATAACTTCTATGTGACATAGAGGAATCTGCAGTATGTGACTGTTCACTTAATCAGTTGCTAAATACACATGTGCCTGGAACCGGGCAGTAGGTTCCTTGCCATGCTGGGACCCTGGCTGTGGAATGCACAGAGCCTTGGACTGAAGGCAGGACCTGACTCCATGCTGTCGAGGAAACTCCTGAAATCAAAATGATCCAGACTTGCCTTCGAGTAAGCTTTATGCAGTGAAGGTGTGACAGATGAAGAAATGAGGATCAGAGTTTCCAACCACAACAGGTGGAACTTCAAACTCCAGGTCCCTGATACTCACAGAATTTTTGGTGTACACCTCAGCGATCTGAAGTGAATGAAAGGGAAAACACAGCAGTTTACAAAATAATAAATACATTTGAGCCTTGCATTGTCACTTAGGGCCAGATGTATCAAGCTCCCGGTTTGCATTTCTTAAATGGCAAATTTTAAGAAATCACTGTTTAAGAAATGCAAAATGGGATGTATGAAAATTGCGATTCAGTAAGAGCGATTTCTTAAACTTCGCAATCGCTATCACCGAATCGCAATTAGGGAATGGGACTCCATTCATCCCTATGGGAGGTGCGAATGGTTTTGCATTACCTAATTTGCGAATTCCAGTTAGGAATTTGCAAATTAGATAATCCAACCCCAGGGTGCTGGGGAGCCTAAGGCCCCCTTTGATGCACTCCAAACAAATATTTGCGGACATGTGAAACATTGGACATGTGAAACATTTTTAAAAATTGCACATGCTTACCACCAAATTGGATTTGGTGGTAATTGCATTTCCTAAGTGCCCAATTCACATTTAGGAAATTCTCGATACATGTGCTTTGGAAATCGCAAATAGGAATTCCCTATTTGCGATTTCCTATTTAGAGAATCCCAATTTGCGATTCTCTAAATGGGGTCACAATTTCAGGGAATCGCTATTTTAGCGATTCCTTGAAACTGCATTGCGAATGCCTTTCATAAATCCTGAAAGGCATTTTTGCCTTCGCAAACAGTCCAATTTTGTGATTCGCACCGTTAGCTAATGCAAAATTGTTTGATACATCTGGCCCTTAGTGCTATCCGCATGACCCTTTGTTCCAGGGGGTCTGGTTAGGACCACAAGACCCAGTAGTGTGAATGCTCTGCATGTGGAGCTCCATCAGTGCCATCTGACCCTATGTGCACTCCACTCCAAATCCCTCACATGAGTGCTCAAAGGAGGAAATTGTCCACCACTCAGAGGCACATTAACTCAGGAGACTATTTAATGATGACATTGCAGGTGTAAACCACTCAGTACCTGCTGGGCCATAATGTCCTGAACATGACAACTGGGCCTAACGGAAGCAAGTGGCTGTCTACTGCACCTAGGGCCTATCTTTCATGTCTTGGCCCTGAAGTTGAAAAAGTGTTAATTCGCATATTAAGGTAAAGAAAGTTTCAATTCTTTTCTGCAACTAAAGGTTCCGATTTTCTCATTATCTCACTCTAAGGCACCTGTGCACTCTTGTTGTTTCACAAACCCTTGTGATTGTAATTGAAAGCCTCATTTTTAGAATACCATATATTAGTGCCTTTCCTTTGCTTATCAGTGCTCACTATGTTACGGACTGTTTTGTCACTGATTCTATCAATCACAGATACATATAAATTTCCTTATAAGACTTTATTTGTGATGAGTACAGAGTTTCTTTGACAGACCTGCTACATAGTCCACGCAAGTACCTGTGCATGACCGACAGTGTATAAAGATTAATAATCCGAGCTGAAAGTGTTCTTTGGGTAGGTGATGATGGGATAAACAGGTTTGGGTAGGTACAGAGGAGTGCCAGGTTAAGAGGAATTAGAAGTGTGAGTAGATTTCACGGTTTAGAGCAGGAGGATCATAAGAAGTGTGATAAAGTGTGTGGCAGGTGTACCTACATCCTTAGCAGAGACCCAAGCAGATGAATGTGAGACCCAAAGAAGTGCACTGGTCTGGCCTCCTGAAGCCTCTAACAGTCCGAAAGTCTGTGAATAGATCTCCAAATGCCCAGAGGCCGGTGAAGAGGTGTGTAAGAACCTTCCCTACCTCTCCCACGAGAACAGACAGGAAGACAGGTTAGAACCAGCCTTAAACGCTATACCCTGCTACCCTCCCTCCATCACAGGATGTGCTCTGGCACAAGGGAAGCAGGCACTCAGTTGTGTACCTGGTTATGAATGAGGATGGAGAGAGACAAGAAATTCTAAAGTAGATAGAGTCCTACCGAATGGGACTATTGTCAATCAGTTGTTCTGTATTATTATGCCAAGTGAATCGAGTGATTAGTTATTAGACAAAGCCATAGGCCGCAGGAAGCACCCAACTATGTAGTGGCTTTTGTTTCTGCTATAGATGTATTGTTGAAGGTTATTATCAAAGTATGCCATGTCGAAACAGATTGAACCAAGATTCATAATTGCAAACAAAACAAAGGTGAACTCCAGCAAATTATTTTGTTTATAAATGTATTTCGTATCTATCCTGGTATTGATAATGCTACTGGGAATGCTTAAGAAGCTGCTGTAGTTGCATTTGTTCAGAGACTGATACCTGAAATGAAGTGTGTCAGAAGCTGGGTATCATTCAAACTAAAGGTCTTTCAGATCTGGTTTCTGCTGCAAATCATTCTGTTGCCGTACAGGAAAGTAAGAAGGAATCAACTGAATCCAACTTAATGTATTTGAAAATGCAATCCTTCCAACAAACTGTCAGAGGGTGGAACAGCAAGGCATAATGACCATGCTGGGCAGGAAGAACAATTATTCAAACAGAGTCAATGGCCTGGAAGGGGAGCTTATGCTATGTCTAATGGTTCTTAAAGTTTCAATTGTGAGCAGTCAGGGGACTGGAAATGTGATTGTCCTAAACTACCAAAGAAACCAGACAAACAACCTGAGCAACCTGGATTTGCTCAGATTCTACAAAACCTACAAAATCCTACCTTATAGGACAGCCCAAGGGGAGCCAACTGCTCTGTGTATGCTTTAATCTGTGTCATTTGGTGTCATTAACGGGAAGCCCATCTCATGCCTTCTTGGCACTGGCAGTAGCATATCTGCACTGAAAACCTTTGAATTCTCTTCAATAACTTTCTACGGCACAACTATTGATGCACTTGACTTTTGAAACATGAGTGTTCCTCGTTACATTATGAATCCTGTTTCTATCTTGATGCATCCCATCACTAACCAGAATGCTTCCTTTTAAGCCCTGCCACACCTGTGGCCCTTCCAGGAAGAGGTCTCTTTTGAAAATTAAAATGTAGAATGTAATTTACCAGTGAGGTGTCTCTTTTAGTTGACGATGGAAAATAAAAGAATGGTTTTGGCAGTTTTACATGAAAATAATGACTTAAAATGAAATCCATAATACAAAATCTCCATGTCAATCAAGATTGGATGTGCTTAAACACGCTCCTCACACTTTATGGTGTAAACATGCTAATGATATTGGTTATGTTCTCACTGCTGAGGCAGTAAAGATAAAGATGAATCCTATGAAAAGCCTTCGGTTCATTCCCCAATACCTTTTATCTCTGAAAGAAGAGGCTGCAATTCACCCAGTCATTGCTTTTTGCTGAAAAAAGGGTTTTTTGTTCTCACTGTGAGCATCTGTAACACTCCTCTTCTACCAGTCGAAACCCCTTGTGAAGAGATGTCTAATTTTGTGCCAGACTTCTGTGCTATTAATGCTGTTGTACAGCAGAGTTTTTCTGTTGTAGTCAACGCTGCTACTAGTCTGTCCTGTCATGTATTCAAGTGACAACTGCATGGATCACTCTTGTAGATTTAAGTTTCACTTTCTTCTTCACCCCAATACTCCCAGACAGTACCATCACCTTTACAGTTTCTTGGGGCCAAATTGTATGGTCTAGAGTAACGCAAGGGTATAAGGAATCACCTTCTGTCTTTTTGAATCCTTTCAATAAATACCTAGACATTCTCATCTTCCCAGAAGGAGCTGCACTGTTTCAATATGTTGATGATTTTTGGATTCTTCTAACTCATTGGACAAATGCAAGACTGACTCCCTGCATCTACTCACTGAATTAGCAACGACAAAGCATTGATAAAGAAATTACAGTTCTCTTTACCATATGTTCAATATTTAGGTCACAACATCTTAGTATGCAGACAGAACTGAAGTTAGTTGTAAGATACTCAGATCCATTGCTTCCCTCTACATACACACTCTTTTGGAAATGGTTGTGTTCTGCAAACAGAGGGCTCTGGGTTATTCTAACATTGTCAAACTATTGCAAAATGTTTAACAACAAGATATCCTTGAACATTTGCCTTGGCCCAATGAGGCAAACCAAGCATTTGCATGTATCTCTGAAGCAAATATTGTCTCTGCACTTGCTTTAGGTTAACTCTATTACTCCAATTGTTTCGCATTGTAGTTCAATGAAAAGCAAGGTGTTGCTTCAGGTGTTCAAGTTCAGGATCATGGAGATAAAAAGAGGATGGTTACCTATTAGTCCTTTGCTCATGATGCTATTTGCAGCTGGAATGGTTCTGCACCTATACATGGTTGCCACCGCTGCACCTCTGTTTCAGGCATCTGAGTCCGTTATGGTCCCAGCGCAATGTTGTTTTACCTTAAGATGTAGCATCATTATTACTGATCACAAAAACGTAGTATCTTTCCATGTCTAGGCTGTCAATAAACAAAATAGTGCTATTGTCTGCTATTGTCTGCATTACACATGTAGCTAGTCCTGTGCTGAGTCCCACTTCTCTTTTTGCTCTTGCTCACGATGGTGAACCTCCTGATTATTGTCTCACGACAATCCTCTTAATCAAGTCTTGTATTGTTTCACTGATGCACCTTTGTCAAACTGTAATCTTGTACCAATGGATCATGCTTCAGAAATGAGAAAGGTACTTTGGTCAGAGGCTGGTGTTTACACAGAATATCAGAACCAAAAATATTGTGGGACAAAATGTTGTGTCGAGAATATCAAGGACAAAAATAGTGGGAAGGTAAGTTTCTGTAGGTAAGTAAAGTTGTACTATATATAACTCCACATATATGCACCTTAACAATATATATATATATATATATATACATATATATATATATATATATATATATATATATATATATATATATATATATATATATATATATATCTTCAAGGTTCTAGTAAATCTATACTCACCTTCATGTTATATTTGTTCCTCAATATTTTTTAACATGATATACTGTCCACACTGTATTTTTAGTTCCAATATTCTGACAGTGATCCGACACACTGTCCCATATATATCTGATGCTTACCAAGGTTTCACTTTTCCCAAGTGGCCAAATTGATTGCTCTTAAGCATGTAGGTATAGTAACACCTCACTCTGCATCACTGCACCGTATGCTCCTCACTTTGTGCCACTGCATTGTACGCCAGTGAATTCTATGATACTGTACTCTGCACTACTCTATTCTATGTCACTGCACTTTATACCACTGCACTCTATGACAATCTTCTCTACTCTGCACCACTCTACTGTAGGCCACTGCACTCTATGCCACTACAAGGTAAGCCGCTATACTGTGCACCTCTCTACTCTACTGCACTCTGTACCACTCTATTCTACGCAGCACCACTCTGTCATGGTCTGTGGGTGTCATAGCCTCTTCTTGTGTTTATCCCTCCCCTGGAGCATGGACCAGGTGCTTGTGTCTATCTATACACTTGTCCCATTTGTGGAGCTACAGGTTTTTTGTGGTCAAGTACTCTATATGACTGCTTGTGTTATCAGTCTGTTTCTCATTTCCCTGCCACTTTGCTTCAATTCCCTCCAACTCGCCCCACTTCCCTGTTGCTTCTTTTCACACCCACCCCCTACCCTGCACACCATGCCACTGTACTCTAAGCAACTGCACTCTATACTACTGCACTCTACTCTATGCTACTGCGTCACTGCACTCTATGCCACTGCACTCTAATCTGTGCCACTCTACTTTATGCCACTGCATTCTACACCACTGCGCTCCACTCTGCACCACTGTCCTCTATGCCACTATATCTACTCTGCACCACTATACTCTATGCCACTGCACTCTATGCCACTCTACTCTACACCACTACAATATACGCCACTCTACTCTGCTCTCAACCACACTTCTTTACACTAATGCACTCTATACTACTGTACTCTATGCCACAGTACTCTATGCCCCTCTACTGTTCTGTTCACCATTGCACTCTATGCCACTGAACTTTACGTGACTCTACTCTACTCTGCACCACTCTACTCTATGCCACTACTGTAGTGACGGTTTCTTCATTCCTGAATGCCTCACGCTATGTCTTCTCGCGGATGTGAGAATGACGGAGTGGCATTCGAGAATGTGGAGATCGGCGAGGATTGAGGGATGGGCGGTTAGCTCGTTGCAAGCACTGCGCGTCTCCTTTTTACTAATGGAATAAAATACAGATGAAGTACACCAAGTCTCTACGTCGCATATTTACAACTACCCTCTACCCCACTGAACTCTATGCCACTGCACGCTACATTACTGCACTCAGCACCACTCTGAATCACTCCAGACTATGCCACAGCACTCTACACCACTCTGCTCTGCACAACTTTAGTCTATGCCACTTCACTCTACGCCATTCTACTCTACTCTGCACCACTGTGCTCTACACTACTACACTCTACACCACTGCACTCTATGCCACTACACTCTTCACCACTGCACTCTAGACTGCAGCACTCAACTCTATAGCACTACACTGTATGCCACTATGATCTACTCTACACCACTCTATGCCAATACACTCTATGCCACTCTACTCTACACCACTCTCTGCCACTCTACTCTGCACCACTGCAATCTACACCACTCTATTCTAGTCTGCAACACTCTGCTCTATGCCAATAAACTCTACTCAACACCACTGCACACTACGCCACTCTACTCTACTCTGCACCACTGCACTCTTTTGCACTGCACGCTATACCACTCTACCTTACTCTGCACCACTCTATTCTACACTACTGCACTCTATGCCTCTGCACCCTATGCCACTTTACTCTGCACCACTCTATTATACACCACTGCATTCTTTGCCAATGCACTCTATGGCACTCTACTCTGCACCACTCTATTCTACACCAGTGCACTCTACACCACTGCACTGTAATCTGTACCATTCTATGCCACTGTACTTTATGCCACATTACTCTACTCTGCACCACTCTATTCTACGCCAATGCATTCTATTCCACTGTATTCTACACTACTCCACACTACTCCACTACATTCTGTGCCACTGCACTTTATTGCACCGTAATCTGCACCACTCTATTCTACATCACTGCACTCTATGCTGCTGCATTTTACACCACTCTAATCTACACCACTGCACTCTAAGGCACTCTACTCCACTCTACTCTGCACCACTCTACTCTATGCCACTGTACTATACTCTGCAGGACTCTGCCCTGTATGCCACTTTAGTCTCACCACTCTACTCTGCAGAACTGCACTTTATACCACTGCACCCTACACTACCCTACCATACGGCACTGCACAGTAAGCCAATGCACTCTATCAATCAATCAATCAAATTAATTTGTAGAGCGCGCCACTCACCCATGAGGGTCTCAAGGCGCTGGGGGAGGGAAAACAGGGGGGGGTGGGCAGGGAGGGTCACTGATCGAACAACCATGTCTTGAGGTTCTTTCTGAAGACCAGTAGGTCTTTGGTTTTGCGAAGGTCGGTGGGGAGGGAGTTCCAGGTTTTGGGGGCAAGGTAGGAGAAAGACCTGCCTTTTGTGGTGGTGCGTTGGATGCGGGGGACTGTGGCTAGGGCGAGGTCGGCTGATCGGAGGTTGCGTGTGGGAGTGTGGAAGTTAACTTTTTCATTGAGGTAGGTTGGGCCGGTGTTGTGGAGGGATTTGTGTGCATGGATGAGGATCTTGAATGTGATTCTCTTGTCTATGGGGAGCCAGTGAAGGGATTTGAGGTGTGGTGAGATTCGTTCGTGGCGGAGGAGGCCAAGGACGAGGCATGCAGCTGTGTTCTGGATTCTCTGGAGTTTGAGTTTGAGTGTGGTGCCAGCTTAGAGGGCGTTACCGTAGTCCAGTCTGCAGCTGATGAGTGCGTGGGTGACTGTCTTTCTGGTTTCTGGGGGAATCCATTTGAAAGATTTTTTTAGTGTGCAGAGTGTGTGGAAGCAGGAGGAGGTTAGTGCATTGATTTGCTGTGTCATGGAGAGGGAGGGGTCGAGGATGATGCCAAGGTTGCGTGCGTGGGTTGCGGGGGTGGGTGCGGGGCCTAGGGCGGTGGGCCACCAGGAGTCATCCCATGTGGTTTTGTTGGGGCCGAAGATAATGATCTCGGTTTTGTTTGAGTTGAGCTTGAGGTGGTTAGTGGTCATCCAGTTGGCAGTGTCGAGGAGAGCGGCGTGTAGGTTGGTTTTGGCGGTGGTGGGGTTGCGGGTGAGGGAGAGGATGAGTTGGGGGTCATCTGCATAGGAGAGGATAGTGATTCTGTGTGCTCGGAGGATGTTGGCTAGGGGGATCATGTAGATGTTGAAGAGTGTGGGGCTGAGGGAGGACCCATGGGGGACTCCGCAGGTGATCTTGGTAGTGTTGGAGTGGAAGGGTGGAAGGCGGACTCTCTGGGTCCGGTCGGTGAGGAAGGAGTCTAAGGGTTTGTGGCGAATTCCTATGTTGTGGAGGCGTGTGCAGAGTGTGTGGTGGCAGACGGTGTCAAAGGCTGCGGAGAGGTCTAGGAGGATGAGTGCGACGGTCTCGCCTTTGTCGACTTTGGTCCTGATATCGTCAGTGGATGCGATGAGGGCGGTTTCTGTGCTGTGGTTCTTGCGGAACCCAGATTGTTAGGGGTCAAGAATGTTGTTTGCTTCGAGGAAGTGGGATAGGACTCTACAGCACTCTACTCTACTCCAATCTACACTGAACCACCCTACTCTACACCACTGCACTCTAAGTCAGTGCATTCTATGCCACTACACTCTGCATCACTGCACTCTACAGCACTCTACTCTATGCCACTGTACTCTATGCCAGTCCACTCTATTCTACTTTACGCCACTCCACTCTATTCTATGCAACTCCACGCCACACCACTCTACTTGCTTGTACGCCACTCTATGCCATTCCATTCTATGCCATTCCACTCTACTGTACGCCACTTTACTCTACACCACACCACTCCACTCCATACAGTGTCACTCTAGACCCACTCCACTCCCCTCCACACTATGCCAATCTACTCTACGCCACTTCACTCTATGATATTTCAACCTATGCCACTCTATGCAACTCCACTCCACTCCACTCTACCCACTATACGCCATTCTACTCCACTCTACTCTGCACCAAACTACATCACTCCATGCTATGCCACTCCACTCTATTGTACTCCATTCTCCTCCACTCTACATCACTCCACCCCACTCCTTTCTACTCCACTCTAGTCTACCCAATTCCAACCTACACCACTCTACTCAACTCTAATCTATGCCACTGCACTCTACACCACTATACTCCACCAGTCCACCCCACTCTACTGTATGCCACTTCACTTTACTCTATGCCACTCCATTATCTGCCGCTCCTCTCTACGCAACTCTAGTCTACTCAACTCTATGCTAGTCTGCTTTATGCCACTAAACTCTAAACCACTCTACTCCATACCAGTCCACTCTAATCTACTCTACACCACTCCATTCTATACCACTCTGCTCCCTGTCACTCCATGGTATGCCACTTCACTCCATGCCACTTCACTCTACACCACTCTACTCCACTCTACACCACTCCACTCTATGCCACTCCACATTACTCTACACAATACCACTCTACTACACTCTGCTGTACTCCACTGCATGCTGCTGTATCACGTAGCTAAAGGCATTGGCAATGCCAATAGTTCTGGCGTAGGCAAAACCTATTGGCCTTGCCAAAGCTAATTTGTGCTCTATGTCAGGACCGGAGGCTTCGGATTATTCTCTTTCTTTACTGATCGAATTTACAGCAGCCAATTAAAACACTTAAAACTCAAAAAACACATATCTTATGAACCCCAGCAGTCCAGTGTCCTGCCCAATTAAGGGCCTGCTCCCTGTATATATGCTCTTGTCACCACAGCCCTTCCTCTTTTTTGCTCCTGCAGCAGCAGAGATAAGTGCATTTCTACTTCATTGACTGTATTTATCTGGTACTGCACATGCTTGACCTTGTTTAAGCTTAGTGACTGAGCCATTCCTTCTTGGGGGTTTCCACAGGACTGCCCCGTTGCATTCACTGGCCGTGGAGTGGAGAGGGGATTTTTTCCTACTCGGGCACACTGCTTATATTGAGGACTGCGTCCTCTTTCTTTTTCCGACGTCGCACATGTGCGCAAGGCCGGCTAGGGTGTTAATTTACGCCTGATCGGCTTCCCGACAGGCCACATAAACGTTTCAAGGGCTTTGCCCTAGGAAATTTACATAGGTGCTCCCTCCGCATCTTATTTGGCTGGCAGAGACAGTTCCTGTCTTATCCTCTCTTTGTGAGTTAAACTATACCTATTGGGGCTTTTTCCCCCCGCACTCTTCCAATACTCGTGAATTATCATGGCCAGGGCGTACTATGCTGAAGAGGATGAATACAATCAGGGCTTGAAAGGGAAATTAGTGGAGGCCCTGAGAAACCACGTACAGGACTCCGTGAATCAGGCTCTTATTAAGGCTCTGAAGTCATTTACGCAACCACTGATGAGGTTTGATCAATGTGAATTAATAGGGGGCTATCCTCCTGATACCTTATCCAGAGACGGACAGAATCTTGAGTTGGACATTGCCCAGAGCCTCTTCTGGGGTTACTTCTTCTGCAGAACTACTCGCACACATGGCCTTAAGGACCACGAGTGTGGGAGCTTTTCACCTCAAGGACCTTCCAGAAAGTTTCTCCGTTTCAAATTCTCAATACAGGGGTTCCTCCTACGTCCTCTTCTAAATTCTCTGAATCTGATCAGGCTCAACAGGACTCAAAACCTGCCTCTAAGCATAAGCACACCACTCACCATTTAAAAATTGAGGTCCTGGGCCACGAAATCTGCTCTTCGGCTCAGAAAATATTGTGCACCCACGTTCCACGGAATGGGTCCTGTATATGGAGGTGGCACATTGTGTGCAAGACAAGCTGAGAAAAGGATCTGAATGTGAGGTGCTCAACACCTTAAGATCAGAGTGCCTTTGCCCCCTTCTCTATAGTAAGGTGGCAGAAACACCAGAATTGGACCCCAATATCGCAACCTTTCTTAAACGATTTGCAAAGGACCCCAAGAAGGGTCTTGATAGAGCATGGAGAGGATGCCAAGATAAGCTTTTGGACCTTTCCAGCCCCATTACAAAGATTCTGGAGCTCGCAGTCCAAGCAAAAGAGGCATATTCTCAGCTAGATCCAGAAAAAATCCTAGAATGGGCCCAGAGAGCTATATGGCCAATTGTGCCATGTCCACAGAACACTGGATGTCATTTCTAATGCGCATCAATCCGTAACTGGCTCAATTGGCCTCTACAGAGGCAGGCACCTTAGCGAACGGTCTCCTGTTCGGAGACAAATTTGTAAAGGATCTGGGAAAATATGTTGCTATTTTTCCACATTGGACAATGCCCAAACGTCCATAAAAAAGATGCTTAATAGTGGCCTACAGTCTTCAAGAGGGTACTCAGAAAGAAGTTGGGGTAATTACTATTGCTCATTCAGCTTCTACCATACCCGTACCAGAGGAGGCTGTGGTCATGCCCACCGAGGTGGATACTGTGGAGGTTCCAATGCCTCTGATTCTACTTACTCAGGTAAGAGTGATCCCATTATCCGAGGTTATTCTAGGGGGAAGTATAAGGTTGCATTTGTATGCCTGGGAACTAATTACCCAAGACCCGTGGATTCTGCAGACAGTGCGGGGATACAAACTACAATTTTATTCCATCCTGCAACAAGAAACTCCCCTCACTTTTTCTTTTATCCCACACAGAGAGCAATTTCATACATGATGAAATTCCATTGCTCCCTCTCAAGCAAGCGAAAGTCGAGGCTTCTCCTCACCTTCTAGGATTTGTCAGCACAATCAGAAGAAAGGCGGTGGCTCTTATCTGGTTTTTAACCCCAAAGCGTTCAACTCTTGGATTGTATATCACCATTTCAAAATGGAGGGTATTTATCTACTATGAGATCTCTTGCTGGAAGGTGACTGGTTGGTGTGTCGCGACCTCAAGGACACATACTTCACAGTTCCCATTTATTCCCCTCATCAACAGTTTCTTCAGTTTTGCTGGCAAAACCAATGGTATGAGTCCTTCCCTTTGGTCTTTCGTTGTCCCAATGGTGTTTCACCAAACTGCCACTGCCCGTAGTTCAATATCCCAGAGAAAGAGGGAGCCGCCTCATTATATATCTTGACGATATTCTGATCATGGCGCAAAGTGAAAACATGGTTCTTTTTCACCTTTTCTGGACCATCATCAACTCGGACAAATCGGTCATGAGCCTATCCCAGATCATAGAGTTCTTAGACTTTCAGGTGGACTCCGTCAGGGCCCAGTTGAGATTACCTCTGATGAAACTGATTTCCATCAAGAAAGAGTTGAGGAGAGCCCTTGCCTCTCCGACTATATCATTGAGGATTCAAGCATGCCTGCTGGCCCTGTTAGCATCCTCAATACAAGACATATTTCCAGGTCCCCTTCATTATTGGGCCCTTCAAGGTCTACAGGTTTTGCATCTTCTGAAAGGGTTATAATACTCGAAGATAGTATTGTCAGAGGAAGCCAAGACAGAGATAGCCTGGTGTTTAGACCACATGGATGCGTAGAAATGCAAAGTCATTTTTGCATCGACTCTGGAGATAGTCATGTAATGGAATGCCAGACTCGAGTGGGGTGCTCGGTGTGGTTCAGTGGAAACGGGGGGCAGATTAAGGACACAAGAGGCAAGGATTATCCCTCCCGTATAACAATCACAATATTGTATTACATAATAACTCAAAGTATGATGAATATTGAATGATGTACAATGATGTTGTCAGGATTTTTTAATTGTCCACACGAATTTTGTCTGAAGTACACGATTCATTGTTATTCTCCTTCTTTTGTTTGTTTTTTCCTCAGGAATGAATAATAAATCTGTGTGAATATTCGAGATGGACTTGAGAAGAGATTTTGTTTCATTGCTGTGGTGAACAGCTGTCAGTTGTGGAGTTGAATTCACAGTTCTGATGGGTTTGTTGTGGTTCCAAAGGTTCATCGTAGGATTCAGATTGACAATATATTATTGTTCAGTTTGCAAAGAAAGAGGAAGGACTATGGTGACAAACGCATATATACACTGTGAGAGTGTGAATTTTCTAATATGTATATTAATGATTTTCATATTAAAAATGTGTAATGAACTATCGTGTACAATGAGTAACTTCTGAAATGTTTGTTTTTCTGTTCTTGGCTAAGCAAAATTATATTCAAATGCTGTGGTTATTTTCCATGATTCAAGGCTTTCATAATAAGTGTTTTCGAAGCCTGTGTAGATGTACCCGCAGCTAGCCTTAGTAGGTTGCAGCGTTATGTCTTACAAGGTTGTGTCTCAACCAAGCATTGCATAAGTTGAAATGTCCAATTGTTTGGAAATGTTACTAATATCTGGTCTTTCCTCAAGGACGGAAGTAAAAGAAACTGTAAAAGTTTCTTCCTGAGAACAAGATACTTGAGAGGCGATGAGACAATGGAGTTACAGACGAGACAGAAGAAGTAAAGATACATCGAAAGAAAATGTTATAGTTAGCGTAGATTTGTTAAGTTTAGGTCATCAATTTAGTTGTCGATTGGCTGAAATGAAACCACCCCATAGACTGACCAATCAGGAGTTAATTAGAATTTAGTATAACAACCTGGGTAGAATGATTAGAGGGGGCTTTTTTTTTCTAGAGTGTTTCTTGGAAAGCAGACGAGATTCAAGACTAGCTGTTTTTAGGCCAAAATCTTCTGATGATATAACTGATGGTGTCCTCAAGCTGAAGGATGTACTATGGTGACAAACGCATATATACACGGAGCAGGCCCTTGATTGGGCAAATGACTGGACTACTAGGGTTAATGCGATATGTGGTTTTTGAGTTTTAAGTGTTTTAATTGGCTGCTGTATTTTTGAGCAGTAAAGAAAGAAAAGCATAATCTTCGCCTCTGTGTCCTTAATAGAACTAAAAATTCTTGAAGCATCAGCTAGAAAAGTTTTTATTGGAAGGTACCAGTGGCCACGTGTAGTGCTGTACTTACTATGAAAGTGATGGTTACTAAAAAAGTGTAAATTATTACAAAGTGCAGCTTGTGAATACCGAAAAGTAGCAAACTTACTCAAAAGTGTAAGTTAACTTTGTGAGTCAGGCCAATCTTTGTAATTATCTCACCAACGTAGATGCATTCAGTTAATTTTCCCAAAATTCTCAGATTCTACTGATGTCAGTTTAGTCCAGGAAATTTCCAAAATGTTTTCCTACCATGCTATCGCCTGGTCCTCGGTTAACACGGAGGATTTGAGTAAGAGTTTGCTTCTGACACTATGAAACAGCCTCATTTTGGGGCATATTTATTCTCCGTCTGCGCCGAATGTGCATCAAAAAATTTGACGCACCATCGGCGGAAACCTTGCCCCATATTTAAACTTTGACGCCCGAGCCCGCGGATGACAAAATCCCGCCGTGTGCGTCATTTTTTGGATGTGGCAAACCGCCTTGCGTAAATCATATGCAAGGAAGGCGTTCCTGTCCAAAAAAAGACGTAAACGCCCGTGAGTCGTATTTATGCTTCCGGGCAAAAATCCTGCACGGCCGGGAGGCGGAGGCGGAAAATGATGTACAGCCCGATTTGCGTCAAACATTTACATCTGAGTCAGGGCAAGCGTTAAAATGGGGCAAGCACATCTGTATTTAATCAGAACACACAGAAGCAACAACAGAGCAGCAAAAGGGGGACATGGTGGTGCTTCTCATCCAGAGTGCACGCAGACGCAGAGCCCAGCAACAACAACAGCAGCGACCACAACACCAGCACGGACCCCAAAGGCAGCGCAGAAGACAGGAGAGGATATTCCTCACCAGGACAACCCTTCATGGCCTCAGGGAACATGACATCAGCCAGAGGTACAGATTGAACTGGCAAGCCATTCAACAGCTGCTGCGCAACATAGAGCCACAGTTGGCACCCACCTTGCTGACACCCTGCACCATCCCAACTGAAACCAAGCTGTTAGCTGTACTTCACATGTTGGCAAGTGGCTCCTTTCAAAGCACTGGCACCCTCGTTGCCGGAATATCACAGCCATCATTCTCTGCCTTCTTGCCCAGAGTACTGGATGCCATCATTGGACTCACACCCCGCCACATCTGCTTCCCAAACACACAGCAGAAGCAGCAGGAGACAAAACAGGGGTTTTACCTCATTAATGGATTCCCACACGTCCTTGGTGCCATTGACTGCACACATGTACGCCTTTTGCCACCTGCTGCAACTGAACACCTCTACCGCAACAGGAAGTACACACACTCCATCAATGTGCAGGCCATTGTCGATCACCAAGGATTGATCACCAACATTGTGGCAAAGTATCCTGGGAGTGTCCATGACTCATTCATCTTCCGTCACTCTCCCATCAATCAACACTTCCAGGACGGACGATATGGCAATGGACTACTTGTTGGTAAGTACAGAAACCTACTTATATACACACTGCACAGCAACCCTCTAGGACACACAACACATACACTGCGACAGCAACATGTGGACAGGAACACACTGAGGTCGTGACACCGCTAGCCATGTTTGATAGGTCTGCAGTGAACCTGTCACACATCTGAAATTAGTGTACAGTCTAATGTCAATACGTCAATGATCACAACGTAGGGAGAGGTTTGGCTAATTGTCACCTTGCAAAATGTAAGCGTCTCACTGATGTTTAAATTAATCCATTGGATATGTCTAAAGGTATGGGATGTCCAGGGTACATAGATGCTAACGTGCTACTACCACTGTCAAATTGAATCTGTGTATGGAACTATCATCTCACCCCCAGTGAAGACACAGGGACACCTGTATCACAAGTCACAATGCTAGGGAGTGCACACTGTACTGCAAATCCCAAAACATACTGCTGACAACCGGTCAGCAGGCAAACACTCGTTCAGCCAAGGAAACAACCCAATGCAGATGGTACATCTTAGAAGGCTATGAAGCAACACAATAACACAAAAGAGTCACAAACAACACAAGACAACTACTGCCATGCAAGGTGATATTAATGGGGCAAGCTACATCAACATGATCCCAATCATTTTCTTTTTCAGGTGATCAGGGGTATGGGATCCAGCCATGGATTATGACACCATTTGGCAACCCAAGCACTGCAGCAGAGCGTGCCTACAATGAGGCACATAGGAGGACACGCACCATAGTGGAGAGGACCTTCGGCATCCTCAAGTCGAGATTCAGGTGCCTCGAAATCACTGGTGGCAGCCTCCTATATTCACCAGAAATGGTCTGTAAGATCATCCTAACATGTGCCATCCTGCACAACATTTGCATACGAAGGAACATTCCCCTATTAGAACCAGAGCCACAAATGCCTGAAGAGGAGGAAGAGGAAGATGCTGGCCTGCAACATGAGGGGGAACAACAAAACACAGCTGCTGGATTGCGTAGGCGCCAACATATTGTGAACAATGTCTTTTAAAACAACTCACCATCACCACTGTAGCACCATATGTAACTAAACACCGATAATAATCACCATATCATGGTCTGGGTAATCATGTTTGCTCACCTTTATCTCTAACTATCAGAATAACAGTGTAGCCTCATGGAGCATTGCTGACATACCGATCAGGACACAGAACATTCCAAAGCAAATGAGATGCCTATTACACAACAGTCACATACACACACACTGTAAACAACATACATCCTGTACATTTCACCTTTGAAGGGCAATAGCAGAGGACCACACCTATTTCACACATACATGTTGGCAACATGGTTCATCGCAGCATATGGCGCACAACTAAGACACCATCAGTCTATAAGGGAAATAAATGCCTCATACATGAGGCAGTGGATGTGCTATTGCATTGGTAACAGGAATGTATGACCAGACCCTTGACAGCAGTAAGTCATACAGCACCTATCTTTGCAAGGACTATCTGTGACTAGAGTTCCATATTAGCAGAATATAGACAGCACAAGTGCCACACCTATGACAAGCATTGCGCACATGACATTCCATGTACATGTCAGCCCATTTCCTAACTCCTGACACACCCATGCTCCTGGTCTCACCCCACATGTCTGAAGAGGTCCCTGGAATGGTAATATGTGTACCCAGATATTCCCTCCTCTCCACACACAAACTAACAATAGTAATCTAGTGTGCTTCACCCTTTCCTATGGTATTCCATTGTCATAGTACATCTGACTGCATGGACGTCAGGTCAGTTAATACACTGGCCTGTAGTTTCTAAGCGTTGTTATCACCTGTAGATTGCTTCCCATGTGAAAGGTACTGTTGGCCATTTGAACTCAAATCTCACCTACAGGACTTGTGATAAACTGATGCAGCACACACCTGTGAGCACCTCCATGGAGACCACCCATTTGCACATGCACTGCCCTTGCAGATGCTTGGAACAGCATAGAAATTGCCATTTTGTCGAATACACTGTTATGCATTGCTAGAAAATAAGCTGTGTAACACAGCCCTTGGGTTTATGTGTCACCTTCCAAAACACAGGACAAACACAGTTTCCCATGTCAACTGTCTTGTTCTTCCTCCGACCAGTGTAAGTCAGACCACTGAGTATGTACCTTGTGATCCTGATTGACCCTGCATCCTGTCAGCCTGACTGGCACCTGTCTGTGCGTTACCATAAAGGTTCCTTGTGGCTACATATGTACCACACTTGCTTTCCCAAACCTCACATTCTCATGGGGTATTTCGTCAGGTACTTCCTCGATGCATACCCAAATACATTGTATAGCATCATCTGCTTTTTAATTGTACCATAATTGTAAAATTGTCTTTGAATACCAAAATCATGGCCTATCCCTTGTCTGGGTCTCATGTATGCATGAACGACAAAGTGTGACAGTGTACCAGGGCCGTATGCGGGTATTGGGTATGGTGCCTCCAGCAGAACCAGCAACCTCTGAGAATGTGCATGAAAATTCCACACATGTTAGGACCCTGACAGTTCACACGCTGAATCAGATTGCTCACAACATATTGATGACCTGTGCGTGCTGAATAGCTGCAAGATTAATCAACACAGAGGCTATGATGTTCCCAGATGCAGTGGGAACTTTACAGGCCAACCTGTGCACACATGTTGTAATGACACCTGCCGTAACCTGACTCCTGAGATATTATCTCACTCAGCACACCAAGGTTGCCCTGTTGACAGCCTCATAACACGTCTGCAGTGACAGGGTGGGACCATCCCCATGTAGGTTCTCATGTCCTTATTGGCTTTACTTCCACTGATCTCCGAAGGATACTCAGTAGATACAGGAATAGCTGCCACTGACTCATGATGAGACTTGGACGTAACTGTGACAACATAGACCCCTAAAAATATACAGGATCAACATTGGACCACACACATGAACCAGACACCTCTGTGCAATTGATCACTGGAAATATGTGGCCACGTGCTGCCTCGTCTGCTGGTCCACTACTACCACAGGAGAGTTGTGGCTCAGTCATATGACCACAACTGTGGGGTGAAATTACAGTTGTGGCTCACCTTTGGCTTTCCGTGTCAATAACATGGTACCCACTTAGTCTGTACATGTGCCTGACTCACGGTGGGTTCACCAACAAGTGCCTAGGAAGCAGTTTCCAAATTTCCAGGACATGTGATGGGCAACTTTTGGACCATTGACATGAACAAGCGTTTGCCATCTATCCGGTGCATGCTTTGTCATTTGTGGTGTCTACGTTACCCAAAATCTTGGAAGTGCACACAACAAATGTTGCTACATGTATGACTAACACATGTCCTCTCTCATTTCCACACTGACTTGCATCTAAGGTTAGGACACATTGACTTCACAGTCATACAAGCATATTTTCAATAATGCATCTTGTGATGCACACACACTGGGTCAGCAACTACATTAGTAGCCAATGCGCACACATTGAGGCATAGGCATTGAGGTATTGTACTTATGTGCGTCACCTTGCTACCCTCTCCTGACGCCAAACATGCCCAATTTGTGCAATACATATTTGTAGGCCACACATATGGCCATCTAGTGCGTCAGCCAAGAGTGAAAATCATGTTAAGGAAATAGCGGATCATGGTCCGCAGCAGTATGATGTCTCACATGTGCCCATACACCATCAAGACCAAAGTGGTTGCAATCAGCCTATCTCAGTTGTGTCACAAATGTAACATTACATTAAAATGGTAAAATGACCCAAACCCAGTTAATGGCCTGAAATTTTGACACATACACGTCAAAAAATGACGCACAAGCGTCACAAATTGACGCTTATGCCCGAAAAACGATGCATTATGCCCTGAAAATTGGTTAAGTGTTAGACTATTTCAAAATATATGGTTGCGACCTCATTTTTACTCCTGTGCGTCGAAAAAAATGACGCCCAGACTGTATGCGTCAATTTTTTGGGATGCATAACGATAAAAATGGCGGCCATTTTATGCAGGAAGTGATGTAATAGGATATCCTGTTTACAGATTATGTACAGTGGGTGTACTTTCACTTTCACTTTGCAGTCTGTGATTCTTTTAGACTGTGTGGCTGTGTTCAGAGTTTTGTTTAGTCAAATTGTGCTTTTGTCTCCTGGGTGGTCCATTACTTGTCAGTTTTTTAATAAAATATTCTTGTTGTATCCTGTCTGAGTGTTATTGTGTACTATTGTCTAGTATTGTATTGTCTTTGTAAGTCTGTTGTGGGTAGTGATAGTTTGGGGATAGTTGGGCTCTTTTAGTTGTTTAGTTTACATTTTTCTTATTCTACTTTCCCCCTATTCTCCTTTGTTCTCCTTTATCCCCTATTACCCTTTTTTGTGCTAAGATGTTGGGTAGGCCACGTCTTGGCAAGATGGGTGAGGAGGAGCTTGGGGGTTTTATATGGATGGTGTGCCATTTCCTCCCATCTTATGAATGAGGCAGGTGGGCGGGTGATACAGGGGTATCACACCGAGGCACATAGGCTCCGGTGGGGAAAGGTTTTGCATCACTTGCAACACGTCTATCGGAGCCAGAGGAATGACCACCAGCTGAAGCACCGCTGGGCTGACCTCATCTCCAGGGAGCAAGATCTGCTGGACCACCTGGGAATTGTGATTGGTGGCCCTGTTGGTGAGTAAAAATCATGTAAATGTGCACGATTAAATGCTCTGTAGTGACATCAGATGATTTGTACAATATCTGCCGGCAATGTCGTTGAGTGTGTGGAATGCTTTGGAAACATACAGGGTCATTGATGGACTATGTTAAGGACCACAATTGCTAGCTGTCAGGAAGCAAGTGCTCTGCAAACGTACTGAATACTTTTGCTTAATGTAAGTTGGCGCCGCCTTTGTGTCAAACAGCAACACAAATCAGGAGCCAATTATGTATAGATATAGGTCACATTTGTCTGTGAGGTATAGATTTTCAAAATCATTACCAACATTTGTTGACGCAACAGCTAGACTGACTTTCGAAACACTACATGATGCTGAAAATGAGTGCAGGCTTGACGTTAATTGATGATAGCAATGTGGCCCAAACATGTCTCATGTGTGTCTAGTGAGTGTGTAAGGCAAGCGATCACGGAAGTTCTATATATCTTAGGGATTATTGTGGTCCTTCATCATTTCGGATACATGTCAGATCTGGATTTGGAGACATAGGGAAAAAGTGCAAGGTGCCCTCAGTTAACATCTTAGACTGGTATTTGGTGTTTGTTGTTCCACCTTTCGTTTAGGGATGGCTGGCCAAAGGTATGCACATGGGTTCATATCTCTATGATTGGTGCAACTCATCATAGCTGGGTCACCTCAAATGAAGAAACTGTAATAACATGAGGGCTTACAACTGTCCCTGCCCCTCTGTACATTGTACCTGTGTGTCATAAATTTGTCATGGCCACAATGTCTGGTTGAATGGTAATGCACTTGAGAGAGCGTATTTGATATTACATATTATAGACGTGAAATGCTTATGTCTAACAATGCTGTATTAATAAAACATTCATTAAAAGCGTATTCATAAAAATTGAGAATCGTTCATATGTATAAGCTAATGTTAACTGTAAGGAATAATCGTTTATAGTTTGCCTAACTGAGCACATTAAAACGTATAAAACTGCATTCATTAAAACTCGTATATCTTAAGTTAGCATGAGCCAAGCAGGAGCTGTGTAGCTCTCATATTAAAAGCGTATTTTTCCTGTCTCTTCAGTGTGCCGACTTGCAAACGACCATGACCCAGCTATTGTTCTTTCTGTATTAATTTGAAACATGGGGATATTTTCCCATCCGCATGCTAGCATCTTTTAGTATAAAATGATTGTGCTTCAAAACATTTGTAGACACTTCCAAGGACAATGAGACGAGGGAAAGAGAACTTTTAACCTGAGACGTGTGCCAAGCTGATGAAGTAACCCCGGATATGCCACCTACGGAAAGTCGATTATGAAGACCAATCAGAAGACCAAACATCATCGAGAGATGACAAATGCATTACTTAATGTATAATTTGATAGGTTAAAAATAATGGGGTGTATTGACTAACCAATAGAATTTTGGTGGAATGAATTACTAGAAAGGGATAAAAACCCATGACACAGGAAATAATCATCCATTAGGTAGGGAATGATATTGATTACATCCCGAAACTCTGTCACACTATTCTGTGACTTGAGACTTAGACAAACCATCCTTGCCATACTGCTGCCCCTTACACTTTTCTCCTTACGAGGAGAGTGTCTTGCCTCTAACTTAGATAGACTGACGGCGATCTAACTGATGTCCTGAAGACGAAGACTGATCCTGAATGCTGACTTAATCAGAGGAGGGTAATTATAAAATTGCTAATGGAAATTCATTTTGCCTTTCTTTCTAGGTACCAACTGCTGTATGTTTTGATAGAGACCTTAGCTAGAAGTTTTCCAAATTGGTGTTCAAAATTGTTTTGCATGACGCCCAACATGCTAATGCTAATTAGAGGTTAGACGTGGTATTCATTCTGACTGACAAACTGACGTGACTGACGTGGTGCTATGCTGAACTAGTATCTTAGAAAGTTTCATGTGTTATAATCCGCTTATATCTATCTGATTGTCTATACTAGTGATCTTTGCATTATCGAAAGCTTATTGTGGTTGTCATCTTGTAATCGTGCTTATATGTTTATTGACTTTGAGATTAATGCCTTTGCTACTAGATTGTAATCAATAGGGAATCAAATTTATTAACTCCATTAAGGTGTGGTTATTCATGACTGAAAGGTCATGGTTGCGCCGAATGTTTATTAATGTCTAAAGTAAGAGATATTTTGGTGTTAAACGTTGACAATGATATTGACATATTGATTGATATTTTGATCAGTTATCTCGTCCTACGGTGTCTCACCACTGGGCCCAAAGATTCATTGGCCTAAAACGAGTCCTGATGTGTATAAATTGACATAGACGGACGCGTTAACAGTTCTGGTAGCAGAGTACGGTTAGGCCCTTGGGGGCCCTAGGACGGAGTTTTCACTGTTCAATTGTTTTCTTGTGATAATGCAAATTGGAAAGATGATGAGTTGCTAGATCTGCCATGGGCTTTCCTGGGATCTCGGAGCCTGCCTAAATGAGTTGGGAATGTTCTCGGCGCCATAGTATGTGTGGTTAGGGTCTTTTGCGCTTATTAAATCTTATGCACTTTGCAGGTGATTGTGAATATTTGAGTGTGATTAGGCCAAATTAAGTGTTGTTTAGAAGGAGTGGGCGTACTCCACAGCATGAGAGTAGGGAAGTTGGCGTACTTCATTTGAATGCAGCGCTTGTTGCTCAAAATTATCCACGTGGTTGGTTGTTGTATACGGGCCTATTGAGGTCTAAGACTCCGGAGTATGATGTTAAAATGGTTTATGTTGTAATCTGTGCGGTTTAATAGGTCAATCGGGCATGGTTGACAGATCGAGTTTCGAGATATGATGCATGTGTGTAACCTTCGATGGAGATTTGACAAGTTCTAAAGTGCACTAGAAGGAGTCATTGACAAGTCGAGAGTAGGATTTGCAGGACGTATTCTGCTTGCGTATGAGGGAACTGAGAAGGAGAGAGTAGCGGCCGAGGCTTCAAGTGAAATCTCTGTAAAGTTCTGAAGCGAATGTGTTACCCTTCCTGTAGTGAACCGGCAGATTTGTGTTGTCATTCAAGTGCTAGCAATAATTTGCATTAGTTTGTATGAGTTGTAAGGAGTTAGTGAGGTGTGGACAAGCCGCAAGACTTTGTCAGCTGCAGTGTGTGCGAGTGTGACGTCAGTGGTGCCGCGCTGGGATAGGTCAGATGTCGAGAGGGGTCGCGCACGGATTGGCTGCCGTCCGTGAGAGGCAATAGGTTGAGCAAAGGGTAGGTGAAGAGTGTCCTGGGAACAAAGCCGTTTCTGAGTAAAAATAAAATAAAATGAATTTTGTTAAGGCATTTAAAAGCGCATTGAAAGGAAATGTGTATATCGTTGCAACTGATGGGGAACCTACACCACCTGAGGGTACACCAGCTTACACGGTTATGGAGGAAAAGGGTGTTGCACCGTGTTTATGGATAAAACAATGGCGCAAACTAACAGAGAAAGAAGGGTGTCTAGCGTTTCCCGAACATGGAACGTTTAATCAAAAGGTTTTAGAAAACCTGAGGTGGATGTTAAGTACGCAGCAACCACCTCCTCGACCAGCACAATATGAGGCTTTGGCAATTTGGGACCTGATGGCTCTTAAACATAGACAAGAAAGATTTCACAGGAGATTGACGAGAGCCGAAAAATCCTATGCAGAGGCTAGGTGGGATAATGAGAACAAAATGTGGAGACGAGGAATAGTGGATGGGTTGAAGCTGTTTCCGGCAATAACCCAGGGAGAGGAAACACAGGGAAAGAAAGCTTCTTGCAAAACTGACAAAGAACCAGACAAACACAAAGAGAATAAAAGATCTTGGGAAGAAGAGGACGAATCAGATGATGAGGCGTTTATGGATAGGCTGTTACATGATCGTCCACCACCTTACGCGGTGAACGACAGTGCTCCAAGTACTAGCTTGGATCCTGGGAACCAGACGAAAGAGAAGGGTGTTACTGATACAGTGCAGAATAGCGATACAGCTTTGATACATAATGGTGTCAGTGTACCCACTGCTCCAGACCCGCCGATACAGTTACAGCCTCCACCACAGATAAAAAGATAAAAATGTATCCCGATGTTCCAGTGCTTGAGACTACTACGAACTTGGTGGTGCAGCCAGACCCGATATATACAAAGCCAAGGTTAAAGCAGATTGAGTCAACTCCGCAGTTAGTGTCACAACCGCCAAAACTGATACCTGGGTATAACCCAGTAGCGGGTCCTTTAAAAGAACCTGCACCAGGATTATTAGATCAGACCTATGGTGTTGAAGCTCCAAGAAGCTTGGGAGCAGGCCAGACACCTGCCGCTATATCACTACCCATTACAGTTGGTCCCCCGGTGCCGTTATATGCACAGGAGAAAACAAGGATGTGTGAACAGGGAGTCCTAACTCATGAAACGATAAGAGGAGGGCCTATTATAACTCCACAAATAATGACACAGAGAGGACAGGCTTGTGAACAATCAAGACCCTTAATGGACCTTAGTCCAATAGGGGCACCTCTTGAGGCAATGCGACAAGCAGGATTGGGAGTCTTGACTCCCCAAACTATGAGTACAAATACCTCATACACTCCAATGATACATGCAGGGAACATTTCACTGCAGGGTTTTACAGTACAACAGCTAAATGAGTGGTTAGAGAAAACCTGCACATCACAAAGGGCTACAGCAGCTGCAATCGAACCTGAGAAAGAGAAACACGATGAATACCTAAATCTAGTACGACTAGGAGCAGAAGCTGCTGAATTGGTGGATGGAACAATGGGAGTAAATAGGTTGGAGTCTTACACTGAGGCAGAATTAAGGTATTTATGCCCTAAAATCACCAAAGAGGTAGGCAAAGTACACCAGAAATTAACGAATTTGGCAGACAAATACAATATCGACATTGGGAACACAAAACATTTGAAACGGAGTTACAGATTAGATTTTGACTCAAAAGATTTTGAGCACATGAGATCTGCAGGCATGAAGACACATTTGAAAGAGCTGCTGCAAAGCGCACAAATTTGGGGAGCACTAGAGAAATGGGAAGGCCGATGGATGAAGAAAAGAGATAAGGGGAAAAGAGATAGTCCAGTATCTAATGAAACAACAGTCACACCAAACTTAGAGACAGTGAAAATCCTACCTATGAGAGAAACAGCTGGTGGTGTTTTGGTGCATGTGCCTTGGTCCAGGGGAGACTTTTTGTCCTTTACGAATGATTATCCCAGGTTAAGAGAAAAACCGATCGAGTGGTATCAACAGACAGATAGATTCGTAAAGCTTGCGAAGTGTCTCTGGGAAGACTTAAATACCTTGTTTGAGATTATTGTTCCGCCAGACTTGTGGCTTGAATGCAAGAGAGGGGTAGATTGGCCCACAAAGGAACCGGCAAGGGATAAAGTGACTGGAGCGCCTTCTGAAGAGGTGATGAAATATTATCATAAAGTAATTGAGTTTTTGAAACAAAAGGTGTCGCCGAAGGTGACTGATTGGCAGAAAATTGACCGGACCTCTCAAGAGGTTAAAGAGTCAATACATGCATATTATGAAAGATTGTTAAAGGCATTCAAACATTACAGTGGTACTGAAACAATTGAGCCGAAGGACATGAATCATCTTGTGTTCAGATTTGTCGAAGGGCTGAGACCGGAGGTCAGTCAAATGATTAAAAATCATTTGATTTGTTGGCAAGCTAAACCGATTGATGAAGTATTACAGTACGCGAAATACTGTAGTGACGAAATTGAGTTAAAGCAGAAAAAGTTGAAGGAGAAGGTGATGGTGATGCAGATAAGAGCTGCACAGGCTGGAATACAGGGAAATGGTGTTCAGCAAATGATACAGCAACAACCGCAATTGTATGGTGTGTTTCAGGCACAGCCGAGAGGTAGAGGTCGAGGGTTTGTGAACCGTGGTGCGGACATGAATAATGTTGTTGTTCAAGGTGATGGTCAAGGAGTGAAAAAGATGTCACCATGCCATGCATGCGGGGGCGTGGGACATTGGAAACGGGATTGTCTAAATATAATGCAGGATGGTACAGTTCAGCAGAGTATCAATGCCGGTACATTGCAAAATTCACGAGGTTCAAGAATGAGACACCCGAATCAGAACTATCAAAATAATTTGGTACAAATGACAGGGGTGCAACCTATGCAGCAAATGCAAATGCCGCGTTTCCAAACAGTATCAGTACAACCGATGCAACAGCAGATCCCTATGGTGCCTAGACAGCAAATGCAGTTACCCCTAGCTCCGATGGGACAGCAACAGGTGATGCTTCCTCAACAGGTCACAGGACAAGTAACAAATCAAAACAACACTGTACAACAATTCCCATTACGAGGTGAAAATGAGATGAATGAGGATTGGTCAGATGATAGTTCAGACAGTGAAGAGTGCAGACTCGCCGCATCCTTAGAGGTAGACCAGAGAGGCCCATATGTGGAGGGAAAAGTAATGGGCTACAAAGTCTCATTTTTAGTTGATACAGGAGCTACACGCTCTACGGTTCGCAGTGCAGAGGTACCGAGATTATCTCTCTCAGGGCGCACCATACGAGTGGTTGGTGTGGCTAACCAGTACCTGACTAATCCAATCACTGACCCAGTGCAGGTTGAAATTGGAAATTTCCAGGGCCTGCATAGATTTGTTGTATGCGATTCAAGTCCAGTATCCTTGTTAGGAAGAGACTTATTGTGCAAAACCAAATGTTCAATTACCTGTTCCAATGGTGGAATAGAGGTTCAGACAAACAGTGATGACGAGGCAGATGAGGGTCAGCTCATGGAAGAAGGAAGAGAGATGAATGAAGATTACCCTCTAATTACCCTTTTTCCAGTGTTCACCTTGATCGATCTACCTGCTGATCTGCAAGGATCGGTGATAGAGAAGGTGTGGGATTTGACTGGAAAGGAGGTTGGATTAATAAAGGGAGTAAAACCAATCAAGGTGCAGATAAGGCCGAATGCAGTGTTCCCACAAGTGTCACAATATCACATGACTCAGGATGTCCTTATTGAAGTGACACAGATAATTGCAGATTTTCTCAGACAGGGAGTTTTGAAAGAAGTCCTGAGTAGTCCGTGTAACTCTCCAATTATGGGTTTGAGAAAGCCCTGTGGAAAAGTTCGAATTGTGCAGGATTTGAGAAAAATAAACGAAATCGTGGTAAAATGCTGCCCTGTGGTTCCCAACCCAGCAGTAATAATGTACCAGGTTCCTTGTGATGCTGAGTGGTTTACCGTAGTAGACCTATCACAAGCTTTTTTCTCGATTC
Source organism: Pleurodeles waltl (assembly GCF_031143425.1). NCBI lineage: Eukaryota > Metazoa > Chordata > Amphibia > Caudata > Salamandridae > Pleurodeles > Pleurodeles waltl. The sequence continues at coordinate 962,302,962 of NC_090443.1, forward strand.
CACTTCACGAGGACAGCCAGTTTTTGTTCAGTTTCAAGTTCCTGGATAAGGTATACAGTTGGTGCAGAATTCCTCAGGGGTTCTCTGAGTCACCATCCATCTTCAATCAGATATTGAAGAAGGATTTGGAACCTCTTGTGCTACCTTACAATTCGACTCTTGTGCAGTACATTGATGATTTGTTGATTGCATCCAAAACCAAAGACAGCTGCAAATATGATACCATTGCCTTATTGAATCATTTGGGAAAAAACGGACATAAGGTGTCACCTAAAAAGCTGCAGTACTGCCAAAAAGAAGTAAAATATTTGGGGCATCTGATTGAGAAAGGGTCTCGAAGAATATCAAAAGAGAGAATAACAGTTGTTTTGCAAATGAATCCCCCAACAACAAAGAGAGATGTCAGAATGTTCTTGGGAATGGTGGGCTACTGTCGCCAGTGGATACCCAACTTCTCGATCATTTCAAAACCATTAACAAAACTGACAGGAAAGGAAGTTAAGGATGAACCATACACAATCACATTGACAAAAGAAGAGCTTGAGTCATTTCTAGAGCTGAAAGAATGCATGTGCAGGGCTCCAGCATTAGGAATGCCTGATTATGAGAAACCATTTTTGTTGTTCTGTCATGAACGTGATGCTTGTTCTTTGTCTGTTTTAACACAGGTCCATGGAGATGCAAATCGCCCTGTAGCATATTTTTCGGCTACTTTGGACCCTGTCGCAGCAGCCTTACCGGGTTGTTTGCGAGCAGTCGCAGCAGTTGGTCAAAGCCGTTCAAAATGCGAGGGCATAGTCATGGGATATCCCCTGACAGTATTGGTTCCACATTCTGTTGAAATTCTGCTGACACGAACTAAGACACAACACATGACAAATGCCCGACTTACCAAATATGAGACAATTATTCTGGGGTCACCAAATGTCACATTGAAAAGGTGCACTGTACTGAACCCGGCAACTCTACTTCCCATTGAGAATACAGAAATAAAAGATGGGGAAGAGTTTGAGCATGATTGTCTGGAGGTAACTGAGCTCAGTACCAAACCTCGCTCAGATATAAAAGATACCCAGTTAAAGGAAAACGATTACATTATGTTCGTTGATGGGTCCTGTCTAAGAGATTCATCAGGAACCTTGAGAGCTGGTTATGCAGTATGTACCATATCCGGTATAGTCGAAGCCTCCTGGCTCGAGAAAGTGTTTTCTGCACAGGTGGTGAATTGATAGCTCTCACAAAAGCCTGCCATGCTGCTGTAAATCTAAAGGTCACAATCTATACAGACAGCAGATACGGATTTGGAATTGTACATGATTTTGGTCAACTCTGGTCACAAAGAGGGTTTATGACATCCTCTGGTTCACCAGTGAAAAATGGAGAACAGATAAGAGATTTGTTACATGCGATTCAGTTGCCTCTTGAAATTGCTGTGGTGAAATGCAGTGCTCACACCAGATCCCAAGATTTTGTGTCAATGGGGAATGGTTATGCAGACCAGGTTGCCAGATTTTGTGCATTGAACTGTATATCTTTCAAAGAGCAATGGGAACTGTTACCACAACCTGAGAATGACACAACCTTAAGTCTAGCATTACGAGTGGTTGATACTTTAGACGAATTAAAGACACTACAAAGCCACGTTGGTAAGGAAGAAAAACGTTCTTGGCAGAAAATGCAGTGTGTACAGAGAGCAGACGATATTTGGGTATCAGGAGAGGGAAAACTAGTGTTGCCAAACAGTCTTCTGTCACAATTTGCCCGATTGTATCATGGGCAGGCCCATTTGGGAAGAGATGCCATGATCAGATCATTTAAGATTGATTGGTTCAATCCAAAATTCAGACATGCCGCAGAGATTACTTGTCACAGATGCGTCATTTGTCAACAGATGAACGCTGGAAAAGGAACTGTGGTAACTTTGAGCCACATTGGGAGAGCTGGTGGTCCATTTAATAAGATACAAATGGATTTCATTGAAATGCCTGTTTGTGGAGGTCTGAGATACGTGCTGGTGATTGTGTGTGTTTTTAGCCATTGGATTGAGGCATATCCCACACGTAGGAATGACAGTCTTACAGTTGCAAAACTACTACTCAGAGAATTGATACCCAGGTTCGGGTTTCCGGTTTCTATAGAATCAGATAGGGGAAGACACTTCGACAATGAGGTGATTAAACTTCTGTGTGCCGCACTCAACATTGAACAAAAGCTGCATTGTAGCTATCGCCCTGAAGCTTCAGGACTAGTCGAACAGATGAATGGTACTTTGAAATCAAGAATAGCAAAAATGTGTGCAGCAACAAACATGAAGTGGCCAGATGCATTACCTCTAGTGCTGATGTCTATGAGAAACACGCCAGATAAGAAAACAGGATTGTCCCCACATGAAATCCTCATGGGCAGAGCAAGGAGGTTACCAGCGGTATCTGCAAATGCACTAGTGAATATTACAGATGATATGGTGTTGGATTACTGCAAAAGTTTGGCTGACGTGATTCGCTCTTTCTCTCACCAGGTGGAAGCTAACACGTTACCACCAATCGGCGAACCAGGACACTCTCTGCAAGCTGGAGATTGGGTGGTTGTCAAGAAGCACGTAAGAAAATCGTGTCTTGAGCCGCGTTGGAAAGGGCCATATCAAGTGATATTGACGACCACTACTGCTGTGAAGTGTGCCGGGGTTCCCAACTGGATACATGCCAGTCATACAAAAAGGGTAGCGTGTCCTGTTGAAGAGGAACTTGAAAATTCCGGTGCAGCAACCTCAAGAGGAGGAGTCTCAGAATCAGAGATCAGTCAAGAAGGATCTGAGACTACAGGAGAGCCCGCTGAGAACAGCCGTGTCCCTCAAACTATCAGTGAGTTCGAGAGAGGTGACGAAGTGCCAATCTCAGTGGAGGCAGCAGGAGAACAAAGTCAAGGAGAGGTTCTCCCAGAAGCAGACGAATACAATTCAGAATCTGAATACAGTGTCGAACAAGGAGAGAGAGACGAAGAAGTGGCAAATTTAAATCAGAACGAATCAAGATCTGCCGAACGAGTTCCAAGCCTATCAGGAGAAAACACCATATTATCAGAGGAGGGTGCTGTCCAAGGTACTGAAGGAAAACGCTGAAGTAAGACGAACAGAGGTGACAATTGGCCAGACAATTCACACTTTAGAATAAGAGAAATAGCAAACGAAACAATAATAGAGGAAAGCACCCTCACGGGCAGACGATCTGAGGGAAGGAGAACAGCAAGGTGAACGAAGAATAAAAAGAAAAAGAATAGCAAACAGAAGATATACCGGTCCTGAATGGGCATACGCTACAACCTCTGAATGGCAACAAGAATTCTTAGCGTTCTGTTTTGATCAAGAAATACCAGGCCAGTACTACGGTACCTGAAGAAGATACAACAAGAAAATTGAAGAGAAAGACATTGAAAATTGTGAAAGCTAAAAATAATAAACAAGAATCTTAGAGAAGAAATAAAACTACCGGAAAGTGACATTAAACCTGGATTTGACTTATAGAAACCTGATTACGACAAGCTGCTAACCTGAATTGACGAAAAGGGTCCTGGATTGAGTGAAGACGCTGTAAATTACGCAGAAAGAGTTTGCTACTCAGAGTTGAATGTGAATCTGCTGTTTGATTCTATACAAACATGGCTTATAGTAACAAGGGAAGTAAAGTGTGTGGCTGGTTAGGACTTATGATAGGTGCTGTATGTGCAATAATGATTGTGGGAGTGATTGTAGGAATGCCATGGAAAGAGAGTGAAACTATTAATGCAACTTCAAAACCTGAGACTACTACTACAACTAATAAACTATCACCATGGGAGAAATTTGAGCAAGACACAAAACATCTGCATGAGGGAACTAATCCAAAAGGGGAGCTTTCTACTAATGTTTTCTATCGCCTACTAAATGAGTATGTGGAAACTATGAATGCGAAAGACTGTTATGTATGCACTAAAATTCCTTCATCTGTGCAGGAGGGAGTTACTTATCATAGCCTCCCTCTTACGTATGGGATTAGTTGTAGCCTGCTCTAACAAGATTTTATGATCAAGAGCATGTGCAATATTTTTATTCAAATTTGGATGTTGTGTTTTCTTTTGTGCCTGTTATTGAATTCTTAAATAAGTTAGCTAAAGAACATGATATAAAATTAGTTAGAGGATTCTTTGAGCCAACACTAACATTTGGAACTGCTTATGCACATCGCAATAACTTGACATGCTTACTGTCTCCTGTAGAGAAAAACTTTTTAGATCACACAGATGATAGACGCAAAGCATTAAAAGAAAGATTGGAAAAAGGTTTAGAAAAACGCACTTATGCAAATGATTATGCTTATACTGAAATTAAAACACAAGGCAAGTTAGCTATAGATGCATTACACGTAGGTAGACTCTGTATATATAGACCAAAATCTGATCAAGATAATTTGTTTGTGGGAACGAGTGAATGTAGGCATGTGTTTTTGTTTCAGAGCAAATGGACCTTTATGTTAAATGGACAAGACCCAGCGATTCCTGGAATCTATTACATCTGTGGGTTAAATGCGAATTACCGTCTCCCTAAGGGATGGTATGGGACATGTTATTTGGGAATAATATTCCCAAAGATTTACCAGATTGATGACTTAAAACAACTACCTAAAATGTCTGAATTACAACATACCAGACAAAAACGAGAATCAGTGGCGGCTGTCATTGGTGATATATTTGGAGCTATAATCCCTTCAGTGGGGGTTGTCCTAAATTCTATGAAAATTCAAAAGTTGTCTACTATTGTGGATAACATGCTGACAAATTTTACAGGAGCTATACTTCTGATGGATACAGAACTTGCTGCAGAAAGAGCTATGACTCTTCAAAACCGGCTTGCTTTAGACATTCTTTTAGCAAAGAGTGGAGGTGTGTGCAAAATGCTTAATGAGCTACATTGTTGCTCGTATATACCTGACAATAGTAAGAAAATTAGAAGCATGCTTACTAACCTGACTAGAGATAGTCCAGATTTGAAGGATCTAAAAGAACTTGGGGTCATATGTACAAACACGTTTTCCCATAGACACAGAATGGGTAAAAACCTTTGCTACATCTGGCCCTTGGTGTTTGGGAGAAATTTGGAAAGGGAATTGCCCGAGTGGGAAGCTGGTTTACCAACATTTGGAATGGGGTACTTGCAAAAATCATGATGGGATTATTAATTGTTCTGATTTGTTTATTGGGATTTTGGGGAATATGCAAAATTAATGAAAAGGTGAAAAGAAATTTGGCTAACAGAACCAAAAGAAACGAAGAAAGTGAAAGAGAGAAAATGTTTAATGAAATATGGGAAAGCTCACATAAGGGAAAAGGTGTTGAAATGCACATTATGCGTAAAGTAAAAAATTAAAACCTGGAAGATTTGTGATGACGAGCGTCATCAGAGGAGGGACTGAGAGAGCGTATTTGATATTACATATTATAGACGTGAAATGCTTATGTCTAACAATGCTGTATTAATAAAACATTCATTAAAAGCGTATTCATAAAAATGGAGAATCGTTCATATGTATAAGCTAATGTTAACTGTAAGGAATAATCGTTTATAGTTTGCCTAACTGAGCACATTAAAACGTATAAAACTGCATTCATTAAAACTCGTATATCTTAAGTTAGCATGAGCCAAGCAGGAGCTGTGTAGCTCTCATATTAAAAGCTTATTTTTCCTGTCTCTTCAGTGTGCGGACTTGCAAACGACCATGACCCAGCTATTGTTCTTTCTGTATTAATTTGAAACATGGGGACATTTTCCCATCCGCATGCTAGCATCTTTTAGTATAAAATGATTGTGCTTCGAAACATTTGTAGACACTTCCAAGGACAATGAGACAAGGGAAAGAGAACTTTTAACCTGAGACGTGTGCCAAGCTGATGAAGTAACCCCGGATATGCCACCTACGGAAAGTCGATTATGAAGACCAATCAGAAGACCAAACATCATCGAGAGATGACAAATGCATTACTTAATGTATAATTTGATAGGTTAAAAATAATGGGGTGTATTGACTAACCAATAGAATTTTGGGGGAATGAATTACTAGAAAGGGATAAAAACCCATGACACAGGAAATAATCATCCATTAGGTAGGGAATGATATTGATTACATCCCGAAACTCTGTCACACTATTCTGTGACTTGAGACTTAGACAAACCATCCTTGCCATACTGCTGCCCCTTACACTTTTCTCCTTACGAGGAGAGTGTCTTGCCTCTAACTTAGATAGACTGACGGCGATCTAACTGATGTCCTGAAGACGAAGACTGATCCTGAATGCTGACTTAATCAGAGGAGGGTAATTATAAAATTGCTAATGGAAATTCATTTTGCCTTTCTTTCTAGGTACCAACTGCTGTATGTTTTGATAGAGACCTTAGCTAGAAGTTTTCCAAATTGGTGTTCAAAATTGTTTTGCATGACGCCCAACATGCTAATGCTAATTAGAGGTTAGACGAGGTATTCATGCTGACTGACAAACTGACGTGACTGACGTGGTGCTATGCTGAACTAGTATCTTAGAAAGTTTCATGTGTTATAATCTGCTTATATCTATCTGATTGTCTATACTAGTGATCTTTGCATTATCGAAAGCTTATTGTGGTTGTCATCTTGTAATCGTGCTTATATGTTTATTGACTTTGAGATTAATGCCTTTGCTACTAGATTGTAATCAATAGGGAATCAAATTTATTAACTCCATTAAGGTGTGGTTATTCATGACTGAAAGGTCATGGTTGCGCCGAATGTTTATTAATGTCTAAAGTAAGAGATATTTTGGTGTTAAACTTTGACAATGATATTGACATATTGATTGATATTTTGATCAGTTATCTCGTCCTACGGTGTCTCACCACTGGGCCCAAAGATTAATTGGCCTAAAACGAGTCCTGATGTGTATAAATTGACATAGACGGACGCGTTAACACACTCCTCAAGGAAAGTGGCTTTGGATGTCTCTCTTGGATACACATGATGAGACGAATACAGTCCATTATTATGTTTGCTCACTAATGAAGGAGCATGTTTGCCACCACATGATAGTTAGGGCCACTGCATGTGTGCAGATATGCGTGAAAAATTCACAGGAGACCCATGATAGGTACATGTTAGCCCTGCTATGTCGGATGCAGTATGATCATGTCTGTGTGGCTTTACTTACTTATGTATTCTTACACATAGTATTTGTCTTTGGAATTGTTGAACAGTGCACAGAATTTGAGCACATTTCTCCCTTCCATGCCTTACACGTGGACCCGCACCCTACACTGTGGGTGAGGTGGCTTAATTCGAGGACCCCGACAACTCCAGTAAGTGTTGATATGTCTGTTATGTGTTGTGTTTGCTGGCGATGTGTGATGGACTCCTGTGTGTTGAACATATAGCAAGGTGTGATGCGCTGGCCCATAATTTTTCTTGTTCCATGAGTGGGATTTCATTTTCTCACCATTTTAGAGTTGGCCAATTCTTATCCTATTGTCTTATTTAGGGATTCTCGGTCAGTCCTGTAGGCCCCGCAATGTGAATGGGGATGAGTCATGTGGATAACACTTGTATCAGCAAGAGTTGCACTGGACCTAATCTGTGATTTAGTCAGCCTGTCAGACCCACATTCTCCCAGAATGGGGCTGCAAAATGCTTACACACAGACTTCTGCTTCCCTATTCACTAATGTACTTATTACACTGTAGGTTGAACTTCCTAGCAGCATGTAGCTCCACATGTAGTGCTACGAGTATGTGGCACTTGAGTGCAATGGCCTAGGTGTGCATGCACATCATGGCCAGGGGTGTTCTTGCATCTCTGTGTTAGTTGTAAGTCATGGCTTACTAGAAGTATATGATGTAGACAAAGGTCTGCATTACCAGACGTGTGGCGCTGGGATTGGTCTAGGAGTTGCTGTCTCCTATTTGTAGATACACCTTACCTGTGGTGTGTGTGTAGAGCCAAACACGCGTCCAGCTTTCATAAGCTTCCTGGGTGTCCTTGTTGTTTGAAATTGCTAGTTGTTTCTACACCCCCCCACCCTCAAACACAGGCATGGGTTTGTGAATGGTGTACCTAGGACTGATGATACAAGTTTGGTACACAGACCTGTAAATCAGTGAATCTTTTGTCTGATCCTAGTATACACACTCATGTTTAGCACATGAGTACTATACTAGCAAGTCCATTTACAACTTGCAGATCATGTGGCCCTAGATTTCCATCCCGTACAATGACATTTGTAGGCCTGACATTGGTGGAGGATGTGCTGCAAGATTGTTAGCTGACAACTGGCAGAACTATGATGCCAAAACATGCCAGTTGTTACCCTTCTTGTAGGGTTTGGATGTGCTATGTGTGATACGACCTTTGTAGGCTGGCCTGCCACGTCCTTTCTCAGGGACATTCAATGATCTGTATGATGATATGAGCTGTTATAAGTACAGTAGATGTATTGCCTGATTTACTTCTTGTGCCATTTCACACAATGCAGTTCCTAATGTAATGTTTTTCATTTGTCTTCACAGCAGCAAATATGACACCCAGCCAGGTAAGGGAATTCCAAAGGCGGGCAATGTGGTGCCAGCATATACTGCAGGTAGAGTCGGGGTACCGAAGAATGGCCCGCAGATACAGAAACGAACGGGCCTCCGGAGCCTGGAGGGCATTCCCACAGGGTGGCCCTTCTTTGCCCACCACAGCCACCACCAGCACCACCACCACTACCACCCAGGTGGCACCACCAACAGCTGTGACCGTTGTGGCAACAACATCAGCAAGTGCTCCAGGCCCTAGCACAGGACCACCTGCAGGGCAGCCCACAGACATTGACCCTACACGGCCCCACACTTCTTCAGCTAGCACACAGACCACCCCAGCTGCAGCTATTGACCCTGCTGCTTTTGTGGACATGCAGCGTAAAATGGACCGTGTCCTGAGAAAAATGAGTCGCCTGCGGCAGGATGTTCACCATATTAACCGGCGGGTGCAGTCCATTAAGCAGACCCTCCGGAGGGCCAACCTATAGACATTTTGATGGACATGATTCCCTCCCCTCCCTCCTCTTTCCTTATTCTTATACTTTGTGGGTTTAGGGGGCTTAGTGTTAGGTTAGTATAGGCTGTTAGTTTAGTTAGTTTAAGTGGGTGGGGGGTGGGAGGTCCTGATTATTTCTACTGTTTCTTTTTGAGTGTGTGGGTGGGTGGGTTGGATGACAATGTTGGGGTTCTTGTGTGTTTTGAAAAAAAAAAATATACAAAAAAAAAATTACAAACAAATATATATTTGTTTAGTATAGGATAGTATGTGTTTAGGTTAGTATCTGTTGTCCTCCATGTGTCCCGTCTCATAAGGGGGGTGGGGCGGTGATGTTTAGAACGTTTCGTTACATGTGATAAGTAAGTTTAGCTTAGGTTAGTTAGGGACAGTTGTGGGTACTGAGTAGTTAGGGTAGATTAGGGTAGGTAAGGCTTTTCCCCGAGTTTTCTCTTCTGTTTTTACAGTTTAATAAATATGTAATAAACCCTTTACAGTATGTGTGAAATGCTTGTAGATCAGGGCCTTGGCATGAGTGTACATGATTTCTTTTGTATTACAATTTGTGTCCTATGCTACACGCAAATCCCAAATTAGCTGTAACATTGGCAGCTACCCAAAAGCTACCTTGCAAAGATTAGACCATTCATTGCAACCACCAATCACAGTTACTATGGATCCCAACGTGTTTTTTTCAATAAGTATGTTTTCAGTGTCACATACATGGCTTCCAGATTTGGTATTGGGGACACTGTGTTATGTCTGACTGCAGTGTGATGTTCAAGGAAACCCTTATAAGCTGACTGGTAGTAAGCACTCTTTTAGTATCGTGCTCCTGACTCCCATAGATTATTTGTGACACTGTTCAGCATGATTACTTATTTGGATGTAAACTCAGACACCTTCATTCATGCAGTTTGTTGACTGTTTGCTTAGATTTGTGGGCAATGTTATATGTGTTAGTTTTGCATGGAGGCAACATTTTGCTGGCACTATTTAATGGCTTGGATATCCCTTGAGGAAGCATTATTCTGTCCAACACAGCATTATGGTGTATGGTTTCTCTTTTCATCAGATATTACCCTCAGGAAGGGCAGAGTATGGTAGAATCCAGGCCACTGTGCATAGTTATCAGCCTACATTATTTCAGGTCAGTTGTATTGACAAGCTATGATATTTGACAGGAGGCAAAATTCAGTGATCCACTGCACGGTTGATGTGTCACATTACACAGAGACAAAGTGGTTGTATAAGTGCTATTTATTGAAAAGTGCCATAATACTATATGTACATTATCCATGATTGTGAGTCCATTATAGTGACATCTTCCATTGTGATCCTACACAAGTGCTAAAGGAAAATGCATTTGACATGCTGGGGTGATGTGTCAGACAGTGCAGAGGGACAAGATTTGGAGGGTTCCAAGGACAACTTGGAGGGTCTGGTGGCTGATGTTTGTCAGCTCGTCATCCATGCCATCAGGGTAGTCCTGGACAGGCATATCCACAGGAGATCCATCGTCCTCTGCAATGAAAATAGGGTACAATTAGTGTATCTGTGCCTGCCTTGTGATGTTTTCACATTGTGATCTTGTTTCCTGTTCATTGCTCCAGTTTTTCAGATGGGCATTCTCCCAGGCCTATGCCCCACCTGCACGTCACATGTATTGTGGTAAGTTTTTTGACTTATCGGCATCATCTCCTCTAGGTGTTGGTTTAGGCCAAATAGTGATTTGCCACCTTCTTGTCCTACTCAACCCTCCGTCTACATCCATTCTCATGATGAGACCTTTTACTGGCTGTGGGTGCTCTGATGGCACTAGCAGCACACTTAACAATCTGGACCTGCCCCAGTCTCTGATCTTTCACATCCACTTATATGTAGTTGAAATGTAGCGTATCCTATGCATAGCATTGTTATGGCACGATATGGATGTTAGCATTGGTACTGTGTACAGCTGATGTTGGGGAATGTGTGGATATTGGATTGCCCTGATAATCGTAGCAGTGTCCTATTTCCTCCTCTGACTGTGCAGGTGTATTTCAGTGACCAGTTACATGTGTCCTCCCCCTCAATGCTGTTGTATGAGCAGTATGACATTTGGGATGTTGCATTGTGACCCAGGCACAGGATGGACCCTGGCATAAGCTGCATGGGTGTGACCTTAGTGCTGTGTAGCTCCTAATGTTGATGACATTGGCTGATGTTTGCGGCAAGTATGGGCATTCACAATTGACAGGACTGGAACATTTGTCTTGTTTCAGGGGATTTTTAAAGTTGTCATCCTTAACCCACTAATTTAGGTGTGTATGATCCATGGGAATGTTACTGCCATTGGCTACAGCGGAGGTGGTAGTGGCAACTGTTGCCACTGTTACATTCCAGTTGTCAGTATGGCTAGAGGTTGTTAATTGGGCCCTAGTTAATGTAGGGGGTATAGTGGCTGACGTGTGACAGGATGTCAGTTTGACGTTGTGCCCTTCCCTCCTGGCGTGGCTTTACCTTTGCTACATTGTTGGCATGGCAGCATACCCCCATGGAACTGTTGTTGGTGTTGTGTTATGTTTTGCCCCAGCTTCTCTCTGTACAGGCCATGCCCCCATGCCATACCCCTTTACCCATGCCAATCCATGTATATGATGACTTCCATGCATTTTGTAGTCGGTATCCCCCACCCTCAGTTGTAGTTGACATTAGTGCATTTTAATTCCCCATGCAAAGTACCCTGCATGTGTGTTGTCTCCTGGTAGTCTTCGCTGTCCTGTCCTTGAATCCCTGTGATGATCTCCTCAGGGATGACGGCTGCGACCATCTCCTCCATGTGGTCCAGGGGCTCCTTGTGTGCTGGACTCCCACCTCCAGTCTGCAGTGCTGTCTTCCTGTTCCTGGCCATCTTTTCCCTTGTCCTGCGCTTGCAGTCATGCCAGCGTTTCTTGCACTCGATGACTGTTCTGCGTACTTCTGCCACACTGTTAATCTTGTCAACAATTTGTTACCATATTGCCTCTCTCCTACTGATTGGCAACTTTGAGGTGACAAACAGTTTGTGCTGGTGTTCCGTCACCTCTTTTACACTTTCTTTTTTTCTTCTCCCTGTCCTGGATCTTGTGTGGGTCCTCCTGGCTGGTTCCTGGTCTGTTGTCATCTTCCTGGGGTTTGTACAGGCATCTGGACTCCATTTTGGCTCTCCTCTGCTGAAATGGCTGTGTTTGTGGGGAATTTTGACGTTATTGCGTCAAATAACGCTGCAAATCCGGTTTGCGGTGTCGTAAATCGACCCACAGTCATTTCCGCCGCGTTAACGTAATTTTCCTTTACGACGTGACGCTGCGGTGTGCATCAAAAAAAATGATTTACACCTGTGGTTTGCTCTGCTGTGCGTCAAAGTATAAATTTGACGCCTGCACAGCGCACCGAAATGGCGTTAGCCGGTGGTAATATTTTTGAAGCAAAACTGCACCGGCGCAGTTTTGCGTCAAAAAGTATAAATATGAGCCTTTATGTTTGGCTGTTATAACACAGCAAATACCGATTTTGCGCATAGTATTACCCCAGCTGCACGGTTTTACTTGAGAAACTTCCACCTCATTTGACCTGGGGTTTCCTGGGTGAGGGTAAAAAATAGTAGGCGAGTAGCAAGGAGCGGTAAGTGAAAAGCAGGTGCAAAAAAACAAATAAGTCTGATTGTGCAATTTTTGTGTCCAACTGGAGCGAAGCCCTGCCGGCCTGTGCTAAAAGCAAACGGTGAAAAGCACACCTGCTTTAAAATATTTAATTGTCTAAAACAAACTATGCCAATCTATCAAAGAAGGCAGCACAGGGCTGCGTCGAAGACTAAAATAAAATACAATTATGGCAGGAATACAATACTTTTTCCATCCACTCCTCGTCCTTACACTAAAGTCGATTTCCCTCCAACATGCCACTCCAGCCACATACACTCTGCACTTGGAACTGGAGGTAAAGCTGAAATAGCTAATTCCGAGAAAAATTTGAAATCTGACTTTGCCAATCTGTGCTTTGACGTGATGCACCAAGAGCCATAGAACGGAAAGAAAAACAACCTCTTTCAGTTGTGGATCCCTTCGGGTCGTTTTTTCCAATCTGTAGCGTGTGTTTTGATCCTCGGTTCGGATGGATCCAGAGATAAGATTCAATCACTCGAATTAGTCCTTTGTTTATGTCTGCTGCAGCAGTACAGTGTGATCCCGTCGATCAGTCCTTTGTCTGTGCAGTATCTTGTCCTGCTATGGGAACTTCGGCTTTTCCTAGAGCTAGAGATCTGCAGGAGAGATGCTGGCTGGGTGACTAGGTGAACAGGAAAGGAGCGAGGGCAGCCTGTGAAAGAACTTGCCCTGGGAGGAGTTTATCCATCGTCATGGATGGCCAGGTTAATTTCTACAAAGTGCGCTAGTACCTGCTCTTAGCCCAGATCACACTGACATTTTGCTAATATCCTCGGAGGGCCCTTCTTCAGAAAACAAATATCGGCCATTGGTTTACGTTTTTCTGTTTTGGACGGGCCATGATATGGTAAATTTAAAGAAAATGTGTCAAATTCTCTATTCTTTGGAAAGATTGCAATTAATCCTGTGGTTAAGTGATTTCTTCACGTGGTTCCTGCTTGAGGTTTGTTTAAGTAGGTTAAAAAATGCCGATTTCACAGATGTTCCAGCTGAACCTGCATTAGAACTGTTGGAGCATATATTTTAGTAGTGCTTTCAGTGACCCAGACCTCGGCATAAGGTGACATATGCTTCACGTTTAAAAGCATAATATGGAAAGCTGCCCTGACATGTATTTTAAAAGAGCTCATGTTTTCATTTGTGTTGGTCACAATTGCCCCACTTGATTTAACAACGTGGTAACAAGAATTATATGATGTCAAGGTATATTTTAAGCACTAGAGTCACTGCTAATAACCAAACGAATTAGCATTTATAATGTTTAATGTGTGTTTTATGAGTTTAAATATACATGTGCATAAAAATAAATGCACTTTGTCATATTTAACATGACGCCTTAACAAGTTTGCAATTTCTAATAAAATGTTTTATTCTTTCTGATGATATATTATTAATGATGAAATTATAAGTTTGAATATTATGTGGATTTATTAACGAGTATATTAATGCATCCATGTTTCTTCTGATAGCTAAACCTGACCTGCAGAACTCGTATTTGAAGTCATGTAAAAGTGATGAATCACTATTTCTCTTTCTAACGTGATTTTTACCATTAGGTTTTGTTCTCACGAATAGCAATAAGCTCTTTGTCCAATTGTACAGAGACTTGTAGTTAAATGACTTTGGTTCCAGAACATTTACACACCCATTGAATACCCTGGGAAGAATTTGAATTGTTGCAAGTGGCATTAAATTATAACTGACTGACTGGTTTCACATGAAAAGAGATGACTTCAGGCCAAACTTGATAAAATGCCGGCCTGTTGCACCTCGAAGTCATGCAACTAATTTTGATTGGACATTGCCCCTTTGGCGTGATATGGACCCACTGAACTGACTAATTAAGATGTTTTAGGTGTTCTTTAGTTGGGAATGACTATACAAGCTTTAGTTAGTCTTTCCTTGGCTCTCGACCCCATTGTTCTTTGTGCAGCTCATGTTCTGCACTTCCCTGATGGTGCTTTTAACAGGACTTTGCTGATGATCTACATACTTTGCTGATGAAGAATCCTTGAATGCTGACTCTAGGAGGAGAGGTATATCTCCCTGTTGATACTATTTCCATTGACATGTCCTTTTTACTAAAATAGAAGATAGCAGGCTGACACTCACCTATTTTATTTTTTTAGTTAATATTTTATAGCCCGAGATAGATTATTTTCAAAAATTATTTTTGACTCTTGTGCATTTTGCCCACATGTATTAGCCTGTCCCCAAGAATGCACGTCCTAATTTAGCACATGCTAACACAGTCTGATCTGAGATATGTCTCTGTAGCCCAAGTCATTTCTTTAATGATATGTATTATTTTTCTTGAATGCTTAATTGTGTTGATGTTAATTAGATTAAATTTGTTTCACAGTTTTGGGCAAGCAATGGTGTTGATTTATTTTTACAATTTGATTTTGCACACAGTTTATGTAACATTAGCTTTGTGGATGTGAAATAAAGCCTTGAAACATTAATTGACTGGAGTTTTCTTTGTGTGGCCACAGTGGTCATGGTGTCTAAAATTGTTGGATAGGTTTGAAATGATCGTGTATGGTTAACCACAATCTTTACTGGGTCAAAAGATCCCTTGACCTCTGTGAAGCATTTCAATTCCTCTGAAGGATGAGAACATGGGTTAACTGTACTGATCTTCTAGATTTTCTAACCAAGGCTGTGTCCCAAAGGACCATGAGCCTCATTATGAGTTGCCCAGTATTTCAGTCCGGTAAAACCACTCCGGAAAAAATAGACATCACGGAGTGCAGTATTCACCTGGTACATACCACGGCACACTTCTGATTGGAGGGGCAAAAATGAGCCGCCATTTTATAAGTTCAGCACTCAATTATATGTTAAGATGTCTTGGAGCTTTTCCATCAACTGAAGGGTCAAAAGAGTGTACGAATATTTGGTGAAAGCCAAGGTTTTAGCTTTCAAAATAGAAAGGCTGATAGTTTTTCTAAAACGAGAAAGGAAGAGAGCATACAGCAGCCAGAAAAGAAAAAGAGAAACAACAGTGATGGAGCTTGGGCCTTAAAAATACTGAGCTCTGTGCATGTATGTATGTGTGTATGTCTATGGTACTTCTATAGCGCAAACCTAGCCAAAAGGCAGTAGAGTGCCATACATGTTCGAAGATGAGCATACACAATGAGTAATAGGAAAGTTGTCTGGGGTGTGGGTGGTTCATTAGTTTTGATGTAGTTGTCTTCAACTCTTTTCTAAATTGCAGCATCCTTGGATGGTCCTGATGGTGTTCCAGATCCTGGGTGTACAGATTGAAAAGGACTGTTGTCTGCTTTTTCTTTTTTTTTAACTTGTTTTCGTCTGATGGTGTCCTGGCTTGCAGTGTGGGGAGAGCCACCAGAGATGCGCTTGTCTGCAAGGTAAGCAGTGGTGCGCTTCCTTATTGTAGCTGGTTTTGAAGATGGTTTTAGCCAGCAAGGGGAGCCAATGGGGGGTCCATAAGGATGGAGGTGATGGGGCTGTATCAGAGTCTGTGCACCGGACTGCTGAACGTTTCCCCCTTTCCTCAATATTTTTTCATGTGCAGATGTCATCAGTTTTACTTGCAAAAAAAAGATTGAATGGGGAAAACATTTGGAGTGTGGTAAAGCTACACCTGCTGTTATGATTGGTGGCAAAATTCATGTTTGCGCACTGACCTGGATTCATGAGCTAGCTCCTAATGGGAGTGCATTAACGTACATCGGACACAGTACTATCCTGTACGTCCTTCCCTTACTGGACAAGTGCCTTGGGTTGAATTATCACCCGATTACACATTCGGAGCCTCTGAATGCCGGGACAATAATAATGAAAGTCGCTTTACGTACCCCTTGCCGCCAAGGTTTTGTCATTTCTAAGCAGTGTATACAATAGGCATACGTACTTCACAGTGTAACATACGCACTTTATCGACCTCAGAAGGATAAAAGGCAGGGCCCCACCCTGGGTCCTGGCACATGTCCTGGCTTCTTCGTCCGTGCAGCCTCTTGCTCGTGCACGGGGTTTGCTGTGGCTCGTGCCTGATCCTCCGGGCTTCCTCGTGCTGGTCGCCTATTATGCTATGTTATTCTACGTTAGGTGACTTTTTTGTTGTGTTGTGGTGCTCTGCTACGTTGGTTTATACTATTGTGTGCACTTTTGTTGTGGTATTAAACTCTGCCCTGTTAGGTTGTGTTATTTTTCTTTGCTGTATATAACTTTATATTTTTTTGTTACGATATCAAGTTCTGTTTCGTCGGACTTTTCACAGGGAATGAGTACTTTTGTTTCTTGTGACGCCGTTACACCTCGGGCCCTACGGGCGGTGTGAGAAGGCGCCTGTAGAACATAATAAAATAAAAATAATGTATACAAACAATCAGGCTACGGAGGGACCCTCGGGGGATACAAGGCCCCTCCAGTCTGAGGGATGAGGCCTTCAAAGGGGCGCTCATTCAGCTCATTAAGCACCTATATGTAAAGGCGCTTTATCGCCCTTTGTGTGCATTCCTCGGCTATCTCGACCTGCATCTCGATGGCCACAGGTGACCCCTGGCTACGGAGAAGAAAGCGAAGTCTGGCCATGGGAAAGGCGGAATGACTGCTGAGAAGGGTCCAGGGGCTGTCAGAGTCACTTCTTCAGATGGTTATCTCTGGGAGAACGCGAGATGCCCAGCAAACGCCAAAGACGGGCAGTAGTCGCGGCTTGAAATGACCTGAAGCGTTCTCATGATTAGCCCCTCGAATGGGGTGCCCCCGCTTACCTCGCAGCAACCCTGAGCCTTGTGTGATTCTAAACACACCCTCGCAATGCCCCTGATAGGCGCCTGATTGGTCCTCTGCCCGTGACAGCGGCCTTTGTCCTCTGCTGTTCATCTTCAGATGGATGGATGGATGTTTAGTTGCAGATAAAGCAAGCAACAAATTAAAAGCTGACCAGTCTTGGGAAGGCTGGTTTGCCCCCATGAGTTACCGACCACTACAGCAGAGCTACTATCATCTGAAGGGTCAAAGGGCACCAGGGAGTCACCATCTTCATGGAAGGATGCATATGCTGGGCAAAAAGGCGAGCAAAGTGGTAAATACATGGGCCCACATTTATGGTGGCTTTGAGCCATTCCAACACCACATTAGAGTCATTTTTTTACGCTATTGTGGCGTTGTAAGGGCAAAAACGCTGCGCCATATTTACAAGGAGGCGCAATGCTTGCATTGCACCACTTTGTAACTCCTTGCGCCACATTATGCCTGCGCCATGAGATTCATTTGCGCCAGTTTTATCGGCATTTTTTAACGCCTGCTAAGTGCAGACGTTAAAAAGAGGGTCTCATTGGTTGCAATAGCCCTTTGGGTGCTTTGCAGAAATAGCATCCACATTTTTTACACTAATCCTGCAAAGCACCGGACTAGCGTAAAAAATGATGACGCTAGTCCCCCTGACTACCGCCATAGTGTGCCATATATTAAATGTGGCACACACATGGGTGCGTTAGGGGGGCACTAAGGGGCACAAGAAAAGTGGTGCTGCACTGTCTGTCCCATGGTTTCTTGACCTGTAAGTTAACTTTGTGGGTCCAGCCGGTTTGTGCAGAGCTCTACACAAGTTCTCGACCACGGATTCGAATCCAGGCCCTGCTTACTCAACCTTTCATCCATCGCGTATCAGCAAAATGAATATCTTTCAGAGGGCTAGGAAAACTCCTA
The DNA here is from genome assembly GCF_031143425.1 of Pleurodeles waltl. Taxonomy (NCBI): domain Eukaryota; kingdom Metazoa; phylum Chordata; class Amphibia; order Caudata; family Salamandridae; genus Pleurodeles; species Pleurodeles waltl. The sequence goes on from NC_090443.1 coordinate 962,321,395, forward strand.
TTTCTAAATGTAGGAAAGTACCATCTTGCCTGGCATGTTTCCCCCATATTTCACTGTATGTATGTTGTTTTAGTCCATGTGTCACTGGGACCCTGCCAGGCAGGGCCCCAGTGCTCATAGTATGTGCCCTGTATGTGTTCCCTGTGTGATGCCTAACTGTATCACTGAAGCTCTGCTAACCAGCACCTCAGTGGTTATGCTCTCTCTGCTTTCCAAAATTGTCACTAACAGGCTAGTGACTAAAATTTACCAATTCACATTGGCATACTGGTACACCCACATAATTCCCTTATATATGGTACTGAGGTACCCATGGTATTGGGGTTCCAAGAGATCCCTATGGGTTGCAGCAATTCTTTTGCCACCCATAGGGAGCTCTGACAATTCTTACACAGGCTTGCCACTGCAGCCTGCGTGAAATAACGTCCACGTTATTTCACAGCCATTTACCACTGCACATAAGTAACTTATAAGTCACCTATATGTCTAACCTTCACCTGGTGAAGGTTGGGTGCAAAGTTACTTAGTGTGTGGGCACCCTTGCACTAGCCAAGGTGCCCCCACATCGTTCAGGGCAAATTCCCCGGACTTTGTGAGTGCGGGGACACCATTATACGCGTGCACTATACATAGGTCACTACATATGTATAGGGTCACATTGGTAACTCCGAACATGGCCATGTAACATGTCTAAGATCATGGAATTGTCCCCCCAATACCATTCTGGTATTGGGGGGACAATTCCATGATCCCCCGGGTCTCTAGCACAGAACCCGGGTACTGCCAAACTGCCTTTCTGGGGTCTCCACTGCAGCTGCTGCCAACCCCTCAGACAGGTTTCTGCCCTCCTGGGGTCCAGGCAGCCCTGGCCCAGGAAGGCAGAACAAAGGATTTCCTCTGAGAGAGGGTGTTACACCCTCTCCCTTTGGAAATAGGTGTGAGGGGCTGGGGAGGAGTAGCCTCCCCCAGCCTCTGGAAATGCTTTGATGGGCACAGATGGTGCCCATCTCTGCATAAGCCAGTCTACACCAGTTCAGGGATCCCCCAGCCCTGCTCTGGCGCGAAACTGGACAAAGGAAAGGGGAGTGTCCACTCCCCTGACCAGAACCTCCCAGGGGAGGTGCCCAGAGCTCCTCCAGTGTGTCCCAGACCTCTGCCATCTTGGAAACAGAGGTGTTGGGGGCACACTAGACTGCTATGAGTGGCCAGTGCCAGCAGGTGATGTCAGAGGCTCCTGATAGGCTCTTACCTCTCTTGGTAGCCAATCCTCCTATCTTGGTAGCCAAACCTCCTTTTCTGGCTATTTATGGTCTCTGCTTTGGGGAATTCTTCAGATAACGAATGCAAGAGCTCACCAGAGTTCCTCTGCATCTCCCTCTTCACCTTCTACCAAAGGATCGACCGCTGACTGCTCCAGGACGCCTGCAAAACCGCAACAAAGTAGCAAGACGACTACCAGCAACATTGTAGCGCCTAATCCTGCCGGCTTTCTCGTCTGTTTCCAGGTGGTGCATGCTCTAGGGGTAGCCTGCCTTCTCCCTGCACCAGAAGCTCTGAAGAAATCTCCTGTGGGTCGACAGAATCTTCCCCCTGCTAACGCAGGCACCAAAAGACTGCAACACTGGTCCTTTGGGTCCCCTCTCATCCTGATGAGCGTGGTCCCTGGAACACAGCAGCTCTGTCCAAGTGATTCCCACAGTCCAGTGACTCTTCAGTCCAAGTTCGGTGGAGGTAAGTCCTTGCCTTCCCACGCTAGAATGCAAAGCTGTGTACCGCGTGATTTGCAGCTGCTCCGGCTCCTGTGCACCCTTCCAGGATTTCCATCATGCACAGCCTAGCCTGGGTCCCCAGCACTCCGTCCTGCAGTGCACAACCTTCTGAGTTGTCCTCTGGCATCGTGGGACCCCCTTTTGGAACTTCGCGTGGACTCTGGTTCACTCTTCTTCTAAGTGCCTGTTGGGGTACTTCTGCAGGTGCTGCCTGCTTCTGTGAGGGCTCTCTGAGTTGGTGAGCGCCCCCTCTGTCTCCTCCTCTAAAAGGCGACATCCTGATCCTTCCTGGTCCTCAGCAGCACCCAAAAACCTTTACCGCGACCCTTGCAACTAGCAAGGCTTGTTTACGGTATTTCTGCGTGGGAACACCTCTGCAAGCTTCATCGTGACGTGGGACATCCGTCTTCCAAAGGAGAAGTTCCTAGTCCTCTTCTTTCTTGTAGAACTAAAAGCTTCTTCCAACCAGAGGCGGCTTCCTTGCACCTTCATCCGGGGTTTCCTCGGCTCCTGCCCCCCCGGACACTGTCGCGACTATTGGACTTGGTCCCCTTGTCTTACAGGTACTCAGGTCCAGAAATCCGTTGTCAGTGCACTGCTGGTGTTTGTTCTTCCTGCAGAATTCCCCTATCACGACTATTGTGCTCTCTGGGGGTAGTAGGTGTACTTTACTCCTACTTTTCAGGGTCTTGGGGTGGGGTATTTTTCTAACCCTCACTGTTTTCTTACAGTCCCAGCGACCCTCTACAAGCTCACATAGGTCTGGGGTCCATTTGTGGTTCGCATTCCACTTTTGGAGTATATGGTTTGTGTTGCCCCTATACCTATGCTTGCCTATTGCAACCTATTGTAATTCTACACTGTTTGCATTACTTTTCCTGCTCTTACTTACCTAATTTTGGTTTGTGTACATATAACTTGTGTTTATTACTTACCTTCTTACTGACGGTACTCACTGAGATACTTGTGGTATATTGTCATAAAAATAAAGTACCTTTATTTTTAGTAACTCTGTGTATTGTGTTTTCTTATGATATTGTGCATATGATATAAGTGGTATAGTAGGAGCTTTGCATGTCTCCTAGTTCAGCCTAAGCTGCTTTGCCATAGCTACCTTCTATCGGCCTAAGCTGCTAGAAACACCTCTTCTACACTAATAAGGGATAACTGGATCTGGCACAAGGTGTAAGTACCTCTCCTACACTAAAGAGATAGTAAGGTAGGTCAGTGGGTCATGCGTCAATCGCAGGTTTGTTTTGTCACTGGTATAACTCCCAGTGCAGTTTATATTTGCATCCTTCTGATGCCGATCAAATATGCTTCATTTTGTTGGTTAATGGCCCTAGAAAGGAAGGGTCTTTTGACGCTCTAAAGATGGTGACCCTGGGGTGGATAAGCTGCTGGGTAGATGTTTCAGATGATGATCCAGCACTAGTTGGTTCCTCTATCTCCAGATGAGACAAGAAACCTGCAAGGTTGTCAGGTGGGGGCATCTGCTAATTTTTTTTCCCACATCTCCCAATCAGTAGGCGCGTATCTATCATGTCACCCATAGTTTGCAGGGGTTACCTGCATTCAGGGTTAACCTCCTGTGCACCTGCACAATTAGGGTCTCAGCTGCAGTCATACTGAGCTTCCACTAATTTTCTTCCACTGCGAGTCATGGTGGGAAACTTCACATTTTCCCACATGGTCATACTCGGGGGCGGGCATCCCAATGATGCCTTAGTCACTGTGTGGTCTCCACTAATTTCTGGAGGCTGTGCCAGTTCGACATGCAGAAAAGGAAGGACTCAACATGAGTGCACCAGCATAGACAACACGAGGAGTCAACAGTCAGCTCATGACAACACTGTTTTCATCTCTTCACCCACTGGTAAAGCGACACCCCAAGATGGGGGGAGCGCGGCCCTTAGGAATCGGGGCCGCCGTGGCCCAACCCTCCGCACTGGTTGTGCATTGGGCTGGCTAGGGTACTTCTGCCCTCACGCCTCATGAGGCATGGGGGCGGAAGTTAAATGAGGATGCGTTGGGGCGACGTTGGTGCCGGCTCCAACCGCCGCGCACCAGTTGGGGGGGGCTATTTAAGCACCCCCCCCAAAAAGGCTCAGCCTTCTCTGCTTCGTCGGCGTGTGGTTCCATGGGGCTAGGGTTGTGAGGTTTCCTGCCCCTCGTTGGATCTACGGTCGGGACCTTCAGGAACGCGCCGCATCTCAAAGTCGCGCTGGTTCTACAGGTGCCACCGTTTAGGTTTTTTGTTCCTCGGAGTTCGCGCACGTCGGAGAGCGCCACTGTTGAGGTTTTTGTTCTCCCCCTGGGTTTCCCCTAAATGGTGAGCACAGCGCTGTGCTTCCCCCGGGTCCTCCCTCAATTGTGCTGTTTCAGAGCATTGTTATGATTGTTTGCGTGATAGCGTTTTGCCTAATTTGAGCGCATCGCGCTGGAATAGTAAATTACAGGGAAACATTTCAATTTGCTTTTAGTTGTGTGACTCTGCGCGTTGTCTGCACGGTTTTTGGCTAATTTGAGCACATCCCTTAACTGTGTTGCTTGCTTTTGAGGGCTACATGCTGAGCGCATCGCGCTCATAGATTTAACGGGGTAGATTGCTGGTAATAAAAAAAAGTTATGAATACAAATTCTTCCAACAACGATAAGTTTGTTGGTCTACGTGTGGAAGGTGTAGGGGTGAGGGCCATCTGGTGGTCTCTGAGTCCTATACTTCTGGCCCAACACCAACCGAGATGCTCTATGCAGTATATGTCGCAAGAAATGTTTAGCAAGCATGGTTTGTTACTAAAACACTAGAGATGCTTTCAGAATGTTATCATCTGCACCAGTATAGTTGGATGGACAGCCTTGATGCAAGAGGCTGCTCTGGTGAGTTCATCAAGTAAACTCCATAAATATAGCATATGTTTCCTGACATTACTTTGAGGAGAAGTAACCGCAAGAGTATATACGATTTTTGAAGGTGCAGAAGGCAGTAACCTATGTCAAGCCAAGTAAAACCCAGAATGACTTTGAACTTGGCTGGTAGGACAGTGTAACTCTTCCTTCATCACACATGACACATTTTGGATGCTGTAAGAACAGAAGTAATGGGAGCGTGGAATGAAAAACGTACAAAGAAAGATGCCCAGCCTCAGGCAAGCCCAGGCTGTGGAGACATAATGACAGCGTGCTGAGGACATCACTAGGGCAAGCATTAGGTCCTGGCTCCCAAAATGTAGAAGTGCCTTGCAATAGCCCATGCTTCTCCAAAGAGTAGCATTCTAGCTACCTAGAAGTAGCTTTCCAGTATGCAGCCCAGCTAAATTTGAAGCTTTACTTGCCTGGATTAATATAAACTATAAAAGTTTGTATTTGAGAAATGTTTGAATTTTTTAGAACTCATAATCGGAATTTGACTCCGCAAAAAACTGCGGAGGTATAAAAAAAAACTCAGTGACATTCTGCAGAGTTCCGCTAGCGGGTAAAAACAGGCATGTCATGATGCTTGCGCTGTGATTTCACACTGGGAGTGCATTTAGTGCTGAAAAATCAGCGTGAACTTCACCATATGGTGCACGAGAGGGCACAGCTACTCAAGTTGGTTTTGCTACCACTCAAGTAGATTTTCTGCTTGAGTAGTAGTCTTCTGACCGTGAATGGTTGCAACCACCTGCAACCACTCACATATGAAAAAATCTGGCCAGTGGTCCTCCTAGCGACGAAAATTGCTCTAGGGGATTCCAAATCTCGCTCACCAACTTAGCATTTTTGAGGCGCACACAAGAATAAATTCCCCCATGCGGCGATTGGCATAATTTAGTCAGCAAAATTTCACACATTTCTCCGGCACATTTTCACAACTTATGTCATTGGCCAATGCTCCATTTGTCAGAGCATGTATAAAATGTTTTTGGAGGACATCTTCCTAGCCCCTTAGAATATTATATTCAAATAATTTAATTTGTGAATGATCAAAAAATCACCAAAGTTCCAAAATGTCTACTGTGGATAAGTCCTGCCAATACATGCACCACTCACCCAGGGCATTTGCAGCCACACCCAAATATAACCCTCAGGTTCAGGCTGGGACAAAAAGTAGGCCCGGACACCAAAATAAAAGCTGCCCACATTTGCAAAACATAAAGTTAACAAAGTGGCAATATCAGGGAGATCAACAGTTTTTTGGCCCACGTGGCCATAAAACCAGCCCACATATGATCTGTTAGACCAGCCCATGTAGCACTGCCTGATTGCCCTTTTGGCTAGTTCAACCCTGATCACCTCCATTTTGGTGCTGAAAAATTGACAGGTATGCAAATGAGGCACCAAGTCAGCAGTTACACACACTATCCAGAGACAAGAAAGAGAAAAAGTTTTAAAGCTAGAGCTCAAGAAAGTTGTTACAGCGCTTAAACATCTGTCCAAGATGTAGAAAATGCATCACTAAAGCCAGGACATCCTACTACACCAGCAGGCTCAGAGCAGCCACAAACAGTTGTTCTCTTCAAAGATAAGAGACACTACATCTGACTGATGGATTGCTTGACAGACACCTTATGTATGGGGATCCCAGTAAAATTATCTAGCTACAAAGGGTTCAAAATCATGCTTCTCATGTAATATTAAGTTTAATGGGTGAGTGACCCGGGGAGAGCCAAGAACAAGACCCACCACAGGAATAATTTCCTTCCAACATTTAGACAAATTTGCAGAAACCTTTCTCAGACTGTGTTTATTACAAAAAGGAGTATATCATATGTGTTGCAAATAATCAACAAGATCAACATTACACGTAATTATACACATCAGTAATTCAAGAAACTGCACAGATACCTAAACTAACCTTCTCTCCACTAAGAACCATGCTTGACCACTGAGCTAGCCCTTTTAGGACCGGAGAAGTGAATGCAACCTTTCTGATACCTCCCAGGTTCCTTTAGTGACGTTAATTCAGGACAAATTCACCTGTTCCCCAACATCAGGGAGCCCCGCTTACTTGTAAAAGCACCATGCCAGATCCAATCTTAAAGAGGGCTTTCCATCCACCACTCTTGAGAGCTGGGCCTTGGCAACTGGGCCACAACTTGATTCTATGGAGCAAGCACCATCTCCCCACTCCCCAGGGCAGTGCAATAAAGTATCAGCAAAGGGCTAGAGACAGTCACCAATGGGCCCTTCCCAAATTCCCCTCTTGTTCACTAAATGATCATTGCCCATGCTTGTTGTAGAATTCTGCAAAAATCCAAAATTTGTCTGACTTTTCGTAATCCCTGATGTCAAGGTGTCTACCTGGCTTGTGGCAAAGCAGAAGTCTAACCTGCAAAACAGGACCAGACAGTAAAAAAAACACCCCACTATACATTACACCTCCCGATCAATACTACCTCTGAATGTTTAACCTCTTAGCTGCTGGGCCTTCCCCCCCCCCCAGTGCTGAGCCCTTTTTTGGCTATTTGGGGTAGTTCACGCTTAGGCCTTCATAACTTTTTGTCCACATAAGCTATCCACGCCAAATTTGCGTGCTTTTTTTCCAACATCCTAGGGATTCTAATGGAACCCAGAGTTTGTGGTTTCCCCTGGAGGAGACCAAGATATTAGCCAAAATACAGTGACAATTTCGTTTTTTTTTTTAAAAATGGGAAAAAAGGGCTGCCGAAGAAGGCTTGTGTTTTTTTCCCTGAAAATGGCATCAACAAAGGGTTTCTGGTGCTAAAATCACCATCTTCCCACCTTTCAGGAACAGGCAGACTTGAATCAGAAAACCAAATTTTTCAACACAATTTTGGCATTTTACTGGGACATACACCATTTTTACTATTTTTGGTGCTTTCAGCCTCCTTCCAGTTAGTGACAGGAATGGGTGTGAAACCAATGCTGGATCCCGGAAAGCTAAACATTTCTGAAAAGTAGACAACATTTTGAATTCAGCAAGGGGTCATTTGTGTAGATCCTACAAGGTTTTCCTACAGAAAATAACAGCTGAAATAAAATAATATTGAAAGTGAGCTGAAAAACACAGCCATTGTTCTCCACGTTTTACTCTGTAACTTTTTCCTGCAACGTCAGATTTTTTAAAGCAATATACCGTTACATGTGCTGGACTCTTCCGGTTGCGTGGATATATAGGGCTTGTAGGTTCATCAGGTTCCCTAGGTACCCAGAGCCAATAAATGAGCTGCACCTTGTAATGGGTTTTCATTCCATCCCGGGTATACAGCAATTCATTTGCTGAAATATAAAGAGTGAAAAATAGGTATCAAGCAAACCTTTGTATTTCCAAAATGGGCATAAGATAAGGTGTTGAGAAGCAGTGGTTATTTGCACATCCCTGAATTCCGGGGTGCCCATACTAGCATGTGAATTACAGGCCATTAGGACTCGGAGGCCGCCATAGGGGCCTCACCCCAACACCGGTCATACACCAACCGACAAGACAGTTTTGTTTGTTGGAAGAAGTATTTATTTTCAAATATACTTTTATAAACATTCATAAACACAATTTATGGAAGTCATCATATGCACTTTACTCAACTAAAAACATTTCACTGCAAACTTTAATATATATATAAACTGTTATAGACGCTACTTTGTAACCATAGATTTTGACAGGATCCCTTTCTGTCCTGAACCTCCTTTGGACCACACAGGGACTGATCGTCACCTGTATCCTTAGGGGGGGCGGTATCCCTGCTTCCTCTGTTCCTTGACCCCTTGTTCAGGGTTCCGCCCCCTCTCCAAACACCACTCAACCAAGGGGTGTACCAGGGCGGCCCAGGGCATGAGCCCCGTGACCACCCCAGTGATCTGGGCTCCCTACCCCCAAACAGGTGTGTCCATCCGCAGGTTGGTCCAGGACTTCAGGATCCTATCTCTGTTGTTATACCGGGGCCCCACCCTTGGGGTCCCCTCTGTTGCTTCCGGTTACTTTATTCTCTCTTTCTGCGCCACGAGGGCGACCAGGGCCCCAGGGTCCTACGCCCTCCCCACCAGAAAACAAACACTTAGCGAAAAACCACATGTCTGCCATGAATTGGTCAGTACCTGCATCAGATAAATGAACCAAATCCCTATGGAACATTTCAGGTCCTTTCAATTGTCTATGTGGGATGTTCCACAAACGGCCTGGACCCGGGCAAAGCTTTGCCATCTCCGCGTTAAGCCGCCTGACTGACACATTGATTGTTCTTGGTTTGATTCCTGGGCCCCATCTTTTCCGTGGCACCATGTGAGACCAGGCGATGGCTGCAATAGGAAATTGTTTAGCAAGCTTTGTTATTTCTAGGAATATTGCCTCTCTGAGGGCTTTTCGCCCCAGATGTACCAGGTCATTGCCCCCAAGGTGAATGATGATGAGGTCCGGGGATTGGAGCCCTGCACATCCGCGAGCCAAATCAACCAGCTGCTGTAGCTGTTTAATTCCTTTGCCGCCAACCCCGCACCACCTGAAGGCCACGTCTAAGTTTGTCGCCGGATTCGGTTTACGGAGCTGCTGCAACCGGTACGCCGCCCGACGAACGAATGAATGCCCCAATACCCAAACCACACGCGGAGCCATCTACTGCAATAAAGGGAAAATTGTGTGAGGAATGATACAGAATGTTAAGATACACAAACACTCCAAATTAGACCAGCTCTGGCCTAACGTAACGCTTATAACAGTTAGATGACCATCTGCCAATGGCCTTGACTTCAGAGATGGGCAAGCCTGCCCCCGCAGCTAACGTAGCCGCGCCAATCCTGAACGAGTGAGGAGAGTAACCTAAAGGCTCTATGCCTGCTGCCTTTAATGATATTTTCATTACCTCTGTAAATTGGTAGCGCGACAAACAGTCCCCATTTGCGTGTATGAATAGCGCCGTTGATTTTTCTAAAGGGCGCACCTTTAGGTAAGCGTCCAGGTTGGCAACCGGACAGATAAGAGACCCCTGCGCTGCCCGAAGAGCAATCCTCGCCCCTTTTCCTAATTGATCAGTCTTTGATTTGCGCAGTAGTATGGTGGCGGAGTTATTATTGATTATTACATCTAGCCATTGGAGACCCCCTGCATGGTCGTTCTTGGAAGTACCTAACATTTCCCCAATACGGAAGGCCCCATAGAAGGCCACTGAAAAAGCTGATGTGAATAAGGCAGTCTCAAAAGGGGAGGAAGAAACTACAGCAACTGCACCCAGCAATTTCTCTAATACCTGGGGGGTTATAGGTCGCCTGGAGTCTACTTTGGGGCCCTCCGCTCTTGACCACCCCACCAGAGCCTGCTTAATAATAAAGGCATTGAGTTTCGCATCTTGCCCTCCTAGTTTGGCGAAAAAACGGATGGCTGCCAAGTTGGCCTTGGTGCACGAGACCGGCTTTCCCTTGTTTTTTAAATGTTGCAAAAAGGCACAGATTGCTTCGGATGAAAACCAATCTGAGGAGTTCACTGATTTCAAAAACAGTCTATAATTCAAGAAGGCCCTTTCATATGCCCCCTTTGTTCGTGTCGCCAAAGAAGCCCCTACTAGGGCTGACAGCGCGGGACACCAATCTTCCACAGTGATGTTGGAAACTCTGTCATCCTCTCCGACGCCTGTGGGTGGAACCTCTGAAAATCCTGCATTAATGATCGAGACAAGGCATCAGCTGCATTGTTATTTACCCCAGGAACATGTTTCGCCCGGAAGGTGATGTTGAGTTTCAAACATTGCAGCACCAGATACTTAAGTAGTCTCAGCACCCATCTGCAGCTAGCTTTTTGTCTATTGATTGACTCCACGACTGCCATGTTATCTGACCAAAATACTACTGTCTTGTTTCTCAAAGTGTCCTCCCAAACAGAAACCGCTACAATGATGGGAAATAATTCCAAGAATGCAATATTTTTGGTGAGCCCCAACTCTACCCAACCAGTTGGCCAATCCGCTCGGCACCATGCAGGACCAAGTATAGCCCCAAAGCCCACACTGCCTGCCGCGTCTGTAAATAGGCCAAGAGAAGGGCTGTCGGCAGGGGGAAGAGGCCAGATCACCGCCCCGTTAAAGTCTTGAAGGAATGCTTCCCACACTCTCAAATCATCCCTTACTTCCGCAGATAGTCTTGTGTGATGGTGTTTCTCGGTCAACCCTGCCATAGACCTAGCTATGGATCTGGAAAAGGGGCGGGCCATGGGAATGATCCTCAGGGCGAAATTTAATTGACCCACCAGGACTTGCAATTGGTGCAGGGTGACCTTGGAATGGGATAAGACAGTTCTGATGGACCCCTTAAAAACTTGAAGCTTGTCCAGAGGAAGGCGACACTCCCCCGCTACGGTGTCAATTTCTATGCCCAGGAAAGTGATGCAAGTGGAGGGGCCTTCTGTTTTTTCTTGGGCTATTGGGACCCCGAATTCCCTGAACATGGTTGTCAGAGACTGCAGAGCCCAAAGGCATTTGTTTGACTCAGGAGGGCCCAACACTAGGAAATCATCCAAATAATGTATAACATTTGCATGACTTGTACGCCTGGTGAAAATCCATTGCAAAGCAGAACTGAACTGCTCGAAATAACTGCAGGACACACTGCATCCCATGGGCATACATTTGTCATAAAAATACTCCCCATCAAATTGGAATCCCAAAAAATGGTAATCTGCAGGGTGAACTGGCAAAAGCCGGAAAGCTGCTTCGATATCTGTTTTTGCTAGGAGCGCACCCCGCCCCAGACCCCTCAGCAACACTAGTGCCTGGTCTACGGTAGCATAACGCACTGAACATAAAGTCGGGTCTATTGCCTCATTCACTGATGCGCCGCGTGGCGCTGATAGATTATGAATCAGTCTGAACTGTCCCGGCTCTTTTTTGGGTACTACTCCTAATGGGGAACAGACAAAATTAGCTGTGGGTGGGGAAGTGAAGGGGCCAGCCAGTCTCCCTAGGGCGCATTCTTTTGCAATTTTTCTAGCCACCACACCGGGGTTTTTTATGGCAGACATAAGATTTCTGCAGTGACCTAAGGGGGGGACCTGGGATGCTGGAATTCTAAAACCCTGTGAAAAACCTTTAATTAGTAGTTCCGCTGAAGCCTTGACTGGGTAAACCTTCAGCCAAGGCAACAAAAACTCTAAGTGAATGGGAGAAGGCAAGGAAGAACTAGGTACTGGATTTACTCCCTTCCTTAGCTCTGTCCTTTGCTTTTTTAAGGCATTTAAATTCGGGGTGAGAGGGGTGTCCACAAAATGCACAGGAGTGCCTGAATTTGCACGTCCCAGGGGGGCGTGAACATACTTTCTTGTTAAACGCCCAGCAGGACCCTTTTTTGTCGCCTGTATACTGTGCTCGAAAGGGCTGCTTGTTGGGTAATTTGTTGTTCACGCACTCCAGCCAAACATTTACTTCAGTCTGGTCCCAACCAATTGCTGGATCCTCTAACTTTGCCCACCTGAAATCACGGTCATACTCCAGCCAAGCGTTCCCACCGTACATATGGTGAGCTTTTAAAATTTTGTTTGCATAAAATATCATTGACAGACCAATGTCAGGTTTCTTTTCCAGCATGACTGACATAAACACATTAAAACCGAATAACCAATTTGTAATATTCTCTTCTATCTTTGGTTTTTTATCTGTATATGATGAAGCTTTAGTATCTTTATCCTTTGATTCTACTTCCCTTCTCTTAGCCCTTACCAGGCTAAAAATGTCCACAAAATCCCCTTTCCAAATTTTTTCCTTGATTTCAGAAGCCACATGTGCAGCTAACTTCCCCGGCCTAGATAGCAATGTGTCTGCACCCGTGACTTCAGCTGGTGTTACTACGGTGTTACCACCCTGTTCTATCACCTTACCATGTTCTTTTCCACCTGGAGGAGTCTGTGACAGCGGGCCCGGTGCCTGGCTGACACTGGGGCCTGAGGTCGCCACCTGCAATGAAGGAACATTACGCGCTGCTACCAATGCCTCCACCTGGCGCTTAAGTTCAAGTACCGAGTTCTGCAATGGGTCTCTAGCCCATGGGGTCGTGGGGAGTGGTGTTGGCACTGGCACAGTGAGGTTGGCCAACATCTGTGATACTGACGCCAATGTTTGGGTTGTCAGGTCCTGGGATGCCCCTGGATGGGCCCTAGCCGCCTGCCCCTGTTCTGTGGCTGCGCTAGCTCCTGGTGCCACTCCCTGCGCAATGGGTAATGCTTGTGTGGGTACATCACTGGCTGGTGCTGCTAATGCTGCTACAGAACGCCGTATATCCGCCAGCATAGCTTCCACACCTCCCGCCACACCCGTGCTAGATGACCTTACCCCTGCGTGATGCCCAGCAATTTCTTCAGAAGGCGCAGCCGCTGCAATACTGGGGGTCACCACTGTGACTAACTCAATCACAGGGGGTGGGGGAGGGGTCAGAACTGCCTGAGGCGTAGGCTGTTGAACTACTGTCTCCCCAGTCTGTTTTTTATTCCTACGCTTAACTGGGGGAAAAGCTGCGGGTGGTGCTACGTTCGCGCGGCGCGGGCGGGAAGCCCTTACTTCACCGTCATCTCCATCTGAAGGAGCAGCGTCACCTTCTGAATCCCCGCCCCCTAACTTAGCTAAGACCAATTTTAATAGCTGGGCAAGATCCGGATCTGTGCCCTTCCTCTTACCTCCTCTCACCCTATTAGCTGCCATAATGCCAATATTAGGTAAACAAGTTGTAAGCAGTGGTAAGGCAACTATCTAAGTTATTAACCTAAAAGGAAATAATTTCTCAAATAGACACACTGTCTTACACTGTCTTACATTTGGAAGGAAAAAATGTAGAGAAAGACAAGGGGCAATAACACTTGGTTTGCTATTCTGTGTTCCCCCAAGTCTCCCGATAAAAATGGTACCTCACTTGCGTGGGTAGGCCTAATGCTCGCGACAGGAAACGCAACATGGACACATCACATTTTTACATTGAAATCTGACGTGTTTTTTGCAAAGTGCCTAGCTGTAGATTTTGGCCTCTAGCTCAGCCGGCACCTAGGGAAACCTAGCAAACCTTTGCATTTCTGAAAACTAGACACCTAGGGGAATCCAAGATGAGGTGACTTGTGGTGCTCTGACCAGGTTCTGTTACCCAGAATCATTTGCAAACCTCAATATTTGGCTAAAAAAACACATTTTCCTCACATTTCGGTGACAGAAAGTTCTGGAATCTGAGAGGAGCCACAAATTTCCTTCCACCCAGCGTTCCCCCAAGTCTCCCGATAAAATTGATACCTCACTTGTGTGGGTAGGCCTAGCGCCCGCGACAGGAAATGCCCCAAAACACAACGTGGACACATCCCATTTTTTGATAGAAAACAGAGGTGTTTTTTGCAGAGTGCCTACCTGTAGATTTTGGCCTCTAGCTCAGCCGGCACCTAGGGAAACCTACCAAAGCTGTGCATTTTTGAAAACTAGAGACCTATGGGAATCCAAGATGGGGTGACTTGTGGGGCTCTGACCAGGATCTGTTACCAAGAATCCTTTGCAAACCTCAAAATTTGGCCAAAAAACACTTTTCCTCACATTTCGGCGACAGAAAGTTCTGGAATCTGACAGGAGTCACAAATTTCCTTCCACTCAGCGTTCCCCCAAGTCTCCCGATAAAAATGGTACCTCACTTGCATGGGTAGGCCTAGCGCCCACTAATGGAAATGGCCCAAAACACAACGTGGACAAATCACATTTTTTCACAGAAAACAGAGGTGTTTTTTGCAAAGTGCCTACCTGTAGATTTTGACCTCTAGCTCAGCCGGCAACTAGGGAAACCTACCAAACCTGTGCATTTTTGAAAACTAGAGACCTAGGAGAATCCAAGATGGGGTGACTTGTGGGGCTCTGACCAGGTTCTGTTACCCAGAATCCTTTGCAAACCTCAAAATTTGGCTAAAAAAACAAATTTTCCTCACATTTCGGTGACAGAAAGTTCTGGAATCTGAGAGGAGCCACAAATTTCCTTCCACCCAGCGTTCCCCCAAGTCTCCCGATAAAAATGGTACCTCACTTGTGTGGGTAGGCCTGGTGCCCGCAACAGGAATAGATCACACAACAGTCAATGTTGGTCCTTACATGAGGCAGCTGTTGACCCTGGGGTGATCCATTCCTGACGCAGGCACTAGGTGTAGGCACTCAAGTGGGGTAGTGTTTTTATCAGGACAGGTGAGGAATCACTGGGTGGTAGGAATTTTGTGGATCCCAGCATATTCCTGTAGTTTGTGTGACAGAAATGTGAGAAAAATAGAGTTTTTATTCAACATTTCAGCTTTGCAGGGTATTCTGGGTAAGAAAACGTTGGGGAATCCACACAAGTCACACCTCTGTGGACTCCCCCGAATGTCTAGTGTCCAGAAATGTTTGGGTTTAGTGTGTTTCTCTATATGGCCGCCGAACCCAGGACCAAAAACACAGGTGCCTCCTTACAAAACCAGTTTGTTTTGCGATAGATAATTTTGATGTCTCCACAATACGATTTGGGCGGTGGAATTTGGGGCTGAACTAAATTGGGGAGCTCCCAAGAGAGCACCCTCTCTGTGCTTGCCCCCGCATTCACCTGCTCTCTGGGTTGGGCTAACCCACTATCACCCCGTTGCACAGACTGCTTGCGAAGGGACAGCAGGACTGTCCTCATCACCTCCCTCATAATTTACTGGAAGAGGAGTTATCGAATGGGACTCCTCCGACTGAAAAATCACTCCCAGAGTCTGCGCCATTGTCCTTTCCCTCAGATGCTGTCTCAGTATCTGATGTCTCAGTCTCTAATCCTATGTCAGAGCTGTCCTCTATAACCCGAGTGACGGCAGCAGTCATCCATCAAGATGCCATCTCTGCTATTGGCTAAACTATTGCTCTAAAACACAGTCTTTAGCACCTCCTGCGCCCAGTCCAACAATCATTATTGGTGCTCCCACTCCCTCCTCCTCGGATTCCCTCATTACCACCCAGCAAAAGTGACCTTCATCTCTCCATAGCCGCCCTCCACCCCGCACATACATTTCATTTGTATTATAGCGCAGGTAATGGCTGACTTTACTAATGTACTCAGCTATTTACATAAAATACAGATTTGCTCTTTGCAGTAGTGTGAGAAAGTAGCCTCTTTCTAGCCTTGTTACCCCCACTTTTGGCCTTTTTGTGAGTATATGTCAGGGTGTTTTCACTGTCTCACTGGGATCCTGCTAGCCAGGGCCCAGTGCTCATAGTGAAAACCCTATGTTTTCAGTATGTTTGTTATGTGTCACTGGGACCCTGCTAGCCAGGACCCCAGTGCTCATAAGTTTGTGGCCTATATGTATGTGTTCCCTGTGTGGTGCCTAACTGTCTCACTAAGGCTCTGCTAATCAGAACCTCAGTGGTTATGCTCTCTCTGTACAAATTGTCACTAACAGGCTAGTGACCAATTTCACCAATTTACATTGGCATACTGGAACACCCTTATAATTCCCTAGTATATGGTACTGAGGTACCCAGGGTATTGGGGTTCCAGGAGATCCCTATGGGCTGCAGCATTTCTTTTGCCACCCATAGGGAGCTCTGACAATTCTTACACAGGCCTGCCACTGCAGCCTGAGTGAAATAACGTCCACGTTATTTCACAGCCATTTTACACTGCACTTAAGTAACTTATAAGTCACCTATATGTCTAACCTTTACCTGGTAAAGGTTGGGTGCTAAGTTACTTAGTGTGTGGGCACCCTGGCACTAGCCAAGGTGCCCCCACATTGTTCAGGGCCAATTCCCCGGACTTTGTGAGTGCGGGGACACCATTACACGCGTGCACTACATATAGGTCACTACCTATATTTAGCTTCACAATGGTAACTCCGAATATGGCCATGTAACACATCTATGATCATGGAATTGCCCCCTCTATGCCATCCTGGCATAGTTGGCACAATCCCATGATCCCACGGGTCTCTAGCACAGACCCTGGTACTGCCAAACTGCCTTTCCCGGGGTTTCACTGCAGCTGCTGCTGCTGCCAACCCCTCAGGCAGGTTTCTGCCCTCTTGGGGTCCAGCCAGGCTTGGCCCAGGATGGCAGAACAAAGGACTTCCTCAGAGAGAGGGTGTTACACCCTCTCCCTTTGGAAAATGGTGTGAAGGCAGGGGAGGAGTAGCCTCCCCCAGCCTCTGGAAATGCTTTCATGGGCACACATGGTGCCCATTTCTGCATAAGCCAGTCTACACCGGTTCAGGGACCCCTCAGCCCTGCTCTGGCGCAAAACTGGACAAAGGAAAGGGGAGTGACCACTCCCCTGACCTGCACCTCCCATGGGAGGTGCCCAGAGCTCCTCCAGTGTGCTCCAGACCTCTCCCATCTTGGAAACAGAGGTGCTGCTGGCACACTGGACTGCTCTGAGTGGCCAGGGCCAGCAGGTGACGTCAGAGACTCCTTCTGATAGGCTCCTTCAGGTGTTGCTAGCCTATCTTCTCTCCTAAGTAGCCAAACCCTCTTTTTTGGCTATTTAGGGTCTCTGCTTTGGGGATTTCCTTATATAACGAATGCAAGAGCTCATCCGAGTTCCTCTGCATCTCTCTCTTCACCTTCTGCCAAGGAATCGACTGCTGACCGCGCTGGAAGCCTGCAAAACTGCAACAAAGTAGCAAAGACGACTACTGCAACTCTGTAACGCTGATCCTGTCGCCTTCTCGACTGTTTTCCTGGTGGTGCATGCTGTGAGGGTAGTCTGCCTCCTCTCTGCACTAGAAGCTCCGAAGAAATCTCCCGTGGGTCGACGGAATTGTCCCCCTGCTACCGCAGGCACCAAAGAACTGCATCACCGGTACCCTGGGTCTCCTCTCAGCACGACGAGCGAGGTCCCTTGAATCCAGCAACTCTGTCCAAGTGACTCCCACAGTCCAGTGACTCTTCAGACCAAGTTTGGTGGAGGTAAGTCCTTGCCTCCCCACGCCAGACTGCATTGCTGGGAACCGCAACTTTTGCAGCTACTCCGGCCTCCGTGCACTTCCGGCGGAAATCCTTTGTGCACAGCCAAGCCTGGGTCCATGGCACTCTAACCTGCATTGCATGACTTTCTAAGTTGTCCTCCGGCGGCGTGGGACTCCTTTGTGCAACTTCGGGTGAGCACCGTTTCACTCCTCTCCGTAGTGCCTGTTCTGGCACTTCTGCAGGTGCTGCCTGCTTCTGAGAGGGCTCCTTGTCTTGCTCGATGCCCCCTCTGTCCCCAGACGCAATTGGCGACATCCTGGTCCCTCCTGGGCCACAGCAGCATCCAAAAACCCTAACCGCACAACTTGCAACTAGCAAGGCTTGTTTGCGGTCTTTCTTCAGGAAAACACTTCTGCACGACTCTCCACGGCGTGAGGGATCCGTCCTCCAAAGGGGAAGTTCCTAGCCCTTGTCGTTCCTGTAGAATCCTCAGCTTCTATTGTCCAGTAGCAGCTTCTTTGCACCCACAGCTGGCATTTCCTGGGCATCTGCCCATCTCCGACTTGCTTCTGACTTTTGGACTTGGTCCCTTTGTTCCACAGGTACCCTCGACTGGAAATCCATCGTTGTTGCATTGCTGGTTTGTGTCTTTCCTGCAGAATTCCCCTATCACGACTTCTGTGCTCTTTGGGGAACTTTAGTGCACTTTGCACTCACTTTTCAGGGTCTTGGGGGTGGGCTATTTTTCTAACCCTCACTGTTTTCTTACAGTCCCAGCGACCCTCTACAAGGTCACATAGGTTTGGGGTCCATTCGTGGTTCGCATTCCACTTTTGGAGTATATGGTTTGTGTTGCCCCTATCCCTATGTGTCCCCATTGCATCCTATAGTAACTATACATTGTTTGCACTGTTTTCTAATACTATACTGCATATTTTTGGTATTGTGTACATATATCTTGTGTATATTTGCTATCCTCATACTGAGGGTACTCACTGAGATACTTTTGGCATATTGTCATAAAAATAAAGTACCTTTATTTTTAGTATATCTGTGTATTGTGTTTTCTTATGATATTGTGCATATGACACTAGTGGTACTGTATGAGCTTCACTCGTCTCCTAGTTCAGCCTAAGCTGCTCTGCTAAGCTACCATTATCTATCAGCCTAAGCTGCTAGACACCCTATACACTAATAAGGGATAACTGGGCCTGGTGCAAGGTGTAAGTACCCTTAGGTACTCACCACAAGCCAGTACAGCCTCCTACAAGTAGGCATATAAAACTTCTGCGCTTCTTTATGGCACTAAAACTGCCACTAGACAAGTCTGACCCTTTTGTAGCAGAAACATAATCACAATACTTACTTGACTTTTTTATTGCTGCCTAAAAGCTACAGTTGAAAAGCGTCAGTTGAAGTATGTGCATTGCTTTGAAGACGCAAGCTGCAACTGCAAGACAACTGGTGGCAAATATATATATATATATATATATATATATATATATATATATCACCTTTATATGTGGGTCTGGTTTTCCTGGGGGCCGATCGCAGCCCCCAGGGAAACCACACACGTATTGACAAAAGTGATATATATATATATATATATATATATATATATATATATATATATATATATATATATATTCAGAACAAATGGTGCATTTTAAATCGCACACCAAGGGCTGCACATCATCCAATACCAGCTGGTAAAATACTCAAAAAAACACTTTTATCGATAAATTCATCGGCTGCTATTTTATTATAAAAGAATTAGATTGCAGGTAAATCGGAACCAGCAAAAATTGGTACAAAAAGCACAAAAAGAAAATCGACAATGTGCTCACCATTCAAAAAGACACACACGCTGTCCCAACCAAATGTCTACGCGTTTCGGCCAAAGCCTTCAACAGGACATTGGCAGACATTTTACACTCAACTATTTAAACCATATAGTCCTTCTTTGTTGTTCATTGAATAGATCAAGAGAAGTGCAAATGGAGCGGCCATGTTATAACGTCACAATTTTAACTTGAAAATGAGAAACTCCTAATCCTGTGCATACTTTAAAGTAAAATATGAACTAAAGATGTAACATTATATGTCATTATCACAAATATAGTCTGATCACCTGAAAACACTGAAAATTAATTGTAATCACAATCTACAATTCTTGAATACAAAACACATCCCATGTATGCTATTTTATTTTTTATTTTTTTCTTCTCTCTTTCTCTTTTTCAATTTTCATTTTTCCTTTTTCCTTTTACTCTTGATGTCCACATATTACCCACTTATACCTAATAATTTTAATTTTATTTTTAATTTTGATTTTAATTTTTGTTTTATGTTTTAAAAGCCTGATATAAATATAATTTATTAATTATATAAATATATAAATATATAAATATATGTAATGCCAATTCATTGCAATACATCCACTCCATATACAGGCTATAAATCGATGACAATTGATGACAAATAAATAGAGTAAATTCAGTCAATTCTAAAAATAAAATACAGGTAAAAGGGATTTCAACGTAGAATAAATATATACATAGATATTCATCATCATAATTCATTAGATTTATCATAATCCTATAAATTAATATATTCTAAAAGGAATCTGAAGAGATTAATTGATAGATCCATATCATAGGGAAATTGTAAATAAATCTCACAAATTCAGCAACAGGAGAATGTATATGTGTGCCGCTATCCTCCCCAAAGATCTATGCAACAGTATAAGAATAGAATAGATGAGTGTAACACCCTAAAAGCACCTAAAAGTGATCTATCTCTATATATATATATCTATCTACATAGATATATCTATAGATATATATATATATATATACATATATCTATATATATCTATAGATCTATCTATAGATATATCCATGTAGATAGATATATCTATATATATATATATATATATAGATCTATATTGTTTTTAGTTGTTGTAGGGTTTCCTTGGGAAACCCTACAACAACTAAAAAAATATTGCCCCCACAGGGGGTCGCCCTGCCCACGGGCGACCCACTGTCCATTTCTTTTTCTTTTTTTTTTTTTTAAATAAAAAAATAAAAATGTAGCCCCAGTGGGCACCTACCTTTTTTTAAAAAAAATATGCCCCCGGGAGGGGGGGCCGGCCCGTTTTCCGAGGGGGCTGACCCCCCCAAGTGAAATCCCTGGTGTCTAGTGGTGTTTCCTGGCCGTGTTTTCAGCTGTGCTGCGATCGGGGGCCAGAAAACACTTTCAGGAAGGCCTCGTAAGAAAGGGAAGAATCTCCCCTTTCTTACGAGGCCTTCCTGAAAGTATTTCCTGGCCCCCGATCGCAGCTGTGCCTCTTTTATAATTTAGAGGATGTTTTAATCATCATCAAACATAAGGTGCTTTCAAAAGGTTTATGTTTCACCCTTCCCTCTCTTTACCTCTACCCACCTCATAAACCCTAAAATCGCCCTTAACCTCCCTTGTATCTACCCATCCGAATCCTAGAATCACCCTTACCCCATTTACCTCTAACCACCCCATAACCCTGAAATTACCCTTACCTCCCTCTACTTCTACCACCTCGAAACCTAAACTCACCCTTACCTCCTTTCACTTCTACCCACATGTTAGAAATGGGGTCTCTAGTTGGCAGAGGTATACACCCTTGTCCAAGTAGGGACCACAATCCTAGTCAGGGTAAGTCACACACAACCCAAATTATCCTGAGCCCACCCTTTGGTAGCTTGGCACTGAGCAGTCAGGCTTAACTTAGAAGGCAATGTGTAAAGTATTTGTGCAATAAATAATGCAATCACACAGTGAGAACACCCCAAAAATACACCACACAGGTTTAGAAAAATAAAAGATATTTATCTGAATGAATTGAGGTCAAAACGATCAAGATTTGATAAGTACAAGTGGAAATATCACTTTTGCAATGATAAGAAGAGTCTTAAGTCTTTAAAAAGCAATAATTGTCTCGTGTGCACAAAGTACATGGCGTGCGTCAAAATTACATGCACGGAGACCGCAGAGGAGGAGATGCGTGGAAAACGAAGGGTGTGTGTCGGATTTCCGGGTGCACACAGACAATGCGTTGATTCTTTTCCACACGGCAAGGACTTTGCGTCGAATTCCGCAACGCAGGTTTGAATCCTCTTTGGGATGCGGGGTCTTTTGACACCCCGGGACGATGCGTGGAAATCCTGGGCATGCGGGACGAAGTCACAGGTGCTGCGTCGATCCGGTGGGCGATGCAGCAGAGTTTGTGTCACACGGCAGGCGCTGCGTCGATTCCTCACGCAGAAAGTCGGGCTGCGTCGTTCCGGCGCAGCAATGCGTTGCTCCGGTGGAGGTTGTGCGATGATTCCGGCAGGCTGTGCGTCAATTTTCGCTGCACAAGGAGTTCCTTGGAAGAGGAGAGGCCTTTTTGGCCCTGAGACTTCAGGAAACAGGAGGCAAGCTCAATCCAGGCCTTTGGAGAGCACTTCTTAGCAGAGCCAGAAGCCAGCAAGGCAACAGGGCAACAGCAAGACAGCAGTCCTTTACAGCAAAGCAGTCCAGGTGAGTCCTTTGGGCAGCCAGGCAGCTCCTCTTGGCAGGTTGCAGGTTCTGGTTCAGAGTATCTGTACAAGGAAGTGTCTCAGTTGGTAGGGTCAGGGACCCAATTTATATACCCAAAAAGTGCCTTTGAAGTAGTGGGGGGACATCAAAGAGGGTTTTGAAGTGCACAAGGTCCCTTTCAGTACAGGTCTGTCTGTCAGGGTCCCAGTAGGAGGTGTGGCAGTCCTTTGTGTCAGGGCATGCCACTAGCCTTTGAAATGTAAGTGTCAAGCCCCTCAGTATGCAGATGTGTGCAAATGTGACTGAGCATCATGTGTCTGTGGTTATCTGGGTGAAATGCACAAGGGAGCTGTCAACTAGCCCAGCCCAGATGTGGATTGGAGACAGGCTGTAAGGCACAGAAGGATTTTAAGTGCAGAGCAATGCTGACTTTCTAAAAATGTCATTTCTAAAATAGTAATATAAAATCCAACCTCACCAGTCAGCAGAGTTTTGCATTGCCATTCTGGCCATACTAAATATGACCTGTCTACTCCTTCCTGATCAGAATCTATCACTCAAACAGTATGTGATGGTAGCCCTAATGTTAGCCTATGAAAGAAGCAGACCTCCCAGCAATGGAAAATTAATTTGTGTGGCAGGACACACAGGTATATTTCCTGCCTCTGCATTCACGGTGCCCTGCCCTAGGGACTACCTAGGGCCTACCATAGGGGTGACTTCTGCATAGAAAAAGGGGAGTTTAAGGCTTAGCAAGTAATTTTAAATGCCAAGTCAAAGTGGCAGTGAAACTGAACACACAGGCCTTGAAATGGCAGGCCTGAGACATGGTTAAGGGGCTACTTATGTGGGTGCCACAACCAGTGCTGCAGGCCCCCTAGTAGCATTCAATCTAAAGGCCCTGGTTACATGTAGTACACTTTACTAGGGACTTACAAGTGGATCAAATATGCCAATTGGGTATGAATCAATGTTACCATATTTTAAGGGAGAGCCCGTGTGCACTGAAGCACTGGTTAGCAGTGGTAAAGTGAGCAGAGTCCTAAAACCAGCAAAAACAGTGTAAAAAAAGTGGAGGGAGGCAGGCACATAGTTGGGGTGACCACCCTAAGGCTGTCAGGTCGAACACCACCCAAACCTGAAAATCAGAATAACCTGTACCTCCTTTTCTCTCTACCCATCCCCAAACCCTAAAATTACCCATACCTCCCTTTAGCTGTATCCACTCCCAAACCCTAAAGTCACCTTTGCCTCCCTTTACTCTTACTCACCCCAATCCTAAAATCACCCTTACCTCCCTTTATCTCCACCCATCCCTGACACCTCAAATCAACCTTACCTTCCATTACCACTGTCCACTTCAAACTCTTAATTCACCCATACCTCTCATTACCTCTACCCACTCCCGAATTCTAAAAACCACCATTACCTCCCTTTACCTCTACCCAACTGAACTGTAAAATCATCAGTACCTTCTGTTACATCTACCCACCCACAAACCTTAAGATAACCCTTACTGTTTGCCTTTACCCATAGCTGAACCCTAAAATCACTCTTACCTCCTTTTACCTCTACTCATACCTGAACCCTAAAATCACCATTACATTCCTCTACTTCTGTCCACCCCTTAATCTTAAGTTCACCTTTACCTCTACCCACCACCAAACTCTAAAATTACCATTTTCTCGCTTTACCTCTACCCACAACTCTAAAATCTTCCTTAGCCGCATGGTACTTACCAGCATGCTAATAATCCTGCATGGTAAAGGTTGTTTCCCCTCAGGCAGCACACATCCCCACCCCTTCTTTAAACACTATACTACCTTCATCCATGCACCACTAAAATGTTTTGGGGGCTCTGTCAGTTATTTTAAGCCCTTTGGTATGTTTCTTCTCCCCATGCCCTATACTTTAGGTCTCATCTTAGACAGCAAATGTGCTGTCGTTTGCGAGCTTTTTGTTTACTTACAGGAGTCTTAGGGATGGCTCACTGCTTACCATTGGTTGGCTTCATTGTCCTTCTCAAGTCTTTCTTTCTCTCTGGTCAGCAAGTGGTGATCGTACTTCTTCTTCGTCAATTTGTTCCTACACTGGAGCATGTCCCAAATACTGCTTCCCATGCCAAGTGTTCTTACAATGCTCGGGCTTTTAGAGGTATTTTTTTCTTTTACTTGGATCCCCTCCTCCCTCCCCCCTCCTGCATTGTTGCTTGCCCCATTCCCCTGCCCCCTCACCTGTTGTTGCTTGCCCTGTCTGCCCCACCTACTCCTCCGCTACCTTTGTTGCTTGCCCCTTCCTGTCCAACCTGAAATAAATGTGCCCAAAAGTCAAGCCAACAAGATGCAACAAAAATGGAGATGGCACTTCGCTGCCTGCTCTGTATGGCCATTTTGGTGCTATCTTCATGCAGGCCAGCACGGTGAACTTCAGCTCGGCAGGAAGATAATTTAACAAATTCCTTTTTTTCCTTGAATGTTTTTTATGTATTTGTGAGTTTCAGATATCACAGCCACGCCATGATACTTCTAGTTTTTGACAACTTCAGACCACTTTAGTAGATTGCAGCCCTTGCACCCATTTATGGATGGCAGTTAATATTTATTTTTTGTTGTTATTGTTTAATTTGTGTTTTGGCCAGCACTCTCAGCCTTTGGCTTCCATATCCAGCCCCCATTAAAAATACTGATGCACAAAGGTGTACATTAATTTCTTGTTGGTTCACATTTGCTGACAACGTGTTCATTTTAATTTGTTCCTAGATATCTTTTTTTGTGAATGCAGAGAATAATCCCATATTACAATAATGGATCACTGCCTGGCCATCTCACAGTGCTTTTTTAAAATAATTTCTGTACAACATAGCTTGAAGACATTGATAAAGCCAACAGCTCTTGCATAGCGGAGGTGTATTGGCTTTGCCAACGCTTGTTGTGATTTGGTGTAATTCTGTTCAGCTATTTTAGAGAAAATAATGTTTAAAAAATATATATCTGTTGACATGGGACTTGTATATGACAAAATGGCAAAACAAGGAAATTGATTGGCTGTGCCCATGAGAATTCCACAGGATAGACCAATGTGACTGACTGTTGCAATATAAAGAAAAATGTTGGGACCGCCACTATAGGACTAGGGGAATAGGAACAGGACCCCCCGCCAAAAATAAACCTTAAGTTCACCAATTCAATACTTTTTTGGGGTTTGTCATGGTCGTCCTGCGGGAGGCACAGCGGCCTCTTGTGTAGGCCCATGGGACGCCAAAAGGACGCAAAAAATGTTTAAAAAAAAGAAAATGTGGGGTAAGGGTCTGTGTCCAGGTGGCCATTTATGGGGGTCGCTGGGCCCAGTGGGCTAAGCCTCGAGACATGCTCTCTTCGGCCAACACCATCCCCCACAAAGCCTAGGGGTGGGCCTTGGAACAAGCTCTGTGGCCATCCTCATGCCATGTGCAGCCTTGGGTGGAGTTGGGTGCAGAGCATTGCGCAGTTATTACTTTATGTTAAAAGAAAACATAGAGATTTACTGAAAAAAAACAAAGTCTAAAGTGGAGGTATACGTGGCGGTAGTAAGATTATAACTTGCAGTAAAAAACCTTAGATATTCACTGAAAAATTGGACCATTTAAAAAACAAAAAGCCACTGAATTTTGCCAGTTTTACGTGACACAAGAATGACTTGCCCCACTGTGATGCACTGCTTATGACCTAACATATTACATCACTGATGACATCTGCAATCCATGGAGGTGCAAGTTATACTTATGTCACCATATTAGGCTTCAAGCTGTGTGCCAAGCCTTGGTCGCAACTCTGGTTTGAGTCAACTTTAGTTAAGAACATTACTTTCCTCAAATTGGAAGCACAACACAGCTGGACAGACCTGTTGAGGAGCCAATCATTTACCTTCTGGCCAGACAACATGTCAGTAGTTGAATCCATTAACTTTTAACATGCAAAATGCAAGATAGCATTGAGATTGCTTAAGGAGTTGTTCTTCTGTGAGCAAAGAATAATATCAGGTTGAGAGCTAAGCGTGTGGTCAGTACTCTGAATAATGCAGCAGACGCCTTTTCTTGCTTCAAGTTGCAGGATTTCTAATGCTTCCATCAAGGGGTGGAGGCGGAACACACTCCTTTTCTAATGCTACAATGGAATCTTGGTGCTAATCACTACCAGACCTAATAGCCATCAGCTATGCACCATAAGCAAAGAGGGCATATGAAAGGGCTTTTCAGTATTATCTTTCTTTCAAGACACATCCTTCACAAGTGCAGTATTTCTCATTGAAAAGCAGGGTGGGTTTCCTGCAGCATACGTGGCTATAAGGGAAATCGGCTGTATGAGCGACGTGACGCATCTCAGCATTGCCCTTTTTCTGTAAACTTGCAAACACATCTGACCATTCACATGCCTTTCTGATAAGGGGCTGGTATGGTTGGAGGGGGCAGCGCCATATAAGTGCCCATAGACCTGGACAAGCTTGGAAGGATTAGGTATTTTCAGTGAATAAAGTCATGCAGCAAGCGGTGTCACCTCTGTTGCCATTTTTATCTACTCCAGGGAATCCACTGGTGGAATGGGAATTATGGTTGGAAGGATTCAAAGCATAAATGGAAGCCAGAGATGAGGAAATCTTTACACAAAAAATTGCATTGCTAAAGCGGTTCTTGGGGATTGAAAGGAGGAAAATATTAAAGCATTTATCTATGATTGTTTTGTGTGAAGATGATGATGACGAAGTTGATGAATATGCCTCTACCATCAGAATGTTGGATACTAGGTTTCAGAAAAGGTGTAATGTTGTTATGGAAAGGCATACATTTTGTATGAGGAAACAACTTCTAGGGGAGTCTGTGGATAATATTCTGAGTGATTTGAGGATGTTGGCTGCAATGTGTAAGTACAAAACCTTTGAAGATGAAATGTTAAGGGATCAATTGGTTGAGAAAACCAATAACAAGAAAATTCAAGAAAAATTGTTAACTACTGAGAATTTATCTCTAGATAAAGAAATTAAAATAGCTAAAAGTGTAGAAACAACTGTGTTATATGTAGATCAAATGGCAGTGGAAACATGGGTACATGCAGTGACTTTGGATAGTGCAGTAAAGAAAAAGGAGAAGAAAGCAGACTCCAAACAAAAAGTGTTGGGTGTTACAGGTGTGGTAGCAGAAACCATCTAGGTAATGCTACCTCAAGTCCTGCTGTGGGCATAGTTTGTGCTAAATGTAAAAAGACTGGACATTTTGCAAGAGTTTGTAAATCCAAACCAACTTTTGGGAAGGGTAAACCCAAGAAAGTCCTTTCACTGGACAGTGTGACGGACAATAACTCTAATTCTGGTAGTGAAGGGAAGAATATTGTTATGATGAGATCTGATTCTCTGAATGAATCCCCAAGGAATACCAATGTTCTCAAAATAGACTTAAATATAGTCAAGGGGCCGATCTGTCAGGTAGACATTAATTGCATTCCTGTACCCATGATGGCAGACTCTAGTTCATTTTTCACTTTGATAGGTCCGAATGGATGGAACAAATTTAAAAATGTCCATAGAAATTCCCAGGTTAAACCCATAGCACATGGTGGTAAACCAGTTGAAGTTATGGATGAGTTTGACAGCATATTGAATTTTAAAGGATGTAGTACTTCTGCCACAGTTTATGTAGCAGAGGAAGGGTCATGCTGATTCGGGTGGTTGGAACAGAAGAATGTAGGTTCCATTTTAGATCCTAATAGTCAGGAACAGGTTTTGCTGATGGATGAGTGCAGGTGCGTTCGGATGGTGGAGGAGCATATTTGGGAAAAGGTTTTTCCTGAAGTTTTTAGTGAGAAATTGGGGAAAATTAAAGGTTTTTCCCATCACATTGTTTTGAAATATGTTTTAAGCCAGTAGTCCACAAGCCTAGGCGGGTGCCATTAGCCATGAGGGAGGAAACGGAACAGGAATTTAAGTCTTTGAGTGAACAGGGTATAATTGAACCCAAAGAGCCTTCGGAGCGGTTGTCACGTGTGGTTCTTGTGAGGAAAGGTGATGGTAGTTTAATAATGTGCATAGATTTGAGAGATCTTAATGAAAGAATATGGGTGGACAGACATCCCTTATCGAATATTACAGAAATGTTGGATTCTCATAAGGTGGCTAAAATCTTCACCACACTTGATATGTCACTGGCATATCATCAAATTATCTTGCACAAAAGCAGTCACCATCTTACGTTGTTTGTCATACCTGCAGGAGATTTAAGGTTCAAAAAGATGCCTTTAGGTTTGGCTTCAGCCTCAGAGGTTTTTCAGAGAGTGGTAGAAACCATGTCGAAAGGGCTTCCCAATGAGAAATGTTTTCAGGGTGACATTTTAGTGTACGGGAAGGATTTGGAAAGTCACAACATAATGCTAGGTCAAGTTTTAACTATTCTGACAGAGAAGGGAGTTACTTTAAAAGCAGAAA
This sequence comes from Pleurodeles waltl, assembly GCF_031143425.1. Taxonomy (NCBI): domain Eukaryota; kingdom Metazoa; phylum Chordata; class Amphibia; order Caudata; family Salamandridae; genus Pleurodeles; species Pleurodeles waltl. The sequence continues at coordinate 962,350,016 of NC_090443.1, forward strand.
AGTGTAAGTTTGCTATGGAGTCAGCTGATTACCTGGGATACAATTTGGCATCTAGAGGGGTGGAACCTAGGGAGAGTTTAGAGAAAACAATAAAAAAAAATCCTGAGCCTCAAAACAAAGAACAGTTAAGATCATTTTTTGGCTTGTTGAAATTTTATGCCCATTTTATTCCCAACTGCAGTGACAAAACCCATCACATGAGATCCCTCATGAACAAAAATCAGCAATTTAATTGGGCAGTGGAGCAGAGTAGAGTTTGAAATTATAAAAAGTGAATTAGCCAATGCCACTCTATTGCAACCATTTGATATACACAACTCTTCCATCATAGTAACAGATGCCAGCCAGCTCACTTTGGGGGCAGTCCCTTTACAAAAAAAATAGAAGAAAAAGAAGCCGTCATAGCAGTTGCTTTGCTGGTTTTACAAGGAGCAGAATCTGCCTACTTTGTTATTTATAAAGAGACTCTGTCAGGCTGGTGAGACATGAATCATTTCAGAAATTATTTGTGGGGAACTGATTTATAATCCGAATGGATCATAAACCATTGATGGGTTGCTTACCAAATTGGGGGCAAGCAAGGCTACTCCCCACATTGCCAAATGGAATTATAGAATGTTGGAATTTCAATTCTGGTTGGAGTACATTCCAGGGGCAAAGAATGTGTTTACGAGATGTTTATTCAGGCAACCAATTAAAAATGAAGAAAATGAAGATTTGGAAGATGGTTTTTTTGTAGTGACATCATTGCAAGGGTTGGATTACGGATGTCAATCAGAAGAAGAGTGGAGGTCAGCTGTGCGGGAGGATAAAACTATTCAACAGGTGGCAGTCATGTTAAGTAAAGGATGGTCGGACGAAAATGTGGGAGAAGGTGTGGTTGCATTCAAACACATTTTTTCTGAATTAAGCATGAGTGATGGAATAATGAAGAGGATGCATTTGCTTGTGGTGCCATGGGTTATGAAAAACAAAGTTCTGACTTTGGCCAGTGTAAGGCATGTAAGAATGAAAGCTATGAAAAGGAGGATCAGGGAAGTATTATGGCCTGGTATGAATCGTTGTGAGGAACACTACGTGAGAGAGTCCATGGCTTGTGCAGTCAGTGAAAGAACACAAATTACTTTTTCCCACCCCGTTGAGCCCATACCAGTGCTGGAGAAATCTTGGTCCAGATTGGGGTTGGAAATCATAGGACCCATGTATGTGTTGAATGAGTGAAACAGATAGTCTTGTGCTGGTAGACTATGGGACAAGATAGCTGGAGGTTCATTTTGTGAAGTCGGCCAACACTCATGAAGTAAATTAATTTTTACAAACTGTTTTCTTGAGAGAGGGTGCCCATACTGAATTGGTCACTGACAATGGAGTGCAATTTGTATCAAGGAATTCCAAGGATTTTTGTCAAATTCAGGTGTGAAACATATCACCACGTTCCTATATCATCCCTGCAGCAATGGTCTGGTTGAACGTTGCAACATTCAGTTGTCATTGGCCGATGGGTTGGATTGGGAAAAAGAACTTAAGAAAATGTTGCGAGCTGTACACACCACTCCTAAGGCTACTACCAATTTGTCACCATTTGCCTTTTTGAGAGGCAGGATGGTGACCACCAAATTGATTAGACCATGGATGGGTGACTTAAAAGTGTAGTGGAGAAACTAGAGCAAGTTAAGTAGGATTTTGAGAAAGCACAAAGAAAGTATCTGAGTGAAGAGAAAATTATATTAAGACGTCAGGCGATTTTCAAAGCAGGAGATTGGGTCAAGGTGAGGTTGCCTGGTTTAATCTCTAAAGGTCATCACATATGAGTATTGCTATAGTCAGAGTTGTTCAACTTGAAGATGGAGAGTGGTGGAATAAAGAAAGATTGTGCAGATAAGTTGACTTAAGAAGTTCTTGCAGGGAACTTGACAAATTGATATCATCGGATGTGATGGACAAATCAGTGAAGTCAGAATGGGAAAGAAGACCTTCTGTTTGGCATAAGGACTATGTTCAAACAATATTCTGTAAGAACTAAAATAAGCCAGAGCTTATGAGATTAATTAGAACGTTTGTTTAATGTACTGTATGAATTAAACTAAGTTGTAGCTAATGAGGTTACATTAGAACTTTTGTTCTTTGGAACTTGAAATTTATTTTATAGTAATGATATTTTATTTGACTTTTTCCATTGTGTGTGTGTTCTTTTTGTCTGTAGTTATGATTACGTGTACCAATGTTGTTGGTCTGTTGTGGGGAGGAGATGTGTTAGGTTCTTGGCTCAAACAGAACCTGGAATATTAACTGCCCTGACAACAGTAACCAAGGTAGAATCCAGGTGCGACATGTCATGAATGTTCTAGGAACAGCACTTGCTTTAGGCTGCCTGCCCTCTTAGTTGTGATTAACTTGATTCTACAATAAAACATACAAGTTACACCAATCTCCTGTTATCTTTGAGGACTTTTTAGTGTCCCACTCAGAAGGTATCAGTTTGGTAAAGTGATGGCCAAGGCTCTTCACGCAACAGGAACTGACAACCGTGGTTAAAGCTCCCATTCATTCAGGATAGGTGCTGCCATATCAGCAGCAGGGGTTGGCCTCAACGCTGAGACAATTAGGAGGATAGGGAGCTGGAAGTGTAATTGTGGAAAACCCTATGTCCACTTCAACATGATCTAAGGCATGCCTATGGTCAGCTGTGGTGATTTCCTTCCTTGACTGTATGCATTAGGGTCACATGGCTCCAAGCCAGTGTGTGGATCCTCCAGCGCTCATTTTGAAGGAGAGCGGAGGGGAAATTAAACAGAGCTGTTTGCCCAGTGAAGTGGCAGAGGTGACCTCGGAGGTCTATAGAGCAGGTGTAGGTGGTCTTTACTTGGAAAGTGTATGCCAACTCACACAGGAAGTGGCAAGCAGGAAGCTGCAGCCACCTTTACTCATCATTCTCTACATGGGTGGTAAAAACTTAGGGGCATATTTACATGCCCCTAGCACCACCAGGGCGTCACTTTTTGTGATGCTCTGATGGACTGTGCACTGCGCCATATTTACAAAGTGGAGCTAAGCCCCTTTTTGTGGCTAAGCGCTGCCTTGTAAATAAGGGCCACTCCGATGCAGTTTTCTGCTACAGAGGGGCAAGCAATTGGTGTTGCTGTGGGCGTTCCACCGCAACACCCATTGCTTTTGACGCTGCCCAGGATTTACAAGAATTTGTAAATCTGTGGCAGCGCCAAACACTAACGCCACACAAGGGGTGGCGTTACCATGGCGGAAAGGGGAGAAATAGTTTTATTTCTCCTTGTATTTGGTTTTTCCATTTGTGCTCCATTCTGCAGCACACATAGAAAGAGCAAAATGCCATGAATTATTGTTTATGTGCAGGAAGGTGCCCCTTCCTGCACATAAACAATCATTCAATAATGATGATATGCTATTTCTGCAGAATGCAGTACACATAGAAGTGCCAAATCCCCATTGTAGATTGTTTATGTGCAAGAAGGGACACCTTCCTGCACATAAACAATCATTCCCTTCAACCCAGACTGACAGAGCGCCTCCCCAATTGGGGGGTACGGCATTTAGGACCCAGGGCCGCCATGGCCTGAGCCCTGTACGCTGGTCCTACATTTGCCGGCCTGGCGCTTCCGCCCTCTCGCACGGCGAGAGGACAGAAGAGCAAGAATTAACAGGGAGGTTGTGTGTGTCAATTCCGACCGCCGCCGCATCCATTGGGGGGTATCTAAGTGCCCCCCAGATCAGGCCTCAGCCATTTCCGTGGATGCGGCGTGGGCGGCGAGACCAGGCTTACCCTTATACTAATAGGTATGTATTTCAAGTGCATTTCTCTTCGTTCTGTACAATGGCGATGCTTAATCAGAGTTGTGTTTGCTGAAGTGCACTGAAGTGCGCGAGCAGTGCTGCACTCACATCTCACATCTCATGTGCTAATGCACAGGGTACACGTGACACTACTATCTCGTTGCCATGTGTCTCCTTCCCTGCCCAACACAAGGCTGGCGTGGGGGCATATCGAACTTCTCCAAATGTACCTGGGAGTTACTGCTTTTGTCTTTTCCTCCCCGCTCTTAGGGTGGGTTCTTCGCGGCACCTCGTGGAGACAAACGCAGAATGTCTCTCTCTCTCTCTCTTCAGCTGGCGGGCCGGCTCTCTCTTGCCCTGTCGGTGGAATTCCCGGGCTCCCACTCCCTCGGAGGCCTGAAGTAACAACCTTTTTTTCCGTGCCAGCCATAACCTCAGATGCATGTGCAACATTCTGCTGCGGCCAAGGCGAGAAGGTGCTCATTTGAACTAATGGACAGAACAATGTATGGGCTGAGGCTGTCGTGTGTAGGTGACACTTTCATTTCTGAAGAGGAGCTGCAAGCGAGGCACCAAAGCCCATATTTATACTTTTTTAGCACCGTGTTTGTGCCGCTTTTTTACGCAAAAACGGCACAAACTTATAAAATACAATTGTATTTTGCAAGTTTGCACCGCTTTTGCGTCACAAAATGTCGCAAATGCAGCGCTAAAAAAGTATAAATATGGGCCCAAGTTTGTTGTTCAAGTCGGACTTTGAAAAGCAGCGACCGTTTTCCTGTTTGAGAAGTGCATATTTTTAACCCTGGTATGTAATAATTATACAAAAGGGCCCCTACAAATAAATTGTATTGGCACAGGGCAATTCTACATGGAATGTGGGTGCTTTTGTACAATTGTGCAGTAATTTGCACTAGTTCTGTGAATTTTGTACGGGTGCAGGGCAATTTTGTACTGGTGCAGAACAGTTTTATACACTGCCAGGTAATGTTTTAGAAATGGAGGACAAATTGTGCAGCAGTACTGGTTAATTTTATATCACTTTCGGAGATATTTTCCATGATGTTTGCACCGACTCCTGCAAATGACAGAGCGCCGCTTGCTCAGTGGTGATAATAGGTATTCTGTCTCTATCAGTTTTCTTTTAGAAAACTCCAGTGCTTGGATGCTAGGTCATTAGTTCAACATGCTCAGAACCAGTTTATCACACGACCCCAAAAAAATACATGTATTCGGTCCCACTAGGGCTGCATGAGCCTGTTGCTTCTTGGGTGTTCTACGCGCAGGGAGCCCGTTATGAAGCATTCTGCCCCTTCGGGCTGGTCATAAAGTAATTCGCTCCCCCTTAGCGCACAGGGGCCTACATCCATTTTTAGGTATCAGCCTCATACACTGTACTACTTAAGTGACATGACAGAAGCTTTATGGCATTTATATGCTCCTTTTACTGGATGAGCATCCGGCATTCGAATTCCCATGCAGTGTATCTATTATGATGACCCTATTAAACTCCTGATTGGGCGTGCGCACGGTCCTGTCAGAGCGGAATATTTAACAGGCTCACTAATAAGCTTCTTACATATTTTACTGGCAGAAGTATGGGTAGCTGGTCCCTGGGGCAGAAAGCGTTGGTTGGCGAGAGATCGCACAATGTTCACACTAGCCTTGCGTAGGATCCTTGCTGGGGGAGTTAGTTAGTAGCTACGGGGTTACGAAGTTTTGTTCACTGCAGGCGTCCAGCTGATGAATTTAGGTGTAGCAATCAGTTACATAGGAGTCTGTCGTACTCTACTTCTGGTGGTTATAACTGCTGGTGGCAGCCGCTCCAGTAATAAATAACTGCCTACGGCGTTGACGATCTTCCCTGGATGTGGTTCTACTGTATTTTTTACACTGTCCTCAAGAGGACGAATGCACTTGGGTCAGTAGACATACGACATCAGTTCTGTAGGTTTGCCTAAACACTGTAGAGATACCTGGCTCAGAATAATTGTTAACACTCATTACGTCCCCCTTCCCCCAAGAGAGCGTCTCGCAGGGGATGCTGCCACAAGTTCTGTGGGGTAGGGACTTATGGCACACGGATGTGCTAGGAGCCCCTTCGATTTTTCCTGCGAGAAGAGCTTCTAAAAATATGCATCTACGAGCGTGTTGGGACATTGGCGGCACTGTTAGATACATAAGTTACATGCCTCGCGCAGATTGTAATATGGAGCTACAGGCACACTAAGACCATAGGACCCTCATGCCCCCAGTAGTACCCCATCCCAAAAGTCCCACCAAACTAAAACTGTCCGAGCACGAGTGTCTTAGCATTGGAAGAATATTTATTAAGAATACACGCCTTTAGTACACACTGCAAGATTAGTTGAATCACTTCTAAAATTAAAAAACAATACATCATCAAAAACACACACCCTATAAATCAAAAGTCATTACTCAAAATTTCAATTTTAAAAACAAGGACCCAGCTGCAACCCAAACTACCGTTGGACCACACAGGTGAACCATACTTCACCTGTATCCCCGGGGGGCGGCTCCAAAACCTCACTGTACCTTGTCCTCGTGCTCCAGGTTCCGCCCTCCACCCAAACACCAATCCGCCGTGGGGGCGCCACTGGGTGGCCAGGAGCGGGAGCCCCATACCCACCCGAATGACCTGGGAACCCCAGCCCCAAGCTGGTGTGTACATCCGTCAGTTGGTTCAGGTCTGCAGGATCCTACCCTGGTTGTTATCTCTGTTGTTATCCTAGGTACTTGCTTTGAGTATGGGTGGGGCGGAAGTTACCCAGTGTCAGGGGTCGGGCCGCGGCAGCCCCGGGTCCTAGATGCCGCACCCCCCCAGATGGGGAGGCGCTCTGGCAAATGTTCCAGGAACCCCAAGTCGGGTCTACATGAAGCGCCCTGCCTAGGGATGGCCTACATAACCGCGTTGTCGTCCAGGACGGACGGCCCAGCCACTCTGAGCCAGTCTCGACCCAAGAGGGGGTGAGGGACAGCCATTAAACTTTGAGCTGCACAAGGCTCCCCTTGCTCCCCAGTAGATAATTGGGAAATGCGCATGGCGGTTCGCCTAAATACTGATTCCTCAGCAAGGTTTTCCTTCACATGGGTGAAGAGTACTTGGTTCAGTATTGGTTCTCTTCAGGCAGGCCTTAGGAGCAGCTGGGGGGCCCAGCTGGTTATTTGTCAGTCATTTCGTAGAGGGGCAGCTGCTGTAGCGGCAAACGCCGGTATGTCCTCTGGGGAAACTAAAACGAGTGGCTGGTGGTCCTCCGTCTGCTGTTGACGTTATATTCGGCCTGTGCTACAATGACAAAAGCAATTTTCACTTTGCTTATGCTTCACTTCTGTACAACATACTCATGCTTGTTTCCTCTGTTTCAGTAGCAGGACGTGTTATATGGTATCGGTGCTCAGTCACTCCTTTGTTCTGCAGGTGACTTCCAGGTTGCCACCGCTCTGCAAGCCTCAGCCGGCATCAGTTTTGCAGCGTACCCAGTGGTGTGGGATTGGTGGTCTGAGAGTCACTCTGCTGCTGTGACTGGTCCAGAGGATGAAGGGGTGCGGGGGACTTCTGTTCCCGGACCTCACTGACATACAGACATACAGAGGTGAGACCTGGATGTGGGAGAGGCAAGTCTACCGTGTTAGTGCCCAGGTCCAGAGCATGCGGGGAATACCCCACACTGACTGTTTGAAGGTGCAGACAGATGCTAATAAGAGGGTGCATTTCTCTGATGCGGGCACAGACCGTTGCATTGAGGATGTTTGGGCCTTTTCCCACAGTTCATTTAGGGGTGGGGAGGGCGAAGGACCTCTGGGCCCCTGGTCACCCTCATTGCATGAGATGAGATAATAAATTCACCCTAAGCAACAGAGGGGTACCCAAGGCAAGGTACCCTGGATAACACCAAAGGTAGGATCCTGCAGTCCTGAATCAACCGGCGGATGTACACATCAGCTTGGGGGTTAGGGTGCCTAGATCGCTGGGGTGGGCACGGGGCTCCCGCTCCTGGCCACCCCGTTGCACCCCCAGAGCAGCTTAGTATTGGGGTAGGGGCGGAACCCGGAGAACGAGGACAAGGGACAGTGAAGTGTTGGGAACAACCCCCCCCCACCCCCCAAGGATACAGGTGAAGTACGGTTCACCTGTGTGGTCCAACGGTAAAAAAAAATAACACTTGTGTAGCTCACTACTCACCCGTTATGGTCTCAAGGCGCTGTACACATACCGCTGTGGAACCCCTCCTGGCTTTTCCCTGTGAGGCACCCACTCCTGGACAGCCCCAGGGTGAAGCCAGGCATCCAAGCGCTGTGAGGGCCGTTGTGGAGATTAAGCAAGCTATTGCCCAGAGTTACAGAGTGGGACCCATTAATTAGATTAGGCACAGAGGCAAGAATTATCTGGTCCAAGGGAATTGAGCCCAAGCCCCACTGAAGTGGGAATTGAACCTCGGTCCCTGGTCCCAGGCCAGCTCTCTACATCAGGGTCTGCCACTCTAACCATTGTGCCACACTTCTCCACGGACAGTGTTCAGGATGTGGGAGGATCCTTGGTTGTGTTGTTATCATGATTTATGAGATTTATGACAGGATTGACTTTTGACTTACAGGATATGTTTTTATGATTTCTGATTTTAAATAATTTACATTTGTAAATAAAATGATTCCAATGCCAAAAACAATTAGACTTTGTCGGTTTACGTTTGGCGGGTGTTGGGGTGGGAGCCTACTGGAGGCATCCGGGTTCTATGACAGAATGCCTCCCCAATTGGGAGGGTGCGGCGTTTAGTACCGGGGGCCGCCATGGCCCGAGCCCTGTACGCTGGTCCTTCGTTTGCCGGCATGGCGCTTCTGCCCTCTCGCGAAGCAAGAGTGTGGAAGAGCAAGAATTAACAGGGAGGTCGCGCGTGTCACTTCCGGCCGCCACCTGCGCCGCCGCATCCATTGGGGATGGACCCTTTATCTAAGTGCCCCACAGATCAGGCCTCAGCCTTTTCCGTGGATGCGGCGTGGGCGGCGGAACCAGTGATCGGCGTAACCCACCCTCCCATCCCTTTAGACATGAGACTGAGGATAATGTGTGAGGGGGAATACTAGGCATGAGATGAGATAATAAATTCACCCTAAGCAACAGAGGGGAACCCAAAGCAGGGTACCCTGGATAACACCGAAGATAGGATCCTGCAGTCCTGAATCAACCGGCGGATGCACACATCAGCTTGGGCGTTAGGATGCCCAGATCGCTGGGGTGGGCACAGGGCTCCCGCTCCTGGCCACCCCGTTGCACCCCTATGGCAGCTTGGTGTTGGGGTGGGGGCGGAACCCGGAGCACGAGGACAAGGGACAGTGAGGTGTTGGGAACCACCCCCCCCCCCCCCCACAAGGATACAGGTGAAGTACGGTTCACCTGTGTGTTCCAACAGTGTTCGGGACGCGGGAGGATCCTTGGTTGTGTTGTTATCATGATTTATGAGACTTATGACAGGATTGAATTTTGACTTACAGGATATGTTTTATGATTTATGATTTTAAATAATTTACATTTGTAAATAAAATTATTCCAATGGCAAAAACAATCAGACTTTGTTGGTTTACATTTGGCGGGTGTTGGGGCGGGAGCCTACTGGAGGCATCCGGGTTCTAACCCTTGGATTTTGGTGCAAGGATGCCTGTGTTGGCGCTGGCAGCTAAATTTAGCACTAGCACTGGGGGAAACACAGGGGTGCGCAGCATTTTTCTAAATACAGTGCATCCCTATGTTTCAGAACTGACACAGCAGGGTTCTGCCAATTTTGGCGCCACGCTCCGCCAGTTCCTTGTTTGATGCTTATTGGGCAAAGAGGGCAAAGAGACCTCTACAAGGCACTGTTGAATCAAATTTCTTGGTTAGCAAAAAGGTTCCCCGGGGAGGCAATTGCACGGTCACACATCCAGCTGTCTTCCTTCCAGAAGCCTTAACAAATCAGTCAGGTGTCTAAACAATCATCACATCGATTGTCTATAGCCCTGCGGGGTACTCTATGTTACTGTCCCGATGATGTGGGGAGTTGGTGATTGTGCCAAGGGACCATGGTATGGCCCTGTTGTCCAGGCCCATCTCCAGTAGGGCGCCAGGGAATCATTTCTCTTTTGTATTGGCTCTAGCAAGGTTGGGTAAGTGCTTAGCTTACCTGCTGGCCAAGGCTCCCTCTGGGTGAGGGAGCAGATAAGTTTGCCTTGTGAGAGATATTGTCTGGTGGACTTGGAGGTTTACTCAGGCCCAAGTCAGTTACCTCATGCTGTACGGATCAGTAGGTTGGTCAATCATAACTCAAAAGGCTTGGTATGAGATTCAGGGGCATATTTTTCATGGTTTGTGTCACCTTTACACTATGCAAGAGGGCACAAGGGCTATGCAAAACCTGGAATTACATTTACAAGCCACGCAAGGCCACCTTGCGAGGCCCTGCATGGCTTGAAAAAAGTGGAGTAATGCAAGGTAGCGCAAGCCGCTGCGTTACTCTGCCCCAGGGAGGCATTCCAAGGGTGGAGCGTGGGTGTTCCAACACATCTACTCATGGATGTTGGGGCATTCCCAGATTTGTGATTGGGGGTAGACCTGGGAATGCGTCAAAATTCTACACCTACCAAACGAAGGCAAATGGGGAGAAATATGTTTAGTTCTTTCTACATGTGCTGCATTCTGCACAAAAACAATATTTCATACAACGCAGGCACCCTTGCACCATGGTGCAAGGGTGCCTTTGTTGGCACTAGGCAATAATTTGTGCGCCAGTGCAGGCAAAGAGCAGGAATGGGTCATATAATGTTAAATATGGTCTGAGAGAATGAGAGCTGCCATCCCTCTGTTGTCCGGGATCAGCGTGATGTCCTTGTTAGCTGCGATCAGGGCCTTTTCAGAAATGTGACTAGGTCAAAATCCTGATTGCAAGATGTTAAGTATTGGCTGATTGGTGGTATGAGCTGATAGGGATCTGTTGATGGCCTTCTACCTGACTTTGGCCGTGTATGTCAGGAGAGACATGGAATGGTAATTTGTGAGCTTGAGAGGTCCATGGTAGATTTGTAGAGCAGCGCATTGACACCTGCATGTCTTGTACACAGATTTCTGTTCTTTATTTTATTTATATAATATTCCTGCCCTCTCCCTTTCATGCAGAGCAGTGCTAGTGCGCCTGGTCCTTAGTAAGTAAACTTACAAGGGGATGCGTATAGGCCGATGAACCTTTTGGATCGCATGGAGTATCCTAGCTATGTAGTAATCGGTGATCATCAATTATCAGTGTAATTAATCAACAACCGCCAAGAGAATCATTAAGCATGAGACAATATATCAACATTTTGTGAATAACCACAACTCAATTATACTTTTTATAAATTTTATTTCCCTATTAGTTACAATAGTAGGGCCCTCATTACAACATTGGCGGTAAATCCCACTTACCGCCATGCAGAAGACCGCCAACACACCGCTGCGGCGGCAGAATTCCACTACAGCTATTACGACCCACAGCCCGGAATCCGCCAAAATCCAGACACCCACACAAGTCCGCCACACCAAAAGTCAGTGATAAACTGGCGATAACAAAACCGACACCGTCACGCCAACAGGAATACGCCCACACTATCACGACCCACAAATCCACGCGGCCGTCTTTCAACCGCAGTAGTCCATTGGCGGTACACACCGCTGCGCTCAAAATACACACACTTGTACAAAACACAACCAGATTGGACAAATCAAAATACAAACACCTGATACACATACACACACCACTCCCACACACCCAATCCAATATAAAACACACACCCACATCACCCACAAACCCTTACGACCAAAATTGAGAAAGAAGCCCAGAGAGAGACACCACCAGAAACAACGCTAGCATCCACAGGCACACAACACCATCACTCACACAACATCCACGCACCTCAGACAACACACACAAACACATCCCCTCACACATCACAACACACACCACCTCACACATCACCCACACCACATCATGGCACCTCAACGACACCCCAGGTTCTCTGAGGAGGAGTTTAGGGTCATGGTGGAGGAAATCGTCGGGTAGAGCCACAGCTATTCGGATCACAGGTACAGCACACCTCCATTGCTAGGAAGATGGAGCTATGGCGCAGAATCGTAGACAGGGTCAACGCAGTGGGACAGCATCCAAGAACACGGGATGACATCAGGAAGAGGTGGAACGACCTACGGGGGAAGGTGTGTTCTGTGGTCTCAGATTGCAGTACTGAGGACTGGCGACCCCCACCTCTTCCCTCACAACTAACAACATGGGAGGAGCAAGTCTTGGCTATACTGCATCCTGAGGGCCTCGCAGGAGTAGCGGGAGGAATGGACTATGGTAAGTCAAAACTTAACTATTACATCCCCCACCCTACCTTCATGCTATCACATACCCCACCCTCACCCTCACCCCCATCACTCCAACACCTCACAAATGTCCCACTATCACAACCCACCCATCCCAACACCAAGCCCTGCATGCAACACCAAAGCATGGACACCCATCACCAAAGCATGTCTACTACAGATACCCACACATACCCCAAACCAATTATCACACAAGGTCCTAGACAAGAATGCAAGCACTGGAGTACAGGGTCACCCACCCATTGCACACGATGGCACACACAGATGCAATAATCATGCCTTTACACCCCTGCAGGACCCCTACCCAACGTCACTGGACAGGAGGTTCCAGATATGTCCACTCCCCCCACAGAACAGGCCCACAGTGATGACAGCAGCTCTGTCCAACAGGATCAAGATGACCAGCCCGGCCCATCTGGGGCCTCGGGACAGTCTGTTCCCCTGAACCTGGCACATGCCACCACAGAGCCTCCCCCCTCAGGAAACACCAGCACAGCACCCACCAAGCGGGCCCATCCCTCTGTCCCCAGGACACGTCAAGCAGCAGTGTGCCCACCACTACAGGGAACCCAGGCAAACCCACCACCCCAAGAAAATCAGGGACCTGGGGGCAGTGGCAGTGGGCACACGGTTCAGGGGACAGAGGCACAGGAAAACAGGGGAACTGGGAGGACTGCTGTGCGACCGGGGGAGGACAGGCCCAGGGAACCCACTCTCCACGAGGCCCTCTCCAACATCATGGGAGCGTACCATCATTTCCAGGAGACGATGGCAACGGTACTGGCCAAGTTTCAGGAGACCCAGCGGCTGCAGGAGGAACACTATCTGGGGATCAGGGAGGAACTCAAGTCCATCAACACCACCCTGGTCACCATTGTAGGGGTGCTGAAGGACCTTGTCAACACCAGGAGAGACAGTGTGGCACAACAAGGGGCCCCTGACACTAGCCTGGATGATGAACAGCCCACCACCTCCGCCGGCGCTAGTGGACAGGAGGCACCACCAAAGGACCACAACACCAGCACCCCACCCCCTGCAAATGGAGAACCACCCCGCAAACGGTCCCTGAGATCCAGGAACAAGACAGAGAGCAATGCCAAGACCCCGCCAGGAAATGAGACCCTCCTGAATGTCATCCTTCTGTCCCACTTTGTCCCCCTGTCCATCCAACAACTGCCCTAGCTCCACTTCCTATGCCCCTTTGGACAATGCACCTGTGAAACAAATAGACTGGACTCTGCCATGGACATTCCTCCACCATCACCCCTGCCCATTTTACAACCCCCTCCACTAATTTGCACAGAAATAAACACCCTTGAATCACAAAACAATCTGGAGTCAGTCTGTGCTTTCACAAATGTGTATTTGCAATAACTATGGAATAGCAATGTCAATTGCATTGCCAACATACAGATGTAACACAGCTCTAGTCCATGATGTAATATAGCAGAGGTCACACAGTGGGACCCACATCTGTTAAATGGAAAGGCAAAGTGAGAAGTCAGGGTCCATACACTGGGTGAAAGTGACCGACGTATGATAGGTCTAACAATTATATGAGATGTGTGAGGCAGTGACATCTTCTTACCTGTGTCTCACTGGAAGTATTGCTGGATAATGTTGTTTCTGTTGTTGATATCCTCTTCTTCTGCCTCCTCTTCTTCACTGTCCACAGGCTCCACAGCTGCCACAAGACCTCCTTCTGGACCATCCTCCTGCAGAAAAGGCACCTGTCGTCGCAAAGCCAGGTTGTGCAGCATACAGCAAGCCACGATGATCTGGCACACCTTTTTTAGTGAGTAGTAGAGAGAACCACCTATCATATGGAGGCACCGGAACCTGGCCTTCAGGAGGCCGAAGGTCCATTCGATCACCCTCCTAGTTTGCCCATGGACCTCATTGTAGCGTTCCTCTGCCCTTGTCCTGGGATTTCTCACTGGGGTCAGTAGCCATGACAGGTTGGGGTACCCAGAGTCACCTGCAAATGTCGAGGGACAACTGTTAGACACACACTAACCCTTAGGGACAACCCCAGACAACTATTCACAGGGTATAGGGTCCTTGTCCTCACCTATTAGCCACACACGGTGCCTCTGTAGTTGCCCCATCCCATAAGGGATGCTGCTATTCCTCAGAATGTAAGCTTCATGCACTGATCCAGGAAACCTGGCATTCACATGGGAGATGTACTGGTCGGCCAAACACACAATCTGCACATTCATAGAATGGTAGCTCTTCCGGTTTCTGTAAACCTGTTCACTCCTGCGGGGGGGTACCAGGGCCACATGTGTCCCATCAATGGCACCTATGATGTTGGGGATATGTCCCAGGGCATAGAAGTCATCTTTCACTGTAGGCAAGTCCTCCACCTGAGGGAACACGATGTAGCTGCGCATGTGTTTCAGCAGGGCAGACAACACTCTGGACAACACGTTTGAGAACATTGGCTGGGACATCCCTGATGCAATGTCCACTGTAGTTTGAAAAGACCCACTTGCCAGGAAATTGAGTACTGACAGGACCTGCACTAGAGGGGGGATCCCTGTGGGATGGCGGATTGCTGACATCAGGTCTGGCTCCAACTGGGCACACAGTTCATGGATTGTTGCACGATCAAGTCTGTAGGTGACTATTACGTGTCTCTCTTCCAGTGTCGACAGGTCCACCAGCAGTCTGTACACCAGAGGATGCTGCCATCTCATCACCTGCCCCAGCGGACGTGCCCTATGGACGAGAACAGCGATCAGAGAGTCAGCCAACACTGAGGTATTACAAAATGTCATTAGCACACATTTGTTAATCCGCAATGTGCCTGTTACTGTGTGTATGCAAGGCCTAGATAAGTGTGATGCAGTTATTAGTAATGCCATGTGGCCCCCTGAAATGGCGGCTGCCTGACCTGTAAGGTGGGACAAGGGGATATGAGGTAACTGCGCTGGCGTTTTACACCGTCGCAGTAGGTGGTCGAAGACCGCAGCGCAATCCTGCGTTGGTTGACATTGGACCCTATGGGTCCCAGGAGCCAATGACGATGTACGCCGGCGGTGACGGAAGGCACCGCCGCGGACATGACCACCATTTTCTGTCTGTTCACTCACTTGATACCTGACCTTCGACAGGAGAGGACCTACACTGCAAGTGCTGCTGTGACCTCAGTCTAGAAGTGACGATGGCTCGTGTGTCTGAGTAAATGGCCCCTGCCTTCACTTCGGAGGGGTTGGAGAAGTTACTGGATGGGGTCCTCCTCCAGTACACGCTACTCTATGGTCCTCCAGACAAACAGGTGAGTACACTGTGAGCATGCTGCATGGGCAATGCCTGTTTGGAGTGGTGTGGATGGAAGATACATGGGGGGGTGGGACGGAGCCCTGCATGAGCGGAAGGTGAGTGTATGTGCGTCAGGGCAAGGGTGGGAACGTGGGCCAATGACTGTGACGGGCTGGACGGTTAAAGTTTTTCCTTTTCCCCTGTACTATTCCTCTAGGTCAGCGCCCACCAGAAGAAGGATATTTGGCGTGCCATCGCCAAGGACGTCCGGACCCTGGGGGTCCACCACAGACGGAGCACCCACTGCCGGAAAAGATGGGAGGACATTCGCCGCTGGAGCAAGAAGACGGCGGAGGCCCAGCTGGGGATGGCCTCCCAAATGTGGGAGGGGTGCCCGTCGCACCATGACCCCCCTGATGTTCCGGATCCTGGTGGTGGTGTATCCGGAGTTGGATGGTCACTTGAGGGCATCACAGCAGCCACAAGGGGGTGAGTACTGTCACATCCATCTGACACTGCACGCATTACGAGGTGTCTGGGTGGGGGAGGTGGGCAGTGGGTTAGCCTAGGCCAGGGTGAGCTTTGTAGGCAAGGACCCTTTGTGAGGCAGGCTATGTGACACCCCAACCCCACCAGTGGTAAGAGCCATCTACACCTAGCCAGGCTCCTGTGACTTCCATGTGTGCAGCAATCGGGCATAGGCCTTGTACCCCATGGGCATGTGATTAATCTAGGAACTATAAGTGCATGGCGTAGTGCAGAGGGCTGCTGTGTCTGTAGTGTCCGTCAACGGTAGTGGTATTGCATGCACTGAACATGTCTTTCTTCTGTCTCCCCCCCACTTTTTGTGGTCTCCCTGTTCTTGTGTGCAATAGCATCATCAGGGGGAGGAGCAGTGGTACCGGAGCAGGAGGGAGCTGCATCCCACTTGGCCCTGGAGGGCGAGACAACGGAGTCAGAAGCCACCAGTGGGACGGAGGGGGAGGGGAGCTCCACGGGGACAGGAGGTGACAGCAGCGACAGCGACTCCTCCTCTGATGGGAGCTCCCTTGCGGTGGCGGGCCCCTCTGTGCCCCCGCATCAACAGGTACAGCCGCCAACCCCCCCATCCAGCACCGCCCTCCCAGCAGCCCCTCAGTGTGTGTCCCGTGGCAGCTCACCCAGGAGGGTGGGCATCTCCTTCGCCCCAGGCACCTCAGGCCCTGCCCCAGTCAGCCCTGCTGCCCTCAGTGAGGAGGCTATTAACCTCCTGAGATCCCTCACTGCTGGGCAATCTACCATTGTGAATGCCATCCAGGTTGTTGAGAGGCATTTGCGAGAAACAAATGCATACCTGGAGGGCATTCATTCTGGCCAGGCAGCTCAACAGAGAGCATTTCAGGCTCTGGCCTCAGCACTGATGGCAGCCATTGTCCCTGTGTCCAGCCTCCCCCCTCAAACTTCCTCCACCCAGACCCAATCCCCTGTACCTCAGCCTATCCCAAGCACACCTTCAGACCAGCATGCACACACCTCAACACACAAGGGTGGCTCTGGCAAACACAAGCACCACACATCCCACAGGCACTCACACAAGCATCATACCCATGCACACATACCAACATCCACTGCCTCCACTGTGTCCCCCTCCTCCACGTCATGCTCCTCCCTTCCTGTCTCGTCTCCACCCACACCTGTATGCACTACATCTTCAGCCACTACCTCCATCACCAGCATGCCCATCACCACACACCGCTCATGTGCACTCACCACCCCCACTACCATTCATACATCCCGTGTCCTCTCCCAGTGTGTCTGTGAGCCCTCCTCCCAAAGTACAGAAACGCAGGCACACACCCACCCAACAGCCATCCACCTCACCACAGCCTCCAGCCCATGCACCTTCACCCACATTCAGCAAACGTACACCTCCTACAACCACTACCTCTTCCTCCACTCCCAAACCCACACCATCTACCCGTCCCAGTGTGTCTAAAAAACTTTTTCTGGCTAATATTGACCTCTTCCCTACACCTCCTCCCCCCGTCCGTCCCCTAGGACCAGGCTTTCCAGGTCCCAACCCAGCACCTCAGCCACCACATCACCAGGCACAGTGGTGCCAGCAACTGCGGGCTATTGGAGTGCGCCAAGCATCAGGGCTGCCAGTGTGCGACGGAGCAAGGGCAAGGACATTCCGCCACCTGCAAAAGTAAAAAAGTTGCCCACATCCCGGAAGGAGAAGCCGAAAACACCTGCCACCAAGGGCTCAGGGAAAACGAAAGGGGATAGTGGCAAGACAGCTGCGCCACCATCCAAGGTGGGGAAGGGCCAGAAAATAAAGGGCAGGTCAGGAGAGGGAATGGTTGCACCGACAATGGGACCAGTGTCACACCTTCTGCCCACGTCGACGCCAACCTGTACGGCGGAGAAGACCGCCACTTGCACCACCACCTGCACCGCCACCAGCACCGCTGTCATTGAGCCTGCCACTAGCACCGCAGTCACTGAGCCTGCCACCAGCACCGCAGTCACAGAGCCCGCAACCAGCACTGCCGCCACAGAGCCCGCCGCTAGCACCAATGCCACAGAGCCCGCCGCAAGCACCGCTGCCACAGAGCCCGCCGCCAGCACCAATGCCACAGAGTCTGCCGCCAGCACCAATGCCACAGAGCCCGCCGCAAGCACCGCTGCCACAGAGTCCGCCGCCAGCACCGATGCCACAGAGCCTGAAGCAAGCACCGCTGCCACAGAGTCCGCCGCCAGCACCGATGCCACAGTGTCCCGATGCCACAGAGCCCGCCGCAAGCACCGCTGCCACAGAGTCCGCAGCCAGCACCGATGCCACAGAGACGGCCGCCAGCACCGCTGCAACTGACACCGCCGCAAGCACCGCCAGCGGCCCCGCAACATCCTGAGTCAGTGGCACCACCGCAGACATGGCTGCCATCCCCAGTGGTCAGTCGTCCGAGCCTGGTGGTCAGTTCCAGGAACCTGGGCAGCTTCCATGATGCGCCACCTTCAGTGGATAAGAGCATCCACTACCTCAGTCCTTGGCAGGATGAAGCACTCTGGGCACAAAGCCCCCTCCAGAACCAGTGGAGTATCACATCCACTACCTCAGTCCTTGGCAGGATGAAGCATTCTGGGCACAAAGCCCCCTCCAGAACCAGTGGAGAAAGGCATCCACTACCTCAGTCCTTGACAGGATGAAGCACTCTGGGCACAAAGCCCCCTCCAGAACCAGTGGAGTATCACATGCACTACCTCAGTCCTTGGCAGGATGAAGCACTCTGAGCACAAAGCCCCCTCCAGAACCAGTGGAGAAAGGCATCAACTACCTCAGTCCTTGGCAGGATGAAGCACTCTGGGCACAAAGCCCCCTCCAGAACCAGTGGAGTATCACACCCACTACCTCAGTCCTTGGCAGGATGAAGCACTCTGGGCACAATGCCCCCTCCAGAACCAGTGGAGAAAGGCATCCACTTGAGAAACTGTGGCTTTGCACTCCCCAGGATGAAGCAGTGGGCAACCCACCCACTGGAGAGACTTGAGAGACTGTGGCTTTGCACTCCGCAGGATAAAGCAGTGGGCAACCCACCCACTGGAGAGACTTGAGAGACTGTGGCTTTGCACTCCCCAGGATAATGCAGTGGGCAAACCACCCACTGGAGAGACTTGCGAGACTGTGGCTTTGCACTCCCCAGGATAAAGCAGTGGGCAAACCAGCCACTAGAGAGATTTGAGAGACTGTGGCTTTGCACTCCCCAGGATAAAGCAGTGGGCCAACCACCCACTGGAGAGACTTGAGAGACTGTGGCTTTACACTCCCCAGGATAACGCAGTGGGCATGGAGCCCCCTCGTGCAGCAGTGGCGTCGTGCACTCATCCGGCTGAGGTGCCCCCCCTTCCCTTCCCACTGAGGTGCCTGTTTCATTTCGATCTGATGCCCCTTCAGTATTCTCTCCGTTTGAAGTCTGGTATTGAGTGTGGGCCTCGCCCATGCATTTTGGGCCCAGTGGTCCACGGACAATAATTGGTGCACTATCCGGACTTGTGTAGTTGGTGTACATACTTGTATATACTGTATTTCGAGTTTTGACTACTGGATTTTTCATGATTACAATCGTTCAACTCATTTCCTTTTGTCCTTGCGTACTTCCAGGGGGGGTGGTGGGGGTGTAAATATAATGCAGCATGTATTTGTGTGTATGTTGTTGTGGGTGAGGGTGGGGGTTTTGCGTGTCGCGTGTGTGTGTCACTCTCTTTTCCCTCCCCTGTGTTGTAGGTGCAGTATTCACAGTGGTCGTCGCCACCGTCTTTGGTGCTCCGGATAGAGGAGCAGGAATACCATTGCAGGGAGTACCTGGAGTTCTGGCTCCATGGCGTCCTGGTTCCATTGTGGGGTGTGGAGAGGTGAGTGTTTTCCCTTCCAAGTCCTGTTTCCGCCGTGTTTTTGTTCGCATTTGTTCCGCCCCGGAAAAGGTGGCGGATTGGCCTCTCATCATAGTGTGGGCGGTACATTGTCTTCCGCCTGTCTGTTGGCGGTGACCACTGCGCTGTTTGTTTCTACCGCCATGGCGGTCGGAGTGTTAAAGTGGCTGTCTATGTTGGCGGTTTCTGCCACGGTCGTAATCCCATTTTTTTTTCCACCGGCCTGTTGGTGGTATTACCGCCTCTTTAACACCGACTGCCAGGGTTGTAATGAGGGCCTAAGCCATCAGGTTAGATCAAACTTTATTCAATCAGCTCAGAATTAGTTCATTAATGACCACCAATAACATATTCTTATCAGAACTTGAGAAAACATATGCTCGAATGCTTCAGCATAAGACAACAAAGATTAATATACCAGCATTAATAGCAGAGTTCAGCAATCAGTTTGTCAATCATCTGTCACTGTCAACGTCAACGTCTCCCAAAGAATCCTACCTAACCCAAATGAGCATTTAGCATGTGGGACTTCATGCGAAAACAATTTAGCACATGAATTTGGAAAACATCTAGCTAGCAGATAACCTATAAAAACAGCACAGTTGGGGGCATATTTATACTCCGTTTGCGCCAAATTTGCGTCGTTTTTTTCGACGCAAATTCGGCGCAAAACTAACGCCATATTTATACTTTGGCGTTAGACGCGTCTAGCGCCAAAGTAGGAGGAAAGAGCGTCATTTTTTTGCGTGAACGCCTTCCTTGCGTTAATGAGATGCAAGGTAGGCGTTCCCGTCCAAAAAAATGACTGCGCCGCAAATGCGTCGTATTTATACTCCCGGGCAAAAATCACGCCCGGGAGTGGCCGGGTCAAAAAAACCTGCATTTGCGCCGCTTTTTAATGCCTGGGTCAGGGCAGGCGTTAAGGGACCTGTGGGCTCAAAATGAGCCCACAGCTGCCCTCCCATGCCCCCAGGGACCCCCCCTGCCACCCTTGCCCACCCCAGGAGGACACCCAAGGCTGGAGGGACCCACCCCAGGGACATTCAGGTAAGTTCAGGTAAGTATAAAAAAAAAAAAAGTAATAATTTTTTTGGGCATAGGGGGGCCTGATTTGTGCCCCCCTACATGCCTCAATGCCCAATGACCATGCCCAGGGGACATAAGTCCCCTGGGCATGGCCATTGGGCAAGGGGGCATGACTCCTGTCTTTACTAAGACAGGAGTCATGTAAATGGCGTCTGGGCGTCGTTAAAAATGGCGCAAATCGGGTGGAGGCGATTTTTTGCGTCAACCTGACTTGCACCATTTTTAAGACGCCCTAGTGCCATTTTTCCCAACGCCGGCGCTGCCTGGTGTACGTGGTTTTTTTCCGCGCACACCAGGCAGCGCCGGTCTGCTTGCGTCGGCTAACGCCATTCAATAAATACGGCGCCCGCATGGCGCTTCAGAATGGCGTTAGCCGGCGCAAAACTTTTTGACGCTAAACTGCGTTAGCGCAGTTTAGCGTCAAAAAGTATAAATACGGGCCTTGGTACCTAGAAAGGAAAGGCACAAAAGTTAATCAGTCACATTGTCATAGCTACCTATCCACGAAATGGGATCAGCAACAAAGTCAGTCTTCGTCTTCAGGTCATCAATCGATCAGCAACGTATCAGGCTCTCAAGAGCATGAGCCCAATGATATCATCTCGAATCAGTCTTCTGGCATCAGCTTTTCACCCCTCACATCTGAAGTTTTAGCCACTTGTCATGACTTTTTATTAGAGTTTTTCAGTCCATCCCCCTAATTCCTAATTGGTCAGTCAATCGGCAGTTATGGCTCTAACCTATAATATTAATTTTACATATCTATGAATTCTAATATTTCCCGATCCCCAATTAGTTGATTAGTTCGCTGTACGATGTCCTCATCATCCGGCTCATCAGGTGTCGAAAATGTTGCATCTTCTTCTCCAGTCAGTGCTTCTATTGTTCGAGTCCTGGTAGAGTACATCTCGTCTACTCTACACATAATTGTTTCAATTTGATTCCATCATCTCCTGTCCATCGGTACATTGCAGAAAATTCTAGCTAAGAAAACTTTAACATCGGGTGGTTCAAGGTCAGTTTAGCATCTCAACTTCTCTCCAGCATGCGCTAATAATTCAGCTTCTGCATGAGGCCTGGCAAAACTAGGCCACAACTTTGGCTAAGTTAACTCTACAATATAATGCAAAACATAGGTTATGCACCTTGATATGACATACTACTACATTATTATTATACATTTTCATTATTGCACACATTTTTAGTCCTTTGATGTGTTAATAAATGCGAACAGTGTATGTCCTTTAACGCAACACTCATTCTCTCCTAGTTTCTGTTATTGTTTCGATAGTAATTGTGTGCTTTGATCACTATCATGAATACTTGTCCTTTGAGCCTTTTTCACTCCAACTGGCAGGTGTCCCAACCAGCATTATATAAGTATATTTCATATGGGTTTTGTTCGCTTGATATTATTGATTATGATCCTTTAGCGCAGGTGTGCTGAGTTAGCGCCAAGACGCTAGGCAATAGCGCACTTTGTAATTAGACAAGGTGTACTGGTTCTTGGGTTAGAGGATGAGCGCAAGTTATGCATTTCAGTTTATTTTAGATTTTGTAACACCCCCACGAGTCAAGATTTAAAAGGAAGTTAGATATTATTTTTAACAAATGCACTTTCTCTTCTGAGTGAAACTGTCCTTTAACAATGTTTTCAAACAGGGCAAAGGTTAGTTTTAAAACCTTCATAAAACTCTCTCTCTCTCTCTATATATATATATATATATATAGATTGCTTTAAATGGACCAGAACTTTTTTATTTTGAGATGGAGAGTACAGTACCTGCAGTTCTCAAGAAAAACGTAATACTTTTCATTGGAGAGTACCGACACTTCTCAGAAACAAGCAGGTACTCTGGTACAGAGTCCCTTCACTTCTATTCCAAGGGGGGGAGAGAATGGGGGGGGGGAGAAGAGAGAGAGAGAGAGAGAGAGAGAGAGAGAGAGAGAGAGAGAGAGAGAGAGAGAGAGAGAGAGAGAGAGAGAGAGAGAGAGAGAGAGAGAGAGAGAGAGAGAGAGAGAGAGAGAGAGAGAGAGAGAGAGAGAGAGAGAGAGAGAGAGAGAGAGAGAGAGAGAGAGAGAGAGAGAGAGAGAGAGAGAGAGAGAGAGAGAGAGAGAGAGAGAGAGAGAGAGAGAGAGAGAGAGAGAGAGAGAGAGAGAGAGAGAGAGAGAGAGAGAGAGAGAGAATATATATACACATCACACAGCAACCCAGATATATATATATCAGATTGGACCTCGTCGACAAGAGATTTAAACCAATCAAACTGAGAAAAAGCCCTCTCTCATCACTGATGAGGAACAGATTTAGTCAAAGTGAATGACCACAAGTTGTTGAACATAGCCCCTATACACATTTAGTGCCCTTCAAAGCACTAAGAGTCTGTTAATTGAGTGTCGCTGCAAATCGAGGCAAGGCGTGGGCATTCGTCACACATTTCCCAAGCGTCAATCTAATTAAATGTTTCTACACCCAGCACTGACCTGGTCGCCCCCAAGACATGACAGGAAGTGGATTCCAAGAGCAGTGCATTTGAAACTGCTTGGACTTATCCAATAATGCGAGGAATAAACATAAATTACAGGTTGTGGTTGGTGGCGGGCCTGTTCTACCTGTCGTGTCCTCAGGTGCGGAGGTGTAAACAGCCTCTGCCCCCGCCCCCTCCCCCCGAGCCCGGGCGCTGCTTGTGTGTATTTAGGCCCCCGCTGGGCCCCGCTGTGCAGGCCAAAGGCGAGGGCAGGTCTGTGATTGTAGGTCCTGCTGGGCCTGCTGAATGCTGGCGCTGCCGTGACTGCTGGGCCTGGCTGGGAAGAGGAGGGACACCGAGGCAGCTGAATGGGCTCCTGGGGGCATAAGGGGGGCCGGGGCAAAAGGGGATTGCAGATAATGAGTGTTACCCCACAGGCCTGTAATGATTCAAAAGGGAGAGATGGCTCCAGAGATAATGGCTATCATTTGTCCTAATGTAGCGCTTCACGCCATTTAGGGAAGCCAAGCACTTTACAGACAGGCTAGACACATTTTGCCAGCATGGCGCGCTGCTCGTTTCAGATCTATATGTCTTGCATATGACTGCCAACTGTGGCCGCGTTATTGAGGACAAGGAGGAAAGGTACTGCAAGTGCCAGCATGCAAAGCGCTTTGGGCACACGAAGCTCCGAAGGCACTAGCCATATCTTTCATTCGGGTTATGGTTAGATGCGGTACACACATTCTCTAAAACACAAGCGACGGGAACTGGTTTTGTCATTATCTAAATTGTATTGTATAGCACAAAATGAATTTCCTTATGGCGCTTACCTAACACGCATCGTTATTTATCGACCTGAAAATGATGAATGGCTGGGTGCACCCTGTGAACATCACTATAGAGGCATTTAAATCACTAGGTTACCCTGGGAAGAAGCACTTTAAGGTCCACAATTGTACCCTTTCCCCACCCCCTTCCCGGCACTCCCTCTGCCACTCGGTTTCAGGTGGAAGTAAAACATGTCGGGGCAATCCTTAAGGCAGAGTGCCCTGTTTGAAAGGCACCCTCGGGTCTGTCTTTCCCCCTTAGCGGTGGTTATTCACCATTTTAACGACGATAAAGAGTCCCTTAGATGAAGAAGAAGTGCCAAACTAGCGATAACTTGGTAAAGCCCGAAACATGGAAATCTAAAAACATGCCAAAGGTAATTTTAATCATTCCCAAAGCTCCCTTCTGAGAATCCAAAACAGAAAACATAAACAGTTTCTCTTACGTCTCTCCCAGTCACCTTCCCAATGAGTTCCTTACGCCTGAAAGTGCTCTTTGAACCATCCACCAACCAGGCCTTACCCAGGGGCAAGCAGTGTCCCACCTCCCCACCTTGTGCACAAAGCAGGTAGCATCACTTGGGTAGGAGGAATGCCAGTACTTCTCCAGTGCTATCCACTACAGAGGCAAGTAGTTAAGAGGAGTAGCAAAGGATGGATGGACTGCTGCAGAAGAAAAGGTAATTTGCAGGTATGAGTGAGCAACCACGCACTATGGTGAACCGCTGGCGTAAAGATGGAGCTCCATGAGTGAGGTTCCATCCTTGGTGCTCTTCCCCACCCTGGCCAGGTCACTTCTAGCCACTATTGTAATTTAACCCATTGTAATTCTGTTGTGGTGCAGCAACTGTAAGTGACCTCAATGTCCAATTGCATTTCTTAAGACTGAGTACCCACAAAGCCTAAGCTATGCCCAATTCTCTCCAGCTAGGGAGCCCATTTTCATGAAGCAGTCTTTAATGAGCAGTGCATGGCTGACATTATGGAAGAAGTCTGTGATGGTATGGGTATGATGTGGAATTTTTGGGGCTGTCTTTAATGTGATGTGTATGGTCTGGGGGTATAGGTGAGGTATTTGATGAGATGAACCTCAATTGAATTATGACAGTCCTCTGCCATGAGATATACATGGTTTACATTTGTGGTCCATTGTGAGACATCTATGCTATGGAGATGTGAAGCTTGTCTTTACTGCAAAGTGTAGGGCGTGAACTAATGAAGTAAATCTACAATGGGATATCCATGTTGTGGAGTTATGGTTGAGGTCTTTGAGGAGGTCTGCAGGGGGTGGAATTATGGAGGCGGACATCAGGGAGGTGTGTATTGTGTCCAGTTAGGGAGGAGGGCTTTGAGCAGTTGTACTTAGTGTGGTTATGGAGAAGGACTTTGAGAAGGTGCACATGGTGTGGAGTTATGGTTCGGGTATTTGAAGAGGTGATCATGTTGTGGAGTTATGGAGCAGGGCTAGGAGCTTGGTGTGGTGTTATGGAGGAGGACTTTGAGGAGGCATGATTTGTGTGGAGTTATGACTCGGGTATTTGAAGAGGTGTGAATAATGTTATGTTTCTGACTGGAAGACTAGGGTGAGAAGTGTAAATAGTCCCTTCTACACGACTAGCAGCCAGATGCATTGATTGTTACATAGAGAATCATCAGATGTTTTATCTGAGGATGTTGAAGTGTAGGGACGATGAAGATTATTATTCTGTCCAAAAGAAAGAAGTATTACAGAGGTCAGTTGCAAAAGCCAGGCTTGCTGATGTCCAGGTTCTTAGGACTTTGGAAGTGTGAAAGGGAAAGTGTATGTACATTTCCCAGAAGTTTATTCACTGCAACCCAGCTAAAGTAGCAGCAGAGATGATAAAGCATGCTAGCCACATTCTGAAGTCAAAATGGATGCTGAGCTTGCCAGTAGAGGTCGAAGATGTTGTTAGTCTAGGAGATGAGAAGTAGAAGTTCATATAGTGGTGGCCAGGTTGGAGGCAGCACAGATTACTGAGAAGGAAGTAATTTCACTATTGGATACGTTTCAAATGAGAGCGGAAAAGGCCATCTTGTGTGTGGTGCCTGTGAGACAACAATTTGAGAGGAATTGAAGGGATGAAACTAAGTCCTCTGTGTTGCCGGCCTGGAGGGTATGGAAGAAGCTAATGGGTGAAATTATGTTAATAATGTTACTAAGGAAAGTTGTGTAGAGAGAGAAGTGGAGAGTCATGGCAGAGCATTGGTAGATTTACATTGTCAAGGGACAGTAAATGAGCTATTAGAGAATTTGTAATAGAACCAGCCTGTAATAGAACCAACCTAATGCTCTTCTAGTGAGGCAGAAGAACAAGGATGCTGCTAGCATGGTTGGGTGGTGAACTGAGTTGAATTCTGCTGAGAAGTTCACGAGGAGGAGGATAAAGTCAAGGTGCCTGTGATAGGAAGAGTTGAGATTGATGGACACACATGAAGAAGATTTTGGTTGAGCGTTGTTGAATGAAGCCAGATTTTAGGGGGGCATGACATTAGGCTAGGTGATTAGAGAAGGTGAGGAGAGGATGAGACCATTGAATATAAGACACTGAAATGTCATAAAGAGATGAAAAGTTGCTGAGAGATTGGATGACAATCAAAAAGAGAAGACAGGTCATATGTCAGTTTCATAAGCAATATAGGATCACCACAGTTTTAAGGCAAGCAGATTTGCGTCAGTGGCAAAAGAGTGTGGGAAAGGTTAGGAGGGGCAGGACAATACACTGGCGGAGAGTGCAAGCAGTTTGATACTTTGAGGACCAGAAGGGCTGTGCTGGGGTACATGAAAGGTTATGAAACTGAAGGATGGGTGAACTTGGCTGTGGAAGTAGAATGGAAGTAAGTAAGTGAAAGGCAGAGGTCTGGGGAGGGTATGCAAGTAGAGAAGGGGCAGTTAAGAGTGGTGCTAATAGTGTCTTTGATAAATCAGAATTTGACAAGAGGCAGAGGCACTAGACAGTTTGGTCTGAGGTACACTAGTGTGAGTACAGGATGGACTTCCCTCTACCTGCTTTGCTCTATTGAAAACACTATGGAGGATCTTGCCTCTACCACTCATCATCACCTACTGGTTGTCTAGGCGGCATCCTTGAGAGGGTTGGACTATGACAATTCCTTATTCTTAGGTTCCCCTGATTACATGCTCAAATGGATGTGTAGGATTTAGACCGCAACAGTATAATTGGCCCTAGCTCTTCCTTGCTATTCCTCAACCTCTTATGCCTTAGACAAACTTCACTGGCTCCCCATACCCATGAGGATTATATTCAGATCTCTTTGTATAGTGCATAAGCAATTCACCAGATTAGGCCCCCACGTCTTCAGGACAAATGTTGCCATTATTATCCTATATATTGGCTATATGATCCTCTGATGCTAATTTCCTTATTTTACTGAAGTTCAAATGCCTACGCGTTGGGAGAACTTTGATCTGTTATAGAGCTTTTCAGTTTTGCTGGAGCTCTCTCAAGACTTGACTTTACACCTGTCAATCATGTGAGGTATGGATCAGTATGATATTTGGCTCTTACCAGTGTCAGGGCACATATCTAGCTTTCAGTTGTGCTCTACAAATGGCTAATAAATATATAAATAAAATAAGGGACAGGAATCTGTTTACCAGACATGCAGCTGTGTGGACCCCACCAAGCTCAGGTAACTACCATCGGATATCACTTCTGACATACCCTAAAGTCAGGTAGAAGCGTATCAACAGGCACCTATAAGCTCATACTACCAAATCAGCAATTCTTGACATCTCGCAATCAGAATTCTGACTTAATCACAACTTCGAAACGACCCTGATCATGGCTAATGAATACATCAGGCTGATCCTGGATAGAGGAAGGACAGGACCTCTCATTCTATTAGTCCTCTCACCCGCTTTTGACACTGTCTCACATCCCATCCTTGCCCAACGTCTGCACTCCCCTCATCCCTCACCAAAAGGACCCAGTCAACATGCCACCTCTCAGAGACTCAGGAACTCATCTGTGAAGTTCCGATGGTACCTCCCTCAGCTCTACACTCTTTAATATATACATGATCCCTCTAGCAAGGACCATCAGAGCCCTCAACATGAAAGTCCTGTTCTATGCAGATGATACTCAAGTCATCATATAGCTTTTGGACAAAACAACAAGCACATGGGACAAATTCAGGGCGTGCAGGACCAAGATCGCTAGATGAATAAAAGACACATGTCTGAAAGTCAATTTAGGCAAACCAGAAGTGATCATCTTTTGGAAAAGAGATCTCAATCAGGGACTCCACCTGGTGGCCGCCAAACTTCAGGGAATAATTCACAACCAATATGAAAGCAAGAACCCTGGGGATTATCAGTGACAAGAAACTGGACATGGATCCGACCAACACAGTGACGTCATTGTGCTTCCACTTGCTGAAAATACCGAAAAGGATATTCAGGCAGCATCTACCCGAAACCAAGCAGGTGGTGATGCAAGCCCTTATCAGCAGCAGACTCGTCTGCAGCAACAGCCTCTATGCCGTCATCCCCAAATACCTAACCAGCAGACTTCAAACCATCCAGAACACAGCAACCCACCTTATATTAAATGTCCTGTGTAGGAAAGTACTATCTTTCTGGCATTGTTACCCCCACTTTTTGCCTGTTGTCAGTATGTTTTGACTGTGTTCACTGGGATCCTGCTAACAAGGACCACAGTGACTATGCTCTCTCCCTTTAAACTTGGTTGCTTGAACCACAAACACCCCATATTTAGCATACTTATGCCCCCTTATAAGGCCCTAGTATATGGTACCCAGGGCATTGGAACACAGGGGTCCCCCGTGGGCTGCAGCATGTATTATGTCACCCATGGAGAGCCCATGCAAAATGCAAAGTGCATCTGCAGGCCTGCCATTGCAGCCTGCGTGAAAGGGTGCATGCACCCTTTTCACTATAGGTCATTGCTCCAGGTCACTGTAAGTCACCCCTATGGTAGGCTCTCCTACCCAGCGGGCATGGTGCAGGTACCTGTATGTGAGGGTACCGCTGCATTAGCATAGGTGCCCCCACGGATGCTAGCTCCATTTTTATGGTCTTTGTGAGTGCTGGGACGCCATTTTACACGTGTACTGGACATAGGTCACCACCTATGTCCAGCTACATAATGGTAACTCAGAACCTAGGCATGTTTGTTATCAAACATGTCAGAATCTTACCCCAATACTGTTGCCAGTACTACAAATATGATTCCATGCACTTTGGGGGATCCTTGGAGGACCCCCAGCATTGCTCCTACCAGCTTTCTGGGGTTTTCTGGGCTGCCCAAGCTGCTGCCACCCCTCAGACGGGTTTCTGCCCTCCTACTGCTTGAACAGCTCAAGCCAAGGAAGGCAGAACAAAGGATTTCCTTTGGGAGAGGGTGGCAACACCCTCTCTCTTTGGAAAAAGGTGTTACATAGCCTGGGAGGGGTAGCCTCCCCAAGCCACTGGTATGCTTTGAAGGGCACATT
Organism: Pleurodeles waltl; assembly: GCF_031143425.1. Classification (NCBI taxonomy): domain Eukaryota; kingdom Metazoa; phylum Chordata; class Amphibia; order Caudata; family Salamandridae; genus Pleurodeles; species Pleurodeles waltl. Next base: position 962,379,787 of record NC_090443.1, read on the forward strand.
TGGTACCCTTCCTGCATTAACCAGTCTGCACCGGTTCAGGGACCTGTAGCCCGTGTTCTGTCGTGAAACTGGACAATGGAAAGTACCACTCCCCTGTCTATCACCACCCCAGGGGTGGTGCCCGTAGCTACTCCAGAGAGTCCCTTGATTCTGCCATCTTGAATCCAAGGTGGGCAGAGACCTCTGGTAGAATCTGAGTGGCCAGGTCAGGCAGGTGGCGTCAGAGTCCCCTCCTGCTAGGTGGTCACCTGGCTATGTGACCAATCTCCCTTCCAAAGCCATTTAGGGTCTCCCTCTTGGGTGGGTCCTCAGATTTGACTGGCAAGATTCCAGCAGGACTCCTCTGCAACATCTACTTAAACTTCTGGCCATTGGAACAGCAACTGGTCTTCACAGGAACCTACAATCTGCAGCTCCAGTGACAACTTCGCCCTGCAACATTGTTTCACCGGCTCCTTCCAGCTTCTGCAGCATTTTCCCAGCTGTGCATCCTCTGAGGGCAGCAAGTCTCCAGTCTGCATGAGAAGAACAAAAGAATCTCCCTTGGAGTGAAGGAGTCACTCCCCTGCATCTGCAAGCACCAACTGCAATGATGACAGGCTGTGTGGATCTCCTCTTATCCTGAGCTGCGTGGATCCTGCATTACAGGTGGTAGTCTGAATTGGTCTCCTTGGTCCTCTCTGCCAGCTGTCCAACTTTGGTGAAGGTAAGCCCTTGCCTTCCCACCAAGGACACTACCCCCGTGCACTGCGTCTCTTGCAGCCACCAAGGCTTGTTGGCATCTTCTCCAAGGGATCTTTAAGCACCGTATAGCCCCAGCCCCCAGCACTCTTTCCTGCAAAGCACAGTCCTCTGGGTGCTTCTCCTGCAGCGTGGAACCCTGCTTCAGTTGTGCTGTGTGGGCTCCTCTGGGACTCCTGGGCCCTCTTCCAATGGGTCCTCTGTGGGGGCTGCCTCTTCTTCTGTGGACTCCCTGCATTGCTGAGGGTCCCCTGGGACTCCCCTTTGTGGGTTGAGTGCCCCTGGACCTTGATGGTCCTCGGCAGCTCCACTTTTCATCTACCGCAACTCTTGCCTTTGCCAAGGCTTGTTGGAGGCTTTGCCATGCCACAGACAGGCTGCAATTTTCCATTCAGAGTGGGACATCGACTGCATCCTCCAGGAACTCTTCACTGACTCTAGGGCTGCATTGCTGACCATCTTCGTCCTACCATCGACCAACTCCTGCAACCACAGAAGGGTGGGTAGTGGCTCCTGTCACAACCGGACACTTCCACGAGTTCTGAACTTGGTGCCCTCCTTTTTCAGGTCTTCCTTCTTCAGGATCCACTGCTGGTTTCTTGCAGTCTTGTTTGGGTGGTGCATTATTTATTACTCTTTTCAGTCCTTTTGGTGGTTTGTGGAAAAAACTGTAACTTACTCCTTTTTTCCTGGTCACTGAGGGGGCACTGTAGTACTTACCCTTTGGGGTTCCTAGTTCCCCAAGCTCCCCTCTACAGATTCCACTTACCTGGGTGAGGGTCCTGCATTCGCATTCCATTTTTTTAGTATATGGTTTGGGCTTCCCCTAGGGTCACTATTGTCTATTGCTATTGCCCTGTTTCTATTGCTATTTATGCCTATTTCTGATTACTAGTGTAATATTTAGTGTGTTTACTTACCTCCTGTTGGGATATTGCCTATCTAGTATTTTTGGGACTGTGTTACTGTAATAAAGACCCTTTATTTTCGTAACACTGAGTGTTTTCTTTCATGTGTGTAAGTGCTGTGTGACGACAGTGGTATTGCATGATCTTTGAATGTTTCCTAGATAAGTGTTGGTTGCTCATTCACAGCTACCTCTAGAGAGCCTGGCTTCTAGACGCTGCCTACACTTCACTAATAGGAGAAACCTGGACCGGGACACACCAGGCCAGCTTCCTACATCCCTCTTTGAGAACACATCATGCCTCACTTCTCACTACTCTTTTTACTGACCCGCAAGAGAATCACACTTAAACTGGTTGGCCTCATGTACAAAGCACTCCACAAGACTAGATCAGAATACCTCAACATGTGAAATCCATTTCCACCTCCCTCACATGCTCCACGTAAGCAGGACTAACCCTCACACAGATCCCACGAATACACAAGAGCAGAGCAGGGACGGGCCTTCTCCTAAATCCCCTCCAAAACATGGAACAACCTCCCTCTCCACAAAAGGGGAACTCTTCCTCCTCTTGAATTTCCAAAAAAAGTTGAAGATCTGACTCCAGCTGTTGTCACAGGGTCCAGCACCACACCTGCCCAGCGCTAGGATACTCTCAAGCATGATGGAGTGCTCTACACATACCACAGCATAGCAAACAATGGCTAGGGGTAGGTCTGCATAGGGTAACAAGGTTACCAATTCTGAGGATTTAAGGCTGGTCATGGGGGCATTGAAGTCTGTCTTATAGGTTTAAGGAAGTTGGGGATATGGTTAATTCTATGTTTGCAAAGGTGAGTGCACGTCTTTCTTGAGATGATGATGGTGGGTCCGATCCAGGAAAGTTAAGGTACCGCGGGAACTGTGAGAGTTAACTCAAATACTGTTAACAATCACATAGGAGGTAGAGTGGAGAAGAGCAAGGCCATGGTGAATATATGGATGCACGAGGAACTTTGGCCACAAATTTGCTTTAAATTATAGGATTCTCAGATATAATGGCAGAGGAAGAGGTGTCAGAACAAGGCCTTGGTGGAAGTCATAGAGTTTCACTCCATGGAACTCCACAGAATAACAGGAAAATTCTGTGAGATTCCAAGCAGGTCCGCAAGCAGGCGGAATCAGGCATGTCGCACTTATTTTTAGCACCAGGACGTTCTTCTGCGTTGTAAAATCAGTGCAAACTGCACCACGTGGTACGTCAGAGGGTTCGGCTTCTTTCTGGCTGTTGAGTAGATTTGCTACTCCAGTGGGAGCTTTCCCAGCACAAACGGTCATGACCTGCCACAACCGCCTGCTTTGAGAAATCTCGCTGGGAAGTGTTGTAGCACCCAAAAATTGTGCTAGAGAATGCAAATTCTCACTCACCAACTTAATGTTGGCCAGCTGTGTGCAAGAAAAAACTCTGCCACGCGGCTGTTGGCGGAGTTTTGCTGGAACTCCGCGCTCCAAGTGGAGCGTGGAGTGGGCAAAACTCTGAGAGGTCCACTGGCAGGGCGGAATTTTTCACTCACCCCTGGTCAGAGCTCATGTGTATGAGTCGAGGTCAGAAAGGGATGGATTAGCTGTGTCAGGATAAAAGAGGTTTCAGGGGGATTCAGACCACCTCAGATTTATAAATTAATGATACACTATACTCAGAAGGTATATAATAATAGACAGCAGCATGTATTGTTAAATATGCGAGATTTGATTTGAGGATGCGATCCAAGGGTCAAAGACCCAATGTCATGAGTGGGTTCAGCTAGGGTGAGCACTAAAAGGAGGTGGTCCTAGACTAGATGATTGAATGGATTTTCTGGCTTATGATTCTGTATGTGGAGACAGAGGTCGCCAAACACAAGGAGCAGAGTGATAGGAGAAGTGTCCATGGTTACGTTTAGGTCTCCAGCGAAGGATGGGATGGAGCGGTTAAGCAAGGGGACGTACAGCATGAGTGTATATGACTTTAAAGGTGAGAGAACTGTGATACAGATGGTTTCCAGGATGGAAGGACTAGATATACAGAAATGGGATTGGGGTGCAGGTGACAGATGTGTTTATTTATCAGCATCTACTACTATATGTGTGTGTATGTTTGCAAACGTGTATCTGTGCTCATTGCCACTATGTAAGTGTGCATGTGTGTGTGAATTTCACCTTGCACCTCTTCTTGGCAAACTCCAAAACTTTGGCCTTTTGCAAAAAAAAAAAAATCCATGCAAGTTCAGTAAACGTGAAAAACCTGCATATTAAATACTGGGTCCGGTAGACACCATTTATAACTGGGAACTGGATTGTGACCTGCTTATCCATTTATCTTGCTTCACTGATCTTTTCTTTCCCGGTTTAATCTCCCTGTAATCACCTTGTGTATTTAATATAAATGAACCTCACTGAATAGCGCTACGAAAGTCGGAAAAACGCAGGTAAGGGAGACACAATGCAGCGCGGGCTCCGGTATGTGGCGGCTGCTCGCCGCGCCCACTGGTCCGGGGCCTCTGAGACGGTCTCCAGCTGGGCTTCTGAAGACCGTGTCTGCGTCTCGGGGTTACCCTCCCGCTGGGCAGGGGCTGGGAATGCCAAAGGCTAAACTCGCCTAATTTGGGGCCTGCTCATTTCGGGAAGCTCGGGCCTGTTCCCAGGTGGGAGCGGTCGCATCGCCTCCTTCAATCAGGCCCAGCAGGGGGAAGTGAGGGGCTGCGAGGCTGGGCTGGGATACCAGTGCTCCAAGCACACCTCCTGCAGCACCTGTCAATTAATGCCACCGGCCCGCCAAGGATGGGGTCCTGCTGGGGGTGTGAAGGGCCACTTATAGCTGCCCAGCAGACATCTCCTGACAGGTGCCTGATATGGTCAGCAGCTCCCTAGTGTGTCAAATGTATGGTTTAGAGGTCAGAGCCATACAGGTAGACTGCCACACAGCCTGAAGTGACAGTATTTGCACCCAAAAAAACACCGCACACAATACTGGTGTTAACAAGGATTGGCAAAGCCAATAGGGCTCGCCTACACAAGAGCTATTGGATTTGCCAACATATTTTAGCCATTTTGTACACCAGCATGGCTGCTGTTCAGCCTGGCTAAAAGTTTGTGGCATTAAGGAAAGGTGTGTAGAGTGGTGTGTTGTAAAGTGCAGTGGCGAACAGTAGAGATCAGTGGTGTGGAGTGGAGTCTCATGCAGTGGTGTAGTGTTGTGCAGTATCCTAGAGGGATCAGAGTGTCGAAGAATGGAAGGGCTTGGAGTGGAGTAGAGTGTCATAGAGTTGAGTGTCGTAGAGTGAAGTGGCATAGAGTGTCGGAGTGTTGTACAGTGGACTGGAGTATAGAAAAGTAGAGTGTTGTGGAGTGTCGTAGAGTGGAGTGCCATAAAGTGGCATAGAGAAGAGTAGTGTTGTAGAGTAGAGTGGAGTGGCATAGTGTTGTGGTGTGGCATAGAGCAGAGTTTAGTGGCAGAGCGAGTGTTGCATAGATTGGAGTAGAGTGTTGTAGAATGGAGTAGAGTGGAGTAGTGTGTTGTAGAATAAAGTGGAGTAAAGTGGCACAGAGTGGCATAGAGGGAGTTGCATAGGGCATCGTAGAGTGAAATATCGTTGTAGAGTGGCTCAGAGTGGAGTAGAGATTTGTAGAGTGGAGTGGCATAAAGTGGAGTCAGATTGGAGTAGATTTTAATGGCATAGAGTGGAGTATCGTGGAGTGGAGTGTCATAGAGTTGAGTGCCATAGAGTGGAGTAGAGTGGCCTACAGTGGAGTAGCATAAAGTACAGTGGTGCAGAGTAGAGTGGCGTAGAGTGCATTGGTTTTTAGTAAAGTATTGTAGAGTGCATTGGCATAGAGTGCAGTGACAGAGTGGCAAAGACTGCAGTGGTGTAGAGGGGAGTTGTTTAAAGTAGAGTGGAGTGGAGTAGCATAGATTGCAGTAGCCTAGAGTGGAGTAGCGCAGGGTAGAATGCAGAGGGGAAGAGTAGAGTGGAGTGGCGTAGAGTGCAGTGGCATAGAGTGGAGTGATGCAGTGTAGAGTGTATTGGTGTAGAGTGCCGTTGAGTGGCACAGAGTTGAGTGGTGCAGAGTAGAGTGAGTGGGATAGAGTGCAGTGGTACAGAGTAGAGTGACGTAGAGATCAGTGGCGGAGGATGCAGTCTTGCACAGTAGAGTGTTGTAGAATGCAGTTGTCTAGACTAGAGTGAATTGACATAGAATGCAATGGCATAGAGTAGAGTGGTGTAGAGAGCAGTAGCACAGAGTACAGTGGGGCAGGCTAGAAAAGAGTGGCATACAGTGCAGTGAGGTAGAACCCCAGTGGTGTTGAGTGGAATAGGGTAGAGTGTTGCAGTGTAGGGTAAAGTAACAGTGTAGAGTAGCGTAGAGTAGAGTGGCGCCGAGCAGGGAAGAGTGGCGTAGAGTGGTGCAGTGTAGACTGCAGTTGCCTAGAGTGGTGAAGATTGTAGTAGTGTGCAGTGGCATTAAGTGCAGCTGTTTAGAGTAGATTGTTTCAGTGGAAAGTGAAGTGGTGTAGAATGGAGTGGTGCAGCGTAGAGTGCACTGACGTAGGGTGGAGTGATACAGAGTAGAGTACATTGGCATAGAGTGCAGTGTTGCAGAGTAGAGTGACATAGAGGGGAGTGGTGCAGAGTGGAGTGGAGTGGCCTGGACTGTAGTGGTGAAGAGTGAAGTGGTTAAGAGTGCAGTGGTGTGTAGTAGAGTGGGGTAGAGTGCATTGGCATACAGTAGAGTGGTGCAGAATAGAGAGGCATAGAGTGAAGTGGCGTAGAGTGCACTGTTAGAATGCAGTGGTGCAGTAGATTAGAATGGTATGGAGTGGGTTTGTATAGAGTGCAGTGGTGTAGAGAGCAGTAGAGTGGTGTAGAGTGGTGCAAAGTAGAGCGCAGTGGCATAGAATGTGGTGGCACAAGGTAGAGGGGCAACAGCCATTACAACGAAGCCTGAACCCCCCATGACCTTACAACAAAGGCTTGACTACACATGAAACATTATGACGCATGACATTACCAAGCATGTCTTTTCAATGAATATGCCTTTACCATGCATGCAATTACAACAAATGTAGTTGTAAAGGCATGTATGGTGAAGGCATACTCATTGTAAAGGTTTTACAAGTAAGTATTTATATATATATATATATATATATATATATATATATATATATATATATATATATATTACCTAGTGGCAGTCGCCACTAGGTAGTTATAGTTAGGACCTAGTTTCTATAGAAAGAGTGTTATTTGTTTTGCTAAGAACTTTGAACCATTTGATGAATTGTCACAAAAGTTTTCAAGAAAATACAATGCTCAATTCAGCTGCTCTCTGGAAAGTTTCAGGGTGATCCATCAAGCGGGGGCTGAAAAAATGGGGGGGTCCCAAAAAGCATTTTTTCCCATTAATTTTTCTATAGGGATTATGATCAGCAATAGTGTCCAAACCACTGGACGGAATTACACCAAATTTGGCAGAAAGAAAGATAGCTTTTGTTATTTGGTGTAAATCCATTCAGTAGTTTATGAGAAATGAAAAGAAATCCAAATTTGTATATGTAGGTACGCAAAGGATTCACGACCCCTCCTGACTTCGTGCTGAGATCTGATTGACTGGCAACACCTCAAAACCAAAGTGTTGGCAGCCATGTTGGGACTTGGCTTCAGCAGAAAAAAGGCTAAAAATAAAAAAGGGGCCAGGGAAGGGACACCCTGACCCCTTAGCTTTGGTGCTGGGGACCCAAAGGGACCTCCCAGAGCAAATAGACATTTAAAAAAAATTCAGCGGGAGTCGCAGCAGATCTGCAAATCTGCAGAACATTAGAAAAAAACATGTGTGGGCCCCAGCGCTTACTTTGAATGCAGCCTCTGGGTTGGCCAGGTCCCGGGGGCATTTATATTTTGAATGTGGGGGAGCCACCCATACCTCTGCAGCCCCGGGGACCACCACCTCCCCGGGGCTTACAGTAAATATAAGGGGGGGCACCAGCCCCCCGCAGCCCTGGAGACCATCACCTCCACAGGGCTTTCAATACATATAATGGGGGGCTTCCCTGCCCCCCACAACCCGCAGCCTCAGGGACCTCCACCTCCCTGGGGATTTCACCAAACTTAACTCAGGCGGGCAGTGTGGCCCCCAGCAGCTCTAAGGACAGCTACACTTCAGGGCTTTAATAAAACAATGAAAGGAGCCATTTCAGAGCCCCAGAACCTGGGGACCACCACCCTGGGACAATGGTCATTGGAGAGGAGTCACACGCCCCCCCACTTGGAGACAATAATGGCCCTCGGACCGCCACTCCCCAGGGCTGGCTCCTGCTATATGCTGGGGTGCCCACCGCCGGACACAGCTGTTTGCTTTTGCTTGGTGGGAACTGAGTGGGGAGTCACCTGTGGCATAAAGGTTAAGGTCACAAAACCCTCATCCTGAAAGTTGAGGGTTCCAGTCCAGGTGTTTAAACTTCAAACATTTAAGGTTCATAATAAAAGGTGATCTCAGTTTTTTTATTTGACAAATGCATTTTTCTTTTCAATTTGTCCAGAAATATCTCATTCTAAGTATATCATTCACCAAAGCCTAAAAAACTCTCTATCTCTCTCCCTCTAACTCACTTTCTTTCTCTCTCAATTTCTCTTTTTTAATCTCGTTCTCCCACTCACACAGCCACTCAGACCTTTACGCACCCACTCACAGACCCACTCAGACACTCACGCACCCACTCACAGACCCACTCAGACTCTCACCCACCCAGTTACAGACCCACTGAAACCCTCATGTAACCACTCACATACCCACAGACACTGATACACCCACTAAGACTCTGATGCACCCACTCTCACACCCAGAAAGACTCTCTCACAGCCACTCTCATCCCCAGATGCACCCTTTCACACTTATTCTCACACCCAGAGAGAAAGGCCATGGCCAACTCCCACCGCGCACAGCAAAGGGCAGTGCACAGCATGGAGTTGGGTGGTGGGGCTCCCTCCATGTACTTTACAGAGGACCACCTTCAAGTTTCATTACACCACTGGTGCAGTAGTGCAGAGTAGATCACAGTAGCACAGGTGTAGAGTGCAGTAGAGAGGCGTAAAGTAGATGACAGTGGCATAGGTTGCAGTGGTACAGAGTTCACTGGTGGAGAGTGCATTATTGCCGAGTAGAAGTGACATAGAGTGAAGCAGTACAGAATAGAGTACAGTGGTGCAGGGGTGCAGGGTAGAGTGCAGTGACACAGAGTGAAGTAATGCAGAGTAGAATAGCGTACAATGTAGTGGTGTACAGTGCATTGGTGTAGAGTGGCATATATATATATATATGTATATATATATATATATATATATATATATATATATATATATATATATATATATATATATATATATATATAGATTACTGCAAAGTGTTGTTTCATGGGCCACACACCATCAGAAAGCAAAAATGAACAAGTTACAACCTCTTAGTTTAATAAGAATGATAAGAAAAACCAACATAGACATAACAGACCCAGCTCAGGGACCCCATACCCAACTACCAAACCAAGAATGAAGTTAACACCCCCTGTATAGCTACACCCATGTCCATGGGCTTCAACAGCAGTTGGCATGCAGTTCATATGGTTGGATATCAGTGTTTGGTGGTTGGTAGAGCCGCATGCAATTGTGTCGAAAGCCAAGGGTTGGGGCTCCAACTCTAGATCTCATCATCATACACCTCAGCGGGGACAACCTGGTGAACATGGGATGAAACAAACTTCAAGACAGCATTTTGAATGAAATTTCTACGCTAGACAAATTTTTCCTTAAGGCAGCAGTTGCTTGCTATGACACGATTTCCATTAATTTATTCTAGGGCTAAATGTATTCACATGTTTGAATGCAGAGTTGGCTAACTTGTGCAAGGAACATTCCTTCCAGTTGAATAAGGGATGCGAGCACGTTCCATCAGTATGAAACTTATCTGGTACCCCAAAGTAAACGCTCACTCAGTTATTCAGTGAGGATGTTTGCTGCTTTTGTCATGATAAGTGGACAGGACGTAGGACCTAATTGCCTTCCTCGCCCTTGTGGCAGGTTATGAAATCTACCTTGAAAAATTGCAAACAAATTCTCCTTACTACAACTGTTTACAAACTGAGGGATTGTCACAGACATTTTTATTGCTTGTTCTCCTTCAGGCTTGGGGTCAGTGCTATCAGAATGAGGCTAGGACAATACGCTTTAGAATCTGATGTCTATGAGAGGAACACCACATTACCTGGTAGGTAGGGGATGGATCTGGAATGTTCATCTGTTTGGGTGGTTGCCCAGGATCGCCCTCCAATAGTTTAGGTGCAGGTGGTTTCATCTGCACACCAATGATGGAGTGGAATTTTCTTGTTTTCACCACTGACTCCTGGGGGTAGAGAAGAGCAAATACTGGGCACATCCTCAGCATTTGGAAAACTGATATCTGGCCACAAAACATCAATTTTGTAAAAATAAAAAGCAGGTACTTCAGGGGAAGAACAAAGTTGTATTTCATGAAAATTATAAGCTTTTGTTTTGATGTATTACATTTCTGTTTACAGCAAGCATTTGATACACAAATATATGTATAATAATACTTCCTATCTGTTTGATTAGAGTAACCTGCTTTCTGTTCGCACCTTTAAGGTCTATAAGCTAGAACGCTAGCATTGTCGTATGTGCCTGTCTAATGTGTCTAGCCCTGCTGTTAAAGGCCTCAGATTGTAAGCTTTATGTATTTTTAAAATATTTTTCAGCATGCTTCTCCTTAACAACATTCTTGCTAATTTCATGAGACTGAGAATCTCCTTAGAAAGGGCAGAATGGAGCAAGGATTGGCAAAGTCAACAGGTTCGACGCATGCACTCCAGTGCTGACAAAAGCGATACAATAGCTTCGTACAGCGCATAACAATTAAAAAGTTATAGCTTTGTGTATACAATACATGGGTTGGATAAAGAAATTAAATGAGTGTGTTTTCAAATGTAAAATAGACCTTTATGGATTCCAATTGAGGCGCAATGATACACTTATAAATCTAAAAGTCTAACTACTGGCAATAGCTCAGGGCAGCATTTCAACCCATTGTTTTTCATCCACTGTGCACCTCTAGACAAAAGACTATTTTATGCAAAATAGGTCTTACCCTGTCCTCATGGGAGCAGTCCATCCTGAACTGCCAGGTCAGGCCCCCGCCAGAAGGGTACACCAACAACCCGGGCCGGTTTCGGCCTAGTTAGGCTTCATCAGTGAGGTATAGCTTGAATCCGGTGGCACAGTGAGCAAGACTTATGTCTGGGCACACCCGCAGTCACTTAGGGTGTTACATCAATCATACAGAAAGTGATGAGGGAGGAATGCTTGCAAATAGTCTAACCACTGGCAAGCTCTCAGCTCCCTTGCTCACTATGCCACTGGAACCAAGCTACACCAGACAGAAGAGACCCAATCACTCTAAAACCGGTCTTGGTTTGCTTATGTTTGAGTTCAGAGAGGACCTGGCTTGGCAGCTTGGGCTGTAGTTTTCCTAGTTGAGCAGGGCCAAGACTAATTTGCATATAGCTGTTTGTGATCTGAGGTAGCTTGGTGGGTAAAAGAAACATGGGTTGAAACACTATGGAACCACTGACATTGGTTAGAATTATTGTAAAGTTCCTCCCATCTCCTTTTTTGCGTTTGAGAGAATGATATACCCACACCGACGATAGAAAGAGGAGGCTAAAATACTCCTATGAGCAAATCCAAGATCTGATCCACAATATCTCAAACCAATGGCTGATGATTCCTCAGCCAAATAATCCAATTGCTGAAGGAGGCTGGACTCAAGCCCCTTAGAGAATTTATAGAACACACTATGTTTGCCATGAATAGGGCAAGCACCATTTCACGTCAAACCTATAAATGAAAAGCAGTCATATGAAAAAGTGAAGAAAATGCTATGAAACGCTATCGGTCAAAATAAACCGCATTTTCTGAAGTGCCTGTGTCACCTGTTGTCTTATATATATTTGTTGTGATGATTGTACTGAAAAATGAAAGTTTTGCCTTTATTTTCTAACAATGCTTTTCAGGCAGGCGTTCTCATAGCACCCCTGTGGAGAATATGATCTAAGAGTGATAACTAGGACCCACATCAAACCATGGTGCATCTCAGGATGCGAGTCTAAGAAAGATCCTCTAGTTAACGGTCCTTATAAAACCGATTTAAATTGTTTGAAGCATGACTGCAGGGCGTCTACAAAATCATAAGAGAGTTCGCTAAACTAAAAGTCTTAGTAGACTAAATGAGACATGGTATTTTACCAGAATTTGGCTACTAAGAACAGGAGTATGAGTTTGCAAGATTCTTTTTGCAACCTTTGCAATGAACACGAAAACTTTTGTGAAAGTTGTAAAATTTTTACACACCTGAGTGAAAGTGGTTCCTTTTGTAGCAATTTATGTAGCATATAACCTTATTTACCAACAACAAAATGGTTCTCCATGAGATATGCCTCACAGTTCGAATCTTATTATAACTGGCTTCTTAATACTCTTTTGGGCAGAAACACAAGTTAATGACCAAAATATAACTAATATTCCCATAGTATTATTGGATATGTACCCGTTGATTTATGGGGACATATTCTTCAGGTCAACGCTAGAGGACTATGTCCCAGGATAAAAAGTCTAATAGGGGAGGATTTACATGTGAGAATAAGTGGTGTATTCTATAAGGGCCCATAAGATATCTTGGAAGAACCGTATTATAGCGCAGCTCAGTATTATCAATGGTCCCATTATTGGCTATCCTGGGTGCAATAATACCCCTGGGATTACTTCACTTAAAGATTGGGGGAATGGTACACCAGAAATCAACTCACTGAGCAAGAATGCTGTCCTACAACGGTAACAATCATTCATTGTTATGTACGGCTCAATAGGCCACAGACTGCTGAAAGGAATGGAGGTGCAGTTTAGCAGAGTACAGATCAGTCAAACCTGTGTGTAGCTGTACAATCCAGCACAGAACGTTTGGTGTAGAATTAATGATGTCATTGATAAAATGTGCATAGTGTGGGGTCATTGATGAAAAGTGCATGGTGTGGATAAACTGGAGGCCATTTATGAACTCCACAGATGGAGTTAGTGAGGACTTAAATTATGAGTTGCACATTCAATGGGGTTATAAGGGAATTGTTGTTGAGATGGTTACGGTGTGGGTTTAGTGATGAGGTCCTTTAAGAACCATGCAAGGCGAAATGCTATGAAGGAGGTCCTGCATGGTTTGGAGATAAGGAGAGGGTCTCTGATTAGATGTGCAGTGTGTGAAGCTACAGAGCAGGTCTTTCATGAAATCTACATAGTGTAGAATTATTAAAGAGGTCCTTTATAAGTTGTGTATAGTTTGGAGTTACCAATGTCCTTGAAATGAAAGTGGAGGTCATTTATGTGTGGCACACAGTTTCAAGTTGAGGAGGGGTCAATGAGCTGGGTGGAGTGGTTTATGGGGAGGTATGTACTGAGATGTGCATGGTGTGCAGTTATTGAGGAGGTCCTTCGCAAAGTGTGCATAGTGAAGTGGTATGATGGCATCTCAAAGAGGTCCAACAATAGATGGGCATTTTATGGGGTAATGGAGTAGGTCTTTCATATATGCAATGTGTTCAATTTGCAGAGATGTGCATGATGTGGTGAAGGGGAGGCAGTATGAGAGGTGATGCAAGGGTGGCAACAGATAATGTGCAATTTTTGTTGATCTCTGCGTGGATGTACAAAATGTGAAGCACTGCCAAGTTTCCTAGGTCCACTAGCTTGTCCATTCCAGGTTTTTCTTTGCATTCTTGGGCTTGTAGTGGTGCGTGTTCCTATGCACTTCAACCTTGATGTTTTCACGAGCTTCTCACATTTTTGCCCACCTTGATATCAGCTGATATGAGAAATCCAAGATTCTACAGGATAAAGGAAACTGGCACTGCTGCTGACACCTAACTGTTGTGTGTGCATGTGTGATATAAGCTTGCACTTCTGCTGTCTGCACCACTGATGGTGTCCTGTTCTACATGCATGCCACTAATGCTGTCTACACTGTGCATGTACTTTGTATTTGCAGGGAACTTGCACTGATGTTACCCTTGATGTATGTTTTCTGTACAGCCAGAGGCATAATAAAATCTGAGGGGTGCATCTGCATAGTGACTCACACCCAGGCACACTTTCAAGGCAAAGATGATAGGTGGCTGAGGGGCCTCCCCATAAACAGAAGCCAAGGGTCCCCTCTCCCCCCTGGCCGATGTAGGCTCCAGTGTTCTGCTCCGGTGTGCAACATGGGCAGCAGTGGTGCACACGCTGTATCTATTCTGTATATGATGGGAAGCTGCACGACTGTTACACATGTTCTGTCTTTTCTTTGTGTGTTCCGTAACCTAGTGCTGGTGCTGACAGGGTAGGATTGGCCTATAGAGCAATCTGACAGTGCCAGGCAGGCTGGTCTGACAGGGCTCTGCTAGCTGCTTTTTTGGCTGTTTGTTGGCCTATTTTATGGTCTTTTGGGCTGTTTTTTTACTGTTTATTTTCCAGATATTACCACAAACATTGCCTACAACAAGCGCAAATGCATGCAGCCTCTCATACCTTACAAAATATTTATACCAGGGGCAGCTCCTCCGCTATGGCAGAGAAGCGTCACTCTCCTCCACCCCTACCAGCAGCAGCTGCAAAACGTTTACAGTGAAAACATAATAAATTAAGTTTATTATGTTTTTACTGTAAAAGGGGCGGGGCCACGGGTGTGACCGGCACCCCCCCTCAGTGCCCATGTATGTTTGGCCGGCTGTCTCGGGCTGGCCAAACATACACGCGCACTGTGCTCTCTCCAACCCGGCAACGCAGTGACAGGTTGGAGAGAGCAGACAGAGGCTCCCACTCTGCCTCGGAACACTCTGGCTGGGTGCTCTGACCAATCCTACCACTTTTTTCATGCTGCTGACAGCACGAAAGCAGTGGTAGGACTGGCCGCAGGAAAGGCTGGGAGCCTGTGCCTGCAGTGCAAGACTGGAGCAGAACGGAGCGGATTGGCCCGGAAAAAGGTACGTTTTTTTTTTTATTATTACATTTTTTTTCGTTGTCCCCCCGCCACGCGCTGTGCCTCCCCGCCTCTTTTCTCTCCCGCGAGCCGCAACTGATTTATACATCATGTCTTTACAAGTTCAATGGCCCAATTTTGCAAATGTGGGCCATTTTCTTTATTCTTTGATTTGCTAATCAGGGCCACTTTTATTTTGGTACCCAGGCCTCTTTTCTGTCCCAGTCGGTCTCTGGCTGCTCTATGTGATGTAACATTGCATTGTTGTCAGTGCTTTAAATGGTCATGTACTGAGTACCTGCACTTCTTTAATTTGAACGGGAGCGTACCTGCACTTCTCAGCACTGTTGCAGTATATTACAATGGGAGAGTACCGGCACTTCTGAGACACAAACAGGTACTCTGAACAGTGAGCACCTGCGCTTCTCTATTTCCATTTAAAGCACTGATTATTGTTGAACATAACTGCACGTTCTGTGACAGAAAAGGCAACACTGCTCTCTATGCTGCGCCAGGGGCTATATAACATACAACTGCGCAAAATAATTTATTTACATTTGGCCACAAAGGTGTAACTTTTAATTTCTCGAAGTTAGCCTGCGACCACAGCTATGCTGTGCAATTTACATGCTGCAAACACAAAAAAACTTGGCACCTGCTGGTGATCCCACCCATCATGGTGTGCTTGTGAGGGTCGCCGGGGTCGCTAAGGAGGACAAAGAGAAACTGCCTCCTCCCTTTCCGTGAGCAAGTTGGGCGCGTGAACATGTCACGTGCTGCTGGAGGTGCTCTGCCTCTTCTGAGCGTGGTTAATGGTGCAAACTCTAAAACTTGCATACAGGTTGTTTTCTCCTCAAGTCGAGCAGATGATGAAAACCTGCATGTCCAGTACTGGATCCACTAGAAATCACCTGTACCTGGTGAAACGGACTGCGCACCTGATTGTTAGCTTTTCTTCACGGCTCAGTTCCCCTCCGGTTGCTCTTCTCTGTAATCATCGTGAGTATTTACTATAAATCCACTCCGTGACAGGGGGAAGACGGGAAAAACGCAGGTAAGGGAGACACAATGCAGCGCGGGCTCCGGTATGTGGCGGCTGCTCGCCGCGCCCACAGGTCCGGGGCCTCTGAGACGGTCTCCAGCTGGGCTTCTGAAGACCGTGTCTGCGTCTCGGGGTTACCCTCCCGCTGGGCAGGGGCTGGAAATGCCAAAGGCTAAACTCGCCTAATTTGGGGCCTGCTCATTTCGGGAAGCTCGGGCCTGTTCCCAGGTGGGAGCGGTCGCATCGCCTCCTTCAATCAGGCCCAGCAGGGGGAAGTGAGGGGCTGCGAGGCTGGGCTGGGATACCAGTGCTCCAAGCACACCTGCAGCACCTGTCAATTAATGCCACCGGCCCGCCAAGGATGGGGTCCTGCTGGGGGTGTGAAGGGTCACTTATAGCTGCCCGGCAGACATCTCTTGGCAGGTGCCTGGCATGGTGAGCGGCAGCCTGTTCTGTCCAATATACGGGTCTGGATGCCAAGTGCTTATTAAGGGGTCAACCCCACAGGCTGAGATGGCCTTGTGGACTGATGATGCAAACCTCCCTGCTCTTCCCCCATGTCAATGACAAGCAATAACTCTTGTTGGTCATATTTATTTCACATTTTGAAGAAAATATAATTCACAATTTTCCCCTCGTCTCACTAACAGCCAGTGACTTAGGTGGACAAGGTAGGAGCCATGGCCACTGCTAAAGTCTACTGCCCACCCCCAAGTGCTGAGAATGACAAAAGTTGGCCTACAACATGGAGGACCCCTGGAGAATAGGTGGGGCCTGTGAGTGGGTGCATGAGTGTCTGAGTGGGTCTCTGAGTGGGTGCGTGACGGTCCGAGTGGATCTGTGAGTGGGTGGGTGAGGGTCTGAGTGGGTCTGTGAGTGGGTGCATGAGTGTCTCAGTGGGTCTGTGAGTGGGTAGGTGGGTGTCTGAGTGGGTGCGTGAGTGTCTGAGTGGGTCTGTAAGTGGGTGCATGAGTGGGTGTATCCGTGTCGGATTGGGTCTGAGAGGGGGTGTGTCAGTGTCTGAGTGGGTCTGTGTAGGCGAGTCAGAGTCTGAGCGGGGCTGTGAGTGGGTGCATCAGAGTTTGAATGGGTCTGTAAGTGGGTGCGTAAGGGTCTAAGTGGGTGTGTGAGTGAGAGAAAAAGATTGAAATAGAGAAACTGAGAAAGAGAGTGAGAGGGAGAGAGAGAGAGTTTTTTTAGGCTTTGATGAATGATATACTTAGAATGAGATATTTCTGGATAAACTGAAAATAAAAATGTATTTGTCAATTAAGAAGCGTGAGATCACCTTTCAGTATGAACCTTAAACCTTTGAAGTTTAAAATAAAATAAAAAAGGAAAATGACCATAGATGCACCTGGAGTAGAACCCTCAACTTTCAGTGTGAGAGTCTGTGACCTTAACCTTTATGACATAGGTGACTCCTTACTGTTATGCTTCCAGACATACCTATGACAGTCAACCCATGCACGTAAGATGCACAAGTGTTTCATCACTAGGAAGGTTTAACAGTCAAAATTCTAGTAAATAAACAAACACACTGCCAAGCGGTACCAGGGTTTGAACCTTCAGCCTACTGAGTGACAGCACAATACCTTGACCATTAGGCCAGAAGAGACTGTTCTGCTCTGCATCCAAAGATAACTATAACATTTGTACCAAGCATCTTGCTAGTCTGCCTCTTTGAAGTCATCGTATGGAGAGACCATGGCAATAACAATTGCTTTCTCTCTTCCATCCCACTATGGGATGGGAGAGAGAGAGAGAGTGACGCCCCTGCGGTCCTAGCGGGCTCCCTACATCCTGCAGGAGCCAGCATTGCCCCCACAAGCAGGGAGTTGCTTTAAATAGCCCCCACTAAGCAAAAGCAAGCAGCTATGTCCATGGGGTGGGCACCCTGGGGCACAGCAGGAGCTGGCCTGGGACTGGTGGTCCCCAGGGCCCTCATTGGCTCCTCGAGGGTGCTGTGCTGCCCCCTCCAATGTGAACTTACCCCGGGGAGGTGGTGGTCCCTGGGGCCAGAGGTCCATGACGGACCCCCTTTCTATTTTAAATTTAGCCCCGGAAGGTGGCGGTCCCCTGGGCTGCAAGGGGGCCATGCGGCCCTCCTTAATTGTGTTTAAAGCCAGCCCCTGCATTAATTTTAGTTTAACGCCCCACAAAGGTGGCAGTCCCCGGGGCTGTGAGGGAGGCCATACGTCGCATGGCACCCCCATATTTTTTATTCTGATCGTCCCTGGGAGGTGTTAGTCCCTGGGGCTAATAGAAGCCCTGGGAGGGGGGCCCTGTGCGCCCCCTCCTTTATGAACACCCCCAATGCCCCCGGGACCTGGCCCACCCGGGGGCTAATTAAAAGAAAAGAGCAGGAAACCACACTTTTTAAAAATAAAATGATCCAGATCCGCTGATTTTTTGGACGTTTTAAAAAAAAAGTGATGCACAGTTTTTTCGTCAAAAATGTTACTGCAGATATTATAGTGATATTATCAATGATGCTATCAAAGATGTCATGAGTGCCGTAATTTGTGGGGTAATTAGCAGTGCATGGTGAGGGCGTGAGTTATAGTTACCTTAGGGAATGAGTTAAAGTTACATGAGATAACTCTAACTATAACAGGGAAATTTCTAAGGTTTTGTATGTTAAAAATGTGAGCCTAAATATAACGTCCCTGTAACGTTTGGTTTTTTACTAGGCCTGAGCGGAGTTCATGGAGTTCCGCAAGCAGCAGATTTTGGGTAGGTTGCGGTGTTCGCTCTGATTTTCAGCACTAGAAGTTTCTCCCACGCTGTAAAATCAGCATAAATTGCATCACGCGATGCGCCAGAGGGCACTAATTCCTTTCTGCCGCTTGAGTAGATATTCTACTTGAGAAGCAACTTCTTCAATGAGAGCGGCAGCTTTCTCAATGCGGGCAATCATGACCAGCCGTGACCACTTGCGTTCAGAAATCTCACTCGTGCTCGCCAACATAGAGATTTCTCGTGCTCGCCAACTTAATGTTGGCGAGCCGCGCAAGAGAAAAAACTCCACGCCACTTCGCTGAATTTCTATGTTTTTTTTTAACGTAGAGTAATTTTCATTACTATACGTACATCCAACTACCGCCGCACACGGCCTTTGCCAGTGCGTGGCGGCGGTTGGCCACAGGGCCTGTGGCCAACCCGCTAAACCCACCCAACTTTGTGCCGCACACGGCCTTGAGTGGGGTTGGCCGAAGGGACTGGCTGCATAACCACCCAACCCTGAGAGTGAGAGAGAGAGAGAAAGTGAGAGATTGAGAGAGAGGGAGCAATTTAGAGAAATATTTCACAGACAGAAACTGAGAGAGAGAGAGAGAGACAGAGAGATAGTTGTTTTGAACGATATACTTAGAAATTTCCAGAGAAATGTAAAAGAAACATGTTCTTACCAATTAAAAAGAGTGAGATAAGCTTTCAGTATGTAACTTAAATATTTATAGTTGAGAAGAAACTAAAGCAGGAAATCACCACAGACGCACCTAGCTTGAAACTTTTAACCTTCAGTGTGCATATCTGAGACTTTAACCATGAGGGCAGAGGTGACTCCTTACTGTGCAGTGTCCAGACTTAGCTATGACATTAAACCCACGGATTTTGAGGGGAAAAAGACTTCAATGTTCCATCACTAGGACATTTTAACAAATTAAACAGACACACTGTCATGGGACACTAGAATTTGAATTTTCAACCTACTGACAGTCCAAGAGCTTTACCATTAGGCCAGAAGTGAGCCTGGGCTGCTGTCCATCAAAATGTAACTATAACATTTGAGCGAGATATCTTCCTAATTTGATGATTTGAAGTCATTGCATGGAATGACCATTGCAATAACAATCTCTCTCTCTCTCTGGGATGGAAGAGAGAGTGCATCAAGTCCCCTGTGGTCCTAGCCGGCTCCTAATGTCCTGCGGGAGCCAGTTTTGCTCCCACAAGCAGGGAGCTGCTTTAAAAAGCTCCCTGCAGGTGGGATCAATGTTTTCATCTGTTTCCCTGCACCTATATTTGCATACAGGGAAACAGATGAAAACTCCTCTTTCTGCAAGCAGGAGCTGTTAGACAGCTCCTGCTTGCAGAAAGCGGTGTTTATTTGCTTTTACTTGGAGGGAGCTGTCAGCTCCCACCAAGCAAAAGCAAACAGCTATGTCCTGAGGGTGGGTACCCTGGGACATAGCAGGAGCCAGCCCTGGGGGGTGGCAGTCCCCAGGGTCATGATTGGCTCTCTGAGTGAGGGCACGTGGCCCCCCTCCAACGTGAACTAGCCCAGGGGAGAAGGTGGTCTCCAGGGCTGGGGGCCCTTGACGGAGCCCCTTCCTATTTTAAATTCAGCCCTAGGGAGCTGGCGGTCCTTGGGTCTGTGTGGGGGGGCACATGCCCCCCCCCCTTTATTATGATTAAAGCCCAGGGCCCCCCATATTCATTTTTATTAAAGCCCCGGGGAAGTGGCAGTCTCTGGGGTTGCGTGGGGGCTGCCCGGACCACCCGCATTCATTTTCATTAAAGCCCTGGGGAGGTGTTGGTCCATGGGGCTTCACCAAACCTAGGAGGGGGTCCCGTGAGCCCCCCTCCTTATTTTTGACATGCCCACAGGACCTGGACCACCCGGGGGCTTCATTATAAACAAGCGAGGGAACCCACTCTTGTTTTTTTTTTTTTGCCATGAGTTTGCAACATTGTTTTAAAGTGCTTTTTGGACAAGGGGCAAGCTGCCAGCTCACAGGCACCGAAGACAGGTGTGAGCCGGATTGGACCAGTCAGAAGCATAGGCAAACAGTGGCCACATTTTGTATTTCCCTATCTCCCACGGTGAGCAACCATTGGTTGCTCACATCGGTGGCGGGGTCGCCCGGGCGATCGTCAGGGGGCAGGGCATGTTAAGTACCAGGCCAAGGTCACCCAGGTTACACATCGCTGCCTGGGGCCCCACCCCCTGACGATCGCTGCCGCCACCCACCTGTTTTGTCTTTTCGAGGAACGGAGTGCTCCCCTTTTTTGCATCCGTTTTTCTCGGTCCTCCATGGGTCTGTTGAGGGGTCGCCTCCCTGGGGCTACTGGTGCGGAGATGGGGGAAGGACGTTTTCCCCTTCTCTTGTGGAAGGTAGTGCCTGTTGCCGTGTCGGGGACCTTGGTGTGGAGGCGGCCGTGCGGAATCGGAGGTGAGGTGAGTTTGGCAGTGTGCTCTGGAGTTAATGAGGTGTGGGGGGAGGCGGTCTACCATGGGGGGGGTCAGAGTGGTGTTTTTTTTTTCGGTGAGGAAATCTCGGGAATGAGCCTGGTACTATAGTTAATTAAACGGCAATTTTGGAAAATGTCTTTAAACTATCACTTGCTGTAGGAACAGATTACGTTAGTGTCCGGTCTTTATTGCAGTGAGGTCTTTGTGTGTTTTTTCCTTGTTGACGCCATGCTGTACGGGTGTTGGTAAATGGGTTTATCCCTGTGTAGTGCATGGTTTTGTTTGTCGACGGCGTGAATAATATGACCACTTTTCTGATTTACTCAATGCCAAGGCCTTTTTGTTTACCTGGAAATTGAGGGGTTGGCAGATAAATATTTCTGCTTACAAACCCCAACATGGTACTGTAATAGTCTTATGTTGTTTTGTCTGCATCACTTGGTGCTCCGCTGTTCTCCGTGCCCTTCCTTGAGTCGTGCACTTGGGGCGGCGTTGGTTTGCGGCAAGGACAGTCGGGCTGTAGATGGTGTCATTAATTTTAATCAAGTGTTGTGTATAGAAATGTATCAGGCAGTGTTTAATTTGTAAATAGAAATGTGCCAGTGCTCAAAGCCCTCCTCTTAAACCTGGGGCTGCTGCAATTAAATGTGGGAACACGGAATACTGAGGCAGCGTAAGCAGCTAAAGATCGGCGCAGAGGTGAATCCAGCGGCCCCGCCGCAGTGAGCAGGTATCATCTGGCGACAAAGAATATCTGTGTGTTCCCGCCACAGCAACTCGGCCACTACACAGATGTCCTTTCGGCTTTGCTTCCTTTCTGTTTACACTGCCTCTTGTGTTTCTGTAGAGGCTGTACAAAGGGCCATCCTGACTGTTTTCTTTTTCTCTCACCTCTTTGTTTCCCTGAGTGGCCCTGAGGAAAGGCCTTCTCAGGTTTGAGATGCCCCTCTTTCCCTCTCCCCCAGGGCCAGTCAGAAGAAATAAACACTGATGCTTATCAGATCATATAAGTCTGACAGAGAGGCAGCCCCGTGAGTGACAGGAGCCTAACACCCAGTGCTTAATTTGTAAATAAAAACGTGCCGGTGCCCAAAGCTCTCCTCTAAAACCCACGGCTGCTGCAATTAAATGTGCGAGCACAACATACTGAGGCAGGGTAATCCTGAAGCCATCTTGGGCCTCTTTAATCCATTTACAGCCACTCCCAACCCCTTCAGATCACTCTGGCAGCTATCTGCTTTCTACCTTTGTGACGTTTTTTCGTTTTTCTCTTCCTCCGTCTTTCCCATATGTGTCCTTTGCTCGCAACAAATGCTTGAGGCAGAAGAATAAGTGCCGGCCCTCAAAAATAAGTGCCGGTGCTCAGCACCGGAAACAATAAGCACAAATTACGCACTGTTAACACCCAATATTCACAGAGAATGTAATGAAAACAGAGAGCGAGGCGGGGGCATGATGTATGACTCGCCTTTAATTACAGTTAGTGTGATGAGGACTCAGAGTCCTATTATTTGGGTAGTGGGGCTGGGGGCCCTTGACGGAGCCCCTTCCTATTTTAAATTCAGCACTAGGGAGCTGGTGGTCCCTGGGTCTGCGTGGGGGGGCACCTGCCCCCCCTTTAATATGATTAAAGCCCTGGGGCACATACATTCATTTTCATTAAAGCCCCGGGGAAGTGGCAGCCTCTGGGGTTGCGTGAGGGCTGCACGGACCACCCGCGTTCATTTTCATTAAAGCCCCGGGGAGGTGGTGGTCCCTGTGGCTTCAGCAAGCCTAGGAAGGGGGCCTGTGTGCCGCCCTCCTTATTTTTGACATGCCCACTGGACCTGGACCACCCGGGGGCTTCATTATAAACAATCGAGGGAACCCGCTCTTGTTTTTCTTTTTTTTTGCCATGATAATAGGTCACGGTGTACCTACCCTGGCCCCTTTTCTTTTTTTTCACTTTTTTTCTGGAACTCAGCTGAAGCCAAGTCCCATGGCGGCTGCCAGCACTTCTTGGTTTGAAGTGTTGGCAGCAAATCAGAGCTCTGCAGCTCTCTGCATGAGCTCTTATTATTTGGGAAGCCCTCAGGGAGGATCCACAGCCCTAGATATAACATTTATTTTCCATTTAATATCTCAAAAACTACTGAACGGATTGACACCAAATAACCAAAAACACAATCTGAGTAACAAAATTGAGCTTTCTGACAAATTTGGTGTAATTCCGTCCAGCAGTTTGGGCTGTAGTTGTGTTCAAAGCTCCTATGGGAATTAACATGGGAAACACATGTTTTTGACCCCCTTTTTTTCTTGAACCCGCTTGACGGATCACCCTGAAACTTCCCATGTGCAACAAGAATCACCGGCACACTTTTTGGGGAAAATTTTGTGAACATTTGTCAAACAGTGCCAAAGATAAGAGATATAGGCAAGTAAAAAAACACTCTTTCTATGGAAACATAGTCCTAACTATAACTGCTATGCAGACAGTGAACATTGCGAGGGTGCTGGAGCACCTTGCAGGCGACAGCATTGCCGGGGGCTCGATTACGAGCTGGAGACCATGCTGTAGCTTGTTTCCCGCTAGGCCAGCCGGCAAAAACTTAGGTTTCCGCCTGCTGACCTAGCAGGAAACCCATAGGATCCGGACGCCTCCAGACAGCCCACACTCCCCCCACCAGCTATACGCAGACCGACAATCTTATTTGTTGGAAGAGGTTTTTTATTAACACACCTATTTATCTTTATTGCGTAAAGTCATAAATCATTTATAAAGAACATTACACAAATATTTACAAGTCATGAGAATTAGTGACCATAAATCTTTTCTGACAGGATCCCTTCCTGTCCTGAAACACCATTGGACCACACAAGTGACCCATATCTCACCTGTATCCTGAGGAGGGGCGATTACCCTGACTACACCGTTCCTTGTCCTCACGCTCAGGGTTCCGCCCCCCCTCCAAACACCAGTCAGTCTCGGGGTGTAACGGGGCGGCCAAGAGCTGGAGCCCCATGGCCCCCCCAGCGATCTGTGCTCCCTTACCACTTGATCTGGTGTGTACATCCGCAGGTTGGCTCAGAACTTCAGGATCCTATCCCTGGTGTCCTCCCGGGGCCCCAACCTTGGGGACCCCCCTATTATTTCTAGTCACTTTAATACCTCAATTTCCGCATAAAACCTTACTTCACAACTTAAATTAAGGAGAGGGTGGATAGGACAACTGCGGGCCCCAGCACGAACCAGCCGCCGCAAACGGAAAAGAAGGACGAGCCTTCTTGGGGGGGCTCTTAAATAGCCCCCCACCGGTTCGCGGTGGCTGGATCCGGCTAGCGGCCAACGCAGCCGCTTCGATCCTTCCCGACTACACTTCCGCTTCCCACGCCTCGCGAGGTGTGGGGGCGGAAGTTTTGGCCAGCCTTGTGCACCACTGGTGCGTAAGGGTACCGTTGGGTTCCCTAACGGGCCGCGCTCCCCGATGTTGGGGGGGGGCGCTTTACCCTAATAGCTCCAGCGGGGAGGTCGCCGTATAGGCGGCGACCACTCTGTCAGGAGTTTGGCAGATAGAGTTTTCCGTCCACCAAACTCATAATTGGGCCCTTTATATTTGCAGTTTATATTCGAAAATGGTGCACAGCCAAAAGTAGTACACTTACTACAAGGGTGTAAAAGTACATTTACACATGTAGATTTACTCATGTGTAAATTTACCTTTGTGAATTGGACATAAAGTATTTATATCGAAATACTTCAAACAGCAATATAAGGGTTCTTAAGGATTCGTTTACAGCGATGCAGTTTTGATGATACAAGCAATGTGCTTTAGGAATGTGCCTCATGCACCTGCTTCAAAAATGGCCAAGTCATCCTTCTTTGCTAGAGGGAGCTGGGAGCATGTTGGAAGTGATCCTATATGTGGTCATTAGTATCCAGGAGGAGACACAGTCACTCGGTTATTACTTGTAGATGATGGCGGTCAGGGTGCCCACCCAACCTGAATGCTCCTTACACTGATC
This sequence comes from Pleurodeles waltl, assembly GCF_031143425.1. Taxonomy (NCBI): domain Eukaryota; kingdom Metazoa; phylum Chordata; class Amphibia; order Caudata; family Salamandridae; genus Pleurodeles; species Pleurodeles waltl. The sequence goes on from NC_090443.1 coordinate 962,404,759, forward strand.
GTCAGTTCAGGGGCCTTGTGTCTTAGACCCCACCATTTATAGCATGGTTTTTCAGTAGTAGGGGTACCCACAGTTTTGAGATACCTGAGGCCAGCTAACCCTTAAAAAAAATATATATATTATGTGTTCAGTATTTTCCTTATTTTTAAATTGTTATAAATGCATATTGCACTGTCATGAGAAGCACACACGTTGCAGGGATCAAGACAGTACTAATCACTGAATGAACATAGTGCCCTCTTTTAAGGCAGGCATGGTATTAGATGGGGGGCCCCTGTTCTTGCCACCTATTTGACCAGGGCACGGGTTGCACATGGCAGAGCCTTCCTGTCTCTCATGTTTTGAAATCAGCCATGACTCAGACGACAGGAAGTTCATAGCGCAATTTATGTGTTCCTTTCAGTCCAGGCATTGTGGCCGCGGTGACATTTAAAGTGTTTTATTGGGCTGCTTAGAAGCAGCATGAAGCACATCTGATCAGATTCTGGTGAAAAGGTGAGTTCACCTGGACCACCACTTTAAATATCACAGTCCCTGCGCCTCTTCATTCTTCAATTGGGCCTTAACAACTTGATTAAGATGGTTGGGAAGGATTTGAGGGAATGTACCCTAAGCAAATTCGCCAGGTTGGAGCAGTCTTTTCAAGAGGCTCACATAGCTTGATCTCATATGATTCCTAGATGTAATTGGGGTGCAGGAGCCTTATGCAAACATGGCCAATGTGCGTGCCGGGTCTTGTTGGTTAACGTGGCAGATCTGTCGGTCAAGACTTCTCCTTCATCTCTCCTAAAGCGTGAAATGACCTGCTGATACACATAAGAGCCTGCTTGCCCTCCTCACATCCTGAATTGCGCAAGAAACTGAAGACCTGACCTTGCAAGTCATCACATAAAGCACTAGGTTTGTCTAGACTCACACAAATGTGGTGCCAGGATGCCCTCCCCAGTGATAGTGTGCTCTGTAAATCTGCATAACATAACAAGGCACATTTCTTACAAGCCAATAAGGGGAGTGTGGAAGAACAGGTACATGGATAACTTGGTAACTCCTTTATTCCTCGTAGTATATACACAAGTGGCACCAACAGCTAGCTCCCAGTGCAGACGATCCTCAATTGACCCACAACATTCCACCTTCCTCTTTCTACGTTCCATAGATTCTAAGCACAATACCACAGGGAGAAGAGAAGTTTCAACTAGATGGGATTCATATTTTCAGTGCAGGGATTGATGTCTTTTTTTTATTGAAAACTTTTGTGTTTGTGCAGAATTCCTGTTGGTTGGTAGGGTGGGCAAAGGACCTCATTGCTCCTGCTTCCCATGTGATACCATAGCAGATCACAGCTCTGACATTTACGTGTTAGGAAGCACTGAGGGTAACAAGCAGTGGTCTTCATTCTGCAGGGGCACTCATACTGGGGTAGAGGCTTACACTCATATTTTTCACTAGCAGTGTCCTGCATTGGGCTGCAGCTCTTGATCTCTTGGCATCAGATTATCCCATTTGTAGAAAGGTGGCAGTATTATGTGGTATGAGTGGGGGTCTTACCATCCAATACTAACATGATACCCAAAAGTAGACCTCGGATTCACACCAGTAAATCTTAGCCATTTCTGGTAGAGTGCCAAAGAGCAGTCAGGCTACTTAGAAGGAAATGTGTTAAGCATTTCATAGCACCAACATAGATGATAAGTAATTGGCACGACTTGAAAAAAATCTCACACCAATTTATAAAAAATAAAGATGATTTTTATCTTAATTTAGACACCAAAGTGAAGTTGATACATTGCAGGGAATGTACCCTAAGCAAATTCGCCAGGTTGGAGCAGTCTTTTCAAGAGGCTCACATAGCTTGATCTCATATGATTCCTAGATGTAATTGGGGTGCAGGAGCCTTATGCAAACATGGCCAATGTGCGTGCCGGGTCTTGTTGGTTAACGTGGCAGATCTGTCGGTCAAGACTTCTCCTTCATCTCTCCTAAAGCGTGAAATGACCTGCTGATACACATAAGAGCCTGCTTGCCCTCCTCACATCCTGAATTGCGCAAGAAGCTGAAGACCTGACCTTGCAAGTCATCAGATAAAGCACTAGGTTTGTCTAGACTCACACAAACGTGGTGCCAGGATGCCCTCCCCGGTGATAGTGTGCTCTGTAAATCTGCATAACATAACAAGGCACATTTCTTACAAGCCAATAAGGGGAGTGTGGAAGAACAGGTACATGGATAACTTGGTAACTCCTTTATTCCTCGTAGTATATACACAAGTGGCACCAACAGCTAGCTCCCAGTGCAGACGATCCTCAATTGACCCACAACATTCCACCTTCCTCTTTCTACTTTCCATAGATTCTAAGCACAATACCACAGGGAGAAGAGAAGTTTCAACTAGATGGGATTCATATTTTCAGTGCAGGGATTGATGTCTTTTTTTTATTGAAAACTTTTGTGTTTGTGCAGAATCCCTGTTGGTTGGTAGGGTGGGCAAAGGACCTCATTGCTCCTGCTTCCCATGTGATACCATAGCAGATCACAGCTCTGACATTTACATGTTAGGAAGCACTGAGGGTAACAAGCAGTGGTCTTCATTCTGCAGGGGCACTCATACTGGGGTAGAGGCTTACACTCATATTTTTCACTAGCAGTGTCCTGCATTGGGCTGCAGCTCTTGATCTCTTGGCATCAGATTATCCCATTTGTAGAAAGGTGGCAGTATTATGTGGTATGAGTGGGGGTCTTACCATCCAATACTAACATGATACCCAAAAGTAGACCTCGGATTCACACCAGTCAATCTTAGCCATTTCTGGTAGAGTGCCAAAGAGCAGTCAGGCTACTTAGAAGGAAATGTGTTAAGCATTTCATAGCACCAACATAGATGATAAGTAATTGGCACGACTTGAAAAAAATCTCACACCAATTTATAAAAAATAAAGATGATTTTTATCTTAATTTAGACACCAAAGTGAAGTTGATACATTGCAGATAACTGGAGTTATCGATTTTAGAGCATTAAATAAATCAGTACTTTGCAGAGCTGTCAACTCCATCAACTCCATCATTGCGGTCAATGGGAAAAATCACAGTAATCGGTCACTTATGGGGTGACTTGCATGGAACTCATCTGGGTTTAAGGTCTTGCAGGCCCACAGACCAAGCAACAACAGTCAGCACAAATTTGCCTGCCTCAGGAGGCCGGGATGCAGAGTGGTGCTGGCTGTCCTTGGTGCTGAGAGGGACTCACGGTCTTGGGGTAGGTACCTTAGCAAAACGTACCTCGCAGGTCGATTTCAGGGAAGCCCTTTGGTTCTTGTGGTGGCCTCGGATCAGGAATCACGAGGCAGGGCAGCTCAGCGACATTCAGGTGACTTGGGTGACTTGGGTGCAGAGATGCTCCTGGCTATCCGGAGTGCTGAGCAGGGTCTGCCAGTGCTGGCTTTACCACACGTGCCTCCTGACTAGCTAATTTTTCCACCTGCCCACCTAAGGGGGAGGGGTTGTCTTCAAGTGGGGGACACATTCCCTTGTCTAGCAGCGGCGCTGCAGCCTTTGAAGCTCACTACTGCGATGGGTCTAATCACTAGCCATCCTGGCAGGGCGGAGGTGCAACCTCCTTCCTCCACAGGTCTTTGTTCTGACCTCTGGGAGCGGCATACACTCCCCAGCATGTGGTCAGAACTCTGTCTTGGCGGCAAACACTTGGGATAGCCCGCCAAGGCAGGGGAAAGCTGGCAACTCTGAGGATGCCACCTGGGTACATGCTAGGTAAACCTGAGCATGCGAATCGTGTTCAGGGTTAAAAAGCACAGTGTTTGACACCAAACACAAGGGAATTTGGTCAGACCATCAAGGAGCTGGACATCTGGGGTTTGTTGGAGTGCCAACCCATGTTAATCTATGGACCACTGGTATTAGGTTTTAAATGCTACCACAGAGCCGTATATGCTTGCACATATATGTCCACACTTATAATACAATGGACCCTAACTTCTGGGCTATAGGGACCTACCTTAGGGGTGACTGACTTATGGGCAGTGAGTTGGCTCTGCCTGCACCTGGTATGGGCAGGGTCGAACTCGAGCAGGCAAGGTGCTCATGCAAGCTGGCATGGCTGACCTGAAGGCTTTGCTTTTACTCAGGCCATTCAGGGTGGCACAATCACTACAGCAGCCCTGGTGACCCCTTTACCATACCTTCCCGGTACGACTGATACCATTTACTAGGGCCTTGCAGGGGTGGTTAAGTCCTTGTCAATTGGGATTACCAATCACAGTTACAATTTGAGGGAATGAGCACTGGCACTGGGGTTTGATTAACAGGCCTCAGTGCACTTTCAATCAAAAATGACAGCATTAAGCAGCAAAAAGTGCTGGGTGACCATGCAAAAGTGGCACTTTACAACACCATTGAGGCCTGGTAAGGGAGGGGCGGGACCGTTAGACCACAGGCTTGGAACCCCCTCTCAAGGATGCCGTTGGTTTCGCCTGTGTGTTCCTGGTAGAATGAAGATGATACTGGTAGCAAGTGTTGTACAATTAACCACTTAAGAAAGGAATGTAACAAATATAGATTACATTTATATTTCGGTAGATTACCAATGTTAGGCAGGGGAGTGCCAGAAAATGTAATACAGGCAGGGAAGCGCCTAGAGGTAATATAACCATTGGATTTTTTTCGTTTAATAAACATGTGTGTAGCAACAAAATATTAGCCGGGAGTCATGTCATTGAATCGGCTGAGTTAGGGTGGGGAGGCGGGGGAAATCCAAGCGCAATAGAATATACCGACAAGATGATAAATGTAAACATTTAGACCAGGGAGGCACAAGTTAGGACCATTTGGTGTGGAACAAGTCAGCAGTGAAAGGGGCACTCCAAAATAGCAGGCCTCCCAAAATAGCCTCCGTTATAGTATTTTTTAAAAATGTGTAATTGCATTATTTTGAACCTGTGCGAGCAAGGCGGAAGAGATGTAGGTCTGACAGCCATGTCCGGAGACATCACTCCCCTTGGAAACATTACACACTATTAGGACCTATAATCTTCCTTTGTCCCGGGCCCCATTCTCACCCCAGGGACCCATTCAGCTGCCTCGGTGTCCCTCCTCTTCCCAGCCAGGCCCAGCAGTCACGGCAGCGCCAGCATTCAGCAGGCCCAGCAGGACTTACAATCACAGACCTGCCCTCGCCTTTGGCCTGCACAGCGGGGCCCAGCGGGGGCCTAAATACACACAAGCAGCGCCCGGGCTCTGGAGGAGGGGGCGGGGCAGAGGCTGTTTACACCTCCGCACCTGAGGACACGACAGGTAGAACAGGCCCGCCACCAACCACAACCTGTAATTTCGCTTGATTTTACCCCGGATCTTGCCCGGATTTCCCCTTCGCTGCTGATGGATTCCAGGTCCCAATAAGCTTTGAAGAAAGGTTTGTCTGGAGGGTGTTTGGGAGGAATGCGAGAGAAGGCAGTTTTAACCAGGAGGTTTTTTGAGCCGGGTATAGTCCCCCTTAATTAAAGGCTGAAATCGTTTTCTTGCTCACGTCTCCTATCTTTACACGGACACATGCTCACGTGGAAAGTGCAGCATCTCTACAAATTAATTCATTTTGCTGATATCACCTAATGCACCATCAGGTCAGATTCGCTCCATTTCTACTAAACAGCCGCCAGAGGAGCCTTGCAACATTTCAGTGCTTGGGCATCACCAGCCCGGCAGTCCTTGTGACTGTGAGAAGTGTATTCTTAATGGCACTGCACTGGATTACAGTTGAGATTATATAGCGCTTCGTGCTACTGACGTGGTACTGAAGCTCTCTCGGTGAAGAAGTAACACACCACGAAATAGGTTGAGTTTAGCTGGACAGGTGTGAGATTGTGGTGTGAATACAGTGGTGCTGTTATCGTGTCAGATGCAGCCCTGCTTGAGTGTGTGGTGGAACAAAGAGCAATGAAAGATCTCTATTTAAACTCCATGACATCTCGAGGTCAATACTTTCAGAAATATTTTTGTCAGAGTTATTTGATTCAGTGCTTTACTTTAGAGGACATTGTTTCAGACACTTCCCTTACACTGCAAAAAGTTTCTTCTGATGCTTTTAATCCACTGACCCTTCAACACCCCTAAATACTACTCATCCCTGACCCAATGCCTATACACTATGGGCCTCATTCTGACTTTGGCGGGCGGTCAAAAGACCGCCGCGGTAATTCTGATTTTCCCGCTGGGCTGGCGGGCGACCGCCAGCCCAGCGGGAAACCCCCTTCCATGAGGATGCCGGCTCCGAATGGAGCCGGCGGAGTGGAAGGGGTGCGACGGGTGCGATTTTCAGTTTCTGCTTGGCAGACACTGAAAATCTTGGTGGGGCCCTGTTAGGGGGCCCCTGCAGTGCCCATGGCAGTGGCATGGGCACTGCAGGGGCCCCCAGCGGCCCCGCGACACCCGTCAGAACCGCCAGAGCCAGGCTGGCGGTACGGGGGTCGGAATCCCCATGGCGGCGCTGCCTGCAGTGCCGCCATGGAGGATTCCCCAGGGCAGCGGGAAACCGGCGGGACATCGCCGGTTTTCCGTTTCTGACCGCAGCGGGACCGCCGCGGTCAGAATGCCCATGGATGCACTGCCAGCCAGTTGGCGGTGCATCCGCGGTCGTTGGCCTGGCGGTAGTCTACCGCCAGGGTCAGAATGACCCCCTATATATCCTCGCCCCCTGAAAAATCCTCACCTATTCTCCATCGTCACCAGTGTTTCCAGCCTCAAGCATCTTTGATATAAAAACAAAGCTGTCCACATTCAATTCTTCACATACCTTTTTTACTTGCCTACCATTTACTCCACTTGACCTCCAGGTTTGACATCTTCTTCATAACTGCCAAGCTTCTTAAGTCCATGTGTGATGTGCTGCCAGAGTCCAGGTTTTTTCTTTGAATTCTGAGATTTATAGACTACAAGTCCCAGATTTCAAAGATAAAACCTGCACTGGGATAGCACATCACGCATGGACCTGGGAAACTTGTCAGAACTGGGGGGGACGGTGAGCTCCGCTCCGCTGGCGGAGCTAGCCAAGTTTTTGGCACTCTGCACTCAAAGCAGAGCGCAGAGTTCGCCCAAAAACTTCACTAGCCCGACAGCGGAGCAGAGCTCACCACGTGCGCACTACAGCCCAGTTATGGGCCACATAGCACAAGCACAGACTGTCTGCACTTGCGCTGTGTGGCCCATGTCTGTGCTGCGATGCACTGTCTCATCCCCTGCCAGCGATGGAGCTGGTACTGGCGCCAGCAGAAGGATTAACCAGGCCTCTCTCTGCCAGCAGCCTGGGCCGGGCCCAGGAGCAGGGGGGCAGAGGGAGACACAGTGCCAGGCCGCTGAGAACGAGGACCCAAGTTAGTCCTCATTTTACAATTTTTTATGTTGTGCACAAGAGGCCAGAAATGGCAGCTTTTCAGGCCTCTCGTGCACCGGCATTCCCCGTGTGCACGATTTCGGAAGTGCTAAGCAGGGTCGGGCCTGGCTAACCAGGCCCAACCCTGCTTAGCTCTTATGAGATCGGGTGCATTCAGGACAGGGTTCCACTCCCCGGCTCACGGAATTCCACCTTCGTGGAATTCCACAGTGATTTAAATCAACTCCGCAAAATTCAGCGGAGTGGAACTCCGTGAGCTCCGCCCAGGCCTAGTAAGGACTCCCTCTTCTGTACCATGACCTTGAGCTATCAACCAGCCAAAGGGCTAATTTCTTGTGAATATTTGTTAGATAGAACAGCTCATTATCTGTTGGCTACAAAGATATCACAAATGTCTCTGAAAGGGTCTTAGTGCGACCCTTAACCCAAAGAACTGGACTGGGGCTTTGTCAATGACATGGGTATGTTGGGATGGGTAGGGTTTGGGGGGCTTCAGGGGATATAGGCGACTACCTGGCCATATTGCAGAGGCTCCCCCAACTCAGAGGAGCCTTGACTATGGCGGCCCAAACTGGGGTCATAGTGCGAGCCGCCACGGGCTTTAGGGATGGCCGGGTGCTGATTGGCTGACCGGGCGCAGCCCCAGAAGCTCTAAAGTGATTCCAGGGCCGGTCCCATCCAACAGGGTCAGCCTCTCCCTTTAAAAGGCGCTGCATGGTGGCCAGCGGGTCTCTTTGGTGCTCACTCGCCAACAAAGCACCACAGAAGGAGTCATCCTTGCCCCCCCCCCCCAGGTACAACAGCGATTGCATTCTTCTTGCTGCAGCGACTCTTCAACACAGTCCCTATGCAGCCCAAGGGCATCCTGGGTGCCACACGGGCTCGAGATCTTGCTTTCCCCGCCCATCATCCCCAGAGCAATGGACACATGGTGGGGGTGTGCTCAGGTTTTGGTTATAGCATAAGGGGCAGATGTATGGTTATTCATTTTTTCCTTTTCAGGAGTCAATTGGGATTATACGAAGTCATTGTGCTTGTTTAATGCCATGTCTAATACCTTTTTTCTCTTGTATGTCGTAATGGTGTGTCTTATTTATGTTGGTTGGCGGGTGAGGTCATGACTGGTGGGGGCATTTCAGGTACATGGCCGGCATCCTTTTATACCAAAAATAACAGTGACGGGGCGGGTGGGGATTAGGATTTTAGGGGGCTTCAGGGGACATTGGCGACTACCTGGCCATAGTAACTGTTCACAGATATGAAGTGCTAGCAGGAGGCAAAAGAACAATACTGAATGTTCCCTGTTGTAGGCTGAGAGGACAATGACCGGACCTCCCCACCCCAGCCCTTGCCTCCCTTTAGCCCGTAATCTTGAGGAAAAAAATCAACAAACACCATCAGCAGACATTATATGAATTTGATCAGTTTAAGTTATTTGCAAATTTTTGGGTGGTAAAGTGGATGGCAAGTATTTTAGATGAGTACTTTTATTTAAGGACCCTTCCATTGCCATCAGGCCTGGCGAGAGTTCATAGCCCCTCTCCACCTGAAGAATATTCTTTCAACTTACAGGTAAGAGTATATTGTGGGCCGTATTTGTTTCATAATTCACTTCAAAATGTGTATATATATATATATATATATATATATATATATATATTTATATAAAAATAAATGACAAATTATAATTTCTAAACTAACACTGACTTTTACAAAACGTTGCTTAAGATACAATGATCCTAGCTGAATTTGCCTTATACATTGAAGATAACAATATTGAAGCTAGCAACATTTGTGCTCAAGTTTCCACACTGCCCTGGAGTACACATATTTGGATTCAAACAACTTTATTTGCCCAGCAAGTTCTATACTCAATTCTGGGTAATGGTCCTTTAGACACAAGTCCTTACTCACCCTAAGGACATCAAGGTTTGCTTTCAAAGTCGTGGTTGACAGCCCCATACACTTAACAAAGGAGAGTCAGACCCCTGTGGGCCACACATGAGTGTACAAGACAGCATTTTCAGGGGATCCACTTCTGTCTGCCAAACTGAAAAAAACACATGAACTAGAGTTCACTGATTACTACGAGGGTCCTGCCTCACATGCAAGTGGTGGGCAGTTTGTTCCTTGATGACACACAGCTATTCTGACTGGCTATCATCAGTAAATGTGAATGTGCCTGTCTTAGGACAATATTCTGATTGGTTTGAAAGTGTGGCCAGTCACAGAATAACAGAAATCTAATTGGCTGCCCTTTTAAACAATCAGAATTGCTTAGAAAAATGTATATTGGCTGATGACAGCCAATTAGAAACACTGTCTGTACTTGGTGCCTCCCTGTTTTGTGCTCCTTGGCAGCAAACAGTTGTGTTTTGACAGAAATCTGCCCTTTCATATAGTCCACCAGCAAGGTGGATTTTCCAAATTTCTCTCAACTGCAGGATTAAAATAAAGAGAAGCTTTCATCTGTTTCACGTTTCTGCAAAATCGTTTGCCTATCACTATTGGCTTTGGTGACTTAGCCTTGGCTTCTGTGTTCAGTGGGGGAAGGTATAGATTTATTCTTCCAAGGTTGGTCATTTTCTCTTTGTATCAGTTGCTATTTTTTTAATTCTCCTGCTTGCAGGACCTGGTAGGTTAGCTAGATGGTTGATCAACTGCTGCTAAAGTCTAGCTTGACCACTCATGCCATGGATTCAGTTCGTACCTCACTCCTTTCAACTTTGTTACCTGCATAGTTGATTGCATGTGTCTTGTTGTCTTGAATATGGCCAGGGAGTCGTCGATGTCCCATGGGTACCCCACCAACCACTCCCACCCCACAACCATCCATGTCAATGACAAAGGCCTGAGACCGGTTCTTTTTTGGGATAGGGGTTGTCAGATCCCCTGTTGTATTTGTTTCAATGCACACAAAAACATTTTTTTAAACATCACAAATTTGCACAGTCACCACATTACTCACATCTTGCTTGTACGGGACACGTAACCTTAACAAAAACTCTAATACATGGGAGTCACCTAACCATAAACTAGTTTGTTCCTGTGCAACCAACAAAAAAATAACCACTTCACGTTGTATGCTTGTATGCATATGGTATTGCTAGAGCCAAACCTAGTCAGAAGGCAGTGGAGAACTGTACATAGTTAAAGACAAACATAAATGATCTTTCCTCTTGCCTCATCTATTTAATGTCGCTAGACCTCCTAATTAAAGACCTTGCAGCTAGGGGTTGTAGAGTGTACAACCATGCAGACGATTCCAGGGGTGGCCCATCCTTTAGGGCGGAGGGCCCACCCCACCTTTTGCCCCTTATGAAGAGTGTCTGTCAGGTTGAACAAAGGTCAGCCTGACAGACACTTTTCATGTTCAGCTCAGACAGCCAGGAGCGAGACATGCGTGATTTGCGCAGTCTCCTGGCTGCCTGAGCTGAACTTTGCTGGGCCGGGGAGGTCACAGCTCCTATGGGCGTGACCTCCTCGGCTCAGCAAAGGTGCCTCGAGGCCCTCCCCTGGGTGACGAGGAAAGCGTCACCCATTGACACTCGCCCTGGGTGCTTCAGGTTTAAGCCCTGAAGCGCCCAGGGCGAGTGTCAATCAATGACACCTCGTCACAGAGTGGGGTGGGGTCAGTAGTCTCACTGACCCCATCCCACTCTGTGACGAGGCTGGGACTGCTGCCTTCCCTCATTGGCTGACCTAGGGTCAGCCAGTGAGGGAAGGCAGCAGTTCCAACCCTCCTGGGACCTCGAGGCTGAAGATAAGTGTGTGTGTGTGTGTGTGTGTGTGTGTGATGTTTTAAAATGAATGTTTGGTGCGTGCATGCATGTTTGAATGTTATGAGTGTTAATGGATGAGCGTGTGTGAAAGAATGAGTGTGTGTGTGTGATTTTTTAAAATGAATGTTTGGTGCTTGCGTGCATGTTTGAATGGTATGAGTGTTGTTAATGGATGTGCATGCATGTGTGTGTGAAAGAATGAGTGTGTGTGAAAGCTGACGGCTGCCACTGGACAATTCCCAACTTCTTATCCAATTAGATAACACCCTGGCCTCACAGGTGGAATTTCAGAACATCATGGTATTGTTAGATAGTGATCTAACAAAGATTTCTCAGATTGGTGTGGTTGCATTTACATGCATTTTTATTTTGATATTGTGTATGAACATTTCCTCTATTCTCCCCACGGAAGCCTTGATAATGATAATATTGGCTGCAGTTGTTTCTTAATTAGACTTTGCTAAATCTAGGTATCTACATCTCACAAATAATGCAATCCAGAGGCTCCAGCTTATTCAAAATGAAGCAGCCCACTCATGTTTAGGCTTCAGAGGCATTCCCATGTAACTTCCACTCTAAAACAATAACATTGGTTACCTGTTAGGCAAAGGGTTCAGTTTAAAATCTACTATACTACATTTTAAGCTCTGCAAGATTTTGGCAAAGAAACTTACTAAATACATTCCATCACGCAGATTAAGACCTTTCACTGTAACCTTTTCCAGGTTCTGAGACATAAGAAGCAATGTATGGGAGGCCGTAGTTTCTCAGTAAAGGCCCCCTTGTTGTAGAACTTCCTTCCTGATTACTTGAGGCTAGAAAATGGATACCCCATCTTCAGGAAAATGCTTAAAACCTGGCTGTTGAGACAGGCTTTTATGTGCTTGTTCAACTTTTAGGGAGTTCTTTGTCTTTTAGGCAGGCCTTTATGTGCTAGTTTGACTTTTTGGTTCCTTTACGTTCCCCTTGCCTTACAGCGTCAAGAAACCTCTGGTGAATGTGCGCTTTAGCAAGTATTTAGGTCCCAGGCCCAGCTCTTCAGTGTTGGTGGACCGCTCTGCTTCCTTCCTGTTTTCTGAGTGCTTTCTCCTGCTTTCCCCTCATTTTTCACTGCTTGCCCCTTCCTTTCCTCCTTGTTTTCTGAATTCTTTCTCCTGTTTGTCCCTCGTTTTATACTGCCCTCTCCTTCCTTTCTCCCGTTTTTTGAGTACTTATGCCTGCTTTTCCCTCATTTTTCACTGCTTGCTCCTCCCTTTCCCCTGTTTTCTGAGTGCTTTCTCCTGCTTTTCCCTCATTTTTCACTGATTTCTCCTATCGTTCCCCTGTTTTTTTAGTGCTTTCTCCTGCTTTTCCCTAATTTTTTACTGCTTTCTCTTTCCCTCCCCCATTTTTGGAGTGATTTCTCCTGTTTTTCACTCATTTTTCACTGCTTGCTCATTGCTTTAACCAACGTTCATTGCTGCTGCTTGTTATTCTCTCATTTTCCGGTCCCGCCTATTTTCCTGCCTCTCACCTAGCCTTGCTCACCATCTCCCAGTGACGCTCCCTCCTCCCAGGACCTACTTAGTAGAGGCCATAGCGCGGGCAGGCCCGCCAAAGGCAAGTCTGGATGCGCCCTGCACCCGGAACCCTGGTTCTTCCACCCCGTGCAGAAACACCACCGCAGAATTCTGAGCCTTGGACCCTGGGCGAATCAACAACAACCGGTGCTGCACATCTCCACACACCACCAGAAGACCATTCTCCTGCTAGCACTGCCACTTAACCTGCAACACTAAAGCACCGGAGACACCACAAACACAATTGAGCCCACCACGTTGACCAAGACTGCCAAAGCACAACTCCAGTGCATTCTAATCAACTCATGATCACTTGGAAAACACGCCATTGAGATCTGGGACATGATCTCATCCCTCACTCCGGAAGTCATCTTCCTCACAGAGACCTGGCACAGAGAACTCCGTCTCCGTGCCAGACAGCGCCATCACCACACCCGAAGGCTACAAGAAAACACACCGGGACCGAATCAACAAACACGGAGGTGGAATTGCCTTCCTATACAAGGGCACCATTCACTGCACAACCTCCCCAGATGACCCAACCCCGAAAATGGAGCACCTCAATTTCCAACTTCACAAAGACGGAAAAAAAGCACTATCATAGGTACTCTTGCATACAGACAACAAGGACCACGCTTCAGCTTCTGCAGTGCCATCCCTAAGCTCATCGTCCCAATCAGCATCGACTCCGAGCACAACATCTTCCTAGGAGATCTTAACTTCCACCTCGATGACCCTGATGACACCAACACAACTGACATCCAGCAACACTGGCCTCCAACAACTTGTCACTGACCCCACCCACATCGCAGGACACACGCTCTACCCTTTTTTTACGTACACCCAAGTACAACCTCATTTCACAGCTCACCTGGTCCGACCACTGCAGTGCCCACTTCACCATCTCAGGATCTACCAACACTGGCACCACGCCCCACTCCACACGCAGAAACTGGAAAAAAGTATCACAAGTCCAATGGAACACTCTCAATTCCCACCTCCTTGACACATTGTCCAACCGAAGAGCTTCTTCCATTGGATCACATAATGTGACAACACAGTCACCTAGTAACTCACCAAACTCATGGAACACTACAACCTCCTGGACCCCTCTCTATCCAGATTCTGAGCCAACAACAGCACTGAGACAGCCTTGATCGCAGCCACCGATGACATCAGGGCCCTCCTAGACCGTGGTGAAACAGTAGCCCATATCCTCATGGACCTCTCAGCTGCCTTCCACACTGTCTCCTACCACATCTTGATCAACAGACTTGACCAAATCGGAATCCAGGGAAACGCCCTAAAATGGACCGCCTCATACCTTACGGAAGATCCCAGAGAATCGGTCTCCCACCAATCACCTCAGAACCCAAGAAGAACATCTGTAGAGTCCCCAAGGATCGTCCTCAGCCCCTCCCTCTTCAACAGGCACATGACCCCCCTGGCCATCATCGTCAGATCCCACAGACTAAACATCATCTCCTATGCCGATGACACCCAGGTTTCAGGTTTCAAGGTATCATCCTTCATCAGCCAGGCTAGCTGACTCCAGTGGCATGGGGAGCAAGGAGCCCACATCTGGGCATACCATTCCCACTTAGGGCAACAATTGCAAAAAGAACAAGTGATGGCCAGAATGCTGAACAATGTCAAACATTCACCCCCAGTACAGAGATCTGGGCCTAAATGCATTGTTTTTTGCTACCCATCCCATTCAGTTTTGGACCCAGCCATATGCAAATCAGTCTTGACCCTTTTCCCCATGGGAACAGTCCAGCCTGAACTGCCAGGCCAGGTCCTCCCTGGACTGGAAACAAGCCTCCTGGGACCGGTTTCAGGGTATCACCCTTCATCAGCCTGGCTAGCTTGACTCCAGTGTCATGGGGAGCAAGGGACCCGTGTCTGGGCATACCTTTACCACTTAGGGCAACAATTGCAAAAAGAACAAATGATAGACGGTATGCTGAACAATGTCAAACATTCATCCCAGTACAGAGATCTGGTCCTAAACCCATTGTTTGTTGCTACCCATGCCATTGCAGTGTGGGCCCAGCCATAGAACCCGGATGCCTGCAATCGACCCCAGCCCCAGCACCTGCCACACGTAAACCGACAAAGTCTGGCTGTGTTTGCCATTGGAAGAAATTAATTTACATCTGGCATAAAAAAAACACAAAGTTAATTAATTAAAATCATAACATAAGAATCATATCAGGTCAATCAAAAATTCAATCAGGTCATAAATCTTGATAACACCCAGACATCCAAAGGATCCTCCCATGTTCCGAACTTCCGTTAGACCACACAGGTGAACCATACCTCACCTGTATCCATTGGGGGGGCGTTCCACACACCTCACCGTCCCTTGTACTGGTGCTCCTGGTTCTGCCAAAAAAAAACAGCAATCCACTGTGGGGGTGCAAAAGGGTGGCCACGAGCGGGAGCACCATGCCCACCCTAGCAATCTGGGCTTCATAACCCCCAGCTGGTGTGTACATCCGCTGGTTGGCTCAGGACTGCAGGATCCTACCTTCGGTGTTATCCAGGGGACCCTGCCTTGGGGACCCCTCTATTGCTTCGGTCAGTTTAGTATCTCCTCTCCCACCACAAGGGCGACCAGGGGCACAGAGGTCCTTCGCCCTCCCCCCCACCAAACTAACTGTGGGAAAAGGCCCAAATATCCTCAATGAAACAGTCTCTGCCTGCATTAGATAAATGCACCCCATCTTTGTGAAACATGTCTGGGCCTTTTAGCAGTCTGTGTAGGATATTCCACAAGCAGTCTGGACCAGGACACAACCTTGCCATTTCCAAGCTGAGACGTCGCATGGACACATTCATAGTCCTAGATTTAGCCTCCAGACCCCAGTTGCGACGGGGTAGCATGTGAGACCATGCAATGGCAGTGTTCGGGAATTCCGTGGATATCAGGGCTATTTCTGCTAAAATTGCTTCTCTGAGCACTTTGTGGCCCAGTCAAACCAGGTCATTTCCTCCTATATGTATGACGATCAGGGCTAGGAACTGGAGTCCCTCGCACCCTTTCGCCATCTTAACCAGGTGCTGCAGTTGAGTGACTCTTAGACCACAGATCCCACACCACCGAAAGGATATGTCACGAAGTGATGCCGGCTTAGGCTTGCAGAGCAGTTGTAACATGTAGGCCGCCCACCGGACAAGGAGTGACCGAGCACCCAAACCACATGAGTCAGCTTACAACTGAAACAAAAGAAACCATCATGAGTATCTTGTCCACAAGGAATCATAATCAGGCAGTCGTAACATTTGTCATTGCAACTCAGGCCGAATGTAATGTTTATAGCAGTTGGAAGACCATCTGCCAATTAGCTTTACTTCCTCAGGTGACATCCCTGCACTTGCCACTACAGTAGCTGCCCTAATCCGAAACAAATGTGGCGTGTAACCCTTTGGATCTACCCCAGCTGCCTCTAATGCCTCAGCCATTACCGCCGAGAACTGATAACGAGATAAGCACTCTCCACTCTTATGAAGGAACATTGTTGGGCCCCCCGTAGCCGGGCAAACTGCTAGGTAACACCCCAAGCGATCCACCGGGCACAAAGGGGAACCATGCGATGCCTTAAGTTTGATGGCAGACTCTCTCCCCTCTGGATCTGTCTTGGACCTTCGTATCCAAATTGTTAAGCCACCGGAGCCCATACATACATCGGCCCACTGCAGGTCCCCTGCAAAATCACTCTTGGATGATCCTACCAGTTAGCCCACGTGGCATGCGCCATAAAAGGCTATAAAGAATGCTGCTGCAAACAGCGTCACCTCCAATTGGGAATAACAAACCTTATATACAAAACCCCCAAGACGCGAACCGCGAGGGGGAGCCTGGTGTCCTTCTTTGTGCCGTCCAGGCAAACCCGTCCGGCCACCGCTCTCTTAATGATGAAGGCATTTAGGTGGGCCTCCTTATTATGTAATTTTGCAAAGAAATGAATAGCAGCAAGATGAGCCCTCGCACAAGAAACTGGTTTACCCTGTTCCCTAAGATTACCTAAAAAGAGGCAAATGGCCTCAGTTGAAAACCATTCAGAAACTTGGAGATCGCTTAAAAATGTTCTATATCGCTTAAATGATTTCTCATAAGATCCCCTGGTGCGGGTCAGAGAGGGCGGGACTCCAATCTTCCACAGATATGCTGGGAACTCCGTCATCTTCTCCGCTGCCTGTGGGTGGAACCTCCGAAAATCCTGCATCAATGAGCGAGATAAGGCATCAGCGGCACTGTTATGAACGCCAGGAACATGTCTCACGCGGAATGTAATGTTGAGTTTCAGACACAATAAGACCAAATGTTTGAGTAACCTCAAAACCAACCTACATAAAGCGCCCTGCTTATTAATAGCCTCCACAACCGCCATGTTGTCAGACCAGAATATTAATGATAAGTCTTTAAACACCGGGGCCCAGATCGTGACCGCGATCACAATGGGAAACAACTCTAAGAATGCTACATACCTTATAATACCATTGTCAAGCCACTCTGCCGGCCAATCTCCCCTGCACCAATCCGCACCAAGGATAGCCCCAAAACCAATACTGCCCACTGCATCGGTGAAGAGACCTAACGTAGAACTGGACACCGGGTGGGAATGCCATATGGCACCCCCATTAAAGTGTCGCAAAAAGAAAGCCAAGATCTGGAGGTCCTCTTTGACCTCCAAAGAAAGCCTGGTGTGATGATGCTTTTCCTTAATGCCAGCCATAGCCCTGGCTATGCACCGAGAAAACGGGTGAGCCATGGGAATAATTCTTAAAGCGAAGTTGAGTTGCCCCACTAAAATCTGCAGCTGATGAAGGGTGACTTTTTTCTGTGCTAAGACTGTGTCAATAGATTTTCTAAAGGCCATTATCTTAAGCAAGGGGAGGCGAAACTCACCAACCGCCGTATCTATCTCGCTCCCGAGAAATGTTAGACAGGTTGAGGGGCCTGCCATTTTGTCTGGGGCTATGGGAACACCAAATTCCTCAAGTATGATAATCAAGGCTCTTAAGGCCCACAAGCACCTCCCTCACCCAGCAGGGCCCAGAACCAGAAAATCATCCAGGTAATGAATAACATCCTTGTGGCCTGTGCGCTTGGTGAAGATCCATTGTAATATGGAACTAAATTGCTCAAATTAATTGCAGGACACACTACAACCCATTGGCATACATTTACCATAATGATAGGACCCCACAAATTGGAAGCCCAGTAGATGATAATCATCAGGATGCACTGGGAGAAGATGAAAAGCAGATTCTATGTCAGTCTTGGCAAGGAGAGCCACCCGACCCAGGTCGCGCAACCTACCAAGAGCCTGGTCAACCGTTATATAATGAACCGAGCATAGTTGAGGATCAATTGCCTCATTCACTGAGGATCCCCGGGGAGCCAAAAGGTTATGGATCAGCTTGAATTGCCCAAGATCTTTCTTGGGCACCACTTCCAAGAGGGAGCACACAAAATCAACTAACGGGGCGAGGAGAAGGGGCCTGCTATCCTGCCTGACATCCTTTCCTTCTCGACCTTCTTTGCCACCACCTCCGGATGCATCTGGGCTGATAATAATCTACTGCAATGAGGGATAGGGGCTACCCTGAGGGATGGGATCCTAAAACCATATGAGAAGCCTTTGTACAATAACTCTGCCGTGTCTTTCTTTGGATGTGACTGCAACCATGGGAGGATTCCTGAAATCTGTATGGGTGTAGGCAACACCTGCTCAGCTTGAGGGCTTACTCCCCTCCTTACCCTTCTCCTTAGATTTCTTATTGCACTTGAACTCTGGGTGGGATGAGTGCCCGCAGAAGGAGGAATTATGCTTATATTTGCAGGCCCCTGCCAGGCAAGTGCACAACTACCTGTTGAATGCCCAAGAAGAGCCCTTTTTCTCACCTAAATATTGAGGCCGATTCCCCAGTACCTTGGTATTCACACATTCCAGGCACACATTTACCTCGGTCTGATCCCGGCTTATGTCTGGATCCTCAACTTTAGCCCACCCAAAGTCCCTATCGTACTCCAGCCATGCTTTACTCCCATACATGTGGTGAGCTTTCAGTATGTTATTGGAATAGAATATCATAGATGGTGCCAAATCTGGTTTCTTTTCCAACATGACGGACATGTAAACATTAAAACCAAATAACCAATTACTTATATTCTCTTCCACTTTGTTTTTTTTGTCATTGGATGAAGAGCCCCTTTCCTCCCTATCCTTCAGGTCCATCTCCCTTCTCTTGGCTCTGATGAGTGAAAAGATATCAACAAACTCCCATTTCCAAATTCTGTCTTTTATGTCCAAGAGGACGTGAGCCGTGAGTTTCCCTGGCTGGGATAATAATGTGTTTTGCCCTGTACTTCCCAGCAAACAAACACACCCCGACTTGCTCGTATTGTTGTCAGTGACCTTACCTGTGTCACCATTGGTTATGGAAGGGTCCTGCACGCCCAGTGATGGAGTGCCACCGAGCCTTTTTACCAGTACCAGGTGCCCATTAAGACGTGCCGCAGCAACCACAGTGATCTGCCGCTTGAGTTCAGCATGGGCATTTTTTACAGTATCAACAGGAGCCCAGGGGGCGGTAGGCGGGACCGGGGCAGATGGGTTATCCAGGGTAGACAATAGCTGAACCGCTGAAAGCTAAGCTCGTGCGGTCGCATCTGTGTAGGTGTTTGAGGTGTAGTGGCCATGGCAAGGGGTGCAATGCTTTGCGCTTGGGTGGCAGCTGTGAGGCCCGGCTGCACTGTAACATCACAGGACACCTGGGGCTGGCCCTCGGTTGCATGAAACGATTGAACCGTGTGCGTGTAATATCCCGGTATCGCCAGGGAGAGGGGGCGGCATTAATCCTCTGCGTAGCTGAGGTTGAAGACAAAGCTGACAATGCCTGCTGTATATCTGCAAAAATGGTAATGAGTTCCTGGGCATCAGGCGTAGGTATCACCCTCTCATCTAATGGGGGTGCCCCCAATGTAGTATCACCATTGGTCTGAGGCAAGGACCCCCCATAGGGTCTACTAGTGGTGACTGCGCGGGAGTAGCAGCAATAGGGACAGGGACCCTCCCGCTGGGATAGCTGAGACCTGCTTCTTAGCTCTGCGCTTCACGGGGGAAAAGCAGCGCGGGGTGCACATGAGAGCGCCTAGGACAGACACCTACAACTCCGGCTTCTTCCCTGTCTGATTCATAGTCCCCACTCCCAGACTCACCATCACCCAACTTAGTCAGGACTAATTTTAATAATTGGGACAATTCAGGATCATTCCCTATTTTCTTTCCCATTCTACTGCATCCTGAAGCCATGACCCCAATATACAATCACTACCACAATGAACTGCAAATCCAAAATTACCAAATGCACGCACTAATTGTATGTATATACAATGAAATAAGCAGGCCATATAATGTTTTCCCCCCAAATTTCCCTGCACTTACCCCAGTTCTTGTTTCGCGTTCCTAGCCCGGGCCGGGGACAACGTTGGTCGCAGTAATGACAGTGACCTGAGCCACCCCGCCAGGTCAGGAAGGCAGGGCAGGGATTCGGTAAGCTATGGACTGGGAATGTTGTATCAGGAACTAAATGAGAGAAAATTATAAATGCCCATCTGCCAGTAGGCCAGGACAGATACTACCCTCCCACAACCACGGGTCTATAAAAGGCTCTATGAGGGCGCGAATGATTAAATGAGCGGAAGAATGGCCGGAGATGCCGGGGATCGAACCCGGTTCTTCTTAAATGTAAAGGATGGGCACTACCACTTAGCTACCAAGTGTCGGCCCGAGGCAGCTCCGGATGACGACGGGGGGTGGGAGTGGCCAGAGGATGGGCCCTGGAGCGGCAGCTTGGGCGTCAGGGATGCCGCAATGCAGGCCATGCAAAGAGGGCCCTAGTGCGGCAGACACGAGCGCCGGTAGAAGGCCCAAAAGTAGGCCTCCAAGTTGCCTCACGATTCCAGTGCCCAGGATCCCTCCTCTCTGTGGGCAGTGACGAGCGATGAATAGCTTCACATCTTCAGAGGTCGACGGTCCCAGGTCTCCGCCGCCCACGCTGCATCCACAAAAAGGCTGAGTCCTGATCTGGGGGGAACTTAAGTACCACACATGACTTAAAATGAGCCGTGAATGAGCAGTTGGGCAATGACAAAATAAATTCTGAATTAATACTTTTGGAAGAAAAAAAAACAACGTTGGATCTATAGGTTGCCAACACACACAGAAGGACTAAATGATAACATCCCATGTGGCACTGTCTCACTTCAGCATGAGGGCACTGCGAGTCAGCAGTTTTGTCATATGTAGCAAATGTTTTATGCATAAACACTTGTATATAGCTCTCACCTTTATTTAGAAGTACAGTGCTTTTCACAAACAGAACATTGGTTCATGATACAAAAACATTCCAGTTGTAATCAAGTCTCTATGTATTTATTTTACAGCTATTCCAATGAGGTAATGTCCTAATAACGGTTTGAAAGGCAGGCAAAAACTTACAGCGTGAATGAGTTTCACTGTTGACGAAATCAACTGCACAAACAGCGTTTGGCCGGTACAGTGTAGTGAATAGGGATTTATAACTTTTGCCCACAAGAAAGCCAATCAACATTTTTGCGAAATGAACGTGGCTGAAGCACGTAGCCTCCATGATGTAGGAGTATATTGAAACTCCAAAGACATCAGAATGTGTTTTAATCTTGCTAAAGGTTCCCTGAAATAAATTTGCTCCAAGAGTTGGGTACCTGCAGGACCCTGGTGGGTGATGGTTCGTTTAAACAGGGAGGGTAGATTTCGCATCAAGTTAAGTTCTTACTCCTTTGATGGTATTATGTATACATGGATTTGTTTCTTAATTGTAATGGGAGAAATGCTTGTAAATAGTCTAAATCACTGTAAAAGGTTTTGGGAGGCATTCCAGTCCATCGTTTTTAAACCCTCTGACCACTCTAGACAGGACCCCCCCTGAGGCAAATCATTACAGACCCTACTCCTCCTGGGAATAGTCCATCCCAAACTACCATGTTAGGCCCCCCTCTAGAAGTTCGAGGTGGACTGTCCCAGTGAGGAGCAGGGTCAGTACTTGTTTGCATAAGGTGGTCATCTGTCTAGAGTGGCAAAAAACTTTAGGTTGGAATGCTACCCAGAGCAATTGACAGTGTTTTAAACTATTTGTAAGCATTATTCCCATCACCCTTCCTGTGTTTCATGCACATGCATCGCAGATATTAATAATTTCCTTTTTTCTACTACTTGTTTAAGACATGAAAAATAATAAATAGTATGAAGAAGAGCATTGTTTAGTAGTTGGTTGTCCTTTGCTCTTATTTAAAACCTGTGTGCCTAATTAATTACTTTCCAGTAATACATATGAGAGCTGAAACATACTACTAATGGCCAGATTGCTTTGCCCTTGTTGGTTAGGATAGGAGGAGGTTAGCGTTATGGAGCAGATGGTACTGACGGGGCATCTGTTATATAGCAAAACTCCGGGTACACCTTTAGTTGTACCTTTGTCACGTTTTACTGGTGTCTTGTGACAATGTATTTGCCCATTGTCTGATATTTGGATGCCTTTTGTGATTTTGCTTGGGAGTATTCATGTACATTTTTGCTGGAGGATCCCACCAAATTTCTTCTGTGTTTAGGCACGTGGGATGTGGGTTGTAATATGGCATGATACTGCTATTGGGGGCCCAAGTTCATCCGTGACTTAGTTGCATTCATGCTTTGACCCTTATATATTTAAGCATTTTAATTCACTGGGGTAACAGCGGTTCACAAATGCCTTGTGGTTGTCCCTGGAGGATGCTTGCTCCTTTTTGGAAACTCTGGCGCTCCTGCTTGCGCCCCCATGTGTGGCATGGCTTGTCTGTTTCTACAGTGCTCTGTTGCGAACTAGCAGTTTTCTATACATGAATTTGTAAGAGCTAGATTCTGTCTTGTTGGCCTCAATGGCTGGTGCATTCCTTGGCTATTATCCCATTAGTGTCGATTTTTAGGGGTGAGCGCAAAGTGCTCCGTCCCTCTTCTAATCTCTCTTTAGGGGGATTTTAACCACGCCCATGTTACGTCAGTCACTTTCATTGGTTTGTGGGCTTGCTTTTTAAAATCCGCTTGTTTTCATTCGTAAAAGGCATGCATACGTCATGCCTTTTCCAGTGTTTAGCCCTCCTCGAACACCGGTAAACTACTGGAAACATACGAGGCTCTATGTTTTCCATATGGTTTCGGGCCTACTTTTTCTCTTTATTTCGCAGTACGATAGCACTCGTTTTTTTCATTTAATGTGGCAAGAAAAGTCCAGTTAGGAGTTTACAACGCTAATAGCTCTAACTCGACAAAATGCGAGATTGCAAATGCTTGTTTTAGTGGCTGATGCTTCACTAAGGCTCATTATCTACTCTTTTGTTATGATTCTTGTTTTGATTATTTTTTTGGTTTGTACATAAAAAGAGAAAAGTTTGTCTTCAATGTTTCCTCGGAGCATCAGATCCTACTAACTTGATTATTACCCAGGAGAAAATTATCCTGCCTGGTTTGTCTCCTGTCCTCCTCGTATTCCTACAATTCTTGGTTTGAGTTGTCTGATCCTACAGAGCTTTTTTGCCTATTTGTAACTCTGCCCTCCGGTGGAACATGTTTTCATGGTCCCAAAATTCAGGTTTAGAGCACCATCTTCTATCCCTTTTTTGTTTCATGCAGCAGTTGTGTTTCTCCTTATCTGATAACTTGCAACCAACCCACCCATGAGCATGATGAGTTTTGCCTAACTAGTGGCCATCAGTTGAAGGTGGCAGTCCAAGACTTGGCACTGTTTGGTATTGGTGTGACTTGTATTGTAAAAACTATGGCAAAGAATGTGGATATACTTATAATAAACTTCTTAAATTTTGGTAATCCTCATTACACTAATTTCCAGTCTCCTGTGTCACTTTCCTTTCTTTGTCACTACTCTTTTGTCACTATTGTTACACTACCTCCCTCATTTTTCTGCAATCTGTATTCCAGAGTTATGCTACTGCTTGGGTATCACCAAATAGACTTCCAAGTGTAAGATGAGGTTTTATTTCCTCCTGTCAAGGGAAGGAGCTTTGGGCCAGTTGTACTAACCTATTTTGCAGTCGCAAACATTTTGATTTGCACAATAGGAGACTTTGAGATTAGAAAATAGTTTTAGTTTTCTGTAAACTTCTACCGATTCCTAAAATGGGATTCCAAATGCAAATCGAGATGCAATTTGGAGGGGTGTGTTGCAGAAATACATTCCATATCGAGATTCAATAAAATATGTATCAATGATTTGTGACCAGAATATTGGTTGAAAACCATTGCAAAGTTACATGCACCCAAGTTGGGGTGGTAACCTACTTACAAAACTGGAGGGCCCCTTTTTTCATTGTGAATTGGGGTAAAACTTTCAGGGGGTGTAGGAAATAGACCCAGGGGACCATTGCTAACTCTCATTGAAACTTTAAAAAAAGAAAACATTTTGTTTTTAATAGGAGACCCGTTTTCTTTCAGGAAATCAGGGTGTTTTTTTTAAACAAAAAGGTTGTTTAATCAAATGCAGTCACAGCCATGATGCAAGCCACCATCCCTGTGATTGCAACCAGTCCTAGTGATTCACAAATTGAGACCTGCCCGATATTAGTACATAGATCAGTTAGCAAAAAATATGAACCAATTCAGAAAATGTTGGTGTGCATTTTGGGCTCGCTTTTTGGGAATCATTGTTTACTAAATCTAGCCTTAAATGTTTTCTTTAACTTAAAGCCTTGGAGTGATTCCTATTTCCTGCAAAAGTCTCAATTTCACATTGCAAGGATTCCCAGAAAGAGGAGAATTATTTCTGGTAAGTAAATAAAGCATTGAGTTTGATGACTTAGCCACACAGACAAACCATAGGAGGTTCAGGAGGAGGACTGTGATTGGTAAATGCAAAAAGCAGTCAAAATGTACTGTGGGACTATCATGCCATTTCCTGCCCTCAAACGGATTACCTCTCACCTGCATTGCATTGTTTAACACATGGAATAAGAGAGAAGTGATGTAGGGTAGAGGTAGACAAAGTGCAGAAACATCATCTTCATGAAGTTTCTCTACTTTACTTGACTATGTACTCATGCAAAGTTTACCCTTAAGATAGGGATGATGTCATGGAGCAGAAGGTCCTGTACATGAAGAAACAGGACATGTGTGAGTAGAAATTGAGTCTGAAGGGCTCCACTGTGCATCATATAAAAGTTACTGGACAGTGGGAATAGGGGTGACTGAGGGTTGGGAAAGGAAACCTGGGAAGGGGTATGACGGCGCTCAAAATGGAAGCGTTTTAAGGAGGATTGTGGGAATCAAACCAGGGGCTTTACCAAGGATGAGGTCTCACCGTCAGCTGATGGTGTCAGGTATGGGTCTTTGAGCTGTAAGGAGGCCACAGCCAACAACCGGCAGCCATTAACACCCTGCCCTGAGTGCTGCTTCAAGGCAGCGGGGGATTGGATTTCTGCTACCTTAAGGGGCTACTAAAGCTGACATTTTTCTAATTTTAGGTCTGGTTGAGAGACAGCTTCAACTGTCTTGGCAGCCTAAAAAAAATCATTATAAAAACACTTACATCTACAGAGGTGTGGTTCAGCCCTATTCATCCACTGGTCTGGTCAAGTGTCATTTTAATTTATCTTCCACCCATTAAACATAGCTTATGTGTCAATGGCCCACTTCATCCATTGGCTATCTAGCACCGTGAATGATTCATTTTGCCTGACTACATGTGCACAGTTGCCTGACAAGGAGAACACTTTAGTGCCAGAGCTGAATTGTCTCGGTTGGCTTAGAAATTCCCTCATATTTGTACTTTTATGTTTGCCATTTTACTTTTGCAAGTCGGAAATGTTTAGCAACTGAAGTTTAAACAAGTGTACTCTTGTCAAGGTCAGACCTATTGCATTTGCCAATTCTGGTTTAACTTTGGAAAGATTAAGAGTTAAAAAACACAACAACTCGGCCACATTTGTAATTTTGTGCACCCCTAAACAGAGGGTAGAGGTGTAGAAGACTGGAGATGCAAACGAGGGAAGCAAACCCCTACTTTTCACAGATAATATTTTCTCTGAAGGTGCAATCTCGAGTCAAACTGCAAATCAAATCAGCTTCAGAAAAACATATGGATGAGCGATAAACTGCACTTTTTACAATACGAATTTTCATAAGCATTTTAGTTAAAGTGCAGACCAAATCTGTACCATTAAAGTTCTCAAATGTAGGTTGTCTCTTTGAAGTAAAATGCATTCCCTGGATTGTAAAGGGTGAATCATTTATGCCAAACTGCATATACTTATGTATTGCAAAATGATGGAAAAATCTGAAATTACCCGAACAAATGAAGAGTGGTGTTCTGTGTTGTTTTTGATCTCACACAAAAACAGTTCTGTCATGAAAAGTAATTTTCTTTGTGTTCTAAAACGTTCCTAGTGCCTAATAAAGACTATGAGAGTTAAAAAAAAAAAAAAAAACACATGGGCAGTCCCAGAACTTTGTACCTGTTACCGAAAAACATGTTTAGCACCTAAAGTGCTTCAAAGAGATGTGTTTATATCTTTGGCGTCAACAGTTAATGAGTTGTTATACCCAACAAATATTTGCCAAGATATTAGCCCACTGGCTGGTTCACAGTATAAGGTCATAGTTCAGAAGGTGTTAGGTCTGGAGGTCAAGTGGAGAGAGAGACAGCCAATGAAGGAATGTGAGCGTCTTGCAAAATGGGACAGCTTTGTCAAAGGAGCCTGTAGGGGTTATGTCGAAATCTCACCCCACCACATAACCAAGATTAGACATATGGCACCTTAGATATATTTAGAAGGAAGATACGAAAAACAGGTGACATGCAGAATATTTCACCTGGTTGGACCCCAAAGATGATAGTGCATTACAAAGACACAATTTGGTCAAATGAACAATAGAGTCACTTTAGAAACTGGAGCTATTGTTGGAATCAGATTTACAGCTAAACCCGGGCAAAATTTTGTTTACACTAGTGTAGTCTCATGTAATTTGACATTTCGTGTTACGATTGTTATGCGAAATGCCCATTATTGCAGCATTACACCACTATGCACAATGTACATCATGGGAGCGTAGCGCAACACACATCCTTGCATCCAAAATTGACTAAATGGCACATTAAACATAGCACAAAATGCTCGATCAGAATTTTGCAGAATAGCAAGTCATTTTGCATAATATCTGGCTTAGCTACAAGTAACACAATGAAACTACACTTTCAAAGTTTTTTCACGTAAGTCTTTTCGACAGAAAATTCTTGGCAAAATATGCAAATGGGAAATATCCCAAAAATGAATTATCACTATAGGATTAAGCTGCAGAAACATTAATTCCCATAATAATTCCCCATTTCTCAGGATACAACTTGGAATTCAAAGGCTATTCTTGCACATTGAAATTACTGGTGCCCACATTATCATTAATTCCATGTGCTGGACTTTGGCTTGAGGGTCAAAGTGTGCTTAATTCAGGTTTGGAAGCACGCATACAAAAACAAGCATTTGCAATGCAGTGGGTCTCACATTTGCTCGAGTTAAAGCTATTAGCGTTGTAAACTCCTAACCAGACTTTTCTTGCCACATAAACTGAAAACGAAAAGTAAAACAGTTTCACATAACTAACCGGACTTTTCTTGCCCCATTAAGTGAAAATGAAAAGTAAAACAGTTTCACATAAGTGAGCCGACGGCAGCCATGAACACAAAGCAGACACACAAAAGGAAACAGAAGCTCGCTCGCAGTGAAACGTATGGGCTAAAGTGCACTTATCCATGAAACCTGCAAAAGTGCAACTGTCCCTGCAACCGGCAAAAGTGCAAATATCCATGTAACAGGGTCAATGTCATGCAAAGCACTCGGCTAGTGCCCAGCAAGATCACGCTGCCTACGAAATAAAGAGAAAATTTAATACAGAAACCGTACCGAAAACATGGAGCCTCGTATGTTTTCAGTAGTTGGTCAGTGAGCCCGAGGCAGGCTAAACTCCAGAAAAGGCATGACGTATGCATGCCTTTCACTAATTAAATCAAGCGAATTTGAAAAGGCAAGCCCAAAAACCAACCAAGCTGATGGGCGT
This sequence comes from Pleurodeles waltl, assembly GCF_031143425.1. Lineage (NCBI taxonomy): Eukaryota > Metazoa > Chordata > Amphibia > Caudata > Salamandridae > Pleurodeles > Pleurodeles waltl. Next base: position 962,432,645 of record NC_090443.1, read on the forward strand.
GACATGGGTGTGGTTAAAAGCCCAGAGAGAGATTACACCAGGGACAGAGCACTTTGGGCTTGACCCTAATAAAGTACCTTTAGCAGGGATATGCATGCTCAAAGGATGTGACACCAGGTTTAGCTGCCCATTGAGGTTGGGGTGCAAAGAAAGCCTACAATAATAGGAACATGTTCTGTAGATAGTATGTCACAGCAAACATATATAAGTTTGCTGTGAAATACTATCCACACATGTTTCTATTGTGCATATATATATATATATATATATATATATATGTATATATATATATATATATATATACATATATATATATATATATACCGTATTTTCCGGCGTATAAGACGACTTTTTAACCCCTGAAAATCTCCTCAAAAGTCGGGGGTCGTCTTATACGCCGGTATACGGTGTGCTGAAACTTCAGGGACAGGCGCCCTGTAGCTGAGCCACCGTGCGTTGCATTTGGAAATCGATTCCAAGCGTATGATGGGTTCCGCATCCCACAAGATTCAGCTACTTGTGGACACAGAGCTGATTGGTCAACCGTGAGTTGAGCTGTCCTTACCGTGTGCCGCAATCCTCGCTGGCAGTTGTCTGGACAGGCACGTATTCCTGCATGTGCTCCAGGCTATTCCACTTGCACTGTTTTATGTTTACATGTTTGATGACAAACAGCCTTCTGTTTATAAGTGACAGTTTTCCTACTAAGTACCTGCATGTCATAAACATTTGAATTAAAATTACCATGTTAAAATCAAATCTGATGTTTTTAAATTTTTATTTGGTGTGCGTTGGAAGAGGGGTAGTCTTATACAGCGAGTATAGCCCAAACCCTATATTTTAACAGGAAAAGTAGGGGGTCGTCTTATACGCCCAGTCGTCTTATACGCCGGAAAATACGGTATATATACATTTTTATATCAATGAAATGACTATATAATCTTTGATAGTCATTTGAGATGTCACTAGTGATGTCCTCAACACTGGTGTTTAACATGTCATGAATGATGTAATATTACAATATCTAACTATAACATCACGTTAACCTTTGTTTTTTCCACAAAAAAACACAGTTGCCACTGTGTGTTTTTTGTATATCTAATAATTCTGATGCTATTTGCATTGGCACAAAACTTTTCAAAACAAAAGTTCTTCCACTTTGACTCCTCAAGGAAAGTTGTAGTGCTCCTTCCGAAGTAGTGACTACTGATGGGTTCTTGATTCCCAACCATAAGGGTCTGGTTTAGATGTTGGCGGTGACTGTCCTACCATTGCTTTTTCATCAGATTTCTTGTCCGCCAGCTTGGTACAATCACCCTATTTAGATGTTGGCGGAACTGTCCATGAAAGACCGCCACAGTCCCACTAACTCTGCCAGGCTTGGGATCCCGCGATGACAGAGTAATGGGAAACAGTGGCTGTCAGCGGACCTGCCGCCACTATTCCCCCTGAGCAGATTCCAATCTGCCTTCCCGCCAGGCTGACAGTGGTGGGAAAACCTCCAAACCAAGGCTGACTGATTGGGGGCGAAAGGAGGTGACAACACTCCTCCCCGTTTTTCTATTACCTTTATCCTCAGGAACATCCCTGGATGGCCCCTGCCAATGATGCTGACACTGGAGCACGAAGGACACCGACCCGCTGCCAAACACAAAGGTGACCAGTACATGCGACATGTACACGAAGGGGTGACACTTTACTGTTGAACGCAACCCGACCATCAATATACATCTATGTATGATTTTTTATTTTATTTCTTGGGGTTGGAATATATTTTGTCATAAGTTGTCGCATATATCAACATATATATCCAATGGGGCACTCCCCCTCCTTCGCTAAACCGCCGCCGTCACACCGCCGGTACAGCAGGAACATCTAAATCAGGTCAGCGGTATACCGCCATCCTGATGGCGGCGGAGTCCAATCGGCTAGCAATGGGAAACTGCTGCAGCAGCGGCTTGTTTCGGAACCGCTAACATCTAAGTACGGTGGGTGGAAGACCACTAACGTAACAGTACTTTTGGGCCTGGCACCGACATGGCTTGGCGGTTATACTGCCAACATCTAAATCAGGTCCATGTGACGTCTTATGCTCTTTATTTCATTTGGAAATCTTTGTTCGAATGTTTTAATGGTAATTACTGAAATGCAGTATTTTTGTTGTGTGTTATGCCATTATGGATTCACGTTAATCTGAATAAAGGTTTTCTGACTGACTACTTATGTAATTGTATTAAAACATACCTAGGATGGAGTTACTCACAATGAAGTGCTTTAGATCTTTTGCAGTAGTGTGGGTTCACCAGTTCATGAGAGTTGCCAGAGAAGTCACTGCCTGAGCACTCTTGAAGGCATCTTAAAAAAACAATCAGGGCCTGAGACTTTCTCAGCTTTAAGTGATATTATCATTGTTCAAACTGTGCCTCGTGTAATGAGTTAATTTAATTGTAGAAATTGCAGTGGGTTGGATTGAGGAGCATTGGCAGAGCTATGGAATTTCATTGCTGCATGTGCAGAAGGTGCTCAAACTCAGAAACAAGAAGTCATGGTACGAGTGTATGTGGGTTAGGATCCGGAGGCCTCCAGATGGCCCACACTCCCCCCACCAGAAATACACAGACCGACAAACTTAACTCGTTGGAAGTGGTTTTTATTATTAAAAACATTTCAAAACATCTTATAACTCTTAAAAACAAAATTATTTATAACAAGTATAAAAAAGGTTATTCATTTCCACAAACATTTTTATTTACATGTCATGAGAGTTTTTTGTGACCATAAATCAAAATTGACAGGATCCCTTCCTATCCTGAACCACCATTGGACCACATAGGTGACCCATGTCTCACCTGTATCCATAGGAGGGGCGGTTACCCTGACTACACCGTAGCTTGTCCTCATGTTTCGGGTTCCGCCCCCCTTCCAAACACCAATCAGAATCGGGCTGTAACGGGGCGGCCAAGAGCTGGAGCCCCATGTTCCCCCCAGCGATCTGAGCTCTCTTACCCCCTGATCTGGTGTGTACATCAGCTGGTTGGCTCAGAACTTTAGGATCCTATCCCAGGTGTTCTCCCGGGGGCCCAACCTTGAGGACCCCCCCTGTTGTTTCTAGTCACATTTATATCTCAATTTCCGCCACGAGGGCGACCAGGGCCCAAAAGGTCCTTCGCCCTCCCCACCCAAGAAAAGACTGCGAGCAAAACCCCACATGTCACGGATAAATTGATCGGTCCCTTCGTCGGATAAATGCACCTGGTCCCTGTGAAACATGTAGGCGCCCTTTAATAGTTTGTGGGGGATGTTCCATAAGCACCCCGGGCCCGGGCAAAGTTTTGCCATCTCGGTATTGAGCCAGCGAACTGACACATTGATAGTCCTCGAGCTTATCCCTGCGCCCCATTTTCGACGCGGCACCATGTGTGACCAAGCAATTGCTGCCTTTGGAAATTGTTTCGCCAATTTAGTGATTTCTAAGAATACTGTCTCCCTCAGTGCCTTACAGCCCAATCGCACCAAGTCGTTGCCTCCTAAGTGAATAATAATTAGATCCGGGGACTGCAGCCCCCCACATCCTCTCGCCATATTGACCAGATGCTGTAGTTGAGTGATGCCTACTCCACCAATTCCACACCAGCGAAAAGCCACACCTTCAACGCTCGCCGGATTCAACCCACGGAGCTGTTGCACCCGGTACGCCGCCCGTCGAACAAATGAATGACCCAAAACCCAAACTACACGTTGAGACATTTGACTGAAAAGAAAAGAAAAGGAGCGTGAGAGATCACAAACAAGCATCAGTGCCGCCATTATACCAAGTCAGGCCTGATGTACCGCTTGTAACGTTCTGACGACCACCGCCCTATGCCTTTAACTGCGGTTGCTGGTAGGCCAGCTGCTGCCGCCAGCGTGGCTGCCCCTATTCTGAACGAATGGGAGGAGTATCCTTTTTGATCCACCCCAATTGCTTTTAGGGCCAACTTGAAGACTTCCAAGAACTGGTAGCGCGATAGGCAGTCCCTGTTGGGGTGTTTGAACAAGGCCGAAGAGCCTGCTGGAGTGCGGACCGCGAGGTATCTGTTTGTTAGCGCCACCGGGCATAAGGGGGATCCAGGCGCAGCACAGAGTGTGATGCACGCTCCTTTTTTAAGCTGGTCTGTTTTTGATTTGCGCAACATTATAGACAGGGACCCTGCGCAGACAGTCACATCTTCCCACTGTAACCCCCCTGTGTGGTCGCCCCTGGAGGAGCCCACTAATTCGCTGATGCGGAAGGCCCCGTAAAAAAGGCCACCGCAAATGCTGCGGCGAATAAAGCCACCTCAGCTGGTGAAGAGCAGATGACTCGGAATGCACTCAAGAGGTTCTCCAACAGAGGGGCGGTGACGGGGCGCCTAGCATCTGTGCTAACGTGGGACACCTTGGCCCAACCTACTAGGGCATGCCTTATAATTAAAGTATTTAAAGGTCCCTTTATAATTTTGATCCTTGCAAAGAAGCGTATCGCCGCCAAGTAAGCCTTTGCGCATGACACAGGGCGCCCTATGATTTTTAAATGCTGCAGGAAAACCCAAACCGCATACTCAGTGAATGTGTCTGAAATATGCTGCGTCTGCAAAAACCACCTGTAATGGTAAAAGTTGTTCTCATAAGCTGTTTTAGTGCGTGGTGCCAGAGACGTTGCTACTAAGTCTGGGAGGGCGGGGCACCAATCTTCCACAAAGATTCTGGGAACTCCGTCATCTTCTCCGTCGCCTGTGGGTGATACCGCAGAAAATCCTGCATAAATGAGCGAGCGTCAGCTGCGTTGTTATGAACCCCAGGCACATGTTTTGCCCTGAAACTAATGTTGCGTCGTAGACAAGCTAAAATCAAGTGTTTCAACAGGACCAGAGGGCATGAAGCCCCTTGGCGGTTAATAACTTCTACTACCGCCATGTTGTCAGACCAAAAAATTACAACCCTGTTCTTAAAATTCTTCCGCCCAGATATTTACAGCTACCACAATAGGGAATAATTTGAAAAAGGCTATGTTCTTGGTCCACCCCCTACTGACCCAATCTTCTGGCCAATTGGCCCTACACCACAATGGGCCCAGTATTGTGCTAAAACCTATGGTACCTGCAGAATCAGTGTATAGGCCCAGCGTGGGGCTGGATATCGCTTTGCGTGGCCAAATGACAGCTACATTGAACGTTTGCAGAAAAAGATCCCACAACCTTAAATCCTCCCTAACCTCCCCAGACAAACGAGTGTGGTGATGTTTTTCCTTCAGCCACACCATTGAACGAGCGATTGATCTGGAGATGGGGCGGCCCATAGGAATAATTCTCAGTGCGAAATTCAGCTGGCCAACTAGTACCTGGAGCTGGAGAAAGGGTTACTTTTTTCTGGGACAACATTGCATGAATGGACCCTTTGAAAGCTAGCAACTTCTCCTGAGGCAAGCAACACTCCCCAGCCCTGAATCAATTTCAATACCCAGGAAAGTGATGCAGGTAGAGGGGCCGACCGTTTTCTCTGGCACCAAAGGTACCCCGAATTCTTCAAACAAAGCGATCAAAGCCCGGAGGGCCCACCCGCACCTGTCAGAACTAGGAGGGCCCAGTATTAGGAAGTCATCCAAGTAATGAATGACCTCGCGGTGACCAGTACGAAGAGAAAAAACCCACTGAAGAAAGGAGCTGAATTGTTCAAAATAACTGCATGATATACTACAACCCATGGGCATGCATTGGTCATAGTAGTATTCTCCCCGGCATTGAAAACCCAATAGGTGGTAATCATCGGGGTGGACAGGAAGCAGTCGGAAGGCTGACTCAATGTCGTTTTTTGCTAAAAAAAGCCCCCCGGCCTAACGTCCTAACTTTATCCACTGCATTGTCAACTGATGCATAGTGTACCGAGCAAAGTTGAGGATCAATGGCATTGTTGACTGATGACCCCCGAGGGGCCGACAAATTGTGAATCAGTCTGAACTGTCCTGGTTCTTAGGAACCACTCCCAAAGGGGAACACATAAAACCTGTTAACGGCGGGCTTTTGAAAGGGCGGCAAGCCTGCCCAGGGCCCGTTCTTTTTCCAGCTTCCTGGCTACCACCAAAGAGTTCTGAGATGCGGAGATTAAGTTCTTACAGTGATTCACAGGAGAGACATTAGAGGCAGGTATCCTGAAACCAAAGGAAAAACTGTGAAGAAGTACCAATGCGGAATCCAAGGCCGGGTAAGCCTGCAACCACGGGTGCAACGCGTCTAGCCTAATAGGGGAGGGCAGGGGGCGATCAATTTGATGGCTTACTAGGATCCCAGCCCCGCTCTTTTGACTTCTTGATACATTTAGATTCAGGGTGGGAGGGGTGCCCGCAAAAGGAACAGTTGTGTCTGAACTTGTAGGTTCCGGCGGGACGTGAACACACCTTTCTGTTGAATGCCCAGCAAGACCCCTTCTTCTCACCTGACACCTGTGGCCGAAAGGGTTGCCTCCCGGAGACCTTGTTGTTAACGCATTCAAGCCACACATTAACCTCAGTCTGATCCCAGCCAATGGATTTATCTTCTACCTTAGCCCAACGAAAATCTCTGTCATATTCCAACCACGCCGACCCCCCATAAGTGTGTTGGGCCTTCAATATTTTATTTGTGTAATAAATCAAAGGGGTGCCCAACTCCATTTTTTTCTCCAACTGAATTGACATGAATACGTTAAAACCGAATAACCAATTTGTGATGTTCTCTCCTATTTTGGGCTTCCTTTCCACATAAGAGGTTGACTTAGGTTCTTTTTCTTTCACCTCAACCTCCCTCCTTTTTGCCCTTATCAATGAAAAGATGTCCACAAATTCCCCCTTCCATATCTTTTCTTTAACCTCTGTACTGACGTGAGCTGCCAGCTTACCTGGTCTGGATAATAACGCATCTGTTGTCCCTTCCTTTGTAGGGTTGACCTGACCAGGAACCTTGCTGGAACTAGGCAGGACGTTTTGAACTAAGGGGGGTGAAGTGAGAACGGTGCTCGGTGTCAGGGCGACACTCGGGCTATTAACCGAAGCTTGCAGAGGATTTGAGGCATGCGCTGCCGCCAGTGCGTCCACCTGGCGCTTTAGGTCAGTTAGTGTATTCTGCCAAGAGTCGCTTGACCCCCACGGTGTTGTAGGCGGCGGTTTGTTGATAGCTGGGGCATTAATACTGGCCAACAACATGGATACCTCTAGTAACGCCAACCTGGAAGGATCCTGCGCCTGTTGCTCGGAAAAGCGCACCGGCGGGGGGCCCGGTGGTGCGGGTACAACTACCTCTGGTAAAGGAGTGGGTGGTGCCCCCGACTGAGCTGTAGGCGCCAAGGCAGCCAGGGACTTACGGATATCAGCTAAGACCCCCTCTAAGCCCAGACCTGGTGATGCAGTGGTGCCCGCATTTAAAACAGGAGGCGCGGGGGAGGGGCTGCGGATGGGGCTGAGGAATCAGGTAAGGCAATCTGTGCTGGTGGACCAACCGCTGTGGAGGGCGCCAGATTAATGGAAGCCGGAACCGGCGCTTTCCCATTCTTCCTGCGCTTAACCGGGGGGAAAGCAGCGCTGGGTGCCACATGGGACTGCTTTGGGCCGGTGCTCCTGTCCCCACTAACTTCTTTTTCAGGGGACCCATTGACCTCAATTGTGTCATCACTCCCCAATTTTTCTAAAACTAATCTTAAAAGCTGGGACAACTCGGGGTCCTTTCCTTTTCCCTTTTGGGTGCTAGCCTTATTTGGTGGTATGATGGACTGCAATGAAAGCAACTACCCTGAGGCTGAAATGAAGAATTATTATATATATATATTTTTTTATATTGATGATCCTGTAAACAAGACGAATACAACACAGTTAACCACAGGGTTAATAGGATAACCCCTCTCAAGTACTTAACTCAGCCACGACCAGCTTAAATAATTAGGGGCACAATACAAATCCTACAACCCTTTGGCTGAATCAGAGTAAGCCCCTTATCAAATTAACAAATATTTATTTACATACGCGCAACACAGGCAGGTCTAATACTCCCCTAACAAGCATTTCCCCCACGGTACAACATAAAACCACAACTGCACTTAGGCTCTTTGCGTGTCAGCAAGGTTAAGTATACTTTTCTACACAGTGCGACACCCGTACACAAGACCAATTGGGCCAAGCGCGCAATCAGCAAATACACGGCGCGCCAAAACTTGGCTATTCCACAGAACCTGCCAGCTGGACGTTGCGCATCTAAAAATCGTGAACAATTGTTATCACACGCGCCTGTCGCGCGCTGGATCGAATGCGACGTACAATGGCATGAAGGGAATTGAAACGGTGCCCTTGCCGGTAATCACGTCCCCCAAGACCCAACTGCCTACAGTTGTTTAAAAGCGCTCGCTGAGTTATATACAAAATACTCGCGTCACCCGCGCTAGGGTCCAGGGAGTGGGCAAATGTTTTTATTTAAATTGCCAAACGCGCAGACAATAAAATTATTTTACAATTCGCCCGACGCGCAAAAAAGTCCCTATGCGGCTCGTTGGAAGGCGAGGGGGCACTAACAAAAAACAAGTAGCCCGCGCCAATACTCACCGAACCAGAAATCCCGAAGGCCGAACACCTCCTGTGCCGCTCCGCTCCTCGAGGAGTGTAGGGTCCCCACCCAAAAGCGCGTTCCAATATCCTGACAAAGGAACAGATGTCGACTTCCGTGGCATGAAACCTCCAGCAACGCTCCGCTCCTCCAGGCCTCAAGGGATGTAGGCCACCGACTCCGAAGCGTGAAACCAATGCCGGAAAAAAGTGGGGAGGAACGAAGGACGAAGGAACCTCAATCGCTGGCTCCCGCACGAAATCTGCCCGCCGCAAAAAGGTAAAGAAGGACTAGCCTTCTTGGGGGGGCTCTTAAGTAGCCCCCCACCGGATTGCGGCGGCAGGATCCGGCCAGGAACCAACAATGGCCCCACGCCTGGCCCCCTGCTGTACTTCCGCCCCAAGGCCTCGCGAGGCGTGGGGGCGGAAGTCCGGCCAGCACTGTGCACCTCCGGTGCGAAGAAAAGGTGGAGTGAGCCCAGGGCCTCGGAGGCCCCAACCCCTAACGGGCCGCGCCCCCCCACTTTGGTGAGGGCGCTTTTCCCTTAATTAAGAATTAGAAAAAAGATGCAGTGGGTTGTCAGTGTTGTAAAGCCTTGGCAGAGCAGTTGAGCTTTTATTGAAATAGAAGAGGTGTTTGAACAAAATAGTGAAAATAACAATATCGTGTAGACAAAATATCGTGTCACGAATATAGAGGGCAAAAATATTGTGAGGGTAAGTTTCTATGGGAAAGCCATGTTTTAATATACTTAACGCCACATATACGTACGTACCTTGACGATAGAGAAAAAGTTATCGTCAAGGTGGCGAGTTAAGAATAGTAAATCTATACTTACCTATTTGCACTTCTCAATATTTTGGTCCTCGATATTTTTGACATGATATTCTGTTCACATGATATTTTTTGCAATCAATATTCTATCACACATCCATTGAAGAAGTGTTAACTGGGTTAAATTTTGGAGTTCCAAATTATAATTATCAGAATATTAACCAGGTCGGATTGAGGAGCAAAAATTGACAAACTGAGGTCCCTTGTTTATGGAACAGTCCAAAGTCGTTAGTCACCAGATTGTGAAGAATTGGCAGAGCAGGGTGACAAAGTTGAAAGCATATCACAATATAAATCAATAGAAGAAAAACTAAACTGTTAATAAAGTAAATGTTAGCATGGACTGCATTTACCATAGTGTATTGGGGAAAACTGAGTGCTGGGCTTTGAGGCAGTGTGCTCCCACCCTCCTTTTGTATAAATTAAACTTTATCAAAGAGCATTAACTGTGTAATAGAGGAGTTACATTTTAAGCAATAGCAGAACATGCTACATTGCTGAATTGAGAAGCATTAATAGAGCAGCGAGGCCTCATGTATGTGAGGACCCTATTATGAAATTACAGGAGCACAAGCACTCCAGGATTAGAGAGGTTTGGCAGATTTACGTGGGGCCTGAGTTATCTGAAGCCATGGATAAGTTCCAGTTAGGCAACAGCAGAAGTTTCTGATGCACAGGACTGAGGAGTATTGACCGAGCTGTGTGTTTATATCTAGACCATGCTGTGAATGAAGACAGTGCCAGCTGGTGACCTTAAAATGTGGTGGGGCACATGCAGCACATAAAAGTTAAATTATTTTCTAAGGTACGGACATGCTTACATTTGTATTGCAGAGCTGATCGGGGCACGTTTTATTTATATGGAATGTGCACTGATCACCTTTGCAATAAAAATTTAATTTTTGAATTCAAATATATGAACATAAAGAAAATATCTTTACCTTGATGAGCTGGTCCTCCTGACTTGCACTGCCAAGCAAAGATGTGCATTCTGGGCAATGGCATCCCAGCCAATCCAAGCACTGCTGTCATGCCGTTTTTAATGCCAAACTGCATAAGAGCAGTGCCAGGATTGGCTGGATCAGGGAAACACAACGGTCCGTCGGAGACTGGTGGGGCATGTGTCGAAGCTCTTCCAGCTCCCATGTGATGTTGATTATGGAAGTCAGAAATGCGTATGTCAGGCTGGCCACAGCAAGCAGCACGGCCAATCTGACATGCAGTTCTGGGTTCCATAATCAACACTAAACGGCAGCTAATGACAGGCTCAGTCAACCCATGTCATATTGCTCCACAGCCCTGCCCCTACTCTACAGGAATTAAATGCATCGGGATAAGGAATCTGTCTGGGGTGTAGGGGCTCATAGTAAGTGGTCAACGCCCCCACGGTCCTATGAATGAGCCGCCCCCAAATGAAGATCTGAATGCATTTGGAGAGACGCAAGGATCAGAAGTGCTTTTACTGTAGTGCCCATGGTGTCATCGGCCTGTATTGATGTCTCATGACACAGCTGTAAGAAGACCAACCATGTGTCGGCCTTGAGGCCTCTGATCAGAAGGACTGCTGCAGGTACATCACCAGAGCTGTGTAAAGTTCTCACCCTTGCATTTCAGAGAATGCTGTCAGTTGTAACTGTGGTAAGCTGGAAGAGCTTTGTGTGGACCCAGTACTATAACTGAAAAGGGCACTGAAGCTCAGCTGAGTAGTGCATCGTCAGCCCTACATTTGAATTTCAGGTAATGCTCTTAGCCAAGACTGACGTGCACCAGAAGAGCTCTGTAGAGTCCTAACCTGTGTATTTAATGGAATGTAGTGCGGCAAGACTATAGAGTACTGGCACATTTATGTGTAGACCCGGATATGACGAGTGATGGAAAAGTTAAATGCAAGGATTGTGGTGCTTTAACAGAGTTGCTGGGCCCTCAACAATAACATTCAATACATCAGGTCTGAAAGCAGATGCAGTGGGTGAGAGGTGTGACATTGCTGAAATATCAGAAGCTGCCTGAGGCCAATCAGAAAAGACCAGTTGCTAGACAACCATGACTGCAGCAGATCAGGCATGAATAGGGCCACTGGAAATGTAAGATTCCGCGGCAGATGCGTTTTTCTCATAATTATGAATTTGCCACATAATCCATCATATGCTGCAGATTTTACCAAAAAATGCTTTGCTCTTTCTAGCTTATAAAACCCGGAGGCCACCAGAAAGCCCTCACCCCAAAACCTGCCACATGCAGACCGACAAGACTTATTTGTTGGAAGGAATTTATTTGTATATTTAAGAATTATTTTATAAACACATGCAGTTAATATTTCACCTGAAAAACAATACAATACATCAAGTATCTTCAAATCATTTCAATAAGAATTACTCATCAAACCATAAATTAATGTGACAGGATCCCTTCCTGTCCTGAACCTCCTTTGGACCACACAGGTAAACTGTACCTCATCTGGATCCCTAGGGGGTTGGCTCCCCCGACTTCACCGTCCCTTGTCCTCATTCTCTGGGTTCCGCCCCCTCCCCAAACACTAATCCGCCATGAGGGAGTGTAACGGGGCGGCCAGGAGTGGGATCCCCATGGCCACCCCAGCGATCTGGGATCCCTACCCCCCAAGCTGGTGTGTACATCCACAGGTTGGTTCAGGACTTCAGGATCCTACCTCTGGTGTTATCCAGGGGACCCAGCCTTGGGGACCCCTATGATGGTTATTGTGACTTTAGTATTTCCTCTCCAAAACTTCAAAACGGGATGGCAGGTGGGATTACGACGTTCCTGGTGCTCCGACCACTGCCACATCAAAAACGGCAGTTATTGGGGGGGGGGTACTTAAATAACTCCCGATGCGCGGCAGCGGCCGGGCCCAAAAGTTACACAGCCCCGCGCGACCCCCACTGAATCACTTGCGCCCCCACACCTCGCGAGGTGTATGGGTGGAAGTGGCAAGGCCAGCCCAACGCACGACTAGTGCACGAGGTTCAGGCCACGGCAGCCCCGAGCTTTAAGGAGCCACACTCCCCCCATTTTGGGAGGGCGCTCTACCAAATGGATCACAAGCAGTGCTTAATTTTTAACTAAAAATGTGCCAGTGCCCACAGACCTCCTCGGAAACACATGGCTCCTGCAATTAAAGCATGGAATACTAAGGCAGCCTAATCCTGAAGCCATCTCGGGCCTCTTTAATCCATTTACAGCCACTCCCTGCCCCTTCAGCTCTCTCTTGCAGCTTTCTGCTTTCTCCCTGTGATGCTTTTTTTGCTTTTCTCTTCCTCGTTTTTCCCATGTGTGTCTTGTTCTGGCAGTAAATGCTTGAGGCAGAAAAAAAAGCACCGGCCCTCAAAAATAACTACCAGTGCCCTGCACCGGAAACCACCGGCTCTAATTAAGCCCTGATCATAAGTGACTAAAAGTTCGGCGACACGTGTTGCTACTCACTCTAGGCCTCTTCGCAAAAGTTGATTGGTCACCTTTCAATAGCGTATTGCTGTATTGAGTGTTAAACTGTTACTAAGGTGTAACTTTTACCCAGATACTGTTAATATTTGCAAGAAAAACAAATAATCAATAGTAATTAAAAAAAAGAATGCAGTTATAAAATGTAACTAATTTTACCGCATAAATTGCCTTTCTTGGCACAATATGTAGTCGCTCGTGTCGCATAGTTTGGCTGTACCGTGTAGCATACCTCCAGGAGTCCTGAGTTAGAGGATGACCCCTGCCCGTGCTCCTGCGAGCATCCCACCTGCAGCCCTCTGGGGCAATCAATAAAATGCACCGCAGGAGACAGTCAGCAGAAATAAAACGTGGACCGCCGCCGCTCTAACACCATCCATCACGCGCCCTCGGCCTGACTTGGCATTGCCCCATATAATGCATATTTAGGCTCCATCAAAGCCCGCTGGGTGACTCCACCCAGAGCCCGCGCCCTCTTTACTGCCTCATTAGTTAACGAGCGTGAAGTGGCGCCCCCATCGGGGAAATAAAAATTCCTCCTAAGTGACTATTAGAGCCTGTCGCCTCTTTTGTCAGTGGTTTCTGTCCCCGCAGTCATTTCACATCTCTATCTCCTCCCTTCTGCAGTACGAGCAAGTAGAGTGTAGCCTGGGGCTGCGGCCAAGATCCACAGACCTCCCTTAGCCTTCAGACCACCTCACCTCAGAAGCCCCATTAACTTCCTTCACTCAGATCAAAGTATGCATTCCTGGTACGATGCCCGGCATGCAGCCCGTGGATTCAGGTTACCAGCATCATGGAGGCAGTGACATCGAAACCCCTTCCACCCAGGCTGACATCCGTGGAAGTTACATCACAACCTCTTAACACAGGCTGGCATCACTGGAAGTGACATCACAGCCCCTTTAACATAGGCTGACAATTGGAAGTGACATCACAACCCCTTTAATCCACACTTAAATCAATGGCAGTGACATCACGACACCTTCATCTCAGGCTGAGATTACTGGAAGTGACATCACAACCTGTTTAACCCACGCTGACATCACTGGAAGGCACATCACAACCCCTTTAAACCAGGCTGACATCACTGGAAGTGACATCACAACCCCTTTAACCCAGGCTGACATCATTGGTAGTGACATCATAATCCCTTTAGCCCAGACTCACATCAGTGGAGGTCACATCACGACCCCTGAAACCCAGGCTGACATCACTGGAAGTGACATCATGACCACTTTAACTCAGGCTGACATCACACTGTAAGTGACATCACAACCCTTTTAACCCAGACTGACATCCCACTGGAAGTGACATCACAACCCCCCTTTAACCAAGACTGACATCACACTCGAAGTGACATCACAACCCCCTTTTAGCCCATGCTGACATCACTGGCGGTGAAATCACGACCCCTTTAACTCAGGCTGACATCACTGGAAGTGGCATCACAACCCCTTTAATCCAGGCTGACATCACACTGGAAGTTACAACCCAACCCCTTTAACCCACACTTACATCACTGACGGTGATATCACGACCCTTTTAACTCAGGCTGACATCATTGGAAGTGGCATCACAGCCCCTTTAATTCAGGCTGATATCACACTGGAAGTGACATCACAACCCCTTTAATCCAGGCTGACATCACACTGGAAGTGACATCGAAACCCCTTCCACCCAGGATGACATCACTGGCGGTGACATCACGACCCCTTCAACTCATGCTGACATCACTGGAAGTGACATCACAGCCCATTTAAACCAGGCTGAGATCACACTGGAAGTGACATCGAAAGCCCTTCCACCCAGGCTGACATCACTGGAAGTGACATCACAACCCCTTTAACCCAGGCTGACACCATTGTTAGTGACATCATAACCCCTTTAACCCAGACTCACATCAGTGGAGGTGACATCACGACCCCTTTAACCCAGACTGACATCACTGGAAGTGACATCACCATCCCTTTAACTCAGGCTGACATCACGCTGGAAGTGACATCAAAACCCCTTTAACCCAGGCTGACATACCACTGGAAGTGACATCACAACCCACCTTTAACCCAGGCTGATATCACACTGGAAGTGACATCACAAGCCCTTTAACCCAGGCTGACATCACTGGCTGTGACATCAGGACCCTTTTAACTCAGGCTGACATCACTGGAAGTGACATCAAAACCCCTTTAACGCGGGCTGACATCACACTGGAAGTTACAACACAACCCCTTTAACACACACTTACATCACTGACGGTGACATCACAACCCCTTTAACTCAGGCTGACATCACTGGAAGTGGCATCACAACCCCTTTGATTTAGGCTGATATCACACTGCAAGTCACATCACAACCCCTTTAATCCAGGCTGACATCACTGGAAGTGACATCATGACCCCTTTAACACAGGGTGACATCACTGGTGGTGACATCACAACCCCTTTAACTCAGACTGACATCACTGGAAGTGACATCACAATCCATTTAAACCAGACTGACATCACCCTGGAAGTGACAATGAAACCCCTTCCACCCAGGCTGACATCTCTGGAAGTGACATCACAACCCCTTTAACCCAGGCTGGCATCACTGGAAGTGACACCACAACCCCTTAACTCAGTCTGGCATCACTGGAAGTGGCATCACAGCCCCTTTAACCCAGGCTGACAATTGGAAGTGACATCACAACCCCTTTAATCCAGGCTGACATCACACTGGAAGTGACATCGAAACCCCTTCCACCCAGGCTGACATCAGTGGCGGTGACATCACGACCCCTTCAACTCAGGCTGACATCACTGGAAGTGACATCACAGCCCATTTAAACCAGGCTGAGATCACACTGGAAGTGACATCGAAAGCCCTTCCACCCAGGCTGACATCACTGGAAGTGGCATCACAACCCCTTTAACCCAGGCTGACACCATTGTTAGTGACATCATAACCCCTTTAACCCAGACTCACATCAGTGGAGGTGACATCACGACCCCTTTAACCCAGACTGACATCACTGGAAGTGACATCACGATCCCTTTAACTCAGGCTGACATCACGCTGGAAGTGACATCAAAACCCCTTTAACCCAGGCTGACATACCACTGGAAGTGACATCACAACCCACCTTTAACCCAGGTTGATATCACACTGGAAGTGACATCACAAGCCCTTTAACCCAGGCTGACATCACTGGCGGTGACATCAGGACCCTTTTAACTCAGGCTGATATCACTGGAAGTGGCATCAAAACCCCTTTAACTCAGGCTGACATCACACTAGAAGTTACAACACAACCCCTTTAACCCACACTGACATCACTGGAAGTGGCATCACAGCCCCTTTAATTCAGGCTGATATCACACTGGAAGTGACATCACAACCCCTTTAATCCAGGCTGACATCACACTGGAAGTGACATCGAAACCCCTTCCACCCAGGATGACATCACTGGCGGTGACATCACGACCCCTTCAACTCATGCTGACATCACTGGAAGTGACATCACAGCCCATTTAAACCAGGCTGAGATCACACTGGAAGTGACATCGAAAGCCCTTCCACCCAGGCTGACATTACTGGAAGTGACATCACAACCCCTTTAACCCAGGCTGACACCATTGTTAGTGACATCATAACCCCTTTAACCCAGACTCACATCAGTGGAGGTGACATCACGACCCCTTTAACCCAGACTGACATCACTGGAAGTGACATCACCATCCCTTTAACTCAGGCTGACATCACGCTGGAAGTGACATCAAAACCCCTTTAACCCAGGCTGACATACCACTGGAAGTGACATCACAACCCACCTTTAACCCAGGCTGATATCACACTGGAAGTGACATCACAAGCCCTTTAACCCAGGCTGACATCACTGGCTGTGACATCAGGACCCTTTTAACTCAGGCTGACATCACTGGAAGTGACATCAAAACCCCTTTAACGCGGGCTGACATCACACTGGAAGTTACAACACAACCCCTTTAATACACACTTACATCACTGACGGTGACATCACAACCCCTTTAACTCAGGCTGACATCACTGGAAGTGGCATCACAACCCCTTTGATTTAGGCTGATATCACACTGCAAGTCACATCACAACCCCTTTAATCCAGGCTGACATCACTGGAAGTGACATCATGACCCCTTTAACACAGGGTGACATCACTGGTGGTGAGATCACAACCCCTTTAACTCAGACTGACATCACTGGAAGTGACATCACAATCCATTTAAACCAGACTGACATCACACTGGAAGTGACATCGAAACCCCTTCCACCCAGGCTGACATCTCTGGAAGTGACATCACAACCCCTTTAACCCAGGCTGGCATCACTGGAAGTGACACCACAACCCCTTAACTCAGTCTGGCAACACTGGAAGTGGCATCACAGCCCCTTTAACCCAGGCTGACAATTGGAAGTGACATCACAACCCCTTTAATCCAGGCTGACATCACACTGGAAGTGACATCGAAACCCCTTCCACCCAGGCTGACATCAGTGGCGGTGACATCACGACCCCTTCAACTCAGGCTGACATCACTGGAAGTGACATCACAGCCCATTTAAACCAGGCTGAGATCACACTGGAAGTGACATCGAAAGCCCTTCCACCCAGGCTGACATCACTGGAAGTGGCATCACAACCCCTTTAACCCAGGCTGACACCATTGTTAGTGACATCATAACCCCTTTAACCCAGACTCACATCAGTGGAGGTGACATCACGACCCCTTTAACCCAGACTGACATCACTGGAAGTGACATCACGATCCCTTTAACTCAGGCTGACATCACGCTGGAAGTGACATCAAAACCCCTTTAACCCAGGCTGACATACCACTGGAAGTGACATCACAACCCACCTTTAACCCAGGTTGATATCACACTGGAAGTGACATCACAAGCCCTTTAACCCAGGCTGACATCACTGGCGGTGACATCAGGACCCTTTTAACTCAGGCTGATATCACTGGAAGTGGCATCAAAACCCCTTTAACCCAGGCTGACATCACACTAGAAGTTACAACACAACCCCTTTAACCCACACTTACATCACTGACGGTGACATCACAACCCCTTTAACTCAGGCTGACATCACTGGAAGTGGCATCACAACCCCTTTGATTCAGGCTGATATCACACTGCAAGTCGCATCACAACCCCTTTAATCCAGGCTGACATCACTGGAAGTGACATCACGACCCCTTTAACACAGGGTGACATCACTGGTGGTGACATCACAACCCCTTTAACTCAGACTGACATCACTGGAAGTGACATCACAATCCATTTAAACCAGACTGACATCACACTGGAAGTGACATCGAAACCCCTTCCACCCAGGCTGACATCTCTGGAAGTGACATCACAACCCCTTTAACCCAGGCTGGCATCACTGGAAGTGACACCACAAGCCCTTAACTCAGTCTGGCATCACTGGAAGTGGCATCACAGCCCCTTTAACCCAGGCTGACAATTGGAAGTGACATCACAACCCCTTTAACCCAGAGTGACATCACTGGCGGTGACATCACGACCCCTTCAACTCAGGCTGACATCACTGGAAGTGACATCACAACCCATTTAAACCAGTCTGACATCACACTGGAAGTGACATCGAAAACCCTTCCACCCAGGCTGACATCACTGGAAGTGACATCACAACCCCTTTAACCCAGGCTGGCATCACTGGAAGTGACAGTACAGCCCCTTTAACCCAGACTGACAATTGGAAGTGACATCACAACCCCTTAAACCCACACTTACATCAATGGCGGTGACATCACAATCCCTTTAACGCAGGCTGAGACCACTGGAAGTGGCATCACAACCCGTTTAAACCACGCTGACATCACTGGAAGGGACATCACAACCCCTTTAAACCAGGCTGACATCACTGGAAGTGACATCACAGCACCTTTAACCCAGGCTGACATCATTGGTAGTGACATCATAACCCCTTTAACCCTGACTCACATCAGTGGAGGTGACATCACGACCCCTTTAACCCGGGCTGACATCACTGGAAGTGACATCACAACCCCTTTAGCCCAGGCTGACATCCCACTGGAAGTGGCATTACAACCCCTTTAATCCAGGCTGACATCACACTGGAAGTTACAACACAACCCCTTTAACCCATACTTACATCACTGACGGTGCCATCACGACCCCTTTAACTCAGGCTGACATCACTGGAAATGGCATCACAACCCCTTTGATTTAGGCTGATATCACACTGCAAGTCACATCACAACCCCTTTAATCCAGGCTGACATCACTGGAAGTGACATCACGACCCCTTTAACACAGGGTGACATCACTGGTGGTGACATCACAACCCCTTTAACTCAGACTGACATCACTGGAAGTGACATCACAATCCATTTAAACCAGACTGACATCACACTGGAAGTGACATCGAAACCCCTTCCACCCAGGCTGACATCTGTGGAAGTGACATCACAACCCCTTTAGCCCAGGCTGGCATCACTGGAAGTGACACCACAACCCCTTAACTCAGCCTGGCATCACTGGAAGTGGCATCACAGCCCCTTTAACCCAGGCTGACAATTGGAAGTGACATCACAACCCCTTTAATCCAGGCTGACATCACACTGGAAGTGACATCGAAACCCCTTCCACCCAGGTTGACATCACTGGCGGTGACATCACGACCCCTTCAACTCAGGCTGACATCACTGGAAGTGACATCATAGCCCATTTAAACCAGGCTGAGATCACACTGGAAGTGACATCGAAAGCCCTTCCACCCAGGCTGACATCACTGGAAGTGGCATCACAACCCCTTTAATCCAGGCTGACATCACTGGAAGTGACATCACAATCCATTTAAACCAGACTGACATCACACTGGAAGTGACATCGAAACCCCTTCCACCCAGGCTGACATCTCTGGAAGTGACATCACAACCCCTTTAACCCAGGCTGGCATCACTGGAAGTGACACCACAAGCCCTTAACTCAGTCTGGCATCACTGGAAGTGGCATCACAGCCCCTTTAACCCAGGCTGACAATTGGAAGTGACATCACAACCCCTTTAACCCAGAGTGACATCACTGGCGGTGACATCACGACCCCTTCAACTCAGGCTGACATCACTGGAAGTGACATCACAACCCATTTAAACCAGTCTGACATCACACTGGAAGTGACATCGAAAACCCTTCCACCCAGGCTGACATCACTGGAAGTGACATCACAACCCCTTTAACCCAGGCTGGCATCACTGGAAGTGACAGTACAGCCCCTTTAACCCAGACTGACAATTGGAAGTGACATCACAACCCCTTAAACCCACACTTACATCAATGGCGGTGACATCACAATCCCTTTAACGCAGGCTGAGACCACTGGAAGTGGCATCACAACCCGTTTAAACCACGCTGACATCACTGGAAGGGACATCACAACCCCTTTAAACCAGGCTGACATCACTGGAAGTGACATCACAGCACCTTTAACCCAGGCTGACATCATTGGTAGTGACATCATAGCCCATTTAAACCAGGCTGAGATCACACTGGAAGTGACATCGAAAGCCCTTCCACCCAGGCTGACATCACTGGTGGTGACATCACAACCCCTTTAACTCAGACTGACATCACTGGAAGTGACATCACAATCCATTTAAACCAGACTGACATCACACTGGAAGTGACATCGAAACCCCTTCCACCCAGGCTGACATCTCTGGAAGTGACATCACAACCCCTTTAACCCAGGCTGGCATCACTGGAAGTGACACCACAAGCCCTTAACTCAGTCTGGCATCACTGGAAGTGGCATCACAGCCCCTTTAACCCAGGCTGACAATTGGAAGTGACATCACAACCCCTTTAACCCAGAGTGACATCACTGGCGGTGACATCACGACCCCTTCAACTCAGGCTGACATCACTGGAAGTGACATCACAACCCATTTAAACCAGTCTGACATCACACTGGAAGTGACATCGAAAACCCTTCCACCCAGGCTGACATCACTGGAAGTGACATCACAACCCCTTTAACCCAGGCTGGCATCACTGGAAGTGACAGTACAGCCCCTTTAACCCAGACTGACAATTGGAAGTGACATCACAACCCCTTAAACCCACACTTACATCAATGGCGGTGACATCACAATCCCTTTAACGCAGGCTGAGACCACTGGAAGTGGCATCACAACCCGTTTAAACCACGCTGACATCACTGGAAGGGACATCACAACCCCTTTAAACCAGGCTGACATCACTGGAAGTGACATCACAGCACCTTTAACCCAGGCTGACATCATTGGTAGTGACATCATAACCCCTTTAACCCTGACTCACATCAGTGGAGGTGACATCACGACCCCTTTAACTCGGGCTGACATCACTGGAAGTGACATCACAACCCCTTTAGCCCAGGCTGACATCCCACTGGAAGTGGCATTACAACCCCTTTAATCCAGGCTGACATCACACTGGAAGTTACAACACAACCCCTTTAACCCATACTTACATCACTGACGGTGCCATCACGACCCCTTTAACTCAGGCTGACATCACTGGAAATGGCATCACAACCCCTTTGATTTAGGCTGATATCACACCGCAAGTCACATCACAACCCCTTTAATCCAGGCTGACATCACTGGAAGTGACATCACGACCCCTTTAACACAGGGTGACATCACTGGTGGTGACATCACAACCCCTTTAACTCAGACTGACATCACTGGAAGTGACATCACAATCCATTTAAACCAGACTGACATCACACTGGAAGTGACATCGAAACCCCTTCCACCCAGGCTGACATCTGTGGAAGTGACATCACAACCCCTTTAGCCCAGGCTGGCATCACTGGAAGTGACACCACAACCCCTTAACTCAGCCTGGCATCACTGGAAGTGGCATCACAGCCCCTTTAACCCAGGCTGACAATTGGAAGTGACATCACAACCCCTTTAATCCAGGCTGACATCACACTGGAAGTGACATCGAAACCCCTTCCACCCAGGTTGACATCACTGGCGGTGACATCACGACCCCTTCAACTCAGGCTGACATCACTGGAAGTGACATCATAGCCCATTTAAACCAGGCTGAGATCACACTGGAAGTGACATCGAAAGCCCTTCCACCCAGGCTGACATCACTGGAAGTGGCATCACAACCCCTTTAATCCAGGCTGACATCACACTGGAAGTTACAACCCAACCCCTTTAACCCACACTTACATCACTGACGGTGACATCACGACCCTTTTAACTCAGGCTGACATCATTGGAAGTGGCATCACAGCCCCTTTAATTCAGGCTGATATCACACTGGAAGTGACATCACAACCCGTTTAATCCAGGCTGACATCACACTGGAAGTGACATCGAAACCCCTTCCACCCAGGATGACATCACTGGCGGTGACATCACGACCCCTTCAACTCAGGCTGACATCACTGGAAGTGACATCACAGCCCATTTAAACCAGGCTGATATCACACTGGAAGTGACATCGAAAGCCCTTCCACCCAGGCTGACATCACTGGAAGTGGCATCACCATCCCTTTAACTCAGGCTGACATCACGCTGGAAGTGACATCAAAACCCCTTTAACCCAGGCTGACATACCACTGGAAGTGACATCACAACCCACCTTTAACCCAGGCTGATATCACACTGGAAGTGACATCACAAGCCCTTTAACCCAGGCTGACATCACTGGCTGTGACATCAGGACCCTTTTAACTCAGGCTGACATCACTGGAAGTGACATCAAAACCCCTTTAACGCGGGCTGACATCACACTGGAAGTTACAACACAACCCCTTTAACCCACACTTACATCACTGACGGTGACATCATAACCCCTTTAACTCAGGCTGACATCACTGGAAGTGGCATCACAACCCCTTTGATTTAGGCTGATATCACACTGCAAGTCACATCACAACCCCTTTAATCCAGGCTGACATCACTGGAAGTGACATCACGACCCCTTTAACACAGGGTGACATCACTGGTGGTGACATCACAACCCCTTTAACTCAGACTGACATAACTGGAAGTGACATCACAATCCATTTAAACCAGACTGACATCACACTGGAAGTGACATCGAAACCCCTTCCACCCAGGCTGACATCTCTGGAAGTGACATCACAACCCCTTTAACCCAGGCTGGCATCACTGGAAGTGACACCACAACCCCTTAACTCAGTCTGGCATCACTGGAAGTGGCATCACAGCCCATTTAACTCTGGCTGACAATTGGAAGTGACATCACAACCTCTTTAATCCAGGCTGACATCACACTGGAAGTGACATCGAAACCCCTTCCACCCAGGCTGACATCACTGGCGGTCACATCACGACCCCTTCAACTCAGGCTGACATCACTGGAAGTGACATCACAGCCCATTTAAACCAGGCTGAGATCACACTGGAAGTGACATCGAAAGCCCTTCCACCCAGGCTGACATCACTGGAAGTGGCATCACAACCCCTTTAACCCAGGCTGACACCATTGTTAGTGACATCATAACCCCTTTAACCCAGACTCACATCAGTGGAGGTGACATCACGACCCCTTTAACCCAGACTGACATCACTGGAAGTGACATCACGATCCCTTTAACTCAGGCTGACATCACGCTGGAAGTGACATCAAAACCCCTTTAACCCAGGCTGACATACCACTGGAAGTGACATCACAACCCACCTTTAACCCAGGTTGATATCACACTGGAAGTGACATCACAAGCCCTTTAACCCAGGCTGACATCACTGGCGGTGACATCAGGACCCTTTTAACTCAGGCTGATATCACTGGAAGTGGCATCAAAACCCCTTTAACCCAGGCTGACATCACACTAGAAGTTACAACACAACCCCTTTAACCCACACTTACATCACTGACGGTGACATCACAACCCCTTTAACTCAGGCTGACATCACTGGAAGTGGCATCACAACCCCTTTGATTCAGGCTGATATCACACTGCAAGTCACATCACAACCCCTTTAATCCAGGCTGACATCACTGGAAGTGACATCACGACCCCTTTAACACAGGGTGACATCACTGGTGGTGACATCACAACCCCTTTAACTCAGACTGACATCACTGGAAGTGACATCACAATCCATTTAAACCAGACTGACATCACACTGGAACTGACATCGAAACCCCTTCCACCCAGGCTGACATCTCTGGAAGTGACATCACAACCCCTTTAACCCAGGCTGGCATCACTGGAAGTGACACCACAAGCCCTTAACTCAGTCTGGCATCACTGGAAGTGGCATCACAGCCCCTTTAACCCAGGCTGACAATTGGAAGTGACATCACAACCCCTTTAACCCAGAGTGACATCACTGGCAGTGACATCACGACCCCTTCAACTCAGGCTGACATCACTGGAAGTGACATCACAACCCATTTAAACCAGTCTGACATCACACTGGAAGTGACATCGAAAACCCTTCCACCCAGGCTGACATCACTGGAAGTGACATCACAACCCCTTTAACACAGGCTGGCATCACTGGAAGTGACAGCACAGCCCCTTTAACCCAGACTGACAATTGGAAGTGACATCACAACCCCTTAAACCCACACTTACATCAATGGCGGTGACATCACGACCCCTTTAACGCAGGCTGAGACCACTGGAAGTGGCATCACAACCCGTTTAAACCACGCTGACATCACTGGAAGGGACATCACAACCCCTTTAAACCAGGCTGACATCACTGGAAGTGACATCACAGCACCTTTAACCCAGGCTGATATCATTGGTAGTGACATCATTACCCCTTTAACCCTGACTCACATCAGTGGAGGTGACATCACGACCCCTTTAACCCGAGCTGACATCACTGGAAGTGACATCACTACCCCTTTAACTCAGGCTGACATCACACTGGAAGTGACATCACAACCCCTTTAGCTCAGGCTGACATCCCATTGGAAGTGACATCACAACCCTTTTAACCCAGGCTGACATCACACTGAAAGTGACACCACATCCCCCCTTTAACCCAGGCTGACATCACTGAGGTGAAATCACGACCCCTTTTAACTCAGGCTGACATCACTGGAAGTGGCATCACAACCCCTTTAATCCAGGCTGACATCACACTGGAAGTTACAACACAACCCCTTTAACCCACACTTACATCACTGACGGTGCCATCACGACCCCTTTAACTCAGGCTGACATCACTGGAAGTGGCATCACAACCCCTTTGATTTAGGCTGATATCACACTGCAAGTCACATCACAACCCCTTTAATCCAGGCTGACATCACTGGAAGTGACATCACGACCCCTTTAACACAGGGTGACATCACTGGTGGTGACTTCACAACCCCTTTAACTCAGACTGACATCACTGGAAGTGACATCACAATCCATTTAAACCAGACTGACATCACACTGGAAGTGACATCGAAACCCCTTCCACCCAGGCTGACATCTCTGGAAGTGACATCACAACCCCTTCAACCTAGGCTGGCATCACTGGAAGTGACACCACAAGCCCTTAACTCAGCCTGGCATCACTGGAAGTGGCATCACAGCCCCTTTAACCCAGGCTGACAATTGGAAGTGACATCACAACCCCTTTAATCCAGGCTGACATCACACTGGAAGTGACATCGAAACCACTTCCACCCAGGCTGACATCACTGGCGGTGACATCACGACCCCTTCAACTCAGGCTGACATCACTGGAAGTGACATCACAGCCCATTTAAACCAGGCTGAGATCACACTGGAAGTGACATCGAAAGCCCTTCCACCCAGGCTGACATCACTGGAAGTGGCATCACAACCCCTTTAACCCAGGCTGACACCATTGTTAGTGACATGATAACCCCTTTAACCCAGACTCACATCAGTGGAGGTGACATCACGACCCCTTTAACCCAGACTGACATCACTGGAAGTGACATCACGATCCCTTTAACTCAGGCTGACATCACGCTGGAAGTGACATCAAAACCCCTTTAACCCAGGCTGACATACCACTGGAAGTGACATCACAACCCACCTTTAACCCAGGTTGATATCACACTGGAAGTGACATCACAAGCCCTTTAACCCAGGCTGACATCATTGGCGGTGACATCAGGACCCTTTTAACTCAGGCTGATATCACTGGAAGTGGCATCAAAACCCCTTTAACTCAGGCTGACATCACACTAGAAGTTACAACACAACCCCTTTAACCCACACTGACATCACTGGAAGTGGCATCACAACCCCTTTGATTCAGGCTGATATCACACTGCAAGTCACATCACAACCCCTTTAATCCAGGCTGACATCACTGGAAGTGACATCACGACCCCTTTAACACAGGGTGACATCACTGGAAGTGACATCACAATCCATTTAAACCAGACTGACATCACACTGGAGGTGACATCGAAACCCCTTCCACCCAGGCTGACATCTCTGGAAGTGACATCACAACCCCTTTAACCCAGGCTGGCATCACTGGAAGTGACACCACAACCCCTTAACTCAGTCTGGCATCACTGGACGTGGCATCACAGCCCCTTTAACCCAGGCTGACAATTGGAAGTGACATCACAACCCCTTTAACCCAGAGTGACATCACTGGCGGTGACATCACGACCCCTTCAACTCAGGCTGACATCACTGGAAGTGACATCACAACCCATTTAAACCAGTCTGACATCACACTGGAAGTGACATCGAAAACCCTTCCACCCAGGCTGACATCACTGGAAGTGACATCACAACCCCTTTAACCCAGGCTGGCATCACTGGAAGTGACATCACAGCCCCTTTAACCCAGACTGACAATTGGAAGTGACATCACAACCCCTTAAACCCACACTTACATCAATGGCGGTGACATCACGACCCCTTTAACGCAGGCTGAGACCACTGGAAGTGGCATCACAACCCGTTTAAACCACGCTGACATCACTGGAAGGGACATCACAACCCCTTTAAACCAGGCTGACATCACTGGAAGTGACATCACAGCACCTTTAACCCAGGCTGACATCATTGGTAGTGACATCATAACCCCTTTAACCCTGACTCACATCAGTGGAGGTGACATCACGACCCCTTTAACCTGGGCTGACATCACTGGAAGTGACATCACTACCCCTTTAACTCAGGCTGACATCACACTGGAAGTGACATCACAACCCCTTTAGCCCAGGCTGACATCCCATTGGAAGTGACATCACAACCCTTTTAACCCAGGCTGACATCACACTGAAAGTGACACCACATCCCCCCTTTAACCCAGGCTGACATCACTGCAGTGAAATCACGACCCCTTTTAACTCAGGCTGACATCACTGGAAGTGGCATCACAACCCCTTTAATCCAGGCTGACATCACACTGGAAGTTACAACACAACCCCTTTAACCCACACTTACATCACTGACGGTGCCATCACGACCCCTTTAAATCAGGCTGACATCACTGGAAGTGGCATCACAACCCCTTCAATTCAGGCTGATATCACACTGGAAGTGTCATCACAACCCCTTTAATCCAGGCTGACATCACTGGAAGTGACATCACAACCCCTTTAGCCCAGGCTGACATCACTGGAAGTGGCATCACAACCCCTTTAATTCAGGCTGATATCACACTGGAAGTGATATCACAACCCCGTTAATCCAGGCTGACATCACTGGAAGTGACATCACAACCCCTTTAACCCAGGGTGACATCACTGGCGGTGACATCACGGCCCCTTCAACTCAGGCTGACATCACTGGAAGTGACATCACAACCCATTTAAACCAGGCTGACATCACACTGGAAGTGCATCACAACCCCTTTAACCCAGGCTGACATCGCTGGAAGTGACATCACGACCCCTTTAACTCAGACTGACATCACTGGAAGTGGCATCACAACCCCTTTAACACAGGCGGACATCACTGGTGGTGACATCACAACCCCTTTAACTCAGGCTGACATCACTGGAAATGACATCACAACCCCTTTAACCCTGGCTGACATCACACTGGAAGTGACATCACAACCCCTTTAACCCAGGCTGCCATCACTGTAGGAGAAATCACAACCCCTTTAACCAAGGCTGACATCACTGGAAGTGATATCACAGCCCCTTTAAACCAGGCTGACATCACTGGAAGAGAAATCACAACCCCTTTAACCCAGGCTGACATCACTGGAAGTGATATCACAGACCCTTCAAACCAGGCTGACATCACTGGAAGTGACATCACAGCCCCTTTAAACCAGGCTGATAGCACTGGAAGTGGCATCATAACCCCTTTAACCCAGGGTGACATACATCACACTGGAAGTTACATCACAACCCCTTTAACCCAGGCTGACATCACAGGAAGGGACATCACAGCCCCTTTAAACCAGGCTGACATCACTAGGAGTGGCATCACAATCCCTCTAACCCCGACTGACATCCCGCTGGAAGTTACATTACAATCCCTTTAACCCAGGCTGACATCACTGGAACTGACATCACAAACCTTTAACCCGGGCTGACATCATTGGAAGTGACATCACAACCTCTTTAACCCAGACTTTCATCACTAGCGGTGACATCACAACCTCTTTAATCAATATTTACGTCACTGGCAGTGATATGACGCCATCTTTTGTTCTGATGTTGACCATTTCATTTTTTAAACAGTGTATATTGAAAAACTCACGGCAGACAAGGTGTGAATAAAAGTTATTAATAACAGGCACAAAAACACGGTTGATGAAAGTAGTAAAGGTTCAAGTCAACCTTTGTTTTAATAGATCAGTAATCAGATTGGCTAAATAAGAGGTATTCAGTGTTGATTCACAAGGGCTGCATGCCATATATGATAACCAGTGATTATGTAAAGATTATCCATGTAGGTTAATTGTCAAGGCAGGCTGATTGTCAGAGTTTGCTGGTGAACTTTTAAGTGGTGTGAGGTTTATAAGTAGTATATTGAGGCTGAGGTGCACTGAGAGAGGGAGGAAGCCTGGATTTCCTCAGTAGAGTTAAGGGGTATGGGAGGTTTCCTAAAATGGTTATGTTACCCCGCCTGTTGTATTACTTTGCCAATATCCCGGTAAATATACCAGCGGCCTGGTTTAAAGACCTGAACATGCTCCTTCGGGAACTCGTGTGGGATGGGGGTCGCCAGAGGACGTCCCTCTCCACCCTCAGCCAACCTACTTCGGAGGGCGGACTAGCTGTACCAGACTTTGAGCTATACTATTTGTCGTGTCAACTTCAGTGAGTGGCTAGATGGCTGGCAGGGAGGTAGTGGCTGGAACTGACCACACCTAGTGGGGTGAGGCGACAGGATCATCTCATGGCTGGATTGTTGGATGCTCGGGATGCCATGCCTAAAAGAATTGTTTTATTGCAGGTGGCTCTCTCTTGTTGGAAACGTTGCCTGAAGTGCACTGGTACGAGGGTGCCCTACTCTTTCGGGATGCCACTGTCTGGTGTTCCTCTAGGGGTGCGGGGACACACTGTGTCACGGGGGCGGTTGGAGACCTGGAGCCGGGTGGGAGTGCAGACTGTAGGGGATCTCTTTAGTGAGGGAATTTTACGCCCCTTCCTCGGAGCTTGTAGGGGAAAGAGAGGTTCTGAGAGGGCAGTTTTTGACATATAGGACATTGGTACTGCCTATGCGTAGACTATGACCCACTGTGAATGCGGAGCCAGAAACACACACTATACTGCACCTCCTGTTGTCGGTGGGAGAGGATGCACACTTGATTACTAGATTGTATGGTGCTCTCACCACGGCCACACTGCCCTCTCTGCGGAGACTGCGGACGAGATGGGAGGAGGCAGTGGGCAAAGACTTGACGGAAGTGGAATGGCAGAAAGCACTAGCGTACTCCCGGAGTGTTTCCAGGAATACACGTTTTCGATATATCCAATACAATTTTGTCCATCAAACGTACCTCACTCCATATAAGCTTAGAGTAATACACAGCGGAGAGCCTAGAGGTTGTCCTAGATGCGATGCAGTGGACCCGGACTTTTATCATATGGTTTGGGAGTGGCCTACCATACAGAGAGGTTGGAAGGGAGTACTTGAAGACGTGGGGGAAACACTTGATACGCAACTGAACTTAGACCCCTACTAATGTCTGCTGGGCTTACATAAGAGGCCGTCCTCTAAAAAAGTGGGCACAAGGTTTCTGGATCTCGCACTGGTGTTGTGCAGGCGGCAGATCGCCATGGCCTGGAAGTCTCCAAAGGGTCCACAGTTGTCGGACTGAAGGCGAGATGTGTCAGTGTGGGCCCAGGCCGAATTACAGGCGTTGCGTAGGGAAGAGGACTGGGTACTCAGGACACGACCTCTGGACCCACTCTGGAGTGAGATACTGGAAGAATGGGGAGCTCGAAGGGGGGAGGTGGAGAGGACATGTGGGACTGGAGGGGACGGGGCGCCCTTGGCAGCTGGGTGAGATGTGGCCTAGGAAAAGAATTACATGACAGGAGACCACGACTAGCTGAATGCAAAGGGTTTGGATTATACTACTCCAGTGACGGGGGTGGGCGGGTGCCGGACTTAATCCCCCTGACACCTACCTTCATTTTACCTACATTACTTTCCCCACTGACTACTGCTTATTAAGTCAGCACACATTTTGTTGTTCGATTTGCCGTTCTTTCTCTCTTTTTATTTTCATTATTGCATGGGTTAAAGTTTATATGGTACTGGTTGGAACGATGTGGAAGCTGTCGGACCTCAATGTAGAATGATAACTGTAATTGGGCAGGACCTGGCTAATGTGTGGCACAAACTGCCAAAATGTATATTGCCTGCCAGAGGGACGAAGTGGTTATGTAAATGAATAGTATACCCTGCTATTAGAATGTATGGATCCAGATGGATAACCTGCGATATGGGGCCCACCCATGTATTGTTTGTTTCTAAATTACAGAAATACCAATAAACAAATAAAAAATAAAAAAGGGGGTATGGGAGGTTTCTTCTCAAACAATATTTTTGAAACCATGAGTTTAAGTTGTGCAATTGAGTAAAAGAAAAAGGGAGCAAGGAGTGGACAAAACAATTTATTTGTATTAATAATTGGTCAAAAGCCATATGTTGT
Organism: Pleurodeles waltl; assembly: GCF_031143425.1. Taxonomy (NCBI): domain Eukaryota; kingdom Metazoa; phylum Chordata; class Amphibia; order Caudata; family Salamandridae; genus Pleurodeles; species Pleurodeles waltl. The sequence continues at coordinate 962,463,636 of NC_090443.1, forward strand.
ACAGGAAGTTCAACTATTCGGGGTATTCAATTTTAAGTGGCCTCCTGTCTTTTTTGAAGACATATATACCCCTTGCATCTACCTTGAATCTGCTTTCAGTTTTCTCAGTAGGTACACAGCCATGGGCTGACTGGGAATATACGTAAAGGGAGCAGACTAGGAAAATGAAATTCTAGACAAAAAACAAAATCTCACTTATTATGCAGCAGAGCTATAACAGGATCAGACAGATCACAGAGGTCTCAATGATTCAGTCAGCAGATATATTAGTAATGTTACAACAATTAAACTGGCTCAGGCTTCAGGCAGCAGTAAACAGCAATATCAAAAAAGTGAATATATGGATTGCGAATTGGCATCACACGAGCAATTGAATAATAGCATTAGCACCAAGTGCTTCTGGCACCAAGGAAATAGCATCAGCAATAAATGCCTCAAACGCAACACCAATTACCACAAATTTTCTGAAAATACTTTCATTTTGTTACTAAATAACAAATCTATTTCTAGCAAATACATTTGATCTTGACAAACAAAAAGTCTGTTATTTTTGGTATTTCAACTACCAGCTTTCAATTTTTAGTCAATTTGCAAACTTGATCCACAAATACCAGTTTGTCATTTTCATCAAGTACTCGTGCATAACTGCCCTTCATGGAATTAATCTATTTCACAAGCCCATGTTTCACAATCAAAGGCCAAGGATGCACATTTCTTCCAAGAGCTATCCACCAAATATCAGCCATGCCTACCTCATGCCAGGCTGCCCACCAGAAACCATTGCAGGTCCTCTTATGCCAAAGATTGCACTGCATGAATGTGTCATATTAATGCTTGCAATGCCCACAATATACTTCATAGGGTGCTCTTATGCTAGGTGGAATGTTATTGCAAAGTGGGTGGTTTGCAGATATGAGGACTTGTAATCACATCGTGCAGTGGGTGGCAGATAAGAGAAGCTGGATTGTGGCTGCCACTAGATACCTGGGCTGGCAGCTATTAGATGCCAGGGGATGGCCATCATACCCACAAAAGACACATGCACACAAGCATGCATGTTAACACAGGTACTCACGCACATACATGCACAAATACCTTCCACGGTTCATGGCTTACCTATTTCTGATGGTGCTTATATACTGCCTTCCTCCTCAGTGATGTAGGAACAGCTTAATTGGTGTACTGAACGTTGACTTATCTGGCGCTTACTGGACTAAAGAGTCAGGCTTTCTCTCTGCAAGACAGCTATGTCATCTATCAAGGAGGCTCTGAATTCCTCCAACCCAGCCAGGAAACGATTCACTAACCTTTAGAAGTTGGCAGGGGTGTTCTTCAACCTGAAGGGCATCACCTGAAACTGGAAGTGGCCTTCTGGAGAAGAGAACACAGACCTCTCTGTATATAACTTGACCAACCAACTGAACTATGTTACATACATGCTGCAAATTTTGATTGCATTTGTGATTCACATGTTACAAATTAATTGCAACATTACATTTCTCTAGTATTGGATCTTGCCCTTTTTTCAGGGCCAACCCCAGATTTGTTTTCTCTTCTGGTGCTGAACACTTTTTTGGTCATTAGGATTCTGTGGACTTTTCTCTGCTAATCAGTGGCAATGTGCTTGTGCTCTCTTCCTAAAACATGGTACAATTGACATCAATCTTATTGGGCCGTTTAAATTACTTGTAAGTCCCTAGTAAATGGTACTACATGTGCCGAGGGCCTGTAGATTAAATCCTACTATTGGGCAGCACCACTTATTGTACCACCCACTAAAGTAGCCATTTAACACATGACTCAGGCCTGCCACTGCAACATAAACCTTTTGTCAGACATAAACCTTCCTTTTTAATACTTATAAGTCACCTCTACGGTAAGCTCTAAATGGTCATATATCAGAGTGCACTGTATTTACAAAATAGGACATGTACTTAAGTTTTACATGTCCTGGCAGTGAGAAACTTGTAAAGTAATATACATTATTTTCACTGGTGTAAGGCCTATCTCTCCCATTGACTTAACACTGGGTTACCTTGTTACATTTGATAAGTGCTAAGAAATATTGTTTCAACTCAAACAAATTGTAATTTAAAATATTTTAAGGTAAAGTCAGATTTTAAGTCACAATTTTGTAAATGCCACTTTTAGAAAATTTACATTTGTTTATGCCAACCATCAGTTCTGCCCGGGGTCACATGACTGTGAACTCGTGGCGGCCGGCAGCTTGAGGAGGGAGGGGGGCAGTTGGGAAGCACGCACACACGCACATATATTAACAACACTCATACCATTCAAACTTGCATGCACGCACCAAACATTCATTTTAAAACATAACACACACACTCATTCTTTTACGCACATCCATTAACACTCATAACATTCAAACATGCACGCACGCACGCACCAAACTTTCATTTTAAAAGATCACACACACTGATTCTTTCACACACACACACGCACGCACGCACATCCATTAACAACACTCATAACATTCAAACATGCACACGCGCACCAAACATTCAATTTAAAACATCACACACACACTTACCTTCAGCCTCCAGGTCCCAGGAGGGCTGTGACTGCCAATGAGGGAAGGCAGCAGTCCCAGCCTCATCACAGAGTGGGATGGGGTCAGTGAGACTGCTGACCCCACCCCACCCCACTCTGTGACGAAGTGTCACTGATTGACACTTGCCATGGGCGCTTTAGGGCTTAAACCTGAAGCACCCAGGGCGAAGTCAATGGGTGACGCTTTCCTCGTCACCCAGGGGAGGGCCTCGAGGCACCTTTGCTGGGCCAAGGAGGTCACGCCCCTAGGAGCTGTGACCTCCTCAGCCCAGCAAAGTTCAGCTCAGGCAGCCAGGAGTGTGCGCAAATCGCGCATGTCTCACTCCTGGCAGCCTGATCTGAACATGAAGAGTGTCTGTCAGGCTGACCTTTATTCAGCCTGACAGGCACTCTTCATGAGGGGCAAAAAGGTGGGGGGGTGTGGCCCCTCCGCCCTAAAGGACGGGCCGCCACTGCTGTGAACATCTCTGCTCTTGGGGTTTGTTTAGTGCTTCCAGACAGCCAGAAAAGGGTGCTTAGGTATAGACAGGACTGGCCATGCTGGCAGGATGACTGTGAGGAGCTGTACCAAGCACTTCAAAGGGCCTTGCCTCCTGCACACACAAAGGAACCTGATGCTAGGCCTACGCTGTCTTTTGTCTCCCCAGACTGTTTGAAGCTTGACAGGGGAAGAACTTTCCAGAACCACATGTGAGGCAGGGAGTCCCATCACACAAAGGCTGACACCAGGTATAAATATGGGACTTTCAGATACAATTTGATTAATATTCCTTGAATTGTGGAAGTTACAGAAGAAGAACTGCCCTGCTGCTTGAAATACTTCCTTGCTGTCTAAGAAGGAGACTTGACCTGCTTATCTTCACCCCATGCTAACCAAAGTGACTCCAAAGGTCAGTTGGCTGACCTCCTTTGTGAGCTACGGGGACACAAGAAGTTGAGGCCGCCCTGCAATTATCCAACTGACCTGCTGCAAATAGACCTGCCCGATCCCTGCTGGATTCTGTTGGAGTAAGTCCTTGATCCCAAAGAGGTGCCTCTCTAGGTCCTGGACTCTTGCCAGGCATCACAGTTTACTCCTCCTCTGAAAAGGTGAAAATCTTGAAGTCTGGGCTCCTCACAGCTGCCAAAGGGCCCATTCACGCCAACCGTCTGCCTTCCGAGACAACCACCACATCAAAGCTCTGGTGAGGCCTGCTCCTCACGAGACAGCGAATGCCAGCGACTACAGGCAACATGAGAGCTGCACTTCCCACTACAGCAACATCAGCCCACAGTGACTGTAAAAGCAAAGCTACAGCAATAACTGTCCCCGACGCCAGACTGGCTCTTCATGTTGCAGCGATGACGACCCGTGACACCTGGTCTGCTCTTCGTGCTAAAGCAACGACTTTCCGCAGCGCTCTTCCTGCTCCTCGCAGCCTCCTCCAACACAAACAGAACTCATTGCACTGGACTTTGGAGGTAACATGCCGGTGAGACTAACTTGGTCCCAGTATTCGACCCACGCTGCATCGCGGTAAGTCTGAACCTGTGACTTTCCCCAGGTTTAGCAAGACCAGATGACCATGAGTGATTTTTTTTGTGCTTTTAGGTTCTTTCACCACTACAAACTTTAAAACTGCATATCTCCGGTTCTACTGATTGGATTTTTATCATTCTGTTATCATTTTATGTATTAAAATGTACTTTATTTTTCTAAATTGGATTTTACTTGTGTTGTGTTTTCACTTCATTACTGTTTGTGTGCTGCATACATACTTTACAGAATGCCTCTAAGTTATGCATGACTGCTCTTGTGCCAAGCTACCAGAGCGTGAAGCACAGGTTAATTAAGTAACTTTTGTGGTTCACCCTTACAAAGATATTGGTTGTCACCTGAGTGGGGCTTCCACCCTCCTCAAACAATAACCCACATTCTTACATTTAGCAAGAGAATATTTTGAAATATTATGTTACTGAATTATATGCAGTATCAAACCACATTATTTTACTTTTAGAAGTGACTGGGATAATGTTAGCCTTCTTTAATACTTCTCATATAAGCACTCTAGACAGCAACAAGGGCATCTCTGCACAGATAACTGTCTTACTTGAGTATCAAGTTTGTCTGTTTGGAAAACTAATTGCATATCTTGTTAGGAAGAGTACAGATGGCTCCATAGTGGAGAAGTGTGGCACAATGGTTAGAGTGGCAGACCCTGATGCAGAAATCTGGCCTGGGACCATGGTTCAATTCCCTTGGACCCGATAATTCTCACCTTGGTGCCTAATCTATTTAATGGGTCCCACTCTGTAACTCTGGACAATAGCTTGCTTAATCTCCACAATGGCCCTCACAGCGTTTGGATGCCTAGCTTCACCCTGTGGCTGTCCGGGAGTGGGTACCTCACAGGGAAAAGTCAGGAGGGGTTCTATAGTGGTATGTATGTGTACAGTGCCTTGAGTAGTGCGCTATACAAGTGTGAAGTTTTTTTTTAACAGTTTTATGGCTGAGCTTATGCAGTAGGGCTCAGCCACTGGAAATGTCAAAGGGAGAGGGAGGAAGGAAGGAAGGAAGGAATAACTAGAGGTTGCTGCACAGAGGGTGCTAGAACGCCGCCCTACTGTCACCGGCTAAGAAAGAAAGAGAAGTTTGTTTGAGCAACTGAGTGCATATAAACAGATGAACTGATTGATCTGTCAGTTTGGGTGTTTATTTTTCTGGCGATTATATTGTTGACAGTGCAAAATGTGCATGTCAGCAGTACAGGTGGGAGGGATACAAAGGGGCACATGGATTGTGCATGACTGAGGCGCTTTTCAGTTACGCTCTCCTCATGCATCCGCAATTCACAGACGTTCCCTGCATCCCAAGAAAAGGATAGGAGCCTGCTCAGGCGGTGACATATTTTTGGTAGTCGCCCCAAGCCCTATGGAAATGCAGAATAGAGCAAGGGTAAACAAAAAAACACCAGTCTCCTGCTCTACCCTGCTTTCTGATAGGGCTGCCTGGAAGTGCCGCTCACAGCGAAATTCTAATTTGCACCTTCTGCATGCCAACCGAAAGCAAAAAGCTACGGGAAACTCCAGAGATGGCATTTTCTCTTCTGTAAGTAAAGGCGAGAGACTGGCAGGCAACAAGGGATCAGGGTGTATTCGTTTACCTGGGGTGGAGGAAGAAGAGTGCTGTAACATTTCAATTTCAAGGTTGCTTTTTCCTCTGAAGCAGGAAAGGCACAGTTTACCCTAACCATGTTCTCAACAGCAGGCCTTTGACCCACATGTTTTCAATAGCGCATAAGAGGCTGTTGTCTGTTTGCATGCAGTCTAAATCGATTTCACCTTGGCAGGTATTTTACTGGTTTTGCTAGTAGTTTAAGATTGAGGCCATATTGGTAACAGTAATTGGAGGCATTTATTTAGAATTTAGCTCTGGAGTCAAAGTTAAACAAACTTAAGATTTACTTCAGATTGTAGCGTTAGTATAGTGTGGGGTATATTTTTAGTTGCCCTGGAAAAAGTGATGCAGTTTCTATCTAGGGGAACAACAATTACCTCTGGAGGATGGCATTAATTCCGTTTATTGCTTAAGACTCCTTGGCAAACTAAAAGTGGTGCAGAATAAAAAGGTTTTATTGTGCATGGTTTGAAAAATAAGGGACCATGTCCAGCATTCACAGGTTGTTCTACTGATGGCAAACTAATTCATGTTACATGCTTCCTATTTTAATGAAATGCCTAGGAGACACAGGCCTTCATCTCGTATCAGTATGTAAAATACAGTGCTGTCCTCCTCTTTGTACCTTCTCAGTGATATGTGCCTTCTTTCAATTCAAGCTTTTACATACAGTTCAATAGGAAATAGTTTTATTCAAGTCTGAGTCATCTGAAATAACTTTCCCTTTTGAAATCCGTGCCACCTTTATCTGCATACCCTTTCAATGCCGAGAAATCCGTACCTGCTAGGGGTATTAGTTTGTCTGTGGGACCTAGAAACCCTTCCTGGTGTATAGTGTGGGAAGCCGGCCTGGCTTATAGTGGGTACCTCGTGGTACTTACACCTTGTGCCAGGTCCAATTATCCCTTATTAGTAGAATAGAGGTGTTTCTAGCAGCTTAGGCTGTACTAGGAGACATGCAAAGCTCCTACTATACCACTTATATCATATAGCACAGTATCATAAGAAAACACAATACTCAGAGTTACTAAAAATAAAGGTACTTTATTTTAGTGACAATATGCCAAAAATATCTCAGAGGATACCCTCACTTAGGAGGTAAGTAATATACACAAATTATATGTACGCAAACCCAAAACAGGTAAGTAACAGTAAGAAAAGTAGTGCAAACAATGTAGAATCACAATAGGATGCAATAGGTAGACATAGGCCTAGGGGCAACACAAACCATATACTCCAAAAGTAGAATGCAAATCACGAATGGACCCCAGGCCTATGGGAGGTTGTAGAGGGTCGCTGTGAAAAAACAGTAAGGGTGTCCAAGATACACCACCTCAAGACCCTGAAAAGTAGGAGTAAAGTTACCCTAGTACCCCAGAAAGACAGTATAGTCGAGATAGGGGATTCTGCAAGAACCACAACTGCTACCAAAGCACTGAAGACGGATTTCTGGACCTGAGGACCTGTAAAAGAAGGGGACCAAGTCCAAGAGTCACACAAGTGTCCAGGAGGGACAGGAGCTCACTAAACCCCGGATGAGGGTGCAAAAAGGCTACCTGAGGGTGGAAGAAGCCAAAGATTCTGCAACAACGGAAGGTGCCAGGAACTTCTCCTTTGGTCAGAAGATGTCCCACGGCGTGCTGGAGGATGCAGAAGTGCTTCCACGCAGAAATACCGCAAACAAGCCTTGCTAGCTGCAAGAGGCCCAGTTGAGGATTTTGGGTGCTGCTGGGGACCAGGAAGGACCAGGATGTCGCCCCTTGGAAGAGGAGACAGAGGGGGCGCTCAGCAACGCAGAGAGCCCCCACAGAAGCAGGCAGCACCTGCAGAAGTACCGGAACAGGCACTTAGAAGATCTGAGGACAGCGGTCGACTCAGAGTCACAAAGGAGGGTCCCACGACGTCGGAGTCCAACTCAGCAAGTTGGGCACTGCAGGACGGAGTGCTAGGGACCCAGGCTAGGCTGTGCACAAAGGAAGTCCTGGAAAAGTGCGCAGAAGCCGGAGCAGCTGCAATCACACAGTACACAGGTTTGCTGTCTGGCGTGGGGAGGCAAGGACGTACCTCCACCAAATTTGGACAGAAGGGCCACTGGACTGTGGGAGACACTTGGACCCAGCTCCTGTATTCCAGGGACCACGCTCGTCAGGATGAGAGGGGACACAGAGGGACCGGTGATGCAGAAGTTTGGTGCCTGCGTTGGCAGGGGGAAGATTCCGTCGACCCACGGGAGATTTCTTCTTGGCTTCCAGTGCAGGGTGAAGGCAGACAGCCCTCAGAGCATGCACCACCAGGAAACAGTCGAGAAAGCCGGCAGGATGAGGCGCTACAGTGTTGCTGGTAGTCGCCTTGCTACTTTGTTGCGGTCTTGCAGGTGTCCTGGAGCAGTCAGCGGTCGATCCTTGGCAGAAGTCGAAAAGGGAAGTGCAGAGGAACTCTGGTGAGCTCTTGCATTCGTTATCTGAGGAATAGCCCAGAGGAGAGACCCCAAATAGCCAGAAAAGGAGGTTTGGTTACTGAGAAAGGAGGCTTGGCTACTGAAAGAGGTAAGCACCTATCAGGAGGGGTTTCTGACGTCTCCTGCTGGCACTGGCCACTCAGAGCTGTCCATTGTGCCCCAACACCTCTGAATCCAAGATGGCAGAGGTCTGGGACACACTGGAGGAGCTCTGGGCACCTCCCCTGGGAGGTATTGGTCAGGGGAGTGGTCACTCCCCTTTCCTTTTTCCAGTTTCGTGCCAGAGCTGGGCTGGAGGATCCCTGAACCGGTGTACACTGGCTTATGCAGAGATGGGCACCATCTGTGCCCATCAAAGCATTTCCAGAGGCTGGGGGAGGCTACTCCTCCCCAGCCCTTCACACCTATTTCCAAAGGGAGAGGGTGTAACACCCTCTCTCAGAGGAAATCCTTTGTTCTTCCTTCCTGGGACTGGGCTGCCCAGGCCCCAGGGGGGCAGAAACCTGTCCGAGGGGTTGGCAGCAGCAGCAGCTGCAGTGGAGACCCCGGAAAGGCAGTTTGGCAGTACCCGGGTTCTGTGCTAGAGACCCGGGGATGCATGGAATTGTCACCCCAATACCATAATGGTATTGAGGTGACAATTCCATGATCCTAGACATGTTACATGGCCATGTTCGGAGTTACCATTGTGACGCTACACATAGTATTGACCTAAATGTAGTGCACGCGTGTAATGGTGTCCCCGCACTCACAAAGTCTGGGGAATTTGCCCTGAACAATGTGGGGGCACCTTGGCTAGTGCCAGGGTGCCCACACACTAAGTAACTTGGCACCCAACCTTCCCCAAGTGAGGGTTGGACATATAGGTGACTTATAAGTTACTTATGTGCAGTGAAAAATGGCTGTGGAATACTGTGGATGTTATTTCACTCAAGCTGCAGTGGCAGTTCTGTGTAAGAATTGTCTGAGCTCCCTATGGTTGGCAAAATAAATGCTGCAGCCCATAGGGATCTCCTGGAACCCCAATACCCTGGGTACCTAGGTACCATATACAAGGGAATTATAAGTGTGTTCCAGTGTGCCAATGCGAATTGGTAACATTAGTCAGTAGCCTGCAGTGACAATTTTAAAGCAAAGAGAGAGCTTAAACACTGAGGTTCTGGGTAGCAGAGCCTCAGTGATACAGTTAGGCACCACACAGGGAACACATATAGGCCACAAACTTATGAGCACTGGGGTCCTGGCTAGCAGGATCCCAGTGACACATATCAAACACACTGACAACATAGGGTTTTCACTATGAGCACTGGGCTCTGGCTAGCAGGATCCCAGTGAGACAGTAAAAACACCCTGACATATACTCACAAACAGGCCAAAAGTGGGGGTAACGGCTAGAAAGAGGCTACCTTCCTACATATAGTATAATATACTATATTACATATGGACCGTAAAAAAAAAAACATAGTTCAATGAAGAAACAAATGGGGAAAATGTCAGTGATGGATTAATGTATTCAAGGCTTGCATTTTCAATCTCACTGAGGATCAGGCAGAAATAGATCCAATGTGGGCCTGCATGTGTGTGTCCAGAGTTTCATGCAGACACCGCAACTGAGGCAGAGATAAGTGATACATGTGTAGACTATAGTTTGTGATACTGATGGAGGCTCGGGGAGAGAAAGGCACTGGATATGTAGAATATCTTGTTTGATGGAGTGAGATTAAGGCATACTCAGGCAAAATGTTGTAGAATATTTGTATCATAGAGATAAAAAACTCAGGCACAATTAAATGCAAATTGTTTAGAATGTTCTGCAAAACAGAGATCGAGGCCCATACACTTATAAATGCAGAGTCTAACACATTTGCAGTTTAAGCAGAAATACATTCAGAGGGCCTGTTTCACAAAGGTAAACATAGATCAAAAGACTACGTTTAGACCAAAGTGTAAATTTAGACCAAAAGTGTAAATTTAGACCAAAAATGTAACTTTACTACGAATAAAGTTAGACTTTTGGTCCAAGTTTACACTTTTGGTCTAAACTTTCACTCTTGGTCTAAGTTTACCTTTGTGAATCAGTCCCAGAGTATCTTATGGGTGTTATATATGCTGTATATTTCCAAGGTGAAAGGCCAACATCTTGTACATTGCATTGCTCAAGAAGAAAAATAGTCAATCACTGACATCACCACCATCTCTCAGTTCATTGGCTAATCAGAATACAGCATAAGAAGTCTAGCAATACGAAGACCGGTATTTGGTCTGCTCTACACTTTGTAATTATAGGAGTACTTGTTACAGTAAGGTGAATCACTTACTTCCCTGTCTTGATTCTGTTAACACCCCACCACTTTAAAAGTTCCCCAGCTGCGATTCGACAATGACAGCCTGAGTCGGGTGCTCAAGAATCTCTATTGAACCAACCCAAATAAGCTTATCCTTTTAGTGATGGTACCACTACTTGCAAAGCATGCTGAGAGCAGGACAAGTCTTTCTTTAGGTGAGAATGCCTTCATCTTTCCAGCATGGGAATAAGGTCCAATCTATGTTTGGAGTTTCACACAGGTGCACCAAACAGATTGGCAATGGCCTCCTCCCCAGCTTCCGAATACTAGAATTATAGTCTGTAAACTTATTCCAGCACTTAGAAGAACTTCACCAAGACCAGACATTTTAAACCCTGCCTGGTGCTTTCCTTCTTCTATTGTGCGACTTAGAGTTTCAGATGACTGCTGCGACTTAGCACTGACTTTGCACTGAGATTCTGATGACATACTCTGAAACTGTACCTATCTGTACCAGCATGGCCGTTACACTCAGGAGTCTAGAGACAGTATCCCAGATTTATAAGAAGCCATCCATATCCTTGGTCAGAGAATGAGGAGAGATGCCAGAGAATCTTTCTTGCAATTTCTGGTATGGAGAGCAGACATTCTATATGGCGAGCACACTCTCCATCTCCCAAGATTTGTTCACCTTTGTGGGACACCCTCACCCACTTTGCCCCATTCCTGGTACCCAGTAGCCTCCATCTGATATGGATGGGCCACCCTGAGCCTGAAAACACAACAGTGGACCTATGAGCAGGGAAGCTTCGCATTAGCAAAACTGTAAAGCTTTGGTGCATATTTACAAACCCCTGGTGCCACCTTGCGCCACCCTAACATCACTTTTGTAATGCTAGAGTGGGGTTAAAGAGATGTATGCAAGGGGGACGTTCTGACGCAGGGTGGCTTGAAAAAATAGTGCAGTGAAATTTACAACATTTCATGATGCCATTTTTCCTGTCATTGTAAACGTTGCTCAGAGCAGGCATTAGACTGGTGCACCCATTACGTGCAATGGGCCTTCCTGTACTTTGCTGCACTAGCGTAAAAAATGTTGACGGTAGTGCAGCAAAGTGCCACAATAGCATCAACAATTTTGACGCTATTGTCCTAACGACCTCCATGGTGTGTCATATTGTAAATACAGTGCAACCATGGTGTTGTTACGTGGGGCTGGGGCAATGCAAGAAAAGTGGCACATTGGACCAATGCACCACTTTCTTGTAAGTATGCCCCTTTGTGTGGCTTCATCAAGGTGGAATTTCCAACATTGCCAGACTTTATGGATGACAGTTTTACCATTGTGTGTCTCCTGCTAGCACCTTGGTCACATAACATCTCACTTTAAAGGTTGTGGAACACCTTACCTTTACACTGCAATTTTCTTTGCATGTTTGTTGCAACAAACAAAAAAACTATAATGTAAATGCTTGAAATAGAGATCCAAATGTTTTAATCGATTTTTCCTTAGGTTGCATCGATTGTGCTATTTGTGCTGTCATTTTGACGGTGATCATAGTCAATTAGCTAAGGCCAACAATATAGTATGGCTCATGAATTTTGACAAGTGAACATATATTCCGTTCTTCTCCTGTAGTATAATATTAATTAACTGATTCATATAAATGAGGATTGTAATTTGTGTATAGTGAATACTGTTTTACGATTACCATTAGTAATTTTGAAGAGTACAGTGGGAATCGTGATATTGGTACTCCAAGTACCTATAGTGAGCATGAGTCTTCCTTTCCTACAAGAAAAAAAATTGGAATGCTTACAGGCTGTGTTTATTTTTCATGTATGGCTCTCATAGGGAGCCTCTATAGTTTGTCACTGCTATGACATAGCAACAGCTGACAACAAAACAAGTTACCCATTGTTGTAATGTCATAAATGCCCTCCAGGCCAGGCTGACAGGACTCTCCAAGAGCATGTCAGTGCAGCTTGTCTGCTTACTAAAAGCAGAAAGCACAGTTGCAGGAGGGGGAAGGAATGTGGCAAGGGTTGGCCTAGAATGGCAGGTAATTTTTTTTTTAACCTCTGGGTCAAGCAAGGACGGCCCCTCCGCTATGTCGGAGGAGTGTCGCCCCACTGCTAATAAGGCAGCAGAAAAACAAAAGGATATTGCATTATTCTATCAACTGTCATAGGGTGATTATATATAGAGTAATTGGCGCTCCTCCTCAATTATCTGTAGATCTGATCCAGACGGTGCCACTTGCTAGGACTTCACCCCAAACTTAGCCCCAATAATAACAACTCCTGTTATCCAAACTTATAAATTTCAACGGCACACGTCACAGGTTAGTAACCCTCCAAAGTTCATATTAAATGAATTATTATGAGTCCTGCTTCCATGAGTTCAATCAAGATATTGTTTATTCCTCTTGAAAGATCTTGTATCCAAAGATTGCTCACATTCCCGTCCTAGTCAACTCGTGTTTCGTCTGGGGAATACCCCTAGACTTCATCAGGACTTCCTACAACAGATAGTTACATTATATATACCGTTAACACAAATTATATATCAATAATTATGAATCCCTCACCATCCACTGTGATATACTTAATACATGCCCAAATGTGAAAACCTTGATTTTTATCCGTGTGCATTAACATACAGTTTTTACATTCCAAAGTGCCATTGCTTCAAATCACTACATTAAATATATTAAATTACAATCCTAAATTTTATAACACAAGTATTCGATCCCCAGTTATTTATTATCTTAGCCTTCTTAAACAAAACCTTTCCAAAGGTGGAGAGCATGCCTGGTGATACCATCATGCAGTAAATGTGCTCTTAATAATATCAAAAGAGCAGGAAAAAGGGACTAATACCTTATAAAAATGTCAATCCCAGACAACGGTTTATAATAATCCTTGGAATAAGTTTGGCATGCTGCCATGTATACTCTGCAATGTTAAAGATATACATGTATTCTCTTAATAATCACATATTATGTATCGGATTTTATTCTATATCCCGTAGGAGGCAGTTCTCACCACTATAGCGCTTACCTAATTGTATTTCTTACTCAGTAAAGCAGTATCTGGATGCCCGAGCGCTAAAGCGTATCCTGAAAAGTTATGAAGAATTAGTTGCCTCTTAATGTTGTTAATAATCTCACCTTCTCCGTTTCTACACTTAGGGCCAGATGTAGGAAGGCATTAGCGCCTCGCAAACGGCGAAAAACGCGTTTGCGAGCGCTAATGCCTTCACGCGATGCAGAAACACATAATGCGAGTCGGTACCGACTCGCAAAATGTGTTTCAGACTCGCAAATAGGAAGGGGTGTTCCCTTCCTATTTGCGAGTCGCACTGCGATGTAGAGTTGATTTGTGACCGCGAAAGCGGTCGCAAATCAACTCACAGTTACCATCCACTTGAAGTGGATGGTAACTCATTCGCAAACGGGAAGGGGTCCCCATGGGACCCCTTCCCCTTTGTGAATGCTCACAATAATATTTTTTCAGAGCAGGCAGTGGTCCTATGGACCACTGCCTGCTCTGAAAAAAAACGAAACTAAAAGGTTTCGGTATTTTTTCTATTTGCAGCTCGTTTTCCTTTAAGGAAAACGGGCTGCAAAGAGAAAAAAAAAACTGCTTTATTGAAAAGCAGTCACGGACATGGTGGTCTGCTGTCTCCAGCAGGCCACCATACCCGTGAGTGCCTAGACTCTCAATGGGGTCGCAAACTGCGACCCACCTCATAAATATTTATGAGGTGGGTCTTTGCGACCCCATAGCGAGTCGCAGAAGGTGTCTGAGACACCTTTCTGCATTTCCTTTTGCGAGGTGCAAATTGCGAGTCGCTGGGACTCGCAATTTGCACCTCGCAAAAGGAAACCTACCTACATCTGGCCCTTAAACTCTTACCTTTTATTCTTTGCTGACCGCAATCTGCGAGTACGTCGGATGCACATCTAAGGGGAAAGCGGTTCCCCTATCGGCGTTTTTAAGCCCGCTTTCTTTGATCATAGACAGAGAGGATGGACTATTCCTCACATTGTTCTTTTCATAAACTGCAGTAATGTATATTATTGTTGACATTCCGCGAACATTCACCACTGTCAATCTCAAAGGTACGAGTACATAAAACATTATTTATCTATGTCTTCCAGGAAAACCGTTTCTCCTCTCAATAATTTTCAACTTACATGATTTGAGTCATAGACATAGAAAACGGACTCGTTTTCATATCAAGCTTCTGCTGGCTACCTACACTAAACTGCCTTAAAATATTCATCCATATACTTTCTCTAATAATATGAGTGATAGTGTACCTAATCAGAAGTCACAATCGCAGCAACCAAACAACCAAATAATTATCTTATTTAACATGTCCAAACATGCCCTAAATGCTAAACAATATTTATTTACAATTACAACCTAAATATTGATATCAATATTGCTTATCCTCATATAGTTGTATGACCTTAATTACTTAGTATTTGCCCTACTTATCTCATACCTAAAGGCCAACTTAACACTTACATTTAAAATCACCATCCTGAACCTTCCATACACGATTACATAATTATTACATCCAATTATAAGTCACCACACACAAATGATCCAAAATAGAATTTAGTTCTTATCTATCCCCAAGAAAGTATTCCAGTTCATGATCTGAATTTAAACCTTGTTCTAGCCCCTAAACGCATAATCAAAGTTTGATCTTGTAATAGAATTGCCCATTGGCTCATTGTAGAGCAACGAAAGAGGTAGAAAGGGGCAAAGACGGAAAGAAGGTAAGAATAGTATGGGACTATACGGATAGCTCATCCACATTACTTAAAATTATGAAGAAACACTGGGCAATTCTATTACAAGATCAAACTTTGAAGAAGTATATTGGTAGTAAACCAGATGCATCTTACAGAAGAGGAACCACACTTAACAGTATTCTTAGTCCAAGCTATTTACAAGAGAAAAATAAGTCGAACTGGCTAATCTCATATAGTTTGGGTTTTTATAAATGTGGCTGTTGTGCAATGTGTAAGTGGGCGTGGCATGCAAAGAAGGACTTTCAAGGACTTGGAAATAGCAAATACATTATTTGATCCCATATAAATTGCAATACTAAATCTGTAATTTATATGTTAATTTGTAAATGTGGCAAAACATATGTGGGCAGCACTATTCGTCCCCTTAGGGTTAAAATATCGGAGGATTGGAGTGCTATAAGGCAAGAAGAGGAGCGCTATCCCATTGCCTCACAAATGAAAGAATGTGGGATACAGGGAGCATATAAAGATTTTACGTTTTTTGGATTTGAATATTGTGAGCAAAACCCAAGAGGTGGAAATAGGGAATTAGCTTTGCGAAGGAAGGAATCTGTTTGGATTATGCGTTTAGGGGCTAGAAAAAGGTTTAAATTCAGATCATGAACTGGAATACTTTCTTGGGGATAGATAAGAACTAAATTCTATTTTGGATCATTTGTGTGTGGTGACTTATAATTGGATGTAATAATTATGTAATCGGAAGGTTCAGGATGGTGAATTTAAATGTAAGTGTTAAGTTGGCCTTTAGGTATGAGATAAGTAGGGCAAATACTAAGTAAGTAAGGTCATACAACTATATGAGGATAAGCAATATTGATACCCCCCTTTCCTGTCGGAGCACCTGACTTACCTGCCAGCAGAACACCGCCAGACCGTATCATAGGTCATGATACGATCTGCAGCGGTCTACTGGCATGGTGCTGCTGCTTTACCGCCGTCCGCCGCCATGACCATAGCCAGAATTCCGCCAGCCTTTTGGCGGAATTCCAGCTACAGTCATAATATGGCGGACGGTAGGTAGCCACAGCGACGGTCTTTTGGCAGCTGTTGCTGTGGCGGTAGGCGGCATTTACCACCTATGTCATAATGAGGGCCTTAGTACTAATGCTTTTTGTTAATTTTTGATACTTTGTATTTAATGTATGAGGTATGTTTCTTGTGCATACATCTGTAATGAGTAACTTAAGTGTTGTTTTAATTAAGTAACTTCTTTTGTTCACAAGTCTACTCTAGACTACTTGCCTCACTCAGTCTAAATACTCTAGGAGGCTTTGGAAGCTCACCATTCTTTCTGAGACCAAGTACCCAGCATCATAGTCAGTCGAAAGCATATGCCTTCTTACCTTTGACACTGCTACAACTTCACGACTATGGCAAAAAGCCAGACAGACAGGAAGACAGACAGAGCTATGTATAAATCAGTCAAAGACCTACTTTTAAAAGCATTGAAACTCACTGCTGGTGAACCCTCACTGACTCGCCATTCCTTGAGTGATGTTCACTCACTCTTAACCCCACCTTCCTGAACAACATCAGCCAGAGGAACCCTTCCGATAAGGGATACCCGGTTCTATCATCTTATGGCTGCCACTGTGCCTGAGCTGTATCATCAAAGGTTGGGATGGATGGATGCAGAGCTGGCCTTTAGCATGTGGGAGCTGGACCTACACCCAGGGCGACGACCTCCAGAGGAGCACAGGAGATGCCTGCAGCAGTTTACCTCTGATTTAGGTTGAAAGAAAAGTGTCTTTGAACACTGTTGATAAACCAAGAAGTTTTAAGGCGTGGGCAAAGTGGAACAGGGCTGGCTCAAAAAATCTACTCCACCACTACCTATGAGTTTTAATTTATGAGGTTGAGGTATTTTTAGATTCCACTCCACCCTTCTGGCAAGTGGACAAAGAACAGGTGTTCTGTTCAGTCAGAAACTGAATTAACAATTAAGATGCCTTTAAATCTTATTCTTGTCACATTTGCTCTGTGTTCAGAGACAGAAGTCAAAAGTCAGTTGGTCTTCTTGCAATGCAAATACTTTTCCTTGTGACTGCAGAGTTCCAGGATTTTCTAAGGTGAACTGTCTGACCTATGTGAAATGAAAGGCTTTCGGTATCAGGTTTTTCCTAACACACAACATTTATGTAACTAAGTCAACTTCACAAACATTTCAAAATATATTTCAGTAGCATTTTTTGTATTTCGGTGGGATGAAAAAAATATTTTAATAGAATGAAAAAAAAGTCAGAACACTTTACTTGGTGATGTGCAAATGATAAATGTTTTCTGAAACCCAATTTTCACAGATTGTTAATACACTATATAGTTTTATCAGTAAAGCTGCAAGTTAGTGGGAAGATTTTTGTACATTTCTTGGAAATTTAGGCCTAGATTTTTGTTAAAGTGGTGCAGCGCTGTGCTGCGCCAAAAAAAGCAATGCCGTGCTGCGGCACTTTAGAAACGCAGAGGTGCACTGTATTTAGACGAATACGGCGCACCCCTGTGTTTCCCCCTGCACTGGCGCTGAATTAAGCTGCCTAGCACCAATGCAGGCATCCTTGCACCATAGTGCAAGGGTTATCTGCGTTGAGCGGATAGATTGTTCATGTGCAGGAAGATGTTCCTTCCTGCACATGAACAATCTATAAGGGAGATTTGACACTTCTATATGTGCTGAAAAATGCAGCACACATAGAAGTACTAAAGCATCATTTTGAATGATTGTTTATGTGCAGGAAGGTACACCTTCCTGCACATAAGCAATCGTCAATGGCATTTTGCTTTTTCTCTGTGTGCTGCAGAATGCCCTGGGGTGGTGTTAGTGTTTGGTGCTGCCTCAGGTTTACGACATCTCGTAAATCTGAGGCAGCGTCAAAAGCAATAGGTGTAATGGTGGAACGCCCACTGCAACACCCATTGCATGCACCGCTGATGCAGAAAACTGTGTCGGAGGGGTCCATATTTACAAGGAGGTGTAACGCCACAAAAAAGTGGTGTTACACCTCCTTGTAAATATGGAGCAGTGCTTAGCGCCACCAGAGCGTCACGAAAAGTGACGCTCCGGTAGCGCTCGGGGCTCTTAAATATGCCCCTCATTTTCTGTAAATGACAATGCGCCACCACATCATGCTTTGGTAATATATTTATTAAAAGTGAGTGTTTACACGTAAACTGAGAAACACTCTTCCCCTTATGGCAAAGCTATTAGTAAACTAAGAGGCAAGTAATGCATGGATCGTTTGTACCCTCATGTGAGAATGAAGAAAAAGGCGACTGTAAAATACAATATTTGCCTAGGATCACACAATTTGAGACCTGTTTCTGGGTCAAGTACACTATAGTTAGGTCGAGTAGAATATTCAAGCTACTCGACCTGCAGGTCTTGTAACATTTTTATGATTTTTCGAGGCCTGTGGACCCTGGCCTAGGGCCCAGCCTTTTTAGGGAGCCCCTTGATAGATCCATCTCTGTTCTCAACAGAGTCCGGCCCGATGGTCTTGAATGATTCTTCAACATAGATTGTTTTAAATACCACTTATTTTTAATTTATTTTAATATGGGTGATGTGTGGGAGTCTTATGGAGACACTATGCAGAAAAATGTGGTGTTTATGTTTTTCAACACCTGTGCAACATCCATAAAAAAAGTTCCTTTTAGATCGAATCAGGACCTCACATATGAGAAATGACAGTGATTCAAAGACATTATTTGCAGTAATATTAGTGAGCTGCTGCTATATTACAATATTGAAAACACACATCACCATCTCTGAATATTAGATGGAAATATATTTAGAATTTGGACCAGAGTGCCTGTGTAGTGCAGTGACCTAACCAAAGATGACATGAAAAAGCTGAAATTGAATCATAAATTCAGTGATTCCGAACAGGGACCCCCAAAACGCGTTTGGCCCAAGGCCCCCAAAATTCTTAAAATGCCCCTGTTGAAGAAGGCTGCTGGCGCCCATGTGTACTTTTTGCCTGTTTTTCTTTTCATGGCGCTCCTAAATTTTGTTCCATTAAAATTCCCCCAATCGTCCCCATTTTTTGACACATGAAGAGGGCAAGTCAGAGGGGCACAAATTTTGCTTTCGCCAAGGGCACCATGTAAGCAAAGGCCAGCTCTAGATGGGTGGATGGATGAATGCATGTATGGATGGGCTCACAGGGAACGAATGACATGGGGTGGCAGAAAGGGAAACAGATGTCAGAATAGTATGAAAAACTGAAGATAAACTCGAAAATATAACAAGCTGTGAACTATGTAATCAGACAAAGGCAGCCAGAACACAACAGCCCCAGAGCCTTGAGGGTCCCCAGCGCCAGATGGGGCCCTGTATAAAGTATAAAACACATTCACGTCCTTGCCTGGAGAAGCACTTCTGCCATTCTTTTCTATGTTACTCATTGTCTATCAAGCCAGAAAGAGGAAAAGGCGGGAGGAGGACTTAGGAAGAATTAAAAGAAAGTTTGGAGGCGGCCGCCTTCTCCTCTTCCGGCTGCCAGGTTTGATTGGCAGACCGCAAACTCCCATTGTGTTACACATGTACGTGTTTACACCATGGACCGCGATGGGCGAATGCAAGATAATGGCGGCAAATGAGAGGTCACCCGACGGGCAAGACGAAGGAATCAGAAAAAGGGACACAAAATAGGAGGGGTCAAGGCACTGACGTGCGAAAAATACAGCAGTCGTGCCAGGCCGCGCGGAGGCGGCGCTCCTTCTAAAGCATCAGTTTGACATAATGAAGATTTTAAATTATCTGACTGGAGAGGTGGGCATTTGGAAATATCTGTTTGCGCACCTTGAAAAACAAATTAGCAAACGCTCCGATTGTGAGCGCTCATAATGGCTGCCAAGAGGGCCTATCACAGGTGTTTAAGTAGCTCCCCGATTAATTCTCTCTATAGTCGGCGCGGAGAGAAGTTGATTGGTTTTTCGTTTCCATTCTCGCATCATTTTAGGTACAAACTGTCTCTCTTGCCGTTCCAGTTTTTTTTTAACATCCCACGTTGAATATTGGAAGCCATTTTATAGTCCAAAGTATTATTGTTCGATGCCTCAAATTAAGCGCAAGCAGTGGCGCCGGAACAACTTCTGGAGTGGACTGCTGGCCCGAGGCCCCAGCTCACTAAAATCATAGGAGTTTTCAGCAATCTGAGCACTTCCGACAGACAACATGAGCAAAAAGATATATGTAGGAGTGTGTTGTGTATGCAGAGTGGATGTTGTGTGTTAAAAAAAAAAGTGCAGCTGGTCACTCATCCACTAGCACCTAATGTGCATTTAAAGGTAAGGCAGTTCAGGTTCATACCGCACAGATTCTAAAATATCCCAAACTTTGAAAATTACTTGAGGCCCAGGTGGAAGTCTGCTGCATTTAACTATTATAGCATAGCATATTACCTGGGCCACTGGAATTATGCGGCAGGAGGGGGTCAAATTATGCAACAGGGCTTAATAAATTAGGCAGCAATAAAAGGCAAATTATGCGGCATAATGCAACACATTTTATAATAGTTCATTATTTCATAATTTTGTAAACATGATTACACTGAGCATTGGTTGCACGTCATTAGTACCATTTTAATACCCAAATATAGCAATAAGCAACAAAAAGGTGACAAGTCCAGCTTTGCAAAAGGGCCTTCACTGTGTGGCAACACGTTGCAGCATTTAAAAAAAAAAAACTTTTCAACCGTTGGAGGTAGAAACCTTTTTTTTTGTTTGTTAAAATCTGCAGATTATGCAGCAGATGATGGATTGTGTGTCAACAGTGGCGAATCTATAATTATGCGAAAATTGCTGCACTGCACAATTGCATAATTCCGATGGACCTGAGTGTAACCTAACCTTAAAAGTATGTCAAATATCTGAATGAAACACAGCAGTTAAAATCTACCAATTTAATAAAAAAAATACTATTAAAAAAAAATCAATAATAAATCATAATTTTAGGCTTAAATCCTTCGGTACATTACACAGAGGTAAGATTAACCCTTATTGGTCTGCTATTTTATCACTTTATTTATATCACATTTCAGTATTCAAATGCCTACTGGGTCTCCCATTAAGCATCTTTGTAACCTCCAGAAAGGGAGCTAATAAATAGTTGTTACCAATTGTAAGTGCCTCGTCCTTTCGTGTTGTCAAGAAGCCAGCAAATGTCTAACTTAAGTTAAAATGGCATCACTTTACAAATAGGCAAATATATAGATAGATCACAGGATAGAAGAAGACCTCATCTGTGCTCTGCTTTCTTGTTGTCTCATTAATGTCCATTATCCTTAGGACCCAGATGCTACCAGTTGTTCCTAGCCCCAACAACAGCCCAACGAAAAACCGACAAATACAGACTGGAATTTGAGAGTGGAAGAGTTTATTTACAGAATTGGTCATAGAACTCCAAAAACACTGGGCAGTTTAAAATGTAATAAGTCAATATCACATTTTTAAATTCATAACAAAAAAACAAAACAAATCAGAGCAAAGGATACACAAATAAATCTGATGAATCGGGCAAAGAAAATTTCAGTTAGGCAATAAATCAAACTGAGCAACATGTGTGGTGTTACCATCCACAACACCAGGAACTACACATGTGAAACCATACCTCACTTGTATCCGTGGGGGGGAGATCCCCAACACCTCACCGTCCCTTGTCCTCAAGGTCAGGGTTCCGCCCCCCCAAACACCAAGCTGCCATAGGGGTGCAACGAGATGGCCAGGAGCGGGAGCCCCGTGCACATCCCAGCGATCTGGGCACCCTAGTCCCCAAGCTGGTGTGTACATCTGCCGGTTGGTTCGGGACTGCATGACCCTACCCTTAGTGTTATCCAGTGGACCCTGCTTTGGGGACCCCTCTTTTGCTAAGGGGTGAATTTAATATCTCACAAGGGCAACCAGGGGCCAGGAGGTCCTTCGCCCTCCCCCACCCCAAACAAACTCTGTGCAAAAGATCAAATATCTGCAATAAAACGGTCTGTCCCATCATCGGAACATGTCATCGTCCCTTAACAGTCTGTGTGGGATATTCCATAGGCACCCCGGTCCAGGGCACATCTTCGCCAGTTCCGAGTTCAGACGTCACACCGACACATCCCTTGTCCTAGACCTTATGTCATTTCCCCAGTAACGGCTTGGTACCATGTGAGACCATGCAATGGCTGCCTCTGGAAAGTCCTTTGACAGTTGGGTGATTTCTTTTAAACTTGCCTATCTGAGGGCCTTGCGCCCCATGTACACCAAGTCATTACCTCCTAAAGGTATAATGAGGAGGTCCGGGAAATGGAGTCCCTTGCACCGTTTTGCCATCTCGACCAGCTGCTGTAGCTGTGTGACACGCAGGCCACCAATCCCACACCACTGGAAGGACACAGCATGTAGGGGAGCCAGCTTGGGCTTACGGAGCAGTTGCAACCTGTAGGCCGCCCGCCGGACAAAGGAGTGATCAAGAACCCATACTACACAAGATGACATACTACTGAAACAAAAAAGACACCAGCGTGAGTAATTTGTCAACAAATGAAACTCGGTCATTGCAACTCAGGACAAATGTAACATTTGTAAGACATTGATGACCACCGGCCCATTGTTTTCACCTTCTCCTGTGACATGCCCGCGCCTGCCACTACCATGGCTGCTTCTATTTGAAATGAATGTGAAGAATAACCAGCCATGTCTACTCCAGCTGCCTCTAGGGCCGTGGTCAGAACTGCTGAAAACTGGTAGTGTGACAGTTAAACCCCGCCGCATGAAGGAACAATGCCCGGGCACCCATAGCTGGCCGGACTGCTGTGTAAGACCCCAAGCGGGCCACAGGGCATAGGGGGGAACCAAATGCAGCCCTAAGTTTGATCGTTGCCCCTTTCCCTTCTTGATCAGTTTTGGACTTTCGTAACCAAATTATTAACTAGTCAGGCCCTAACCGGACGTCCGCCCACTGCTATCACCGTGAAATCCCTCTTAGATGATCCTACTAATTTGCCCACGTGCAAAGCGCCATAAAAGGCTACCGTAAACGATGCCACAAATAGCGTCACCTCGAATGGGGAAGCACAGAACCTATGGAGATTAGACAGGAGGAGACTTAGGGTGTGGGCCGAAAGGGGGCGTCTGCTGTCCTTCTTATTGCCCTCGAGGTGTGCCCTGCCAGCCACTGCTCCGTTAATGATGAAGGAATTTACTTGTCCCTCCTTGCCATGTAATTTTGCAAAAAAATTGATGGCCGCGAGATGAGCCCTCGCACAATATACTAGCTTGCCCTGGTGTTTAAGTTTACCCCAAAAAAGGCAAATGGCCTCTGTCGCAAACATTTCTGAGACTTGGAGAGTGCGCAGGAATGATCTATATTGTTTAAATGACCTCTGATAAGACCCCTTGTGTGCGTCTTGCTAGCAATGCCAACACTAATTCCAGGAGGGCGGGACTCCAATCCTCCACAGATATGCTGGGAACTCTGTAATCTTATCTGCTGCCTGAGAGTGGAACTCCCGGAACTCCTGCATCATGGAGCAAGATAAACCATCAGCAGCATTATTATGAATGCCAGGAACATGCCTGGCACGAAATGTAATGTTAAGCTTTAAACACAACAGGACCAAATGTCTCAACAACCTCAAAACAAACCTACATGAGGCTCCCTGCCTGTTGATGGGTTCAACTACTGCCATATTGTCAGACCAGAAAATTACAGATTTGTCCTTGAACACCATCGCCCATACCGTCACTGCAACCACAATGGGGAATAATTCTAACAAAGCCACGTTTTTTGTGATGCCGCCGTTATGCCAATCCACTGGCCAATACCCTCTGCACCATTCAGAGCCCAATATAGCTCCGAACCACACACTGCCTGCAGCATCAGTAAAAAGACCCAAAGTAGGACTGGATACGGGGGGAGAAGGCCATATGACCACACTGTTAAAATGTTGCAGGAAGGCGGACCAGATCTGAAGGTCCTCCTTAACCTCAGAAGAAAGCAGGGTGTGATGATGCTTTTCTTTAAGGCCTGTCATTGTGCTAGATATGGGCCGCAAAAATGGGCGAGCCATGGGGACAATCCTCAGAGCAAAGTTTAGCTGACCCACCAGAACCTGAAGCTGATGTAAGGTGACTTTCTTATGCGCTAACACTAATTGATTGCCTAAATGCCAGTATCTTATCTGAAGGGAGGCGGCACTCACCAGCAACTGTATCTATTTTGATGCCAAGGAATGTCAGACAAGTTGAAGGGCCCACAGTTTTCTCTGGGCTATGGATACTCCCAATTCCTCAAACATGGCATTCAATGCCCTCAAAGTCCACAAACACCTCCCTGAATCCGGGGGGCCCAACACTAAGAAATCGTCAAGGTAATGAATAACTTCCTTCTGTCCTGTACGCATGGTGGAAACCCACTGTAACATAGACCTAAACTATTCGTGCAGGACACACTACATCCCATTGGCATGCATTTATCATAATAATAGGAGTCCGCAAATTGGAAGCCCAACAGGTGGTAATCATCAGGGTTCACTGGAATTAACCGAAAGGCAGATTCTATGTCAGTCTTTGCCAGGAGGGCCCCCCGGCTCAGATTACGTAGCCTCAAAAGTGCCTGGTCTACCGTTGTGTAGCGACCGAACAGAGCTGAGGATCGAGCGCTTCGTTCACTGAGGAATCCCTAGGGGACAAAAGATTATGAATCAGCCTAAATTGTCCAGGTTCTTTCTTGAGAACCACTCCAAGTGGTGAGCAAACAAACCTCTTCAGTGGAGGTGCGGGGAAGGGTCTGGCTACTCTGCCTAACAACCTCTCCTCCTCAGCCTTCTTAGCTACTACCCCCTGATGAATGTGGGCTGACAACAAGTTACTGCAATGCAGGATGGGGGTCACACTGAGGGCAGGGATCCCGAAACCAGAAGAGAAACCCATGTACACTAACTCTGCTGTGTCTTTGTTAGGATATGAATGCAACCACAGGAGCAATCTTGAAATCTGTATTGGGGATCCGATAGCACAGCTTCGCCTAGTGCGAGCAGTGCAGGATTGAGGGAGGAAAAAACCCAGGGGGGAGGAATGTCTGTAGCCACACCTGAACTAGAAAGAAGTTCGACTAGCAAGCTAGGAGCTCAGTCTTTGCCCAGGATTGGATCAGGGACCTTTAGGACGGTCTGTAAACGTGACTCTGAGGCTTCAGGGGCCTCCCAGTGAGTGTGGGGATCCAAGCACTAGGCACAGGGATTTGTGGTGGAGCATTAAAGGAAAAAAAACCTGGGGCAGAGGAAACAGGCGTGCTGAAAAGAGGGCAGCACACCAGAAAGGCAGCTCAGGGGCGACACGGGCACCTAAAGGAGAGGCTGCTCAGGGCGGCACGGGTGCCCAGGAGTGTTGCGCTCCAGGGTCCGAGTAGCCACTGGATGACGAAGACGACAATAAACTCCGCCTGCCGACCCTGCCTAATCCACGAAAAGGCAAAGGCCCGAGCTAGGAGGCACCTAAATACCCCTTTGTAGAAGCAGCGTCGGCAGCCGGAAGTGTCTTGTGCGACTCCCGACTTCCTTCCGCCCCCTCGTTTCGGAAGGTGAGAGGGCAGAAGGAACGCGGCCAGCAAATGCTAGAATGGCACACAGGCCCGGCCCATGGAGGCCCCCGGCCCTAAGCCCCGCACCAACCCAATTGGTGTGGTGCTCTGTCATATGTTGTGACTCCAAATCTAGGGTGCTGCAATGCCCACCACATCCCTACTTCCAGCACCACGTACTATTCCCTTCATTGGTTCATGTCTAGCAAGACAAAAAATGCAAGGAGAAGAAGCCAATCTGATTTGTTAAACTCCAATCCTGGGCACAGGAAGCAAACTTCGGGATTTAGAAAACAAGCACTGACAAAGCCACTCACTCTCGCCTTTGGGACCTATTGGCTTTGCCAATGGCTCTTAGAGGGAATTGTTCAGCGCTGGAACACTGGATAGCATTGCCAAAAAAAAAAAAAAAAAAAGACCCAGTGGCATTCGCATCAGTCCACTGGGGCGTACATGCATCAGAATACATGCGCACACTAGCGGAATGACGCAGGCACTTCGCTGATTAACTGATCCAAGATGATGGATGCCATTTGGATCGGTAAATAAAGAATAACTGGACGGGGTGGATGGGTTCAGGGTTAGGTGGGTTGGACTGGGGTGGGGTAAATTGGACTAGGAGGATTGGACTGGGGTGGATTGCATTGAAGTGAGGAGGACGGGACTGGCATGGGGTGGATTGGGCTAGAGTGGGGTGGACTGGAGTGAGGTGGATCAGATTGGGGTGGATCAGACAGGTGGATCAGAGTAGGGTGGAGTAGAATAGATTGAACTGAGGTGGATTAGATTGAATCAGGTGGATTAGGGTATGGTGGGGTGGACTGGATTGAGTGTGATGGATAGGGGTGGGGTGAACTGGATAGGGGTGGATTGGAGTGTTGGGATTGGATTGGGGTGAAATGGGTTGTGGTGGACTGCAGTGGATGAGGTTGATTGTAGCAGAGTGGATTGGACTGGAGTGGGGTGGATTGGATTGGAATCGGGTGGATTGAGTGGATTGAAGTGAAGCAGACTAAGGTGGTTTAAAGTAGGGTGGGTTGGACTGGAGTCGGGTCGATTAATGTGGACTGGATTGGACTGGGGTGCATTAAAGCGGACTGTATTGGAGTGGGGTTGATTGAAGTGAGGTGCACTGGGTAACAGTGGGTTTAATTGAATTGGAGTAGATTAGATTGGAGTGGGGTGGGTTGGATTGGAGTAGGGTGGGTTGGAGTGGGCTGGATTGGACTGGAGTGGAGTGGGGTGGATTGGATTTGGGTGAGGTACGTTGGATTGGAGTGGGGTAGATTGGACTGGGCTGGATTTAGGCGGATTGGATTGGTGTGGGACGGATTGGATGGGTGTTGACCTGATTGTAGTGGGGTGGATTGTGGTGGGGTGGAGCAGATTGTTTTGGATTTGAGTGTGTTGTTTGGGATTGTAGTGGGGCACGTTGTAATGGGGCAGACTGTTTTGGATTAAAGTGGGGCAGAGTGGAGAGGGGCGGAATTAAATGGACTAGAGAGGGGCAGGTCAGTTTAGATTGAAGTGGGGGAGACTGTTGTGGGCAGACTGTTTTGGACTAGAGTGGGGCAGATTGTTTTGGTTTTGAGTAGGACATATTGTTTTGGGGTGGTGCATGTCGTTTTTGATTAGAATGGAGCAAACTGGAGTGGGGCAGATTAGATTGTGGTTGGTTGGAAGGATTACAGTGCAGTGGATTGGAGTGGGGTGCATTGGGGTGTACTTCCGGATTATGGGCCTGATTCTAACTTTGGAGGACGGTGTTAAACCGTCCCAAAAGTGGCGGATATACCACCTACCGTATTACGAGTTCCATAGGATATAATGGACTCGTAATACGGTAGGTGGTATATCCGCCACTTTTGGGACGGTTTAACACCGTCCTCCAAAGTTAGAATCAGGCCCTATGTGTTAAAGCATCATTTCAGAGATTACACATAATAAAGAAACAATGTTGTTTTGCAATATTTCGAACAAGTTAGTTGTCATCTTTTTAGAAGAGCGCCTACGATCAAATTCTAAAGAAAACATTTTTGCCAGTCAGAAGCCTTCTGTTTGCAGGGCACTAGAAGCTAAAAAGTACAAAATAGTACCTCAATCACATCAGGAGTGGTGGACTGTTACTAATTAAGTTGCATCAATCAGTGCTTGGTCCCTGCTCCACACAGAGGACCGGAAATAATGACAGGTGTGTCTTGACGAATTGCGAGGCTGTAAAGAAAAGTGCCACGCAAACCAACAAATGGTGAGTGACAGGCAGGCTTCAAGCCCTTTACTGTACACAACAGTCTCACAAGTGAGATGCATGCGCTAGCACATGCACTCCCAGACTCGACCCTTAAAAATGAGCAGTGGAACGACACAAGTAAAGAGGTTATGCTCCAGAAGAGAGTTAAGCACAAGATGACCAAGGCAAATCATCGACTAAGTAGCCCAAATCTTTTGTTAAGATGCGGACTTCTTTCTTGTTCATTAAAAAATCTGCTAAATTGTGGATACTTCGGAGGAACAGGAGTAATTAGGTTTGTGAGTAATTTTATTCTCGATGGGTAATCTCACGCAAATTACTAGCCTCCCCATAGCATGTGTAATTGTCACTTTCCTTATCTCAAACGTGCAGCTCTCACTTGTGAGAATGTTGGTTTGAGCAAAAATTTCTTGCAACAAATCATATTTGCAGGGAAAGGTTTTGGAAATAATTTAATTGCGCGAACAGACATTGAAAATGGGGATATCGTATTCACCGTATCAGCCTGGTAGCACACATGAAGCCCATAGCGCTTGTGAGATTACCACACATACAATATATCCTCAAATGAAAGCACTATTTGTGTGTGATTTGATGATGCAAACCAGAATCCGAGTTTTTCACACTTTGCATCCACCACCACCAACTAAAGAGATGATGTGACAAAGGCGCCTGCTGCTTGGTCCTTCTTGTGCACCTCTCGTCTGTGCTTGTTTAGTTTATCACATAGGTTTTTGGAGTACCTTGTCTGCTGCACATTTCCTTCCAGGAGAGGTCCTTGAGTCTCATTCTTGTTAATTACGAGCTTTTTCATCCCCCATGTGTTATTTCCTAAACTTAGGGAGGGAAGGTGTGTCTATTTTCAGGGGGATTATTTTTTTGCTCATTTGTGCTTTTTCTGGCTCCATTTTGTCTGCACATCTGGTAGATGTGTCTTGATGGAGCTAAGCTGCTGACCTCTCTTTCCAAATACAATGAAATATTTACAATGCTTTTGCTGGGCCCGCCACATTAATTTTGTTTTATTGGTGTTGATATTGTTTTGTCACTGTATCTTTTGTTTGATTCCTTTTCTTGGGACAGTCTTACATGGCTGCAATAGTTGGCCCTGGAATGAATTGCAAAAGGTGCTATATGACAGCAGCGCCAACAGGCACCCATGTTTTGAGCTAATGTATATAATGGATGAGGTTTTAGTGGCGCCAAACCGAGAAGGAAATCAGTGTCTCTGAGACAGAGAGTTTCTCTGTCAGGTCTGGGCCCTTAATGCTGGAATTTCCAACCAAGCTACTGACTGGTACCGCTGGTCCAACAACAGCCCAGGGCTGGCTATTAAGACCTTAAGCACTGTCCTGTTGCAGAGTAAGTGAGTTGCCAAGGTCATGGAAAGCTCAAATAAGCACAGCTAACAACAGGAGGTGGTATGTCTAGGGGGGCAGTCATTCTTTCGCTTATGTATGGGGCGATCTGTGACAGGCTTATTAAGCAAAACCGTCTTAATTATACTTCTGGAGGCAGCCTGAAGAAGCTCACACCCTACACCAGTCATCTTAAAAATGTTCAGTTCTCCCTCAAGCACAACTTTCAATAAACAGCAAAACCGATTACATTTCTATGAGGAGCAAAGACAACCAGGCGGCAGCCAGCCCATTATACCACTGCCTTTTTCTCAATTGAACGACAGAGACGTCTAGTGGCTGGGAGGAGTAATTATATCCCAATGAAAGCCCAAAACAGTGATGCAAAATTCAACTGGAGTACCCATCTCACTCCAGGTCACTATAGACAGTCTTCAGTTTCAAACTTTTCACCTAAAAAGCATTGACTTTAGTCAATTAATAATTAGTGTTTGTCTAATTAGTTGAATGAAAGCACATTTAGACTACTACACTCACAATGCACAAGACTATCACACAAACTTCCAGTACTAGAAAAACTGTCTATAATTTCAGCTTCTCAAATCCCACTCACAATACAACCGTTTCTGCAGTTGCTACTTGTTGTAAGTTCAAGCTCGTAAGGATGAAAGTTTGAGCCTGCCTTACTGGGATTTGCAGGGGTGACCTGGAGGACACAGAGACATCAGCAATCACTGCTTAAAACACTCAGGGCCTGATTCAGATTTCCGCGGATGGAATACGTGATGTATATTCCGTCCACCGTATTACAATCTCCATAGGATACAATGGGATCGTAATGCGGCGGACGGGATATCTGTCACGATTGTGACGGAGTATTCCATCCGCCAAGATCTAAATCAGGCCCTGAGTCTTCTTGACAGGACATCAAACCTCTGGGCATCTTCAGGGCACTTGCACCGCCACCTGAGTATGTAGTACATAGCTAAAAAATGTACACACATAAAGAAGAATCACACTACAACACACATAAAATCATGTATCATGAATTAAATATAAAGTAAAGTGAGGATAAACAAAGGTTAGAGTAGTTGTAGTTTTTTCCAAATTGGTGGGTTAACGCTCCTAAGTTGGGTAGATGACATCACTGTTCAGTCCTAGGAGGGTCTGTTCTCTAAAAGTCCATTTGCATGATTACATTAGAGTAAGGCTGTTCTCTTTTGAAACCCTATTTACACCTGGAATATATTTGTTACATTGATGATATTGTAGCATTCATATAAGTTTTACTACCAGTATGTGGGACATTGAAGTGCTTACACAGATAGTAAGCTGCACCACGCAGGGTATATGGTGGAAGTATGTTAATGGCATACAACATAGCCAGGAAAGGTTAAAACACAACAATATCTACAGACAATTGCTTACCCCCTTGTTGCTGCTGTTGGTCCCTCAACTGCCCATCAAGCTATCAACCTCTGGGTAAACAACCACAATGATGTGGGCCTTTAGGGGGTCAGGGTATGGTGTACCTGACTTGATCTCTGGGAGGACTGCCCGACTTGGGCCTCAGCAGACTTCTGTGTTGCGCAATGCAGGTCCTCCCACCTCTTCGTACAGAGCCTGCGCTGCTTGTAGAACCCCAGGGTATGCACCTTCTTTGAAATGGCCTTCCAAATCTCCCAGTTCCGATGGGCATTGACCTGTATGGATGACAGAAATAACAAGAAAATACATTTGAGTGTTTCTGTTTGGCAATACTGCTGTGACATTAAATTTTGGATATTCACACGTACATTCACCAAACAGTAACTAAATTGTGTCCCCAAAAATATTTTAGGTAGCTAGGAAGTACTGATTTGCAGTGATCCCATAAGCACCATCTAAATTTACTACCTCCTCATGTTACC
Organism: Pleurodeles waltl; assembly: GCF_031143425.1. Classification (NCBI taxonomy): domain Eukaryota; kingdom Metazoa; phylum Chordata; class Amphibia; order Caudata; family Salamandridae; genus Pleurodeles; species Pleurodeles waltl. Next base: position 962,495,016 of record NC_090443.1, read on the forward strand.
TTTTCAGGCCTACAACATAATCTTAGCCAGAGCTTTGCAACCTATCCTCTTGTGAGAACCACCCCTGATTACTCACAATCATTATGAGCTACTAAAGGCCAAACCACTTGTACAATCCTTGCACATAATCCCATGCACAGCTACATTAGCTTCCTGCCTAACTCCCAAGAGTTAGAACCCATGGTCTGCATCATATACAGTGACTATGAGCAAGATAGAAGGGTTGCTATGTGTCAATAAAGTCAGGGATTTGTGGGATGTATGAACAAGTGTGTGTTGAAATGGGCCAGACTGAGATGGATGAGTATGAGCCAGTGCCATCTGAACTTGCTGTACATAAAATAAATGTACCTATATGTGGCTCCATGACGGATTAAAGGCTTGCTTCAAGGGGCAACCAGTCATGCGGCAACACACTTGAAGATCATGCTCCTGTCCAAGTCTACATGAGATGAACCACAGAACAGGTGTGCCGTGCCCCTTCACCTACCTGGCGGCCAAGACATGGAATTCCCTCCCCACCAACCTCAGGACCACCCAGGACCACCTTGCATTCCGGACGCAACTCAAGACCTGGCTTTTCGAGCAGCAGTAACCCCCTCCCCCTAGCGCCTTGAGACCCTCACGGGTGAGTAGCGCGCTTTATAAATGTTTTTTTTTTAATTTGATTTGCCCACTTGATACCTTGCTAGGTCACACAGGATCTAAGCAGGCAGCAAACCACCCAGATGGCTCTACCCTAGGTTCTGCAAGCCTCTCATCCAATGAGGGCATAAACCCAGGTACCATGAGCCCCAACACAATAACTGTTTCAGCGCTAGTCCACATCTGTGAGCCACTGCTAATCTCCTTTCCACCTCAGTAGAATGATGTTGTCTATGTAGGAAGTGTTTTCCTGTTAATTGTCGTTACCAGCGCATTGTGGTTATTATGCTACTGTGTTATGGGACATAGTGGCTGGTGGTATGAAGAATGGGGGTATGTCACTGACTGATGCACACATTATTATTATTATTAGAATAAGGACTAAAACATATTTGCAACCACACAGCACAAGCCTGGCTAGGTTAGTGCTTTGTGTGTACATCAACACATAACCATATGGTAATTTGCACCGGTCAGAGATGGTGTTGAATGTAGAAGGATGCCAAAGGTCAAGAACTGGAATTGGTGACATGAGTAGTAGTAACTGACCCTTTTTTTAAAGCAAAGATACGACCTACTACAGAACAATTACACCCCCGAGCATGAAAGGAATTAGAAAAGCAATAAAGACTGGTAACCTAAGCAGAAACTACACGACCTTTAAAAGGCTTCCACTGACTGCTGCCAGGCTCATGGAACCAAAAATTGTGATCAGTAAGTTCAAGCCCCTCTCAAGCTCTTGGAGGTTCCTAAAGGTGGACAGCCACCAATCGAACTAGCCCTAAACAGATCAGGGCTTAGATACTAACTAGGCTGATCTGCACCGACAAGAGACAAATTGCATGTACGATGCTGCCCTGACAACGCAAGAGTGGATTGGCCCGTCTCGTGTTATCCTTCTGGCCTCACCCCTGGATACAATCTGAAGACTTTCCTTAGATCACAGAGTCCCTTGCTCTTTCTAGTTTACATTTTGGTTGGAAGAAAGCCCGGGGAGGTCAGAGGCCACCCGAATCCTTTGACTAGAAGTGCACAGCGCGCGGCATCCCGGCCATTTTGGTCTGGAGTCTGGTTAAACAGCATGGCGCACCTGTTGCCCATCTCTCCCCAGGGACCCGCCTGCTCTCTACAGGCAGACAATTCCCAGAGGGCTCAGGATTTGCAGCACGTGGTGTATAAACGTTTTGCCTACTTGGTCACAAGAGAGCAGGGGGCAGCTGGGAGTCGGAAAAGCATGCCAGTGGTAAAAAGTGAAAACAAGACCTAAAAAAACACACACAAACACAAGTAAAGAGACACTGGCATGTAATCTCAAACTTTAGACAAATTACCTGCTTGGGAAGAAGCCAGTCTGCTGTCAACAGGCCAAAGGTGAGCGCTAATGAGTGACCTCCGTGGGAAGAGATCAGAAGAGGCAGGTGGAAGAGGAAACTACCCGAGCGGAACCGTGGTGGGGGGTGGGCGGGAGGGGGCGGAGGGTTGTAGTTATATAAATCTGTCATTCGCTTTTCACTAGCCTACAAAACGCCACCCGATCCCACCTCACCCACAAGCAGTCTAGGCAGTGATAGAGCGTGCACCAGCAGCAAGCGAGCATTTTTTGGAAAACAGAACTAAATGTTTTTTTTACATGAATGTAATCCTTAAAACAATTTTCCTTGACACTTCTCACCATATTACTTGCAAAACAACCCTTTAGTGTAGGCCTGTGAGAACTTACACAAATCCAATTTGTGAAATTTCACTAAATTGTGTGAACATTCCATGTAATTTTTTGGGGTTCCCATGTGAGAACTGAACACGAGGGCATACTTTATGCTTTGATGTCATATGAGATACTGGCAACGGGACAAGCCTGGAGAGAAAATATCTCCCTAACACAAATTTTCTGCTCCTGGTGAACATTATCAGTTCAAACCATAAAAACGTTATGCAAATTTTACCCGGACAACAATTTGCTGCATTTTGCAAATTTCACTTAATGCAAAATGTGTGAATTTAACAAGTTTAACGAAAATTTTGCACAGCCTTACTTTAGACTAGCATTCATGGCTGAGTGTTTTTTTATGCTTCTGGAAACCATAAAGCAATTTTCTGTTTGTGAGAGAAGCTTGCACTGCTGTTGGCAGTGCCTGATCCATTCTGAATAAGGAATGCTAGGACTGATTACACCCCTGCACCTACACTTGCTTGTGTAGATGCAGGGAGTTAGTCCTGCTGCCTTTGTTGTGCCCTGTCTGTGTGTGAGGGAAGCTTGCAATGCTGTTGCCAGTGCTTGAACGGAACTAAAGAAGAGGCCCTTGAACTCTCTACGCCTGCTGGAACAGTTCTGTATGTAGGTGAGGGAATTTGGCTCTGCTAGTGGCTTTTCTCTGACTTTCTGTATATTAGGGAAGCTTGTACTACTGCTGTGTATGCTGTGCGTTGGGGAAGCTTCGGAAAATCATTCCTCCAAACAAAAACATCCTACATGATTGATTAGCTTTGTTGTCACTTGTTTCCGGCGGTGTATCGGGGCCCATTAGCACAGTGATCCTATGCACGGTCCACAACTTCATTTGACTTTCTATCTGAGTACAGGGGACTGTAGTTTATATAGAGTTTGGGATTAAACAACTGGCCTCTGAGCCCACCTGCGACTATACTCTAATTTGCCGAAATAAGCAGCCTCTCCTCTCGTGCCACTGCGCGGATGCGTAGGAAAGCAAACACACTACAAGGTACTCGCTACACTTCCTTTAATTGGTTAGCGCTCCTCACCGATTAGAATCAAGATATCGTTTCTAGGCCCATTACCCGCTTGACAAAATGTGTGATCTGGCGCAGATCTCTGTGCGTCTCTGGGATGCATCCAGCCTACGCCAGGGCATCCACCACAAGGACACACACACCACACTATGACTACTGCATTGTGACAGCTGGTACGTGGAGTACGTGTCGGCTTAAACTCCAAAAGGTCAGAGTATTGAAATAAACTGATGAAAGGAAATTAGGGTCGAACTGGCCTACAGGGCAACCGATCGGTGCCAGAAGGGCTGGTCTGAGAGGTCAATGTGTGGGCCAGTTTTTTGTCTGTCCGAGGCCCTGATTTATGGACTGAAAGTCCCGCTTGCATTGTTCCCTGATATTACCACACACATTGCCAGCAGCAAGCAGAGATGCGCACAGTCTCCCATGCCTTGCAAAGCACTTACAATGTCTGAATCACTGAGGTGGGGGGGGGGATACTTTTATTTTGGCGCCAAGGTCTATTTTCTCTCCCAGAAGCAAAGCCTGGCGTAGGTATCTCAGGCAGCGCGTACGTTTAATTAGAGGTGTGATATGCATCAAGCAGACTGGCTGCTGTGTCTGTACACCACGCGTAGGCCGGCGGCAAGTATTACACAATGCCCCAGCAGCAACATTACAGCTCAGATATGCATGCAATAACATTGAGGAACGAGAAGTAATGATTGCATTGCAACATTCGAGACAATTGGAAACTCAAAACCTTGTTTTTAAATTAATAAAGTTGTGGGCCTTGCCCTAGATGTCTGAAATTCCTTATGTTGTTGCTTCGCATAGCGCTATGAAACTCGACATAGGTGTGCTTTACAAATATCAATCACAGAGCATGACCTCCCAAAGAGATTTGCTGTTAGAGAAGACATTAACACAGTGGTTCACCTGTAATAAAGCCTTAAACGAGGCACTTGTGTAACTTCATTGCAGAATATAATGCAAACTAAGTACAGACGAGTTAAGAGGCTCACAAATGTGTATATATAAATTAAACGATTCATCGAACATACTTATTGGGCACTTTATTCAAGTAAAGGTCACTATTGGCCCTTCAACTGATTTCTGAGGACACACCCTTCAGCGCCTTGAGACCCCCTGGGTGAGTAGTGCGCTTTAAAACACCTGATTGATTAATTGACTCTTCCTGGTGGGAATCACAGCTGGAAACAATGCGTGACCACGCCCACTCCTCGACCACTTTTCCAAAGTCATTGAATGAGCCTTTCCATGGCAACGATTAACATATCTTTTACAGGTTAAGAATTTAATGTTTGGAAAATGTTTTGCTTTCAAGAGTGATCCACCCAATAGAGACAGAGAGGAAAAAGGAATTGTCACACGACTTCCCTATCAAAAAGGTGTTTCACAAGGAGTACGACAAACTATGTCGGTAACAGATTTTTGAAGTCCCAGTGGAAACAGAAATTTCTAGATAAGGAAATCTCACCCACACTGTTGTCCCATGCTTAATCACAGGTAGCCTTACCCAAGTCCCCATAAGATAGTCCTGCCAGAGCAAACTTTAGCTCCTCTTTGAAGGAGTTCTTAATAAAGATATAGGCCCTCATTACAACCCTGTCAGTAGGTGATAAAGTGGCTGTAATACCGGCAACAGGTTGGCGGTAAATACCGCCAAATTATGACCATGGCAGAAACAGACCAGACAGACAGCCACTTTAACACACCGACCGCCAATGCGGAAACAACAGGCACCACAGCGGTAACCGCCTACAGCCAGGCGGAACTCAATGTTCCGCCCACCGTATTATGAGACAGGAAACCGTCACCTTTTCCGGGGCGGTACCAACTACATCAAAAGCCTGGCGGAAACACTGCACAGAAGGGAAACAACTCACCTGTGGAGTCTCAGGGAAGAACCACGCTGCCTTGGAGCCTGAGCTGCATATCTTCCCAATGCTCTTCTACGTCCTGCTCCACCACGAACACCAACGCAGGCGAAGACAACCACGGTGAGTACAGCCGCCTAGCACACAAGAGAGGGGGGAGGAAAAAGAGAGTGACACACACACACACACACACACACACACGCAACACCCCCACCCCCAACACCATACACACAAGCAGATGCAGTAACAGTACATATTTACCCCATACCTCTCAGGAAAAATGCAAAGACAACAGCAATAGATCAAAGTGAGTGTAATAAGATAAACATAGTAGAATTACGTGCATCCAAATCAAAATCTATATACATATTTACAAAAGAAGGGACACTGGCCAGGCCTCAATGTTCGTGGGCCACAGGGCCACATTACAAAGTCCAAGCCCCACTTGTATCCTGCAACAACACGGAAAGAACACTGCAGGGGCATCAGTTCGAAAATAGGCAGGCACCTCAGGGGGATGGGGAACGGGGAGGGGCACCTCAGCCGGAAGGTGGAACAAATCTGCTGGTCCTGTAGGGGGCAACATGCCCTGTGCTTGGTCCTGGGGAGTGCAAGGCCACAGGTCCTCAAGTGGGTGATCTGCCCACTGGCTCTGAAGGGGGCATCGTGCTCTGTGATCTTCATCCTGGGGAGGATGGGGTGAGTGGATGGCTTCTCCAGTGGTTCTGGAGGGGGCATCGTGCCCTGTGATGCTGATCTTTGGGAGTGCAAGGTCACAGTCTCTCAGCTGAGTGTCATACTCACAGGATTTGCAGGGGCAGGCCACACAACAGCCCATGGAGGTGGGACTACACAATGTCCGCCAGCGGCGGTGGCTGCTCAGTGGTGGTGGTGCTGCTGCTGGTAGTGGTGGGGGAGGCTCCAGCCCATCCTCTGCAGACTTGGACGGCTGCCCACTTGTGCTGCTGGTGGAGCTGGTGGTGGTGGTGGTGGGGGGAGGCTCAAGTCCATCCCCTGCAGCCTCGGACGGCTGCCCACTGGTGCTGCTGCTGCTGGTGGGGGTGCTGGTGGCAGTGCTGCTGGTGGAGATGGTGGTGGGGGGAGGCTCCAGCCCATCCCCTGCAGCCTTGGATGGCTGCACCACCATGGTTGGTGGTGTGGGCTCCGACTGAGTCCCAGCACCAGGCCCCTGTGTTTGGGTGCAGGCGCATGGGCTGGATGCTGTTGTGAGGTGGAAGGCTGTTGAGTGTCTGAGTGCTTGTGTTGGTGTACTTTGGGAGGAGGGGGCCCAGACACAATGGGAGAGGACACAGGGGACGTGTGCATGGATGTGGGAGTGGTGTCTGCAGGTGAGGTGTGTGTTCTGCTAGGTGTGGTGGTGATGGTGGTAGTGGATGAAGATGTAGTGCATGCAGGTGTGAGGGTAGGCGCAACTGGGAGGGAGGTGGAGGATGAGGAGGAGGGGAAACAGTGGAGGCAGTGGATGTTGGTATGTCTGCATCTGGATGGTGTTTGTGTGAGTGCCTGTGGGATGATGTGTGGTGCTTGTGTTCGCCTGAGCTAATCTTGTATGTTGTCCTGTGTGCATGCTAGTCTGCCTGTGTGCTTGGGATAGGTTGGGGTTGAGGGGACTGGGTAGAGGAAGTTGGAGGGGGGAGGGTGAAAACAGGGACAATGGCTGCCAACAGAAAGGAGGCCAGAGCCTGGATTGATCTCTGTTGGGCTGCCAAGCCAGTGCGAATGCCCTCCAGAAATGTTTTGGTTTGTTGCATTTGGGCTGCCAGCCCCTGGATGGCATTCACAATGATTGACTGCCCAACGGAGATGGATCTCAGGAGGTCAATAGCCTCCTCACTCATGGCAGCAGGGCTCACTGGCGCAGGGGCTGAGGTGCCTCGGGTGAAGGAGATGCCCACCCTCCTGGGTGAGCGGGCACGGGCAACTCGATGAGGGGCGGCTGTACCTGTAGCTGGGGTGGTCAGAGAGGTGTCCGCCACCACCAGGGAGCTTCCTTCTGAGGAGGTATCCATGTCCGAACTGTCCCCTCCAGTCTCCGCCATGGTCCTTCCCTCCATCCCACGGGTGCCCTCACCATCGGTGGACTCTGACTCCTGGGTCCTGTGGGATGCAGCTCCCTCCGTCGCAGGTGCCACTACTCCTCCGCCAGATGATCCTAATGCACATAAGGACATGGTGACAAAACAAAAAGGGGGGGGAGAGACGAAGGATACACTTGGTCAATTGCTGCACTAACACCACCGTTGGCGTACACAACACACTCACACACAGTGAACAGCCCTATGCACTAGGCAATGCACTACCAGTAGTAATGCTAGTCACCAGGGCATGGGGAGGGACACATACCGCCAACTGCAGCATACCTGGGATCCACATAGCCCTGCCCAGTAGTGGATGCATACTAGCTAAGTTGGAGGAAATTCACATCAGAACCCTGCCCAACATGGAACCTACCCTGCAATGTCAGGCCTGGCCTAGGGGCACCCACAGGCACATATCCCCCACCCAGATACCACTCCACCAGGCGTGAGTAGTGATGATGGGCACCGTACTCACCCCCTTTTGGCTACTGTGAAGCTCCCAGGTGCCCATCCTGCTCCGGATAGGCCACCGACAGTATGCAGGCCATCAGGGGGTCAGGGTTCGACGGGCACCCCTTCCTTGTTGGGAGGTCAACCCCAGCTGGGCCTCCCCAGACTTCCGTGCCCAGCGTCTCAGGTCCTCCCACCGTTTCTGACAGTGGGTGCCCCGTCTGCCGTAGACCCCCAGGGTCCGCATGTCCTTGGCGATGGCATGCCATATACCCTTCTTTTGATGGGCACTGACCTGCAGAGAAAATACACTCAGGGAAACGTATTAGTTAGACCATCCTGCCTATTACACTCATGGACCACCATATCCCTTCTCATTCTCCTTACGCAAAGACATGGCCCAGCATACATGCTGCACGCTGCCCAGGGCCCATCCACCAACCCCCCCAACACGAGGCCTTCATACACAGCACTCTATGCATTCATGCCCCATGCATAGTGCTCACAGTGTACTCAACAGTTGGACTAGAGGCCCATACAGCAGGCGGTACTAGGGTAGGACCCCATCCACCAGTCTCTCAACTCCACCGAGGTGAAAGCAGGGGCCCTTCCCCAGTCACATGAGCCATGGTAGGTTCCAGACACAGGTCACATCCGCACATGCAGTGTAGGTCCTCTCCTGTTGAAGGTCAGGTAGCAAGTGAGGAATCAGATAGAAAATGGCAGTGACGTCCGCGGCGGTGCATACTGTCACTGCCGGCGTACATAACCATTGGCCACTGTACCCCATAGGGCCCAATGATAACCAATGAGGAGTTGGACGACGATTCCCAACCACCTCCCGCAACGGCGCACAACGTCAGTGGAATTACCTCACTTCCACCTGTCCCTCCATACAGGACAGGCCGATGCCATTTTAAGGGGGGGGTTTGGGCAGGCCATGAATCCTAACTGCGTCACAGTTCACAAATGTACATTCAGGATATATGCCACTAATAAATTATAAAAATCACATCACGCATTGAACTGTGGTGGTTACAATGTACAGATAATGACCGGCTCCTCACTCTTTTGCCCCATAGATTGCAACAGCTTCAGGTGAATAGGAGATGGCGACATCCCCCCGCGTACAGACCCCTTGTGGACTTGGCAACAATGGAGGACAGGCTTATAATACTCACCTATAGACTGGACAGGGCCAGAATCACAGAGCTGTGTGCCCAATTGGAACCTGACCTGATATCTGCTATCCGTCACCCCACTGGGATTCCCCCTCTTGTGCAAGTCTTGTCTGTGCTCCATTTCTTGGCAATTGGTTCTTTCCAAGTGACAGTGGGCTTGGCAGCAGGAATGTCACAGCCAATGTTCTCAATAGTGCTGGCAAGAGTGTTGTCTGCCCTGATTAAACACATGTGCAACTACATTGTTTTCCCCCAGGTGGATGATTTGGCCACAGTGAAGGCTGAATTCTATGCAGTGGGATATATCTCCTACATTATTGGGGCTTTTGATGGAACACATATAGCCTTCCACCCCCCCTCCCCTGGCGAATTAAACGAGTTTTCAGAAATCGAAAAGGTTTTCACTCAATGAATGTACAGATGGTGTGTTTGGCAGACCGGTACATCTCCCATTTCAATGCTGAGTGTCCTGGGTCGGAGCATGATGCTTTTATCCTGAGGAATAGCAGCATCCCAAATGTGATGGCCCAACTCCAGAGGCATAGGGTGTGGCTAATAGGTGAGCCCTGGTTCCCACCCAGTGGATGTTGGTGTATGGGTATGGTGTGGGCCATAAGGGTTAGTGTGTGGCTAACAGTTGTCCCTCGATATTTGCAGGTGACTCTGGTTACCCTAACCTCTCATGGCTACTGACCCCTGTGAGAAATCCCAGGACAAGGGCAGAGGAACGTTACAATGAGGCACATGGGTGAACAAGAAGGATAATTGAACGTACATTTGGCCTCCTGAAGGTGAGGTTTTGGTGCCTCCATCTAACAGGTGCATCCCTGTGCTACTCACCCAAGAAGGTCTGCCAGATCATCGTGGCATGCTGTATGTTGCACAACCTTTCCTTGAAATGCCATGTGCCTTTTCTGCAGGAGGAGGAGGCTGGAGATGGCCGTGTGGCAGCAGTGGACAGTGAAGATGAGGAGGCAGAGGATGAGGAGGAGGACAACAGAACTGCAGTGATTCGTCAATACTTCCAATGACACACAGGTAAGATCACATTTCATTGACAGTTTAATGTCTGACATTGTCACTGGCAGGCTGTGCCTTCCTACTTCTATGGCCACTCACTCTACCCTTTAGCATCTCTTTTTGCAGATATTGGTGCCCCACTATCTGTCCTGTGTGTTCACTGCAGCCAACTACAGGTCTTTCCTATGTATAAATTACTGTACAGTTGAATTGCAATGTTTAAACCTTGTTAAACGACAACATACTTAAATAATTTGACATACTCCATACTTGTATTTTTTCAAAGTGTGTTTATTGCAGTGCTCTGAAGTAAAGTGGGAAGTGCAATGGGCTGGGTTGATGATGGAGGAAAGTCCAGGGTTGAGTCCAGTCTATTTGTAGCACAGGTGCATTTTCCAAGGGGGCATAGGAAGGGGAGCAATGGCAGTTCAAGGTGGACAGGGTGACAGAGTGGGACACAAGGTGGTAAGTCCTTTCACTTCTGAGCTCTGTTTCCGCCAGGCTTTTGATGTAGTTGGTACCGCCCCCGAAAAGGTGGCAGATTGTGTAGTCATAATATGGTGGCAGAACTTTGACTTCTGCCTGGCTGTAGGCGGTTACCAGTTGGTTCCGCCGTGGTGGTCGGTGTGGTACATTGGCTGTTTTTCGGAGATCTTTCTGCCATGGTCATAATTTGGCAGTAGTTACCGCCAGCCTGTTGGCGGCATTACCGCCACTTTATCACCGACCGCCAGGGTCGTCATGAGGGCCACTGTGTACAATCCCAATAATTAGGGCCGGATTGCAAAACATTTTAGACTGGTTCTATATCATGTCATTGGTGGTAGGTTAAGTCAGTGCTTGTTCCTAACACCCTTTGCCACCATATTATGAACAAGCATTTGCAATGCAATAGGTCTCGCATTCGCATGAGTTAGAGCTATTGGCATTCTAAATTGATAATGGGACTTTCTTGCCACATAAATTGGTCAATCCTGCCTCATAATTACGTCTTTTCCTGCCATATATTTCCAGTGGTCCTGCATATAACTAAAGCACTTCCATTTACCTTCTTCCCCTATCTGCAGCAAAAATGAAAATGTTGCCAATTAGCATCCTAATTTAAATCTGCCATGCTAATTCCAATAGAATACCACTTTCACCACCCCACCATCAGAGTTGCTGGCTGGCTAACACAATTCCCTCAAAAAAAGACACAAGACAGACACAGAGAAGAAATAAACTAGAAGGGTCACCCAAACATATCAATAGTGTTGAAACAGTAATAGTGTGGTGAGGATGTTAAGTTGGCCTGACTTATGTTCATGCTTGTAATAAGGAGTGAGTATTAAAACACATACAATTATCATATAAACCTTTACGAGAAATAAACTTTTGGCATTAGAGTGTAATGCTCAAAACACCATAAAAAAAATATAATTTGGAACGTATTTGAGGGTGAAAGGAAAGAGGGAATCAGGAGTAACGATGGAGAGGACAAGTGGCGTAGTAACAGTGTCCTGGGCCTTGGAGTAAGAAATAAAAATGGTTGACTGCAATTTCGGTAGGACAATACACAGTAATTAGAGATGAGTGAGGTCCATAGGTCTCTTGGCCCCAGTGCACTCAGCTCCACTGATAACTAGGCTTCAGGAGAGAAAGCGGTTGGGGCAGAAAAAGAGAAGCGAAAGGAATACAACAGACAAAAGGAAGGAAGAGAAGGGGTCGCAAAGAAATAAAAGAAGGGAAAAATTACGAGAAAATAAAAACAAGTCTAAGAAAAGAAATACAGCAAACGTGTGAGGCAAAAGAAAAAAGGGAAGGAAGTTAGCGAACAAAAGAAAAAGAGGAAAAAATTATGAAAGAAGTGTGAAAAGAAAAAGAAAAATTAGCATTAGAGGGAAAAAAGAGAGATGGTGAGAGAAGAAAGCAGAGAAAGAACAAGGGCATGTGTGTACTGACACATTTCCCATAGACACAGAATGGGAAAACCACTTTGACACTTCGGGTCCTGGCAAGTAACTTGTGTCTTCCATATACAGATGGGAAAAACAGGGATTTAAGGTAAAACATGAATTGACAGACAACAATAAGAAAAACACCAGAGGAAGGAAGAAAAACCTAAAAAACAAACAAAGTGAAAGGACTCATGCCAAGTCAACAGAAAGAGCAAATACAAAAGACAAAGAAAGAATGAAGGGAAGAGTAAAACGTTTGTAAGATTAACGCCTGATGAAGAAAAAAGAGAAGAATGAAACAAGGAAAGAAATAACCAAGTTTTTGCAAGTTTGAAAGAGGAGGTAGCAAGAGGAAAAGGGAAATTAAAAAAGGGAGAGGAGTAGAAATAAACAGTTGAAAGAAAGAACGAAACTGTTAACGTGTGGATTTTAAGAGCTGGAAAGAGAAAAGTGGGGCAGAAAGAAAACATTGAGAGTGAACAGAGTAAAGGAAAGAACAGAGTGAGATAGGTGAAACAGACCCTTCCAAATAAAGATGGCAGCTAAGAATATATTTAATTGGCTCCCTCACGTCCTTAAACCTACGTCAGAGTGTGGAACAGCAGGGGGCACTGCAGAATAGCAGGAGGTGCATTAGCATAGTTGTATGTGAACCCCAATACAGCAATATAGGGGTGCTTCAAATCAGGATTGGGGGTATAGACAGAGCTGTGTCCCGGCCCAGTGCTGGAATAACAGAAAGGCAGCTGGTGAAGAATGAGAAACGGAACGCCGTGTAATTCCTGGTATTGGGATAATGGGGCACTGCATGTCAGAGTTGAGATGCACCGAAAGAGTTGTATGTGGACTGCAGTACTGGAATAGTAACAGGAACACAAGGTCAGAAGTGAGGTATGTTAATGGAGCTATGATTGGAACCTAGTATTGGCATTCCAGTGTTGCCAAATGTTAGCCTGGAGGTGCCCAGGTGAAGCTGTGAGCAGGGTCCAGTATGGGAGTGGCATTGCCGCTAACCCACAGAAGTGAGGAGTCCTGAAGTGCATGTGTGTGAACCTTTGTACTGAGAAGAAATGTGCATTGCATGTTAGAATTGATGGATTCTGAAAGAGCTGTGGTGGTTCACATCAACATTTGCATTGGATGTTAGACTTAAGGTGCACTGGCTGAGCTGTATTTTGCCTTTTTGAGGCCAGTATTGGCTTGGCAGTGGGACTGAATATTAGAATTGAGCTGCTGTAATGGAACTGTATGTGAGCGGGGTCCGATGTAGAAAAAGAAGTGACCTCACCTGGTTTGGAACTGAGGTGCACTGATGGAGCTGCGCCCAAGGTCCTAGTACTGAAACAGCAGAGTGTACTGGCTGTAAGAACTGAGGTGCTCTGGCAGATGGCTTGTGTGTGGTTCTGGCGTGGGCACTGCTGAGGGGCTTGGAGTGTGTGAACTGAGGTGCACTGATGGAGCTGCGCCGAGGTCCCAATACTGGAACAGCAGAGTGTACTGACTGTAAGAACTGAGGTGCTCTGGAAGTCAGCGTGCGTGGGGTTCCTGGCATGTGCTTGGCCGAGGGCTTGGAGTGTGTGAACTGTGGTACACTGATGGAGCTGCGCCTGAGGTCCCAGTACTGGAGCAGCAGAGTGTACTGACTGCAAGAACTGAGGTGCTCTGGCAGACAGTGTTTGTAGGATTACTGGCACGGCTGAGGGCTTGGAGTGTATGAACTGCGGTTCAATGATGGAGCTGTGCCCGAGGTCCCAGTACTGGAGCAGCAGAGTGTATTGACTGCAAGAACTGAGGTGCTCTGGCAGACAGCGTGTGTGGGGTTCCTGGCACTGGCACAGCTGAGGGCTTAGAGTGTGTGAACTGAGGTGCACTGATGGAGCTGCAAGTGGGATCTCAGTATGGAGCAGAAGTGGGCACTGTCTCTAATGATTATGGATCCTGTTAGAGATGGGTGACTAGGCTATAAGCAATTACAAGCTCTCAGCACACTTGGTAAAGAAAATCTAAGCCAAGGAAGGGTGAGAGCAAGGCAGGTGAGAGAGGGTGCAGACAGCCCATAAAGACCAAATGTGACCAAGATAAAAGTCTGATTGATAGCCATGTTTACAGCTAAGCTCAGAGGAAGAATGCTCTGCAAATGAAAAGGGAAGCTTCCCTGGACAGGAGCATGAAAAAAATGAAAAAATAGTCCCCTACAGACCAGATAAACAGTACAAAGCTTAATCGTACAGTAGTTGGTCCCTGCTCCCACACACAAGAATGACAGACAAAGAGTCTTGACTGACCACTAGCAAGCAAGGATTTTTACATGACACTGAAACTAACAAATGAAATAGCTGGAAGCCCACAGAAGAAGTATACTTAAAAGTATACAAGAGGTTGTACGCTTACGCTCGACCTAAAAAACTGGATTCTGCAGAACATTTCTTCTTATGTGTTGTGTGATAATTTTTTGTGGGGGTGATATATTCTGTTTCTTTTAGGGATGCTGTGTTTATACTCTATTACTGCAATGTGATTTTGTTGTGTTGTACAGCAGTCATATTGTATTCTGTTTTGATTGTTCTTTTTGATGTGCCCAGATATGTTTTAATTGTGTTCTTATACTGCTTTGTATATGCTGTTGTGTTAAGTTTTCTTGTTTCCTTTAGATATTTAACAAATGCTTCTATGCTATATTTCCAGTCAAAGCCACCACATGCCATAACAGTTTCTATGACAACCAAATATTTACAGCTGTCTATGGTGGTAAAATAGCACTGCTCTAATTCTTAAACTGCTTAAGACACCACACAAACTAAAAGTGCAACATAAACTGTTATGTTATGTTATGTTATGGTATGATATGGTATGGTATGGTATGGTATGGTATGCTATGTATATTTATAAAACATGCATCTCACCCAAAAGGTTAACCTGGCACCCATTGGAGGGTTGGAGGTTGCTGCCTTGACTGGATCATATGTGAAGAGCCATGTTATTTTTCCTGAATTCTAGGGTTGATATGGCAGGTGTAATGTGGATGGAGAGTTCAGGTTTTAGAAGCAATATACGAGAAGGCTCTGTCGCGGGCTCTGGCTCTCCGGATGCATGCGAAAGTGGTGAGTAGGAGATTAGCTGAGCAAGGGCTGGTAGGTATGTTGAAGCTGATCTGGCTATTCAGGTAGGTGAGGCCTAAGTTGTGTAGTGCTTTGTATGTGTGTGTGAGTTAGGTTGAATAGAGAGCACCTGTGTGTGGGTAGCCAGTGGAGGTCTCTAAGGTGGGTGGAAATGTGGGTGAGTGCAGTGAGGTTGAGTGTGAGTCTGGCCGCTGCATTGTAAATGATTTGTTGTTGCTTCGTGAGTTGGGTGGAGATTCTGACAGCGTATGTTTCACTAGTTTATCTTGCTGGTAAGGAGTACTTGTGTGATTGTTCAGTGGGTGTTGAGGGGAAGTCATCTGAAGAGTTTCCTGAGGGTCATGGTGGTGTGTAAGAAGGAAGGAGTGATCGAATTGACTTGGCTGGCCATCAGTAGTTTCTTTTGATCAAGATTCTCAGATTCCTGGCTTGGCAGGAAAAGGTAGGTGTTGATCTAAGCTTGGTTGAGCTGCCAGGCCAAGGACTAGAGAGTTGAGCCTTCCTCAAAAGAAATACCTCATCTTGTCCAAGTTGAGTTTGAGGCAATTTGGTTTCATGTGGAGGGGAAATTCTGACATGCACTTGACACACTTTGTTTGGGTATTGGTGGTTTATTGCAGAGGAAGTGAATGAGTTGTGTCTTCAGCATATGAGATGGTGTTGTTTCCAAAGGATGGCATGATATTGGCACATGGGGCCATGTAGTTATTAAAGAGCATGGGGCTGAGTGAAAATTTGTGGGTGACTCTGCAGATCAGCTTGGTTGGTTCAGAGGTTTGGCGGGGTAGGCTGACAATCTATGTGCATCCTGTAAGGAAAGATCTGATCAGCTGAACACCAATAGCACACATTCCTGACTTGTGGTGTCTTTAGATGAGGATCAGGTGGGAGAAGGTATTAAAAGCCAGCGGAAAGGTCAAGAAGTATGAGGGCTGCGGTGGTGCCAGTATCCATGATGCTCCGGATGCCATCAGTAGGACTATTTTGGGCGGTTTTGGAACTACAATTTGGTCTGAATCCTTGTTATTGGGATGGGTCCAGGAAGTGATTTTCATGCAGGAGATTTCCTAGTCTCATGTTAATGAGTTTTTTCAGGACATTTGCTAGGTAGGGTAGCAACAACATGGGCTTGTAGCTAACTGGTGAGGAAGGGTCTGCTGTGGGTTTCTTTAGAAGTGACAGGATGGTGGCATGTATCCAGGGGCTCGGGGAGATGTCTGTGTTTAGGAAGTCATTGAGGATGAGGGTGTGGGAAGGGCAGATGGGATTGAGTTCTCTTGTGAAGGCAAAGTATGAACAAGAGTCCGAAGTGGCTCCTGAGTGAATGGATTGCATGGCAGTGGTAGTTTCCTTAAGAATGATGATGGTCCAGCAGTTCCGGGTGGTTCCAGAAGTGCTGTTATCTTCAAATAGGGCTGCTAAAGTGGCAGGGTTTGTTTGGGAACCCTGTGTCTTAACTTAGTACCCAGAGTGCCCACTTTATGTGACATTGCCTTGCAGTGTGCTTTGGGGCAGCCATTACTTCTTTTGGTTGGCTTTCTTGATAAATAATGTATTTGTTTCTTATTTAATGGATCTCCATCCTCTTCACATGCTTATCCCTTCCGTGGACGATAGTTGCTTTACAGTGTATCTGACTGGATGAGTTGTTTCCACCCACTGCTTACAACCAGGGAACTCGTTTTTAGGGTCAAGCGCAAAGCGCTCTGTCCCTGCTGTAATCTCTCTGTGGGCTTTTAAGCATGCCCACGTCAAGCCCATCACTTTCATTGGTTCGTAGGCTTGCCGTTTAAAATCTGCTTGATTTAATTAGTGGAAGACATGCATACATCATGCCTTTTCCGGTGTTTAGCCCTTCTCGAGCGCACCGGCTGACTACTGAAAACATACGAAAAATACGAGGCTACGTGTTTTCCGTGTGGTTTCTGGACTACTTTTTTCTATTTACTTCCTACGCAGCACGATCTCACTGGGCAGTAGTCATGCGCTTTGCATCACCTAGACTCTGTTACATAGATAATTCAATTTTTGCCGATAATACGTTTGACTGCGAGCAAACTTCTGTTTGACTTTTTCGTTTCAATTTATGTGGCAAGAAATGTCCAGTTTGGAATTTACAACGCAAATAGCTCTTACTTGAGCAAACACGAGATCCATTTCATTGCAAATGCTTGTTTTCTTTCAGCACTGTCTGTGAATGCCTGTTTGTTTTCCTCTCTCTCCCATGTATATTTGCTTGAGTTTACATTCTTGCACTGTGTTTCTGTTGTGCGTATTGCCTCCTCCACTTTTTCCAGCGCTCTTACAGCTCTTTCCCCTCTTCTTATGCTTTTCGCCCCCACCATTTTCCCCATTGTTCTACCACCATTTCTCACTCTTCCACTCTTTTTTGTCTTCCCAACCAGTTTCTTTGTTGCTTTATCATCCCGCCCCACCCCTCTGTTGTTTTTTCCCTCAGCTCCTTGTCTTACTCCTATATGCGTTGCTTTCCTTCATCCTCCATTTCACGCTCACCTCTCCGTGCTGGTCTGTTGCTTTTCATCCCTCATATGTTCCTCTGTTTCTCTCCCATTCCTTTTCACCCTCCACCAATTCATCCATTGTTCTGCTACGCCTCACTGCTCTTCATTTACTTTTCATCACTCACACACTCTTGCTCCTTGCTTTTACCCCTTCACCCTTCCCAGATTTTTATTTTTTGTCCTCTTAAAAAAGTTACACATGTTTTTTTGATCGTCTGGAAGCTGTACACTGCTCACAGGGTAATCGATCCTTTATTTTTTGTACTACAGCACTTAATTGTTTGTATTTTTATTTACCGTGCCCATCTTAGAATAGCAATTTGAAGTTACAAAACAAAAAGGGCTAAAATGCACATCTATGCGTTACAATGCGTACACATGCATCTTACGAGAGAGAATTCAGCACCCCTCACTCCGTTTTGTGTGTAAAAGGCCGCTTTATTGGAAACAGGTGCACTCACAATGTTATATCCCTTGGCCTTCTGCCTTACAAAACGAAATCCTCACTATACATAAATTCTCCTATCAACCACTCCCCCCTCCCCTAACCCCACTCCCCCCTCCCTTCCCCATCTTTATACTTGCAGCTCATTAGTCCAGTCCTCCTTTCTTCCCGCTCCTGTTTAATTTGTCTAGTACCTTAATAGTCAGGTGCTATCGTCTTGAGCGTGCAAGTCACCAGCCCCTTAATGTCCATATTATCTTCGTAGCCCTGCTACTGTCCATCCTCTTCCAATCTGCGTTTGTCTTGTCCTATTTTCGCCCCGCCCGTTCTCCTCTGTCATGTGCCCGTTCTCGGTCTCCGCCTGCACCTGTTCCAAGCGACAATACATCAAAACCCCATGCCCGTGCACCCCTTTCAAACGAAGCCACCTTAAAAATAAACTTTCAAATAACAAAAAATTTACCCTCCTCTCCCTAATCTATACCTCAAACTGGGAGGGAGGGCAGGGAAAAAGCCTGCCGTACTGGCAAACGGCCACCACAAAATGGTGGCCTCTCAAAATGTCTGCCCCCCTTTATACGGTAGCCCCGGCTACCAATCCAAAAAGGCCAAAACCAGCCCAAACGTCGCCCAAAAACGGTGCGAATGGGCCGTTCCACCTCTCGCAAACCTTCCGGGGAGAGACTGCCAAATATGGCGCTCCCCCCAAAAACCCCCTTGCGAGAGAGAATTCAGCACCCCTCACTCCGTTTTGTGTGTAAAAGGCCGCTTTATTGGAAACAGGTGCCCTCACAATGTTATATCCCTTGGCCTTCTGCCTTACAAAACTAAATCCTCACTATACATAAATTCTCCTATCAACCACTCCCCCCTCCTCTAAGCCCCCTCCCCCTCCCTTCCCTCTCTTTATACTTGCAGCTCATTAGTCCAGTCCTCCTTACTTCCCGCTCCTGTTTAATTTGTCTAGTACCTTAATAGTCAGGTGCTATCGTCTTGAGCGTGCAAGTCACCAGCCCCTAAATGTCCATATTATCTTCGTAGTCCTGCTACTGTCCATCCTCTTCCAATCTGCGTTTGTCTTGTCCTATTTTCGCCCCGCCCGTTCTCCTCTGTCATGTGCCCGTTCTCGTCTCCGCCACCAGAAAAGAAGAGGATCCGGCCCGCAGGGACATCCTCTCCTTTTCTGCACCCCCCCCAGCGTCTAACGTCATTGCCCACGCGTTCCTCTATAATTCCTTAAACGTTGCTCGAAGAACCTCCTTTAATTGGAGCAGGTACAATTCCATGCCCATGAAGGACAGGTGTACTCCATCGCCCCTAAAAAATTCCTTATCCTCAAATCTAATATCGGAATGCTCCAGATATTCCAAACCTTGCTCCGCACAAAAAGTCTGCATCTCCTTATTAATTTTCCTCCTCGCCTTCTCTATTGCCCCCGGTTTTCTCGCTCCTCTCCAGACTAATCGGGGGACAAAAGCCGTCCAAATGACATGGCACCCATGCCACTGTTGTCGCACCATGACTAAATCCCTCTTCATGTCCTTCAAAACGTCTAGACCAGTCCGTTTTACCAAATCATTCTCCCCCAAATGAATTATCAATACATCTGGGCAAGCCCCCCACCCCTTTAGCCTTTCCAAAGTCCCCACTAATTCATGCCAACACATTCCCCCTTTTCCTTCCCACCGTACCCTATACCGCACCCTGTCTAAACCCAAATTGGTCCCCAGCGTAGTTGCTTGCGCCTGTTTCGCCGCCCACTTCACAAATGAGTGTCCCATGAGCCAAATTGACAAGAACTGCAGAGCCGGCCCCGGAACAGAACCTGCGTCAAGAAGAAAATATGTTACTGACCCTCTTTCTTACTACTTATCGCACATACGTCCTATATGCATTTGACTTCCATCTCCCCAGCTCTAAAACTGCCTCCCTCCGCCACCCTCGCCGACCTGCTTCTGTCTCCATGCCAATTCTAAATGAATGTGTGCCATATTTCGCAGCGTTTAAACCTAGGTACCGCAAGCAGGCCCTCAAAACTGACATTAACTGATAAGCTGACACTGCCTCACCACTCATATGTCAGAAAACCAAGCCCTCCTTGCATGTCATCTTTCCTTGCAATCCTTGAGCTAAGCGCACCGGGCATAAGGTCCCCTTGGGATAAGCCCGTAAAAATACCTGCCTCCCTTTTCCTTGTTGATCAGTCTTCGATCTTACCAAGGCTATTGCCACTCCTTTAGCTGAGATGCAAACGTCCTGCCATATAATCCCGCCCCAGTCTGCCGAACCCAATAGCTCCGACACCCTGAACGCTCCAAAAAACATCCAAGACATCAAAATCCTGAACAACGCGCATTCTGCCGCACCTTTGCAAACTGCCTCCGCAGCCCTCAAAAGCTTCTCTAACAATTCTAACGTAATCGGCTGTCACTTCTGCGTTCTATCCCCTTGTTCCCTGGCCCAACCTTCCAAAATGCGCTGCCCCAATTCACCCGCCGACGGAGCATAACCCCACAGAAGCTTACCCATAAAAGCCACACCAGCCAATTTTCCTGCCGTGGACACTCCGGACAGTCCTAAATCCACCATGTCCATGATAAAGTTAACCACGTCATCAACTCTCTCCTGCTCATGTCGACGACGATGAGCCCCCGACTCCAAAAAAGCCCGCCAAGCCCGTACATATGTGCGTTGCGTCGACGGGGCCAAGGAATTCACCACCAAACACAGAATCCTCTGCCGCCTATGCTCCACAGCGCCGCCGGCATCGCCGTCCTGCTCACCTGTTCGTCCGTGACCAACCCACGGAATCTCTCCCACTGTCATTGTTCATCCCCGGCACGTGTCTCGCCCTGAAATAAATGTCACGCCGCAAACATTCCAAAACAAAAACGCGAAGAAGTTGTAGGACCTGCGGATCTCTCGCCGATTGCCGGTTGATCACCTGTACCACTGCCATGTTATCTACCCTGAAAAGCACTCTTTTGTGCTGTAAATAGTGCCCCCACACGCACACTGCAACCACCAATGGAAACAGCTCCAGAAAGGCAATGCTCCTACCACCCGAACACCATGCTTTCGGCCACTGTTCTGCACAATACCTCCCCTGCCAGTAGATACCAAAACCCGACGCTCCCGCCGCGTCCGAAAAAATCTGTACATCCCACTCACACAGCGGCCAAGCCTGAATGGGAATTCCATTGAATGATTCCAGGAAAACACACCACATCCGCAAATCCTCTTTTGAACCCGCGCTAAGCCGTACATGATGGTGCGGCATGGTGCCCCCCGACAAAGCCATACCAAGTCTCCTGCAAAATGTCCTACCCGCCCGTACCACTCGGCACGCGAAATTTAAATGGCCCCACAATACTTGAATTTCCCTCACTGTCACCTTCTGTTTCCTCACCACATGTCTCACCTTTTCCAGCATGGTCCTCTTTTTTTCTTCAGGCAGACGTGCCACCATAGCCACAGTATCTAACTCAATTCCTAAGAAGGATAAGGCCGTACAGGGCCCCACCATCTTTTCGGGGGCCAGGGGCACTCCCAGGTCCCCCATGATGCACTGAAAGTTTTGCAAAGCCACCTTGCAGGACTTGGACTCCTTCGGCCCTGCGAAGAAAAAATTGTCCAAATAATGTGTCACCACTCTATGGCCCGTGACCGTTACCCGTTACAAAAACCCACTGCAGAAAAGTGCTGAAGCATTCAAACAATGAACATGAACTCGAACAACCCATGGGCAGAGCCTTATCAACATACCAGTTGCCTTGAAATTGGATGCCCAATAACTCAAAATCCTGCGGGTGCACCGGCAGAAGACGAAAGGCGGATTTTATATCCGTTTTTGCCATGAGGGTGCCCGGACCCAATTCCTCCACCAACGCCATTGCCACGTCTACTAAGGCATACAACACCTTAGTAAATTCCTCCGGAATACAATCATTCACAGATGTCCCTTCCGGCCATGACAAATGGTGTATCAATCTATACTGGCCCGGCTCCTTTTTGGGCACTACCCCAATAGGGGACACAATCAAATTTTCCAAAGGCCAATCCGCAAAAGGGCCTGCCATTCTCCCCTCCGCCACTTCCTTGCCAAGTTTGAGCCGCACCAGCTCCTCTTTGCCTCTCACCGACCGTAAATTCTCTGCCCACCGCCGCTGTCTCGGTCCGTTATATCCCAGTTCAAACCCGTCCGAAAAACCGCGCAGCAGCAACTGCCCTTGAATCTCGTTACCATAAAGACCCACCCAGAACGCCAACTTGTCCAACTTAATTGGCGTAATAGCTTTTCCCCAACACTGATCCTTTTTGTTTGGATTGACCCTGATTTGCATTGGCACCGCCCCCCACTGGTGCTGACTGCTGCCCGACGCCGGGTCCCCCGTAACAATTGGTAAGGGGATGCTTGCCCCCGCACTTGGAGCACTCATGCCTGAACTTACAGTACTCCCTCGTGCATAACCCTTTGTTAAAGTCCCAGCAGGCCCCGAACTTCTTCCCTCCCGGACCTGCAGCCCCGGACACCCCTTTGTCTCCCGCGTTGCTGTTATGATTGGCCCCACCCTGGGTGGGGTGATCCCGAAAGGGACGATAAGTCATTGGTAAACCACTGGCCGTAAAAATCGACTTTCCAAATTTCGCGGGCCCCATCGTGTGCTGCCACAAGTCCGCATCTATTTCGCCCCATTGGGCCTCCTCGTCCGCGGCCATACGTGCCCGAAACTCCTCATCATACTGAGCCCACGCATAACCACCATAGTTCAAATAAGCTTTGCGGATTACATCCATATATTTCAGCAGCGCCACCGAACGCTCCGGGAATCGCTCGCAATAAACGCTCGCAAATATAAGAAAAGCCGCCGTCCAATTCTCGATCGTCACTGGGACTCTGGGCCTCTTTGACAGTTCAAATTCCTCCTCCTTCGAGCCTTCTTTCGCTCGAACCTCCCTGTGCAACAACTTCAAAATTTCCACGTACTCCCCAATCCATATTTTTTCTTGCGTTGCCTGCATTAGATGGGCAACAAGAGGCTTCGCCGCCCCATATATGGCAACCTTTTCAATTTTCCCCCTTCTTTTCCCACCCCGTGCTCCACCCCCTTTTTACCTGCCTCCTCGTCCTGTTCTTTACCTACCTGTTCCTTCACCTCCTCCGTGGCGACCCCCACATCTGTCACATAGACACCTTTGCGCAGCCACTCACCCGTGCCCCCAAGCTCGTCGTCCGTCCCCACCGCCACCCCTACAGATTTCAAACCTTTTTGCGCCTTACCTGTCTGAAGCGAGGGGGGACACTCCGTAGCTTTCTGTCTTGGTTCCTTCCTCGCCCTTGACGCCGATACCTGTAACAACCCACAAACAGTATTAGACCCCCCCCCCGTCGCCCACCACGCATCCTCCTCACGAATCTCTCCTTCCACACTATCATCATCATAATCCAATTGGATGTCCCCCCCAATGTCCTCTACGTCACTACACTCCACCCTCGTCCCCAACCGTGCCTTCTTCACGAAGTCCTCCAATTGCGCCGCCGTACAATACGGATGCCGCCAGGCCGCCTGACCCCCTTTACGGTGAGCCGACGGGCCAGGCCGCTCCCCCGTACTCACCATTCTCCTGGTGGGCGCAACACCCAATCCAGGCTGGCGTGTTTGTGCTAGTGCCTTGAACGGCCACCACTCTCAAAATGTCTGCCCCCCTTTATACGGTAGCCCCGGCTACCAATCCAAAAAGCCCAAAACCAGCCCAAACGTTGCCCAAAAACGGCGCGAATGGGCCGTTCCACCTCTCCCAACCCTTCCGGGGGGCAGACTGCCAAATATGGCGCTCCCCCCCTGAACCCCCATGACCTCACAAGGCATGTACAGCACTTTTGTTCAGAAAACCCATTTCGCAATGGCTGTTCATGCACACATAAGACTGATGCTGCATCAGCAGCTATCTTGGGATGAGTTTTGCTGATAAAGGGAAGACAGCTGAAGATGGCCGCTACTGGTTTCACTGTCCTTTACAAAGAAGGACAGGAATAGACCATAGCTTAGCCCTCACATTTTAAAGGTAAGACCTATTGGCAGCGCTCATGTTTTTTTGTGCCAAGCAGCTATAGCACCTAGCAATGCTAGTGAGTGAGTTACTTTTTTACAAGTCTCTCTTGCTGCCACAAATTAGGCAACACCAGGAGTGAGAGACGAGTGAGAGACGAGTGCTGAGGGTATGGATGAATAGCCGATCCAGTGTCAAATCAGATTTTTAATTCACAAGTTTAGGGTAGGGCAGGACTAGGTGATGTTTCCTGATTTGCCACAATGTATGCTTCTGCCTTGCTTATGGGCACAGAATGGGCTGAGGTGAGTGGTGGAGTTAGAGGCAGTGGTGTAATGAAACTTGAGGAGGCCTCCCTGCAAAGTACATGATGGGGCCCTTCAACCATACTCAGTCAGGAGCTCTCAGGACAGGGCACTCTGCTGAGGAGGCCTCCTGGAGCTCAGAGCCCCTCTGCACGGGCTGCGGGGGCTCATGTTAAACTACTGGCTGGAGGCGCTGACACCATTAGAAGGAATTCATTAACGTCCAGGGATGTTCGCCCGACGCCCAGGACATCTTGTTTGGGGTCAAGGGCAACAAGTTTTTATGTTTACTTTGTCCTTGGGACAAGTAGGCCCAACCCTCTGCAGCACAAACCCTTTGGCTGCCTGTTTACAGAGAGTGGAACTCTCTGCAGTTGAGGTAATGTGTTTCCAAAAGATAATTCTGTTCAAACTTGTATTTATGGTTCATTATTTGAAAGCCTTCATTATTAGGGTGAGTGCTGTAAATAAATGTTTTAAGGTCACACTTCACTACTGACGTTGGTTCCAGTACAAAAAAAAACAAAAAACGTGTATACACATGTTTGAAAAGTTTTTGCTATGAGGCTAAGTGTAATGCTCCCAGAATGCTCTCTGGTTAGATGCAAATGAAGTGACATTTCGTAAAATGTTTTGATGCATGCTAGTATTTCCCAAAAATATTTCTAATGGAAAATCAGTGTAACCATTTTCAACACGATTATGGGAAGCATGAAAGTAAACAAACACTGACAAAGCCAACTGATCTGACATATTTTTTATAAGTCTTTTAGTTTCATCAATGCGTGTCTTGTTTTGACATGGCTTTTGTAACACTTTATTGTTGTGGGAGCTACCAGGCCCTCAACATTGTAACAAACACTGGCAAAAAAACCCCAAAACGTTTTTGAACTCTAAAAGCTCACGTTGCCACCAGTGGCATAACAAAGGCCCCGCAGCTGCCCTCCAGGGGGCCCCTTCAGCACAGCACCTGCCCTGAGTGAGTCTGGAGAGGGGGCTCCTCCATGTTCTCTGCAAAGGGGCACCCTCCAGTTTCGTTACGTCACTGATTGCCACTGTAGTTCCTGACACTGAACAAAACTACTTTGTGTGCCAATATGCTCCTTGTGGAAAAGCAGAATGCGATCACTCACAGTAAAGCCAGCCGAAAGAGAGAGAAATAGAAGTTTAATAAAAACAAAATGTCTTTGTTAACACCAGACCTAATTAGGGACCAAGACCCACATGTAGGTAGCTTTTTGCATGTCGCAAACAGCGACTTTCGCTGTTTGCGACGTGCAAAAAGCACATTGCGATGCACAAACCCAGTTTTGCGACTCGCAATTAGGAAGGGGTGTTCCCTTCCTAATTGCGACTCGCAGTGCAATGTAGGCTTGTTTTGCGAACGCGGGCGCAAACCAATCGCAGTTTGCACCCATTTCAAATGGGTGCTAACACTTTCGCAAAAGGGAAGGGGCCCCCATGGGACCCCTTCCCCATTGTGAATGTCACTGTAAAAAAAATTCAGAGCAGGCAGTGGTCCTGCGGACCACTGCCTGCTCTGAAAAAACGAAAACGTTTCATTTTTCGTTTTTGTAATGTATCTCGTTTTCCTTTAAGGAAACGGGCTGCATTATAAAAAAAAACTGCTTTATTGAAAAGCAGTCACAGACATGGTGGTCTGCTGTCTCCAGCAGGCCACCATCGCTGTGAGGGCCGCCATTCGCAAGGGGGTCGCAAATTGCGACCCACCTCATGATTATTCATGAGGTGGGCATTTGCGAAGCCCTTGCGAATCACAGATGGTGTCAGGGACACCATCATACATTCGGATTTGCGACTCGCAAATTGCGAGTCTCAAATCTGAACCTACCTACATGTGGCCCCAAATTCTTAAAGAAAGTCGCAAAAGTGCACCCCATGGTATATGTCGTACCCATATAAAATATTTGTGAACTGTATTTTAGCATGGGTAAATACGCATGTGTAGATTTGCTCATGTGAAAATCTATTGAGCATTTGCAAGTTCATTTTCCCTCCAGCCACTTTCTTCTCAACCCTGGAAGAAGTTCTAATTCTGCCATTGTCAGGAGTAAATGTCCAACCTTTCTTATTATGGGAAAATATTAGAGAGAAGCTGGTGAAAATCTTTAAAATATGCAGGTTAGTAGGTTTGCAGACTCAAACGCATTCCAGCCCTGGAACTATTGCTTACTGCTTCCTCCAGCCCCAGTATGCAGATCTGCAGAAAGGTGGCAAAATAAGGAAATTGCTACAGTAGGGATTGAAAGTGCATGTATATAAGCCCTACTGTGGTAGTAGCCCTGGCATAATCAGAGAGGCTATTATCAGAGCTCTTACATAATGAGATTGCTGCCATAATTTGGCGCCACACTACATGGCACCAAAGGGACAAGTAGATCTTTATACAGGACAAGTAGATTTGAGAAGCAACCTGTCCCCTGGACAAGTAGATATTTTAATAAATTCCACACCCCTGATTACGTTATTGTAATAACTGGAATTAGTATAATGTGCCTTTAGTACATGTTGGTTTTTATAGTCGCCAGACAATTATGTGACTATCACTATGGAGGGACTTTAGTTCCACCCACTTTTAGGAGTCTGGAGTATATGTTTTGATAGGGCAGAAAGTGTGTGCTTCCACAAAAACGTGTTAGCCATTCACACAATTGTGATAATTTTGTTTATTTATCCAGCTGTCTGAGCTTGATCTTTTAAGGACACACACATTATATTGTAATGCTATTAAAGTTTCGTAGATGATTTATGGTGTTTTTCTCACAGATCAAAGGAGGGCAGTCATTAACTTACAGAGATGTTTAGGTCTGGCTTGACAGTGCAACTGTCACCTGACCATTTAACCTACCCCAATATTATTCTCCAGTTCTTTGCTTCCACAAAAATACAAATCCATTGCCGTGCTATTTACTGGCAATGTTTCACATTTTGACACAACATTCCTTTAAAACCAAACCTATTGGCAGTGCCAGTGTTTGTTTATAAAATGCTTCATGTTGCAGGCTTGTAAATAACATGTTACCCTCATTCAACTCATTGTTTTTCGGTACATTGGAAACCCACTCTCTTACACCCTACAGAGCTGACATTTAATGGCTGCAGAGGTAATCCAACAACTAGTCCAATTTTAGGGTTTGACCTAGTCTGGGCCTAGCTCTGATTCAGTCGGCTTCACCAGGATTAAATCCTGCAAGTTGCATGCAGATTTCTCCAGCAGATGCATTAATCTGCTCCAGTGCCTTACTTGCCAGCCACTCCAGAGGTTGCTGAAACTCTCATCCTCTTAAACAAGCCAGTCAGAGTTATTCAGCTGGGAACCTGCAAACTGGGACACTCTCCTGTGGCAGACAAGGCCCTCGAGCCCTTTAAAAGAGCCCTTATGAATCAAAGAAGGGACAGAAGAGAAAGTGCAGTTTAAAGGGACAGATCCGATTCCAGGCCGTCTCGCCAAATGCATTATTTTTGGTGCCCAAGGCTGCATGTTTTCATTATGGATGTTACAGACACCACCAGATGGAATTCAATGCCTTTTGTGTACAGTGGAGGTGCTGGAATGAGAGGGCTGGAGGCCTAGTTACTCTTTATAACAAAAGAACTGGTACAGAATCTCTGCGGGTTGAGAAGCTGCTGCAGAACTCTGCATGCAACCTCCAGATTTAATCTATTCATTTGCATTCATGTACTGCACCCACAGTACCTCATAGCTGCATCAGGGCGCTAGCACAGGTAAGAATTACAAGCAAAATGACTTTATATTCAGATTTAGTGCACAAATTTTGACAGCACTGTGCAAAATTACAGTTTTATATTGGGTGCTCCCGCTCCAGTCGCAACAAGGCCTTCTTGCAGTAATTTGTTGTAATTTGGCTCTCACTTGTGAACAGTGCTTTAAATCGAGATACAGAAGTGC
The DNA here is from genome assembly GCF_031143425.1 of Pleurodeles waltl. Classification (NCBI taxonomy): domain Eukaryota; kingdom Metazoa; phylum Chordata; class Amphibia; order Caudata; family Salamandridae; genus Pleurodeles; species Pleurodeles waltl. The sequence continues at coordinate 962,523,349 of NC_090443.1, forward strand.
AGGTACTCACTGTTTAGAGCACCTGTTTGCTTCCGAGAAGTGCCGGTACTCTCCCATTATATGTATTACTGCAGCGCTGAGAAGTGCAGGTACTCTCCCTTACGAATTGAAGACGTGCAAGTACTCAGTACTGGACAGTACCTGCCCATTTAAAGCACTGCTTGTGAACGTTTGCAGTGGTACCATAAGGAACACTTCCCCCAAACTGCCACGATGGTTCAATGAATCTCACCTGGCATCTGCTATGATCGGCTGCTTCGAAGTTAGCATTTTGGCAGAGGAGAATTTTAAAGGAGTATCATTCATAGGCCAATATTTATACTTTTTTAGCGCCACATTTGCGTCATTTTCTGACGCAAAAGCGGCGCAAACATACAAAATATAATTGTATTTTGTAAGTTTGCGACACTTTTGCGTCAAAAAATGACGCAAATGCAGCGCTAAAAAAGTATAAATATGGGCCAGAAAGTCTAAGGGCCAGATGTATCAAACATTTTGCATTCGCAAGCGGTGCGAATCGCAAAAGCCGACCAGTTGCGAATGAAAAAATGCCTTTCAAGATTTATGAAAGGCATTCGCAGTGCAATTTCAAGGAATCGCTAAAATAGCGATTCCCTGAAATTGCCACTCCATTTAGGGAATCGCAAATTGCGATTCTCTAAATAGGAAATCGCAAATAGGGAATTCCCATTTGCGATTTCCAAAGCACATGTATCATGCATTTCCAAAATGCGAATTGGGCATTTAGGAAATGCAATTACCACCAAATCCAATTTGGTGGTAAGCATGTGCGATTTTGAAAAATGCATTATAGATGCATTTTTAAAAATGACATGTAGCGCAAACATGCCCCTAGGGCATGTGTGTGCTTCACATGTCCACAAATATGTTTTTTGGGGTGCGTCAAAGGGGGCCTTAGGCCCCCAGCACCCTGGGGTTTGCATTACCATAATTTGCGAATTCCTAATAGGAATTCGCAAATTAGGTAATGCAAAACCATTCGCACCCATAGGGATGAATGGAGCCCCATTCCCTAATTGCGATTTAGTAATAGGAATTGCGATTTCTATGAAATCGCTATTACGAATCGCAATTTTCATTCATCAGCATTTTGCATTTGATTTTCTTAAAAATCGCTATTTAGGAAATGCAAACCGGGACTTTGATACATCTGGCCCTAATTTCGGCGCACTCTGTGAGCGTGGTCGAGGAGTGTGAAGTAAGCGAGAGCACAGAGTGAGCGATCCACGAACATTAAGTAGGAGAGGATGCACACAGCAGCAATAACACGACCAACCATTTCTAGGCTTAATCACTGTGAAAAACCCAGGTAAAACAAAAGGCAAAAAAATTGTCAATCACTGTAGGCTACAAAATCGTACTCATAACCATATCAAAACACCACTGAACGAACCTGGAGTGGAAATTACATCAAAAAGTTATGCTGTTGGGCCTGATTTTTCCAAAATTTGAGTCTTATAATTTGAAAATGTTTTTTCAGTCGAAATTGAGTTTGAAAAGGAAGAACCAGAGTATCTAAAACTGATCATTGTTGACACAAATTATTGTGATAGAAACGAAATCAACAATATAATTGGTTTGAAAGCAAACAGACCAAACATAGTACTTAAAGAAAAGACGATTATCAAGACATTCTGCAACAATCAATTCAATCAACCAAATAACTGTATTCGATTATAAAATGTATAATCATAAAAGAATAAAAACAGCATTATGAATTATAGGACAAATGGTTACATAAGCAGTTCATCGTGCATTGAATTTCAGCAGCACATAGTGCTTTTAAGAAAAGACCAGTAGCAGTAAAATGTATGAGGAAGGGGCACATCTTACAAAAGTCCTCTGATTTAAAAGGGGAACTAAAAATCCTGTAGTATAGCATTCATAACATTTCCAAAAAAACATAAAATGCATCAATATCTGTTTAGAGGAATCATCACATGGGCCTTTGTTGATGCTGGAATTTCTGTACTGGCCAAGCAGAAAACACAGCAAGTACGTGATCATGCCTGACCTACACCTGAATAATAACGCCCGCTCCCAGTCACTCATATTACACAGAAGTAGGGTTGTATAAACGCCGTGGTTTGTAGTGTCACATACTGGCATATACTGGCTTGTGCTACTTGGTGTTTTCTCATGCAAGACATTTCAACTCAAACAAGCTTTGGCAAAGCCACTAAGTCTCGCCTGTGCAAATGCTATTGACTTTGCCAATGTGTTTTAGCCATGTTGTTCACCAGTGTGGCTGCTGTTCAGCATGGCTAAAAGTTAGTGGCATGGAGGAGAGTGGCGTGGAGTGTCACAGAGTGGAATGACGAAGAGTAAAGTGTTGTAGAGTGGAGTGGCAGAGAGTGTTGTGTATTGGAGTGGCGTAGAGTGGCATACATTGGAGTGGCAGATAGTAGAGTAGACTGGTGTAGAGTGCAATGGCGTAGAGTGTTGCAGATCATAGTGGCATAGAGTGCAGTGGCATTGAATTCAGCGGCTTACAATGCAGCATTGTACAATGCAGTTGTGTCGATTAGAGTGTAGTGGCACAGACTGCAATTCTCGAGACAGGGCCACTCACCTGAAAAGCAGGATGTCTGCAGGGGAGATGGTATGCCCCTGACCTCCTGGAATACCTCTTGGCACTTCCTGGTGGACACAGAAACCCCGGCAGGTGTCCCAAAAGGAAAGGGGGAGTGGAAGAGAAAGAGACAAAACACTGCCACGTCTTGCCGGTCCAGCCAGGTCGTTGTTGACAGAGTGATAGTAGAGTTAGTGCACTCAACTTCCTTGAAACTGAATCTCTCTTTCTGATATGGACACGGGAGCGGTAGAAGAACACCGGGGTGCTCCAGCACGTTTCTTGGATAATAATAACTGTTGGCACAATTACTAACACTGCATAACCAAAAACCCAAACTGAGTACCATAACAATATGTACTGTGACACTAGGGCTGGCTTCACAGAGATTCAATGTTGCACACTACAATTAGAACTGTGGTTGCACTTATCATGCACAAGAAAGACAAACAAGGGCATTAATTATATCACATATAACTTTCCTGCATGCATAGGGTTAAACTAAAAGGAACAAAAACAATCCAAGAAATGCAAATGTCCACTCTGGGTTTAAACAGTTAGGGTGGCACAGTTTGGTTTGGTTTCACTGTGTGTGTGAAAAACCCCTCAAAAGCAAATTCCTCAAACCTGAAATGCAGGCATGAATGACAATTTAAATCCAAGAGTTATGCTATTAGAGAAAGAAAAGTCACGTAAATGCTCTATTAAAATTGCACTGTCACTTTTTGTAGTACTTGAGCTCAAGCAGATTTCCTGAAGCACATTTAGGCAAGTAACTACAATAGTAATGTAGAATGTTCAGAAATGCATTTTTCTCTTCAAGATAAGCACTCTGTCAAAATACGAGGTCTGAAATACACCAGCTGTTCTAGGAAAGCGAAGCGCTCACAGAACAAACTCCCTGGAGAATACTAGTCACTTAGCTGCAGTCTTTCCCGGAGTGTTGGAGGAATGCCTGGTGTCAGCTGGTACAGGAACGAAGAAAATAATTGCCTCTAAAGTCCTGAATACGAGGATGACAGCAGGGGCTGGACTGCCAAATCAGATGCTGAGATCAGGAAGCAAAATAAAGCCAACCAGGGAGCCATGCTTCACTCTGCTATTTATAGCCAATCAGGGAAGCAGTTGAGTTTCCACATGTGGATGAGTCACCACACCCAATTAGAAGCACATGTCTACACTACACCCAATTAGAAGCACATGTCTACACCCGCTCAAATTAGCAAACAAGCATTGGTAAAACAAGCATTGATAAAACCAATTGTGTAACACAGCACATTATGTTCACTTAGAAACATGAAGGTTTAACCATGAACAGAGATATGATTTAACACTAATCCCTGGGGATTCTGACAGATAATGCAGGAGGCACCTTGGGGATTCCTGAGAGCAGTGGCGTAGAGTGGAATGGTGCAGAGAAGAGTGGCACAGAGTAGAGAAGAATGGTGCGGAGGGGCATAGAGTTGAGTGATGCAGAGGGCAGTGGCACAGAGTGAAGTTGAGTTGCATAGAGTGCAGTGGTGTAGAATGCAGAGTAGATTCAAGTGGTATAAAGTGCAGCGGCATAGACTGGTGCAGAGTGGAACAGCATGGAGTGGTGCGGAGTACGGTAAAGTGCCATAGAGTGCAGTGGCGTAGAGTGGAGTAGTGCTGAGTAGAGTGGTGGAGAGTGCAGTGTTGCAGAGTAGAGAGTCAGAGTGCAGTGGTGTAGAGTGGCGTAGTGAGCAGTGGCACAGAGTGCAGTGATGCAGAGTAGAGTGTAGTGGTGTAGAGTGCAGTGGTTAAGAGTAGAGTAGCATAGAGTTCTGTGGTGGCAGAGTGGCATGGTGCAGAGTGTCTCATGGACAGCATAGATTTCCCCTGCCAGTGCCTGGGCTCTTTTGCTGGGAGTCCTGGCCTGCCAAGTGGTGCCAAATCCAGTCCATGGGCCCTTGGGATTGATTTCTAGTGAAACCAAGAAGAAACCAAGTACATCGACTCCAAAGGGACTTCAGGACTGGTGCCGCTGTCCGACTACGCGCTGCTGCCTGCACCGGAACCATGAGTGCAATGATCGCGACCGACGCCTCTGCAGCGCCTCCAAAGTCCCACCACAGCGTGAGTCCTGAGTGCAGTGTCCCCGACGTCCGGGACACCCGACTCCGCTGCAGCACCTGTGACCCCATGGTGTGATCGAGACACAGCAAAGTTGACACCTCACTTGTTGACCTGCTGGATTCATCGACCCTGCCAGATCGTAAGGAACTGACGCCACATCACCTCCCCTGCAACCATAAGGAACTGATGCATCACCTCCCCTGCCTAGCAGTAAGGAACCAACGCCTCACTTTCCTGTTAGCAGTAAGGAACTGATGCCGCACCGGCTACAGCAAAACCTCACCTCCCAGACTCCATGAAATGCCTTTGTTTCATCGTTTTCAAAGGTACTGTACCTGGGGTCCGTGTGACTCCGTGACCGGCCCTCACTCCCTCGCAAGTGGTGTCAGACTGTTGGGAATGACTCCGTCAAGACATCTTGACAGCCCCAGTTGAAGTTGTCATGTTTGTAAGCGCTATACTGAAGTTAAATATTTGAAAATTTGTATCTTTGTTTGTGTATGTTGGATTTTTGTTGTTTTTGTCTTGCTTTATTCATATAAATATAGGCTATTTTTCTAAACTGGCGTAGAGTACTTTTGTGGTGTTTTCACTGTGTTACTCTGTGTATGTGTGTGTGTGTGTGCACTAATACTTTACACATTGCCTCTGAGATAAGCCTAACCGCTTGTGCCAAGCTACCAAGGGGATGAGCAGGGGTTATCTTAGCTGTGTGGCTCCCTTACCCTGACCAGAGTGAGGGTCCCTACTTGGACAGGGTACAAACCACCACCAACTAGAGGTGCCATTTCTAACAAGTGGTGAAGAGTGCAGTTGCAATAGAGTAGATTGTTTCAGAGTAGAGAGCAGTTGTGCAAAGTAGATTAGAGTTGCATATAGTACAGTGGCGTAGAGTGGAGTTGCGCAGAGTAGGTTGGTGAGGCCTAGACTGAAGTTGTGTAAAGTGCAGTGGCAAACAGTAGAGTGGTGTAGAGTAGAGTGATAAAAAGTGCATTGGCCTAGAGTAGATTGGTACAGGGTCGAGTAGAGAGGCATAGCGTGAAGTGGCGAAGAGTGCAGTGGGATAGAGTGGAGTGTGCAGAGTGCAGTGGCGTGGATTTGTGTAAAGTGGAGTGGTACAGAGTAGAGTGCAGTGGTGTGGAGTAGTGCAGAATAAAGTGGAGTGGTGTAGAGTGGTAGCCCACAGCCATTACAGACAACACATTTTCAATTGAAATTGCCTTTACATTTGCATAGACAACCAGTTTTACTAATACAACTATACAATGCCAGACAAAAATGTGTGGAAATTCCATCACCTAATTTAATGATTATTTTTGATCATATTAAAGTTTTGTTTCCAAAACACTTCAGAAATAACAAAAAAAGTGTTTCATTTGTTCGTTTATAATTCTGATATATTCTGAAATACTTGCACAGTTCATTTAAACGTTGTTGTGCGCTAAAGAAAACGCTCTCCTGCCCCCAGTATCCAGCATGATTGTCACATAAATCATCTCACTTTGAAGTCGGAAAAGTAAACAAGCTCCCTTGGAAGACAGCGCCTGACATTTAACCTCGGTCTTTGAATGCACAGAAAATGTGACACGGTAGGAACAGGATTTAAAGGCCTGTTAATAGAATGCATGTTCAATGAAAAATATAGAAAACACAGTTTAGGCAACGGGAGAGACAAAATGAACCTGGAGAGCCCAAAGCAAATAAAGCCAGAAAATGTAAAGCCAGAAAGTGTGAGTTACAATCCACAAAGCCAATGGTAATCAATGAGCAGAATGCATTCCTAAGTCAACTTTCTGAAAGTCCGCAAGATTTCTTTAGCAAACCAGACAGCTGTGCTGTCTGCTAAGCTATGGCCTAAAAAGGAGCTCTTTGTTCAAATAGAGGTGGGATTGCCAAACAACTCAAATCTCACTAGAATTTACATGTCTGTTTAATGTAATGTAATACAACCACAGGATATCTAGCCCTTTCTTATGCTGCAACGAGTCTGTGATGACATCCCAATTAAAAGTAGCACACTAATTACTCCAGACAAGTATCCAGAGTAACAGAGGGGTCAATTTTGATAATGTCCTCAAAGTATGAGATTTCCAACTCTTCATGGCACACATAGTAGGAGCTAATAGGGTGTAGTGAAAGTATGTGCTAAGAAAAACTGTTTTTTCTCATATTGTGAGGAAGAGACATTAGTATATCCCCAAATCCCAGCACCATATACAGCAGCTTGAAGGCACTGGGTTTTATAGGTAGTGAGGAAAGGCTCTAGGGGTTTATCTCCTAGGGCAGGATCAAGTTAAAAAGGGCGACAACACTTTTAGTTGCCTAACAATCATATTGCTGCGCCGGCGCTGGTAGATTCATACAACATGAAAAACTATCAACCCTTGTGAATCTGTTCCTGTGACTATAATAGCATGCATATTCATGTTTTTATCCCACTGACCATTCTCTAATACTTGGAGTAATTGCTATCCAAGTCTACTTTGAGCATAAAGCTGTCAAAGGCTTCCACCAGATTCTTCAAGCTATTGGGAGTAAGTGGCAACAAATCTACATCATTCTTATAAAGCAGAGGTCTTCAATCTGTGGGGCGCCACCCCCAGGGGGGCGTGGAGTTGTAGGCAGGGGGTCGCACACTTCCCCCTCACTTCCTCTGTTTGTTAAAATGCTTCAGCTGAACTTTTCTTCAGGGAGTCTCCTGTGCTGTGAAATGAAGCCACATGGACAGCTAAAGACGCCTTGGTACCAGGAACCTAGGGCCAGATGTACCAAATGGTTTTTCCCATTCTGTGTCAATGGGAAAATGTGTTTGTACATATGGCCCCTAGTTCTTGAATGAAATGCAAATGTGCACTATGAGTTGATCTGCATATGTAAAGGATGCTTGGGAGCCGGTTCTGGCTTTAATTGACCTAATCACTCGAAGCTTTGTGATGACAAACATTTATTATTTTTGAGTGGTAGTGCAAATAGTTAGCAACTACGCTGTGAAGTGTGTGCTGTTATTTGTAATCGTATTTACATAGCGCTTACTTCACCTGGAGGTGTTGAAGGGACAGCTGTTAAAAAAATGGTAGTGCATATGCTCTGGTATTATTTAAATCCACATTTTGGAAGCACCGTTTTATCTTAAACCTTTTTGTAGTGGCCTATCTTATACCATATCTAATGCAAGTATAAAATAAAATAATGCCTTACATATTCACAGTGCTTTCTGTCACAGGCTGTGACCTCGTGGCACTAAAAATACATAGGTCACTATTCTCCTCTGCCCCACCCAAGATTTAAATCTGTTGCTCTCCGGTTACACATGGACCTCTGCGGTGCATTAACTAATAGAGGTTTCATAATGCACTTAAGTGCATTTCCCAATGAGTAACAACTTACTTTTATTTATTTTTCATTTAACCTGACTGGTATTTTATATATAGCTACCTGACGGTGAAAAACCTAAAAAAACGTACAGTATATTTTGGGGGTTATTTATGAGAGGCTTGCACTGCCACAGCATCACCTTTTTTGACGCTCCGGTGGCACAAGCCTCTCAATCATACCTATGAGGCGACGCAAAGCCATCCTGCATGGCTTTGCATGGCCTCATATATATAGAGTAAGGCAGAGCAGTGCAAGCCGCTGCATTGCCTTACTTGCGTCAAGGAGGCGTTTCACAGGTATTGTGGTGGGTGTTCCCACGCAACACCCATGGATTTTGACGCCGCCCCAGATTTACAAAATCACGTAAACTGGAGCAGAGCCAAAACCATACGCCTCCGCAGAGCATACATAATGAGGAGAAATGTTTTAATTTCAGCTCAGGTTTTCCTCTTTCCATGTGTGTTGCTTTCTACAGCACATATAGAAAAGAGGAAAATGCCTCTCAGGATTGTTTTTGTGCAAGAAGGTGCCCCTTCCTGCACAAAAACAATCCTGCCTACGTTGGCGCTAGACAGCAACTTGTGCACCTGCGCAGGGGGAAAGGACGGGAATGCACTGTATTTCATAAATATGGTCCATTCCTGCCCTTTTATATTGGCGTAGGGCAGTGTAGCAAGGAGACTTGCAACACTGCCCTACACCAATTCCTCATAAATTATGACCTTTATTTCAGCTGCACCTTTGACCACGCCCCACACTCACTGACCATTGGTTTGCTAAACGCTGTTTAATATTATTGCCTCACCGTAAAACTTATTTGCCATGGACGTTTATGATTGTCAATGATGAGGAGTATCACGTTCTAGGAAATTTTTGTCAAGATGGGGTTCTTACACTGAAAAATATTTAAGAGGGGGTTGTGGCATCAAACAGTTTGAAGACCTCTGCTATAAAGGAAAACAGGGACGGCTGTGAAGTTAATCTTAGGTACACCCTGTGACAGTCCTGACAGTATCATAGTCAATTTGTTTATATACAAAATAAAAAGGATAGGTGCCAAGGTACAACCCTGGGGTAGCCCACAGTCTAAACTGAATGAGTCACACTTGTCGTTGGGCTCAAACCTACCTATGTCAGACAAATCAAGCTGAAGGACAGAGAGAAAATGAAGCAACCTAATTTCTGTCCCATACCTAGGAGCAGCAGCCATAGTTTTACGTTGTTAACCCTGTCAGACACCTTGAAAGAGCCATACAGGCAAGCTACAATAGGCAGTGCTTGGCCAGTGTTAATTTAGCAATAATTCAATTAATTGAAGCACTGCTCCATTGTACCAAGACTTTTCCTAAATCCAGTGCTTAATTTGAGCCGGTGGTTTCTGGTGCTCGACACCGGAACTTACATGATAGCATCTGTGCTGATGACAGTCTGCCTTATGGTGATGTTGTCTGCCTAACTTAGATCTGAGCACAGCAGCAGCTGTTTATAAATACAATATACATTTATAGTGACAAATACCTGCAACCTAAGCCATTCATATAGCTTTAGGGGCCTGGAATAGTATGAATTGTCATACTTGTAAGATTGTGATGGTTAGTAGTTGAGTTATTACTGTCATTGGCAGCGCTGGCAAGGGCGATGGATGGTGGCAGCTGAAGTGGCCTCCCGATGAGGTCTTGACACTTATGGTTTTTTTTTATTTTATTTTTTTTACAGATTTAGCCCTGCCTAAACCCATATTGACAGGTGCTCATAACTAGATGCTCATTAGCCCATGACCTAATTCTATTGAAAATTAGTCTACTTAAAACCTTAAAAGTGGAGTCTATTAGGGAGATGGGCCAATAGCAACTTGGGTCTGTGCGATTTCCCTTTTTGGAGAGAGGGAAAATGATGGAAATGGACCAATAGCTAAGCACAATGTTCTTACTTAAGTTGTTAAAATTGTTAGTGAGCAAAGGTCAGATTTAGGTCCGGGGAGAGGGGGCCTTGCTGGAAGGACATTCATGCAAGGCTGTGAAGTTTTCCTAGAGATCCACTTTGAGTTGAAAATAGGAGTGCAGTCCGCTGAACAGAATGCTACAACAGTCACAGGGTGGTAAGGAATAGATGCTTGAAAAATGCACAACCTACTTCCCTGCTGGTAAATGGGAGCGATAAGAGCTAACATGATTTATGTGTCTGTAGTTGGTTTTAGTCGAGTTAAAGATGTGCCAAAATAGCTTAGTTTTTTAAAATTTGGTTGCTGTGATCAAAGCTTATCAATTGGTATACTTAAACTACCTATGCCTACACTCCTATCACTTAGGGCACATTTATATTCATTACTACGGGTGGCTATTAAACCGAGGGGCACATTTAAGAAAAATGGCGCTGCACATAGTGCAGCGCCATTTTTCTTGCGCCCCTTAGCGCCCCCCTAACGTGACCATGTATGCCCTGTATTTAAAATACGGTGCACCATTGTGATAGTTAGGGGACTAGCATAATAATTTTTTACGCTAATCCTGCAAAGCACCCAGAGGCCCATTGTAACCAATGGAAGCCTCATTTTATTGCCTGCTCTGAGCAGGCGTTAAAAGTGTGGAACAAAATGGCGCAAGAAAATCTGTTAGATTTCCTTAATGGGGGAACACCCCCTTAGCATACATTATGCCTGGCGCACGCATAATATAGCGCAAAGTGTTACAAAGTGGCACAATGCATGCATTACACCACTTTGTAAATATGGTGCAGCGTTTTTGGCCTTCTAAAGCCACATTAGCGTAAAAAAATGCCGCCAATGTGCCATTAGAATGATGCTAGGGGCTCTTAAATATGCCCCTGAGGCCTTCAGATTGGCAGACAAGGCACTTTACAGTCGCCTGTCTGCAACTGAGCATGGTGTGTAAAACACCTTGGCGTGGATGACTCTAAATATTTAATAGGTTTAGGTAAAAGACTTTGTATTGTAACAGATATTTTATTAAAAGCTAACATGATATTACCACTCTCCATCTCATCCAAAAGGCTAACAAGAAAACAGAATTTTAATTGTATAAAGAACACCAAGAAAGCAGCAGGATTTGTCAGGTTCTGCACAAGACGCTAATGATCATTGTGAGGTCTCAGATTAGAACATACCTCGGGGATGCTACGAATTAGAGGTGTGGGAGCTGAGAACACAGCAGCTCCCCACACACCCTACCTCACATACATTACCAGAGTTACCTTGACATTTTTATTGTTGCCTGAAAACTGCTGGACGCACAAGGAAGTTCAGTGATTTTAAACCCATACCACCCTCAGGGCAGAAGCAAGAAGAGAAGAAAATAGAGTCCATTGTTCGGATGAAAGTTACATTCACAATACTCGATGAAGAATGATGTGTTTTGTATAAGTGTATGAAGGAGAAGGAACCACCGTCAAAGAGGTCTTTTCCACATCCAACAGAATATAAGTTCTTACTCTAGGCAAATAGCTTTCACTCCAAGTATATCAAAAATATTTTACCAGTCCTGTAGCTCGAATTAATAAAATTCATAATATCTTCAGAAGAAGAATACTATTAAGCAAAACATAGATAGGAAAAGAATTTCAGAAGTGTGGTTACTTAGATATAATATTATCATAAGCAGACAAAGAAGAAACTATTTCATTGAAGTATATATTAATGGTCAAAACCAGATTAAAAATATGTGGCAACATTTTCTGTCCAAAGTGTCAAAATGTGGAAAGCAGCAATGTAATATTATTTTCTTAGTCAAAACATGCTTCTAGCAACTAAATGACAGTCTCAAATATATTAATGAATACTTAACAAGGAATGATTATCGAAAAATATTAAGAATATGAAGAGTATTGAAGCCTACAAAGGCACACTCATAACTGAATTGTATCCATTTTTCAAATACTATTGGAGATGTAGTCGACCTGCTGATAGGGAAAATATTAAACATAAATCATTTGCCATTTAAGATACACAGTAATGTGCTTAATATTATGTGTCGTAAACTGGCATTCTGAACAGAAAGTGAAAGTGAGCTATTGTAAGCACAAAAGCAATATTCAATGTAGGACCCAAAGATATTTATGATTTCACAGATTGCAAATACATTGCATTTCTTTGTGAAGAAACACAGAATTCATCAAAGTAATTTTTGAATTCTAGAAGATATATCTCATCTGAACCAGGGAGCAAATAGTAAGAAATAGTTACTTCCTTTGGAAATGTATTGAACAGACAAATGATAGCAATGCTAAAAGTCTTTAATCGAAAAGAAAGAAACATTTAGATTCATGACAATAAATGATGGATACTTAAGAGGCAAAGCAACAGAAGGAAATACGGAATGCTGTTAACCAGGAGAATGAAGAGTCTGGGGTAACTCAATGGTTAATCACTGCATGATGTGAGACTGCAGGACTGTTGTTCACAAGTGAACTTAAAGATATTAAGAATATTTGTATTCTAAAGGGGTGTGTCCAATAACTTTAGCTTCCACACAATATATTAATATCTGCATGTTTACACTGCTAATGAAGAGCTTAATCAGTCATAATACATTGTCACACACTGATCTATTCAACATAATTTCCAAGACCGAATGATTATTGTATTGTTTGGTGAGATTTGCAGTAAGTTTGAAAGAATATTGAATTATTAAAAAAAAAAAATCTTTTGAAGGTACTAAGGAATTTTTTCCAGATCACACCAGATCACAGAATAATTTACTCAGGCTTTTCTCAACATTCATATTTGGATACACTGTCTGATTTCAGCAATGCATCACATCATCTATGAGCTAAATAACTTCATTAAATGTAATTAATTTGATATTGAAATTGGTATACATTTAATGAGGAATAGCCAATCTCTCTGAGATGCTCTAAGATTTTTTGGCAGAGTGGAGGACATTATGTAGAGTCTGTATTAAGGAGATTTACTGCTGGACTGTCCCAGTGGGCTATCCAGGTGGCTCTAGAGAACTGGAAGCAGTCTCGCGTATTTTGTCATGATTGTGTCGTTGCCATCATCTTGTGGAGCTATCCTCATTTGATTAAGGTCTAAGGCTTTGTGGGTTCTTTCTCATACATAACTGTTACTTATTTGTCTGTATTTATGTATCAATGTCTGACAATATATATTAAATTCATCATGATTTTGATAGCGTGCTGTTAGTTTTCATAGGTGTGTATGTTGGAACGTGTTTTACTGTCAGTTTATAGTAGCAGTGTGTGCAAAATGGTGAAATAATTTGCATACATTTTCTCTCATGATACATCACAAATGACAAGGATATTTTTCAATCTATAGAAAGCAGTGTATTCAGCCCTCTTAGGGAAAGCGTAACATTTCTAACCCTGTGGAACTTGTAGTCTTTATCTCAAGGATAAAAACTGGGAACAGTCTTGCTTCTCTGAAACATAAATTGCCCTTGCAGGCAGCTCGGGGCTGTTTGATTTCAGCCAGATATGATATGAATATTATGCACACCTCAATATTATACAAACCAATATATCACTATTATGCAAACTTTTCGGGCAAGGGCAGCTGGTGTTAACTGGCTTAAGGGGCGTTGCCCTACCACCCTCAGGGCCGAAGCAAGAAGAGAAGAAAAAAATGAGCAGCTAGAAAGAAATGAGTACTTGCTCTGTGATAAAGTGGGCTGAATCTGTGTGTTTTTCTTAGGGAGAAGGGTGATGTATTTTGAAAATGTCTTGCTGTGCATGTGGCTGCGGGGGGAGGTGTTTTTCCATCTGCAACTACAGCTGTGACATCATATTAGAGGGCATGGGTAATTACAATGAAATTAATATGGGGGTTGTTTGGGCACTTATACAATGACTCTGGGAGGAGTTCACAAAAATCCATTCATATCAGTGGCTGTGGGGGAGGGGTGGGGAGCGGGCAGGCCTAAGGGGACAATGGGGTAGTAGGTGGCAACAAGTTGTTAATCATCACAAGAGGGGGTGGGCTGTAGGAGGAGTGCAGGGAGCTGCTTTGCTCACTTTCGATTAACTTGCAATAAGACATGTTTTAGTATTCCATACGGTTTCATTTTAAAAAACGTTATTAAGCTCAGCCTGAGCCCCTCACTTCAGTGGGCGCCTCATCTTGTTTGTTGCATGGGCCCAGGAGAAGGATGGAACCAGCTGTAGGAAATAATAAACTTGACACACTGGATTGGAGGTCCCTGTAGACTGCACTGGGTAGAAAATCCTGCTAGAAGTTGGCAAAGGGAGGGGGGCTGCAGGAGATGAGGACCCGGATGAACTGCAAACTCTCTGGGCCTTCAAAGTTTGGCTTGGGTTGTAGGACATGGAAGGGGCACAAAGTTTCAAGAATTTGGGCAAAGGAACAGTTTTTATTTTTTCCAGAATACCTTGGACCAGACCTAATAGGAGTTGGAGTACAGGGTCACTCTCGAAGTGGAATCTGGTACATTGCCAGTGTGGAGAGGGTCTTAACATTCCTGTCCCTTTTTTCAGTAAAGGTTTGGGTGATTGCCAGTATGTTTATTTTAGGTAAAGGTTTTGCATGATTGGCACTGATATATTGGATGGGTTGTGCTTGGCCTTGCACCAATGAGAATGGTAAGTAGGTGTTTTGTCACTGTCTGCTAACAAAAGTGATGGTGCAAGCAAAATGTGCCTTAATGCTGTTTGTCAGACGTGTTTGAGCAGAGATATTCTGGTAAAGAATTGTTTGCTGAGGTGGTGTGCATAGTTAGAAGGACAAGGACTTCTTAACACTGATCCTTTAGAGGTTGCCTGCCACAGAGTGTTTTGCAGCAGAGAGCTTGGTGCTTACCCATTAGCATTGTAGGCGCTAAGGGTGACTGGCACTGCCATCTGTGAGGTGATGTTTGTGCAGTGTGTTGAGAAAATCTTTTAGGCATATGGTGGAGTCTTTGGATGAGTTGTAATAGTAGTGTACATTTGGGACTGTTCCAATCATCCCACTTTTGGAGTGGTCACTACTGAAATCTGCTATTCTTATGAATAATTAGAAAAAGCTGAATTATTTGTAGCCCATTTTTACTTGTATCCGTTATATAGACATCTAATTTCGTAAGGGAAACGTGTTAACTAAATCAAAATATGAGCATATTTGTAGTTTGGACCATTCACTGCATGATGGCTTAAAAACGGATCACTGCAGCCTCCTCAGAAACTGCCTTTGAAATTCAGAATGCTACTCAAAATATATTAACTTTCCCGTTTGCACTGCACATTTAAGTATAGTACTTAGTGTTGATTTGTGTGGTAGCTTGAGAAGTGAAAGGAATTCTGTGCATGGGACTGATGTAATATCTGATGTCAGATCAGAGTGTTGGTGGGGGAATTCTTGATTCTGGTGGAGAGCTGTTGATAGGAGGCTGTCTTACTGTGTCGTGGATAAGGTACTTCAAATAAAGAACCTACTTCTCAAGTACTTGGATTTCCCTCTTCATTACATTTGGTGACGAAGGTGACCTTTTTCGGAGTACCTTAACACAAGGATTAAAGAACACTTTCCTGAAGCATTTCTACAGATCTTATGTCATCCCTATTTTGTGGCTTCCTCGTTACCACAGGGATTGATCCTTCTTTTACTCTTATGTGATGGACATAATGGTTTAAACAACCTAAATTGTCGCTGAACACGTCATTGTATTCTTTTACAAATTCAGGTGGATCCGAACTGTCTATAGAAACTGTGCAAACATTCCGAAGATTACCAATGAAATCATCTTTGATCATGACTGGAGTGGAAGAATTGGGATCCAAGATAATATTTAGATCTCTTTGGTGTGGCCAACTCGGAACACTATCTCCTTTGACAGGGACATAGATTTTTCCAAGAATTGTGTTGGTTTTGAATGTAATCTCTGACTCAAAATACCCTCTCAAATCAATACTTTGTCCACCATAGGCACCCGGAATAACATCAGGTTCCTTTAACTTTACTTTGTGACTGAAATGTTCATCAAAGAAGTCACTTGATAAAAGTGTCAACCATGCCCCTGAATCAAACAATACTTTGCTGCTTACTCCTAAAATTGTAACAACATCCTCTGGATAATTTGTCTTCTAAGCATCAGTAGAAACAGATAGGATGCAATCTTCCACAACTTTTACTGACGTTTGGCTTTTTGATGACCTTCAACATTTGGCGAAGTGTCCCTTTTTGTTGCATAGTCTACAAGATATATTTATGGCAGGGCATTTCTTATACGATGCATAATGTCCATTGTTGCCACAATGAAAGCACTTTGTGTCCTTGAATTTAGACCACTGCTCTTGTTTGACTTTCTCCTCTCCCTTTTCACAGTCTCCTTCTTTCTTAGAATTATCTTTTCTCGCAGTGATTTTATTAACCGCTAAACCTCTGCCTCTTTCCAATTCCTCAACACAAGCCAAGGTGTGTTCCACACTTTTAGCTAGAATGATAACCTCGTGCAGGGGTGGACCATCCTTGCTCCACAATTCTTGCTTCACTTTGTCGCTGGAGCATCTTAACATGAACTGGTCTCTGATACGTTCATCAATTGTCGTTCCAAATTTGCACGTGGATGCTAACTTCCTTAACGCCGTTATATATTCTTCAACTGTTTCTCCTGGTTTTTGTTCTCTCATTCCGAAATGGTACCTCTCTAAAATAGTGCTGATTTTTGGTAGATAATGTAGGTCTAATTTTTTCAAACACAACTCAAATTAATTTAAATTGGTTCCTTCATCTCCTGTATCTGGTAACGTCTCAAAAACCTCCTGACCCTCGCACCCTAAACAATGCATTAGTAATGCTCTCTTCCTTTCATTAGATAAATTTGTGCCACAAACTCTGGAATAATGAAGAAATGTTTTCTTCCATTTGGACCACTTGATAGGCGGCTCGCCTAGCACCGTTAGAAAGAAAGGTGGAGGAGAAATATTTTGCATATTTGGTTTTCTAAACGTAAATGCACTGAATCTTACAAATTAATTTTACTAACTGGAAAACAAATAGTTTTTAAAAGAATATATCTTGCAGAATCATAAGAAGCAGCTTTTATTTTGTGCTTCCACTCATCCTTATGTGATTGAAAAGCTTTTGGTTCGTTTTCTACAGAAAGTGTCCCTTGTTAAATGTGTATGATCCTTCCTAGTTCAGGAAATTGTGTAGGAGACCGGCGAAGACACTCCCCACCGAGGAGTAAGAATTGTACATTTGTAGCTTGAAATTATGTAATATAATAGATTATCTTTATTTCCTTCAGGAATATAGGCGCTGAAAAGTTCGCTATGATCACACTCGACGTTCTTTTATTTACTGTAGTGAAGTTGCGCATTTAGTTTTTACAATGCGCGCACCGCTCACGCGCGATCCCTTTTCTTCCTCAACACGGTGTGCGTTAAGCCACTTGTCAGTGTCAGCGCTCGATCCTTTATTTTTTCATAGTGCACGCGCCGATAAAACGCGATCCTTCTCCTAGCGCGTGTTAATTGAAAGATGGCTCGCGCGCTACTGCACGCGTATAGAATGTCTCTTCAAATATAAACGTTACGGTTTACGCTTGCTTGACAGATACTATTAAAGTTGAAATATAATTTTCTTACGTTGAAACCACAAAGGGTAATAGATGAAAATTGTTAAAGCTTACCACTCCTACAGGAAACAGCCCTCAGTTTGTAGATAGAAAACGAGGAAGCCACAAAATAGGGATGATGTAAGATCTGTAGAAATGCTTCAGGAAAGTCTTCTTTAATCCTTGTGTTAAGGTACTCCGAAGAAGGTCACCTTTGTCGCCAAATGTAATGAAGAGGGAAATCCAAGTACTTGAGAAGTAGGTTCTTTATTTGAAGTACCTTCTCCACGACACAGTAAGACAGCCTCCCATCAACAGCTCTCCACCAGAATCAAGAATTCTCCCCCCAACACTCTGATCTGACATCAGATATGACATCAGTCCCATGCACAGAATTCCTTTCACTTCTCAAGCTACCACACACCTTCCAGTAGTTCTTTGAACACACTTCTTTTCCTGCTCATCCTTCTCTCTCATGTCACTCCAGGATACACTGTCATTTTTTCCCCATCTTACCTAACCAGGTGCTAACAATGTGTTAGCTTTGTGTCCTCTAAACAATTCAAAAGGAACTTTCCCTGTGGTAGTGTGGGGAGAGAACCTATATGCATGTAAACATTTCTTAAGACCCTCCTTCCAATTCCTATTTGCTGCAACCTCCAATTGTATGCACTCCTTCACAAATTTGTTAAACCTCTCCACAGTGCCATTCCCTTCAGGATGATATAAAGAACACTTCTTGTGCTCAATGCCTCTTTCTTTAAGGTAATTTTCCATCTCCCTTGACATAAATTGAGGTCCATTGTCAGTCACAATGGCATTAGGATACCCTTCCCGACCGAAAATCTCACCTAAAAAGTCCAATATCTTCTTGGTCTCCATACTGCAACTGACGCACATTTCAGCCCACCTAGAAAAATGATAGCTTAACATTAAAATATAACTACATCCACCTCTCGCATGAATGGGTCCAACCACATCTACAGCTACAACATCCCACGGTTTGTGCGACACTTCTCTAATACCCATAGGTGGTACTCTGACTTTGTATACCTTGTCACTGTTGCAGCAATCTACCCAATCTCTGATTTTCCTTTCAATCATGAGGTCCATCCCTGGCCACCAATAAGTGAGACAAATTCTCACTTTCGTTTTGCTCATCCCTTGGTGTCTTTCATGTCCCAACTCCATTATTCTCTCCCTCAAAATTGCTGGAACCACCAACCTTGAGCCACGCAAAAGTATACCTCCCTCCACCGATAGTTCTTCTTTTATTTTCCAATAACCTTCTAACTCCCTCTTACGCTTTACATTTATGCTCCATCCATCACAGAGACTACGACACACACTCTGTAACACAGAATCCTCTTCAATCGCTTTCACCCACTCTTCTTGACCTACAATTCCTTCAGTTATACTACATACACTCACATCATCAGCCAGAACTTTTTCCTCATACTCTTCTGTTTCTGTACTGAGTCTTGACAAACAATCAGCCATCCTGTTAGTAGGTCCTGGAACATAAAATACTTTGAAAGCAAAATCTTGTAAGCCAACAACCCACCTACTAATCTTGCTGGAAATAGTGTCAAGACCCTTACTCGTGAACACTTCCACTAGAGGTTTATGATCGGTGAAAATTTGAAAACTCCTTCCCCACACAAAATCTTTCAATTTGTTAATTGCCCAATGAACACTCAACTCTTCCTTTTCGATCGTGGAGTAGTTGATTTCAGCTCCTCGCAATGTTCTTGATCAAGGTACGATTGGTTTGAGCACCCCCTCTTCTGTTTCCTGCTATAGAACAGCACCAAGACCTTTCATACTGGCATCTGTCATTACAACACATTTTCTTCCTGGATCAAGCGATTTCAAACTCTCAACATTTGATAACTCTCTCTTTAAGCTTTCAAATTCTTCCTTACATACATCATTCCATACAAACACACAACCCTTCTTCAGCAATCTACGCATATGCATCGTTTTAGATGCCAAATTTGGCAAAAACTTGGCATGGAATTCTACCATCCAGAGAAAAGACAATAGTTCTTCTTTCTTTTCCGGATCAGGTAACTTCAAAATGTTTTTCACTAGATCTTCCTTTGGATACACTCCATCCGAGGTTATTTTGTGGCCCAAATAGTTAATTTCTGTTCTACAGAAAGAACATTTCTTAAGTTTTAGGGTCAGACCATGCTTCCTCAATATAGTAAGAACCTTCCTGACTCTCAACTCATGTTCTGCTTCCGTCTGACCATGTATCAAAATGTCATCCTGAAAAAACTTAACTCCCGGTTCTGACCCAAACAAATTATGCATAACTCGTTGAAATACTGCCGCTGCAGATAGCAATCCAAACGGCATCCTTTTAAATCTGAAGGTTCCGAAAGGTGTGATGAAAGTTGTATAATCCCTAGAGTCATCATGCAACATGACCTGATGGTAGGCCGACGTCAAATCCAACTTGCTGAAAAACTTCGACCCATGCAGTAACGTGACCATCTCAGTTATATTCGGCAAAGGAAACTGGTCACAAACCACACATTTGTTCAGATTCCTCTAATCCACACATAACCTAATCTCTCCTGTTTGTTTGCGAGCCACCACTATTGGAGAAACCCATTCGGAAGACTCTACAGGCTCAATTATTTCCTCATCACACAGCCTCCTTATTTCCTTTTCAACATCTTCTTTCATTGAGATGGAAATGTGTCTCACTTTAGCTACCACAGGAATTGATCCTTCTTTTACTCTTATGCGATAGACATAATGCTTTAAACAACCTAATTTGTCGCTGAACATGTCATTGTATTCTTTTATAAATTCAGGTGCATCCGAACTGTCTATAGAAACTGTGCAAACATTCTGAAGATTACCAATGAAATCATCTTTGATCATGACTGGAGTGGAAGAATTGGGATCCAAGATAATATTTAGATCTCTTTGGTGTGGCCAACTCAGAACACTATCTCCTTTGACAGGGACATAGTTTTTTCCAAGAATTGTGTTAGTATTTAATGTAATCCCTGACTCAAAATACCCTCTCAAATCAATACTTTGGGGGTCATTCTGACCCTGGCGGTCATTGACCGCCAGGGTCAACGACCGCGGGAGCACCGCCAACAGGCTGGCGGTGCTCCCAAGGGCATTCTGACCGTGGCGGTATGGCCGCGGTCAGAAACGAAAAACCGGCGGTCTCCCGCCGGTTTTCCGCTGCCCTGAGGAATCCTCCAGGGCGGCACAGCTTGCTGCGCCGCCATGGGGATTCCGACCCCCTCACCGCCATCCTGTTCCTGGCGGTTTTGACCGCCAGGAACAGGATGGCGGTGAGGGGTGTCGTGGGGCCCCTGGGGGCCCCTGCAGTGCCCATGCCAATGGCATGGGCACTGCAGGGGCCCCCGTAAGAGGGCCCCTAAAAGATTTTCAGTGTCTGCCATGCAGACACTGAAAATCGCGACGGGTGCTACTGCACCCGTCGCACCCTTCCCACTCCGCCGGCTCCATTCGGAGCCGGCTTCCTCGTGGGAAGGGGTTTCCCGCTGGGCTGGCGGGCGGCCTTCTGGCGGTCGCCCGCCAGCCCAGCGGGAAACACAGAATAACCGCGGCGGTCTTCTGACCACGTAGCGGTATTCTGTTGGGGGAACTTTGGCGGGCGGCCTCCGCCGCCCGCCAAAGTTAGAATCACCCCCTTTGTCTAACTTAGGCACCCGGAATAACATCAGGTTCCTTTAACTTTACTTTGTGACTGAAATATTCATCAAAGAAGTCACTTGATAAAAGTGTCAACCATGCCCCTGAATCAAACAATATTTTGCTGCTGACTCCTAAAATTGTAACAACATCCTTTGGATAATTGTTCTTCTGAGCACCAGTAGAAACAGATAGGATGCAATCTTCCACAACTTTTACTGGCGTTTGGCTTTTTGATGACCTAGTACATTTGGCGAAGTGTCCCTTTTTGTTGCATAGTCTACAAGCCATATTTATGGCAGGGCATTTCTTATACGACGCATGATGTCCATTGTTGCCACAACGAAAGCACTTCATGTCCTTGAATTTAGACCACTGCTCTTGTATGACTTTCTCCTCTCCCTTTCACAGTCTCCTTCTTTCTTAGAATTATCTTTTCTCGCAGTGATTTTATTAACCGCTAAACCTCTGCCTCTTTCCAATTCCTCAACACAAGTCAAGGTGTGTTCCACACTTTTAGCTAGAATGATAACCTCGTACAGGGGTGGATCATCCTTGCTCCACAATTCTTGCTCACTTTGTCGCTGGAGCATCTTAACATGAACTGGTCTCTGATACGTTCATCAATTGTCGTTCCAAATTTGCACGTGGATGCTAACTTCCTTAAAGTCGTTATATATTCTTCAACTGTTTCTCCTGGTTTTTGTTCTCTCATTTCGAAATGGTACCTCTCTAAAATAGTGCTGATTTTTGGTAGATAATGTAGGTCTAATTTTTTCAAACCCAACTCAAATTCATTTAAATCGGTTCCTTCATCTCCTGTATCTGGTAACGTCTCAAAAACATCCTGACCCTCGCACCCTAAACAATGCATTAGTAATGCTGTCTTCCTTCAGATATTTGCCCAGTCGTGGCTCGCTGCTCTTTAAAAGGGCAGAGCAGGGGCGGCGCGCGGGGGAAGGGGCGGGGGTGGATGAGGGGTTGGGGCAACATTTAATAAAAAAAAAGAAAGAAAGAAAAACTTACCTCCTGCGTTGCCACTGTGCAGCTCCTCTGTCCCTCGTAGCTCCAGGCTGCAGGCACAGGTTCCCAGTCTGCCATGTGGCCAATCCTGATGCTGCTCATAGCTGCTCATTGGCTGCGATTGGCTGGGAGCTTGTGCAGGCTCTCTCCAGCCCAGCAACTGTGTTGGGGAGAGTCTACTGCGCATGTGTGTTTTGCCGCCCTGAGATGGCCGGCCAAACATACATGCGCACTGAGGGGAGTGCTCTGTGCACTCCCCTCAGTGCTCTTCACCCCAATGCGCCGCCCCTTTACAAGAAAACAATAATAAACAAAGTTTATTATCATTTTCTTGAAAAGGTTTTGCAGCTGTTGCTGCTGGCAGTGGTGGGGGGTGATACTCCTCTGCCCTAATGGAGGAGCCACCCCTGTATTTGCCCTGTAGAAGATTGCATCTTAATTTATAACTCACTTGAAAATATGTGAAAAAAACGATGGCCCTCATTAAGACCCTGGCGGTCTCTTGACCGCCAGGGTAAATGTGGAGGTATCACCACCAACAGGCTGTCGGTGTATACCGCCACATTATGAGTGTGGCGGGTTGGCCGCAGCCAACCTGCCACATCTCCACTCATACCGCCATGGCAGTAGCAACCGCCGGGCCAGAGATGTACATCTCCGACCCGGCGATACACAGCATACAGCCGGTGGCATTATGAGCTGGCCTATCGCCATGGTTTCCGCAGCGTTAGCACCGCCACGATAACCAGGGCGATAGGGCTATCGTGACAGGGAATTCCTTCCCTGTCACCGGTAGATGGCTCCCCCAGCAAGCACCTGACCCCTTACACATATAGCACCCCCACCGCTCTCCCCGCATACATGCAAACACATACTCACACGCACCATGCATACACCTACTCACCTCAACTTTCAGACATGCATCCACTCACACTCATCCATACACACATTCACTCACACATACTGACATTCATCCATACACAAATTTACTCACCCATACTGAGAAGCATTCAGGCACGCATCCACACAAACTTACTCACACACATACTCAAAAGCATACACACTGACATGCAGACGCACTCATTGCAACATTCATACACGCATTCACTCACACATACTGACACGCATTCAGGCACGCATCCACACAAACATACTCATACACATTGACATGCAGACCCGCACTCACTGCAACATTCATAGACGCATTCACTCACATACATACACCACAACACTCACAGACACATTCACACATGCACACACACACATTCATGCACACACACAGACTCCACGCACTCACACACAACACCACCCACCCTCCCACCCCCTCCACTGTTGGACGCCTGACTTACCTTGTCTGGCGAGGAGGTTTTCCGGCAGGGAACGGGCGCTTCTACCGCCGGCAGCACCACGCCAGCAGGACACTGCCAGGCTGTATTAATGGTCTTAATACAGCTGGCGGCGTCCTTTTGGCGGGCGGTGCAGGTGGTAGCAACAAAGTCATAATGAGGGCCCATGTGTTTTTTCACTGACATATTGAGCATTGTCATTAAGCCTCTGTGTCTTTATTATCAACAGTGTCACTCTGTGTCATTGTCATATGACAAACCTAGTACCTGTGATGTGTCACGACCTACTCGCAATCTGTGTCTGTGACCCACAGGAAGTGTGGCGGACCTCTTGTTCTTGTAAGTTCTGCCTTGGCCCAAATATGGGCGACCCTTTCTGGTAGCCACGGTGCTGCTGACGGAGGAAACGCCAAAGGCAGTGCGTGCCCTCCAGAAGGAGTCCCCAGGGGAAAAAACCCTAAAAGGGGAAAAAACCTCAACAAGAGGGAACTCCTGAAACAAAACAAGAGTAACGAAAATCAAAACAAAAGGAAAAATGACCAGGAAAAAACTGGAACAAAATCAGAGTTTCAATATCAGATGCAGAGAAACAGGAACGAAAATCACCACCAAACAGGAAGTGTTGCAGGGCAAAGAGAACAAGAATCACACACCTTATATACCCCAGGAACAGGAAGTAACCGACAGGAAGTAAAAGGTGCCATCTTGAATTGGTATCCAGTGTTAGAATGCTATAGAAAAAATACCTTAGTGAATAGGGAACCAGTGCATGCAGGGAAAAAAGGAAAGCATGCAAGGAAAAGAGAAAGAAACATGGTAAAAACAGTAAGTATATAATGAGCATAAACAAGAGTGACAGGAAAGAAAAGAAGAAATAAAAGAGGTGAATGGGAGGAGCAGAATCTTCTGGGGGAGCGCCGCACGAAAGAGAAAACGAGGCCCCATGCCCAATTTGGGGCCTCAAGAAATGTATGCAAGGCTCGTGGTGCGGCGCGTCCTGCTGCCGCGCGCCGCGCCCCAAGCCGAACATTCGGCTCGCGGAGCGGCACGCTGCGCAACAGCAGGTCCCCCCCCCCAGAGCCAGAGGTTTGTGCAGAAACAACTGGAAAAAGTGACGAATCAGAAGAGGGGCGTGAACAGAAGAGGCATCCTCCCAAGAACATTCACTAAGAGGATAGTGCTTCCAATGAATCAGATACTGAAGACGGTTCCGGAATATACGAGAGTCACATATTTCCGGTACTTCATATTCTGGTTCACCATCCACCAACAAAGGGGGAGGACAAGTATAATCTTAAGAAAAAGGATCAGGTACATAGGGTTTCAACTGGGAGACATGAAAGACTGGATGGATTTACCAAGTTCGAGGTAAACGGAGACGGAAAGTGACAGGATTGATTTTCTGTAGAATACAAAAGGGTCCATAGTACCAAGGTTTGAAATTGTTTTGTGAGAGACATAGGGGCAACAATTTTGAAGATAACCAGACTTTATCTTGGATGTGATACACTGGAGCCTCACTGCGTTTCTTATCAGCCAGTCTTTTCATATATCTTGTAGTGCCTAATAAATTAGCTCGAATCAGTCTTTGAATCCCTTGTATTCGTTTGGAAAGAGAGGTGATAGCGGGAAGAGTAGAGGACGTCTTAGGAGTAGTAGGAAAAGAGGTTGTATGGAATCCGTATGAACAGAAAAAAGGAGTGACCTTGGCGGCACTATGGACTTTATTATTGTATGAAAACTCTGCAAGTGGAAGATAAGTGCTCCAGTTACTTTGAGTGGAGTTACAGAAACAACGCAGATATTGCTCAAGCCCCTGGTTGAGACGTTCGGTTTGCCCATTGGTTTGAGGATGAAATCCCGATGATAACGACACATTGATATTCAGGATCTTACAGAAGTGTCTCCAGAACTGTGAAATGTACTGAGGTCCTCTGTCTGACACAATACTTTGGGGAAGACCATGGAGGCGAAAAATGTGTTGAATGAATATTTGGTTTAATTCTTGTGAGGTGGGTAATTTCTTTTAGCGGTAAAATGGGCCATCTTAGTAAAGGAATCTACTGTTACCATTATAACCCGATTTCCAGCTGATGGAGGTAATGAACACATTAAGGGGGTCATTTCAACCCTGGCGGTACAGGACCGCCAGGGCTGAAATGAGGGAAGCACCGCCAACAGGCTGGCGGTGCTCCCTGGTCATTCCGACCGCGGCGGAAGCGCCGCAGTCGCACCGCCGCGCCAGGCGGTTTCCCGCCACAATGGCCCCAGCGGTAGTAATCCGCCAGGGCAGCGCTGCTAGCAGCGCTGCCCAGGGGATTACGAGTCCCCCTACTGCCAGCCATTGGCATGGGCAGTGCAGGGGCCCCCTGACAGGGCCCCATGCGGCTTTTCACCGTCTGCTCTGCAGACAGTGAAATGCGCGACGGGTGCAACTGCACCCGTCGCACGGCCGCAACACCGCCGGCTCCATTTGGAGCCGGCTCCCATGTTGCGGCCCACATCCCCGCTGGGCCGGTGGATGCAAACTCTGTTTCCACCCGCCGGCCCAGCGGGGATGTCATAATGGGCACCGCGGGAGTGCGGCTGCATTGCGGCCGCACAGCGGTTACAACTTGGCGGGCGGCGGTTGCCGCTCGCAAATGTTGTAATGAGGGCTAAAGTCAGTTGATATTGTATGCCAAGGAGTTGGTGGAACTGGTAACGGTTGAAGTGGTCCTGCCGGCCTTGTATGGGGTACCTTACTTTGAGCACAAATAGGGCAAGATTTCACATATCGTTCAGAATCTTGTTTCAACGTAGGCCACCAGAAGGAACGAAGAAGCTATTTTTGTGTGGCTTTAATACCTCGATGGCCAGCTACTGGGGAATCATGGCACATCTGAAGTGCCTTTTCCTGCACTTTCTTAGAAGGGAGAAATAAGGTGTCATTGTGATAGTAGTATCCACTACGTTTACGTATCTTAGAACGCAGATCCTTTAGCTTTTGTTCTGGAAGGGTTGAATATTCAGATTGTACTTCCTCTAGGAATGACTGAACTACACCTATGATCTTGTCAGGTTCAAGTAGATATGGTGACTGGGTATGAACACTTTCTGGATAACAGCAAGATAGGGCATCAGCCAGAATGTTTTGAGATCCTGGGATATAGGTAACATAAAAATCGTACTGACTGAAGAAAAAGGCCCAATGAGCCTGACGAGGGGAGAGCAAGATGGCCGTCACGTAGAAAGGGGAAGGCTCGTCGGCCCCGCCCACCCCGGGTACCGGTCGCCAACTTTTTTCTCAAAGATCAGATTTAAATATAAATATAAGGTTATGAGGGCACTCACCCCACTGAATTTTTGACCATGTGAACTATAATGAAAGAAAAACAAGCGAATATACCCGTTTTGTGAGCATAATACACTGAGACCAAGAAAATTGAAGATTAAAAGTTCTACGGGCTATAATCTTACCAAGTACTGGGCGACTCCAAATGCTATTGATTACCCAGGTCAGCACCACTGATCTCTCTTGCACCCCCTTTCAGTCTGCAATGGGTGTTATTGAAAGAGTGATGCACGACGTGATAGCAGTAGTAGTAAGACTAGCTGGATTTGTGAGAGCACTTCCCCACTTCTTGAAAATAAGTATGGCACCACAATTGGCTCGGAACTCTGGAGATAAGACAGACGGAGCCAAAATTTCACGGCCAGGAAAAGATAAAAGGGACCCAGCTGGGGCGAACAGACGGCCTATATTGACAATGGGCAGACAAACTGGGAGAAACATAACTAGTCAAGGGAAAGACTTTAAGGTTGACAATAACATTATCCCCCTCTTGGAGACTAGGGGGAAATGTAAAACCCAGCCTACTATCACGTCTTTTCTTGCAGGAGGGACGCAAGAAAGCTGTACTACGCTTACAACCCCCTCCTCTGGAGATAGTCAGTCTGTCACAGAAAGTGTACCCATGGGGGCCCTCAGTGAAAAGACTCTTATAGAAATTAAGGAACCCCCTACAACAGCAGCGCAACCCGCTGACAGTGGATTAGTGGGCCTAGACAGCTGCGTGGTGGTAAGAAGGAAGGAAAAGGATTCCCCCATTAGTCAGGAGCGGCCTCTAGCACAGCAGCCTGTGAACTTAATGCAAGCAGAGGATGTAAGTAATATAAAACCTACACGGGGTATCAAAGCTGGGCAAAACACATCGCTAAACCCCGGAGGGCGTGACAAGGAAAACGAAAAAGAGATGA
This sequence comes from Pleurodeles waltl, assembly GCF_031143425.1. Classification (NCBI taxonomy): domain Eukaryota; kingdom Metazoa; phylum Chordata; class Amphibia; order Caudata; family Salamandridae; genus Pleurodeles; species Pleurodeles waltl. The sequence goes on from NC_090443.1 coordinate 962,551,242, forward strand.
AAATTTTGGACTGGGTAAATGACAGTGGGGACAAATTTTACTCTCTGACAGAGGAATCCGATTTCAGTAGTGGTGGTGAGCATAGCCTCAGCAAATCCGGTAGCAGTATATCCTCTGAGAGGGGAAATTTGTCATCAAGTAACGAACCCACAGTATGGCAGAGGCGGCGGCAGCGTAAGTGCACAAAAACCAGGCCTGGGTCGCAGGAGGGCACCGAATTTTCTGCATCAAGTGGTAGTAAGACTTTAAAATGAGACTACTCCTGCATTAGACTAACGGATACAACGGGTACAACAGATATATCTGCCATGGGTGGTCAACAGTTGGTGGATATTAACATGGAAGGAAGTAATGGGGGTATGATAAGTGATACATGCATGGTGACCACTGATTCTGGGATGCTACAATCGATATATAACTCAATTAAAGCATTTCAAACAGAAACTCGGATTGAAAGTCGCCGAGCTAGGGTAGCCACAAAGCGGTTGCAAGGAGCAGTTCGTAAAGTAGCAAAATCATGTACTGCGATAGAAGCCAAATTAGGCTCAATGGATGAGAGGATAGCAGTAGTCGAAGAGAACGTCGATATCCTGAAGCAACAGAACGCTACGCAGGAGGGCCAATTGACTGACATAATGTGGAAGCTGGAAGACTTTGAGAACCGACAGAGAAGAAATAATCTGCGCTTTTTGGGCATAAATGAAGGGTTGGAAGGGAGTGACATTCGGGCTTACATGAGTAAGCGACTACAGGGGGCATTTCCCGAATTGAGTCATTGGGACTGGGATAATGAGATTCAGCGTGTCCACAGATTTCCTCCAACTCGGAGGGAGAGAGCACACTCAGCAGACTCAAAATACCCTATAGCTATTCTGGTGCTTTTTGGTAATTATTTGCTGCAGCAGGCTATTTTTGACAAATCTCGCCCTAACGCCCCGCGTAGTATGGAAGGGGTAACTTTTATCACTCGACCGGATTTTTGTCATACAACTGTGGAGCGTAGATGGCGGCTCCGACAGTTGATTAAACCATTTTTGGACAAGGGAGGGGAAGCCTATTTGATGGCCCCCGCTCGCCTAAAAACGGTTATGAATGGGAAAGTGAGATGGTTTACGTCAGAGATCCAAGCAAAGGAATATTTGATGGGGCTAAAATTATGTGGGTTAAGATGGCAAGTGAATCCGGTTGGTGGGCGGGCCCCCCATATCTACGCAACGCCAACATTCGGGCCAAAGGTGGTCTGATTGCTCTACAGGAAGGGGGAGGGTTGGCTGGGAGAGACGGATCCCAACCAGCCCTTGTGGGGAGGGAAGGGGACAGATGGGAGTGGTGTGGGGAGGGGGAGGTAGTGAGGGTGGGAGAGGGGGAAGTGGAAAGGAGGAAAAATGGGAAAGGAAGGGATAAAGAGAATTGAGAAGAATATAAGGACAAGAGAGGGAAAGGAGAAGGGAGGTGTATGTGAGACTTCATACAGCCGGGATGGAAATCAAACGAAAAAGATTGGGAGGGAGAAAAGGGTGGGAAAGGGGGAGGTGGGAAAAAGAAAAAGGGGATAAAAATGACTAGACTTCGAACAGCTTCTATCAATATTTGCGGTTTAAACGATCCCCGAAAAAGAAGAAAAGTTATGGAAGATCTGAAAACCCTTAGGGCGGATATTTACTGCCTACAAGAGACACATGTGGAATATAAGAACCGTGGAATTTTAGGGTCACTTGGTATGAGAATGATAGTATGTTCAAAACAAGATGTGAAAACTAGAGGGGTGGCGATTTTCGACCAGAGTAATAGAGTAAAATTTGCTAGACAGAAGGCTGATAGGAATGGGAGATGGGCAATTGTAGAATGTTCCTATCGTAAAGGATGTTTTACGCTATGTTCTGTATATGGGGCGGTAACCGATGACCCAGTTGTAATGGACACCATGGCTGTAGAACTAACTGGTTGGCCGCCCCCATTTATCCTATGTGGGGATTTCAATTTGAATGGCTCTTGGGATGGATTGCAGTATCTTCTAGCGCCCGTAGTTAAGAAATATCAGGGACGGAAGCCTCGTGTATTTAAGGCAATGGTTGGTTTGCAGAAAGAGTTAGGATTGGTGGATGCCTGGGTTAGGTTATGTGATTTAGATCCTGGGTACACTTATTTGTCTGCCCCTCATGCGAAATTGGCTCGACTAGATTTTTTTTTTACATCTCCCGAATTGTTAACACAAGCTAGTATGGAATTATATCCACGGATTATGTCAGATCATAACCCACTGGTACTTGACTTGGAGTTAAATGGTCTCGAGTACAAAACCAGGAGGTGGACCTTTGAAAGAGGGCTCCTTAAGGACTCTGAATATTGTGATTACATGAGGAACTGGATAGCTGAATTCTTAGAGATTAACTTGGGGTCTGCCCCTATAGAGATAGTCTGGGATGCCTTGAAAGCAGGAGTACGGGGCAAGTTTGAGCTTCAGCCTGAAGAAACAAAAAAGCACTCAAAGTAAAGTAAGGGACTCGCATTTGAAACTCAGAGATTTAGAAAGACAGTTGATTGCAGCCATAGAAAGGGGGGAAGATACAAATAATATCCAGGAGCGGATTGCTATAGCAAGGGCAGCAATAAATGAAGTCCCTGCAGAAAGAATAGTGGAAAAATATCTTGCTCAACGCTCTGAAAGCTATGAGTTTGGAGAAAGAACCGGGCACCTGTTAGCGGTAAGAGCAAGCCATAAAGCAGCAGCTGGGGTCATTAGAGAGATTCAAGATCAACAGGGACAAATAGTGTTAGACTCGGATGGAATTAGGAAGGTGTTCCAGGGATACTATACTGAGCTTTATAGCGATACAACTGGATTTTCAGTGACAGAAATGCAGGAATTTTTAAGCTCCATCAAGTTTAACAAAGTATTAGAGGAGGATTATTTGCAATTGGAGGGACAGATCGGTAGTTTAGAAATAGACAAGGCATTAAGGGCCAGATGTAGCAAACTTCCAAATTGCGACTTGCAATTTGCAAGTCCCAGCGACTCGCAAATTGCAACTCGCAATTTGGAATGCAGAAAGGTGTCTCAGACACCTTCTGCGAGTCGCTATGGGGTCGCAAAGACCCACCTCATTCATATTAATGAGGTGGGTCGCAATTTGCGACCCCATAGCGATTCAGGGCACTCACGGGGATGGTGGCCTGCTGGGAACAGCAGACCACCATGTCCGTGACTGCTTTTAAATAAAGCAGTTTTTTTTTTCAAAGTGCAACCCGTTTTCCTTAAAGGAAAACGAGCTGCACTTTGAAAAAAAAACCGAAACCTTTTGTTTCGGTATTTTTCAGGGCAGGTAGTGGTCCACTGGACCACTGCCTGCTCTGAAAAATTATTTTTTGTGCCAGACACAAAGGGGAAGGGGTCCCATGGGGACCCCTTCCCGTTTGCGCCTGGGTTACCATCCACTTCAAGTGGATGGTAACTGCGCTTTCATTTGCGACCGCAATCGCGGTCGCAAATGAAAATGCACACCATTGCGACTCGCTAATAGGAAGGGAACACCCCTTCCTATTTGCGACTCGGAAATGCATTTTGCGAGTCGGTTCCGACTCGCAAAATGCATTTCAACATAGCAAAGATGCATTTGCGACTCGCAAACGGCGATTTTCGCCGTTTGCGAGTCGCAATGTCTTTGCTACATCTGGCCCTAAGTGAACTGCCCACCGGGAAAGCTTCCGGCCCTGATGCGATCCCTCTAGAGTTTTACAAAATTTTCAAAACATTGCTACTTCCCCTGATGATAGAGTTATTTATTCAGGTACAGAATGGTGGAGAAACCCCGCCATCATGGGGAATGGCCAACATAGTAGTCTTTTTAAAGAAAGGGAAGGCTCCAGAGAGCCCGGCTTCATACCGGCCGATAACATTAATTAATAGTGATGCTAAAATCTATTCAAAAATATTCGCTGCCCGATTATCCTTGGTGATTAAGAAATTGGTAACACCTAGACAACATGGATTTGTCCCTGGTAGAAACACGGTAGAACATATTCGAAGAGTTATCACGCTTTTCGACGCGACAGAAGTCGCGGAGGAGCCCATGGCTGTCGCATTGTTAGATGCAGAGAAAGCATTTGATCGAGTTAATTGGAAATATCTTTGGTAGATTATGGAGAACTATGGTTTTCGGGAAAAGTCCATCCTGGCAATAAAAGCTATTTATAACTCTCCGGGAGTGAGAATACAACTAATGGGAGGGCAGTCCAAATGTATCCAAGTAGGGCGAGGCACTAGGCAGGGATGCCCATGTTCCGCGTTGCTGTTCGCTTTATACCTAGATACCCTGCTCAGACAGCTTGAAGGGAATAGGAAGATTTTGCCGGTGTGTAGGCATGAATGGGATACAAAAGTTCTAGCGGATGATATAGCCATTATAACCTCTAACCCGGATTCAGCACTGAAAGAAATCGAAGAGGTGACGAGCAAGTTTGGAATGTTCTCTGGGTATTTGTTAAATAGAACTAAAACACAGTTGTTGGTTAACCAATATACGAACTCTCAGGACAATCGGAGGGTGGAGCATGCAGTTTACTTGGGCATCAATATTACACCAAGAGTAGGAGAAATCATCAACCTGAACCTAGATCCAATACTTGCGAAGGCTAAAAACGATATGCATAGATGGAACAATTTGCATATGACTATAATGGGGAGGTGTAATATGGTCAAAATGATTCTCCTCCCAAAACTATTGTATATATTCCGGGCCATACCCTTGAACTTTACAAATTCTCGGTTTGAAGATATGGAGCGGGTAGTTATGAGATTTATTTGGGCATATGGCAAATGTAGAAGAGCGGGCAAATTCATGTCTCTACCTCGGGAAAAGGGGGGCCCTGCCTAATATGAAGCTATATCAAATGGCAGTAGCATTTCAATATATGCGCCCATTATGGGGGGAAAGAGTAGGGGAGAATGAGGTTGAAGATGGTCCCAATATCTATGAGTTGCTCGTGGGATCCGCCGCTAATGGGTGTTTGTTAACCTTCCATGAACCTGGGTACTATAAGAAAGCTCGATACAAGGTATTAGAGGCAGCCTATAAATGCTGGCGGCCATGGCGTATAAAGAACGGGCTCGTAAGATTTAACTATTATACTCTAATTAAGAACAACCCATCGCTTACCGAAATATTCAAGGATAGTTATATGGTAAAATGGGCCTCCCAAGGCATAGTGATGTTAGGAGACTTCTTTGATGACCTTGGAATGAAGGTGTTTAAGAGTCTTCAAGAACAATACGGTCTAGAACAAAGGGATTTTTTCAAATATTTACAGATACAAGACTTTTTGGGCAAGAAAACGGGGGGGCCACCGGGGTCAAAAGTAACCTACTGTTAAAAGGTATCCTGGGGGTATCTAATATGACTATCAAATTAATGTATTCCTCATTGATGGCAGAACAACCCGATGATTTGGGGAAGCATAGCGAAAGGTGGAAGGGCAAACTGGTTGATGGAAGTGCTAATTTTCTCAAATCACTTGAATTAGGACACACCATGCTACTCTCTTCATCTTTGCAAGCACAACATTATAAGGCCATGTTCGATTTGTACTATACCCCAGCCCACCTTGTTAAGTGGGAGGGCTCACGAGGAACAAACTGTCCAAGGTGTGGGGTCCACAGAACAGATATAGTTCATATGTTTGCCACATGCAGGGAATTAACGACATTGAGAGATGGCATGCAACTCGTGATAAAAGAAATATTGGGTTATGATGTGGTCCTTACCCTGGAGATCATGGTCTTAGGGGTTGCTGAGCAAATAAGGGGACGACAGAGAGTGTTTATTTTCCTTGCCATGGCGGTTTATCGATTATGTATCTCCTCTGCATGACTGAACCCGCAACCACCGTCATGGCAGCAGTGGCTGGGCCGGTTATTGTCTGTGTATCATTTGGAAATTGCACTGTATGAACGGAAGGGGAGATTTGCTAGGAAAAAAGGGAAAGTAATTTGGGGACAATATCAGAATTGGCTTTTGGCCAATAAATGAAGGCTCAATCTAAGGTTTTATCTTGATGATAAATGGGAAAAGTGTTCCTTTCCAGGCTAATGGGAAGATGTAATCATATTTTTTTTTTCTTACTGTGAACTGTCTGTTTATTGGCAAATGATGTATGAATGTAATTCTCTCTCTTTCTTTTCCCCCAAAAAAAAGAACCCATGAGAAATTGTCTCCACTCTTGGCTTGCAGTTTTTAGAGCCAATAGTTCCCTTTCCAGTACTGAATAATGTTGTTCGGAATTAGAGAGTACATGGGATAGGTAAAATATGGGATGTTCTAAACCATCATCGTCTTGTTGTTGTAATAACACTACCCCAATAGCTCTTTCTGAAGCGTCCGTTACAACAATAAATTGTTTACTGGTGTCTGGATGTCTCAGTATGGGTGCTTGGGTGAAGGCCAGTTTTAGGTTTTGAAAGGCTGCCTCCGCCGTGTCTGTCCAGATGAATCCATTTTGCAGTTTCTCTTTTTTAAGAGTTTGTGAAATTTGATGGGTTTGTTTCGCAAAGTCCAGGATAAACTGACGGTAGAAATTGGCCAGCCCTAAGAAACATTGAGTTTCCTTGATTGATGAAGGGGATGGCCAATCTAGAATGGCTTGCACCTTTTCCGGATCCATTGAGCTACCTTTAGGACTGATATGGTAATCAAAATACTTTACTTCAGTTTTATCAAATTCACACTTCTCCGGTTTACAATAAAGTTGATGCTGCTGGAGTCTCTTTAGGACTTGTTTGACGTGTGTAGAATGCAGTTCAGGGCGTCTGGAATATATAAGAATATCGTCCAGATAGATCACTACCTTGTGGTTCAACAAATCGGAGAAGATGAAATCCATGAATCTTTGAAACACTGAGGGGGCGTTTGTTAAGCCGAAAGGCATGACCTTATATTCATAATGTCCAAAAGGAGTCCGAAAGGCAGTCTTCCACTCATCACCCTCCTTAATACGCAAGAGATGAAACACTCCGCGAAGGTCTAACTTTGTAAACTTTTGTGCCCCTCTGACAGCCTCCAGGATGTCTTTGATTAGAGGTAGGGGATAACAATACTTTATGGTGATTTTATTCAATCCACGGAAGTCTATGCAGGGGCCAAGATCTTTAGTCTTTTTAGGTACGAAGAGAAGGGGAGCTCCTGCAGGAGAAGAAAATGGAGTGATAAGACCACTGTGAAGGCTAGATCAGACATTCTTTTTAGGCCAGTGTCAAAGAACAAAGGTACAATAGGGTTACTTACAGGCGCGGCCCGTCCTTTAGGGCGGAGGGGCCACGCCCCCCCCACCTTTTGCCCCACATGAAGAGCGTCTGTCAGGCTGAGCAAAGGTCAGCTTGACAGACACTCTTCATGTTCAGGTCAGGCAGCCAGGAGCAGAGATGCGCGATTTGCGCTGACTCCTGTCTGCCTGAGCTGAACTCTGCTGGGCTGAAGAGGTCACAGCTTCTATGGGCGTGACCTCCTCGGCTCAGCAAAGGTGCCTCGAGGCCCTCCCCTGGGTGACGAGGAAAGCGTCACCCATTGACTTCGACCTGGACGCTTCAGGTTTAAGCCCTGAAGCGCCCAGGGCGAGTGTCAATCAGTGACACTCCGTCACAGAGTGGGGTGGGGTCAGCAGTCTCACTGACCCCATCCCATTCTGTGACGAGGCTGGGACTGCTGCCTTCCCTCACTGGCTGACCCAAGGTCAGCCAGTGAGGGAAGGCAGCAGTCACAACCCTCCTGGGGCCTCCGAGGCTGAAGCTAAGTGTGTGTGTGTGTATGATCATTTTAAATGAATGTTTGGTGCGTGCGTGTATGTTTAAATGTTGATGAGTGTTGTTAATGGATGTGCGTGCGTGTGTGTGAAAGTGTGAGTGTGCTTCCTGCCTGCTCCCCTCCCTGTTAAAACTGCCGGCCACCACTAGCTACTTACTAGAGCTGATACGAGGGATCTTATAAAATTGTTCTCTTCAATAGCCAATTTTTGCGAGTCATTAAAGCCCCACAACTCAACATTCTGTGCCTTCGCTTTGTATGTTTCACGGGGCGGGGAAATTAAATGCAAGCAGGTTTTAAAGTGCATGCGTACCATAGCTTTGAACCTGTGTTGGATGAGTAAGAAAATCTTGTTAAGTTGAGGTTTCCAAGCAAATTTGTCAGACAATATTATCCCCAAATAACACATGAGAGCGAGCCTTCATGGTACACATCTTCAAGGATCTAATCCAAATACCATAAACTTGGTTTTTGATGCATTCATTTTAAGACCTCTCAGATAGCAAACGTAACAAATTGATTGATTAGATTTTGTAAGCCTATTGGAGTCTTAGAGATAAGCAGCGAGTCATCAGCAAACAGCAGAATTGGTACCCTTGAACCATCTATAGTGGAGCGATCATTCAGGCAATCCAGTAAGTAGGTAGCCAGATTGTTAATATATAAAGAGAAGAGTGTGGGCACTGAAACGCATCCCTTGCAAATGCCTCTATTTATCGGAATGCGATCGGTCAGTTCACTTTTGGAACCCCAGTGCACTTGCGCATAATTATCTTCATGTAAACACACTATGAAGTTAACCAATTCAGGAAGAGCACCCATACCACCAAGTACACTCCAAAGTTTGTCCATCAGGAGAAGGTCAGATGCTGTGTGTAAGTCTAAAAACGCCCTATAAAGGTTTTGTTTATTAAGCAGCACATATATCCAGAACAAGATTTCAAACTGGAATACCTGGTCAACAGTACTGGTTTTAGCATTAAAGCCAGCTTGTAATGGGGACAGTATATGATATTCATTCCTCCAATATAACAATTTATCAAGCACATGCCTGGCAAAGATCCTTTATAAATTGTCAATGAGGCTAATGGGACGATAGTTGGGGGGATCAACACCATCGCCTTGCTTGTAGATTGGGATGATATCCACCCCTTCTAGGTGTCTGGGATCTCAAAGCCTGCTGAATTGGTGTTGGATAGAAGATTAATAAAGTTAGACTAAATAAAAGGCTCAGATTTGAATAAATCTCCTGGGATCTTGTCAGAACCTAGAGCCTTTGCCAGCTTAAGACGATCAATGTCTCCTGTGATATCAGAGAAACTAAAAGCAACAGGACAGCTCGCAACTGCACCTTTAATATCGATGCCAGTGAGGTCTATGGAACATGAGCCTGGGAGAAGGTTAGCTGTGTCGGTCTGAGCATACAGCGAAATGAAAGGAGACACCCATTTGTCTGGGTGGATGTAATGAGAAACAGAATTGGTCTTTTTAAGGCCTCTATGGGACAATATGTGCCAGAACACTTTTTTATTATTAGTCTAGGCGGCATACACTAGATCTGGTCAATTATTGTCTTCTCGAACTCTCCTCATCTTCTTGAGGGTCTGTTTGTACTGGGATCTGACCCTTTTGATTTCAGAATGGGAAAGTGATCTAATGACCAGCTGGAATTCTCTTTTAGCTTGCAGGCATTCATGGTTAAACCATGTTTTTTTTTTAACACAGGAGATCTGTTTATGAATGGCCTTTTTATAAAACACTTTCTGTAATTTGGGGAACAGCTAATCATGAATCTCCAGAGTAGGAATATCCTCTTCAGAGCACCCAACAAAATCAGCCGAGTATTCCACAAACCATTGTTAGATATCAGACATCAAAATCAGATTGGACAAAACGAGGGGCCAGGAGACTCGTCTACAATCACTAGATAGCAGGGGAAGGGGCTCCTCTGTATAGTTCAAAACAACTGGCTTGCCAAAGGCATCCCTCTTAAAAGAGGCAATCAAGGAGTTGTGATCACTATCTATGTGATTGTCGATTTTCATATCTTCAAGTAGGGGGCCATTGGTTTAAATCAACAAGAACATAGTCAATGCTACTTCTATACTATAGATCCCTCTTTTAAAAGTAGGTGCCATCTCAGAATCAGAGCAAGTTAGCCCATTACAGGCTCTTAAGCCCCTTCCCACTGTGATTGAGGTTAGCTGGAAGGCGATATTGGGAAAGTACCTAAGTGGAGTACCTGTCAAAGTGGGGGGATTCCAATGTTCATCCCCCTGCCCATTCAGAGTGTTGATACAAGTAGAGAGCTCAAAGGTGACACTGAAGTCCCCAACACTGATAATACTTGTGTGCTTCTGATGAGATTCAATAAGACCATCCAAGAGCTCTAGAACTGATGAATCCATATAGGCTGGTGCTGAACTTATAAAACATGGGTGTGTAATTTAATAAAATATCTACTTGTCCATTGGACTGGTTGCTTCTTAAATCTACTTGTCCTGTAACAAAATCTACTTGTCCTTTTGGTGCCATATGGTGCTGTGACAAATTATGGCAGCACTCTCATTATGTAAGAGCTCTGATAATAGCCTCTCTGATTATACCAGGGCTACTAATGTAGTAGGGCTTGAATACTTTCAATTTCAATCCCTAGCATAGCAATTTTCCTAGTTTGTCACCTTTCCGCAGATCTACATATTGGGGCTGGAGGATGCAGTAAGCAAAAGTTCTATGGCTGGAATGCCTTTGAGTCTGCAAACCTACTAACTTGCATGTTTTAAGGATTTTCACCAGCTCTTCTCAAATTTTTTTCCCATAATGAGAAAGGTTGCGAATTTACTCCTGACAATGGCAGAAGTAGAAGTTCTTCCAGGGTTGAGAGAAAAGTGGTTGGACGTAAAGTGAGTGTGTAAATGCTCAATAGATTTTCACATACCCCAACTACAGAATCTGAAATGGCCAGAAAAGAAGTTGGGCTATAGCATGTACCTGCAATGGAGGAACAATGGACGTCAAGGGCTTACTAGGCCTTAAACCAACCATGTTATTGGTACCACTTGTGGGGATGGATTCTACTATGATTTACTGGCAAGGTATGGACACCTAGAGATGGGAAATAGGTGACAGCAAGTCATAATTCTTTGCCTTTTGTGAGTTACCACTCCACTCCCAAGATACCTTGATGTAAATCAATTTTTTTCATAATTTTTATTATTGTAAATTTTAGTATTACAAATTACAATTAAGGTAAATGTGATTATATACATTGATTACAGTTATAATGGTATTTATGATTATATTAAGTACACCAAGTAAAATGTATACATTCTTTAATTAATTTATTTTTCCAGAGCTGGTGGTGAATGACTGTGCAGCATCATGAAGAAGACTGAAACAAGCACATCGTGTCCCTCTGATCCCCAGTGTATAATTCATTTATGGTCAAATTTCCAACATGGAGTTACGCTGACAAGCCCGTAGGACTACTCATCATGGAAAATTTTTTAGAGGCAGCTCAAGTAGCAAATCACATTCCACTGTTAGACATTGCGAGAAATGTGAAAAGCAATACGGTTCCCCAAGTATTTTACCACATAAAGTGCAGAAGCCTGTTCACTATGAAGAGATATTTACAGACTGTTACGCGAAAAGCTGAAGCAAGTGTCAGTGCTGGTGCTGGAATGAGTGAGTGCATGAGTGAACGCTTAAACAGAAGAACATCATTAAAGTCAAACGTGTATGCTGAAGAATGTATATTTTGTGGAAAGATAAAATGCTACAAGGGAACATCAATGCATGAGAAATGAATCAAGGCCACAGAGGTAAGAGTTGACAAAAGGCTTTGAGAGTGTGCAACCATTAATTGTGATTCAAAGATCGTAGCAGTTTGTGGTAGGGACATAGTGGCGGCAGAAGCCAATTATCATGCATCTTGCTATAGGAACTATACAAGGGTTAAAGCAAAGGAGGAAGATCATGCATCTAGCATTCAAACCGATGATCACTACAAAAATATGAGAGACGAAGCATATGATGAACTATTTCAATACACTAGAACTGTGATTATTCCTAACAAAGAAGTAATGCGTGTGATGACTCCCACTCAAAGGCTTGAAACCCTCATGACACGTAGAGGAATACAGGGAATAGATGAATCAACCAAGAAGCATATTAGAAAAAAATTAGACTGCAAGTTCGGTGACAGCCTCCACATAGTACCAGACAACCAAGGAAAATTATTGTCTCAACCTGATAGTGTCATGCTACAGGAAATTGAAAGAGAAAACCAGAGTTTGAAAAGAGAATTATCATTTTTAAAGGTTAAGGCAACATACATGAACAAGATCATTGATCAAACATCAGCGCACATAAGAACAATGAATAAAACAAACTTGACATGAAGACCATGGTCATATCCATCAGACGTTGATAAAGATTAATTTACAGTGCCTAATTATCTTAAATGGTTCTGGAGATCCAGAAAACACAAAACCATCCAAAGGGTCACCTTACTTATGCAATCATTCAGTCAGAACATTATATATGCAGTCACAAAAGGCCAGCAGGACCCCCCCAAGCAATTGTTGCTCCGATGCACCGTAAAAATGCTGACAAGCAATCTTGAAATCATTCGCACTCAAAACAGACTTGGTAAAGGGATTTCATACTCACAACTGGAAGAAAATGATAGTGCCTTGTGTCTTCAGAAACGTGTTGCTACCTAAAATGAGCAAATTATTCTTCCAGCCAACATTCAGCCGCATATCTTCATTAACTTAGTATGGGATAAAATGTATAGGCTGGAAGAGACTCTTACTGGGAAGGAGACAACTCATCAAGTCAACGGTATAGCTGTGCAGCCCAAGTTGTTTGGATCACTACCTTTTAAAGCTCCTCTCCCAAGCATTGAGTAAAAAAGCAAAGAACATTGACCACCACAAATGCTGAAGAATTGTTCATGTATGTTTCTGGTGAATGAGTTGGGCCTCAGCCATTTTATGACAAGTACCGAAGTCATGCGGAATGTGTTGCCAATTGAACCTTGCACAAAATAGAAACATAATCTGAGTTGTTACAGGATAAGAAGTGAGCCTTGCACTGATAATACCAAGTTGGACAGGATTTAACATCAGTACTAGAGACCTAGTTAGTGTATCAGAGGATTTCATTGGCTACTTGCCCACCATTAATGCCCCTGCAACTGAGTTGACACTGTTTCTGAAATTTTGAAACAGTCGGAGCTGATAAGGGAATCACTACATTTGGTGAAAATTGTACTGGTCATTGATCAAGCTCTACGCAAAAGCAACTGAGATCACGTGGAAGCATAAAGCAACATGCAACAGGATCATTCTTCGAATAGGCACCTTTTGCACCATTTTCAATGTCCTGTCCATTCTTGGAAAGCGCTTTCAAGACGCTAGTCTTCGTGAACTTTGCATTGAAGCAGACATGATAGCAGAAGGATCAATATCATCAGTACTAGAAGGTCGTATGTACAATTGTGCAGATGGAGTAAACAAGTAAGTGTGTTAAGCTATGTTGAGACTGGCTTGGTTGGAATTTATCCCCTGAGTGGAGAAGAATTATGATGAAAACATTCACATAGTCTACTACTTCATTGAGGATGTTAATGACTTTGCAAAAGACCTATGCCAACAGAGATTAGCCGACTTCTTGCAGAATGCTGCCTTTGCCGAAGTAAAACAGCTTTAGGATGTATTCCTGGAACATCTTCATCATAACAATGGAAATCTATCTGGATTTTGGATGTTGTATGTGGATATTGTTGAAAATGTCTTGCTGGTGGTTCTGCGTGCTGCTTGAGAAGAAAATTTACATTTACCTATTACCGCCATACGCTCTATTTCCCATGGTGTTTTGCATATGACAGGATGAACTACGCTAGATAGCTTCCTGTATACTATGCCTAAATGACATTACTTGCAGCGAAACATCCAGGGATACACCACAACTTCATCAACAGATGCTTATCAGTTCAACTGTCAGATGTTAATCTGTTTGGACGAATTCCAGTCGAACAAGTGATACAGGTAACAGTCAACAAAGGCACACAGACTCTGGGTGGTACAACAAGGTTCAACCTAATATGTAACGGAAAAATGTTTTGGTCCCTCTGGGGGAATATATGAATTAACCTCCACAACAGTGGTTGTACCATAAAGAACTTTCTGTACCAATGAGGTTTATGAGTAATACATCACATTTATTAGAAACTTAAACCTAATTTAATTCATATCCTTCCCCCAGAGGGACCAAAACATTTTTCTGTTACATTATTCACTTACCCAGGTCCCAGGGTACTTGGTTGCCCCATTTTTTAAAATAAGGCTCAACCTCAAGGCAGGTTTGTAACAAAAGACCAGATCTTACTCATGTGGACCTACATAAGTCACAAATTCAAAAAGACGAAGATACTTTTACGAGAGCTGTTAGTCTGATTCAAAGCTAGATGAACCCATTTGATGGGCCACATGATCTCATTAGTCTCTCTGCGGCAAAAAACGCATCTGAAGACATAGTATCTGACATAATGAAGGTGCATGAAATAGTTGAACAGTGCTATACAGACTTGAGAATAATCCACCTATTAAGAAGTTTCATGACCGAATGAAAATGAACAAACTAAAAACCTTCACTAACATGTCAAAGAAGAAGGCAGTGAACTGCAATGGCAGGGCATTCATCATGAAGCAGTCAAAGCACTATTTGATCAAATCATTGTGACATCACAGAATAGGAACCTTCAAATGGCTGATGTACTCTCTCATCCCTTAAGAAGGGCTTTAGCAACTCCAGGAGGTCTGTTGTGAAATATAAACAAAACTGTTTTAGCAACATACTTACAGAAAAAAGTTACCCCTGCTGAGGAAATACCTGGAAATTAAGCCACGCAGATTGATGGAATCATTCTTGTTCAGAGAGTAAAAGGAAAGGAATCAAACTTTGGTGAGGCGGCTATGTCTGTCTTGTCCATGGCTCTGCGGGAAGGAACTAGGAGTCAAAGAATCGATGTTGTGTTTGATATGTACAAAGAGACGTCTATTAAGAACAGTGAAAGGACAATCAGTGGGAAAGAACTCGGGAACCAGTTACAGAGCATCACACCTTCCCAGATTGTCAGACAGTGGAGGAAATACCTAAGCCACGTAAGGAATAAAACAACTCTCATCGCATTCCTTGTTTACGAATGGAGGAAACAAGAGTATTTGTAAAACTTGAGAATAAAACACTGTTCGCAAACTGTGAAGATTAATGCTACAAAATCACATCTGAAGAGAGCCACGAAGTGCCCAATCTCAACAGCACACATGAAGAAGCAGATGGTCGTTTGTTGCTGCATGCTGCATCCGCTGCTAATGAGGGTTATGAGGCAGTAATGGTAAGCTCAGATGACATCAAGGTGTTTATTATGTGTTTGGGGTTCTGTGACAGAATCATGGCTAAACGGTTTCTAAAATGCAGTACTAAAATGCGCATGTGAGTCCTTGGCATTGGGAAAATAGCTTCAACTCTTGGTGAAAATGTTTGTTGAGCTATGACAGGTATGTTTACCAGATGTGACACAGCGCATTTGCGGGAAAAGGAAAAGGAAGTGCATTCAAAATCCTGTCTGCCAACAAACACAGAAAACATTTTCACAGCTCAGAGACAAATGGGATATCTCTGAAGAACTAATGGACAAATTGGAGAAATCATCCTGCTTGCTGTATGCACCAAAATCATCGGTTCATCACGTGAATGACTTGAGACATCACCTATTCTGCGTAAAGTAGGGTGAGATAGACAGTCATCAACCTTCACCTTGCAGGGACTGTCTGAAGAAACATGCTGAACGTGCGAATTATCAAGCCGCTACAAGCAAGAGATGTCTTCTGAATGATCCACAGACACCTAGTCAAATTGGGAGAGGGTGGAAATTGGAAAAACATGAGGGAGCAGAGCAACTGGTAGTGGACTGGATAGTGGGGCAGCTAGATCTACTAGCTTGCAATTACAGTAGGAACTGCAAACTGCCAACATGAGTCTCCTATCTAAATGACGTCAAGTACAGTGACATATGGAGACTTCCCGCCTTTGAAAATCAAACTGAGGCAGAGAATGATGACATGATGATGACGATGAATGTGAATGATAAAATTGTGTTTAAGTTCACTCATAACATAAATTGCCTATGTAAAATGTAACAACTATTATTATTTGAAATTGGAAGTGAAAAATATGTGTATAATCTATATCAATATATGAGGGATACAATGACATTTTATTGTTAATATTTTAAGGACTCTATTGTTATTATTACTATTAATAATCATAATTATTTTTAAATTATATTGAATATAACCAATCTGGTGGAATTAGATTTATTTTTCCACATATTATGATGAATTTGTATGCTATTTATCAAAAATATGAAAACCATTATTTTTTTCAGCTATGGTTGCTAATCGAACCAGACAAAAGGCAAAGAGTGATGACTTGCTACCACATATTTTCCATCGCTAGGCATCCATACCTTGCAAAAAAATCATGTTAGAACCTACCCCCCTGAGTGGTACCAATGGCCTAAATTTGGGGTTCTGGCTCATGGCCAATACCTATATCAGAGTGGTCAACAAATAGATTATGGTTCCCACTTGGAACATTAGCTGCCCAACATCTACAATAAGGGTTAACTATTGGCTGTAGTTTTCCAAGATCATCAATTCTGGTAATAAGGGGCCAGATGTATCATCACAGCCCTTTGCGATTCGGAAATAGCGATTTTTAAGAAATCGCTATTTCCGACTCGCAAAGTGCCATGTATCACATTTGCGATTCGGTAATAGCGATTTCTTAAAAATCGCAAATGCAATTACCGAATCGCAAATTGTTGGCCCATATCTGCAAATTTTTCGCATTTCCAAAATTGCGATTTCTGAACCAGAAATCGCAATTTTGGAAATGCAAAACCCCAGGGTGCTGGAGGGCTCTGCTGCACCCCAAAAAAAATTCGGGGACATGTAAGGTGCACACATGCCAAAAGGGCATGTGTGCTTTACATGTTCAATTTAAAAATGCATTTTTAAATTTTGCACATGGTTACCACCAAGTTCAACTTGGTGGTAATTAGCGATTCCTAAATGCCAAAATCGCATTTAAGAATTGCTTCATACATGTGCTAAGTAATCGCAAATAAGGAATCCTTGTTTGCGATTTCTGATTTAGAGAGTCGCAATTTGCGACTCTCTAAACAGGGTCGCAATTTTAAGGAATCGCTATTTTAGCGATTCCTTAAAATTGCGTTCAGAATGTATTTCATACATCCTCATACATTCTGAACTGGCATTTTGGATTCGCAAACGGGCATTCGCACCGTTTGCGAATGCAAAATGCTTTCATACATCTGGCCCCAACTTCCCAACTCAAAGTTTCAGTTCACTCAGTTCCTGGCCCAAAGAACGTATCCCACCTCCCTCTGTAAACCGTGTAACTCTAGGATCAGTAGCTTGTATAAAAGGTCCACACGGCAGGCTGCTCAGCATCTACCAAAGTTGCTTGAGGGCATGGGCAGGGTTCCTCCAAAGGTGCAAACTTTTTATGACAAGGAACGTTAGGGGATATGACAGTTTTAGGAGTCAGTGATGGTACATCAAGTTCTGTATTCCCAGCAGGGTCATTTGATCCAGAAATAGTTTCAAGTGTGCCTCCATTACTTAGATTTTTCACCACCTCCCCTTGCCCTTTTCCATTTGAACATTATAGGTACTGCCTTATGGCCAGCCTTAGCAGCTGTGGTTGATTCTTTATTTTTACAAATGGACTCATCCTCTTTGATGAGTAAGTCTATGTCTTCTAAGCTGCAATTCGTCCCAGCACATTTTCAGATTTTTTTTATTTGGAAAGATTTGTTTTGGGTTCCGGCTCTTTGCGTTTCACCATTTTAAAGTTGTTATAGCAGGAGTCACTCGCAGATGTCACAAATGGAGCAGGAGCAGAACTGCTTGATGTGTAGTTCCTTGCATTTTTTATGTGAGAGGCGAAGTAGGGGCTTGGAGCAGAGCATATATTGTTTGTTGCACCTTGGGAACAGCTATATCTCTTGGTTTTGGATTTTAGTTCATTAGCAGAACAAGAGATTTATCTTTGATGCTCTCTTCCTATTGTTTTTCGATTAAGTACTCAACCATTTTCTAATATAGTTGTAAACTGATGTTGTCTCAAGCTCAGAAATACCTTTCAAACATATTTCCGCTTCAAAGCAGTAAATAGTTCCAAGGATTATTGTTTCTGCAGGGTATGTAGTGCAGAAGACAATTCAGTCTTGAATTCAAATCAAACCCTGCTTCATTGATGTTGCATTCAAACCCTGCAGGTAGATGCAGTCTACGATTACATGTAATAACTTCATACTCGTTGACAAAATAAGAACCGCCTCCAGGATTTTAATCTTAGAACTTCCACCCAGGAACCTTGCTATGAAATGTCCATAACTTGCAAAACATCTAATGTATGGTGCTTAAACCTCTC
Organism: Pleurodeles waltl; assembly: GCF_031143425.1. Taxonomy (NCBI): domain Eukaryota; kingdom Metazoa; phylum Chordata; class Amphibia; order Caudata; family Salamandridae; genus Pleurodeles; species Pleurodeles waltl. The sequence goes on from NC_090443.1 coordinate 962,569,568, forward strand.
CAGTATTTTCCATAGCATAGATGCAAAACCTATTGTCAAGTCAGCACGGTTAGCTCAAAGGGTGCATTAAAAAAATTGCAGAGATCTAGTATTAGTAAATTAGAACTTACAACCGTGTCTATTTTTTTTTAAATCTAGAAGCATGAATTGGATGTCAGGGAAGGAGGAATATCAGTAAGGAGCTGCGGTTCTTCATTATGATTGTGGTGTTATTACATTGCTGTAGGGAATACACACAACAGAAGAAGTGAGAATAGTCTTATGTTATATGTATTAAAACAAGGGAGATTGGCCAGAAGTGCAAAGCAATTTTGTGATGCTAAACCCTGAGATTCGCAAACATCTGGAGTTTGCAACTGCAAAATGGCTGTTTCTTACGTACAATGCTCATTTACCAAAGTAGAAAGGTTTTGTGACTTGGAAAATTAGTTTTGTGACTCAATGAACTGCAGTTTGGAAGGAGCATTAATAGGGCATGCCTTCAGTATGCAATGTACCAATGGCTTGCGAGTGCAGTTCCATCTGCAAACCATTGAACAGGTACTGAGAACACCCGAGAGGGGGTGGTATCTGATTTGCATAGGGAAGCAGCCCACTGGGGAACCCCCAAATGAAAGCCTTTTTTTGTTATGTAACCGCATCACAGTTTCCTTTAAGGGACACAGACTGCTGTATTTGTTTTGTTAAGTTTTGCATTTGGAGTGGAAACCCAGGGCTGGTGGTCTGCTTTCCCTTGCAAGCCGCTATCCCTGTGTTTGTTGCCAATTAGGGTGGTGCCAAATTTCGACCTGCTTAATTAATATGCATTTTCCAGGCCGTTCTGCGATGCCCTGCACGCACTGATTTTCCGAAGCAACTTAATAGTACATAGGTTGCTTCACAAAACGAAATGGTGCTTGCAGAATATTTGTGATCTCTTTTTGCGACCGGTTTGACAATACATCTGCCCCATGATGATATAAGAAGAATTAGGGAGGGGATGGAAGAGGTGTGGCAGCACGAACAGGCAGACTAGATGGGCCTGGCGCCTGTGGTATGTGCCTTGATCTAGTGGTGCACACGCTTGACTGGCACTGATGGCTTGTGGGAGGTTGAAGGTCACAGAAAATGTTTCAGTTCTTTCGAAGTTTTTACTCTTCAAACTTTTCACTTTGAAATGCTCTGTGTATGAATTGAAAATGTAACCACCACCCTTTGCTGTCCCAGGAGCTAGGGTCAGCCTGCACCTTAGAACCCTGTACTCTGGGGCTTTGACCACTTGGTGCTCACAGTTTCAGAGGCACTAGGAATGGCAGAAGAAGACAGATGGACAGACGGATGGACAGATGATGAGCCGTGTCGTTTGCACACTTGGCTGCTGAAGCCTGTCTCTGGGAGGAGAAACTATCTTCATGGGCCAGAGGTAACTAGTTTCACAAACACCATAAAGGCAGTGTTCAAAAATCAAGATTACGGTGTGCTATAATGAAACTACTGGGAATATGTGGCAGGAGATAGCCAAATTGTGCAGCGGGTTGACTAAACTATGCAGCAAGAAAAGGCTAATTATGTGGTATGAGGTGGCACAGTCTGTGGTATTATTACCTCATTAATTTGTCACTTTTACACACGGTAACACTGTCTGGGCATAGATTTCAGTTCATTAGTGCCAACTTAACACCCAGACACAGCAGTAAGCACTTTAAAGATGATCAGTCACCTGCACAGAAGGGACTTCCACTGCACGAGGACACATGTGGCCATGTTTTTAGTTACTTTTGATCGCTCTGAAATAGTAGAAATTTAGTTTTTGTTAAAATCTGCCGATTATGCAGCACATGTTGGGCTATGTGGAAAATGTGACAAATACATAGTTATGCAGAGAACGCAGTGGCCACAGAATCGCATAATTCAAGTTTCCCTGGGTATAGCGATGGATGATTCTACAATGTTGGGATCTCAGACGAAATTGCAGCACACCTAATTTCGCAGGGAGCCCCCAAACATTGTCTGCTACTCTGGCCATTAAATACCACACAGATCTGCCAATATCTCATTACTCTGTCCATGGCTTTGAGCGCCCCTTCATGTTGTAGCACATGGCCTACACTCGCTCAAAACTACTTAAACACACTACGGGAACTGGTCCTCATAATGCACCGGTCCTCACAAGGATAGTGTTTGTCTTGAATTGACAGTGTTTACTCATGCTATGAGGACCGAACCGGTCCTCACAGTGTAGGGTGTACATGCCCACAAACACACATACACACAGCTCTGCCAAAGAACCTGGGTTTGAGTTTCATTTCATATTCTTCATAATTGCAAACTGCAAAAACTTTTGTTCCACACACACTACACAAAACTCTCCAGCACAATTCTACACGTCACAGCTCTGCACTTTGCAAGACTACGATGCACAAATGTCTGTTGCACAGATTTAATTGGGAGGAACTACGCTACACAAATAAGGACTAAGCCAATCACTACAGCAACAATTTTAATTTCACTAATAGGAGCACATCAGCGTTGTATAGATCTGCAATTCAAAAAGCTGGAGTGCACTTGTTTGTGTGGCACAAACATCCAGTATGCACAAACCCTCATAGCACACATCTGGAAGGCATAAATAAACTATTCACAAATCTTCCCTGCAGAAGTGTGCACCACCTTGAAGCTTCACGGAACATATCTGCTCTGCACACATCTGTGGTGCACCTATGCTGCACAACCCTGCACCAGACAACCTAATACTGTATGTATCAGCTATGTGCAGATTCAGACAGTTCAACATACACCTGTCCTAGTTTACTGATAGACGCTATAAGTGCAATGCATGTTCCCTTGACACCAGCTAAGGGGCCGATTATGAATTTGGTGGTCATACTGCGGCGGCAGTCCCAAGTACACCGTTGAGTTGGCAGTCTTTCGCATGCCCTATTCCGATGCATGCAGCCTGAACTGTCCACTGCGTCGATGGAGTGGGTACTGCGAGTGAAGCTGCAAATTACAATGTTGGCAATACATACTCTGTCGCCATCAGGGCAGGGTTCTCCCGCTGAGCAGATTACGAAAACACAGTAGCCTTGTCGGTCCCCTGGCTGGGGTCACTGATGGCATTGGACCGCCACAGTATGTGCTCAGCATAGCACCATAACAGTAGACATTGGATGGAGAAAAATACAACACTCCTGATGTACATCTGCAAAGTGGATACACCTGCAAATCACACTATCAAACACACACCATTCCACGCCACGAACCTTTGTCACTCCACTGCAGCACAACCATTCGGACACAGCATTTTGGTGAAAGAAGGCAGGCCTATTCTTTTTACCCATCCATATTACTACTCACCACACACCTTGCCAGCACTGTTTTTCCATCCTTTTGTGTAGTTTTTGTTGCACTGCCACTGACTTTAATTTGGAGATATGTCACAGCTTAAAAACCCACGCTTTTCAGAGGCAGAGTTGACAGTCATGGTGCATGAAATCATAAGAACAGTTAATACAAAATACAAAATACCACTTTGGTCAGAAAAGGGAAATGCGGACCAGCATAGTAGACTGGGTGAACGCAATAGGCACCACCCTGTGTGGACAACAAATAATTAGGAAGAGGTGGAACGAGCTGAGGGGAAGGTGCATTCCCTGGCCTCCATGCAACACATGGAGTCCAATAGGACTGTTGGTGGTCCTCCCAGCAACCCAATCAGATGGTTCCCGTGCATTGAGAAGGTCTTGGCCATCCTGCATCCTGAAAGCTTGGCAGGAGTACCTGGGGGAGTATACTCTGGTAAGTTACATTTCACTGTCACCAAATCTCAATGTCCTGTCTGCCCCCAATCCAGCATTTGCCATTGTTGATGTCTGTTTAGTTTTCCTAACATTCAATCCACAAAGTAGCAGAGAAGTTGTCAATCATTGTCACTGTGTGTTGTTGAAGATAAGATCACATGTAAAAAAATATCATTTCAGGACCCATTATATGTGTCAGTTCGGAACTAGACGGTCCCAGAATCAGTGTGTGAGCAGGTATCTTACACCAACCATTTTGAAAGTGTTGGCAAGTAGACATTGAAATGTCTACAACTACCATGAGGCCTTGTTTTAGCAAATCAAAACATAACAACAATGGGATTTTGACCATTCTCACGTGTATGACATAGCACAACTTATGTCCTTTTCACATGGAGTGAGCAATCAACATACAATGCTGTATTCAGATACATTTCTGTCTACTTTGTTTTATGTTGTGCTGGCCTCCCCAACTGAAACAATTAATGGAATGAGAGACATCATACCAAGTGTGTGTGCCAGAGATTTGCAAAGCATGGAGTCAACCCAGCTGTCTAGAAATTGCAGGTGAACCATTGTATTTACACAAGTCACATGATGACTAATGGGATATGTTCAAGTGAGTTGTGTGATTGCCTGTATTGTACACAGCTAGGCCTTTGGAATAGTCATATATAATTGTTAACCCTCCACTGTGTTGGCTACAATGTTGAGGAAATGTCATGTTCATTCCTCAATACAAAAGGTAAACACCTCAGGACATCTAATGAGCTGCAAATTTAATGATATGTATTTTACGTCTACAAATGTCTTGTCAACAACTTTAAGACCACTGAACTATATCACAATAGTAACTCTATCTATTTTTTATTCTCCTAGGTGTCTGCTTGCTTTGTCACAAATGTTTAGGATGTAGATAACACACTTCTACCAATAACATTGTTCTCTATTTAACAACAGGTCTATCTTGCAGAACCCCTGCCCAGAGCTTGCAGAGGAGTCATCCACACCAACCCAGGACCAAGCCTTCAAGGATGACAACACTCCTGGTGATCTGGATGAGGAGGATGGTGCTGGTTCATCTGGCCAGCCTGGGCAGAAGTCAACTTTGAGTGCCACTGGGCCCACAACAACACCTCCCACCCAAGCTAAAACACCTCAGCACACATCATTCACCACAGCCTGGGTACCTAGGATGTGACAATCACCACCCCAGTTACAGGGGAGCCAGGAACCAGTGGGAGTGGGCACCATGGGCCAAGAGAACAGGCTTGTGGTAGGAGGAGTCATGGGAGGGTAACTGTGGGCAGGCAAAGTGAGGCTACTGGGGGCACGCACACCCAGGACACTATCAACTAAGTTTTGGGAGTCTACCAGGAGTACCAAGGCATGATGGGCCAGGTACTCACCAAGCTCAGGGAGGTGAAGTAGCTTCATAGGGACATACACAATCAGATGGAGGCCCATAGCTCCAACATGGGCTCACTAATAGGGGTCCGGATGGACATCCATACCCACCTGTGCATGGCTTTTCCAACACCATCTACCTCTTACTGTGGTCCAACTACATCAGCACCATCAACATCTGCTGTAGCCAAAGGAAGGGAGGTCCTAGCTGAGGATGATGAACTTTCGGACACCCCTGACCCTGCAGCTGTGGATCCCCCCACACTGCCAAGTGGGGACGTCCACGCAAATTACCAGGAGGTGACGATGGCAAGACCTCCACCACCAAGAAACCTCAAACCTAATTTCCTTCAGTGTGTGTTACACATTCACCCTGTGTACTATTTCTGGATACATCTACCTTTCTGGCAGCAGCAGTATTTTGGACTTTGGACTCCAAATAATGTGGCAACTCCAACTATGGTTTTATTTACCATGACTGACTTCTTCACTTTTCATTTTTAGTGTTTGTATTACCCAATGTTTCTAAAATAAATGCACTAGTGTTGAACTCATTGCCTGATGTTGTACATCTCACATCGTATGCATGTAGCTTGACATCTGTAACAATGATACCTTTTAAAGTTACTTTGTCTTTTGTACATATGTGGCACTAGGGACAATGGTAATGTACTTGTAATTTCCTTAGTTATTTGTTACAGCAACTTATTTGTATCCGTTATCTATGATAACATATTTGCACTGTACTCTTATGGTGATGGATGGCACCAATGCGCTGTTTGGCACATCGACTTTCCGTACCAAGTGCCCTCTAAGTTTTCTGGTATTTGTGAAAGTTAAATGGTCGTGGTTATAAACATTGGATCGTGAAGCCATGAGGTTTCGCCCTTTGGACACATCAGTGGCCCAGCATTTGAAGTGGCTAAATTTTCTGCCTCCTGCTGACGCTATGTTTCTTCATTGCACTCAGTTTTCTGGTATTTGTGAAAGTTAAATGGTCAAGGTTGTAAACATTGGATTGTGACGCCATGATGTTTCGCCACCGGTACATATCCACAGCACAGCATCTGAAGCGGTTACATTTCTGCATCGTGCTGATGCTATCTTTCTTCATTGGTCTCTTTAGCTACACTACCTCTCTCTAATTAGCTGTGTGGTATGATAACCTTTTTGATGCAACATGTTTTTTGTGATTTCCTATTTATTAGAGATGTCCTCCTTATCTGTCCCTTACACAACTGGATTATAGAGTTCTCCTCTGATATGTTCACTCATATTTTTAGTACTGAAAGCGTGCTACTAAATGGTTGGTGTAGGAAAGTACCATCTTGCCTGGCATGTTACCCCCATATTTCACTGTATATATATGTTGTTTTAGTCTATGTGTCACTGGGCCCCTGCCAGGCAGGGCCCCAGTGCTCATAAGTGTGCCCTGTATGTGTTCCCTGTGTGATGCCTAACTGTCTCACTGAGGCTCTGCTAACCAGAACCTCAGTGGTTATGCTCTCTCTGCTTTCCAAATTTGTCACTAACAGGCTAGTGACTAAATTTACCAATTCACATTGGCATACTGGTACACCCATATAATTCCCTAGTATATGGTACTGAGGTACCCAGGGTATTGGGGTTCCAGGAGATCCCTATGGGCTGCAGCATTTCTTTTGCCACCCATAGGGAGCTCTGACAATTCTTACACAGGCCTGCCAGTGCAGCCTGAGTGAAATAACGTCCACGTTATTTCAAAGCCATTTACCACTGCACTTAAGTAACTTATAAGTCACCTATATGTCTAACCTTCACCTGGTGAAGGTTGGGTGCAAAGTTACTTAGTGTGTGGGCACCCTGGCACTAGCCAAGGTGCCCCCACATCGTTCAGGGCAAATTTCCCGGACTTTGTGAATGCAGGGACACCATTACACGCGTGCACTATACATAGGTCACTACCTATGTATAGCGTCACAATGGTAACTCCGAACATGGCCATGTAACAAGTCTAAGATCATGGAATTGTCACCCCAATGCCATTCTGGCATTGCGGGGACAATTCCATGATCCCCAGGGTCTCTAGCATAGTGCCCGGGTACTGCCAAACTGCCTTTCCGGGATCTCCACTGCAGCTGCTGCCAACCCCTCAGACAGGTTTCTGCCCTCCTGGGGTCCAGGCATCCATGGCCCAGGAAGGCAGAACAAACCATCTGTGCTTTGATGGGCACAGATGGTGCCCATCTCTGAATAAACCAGTCTACACCGGTTCAGGGATCCCCCAGCCCTGCTCTGGTGTGAAACTGGACAAAGGAAAGGGGAGTGACCACTCCCCTGACCTGCACCTCCCAGGGGAGGTGCTCAGAGCTCCTCCAGTGTGTCCCAGACCTCTGCCATCTTGGATTTAGAGGTGCTGGGGACACACTGGACTGCTCTGAGTGGCCAGTGCCTGCAGGTGACGTCAGAGACTCCTTCTGATAGGTTCTTACCTGTCTTGGTAGCCAATCCTCCTTTGTTGGTAGCCAAACCTCCTTTTCTGGCTATTTAGGGTCTCTGCTTTGGGGAATTCTTTAGATAACGAATGCAAGAGTACACCAGAGTTCCTCTGCATCTCCCTTTTCACCTTCTGCCAAAGGATCGACCGCTGACTGCTCAGGATGCCTGCAAAACCGCAACAAAGTAGCAAGACGACTACTAGCAACCTTGTATCGCCTCATCCTGCCGGTTTTCTCGACTGTTTCCAGGTGGTGCATGCTCCGGGGGTAGCCTACCTCCTCCCTGCACCAGGAGCTCTGAAGAAATCTCCTGTGGGTCGACGGAATCTTACCTCTGCTAATGCAGGCACCAAAAAACTGCATCACTGGTCCTCTAAGTCCCCTCTCAGCCTGACGAGCGTGGTCCCTGGAACGCAGCAACTCTGTCCAAGTGACTCCCACAGTCCAGTGACTCTTCAGTCCAAGTTTGGTGGAGGTAAGTCCTTGCCTCCCCACGCTAGACTGCATTACTGGGTACCGCGTGATTTGCAGCTGCTCTGGCTCCTGTGCACTCTTCCAGGATTTCCTTCGTGCACAGTCAAGCCTGGCTCCCCGACACTCTATCCTGTAGTGCACAACCTTCTGAGTTGTCCTTCGGCGTCGTGGGACTCCCTTTTGTGACTTCGCATGGACTCTGGTCCACTTTCCTTCCAAGTGCCTGTTCAGGTACTTTTGCGGGTGCTGCCTGCTTCTGTGAGGGCTCCCTGAGTTGCTGGGCGCCCCCTCTGTCTCCTCCTCCAAGTGGCGACATTCTGGTCCCTCCTGGGCCACAGCAGCACCCAAAAACCTTTACCGCGACCCTTGCAGCTAGCAAGACTTGTTTGCAGTCTTTCTGCATGGGAACACCTCTGCAAGCTTCATCGCGACGTGGGACATCTGTCTTCCAAAGGAGAAGTCCCTAGCTCTCTTCTTTCTTGCAGAACTCCAAGCTTCTTCCATCGGTGGCAGCTTCCTTACACCCTCAGCTGGCATTTCCTGGGCTCCTGCCCACTATCGACACTGTCGCGACTCTTGGACTTGGTCCCCTTGTCTTACAGGTACTCAGGTCCGGAAATCCACTGTTGTTGCATTGCTGGTGTTTGTTCTTCCTGCAGAATCCCCCTATCATGACTTCTGTGCTCTCTGGGGGTAGTAAGTGCATTTTACACCTACCTTTCAGGGTCTTGGGGTGGGCTATTTTTCTAACCCTCACTGTTTTCTTACAGTGCCAGCGACCCTCTACAAGCTCACCTAGGTTTGGGGTCCATTTGTGGTTCGCATTCCACTTTTGCAGTATATGGTTTGTGTTGCCCCTATACATATGTTATCCTATTGCAATCTATTGTAATCCTACACTGTTTGCATTACCTTTCTTGCTATTACTTACCTAAGTTTGGTTTGTGTACATATATCTTGTGTATATAACTTATCCTCATACTGAGGGTACTCACTGATATACTTTTGGCATATTGCCATAAAAATAAAGTACCTTTATTTTTAGTAATTCTGTGTATTGTGTTTTCTTATGATATTGTGCATATGACACCAGTGGTATAGTAGGAGCTTTACATGTCTCCTAGTTCAGCCTAAGCTGCTTTGCCATAGCTACCTTCTATCAGTCTAAGCTGCTAGAAACACCTCTTCTACACTAATAAGGGATAACTGGACCTGGCACAAGGTGTAAGTACCTCTGGTACCCACTACAAGCCAGGCCAGCCTCCTACAGTTGGGAATTACTGAACAGAGGACATTGTTATATATTCACACTTATTATTTTTGCAACAGGTTCTCATTTTGGGCCAGTGTTATGGAACATTGAGTTATCAACGATAATGACAACATAAAACTTTGGAACCCGGCACTTTATGGTGAACATTAATTATGAAATTGGCTATATGCTGTTAAAAGAGGATCCAGCCCTATCGCCATGTTGATTCAATTTTCAAGGTAGCTTTAAGATTTTGAATTAAATATATACTAGAATTGTTTCAAATAGTGGCTATAAATTCATTGCTTATTTCTTATTTGTATAGATTCTCAAATAAAAAATAAAAAAATGTCCTTGACCACAGTAAAGGACAGGATGGTGAAGTATCAGCTAGATTCATGCTTTGAAATATACGGTGACGAAATTAAGATACTAGTTTATGTGTAATTTCATCACAATTTCAACAATGTACTGTTGAAAAGACAGCATGAATACTGATAATAGCAGTATGTCCTTCGAAGATGAGGTATATATTATCTCTGGTTTTAAAAAATTCAGACTCAGAGTGATTTTTGATAATGGCCTCTATGAGGAATAAAAGTTGAGTTTGATGTGAATATAATAAACAATCAAGGACAGTATAAGGGTGCTAGATGAGAATGGCCTTTGATGTGACTACAATACATAACTATGTACAGTGGATGGGTTGAAATTAACATATACAGAGCTGTTTTGATCTTTAATTGTTCAGTGGAACTGTTTTTTCATTGTTGATTATTTTTGTATTAGAAATTATGTACATTGTTTTTATGTTGACGTCTTACTGTCATGGTTTCAAATCTGTGTATATTATGTGTTTTGTAGCCCAGAAGAAGTCCTTTTGGATGAAATGCGTTGGCTACAGCAGAGTCAGAGAAGAGACTGCTGTGATCAATTTACAGTGTGTGCTGAGTCATAATAAGATTTGAACCAATTGAAGGAGTTCTCACCTAGCCTGAAGATTAAGAAGGCTGGTCGTCTAGACTCGGGCACTACAACATTGCAGTATCAAGAATCCTTGCACATTGTGAGTGCGGTGTTTTTATGCTTGAGCCTTCTTTTTATAAATTGCTTCTTTAGAAGTGATCTTCTGCATACTAGAGATGTTACTATATGTATATTTCAGCCAATGCATGTCAGCACTCCAGAAAGTAATTTCAACAGAAATTCTGCGCCTTTCTAATTGTTAGCAGTTGACCTACCCAACAATTTACTATAGGTGTCTTACTTAACAAAATACAGCTCCCTGCCGTAGGGCTCTATAGGTTTTCCTTAGGGGAAGACTTAAGTGTAGTGTTAAGTGATAGGGTGACCTTGCCATTAGAGTGAATGGCAAAGTCAAAATGTTGGTGAAAACACTGTCCTTCCAGTCTGCAATGGCAGGCCAAGGGCTTTTTGCTGCACCTTGTCACATACACAGTGGCACAACAGTGCTGCAGCCCTGAGTGGACACTCTGCCTTACATGCTCTGGGTAGCATATACTAGGGACTTATAAGTAAGTCAGTCCTTGCCAATTGGGTGTATCGAAATCGACATGCAATTTGTATAGGGTCAGAACACTGGCACTAAGGTCTGGTTAGCAGGCCTCGCGGCACTCTGAGTCAGAAAACCGGCAGCATCAGTCCAAAAATGTGGGGGTTAACATGCAAAAAGAGGCATTTCCTTGTATCTGTCTAAGCAAAAAAGGAAAACAACACAATATTATCAGTCGTAATATGATGCTCAATAATACTGACGTCCAAATGAGCACCACCCAGGCAGTTTAAGTCATCTGGCCTACAACGAGGCTTTGATATCACCAATAGAACAGTGCTATAGACACTAACATGTAGTGAGACGCCAGGGGAAGCAGATGTGAGTTTATGCAATTCTTGACCCTCGACCGAGTCGACGCATTGTCTTTCCCTTTTCCTTACAACAGCATCATATCTGCTGCTGAGGGGCTAGAGGAAGGCAATCAGTGGAAACTATGGAAAGAAAAGAATTCTTAGAGACCTGTATACTTTTTGCTTCCTTTTACTACCTTCATGTCTTCTGAGACCAGGGCCAGCAAGAGCATTGTCAAGAGAAAAAAAAGGCAAGCCAAAGATCAGAACTGCAACCCTAAACAATGTCCATGACTTAACTTATGAGGTAATGAGAGAAGAGGCCAGTTTCTCTGGCTTCCACTTACTACTATATATGACAGTTTTGTCCTTTGCTCTCTTTTTCTCATTCTACGAATCTCCTTTTGGGCAGCCTCGCACCATCTTTTAGAAGCTTACAGGCTCATTGTTTTTTAGGGTCAAGCGCGCAAAGCGCTCTGTCCCTGGTGCAATCTCTCTATGGGCTTTTAGCCACGCCCATGTCACACCCATCAGTTTGGATGGTTCATGGGCTTGCCTTTTAAAATTTACTTGATTTCATTAGTAAAAGGCATGCACACGTCATGCCTTTTCTGGTCTTTAGCCCTCCTCGAGCGCACCGGCCAACTACTGAAGACATACGAGGCTCCACGTTTTCCATATGGTTTCTGGACTACCTTATCTTTTTATTTCAAAGGCAACGTGATCTCACTGGGCAATAATTGAGCACTTTGCATGACATCGACCCTGTTACATGGATAACTGAACTTTTGCCAGTTACATGGATAACTGCACTTTTGTGTTTCACAGCAAGCGAATTTCTGTATCCTTTTGTGTGTCTCCTTTGCGCTCCTGGTGGCCATCGGCTCGCTTTTGTGAAACTGTTTTACTTTTCAGTTTATGTGGCAAGAAAAGTCCGGTTAGGAGTTTAAAACGCTTATAGCTCTAACTCGAGAAAATGCGAGACCCATTGCATTGCAAATGCTTGTTAATAATTCCCTGCTTATTGCAGTCTATCAGTGGAGCTTGAGTTGCTTTGTTTCAGGTGTCTTTCTTTGGACTCCTTTTTCTTCTCTCAGTAAATCACTTCAAAATTATTCAAGGTTGAAAGCCAAAACTGCATAACACACTAAGCAAATGAACCTACTCAGCTTTGATTCCAACTGCAAACACCTTGCCAGGCGCATTCAAAATCTTGGGGTGTTGGCAGACACAACTATCTTTAACCTCTTTTGTTTTTTTGTAGCGAATTCATGGCCAGATGGTTCATGCCCCGTCTGAAAAGGGCACTTTATTTGGCAAGTAGGCATGGTGCGGGGTGCCAGAACTTTACATGCGATGCAGACAAGTTAAAAGAATATCCATAGGAAAGGACAGCCAAACGTGCACAATGTTTGCCATGCTAGAGTCTGAGTGTGTCCTGCACTGAGTATCAATCACCCTGCTGAGTCGTGAATTGTTTTTACACTAGACTTAAGGGCTTTGAGGGACTTTAGAACCCGGAGAACGCATGGCTGCAAGACATAGCAACTAGAAACCACATTCCCTGGACTTCAAGGGAAACCTGGATCATTCCCAGCTCAGTTCTTTTGTTATTTGCAACTGATGTGTGCTCCTCGACCATATTACAAAAGCTATAGTGGAATTTAGGTCTCTAAAATCTAAAGTTATGTTAAGGAAGCTACCTCATAAAATGGTCTTCAAAGTGTACAAAACCCTAATAGTGCACACATCTGACACATTTTCAACCCCTGGAGAGGCATTTGAAGCTGATACAGGGTCACCAGATGATGAGAGTTAGGGAAACAGCATGGATGGCATCTGGACACATACCCATTTCATCCAGACTTAGAATGACCCTGTTCTACTATCTACACTGAAAATACGCAGGGCCACTGAAATTATGCAATTCTGTGGCTGCAGCGTGTTCAGCATAATAATGGATTTGCCACATAATCCTTTGCTAAAGCAGTGTTAACTCGGGTAAAAATAACAATGATGAAGGGGTACTATCACAAAGTATGCCACGTTACGCCCCATAATTTGCCCTTTCTTGCTGCATAATTTAGTCAACCCTGATGCATATTTTGGTATTCTTATATGGCATAATGCCAGTGGCTCTGAATTTACTACACAATACATAGATGCTGGCGGATGCAGAGAGACCTCTCCAACTCGCCTAAGCTGTGAGACAAATTAAGGCACCTTCCTACACACAGTATGGGAGTGTGCAGAAACAGCGAAAAATACACATATTTAAGGCACTGGGGTGCTCAGATAAGCATCATAAGACATGCTACACATCATAATACTTATAAAATTTATCAGTGCTAATGATTATAACAATAAATACAATATTTCATAAAAGCTACTAAAAACGTATTAAAACTATCTAATGCATCATTTGTTAAATATTATGACAAATTAAAAAAAAAGGGAGTACATTACTTTAAAAACTCAGTTCTAAAATTCAAGATAGTTTACTTATCTAAAACATGTAGCTGTTTTAGTAATTCAGAACGGATTATCCATGCCCACCCCAGGAATTTGGCCACCCCTATAGATGTAGTAGGGGAAAGATCAGTTTTAAGGATCCTACAAGCAGTCTCAGCCGATTGTGTGCCCAGACTTTTGCATAGGGGTACCAACCACTTCTTCCTTGGGGCAGCATATAATGGACAGACAAAAAACAAATGGCTCACATTTTCCCGCATTTCTGTACACAATGGGCATTTATCTGGGCCTCCAGTGCCCCAGGTTGAGGTTAAACACCTTAATGGTATTGAGCCCACTCTAACTTGGTGATATAATTTGCGGTCCATAGGTTTTGTGATAACATCCCAGTACTTTTCAATTGCAGAGGCATCTTTCACGTGTACAAATGTTGTTGTAAGGGAACTACCTATAAGGGATGAGTGTCTTATGCCTACCACCCATTCCCAATATAGTTGTTTCAGCTCTTTTTTTGAAGGAAAAGTAACTGAGTCTGGGTTGAGCCAAAGGGCACCTAGACCCATGGCACAAAGGGTGGTTCTAACACCCTTAAACCAACCAATCGTATCGGATCCTAGGGTGTCCCTTACCTCGAGGCATGCTTTTGCATATAATAACAGCTCTGGGGTAGACCACAACCTCCGCCAGAAGGCCAAGGGCCGAAATCTGGCTTGATCTTCCACCGGTTGGAGCCCAAGGTCATAAAGGAGCGGGATACGTGGGGATGATCTCGGAAGACCAACCGCCCCTCTTGTAAATCTGTTTTGGGCCAACGTCAGTCGGTCCAGATTGCTATAACCCCAAAGCTCTGCCCCATACAAGACTGAGGGAAGAATTTTTGACCCATAGATTTCCATAAGTGGGGACATCGGGCGGGTAAATGATCTTTTATGTTCCTTAAGAAGGGCACCGCCTAGTTGAACATGTTTGAGTGCTTGGATATCAATCTGGGGTTTCCAACTAAAATTATCACTAAAATGCACACCCAGATATGTAAATTCATTAGTTTGCTCAAGAATAGCACCACCCATTTTGACCCTTGCCACAGTTTGTGTTCGACCTCTTAGTACCATAAATTTTGTTTTAGAGACATTTATTTCTAGCTCATGCTCGTCACAAAATAACTCAAATCTGAGTAGGGCCTGCTGGAGCCCTTGCCTTGTCTTTGATAATAGCAAGGTATCATCCGCGAACATGAGCAATGGTACTTTCATTCCCGCTATCTGGGGAGCATCCGTGGGATGTGTTGCAAAATATTTGGTAACCCCGTTAATAAACAGAGAAAACAAAGTGGGAGCCAGAACACATCCTTGTCTAACACCTTTCAAAACATGGAACCTGTCCGTAACCTCGCCAGGCTTACCCCAGCGGACTTGGGCATAAGTGTATGCATGGAGATTCATTAAGAGTCGCACTAGAGCCCTGGGCATTCCCTGTTCCAGTAAGCAATCCCATAATTTAGTCCTAGGGACCAAGTCGAATGCAGATCTTAGGTCCACAAAAGCTGCATACAACTTGCCCTTACCCAAAAAAACTGTTTTCCAATATAATAGGGCAAAACGAAAAGCTTGATCAAGGGTGCTTACATGAGGTCTAAAACCCGCCTGCAACGGAGTCAAAATATCTGAGTCTATTATCCATTCCTGTATCCTCCCTAAAATGAGGCGCGCTATAATTTTTTGGATCGCATCAATAAGGCTGATAGGCCGATAATTTGAGGGTACTGAGCGATCGCCTTTCTTGTATATAGGCAGGATTTCTGCCCCGTACCATGAGTCAGGAATTTTAGCGCCTGCTGCAACTGCATTCACCAGGTGGAGTATATAAGGTACCCACAGGTCCTGGTCTTCCAAAAAAATGTCAGCTGGAATACCATCAGGGCCAGGGGCCCTCCCTTTGGGAATGTTGTGCAGGCAATTGATGACTTCAGTAACTGAGAATATTAACGGCTCGGCGGGCTCAAGACAGTGGGGTATAGTCTCTTCTACTGTATGACACTTAAACTGATCCTCAAAAAATTTTACCCACTGGTGATTAGAGACAGATGCTGGGCTATAGTGGGCGTCCTGCGAGATACCCCATTTTATGAGGAACCAGAACTGTTGCATATTGCGTTTACCACAGGCTTCTGACAGCATAAGCCAGCGTTCCTCGTCCCACTTTTGTTTTGCTTTGCGTTTTGCCTCATTATAGAGTTTTCTACAAGATCTAATCTGGCTATGATTTTTGTTTTTAATGGCCTCAAAGAGAACTCTTTTTGTCTTACTACACTCTTTATCAAACCAGGTAGTGGATGAGTATTTCTTGGTCCTAGGTTGTTTAGGGATAAATTTGATGAACAACTTTTTAAGTTCCTGAAACAGGTCAGAATGGGTACGTATAAGTTTGCTGTTAATCTCGTCCTGTGAGCCACAATTGTTTAAAAGCTCCACAGAACTAGACACTAAGGTTCTTATCGCCCTACGGGCCCCAGCGTCCACAGCTATTTTGGACCAGCGTACCCTGCGCATATCATTGCTCACAATGACCACTTTTCCTGTTATATTAGGACCACTGCCCACAGACCTCTGAAAGCTGGAATCCCTTAGGGTCAAAACCAGCGGGTCATGATCGCTCTCTGGGCGTTCCGTAACTAGCATATCAACAACTGCAAACCACTGCCTCACATCGACCAAAATATAGTCGATACGACTACTGTGTCGGCCGTTGTTGAACGTATGCCTACCCTTCCTATCAGACTTGACCCTTCCATTAACAGCTCTCAGACCCATATCCAGGCATAGCCCCTTGATATAGGTGGCTGAGCTCGACCACTTAGCAATCGAGGGTAACTCGAGTTGGGGAATACCCCAGGATAGATCCTCATCCTCAGTGAGCGGGCCGTCCTCAATACCCAAAGGCTCAAAACAAGTATTAAAATCCCCCATCACAATCTTGTGGCCATCGGTCGTTGATCCAGATAAAATGTCATCCAACAGGAGGAGGGTCGGAGAAACCCTTCCTCCCTGGAGGCCCTTGACATAAATATTAACCAACAGGATGCTTAAACCTTGGTTGGACTTTATCTTTAAGGCAATTATGTCTGGACTATCAGTTGTCACTTCTTCAACTCTTACACCCGCACTTTGGCGGACCCAAATTGTAAGACCTCCAACAGGACGCCCTTTCTGGCCTCTAATTGCTGGCTTGCTAAAGTTCAGATACCCCACCCGAAATATCGGTGTGATAGCCCATGTTTCCTGGAATGCAATTATGTCGCCCTGATCTATGAAGTCCCTCCAATCAGGAATACACTGGCTGGACTCCAGACCGGCTATATTCCAGGATATATACCTTGATACCATATCAACAGGCTCAGCAAAAGCAGAGGGTGAGTCCGTACTAAAATTGGGTAATGCAGACAATGTACCAACGGGGATAATGTCAGGGTTATTACTTTGATCTGTGGCAATAGCCTTCCAACTTATATCTTCTATGTGGGGGGATTTCAATAAAGTTAAATTATCTATTTCTTCTCTACCAGTGAGTCAATCATTCTCATCTAGGCAGGATAACGGGCCATATTTCCCGGCAGTAATCAAGGGTTCAATGCTTACTGGTGCGAACCAACCCCTGGGAGGGTTAATGACATTTTTGTTAATCTGGGATGGCACCTTCACCTCGGGATACACCGTAGGATAAAAATCAGGGAGTTCCCACGTGACTATTGGTCCATCTGTAAGTTGTGGGCACCAGCCTCTCAAAAATGGGACCACATTTGTACTCCTGAAATTAACTATTACCAGATCACCTGGAATATCTTTAGTCATGTGGCCAAGCCAACCCACCCTTCTCACATTTAAGATTTTACCATCAATGGAAGGGAGGAGGGGTCTATTCTTAGTAAGCCAGAAGGCTACTTTATTTTTTAAGTCATTGTAACCTTCTTTTTTACCTGAACTAAGTTCTGGGACTCCTGACAGTATACATACAAATGGAGCGGCCTCCGGTGGGAGATCAATCCTAACATTATAATTATTGTTGTGCTCTCTTGCGTCCTTATGGACTCGAGTTGGTTGAGACCTACCCTCTAGGGACCCTCGGATCACTTCCCTAGGTATAGTGGGCTCCGCCTCCAAACTTGTTTCGTTACATGGGGTTTTATGTCTTAAACTGCTTCCCGCGAGTATTGCCTGCTCAACACAATTTCCAGATGGTAAATCTAGAGGTACCGTTAGAACATCTGCTAGTGTCGAAGTTACTTGTACCCTTAGACTATGAACCTCTTGGGTGAGTACTTCAATTTTCAACAATAATGTGCTAAAAATTTCAGCCATTTTTGTCGCTAACTTATCCTCTACTGTTGCCAGTATATTTTCTATATACTGCCTGTTATGACAGCAACCCACTGGCTTATCAGATCCCCCGTCTACTCCCTTTGTTTTAATAGTATGAATTTTTGCTTCGAGGGGCTTTCGAGAATTGCTGACCTTCCCCACTCCTCTTTTGCCCAACGACTTTCTACAAGCCCTAACTTCTCTTGCTGGTTGGGGGGGAGTCTCTGCCATAACCACGGGGCTAGATGGGCTCTCGCCATTTATACCCATTGAGTCTAAGGGATTAGAATGTACCTGTGCCTCAGTTAGTATCATATCCTTGTCAGTGTTGGCGCCCAGATCCTCAAAAGTAGACACTATATGTGGGGAGGAACTAGGGTGTGTCTGAATGGGGGAACCTCCTTTCCCTAGGGAGACTCTGCGATCACTATTAATCTTTTTAACCACTTTAACCAGGTAGTTATCAAGCATAGTAGCCCCTAGATTTTTGGCGGAGTTATTACAGTTAGCCATCATAGATTGGTTGCAGTAAGTACCACCAGCTATAATTCAGCAATACAAAACACAAAACCGCGTAATCAAGATGTAATACAGCTAATTTACAGTTTTAGGCAGAGTCCCGTGCCCAGTCCAGTCTCTTCAGGCCTCACTTCAGGCCTCTGAGGGGGCCCGCCCCTTGCCCGGTGCCGCCCGCGCGCGTCCCGCGGTGCGGTGTACCTTGGTGTACCTTGTTGCAATTTAAGGGCCCGGGGGCGTAACAGCACTTTCGCGCCACTTGGCGCACGGGAAACCCAGAGGATTCTGGGTATTGTAGTCCTCCCAGCGTGTATTGGCAGGCAGCCTACAACTGTGGTGGTCCGAGCCGGCAGCCCTATGTCCTCATCTGCTCCCAAACAGTTGGCCTTTCTCTTCCGACCAGGCTGAGCTGCCACTACCAGCCAGGCTGGAGGGTTGGAGGATTGGACTCGCGTTATAATGGCGGATTCTGTGGTATGACGAAAGTCCCACAGCTGGCATAGATGCAGTTCCAGAAATGAGTTTTTTCTGGCTCCGTCGTAGCTTAATACATCGAGTAACCCAGCACGGACCCGAGGAAGGTGGTATCGGGCGGGCACTTGTACAGTTGTACAGTTGCTGTTGCTGTTGCTACCACTGCTCGGCCTCCAAGAGTACGATAGATATATACCACTGGTGCCCCGCGTGCCGGGCTCTCCTCACCGGGCTCCCCCTGGGTCTCCCCCGCTCTCCGGGGCCGGCCGAGCTGTCAGACCAACGACGGACCCAGCGGAGCTCTGTGTTACGTGCTCCGAGACTCGAGCGCCACTCGCCAGTCAATACCCCCACCGCAATCCGTACTCCGTGCTCCGTGCTCCTTGCTCCGTGCCTCGCTGCCTCCGCTCCGTCCCTCCCTGCATCAAAGGGCTGCAACAAGAAGCTACATGCAGGTCTAGTGGTACATTCAAGCATTTAAATCAGGAGCTGAAATGCGAATAGGAAGTCACGGAGTAGAGTGCTGGACACACATTTGGACCTACGAATGCTCATAAGATAATATAGGAGGCTAGATGATTAGCATATAAAAGAATGATTATGTGAGGGTATGTATATAATATATGGAACCAACAAAGTGTGAATGTACTGCTGTTGATTAATTTCCATTGTGTAGAAAACCCAATAACATGTTATCTTAAAAAAGAGAGAATTGTATTTTTAGGCACTGACAACTGCAGGGGGTTAATTCCGCTTCAGGGACAAGGGGAATTCCAAGTCTGGTGGTATTAGCATATAAAGAGGTTGCACGCCCCAATCTTTTGGTAGGCAAAATCTGGCAAATAATGTTTTTGCAAATAGCCGTAGGGTGTGAAATAGTTCCATGGCGCATAAATCACACTTTTGCAGCATTTCTGGTAAGCTTGTCCCCAGATTTTTCCTGACAAAAACTTGTGAACAATTAGTTCACCTGCGTGGAGTCTCGTGTTTGGGGTAAACAGGACTCTCTGCACCAGCAAGGATTAGCCCTGTAGTAGCAATCAGGACTTTAGAGCAGTTTGGGGGGAAATGTTAGCCTCCCATTTGCAAGTGTTTTTTTTATTTATTTGGTTTTAGTATTTTATTTTAGCACAGATCCAGGTTCGAAAACCGACGAGGTGCTTAACAGAAAACATGATTATTGCAGCAGGAGTTTCTGAATCTTGAGGTTCTGTACGTATGGCACCGGGATGAGAGCAGATTACATAAACTAAATTATGACAGTGAGGGGCAGGAATATGAACATGTCATGCATGTCATGTAGATAGTATTTCACAGTCAACTATATATATATATATATATATATATATTATATGTATATATATATATATTTTTTTTTTTTTCAGTTTTATATAGCACGAGCTCGACCCGAAGGTGTTGGGGCGCTGTACATGACACCAGTCACATTACACAAGTTGGCATTTTACATTACTTTATATTTACACGTTAAGGCAGAGGTAGACGACATAAGGTTCCGTAATAAAACAATGTTCAGCGATATTTGTAGGACTCGGGTGTCAATCCCAAAGACGGTGATTTAGCCACCACATTCTGCGGGTTTCTACTGGATATTTTGTTGGAGTATTCATTTTTGGACATCTGCCGAGCGGCTATGCAGAGAATTCCTCCCACTTTGGTTCCCTTTGGCTCTTGGAAATTGCATTACATTACGTCATTCACAGCTGTTGCCAATGACTTTTCGTGTGCCTGTTTGTTTAACCCACATAATTTCCTTTGATTTTACGCCAATGCCAGTCATCAAGTCCAAAGTCCACACACCCCACAAGCGGCAGGTGGCTGACAACAGAACAGAGCTTTTTAGGAACCCTCCAACTGTCTTGGTTTATGTACCAAGTGTCCTCATAGGCAGTGACGTGGTAACGTAAGTGCGTCGCGGAGGTGAGGGCGAGGGCAAATGAAAAGGTGAGGTCAGAGGGGTCACAGGCACACTATAGAGGTCACGTGGAGTCAGGAAGAGCCCTCTGGCTTATCGAGGCCCAGATCTCGGCGCTGTCCACAGCACCGGTGCCTCTGATCTTCGCCATATCGCAGCTGGCATCTCTGCTCCGTTGATTGGCATGAAGCCGCCTACCGGCCGGTGCAACCCGACTGCACAGGTGACAGAGTCTGCCTCGGAGCTGCCACATCTGGGATCCTCTCTCCCCAGCGCCTGCACCCCCTGTTAGTAAACCACACTGGCTTTCAGACCCAATTCTTCACTACCGACATTAGTCTTTTACATTTCAGTCTCCCTAGGTTTAGCAGGTCAGTGAGCCCTGGCCTATTTGACGGTGCCTGCAGAAGTTTGCAAACCAGCGGCATTACGTAAAATGATACTCCCTGCCCCGCCCCCATCACTCCCCACCATCCCCCTCCCCAACAAAATGTGGTGAGGGGGCAGTCTCACATTTCGCACAAATATTCATTGTTTTGAATTGGGGGGGGGGGGGCGTTTGGCGACGACAATTGGTGGGGGAGGGGAAAGGGGGGTTGGCGACGACAATGGATTGTAGGGACCCCTCCGCTATGCAGGGGCGTCAGGGGCCTGCAGTAACCCACGATGCATGCATTACCGTTTATAGCTCTACGCAGATTAAACCCCTTTTCCACCGGTGTTACCGTGTATTTACCTGCTAGCGCCGCCATGCTTGATTTGAACGTGCAGATTGACCCTCAAAAGGGAGGGGACCCTCAGGGGAGGGCAGGCAAAAACTGGGGTTAAGGATGGCATTTTCTGGGAATTATTTTGAAAGTGAAATGAATCCACCTACCCCAGATCTTAACCTGGAAATAAATATAGGGAATTCACACAAGCAACTGCCTGTGTAACGGCATAGATGTTTGAGGAGAAATTGCATATTTCCTGATCATCGTGAAAATATGGCATGGTTCTGGCCCGCCAGGACCTAGCTTGGGAAACCCTGCTCTACTGGTACGGGTGTTATTTAACTATTTTATTTCAGTTGCTGACATAAAAGTGGATATTCTCATGCGCTTAAGTATTTTCGTTTGGATGCCCACGGGGTCGTGCAATTTATTGCAGATCAAAGGGCACCAGCGTTCACAAGGTTCGGGAACGTAGCTTGCGCGAGGACGCTCTCCACGGATGCAGGGATTGGCCGTAAGAGCGCGCCCATACTGTAGCGAAAGCTTGTGCAGAATGGGTCTCAATGTGCCATTCGAACGGCCTCGCGACGCTGAGCCCAGAATGTCTGGACGGAGAGCGTGTGGTATGGGGCAGACTGGTTTAGGACAGATTCTCGACTCCCAGAGTCATATCTCGATTTAATATGCCAGCCCTGGGCACACACAACAAAGCAAACCAGATGCAGTCTTTGATGTGAGGTCAAATCCACTGATATCTTCACTGATACGAGCTGGGACTTCTGACGTTTTCCTCTCTACTGCCAGATAAACAGCAGTTTCATTCTTATCACATAGCAGAAATGCGTGTTTTACTGTCTCCTGAACACCAAACCCCTGCGGCAGTTTTCCTATCACAGTTGTCACAGTCTTTTAAACACGCGTAGACACAATCTTAGACTAGCGTCTCCTGATTGGCCACTGAGATGAGGGAACTCTTACGTTACCTTCGGTATCGTAGCTATGATGCCATATGCCATGGGCTACGTTGAAAGCGAAAAAAATGCCTATTTTTATGGGGAATTAAAATATAGCAATTATCAAGACTCAATCGGCCTCTGGGGGCAGTGAGGCCCGGTATACTGCACCTGCCGCACAACGGTAGCTACATAGCTATACCGTCTCCCCCACAGTTATGTTCATGGCAATCTCTCACTATGACACATACACTTAGGGTTAAAATCGACATTACTCATTCTTGAACTTGTAAATAAGAAGGATCTGAATATGGAAAGCATGGCTGTGGTCAAACAAGCATTGGCAGTGCCATTAGGTCTGGGTTTAATATGCTTACACATTCAGCAGGAGTGGACACAGACCAAAGAAAGGCAATGATTGAAAGTAGTAGACCCAAAGCCCACACTATCTATATTGTTAGCAGTAGGGGCCTAATTACGAGTGTCACTATTGTGGTACCTGAATTAATTTCTAATGATATTGCATTTATTGTTGGTTAAGAATTTGCATGGAATTAGGCTAACAGAGAAAATAATGCGCAGCTTTGAAAATGTGCCCACTTGAGTGGCCATCATAAAGTACGCAGTGTTTTTAGTGAATGCATATTATTATTAGTTTTTGTGCATATGTAGAGAAAAATGTATTAGTATATAATATTAACAACTTCCTGCTATGTATTTGTTTTATCAACTTTAGGCCACAAGTTAGTGATGTTTGGGCCTAGTTTTCTAAACCTCATGTCCAGCTGCAATGTTTAATAAAGGGAGGAAAATATATTGTGAGACTAAAGAATTAATGCTTTCATTGTTCACACTGTGCTGACCAAACGATTTCTAAATGTCTTTAACTTTCTCATGAGAACTGCTTGTAGAACCATGCTGTACTAAAGGTTGTAACAAATGTATCCTTGATGCGTGAGACAGTGATGTTCCCAAGATCCGACAATGGATGTATTGACTGCAGTATGGATTGCAACAAAAGAGTTACCTGAAAAGCCTGAAGATGGGAACAGGAGAAGAGGAACCAATCATCGACATGTGAAAGACAGTTTAGTTAGATCTTAGATTTGGGTTTTAGTTTCTATTTGGCCAACTGTAAACATACGATTTCCTGACCATTGACGATGCGGGAAGATTCTTTAGGAAATTCTAACTTAGCCTGACTGCAGACAGAGTTCAGTGCCATTTTGCCATTTGTTCGACATTCTTATTCTTCACGCTGTTCGAGGAGCTGAGCAGTTTCCAAATTTCCTTTCCCTCATAACCATCCTCATAGAGTAAATTGTGTTAATGCTGATTCCTTAGCTTGAGTACTTTTAGTGGTTCAGTTAATTTAGAGCCCACCCGGGGCTGAGCCACTCGTTCACTGTCCCATTACTGAAGCTGACCAGACGGATGTCCAACCGACGAAGAGAATCGCCGCTTGCCGATACATTGAGGAGAGGTACAACAACATGCTAATGATTGTTGTAGATATTTGTTCTTTGCTTTCTAGGTACCAACCTCTATTCTGATAGATCCCTAGCTAGTTGGTTTTCCAAATTAACTTTTGACTAAATTACTTTTGCATGAAGTCCAAACATGCTATTCTAATTGTAGGGTTAGTTAGTAATCCCATTGTTGACAAGTGTTATTAACTATGACTTGATCTTGTTCTTCTGTTAAATCTAGATGTATGTCATTTCTATTGCAAAGCTATTGCTATTATTTTGTACTGTAACTCTGGTATGTTTAATTGTAAATGAATTAGTTAAATTGAGATTTTTTAGAAGATTTGGTCAGCCGGTGTTCATATATGTGTATCATTTGGTATTGAGACTAATATATGTGATGTTATCATTGTTAATATAGGAAAATACATTTTCTAACTTTTACTAAAAGGTGTGGTTATTCATGGCCACATGGGTCATGGTGAGTGAAGTTTTACTGACTCAAGATTTTGACAAATTGTTTGTTGCATAAGTTGTTGTCAATAGATTCAGCTGTTAACTGGAAGGGTGATGGTGAGATTCCTCTAAGCGTGGTCAAAAGATCTATCAAACCTCTAACACGTCCCGTTATGAATAAATTATAAAAGACCAAATAAGGTCAGACACGCACACACTGTTCACAGAGATCCCAATGGGCTAACGGTGGTGCTAACGCAGCCAGGGCAGCGCTAAAGTCAGAACCGCCCTACCAATTACAACTTGGTTCTCCGCCAGCCGTTTGGCTGGCAGAGAACATGTGCAGAGGACCACAGGGGGCCCTTGCACTGCCCATGAATGGGGCACGAGCAGTGTAGGGGTCCCCTTGTCCAGCACCCTCATAAAGCGCACTGTCTGCAGTGCAGACAGTGCGCATTATGAGGGTTCTGGTGCCACTTGCAGGTGGCAGCATTGCCTCTAGCTCGATTACGAGCCAGTCACAATGCTGGTGCAACTTTCCTGCTGGGCTGACCTAGCCTAGCGGGAAAGTTTTAATTGAGCCGGCGTGAAGGTAGCCAGCACAGTGGCAACCACCCGTCGGGAGTTTGGCAGATGGGTGTTCTCGTCCGCCAAAGTCATTCTCGGGCCCTTGGTCTGTTTGGCAGCTGATTGTCCAAACCTAGACCCAAAAAATGTGCCACATGTTCCTAGAGTGGTTGTGTTCTTTTAACAAATCAGAAAAGAGTAGGCAAAGATTGATGCTTACATACCAAATAAAAATGTTCATTTGGCAAAGCCCTTTTCAGATAATAAGCTACGTTACACCCCACCCCCACAAAATCTACTACTGTTGGCACCTTACAAGTCACTGCCACTCATTCTTTCTGTGTCTAATTAAAGTAGAATAACAATGACAACTGTGAACTGATCTAGCTTGGAGGCTTCTGTGCCTGTTGTAGAGATCTGCTTGTAATCCAAAGGTTACAGGTTTGATTCAGAGTGGCTCAACTCATCTATTTACACTTTTAATGTATTTACAACGTTAAATAGATTTAACGTGATGTATGTATTTATTGAATGAATATAGTGTACCAATGTTTCTCAAGATAGAACTTAACACAAAACAATGCAATTTCTTGCTAAAGGGGAAATTTAAAACAAAATCCAATCTCAGGCTAAATTACACAGGTTATGACAAAGAAATCTGAGCTCAAATCCCAGCTTCTTCCCTTGACCAAATTATGTTATCCTAGGCAAATGTTTTTTTTTTATTTAGTAGACCAATTTGAAAGCACCATGGAGTAACTCAGCACAGGCTGTGCAATGTATGAACAGCTGTATTTATATATGGTTTAATAGCCACTATGATGCTTCACACTGGTCATATACAGTCTACATAACAAAGGGCCTGATTACGAGTGTGGCGGTCCGACCGCCACATTACGAGATTGGCAGGCAGCCCTGCCAACGTACTCCCGTCTCCGTCAGGATCTTTGATCCCGACAAGCTGACAGTGGCTGAAGTTGGAATCAGCCAGGGTGGCGCTGCTTATTACATTCTCCGCCAGCCTTTTCATGGCGGTTTCGCCATGAAAAGGCTGGCGGAGAACAGATACATGGGGGCTTGGCATGGGCAGTGCAGGGGTCCCCCCTACCCAGCACCCAGTGCAGACAGTGAGCATTGCGAGGGTTCTGGTGCACACTGTGGGTGGCAGCATTGCCGCCGGCTTGATTACCAGCTGGCGACATTGCTGCTGCCACTTTTACACTAGGCTGGTGGACAGAAACCTAGGTTTCTGCCCACCAGCTCAGCGGAAAAGTCTTGATGGGCCCGGCAGGGAGGTTGCCAGTATGGCGACAACCTCCCAGTCGGAAGTTCGGTGGACGGGCCTT
This sequence comes from Pleurodeles waltl, assembly GCF_031143425.1. Taxonomy (NCBI): domain Eukaryota; kingdom Metazoa; phylum Chordata; class Amphibia; order Caudata; family Salamandridae; genus Pleurodeles; species Pleurodeles waltl. The sequence continues at coordinate 962,596,077 of NC_090443.1, forward strand.
CCCGTCCACCGAACTCGTAATCAGGCCCAAAAACATTTCTTGCTTCACTTATGGCAATGTTCACAGGGTATTGCGGTTTTCTTGACTGGCTTAGAAACAATTGCTTCCAATAAATTTCCCTAAAAAATAAAGAAAACACTCATGTTAAAAAATAACTTTATTTTTCAAATTTTGATTATGGTCTATCATATTTTTCCATGATAATTTTGCAAAATTTACATGAAAAATCATTTTATGGCTCGGCCTAGAGCAAGGCCAGACCCCTAGGTCTGCTCAGGTTTTGCTTGCTCTATACATTTGCTGGCTCGACCACCTCTACCTGCTAGCGGTATAAACCAGATAGTTGCATTTCACTTTACACACAGACTGACAATGCTGTGAGGGACACATTCATTTTGTTTCCCAATGTCTGTAGACATTGGCAGATTCTTTATAGAAATATTATTCTAGCAAATACCAGGAGCCAGTATTTGACAACCAAAAAATACGATTTAAAATCAACATGTAAATCATTTGCAACTCTAATCTCAACATCATGAACTGTTGACCAGTTTTGCTGGATCAGCAGCACACTACACCATGATCTTGAAAAACAGTTGCTTCCTTTATGTAATGTGACATTTTATAGGCCATAGCTCCTTTATAACTGTTCCCACTAGCCACACATCACTTCATCAAGAGTCCCATGGAAGAATGAATGGGCTCCGCAACACTACATCACTACCCCATAAATTTCACCCTCACGGCAATTACAATGTAGACTGCATGCAAAGTTACAGAATATAACAAGTGACTATGTTCCTACGGCAAATCTTCAATAGTTCATGTATTTCTTTCGTGTGTTATATATTGTGTGTATGTATCGGTAAGGATGATCATTTAATAAGTCAAAAGAGGCCTGCACCTAATCAAGGTGGGTATATTTAATGCAAATACTTACATTACTCTATCAACCAACCTGAAATTGAGTGTGTGGGGTACAACGGGCAATTGGAGTGAACCAGAAAATTAACAAATTAACAACCATCAGTAAGACTAGTATATACAAGATTTTTGTCAATCTGAGGATGAACGACTGTTGACATTTTGACCACCTGTTCAGCAATTGGATAGGGACAGCCTCAGGGTGGGAAATACACGTCACAGCCAAATGCTGACTCAAAGTTTCCCATGCTCAAATAGTCCCACAGATGCACATCTGAATAGTGACAGTACAATGCAAAAAGTATCCCACAGTATTTATTAAGCATTAAAAGTTCTCTTTCTTTTTCGGTGTTGCAGTTCCATGATGGAACATTGAGAACAAAAATATTGTATCATAATAGAATATTGTGTCAAAAATATAGTCTACGAAAATATTGAGTTTACATACTTTGTATGTAAATTACCAATACATAGAATTAAAAGTACTGTGGAATAGAATATTGTCAAAAAGGTAGGTATATTGAAATATTCATACATACCATTAGATGTAATTTATTTAAATAATTAAAATACAAGATAAAAATACAATTGAAAATACATGCTTTTAATTAGTAAGATAAACTAAATATTTAAATATATTATCGTCAAAGTACAAAATTAATAATGAAACAATTCAAACATTACATTCAAATATTAACAATACCTTAAACATGAAAATTAACAAAAAATAATAAATACATTTATCACACCTAATAAAAAAAAAGAAAAAAAAAAGAATGAAATAATCAGTTATATCAATTACAGTTATTTCAATATAAACAATAAAAAAATAGCAATAGAACATAAACAACACTAGCAAAAGTGTTGACTTCAAAGGAGACAGGTTTTTATATCTCAACTCCAATGTAAGCAAATGTGGGGAAAGTGTTAGACTTTAGAGATGGTAGATTTACTATTCCCTCTAAGCAACAGTAGGGGAAGTTTTGGACTTTGGAGGGGATATGTTTATTATTCCTGCTCCAAAGTAAGCAAAGCACGGAAGGTGTTGGACTTAGGAATCATTGGGTATACAATTTCAATTCCTAATCATTATTAGATGAACATTTAAATATCAAACAAAATGAACATTTTAAAATATATTAAAATTAAAAATATATGAATTATAAATAAAATTAAATTTAAATACAAAATAAAATTCAATAATGCAATAATAATCTGATAAATTTAAAACAAAATAAGTAGATTGAATATAAATACGCTTCCCTCCCTACTACCAAAAAACAAACACAAAATATTCTTAAATACATAAAAACCTCTTAAAATACATATAAATATTCAGTGAAATAATTTGCATATTTACCAGTTAACAAATTAAGCTAATAAAAAACAAATGTATAATTTAACCTCCCACATGAACCCACTACAAACCCAACAACTTGCTACTAAATTATAAATCAATAATGAAAGTATAAAAAATTAAAGTTAGACATTAACATCACAATTAGTAAAGAACAGTTAATTAAAAATGTACATAATTACAATTTAAATATGTAATTAGCATGAACATTATCTAAAAATAACAATACAATAATTTATCATTTAAATAACTTCCCACCATTTCCCCTTCAAGCCCAACAACCTGCTATTAAATTATAAATGACTAATTAAGTGTAAAAATTAATTACCCTTTAAAACCTACAAACTATGCTAAAAATAAAACAATTATACCTAGAATTAATATAGTACCTAATATTTATATGTGAAGTAAATCAATTTAAATATCTCTATTTAATACAACTATAGTAAAGGAAAGAATATTAATTATGATTTTTAAAACTATGTTATACACATAAAAAATAATATTCTTATCATATGTATCTGTTTTTCATATTTTTTGACCTGACAGTATTAATGGCACAATATACTTGAAACTCAATATTTTTGAAACAATATCTGAGGTATTCAACGTTGTTTCTGAGTTACAGACTTTTAAACATGTCTGTGTGTATTTTGGCAAAATCATTTAAATCCAGTACCAAATAATGGATATCATGGTTTAATTAATCAATTATAGCTTTTGCCTCAAAATTTCAAAACCTTCCAAATGCATTTCATACTGGTAAGCCCTTTATCAAAAGGGAGGAACACTTTTTGGGCCTCATTAGGAGTTCGGACGGAATGAATGGGCTCCCACACCACAACATCACTACCCCATAAATTGCACAATCACGGCAATTACAATGCAGACTGCATGCAAAGATACAGAATATAACAAATGACTATATTCCTATGGCAAATCTTCAATAGTTAGTTAATGTATTTCTTTAGTGTGTGTATGCATCGGTAGCGATGGTCATTTAATAATGTACGTATGGGTTTTTATAAAGTGCATTCCGGCCCGGGGGCATCGAAGCGCTAACTAAGGTGAGGCAGTGCACTGTCTAATGAGAGAAAGGCGCCGGCTATCAGGGAAACAGCCAGGTCTTGACCCGTTTCCTGAAGGTAAGATAAGTATGCTCTTTTCTGAGATTCAGCGGAAGAGAATTCCAGATCCTGGCCGTGGTGATAGTAAAAGCTTTGTCCCCCCACTTCACTTTCTTGGTACAGGGGACTCGAATTTGAAAGGTGCTGACAGAGCGCAGCAGGCGTGTAGGACGGCGCCGCTGTAAATTAGTAGTCAAGTACTTGGAACCGATCCTGTTCGTGGCTTTATGTACAATGCAGAGTGCCTTAAAAGCGATCCGTTGGGCTATAGGGAGCCAATGCAGATTCCTAAGGCTCTCCGTAGCAGAGGCTGATTGTGGCAGATTCAAAATAAGTCTGGCCGCTGTGTTCTGCATCAGCTGCAGTTTTTTTAATGATCCTTTATCCAAATTGAGCAAGAGAGAATTGCCGTAATCCAATCTGGACAGGACCAGGGCCAGGGTGGCAGTAATTCTCCATTCTTTTAAAAGGTAGGGGAACATTTTCTTCAATTTCCTTTAAATCCACATGCAGGATTTTATGGTCTGGTTAACCTGAGCTTGAAAAGACAGATGATCATCAAAAAGAACTCCTAGATTCCTTGACGTGGAGCCAGGTAGGGGCAGGGTGCCACATTCTTTAGGCCACCAGTTAGGGGACCACAGTGCCCTACTTATCCCAAAGCAAAGAACCTCGGTCTTATCGCAGTTCAACTTTAGCCAGTTAGCCTTCATCCAGCTGCTTACTGCCAACATACAAGCATTAAAACGGGCTGCAACTACCTCCGCGTCTTTGTTAATTGAGATGATGAGTTGCGTATCATCCGCGTATGAGGTAGGGATGAAACCAAAAGAGCGTATAAGTTCTGCCAGAGGAGCCACATAGACGTTAAATAAAGTGGGGCTGAGCGACGAGCCCTGAGGAACCCCACAAGGCAGAAGGTAAGCCGGGGATCTAAAATCTCCACAGCTTACCGTGGACCACCTGTTAGAGAGAAAGGATAAGCTTCAGGGCTAGTTCCCCAATGCCTGCCTGATGTAGGCGTTCGAGCATAATGTGGTGAGCAATGGTGTCAAATGCTGCAGATAGGTCCAAAAGGACGAAGAAAACACCCTGACCCTCATCAACCAACCTACGGATAGTGTCTGAGGAGAAGATTAGGGCAGATTCCGTACTATGAGATTTCCGGAATCCATGTTGAGAAAGATCAAACCCATCTGAGTCTGACAAAAAGCTGACCAATTCTCTGTTGATGTGTTTTTCAAACATTTTGCCCAAGAAAGGGAGCAAGGCTATGGGGCGAAGATTGGTCAAATCGTCTTGTTTCCCCGTTTCCTTCTTCTTTAGGGGAATAATGATAGTTTCTTTCCAGGCAGAAGGGTAAATGCTGGAGGTAAGGACCTCCTGAAATATGGGGACCAGTGCAGTTGCCACCAACTCCGGAACCAGTTGTAAAATAGCCGGAGGGCAGGGATCTAGCGGAGAACCAGATTTACCTTCCTGAAGCAGCTTCCAGATTGTGTCTTGGGATGTCAAGTTGAATTTAGAGAGTAAACTACCATTGTCCAGCATAGTGCTAGTTGGGGTGGGGGAGAGCAGTACCGACGTGTCAGTGAGAAGAGGGTGCCCCTGAGTCTTATCTAAAATGAAGCTAGAGTGAATGTTTAAATTTTACTTTCAAAGAACTTTGCTAGTTTGTTGCAAAGATCTTGAGAGTTCTCCAGCTTATTCATACAGAGGGGGGTAGTAAGGGCATTAATAAGTCTGAATAGCTCTTTAGGAGAATTGGTAGCTTTCTTAATTTTTAGCGTAAAGTAGTCTGCTTTAGGTCTGAAGCAAGCCTCCTTACAGTTATTTAAGGCTAATTTTAAATTAAAATTCTCGCTGGCGCCAGAATTAAGTCTCCAGCGGCGCTCCTGCTGTCTATATTTCCTCTGGAGTGCTTTAAGGTCCTGGTAAAGCCAAGGTTGGCTGGGTTTTTTGCCTACCCGCGGTGCATAAACCTTCAGAGGGGCTAATGAGTCAATTGCCAGAGTAATTCCCTGGTTAAAGCAAGCCAGAGGCGGTAAAACAGACAGTTTAGGATCTTTCCAGCTGAGTTTTAGTGCCGTTTCCAGGGATTTGGCCTTGATAGTTTTTCATTGTCTTAATGGTCCATTTGGGGGGCTGTGTGTGAGGGGAGATTGTTTCTCAGTGAATTTAAACATCAAAAGTGAATGGTCCGTCCAATTTAGCGGGGCAGTAGTAAACTGTAATTCTTCCTCAGGACGAGTAAAGATCCCGTCGAGGGTATGACCAGCTGTGTGAGTAGCCGGATCATCCTTTAAAACCCAGTCCAAAGAGGCCATGAGATTGGGAAATTCAGTAACCAACGGATTACCCCTATCATCAAAATTAATGTTGAAATCTCCTAGAATGATTGCTTTCGGGGCCATAACAAGAGGTTCCAGTAAATCTGTACATTCCACAAGGAACTTAGGAAGGGGACCAGGAGGATTGTACATTAAGAGGCCTTCGGAGATTACGAAATTGCCGTAGAGAAGTTTAAAGACCATTGTTTCACATACATCTGAAATGGTGTTCTTAATAGTCCAAGTGCAAGTGAAGTCCGACCTACAAATAATGGCCAGTCAACAGAAGTTACAATAACAGTCAAATGAAGCCTGTTCCTAATCAAGGTGGGAATATTTAATGCAAAGACTTACATTACTCTATCAAACAACCTGATGGCAAATTGAGTGTGTGGGGTACAACGGGCAATTGGAGTGAACCAGAAAATTAACAAATTAACAACCACCAGTAATACTAGTATGTACAAGATTTTTGTCAATCTGAGGTTGAACGACTGTTGACGTTTTGACCACCTGTTCAGCAATTGGACAGGGACATCTTCAGGGTGGGAAATACACAGGTTGCTGCCACACTGGCTTCCTGTTGTAGAGATCTGCCTGTAATCTAAGGGTTACAGGTTTGATTCAGAGTGGCTTGCTGCTGCACAGCAGACTGTGAACATTGCAAGGGTGCTGGGCATGGGGACCCGTGCACTGCCCATGCAAAGCGCATGGGCAGTGCAGGGGCACCTCGTGGCCCCTGCACCTGTTCACGATCAGCCTTTTCATGGCAGTATTAGCGGAGTACCAGGTCGTATGCAGCGCCGCCCCTGGTTGATTCCGACCTGCACCCACCGTGAACCCGTTGGATCACCGATCCCGGCAAAGGAGGAAGAACCCTGGTGGTCTGACTGCCACGGTTATAATATGGCAGTCGGACCTCCACAGCAGCAGCAGTCCTGACCACCACCGCGAGGTCGGCGGTCTCAAGACCACCAGCCTTGTAATGAGGTCCTATGTCTTAATTGTTTGAAGTGAACTGATACACTTGGATTGATGTTGTTTTTTTTTGGATGCTACTTTCATGGCTGGTCACTAGCCCACAGAAGATGGATATTTTTTCTAATGCGACCTGTGTATTCCTGATACATTTATTCACCTTTCCTTGTGCCTTGTTTTTTGGCCAGAGACTCCACTGAGTAGGTGGAAAGAAGGACACTTCTTAGAGGCATTCTTTGCACTGCTTTCTTTTTCAATATTTATACCAGTTCATATAATCCTGCCAATTGGTGGCAACCTGGCAACCACCTGTAACATATTTTTCCTTCCCCTCCTGATGACGATTTATAATGGTTGCTGACTTCGAAACATTGGATGGAAAAAGCATATGAATGAGACAGAAGATTTAAGTATGATTAAAAAAATACAGAGTTGGAGAAACATTCTTTATTTGTTTGTATGTATTTGTCCTTTGTATTGCCACAGAAAATTCCATGTGAACACTTTCCAGAAGCAAACAAAGCAAACTGTAGGTACAGTTTATTGTGTTTTGTAGAACACTCATGCAGCAAAGTGCTTCAGAGCTCCTGGAAGCAGTTGAGGGTGTGGGTTGGGGTTTTGGCTGTGTTAGGAAAGGAATTAAAGGAACAGAAGTGAGAGAGGGTGGGACTTACTTCCTATTTTAAGTTTTCTACAGTGCATGAAAGTATATGAGAGCTGCTCAAGTTAACTATTACACAAAACATTGGAGGAATCACCCATCATCACTGAAGACAAACCCATTCAGTAAACATGGTAAACAATTCTCTGAATAAATGACATTTTAGCTGAGGGCGGAATGACAAGTTGGGGTTCAGTCTGAGATGTGGGCACTAGAGAGCTCAGAAGTCCAGAAAGGAGATTTACATGTTTGCTGAAGAGCAGGTGATTTACTACTTCACTTTAGCAGAGCGAGGATCAGGGATGTAACTACCACTGGCACAGCACGTGCAGTAGGACTTGGGACCACTATTCCCTGATAATCTCAGTAGCTTACCTCCCCGAAAGAAATCGTAGAGGCCATTTTCGTTGCTTGCCCCAGGGTCCATGGCATCCTTGCTACGCTACTGGTCGGGAGCTTTAGCCTTGAGGGTCAGGCCAGCCAATCATAATCCGCCAAAGCATCACGCATGGTATTTACAAACCTCAAATCGAAATCAAAGAAGAGCAGCTAAAAATTTATAACTTTTCAGTGTATAAAATACACAGATTCCTGTGAGTAGATTCCACTGGCATCTAATCTGTGCATTGATTGAATTCGAAGTACTATTTTTGGTAAACAGAGACTGGTGTCTCACGCCTATTGCTCTAAACCTACAAATGCATGATTTGTGCATTACTACTTTTTGCATGACCAAGGGTAGCAAACTCAACAAAAAAAATGCTGAGCATGGTTCTTCTTTCTTATAGGAACAACATGTTTTTACAGAAACGCTTGCCCTTCCTACACACATATTACGAACGTGGAATTGATGGTTACGCTTTTCACTCAACTTGTTTGTTTCCAAAACATCAAGTGCATATTAATATTCTTGTGATTGCTACTAGGGGCGTAGCCACCATTGGCGCAGCAGGTGCATGGGCACCTGGGCCCAGAGCCCTGAAGGTCCCTTTGAACCCTGACAGTGCTGTATTTTACTACCACAGCAGCAGGCTAAGGGGCCATTCACCTTGTTTGCACCAGAGCCCATGGCATCCGTGCTGCGCTTTTGAAGTCTACTACTTTGTGGGAGCTCACAGATGTTTTGTTTTATGTGCACAGTCATGCTCCTTTTTCATTAATTGACTATTATTCACTGATTTATAGATTCTTGGAACACATCTGATTGTCACCATGCAATCACTTCAGAACACTGAAAATGTACAGTTAACAGATTAGGAGAAAGGATCCAACTTGTTCAACTTGAGTTAGATAAATACATTTGTTAAAAAAATGAGTGCCAGGACTCACCATATTATTTGCTCAGTAATTAATTCTAGGTTACCTGTCAATGTGCTTTAAAGTCGAAATATGTCACCATAAATTTAGTATTTTTTGATTTTCATGAACACACAGGAAACAACAAGAATGCAGTCTCCATTTTCTTTAAACTGAGCTAAAGGCATCTGAAGCAACATACGTGCCTGGGGTTAAATGTCCTTCACTGATCCTTCAATCATCTCCCAAGTTAACTTAGCATGGGCTGCAGCCCTGTGCACTGAGGAGCAGGGGTTCCTACTAGTGGTTGCTAGTGGGAGGGTGTAACTCTCATATTTTGTGTAGCAGAAATACATGAAATTACCTACAAATTCCATGAGATTCTACAGATTTATGCAAGATGAGTAATTCTGCATCTAGTGCTATTTTCCTAGAGGAAAATGAGGATGCAAGGATTGATTTTGAACTAAGAAGTAGTATTAAATGCAGCAGAACATAAGCAGCGAGCAGCCACCCACACTTGCCATTTGTGCACTTGGGATAGGCTTTTCCCCCAACTTACTTCAAGCATTTAGCGATCTTTTCTTAGTGCAAACTGCAACCTTGCATCCAGGAGCAGCTCGCAGGGCTTTGTTGGGGAGTCATGGAAGGAGTGCGGGGGGGACACGAATTAATTAAAACATTTTTTTTAAATCACTTACCTGCTTCTCTGCCTCCGCCACAGCCGCCTCGCCGCTCCTCTCCTGCACTGCAGGCTCCTAGCCTGCCCTGCAGCCAATCCTGACGCTGCTCAAAGCAGCATTCAGATTGGCTGGGAGTGCCCAAACAGGGCGCCCCCAGGCAAACTGTGAGCCTGTGCCTGCCCTCTCCAGCTCGGCAACTGTGTTGCCGGGCTGGAGAGAGCCTACTGCACATGTATGTTTGGCCAGCCCGAGGCGGACAGCCAAACATAGAAACGCACTGAGGAGGCGTGCTGTGCACTCCCTCTCAGTTCTCGTCATCCCTGATGCCCCACCCCTTTTACTACAAAACGATAATAAACCTAGTTTATTATTGTTTTGGAGTAAAAGTTTTTTAGCTGCTGCTGCTGGCGGGGGGAGGGGCGAGGCTCCGCTGCCATAGCAGAGGAGCCGTGCCAGCTTGCATCCAAATTGGATGCAAGGATGCATTTTGTGCTAAGAAAACAGCACTTAATGCAACAGAACATAAAAAGCAATCTGAGCAGCCGCTCGCACTCCGTAAATGTGCTTTTGCAGTAGGATTTTTTCCCTAAAACTCTTAATTATGCAAGCAAATGTATGATTGTGTTATCTGTAATTATGCATTAAAGAGTTACTGAATTACTGAAAATATTCCTATTTCTCCAAAGTAGTTAAAACTACTCCCAGACCTAGTAGTTGCTGAAGGTTTCAGGACATACCTGAAAGTGAGATGTGGAGAATGCTGGACAGTCATGCTATTTATTCCCTCTGATCTGCTGCCCATGATGCCATTTCTACTTACTGGTGAGATGGAAGAATAACAGTCCTTTATTTACATGTTGGTACATGGCACTAGACTAGAGGAATGACTAGCACTTCATAAAATGGGGCAAGTCTGTCCTTTTTCTGTGGACTGCGGTGGAAACAAATGAAAGACAAAGTTGAGGTGGTCTGCATCCCTTCTCTTCTCTGGATGGAGTGTAGTGAATATCCAGTTTTATTGGTACTGGGGCCCTCTGCCATTTCAGGGCTTGTGCATAGGATCTTCAATTGAATGTCGACTCCATTGGAAGCCAGTAAAATGATTGAACTCTGATCTAACTTAGGCCTGTGTCCTGAGATTTAGACAAAGGGCCCCATTATGAGTTTGGAGGATGGAAAGCTCCGTCTGCCAAACTCCCAACAGGGTGGCCGCCCCCTACACAGCAACCTCCCCGCGTGAGCTATTGTGGGTTTCCTGCTAGGTCGATGGGCAGAAACCTAATTTTACGCCTGCTGGCCTACCAGGAAACAGGCTACAGCATTGTCTCCAGCTCATAATAGAGCCAGCAGCAATGCTGTAGCCTGCAGGGTGCACCAGCACCCTCAAAATGTTCAAAGAAGCCAGTGAACATTGCGAGGGTGCTGGACAGGGGACCCGTGCACCCGTTCTCTGCCAGCCTTTCATTGGCAGTCCTACCGCTATGACACTGCTGGCAGAGAACAAGGTTGTAATCGCCAGGGCAGCACTGCCCTGGCGGATTAAGACCTCTGTCACCGCCAGACCGCCAGAATCCAAGATCCTGGCAGAGATGGCGGTTCCCTGGCAGTCTGACCGCCAGGGTTGTAATGTGGCAGGTCAGACTGCCACCACAAGTGTGGCGGTCTATAGAGTCTATCGGCCTGATTCTGCTCTTTCTGCAATATGTCTCTAAATGTACTGGGAAGTTTCTGGATATTGTAATAGTCAGGGCAGGCCATTCCCAAACCAATGTTTTCAAGTTTACTTTACCTGAATGAAAGGGGGGTGTTTTCTGTAACATAGATAACTTGAAAGTTATGACTTTTATCACTGCATTGAAGTAGTAATCAAAGGAGAGAAATCAAAGATGACAAACAGGTTGTTTTCATCCTGAAACTTTTTTTCTGAGGAGAACTAAGTTTTAAACAGCTGTGATGCAAAGGTGGAATCACCGTTCAGTTTTGTATCATTCCAGAGAGGATGCACTCTTTTGTTTATTGGAAACCGTGCTGGAGGCATTTGATTATGCTAGAATGACTACCAAGTTCATTTTCCAGACTGGTGAGAATTGTGGTGTCATCTGCATACGTTAGGAATTTAATCTGTTATTGCCTCAGTACTTGCACAAAAGGAGGCATGCAGATGTTGAACCATGGTGGTGAGAGAAGAGAGCACTGAGGAATGACAATTGTCACCTTACCGTTCGATAAAACTAAAGGGTCAATACAACCCTGGTGGATTTCATTAATGAGAAATGACTAGATCCATGTCAAGGCAACCCCGGTCTCGGTGGCCCATTCTTAAGGTCTTGAGTAGAATGGTGGTCAGCTCTATCCTCTGCCCCTGAGAAATCATTGAGTATGAAGGTGGCTTGTTTGCTTTAATCCAGGTTGGTAAAAAGGTTTTAGAACATATTTACAAGCCCCCAGCGCCACATTGCGCCGCCTTAGCGTCATTTGTTTTTGTATGCTAAGGCGGCATTAAGGAGGCCTTTCTCTTGTGCCATATTTACAAAGAGGCACAATGCTTGCATTGCGCCACTTTATAGACCCTTGCTCTACATTATGCCTGCGCAGGCATAATGTATGCAAGGGGGGCATTCTGACCTAGGGAGGCCCGAAAAAATGGTGCAGTGAAATTTATATTTCACTGCGCCATTTATTCCATCATTTTTAACGTCTGTTCAAAGCAACACCCATTTTAATCTATGGGCCTCTCAATTTGTGCGTACCGGGCCTCAGTTGCTGAGAGGGCTCAGCTGGTGTAGGCCATACGCGTCCACTGCTGGTGACTTTGTACTTGCAGTAGCACAACAGGCTGGCTTCCACCACCACCTCAGTTCTTTTCCATGGGTGGAAATAAGCCATAACTGCTGTGTCCAACAGGGCTGTTTTCACGGCCCAGAACGCTTTGTCCTCCTCTGTGCTCCACTCCCATGGAGTATTGACTTTTGTGAGCCGCCCGAGGGGATCGGCGAGCGTAGCTAGATTGGGCATGAACCTCCCGCAATACGTCACCATCCCGAGGAAACTCCTGACCTCCTCGTGGCATTGCGAGGTACTGACGCCCCCTTGATGGCCTCCACTTTCTTGGGTTCAATTTTCAGTCCTTCCCTCGAAAAAATGTAGCTGAAGAAAGCAATAGAGTTGTGACAGAAAGCACACTTCTTTCAGAATAACGGTAGTCCAGCATCTGACAGTCGCTGTAGGGTGTCTCGCAGGTGTTTATGATGTTCTTCCAGAGTGTTGGAAAAAAATCAAAATCTCATCACTTAGATTGATGACACCAGCCAAACCCGATAGTGTCTCTCGTATTGCATTCTGGAAAATCTCCGCCGCCGAGGAGACCCCAAAGCTTAGTCATCTGTACCGACGCAGCCCCACGTGTGTCGAAAACGTGGTGACATTATGTCTCTCGGGGGTTAACTCCAGTTGGTGGTACCCCGAGTTCAAGTCTAACTTGGAGAACCATTGAGCCCCGTTCCGGTCTGTGATAACATCATCCATAGTGGGTCTGATGTGGCGCTAACGTTTGATGGCACTGTTGGGGAGGCGCATATCCACACTGAGACGAATGGCTCCGGGCTGTTTGGGCTTTAGGGTGATGACGAGAGGCAAGACCCAGGGCGTCAGTCCGATCACTTTCTCTATTACCCCCTGCTCCTCAAGAGTCCGTAGTTCTTGCTCCACCTGGGGCCTCAGGTGGAATGGCACCCTCTGATGTCTCAACGTAGTAGGGTGTATGGTAGGGTCGACGTGCAGGTGAAACTGCTTGCCCTTTAGCTTCCCCAGTCCACCGATGAGCTCTGGGAACTCCTCCAGCACCGCTTCAGCATGGGAATCGTGCACCTGTCGGGCAAAAAAAGAACACCAGTTCCAGTTCTTCAGCCGTGTGACAGCCTAGGAGCGTTCCTTTCTTCCCTTCTGCCACGTGGAATTGTGTGCTTGTAGAGTGTTGGTCGCTGCCAACTATGACCTCTATTGCCCCTCTGAGGGGAAGCGGTTCAACGCCTCCATACACATATATTTTGGTGCTGCATGGCTTGAGCTCTGGTGGGGGAGATAGTTTATTGTACTGTTCGACGTCCATGACGTTGACCGATGTCCCCATGTCAATGAGTGCCGATACTGGCGTGTCATTGATCGTTATGGTGTATATGGGTGGAGGCCGCCACCTCTGATCCAGTCTGTCAGCAAAGGAAACAACAAATATTTCCTCCTTTTCATCATCTTCATATGGGGTGGCACCTGGATGCAGGCCTACTGCGGCTGCCCCTGCTTCCTCGCATCATCTGTTTACCGCTGCTCTTCGTGCATAAGTGGTTCAGGTTCAAGGCCACCCTCCTCAGCAGACCCTGGCGAAGTGGTTAGGCTTGCCCTATTTGGAGCAGTTCTTGCCTTTCACGGGGCACACACCGGGTGTGCGGTGTTCACTGCCGCAGTTCCCGCACCCCTTTTCCTCCACTCTGGGTGGCCGAGCCATGCGGGGCGCGTTCTGGCGGCGGTAGATGGTGTTGACTTGTTCTTCCTTTTTAGGGCTTAGTTTTGTTGGCTCTGGCGCAATGGATGACCGTTCAAGGGCAGCAGCTATGTCCTCAGCGCGGCTGTTGGACAGTTCATGCGATCTCGCTAGGATGAGTATGTCGTCAAGTGAAATGCCTGGTTGCTGCAGAATCAGCTTTCGCAGAACTTGCTCTGTATTATCTGCGCTCTGATTTCGTCGTGGTGATTGATGCCTGTGCAGGTGCTTGCTAGCTTGGGTAGGTGCGCGTAAAACATACCCATCGACTCTGTGTCGGTTTGCAGTTTGAACTTTTCGTAGTCGGGGTTGAGCTGCGGGTCGAAATACCTGTTGAGGGCTTTCACTGCAGCGTCGAGGTTGTCATCATTGCCCGTGTTCGGCAGCGTCTCCAACAAATCCTAGAACTCGTTGCCCCCGAAAGGTAACATTAATAACCTTTGCACCGCTCTGTCTGTCTCTTGTGTGGCTCGAAAGTAGTTTCTCAGCCGTCCAAGCTAGTGGCGCCATCAAGGCACAGCCATTGCAGGATCCACCAACTGGCTGAATGGGGTAGCGCAGTGACAGACGAATGTGACCCATGATGGTGGGCTGGGCGTTGGAGAGCGGCGTCCGGCAAGGAGCTCATTATCCTGCCTGGGACCTCACTTTTCTCCCCACTGTGGTTCGACAGCCTTCCTGGGTGCCGAATGCTGCTCTAGGTGCCACTTAATGTGTGTCCAGTTTACTGGGTGCTGGAGGGCAAAACTAGCGTCCGTGCCCTAATGCTGGGAGTGCTGGGTGTGGCAGGTGGTGTATTCACAGCAAAGGACTGATTGAGTGCTGCAGGCTGCAGAGGGGATGAAACTTCTCTCCCTATCTTCTTGTCAGTAGGCCTTAGAGGAGGGGCTGAGTCACACTGGGGGCACCAAACCTTGACCCTGTTTGCTGGACCCACGGGGACCCACCTGTTAGGTGCATCCCAGGGAGAGCAGGCGTGGTGGGTAGCGTGTGGGCACCGCCTCGTCGCCAATGTACAGGGGTGCTAAACAGCACGATGAAAATACTGCGTACACTGGGTTTACTGCTCGGGCGTAAAAGACCACGAGGGTCCCGCCCTGCTTTATTATATAGCCCTCACTCCAGACACCATACCACGTCAAGGAGCAGGGCAACAAAATATAGGAGAGCCCGAGTGGCTCTCTACAATACTGACTGCTTTTCTGATCCATGCATTAAATTACAAACCTACATATTAGGGTTTTTACTCCCAGTAGTCCAGCCTCGGTTGTCTACCTCATGCACATGCGCATTCAGTGGATGTCCAGAGAGCAAACACCGGGCTCTGCTCTGTTAAATAAATTAACTAAATATTACTGTTTTTCAAAGCCTTGCATTGGAATGCCCTAGAGTTAAGCTTCATAATTACAGATGCACCTACCGCAGGTGCTCATGAAGATTCACTGAAGCGTTCATTAAGAGGACTATTACAAACATGTGGGTGACGGAAATAGAGGCGGGCTCTAATTACAGGCTTAAATCTATTCTGTAAATAGTAACATTTTGAAACATTTTCCCTCACTGGCACGTGGGCATTATTTACGTTACGCACTTAATAGAAGAAACATAAGCTTTTTTGATGTTTTGGTGGTGTGACGCGTTAAGCCCTTCAAAGACTAGATAATGCATTGCTGTTTACAGAAAATTGAATAAAACACCGGAAGTTGCATGCCTGATCACGAGTATCTTTCCTCACTACTTCCGACCCTCCCAGGAAAGGGTGTTTTCATTATCGTCCTTATGCAATGGATCACGTTGCAACATTCAATAATTATATATATTTTTTGACATTACATATTACATTTGTTCAAAATCTGAGCCCTATGCAAACAGCAGAAGCATTTGGTCTTGCAAAGTCAGTGTGACATGAGCAACTGGGTGAAATTTTGCAGCTTTCTGTGTCTGGCGTTGCTGAGGCTGCATGTGTCCTCCACACATGACAACCCTCCTAAACCAGGGCTGAGGACTGAGATTCAAAAACTGCAGTGCTTAATTTGTGCTGGTGTCTGTAGGTGGAGGACACTAGCACTAATTTTTGGGATCCAAGACTAATGTTTTATCATCAGACCTGACCCAGAGCAATAGTAAAAGGGAGGATAGCGAGCAGGAAGGAGGCGTAGAAAGATAGGACTAGAGTGCCAAGGGGTTATTCCTGGATGAAAACAAACATGCAAGAGTGAGATAAAGAGACAAGAAGTGAGGGTGGTGAATGAGGTGAATGAGGTGAAATCCAGGCAACACCAACATTCAGTGAGCTAGGGACGGCTCGTACGAAAAACTTTAGGACCCTTACCTTATTTTTTAGGTTGAGCATAGCAGTGAGAAAGCGCGGTTTTTCCGACATGTTGGTTTGTATCTCAGCTTTTAACCACGCCCACCGCACGCCCATCACTATCACTCGTTCATGGGCTTGCCTTTCAAAAATCCTTTGTCATCATTGGTAAATGCTTTATGTTTGTCCTTCTTGGGGCGGTTTTGTTACCGCCTTGGCCATCGACCCTCTTACATGGATAACTGCACTTCTGCCAACAACTGTGACTGCCAGCGAACTTCTTTTTCCTTTTGTGTCTCTCCTTCACGCTCATAGCGGCCATGATGCTTTGAATCGACTCACTTATGTCAACTGTTTCACTTTTTATTTTCAGTTTGTGTGGCAAGAAAAGTCCAGTTAGGATTTACAACGCTAATGGCTCTAACTCAAGCAGTCTCGAGACCCATTGCATTGCAAATGCTTGTTTCTAATTCTACACATTGCATAACTATCATTAATGCATAAGGTGCAGTGGCGCAGGTGGGCGCAAGTGGTACGAGGGGCCCACTGACCATGCTTATGGTTGAGATGCACCACTAAGCTAGGTAATAGGAGGCATTTTCTTTGCTTGAATTAGGGCTCATGGCACCATCGCTACATGACAATGAGGATCCTAAACTTGGCCTTTAACTCTGTCCACCCTGCATGGGTCCTTATAAACCTAAAGTACTCGGCCCTGAATTTGGCTGTACGTGACACTTCACTCACTCCTCCACACTACTTTTCCTTCTAGACATGACGCTCACCCCCACCTCTCCCCAAAACTGCTAGCTTTGCATTTCACTTCTACCCTTCCAGAAACTCTAGCCTGTGCCCATTTACAATTTCTGCCCATTGCTGTCTTTGAAGGTCACCATCTCTACCACTGGTGCTGCCCCTGGTCCTCAGCCTTCTGACCTCTACACGATGGCCCAGGCTCAACTCTGTCCTCCTGATGCTCTGATTCTCTTTCGTGAGGGTGCTCGGGAATAGGATTCTTGCACAGCAGATGGTGCAAGCCTAGCCAGTGCTCTGTCCCAAGCTAGAAGACGCTGGAACCTCACTTGGCTGACTAGCTCCTCTCGGGGCAGAGAACACGTATTTGTTCATGTGTCTTTGGCACTAGGAGACTTGCTGATTGATTGATTGAGAATTGTAAATTAGCTTTCAGAACGTCTGCAAATGTTCTGCTGCTCTGAAGGCTAAATAGGAACTGATAAGTGACAACACCCAGCCTATAAAACTAGCAAAATATAACGTTATACTTACTTTAAAAAAAAGTAGTGAAATTGTTCAAATCTAATAGAGTTGCAAACCACTAAGTAGGTAGGTAGATGGGAACAGATATCGCTGCTGTAGCTACTCCTGAGTCACACCCCTGTGACTTGATTGTGAGACCTATACTCTTTTTATTTTCCTACCAGCAGCATCCTCTGTGGACACTGTTAGTTAAAAGGGGCTTCAAAGTCACCCAAAAACTCCAATTGGATAACTATGTTACAGCCTTTGTACACATAACTCCCTAAAGGTGGTGATTCGATCAGTCATGTCTATATCTTTAAAAAAGAGTAGGTGTTTTATTTCCAAATAAGTAAGTAGAGCAGGCAAGTTGTAAACAAAAGTAAAAGGCAGAAGGTAAAACAATTTGTTTGACATACACCGTCAAGCACAAATATAGTGCTTATGTGTAGGATTCTGCACTACAATTAACACAAGGCTGCATGCCCCACGTCATCCTATTTTGACTGGTTTGGGTGCCTTCTATAGTATTCATTAACCCTCTGGTTTACTGGGAGCTAAAGCTAATCAACGAGGCAAGAATGCCAGCTTGCGTCCCCCCCCAAGCGTATTACAATGTCCCTGCTGGGCTGACTGGTGGGAACAATGTATTACGGTGTTCTGGCTGGGCTGACTGGTGGGACCAGTGCTATGGTATTGATCTCAGGTTCTTCAAGGGAGCCCTGGCCAATACCGTAAAACAACAGCACCACTGTAATGGGCACTGTCTGCAAAGCAAAGCAGACAGTGCGCATTCAGATGTTGCTGGGCAGGGGGGCCCCTGCACTGCCCATGCCTTGGGCACTGCAGGGGCCCCCCTGTGGCCCCTGAAACTGGCTTTCCATCAGCCTTTCCATGGTAGGGTGACCGCCATGGAGAGGCTGGCAGAAAGCTGAGTTGTAATCAGTACGGCAGCGCTGAGTTCAGCACAGTCATGACCGAGTACAACTCAGACCGCCGTCATCCTGTCGGGAACGATGTTCCTGGTGACGGTGGTCTCCTGGCGGGTCCACCTGCCAGGGTTGTAATGTGGCAGTTAGACCACCTGAAGTGCAGCGGTCTGACTGTCTTCGCGAGTGTGATGGTCCTCAGGCCGCTACACTCGTAATAAGGTCCTAAATACGGCAATGTACCAATTTGGGTATTACACACCACTCCTATGTTTTAGCTACATGGCAGCCCAGAGCTAAGACTTAAAAACCTGTTGAGTTTTAGCCTAGGAGGATCTGAATCCAGTTAAAATAGTCCAAAAGCCCAAGTAACCTAAAGGTACACTATTCAAAATTAACAACAATCCTACCCAATGTCCAAGGTACAATTAGTGTGGTAGTGGGCCAGTTCTAAAAGTCTTGGGCTCCAGGTAATGCAGATAGATGTTGTTATTCACATTGGCAATGTTCAGAAGGAGACAAGCTGAGGTCCAAACTCATAGACACTCTTCAAGTGAGGGGACTATTGGTCCTAAAGTTGGACTAGCACCTAAAGTACGATGGTGATGCGACCAAATTTCAATTGCCCATGTGTCGAGCACATTCATTTAATGGAGGTATCCACGGAATGGACAAACTCACTGGACCTACAGGAGTATCAGTCAGGACTTAGGAAATGGGATTTAGGTTATAAGTACAACTGTGAATTCAAATAGTGGTAATTTCACCACTTCAAGGGCTATGGCGATAATAACCGGCTACCATCGGCTGGGCTCAGCTCTAAGTTCTGGAGTGTTGGAGTGAAGGTTAAACACCTATGTTTGTGTGGTAGAAAGAGTATGGACAGAGGCTCTAACAAAACCAGTAATCATACTTGATGGGGTGGGACTAGACGTCAAAGAATGCTGCCTTCTTGCCTTTGACCCATGGTCATGTGTGTGCTTTTCGGGTCAGTTCTGCCAGCTGTGCAGTGCATTCCTTGTTTCTTATAGGGGTCTCTCCTGGACGCAAAGTCCATGCAGACTTCAGTCAGCTGGGTCTTGCTGTTTGCCCTCCCCTGGTCAGGAGTCTGCTCCTCTGCACACACTGGGGAAATATCTTTCTCTCCTTGTGGGGCAGATAATCTGTAATACATAACGTGTCCTGCCTACATGAACGACGGTTTACTTCAGCTTCTCTGGTGATCTGTAAAGGCTGACACCACACATGAGGCAATCATAATTTTTCACTGTGACTGGTGAAAACGTGAAATGTAAATGTTTGCAATATATGTACCAGACTACATGGAGGTTACATTGAGGTCTAACACCACTGAAACACTGAAACGTCTGCATAAAGTGAAAGTACACCCAACTATTTCTTCATAATTCTCCAGTCCCTAGTTACATCCATATAGAGGGTGGATCTCCTATCGGGAATGAGGCATGTTTTTTGCAGCATCCACCAGCTTCTAGCCTCATCGTAGGTGATGAAGCAGAAAATGAAGGTTTTGATTTATTAACGCTTAAACGTAGTGCTGAAATAATCATGTGTGACTTTAACCGAATTAATAAAGATTGTACGGGGACAAAATGTGCCCTCAGAGTAGTTTGCCATCATTTATACGCGTGCTTTATATAACGTGGTGAATTAGAATTGCACTAATCCGACATAATCATAAACGTATGCTACGATTTGCTTGTTTGAAATGTTTTAGCTTAGCATTACTTTAGCAGAGGCTTTGGCCTAGTTGCCTGGTCTCACGGTTTAGATGCTCGTATTTTTCCACTGTGCTATTAAACGTGTATTTTAGCTCGAAGCTGTACTTTTCCACAGAAACTGTTCACATGCTTATCTTAAAGTTGGTGCCAGCCTGGCATATTTTCTCTTAAATTCAAGGTCGACTTGCAGGTGCGGACAATGGAGGCTCTGAGAGTAAGCTAATTGGACAACAATGTTGCAACTTGCGTACCCATCTCCAAGGATAATGTATGCTTAAGTAAAAGCTTGAGAACTGTCGTGTTTGATTGGTCAATTTGAAGCTAACCTATGAACCCACCAATGGAGACCCTACTGGACTTGAACTGTTGTCTATAAAAACCAGGTGCACGAGAAAAAGGTAGCCATTACAGCCATTATGCGCTATGATTGCCATTGAGAGTCACTACGCCATCTTGACTTCGTAGCTATTATGTCCCACTTTGCTGCGACGCCATTTTGAAAGAGACTTTGATTCTTTCTCTAATCGAGAGAAAGAGACTTTAAATGATTCTTGCCCTAGAGACTGTAACTTTGATTTGATCCCTTTGCATGAAGTAATAGTTTTACCTTGCCGCCGTGAGGCAATTGCCCCGTTCACCCCTGCCCCTTTGCCCAGTCCTATGCCGATCGAAACGGTACCCATGATGACCGAAGAACGGTACCTGTGAGACGAAGACTTCCTTGTATGCTGATCGTAATTGGTAAATATGAAAGGAAATTGTAAAATTGCATTGTGTCTCTTTTAGGTAACCAACTGCTGATTTTGATAAGGTCCCTAGCTAGGAGTTTTCTAAATTAATGTTGCTAAATTGTTTTGCATGAAGTCCCACATGCCGATGCTAATTTGAGGTTAGACGAGGTTTCCATGTGTTGCACGATGCAATTGAGATCTTGTTATGCTGACTAAATGTACGCAATTAGTTCATTACAGATTATCGTATTAGTGCTTTGCATTGCCATTATCGAATGCCTTGTGATTCAAATGCTTCATAGATTACACTTGTTTCGACGTTATGGACAGCTATTAATGTTCATATATGTTTATCATTTGGTGTTGAGACACATTTACATTGTGCTAGCTTTGTTAATATAGGGAAATAAATTCACTAACTTTGCAATAAACTGGTGTGGTTATTCCTGGCTGAAAGGTCAGGGTTCGCCGAAATGTATTCTGGATTAATTGTTAAGTGTTATGTTGTTCAAGGTGTTGCTTATGTTCGTTATTGATTATTGATTTTGATGATATTGACCGATTACGAGTACAGAGTGTTCCCACTAAGTCAAAAGATTCATCGGCCTAAAGAGCGTCCAAACGTAGGTAAAATTATTACTGTGTTCCGCTCTATCAGTAGATGGTAGCAGAGGACGGTTACGTCTTTTGGGACCCTGTACTATTAAAGTACATGGTGTCGAATTAACGGTTACGCATTTTGAGGCCCCATTCGAAAAGTTGAATTAGATTTTCTTGGGTAGAACGGATTGACAAGATGATGATGGGCTAGGTCCACCGCGACTTTCCCGGGATCTCGGAACTTGCGAATGGAGAGAAAGGAGATGTGGAAACAGCGCTGGCGGTACTAGTGATGGTATGAGTGAAGTTAGGGTTTTGCGCTTGCACAGCTTATTGCCGCAGGGTGTGTGAAAAGGTTGCGAGGGTTTTCTTTTAAGGATAGCGGAGGTGCGACTCCGAGTGTAGAAGTAGAGAAGTCGTCGAACTTCATAGAGTAACGGAGGTGCGGCTCCGAGTGTGAGAGTAGGGAAGTCGTCGAACTTCATGTGTGTCTGGCGCTTTGTGCATAAAAAGGTCCACGTGGTTGTTGTTGTTGAGACGGGCCCTGCGAGGTCAAGAGACTCCGGAGTATGTTGATCCATGTTGTGGTCTGGGCGGTTTAATAGGTTGATCGGGCGTGGTCAACAAGTCGGGTACGTGTGTTAAGGAGTGAAAGAAACTTCGACTTCGGGCTTTGACAAGATTCTAAGTGCACTAGAACTGATCATTGACAAGTTGAGAGTAGGTCTGCGGGTCAGATTTGCTTGCGAATGTGGGGACTGAGAAAGACCGAATAGCGGCCGAGACTGGTGAAAGAGATCGAATAGTGGTCACGGTTGGTGAAAAGTCCCTAAGGTCCTGAAGCGACTGTGTTACCCTTCCTGTAGTAAACCGACAGGTCTGTTTTATTTTTTGGTAGCTCGCAATATATGCAAAAAGTTGTTACGAGAGGAGGTGAGTGAAGGAGGACTAGCCGCGAGGCTTTGTCAGCCGCAGTGTGTGTGAGTGTGACGTCACTAAGAGCCGTGCTGGGATAGGTTGGTGGGTGAGACGGGTCGCGCACGGATTGGACGCAGTCCGTGGGACTCGATTGGAAGGGGAAAGGCAGGTGAAGAGTATTCCGGGAATAAAAGTCACCTATTGATTACAAATTTTGTGCAATTAAAGTTACCTATTGATTAAAGTTTTGTGGAATTGAAGTTAAATATTGGTTATAAACCTGGTTAAATAGAAGACGAGAAAAATGAAATTCTTTAAGGCATTTAGGAGCGCAATGAAGGGGGAGTCTTACATTAAAGCGAACGTAGGAGAGGAGACGCCGCCCGAAGGTACACCAGCTTACATTGTAATGGAAGAAAAGGGGGTAGCTCCGTGTCTTTGGCTAAAGCAATGGCACAAGTTGACAGAGAAACATGGGAGCGTAGCGTTTCCGATATACGGGACATTCAATATAAAGATTTTAGAGAATTTGAGATTCACGATGTACGACCTGAAGGTGCCTCCAAGGCCAGCACAGTTTGAGGCTCTTGCAATTTGGGAACTGATGGCCAGACAGCAACAGCAAAAGAAGTTTGAGACCAGGATGAGGAAGGTAGAAAAGACACTAGCGGATGCTAGGTGGGATAATGCACAAAAGGTGTGGAGGTCAGATGTATTGCAGGGGATAAAATTGTTCCCAGCAATTACTAAGGAAGGAGAAGAGACAGGTAAGAAAGCCACCTGTAAGACGGACAGAAAGTGTTCTAAGGATAGAGAGGACGAGGAAAAGTTGAGAAGAGAAGAGGAGTTAGAGGATGAGGAGTTGATAATGCAATTGCTGAATGACCGTCCACCGCCTTATGCAGAGAATGGACAAGGTCCAAGTACTAGTTCTGCCCCTCCAGCACCGATACAGAGCAGTGAAACACAGAGTCCAGGAGCGTCATCGGGATCTAAGGACCCGAGTTTATTGCTCACCCCGCAGATACCACAGGTTAGGAGAATATATCCAGATGTGCCCGTGTTGAAACCAGCAGAGAATTATCAGCCGCAGATGCCAGGGTACTACAGTAGTGACAACAGTGCAGGAATGATTCTAGATCCAACCGTAAGGGGAGTACAGAATGGTTACAACCCAACAATGGGACAAGCTGAATCAACTCAGTTTTTGATGCCTCAAAAGCAGATGCAGGGAGGAAACGCACATGTTCAAATGGCGGGAAGCCAGATGGGCATGCCGGCAATGATGTCCCATGGTGTGGGAATGAACATGCCTCAGAACATGGGGAACGGACAGAACCCAGATGCAATATCGTTACCCATTACTGTAGGTCCAGTGGTACCTCTGTATAGTCAGCCTAATTCAGGTCTGAATAGTCAGGGATCAATGCTGCAGAATGGGACAGAAAGAAGGTGCATAGAAAACATTCCAGGGATAACTCCGATACCGGCTCAGCCAACTGGGTCTGGGTCCTTGATGGAGTTCAGTCCCGTATGTGCTCAGTCCACACTGGTGAGGTCGAGCCCCCCACTGATAATACCTCTCACGTCGAACACTGAAAAACTGCCGCAGCCATCGATGGCAGTTGATGTAAACGCCACCCTGATGGGGGTGAATGCGCAACAGTTGACCCAGTGGTTCAACAGTCTGAATTCCACACAAAGTCCAGCCAGTGGGAAAGGAGAAGACTATATGAATAGGGTCAGGTTGAACATGGAAGCACAAGAATTGGTGGAAGGGACTATGGGTGTGAACAGGTTAGAGTCTTACACAGAAGAAGAGCTGAGATATCTATGTCCCAGGATTACGAAGGAAGTGAACAAGGTACATAAGGGCTTGCAGGAAGCAGCTGCCAGAAACGGGGTTGACATAGACAAGACGAAACACTTGAGCAGGAGCTACAGGTTAGATTTTGGGACCACAGATTTTGAACACATGAGGTCAGCAGGCATGAAGACCCACCTTAGAGAATTGCTGCAGAGTGCACAAGTGTGGAGGTGCCTAGACAAATGGGAAAGCAGATGGGTAAAGAGGAAGGACAAGAGGAGGGACAGTGCTACAGAGCACAATGAGAAAAGACCGCAGAGTGGTGATACAGTAACAATGTTACCAATGAGGGAGACAGCAGGGGGAAAATTAGTACATGTACCATGGCACAGAAGCGACATTCAGTCCTTTACGGACGATTTTCCCAAACTAAGAGAGAAACCAATTGAATGGTACCAGCAGACTGATAGGTTTGTGAAACTTGCAAAATGTCTCTGGGAAGACCTGAATACTCTGTTTGAGATTGTGGTTCCGGCAGATTTGTGGGAGGATTGCAAAAGAGCTGTAGGTTGGCCGACAAGTGAACCGGAGAGACACAGGGAAACAGGCGCACCATCACCTATGGTGATGAGCTTGTACTATAAGGTGATTGAGCATTTGAAAACGAAGGTACCCGCGAAAAACGTGGATTGGCAGAAGATTGACCGAACTGCCCAAGAGACTAAAGAATCAATTCATAGTTACTATGAAAGATTGTTGAAGGCGTTCAAAAATTACAGTGGCACGGAAACAATAGAGGCGAAGGACATGCTACATTTTGTCTTCAGATTTGTGGAAGGGCTGAGGCCAGAGATAAGTCAGATGATAAAGTCGCATTTGATTTGTTGGCAGTCTAAACCGATTGACGAAGTCTTGACTTATGCGAAATACTGTAGCGACGAAATTGAGGTAAAACAGAAAAGGCTGAAAGAGAAGGTGATGATGATGCAGCTTAAGGCAGCTCAAACAGGTTTCCAAGGTTTGCAAGGGTTGGAAGGGATGCAAGGGTTCCAACAGCAGATACCGCAACAGCAGTTGCAGTTGCAGGGAAACATGGCGTTTCAGCCACAGGCCAGAGGCAGAGGCAGAGGAGGTTTTGTGAATAATGGTCCGGATTTGAACACTGTTGTGACGGGTGTGCAGGCAATGAAGAAGGTGATGCCGTGTCACGTGTGCGGGATCGTCGGACATTGGAAACGCGAGTGCCCGATGGTGGTGCAGGAAGGTATAGGCGTAGGTGCAGGTGCAGGTGTTGGTCAGCAAAACAATGATGTCAATGCATTTCAGACAATGAGAGGACCGAAAATGAGAGGTCCCAACCCAAATTTTCAGACTGTAAATCAATTGCAGGGATTACAACCGATGCAGCCGCAACAGATGCAGATGCCTCGTGTGCAGATGACGCAGATGCAGCCAATGCAACAGCAGTTACCTATGGTACCTAATCAGCAAATGCAAATACCTTTGGCACCAATGAGTCAGCAGCAAGTGATGGTTCCTCCACAGGTAACGGGTCAGGTAATGAGTACAAATGGCACAGTACAACAGTTCCCATTACACAGTGAGAGTGGAATAAACAACGTATGGGAGAGTGAAAGTTCAGGAGAAGAAGGAGATTGTGTGCTTGCGGCATCCTTGGAAGTTGATCAAAGGGGTCCGTACGTAGAGGGAAGAGTAATGGGTCATCGTGTCTCATTCTTGGTTGACACGGGAGCCACACGTTCAACAGTTAAGAGCAGTGAAGTTCCAAATTTGCCTCTCTCAGGGAGAACAGTTCAAGTGGTGGGAGTAGCAAACAGACACCTGACGAACCCAATTACAGATCCGGTTCCAGTCAGCATCGGTAATTATCAAGGGGTACATCAGTTTGTGGTGTGTGACTCAAGTCCGATAGCACTGTTAGGGAGAGACCTATTGTGCAAATTGGGTTGTTCGATAATGTGTTCAAACGAAGGAATCACAATAGAAACGAGCAATGATGGGGAGGAAGAGGACAGTGTAGAAGGGGATGAAATGGAAACAGTCGACGAAGAGTATCCTCTGATTTGTCTCTTCCCGATGATAACTGAAGAAGATATCCCAGCAGAATTACGGGAAACAGTCGGAAAAGAAGTGTGGGACATGACAGGGAAAGAGGTGGGATTGATGAAAGGAGTGGAACCAGTAAAAGTGATGGTAAAGCCCAATGCAATCTTTCCCCAGACCCCACAATACCACATGCCACAAGACACCCTCATGAAAGTTGCCCAACTCATTGACGAATTTGTAAAGCAGGGGGTACTGAAAGAAGTGCTAAGCAGTCCATGTAATTCACCGATAATGGGACTGATAAAGCCAAGTGGAAAGGTCCGACTCGTACAGGATTTGAGGAAAATAAATGACATCATAATAAAGTGCTGCCCTGTTGTACCGAATCCAGCTGTGATAATGTTTCAAGTCCCTTGCGATGCTGAATGGTTCTCAGTCATCGATTTGTCACAGGCATTCTTTTCTGTGCCTCTTCATGAGGACAGCCAATTCCTCTTTTGTTTCAAATTCCTAGACAGGGTATACAGTTGGTGTCGAATTCCCCAAGGGTTTTCTGAGTCACCGTCAATATTCAATCAGATTCTAAAGAAAGATTTGGAGGCATTAGAATTGCCATTTGAGTCAACCCTAGTACAGTACATTGATGACTTACTGGTTGCATCAAAGACAGAAAATGGCTGCACAGCCGATACCATTGCTCTGTTGAACCATTTGGGAAGGAATGGACATAAGGTGTCTCCTTCCAAATTACAGTTCTGTGAGAAGAAAGTGAAATACTTGGGTCACCAAATAGAGAAAGGGTCACGGAGAATAATGAAGGAAAGAGTTACAAGTATACTCCAAATGAGTCCACCAAAGACAAGGAAGGAGGTGAGGAAGTTTTTGGGAATGGTGGGATATTGTCGCCAGTGGATTCCCAACTTTTCGTCCCTAGCAAAGCCTCTACTGAAATTGACCCAAAAGGATGCGTTGGATGAAATTGAGCTGAAAGGAGACGAGGTGGATGCTTTTGTTGAACTAAAGGAATGCATGTGCAGGGCTCCAGCTTTAGGTATGCCTGATTACACGAAGCCTTTCACATTGTTTTGCCATGAACGTGATGCATGTTCTTTGTCTGTCTTGACCCAAGCCCATGGTGGCGTGAACAGACCAGTAGCGTATTTTTCAGCTACTTTGGATCCGGTTGCAGCAGCACTCCCAGGGTGTTTGCGCGCCGTAGCAGCAGTTGGTATCAGCCTCACTCAGAGTGAAGGAATAGTGATGGGACACCCAGTAACAGTCATGGTCCCTCACTCAGTTGAGATGCTTTTGACCCGCTCCCGAACGCAACACATGACTGGAGCAAGACTCACAAGGTATGAAACGACTATTCTGGGCTCACCGAATGTGCAGCTGAAAAGGTGCACTACGTTGAATCCAGCTACCTTGCTTCCTGGAGAAAATGCCGAAATTGAGAACGCTGAAGACGTCGAGCATGACTGCCTTCAGGTGACTGAATTTTGCACAAAACCCCGACCGGACATCAAGGATACCAAGCTTGATGAAAATGACCAAATTCTTTTTGTTGATGGTTCATGTCTAAGAGATGGGATGGGGATTTTGAAAGCAGGATATGCCGTATGTACTGTAACAGGGGTCTTGGAAGCGGGATGGCTTCAAGGAGTCTATTCTGCACAAGTAGCAGAACTTGTTGCCCTTACAAGAGCATGTCAACTGTCTGCATTGATGAAAGTCACCATTTACACTGATAGTCAATACGGATTTGGGATTGTGCATGACTTTGGACAACTATGGTCACAGAGAGGTTTCCTGACCTCTTCAGGATCCCCAGTGAAAAACGGGGAGAGAATAAGGGAATTGTTACATGCCATTCAAGTGCCAGCTGAAGTTGCAGTGGTAAAGTGCAGTGCTCACACGAAAGGACAGGACTATGTTTCTCTGGGAAATGCATATGCAGATCAAGTCGCAAGATTTTGTGCCTTGAACTGTATATTACTAAGGGATGATTGGAATACGATAAATGAGCCAGAACTCGAACCAGCTGAAGCATTTGCCTTAAAGGTTGTAGATACAATAGAGGAGCTGAAAGCACTACAGAACAGTGTCAGGGAGGATGAAAGAGATTCATGGGTCAAATCACAATGCATAAAGAGACAAGACGAATTATGGGTTTCACATGAGGGAAAATTTGTTTTGCCAAATAGTCTCTTATCACAGCTTGCGCGGTTCTATCATGGGCAAGCTCACCTAGGGAGAGATGCCATGATAAGATTGTTCAAAACTGATTGGTTTAACCCCAGATTTCGCCAAGCTGCAGAAGCAGTTTGCCATCGATGTGTCACTTGCCAGCAGATGAACCCAGGAAAGGGAACAGTTGTGAGTGCGAGTCACATTGGGAGGGCAAGCGGTCCTTTTAGCCGCATGCAGATGGACTTCATTGAAATGCCTGTGCATGGGGGTCTGAAATATGTGTTGGTGATTGTGTGAATTTTTAGTCACTGGATTGAGGCATATCCTACACGTAGAAATGACAGCCTTACAGTTGCCAAGCTATTGTTGAGGGAGTTGATACCACGTTTCGGATTCCCGATCTCTTTAGAATCAGATAGAGGAAGTCACTTCAACAATGAGGTAATGAGGTTACTTTGCGAAGCACTGAACATTGAGCAAAAGCTGCACTGTAGCTATCGCCCTGAAGCCTCAGGATTGGTGGAGCAGATGAATGGTACGCTGAAATCGAGAATGGCAAAAATATGTGCATCGACAAATTTGAAATGGCCTGACGCATTGCCCTTAGTGCTAATGTCAATGAGAAACACTCCCGATAGAAAGACTGGATTGTCTCCGCATGAAATTCTCATGGGCAGAGCTATGAGACTTCCTGCAGTTCCCGCAAACATGCTTTTGAATATTACAGATGATATGGTGTTAGATTACTGCAAAGGACTGGCTGACGTGGTTCGCTCTTTCTCTCACCAGGTGGAAGCGACCACCTTGCCACCGATCCAAGGTCCAGGACACGCGCTGAAAGCAGGAGACTGGGTCGTGGTAAAGAAGCACGTGAGAAAGTCGTGTCTGGAACCCCGTTGGAAAGGCCCTTTCCAAGTGATCCTGACGACAACTACCGCTGTGAAGTGTGCGGGGGTTCCCAACTGGATTCACGCCAGTCACACAAAGAAGGTGTTGTGTCCCACAGATGAGGAAGTTGAAGCGCTGAAAGTACCAGTGCCTGATAAAGCAGTGCCGAGTGCTGATACGGAACAAAAGCAAACTGAAAGCGAACAGGCAGAAGAAGGAGAAAAGGAAATATTCTCCGACAACGAAGACACCAACTCACTTGGGGGAGACCAAGGAGAAAGTTCAGACAGCGACGAAGAAGCTGCAGGTGACAAAGAGCCTGAAGCAGCTGAGGGTAGCAAAAAGCCTGAAGCAGCTGAAGGTGACAAGGAGCCTGAAGCAGCTGAAAGTGATACAGAGCCTGAAGAAAGTAACGGTGACGAAGGGCTCGAGAAAAGTGAAAAAGCAGGAGAGCCTGGTCAGAGGAGGGCTTTCCCAGAAGCAGACGATACAGAAAAAGAAAAAGAGAACGTGATTGATTCCCCAGGAGGAAAGAACGAGGTAGAACAGAACGAAAGAGTTCAAGCCTCTACAGAAAAGATCGCAGGTCCATCAAATGGACATGGTGCAAAAAGAAGACTAAGTATCTCACCGATAAAAGAAAAGGGTAAAGAAAGTTTGAACGAAGGAGGAAGGCCGAAAGTGAAAGAGAAAAGAAAAGAAGTGACTACTGTGGATCAATCGTCAAGTGAAGAAAAAGACTTGACAAAAGAGGAAAGTACCAGCGAAGCAGAGTCGAAAAGAGAAGCAAAATTGAAAAGGAAAAGAATACCAAACAGGAGGTATTCCGGTCCTGAATGGGCATATGCAGTCAATGATGATTGGACTGACGAGTTTGTATCTCTAAGCATCGAGAACGAAGAAGAAGAAGAGATACCAATAGAAAAGAAAAGTTTCATAGACTCTGTCGATTGAAAGAGTAAAATGATATTGCTTGCTACAATATAACGTGAAAGAAACAACCAGCTGAGACATTGTCAAACCGGATGAGACATTTGCTAAACTGATAAAGACTGAGTTATTGCCGAATTGAGACAAATGCTGCTAACCGATAAATGACTGGCCTTTTGAAGAAGACGGTGTGAACATTGTGCTTGTTCAGCTTTGCAACTGATTTGCTAAATAGTTTCATTTATAAGTGCTTCTAGCTCTCTGATTCTATACAGATCATGACGCCAAACAATAGAAAGAAGTTTTGTAAATATGTGTGTATAGGCTTGGTAATTACATGTGTAATAATAATAATGGCAATTGTGTTTGGAATGCATGGAAAGGGTGAGAATGAGACTATTACTGCTTCTACTATTGCTCCTGTTACTGTCACTGAACTAACACCATTGAAAAGACTAGCAATGGATGAGAGGCTCTTGCACGATAAGAAAGAGCTTTCGTATAACGTTTTCTATCGCTTGTTAACGGAATATGTTGAGACTATGGATGCGAAGGATTGTTATGTGTGTACCCAGATACCGACATCAGTCAAGGAAGGGGTAACTTATCACCACATGCCTCTTACATATGGGATTACGTGTAGTATAGTAATGTCTAGGTTTTATGGTCAAACTAACATACAGTATTTTTACTCGAATTATGATGTTACCTTTGCTTATGTTCCTATAATAGCGCAGCTAAGCGAAACTGCAAGATATTGGGATTACAAAATTATGAGGGACTTTTTCGAGCCAATGCAACCTTTTGAAACGGCTCATGCTCATAGGGAGAACCTTACTTGCTCAGTCTCTGCTGTAGAAATAAGCTTTTTAGATCGCACAGATGATAGAAGGGCTCAAATGAAAGCAAAATTAGAAAAGGAGTTACAGAAGAGGACTTCAGTAGATAATTATGATTTTGCTGCTATAAAGACACAAGGGAAAATAGCTTTAGATGCTTGGCATGTAGGGAAGTTTTGTATATATCGAGGTGAATCATACTATGATAATATTTTTGTAGGAGCGAGTGAGTGCAAACATACGTTTATTTTTAAGGCCAAATGGACATTCATGATGGACGGACTTGACCCTGTCATTCCAGGGGTGTATTACATTTGTGGGCATAATGCTTATTATCGTCTTCCCAAGGGATGGTGGGGGGAGATGTTATTTGGGTATAGTGTTCCCGAAAGTTTATCAACTGGATGACGTATCGATGATTCAAAAGACATCTGGATCTCATAATATCCAGAAAAGAGAGACCGCAGCTGCTGTGGTAGGTGATATATTTGGAGCCATGATTCCTTCATTGGGAGTTGTGCTGAATTCCATCAAGATACGAAAGTTGTCTACTATAGTGGATAACATGTTGACAAAGTTTTCAGGTGCTATAATCCTGATAGATGCTGAGCTTGCAGCGGAAAGAGCTATGACTCTTCAAAATAGGCTTGCTTTAGACATTCTTTTAGCAAAGGATAGAGGCGTTTGCAAAATGATTGGTGCACGTCACTGTTGCACCTATATACCGGATAATAGTGTAAAGATTAAAACTATGCTTGCTAACCTAACAAAAGAAAGTGCAGATTTGAAAGAACTGAAAGAACCAGGAGTGTGGGAAAAGGTTGGAAAGGGAATAGCTTCAGTGGGACATTGAATTGGGGGAATTTGGAATGGAATATTATTGAAAATAATAGAAGGAATATTAATAGTAATAATTTGTGTATTTGGAATCTGGGGAATAAAAAGGGGAATAACAATGATTATGGAAAGAATTAAAAGAAGAAAAGAAGAGAAAATTATGAAAAGAATGGCAGAAGAATACAAAGCGCAAACTAGGGGAATTAAAAGGAAGAGGGAACTGACAGAATTTTAATGGAATAAAATTTGTGGGCGTGGTTTGGTGTGATGACTAGTAGTCATCAGAGGAGGGATTGATGAAGCAGAAAATGAAGGTTTTGATTTATTAACGCTTAAACGTAGTGCTGAAATAATCATGTGTGACTTTAACCGAATTAATAAAGATTGTACGGGGACAAAATGTGCCCTCAGAGTAGTTTGCCATCATTTATACGCGTGCTTTATATAACGTGGTGAATTAGAATTGCACTAATCCGACATAATCATAAACGTATGCTACGATTTGCTTGTTTGAAATGTTTTAGCTTAGCATTACTTTAGCAGAGGCTTTGGCCTAGTTGCCTGGTCTCACGGTTTAGATGCTCGTATTTTTCCACTGTGCTATTAAACGTGTATTTTAGCTCGAAGCTGTACTTTTCCACAGAAACTGTTCACATGCTTATCTTAAAGTTGGTGCCAGCCTGGCATATTTTCTCTTAAATTCAAGGTCGACTTGCAGGTGCGGACAATGGAGGCTCTGAGAGTAAGCTAATTGGACAACAATGTTGCAACTTGCGTACCCATCTCCAAGGATAATGTATGCTTAAGTAAAAGCTTGAGAACTGTCGTGTTTGATTGGTCAATTTGAAGCTAACCTATGAACCCACCAATGGAGACCCTACTGGACTTGAACTGTTGTCTATAAAAACCAGGTGCACGAGAAAAAGGTAGCCATTACAGCCATTATGCGCTATGATTGCCATTGAGAGTCACTACGCCATCTTGACTTCGTAGCTATTATGGCCCACTTTGCTGCGACGCCATTTTGAAAGAGACTTTGATTCTTTCTCTAATCGAGAGAAAGAGACTTTAAATGATTCTTGCCCTAGAGACTGTAACTTTGATTTGATCCCTTTGCATGAAGTAATAGTTTTACCTTGCCGCCGTGAGGCAATTGCCCCGTTCACCCCTGCCCCTTTGCCCAGTCCTATGCCGATCGAAACGGTACCCATGATGACCGAAGAACGGTACCTGTGAGACGAAGACTTCCTTGTATGCTGATCGTAATTGGTAAATATGAAAGGAAATTGTAAAATTGCATTGTGTCTCTTTTAGGTAACCAACTGCTGATTTTGATAAGGTCCCTAGCTAGGAGTTTTCTAAATTAATGTTGCTAAATTGTTTTGCATGAAGTCCCACATGCCGATGCTAATTTGAGGTTAGACGAGGTTTCCATGTGTTGCACGATGCAATTGAGATCTTGTTATGCTGACTAAATGTACGCAATTAGTTCATTACAGATTATCGTATTAGTGCTTTGCATTGCCATTATCGAATGCCTTGTGATTCAAATGCTTCATAGATTACACTTGTTTCGACGTTATGGACAGCTATTAATGTTCATATATGTTTATCATTTGGTGTTGAGACACATTTACATTGTGCTAGCTTTGTTAATATAGGGAAATAAATTCACTAACTTTGCAATAAACTGGTGTGGTTATTCCTGGCTGAAAGGTCAGGGTTCGCCGAAATGTATTCTGGATTAATTGTTAAGTGTTATGTTGTTCAAGGTGTTGCTTATGTTCGTTATTGATTATTGATTTTGATGAGATTGACCGATTACGAGTACAGAGTGTTCCCACTAAGTCAAAAGATTCATCGGCCTAAAGAGCGTCCAAACGTAGGTAAAATTATTACTGTGTTCCGCTCTATCATAGGCATCCAGCCGCTTATACTTACCACATCCCGTGAGTAATTCTTGCATCCTACATATCCGCATAACGGTGTTCTGGCTATTTTCAATGCTGATTACCACCTGGACCCCTATAATGCGGCTGTCTTCTACAGACTTAGGCCCATATTTATACTTTTTTAGTGCCGCATTGTTTTACGCAAAGGCGGCGCAAACTTGCAAAATACAATTGTATTTTGTAAGTTTGCACAGTTTTTGCGTCAAAAAGTGGCGCAAATGCAGCGCTAAGAAAGTATAAATATGGGCCTTAGACTTCAACAAACTTAGACTTCATGTTCTGAGTCCTTCCAGATTGGGCAAACATCCCCCAGGTTATTTCATGTCCTGATGAGACCCTGATATCCGTGCATAGGGTAGAAACGCCGTCGACACTTGAATAGTCAGACCTCTGTAGAGTTTTTTCACATAGGGCAACAACTCATGTAACCATTTATACCTTTAACAATTGTGGATGTCTAATGTGTACCAATACACCAATGTCTTCACGATAATGGAAATTTATTTTTGCCTTGGTTTTGGATTGCTTCACTTGGGGTGCACTTATCACTATCTCACCTCTTTTACCACTCATGAATTCTTTTTTCTATAATATTTATGAATAGACTTTTTGCTCAAAATTCACTAAAAATACTGTTTGTCTCGTCTCTGATGGGTTTGTGTCAGACAGAATGTATACTGTCCTGATTGAAAAATGTATTACTGATTGACAATGCTGAATGTTCTGCTTTATTATTCATGATTGTAAGTGAGTTTCACATGAACAGTTGTGTATTTCTAATCTAGAGAGGACGTGGGCACAGTCCTGTCCACATAGCTTCTGTCAGAATTGAGAACCCCAGCAAGAAGTCAGAGTAAAGCGAAGAACAAGGTTTGTTCAAACTTCAAAGGTATCTAATCAGGACAGAGAGCATCTTCCCAGGCTGTCTATTTTTCTCCTGGGCTTTAAAGAAATGCAGGAAAGGACTGTTAGTAACTGGTCCATTAGGTGCGTCGGAGACAAAACTTTCTAGGCCAAGATCTCCTCTTTGTTTGGTGCACCCAGCATTTACTACAGAGGTCCACTGGCAAGCAGAGAGGTAGATGTACATTTACAGACTCCACCACATGTCTACGGGCCTCTGGGGCGCATCCAAGGAAACACAACACACAAGCTATCATGTCCACCGGCAAGAGCAATGACAACATGCACGGAACTCACCTTGTCCGCCACAGAACACAATTCTCTGTGCCCAAGGATTACCAATTGCACAACTCACAATACACAGTGCAGTCAATACATACACCTTATGGACAAGAAAGTACCTCAGTTATGAAGGGCTGGGGGCGTTTTACAGGATAAATTTAGTAGGCCATGGTGGGGAACGTTGCCATTGAGAAGGAGGGGTATTATTATGAGGGAACTGTCGGAGAGGGAGGAGCTGAACCAATGCAGCACATTACTCTGCACTCTTACGCTGTCCAGTCTGTAGCCTTGTAGGGTGATGAACAGTCTCAAACAGAGAGGAAAGGACAAGCAGCACAGGTTCTGTAACCAGGGTTTTAAATAGAAATATAGAACTGCAGGTATAGAACAATTTAGGGCACCTGATTGCTTCTGAGAAGTGCCATGCTTTCACATTAAATGTACTGCATCTGCGCTGAGAAGTGCAGGCACTCTCCCTTTCAGATTAAAGAAGTGCAGGTACTCAGTAGTGGATGGCACGTGCCCAGGTAAAGCAGTGGTTGGAACTCAATTTTAGTCAAGGGTAGCTTTGATGTCATCACATAAGAACATCTATGTGGCTTCCCTATGCATGGAGAAGTGTGGCTCAGTGGTTAGAGCTGCAGACCCTGATGCACGAGTCTGGCCTGGGACCAGGGTTCAATTCCTGCCTAGGTGGGTCTTGGGCTCAATTTCCTCAGACCTGATAATTCTTCCATTGGTGCCTAATCTAATTCATGGGTCCCACAATTTCCTCAGACCTGATAATTCTTGCATTGGTGCCTAATCTAATTCATGGGTCCCAGCTGTAACTCTGGGCAATAGCTTGCTTAACCTCCACAAGGGCCCCGACAGTGCTGGGATGCCTGGCTTCACCTTGGAGGTTGCCCAGGAGTGGGCACCTCACAGGGAAAAGCCAGGAGGGGTTCCCCAGTGGTATGTGTACAGCGCCTTGAGACCCTAATGGGTGAGTAGTGTGCTATACAAGTATGAAGTTTATAGCGGCCCTGCTGAGAAGGTGTAGCAAACCAGGGTAGGCATAGGTTAACCTATAGCCTGTGCAGTCCGGGGAAATTGCGAAAGTCAGCCCTTTGCTAATTAGTAGGCAAAGTTTTTCTAACTTGGTCAAAGTAAGTCGAAACCACTTGTAGGTTTTCCTCCTTGTCCACGGTATAGTTCAGGAGCCCGCCACGCCTCAGGAGGACCTTTTACTGACAGTGGCAACCCCCCTGTGGTTAGAGCCAGGACCTCTGTTAGCGAAAGCGGCCGTCTCTTCCAAGGAAAATAAACAATCATGGCGGAGACTGGGACGGCCCATTAATAAACGCCCTGAAAGGGTAAGTAAACACACCTAACTCGTGGAAGAATAAGCCCCGCTAAATGGCGCAGCTTCTCACAAAGGGCCCAGAGACCGGGGAGGGGGCCACTTGCAAATGGGAACAATACGAGACTGACTCAAACAAGCACTGCACGTGGACTCACCCAAGGCCAGTTCAGTCCATTAAAAGGCTATTAATTGCTGAAAGGAGCTGTTTGCCTGTCTCCCTCACCCCTCCCCGTCCCCCAGGTGAATGGTCGCCCCCTGGGAGACGGGAGCCTGTCCAAAGAATGGATCAAGGAATTTGGTGTTCAGTTCGTATTTTGGAGCCCGGGAGACCCCCGTAGGAAGGCGGGAGACCTACGGGGCGGTTTTTGTTTACTCCAAGGAGCCCCTTTCATTCTCTCCGCACCAAGACAGGGCTGCAGAGGATCACATGGTGCGCATGTGGGGGGAAATAGCATGTCGGGATTTGTTTATGGGCCTTCAAACCCTAGGAGCCGAGCTAAAAAAGGAAGGCGGGATGAGAAAGTAATTTAGAGCAGATTCTGTGCAGGCAACCTAATCGTTTCACTAGAGTTCAGCTTCGCAGCACCAAATCCGTGCAAAAAAAGAAACCAAACAAAAACGCGTAGACTAATAAATGCGGGTTCCAATTTTCAAACAGCTGTTCGGGATTGCACTGTTTGGTCTTCATTTTTATGGAAACGTGCACTGCACCGGTGCAAAGTATAGGAAATCTGCTTGATATTGGGATATATAAGATATTGAACCTCTCCGTCTGCCTTCAAGCACCTTGAAACCCTGCTGGCAGTGGGGAAGCTAATGCAATTTCTCAGGGAAGAAAGAACAATCCAGTATATTAGATAAATGGACTACACATTCAAAGTGAGTGTGGTCCCAGAGGTGGAACATCTGGCCACAAATACAAGTAATTCCTGGTGCTCTCTCTGTTGTCCCTACACCTTGTCTTTGCTGGCCCGAAGCGCGTGGTTACTAATGTCCCACCTTAGATTTGACACTTACAGCTATTAATTTATTTATGTGAAGTTTTACACAGTGTGGCCCACATCAGGGTGATGACACAGCTCTTTACAGATGTCAGAATGAGTTTACTTAGTAAGAACCACTCAGAATAACATAATTTGATATTTACATGGTTAAAATTAGAAAGTGTACATGGATATTTACAAAGTGGGTATACAAAGTATCCTTATAGAGCAGTGGTTCCCAATCTTTTGACTTCTGTGGACCCCCACTTTATCATTACTGGAACCCAAGGACCCCCACTGAATCATTATTGGAATCTGGGGACCCCCCATTGAGACATCTTTGAAAGTTGGGGGCCTAATCAGTTAATATTTTTTAATTTTCTAGGCAGTCGCGGAGCCCCTGAGAAGGCTTCGCAGATATCCAGGGGTCCCCGGACCACAGGTTAGGAACCACTGTTATGGAGCAGAATCGTCTGTAAATCAGTTTGATCCCCTTAAAAAGATAAATAGACTAGTTGCTTAGTGAGGTTAGGGGGTATTTATTAGTTAAACATTCTTTGAATTCTCTTTGAAGGGGGTGAATGAAGAGATCCTCCCCAGATGTATGGTATTCCATAGTCTTCGTTCTGCTGCAGAGAATTACAGATTCAGTGTTTTCCACTTGTTGAATTCTGGGATTTCAAGCACCAACTTTTGTAGGTCTTGCGTTAGCCAAGTCCTTTTGTTTTTACTAAAACTATATGTATAGTGTCCATACTTAAAGGGACTTTCAACTAACCCTCTCCTTCCATTGGTCTGTTATTGTGGCATTTATAGTTTTCTTCCACCCAGTGCAGCATACAGCTTGGGGCAATAGACCAGCCCACTTCAGCCACTGGCTTACTTCACTGTGAGTAACAGCATTCTCCCCTTTAACTATGACACCCACACACAAAGTAATTCCGTAGGTGCCAGGGATTTCAACAGCAATATGTGCATTTTAAGACCCCAAAACAGTTTTGCCCTTAGCCAGTGCTTCTTTTCTTCAAATTATTTAGGACCAGGCATCTCCTCAACAATATAGTTTTGAAAAAAACAATGAGAGAAGAAAGCAAGCATTGACAAAGCCAAACGGCTGCCAGAAGTGATACACGTCTTGGATTTGCCAAGACTTGTTTGGCTTCTGGAGTTTGCTTCTCCCTTGAATGTGCAGTTTCTGTGATAGGTAGTTTAGAGATTTAGGGTGCATGGTTTTATATGTTACACGTCTCTCCCTGAGTACTTGGCACTTTTCTACTCAGAGGTAGTTCAGACATCTTTAGACTGGGTAGATGTGTTGTGTCCTCTTTGTTTTTAGGTCTTGCCAAAGGCAGCAAATGCACTGTCTGTTTCCGGAAATGTTGTTAGCTTATAGCCATTGATTGGCTTCATTGTCACTCCTATTTTCTTGCTTCTTATTCATCAGTTTCTGCAGCCTTTACATCCTTTTCTTGTGTTTGGCCCTCCTCTGGAGCATGGTCGCATTACTTGTGTCCTTCCACTGATCATTTGTCAGGAGCTGTTTTTTACTTTTTGTTTAATGTCTCTATGAGAGTGTGTGTGGTTTCTAGCTGTCTCCCTTATGTACCTCTTCCTCTTCATGTTCCTTTTTATCCACTTCCTTCAGTTGTTTCCTCCCTGCCTACCTTCCCTTGCCATTCTTGCTACCCCAATACACCCTTGTCCGTTTTTGCACCAGCCCCCCGCCCACCACACACTGTTAGCTTGCTTCTACAGGTGTGCCCGCCCACTCTCATCTGACAGCTTGCTTCTTCAGTCCTGCCCACCCTCCATTTGCTTTCCCAGTCCCTCCCACTCACCCTCCATTGTCCGCGTGTTTCCCACCCACCATCCGGATGCTTCCCCATTCCCTCCTGCCTGCCTCCATTTTCTGTGTGCCTCCCAGCCCGGCCTGCCGCTCCCATGCCATGCTTTCCCTTCTTTGCTAGCTTGTTTCTCCTGCTACTCCTGCTGCGCCATCTGTTGTTAGCATGCTCCCCCAGCCCCTCCCTCCCGCCCTCCATTGTTAGCTTGCTTCCTCAACTCCTCTTGCCCACCCTGTTTTCCCAAGCATGTCTGTCCGCCCCCAATGTCAGCTTGCTTCCCAAACCCTTCCACCCACCCTCAATTGTTAGCTTTTCTGCCCCAGCCCCTCATGCCCACCCTCCATTATCAGCTTGCTGTCCTGTCCCCTCCCACCCATCTGTGTTGTCAGTTTGCTTCTTCATCCTCCAAACGTGTTGTTAGCTTGCTTACCCATCCCCCCCACCCCTCCATTGTCGGCTTACTTCTCCATCCCCTCAAGCTGGACCCCTGTTGTCAGCTTGCTCTCCAAGCCCCTCCCAGTTGACCAAACTTGTCGGTTTGCTCATCTTCCACTATCAGCTTGTTCTCCTAACCCCTTCTGCCCACTCTCTGCTGTCAGCTTGCTGCCCTGGCCCCTCCAGCCCACCCTCCGCTGTCCGTTTCCTTCCCCTGTCCACCCCCTGTTCTGTACGGAACGGCTAGAATCATTGCCAAAGACAAAGCCCTCATACATGAGACATTTTGGCTTTACGATTGCTTGTTGTGAATAGTTTTGCTTCAGGGTTTAGTACTACTTTGATCTGTTTGCACCTCCCTGCTAAAAAATATGCACACAACTCCAAACTGCAGAGGTCCTCCCAACTTCAGCACAAGATGCTCCAATCAAATGACCAGGTTTTGACCAATCTGCTGTGACTCCCTTTTGTTGTCCATAAAAAGTTACGGTGAGTCATTAAGGCACTATGCTCCGCTGTCTTATGGAGCCAGGGCAACAAGTCATAAGATGTCATTGGATCGCAACTAGTGGCTCGAAGAATCTTTTTTTTGCTGTTGGGTAGACAGTACAGCACCTCAAGGCTCAAGTCACAAAGCTTGTTTTTTGATCTAGCCTTTGACGAGGCCTTTTGATTTTACTAAAATTATGCATATGATATACTTGGTTATACAGGATTTCAGCAAGCCTTCTTCGCCCTTTAGTCCATTTTTGGGGGTGAGATAAAGACAAAAAGGAGGAAGAGGAAGAAGATGGAGAGGATGTTGAAGAAGAGGAAGATAATTGGACACACCACATAATTGTGACAATATTTGGCATATTGTGGGCTTGTTAGAGCCAATCCCTGACATAATAGTACTACTTCTTGGTATATTTTTGCCATTATCAATGCGGCTGTCTGAGACTTGAGCACAAAAGCCTGGTGTGACCTGGCTGTTTGTTGTTAAAAATATAGGGTCTCTGTAAACTGCTGTATGAGCCTTGTCTCACCAGCTCGGGAAGACTTCTCCAACGAGTAGCTCATGAGCTACTGGTTGCTCTCCAGTCAAATGGAAGTAGCTCTCCTGTGTGCAACCCAGCCTACTATATTTGAAGCTTTTGCTTGGTTGAACATACAGAAACCAACATTAAAATGTGTGTATTTGAGACAAAATAAGTGTCTTTTCAGAATTCATAAGCTGATTTTTGAAGAAATGGTTGGGTTTCCAAAATATATTTAAAGCTGGTATTTGAGTAGTAAATTATGTGGCTATTGGGAGACTTAATAGTAATGTTTTTTCCGCGATGCTCTGGCATTGCAGCAATGTAAAGGCATTCCAAATTGACAATGTTTTTTTTACACTACTGTTGGTAACCCTCCTGATGCACAGAGTTGATCACTACTGGTAATCTTGCATAGGGTGGCCACTAACGTAATCCTGTCTGACGTCGTCACTGTTACAAAACTAATAGTAGCTCACAATGATTTGCACTGAAGAAAAGTAGCTCTTACTACAGAAAAGGTTGGAGACCCCTGGTCTACGGCCAGAGATTGTGAGATCGCTGTAAAATTACATTTTCCACCTTGCCCATTCCACGAATGACATTTCTTTTGTCTTATGTGTAGAAGAAAATAAGTTATGTGTAGCAGTGACAAAGGAACTTACATTCATTTTGATAGGCCTGGTACAATTGCACATCCATATTTTTGAGCTGCCTGTAAAAACTATGGACCTTTGGCTAATTTATACTGAAATTATGCTGAAAAGAGGAGGTCACTGGTATTTCAATGCTGCCTTTCAGACCTAAGTGCATAGCTGCCAAGGTTTCAGGATGGATATGTGTGACATTGTTATACTTGCAGTGTGCCTTTGTGTGACATTTAGATACCTTGTGCGTGACAATTTGAGTGACAATGTAGCACAAGCTTTTAAGCAAGAAACTGTGGAAATCCATTGTTGCGTTTTTTCCTTGGAATTTAGGCCCATGTAGTACTGTGTTTCTAATGACAGCAGCAAAACGTCAAATACCAGAATTCAATGGTCTGCTTCTACATGTAGGATTAAAACGGGGCAAGTCTGAAGCAGCAATGCTGTATTAAACGTTATAAAATGCACAAGCAAACAGAACTCCAGCTCTCCATGGGCAGAATTGGCCTTTAACTCAAGCAGCAGAGTTGTTCGTAAGATGAACGAGTAAGTAAACATGGCACAACAAAACAAAACGCTTGCACAGGTGAGACACCCACTGATAAGTAGCAAACAAGTACCTGCACACTAGTAGGTCACAACTGCCACAATTATTGGGAAGTGGAGGACATAAGCATCCATCAGAGAACAAGCAGACAATTAGGCCCAGATTTATACTTTTTGAAGCAAAACTGCACAAACACAGTTTTGCGTCAAAAAGTTTACCTCCATTTTGCGCCATTCCTGAGCGTAAGTCGGGCACCATATTTATGGAATGGCGCAAGCCGGCGCTAAGGATCGACTAACGTCGGTTGGTGGTAGGGGGAAATGGGGTTAGGGCACCAGAAACAACGCTAGGCTGGTTAATGCAAATATATATGGCGTAAACCAGCCTAGGGTCATTTCCTGACACAATAGCACCCAAAAATGACTCCTGTCTTAGTAAAGACAGGATTCATGCCCACCACCCCAATGGCCATGTCCAGGGGACCAGTGTCCCCTGGGCATGGCCATTAGACCCAATGCCATGCAGGGGGGGTCCATGTAAGGGGCCCCCAATGTCACAGAAGAAAAAAAATGTATACTTACCCAGGATGGGGTCCCCCATCCTCTGGTGTCTCTCTGGTGTGGGTGGGGTGTTGATGGGGCTTGGGGTGGGCATCTGTGGGCCCATTCCATGGTGTTTAGCCATGGAAATGGGTCCACAACTACCCTAAGGCCTGGTCTGACCCAGGCGTTAAATAATGGCGTTAAGCAGGCTTAGCGCCATTATTTAGGTCCACCTCCCACCCATGTGTCGTTTTTACCCGGGGGACAAATATGGCGCTACGGGCTTAGCGGCATTTTTTGGACGGGAATGCCTACCTTGCATCTCATTGACACTAGGTGGGTTCATGTATCTATGTGTCTAGCGGCAAAATATAAATATGGTGTTAAGTTTGCGCCGTTTTAGTGTAAAAATAAATGAT
Organism: Pleurodeles waltl; assembly: GCF_031143425.1. Lineage (NCBI taxonomy): Eukaryota > Metazoa > Chordata > Amphibia > Caudata > Salamandridae > Pleurodeles > Pleurodeles waltl. Next base: position 962,638,931 of record NC_090443.1, read on the forward strand.
GCAAAAACGGCACAAACAGAGTATAAATATGCCCATTAGTGCCTTTGGCTGATCACGCTGACTGGCCATGGATGGGTGAGTCACCTACAGCCAGACTTGGAGTTTAAATATATATTTTGTTTGTGTTTTACATTCTATATAGAATACATGGTCAAGAAGGTGGGGTGTTTGCACTTATGCTTAATAATATTCTTATTGCATTAGAATAGCCAGTATAGCTCTAGGCCTTTAGGTTAACTCATGCAGGGGCCTTAGAAATGAACATCAATTCACCAAAATGCCAGGGGTAGCAGAAGCGACATCACATGCCCTTTGACCTTCAGTTTCAATCACACACACACACACACACACAGCTTATACATAAACACACTCACACACCATCTCACTCTCATGTAAACACACAATCACACAGAGGCAAGCATACAACATATTTTTTAAACCATTGTTTGGGCTTACCTTGCTGTCCCAGCTAACTGTACTCCATTTTTCAATTACACTAAATGAAAAAAAAAATATTATTTACCATCAGTGTAATAGAAAAATGGACATCTGTTAGGGCCCCACTTCCTTTGTTTTCTTTAATTTTTTTTATTCACTAATAGTAAATAATGTTTCATTATTCATTATTAGTGTAATAGAAAACTGAGAGAAAACAAAGAGAGTGGAAGCCTAACTGATGGACGAGCAGCCACTGTGTTCCTGGCACTAATTCTGCAAGGGGTCGCAAAGACAGTGTTAGGGGCCTCAAGGGGCAAGCCCGGGCACGCAGCAGCAGTCCCTGGAAACCCTTAAATGATGTGCATGGCCCTGTAAGGGTGACTATATCGAATGGGTGCTGAGTCTCCACTATTGTCCAACCGGGACAGCGCTTCTCCTCAGTGGAAGCAATGTGGGGGCACCGACGTCTTGAGTGGAAAGGCTTTGCACTGCACGTGATATGACGTTCCCCTCTGGCTGAAACCAATTTTATTGATGAGAGAGACTCCAGGCGAGGCTAGCCAAGCCCGACCAGACATACCAATTTTCACATCTTTGTTTTACTGACTGTGGATATCCTGAATAATCCTCACAAGGGCACAGCCCAGGATGCAGGCGCGTCGGCGGTCATCAGGGGCAGCCAGGCAAAAAAACAGGTGAAGCTGTATGGGACTTGTAGTCCCTTTTTAAACCTGCCTGGCTGCCCCTGCCAACCGCCCCAGGCACCTCCACCATGTGCCTGTCAGCCAATGGGCTTGACCCACGGAACAACCGTGAAAGTTTGAATTGCGGTGCCCACTGCTGGGCTGCCGCCTAGAACCGGTCTGATCATGCCCACACCTGTCTCAGGGGCCTGCTATGCGTTGGCGAGCCCCTAATCCAAATGCACAAATATTGTTCAAATGCGTTAGTATTACGGGCAATGTGTGGCACTTGGCAGATCTGCAGGTGTACATGGTTTCTATGATTCATATTATTATCATATTAGTATCATGACACTGCACACCCTCCAGAATGGAACAGCTTCTTGTTCAACTGCATTTATGATATACCTGGTGCAGAAATAAACAGCTGTAGAGTGGCATTAAAACATGATTCTCATCTCTTTTCAGATCTTAAGTGGTGCAGTTGAAGATGCTGTGCTGGGTCCAGCTTGTGCCTTGCCTCTTTGTTTAATGTTTCCAGGATTGTGCCCTAAAGAGCTTCCAGGTAAAGGTCACAGGTGTAATTATTCAGCTTTTTGCTGTTTCCTTGTTGGTCTATAATAGTAACAGGAAGTCAATTTATTTATATGTGCGTGGTTTCAAGATAAGCTGACGATGTGGGTCACACACCATCTTGAAGGATATGCTTTGTTCTGTCATCCAGATTTGTCCAATTATTCATGATGTAATCAATAGATTTACACTCGTTTTCAGTTTTTAAATATTTTGTGAGCATTTTCTCACCATCACCCGCATGTACATTTTAATAAAAATCTTCAAAATACATCAGAGTTCAGACTAGCAATAGATTTGTCCAATCATTATTGATGTCATCAATAGATTTACGCTCATCCTCCATTTTAAAATAATTTGCAAGCAGTTTCTCAATCGTATTCAGTCTGCCACAGAATTTTGCCTTAATGTATAACACAATATTACAAGCATTGAAAGTAGCTAGTTTGATAAATGGTTTTGATAAGGGTATTAAGCAGTGTAGGGGATTTCATAGTAAATTAAATATGTTCTAAAGTTTACATATGTTTGAGGAGATAATCGTAAAGAGCATTCAACTCATTTCTAGGTACCAAGGAACTAATGAAAGGATGGAAAGATGCTTTAAAAGTTTGCTAATGTTCAATATTAGAAGCAGCTGCAGAGGTATTGATTTAAAAATATTTTTTAATAAAGAGCTGACATTCATAAAGGTAATAAGTGTCAGATGAAAGAGGGATGTTAAACCTCCATCTTTGATGGTTCTTATTAATGTCAAAGATGTCATATTTTGCAATACCATGAGTATGGTTAGAAAGACATTTTGAACCCATGTAAACTGATAGTAAACACTGAGTAGCAAGTTTATTAACTCAGGGTGAGTGAGAATGCCATGAATTGGGGAAAATAAACTAAATCCAGAATAGTAAATGTTACATATCCTCCATGTATCTGTTACAGCTTTTGAAGAGATTGCATATTTAATTATTTTGAGGGTTTTATCAGGTTCAAATTTATAGTTTTATTTTTTTATTTATGAAATGATTACAAATATCTTTAAAATTGCCATCTGTAGTATTATTGCTCGATATATGTGACATTTTGCCTTTCGTAAATGACCAAACAGTAGGGTTGGGGTCGAAATGAATTTAGTCAATAACAACATTCACAAACACTCATCACCCATCAGGGTCATGATCCAGAAGTAAAACCTCCACATTAAGGGGTTCTTGACAATGTATTGCAACCTCCTTTTCAACAAACCTGTAGAAAAAGATACATTTCAGACCCACTGACATTTAGGTTTCACAGATTCAATTTTCTACACTGAGTTTCTTGCATACAGTACTTTTTGCCTTTTAACAGGGTCAGCCAAAACTCTAGCATTCAAAGTATCACAATTACCGACGGTCAATTAACAAATTCACGATAAAAACACCAAGTAGCATGACCTACATTAATAATAACGAGTTACAGCGGTACTAGCTATACATGACCATAAGTCCAATTTAAACACCATAAAGAGATTGTGACTTGAAATATAAGCAGATAACTATTAGAAAGAACAGGGAAAGAGAAAAGGCAAGGAATACATAAAGAAAAGTAAAGAATAAGGAGATAACAGGCGAACGGTGGATCAAGGAAAGAACCCTGAGCTGATATGCAAAGAAAAACAAATCGAATGAGCACGCAAACAAGATAATAGTGTAAAACCCTACCTTAAGTCAAGTCAAGTCAAACTTTATTCGGTCAAACTACTTGGCCATAGAAGCACCTTTAGTCTAATCAACCAGGAAAAAAACATTAGGAGGTCATCACAAATGAGGTATCCAGTGCAAAATAACATTTTTGTTTGTAAAGCTTCTAAGCAATCCTGGCTCATCAAAGAATTTGGAGACTCTATTGTGATTGACCATGAAATAGAATTGATAGATAATTTTATAATGAATATTTAACTGATGAAGAGTAGGTTGCATAACTAAAAATAATTTTCTGCTGGTACTGATAGAATTAAATGATCATTAGATATGATACGATTAGATGGCATGACCAAAAACATTTTTCTTATCTTTGGCAGCTTTGTCAATGCAAAGTAGATCAGTTTATTGGCAAAATAGCATAATGATAGCATGAAGTCTTTAAATGTGTAAAATGGAGGGAGAAGAAGGCCACAAATTACATGACCTCTATCTTTACAGGCAAACCATACAATCTTGAATTGTTGTTCATATTTTGGTTTACTAGTTCTTCTGCATGCTGTTGAAATGAACAAATACCACATTGCAGACAAGAAATCTTAGAAGTGAGCTCTTGTACAACACTAATACGTTGCACCATCTATGTAGCATTACTATCCTTCGGTCTTCGATATTTATATTAAAATGTTTCATTTGCATCTTTCATAAAAGGCTGTGGCTGTAAATTAATGCTGTATTATTTTGAATATAGGATTGTCAGATGACAAAATTGGAGAAGGAGAATCTTTAAAGTTTCTTTAGTTTAGTGACAGAGAAGGTCGGGTGACATTTCAAGTTAGAATTAGAGTTAGAAGGCATATTTATGCTATGGTCATAAGATTAAAATATGTCTGGATCTGCCCGTACAATAGCCAAGTGTACTCAAAGAAGGTGTCAGGACCTACAGCCGCCAAGAGATCTGATATCCTCGATCAAGACCACTTTTGTCAATCAAGAAATAGGAAAATAAGCACAAGAAAAAGTATTCTAGTAATTTTTAGACGTACTGTATAATTAACAATCATATACAAATCAGCTAACACTGGAAAACATGCAATGTCTGTTGCAATAAAGATGTAACTGTAGAAAGGATTAGAATAGCAGGCATATAGACCAGAGTAAATCCAAATCCAGAAGCTCAAAAAATAAATAACATGTTAACAAGTAAATGTGTAGATCGGAGCAAAGAGAATTGCTTAAAAGATTCCAGCGAGTCAGATAGAGCACAGTACTCATGTAGGCAGACAGGTAATATACGGCAACAATCTTAGAAATAAAAATCCATACCAGCTCTTGAGCAAGGAATAATAGATAATGGTCAAGAATTTCTGTTAAAATGTAAGTACTGCATAAAAAGAGGCACATAGTATGGTAATAAAGATTTGGAGGCTGGTGGATGCAGACATTTCACAAAGGCAGAGTATTTCCAGGCCATAGTGCCTGAACAGAAAAGTAAGAGATATCCTGTATCTCTTGTTGAATAAAAAAGCAACACAAGTTATAAATAAGTATTGAAACCTACAAGTACGTGGTGAAAAATATATCAGCAGCTGTGCAGAACAGTGGGAATTCACAATGTTGCTGCCATGTTTCCTGATACCTTACTAAACCCAAGAGACTTTGAACTTGAAACGTGGACATGTAATGATACAAGTACAACGTGATGTTCCACCACACAGGATTTGATGTAAGCCTACCTAAATCAATTTGGATCATCTTAAAGCCAAGTAGTTAGACTCATATGTAGAACATTACAGCAGCCCGATTGTGAATGTACAGTTCTGCTGACTAAGGATGCATTTTTTCTAAAAGAATAATAACATAAATTCAGTTGGACGGGAAGGACTTTGCGGTATGGAAGGAATGTGCTGTCATGCTAATGATACAGATCAAGGAACCCACATATGCTTGAGCCTCAGAGGGAGTATTGGTCAGTGTACGTTCACCAATGACCAAAATTGCTACTTTTTACCCATTAATGATCATTAATCATCAGGACACTTGCCTGTGTATAATTTAGCATGTTTCTAGGCTAGGTACTTGGCCCTCTGAGATATCAGACCATACAATATTAGGCATTACTCCATGTACATCTAATCATTCATTTCCAGTGTTTTGAAGATGACGGAGGATGAAGATACACTTTGAATAGGATAGGCATGAGGAAGTCTGCTTGGGGTACTACGAAGTGGACCTGTTCAACAAATGGGGAAAAAGTGCCCAACCTCACTCTTTTTGACCATGGTTGTCCACTGTGGTGAATCCTTGTGGTTGCCCGCCAAACACGTTAGGTCGGAAGACCGCCACTCCGGTCTTCCGCCCGCCACTCCGGTCTTCCGCCCGCTGGCCCTAGTATGAGATTCCCACTGGGCCAGCAGGTAGAAACAGCGTTTCCGCCCGCTGGCCTAGGGGAAAACTGCCCACAACATTGACGCCAGCTCATAATCGAACCAGCGTCAATGTTGCGGTGTGTTGGGTGCGACTGTCTCCAGGATTGCTTAGAAGCTTTACAAACAAAAATGTTATTTTGCACTGGATACCTCATTTGTGATGACCTCCTAATGTTTTTTTCCTGGTTGATTAGACTAAAGGTGCTTCTATGGCCAAGTAGTTTGACCGAATAAAGTTTGACTTGACTGAAGGTAGGGTTTTACACCATTATCTTGTTTGCGTACTCATTCGATTTGTTTTTCTTTGCATATCAGCTCAGGGTTCTTTCCTTGATCCACCGTCGCGCTTTTCAATGCCTCTTATTCAGGCAGTGAAAAGCGTGACAGAGCTGTACATGGGGGCCCCCTGCACTGCCCATGCCGGGTGGAACTACCATGCAAAAGCTGGCAGACACGTGAGTAGTAATCCCCAGGCCAGCGCTGCCCTGGCGGATTAAAATCTCCAGCAACACGAGGCTGACGGCTGGCGAAAAAGTGGCAGTGCCGGTGGTCGGACTGTGGCGCTTTTGCCACGGTCGTAATGTGGCTGTCGGACTGCCACTTTGGCAGCTGTCCAACCACCACCACGAGTGGTGGTCTAGGACCCCCAGACTCGCAATCAGGGCCCAAGTGATTAAAAACAATGTCATGATCTGTGCTGCCTAGCATCACCACTGTCCAGTGAAGATGGATTTCATCACAAGCACAAGACACTGCCAACTTAGTGGCCAACTTTGGCCTCAAAGTCAGCCGTTTTTTGTCTAATTATTGTGCTTTCTCGAAATTCTATCAGAATTCCCAGCACTCTAACCCTCCAAGCATTTTGCAATTTATACTGTGGTGACCGACACACTTGAAAAGTAGTGGGGCAGGTGGAGGAGGCACGGGGAAGAGCACGCAAGAGGTGTGGGGGGAGATTAATCATAAAAATTTTAAAAACGTACCTGGTGCTGCCAGCCGCCTAGCGCTCTTCTTCCTAGTCCCATCAGCTTCAGAGACTCCCAAGCATGAGAGCAGCACAGGGATTGGCCTGAGCGGGCTGATTTACGCTCGCTCAGGCACAGGGAGCCTGTGCTGTTTCTCCAAACCGCTTGTCAAATACAGCTGAGTTGGAGAAAAATCAGTGCACATGTCTGTTTGTCCAACCTAAGACGGCCGGCCAAACAGCCTTGCGCACTTAATTCATGCTTCCTCCCCTCCCCCATGGCCCAGCCCCACCCCTCCCTGCACACGCTGGCTCAGATCCAGCAGCTGAAAAATTAAAACGATAATGAAATATACTTTTATTTTTCAGCTGCTAACTCTGAGCCAGTGCGGAGGAGCCACGGCTGAATTTATATGATGTTCCAAAGGGGTCAGAAGTCACTCATTAACTATTAGATTTGGGTGGTATACCTGTACGCTATGAAAATGTGTGATATATCTCCAGAGAACAAAACATTATTTAGGATTATCTAAATGTCTGGGATGCTGGAAAACCACCTTCTACTACAGCAGTTTTGTTTTTGTGTTCCAGCTTTTAACATTACCTCAAGGATTTTGCAGAGATGGTGGGATTTATGGGATAAGAGATAGCTGCACTTGCATTCCTATGCTCTACGTTTACAGATACAAATTGCAGTGTGAAACAGTTCTGAGTGGAAGACCTTGTAAGTTTTCCAGGTATTCTCTTTAGGATCATTTTATGGAGCAAAAGCGGCATGTCAGGGCCATGTAAAATTTGGTCTGAGATTAAGCAGAGTTTAAAGCAGTTCTTTCTACAGTACGGGAACTTGTTTGTCTGAAACTCTGCATCAAAATTATCAAACGTTATAGGAAAAGAAATGGTGTGACCAACTAATTTTGGTGTTTTTTGTTGTCGAACAATCTGACACTTACAGTAAGCAATAATTTGAAGTGCTCAATCCAGGAACAATGAATATCTAGAAGCTGAAATACACAAAAAAAAAATGCAATCTGTGTTACTTGTAGCAGGTGTGGTTTTTCACAGGCCACACAGGGGCGGCTCCTCTGTTAGAGCGGCAGAGCGTCATCCCCCACCCCCGCCAACAGCAGCAGCAGCAAAACCTTTAGAAGAAAACGATAATAAACTGTGTTTATTATTGTTTTTTTGTAAAAGGGAGGGGCCACGGGTGACGAACAGTGGCACGGCGCTCCCATCAGTGCGCATGTGTGTTTGGCCAGCCGTCTTGTGCAGTAGGCTCTCTCGGAGAGAGCATGCACAGGCTTCCAGTCTGCCTGGGAGCGCCCTGGCTGGGAGCTCCCAGCCAATCCTGAGGCTGCTATAAGCAGCCTCAGGAATGGCCGCAGGTCAGGCTGGGAGCCAGTGCCTGCAGCGTCGAAGCAGAGCAGACGGAGGAGCGCTGTACAGGTGAGTGTTTTTTTTATTTTTTATTAATTTAATGTTACCCCGCGCGCACTGCCCTGCCCCTTCCTCACCTCACAAGCCGCGACTGAGGCCAACCCATTCCTAATGATTTGAAGAGCCCCAGCTAGACTCATATCTTGTTACAGGTCAGGAATTCCAAAAGCAGTGTCAGCAAGGGAAGGTCTTACTCAGGCACCTGAGCTTGAAGTTGACAAAACTGGTCTTTGACAACTATATTTAGGTGGCGTGAATATTTGCAACGCCAAGAAGGCCCTCTACCGAGATAGGCACTGAACGTAAACTCCCAGCCCTGATTGGGCCACATAAGGTCCTGTGAGAATCTTGTTGCTTAAATGTCTCTTGGGAGGCGTGGCGCGTGGGTGCTGAGATCCAGTTAAACAGAGGTTAATGATTCCTGGAAAGGGCAGCACCATGCTCGCAAATTAGCTTTATTATAGTTTGCCATGACTATAACCAGTTATATGATTTACAGAGTACAGTGGCATTGCCTTATTGCCGTCGTAATGTTTTTATAAAGCAATCTGTGAAACTAAAAGGACTCCTAAAATAAAAGTAAAGTCTAGTAGCAATAAACGAGAGATATATTTCCAGAGCAGCATGAAACTACTCTAATATAGAATCACTTGGCGTCGTGTAAGACAGTTTATTGTGTCCTGAACTGAGTGGATGTTGTCTGAGTCGGTATCAGGAGGAGGCAGCGAGAAGTCAAATCTGCCAGTTATGATGAGTACATAAACATCGCTCCTAACATCACCACTGCCAAAGTTACTGACATCACTGAAAGTGCAGAGCACCCCAGCACAATCCATCCCCTTTGGTTGCAAGGAATAGACTCTGTCCGGGTCCTGTGCTGAGCGCACCCACATAAATAGCCTGAAGGGCACAACATCAGCTGTGTAAAGCGTGTTCTGAATGTAGGACCTGGTCATCCGTTGTTGTCAGTGATCCATAAATAACAAGGGGTTGTCCATGAGCTTAAAACTAGGGCAGCATATACCAAGCACTTCCACTAGAGACTGGTGGGGTTAACCTATGGCTATCCGTAGTGGGCCAGGGGTATGTGCCCCATGACTCACTAAACTCAGATTTTGGCCTTTCAAAGTCATACGTCTTTTCCAATTAATGCTTTTAGAAACAGGTCTGTATTAACACTGCAATGTATTTATGTGTAAAAGAACAGTCAATTGAGGCTTTAGGGAAGTCGTCAATGAGGATGCGGTGTATGATGACACCAGGGGCTTGATGATGTAATCTGTGATGTCATCAGGGACCTCATTTGGGAGATCATGAGTAGGGCTCAGTGATTTATTCCTGCATCTGGAAAACAGAAGCACATTGCTGGACTATTCCTCTGTAATTAGCATTTGCTTCTGTAGCCGCGGCTCAAACTAAACTGAAGTGGTATCTCGTAGAGCCACAAACCAATGTAAACTTGTCAACCAGTCCACCCAGACATGGGCTGATCAATACGGGATGAGTGCGCAGGGACTGTACCATCCTGAACAGTGCTTGAAATGGTAAAAAAAAAAAGCAGGTACTCTGTGCCAGGGTACTTGATTGTTTCTGAGAAGCGGCGGTACTCTCCAATTAAAAGTATTACGGTTTTCTTGAGATGTGCCGGTATTCCCCCTCTCAAAATAAAAAAGTGCCGGTACTCACTACCGGACAGTACCGGCCCGTTTAAAGCACTGATCCTGAATGAATGCCCATAAGCCAACTAAGGGGGTCATTACGACCTCGGCGGTGACCGCAGGAGACAGAATACCGCCATTGCCGGCGATATTTCTGTCTCCCTATTATGACATTTCCGCTGGGCCAGCCGACGGTAACAGTGTAACAGTGTTACCGTCCGCTGGCCCAGCGGAAATGTCATATCAACATTGCAGCCGGCTCGTAATAGAGCCGGCAGCAATGCTGATGTGCAGCGGGTGCAGTAGCACCCGTCGCGCATTTCACTGCCCGAAATTCGGGCAGTGAAATGCGCGACGGGGCTATGTCTGGGGGCGCCTGCACTGCCCATGCCAAGTGCATGGGCAGTGCAGGGGCCCCCAGGGGCACCCCAAGTCCCCTTACCGCCGGCCTTTCCATGGCGGTGTGTACCGCCATGGACAGGCCGGCGGTCGGGGACTCATAAACCCCAGGGCAGCGGTGCTTGCACCGCTGCCCTGGGGATTATGACCGCCAGGCGGAATCCTGGCGGTAAAGTGGAGGGGCCGGCGGTATGGCGGTGGTTTTTCCCCCACGGTCATAATAGCTGGCGGAACACCGCCAGCCTGTTGGCGGTGTTACCGCCAACATACCGCCGGCCGCCATGGTCGTAATGACCCCCTAAATGGCCTAACCAAAGACGCTGGCGAGTTGAGGGCTGCCAGTCAGAACTCTTGAGACAGTTGCTGTTTCAGTAATTACCATTAGCTGCCCTCAACCAATCAGAACAGGTCTCTGGCTAGAACCTTATGAGAGGCTTCTGCTCAGCTAATCAGGAGTGCAGGGTAGTTTTACTTGCCTAGTGCAAGCTGATGCAAACTTCAGCAGCCTTTAAATGACCTCATTTTGGGCCAGATGTACCAAAGGGTTTTACCCATTCTGTGTCTACAGGAAAATGTGTTTGTACATATGGCCCTTTGTTGCGTCCTGGGGCACTGTATTTTGCCTGCTCTTTTGGTCTAGCAAATGCCGTGATCAGTGCTTTGTGCCATGCTGCTTCTCCTGACTTCTCGTTTCTGTTTGCAACCTGCAGTCAGCCTCTTTTACCTTTGGTATAACGGTTTTAATGAAAACTCATAATTGCATTAGCACAGTTGATTAACACATCATGAATTTGAGATATTTTGTTGCGAAGCTGTGTTTATTTTAACATTAATAATGCATGCTTCGGTTTCCAAATGGATGTTGCTGTTTATCGCCATCAATCCCCTGCAAGCAGTCAACCCTCTATCCTTTCCTCACCATGCGCTCAGCACACAATTATTTTGTAAACACTGTTTTGATGTAGCATGATGCTTCAATCTCAAGCTTAAGAGGGAAATCACAAGGAATTGGAAGGCTGCTCGAGGTCATTGGGTCACGACTTGGCATAGGAAACTTGAGAAGTGGACGAGCTACGAGGGTGAGGTCCTGCTTAGAGAGGTAAGGCGGGGTCGAGGTTCATTGGATGTGGTCAGGGCCTGGGGACCGCCGGTTGATTGTATGAAAGACCCAGATTTCCGTTCTGGACGGCATCCCCCGATGCACCTAGGGTTCCTACCCCCAACTGGCACAGAGGTTAGGATGCCACCTATATCACGGAAAAATACATCACTAGAAGGGCCTCCTGGCATGTCCTGCTGCAGACCCCCACTCCTGTACTTCACTACACTGCCACTTTTATTGGGATATCTTGCCTACTATATCATGAAGACAGGGCTGGCTTTAGGACTGGTGGCACTCTGTGCAACAGTTTATTGTTAGGGCCCCCACCCAATGACCTCCTCCTCGGTTTCACTCACTAGCACCTGGCAAATGTGCACCCTCATCTCTCCATCGCTTCCCTTTCACATACATTCATGTGTTATAAAGAAATTGTAAAGGCTGGCTTTACTAAGCCACATAAAATATAGGGGCATATTTAAGAGCCCCTAGCGCCATTCTAAGGCCACATTAGTGTCATTTTTTTTAATGCTAATGTGGTGTTAGTAGGCCAAAAATGCCATGCCATATTTACAAAGTGGCACAATGCATGCATTGCGCCACTTTGTAATCTTTGTGCTACATTATGCCTGCGGCAGGCATAATGTATGCAAAGGGGGCATCCTCCCGATAGAGTGGCCAAAAAAGGGCACAAAGAAATCTGACAGATTTCTTTGCGTCATTTTATTCTGGCATTTTTAAAGCCTGCTCGGAGCAGACATTAAAAGGAGGCCTCCATTGGTTACAATGGGCCTCTGGGTGCTAATCCTGCACAGCGCCGAACTATCATAAAAAATTCTGACGCTAGTCCCCTAACTACCGCCATGGTGCACCATATTTTAAAGATGACGCACAATTGGTGGTGTTGGGGGGTGCTAAAGGGTGCAAGAAAAGTGGCGCAGCCACCCAGATGACCTTCATGTGCAAAACTGATTATTTTTTGTTCCTCAGCGCTAGAGGTGGTGCAAATAAACAATTCCGTAGACAAATATCATTCTCACAGGAAAGCACCATAGCTATTGGTAAAAGCTTCTCAGTTATTCATTCAGATTTTTTTCTGAAAGCCACCCTTTTTTGTGGTAATGCCATGCACATGATAAAGTCTGGTCACTTGCCATGGTCAGTAACCACTCATTCTCAGTAATGCAACCATTACAAGCCTCAACAAAATCAATCAGTGCAACCACATATTCCATTTCTGTTTCATTATATGCTCCACCACAAGTTGACAAAGGTACACATGAAAGTCAGCTCAGACATTTCTGCCCCCTTGAATATACTTGATGATTAGGTTATACTCTTGCAGGTTGGACAACAGATGAACGAGACGAGCCGACACGTTGCCCAGCCCATTGCCACTTAAAAAATATACCAAAGGCTTGGGATCTGTGTATATGTCAAATGGTGCACCCCAAATGTAAGTTTTGAACTTTTGAACAGCCCAAACACATGCCTGAGCCTCACGCTCAATGGCACTGTATTTGCTTTTGGCATCTGAGAGTGTTTAGGACACAAAAGTAACAGTGTTTTCCTTCCCATCCACCCACTGACCAAACACAGTGCCCAAACCCCCAAGGCTGGCACCTACAGTGATAAATGATCTACCAGATGGCACAAAGGCGTTCAAAGCAGGGGCATTGATAACCAGACTCTTAAAGTACTCAAAAAGCTGTGTTCTCAGAGAAATTCCATTCAAACTTGTTGCCCTTTTTTAGGAGCAATCTCATTCGCAGAGTTTTTACAGCTAGTGCATACCCAGAAACAAACCTGGCATAGTTTTCACAAATCCCAAGAAAAGAGTGCAACGTATCTTTATCTTTCGGAGGCAGAGCATTCTAAATTACCTCTATGTTGCAAATTTTTTGTTTTATTCCTCTGTTGGATACGGAGTGTTGTGAATACTCAACTTCCTGTAAAATAAGTTTACACTTTTCTGACTTGACAGCCATGCCTCTCTCTTGTAGAATTTTCAGAATTGCTCTAAAACTTGAATATGTTCTTCCTTGGTGTCTATAAAAAATTGGATGTTATCCTGAAAAACCTGAACATTGGGTAGGTCTCAAAACATCAAGATGTCCATCATATTCTGAAAAACGCTTGTTGCGGATGCAAGCCCAAATGGCAAATGTAATTACTTAGACACACCATTTGGAGTCACAAACGCCCTGACCCTTTGAGATTCCTCACTGAGAGCAATCCGATGACACACCGAATGTAAGCCAATGATAGAAAAATATTTAGCCCCTCTAATTTTAGCAAGCATTTCCTGTATGTGTGGCAATGGGTGGCGATCAATCAATATATTCTGATTTAATTAGCTTAAATCAAGAGATAATCTAAGTCCCCCCTTTTTTTAGAGAGAACTACCAGAGAAACCCATTCCAAAGAATCCATTTGTGTTTTGATTCCCTCAGAACACAGTTTGTCCAGTAGTTTTTTTCAAATCCTGCCTAACGCTGTTGGGGACTGGTCTGACTTTGTGCACCACTACAGCATTAGGCTTAGGTTTAATGCCATGATCAAACCCTTTGACAAGTCCCACTTTATCCTTAAATACACTAGGAAACTTAGGCATCAAGAGTTCCATAATGCTACCATGTTTTGCTTTTCCCTAATGACTGAGCTGACAAAAACCTCTGGAATGCACTTAGTCTGAAGAAGACATTTATTATTTCACTACGCAAGGTTCCTAAAAGTAGATTAACATGTTGAAAGCACATGGTTAAAAATAGTCACAGCAATGAAATGAAAACATACCAAAATGATTCGCCACTGCAATATACACAGCAAATATATGTATCTATATAATGCAAAGCAAATAATTAATAAAAATGCATCACCGTAGGACCTGTCAGGTGCTTCATCTTTTTCCTGCCAGCAAGCCGATGACCCCGTTCGACTGTGAAAGAAAAAGAGAGATGTCTATCCTCACGGGAAATCTATATCAGGCATCCGATGTCTGAATCCTGACTGAGGTCTCTGAATCCCTCACTGTCGCACTGAGCCTCTTTTATATCTTAAAAAACCCAAAGAAGGAGCTTTATGGAAAAACCCATCCTGTTGCGCAAGAAGTATTCAAACATGCTGGCTAGTTTAGTTATGCTTTGAAAATAACAAGTTGGGGTTTGGCCACAATCCCAAGATGTCAAGTCAAAGCAAGGCCGTTCCCTGCCGTCTGAGTACATTCCTATCAACCAAAGCCCTTTGTGAGAAAAAGCACGAAAACAGACACACAACGTGGAATATCACTGGCAGCCTTTAACTTGTCAGTGTCTAATGCTACGATAAAGTCAATAGGCAGAATTAAGCTAAGTCTAAACGGAATACAAAATTGAGTCTTTAACTGGTGAACACTGCACAGCTAAGCCAGGTGCAAAGTGGTGCAACACGAAGTCAGTGGTCAACACCCACATTTCACTACATACCATAAGTAACATATTCATCCACCGTCAATACAGGCATATCACCCAATACAATTGGCTCTCCATGACCAGGATGCAGTAAAAATTCCTAATTTAGCTAAATATCTGTACCCAACAACATCTCTTCCTTTGAGTGCTACGTAGACATTAGTGTAAGTCTGTCTGCCCAGGCACTCTAAAGATGAGCAGAAAAAACTCAAAAGGTTGATGTCCTGCTCACCAAATGTCTTTGGATTAATGTTAGGTGGTAACAATGCAAGTGAATTAGACCAATACTGTTAAAGCATATGATCAGCCGAAATTGTGACAGGATCCCCAGAGTCTGCCATAACAGTAATCATCCTGTCATACGTTTTGGCTTGACATAACTGTCCCTCAATCTGTATACTTCTGGAAGAAGCAGCTGGCATGTCTACAGTGAGCAGAACATTTGAAAACTTATGTATACACTCCCAAATGTCCTCCTGAATGTCTCAATCATAAACATTACTAATTTTGACCTTATTAGGCAGATAATCTTGACCAGTCGCACCTTTACAAACAGCTGGAAATGGCGAAGCTTCTTATCGTGGTTGCACCTTTTCCCATGAGCATAGCATAAGGGATTATTTCCAATACGATTCTTTGAACTACAACAAAAACACACTTGAGGTTGTGTATCAGATTGCATTTGCTGCCCCCTTTTCCCTCTACACTTCTTAGTGTTTACTATACAAATAGAACTTTCTTCTGCAAAGTAGCTAACTGGAACCTGCCCCACATAGTTTGACATCATCTGTAAAGTTATAATGGACCTCTCAATACTTTTTGCCACATCTATAGTTTCTGATAAAGCTGGATTGCAATATGTCAACAAAGGCTCTTGAATTTTTTTCACATAACAATTAAAAATGAATTGGTCTCTGATATAAACACCTACGTTGTGGCCAAAATCACATTTAGATGCCAAGGGACTCAACGTGGCAATTTCGTTTTGTCGCTTAATTGCTTGCATTTGAAAAAAAGTATACCTCTCCAGGAGAACACTGGATTCCTCTGAGTAATATTTTCAAATCCTCTCTTCACTCTCTAAATAAATGTTCCAAGGCACTCCCTCCTCTAATGGTGCCAGAGCAGGAGGCAAATTATCAGAAACTCTTTGACCTGCAACTCCCAAATTATTAAACTATAGTGCCAATTTCCTCCCCGGTTCATGCTAGCATCTATGGCTGTTAAATCATTCTCAGATATGTGCAGCCATTCACTCTATTTAATATCTGGTTTTCCAGGTTTCTGTAAAAAGGGTGGCGGTTGCACAACTCCTTGACTGGTTGCCAAGCGAGCAGTTGCATATAACCAAACATACAGGCCATCAAGGATAATGTTTGTGACTGGCAACAAATGCAGCACGTACAGGCATGCAGAAGATAGAAATTCCCAAGTGCCTTACCTGTACAGCAGGAACATTACATTGAGCAGATATAAGATGCGGACCTTGATACTGCCAGGCACAATGTTATAACTGCATTGCATATGCGATAGAGAAAATCAGAACCAGAAATGGATGATATGGGCAAAATTGCAAGCAAAACTGACTGAAAAAGCAATGGAAATGGTCCCGATGGAAAATGGGCAACAATGTCTTATGGCAGATGCCGTCAGACACTGAGCAACCGCACACATCCACACTGAGATGCTTTGTGCATGTCAAGAGCGCTCCGTGTCGTAACTCCAAGGTAGCCGCCGACCTGAAATCTCTTGTGTGCCGTCACACATGCGGAACAGAGAGAAAAAAAAGCAGATGAGTGTCCGCGTGGTAGTCTCCAGCAGTCGCAAGCTACAGAGAAACGTTGAGCTGTGCTCGAGCCAGTTAACTGCTGATCTTTCACCACAAGCCCATTCATCCAAAATTTGGACTCACCAATGTCTCAGTAGCCTGAACTCTCAAGTGAATTCACAAAACTTCTGGTAGTAGTAAAGAGAGTTTGTCGATGGGTCCTAAGATGGCAAAACTATTTATCAACCTCACTCCTGGTAGCAAACAATGTGGTAGTGAGGTTTGGTGAACGACAGGAGAAAAGTAAACACCAGTCCTGAAACAGCTTGTAGATTAAAAGTATTCTTTAATATGAGAGGACCCACGACCACTTCTGGCACTCGTCCGGCTCCATGAGCAGCATGCGAAGGACCACATTACCTGTACATTCTAGAACCGCACAAGCATCCAAATAAGAACACAAACATATTTGCACTGCAATTGCTATTAAAGCACCACACACAATACAATAACATGCATATATATTAATAATAGTATGACAAAACATGCATATACTACACAAACCCAGTGAGTGAGATTGTCATCCAACGAAAGAGACTTGTACTCAGTAGTAGAGGCATGCAGCAATGGTCTCTTTCCGCTGTACTCACTTGCACGGTAGCTCTGCTCTAGTGCATCCTCGCTGCCCTGCCCAACCACTCCAGCTTCTGCCGCTTACAGATTTCTTCTGGACACACAGGATATAAAAGCACCTGAAATAGACACAGTAATCCAACAAACTTAATATATTCAGGAGTAGGTAGTAAACTCTGTTCTTCCTGTGGAGTTTGCAGAGTTTCGCCAATCCGTGTTCCCCTTGCAGCGGGGAGTTCTTGGAAAACTCTGTCACATGGTGGAGTATTTTTCACGCGCAGCTTGACAACATTAAGTTGGTGAGAACGAGCGAGGAAAATGAATGCTAAACCGCCTCCCAGTGAGATTTCCCACCGTGGGCATTCGTGGCAAGTCACTAACACTTGCATTGAGAACATTGCCACTCATGCTGAGAAAGCTGACGTTCGAGTAGAAAATCTACTTGAGTGGCAGAAAGAAGTAGCGCCCTCAGGATTGCCCCGTGGTGCTGTTTGAGCTGATTGTACAACGTGGAGCAATCTCCCAGCACTAAGAATCAGCATGAGCAGCGCAACATACCAAATTCCACCACTCACGGAACTCTGTAGAATCTCAGAGTTTTTAGGTAACTCCACGAAATTCTGCAGAGTAAAACTCTGCAAGGTCCACCCACCCCAAAATATATTACAGTACATAATTGGAACATAAATATATAAAATCAAATGTCCATGTTAGTAAATATCATATATTCTCAGAATAATCTGCATGATTTTTTCATGAAATGTTAGTACACTAGTTGTTAGATTATGGGAAACTGGCAGAGGCCTTAGAAAACCTGTAATAAATGTGCATCCAATTAATCAGCTGGGGAATATGTCCTGTGTTTGATTGCTCGGTCTACTTGCATTCTGAATTATTCACTGATGTGGCAGCTGTAGTTTTGTTCAGGTTAAATTTATGCAGATGAAGATTACCCTGGTTTTAGATACCCTCCTTAATCTCTGCCCTTGGTGGGCCTGAGTTAGATAATTTATGGCTACATATTTGTGAACCCCACATACAAATGGATGATAATACATGGAGGAGTAAAAGACAGTCTAGGAAAGCTTTCAGAAGCAATGAATGTATCTTGTAAATGGGTGGGAAGGATCCACGGGCCATATGTACGAACACGTTTTCCCATTGACACAGAATGGGTAAAACCCTTTGATACATCTGGCCCCACCTTTTTTCCAGCATTGACTTCCAGCTATTACTAATGCTGCTCTCCATCCCTCATTATTTCCTGTCTGACATTATGTACACCTGAGGCGCTGGCTATTCTTATGCTTATAATTATAAAATAGTCCCCCCTCCTGTGCACCTCATTGTTCATATACAGTCAACATGGCCATGTAGATGAAATACATAGACCCACTGTGCTGCAGCTGTTGTATCTCTTCTCCCTCAGGTGCTGGTACTTTTGGACAATGCAGAGGAGTCTACACCTGCGGTGCCACTCGACCTCAGTGGCTAGTAAGGCTTCAGTGGGACATCTTTAGGTTAGCTTGAAGTTTTTGTCTAATCCTAGCTATATGTTGATTTGCTATCTGAGAGGTTGGATGCTGTATGTGTATAGCATCCTCTCATTAACATCAATAGATATCTCTTCTAGCAGTACATAAGCATGGTCATTAGGCACACAGCTCTTTATAGTGTCTATCGTGGTAAATGAGAGAAGCAGTCCTGCTCTCTAAAAGTAAATGTGACAGTGGATTTACTACTGGGTGTGATGCAGTGTGGTAGATATCCTTCTGGCTCATTACTGCTGCTTGCTTATGTTACTCAGTGTGTATGAGGGAGGTGTCCTGGTGCTAACCAGACCAGATCAAAGCAAGTGGGTAAGGCTACTCGCTGAAGATCTACGTTTTTACTGCAGAATGAAAATTGATGAGTCAGTACCCAAAGGCCAAAAGGCTGCAATTTCCACATCTTGCCAGCAAAATAATAAGATATCTGTGATACTAAATTGATGAAGTCTAGCGGCACAAGAAGCATGGTGGTGTCCGAGTGCAGAGTTCTTACAGGAATATAAGTGGTGAACATTTCTAGAGCAGTGGTGGACCTTTGCAGTAATAATTTGACATCCCAAGGGGGATCGTCTCTCAAGACAATATTCAGGCTTGTTGCTGGTGATATGAGTTAGGTCCTCAAGTACAAAGGAGCAACATAATGAGACATCTTCCCCTCTGGATGGAGCTATTTAAATGCATGACGCCTCCTGGCTGCAGGGCTCAATGACTGCCCTCTGCCCAAGTGTTGGGACAAGAACGTCCCCTGCCTGGTAAACATGGTTCTAAACAACAACACACTATAGAGGGGTGAGAGGAAATGTTTTTCTGCCCGACCTCCCTGTAACTATATAATCCACACTAGAGGAGAGAAAAAAATATATCACTGGTGTAGAGAACCCAAAGGGATTAAACACCCGTGTGTAAAAACAGCCCTCACCCATACATTGTGGCATGCTTCATCATAGGGCCCTGCTAACACACTCCGAGAAATATCCACTAATTTAATAGAAGGAGTGATCAGCCTGAGGCAGTTTTATATTTTTCTGTTGTTCGTCTTTGGTCCCCGTGCTATTTTGTTGGTTATATCTGATGTGTTTCAGGTTTCCCTACCCTTACTGCTCCAATCCGAAGTGGATATTTCTCGGAGTGTGTTAGCAGGGCCCTATGATGAAGCACACCACAATGTGTGGGTGAGGGATGTTTTTACACAGGGGTGTTTAACCCCTTTGGGATCTCTACACCAGTGATATATTTTTTTCTGTCCTCTAGTGTGGATAAAACATGTTTCTAACCCTGCCCTGAGTGCCCTACAGCAAGTGAAACTTATCCTGGTATCCTATCTTTTATTTTGGTCCAGGTGTCACACTAATTTAGTGTGTGCGTGGAAGCCTAAGCCTGTCCCTGACAACGCTTAATCCAGGACTTGTACTCTGATGGGGAGCAGTGCACCAAGCGTGCCTTCATGCTAGGCAATAGACTACTATGTCCTGAGAGAATCACGTTAGCAGTGGTGGCAGAGTAACGTGTTTTCAAACTTAAATATGACCAGAATTCTTTCCTGCATCAGTGGTGGTGTTGTTGTTTGATCCCACTCTTGTACAGTCCCACTGTGATGTGAAACCCAGATTCTTGCACTGGTATCACATATGCATGTGAGACAGAAGGGGAGCAAGAGAGATAGCGTGTGTGTATGTGTGTGTACGTGCACACGTGCTTTGCATGTGCAGTACATGTAACATAGTTGGATTATTTGAGTTATGTGAGTTTGAGTATTGAGGTCAGTCCAATCCATGATGGATGCCTCTGGTTTAGCACAGCACAAGAGGGAGGTTCAGGACAGCTTCTCCCAGACAGAGAAAGTGCACTGCTTGCATTGTTGTGGCTGGAGGGTGGAGACCCAGGCACCAAAATGAGAAGGATGGAGCAGGGCTCCCTTTGAAAATTTCATGAGGGCCTTTTTTTGTTGACAATGGACTGGGCCACTGCCATTTGCTAGTGGCCTTTCCTTTTGTTTGTCTTTGATCACCCCTCCAGGAAGGCTGACAATTGCCGTGTGCAGATAACTCACACTTCATTGTGCCTATGTTTTGGATGCTCCTGCTTGGAATCAGCCCCATTGTTACCTGCTGTGTGAGCCATCACTTTGCACAAAAGCTGCACCTGAAGAGGTGATTGTAAAGTGATGGCATTGAAAGAGAAACAATCCAAAACAAGTGTCAAAGCCTTAAATAATATATTTACATTCCCTGTCATTAAACTGTGTATAAATGTAGGATCCAAGCCACCCTGCTTTATTCTAGTGCTACCTTCTTCTTGAACCAGGAATGGGGTGCCCCACAGAGTACTGGAACAGCTGCGGTGCAACCAGAGCTGTTGTCTGGCTCACAGTCTCCCACCTGCAGTGAGCACTTTCTGCTGATGGAACTGGTGATGTGCCTTGAGAGCCTAGAAACCTGCCTGTCTGCTGAAAGAGGGAAGGAGTGTGCCTGGCCAGCAGGATGAGAGACAGCCCAGGAGGAGAAATTCAGGATATTCAGAATGAGGAGCTCTAGAGAATCTGACAACCCAAAAAAGCATTCCAGGAGTGAGCCATGCTGTAAATGGGCCCCATGGTCTCTATGTGCAGTTCATGAGAGAGCTGAAACAATACTGAATTTAATAATGCATTTCCCTGAAGGTCATTCATTGGCTTGAAAGACTGGTGCTGCTGTTGAAGACAAGGAGAGGAAAACCATGTCACAGCCGAAGCGGAGATCCATGATTGTCCCTGAAGTTGCAACTGCTCCCACAGACGTAGTCATGGCAACTGCTGTAGGTTGGGCCACAGGTGGCTGGGAGGACAGATGCTGTTGGACCCAGGTGCTGTCTCAAACCTATGTCTCCAGGACTTTGAGATGATCCTTGTCCTGAATGAAGCTGCCACCAGGAGTGCGACATATGTCCACTGTACAGCCAGGAAAATTGCAAGCAACCAGCAGGTAAAAGATGAGATTAGCCTGCACTGAGCACTGCAACAGAGGCACGTGTGAGGCCAATACACCTGCTTGAGGCTGTTTGCAAAAGGAATGATGAAAACATAGAAATTAGCTGCTTATTGAGCTAGGGAGACCTTTTTGAGACCTCTGTGCATATGCCTATTTTGCTTGATTTGGCCGAATGTTGTGGATGGTAATAACAGGATATGGACCATAACAGGAGGGAGAGTAATTACTGGAAAGTTGGATGAGGGCGTAGTGCCTCTCTGTTAGAACACAGCTTAGTACACCCTTACATGCCACACCACATCTTTAGTTTTATATGAAGTACTGCTGTGATCTTGAAAACTTTCTTATTTAATAAAAGATAATCACTGGACTGGACATTCGTTTTTTTGTCTATGTTGGTTGACTGTTGAGTTCTGAGCTCTTTCCCACTCTACCTCCCTGAGACGTCTGTGACTTCTCACCCTCGTTACCCTGAGAATCAAGTGCAGAAAGGGTTGTACATGGCAAAGTTTGCAGAGCCATAGTATGACGGACCCTTGGAAATCAGTGACAACCCCCGTGGTTGGGGTCCAGGAGCCCCTGTTTGCCTTGTGGAACCCACTAACCCCCCAAACCGGGTTTGACACTAATATCACTACCAATGGAGACAAGCAATGTCCATAGAATGTGAGCCTTTATCTAGAGTTGGCTGAGTCCACCTCAGGGAGTGGGCCACTTCCAACAGGTGTGGTCACAGCATTTTGCAATGTTATGGTGCTGACATCAGAAACCAATTGAGGCTATTTTGGCATCCCATTAACTTGTCCACGGTTTTCCTTCCATCATGGAAGACAAATGGAGCAACACCAGAGAATTTATGGTCACTTGCTTGTGTTTTGCCCGACCTCCAGATCCATTTTGACTACAATGGGGTGATATACAAATTGGATTTCCCAAGGGCATCACAAGTGGGGTATCTGCCAGCAGTTTGTAAAGCTGATGGTGCCCCCTACGCTCGGAGAAGACAGCAAGGTCTCAGGAACCACAGGAACTGGTAGAGGTGCAGAGAAAGGAGCCGGTAGCATAGTTTAGGGATTCCTTCTTTTGAAGATGTTACCCCCTTAGGCCCCAAGGTCACTCATAAGTGACAGTCTTGCAAGAATCTTTGCAACTGGGTAAAGTGTAGGTGTAGCCGACACATGCTGAAGGCCGGCATTGAGAAAAGGGCAGCCTGTTTGACGCCATTTCTGCCACTGCCCTTTCTATGCGAGACCCTTGTGATAAACGTCCCCAATGCGCCGGGGGCAAATTCCAAGTACATCAGGGATATATATGTCAGTTGTCAAATGTTGATCCTATTTGCGGTCAGTTTCACTGAGATGAACCCCTACTTTGGGGGTGCATTTCCTTGATCCACATTTGATCAACAGGTCTGTGGCTGAGCTAGCAGCTTTGGTTTACAGATAGACTAACACTCTTCTTATCTTTTTGATGGGAATGCTATTGTGTAAGTTATCAATCTAAAAACCCCAATATGAAGCTGGAGAGGTCCCTGGAGGAAAGGTAATATTAGAACAAAAGGCACTCGTGGACTTACAGAGGTGGAGGAGGAAGGGGTGATGGCTCCAAGAGACAGCAGAAGGTGGACCTGCACAGTGGACAGCAGAAGGTGGACCTGCACAGTGGACAGCAGAAGGTGGACCTGCACAGTGGGGGGTTGTAAACCAGCGCCCTGTTGAGATGTAACTACTATCATGTGGGCCTGCTGGCATTCTATCAGCTAACGCAGAGGTGGCCCTTTCACGGAAAACCGCAGCTACTTCGAATCTAAGATTCAGGAAGACAGTAGTCAAAAATATATTTCTACTTTACTAGAACACACCTTAAATCTCAATCTTAAAACTGAATTGGAGGAAATCATTTTTTATTTTCAGCAGCAATTGAATGTACTTCTTGGCATCCCTTGACAACACCTGTCCCCAGCTTTGTGTTTCTAAGACGCCCTCAGGGAGCCGGGTGGATCCTTGTGCTGGGTTAGCGCTGTCCACGAGGTGTGAATGAAAGTGGCTAAGCATGTTTTTTGTTTTGCAGTAATGAATGGTCCCAAGAACAGAGCTGTCGACACCACCGCCTTCGGACAAGTACGATAATGAGTGCGCTCTTCCTGTCTGCAAGAATGCCATGAATGAGTGAGACTGGAAGTGTGTGTGCGCCCCATGGGGGACTACGGGTGCAAAACGTTGTAAACACACTTTCACTGCGCAAATGGGGAAGCCAATGCTTAGTTTGTAAAACAAGCATTTGCAATGCACGGGTCTCGCATTAGGTCTAGTGAGACCTAAGCGTTGTAGACTCCTAACCGGACTTTTCTTGCCACATTAAATGAAAAAAAAACAAAAAAAACGAGCGCGATCACGCTGTGAAATAAAGAGAAAAAGTAGTCCAGAAACCATATGGAAAACATGGAGCCTCGTATGTTTCCAGTAGTTTACCGGTGCTCTCGAGGAGTGCAAAACACCTGAAAAGGCATGACGTATGCAGGGCTTTCTCAAATGAAAATAAGCAGACTTTAAAAGGCAAGCCCACGAGCCAGTGAAAATGACTGACGTAACATGGGCGTGGTTAAAATCCCCCTAAAGAGGGATTAGAAGAGGGACGGAGCACTTTGTGCTTCCCCCCTAAAAATAAGTGCTGGGGCCGTTGTCAGGAGACCGCTACAGCTGGCACCACCCATTGCCTCTGTCACCGCTACTAAGGACAATACAGAACTTGTATACATTAAAAATGACTAAAACCAGCCAACCAAGCTATTCTTATAGCTTTGGGTGGCTAGTATTAGTCATTTGTAATGTATGTAGCATTATTAAACAACTATTGTTGTGTTCATTACAAAATCGCACAAGCTGGCTGTCATACGTCCCGGTGTTGATGATTAAGTGCAGGTGCTGAGCACCAGAAATCAGTGACTCAAATTAAGCACTGAGGAAAGCCAGGCAGCGAGGGATGGGGTGTCCTCGGACATGCAGGGTTGCGAAAGTCTCTGTTCCACAATGACCAAGTCCATGAGACAGATGCCGAAGGATATCTCACAATCCTGCGGCCATGTTGGATTCTGCGCCCCCTGGGGATTGTGTAGACGAGACAATAAGGTCCTAATTAGGACTTTGGCAGATGGAAACGGCTGTCTGCCGAAGTCCTGCAGTCAGGGTACGCCAGTACGGTCCCCTTCCTGCAGTCCCTACTACGATTTTCCCGCTGCGTCAGCAGGCAGAAACAGAGCTTCCGCCAGCTGGCCCAGCGGGAAGCAACCCACAACATTGACGCCGGTTCATAATTGAGCCAGTGGCAATGTTGCGGTGCGTAGGGTGCACCAGCACCCGTCAGGCTTTTCACTATATGCCATGGGGGCCATGGGGGACCCTGCACTGCCCATGCCAAGTGCATGTGCAGTGCAGAGGCCTCCATGGACTCCCTGCACCCCGTCTCTGCCAGTCTTTACATGACGGATTAGGACCGTCAGCACCTCCAGTGGAGGAGAAGTGGCGATGCTGGTGGTCCGACTGTGGCGCAACCACCACAGTCTTAATTGTGGATGTCAGACTGCCACATTGTCGGTGGTCCAACCGCCACTGCGGCCGTGGCGGTTTTAAGACCGCCAGGGTCATAATGAGGGGCTAAGTTTTCTTACCTCCCTCAATTATCTGATGCTTGTGGTTCCAGTTGTCCATATATTGAAACTTTGGGTTTTTCAGTGCTCGACCACCTCTAAAGCACAGACTGACATGTTGAATAAGTGTTCACTAGTATGCCCGAATTTTAAGTGTCACTGATAGCCTGCACTATGGGAGGGACGCCCACATGGGTCCAAATATTTCAAGACTAGAGTTAGAATAGTAAAGAATCGTGCCCTTAGGTATCTGCCTGTTTTCCTATGACTTCACTCAAATGCTCAGACTATATCAAAACGGGTGTGTGACCCGAAAAGGATGGTATAGCTGTGGTAGAGTTAGGCGACAGACTGGGCCCCAACCCTGCCGGTCTTTTAGAGAAACCTTTTCAGTCTTTAGAATTCTGATTGGCTGATAGCCTGCTACCCAGGGCAGTTCACAGCTTCACTGATCTTAATGAACGTGATTTAGACTGATAGACTTTTTTCAATGGGAGAGGTATGCCGCTCAAATCCTATACTGAGTGGGTCAGACTGGCTCATTAATCCGTGAGAGTGCAGAATGAATACTTTCTGTAAAGAGGGAGGAGCTTGGCTCATTTCTGTAGGTAGGGTGTAGAATTATCCATGTATTTATGGGGGATGTGCACTGGTCTATTTCTCAATGGAATAGGGGAAATGGACTATTGCTGTATGAAAGTGATGACAAACTATTTGTCTATGGCTGAGGAGCAGGATGATGCAATGATGATTGCCAGAACCATGATCAACTTCTCTTTGGCTGGGCTATGGAATGGGTCATTGTTGAACAGAGGAGTTGAAGACTGATCCATTCATTCTTTCTGTTGTCAAATGAGCTTTCTGAGCACGTGTCAATGTGGTAATGTACCTGGGACTTCCAGCCACCCTTCTCCCTGCAGCACATTCCTTTTCTCTCCAGTGTTAAAAGACTAGGCTGAGAGACAGGCTGCTGACAGGTCCCTCCACCGCTCCACCCCTCCATCAAGTGCCCCTGATTACCACGCACCACGCTTGACTCCCGAAGCACTTCAGCGTCTGTCAGTGACTGCGGCCGTCCGCCGTTACCCGGGGCAAAGAGGGCGTCTTAGGCTGGCTGAACCTTCCCAATAAGGTACAAGGATGGAGAGGAACGCGTCTGCTTACCTGTCAGCTGGGTAACATTCATTTGTTTACGTGTGGGTCCTACTCGAGCCAAGGCCGCCATTTCATGAGAACCTCAGGTTCAACATAGAGAAGCCAGCAGAACAGGACCACCGGGAAGCAGCACCCTTGAAGGGAGGCGGGGTTCAAGGTGATGGACACCAATAAAAACTGTTAAAACTCACGACCCTTGACATGCATCGGCTTATCTGACATCAGAGGATCAGTGCCACGTTATATCGACATTGAGTCTTCAGGAGGGACAAGACATAATGGCTGCCTGAGCACCTGCATGTGCTGCTGTTTCCACTGACGCCTCTTCTTCCATTTCCTACCCTCTGCTCATCCCTTAGTCTTCTTTTCCTGTTAGTCCAAACTCATGTTTACCGTAGTTCTTCTCCTGTCAGTCTTTCCTATTATCTCGTGCCCGCCCTTGTCTCACATGCGTTGCACATTCTTTACCTGCTAGTGTAATTGTCTTAAAAAAACTACCTGCGGGGCTATACTTCGCCTCGGCCAGAGGCGCCCACCTTCAACTGCCCCAGATTTTGCAGGTGAAGTTTAAAGCTTCATCTTCTAATATTTTGTAATATTTTTGTAAGGCTTTCTTACTTTGCCCGCGAGTACCTGTACAGCATAATCCTGTGGGTTTCCTTTGCAAAAGCCAAAATATTTTAGCAAATCGGTGGGTTGAGTGGGTGTTATGCCTCCTGGGGGGTGGATTGGGAGTAAACCTCCCGAACTGTCCCAAAAGATAGAAAGACTGCTGGGCCTGTTCAGGGTTTTCTTGCATGGGCCGATGCCTGGGTGAGCCGCTCCCACCGGTTTTTATTTTAACCATTTTCTCTGATGTGTAAGGAAGTTTTCCCCCAGATGTGCCTGCTATGGGGAGGTGGCACTGCCTAGTGCCTGGGCAGGATCCCCCTCCGTTTTTAATTCCATTTGCACTGGTGTCTAGTGGGCTTTCTGACCCACAGGGGCAAATTGGCGATAATCCCGTGACCCAGAGGGTAGGGAGTGTTGGGGCCACTTTGATGGGTGTGTTTGTGTGTGTGTGTGTGTGTGCGTGTGCGTGTGGGGGGAGGGGGGGGGCTGTGACACGGCCTGATATCAGTGTGAGATGTCCCCACCCCCTTTTTTATTTAGTACTTATGCACGACTTTCCTAGTGTGCCCAAAGGTACCTGTACAAATAATCCTATGGGTTTCGCTTGAGAATGCCAAAATCTTTTAGAAAATATCTGGGTATATAATGGAGGACAATAGTCTAAGTGAAAGAGTATCTTGGAATTTTCTAGAGATTGGGATAAATGGGGAACACTATTATTTTTGGGGCCAGAATATAAAAAGTACAGATGTATTTTTGGAGAACAAAGGAACAAAATGGCAGGATCAGCTGGGAGAGTGGAACAAAGCAGGCGCAAACCTTTCTATACAGAGTAACTCTACATGTTACTGCCTTATTTCTTACTGAAGAATTACTGGAGTTACTTTTAAGGAAGAATTTGCTTGTTTTACTACTCAGCCTCCCTTCAACTGATCTTTTTGCTCTTTTAATGCATGTGAACTCCCATTTTTTTTTTACTGGTTCAGTTTTGCACTCAAAAACCACCAAGTAACTGAGGCAATTCCTTATGAACCTCTAAATCCAGGATATACATTGCTTTTTACTCGATAGATCGCCAACATTTTAGAACACTTCCATGTAACAGGTATGTTCATAAACACCAAAGTGGCACCACACACCCGTTCGCTGCCTGTGGCTTCACAGGCTCCCCTTATCCCACCTTTGCCTCGCTACTGCGAGTAAACAGGCCAGTTTTCCATAAATGACTCAATATCCAGTGTCCTGATTAGTGAGAACCACCAGCACTATCACACCAGCACCATCATCTTTGTTAGTGCTTGCTTGTGATGTGACAGTTTTATGACAAAATATTGTGAACAACAATATTGTAACACAAAAATATTGTGTCAAAAACTTTGCCTACAAAAATAGAGTTTACATACTTTGTATTTGAACTTCCAAAATATTGTATCAAAAATACTGAGGAGCAGAATATCAAACAAAGATAAGAATATTGAAAGATTAATATAAATAGCAGTATAAGTATTGTATTCCAAATATTTGATTTGAAAATAATAATACAATTAGAATTAAATAGTTTTAACAAGCAATGTAATAAAATGTAAACATATATAAATACATAGGTGTTAGGAGGGGCATGGAATCACTGGATCTGGCCACAGCCTGGGAGATCCTAATGGAGGCTGAGGGTGACAATGCTTCTATCCCCTAAATGCCCCACCCCAGCAGACCCGGAGTGTATACACCTGACTAACAGTTACTGGGATTGGACCTAAAAAACCAGAAGGCTGATTAAGAGCAGAGATGGATACCTGGACTTGGTTGTGCCCCACCAGCGTAGGCCGAACCACACACTGACAGACACCCCACTGCAGCAGACATACACATTTCCTGTCCACCACCAAATTATTTGAGTCTCAAGACACCACAGAGTTGACGGAAAGGGAAAGCTGGGGGGCATGCGAGGGATCATGGGTGGGTCAGAATTGATATGTTAACCTGTTTGTACTTGTGACATATATTAATGTACAAAAACTGCTCTATTAGTGAGATCATTGTAGACTGACCAGGAATCCATCCCCCGATGAGTCAATAGAGTTGCATATTTGAAGATTGTATAACTAAATAACAGGGGCCCATGTAAAGCATGCTTTTACCCTGTACAGTGAAAACTTACAAAGTTTCAATGAAATACGTTTATTAAAAAAAAAAAATATATATATATATATGTATATATATATATATTTTTTTTTCTCTTAAAAAACAAAGGTTACAGGGACATTATAGAAATTCGTTTGTTAGAGTTATCTCAAGTAACTATAACTCATGCCCTAAAGTAACTATAACTCACGCCCCCGCCATGTAGTTTTTTCGTAATTTTTTTTATTGTAAATATTACATTGATATTATCAATAATGTTATCAAAGATGTCATGAGTGCTGTAATTTGTGGGGTGATTAGCAGTGCACGGCGAGGACGCGAGTTATAGCTACCTTAGGGCACAAGTTATAATTACTTGAGATAACTCTAACTATAACAGGTGAATTTCTATGGTTTTGTATGCTTAAAATTTGAGGCTAACTATAATATCCCTGTAACCTTTGGGTTTTTTAAGTGAATTTCTATGTTTAAAAAAAAATCTATTTCTTAACTATAGTGTCCCTGTAACCTTTGTTTTTTTAAGTGAATTTCTATGGTACCCTAGCCCCTTTTATTATTTTTTTACATTTTTGTCGGGGACTCGGCTGTAGCTGAGTGCCAACATGGCTGCAACACTTCCTTGTTAAAGTGTTGGCAGCAAATCAGAACTCATCACGAGATCGGGAGGGTTCACAAAGTCTTCATGTCCCTATACATACAAATTTGGATTTTTAAATTTTTTTTTAAACTACTGAACAGATTTACACCAAATAACAAATGGGCGCTTTCTGGACCAAAAGATACCTTTCTGCCATATTTGGTGTAGTTCCGTCCAGTGGTTCGGGCTGTAGACCTGTTCAAAATCCCTATGGAAATTAACATTTGAATGCATCTTGTTTGACCCCCCCCCTTTCACTTAGCCTCAGCTTGACAGATCACCCCAGAACTTTCCAGATAGCTGCTGACGTGACTGTCAAATTTTTTGGGACAAGTAACTAAAACTTGCGCCCTAAGGTAACTATTACTCACACCCTCGCCATGCACAGTTGTCACATCAATAATTTTATTGCAAATGTTGCAGCGATAATATGAAAGCTGGCATAGAATATGTCATCAATGATATATTATGTGGAGAAATTAGCTTTGCATGGCGAAAGCGTGAGTTATAGTTACCTTAGGGCGCCAATTTAGTTACTTGAAATAACTATAACTGCTGAATTTCTATGGTTTTAACTAGAAGCCCTTGGGGGGTGATGGTCCCCAGGTCAGCGGGGGGCCTCGGGTCCCCCGCATATAAATACATTAAAGCCCCAGGCAGGTGGTGGTCCCTGGGATGCAGGGGGCCGCAGGAGCAGTGTGGGAGGCCGGGAGGCCCCCCACACACAAAATTAATAATGCCCCCAGGAACTGGCCCAACCGTGGGCCTGTTAAAAAACAAGCGCAGGAGCCCATGCTTGTTTTTTAAAAATATTTTTGTCGCAAATTCGTGGCAATTTCTTTTATTAAAAAACGATGTGTTTTTGCTCAGAGTGGGGGGTTCTCTTTGGGTCCCTTCCCCCACTAGTGCTAAAGGGTGAGGATGTCTCTGCCCTCGCACCTTTTATTTATTTTTACTGGGGCTCGACTAAAGTTGAGTCCCAAGATAGCTGCCAACACTTCCTGGTTTGAAGTGTTAGCAGTCAATCATAGCTGTGCATTTCCCTGCACAAGCTCATCTTTGTTCACGAATACTTCACGGCTAGAGATATACAAATTTGAATTTACCTACATTTCTAAAAAAACTACTAAAAAGATTTACACCAACTAACAAAAAGCACAATCTGCATACCGACAGCTAGCTGTCTGCCAAATTTGGTGTAATTCTGTCCAGCTGTTCGGGTTGTAGATACGTTGACAGATCCTATGGGAATTAACATGGGAAATGCAACATTTTCTGATCCCCCTTTTTCTTGGCCCCGCTGGATGGTTCACCCTGAAACTTTTCATACGCACCAAGAATCTCCGGGACACTTTGGCGGTCATTTTGAACCTGGCGGTAATGACCGCACCACCAGCGGTGGCGGTAAATACCGCCAACAGGCGGGCTGTGCAGACCACCAAATAATGAAGCATAGGAGAAACAGCAAGCAGCCCATCCACCCACCACCATCTTGGAAGCACTGCCAAACGATGGCAGAGGCCTCCTCCAGGCCGGTAGAAAGGCCCAAACTGACCAGCATATCATGAACACCACACCATCAGTTCCGGGGCAGTAACCACCGCCACTCAAAGCCTGGCGGAAATGACCCATATAAAGGGAAACACTCACCGGAGGCCCAAATTTCACGCCGACATGGAGCAAGAGTTGGAAATAATGCCAGTGCTTCTCCTTGCCATATTCCTCCAGGACCATGACTGCCGACGAAGACGACAACAGTAAGTTCCCCAGCGTAGCACACAAGGTAGGAAAGGGCACAATTACACACCCACCCACCCCACCAACAACGCACACCCAACCCCTCCCACCACCCCAAGCCATACACACCTGAACAAAATGTACTTACCAGACACCAGCCAACAGATACCTGCACCAATGCACACACCACCCCCCCAAAGTGAAACGCTGCACAACTGACTCAATTTAGCACCAACAGGTCTGCTGGGCAGCTAATATGAATTAAAAAAACTATTTACAAAAGGCCAGTGGCCAGTACAAAGTCCCGGTAGGGCAAAGATTGCCCACACTAGATTCCCACAATGTAAAAGAACACTCCACCGAGAAGGGACATCAATGGGGCAGCTAGGCATCTCAGGGTTCAGGGGGTGGGGACTCAGGTTTGGAAGGGGGAGGTCTTGGGTGTAGGTTCTGGAGGTGGAGAGGGTTTGGGCTTGCCCTTGGGAGGAGGAGGAGTGGGCCTGGACCGGGGGGTGGTAGAGGGACCAGGGGCAACACAGGCCTTCTTCTTCTCTGGGGAAGGGGCATGGGAATGGGTGGGGCGCTCTGCGGAGGACTTGGATGAGGAAAGAGTGGGTTTCT
Organism: Pleurodeles waltl; assembly: GCF_031143425.1. Classification (NCBI taxonomy): domain Eukaryota; kingdom Metazoa; phylum Chordata; class Amphibia; order Caudata; family Salamandridae; genus Pleurodeles; species Pleurodeles waltl. The sequence goes on from NC_090443.1 coordinate 962,671,203, forward strand.
GGAGGCCAAGGGAACATTTAGGGACAAGATGGGGTGGGCCAGTGGTTTCAAACAGGTCAACATGGGAGAGGGAAAGCTTACGAGGTGCAGCTGGAGGGGTTTTGGAGACAGGTTTGGGAGTGGAGGATGAGGGAGTGGAGGTATGAGGTATAGGTCTGCGTCCTTGGATTCAGGTGCCTGTACAGTATGCCCATGTTTGGTGGATGTGTGTGGAGTGGATGGCTGGGAGCGTTTTTGTGTCCTGGGAGGAGGGGGTGGACACAGTGGGTAGGTGGATGTTGCTGTGTCTGCCTTTGAATGTTGGGTGTGTGCCTGCATGTGGTGGGAAGTGTGGTACTTGTGTTTGTCTGTATGCTTCTTGGGTGTTGATTTGGGTGCCTGACTGTCTCTATGTGTGCTTGGAATGGGAGAAGGGAGTGGGGTACTGGAAGGGGTCGAGGTTGTGGGAGGGGGGGCGGAAAGACCAGGGACACTGGCTGCCGTCACAAAGAGAAGGCCAGAGCCTGAAAAGATCTCTGGAGGCCAAACATGGCACCGTGAATGCCTTCCAGGAACGCATTGCATTGCTGCATCTGGGATGCCAGCCCCTGGGTGGCATTCACAATGGTTGTCTGACCAACAGAGATGATTCTCAGGAGGTTAATAGCCTCCTCAGTGAGGGCAGCAAGGCTGACAGGGGCAGAAGATGAGGTGCCTGGGGCGAAGGAGACGCCCATCCTCCTGGGTGAGTGGGTACGGACTACATGCTGGGGAGCTACTGGGAGGATGGTGATGGTATGGGGGTGGCAGAAGATGTCAAGGAATAGCTGGGCCCAGCAGGCTCCACCACCACGAGGGAGCTGCTATCGGAGGAGGTGTCTGAGTCACTACCTCCAGTGGTAGTTGCCTCCTCTGTGGTACTCTCCTCGCCCTCCAACCCACTGGTCCCCTTGGCGTCAGTGGACTCTGCCTCCTGGGAACCGTGGGCTGCAGCATCCCCACTCGCCAGTGCCTCAGCTCCCTCACCAGATGATGCTAAAGCACACAAGGACACAAGAGCACGGGGGGACAAAACAAGAAAGAAGTAGGTCAAATCTAGATCAAAAATACCTGTTGGCACACATGCACCCCCACCCATCTAATGCACAACCCCCAGCAGACAGAATTATTCACCTGAATGGGCCCCTGACTGCTAGGGAACATCCCACAGGACACTACATGACCACCCTGGCCCTCTACTCTGAAACACTTTGCAATGGGACACAATGAGAGATGTTGGGAAGACAACAAATTTGCTAATCCATGAGGCCACATCTAAACCAATAGCCCAAACAGGGGACCCCTCACTGGCCTACATTCCCAGCCATATCTACCTAAGGACACTATCCCACGGACATGGAGGGGGGCAGGACTGCAGGGACACACCTGTCTATGGGCCTGCCACTACACTGCATGCACCCCATGGCACCTAACTACATTCAGCATAGTAGCGTCACATTAGTGTAGGTACTCACCCCCTTGTGGCTGCTGTGCTGCCTTCGAGCGCCCATCAAAATCGGGATATGCCACAGCCAGTATGCGGGCCATTAGAGTGGTCAGGGTCTGACGGGCACCTCTCCATCATTGGGAGGCCGTCCCCAGCTGGGCCTCTCCGGTCTTCCCGGCCCAGCGCCTCAGGTCCTCGCACCGCTTCCTGCAGTGGGTGCTCCGCGGGTTGTAGACCCCCAGGGTCCGCACTTCCTTGGCGATGACTTGCCACCTTCCTTTCTTCTGATGGGCGCTGACCTGCATGGGACACACAGAGTAAAGAAACAAACGTCAGTGTGGGTGCTCCATACACAAATGCCATGCCAGTTCTACCTCACATGGCCCATGGAGACACACATATTGACAATAGCCAAGACAACAACTGCCAGACACATCATGGGTAAGCATCCACACAGCCACCAAAAATGCCTACATTCATCTGCCACATTCACACACATTCAAGGAGGTCTTATAGCAACTTACCTGAGCCTCTGGTTGCCCATACAGCTTCGCATACAGGGGTAGGACCACCAGCTTCTCAAACTCCTCTGCGGTGAAGGCGGATGCCCATTCCCCTGTGACACGTGCTATTCTAAGGACCAGAGTCAGGACACAGCAGATCACGCAGTGGAGTTTCGTTCCTCTCGAGGTGCAGGAGCCAAGAGGCAAGGGCATATCAAAATGGTGGTACTTACTGCAGCGGTGTGCACCGTCACTGCCGGCGGTGATCGTGATTGGCCCTGCTTCTCCATAAATGCCAATGTTATCCAATGAAGAGGTGCAGGGCAGTGAACACCGCCTACCGCCGTGACGACTAACGTCAGCAGAATGTAGTCACTTCCTACACTACACTACCTGTAGGGCAGGGGGCTGCCATTTTGCATACACTACTCCGTCATAGTCTGTCTAGGGTCCTAATCCATGGCTCCATTCCCTCTCCCCATCGTCGAGTAATGGTATGATCAGTGATCCTCCTCATGGAATCATAGTGGGAAGTGTGCCTACACTGCGATGCAATGCACAATACACACCACACCAGGCAATGCCCAGACAGGATTACCATGTTCTCTGCGTCTGTGTGAGGGGCAACAGTGTTGCATGTACAAGTTGAATTGTGGAATACTGTGACTGAAGTGTATGTGGCAAATCAATGTATCTCTACCCCCCCCCCATAGGTACAGACCATGTGGTGAGGGAGGGCCCCATCTGTTTACAGACACCTGGTTGATCTGGCCACCATGGAGGAATGTCACATCATCACCACTTAACACCTTAATCGAGCCACTATCCTGGAATTCCTGCATAAATGAAGCCTGTTCTGATGCTAGCTAATAGGAATCCCCATGCCATCCCTACAACTGTGCAGGTACTATCTGTGCTACATTTTCTGGCCACAGGCTCATTCCAAGTGACAGTGGGCATGGCAGCCGGTGTATCTCAGCCAGTGTTCAGCCATGTCCTGTCCAAATTTCTGGATTCCTTTGTGCAACACCTGCAGATTTATATCCAGTTTCCCCAAAGGGCGGATCTCACCTCCATTAAATCTGGATTCTATGCTTTTGCAAATATTCCCCATGTGATAGGTGCCATTGATGGTACCCACATAGCCCTCACACCCCCAAGAGTAAATGAACATGAAATCATAAAAACTTTCACTTCATTAATGTCCAATTAGTGTGTACCACTGTCCATTACTCATGTCAATGCAAGGTTCCCAGGATCAGTCATGACTCCTTTGTCCTGAGAAACAGCAGTGTGCGACACATGATCGGACAACTGCAGGGGGACAGAGCTTGACTCATACGCGAGTGTGTATGACACTGGATCAGTTACATAGCTGACAGGCAGGCTGTATGCAAGTAGATTTTGTGTGTTTCAATCCTCTTTCGCCCACTTTTGCAGGGGATTCTGGCTAACCAAACATGCAATGGCTCCTGACACCTGTGAGGAATCCCAGGACAAATGCTGAAATCCATTATAATGAGGCACATGGTCGCACTAGGAGGGTTATTGAGAGAACCATGGGACTCCTGAAGGCAATATTTTGCTTCCTTCATCTCTCTGGAGGGTCCCTGTGCAATGCCCCTGACAAGGTGTGTCACATAGTGGTGGCCTGCTTCATGCTGCACAACTTGACTCTGAGGAAAGCTATTCCACTACTGGATGAGGTGGATGCTGTTCAACCACCCCTGCTACCTCAGAGGATGGATGAGAGTGATGGGGAAGAGGAGGGGGAAGAAATCAACTCCAGGATCCAGCTAATCCGGCTACACTTCCAGTGACTCTCAGGTAGTGTTCTATGTTACCAATGGGATTACTGCATTGTTTCAGGGTGACATGTGCAAAGTGCTGTGGTGTCCCTTACCAGTGATGTGTAGACTTCATGTATGAAGAAGGAGATATGTGTTACAGCAATGGAATGTACAGTGCGCCATACTTGGAACACTGCAGTCTGTTAGACCACCCTCATGCAATAAAACAGCATTGTGATGGAAACTGGCTACTATATTCACATTTACATATCCTTCCACATATAAATGAAGGACAGATATTTTGAGTGCACAGGTGTTTTTATTTAAACAAAACACATCCATGACTGATGGTACAGTGTAAGGGAGGGGGCACATGGTGTACAATATACTCAGGTACATTTCCACAGCTGTTGGTTGCACAGGGCCACAGTCCATGGGGCCATTGGAAGACGGTGAAACGGCAGTGGCATGTCGACATGGTAGCTCAGTGGCACATAAGGGAGACTTGTCAGGGCAGAGTCACTTGCCGGTGGTGGGCTTGGTCTTGGCTGGTGTTTCACAGGTATTTCTGGGTCTGAGGGCACGTTTGCGTGGGGGAAGCTGGGCTGCAGTGGAAGGGGTGCTGGTGTCCTGTGAGTCCTCTGGCAGTGCCACCAGTCCACTAGCAGCTGCAGATGTGGATGGCAGGGCAGTGTCCTGGCTAGTGTAAGGGGCCTGCTGGTGGGAGGAGGACTCAGGCTGGCTGTTGTACTGGCACTGCAGCATCCCTACAATGGTGGCCATGGTAGCACTGAGCTGTTTCCATTGCTCTATGGCCTTGAGATGGTGTGCTACCTGCAACCTCTAATTCTCCTCCAAAGTGGCCAGGATCTGGGCCATCCTGTCCTGGGAATGGTGGTATGCTCCCAGAACCTCAGCAATGGCCTCCTGGGCAGCAGCATCCCTCCTTGGGCCACCCCCCTGACCCACTGCTCCCGCCCCAATGGTCCTAGCCCCCTGTACCTGTGCCCCCTGCACAGGTCTGGCAGTCCCACTTGCATTGGGCCCATCATCATCCTGCCTGGTGATGGGTGGAGACTCAGGACTCTGTACTTGTGGGCAGCCAGTCTGTGGCCTACAGTACACTCACTAAGTGCTTGAGTGCATTTATGGGTGAGTGAGTGCTGGAAAATTACTTACTGTTTTGTTACTCCACAAATGTCTACTTTACAATATATAATAGAGCTGTAAAATAGATAGCCCAATTTTGTATTAATCTGGGTCTCTCATTGTGATTTGTTTCAGTAAATTTATTCTTTCCAAATTTTTGATCGTTGTGAATACGTTGTGATCATCACAAATATGTTGCGATGACCACATGCTTTTGAAAAAGTGTAAAACACACAATGTATTTATATACATATGCATTTAAAACAATGAGAATAGCTGTTTAGTGATGTAGTGTTTAAACTTGTCTTTGTATAATCATTTTTAGTAATATACAATTTAAAATTGTATTTTCCATATTCGCGAGGACGCTGGTTGTCATGACGATGTTGGTACCCACAAAGATGATGTGACCCAAAAACAAAGAGATATGATTCGAGGAGAGTCTTTTCATGCACCTTAATATGAAGTTCCCACCTGTTTCTTTTTTCTTGAAGGTTCCAGAGCATTGCAGTTGTTTGTCTGGGATCTGCCGTATTGTCTTGTACAGAGCTCATTTTTGATTATTTTTTTGTCATTTTAAAAAACAAAATGGCAACAGGAGGAGCTGAACAACATGCGGTACCGGAACAGGAAGAGGAAGAGGCCAGGAGGCTGAGTTGCAAACTCAGGGAGCAGAAGAGCAGCATGCACAGCCAGATAATGAGGATTCTGATGATGAGGGCCCACGAGCTACGAAACAGAGGGCCTCATTTAAAAGAAACTGACGCATTGGCCCAATGCCTCAGATTTTTTGCGCTGCCAACCTATCCCATAACTACACCATGGATGCGCCGCACTTACTATACAGAGCTCCATAGGCACATTTTCACAGATGCGTCAGAAATTTGGATACATTTGTGGCGCTAAACTTATGCATTGCTGGAGCAGCGTCAAAAAATGACGCTATTCAAGCAATGTGAGGAAGGCTCCCATAGACAAAAGCCCTGTGTCAGTTTAATGCCTGCTATTAGCAGGCATTAACATTTTTTAACGCAGTGAAGTGGCAGAATGATGCAGTGAAATGTTGTAAATTCCATTGCTTCAGTTCTGCATGGCTTTTTGCCTGGGAACACCTACCTTGCATACATTATACATGGCGCAGGTATAATGTAACACAAGGCTTTTCTAACTGATGCATTGGGCCCAATGCGTCAGTTTTTAAATCTGGAGCAGTGTAAAGCACTGCTTAGCGCAACCGCTGCATCAAATAAATGATGCAATGGTGGCGAAAAGGCCTTGTAAATGAGGCCCAGAGAGTTGTCCGGGATTTTTTTACTATTCCATCTGGCAAATCAAAAACTGTCACCAAATATGTACAATGTTCATTGTGCAATAACATTCTCTCAAGAGGTACATAAAAAAATACTGATGCGGGATAACTAGCATGTTGTACCATTTAATTTAAAAATGTATCAAAGGAGATGTCTTGAGAGGGCACATAGGGAGAAAGCTGGAGAAGGACCATCAACCTCCAGCTGTCCAGCATCTGCTCCGGGAGAGAGAGTCTCTACAGAAGTGCAGAGACAACGCCCGGGGACTCACCCAGAACTCCGATGTGTTAGCACATACTGTCGGGAGTGAAGCACCATTCTTACTGCTGGAGAGCAGTCTTTTGAAGCTATATTGGAGGCAGCAAGAAAACATACTTGCTATCTTTTTGTTTAAAGTTACTCCAATATTTCTACCCTTTTTGTTATGTTTGTTGTTTGACTTTTTTTTCTTCCCTAGTTGCCATTTTGTTTTTTTTTAAAAAGGTACAGAAATGTAAGAAAAAAAAAATGTAAACCAGATGTAGAGAAAAAAAGAAAAAAAGCGGTTCTTTTCAGAACCACCTTTCAGGGTTAAAAAAAGATAAACTTCATGACTGTATGTATGAAAAGGAGTGCTAGGTCATTGACTGAATGCGTGTATGGGTGAGTGACGGCATGAGTGTATGTTTGAGGAAGTGAGTGAATGTATGAGTGCTTGTATAAGTGAGTGTATGCGTGGTGCATAAGTGAAAGAGTAAGTATATTAGTGGTGTATGGGTGAGTGACTGAGTGCATGAGTGCGTGTATGGGTGAGTGACTGGATGAGTGTGTATGGGTAATTGAATGTATAAGTAGTGTATGGGTGATTGAGTGAGCGCATGAGTGCACTAATAGACAAGTGAGTGAGTGTATGAATGATGTATGGGGGACTGAGTGAGTGCATGAGTGCATGCATGGGTGAGTGGCTGAGTGTATGAGTGGTGTATGGTGATTGACTGAGTACATGAGTGCATGTATGGGTGAATGAGTGACTGCATGACTAATGTATCAGTGATTGAGAGCATGAGTGCATGTATGAGCGAGTGACTGAGTGTATAACTGCTTGTCTAACTGAGTGAATGAGTTTATGTATGGGTGAGAATGTGAGTGCACAAGTGGTGTATGGGTGATTGAGTGTGTGCGTGCATATATGGGCAAGTGAGTGCATGACTGGTGTATGGGCGAGTGACTGAGTGCATGAGTGGTGTATGTATGATTGACTGAGTGAAGTGAGTGCATGTATGGGTGAGTGAGTGAGTGCCCAAATGGTGTATGGGTGATTGGCTGAGTGCACGAGTGAATGTATGGGTGATTGAGTGAGTGTGTTAGTCAATGTATGGGTGAGTGATTGAGTGCATGAGTGCATGCATGGGAGAGTGATCGAGTGCACAATTGACTAACTGTATAAGCGCATGTTTTGGTGAGTGAGTGCATGAGTGGTGTATATGTGATTCAGTGAGTGCATGAGTGGTGTATATGTGATTCAGTTAGTGCATGGTTGTATGATTGATTGATTGAGTGCATGCATGGGTGAGTGAGTGAGTGCATGAGTGGCATATGGGTGATTGACTGGCTGTATGAGTACATGTATGGGTGAGTGAATGAGTGAGTGTAAAAGTGATGTATGGGTGAGTGAGTGGGTGCATGAGTGGTGTATAAGTGATTTTCTGAGTGCATATATGAGTAAGTGAGTGAGTGCATGTATGGCTGAGTGAGTGCCTGAGTGGTGATTGAGTGAGTGCATGAGTGAATGTATGGGTGATTGAGTGAGTGTATTAGTGCATGTAGGGGCGAGTGATTAAGTGCATTAGTGCACGCATGGGCGAGTGTGTGCATGAGTGGTGTATGGGTGACTGACTGGCTGTATGAGTACATGTATGGGTGAGAGTGTATAAGTGATGTATGGGTGAGTGAGCTCATGAGTACAAGTATGGATGAGTGCATGCTTCGTTGAGAGAGTGAGTGCAGGATTGGTGTATGGGTGACTGAATGAGTGCATGTATGTGTGAGTAAATGAGTGTATTAGTGGTGATTGACTGACTATGAGTACATGGGTGACTGAGTGTATGAGTGTATGTATGGGCAAGTGAGTGAGTGCATGACTTGCGTATGGGTGAGTGACTGAGTGCATGAGTGGTGTATAGGTGATTGAGTTTACGAGTGCATGTATGGGCAAGTGAGTGCATGAGTGTGTATGAGTGGAGTATGGGTGATTGACTGAGTGCATGAGTGGTGTATAGGTGATTGAGTGAGTTCCGAATGCATGTAAGGGTGAGTGAGTCCATGAGTGGTGTATGGATGATTGACACAGTATATGAGTGGATCTATGAGCAACTGAGTGAGTGCATTACTGGTATATGGATGAGTGGCTGAGTGCAAAAGTGGTGTATGGGTGAATGAGTGATTGTATGGGTGAGTAAGTGAGTGCATGAGTGCATGTTTGAGTGAGTGCATGAGTGGTGTATGGGTGACTGAATGAGTGTATCAGTGCATGTCTGGGTGAGTGAGTATATAAGTGATGTATGGGTGACTAAGTGACTGCGTCATTGGTGTATGGGTGATTGACTGAGTTTATGAGTGCATGTATAGGTGAGTGAATGAGTACATGAGTGGTGTATGGGTGATTTAGTGCATGAATGCATATATTAATAAGTGAGTGTATAAGTGCATGTATGGGTGAGTGAGTGCATGAGTGGTAAATGGGTGATTGAGTGGGTACATGAGTGATTGTATGGTTAATTGAGAGAGTGTATTAGTGCATGTCTTGGTGAATGTTTGAGTGCATGTATGGGTGAGGGAGTGCATGAGTGGTGTATGGCTGATAGACTGAGTATATGTATGTGCAAGTGGGTGAGTGCATGAGTGATGCATAGGTGATTGACTGAGTGAATGAGTACATGCATGGGTGAGTAAGTGTCTGTATGAGTGGATTATGGGTGATTGAGTGCATGAGCGGTGTATGGGTGACTGACTGAGTGTATGAGTGCATGTATGGGCGAGTGAGTGGATGACTGGTGAATGGGTGAGTGACTGAGTGAATGAGGAGTGTAAGTGTGATAGACTGAGTGTATGAATGCATATATGGGTGAGTGAGTGAGTATATAAGTGATCTATGGGTGGCTGAGTGACTGTCAGTGGTGTATGGGTGACTGACTGTGTGTATGATTGCATGTATGGGTGAGTGAGTGCATGACTGGTGTATGGGTGACTAAGTGCATAAGTGCATGTATGGGTGAGTGAGTGCAAGAGTGGTGTGTGTGATTGATTGAGTACATCAGTGAATGTATGGTTGATTGCGAGAGTGTATTAGTGCATGTATGGGTGAATGATTGAGTGCATGTATAAATGAGTGAGTGCAAGAGTGGTATATGCCTCATTGACTGAGTGCATGTATGTGCAAATGAGTGAGTATATAAGAGCTGTATGAGTGATTGATTCCGTGTATGAGTGCATATATGTGTGGGTAAGTAAGCGCATGAGTGCATGTATGGGTGAATAAGTGAGTGTATGAGTGCGTGTATGGGTGAGTGATTGAGCGCATGACTGCATGTATGGGTAAATGAGTGCATGAGTGTTGTATGGGTGACTAAAGAGTGTATGAGTGCATGTGTGGGTGAGTAAGTGGGTGCATGTATTGGTGAGTGAGTGAATGCATGAATGGCTGTATAGGTGAGTGAGTGGGTGCATGAATGCATGTATGGGTGAGTGAGTGTGTGAGTGGTGCATAGGTGATTGAGTGAATGAATGCATGTATGGGTGAGTGAGTATATGAGTGGAGTATAGGTGATTGAGTGCATAAGTGGCACATAGGTGATTGACAGTGTATGAGTGCATGTATGGGTGAGTGAGTGTATGACTGAAGTATGGGTGATTGAGTGCATGAGTGGTGTATAGGTGAATTGAGTGAGTGCATGAGTGTATGTATGGGGAAGTGAGTGCATGAGTGGTGTATGGGTGATTGACTGAGTGTATTAGTGCATGTATGGGCAACTGAGGGAGTGCATTACTGGTATATGGATGTGTGGCTGAATGCATGAGTGCATGTATGGGTGGTTGAGTGGGTGCATGAATGGCCTTATGGGTGAGTGGGTAGATGAGTACCTGTATGGGTGAGTATGTGAGTGCATGAGTGGGGCATGGGTGATTTGAGTGGGTCTGTGAGTGGGTTCAGTAGTGTCTGAGTGGGTGTGTGAGTGTCTCTGTGGGTCTTTGAGTGGGTGCATCAGTGTCTATAACTACTTACTGGCAACCTGGCTACTGGCTTGTGGGAGCAATGTTGGCTGGCTCTCTCATAATTTGATGGAAATGGAAGAGAGAGAGAGAGATTGTTATTGCAATGGCCACTCCATGCAATGACTTCAAAGCGTCAAGTTAGCAAGATTTTAGGTGCAAATGTTATACTTTTATTTTGATGGACAGCAGGCCAGGCTCACTTCTGGCCTAATGGTAAAGCTCTTGGACAATCAGTAGATTGAAGGTTCAAATCTCATGACAGTGTGTCTGTTTATTTCTAGTGTTTTGACTACTAAACATTCATGATGGAACATTGAAGTATTTTTCCCCTCAAAATCTGTGGGTTGAATGCCATAGCTAAGTCTGGACATAGCACAGTAAGGAGTCACCTGTAGCCTAGGGCCAGATGTACAACCCTTTGGTATTGCGACTCACAATTTGCGAATCTTTGTGAGTCGCAAAACCAATTCACAATAGTGTAACTCACTCTGTATGCGATTCCCAATGAGGTTGCAAATGGCCTACCTCATTAATATTCATGAGGTAGGTCGCAATTTGCGACCCCTTTGGGAATGTTCGCACTCACAGGGATGGTGGCCTGCTGGGGACAGCAGACCACCAGGTCTGTGACTGCTTTTAAATAAAGTTTTTTAATGCATCCCGTTTCCTTTAAGTCTGACCACTGCCTGCTCTGAAAAAATATTTTTGCATCCATTTAGAAAGGGGAAGGGGTCTCATGGGGACCCCCTCCCGTTTGCGAATGGTTTAGCACCAGTTTGAAAACGGTGCTAACTGCGATTGTTTTGTGACCGCATTCACAGTCACAAAACAACCATACACAGCATTGCGACTCGCAATTAGGAGGGTAACGCCCACTTCCTAATTGCTGACTTTCAAGCCTTTTTTGCGATTCGGTAAATAGATTACGGGATCGCAAAATTGGGTCTGTGCATCAGAAAATGTTTTTTTCTTGTTGCAAACAGCCCGATTCTGCAAATCGAGCCGTTTGCGACAAGGAAAAAGCTTTGTACATCTGGCCCGTGGTGATTAAGGTCTCAGACATGTACACTGAAGGTTAAGGGTTCCAGTCTAGGTGAGTCTGTGGTCATTTCCTGCTGTAGGTTTTCTCAATTATAAATATTTAAGTTATATACTGAAAGGTGATCTCACTCTTTATCAAAAACATTTTTCTTTTCAATGTGTTCAGAAATATCTCATTCTAAGTATATCATTCATCAAAAACTAAAAAAAATCTCTCTCTCTCTCAATTTCTTTCTGTCAAATCTCTCTCTCTCTCTCTCTCTCTCTCTATCTCTCACTTTCTCTCTCAGGGATGGGTGGCTATTGGGAGTTGGCTGCAGGGCCTCGCCGAGGGCCGTGTACAGCAAAGGTTAGATTAACGTATAGTAGTGAAAATTACTTTATGTACAAAAAACATAGATATTCACTGAAAAAAACAAAGGCTACAGGGACGTTATAGTTAGGAAATAAAATGTTAAAAAGCATAGAAATTCACTTACAAAAACAACGTTACAGGGACGTTATAGTTAGGCTCTGAATTTATTAGTACAAAACCTTAGAAATTCACCAGTTATAGTTATTTCAAGTAACTATAATCCATGCCCTAAGGTAACTATAACTTGCATCCTCGCCGTGCACTGCTAATTACCCCAGATGTTACAGTAATCATGACATCTTTTAAACATCATTGATGGTATTACTGTAACATTTGTTGTAAAATTATTCTTTAGACTGTGCACGGCGGGGGAGCGAGTTATAGTTATCTTAGTGCATGAAGGCCGCGCAGTGTGCGGGGTTGGTGTGGTTATAGGGGGTTGACCGCAGGGCCTGGTGGCAGGCCAGACCCTGCAGGCAACCTACGCAGCACACAGCTGAAGGTAGTGCGTGGCACGGCGTTAGGTAATTATAGGGAGGTTGGCCACCACTGAATAGTTATAGTCAGAATATCTTTTCTATAGACAAGACATTTTTTGGTTTGCTAATAACTTTGATGCTTTTTGACAAATCTTCATGAAACTTTCCAAAAAAACAGCAAATTCACTTGAGATCCTTCCTGGAAAGTTTCTGGATGATCCGTCAAGCAGGAACCATGAAAAAAGGGAGGGTCCCAAACACAAAGTTCCTTATGCATCATCTTTAAGCAGCACTACCGTAAAAAACGGACTTACACAAATTTGTCAGGAAGCTAGATCTTGACCCACAGACTGTGCTCTTTGTGATTTTGTGTAAATCCATTCAGTAATTTTTGAGAAATTAAGGATAAAAAATATTTGTATATCAGGACGGTGGGTTTGAAGACTCCCGCAAGGGTCTTGCAGGAGCACCAATTCAAAAACAGAGAAATCTGATTGGCCCAGGGAGCTTTTTTTCCTTTGGACAAATTTGTTCTGTAGGAGTCAGACTCTCGCGAAAGCTAACTCTCTGATTGGCTGCTAGCAATGTGAGCTAAATGTTTTGGCAGCCATTACCGGAATCGGGAACTTAGTCCCCTGCTTGGAAGTTAAAAAAAAATAATAATAGTATAAGCGAGCTAGGTAGGGATATCTTGCCCCCGGGAGCCCTGTAGTGTGAGACCCAGAGGGACCTACCCTAGGGCCAAAATAAAAATAAAAAATCCGTGATTTTTTTCTGCAATCCCACTGAACTCCTGCAGGATCGTGGTAAAAACAAAACAAAAAAATGGCGGCTTAAATTTTTTTTTTATTTTAATATATGGGGGGGCATGAGTGGCACCCCCTCGTTGAGCCTATTTCAGGCCCCAGGGATCCCATTCTCAGAGCCAGGTATATTCACTAAGTTGAAGGCCCCGGGGACTCTATCACCGGGGTGGATCAGTAAATTAAAAGGGAACAAGGACTGCATGCCCCCCCACCTCCCCCAGCCTCTAAAAGCCCCAAAGCCCCAACCCCCAGGGCTGTATTGTAATTTTAAAAGGGAGTGGGGCCAAGTGGCCCCCTCCCTGAGACTTCATAGGCCCCGGGGACCCCATCCCCCAGCGTCGGCTCAAGTATTCTTTCTCAGGGAGCTCGCCCCCAGGCCAGAGTAGCTTACCTGCCTGCACTAGCATGAGCAGGGAAACATGTCTTTGCTCCTGCTTGGTGGGAGTATTTTTAAATCTCCCGCCAAATAGGAGCAAACACATAAGTCTGCTCCCAGCTGGTGGGAGATTTAAAAATGCATCCACCAGATAGGAGTAGAGTTGTTTTCTGTTTGAAACAGAACACATTTAACTCCCACCTGGTGGAAGCAAGCACAAATAGCTGCTCCTGCACCATGTGGGAAGCAGACTGGGGCTGTAGGGGCTCTGGGGCTCCCCCTACAGCACCCAACATATGCTCTGTGGGTGCCCTGGGTGGGCGGCAGGACACCCACCTCTCCCTCCGTGGGATGGGATCTCCAGGGCCAAGAAGGCTCAGGGATGCCCAGCCTCCCTCCCCTTTTGTGTTAAATTCTTCCCTGGGGGATGGGATTCCTGGGACCTATGAAGGATCAGGGAGTGGGCGCACATGCCAACTCCCCTATGTAATTGTATTTGGCCCTTGTGGATCGGGTCCTTGGGCCCTGATGAGGCTCTGTATTGCAAGTGTTTTATATATAATAACACTTGTAATATGCCACGTTAGTGACGGAGTAGCCCGTTCGCCGAACACTGAAATAGTCCCACGTCAGGTACTTGTCCAGATCAGGTAGGCCTCAAACTTTCTCAACTGGGAAAGAGAAATAGACAGGGTAAAATGTCTTGATTGACTCCCCTCATGACCGGGCACATTGATTTCACATGAAACTCCACCTGTGGTACCAGCCGGTTTTCTTCTTTGGTGATTGGCTGTGCCTCTAATGGGTCAACTGGGGACATTGGTGTCTATGATAGCCTGTGTCATGGGCTTCAGTGCACTTCTGAGGGGATCGTCAGAAGGAGAGTGTGCAGCTGTTGGAGCAGTTCTCTCCTCCTGTAGGCCTTGGGCATATACTGAATCTACTACCAAATGCCCGAGTAGTATCAGAGGTACCTAGGGAGTAATAGCACCTTTCCAGCTTGCTGAAGACTGCCACTCACTACACCTCATTTAATCTGTAGACCAGGGACCATCTGATCCCACACCCAGATTGTGCTGCCAGTGTCGCCTCATCCCTTGTATCTTCCGTCAGCTCACCAGTCCCTCCACTAAGAGACGATACCATTGTTTCCTTTCCCCATCTGTGCATGGAAAAGCAGCATTTCTGGGACCTGTGGAAGTTACATGCCTGCTCAAGAGTTGGCCTAAGCTCTCAAACCCTTTGTCATCAGTCAATTATGGGTTGGTTTCTCTACTGTCCAGTTGTTGCCACAGTGCAGGCCCCCAGTTCAACCTCTTCTGGCTCACCATTGAGCTCAGTCCCTACAGTTCTAGCTGTCATCAACAGTATTCAACGGTTAGTAATCAGTGAAGATTTTTGCTATGCTCAAGTACTTCAGTGAACTCTGGAAGCTTTGCCCTGGGGACGAAGTTTATCGTCTTTGTCTGATTAAAAGCCCCATCCTGCTATGGATAGGACATTGTGGAGCAGGAGATGGAAGGTGCTGGGCTCCAACTTTTCCCCTAAAGCCCTCTAAAAGCACTGTGTAATGGTCCTAGGCCCTCAAAAATCTTGATCTACAGCCCAGATCCACTGTCCCTGCTCTATGGAGTGATGGCCGGTGTGCAGCCATCAGCCAAAAAAACTGTGGTAACATATATTGGATGGTCATTATGAACACGGCGGTAACAACTGCCGTGTTCATGCTGGCGGTCAAAACACTGACCGCCAGAGACCCCGGAACCCTGCCGGCCACGTTATGAACATTTCTGTAGGCCGGCGGGTGGAAACATTGTTTCCGCCCGCCGGCTCACAGAAAGGCCTGGCCGGGACATTGACGGCAGCTCCCCATGCCTCTGTGCGGCAGGTGCAGTTGGACCCGTCGCGCAGATCACTGCGCGAAAATCCGGCAGTGTCCTGCGCGACGGGGCTCTGCACTTGGGCCCCTGCACTGCCCTTGCAAAGTCCAGGGGTGCCAGCCTTTGTAGGTATCAGCTGCGGACACCGCAAATCTCAAGGGGAGGTACGGGCGGGGGCGAGGGAAAAATAATAAAAAAATTAACTTACCTCTCCCTGTTAACGCCGCCACCTGCTGCCTCGATCCTCTTCTGGTGTCCCAGCATTCATTGCTGGGACACTATCACAGGCTCCCCAGCAATCCTGGTGCTGCTTTCATGCAAAACATTGCATGAAAGCAGCGCCCGGATTGGTCTGAGCGGCAGACTTCCTATCGTCCTTCATTTTTAATATCATAATTAAAGGCAAAGAAGCTATTACGGCAATTGCTTTGTTATAAAAATTACATCTGAAATCCAGATGAAGCAGTTTAATACAACTCCTCATGAGGGCTTGAGTATTGAGCAGGCTACGTCAGTCTCATTTTTTTTGCATGTAAATTTATCCCAATAAAATAGCCTCAGCAGTATCATGGCTGAAATATTAGTGAAAACTTGAGAATTGTCATATCAAACGAGTCAGATTTCAAATATGGTAGGACTCTTACGTGTTATGAATGAAATAAATGCTTTGTTCGTCTGGTAAACAATTCGAATGGTCAGGTATGGGCCTCTT
Source organism: Pleurodeles waltl (assembly GCF_031143425.1). NCBI lineage: Eukaryota > Metazoa > Chordata > Amphibia > Caudata > Salamandridae > Pleurodeles > Pleurodeles waltl. The sequence continues at coordinate 962,687,320 of NC_090443.1, forward strand.
GTGCTAGTAATTTATCTAATTCAGAATTCTCTCTTAATTTAAAACTGTTAAATTGGAATATTCATGGTTATGATAAAATTATTCGTGGTTATGATGGAACTTAAAAGGAAGGGTAATTAGATCCTGTAGTAAATGAGCAACATATTGTACGGCTGCAAGAAAGTTGGTTATGAGACAACCACAATATAAATGGCGTGGGAACGGTCGATTACTTGGCCATTAAATAACATCAACATCAACCAAAACAATTAAGGGGTTAACCGGAGTTTGTCACTGATTTAGATGGAGGCCAAGTATCTACTGTGGAGTTATTCACAAATATTAATGAAACAAAAGCATTCATCTTGATAAACATATATGCACATAGGGATGAAAATGCGGAACTTTGAACAAATATGGTAGAGGTGGGATATATAATAAATGAATGATGTCTCACTTCTATCTTAGTTAAGGCAGGAGATTTTAATTATTACAACCTGTACAGATGGCTTACGTCAGGATTTACTTGAACAATATAATGTACTATTGGCCAATTTTCCAGTCGGTATTAGGACAAGCTATTCAATTGATGACATTGGTATTAGTGGAGCAATTTGGTATCTTTTTTGGATAAACCAATTGTTTATAATTTTCAAGATGGCATTATGAACAAAGATTAATAGGAGCAGCAGCCAACCGGAGGAACCATCCAGGATCATACATAGCAGGACATTCCATACAGTTTCATTCCCTACCCAACCCTTCAAGCGCCCACCATTCTCTCCATATCTTAGAGTGTTTTTGCAGACACCACAGTGAATGGTAGACTGGCCGTTACATTATAGTACTCTAGTCTACCCCCGCCTCTACTCCTCCAGGCTCAGACCTCCACTTTCATGCACTCTCTCTTAGCAACCATTGTGGCCGCCCACACCATTGCCTGGCCATGGCGAGGCATGCCTAGCCTAGTATTCAGAGGAGCACAACCTGGGGGGGTTAGGTCAATTGACCGATCCAACATCTATGAGAGGGTCTCTGCAATTCCCTGCCAAAATTGGAAAATCGGGGAGCAATACCATATCATGTGAAAAAATTCTGTCTGCATGTGGACAGCAAAAGCATGTAGGGGCGGTAGTTAGCCCACTTGCCATAGGTGTTGGGAAGAATGGTACAAGTTGTGTAGGTATATCAGCCGGACCAGCCTCAATCTGGAAGGATCTGAGATCCCGCCAATCTGCCTCATCAAGGGGTCCCAACCATTTCTCCCATTTCCCCTTAAAGGCCTTAAATACCTCCAGTGTGTGAACCACTAGTAAGCAGTATATTTTAGAGATCACTTCTTTCCCCAGCCGTCCCATGAGGAGGCATGCCACAAGAGGACTGTACTCCAGCAATTTGGTTCCTTCCATATTTGGCTCACCAGTGCATGCTGCAATTTAAATATTTGTGAAATTGCATGCACGAAAGGGTGAACTGATCCTGGAGATCCTGGAAAGAGTACATGTGTGCACCGTGCCAGACTTACCTCAGAATTGTGATACCAATTTTGTCCCATGATGCAAAGCCCTCCAGCTGAGGTGAGTAGTGGAGCCATCTACCTGTTCACGGCTGGGTATAGAAAACCAGTTCCCTGCCCCAATTAAGGGAACACAATGCAGAGTGCCAGATCTAAAACATCACTGTTGTCACCGTCGGAAGGCCTCAGGGGACCCACCCTCTGTAGAGGATCGTCATGATGTTGTCCAGGCCCAAACAGGAGTGCTCAACCTGGTATGTTGGGTCATCACAGCCACCTGCTAGCCAGTCATTAACCACCACTAACTGGGACACCCAGTAATAAAGCCAGATGTCAACCATTCCCTGCTGTAGACTGACTGCCCGAATGTGTCTAGGCCTACACGGGGGATGTCAGCCTGACCACAAAAAGGTGCAAATATGCACGTTAAGCATCTGAACCAGCGGGCAGGTACATCATTTGGGAAATGTTGATGGACATATGGAAAGTAGGGCAGTAACATAATTTTAAGTAAGGCAACTTTTCCTAGCAGGTAGAGCAGGAATCAGTTCCAGTTCTGGGAATAACAATTCATCCCTGCGTCCGGGGAGGTGGGGGGGGGGGGGGGGGTAGTTTAAACTCCTAGCTAATCCTGGATCACATGAGATGAAAACACCCAGGTAAGGTAAGCTCAACCACTGAACAGGAACCTGGATTTGCCAGTAACCCGTCTTGAGATCATCCTGTAGCTGTACTAGGGGCAACTTGTTCCAATCCAACCACGGTCCTGAAGCTTGTCCTTAGAGACTCAGGGGTTTCAGAGCAGGGGGGCCTGAGCTATGTGAGCTGGCAAAAAAGAGGAGGATGTTGTCGGCGTACAGTGCAATTATCTCTTCAGTTTGCCCTCCCCACCTCCCACCACCCCACATTCCGGCATTGTAGTGGATAAGCCTCCCCAGCTGTTCAATGGCAAAGAGAAAGATGAGAGGAGAATTGGGGGAGTCCTGCCTCGTGCCTCTGCCAATGGGAAAGTGTTTAGACACCTAAGCAGTGGGTGTTGTGTATAACAGCTTTACACAGGCCTGAAATTTAAGACCAAATCCATGTGCTCTCTGACGGTGATTCAAATGCTTTCTCAAAATAATCAGTAACACGACACATGGGTCTTGGATGGAGTTTAGATGGGCAAGTGCACTTGCACCCTAGCAAATCCAGTGCTGACTACTAGGTCGGAAATAAAGCCACCTTAGTCCAGTTAAATTAACATAGGTGGGGTCTGCTGGAGGTGTTTGGCTAGAAATTTGGCATAGATCTTGAGTTCTGTGTTGATCAAGGAAATCAGTTGATAGGAGCAACAGGGGGAACGGTGACTTGGCTTCCTTAGCCAAAACCACTACTGTGGCCCTATCCAATTCATGCAGGAATGTGCCCTTTGGAGATCGCCTCTGTAATGAATAAGTTGAGTTTAAGGGTCTCACAGAATGTGCAGTACTATTTGAGTGGGAATCCATCCCGTCCAAGTGTTTTCCAAATTTTAATGTCTGAAAGAGCATCCTGAAGCTCCTCCACTGTGAGGCGATTCTCAAACTCTTGTGTCAGGGAGGGTGGAAGCCTCAGGAGAGGTATGTCAAATATGATCGGGTTAGCCTGCTCTGATCGGGGCTGGACTGGGGTGCATAGACCCAGGCATAATAATCAGCGAAAGCCACTGCTCTCTCGACCAGGGTAAATTTGAGTATACCCGAGGAGTTGAGAAGTTTAGGACGGATCTAGCTGCCATGTCCCTGGTTGCTAGCTAATATAACAGCTTACGGCTTTTGTCCCCGTGCTCATAGACGGGTTGTGTGGGCTCCCTTCAGCATTGGCAGGCGTCCTCCAGGGACACCTACCTCAGTGATGTTCTGTCCAGGAGCAGCTGGTGGTTAAGGGCCTCTGTTGTTTCGGCAAAGACCTGGCACTCCAATGACAGTATCCGGCTCTTAAAATCTGTCATAAGGTTCGGTTTTTATATGTCTGTGTTCCTACAAGATCGTTGCGCCAGGCTCCTTACGTGGACCTTCCTGGCCATCCACAGTGTGCCAGCTAAAGAGACCATACATTTGCTATCCTCAAAGTATGTCAGAACCTAGGTTTGTAAATCGTCAGAGCAGTGGGCATCCACCAACCTCTAGGCACTGAGGTACCAAATGGGATGTCTGGTTATATCGGGCATCCTGAATTGAACTATGATCGGTGATCCCTTCCGGGAGAATGGCAGTGCGTGACACATGAGGGATGTCAGTTGCAGAAAGAAGCATTAAGTGTATATGCAACAGGGAATTGTCTGCCACCAAAGTATGAGTGTACTGTCTATCACTAGAATGCCATACGCACCAAGCATCGCACAACCCCAAAGACTCTATCCTGTGCCCAGCTGCACTCACCCAGGAGACTCGGGTACTCTACAATCCCCACCTAGAGGGGTCCAGCAGCTATGGCCCGGGCTACGACTTGATATCCTAGATATCACTCAAACATGGACATACTCTCTGGGACCCTTCAGGTGCTGCCTCGCATTCCTCCAACCCCCAGTCTGTGGGGGTATGCTCCAGGAGATAGGCTTGATGTGCTTACGGCTTAAGCGGGGAGCTACTACCCAGGATGGTGCCAGATGGTAGACAAGTGCCTGAAGCCCATTAGAAAAAGTATGCCATGTTAGCCCATCAGGCTGCGCCCCCGTAATTTGGGATCTTTAAAGATTTGAAGGTGTTGGACTATAAGGGGAGTGATCACTGCAATTCCGTGGAATTTATCTTTCATAGATTCAGAAAAAATCCTCTCCTTTGCAGTAAACTATCTCAGAAGAGTTACTACTGATTTAATAGTCAACATCTTGAACAGCTTTTGAAGTTTTAAGCCTCAGATTCTTCAGAAATATACTTTTTAATCCATAAGAATAAAATTGTATGGCTTACTTCTTTAATGGATAGTGTTGATGTGATACCTTGTATACAGATTATTAGCTAGAAGCTTCTGTAAGTGTTGGATTTAAAGCTTGGTGCACCATTGCAATGATTATTCATGTTAAAAATTAAAGTATAGGCTACAAGAAAAATGTAGGCGAGGTTCCCCACATATTACTAAATCTATAGTCGCTAGATTAAAGAATAATTATAAACAATATATTAAAAACAAAAATGTTCAGTTCTTTAATGACCATTGGGGGGAAATGATAGCAGTTATACAGTCTGGCAATGAACATAAATTCCAGACATTGGTGAATAGTGTTTTGAACTGCTATCCAGGTGTACTCCCAGGCATGATTGCAGAACATATGTAGATTATCCACTTAAGGCAAATTATGTGGTTCCCCGGAAAAGCAAGCCGACGCCCAGATCTATTTTAGTGATAATGAAATAACTAACCTGTTCTCCTTGAAATCAATTAAAGGCACCATTGCAACTCTGAAGTTAAGTAGAGCTGCAGGCCCAGACAAAATTCTATGAATTATTAGGACAAATGGTGATTAGTGGATGAAAATATTTATGTAATTACTTCAATGGATAGCTAAAACAACCTTAATACCAGATTTAGTGAGGGGTCTGTGGTGGATCCAATTCTAAAAAAAATTGATAAAAGTAGACCAAGTAATTATAAATGAATTAGCTTGACAGATGTTTCCCAAAAAGTGTTTTCTCAAATGTTATTGACTTACATTGGAGAGTGGGTTTTAGGCAATAATCTCCTAAATGTTGGACAGGCCAGATTTCCTGAGGGCCATTCAATCACCGACCATTGCTTTGCCTTATGGGCTTTTGATAAGAAACCGCTTGGACAGAATCAGAGGCTGTGCTGCTGCTGTTCTGATTTCCGTACAGCTTTGACACAGTGGAAAGAGGTAGTTTGTGTGAGAACATTACAGCATGGAATATACCTAGCAGTCTTTTATCATTAATCCAGGCATTACATACATTAAACTGGGCACGGATGGAATTAGACTGTACTGGTCATCCGTCTAACAAAATTAAAATATTAAAATATTTACCACTTGGCAGAAGGCTGCATCTTCGAGGCCTCCTTGTTCAGTTTTTATGTTTTTATATGAGTTGTTTTGAAAATTAGCAACTCTTTTTCATCCAGAATGGGTTCCATCCATATCCCTTGCCTCTTTTCTGCTATGCAGCAATAGGCCTTCATAGAAAGTTTGATGCATTACCAGCATAAGGTCAACAAATTGTACGGAGAACTTTCTAAGGATAAATTTAGAGAAAACTAAGATTTAGATTTTTAGAAATAAAGTCCATAACTTTTAGTGGTCGCTCGATGTTACCAGGCTAGAAGCAGTAAATTCCTACAAATATCTAGGGCTACTTTTTACCAACAATTTCAAATGGGGAGAAGACATGAAAACCATAAAGATAAGCAGTGGTGGTGAGTAATTTTAGGAGGGAGAGGGGTGGAACACACCCATTTATTCACACACACATCTATTCACAACACTCATTACCAAATATTCAAACATACGTGCACCAAACAGGATTAAAAAAAAAAAAAAACACACATTTACCTGCAGCTCAGCCTCTGAGGTCCCAGGAGGGTTGGGACTGCGGTCTTCCCTCATTGGTTGACGTTAGATCAGTCAATGAGGGAAGACATCAGTCCTGAGCCTCAGACATACCAGGAGGGTTGGGACTGCTGCCTTCCCTCACTGGTTGGTTGAGGGAAGGCAGCAGCCCCAGCCTCGTCAGAGAGCACCCCACTCTGTGATGAAGTGACACTTACTGACACTCTGCCCTGGGCACTTCAGGGCTTAAACCTAAAGCGCCCAATTCAGAGTCAATGGGTGGCACTATCCCTAGTCACTGAGGGGGAGGGCCTCAAGGACCTTTGCTGAGCTGAGAAAGTCACGCCACAGGAGCTGTGGCCTCCTCGGCCCAGCAAAGTTCAGCTCATGCAGCCAGAAGCCTGCGCAAATAGCGCATGTCTAGCTCCTGGCTGCCTGACCTACAAATCAGGAGTGTCTGTCAGGCTGACTTTTACTCAGCCTCACAAACACTCTTCTGGAGCGGCAAAGGGCAAGGGGCAGGGCCCCTCAGCCCAAAAGGACGGCCCAGGGCTGCAGATAAGAATTTTATTGCTAGCAGGGTCTTTTGTGAAATGTAATTACCTTTATAGGGGTTGTCATTGGCACCACTCTTAGAAGCAAAAACGAGAAAATGTGCCCCCTTTGAGCTATGTGGGTCTGGAAATAATATCACAGGATTTTTAAAATATTTAGGAGTCTGTTAAGAGTGCTTCATTCAAATGCATACTTACCCTGCCAGATGGAACCATGGTTCAAAGCATACACTGCGAATTAAACCGTGCATCATGGTATTATTGGGCACCAATCTTCTAAGGTTTTTAAATAAGCTACTTCTGTGGAAACCATAGAAAAATATCAAATATGTTAGGAAGAAATTCAAAGAAGCAAAAGAAACGAAGGCTACTGTTCTGGTTCAACTGGGTGAATTAACTTAAAGCTAAGCAGTCAGCTCCTGACTGTAGGAACTTGGAATCCATTTCAGAGCAAATATAGCTTCAGAGACTCGTCCTAGTAAATGCCCCTAAACTTAGGCACAGTTCTCTATCCTGAACGTGTCAATCATGCTTGATCTGAATAAACTAGGAAGTGCTGATCTCTTTTCATATGTTCACCATTCTACCAAACTCTAAGCTGCACTTAGAAATTCTTAAGATCTGTCTTGGGTGTATTTTAAGTTATTTAGGACAAGAATTTTCTATGAGGGTCTCTGTAAGAAATGTTTGTGCTTGTGTTTATAATTCTAAATGTTATACATGCCACGTCCTTATTATTTAACTATGTTATTTAATCATCCGGAAAAAAACTTAAAGCCAATTTTCCTTAAATCTTACAAATGATCAAGACAAGTGGATGTTGCACCCTCCCTCCGCTCCCACCCGGGACTCAGCTGGCCAGAGCGGGGCCGCCATTGTTGCCAACCCAGCACTTCGGGGGTCTTACACGATTTTGCACAAAGGCCTCTTCACAGTGGTCATCGATGCCTTGTTGTATTTTCCTTTTCATAAATGTTTTGATTTGTTTTACTTGGTCTTGAGAGGTAAGAGCGGGAGAGCAGGGGCGATGGGAGCCAGCGTTCCCGGGAGCCCGAGCACACAGCGGCGCACGGCCACGACTAACGTTTGGAACAAATGGCCGACTCACCACTCGTTGAGCTGTTCTGGGAAGAAAAGGCTTTAATAAACTCTTTTCCCCCTGCTCTGGGTTTTTTCTCTAGCCTCCCCTCGGTCCCAGTCTTGGATTATTCTCCGCAGTTCTTGCATCACGTCCGTGATTCACGGCGCTGCTAGGTCGCCTTTTGTTGGCGTCCACTTCAGCGGCTAATTGGGCCGCGCTCATCTGCGCGGCCTCTGCATCACTTTCAGTCCAATTACCGACGCGCCGTTTGTTCCTCTGTGCGTAAGTGGCGACCAAACAAGCACATTTACACCTGGGTTCAGCGATTCCAGGCTTGAAAATAAATGGGAGGGTTTAGAAAATATATCAGCACATGTAAGGATTTCTTCAGTTCTGGTTGGATTTTGTTTTTAATGTTTTCCAATAACGCACGGTTCCCTTTACCTGTTGACTTATGCCTTTGTTCCCCACTGTCGTCATGCCCACAGACAAGGATGAAGATTCTATTCTAATTAGAAGGAACATCACGTTTCTATCCAGCACCTGCCCCGAAAGCACTTGCCATCATTTTGGAAACAAGTTGGTACTCAGAAATGAAAATCACAAGGCCAAAACACACCTGTGATTGTGTCCCATTCCGTGAAGAAATAAGCTAGTCACTGGGTTTGAATTGTCCCTTCTGGAGCCGACCCAATCCATATATTAACAAGCATTGACACAACCAGTAGGTCGCGCATTGGCTGTCAATTCAATGTCTTAATTTTACCAATGATAGTCTATATTTGTTGTGGTTTTTGTAAAATATAATAAAGTATTGACAAAAGTCAATACACAAATGTTCGCCATCTAGTTACATGCATTTGCGCGCATAGTCACCTGTTTCAGAATATATATATATTACCTAGTGGCAGTCGCCACTAGGTAATTATAATTAGGACCTATTTTCCATAGGAAGAGCGGTTTTTGTTTTGTCTATAACTTTGACGCTGCTTGACAAATCTTCACAACATTTTCAAAACGTATACTTTGCTTAGTTCATCTTCTGTCTTGAAATTTTCGGGGTGATCTGTCAAGCGAGGGCTCAGAAAAAGGGGGGACTCAAAACACATCTTCCCCATTCATTTTTCCACAGGACCTTTAGACACGTCTACACCCCAAACCACTGAACGGAATGACACCAAATTTGGCAGAAGGCTAGCTCCTGTTGCGCAGATCACACCTTCTGGGGTTTAGTGCAAATCTGCCCAGTAGTTTCTGAGATATTAGAGTTTAAAAAATATAAATATATAGGGGCGCGGATCCCCAGTTGATTCTCCGTGGACCCTCTGTGGATCAGGACCCGCGGTCCCAGGTCCGGATTTGCGAATCCGGGGGAAAAGCAAGGCCCTGATTGGCTGGTCGCAACCTGACAGAAAAGTTCCAGCCGCCATTTTGTTTGTTGCATCAGCTCGGGGTTGGGAAAAGGAGAGTGCAAAAACACATAAGGGGTCCGGATAACTGTATCCTGACCCCATAGGTCAGATAGAGAGGTCCCTTAGGGGTCCCTATTATATTTTTTTTGTCCAATCCGTGGAACCGCGGATCAACAAGTGGAACCATGGATCCGGACCCGCCGTTCCACCATTGGAACTGCGGTTCAAGAGAAATTAAAAAAAAACACCCACAGCATCCAACCTCATGCCAAAGGCTGTGTGCAGCTTGGGTTTGGGTGCATGCAAGAGGGTTGGCCGACTAGCCTGGCTGTAGACAGGGCCCTGCGGCCAACCCATGCCGCGCACGGCTGAAGGACATGTGCTGGTTTTATTTATGTCTGTGTGTGCTAAAAACAAATAGGAATTCACTGAAAAAAATGAAGGTTACAGGGACGTTATAGTTAGGTTCTGAATTTCCTCGCACAAAACCATAGAAATTCAGCAGTTATAGCTATTGTTAACTCAAGGTACTATAACTTGCGCCCTATGGTAACTATAACTTGCACCTGCACCATGCACAGCTAATCAATGCACATATTACATCATTGATCGCAACTTCTATGGCATCATTGATATTATTACTGCAACATTTGCAATAAAATTATTGATGAGAAAACTGGATGGCGGGGGCGCAAGTTATAGTTACCTTAGGGTGTGAGTTATAGTTACTTGACTATACATCCCTGTAACCTTTGTTTTTTTCACGGTGCATATATATATATATATACAGGGAGTGCAGAATTATTAGGCAAATGAGTATTTTGACCACATCATCCTCTTTATGCATGTTGTCTTACTCCAAGCTGAATAGGCTCGAAAGCCTACTACCAATTAAGCATATTAGGTGATGTGCATCTCTGTAATGAGAAGGGGTGTGGTCTAATGACATCAACACCCTATATCAGGTGTGCATAATTATTAGGCAACTTCCTTTCCTTTGGCAAAATGGGTCAAAAGAAGGACTTGACAGGCTCAGAAAATTCAAAAATAGTGAGATATCTTGCAGAGGGATGCAGCACTCTTAAAATTGCAAAGCTTCTGAAGCGTGATCATCGAACAATCAAGCGTTTCATTCAAAATAGTCAATAGGGTCGCAAGAAGCGTGTGGAAAAACCAAGGCGCAAAATAACTGCCCATGAACTGAGAAAAGTCAAGCGTGCAGCTGCCACGATGCCACTTGCCACCAGTTTGGCCATATTTCAGAGCTGCAACATCACTGGAGTGCCCAAAAGCACAAGGTGTGCAATACTCAGAGACATGGCCAAGGTAAGAAAGGCTGAAAGACGACCACCATTGAACAAGACACACAAGCTGAAACGTCAAGACTGGGCCAAGAAATATCTCAAGACTGATTTTTCTAAGGTTTTATGGACTGATGAAATGAGAGTGAGTCTTGATGGGCCAGATGGATGGGCCCGTGGCTGGATTGGTAAAGGGCAGAGAGCTCCAGTCCGACTCAGACGCCAGCAAGGTGGAGGTGGAGTACTGGTTTGGGCTGGTATCATCAAAGATGAGCTTGTGGGGCCTTTTCGGGTTGAGGATGGAGTCAAGCTCAACTCCCAGTCCTACTGCCAGTTCCTGGAAGACACCTTCTTCAAGCAGTGGTACAGGAAGAAGTCTGCATCCTTCAAGAAAAACATGATTTTCATGCAGGACAATGCTCCATCACACGCGTCCAAGTACTCCACAGCGTGGCTGGCAAGAAAGGGTATAAAAGAAGGAAATCTAATGACATGGCCTCCTTGTTCACCTGATCTGAACCCCATTGAGAACCTGTGGTCCATCATCAAATGTGAGATTTACAAGGAGGGAAAACAGTACACCTCTCTGAACAGTGTCTGGGAGGCTGTGGTTGCTGCTGCACGCAATGTTGATGGTGAACAGATCAAAACACTGAGAGAATCCATGGATGGCAGGCTTTTGAGTGTCCTTGCAAAGAAAGGTGGCTATATTGGTCACTGATTTGTTTTTGTTTTGTTTTTGAATGTCAGAAATGTATATTTGTGAATGTTGAGATGTTATATTGGTTTCACTGGTAATAATAAATAATTGAAATGGGTATATATTTTTTTTTGTTAAGTTGCCTAATAATTATGCACAGTAATAGTCACCTGCACACACAGATATCCCCCTAACATAGCTAAAACTAAAAACAAACTACAAACTACTTCCAAAAATATTCAGCTTTGATATTAATGAGTTTTTTGGGTTCAATGAGAACATGGTTGTTGTTCAATAATAAAATTAATCCTCAAAAATACTACTTGCCTAATAATTCTGCACTCCCTGTATATGTATATATATATGTGTGTATATATATATATATATATATATATATATATATATATATATGTGTGTGTATATATATATATGTATATATATATATCCTTATCAGCAAACGCGATGGTCTGCGCCCTGCACGGCAGACTGAAGCGGGGTCGCGAGCCCCCGTATTATTCCTTACTCTGTTCCTCCCAACAAGAAAACGCTTCAGTCACATGATGTCTCCTCAGAAAAGATTTATTATGGCAAAACAAACACCTGCCCAACGCGTTTCGGGAGTCAAAGCTCCCTTGTTCACGGGTAACACTTGTCCATATTTTCATTTCTATTTAACACCAAAAACGTTTCAACAACACAAACGATGGACACAGAGCATCATTATTTACGCGGCCATCTTTAAACATGTTTTTCTCCCGTTTAATCAATAACTGTATACCTTACATTACAGTCCATTATTTTATCATGGCAACTGCATTTTTAATTCATAAAAAATACATTTCCTATTGTATTTGCTGTCCATTTTATACTATCATATTTTCAATTTTATCCAATCTATTATCATATATGGTTTTGCTTTATAACTTTAACATCCAGCATGTTCGCATATTATTTAAAATGCCAATATGAATTTTTGTCCTCATTACAACATCAATCTAATTCATAATAATAACAATAATAACTACATCCCAAGTGGGCACGTATACATCTTTTTTTTATATCCATACACAGCATATACAAAAAAAGCAAAACCATATATGATAATAGATTGGATAAAATAAAAAATATGAAAGTATAAAATGGACAGCAAATACAATAGGAAATGTATTTTTTATGAATTACCGAAACCATACTTTGTGGGCATTTACCCACCACAGTGTACAGCCTTTGGTTGCCTGCAATGGGGCTGAGACCATTGACTTCAAAGTTGTACACTGTATGGGAGGGGTGCACGGCATAGGTCCTGTGCAACTTGCCATGGAGAGGGTGAGGCCAGGGCTTGGAGGATCTGCCTGTAGTGAATTCGCCATCCGGTCCTTTAGTCCAAGGAGATTGTTGTGGCAATGGTGGAGTGGTGTAGAGGTCAGCTTGGTGGAACCCCCTATGGCAGCTTCTCTGCCAGGTCCGTTAGTCTGAGAAGCTTGCCTTGGAGGTAGAAAAGTGGGGTGGTGAGTAAATGGACTGATGCACATGTACCAGTTTCACCACTGGTGCTCTTCACTCTGTGAAGCTTGCACTGGTATTGCTAGAGTGGGGTGGGAAAGAGCCTGGTGGAGCTGCTGATGGTGGTTGCCCTCAAATTGGTGGAGCGTTGTGGAGTGGAAACTTAGCAGATGTGCCAGTGGTGGTTTTATCACTGGGACCTTAAGTCCATGGAGTTTGCACTGGTGATGGTGGCCCAGGATGGGAGGAGCGTGATGGATATGCCGGTGTCAGTTGCCCTGACATTGATGGACTGAGAGGCAGAAGCTTGGCAGATCTGCCAGTGGCAGTTTTTTTCACAAGGCTAATCAGTTCACGGAATTTGCTTTGCTTGATGTTGGTGGACCAGAGTGGGGAGAGGGGGTGTTTTGCATATCCGCCAGTGATGGTTTCATCAGCAACTTCAGCCCATGAAGCATGTCTGGTGTGGTGGATTAGGCTCAGAGAGGGGAAGCTTGAAGAATCTCCTAGTTGCAGTGATGCTGCCAGGGCATTCACTCCATGGAGCCTGCCCTGCTGTTGGTGGACTGGGATGTGAGATGAAGCTTGTCAGATCTGCCAGTGGTGATTTCACTGCTAGGCCTTTCTGTTTGTGGCCCTTCACCTAGTATTGGTGAACAGGAGTGAGGGGTAGGTTGGTGGATCAGTGGGTGGCAGTTTCCCGGGCACTAGTGAAACAGTGGGTGCTGAGGGCTTATGGATCTGCCAATGGTGGCTTCGCCGGTGGGTCCTTCAGTGTGTGGAGCTTGTCATGGCATTAGTTGAATGAGAATGAGGGGGGAGCTTGGTGGATCCACCAGTGGCAATTTGGCCTCTGAGACCTTCAATCTGTGGAGCTCCCCAGGCATTGGTGGACTATGGGTGGGGGGAAGGCTTGTCTGATCCATGGGTGACTGTTACCTTGTTGCTTTACAATCCACAGGACTTTACCTGACGTTGATGGAACGGGGAGGGTGGAGTGCCTATCAGATCCACTTGTGGCATTTCCACCCCAGCTCCTTCAGTCCATGGAGCATGCTCTGGAATTGGTGGACTGCGATGGAGGTGAGCTTAGAGGTGATTTTATGGCAGTGCACTCCAGTCCGTGGAGCTTGCCATTGAGTTGCTGGACCAGGTTGAAAGGCTAGCTTGGGAGATCCAATGATGTAGATTTCATCAACAGGCCCTTCAGTCTGTGGAGATTACCCTGGCATTGGTATAATGGGATGGGATTGGAGCTTAGTGGCTCCACTAGTTGAAATACCACAGACAAAAATATTAACAACAAAAATATTGAGGACACAAATATTATCTTTACATACTTTGTAAAGTTGAAAATATCAACAACAAAACTATAGAAGACCACAATTTTATTAAAAAACTGTAAGTGTATCAAATTTTAACTACCACTCTACTAACTAAACATATACTAACTTTAAAAATAAAACTACATTACAAAAACATAGTTATAATGTAAACAATATATTAAAAAGTGTATAACTCACAAACAAAAGAAACCATATAGTGCAAAACAATACTTATAACATTTTGTAATAAAAATTGATTATAAATACAATATTAGATATTAAAAACCATAAAAATACAATGATATTAAAATAAAGAACATAAATTAATAAAACATATTTACATTAAGCTAATTTTTTTAATTAAAACAATGAAAAAAAGAGATAAAAATAGACTTGAAGTGATCAAATTCACTACTTTCCCTCCAACCTTGCAAAGAGTAGGGAAAGTGTTGGACATTTTCAAGGGGGCAGATTTACTATTTCCACTCTGAAGTAAACAACAATAGGGAAAGTGTTATACCTTGGAGGGGTTACATTTACTACTCTCACTCTAACCTAAGAAACAATTGGAAAAGTGTCAGACTGTGGAAGGGGCAAAGGTAGTATTCCCACTCCAACCTGAACCACAGGAGGGAACATTTTGGACTTTGGAGGGGTTAGATATACTATTCCCACTACCACAGAAGCAACAGTAGGGGAATTGTTGGACTCTGGATGGATCACATTTACTCTTCCCATTTCAACCAAAGCAACAGTAGGGAAAATATTATGCTTTAAAGGGACAGATTTGCCTATTCCTAATTCAACACAAGCAACAATAAGGACAATGCTGGACTTTAAAGGGGTCAGATTTACTATTTCCTCTCCAGAATATGCAACAGCAGGGAACATGGTAAACTATAGAAAGCCAGATTTAATTTTCCTTATCCTAAATTGATAAAAAAAGAATTATGTATACATGAAATACATAAACATAACATTGCATTATAGAATTTATTTAAATTATTAAAAACTAAAAACGCAAAATTAATATATGAAACTATATTTTTAAAAAAATTGATTAAAAAATGAAGAAAATGAAGATGACGCCGTAGTCGGACGCGTCTCGAGGAGCTCCGAGACGGTCTCCGGCAAAAAAGATCCTGATTTCCTGCCTTGCCCCTCTGAGACTTGTTGCAGTGTGGGGGGGCGAATTCCCTGCCTCTTGACTTCCCTCAGTCCCGGGAAGAGGAGGCGGGGGTGCCGCGGCCGGGCCCCGAGTTGCGGCCAAGTGGACGGGCCGGGCCTGCTGGGAGAGCGGCCACCGGAGGAGAGGTGAGAGGAGCTGCTGGGCCCGGGTGCGGCTGGAGGCGGAGTTGGACCGGACCTTGTAGCCACGGGGTCCGAGTATCCCCTTGTGGGTGTACTTGAGCCTGACTGTCGCGGGCTCTCCGGCGCCGAGTTTCGGAGCTGCAGTGGGTGAGGGGCAGCGTCACGCCCTCCGGAGAAGCGGGCCCAGACCGCTGCAGGCGATGGGTGATCGCGAGGGGAGTCCGCCCCGAGAGCCCAGGATGAGGATGTGGACCCTGTGAACGTGGGGCCCGCCTGGAGATCCCCTGGTTGGCCTGGAGAGCAGCGGCTATCTTTGGGCGGACCCGGCTGGGGCCTGCATCGCAAGGGGGTTCCGTGCATGCCCTCCACCGGGGCCGCTTGAGCGGCGGGAGTCAAAACACAGCTGACCCTCGCTGAATGGGAGGAAGGGGCGCCAAGGGGGCCCGTCTGAGACCTGAATGTGAGGTACTGCGACTGCGAACAATCAAAGCCCTACCTAGGCATCCGAGGCAGCTTGTCATAATGAGTTAAATCACTCCCCTGAGAGACCTGGCTGGAGAAATCATTCTCATATGGGGGTGAAGAAGAGTAGGATCAGAGGCAGCGCTGATTGCCTGGTGCCGGGCGTGTGTCTCTTTTGGGCCCGGACCCCGCCGGGGGCTGTTCGTGACTGAGATGTTTGAGTGACCCATGCACGGACTCAGAGTTATCCGAAACTAGACGACTCGAGGAAGGCTATAGCTGATTCTGGATGGCACGAGATAAGGATCCTAAACCACCCCAACAGGGCAAAATGGACAGGTACACGAAGGTTGTGACACCCCCTGTGTCAGCGACGGAGCCCACGATCGCTCCAGACAACAATGCGCTTCTAACAGCGATACAGGCATCTAGAGGAGCCCTTGAGGAACGGATGGGTGAGGTGCACTCAGAGGTGTCCCTGCTTAGACAGGATCTTCGTAAGGTAGCTGAGAGAGTTACATCTGCAGAGACTCGCATATCGGAAGTGGAAGACACAGTCAGAGACTTACGGAAAGAGGTATCAGAGATCAAAGTCATTAACAAAGATGTAATGTGGCGGTTGGAAGATGCGGAAAATAGAGCCCGACGCAATAACCTCCGCTTTGTAGGATTTGCTGAAGGAATAGAAGGGACGGACATGATTGGTTTCCTAGAGAAGTGGTTAAAAGGTGTTATTCCACATGAAAAGTTCTCGACATGTTTCATAATAGAGAGGGCCCATAGGGCACTGGGGGGGAGACCTCCACCGGGTGCGCCCCCCAGGCCAGTGATAGCTCGTTTTCTCAACTACCTCGATAGAGACATGATCCTAATGGAAGTCCGCAAGAGGGGAGAGGTCAGATATGAGAACTCAAAGATCTTAGTCTTCCTGGACTATACAAGAGAAGTGCAAAGACAGCGGCGCGCCTTTCACTCGGTTAAGGCCAGGCTTCGAGGCCTACAACTCGGATATATGCTCCTCTTCCTGGCCAAACTTAAAGTAATGTTCCAGGGAAAATCCTTTTTTTTCAGTCTCCAGAAGAGGCCTGGGACTGGATTGAGAAGCGACCTAGGCTTGTTAAGGGTGGAACTGGAAAACCTTATAATTCAGTTAGAGAAACAGAGGGAGCGAGACCTAAGGAATGGTCCCTCCCGGTGCGCAGAAGCAGACGAAGACAGAGAACTAGCAGGACTACGCCTTGGTGGATCCCCGGACGAGCAGAAGGGAGGGCGGACACCACTGATTCGGAAGGCACTCGCATTGTGGGAGCTTGGTCTCGAAGTGGAGGGGACGTTATAGATCCACGACCCCCTCTGGAGGGCCCGGTCCGGGGGGGGTCCCCCCCACCCATTGCTGGAGGCCATTGACAGAATGGAGGTCGAGGAGGGCGCCCGTACTCCCGGGTGTTCGGAGGGACAACGGCAGGACTTAAGACTGAATGGGGTGGTGAGCCGTCTTTGTTTCTACCCCGAACTCACAGAAAGACTTATCCTCCTTTCCATCAAGGAGTTTCATATAATCTTCACAGTTACGCACGGTTGGGAGGGTGAGAGGGGGAAGGGGGGCTACAGACCTCCAGACTCTTGTAGGGTAGGGATATGAGGAAACACTCTCACAGGGGCCACAGGGAGGTGGGGAGGAGGGTGGGAGGGGTGTTAAGTTTTAGATGGTTGTTTACCACATTGTCAGTAGCGTGGTTCACTCACAGACACAGGCACAGATTGATGAGCATAAAGGGAAGAAAGATAATGTCTCTAGACCCCAAGTCATCGGCACTATGAGCTCCCATTGGTCAAGAGGACTTGATGTTGATATTCACTGTCTAAGATGGTCCCCAGAAGTACAGATAGGGTGATACCCACGGAGAATGAAAAGGGCTTCAGCATACTTTCCTGGAATGTAAATGGTCTGGGAGATAGAGTTAAAAGGGGTCTAGTCTCCCAATATATTAAAAGACAGAAACCGGACATAGTGCTCCTCCAGGAAACTCACCTAAAAGGTACGAAATGTGGTTTGTTAAATAGAGGTCCCTACATAGTACTTGCTCATGCGGGATACACATCTGGTTCTAGAGGAGTAGCAATACTGATCCGCAAGAACCCCCCCTTTCAGGTCACCCGTAAATGGGAGGACACAGATGGACGTTTTGTGGGAGTTGAGGGATCCTGGGGACGGAGAGAAGTCCTATTGCTGAGTGCATATGCTCCCCCGAGACTACAGGGCCCCCTCCTAGACAAAATCGCAAGGATCCTACTACTATCCTCTGCTTCTTTTCACATACTGGGAGGAGACTTTAATGATGTGATGAATTTAGAAATGGATAGATCTGGTGAGAGACCGACAATATGTCAGACTACCCCACAACATGATTTTGCTCCTCCCTGGGATTGACAGATGTGTGGAGAACAATACATCCCATGGAAAAGAAATACTCCTATTTTTCGGGGGCACACAAAGTCTTTTGTCGCTTAGATTATATCTTCACTCCCGCTGGAGAGATAGGCAAGATACAAGGGGCGGGCTACCTAGCGAGAGGCCTATCAGATCATTCCCCCCTGTTAGTTACTCTGGGAGGGAAGTCTGAAGGGCGCAGGGGTTGGAGGCTGAGCGCGAGGGACATGCAAGATCAGGACGTGGCGAGAGGTCTACGAATAGACACAGAACTATATTTTAATGAAAACGTAGGATCAGTCAGATCCGCAGTGATATGATGAGAAGCCTATAAGACAGTGCTTAGAGAGAGCGCACAGAATCTAGTGGCTCAAAAAAGACGTAGAGCTAATATAACGATGAGCGATATGGAGGGTAAGCTCTTGGAGTTAGAAGGGGAGGTGGTACTGTCACCCACATCCTCACTAGTTCGGCAGCTAGAGCTTGCAAAAGCGGAATATAGAGAGATAGCAGAAAAAGAGACGAAGTCCTGCCTTAGGGCGACCCAGTATAGATTATATGAGACTGGAGATAAAGCAGGGAAACTTCTCGCCTGGCTAGGGAAGAAGGAAAGAGAAACTGGATGGGTACAAGAGATAGAGACCCAGGACGGAGTTAGAGTTACTGCGGATAAGGACATTGTGGAGGCATTTGCATGCTACTACAGGGACTTTTATAGGGCAAGATCATTAGAATGTGTGGACAGTATCACTGAATATCTGAATGGGATAGATATGCCTGTACTAGATGTGGAGGGATGAGAAGGACTTGAGGAAGAGCTTACACTTGACAAGATTTCTGTTGCACTGACGCGGCTCAGACCGGGCAAAGCTCCAGGCCCAAATGGCTTTCCTGCTGAGATTTTTAAAACCTTCCGTGAGGTACTAGCTCCCCATTTATTAAATATGTATCTAGAGGCTCGTCAACAGGGGGTCCTTCCCCCGGATCTTCGGAGGGCTGAGATTGCAGTAATATACAAAGAGGGAAGACCCAATGTAAATGTGCTTCCTACAGGCCGATATCCCTTTTAAATGTGGAAGTAAAGGTTTTGGCCACTGTATTGGCAACCCGGCTGATTGGAGTTATCCCTTCCTTGGTCCACATGGATCAGACCGGCTTTATGCCAGGAAGATCTACAAGACACAACCTGCGAAGGGCGCACGTATGGTTGGCCACAGTGATGAACCGCCCGGAGCCTCATTTATTCCTAGCTCTAGATGCGGAGAAGGCCTTTGATGCAGTTCACTGGCCTTTTCTAGAGGCGACACTAAGGCGATTTGGGTTTGGTCCAAAATATGTTGAGTGGGTGAAGTTACTCTACTCTGGGCCAATGGCGACGGTAAGGGTCAACGGAGTCATTTCCTCAGAGTTCCCCATCGAGAGAGGCACGAGACAGGGATGCCCTCTGTCTCCCCTGTTATTCGCCCTTATTCTAGAATCTCTACCGTGTACGATTAGGAACTCTGCAAGCCTATCTGGCTTTAGATTAAAACCTGGGGAAGATGGAGAGGAGCGCGTTTCCCTGTATGTGGATGATGTCCTCCTCTACATCACCAGTCCAGAGGTGACCCTCCCGAGATTGTTTCTCTTGATAGAGGAGTATGGGAGGCACTCAGGCTATCGTATTAACTGGCAAAAACCGACCTTATACACGCCTCGGCAGGGAGCATATCTGCCACCGCTGCCGATGCAGCTGCATCGCACAGAGGAGGGATTCCTATATTTAGGTATATATGTCACTCATGAAGCTGATAGAAGTCATGGTCGCAGTCTTGCGAGGGTGCTGAAGGAATGCAGTAATGACTTTAACAGATGGACAACATTACCTCTCACATTGATGGGGAGGGCGGCTATGTTTAAAATTATCTCCCTATCGAAGGTCCTATACGTTTTACAAAACACATATTTCCAAATCCCCCCATGTCAATTTAGAGCTATAGATAGAAATATTCGACTCTTCCTGTGGGAAGGGAAACACCCTCAAATAGCCCTTACAATGTTGCAACGTAATCATTATGCAGGGGGACTGTCCCTACCAGATATTGAGGCATACTATTGGGCAGCATATCTTATTAATGTCAACGATTGGTTATTCGCTGCTGATGACCACCCTGCATTCCGTCTTGAGCGGTTACAATGGGAGGGAAGGACGTGTAGACAATATCTATATGAGAGTACGGGGATTGGACACCTTACACCGGCTACGAAGGTGACCTTAATGGCATGGACAAGAGCCAATAAAAAGATAGGGTGGTACAAGCGCCCCACAAAGGAAACCCCACTATGGGAGGGAGGGTGGTTAAAGGAAATTAAGAAACTTAAGGGCTACGAGGGATGGGATAGGATTGGAATTTCCAAAATTGGGGATCTGACACTCAACGGAGACCTCATGCCCTTTGAATCGCTTCAACGGGAATCCGAACGCAATACTTCCACTACATTAGACTGAGACATGCTTGAGCAGGGAGGGTCTCTCGGGACGGGAAATCTCTGACTATTCCCCCTTGGAGGGCCGTTTGCTAACGAATAAGATAACGGACAAAGTGACCTCGGCAGTATATAAGACCATAAATAATAATATGCTGAATACGCTGGTGACCCTACATACTAAGTGGGAGAAAGAACTGGGACCCATGGAAGACATAGACTGGGAGACTGCTTTGATGTTTCCGTGGGAAGTGGCAATTAGGACAAGACTTAGGCTGATACAATTCAAAATTCTACACAGAATATATTATGACCCACAAAGATTACACTCAATGGGGAGGGCCAGACATCCTAATTGTACTAGTGGTTGTAATAAGGTAGGATCCTTTCTCCACGTCTTGTGGGAGTGCCCCAAGATTAGAGAATTTTGGAGTGGAGTGCTGGGGGAACTTGCCGGGGTACTGACTGCACGGATCCCTCCAGATCCCAAATACATACTACTAGGCATTCTCAAAGATATAGACCTACCTCGAAGGAAGCTTCTACTATGCGGGCTCGGGTTGATGGTCGCCAAAGGAGATATAGCCCGTTTATGGGGAACTGAAAGTTACCCGACGATGGGTGCCTGGAGAAAGGGCATGGATGGGTTTATGATGGGGGAAAAACATCATACACAAATAGAGGATGCCCGTGGAAATAAAAAAAAATATGGGGAGATTGGATCACATACCACTCCCTAGAGATGTAGTCAAGTTGCGGGCATGGTCCTAGAGGGGAACATGACGGATGCGTCACCGCTTTTCACTCCTGAAACACTACAGAGAATGATTGGAGGGGAAAAAGGAAAGGAAAAGTACTCCATTATGAGACTGCTTAAGTGTTATGGGTGCCACGCAGGGTGTTGGGGGGGAGGGTCGGGGACGTTTTGTTTCATTTAAAAATATGTATGCTTATTTTTTCATCGTTAAGACAATGCAGTGAGATTCTTATGTTTAAGCCCTTCGTATATGTCATAGATGTGCAGTGGCAGTTTTGCTGCTCGGTCCTTCAGTCAGTGGAGCTTGGTCTGGCATTATTGAACAGGGATAAGGGGGCAGTCTTTGGACCCTGCCATGGTTTGGTGGACCGAGTGGGGTAGTTGCTCGGCCGATTTGTCAAAGGCAGTTTTGTCGCCTGGCCCTTCAGTGTGTCCTGGTATTGCTGGAGAGGAGTGTTAAGGAACTAAGAGGATCTACTGGTGGCAGTTCCACAACCGGGCTCGACAACCCGCAGACCATGCCCTGCAATTGGTGGGTGGATGTAGGGGTGGAGCTTGCTAGATCAGCTGGATGCAGTTTCACAAACATGCCAGGGCCCTTTAGTCTGTGGAGGTTGCCCTGCTGCTAGTGGGGGAGTGGAGCTTGGCTTATCTGCCAGTGTTAGTTTTGCAGCTGGGCACTTCAGCCCATTAAATTGTCCTTGGTATTGATCCGCCAGGATAGGGAAACCTGGTGGATCTGCAGGTAGAAATTTCACCTCTAGGACCTTTAGTTCATGGAACTTGCCGTGGCATTGATGGACCATGGCAAGGGGAAGCTTGTTGTATCCACCGGAGGTGGTTTCATCTCTGGGCTCTTCAGACTGGGCTTGCCCCAAAATGGTGGTCTGAGTTGGAGAACAAGCTTGGCAGTACCTTTTTATAGGTGGGATACATCGGAGTAAAAAAGGTTATTAGTTTTCAGGATGAGAAAATTAAAACTTGGAAGAAGTGCATGCCTACAAACTCCTACCTACAAAATGCCAACGCCTTCTTACATAAAACTAATGTAGTAATTGCCCAAACCAATCACTAGGGGTAAACGAATTTCATGTAATTTGCTTTTGTGTAATTACACAAAATTTCTGAAAAATTATGCAAAATGACATATAATTATGCAAAATACAAAACCAGCATTTGGCATACATTTTATTTTAGCTAGAAATGCATCCTCGCTTCCATTTTGGATGCGCGGTTGCATTTTTGCTAAAACAAAAAAGCACAAAAAGCGAAAGCACTTTAAACAACAGTTTCTCATGTTCTAGTCCTCCATGTTGTTCCTGAGCACTTGCGCTATATTTCTGCCGTAAATGATGTATAATTGTACGATGTCGGGATAGCCTAATTTTGGAAATTTTGTCTAACCTAAAGTTAAATTATGAGATTATGCAAGCATAACTGAAATTCCACCCAACCAACCCTACCCATCACCAAATGGTTGACAGGAAATCGAAGTGCAAAATGCCTATCAGCAACAACTTTGACAGAATATCAACTACCAACGTGTTGTTATGGTAAGTATATCTAAGTATACATTTGCTACTATTGGTCTTGTTCTTGTGCGAACTCAGTTGCAAAAAGTTACCAAAAAAGCAAGGTATCCCCTAGAGTGGCTGCTACTTCTCAAAAGGGTTGGTGGGGAGGGGGGGGTATAAAAAAATAAAAAAAAGAACACTTACCTTTTACGCCGGGAGAGACAGTTCCATCTTTTCTTTGTCATCTTCTCTTCTCTGACTCCTGTAAGCACATAGGCTTCCATAATCCCCTCCAATCACAATGCTGCTGTCACCAGCATGATGGTAGCATCGTGATTGGTTTGAGTGACAGCAGCATCGTGATTGGTCTGAGTGGCCTCCTTCGGCACTCAGACACGGAGTGGGACCCTGTGCACGTTCTCCTCCTGGCTGTGCAACACAGCCGGGTAGAGAAATGCTAAGTGCGCATGACTGTTTGGCCAGCCGTGTACTGCCGGCCAAACTGTCATGCGCACTTACAGTGCACTCACCAGCCCTCCTCTTCCAGCCAAGCCCATCTCTGTCCCGCCCTAACCTGCCTCCACAAGGAAAAAAAATAAAATGATAATAACGTGTCGTTATTATCATTTTATTTTTCCTTTTTCTTCACTGCACAAAGCAGTGGGGTGACGATTCTCCACTTTAGCGGAGGAGCTGCCGCTGAATCCCTACGATGTGAACACATCAGCTAAAAATGCCAGTGCAATAGTTCATCTCCAATGGCTGACCTTTTTACGTAATTTTTTGAGGGCCCAGTCCTAATCTCTCTTTGGTGGAAATTCCGGTTGACCAATCCCAAAATTCACAGGATTTAAGTGCATTAAATATGTTGAATGTTATCGAACTATGTATGTCCAGGGGAAAAAGGGCAATTCACCCTTAAAAATATGAGCTGTGACCAGTAGACACCATGACACACCAATAACCTGTTCTAACATGGAATTAGGTTCAATTGGAATGTTCTCCTGTGCAGTTCCCTTGATGTCCAAAAAACACCTGCGAGCAACTTGGTCTGGTGGAATTTCTGGAAACCATCTGTAACTGGCTTACTGGCGACCCTATTGTGGCAGACTGGGCATCGTCTCGTGCGCTCCGTGCTAGTGCCAGGCTTGCAGATGGCTAGGGGCCGAGATTACATCGGGTGCTCATTGTTCTGTCCTGTGAGGGAACGCTACTCTGCCCTGTCATGGGCCCAATATAGCGATTTCTTCTCAGGAAAGAGGAACAATGCATATCGCAGAATAAAAATAAACCCCTCAAAGGTCACGTCGGTTTGTTATACACACATTACGACACAAAGGCCTGATCGCTTTCTGATTGTTCGTTTTATTTCTTTCTGCAGGAAGTGGACTCTTGTCAGCGGCGCATTGGGACCTGCGCCAGCGCGCGCCGTCCCTTCTGCGTGACAGGGCAGTAACTTACTGTGAGGAGCGGGTCTCTCTCAGCCGAAAGGCAAGTGCTACATTTATACAAGCGATGGTGGCCTGCGTTAAAGCCATAAGGCGAGCCTTACGTTTAGTCCGGACCGTCAGCGATGGTGTTTTGTTTTTACATTTCCAGTTACTTCACACCAGTAGTCTAACCGTGCAGCGGCCTGAGATGAAGGTCTGCACTAGGGATCTGAGGAGACTTGCAGGTCACAAAGGTTCATATCCCGAAAGAATGATTTGCATTTAATCCTTTTGGGGTTGATAAAAAAGGAGTACCATTGAGTTGAGGCCCTAACAAAACTTATTAGCACTATACGGGGAAGCAAGGGCCACGTGCATCAAGCTTTTTTCTGGTCGCAAACAGGCTGATTTACAGAATTGGGTATCTGCGACTGCAAACAAGCATTGGCATAGCCAATGGGTTTCCCTATGAGAGATCTATTTGCGTTGTCAGGTGTCTTTTAAAGATGTTACACTGTAACACGAGCTGGGTGTAACATAGTTTAAAGTACATAAAAGCAAGGGCTATGGCGCGGCCAGCACTGACCCCGCCATTGCGCTTTGTTTTTATTTACTTTAAACCATGTCATACAGCAGTTCGTGCTTCTGTGCAACATGTTTAAATGAGGAAGACCCGACAAAGCGTTCCTAGGAGTGGCAGGCGGAGGGGTGGTGGGTGACATGAGGACCAGAGGGTGAATGGTGGGTGGTGTACAGTGGGAGGTGGGGATACGGCGGACAGGGAAGCAATACGACAGAGGTGGGGCAGGGAGGTTTGGGCAAACAGGGGTGGAAAAAGAAAGCTGGGAAGCATAGTTAGCGGGCTTCGGCGGGCACATGCATTCATAGACAGTGCATTTGGTAAAGTAAATAAAATGTACCTTGGGGAAGAATGTGGTCAGAAGAAGGACACTGGCCACCGGAAGAAGTTTTTGGGCAAGCACCACCGTATGGATGAAGATTCCAAGCCCAGGAGCAGGAAGCTGAGGCCTGAGGTACGCTGACCAATCAGGAGCAAGGAAAGGAGACCCCGGGGGAACCAGCCAATGGTGAGTATAGGTACATGGAGCCAGCCAATGGTAAGTAGAGGTAAATAATGGGCAGGCTCTGAGCCCCCTTTAAGATTTTTGAATTTTTTAGTAACAAAAGACTTCGAAAGCACAGTGCCTAAGCGCGCGCCACGCAGACAAAACCTAAAAAGCATTTTGATATGCATCAAACCCACACTATGATTCGGTAACATGTTATTGAAGTGCAGTTGGTATATATAAATGTCTTGTGACTGAATTCTAGTTGCAAAACATTAATAATTTAGGGCCATATGTACGAACACTTTTTCCCATAGACACAGAATGGGTAAAAACCTTTGCTACATCTAGCCCTTACTGACTACTAAAGTGTAGTGGTAATGCATTCGTAAATGGGAAGGGGTCCGCTTGGGACACCTTCCCATTTGTTAATGTAAAAAAAATGTTTTTTAAGAGAAGGCAGTGGCCCATTGGAGCAAAGCATCTTTTTAAACAAACCAAATTGAAGAAAAAATAAATAAACTTTTCTTTTTAAACGCATTCCATTTTCCTCTGAGGGAAATGGGTTGCATTTAAAATAAAAAAAGTCTGCTTTACTTAAAAGCAATCACAGACATGGTGGTCTGCAGTTCCTAATTGGCCAAAATTGCAACCTCCCACATTAAGATCCCGCATATCGATGCGACCCACTAGGAATTGCTAAAAGAAACGCTATGAGTTTCATACATTAGGAATAGCGATTTCCTAATTGCAATGCACAGAAAATCGCAAGTAGGTAATCAACATTCCTAATATTGATACATCTGGCGCTAAGAGTCCACCTTCGCTCCGTGATCCCGTGGTCCCCTCCAATCACTCATCTTTGACCCCGTGCCTGAAGTGCTCTGCTTCCTTTTTAATAGGTTCCTGCTATACTAATACATACAAACATATATACAAACAGCATGCGAGGATTGTGTCAGCCATTCAGAAGGCTTAGACGGCTGGCACTACCTAGTGTAATTTGCCTACATTCTGTCAGGGAATAAAATAGGAACATGGAGTAGATGTGGGCTTTTTATTTGCCTCTTGGGGTGTAGACACCCCTCCCTACACGTATGTTTCCAAAGTTGAATAAACGAATCAGCGTTGCCATTGATTGGACAGAGTGTGTGCTTGCACATTAATACATGTTTGCAAGCGTGTATACATAGGCATGCTCAGGTGATGTGCTTGACAGACCTGTGGGAGTGCCAGAGTGGTGTAGCCAGAGGTTTGGGAACAGGACACAAGTCAGGGGTTCGCGTAGGTGCACGGCGCACACCCCATTTTTTTCTTTTCACAGGGTGGACGTTAACCTCCGTGAAGAGGTTGTGCTGCTGTAAGTAAGGATCACACACAGGGCAGGACCAGGGCTGCAAAACCATTTCAAGCCACCCTTGGGCCTGCCCTGTGATTTTTAACAGCATGCCTAGTGCCAGATGTCCGGAACCAATCAGCAGGAAGAACGTACAAAAAGTCCACACTGTCATTTTCCCAGAAAGCAGTGCTCCAAGAAGCCAGACAAGCCAGACTAACCAAGCCAAGAAGCCAGACATTCATTGCACATCTTTTAAAAAAGTGTACAGCCAGAATGTTGGTCTCTTTGTTCCCTGCCTTTTATACCTGCCTTAGCCATCCTGCACCTTGCCTTTCATTGGAGCTGGAGTACACACTGCATATGGACAGAAAGAGGAAAAAAGAAGCTCGATGGAGATTGCCGGCAGGGAGGGGTCAGCTGTATCCAGGTGTTTATTCCATCTCTTGGCAAGTACTATTATCCCAGCCAGATTTCACCCCAATGCACTGCAAAATAAATATTACAACTCTTATTTTTAGTGAAAATGCGGCCACTGTGATGCACCATCTACTTGGCAGACGACCTGTTTCCAACCTTTACGACTCCAAAGGCTTGGGCCAAAGGTACCATTAGAATCACACAGGCCTCAGCCTTGCTTTCAAACCCTGGCTTCTTCAGAAGGGGCCAGCAATCAAATTAATAGGGAGAGCTCATGCACAAGCTGAGCCATTAAACTGGCAAGCAAGCTATGCAACAAAATAAGAAGTCTTTACAATTAAAAAAATGTATTTGGTTAAAATGCAGAAACTTTTCACCATAGTATTTCAGAATATCGACTGCATTTATTAAAGTGCTAGCTTACATTTAGGTTGAATTTAGAAACATTCATGCTCCCCACCCTGCCAACCTGCTCTTAATGGACTAAGAAGAAAGTCAGTTGTCATGAGCACCTTATCTGTGGCCCAGATTATTATTGTATGTGGAGCAACCTTATAATCTATTAAAGTAAGCACAAGAGAAAGATTTTCCTAAAATCACAAAATTTGATTAAGCGGGGCAGCTGGAATTGATCACAGGTTTTCACTTTGTCTAATTCAGCCACCTCATGCGCATCTCTTTACTATATTTAGAATAATATTTTGACTTTGAGTGTTAGTGCATGAGGTTAGAGTGTGGTGGCAGAAGAGGCCACATGAAAGTCATTTGTCAGTGCAACCTCTATGTAGCCTAGATTCTTATTATACACGGAGCTGCATTACACAAAAGAGGTATCTGCCATCTATAGCTAAGGCCAGTACACTTCTACTTATTGCTGTATTTTTGTGAAAAGCGCATAGACAAATATATATTTACATGTATACTTGTCAACTTGAACTCATCGTTTCACATTTGGTCAGTCCCATAGTGTGAAGCTCAATTATTTGCAAACTTGTAGAATTTGTATGCTCTTTTCTTCTCTCATCCAAGCTGCAGCTGTGTATTTTTCCCCTCAAATATGGACTGCCTCGCATTATCCTGCTTGCTCATCCATATCCCAGATTTTTCAGTTTTGTGTGGAAGTTTCTAAATCTGTCACACCACAACAAAAAATGGTTTCCAAACATTTGAGAATATGTATTTACCAGCTTCCAAACACTAAGGGCCTCATTAGGAGTTCGGTGGACGGGAAGACCCGTCTGCCGAACTTACGACGGAGAGGTTGCTGCCACACTGGCTATCTCCCGGCCGAACCCATCAAGAGTTTCTCACTAGGCTGACAGATGGAAACCCAGGTTGCCGCCAGTCAGCCTGGTGGGAAAGTGTTGGCATCATGGTCTCCAGCTGGTAATCGAGTCGGTGGCAATGCTGTCACCTGCAGCGCGCACCAGCACCCTCGCAATGTTCACTGTCTGCACAGCACAGCGGACAGTGAACATTGGAAGGGTGCTGGGCAGGGGGACCCCTGCACTGCCCATGCCAAGTGCAACTGTTATCCACCAGCCTTTTTCATGGCAGTAGAACTGCCATGAAAAACTGGCGAAGAACCAGGTCATAATCAGCAGGGTGGCGCTGCATACATCGCTGCTCTGGCTGATTCCGATCTGCACCCGCCATCAACCCGTTGGGGTCGCCAATCCCAGCAGAGATGGCGGAACCCTGGCAGTCTGACCGGCAGGGTCTTAATGTGGAGGTCAGACTGCCACAGCAGCGGCGGTCCTGACTGCCACCGCAAGGCTGGCGGGCTCAAGACCGCCAGCCTTATAATGAGGCCCTGAATCTTGAAAACTTGTTTTTCTTGAAATGAAGACAAGTTGCTTTTTTATAACTCTAGAACATCTTGACCGCTGGATATGTCCCTGTTAAAATTTGCCACATTGTTACCCTGCCTGGTTATGGTTGGTTTTATTCATTGCCCTTTTTACCCATATGGACTGCAGCAATGTTGCAAAGTTTGTGATGTAGTAATTCAGAGCTATGCTATGTATGAGATGAAAGATCATGTGTAATTAAAAAGAGCTGGCTACTTCAGGGCGAGGTTAAAGTGAACAGGTGAGCCCACAGGTCAGCTTTATTATAAACAAGTAGACCTTCTCCTGTGTAATAGATGGCAGTGTAGCATGTCTAGGAAGTGCAAAGTTCTTATTAACACGCGTAGTTTAATGTAGATTCTGACTACTGGTCGTAGTTTTTGATGTCTCTCAATGTTCCTACATCTCCACACTATTGTAGCTTTTCTATGCAAATGAGCAATATATCATTGAAAAGGGCAATAGTTTCTTAAACGTGCTAGTGGGGAGTGGAACTGCATGTGTCCTTTTCTTGTGAGTTAACTTTATCACAATTTCCTTTTTATCCTTAACAGTGGACATCTTACATTATTTTGTTTTTTGGAGCTGATACATCTCACAATGAAATGTATGTCCATTCTTTGTGTGAGTATTCTGGAGGCAGTGATTCCAGGGTGAGCTGGCATTGGGTAAGAGCCTTTCACCTTTTTCCGTGACATGGCTGAGTTGACTAGGGGGGATTCAGAATGCATTAAGGCCTTACTTTTGAAATGTGCTAAAAAACATGGGCCCATATTTATACTTTTTTAGCGCAGCATTTACGCCGCATTTTGACGCAAAAACGGCGCAAACTTACAAAATACAATTGTATTTTGCAAGTTTGCGCTGGTTTTGCGTCACAAAATGACGCACATGCGGCGCTAAAAAAGTATAAATATGGGCCATGGACTTTGCAACAATTGGATAGGTGTGTGCATTGATGGTACCAGTGTAATGCTTGGCAGAAAATCTGGGGTTTTGGAGAGGCTGTGTTCAAAATACTTGTGCATTGGAAAATGACTTTACTTATGCCACCAGACTGACCTCAGTGTATCGGACATAGTAATACTGTCCCAGGCCTTAAGCACTGCATGCATTTAAAAAAAAGAAGTTTATTCTGTGTTCCATCTGTCTCAAAAATAAGTGGGAGCTCCCTTAATGTGCAAAAGAGCTAGAAATTGCAATTCTGAAAATTGGGCAACTATTTTCAATTTGGCGGATTGCCTCTGGCAAAAGGACAGTTTTAGAAGTGTAGGGGTCATACCCAGCCCTTCACAAACAATTTTCTGCTCAGTCTGAAGACCTTTTTGTGATGCCAGATATCATTATAAGTTCAGTGTGCTGATTAAAATTCTGATAGCAGATTTTTTGCTTCAGCAAGAGCACTGCAAACGCATGACAACTACTACAAGCTTACCAGCTCATCAATGATGCAGTAAGGGCAATTGAGAAGCTAAAGGTATTCCCTGGGAGACACAGAAAGGACGCTTGTTTTAAGTGGCTTATTTAAAGGGGTGCCAGTCAGCAGAGAGCAATCACATGCCCAGGTAAAAAGAAAGATGTATGTTATCAATTTACACAGGTGGCCAAACAACATTGAGAGCCTGTGGCATGAAGGTTAGGAGAAACTGCAAAACCTGTACAGTAGATTTTCTCTTAATTATAAGCTCATATTAGAAGCTTTTGGATACAATATTGTGGTAGGAATGAGATTACAGAACAACTGCAGCCTGTTTTGAGGGCAATAAACACAGTACCAGTAACTTCAAGTGGCTGTGAAAGATGTTTCAGCACCACAAACCTAATACGAAACTGTCTTGGCACTGCATGTATTTCGTCACTAATGCTCATAACTCTCATGGGCCATCCTCTGCCTCTTTGGAATCAACTAGCATATGATAGTAGGTGGCTGACTGCTCATCGCCATGCAGATGATAACCAGTTTAGGAAAGTGGATTCTACTGCTCATCACAAAAAAAGATACATGCAGAAGCATGGAATTTTTAAAGTGATTTTGTAACCCATATGGTCAGACTTCTCTGGATTGAAAGGTCTCACTAATTGATCATTATGTATGGTTAAACTTCCTCTGGCAAGGTAGCATAGAGCATAATGTCTGACATAGTATACGTGCAACATATGGAGTTATAGTTAACTTTTATAGGGAATATCGTTTGCCATGCTCAGAACAGCAAATACAGTATGCTGTTGTGTAAACTAAGACTCTAGCTTAGCTCAACAAGGTTTGTTTTTTCACACGCATGGGTGACACGAGTGAACTTAGTTCAATGCATCAACACTTGAATGCGATAGACAGGTTGATGTAGCCCGCAGGGCCCCACCCAATACATAGTTGCAGTGGCACCAGTGCTTTTGGGTTACTAACAGTCCCTAAACAGGAATTCATGGATGCAGTGGGTATTTGAGAAGCCCAATTTCACTCTTTACAATAACCGCCACACAAACTGCACCAAGAAAAATACCCTAAGTAAAAAGTGTTACTTCAACAGTCTCTTCCTGTTGTTTAGTACATCTAAAATAACCACACAGAATATTAATAAAAGAGCACAAGTGCATGTTGGGAACAACAAGAATAAAATGAACATTTCTACCATAGTTAAAATGTTACATAACAACCTAACACCCTAAAACCTACTTCTGTGCACTGCATTGGGAGAGCACAGAGCAGCATAAGTTGCAATTAAAGTTTCTTTGGGAGAATCAACACACTGCATGCCTGTTTACAGCTAAATGCTGTAGTTATCAGCAGTTGGGAGACAGTGTTTCTTCAAGAAGAAAACACAAATCAGCTGTAGCTTGCTCTCCTCCTGGATGTAGCTTGGTATCAGCTTTCAGCATAGAATGAGATGCGGCTGCATCATGGCAGTCAACATTTTCTTCTGGCAGTACATTGGGTGATAATCTGGGCAAAGGACCTCTTCTCCCAAGTGTTCCATTGGTGAGCCTTTTATACTATATCTTATCTGAGACTGGAATTTCTCACATAACCTTAGGAATGACTAACATAACCTGTGTACATCAAGATGCCCGTCTTAGACACACTCTTATAAACAAATACAGTAAAAACACATCAGACTAAACTGTTTATGATATTATAATCTGACCTTGAAACAGAGATGACAAGGTTTCCAGACTGTCGCCTCAGATGTTCTGATGAGGTCATTGTCTGCGTATCACATGTCTCATCAAGGTCACTGTGTGAATGAATTGACACTTTCACATGTTCTTGTAAAGGTAAGGTCAGGTGACATCTGTGTCAAAGGCAGACAGGCCAATGAGTCTGCAAAAATAGAGAATGTAGAGTCTTACCTCTCAAGGTGGAGCACGGCCTTGTCTACATCAGTGCAACTTGCTTTATTTTCAAAATGGTCAAAGTGTACTTAAATGATCAGTATGTGCAATGGTAGTATATTAGGTAGGTTAATAATTTTTTATAGCTTTCATAGTCATAATTGCAGTGTCTAGCATTTTTAATTCAATGCATGAACGGTGCTTTGTACTTGTTGTCATGGTTAGAATGCCTAGCTTGTAGCACTTAGTGGCTTGTCTACTGTAATTAGTCAGACACCAAACGTCATCCACATTTGAGCTGTAAAGACGGGGAACTCAAGTCACAGGCTTAAGTACTGATCAGCTTCCACTTCCATCATGCGCTCAAACATACTCATGATAGATCTGCTAAACATATGATTGAGTTCTTAAGAGCTGATGTTACTTCACGTGACGTTGCTTCTGTTGATGTCAAGGGCCTTTGTGTGATTGCACGCACCATGATGTCACACGTCATGATGTTATGCGCTGTGTTGTCATGCACAGTGATGTCACTTGCATACTGCCTAACTTGGTAAGTCTCCCTACTTTTTTTTAGGACCGGCCCCTAGTTGGGAGGTGTCACTGTGTAGTACCAGAGGAATGAGGATAGGCTTGCCAGGAGTACGAGTGGGTGTGAATCGGCTGGTAAGTGACAGTGCATGCTTAGAACGTGAAGTTTTCCGTTTGAAAGAGTGATATTACGGAGAACTAGGTGGAGGCGTATATGTAAATAAATGACGGCCCTACGGTAGTTTCCTGGATGGCTCCCACATTCTACTTCTTTGTCTGAGCCGAACATCTGGATTCTGTGCACAGTAGCCCTGTCCTGTACAGGTCAGAAGCAGCCTCTTCTAAATCTTCTTGGTACCCCTTAGGAGAGCAGACATCATCCAGCTGGGGAAATCTTGAGACCACAACTATACGTCTGGAAGAAGAAGTTGCTAAGAGCCTTGTTTCCATATGCTACTGGGCATTAACACTCGTTAATTTCCCTTCATTTTGCACTTTCCCGTTCAGCTCAGATCCGCAATTGTGCGGTTAGCACATAATAGAGGCTAACACCCTCTGCTGCTGACAATAATGCTTGATTACTCAAACGCAAAGAGGCAAAACTGTTCGATTTTTTTACCCAAGTAGATAGTTAAAAACGTTATTTTTAAAAGAATGAAGACAGAAAGTGGGCAGGGCTCGTCCTGTTGCTTTTGACAGGTTCTTTCTTTCTCTGCAACAACATCTGTCAAGGGTTGAAGGATGGCTACTTCTCTCGTCTCGCTGCTTGATCACCTGTCTAAGGCTCTGCAATCACCGCAACCCAACCAATCTGACAGGCGATAGAAGGACATAGTTAGCCTTTGCTGTTTCATGTGGCTGGTTCTGTGCTCATTGTCACTTTCCAATGAAGATTTCTTAAACAGATGTGAAGGGCGCTCATCAGCGACAAAGGTCTTGTCGTCACTTCCGCTAAAGGTTTGAGTTCTATGAAGTAACACTGAATTAGCTGATTGGAAAGTCGTCTGGTGACACTTGTCTTCAGCATCGTCCTGAACTCGCTCAGCTTCTGATCTCCTCTCAGGGCCTCTGGGAGTCTATTCCAGTTATTGAGCTCACTACCAAGAACCTCCTCACACGGAATGTGTTTTTATATTTATATCTATCGGGGAAGAGCTGGGGATTCCCGGTAGAGCTCAGTTGTCTCCAGAGATCTTTCTTCTTTTGCCAGTAGTGATAATTTGCTCCATGAACAATGTGATGTGAGATTCTGAGGGGCAAATTCATAGTCCCCTAGAGCTACCTTGTGCCACATTAACGTCATTATTTTGTATGTTAATGTGGCCCAACGAGGCCGAAATCCCTGCGCCGTATTTACAGAGTGACAGAGGGCCACTCTGTAACCCTTTGTGCTACATTATGCCTGCACCAGGCATAATGTATGGTGCTAGGAAATCTATGAGATTTCTTTGCGCCATTTTTTATGGCACTTTTAACACCTGCTCAGAGCAGGTGTTAAAGTGAGGCATCCATTCTTTAGAACAGGCCCCTGTGTACTCCACAGAGTACATCACTAGCATCAAAAATAATGACGCCATTGCCTCCAACCCTGCGCCACGGTGCGCCGTATTTAAATAGAGTGCACACATGGTGGCGGTAGGGGGGTGCTAAGTTGTGCAGGGAAAGTGGCGCACTTTCCATAAATCTGCTCCTAAGTACCCAGAACATTAGGCGGGAAATCCCTGGCAACCGGTCTGGTTTCCTAAGTAGGGTTTTGGATGTGCTGCAAATTCCAGGCCAATTCTGTCTGTTACAGCTGCGTCTTTCTGTCAATTTAACACCTCGGTGGTCAGTGTTACCTTTGCCATCTCAAAAAGGGGACGCCAGTGAGTGACCATGATAAGGATAGTTGTGGCTGAGCAGCCAAGTAAGTGAATGGGTGAATGTATGATGAAGAGGAGCTAGAGAAAGTGAGTGAATGTGTGAGTCCACGACTCAAGTCACAGGCTTAAGTACTGATCAGCTTCCACTTCCATCATGCACTCAAACAGACTCATGATAAATCTGCTAAACATATAATTGAGTTCTTAAGAGCTGATGTTACTTCACGTGAAGTTGCTTCTGTTGATGTCAGGGGCCTATGTGTGATAGCACGCACCATGATGTCACACGCCACAATGTTATGCGCTGTGTTGTCATGCGCAGTGATGTCACTTGCATACTGCCTAACTTGGTAAGTCTCCCTACTTTTTTTTTTAGGACTGGCCCCTGGTTGGGAGGTGTCACTGTGTAGTACCAGAGGAATGAGGGATAGGCTTGAAAGGAGTACGAGTGGGTGTGAGTCGGCTGGTAAGTGACAGTGCGTGCATAAAACGTGTTTTTCTGTTTGGAAGAGTGATAGTTATGGAGAACTAGGTGGAGGCGTATATGTAAATAAATGACGGCCCTAGGGTAGTTTCCTGGATGGCTCCCACATTCTACTTCATTGTCTGAGCCGAACATCTGGATTCTGTGCACAGTAGCCCTCTCCTGTACAGGTCAGAAGCAGCCTCTTCTAAATCTTCTTGGTACCCCTTAGGAGAGCAGACATCATTCAGCTGGGGAGATCTTGAGACCACAACTATACGTCTGGAAGAAGAAGTTGCTAAGAGCCTTGTTTCCATATGCCACTGGGCATTAACACTTGTTAATTTCCTTTCATTTTGCACTTTCGCTTTCAGCTCAGATCCGCAATTGTGCGGTTTGCAAATAAAAGAGGCTAACACCCTCTGCAGTTGACAATAATAATTGATTACTCAGGCACAAAGAGGCAAAACTGTTTTAATTATTTTTTTTTTAACCAAAGTAGATAGTGACAAATTTTATTTTTTAAAGAAGGAAGGCAGAAAGTGGGCCGGGCTCGTCCTGTTGCTTTTGACAGGTTCTTTCTCGCTCTGCAACAACATCTGTTAAGGGTTAATGGATGGCTAGTTTTACTGCTTAATCACCTATCTAAGGCTTTGTAATCACCGTAAAGCAACCAGTCTGACAGGTGAAAGAAGGACATAGTTAGCCTTTTCTATTGCATGTATTGTATTGTAATAGTATTTATATAGCGCTTACTACCCCTTACGAGGCGTTGAAGTGCTTTTCGGCAAGTAGCACGCTACTCCAGAACCCAACAAGAATTAGTGATGGATTAGTATCGGGAAATATGAGTACAGTTTTAGTATTATTGTGAGTTAATTTGAGCCGCGGATATGAGAGTTTATTAGTTAGATTGACTGGAGTAATGGAGGGGTGGAGGAGGAAAGAAATCCAGAAGTGTTAATTAGGAGTATATGTGGCTGATTTTGTGCTCATTGTCACTTTCCAATAAAGATTTCTTTAACAGATGTGAAGCTCTTGTCGTCACTTCCGCTAAAGGTTTAAGTTCTATGAAGTAACACTGAATTAGCTGATTGGAAAGTCGTCTGGTGACACTTATCTTCAGCATCGTCTTGAACTCGCTCAGCTTCTGATCTCCTCTCAGGGCCTCTGGGAGTCTATTCCAGTTTTTGAGCTCACTACCAAGAACCTCCTCACACGGAATGTGTTTTTATATTTAGCATCTATTGTGGAAGAGCTGGGGATTCCCGGTAGAGCTCAGCTGTCTCAAGAGATCTTTCTTGTTTTCCCAGTAGTGATAATTTGTTCCATGAACAATGTGATGTGAGATTGTAAGTACCCAGAACATCAGGCTGGAAATCCCTGGCGACCGGTCTGCCTTCCTAAGTAGGGTTTGGGATATGCTGCAAATTCCAGGCCACCTCTGTCTGTTACAGCTGCGTCTTTCTGTCCATTTAACACCACAGTGGTCAGTGTGACCTCTGCCCTTTCAAAAAGGGGACGCCAGTGAGTGAGCATGATAAGGATAGTTGTGGGTGAGCAACCTGAGCAACCAAGTAAGTGAATGAGTGTATGATGGAGAGGAGCTAGAGGAAGTGAGTGAATGTGTATTTGGTCAGGATTTGTGGCCAACATGCCCTGGGCAACAAACTCACACTGCGCACTGCCTAATGTCCTCGCAGGAGACCAACTCGTGCTGTGGACAGCCTTTGGCCATTCGCACACATTTGATGGCAGGGTTTACTTTTTTTAACCAGGTGCTGACGCCAATGCACCACAGGAGGCCTTTACCCATTGCACCTGGCCTTCAGCAGGTGTTAGCCACAGGGCCTGGTCTTTAACAGGTCCCTCGGCCCAACATGTTGGAGGAGGCTTATCCCAACTGTGCTCAGCCTTCAGGCAGCAGCAGATAGCCAGGGGCGCAGCCTCAGAGGGGTGTTTGGGGTGCTAAACCCCCTAATACATGTATTTTTCGATAAATAGTTGGGTACAGTTGCTTTCAGTTGGGTATTGTAATATGCCAGTAGGATTTTCGCAGGAATCTTTACATACATACTCCCAGACAAAAAACACACACACACTTTCTCACTCTGTGCATTGAAAGTACTAAAAAATATGAGTTATTTTACAAAATATTGGGGCATATTTGCAAGCCCCTTGCTCCTCCTTGCTCCGCCCTAGTGTCATTTTTATTTACGCTAAGGACGCGTTAAGGAGGCCTCCACCGTGCATCAGGTATAATGTATGCAAGGGGGGCGTTCCAACACAGGGAGGACCAGAAAAAAGGCGCAGTGAAATTTACAAGATTTCACTGCACCATTTTTTCATCATTTTTAATGCCTGCTCAGGGCAGGCATTAAGGTGACGCTGCCATGATACCCTATGGGCCTCCCTGACCTTGGCTGAACTAGCTTCAAAATTTTCGATGCTAATCCAGCAAAGCACCACAATAGCATAAAAAATGATGACGCAATTGTCTTAACGTGCGCCCTGGTGCACTGTATAGTAAATACTGAGCTACCATGTTGATGTTAGGGGGTGCAGGGCAAAGCAAGAAAAGTGACGCATCAGAGCTGGTGCTCCACATTATGTTTTCTCTCTTAGGGACATATTTACAAGCCCCTACCACCTTCCTGCGTCACATTACCATAATTGTTTTCACGCTAATGTGGTGTTAGGAAAGCTTTTTTGTTGTGCTGTATTTACAAAGTGCTGCAATGCTCGTATTGCACCACTTTTCACCCCTGCGCCACATTATGCCTGCACCAGGCGTAATGTATGCAAGGGGGTGTTCTGGTGCTAAGAGGCCTGTAAATATGGCGCAGTGAAATCTACAAGATTTCACTGCACTATTTTTGGCATAATTTTTTACGTCTGCTCAAAGCAGGCCTTAAAATGACGCACCCGTAGAAACCTATGAGCTTCCTTGCACTTTGCTGTACTAGCGTCAACATTTTTGATGCTGTGCAGCAGAGCACCCAATAGCGTAAAAAATTCTGATGCTATTGTGCTAACGACCCCCATGGTGTGCGGTATTGTAAACATGGTGCACTTATGGTGTCGTTCACTGGGGCAGGGGTGACGCAAGAAAACGGGTGCATCAGAACTGAAGTGCAAGTTTCTTGTAACTATGCCCCTCAGTACTCCTACAATCCACATTCCTCTCCCTTTCCACTGACCCCCTAAGCCCCTCTCATGCACCCTGTTTGTCACATAATGTATTTTAACATTATGGGGGTCATTCTGACCCTGGCGGTCATCGACCGCCAGGGCCAACGACCGCGGAAGCACCGCCAACAGGCTGGCGGTGCTTCCTGGCCAATTCTGACCGCGGCGGTAAAGCCGCGGTCAGAAAAGGGAAACCAGCGGTTTCCCGCCGGTTTTCCCCTGGCCAAAGGAATCCTCCATGGCGGCGCTGCAAGCAGCGCCACCATGGGGATTCCGACCCCCTTCCCGCCATCCTGTTCCTGGCGGTTCTTACCGCCAGGAACAGGATGGCAGGAACGGGTGTCGTGGGGCCCCTGGGGGCCCCTGCACTGCCCATGCCACTGGCATGGGCAGTGCAGGGGCCCCCTAACAGGGCCCCATAAAGATTTTCAGTGTCTGCTCTGCAGACACTGAAAATCGCGACGGGTGCCACTGCACCCGTCGCACCCCTTCAACTCCGCCGGCTCCATTCGGAGCCGGCTTCATTGTTGAAGGGGCTTTCCCGCTGGGCCGGCGGGCGGCCTTCTGGCGGTCGCCCGCCGGCCCAGCGGGAAAGTCAGAATGACCGCCTCGGTCATTTGACCGCGGTACGGTCTTCTGGCGGCTTCCGCCGCCCGCCGGGGTCGGAATGACCCCCTATATGCCATTCTGATTGTCGGAAAATCTGAAGCTCACCCCACCCCCAATCTTACCGACAAAGCTACGCCCCTGTCAGATAGCCTCTAATCAATGTAGTTTTTCAAGTCAACAACAAAAAAATTAGGGGGCCGATTTAAGAAAAGTGGCGCTGCGCCCAGTGCTGTGCCACTTTCCTTGCGCCTCTTAGCACCTCACTGCCACCACCATGTGTGCGCTGTATTGCTACCCAAGGGTAGGGGCAATAGCATCACAATTTCTGATGCTACTGATGTACTGTTCAGGGTTAGCACCAAAATGTTGGCACTAACCCAGAACAGTACATAGAGGCCCATTACAAATAATGGTGTGCCCCCTTTTTATGCCTGCTCGGAGGAGGCAATAAAAATACCCCAAAAGTTAAGCAAAGAAATCTTTTACATTTCTCTGCACCATTTTTTCAGCCCCCTAACGGGGGAATGCCCCCCTTCCATACATTGTGCCTGGTACAGGCATAATGTGGTGCAAGGGGTTACAAAGTGGATCAATGCATGCATTGCACCACTTTGTAAATCTGAGGGGGCATTTTTG
This sequence comes from Pleurodeles waltl, assembly GCF_031143425.1. Classification (NCBI taxonomy): domain Eukaryota; kingdom Metazoa; phylum Chordata; class Amphibia; order Caudata; family Salamandridae; genus Pleurodeles; species Pleurodeles waltl. Next base: position 962,726,877 of record NC_090443.1, read on the forward strand.
CCTTAATATCGCCACATTAGTGTAAAACAAATTACGCTCATGTGGCAATATTATGGCACAAGGAGCCCTTAAATCTGCCCCTAGGTTTCCAAATGTTTTTCTGTGGAGGCACCCAAACAAGGTCCACGAGTGTGAGAACGTGTGTGAAACGTTTTTTAAACTTCTGGCGTGTCCTGAGTTCACGGACCTGGACATTGTGAACCCTGCACCAAAATGTATGTATTTGTAAGCTAGAGTTCATGGGAGGTGGTTCCCCCAGTGGCCCTCCTCATTGACGTTTGGGTCGGGTCAGGGTCTAGTCACCTTGCTCGACGATTTTTGCTTTATATTTTAGGTCGCTGAGGTTGCGAGGACTCTGCCCCTCATCCTGTTAAAAAGAGTGCATGAAACCCTTTTCTAGTAGCACCAACTAATCCAAGTCTTTGAGTTAAAGAAGCCTGGTGTGGCTCTGAAAATATGAAATGGGTGATAGAAGAAAAATCTCCAACATCCATTCGGGTTTCTCTGTGTTTTTTTTATTTGAGCACTTGAACAGTTCACAATCCCAGTTTCGTAAAAAGTCTACATACTGACCACCAAGCTAGCTCTATAATTTAACTCTTTGAAGTCTGCCTAATACCTTTATGTAATAGTACTTTCTCAAAACCTGATGAATGGATTTTTAACAAACCAAACTTAGGGCCTGATTACAATTTTGGCTGTCGGAAAGCCCGACCTGTGGTGCGGAGACCTCCTCAAATCTGGCAGCCTCCATACCGGCCCCATTACGAGTTTTCCACTGTGCTGACCGGCGGAAACCAAGGTTTCTATCAGTCAGCCCAGTGGAAAACGTGCAGCAGCATTGGATTCAGCTCCACGTTGAGCTGAGTCCAATGCTGTCACACAGGGGGCCCACTAGCAGCCTCGGAATGTGCACTGTCTGCACGGTGCTGGGGAGGGGGACAATGTTGTGGGCAGTACAAGGGACCTCCTGTAGCCCCCTGCACTTGTTCTTCGCCAGTGTTTTCATAGCGGTTGAACTGTCATGAAAAGGCTGGTGGAGAACATGGTTGTAATCAGCATGGTGGTGCTGACTTCAGCGCTGCTGTGGCCAATTACACACACGATCGCTGTCCGCCCGTTGGGATCTGAAATCCTGGTGGAGAACAGCGGTCTATTGGCGACACCAACCGCCAATCTTGTAATATGACCGCCACAGCTGGACCGTCAGACTCGTAATCAGGCCCTAAGACATTCCTCTGGGTAAAGTTCTAGTTTCATGTCAAGTTCTTCTTCAGCAGGTTTTGTTTTAGTGGAGACTATCATTTCATATGAGAGTTAAAATGAGAAATCTTACTTGTTCATTACATTTATTCACCCCAGGCCCCTACCTGGAATCAGAGAGTTAGAGCAAAGAATTGGAGAGAGGAACTGTTGCACAAGGGGACATAAATACAGAGAGGACAATAAGCAGTGCAAGTGTGGAGAATGCACATAACAGGCCTGTGGTGGATGGTATTGAGGAGTGACTGGCCGAGCATACAATTTAATCAGCATTGTTATCCCAAATCACAAGTTTTGGCATGTGCTTCCAGGTGACTTTAAGTAGAGACAGCAGGAATTATTTCCTGGCGCCTCGCAATGTGCTCTTCTCTCATTTTCCCCCTGTACCTATTCATTTCCTACTCCATGCTGTGTATTCCTTATGCTCGTTATCTGTCACTCTCTAACTCTGTTGCCTCGTGTTCCTAACTCACAGACGATTGGTCATGGCCAATGCTCTGGATCATTAGTTGAGTCTAATATCATCTACGATCCTATGGTTATGACTTCCCTTGAACAACTGAAATCTATATTCTTTTTCTGATATTATCCCACTACTCAGAAGCAGGTATCATCTTGCTGGCATAATTTACCTACCAATATCCCACATACGTAGCAGTGGTCTCCCCTCCCTTGCTGCCTATTCCCCTTCCAATGATGCTGCAACCTTGACTCAACAGAGCTCATCAACCTCTCCTTAAACTTCTGAAACAACCTCTCAAAATCTAGCATGAAAGTGCACTCTGACTCAAATAAGTTCCTTTGCTCGGATTTGTTTAAATCTGTTCAGTTGTTTTCAAGAAATTTGTACTAGAAAAGAGCCTCATCAGGGTTTGAAATTAATCAGTGCTGACAGTCAAGATAGATCGATCTGAACTGTTAGTCAGCAGATAGTCTTCTGACCCAAATTTCAGAAAAATATTGATATCTGGTTGGATACAGGAGCTTTTTCTACCATTGCCCATTTTGGGTTCACTTACCCAAACCAAGGTACCGACACCTTGAACAATCTGATTGGCTGACTGCAACCTGGAGAAAATTATAGGATGATCCTGAATTCCTGATAAATAAAAATGAATGAGCCATATTGGGCTGGGTGGGCATTCCAGGTACTCCTGGTATTGGCGAGTGCCCCCAAAACGCCCTATCCCCATTGGTTTCAAAAGAAAAAAAATCGGATTTTGCTGTGGGGTTTGCAGGCGCCAGAACTAGGTTTGTGGACTACTTATTCCCCCTCTCCAAGGTCCGCAAACCCTTGTCAAGGAAAGAAATCCCAAAGCAAAGTGATCTACTCTTTGGCACCTCTTGCGGGGTTTGTGGACCGATGCCCAGTACCTGAACCCCCAGGAAGTCCAACAAGTGTCAACGAGTTTGCAAAGTTTCGCAAACTTCATAACAGACTCTGCAAACCAATAAAAACATTTACAAAAAAATACAAAATGGCGTAGCCTCTGGCGAGGCTCTGAGACAACCTCTACAGTATACAGTCTTAACCCATGTGAAGAAGCACAGCTTCAGGGCCAGACGACAGCCCAGGCTTTGCAGTCAACCTCCGTTGCATATGGCTCAAGGATGTGTGCTGCAGGATTTGGCCATACTAGTGGGTTTGAAACAAGGAACATTTGTATGTGGTATGTGATAAGAAACATATTGACTGAAAAAACAGCGTTAGAGTGAAATTGTGGTTAGCACTTATAATCAAACTTTACCAAATATATATATTTGTTTAATTAAAAATTAACTTACAACCACCAAAGTTAAAGTTCAGTTATGGTTACAAATTGAAACCAAAGATCACTTACATTTGTAAGTAACAACGTAACTCTGAACACCCATACAAACCATAACTCGCATACCAAATGCAATGCTTATGACCGCCGACTGGCTGTGCCAATAAATAACACTTAGAAGCACAATCTAACAAAATAACAACACATACTCAAACCAATAAAAAAAACTTGTTTTTTAACACTTTTATTCATTGCCATTTTAAGTAATACAGCAAGCATTCAATATTGCGTTTGTAGCTAATATCTGAGGTCATACAGTAATAGGTGTGTAGACAAGTATATAATTGACTCACAGCTTTCTGATTTTAAACAGTTTTCAGTTTGTGAAAGTAATCATATAAAAAGCTTATGAATGTGTATCTCACATTGCGAGTCAGTGGTACCGGTTCCCTTACAGGGACAGGAGTGTTGGTACCCTCCCAGGATACCTGTGTTCCTCTTTATACTAAGCGCCTTAGATATACACATCACACTAATCTATGAATTTATAACTTTGTCCTTTGTTTTTGCAGTCCTAGGGTTATGCGCTTTCAATTTTGAATACATGTTGGGGACACTGGGTGTTGGCTTCTCTGCATTGGAGGGGTAGAGGGTGTCCTAGTAGAGTAGGCTGTGGTGTTTCTCCATTACGCCTTTGGAGTCAGCGCTAAGTCACCTGTTCTCAACAGCGCTAGTGTTATCATCAGTAATCCCCCCTCATCCTGAGCATCAGCTGCATCCAGTGTCTCCCATTTGTTGACAGCGGTGCTATAGGTCGACTTCAGAATCTCCACTCCTTTTTCCTCTACAATGCGCCTTCCTCTGCTAGCGCCCAGCCCCTAACATCATTCACCCATGTCTCTAGTCCCCCTGGGTACCTTCCAGGCTAATCCCACCCATCACCTTGCAAAGGCCAGTGCCAGATCAACAAATCTTTCCCCACCTTTTTAGGTGTAGGTCTATGGAAGAGGCCTAACAGGCAAAATACAGGAGTATTGTCAAGCTGTCTGTTCAATGTTCGATTGATCCTCAAGATTACCTCATCCCAGAATCCCGTTAGCCCTGGGCATCTCCAGGTCATATGGCCGAAATCAGCCTCTAGTGACGAGCAGCAAGGGCAACCCTTATGGTCTCCCCATATATGGTTTTGGTCCTATGGAGGGTGAGGTAGGTCTTGTGTTGTATGAATTTGAGTTGTGAATTACGGGGGACCCTGTGGGCATATGTCAGTACTATTCCCCACTCAGCATTTGATGGTTCCCTGCCTAGGTCAGTCATCCTTCAGGTCCTAAGGGCTTTCATTGGCCTGCCCACCATTCCATTCAGGGCCCTACGCAGCCATGTAACCAGGTGAGTAACCCCACCCCCCACCGTCAGCATGAATTGAAGAACTGCGTGCGTGGGTGGTTCTGTGTCGGTGTCACATCATAATAGCCTCAGGGCCAAGATAAGAGCCCCATCTGACCGGCTGCAAAACAGGTGTGCAGGTCACCATGGGGTAGGCCCACCAATGGGGTCACCGGTGCATAGGGACTCGCAGTTCCTATTCGCTTAAGCGTTCTGCGCCAATTAGCAAGGGCTGCCGACAGTAATATACCCGGCCTGGAAACACATAGAATCTGCCGTAACAATTTGGCAAGCAGTATCCCCTGACTGAACCGAGCACATTCTGGGCCCATCTCCACCTGACCTATTCCATGGGGCCATCTCACGAGCCATTGGAGCTGAGCTGCCAAGTAGTCTAGCTCAAAATCCGGCACTCTCAGGCCCCCCCTTGTTGGGTGGGAAGCAAAGGGTAGCAAGGGCAACGCTCTGTCAGTTCCCATCCTATATCAACTCCCAGAGGAGCACATCCAGTGTTCGGAACCATGTCGCTGAGATCTTCACCGGGAGGTTCACGAAGAAATAGAGAAGCCTTGGTAGCATGACCATTTTAGACAGGGACATGCGCGCCATAATGGGTAGCTAGAGGGTGTGCCAGAAGGAGACACATGATCGTAGGGAGCTGCATGTCTTTCGCAGACTCCCTTCTTGGTAGACTTGCATGCCAAGATACATAGATGTGCGAGGAGCCCAGGTCATGTCTGTGGGGCAGGTGGTGGGCCGGCAAGCACCCTCAACCACTCTAAACATGCAGGTCTTACTCCGGTTCCAACTGAGACCAGAGCAGCAGCCAAACTCCTATAATAGTTGTAGTCCTTTCACCATCCTGCAGATAGATAAGGAGGTCATCTGCATGTAAAGAAAATAATGTGGATCGTCTCTACTCGCACTATCCTCTAATCCTGTCCCTCCACACGAAATCCCTCTGCCAGGGGCTCGATAGCAATGACAAATAAAAGGGGTGACAATGGGCACCCCTGTCTAGTTCCTCTATGGATCTCATAGGCTTCTGAGATCGTACACCCCATCTTACCTCTTGTCATGGGGTCTGTATAAAGTAGCATGACCACTTCAGCCAGGCTGCCACCAGCCGCATAAGTAGCATAGTAGCCTCCAAAAATTCCCAATGCACCATACCAAAGGCCTTTTCTAAATCCACCAACACTATCACCGCAGCTGGATCTGGCAGGTAGACACTGTCTTATATCATTGAGTAGAGCCTACGAAGGTTGTGAGAGGTGCTGCAGGTGTGTATGAATCCATTCTGATCATCATGTATCGGAGACAGCATACGGGGCAAAAGTCTAGTGCCCAACGCCTTGCTGAGTACTTTGAAATCAGTGTTTAATGTGGAAGTGGCCTGAAATCAGAACCTGCCATGTTGCGCAGTGAGGTCTTAGGTAGTGGAACCACCAAGGCCTCGCAGGTTGTGGCTGGCACGGCCCCCTCTCATAGGCCTCAGCATAGATCTCGGTCAGCTTCAGAGCCCAGTTTCCCATAAACAGTTTGTAGAAATCCAGAGGGAGTCCATCCATTCCTGGAGTCCTACCTGTTGCCAGCATTTCAATAGCAGATCTGATTGCCATTTCTGTCACCGATGGTGTAGGAAGTTGGCTCTGTATATACTACTTCAAAGTAAGAAATAGTGTGCACAGAGTCCAAGTTTTCCTCTTAGAGGTAAGATAGTGGCAAAAATGAGATAATTCTAATGCTCTATTTTGTGGTAGTGTGGTCGAGCAGTAGGCTTATCAGAGGGTAGTGTTAAGCATTTGTTGTACACACACAGGCAATAAATGAGGAACACACACTCAAAGACTTACTCCAGGCCAATATTTTTTTATATTGAAAAATATATTTTCTTAGTTTATTTTAAGGACCACAGGTTCAAGATTTACAAGTAATACTTTAAATGTAAGGTACTTCAGTTAGATACTTTAGGAACTTTGAATAAAAGCAATATCATATACAGTCTTTGTAAAAATGGCAATAAGCTATTTTCAAAGTGGACACAGTGCAAAAATCAACAGTTCCTGGGGGAGGTAAGTAAAGGTTAAGTTTGCAGGTAAGTAAAACACTTACAAGTCTAAAAGTTGGGGTCAAGGTAGCCCACCGTTGGGGGTTCCAGGCAACCCCAAAGGTACCACACCAGCAGCTCAGGGCCGGTCAGGCGCAGAGGTCAAAGAGGTGCCCAAAACACATAGGCTTCAATGAAGAACAGGGGTGCCCCGGTTCCAGTCAGCCAGCAGGTAAGTACCCGCGTCCTTGGGGGGCAGACCAGGGGGTTTTGTAGGGCACCGGGGGGGACACAAGCAGGCACAGAAAGTACACCCTCAGCAGCACAGGGGCAGCCGGGTAAAGTGTGCTAACCGGCGTCGGGTTTTAGATAGAAAGTAATGGAGGGACCCGGGGGTCACTTCAACGATGCAGGCAGGCACGGGGGCTCCTCGAGGAAGCCACCACCTGGGCTAGGCAGAGGGTCACCTGGGGGTCGATCCTGCACTGGAGTTCGGTTCCTTCAGGTCCTGGGGGCTGTGGGTGCAGTGTTGGTTCCAGGCGTTGGGTCCCTTGTTACAGGCAGTCGTGGTCAGGGGAGCCTCTGGATTTCCTCTGCAGGCGTCGCTGTGGGGGCTTAGGGGGATCGTCTCTGGCTACTCACAGGCTCGCAGTCGCCAGGGAGTCCTCCCTGAGGTGTTGGTTTTCTGCAGGTCGAGCCGGGGTGTCGGGTGCAGAGTGGAAAGTCTCACGCTTACAGTGGGAAACGTGAAGTCTTTAAAGTTGTTTCTTTGTTGCAAGAAAGTTGCAGGTTGTTGAACAGGGCCGCTGTTCACAGGAGTTTCTTGGTCCTTGGGTGCAGGGCAGTCCTCTGAGGCTTCAGAGGTCGCTGGTCCCTGTTGGATGCGTCGCTGTTGCAGTTTTCTTCGAAGTTGGGAGACAGGCCGGTAGGGCTGAGGCCAAAGCAGTTGTCGTCTCCGTCTTCACTGCAGGGCTTCAGGTCAGCAGTCCTTCTTCTTGTTAAGGTTGCAGGAATCTAGCCTCCTAGGTTCTGGGGAGCCCCTAAATACTGAATTTAGGGGTGTGTTTAGGTCTGGGAGGGCAGTAGCCAATGGCTACTGTCGTGGAGGGTGGCTACACCCCCTTTGTGCCTCCTCCCTGTGGGGAGGGGGCACATCCCTAATTCTATTGGGGGAATCCTCCACTCACAAGATGGAGGGTTTCTAAAAGTGAGGGTCACCTCTGCTCAGGACACCTTAGGGGCTGTCCTGACTGGTGGGTGGCTCCTCCTTGTTTTTCTAATTATCTCCTCCAGCCTTGCCACCAAAAGTGGGGGCAGTGGCCGGAGAGGCGGGTATCTCCACTAGCTGGGATGCCCTGTGGAGCTGTAACAAAAGGGGTGAGCCTTTGAGGCTCACCGCCAGGTGTTACAGTTCCTGCAGGGGGAGGTGAGAAGTACCTCCACCCAGTACAGGCTTTGTTCCTGGCCACAGAGTGACAAAGGTACTCTCCCCAGGTGGCCAGCAACATGTCTGGTGTGTGGCAGGCTGGCAGAAACTGGTCAGCCTACACTGGAAGTCGGGTATGTTTTCAGTGTATTTTACAATAAATTGCACACTGGCATCAGTGTGCATTTATTGTGCTGAGAAGTTTGATACCAAACTTCCCAGTTTTCAGTGTAACCATTATGGAACTGTGGAGTTTGTGTTTGACAAACTCTCAGACCATATACTCTTATGGCTACCCTGCACGTACAATGTTAAAGGTTTTGCTTAGACACTGTAGGGGCATAGTGCTCAGGCACATACGCCCTCACCTGTGGTATAGTGCACCCTGCCTTAGGGCTGTAAGGCCTGCTAGAGGGGTGACTTACCTATGCCACAGGCAGTGTGAGGTTGGCATGGTACTCTGAGGGGAGTGCCATGTCGACTTAGTCATTTTCTCCCCACCAGCACACACAAGCTGAGAGGCAGTGTGCATGTGCTGATTGAGGGGTCCCTAGGGTGGCATAATACATGCTGCAGACCTTAGAGACCTTCCCTGGCATCAGGGCCCTTGGTACCAGGGGTACCAGTTACAAGGGACTCACCTGAGTGCTAGGGTTGTGCCAATTGTGGAGACAAAAGTACAGTTTAGGGAAAGAACACTGGAGCTGGGGCCTGGTTAGCAGGGTCCCAGCACACTTTCAAATCATAACTTAGCATCAGCAAAGGCAAAAAGTCAGGGGGTAACCATGCCAAGGAGGCATTTCCTTACAGATGGGCTCCCGCTCTATCTCAGGGAGTGTTTGCAGTGGCAGGGCATCCAAGAAGGTGCCCATTGTTCCCGGTAGCTCCTCCTGTGGGAGGCTATAAAGTAACACGTAGTAACTCCTAAACGCAGTGTTGATGTGTGTAGTACTGTCCCCTCTGCTGACACTAGTTGGGTTTTTGGGGTATCCCTAGACTCCAGTCAAATCAACCAGGCCAAAAGTCTCCCTGTTTTCCCCTCCTCTTTGTGAACCCTGTTTACGTAGGATTTGTAATCATGGCAGTGGAGGTGTTCCAGCATCACATTGTATTGTTCTTATGCTTCTAACAACCTTAGGAGTGTTCCCGGGCTCCTGCTTTATTCATTATCTCGTTCATGCAACACATTTTCCAGCAGCCTGAGGTCACGGTCCAGGTCCTGGTGGATTCCGACCGTCTGTCCCAAACAGTGCCCCTGCACCACCACCTTCAAGGCTTCCCATTCGGTCCCCCTATTTGATGCCGTCCCTGGGTTAAGGGCAAAAAAGCCCATTACTTTGAACACCAGTGTGTCCCTAAAGACTGCGTCTTCCAGAGCTGTAGGATGTAAGCACCAGGTCGGTATGGGTGGGCATGCTTCCATTGATTGCAACGTCAACAATAACGGGTTAAGGTCCGATACTGTGCAGCCAAGATATTCTGTATGCATTATAGAGCTACTAAGAGTCTTGGTGCAGACAAATCGATCAGTTCTGGTATGTACGTGATAGAGATGCGAACAGTAGGAGTAGTCTCTATCTAATGGGTGGTGAGTGCATCAGGGATCTTCCATATACTGATAAATAATACTTAATTCATACTCATCTCTTTCACAGTGTTAAGGGTAACTTGATATGTAATGTAACCTGTAAAATAATTCATGGCATTTGTAATAGTATCTGTCACCTCAAGGGTGAAGTCTTGCACAGGACTGCACAGGACTGAAAGCTGTGTGCAGCATGGTTTGGCTGCTCATCAGAATTTAAATTCAGGTCCTGTCTGAAGGCTTCGAATTACACAGTTGAAGGTTGTATGCGGCAGAAATCGGGTAAATGGCCCGACCGATTCCCTGCCAACCCCCACAGTTGGCGGTAGTGAGGTTTGGTCACTTGCAGAGAGATGGGCGCAGGGACTGTGGACTGGGTAGGCTCTGGGACCAATGCTTTGTGTGCTTGGCTGAAAGCAGTGTGCAGTAGGAGTTGGCCAACCATTAAGGGTTGAGTTAGGGGCTGGCTATAGGTCAGGCCCTACAGACACCCCCTTTGTGCACTGCAGAAGGCTGACTTTAAGGTCAAGACAGAGTTGCATATAGTTAGATACAAACAGAGGTGGCCAGATGTGCAAAATGATAATGGATTGGAATTCGGACCTGAATAATTATCAGAGGCTGAGAATAATTCAAGCGTTTCATCCAACACTTTTGTATACTTTAGAAGACCATGTACAGTGGTGGTTTTTCACCTCTGGAGAGATGGACGCAGAGCCTGGCAAAAGGTCAAACCGGTGTCCAACCCCTACTGCTAGAGCCAAAGTCTGTGCTCAGTGTGGGCTTGTCACTCACACGTGGTTAGGCATAAGATCTAGTCCTGTGCCTAAACCCTGCTGTGCATGACCAAACACAGAGAACTGGTACCTCTGGATGCTGTCATTGTTGATGTCATTGTTGATGTCATCAATGATGACATTTGAGATGTTATCAGTTAAGTAGTCAATTATGTCATTTAAAGTTTCATGAGTGATGTCATATTTAAGGTCATAACCAGGGCTTCATGGGGGTTACAAGTTATGGCTAGTTTATCTAACAATAGCTGGTGATTTTCAGTGTTTTGTTCTCTAACAATAACAGCACTTTGACTGTGGTTTATATATTCCAAGAAAACACTTACATTGAAATAGAGGCTAGAGGTAGGATTATCTAATGTGTTAAAAGTAGCTTCACCATTAAAATTAAAAAGTGAAGGCACCGCATTCACACCACTGTATTGAGTCAACATTAAGTTCAACCCCGATAGTAATTGAGAAAATGTAATATGAGAGCTGTTTTAGAGAGTCAGTGATTATATTTGAAAGAGTTTTTATGGTGTATTTGTTCATTTACATTTTATATAGTGCAACACAAACAAAATGGCGTTGACCCTCTACAGATAACAGATACCATGGGATAGATCATATTAACAACTAATATAAAAGCCATGAAGTAAATTAGAGGACACTACAAGCAAATTGATTCTTACTAATGGATCATGATGGACATACATTGAAGAAATCTGGGAATAATAAGAGAAGAGGAAATTAGCTGAAAAAGAAAGGATGGAGAAAGCAGGAGATAGTGAAGGATGATCTAACCGGGTTTGGAGATTGTTGGTTGTAAGTGATAAAAAAGAGGGGAAGAGAAGAGAAGGAAAGGCTCAATGGACTTAGTGAACGACAGAGATATGGAGAGCAGTTTGAATCACAAAAGGAATGATTAGATGGAGGGTCTGAACAGTTGGAAGCTATAATGTAAGTTCCTTCAGTAGCAGTTCACCATTTAGAGGAAGTGAAACGAGTGATAGAGTCAAAGCAGCAGAAGGAGAAGAAATAGCAGAAGGAAACCTTATGCTAGAAGATCTAAATAGAACAAGAATGACAAATGATTGAGGACTCGAAAAGTATTCTTAGATGAAGATGGATTTTTTTGCATTTTGTTGTTATCCAGAATAAAAGCAACTTCTTGGTATATCTGAGGACTCCTGACCGCAAATCCCAAAGTGTTGAGGCAGCACCAGAGAAAGACGGTTTGGCAACCTAATAATGTAAGATTTTTTTGTTCTATCTGAAAAGTGTCTTTGCTGCCTAGGACTTTCTGATTGTAAGAGAATTTTAGTGAGTTGTGAATATATTTAGATTATTTTTATGGACTGCTTTAAAGATAATGAAGCCGGATTTAAATTTAATTCCCACTTCCAAACTGAGCCAATGTGGTTCTCTTAGTAAAGGAGTGATATGGTTGAATGTTTTTGTACCAGAGGCCAGCCTGAATGCTGAATGAAGAACAGGTTTAAAAGGCTCAAGGTTGTATTTTGGTCCTCCCGTCAAAGTTAAGTTTGCTTAATTAATGAGAGAAATTACAAGAGCATGAACAACTAGTCTGAAATCCAGAGGTTGCTGAAAAGGCTTTAAACTTGTATAGGGAGTAGATTGTTGGTTTGGCCACAAATACTGTGTGTACAGTATGGGAAGCCATGGTAATATTAGCATCTAGCCTTCATCTCGTGTACTGGTGAAGGAGAGACTACAATTGTGTCAACAAGTTACTGTACTAACAGCGTAGACCACTGGTAAATGGTGTTTATATGGGTGTATGATGGCTCATGTGTTGGTTGTATCGTTGTGCATGTGTGGCCAATTCATGGTGAGTACATAGTTGTTGTTAGGTGGTTTGGCCATATGAAAATGGCCGTGTGGTTGTTGCATGGGGATTTCAGTGTACAGAGGTGACTTATAATGCTTGATTAACTCATCACTTTCTTGGATTATTAGTTTAAGTGGCAAACTCACTGTTATCATATTAGTCAACCATACCTCCATTCAATGTCAGGTTGTTTTCTTGGATGTGGTTTCTTTTTAATAAATCTCAATGTTTTACATTACTTGTTTATACGGCTTGAATAAATGTAACATTTCAGCAGTGTGAGGGTACATCTTGTGCATGGAGTCAGGAGTATGTGTACCAAGTGAGTGTCTGTAGTGCCTGGATTGTGTGTGTATCATGTGGAATGTGTGTATCGACTGTGGGCATCGGTTTCAATGTATATGGAGTCAGACTAGTGTGTGTTTTGTCATTGCCCGTGTCAGGACTGTGTGTCTCTGAAGGGTGTATACAACAGAGTAAACAGTCTGATAAGAGTTTAACAGCAGGTCTAGAGTAAGGAATGTGTGCTATCACTGTGTTGGACAGGTGAGTTGTGTATGTGTTGGGTATATCAGATGGAGTGTGGGTTTTGGGCATTGTGATGTGTTTGTATCTGTTATGTTTGAGGGGGGGTTCATTAATGTGAGTAAATCCGTCTTAGCGTTTATGATGTCAGTATTTAAAAGTGGGGGTCTCTGTCCAGCATGTATTGGCGACAGATGCGAGGGTCCAAAATGTGAGAGAAGGCAGGAGTATTTGTGTGCGTGCCTGTGTTTCAGGAATAAAATCAGGAGTATGTGTTATCAAGTTGAGCATATATGGAGTTTTGTGCATGTGTGTTTTTGTGCATCGGGTGTTCAGGGGTGGCTCTTTCGCAATGATGAAGGAGCGTTGCCCCACTGGCTGAGCCAGCAGCTGAAAGGTAAAACGGTATTTTACCATCGCTCTATTTTTCAGTTGCTGGCTCAGCCAGCATGTGCAGAGTGGAGCTGTGCCATGGCAGGGTGAGGGATGAAGAGGAGTGGTGTGCACTAAATGGGTATGTCAGTTTGGCCGGCCGTCTCAGGCCGGCCAAAGTGTGCACTTAGGTTTCTCCAACCCAGCTGCGTTACACAGCCGGGTAGGAGAAACTGCACAGACCCCAGTGCACTGTCTGAGCGGAAGACCAAGCCACTCTGACCAATACCGATGATTTTCTCTTGCTAGGCATAGCATGAGAGCAGTGCCAGGATTGCATGGGGAGCCTGTGTTGGTGTCCCAGGGACTGCTGGGACACCAGGAGAGCAGTGGAGCACGAGGAGGCCAGAAGTGTCGGGACTATTAAGTTTTTTTAAATATATTATTTTATTTCTCCCCCCTTCTCCCTCCCCTCGCCCACCCCCCGTTAAGATTTGCGGCCGCCGCCACAGCGGGTGTCGTAATATGTGTGCATGTTTCATGTGTGTCAACTCTAAACATTAGTATGAGGGCATGTAGAGACAGGAGTACAGAGTATTACTCTTTCAAGAATGTATAGTGTCTGGAGTGGGGTGTCTGTATCGAGGACTTTTTGGGGGGTTATATACTGAGCATCTCTAGATCTAAAACAGTCAGAGCCTTTTTAAAGTAAGGAGTGCGTGAGTTTTTAAGTGTGTGTCACAAGGCAGCAGTGTTTGTCTTAAAATAGTGTGTGCAAACTATTTTATTGTTTGTAGTGTGTGTATGTTGTGGCTGTGTGTATAACCAGCAGTGTGTGTATAGGTGCTGTGACGTGAGTAAATGTGTCAAACATGTATATCATGTATCAGGTGTCTGCACTAGGCTTTCTGAAATGTATTTATTAGTGTCAGGTTTGTGCATTGCATAGACTGTATGTGTCTTTTGTGTGTATATTACCTAGAATGTGTGTATCCTTCAGCTATGTTGAGCGTGTATACCACCCAGTGTATATGGTGTATATAAAGCGAGCAGGGTGTATTTTAATAGTATGTGTGTTGTATGTTGGGTGTGAGTATCAGTCTGAGTCTACGTAGAGTCAAGTGTCCTTATTTTATGCGTATGTGTGTCTTTCAAAAGTGTCTAGTCGCCCAATCCCTTCACCCATTCCTAAACCCTAAAAATACCCTTACCACCCAGTACCCCTACCCACCACTAAACCTAAAATCACCCTTACCACTCATACAGTTACCCACCCCTAAACCCTAAACACACTCTTGCCGCCCAATACCCTTTCCCACCGCTAAGCCCTAAAAAAACCCTTACCGTTATATATAATTACTATTTTGTTGTAAAGGCATTTGTGGGAAAGGCATATGCTTAGTAAAGACCAGCATGGTAAAGGCAATGCGTGGTAAAGGCGTAGCATAGTGACGGATGCGTGGTAAAGGCATTGCGTGATAAAGACCGCATATTAAAGGATGTTTCCTGTATCAATGTACTATAACCTGGGAGTAGCACCTTGTCACCATCCTTAAAGGAAGTCTAGCCTGTATCAGTGCACTATAACCCCAGAGCAGTGCATTGCAGCCATCCATCATGTCATTCTAGCCCTATATCAGGACACTATAGGCCATAACAGTTCGTTGTAACCACCCATCAAGGTATTCTAGTGCTGTATCAGTGCGCTGTAGCCCCAGAGCAGTGCCCTGTAACCACCCATCAAGAAACTAAAGCCCTGTTTCAGTGCACTACAGCCCCAGAACAGTGCATTATAACCAACCATTGTGTCATTTTAGCTCTGTGTCAGTGCACCATAAACACAGAGCTGTGCACTGTAACCATGCATCATCTCATTCTAGCCCTGTATGAGTGCACTATAACTCCAGAGCAGTGAAATGTACCATTCATCAAAGCATTCTAGCCCTATACCAGTGTACTATAGCCCAAATGTACTGCATAGTATCATTCATCAAAGCATTCTAGCCCTGTATCAGTGCACTATAGCTCTAAAGCAGGTCATTGCAGGCACTCATCAAGCCCTTCTAGCCCTGTGGTAGTGCACAATAGCCCTAGGCCAGTGAATTGTAACCACCCATCAATACACTACAGCCCTGTTTCAGTGCACCATTGCTTCAGATCAGTGCAGTGTACCCATCCATCAGATCAGTGCATTGTACCATCCATCAAACCATTCTAGCCCTCTATCAGTGCAGTATGACTCCAGAGCAGTGACCTGTAAGCATTAATTGTGTCATGCTAGCCCTATATCAGTGCATTATAGCCCGAGAGCTGTGCATTGTAATCACCCAATTAGGTATTCTAGCCTTGAATCAGTGCACTGTAGCCCCAGAGCATTGCATTATAACCACCCATCAAGGAACTGTAGGCCTGTATCAGTGTACTGTAACCCCAGAAGAGTGCATTGTAACTACCCATCAAGCCATTCTAGCCCTCTAGCAGTGGACTGTATCCCCAAGATAGTGAATTGCAACCACCCATTAAGACACTAGAGCCCTGTTTCAGTGCACTATAGCTTCAGATCAGTGCATTGTACCCATGCTTCAAATCAGTACAATGCACTATCCATCAAAGCATTCTAGCCTTGTATCAGTGCACTATAGCCTCAGATCAGTGAATTGTACCCATCCAGCAGAGCAGGGCATTGTAACCATCTTGTCATTCACGCCTTGAATCAGTGCACTATAACCCCAACGCAGTGCATTGTACCAGCCATCAAAGCATTCTAGCTCTGTATCAGTGCACTATAGGTCTAGAGCAGTGCATTGTAACCACTCATCAATCCATTCTAGCACTGCAGCAGTGCACTATAGCCCCAAGGCAGTGAATTGTAATCACCCATTAAGACACTACAGCCCTGTTTCAGTGCACTATAGCTTCAGATCAGTGCATTGTACCCATCCATCAGATCATTGCAGTGTACCATCCATCATAGCATTCTAGCTCTATATCAGAGTACTATAACCCAAGAGCAGTGCATTGTACCATCCATTGTGTCATTCTAACCCTCTATTAGTCCACTATAGCCCCAGAGCATTGCAGTGTACCATCCATCAAACCATTATAGCTCTGTATCAGTGCAGTAGAGCCCCACAGCAGTGCATTGTACCATCCATCAAAGATTTCTAGCTCTCTATCAGCGCACTATAACCACAAGGCAGAGCATTGTAACCATCCATTGTGTCATGCTAGCCCTATATTAGTGCACTATAGCCCTAGAGCAGAGCATTGTAGCCACCCACAAGGTATTCTACCCCTGTATCAGTGCACTGTAGCCCTAGAGCAGTGCATTGTACCCAACTATCAAGTAATTGTACCCCTGTATCGGTGCACTGTAGCCCGATAGCAGTGCATTATAAACCACTCATCCAAGGATTGTATCCCTGTATCAGTGCACTTTAGCCCCAGGACAGTGAATTATATCCACCCATTAAGGAACTCTAGCGTGTAAAAGTGCACTAAAAATCCAGATCAGTGAATTGTACCCATCCATCAGAGCAGTGGATTGTAACCATTGTGTCATTCAAGCCCTGTATCAGTGCATTGTAACCCCAAAGCAGTGCATTGTACCATCCATCAAAGCATTATGGTTCTGTAGCAGTGCACTATAACCCCAAAGCTGTGTATTGTAACCACCATCGTGTCATTCTGGCTCCATATGTCAACCTCTAAATCACCAGAAGCCCAAGTTCCGCAGGAACGGAGATAGTTCCATCCCTTCACCTCCAGACTATCCTTACACACACTTAAATCACAACATGTGCAAGTGAGCAGCTTTAAGTGGAAAGGGGGAGAGAAGGAAATAGAGAGAGATGACTCTGTTGGACTTCTTCGTGATTTCCAAGGAGGTATTTAATGTGATGTCTTACTTCATACACATCAAGTTAGACTTCCGTCCAGGTCTCTGCTAGTCATTCCAGTCCTTCAAGGAGACAAACATACCATGAAATAGAGAGCAAACACATAAAACCATACAAAATGATCACACTCACCAGAAATATCCGGATGGAGAGGAAAAATACTGAGACATAAATTCCCTATTACTTCATAGGGACTATCCAATCACGGCCGGAGTTTTCACACAAGGGGCCAGATGTAGCAAAGATTTGCGAGTCGCAAATGGCCCGAATCGCTATTTGCGACTGTGCAAAATCGGAAATGGGATACAAAAATCCCATTTCCGACTCGCAAAAAAGCGATGCAAGCCGTTACCGACTCGCAAAATTTGCAACCCCATTTTGCGACCCGCAAATAGGAAGTCGCAATTTGCGAGTCGCAAACCATATGCAATTGCAACTCGCAAATTGCGTCTAGTCGCAAAAAGCCCAGTTTGCATGTCCCATTTACCACTAACTCAGAGCAGGTGGTAATCATTACCAAAGTATAAAAGGAGACCCAGAAGGCATCTGGGTTACTCAAGATGGCGGAGATATACCTGATAGCAGTGAGGAGGAGAGCCCACGCAGCCCAGCAGAGGAGGAGGAGGAGCCAGAGACAGGAGAAGATTTATAGAACAAGGCAGACTCTTTTTCAGCAAACTGAGGAAGAGATATACGATAAATACCGCCTTAGCAGCGCAGCCATACTAGAATTAATTGAATTACTAAAACCACAGCTAGAACACCAGACTCTGCGCGGCTGCGCCATCCCTACGCATGTGCAAGTGCTATGCTCACAGCACCTCTTGACCTCAGAGAGCTATCAGGGGGTCATTGCTGTGGCAGGTGGGGTATCTCAAAGTGCAGTGTCAAGGTTCCTCAGGGCCTTCCTAGATGCCATACTCACACACATGTCTCACTTCATATACCTACCCAGGAATGAGGCAGAAATTAACAGCACCAAGCTGGACTTTTACCGGATTGCCAACTTTCCCCATGTCAAAGGATGTGTAGATGGGACACATATTCAAATATGCCCCCCTGCAAACCTGGAACATCTGTTCCGCAACAGAAAGTGTACCCACTCACTCAATATTCAGGTTGTTTGTGACGGCCATTATGTCATCACTGACATTGTTGCAAAATTTCCAGGCAGTACCCATGACTCCTACATTTTTAGGCACAGTGGGATACACCAACGCCTGGAACGTGGGGAGTTTGGAGACGGATACCTCCTAGGTAGAGCTGCATACACCTTGCAGACATACACACAGGTCACTGTGCACACCAACCAGGACTTTCTAACAGTGTAATGTTTGTGCCCAACAGGTGACAGTGCATATGCTCTACGGCCATGGATAATGACTCCTTTCTTAACACCCAGCAATGATTCAGAGAGGCGATACAACAGTGCACATAAGAGGACCAGGAACATAATAGAACGCACCTTTGGATTACTGAAAGCAAGATTCAGATGCCTCCACCGCAGTGGAGGTGCCCTCCAGTATACCCCCATTACAGCATTCAAAATTGTTGTCGCATGCGCCATCCTGCACAATATTGCCACCCGACGTTGGCTACCTCTCACCCCTGCAGACCCAGATCCTGAGGATGAAGAGCAAGAGCAACCACATCGCCATCATGGGGATCGGAGTATAGCTAATCAAGGCAGACTGAGACGGGAACACATCGCAAACCAATACTTTGGAAGGTACGTGTCAACTTCAACCATACTCACCTACTGACCAAAAACTCCATTTGTCAAGTGGAACAAAAAAACTATTTAATATGTGCAGAAATACAACTATCTACAAATACTAACTGTTCATGGTCATCTAAATGCAAACCATGCATGGGGCACATTGCTGTCATGTGCCCCAACATCAGGGACAGGGTTTTGTCTATGTCCTACGGCGGCCTCTGCCAGCCTGGCTGGTCCCTGGTGGTTCTGCAGTGCTCTGCCTGGTACTCCCACTCCGGAGCACCCTAGTGTCACTGGCAGAGACACTGCTCACTGTAGAGCCCTCCTCGCTGTCCTGGGGTGTGTCCCCTGTGCCCCTGGACAGATGCCGTGCCTCCATTAAGTCAATCACGTGTGTGATCCGGCCCAGGCCTCTAGCCACATCCCCTGCAAAATGGCCCAATTCGACTTGGAGGCCAACTGTCCTTCTCGACAGGCCGGTGGTGTTAACAGCCAGTCTGCCAATTGATGTGGCCATCCTATCAAGCCTCTGTAGCAGCTGACGGTCCCTGCGCCGCCCACCCTCGCCCTGTGCCAGTAGTCCTGCCACCAGATCCCTCAAGGACAGGGCTAGGTCCCCAGTGTTGGTGGCAATCACGTCTATTCTGGAATTTACCTGCTGCATGCTGGCCTCGTTGTTTCTGACAAAGCGGTGCAGCACACCACTAATCCGCCCTAATATATTGTTTTGCAGGCGCTGACCACGGAGCAGCTGTGCCTCGCTGTTGGTGGTAGATGGACGGCCGGACGCAGCCTGCAGCCCTGCTCTCCTGTACCTGCGTCGCCTGCGCAGTGGTGGATGCCCGGTGTGCTCTACTGTGGCACTCCTGCCTGTTGCTGGCGCAGCCTCCTGAAACACATTTGCAGCAGGTGTGGACATCACAGGGATGGTGTTGGTCGTGCAGGTGGGAGTGGTGGCAGCTCCTGTGCTGTCCTCATGGGGCTGGCTGCTGTGGCTTGTGGTGGTGTCTTGTGGGAGACCTGTGGGACATGGGGAACAGACTGTCAGTGTCTACTATCTGTTGCACACTTCCTAATAAACATTTACCTATGAACTGCCTACTTGACTACATTTCCCATAATGCATCATTCTGGTGTTTGCTACCCTGAAATGGAGCTATCTTGGTTGAGCATGCCCCTGTGTACATGGTGGGTGGGGGTATGGCATTGATAGGGGTACAGGCATATCACATGGTACTCACCGGTTGATGTAGTGGGCTCAGAGGTGTCCAGATCTCCAAATCCTGGTACTGCCTCCTGCTCCAGGGTCTCCTCCACCCTTTCTTCCAGGGGTGTGGGTGGTGGTACGGATGATGGTCCCCCTCCTGTGCCTCTCATCTCCCGGAGCCTTTCTGCCACCCTCTCCTTGGTCCGGGAGCGGAGGTCATACCACTGTTTTTTTATCTCTTCCACACTCCTGTGGCTCACCCCCAGGGAGTTCACTTTTTCTTGGATCTCCTGCCAGAGTTGTTTTTTGGTGGCTTCTGCCACATTGAGGGCTGCCTTTCCGAATAGTTCATCATAGTGCTGACAGCATTCTTCTGTCAGCACCTCCAGCTCCTTCTCAGAGAATTTTAGTTTTCGTTTTCTGGGTGTTTCAGCCATTGTAGCTGCTGTTCCTCCTGTTTGCAGTTCAGCAGTTTCAAATGGGTGTGTTCCTCCCTCCTCCCAGGTGTATTTGTAAACTTCCTGGCTGTGATGTCATCATCATGTGCCAGGAAGTGTTTCCAGAGTGTTCTGGAGTGGTTTCTGGAGTGTTCTGCAGCACCTGCAATCAATTTACATGGTACTCGCAATTTGCGACACCCACTCGCAAATTGCGAGTTCGTTTTTTGTGCGGTCGCAAAAAGCGACCTCGCAAACAGCGGACTCGCTATCTACGTTGCAACTCCGGGTGCGAGTTGCAAATTGTACACGGACATTCTACCTGCATTCCTATTAGCGACACGCAATTTGCGAGTCGCACATACTCGCAAATTACGAGTCGCAAATTTTTTTGTACCTACATCTGGCCCAAGATGAGGAAGGCAGCATCACATAAAGGGCATCCTTCCTGTAAGTTTTTTTAACTGAAGGAGGGGATTGTGTAGACGATAGTCTCGAAATCTCCAGGTAAATTACAAAAATCCAAAATGCACAGTCACGAAAATTCCAGAGAGAATTCACAGGACAGACGGTAAGGGAAAAAATAAATAATCACACAAAGGAGAGTAACTACTCTACCTATTGTATGCTTAGGTACAGTGCACTGACCTAATTTGCAGGTGAGAGGCAGGAAAAAAGAAGGTAAAGGTCCAAAACTCCTGGCAGGTACTTAGCTCAAGGAGCAAGTGAACCACGTGGTCCAAAGCGGGCAGGGAAACCTGTAACGTTCTGACACCGAAACACTCTAGTGGGAACTCTGGAAATCCAATTAGCTAGCGCGTCACTTTCCTTATCAGGGTTTGGTGAGAAGCCAAGCACCATGGTGATAGTGGGCGTGCTCAAAATAGACCGCGCGTCCTTCCATGTGACTGCACTCATCTCCATGGAGAACCTGAGGTGAGCAGCATCCCGATGTCGCTCATCCACACCACCAGGGCCCTCAATCTACACAAAAGGTACAGATTTAGCCACATCCTCCCCTCAATCACACATATCAAGATGACAATGGCATCGGCTAAAGGATTTTAATCAGAACACGGGGAACACACTGCGCAAGACACACAGGTTCTAACACTATATTTGTGCAAAATAGCAGTGCATCCATAAAGCCATTTTGGCCCTGTATTGTATCAGTGCAATCCAACCCTTGTAAGGACATTCTAAATTCCAACCCTGTATCGCTGCATTCTACCTCCATATCAGCATATTTCAACACAATATGAGCTGAGTCCACCCTTGTGCCTGAGCGTCCTGTAAGTGCATTCTATCAATGCTTGCGATCCCCATATCAGTACATTGCGAAATCGTGGCATTGCACTCTGTACAAATCAGTATATTCTTAACCATCCGTCAGTGCATTCCAGCCCTCATGAACACCATCTAATACCATATAATTCCATATGATTGTATTTTATATGGTAAGAAATACCACCTACAATATATTACAAGAATATTCTAAGTCACCATGGCCATATGGAGGAAAGAAGCCAATGGCCAAATTCCTTTATAAAATCATGAAACTCTGCAATAACCTAATAAAGTATGAAAGCGGATGTGCTAATGTTTGGAGTATGTGATAATTTGATCACCCTTTCAACAACATTTCAAATCTATTTTTTTTTTTTTTTAATAGGAAATGGCCTTACAGGTTAAATGAGAAATCCGACCTGTGAAAATATATTAACCAATATGCAGCTTGGAATTGGCTTAAACACATATTGAAATGTTATTGTAGTTCTGAATGCCCTGAATGCCCTTGTAATGAACCCTACTAGTACAGTGGACAAACACAGCCATGAATGCCTCAATATCAACTAATGACTGTGTTTTTAGGAAATCTGTTAAGAAGAAACAGCTGAATAGCTAATTACCCTCTTCAATTTTAGGGGCAGTTGTACCCCTACTTTCACACTGTCTGCTGGCTATAGCATGAGACATTCTTAGGTCACACCCAACTGTAATAGCATATTGCAGTAGGTTATCATTGTCACTGTCTTTGTAAATGTGGCTATTGAAGTTACAACTAGACTACAGAAAGAACATGAGAGATGTCTTTTTATACAGTTATTACAAGCTTGTGTACATTGTAACCCAATGCATTATAGCCTCAGGTCATTGCTTGCTATCTTTGGGGTGCATGGAATGTCATTTTTCTAACGTGTTGAAGGTTTTAAGGTTTTTATGGTGTGGTTTGACAGTGCAACTGTCGTCAGACAATTATGTGAGCATCACTAGAGAGGGACTTTAGCGCCACCCACATGTTGGGGGCCAGGAGTACATGTTTTAATATGGCAGAAGTTGTGTGCTTCCGCAAATAAAGTGCCCACCTTCCACCAGCTGTGATCATTTTGTTTATTTATCAGGCTGGCTAAGTTTAAACATTCAGGGGCAGACATGACATTGTAATGCTGCAAAAGTGTCTTGAATAACTAGATAATGTATGTTTGTTTTTCTCTGGCAGCTGCACAGATGGGAGGAGGGCAGTCATGAAATGACACGTATTTTTAGGGCTGGCTTGACAGTGCAACTCTCACCTTACGGTATATCCCACACCAATATTATTTTATTAAACAGTAATTTGCTTCCACACAAATACATATTTAGCCTCATTCTACTTACTTGTAATGCTTTACGTTACCATACAACATTCCTTTAAATCTAGACCTATTGGCATTGCCAAATGCTTGTTGTCTTTTGCTGTCTTACAGCTTTGTTTACTTTCAACATCACAACACTGAGGCACTTAAATATAGCATATCAAAAAGTCCAACAAACATAATACGGCGCAATAAAAAAAACACAGATAAAACCGACTTCTTAGAAAATAATTAACCTACAAAGAGACATTGTGATGAATATCTCCGGAAAAACTTTCTGCAAGAAATTTCCCCTACAACAATGTTATTTCCAACACTTCTAACTCTAACCCCTTATCTTTACACTAACTTCATATGAGTCAATATCAGTACACGCTATTTATTTATTTCAAACCTTTATCAGTGAATTTTATCCCTTTGACAGCACATTTTAACTGCTTTTCAGTTCATGTTAATGCTTTAGCAGTGCACTCTAACTCCATTTAAGGTACATACTTGCCCCTTATCCGTGCATTCAAACTGTGTTTCCACACAGGCTAGTTCTTTACCAATGTGTTCAAACTACATTTAGGTAAACATTCTCCCCTTATCAGTGCATTCAATCTGGATTTCAGTACACACTATCCCTTTAAGGTTGCATCCAAACTGCATTTAAGTACGTTTGCCCTTATCAGTGCATTCAAACTGAATATCTGTGCATGTTAGCCCCTTAACAAAGTATTCAAATTGCATTTAAGTATGCTTGTCTTTTATCAGTGTATTCAAACTGCATTTCAGTGCATACTATTCCTTTAATGGTGCATTGTAACTCCATTTCAACAAACTCGCCTCTTATCGGTGCAATCACAAACTGCGTTTCAGTTAGTGCTTGCCATTTACCATTTTCAAACTGCATTTAGGTATACGCTTTGCCCTTAACAGTGCATTCAAGCTGTATTTCAGTGCATACTATCCCATTGTCAGTGCATTTTAACTGCATTTCAGTACACATTTGTCCTTATTATTGCATCCAAACTGTATATCAGTGAATGCTAACCTTAAAACAGAGCATTCAAACTGCACTTAGGTATATTCTTGCCCCTTTTCAGTGCATTCAAACTGCATTTCAGTACTTACTATCCATTTAACAATGCATTATAGCTGGATTTATGTACATGAGATTTATTTTCAGTGCATTCAAACTACATATCAGTGCATGCTAGCTCTTTAATGGTCTATGCTAGCATCATTTCAGTACATGCTAGCCCCTTATCAGTGCATTGAAACTGCATATCAATGCATGCTGACCTTTTAACATAGTTTTGAAATGAATTTCTGTACATGCTTGCACCTTGTCAGTGCATTCAAATTGCATGTCAATACACCCTTATCAGTATATACAAACTGCATTTCAGTATATCCTAGCCCTTTAATGATCTATGCTAACCTACATTTCAGTACATGCTAGAACTTTATATCTGCATTCAAACTGCATTTCAGTACATGCTAGCCCTTTGATGATCTATGCTAACTACATTTAAGTACATGCCTGCCATTTATCACTGCATTTCAGTAATGCTAGCTCCTTATCCGGGTATTCAAACTATATTTCGATACAGCCTTTATCAGTACTTTCAAACTGCATTTCAGTAGATACTAGCCCTTTATCAGTGCATTCAAACTGCATTTCAGTACATGCTAGCTTCTCAGCAATGCCTTCGAACCCCAGGAAAATAAACTCTTGAGGACTGAAAATCTTTATTGAATTACACATTTCTGAGTGAGGTAGTAAGAAGATAGTGTTGAATGCAATTTAGATAAGGCTGTGCCCTTCATTAAGGTTTTCATTAAATATTTGTAAATTGAAATGCAACATTGACTAGATAGTTTAACATCAACCTTCATAGATCGTTTGTAGTTGGATACATGTGACATCCTAGTTTTACTTGATGAATTAAAATATGTCCTCATTTGTTGTCAAAAATATCAACCTGGCTTGCTTCGGTCTTCTATTTCTGTCATGGAAAATGAAGTCTGACTGCAAGGGAGGAGTAAATAAGGCAGCATGTCACCTGGTCGATGTAAGTATATGCATCGTAGCTTGAAGATATGAGTGGAACTCATGGAACATTCTTTAACTTGTTTATGATCTATGAAATCTGTGTTAGAAAATTAAAGATACAATTGAAGAAGTGTTCTAATTGATTGTTTACAACACTGTAAAGGTGCTGACAGAAGTGACACACGTGTACATATAGGTTCAGACATACACTTCAAGTTTAATTGAACATGGAGGATTAAAAAAATACAGAACAGCCTGTTGCAATATACGTATCTCCAAACCTTATATTTACCATTGTAACCATAAATGGTGGATTGTAACCCTCTATATTAGTTTGTATTTTAATCCTTTTCCTTACTTTCCAGATCTGCTTCAGCGCACCCTCTCTTTTACATTAGAAACTTATATCAGTATTACAACCTGTTGTAATTTGCTTCTAGTTTTATGTGAAAGTTTTAAACACTGATCAGTGTTCTCGGTCCATATCTATGTGTTCTAGCCCTTTATAAAGGTGTTTCTTGCCTGCTTGAGAACATTCTTGCCGCACACCAGTGTAAGCTAGTCCAGCGTGGGATTCTTCTGTTGGTCTGTGTTCTAGTCCTACTTTAGGGTGCTCTAGCCTTTGATACTGTGTTCTGCTCTGTATCAGTATGTCCTAGTCATGTATCAACTTCATCTATGCTTGTATCGGTGTGCTCTAGACCAGTGGTTCCCAACCTTTTGATTTCTGTGGACCCCCACTTTAACATTAATGGAACCCAGGGACCCCCACTGAATCATCATGGGAATCCGGGGACCCCCGCCTGAGTCATTACTGGAAGCTTGGGACCTAATTTGTCAATATTTGGTAATATTTTTTAATTTTCTAGGCTCTCGCAGACCCCCTGTGAAGGCTTCGCGGACCCCCAGGGGTCCCCGGACCACAGGTTGGGAACCACTGCTCTAGACGTATGTCGGTTTATTATAGTCATGTACATGGTCAGGGTGTTCTAGCCTGAGATCAAATAACTTCAGACTTTTTTAGTAGGTGATCAGCGTGTGTCACTGAGTTCTGGTAATTTATTTTCTGAATATTCTAGCTAGCTATTGGTGTGTTTCAGTCAAAAATGTGCTTGGTCAAGTCCTGTATCAGGATGTTTTGATCCTGTATTGTTTAGTCCTAGGATGTGCACACTAAGGGGCAGATTTAAGAAAAGTGGCGCTGCACCCAGTGCAGCGACATTTTCCTTGCGCCCCTTAGCGCCCACCTACCGCCACCATGTGTGCGCCGTATTTAAAATAAGGTGCACCATTTTGCAGGGTAGGGGGCAATAGCATCAGAATTTTGGACGCTATGGATGTACTGTTCAGGGTTAGCGCCAAAACGTTAGTGCTAGCGCTGAACAGTACATAAGGGCCTATTGCAATAAATGGTGTGCCCCCTTTTAACGCCTGCTGAAAGCAGGCGCTAAAAAATGCCGAAAAAAATGGCACAAAGAAATCTTTAATATTTTTTTGCGACTTTTTTCGCCCCCCCTAACAGGGGAATGCCCCCTTGCATACATTATGCCTGGCGCAGGCAAAGTGTGGCGCAAGAGGTTACAAAGTGGCGCAATGCGTGCATTGCGCCACTTTGTAAATATGGCGGTGCATTTTTGCCATTATATTGCTGCATTAACGTCAAACAATTACACTAATGTGGCGATATATGGTGCAAGGGGCTCTTAACCCCTTCGCTGCCAGGCCTTTTCCCCCTCAGGTGCCAAGCCTTTTTTTGGCTATTTGGGGCAGTTTGTGCTTAGGCCCTCATAACTTTATGTTCACATAAGCTACCCACGCCAAATTTGCGTCCTTTTTTTCCAACATCCTAGGGATTCTCGGGGTACCCATACTTTGTGGGTTCCCCAGAAGGAGGCGAAGAAATTAGCCAAAATACAGTGAAAATTTCTTTTTTTTTTTTTAAATGGGAAAAAAGGGCTGCAGAAGAAGGCTTATGGTTTTTTCCCTGAAAATAGCATCAACAAAGGGTTTGCGGTGCTAAAATCACCAGCTTCCTAGCTTTCAGGAACAGGCAGACTTGAATCAGAAAACCCAATTTTTCAACACAATTTTGGCATTTTACTGGGACATACCCCATTTTTACGATTTTTTGTGCTTTTAGCCTCCTTCCAGTCAGTGACAGAAATGGGCATGAAACCAATGCTGGATCACAGAAACCGCAACATTTCTAAAAAGTAGACAAAATTCTGAATTCAGCAAGGGGTAACTTGTGTAGATCCTACAAGGGTTTCCTACAGAAAATAACAACTGGAAAAACAAAATATTGAAATTGAGGTGAAAGAATCTGCAATTTTTCTCTACGTTTTACTCTGTAACTTTTTCCTGCAATGTCAGATTTTTGAAAGCAATATACCTTTACGTCTGCTGGACTCTTCTGGTTGCGGGGATATATAGGGCTTGTAGGTTCATCAAGAACCCTAGGTACCTAGAGCCAATAAATGAGCTGCAGCCTGCAGTGCAGTTTCATTCTATACCGGGTATATAGCAAGTCATTTGCTGAAATATAAAGAGTGAAAAATAGCTATCAAGAAAACCTTTGTATTTCCAAAAAGGGCACAAGATAAGGTGTTGCGGAACAGTGGTTATTTGCACATCTCTGAATTCCGGGGTGCCCATACTAGCATGTGAATTACAAGGCATTTCTCAAATATATGTCTTTTTTACACACTCTCTTATATTTGGAAGGAAAAAATGTAGAGAAAGACAAGGGGCAATAACACTTGTTTTGCTAATCTATGTTCCCCCAAGTCTCCCGATAAAAATGATACCTCACTTGTGTGGGTAGGCCTAGCGCCCGCGACAGGAAACGCCCCAAACAGCAACGTGGACCCATCAAATTTTTTGAAAGAAAACAGAGGTGTTTTTTGCAAAGTGCCTACCTGTAGATTTTGGCCTCTAGCTCAGCCGGCACCTAGGGAAACCTACCAAACCTGTGCATTTTTAAAAACTAGAGACCTAGGGGAATCCAAGATGGGGTGACTTGTGGGGCTCTGACCAGGTTCTGTTACCCAGAATCCTTTGCAAACCTCAAACTTTGGCTAAAAAAACAAATTTTCCTCACATTTTGGTGACAGAAAGTTCTGGAATCAGAGAGGAGCCACACATTTCCTTCCACCCAGCGTTCCCCCAAGTCTCCCGATAAAAATGATACCTCACTTGTGTGGGTAGGCCTAGCGCCCGCGACAGGAAATGCCCCAAAACGCAACGTGGACACATCACATTTTTTAAAACAAAACAGAGGTGTTTTTTGCAAAGTGCCTACCTATAGATTTTGGCCTCTAGCTCAGCCGGCACCTAGGGAAACCTACCAAACCTGTGCATTTTTTAAAACTAGAGACCTAGGGGAATCCAAGATGGGGTGACTTGTAGGGCTCTGACCAGGTTCTGTTACCCAGAATCCTTTTCAAACCTCAAAATTTGGCTAAAAAAACACTTTTTCCTCACATTTTGGTGACAGAAAGTACTGGAATCAGAGAGGAGCCACAAATTTCCTTCCACCCAGCGTT
Organism: Pleurodeles waltl; assembly: GCF_031143425.1. Taxonomy (NCBI): domain Eukaryota; kingdom Metazoa; phylum Chordata; class Amphibia; order Caudata; family Salamandridae; genus Pleurodeles; species Pleurodeles waltl. Next base: position 962,755,366 of record NC_090443.1, read on the forward strand.
CCCCCAAGTCTCCCGATAAAAATTATACCTCACTTGTGTGGGTAGGCCTAGCGCCCGCGACAGGAAATGGCCCAAAACACAACGTGGACACATCAAATCTTTTCATAGAAAACAGTGCCTACCTGTGGATTTTGGCCTCTAGCTCAGCCGGCCCCAGGGGGGCAGAAATGGCCTAAAATAAATTTGTCCCCTGCCCCCTTAACCCCCCCCCCTCCACCCCCCCTGGAGCGACCCTTGCCTACGGGGTCGCTCCCCCTGCGTGACATTGGCGCCAAAAAAAAAATCCCCGGTGCCTAGTGGTTTCTGCCCCTTGGGGGCAGATTGACCTAAAATCGGCCAATCTGCCCCCAAGGGGGGCAGAAATTGTATAAATACAATTTGCCCCCCAGGGGAGCGACCCTTGCCTAATGGGCCGCTCCCCATTTCTAAAAAAACAAACAAACAAAAAAAAAAAACAAAAAAAAAAATTTGCCCTGGCGCCTAGAGGTTTCTGCCCTCCCTGGGGGGAGATCGGCCTAATAACAATAGGCCGATCTGCCCCCAGGGGGGGCAGAAATGGCCTAAAATAAATTTACCCCCCGGGAAACGACCCTTGCCTACAAGGTCGCTCCCCTTGCGTGACAGCGCAAAAAAAAATCCCTGGTGCCTAGTGGTTTCTGCCCCCCTTGGTGGCAGATTGACCTAAAATCGGCCGATCTGCCCCCAAAGCGGGCAGAAATGCCCTAAATACAATTTGCCCCTCCAGGGGAGCGACCCTTGCCTAAGGGGACGCTCCCCATCTGTAAAACAACAACAACAACAAAAATCCCCGGTGCCTAGTGGCCTAATTAAAATAGGCTGATCTGCCCCCATAGGGGGGCAGAAATGGCCTAAAATAAATTTGCTCCCCAGGGGAACGACTCTTGCCTAAGGGGTCGCTCCCCTTACGTGAAGAAAAAAAAAAAACCTCCCTGGTGTCTAGTGGTTTCTACCCCCCTTGGGGGCAGATTGGCCTCATAAAAATAGGCCAATCTGCCCCCAAGGGGGGCAGAAATGGCCTAAATATAATTTGCCCCCTATGGGAGCGACCCTTGCCTAAGGGGTCGCTCCCCACACCTAAAACACAAAACAAAACAAAAAAAAAACAACCAAAAAAAAAAGTATCCCTGTTGCCTAGAGGTTTCTGCCCCCAGGGGGGGGCAGAAAAGGCCTTAAAAAAAATGCCCCCCTGAGAGCGACCCTTGCCCAAGTTGTCGCTCCCTTATGTCACTTTCAAAACAAAAAAAAAAACATCCCTGGTGTCTAGTGGGGTTTCAAAAGCCGGATTGCAAGCAATCCGGCTTTTGAAACCCTGGGAGAGACTTCAAAGGGAAGGAAATACATTTCCTTCCCTTTGAAGCCTCTCCGGGCCTCCCCCACGTGATCGAAAGAGAAATGCTGAGCATTTCTCTTTCGATCGCGCTGGAAGCTGAGCTTCCTGCGCGATGGGGGAGGCTCTGTGATTGTCAGCACGCGCTTGTGCGCTGATGTCACGGGGGTTGGGGGGTAGGGGATTTGAAGGGGAAGGGATTCCTCTTTCAGCCCTGGCCTGGGGGGGCGGCCCTCGGGGGAGCGCTAGCGCTTCCCCCGAGGGCCGGTAGCAGGACGTAATGGTTACGTCCATGGCGCCACATGGCCGCTGCCATGGACGTAAACATTACGTCCATGGCGGGGAAGGGGTTATATCTGTCCCTAAATATCGAAGTTAGAATATTGATATTCTAAATTTTGAGGACAAATTATTGAAATATTCAAAATATTGAAAAATATTTTTACATTTTAAAATAATATTGACAGTGAAGGAAGTCTAGATAAATCGAAATACAACATTGACTGGATAATTTAACATCAAACTTCACAGATCGTTTGTAGTTGGATACATGTGATATCCTGGTTTTATTTGAAGAATTAAAATATGTTCTCTTTTGTTGTCAAAAATATCAACCTTGCTCGTATAGGACTACTATTTCTGTCATGGAAAATTAAGTCTGACTACTGTACGTGAGGAGCAAAAAAAGGGAGTATGTGACCTGGTCGATGTAAGTATATGCATCATAGCTGAAGGTATGACTGGAACTCATAGAACTTCCTTTGACTTGTTTATGATCTACGAAACTTGTATTGGAAAATAAAATTCCACATATATGTACCTACATGGTACTTATATCTTCAAGGTACGTAGATATGGAGTTAGGAATAGTAAATCTAGACTCCCCTGTTTGCCCTTACCTTTTGACATTCTGTCCTCGATATTCTTGATATCAATATTCAGTACTACAGTCTGTTGAAGTACTTTCTCTGTGTGCTCTGAACCTATGTCAGTTTTGATTAGTCCTGTTTAAGATGTTCTAGGCCTGTACTAGTTTGTTTTATGTTTATGGGAACATATTTGTAAAACAGACCCCCGTCGTTTGCATTTTATCTTTCTATTGAATTATATACCCATGCATCTGCGGCAGTGACAAGGAAGCTGAAAATGCTTTAGTCTCAAATGAGTATTTCTTTTGGGGAGGCGAACAATGCTCGTTTTTTTTTCCTTTAAAATATATTTTCTTTTCAATAAGGCATATTTTGACTGCACCAAAACAAAGGACAGGGCTCAGTCTAAGAACATCACCTGATTAAATTACCAGACACTGTCAGAGCACAGCCTGCTCTGCCTCTTTTACAAGCAGTTGCAATGCAATGGGTCTCACGTTTGCTTGAGTTAGAGCTATTAGCGTCGTAAATTCCTAACTGGACTTTTCTTGCCACATAAATTGAAAATGAAAATTAAAACAGTTGACATAAGCGAGCCGATTCAAAGCATTATGGCCGCCATGAGCATGAGCGCCAAGGAGAGAGACAAAAGGAAAAAGAAGTTTGCTCGCAGTCAAACATATCTGCAAAAGTGCAATTATCCATGTAACAGGGTGGATGGCCAAGGAGGCAACAAAACCGCCCCAAAGAGGGACAAACGTAAAGCATTTACCAATGATAACAAAGGATTTTTGAAATACAAGCCCATGAAGGAGTGATAGTGATGGGCGTAGGGTGGGCGTGGTTAAAAGCCTACCGATAGATTACAACGGGTCAGAGCGCATGCGCGCTCGATCTAAAAAGGCACTAACTGTGCCATAGTCAAGAAGGTCTGATGTCTTCAGTGGCAGCTCTTCTCCCTCCCCAATCTTTCCCTCTCCGCTATCTCTGGGGTCTCTGAGAGCGTCCCCTCTCCCTCCCCAGTCATGCCCCTCCACCATCTGAACAATGCTTAGTGTTAATGGCCTCCTGTGAATGCAGGAGAACAATGCACGGCGGTGCCTCGAGGCACCCAGGGCTCTGCATTACACAGGCCCAGGTGCAGGCCCGACAAGGACAAGTATCTGTCTCCGGCCAACAGAGCCCGGGAGCCGGACTGCATGCGGGCGTTAACGACCTCACGTAATGACGTGAAAGGGGCACATGCGCGCCCGCCGGCTGCCAAGATAGCGGGATTTGGAATAATGTTTAGGCGATAAATAGCATTAAGGAAAAGGGAGAGGGCATGCAGGCCTTAGAGATATATTTTTAACCGTTAGCTGGACTGAGGGCACGCGGGAGGGGTGCATTGCCTTAGCGTGTGTGATTTTAGGAAAAAACACATCTTCTGGTGTTCATCACCAACAGATGCACAGTTTTACTATACCGCTGAACAATTCTAGAATTTCGCGATAAAGAATCACTTTATTGCGTGATGGTGAGTAGTTTATAACCACACTCCACTTTACTCGTTTTATCGCCTGTAGAAGGATGAAAGGCTGAGCTGGCTCGTTGTCTGTTTCGCGGTCTCTGCTTACGGCACCTCTGTCTGTGACAGTACATCCACAGCCAATGTTTTACCTTAGAGAAAGCCAACCAAATTGATCCGTACTGACACAGATCAGACGGTTAAAAAAACTACTTATATACTATGATCGGATCCAGTTGTAACCATTTGTAACTGAGTAACTGGAGGACTCTGCAAGGCAATGAAAACCACCAGCGACAGAAATGCAAATGTCAAAAGCAAAAACAGTATGCGGAGCTCTGGGGTGCAAGCAATATCTCCCCATTCACATTCCAATATTGCAGGCACTGAGGAAACCTGTTCTTATTTTAAAGGGCATTTCACGTGCAGGTCTGTATACAGGGAGAATGGTTTAAGGGCCTCTCCCAGGCAGATCTCTATACCATCAGGATAGTTTAAGGGGACTCTCCCATGCAAGTCTCTGTACCACGAGAGTGGTGTATTAAAGGAGGCTTTCCCATGTAGATTTCTATACCACGAGGATAGCTTGAGGGGCTTTCCCCATGCAGGTCTCTATTCCATGACCATGACGATAGTTTAAGGGGCCTCTCCCATGGAGGTGTCGTACCACGAGGATGGTGTGTTCAAGGGGGCTCTTCCACGCAGCTCTCTATACCATGAGGATAGTTTCAGAGTCCTCTCCCATGCAGGCCTCTATACCACGAGGGTAGTTTAAGAAGCTCCCCCATGCAGATCTCTGTACCATGAAGGCTGTGTGTTTAAGAGGGTTTTCCCATGCAGGTATCTATTCCATGACCATGAGGATAGTTTAAGGGGCCTCTCCCAGGGAGGTCTCTGTGCCACGATAATCGTGTGTTTAAGGGGGCTCTCCCATGCAGATCTCTATACCATGAGGATAGTGCAAGGGTGCTCTCCTATGCAGGTCTCTCTACCATGAGGATAGTGTAGTCAAGGGAGTTCTTCTATGCAGCCCTCTATACCATAAGGATAGTTTAAGGGGCTTCTCCCATGCAGTTACTCAATACCATAAGGATTGTTTGTTTAAGGGAATTTCCCAGGGGGTTGGTTTGTTTAAGAGACCTCTAACCAGTGCTTAAGTTGTGCTTGTTGTTTCCGGTGCTGAGCACCGGCACTTATTTTTGAGGGCCCGGGGCTTATTCTTCTGCATCAAGCATGTGCTGCGACCAAAAGACACATATGGGAAAGACGGAGGAAGGGAAAAACGAAAAAGTGTTACAAAGGGAGAAAGTAGAAAGCTACAAGAGTGAGCTGAAGGGGCATGGAGTGGCTTTATATGGATTAAAGAGGCCCGAGATGGCTTCAGGATTACACCGCCTCAGTATTTCGTGTTCAAACATTTAATTGCAGCAGCCGCGTGTTTAAGAGGAGGGCTTTGGGCACCGGCACCTTTTTATTTATAAATTAAGCACTGCCTCTAACATTTAGGCTTATATACCACAGGTTTGGTTTGTACTCTCCTATGGGAGCTGTTTGTTTAAGTGGTATCTTGGCACACAGGACTCTACAAATGGCCATGTAGAACTCAATACCATGAGTGGTAATTTAAGTAGACACTGCCAAGAATGCTTCTATACATTACGTTAACAGACAAACCATGCAATGGGTTTCTTTGGAACACTTCTTTTATGTAGTGCTCTATTTTATGGGTGTTAATTTGTTTAAGTAAACACTGCCTTTTAAGCCAACATACCCTATGGGTAATAGGCCTGGGTTGAGTTCGCACAGTCCCGATATGTGGAACTCTGTAAAGTGACCAAAAAACTCTGCCAAACTATGCGGAGTTCCACAAGCAGCAAAGTGCGTTAGGTCACGCCGTTCGTGATGATTTTTAGCACTGGGTGTTTGTCCAGCTCTGAAAAATCAGCATGGATGGCACCACACGCAGCGCAAGAGGACGCTGCTTCTTTTTTGCTGCTTGAGTAGGTTTTCTACCAGAGGGGCAGCCTCCACAACGCGAGCAGTAGCGACAATCCATTACCGCCCGCACTGAGAAATCTCGCTGGGAGGTGGTCTAAAATAAGATTTTCCTCGCTCGCCAACTTAATGTTGACAAGAGCGAATGAGGAAAAACACTCTGCTCCACTGAGTTTTTTGGAATTTTGCACTCTAAGCGGTGCGCAGAGTGGGAAGAACTCCACAAACTCCGTGAGCGGAGTGGAGTTCACCACCCACCTGTCTTGGGGTAGATTGTTCAAGAAGCATCTATCCAGTGGGCCTCCATACATTAGAATGTGGTCTTGTTTAATGGCACGCGACCCCCATGTGGGGTTGATTTCTTCAAGGGGACCCTGCCTGGTAACCTTCTATACCATGGGGAAGCTTGTTTAGGAGCGAGCAAATTTGTAGGCCTCTATTAGTATGTTTAAAAACAAAAAATCTCCCATGTAGGTGATTTGTCGTAGGGGCTCTGACACATAGATTTCAGGGGCCTCTTCCATCTGGATGGTTTAAGACAGGGAACAAGTCCTAACGGAAATAGTGGAGGGGGGCGCTAATTAGCGTATGTATTTCAATATACCATCAGAAGAAATAATGGCATGCCCTTAGAATATTCCTCACTTAAAGTTGTACCTGTTTATTTTACAAAACAAGTAGTTAACCTATTGATACAGAAATGTAAAAATAATATATCTGGGTTTGTTTTACTTTTTATAAATCAAATGTATATTTTTCGCATGTCAGTGTCTAATTGAGCTCATAATTGGCAAAAACGGACACAAAAAGAGGGATGGAACTTGGGGCCAGATGTAGCAAAGTATTTGCACCTCCGAAACGGCGAAAATCGCCGTTTGCGAGGTGCAAATGCCTCTTTGCTATGCAGAAATGCATATTGCGAGTCGGTACCGACTCGCAATATGCATTTCAGAATCGCAAATAGGAAGGGGTGTTCCCTTCCTATTTGCGATTCGGAGTGGAATGCAATAACATTTGCGACCGCATATGCGGTCGCAAAGGGTATCGCAGTTACCATCCACTTCAAGTGGATGGTAACCCACTCGCAAATTGGAAGGGGTCCCCACGGGACCCCTTCCAGTTTGTGAATGGACCCAAAACATTTTTTTCAGGGCAGGTAGTGGTCCAAGGGACCACTGCCTGCCCTGAAAAAAAACCGAAACTAAAGGTTTCGTTTTTTTTTTTAAGTGCAGCTCGTTTTCCTTTAAGGAAAACGGGCTACACTTAAAAAAAAAAAAACTGCTTTATTGAAAGCAGTCACGAACATGGAGGTCTGCTGACTACAGCAGGCCTCCATGTTTGCGAGTGCCTTGACTCGCTATGGGGCCGCAATTAGCGACCCACCTCATTAATATTAATGAGGTGGGTCATTGCGACCCCATAGCGAGTTGCAGACGGTGTCTGAGACACCGTTCTGCATACCAATTTGCGAGTTGCAAATTGCGAGTCGGAATGACTCGCAATTTGCAACTCGCAAATTGGATTTTTCCTACATCTGGCCCCCGGTATTATATTTTAACATGTGTTTAGAGAGTAAACAAAATGTGCTGGGTCTATTTTTTTAACAGTCAAACTTAGGGCCTGATTTAGACCTTGGCAGTCGTACCACCAAGCCACGGCGTGGCCATGAGAAGATCATCAAGTTGACGGTCTTCCACCCACCATAATTAGATGTAACATACTTGAATCCACCATGATAGACTTTATTCTTTCTGTACCACATTTTTTGTTTTACACTTCTGTTCTTTTGTGTCATGCTAATAAATGGTATGGACACAGTCTGCAAGACGATTGTTGGATTATGTGTGGCCTTCAATTTGTCATGTCTGTCTTCTACCACCATATAGTCATTTCTTATCAACAATTATTTGCTAAAGAAAATGAGAAATTACAAAGAGGTAAAGTGTTATCCATTTTATTAAAAGAAAACAAACACAAATCATAATGTTTTTGAACATACATATGTAGCTAACAAGTCCTCGAAGATGTCAGATCTGGTTTTCAATAACCCGGCCAAACTCCAGTAGTCTGTGCCATTCAAGGTTAGATGCTTCACAACCTTGAAACCATGTAGGAATGAGAATATTTGATCAAATCAAATTAAATAGGCAAACTGTCACTGACGCATGACCTCAGTTGGAGCCATACATCCTGCCCTCACAATAAGAATCCTAGATCATTAACACCAATAGTCTACATCATGGCAGTAACAACATTTGAGGCCACATGACCATTATAGGACACTGTGGCAGTATCTGGTGTACTGACACATTCACAATTCAGTGGTGTGCTAACAAAAAGTCCTATCAGCTATGAGAAAGCACATCAACACCTACCTCCACTGTCCACAAATTGAAGATTTAGCCATCTGAAGGAAGAACAGTGTCCTAGTGTGTGACATACACATGTCGTTTGAGCAAGTTAAATGGTACATATTGCCTTGATGGCACCATCATACAGAAAACAGTCCTGATACAATCTTCTGAACTACCCTACTATCAGAGTGCAAGTTGTCTCTGTACGAGATTTGTCCATCCCAAGTTAGTGTGTGTCCGAGGATCAATACATGTTCACTTTGTACTTTCAAACAGCAACATATCACTGCAAATGTCACAACATTGAAATGTCAAACTGCATATGACATGGCGAAGGACCCTGAAACTGAATAACAAGGGATAATTAATGATTTCACATATTAAATCTGGCTCAAATGACAAGTTAGGAGGACGCACATACATAGCACAAGCAAAGTTAATCTCTGTCAATTACCACACTACTCAATGTAGGGAAACTCTGATCCACTAACATCTTTGCCTTGGACTTTCCTGCACTGACCATTCCTAATAAATTACCATTGCAGACTGATATGTTCCCTGTAGCACAAGTTGTTCTGACATTGGAGGTTAAAATTTGTAAAGGTAAACTTATACTCAGGTGAAGAAGTGGGGAATCACATCTTGACGTAAGTCAACTCCTTCGTCTTCACCACTGTCATCTTCATTGGGCATTTCAACATCCTCACCAGATAGCTTATCACGGTCTCCCTCCTCTGGGATAATAGGGAAGTTCTGTCCCAGGACGATGTTATGGAACATGCAGCATGCAGCCGGCATCCGTGATTTCGCACAGCTTATCAGGTGAGTAGAGGAAGCCTCCACCGGTCTTGTCCATGCAATTAAACCTGGCCTTGAGGAACCCGCAAGCCTGCTCCACTGGCCTTCATGTTCTTCTATGGACCTCACTGAAACAGACTTCCCCTGGCATTGTTGGATTCCTCAGCAGTGCGAATACCAATGGTCGTTTAGGATACGCTGAGTCTCGAACATGAAAGCAACACATCAACGTATTACTTACATAACAAGCCGTTGTCCCCTCCTAAACTAGGATTCAAGTAAGGAATCATCAAGTCATATTGCACTTACCAACAAGCCAGTGCCTCTCCGGTCCAAGTAGTGACATCTGCATGGGTATGGTGCTGTTCCATAGTACAAATGAATCATGTGTTGAACCAGGGAAGCAGGGACACACACTTGAGATGTATAAATCCGGTAAGCAGACAACTTGTACATTGATGGAATGGAAGTTCTTCTGATTGCGGTAGACCTGTTCACTTGCATGTGGTAGCACCAAAGCACTATGAGTGCCATCTGCTACTCCAATCACATGTGGTAGTCCACCCAGAGCATAAACTTCTCCCTTCACGTTAGCCAAATCCTGTTGACGCGGAAAGTGGATGTAGCTGTTGATGTGTCTCATCTAGGAAGCAAGGACTTCATGTAGCACCCCACTGAAAGGTGGCTGGGACATGCCCCCAGATACTGCAATGTGTGTATTGAAAAGTGTCAGAGGCCACAAAATGAAGTACTGCCATTAGTTTCACTATTGGTGTTATGGCTTTTCGATTCATATTATGAGGCATGAGATCAAGCTCCAACTGCTGAAACAAATCCAGGATAGTTTACCTATTTATCCGAAATTTCTTGATGACATCTCTTTCCTCCATGGTGGCAAGGCCTGGAGAGGGCTGGAGGACCTGAGGCCATCGCCTCCCACCTACAGCTGGGTTCCGAGGTTTGTATGTATGGAAAAGAAAATATCAGCTGAAATGGTTACACCATACCTTTCACGTCAACAGATCTTAAGTCTTGGTAACATTAGGAATGTCATTGTGTAATACATGTACACACATTGTTATCACATTTTTGATATTAAATGTTTTTATTATTTGCAATTGTTTTCATCATGTACAAATAACACATTTGAAATGTGTGTGTATATATATATACAATGGTATATATATATATACACTGGTATATATATATACACACACATTTCAAATGTGTTATTTGCACATGATGAAAACAATTGCAAATAATAAAAACATTTAATATCAAAAATGTGATAACAATGTGTTAATATATGTATTAATATATATATATATTATTTAAATGCAGTCAACAATATTACTTCCCCTGTGGCACTATTGATGTCAAACACAGTCAGGGTTCACATTTTATTGTGTCATATCTTGCCAACAACAGTGTTGTTCTTATCTGACATTTATAAATACACTAGCCTCCATTTTGAGTGCTGGTGATGCACTAACAATTGAAAAATGCACAGCTTCACACCCTAAAATGGCGGCTGCCTTGCCTTGCCATGCCGCCAGGACATTGGCTGTCCGATAGGCATCGGCGGAAGTTGACCGCGTAATAGGTGGTACCCTCCATGGTTGTCCCTGCCATATATTAACATAGCCAATGGCTATGTCCATCTCCATCACAGCTTGCGTCCACCGTGTATTTGTACACAGCGTAGTGGAAATAGCTCACTTGCTTCCTACCACTGCAAGCCAACAAGACCTCCTTGTTTTTTTGCTGCTTTTACCGACCTTTGGGAGCCAGGATGCCGGGCAAAGCAGGTGGCAGGGCCCCTTCCTTCACCACCGAGGAGCTGGATCTCCTTACCAGGGAGGTCCTGTTCTTGTAAAGCCAGATCTGTGGGAGCCCAGAGGAACAGGTACATTTTGATTGGGGAATGTTTGACTGAGTAACTTCTTCGTTTTTGTTCCACAGCCTATTTTGGCCCTTTTTGTTAATGGGGAAGTGTTGTGATTGGAGTAAATATAATGATTTAGCTGTAGCCGAATGTTTTTTGCCGCTGTCTGAAATAAATGTCTGTGCATGGGAGTGTTACGTCACCTGAAATGAGAAGCTGTAATATGTGTCCGTGTAACTCACAATTCCAGGTTTATCAGACAAACTGCAGGTCACTGACTACCAGCGACCAGTAGACAGTGTACCATTTGTACGAGTGACAACATTTAGTCACTGTTAATATGATGGTGAAGGTTTGATGGTCTGGAGTTGTCTGAGTTGTCCTGTCAAGTGGAATTCCAACCCATATAGTGTAATAGGCTGCTCTGTATGGTTTCAATATGTCATGTAGCCACATATAGGTAAAGGTTTTCCCTGTACTTCAAGTTCAGATGACACTGGCTCACAATTATCCATCCCAGTATGTCACATTCTGATCCACACTTGTTCATACATACCCCAGATCCCTGCTTTAACTGACACATAGCTACCCTTCTTTACTGTCCTCAGTCCCTGTATGCAATGCAGATAATGAGTTCTGACTCTTGGGAGTTCAGGCATGAAGCCAATGTAGCTGTGTGTGGGGTTATGTGCACAAATTACACAGCTTGTTTAGCCTTTAGTAGCTCACAATGATTGTAAGTAATCAGGGGTGGGTCTCACAACAGGACAGGATTCATAGCCCTGCCCTGGATGATGTTGTAGGCCTGATTTGGCAACATGAGGAGCTAGAAAGTGTTGAGGGGGCACATAAGATTCCTGTTACTCAGCATTTCCAAGCTACATCTAAAATGTTTGGGTTAAATGGATTTACTGTTTTCTGAATGCATATGTGCAATGCCAAATAATTATGTCACAGTAGTACTGCCACACAAAATCACTCAAAATGTATTTTCTTGTTCTTTTCTGTCATCCATACAGGTCAACGCCCATAAGAAGCATTAGATATAGAAGGCCATCGCAAAGAAGGTGCGTACCCTGGGGTCCACAAGTGGCACAGCCTGCACTGTTGCAAGAGGTGGGAGGACCTACGCTGCGGAACAAGAAAGTCTGCAGAAGGACAACTTGGGCAGTCCTCCCAGTGATCCAGGTGGGTAAACCACACCCTGACCTCCCTAATTGCCTGAATCCTTGGTGGTGGCTTACCCAGAGCTATATGGGCAGTTGAGGGCCCAACATCAGCATTAAGGGGGTAAGTCATTATCTGTAGCTATTGTTGTTGTCTAACCTTTTTCATTTCAGGCAATGTTGTATGTCAGCAGTACTGGCGTTTGCACACATCCAAAGCCCATGAGGCTTTCTGGAGGTGCAAGTTAGTCAGACAGTGTCTGTTGCTGTGTGTGGTGTATTTAGTTGTGCAAAAGTTTGCCAATAGATTCCTCATCACAAGTCAAGTATTGTTGTGAGCAGACACAGGGCTAGATACAAAAAACAAGGTACTTACATTTTCTCAATGTCATGAGGGACAGTTGTACCAAACATGCCCCATGTCATGATTGGGTCAGGTGGGATAGTCCATCACAAGTGTGAGTAGGTAATGTAGGCCCCATTACTGGCGGCTATGGCAAACTTCACAATTATGATGCAGTTGATAGGTCAGACTTTACATTGGTAAGTTTGTGCAATGACAACATGAGAATGTGCATCTGCACCTCAAGGACTGGAATTCTGTGTACAGTGGCATCATTCATAATCTGAAACATGTTTGAAACCAGTTTGTCCAGCAAACTTCGAGTCAGTTCATGTGGACAGTAGCAGGTTGACATAAGGCCTTTGTCCTTGACAAATGTGCAAGTAAGCCAGTCTGTGTCAAACAACATGAATTTGTATGACAAACTGTATTGATTGCAACAGACAGGAACGTTCCCGCATTGGTGAGAGAGTCACAAGTCCCCCAAACAACATTTTTGTGTCCTTAGGTCTGTCCAGCAGATACATATATGATGGAGAGCAATGTGATACTTGAAGTGTCATTTGCCAATGGAAGGCTACATCACACAGATGTTGTTGTAGTGTCCCATCTTGAGAACTCAATTTACAGCCCAAAAGGCTGGCCCTTTGGGAAATGTGAATACATGTTAGCTGTGTACTGTAGTGGTTCAGAGATGACTCAAGGCCTGTGTGTTTATTCATGCTACCAAAACCCTTTTTCCATGGAAGGACCTGCAAGTGTATAAGTGTCAAAGGCATACATGATAGAGGAGCTGGCATTAGGGTTTACTTAATTTTGTGCACATTATGTGTTGAACATGTATGTTCAATTGTATTTGCACAGATACCCTCAAACTGTTGTATCTGCATTTACAGCATCATCTAGGCAAGGCAAAGGTGACAGTGGCCACATTTGCAGGAAGGAAGCAGGCCACTGGGAATAGGGTGCGGACACCATCGATACAGTGGCATGGAGGGTGAGGGGACTACCACGGAGCCTACAAATGACTCAACATCTTCTTCGGAGGCCTCCAATGAGGAGCAGTCCTAGTAGTGGCGGACCCTGCAGTGACTGTGATACCTGTGTCATCATCCACCACCCACATTCTAAGCTCCACCCTCCCTCTTGCTACCCCCAGTTGGCTGTAGCCACCCCCCTAAACCTATTATGGACTATTGCTGTAGGCCAGACCACATTTCTGAATGCCATCCTGGGGCTGGCTAACCAGAACACCCAGATGCTGGCTTACCTGGTTGGTATTCACAGCACCCAGTCTGGCCTACAGTGGTCATTCCAGGGTCTGGGCTCCTATTGCTTATAGCCTCCAACCTGTCCCAACCTCATGCCCACACTCTCACCCCTTACCCATCCAAAATCCCTCACCCCAGCCCTATCCCAAGCACACACAAACTTTTGCACACTTTGCACACACCCACTACAACAACCACAAGCAGCACATCTACACACCAACACAGCTAAAAACACAGACACACACATGCAGACACCACACACACCACCACCACAAGCATACCCACAGGCATTACACGCACTGTGACGTAAAATGACCCACGCATCACCAGCACACCCACCCACGTTACCCACCACTTCACTGACACCCACTCACACTACAAGCACACCCACCACTACACTAACACCCACACACACTACAAGCAGATCCCAGTCAGTGCACCCACCACTATTCCAACAGCCACACACACCACAAGCACACCCCAGTCATTGCACCCACCACTACACACGCAAGCACCAGCACACACCACATCCACTACCCACACTTCCACACACACATACTGAACCCAAACACCCACACTCACCCACTCAATAAGAGACTTAAATCTAAACCTACAGCACATACACCAGACTCTCAAGCACCCACACATTCAACACACACATGCACAACAGACACAACAGACACAGCCACTACCTCTATTTCCCAACCCAGACTCCCTGAAGGCCACCCTACCCATTTTCCTAAGGAGGACCTATTTTTCCCCTGTCACTTTCCCCATCCAAATCCAAACACACCACTCCCAAACGTCATTCCAGCCATTCCACCTCCAAAACCACCCCTTCCACTTTCTAAACCACCCCTTTCACCTCCAAAGCCACCCTTTACACATCTAAAACCACCCTTTTCGCATCCCAAACTACCCCTTCAACACCCCACCACATCCCTTCCAAATGTAAACCCACCCCTCCCAAACCCAAAACCACCCCTCTCAAACCCAACAACCCCCCCCACCTTCCAGTGAGATCATTGAGGTACCTCCTCTCTACACCAGAGATGCCTTATTTTGGCAGTGACATTGGGAGGCAAGTTGTGGGCATGCACCCACACTCTGGACAGCAGGCTTAGTGCTTTGTTTCTATTATGTACTGTTTACTTACATTTGTTATGAGAGAATTATCTCATGTTTATAAAGCATTTTTAATTGGAGAACACCTTTTTCCTGGCCTTATTTGATAAATATTACTAATTGTTTGCTAACAATGTCATTTCTGCTAACGTATGTGTCATGCACTTACTCTCATTTCTGACAGTGAACAGCACAGTTTGTGGATTGTAGTTAATTTTCAGAAATTGCATACATTAGAGTTGTACATTTGTGATGGACGTAATAATTTTGGTGCAAGCATTCATGTTGTTACTGGATACTTGCACCAAAAGTATATGTTTTTATTGCTTTTGTGACTGGAGAATGGTTGTATGATGGAATTACGCATTCCTAAACCATGCATGCCTTAACAACGCAGTCTCAACAACGACTGCTTCTTTACCATGCATGCTTTTACAACGAATTTTGTTGTAAAAGCATGTTGGGTAAATGTACATGTGTGGTAAATTCTCACCCGCCCTGGCCCCTAACACCAGATATCCTACCCTGCAATCCATTCTGCCCCAGCCCTTAAAACTGCCCTTTCCACCCCTGCCTGAGCTCTAAACCCCCCTGCCCTGAGCCCTAAAAGTAACCCTGCCCTTACAACTACCCGACCCCCTGACCTCAACTCTAAAACCGACCCTGTCCTGTCCTTAAAATCTATCCCGATCTCCCGTCCTGAGGCCTAAAACCCAGTCACTCCCCTTAAAACTACCCTGACCCCCCACCCTGAACCCTAAAACTGACTCCACCCTGTCCTAAAATCTACCCCAACTCCCCCTGCCCTAAGGCCTAAAACCTGGTCACTGTCCTTTAAACTAGCCCGGCCCCCCTCCTCCTGAACCCTAAAACAGACGCCGCCCTTAAAACTACCCGACACCCCCACCCGCCCTGAGCCCTAAAAGGACCTCCCACCCCAAAAAACTAGCCCCAAACCCAGCCCCACTTACCTCTCCTGTTCCTTCCAACTAGCCAGTAACCCCGCCCTGCCCTTAAAACTACCCTGAACCCCCAACCTGAATCCTAAAACCGACCGCACCCTGTCCTAAAAACTATCCCATTGCCCCCGCTCTCAACCCTAAAACCGATCCTGCCCTGCCCTAAAAACTACCTCGACCCCACACTGCCCTGAGGCCTAAAACCGGTCACTGCCCTTGAAACTACCCTGACCCCTCCCACCCTGAGGCCTAAAACCCAGTCACTGTCCTTAAAACTACCCCTACCACTCCGCTCTGAACCCTGAAACAGACCCCGTCCTGCCCCTAAAACCACTCCGACCCCCCCACCTGCCCTGAGCCCTAAAACTGCTTCCCACCCCTAAAACCTACCCCCCAAACGCAGCCCCACTTACCTCTCCTGTTCCTTTCAGCTAGCCAGTACCCTGCCCTGTCCTTAAAACTACCCTGACCCCCCGCCCTGAACCCTAAAACTGATCCCGCCCTGTCCTAAAAACTACCCCGACCCCCCTGAAACCCAGGCCCACTTACCTCTCCTCTGCTCCTTCCTGTTCCGCCCGGACAGCTAGACCGCTCTTTGTGCCTGAACCACGTATACGTGTGGTTCAGGCACATGCATGGTTAAGGCAGAGTCGTTGTTGAGGCAAGCGTTGTTGCGCTTGCTGGGAAATGGCATGCGTGGCTCTGCCCACGTCGTTAAGGCTGTTTCCCCTGGAGAATGCCTGCATGTGTGTTTATTTTGACTTGATGTGTCAATGATATGCACACATGCATTACACTGAGTACCTGGCACTTTACAGTTAAGTGCATCTTATGTTCGTGATATATTGCACACACCAAGGGGACATGCGACTTTCGTAATCTTCTCCCATGTTTACAGTTTATTAGAACATTGGAATGCTGGAAGCTCCATTGAAAACAATGGAGTGCTGCGGGCTTTTACTGGCCGGTAAAAGCCCGCAGTGCCAACATTCCAATGTTCGCTTTGTTCACAGCAACAGCTGTGAACAAAGCCTCATGGAGCCCGAAGGGATTTTAATCCCCTTGGGCTCCGTGAACATTTTTTTTTTTAATAGAACATTCTGCCCTGAGTGGCAGAATGTTCTAATAGCCTTAGAACCCGCCGTAGCGGGCTCTACCGGCTATTAAAGTCCCTCTCCCTTGTTAAATGCCCTCGCCTTCGGCTCGGGCATTTAACGCGGGGAGCGGGCCTTTAATAGCCGGTAGAGCCCGCTACGGCGGGTTCTAAGGCTATAGTGGTAAGATTGGTAGTACATTCTGTGTGCACCCACCTGTAGCAAGTTGTAATGTACTGTCCATTGCCACAAAGGCAGTTCGTACCTGATTGGTGGGTACTACTCATATCTTGAGGTCTGTTTTGATACATTTTCTAATTACAACTTTACACAATTAAGCATTGAGCATCATTATGTTGTTGTTTGCACACAATATTTACCCATGCACGAAGATAACAGGAATGAACTGTGACTTACCTTCTGTTCCGACATCTATGGGGTTGATTTCCATCCTGGAACTGTCCCAGGAGCAACGGCAGGACTGGTATGAGTGGGTTCATGGCAGCAGGAAATGTGGAAAGCGCAAGAAAGGTGAGTTTCTTGCTTATATAGCTCCCAATCCACCAACTCAGTTGTGGACGTTTAGTCGCCACAGTTGCGTTCCGCTGCCAGCCACTTAAGCCTATGGCACCGTTGACGTTGGTGAATATTCTTGGAGGTGACGGCGGGCTGTCAGTGAACTTTCGCCTATGCTCCTGCTAACATCTAAATAGGGCAGGTGGACCGTCACAGTGGCAGGAAGGTTTTCGGTCGAAAACTCGACAGCCGGACTGTTACCGCCAAGGTCTAATTCAGGCCCTAAGTCTTAATACATATCTATTTTCTGCAGCTGATCTGTATACACCTACAAAGCACAAAACCCCTGCACAGTTCTCGGTTACTACTATTAGAAAACATTCAAAGATAGCCCCCTACTCGATCTTTCTCACAAATAAAAGGGATGCTGACAGTGTGATAGTTTTTAAAAGCACCCTGACACCACGTTTAACACATAACATGTTTATAAATGCAAATATTTACATTACTGGGGTGCAAGGTGGCCTCTCTAAGAACAGGGCTCCCTCTCTCAAAACAGTAGAGGGACTCCGTTCAGCCAAGTTGTGCCCCGGCTTAAGGGGCAGTTGTGATGCATGCATCTGCACCACGGGGATAGTGGCCAGCTTGTTTAAGGGTCCTTTGTCAAGGGGTGTAAGATTTGTTTTTGGGAAACCTGCCAAGGAGGCCTCTATGGCTTGAGTGGTAATTTAAGTGGGAACTGTAACGAATACTTACAGGGAGTGCAGAATTATTAGGCAAATGAGTATTTTGACCACATCATCCTCTTTATGCATGTTGTCTTACTCCAAGCTGTATAGGCTCGAAAGCCTACTACCAATTAAGCATATTAGGTGATGTGCATCTCTGTAATGAGAAGGGGTGTGGTCTAATGACATCAACACCCTATATCAGGTGTGCATAATTATTAGGCAACTTCCTTTCCTTTGGCAAAATGGGTCAAAAGAAGGACTTGACAGGCTCAGAAAAGTAAAAAATAGTGAGATATCTTGCAGAGGGATGCAGCACTCTTAAAATTGCAAAGCTTCTGAAGCGTGATCATCGAACAATCAAGCGTTTCATTCAAAATAGTCAACAGGGTCGCAAGAAGCGTGTGGAAAAACCAAGGCGCAAAATAACTGCCCATGAACTGAGAAAAGTCAAGCGTGCAGCTGCCACGATGCCACTTGCCACCAGTTTGGCCATATTTCAGAGCTGCAACATCACTGGAGTGCCCAAAAGCACAAGGTGTGCAATACTCAGAGACATGGCCAAGGTAAGAAAGGCTGAAAGACGACCACCACTGAACAAGACACACAAGCTGAAACGTCAATACTGGGCCAAGAAATATCTCAAGACTGATTTTTCTAAGGTTTTATGGACTGATGAAATGAGAGTGAGTCTTGATGGGCCAGATGGATGGGCCCGTGGCTGGATTGGTAAAGGGCAGAGAGCTCCAGTCCGACTCAGACGCCAGCAAGGTGGAGGTGGAGTACTGGTTTGGGCTGGTATCATCAAAGATGAGCTTGTGGGGCCTTTTCGGGTTGAGGATGGAGTCAAGCTCAACTCCCAGTCCTACTGCCAGTTCCTGGAAGACACCTTCTTCAAGCAGTGGTACAGGAAGAAGTCTGCATCCTTCAAGAAAAACATGGTTTTCATGCAGGACAATGCTCCATCACACGCGTCCAAGTACTCCACAGCGTGGCTGGCAAGAAAGGGTATAAAAGAAGGAAATCTAATGACATGGCCTCCTTGTTCACCTGATCTGAACCCCATTGAGAACCTGTGGTCCATCATCAAATGTGAGATTTACAAGGAGAGAAAACAGTACACCTCTCTGAACAGTGTCTGGGAGGCTGTGGTTGCTGCTGCACGCAATATTGATGGTGAACAGATCAAAACACTGACAGAATCCATGGATGGCAGGCTTTTGAGTGTCCTTGCAAAGAAAGGTGGCTATATTGGTCACTGATTTGTTTTTGTTTTGTTTTTGAATGTCAGAAATGTATATTTGTGAATGTTGAGATGTTATATTGGTTTCACTGGTAATAATAAATAATTGAAATGGGTATATATTTGTTAAGTTGCCTAATAATTATGCACAGTAATAGTCACCTGCACACACAGATATCCCTCTAACATAGCTAAAACTAAAAACAAACTAAAAACTACTTCCAAAAATATTCAGCTTTGATATTAATGAGTTTTTTGGGTTCATTGTGAACATGGTTGTTGTTCAATAATAAAGTTAATCCTCAAAAATACAACTTGCCTAATAATTCTGCACTCCCTGTATATATATGTCATGCTATGGCAATGGATATGCCATTGGGGTAGCTTGTTTAACAGAAGCAGGAGTGTAACACAGACCCCTGCATATGCTGCAGCGCGAGGGGTCCCCACCTTCCTGGGGCCCCCTTTTAGTAGAAATCAAACGGATACCTCAGTGGTGTAACAAAACTTGAGGGGGCCCGCTTCGAACTCACTCAGGAGCTCTCAGGCCAGGGCACTGTGCTGAGGGGGCCCCCTGGAGCGCCTGGGCCCCCGCACCACAGTGGCTATGGGGGCCTTTGTTACATCGCTGGGATACCTGTAAGATATAGCAGTCTTGGCGACCCCACATTATATGCTGCAAGGGGTGCCCCCATGTGCTGTTCTACGGCACTGTACTGATGGTCTCTATGGCCCATGAAAGGGGCTCGGTTTGGTTCCCCAGGGAGGCATCGAGGCTCCTGCTCAGCACCCCCATTATAATCCATGCCCGTAGATGCACTTCCTAATTTGCCCTGCTCTTAAAGCCTTGCTTGTTTCATTAGTGCCTCCGGGGGTGAGTCTGGTTTCTAGGAGGAATACAAGCTCAGAAGCAGCAGGGGCCCCCGTGGTACTTGTTTGCCCAGGCATGCCCCTGTTGCCCAGTTTATTTCCGTATTAGAATACCCTTACAGGTAGGAGCAGCTAGGGTTAATTGCACTCCATGGGTAACTTTTCATTTTAAACCCTATTTCAGCCAGGATAAAATTCTGCCATAAAAATATTTAATCCACTGGATTTCACTGTCGAATTTAAAAACACTTTTCGGCCGCACCTGTGATTGGCCGAACGGCCGCGTATAGAAGCGACCATTTCTTAAGGAGAGCACTTGGACCCAGCTCTTGGTATGTACTGAAGGGCCTGTTCGGTACTGACCCTTTTCCACCTCTTCAGCTTTTCAGCCAGGTTTGTTTCTTTCTCTGCTGCTGTTAGCAGAAGAAGGACGCTTCGCCTCCTTAAGTAACTGGAAGGTCAGCAGAAAAATCCGCCAGGTGATGCTCTTCAAATATTACTGCCCATTGTGATTACAAAATGTTTTCATCCAGGGGACACCTCCCAGAGATCACGAATAGGGAAGCAATGGCCTATTTTCTTTCTTAGTATGTTATTAATTATTAGTATAATGGAAAATTATTCATGTGCCTCCAGCACACATACCAGAAAGATGGATCTCAGATCAATGGCCTTTCCTTTCTTAAAAAACACATTATGGCTACAGACATCAGAGTTAGTTGAAGCTTCTGCCAGCAAGGTGGAGTTAACAAAGTGCCTTGATTTCTATTAGAAAGTTCCCCTTTCTCTAACAGGCTGTTGATTGAATGATACACAGTGATTTTCAGCAGTTACTTATAAAGCTATTCCCTTAGTGTTCATCTGATGGGTCCCGATTTCAATTAGAGTGTTCAGGTTTCCCTTGACTTCTATTAGGATATTGCTAAATAAATAAAAAGCAAAGCATTCTCGTGCTTAGAGATTAACTAGTTGGAGGAAAGGAAATTAGACTTAATCGAGGCATCCCATTGGATGACTCCTATATTTTACTGGTGTCAACACTTCAGCGGATTGGGGGCCAACAGTTAGAACAATACATACATGACGAAGCTCACATACACTGCCCAATAGACTGGTTCTTTGCTCTATGGAAAGCACAGGTTACAATTAACATTTGTTTATTTTGCTCTCGTTCCATCTTTCATTACAAAAGTAACCTTGCATGTATGAAGGAAGTGATTTAACTTTGTGAAAACCACAGGGGCGGCTCCTCCATTAGGGCGGAAGAGCATCTCCCCTCCTGCCAGCAGCGGCAGCTGCAAACCTTTTACATTAAATATTGTTTTTTATTAAAAGGAGGCGGGCCACTGGGGTTGATGAGCAGTGAGGGGGAGTGCTCGGTGAGCCAAACACACATGCGCCCAGGGCTCTCTCCAGCCCCGCACCACAGTTGCTGGGCTGGAGAGAGCCTGCACAGGCTCCCAGTCTGCCTGTGAGTGCCCTGGCTGGGTGCTCCCAGCCAATCCTGAAACCTCTCCGAGCAGCGTCAGGATTGGCCGCAGAGCCGACTGGTAGCCTGTGCCTTCCTGCAGCCAGCAAAGGAGCAGGGCGCAGTGGCGAGAAGGTGTGTTTATATATATTTTTTTTCATTAATTAAATTTTTATTCCTCCCCCCGTGCTGCGCCCGACCCTTCTGCGTGTCGCAAGCCGCCACTTTATAACCAACAAGGTTGTTATCCAGTTAAGTGTACCATTGTTGATCTGGATCTTGTGTGGCGATACTGGAAGTACATATTTGGTCATGAACAAGGTTCTTAGAGCCAAAACACAGCTGCCGAGCCATTGTTTGTTAATAAACATGCTCGAAACAGCTGAGTGCACCCTCTTTATCATACCTAATTAGGATTGTTTATTCTGTTGAAGTGGAATATTTGAGGATACAACAATGGCACTGAATGTAGAACACTGCCGGGATAAACCTATGGACTCTCTCTTCCTTCCTCTCTCTCTTCCTCTCTGTTTCTCTCCCTCTCCTGCACATAAACAATCTACAATGCCAATTTGGCACTTCTATGTCTGCCACAGATTGCAGCACACATAGAAGTACCAAATTGTCATTTTTGAATGATTGTTTATGTGCAGGAAGGTTTTCCTTCCTGCACATAAACAATCATTCATGGCCTTTTGCTCTTTCTATGTGTGCTGCAGAATGCAGCACACATGGAAAAGGCAAAAACGGGGAGGAATAAAAGTATTTCTCCTCGTTGCGTCATGCTAATGCCACTCCTGTGGTGGCGTTCGTTTTTGGCGCCACCACAGATTTCAGACTTGTTGTAAATCTGGGTCAGCGTCAAAAGCAATGGGTGTTGCGGTGGAAGACCCACAGAAACACCCATTGCACCCCTCAGAAAAATGAGTTGGAGGGGTCCATATTTACAAGGTGGCTGTAAGCCACAAAAAGTGGCTTAGCAGCAACTTGTAAATGTGGCGCACTGCCAAGTGCCACCAGGGTGTCACAAAAAGCTAGTAGGGCAAAGCTTTTTTTGATGATTTTGCAGTGATTCTCAAATTAACCATTTTTGTTTTAATTGATTTTTTATTTTTATTTTTTTGTTGTTTTACAGATTTTTCCTTTAACTTTTTTGCCTACCGACCACTTGATCTTTTTTTCTCATTGATGGTAGTTTCTGTAATGTTCTTCCATTGTCTCCCTCCCAGCTGTGTGAGTCGTCTTCTCACAGCAGAAGTTGAGTTTGCACTTCATGCAATACCCTGCAAGGATTTTGAAGTAATGATTGTTCTGTTCAGCCTCAAGCTGCACCTCTTATGGAACATTATGGAGTCTCTTTGCTTCCTGGCTTGTAGGTGTTTCTTTTTCTTCTTCTGGTCTTCCACTAACTTGGTATGCTCCTTATAGTTTGACTTGAGGTGTCTATCTCATGGTAAATTTCGTAAAGTCATAGACTCTTCTCTGGCCCCTGTCTGTCACATTGCTTGCAGGAGATCCACCTCGATGGTGTTTCTTTACCCTGGTGGATGACTGAAAAAATCCGCTGATGGAATCCTTGGTCTGCTTCTCCACTTGCTTATTTCCCCATTGAGAACCACTTCTTCCTCCTCTGGAGAAGCAGAGAATGATCTCTTTTTGTGTTTTTTCTGTCACAGCTAGTCTCTAAAATGCAGTTTTGAGTAACAGAAGCACCTGCTCAGGTATCCTTCTCTTCACAAAATTGTGGATGTGCTGGATATTGCTGTGTGTGATGCAGCAGAAGGTTACATGATCATTCAGCCACTAAAAACCTCTAAGAATTATTTGAGAGTCTGTGGACTCTGCTGTGTGTACACTAATTTTAAAGGAAGTCCTGCTCTTGCTGCTAAGTGTACCAGGTCTGAAGCCTCAAGATCGAGCCCGAACACAAAGGAACATTGTAAACAAAAAACACAGAGTTTACTATACAGTAAAGGCTTCACTAAAACACAACCTGAAGCCGGCCCACTCCTAAGCCTCATATTTAATTTTCTTACATTTTAAGCAGCATCCAAGTGTTAGTTCCTGGACTTATAATCAAATCTATAGACTTAACACAGCCAAAATAGTTTTGCTAGAGTTTGAACTTTGCACAGAGTTTGTGGACATCAGAAAGGGACCAAATATTAGTCCACAAGTTTCAGATTTCTGGACGACACAGGTACACAGTCCATGAACTACAGCAGAGTGAACCCCGACATGGGCCGATGAGTTTCCTAGTATTAGGGCTCCCCACTCCGTTTATGAAATTCAAAACACAAATGCAGGGTACCTGTGCCGGTTGGGGTTAACAAACTATTGGCAAGTTTGAGGACCCTGTGCCACAAACTGTTATTTTCATTTCAAAACTTTGGACACGAAGCCTTTGTGTGTCTTCCACCTAGAACTGGTTAAGAGAGGTCCAAAGCTAACTGTGACGAGAGGGTCACCTCGTTAATTTTATTTCCGGTACATGGGGATCATGTTATCTGTCATAAAATGGCCGTTGCAAGAAAAAAAAATCTCTCGTCGCCTCTCAGTCAGAGCCTTCTGGTTCGTGGTTCATCTTTGAGTTCACCGACCTGAAAGGGACAATGGAAAAAAGGCTCCACCAGCCAACAAAATGTATTTTTGCAAATTTAGGTCTACAAACTGGCCTTCCAACTTTGGGCCTGATTACAACCTTGGCGGATGGAATACTCTGCCACAAACGTGACAGGTATCATGTCTGCCATATTACAAGTTCCATTATATCCAATGGATCTCGTAAAATGGCAGACGGGATATCCAACACATTTGTGATGGAGTATCCCATCCGCCAAGGTCGTTATCGGGCCCTATGTGGGTACAGGCTATGGACTAGCAGTCTATGTACCTCTAACTTTTTACCCAAGCCTATCTGAAATGTTTTTATAAAGCTAACTTCTCAAACACTACTTGGCAGGTTTTCATCAAACCAAGCAAAAGCATTCTTTGGGTAAAGGTATCTTTTTGTGAAAGTTTGGTGTAATTTTGTTAAACTTTTTTTTATAGCAGAGAGCAAATATTCCTTTGGTGGTTAAGATGGGTAACTTCTTTTTTGCACTTCCTTTTTGGGCAGGCACGGCACCATTCTAGGGATTCCTGGGTAATAGTTACCCATCTGTGGTATATTGTGACCACTTGGGGCTGAATTTCTGACTATCCTGGCCTAATAGTGTCCCTTTCTTGGCATATTGTAGGGGGTATGTGGCTTAATAGAGTAAAGACAGGCAGACAGAAGTGGAGGTCTTTTGTTTCTGCCCTACAGGCCAGTAGGCATAACGGGCAGTAAGTAGGTGGAATAATAGCGGCATATCCTTGATATAATGTGCTCCTCGTGGCTATCCCCAGCATATTGTTGGCACATTCTTGGCATACTGGGGAATTCCTGGGCAACACCCTGGCTCTCCTTGGCATAATTGTTCTTCCTTGACACGTCCATTCTTTGCAAAATACTGCCTTTCTGTAGCATAATAATGACTCATCCTTGGCATATTCTCATTTCTGACAACATCTTGGCTATCCTTACTTATATCTCTCTATAAGAGATATAGGGATATCTCTGACTTAATGATGACAGTCCTTTACTCATAGTTAATGTTCTCAATATAACTGTGGCTTTACATTACAAAATAGTGGTCAAAGCAAAATGGTGGTCATTCTTGACTTAATATGTCCATGAAATATGTCTCTGATTTGGGATAATGCTGTTCAACTCTTATGCTATATAAAGGACATCCCTGGTATGTGATAATGATAATGAATTGCATAGGAGGTGGACTCAATCCTTGTGTGTCATTAGTACATAAGTGTGTGTGGTGAAAATGACAAGCTGATATTTCTGGACCCAAGATGCATACATTTACCAAAAATGAAAATCTGGTAAGCTTCGAACAAAATGCAATTTATCATAATGAAATGGGCACCTTTCTGTATGGGAGAGTTGAGTTATTTTATTCAAAATGAAACCTTTGTATGTTATGGTGAAATGTATGCATTTTCCGAAATTGTCAAGTTGTTGGTTTCAGACCAAATGACTGCATTTATGAAATATTTGTAAAGCTGACATTTTGGTCTTTGGTATGAGTGTGTGAATAGGGTCCCTGGAGGCGCTTCATCAGTTATATTATTAACTTTTTAATGAATCTTGTGCTCCTCCAAAACTGATCACCATCCTACTTTTGCAGCTTTATATAGCAGGACCTCGACCCGAAAGTATTAAAACGTTCACATTCATATTTTTCGGCAAAGAGGATTTGTCCAGAATCACATGATGTTGAGCCGATGCTGAGATTTGAACCTGGTTCCCAAGGTCCTAAGTAGCTCTGGCTCTAAGGCCACATCCTCTCCACGAGGGCGCCCTATGAGAGCAAAACAGACTCTTTGAGAAGTGTCTAGAAGCAACGTAAGCACCACTATGGAAATGACTACCCAATTGTTACTGGAACACTTCTGTGCTATGGCAGCTTTGTGAAACAGCAGAAAAGTGCTTTGAAACTTCCCCCGCAGATGATCACTGTATGTACTATGGGACATATTAACAAGCCCCATGCGCAATCTTAGTGCCACCATAGTGTCATTTTTTTTTAGGTTAAGGTTGCGCTAAGGTAGGGTGACCAGGCGTCGCCGATTTCCTTGGACAGTCCCGGTTTTTCACCAGCTGTCCTGGCAGATTGTGGGAAATGTAGCTCATGTCACGGTTTTTAGAGAGGGTTTCCTGAAAATGGTGAGAGGTGCTTTTTTTTTTCTTTTCCAAAGCTGAGATAGTTAGCCAGTGTTATCAAAAAGCAATTTAATTAACAGGCATTACACTGGCTTTAAAAATCGCATTTTATTTATGTTCTTAGTGCCTGTGTAATTCTGTGCAGATGAACACTGTCGTTCTAAGGGCTTTGTTGAAGTAAAATTGAAGTCTTTCCTCTGTTTTGTGAAATGTCACTTTTTTTACTTAAAATTTCTGGTCACCCTATGCTAAGGTGTTTTTTCTGCTGTGCCATGTTTACAAAGTGGTACAATGCTTTCATTGTGCCACTTTGCGACCCTTTGCGCCACATTATGCATGCATCAGGCATAATGAATGCAAGGGGGGAGTTCCGGCGTAAGGGCGGCCCAAAAAAATGGCACACTGAAATTTACCACATTTCACTGCGCCATTTTTCCCGTCATTTTTAACACCTGCTCAGAGCAGGCGTTAAAATTATGTACCCATTATATTCAATGGGCGTTCCTGTGTTTTGCTGCACTAGCGTCAACATTTTTGATGCTAGTGCAGCAAAGCGCCACAATAGCGTCAACAATTTTGACGCTATTGTGCTAACGGCTGCAATGGTGCGCTGTATTGTAAATATGGCACAACCATGGTGTTGTTAAGTGCCAGGAGGGGAGGGGAATAAAAAAAATGGCTTATCATCTACGATGTGCCACTTGATTGTAAATGTGCCTCTATCTATCCAGGTAGCCTTGCGCCTCTTGTGATGTACTGACTACAATGAAACACTTTGACCCAGATTTAGGAGGGGCTACGCTAATCTAAAGCCACATTAGCATAATTTTTTTTATGCTCTGGAGTTGGAAAGCCAAAAACGCGCGCCATATTTACAAAGTGGCTCAATGCTTGCATTGTGCCACTTTGTAACCCTTTGCACCACATTATGCCTGCGCCAGGCATAATGTATGCAAGGGGGGCGTTCCGGTGCTAGGGGGGGGGGGGAAATGGCGCAAAGAAATCTAAAAGATTTCTTTGCATCATCCTTATTGCCATTTTTAACGTCTGCCAGGATCAGGCCTTAAAGGGAGGCTCTATTATTTTTAATTGGCCTCTGGGTGCTTTGCAGGATTAGTATCAACGTTTTTTACGCTAATCCTGTAAAGCGCCATACTAGCATAAAAAATTATAATGCTAGTACCCCTGACTATGGCCACAGTGCACCGTATTTTAAATATGGCGCACACATGGTGGCGTTAGGGGGCGCTATGGGGCGCAGCAGCGCCACTTTTCATAAATCTGCCTCTTTCTATTTATTCTGTTTCCCCTTTCCCAAGTATTTCTAACATTTGTTGCTCAACATAAATAGATAAATACAATACTGCAGCTTTTCTGAGATCTATGCACTGATATTGGTATTAACTATGTACTTCCTGCTCCCATAAGTGCCTTGTAAGTAGAATAGTAGCATTGCTGTAAGATCTAATGATAAATGCCTTTAGTGGGTGACAGAGGTACATTGTGATATGTGGTGCAAAAATTCCATGGTTTCCACCAATGTTTTAAAAGGGGTGTCTTGATGGGGGGGTGAGTTGCAACACCCCTTGGGCAGGAAAAGCATGCCGGCCACTCCACACACAACGGTACTAGAATATGTTGTTTATGCCCCTTAGAAGCTCTAGAATTGTCACCAAATGGTGTGAAAAGAGCCCTGTAAAGTTCCCCGTTCAGTTTTATGTTTTCAAAGTTATTTTTTTGGAGTACTACCCCCAAAGTACCCTAGTAGAAGGTCTCGCTCACTTCGCTAGGCCCAGTGTTAGGCAGGTGTTTACGCTCCACCATTTTGAAAGCACATCAGCTGCCACCTTTAGTGGCCACCCATATGTACAACTCCAAGACAATACAAAACACCAGGCCAGCCTTCCGGGCATGCAATGGTCCCCGTTCAAGAACATCAGAAGCGAGGACAGCTGTTTCCTCTCTAAATATGTCCACGTGCACCATCCGGGGCTTCGGGAAGAAACTGAAAGACTTCCTGTTCCGCACCAAATTAATAAACCTCTTCTCTGCATTCATGGTGACGGTCTCTCTTGCCTTCAGATAACAGTTCCCAACGTGCGAGCAACACTTCTGCTTGCAGTCAAACCACCAACTCTACAGGTAGGCGCCAGAGGTGAAGCTAAAAGGAGAGGGGGTAGGTCGGAGACGGCTTCTCCTTTGACCTTTGAACGTCGCATTTCTTAGCTATCCAGGGGTCACGCAATGGTCCAGTTGCACTGTAAGACGGACGCCTGAAAGCAATAACGGGCGAAAAGAAAGCAGATTGGGAACTAGAACAAACTTTCAATATTGACGGAGACCTACTTAGGAGGGGCGGGTGGGGGTTGCTGTCACGCGCGCTGCCCTCGTTTGTCACAGAGGAGAGCCCTGGTCCCGCCGGGAGCCGGGAACTGGTCGGAATGTCTATTCATGTGCTGGCGTTGTTAAAAGGGTCTTTGCATCCCGAAGTCATCTGTCAGGTAGGCCTTTTAAGGCGAAGGGAGAATCCATTGAGGATGGCTCTACTATGCATCAAGTAAGAGGCAGTTGATACCGGGCTGCGCCACGCATTAAAGCCCTTCACCCACTCTCTTTCATTAGATCCCAACTTCACCCCATCTTACGCTGACTCAGGCTCCCTCCTTTCTTGTTTTTTTAAAATCTCTAATCAATCCCTCTCTCTCTTCCTCACACACTTGCACTGTTAACCACACTGGCATTCTCTCATTTTCTTCCCCTCTCACACAGAGGACTTGGAAGCTACAAACCAAAGTATTTCATTGATTTTCATAAGTTTTTTTAACTTTTGGAAATAATTATTTGCATTGCACTGAAAAGTATCTCGCAGAAACTGTTTTAAGAATGCAGAGCTTAACTTTTGAAATTCTTCTCAGATGACGTGGGTGTTAAGTAATCTGCACTCTAATGAGAAATGCGTGAATGTACAATTAGTATGACGCTGGTTCCTAAAGGCTTGTTTCATTGAACGGTATTATATATAGTGGTGCACAAAATGCACAAATATATATGTTGTGTGTTTATTGAGCGTCTAACTTCCATCTGAGGCAGTGATCACGACTTTGCCCGCCCTACCTTATACATTTAATCGATTTCACACATTAATCGCTTCTACGATCATGACTCCTACTAACTTATCCAGAAACTTAGACAACGCCTCCAGCAATCTATGCAAATCAAGCCCCAACTCTTATAAGACTGTGTATACATCTCTCCCAAAATGCTGCTGAAATCTTTAAGAACAGACCCAGACATGAGCATCCTCTTACTCTCACAGTTGACCAATATTACAAACTTGGAAAATTTGATGTACACTTCATGACACTCCTACAACTCATTGATGAGTATAAATGACATACATCACAACAGAAAGAATGAGCTTGATAACATGTCGTTCATGTCAATTGACTGCCATCTCTGAAAAAAAACCATTTCGTTTCTATAAAGAGCTCTCACCCACCAACCTAGTTGGTGGCCCACTTCATCAGAGAGTTCCCACTTAAGATGCCAAATGCATCTTACGTGTGCTATGTCGCCTGATTACAGCTGAGCTGGTCTTAATCTGAGGGGCATATTTACAAGTCACGTGAGGCAGTGCAGTAAATGGCCTTGCTGTGTTGCCTTGCGCCACAGGGAAAGGGCAGAAATGTATCGTATTTACAAGATATGGTGCATGTCTGTCCTTTCCCCCTGCCGTGTCACACAAATTGCTGCCAATCACCAACACATGCGCCCTTGCACCATGATGCAAGAGTGTCTGCTTTGTCAGCAGGATTGTTTTTGTGCAGGAAGGGACACAGTCCTGGACAAAAACAATCCAGAGGCATTTTCCTCCTTCTGTGTGCGCTGCAGAGTTCAGCACACACAGAAAGAGGAAACAAGGAGGAGAAATAAAGATGTTTCTCCTCGTTGCGCCTCCCCTGCGGAGGCGTACAGTTTTGATGCATTCACAGGTTTACAGATTCTTGTAAATCTGGGAATGCGTCAAAACCCATGGGTGTTGCGTGGGAACACCCATTGCAAAGTCCATGGTACGCCTCCCTGACGCAGTGTAAGGCAAGGCAGTGACTTGCGCTGTGTTGCCTTATACCTTATTTACAAGGCCATGAAAAGCCACACAAAGTGGCTTTGTGTGGCCTTGAAGATATGGGTCTGCACTATACGCCGCTGGTGCATCACAAAAAGAGACATTCCAGCAGAGCACAGGGCTTATAAATAAGTCCCTTAGTGTTTTCTCATTCAAGTGGACAACCTTTTCATCAAAGGGAAACCTATCTCAACTCGTCTTAATACACCTTCTCCTCCCTGATTTCAATCTATAACACCTCACATCTCAACTCTAACAATTGGCTCAAACCAAGAAGTAATAAAGACCTCCACTCATGCAGAACTGTCCCAGCAATGGTGCTCGATCAAACAATCTGATTGAAAATAAACCAATGACATCCACATTCAGCAGGACTTTACAGTCTTCCTTCACCTGCCTCCTGCACAATTGCAGATTGATTGTGAATTATAATCTTGAGATTTCAGATCTGATAATTTTTAATAAACCCAATTTATTCATTTTCACTGAAAATGGTTTAATGAATCCTAGCCAACTCTAGTACCATCAGACTTCTCTCTTAACCTCCTTGGCAAGGTACAAAACAACTTGGTGGTGGAGGGTATGAATTAGCTTAAAATAATCTATATGTATATAAGACTATGTAAAATGACTGATTTATGACTTTTAAATGTTTCTTAATGGAAATCAACACACTGGACATAACTTCCACGAAACTACGTCATCTACCACCTGCCAGGTGGTGAATACATTTTATGGAGTAGCTTATTGAGTTATTCACTGACAACCCAATCTTCATGGGTAAGGTATCTTCCTAAAAGAGTATAATTTGTACTATGGTCGTCTAAAGAAGACAGCTATATCACAGAAATATTATTTCATACAAAAGCAGAAGTACATCTAAACATGTTTAACTCCCACTCACAACAAAAGTTCCATTCATTATCTCCTGCTTACTTTGGAGGGGACAATGGCCATACCACTTCTATATCTCCTTGTCTCTTCTCGTCTCAAATATTGTGATCATAGCCGAACTGAAAATGCATAAAAAACTGGTCAGAGACCTTAGTATCAGTTATCCTTCTGCATTAGCAGACACATTAAAGCCTCATTCTTAGACGTCATCCCTCTAGACAAATTGGTCCATACGCCTGCGACTCTGGACCCGCATACCATCTCAAAATCATGGGCATAGAAGACTCGAGCAAATCATAATGAGTACCAACTAAAAAACAGCAGAGTGGTACTCAAAACGTGAAAAGTTAAACTCTCAGAACAATTAAGCACATTTAGTGATACACACCAGTTCCTTTCGTAATTTTTGTTTATTTTCCACCTCTTCAAAGTTTTTTTCCTTATTTACCATTTTTGTCACTCAGTGGGTAAGGACTAATTTGCAGTTTCCTCATTTGTGCATTTGCCCTGTGACGTTTACCTTCTCCTTTTTTTTATAATTAAGTTTTTTATTTTATGTTTTAATGAAATAAAATTATGTTTTCATGAGTGATCTTCTGGAATGGTTTTGAAGTTTCTGAGAAATTCGGGACCCATTGGCGACAATAGCCCACCATTCCCAGGAACATCCTGACATCTCTCTGTGAAGTTAGGGGACTTATCTGCAATATCATTGTAATCCTTTCTCTGGATATCTTCCTCGACCCTTTCTCAATCTGGTGACCCAAGTACTTCACTACCTTCTGGCAGTACTGCAATTTCAGTGGAGACACTTTATCACCATACTTTCCCAAATGATTCAACGGGGCAATCGAGTCATACTTACACTCGTCCCTTGTCTTGGATGCAATCAATAAGTCATCAATGTACTGCACCAGAGTCCATTGAAAAGGCAATTCTAATGACTCCAAATTCTTTTTCAAGATCTGGTCGAACAAGAAAGGTGACTCCGTGTACCCCTGAGGAAATCGACACCCGCAGTAAACTAGATCCAGGAGTTTGAAACTAAAGAGAAATTGACTATCTTCATGAAGAGGCACTGTGAACAACGCTTGTGACAAATCATCCACTGTGAACCATTCTGCGTCACATGGAATCTGGATGGACATTATTAGAGCTGGATTGGGCACTACGGGACAACATTGGACCACAACGTCATTTATTTTTAAATTCAAACTTTCCCACATGATTTCTTCAAACCCATTATCGGTGAATTACATGGGCTGCTCAACACCTCCTTCAAAACTCCCTGCTTCACAAAATCTGCAATTATCTGAACCACTTTCATCAGAACACCTTGCAGAATATAATTTACTCGGGAAGCTGCGGAAAAACTGCATTCGGTTTCAAGGTAACCTTAATCGGCTCCACTCCTTTGATCAAACCCACTTCTTTGCCTGTCAAATCCCACACGTTCTCTTGCACTGCTCCCTCCAAATCAGAATGAAGCTCTCTCACTGTGAACATCGGGAAAAACTCAATCAAAGGATACTCCTCATTTGTAGTTTCACACTCAGTTTCTGGGTCCGTATCTTCCTCATCATCACTATTTGTCTGGATCTCAATTCCATCATTTGAGCAAGTAATCAAACATTTTGTTTTACACAACAAGTACCTTCCCATTAGTGATACTGGACTCGAATCGCAGACTACAAATTTATGCAGTCCTTGAAAATTGCCAATCTCAACTTGCACCGGATCTGTAATCAGGTTCGTCAAATACTGATTTGCCCCCCCCCCCGATGACCTGAAGCGCTTGAATTGTCGTGCCAAGAGCACTTTACACCTGTGGACTGAAGCGCCTGAACTGCCGTGCCAAGAGCGCTTTACATCTGTGGACTGAAGCGCCTGAATTGTCGTGCCTAGAGTGCTTTACATCTGTGGACTGAGGCACTTGAATTGCCGTGCCAAGAGCGCTTTAATCTGTGGACTGAAGCACCTGAATTGTCGTGCAAGAGCGCTTTACACCTGTAGACTGAAGCGCTTGAATTGTCGTGCCAAGAGTGTTTTACACCTGTGGACTGAAGTGCTTGAATTGTCGTGCCAAGCGCGCTTCACACCTGTGGAGTGAAGCGCCTGAACTGCCGTGCCAAGAGCGCTTTACATCTGTGGACTGAAGCACCTGAATTGTCGTGCCTAGAGCGCTTTACATCTGTGGACTGAAGCACCTTTGATCATCGCGCCTAGGCCACTGTAACCTGGAAACTGAAAACGCTTTGCTCGTTGTGCTAAGGGGTGCTTTACTTCTGGAAGTAATGACTTCCTCCAAAATTGAAGTCATCAAGGCCTTATCGCTACGAGAACGACCTACTCGTTTTTTAATTCACCATGGAAACAAGGATGCTTCGATCGGATGCCACTCTGCCATGCAGGAACTCTGCTCTTCTTCAGAGAATCTCCTACGAGGTCTGACTGCATCGAAGTCTTCAAAATAGTGAGCAACGTGCTTGGGTGTGGCTGGGCTTTATAGGCCTGCCACACCCCAAAATGGCTGCTGCCTCTAAAAACATGGGAATTGTAGTCCCTTCATGGAATAGCACTGATAAGTGCATCTTGTCCACCAATGTCCTGAACCTGCAGCTCTATGAGCTTTTCCACAGGGCAGACGACACTGATGTCCACCTTTGGAGCAAGAGGGGATGACAAGTGGTGCGCAGAAAGCGCCGCAGAGCCGCGCAGCGGAGTTTCGGGCGGGACCTGGACCGCGCATGGTCTTATTCCTGACAAAGTCACAAGCACACATGGCTCCTCATCTGAACTGTCACTCATCCATTTACCATTTATTTCATTCTCGCTGTGTGATGGGAATTGGTGCACTGCATTACTACTTCTGTCTTGTCTCTGACCTGTGACCTGTTGAGAACGCATCATCTGTTGCTGCTCCATCGGGGCTTGAGGTATCTGCATTTGCTGTCTAGGTACCATGGGAACCTGCTGCTGCATCTGCTGCAACTGTGACACTTGTGCACAGGGCAATTGCACCTGCTGCATGGGCTGGAAATTCTGCATTTGATTCACATTGTTCTGTAAATTTGGATTAGGACCTCTCATTCTTGGTCCTCTCATATTCTGAAATGCATTGACATTGTTACTTTGCTAAACAACACCCTCTTGTACCATCATCGGACACTCCCACTTCCAGTGTCACACGGCTCCTCAAATGTGACATTGCAACAGCTTCTTCATCCCCTGCACATCATTCTGAACCACTACAGTATTCAAATCCGGACCGGCTCCTACCCCTCATCTCAGATTGAAACATGACATTTCCCTGCTGCTGTGATATCTGTTGCACAATTTGCACTCCTGTTTGAGCTGCCTTAATCTGCATTACCATTTCCTTCTCTTTTAACTCTTTCTGCTTCAACTCAATCTCATCACTACAGTATTTCACATACTGCAGCACCTCATCAATCGGCTTCGCTTTCCAGCAAATCAAATGACTTAATCATCTGACCTATCTCAGGTCTCAGTCCTTCTACAAATCTGAACACAAAATGCAGCATGTCCTTTGGCTCAATTGCTTCTTTGCCACTGTTCTTCTTGAACGCCTTCAGCAATCTCTCATAATACTCATGTTTCGACTCTTTTACCTCCTGCACTGTCCTGTCAATCCTCTGCTAATCAATATTTTTGGGCAAAATCCTCGTCTTCAGGAACTCTATCCCCTTATAGTAATATTTCATTACCTCAGGAGATGGTGCACCTGTATTCTTATCTCTCTCTGGTTCACTTGTTGGCCAATCTATAGCTCTTTTACACTCATCCCACAAGTCAGTTGGAACAACTATCTCCAAGCTTTACTAACCTGTCTGTCTGCTGATACCACTCTACTGGAGTCTCCCTCAATTTTGGATAATCATTTGTAAATGATAGAATAACACTCCTACTCCATGGGACATGAACAAAATTTCCCCCTGGGATTTCTCTCCTTGGTAAAATCTTTACCTGATCCTTGTCCTGTTGTACAATTTCAGTCACTTCTAGAGAATCTCTTTACTTTTTGTCTCTTTTCTTCACCCATCTGCCTTCCCAGTTTTCCAATGCTCCCCAAACCTGAGCACTCTGCAAAAATTCTTTAAGGTGTGCCTTCATCCCGACAGACCTCATGTGTTCAAAATCCTTTGCCTCAAAATCTAAACTGTAAATTTTCTTCAAATGTTTCATTTTCTCAATTTCTATGCCATGTTTTTCTGCCAAATCTGCCAATCTCCGGTGTACCTTTACCTACCTCTTTTGTGATTCTCGGGCATAAGTATCTTAACTCTGCCGCTGTGTAAGATTCTAATCTATTCACCCCCATTGTTCCCTCCACTAGTTCACCTGCTTCCATGCTAAATCTGACACAATTGATCTGTTCCTCACCTTTGGAAGCATTCTGTGGGGTATTCAGCTTCTCTAATCATTCAGTCAGCTGCTGAGCTGTCAATCCTTGTAACAAAATGTTACTCGCGTTCACCGGTGGCACCTGTTGTACCACTGCATTTGGTGTCTGCGGTGTCAATAACTTCAAACTCTGACCTGCACTGGGTCCATTCACAGTATCTGGACGTGCAACAAGTGGACTAAGATCTAACAATGATCTTGATCCATCAAAGGTCTGACCTATGGAAGAGACTTCTTGAACATGCTCATTTGGTCCCCTCCTCATTAAACTCTGAGACATCTCTCCTTGTTTACTCATGCTTGGTTTCTTTTGTGCAAATAATGGTACCGCTGGACCAAAAGTAATCGGCAGTGATATTGCATCTGGGGCTGCTCTGGCACCTGTACTCTGTGGGAGAGTAACTCCCATACTCTGATTCATTACCAGAGTCAAGTCTGACTGTGTCCCTGTCATTGGCATGAACCTCGGCATCCCCTGCGGCTGCACTTGGGGGAGCAAAATCAGAGTCGGCTCAGTCTGAACTTGCAGTGGTCTTGGAACCACTTGCTCCATAGGCACAACTAAGTTTGAAGTCGTTACCAACATAGGCACCTCCGTATAAATTCTCTGAATCGGTGGTGGATGCATCGGTGCCTGAACTATTGGAGTAGTCAACACATTAGGTCCTTGCACCACACCCTGTGTCTGGCTAGTATTAACCTGTACCGAACTCACTGTCCCCATTGCCTGTGCCGGGGCTGTTGGATCAGTACTAGTACTCGGACCATCCTCATGCACCGCATATGGTGGTGGTCTGTCTCTCAATATCAGCGTAACAAGATCCTCAGCATCTGATTCCTCCTCCACTATGTAAGACCTTTTTGCTTCCTTTTTCCCAGATGGACTCTTATTAGTTTTTCTAGTCGCTTTCCTTCCTTCCGTCGCATCCTCCTGTGTAATTGCTGGAAACAATTTAACACCCTGCAATGTCACTGATCTCCACTTCTTCTGTTCCCAATCCTATCTCACTTCTGCTAAAGACTTCTGTACTTTTCTTACTCTCCTCTCAAATTGTATTTGTTGTTGCTGCCTAGCCACCAGCTCCCAAACTGCTAATGCCTCAAACTGTGCTAGTCTCGGAAGGGGCTTCGATTCATATAGAGCCATCTGCAATTGCTCCAAAATTCTCAAATTAAATGTCCTATTCTCAGGAAACGCTAAGCTCCCATTCTTCTCTGTTAACTTGCACCATTGTTGTAACCAAAAACATTGCACAACACCTCTCTCCTCCATTACAATGTAAGCTGGTGTATTCTCTGGCAGGGTAGGTTCTTCTACACTCGCTCTAATGTATGTATCTCCCTTTAGGGCACTCCTAACGCCTTGAAAAACTTCATCTCTTATATTTCTGTTTATTTAAAATCGAATCAGGAAATGACTTTTACTCCCAAGATTCCTTTTACCCACGTTCTCAGCCAATTGCCTCTCACAGACGGCTGCCAATCCGTGCGCGACCCTTCTCACTAACCAACCTATCCCAGCGCGGCTCCAATGATGTCACACTCAGACGTACTGCGGCTGACAAAGTCCTACGCTCGTCCTCCTAAACTTCGATCACCACGAAACTAATGCAAAATATTGCAAGCACTAACCAAAAACTAAAACCAAATCTGCAGGTTTACTACAGGAAGGTAACATGATTGCTTCAGAAACCTTATGGATTTTCACTGATGGCCCTTTCGCTCATGCAGCTATTCCTCTTTTTCTGTCTCCCAGATTCGCAAGTAAAATTCGACCCGCAAATTTTACTCTCAACTGATCAATGGGTCTGTTCTGGTGCACATGGGACTCGCCAAATCTCATTCAAAATTTTCTCTTGCCCACTTTAACTCACACACTGACTTGTTGACCACACCCGATCAACCTACTGAACCAGACAGATTACAACATATAACCAAGTGTTTCATACACTTTTTCAATATACTCCAGAGTCTTAGACCACGCAGGATCTGTACATCAACAACCACATGGACAAATGTTTGAGCACAAAGCGCCACACACATGTGAAGTTCGACGACTTCCCTACTCTCATACTGAGGAGTACGCCCACTCCTACTAAAACTTCATCTGGAGTACGCAGACTCCCTAAATTCCCTCACATAAATCACAATTCACCTGCGATTTGCATAAGCTGTGCAAGCGCAACCTATATCTCTCACTCTATCACTAGAACGCCAGGAACATACCCAATACTACTAGCAGGATCCAGGATCTGGGAAAGTCATTTCTGGGCTTAAGGGAACATAATATTCTCTCCAATTATCATTTAGAAAAATAAAATCCAAATGTAAAAAATACTTAATTCTCAATGACTGTCAATCACCTGTCATTTAAAGAGATGAACCATCACTCTCTTTACCACAATTGTTGACACCCTATACCGAACACTTATGGCAAACCCTGAACGAGACAAAGCATCGATCCCTATACCATATCTATTAACACCTCACGTTCTGGACACCTATAGCAAGCTTTCAAAGAGACCTAACCATCCTCTGCTACCAAAACTGTTAGCGCATCAAGTCCCAATAAGTAAACTTACACGAGGACCTGTATAGGTCGATGAACCTTTTGCCTCATTTAAGATGTTCTTACCATAGATCCAGAACAGAAGTCAATAATCAATACACAATAATCAGTAATCATTTGTCAAATCAATAATCAATAATCAATGGAGTCAGTAATTGTCATACACCATGAAAAACCACACCTTTAGTAAAAGTTTAGTAATTTTATTTCCCTTATATTAACAATGCTAAAGTCATGTAGATTATCTCGAGATCGACACGAGAAACACAACCTAATCAAAGCTTGAATCACAATACATTCTAAAGCATCAGTACAAATCATTAGAAAAGTTAGCTTCAATAAGGCTACGTAGTCCATAAGGTTCAACAGAGTAGTCCGTCAACCATTTATCTCTCCAATTTGTCAGTTGTCATGTAGATACCCTCAACTAATCCAGATTAGCATCAGCACGTGGGGCTTCATGCAAAACAATTTAGAACACGAATTTAGGAAAACATCTACCTAAGGAAAAAAAACTATTAAGACAGCACAGTTGGTACCTAGAAAGAAAAGGCATGAAAATGTAATTCAGTCATATTGTCATATCTACCTATCCACGGTATGGGTCAGCAAACAGAATCAGTCTTCGTCCTCAGGTCATCAATCGATCAGCAACACATCAGGCTCTCAGATAGTATGAGCCCAATGACATAATCTTGAATCTCTTCTTCTCAATATCGCAGTAAATCTGAATAAAGTCTGAAATCTTTTTCCTCTGCCACGTTGTTATATCAAAGTCACTCACACTGTCCCCTAATTCCCAATTGTTCAATTAATCGTACGTTATTACTCTGTCTAATAGTTGTCTATACCAAATCTATGAATTCTAATATTTCGCCTTTCACACAACGTTGATTGGTCTACTTTACGATGTTCTCATCATCCAGCTCGTCAGGTATCAAATTTACTGCATCTTCCTCTCCAGTCAGTGTCTTCATTGTTTGCATCCTGGGAAAGTACATCTCACACACATTACACTCATTTTCATACATTACTAGAGACATCATCTCCTGTCCGTCGGTTCCCCTAGAAAGCTTCGGTTAAGCATTTTATTAGACAATGAACAATTTACAGTTAGTTCACTCTGTCAGCATTTTCTATTAAACGCTAAGAAATACAGCTTCTGCATGAGGCCTGGCAAACTAGGCCAAGACACTTGCTAAGTTAAGGCCTACAATTAATAAGCTAAAGCATAATTCATGACCCTTAATATGACATATTACTACGTTAATCTAATACATTTTAAATATTTCATACATATTAATCATCAATTAGTACATTTCGTGAACACTGATGGCCATTCTGCGAGGTCACATTTTCAAACTTGCACATTATTTTTCTCTATGTTATTCATTTTCTACAGAATTCATTATTCAAAATACATAAACACTCATTAATAATTTCTAATTAAGACATCCGCTTCAGCACACCTCAAACTTAAAACATTTCAAATAAAGTTCCTTCGGATCCTTCCCATCAAATACTCCATCCACGTCCAAGCCTAGCTCAACTCGCCATCTCTGTGCCAAAATGTTACCCTGCCATTTTTTAATGTACCAAGTCCATAGGCTTCTTATTGAGCAAGAATCTTAGCCTTCATGCTTAAATCAATACATTGGATATAGGCGCACTGCATCAGCTCAGTCTCCTACATTTATTCACTCTTACATCCCAGAAGATTAATTTATACAAGTGATTCAGCCCTTATGTTTTCAGGACTGGACTAAGAAAAATCATTTGTCATGGGACTTTCCAAACTCCACATAGACCCTCATAAAGCAATCTCACAACCAACAGTTAGTCTGCCCTCTGGTTCAAGAAAGTTTGATCATATTTGCCCAATTCTTATCATACTCCAACAGCTCTCTTGTGAGGCAAGACATATCAATAAGCGTGTGACCATTATCTATAAAGCCCTTTACTTGTTTTCCCCAAATATCTTGCCTAGCACTTGACCATTGAAAGTGTCCATTTCAAGCTTCTTCAAGCCAAGAAGTCAAAGACACTAAGGTGGTCATTCCAACATTGGCGGTAAAAGGTGCATACAGCTGTCAGAAGACCGCCAACATACCGCCGCGGCCGCGGTAAACCGCCACGGTCATTCTGACCCACAACACGGAAACCGCCAAAATACAGACACCCACAAAAGTCCGCCACACCAAAGGCCAGCGAGAAACTGGCGATAACCAAACCGACACCGTCACGCCAACAGAAATACTATCA
The DNA here is from genome assembly GCF_031143425.1 of Pleurodeles waltl. Lineage (NCBI taxonomy): Eukaryota > Metazoa > Chordata > Amphibia > Caudata > Salamandridae > Pleurodeles > Pleurodeles waltl. The sequence continues at coordinate 962,795,943 of NC_090443.1, forward strand.
CGACCCACGAATCCACGCAGCGGTCTTTCAAATGCGGTATTCCATTGGCGGTACACACCGCTGCGCTCAAAATACACACACACTTACAAAACACAGCCACATTGGACAATTCCAAACACACACACCTGATACACATACGCACACCACTCCCACACACCCAATTAAATATAAAACACACACCCACATCACCCACAAATCCCCACTCCTAAAAAAACGGGACCACGCACAGAGAAATAGAGAACCGAGCACCCAGACGCGCATATTACCATTACCCAGCACTATTACCACGCACTTCACACAACACACCAATACACATCACCACACTTAGCACCACACAATCCACCCCACACATCACCTACACCACCCCATGGCACCGCAAAGACACCCCAGGTTTTCTGAGGAGGAACTCAGGGTCATGGTGGAGGAAATCATCCGGGTAGAGCCACAGCTATTCGGAACACAGGTGCAGCAGACGTCCATTGCCAGGAAGATGGAGCTATGGAGCAGAATAGTCGACAGGGTCAACGCTGTGGAACAGCACCCAAGAAATCGGGATGACATCAGGAAGCGGTGGAACGACCTACGGGGGAAGGTGCGTTCCGTGGTATCCAGACACCGCCTTGCAGTGCAGAGGACTGGCGGCGGACCCCCACCTCCTCCCCCAGAATTTACAACATGGGAGGAGCAGGTCTTGGCGATCCTGCATCCTGAGGGCCTCAGCGGAGTATCTGGAGGAATGGACTCTGGTAAGTCTCATCTTCACTACTTCATCCCCCCCACCCCACCAGCATGCCAACTCATACCCTCACCCTCACCCCCATCACTCCTACTCCTTGCAAATGTCTCACCATCACAACCCACCCATCCCAACACCAAGCCCTGCATGCGACCACAAAGCATGGACACCCATCACCGAAGCATGCCCACTGCACATACCCATCCCCCCCAAACCACCGTCACAAAAGCCCCCACACAGGAATGCAAGCACTGGGGTACACGGGCACCCACCCATTGCACACCATGGCACACACAGATGCAATAATCATGGTTTTATACCCCAGCAGGACCCCAACGCAACGTCACCGCGCAGGAGGGTCCACAAAAGTCCACTCCACCCCCAGAAGAGGCCCACAGTGATGACAGCAGCTCTGTCGACCTGGATCTAGATGACCAGCCCGGCCCATCGGGGACCTCGGGACAGTCGGTTCCCCTCAGACAGCCACAGGCCACAGCAGACCTTCCCCCCTCTGGGAACACCAGCACAGCACCCACCCAGCGGGCCCATACCTCTGTCCCCTGGACACGTCAATCAGCGGTGTGTCCACCACTACAGGGCACCCAGGTTAACCCACCACCCCAACAACAACAGGGATCTGGGGGCAGTGGCAGTGGGCACACGGTCCATGGGACAGAGGCCCAGGGAAACAGGGGAACTGGGAGGGCTGCTGTGCGACGGGGGGGACAGGCCCAGGGAACCCACTCTCCATGAGGCCCTCTCCAACATCATGGGAGCGTACCATCATTCCCAGGAGACGATGGCGACGGTACTGGCCAGGTTTCAGGAGACACAGCACCTGCAGGAGGACCAGTATTTGGGGTTCAGGGAGGAACTACGAACCATCAGTTCCGCCCTGGGCACCATCGTAGGGGTTCTGAATCTGGTAGTCACCACATTGCGGGACACTGTGGCACCACAAAGGGCCCCTGACACTAGCATGGACCAAGAACTGCCTACCACCTCTGCCGGCGCTAGTGGACAGGAGGCCCCGCCACAGGACCAACAGGCCACCAGCACCCCACCCCCTGCAGAAGGAGAACCACACCGCAAGCGGTCCCTGAGATCCAGGAAGAAGACAGAGTAAGATGCCAAGACCCCCGCCAGCGAAGGATACCACCCTGATTGTCATCCCACTGTCCCACATCGTCACCCTGTCCATCCTTAAACTGCCCCAGCTCCACTTTCCACAGGCATTTGGACAATGCACCTGTGATACTAATAGTCTGGACTCTGCCATGGACATTCCTCCACCATCGCCCCTCACCAATTTGCAACCACCCACCAATATGGAGCACTTTAATAAACACAGTTATTGCACAAAACAATCAGGAGTCTGGCTGTGATTTTGAACAAATGTATTAGACATTACCGTGCCAAAATGCTTATTTACATTGTGATGCCAACATACCAATGTCACACAGCTGTAGTCCATGGGGAAACAAAGCAGATGTCACACAGTGGGGCCCACATCTCTGAAATCGGAAGGGAAAGTCACAACTCAGTTACCATACACTGGGTGAAAACGACGGACAGTAGAGAGGTAGTAGTGTTTAAGTACATGTAGTATGCCGGTGTGTATTCTTACCTGTGTGTCATTGGAAATATTGCTGTATTACTGTGTCCCTGTTGTCTATGTCGTCTTCTTCGGCTTCCTCGTCTTCACTCTCCACAGGCTCCACAGCTGCTACAACACCACCATCTGGACCATCCTCCTGCAGAAAAGGCACCTATCGTCGCAAAGCCAGGTTGTGAAGCATACAGCAGGCCACGATGATCTGGCACACCTTCTTTGGTGAGTAGAATAGGGATCCACCTGTCATATGGAGGCAGCGGAACCTGGCCTTCAGGAAGCCGAAGGTCCGCTCGATCACCCTCCTAGTTCGCCCATGGGCCTCATTGTAGCGTTCCTGTGCCCTTGTCCTGGGATTCCTCACTGGGGTCAGTAACCATGACTGGTTGGGGTAACCAGAGTCACCAATTAGCCACACACGGTGCCTCTGGAGTTGCCCCATCACGTAAGGGATGCTGCTATTCCGCATGATGTACGCGTCATGCACTGAGCCAGGGAACTTGACATTAACATGGGAGATGTACTGGTCTGCCAAACATACCATCTGGACATTCATGGAATGATAACTCTTCCGGTTTCTGTACACCTGTTCACTCCTGCGGGGGGGACCAAGGCCACATGGGTCACATCAATGGCACCTATGATGTTGGGGATATGTCCAAGGGCATAGAAATCACCCTTCACTGTAGGCAAATCCCCCACCTCAGGGAAAACGATGTAGCTCCGCATGTGTTTCAGCAGGGCAGACAACACTCTGGACAACACCTTGGAAAACATAGGCTGGGACATCCCTGATGATCTGGCCACTGTTGTTTGAAATGACCCACTTGCAAGGAAATGGAGCACTGACAGCACCTGCACTTGAGGGGGGATTCCTGTGGGTTGGCAGATAGCTGACATCAGGTCTGGCTCCAGCTGGGCACACAGTTCCTGAATAGTGGCACAGTCAAGCCTGTATGTCAGTATGACATGTCTCTCCTCCATTGTCGACAGGTCCACCAGCGGTCTGTACACCGGAGGATGCCTCCATCTCCTCCCATGTCCCAGCGGACAGTGCCTATGAAGGACAACAGCGAGCACAGAGTCAATCAACCCACAGGTACGTCACCACAGCTTGCACAGAACACGATTCTTAATCCATAGAATGGCTTGTATGAGTGTTGATGCAAGACCTAGGTATGTGTGACGCAGTAAAAATTAAGCCATGTGGGCCCATGAAATGGCGGCTGCCTGACCTGTAAAGTGCGACAATGGGATGTGAGGTAACTGCGCTGGCGTTGCATACCGTGGCGGTAGGCGGTCGAAGACCGCGGCGCAATGCAGCATTGGTTAACATTGAACCCTATAGGTCTCAGGAGCCAATGACGATGTGCGCCGGCGGTCGCGGTACGCACTGCTGTGGACGTGACCGCCATTTTCTATCTGCTTAATCACTCGATACCTGATCTTCGACAGGAGAGAACCTACACTGCAAGTGCTGCTGTGACCTCGGTCTGGAAGAGACAATGGCTCATGCGACTGGGGAAAGGGCCCCTGCCTTCACTGCGGAGGAGTTGGATAAACTTGTGGATGGGGTCCTCCCCCAGTACGCGCTACTCTACGGTCCTCCAGAACAACAGGTAAGTACACAGGGAGCATGCTGTATGGGCAATGCCTGTGTGGAGTGGATGAAAGATAGGGGGGGTGAGAATGAGGCGTGCATCAAACGACTGTGAGAGCATGTGCCACATGGCAAGGGTAGGGATGGGGGGCCACTCACATTGAGGGTGCAGAAGGTAATGACTATTCTTCTCCCCCTGTACATTTCATATAGGTCAGCGCCCACCAGAAGATCGATATTTGGCGTGCCATCGCCAAGGACGTCCGGACCCTGGGGGTCCACCACGGACGGGGCACCCACTGCCGGAAGAGATGGGAGGACATCCGCCGCTGGAGCAGGAAGACGGCGGAGGCTCAGCTGGGGATGGCCTCCCAACGTGGGAGGGGTGCCAGTCGGACTTTGACCCCCCTGATGTCCCGGATCCTGGCGGTGGCCTACCCCGATTTGGATGGGCGCGTGAGGGTATCACAGCAGACACAAGGGGGTGAGTACACTCTCATTCTGCTGACTTTGCGTGCAGTGGAGTTGTCTGGGTGGGTGAGGAGGGCTGTGGGTATCCCTAGGCCAGGGCGATTTCTGTAGGCTAGGCCCCTCCGTAAGGCATGGCCCTGTGCCCCCGCCCCCCACCTCTGTAGGGTGCCAAGTACAGCTATTCATGGCCCTGTGTCATCTATGTGTGCAGATGTCGTCCATAGGCTTGTAGGCCATGTCCCAGGGATTGAGTAGTCGACCCCAAGTGCGTGGCATAGTGCAGGGGGCTTCTGTGTCTGTCCTGTCCGCCAACGGTCTCGCCAATGCATGCACTCAACATTTCTATATTCTGTTTCCCCCCCCCCCTTTTTTGTGGTCTTCCTGTTCATGTGTGCATTAGCATCATCAGGCGGAGGAGAAGTGGCATCGGAGCAAGAGGGAGCTGCATCCCACATGGCCATGGAGGGCCACGCAAGGGACTCCGAATTCACCAGTGGGACGGAGGGCGAGGGGAGCTCCACAGCGGGGACTCGGGCAGACATCAGTGACACCGATTCGTCCTCTGAAGGGAGCTCCCTTGTGGTGGCGGCAACATCTGTGCCCCCGCAACAACAGGTACAGCCGCCACCCACCGCACCAGCACCGCCCTCCCAGCAGCCCCTCAGCGTTTGGCCCGTGCCCGCTCACCCAGGAAGGTGGGCATCTCCTTCGCCCCAGGCACCTCAGGCCCTGCCCCAGTCACCCCTGCTGCCCTCAGTGAGGAGGTCATTGACCTCCTGAGGACGCTCACTGTTGGGCAGTCTACCATTTTGAATGCCATCCAGGGTGTAGAAAGGGAGGTGCACCAGAGTAATGCATACCTGGAGGGCATTCATTCTGGTCAGGCGGCCCTTCAGCGATCGTTCCAGACTCTGGCCTCGGCACTGATGGCAGCCATTGTCCCTGTCTCTAGCCTCCCCCCTCCAACTTCCTCCACCCATACCCTATCACCTGTACCTCTGCCTATCCCAGACACACCATCAGACCAGCCTGCACACACCACAACACCCAAGGGAAGCTCAGCCAGACATAAGCACCACACATCCCACAGGCAGTCACACAAGCAACATCCACATACAGACATACCAACACCCACTGCTTCCACTGTGTCCCCCTCCTCCACGTCTCCCTCCTCCCTCCCTGTCACCTCTCCGTTCACACCTGCATGCACAACATCTCCAGCCACTACGTCCCTCAGCAGCACACACACCAGAACACCCCGCACACGTGCAGTCACCACCCCCACTGCCATTTACACGTCCCCTGTGTCTTCTCCCAGTGTGTCTGTGCCCCCCCCTTCCAAGATACACAAACGCAGGCAGCCACCCACCCAACAGCCATCCACCTCACGACAGCCTCCAGCCCAAGCACCTGCAATCAAAGCCACCAGACTTACAACTCCTACAACCACAACCTCTTCCTCCACTCCCATACCCACTACACCTACCCGTCCCACTGCTCCATTCCTGTCAAAACTCAACCTCTTTCCAAAAACTCCCCCACCCCGTCCATGTCATAGGACTACAGTCAGCACCTCAGCCACGACAAAATCGGCCCCTGTCATCACAGTCTGCCATGGACAGTGGAATGCCCCACCCACCAGGGCAGCCAGTTTGGTGCGAAGCCAAGGCACGGGCAGCCCACCCCCGGAGAAACATCCCAAGATAGGCAGTGGCCGGCGGGAGAGGGTGAAAACACCAGGGACTAAAACCCCTACTAGGGCTCCGGCAGGGAGTGTGGAGACAGCTGGCACACCGCCAAAGGTGGGGAAGGGCCACAGGCGATCAGGGAAGGCTGGGAAGGGCAGCACGCCCGACAACACCGCCATCAGCCCAGCTGGCCAGGAGGGCCCCGCCAGCCCCATCCCAGGTGGCCAGGAGGCCACCAACAGCCCCGGCACAGCTGCCCAGGAGGGCCCCGCCAGCCACAGGACAGATGGGCAGGGGGGCCCCGCCAGCCACAGGACAGGTGGAAAATGAGCACCCCGCCATGGCTGGGACCGCTGAACTGGGCACCGCTGTCTCAAGCACAGCTGAACTGGGCCCTTCATCTCAAGCACCGCTGAACTGGGCCCTTCATCTCAAGCCCTGCTGAACTGGGCCCTTCATCTCAAGCACCGCTGAACTGGGCCCTTCATCTCAAGCCCAGCTGAACTGGGCCCTTCATCTCAAGCACCGCTGAACTGGGCCCTTCATCTGAAGCACCGCTGAACTGGGCACCGCCGTCTCAAGCACCGCTGAACTGGGCACCGCCGTCTCATGCACTGCTGAACTGGGCACCGCCGTCTCATGCACTGCTGAACTGGGCCCTTCATCTCAAGCACCGCTGAACTGGGCACCGCCGTCTCAAGCACCGCTGAACTGGGCACCGCCGTCTCAAGCACAGCTGAACTGGGCCCTTCATCTCAAGCCCCGCTGAACTGGGCCCTTCATCTCAAGCCCCGCTGAACTGGGCCCTTCATCTCAAGCACCGCTGAACTGGGCACCGCCGTCTCAAGCACCGCTGAACTGGGCACCGCCGTCTCATGCACAGCTGAACTGGGCCCTTCATCTCAAGCACCGCTGAACTGGGCCCTTCATCTCAAGCACCGCTGAACTTGGCCCTTCATCTCAAGCCCCGCTGAACTGGGCCCTTCATCTCAAGCACCGCTGCACTGGGCCCTTCATCTCAAGCCCCGCTGAACTGGGCCCTTCATCTCAAGCACCGCTGAACTGGGCACCGCCGTCTCAAGCACAGCTGAACTGGGCCCTTCATCTCAAGCACCGCTGAACTGGGCACCGCCGTCTCAAGCACAGCTGAATTGGGCACCGCCGTCTCAAGCACCGCTGAACTGGGCACCGCCGTCTCATGCACTGCTGAACTGGGCCCTTCATTTCAAGCACCGCTGAACTGGGCCCTTCATCTCAAGCACCGCTGAACTGGGCACCGCCGTCTCAAGCACCTCTGAACTGGGCACCGCTGTCTCAAGCACAGCTGAACTGGGCCCTTCATCTCAAGCCCCGCTGAACTGGGCCCTTCATCTCAAGACCGCTGAACTGGGCCCTTCATCTCAAGCACCGCTGAACTGGGCACCGCCGTCTCAAGCACCGCTGAACTGGGCACCGCCGTCTCATGCACAGCTGAACTGGGCCCTTCATCTCAAGCACCGCTGAACTGGGCCCTTCATCTCAAGCACCACTGAACTGGGCACCGCCGTCTCAAGCACCGCTGAACAGGGCACCGCCGTCTCAAGCACATCTGAACTGAGCCCTTCATCTCAAGCACCACTGAACTGGCCACTCCATCGCAGGCACCGCTGGCCCATGAGCGGCAGGGGCTGGGCCGCATCTGTGTCGGGCAGGGCTGCACGAGGCACTCTGGGCACCAGGCCCCCTCCAGAACCAGTGGAGACTGTTATCCACTTGTGAGACTGTGGCTTTGCACTCCCCAGGATTGAACAGTGGGCAGCCCACCCACTGTCTGGACTTGTGAGACTGTGGCTTTGCACTCCCCAGGATTGAACAGTGGGCATGGAGGCCCCTCGTGGATCTGGCGTCGTGCACTCATCTGGCTGAGGTGCCCCCCCTTCCCTTCCTCCTGAGGTGCCTGTAGTTTTGCTATCTGATGCCCCTGCAGTGTTCTCTCCGTTAGAGTCAGGTATTCTGTGTGGGCTTTGCCCATGTGATTTGGGCCCAGTGGTCCACGGACAATGCCTGCTACAATGCTCGGACTTGTACATTTCTGTATATAGGAGTTTTTGATGTGTATATATATTTTTTGCCAGTATTGCAATATATTTCAATGTTTAAAATCATTTCCTTTTGTCTTTGCATTCTTCCAGGGGGTTTGGGGGGTGTAACTGTGATGTATTGCTATGCATTGATGTGTGTGTTGTAGTGGGTGGGGGTGGGTATGTCGCGTATGTGTGTCCCCGTAATTTTTTCCCTCCCCCCTCCCCTGTGTCGTAGGTGCAGTACTCACCGTTGTCTTCTGCGCCAGTGTTTGTGCTCCTGGTAGAGGAGCAGGAAGACTATCGCTGGGAGCATGTGGAGTTCGGGTTCCATGCTGTCCTGATTCCTCGTGGGGTGTATGGAGGTGAGCGTTTTCCCTTCGAAATGGCTGTTTCCGCCGTGTTTTTATCGGCGGGGCTACCGCCCCGGAAAATGTGGCGGATTGGTAGGTTGTGATACTGTGGGCGGTACATTGACTCCCGCCTGTCTGTTGGCGGTGACCGCCGCGCTGTTTGTTTGTACCGCCGTGGCGGTCGGTGTGTTAAAGTGGCGGTCTCTGTTGGCGGTTACCGCCTCGGTCGGAATTCCATTTTTTTCACCGCCAGCCTGTTGGCGGTTTTGCCGCTGCTTTAACACCGACCGCCAGGGTTGGAATGACCACCTAAGTCAGTCTTTTATTAGAGTGCCTTTGGGATTTGTAATTCAATCCCTTGAGCTACCAGTGCATGCTCTTCTTTTGAAAGTTTAAACAAAGAATCAAAATGTTAAAATGTTGTTATTCTAATGCCACCTCACACAGCAACTGTTTTATATGTGTGTTAAGTTCCAGTGGTTCTGCAAACATTGTAATTCCTGACAGACTGATTTGTCCTGATAAGTATACACTGTTTTGTATATTGTGTGCTATTAGTTCACTCACTTTTAGTTTACATGTCTGTGTTCCATGGAGCACATTTGTAACGTGTCCTGTGTATATTGCGAGATAGGTCTGTTACCCTACCTTACTTTATTCCTTATGAGATGTAATAATCAATCCTTGTAACCTGATAAATGCAACTCACACCTAGACTTGTCTGTCTTTGTACTCCTAGACAGATTGGAGCCAAACCCAGCAAAGGGGGAAGGTTGGACAAAGTTGACATCCCCCAGGCCCATAGAATTGCACTGGGTATAAGAACAGCACCTTCGGAACCTCTCATAAGAACACTCCTGGACACATGGAAGATTCTGAAGAAAGACTGAACCTGCTTGCCTTGAACCCAGACTCCCCAAAAGTGACTTCAAGAGTCATTTGTCTGACCTCCGATTTGAGCTACAGGCACAGAACACGCTTTGAGAGTTCTCCCTGACACTGTTCAACTGACAGGCACCACCTGGACTGTCCTGATTCCTGCAGCGCGGCCTGCTGAAGTGAGCCCTAATCTCCAAGAGGTTCCCTCAGGTCCTGGACCCCCTCACTGGCATTAGAATGTGCTCCTCCTGATCTCCAGGTGAAAATCTAGAATTTGTGGGCTCCTTGACCGTGTCTGAACTGTTTGTGCAGAGAAAGAACCGTATTCATATCCAGCCAGTGCGAAGCTCAAGCGACAACATGCTCTTCAAGCTAAACAGTGACTGCTGCATCAACCGCCAGCACAAAGTTCTAGTGGTGACCTGCTGCTTGCGCCAACAATTACATCCCCTGACAATGACAATCGCCTGCTGAGACTCCTAGCAGGGAAATGGACTTTGAGAAAGCCAAACCTGATTCCTGTATCCGGCCCGTGCTCTATCGGTGACAGCCTGAACTTATGACTTTGACCCAATCAATTGTGACGCTTAGTGATATTTAGAGCTATTTTCACCTAAACCTTAAAAACTCCTAGCTCCGGTTTTACTGATTGGATTGTTGTCATTTTGGTGTATGTTTTTGTTTTTTTACTAAATGTCACTCTATTATTCTAAATTGGTCTAGGATTTTTTTGTGCTGTGTTTTCACCTTATTATTGTTTGAGTACTGCATAAATACTTTATCTTTTGCCTCTAAGTTAGGCTTGACTGCTTTTGTGCCAAGCTACCAGAGGGTTAAGCACATGTTTGTTTAGTGACTTCTGTTGTTTAACCTGACAAGGAATGTGTTTAAAATTGAAGTGGGGCTTCCACCCCTCTAAACTAACAACCCAACTTCTTATACATACTAGCTAGAAACTAGCCTCTTCTGACCTATGAAGAGGATATCCCAGTTAGGTGTCAGAACCTGTTCAGGGTTGCCATGGGGCAAGCAGTGGCTACTGGGTCTCAGGCATCTGGGCTGGGGTCATTTTCCCCAGATATCCTGAGAGCCCATCCTACGAAGGCTCTGCAAAATGGGCCATGTAAAACCTCTTCAGTGCTTGTCTGTCAGTAGTAGCAATGATGTGCACTAAAATGCTTTTCTCTCTGGGATGCATCAAGCTGAAAACTCAGCAGTTACACAGAGTGCAGTAACAGATTGTCCAAACTGATGCTTCTCTTTGTTGAGAGGAAGTACCCACAGAACATTCAATACTACACTCTACAGGTTGCAGATAAGGATGTTTTTCTGGTGCAGGCCACTGTATGTGTGTCTGGAAATTTCCCCACCTGTTCCCCTTTCTTTCTTTCCCCTTCTCCTATGTTTGATTTCTGTCTTAGCAGGTATCAGGCATACGTGCAGTGTTACCCCCTCTGTTCAGTTTTGTGATCAGTTATCCAGCTGCCCTTATGTCATCACTGTGAACTTTTGTCTTCTCTTTGGCCTTGGCAGGTATACTCAGCACACATCTTGATCTCTCTCCCTGGAGTAAATAAGATGGCTGTGAGTGCTCTGGCACTCATTTGAAGTCTCTTTTTATTTCAGAAAGCAGAGCAGAGGCCGTCACCTGGAGTCTATGCCGGCATCTAGCATCATTGCAGAACCCTGGCAGGTCAAAAGTCCAGTTCTGGGATTTGGTGATTTGAGGAGGTGGGCTGCAGGCTGAAGGGTCATGGAGTCTACTCTAGGCACTCTTCTTCAGGCAGTCGACCCCTCCACAGCTCACACTATTGGATTATTGGCATAGTCTGCTCAAGTGCAGTTCTAAATCACAGCGACACAGTCTGCTCGACACAGCTTCATGATGTTGCAGCAGCAGAATCTGCTTGGAAACACCTTCATGATGTTGCAGCAGCACTGTTCAAGTAGATAAAACGTCATGATCTTGCAGTGGCACGGTACACTCAGGCACAACGTCATGATGTCAATGATATCACAGCAGAACAAGCCACGTAGGCACATTCACAATCCTGTAGCCGCACAGTATGGTCAGAAACAACTTCACAATATTACATTGGCACAGTCCACTCGGTCACAACTTCATGATGTTGCATCTCCACTGGAAACACTTAACTCCAGTTCCTGGATGATGGGCATCAGTGGGCGGACCCTCAAGCTCTGGTGTCACCTGCTTCTAACTTGCGCTGGACAGTCACACATTTTGCAGGGTTGGCATGCTCCTTTCATCTCAGCAGGCACGTTGCCCTCTATGCGCTTCTTTACAGGGGCCAGGAGTATCCACATTAGAGGCCCAAAGAGCTGTGAGTTTTCTGTGCCAGGCTATGAACAGCCACACTGAACAGTGCCAGGAAAAGGACAAGGGCTGGCCTCACATAAAAGACTCTTCACACTCTGAAAAACAGTAACTGCGGTTGAACCCGTCTTCCCTACCCTCTACCAAATGGCAGTGCTAAGGAAGAACAATCAGCAGCCTCTCTCAACAGAAGGACCTAAATGAGGCCCTGATTTATACTTTTTGGTGCAAAACTGCACTAACGCAGTTTTGCACCAAAACGTTTAGCACCCTGGCATTAAGAAATGGGGTAAGCAAGCTTTGCACCATTTTTGACCCCTCCTCCCTCCCGTGCACCATTTTTGCACGGGAGTATAAATATGGCGTTAATGCCATAGAGTCATTTTTTGCATGGGAATGCCTACCTTGCATTTTATTAAGGCAAGGTAGGGTTCCACGTCAAAAAATGACTTTATCTCCATAAATTTGGCGCTACACAGGTCTAGCGCCAAAGTATAAATATGGAGTTAGTTTTGCACCGAATTAAAGTAAAAAAAATGACGCTAATTTGGTGGAAACAGAGTATAAATATGCCCCTGAAGGTCTTAAGGGAGTGCGGTCTTCTTTTCCCCCATGTCATTGTCTAGGTCTCCTCCCTCCAATTTCAGGAATGTCAGTAATACATTCCACTGTCTGGTAAAACAACCGTAGCTCGAACTTGTGCACATGAATAGGACTGGCGCTTCCAAAATATAACCCACATGCCTCCATTAAACTGATTCAGCTTATACACAATGTATATGCAGCACATGCATAGCATACGCTTGGTATGTTAGTGTCAGAAACTTTATCAAAGAGGCTGACTTGCTTCCACTCCAGTGAACAAGATAAAAAGGCCTGGCCACAACTACTAATTCACAAAACCTAATATGCTGACTGCACCACTCTACATGGACAGTAGTCAACTGTCAGTGAAATGAGGGCACGCTTGGGGCGCCAGTCCAGGTCACAGGACAAGCCCAAGACTTCACTCATGTCAAGGGACAGATCTAGGCTTTGCACACAGACTAGAGTAGTGGGATCAAGAGCCAAAATTAAAAATCAGGTACCAGATACTCGCAGTCGGGTACTCAGGGCAGGGGAACACAACTGAACACCATGCAGGGGACATTCCCATCCCAACATTACGCAAGTGATCTGGAGACATTTGAAGTTGCAAATAATTTTCTTCCATACAGATTGTGTTGTTTGAAGAAAATGATAGCAGGGGTTAATATCTGCTTAAAGTAAGTCTGCTGCACAAAATACACACTTTTCCCTGGAGAATTCTTGTGTAAAAACATTTTTTTATGCTATCCTACTGCATCATATCCTGACTGGGGTTGGCAAACTGGGAAAAGTGTGACCTGCTAACATCCAGGGTAAAGATTAGAACTTCACCTAACCCTTGCCTGAAGTGGGCTAAACCAAGTGAGACTTTTATCTTGTAGCCCACTGGAGCAAGAACACTATGCATCAGAGCAATGTGGCTTACAGGCAAGGAGGTATCAGCCGAGTTGGAATTTGTTAACTTCGGTGGTCTGCCTGTCATGTAAGCTGGTACTCCATGGCACTTCACAGTTGTGTTTCTGGTGAGCAGGACTTAAAATCATGCAAGTTGGCTAGAGAGCTGACTTTTGCTGGTGTACTCGCACATGGACCCAATCCTCAGGTTGCAGGTCATGATAGACGTCAATTGCACAACCAGGTGTGGAGCTCAGACCTCGAGAAGAAAATGTAAAGAAAGCATAAAAAGCCAATGAGTTGTTTACAGCATTAGTCATCACATCATCTTTCAGTTGCAAATCAAGTAAAGCTGGATACAGGGGAGGTCTGACAGAAGAACCACGATCAACCCGATTACTATCTCATAAATGCTTAGCTTCGTTTTTTGACTAGCAATATCTCTGATTGACAATAGGGCACTGGATTACCTGACTCCTGTTTCAGTGAAAATCTTAGTTATCTTGTTTTCCAAGGTGGTGTTAAAACACTTGACCTTTCCTGCAAACCCAGAGTGGTATGCACACTGAAGTGATGCTAGATCCGTAAAGCTTTACATTGTTCCTGAACTATAGAGGATACAAAGTGGGTACACTTGTCACTTCCTATATGAAAGGGGATCCCAAATCTCAGTACAAAATCCCTAATCAAACCTTTTTAAAACTAAAATCATAGCATGGTCACACAGGCAAGCTTCAATCCAACATACACACAAATATGAGGAGTCATGTTTGGACAACAGTGAGTAATTTGGATGAAGTCCATCTGAATGTTGGCAAAGGCATCCAATAGAAGCGATTGGGCAGCAGGAGTGGTTTTAGTTCCCTTCCCAATAGTGTAGGCTTGCAAGTAACACAACAGTAGCAATAATGATGGGCAACAAAAGGATAAAGTTAAGCTAATAAGGAGCTATTTGTGGCACGACCATGCCATCCCTGCTGACAATGGTAATTCTACGGAACAGGAAGGCGAGGTTAGGGAGAAAGACATTTGAGGCAGTCCCTCACCTGGTGCTGTCCTGTCACACTCTGTTGGGATCCTTTTACAATTCTGCTTCATCCAAGCCTGTTTTCCATCTCTGAAGCAGATTCCTGCAATTCAGACAAATCCTGTGGAGTAGGCAGAACAGATTCAACAATTTGAGAGTGACACACATTTACGTCAGAGATCTGTGACAAGGTAGCCATTTTAGCAGTTTAATCAGCAAAAGCACATCATCTTGAGAGGATTTGTGGCAGGGGCATTTAGCAATGGCAATTGTACAAGCAACCATAGTGCATCACGTGGCCCTTTCGCATACATATCTTTCTCATTTGGGGGTCCTGCAGAAATGAGGAAACCCCATTGCATCCAGAGAAGTAAAAGAGTATGGGCCACTTTAAAGGAATACTTTGAGTTTTTGAATATGTGCAGCAAGAATACAGGCATCTGGTGAAAGCAATCAATTTGGCAACTTGAGCAAAGTGTACTTGAGGTAATCATCAAGTTTCAACTATTTTATACAGAGTACATTTAGCATATACAACCATTACTAAGCCACGGTAATTTCTAAGGCAGCAACCATCAACATAATAATATAAAACACCATAATTGACTATTTGGTGTTCAATAAGACCAAAATAGGGTGTGGTCAAATGGGCACTCACAGTGATACAGTTCCTCTTCCTTGACGATGAAGATCAGAGGTGGGACTCAGGACAGGACATTGGATTGAACAATACTAGGAGCAGATAGCAAAAGACTCTTACTGTGACTGTCTCATCATTGTCAGGCTTTCAGGTTTGGCGATAAGTAACAGGGGACCTACGGAGAGGGCACAGCAACAGAAGGGGTGCTGATGTGAACTACATTTTCAGAAGCTTCAATGAGGTGGGCAGTCACCACCACATCCTGCAAACATGGTAGAACTCCTACTGCAACAGCATCAAGGGCAGGGAACAATCTAAGAGTTTTGGACGTACCTGAAGGTCTTGAGGGTGGGGATGCCTGCAAATATATTGTGGAGATTTTCAGAGGAACTTTTCCAGAGCTCTCCAGTTGGAACTGGGATACAGAAATTCAGAGGGAGCATAGGTTCCCCTTTCAATAAAGCTCCCGCAGTTTGCAAGAAGGCATTAAACCTAGGGCAATTCTTATCCATATTGGCAACTTTATGCTACGCCAAGCCCTCTATGACGTGGCTCGACCAGATCGGAAGTGATCTTTTGAAGGGGGTTCATTATTTGTTCACCCAGCTTTCTGCCATGCCATTGTGGAGAGACGCTGGAGACTGCATCAGCTGATACAAGCATTTAGGGATAAAGGAGCCCAGGCCTATTTAATGTTTTTAGTTAAACTTAAAGTGATTTGGCATGATAAGTCTCACTTGTTTGACTCTGAATTCAAGGCAAAGGAGTTTCTACAGGGGATGGGTTTAGGGCAACCGGGTGGGGTGGGATCTTACTGGGGGTCTGCTCTTGAAATGAGAAAACCTTTTCCTGAGTGAACCTTTTATATATTTTTTGTGTGCTGGTCTTCTTTCTCCTTTTTTTCTTTTAGTGGTTTTGGATTTACACTGTGTTATGAGGTGAGCTGGGGGTGAGTGAGTTCACATCAAGGACCTGGAGGGTCCAGCTGCTTTCAAGAGTTGGCAGGTGGAGGGGAAGGCTGTTGGGTGTGGGAGGATGGGCTTTCAGGAGAGGTGTCTGAAGAGGGAGGCTGAGGTTTGGGGGTGGTTGGCAAGGGTGGAAAATGTTTTTTCTTCTTGAGAAGTACAGCAGACATGATATTCAACAAGTTAATATAAATGCAGTATGTTTGTTCAAATCTCTTTTACAGGGCCGGAAAAATAACAATAGTTGTGGTGGCACTGTGATGGCTCTACAGTGGTGGGATGTAGTATTCCCATCTTTCTAAATGGCTGCTTTTTATAGATTGCTATTTTTTGCTGTTTTAGTGTATGATTGCACTGGTGGAGCTCTTTCGGCGTATCAGGCTATTATCGATTTTCCTATTAGGATGAATGGAGGGCCCATAAATTAAAAATGTGTTCTTTGAATATATGTGGGCTAAATGATAGGGTAAAAGGAGCAAAGTCTGCTTTGGTATTGAAGCATATGAAGCCAGATTTGCTATGTATGCAAGAGACCCACATTCCATGGGACAAGCGTGGGTGCTTTAATGATCTAGGCTTTTCTTTACTGGCATGCATGCACCAAGTGGTTACATCAAGGGGTGTGGCAGAGCTAGCAAAAAAGTCATTCTGCACTCTGAAACGTGCAGAGGTGGACAAATGTGATCAGTGGGCCATACTTGCATGTGTTGTGGGTAATCTAAGGTTTACACTACGCTCAATTTATGGCTTTTACATTGATGAGAGTGATACTTTTAATTTCTTAAATCTAGAGCTGGCTGTATGGCCCGCACCCCAATTATCCATCAGGATCTCAATATTAATATCGATGTTTATGACGATTTAGCTAATAGTCAGTTTAATGCCGGAAGAAAGTCTTGGGTGTATGGGGCCCTACAACGATTGCTAACAGATCACGGTTTAACAGATGTTTGGGCTAAATATAAGATTCCAGATCCAGGATTTACATTTTATTCACTTCTGCATAATAAATTGGTGCAGATTATGTTTTGTGTCCACTATCATAGTTAGTCAAACAATGATCGAGATGTTCCCTAATTTCCTCTCTGATCACTGTCCGCTCGTCTTGGAGATCTCATTAAAAGGTATAAGTAGGCCTCAGAGAACCTGGACTTTTGAAAGAAAACTGTTAGTTGACGTAGCTTATCAAAATCAAACGTGTAGGTGGATTGAGCAGTTTTTAGAATTTAATAGAGGGACTTATTCCAGGGGTATGGATTGGGATGTAATGGGTACGATTATCTCCTTAATGAGTTAGATACAGCCATCCTAAGCCAAGAGGACCAAGCAATCCTGGATGCCCCAAATATTCTGGAGGAGCTATCAGAGGCTATTAAATGCTTAGTGAGAGGAAAGGCTTAACGTCACACTGAATTCTGTGGTGTATGTTTTGGCAAGCTTAGGCAGAATATGTTGCAAACCTTCCTTCCTACAGAATCTAAGACTTTTCCCCCCTCTTGGGAATCCCTTAAAATAATTGTAATTAAAAAGAAAGACAAGCCAGCATCACTTCCAGGATCTTATAGACTTATTGTGATAATTAATAGCGATGGAAAAATTGTATCCTTAGCTTCTCTATTCCAACATGGCTTCATTCTTGGTTGTGGTACGGAAAATCATATTAGGAGAGTCATCTCTTTATTGGACATGGCTGCGGCTCACAAGGTTCCGCAAAGTCTAGCCTTTTTGGATGCTGAAAAAGCATTTGATCTGGTGTCATGGGGTTTTATAGGGACAGTATTGGAGTGCAAAGGTTTTGGGAAATGCTTCATGCCCTTGCTAACCACTGTTATTTGCCCTTTTCACTGACCCTTTTTTAACTATGCTTGAGAAAAGCTCATATATTAAACCTGTTAAAGTCCGCCAGGTGGAATATCATGTCTTAGCCTACGCGGATGATATTGCAGTGAGTACATCTGTTCCTAAAACTGCGCTCCCCACAATAGAAGAGCTTGCTAGGTAGCTTAGCTCAGTTTCAGGATATAAGTTAAACGAGGGCAAGACACCGGTTGTATGCATCTACGGGGTGAGGTTCAATGATAGCCGTGCTGTGGATGAGGTGGTGTATCTTGGGGTAAAACTTACAATGGCCCTAGATAAGCTGGGTGAAATACATCTTAAGTCGATTTTGGAAGAGAGCAAGCGAAGCTTGGAGAGAATGACCACCTCCACTTGTCATTATTTGGGAGGTGCAATGTTCTGAAGATGTCTATATTTCCTAAAATGCACTATATTTTCAGGACCATTCTACTGTAAATCAATAAGGTCTGGCTTTCCAGCTTACACAATGCTTGTTTTAGGTTTTAGTGGGGGGTACAGGAGCTCAAGACGGGGAGCCAAGTATATGGTTCTCCCGAGACACTGTGGTGAGTGGGCACTTCCGAACTTTACATTTTATTACTTGGCATGTATGTTACAACACATGGGGGTTTTAATTTAAGGTGGCCTATGTAGGGTTATCATTGCAGAAGGGCCAACAGTTTATGAGATGGCCCTCGGGACGAAGCTGCCAGCTGCCTGGTTAAGTTTTTAGAGCCCAGTTATTACAAAAAGACTAGGTTTAAGATTGTTAAATCAGCATACAAGTTATGAGAACAAGTAAAGTGGAAATTAGGTGTACCTATAATCAACTCATTTACACCTATGGCAGTCCCGGTGGTGCTCCCGACGATATTTCCCGATGCAACCATGTCTAGGTGGGCAAAGAAAGGGCCTCTTGGTTGTGGGTGACCTATATAGTAATGAACAACTTCAGGCATATAGTGATTTACAGGAGACTTATGGGCTGTCGAGGGGGATTTGTTTTACGTTTCTTCAGTTACAAGACTTTTTGTGCAGGAATATAAGGGATTCAAATGCATTATTAAAAATCTCTTTTGTTGAAGCAGCAATTCGAGAAGATGGGATTTGGCAAATATACGACTTGCTAATAGAGGTTTCCCCAGACAATTTATTAGAGTTGCAGAATAAAAAATGGGAGAGAAGATTAGGGGTTGAAGGCAACTGGGTTCAGGAGTCTCTCGAATTGAGTAATGGATTGTTGTTGACGACCGATCTCAAGAGCCAACATTTCCAAACAATATTCAACTTATACCACAACCCGGCAAAGGTGGCTAAGTGGGGCAAATGTAGTCGCTGAGTCTCTACTAATGCTGAAATTATACATATGTTTTTTTCATGCTAAAAATTAACCACCTTTATATAAGAAATTGAAAGATTCTTGGGATTAGTGCTGATGTTTGTATCACTTCCTCATTGCTGATCCTGTGGGTATTAGAGGGCATGGAGAATGATGAATTGTTTGGACAAAAGTCATGTTTTTTATTTATTACCTTAGCTGTTGCCCGAATTTGCATAACATCAGAATGGTTAAGTCCGGATCCCCCAATATTTTCAATGTGGAGATCAAGATTTTTAGCAATTTATCATATGGTAACTGCTTTGTACAAGCTTAAAGAATTAGAGAAACAGCATAGGGGGGCTAGAATGTGGGCGCCACTAACTGCCTGGATGGAAACAGCCGTAGAGTAGCATATCTGCATTCTTTTGCAGATAAAGCTTGCACTTTATGATAAGTTTGTTTATGGACTGGAATAATGGGCTATTGCCATATTTTCTATGATGGAACTTTGTGTTTGTGTTTTGGATGTCTATAGAATGACACTTTGATTTATATATTGGCTTTGACTAATTCCTGGTTTGAATAATAAGTACAACATTGTGCTTGTACCTTTGGTAGGGTAACAACTTTATGCTGTTTTTAAGCCAGGTCGTTTTTTTTACGTTACCTTAGATTGGTACCTTGTATTGTGAATATTTATTGCCTGGTTATTTATTTGCTGCTATTCGAGACTGGTTATATGCACCACAATTTCACCCTATCACTATCTGAATCATGATAATTGTACGTTGTCTCTAAGGTGGATTAGCCATTGCTGTCATGGATGTTATTCTACATTGGTGAATTTTATTTTACATCGAGGTTATCAATTTGGCTGCTGCTATACGAGACTGGTCATCTGTACTGCTTTTAAACCTTTGTAATGTATTTCACACCATTTTGCACTTACCTGTCTGCTGAATATTATGTTGTATTTATCCTGTATAAAACCTAAAAAAGGGCAGTGAGGTAATACAATATGGGGTTCTTTTGATATCTGCGGTTTTTCACTAATGTCCCTGAGGCAAACTCTCTTTTCAAGACCTTACAAAGTGAATGGAGCTTTATATTCATGCAGTCCTAGATCACGGAGGAAAATGGTTGTTTAGAGTCAGAAAGGACTCTACTGCCTCCTTAGATTAATGCAATTGCCCTGTAGTGTTTTTTTTTTACAAAAACTTGAAGAGGTTTGCCAATGGTGGCATATCCCCATATCCACTGTTTACTATCACCCACCATCCCCAGTAACATGCTTACCTGAGAGACAGAGAGTGGTCTAGACAACTTAATGTTGACTTCAATGCAGTCTGTGGACAGTTAAATACACAAAGAGTATGGGGTGTTTTAAGTGGGTACTAGGTGAATCGAAATTTCCCTGGACCCTCTGCGTAACCCAGATTTTGGGACTTGTTTGTATGCTGGAAGTTATTCTCAGGAGAGGATTTCTCCTTACGGACTAGGTGGTCTCACATACTATATAGTCTCTTGCTTCATCATTTGACCCCCCTAGTCCCATTCCGGTAGGATAGTACCACCTGGCCAGACTCAACCTCGCCGTTAAAAGAACTTGGAGGGAGTGCAGAGATTAAGCTTGTCTGGACAAAGAGTGGGATCCAGTTGTACTATGGAAAATATAAAATCACCTAACAAGTCACCTGTATTGTGTTACACCTTCATTTGCTGTGACTGTTAGTGAGGTAAAAAGACGGTGGGACGCCTATGGAGGGTAATGGCTCGAAGGGTCACCTACTGTTCACTGGCCACCATGTTTCTGCCCGCTAACTAGAACCAAAGAAAGTCTCGAGGCTCTCGTCAGAGCCTAGGTTCCCTAGGTTCCTGTACAAACAATTTGTATGCAGAAAGAAGAACAGGCGGCCTACCCCAGTAGGAGGCGGCTAAATTAAGGACATGCAAAGGGCCTACCTGTGGACAATTGCCTCTTCCCCACTGAAGTGGCATGACCTACATTGCGAACACAGCAAAGACAGAATTGTATTTTTTCTTCAGAAGCTGTGTGTCCTTTCTTTGCTATTTCAGTGAGGAGAAAGAGGAAGCCAACCTTACATTGGCCCAATGAGTCAGATGCAACTAACAAGTCATCTACATATGGAACTAAAGCAGATCCTCCTAGACAGACAAGGGTATCCATATCTTTCTTGAGAGCCCGAGAAAAGAAGGACGGTGGCTCTGTAAAGCCTTGTGGCAAGCGACACCACATGAGCTGATCCTTGGAAATATGAATGCAAAACATAATGGTTTTATGGGTGTAGAGAGATTGAGAAGAAGAAAGAGCAAAGATTAATTTGACGGTGGCTGGAACACAAAACAATATAGTTGCAGGATTAGGAGCAACAGGAAACTTAGCTATTACAGCAGTATTAATTGTATGTAGATGTTGCACAAATCTGTATGTGTCTTTACAGGGTGTTTTGATTGGTAAAATGGGCTTGTTTCACACACTCATGGTGAACACTTGGGCTCTTTGTTTTATCAAAGCACTAACAACAAGTCAATTCCTGCATCCTCCTCTGAGAGTGATGGGTACTGATTGATAGAAGTAAGTTTCTTCATTGTACTTATTATGACTTTTACTCGTTCAGCATATAGGACACTACCCCCAGTTTGCATGCTCAGACCATAGGATAGAGGACACTTACATAGGCACATCAGATGTACAATTTGGTAGGGCATTTTACATCCACCTACATCAGTGCATTAATTAAATTTCACATGGAACAGCTAAAGTGTCTATTTTTGCTTTTTGTTATATTCAAATCTGCCCCATCACTATTACAGTATACAGTGCAATACAGTGTTCACACAGATCTCTCTCCAAAACCTTTGGCAGAGAGGTGGGGCTTAGGGGGAGGTGTTAATCTCTAATGGGACCCAGGATTATGTACACAGGATCAGTGATGTGATTTGTAATACAAGTATTCCAAAAGCCAATTTCAATAATACACATGGCCGAGAAAGGCAGAGAGGGAAATCCGGAGGTCCTTCGAGCAGAGCTACTAACATCTGTATTAATAAGGCATAAGGTGGGCTTTCCACTAGTAACACATTGCACGTATGGCCCATTTTAATTTACAAGAATCATTGCTTTTACAGCATAGTCGTCTAGGCAGGGTATTGATTATGGGAAAGTAGGGTCAATTCAGCTTGTTCAGGTTAGTGGTATGTGCTAAAGAATACGACAATTATGTTTCCAATGTCCCACCTGTCCACAATTGGAAAATGATGACTAGGTGGAGCTGTATCACATTGGCTGCTCCCTCGCTCTGCCCTTACCTCACAGCTCCTTGTCTAACACAAGACAGTCCCTGCCCTCACCCATCATTGTGTCTCCCCATTTCTCCCTGGCCCCTCCCTCTGGCGATTTGATGAAATGATTGAATCTTCAAAGACATTCATTTTGATTAATCCAACTGCTTTTTCCTATCTTGTACAGAAACACGATGATTGACAACAGAAACTAATTCAGCAAGATTCTTGGTTTGTCATCCAATTCAGAAAGTGAAAAGATGTTCCTGTACCTTGTGCAGAAAACCCTAAATAAAAGAAGCCTCTTGATCTTTTTTCCACAGCATGAGTAATGCCAGAAAGGTATTATTCAAGTGAAAGAAATAGTCAGCAGGAGCTTCACCCTTATTCTGTTTACAATTGCTAATTTTGGTTTAGTCGTTCTTAACTGGGCACACACCCACTACAGCATTTACAAGTGCCTATTTTGCAGCAATGAGAGTGGCTGTATCATCAAGGCCTCACCAGACCACTTACTCTTTTTTAATAAATAGTATTTAACTTCACGCGGCACAGTAAGATGTAACAAATGATTCACATCAGCCCAATGAGGTTTATAATATTCAAATAAAGCCTGCATTTGTCACAGAATTTCTGAGGATTATTATGAATATTGGGGAATGTTCATTAATATCCACTAGGTTGACAGGGGAATAGTGACTTGTCCCCCTGCCCCAGGGCCAGAAGACTCTTCTAAGGGGAGGAGGGCATCTGTGAGGTTGAAAGGAGCTTCTAAGGGCAGGAGGGCATATGTGAGGTTGAAAAGGAGCTTCCTGACAATTTTCACTGTCTACGTTGGTAGAGGAGGGCATGTGTTGGAGACTTATTTAAAGTTCTTCAACTCACTGCCCAGCTGTAAGCCTCAGACAATACCAGGTTAGAATCGGGCATTACACTCTTAGCAGAATAATCTCTTACAAGAAATTATATACACATAATTGGATTGAAGATCGTTCCCCGACAAATCTCAGTTCATAAATTTAACTTGTTGCTGATCACCTGTGAAAATTACAAACCTACCCACAAATCTAGAGGCAAACCCTTCCGATGCCTTCCTCGTGTCTGTACACACCCACTTTAGGGGAGCCTTCAGATGCTCCTAATGTTAGGATAACAAGCAAAAACAAGTTCTGGAGGAGCGTCCCATCTTGTGTTTGCTGCACTATCATTGCATACTTAGCTGGCTGCCGCGCACGCCACATCCACTGTCTGTCTGCAGGTCCATCTTTTACTGGTTGAATTGCAGGTGCACTCCTGGCATTGTCTGTAGGCACGGGGAAGCAAAAAAAAAAAATTTACAAATATACCAAATACCAAATACACATCACAAATATACCAAGATAACACATATCAGAAAACCACCCATCTGTATCCTTAATCAGACTCACACCCTATTACCTTCCTTATTCGTAACACACAGAATGCCTTCACCCCCTAAACATTGTTCAGCTCTTGGACTAAAATTGATGTCAACCAGCACTCTCAGTGATGCCATCTGTGCATTTGACACAGTAATGCAACACAATCTTTGATATATCTAACACAATTTGTTGTGTAAGCTCTGTTCTCACAGGGCTCCTACACCCCTGGTGGGATAAAGCCTGCGCTGTATAACAATCCCTCAAAAATTACATAGTACATCCTCCTTTTTTTCATCTGCTAGCTCTGGTTTCTCTGGAGTGGCCTGGTGAAATAACTAATAACCCTGTTCTTCAAGTCAGTAGTTTGGCATTTCAGTCTGTCAATGGTTTCTTTTATTCACCACTTCTGAGACTCTTTTTGTTTGTTTGTTGGCAGCAAATGAGGAAAGTTCAGTCTGGCTTTTGGGATCTTTTAGTCTTTTTTTGTAGAGTATTTAGGGTATTCTTTTTTTAAAAAATACCTTCCTCTGGAAAGGGTAATAAGTACAATAGGTAGTAGTTAGGGCTTTGGAATGGGTACTACATTGAGGTAGTAAGGAGATTTTAGGCCTCAGGCATTGGTAATATATACTGGCAGTAAGCAATGTTTAGGGCTCAGATATGGATAGTGTTTTGGATAGTATGGAGTTTTTAGGGTTCAGGGTAGGGTATAGTTGTAACAACAAGAGTTTGGGACTCCGTGATGGGTAGTGTGCAGGGGTAGTAAGGGGCCTTAAGGTTCAGGGATGTGCACTGTATAGGGTAGTATGAGTTTTTTGGATTAAGGGATGGGTAGAGTGAAGCAGTGGTATTGCATTTTAGGGTCTGAGAATCTTGTTTTTGTTTGTTGGTTTCACTGTAGCAAATCTGGAAACTTCCCCTTGCTTTTGGATTACTTTAGTCTTCTTCTTAAAGTATTTATGAACTCTATGCCAAAAGGTACCTTTGCCTCGAAAGGTCTTCTTCACAGCCTGTTTAGTGATGAGTAGTCTATTGGGGTAGTAACTAGTTTTTAGGGCTCAAGGAATGGTTCTGCGCATAGGTAGAAAGGGTTTTTTAAGGATTAGGGATTGGTAGTGTATGGAGTACTAGGGTGTTCTAGGTTTCAGGGATGGGTAGTGTAAAGAGGCAGTATGGAATTTAGGGAATCAGGGATGGTTAGTGTATAGGGGTGGAAAGTATGCAGGGATGGGTGACTTAAAATAAATTTAGAATTAAAAAAAGAGTAAGCAAAGAGGCCAGTCTCTCCTCACACCCTACTACACACACCCATCACCCAAGAAAGCGGTCAGTGTCTCCATACACACTACTGAGTACACTTGTCATCTGAGACAGAGGTCTGTGTAACGAGGCTTGTCAACCCCCACGCTCTACTACACTCACCTGTCATGTAAGAGATAGGTCTCAGTGGAGAGGCTACTCCGTCCCACAGAGTACTATTTCCCTACAATGGTGTTGCGATTCCACAAGACTCTTGCAAGAGTAGTTCACAGGCTTCCGGGAGTGAAGCTTGCTGCATGGACAGTTGTGCTCTTGTGAGAGGCTTGCTAGACCTAACGGTAAATTACTGAACCTGCAGCTAGGTATTTTACGATCTCACAAGCACCTTACAAGACTCACGTGGAAAATTACTGGGCCTGCCACAAGTCTATTTACAACCCTGAGAGAGTCTCCCGAGATCGTATGTATTCTTACTGCATGGTTGGTTGAAGAAATGCTGTGATGTGATTGGGATAGAACCAGGAATAGCTCAGACTGTTCTTGGTGATTTGGAAGAGACTGAAGCCTGTTGGAGTTGTGCTGAGCAGAAGTGACTGAACTTGGTACTGAGACAGACTGGTGTCTACAGCTGCATATAATAAACTAAGTTCTAAGTTCAGGTAATTAGAAATATACTTTATGAATTTTGGTGAATAATGTCAATAACTGCACTACTGTTGGAACATTTATTTCTATACAAGATTTAGGGAGTCAAAAGCAGTTTGTAGAGGTGCATGTTTATTAATATAGGTTTTGAGAGGCAGCCTTTAAATGTGGAGAGATATCACCAAGTATTGAATGTTGTATTAAAAAGTGAAATGTTCAGTCTGTATGTAGTTAAAAGTAAAAGAGTCAGTGTTTCTGAAACTCTAAAACAAAGCATTGGCAATCTGTTAACACACGGCCGGCCTAGTGTTGTATGAACCTAACAGTGCTCATATTTTACCCCCATGAGATGTTTTGAGTGAAGATATTGCAATTTCTAGATTAGAACACTGCTCACTGTTAAGGGGTGTCACGAGGAATGTGTTACTTTACAAGTTGTTATGGAACCATGTTTGAAGGCATGCTAAAGCTTAACTGTGGATAAAAAATGCAGTATTTGAGGCTTTAGATTTTTTTAATAGAAAGGAACATGAAGTTAGTGGTGCACTACATATAGATATGTGATTGCGGGTGAAAAATGTATTGTCAGAGAATGTAGTGATGTATCATTGTTATCAATTGCTGATCAGTATATAACTTTATTTTTCTTATTATTTTGTCTTTTGTAAGGAGAAAATAGTAAACAAAAGATCTGAAAAACAGAAGTACATGGAGGAGTAAAACACATTTTTTTACTTTGGTTGAAAGATGGAACAGTAGCTGTGTGGAAAGTCATGAAAAAATGTAAATGCACAAATGATGTTGTTATTACTGCCTTCAGTGACCTTTATACCCTTGGAGAAGCTTTTTCTGTGTAGCTCTACCTGTTTTTATGACAAAATGATCTGTTTACTGAAGCATCAACAAAGTGCTTTATTTATCTGAGAAAGGTTGTTACCAACTTGAGCAGTGAGTACATGGGGAGAGGTTGTATCTGCCAGTTGAAATAATGTGTAGGCAACTGAAGAACGGTGTAGTTTGTCTGCATGAGCTAAGTTTGTACTAGCTATCCTTTTAGAATGACTGCATCTACAATACTTCTACAGTCCTGTCAATAATGTAACACACTGGTTATTTCAAGGTTCCGAGCTGAATTCCTTTTTGCATATATTTCAGCAGACTATTGTGCCACCTAGCCTGCTAGAAACAGACTATTAAATGAAATATTGTTTGGCAGGCATAGGTGGCTGCAACAAAGTAAAATTAGCTCTAAATACATCAAAATCCAGTAGGCAAATGATTTGAAAGAGGAGGAGGTATTACTGCCAAGAATTGAGAGGGAACAAAACACGTAAATAGTGTGTATAGTTGTTTGCTTTTTACTTTTTTTTTACCCGCACCCCGTCTCCGCCAGCATTTGCATGGCGGTGGGACTGCCATACAAAAGTTGGTGGACATGGGAGTCGTAATCCGCAGGGAAGACTGCTGGCACCGCCAAGCTGTCGGCAGGTGAAAAAGTGGCCGTGCCGGCGGTCGGACCGTGGTGCTTTTGCAATGGTCATAATGTGGCTGTCGGACTGCCGCTTTGGGGACGGTCTGACCGCCACTGCATGTCTGGCGGTCCTAGGACCGCCAGACTTTTAATCAGGGCCTAAATCTCAGTAAATCGCTTAGAAACACAATAGCTGCAACTAGGGCTGTCACTGCATCTTGATGGAGTCGTACCCAACAGTCCAACGCCACTCATGAGAGAATGTGGGCTGGTCACAGAGTCGCATGGATCCCAGGTACAGCACCTTTGGAAAACAAGAAAACAAAGATGTGGCACAGAGTTGTGGAGGTGAAGCATCACTGCGGCGTAAGATCTTTACTGCTACCAGAGAGGTGAGGCGTTGGTTCTTTACGGTAGCAGGGGAGGTGATGCGGTGTTGATGGCGAGGTGTCAGTTCCTTACAATTTCGGTGGGGTCGATGAATCCAGCAGGTCAAGATGAGATGCGTCAACTTTGCGGTGTTGCTCTCACATCACATGGCCACAGGTGCTGCGGCAGAGTCTGGTGTCATGGACGTTGGTGACACAGCACTCAGGACTCACGCTGTGGCAGGACTTCAGAGGCGCTGTAGCGGCGCCGGGACTGCCGGCATCGGTCGCAGTAGTTTCACTCAGCTGGGACCACAGCTCCAGTGCAAGCAGCGGTCTTTGTAGTGCACAAGGCCCTGCCTTTCCTGCCCTGGCCACAGACACACTCCAGTGGGTTGGAGACCGCTTTGTGTAAGGACAAGCACAGCCCTATTCAGGTGCAAGTGTAAGCTCCTCCCACCACGCTAGACCAGGAAGACCCATCAGGATATTAGGATATGCAGGCACACCTCAGCTCCCTTTGGGTGACTGTCTAGAGTGCACACGTATTCCGCAGCCAGGCAGAGGCACAGAATGGTTAAGCAAGAAAATGCCCACTTCCTAAAAGTGGCAATTGCAAACTTACAATTTACAAACCAGCTTCACCAAAATATGTATTTTTAATTTGTGGGTTCAGAGACCCCAAACTCCATATCTCTATCTGCTCCCAATGAGAAAGTACACTTGAAAGATATTTCAAGGCAATCCCCAAGTTACCCTATTGGAGAGATAGGCCTGACAACAGTGAAAAACAAATTTAGCAGTATTTCACTATCAGGACACGTAAAACACACCAGTACATGTCCTACCTTTTAAATATACTGCACCCTTGCCATGGTGCTGCCTTGGGCCTAACTTAGGGGTGACGTACATGTAGTAAAATGGAAGGTTTGGGCCTGGCAAGTGGGCGCACTTGCCAGGTTGAAATGGCAGTTCAAAACTGCACATGCAGACACTGCGGTGGCAGGTCTGAGACATGTTTTCAGGGCTATTCTTGTGGGAGGCACAATCAGTGCTGCAGACCCACTAATAGCTTTTGATTTACAGGCCCTGAGCACACATGGTAAACTATACTAGGGACTTACCAGCAAATCAAATATGCTAATCATGGATAAACCAATCACCATTACCATTTAGACAGAGACCACTTATACTTTAGCACTGGTTGGCAGTGGTAAAATGCCCAGAGTCCAAAAGGAGTCCTAAAGCCAGCACACTGTATTTCCCCATAAGGAGATGTCTGATAGAGAGGTGAGTGTGTCCTTATTTTCAAATGTGCACACTGGTTGTGCAAGACACAGTTGTCAACATAAACTCCATTTTACACTCTACTAATGACATTTGTTATCATGAAGAGAGGTATGAGCAGAAACAGCTGTTTCTGCCCACAGCGTATTTTGCACATGCATTACTCTGGGGGAGATATCTCAGCTGAGAGGGCAGTGTGTTTTTGTAAGGAAATGCCTCCTTGGCATGGTTACCCCCTGACTTTTTGCCTTTGCTGATGCCAAGTTATGAGTTGAAAGTGTGCTGAGGCCTGCTAACCAGGCCCCAGCACCAGTGTTCTTTCCCTAACCTGTACCTTTGTTTCCAGAATTGGCACACCCTGGCATCCAGGTAAGTCCCTTGTAACTGGTACCCCTGGTACCAAGGGCCCTGATGCCAGGGAAGGTCTCTAAGGGCTGCAGCATGTCTTATGCCACCCTAGGGACCCCTCAGTCAGCACAGACACACAACTTGCCAGCTTGTGTGTGCTGGTGGGGAGAAAATGACTAAGTCGACATGGCACTCCCCTCAGGGTGCCATGCCAACCTCACACTGCCTATGGCATAGATAAGTCATCCCTCTAGCAGGCCTTACAGCCCTAAGGCAGGGTGCACTATACCATAGGTGAGGGCATAGGTGCATGAGCACTATGCCCCTACAGTGTCTAAGCAAAACCTTAGAAATGGTAACTGCAGGGTAGCCATAAGAGTATATGGTCTGGGAGTCTGTCATGCACGAACTCCACAGCACCATAATGGCTACGCTGAAAACTTGGAAGTTTGGTATCAAACTTCTCAGCACAATAAATGCACACTGATGCCAGTGTACATTTTATTGTAAAATACACCCCAGAGGACATCTTAGAGATGCCCCCTGAAAACATACCTAACTTCCAGTGTGGGCTGACTAGTTTTACAAGCCTGCCACACACCAGACATGTTGCTGGCCACATGGGGAGAGTGCCTTTGCCACTCTGTGGCTAGTAACAAAGCCTGTACTGAGTGGAGGTGCTTCTCACTTCCAGGAACTGTAACACCTGGCGGTGAGCCTCAAAGGCTCACCCCCTTTGTTACAGCGCCCCAGGGCACTCCAGCTAGTGGAGATGCCCCCCCCCTCCAGCCACGGCCCCACTTTTGGCGGCAAGGCCGGAGGAGATAATGAGAAAAACAAGGAGGAGTCACTGGCCAGTCAGGACAGCCCCTAAGGTGCCCTGAGCTGAGGTTGCTCTGACTTTTAGAAATCCTCCATCTTGCAGATGGAGGATTCCCCCAATAGGATTAGGGATGTGCCCCCTCCCCTCAGGGAGGAGGCACAAAGAGGATGTAGCCACCCTCAGGGCTAGTAGCCATTCGCTACTAACCCCCCAGACCTAAACACGCCCCTAAATTGAGTATTTAGGGGCTCCCAGAACCTAGCAAGATAGATTCCTGCAACCTAAGACGAAGAAGGACTGCTGACCTGAAAGCCCTGCAGAGAAGACGGAGACACCAACTGCTTTGGCCCCAGCTCTACCGGCCTGTCTCCCCACTTCAAGAAAAACTGCAACAGCAACGCGTTCCCCAGGGTCCAGCGACCTCTGAAGTCTCAGAGGACTACCCTGCATCTAAAAGGACCAAGAACTCCCGAGGACAGTGGCCCTGTTCCACAAAGACTGCAACTTTGCAACAAAGAAGCAACTTTTAAAGACCACACGTTTCCCGCCGGAAGCGTGAGACTTTCCACTCTGCACCTGGCGCCCCCGGCTCGACCTGTGGAGAAACAACACGACAGGGAGGACTCCCCGGCGACTGTGACCCGGTGAGTAGCCAGAGTTGAACTCCCTGAGCCCCCCCCCGATCCCCCCCAGCGACGCCTGCAGAGGGAATCCAGAGGCTCCCCCTGACCGCGACTGCCTGCTCCTAAGAACCCGACGCCTGGTAAGGACAGTGAACCCGCAGCCCCCAGGACCTGAAGGATCCGACCCCCAGTGCAGAAGCGACCCCCAGGTGGCCCTCTCCCTTGCCCAGGTGGTGGCTACCCCGAGGAGCCCCCCCTTGCCTGCCTGCTTTGTTGAAGAGACCCCTGGGTCTCCCATTGAACTCCATTGCAAACCCGACGCTTGTTTGCACTCTGCACCCGGCCGCCCCGTGCTGCTGAGGGTGTACTTTTTGTGCTGACTTGTGTCCTCCCGGTTCCCTACAAAACCCCCCTGGTCTGCCCTCCGAAGACGCAGGTAGTTACCTGCTGGCAGACTGGAACCGGGGTACCCCCTTCTCCATTGAAGCCTATGTGTTTTGGGCACCACTTTGACCTCTGCACCTGACCGGCCCTGAGCTGCTGGTGTGGTAACTTTGGGGTTGCCCTGAACCCCCAACGGTGGGCTACCTTGGACCCAACTTTGAACCCTGTAGGTGGTTTACTTACCTGCAAAACTAACAAACACTTACCTCCCCCAGGAACGGTGGAAAATTGCACAGTGTCTAGTTTTAAAATAGCTTATTGCCATTTGTGTGAAAACTGTATATGCTATTTTGCTAATTCAAAGTTCCTAAAGTTCCTAAGTGAAATACCTTTCATTTAAAGTATTGTTTGTAAATTTTGAACCTGTGGTTCTTAAAATAAACGAAGAAAATGTATTTTTCTATAGAAAAACATATTGGCCTGGAATTGTCTTTGAGTGTGTGTTCCTCATTTATTGTCTGTGTGTGTACAACAAATTCTTAACACTACCCTCTGATAAGCCTACTGCTCGACCACACTACCACAAAATAGAGCATTAGAATTATCTCTTTTTGCCACTGTCTTACCTCTAATGGGAACCCTTGGACTCTGTGCGTGCTATTTCTTACTTTGAAATAGGGCATACAGAGCCAAGTTCCTACATTGGTGGCAGCGGTGGGATACAAGACTTTGCATCTGCTGGACTACTCAGCCAATACCTGATCACACGACTACATTCCAAAAATTGTCATTAGAAACCGATTTTTTAAATATGAGCTATTTTTCTAAATTTTTAAAAGTCCTGCTAGGGCCTTGTGTTAGTCCCTATTAGCATTTCCTTTAGATTTTAAAAGTTTTGTAAAGGTTTGAATTAAGTTCTAGAGATAGTTTTAGATTCTTAAAAACTATTCCAACTTTTAGAAACATAATGTCTACTGAAGAAGAGATAGTAATGGAACTCAACCTCACCCCTTACCTGCATCTTAGGATGTCAGAGTTAAGGTCTCTCTGCAAAATAAAAAAGAGAAAGACTGGTTCAAACCCTACAAAAGTACAGCTCCAGGAGCTCTTGGCAGAGTTTGCTAAAAGCAACCCCTCTGATGATGCCCTCACAGAGGGGGACACTAGTGAGTTGGAGGAACTCCCACCTCCAGTCCTAGATAGGGAGACCAGGATTTCTCCAACCCAGACTCCAAATGTGATAGTCCGAGATACTGCTTCTCTCACAGGAGAGTCCAGCAACTCTGGGAGCATTGAGGGCAGCCTAAATGAAGATGGCCTCCTGTTAGCCAGGATGGTAAAAAGATTGGCTTTGGAAAGACAGATCCTAGCCATAGAAAGGGAAAGACAAGAGATGGGCGAGGTCCCATCAATGGTGGCAGCAACATTAATAGGGTCAGAGATTCTCCTGACATGTTGAAAATCCCTAAAAGGATTGTAAGTAAATATGAAGATGGTGATGACATCACCAAATGGTTCGCAGCTTTTGAGAGGGCTTGTGCAACCAGAAAAGTAAACAGATCTCACTGGGGTGCTCTCCTTTGGGAAATGTTCACTGGAAAGTGTAGGGATAGACTCCCCACACTCTCTGGAAAAGATGCAGAATCCTATGACCTCATGAAGGCTACCCTGATTGAGGGCTTTGGATTCTCAACTGAGGAGTACAGGATTAGGTTCAGGGGGGGCTAAAAAATCCTCGAGCCAGACCTGGGTTGATTTTGTTGACTACTCAGTTAAAACACTGGATGGTTGGATTCATGGCAGTGGTGTTAATGATTATGATGGGCTGTACAATTTATTTGTGAAAGAACACCTGTTAAGTAATTGTTTCAATGATAAACTGCATCAGCATCTGGTAGACCTAGGACCAATTTCTCCCCCAGAACTGGGAAAGAAGGCGGGCCATTGGGTCAAGACTAGGGTGACCAACACTTCCAAATGGGGTGACCAAGAGAAAGGGGTCACAAAGACTCCCCAGTGGAAGAGTATTGAGACATCCAAGGGAAAAAGTAAAGAGTCTTCTACAGGGCCCCAAAAACCTGCTCAGGAGGGAGGGTCCAAAGCCTCTTCACCATCCAATTTTGGGTACAAGGGTAAAAGCTTTGATCCCAAAAAGGCCTGGTGTCGTAGCTGTAATCAGCAGGGACACCAAACTGGAGACAATGCCTGTCCCAAAAAAAGGTTCCACTTCTAACTCTACTCCAGCTAATACTGGAATGGCCAGTCTCCAAGTGGGATCAACAGTGTGCCCAGAGCAAATCAGGGTTCACACTGAAGCTACATCAGTTTCTGAGGGTGGGGTGGATTTAGCCACATTGGCTGCCTGCCCCCCTAATATGCAAAAATACAGGCAGCAACTCTTAATTAATGGGACAAGTGTAGAAGGCCTGAGGGATACAGGTGCCATTTTCACCATGGTGACAGAGAAACTGGTTTCCCCTGGTCAATATCTGGCTGGACAAACTTATCCAGCCACCAACGCTGACATTCAGGCTACAGTACATCCCATGGTTATGGAAACTTTAGAGTGGGGAGGTGTCAATGGCCTGAAACAGGTGGTGGTCTCCTCAAATATCCCTGTAGACTGTTTGCTTGGAAATGACCTGGAGTCCTCAGCATGGGCTGAGGTAGAAGTCAAAACCCATGCAGCCATGCTGGGTATCCCTGAATTGGTGTGTGTCAAGACAAGGGCACAGTGCAAGGCTCAGGGTGAAAAAGTAGTGTTGGAGCCTGGAAAAAGGGCCCAACCCCCCAAGAGAAAAGGAAAGAAGCCTGGGGAACCAGCTTCAACACAACAAGAAAAAGAGAACCTCTCTTCTCAGTAAGAAGTTCTGCCCTCTGAGGGAACTGAGCCCATGGAGTTAGAACCTTATCAGGTTGAGCTCCTAGGCCCAGGGGGACCCACAAGGGAACAGTTGTATAAGGGGCAAGAACCCTGTCCCTCTCTTGAAGGCCTTAGGCAGCAAGCTGCTGAAGATTCCAAAGGAAAAATCACTGGAACACAGAGAGTCTATTGGGAAGATGGATTCCTCTACACTGAGGCAAGAGATCCCAAACCTGGTACCACTAGGAGTGTGGTAGTGCCTCAGGAGTTTAGGGAGTTCATTCTGACCTTAGCTCATGATATTCCACTTGCTGGGCATTTGGGACAGACCAAGACTTGGGAGAGATTAGTCAACCATTTCTATTGGCCCAACATGTCCCAGAAGGTAAAGGAGTTTTGTGTCTCCTGTGCCACCTGTCAAGCCAGTGGTAAGACAGGTGGACACCCAAAGGCCCCCCTCATTCCACTCCCAGTGGTGGGGGTCCCCTTTGAAAGAGTGGGTGGGGACATAGTGGGTCCACTTGAACCTCCCACAGCCTCAGGGAACCAATACATACTAGTAGTAGTGGATCATGCTACTAGATACCCTGAAGGTCCCTTAGGTCCACTACTGCCCCTGCAGTAGCTAAAGCACTCATTGGTATTTTTACCAGAGTGGGATTTCCTAAGGAGGTGGTGTCTAACAGGGGTACCAACTTCATGTCAGCATACCTGAAGCACATGAGGAATGAGTGTGGGGTGACTTACAAATTCACCACACCATACCATCCACAAACCAATGGTCTTGTAGAAAGATTTAACAAGACATTGAAAGGTATGATCATGGGGCTCCCTGAAAAACTCAAAAGGAGATGGGATGTCCTCTTGCCATGTCTGCTTTTCGCCTACAGAGAGGTGCCTCAGAAGGGAGTAGGGTTTTCCCCCTTTGAACTTCTGTTTGGCCATCCTGCAAGGGGACCACTAGCTCTTGTAAAAGAAGGCTGGGAGAGACCTCTTCATGAGCCCAAATAAGATATAGGGGGTTATTCTAACTTTGGAGGAGGTGTTAATCCGTCCCAAAAGTGACGGTAAAGTGACGGATTTACCACCAGCCGTATTACGAGTCCATTATATCCTATGGAACTCGTAATACGGCTGGTGGTATATCCGTCACTTTACCGTCACTTTTGGGACGGATTAACACTCCTCCAAAGTTAGAATAACCCCCATAGTGGACTATGTACTAGGCCTATGTTCAAGGATGGCAGAGTACATGGAAAAGGCAAGTAAAAACCTTGAGGCCAGCCAACAACTCCAGAAGATGTGGTATGACCAAAAGGTTGCTATGGTTGAGTTTCAGCCAGGGCAGAACGTCTGGGTTCTGGAGCCTGTGGGTCCCAGGGCACTTCAGGACAGATGGAGTGGCCCTTACCCAGTGCTAAAGAGAAATAGTCAGGTCACCTACCTGGTGGACCTAGGCACCAACAGGACCCCCAAAAGGGTGATCCATGTGAACCGCCTCAAACTCTTTCATGACAGGGCAGATGTGAATCTGTTGATGGTAACAGATGAGGACAAGGAAGCTGAGAGTGAACCTCTCCCTGATCTCCTCTCCACAGACCCTAAAGATGGCTCAGTTGATGGAGTGATCTATTCAGACACCCTCTCTGGCCAACAGCAATCTGACTGTAGGAAAGTCCTGCAACAGTTTGCTGAGCTCTTTTCCCTAACCCCTGGTCAGACACACCTGTGTACCCATGATGTGGACACAGGAGACAGCATGCCTGTCAAAAACAAAATTTTCAGACAGTCTGACCAAGTTAAGGAAAGCATCAAAGTGGAAGTCCACAAGATGCTGGAATTGGGGGTCATTGAGCACTCTGACAGCCCCTGTGCTAGCCCAGTGGTCTTAGTCCCCAAACCTCACACCAAAGATGGCAAGAGAGAGATGAGGTTTTGTGTGGACTACAGAGGACTTAAATCTGTCACCAAGACAGATGCCCATCCCATTCCAAGGGCAGATGAATTGATTGATAAGCTAGGTGCTGCCAGATACTTAAGTACCTTTGACTTGACAGCAGGGTACTGGCAAATCAAAATGGCACCAGGAGCAAAAGAAAAGACAGCATTCTCCACACCTGATGGGCACTACCAGTTCGCTGTTATGCCCTTTGGTTTAAAGAATGCCCTTGCCACCTTCCAAAGGTTGGTGAATCAAGTCCTTGCTGGCTTGCAGTCCTTTAGTGCAGCTTATCTTGACGATATTGCTGTCTTTAGCTCCAGCTGGCAGGATCACCTGGTCCACCTGAAGAAGGTTTTGAAGGCCCTGCAAGCAGCAGGCCTCTCTATCAAGGCAGCCAAATGTCAGATAGGGCAGGGAACTGTGGTTTACTTGGGACACCTTGTAGGTGGACGCCAAGTTCAGCCACTCCAGCCCAAGATCCAGACTGTTCTGCACTGGGCAGCTCCAAAAACCCAGACTCAAGTCAGGGCATTCCTTGGCTTGACTGGGTACTACAGGAGGTTTGTGAAGGGATATGGATCAATAGTGACACCCCTCACAGAACTTACCTCCAAGAAAATGCCCAAGAAGGTAAACTGGACTGTAGAATGGCAACATGCCTTTGACACCCTGAAACAATGTATGTGCATAGCACCAGTTCTAAAAGCTCCAGATTACTCCAAGCAGTTCATTGTGCAGACCGATGCCTCTGAACATGGGATAGGGGCAGTTTTGTCCCAAACAAATGATGATGGCCTTGACCAGCCTGTTGCTTTCATTAGCAGGAGGTTACTCCCCAGGGAGCAGCGTTGGAGTGCCATTGAGAGGGAGGCCTTTGCTGTGGTTTGGTCCCTAAAGAAGCTGAGACCATACCTCTTTGGTACTCACTTTGTAGTTCAAACTGACCACAGACCTCTCAGATGGCTAATGCAAATGAAAGGTGAAAATCCAAAACTGTTGAGGTGGTCCATCTCCCTACAGGGAATGGACTTTATAGTGGAACGCAGACCTGGGACTGCCCATGCCAATGCAGATGGCCTTTCCAGGTTCTTCCACTTAGAAAATGAAGACTCTCTTGGGAAAGGTTAGTTTCATCCGCTTTCGTTTGGGGGGGGGGTTGTGTAAGGAAATGACTCCTTGGCATGGTTACCCCCTGACTTTTTGCCTTTGCTGATGCCAAGGTATGATTTGAAAGTGTGCTGAGGCCTGCTAACCAGGCCCCAGCACCAGTGTTCTTTCCCTAACCTGTACCTTTGTTTCCACAATTGGCACACCCTGGCATCCAGGTAAGTCCCTTGTAACTGGTACCAAGGGCCCTGATGCCAGGGAAGGTCTCTAAGGGCTGCAGCATGTCTTATGCCACCCTGGGGACCCCTCACTCAGCACCAACACACTGCTTGCCAGCTTGTGTGTGATGGTGGGGAGAAAATGACTAAATCGACATGGCACTCCCCTCAGGGTGCCATGCCAACCTCACACTGCCTATGGCATAGATAAGTCACCCCTCTAGCAGGCCTTACAGCCCTAAGGCAGGGTGCACTATACCATAGGTGAGGGCATAGGTGCATGAGCACTATGCCCCTACAGTGTCTAAGCAAAACCTTAGACATTGTAGGTGCAGGGTAGCCATAAGAGTATAGGGTCTGGGAGTCTGTCATGCATGAACTCCACAGCACCATAATGGCTAAACTGAAAACCGGGAACTTTGGTATCAAACTTCTCAGCACAATAAATGCACACTGATGCCAGTGTACATTTTATTGTAAAATACACCCCAGAGGACATCTTAGAGATGCCCCCTGAAATCATACCCGACTTCCAGTGTGGGCTGACTAGTTTTACCAGCCTGCCACACACCAGACATGTTGATGGCCACATGGGGAGAGTGCCTTTGTCACTCTGTGGCTAGTAACAAAGCTTGTACTGGGTGGAGGTGCTTCTCACCTCCCCCTGCAGGAACTGTAACACCTGGCGGTGAGCCTCAAAGGCTCACCCCCTTTGTTACAGTGCCCCAGGGCACTCCAGCTAGTGGAGATGCCCCCCCCCCCTCCGGCCACGGCCCCACTTTTGGCGGCAAGGCCGGAGGAGATAATGAGAAAAACAAGGAGGAGTCACTGGCCAGTCAGGACAGCCCCTAAGGTGTCCTGGGCTGAGGTTTCTCTAACTTTTAGAAATCCTCCATCTTGCAGATGGAGGATTCCCCCAATAGGATTAGGGATGTGCCCCCTCCCCTCAGGGAGGAGGCACAAAGAGGATGTAGCCACCCTCAGGGCTAGTAGCCATTCGCTACTAACCCCCCAGACCTAAACACACCCCTAAATTGAGTATTTAGGGGCTCCCAGAACCTAGCAAGATAGATTCCTGCAACCTAAGACAAAGAAGGACTGCTGACCTGAAAGCCCTGCAGAGAAGACGGAGACACCAACTGCTTTGGCCCCAGCTCTACCGGCCTGTCTCCCCACTTCAAGAAAAACTGCAACAGCAATGCGTTCCCCAGGGTCCAGCGACCTCTGAAGCCTCAGAGGACTACCCTGCATCTAAAAGGACCAAGAACTCCCGAGGACAGCGGCCCTGTTCCACAAAGACTGCAACTTTGCAACAAAGAAGCAACTTTTAAAGACCACACGTTTCCCGCCGGAAGCATTAGACTTTCCACTCTGCACCCGACGCCCCCGGCTCGACCTGTGGAGAAACAACACGACAGGGAGGACTCCCCGGCGACTGCGACCTTGTGAGTAGCCAGAGTTGACCCCCCCGAACCCCCCCCCAGCGACGCCTGCAGAGGGAATCCAGAGACTCCCCCGGACCGCGACTGCCTGCTCCTAAAAACTCAACGCCTGGTAAGGACACTGCACCCGCAGCCCCCAGGACCTGAAGGATCCGACCCCCAGTGCAGAAGCGACCCCCAGGTGGCCCTCTCCCTTGCCCAGGTGGTGGCTACCCCGAGGAGCCCCCCCCTTGCCTGCCTGCTTCGTTGAAGTGACCCCTGGGTCTCCCATTGAACTCCATTGCAAACCCGACGCTTGTTTGCACTCTGCACCCGGCCGCCCGTGCCGCTGAGGGTGTACTTTTTGTGCTGACTTGGCCCCCCCCCCCCCGGTGCCCTACAAAACCCCCCTGGTCTGCCCTCCGAAGACGCAGGTACTTACCGGCTGGCAGACTGGAACCGGGGCACCCCCTTCTCCATTGAAGCCTATGTGTTTTGGGCACCACTTTGACCTCTGCACCTGACCGGCCCTGAGCAGCTGGTGCGGTAACTTTGGGGTTGCCCTGAACCCCCAACCGTGGGCTACCTTGGACCCAACTTTGAACCCTGTAGGTGGTTTACTTACCTGCAAAACTAACAAACACTTACCTCCCCCAGGAACTGTGGAAAATTGCTCTGTGTCCAGTTTTAAAATAGCTTATTGCCATTTGTGTGAAAACTGTATATGCTATTTTGCTAATTCAAAGTTCCTAAAGTTCCTAAGTGAACTCCCTTTCATTTAAAGTATTGTTTGTAAATCTTGAACCTGTGGTTCTTAAAATAAACTAAGAAAATATATTTTTCTATATAAAAACCTATTGGCCTGGAATTGTGTTTGAGTGTGTGTTCCTCATGTATTGCCTCTGTGTGTACAACAAATGCTTAACACTACCCTCTGATAAGCCTACTGCTCTACCACACTACCACAAAATAGAGCATTAGAATTATCTCTTTTTGCCACTATCTTACCTCTAAGGGGAACCCTTGGACTCTGTGCATGCTATTTCTTACTTTGAAATAGTGCATACAGAGCCAACTTCCTACAGTTTT
Organism: Pleurodeles waltl; assembly: GCF_031143425.1. Taxonomy (NCBI): domain Eukaryota; kingdom Metazoa; phylum Chordata; class Amphibia; order Caudata; family Salamandridae; genus Pleurodeles; species Pleurodeles waltl. The sequence continues at coordinate 962,835,503 of NC_090443.1, forward strand.
CATATCACTGTCTCTATAGTTGTTATGCAAGATATACTTATGCGCATAAAGGGAATTTCAACTCCATATTTTACTTGTACTTCTTTTATAATGGAGAATAGTGTGACCACAAAGGTAACCCACTTTTCACACCCTATTTTGCTGAAGTATTATCCAAGAGACATGTCACAGGAGAGAGTTAGAAGAGAGATGACTACCTTCCCAGACAGCACTACATATCACTATTGTTTAAAGGAGAGTTATGAGAACAGATGGCAAAGGTTCAATATACCGTACTGTATATCCGAGTTGTCCTGGAGATAGGTGTTAGTGCAGAAGACAAAGTTTACCTACATACTACTGTATATATCTGTCATGCTGGGGAGAGTTGTGAGTGGACAGGGAGATCTACTTACGCACTAATGAATATGGTTATTTCCCTGTGAAGAGGTGTCAGTGCGAAGGCTAGTACTTGTTATACTTAGTATGGAATAGTAAGGTCTTATATTTGAGATGAGTACCATCCCCACCCTACTATCATACTACTGAGCCTGGGAAAGGTGTGAAGGAAGAAGCAGTGTCTCTTTACACCCTACTCTACACACTAGTTATATTAATGCAAGGTCTCAGTGGGGAGGTCAGTCTCTCCTCATAGCCTAGGAGTGGGGATTATAAGGGATAACTATTTTAATGAAAGACTTTTTTTAAATGCCTATAAAGTGCTTTTATGATCTTGCAATAGTTGCAGGATCGCAGGAAAAAAGTAGAGAGGCAGCGAAAATCTGGTGAATCTAAGTTATACATATTACCCCAGGATATGTTTACTGAAAATATATATTTGATAATAAAAAGTACAATCTTGCGAGACACTCGCAAACGCAAACACTGCCCCCTCGCACTGGATGTGAAAGACTGTGATCCTGGCTCTCGCGAGAGGCTTGCAAAAATCACCCATGCTATGTACGGGAGCATCATGAATCTCACAAGTGTCTCATGAGAGTCATCATGAAGGAAAAAAAGGGGTACATAGTATAAGCAACATACAGAATGCAAGTATAGGGTAGCTCTGAAAACAGCTTTTCAAGTAACCTTTTGAACAACTGTACTTCGTGTTTTTTTAACATTTGTAAATGTTTTGATTTTTTTAAAGAAATAGAACAAATCAAGAAACTGGGAGTAAAGAGAAAACCAACACCTCATCCAAAACAAATAGGAAACAATATAGAAAAGAAATATTATTTTTTTAAACTACTGCCTAGATGGGCATTTATGATCCTGGACAAGCCTGTCCTGTGCAGCCCTGCTTGTCTCAGAAGAATAAATCATGTCCCATGTTAATTCCCAAAGGACATTTGAACACGACTGGACCCGAACCGCTGGACGGAATGACACTAAATGTGGTAGAAAGCTAGCTATCGGTACACAGTTTACGCTTTTGCTTATTTAGTGTAAATCTGTCTAGTAGTTTCGGTGATATTAAAGGGAAAACAAATTTGTATATCTATGGCCACGGATCCTTTGCGACGATTTTGTGAAAACTAACAAGCTTGTGCAGGACAATTCACAGCCCTGATTGCCTGCCAGCACTTCAAACCAGGAAGTGTTGGCACCCATCTTGGGACTCGGTTCAGTGGAGTCCCACAAAAAAAAAAAAAAAAAGACAAGGGGTCAGGGCACAGTCACGCTGACCCCTTAGCTCTGGTGTGGTGTCCCAGAGGAATGCCCCCACAGCAGGAAAAGATAAGGGCATATTTAAGAGCCCCTAATGCCATTTTAACGCCACATTAGCATCATTTTTTGATGCTAATGTGGTGTTAGAAGGCCAAAAATGCAGTGCCATATTTACAAAGTGCCGCAATGTATGCATTGCACCACTTTGTAACCCACTGCGCTACATTATGCCTGCTCCAGGCATTATGTATGTAAAGGGTGCGTTCCACCCATTGGTGGGGGGGCTAAAAAAAATGGTGCAAAGAAATATAATTCTTTGCTTCATTGTTTTCAGCACTTTTAACGCCTGCTTAAAGCATGCGTTAAAGGGAGGCACACCATTATTCATAATGGTCCTCTGGGTGCTTTACAGAATTAGTGTCAATTTTTTTTATGGTAATCATGCAAAGCACCGGACTAACATCAAAATTTCTGCCGCTAGTCCCCTAACTACCACCATGCTGCGCTGTATTTTAAATACAACACACACATGGGGGCGTTAGAGGGGCTCTAAGGGTCGCAGGAAAAGTGGCGCAGCACAGTGTGGTGCGCAACTCCTCTTAAATATGCCCCACATTTTTAAAAAAATCTTTCCCTCAAATTCATGATAGTGACGTCGTGAATTCCTTTTTTTTTTTTTTTAAGCAAGCGTTGGCTCCTGCGCTTGTTTTGTGGGCCAGGTCCAGGGGGTATTTACATTTTCTAGATGGGGGGCTGCCTTTCCCCCCCCCCCAACAACCCCAGGGACAGCCACCTCCCTAGGGCACTTTATCAAAATAATGCAGAGGGGCCGCGTGGCCCCGCGCTGCCTCTGGGACCGCCACCTCCCTGGGGAACTTAATGTAAAGAATGGGGGGGCGCCCGAGCCCCCCGCAGCCCCTGGGACCACCATCTTCCTGAGGCACTAATTGTAAATAATGCGGGGGCTGCCTGGCCCACCTGGAGTGCTGGGGACTGCCACCTGCCTGGGGCACTAATTGTAAAGAATTCAGGAAGCCTCCTGGCCCCCCCACAGCCCTAGGGACCACCATCTCCCTGGGGCTAATTTTAAAACAAATAGGGTGTCTGTTGGAGGGCCTTCCGGGATCCACCACCTCCCTGGGACTATTATGTTGGAGGGGGGCCGTGCTGACCCCCTCACGAAGCCACTGATGTCCCCAGAGATCACCACCCCAGGACCAGCTCCTGCTATGTCCCGGGGTGCGCATCCCCGGGACATAGCTGTTGCTGTAACTTGGTGGGAGCTGGCAACTCCCTCCCTTTGACAGCAATGTGAGCTCCTACAGGAGGTGGGGGTCTTCAGGCTCCCCCTGCGGTCCCCAGCTTTGTGACTGTGTGCCCTGGGGGTGGGGGCACCTAGGTCATATGGCCGGGCTCAGGGGATGGGGTCCCTGGGGTCGAGATCAGCTTTGAGCAGGGGGACTGCACGGCCACCTCCCCAGAAAAAGAAATAGTAATGAGGCTGGGCCCCGGGGGATGCCTTGGGAAGGGGGCCCGCACATCCCCAAAGAAAGAAATAATAATTAGGCCTGACCCCAGGGGATGGGGTCCTTGGGGCCAAGATCGACCCTGGGGAGGGGGCACGTGGCCCTCCCCCTCAAAAATAAAATTAATGACTAGGCCAGGCCCTGGGGGATGGGGTCCCTGGGGCCGAGATGGGCCTGGGGAGGGGGGGCTGGTAGCCCTCCACCCCAAAAAAAAAAACAATTAAGCTGGGCCCCAGAAGATGGGTCCCCTGGACCAAGATTGGCCCTGGGAAGGGGAGTTGCGCGGGCCCCGCCCTCCCCCAAAAAAAATATATATTTAGGTCGGCCTCAGGGGATGGGGTCCCCAGAGCCAAAATCAGCCTGGGGAGGGGGGCCATGTGCTGCCCTCCCCCCCAAAAACAATTTAGGCCGGGCCCAGGGGGACAGGGTCCCCAGGGCTGAGATAGGCCTGGGAAGGGGGGCCTTGCTTGGGGAGTAGGGTTGGGTGATTATAGGGGTTGGCCTGGGGAAGGAGGTTGGGTGGTTATAGGGGTGGGCCGCAGTGCCTGGCCACAGGTGAGACCCTGCGGCCAACCCCTGCAGCCCATGGCCGAAGGCCCTGTGCAGCACCCGGTTGGTTACTTAAAGGGGTTGGCCGCAGGCCATGCGCTGTGTTGGTTTGATTAATATATAGTAATGAAAACTACTTTACGTTAAAAAGAAAACATAGAAATTCACTGAGAAAACCAAAGGTTACAGGGACGTTATAGTTAGGAAATATAATTTTTTTTAAACATTAAATTTAATTGTTAAAAATCAAAGGTTACAGGAAAGTTATAGTTAGGCTCACATTTCACACATACAAAACCATAGAAGTTCAGCAGTTATAGTTAACTGATGTCATTAGTGATGTCACTGACCATGTCATGAGTGATGTATTATGTGAGGTCATAAGCAGTCCATTACAGGGTCGCAAGTCATAGTTACCTCAGTTAACTATAACTCTTGAATTTCTATGGTTTTGTATGTGTGAAATGTGAGCCTAACTATAACGTCCCTGTAACCTTTAGTTTTTTTTAATTCAACATATATGTATTTATATATATATATGTATATATATATATATATATATATATATATATATATATATATATATATATATATTTATATATATATATTCACTGAAAAAAACAAAGGTTACAGGGACGTAATAGTGCAAAACCTTAGAAATTCACCTTCTATAGTTAGAGTTATTTCAAGTAACTACAACGTGTGCCCCTGTTATGCACAGGGCACAGGTTTTTTTATGGACAACTTTACAGTAAAATTATAAATGATGTTATAAAAGATGTTATGAGTTCTGCAATATGTGGGGTAATTAGTAGTGCATGTCAAGGGCGTGAGCTATAATTACCTTAAGGCACGATTTATAGTTACTTCAAATAACTGTAACTCTAAAGGATGAATTTCTATGGTTTTGCACGTTTAAAATGTGAGCCTAAATATAATGTACCTGCAACCTTTTATGTTCCAAACCTCAATCCATGCATTACCGAAGGGGTTTGGAACTTAAAGGGGACAGCATTAAATATAAATATTTTATATTGTCCCAGGGAGGTGGTGGCCCCCAGGACTGTCGTGCTGCACCCCTCACATAGTTTTTAAAATGTAGCCCCAGTGAGGTTGGTGGTTCCTGGGGCACATGGGGTCCTTGCCGCCTCCATATATTTTTATTATGTTGTCCTGGGAAGATGGTGGTCCCAGTACCGGGGGGGGGGCTGCGTGGTCCCCCTAAGATTTTTTATTAGGTAGCCCGGGAAGGTGGTGGCCCACCAGGACCCAAAGGGTCTGCAGTGCCCCCCTAACTTTTTTTTTACTATGTAGGGCTGGGGAGGTGGTGGTCTCTGGGGCCCAGGGAGACCGCCGACCCTCGCATATAATGCAAAGTTAGCCCCAAGGAGGTGATGGTCGCCGGGGACCCCCAATATTATAATTTCATCTTGCTCCAGGGAGGTGTTGGTCCCCGGGGCACTGGGCCCATGTGGCCAACCCACATATATTTGATTCATAGCCCCGGGGAGGTGGTGGTCCCTGGGGCTACTAAAAGCCCTAGGAGGCTCCTGTGACCTGACCCACCCCGGGGCCGAAGCATTTAGTAACACAGGAGACTTTTTTTTTTAAAACCACTGAGAAATCCATGGATCCAGCTGCAGATTTCTCTGTTATTTAAAAAAAAAATGCTGTTTGGCCTTGGGGGTCCCAAGGGGACCCCTGGACCAAGGCTATGAGGGTAAGGTAAACATACCCTGCTTCCTTTTCCTTTTTAAAACTTTTTTTGGGAACTTGACTGAAGCGGAGCCCTAAAATGGCTGCCAACACTTTGTTTGAAGTTTTTGGCAGCCAATCAGATCAGATCTCAACAGGAGATCTCGCTGGATCCGCATCCCTAGATATACAAATGTATTTTCCCTTTAATATCTCGAAAACTACTGAATGTACTTACACCACATTAAAAAAAAAGGGTGATCTGCGGACCAAAGGCTGCTTTTTTTCCAAATTCGGTGTAATTCCGTCCAGCGATTGGGCTACAGGCTTCTAAATAGTCTATGGAAATTAACATGGGAATGCAATTTTTTTTACCTCCCCTTTTTCTAGGCCCCCACTTGACGGACCATCCCAAAACTGTCCATGCACAACAAGATCGTTGGGCACACTGTTTTACCTACTGGCAATATATATATATATATCAAAACCACTGTTTTATAAAAATTTGCTGCATCCAAATGGAGGTGATTTATGGAATCGGGAGCGGACCCGATAATCAAATTCAAAAGTAGGCGCTTCAATGATGCAGCAAACGCGCGAACTCAGGGCTATGCACAGCTCTTTGTTTAGCAAGAATAGCACCCATTCATGTGAAGGGCTGCGGCCTGCTGGCCTTCCTCATGCTAGAACCGGAGCAGTTACTTTTCTATATACATATTATTTATTTATTACTTTTTCAATAAAACCTAATACCAGTATATTTCCATATTTGGTATTTCTTTAACATTTATAAGATTTATAAGAGTTTTAACTTTGTACATCAAATTATATCACTGTGTTGAGAGGCATTTCCTAAAAGTAATTGTTTTAAAACATGAACTTAGAAACACTCATGCCTCCCCATCCACTGCCATGAGAACAATGCCATTAATAAACTAAGAGGCAAGTCAGTCTTGTGCAACCTACATATAGCCTAGATTTTTATGATACATGGAGCAAGATTATGGTTTATTAAAATCAGACACAAGAGATGTATTTGTACAGCACACTTCATGATCTCATGCGTTTCAAGACGATCTCATACAATAATGAAGAAAACTTAGACACAAAGAAAAAAATATTTGCCTAGAATCACACAATTTGGTCAAGTGGAGAAGTGGGGATTGAGCCCAGGTTTTCTGGTTTCAAATTGTGCAATTCAGCCACTAGATGAGTATCTCTTTCCCTCTCCGGTGTTACATCAAAGGTTAAAGTTTGGATTTCTTGATGCATGAGGTTAGAATGTAGGTTCAGGCAGAAGCCACTTGTAAGCCCAGCTCATTTTGGGCTCAAGGGTGCAAGAAGAATGTGGCTAGAGTCAGGCATTTGCCACAAGATTTCCGTGGTTAGTACACTGAAAACTATTTTCTTGAAAGAATTACATATATTAAAGTATGTTTACACGTATTATAAATACACTTTAAGAAAGACTTTCTATGGCCTGGAAGAATCTGCTTTGAGTAGGAAAAGCCTTTTTTATAGGGTGACTTTTCCATTCACCAACCGATCCCTGCAGCTGCTCCTGGACAATTTCAATGCAAGCACTTCCTAAGAGACACAATAATACATCTTATATCCAATAGTATGATGCTGAAAGGAAAATACACACCTAAGCTAAACAGATCAAGCACTGCCTGAAATAGAGAAAAGGGAAATACACTAATCGAGCTAATCCCAGATATGATTGACACTGCCCCAGATCAATCATTGCCTGAAATAGGGACGTGCACACCTGGGCTAATCCAAGATATGATTCCCACTACCCAAGATCAGGCATTGCCTGAAATAGGGAAATACACAGCAAGGCTAAACCAAGATGTGATTGACACTGCCCCAGAGGACGCATTACATGAAGTAGGGAAATACACAAAGGCTAATCTAATTCATGATTTTCAGTGTCCCACAGGAAGCATTCACTGAAATGTGCTAACCCAGAACCCTCTCTGGAATACAGGCCACTACAACAAACACCAACACCACGCATGACACTTACCATGCAGTCACTACAGCTGCTGTTCTTCCAGCGCAATCTCATTCAATACAATGACATTTACAGAATTAAAAATAAATTCATGCAAATCAACGCTCTACTTCCCTAAACACTAAAATACCCTTACTACCTCAACATTACTCTTCCCTAAACAAAAAAAACTTCAAATACCCCTCAGCGCCATCTCTTAACCCTACAAACCCCTAACTACCCACATACGCCACCCATCCCGGCCCTTAAACTCCTTCCTACCCCTATGTATCGCACATCCCTGATAGCTAAAAAACCCTCACCACTCCTACTCACACCCCACCCCTGAGCCCTAAAAGCTTTTACTGCCCCCATCCACCAGCAATTCTGACCTCTAACCCCTTACACCCCCTCCACCCCACTCACCTTTTGCACAACCAATCTCTGACCTCTAAACACTGCTGCACTTGCCCTGTACCATTCCACCAGTGCATCAACGGGTAATGGACACCTGGCTTCTGGCCTTAAGCAAACGGATTTATAGTAAGTGCCAGGCCCGGATCCAGGAATTTTCACCTGGTTGCGCCAAGGGTACGTTCCGGTGGGCCAATGTTGGCCCATTTTTGTCAATTCTGGAGGTAGCCTACGAGCCTAAGATCGACATCATATATTCTTCCAAACAGGCATACAGTGCATCTAGAGAGTTATTTGAGAATATGAGCTGATGTCTATACTCAGCAGCCGCAGCTCCTCCACAATGGTGGAGGAGCATCGCCCCACTGGCTCAGAGCCAGCAGCTGAAAAATAAAACAATATTTTATTATTGTTTTATCTTTTAGCTGTTGGCTGAGCCACTGTGTGCAGGCTGGGCCAGGCCATGGGAGGGGGGAGGAGGAGTGGAGTGGAGTGGAGTGCACTTAAGTGTGCTTGTCAGTTTGGCCGGCTGTCTTAGGCCGGCCAAACAGACATGCACACTTAGGGGCACATTTACAAGGAAGTGGCGCAGAGTGGTGCTGCACGAATAATTGGCAGCGCCGCACTGCATCATTTCAGAAACCAGGGATGTGCCATATTTACAAAAATATGGAGCATCCCTGTTTTTCCCCTAGCGCTGGTGGTAAATTTAGCTGCCTAGCACCAACACAGGTACCCTTGCATCATAGTGCAAGGGTGCCTGCGTTGCAGAGAAGGATTGTTTATGTGCAGGAAGGTTTCCTTCCTGCACATGAACAATCAATAATGGCAGAATGGCAGAATGCAGCACACATAGAAGTAACAAATCTTCATTATTTAATGACTGTTTATGTGTAGGAAGGGACACCTTCCTGCACATAGACAATCATTAATGGCCTTTTGCTCTTTCTATGTGTGCTGCATACTGCAGCACACATAGAAAGAGCAAAACCAAGGAGAAATAAAGGTATTTCTCCTTGTTGCGCCATGCTAACACCACCCCTGGGATGGCGTTAGTTTTTGGTGCTGCTTCCTTTTAAAACTGGGGCAGTGTCAAAAAGCAATGGGTGTTGCATGGGTACGCCCAGAGCAACATCCATTGCATGCCCCTCTGCCGCAGAAAATTGCGTCTGGCCCATATTTACAAAGCGGAGTTAAGCCACAAAAAGTGGCTTAACACCAACTTGTAAATATGGCACAGGGCACAGCGCCACTGGAGCGTCACAAAAGTTGATGATCCAGTGATGCTAGGGGCTTATAAATATGCTTCTTAGGTATCTCCATCCGAGCTGTATTTGACAGCCGGGTAGGAGAAACTGCACAGACTCCCTGTGCCTGAGCGAACGGTAAACCAGCCCACTCGGACCAATCCCCGTGCTGCTCTCATGCTTGGTTATAGCATGAAAGCAGCATGGGGATCTCACAGGGAGTCTTTGAAGCTGTCCCATAGACTGCAGGGACCACGAAGCAGAGGAGCGCGAGGCGGCCGGCAGCACCAAGTAAGTGTTATATTTTTTTTTTATTGTTAAACCCCATGCTCTTACGTGCCCCCCCAACTCTTCCACATGCTCTCCTGCACCCCCTCCACCTGCACCACTACTTTTAAATTGTGTCAGCCACCACTGGTACTGAGCAGCCACAACCCCTATAATTTCCCGCAGGCCAGGTTTCAACACAAGCACCTGGAATCCAAGCAGAGTGTAATAGGCGTTCAAGGATAAGGAGGTCCCCCTAATAATGCTTAATTCTAGTGATGTTGGCTAAAATGTGGGAATGTGCAATGTACTGTAACAAGGTAGAATTTGAAATGCTCACATTTGTAAGTGCCATACTAGTGAGAACAAATTCAGCCCCACACAATATCTTATGCAAAAACACAGTTATTTACTTAACCTCAACATCTGGCACAAAACAGACATGTTTAGCGCCTGAGCCACAACAGTAAACTTACACTTTTGTGTAAGTTTACTAGTATTTTGTTGGTATTCATAAACAGGTTTAACTTTATGAATAGTAATTATATGACTGTGCAGATTCCGCCCTCCTGGCAGAGACTCTGCACATACAAAGTTAGGCTTGTCCTATCTTTTTATGCACGGAGCTCTCCACCCCGACTGTGGCATCTCCAGAGTCGTAAAATTACTGTTAGTAAAAATAAACTCATAGTAAACATACACAAGTGTAAGCTAACCTTGTGATTCAAGCCCTTTCGCTACTTGGCATTGTAATTCCACATTATTCTTGGGGGGACATTTATGATTCCCTCACCCTGGTGGCTGCTCATCCAATGAGGCATGCACTGCAGCTATTTGAATAGTATAATACATGCCCCATCCTACAGTAGATTACTGCATGCATCTTACACAAGCTAAAATATATAAACACTCTCAGAACCCCCCACACAGACCATAATTGAGGTGCAGAAGGCCTTTCAAAGGCCTGGGCCCTAATGTCAATGTACCTGCTGCATCATTGGCAGGTAAACCTCGGTTCCCACTATCCCAACTAGAGATTTGGGGACCCACTGAAAGCTCGATCTGGGCTCGAGCCTGAAGCCTGGCTCTGGCTTAGCTTTAGGTCCGGTTGGAACTTCAAATCCATAAAGAGCCAACCTTTCATGTAACTTCTGCCTGCCGCCCTCAATCTACTCAGGGTGTGTTAAGACCAGAGCTTCCAATTTTGGAACTAAACAAGCTAGGTTTGAGTCTCAGCATCCTGTGATTCTGGGCAGATCCCTAGTGCCTAACAGAAATGAATGTGCCCTTGTGTGATATAACTGGTGTTCATTTACAGTGCTTCAATACCTCCAGGTCGAGTTCCCACAGTATAGAAACTGAAAAAAAATGCACAAAGAGGTAAAACAAAGCATTAACATAAAAAGGAGAGACAAATAGATAGCCACTTAGTGGCTGATTTGTACAAAGTGAAAACATAAAACCTGGATAGATTGCAGCTTCCCCACTTAAAATGTGTGATCTTGGGCAAATAATGTAGTTCACCAAAACTCGTTTTTCTTCATATTTGTGCATGAGAGTGCGTTCAATTACATGAATTAAAAAAAAACTATACAAAAACATATTGTGTTTGATTTAATAGACTAATGTTACTCTATAATAATCTGGGCCACACACAGGGTCCACATGACAACTGTCTTGCCTGTTGGTTAACTTATGGCACTGTCACCAGTGTGAGGACGGGGTCAGGAATGACTCCAAACTAATGATAAAAACTATCACTTTTACTAAGTACTTCTCGGTGCAGCGCTATACTGTGGCATATTAATCTCAAAGCTACTATGTGCTAATGATATACACTTTTTGAAAGTGTGAAGAAATGCTGTCATATTTTATATGATATTTATTGTATGTTTTACATATCAAACATTTTCATGCCTTGGCACGTGCATGGGCTCTAAAAGCCAAGGCAGACTTAGCTCGGCTCTCCCTGTTAACTTATTGCCTCGCCCACCTCTACCCCAAAAAGACACACTCCAATTGTAGTTTTAAAGACAGTGAAAAAATTACAACATTCTGATGTTTAGATGGAGGAAGCACTTAACAGGTGCCTGGTCCATGGCCTCTTCTGCCGTGATTGGGTGGGCCAAAGGTCATGTTTAGTGGTCCTGGCCCCCCTGCTAGTGCCAGGCCTGGTAAATGTTCTGACTATATTTATGCATGCGCATTATTAAATATTCCAAGGCAGCTAACCCAGACAATGGCAAAGCGCATGGCCAGATTGTAAGAAGCACACCATTTATTGATAATAAAATGTGTAGTCAGCATAAAAGGTCCACACCTTTTAATAGCCACTTTCCATGGAGGAAGTAGAAAGTTCACATCCTAAACGACACCATCAGATCTAAGGACGTACATCTTTTAATAATCAGAGGCATCAACGCCGGATTAAAAGATGCACATCTTTTTAATAAACACAAGTAGCAAAGCCCGACTAGGGGACGCACAAATTGTATTAATAACAGGTGACATAGTAAAACTAAAGAGTACACCTTTTAATAATCACTGCCAGTCAGGCCCCACTTCAGGGAGTCAACATTTCAGCAAACATAAACACCATAAAAACTAATATAACTAGATTGCTCCGTGTGATGGTGACACAGCTCTCCTAGACCTCGTCAACCCTGTAAAAAAATCATTGTTTTTAGGGGTCTTAACTTTGAACCTAGCCAGAACTCCAGTTCCCAGAATGCACTGATTTTTTCAAAGAATTTTTTACTGAAATAAGTGTTCCACCGATAAGGAGCCATCTGGTAATCCTAACTGCAAAGCTCAGTGGTGTTTCCTTTCAATATTAACAGGCATGATGGCCACAAGTTACACAATTCAATAATCCCAGGTTAATACAGCCCAGATAAATACGTGCAGATCATTTAAGAAGCAGCAAGAGCATACCAAGCGGTGCAACTGCCTTCTATACCAATATACATTCTTCCAGGTGCATTATGGTAAATGCAGTGCATAATGCAGGTCTCATTATTCTACTCGCAAGATTCAAAGTGTTCGCCGTTATTGGCACAACCAAGTGCTGGGTATCTCTAGACACATATGTTTCTGCATTTTCACCTTCATCTGCAGAGTGTAAAATATTGGTTTGGATGCTTGGAACAAAGCTGACAAGTTTCTCAGTTCCCTCCGTGAGGTGATGCTCTGCTCCAGGTTTTTTCCCTTTGAATTCTGGGGCGTGGAGTCATGTTTTATAATGGGAGGAACAAGACTAACAGTCCCAGAATTCAAAGACAAATCCTCGACTGGAGCAGCGCATCATGCCTGGACCTGTTGGAAACTCTGCTCAAAAAAATTTCAGTTTAAGTACCACTCCCAGGACTCCGTGATATCCACTGCGCTCGCCACTGGGTAATTGCAAGGGGGAGCCAATCAAAGGGGACCACAGGACTCTACTCTACTGTGCACCACGCTATTATACACCACTACACTCTACATCACTCTACTTTACTCTACACGACTGCACAGTATTATACTGGACTTTATGCCCCTCTACTCTGCACCAGTCTATGTCACTGCACTCGGTGCCACTCCACTCTACACTGCACCAATACACTCTACGCCACTGTCCTCCACTGTGTTCTATGCCACTGCACTTTACACCACTCTAGTGTACTCTGCACCACTCAAATCTATGGTACTGCATTGTACGACTCTACGACACTCCACAGCAGTGCACTCTACGGCACACCGCTCTACACCACTCTCCTCTATGCCACAATCTTTTAGCCATGCTATTGGCAAAGCCAATAGCTCTTCCATAAGTGAGACCTATTGGCTTGGCCAATGCTCGTCCTTTCAGAAATTCCTGGTTTAAAAACACTTCCTCCACGTTCATGAATAGGGTTGTAGGCGTGCTCTTTGTGAGCGCGCTTATGGATATGTTATTTTTATGACACTGAGCAAGTTTACTACTTGAGACTTGTGGCTAACATTGTGACCAAAACATTCGTTCAGTTGCTTAGTTTTTGTGGCCCAAAGAATTTCTGTGTAGCACTTGCTCCTTTGTAGATGTAAATCAGATTTGCATTGTCTGTCCATAGTCATTCATCCCTTGTTGAACACCTCCATTTTACATATGCAAATTCTGTAACGATACATTGTTTCTCTGTATAGCGCCCCAACCCGCACTGTTGCATTTTCAACCCATTCTCCTCCATCCCCCGTTTGCCATCCACTTTTACTGCATTCTTAATACATTGTTCTGAGTGTGCCTGGGTCATTTCTGTTCAAGCAAAGCAACTTGCGCGCACACACCCAGAAACTGACGCACGGCAGATATTTATTTTTTATTTTTGTGATTTTTATGTATGGACAAGTTACTCGTTTTAAAGCGGAAATCCATTCGAAAACACAAAAATAGTTCCGTGAGTCAGTCCCAGGGTGTCCTGCGACAAGGAGGGAGGGATCCACGTTTACTCTCCAGACGGCGCCATTCACAACTAATCCTGTGCTCTGTACTCCAAGGCCCGTAGGATATTTCGCACCACGCCGGAAACGATTTAAAAGGCGATAGGCTCAGCCCGTTAATTAAAAGGAATAATACATTCGCTCAACTTGATAATAATAATTATGAGAAAACTCTCCTGGATGTTGTGCTAAGGTTGCTTGTCCCCATGAGCCGGGCCTGTTTTGCATCTTTCAGGATATGCCTGTACTTGAAAGACAAGACATTATGGGACTTCCGGTTAGCCTCTCTATTCGTTTCCAACTGATGACGCCAAGGGTAAGGCCTGGCTGATTTCCAGTGAAGACATGCGACGTCTTGTTGACAGGGAGGGTCCACGTGCATGCTTAATTAAGTATGCAATTGGCTTTTAAACAGCACTACATTACGCGTGAGTGATGACATTGCATGCGTAGGCAGGTGAAATAAAGTTGTTGTTGTTGTAGTAGGCGAGGGGCCCTGGTGGCTGTTGAGAATAAGTGTAGGGGCTTCATGACAGGTCAGAATTTAACTGCCATTTACCTTCCTCCAATTGGGAAGAAGGGCTTGTCCCCAACTTGGATGGAATTGTTGAGCACAGTGATAACTTCATCCTTGACCTTTGGCATGCTGTATCCAGGCCTGGTCCTCCCACCATCTATGCACTTATTTACGGAGTCAGAGAGTAGGATAGGATGGAACATCTGAATAAGATGAAAGGAAACCCTTTAATCTCCAGTTCCATGTATTGGTAGGTGCCTCCTTTATAAGAGACAGTCTCCATGTATTAAATAGGGTGATTAGCCTGGCTAAAGGTTGCTGGGGAGTCAGAGATGCATATGCATAACCCAACGTACAGAAACATCATCCAGCCACCTCGTACGACTTGTGGCTGGAGCCCACTAATAAACCGGTGAACCTGGCTTCTATGGGGACTCAATTGCGGAGAACGGGAATAGGAGAGGTTTTATGTGAAAAGAAAGGCTTAATCGTAGAAACAAAAGAAATATATTTGTCCAAGATCACACAATTTACGCAGGTAAACCGTGATTTGTCCAATTTTTCTGGTTTTACTTTGCATTAATCATCCAGTAAATGGGTATCTATTTGTCTTTCCTTATTTTAACGGTTTTCTTTTATCTCTTTGTGCATTTTTATATAGTGTAAACTCGACCCAAAGTTATTGGAGTGCATTGCAGGATCACCAGTTACATTATTCAAGGTCACATTAATTTTTTATAGGCACGAGGAGACTAATGCCCTGATTTATACTTTTTGGTGTAAAACTGCACTAACTCAGTTTTGCACCAAAAAGTTTAGTACTGGCTTGCACCATTTCTGAGCACCAGCTGGGCACCATATTTATGGAATGGTGCAAGCTGGTACACAGGGTAGGCTAGCGTAAAAAAAAAATGATGTTAGCCGGGTGGGGCTGGCGGTATGGAAGAAGGGAGTTTTGCTCCAAAAAATGATGTTAGGCAGGTTACAGTAAAAAAAAATGACTCTAACCAGCCTAGCGTCATTTTTTGACGCAAAACTGTCCATACCACATGGCTCCTGTCTTAGAAAGGACAGGAGTCATGCCCACCAGCCCAATGGCCGGCACAGGGGACCAGGGTCCCCTGGGCATGGCCATTGCACCCAGTGCCATGTAGGGGGTCCCATTTCACAGCCTCCAATGGTACTTAATAAAAAAAATACTTACCTGTACTTACCTACACTTACCTGGGATGTGGTCCCCCATCCTCTGCTGTCCCTCTGGTGTGTGTGTGTCTGGGGAGGGCACCTGTTGACTTATTCCATGGTGTTCTACCATGGAAATAGGCCCACAGGTCCCCTATTGCCTGCCCTGACCCAGGCGTTAAATAATGGTGGACAGTAAGCTTTGCACCATTATTTGACCCCTCCTCCTCCCTGTGGTTGATTTTAGCACGGGGATAAATATGGCACTAAGGCCATAGAGTCATTTTTTGCATGGGAACACCTACTTTGCACCTCATTGACGCAAAGTAGGTTTCCACGTCCCAAAAATGACTTTAACTCCATAAATGTGGCACTAGACGGGTCTAGCGCCAGCCAATGTATAAATATGGAGTTAGTTTTGCACCGAATTTGCATAAAAAAATTACTCAAATTCGGCGCAAAACAAGTATAAATATGCCCCTAAGTGGTTTTCCCAGAATCACAGGATGTTGAGGCGAGCCTCAAACTGGTTCTCCAGGTCTAAGGCTGCAGCTCTGACCTTAACACCACATCCTTGGAAGAGGGAGTGGCAGGCAAAGGCTACTTCAAAACTTGACTCTTTATGGGCTTGCGGTGAGCCTAAGACAGGCTTCAGGCTCGAGCCTGGCTAGATCTTTCAGTGGCTCACCCACTTCTAATTTTAATCTCCACATCTCTTCATCAGCAAACTACTTGTGCAGTGCACTGTTAGTCTCGTCAGCAGACTCGGCAGGGAGGGCCAGAGTGGGGCAGCAATTCTGCCTGTTTGATGTGAACATGATGACGGTTGGCTCCCATTCAGTAAGATGCAGAGGGGCTCCTGGGGGCAGCGCTTGGCAGCAGCGGGCACATTCAGGCACTGTCCATGCCCGCGCGTGCTGGTGTGTTATGTGTCTTTCACGGGCAGCCTGTTGATGCATTTTTAATGTCTCGCCTGCGAGCGTGTACGCTAGTTTAACGTTTTTGCCGTCGGGGGAGCGCCAGGCATTATGGAGTGGTTGCTAGGTGATTGCAAGACTTTTGGAAGCGTCATTAGTTTTTTTCTAGCAATGATATAAGCGGAATGTTCCTGCTTCTGATAGCATTGTCCCACTTGCAATATGGAGACTGGAGGCAAGGCTACAGAGAAGACTCACAATGCGCAGGAGCCTGTGGTTCCTGAGGCGGCTCCTACCTTGGCTGTAATACAGCAAAAAATCCAGGCAGCAGTTGCTGCTGTGTTTTAAGAGGTTAGTTCCTCCACCTAAAAAAACTGTTTTGGAGGTGGTAATGAAGTTAAGGGGAGATCTGTGCAGGGGTAAGAATTGAAGGAAGTCCTACAGCACATTAGGCAAAAACTAGAGTTGCCAGAGTTGGTTGTGCATGAGGAGAGTGACGATTTTTTCTTACAGTATCAAAAAAGAGAGCCTGACTCCCTTCTACTTCATCCTTCAGTTAAGAAAGTAATAGAGAACGAGTGGAAAGAGGTAAAAAAACATGCCATTCCTCGATTTTTGGCAAAGTGATATCCATTGCAAGAGTTTGCTGAAAAATTCTCAGCATCCATCAAGGTGAATTCATTAATGGCAGGGTTGGAATCCCAAGGGACTATCATTTCTGAGGATGCCACTCCTGCAGATCCAGTGGATAAAAGGGTTGATGTTGCTTAGAAAAATATTTTTGCCGCATCAAACTTTGCTATTAGGACGGCTGCTTATTTATCCTATGCTATTCAGTCACTACTGAGGAACTCTCAATCTCTTGCGGAGTTGATGGATCAGAGAAAGGACATTGCTCGTACTCTAGCCATGATGGAACAACAGGTTCGGCTGTTATCAGACATTTCTTTTGATTACCTTGGCACAGCAGCATCCACTGCAGGGTCATCCATAGCTATCAGGCACTAGTTATGGTTGAGATCTTGGAAGGCGGATGCTACACAAAAAGCACTAATGATGAAGATTCCTTTTTCTGGGGTTAAACTATTTGGACCACCTTTGGAGGAATTGATCAAGAAGTTGACTGAGGACCACAAACTAATGGCCCCTGAGAATAGTGAGGCAGAAATCTTTTAATATTAAAAGGGTGTTTGGGGCAGCCAGGGCAGACTAAGCCCAACAAGCCCTTTCGTGGTAGGGGGCGAGGCGAGTGTGCCCCTTCCACTGATAAATCCCAGTTTCAGGCTGGAGCTACGTCCTCTCAGCGTGCCACAAAACCCTGACTATATGACAGAAGTTCACAAACAAGTTGAAGGATGGATTTCTCTGTTTTCTGAGGTTTAGGAAAGGACAGTGTCAGATCAGTGGTTACTGCAAGTGATAAAGAAAGGGTTCTAGATTGGTTTTGTGACTTCCCCACTAGATGTTTTTCAGGCAACACCATGTCCAGTGGATCGAGTGAGAAAACAAGCCTGACTAGATGGAATTTGAAAGCTCCAGGAAAATGGGCTATTGTACAGGTACAGCATTCACAAAGAGGAAGGGGAGTATATTCTATTCTCTTTCTGGTGGAAAAACATTCAGGCGAGATCAGACCTGTGGTGGATATGAATGGTTGAACAAGTTCATACAACATGTAAAATAAAAAATGCTGGTGCTTCAGAATATTCTCCTCTTTATCAATCAGGAGGAGTTTCTAGCATCTTTGTACTAACAGGATGCATATCCACGTGTCCTGGTTAATCAGAAATCGCAGAGGTTCCTCTGATTTTGTGTGCTGGGTCAACATTATCAGTCCAAGTTATTGCCATTTGGATTATGCTTTTCTCCTAGGGTCTTTACTAAAGTGTTGGCACCCCTTATTGGTGTCATGCATATGAAGGGGATAAAGGTTTTTCTGTATCTTGATGATTTTCTGAATTCTGCTTCTTCTTTCTCTAAGGTGGAGCAGCAGGTCAAGAAGGTCTGCAGTGTGTTACAGTATCACGGATTCCTCGTGAATCACAAGTAATCATGTCTCACTGCAACCCAAGATTTGACTTTCATTGGGGCAATTTCAGGACATTGGTGAGGAAAGTGTCCCTGCCAATAGAATGAAAGCAGACTCTAGTGTTGGAAGTTTGGGGGTTGCTAGCAGAGCAGTGTTCCCCACTGACACAATGGTTAAGAGTCCAGGGCCTAATTTCAGCTTCCATTATGGTTCTTCCTTGGGCAAGGCTACATATGCATCCTATGATCAATCACTTACTGTCCCACTGGTTGCCGAGTTCTCTGGTTTACAATCAGGGTGTTCTGGTAACAGGATGATTGAGGCAGAGTTTTGACAGGTGGGTGGATGATGGGTATCTGTCAAAGGGGCATCATTTCCATCTAGTGCTCTCCAGGATTGTCACCACAGATGCCAGCAAGCAGGGCTGGAGAGCAACCTTGGAGAATTTGTCAGCACTGAGCAAATGGTCAAAGGTGCAATCAGCCTGCTCATCCAATTACAGGGAATTGAAGGCAGTGCAATGGTCTCCTGGCATTTGCCCCCCAAGTGCAGATCATCAAGTGCAGGTCTGAACGGACAACTGGGTGGTCATGGGATATATAAATCACCAGGAAGGTTGCAGGGTCCAGTCCCTTAGTTGGCTGGGTCATCATATTTGCAGCTGGGCAGAGAAGAAGCTTGGGTCTCTGACAGCAATGTACTTACCCAGGAAGGAGAACTGGGTGGCAGACAGACTCAGTCATGTGTTTCCTTCTATGAGGATGTGATGTAATTCACATGGCCGGAGGGGCTGTAGTATGTATTTTCCCAGATTCCATTGATTCCCAAAGTGTTACAGAAGATCAGATTGGACAAGGCCTACGTGGTTCTGGTTGTTCCAGGGTAACAGAGGTTTCCCCTGTTGTTGGAATTGTCAGTTCAGCACCAGTGGGAGATTCCATGTCACCCCCGATGGGTCCACAGCTTCCAGTCACCCTGCTGCAGACAATGCAACCTCAGGCCTGGTTGTTGAAAGGATGAGTTTAATGGTGGGGCTTGCTCTACTGTGGTGGCTGATTTGATTCAATAATCTAGACGCCCTTCTACATTGAAAGCATATGCCTAGCCTTGGGTGAACTTTGGGAAGTGGTGTGTGAAAGAGGACTTTGAACCTGATTATGTCGAACCCATGAAAGTGACTGATTTCTTGTCAGATGGGTTTGAATTGGGATTGGCCACATCAACTACTAGAGCTCAGTGGCAGGCACTTTGAGCATTTAAAGTCCTCTGTTCGATCATCTTGAACCTTTGGTGTCTCAATTGTTGAAAACCTTTTATTTGAAAATGCCTAGACCTTTGACAGCAGCTCCTTTGTGGGACTTGCCTTTGGTATCAAGGACTCTACAGGGTGAGCGGCTTGAGCCTTTGGACTCAGTAGACTTGAAATTCCTGACACTTAAAGTAGTATGTTTGGTGGCCATCTCTTCCGCCAAGCAAATAGGAGATTTAGGGTCTTTCCTAAGGTCGGAACCTTTTTTGAAGATTTTGGCAGATAAGATGATTTTGAGAGCTCACCCCATTTTCATTCCTAAGGTATGTTCATATGTTCAACTTGGTCCATAGCCACTTTGTGGGATGCATTTAAGGGTGTATCAATGGTAGACATCTGCAATACAGCCACATGGGCGACTCCTTATACCTTCATGGACCAGTATACGTTAGATGTAGGGGGAGGAGCATCTATGTCTTTTGCTACTTCTGTTCTGAGGTCAAATAAGTGTGATGTATATGTGATGAAACATTTGTACTTTTATGGATTAAACTTATGTGATGCAATGTCTTCCATGGGTATATGCTTTCTTTTCTTTACTAATAAAGCTGAGGAGGTAAGGCCTTATTTACTTACCTTTAATCTTTGTTACTCCGAGTCCAGGTCTTCCTCACCACAGTATGGGTTCCCATCCTTCCCTGCTCTGTTGTAACTGGCTTCATTTTTGTGTTTGAGGGTTTGGGAAACAGGATGTGCGTGTAGTTGACTTCATTTTTATATAACAAAGAGGGAGGACGAAGTCGCCATAATGGAGGTATGAGTTGCTAGTACGCTAACTTCTTAACTTGGGAGTTTCTGTAGGGAGGCTAAAACTCAATGAGTAACACTGTGGCAAGGAAGATCTGGACTTGGAGTAATGAAGATTATTGGTAAGTGGGGTTCACATAAGTACATTTTACCCACATTTTAAGCACAGGGAGGTTTAGTGATGTTGATTCCATCCTGAGACCAGGATTCAAACCTAGGTCCCCGTGTTCCACTGCGGCCGCTTGAGCCCTTAGACCATATCTCCTCCTGATGGCAGCCATGTGCTGCACTTGGCGTTGGCCAAGTGGCTGGTGTGCATGAAAGGGAAGGGCAAACCCCAGAGTCTGAGCCTGGCAGACAGACTCCATCGTACTTTAGAGAGTGTGGACAAGATGTACATACCTCAGTGTTTGCAATTTCCTAATAGCATATTTTTTCGATTTGCTATTAGGAAATCACAGACTGCTGTGTACTATAGTGTGTTTCATACTGTTAGCGATTCCCAAATGGTTCACAAGGGACATGCCTCATCAATATTCATGAGGCAGGTTGCAATTTGCCACCCATTGGGAATGGCCTGCACTCACAGGGATGGTGGCCTGTTGGGGTCAACAGACCACCATTGTCTGTGATTGCTGTTTAAATAAAGCAATTTTTTTTGGTAATGCTGCCCATTTTCCTTAAAGGAAAGTAGGATGCGTTACAAAACCAAAAATACAAAGTTTTATTTACAGTTTTCAAGAGTAGGCAGTGTTCCGTGTGACCACTGCCTGCTCTTAAAAAATGTTGGTGCCCAAATTCACAAATTTGTGAATGAGTTACCACCTACTTCACGTAGTCGGTAAAAGATGAATGTTTTGCAACCACATTCCGATTGCAAAACATTCATACATGCCCCTGCGACTTGCTATTAGGAAAGGACACCCTTAACATGCCCCTTCCTAATACTAACACTATTTTGCGATTTGGTAATTGGTTACCAAATCTCAGACTAGGGTTGGTACATGTCATGAGGCTATTTAGCAGTCACAAACGGCCCAATTTGCCATTTGCATGCGCTAAAAGCTTTTGTACATGTGGCCTTAAATTAAGCACACATTCAGAAATGACTGAGCTGATCATCTGCGTGTCCACCAGATTCAGGTGAGGCTGCTGAGGTCTCAGGTGCTGAGAAGTTTCACATACAGGCTGAACCCGTAGTCAAGTGACCACCCTTGAGTCAGCAGACTATGCCTCCATCCAGACCAGCAGGAGTCACTTGTCTATCTGGATCTCGAATGAGGAGAAAGTGACACCGATGAGGCACGATGAGCATTGTCCGCTGTGAGGCAATGGCTGCCTTTACCTGTAGTCGGAATGAATCACAGTATCTTCAGGTACGTACCAAGGAAAGTGGATCCACAATGCTAATGTCTGCAGGGCAAGCGCGTGGTTCTTCAGTTTTCTCCTGTAGCAGTTCATCTTCCATATAATGCACACCTTTGTGCAGTAAGACCTAACTAGTTGATTCAATAGAAAAACGTTGAATGAAATCAGTCATAACAACTTTACCCAACTCCTGGGCTGTTGTAAAGATATGAAAACAATGCGTAAGCTCGGCCTAAGATGACTTTTCTGCATCACCTTGGAAGTGCTGCGAGAAATCTTCCTGGATAATTGTGCTGAGTTGATGAGGTGAGGTTTAAATGGACTTCTCCATCTATCTGCACCTCAGAGATGACAATTTCAAGATTTAACATGAAGATTAACTCGGATGAGCCATGGCTTGTCTGCATTACAAAACTACTCTGTGTGTTTATTTTGTGTTCACAACTTTACCCAAACTATCTTCATTCTATCTTTTACATTAGAATATGAAAATGGGTTTGCATTTTATTGGATTGTAGCACTTATATATGGCTTCATGTCCTGATTTGGGGCACCAAAGTGCATTTTCGGATGGGAAGGACGCAAACTGTGGGGGAATGTTTTGTTGGCAGAGTGCTGTATTTGTTGCTATCCATTGTGGGAAGCAGTCTAGTGTTGTTCAAGTGACCAGAGAGATGCTCTTCTCTTGCCCTGGCCCGCAGTACTATTAGTGCAATGGAGAAAGGGAAGAAAACACGTAAAATATAAATGGCCTAAGCTGGTGATGAGAGAAGGTCCAGTTGTCCATATGGCAACAAGTCAAAGCCAGTGATGCTGTTAAATGAGTAAAATAATTACAGATGGGCAAGGGTAGGAGTTGGTGACATGAGCAGTGGCCATGCACCTTTTTTTTAACAGGAGGGATGAGGCCTACAGCTAGGCAAATGCACCTCATGAGCGAGGAAAGAAGTGTATGTGTGCAAGTGTGAGCCCGAACCTAGCTCGAGAGCAATAGAGGGCTGGACAGGGGGCAGAGATCCCAGGAGGATACAATCATTGGGGAGAGGCCATGGTAAGGCTGTCGAATCAGGGGTAGTGCTTCTTGATGAGGTTTGTTGTCACCCTGTTTTTGAATTGTAGGAAAGTTGGTGCTGAAGTGGAAGAGCGATCACGGGTGGCAGCCAGAGTAGAAACTGCCCACTCTTTAAAGTCTCAAATGTCACCTCCTCTGCTACGTTGGAGGCCAACATTTTCAGAAACGGTGCATGCCTCAAGCCCCTGTTATGGTGCTGAAGACTTCCAAGGGTGGACTAGCCCCAGCTGGCACGAGCCTTACTAATAGCTCAGACCTTTGCTAGATTGGTACCAAGCACCAACTGCTTTGTAAGTTGGTGCCCTGCCAGCTCAAGAACCAGTCAGTCTGCCCCGTGTTACCCTTCTGTTTTCACTCCTCCAGACGAGTCTAGTATTTTTTTCTTAGACCCATGTTTATTCTAGTTTTACATGAGGAGCCTTCTCGAGTTTCCTCCCAGAAAACTTCCATTTTCATTATTTCAAAAAAGAGACAACGTGGTGAAAATAGTAGGAGGTTTACTCTGCTTTGATTGTTTCAACTATAGCAGCAGAATGAGGAGTAACGTTCTCTATCTTTCCCAATGACCTCAAGGTCATCAGAGGCTTAAACTGCTCGCTCCCTCAGTGCCACCAGCATTAAGGAGGCCCACAGTGGAAGTGGGAAGGAGATACCAGGGTGCATACATTGGAGCCTGGGGGAGGAAAATGTGGGAAAGAACCAGTAATAGGGAGGTGGAAGGGCACATCTGAGAGAGGAAAGCAATACACACAACTGAAAACAAGCGACAGACAAATTCAGCTTTAGCGCCTAAAGATGAGCTTCTAGCAGCGTAGAAACAGAGCACAGTCAAACTTAAGTGAGGAACAGCCTGCTCCACCTTTATCAAATGTCTTGAGGTCAACAGAGGCACAAACTACATGGAGGTGAGAGTGGCAGATTAGGCAAGAAATATTTTTGGATGAAACCCCAATTTCACTCCTAGAATATGATGCTCTCTCCTTCTCTGTCCCACTGCAAAGTTCAGGAGGGCAGGGGAATTACGAAATTCGTTTTTGTTACTTAACTGCACAGTGAGCAAATGTTGCACCACTCACCTGTGTTTGACGTGACACGACCAGTGCTTAATTTGTGCTTGTTGTTTCCGGTGCTGAGCACCAGCACTTATTTTTGAAGGCCGGGGCTTATTCTTCTGCCTCAAGCATTTGCTGCGAGCAAAAGACACATATGGGAAAGACGGAGGAAGACAAAAACGAAAAAGCTTTACAATGGGAGGAAGCAGAAAGCTGCTAGAGTGAGCTGAATGGGCAGGGAGTGGCTTTAAATGGATTGAAGAGTTCCATGATGGCTTCAGGATTACGCTGCCTCAGTATTCCGTGTACCCCCATTTAATTGCAGCAGCGCGTGTTTGAAAGGAGGGCTTTGGGCACCGGCACGTTTTTATTTACAAACTAAGCACTGGACACGACCTTACCCAAGATGCACAGTGGGTTGTATGAAACTCCGTCCGACAGCTCCTAAACCTCACCTGCCTTACTGCAGTGCTCTATTGGTCAGTGGGAGAGCATTGGAAAGCAGGCGTGCTTGAGTTGCTGCAGCCGACAGAAGCTGCAGTGTGACTGCCACCCTGCAGGTCCCTCTTGGCCAGTGGAGCCTCTGGGGTAGGCAGCAGTTTGCAGTTGCTAGATCTGACAGCGGGTGCAACCCCTGCAGTTGTGTGAACTCACAAAAGCTACAGCCTGGCCTGAATCCCACTGGGTCCCTACAGGTCAATGTGAGCTCAATGAAATGTGACAGGCTGCTGTTGGTAGAGTGAGCTCAGGGTCAGACTGGCCTCCCCGGCAAACTGGCAGCATCTGATGGCACACATGTCCTAGGGCAAGGAGGGCTGATTTTGATCATGTGGTGGGCCTATTTTGTGGGCCTATTTGTGCCAACTCCTCTCTTATTATAATTATAATTCAGCACTAGTATTTGACTATAGGTGACAGTAGATAAAAAAGTACTTGCACACATTGATCAGAACTGGAGAGGTGGTTAGAGGTACCTCAGAGGTACCCTCATATACCTCCCTCCAGGACCAAGAGCCCCCTTCAGCGACACCGTCTCCGACCTCGCAAGCACCCACGCCCTCGCCTCTCCAGACTACATCCTCCTGGGAGATCTGAACTTCCACCTGGAAAATAACAACGACGCCAACACCGCATCACTGACCACCAACCTCCTCAACCTCGGACTCCGCCAACTGGTCAACACTCCCACCCACATCGCCGGACACACACTTGACCCCCTCTTCACCTCAAGCAACCACATCTCTTTCAGCCACACCTCCGAACTCCACTGGACCGACCATCACTGCGTCCACTTTACCTTCAAGAAAAACAGCGAACACCACCGCATCCCCCTACCGCCTCACCGCCGCTGGGGAAAAGTCACCGAAGACCACCTAACCAGCACCCTCGCCAAAAACCCACCACCCGACTCCACCGACCCGAGCGCCGCCGCCATCAACCTCCATCAATGGATCCTCGACTGCGCCAACACCTTAGCTCCACTCAAGAAACCCACCGCCAACCAAGGAAAGAAAAAAACAGCCTGGTTCACAGACGAACTGACCACCTCCAAACGCACCTGCCAGAAACTCAAGAAGAAATGGATCCTCGAGCGCACACCCGACAACCTTGCTACCCCCAAGGACGCCAACCGTGATCACCACCAACGGATCCGACTCGCCAAGCGCGCCCACTTCACAGAACGCCTCAACAACAACGCCCACGACTGCAAAGAACTCTTCGGCATCGTGAAGGAACTCTCCAACCCTAACGCCAACATCAACGACGTCCCTCCCTCCCAAAAACTCTGCGACGTCCTCTCCACCTTCTTCCACCAGAAAATCTCAGCCATCCACGACAGCTTCAACACCACACCTCCGCCAGATCCCACCCCGACGACTCCTCCCCCCCTACCGCCTCACCGCCTGGACCCAAGTAGACGACGCCGAAACCCTAACAACCATGAATTCCATCCACTCAGGCTCTCCCACGGACCCGTGCCCACATCACGTATTCAACAAAGCCGACGCCACCATCGCCCCCAAACTCCGCAAGATCATCAACCTCTCCTTCAACACTGCCACCTTCCCGGACTGCTGGAAGCACGCAGAAATCCAACCCCTCCTCAAGAAACCCAAGGCTGACCCCAACGATCTCAAAAACTTCCGTCCGATCTCTCTCCTCTCTTTTCCAGCGAAAGTCATCGAGAAGATCGTCAACACACAGCTCGCCCACTTCCTAGAAGACAACTCCATCCTAGACCCCTCTCAATCTGGATTCAGACGAAACCACAGCACTGAGACCGCACTCCTCGCCGCCACAGATGACATCAGACAACAAATGGACAACGGCGAAACCTCAGCCCTCATCCTCCTCGACCTATCAGCCGCTTTCGACACAGTCTGCCACCGCACCCTACTGGCCCGTCTCCACGAAGCCGGCATCCAAGACAAAGCCCTCAACTGGATCTCATCCTTCCTCTCCGACAGAACCCAGAGAGTCCGACTCTCCCCCTTCCGCTCCAAAGCCACCAACCTCATCTGCGGCGTCCCCCAAGGCTCCTCTCTTAGCCCAACGTTGTTCAACGTCTACATGGCCCCCCTCGCACAACTGGCCCGTCAACACAACCTCAGCATCATCTCCTACGCCGACGACACCCAGCTCATCCTCTCCCTGACCAAAGATCCGCTCACCGCCAAAACCAACCTCCACGAGGGACTGAAATCCATCGCCGAGTGGATGAACAATAGCCGCCTGAAGCTCAACTCCGACAAGACGGAAGTCCTCATCCTCGGACGCACCCCCTCGGCCTGGAACGACTCCTGGTGGCCCACTGCCCTCGGACCCCCACCCACCCCAGCCAACCACGCAAGAAATCTCGGCTTCATCCTCGACTCCGATCTCACCATGTCCAAACAAGTCAACGCCATCTCCTCTTCTTGTTTCAACACCCTCCGCATGCTCCGCAGAATCTTTAAGTGGATTCCAACAGGAACCAGAAAGACGGTGACTCAAGCCCTCGTCAGTAGCAGACTTGACTACGGCAACGCACTCTACACAGGCATCCCAACGAAAGACATCAAACGACTCCAGCGCATCCAGAATGCATCCGCCCGCCTGATCCTCGACATGCCCTGCCGATGTCACATCTCCCCCCACCTGAAGGACCTCCACTGGCTCCCCGTGGAAAAAAGGATCACCTTCAAACTCCTCATCCACGCCCACAAGGCTCTACACAACACCAGACCCACCTACCTCAACACCAGACTCAACTTTTACATCCCCACACGTCAACTCCGCTCTGCCAACCTCGCCCTCGCCATCGTCCCCCGAATCCAGCGCAAGACCTCCGGCGGCAGATCCTTCTCCTTCCTCGCCGCCAAGACCTGGAACTCTCTCCCCACCCCTCTTCGCCAGACCCATGACCTCCTCACCTTCAGGAGACTCCTCAAGACTTGGCTCTTCGAACGCTAGCAGCACCCCCCACCCCCCCCCCCCAGCGCCTCGAAACCCTGACGGGTACATAGTGCGCTTTATAAATTATCTGATTGATTGATTGATTGATTAGAGTATTGAAGCTGTCTCATACTCCAGTATTCCAATCAAAACGTACTATCCAGTCCTACAAGAAGCACCACTAGCAGCTAATTGGCTACATACATTAGGCAAAGCCCAGTGGTGCAATAGGCTGAGGTCACTTGACCAATGAAACGCAGAAGTATGCACTGAAGGAGAGGAGTGGTGTGGGCACTATACGTGCCACGTGAAACACTGGGAGTAGCCAAAGAGGAGATGAGACCTCAATGCAACAAGTAACTCAAAAGCAGCAAGTGGGTCAGGTTGAAGGGACTGAAGTACTTATTTATTGACTGTGACTAGTGACTCAGTCCTGAGTCTGGTGCTCGCAGAAACAACCCAAACATTTCCCAAAACCCACAGCAGGTATGAACTCTGCAGTCTCCCCAACTGATCTCACCTCCAGTCAATTTGAGCAAGTACTCTCAACTGAGAGAGGTATTGTATACATCAAGGATCTTGCAGGCCGCCCATTGCTGACTAGTTATTGGTATCATTGTCTCTCTTATTTGCTGCCTTATGATTGACCAGTCCATGTAGGCTTCACATCCTCTTCTGTCGCATGGAGCATGAACCAGGTAGTTTTTGCTTCAGCTAGATTGATGTTCTCCTGCTGATTGCACTGTAATTAAGGTACTATTTATATTTTTTATTTTCTGTGTTGCTTTTTGTCCTTCCGTGCCAAGGACAGGCTTTAAAGGCGTGCGACTGGTGGGGCTGCACTGGGCGCTGACCTGGTGGGGGGGCACTGACCTCAGGGGGGGGTTGCTGTGCTAAGCAATAACTTACGATTTGAAAGCACCTGATGCACAGTTCCTTTCCTTATGGTCCAGCTTTCAGTCAGCAAAATAATTGTCAAGATACCTCTTGGGATTAATGTTCCTGCTAGAGAAAGGGATCAACGTTTTATTTAGTGGTAGTTTTGACTCACAATGAAGTAGCACAGAGAGTTAATATGCCTGTTGCAAAGAACAGAACTGTATTTTATATGGATAGCTGAGTGTATTAGTAAAGACAGCCTTTACCAGCACTTTAAAACAAATGAAATGTATGTGAGAGAGGGGCCATGGAGATATAGGGGCACTTTTGCCCGATGGTATTGACGGAATCCAAGGAGAAGGTAATGAGGGGGACAAGAAAAAGATTGTTGCACAGATGCAACTAGCGCTAAAGCCGGCCCTGCCCACCACCCTGTGTCCATATTACTTATTTCCCTTCCCACGCCCGGAGGTGAGCCTTGGAGGGGAAATAAGTAAAATGGACCCTGGGGTTTGAGGGGTATCCGAGTTGCTTCTTCCCTTCCCACCTCACGCCCCTGTTGTCCATGTTGTTTCTTGCCTTACCCCCACCCCCATTGTCTGTGTTGCTTCTTCCCCTCCTGTTGCCTCATTTACCCGCACAACATAAGATAAATAAGCATTATGCCATGGTCAGCACTGGCTGTGTCATAGCACTTTTGTTTCTATAACCTTTAACCACGCACAGCACCCGCACTTTCTACAACTTTTCTAAAAGACATTGGCAAGGCCAAAAGCTATTGCATAGGTGAGACCTATCTGCTTTGTCAATGCTTGTTTAATTAACTTACATCAAGTGTTTGAGGAAAAATGCTCTGCGTGGTGTGAATCACTCAGTGTGAGCTGCCTTCTCGGTTTGAAGTGGCAGCTGTGACACACACCACCACTTAAGAAGGTGAAGTGAACACTATAATCTAAACACATGGGGATCCGGGATCCATCTTTTATGGAGTGGTCTGTGGAGGACCAGGTGAGACCAGAAGTGTATCTGTGGAGGACCAGGTGAGACCAGGAGTGTGTCTGTGGAGAGCCAGGTGAGACCAGGAGTGTGTCTGTGGAGGACCCGGTGTGAGACCAGAAGTTTGTCTGTGGAGGGGCAGGTGAGACCAGGAGTGTGTCTGTGGAGAGCCAGGTGAGACCAGGAGTGTGTCTGTTGAGGACCAGGTGTGAGACCAGAAGTGTGTCTGTGGAGGGCCAGGTGAGACCAGGAGTGTGTCTGAACGTCTTCGCTTCCTTTTCATATTCCTTCCTGTCTGCCTTCTCAGCATTTCATAACAATTAATTTATTTCAGAGGAGTACTATGTGCTTTGCAGGACATGCTACAATCGAACCATTAGACATTCAGAAGGTGATGCCTGGAGGACATGAGACTACTATCTCTGTACGGATCTGTGATGAGTATAAATATACTGCTGCATCTTTCCTAGCACCACCTCTGTGCTCTGCCTTGAGGTGCTTCAATCTGGAACATTGTGAACTCCCACACTCTACCAGCTCCTGGTAAGAACTGTTCGGAGCTGGTATTTAATTGCAGTGGGGTGTAATATAAATAGAGATCATACCAGTGCAATACCTTCAAAAGACAAAATATTTCAGGTTGCTTCAGGCATGGTTATATTGTGGAGTTCTGTTTTTGCTGCCACTCTGGTGTTTGTTCTAAGTTAATAATGCTGGATTTTTTTTTTACAAGAGCCGGAATGTAAGGTGAGAACCAAGAATAGATAAGTTTTACCTCTTGTGAGATAACGCGTGAGAGCAATAGAGGCTAAGCATTATTTCCGTTCCTCTTTGTGGAGAAGGGACCAAGCAGTGATCGATTGAACTTAATCAGTGCCCATTCACTCCTCATAACATGATTGAGGTAAAATTGTGTTCTTTTAAACTTCTAGTGCCCTGCAAACAGAAGGCTTGTGACTGGCAAAACGTGCCCAGCAGGACAAACAAAATTGCAAAGCTTTATTTTTCTTATAGCTAACTTTCTTTTATTTTGCCAAGTCGTCTTTTCTCACTTTGCACTCATGTTTTCTTTTGTTTTTGCTCATGGGCGCTGTTCTCAAAAGAAGACGATTATCATGTTCTATATATTGCAAAGCGTTCCTTTGTTATGTGCAATTCCTGAAATGATGCTTTTACACATAATCGTGCAGTACACCCCAGAGGAGAGACCCTAAATAGCCCAGAGAGGGGGATTGGCTACCTACCCAGGTATGCACCTATCAGGAGGAGTCTCTGATGTCACCTGCTGACACTGGCCACTCAGAGGCATCCAGGGCATCCCCACAACTTGGAAAGATGGCTAACGCCAGGGACACTCTAGAGGAGCTCTGGGCACCACCCCTGGGGTGGTGATGAACAGGGGATTGGTCACTCCCTTTTCCTTTGTCCAGTTTCAAGCCAGAGCAGGGACTGGAGTCCCTGTACAGGTGTAGACTGGCTTATGCAAGGGGGGCACCATCTGTGCCCTTTAAAGCATTTCCAGAGGCTATGGGAGGCTATCCCTTCCAAGCCTGTAACACCTATTTCCAAAGGGAGAGGGTGTAACACCCTACTCCCAAAGGAAATGCATTGTTCTGCCTTCCTGGGATTGAGCTGCTCAGTCCCCAGGAGAGCAGAAACCTGCCTGTGAGGTGGCAGAAGCTGGGTCTGCAGTGGAAACCTCAAAGAGCTGGTTTGGCAGTGCTGGGGGTCCATGTTGGAGCCCCCAGGGTGCATGGGAATGCCCCCAATACCAGATTTGGATTGTGGGGCAATTCCACGATCCTAGACACCTCACATGGCCATATTTGGAGTTACCATTGTGAAGCTACATATATGTATTGACATATATGTAGTGCACGTTTATAATGGTATCCCTGCACTCACGAAGTCCGGGGAACTGGCCCTGGACAACGTGGGGACACCTTTGCTAGTGCAAGGGTGCCCTCACACACAGTTACTTTGCACCTAGCCTTCAGTAAATGAAGGTTAGACATACAGGTGTCTTATAAGTTACTTAGTGCAGTGTAAAATGGCTGTGAAATAGTGTGTGCACTATTTTACTCAGGCTGCAGTGGCAGTCCTGATGAAAGGTTTGTATGAGCTCCTTATGGGTGGCAAAAGAAATGCTGCAGCCGATAAGGATCTCCTGGAACCCCAATGCCCTGGGTACCTAGGTACCATATACTAGGGACTTATAAGGGGGGTCCAGTGTGCCAATCAGAATTGGAATATGGGGTCACTAAAGTATAGTGACAAATTTGGTAAGTAGAGAGAGCATTGGGGTTCTGGTTAGCAGAACTTCAGTGACACAGTCAAGCATACTGACAACACACATAGGCCACAAACAATGAGCACTGGGGTCTTGGCTAGAAGGATCCCAGTGAGACAGGCAAAACACACTAACAAATAGGGTTTTAAACTATGAACACTGGGATCCTGGCTAGCAGGATCCCAGTGAGACAGTAAAAACACACTGACAAACACTCACAAACAGGCCACAAATGGGGGTAACCATACTAGAAAGAGGCTACTTTCTCACATCTGCCCCATTCAGATCCCCAAGAACCCACTCCAATCCCCCAATCCCAAACAATCTGCCCCACTTCAATTTACCCTACTCCAATCCAATCCACCTCATCCTAATCCAATGCACCCCACTCCATCCCAATTCATCCCACTCCAGTCCACCACAATCCATCCATCCCAATCCAGTCCACCCTACACAAATCCAATCCACCCTAATCCAGCCCAGTCCAATCTACCCCACTCCAATCCAATAAAACCTCATCCTAGCTCAATCCACCCCAATCCACCCATTCCAATTAACCAACTCCAGTCCAATCCCGTTTAACTCCAGTCCAATCCACCCCACTCGAAATCCATTCCAACCCAATCCACCCATTCCAGTCCACTCCGCTCCAATCAAGTCCCCTGCTACCCAATCCACCTCACTCCAATTCAGTCCACCCACACTACCCCAATCCAAAACAATCCACTTTAATCCATCCACTCCAGTACAATCTAGTCCACATTAATCCAAACCACTGCAGTCCAATCTACTCCTCTTCAAACCACTTTAATCTACCCCACCCAATCCAGTCCGATCCTTTCCAATCTAATCCACCCCACACCATTCCAATCCACCTCACTCCAATCCAATCCAATCCAACCCACTCCAATCCAGTGCACTGCACTCAAATCCAATCCGCCACAATCCACTCCAATCCACCCCACCCCTCCCCACCCCACCCCACTCCACTCCACTCCACTCCAATCCACCCCAATCCAGTCCAGTACACCCCAATACAATCCACCACACTCAATCCAATCCACTCCACCCTAATTCACCAAGCTCCAAATCCACCACACTTAATCCAATCCATCTCACTCAATCCAAACCACCTCACTCCAATCCACTCCAGTCCACTCCCACCCCAATCCAATCCAATCCAACCCACTCCAATCCAGTGCACCCAACTCCAGTCAAATCCACCACAATCCACTCTACCCCAATCCACCCCACTCCAATCCACCCGCCCCGTTCCAATCTACTCCACATCAATGCAATCCACCACACTCCAATCTACCCCAATCAAATACACCCCATTCCAATCCAATCCATCCCACTGCAGCTCACCACACCCAATCCAATCCAATCAAATCCAGACACCCTATTTCAATCCACCCCACTCTACTCCAATCCACCACACTCATTCCAATCCACCCCACTTACTCCAATCCACCCCACTCACTGCAATCCATCACACTCTACTACAGTCCACCCAGTCTAACCCAATCTAATCCACCCCATCCATCTTCACTCCACCACAATCCAATCCAATCCACCCATCCCACCCCACCCCACTTTATTCCAGTCCACCCACCCCACCCCACCCCAATCCGTCCCACTCCAATCCAACCCAATCCACCCATTCCAGCCCAACCCACTTCACTCTAATCCAGTGAATCCAATCCACCCCACTCTAATCCAATACACCTCACTTCAGTCCAGTGTAATCCACCCCACTCAACCCACTCCAATCCAATCCAACCCAATCCAGTCCACCCCAGCCCTATCACTCCTATCCAGACCACCCAACCCAATCCACTCTAATCCACCTACTTGAATCTACCCCAATCCAATCCACTTTACCCCAATCCAATCCACCCCACTTCAATCCAATCAACCCCACACCAATCCTGCCCACTCCAGTCCAATCCACTCAATCCACGCCACTCCACCCCACCTCACCCACACCAATTCACCCCACTCGATCCAATCCACCCCACGCAATCCAAACCACTCCACTCAGTCCAATCCACTCCAGTCCACCCCATCCAAATCCCCAATCTGATTCACCCCATCTGATTCACCTCACTCCAGTCCACCCCTCTAATCAACCCCACTCCAATTTGCCTCATTCAATCCAATCGACTCCAGTCCAGTCCAGTCCAGTGAACCCCACTCCAATCCACCTCAATCTATTCCAGTCCAGCCCAGTCCAGTCAACCCCACTCCAATCCACCTCACTCAATCCAATCCACTCCAGGCCAGTCCAGTCCACCCCACCCAGATCCGATCCAACCTAATCCGATCTACCCCAATCCGAACCACCTCACTCCAGTCCACCCCTCCAGTAGATCCCACTCCAATCCACTCCACTCCAATACAACCCACCCCACCCCAGTCCAATCCAATCCACCCTAGCCCAATCCAATCCACCACCTCCAGCCCCCCACCACAATCTACCCCGCCTCATTTCAATCCATTCCACCCCAGTTCCATCCACCCCAATTCAATCCATCCCACATCAACCCAACAGATTTTATTGATGGTTTTATCATCAGTACAACATACATTTTGTGTGAAGTCAGGTACCTGAGGCCATCAACCTATGGCTTGATGTTCAATACCAGAACCAATGCAGTATATGTGAATGAACATCAGACTCCCTCCTCCCCTCATTGGTCATGAGTCGTTTCCACACTAATAGTAAAAGTTCCCATTTCAAGGTCACTGTGTCAGTTTTCTATGAGGGGCAACAGAATCATTAGCATGTTAGGGTGTTAGAATCTAATCTGCACCACCCCATCCCACCCCCATCCCAGTTCAGTCCAGCCTACTCCAAACCATCTACCCCACCTCACTTCGATCCAATCCACCCCACTCCAATCCACCCCAATCCAATCACACACAGTCCACTCCAATCCACCCACCCCGCTCCAGTCCATTCTAGTGCTTCCCACTGCAGCTCACCACACCACACCCCACTCCAATCCACCCACTCTATTTCAATCAACCCCACTCTATTCTGCCTCACTCCACCCCACTCACTCCAATACACCACACTGTATTCCAATCCACCCCACGCTATCCAATTCCAATCCACCCCAACCTATCCCAGTACAGTCGACTCCATTCCAATCCAATCAATCAAACCCACCCCACTCCAATCCACTCCAATGCACCCCACTCCATTCCAATCCACCCACTTCAGTCCATTTCACCCCACACCGATCCACCCCACCCCTGTCAAACCCACCCCAGTCCAATTCACTGAATTCAATCATCATCACTCCAATCCACCCCACTCCAGCCCAATCTAATCCACCCCACTCTACCCCACTCAATTCCAATGCGCCCCACCCCAATCCGATCCACCCCAGCCCTATCTCTCCAATCCAAATGACCCACCCCAATCTAATCCACCCTACCAAATCCACCCCAATCCAATTCACCTCACCCCATTTCAATCCAACCCGCTCCAATTTAAATCATCCCACACCAATCCACCCCACTCCAATCAATCCACACCACTCTATGACCATACAATCCACCCCACTACCTCAATCCACTCCACCCTATTCCACCCACTCCATGACACTCTGCCACTGAACCACTGATCTCTACTTTCCTGTACTCAACTCTAGAACACTCTACTCCCCCGCTCCACTCTATGACACTCCAAAAAATACACTCTATGACACTCTACTCCACACTTCACTCTGACACTCCACACGCTGAGATTTTATCTGTTTTGGTGCACTAACAGTTTCCCCTTAAGCTATTTGTCTCCCCACAAACTGGAATTATTTACCTAGCCCTCTATTGGTTTTCCTGGTCACATTTCACCTACAGAGGGGCAGTGCTCCAGCGAAGGTTAGAGTGAAGTCTCATGTAATGTACAGACACGGTATGCTGTACACGTCACTGAAATCTCATTGACTTTATTTACATATGTACTCAGAAGGTCATGTTTGAAAATCACATCAGTTCACTCATTTCCACGACTGTGCCTTGCACACGGAGCTCTGAGGGTTCCTGATTCAGTATGTGGAGTAGCTCACCCAGTCCAGGCTTTTTCTTTCCCTTCTTTTATACGTTCTTGTGATTTCAACACTAAACATATCAGAAAGCATAGCAAATATCCGGTAACTCTTTGAACCATGTATGGAATCGGTAAACTTCAATGCTGTATGCACCTACTCTGCATCTTATCCAGGTTTCTCTACGACCATTGTTTACCAGATCTTGTTGGAGTCCTTTTTAATTCCTTGTGCCTTAGGCACCACATTTCCATTGGGAGATTGGTCTATGCATCCACTGCTCTAATAAATGAATTCTGTTGTTACACCTGAGCCTTCTCAACTCCAGACAACATCACAGTGACATCTAAGGCTAGAAATGAAAAATATCTGTTGCATATACACTTTCTTATTTTACTAAACCAAAATTTCACTCAAAACACAATGAGAGAGTATGTGGGAGAGAGGGGGAAGGCAAAAGGAGAACACAACCGTACTCTACT
Source organism: Pleurodeles waltl (assembly GCF_031143425.1). Taxonomy (NCBI): domain Eukaryota; kingdom Metazoa; phylum Chordata; class Amphibia; order Caudata; family Salamandridae; genus Pleurodeles; species Pleurodeles waltl. The sequence continues at coordinate 962,871,638 of NC_090443.1, forward strand.
CCCAAAATAGCTACAAAAACACAACAGGGAGTACGGGGTTCTTTTAGTATAACGAGGGATGGATCAATGGTGCAACAATTGACACCAGATCCCTCGTGGTCCTCAATTGGAGGTGGGGTATCAGTTGGCTATGGTACTGCAGTGGGTCTGGAAAACGGGGGGGGGAAGAAAAGAGAAAGGAATTTCCTTTACGGACTGGGTGGTCTCACACATGCTTCATCATATGACCACCTAGCCCCACCCAGGTAGGACAGTGCCACCTGGGCGGACTCAACCTCACTGTTAAAGGAACAGGAGGGAGTGCGTAAATTAATTCTGGTTCTGGAAATAGAGGGATCCAGCTAAACTAAGGAATAAAAACACCTAAACAGATACCTGTGTGAGTATTTATTAAAAGGTTCTGTTTGGTGTGGTTAAAAAATGGAGATTGGGACATCTCTATGAGGACAAGGACTCACAGGGTCACCTAACAAGGAGGAAGGAGCCGACATGTTTCTGCCCTCAGTAATGAGCTCTGGAAAGTCTTGGGGCATTCATCAGGGCGAAGGATCCCTGCTACTCATGCTAATGGTATGAAAAAGTGAGTAAAAAGAGAGAAGGGGCCTACCTTGCCAGGAAACTACCTGGGAGGAGGCCCTATCCTTAGAGGCTATTGGCCTCTGGTGTCCAGGAGAGGGAGTGTCCCCTTATAGTCAAACATGCATCAAAGGTGGACGCTCGCTGTGCGCCTAAACCGCCCTCTCCCTGGACATCTAAGGCTAGAAATGAAAAATATCTGTTACATCTACGCTTTCTTATTTTATGAAACCAAAATTTCTCTGACAGCCTTTCCTATCCATTTCATCCTCAATGAATACATGTTATGTGTTATAATCACGCCATGCAAACATTACTAACAAAGATATGAGGCAAATTGCAATGTTTTTTTGCTCTTCTGCTTAGTAACAATGTCAAGGCTGTCCTTATGAATGTCTGTGAGCATCAGTCTTAGACAAAGCCCCCCATTGTAAGGGGTTTTCTTGACCTAGGCCTATGCCTTTTCCAAGAGATTTGTGAGAGGGTCTGACACAGGCAGCAGGAGCATCGGACTGAATGCCAGAAACATAAAAGCAGGTCTTTTTTTGTCCACCATTGCCTCCAAGAGTACTATTTTCACAGCAATCCCAAGGACTGCCCTGAAATGACAAGGTGGTGTAGAAAAATGAGGAGTAAAAGGAGATGAAATGTCTAATTATGGCACTGTATCCTTCATCTCTTCCTATCTGGACTATGGAAATGATGTCTACTTTGCTCTAATATGTCATGATCTATTTCTTCCACAAACTTCCAGGACTCTATCTTTGCCAACTTTAGCAATGTGCATTGATTGCAGGTGGCACAAAGATGTATTTTACAGGTTCTATGAATAAGTTTAAAGTACCCCACGGGGCTGCCTCTCCCTTTCTTCCATCTAAATGAAAGTGCTACTTGCCCCACCTTGCATCTAATTCACCACGTCAAAGGCAGCAAATGTTATGTAAAATATTGCATTAGGATTTAAAACACCCTTCACTTAGGCCACCTGAAAGCGGGGGGAGAAGAGATGAGGTGTACATTGGATCCACACAAGTGGAAAGCATAGGGAGAAGATCAAGTGAATGAGGAAGGGGACTTCTGGATGTTGACATTTCAGTGAAGAGAGTGTCAATAGAGCAACAGTAGGTTGTGGGTGGAAAAAAACAGGTTCTAATGTTTGTTATAATTTTGATAAGAGGACATTATTAATTTTACTGCTACATATCCCCAATACTACACTGCCAGGCATAAGCACATATGCATGTTGCCCCTGTCCCTCTATGACCACCCAGACCACGTCAGACCTTTTCAAGTTGCAAATCTAGGTTGCATTTTTTAAACTCCGTTTTATTATTAACTACCCAAATCATGATTTGGGTCACTTTTATATTTGTGCACAGATCTATTTTCTGTCCACGTCTGATCTTTGTAGAGCTCAAAGATGCTACCAACTGGACTGCTTCCGTCTGCTTCCTTGCTGGTGAGTGGGATCCCACAGGAATAGTGGCAGGCTGCAGATGCTGGAGCTGGTTAAAGCACAGCAGATACAAGTGCCTGTCCAGTCTGTTTGACTCAGGAAGGATGGGCTGTGTGTCTCAGTGGTTTCCCCAGGCTCCCTGTGTAGCCAAGGAAGAGACATGCAATAACTCAGAGTCTAATATTGAGCTGATCTTGGTTTTCTAATTGTTTTCCTTTGGGACCCTTAAAACTATTAGGGCCAGTTAAACCTGCAGATTCTTGTGATGGTGTCATCTTGGGGTTGAGAAATACATAATACTCAGGACCAAGATCACTCTGAAGAAGGTCTAATGAGTTAAACTCAACAGAAGATGAATAAATGAATGAATCAGTGAATCAGTCTGTTGACTTGTGCAGCGCGACTTGTCACACGTGAGGGTATACAGGCGCCAGCTGGGTTCAGGGTCTTAGTAAAGGAGCTAGATTTTCAGAGTCCTACAGAAGTCCTGTAAAGTAGGGGAGATCTTGAGGTGCAGGGCGATGCCATTCCAGGCTTTGGCTGTTAAGTAGCGAAAAGGAGTGTCCTCCTTCTCTGCTGCATTGCATGCAGGAGTTATGAGCCAGCGTGAGGGAGGTGGAGCAGAGGTGTCTGGAGGGTTTGTGGAATTTCAGGCGGTGGTTGAGGTAGGTGGGTCAAGAGTCATGCAGGGCCTTAAACGCGTGGATGAGGAGTTTGAACTGGCAACTCTTCTGAACTGGGAGCCAGTGGAGTTTTTTGATGTGGGTGCAACAAAGGAGATTCAGAATGGGTATTTCAGTGGCCTTCTGGATGGCCTGTAGTCTTTGAACTATGTGGGCCTCGATTCCCATGTAGAGGGTGTTTCCATAGTCTAGTCAGATGGTGACGAGGGCTTGGGTGATGGTGTGTCTCTCGTTTGGGGAAATCACTTGAATCACACAGGAAAAGGAAGCTGTGAAGCACGCAGAAATTGGATCACACAGGAAACTGGCAAAAAGTCAAAAAGCTAATGAGAGCGTCTCACTGCAAAATCGTAAGCTGTGTTGTGACATAACAATGAGTTAAACTAAATGTTTTTGTACTGTTCAACAGGAAAAGAGAACAGGAACCACCTCACAGGAGGTAGGGCAACCATCTTGAATTGGCCTTCTCTGAACATTGCTTAAGTTTGAGCAACCAATGGAAGTTGGGCTCCTTGGCAAATAAGGAAATTGTAGCATAGAATAGAAAGAGACTGCCATGCTAACTGTCAGGCACACCTGCAGGTACCTGCAGATTCCAACCAAAACATCCCCACAGCCTCCTGACAGTCGCACCATCAAAAGTCCATTACTTGGCACTGACACTGGGCATCAACTGATGTGTCATGGAACAGGGGAAGCATGTGTTACTATACTGTCCCCTGTTGCATGCAAACTGATTTAAGATGTCGCCTTACAGAGCACGAACTAGTAAAAGGTGCATATTGACATGTATTGTTTGCTTTTCTATTGCTCAATATGTTTTTAGGGCCTGATTTAGATCTTGATGGTGTTACCGGCAAGCCGTGTCGGCAGAGGACCCGAGAAGACCGCCAAGTCTACATTGCACTTCTGAGCCATCAGGCAGGCGGGTTCCCGGCGTCCGTATTTAGATGTTGCATTTGGACAGGCGGTGTACCGCTGGCGGTTTGCTGACAGAGGGAGGACATTGCTGGGCTCAATGGGCCTCAGACAATGCCAGGAACAGAGGTAAGTCACACACACACTCACACACACACACACACTCTTCCCTTGCCATATGTGTTTCCCTGCGTCACAAATGACACAACACACCACAAACACACAAATATCCATTGCCATTCCAACACAACACATACATGTCACAAACACACATACACATACATCCGTGACACAACATACACACACTAGTGACACTCCAGCCACACACAACACAACAAACATGAATACATACTTATATACACAAACACACACACAAGCACAACTACACACGTCATGACAGCGACTGCCAAATAACATGCACCTGAATTCTGCATGCAGCAACACAACACAATATACACAACAACATCCACGCCATATGTAAGTGGCACACATACTGACATAACCACATCTCCCACTGCACCTCCCTCCACCAGCCATATTGCACACACACATACACATACTGACTCACACACAACATGACAGGTACAGGTCCCCTTGCAATGTGCACACATCTGCACAGTTGACAAGTGTGAATGTACCGTCATTGTGGTGCCAGAATTCATTTGTCAATGAATACTGGCACCATAATGACAGTTATATATGTGTGCGATATGTGTTGTGTACCAGTGTGTCTTCACCCATGTCTGACCCACACATGTCCCTGATATATGAATGTCACAGCACTTATAAAAGCTACTTTGATGTGTATATGTCTGCAGTAGTCCCTTGTTCATGTGCAGTGACCCCCCCCCACATACTTATACAATACACGTTGCCTACTTTCGTGTCCAGTGATGGGTGGTCATGTTTTCACCGTGACAGCAGCGACAGAGGGTCCTGTCAAGTCGTGTCGAGCCGGAAACAGAAGTGGACTTAGGAGAAAAGGTGAGTTTTCTGTCCCTTTTCACCCAATCCACCAACTGAGAAGTGGAGGTCGTGTTGTGTTTATAATTAAACGTGTTCCACCGTTGCTAAGCACAGGTTGGAACACTGCAGGAGGACAACAGTGGAAAGCAGCTGGAGAAGACGCATTTCCCACAGGCTCCAGATAATAAAGTAATTAACTACAAATTGTTGTTCGGACTCAATCACAACAATTTGACGACAAGCGTCTGGAGTCAGGAATCTGTGCGTGCTGTATATCTCAGAGACGGTGGCAGGCCTTTGCAGCCTGTTTCATTCAGCTATGGTGGGATTCATTGGAGTGGCAGGAAGGTGATAGAGCGTTCCGTCCTAATAAATTACCTGTATTTGGATGCTCTTGGGTCGATGAATCTTTTGACCAAGTGGGGCTCTCTTCACCCGAGAGTAATCAATTTAATCAAATCAATAATCAATAACGAACATAAGCAATGCCCTGATCAACATAACACTTCACAATTAATCCAGAAAACATTTCGGCGAACCATGACCTTTCGGCCATGAATAACCACACCAGTTTATTCAAAATTAATTAATTTATTTCCCTATATTAACAAAGCTAGCACGATATAAATGTGTCTCAACACCAAATGATATATGTGAATGAACATTAATAGCTGTCCATAACGGCGAAAAGATGCAATCTATGCAGCATTTGAATAACAATGCATTCGATGATAGCAACGCAAACCACTAAAATGATAATCTGTAATAGGCTAATTGCATACATTAGTCAGCATAACAAGGTCTCAAATTGCATCGTGCAACAAATGAATCCTCATCTAACATCAAATTAGCATCTGCATGTGGGACTTCATGCAAAAAAACAATTTAGCAACATTAATTTGGAAAAACTCCTAACTAGGGCTCATATCAAAAATCAGCAGTTGGTTACCTAAAAAGAAAACACAATGCAATTGTACATTTTATCCTTTCATATTTACCAAATTCAATCAGCATTCAAAGAAGTCTTCGTCTCACAGGTACCGGTTGATCAGCATGGGACGGGGGTAAAGGGGCAGGGTGGACGGGGCAATTGCCTCACAGCAGCAAGATAAAAGGACAAAACTACTACTTTATGCAAAGGGACGAATCAAAGTTAAAGTCTCTAGGGTGAGAATTTCTTAAAGTCTCTTTCTCTCGATTAGAGAAAGCATCAAAGTCTCATTCAAAATGGTGTCGAACATCAATTGGCATCGCAGAAGATGGCAAAATGACGAGGTCGGCAAGATGGGCCATAATGTCTGCAATGTCTAATGTCCTCAATGGGTGCAATGGGTAATGGCCGCTTTCTTCTTGTGCACCAGGTTTAAATAATCAACAGTTCAAATCCAGTAGGGTCTTCCATTGGAGGGTTCATAGGTTGGCTTCAAATTGTCCAATCAAAAACAACAATTTACAAGCTTCTACCTAGGCCTACATTATCCTTGGAGTCGGGAACGTAAGTTGCAACATATTTTACCAATTAATTCACTTTCAGAGCTTCCATTGTCTGCACCTGCAGATTGACCTTGGAGCAAAGAAGAAGATGCCAGGCTGGCACGAAACCTTAAAGATAAGCATGTGAACCGATCTCACTGGAAAAGTACAGCTTCAAGCAAGAATACACGTTTTATTAGCACATTAGAAAAATACGAGCATCTAAACCGTGAGACAAGGCAACTAGGCCGAAGCCTCCACTAAAGTTATGCTAAGTTAAAACATTTCAAACAAGCAAATCATGGCACACGTTTACGGTTATGTCAGATTAGTACAATTCTAATACATCACGTTATATAAAGCACGCTTATAAATGTTGGCGAACTACTCTGAGGGCACATTTGTCCCCGTACAATCTTTATTAGTTCGGTTAAAGTCACACTTGATTATTGCAGCACTACGTTTTATGCGCTAATAAATGTAAAACCTTTGTTTCTGCGTCATCAATCCCTCCTCTGATGACTATTTGTCATCACACAAAACCATTCCCACAAATTTTATTCCATTAAAATTCTGTCAGTTCTCTTTGCCTTTTAGTTCCCCTTGTTCTTGCCTTGTATTCTTCTGCCATTCTTTTCATTATTTTCTCTTCCTTCCTTCTTTTAATTTTTTCCATGATCATTTGTATTCCCCTCTTTATTCCCCAAATCCCAAAGATGCAAATTAGTACTATTAGTATTCCCTGTATTATTTTTAGTAATATTCCATTCCAAATGCCACCAAGCCAATTTCCCACTGAAGCAACTCCCTTTCCAACCTTCTCCCAAACTCCTGGTTCTTTCAATTCCTTCAAGTCTGCACTCTCTTTTGTTAGATTTGCAAGCATTGTTTTAATCTTTACACTGTTGTCTGGTATATACGTGCAACAGTGACGCGCACCAAGCATTTTGCAAACGCCGCCATCCTTTGCTAAAAGAATGTCTAGGGCAAGCCTGTTTTGAAGAGTCATAGCTCTTTCCGCTGCAAGTTCAGCATCCATCAGGATTATAGCTCCTGAAAACTTTGTCAACATGTTATCCACTATAGTAGACAACTTTCTTATTTTGATGGAATTCAACACAACTCCCAATGACGGAATTATGGCTCCAAATATATCTCCTACCACAGCAGCTGCGGTCTCTCTTTTCTGGATATGATGAGATCCAGACGTCTTTGGAATCACCGATAGGTCATCCAGTTGATAAACCTTTGGGAACACTATACCCAAATAACATCTCCCCCACCATCCCTTTGGAAGACGATAATAGGCATTATGCCCACAAATGTAATATACACCAGGTATGACATGGTCAAGTCCGTTCAGCATGAATGTCCATTTGGCCTTAAAGATAAACGTATGTTTACATTCACTCGCTCCTACGAAAATGTTATCATAATAAGACTCACCACGATATATACAAAATTTCCCTACATGCCAAGCGTCTAAAGCTATTTTTCCTTGTGTTTTTATTGAGGCAAAAGCATAATTATCTACTGAAGTCCTCTTACTTAGCTCTTTTTCTAATTTCGCATTCATTTGTGCCCTTCTATCATCTGTGCGATCTAAAAAGCTTATTTCTACTGCAGAGAGCGAGCAGGTAAGGTTTTCCCTATGAGCGTGAGCTGTTTCAAAAGGTTGCATTGGCTCGAAAAATTCCCTCATTATTTTAGCATCCCAATCTTTAGCAATCTGGCTTAGTTGCGTTATTATAGGAACATATGCAAAGGTAACATCATAATTTGAATAAAAATACTGTATGTTAGTTTGACCATAAAATCTAGAAGTTACTAAACTACATGTAATCCCATATGTAAGAGGCATGTGGTGATAAGTCACCCCTTCCGTTACCGATGTCGGTATCTGTGTACACACATAACAATCTTTCGCATCCATAGTCTCAACATATTCTGTTAGTAGGCGATAGAAAACATTATACGAAAGTTCCTTCTTATCGTGCAAGTGTCTCTCATCTAATTCTAGTCTTTTCAATGCGGTTAGTTCAGTGACAGTAACAGGAGCAGAAGTAGAAGCATCAATTTTCTCATTCTCACCCTTACCACGCGTTGCAAGCACTATTGCCATTATTATTAGTACACATGCAGTTATCAAGCCTATACACGCATATTTACAATATTTCACTCTACTGTTTTGTGTAGCGTACTTAGTCATGATCCGTATAGAATCAGAGAGCTAGAAGCACTTATAAAAGAAACGATTTAGCAAATTGTTACAAAGCTGAACGAGCGCAATGTTCACACAGTTTTCTTCAGGAGCCCAGTCACTTATCGGTTAGCAGCATTTGTCTCAATTCGGCAATAACTCAGTCTTTTATCAGTTAGCAACGTTGTCTCAAATCGGGTTTAAGAGTCAATCAGGTTATCAAAGTCTTATCAAGTTAGCAAACGTCTCATCCGGTTTAGCAATGTCTCAGCTGGTTGTATCACGTTAGATTATAGCAAGCAATGTCATTTATCACCTTTTCAATCAATAGTGTCCATAAAACTTTTCTTTTCTATTGGTATCTCTTCTTCTTCGTTCTCGAGGCTAAGAGATACAAATTCGTCGGTCCAATCGTCATTGACTACATATGCCCATTCTGGACCGGAATATCTCCTGTTTGGTATCCTTTTCCTTTTCAATTTTGCATCTCTCTTTGATTCTGTCTCACTGGTACTTTCCTCTTTGGCCAAGTCTTTTCCTTCACTCGATGTTGGTACCACGACAGACACTTCCTTTTTTTTCTCTTTCACTCTTGGCCCTTCACTGTCGTTCAACGTTTCTCTAGTCCTTACTTTTACTGGTGATATACTTGGTCTTCTCTTTGCACTGTGTCCACTTGATGGACCTGCGATCTCTTCTGAAGAAGTTTGAACAGTTTCGTTCTGTTCTGCCTTGTCCCCTCCTTCTGGGGAGTCAATCAGGTTTTCCTTTTCTTTTTCTGTACCGTCTGCTTCTGGGAAAGCCCTCCTCTGATCAGGCTCTCCTGCTTCTTCACCTCTTTCGAGCCCTTTGCCACCGTTACTTTCTTCAGGCTCTTTGTCACTTTCAGCTGCTTCGTCGCTGTCTGAGACTCCTCCTTGGCCTTCCCCAAGTGAATCGGTTGCTTCGTCCTCAGAGAATATTTCTCCCTCTTCTATTTCTGCCTGTTCGCTTCTAGTTCTGTTTTGCTCTGCCTCAGCGCTCGGCACTTTGTTATCAGGTACTGGCAGTTTCAGCGCTTCAACTTCCTCATCTGTGGGACACAACACTTTCTTTGTATGACTGGCGTGGATCCAGTTGGGAACTCCCGCACACTTCACAGCGGTAGTGGTCGTCAGGATCACTTGGAAAGGGCCTTTCCAACGGGGTTCCAGACACGACTTCCTCACGTGCTTCTTTATCACGACCCAGTCACCTGCTTTCAGTGTGTGCCCTGGACCTTGGATCGGTGGCAAGGTGGTTGCTTCCACCTGGTGAGAGAAACAGCGAACCACGTCAGCCAGACCCTTGCAGTAGTCTAACACCATATCATCTGTAATATTCAAAAGCGCGTTTGCGGGAACTGCAGGAAGTCTCATGGCCCTGCCCAGGAGAATTTCGTGCGGGGACAATCCAGTCTTTCTGTCAGGGGTGTTTCTCATTGACATTAACACCAAAGGCAATGCGTCAGGCCATTTCAAATTTGTCGATGCACATATTTTCGCCATTCTTGATTTCAGTGTACCATTCATCTGTTCCACCAGTCCTGAGGCTTCAGGGCGATAGCTACAATGCAGTTTTTGCTCAATGTTCAGCGCTGCGCAAAGTAACTTTATCACCTCGTTATTGAAGTGTCTTCCCCTTTCTGACTCTAAAGAGATCGGGAATCCGAAACGTGGTATCAACTCCCTCAACAATAGTTTTGCAACTGTAAGGCTGTCATTTCTACGTGTGGGGTATGCTTCAATCCAGTGACTAAAAATGCACACAATCACCAACACATACTTCAGACCTCCATGCACAGGCATCTCAATAAAGTCCATCTGCATTCTGCTGAACGGGCCACCCGCCCTGCCAATGTGGCTCACGTTCACAACCGTTCCCTTTCCTGGGTTCATCTGCTGACAAATGACACAACGATGGCAAACTGCTTCTGCAACTTGACGGAATCTGGGGTTAAACCAATCAGTTTTGAACAATCTTATCATGGCATCTCTCCCTAGGTGAGCCTGTCCATGATAGAACCGCGCTAGCTGCGATAAGAGACTATTTGGTAAAACAAATTTTCCTTCATTTGAAACCCATAACTCATCTGGTCTCCTTGTACATTGTGACTTAATCCAGGAAACTCTTTCATCCTCCCTGACGCTATTCTGTAATGCTTTTAGCTCATCCATTGTATCCACGACCTTCAAGGCAAATGCTTCAGCTGGTTCGAGCTCTGGCTCACTTATCAAATTCCATTCATCCCTGAGCAATATACAGTTCAAGGCACAAAATCTTGCGACTTGATCCGCATATGCATTTCCCAGGGAAACATAGTCCTGTCCTTTTGTATGAGCACTACACTTTACCACTGCAATTTCGGCTGGCATCTGAATGGCGTGTAACAATTCCCTTATTCTCTCCCCGTTTTTCACTGGGGACCCTGAAGAGGTCAGGAAACCTCTCTGTGACCATAGTTGCCCAAAGTCGTGCACAATTCGAAACCCGTACTGACTGTCAGTGTAAATGGTAACCTTCATCAATGTAGACAGTTGGCATGCTCTTGTAAGGGCTACAAGCTCTGCTACTTGTGCGGAATAGACTCCTTGAAGCCAGGACGCTTCCAAGACACCTGTTACAGTACATACAGCATATCCTGCTTTCAAAATTCCCAACCCATCTCTTAGACATGAACCATCAACAAAAATAATATGGTCATTTTCATCAAGCTTAGTATCCCTAATATCAGGTCGGGGTTTTGTGCAAAATTCAGTCACCTGAAGGCAGTCGTGCTCGACGTCTTCAGCGTTCTCAATTTCAGCATTTTCACTGGGAAGCAAAGTTGCTGCATTCAACGTAGTGCACCTTTTCAGCTGCACATTCGGTGAGCCCAGAATTATTGTGTCATACCTTGTGAGTCTTGCTCCAGTCATGTGTTGCGTTCGGGAGCGGGTCAAAAGTATCTCAACTGAGTGAGGGACCATGACTGTTAATGGGTGTCCCATCACTATTCCTTCACTCTGAGTGAGGCTGATACCAACTGCTGCTACGGCGCGCAAACACCCTGGCAGTGCTGCTGCAACCGGATCCAAAGTAGCTGAAAAATACGCTACTGGTCTGTTTATGCCACCATGGGCTTGGGTCAAGACAGACAAGGAACACGCATCACGTTCATGACAAAACAATGTGAAAGGCTTTGTATAATCAGGCATACCTAAAGCTGGAGCCCTGCACATGCATTCTTTCAATTCAATAAAAGCGTCCATCTCATCTCCTTTCAGCTCAATTTCATCCAATGCATCCTTCTGGGTCAGTTTCAGTAAAGGCTTTGCTAGAGTTGAGAAGTTGGGAATCCATTGGCGACAGTAGCTCACCATCCCCAAAAACTTCCTCACCTCCCTCCTCGTCTTTGGTGGACTCATTTGAAGTACACTTGTTATTCTTTCCTTCATTATTCTCCGTGACCCTTTCTCTATTTGATGACCCAAATATTTCACTTTCTTCTGACAGAACTGCAACTTTGAAGGAGACACCTTGTGTCCATTCCTTCCCAAATGGTTCAATAGGGCAATGGTGTCGGCTGTGCAGTCACTTTCTGTCTTAGATGCAATCAGTAAGTCATCAATGTACTGTACTAGGGTTGACTCGAATGGCAATTCTAACGCTTCCAAGTCTTTCTTTAGAATCTGATTGAAAATTGACGGTGACTCCGAAAACCCTTGAGGAATTCGACACCAACTGTAAACTCTGTCTAAGAATTTGAAACAAAAGAGAAATTGGCTGTCCTCATGAAGAGGCACCGAAAAGAATGCTTGTGACAAGTCGATGACTGAGAACCACTCGGCATCGCAAGGGACTTGAAACATTATCACAGCTGGATTCGGTACTACAGGGCAGCATTTAATTATGATGTCATTTATTTTCCTCAAGTCCTGCACAATTCGGACCTTTCCACTCGGCTTTATTAGTCCCATGATTGGTGAATTACATGGACTGCTTAACACTTCTTTCAGTACTCCCTGTTTTACAAACTCGTCAATGAGTTGGGCGACTTTCATGAGGGTGTCTTGTGCCATATGATATTGTGGGGTCTGGGGAAAGGTTACATTGGGTTTTATGGTCACTTTCACTGGTTCCACTCCTTTCACCAATCCCACCTCTTTTCCTGTCATATCCCACACTTCCTTTCCGACTGTTTCCCGTAATTCAGCTGGAATATCTGCTTCAGTTATCATCGGAAAAAGGGTAATCAGAGGATATTCTTCATCGACAGTTTCCATCTCATCCCCTTCTACACTGTCCCCTTCTTCCCCATCACTGCTCGTCTGAATTCTAATTCCATCGTTCGAACACATAATCGAACATCCCAATTTGCACAATAGGTCTCTCCCTAACAGTGATATCGGGCTTGAGTCACATACCACAAAATTATGTGACCCTTGATAGTTACCAATTCTGACTTGTACTGGATCTGTGATTGGGTTCGTCAGGTGCCTGTTTGCTACTCCCACTACTTGAACTGTTCTCCCTGAGAGTGGCAAATTTGGTACTTCAATGCTCCTAACAGTTGAGCGTGTGGCTCCTGTGTCAACCAAGAATGAAACACAATGACCCATAACTCTTCCCTCCACATACGGACCCTTTTGATCAACTTCCAAGGATGCTGCAAGCACACAATTTCCCTCCTCATCTGAACTTTCACTCTCCCATGCATTGTTTATTCCATTCTCACTGTGTAATGGGAACTGTTGTACTGTGCCATTTGTATTCATCACCTGACCCGAGACCTGTGGAGGAACCATCACTTGCTGCTGACTCATTGGTGCCAAAGGTATTTGCATTTGCTGATTAGGTACCATGGGAAACTGCTGTTGCATTGGCTGCATTTGCGTCATCTGCATACGGGGCATCTGCATCTGCTGCGGCTGCATGGGCTGTAATCCTTGCAGCTGATTTATGGTCTGGAAATTTGGGTTTGGACCTCTCATTTTCGGTCCCCTCACTGTCTGGAATGCATTGACATCATTGTTTTGCTGACCAACACCTGCACCTTCCTGCATCACCATCGGGCACTCGCGTTTCCAATGCCCGACGATTCCGCACACGTGACACAGCATCACCCTTTTCATTGCCTGCACACCATTCGGAATTGCAACAGTGTTCAAATCCGGACCATTACTCCCAAAGCCTCCTCTGCCTCTGCCTCTCGCCTGTGGCTGAAACACCATGTTTCCCTGCGGCTGCGGCATCTGCTGTTGGAACCCTTGCAACCCTTGCAAACCTGTCTGAGCTGCTTTAAGTTGCATCACCATCACTTTCTCTTTCAACCTTTTCTGTTTCACTTCAATTTCGTCGCTTCAGTATTTCGCATAATTCAACACCTCATCAATCGGTTTCGACTGCCAACAAATCAAATGCGTCTTTATCATCTGACTTATCTCTGGTCTCAGCCCTTCCACAAATCTAAACACAAAATGGAGCATGTCCTTCGCCTCTATTGTTTCCGTGCCACTGTAGTTCTTGAACGCCTTCAACAACCTCTCATAGTAACCATGAATCGACTCTTTAGCCTCTTGGGCAGTCCGATCAATCTTCTGCCAATCCACATTTTTCGCGGCAACCTTCGTCTTCAAGTGCTCAATCACCTTATAGTACAAGCTCATTACCATAGGTGATGGTGCACCCGTATCCCTGTCTCTCTCTGGTTCACTTGTCGGCCAACCTACAGCCCTTTTGCAGTCTTCCCACAAATCTGCCGGAACCACAATCTCAAAGAGGGTGTTCAGGTCTTCCCAAAGACATTTTGCAAGCTTCACAAACCTATCAGTCTGTTGATACCATTCAATCGGTTTCTCTCTCAGTTTGGGAAAATCATCCGTAAAAGACTGAATGTCGCTCCTGTGCCACGGTACATGTATTAATTTTCCCCCTGCTGTCTCCCTCATTGGTAACATAGTTATTGCATCACTACTCTGTGGTCTTTTCTCCTTGTGCTCTGGGACACTGTCTTTCTTCTTTTCCTTTTTCCTTGCCCATCTGCTCTCCCATTTGTCTAAGCACCTCCACACTTGTGCACTCTGCAGCAATTTTCTAAAGTGCGTTTTCACGCCTGCTGACCTCATGTGTTCAAAGTCTGTGGTCCCGAAATCCAATCTATAGCTCCTGCTCAAGTGTTTTGTCTTGTCTATCTCAACCCCGTTTTTGTCAGCTATTTCTTGCAACCTTCTATGTAACTTGTTCACTTCTCTCGTAATCCTAGGACATAGATACCTCAGCTCTTCTTCCGAGTAGGACTCTAACCTATTCAAACCCATAGTCCCTTCCACCAATTCTTCTGCTTCCATGTTCAACCTGACCTTATTCAGATAGTCTTCTCCCTTCCCACTGGCTGAGCTTTGTGTGGAATTCAGACTGTTGAACCACTGCGTCAGCTGTTGCGCATTCAACCCCATCAGTGTAGCATTCACATCGACTGCCATTGATGGTTGCGGCAACTTTTCAGTGTTCGATGATAGCGGTATCATCAGTGGGGGACTCGACCTCACCACTGTTGACTGAGCACACATGGGACTAAACTCCATCAAGGACCCAGATCCAGTCGGCAGAGCCGCTATCGGAGTTGTCTCTGGAGTGTTTTCTATACACCTCCTTTCCGTCCCACTCTGCACCATTGATCCTTGACCGCTCATACCTGAGTTAGGCTGAATGTACAAAGGTACCGGTGGACCTACAGTAATGGGTAGGGATATCGCATCTGGGTTCTGTCCATTCCCCATGTTCTGAGGCATGTTCATTCCCACACTATGGGTCATCATTGCCGGCATGCCCGTCTGACTCCCCGTCATCTGAGCATGTGCTGTTCCCCCCTGCATCTGCTTTTGAGACATCAAAAGCTGGGTTGATTTAGCTTGTGCCAATGTTGGGTTGCGACCATTCTGTACTCCCATTACGGTTGGATCTAGAATCATTCCCGTACTGTTGTCACTGCTGTAGTACCTTGGGACCTGCGGCTGATAATTTTCTGCTGTTTTCAACATAGGCACATCTGGATATATTCTCCTAACCTGCGGTATCTGCGGGGTAAACAGTAAACTCGGGTCCTTAGATCCCGATGGCGTTTCTGAATTCGGAGTTTAATTATTCTGTACCGGTGCCGGAGGGGCAGAACTGGTACTTGGACCTTGTTCACTCTCTGCATAAGGTGGTGGACGGTCGTTCAGCAATTGCATGATGAACTCCTCATCCTCTGACTCGTCTTCTCTCCTTAACTTTTTCTCGTCCTCTCTATCTTTGGAACACCTCTTGTTTGTCTTACAGGTAGCTTTCTTGCCTGTCGCCTCTTCTTCCTTAGCAATTGCGGGAAACAATTTTATCCCCTGCAATATATCTGACCTCCACACCTTCTGTGCATTATCCCACCTAGCGTCCGCTAGTGTCTTTTCTACCTTTCTTATCCTGGTCTCGAACTTCTTTTGCTGTTGCTGTCTAGCCATTAGTTCCCAAATCGCTAGAGCCTCAAACTGTGCTGGCCTTGGAGGTACCTTCATGTCGTACATCGCGAATCTCAAATTCTCTAGGATCCTTATATTGAATGTCCCATGGATCGGGAACGCTACGCTCCCATGTCTCTCTGTCAGCTTGTGCCATTGCTTTAGCCAAAGGCACGGAGCTACCCCCCTTTCCTCCATTACAATGTAAGCTGGTGTACCTTCAGGTGGCGTCTCCTCTCCTACGCTCGCTTTAATGTAAGACTCCCCCTTCATCGCACTCTTTAATGCTTTAAAAAATTTCATTTTCTCGTCTTTTATTTCACAAAGTTTGTAATCAATAAGTGACTTTAATTCCCGGAATACTCTTCGCTTGCCTTTCCCCTTCCAATCGAGCCCCACGGACTGCGTCCAATCCGTGCGCGGCCCTTCTCTGCAACCAACCTATCCCAGCGCGGCTCCTAGTGACGTCACACTCACACACACTGCGGCTGACAAAGCCTCGCGGCTTGTCCTCCTTCACTCAGCTCCTCTCGTAACAACTTCTGGCATGTATCGCGAGCAACCAAATAATAATAAAACAGATCTGTCGGTTTACTACAGGAAGGGTAACACAATCGCTTCAGGACCTTAGGGATTTTTCACTAGCCTCGGCAGTTATTCCATCTTTCTCGGTCCCCACTTTCGCAAGCAAATCCTGACCCGCAGACTCTGCTCTCAACTTGTCAATGATCTATTCTAGTGCACTTAGAATTTGTCAAAGCCCGAAGTCGAAGTTTTCTTTCACTCCCTTAACACACGTACCGACTCGTTGACCACGCCCGGTCAACCTATTAAACCGACCAGACCACAACATAAAACAAGTGTCTCATACACTTTTCAACATACTCCGGAGTCTCTTGACCTCGCAGGGCCCGTCTCAACATCAACAACCACGTGGACATTTTTCTGCACAAAGCGCCACATGCACATGAAGTTCGACGACTTCCCTACTCTCACACTCGGAGTCGCACCTCCGCTATTCTCTAAAATCCTCGCAACCTTTTAAAACAATCTGCGGCAATAAGCTGTGCAAGTGCAAAACCCTGACTACACTCATACCGTCACTAGTACCGCCAACGCCGATTTCACACCTCCATTCTCTCCATTCGCAAGCTCCGAGATCCCGGGAAAGTCGCGGGGGACTTAGGGCATCATCATTCTCTCAATCTGTTTTACCCAAGAAAAAATCTAATTCAACACCATATACCTCTCGAGTGGGGTCTCAAAGACCGCAACCGTTACCTCTCGAGCGGGGTCCCAAAGGGCGCAACCATTACCTCTCGAGCGGGTTCCCAAAGGGCGCAACGTCCTCTGCTACCATCTACTGATAGAGCGTTCCGTCCTAATAAATTACCTGTATTTGGACGCTCTTGGGTCGATGAATCTTTTGACCAAGTGGGGCTCTCTTCACCCGAGAGTAATCAATTTAATCAAATCAATAATCAATAACGAACATAAGCAATGCCCTGATCAACATAACACTTCACAATTAATCCAGAAAACATTTCGGCGAACCATGACCTTTCGGCCATGAATAACCACACCAGTTTATTCAAAATTAATGAATTTATTTCCCTATATTAACAAAGCTAGCACGATATAAATGTGTCTCAACACCAAATGATATATGTGAATGAACATTAATAGCTGTCCATAACGGCGAAAAGATGCAATCTATGCAGCATTTGAATAACAATGCATTCGATGATAGCAACGCAAACCACTAAAATGATAATCTGTAATAGGCTAATTGCATACATTAGTCAGCATACCAAGGTCTCAAATTGCATCGTGCAACAAATGAATCCTCATCTAACATCAAATTAGCATCTGCATGTGGGACTTCATGCAAAAAAACAATTTAGCAACATTAATTTGGAAAAACTCCTAACTAGGGCTCATATCAAAAATCAGCAGTTGGTTACCTAAAAAGAAAACACAATGCAATTGTACATTTTATGCTTTCATATTTACCAAATTCAATCAGCATTCAAAGAAGTCTTCGTCTCACAGGTACCGGTTGATCAGCATGGGACGGGGGTAAAGGGGCAGGGTGGACGGGGCAATTGCCTCACAGCAGCAAGATAAAAGGATAAAACTACTACTTTATGCAAAGGGACGAATCAAAGTTAAAGTCTCTAGGGTGAGAATTTCTTAAAGTCTCTTTCTCTCGATTAGAGAAAGCATCAAAGTCTCATTCAAAATGGCGTCGAACATCAATTGGCATCGCAGAAGATGGCAAAATGACGAGGTCGGCAAGATGGGCCATAATGTCTGCAATGTCTAATGTCCTCAATGGGTGCAATGGGTAATGGCCGCTTTCTTCTTGTGCACCAGGTTTAAATAATCAACAGTTCAAATCCAGTAGGGTCTTCCATTGGAGGGTTCATAGGTTGGCTTCAAATTGTCCAATCAAAAACAACAATTTACAAGCTTCTACCTAGGCCTACATTATCCTTGGAGTCGGGAACGTAAGTTGCAACATATTTTACCAATTAATTCACTTTCAGAGCTTCCATTGTCTGCACCTGCAGATTGACCTTGGAGCAAAGAAGAAGATGCCAGGCTGGCACGAAACCTTAAAGATAAGCATGTGAACCGATCTCACTGGAAAAGTACAGCTTCAAGCAAGAATACACGTTTTATTAGCACATTAGAAAAATACGAGCATCTAAACCGTGAGACAAGGCAACTAGGCCGAAGCCTCCACTAAAGTTATGCTAAGTTAAAACATTTCAAACAAGCAAATCATGGCACACGTTTACGGTTATGTCAGATTAGTACAATTCTAATACATCACGTTATATAAAGCACGCTTATAAATGTTGGCGAACTACTCTGAGGGCACATTTGTCCCCGTACAATCTTTATTAGTTCGGTTAAAGTCACACTTGATTATTGCAGCACTACGTTTTATGCGCTAATAAATGTAAAACCTTTGTTTCTGCGTCATCAAAGGCGGAGTGCAGTTAATGTGATTTCACCATGGAACAAATCCTCAAAGGAAATCAAGAAAATCAAGGAGGAAAAAAGAAGAGAAAGTTTTTTTACCATTGCAGAGATCCTTGTGCTGAATTTATTACTCTCGTAACGCATGCTGAAGGGATCATCGTGCTGAATTCATTATTATTGTAACGCATGCTGACAACGCTATACGCGCATGCAGAGGACTCTAATATGCACGAGCTTTGTCAGTGGTTCATCGTGCGCTGTACATGGATACTTCAACTTCCTGAAGAAACAAATGTTTCTGGTTTACCTCATGTTGATGTGACAAGCCCAATTTCCCAGTGAATTCAACTTGACGTGTTTGGCGGCCATCTTTGGTTGTTGGGCTAATCCCTATTGAAGGTGTAACTAGTTGCACTTGGTTATGTGTGTACTTATACATCATCATTTGCATAAATATAATTTTTTCTAAGGAGCACTGGCACTTTTGTTTTTCAATTTAAGTCTAGAGGAGTTATCTAGTAATGGCAACACAGAATTTCAGCATATGTCCACCACATGCATTTTGGCCAACAGGTCCTGAACCAACTATTAAATGGATGGAATGGAAGGAGTATTTTATTAATTACATTGCTGCGGTGGATGATTCCGGCAACATGTCATCAGAACAGAAAAAACACATTTTACTACATTCATTGGGTCCTTATGGGTTAAGAGTGTATAACCAAATGTTAAAGTCTCCAGTAGTAGGAGATCTGAGTGTTTTTGAGGCGGCATTGAAAGATCTTGACACTTAATTTGCACCAAAAGTTTGTATGGGTATTACTAGGTATAAATGTTTTCAACGTAGGCAAAATGAGAATGAACCGATGGATAGTTATGTAGCTGAACTTAAAAAATTAGCAATTCATTGCAAGTTTGGAGCATTACAACATGATTTAATTAGGGACCAGTTAGTTATGCGTGTTTGTCATCAGAGTATTCAAGAACGTTTATGGGTGAAAGGGAATTCATCACTTGAGGATGTTATGAATATTGGGCGTAAAGCAGGGATGTCAGGTAGATGCGCCAAAGAGTTATTATCAAAGGATAAAGAAACTGATGTAGTTTGTAAAATTAATTCCAAACCTGCAAGTAAGTCTTTCAATGCCCAATCAAAATCTTTTACTAAAGAAAAAAATAGATGTTACAGGTGTGGTAGTAAGGGTCTCCTAGCGTATAGCAAGATGTTTCCAGCCATCCAAAGGAAATGTGGTAATTGCAGTGTAATTGGTCATTTTGTGAAAGTTTGCAGGGAAAAACAAGGTAATGTGAAATGTATATAGGAAAATTCTGAATGGGAAGATGTAGAGGATGGAGAATGTGATGTGAATGGAAATGATAATGTCATGGCCTCTTCAACTAATTTGATTCTGAACATTATTGGGAGCATAAACAAAATAAGGTAGAGTGTCAAATAAGCACTGGAGGGGTCAAATTGAAACTTTTTGCTGATTCTGGTTGGCCCTGTACTATTGTAAATGAAGAGGTATGGAACAATAGATTTGTAGGGAAAATTGGTGAGGAGATATGTGAACCTGATATACAACCACAAGGGTATAGTGGAGGGAAAATTTACATGTTAGGTTATGGATGGTTAACCTTTAGATTTAAAAATAGATCTACTCGAGCTAAGTTGTACATAAGTAAGAAAGGATCACCAGTACTTGGCTGGATTGATCAAGGTAAATTGCACATTGTTCTTGATCCTAACAGTGATGAACAAGTGAAAGTTGTGGATGAGGAGTTGGATTTTGCTAAGGAAATATTATGTAAGTTTCCTTCTGTTTTTAACACAACTTTGGGTAATTTATAGGGTTTTGAACACCATATTATTTAAAAAAAACTAATGCAGTTCCTAAGGTACACAAGGTTAGGAACATTCCCATTATGGTTAGAGATGAAGCATCAAAGGAGCTGAATAAATTGGTAGCGTTAGGAGTAATACAACCAATTGAAGCTTTGGAATGGATTTCGCTATTGGTGGTTGCCAGACTCAGTAATGGTAAGATTCGACTATGTGTGGATTTGCGCCATTTGAACAATAATATTGTTATTGATCGTTTTCCCCTACTAAGGAATAGTTAAATGGTTCTCTCTCTACAAGACGCAAAAGTATTCTCCACAATAGATTTATCTGCTGCGCATCATCAGATTTCCTTGACTTCTGACTCCAAAAAGTTCACTGGGTTTATTACACTTTTTGGGTGTTTCCAATTTAAGAGGATGCCTTTTGGGTTAGCATCTGCTGCTGCAGTTTTCCAAAGACTTATGCTTCAGTTATTTGGAAATAAAACTGGTGTAAAATGTTTCCAGGATGACATTCTAATATATGGAGGAAACAAAACAGCACATGACTCAAGATTGAAAGATGTACATGTTAGAGAAAAGTGGATTAACAGTGGAACTTTCAAAATGCAAATTTGCGAGGGACAGTTTCACTTATTTGGGTTATGACATTGGAGATCAAGGTGTCAGACCAAAGGAGTCTCTTGTGAATGCTATCAGAGAAGCTCCATTTCCAAGTTCTAAAGATGATGTCCGATCCTTTTTAGGATTAGTTGAATACTGTGCGAAATTTATTCCAAGATTTTCTGACAAAAAGTTTTCATTTAAGACAGCTGTTGAAAAACAAAGTCAAATTTGAATGGTCTAAGGAGTGCAAGAAGAAGTCAACCACGTCACTTCAGGGATTGATAAAGTTCAAGTCTTGCAATGTTTTGATCCAAACTTCGATAGCTGTATCTATACGGATCCCAGTGGTAAAGGGTTGGGTGCGGTACTGAGCCAGAAGAATAAGGATGGAAAGGAATTTATAATAACTTTTGCTTCTAGAGCTTTATCGCCAACTGAGGAAAAGTATCCCATAATTGAGAGGGAAGCGTTGGCATGTGCTTGGGCTTTGTATAATTTCAGAGCTTTTGTGTGGGGAAAACCAGTGGCAATTGTTTGTGATCACAAGCCATTAGTGAAATTGCTGACAACGGAGGGCACAGTGAATGCTTCAGTGAGGATTGCCAGATTGTCAATAAGAATGCAGGATTACATAAATAAACTGATATATTTACCTGGCAAAGACAATCAGGAAGCAGACTTCCTATCTAGAATGCCTACTAAGTTGGAAGAGTATGTGGATGAAAGTTGGAATAATTTTCAAGTAGCCTTTGTACATGCTGATGGTAGTCATGCTATGTGCAGGGAAGAGTGGATGTCTGAATACGATAAAGATATAGTACTGACTGAAGTTAGAAATTTCTTGCTTGGAAGTTGGCTTGATAAAAGCAAATTGCAGGAAGAGGTTAAGCCTTTTTTGGAAGTGAGATCACAGTTGTCTATGGAGGATGGTACAATTATGAGGGGTGAGCGGATTGTTCCTCCTAAAAGCTTAAAGAAAGTAATTGTGGATCTATGTCATGAAGGACATTTTGGAATTGTAAAAACAAAAGGTGTGGTAAGGAGTTTATTTTGGTGGCCAAATGTGAATGTTGAGGTTGAAAGGTTTGTGAGAAATCGTTCCAAGTTTTCTAATGCTGACAAAACGTTACAAACATTCAGACCCCCAATGAGTGAACATTGTTTGCCAAAACAATTGTGGGAATGTATAGAGATTGACTTTGTAGGACCCATTGGTGAAGAACAAAAATACGTAATAGTTTTAATGGATTTGTTTTCAAGATGGCCTGTTTCAAAAATTGTGGAGAAAGTCGACATGAAATGTGTTTTGACATTTTTAGATAAGGTTTTTGTGTCTGACGGTATACCTATGGTGGTGCTAAGTGACAATGGGGTTCCATTCTTGTCCAAGGCATCAAAAGAATACTTCAAAAGAATTGGTGTGCAACCTTAAACATCTTCCCTTTACAATCCTAGTTGCAATGGCATGGTGGAAAGATTCAGCAGGGTGATTAAGGGAGTCATTCAATAAGCCTTTGCTAATGGTGTGGATTGGGAAGTACAGTTACACAAGGCAGTATGGGCATATAGAGTGATGAAGAATGAGGTAACGGAATTGTCACCATTTGTAATAATGAGAGGGTCGGAACCTAGGACCAAGTATAGTCTGAATTGGTTGCATCAACTTAATGTTGCGCAGTGGTCGTTAGAATCAGTTCAGAATAGGATGAAAGAAAAACATGCTGATAAGAAAAAATGTTATGATGAGCATCATGGGACTAAACCAGTTGAATTATAGTGGGAGATTGGATTTGTGTTAAGAAACCTGGTAAGGTGAGAAAAGGACGTAGTCAATTTTATGAACCTGAAGAAGTATAGAAGTATTGAACAATGCAGCCAGGTTGAGCAATGGGAAAGTATGGAATCTTAAGCGTGTGGCCAAAGTTTGTAGGGAAGATAGGAGACGTAACCCTTCTGTGCAAGATTTTAGATGGTTGGAAGGGGAGGAAAGGGATACTGTAAGTAATGAAGGGGTATTTAAGGAGAATGATGGGAATGAGAATAGTGTTGAAGTGAACAAGGATGTGGAGTGTTGTGAAGTGAATGAGGATGTTGATGGTGGTGATGGTGAAGTGTTGGAAGGAGTGATAGTAAGGAAAACACCCAGTTGACTTAAAGATTTTGTGTGTGAAGAGGAGGTTTTCTTGAGTTAATTATGAGTAAGACGTTCCTTTTTGGTGGTTGTATGTTAGATGATAAGTGATAATTTGAGTTTTATGCATATTTAAAAAACATAAGTATAATTGTATTAGTGCTAAAATAAATTTTCAATGTTTAGGTTTATATTTTATTCTAATTTATTTTATTTATTTTTTATAATTTTTGTTGTTGTCAAAAGGAAGGGGATGTGTTGTGTTTATAATTAAACATGTTCCATCGTTGCTAAACACGGGTGGGAACACTTCAGGAGAACAACGGTGGAAAGCGGCTGGATGGAGAAGACGCATTTCCCGAAGGCTACAGATAATAAAATAATTAACTATGAATTGTTGTTGGGATTCAGTCACAACAGGTGGGACCGCCACTTTTTGCTTGGCGTTAATGCACATCCAAATCTGATTGGCAGTAAGTGTGGCTGGAGTCCCACCATCAGCCACAATTTCCTGTTGCACCGTCGACTCAGATGGACTGCTTGGAGGAGTCAGCGGGACTCAGGTGGGTTAAAATCAAGGGGATCACCAACACCTAAACCCAGCGTGTGGACCGTCAAGGTGGTGGATGAGTTTTCAGTCGAAAACTCAACAGAGGGACCGTTACCGTCAAGATCTAAATAAGGCTCTTAGGGGGTCATTCTGGACCGCCGGTTTCCCGCTGCCCTGGGGAATCCTCCATGGCGGCGCTGCAGGCAGCGCCGCCATGGGGATTCCGACCCCCTTACCGCCAGCCTGGTTCTGGCGGTTTTGACCACCAGAACCTGGCTGGCGGTAACGGGCATCATGGTAAATGCAGTCATTAGCACGAATGTGAACAGAGTTTTAAAACTTATGGTGAAAAACTTTTAAAACTCTGTTCACATTCGTGCTAATGACTGCATTTACCATGATGTCTTGGGGTCACAAATGCTGGAATGGAAGACAGGGTGCTCCCCATTTTGACTGTTGTAATTAAGGCTCCCGTGAGCCTCTGAACTGACGAGCTCGGGTGAAGCACCTGTGCGCCTTCTTGAGTGGTACTTAAACCTGTGAATACTTTCAAGGCGGCATTTCAAGCAACCCCGCCAGCTACACGTTGCTCTTCGCTGACGACGGCCAAATAGCCAGAAACACGTGTCCGAAGATACGGCACTCGCCGCACCAACTTATGGTGAAAAACTTTTAAAACTCTGTTCACATTCGTGCTAATGACTGCATTTACCATGATGCCTTGGGGTCACAAATGCTGGAATGGAAGACAGGGTGCTCCCCATTTTGACTGTTGCTACAATTGGTGACATGCACTCTTCACCGACACACTGTTAACCTTTCCACTATGGACTGCAATTGTCTCTCACTACTCCATTTGCAATTCATGTTCCCCTGCACTGAACGACACTTCACCTCAGCATGTCCAATGACGTTCCTCAACCCTGCATTTGTGTTGTGTCACAAGAGAATGGTTTATACTAATGGGGTCACATACCTGGACAATGAAAATGTATTGCACTACAGCACTTTAAAAAAGCAGCACCTACACAACCACTTTGTCTCTGTGTAATGTGACACATCTACTTTGCTGGAGATTTGTGATGCGTGTAACATGTCTATGGTCACAAGAGTGCAGAAATATTGTGGGCAGATATCTACGCACAAGGTATCTACACAATGAACGTCAGTGCTGGCTACATCCCCTACAAACAAGTCACTGTGTATGTGACATTTGTTTTAAAACATACATGCCTCACCCACTACATACAGCAGGAATGGCTGTGTAAGAGTGCTCGGCCAATAACGTCAGCTGGGAGTACAAATGAAACACATTGGTATGAAATTGTTATACTTGACCTCATCTGAATTTAGCACTGCTCAGTTTAGCAGTGTTGACATGAACTTCAGGCTGCAGGCAGACGTCCCACAGTGGCCAACATCCCAACACAGCATCCAAGCAATTACAGTTTAAAAAGCACACCTACCTGTCCAATACATGGGAACCATACTCACCTTGAGTGGTGGGTACACTGGATGGCAGTTGCATTGAGAAGTAGATTTTTTGTAGCTGCCAATTTGACAGCTTAGTTGGATGTGGGAATTAACATGTCAAGAGAGGGATGTGGATGCAGGACGGACAATTGGCACTGTACACTCATGCGGAGCCCCTGAGCCCCAAGCAGATGACTCATGCAGTAAGGGAGTGCCCAAAGTTTTATTATCTATGTATGGAACTGAATTTAAAACTACGTAAAACACCTATACTAACCTAATCTTTCCTACCTATACATTACCCATAACTGGCTCTAACTACCCTATGCTAAGCCTACTTAACACATTTAACAACACACTCTAAACATTGGTCCCCCACCCCATTATATGACGAGACCCATGCAGGACAATATATACTAACCTAAACTTATACTACCTAATCCTAAACAAATATATATATATATATTTTTTTTTTTCTTCTATATACACAAAAGCCCCAACATTAACTGCCACCCACCCTCCCACCCACAAAATAACATGCAGTAATATGAAAAACCACCCCAAACCTACTTATCCTATCTAAACAAGTACCCTACTCTAACCTATCACTAATCCCCTTAAACCCACTATAAAATATGATGAGGAATGAGGAGGGAGGGGACTGAACTAGGGGTGAAGGGAGGCAGGCGTTCAGAGTTTGGCCCTCCTGAGTGTCCTCTTGGTGGCCTTCAGTCTCTTTGTATTCTGGTCCACATCCTTCTGTAGGCTGTCCAGCTTTTTGAGGACCTGTTTCATGTCCCTCCGGAGCTCCTTTATTGCTGACATGTCCATTGCAGAAGGTGTGGTGGGCTGTGGTGCTAATGTTGATGGTGCTGCAGGTGGGGCAGATGTGACGGTGGTGGCTATGGTCCACTGTGTAGGTGTGGTACTCGGTCCACTCTCTGTGGCCAATGCGGGTCCCCCTTGTCTGAATGCCCGCCATTCCCCTGTGGCTCGCTCTTTTCGATAGCGTTGAGCCATCTTGCTGTACCCAGACTCAACATCCAATATGTGGCGATATCGCACTGCCCTCTTTTAGAACGCCCTGAGTTCTGCAACATCCAAGTTGGCAGCTGTGAAAATGAGACAGTCAACCATCAGTGTCATCATTGTGTGATGTATCTACAGATGATACTCTAACACTGTGCCTCAATTTGCGCATGCAGTCCGAATCACAGTCCAGATAATACAATGTCACTGAAGATTGTAATGGCAATGCTGCCTACCCATTATCTCATTTACACCAAAGCAAAGCACAACAAGAGTTGGACCAAATAAAGTAATCTGTGCATTGATTTAGTTCAATGTGTCACAATGCAAAGGCAGCAACACTACTTCACATGGGCCAGGCCCACTAATCTTTATCATCTGAGTCAACTTCAAAGCACATAACACCAGTGACTAGTAGATGTAATTGGCAGTATGGTATGCTGTTGCTAATCATAAGTGGTCAGAGTTGTTTGGGACACATGCAAGCCTGAATGAGATGAATGTCATCTACACTGTGACCATCACATCTGCCAACATATATGTTGTTCCCCTACCCCTGTGCCTCAGGGGTGATGGGCATGCAATACATCATCACAACTGTTGAGGTCAACAACAAAGGGATGTCCACCTATACATGGATTTAGTGAGTGGAACACATGTTAGGAGGGCTGACACCTAGGAATAAGGTATCCATAGGTCATTCACATCTACATTCATGTGTCCAGGTGTGGACACCAATCAACACCTTATCTGCCAATACAATTCCCAAAACACCCACATTGATGCCAGCACACGTCTGGCCTTGACCTGCATGCATGCCTATTACATACCACATAAGTGTCACGTAAATGGAGTACAACTTATGGGGCTACGTGCTGGGGGACAGTTACCCATACAGTCCTACATGTACATCACAATACAGGAATGCACCAATTTGTGTGGATAACTGATGCATCCCTGTGTTGTGAGAATGACGGTATGACCCAGTGACAATATACTGACGCTGGTGCAATTCCAAGTCACATGTGGGCCTACATGTGGCTACTGATCACCTTGTTCATACGCTACTGTCTATTGCGCAGCACAAGACTCCCAAGATATAACTCTCTGCTTGTGAATAGGTAATCCTTGCACGTAACACTATGTCACCATCCAGCCTACTTAGATATCTGATCACATGCCGGCTCATCATATCTTGCAATAAATGCAACACACAAGAGTCACTCACACAACAGCCACAATCACTACACGGGACAGACATTATCACACTTACTGGATACGTCTGGGTCCTGAAATCTTGCCACTTCTCCAATGGTATAGGGGGCAGGTCCACCTGTAAGTCATGGATGGAAATATATGCTCAATGTCATATCACTGTACATATGAGTGGACAACATATTACAGTGTGTAACATTTTACATGAGTGAGTTGGTGATCCTGCATGAAGACAGTACAACAGACATACCACTGCAAACTCACATTGACACTGACACTCCAGTGAGTGAGAGCCACACATCTGCACACATGCATTGGGCCTAACAATCATGTGGTGCTAAACCCTACAACAACCATATGTGGCTAATCCATTTAAGATGGTACTCCATGGCATGATTTGTATTTGGATGAAAATTTCCATGGCACTTCCCTGGTACACTGCAATACAAGTGACTCAAATATTGTGTCTTGTGCATCAAGGGACACTGAGTTACTGTGTGATGGACATGTGGCTCAATTTTCAGTCTGCAATTATCATGCGTTCACTGGTCCCAGTGGTCCATGACATATAGGGCACAGTTTTATGTTGGTAACAAATGCCCCATTGGCAGTGTCCCCTAACCCGGGTATGCCACCTTTGCCAACATAATGGCAGGGATCATGTGTGTGCAATGATGACAATGTAGCGGTAAACATGGATTGCCCAGTTTGCTGTCAGGATCCAGTGAAATATGGTATGTTGACAGTGTCTTACCTGATCATCATTGACAGAATGCATGGGCACAGGTGTTGGCATGGCACCTGAAATGTGTGACTAAGGGCCACATGCACGAAGATCAGGTTTTGTGAGTCGCAAATTGCGAGACTTAGCGACTCGCAATTTGCAGTGGGAAAATCTGATGTACAACACTGTCAATTACACTGTTTGCAATTCACAATGGGGTAGCAAATGACCTACCTCATGAATATTCATGAGGTAGGTCACAATTTGCAAACCCATTAGGAATGGCGGTACTCACAGGGATGGTGGCATGCTGGGGTCAGCAGACCACCATGTCTGTGACTGCTTTTAAATAAAGCAGTATTTTTTTTTAGAATGCAGCCTGTTTTCATTAAGGGTAAACAGAATGCATCTCAAAAACAAAAATTATAACTTTTATTTTCATTTTTTCAGAGCAGGCAGTGGTCCATGGGACCACTGCCTGCTCCGAACCAATGTTTTTGCATGCATTCACAAAGGGGAAGCGGTCCCATGGGGACCCCTTCCCTTTTGCGAATGGGTTAGCACCAGCTTGAAACTGGTGGTAACTGCAATTGTTTTTCGACGGCATTCGCTGTCACAAAACAATCATACATCGGACTGTGACTCGCAAATAGGAAAGGAACGCCCCTTCCTAAATGCGACCCGCAAACCCTGTTTTGTGATTCGGCAATGTGATTGTGAAATGACAAAATGTTGTTTATGCATTGGAAAAAGCATTCTCGATGAAAACGGACCAATTCTGCAAACTGGGCCATTTGCGATGATAAAAAAGAGCTTCGTACATGTGGCCCTAAGTGATAGTCGTACATGACTCAACAAACCTTTGACCTGCATTGTTAACATGTATAGACATGTTGACTCCATCTCAGTACTGGGACACTAACACTTTGTTCTGGTTGCACTCAACCTGGCCACAAACATTGCATGCAGCACATCAAGACATCTGCCACTGTCATTCAGGAGCATTCTACTGTACACATTTGTCAATGTGATACTCAACAACAGGGCCACTGATCATCACACCCAGGTGGTCCAGCAGATCCTGCTCTCTGGCCACCAGGTCAGCCCAGAGATGCTTTAGCTGGTGCTCATTCTGGCTGGTGTGGTACACCCTCTTCAGGTGCTAGAGCACCTTGCCCCACCACAGCCGCCTCGCCTCTGTGTGATACCCCTGTATCACCCAGCCACCCTTCTCATTATGCATTATGGGTAGGAAGTGGCACACCAGCCACTGAAAGCCCCCAGGCTTCTCCTCCCCCATGCGTGTCAGCCTCGCCCTTCCTGACATGTCCCTCAACCACAAATTCAAAGAGTAAATATTGAAAAAAAAGAAAAGAAATTAAAATAAAGGAAACTTACTGCCCAAACTTAAAAACCTCAACTAACCCAACTAATCTAGCACCCAGGCAGACACCCGACAGTACAAATACAAGATGAATGACACTAAACTACACAAAATCACAGAGACTGGTACAAGTAACAAACAGATTTCACGACAGACACAACAAGAGAGACACCACAAGATACAATAAACGCAATCAACACACTAGAAACACTGAGACACAGCCACACAGTCAACAAATGCACAGACTGGAAAGTGAAAGTGAAAGTACACCCACTGTACCATGCCTGTAAACAGGATTTCCTATTGCATCACTTCCTGTCCCCTTGCGGCACGTTTTACATCATGTGTGTATTTTTTTGACACACATGATGTTTGCATGAATATTTTCGACGCATCACCTACACGTGCGGCAAAATACAAAGCATTACCTGTATACTTCAATTTCAATGGATATCCGCATGAGGGTGGTGCATGGATGGAATTCACGCTAAGGGCCCATGTATGGTTAGTTTGCGTTTGCGGGTGTTTTCAACACATTTGCATATAAAGTTTTGGCTCAATCTGTGATTGCTTGATTTTCTAATATTTAACATGGATGCACCTTGTATCAGCTTGAAGATAGGATGGTATGGCCTGCAGTGTATAATATAGTGTATGGCCACATGTGGTAGAGCATGCTACTTTGTGATTTGGGTGTGAATGATCTGTAACAACGATGTGTGTCTTTCTGAAGGAACGGCATGCAATATTTTGGACGTCATGCAAATGTATGAATGTGTGCCAAGTGTGTATCTACATCTGATGGCAATCAGTGATCTACAACAGTCATGGTATGTATTTGTAACATGCTGTGACTCATGTGATGTGTGTAGTTGTTTGACTTAGGGGACATTACATTTCAGACAACAAACAAAACTCGGGTATCATTGAGGATGGCTGATGAGGGCTATGTAGGATATGTTACCCCTCATATGTCATTAATTGTTGGTTATGAGTTCATGGTGACTTGTGTGTGGACTACACAAATTTCTGACATGTGTACATGTTTGGTGCATACTGTTATTGAGACACAGTGCCTAAATTCCACCCATGAAATGTTTGGTACACGTCAGTTTGACTCATTACAATTAGCTATGTTACTTGTGTTGCAGTGGTGGACCTGCTGCCCTGGCTGCATGTGTTTAAATATTTTCAGATGTGCATTCCACAGAAGTATCCAGTCCAAGTCTGTGGGCATGTGTACCCTGTGGCAGGATTGGGCTCAATGCCAGTGGCAGTACTGATTTCCAGTGATAGACTGCGCAGGGAAAATGTTGTGAACATTGCTTGTCATACCTGGGACAATCATGCTATCCATTGTCACAAATGAGGCCCCCTTGTCACACAAGCTCCTTGCAGACATTGCAAGTGTCACACTTAGTAATGTCAGCGGTCTGTTCATACATTCCTTTATTTCTGATATTTCACATCCACTGTCTCATATATGGGGCCCTTATTTACCTTATGATTGGAGATGTCATAGTTGTGTGTCATGTGCTACAGTTGACCATGTTGGCAACGTGAATGTGACTCATATGTTATGGTCCATTGGTTGTGTCCTTCATATGTGACATTCAAGAGATGAGTACTTTTTATATGTATGTGATGTTTGCTGTAGAATCATACGTATCACATGTGATGTTGCATCAGAAGTAGTCAGATTTGTCTTTGTAACATGCTCCCTGAGGTAATACTCACTTTCTTAAGGTACATGTGATGGAGAATGAAGACACCAGAGCAGGATTGTGTGATCAAGTAAGGTGTTTATTTACATACCTTAACAAGGTGTGTAGAGTGACTATTAAGTGAAAAGGTTGTGTACAATTTGTTGTCTACGGCGCATTCCTGCAGCTGTGTTCTGCTGTTTCCCCTCATTTTCCCTGCCACCATCCTCCTCAGGCAGTTCTTGGTCCGGCTCATATGATGGGATGTTCATCCTCACACAAATGTTGTGCAGGACAGGACAGGTCAGTATAAGTTTACACACAATGAGTTGGGCATCTAGGAAGCTGCCTCCTGTGACATCCAGGCATCTGAATCTGGATTTCAGGATGCCAAAAGTCCTTTCCACAATGGTGCATGTCCTCCGATGTGCCTCATTATAGGCACGCTCTGCTGCTGTGCTTGGGTTGGGGAATGGGGTCATGACCCATGGCTGGATCCCATAACCCTGATCCACTGCAAAAGATAATAGGAGTGAGTATTTTGTTAGTGCTTGCAACAGGAATGTCATGTAGCATGGCAGTTGATATCTTGTATCCTCTGTGACTCATATGTGTTTGTGGTATTGTGTGAGTTCCTGGGCTTCTGTGAGGTCTTCTCTGCACTGGGTTGTTTGACATAACAACTTGTGTTTGGCTCATGGACCTGGGATCTATGATTTGGTTTCCGAACTGTTGGTCAGTATGTATGCACCATGCGTTGTGTAGAGTCCCACATGTTTCAGTGTGCTTTCACTGGAGGGGACATGATACATCCACACACACAATGGATTCTGATGTGGTGGTAACATGGTTGCAATACATGGCCAGGACATCACATCCATTTAGACATATGGCATTGCAGATGAAATGCAACACTGAGGCCCTTTGAATTGGGTAGGTGACAATGCACAACACATCTCCATAAGTTGGCAGCACTGAGCTGTTCAGTATTGACAATGCACAATTGTCCCATGTGTGACTTGTTTCTAGGCAAGCCTTAGTTGTTCCCTCTGCCAGTAGCTCATGTGCAACCGTGCACCTACACTACCGAACTTGCTCCAGGGAACCTGGCTAACTGCCCTGTGGAGGTGGATGTATCTATGCAGGAAGGGCCATTTCCCTGTACATATCCTATTTTGATGGACAATTGTCTCTTTCAGTGTGAGCAGCAGTGTGCAGTTTGCACTGGTGGCACATCAACATGTGTTCATAGCAGAGTCCACTTCCTTATTGCAACCTGGAAACAGCACCCCAGGAGTGATGTATGATGTTGGGACTGCCTCAGTATTTCCGTCTCACCTACATGTGAGTCTGCATCATCATGCGATGTGTCTCATGGTGTTAGACCTGTTGCAACACACATTGCATACCCCTTCCAAGCTACATACTGCTTGGGAGGGTGGCCGATCGACTATGTGGCCTAATGTAATTGTAAATGGTTTATCTTCCAAGTTGTACTTCCAGTGCAGGCCATGTCATTGTCATTGTGGGCTTTGACATTTGTCCATTGGTGGTCTAGAGTGGCAGCTAATGTTTCTGGCAGCCGTCATTTGTCCAGAGGTGTGTATACTATTGGGTCAGGGTGTACAACATAACTACCAGTGTCACACCTCAGTGTCATCCTGCCCCTGTGTCAATGTAGTGGTGTATGTCTTGTGTGTCCTACAGAGTTGTTGTGCCCTGTGTATATTGCTAGGTTTATTGACTTACCAACAAGAAGGCCATTGCCATATTGTCCATCCTGGAAGTGCTAATTGATCCTGCTGTGCGAGAATATGAATGAGTCATGGACACTCCCAGGATACTTGGCCAAGATGTTTGTGAACAATCCCTGGTGGTCAACTATGCCCTGCACATTGATAGAATGTGTGTGCTTTCTGTTCCTGAATAGGTGCTCTGTTGCTGCATGTGGGACAATCCGGACATGGGTGCAGTCAATTGCACAGAGCACATGCGGGAAGCCATGGATTTGATAAAACCCTTGTTTCATCTCCTGCTCCTTCTTCTGGGTGTTGGGGAAGCTGATGTGGCAGGGTATGAGGGAGATTATGGCATCTAACACCTTGGGCACAAAAGCAGAGAATGAGGGCTGTGATATCCCAGCGACCAGGGCACCCATTGTCTGGAAGGAGCCACTTGCCAACATATGCATGACAGCTAGCAGCTTGGTCACTGGTGGTATGTTGTGTGGTGTCTGCAGGCTAGCTGTTAGTTGTGGCTCAATGTGGCACAGCAGCTGCTGTATGGCTTGCCAGTTGAGTCGATACCTCCAAATGATGTCCTGTTCCCTGAGGCCATGGAGGGTTGTCCTGTTTCTGAAAAGTCTCTCCTGCCTTCTGCTTTGCCTTTGTGGGCTGCGTTGGGGTGGTGGTGGCTGCCACCGTTGGTCTTGTGCTTGGCTTTGTCTTGCAAGCTGCATCAGTAGCACATCCATGTTGTCCTGTTGGTCGGTAATGTTGCTTGTATGTATTTTCCTTAAGGAGTGGTGTGTTTGCCTCATTTTAACGCCTGCCCTGACACAGGGGTTAAAATTTTATGCAAATCAGGGTTAGCGTCATATTTTGGGTCCACCTCACACCTGTGCATCATTTTGGGCCCAATGCATCAGTTTGTAAATATGGAGCAGAGTGGAGGACAAATTACACCACCGATGTGTAAACAAATGACACAGCGACAATGCAAACTCCTTGTAAATATGCCTCTAGAGCTACTACTCAGATTACATGCCTGGTTCAAACAGGAGACATATCATTAAGGTTACACAAATCTTTCGGGCTCTGGCATCACACAGCAAATCTGGTACTAATGTAATGAAATGATTTATCTGTATTGATAATGAAGGACTCTACATGACTCATGTAACAGTATTCATAGCAGTGAGTGCTTTATCCAACCAAAGAAATAGCATCAGCAATATGCTTTTCCCAAGTCAGTATGAATATCTTGACCACTAGCTCTAAATATATTAAGAAAAAGCTGTAATTTTGCTACAAAACATCTTATAAAAGAACCAAAAAACAAGCAGTTCGACTCAAAAACAAGCTTTAACTTTTGATAAAAAAATTCAATTGTACCAAAGTAGACCTGTTCCTTTTTAAAAATGCATTGTTGTCATTTTTAGAAAGTTCACAATTTGTTTTATGTGTTTTTACTAAATTCCCTAACCTTATGCCGAAATACCAGCATGCCATTTTCATCAAGTACTCGCATGTTCCTCTGACTGACAAAAACTGGATCAACAACACTTGCCCATGTATCACAGGCACATGTCAGGGATACGATACCCATACTAAGCTAGTCATAGGCACAAAATGGCAAGGGTGACAACATCTTGCCAGGATTACCAGCAGAAGCAAAGAGCAACCACATTTGCCTGGGATGTTAATCACAATGTCTGGAAATTCCACAATAGTGGCACGAATGCTGGTGATAGCACTTAAATTTAGAAGAGGGTAAAACTGCTTAAGGATGCCACCTTCCTTTCAAAATGCCTTGATCACATCAAAACCCACATTCCTCTATTTAAAGTAAGCCTAAACCCTTGTAAATTGGAGCACTTTATCCTGACATAATGAGATCACAAAACAAAATTTACTAGCATTCCAATCTCTACCTGGGATGGCACCAACCCTAGCAAGCAAGGCCAAGTGTCTGGGATTCATCCTCAAAAAGAGACTGAACTTAGAAAAGCACATAAAATATTTGGGAGAAGGCGCACACCTCCAACTTAGGATTCTAAAAAAAGCAATACATTCTCAAACCAGTCTTCCACCGCCAAAAGCGCTACTAGATGTAACAGCACGTCTTGTGGCTGGCACCCACCAATCAGGAACACATCAACAAGTGCTAAACGATTTCACATGACTCCCACTTAAAGTAAGAAGCCCCAACAATCTTGTATGCATTTTCTATAAGTTAGCTCATCCATACACAAAAAAGTACTCCTCACAAAAACTTAAATATTATGTAGGAACTCACTCTTCTAGAAGTAAATGTGGTCCACATCTGGAGGTCCCATGACTCGGAAACACAAAACATTGAAAAGACCTTATCTAGATTAATCCTGGATCTCTGGAACTCCCACTCTTTGCCTCAAGATAGTGTCATCTTTCAATACTTTCAAACACAAACTCAATAATTGTTAACAAAGACATAGCATCAACAGGTTTTGCTCATTTAAGCCGTGTAAGCTTTGCAACTCTGGGGTAGTGCATGCTCTTATCTTTGTTATAGCTGTCAATAGTAAGATGCTATTTCATGTTGAATAACTATTTCTAAATATTTGTATAAGTGCCTTTGGATTACATCTTCTCTGGTGTTACTTTAACATCTTATAATCATGCTAAGACTTTTTCATAGCCTTTTCTTATCAAATGATCCTGATGCTTTTCAATGTACTATTATACTTAAATTATGTTTGCTCTGCCATGGTTATGTTATATCCTGTGATCCTCTGCTCTTGCCAGAACCTGTCTCCCTATTTTTGCAATGTACCATGCACTACAACTCTTTTTCTTTTTAATACAAATCAAATGTTTTCTGTGTCCAGCACTCCATGCCCTTGATATCTAGAAAACGTATGTAAATAATATATACATATATATATATATATATATATATATATATATATATATATATATATATATATAATATATATATATGTGTGTGTGTGTGTTTCTATGACCATCAGTATGCCAGGTGTGACAACCTTGAAGCCTTGGATGCTGAAAATATGTCAACTAGGGCCATCTTATGCCACTATCGCCAAAATGTCCAGAAAGTCCACAATATACCAAGGTGTTTACCTAAAGAGGGTGCTATCACATGCCGTAAGAGACCTGAGCCGGCGGACCTTTACTTTTTTTGACACTCTGGTGGTGTCGGCCTCTCAATCATATCTATGAGGCAATGCAAAGCCACCCTGCATGGCTTTGCACGGCCTCATATATATGGAGTAAAGCAAGGCAGCGCAAAGTGCTGGGTTGCCTTACGGTACGTCAATGAGGCGGTGGGTTTTCCCATGGAACACCCGTGGGTTTTCACTCATTCCCAGACTTACACGGATCTATAAACCTGGGAATGAGTCAAAACTGTGCACTTAACCTCGGGAGACATAACAAGGAGAAATTATGTTATTTTTCCTCATTTTTTCTTCTGTGTGTGTGTGCTGGATTCTGTCGCACACATAGAAAGAGGAAAATGCCTGCATTGTTTGTTTTTGTGCAGGAATGTGTCCCTTCATGCACAAAAACAATTGTGCCAACAAGGCAGACACAAGGGTGCCTGCATGGGCGCTAGGCACCAATTTGTGCTCTGGCGCAGGCATTTGCCATATTTCATGAATACAGGAGATTCCTGCCCTTTCCTTTTCATGCAGGGCCTGTGCACATTTAAAGATAAATGCGAAAAAATGTGGACCCATCAGAGCGAGAATTTAAGAGAATCTCTGCTTCATTCTCCCCCACTGCGCTAATTTGTACCCATGTTTTCAGATGGTCGGCAGCGACACCAAGTTTTGGGGACAGGGACTTATTTTCATCATCCCACCTTGACCCAGAGCAAGTAAGAGAAAGCCAGCAAAGGGAGATAGAAGGACAAGAAAGATAAGAAACTTTAGGCAAAGGGGGCAAACAGGGATGGAAAGGAACCTGAGAGAGTGAGATAAAGAGACTGGAAGTGTAGGGTGGTGGAAGAGAGAGGCCTGAGTAGCACTCCTCAGCAGCAGACTCCTACGAAAGGTTTACAAAGGAAACAATGGGCCAAACCCTCGACGTTTAGTACAAGAACAGCAATTATATGTTTGGTTTAGAAATATTAAGGAAGCAATAAAGTTCTCAGACAATATTTCCAGGATCAGGAAACAATGGCTGGTGATGACATGCCTTCTAGAGTGTAGGCAGAGTAACAAGTACACTATAATTCATGAGGGAGTGCCACAACAGAACGCGTGACTGAGCAGTGAGTGAGGAATTAGACAGTCATCGCCTGCCTGTGGTGCAAGTGAGAGACAGTGCATGTTAGAGGTACACAACTCGAGCTCTAAACTCTAGTGCATACGAGTGAGGCCATCGCCTAGCTGTGGTGCAAGTGAGAGACAGTGCATGTCAGAGGTACACAACTCGAGCTCTAAACTCTAGTGCATACGAGTGAGGCCATCGCCAGCCTGTGGTGCAAGTGAGAGACAGTGCATGTCAGAGGTACACAACTCGAGCTCTAAACTCTAGTGCATACGAGTGAGGCCATCGCCTAGCTGTGGTGCAAGTGAGAGACAGTGCATGTCAGAGGTACACAACTCGAGCTCTAAACTCTAGTGCATACGAGTGAGGCCATCGCCTAGCTGTGGTGCAAGTGAGAGACAGTGCATGTCAGAGGTACACAACTCGAGCTCTAAACTCTAGTGCATACGAGTGAGGCCATCGCCAGCCTGTGGTGCAAGTGAGAGACAGTGCATGTCAGAGGTACACAACTCGAGCTCTAAACTCTAGTGCATACGAGTGAGGCCATCGCCTAGCTGTGGTGCAAGTGAGAGACAGTGCATGTCAGAGGTACACAACTCGAGCTCTAAACTCTAGTGCATACGAGTGAGGCCATCGCCTAGCTGTGGTGCAAGTGAGAGACAGTGCATGTCAGAGGTACACAACTCAAGCTCTAAACTCTAGTGCATACGAGTGAGGCCATCGCCTGCCTGTGGTGCAAGTGAGAGACAGTGCATGTCAGAGGTACACAACTCGAGCTCTAAACTCTAATGCATACGAGTGAGGCCATCGCCAGCCTGTGGTGCAAGTGAGAGACAGTGCATGTCAGAGGTACACAACTCGAGCTCTAAACTCTAATGCATACGAGTGAGGCCATCGCCTGCCTGTGGTGCAAGTGAGAGACAGTGCATGTCAGAGGTACACAACTCGAGCTCTAAACTCTAGTGCATACGAGTGAGGCCATCGCCAGCCTGTGGTGCAAGTGAGAGACAGTGCATGTCAGAGGTACACAACTCGAGCTCTAAACTCTAGTGCATACGAGTGAGGCCATCGCCTAGCTGTGGTGCAAGTGAGAGACAGTGCATGTCAGAGGTACACAACTCGAGCTCTAAACTCTAGTGCATACGAGTGAGGCCATCGCCTGCCTGTGGTGCAAGTGAGAGACAGTGCATGTCAGAGGTACACAACTCGAGCTCTAAACTCTAATGCATACGAGTGAGGCCATCGCCAGCCTGTGGTGCAAGTGAGAGACAGTGCATGTCAGAGGTACACAACTCGAGCTCTAAACTCTAGTGCATACGAGTGAGGTGCAGGGTTAGAACATTTCCCCCAATAGTGCAACTCGTTGGGGTATAGGGTTAAAAAAAACAACTCAACTCGTGAAACTCATTACGGTTTTAGGATAAAAAAGCATTTCCTACTAAGACGATTAAGTGAGGTATAGGAACAGAAGCCTTTCCCACTATTGAAATCCAGGCCCAGATTTAAGAGGGCCTAGTGCCATTCTAACATCACATTAGCGTCATTTTTATTCTGCTAATGTGGCATTAGAAGGCCAAAAACACTGCTCCATATTTACAAACTGGTGCAATGCATGCATTGCACCACTTTGTAACCCTTTGTGCTACATTATGCCTGTGCCAGGCATAATGTATGCAGAGGGGGTGTTCCCCCATTAGGAGGCCCAAAAAAAAGGGCCCAAGGAAATCTGAGAAATTTCCTTTCACCACTTGTTTCTCCACTTTTCACACCTGCTCAAAGCAGGTGTTAAAAGGAGGCATCTATGGGTTTCAAGGGGCCTCTGGCTGCTTTGCAGGATTAGCGTCAACATTTTTCATGCTAATCCTGCAAACAGCCGGACTAGCATCAAAAATTCTGATGATAGTACCCCTAACTACCGCCATGGTGCACAGTATTTCAAATACGCAGCACGTATGGTGCCGTTAAGGGCGCGCTAAGGGGTGCAAGAAAAGTGGCGCAGCGCCTGCCCCTCAGTGTTATATGAGGTCAACTCCCCACTGGTTATTTTCAGTGACGTATAAGATTAGAGTCTTCACTAGTGCATTTCACTGAGATATTGGATTAAAAAACTTTCCCAGAGGTGCATATCAGTGAAATATAGATGAGAGATGTGTTCTCCATGGGTGCATTTCAGTGAGATGGTGCACTTTCGTGACATGATTAACCTAAGAAAGGCTTCACCACTTTGGTTTTCGTGTAGTGTTTCACACCACAGTTCTCTATTTTTTAAGAAAATGGCTGGCCTTACCAAACTCCTGACCATCGAAGCATGAAACACTGAGTTAGCCATGCAAGGATTGATCTCTTGGCCTGCAGATTACAGATCTTGCAAGTAAGCACAGCTTTAGAAAGCCTGTCCCATCCTGCTATTCAGTGAGATATAAGATTCGATGTTAACAGCAGTGCATCTCAATAAGGCAGAGAATCAAGAGTGTGTTGCACACGAGTAAAATACAATGAAGTGCATGATCAGAAGGCTTTTGTCACTCTTACAATTAAGAGAGGTATTCTGTGAAAGAGATTTCACTACTTTCGCTTTGATGAAGGACAAAATTACTGTTTTTTTCCCCCTCATTTCACTGAGATGTAGACTTAGAGAAATGCATTTTCTATGTAGGTAACAGGTGTTAACAGAGCCCAGTTTCATGGTACTCAATTTACTAATCTTGCAAAGATGAAAGGCTGAGTTTGCCCTGGAGGAACTTGAATTCTTGATCCGCAGATCACAGATCTTGGCATTAAAGCGGAGGACTTGAGGGTCTTCACTACTAGTGCATTTCCATGAGGTATAAGATTAAAAACGTACTCCATTTGTGCAATTTAGCGAGGAATTGCATTAGAGAGCATTCTTCACTCTGCCATTTCAGTGAGGTACAGCATTAGAGAGACGTTACCACTCATTCATCTCAGCGAGGTACAGCATTAGAGAGACTTCCCCACTCATTTATCTCAGTGAGGTACAGCATTAAAGAGACTTCCCTACTCATTCATCTCAGTGAGGTACAGCATTAGAGAGACTTCCCCACTCATTCATCTCAGTGAGGTACAGCATTAGAGAGACTTTACCACTCATTCATCTCAGTGAGGTACAGCATTAGAGAGACTTTACCACTCATTCATCTCAGTGAGGTACAGCATTAGAGAGACTTTACCACTCATTCATCTCAGCGAGGTACAGCATTAGAGAGACTTTACCACTCACTTATCTCAGTGGGGTACAGCATTAGAGAGACTTCAGCACTTGTTCATCTCAGTGAGGTACAGCATTAGAGAGACTTCAGCACTTGTTCATCTCAGCGAGGTACAGCATTAGAGAGACTTCAGCACTTGTTCATCTCAGTGAGGTACAGCATTAGAGAGACTTCCCCACTCATTCATCTCAGTGAGGTACAGCATTAGAGAGACTTTACCACTCATTCATCTCAGCGAGATACAGCATTAAAGAGACTTCGGCACATGTTCATCTCAGCGAGGTACAGCATTAGAGAGACTTCCCCACTCATTTATCTCAGTGAGGTACAGCATTAAAGAGACTTCCCCACTCATTCATCTCAGTGAGGTACAGCATTAGAGAGACTTTACCACTCACTTATCTCAGTGGGGTACAGCATTAGAGAGACTTCAGCACTTGTTCATCTCAGTGAGGTACAGCATTAGAGAGACGTTACCACTCATTCATCTCAGCGAGGTACAGCATTAGAGAGACTTCCCCACTCATTTATCTCAGTGAGGTACAGCATTAAAGAGACTTCCCTACTCATTCATCTCAGTGAGGTACAGCATTAGAGAGACTTCCCCACTCATTCATCTCAGTGAGGTACAGCATTAGAGAGACTTTACCACTCATTCATCTCAGTGAGGTACAGCATTAGAGAGTTTTTACCACTCATTCATCTCAGTGAGGTACAGCATTAGAGAGACTTTACCACTCATTCATCTCAGCGAGGTACAGCATTAGAGAGACTTTACCACTCACTTATCTCAGTGGGGTACAGCATTAGAGAGACTTCAGCACTTGTTCATCTCAGTGAGGTACAGCATTAGAGAGACTTCAGCACTTGTTCATCTCAGCGAGGTACAGCATTAGAGAGACTTCAGCACTTGTTCATCTCAGTGAGGTACAGCATTAGAGAGACTTCCCCACTCATTCATCTCAGTGAGGTACAGCATTAGAGAGACTTTACCACTCATTCATCTCAGCGAGATACAGCATTAAAGAGACTTCGGCACATGTTCATCTCAGCGAGGTACAGCATTAGAGAGACTTCCCCACTCATTTATCTCAGTGAGGTACAGCATTAAAGAGACTTCCCCACTCATTCATCTCAGTGAGGTACAGCATTAGAGAGACTTTACCACTCACTTATCTCAGTGGGGTACAGCATTAGAGAGACTTCAGCACTTGTTCATCTCAGTGAGGTACAGCATTAGAGAGACTTCCCCACTCATTTATCTCAGTGAGGTACAGCATTAAAGAGACTTCCCCACTCATTCATCTCAGTGAGGTACAGCATTAGAGAGACTTTACCACTCACTTATCTCAGTGGGGTACAGCATTAGAGAGACTTCAGCACTTGTTCATCTCAGTGAGGTACAGCATTAGAGAGACTTCCCCACTCATTTATCTCAGTGAGGTACAGCATTAAAGAGACTTCCCTACTCATTCATCTCAGTGAGGTACAGCATTAGAGAGACTTTACCACTCATTCATCTCAGCGAGGTACAGCATTAGAGAGACTTCCCCACTCATTTATCTCAGTGAGGTACAGCATTAAAGAGACTTC
Organism: Pleurodeles waltl; assembly: GCF_031143425.1. NCBI lineage: Eukaryota > Metazoa > Chordata > Amphibia > Caudata > Salamandridae > Pleurodeles > Pleurodeles waltl. Next base: position 962,913,873 of record NC_090443.1, read on the forward strand.
CCTACTCATTCATCTCAGCGAGGTACAGCATTAGAGAGACTTCAGCACTTGTTCATCTCAGTGAGGTACAGCATTAGAGAGACTTAACCACTCATTCATCTCAGTGAGGTACAGCATTAGAGAGACTTTACCACTCATTCATCTCAGCGAGGTACAGCATTAGAGAGACTTTACCACTCATTCATCTCAGTGAGGTACAGCATTAGAGAGACTTCTGCATTTCTAAAATGAAGTAAGATATAGCATAACGAAATTCCTCCCTAGTACGCTTAAGTGAGGTATTTAATGACAATATTTAGGTGAGACGTATAATACTGGAAAATCGTCCCCACGAGCTAATTTCAGTAAGAAATAAACTTAGAAAACGTTTCTAGTGTTGCATTTTGGTAAGGTATATGCAGGGCCACTGGAATTATGCAATTCTGCATCTTTTCTTACGATTATGGATTTGCCGCATTTCCCACATATTCCATCAACTGCTGGGTAAAAGTTACCAATAACGTGGTGGCATGTTCATACGCAGTGGAAGGCCCTATACAACATTTAACTGGTAATTTTTCATTCATTGATTCTGTATTTGGCCGTGAAACGGGCACTAATGTCGTCAAATCTTTGCCCAGAGAGTATTAATATGTGTACAAATTACAAAATAATCAAGTAATACTAAAAACGCGCCGCATTATGCCGCTCAATTTGCACTTCTTGCTGCATGGTTTAGTCAACGCTGCAGCATAATTTGGTGCTCCCCTGCCGCATAATTCCGGTGACCCTGGGTGTAGTACACAAGGATACCCCCACTGGTGCATTTCTTTGAATTGTACAATTGCAGATTGCTCCTCCTAGTTTACAAGGATAAAATTATAGAACTTTGTCACCGGTATATTTCAATGATTTACAGGTGAACAGATAGTCCTTCTCTAGCGCATTTCAGACAGGAAGGGGTAAAACGCATTCCAATACTGGTGTATTTGAATGAGATACAGGATCAGAAAGACTTTCTCACTAGTGCTGGTCAGCGAGTTACTTGAGTAGAAAGATTCTCACTAGTGCTAGTCAGCGAGTTACTGGAGTAGAAAGTTTCTCGCCAGTGCTAGTCAGCGAGTTACTGGAGTAGAAAGATTCTCACTAGTGCTAGTCAGCGAGTTACTGGAGTAGAAAGTTTCTCACCAGTGCTAGTCAGCGAGTTACTGGAGTAGAAAGATTCTCACTAGTGCTAGTCAGCGAGTTACTGGAGTAGAAAGTTTCTCACTAGTGCTAGTCAGCGAGTTACTGAAGTAGAAAGATTCTCACTAGTGCTAGTCAGCGAGTTACTGGAGTAAAAAGATTTGCCAACTAAAGCACTTCAAGAAAGTTCAGGTTTGGCGAATGCCCTCCTTCCCAGTGAGACACAGAATAAAGGAAGGTTCTCGCTGGTGGGGGGTAACAGAGTGCACCTCACTGATACATTTCGGTGAGGTATAGTATTAGAGAATTTTCCACACTAGTGCATTTTAGTAAATCATAAAATTAGCTAATTTGTGTCACTAGCTCGTTTCAGTGATGTGTAGCATTAATGAACTTTACCAATGAGCATTTCAGTGAGTTGCAGGATTAGAAAGCCTTCTCTACCAGTGCATGTTAGTAGTAATTGATATAGTCCTTCATAGCAGACCTACCATTTTTAAGTATATTTCAGGTATTACCAGAACCAGATGTAATGGTCCACAGTTTACCGAGCGTTGAAGGATTGAAGGCTGAGTTGGCCATGATGGGATTTCACCTCTTGGCCGCACATTACAGATCTCACCACTATGTGTGGGATGCATCTCAGTGAGGTGCAGGAACAGGGTGCATTCTGTTCGTGTGGTTCACTGAAGTATCAAGTTAGGCTTCCACATTAGTAAGCTTCAGAAAGCTATGGTATAAGAAAGCTTAGCACCTGATGTACGAAGCTATTTAGCGGTTCATCAAATGACAGGGTTTGCGACCACTAAATGGCATTGATAGGTTATAGACCCCTCAAAGGAGCTGGTAACCGATCTGCAAAGGGAAAGGAGTCCTCCAATTCGTAATTTTGTGAATCAACCTATTAGTATACAGGTCTGGTGGCAAATTCCACACTTGGTTAAAAAATAATGGTGACAATTTGTGAGCATTATTTGGTGACCAGTGGTTGGTACATCTGGTCCAATATCATTAGGGGAGTTCAGGGAGGCACGTGATTGAAAGCTTTCGATACTGAAGTCATTTAATGAGGTATGAACCTGGGTGTCTTTACCTCTACTGCTGAGCAGAGAGACATTGGATTGGAACATCTTCATCATTCTTATGAGCTGCAACAATTGCAAAAGTTGTGAAATGATACAAATTAGAGGAGCTACATAGTGTTAACTCATTAAAATAAAGAAAAAACTAATTTAGGGAATAGTGAGGATAATTTAAAGATATTTGGACAAAAGGTATGAGGCCTGGGGTCTGCTCTGAAATTTTTTCTCTGAAAATATTATTCAGAGACCGAAAGTAAACCTCATATTTACTTTTTGCAAGAACTTTTGCAAAAAAAGTAATTGTGCTTTTTCATCTTGTCCTCTAGGTCACCAATGGAGGATCCCACGGATGTTGAATTTTGGAGATCGTGTGTTTTTTTACAAATGCTAATGGTAAAACTACTAATAATAATAATTGTGAGAATTAAAAAAATGAGTTCTCTCTTATGAATAATTTAAGTAAGCCGCTAAATATGAAGCTTATGCAGCAACCTTTTCACTGGACGACTCCACCTCAGCAATGGAGCCAGAGGAGATGACTCATGCTCAGGTACCAGAGATGCTGAAAGGATGAAGCTCTTACTCATCTTCATCCTGAGTCACTCCAATTAGTCATCTACTAAGGAGCTGGGCGCACGCATGATCCCTTCACCCTGTTCTAACGTGTGTCACAGCACCGGGTGCCAAGGGCACTCGGTGGTCTCTGCACTGCACCTCTGACAGACTCAACCATCAGTTCACCCACCAGGCAGAAGAGGGATGTCGTGGACTATGCATGATGAGTTCAGCTGGTTTAATGATGATGTCACTGGTGATGTGGTGCACCAGAAATAGTATAGATGATGCCACTAGGAATGTAATTTGTGGCAATCAATGATGCAATCAGTTACACTGTTTGCAATATCTTGAAGGTGAAATGTCATGTTTGTATGCTGCCTCCAAAAGCTGGATCACCCTAGCATGCCAGCCAGGAACTTGTGGTCAGTCTCCTGTCTGACAATCCAACAGTGCTCCTTAAAGGAGCTATAACATAGTGGACGGCTCTTAGGAGTGCAGCGCTAGGAACGCTGGAACCCCCGGAGTCACCCATTCTGAACATTAAATTAAAGAAGCTCCTGAAACAGTGAACCTTTACATCCAGCAGTCTAATAGAACCATCCATGAATGTCAACTCATCAAGATGCATGGAGTAGCGGAAGTGACATCACATGCCCTTTCAACTTCATTTTCCCTCAAACACACGTTTACACGTAAAAACACATTCACACTCTCATGTAAAAGCACACTCACCCACAAGCACGCACATAACATACATTTAAAAGCACTTTTTACTTACCTCAGCTGCCAGGGAAGGTCATATTCCAGCTATTTATACTCCATTGTATTACACTGATAGCGAATAATAAAATTGAATTCGCTATTAGTGTAATAGAAACGCAGAGATAAAACAAAGATTGAAGGCCAAACAGACGTCCGTAAGGATGAGCTACCACTGTGTTCCTGGAACTGATTTTGCCATCTTCTGAGGCCGGGAGACAAAGGCAGTGCCAGGGGATGCAAGGGGCAAGCCAGGGGTCACAGGTGCAACCCCTGGCGACCGATAAATGATGTCCAGGGAACCATCTACACCAGACTACTAGACATGTTCAACTTGAAGCATCTTCACATGTAGGAGCGGATGACGAATGCAGGATGTAGTTCCTTCCCTTACAGCTGGTTCCACTCTAACCCCCCAGATTTGTGTCTCAGAGCACCGAAGTGATGTCTGTCACTGCTCTATAAAGTCTGTATAAATAATAAGCAGTTAGGTGGGATGGACATAAACTGCAAATCTACCACAGTGGTTAACATAAGCACACAAGGGTAGAAAACATTTAATCCAGAAGCACTGGAAATGCAGTACTAGCGTCTGAGGAGCTGTTTCACAACTGTCAAAAAGTTTATTAAAAAATGAAAGACAAAGCTAATGTCCTGTTGATCACAGGCTTGCATTCAGCCTGCTGTACACTAAGGAAATACTGAAAATATTGTTCACTTCACAATTTATTGCACATCTCGAGGAACATGTACTGCTCAGTGGCTTACTAGTCACGTTTCAGGCCTTACAGGTGAATATTGTTACCCTTAACTGTGCATATATGCAGCTTGAGAACACATAAGCATATGTGTGTTCAAGGTAAATAAATGTGGAGTTAAGAATGGCAAATCTTTGATTACCTAAGTATACTAGTCAGTATTTTGATACACTAGGTTTCATGATTTCGCTTAGTATTTAGTCAAAACACAACTTGGCCTACAAGTAATAGTATATACATAAAAAGTAAGCATTAAGTATCAATACAATTAAATAATTATGAATGGATAGATTCAATTAAATTCAAGCAAGTACAATAGGTCTTCCCAAGATTCTGTTGTGTACAAGCTCTGGTTCCTTGGAAGGGGACAGGTAATGACGTTGCATGAAAAATGTCATAACTGCACAGGGCTGAGTTTAGGTTGGGAAAGGGTCTATGGAGGCCTAAAACTTTCTTGCAATGGCTTTTAGAGCTTTCATCCAAACATTGATAAGCCAGCCTGTACCCAGATTTGACCACTTCCACGTTCACCGCCTACTGGCGTAACAAAGGCGCCGCGCTCCAGAGGGCCCCATCGGCACAGCACCTGGCCTGAGTGAGTCCGGAGGCGGGCCCTCTACATGTTCTTTGCAAGGGGGGGGGGGGGCCCTCCCGCTCCCCTCCGTTATGCCACTGTCACCGCCATGTTCAATTGGCAAAAGCAAGAGTCGCTGCAATCATCAGCATTCTTCCTCGGGGCAGAGAAACACCCAGAAGATTCCTCCATTGATTTTGACTCTAATTTTACAAACCATTTAAGCTATCTTCTGTGACTTATGTCTCTACTTGTAAATACCATTGTCCTGATGATGCCCCTCCACTAACTCAGTGTCGAAAAGTCATCAACGTTAAATGGCTATTGGACTCACCTGGAATTAATGTTTCCACTGTATTGTAACCAAGGACATTGAATGAACGATCAGCTTGCCCAAACCTGATTAGTTTTCCATTGCCTTGTTCCTGTTATACACACCTATATGTTCTTCTTGGTGTTATGCATCGTGTAATCACTTTTGAGCAGTCAATATGGGATTTTTGTGTTCTTGTATTTTTATATTTACAACAACATGCAGTTATGTTCATATAATCTGATCATACTTACTTCTAAATCTTTGAATTCAGTTTTTGTTGAATGAAGTGCATATTGCTCCCTACTTTAGTATGCCCACTATGGTCCTTTGTTTCTAGATGTTAGTTTCAATGGCATCCTTCTTGCACTGAAGACCAATAATTTGCATCTCAAATACTCTTCCTCATTCCTTATGGATCTCATGGCAGACTCTTCCTCGCTTGCAGTTTTCCCTAGGCCCCTAGTTTGCATTGGTGGTAAAGGCTGGAGCCATCCCATTCAGCATAATGTTTAGCTAGAGCTTCTTCAGAAAGAGGTTATGTGTATCACAGGTTTCTGCATAGACATTGGTTTTGTCTCATGGAAATGAGCTTGAATGGCTGCAGGTCTGGTCTGCCTGTGACAAGTTATCTTATCAGGAGTGGATTTTGTGCCTAGTTGATAATAGGAGGTACCCTGTTCTTCAAACTGTTGTATTGTAGGGGATGTGAACCCATCACTTGCCACTTCTTTCTACGACCTCTTTGAGGCACCATTACAAACTCTTGGTCTTTTACATGCCTAAGTGGGATGGAATACTGTACCTCTCTCAGAGGTTATGACCATTTGCTCCTCCTTTTCTACTTCTAACCTTCTCCTCATCTTGCACTTCTCTCTAAAAGAGACTGAGTGAGTCAGATACCCTTTGTATGCTTGGTGAAGAGCTCAGATCTAAACAGTTACCATCTACTGTATTTTCTGTTAGAGCATTCATAGAAACATGAGGCAGACTTTTGACCAAACTAGGTAGTGTTTCACTATTGTAAAACTTTACATGGTGTAAGTCATTTTGTATGAGTTGGGGAAAAAGATTTTTCTGAATACCTTCGTCTTTTCTGCAATTTAGGACTTTGCCTCTGTACCGCCCATTTAAGGACGGTATGGGATATGTTTTGGATAGAGTGTGAGTAGACCGTGTGTTGAAATGATGACTGTAGTAGATGTAGTGATAACTTGCTGGCACAGATCATGCTTTCCAAACTCTAAACATTAGTTGATTTAGTTTTCTCGTGCATGCCACAGGGACCAGCGCAGCAGAAAGTTAGACTAACTATCTCAAACTATCAAGGATTGGTGCCAGTTGTTTCTTCAGTGTGATGGTTCGCATTCTGTCACAGCCAAAAGCCAAGGTACTTTCAGCGCTCCATAGTCACATTGTTGAAACAGTTGCTCCTTGGCTGGTTTCCGGTGCTCAGCACCAGCACTTAATTGCCAACACTGGGGCTTGCAGCAGTCTGCTATGTGCTGACACTGTCTAATTTAGAGCTGAGCACAACAACAGTTGTTTATTAATTCAATATACATTAAAAATGACTACTACTGACTACTCAAGCCATTCTCATAGCTTGGGTGGCCTACAATAGTCTGAAAAGTCACACTTGTATGAAAGTGATTGTTAGTAGTTGTGTTGATATAATCATTGGCAGTACTTCTGAAATCAATGTGTGGTGCAAGCTACATTGGCCTCTGATGAGTGCCCTAGCACTTATTTTTTTTTTACAAATTAAGCACCGCCGGGATGACTGATAACTGCGGTGCCATGTGTGGCTCCACAGTTTCCAGGTTGCAGGAAATGCCGCAGGAAGCCCTCAGCTGTGGACTGTGAAATTCACTTACTTGGACCGCCTTGCCTCATGACCCTGGGCTTCTAGCTGCTGCTATTTGCTCCTCCAGCTCCAAAATGGCAATCACCTGCCTATGGGTTTGCAGCTACCCCTGCCGGCTCCCCTCCAGCACCCATACTGGATGCTGGTGGGAGCCAGCAACAAGTATGCTCCCGCCTTGTGGAAGCAGATTCTTACTTTGCTCCTGCAGCAGGAGCAAACATTTTTCCCTGTCCACGCTTGTGGGCAGGAAAAATGTTTTTTCCCACCCAGCAGCCACCATACTTAAAGCCCAGGGAGATGGGGTCCCCGGGACTGTAGTACAGCTCGGGAGTGGGGCCAGCTTTCCCCAGCCCTAAATTTAAAAATTGGCCCTAGGGGATGGGATCCCTGGGATCTTTGTAAGGCTCAGGGAGGTGGGCTGCATGCGCCAACCCTAAATTTAAAAATCGACCCTGGGGAATGCTGTCTCTTGGGACTTCTGAAGGCTTGGGGGTGAATTTCTCCACCTCATAAATCAAAAATCAGCCTGGTGGTGAGATCCTCCGGGCCTCTAGAAGTCTCGGAAAGGGGAGCTGCACGCTCCCCACCTAAAAAAAAAACGGAATACCGCTCACCACTCAGATCCTGTCCTAATCCACCCCAGAGGCTTACTTTTGAAAAAAGCAGAAGCCCATTACTTTCTTTATCAGTCCCACTGGCCTGTGGATCCATGGTATGAATAAAAAAATATATAAATACTTTACTGACCCCAGGGGATGACTCTGCCCCCCCCCCCCACACACACACACACACAAATCAGGCCTAGGGCAGCAGGCTATCCCTACCCTTTCCCTCTGTTTTTTTACTCACTTTTTCAGAACAGGTTTCAATTCCCCCCTTAGTCCTAAAATAGCTGCTGTCACATCTTTGTTGATTTGATGGCAGCCAATCAGATCTTATCTTTAGAGCTGTCATTTCTGCAGATGCTCTGCGGCCTGATGTATGCATTTTGAACTTTCATTTCTCAAAAACTACTGAACAAACTTACCCAAATGACAAAACGCACACTTTGTAGACTAAGATCTAGCTTTCTGCCAAATTTGGTGCAGTTCAGTTCAGCTGTTTAGGCTGTAGCTGTGTCTACTATTTTTTTAATGGAAAATTGAATGGGGAAAATGCTTTTTAGGGACCCAACCCCCTTTGTTTCTCAGTTCCTGCTTGATGGATCATCTGATACGTTCCAGCTTATATGGATGAGACTTTCTTAATGGAAAGCTTTGTGAAGATTCATCAAATGACACCCAAGTTATTAGCAAACCAAAAAATCCATTTATTACGGAAATGTGGTCCTAATTATAATTACACCTTGGGGCTTCCAGTACCAGGTAATGGAGAAGAGCGTGTCACTGCTAAGGAAACTGTAAGCAGTAGCTGAGTGGCCCCCCAGTGGGCTTGCACGGCAGCAGGAAATTTCCAGCCATAACCAACTGGCATTTAAAATAAAATGTGCAGGTCTAGAACTTTGCAACATCGCCCACCTCTACATGGCATGTTATTTAACTTTTTTCTACCATTTATTTTATTCAGGGAGTCCATTCTATCCTGTCTCGGGGTTCCCTACCATGACCAATGTACCAAAGAATGAAGGCACTTTTTGCAGTTGAGATTTGTAATGAAGGTGGAGCTCAGTCAGATCCATTTGAGGCTTCCTTGGGAATTACTATGCCTCTCTAACACTGGCCTCTCATATACGCTGGCTTGTTGTATAATTTACCAGTTTCCAAATGGACATGTTGCTTTGGCCTATTGCATTGTTCTTTTTCCACTTATTTTGATAAGTTCCTTTGGCAGCGGGCTTCTTCTGTTACAACATGTTTAGAGGTTTGATAATAATTATTCACCGGTAACTTGGCGTCACCCTCTCTTGGTGTCTGGCAAGAATGCTGGCCAGGCCAATGAATTGGCTTCTCATACCAAATGTGACGCGATGTTTACTAACACTTCCTACTGTGCTTGTTGAGTTTGTTGCCACAGAAAGCTTGAAAGGCTCTTTCACGCCTCCCTGGTGCCCTGGCTCCATCCCATGGACCCAACCAGCATCTTGAAACATCAAAGGCCTTCACGGGTACTCTTGAAATCCCAGGGATAGCTCCTTCCGCCCTAACCTAGCACGCGTCATGTGCGTGACTCAGTTTTATTGGTGCGCGAAGCAGGCATGTCTCCTCGCGTGACTTTCATTGGCTCGTGCTATTTCCTATAGAAGGAACATAAGTCAATGGCCGTGGGCTGCACGTGCCCCAGCAGCAAGAAGGAAATACCTTGGCGCCAGCGTTGGCGACCACGTAACTAGTTCGGGGGCACCTAGTACCTGAGTAATCGGCCAAGTGGCGTGAGTCAGCTCATTCAAGGGCCAAGCCCCTCTGGAACCGGGCCAAAAGACCAGGCAGGAGGATAATTCAGAGAGCAACGCCCTTAAAGACATTAAAACATATTATTGTTGAGCCGTGTGGCACCGAACGTCTTTATGAGTTTGGTTCTTCTCAACAAAAACGCACAAAATGGACGGACGTCTGGATGAATCACACGCCTTGAGCTTCTTTCTTGAGCAGGGTGTGGCGCGGGGCCAGCGCAGGTGCATATGCTACTTACTCTGGCAAACTCCTCACCACTTGCCCTCAAGGAACAGCACAGCGGGTTTCGTTCGACCTGAGCCTGGCATCGGTGCCTTCATTATCAACCAACCGCAGCCAGCTTTCCATCGCACGACTCACCCCTCTGCAGGGCTTCACATGTGCAAGATTTGCGGTAGAATATTACCAAGTTTTGCAAGTGGAGAATGAAATTGTGGGATTTTTAACGGAGGAAATGTGTTTGTTTTACAGATTTCATGCAGAAAACTCCCTCTCTGGCACTGGCCAGATTCTGTGACCTTTTCCACAGGAAATATAACTTGTCCGAAACTCACCCTTTGTTCCAGTGCACCATTCAAGCAGGAGTGTAGGGGAAAGTTGTAGTGCGTGCCTTGGTCATAAAACTAGTAGGTTTTGTGTTTTAGGATGATTTGGGGGGTTTGTTCCCCACAATGGTCAAATAAATACTGCAAGAAAACTGCTTAGTATACAAATTGCCCCACCCTGGGCTGTCAGGCTGCATAAAGCTTCCTACAAAAGACCAACGTAATATTATCTGCATTGTGCTACTGTGAATTAGAACTAACAGTTAACTATCAGAGATTACCAAAACCAATTCCAGTGTACACAGAACTCTGCTGTCAGTGTATGGCGAAACCATATACTGGTTTCACCGCACAACACTACTGCTGATATGCCCAGTACATACATATTTGAGAAGATTCACTTGTCCCCACCTTCCATGCTCTACCACCTACAGGCTCTATAAACTTCAGAACCGAAAAACTCTGATGCACTGGGTTGGACAACATTGAAACACCAATCCGGAAGAAGGCATTCAAAGGAATGAACATTTGGGCCAAAACTCTTCCCACAACCCTAACCTACTAGCAGTCTGCAGACAGCAACCCATATAAGTGACATGTAGTTCATCCCTGGGACTGCAAGAAAACACAGTATGTAACTTTAAAAAGTCATGTGCACTTCAGTAGTACTGTGTGTAAATTCATCAAAGCTCAAAAGATCACTAACCTTCAGATGTGTCCTTTGCTATTGACATGTTAGCCAGTGGTTCCCAACCTTTTGACTTCTGTGGACCCCCACTTTATCATTAATGGAATCCAGGGACCCCCACTGAATTATCATTGGAATCCGGGGACCCCCACTGAGCCATTACTGAAAGCATGGGACCTAATTTGTCAATATTTGTTAATATTTTTTAATTTTCTAAGCAGGCGCGGACCCCCTGAGAAGGCTTCGAGGACCCCTAGGTGTCCCCGGACCACAGGTTGGGAACCACTGGGTTAGACCTAATATCTTATATGTTAATGAAAATGCTAGAGTTTTCATCTATGGTGTCATCCTTCTCATATGATGCATCTATCTCCCACATCCGTTCACCACAATCACCCATGATCAGGTAATACAAAACTGTAATCTTTGTCAGACTTTGTATTGCTCCACTGCCGGAGAGAGGCTGGGGTGTTACTTGTATTAGACCTCCCCCCACTGTACCTAACGATAAACAGTAGTGCATTACACGTTTTCTTTTTCCATTAAATGCTATGATTCCATGCAAAATAAGGCCCCACTACTTTGCATGATTCTAGTTGATGCAGCGTTGGATTTAATTTTATGAATATTTACAAGTTACAATATTCCCGCCCAATTACAGCCAATTGGCATAAGTGGTTTGGTCCTATAAGATGCAAAGCCGTTTATGCTTGCATCAACATTTAGAACAAAAATTATTTTTGGACACAAAACCTGATTGGCAAATTTGAGTGATTCTGAGTCCCAGACTCATAGGTGGTGTCCCCTTCCTGTGGTCTTTGGTAGGTACCGTGAGGCAAAGAGAAAAGTAAAAACAACTTGATTTCCTCATGCTGGACCTTCCAGCGGTTGACTGGGGATTGTGGGGATTATGAAGGAGCCTTTGACAGTTTAAGGCTTGGCTTCTGTAACAGTCTTTCATTGGATTTTAGTAAGATAGCTGATCAAAAATTGCATCCAGACAGAATTCTGTAGGGAGTTAGTGCAAGATGTGCAAAAATGTTATACTGCTTCACACCTGCAAATCTCTCCAAAAGCTCCCAATGCCATTTTCAAGATTCCTCCTGTAGCCAACAGCTCAGCAGTTCTTAACTTTTCAACTTCTGTGCACCCGCACTGAATCACTACTGGAAGCCAGGAACCCTGGCCTTCAGGCATCCCGGCCTCCAGGAAACGCAGCGTAAGCAATTTCTATGATTTGAATCTCAATACACAACAAAAGAAATATGCATTAAACAAATATACAAATTATAAATATTGTATTTGTTGCAACAAAAATATACACAAATCAAAATTTTAATCTTAATGGGAAGGTTAGATCTTTTCAAAATGTTGTTTTATTTCTACAAAATAAAGCGATATGCTAGACCCTAGTATATTGCTTTGTCTTTTTTAACTCCTACTTTACGCTTTTTATCTATGCATAATAGTGTTTTAACTGAGAATTTCTAATGCTTTAAATAAACATAAGATCCTGCACTCTAAACACAAGAGGGGAGCCAAAGGGACTGGAGCCACAAGAGCTCAGGGGGCATATTTAAGAAAAGTGGTGCTGTACACAGTGCAGCGCTACTTTTCTTGCACCCTTTACCGCCCCCTTCCGCCACTATGTATGCGCTGTATTTAAAATATTGGTGCTACTCCTGCAGAGTACATATGGGCCCATTACAAATAATGGTATGCCCCCTTTTAATGCCTGCTCTGAGTAGGCGTTAAAAGTGCTGAAAATAAATGGCACAAGGAAATCTGTTAGATTTGCTTGTGCCATTTTTCGGTCCCCCTAATGGGGGAACCCCCCCCCCTTGCATTCATTATGCCTGACGCAGGCATAATGTGGGGCAAGGGTTTACAAAGTGGCATGAAAGTGGCTCAATGCATGCATTGCGTTACTTTGTAAATATGGCGTGGGGATTTTGGCCATCAAGCAAAACATTAGCGTAAAAAATGCCACTGTGTGGGTAGATGACACTAGGGGCTCTTAAATATGCCCCCAGGTTCATTGCACGGATATCAGCATTTTAGTTCTTCCTAATTTAACTTCAGGAAACGTTTTGGTCATCTAGAGTTGCAGTGCTTGTGGACACTCTTTTAGTCAATTGAAGGTAATAACATGTTTAAGTACAATGCCTTTTTAAAACACTGCTCAATGTAAATGTAAGATTTCACTGAACACAAGTGCTGCAAAGTCGTGATCATGCGTCAGCTTCACACAAGTTAATAGGAGTGAACATGTCTGGTATCTGCAAGAAAAGCCTTGGGTGCCTTGTTCTCAGGCGTCATCTAGCAAAGAATAAACTACTACTACTAATACCACTACTTATAATAATAATGCTCATGATGATTATGAAGAAGAAAACTACTCAGTGCAAGGGCCAGACATTTTCAGCAGTCACCAGGTGCTGCTCAGAGGGTATATCTCTTTATCTAACCAGAGGAGCTGCTCCTTTGTCTTTTTGGTTGACGGCAGATGGAGGTAAGAGTCTGAAGTGCCAATGAGGCAGCAGGAACAGTGCACAAGAACAAACAAAGGAGAATGAAAGGGATTGCCAAGTTCCTGGAACACTCCATGAACAGCCAGGCATGTAGCGCTTGCGTCCCTGACTCTTGCACGCTTAGGGGCCGACTCACATATGCAGCAATCAGTAGGCGAAGAAGTACTACAGGAGAAATACTCACTGCTCACAAATGCCTTTGCAAATCGGTCCAGGAATAGCTAATTCCCTGTTAGAAAAAGTGCAAAGTGGGTGCAGTCCTTTTTAGTTCTGCAAATTGAATATGGATCGGCCCAGTTTTCCAACTTTGTATGTTTTGAAGCTAATTCACCTGGATATTCAAGAGTATGTGAATTAGTAATACTTCCTATATTGTTTAATGCCTCTGTGAGTTGATCCCTGTGTGATCCTGGCACCTTCTCTATGTTGCCTGAACTATAACATTTTGCCAGATTAAGTTTTTTATTCCTTACTTTGGTTTTTCAAAAAAGCAAATTTTTCATCTTAGCTTGACGCAGAAATTATGGCTAACTTTTACAAATGTTTCTCAATGTAAACTCTAAAAAGCACTGAGTACTTGGTGCTGGTTCTTAATGCCACACACCATGCTTCAAGCTGCATCAGAGTCTAGCCAACTCTGTGTTCACTTTTCCCAGAACCTGCCTCCAACAAAGCACCAACAAGTGATTCATGCAGGGCTGTGCCTCAATCTCCAAAGGTGAAGCACGCCTGCTTTACCACAGAGCCGGTGTACTCGTGTGCATAATTACCTGCCACACTTTCTACCTCATCTGGGATCCCCATTAAAGCTGCGTCTTCCTACACACAAGTCTTACCCACGTGTGTTCTAACAAGACTGAATGACTCAGGAAAACAAGATGGCTGCTGTATCTGCATGGTCGGACGCAGGTTCAAGAACCCATATTCTTTTGCAACAACAGATATGAACTTAAAGCAATGCTATTTGCAGACAGCTGTTTATGGTTTCCAGTGCACAACCTCGACCACAAACATCACCCCAATTATATCTCCATACACTATTTCATATCATGCTGTAACTCCCTTCTGGAACCCTGTGGACTGAATACCCTCAAATCACATCAACCAACCTAAATGTATTCCCCTATCTATGAATTTTTATTTTCATTTAGCAAAATAAAGATGTCAACATCTGGAGTATTTAGATGCCATTTACATGATTTAGAGTTGAGTGGCAGCAGAAAGTCTTCCGATTTACAGAGTAAATGCTGAATCCACAGGCGAAATTACGGGCGATATTCCCACCACCAGATTGTTCCAGAGTGGAGGAAATTCTGCCAATGGATTGTCTACCACATTGAACTCTTCCTACAGAATCTGGAGGATTTTCCGTCACTACCAACCTTTAACTCACATACGAGCAGTTTAAACATGAATGAATGAGAAAATTAATTCGTAATTATAGGGTGCTTACAGGGACCCAAACGAGTTATTCAGTGTTGAAATAAGTGAAGCAGGATCCAGTCTAGCCAAGTTCAGAAGACTTGATTAAAGGGCCAAGTTTTAATAGCTCCGCAGCAAGCAAGATGGGTGGGAATGGATCTGATCATGTACAGCAGGTAGTTCCATATTTTGGCTTCAAGGAATGAAAGGGATCAACCTCCAGGTCTAGATCGTGCACATCAGTTTCATTGCGGTACAATGAAACTTCCAAACAATTGGCAAGATTTAGCAACATTTGCACTACACTACTGTTATGTTGAGCAAACCCACGCTTTAATCACCAATTATGTCACTTGCCATGCCCGAGATCAAAATGCCTTGTTAATTAGACGCTAAACACAATTTACTGTTGTGCTACAGTGCAAAGGCGAGCTAGCAGAGTCTTGTGTGAGATTTGTATACGAGGCACATCGTCCAGTAGAAATCTTTAGGCTTGGACCATCGCCAAAGTGTAGCTCACAAGTTACACTTATTCTGCACAGGGACATGACCTGATTTTCCTTTTGTCTTTAGTGTGCACTAGTTTTCATTCAGTGCAAGGGTACCACAAAAAAGCAGGGGAGTGTTATTTTGCATATCTGTGATGATCTCGTGCAGTGACTAATCCTAAAGTTTTTGTGCTTTTCTGACCAAATAGTGCCCCCTATCCATAATCCATCATAGATTTTGCAGTATGGTTCAGCTACACTCAGGTGAACTTTTGGTTCAACAAAACACTGAGGGGTATATTTAGACTCTGTTTGGGCAGGATTTGCGTCAATTTTTTGACGCAAATCTGGTGCAAACTTAACTCCATATTTATACTTTGGCGCTAGACCCGTCTAGCGTCACAGTTATGGAGTGTGCGTCATTTTTTGAACGTGGAAATCTACCTTGCGCTAATGAAATGCAAGGTAGGCGTTCCCGTGCAAAAAATGACTCTAAGGCATTTGTGCCTTATTTATCCTCCCATGCAAAAATGACGCACGGGAGGAGGCGGGCCTTATAAAATGGCGCTAAGCCTGATTAGTGCCTTTTTTTAACGCTTGGGTCAGGGCAGGCGTTAGGGGACCTGTGGGCTCATTTCCATGGTGGGAGACCATGGAAGCAGTCCACAGGTGCCCTTCCCAGCACCCAGGGACACCCCCTGCCACCCTCGCCCACACCTGGAGGACACCCATGGATGGGGGGACCTGGTAAGTCCAGGTAAGTATTTTCTTTTTTTGACACTAACCTGATTTGCACCATTCTTTGACGCACAACCCCCATTCTTCCCTACGCCTCCACTGCCTGGTTAGCATAATTTATTTTGACGCTAACCAGGCCGCAGTGCCGGCTAGCGTCATTCATAAAAAATCATGCCCGGCTGGCGCGTGGGAATGGCGGTAGCCAGCGTTAATCTTTTTGACACAAATCTGCGCTAGCGCAGGTTTGCGTCAAAAAGTATAACTATGGGCCTTTGAGTGTAAAAGTTGATCAGTGCTGCCATTTGCATAACTATGCGTCGTAAAAGAACCCATGCTACCATTTAGTAAATCCGGGCCAATGAGGTTAAAGACAGATTGGCCGCAATTTCTGCCCATTTCTTAACTTCATGCTAACCAAACATTACTTGGCTTCCAACTTTTCTATTACTTAGTCAATGTTTGTGTTCATCTGTTCCTTTGAGATGCATTTTTTAAGCTTACTTGCTGTTTTGATTATGTCACTTTTGCTTGGGCACTGTTTAAAAATCCACTACTGTTCGGGTGGAGATGTGGCATAGTGGCTAGGGCTGCTGGCTTTGCAATAGAGGGACCACATATGTATTCTGACCTCGGCTCAACATCCTGCGATTCTGGGCAAATGACCAGATAGATAGACAGACAAGCAGCCAAGCTTGTCCTCTATAAAAAAAGCCCAAAAAAGAGAAAATGTTTATTCGCTGCAAGAATCAGACTGCCTCGCTGTGACTGTATACATTCCTAAACCTTTTTCCACAAGACTTCTGACTTAAAACATGCACCACTCTCTGGCCCTTTCCTCTCCCGACCTTCCTCACACTGTCTTCAGCCTTCTGGAAACATGCTTTCCTGCCTCGGAACAAGCACAACACTCCAGATCAGGCCACAACAGTGAAGCAGAACACAGCCTGGTTCTTCTGCTGGTCAGACATCACATTTTATGTCCTGATGCCCCTCTTGCTCTGCCCGTGTCCTCATCACATGGTTTAGCCACCTTACGTCTTTCAGACATGGTTTACTGTAGTCCCCTAAAACCAGTCTGATTTCATGTAACCTAAAAGTTGGAACCCTTCTCTGATGCTTTTTCTCTGGACAGCTAAGCCTTGAGTGTGCAACTTTACAGTTGACTACATGGAGCCTCCTCTCCCACCTCCAAGATCCCTCTTCCAGCTCTTCTAAATTAAGTCCTATTTTTCTCACTCGCTTATCGATCTCTGATCCGTAGATGCACCTTCCTTACATACTACATCCTCTACAGTGTTACATTGCATGCTTTGAAGATCCCTGTTCCCCAACCACGTGTTTATTAGACAACCTTTCAGCTTACTTTTGCTCAGAATTGAACCACCACGTTTTGGCCCCACTAACACCCCAAGGCTCTTTAACCACTTCACAAGTCTTCACAGATGAAATGCTTTACTGAAAGTCCACGTCGATCGCTCTCTGTTCACCCACTCACAGACGTCAATGTGATTCTTGTGATATGAGTTTCCCTTTGTGACAGAATGCTGCATCCTTTGGCCCCCTCCTTGGCTCTACTTGTCTGTACCGGCCTCCCCTTCCTAAAGTTCTGGTGTGGAATGGGCTACTGAGTAATTGGCCAATACCTTCTTGGTGGCTGGTGGTGTGGTGGAAGTCGAGTGTTGTGGGTGCCTGCACCGTAAGATAGTGGTGGCAGAGAGAGGACGGATGCTGTTTCTAGTGCTGGTGGGGTGATATAATGCCTGTGAGGTATTGCTGCCTCCTCAGGCATATCAGTGTGAGTGCCGTTCTATTCTTCACCAGCCTGGTGAGTGAACACCTTTGCGTGGTATTGGTACTTCGTATGTGTCTGCCAAAACACCTGCTTCTTTTCCACATGATGAATACTGCACATCTCAGACACACACTTGTGTGTTGACATTGTACTTGAATTGGTTATTTGTGCTCAGACGTGACACTTCTTTGTGTGCAGTGACACAGTGTAATGACATATGTCATCAGTTGTGACAGGACTGGCAAGAGTTTACATTTTAGAGACGATGTTTAATGGCATGGTTGGTAGGCAGCCAGGTACAGATGGGCATCATGCAAACCATGACTCTGTCTGGACCACATGCTTGGAGCATTGACAAGCTGACTAGTTCATGGGAGATTGTGTACTCCCTGCAAGGTCTGTATGAACATCTCAGTGGTGCAGAGCTGGTAGGCAATCCTCACACGGCCTCTGCGGTGAGTGTGGGCTCCACAGTGTCTGCGCCAGTGAGATGGTGCTTTTCTTGGCTGGGTTCTGCTCTTGTGCCACTAACCTCTCTTCTAATACTTGATATCGTTTCCTTTCAGTGTCTAAAACCAGTTTAGGATCTAATGCGGTGTGGCAAGGAATGACATCTGTATTCTTCAAGCCTCCATTTTGAGCCATATGCCCTTCTTGGTGCTTTCTGGGACAGTCATGGCAGCCTTCGCACACATGTGGTGACGCTTGTGACTTCCCCCATCAGTATAAGTTCCTATTCACGGAATCCTTTGTTTTTGTTTCCTTTTATGTTCGGGTTCAGCTTCCCATCCCTTGTGCATGTTGTTATTGGCACAGCCATGTATGCACTGGGCTCTTATATACCCCTGGCCTCTGCTTGCAGCGTTTGTTTGTGGGATTTCATCAACACAACCACACATTTCGGAATCATGAAACATTTTAGTGATTTACAAGCCTGCTTTTGACAATCACTTATGATTTACTAAATTAAGATTCCTTATCATTGACAAAGTAGATGTTGGGGAAATATTTACCTTTATCAATGTAAAGTCTATCTCTTTACGTTTGCTTTGACCCAGTTTTGAAGAGATATTTGAAAAAAGTGTTTACTGAATGGGATGACACCTCCACAAATATCGGTTAACCTCATGCCCACCATCACGAGCTGTATCATGAACAGATGCGCTGACTCAGAGCAGTTTCACTGATAAAAACACCTATTTAGCTCAGAAATCGACCGAATTAGTGCATGAGCAGCAGGCACCACAGCTTGGAAAAATAGACGACCACCTCTCCCTGTTTCTGATCTGGGCTGTCTGCAGCTCATGCAGTAACTCCAGTAAATTTCGAGTTAACTGCATGCGCTCCAGACAGTGCACACACATAAGACAGAAACATCCCTCCACCATGCACGACTGTTCATGATAAGCCCACAGAAGCTAGTGTGTTTGAGTCTCATGAGGACCCTGCACTGTTCGGCCTGCACAGTTTTAGAGTAAGGACCAACTTCAAGTAAATTCCGACTACCAGGTCTCCCTTTATGAGCAGTGCAAGGGTCGAAGGAACAAGGTCTCCCTTCGTGAGCAGTGCAAAAGTCGAGAGAACCAGGTCTCTCCATGAGCATTGCAAGGGTCCAGAGAATCAGGTCTCTCTTCATGATCTGTGCAAGGGTGGAGGGAACTGAACCAGGTCTCCCTCATGAGCAGTGCAAGGGTCTAGGGAACCGGATCTCCCTCCATGAGCAGTGCAAGGGTGGGGGGAACCAGATCTCCTTTCATGAGCAGTGCATGGGTCAAGGGAACCAGGTCTCCCTTCATGAGCAGTGCAGTGTCTCCGTTCAGAAGCAGTGCAAGGGTCAAGAGACCCAGGTCTTCCTTCATAAGTCGTGCAAATGTTGAGATAACCAGGTCTACTTTCATGAGCAGTGTAAGGGTCGAGGGGACCAGGTCTCTTATTCATGGAGAGTGAAAGGGTCAAGGGAACCAAGTCTAGCAGTGCAAGGGGTGAGAGAACCAGGTCTCCCTTTATGAGCAGTGCAAGGGTCAAGGCAACCAGGTCCCCCATCATTAGCGTTGCAAGGGGCAAGAGAACTAGGTCTCCCTTCATGAGCAGTGCAAGGATTAAGAGAGACAGATCCCCCTTCATGACCAGTGCACAGTTTGAGGGAACCAGGTCCCCGTTCATGAGCAGTGCAATGTCTCCCTTCAGAGGCAGTGCAAGGGTAAAGAGACCCAGGTCTCCCTTCATAAGCCGTGCAAGGGTCGAGGTAACCAGGTCTTCCTTCACAGAGAGTTAAATGGTAGAGGGAACCAAGTCTAGCAGTGCAAGGGTCGAGAGAACCGGGTCTCCCTTTATGAGCAGTGCAAGGGGCAAGAGAACTAGGTCTTCCTTCATGAGCAGTGCAAGGATCAAGAGAGTCAGATCCCCCTTCATGAGCAGAGCACAGTTTGAGGGAACCAGGTCTCCGTTCATGAGCCGTTCAGGGGTCGAGGGAACCAGGTCTCCCTTCATGGGCAGTGCAAAGGCTGGAGGGAACCAGGTTTCCCTTTATGAGTGGTGCAAGGGTCACAAGAACTAGGTCTCCCCTCATGAGCAGTGCAAGGGCCAAGGGAACCAGGTCTCCCTTCGTGAGCAGTGCAAAGGTGGAAGGAACAAGGCCTCCCTTCATGAGCGGTGCAAGGGTCGAGGGAACCAGGTTTCCCTTTATGAGCAGTGCAAGGGTGGAGGAAACCAGGTCTCCCTTCATGAGAGGTGCAAGGCTCTAGGGAAGCAGGTCTTCCTTCATGAGCAGTGCAAGGGTACAGTGAACTAGGTCTCCCTTCGTGAGCAGTGCAAGGGTCGAGGAAGCCTCATGAGAGGTGCAAGGGTGAAGGGAAACACATCTCCAGTCAAGATCAGTGCAAGGGTCAAGGGAACCGGGTTTCCCTTCATTAGCAGTTCAAGGGTCTATAGAAAAGATAATGGAAAAGTAATCTGTCCCTGCTTTGCGTGGTAACTTGAGGCCAGTTTGTGTTGATTTCTGAATGAAGTTTGACCTAAATTAGAGGCTGTTAGTGGGGGATCTTCCTGGAACTAAGTTGGATACCCTTGCTATAGAGGTCCTCTCTGGAAGTTTGTTGTCTAGGAATCAGAGGATTTGTGAGCATTCAAACACTGATCTTTCATGGGCTGCCTCATGATGTAACATCACAAAAAAAAAAAATGAAATAAAATGATGGATGGAGTGTTGAAATTTTTCAAACACTCACCCCCAGTCACAGATCTGTGTTTAATCCATTGTTATTTTGCTCGCCACGTCACCCCAGTTTGGACCCAGCCATATGCAAATCAGTCTTGACCCTGTTCCCCATGTGCCATTGGATTCAAGCTAGCCTGGCTGATGAAGAGTGATACCCAGAAACCGGTCCCAGGATGCTTGTTTCCGGTCCAGGGAGTACCTGGCCTGGCAGTTCTGGCTGGACTGTTCCCATGAGGAACAGGGTCAAGACTGATTTGCATATGGCTGGGTTCAAACTGGGGTGACATGGTGAGCAAAAGAACGATGGATTAAACCCAGATCTGTGACTAGGGGTGAGTTTTGCATTGTTCAGCACCCCGTCCATCATCCTTTTGTGTTTTTAAAGTTGCCCTAAGTGGGAAGGGTATGCTCAGACGTGGGTCCCGTGCTCATTGTGGCACTGGATTCAAGCTAGCCTAGCTGATTAAGGGTGATACCCAGAAACTGGTCCCAGGATGCTTGTTTCCCATCCAGGGAGGACCTGGCCTGGCAGTTCGGGCTGGACTGTTCCCATGAGGAACAGGGTCAAAACTGATTTGCATATGGCTGGGTTCAAACTGGGGTGGCATGGTGAGCAAAATAACAATGGATTAAACCCAGATCTGTGACTGTGGGTGAGTGTTTGCATTGTTCAGCACTCCGTCCATCATCCTTTTGCATTGTCTCATGTTGTGGCAAGGTTCCCAGTCCTCTGTTGCTGAAAATCGTACCTGAAAGCACTTACACAATTAGAAGAAGCTTTTAGCCCCATGAAGAGCTATGCTCTCTTCTCTGGTGGGAAAACTCACTTCTCATTGGCTGCACCTTTTCAGCAGCAGGACATTCAATCATCATCGATGGCACCATACTTGCCTGGGAAGTAATACAATTTTACATACTGAACATGTTAATTTTGAGTCAAACTTTCCATTACCTTTGTCCAAGTGTTTGACTCTTTTTCATAAGTTCTCGTGTCTCTAACCATGTGAGGTCTTGTTCAAGATATGGCTACTTTCCCTTTGAACTAAGGTACATTTGCATTTGTCTGAGTAAATGAGGTCCCTGGTGGGCTGTATGCATTTCTCTCTCTCACTTCTTTTCTCCATGAAACTGACCACATCAATCCAGTTATTCCTTCTCCCTCTTCAAGCCGACCAGGACACAAAAAAAAGGGGGAGCACTGATATCTATAAGGAAGTCCTCCAAGTTCGCAACTGAAATTCAATGCATGACATAAAACAAATAGACCCTCCACCACATACACAAGAGGACAACATGCAGAGGACATTTGTTTGCATATTTTATTGTGATTCCTGTGTAAACCTTTCTTTGTATTTTTGGTTAGCAATGAAAAAGTTAAAAGTGGTAATATTGAGTTATTTTGTGTTGAATTGACCTAATTATGGCTTTTCTCATAGTCCCACCATTTGGAAATGCTAAAAAAACACCCACCAGAGAATGATTACCTTTTTGGGAATCATGAAAAATTCAGGGCAAATATTAACTATTATTGGTCAACAAGTCGGTGTAGAGCCACTTTCACTTGCAGGCTAGTCCCCCAGAGAAATGATGACTACACGTGAGTCGTTGTCCCTGGCAGGCATGTAGATCCTGCCAGGGTTGTCTGTCCTACTGTGACTGAGCTGCTTGGCCTGGAGTTACTTGTGTTCTGTGCTCTTTTCATGCACCATGGCTTCTGAGTTGTTAAAAGGCATAAAGTAGACTTTGGTTGATAAGCATCACGAAAGGGGAATTTAGAAAGAATCAGTGATTTCACCCGCCCCGCCCACTGCAAGGATTTCGGCCAAATATTTTGAGCTGAAAGCGAAATGGAAGTTCCCAAAGCAGCAGGTGTTCCAGTCACACTGCCAGGTAAAGCGGATGGGCTGATTCACAGTGACAGCTCCGTTTCCCTTCTTTAGGAGCCACATTCCCCAGTGCTGCTGATGTGGAAGGAGGTGCTTCAATGCTCACTCTGCTTGATTCAGCTAAAGGTCAAAGTCCCAAGGGCAGGATATAGACAATCCCTGCCAAGAACCTTCACCATGCTGGGCCTTGAGCAGCACCTGTAAAGGAAAGACAGGGCAAACTGATAGCTCATTGGGTAAGGAGATGTGCCTTAATGGCTGAATTGCTAAAGTTGGTACAGAAGTACATTTGATTATTTAGTGGTGTCTTGATAAAGGTGCTATTACACAATATCCAAGTGCATTAAAATAGTGCCTTCAGAGACCAGTGCACAGCACGCCCTAGCATGTATTTAATGGGCTTAATAATTCCAAGTTGTCAAGCCTGAATATTATGAAAGTCTTTCTGGTTTCCTTCTTGATTGAACTAAGAAGGATAGGTCCTTCCAGCAGCCACTGTGGTACCCTGCACAGTATAATACGAGTGAAAGGTGTCAAGTCTCTCCTTAAGAGGGTCCCGGTTTGACAGTGATGGATAATACAGGAGTTTAGAATGCAAGGCACCAAAAACGTCCTGAATCAGGGTTGAAAAGAGCGCAGCATACCTCTTCCAGAAACAAACAGATATAAAAGGAATCCTGCTGCAGAAAACGCAGACACCAGGGTCTAAAAGGCTGCTAAGTGGGCAGGGAATGTAGTGAAAAATCGGGGAATGAATGCATTGAAATACATCTATCTCAAGGCGATTACATATAACATATCATTATATAACATTCAAGCAGAAAATTATATCACAGGAAAAGAGAATTGCACTATCATGGATTTAGATCCTCAGGCAGCAACCACTGGAAAAGCAACCACTTTGGATAAGCCTATGTTCAAGGATATATACCCAATAAAAGTTCCTTTGGCCAAGTGTAGATCATTCTTTTACTACAACCATTCTTCCACAAGGACACAATTTCATTGGATAGTTGTAATGACTTATCCGTATTCCATTGCAGATGGCCATGCCCATGACCGTATTCGAAAGTGTACGACTATTAAAATATTTTATCAGGATTTAGGTGCTTTCTGCATACCTCCAAAATGTGACTTTAAGTGACATTTGTTAAACAAGTGGTTTAAGAATTCTCTAGTGTTGATATTTCTGATCATTTTTAACAAGTTTGCTTGGAATTTATTCTGTCCAAGCACTATTTATTTGTTCCCAATATCTAATAATTGTCAGTTTTTTAATGAGAAGTTGAGGTATCCCTTAAGGAGGAGATAAAAAGAAATCCACTAAAGTTCCATTTCGAGTGTCTCCAAAGACAGCAGAGATCCACAGTATTTTTTAGTGTACTTATGATGCTAAGAAGGTGTCTGGTCTAGATGGAGGCTATTTGCAGCCCATCACAAATTGGGTGTGGGGAATGGGTCTGCATATCAAGTCACTGGGTAAGTTTGAGGCAAACCTTTATTATAAGCTCTTTTGACATACCTTGGTCAATGCCAGGAAGGGTCAAAACATGGATGTCCAAGTGCACCACCTACCAAGGTATGAAGGCTGTGGTACAAAGATATGGCCTTTAAAAGGATGCAGGAATATTGGCTTATGAAACAATATATACACTGACCTGGAATGATGCACAATTACATATTTCTTTTAAATCAGTTATTGAACCCTGTTGCCCAGTATAATGGGAAGCATGAACAGTTGAAAGCTCAGTGCCAGGATCTGGGGGTTTGCCAAGAAGTGACAGATTTTGGGTTTGACCCAAATTTAGGCTGCAAGGAGAAGGAGAGGAGAGGAAGAGTTCCAGTGCAGACCCCACCACGATTAGATTGTCTGTTTTGCTGATGAAGGGCAGGCTTTGGAATAGTCAGAGGCAATGGGCGTCTAGGGGGAAGAAGGTGGGCTTCATGGTGGCTGTGACTGTAGGCAAGAGTCCAAGTATTAGCACAAAGGTGAGCCCCCTTTTCTAAACCACAAGCCATAAACAATATACCAGCAACCGTGAGTACAAACCGTGATGCTTGTCAATTATAACATTGCAATTGATTCATTTCAGATTTGAAAAGAGGTAACAGATCACAACCTGGGTAGGAGAGGTCTGTGGAAAGTATTTAATTGCCCAGTTTATATTTAACACTTAATTTAGGGTGTCAGTGTGCTTCTGTGCTATCCCAAATGTTGCATATCCCCTGACACTGCTGGTGAACCACAATACCCACTGATGCCCTCCCACGGGTTAGGCTGGAGGTCGCAAGACACAATTCCCCCAACAATTCCCTTTGCGCCACCACCAGCAGACAACAGTCTGAAAACAAACTATCAAAATAGCATCACGTGTCCAAGAACTGGGAAAGGCTACATTATACATTGGTAAACCGAGAGCAAAATATTAAATTCTTCTTTAGTCCACCTGAGATGCTAGTGTAAGGGCTAAAAGGGTCTGGATATTCCATTGGTCTACAATGCTCTCATATGTCATTCAAGTGGGAAGTGGGCTCCTGGTCAGTTAGCTCGTGTCTGAGATTGAAATTCCTCAGTTTCCCTCTCAATGATCTCCAATGCCACATGTGCAGGAAAACCACACATTTTCCCAGATATTCTCTGACCAGTAGGATAGCATCGAGTTTATTTGAATTTACAGAATAGTGTGATTAGTTTTTCAGAAAACTTTGATGGGTACTAAGGTTGATCAATGTATCATCAACAATCCATTTATACTTGTGACTTGAAAGGGGATTTAGGTCATGAACTTAAGTGAAATGTGTGTTGTCGAGTGTGTATATAGTTATATATTCTAGATAGCATTTACAGATGCTTCAAATCAGGAGTCACCTTTTAACTTCTGAATGTTTGTGTGAGAGCTCTCCCCCCCCCCACCAAGTCACTGTGTGACATAGGGCAGCTGATCCAGATATACAAAAGCCATGAACTGAGTTGTTATGGTTTCACGGTCCTCTGGCAGCTGATCAATATGGCAGTAGTGAATGACGTGACAGGCAGAAGACAGGTGCATCTAATTGCTGCCCCAATTGATAAATTCCCCTCAATTATTGATGGAAAAGTATTTGCATGGTACATCTTTGCCAACAGAGCTTGCATCAGTAAATACAGTATTGGGAACTGGGCAAGAGTCCAGGATCCAAGGGCGTGGGTCTAAGTTCTTCCAGGCTCTAAGATTAGAAAGTAACCAGTCCAGGTTGGAAGGAAGCTCTGAATTTTGTTTTGGTCCCAGGAGTCTGAGTCAGAGAGGCGAGCGCACACTGCCTGGATCTTGAATTTCAATCAGTGCGGGGGCTGACCCACGTGAGCAGACCTCAAAGACCAGTTCACCTTGATGGCCTTCATGTCTTGACTTGTGTAAGGAAGCTTTCCCATGCCCATTCCAAAACAACAAGGCTGTTGAAATTGTGTCAGTGGAAGATTTTATTATTTTCCAGTTATGTAGCCGAGAAGGAAAAATAAGAAGCATATCATTGGAACGGAAGCCGCATAGCAAAATCACTCCCTTGTGTTTGTTTCATAAACTAGGCCATGTTAACAAATAGTGCAAATTTTCTGGATATATCTCCTTCCCAACTTGCACATTCATTTTATCAACCACCAAAGCCTAAGAGTTTAGGCTCAGAGTTAAATTCCTCAAACATTTAATTTAGTTTCAAGTTTCAAGCATGCTACAGTGCTTTCGATCCACAATATCCGGACCCCTTCCCACATGTCCTTCTGTCAATACATTTTCCCCTAAGATAGTTACTCAGTGGTTTGTACTCAGTGGTTAAGTGGTGAGTCCTATGGGCAATCATCCTTCTTTACAGCAGAATATCCTTCTTTGGGTGTTCTCCTAAAGGTGAGGGCTTTAATAATAGTATTTATCAGAAGCTAGTGGAAGTGGTCCTCCCCTCCACAAGTAGTGGTGATCTCTTCCAGCAAAAAGTGGGGACCACTTACCAGCAATTCATTGCTATATCAGTCCAGTTATAATTTGTCATCATCCTTCAGCAATAATTGGTTTTCTCCCTCTCTTTCCAGATATAAATTCTCCTTCCAGTAATAAGTGATGGATCCCTCTGCAGATGCAAGAGGTGTTGTCCTTCATGAAACAAGTGCTGCTATTCTTCCAGATGCAAGTGATGATCAAATTCCACCAATAAGTGGTGATATTTCTCCAGATGCACGTGAAATTCTCCTTCCAGCAAAAAGTGGTACTCTCTCTCCAGATGCAAGTGGCAAACATCTTGAAGCACAAAGCCGAGATCACTCTCTAGAAACAAGTGCTGATCTCCCTTCAGTCATAAGTGGCAATCTTCCTCCTGATGCAAGCAGTGATCTCCTTCCGAGAATAAGTGGTGATCTCCCTCAAGACGAAAGGGGTAATCTCTTTCCTGCAATAAGGGGTGATCTTTTCCAGATGCTATTGGCAATCGCTTCCTGCAATAAGTGGTGACTTTCTACCACAAGTAAATATCCCTATCTCTTAGCCATAAGTGGTGGTCTTCCTTCAGATACAAGTGACAATCTCCTTAACAGCAAAAATGGTGATCTCTCTCCAGATGCAATTGGCAATCTCTTTTCTGCAATAAGTGATTCCTTTCTACCAGCAATATATGGTCCTATCTCTCAGAAATAAGTGGTATGTGGTTTTTCCAGAAATATGATAAGATCTCTTTCCGAGAACAAGAAGCAATCTTACTCAACCAATGAAGGAAGTTAAAAAAAGCTGAATTCTTCTTTAAGCCATAAATATTTGTCTTTTTACAGATGTAAGTTTTGAGATTTTTTTTTCCCCGACCCTGAAGTTGTAGGGCAGTGGAATTGTATGTGTTTCTATTGACCAGGAAACTGGGTACTTAGGCCCTGATTAAGGTTGGCTCAGAAAATGGGGAAATAGTTATTGCACCAAATTTATTCCAACAATGCAAGGATCAGAATTCATTGACTGTGTAAAGATTTACCCAAATGCAATTATTGACTGAAAAATAGGGCATGGAATGGATTTTGGATGGATTTTGTTGCTAACAAGACCAAAATCCACGTCCCGTTATTTAATGGCCATTTGTTTTCATGTAATTTTTCGCAGGTTTGGCCTCCCAAAATTTACCTTGAATAGCTTTCAGCTGTATGGTTCTCACTGCAAACCCTATCCTCAAAAAATCAAGAACGCCTATATCCTTTGAACAACTTTTCATGAACAAAAGTTCCTGCCACTTTTTAAGACAGGGAGACCTTGACTGGTTCCTGGAAAGGAGATCCCTGAATCTTAGGACTTTGTGTCTCTAGTTCTATAACTAAATAACTAATAATAACTACACAGGCACAGTAGTATTGGGATCAGGAGAGCATTGTTTGAAGATGGTAGAATTGGCTCCAGCAGCAAATCACACATTTATATTGAATGTAAATGGGTACAATATTACTGAATGGACTTTGAAAACCAAGACAGATAGCTGCAGCTCCTGAGCGTAGTGGCCAGGTGATTCCTAGACCTTTGTTCAGTCCGTAAGTGTTAGGTGAGGCCCAGAGTGTAACTAAACCACTCTCTGCTTGTGGGCGCTTGTACCCATGCCAAGACAAGTGCTAAAGGGTATTCATGAATGACAAATAGGAGGTCTTCGCATCGATACCCAGTGAAGGTGCTCACCAAGATGCACCCCACATTCCTGAGGGTCAACTCCGCTGTCTCTGAGGAGGGGTGTAGAAAGGGCATCAAGACCTTCTGGGCACCACCTTTGATCTTAGTGGTTGAGTTCCACAGTTCAGTCTTTGACTTTCTGAAGTGAAACAGCATTCTGCCTCCAATAATGTCCGCTGCAAGGTTGTTAGATCGCTTAGGCACCTGGAGAGTGAGATGTGCAATGCAGAATTCACAGTCCAGATTTTACAGTTGGCGTCATGTTGCAGCTGTGCACAGCTGCCTCACGCTGCTCCCGGCATTTTGATGAGGTATCTAAGGTGCAATTCATAGACAGATTTCCATGTCTACTTTCTGCGCTTTACTGAAGGAGGCTCCTAGGTAGAATTTTTTGTGTACTCCACAGTGGCAGCCAGTTATTGGAGCAACGGGGGGTGGGTCACACATGCACACTCCCTCACACCCACACTTTCACACACGAGCACACATTCACCCACGGTTCACAAATACATTCTTATTCACCCATTCACCGCACTCACAAACAATACATTCATACATATACACATGAATGCATGCACCAAACATAAACAATAACACTTACCGGGCCACAGTAGTGTTCTCTAGTGGCTGGAGGGAATCCTTGGGTGTTTCTGAGGATTGGTACTGCTGGCACCTCTCATTGGCTGTCCTTGTCATGGGTCAGCCAATGAGAGGAGACGTCAGTCTCTTACTTGTTACAGAGTGAGATTTAGTCAGTGTGACTGCTGACCCCACCCTACTCTGTGACGAGCCACACTGATGGACTCGGACGTGGACACTTCAGGGCTTCAAACTGAAGCACCCAGGTCCAAGCTGACGGAAGGACCGAGGCAGTCATGTCCCTTAAGGACGGGCCAATGCTGGGATCCCCCCTAGACACTGAAGCAGTTAGAATGAAGGGGAAGGCTATGCCAGTGTTAGACAGACAACATCAAACGTTTCATGCCACTCAGCACTGTGTTTGGAAGCGCACAGTATTACAACAGGCAGCATCCCACGTACTCACAGTGTCGGAGAAATGGGCCCATATCATATATGGTCACAGAACTTTAGGTAGCACTTCAAAATACGTTGATCCTTGAAAACAGCCACTTAGTACTCACCAAATCTTTAAATACACTGCCACTAACCAGCGACCTCCATGCAGGTGGGATGCACTCCCCCAATGTTCAGGGGTTCCTTTTGGGTTCTCCATCATGCCATCAGTAGTCTCGGTGTCTAATGGAAAGAACTGGAGTTGCTGCCTGAGTGTTCCTTTTCATTAGTATACACTTAAACACAGGAAAAAGTAATTGTCACTATGACAGCTGTTTCAAACAGATGTGGACTGCCATTTTTCTACGTGTGGTGATCATTTCATGCTTGAGGGGTATCTCACGAGGTGACTGCTGAAACTTTGGCCTTCTTCTACATATTTAGCACTCTTACACTAGTGAAAGCTAGAGTTGTAGTATCCTTCTAGATATGTTTTGCTCTTGTGAGAGCTGGAGTTGTAGTCTCCTTCCAGATTTGTTGGGCCCTCAAGATGTTGGATGCTAGAGTGAAGAGCATCTTCCACTTATGCACTCTTTCCCTTGTGCAATGTCAGGAGAACTTGTGATCTTCTTTGACCACTTCAGTCTCCTTGTAGTTTTGACAGCTTTCGTAGTGGTATTCTCATCTAGGCATGGTATGGAATGGTAACTTTCTCCCAGACAGGTGGTATTCTTCTCCTAAGAAATCCAGGAATCTCTGCACTAAATCTAAGAATAGCCCAGAATATCCTGGTTTGATTAGGCGCCAACACCTAGGCCTCTCTCACCAATTTCTATTCAGTTCACTTTATTCAGTCATATTAAGAGAACAATTTCAGTGCAATTTAAAATCAGCATTGGCAATTGTATTTAAATAAAAAAAGTAATAGCAACAAGAGAAAGTACAAATACTTCTTATTTAACTGTTAAACATGCAGAATGTCCCTATAGTTAAATCCCAATTTTGAGAACATCGCACTGTTTTAAAAAAGTGTGCTAACTGTACCCTAAATCCTGTGCAAAGGATAAAATGTACATTCTCTTCTGCTGATGAAGCCATAGGTAGAGTCGCCCTCCACATTCACATTGAGACATATATGGCCTATGTTTTAACCTTACTATTAAAGCTTTCAACAGGAATTGGCCCACTGAGAGAGATAGTAACTCAGATTCATGACACACACAAAAGGTGATGGGAGGAAATCTTGCAATTTGTTTAACCACTGGCAACTGGTTGGGGTAGCATCCCAACCCATCATTCTTTTGCTCACCATGCCACCTCAGATTGGACCCAGCCATATGCAAATCAGTATTGACCCTGCTTCTCATGAGAACAGTTCAGCCTGAACTGCCAGGCCAGGTCCTCCCTGAACAGTACCACAAGTAACCCTGGACCAGTTTCAGTCTAGTTATGGGCGTTTCCGCTGAGTACAGCTTGGTTCTAGCAACACAGTGAGCATGGGACCCACATCTGGGCATACCCATGCCACTTAGGGAGGTGCATGAAACACACAAAAGGTGATGGGAGGATTTTATGCAGCAACAATGATGTGGATAAACCTATTCCCATGTGCCTTGTCCACAGTATACAAAACCACAGGATGCACAGATCTTTAAAACCACCTGGTATGGCTGGGGTTCTGCAAATGTAGAGCAGGTAAAGGGAAACAGAGTTTCAGTATTAACACTAAGCCATCTTGGTTAGAGGAAATACCCAAACGTGAGTCTGTATCACCTAGTTCATTACTGTTCTAAGTCAGTTTATTTTTAATTTAGGATCCAGTATCTCAATCTGCCATTTTCTGAAAATAGGACTAAGGACTGGGAACTTCTATACATACATGCTATATTATTTTCTTAAATACAGACTATTCCTACAGGAGGTAAAACTACGAGCAGTGACGTAACGAAGGCTCCCTCAGCCACGCGGTGCAGTGGGGCCCCGAGCTCTGGAGGGGGGCCTCAGCACAGTACACTGTGCAACCATGGCAGGCCCCTGGCTGGGTCCAGGGAAGAGGCACCTCCCCAAAGGTACTTTGCAGGGGGGCCCCCTTCATTTTCGTTATGCCACTCGCGATGAATATATTTCTGCGTGGATAAGGATTCTCAATCTCCAGAGAAGGACAACAGATTGCGCCGTATACATTTCATTAACTTCTCCCCACAAGTTCCTACATCTTTGAAGATCAACGTCTATACTCAGTTTATTGCCTCCTCCTCCTCTCAGCATCAGTGGCGTAGCGTGGGGGGAACATGGGGGGCCGGCCGCACCGGGCGCAACATCTTGGAAGAGACTCGAGTGCTAAAATCCACGGGTTAGGGGGCGCAAATTACTTGCCTTGCCCTGGGTTAGGGGGCGCAAATTACTTGCCTTGCCCCGGGTGCTGACAACCCACGCTACGCCACTGCTCAGCATCACAACGTTTCATTGCATCTTCCTTCTCCCATTGTACCACCTACCCCCTTGCAGTATCTTCCACCTCTTGCAGCATCCACGGCTTTTCACAGAATCTCCCTCTGCGTTGTTCCCAGCTCCCTCAAAGTCCCTTTCCAGTCCCTGTTGGGATTCATGTCTCATAGTTGCCTTTTCCATTTGATGTGGTTTTAACCTTCCTTTATTGACTCCCAACTCCCTTTCCCCCATCTCCTAGACTCGTCACATTTTTCGTTCTGAAATGTCATGATCTGTTGTTGTCATTTGTCTCTCTTTAGCAGAATGAAGTTTGATGTCTGTAACTTTCGATACAGTGTAGTTTTGTGACGGGTTAGCCATTGATTCCAAACCAGCACCACAGTAAGTGAAGCCGTTGGGTTCTGTGCTCTTAAGCGACGCTTCTGCTCGCAGATGTTCAGGGCTTGCATCCTTGTCTCTTGGTGCTGTCGGTTATCCCTGTTGGTTTGGTGGGTCTTATGAGGGTATGGATTTTATGCTGACTATCCTTGTGTCTGTTTGGCACTGTTGGTGATGTCAGTTAGCAGAGTGGTCTCAGCTGGTTGTGACTTTATTGTGCAAGTAGCCCCAGGGATATAATAGGGATTGCGAGCACCTACAAAATCTGTGTGAGTCGGGTGTGTGACCTGGCATTATGGGTTTCCATGCAGGCGAGCCTAGTGTCTGTGTCTAGTGGCACTGTTGCATGTTATAGTTAGCAGTAGAGGGTCTGCCGGATTGTGGGTTTCCTTGTAGGAGAATCCCTGTAGAAGGGAGACCCAACACAATCACAGGGGTGAGAGCAGCTGATGGGATCTTTGCTGCTAGTGTCACTAGACAGTGGCCTCCGATAAATGTATTGTTTTTCTGAGTTTTCCTACGAATTACATCACAATACAATAACTTTGGATCAATAATAAAAGAAGCCATTGGCGTCAGACATAACTTATGGCCCATTTCGATAGGAGCCTAGTTATTCAAAGATGCTTTAAGATTGCTGTAAATGGAGAACAGATGGTTAGTAAAAGTGTCAGGGTTGTTGAATACAATCTAAAATCAGCGTCTGTGCCAAATGTGGGATGGACTACATCTGAAAGGCTGCCTCTAGCCAACGACCTGGCAGTGAGGGTAAACGAAGGAACACTCATGCTATTCGGAGGGCAAGTCACTTGTCTCTTGAAGAGGCAACCACGTCATCCTAGGCCAGAAAAGTCCAAAAGACTAAGTAACCAGAAACGCCCAAAAGACTGGGAATCCCTTCCTCCTTATCTTTAAAGAACCCTCGAGGACCGGGTGAAATGGAGGGAAGGCATAAGGAAGGCCATCTGGTAGTAACACCCAGAAGGGGCCCACATCCTTGGCCACGATAGTGGAGGGATGCTGCTCAGCCTGTCACTGACACCTTTTCTCCCTAGAAGGTGAAGAGCGGCGGGGAATGGCAGGTTGCTTTTTGTCCAACAAAGTATGGTGCATCCAGCAATCGGAGCTCCTATCCCAGTGTCTTCACAGTGGCAGTGGATGATACCCTTTGTCTCACATTTTGGTTCCCTCTCAAAGGACAAACAACTCTCACTCTGTCAGCCCTTTATGAGCTGTAAAAGAGGTACCAGTCGGTGGCTCCAGTACAAGACCATTCCTAACACTGCAGGCTCAGGAGCACGTTCAGCTACGGAGATGCTGATACAGCCACCTGCCCATAAACAGCTCTGTCTGAGTGAAGGAAGACTGGAGCTGGGTGAACCAACAAATTAACAGGCAGAGCCCAGGGCTTGCTGAGACAAGCCTCTGGCCCGGGATCTAAGAACTGGTGAATGAGCAGAACTACGAAGATAGTTGGAATATAAATCATGCAACAAGCATTATGTAAAAATATGCTAAAGTCTCTTCAATATTCAAGAAAGTCTAATTCTTTATAGTGTTTCACCTTAGTCCATCAGCTATTGTCTCTGTGCTGAGAGGTATTTAATAAAAGTTCTTAAACCTGAACTCTGGAACATTGCAGACCACCTCCACCCACCCTGAGGGCAATGCCATTAGTCAATTTAAAAGGCATGTCAGTTGTGCTGTGTATCCTTCCTATGAGTGGCCTAAGTCCTTACTATAGATAGAGCAACACTATAGTTGCATAATCCAAATATTAGGTGTTTTGGTAGAGCGTATATCATGAACTCAGTTATTTGGAAGTTCTCTCACATGGAAAAATGAAGAAAAAGGAAGGGATGTGCCTAAGATCACACTGTTTGATGACAGGGGATCTCGAGATTGATCTCAGGGATTCTGGTTTCACATTGTGCAATTCAGCCACTGGATCAGTATTTTTCTCTCTTCTTTTTTACATCAATGGTTAATGGTTTGTCTTTAATTCTGGATGTGTGTGGTAAGAGCGTGGGGGGTAGGCAGAAGCCATATTAAACCTCAGCTCAATTTTGGCTCACGCTGAAGTAGAGTTGGACTTCTGGTTGAGCTTTCATTGGCACACCGCCTCTAGTAAAACCATTCCAAGGACCTGTTTTGAGAGTATATTCTTGGGGTTATTTCTTCCTTAGAGTCTATTTTAAAATGCTGACATATTGTCAGATCTGTGAACAGAGGCACATTTAGAGAATAATCTCCCCAGGATAAACAGGTAGTTAAAGTAATAGGCCTGAGACTGCAGCACACTGCTACTTGAGCGAAGGTTATACATTTACCACAATACTGGATTTTGGTGTATACACCATGAGGCTTGACCAGGGCTTATTTTGTAAATAAAAACGTGCTGGTGCCCAAAGCCCTCTTCTTAAACACGCGGCTGCTGCAATTAAATGTGCCACCACGGAATTCTGAGCCAGCGTAATCCTGAAGCCATCTCCGGCCTCTTCAATCGATTTAAAGCCACTCCCTGCCCTTCAGTTCACTCTTGCAGTTTTCTGCTTTTCCCTTATGTGACGCTTTTTCATTTTTCTCTTCCTCCGTCTTTCACACGTGTCTTTTGCTCACAGTAAATGCTTGAGGCAGAAAAATAAATGCCGGCCCTCAAAAATAAGTGCCGGTGATCCACACCTGAAACAACAAGCACAAATTAAGCACTGGGCTTGACATTTCCCAGCCCCTTACCCCCTGGAAATTTCCAGTCCATGTTTTGTAACCACAAGCTTATTGGCAGATTTTACTCTGATTCTAAATACCCTCCCTCATTCTGGTAAAAAAGGAGGCAGAGGAGGTCAAAAAGTGACTGCCCAAGAGCAAATAATTTAGGCAAATGGGAGGCCGGAATTAAAAACTGTGTCTCTTGGGCCCACGTTTCCTTCTAGTCCACTAGGTCACAACTGGGGTAGCAGTGATTCTGGTGGCAAGGCGAGGGGCTGCCATTCCCAAGTAAATGCCACTATGAGTAGGCCCTGCCAAGCTATACAATACATTGTTTATTTCAAATACATTTAGTGAGAAAGCTGAGTTGAGATGTCAAGTGTCCTAGTGTTGTAACTAAAACATACTCTCTGGATTGGGTACTGCAAGAGTGGATAGGTACTGATATTTACCATTGGTCTTTCAATGCGAAAGACTATATCATTCAATTTTATACTATGTTTGTTAATTTTCCATGTTAGTATCTCAAACATTGGAATAAGGAGCAGGCACGGCGAGGAAGTGGAAATGGGTTAGAACTCAAATACAGTATGAATAGGAATCACACTCTATAACCCAAACCCCCAGCCAAGTTATGTCTTTTAAGATGGACTGATTTAGAAGAGGGGGTACTCAGAATGAAGCCTCAAAAATGTGCTGCACCACTCATGGTCCGACCTTCAACAAATGTCTTCTGATGTTTCCGCACAAGCTGTGTGTCTCCATTCGCTCAATATCCTGTGACGTGATAAATGGAAAGTTAGCGACCTATTACCAAGGAGAATAGACATGCTGCATGTGTCCTCCCCACCCCCATCCAGTTCATCTAGCCTTCAATGAAGCAAATGTGCATCTGGGCCTACTGTCAGAAACATACAACTCAAAGAGAAAAGTGTAATGGCTGCAAAACCGCGACCTGTACTATATAATATGAAGGGCATGTGGTTTCACCTTGAGACCATTTTCTGAGAGTACAAAGGGGCAACAGCATTGTCTCAGCTCTAGCTGACTGGCATCCATGGCCAGGATTTGATGAGGGAACAGGGAAATCCCTTGAAGAGACAATCCTGGATCAGCTATTACTGTATATGAAGGCAAAGCGTCTAGAAGATTGGAATAAGTGCCTCACAATCATTGAAATGCAGAAGCAGAGATTAATGGAGAACACTGGGACCTGATCCATGTGGCTCAAACATGGAACCTCCCACATCCTTCAGATGCCGCTGAAAAGGCTCAAGTAAAGAAGTCTGAAGTTAAAGAAGTACATAGTTAGGAAGTTTATTAGAAAAAAATGAAAAAATACAACATGTGATTGGGATAGCGAGATACAGGAAGTTGGGGAAGCCTCTTTACAGGGCCAGGGAGACACTTGCATGCGGGAATGAAAACTATCATAAGGATAGGGAAAAATAGGCCAGAGGGAATACAAAACAGTCATAGTCAGAAGGAAGCACAAACACAAGGGCAGGAAGATACTGGCAAGGGGCACAGAGACGGACATGGGAAGAGACATAGAAACGGCGGCATGGCTTCCACTAGGACCCAGCTATCCCTTCTCCTGCCTACTATTTCCGGTTCCACTTGATTAAATAAAAAGACAAGTACAGTACTCGGCAGTTTGCACTGTTTCTGGTAGATATTAACCTTCTTGGGGATGTTCTCACACTCACCCAGTCCAATGTCCCCCTGCCTGAGGCTCTGTCTCCTTGCTTTCCCTTGTGTCCAAAACAATAATCCCTTTGCACTTGCTGCACCCCAACACTTCATCATTATGTAACTTTTGTAGCTCACAGCACTCCTTTCCCTTAAAATGGAAGCTGACACAAATTATCTGGGTGGTTTCCAACATTAGCCCTTAAATTACATTTGCACCAGCAAACAACTGGTGGCCAGGACCATGTGCACTTATCTACAAAGAAAGATATTGCTTCACAGATAAATTCAATTCAATAGATGATCTGCTGAAGCCCTAGTATCTTATCACTGCTGCATTAAAACTGCCATCAACGGATGAAATCATTATATCGTCATTGGTGTTGAGATACTGTCTCCCAAATATTCGAACTCAGCACCCTCCAGCATGCAAACTTTCAATTTTCTTGTAAAATGGAGAGATTTTACATTGACAGAGGAACAGGGTACAATAGGTTCATCCTGCTGATCTGATTGGTCTTTGGGCATGTACTATACTAATATAACTCAAAACTACACTAAACATCATTTAAAAAGTTATACTCTTATTATACATAGATTGTCCATTATCAGTTCCATATTTGTGTAGACCATATTTCTTGTAGGATATTTATGTCTGGAGATATTCTGACTATGATATTCTGAAAACTCACCTTTCTTGGTTTTCTGTTTAAAGACCACAGGTTCATCCGCACCTTGACAGGCTGGTCTTCCAGCAGGTCCTGCTCACGGTGCAGGATATTGCCCCACGGGAGACTTACATGTTTGCCTGCCCACAAGTCCTGTTTGCTATGTTGGCCTAGAACCAGGTAACATCACAGCCTTGGAGCTAGTACAAGGAAAGTCCAGGAGAAGTTAAGACCTGACCTCTTAATGAGTGCCTTATTTGGTTCTGATGCAATTTGGCAATTATGGATAGGATCCTAACTAATCAATGTCCAACGCTTAACAGTGACAAACAAAACAGGAAGTGGGTTAAGCTTCTTCATGAGTCCAGAGGGATGTTCCAGAAAGAAAAACAACAAATAAATGCCTTTCTCTGAGGTGGAGGTGGTACTCATGCTGTGAGAAATGTGATAAGAAAGAGGGATGAGATGCATGCATGTGTAAGACATATATTGAACAAACATTGCAAGGAATAGGAATGTGGTGTATGTATGTAGAAGATATATTTAGTGCAAATCTGAGAATAAATAGTGAGGCAATGTAGGTATGCACGTATGTGTAAGATCTATATTCTGCAACTGTGATGACAGAGGGATGCTATGCTATGTATATGATCTATATAGTGCAAACCTAATAAGAAAGAGGGATGAGTAATGAGTATGTATGCATGCATAATATCTGTATAGTACAAACCTGACAAGAAAGAGTGAGGCAATGTGTGGAGGTCGCCATTGGGCTGTTATAGTTAGGTTTAGGAAAAGCGTTTTTTTGTTGCTAATAACTTTGGCCTGGTTTGACAAATCTCCATAAAACTTCCAGAAAAGGTGCTACTTTTTGACCAGTTTTTGCATGGAAATTTTCAAGATGATTTGTCATGCGGGGGCAAGAAAAAAGAGGGACCCCAAAACACAAAATCGAATGCATTTTCTACAAAAGAATTTAGGCAGGACTACAGCAAAAACTGCTGAATAGAATTACACCAAATTTGGCAGAAACCTAGATCCTGGTACGCAGAAAGTGTGTTTTGTAATTTGGTGTAAATCCGTTCAGTAGTTTTTGAGATATTAAGGTTAAAAACATATAGATATCTGGGCGATTGGGATTGTGGGACCCAATTTACAAAAAAATAGAATGTTCTGATTTGCCCAGGCAGCTTTTTTCCCCTTGGGCCAATGAACTCCAGCGGAAGTCAAACTCCAGTGTAAGCAAGCGCTTTGTTTGGCTGCCAGCAACATGAGAAAGATGTTGCTGGCAGCCATTCCTGGACTCAGGGACTTAGGACCAGATGTAGCAAAGGTTTTTTCCCATTCTGTGTCTATGGGAAAAAGTGTTCGTACATATGGCCCTTAGTCCCCTATCCTCAACAAGTACAAATAAAATATAAGGGGGCAGGGTAGGGATACCCTGACCCCATAGGGCCAAATGGGGGGCCCAGAGTGATCCCCCCCAGACCAAAAACAAAACAAAATTAGCAACAATTGCTGCGATCCTGCAAGAGTAAAACAAAATAGCAACTGGGGCAGCTTTGTTCTATTAATGGGAGGGGTAACACAGCCTGCCCTCTCTCCTAGCCTTGTCAGGCCCCAAGGAGCCCGCCCATGGGGCTTAAATTAATGTATAGGCAGAGGGGACCTGTCCCTAGCCATCAGAGGCCGTGGAGAGCCTACACCCAGAGCCAAAATTTCTAAAAATGGGGGGTGGGGTACGGCCCCCCTCCCTGTGTCTTCAAAGGCCCCAGGTGCCCGATCTGCTGTGGCCGCTAAAGTAATTAAAAGGGATGGTGGCCGCATGGCCTCCCCTCCCTGAGCCATTAATGGCCCTGGGACCCCATCTCCTGGGGTCATCTCATTAGCTATGTCCCAGGGAGTCCAACCTCATGACAAAGAGATTTCCCTGCCCCCTCCAGCTCGAGCAGTGAAATCTGTGTTTGCTCCCACTAGGCAGGAGCATTTGTGAATCTTCCACCAAGCAGGAGCAAACACAAAGGTGGTCATTACGATTGCCACCAAAGCGGTGGTCCCACTGCTTTGGCGGCGGTCTGATCACCACATTACGACCGTGGCAGTTACACCACGGTCGGACCGCCAGCACCACCAGTTTCCCTCCACTGGAGGGACTGGCGGTCCAAATCTGTCAGGGCAGTGCTGCATGCAGTGCCGCCCTGGGGATCACGACTCCACTCTCCGTCAGCTTTTACATGGCAGTTGCACTGCCATGTAAAGGCTGGCGGAGGCGGGGTGCACCCTGCACTGTCCATGCACTTGGCATGGGCAGTGCAGGGCCCCCTATGGCCAACCCTGTCACACTTTTCACTGTCTCCATTGCAGGCAGTGAAAAGCGCGATGGGTGCTATTGCACCCTACACAACACAACATTGCCGCCGGCTCAATTATGAGCAGGCGTCAATGTTGTGGGCTGTTCCCCGCTGGGCCAATGGGTGGAAACACCATTTCTGCCCGCTGTCCCAGCGGGGAACTCCTAATGGGGCCAGCGGGAAGGCGGTCGCACTGGCGGCAACCTGACTGTGGGATTTTGGCGGACGGGCTTTTCCGTCCGCCAAACTCATAATGGCCCCCGAAGTCTCCTCCCAACCGGCAGGAGCTTTGAAAATGCTCCAACCCGGCAGAAACGTTGAACATGATCCCAGCCAGCGGGAGCTTTGAAAATGCTCCCAGCCAGCGGGAGCTTTGAAAATGCTCCTGCTGTCTTGGAGCAGACTGTTAATCTGTTTCCCTGCCTGCACTGATGCGGGCAGGGAAACAGATCAAAATATTGCTCCCGCCCAGAGGCATTAGTAGTTGCTCCATCCGGGTGGAAGCAATGCTGGCTCCTCCTGCATACAGGGAGCCAGCTACGGTCACAGGGCCTTGGGGCGTTTGCCCACCACCCCAAATAATTATAAGCTGAGTGCCTTAGGTAGCCACCAGGGCACCCACCTTTTAGTAAAGTAGGCCCCTGGGGATGGGGTCCCCGGGGTAGGAAAAGGCTTGGGAAAGGGGCCTACATTGCCCCCCTCCCCTTTAACTTTCACTTTAGTAGTGGCCCTGGGACATGGGGTACCCAGGACCTAACAAGGTTCAATGAGGGCTGGCAGGCAGCACCCCTCCCCTTTAATTTAAAAAAACGGCCCTCAGGAATGGGGTCCCCAGGGTCTAACAAGGCTTGGGTGTTGGGGTGGGGCACGTGGCTCCATCCGGGCAGAGCAATGCCAGCTCCTGCTGTATGCGGGGAGCGGCTGGTGATGAGGGTCCTTGGGGCTTCCCCCGCAGCTCCCTATGTCTATATTGTGGGCACCGTGGGTCGGCCCCAGGGCACCCATCTGAAGTAAATTGGGCCCCTTGGGATGGGATCCCAGCAGCCAGAAAAGGCATGGGAGGGACGCCTTGTGGCACCACACCCCTTTTGTTTTAGTAGTGGCCCTGGAGGATGGGGTACCCAGGCCCTAACATGCCTGATGAAGAGGCCGCTCAGCCCCGTAAAAGAAATGGCTCTCAGGAATGGGGTCACCAGGGCCAAACAAGGTTTGGGTAGGTGGCCACATGTCCCCCTCCTCTTTAATTTTAGTCAAGGCCCTGGGGGTTGGGATGCCCAGGGCCCAACAAGCCTCAGGGAGGGGTGTCATGTGCCCCCTCTCCTTTAATTAAAAAAAAAGGTCCTGTGGGCCCTTCAATAAAAAAAATGGCCCTGGGGGATGGGGTCCCCAGAGACTTATAGGGCTCGAGGAGGGTGGCCAATTATCCCCCCCCCACCTTTAAAAAAAAAGACCCTGGGTGATGGGGTCCCAGTGCCTAATAAAGCTCAGGGAGTGGGGCCACACGGCACCCCGCTCCTTCAACCCTGCATGGTGGGTGATTGGGTTTACTCATGGTAATAAACTATTACGTTACGCTACAAAAACACAAAAAATGTAGTGAAAAAACATATGTTACAGCAGTAACGTTATGGTTAGATCTGTTTAAAAAAACCTTAGAAATTTACTGAAAAAAAGTAAGGTTAAAGTAATGTTATAGTTAGGCGACTTTGTCAGTGACAACAATGACAATTTAACTTAAAAACACAGAAATTCACCAGTTATATTTAGTGTAGCTAACTATAATTTGCACCCCTGCCTTCCACTTCTTATGGCATCACATATTACATCACTCATGACATGTTCTACGACATCATTGATGACATCTCAAATGACATCACTGATGACATTACTGATGACATCATCCAATGAGTGTGTTAGTTTGTTTTATAGTTTAGATGGTGGTGGGGAGCTACCATAATACTTTTCTACCTAATTTTGTACAACCTGTGTCCAGCTCATGGGTGTAAGTGTTTACAAAACCCATGTGCTCCAAATGCACCATAGGTATGTATAGGTATTGAACATGTTATAATCCTTTGTATAGAAGAATAACTCTGTGTGCAGGTGACAGTTGATGACTTGTGTTCATTATGTTCTACACAGGTTTTTTGGTACTTCAGAAAAAGATTTCAGCAGTGCAATCATTCCACATACTACATGAAGTGTATTAAGCAGCCTTGAGTTATTAGACAGAATCGCCTCAGCATGACAGTTTCTACTTAACATAGAGGACTGTGTGCACCAGGTACTAACCTATGTACATGTTGCTTCAGAAGATGGGCTATTTTGTAAAGTTTTCACCACAGCATGAAGACAGCAGGCAGTATGATCTTTAACACCATCAGACATTGG
Source organism: Pleurodeles waltl (assembly GCF_031143425.1). Classification (NCBI taxonomy): domain Eukaryota; kingdom Metazoa; phylum Chordata; class Amphibia; order Caudata; family Salamandridae; genus Pleurodeles; species Pleurodeles waltl. Next base: position 962,955,962 of record NC_090443.1, read on the forward strand.
TTATTTTAGGTGACTATTTGCCCTTTGGACAAATTTTGCATAGAGGTTCCAGTGTTCTCATTAGATACTTTTTAATACTCTGTGGTGTGCTTCTCATGAGAGTTTCACGATCTGCAAACAGTGTGGTACAGAGTAAACTCTTTCCTTAGAGTAAACAGTGTTAACAGCACCCACTTTTCAACTTATGTACACTTCATTTGCTCTCTTTAGCACATGAAATAATAAGTACTTGCATTACACCTCCATTATTTACCTTCGGACAGGGTGTGGTGTAGTGATTTAAACACAGGGCCCGATTCATAAACTGCATTTGTTGTACACCTCTACTACTCACGCTCTACTGAATGCTGTTCACCAATCTGCAGCCAAAGGCCTCCACCCACCTTTTCTGTGCTGAGTTGTATACCATGGTGGCAGAAATCTCAGCACACATAGGCATACTTTTTGTGTGCATATATATATATATGCATGTGTGTGTGTGTGTAAATATATATATATATATATATATATATATATATATATATATATATATAGGATCACAGGAAAACAACAACCAGCCAGGGCAAACATCTGGATCCCGAAAGATACAATGAGTCACAAAAATATGAAATATCCAAGACAGAAGTGACTCAAACAGATGAAATCACCAACGAACACAGATATATTTCCACTACAACATTTCAGCTTCCGCCTTCCTCAGGTAGTACAAGGTTGTTTAGTGGCTGAACAGCTGACGCTGCTGGATTTTCAAAAAGCATCATGAGTGAAGATTGCATTTGGAATGTGGAATCAATGCAGTCCTGAGATCTCTTGACATATGCAGTAATCAGGGGATATTGTCAGTGAAGTTCACTCCATCTAGGTGTTTCTCCATCCCGTGGGCTGTTAATGGTGACTGGATTAATTGAATAAATCTTCCTTCACTCACACTGCTAGAGTGCTTGTTATCTCTTTGGAACTGGGGAGAGGAGTGTTGCCTCACCTGAAAGAGCACAGCAGCAAGAGACATTTTAGAGACTGTTTTATATATACATATATATCCAAATATATTATTATTATATTATATATGTGATTAATTAGCCATTGTATTAATCACTGAATATTTTTTAAAAAATGAAACTTCATTTTTTTTATAAAAAATGTCAAATAATTTAAGTTAATTCAACACATACCTTTTAGCAACACTTATTGCATATTAAATGAAAATACATGTTAGTGAGGATGGGATTTTTAAAATTATTGGTTATATCTTTTATATTTAATACATATTTAATTTGGTGAACTCGTGTGCTGCAACAGTTTGTTAGATGTAGGGTAGTTATAGTTTAAATGGATTTGCCTTTATATTACACTTTAAAATATTTGCGTAACCTTTTTAAAAAATAATACATTTTAAACCTTTTTCACTATACTTTCCCATAGGGAGATCTCTGTCACTGAGAGCTCCATCTACAAGAGCAAAGTGTCTTGTAGTAACCTTACACTGGTAGATCATGTTGCAAGAGGCTCCACCCACCAACTTGAGAGCACGGAAACATGTAACTCTACACCTAGATGTAATTTCAGACTTGGAAATGGTGAACAGAAAAAATGTGTAGAGTTACACCTAGGTATAGTAGAAAATATATATGAGAAAATATACAATTGTATATTTACCTTCATGAATCAGGTCCAACACCTTTTAATGAGGAGGTTCAGAACTTCTGGTACAGAGGCCCTCATTACAACCCTGGCGGTCAAAGACTGCCAGGGCTGTTTTAGAGTTTGTACCGCCAACAGGCTGGCGGTACAAACTTGGCCATTACGACCGTGGCGGAAGCGCTGCGGTCGCACTGCCGGGACCGGCGGTTTCCCGCCACTTTTGTCCCAGCGGTTGTAATCCCCCAGAGCAGCGCTGCTTGCAGTGCTGCCCAGGGGATTACGAGTCCCCCTCCCACCAGCCTTATCATGGCGGTATGAACCGCCATGAAAAGGCTTGCGGAAAGGGGAGTCGCGGGGCCCCTGGGGGCCCCTGCACTGCCCATGCCAGTGGCATGGGCAGTGCAGGGACCCCCTGCCACGGCCCCAGCATGACGGGTGCAACTGCACCCGTCGCACAGGCGCAACACCGCCGGCCCAGCGGGGACCTAAAAATAGACCCCGTGGGAGTGCGGCTGCATTGGCGGCCGCCTGGCAGTTTCAACTTGGCGGATGGTGGTTGCCGCCCGCCAAAGTTGAAATGAGGGCCATAGTCTGATTTTTAGAAAAAGTATTGAATCATAGTTAATTAGTTGTTGTAGGTCTTAATAATAAGTAAAATGTTCTTAATAGATTGTTTATTCTGGCCCAGGTGCCACATGGACTGGATAAACAAAAGTGTGATTTCCTGTAGAACATTGGCCACTTGAAGTTTGCACTAGGTAAGGTGTGTGTTTGTGTGCATGTTTCCTTGTTTATGCACACGTATGCATGTGTGTGTGTGTGTGTGTGTGTGTGTGCACATTATGCCTCACATCAGAGGACTTCTCAAAGCAGCAGTGCAGGGGTATAGATAACGACACTAAGAGAGATACTAAACATTGAGTGGGGAGAGACTGAGCAATGCAAAATAAGCTATGATCAAATATACACAGGTATGGTAGAGATGGGAAGACCCCAAAGCACTAGAAAGTTGCTGCCATGGGGAAAACAAACAGCAGGGAAACCTTACTCTGCATACTGAACCTCTTTCCTGAGGCCACTAAACTATTCCTATCGGTAACCAAGCCCTAGCCATCCTTACACAGTGTGTATCTGGCTTCACTGACTTGGCTGCTTTCCTGATACATCCAAAACTAGAGATATCTTTTACATGATACTATGCCTTGCATCTTATTTTGTATTTCAATCAGAGGTATGTCATTTGCAGTTCTTCACTTATTGTAGTTTATGCCAATTAAATTCTCAATTTTCAAGTTTTTCTCAAAACGTCAGTGTCCATATGAAGACCACTGCCCCTTATAACTCTTCTGCTCCCATGCTAGCCTTGTTCATCTCCATTATGTGATGTTGGTCTGTGCAACACCAGTCGTTTTTGGCTATATCAACGTATTCCCTGCAGCTTACGATGATGCGACTCTTGCATCTCTCATAAGAGCATCTCCCATTTTTACTTTCTGTCTGTCACTACCAAATTTAACATATGTTTTTTCAACTCATAGTTACATCTTCTAAACTCATCATCTCATCTTCTCTCTCCTCATTGGTGCAAATACAACTCACAATTAGAGAGTGTAGATAGGTCATAATGACATTCATTGTGGTGTCTATTGTAGGTATGAAATACAAACAAAACTCCATCCACTATTTCCCTTCCATCTTCCTGAACTTGTGACCAGGGGTAGAGTATTGTATCATAGTGGCATTTATGGTAGCGCTTTCTGCACTGGCAAGGGTCTGAGTGCTATGCAGATTAGCAGCATGCTACTCCTTGAGAAAGTTAGACTGGGACATCAGTCAATTTGGGCATTTGATAGCATGAGTATCTAATAAGTTAATTTTATTCAAGTCTATATCAGAACTGAACTATACTTGGTCTTTGTAATTTTCCATCTACTAATGCAATATACATGGTCTCCATAAATGTACTATTAATCACATTTTCCCCTGGGTCAATAAAGCAAGGATTATTCTTTTAGTGCACATTGCAAAGCTTATCAGGCACTTATTTAAGATAAGCTACACACCGTGCTGTGCCTTCTCCAGTATATTTGAGCTCCTGGGTACCTTAAATGGATCCACTAGGATAGCATCAATGCAAATTTAAGAGATATTCACATACGATATATTTGCATCCAACTAACCCATTTTAAGTGATAATAATCCAGAAAATCTGGCTTGGGTCAGCCTTTAAAACCAAATAGGTACTAAGCTTCATCACACTGTCCTACATTTTTCACAGATATGTCCACTCTCCAAGGATGCCTTATTTTTATATCACTTCTTATCAGTTATTGTGGCCAATCCCTTCTAGAATAATATCAGTGACATCTTTCCCAATATTGCTTTTATGTTATAATCAATTTGTAAATCCCAGTGGACAGATTCCATGGCTGAGTAAAGCACCAAGGGGCATATTTATAACTTTTGATGAAAAACTGCACTAACGCAGTTTTGCACTAAAAAGTGTAGCACCGGCTTGCGCCATTCCTGAGCACCAGCCGGGTGCCATATTTATGGAATGGGGCAAGCTGGTGCAAAGGGTGGGCTAGCGTAAAAAAAATGACTTTGGCCGGGTGGGGCTGGCAGTATAGGAGAAGGGGCTCTTGCACCAAAAAATGATGTTAGGCTGGTTAGAGGCCAAAAAAATGCCTCTAACCAGCCCAGCGTCATTTTCTGATGCAAAACCATCCATGCCACATGACTCCTGTCTTAGAAAAGACAGGTGCCATGATGCATGGATGGTTTTGCATCAGAAAGGACAGGAGTCATGCCCATCCTGTGCCATGCAGGGGGCCCCAGGTTGGGCCCTCAATAGCACTTTAATTAAAAAAAAACATCTTACCTATACTTACCGTACTTACCTGGGATGGGGTCCCACATCCTCTGGTGTCCCTCAGGTGTGGGTGGGGGTGTCCCTGGGGCTTGCGGAGGGAACCTGTGAACCCATTCCATGGTGTTTAACCATGGAATGGGTCCACAGGTCCCTAATGCCTGGTCTGACCCAGGCGTTAAATAATGGTGCAAAGCAACCTTTGCACCATTATTTAGCCCCTCCTCTAACCCGTGCGTCATTTTAGCACAGGGGGATAAATATGGGGCTATGGGGTTAGCATCATTTTTTACATGGAAACATTTACATTGCTTCTCATTGACGCAAGGTAGGTTCATGCACATAAAAAATGGTGCAAACTCCAATATTTTGACATTAGACAGGTCTAACGCCAAAATGTAAATATGGAGTTAGTCTTGCGCTGAATTTGGGTAAAAAAAAATGACGCAAATTTGGCACAAATTGAGTATAAAAATGCCCTCAAATGTGCTAACAGAGAAGCAGTGCACAATAAAGGGTGTATGTCATTTGTGAAATTATCTTCACCCAAAATGTGTGCCTTTCATGAAATGATGTGTATTTTGAAGAATACGTTTTGCAGAATTGGAACTAATTTTTCTATCCATAAGGCTGTACCTCGATCAAGAAAGTCATGTGAACTACTAGCAGGACATTGCTTTGAAGAGAAAATGTCAGGATTGAGGTGGAAATGTCTCTCGGTGAGGCATAACCTACTAGAACCAGACTACAGCAGACAAAAAATGTGTAGTTTGTGTAACCCAGAGTTTGTGTTTTACACAAGAATATGTCAATGTAACAAAAAAATTGTATAGGTCTGCATGCAGTATCATGTAAACTACCCACGCCGACCACATGGCTATCTCACCTTTTTATCTGATGGGGTTCTGCCAAACCATACTGAACTGAAATAAAACAGGTTTGCTTAGTTGTGCAAGAGGATTTCAGCAAATGGCAATTCTAGTTGCAGTGACAACCTAATGGGCTTGTGCCAAAGTGAAACAAAATGCATCTCTAGTCACACCCATTTGTGCATAACCTTTCTTGTCATTCAATTAAAATAAAATAGATGTGTAATTAACATGTGCTCAATGTCTTCACATCACGAACAGATTTTAGGACATGCGAGAGGATCGCTGTAGGAAGCCAGTTTCGAGAATTAGCACAAATACCTTTTCTGATTTTACTCAAAGTGTATCCATTCGTCTAACTAATCCCATAGGCTACTTTATCGTCCATCCTTACAGATCTAGGAGCATCTGTCAAATATACCTTCTGTTACCTATTTCAACATCAAGACTATGGTCCTAATTACGAGTGTGGCAGTCTAGACCACCGCCAATATGGCGGTCCTGGCATCGGACCGCCAGCTCCGCCAGGATCTTGGATCCCGGCAGTCTGGCAGAGATCCTAATCCACCAGAGCAGCACTGCAAGCAGCATTGTCCTCGGGATTACGACCTCATTCTCCACCAGAGGTTTCATGGCGGTAGCACCGGCATGGGCTGTGCAAGGGCCCCCCGGACAGCACCATCGCAGTGTTCACTGTTTGCTGTGCAATTAAGCCATTAAGCTTTAAAGATGTGTACCAACAATAATTCTTCAAGTAGAGTAACGAACATCCTTGTAACTCTGAATCACAAACCCTGCTTCCATGCCTATAAGTAAGCATTGGCAAAGCTAATAGATCTGGCATTGCTGTCAGCCTTTTGTTTTTGATAACTCTTGTTTTGTTTTTTAATGTTTTTGTAAAACTTTATTGTTAAGTGAGCTGCCTGGTCCTGGCAAATATAAAAAAAATATGAAATCAAAATATTGTTTTGGTCTTCAGAAAAACACACTGCCACAGTAGCCCCTAACACTGAAAGGAACTACTTTGTGGGAGGATGTGAACCCTTGTGCAAGAACAGAATGCCATCATTCCCAGTTATGTTAGCCAGTTGCTGAACTGTGCTGACACATTTCCCTATGTTGTAGTGGGTGGAAGAATGAAAATGTGAATGACACAAAACAGACCAATGAATGAAGAAAGATGTCAGAAAGGCCCTTTTATAAATTCATTATACAAATCATTTTATTAAACAGGTTTTAACTAATGCCAGTTCTAAAAATCTGTGTTTTGAAAAGACATTTAAATATCTTGACCGTTTAGTAAACAATTTAAACTTTTCCCAGAGAATTTTTTAAAAAAAAATATTAATTATAATGTGCTTTTTAATAAAGTTCTAAATGCTTTATTCGTTTCCCTTATTTCTTTAATAGAATCCCTCAGATTTTGGACAAAAGGTTCCAAAATAAACTGGCTCCAATACATTGTGTGTGAAATTCATTTGCTGCCAAAAGAGTGCTGTAAAACTCAAAGCACCAAAGAAATATTAAAGCAAGACTAACGGCTCAGTAACATCTCTCTGTGTCCTCCTCTGGAATATCACAAACGTGTGCAGTTTACCACTACAAACACTCTAAAGAATTGTATCTTTAAACCGTGGCACTGTGACTGCACCTACAGTCTTCAAGGAGTTGGGTTACATCAGCACTTCACTTGCAGACCTAGGAGAGGGAAGTCCAGCACACAGAGGCACCAGCCCCCTAATAATGACATGGTCTGCAGCTGCCTGGCTTACTCTGCAAACCCACAGTCTGACCTGTGAGTGGGTGGATGTGTTTTCCGCCTGTTGTTGAATCTTTGGAAAATTAAACCAGCATTTTTTGTTTCCAATTACAATAAGCTGCCTGACATTTACAACAGTTTTTTAACCACGAGCCTCTGCCCCAGTGCTATAGGGTTATGCGTCTAATTTGGTTAAGTGGAGAAATGGCCGTATAGCATCCTGAAGTATGCATTTACACTATAGACATGGGTCTTTTGTTCAGACAGCTAGTTCTTTAGAACTTGCATTTTACACCTTGCAAGTCAGTTTCTCTATCATGACCTATCAACTCAGTGATCTGAGTGCTCTGCAACCAATAAGCACTGTGTAGTGCCAGTCATGAGCACCCCACTTAGCCCTCTTCCAGTGTGTGACTCTGGAAACAGGAGGTCTGGATCACACTCTTACTGAACCAAACGTGTGGAGGTCAACCGGAGGTGAACAACAATAGAGAACAGCCAATTGAATGGATCTGCTCCTTCTCTATGATAGATTTAACGCCCGCCTACCACCAGATTCTGTTGCACCATCCCAGCATAAATTTAACATCATTCATTACACCATTTGAATGCTACAGGTTTGTACGCATGGCATTCGGACTGGCGTCGGCAACTGCTGTGTTTCAGCATTTAATGCACAGGCTGTTCAAAGATCTGGAAGGAGTTAGTCAAGATGATTTACTCATTATAGGAAAAGATGAGAGCGAACATGATTGCAAATTGAGGCAGGTTTTAGAAAGACTAACAGTTAAGGGCTTGACAGCTGAATTAAAGAAATGTAACTTTGGGAGATATCTATAACATGTTTAGGGCATGAATTTGGAAGGGAAGGCCTTTCACTAAAAAGGACATTGTGAAATTGATGAGCATGGCACCTACCCCAACTTCAAAGGAAAAGGTCAGGTCCTTCCTTGGGCTTGTGGAATTTTATTCTAGATTTGTTGAAAATTGTGCGATGAGAACACACCTATTGCAACAGTTACAGAAGGAAAGACAGGATTTTGTGTGGAGTAGTGAATTGAATAAGGAGTTTGAAAGCATAAAACTAAGTATTTGTCCAGCAGTTCCCCTGCAAGGGTTTGATATGTTTGCACATAGCATCCTCACTACTGATGCTCGTGGTAATCGATTAGTTGCAGTGTTGACACTAAAATCAGGTACGGGATCGGAACTTGCTGTCACGTATGCATCTCATTCCTTAACACAAGCTGAGGAAACATTCTCTGTAATAGAAAAAGAAATGTTAGCTACTGTTTGGTTCATGGAAAAGTTCAGACAGTATTTATGGGTTTGAGATTTACCTTACGGACGGATCACAAATCTCTTGTGAAAGTCTTGACTTCTAGTGGGCTGGTTAAGGCTATGCTTTGCATTGCTAAAATGACATCGAGACTTCTAGACTTTGTCTATGATGTGTAATATTTGCCAGGTTACAAAAACAAGGTGGCAGATTATTTGAGCCGCTCACCCTTACCTCTGGATAAACATTGTGGAAACGTATGGGATGAACAGGGGTGGCTGCTCCATGAGGGCGGAGGAGCATTCTCCCCCTCCGCCCCCCCGGCCCGGCTAGCAGCAGCTGCTGCAAACCTTTTCAAGAAAATGATAATAAACGGTATTTATTATCGTTTTCTTGAAAAGGGGCGGGCCAAAGCTGTGACGAGCAATTGAGGGGAGTGCATGTAGCACTCCCCTCAGTGTGCATGTGTGTTTGGCCGGCCGTCTTGGGCGGTCAAACACACATTCGCAGTGGGCTGTCTCCAGCCGAGAGAAAAACAGTTGCTGCGCTGGAGAGAGCCTGCACATGCTCCCAGTCTGCCTGGGAGCGCCCTGGCTGGTCACTCCCAGACAATCCTGATGCTGCTTTGAGCAGTGTCAGGATTGGCGCAGGGCAGGCTGGGAGCCTGTGCCTGAAAAGGAGCGGATGTAGCAGCAGCAGCAGCGGCGGCAGTGGTAAGGGTTTTTTAAAATTATTTTTTATTTATTTAATTTTTATTCCGGACCCCCCTGCCCACATGCCGCCCGCCCCCACTTCTGCTGGTCGCGAGCCGCGTCTGGGGATGAATACAATATAGTTCTATCTGAGGACAAGGAGGATGTAATAAAGGGTGATGACTGCAAGGCAGCTTACAATGGGGATGACACCTTAATGGCAGTGAAAGATTATGTCACCGTGGGCTGGCCTGCAAAATGCAAGCTAACAGGGAAATTCAGGGAGTTTTGGGAACTCAATGATGAGTTATCGTCAAATGATGATGGTTCCCTTCTAAGAGGTGATAAAGAAATACCACCCGTGAGTGAGTCTTAGGGGAAGAATTCTGAAAATCACACAAGAGGGCCATTTCAGTATAATTAAGTCAAAAAGAAGGGTGAAGTCCTTGTATTGGTGTCCTGAAGTAGATACTGATGTTCAGAGTTTGTGAGGGTATGTGTTTTGTGTGCCAATGCAGATAAGTCCTTGACAGTTTTCAGGCCTTCACAGGGGGTGACTTGGTGCCCTGAAAACCACTGGGAGGATTTGACTGTGGATGAGTTGGGACCCATCCTGGACACTTGAGGTGTTCCCAAATATGTTAAGTTTCTTCTGGACATGTACTCAAAATGCCCTAAGTTTGAAATTTGGGGGATGCCTCCACTTTAATCTCCTTTTTTATGAGAATTTTCCTCGAAGAATATATATCACCATAGGAGTTCCTAATTAATCTCTGACAAATGCAAAAGGCTTTTTTTTTATGAAGGAATGACATTATGGTAAAACACTCCAGTTTATCAACCAGCCAGGAATGGTGTCATGGAATAGTTCAACCGAGTTATCATGAGTTGTGTGCAAGCCTCCATTAATGCTGGGTTGGACTGAAAAAAGGAATTAGCAAACGTGATTTGGGCATACAGAATCACTCCCACGCTGAGTGGGTACAGTCCCTTCGTTATACTCAGAAGTAAAGAACAGCTTACCAGTGACAATACAGCCCTGATGAACATGAAATTGCAAAGTAAATGGACTTTCTCAGTTGTCAAGCGGAATTTGTTGACGGCGCAGTAAGTGTATAAAGAATACTATAACAAGAAGTATGGTGTGAGAGAAGTGAAGTTGTTACTAGAGGACTGGGTGAGAGTAAACCTGGGTGTGAGGACCAAGAAGGGCTGCAACCATTTCTCAGGACCACTTCAAGTGAGAAAGGTTTTTTCACAATCAGCGTCGTTGAGTTACGGAAAGGTCTGGCACCTGGGGAGAATGGCTGATGTAACAAAGCGTTGAGTTGGAAACGTAATCAGGGAGTGCAAGAGGACTCCACCAGGGCAGATGGGTGGTTATTTTGTGATACTGAGCAAGTGGCAAGGAATACTGAGGAATTGAGTGATGATGCAAACTCTGCCAGAGGAACCATCCCTCACAATTATGCAGTTGACGTGGAGAGTAAAGGTAGTGGTCTTCCTAATCCCGTCACCAAATTGTGGGAACATACGCAGCCAGAAACAGTGAGAAGTGGTAAGTATTTATTGAGAGCAAGCAAGAGGAAGCTGGCCACAGTCGCTAATGCAGTTCTTGAGTTCATCGGTTCCCACATTCTAGAACGCATTCCCCTGGTTACCAGCTAACCTGGGTACCACACCCATGCGCACTTTGTCTTCATTTTGAAGCAAAATGACCCTACAACCCCACACCGGAAAAAAGATGTGTTGCTACTTTTAAGGAGTGGTGAAGCCTTTGGATAAGGAAGTCAAAGACTTGCCTTTGATGCCACTCACACAGTGGCATATCTGTTTCCGTACCGGGGCTATAAACCCTCTTGCATGGGGCAGGATACTCCAAATCTTAACTGATAAAGTGAATAACACTAGATGACAGGGTGCCTTCCCCAAGAGACTCACACCTGACCTCCAACCCTGTGTCATGTGTCATTCACAAACCTTTGGGGGGAGGAGGGCTGAGTAGCAGTGGCGTAAGAAAACTTGAGGTGGCCCACCTGCAAAGTGCATGAAGAGTCTTCAGGACTCAGCCAGGAGCTCTCAGGCCCCCTGCACCACAGGGGCTAATGTTATGACACTGGTGAGTAGACTCTTAAGGAGACAAAATCTTATTTCTCTTACAGACCCTCAGGGGTAACATCAAGGGTCCGCAGGGGTTAGTCTAAGACTGGGACAGGAAAATCTCAGACCATCCAGTTTAAAAATCCTTAGTTGTTCCTGGGACCAGAGACTGTACAGAGTGTTTCATAAAACAAGTTCCACTGAGCTTTCTAAAGCATTTGAAAGTCTAATTTGACCTTCTTATGTCAGGATTTGTCTAGTTAGAAGGGAGGATCCCAAAATATAGACGGCTCAATAATTAAGGAAATGTGAAAGAGGAAAGGAGGACATACGTATTGTTAGAACTGAATCGTAAAAAGAGCATAGGTCAATTTAAAATGCTGCCTTTAGTCAATTATAATTGCAAACACCATTTAAAACATGTTGGACCAAATTCACAACCTTGTTGCCCCAGAGTGGGGAAAAGAAATAGGCATAAAACAGGCATTCAAAGATTGTTTTAGAGTAATGGGTTCACATACTCTTATTTCCCAACTCTGGGGTTTATAAAAATAACCCCCTCTCCAACAATCACACTGGAACCTGATCCTTTAAAAATTCTGCATGACCCTGCATTGTAGTACTTAAGAAATCAATATAAACTTACTAAACTGTACTTGTAGTTACTTGTTCTGGTTTGCTGAGAAGGTGTGTTAATTGCCCTGTCTATCCCTGATCGTCCCAGAGTATGAGACCCTTAGAAGCTTGTGACGGGACAGAGATTTGGCAATGATTTCTGATGAATATCATGCCATCCTTTTATTCACTACACTGCACCAAGCATCCAGAATCTTTAGCATCCTGAAACATTTCTGTCATTATCTGTCTCTGTGCAAATGGATCACTAAAGCCCAAAATGCTGCAATGCCAGGAGTGTGATTGATGTCACAGACAACATTTAAATAAAGCAATTTAAGGCATGTGATAGACTGGCATGAGAAGGAAGTAATAATCTCTCTGCTCCAGGACGTGTTTAAACTTTGGTTTTCCCCAGCTGATTGGGCCTTTGTGCTGCCTTCAAGGGATCCCATCCACGTAGGTGAACTAGGCAGTTGCTAGAATGATGAAGGTTACTGGAGCACCACATTAAACGTAATAACTAAAATGAGAACATTAATTAAAAATAGATTTTGGAGGTATGTTGCATGGTGCACCTTTAGTGTCAGTTGCTGGCTGCTGTACCACAATATGGCGGTCGACATATCAATTTACAGATATTTGGAAACCTTATTATTTACTTCCGAAATATCACTACAGTAAATCTATATTTGCTAACAAGATATTTCGGAAAAGTTGCTATGGTCATGACATATTGGTATGTCAATATTTCAGAGGTCCATGTTGTGACATAGAACCCTCTCGCCTAGGACTACTTCATGACCACCTCCTAAAGTGGTGTAACAATTTTTGCTTTCTTTATTTCTCTGGAGACTTTGATCTGATGATTAGAAGGAGCCTGTGGGAAAATGTGTAAATACCAAAATTAATATACTCCTCGTCAGGCTAATAAAAGAAGATCTTAAGGAATAAACAGCTCGGATACTCTATCACCCAACTAGCAACAAAATTTTGAAATAAAATGCAAAGTGTTACAATAGGTACAAACAGCTCAAGACTCTTTTCTTAGAGTGAGTCACACCATCAAATAAAGCAAAAGGAGGAAGACACTATGTCAAATCTGAGTACTGTTTTGTTGTGTAGTTTTAAGTTATCTAAGATGGGAGAATTCAACTCCAGGACTATACATTTAACCACAATACCAGTGTAGGAAGTTGGCTCTGTATATACTATCTCAAAGTGAGAGATAGTGTGCACAGAGTCCAAGGGTTCCCCTTATAGGTTGATAGTGGCAAAATTAGATAATACCAATGCTCTATTTTGTGGTAGTGTGGTCGAGCAGTAGGCTTATCAGAGGGTAGTGTTAACCATTTGTTGTACACACACAGGTAATAAATGAGAACACACACTCAAATACTTAACTCCAGGCCAATAAGTTTTTATAAAGAAAAATATATTTTCTTAATTTATTTTCAGAACCACAAGATTCAAATTTTAGGTAAGTACATAAATTGTAAGGTACTTTACACAAGTAAGTATAGAACTTTGATTTAAAACAGTAGTACACACAGTTTTGGTTAAAATGGCAATAAGCTATTTTATAAGTGAACACTGCAAAAATCAACAGTTCCTGGGGGAGGTAAGTAATGGTTAGTTTCTCAGGTAAGTAAAGCACTTACACAGTCAGTTTCCTGGGCACAGGCAGCCCACTGTTGGGGGTTCAAGGCAACCCCAAAGCTACAGCACAAGCAACCCAGGCCAGGCAGGTGCAGAGGTCAAAGGAGGGCCCAAAACACATAGGCGCCTATGGAGAACAGGGGTGCTCCGGTTCCAGTCTGCTAGCAGGTAAGTACCTGCGTCCTCGGGGAGCAGACCAGGGGGTTTTGTAGAGCACTGGTGGGGACAGACACAAGCACACAAAACACAACCTCAGCGGCACAGGGGCAGCCGGCTGCAGTGTGCAAAGTAGGTGTCGGGTTTGCCGTAGAAAACAATGGAGGGGCCCGGGGTCACTCTGGCGATGCAGACAGGGAACAGGGGGGCTTCTCTGGCCAGCCACCTACTGTGCTAGGATGAGGGACACCTGCTGGTCACTCCTCCACTGGTAGGTGGTTCCTCTCGGTCCTGGGGGCTGCCGGTGCAGTGCTTGGTCCAGGCGTTGGGTTCCTTTGTTACCAGGCAGTCGTGGTCAGGGGGAGCCTCTGGATCCTCTCTGCAGGCGTCGCTGTGGGGGTGCAGGGAGGTCGACTCAGGGTTTCCCACGTCGTTGGAGTCGCCTGGGAGTCCTCTCTGCAGTGTTGGTTTCTCCAGACTTGAGCCGGGGGCGTCGGGTGCAGAGTGTGAAGACTCACGCTTCTGGTGGGAAGTAGGAGTCTCTTTAAAGTTGGTTTCTTTGTTGTTGTTTCTGTCCTCGGGAGGTTCTTGGTCCATTAGGTGCAGGTCAGTCCTCTGAGTCCTCAGAGGTCGCTGGTCCCGCTGGATGCGTCACTGTGCAGGTTCTTTGAGTCTGGAGACAGGCTGGTAGGGCTGGGGCCAACTCAGTTGTCGTCTCAGGCATCTCTGCGGGGCTTTCAGGTCAGCAGTCCTTTTTGTTGTTGTAGGTTGCAGGAATCTGATTTCCTGGGTTCAGGGTCACCCCTGAATATTAAATTTAGGGGTGTGTTTAGGTCTGGGGGCAGTAGCCAATGGCTACTGTCCTGGAAGGTGGCTACACCCTCTTCGTGCTTCCTCCTTGGGGGGGGGCACATCCCTATTCCTATTGGGGGAATCCTCCAAAACCAAGATGGAGGATTTCTTAAGGCAGGGGTCACCTCAGCTCAGGACACCTTAGGGGCTGTCCTGACTCGTGGGTGACTCCTCCTTTCTCATTATTTCCTCCGGACTTGCCGCCAAATGTGGGGGCTGTGTCCAAATGGGTGGGCATCTCCACTAGCTGGGATGTCCTGGGGCGCTGTAACACCAAGCATGAGCCTTTGAGGCTCACCACCAGGCATTACAGTTGCTGCAGGGAGAGGTGAGAAACACCTCCACCCAGTGCAGGCTTTGTTCCTGGCCACAGAGTGACAGAGGCATTCCCCCCAAGTGGCCAGAAACCTGTCTGGTTGTGGCAGGCTGGCAGGAACTGGTCAGCCTAACATTGGTGTTTGAACTGGTATACAGGGGGCATCTCTAAGATTTTTCAATAAATCCCACACTGGCATCAGTGTGGATTTATTGTGCTGAGAAGTTTGATATCAAAATTCCCAGATTTCAGTGTAGCCATTATGGAACTGTGGAGTTCGTGTTTGACAAACTCCCATTCCATATACTCTTTATGGCCACCCTGCACTTACAATGTCTAAGGTTTGGCTTAGACACTGTAGGGGCATAGTGCTCATGCAACTACCTCACCTGTGGTATAGTGCACCCTGCCTTAGGGCTGTAAGGCCTGCTAGAGGGGTGACTTACCTATGCCACAGGCAGTGGGTTAGCAGCATGGCACTCTGAGGGGAGTGCCATGTCGACTTAGTCATTTTCTCCCCACCAGCACACACAAGCTGTGAGGCAGTGTGCATGTGCTGAGTGAGGGGTCCCCAGGGTGGCATAATATATGCTGCAGCCCTTAGAGACCTCCCCTGGCCACAGGGTCCTTGGTACCAGGGGTACCAGTTACAAGAGACTTATCTGTGTGCCAGGGCTGTGCCAATTGTGGGAACAAAGGTACAGTTTAGGGAAAGAACACTGGTGCGGGCCTGGTTAGCAGGATCCCAGCATACTTTCAATCATCACTAGCATCAACAAAAGGCAACAAGTTAGAGGGTAACCATGCCAAGGGAGGCATTACCCTACAACTAGTCACTAGTTTTATTGCACTCACATATTTTCTACAGTTTAGACACACGGATGCTGGGGTATTTTATTGAAACCAGTCTAGATGCTCCCCGAGTGTGGACCTAAAGATAGTATTTGTAAATGCCCTTTGTGAATTCCCAAAGTCGTAAACTTAGATGTTTGGTCTAAGTTTAGATCAAACGTCTAAGTTTACCTTTAAGAATCGGGCCATTTGACTATAAACTTGAGCTGCTTTGGCTTCAAACTTGATTACATAGAGCTGTGACAAGGCAGTTTTACGGACCTTTGTGTCTTTACATATGGCACCTATAGGGTGTGTACTACCATATAGAGCCTCTTACATGTAATCATTGTGCCACGTAGGGCAGATTATCGTTAGAGCTTTATGAAAGATAGAATAGGTGGTAGCTAGCTTCAGGTGTTCTGTCTCGGTGCTCTAGAGAGATAGACCTAGTACCAAAAAGGCTTGACTGCCTTTAGATTGAAGTTTGATGCATGGGATGGAAGGACCTTTCTCTGTTTGACTGTGTAGCATACAGGTAGGAATATATGGCTAGGAGCAGTGCTTTAAATGGGCCGGTACTCACAGGCAGTGAGTACCAGCACTTCTTATTTTTACAGAGCTGAGTACCGGCACTTCTCCACTCCCAAAGAGAGTACCGGTACTCAGGGTCAGATTGATAAGGTGGGCACTGAGCGATGGGCCGTGCTTTGAGGGCTTCCTGTGTGTATCATTTATCTGTGGCACGCGCCCGATGGATCCTGAATGGTCTGCTGGAGGTCTGCTGCAGGGGCAAGCGGGCCTCTGCTCCATCCTCACCCAGATGGAAACTCTCTTTGTCCTCACCAGCCCCCTGCCAGGCCTCCATGCTGGGTTTTCTTGTTATGGACGTTGGCTGCCTGGGGCACACTGATGTGTGCAGATTGAATGAGTGGGAGGAGAGAGGGACTGAGCATGAGTGGCCACTTTCCCGTGGGCTGACTGTCTTTCCACGGACTCAATTGCCCCTGCAAATCCCCCTTCGCCCGCCTGCTGGGACATTGACGAGGTGTTGGAGGTGGCTACTCGGCCTCCTTCGAGCCGAGGGGAGCTGGGTCGATGTCAAATGACCTTTCCACCAGAGGACAGCATTGCTCTTCTCCTAACCTCTACCCTGCTGGACTCTGCACATGTGCTGGACCCTGCAGTGCCCAGTATCTGCCACTCCAAGCTCTCCGAAAGTGGGGCCTTCTGCCCACGGGAGAGGAGAGAGAAGAAAGTGAGAGAGTTCGAAGAGTGAGGGGGTAGAGATAGGAGGAGCAGAGGAGATTTTAAAGGGAAAAGAGATAGAGAGACAGGTATAGTGAGTGGGGCAGCGAGAGGAAATAGAGACAATGGGAGAAAAGCAGAAATGTGTGGGGGAGGGCTTGAGAGACTAGAGATGCAAATACACTGATGGGGATGGTGAAAAGTGAGAGCGACAAAAACGAGAAAGAGAGGTGTGTTTGTATGATGAAAAGTAAGAAATTAGAGAGAAAGGGACGAAGCAATATGCCTCATTGGCAGAACTTTTCAGGTGCTGTGGAGTTGCTCTACATTCATATTCTGTGAAGCATGTCTTACAGCTGACACGCTGTCTGATGTGCGTACGTGCATAACTTTACTGTGTTTTTGTAGAGAATGGATGAGTAGACATACAAGTTAGTGTCGGATATCAATTCATGCTTCTTGTTTGCCAAATCTAGGAAACTGTCTGTATCAGTAATACCCAATTTAATATTACTCAATCTTCTGACCTTTTGTTTACCAATATTCACATTTGTGACGTCCAAGTCTCAGCAGATCTCAGCAGTAGTCACAACTCGTTGGGCCTCATTCCAGAGTATGTTACTGTTAAGAGAGCGAAGGTGCACCTGGGGGAATCTTGGGGTGTTTAGTGTGGCAGAAAGGGCCAGATGGCGATGAGAACCATGAACACAACAGAGCTGATTATGATAGTAAATCTGCACTTGAAAAAAACATACCTGTGCAAAAACATTGCACCACTACTGTACTAACACAAGTTATAACCAATGGAATGGGGACCTTTACGACAACTATCAAGGGCAATGCATGGGCAAAATGCATACTCGATAGAAGCATCCTAGTATCATCATATCTCACCCGTCTCTAACGCCGCCCCCTAGCCACGCCCCCAGCTCAATGTAATGAGTACCTGCACATATTTTTTTCCATTTAAAGCACTGGCTAGGAGTGTACAGGGAGATATGGCTGGAAAGATATTTTGAGACAGTTCATGCCTGCACCCATCCATGTAACATGCTAGCTTTTAAAATGTATCCCTTCTCCCACAAGCAGCTGGTGGAGGGATGAAATATGTTTTTTTCTCAGAAAGGCTATTAATCATTTTATTACTTTTATTTTTAGCCCTCTGCAGAGGACTGTCCTGGGATGCTGGGAGACCTGCATTGTGGCAGCTGCAGTAATCCAATCTGGTGGTAACTCTGGTACCCAATAGCAATGCATTGTGTGAAGTGGACAGTAGAGGCAGAATGGTCAAAGTTTAGCTAATCAGTGGAAACAGCTGCTAACCACATAGCTAATTTGAGTGTGAGGAGCAATGTCAGCATTACGGGTGATTCCTATGTTTTCGACTATTGTGAAGGGTGTAAGACTTTGACCCCGATCAGCCCAGTGGTAAAGGCGTGGCAGCATTGTTCTCAGCTCATAATTGAGCTGGCGGCAATGCTGCTGCATGCAGGGTACACCAGCACCCTTGAAATGCGCACTGTCAAGGGTGCTGGGCAGGGGGACCCCTGCACTGCCCATGCCCACCTGTTGCACCCTGCACTTGTTCTCTGCCAGCCTTTTCATGGTGGTGAAACCACCATGAAAAGGCTGGCAGAGAACAAGGTTGTAATCAGCAGGGAGGCGCTAAGTTCAGCTCATATCTCTCTGCTTCTCATGATGCTATGCGAAAAATGACCAGTATCAACTTGTTTTATCCTAGAAGATGGTGCTGTCCAAATATAAACTGTTGTTCTGTGGCTCATCCACATTTACTGGGATGCATACAAGATTTAGATAGAAATAAAGATAAGCCCTAACTGTTGTTTCATTCTTCCATTGACAAGGTAGCTAGAAGGATAGCAACCACAGAGAC
This sequence comes from Pleurodeles waltl, assembly GCF_031143425.1. Taxonomy (NCBI): domain Eukaryota; kingdom Metazoa; phylum Chordata; class Amphibia; order Caudata; family Salamandridae; genus Pleurodeles; species Pleurodeles waltl. The sequence goes on from NC_090443.1 coordinate 962,974,742, forward strand.
TCGGCAGTTGAGATATAATTTCCAGTTATGATAGCTCTGTACTAGACATGTGCGAAAATTCTGTAATTTGCTTTTGGGTAATTATATGAAATTTTGCAGAATAAAGTGAAAGTACACATAATTATGTGAAATGGAAAACAGCATTTGGCATTGTATTTTAGTGTAAAATGCATCCTCTCATACACTCCAGACGTGCTAAAAAAGTGCTGCAAAACATAAGCACCACAAACAACAGCCACTTGTGCTCTGTAGTTTGCGTTGCTCCTGTGCGTTCACTGTAAATTTTTACCTCAAGCAAGATATTTGCAGTATATTTTTACCATGAATGGTACATCACTATGCAATGTAGCATAATAGCTTAATTTGGGAAATGTTACATAAGAGTAACACAATATTACCAAAATTTCGCTGAGTGTGCCAGTGTAACACAAATTTTGCTTGGGCTAACTCCATACATATGCACGCATGGGAGAATATCAAAAACAACAGTATTGACTTACAAACATATTGTATCAAAAACATTGTTTAAATAAACTATAAACTTACCGTACTCGGTATGTATACTACAAAAATATTGTGTCAAACTATTGTAGAACAGAATAATGTAAACTAATTCAAATATTAAAATTAATTTAAAAAAAATAGCTTTATTAATACTGTGAATTAAATAAATATGTATATTTAAATAGAAAACATTTTAACAGTTTAAAAACATATTAACAATAGCATAAAATTTAAATTAACAAACATATATTAGAAATAAAATATAGAATGATTTAAAAATGTGAATAAGAAATACATATTTTTAATAACATTACAAATGAAAGAAAACGCAAAATATTAAAAAACTAACAACAATAAAAAAATTAACTACACTAGGAAATGTGTTGTAGTGTTTGAAGGTAATTACTTGATCTGACTACAATTTAAGCAACAGTAGGACACTTATAGGACTTTGGAGGGGTTAGATTTACTTTTCGTACCCCAAGAAAAGCAAAATCACTGAAAGCATTGGGTTAGATTTACTATGTCCACTCCATTGTAGACAGCAGAAGGGAAAGTGTTGGAATTATTAAGGTTTATGTCTACCATTTCAACACCCAATAGTTTTGGAAGAAACATTTAGATACCCAACAACAACATAAAATTATTAAAACATATTCAAAATAAAAATGTATCATATAAATAAATTACATGTAAACTAAAATAATACATACATACATATCTGGTGGAAAATAATTTAACAAATAAAAAACAAAACAAATACATTTAGAGTGAAGCCACTTCCATTCCCCATAACACACATAACCCACAACCACCAACCACATTGAAATAAATGATAAACAAAAACATTACATAAATAACATTAATTAAATAACCCTAAGAATAAAATTATAAAATTATAGTAACAAAATAAAACTGATACAATTACAACCAATAATAAATGTAAAATCATTTTTGCAAAGTGTATTAAATATATGTATTATTGAATTAACAAGTAATTAAAATACAACGAATAATCAAATAGAAAAATAATTGGTAAAAACAAGGAACAGTTAAATAACTTCCCATCCAATTTGTCTGCAAACTCAACATCCCACTACTAAATTATAAATTACTAATTGAATGTGAAACAAAATTAACTATACATAAAAAATGATTAATTACACCTAAAGCAATTTAAACGATTTAATTAATAATATTAACCTCTACAATTAATATAACACATATATATATTTCATTAACTATAAACAGTATTTAATACAACTTTATTAAAGTTAACAATATTATATACAGCAATATTTTTTAAAGCTATATTATAGTCATAAAAATAATATTGTCTTTTATATTCTGTTCCACAATGTTTTTGTAGTAACAATATTTTTGACACAATAGTTATGAAAAGCAATATTTTTGATTCAATATTTATGTCATTAACCCAACACACTGAGCACATTCTAAAGACAAATGTGTGTGTGTAACCTGTGTGTCACAAGTTTTGGCACTTGCAGGAAGGGCTCAGCATTTCATGTTAATTTTTTTTTTTGCTTCGCTTGCTTACATCTGACAGGTGACAAGACTTTGGACCAAATATGTAGGAATTATCTGAAACTCCCACGTTTCCCTCACTGTGGCTAGGCTGTAAGGGAAACACAGGGAAGTTAGGCTTTACTTTTTATACAGGGCGGAGAGTTTCTTTAAACAGTACAAATCAGGACAAATCCTAACATGGTCCTATTTAGGATCTGCTGCATGGTATCCTTAGGCCAACTTACCAGATAAATATAATATCCTGCTCCTGTGTCGATGTACCTCTTGAGAATGCTTGAAGTTCTAGTGCCAGTTCCAAGCTACCTCATGGAGGTGAGACAGTAAGTGAAAGAAAGCAGGTAGGCACAAAAGAACCGGATGCATGGTTCCCACTGTTCTGTTTACTCTCTTACTTCTGCCCCCCACTGTTACCAGCTGCGGCATGTAATGGGCACCAGGGGGCACTGCACAAGTCAGGTGCATCAGCTGTGGCCTGTGGGGTGTCATAGAGGCAGACTTACAAATTCATTCTTAAAGCTCCTTCTCAACAGAGCCTCGCATCCCAATGGGCATGGAAGCCTGACTCCCAAACAATGATCTGCTGGTAAAATATCAGCTGTGCAAGCAAGAGACCTGGTATTCTCGCATTCAATTATTTATTCAGTTTTTTCTATAGCGCAAAGTAACTGAAGGGGATCATGGAGTTCTTAGCAGAGAGTAAGTCAGTATGATAGCTTAACAACTTCACATTTATAATTAAATAGGTCTTAGTAAATTATACGCAGATGATACTCAAAGATTACAAATATAGTTTTACAGGTCCTGCATGGATCCTAATATGTAATTACTCTGATGTTCATTTCTTCGGAAAAAATAGAATTGCCTAGTGATAGGCAACCTGCCAATTTTAACTGTGATGAAAATTAGAAATCTAAGGGATTTGTGAGTTTTGACTTTTTGCTTGATGTGTTTATTGTTTGACTTTTAATTATAGCCTTTAACTTTCCGTTAGACTTATCCTAATGCAGTGTTGTGTAAATACATTTCTATTTTTCATACACACTTGACCACTGTTATTTATCTGGTGTTTGTGTTCTAACTTGAGGCAAGGAACGGATATGCAGTTGTTGTCAACAATATGCTAGCATCATTAAACCTGTTGCACTGTGAACATGAGAGCCAGGCCTTTCAAGTACAAAAAGTGATTGACTAACCTGCTGGGTCATGCAGGCCCTCCCCCTGAATCTACCTTGGATTCTGCTCCACAGGCTCTAGGTTGGATATTCAATGTAATTCACAGAAAACCAAAAAGTGCAAATGATATAAAGCCATTTGAATTTGTGTAGAAGTTCCTTAAGTTCTGTGGAAGGTCTTCTTTGCATCATTGTTCTAGGTCAAAACAATTCCTGATAATCTTAGTTGGCTGTTCCATGGTAAGTTAGTTCATTTCGGGTTCATACCACAGCATTTTGTATAATAAAAACACGCAAATATGCAATCTAGATTACATGTTGGGTTACTTTTTCTGCACAAAATGCAGAGGTATGAACTCAAACAGAACTAATTTGCCTTGCCTTTCCTAAAAGCATTAAAATCATAGATGAATGGATAGATGGATGGATGTATAGTTAGACAGTATTGCATTTAGGAAAAGCAGAGGCTGAGATAAATGAAGCAGTATTTCAAATGTTATGGGAAAGGGCACGGAACCGCTGTCTCATCTCATACCTCATTACTCACTTCCACTATAAAGAAAGAGCCAGCCCATGTTTTGCCTAATGCCAAGGAAACTACTGTGTTTTTGTTCCCTTTTATAAGGATAATGTCAGCTTCCCTGAAGTGTTCTGGGCAGCTATGACACAGATGCCAATAGTGCATACTTTTCTTAGATAAAGAACAGGTGTATACCATGCAATAGCAGTGCACGATTCCCTACCAGACACAGAATGAGGGGCATGGCTTTCATTAGTGCAACAGGTGAAATAGCACTAATACCAAGGGGTATGACTGCTCCACTACACCTTAATTGCGCCTGTCCATCACTAGGCAAAAGAGGCCTATTCCTCCCATTTTTTTTCAAAATAATTTGGGGGACAGCCCCACAACCCCTCTTGAGGAAGGCAGTCTCGCTCACAACAAAGCTTTGAGGGGTGCAAGTGGGCATTGCCAGTGGAGGGAGTGGGCAGTGTGAGTAGTAGATGTAGGTGGTGGCATCTCAAGAAACGTTGCTCATCTGATGTTATTCTTTTACAATTAAGCATTAAATATGTTTCACCTATCGGCGCAAACATGTTATTGAATATGGCCTAGCATGCTACAGTAACTTCTAGTCAATAACTGCTCTATCTTTTTTGAAGTATGTTTGACTCTTAACAATTAAACAATTTTGTCAATATTTTTTAGGAACCATATTATTCTAGTTCATGTTTAGGTTACAGGCACAAATGCATGACAATTCAGGTGCTAGAAGATTTTCATTGTATCTTGGATACTGTAGTCCCTGCCTTACAGCTCTCCGGGATCTCTCTACAGCATTTGACACAGTCAACCATGTGGTACTAGTAGCATGGAATGTCCCCTGCATGGTAAATGGGCATGTACCCCTGCTCTGAGTGCCCGACTTTATGTAAAACTGGGATCTTGACTTTTTATTTAGCTGATGTGTCATGCTAACCTAACATGTACACAGGGCCTGTGCATGGTAAGGAGAGGCCCTGAGCATGTTCTGTTACCTGAAAGCGTTCACCAAGTATGCCCTAATAGTGGGCCCTGACTACTGCCCAACACTTGGGTGCATCACATAAAACAGTGATGTAGGTGTACCTTGTTTTGTGACTCACTAGTATGACCAGACTTTTTATCTGTGTGATGGAAAGGGTAGCCTACTGAATCTTCTCGTGAAAAGTCCCACTGTTATGTGAAACGCAGACCATTGGGCTGTAATTCTGTGTGTTTGTGTCTACTGCATGTATGTGAGAGTGTAGCACATGTGCGGTAGCAGATCTCTGTTTGTTGAATACGTTTGAGTACCTGACCAGTGGAATACATTTTGAAGCCACTGGTCTAGCATGGAGGAGGATGCAACAGCTTTCCCCAGACAGTAGACATGTTGCCTTCATTTCCCTGACTGGAGGTTGGAGATCCAGGCACCGCAGTGGAGCCAGGGCTCCTCTTATGAATTCATTGAGGACTTTGTTAGCAAAGGACTAGTGATTAGTTCTTCCTAAGAAGTACTATTTAGTAGGTAGTAGGGGTGAACAGTTAGACCTCAGTTTCTGTAGTTCAAAGTGAGGGGGAATTTAGGCGAGGCAAGCCCCTTCATCTGTCCTTGCTTACTGCTTTAGGATGGCTGATGACAATCAGGTGCAGAAATCTCATACTCCGTTGTGCCCTTGTTTTGGATACTCCTCCTTGGAGCCAGCTATATTACTCCCATTCCTGCAGCCATGCCCTTGCTGAGTAACAAGTGCTGGTGACTGCATGTCAACAAGTCTCCTACAGGTAAAGGAACATGACCTGAAGTCTGTATTTTCTGCTGGAGGAGCTCAGCAGCTGCTTAGTGCCTAGATGTGTTCCTGCCTGCTGAGAGATAGAAGGAGAATGCCTGGCCCTACAGGAGGAGAGACTGTCCAGGAGGTGAAGCTCAGCATGGTTCCTGAGTTAGGAACATCAAACTACCCTAGCTGATGGCCCTAAAGTCACAGCTTACATGTCTGGGTACACAACTGCACTCAGTCAGGAAGGCTACATTTGTCAACGGTGTTGTGTCACTGCTCAGGATCTGCCATGCTGAGCCCGTTCAGTGATTCCTATTCCAAAGGGAGGACCTCCACACCACTAGATGTGCAACAAACATTGAGCCAGTAGTGTGAGGCTTAGCTTAGGAATGAAACCAGGGTCTAAAAGGTGTGCAGAAGAGTGTGGCTTGGGCATCTAAGATTTTTTGCCCACGTGAATGTCTGGCATGAGATCTTGCTGTAGACCTGGGTGGTATGTCTAACAAGTGGGGTAAATAGCTGGATATTATTGCCTATGCCAGCATCATCCTGGGGAGTGGGAGACATTTGAGGTCTCCCAGAATGGGGAAGGAGTACTGAGAGGGGCTATAGCGCATTGCTAAATACTGTAACTGAGATTGAGGCTCAGTCATTAAGATTACAATGGAATAGTCGAGTATTTTGTTTTTATGTCAGAATAAAGTACTTCTGTTTGTAAAAATCTAAAGCTAGACTGGTCAGTATGTTATTGTGTTTTTTGGTTGCCTTTTGAGATTGGAGCTCTTGTGCCATACACCTCTTACCTGAGAAGCATTTGACTGCTTGTACTTGCTACACTGAGAGCCAAGTGTGGAAAGGGTTGCACTAGGCACAGTTTATAGAGCCAAGGACAGACCGATGGACACTAGTGGCAAATTACATCAACCATGATTGGCACTGATTATCTGCTCTGTGGATCCTGGAATCACGTCTAATATGTACTGCTCAGTATCTTACAAAATCCTTCCTAGCTATCATCCTCATTAGGTCATACCACGAAGAGTTGAATAAGTGCTGGTTCGACAGGCCTTACATGTATCCCCCTGGCCCATTCCTGCATCTTTCATCTTTACTCTGCACTTAAATCAGGTCAGAGTCTGGTAGCAAAGACAAGTTTTCCAAAACACAGAGCTAGAGTTAGTGGTAAATGTGGATGTCTGCTGTTAAGGCCTGCTAAAGAACGGTCTCTAAACATTGAGATACTTCACTCTTGTTGTCTATTTGATGTCACTCAGAACCCTTTGGTGAAAAACATACCTGTAATTCACTTTTACTCATTTAATTGTACATGTTTATCCTGGTGTCTTAGCATTTCTGTGTCTTAGGCCAAGAAACATTGGCATGATTTACTAAGGTTTTTCCTCTGAATTAAGAAGGTGTTAAGGCAGTTTAAAGCAATGAACAAAACTCTTCATACTGTAGTGCCATATTTGCATGCTAAATACATATTTAAGACTATTTTATACTATTGAGAGCCCTTTACCCATACTTCCTATCACCTTTGACCTGACATGATAAAAGAGACAAAACTTACAACTCTCATAAATAATGTCTGTAGGAAAATGACTCCTTGTTGCAGTTAATTCCCCATTTTTTGCCTGATGCTGATGATGACTTGACTGAGAAGTGTGGTGGGACCCTTCTAACCAGGCCCCAGCACCAGTGTTTTTTCACTACAAATGTACTATTGTTGCCACAATTGACACACCCCTGGCACACAGATAAGTCCCTTGTGAAGGGTACTTGGGGTACCAAGGGCAGTGTGACCAGGGAAGATCCCTAAGGACTGCAGCAGGTGTTGTGCCACCCTAAAGGACCCCTCACCTAACACATGCACAATGCCATTGCAGATTGTGTATGTTGGTGGGGAGAAAAAGGAAATGTCGACATGGCATCCCCTTCGGGGTGCCATGCACACAAAACACTGCCTGTGGCATAGATAAGTCACCCCTCTAGCAGGCCTTAAAACCCTAAGGCAGGGTCCACTATACCACAGGTGAGGACATAGCTGCATGAGCAATACGCTCCTACAGTGTCTAAGTCCATTCTTAGACATTGTAAGAACAGTGTGGCCATATTAAGTATGTGGTCTGGGAGTCTGTCAAAACGAACTCCACAGTTCCATAATGGCTACACAGTTGCATCAATATCTGGTAGACCTAGGTCCAATTTCTTCCCAAGAATTGGGAAAGAAGACAGACCACTGGGTCAGGTGGGTGGGCCGACTCAGAGGACTGCCCTGCAACTCAAAGGATCAAGAAACTCCTGTGAACAGCGGCTCTGTCCAAAGCAACAAAGAAACCATCTTTAAAGGGACTCTCACCTCACTCCTGAAGTGTGAGTCCCCAACACTCTGCACTGCCACTGATAGTGGGATACTGATATGGATACATCATCATAGGTGCACAGGCATTGGTATGACACTCTGCCACTAACAATGTCAATGGCACTGCAACACTGCCAATGGCTGCCATCAAAGAGACCCTCTCTAGGTAATCAGACACTGTCACTGAGACATTGAACCTCACATTTGGACATTGATGTTGGAATGCTGATACTGGTGCATGAACAATGACACAGAAGATCTGACACGCGGACATCGACATTGGGACACTGACACCAGGGCACTGACGCTGGAACCTGGGTCGGTGTGCTAATAGGGAAACACACACTGACATTGGTACATCAACAGTAGAAAACAGTGCAAAACTGACCCATGTGCCCTTGTCCTGGAGACAGAAACCCGGGAACACTGACAAGTTTGCAGTCACTAATGCTGAAGATACTGGCACAAAGGCACCAACACTGGGACACTGGCACAGGGATATTACAACACATGGATACTGACAGTAAGTTTAGGAAGTGATGTTACACAAGGAAACCAACATGGAGGCATTGGCATAGTGTCACTCACATTTGAGACCAGCACCAACACAGGGAATCTGTCAGAGGACCTAAAGAGACTGGTCACCAACAGTTGTCATGAATACTGATAAAATGCACTGACATAGGGACACAGACCCACGACTTCTGATCTGTATACACTGACACACAATCACAGGGATATCGAAACTGACAGTAGAACACTGCCATGGACAAACGGAAGTCCATCACTGTCACTCGAACAAAGCCACCGCTACAATGAGAGGCTGACACTGGCACTATGAAACTTACATGGAGAAATTGACATTCCAGTGGTGACACTGGGACAATGATAAAGATATTGAAATAGAAATATGATCACTTGAACACTGACACACTAATATTGCCAATGGGACACATTTGGACATGGGAACACTGACACTGAAATAGGGTCATTGACGTGTTGTCCCTGGTGGGGATTCACAACAAACAGACATTGTGAGGGACACTGACATTGTAACCCTAACATTGTGACGCTGTCACAGACAAATGAGAATAGACGGGCACAAGGGCACTGGCACAGGGACTAAAAATTACAGTCAGTGACATTACGACAAAAGGTCCCAGTGATCCTATTCATTGTGTATCAGGAATGGGGGATGTTCATGGTTGCAGTAACTGAGTTTTGTGGGATGGGAAATTCAGGTGATGTTGCAAATGCACACGATGGACAAGGAACTGATTGGTTCCTGGAAGGGAGGGGAGATATATCATTTGTGTTGAAAGTTCTGTTTGTTTTGATTAATACTTACGCTGTTTGAATTTAAGGCAGATTTCTTTAGCTTTAGAACGGAGCAGATTCTCTTAGCTTTAGAAGGGGGCAGATTCCCTTAGACTCTGAGGGGTATCAATCTCTATGCTTCCTTTATTCTTGCAAGTGTAAAGCTTTATGCTGAATACTTACTCCTTTTTCTGGAGGGCTTCTACTGAAATCTTGACTGTCACAACTTACGTGCTGCCTTAACCTGGAGTCTGCAGAACGAATGGCGTGGATCTTGTTCTTGAATGTTCGGCTTTGGCCCAGGTAGGGGCGACTCTTTCTGGTAGCCAAGGTGCTGCAGGGAATGGGTACGCCAAGAGCAGGCCGTGTCCTTCAGAAGTAGCGCCAGAGGGAAAAAAAACCTGAAAAGGGGAAAAAAACTCCATAAAGATAGGTTCCTGAAACAGGAACAAAAAGAACAGGTATCAACAGAAGCAAAATACAGAAAAATATACTGGAGCAATGAGAACCAGCACAGGAAGACAAGGAAACAGGAGCGAAGACACCATCCAAACAGAAAGTGTTGCAGCGCAAGGAGAGAAAGAATCACAGCCCTTAAATACCAAAAAACAGGAAGTACAAGGACACCATCTTAGATAGGGAAAAAACACATAGAACAGAAAGGACTAGGAGCCATAGAAAATAGGGAACAAGGAATGCTGGGAAGAGAAGGGTAATATGAGAAAGGGAGAAAAAACATAAAGGAAGGCACAACCAGATATCCAGAAAAAGAGGAAAAAGAAAAGAACAGGTGAGGTGGGGGGTCAGACCTGCCTGTGAGCGCGATGCGCAAAAGTAGAACGAGGCCCCATGCCCAACTTGGGGCCTCGGAAACTGCAGAGCAGGCTAGGGACGCGGCGCGTCTTGAGACGTGTGCCACGGCCCGAGCTGAATGTTCGGCTCGTGCCGCGCGCAGTGGCACGACAGTAGGCCCCCCCGCCCGAAGGTCCAGGTTTGTGCAGAAACAAGCTGTGAAAATGACGAATCAGAAGAGGTGCGTGAACAGAAGATGCATCTTCCCAAGAGCATTCACTGAGAGGGTAACCCTTCCAATGAATCAGATACTGAAGACGTTTGTGAACGATACGAGAGTCACAAATCTCTTGTACCTCATATTCAGGTACATCATCCACTAACACAGGAGGAGGACAAGGAAACTGACGAGAGTAAGGATCAGGTACATAGGGTTTGAGCTGGGAAACATGAAAGACCAGATGAATCCTCCAGTTACGAGGCAAGTGAAGACGGACAGTGACAGGATTAATCAGCTGAAGGATGCGGAAAGGACCGTAGTAACGAGGTGTGAACTTATTCTGAGAAAGGCGTAAAGGCAAAAATGTTGACGAAAGCTAGACTTTATCTTGAAGGTGATATTCTGGAGCATCCCTACGTTTCTTGTCTGCTATTCTCTTCATGTATCTCTTGGTGTTCAACAAGTTAGATCGAATCAATCTATGGATCTGTGAAAGTCGTCTGGAAAAGGAAGTAACAGCAGGCAGAGAAGAAGTAGACTGAGGAGTAGTAGGAAAAGAAGTAGGATGATAGCCATAAGAACAGAAAAAAGGAGTGACCTTGGAGGCACAATGGACAGTGTTATTGTAAGAGAATTCAGCGATAGGAAGGTAAGTGTTCCAGTTGCTCTGGGTAGAATTACAAAAGCAGCAAAGGTACTGCTCCAATCCTTGGTTGAGACGCTCAGTCTGTCCATTGGTTTGAGGATGGAAACCCGATGATAGTGCTATATTGATATTCAGTGTCCTGCAAAAATGTTTCCAAAACCGGGAGATGTACTGAGGTCCCCCGTCTGATACAATGCTATGTGGAAGTCCATGGAGACGGAAAATATGATGGATAAATATCTGACTTAGTTCTTGGGACGTAGGTAATTTTTTCAGGGCAGTGAAGTGAGCCATCTTAGTAAAGGAATCTATGGTGACCATGATAATCCAGTTTCCTGCTGATGGAGGGAGTGAACACATGAAATCAGTAGAAATGGTGTGCCAGGGAGCTGGTGGAACAGGTAATGGTTGTAGTAATCCTGCAGGTCTGGTACGGGAATCTTTACTTGAGCACATATGGGACAAGCCTGAACATATCTTTCGACATCCGATTTCCAGGTAGGCCACCAGAAAGATCGCAAGAGTAGTTCTTGTGTGGCCTTGATGCCTCCATGACCAGCAACCGGCGAATCATGGCACATTTGTAGTGCCTTTTCTCTTACTCCATTAGTAGGGAGGAACAACAGGTTCTTATAATAATAATACCCTTGCCGTTTACATAAAAGGGGGTTTAGTTTCTTTACTGCTTGATCAGACAGGTTGGAATATTCCAGTTGTACCTCATCCAGGAAAGACTGAGCTACTCCGATGATCTTACTAGGCTCAAGTAGATACTGTGATGGGGTAGGAGTACAATCTGGATAACGGCGAGACAGAGCATCAGCCAGAATGTTTTGGGATCCAGGAATATAGGTGGCATAAAAATCATACTGACTGAAGAAAAAGGCCCAACGAGCCTGACGACTGTTCTGGCATAAAACATAACATAAACATTGTAGATTACGATGGTCCGTTCTCACCTCGAAAGGCTCCTTGTAACCCATAAGAAACTGTCTCCACTCTAGGCAGGCTGTTTTCAGAGCCAATAACTCCCCATTCTAGTACTGAGTAATGTTGTTCTGATGCAGAGAGTACATGGGACAAATAAAAAACAGGATGTTCAAGATTGTCATCTTCTTGTTGTTGGAGTAAGGCAGCTCCGATGGCTCTTTCGGAAGTATCAGTAACAACGATAAATTGTTTGTTGGTATCTGGGTGTCTCAATATTGGAGCTGGAGTGAAAGCCTTCTTTAGACTTTGAAAAGCTATTTCAGCCGCCCTAGTCCAAACAAAGCCTTTCTTTAAATTATCCTTCTTTAATGTTTGAGGTATGTGGCTGGTTTGTTCTGCAAAGTCTAAGATAAACTGCTGATAAAAATTAGCCAATCCTAGAAAACATTGCGTTTCCTTACTAGAGGAAGGAGAAGGCCAATCTAGGATGGCTTGAACCTTTTCCTGGTCCATAGCTATTCCAGTGGGACTAAGGTGATATCCCAAATATTTGACTTCGGTCTTGTCAAACTCACACTTTTCTGGTTTACAGGACAGTTGATGTTCCCGGAGTCTTTGGAGGACTTGTTTCACGTGAGTGGAATGCAGTTCACGACGTCTAGAATAAATAAGGATATCGTCTAAGTAGATGACGACCGTATGGTTCAAGAGATCAGAAAACACAGAGTTCATAAATCTTTGGAAAATGGAAGGGGCATTAGTGAGACCAAAAGGCATAACTCTGTACTCAAAATGACCAAATGGGGTCCGAAAAGCAGTCTTCCACTCGTCTCCTTCTTTAATACGCAAAAGGTGGTAGGCTCCCCAAATATCCAGTTTGGTAAATAGTTGAGACCCTCTGACTGCCTCTAATATATCCTTGATGAGGGGCAGAGGATAACGGTCTTTTATAGTTATCTTATGCAAACCTCGAAAATCCAGGCAGGGATGAAGATCTTTCGTCTTCTTGGGTACAAAAAGGAGGAGAGCCCCTGCCGGAGAGGACGATGGTACAATAAGACCGCTATGTAAGTTTTCTTCCAGATACTCCTTTAGAACTTTCCTCCCAGGTTCTGTGAGCGAGTACATCCTCCCAAAGGGAACAATAGTTCCAGGTTCCAAGGGAATAGCACAATCGTAATCTCGATGTGGGGGTAACACAGGTCTGGATGGTTTTTGGAACACATCTTGAAATTCTAGATAGTGATCAGGGACTCCTTGGACTGTATTGATGGAACATCCGGTAGTAATTTCAATAGGCATCAATCTCTTGGGTGACCAATATGTGTCTGAAGCAAAGCAGGTCTCATGACAAAACTGTGAGGTCAAGGAAATAGTCCGGATTTCCCAATTTACATAAGAGTTATGTCTTATGATACACGGAATTCCTAAAATGATAGTATGATTGGGCGATGACATGAGATCAAATGAGATGTGTTCTTGGTGGTTACCAAATTGTAAACCTAGTGTCAGGGTGGTAGTATCAACTGGACCAGAGGATATTAAGGACCCATCCACTGTGTGCACTTGTTCTGGGATTTCCTTGGGTCGTGTTGGTATTTGTTGAGTCGTGGCCCACGTCTTTTCCATATATATGCCACTAGCACCACAATCAAGTAAAGCCATTGTTCTTTCTTGATGGCCGTCCGGTAACTGTAACGTCACAGGTAACATAAACAAAGTTGTGGCGTTGTCCTTAAATGAACTGATGGAAGGTATAGCAAATGATCCCGTCCCCTCCCTTCTTACAGATGACGGGAGGTGGCGTTTCCCGATGGCCTCTGAGGACGAACGGGGCAGGTACGAAGCATGTGGCCGGCAGCACCACAATACAGGCACAATCCTTTCTTACTTCTGTCTTCCCGCTCGCTAACGGAAAGTGGGCCTCGAGTGGTATCCACCTGCATAGGTTCACCTTCTGTGTCTCTGGCGGGAGGACGAGGTTCCTCTGGACGATGCATAAAGACTCGTGAAGTGCTTGGCTGGGAAGATCCTCTACTCTTTCTCTTCTCCATACGTCGTTCTTGGAGACAATATTCGATGGAAAGAGCTTGATCCATCAGACCACGAAGATTTTCAATTCGGGTAGAGTGTACTAACTCATCTTTAATTTCTTTCTAAAGTCCTCTATGGAATAAAGTCACCAGAGTTCGTTCCACCCAGGTGGTCTCAGCCGCTAGCTGTCGAAAGCGAGTAATATATTGGAGGACATCTTGTGAGCCTTGTTGGATGTCACATAAGGCTTCTTCCGCTGAGGCCTCCAATCCTGGACGACTTAACATCTGTTTAAACCGATTCACGAAGGCGGAATAGTCGGACAGAACTGGTTCATTGGATGATACCATTGGGGTTGCCCAGGCCAATGCAGGACTGGATAATGCACTGATAAGATATCCTACCTTTGTCTTGTCGTGGGAGAATTGAGTAGGCCGGAAGGCGAAATACACAGTTAATGCATCGAGGAACTCCCACAGTTTAGTTGGTTCACCGGAGAAACGAGGAGTGGAGGTGGAGACGGCCGGAACATCTGCACTGCGGAAAGCCAAAACCTGTCGTAAAGCAGCATTCTCATTGCGTAATTGTTACAGTTCCTGAGCCTGTTGCTGAATAGTCGCCAGAAGAGATTGATCGGGATCTGCAGCAGCCGCCACTGTATCATCCATGGTGTTAGACGACGTCGGGAGTATTGGGCGCTGCAATCTGTCACGACTTACGTGCTGGCTTAACCTGGAGTCTGCAGAACGAATGGCGTGGATCTTGTTCTTGAATGTTCGGCTTTGGCCCAGGTAGGGGCGACTCTTTCTGGTAGCCACGGTGCTGCAGGCAATGGGTATGCCAAGATCAGGCCGTGTCCTTCAGAAGTAGCGCCAGACGGAGAAAAAAAACCTGAAAAGGGGAAAAAAACCTCCAAAAAGATAGGTTCCTGAAACAGGAACAAAAAGAACAGGTATCAACAGAAGCAAAATACAGAAAAATATACTGGAACGACGAGAACCAGCACAGGAAGACAAGGAAACAGGAGTGAAGACACCATCCAAACAGAAAGTGTTGCAGCGCAAGGAGAGAAAGAATCACAGCCCTCAAATACCAAAAAACAGGAAGCGACCAACAGGAAGTACAAAGACACCATCTTAGATAGGGAAAAAACACATAGAACAGAAAGGACTAGGAGCCATAGAAAATAGGGAACAAGGAATGCTGGGAAGAGAAGGGTAATATGGGAAAGGGAGAAAAAACATAAAGGAAGGCACAACCAGATATCCAGAAAAAGAGGAAAAAGAAAAGAACAGGTGAGTGGGGGGGTCAGACCTGCCTGTGAGCGCGATGCGCAAAAGTAGAACGAGGCCCCATGCCCAATTTGGGGCCTCGGAAACTGCAGAGCAGGCTAGGGACGTGGCGCGTCTTGAGACCGCGTGCCGCGCGCAGCGGCGCTACATTGACAATACTAACACCTTCTCGAATTTCCAAATTTCCCTGAGACTTTATTCAAACCAACCTTGTTCCTTACTTAGAACTCGGATTAGATGAATTTGGAATATTTTCATGTTTAGGAGATGGTGCAGGAGTTTCTTTATGGAACATATATGTCTATTTCTCAATTTCTGTATTGCTGTGGTTGGTATTGCCTTGTATCTTAACCTGATGAGACTGAACTGATTACAATATTTCAGCTTGCCAGCTGTGATACTTTGTCTTTTTAACATTTTCATGACATGCATATATCTTGGATTGATTATAGATTGGAAATAAAACTACTTAACTTCAATGTGTCCTCATTATGTGGCCAAACAGGCTTCACAGAAATGTAAAATATTTATTATTGTTAACTCTCTCTGCGTCTCAGTCAACTTTGAAAGATCCATAAGATGAGAGTTTGTAAATCACGTTCATGTGTGCTCTCAAGCATGACGTGTGGTCTGCCAATACATCATGTAACTCCACTATTGCTAGAGACTACCAGGAGACTGGTTTGAGGAGAAAATATCTGTTTTTCTTTTTGATGTCATAATTACAGTTTCATCCAGGCTTAATTTCAGTTCCAAAACATTGGTGAGAAACCGAGAGACACATCCTAAAATCAGGACTATTCTGACAAATCCAGGACATCTGGTCACCCGACTGGACTCTGGCTCTCTCAGAGTTACCCTTGGAAATGCTTGGCTCACTCAAGAGGTGAACTTGCTGCTTGACTGAGATACTCTTTTTCACAGAACCTAAAACTGTGATCGAATGACAGCAATGATATTGCCAACATTAATGATTTAGGATTGAGACTCTCAATTCTTTTAAAGGAAAAATAACTTAAATCAATATATTTTAGCTTTGTATTGCTGAGAAAATCCTCCACTTCAGTGCAAGGTGGTGGAGAGATTAAGTCAGGCATTTATTTCCTAAATTTCACTCATCTCTGTTCCTACAGGTTGCGATTTATGTATACATCAATTGTCATTCTTTAATTTTGGATTTTGCATACTGCTCAACATCTGTGGGAAGCAGGTTCCAAGATAGGTCCCATGTTGCTTCAGGTCATCTTCCCCATAATTTAAAACTGTGTGTGACACCTCATGTGTACTCAAAGTGCAACACATTCTGAGGGAGGGGTAAGGTGCGCCTAAAGTTGAAATATGTCCCTGTTTTATCCTCAAAAGTCCTAGAGATGACTTTACATCTACTGTTGGCAATCACATTTGCTGCACCCTCCCCACCTGGATCAGGTTGTGTGGGGACAGATCGCAGGTACCTTGCATCACTCACAGGATGATGAACAGGTATTATGATCTGTTTGGGCCCTGAGGCGGCAGGAGAGACTCAACCCATGCCAGCTGAGCCGAGATAAACAACTACAACTGATGTCAGTTTTGCAATCAAACTCTGCACCAGAATTTAAAAAAAAAAGGTATGATCTGCAGAGCAAGGTGGAATTTCGAAAATGCGGAGGAGGTGGAAAGAAGTGGGGGGGTGAGCCGCTCTCAGTACTGTGGATATACATCAAACATGTTGTGGCTTCTTGCATTGTTCATGGTTTATGTTAATTAGTGGTTGGCTTTGGCACGCGGCCCACTCAGGGCCAATGAGAACAGGCCTCGAGCCTGCCTTTGCCAGGGCCTGCCATTTGGGACATGTTGGGTGCTGGAACTATTCCCGCTTGGAGAGGCAACAATTTTCTGTGTGGGCGACCTTTTTCGTATGTAGCTGCAAATGCAACGTGAGTTGGGTTATTTCTTTGTTCAGCAGTATGTTTGTTGCGCCATTGATAGCATCGAGAGAGCCTGTTGGCAGACTTCGGCTCGGCCTGACAAGATGGCGCCTGAGGTCTGAGGCCTGTGCGCTGGTCATCTTTGAAGTGGCTTTTCAAAGTGGTCGGAGGCTCTTTATTCTGGTTAACGGGCCTACGCGGGCCTTACGTCAATGTCCATGTAAACAGGTGCCTCCATGACGTGCTTCATTGTTGAAATCTGTGAATATTTTAATCTGAATGAGCACAACCACCAGATCGGTTTCCGTCGTCTAGCGGAAGGCTGAGGTTTTTCGCTCCAGGGTTGGACAAGGACAGGAAAACAGGCCCATGGCACCAAAATAAAAGTGGCCATCAGTAGCAAATCAGACTAACTAAAAAAGTGGTCTACATTTGCAGGTCAGGGCAGTTTTGGACTTGTGATGACAAGCTGTGTATGTGTTTTGCAAAATATGATCGACTGCGTGCATGTGCAAGCAATGTTTGTGTTAACACAAATATTACACCATAAAACAGGCCCATAAACAGAGAGGCACACGAACTGACCTGGCAGAGGAGCCCTTGGGTACAGCCAGATTCCCCCTTAAGCTAGTCCAGCCCTCTTTTTCTAGGAAGCAAAAAAATATGACTTTCGGCCAACTTGTCATTTTATCCAATCCAGGGAATATGCAGTTTCACGATGCAAACAACTGTAAGTTATCAAAGGAAATATTGATCTACAACAAAAACATAACATCAGAGGCTGCTGTGATTTGCCTAGTTTGGGCCTGTTAGAAAGCCTAAGTTATGTAGTTTAAGTGCATTAACCAACGGAGGCTTCTCTCTGCTATATGATAGAAAAAGATCTAAACAGGTGATCAGGTTAATAGGCACTTTTAACTTGTTCTAGTCATTATTCAGTTTTTGTAGGGGGCTACTTACAAGTCCTTAGAATACTCCTGCAGTACTCTTTCACACACTCTTACAAGGCTCTGTAAATTGCCCGAAAACAACAAAAATGGAAATGACATTTGACTATTCAGAGAATAGTCAAATACAAAAAGAAGGAATATGCCCTCTTTGCACTTTTACTAATAGCTACCAGAGGATGGGATAAGCTCCTACATGAAATTCGGAACATTCTCTGACTATTAACTTTCTGAAGAAGATTGAAAGCACTGCTGTTTAGCTACAGTGGCTTTTTGTTATTACACTTTTTTTATGGGCAAGCGCAAAGCGCTCCGTCCATTCTGTAATCTCTCTTTGGGCTTCAAACCACGCCCATGTCACGTCAGTCACTTACATTGGTTTGTGGGCTCGCCTTTTAAAATCCGCTTGATTTCATTTGTGAAAGGCATGCATACGTCATGCCTTTTCTGGTGTTTGTCCCACCTACACAGCACCATAAACTACTAAAAACATATGAGGCTCGATGTTTTCAGCCTGGGGTCCGGACTACTTTATCTGTTTATTTTCCACGCTGCGCAATCGTGCTGCATTTTACATAGTGCGATCGCACTGCGTTTTTTTTTCTTTGCAACGCTAATAGCTCTAACTTGAGCAAATGCGAGACCCGTTGCATTGAAAATGCTTGTTCTTTGTTTGTCCTTTGATGAGAATTGTTATTTTCGGTGCTATAAAGCATCAGCTTTTGAGCACTTAAGAAATAAATAATAATTAAGAAAAAACTATGATAATAATAAAAAAACAATGGTGAGTTGGAGTGGGTGATTTACCAAGGCTCGTATGAGTATGTAAAAGTAGTCCCCTATAATATTAGGTCTTGTCCTTTTAAATGCTTTTTTTGAACCCGCCCCAGTGTGTCTCTGAAAAATATACGTGTTACCTTTAGAAACACCAAGGGACGAGTAATACAAGTAGATTCCAGAATGCAATCAATCAATCAATCAATCAAGGATTTATAGAGCGCACTAATCACCTGTTAGGGTCTCAAGGCGCTGGGGGGGGGGGGGAGCTACTGGTTGTAGAGCCATGTCTTGAGGCGTTTCCTAAATGTCAAGAGGTCTTGAGCCTGGCGAAGGTGGAGCGGTAGGGAGTTCCAGGTCTTGGCGGCTAGGTGAGAGAAGGATCTTTCTCCGACGGTGGTACGGCAGATGCGGGGGATGGATGCGAGGGCAAGGCTGGCGGAGCTAAGATTGCGGGTGGGGGTGTGGAAGGTGAGTCTGTCGTTGAGGTAGGCTGGGCCTGTGTTGTGGATGGTCTTTTGTGCGTGGATGAGGAGTGTGAAGGTGATCCTCTTTGATACTGGTAGCCAGTGA
The DNA here is from genome assembly GCF_031143425.1 of Pleurodeles waltl. Lineage (NCBI taxonomy): Eukaryota > Metazoa > Chordata > Amphibia > Caudata > Salamandridae > Pleurodeles > Pleurodeles waltl. The sequence goes on from NC_090443.1 coordinate 962,994,073, forward strand.
AGGTCTCTGAGGTGGGGGGGAAATGTGGTCACGGTGTGGGATGTCCACAATGAGGCAGGTGGATGTGTTCTGGATTCTTTGCAGTTTTGTTAGGAGTTTGGTTGTTATTCCTGCATATAGGGCGTTTCCGTAGTTCAATCGGCTGCTGACCAGGGCGTGGGTGACAGTTTTCCTGGTTTCGACTGGAATCCACTTGAAGATTTTGCAGAGCATGCAGAGAGTGTTGTAGCAGGAAGAGGAGATGGCTTTGACCTGCTGAGTCATGCTGAGTGTGGAGTCCAAGGTGAAGCCCAGGTTGCGTGCATGGGTGGTGGGTGAGGGTGCGGTTCCTGGGGAGGTGGGCCACCAGGAGTCATTCCAAGTTGAGGGGTTGGTGCCAAAGATGAGGATTTCTGTCTTGTCTGTGTTTAACTTGAGGTGGCTTGGTTCCATCCAGCTGGCGATGGCGTGAAGTCTGTTGTGGAGGTTGTTCTTTGCAGTTGTAGGGTCTTTCGTGAGGGAGAGGATGAGCTGAGTGTCATCTGCGTAGGAAACTATGTTGATGTGGTGGGTTCGTGCGATGTTGGCGAGGGGGGCCATGTAAATGTTGAAGAGCGTGGGGCTGAGCGAAGATCCTTGGGGAACGCCACAGATGATTCTGGAAGCTTCTGACAGGAACAGTGGGAGGCGGACTCTCTGGGTTCTGCCTGAGAGAAATGACGAGATCCAGTCGAGTGCCTTGTCGCGGATTCCAGTGTTGTGTAGGCGTGTGCGGAGAGTGTGATGACATACTGTGTTGAAAGCTGCGGAGAGGTCCAGGAGGATGAGTGCTGCTGTTTCTCCTTCGTCGAGCATGGTCCTAATGTCGTCTGTGGCAGCAATGAGTGCAGTCTCAGTGCTGTGGTTTCTGCGGAATCCGGATTGGGAGGTGTCGAGTACCTTGCTGTTTTCCAGGAACCAGGATAGTTGGCTGTTTACAATTTGTTCGATTACCTTGGCTGGGAAGGGGAGGAGGGAGATCGTCCGGTAGTTCTTGGGGTTGTTTGGGTCTGCCTTTGGTTTCTTTAGCAGGGCGTTGATTTCTGCGTGCTTCCATCTTTCTGGGAAGGTGGCTGACTCGAAGGAGCTGTTGATGGTTTTTCAGAGGTGGGGGGCGATGATGATGTTTGCCTTATTGAAGATATGGTGTGGGCAGGGGTCCGATGGTGATCCGGAGTGGATGGAGGCCATGGTGGTGGCGGTGTCCTCTATGTTGACGGGGGTCCAGGTGTGGATGAGGTGGGTGTTGCTTGGAACGTTGGGTTCTTGGGTGTTCGTAGTCAGCTGGTGGGTCTGGGGTTTGAAGCTATTGTGGATTTTTTCTATCTTTCGACGGAAGTGGGTTGCCAGTGAGTTGCAGAACTCCTGTGATGGCAGGGGTTCGTTGGAGCAGGTCCTGGGGGTGGAGAGCTCATTGACGATGCCGAAGAGCTCTTTACTGTTGTGAGCGTTGGCGCGGTTTTTGAAGTGGGTCCTTTTGGTGGTGCAGATCAGTTGATGTTTGCGTAGGGCATCCGTGAAAGCGATGTGGTTGGAGTTGGTAGGGTTAAGGTGCCAGGTTTTTTCCATTCTGCGACATAGCCGATTGGATTCCTGTAGTTCTGGGGTGAACCAGCTGGCCTTGATTCTGTGGGAGGTGTTTTTTTTTTTTTTGAGCGGTGTGAGGGTGTTGGCGCAATCTTCTATCCAGCGATGGAGGTTGGTGGTGGCTATGTTGGGGTCCGGGGTGCCAGGGGGTGGGGTCCGGGTGAGAGTGGAGATCAGTTGATCCGTTGATATTTTGCTCCAGTTGCGCCGGAGGGCTGTGTGCGGTGCTGGTGAGTGACTGGTTTTTGGTAGGAGAAGTGGATGCAGCGGGGGTCTGTCCAACTGAGTTCGGTGGTGTGGCTGAAAGAGAAGTGGTTACTGGCTGGGAAGATGGAGTCGAGTGTGTGGCCTGCGGAGTGGGTGGGTGTAGTGACGAGTTGCTTGAGGCCGAAGTTGGCGAGGTTGTCGATTAGGTTGGTGGTGTTGATATCGTTGTTATTTTCTAGGTGGAAGTTTAGGTCACCAAGGAGGATGTAGTCTGTTGAGGCGAGGGCTTGGGAGCTGATGGCGTCGGCGATGTCATCACAGAACTGTGGTCTGGGTCCAGGGGGTATGTAGACCAGTGTTCCTCTGAGTGTGCTGTTGGCGTTGATGTGGATTTTGAAGTGGAGGTGCTCGGCGGAGTTGATGGTGTCGTGGAAGTTGGTGGAGACTCTTATGGTGTTTTTGTGGACTAAGGCGATTCCTCCTCCTGGTCTGTTGATTCGGTCTCTTCTGGTGATCTTGTAGTTTTCTGGTATGGCTATGGTTACGTCTGGTTCTGAGGCCGAATTCATCCTTTCGGTGAGGAATGCGACGTCGGGCGAGTATGTGGTCAGGAGGTCCCAGAGTTCAATTGCATGTTTGTGGACGGAGCGGGTGTTAAGTAGGATGCATCTTAGGCGGTTGTCTGTTTTGATTTGGAGTTTGGAGGTTAGGTTGCAGGTGAAATTGCAGGCTTTGCAGGAGAAGGGTCCTTTAGTGAGTGTCAGTGTGGACTGGAAGCAGATGGAGGAGCGTCCTGGATTAAGGGTGTGGAGTTCGTTGGCAGTGTAAAGGTGTTTGGTGGCGCGGGAGGCGTGTTGGCCAGTGGGTCTGGCGCTGAGCGCGGTCTTGGCGTGGCCAGCATAAGAGGGGAGGTGGGAGAGAGTGGCAGCTGGGAGGAGGGAGGGAAACATCCAATGGGAGGGCACAATTCACAGGCTTTCTGATAGCAGTAGTGCCTTCCTCCAGGCTTAGACTTGAATTATGCTGCAATATCCAGGCTTAATTCACGCAGCATTTTCTGTGAGTAGTTATGTCTGACTCCAGACTTTATTAAGACTAACTCATGAACTTCAGGAGTAAGACATGCCAATTCACACAGAAACCATCCCTGGGATCCCACATAAACGTTTTTATATGTGTAGGTAAGTCTTTCTCCTGGAAATTCATGATTAAGTCAAGTCTAAGTCTGGAGTAAAAACGCAGCTATTCATGGAAAAACTTTCCAAAGCCTGTCTGAAAGCTGTTTTGTGTCTCTATCCCATGCACCTCTCAATTTTCTTAATCTATATTACTTCAAGGACTCTTGCTTACTACTGCCAATAGAAGGAACTGTGCTTTCTAAAAATACCACATAACATAACGCAGCCAAGATTTTATTGTTTATTATTCATGGTTTGTAAACCACAAACGGAATTGGCCCTTGGTGGTTTTATAATTGGTGTTTCTATTTTTCAACATATTTATATTATTAACCACGAGGATATAAAAGGCCGAGTCAGATATAGAAGCATTCAAACTTGTGGCCTGCAAACCATGCACATATCTCTGCATCAGGTTCTTAACTCTCAAGTGGGTGAAGCATTAGCTCTCACTGACTAATGGGAGAACATCAAAAAGAGTGCGGTCTGTGTGATAAGACAGTGTAGAGTTATGCTTTAGAAGTAGTATCTCATGACATAAAAGGAGCAGATATGGTTGAACTGGTTACATTTATCACAATGGCTTCAAGAGGGTTCTAATCCCAGTGTCCCTGACCTTACCCCCCCCCATCAACATTTTCTGATTCAAGACAAATCACTTTATCATCGTGCCCATCATTTCCCTTCTCTGGGAACATTAAGCCGCCTTACAAACATGCTCAAAATCAGTATCATTGTATCAAACAAGCTAAATAAATACCTTGAACACATATGTGTGAATTTGATATTTTTATAGTGCAAATCTTGCTAAATGGCAGCGAGCACTGTGTAGGGTGAAAGAGAAATTGGGGTGATATCTGGTTTCTCAGCGTGGAAGTAGACTGCCACTTCATTGTGTTGTAGTGTTCTTTAAAGAAGTGTGTCTTTACCACTTTCCTCAGTTGGAGCAGGGTTGGGACAGTCTTGGAGGCTGCAGGAATGAACTCCTAGTCATTGGGTGCACAGATGGAGAAAGTTTGTTGCCTTGTTTTTAAACTGTTGTTTTTTTAATTTGTATAAATACATTTCCTGATTGACTCCAAACCCCTAAACTCACCCAGACCTAAAAAACAGCCTTACCACCCAAAGATCCTTACCCTTACTAAACCCTAAAAACACATTTACCACCCAAATTCCCTTACCCACCCCTAAACCCTAAAAATACCCTTCAACCCAAATGCCCTTACCCACCCTAAAAATACCCTTACCAACCAAATACCCATGCCCAAAGTAAACCCTAAAAATACTCTTAACACTCAAATACCCTTACCCCCCTAAATCCTAAAAATACACATATCACCCAAATGCCCTTACCCCTGAACCCTAAAAATACCCTTATCACCTAAATTCCCTTACCCACCCTAAACCCTAAAAATATCCTTACCACCCAATTGCCCTTTCCCACCCTAAACCCTAAAAATACCCTTACCACCCAAATGCCTTTACCCACCGAAAACCTTAAACATCTCCTTATCACCCAAATGCCTTTACCCACCTTAAACCAAAAAATAACCTTAACACCCAAATACTCTTACCCACCCTAAACCCTAACAATACCCTTACCACCCAAATGCTCATACCCACCCTAAACCCTTAAAATACCATTACCACCCAAATGCCCTTACCCGCCCTAAACCCTGAAAATACCCTTACCACCCAAATGCTCTTACCCACTCCAAACCCTAAAAATAGCATTACCACCCAAATGCCCTTACCTCCCCTAAACCCTAAAAATACCTATACCACCCAAATGCCCTTACCCATCCTAAACCCTAAGAATGCCCTTCATATAATATATATGTATTTGTGTGTATATATTATATACACAATTTTTTTTGCTGAAAAAAACAAAGTTTACAAGGACGTTATAGTTAGGTTCTGGATTTCCACACACAAAATCATATAAATTTAGCAGTTATAGTTATGGTTAACTCAAATAACTATAACTCGCTGCCTAAGGTAACTATAACACGCGCCTCCGCCATGCACAGTTTTCTCATCAATAGTTTTATTGCAAATGTTGCAGTAATAATATCAATGATGCCATAGAAGGTGTCATCAATGGTTTAATATGTGGAGCAATTAGCTGTGCATGACGAAGCTGCAAGTTATAGTTACCTTCAAGCGCAAGTTATAGGTACTTGAGTTAACCATAACTATAACTGCTGAATTTCTTTGGTTTTGTGCGAGCAGATTCAGAGCCTAACTATAACGTCCCTGTGACCCTTGTTTTTTTTCAGTGATTTTCTATGTTTTTAGAACGCACAGACGTAAGTATAACAAGCACTGCGCACGGCCATGGGCGATGCGTGATGGGGGTTGGCCACAGGGCCTGGCCTATGGCCAACCCTCCTGCATGCACCCAAAACCAAGCTGCGCGCAGTCAAAGGGGTGTTTTGGTTTATTTTCAACTTTTCTATGGCCAGGCCCTGTGGCCAACCCTCCTGCATGCACCCAAAACCAAGCTGTGCATGGTCAAATGGGTGTTTTGGTTTATTTTCTACTTTTCTCTGGATCTGCGGATCCACCTGTGGTCTGCGGAGCTGTGGATCCACGTGTGGATACGCACACCAGTAAAAAAAAATAATTGGGCAATTTTCTTCCCACAAAGGGTCCCTATGTGTCCTATGGGGTCAACTATAACTGCTGAATTTCTATGGTTTTGTATGGGCAAAACATCAACTTAACTATACCGTGCCTGTAACTTATATATATTTATATATATGGATATATATATATAGTTGTTTTGTTAGGCAACGCGTGGTAAAGGCATTGCATGGTAATGGATGTGTTTTAGTCATTAGTTGTGTCTTTTCATGTGTCTTGGATTTCTCTGTACCTTTAGCACTGGGATGCCCTAGGGTAGCTATGCGCTTTATAAAAATGTATAAACTAAACTAAACTGGTGGTGGCATTGCTTGGTAATGACCGCTTTGTAAAAGTTGTCATCCTTTGTAGATGATACAGATGGTTTTGAAGATGTCCCAGGCTGGCAAGGGGAACCAGTGTAGTTCCATTAGGTGCTGTGAAGTTGGGGGACATATGTCTTCAGCCCTTGATGAGGTTTGCTATCGCATGTAGTATGTCCCCAACTGAGGCCACTGGGAGTTCTATGAGTCATTGGAGCAGGAGAACAAGGGCTTAGACAACAGTTCTGAAATTGCTTTCTGTGAGGAATGGTTTCACTTTCTTAATTTGAGAGAGAGCTAGTTATGAGCTACCTTAGTTGTCTTGGCGATGTGTTTCTTGAGGGTGAGGCCGATGCCCAAAGTGAACCCAAGTGACGTGGCAGATTTTGTATTATGTAGTGTTACAATATAAAGGTCGTGCTCACTCTAAAGTCCACCTCCTCACATCCCATGGCAAAAATTAAAGTGCTTGATTCAGAAAGTAAAACTGAGCTGAGAAAATACCCTAGAGTGCAGGTTTAAGCCTTACACAGCCTGCTGGCTATCAGTATTACCCACCAGGCATATTGACAAGTAGGTCTTTGCAGTTAACGCAGAATATAGCTGACTCTTGCTGATAAGGGTTGAGTAGGGCAGCCAGCATATCATAAACGTCATCAGACAGCATTACATTTGAGTGTTGTGCCAAGTTGCAACCGAAATTTCCACCAGGAAAAAAAACCCATCCTAAACGTGTTTTGTAAAAAGTTTAAAAATGAGAGAGAGTTCGAAAGTTTTAGAATATCTTGTTTTCTGAGCTGTAGGGACAGGCCTGTCCTACATGCACCGTGACATTCAGAATAATACATTTCTAGAAGAGATGAATAAAAGCGGTGGGTGATCTACCATAGACTTTGTACATTGTGTGATATAAAATAGCATGATTTGATGGGACAACCAGGCAAGTATTAAATATGAGAGACTTAGGGCTTTATTTAGAGTTTGGTGCGTGGTACACTCTGCCACAAGCGTGGCTATGTCCTGTCCAACCTGTTACAGGTGGATTTTAGACTATGGCACTGATAACACGGCAGACGGGATGTCACGTTTTGAATGAGTATCATGTCCTCCCAATACTAAATAAGGCCCTTCAGGTTCACACTTGACCGAAGTTAAATAATGTATAGTAATTTATTTTTCGAGTTTAGAACTTAACACTGGAAGTCAACGAAGACCATGCTATGCCCTATCAGTGGCTGGAAATGCTGTTAATGTTGTTACAGTTATTTGTAATTCACATAGCACAAAGCCTGGAATTTGTCTAATATTGAGGCGCTTTCAGTAGACTAGGGATTACTTTACAAAGGGTACTGGTGCTTCTATTGCAAATGGGATTCAAAATAGGCTTGTGAGGTGTGCTCGAAGCAAGGGTGAAAGATTGAGTCTGTTAGTTGAGTGTCAGACTTACAGCCTAATTACTAGTGCCCTAGTAAAATAATGTGGTAATACCACACTAGTATTACTTAACACTGCGCTGCTGTATTACCACATAATTTCAGGGCCACATTAACTTATGTACCTGTATCCTCATGTCTTGGCACTCACAAGGGTTCCACTTAAATGCATGACTAACTTGTCCAGGTTTTTCTTTGTATTATCTTACTTGTAGCCCACTTTCTTCCATCACAAACTCAGAACAACCGGTACCACACGTGGAATGGATAAAAACTTTAAAATGTTTTTTTTTTTTAACTTAGAGTCTTCATTTTCGAACAGCTGAAAACGTCTGTCAAGACAACAATCTTGGAAACTGTGACAAAAAACTAAATCACAATTGCTATTTTTCTCTTTGATTTATCACAATTCCAACTTGAATTATGCAGATTTTGACCTAGTTTGAGACAGCCTCCCTCAGGACCATCTTACCCTGGAGATAAGACAGTTTTGAGTAATATGAATGGAAAAACCCCTTGCGAGCCATGCTCATAGTCAACGGCTGCAGAAAGTGTTAGAACTAGTTCATATTTAGAGTATTCCTCGGTGAAGCAGCCCTATGATATTTAACAAAACCTATGTACTTTAAGATGCCTCTTGCTAGCCAAAGAATGGTTGCATGGGATGCCGGTGAGACGCCTAAACCAACTTTTATGGTCAGTGAAAATGGATGTCCCCAGCAAGAGAAACCGGATTATAAATCAACTATACATAGTTTCCGTTTTGCACCATTGATGCTGCTTCGTTAAGCAGGACAAAGAGGCCGCTGATTTCTAGAGCAAGTCCAACCCCGGCAAGTATTCCATAAGCATGGGCCAAATGCATAGCGAAGTGTGGGTGAGTGGAGGCTCACGGTCAGTATCTGGTCACACTAGCACCTGCCCACGGTCAGTATCTGGTCACACTAGCACCTGCCCACGGTCAGTATCTGGTCACACTAGCACCTGTCCACGGTCAGTATCTGGTCATACTAGCACCTGCCCACGGTCAGTATCTGGTCACACTAGCACCTGTTCACGGTCAGTATCTGGTCACACTAGCACCTGCCCACGGTCAGTATCTGGTTACACTATGCTCACGGTCAGTATCTGGTCATACTAGCACCTGCCCACGGTCAGTATCTGGTCACACTAGCACCTGTTCACGGTCAGTATCTGGTCACACTAGCACCTGCTCACGGTCAGTATCTGGTCACACTAGCACCTGCCCACGGTCAGTATCTGGTCACACTAGCACCTGCCCATTGTCAGTATCCGCTCACACTAGCACCTGCCCACGGTCGTTATCTAGTCACACTAGCACCTGTCCACGGTCAGTATCTGGTCACACTAGCACCTGCCCACTACCAGTATCTGGTCACACTAGCACCTGTTCACGGTCAGTATCTGGTCACACTAGCACCTGTTCACGGTCAGTATCTAGTCACACTAGCACCTGCCCACGGTCAGTATCTGGTCACACTAGCACCTGTTCACGGTCAGTATCTGGTCACATTTGTACCTGCCGACGATCACTATCTGGTCACACTAGCACCTGCCCATTGTCAGTATCTGGTCACACTAGCACCTGCCAACTTCAGTAGAGTAAGTGCCAGTGCTGCATCCAGCAGCCAAAATGATGATGGATCTCCCTCCCTCAGATGAGGCCCATCGAAGAGGCCAACCATACACCTGGATAGTACCTGCTGTACCATTGACTAGGGCGAGAGTGATGAACAAGTTTGTACCAAGTTGTGTAACCTAGCTGACAAAGACTAAAGCTGTTTCATTAAGGAATCACTTTACGCTGGTCGCTGTGGCTCAAAACAACAGGCTTCAACCAGAGAAAAACGTCTGTAAACAATTCCAGCATGACCATAATAACATTAAAATCAAGAAATTAAACAGATAGAATTAAACTAACATATTTAGTAAAGTGAATGCAAATATTCTAATGAATATAATGACACCAAAACAATATCAGTGAATAAATTGGATGCAGAGCCATGACAAATAAAAACGCAAAAGAGTAAATGTAAAAGGTAATGTAAGTTTGTGGGCAACACTCAAGTGGTCCTATGTGCCTTTACAGGCTGACTGTAAAAAAAAAAAAAAGATCAGTTAAAATATAGGAGATAAAAATCATTTGTCATGGCAAGGTAGGGCACTGTGTCTTCCAAGGGCTGCACAATGTATATTTGAGATCCTGCTGAAGCACTGAGTTTCAAAGGTGGCACAAGCTTGAAAACTGTGCCTCCAAATTGCCATAGTTCCCATCTCCCGCTCTCTACTTTGTAGATAGCCATATTCTTGAACTTGATATCCTATAATAAGGAAAGATTGAAAGCTAGGGACAGTGAGGGTTTACCAGGTCAGATTTATTCTTCATGAGATCATGTTGAAGCTTTGTTTTTTGCATCGAAAAAATTACAAGAGGATCTGAATCTTGTCTGCTCAAGTGTTTTTATTCTCTGCAACTTGTCCGAGCCTTCATAAGGTCAATACTTTTGGACCTAGTCACAAAGACAAATTTACATGTGTAGATTTACAAACATGTAAATTTACGCTCCCATTTGGTAGTACCTTTACCGGGTTTTTTTCTTTTCATCATTTCCAAGTGTAAAGTTACTACAAAGTGTAGACATGCTGCCTCCAACCTTGGGCAGACCCCAATTTACAAGTGTAAAATTAGTTTTCTTATGTAGGTACGGGTCTCCACCACTGGGATATAGTTTATCCAGTGGTAAATCCCAATGGTAATGTATAGAGAAAAGTAAAGAAAAAGTTTATTAAACTTTAGAAATACTTAGTAAAAATATTCCAGTTTTAAATATTAATGCTTGGTCGAAAGCATGAGGATGTTGAGATGCAGGGAAGAAGATGCTGAGATGTAGAGAAACAGAAATGGAAGACTGCATTAGCAGTGTATTCTGTATGTTTAACTATACACGTACTGTGTATTGTGTTAATTTCCAGTGCCCCCATATGGATTATTGCGTTCAGATATGAAGGTCTCATTTGGAGCATCAAGGTCAGTTCTTGCAGCCATATCTTGAGTGTTTGATGTACTTTTGTTTGGAGCATTGTGTTTGGTTCTGGGGCCCTCTCCTGAAGTCTGTCAAAATGTTGCAAAATATTCAAATTAGCAGAGGCAATTCTGATTTATAAAATACACAATTTACATATTCAATATGTTTGCACCATGACCTGCTCATAGGTGAGATTACTGTAACAAAAACACACAAGCAACATAATGAATATGGCAGCAATATTAAAAGACAATGAAAACGTAGATGGAATTCAGAGTTGAAATAATGTTTATGGAGTCAATGTGGGCTTCTTAATTGTCAGGAGTACAGACACATGTTGACTTCCAAAATCCCCCATCGGCACAGAAGAAGAAAAGATGCAAGTGTTGTTTTGCAAGCGCAATGGCACATTGTACTCACAGATATTATATATATTCAATATTTATATTCAATATAGTAGCTTGTATTCCAACTCTTTGATTCCAACAGTATGATTAGTAGGATCAGGTTTTCAGTGAGCTTCTTAGCAGGGACCACAAGGAGAGTAGTGAAACTCATTACGTGCACCTGTGTGATGAGTTCAGTGAGTCCCCAGGTATGATGAGTGTTGATAGACTCTGCAGTGGATTTAAGAAAGCTCTTACTGAAACACCTGTAGACCTGGAAGGAGTTTGAGGTTCCAGGGGTACACCTTCAGCACTTTTGAGGTTCTTGCGTTGAGTCCACCTTAACACAGATGGCTGCAGAGGCGGCCATTGAGCACAAAGCTTCATGCACCATTCAAGAGCTGTGTGTAAGGCTTTCATCATTTATTCTGCTGTGACACCCCAGCTTAAGAACCTGAAATAACCATTCCCACTCAACCTAGCTTCATTAATAAATGAAAATAATCACGAGTAGTCACTGACCCATAAAGATTACCTCAAATGGTTTGCTTCACTATTAACAATTTTCATTGTTTGCTTTTGTAACATTTTTACTTTCAAAACTTTTCATTATTGGCCTATTCTTATTCTCTTCACAATTGCAACAACAGATTAATTAATTCCACTAAGAATGCAATACAAACATTTAATTCAATATACTATTATTAAAACTCACCACCCCATTTGAAGCATCATCACTCCTTCCCAATCACACTCATACGTACTCCATACACATAGACTGTTCCCACTTCCCCACCCATTGTTTTCTACAATATCCCACTAAGGAGACCACTTTTCATTCAGTCTTCCATTGGTATGTTTTGATCTGGGATCACCAGATAGTAGTCGTCAACACACATTTTGGTGGATATTTAAATTTTTAAACCACCTTGTTCAATACTTTTGGTCAAACAAATTCTTCTTTCACCGAGGACCTCAAGTGGGGTGTATTATATATCAAGGTTTAAAACTAGTGCTACTGGCATATTTTTTTTTTTTTACTAGTATCTTCTCTATTCTCTTCAATACAGTGACAGATGCTAAGGATTATCGCCTCCAAGTCTGTCTAAGTTCTTTTTAATCTTCCCTTCAAAATCACCAGAATTCAAATCCATTAAATCACCTCACATAGTTGATGTACTTATTTCAATTGTAAAATGCCCGAATGTACAGTGTGCTATATTACGGCATGAGTCCACATGACACAGCTTGAACTTAAAGCACTTTCTGACACAAAGCCTACATGAAGCCCTTCGATACTTGAAATCCCAATCATACTTTTTCAAGGCTAATACAAGCATCTTCGTGGAATTCTGGGCTCTATTAAGGTAAGTTAACAATCCTTCCAACATCCCAGCAGGCAGTCTGTTGCAACAGTCTAGGCGAGAGTCAGTCAGGACCACAAACAGTGACACACTATCCCTACGCTGTATGTTGCCCAGGGTTCATTTCTGGAGCTGGAAAAAGTTGCGTCAACAACTATACCAACTTGTAAATGCAGCGACAGATCATTCTTCCGGACCACTACCTGGCTACTAACCTTCACCAATTGGAAAAACTAATTTCCCAATGAAACACTGCGGTGGGAGTGCAACATCTCTAAGTGTAAGGCTTTTTTAGAACCCAAAAATCTCTTACATTTTGGAGGCAATCAACTGTTTTCATTTTTTCCTTAGCCAGTCACTATACCTTATAAGCATTCCACTAGGGTTAAGATTTGATCATTTTGCTATCTTCTTAGACATCTTCCATGTCAAAGTATCATCGGCACTGTAACACAACCAAAATGTAAATAGACAATTATTGACAGCAGTTTGGGGGGCACGTCAATAATAAAGAAATGGTTCCCAGTGAGCAACGTCTGGCAAAAGCCTGAAAGGAAACATTGGAACCAGTCAAGAAGAGAAGATGTTTGCGCTCTTCCTCCGGCTGGGGCTACAGATTCTATTGGAACGCAGCATCAATGCCCTCTCCGATTAGCCGAACTATATGAAGAAAGAAATTAACTGAACTTTGGTAAAGCCTCTGTGAAGGGAAGGAATCAGTCCTACCCTTTTTAGGGACCGACCCTATTTAGGAACTGAATTAGGTATGAAGGGTGCAATCTGGATAAAGAGTAAAAAGATATATTTATCCAAAGATCTGTATCCCAACATGGCCTTGAATCAGTTACATAGTTGGAGCATTTGGGATTGCCATAGGTGCATAGGTACTGTAGCTAAAATGAGTTTGATTGAAACCTATGTTGCTAAGACTGCAGTGCCTGCACTGGGCTAACAGTTCAGGCACTGCTGATCGGAGGTGCATTTGCATCTGATTGCCAGAAGCCAGAACATGAGTTGTAAGTGTCTCTGGCATTATTGGAAGCAACAGTTGTGTCCTCATCAAGTGAAAGAGTAACGGGGTGTGAGCGTGGTTTGTCCACGGAGGATGAGTACTGGATTAAATCAATTCAGAATATCAATTATTTGATGAAATTGCCAAGCTGTGAAAAAGACATTTTGCAATTTCCATCCTTACCTTTATCCTTCTAAGATATAGTCTATCATTGAACAATGCTATGTCTAGGGTGTGGTTTCCCCGAGCCTTCTTCATCTTATATTCTGAAATGTGATCCGTCTATGATGTAAGTGACTTGGCTGGAAAAAGCCCTCTTCAGAAGTGTTTAAAGAAAAAACATTTTAGTTTTTAATGCTATCATGACAGCATGAGTGCACAATCATGCATATTTAGTTCCAAGAAGAACCAACCTTTTCCAAAAACTGGATGGCATAGGTGATTATAAATTATTTTTAACAGTGGAGAAACTCGACTAGCACAGACTGCACATGACGATTTGGGTACGTGGGCTAACAGTGTCACCTGACACCTCTCATCATGAAGAATCGGATGAACTGGTCAGTAGTATCGCCTGGCATCTACTTTTATGAAGATGTAGGTGGGCTAGCAGTAAAACATGGTGTGATGGACAAGGTGCCGTGCATGGAGTGCATATGTTGCATTTGCATGTAGGAATCAATGTTAATTTCCTGCACTGCAATAGAACCTAAGATGGTGGGATGGAGAGGGGTCAGACAGCAATGTGAATTACAGGACTTCGCCTCAGCACTTTTGAGGTATTTTATGGACCAGACTTGAGGACTTGGAGGATAGGAAGCAGAGAATGCTTGTTGTAGTGTAGGAAAAGGTTTGCTTCCTGCGTCATTCTTTCCCAGAATTATTACCCATCGGTGGATGGGCTAGGAGTATCACCTGGCACCCACTTACACCAGGGGAAGGGGTGGATGAGACTAGAGTGGAGCTGGGAGAAAGAGGGGTTCGAAAGACACACCAGCATTTCTTATTAAACCATAAGAGTGGAGCAGTGTCAACCGCTTGTCAATTTACCAATATCTCTATTCATTTATGGCGCTCAAGTGAATAGATAGTCATGACTGTGACCTGAAGAAGGTGCTGTAAATGTGCCTTGTGTAAGAGCCGATCCCTCTTAACACAGGCTTAGAAATGTCCCAATTTGTAAGCTGCAGCATGACACTGCTTTTGTCCACTTTGTGATCTGCATAGCATAATATTTTTTTTCTTGGACTGAACTTTTAATAAACACCCTAATTAGTATGTATGTGGCATATACGTAATTGTGGCTAAATTGCATCGACAAGCCTTAAATCGCATTTAGCCTCTGCTTGCACTGTCCTCCCAAAGTTCAAAGTGTATCCGGGCGGCAAGGCAGGATTAGTGTTTTAATGTGTTTTTTCTATACTGTCGGGTTTTAGCTTATGATCCGAAAATCTGGGAACATTACTCTCATAATCATCCATAAATAGCTTATGAATATGTAATCAAATAGAAACTAGGCTCCATCCATCCCTACTCTGGAACTGTGCAATTACAGCAATTACCTCTGCCTTGGTCTAATTACTTTCCACTCAATCATCAATGTCTTTTTTTAACTTATCATCAATACTTACGTGGGATCCTTACAAGATGTAAACTGTAGAGTAACACTGTGTGAAAGGGCGTTGCACATTGCAGATGTACCTTACTTTTTTTTTTTAATAACATGTTTGCTTACTTTGAAGTATCTTGACTCTTCATGTATAGTTTGTGGTGAAAACGACGGCCCCATCACGCCTGTTTTCTAGTGATCTTAGATCAGGCCTGAAAAACAGGAACCAGATGTTAAAATTATTAGAGTTTTAAGGATGGTTTTAATGTTTTATAATTTTTTTCGTGTTTCTTTATGTGCTGTATGCACCAATTTTGTGTGTGTGTTGTTCTTTCAAGGCACATGTTGCCAAAATAAAGCTTTTAATAAGATAAGAGGTCTTCTGGACGCACACACACACACAAGTGCTATAGACTAGAAAAGGCCTTGCGTATTGCTTTCAGGAGTGTTTGTTCATATAGGGCCAGATGTATGAAAAAGTTTTGCAATCGCAAACGGTGCGAATCGGTAAATTCGGCTGTTTGCGAGTGCAAAACAGTGGTCTGCAATGCATGAAAGGCATTCGCAGACCACAAATAAAATTGTGATTTCTTGCATTGCAACCTGGAAATTGCGAGTCGCAATTTGCGATTCGCAAATTCCAGGTCGCAAGGCAATGCTGCAAAAAATCGCAAATTGCGATTTTTCGCAGAATGGCATTTTGCACATGCAAAATACCATGGACTGCAACCAAGTGGTAACCTGGTGCAAAATTTAAAAATGCATTTAAAATGCATTTTAAAAATGTACATGTAAAGCACACATGCCCTTTTGGCATGTGTGCACCTTACATGTCCCAAAACATTTTTTTGGGGTGCAGCAGAGGGGGCCTTAAGTCCCCAGCACCCTGGGGTTTTGCATTTCCAAAATTGCGATTTCTGGTTAAGAAATTGCAATTTTGGAAAAGCAAAAAATTCGCAGATATGGTCCAACAGGCCCATAGGTGCGAATGGGGACAGATTCTCTATTTGCGATTCGGTAATAGCATTTGCGATTTTTAAGAAATCGCTATTACCGAATCGCAAAAATCATACAAACCTTTTTGCAATTCTGAAATAGCGATTTCTTAAAAATCGCTATTTGAGAATCGCAAATCGGTTGGATGATACATCTGGCCCATAGTACTTTGACTCACATCTAAGCAAGCCCAGTGTTGAGAGAGAAGGGGATCAGGACGTAAAGTAAATTGCCAAGAAGTACTCTGCCAGCAAAGAGATGGAGCTGTCAGTCGAACCCTGAGCTTTTAGCTGTAGTCAACAAATGAAGTTCCTGAACACATCGCCTTAACTACTGAAAACTCTTTCAGGGTCTGCTGAAGAAACCTTTCCACCTTTAGGGAATTCAGAACTTGGAATTTTCACATATAACATCTGTTCACTATATTAAGAAAATGCTACTTACTGCCTAAACTAGTGCACAAACTACGTAAATTATTGACAATGCAATACAGAGTAATTTGCTTTGTGGTCATCCAAAAATAAGAACCAGTCTTACAATAGGCAGGACCATTAAGACCCTGCTGATGATGGCAATTCTCAAGAGACCCATTCTATGACTTAGCATCAGCTTTTCTCTAGTTATGACTCCTTTCTTTGGGATGATTGGTCAGCCAAGAGTGGCGTCAATTCATTACAATTCATGTGATAGTTGGAGTGTGATCATGTGCCCTTTAACACAGCCATTGACATCACCCAGCTACTCAAGGTAACAAAAGCTGTAGACATGCTGGCTCATTAAGACCAGTAGTCAGATTGGTAAATCACATTTTGTGCAAGAAGCAACATGGAGGTTGCATTTGCTATCTCTGGCTACTAATAAACTAGCCCACTCCCTGTGACCTTCTATCAGGAGGACATCCTTGTGCTTGTTCCATTGCTTCACGCCAATCCTTATGTTCTCAACCAAATGTACATGATATCCCTGGGTGATGGTCTTCCTGCTCCTGTCTCTGCAATGATAGCTTTGTTGTTCCAGGCGATTGTGGTTGTACTTTTATTTCCGGACTGGTGGAGTCCACTCTGATAGGGGTACATACAATGACCTGCACTGACAAAATCAAGGTGGATGTCCGCAAATAATAGTGCTAAGATATTCTTGCACTGTAAGCGAAAATAGGGTCATTTGCAAATGTAGTTATGCTATGAACTTGACTTATCGAAGCTCTTGTAAAAATCAACAAGTTTACAAACTTTAACATTTGTGGATTATCTATTTGAGGGGTTGCTCGTTCTACCACCTTTACATGCAAACTTAACTATTGAAAACGGTTCAAGTGTGATATATCCTCACTGACGACAAACAAAATGGGTTTGCACAAGATAAACTTTGCAGAAAACAGTCAGGTCTTCATTCTGATTGGACTTCGTCTAATCAGGTTGGAATTCCTCCTCCTGGTAATTATCCATTCCGAAGGGATTGAGAGGTGGTACCAAAATGGCGACTAACGATGGAGATCTGTGTTTCGCCCTGATTGCTGAGTATTTTTTCCACATGCCAGACCTATCCCCCCACATTATTTTCTAGGTTTACCTCCAAAACGAACCTGAAGAAAAACATTTGGAAAACAGTTTTGTGTAACCCATGATCCCAATTCGGTCGTTAACTCTTGTTACTGGTGGGATCTGGGTTAACGGGTCACGCCTCTATTGCGCTATACCACTGTGCATAGAAAAAAAATCTCTGCAGAAGGACAGTGGCGTCTCTAGAGGGGGCCAGATGGACCTGTGTCCCAGTTCTTTTTGTCATGTCCCACCACCATAGCTGCTGAATGTACCTAGAGGCCACACAGAAAAAACACTCACTGCACCTTGCCACACGCATTACTTTGTCTAACTAGTTTTTGTATATATGTGAGTACACATCTAATAGACATATAGATATATATCCACACATACCTTCAGATTTAAACACTTAAACAACTATCTATATATGATATACATAACCGTGAAAGATAGATAGATAGATAGATAGATAGATAGATAGATAGATAGATAGATAGATAGATAGATAGATAGATAGATAGATAGATAGATAGATTGATTTGGATGGGTGGGTGGTTAGATGAAAGGATGGGTAGATAGAACCACGTAGGTGGACCACCAGTTTTATATAAGGCCCAATATGTACCTTTCCCCAAACAAATCACTTCTAGAGAAATAAATAAACTGCAAAACATAAACTTACTCAGAAATGCATGAATTTTCGAACGTGGCTGGGTTCGAACAGAGTGAAGGTGATTTCGGTATTGAGTGACAATATTCTCCCTAAAGGTTGTAAAGGCGAAGGTACTTTGGGATACTTTACAATATTCGCAACGGTTACAAAACTGGACCGTCACAAGAAGTTCCCGTAACAAAAAAATCTGCACTCCTCCCATTTACAGTGCGACTCAGGTGCTGCAATGTTTGTATAAACCCTAAATTACAGCAAAGAGTAAGCCCCTTAATGAGCCCAGCTGACGCCCTCATACTCTTGAACTTGAACTCAAATTTCTCAGACACTGGACTGTGCCTAAAGGACTTGTTGAGCACTGATGGGCGCTCCAGTCCATGAATGCAAGGTGCGGTAGCAACATAACAAAGAGAAAACAGCCAGAGTTGCTTATCAGCCCCATTGAAGGCAGCCCGGCCCGTGGCCGAGCTACCAGAAGGCTACTGATTAGATACAAAGGTCGTCCAAGGGCGGGGCGCTGGCCACCAGAACATTGTGTGGTGTTGGGTTTAAGATAGGGCACGGACTACCTGGTGTGCGCCAGAGGGGAATGCAAACCTCGCCACATGGCCACAGCTATTTTTGACCAAAGCGTCAACACTTTTTTTCCTGGTTCTGACTCACTGCATTTAATCTGTTAGCGCATAATCGTATTACAGCTGGGAGCCGGATTTGTGCTTGTTGAAGCCTCCTTCTAACAGGTATGTGCAGAGGTGAGCTGTCAGGTTTCAGCTGGTCCTCGGCACCGGCAATTAAAAAGTCCCAGGTCTGCGTCACGATCATGGCGCCTTCCTTCTTCAGATCAGATGTGACGGAATGAAGGGTAGGGAAGGGATGTAATTCGAGGGTCGCCACATGAACGTCAAGTCACTAAAAGGGGTAGCGGAAGTGACATCACACGCCCTTTGACCTTCAATTTCACACACACGCATTCTTACACATACACACATTTACACTTACACACATTCTCTCACATATACACACTCTCACCCCAAGCACGCGCACAACATACATCTAAAGGCACTTTTTTTTACTTACCTCGGCTGCCAGGGAAGGCTATATTCCAACTTATTATACTCCATTCTTATTACATTAACAGTGAACAGGGAATCATTAATCACTGTTAGAGTAATACAAACCTTGAAAGAAAACAATGGGGCCCCAACCCACATAAAGGACGAGCTGTCACTGTGTTCCTGGCACTGTTTGCTACCTCTAATGCCATGGGTCGCCAAGACAGTGCCAGGGGTTGCAAAGGGCATGCTAGGGGTCGTGACCCCTAAATGACATTTATGGGTTGCCAGGGGTCACAACTGCATCTCACAGGTTGCCCCATAGGCCCCTGTTGCTTCCTTGTGAATTCTTATGGCTAACGTCAACCTCGTGCCCTGTGATGCAGTAACATGACACATTCACGCGCCTTCTCCAACCTGCGGAAACCTCAAGCCATAAATGTAGCATTGCTTTTTCAAAACTCTGCTGTTCGTGTAGCTTTTCTACAGTGGCGCCCACTTATGTATGTCACTATATGTCACTACTGCGACCATCTTTACCTCAACCTATCATAATCTGAACTTTTGAATTCTCTAGCACCTAGGGGCATCTTTATACTTTTTGCCGCAAAACTACGCAAATGCAGCTTAACGGCAAAAAGTATAGCACCGGCTTGCATCATTCCAAAGCACCAACCAGGCACCAAATTTATTAAATGCTGCAAGGCGGTGCTCAGGGTGGGCTAGAGTCAGAAAAAAAGACGTTAGCTGGGTGGCGGTACGGGTGAAGGGGGTTTTGCCTCAAAAAATTACACTAGGCTGGTTAGAGGCAAAACAAAAATGCCTCTAACCAGCCTAGCCTCATTTCCTGACGCAAAACCATCCATACCACATGAATCCTGTCTTATAGAAGACAGGAGTCATGCCCACCACCCCAATGGCCAGCACAGGGGACCAGAGCCCCATGGGCATGACCACTGCACCCAGTGCCATGCAGGGGGCCCCATGTCAGGGCCCCCAATGGCACTTAATTTTTTAAAAAAAATACTTACCTATATTTACCCTACTTACCTGGGATGTGGTCCCCCATCCTCTGGTGTCCCTTTGGTGTGGGTGTTCCTGGGGCTTGGGGTGGGCACCTGTGGGCCCATTCCATGATGTTTCACCATGGAAATGGGTCCACAGGTCCCCTAACGCCTGGTCTGACCCAGGCGTTAAAAAATAATGGTGCAAAGCAACCTTTGCACCATTATTTAGCCCCTCCTCCTACCCATGCATCATTTTAACACGGAGGGGAATAAATATGGCGCTATGGGTTTAGCACCATTTTTTAGATGGGAACGTCTACCTTGCATCTCATTGACGCAAGGTAGGGGCACGCATCCAAAAATAGTGCTAACTCCAATAATTTTACGCTACACATGTCTAGCGTCAAAATATAAATAATGAGTTTAATTCAGCGCAAACATAGTTTAAATATGCCTCCGGATTGTTTTTGTACAGGCCGGGGCACCTTCCTGCACAAAAACAATCTCCTGAAGCTTTTTCCTCTTTCTGCGTGTGCTGTAAAATGCAGCACCTGTAGAAAAAGGAAAAAATGAGGAGAAATAAACATATTTTTCCTAGTTATTTCTCACCTGGGAATGTGTAGAATTTGATGCATTCCCAGGTTAGCCACTCATCGTAAATCTAGGTGTGTGCCAAAATCCAAACCTTTGAAACTATGCCCCCTATGTCGAGCAATCCAATTTCAGGTCCTTCCGGCTCTCTGCCCAGCACCAGGTCCTAAACCAGGCTCTGACCTTCCTCCTGACAGGTCCCTGCCCATGTTGCTTCCATTGCTGCACCAATGTCTCCCAGGACCCTTGTAGCAGCATTGCCCTTGGGATACTGCTACCCCACGCTTCTGGTTTCCCACCCTTTCGCGCACCCCTGGTTCCTACCCAACTGCCTTCCAGTGCCCTTCCCCCCCCTCCCAGGCCCTATTTAATGGGCGCCGCAGCGCAGCTCCAGTGAGCAGGTCCTTCCAGCTCTCCCCAGCACCAGGCTCTCTGCCCAGCACCAGGTCCCAAAACAGGTTCTGATCTGCCTCTTGAGAGGTCCTGCCCAGGTTGCTTCCACCACTGCACCAAGGTCTCCTGTCCCCAGGAGCCTTGTAGCAACATTGCCCTCTGGGTACCACTCCCCATGCTCCTGGTTTCCCACCATTTCCCATGCTCCTGGTTCCTGCTCAATCTCGCCCGCCTCCCAGCGCCTCTCCCCCTCCCCAGGACCTATTTAATGGAGGATGCAGAGCGGCCACGCCGCTGGCATGCCAAAGGTGCGCCAAAGGCTAGCACATCTGCTCCCATCTGCGTCTGGACCGGGCCCAGCCCCAGGAACTCTGGCCCTTCAGACCCCCTCAGATACTCTTCTCACCCTAGACCCCGGTCGCAACAGCAACTGCTACCTCGCATCACCCCGCTCCACAGTAGGACCATTCATCTGCTGCCACTGCCGCTTCACCTCCACTCCAGAACCAAGTACCCCTGCAACATCTTCTACCTTGTTGTCAGCACCGACCAAGACCACACTGGGCCAACTCAGTTGCATCTTACTCATCACCAGATCACCTTGCAAGCACACCACCGAAATCTGGGACACCATCCCCTCCCTCACCCCAACGTAATCTTCATCACTGAAACCTGGATCACCACAGCCTCCTCGCCGGACATCACCACTGCAATCCCCACCGGCTACAAGATGAAACACCATGATACCCCCAACAAACATAGAGGCAGCATCACCATCATGCACAAGGAGTGATCGCCTGCACAATCACCGACGATCAGACCACCCCAGTCATAGAACACATGAACTTCCAGCTCCACATCGACATGAACACCACCATCAAAGGCACCCTGGTCTACAGACCACCAGGACTGCGGACCGTAATCAGCAACACCATTGCAGAATTCATCACCCCTCAGGCCATAGAATCCTAACACTACAACTCCCTGGGAGACCTTAACTTACACTTAGATGACCCCACCAGCACCAGCTCCACGGACCTCCTGGAGAGAGTAGAAAACATCGACCACAAACAGCTAGTCGCCGACTCCACACACTTCGCAGGTCACACATTGGACCCCATTTTTTCATCTAGCAAAAGAATTATCTACACCAACACATCGGACCTCACCTGGTCAGAGCACTCTATTGTACATTTCACCATCTCTGGACACACCCGCCCCACCCCTAACCTCCACAGAGCACCCTTCTG
Source organism: Pleurodeles waltl (assembly GCF_031143425.1). Lineage (NCBI taxonomy): Eukaryota > Metazoa > Chordata > Amphibia > Caudata > Salamandridae > Pleurodeles > Pleurodeles waltl. The sequence goes on from NC_090443.1 coordinate 963,016,365, forward strand.
CAGCTAGGCCAGGATCTCTCAGCAACAATGCACAGATGCCCTCGGCACCACTCGGCCCAACTACCTCTCCAACCTGGACCAAGCAGTACAGAACTTCAATGACTGGATCACCAATGCCGTCGACCAAATACCTCCCACCAAACCATCCAAAGCTCACAGACCAGCCAAGCAAGCCACATGGTACATCCTAGAACTCAGCAAGACCAAACAAAGATGCAAACAACTTGAGAAAAGCTGGTAAACCAGCAAGAAAGAAACTGACAGAGGCACTTACAAATCAGCCCTCAACGTATACCACAGACAGATCAGAGCAGCAAAAAGGCAGACCCTGACCCTCAGGATCGATACCAGCGCTAACCGATCCAAGTAACTCTTCACCATTGTCAGGGAGTTCACCTTCCCTGCACCCACCGAAAACTCCATCCCCACATCACAGAAGATCGGCAAAGACCTTGTTGACCACTTCCACAACAAAATATCAACTATCTGCAAGAACTTCAACCCCCAACCATCCTACTCCAGAAACCTCCAGTCCACCACTGCTACCGATGACCCGCTCAACCTCTGGAAACAATTCACAGACGCAGGTACCACCCCCCGTTTGAACTCCTTCCACTTCAGAGCACCTACCGGCTGTTATCCCCACAGACTCTTTAACCTCAGAAGGGACGAGATCAGTCGCTTACTCACCACCATTATCAATGCTTCACTCACCTCTGCCACCTTTCCCGATGCCTGGAAACATGCCGAGTTCAGACCCCTCCTCAAGAAACCCTTGGCTGACCCCAACAAACTACAAAACTACGACCCATCTCACTGCACCCATTCAGGGCTAAAGTCTTGGAGAAGGCCGTCAACCTCCAACTCACTGAACACCTAGAGAGAAACAACCTCCTTGACTCATCCCAATGGGGTTTCAGATCCAACCACAGGACACAGACAGCTCTAATCACGGCCCCAGATGACATCCACGTGATTCTCTACAAAGGTAAATCAGCTGCCATCATCCTGTTTGACCTCTCTGCCGCCTTCGGCATGGTTTCCCACTGCACAGTCATCCACTGCCTGCACCAGTCTAGAATAATGGACGACGGGCTCAAGTGGATGGCATCTTTCCTCACAAGATGCACTCAGAAAGTCCGCCTCCCCCTTTCAAATTGCAAGCCAAACACAACATCTGTGGCATTACCCAGGGCTCATTCCCTCAGGCCCACACTCTTCAATATCTAAACGACTCCCCTCGTAGACAAAGTCAGATCGCACAACATCAACATCATCTCCTATGCCGACGACACGCAACTCTTCCTATCACTCTCTGCCGACCCTACCGCCACCATGACAAAGTTCCACATCTGCATGAAAAATGTCTCAGAATGGATAACGGATAACTGCTTAAAGCTGAACACTGACAAAATGGAAGTTCTCATCTTCGGCAAAAATACCGTCCTCTGGAACGATTCCTGGTGGCCCTTCAGAGCTCGGCCCCACACTGAAAGACCACTCCCGCAACTTCGGCATCATCCTCAACAGCTAACTCTCCATGAGACGGCAGATCAACACCTTCGCCTCAGCCTGCTTACACACGCTTAGCATGCTCCAGAAAATCTTCAATTGGCTCCCCATCAACACAAAGAAGACAGTTACTCATGCCCTCATCACCAGCCACCTTGACTACGGCAACACACTCTATGCGGGCACCACAAACAAGCTCACACAAAGGCTCAAATCAATACAGAACACTGCCGCCAGACTGATTCCTGACCTACCTAAGAGAGCCCACATCTCCCAGCACCTGAAAGACCTCCACTGGTTACCTGCCAAGAAAAGATGCCACTTTAAGCTCATCTCCCACATATACAAAGCCCTCCACCACCAAGGACCTGCCTACCTCAACCGACGTCTGAACTTCCACCACGCCCTGCAGGAACCTCTGCTCCGCACACCTGATCCATGCTCTGATCTCTTGCACATGCCGCTGCCGTGCCAAAGGTCGCTGCTTTTGCTTTCTGGCCGCTGAGGCCTGGAACGCCTTCCTTCTCAGCACCTCCCCTATGCTGACCAAATTCAGGAAAGGGCTCAAGACTTGGCTCTTCGACTGAGACCTGCGCCTAGCACCTGGATCCCCTCACAGATGACAAGTCGCACTCTACCAATACTGATTGGTTGATAACTTGCACTTCTAATTTTTTTGTTTTAAAAAATCATGTCTACCAACTTAAATTCTCCCATGGTCTTTGCTAAACGTGCTTGCTAATAGCATTTTAAGTTCAAAAGCTCTCCTCCTTCTAATTGATTCTGAGCTCTGACCTTCTAAAAGATGAAAGACTGCTCTGTTTGCCTTCTTTCTCTCTACTTACACCACAACTATTTTCTTGTTCAGAATTTCATAACTGATATCAAGGCAAGTCTGAAAAGCACCAGCTCAAAATAGACCAGCCATTGTTAGGCAGAGATGAGAAAATTATTGTGAGTCACTGCTGTAATTTGTTAAAAGTGAGAAAATGGCAGTCGGGACTATACACTTTCCACCATTTTCTTTCACAGAGGATTAATGCTCTTATGCACTGTTGCAGACTTTCACATATTTGGCAATTTCATGAGCTCCCCTTGATGTTATGTCATAAAAGCACTACATTTTAACAAAAATATTTAGGAAATGTGCTGCAAATGTATCATTGATGGGAAGGGCCTTCCCCCTTTCTCAAAGTCCAACTTTGCAAATACTCTTAATGCCCCCAATATTAGCTCAAACTGTTGAGTTACCTGAGGATGTTTCAACTACAATGAATTTGGCAAACCCTCCAGCAAGAGTTTTAGGATAATCACCCTAAAACCTGTTCTCTCTACATCATTATGACTTCTGTCCTCAGTTGGAACTCAGGGGCATATTTATACTATGTTTGCGCCAAATTTGCATCATTTTTTGAACGCAAATTCAGGCAAACTTAACTCTGGCGTCAAAATATTGGAGTTTGCACCATTTTCTGGATGCATGAACCTTCCTTGCGTCAATTAGATGCAAGGCAGGCGTTCCCATCTAAAAAATGGTGCTAACCCCATAGCCCCATATTTATCCCCCTGTGCTAAACTGACGCATGGGTGGGAGGAAGGGCTCAATAATGGTGCAAAGCTTGCTTTAGTGCCTGGGTCAGACCAGGTGTTAGGGGACCTGTTAGGCGTTAGTAACCTGTGGACCCATTTCCATTTCCATTTCCATGGTGAAACACCTAAGACAGGAGTCATGTGGTATGGATGGTATTGCGTCAGGAAATGACGCTATGCTGGTTAGAGGCATTTTTTTTAGGCAAAACACCGTTGCCCCGTACCGTCACCCCCACCCGGAGAGCGTCAGTTTTGCTGACGCTAGCCCACCCGGAGCGCCGGCTTGCGGGATTCCATAAATTTGGTGCTATACTTTTTGACGCAAAACTGCGTTTGCGCAGTTTTGCGTCAAAAAGTCTAAATATGGGCCTCAATTCTAAATCCAAGCCCTTGTTAGTCTGGATTCCACTTTGGGATGCAGGGCTGGCCAGCCAAGAAGAAATATGGAATGGAATGATTAGCATCAGCATTTGTAGGTGGAAAAAAGGGAATCGAGGTCTAAAACCAGTGGTACATGTAATAGATGTTTTAAAACCTTACTTCATGTATCACATTTGCAAAATTAGTTGTCTTACTAGTGTTGCGATTGCCAGATGTTACGTTTAATAAATTTCAATTAGCTGCGTTTTTTTTACCAAGTTATTATACATGGTATGAACTGTGGGACTTCCAAGACACTGTATATATATCACAATGGTGGTAATCAGGTGTCTGTTCTAACAGAGGTGCACATCTTTTGATAGAATGCTTATTGTTTTTAAAAATATCATTATTCAACACTTTTAGACCAGAGTTGATGACTAGTTAGAGAAGGTGATACAGAAATACATTAGATGGTGAGAGAGGGCCCTCTAGAAAGTATGATGAAAACTGAGGTTCATTTGTTCACATTTCTGGATAAATGTTTTGTTTGTTTTTTTAACAAAGGAGAGCATTGTAGACCATATCATTTTTTGGTTTCATAATATGTGTTCACATTCTGATCCGTTAAAAGTGTGTTCAAAAGAGAAAACTACATTTTATTTCTTCAATAGCATTTTCTTTGAAAAAGCAGGATTATTGATGGAAATTGTCAATTCATGGGAATATTTGAATATTTATGTGGCACAAAACCAGATGTGTTTAGGGCAATATCCCATAGTTAAGTGGAAATTTGGTTACAACGTCTGATTTGCTTAATTTTGGGGATAAAGAATAATTAACAAGCATTTGCAATGCAATAGGTTTCACATTTGCTCCAGTTAGAGCTATTAGCGCTGTAAAGTCCTAACTGGACTTTTCTTGCCACATACATTTTAAATGAAGTGTAAAACATTAGTTGACATAAACGAGCTGATTCAAAGCTCAGTGGCTGCCATGAGCATGAGTGTGAAGGAGACACAAAAGGAAAAATAAGTTCTCTCACAGTCAAACATATCAGCAGTCGTACAATTAGCCATGTAACAGAGGCAGTCTGCAAGGCAGTAACAAAACCTCCCCAAGGAGGGACAAACATAAAGCATTTACCAGTGTTATCAAAGGACGTTTGAAAGGCAAGCCCACGAATGACTGAAAGCGATGGGCGTAAGGTGGGCTTGATTAAAAGCCCACAATACTTACAACAGGTCAAAACGCTTGCGCGTTCGACCAAAAAGAGTGTGGGTATCAATTCAAATTGATTGTTTTGTGATATACAACCATGAGTAAGTGTAGAGGATAAGATCTAGTCTCCAATGGGAATGATATGCTGGAACACCATGCTTGAAGTCTACAGGACTCTAGTATGTGATATCCTTAGTTCGGAAAACTGTGTTCGGGGGGGAGACAAATGCACCAGAATTCCTGAACCATATTTTCTAAATGTAGTGTTGGGGGACGGAGACTAGGATAACTAGAGCAATGTCTATCGACAAAGAGAGATGGTGTTTTGTGGCTTCAGACCTTTGGTTAACCAACCTTTGCACCTAATCAAATGAGTTCCACTTGGAAGTGAACTAGCCGAGGAAGCAACAAACAAGAACACTTTTCTAACTTAATTCTACTTTGTTGACTCTCTTTTTCCCCTCTGCCTTCCCCTGACACTCACCGCCACTTCCACTGGTGTCACCAGCCTCCACCCTCTTGCTGACAGCGCACTATTGTTCTAACTGGTAAGGTGCTAGTATTCTGGGGAACACCATGACATACACAAGGCCTTTCCCTTCTTCCGTCTATCTTATTATCATCCTTCCTTTTGTTCCTGCTCCCCTCTTACTCCTGTCCTTTACTCTACAGATCTTTGAGTAGCCTTGGCATAAAATAACATGCTATAAACTTAATCAACATACTATAACCAGTGGTTCTGGTCTGGGCAAAATAAGAAGCTGAAGTAAACAAACTAGATGCATGTTACACAGATAAGTAGGTGTGTCGAAAGAAAAGACAGCACTATGGGCCAGATTTACAAGGCCCGTGCGCCTCCTTGCACCACATCAGTGTCATTTTTTATACGCTAATGTGGCATTAAGGAGGCCTTTTCCCTGCACCATATTTACAAAGTGGCGCAATGACAGCATTGCACAACTTGTAACCCCTTGCGCCACATTATAGCTGCGCCAGGTGTAATGTAGGCAAGGGGGCATTCCACACAGGGAGGTGGAAAAAAATGGTGCAGTGAAATCCACAAGATTTTAAGCAGGCGTTAAAGTGATGGGCCCATAGTAACCTATCGGCCCTCCTAATGCTTTGCTGCACTACCGCATAATTTATGGTGCTAATCCAGCAGAGCGCTACAATAGTGTCATAAATTATGACGCTATTGTGGAAACGACCGCCATGGTGCACCGTATTGTAAATACGGTGCAACCATGGTGTCGTTAGGTGGGGCAGGGGCAGCACAAGAAAAGCAGCGCATCTAGACCAATGCACCCCTTTCTTGTAGATCTGGTCCCATATCCTGTCTTCAATAGAAGTTTAAATGTTTTGTGGTGTGGGGACCTTTGGATGAGGAGCGAGAGGCGTAGCTAAGTGTTCACCCACTTCTGTCAAGAGCCATAGAGCGCAGACCAGCAAAGGCTAAAGGTTGTAGAGACATCATCTACAAATGGATGTCATGTCTGAGCATGTGTGAGATCGGTGTATGTCCAATTACTTATCGTTCATCTTCATTCCTTCAAACTCTACTTTTCCTCATGACACTCCATGGAGCTTCCCTTCTTTCTCTTCTGTTAAGAAGCCTTCAACACACTGGTTGTGGTTATGTTTTGTCAGGTACCCTCGAAGAGTATTCCATGGTCTTCGACTGTTTACCAGTGATTTAATATTTTAGGCTGACAGTGTTTGCTGGGGTCTGGTGTGTGAGGGGTGGGCTGATACAAGGAACATAGAGGCAAGAAAGCATTAGAGCGTGACTCAGACTTCGACATTTGAGAAGAATATCAGAATGGAGTAAACTCTGGGAAATTCTCTTTACTTCTGCGGCCTTCCATCACATGTTCGTGAGAATACCTACTAGGTTTTCCCTAAAGGCCTGCTCCACACTGGACGCCAGAAAAATCCTGAGCAAAATCATGAGCTGTTTGCACTTGCACACAGACCTGAGTAGTGTTGCAATCGGCAGGATTACAGAATCCTCTAGTCTGAAAAAGCTACCAACCTGCCACCTTCGGAGAGGAAATCTCATGGTTGCTTCCTCCTTGTTGCAAGGTGTTCTCTTGTAAGGGGCAAGTTTCCAGCAGAGAAGAATGGGACATACATGAGTGGCAAGCAGGTGCTATTATGTCTCCTCACAGCTACCAATGACTCAGTCTGACCCTGAGTGGTAGCGGGGACACTCCTACACTCAGCAGTCATTTCGCTGCAGTCCAAAGTTTAATCCATCTTTGGTGGGGCACAAGTGGCTGCAGGAAATAGAAATAGAGCTTGAGTGGTGCTAAACTTCGCAAGCAACTTCAGGAAGCTTAACCCACCTTCAAGAAGAGTGAAGCTCCCAACATCTCTCAAGTTCATTTCAAATAAAATGAAGGTGCTGAGTCAGACACGTAAGTTTAGTACTGTGAGATATGAATGACAGGGTGGGCGTGACAGGTGACATGCTTACACCGCCTAAGTAAATAAACAGAAATTACCATGTAAATGCTTCTTCGCAGTCACAGTAGAAGAACATAGTAGATGGCTGGTTGAGGTAGGTCACTCCTTCTCTTTAGTGAACTCCATTGTGTCCAGTTTCTGGAAGCTCCTGCGCCACTGGCTCCTCCTAAAGCGATGGGGATTATAAGTCAGTCCTGCGGCAAAGACGTGGTTACACTAGATTGCTAAAGCATAGACTGGGACCAGACGATTCAACTAACTTTTCCCCTGTGAAAGTTGCCTATTGTTTGTAACATCATGGAGATAATAGCATGTAAACAGCAACAACACATGAATCATGCAATCCAGTTGTCTGCTAACAGGTCTGGCTTCCGCCTTTGGTGTACTTGAAGCTAATTCTACTCTAGTCACTGCTACTTTGGCCACTGGACTTGATTTATTCAATTTTCTTTGTGTTCCAGCTTTGACTCTCTTCTGTGGCCCCGTTAAGCCACTATTGTCTTTCCATCCAGCTTCTCTTCAGTAAATGATTTCTATTTTTTTCTCCTACCTCACATTATCTGGTGCCCATCTTCTTTCTTTTTACCATTTTCTTGTACCAGCCCTGTTCTCTGTGTTTCCATCAAGTGTTAGACCCAGCCCACATGCAACAAACAAGTGACTTGTTTGATGTCTCAGAGATGCTCTTGTCCTCCCACTGGGACTTACTGACTCTCAACTTTTGAGGCCACAGTCTGCTTCTAGGTATATTCAGCACTCTCTGTACTCTGTGACCTTGGAGAAGATAGTATACCTTCAGCGTGCCTTTGGTGTTTTAGTTGACATGACCATGGTGGGACACAAAACAGTTTGAGCTCCGATTACTCATGGCCCCTAAATCTCAAGAGAGAAGTGGTAATCAATTATTGGGTCACCGCAAAGGTATGTACACCAAGTCATCATAGCCGAATGGCAAACGTGCTTCACACATCTCTAAAGTCCCAGAAGATCTTGTACCAAAAGGGACTTTCTCCCAAAACCTTGTAAAATCGATAGTAGCCAGGTTAGTCAATGATGGTCCCTGTATAGAAAAAGCTTCTGTCTCCCTTGATGTGCGAGTGTACGGTATTTCCGGGATCCTTCTTGGCACACACTAGTGGCCCTGCTCATAGGTATCTTACCAGGGGCACCTTCTGTGCTGGCTGCTTGTGAGAACTTGCCATCTCGTGAGCTATCTTTCAAGGTTACTTAATCAGAAATCCTGATCTTTGAGTCAGCTCCGCAATGAAGCCCAAAACAGAGAATAAAGATAGGACTGCAGGGATTGTGTAAAGTGCCTGGAGTATTTCACTGATTCACTCAGGCAGGTGAGGTCCCCACTGTGCGTGTGATCCAAAAACGAGAGAGATGGGGTGAAAGAGCACCATCCATAGTAAGAGCATCTTTGCCACTACATGTACTGCAGTCGCAGTAAAGTCCAGGTCCAAAGTGAGAGCACAGTGAGCGATGAATGCGACGCCAGTGACACAGAAAAGTGCGTGAGGTATGAGTCTTCCTGAGAGTCCACAAGGACACAGTGACGTAATTCTTCAGAACATGAGGTTATTCATATGGGAACCAGTGAAGTTCTGCTGCCCAGTGATGTAGGAATGAGTAAGACTCAACTCCAGTGTGAGGTGCTAATTCCTTGAATAAGAGAAACGAGAGTGATATTTGTGAGGTCAGTGATCGTGAAATAGTGTCGGAGACCAGTGAAACAAGCGGCCTCCAATAACATGGATGAAGTAGCTCATGGGTGAATAAATGGGGCTAAGCTGCAGTACTTGAGACTGGTGACCTGGAAATAAAATGTGTAAATTAGGGATCGCCTTTACTGAAGACGGTTGTTCACTGTTGTGACATCACCACGTGTTCACTTACTTTCCTGCTGTCTCTCAATAAAAGAAAATATGACAAAATTCCGCCTCATTCTCACAGGGCCCTTCACAGACCAAGCAGGGGTTATGACATCCCCCATCATTTATTCACCAATGAGCTAATTCACACACGTTATGGAGGCCGCTCATTTCACTATCACTGCCCTTCAACACTAATGCACAATCACTGACCTCACAGATATCTCCCTGTTTTTTTCTTATCCCAGGAGTTACTGCCTTCCACTTGAGTTGAGTCTTACACATTCCAACCTCCCTCTGCACTAGAGCTACACCGGTTCCCATATGAATAACCTCATGTTCTGAAGAATTACGTCATTGTGTCCTTGTTGAGTCTCAGGAAGACTCACTCATACCTCACACCTTTCTCTGTGTCACTGACGTTGCACTCATCGCTCACTGTGCTCTCACGTTGAACCTGGACTGTACTGAAACTGCAGGGCTTGTAGTGGCAAAGATGCTCTTACGATGGTGCCCTTTCACCCCATCTCTCTCAGACTCGTCCTTGGATCACATGCACAGTAGGGACCTCGCCTGCCAGGGTGAATCAGTGAAAAATACTCCAGGCACTTTACACAATCCCTGCAGTCCTATTTTCATTTCTCTTTTGGGCTTTATAGCCAGCTGACTCAAGGATTAGGATTTCTGATTAAGTAAGCAGAGAAAGATGGCTCAGGAGGTGGCAAGTTTTCACAAGCAGCCAGCACAGAAGGTGCCCCTGGTAAGATACCTATGAGCTGGGCCACTAGTATGTGCCAAGAAGGATTCAGGAAGTAGAGAGCACCCGCAGCTCGGAGGGGGAAAAGCCCTTTCTGGGACAGAGACTATCATTGAGAAACCTGACTGTTTATCAGCTTCTGGGGAAAGTCCCTTTCATTACAGGTCTTCCTGGATTGTACAGAAACATGAAGCATTGTCTTACCATTCGGCTATCATGATTTGGAGCAAAACTGTCGGCTTGAGATAAAAATTGATCATCTCCTCTCTCTCGTGATTTTGGGGCTATGAATGACCCTACAACCGAAAATGGTTTGTGTCACACCGAGGTAGCTTCATCCAAAACACAAAAGGCTCACTCAAGTTATCCTGTCCTCTGTAAGGTCATAGAGTCCGAGAGGAACGGTGAAGATTCCTGCAAGCAGACTGTGGCCTCAAAGTCAGAATTCAATGAGCCCCCGTGGGAGGCCAAGAGTATTCCTGAGGCATCAAACAAGTCATTGTTTGTGGTTGGTGGGCTGGGAATAACACTTCTGGGAGGCATACAGGATAGGACAGAGAGGACCAGATTTACAAGACCCTAGCACCTCTTAGCGCCACACTAGCGTCATTTTTTTTACGCTAATGTGGTGTTAAGGAGGCCATTCTCCACCATATTTACAAAGTGGCACAATGCTAGCATTGCGCCACTTTGAAACCCATTGCACCACATTATACCTGTGCCAGGTATAATGTATGCAAGGGGGTGTTCCCACGCAGGGAGACCACAAAAAATGGCACAGATTGGTTGTGGCAGGCGTTAAAGTGACAGACATATAGAAGCCTATGGGCCTTCCTAGTGCTTTGCTGTACTAGCATAATTCAGCAAAGCATCATAAATTATGACTCTATTGTGGAAAAGGGAGCCATGGTGCACTGTATTGTAAATACAGTGCAATCATGGTGTCGTTAGGTGGGCCAGGGGCGGCACAAGAAAAGTGGCTCATTGGGACCGATGCACCAGTTTCTTGTAGATCTGGCCCATAGAGCCTAAAGAAAAAGAAGAAAATGGTGGACACCCGGCAGTGTGAGGTAAAAGAAAAAAAAGTAGAATTTATTTATTTTCTGAACAGAATCTGGATGGAAAGGACAATTATGGATTAACAGGGCTAGTGGGAGATAGTTAAAGCTGAAATAGAAAGAAAACATTGTCAATGTCAACTTCAGTGACCCAAGTAATCTTGGCGCTCTTAGGGGCATATTTATACTTTTGGGTGCAAAACTGCACTAAGGCAGTTTTGCACCAAAAATTTTAGCACCGGCTTGCGCAATTCCTAAGCAGCAGCTGATGCCATATTTATGGAATGGCGGAAGCCGGTGTAAAGGGTAGGCTAGTGTAAAAACAAATGATGCTAGCTGGGTGGGGCTGGCGTTATGGGAGAAGGGGGTTTTGCATCAAAAAATTATGCTAGGCTGGTTAGAGTAAAAAAAAGATGACTCTAACCAGCCTAGCATCATTTTCAGATGAAAAACCATCCATACCACATGACTCCTGTCTTGGAAAAGACAGGAGTCATTCCCATCACCCCAGTGGCCAGCTCAGGGGACAGTTTTCCCTGGTCATGGCCATTGCATCCTGTGCCATGCAGGGGGGCCCAAGATGGGCCCCGATGGCACTTTAATTAAAAATTTAAAATTACTTACCTATACTTAGTCCTACTTACCCCCATCCTCTGGTATCCCTAAAGTGTGGGTGGGGGTGTTCCTGGGACTTTAGGAGGACACCTGGGGACCTATTCCACGGTGTTTAACCATGGAATGGGTCCACAGGTCCCTTAACGCCGGGTCTGACCCAGGCGTTAAATAATGGTGCAAAACAAGCTTTGCACCATTATTGAGCCCCTCCTCCCACCTGTGCGTCATGTTAGCACGGGGGATAAATATTGGGCTATGGGGTTAGCACCATTTTTTAGATGGGAATGCCTACCTTGCATCTCATTGACACAAGGTAGGTTCACACATCTAAAAAATGATGCAAACTCCAATATTTTGACATTATGCGGGGCAAAATATAAATATGGCGTTAGTTTTGCGCTAAATTTGCGTTAAAACAAAATGACTCAAATTCGGCGCAAATGGGGCATAAATATGCCCCATGGTGCCTTGTCCACAGTAGTGTGAGATTCAAGTTGTTGCATCGCATGACCATTGGTGAAAGCAAGGCAGGTTGGCGGACAACTTGCTTGCCCGCTTCTTGCATAGTTGCTGTTGTTTGCACACAGGGGTCTTCACTATCTTGCCAACAATAAGCAAATTTCAAAGGGACCAAAATTAGTTGAGTCTTCTTGTCCCAGTCTATGCTTTATCTAATATACTGTAACCAACCCTTCCCTACAGAACTGATTTATAATCTCGGTTTCTTTAAGAACAACCAGTGGTGCGGGAGCTTCAAGATACTGGATGGGCTGGACTTCACTGGATAGAAGGGGCGACCTCCCTCAACCAGCCATGTGCTAGGTTCTTCCGTTGTGGTTGCCTGACAGCAAGCAAATGACTTACAAGGTCTCCATGTTTACTAAGGGCAGGGAATAGCTCCATTTCGGTCCAAAGCATATGATTTTTCGACTGACACAAGAAAGGAGAATGCAAAGGTTACATGAAGTATGGCGGTGTGTTATTACTTATAGACCCACTGTTTCATGGAAAATAGACCATTAGCTGGAAGTCTGGAGTACCCTGCAGACAAACTTATTGTTTCTTCCTCCTGACTTCTAACATTTTCAATCTAGTTTTGCACTGGGGTTTTTAGATCCGATCCAAAGGGGGTGATTGAGCTTAGGACATGAGATCTCTCGGGGGACAAGAGGAACCCTTCACCGGTGGACACGAGCATGTCACCTGTCACGCTCACCAGAGTTTTCCTGCTGCCATTGGAGGAAGGACTGACCATTAATGGAAGTGAAGAAGTCCAAGGCCAGACCTTTTAGCTTTCATCCTGTGTTTACAAAATACAGCTACTGCTAAGCTCACTCATATTTTCCTTTTGCACCAAATGTGACTGGGCATCGTTGCTGCTCAGAAATCCACAGGACGTGCCAATGTAACCACTCCCTTCATGTTTCGGGCTGGCGTAGAGACAGCTTTATTGTCTCGCCAACCTCATGTAATAAAAAAAAACATAAATTAAAAGTGCATCCATATGAACATACATGCACGAGGCGTTGGGCCAACCCTCTTTATCCACTGGTTTGTTTGCGTCCAACCATCATAGAGCATTGGTTCACCTCACCTCAGTTCACTTCAGCCATTGGCTCCTACACTGTGAGCGGTGTTTTTGCCGGAACAGGTTTGCAGATCCGTCTAATGAAGTGCACTTCAGCACAAGTGCTGCTGAGCCAGTTTTGTTTTTTTGGATATACATTTTACTTTTGATTATTTGCCATTTTTCGTCATTTTGTATGATTACGCTTCATCTTCAATATAGGCAGTGCTTGAAATGGAAAAATAGAAGCGCAGGTACTCTGTACCAGGGTACCTGCTTATTCCTGAGAAGTGCCGGTACTCTCCAATTAAAAGTATTACGTTTTTCTTGAGAAGTGCATGTACTCTCCCTCTCAAAATTAAAAAGTGCTGGTAGTCAGAACCGGACAGTACCAGCGCATTTAAAGCACTGACTATAGGGTAATTCAAACCAATAGTATTTTTCTTTCCACCAAGGAAAATCACATTTCCTTTTCATGTGTTTTTAAAACTAAAAAGCGTTTCTAATCCGGTTGTAAGTGCATCTGCCTGCTATAAAACACTAATATTGTTCTGTCACATTTATTTACTGTGGTTATTTTTTTCACTTTAAAACTGTCTTTGCAAACATTTGGCTGTCACAATTAATAAGTGGTACATATTCTTTTTATCTTCTTGTTATTAGTTTTGCAGCACACACTTGCAATAATGAAATATGAAGAAAGCATAAAACGAGCAAAACTTGCTGCTGCCAGATCCATTGGCTTTGCCAATGCTTTATTCCTTGGAAGTTCAACAGCGTGACCTATTTTACGATCTCTTGAAATTAAAAATGCAAGTTAAAAAACAATTAGAAACTGGATGATGCCGATTGGATTTTTCATGGGAATGGGACAATTCCTTCAGAGAGATCACAGGGCAAGAAGGAATACCACACAATTTGCATAATGTATGCATGTGCTTGTCATTCTCACTTGTGATCAATGTCAGCGTGATCACGTGACGGTCCCTTGGAAATAAAAAGGGTGAGGCCCTGCATAAATAAGTTGTAGTATGAACACAACACGCCCTTCAGACAGACAGGTTTCCTTTAACCAACAACAACCTCCTTTTATCTCCAACATTCTTGAAGCTTAGGTCAACACAACATTTCCCTAATATTGATGACATTGTATCAGATCGAAACAAACTCCAAAACTTCCAGGAAAAGTTGTATCAGCTTAAAATATTCCCGGAAACGTCTGGGAATTGGCATGTGTGACACAAATAAATCGAAAAAGGTGAAATGCTTGTTGGGAGGTAGACATTAAGGCGCCTACCAGGTCTTCTCTTCTGAAGGTTTATCTAAAGGACATGTATTTTTTTAGGAATTTGTTCATGTGCCACACTGTTCGGTTTGACCTGAAAGCCCGGGATTGGGCAGCATCAGATGTCAGTCATCTGTGAACATGACCAATGCCCCATAGCTCTTTCTAACTCCCATCAGATCTGTGTTCTAGTCAAAGCCTAACCAGAACAAATATGCTTCATGAGTTTTCTAAAGCTTAGGTAATCAAATCTGCCCTCAAGAAGGGGTTTAAAGTTTCCACATCTTTGGGTTCTGATCTCTTCAGGTTCTCCATCAGCGAACATGTTCTACTGTAAAGAACTCAAGCTGCCCGTGTCATTCTCCCAGTGAGCTCATGATCCCACCTTAGGCTTGTCGGTTTTTTTTTCCACTCCCCATGATATCCCCTTATGTCGGGCTTGCTGGAGAAGTAGAGCATCACTTGTTTCAACTGGCTGCTCCTCACAATCAACAGGTTTGTTGTTTAGGTATAACTAGAGGTATGTTGTTCCTTTCAACCATAGCTCACTGATGCGAGCCGCATGTGACGTAAGCATTCTGATGTCTGTACACTTTGAAGCACGCCCTTAGCGTTAGTTGTTGGCTGATGTCTATGTTTGTTGTCAATTAGTGTTTATTAATATACATACCGCAACCTCGAGTTATCAATAAAACAGATTAAAAAGAAGCATGGAATGCTCCAGGGCTTGTATTATGTTACCCAATGTGATATCCCAGCACGGTAAAGGGCATGTGATGTCTTCCCTGCCATTTTGGTAAATTGTGATAATGCTGACAATTAAATCACAATAAAGAACACATATGAACTTATGTTTGTAACTCTTTCCAACGCACTCCATTCCATAAATGGTTCAACAAAGGAAGTGCAAAATTTGTGAAAAACAAGTGTAGACTATTCTTAGGAAGCCCCACTTGTGCTGCTGAATGACAGATTTACTGAGATAACTGTTCTAATGGAAAGAGATGGGTTCTAATGGAGCTCTAGGGGTATGCTGTTGCAAAGTGGACATGTGGTCTGGGCAGAGATTACTAGGTCTAGCATTCCTATTCACCATCATCCTCACCTCAGTGTCTGGATCTCTGTCCTGCATCCACAGGAAGGCAAACAACAGACTTCCACTGTGTGGGGAGCCTGTCCTCACCCTTCTTCTTGTGCAATGTCAAAATAGAGTCATTCAAAAAACTAAATACAGGGAGCCAAAGCTGAGTATGAACATGAGAAGATATTCATTCCAGCATTTGCAGAATCTTTTTTTCAATGTTTGAATTATTCACACACACATTTTCTCACATTGCTATGATCTTGAGGATACTGCTTCCTTTGAGCTCAGCCTAATGCTTTTACTATTTTCCAAAATATGTGTCCAGCCATTTCTTTATGTTTTCAACCTTTAGGCTGATTAGGGAACCTTGCTTGAGCTGTTGTCTAGTGGTAGCCTAGCAGTGTAGAGACTGTTCGCTGATTCTAGTACCTATCAAAATGTAGCACTATCTTTACACAAGTAATGTTTCCTTCAACAGTCTTCTATTATGAAATTGCATGCTGTCTCAAAAAACATTTCTAAAAGCCTGCATGAAAATTGATCCTTATTTAAACCTTCTGGTTGTTGTTTCTCCTTCTTTCCCTCAAAGGGTATTTCTACTCATCCGTTGCATCCTTCTCTCTCTGACCAGAGCCTTTTCTGAGTCACATATATGTTTGACTTAATCTCCATATATGTATTTCTGCAAACTGCCCACAACTCATTTCAAAGATAACAACCTCTCTGTCTTTGAAAGACAAAACTCTACAATCTAACAAAACCTAATCTCCTGTCAGTATTCAGCTATTAGTCCCACCAATAATCAGCATGAACACACATCCACCCTCGGTAATGATCACACCGAACGCTTATTATTTTATTGAACCACAAATAAACTGGAGTCAATGCATGAAACAATTTTGGCTGGAGCTACTGGAATCATGTATCAGGTGAGCATCAAATTATGTGGTAGGTTTGACTAAATTATATGGCAAGAAAAGACAAGTTATGTGGCATAATGTGGCACACGTTTTGAGAGTATTACTTCATTATTTTGTCATTTGTTCACACAATAATACTGTCCGTGCAAAGATTTAACCTCATTGATACCAGTTTAGCAACCAAATACAGAAATAAGCAACTGAAAGATGACCAATTAACCTTTGTGAAGGGCCTTCACACGTCACAGCACTTTTAGTACCTTTTGATCCATTTGAGCTAGAAACAATGTTTTGATAAAATCTGCAGATTATGAAGAAGGTGATAGATTATGTGACAAATGCTGCAAATCCATAATTATGCGAAAAACGTTGCAGCTGCGGAATTACATAATTCCAGTGGCCCTGCCAATAGCCAACAATAAGCTATGACACTGAAATAACACTAACCTTGGGTTCCAGAGCAGCGTGCAACCCAGCGTAACGTGTTTCAATGCTTCGTTAGGGTTAGTAATGCTATGTAACTGCAATAACATAGCAATACATTACAGTCACTCTGTCATGCACAAGAATATGGACAGAGGCCAAGATTCTCCAGTCAGCTCTTCAGCTGAGCGGGAAGTCTTCCTACCCTAACTGCCAATTACTTCCTGGTTTCTCTCATTCCAGTTGCCACTTGTTGCACATCTGCTTCCTGGTCTCTTGCAGCCGATGATGGCCCTGGAGGCAGAAGTCTTGCCAGGGGTTCCTGGAATTCTGGTACCTGCATCAACCTGAAACTTCATGAAATGAGTTTCTCTGGTAACCTGATAAGAAGGCCTGATCCATGAGTCAGTCCCACATGAAAAACCAAAACCATGGAACCTAAAGAAAAGAAAACAGGGCTTGTGTGAAGTGCCCGGGGTATTCTACTGACTAAGCATGCGCTGTGAGGTGCCACCAAGGTAGAAGCAGGATAGAACTGTAAAACAGGAGACACGTGAGAATCCAATGGGGAGCACAAGGGCAATGAAGTGGCAAACACTGAGACTCTATTAAGAGAGATAGTAGCAATATGTGAGGGTCTAATGGATGGTGAGAGACCAACAAACCCATTGAACTGCTTTGAAGATGCAACCTAGGAATGTGTGAGACTCAATGTAATTTGAAGAGGCTATTGATGTAGGAACATGTGGCAGGTCATGGAAGTGTATTAAGCCAGTGATGTGGATAACTGAGAGCCCACTTGAATGTGCGAGGGTAGTGATATGGTTGTGTTATATTCGACGGAAACAGATAGGGGTCAGTGATCAAGCGATTAAACATGTTTGAAGTATATAGCTGAGACTTCTGGGAGGAATAACTGTGACTCCGATTGTGCAACTACTGGTTGCAAAGTGAAACTCCTATTGTACACTGAAACTGTGCCTGTGTTGTTACAGGTGTGTACATTTTATCTCTGCAATATGTCTGTGTGTGGACAACGTTTTGAAGGAACACTTGACACATCCACCTGTGCAGTGCCCTGGGAGTTTTTTTTTCTTGACTATGCACTTTTTAGGTCTGGCCTTAGCAAAGACTTTTTGCTATTATTAACATTGTATGTATAACATAGATAATTATTGGAGTTTACAGGCAGCCCGCATCAGCCATTGGCAGGTTTTTGTATCATTCACTTCAGCTATTGGCTAATTTCACTGTGAGTGACTGCTTTTCGCTCTCACAAGGAGTGTATCCACACACTCAGCACTTCCAAAGACGTGTCAGATACTAGAATGGCGATGTGTGCTTTGTGAGACCAAAACATACTTTTGCTTTTGGTCAAACATTTATTTTTTTGATCGATGAGAGCCTAGGAGCTTCTCCAACAATCGTGTCTGCAAAAACAATGAAAAAACAAACAAAACATGCTGTGCCAAAGCCAAGAAAGTCTGGTGGGCAATGCCAGACTTTTTGGCTTTACGAATGCTTGTTTTATTTCAAGGCAAAGCTTGGGTCTGTGTACGTTAGTCAAAATCTCATATGTTCAGAGGCATGATATTCCATTCTGCCTCCTTCATTGTAAAATGTGCAAGCCAGCAATGTGCAAGTTGCAGTGTGAAAATCTGAATGTGCTTGTGTTTTTTCGAAATGTTGGCATATCTGTCACTGGTAAGGTACAGTTGAACAAGACAATCTTATGAAGGATGAAGCTGCCAACATTGGTTCAAATGTGCAGCAACTTTGTCCAGCTATAGAGAACCACACTGTGACTCTAGAGAGAAGTTAGTGTTATAGTAACATTTTCAAAAGTGATAATTTGTTATGTGCTGTGTACCCACAGCAGCCAGGTAGCCTGGAGGCCGCCAGACCAAATTGCTCTTGAGAATAAGGTTATTGCTTTTTTGAAGGGGTTGGTCTCTTTTGTGTGCCAGGCCAAGGAGGTCCTTGGGGGATAGCCAAGCCCCGAGGTCCCCCCCCTGGGGGGTTTGGGGAAATGGTGCAGCCCACGGGCGCCTCTTGGGCGCTTTTTGGGCTACGCAGTCGGGTATTTAACCCGTCCATTTTAAGTACCGGTCACCATTTTGTAAGGACACAGTGACCGGTTGGGTCGTCATTTTTGCAGCGCCTTGTTCGTTTTTGTCAAGTGGAGTTAGAGGGTTGGTAGTTATTCAAAGGGGGATAGTTTGGTAGAGTAGGCTTACTTTAGGGGAAAAGTAATAAGCAGTGACCGGCTGAATTACTTACCGGAGATTGCGCATCAGGTCCGAGGTTGGGCACCATGTCGGCCGAGGCGAAGTTACAGGAGGTGCTCCGGCTGCCGACGGAGGCGGGCCACCTGGACATGGTGAGGGAGGAGGCGCTTCAGGCGCCGCGTCCAGCGAGAAGAGGGGCGAGCGGGGTGGCAGCGGTCGTATTGGCCTGTTCTCCCCCACGCATCGTTGAAGGAGGCAGAGGTGAGTGTGCGGCGCGGGGGAGGGGCCGCGGTGTAATCAGCCTGGGCGGGAGGCGGGGAAGGAGAATCCCTGCCCACCACGTGCGGAAAGCGACGGGGATTGCACTGAAGGTGGACCCCGAGCCAACGGGAGCGGCTCGGGGCCTGGCGTCTCGATGCGTCTGGGAAGGGAGGGGGGTTGAGGAAGGCGTTGCACAGGGTGGGCCTCTGTGCCAAAGTGGAAGGCTCGGGCGTTCAATCAACACGTGGACGGGGAGGGAGGGAGGAGAGGGAAGGGCGTCCCCAGGGACTCCGCCCTTAGTGAGAGCCGGGGCTCAAAGGAAAGGAAACCTCCGGGGACACAGGCCGAAGAATGGCAGGGTCGAGGGTCAAAGCAACAGCGCGGCCCAAGCAGCCGGGCCTGCGCTATTCCAGGAGGGCAGGGGAGGGCTGGGGCGGGGCATTTATGGGAGGAGGAGCAGGATGAAGGCCCCTAGGTTAGCTCAGGGGAATCCACGGAGGAGGATGGCACTTTGGGAGGGACAAACCCTCACCCCCATTTTATATGGGATTGGAGTGATGATGGGGAGGAGGGGGGTGAGGTGGAGGAGGATGGGATAACTTTGAAGGTTCCACCCCCATGCAGGACGTATGAAAAAGGGGGAAGGAGTGGCTTGCAGGTAAGAGATTTCGCCGGGGGGAGAGAGAAGGCGGGGGCAGGGAGGAAAGGGGCCAGCGAGGACAGGGGAGGAAGGTGCAGTAGGGACCGGTCTAACCAGTGCTCCGGCCGTGTCATGGCAGGGTGTGATGTCGGGACAGCGGGACAGCGGGACCCGGGACGGGCACGGGTGGCCCGTGTACCCCGGGAAGAAGAGAAGGCGGGCCCCCTTGCGGCCAGCTGGATGGCGGCGAGGACGGACTTGGAGGAGGAGGAGGGTTAGGCTGCAGAGGTTGCGTGGTGGAGTGGGTGTTGCGCCCCCTGCTGCGGAGGCACCCCGGGAGCAGCGACCTAACCTGGCGAGGATGGAGAGAGCTGGGCCCTCACAGGGTTGGAGGACGGAGCACCCCGGAGGTATGATATGGGACGCCCAGAACAGGCATAGGGGGAGCACCCTGACTGGGGGCATGGAGGACCAGATTGAGGAACTGACTATGAGGAGGATAGCATGGAGGAAGGGGAGCTTCGGGATGGGGCGGAGTAGGAATGGTGGGGCGTCAAGGGGTGGGGAGTCTAATGATGCTTTTAAGTTGTTGCAGACGGAACAGATGTCTGGCGGAGTTCCAAGGCGAGTGGCTCAGGAGTGGCCCCGGTCCTTGACGCCAGGTAAGAGGGCACACTCAGCGGTGTCAGTGGCTATGGAAGCGAAGGATGTGGTGACCGAGCGCCTGCACAAAGGGTTAAATGTGACGGATGTAGGGGTCGGACCGGATGGGGGGGGTGCAGGGCACGGGGTCGCGGGAGCAGGATGAGAAGAAGGCGGACACGGGTGCGATGCGAGGGGAAAAAGGTAAAAAACTTCCCTACATGGGTACGGCAAAACCACTGGGGTCGCACCTGATGTTGAGTACCAAAGAGAAGATATGGAAAGGCAAATATGTTGAAATGCTGAAACTGTTGCATAGAGAGGTGCGGTCAAAAGAGGGCTCAAAAGAGGAGGAGTATGAGCTGGACTAGAGGCCTAAGGTGCCTGTTACCATTGAAAACTGGACTGCGGCCTTTTTGATTTACGCCAGTGTAAATTGTGAGCGCTTCCCAGAGAGGGCAGTGGCGCTCCTAAAATACCTGGATGTAATAAGGAAAGTGCAGTTAAACTACGGCGGGTACGCCTGGGTTCAATACGATGAAGAATTTCAGGCGCGATTGGCAGCAGACGAATCGGTCCTATGGCGCGAAATTGATGCTGATTTATGGCAGCACACCATGGGCCCTGCTACATTTGGTAAAACGGTATTCACAGCCAGTGGGCTCCCTATTACGTATCGGCCCTTTCGGGATCGCCCCAACCAGGGTGGGGCGGGAGCAAACACAAAGGGTTCCGCCGGGGCAGGTGGGACAGGGACAGTTAAGTCAGGGGCATGCTGGGATTACAACAAGGGTTTGTGCATCCGAAAATATTGTAACTTCCGTCATGAGTGCTCCCGCTGTGCCGGCAGACACGCAGTTATCCACTGCTATGCATCAGCGACTTCAGGGTCGGCAGGGTCAAGACAGACTCAGGCTTCCGGTGGAAATAATTCAGGGACCCAGGATGGCGCAAAATATAGAACTGGGCAGAGTTCCTTGGGAAAAGGCTCATACTCCAGTTAGGCTTGATAAGTTGCGTTTCTGGCTTGATAAGTATGTTGACCCGGCGGCAGCGCGGACATTGCTGCAGGGGTTTTCTGAGGGTTTCCGGCTAGAGTACCAGGGCCCAAGTGTGCATCGGTGGGCTGACAACTTGAAATCTGTGAGAGGACGGGAGACAGTAGTGCAACGGAAGCTCGATAAGGAGGAGGCGGAGGGTAGGATGGAGGGCCCCTTTCAGACTGGCCTTTGGATAACCTCATGGTGTCCCCCATTGGGGTCGTACCAAAAAAAAGAACTGGGGGAGTTTCGACTTATACACCAGGATCATTGGTTAATGACTTTACACCAGAAGAATTGACCAAAGTGTCATATGCGTCCATGGACGTCGCAATTGACATGGTTGATGCGTTCGGGGAAGGGGCGCTGATGGTAAAGACGGACATAAAGTCGGCATTTCGCCTCCTTCTGTTATCCCCTGATGACTTTGAGTTGCTGGGTATTCAATTCCAAGGACAATGGTACGTTGACAAAGCTTTGCCCATGGGCTGCTCCATTTCTTGCTCTTTATTTGAGAAATTCAGCACTTTTTTGCAGTGGATCTTTACCTGCCAGACGGGACACAAGGCAGTAACGCATTACTTGGATGATTTTTTCTTTGTAGCACCGGCTGGATCTGACCATTGTGCGGTAATCCTGCGGCGGTTTCAGAGTATCATGGGGGACCTGGGTGTGCCCCTGGCCCCCGAAAAGACAGTAGGGCCCTCCACGTCTTTGACTTTTTGGGGTATTGAGCTAGACACAGTATGGATGGTGGCATGGCTGCCACAGGACAAAAAGAGGACCATGATTGACAAGCTTACAGACATGGTGCACAGACCTAAAGTCACAGTGTGGGATGTTCAGGTGCTACTTGGACATCTTGTAGGAGGCTGGACTGGCTTGTAGTGAGTACCTAGGGGTACTTGCACCTTGCACCAGGCCCAGTTATCCCTTATTAGTGTATAGGGTGTCTAGCAGCTTAGGCTGATAGATAATGGTAGCTTAGCAGAGCAGCTTAGGCTGAACTAGGAGACGTGCGAAGCTACTACAGTACCACTTAGTGTCATATGCACAATATCATAAGAAAACACAATACACAGTTATACTAAAAATAAAGGTACTTTATTTTTATGACAATATGCCAAAGTATCTCAGAGTGTACCCTCAGTGAGAGGATAGGAAATATACACAAAATATATATACACAATACCCGAAATATGCAGTATAGTCTTAGAAAACAGTGCAAACAATGTATAGTTACAATAGGATGCAATGGGGACACATAGGGATAGGGGCAACACAAACCATATACTCCAAAAGTGGAATGCGAACCACGTATGGACCCCAAACCTATGTGACCTTGTAGAGGGTCGCTGGGACTATTAGAAAACAGTGAGGGTAAGAAAAATTGCCCACCCAAAGACCCTGGAAAGTGAGTGCAAAGTGCACTAAAGTTCCCCAAAGGACAAAGAAGTCGTGATAGGGGAATAAGGCAGGAAAGACACAAACCAACAATGCAACAACGCTGGATTTCCAATCTGGGGTACCTGTGGAACAAGGGGACCAAGTCCAAAAGTCACAAGCAAGTCGGAGATGGGCAGATGCCCAGGAAATGCCAGCTGCGGGTGCAAAGAAGCTTCTACTGGACAGAAGAAGCTGCGGTTTCTGTAGGAACAAAAAGGGCTAGAGACTTCTCCTTTGGAGGACGGATCCCTCTCGCCTTGTAGAGTCGTGCAGAAGTGTTTTCCCGCCGAAAAAACGCCAACAAGCCTTGCTAGCTGCAAATCGTGCAGTTAGCGTTTTTGGACGCTGCTGTGGCCCAGGAGGGACCAGGAGGTCGCAAATTGGACCAGGAGGTAGAGGGGACGTCGAGCAAGACAAGGAGCCCTCTTAGCAGCAAGTAGCTCCCGGGGAAGTGCCAGAAACAGGCACTACGAGGATGCGTGAAACAGTGCTCACCCGAAGTTACACAAAGGAGTCCCACGTCGCCGGAGACCAACTTAGAAAGTCGTGCAATGCAGGTTAGAGTGCCGTGGACCCAGACTTGGCTGTGCACAAAGGATTTCCACCGGAAGTGCACAGGGGCCGGAGTAGCTGCAAAAGTCGCGGTTCCCAGCAATGCAGTCTAGCGAGGTGAGGCAAGGACTTACCTCCACCAAACTTGGACTGAAGAGTCACTGGACTGTGGGAGTCACTTGGACAGAGTTGCTGGATTCGAGGGACCTCGCTCGTCGTGCTGAGAGGAGACCCAAGGGACCGGTAATGCAGCTTTTTGGTGCCTGCGGTTGCAGGGGGAAGATTCCGTCGACCCACGGGAGATTTCTTCGGAGCTTCTAGTGCAGAGAGGAGGCAGACTACCCCCACAGCATGCACCACCAGGAAAACAGTCGAGAAGGCGGCAGGATCAGCGTTACAGAGTTGCAGTAGTCGTCTTTGCTACTATGTTGCAGGTTTGCAGGCTTCCAGCGCGGTCAGCAGTCGATTCCTTGGCAGAAGGTGAAGAGAGAGATGTAGAGGAACTCGGATGAGCTCTTGCATTCGTTATCTAAGGAATCCCAAGAGACAGAGACCCAAATAGCCAGAAAAGAGGGTTTGGCTACCTAGGAGAGAGGATAGGCTAGCAACACCTGAAGGAGCCTATCACAAGGAGTCTCTGACGTCACCTGGTGGCACTGGCCACTCAGAGCAGTCCAGTGTGCCAGCAGCACCTCTGTTTCCAAGATGGCAGAGGTCTGGAGCACACTGGGAGGTGCTCTGGGCACCTCCCAGGGGAGGTACAGGTCAGGGGAGTAGTCACTCCCCTTTCCTTTGTCCAATTTCGCGCCAGAGCAGGGCTAAGGGGTCCCCTGAACCGGTGTAGACTGGCTTATGCAGAATTGGGCACATCTGTGCCCAAGAAAGCATTTCCAGAGGCTGGGGAAGGCTACTCCTCCCCTGCCTTCACACCATTTTCCAAAGGGAGAGGGTGTAACACCCTCTGTCAGAGGAAGTCCTTTGTTCTGCCATCCTGGGCCAGGCCTGGCTGGACCCCAGGAGGGCAGATGCCTGTCTGAGGGGTTGGCAGCAGCTGCAGTGAAACCCCGGGAAAGGCAGTTTGGCAGTACCAGGGTCTGTGCTACAGACCAGTGGGATCATGGGATTGTGCCAACTATGCCAGGATGGTATAGAGGGGGCAATTCCATGATCATAGACATATTACATGGCCATATTCGGAGTTACCATTGTGAAGCTACATATAGGTAGTGACCTATATGTAGTGCACACGTGTAATGGTGTCCCCGCACTCACAAAGTCCGGGGAATCGGCCCTGAACAATGTGGGGGCACCTTGGCTAGTGCCAGGGTGCCCTCACACTAAGTAACTTAGCACCCAACCTTTACCAGGTAAAGGTTAGACATATAGGTGACTTATAAGTTACTTAAGTGCAGTGTAAAATGGCTGTGAAATAACGTGGACGTTATTTCACTCAAGCTGCAGTGGCAGGCCTGTGTAAGAATTGTCAGAGCTCCCTATGGGTGGCAAAAGAAATGCTGCAGCCCATAGGGATCTCCTGGAACCCCAATACCCTGGGTACCTCAGTACCATATACTAGGGAATTATAAGGGTGTTCCAGTAAGCCAATGTAAATTGGTAAAATTGGTCACTAGCCTGTTAGTGACAATTTGTAAAGAGAGAGCATAACCACTGAGGTTCTGGTTAGCAGAGCCTCAGTGAGACAGTTAGGCATCACACAGGGCACACATACCTATAGGTCACAAACTTATGAGCACTGGGGTCCTGACTAGCAGGGTCCCAGTGACACATAACAAACATACTGAAAACATATGGTTTTCACTATGAGCACTGGGCCCTGGCAAGCAGGATACCAGTGAGACAGTGAAAACACCCTGACATACACTCACAAACAGGCCCAAAGTGGGGGTAACAAGGCTAGAAAGAGGCTACTTTCTCACACATCTCAATTTTGCTTGTAGGGTAGTTCGGGCAGGATGAACTTTCTGCCGACGATTAGGACTCACGCTGGCGGGACACGGTTTGCCGCACCATCATGTACGTTGAGAGTTGGAGCCCGTGAAGACTTGCAGATGTGGTGCGTGTTTCTGGAACAATTTAACGGGATTCCCATACGGTCATGGCAGGTATATGAATGGGACGTGCAGATTTTCTCGGACGCGGCTGGTGGGTCGGGTTTTGGAATATACTGGCAAGGCATATATTGTGCTGAAACTTGGCCGGTGTCGTGGCCCAGGAGGGGCAGGAGTATTGCATTTTTGGAGTTGTTCCCCCAGTGGTCGCAGTGTTTATCTGGGGACATCTGTTGGTACACTAAAAAAAATTCTTTAGGGTTGACAACTTAGCGGTGGTTCAGGTGATCAACAGACAATCGGTGCGGGACACGCAGGTGCTGAAATTGCTGCGAGTGTTTGTGCTACAATGTTTGCGGTATGACATTTTATTTAGGGCCAGGCATGTGCCCGGGGAAGACAATGACATTGCGGATGCGTTGTCTCATTCACATTGGGAGAGATTCCATGGGCTAGTTGCGGGAGAGCCATTATCCAGGACGCGGATGCCTGTCACCCTGTGGATGGCGGGAGAAAAAGCATGCTCTGCTTGGTGATGAATTCCCTGGCCCCATCTACACATAAAACGTATGTCCGGGCTTGGCAGGAGTTTGCACATTCAGGTGCTCGTTGGCACCCAGATGAACGAGGGAGGGTGGAGGATGTTGTGCGTTTCATTATGGCGTTGGTACAGAAGAGGCAGTCTCGTATCACCATCGCGGGCAAGTTGGCAGGCATTGCCTTCTGGGGGAAGTTTTTCTGGGGTTACGCACCGTCAGCCGGGGATCTGGGCCAGCGGCTTCTAGATGGGTGGGCGAAAGAAGAAGGGAAGAGAGGCGTATTGAGACAGCCTGTGTTGTTGGGGTTGCTGAAGGAGATTATGCATGCCATGGGAAGCGTTGCTACACAGCAGAGTGCCGCCTTTTCAAGGTGTTGATGTCGTGGATGTTCTTCGGGGCTTTCAGGGTATCGGAATTACTGGGGTCAGGGATGAGAGCGGGGGTGAAGTGGGTGACGTACAATTCAGGGACAGGGCGGTGACATTGTGGATTCATAGTTCCAAGACGAATCAGATGGGTTTGGCCGTACAAGTGGTTATGATGGCATAGCCAGTAGCGGACATCTGCCCCGTTAGTTTGGGCAGGGCTCTGCAAGGGGAAGGATCAGGGCCTGAGGAGGCAGTTTTTCAGCATAGGGGCGCATCAAGGGTATCATCACATCAGTTCTTGGCGGTGCTCTGAGCCGGTCTCAGTGGGACAGAACCCGGCTCGTTTTGGTACTCATTCATTTTGCATAAGCATGGCAACAGAGGCGGGATCGCGGGGTTGGGGGGTCAAGAGGATAATGCAGTTGGGGAGGTGGAAGTCAGAAGCTTACAAGCGCTATGTCAGGCGAGGGGGTTCAGGAGACTTGGAATAAGAGATTAATATGTTTTTCTCCTGCTGCAGGTTCGGTGCCCGGCCCCAAAACGCAGTTCCTCCTCATATGGGTTGTCAGACACACCTTTGTCAAGTGGGCACACAAGCCAGCGGGACAGACTGCAATTGGCGATAATCTGGGATTGGACAGGGAAAGATATAAAGTGCGTTGCTTCGGGAAGGGGGTATGCAGTGGGGAGAGTTGAGGACCTTGCAGCGGCAAAGAGGACGGGGCCCCTGCCCTGACGTTCTGTTGATACATTTAGGTGAGAACTATTTGGTTAAGCGGACGGGTTTAGATATGCTGAAAGACATGAATGCGGATTTACGGGACATTCTTCAGCAATGGTATAGTTGCCACTTAGTATGAACAGCTTTTGTGCCGCGTAGATCATGGAGAGGGGCACGCAAACCGGGGGCCATTGAGAAAGTGCGACGGAAACTTAATAAAGAGATGAAGGCTTTTTGCGGGTTACACAGGATTACGTTTTTGGAGCACATAGACCTTAGATATGAAATCGGGAATTCTTTAGGGGGGGATATCACAGAGATTATTTGAAGCAATACTAGTCAGCTGCTGCTCTGTTACAATCATGAAACACACATCACTATCCCTGAATATTAAATGAAAACACATTAGAATTTGGACAACTGCTCCTATGCACTGTCAGAGACCTGTCCAAAGGGGTATGAAAGAGCTGAAATTGAATCATAAATTTAAAGCTGTGCCAAATAGGGGCCCACAAAATACGTTTGGCCCAGGGCCCCCGAAATCCTTAAGATGACCCTGATGTGCATTACCTTTCCAGTGGGTATGGGAAAATGCATGTGACTAGAGAATAGATATACTTATCACCAAGGTTGGTATTGTGTTGTAGTGAAGTAGGTATGCCTGTGTCAGTAGAGATATGTGTATATTCCTGGATTGCTGTGAATGAAGGGCAGGGCAAATATGTGACAGGAGCATATAGGCCAATATTTAAGAAAACGTGGTCCATCAGAGCTGATGCGCCACTTTCTCTGCACCCCCCTGCAGGCACCTAACAACATCATGGTTGTGCCGTATTTATATCGCAGCGCACAATAGCAGGAGTTAGGACAATAACGTAAACATTTTTGGCGCTGTTGTGGCACTTTGCTACACTCACATCAACAATTTTGACGCTATTGTAGCAAAGTGCAAGGAGGCCCATAGGCTTCTATGGGAGAGTCATTTTAACGCCTGCTGTAAGCAGCCATTAAAAATGATGCCAAAAATGGTGCAGTGAAATCTGTTACATTTCACTGCGCCATTTGTTCGGGCTTCCTAGCGCCGGAACGCCCCCCTTGCATACCTTATGCCTGGCACAGGCATTATATGGGGCAAGGGTTTAGAAAGTGGTGCAATGCATGCATTGCGCCACTTTCTAAATATGGCGTGTGGAAAAAGGTACTTTAGCTCCACCTTATGCTATAACGGCGCTCAGGTGGCACTAGGGGCTTCATATGCCCATATTTATACTTTTTTAGCGCCGCATTTGCATAGTTTTTTTACGCAAAAGCGGCGCAAACTTACAAAATACAATTATATTTTGACAGTTTGCACCGCTTTTGCGTCAGAAAATGACGCAAATGCGGCGCTAAAAAAGTATAAATATGGGCCATAGGGTGTGTGTGTGTGTGTGTGTGTGTGTGTGTGTGTAGGAGGGGGGTGCGTCTATACATGCTATTGTGTGTTTGTCCATGTATTTAATGTGTATTTCCTTTGTTTATTAATCTGTGTGTCTGTGGTTACTCCTATGCGTAAAGGAACAGGCGTTGTGCGTTACCACAACAACAAAAAATGTGTAATGGAAATCTGTTTAGCTGGAAAGGTCTCCCTCAGAAGGGCCTATTTGCTTTTCCATGGCGGGGGCGTGTGTGATTGGCCAGACCCAGGGCGTCAGAGCTGCATCCTCTCTGGGAAAGAGGTGGGCCTCTTTGTTGCCATGCGACCAGCTTTCATCATTTCCCTCTCCGGCCGCATCCAATGACAAGTTATGAAAGTGACC
This sequence comes from Pleurodeles waltl, assembly GCF_031143425.1. Lineage (NCBI taxonomy): Eukaryota > Metazoa > Chordata > Amphibia > Caudata > Salamandridae > Pleurodeles > Pleurodeles waltl. The sequence goes on from NC_090443.1 coordinate 963,045,402, forward strand.
CAACCAGGGGAAACCACAGTGGAAAGAAACACATTATAGGCGCGCGTGCAGTGCACAACGTTGTGTCCAAATCAAACAAATCGAGGTCAAGGAGCAAACTATGAAAAATGTCTATCCTGCAGCATATCTATACTCTTTCAATCAAGACTAAGCATTCTTTTGTTTGCATCGCTCTTCTGATTACGTGTAGACCGGTGCGTTTTTGATGATTGGGCATACGAGTGGGCTGCTCATCCACCGCCCCCCCTCGCCTGCCTAGTGACTTTGACCAATCCTACCGGCCTTCCAGAGACACTGCCTGGGACCACAGTGCAGAATCCTGCAATTGATGAGTTGAAGTTGTGAAAACGAAAGGAAATTAGGAGGAATTTTGCAATTATAGAAGTTAATTCAATGCATTTGGGCCTTTTGTCATTTTCACTGCTTCTGTGTCCACTTCGAGGAAATGTAGAAGTCAGTTGGAGAGCTTGGATGCCCACTGCAATCAGAACATGCAGCGAACGCGCAAAGACCAAACAACTTAAAAAAGGGTAGGATTTTAAGCATGCAACCACTGCTCGTACATGCAACCACTGCTCACGCATGATCCCGCTGTTCACGCATGCGGGCACTGCTCATGCATGCGCACACTCCTTATACCAGTGCCCACTGGTCATGCATACACCTTCTACTCACATGTATACCCACTGCTCATGCATGCACTATCTGCTCATGAATGCACCCACTGATCATACATGCGCTCACTGATCATGCGTGCACCCACTACTCACACTTACACCCACTGCTCACACACGCTACCACTGCTCATACATGTACCCACTGCTCATGCGTTCACCCACTCATCATGTACCAGAAATGGACCAGATTTGATTAATTAACCATGATTAAATATGGCCATCAATGACAATATCCCTACTCTAGCTTTGAGGAAGGAGAGATGGCATGTTTGATTCGCAGCTGTCTACTGGTGCGAGTTCTTCCAGACCAACCTAGACCTGATGCCTGGTCAAAGTACAATTTAGGCACAGAAGACGAAGGATGCAGCCTGGACTGGTGTGGCTGACAGTCGCCCTAATCCAACATAATCCTGCACCAGTGAGACTCCATGACGCTGTTGCGTTCCCCTTAACTCAGACTATTAACGACTGGAAGAAACAATTTAAAGCCAGAGGAACGGGGACCTATTGATCCTGCCTCAGCAACCACAAGGAAGGCCTGAAGAGGTAGGCATACAAGAGGAGAGTCTCCACTGCCTTGCTGAGTTTATGAACAGAGATCGGACTGGAAGGGGAACGTGCTCTGGTGAAGGTGGGGCACCATGCTCCCGGCGGGGCTGGGATTGCAGTGGGTATGCCCAGCCGCACCTTGGTGTTGTGAGAAGGAGGCATCCCATGCGCCCGACCAGGCCGCGCCGAGGAGTGGTCAGTGTCTCCTCTATGACCCGGTGGGATACCGGCTGGATTGTGCACATCACGGCAACTGGAACCATGGGGGATTGCGTTGGATTGTGCGGTTGTCCTGTGGTAACGAGAGAGGTGCATCTTCAGATTCCTGTCCCGCCCGACTGACACCACGATTGGCAGGCCAGAGGGCATCACCTCATGGTTGGCTGCTTGTGGTGCCATGCCACGGAGCAGACAGGGCTGGCAAGCGGGCCATCTACAGATGGACTGAGCTGTGCTGCCACCTCACCACTAGGAAACCAAAGACCGCAAAGGCATCCACACCTCATAATCAGCTTCATGACAACAGGACCATACCACCATGGGAGCCACCATCTGCGTACAGGGCACAGTTTCCACTGCCCAAACCCCTCTCCCCAAATGGGATTGTACAGATCCTTGAAGCCGTAAACTCATCCAGGAGATCAGTGGAAGCTAAAATTGATGCAGTGGAGGTTGGTTCACTTTGCGAGTACCACTACTGGCTCTGGAGCTGGGATCTGACCTCCGACTTCCACAGCCTAAGACACGCACTACATCATGGACATAAGGAATTTGGAATAGCAACTCACAGCGTGCTGGGGGCGCACCACGCCCTCACACTATCACTCTTCCCAGCTTCTCTCCATGCAATCACCATGTTTCACACACACCACCTGACCAATTGCCTGCCAACCACTACTATAAGATAACAACATTGCACACCTATCGGATGTAACCCTGACAAATCTATTACCAATATGTTGTTGGTATAGAGTCTGTCGTTTCCACACATCTGACCAGGATTTAGCGTGTTTCACGACAACTGCTTAGCTCTGAACACGTCGAGATACGATGATTGTGCCTACAAAGTGTTCACTCTGTATCATGCAAGTAAAATATTTAATAAAAAGCCATAAAAACATTGTTAATGAATCACATCTGGTCCATTTGTCCCACTCCACAGGGAACGAGACATCTTAGAGGACCTCAGATTTCACAAATGGAATTAGTCCTGGGGATGGTCTCAAGTACTTAACCTTATAGAAACTGAAACGTCAACACAGTTTCACTACTCTTCTTTAATTTACTTACCATAAGGACAAACTCTACAGCTCATGCATATGTTCTTCTAACTGGTTTATGAGAATGGAGTTCACAAACTTTTGTCTCACACATGATTATTGTAACAACATGGACAAACTACACACTAGATATATGTATGTCTGATTGCTTTTCTACGTACCCCTACTAATGTATGGTATTCTGTAATATGCATAAAGTGAATGCAATAGCTTTATTTTTGTACCCCTGTTTTTCATTCATTTCTTTCATTAATTTATTACCCATCACTGATTTTGTTTGTCTAATTTAATTGATTTGTGTATATGCTTTAATATGGTTAAACACTTGTTTGCATTTAATTCTTATGATTCAATTCTGTGCATTGTATATCATAGATGCCTAAATACCTGGACTAAGTATACTCTGATTTATGAATGAACCACTTATTAGCCATTGACTTCAGTTGATTATGTTACCCAAGCTAGCAAGGGGTTATTGGATTGTCCTTGTGTTGTAACACATAAAGCTAGAACACGGCAAAGGGAAAGGTAAAGGCCCTTACAACACATACAATTCATTTAAAGGCGAGGCCCCACATTCCATTAAAGATTGCATTGCTCTTCATATCCCTTGCAGAATTCTGTTCTTAAATGGTAAACAGCGCATCCACCATTTCTCCTCCAAACCTGTGCTGGCTCAGGATCATAAACTTTAGACAAAATATCTCAGAATGGGCAACCTAGTGCAGTAACCTTCTAAGTGGACTATGATCATAGGAAATACCATAAAAGTACTTGCAGAGCTGTTCAAAGCTGCCAGCTTACTGAAAACCATAAACTGCACGTCTGTCTCTCACACTTGATCATCCACCATGTTGCTAAGAACTACGTCCCATCACAGGATAACTGCATCTCCGTGGTCATCAGGTGGTCATCATGCGCAACATGGAAATACTTCTCACATAGGATCAAAACAAAGACAATACTCTACCAGCCACACGCCCTACACAGTGTAGCATGCTACTGATATAGGCAAGCTCTTCAGCGCCCTCACATAGTGGAAGTAAGCACTTTGTAAATGTTGCAATACAATAGTTGATCCTCACAAGTGTCCATGGGTGTACAAGTGCCATGTACAGAACATGACCTAATGAGCCATCTCTGACAAACCAACTCCTGGTAATAAAGGCTCTGAAGACGATACTATTTATTTCCTTCACTTTCCACTGCACTACGCTCTTAATTGCCTCTGTGTTTAAATGTTACATACATGATGATATGACGATGATAAGCCCTTTCTACAGAAACAAATACATCCTACCCCTAAATCACAGTTTCCCAGTCACTGAGGGTACAGGTTGGTTAAATAAATACTTTGAGTAGTTTTTGAAATCTTGATCTCGAACACCTGTTCACGTGGGTCGGGTTCACCAAAAGATCGCTAGTCTCAGGTGATGTAATGCTGCATTTTAGGTAGGCATGTGCAAAATTTTTGTAACGGCCACAAACTTCAATAAATTTGCACATTTCGGGGCAGATTTAGGAAAAGTGGTGCTGCACTCAGTGCAGCGCCACTGTCCTTGCGCCCCTTAGTGCCCCACTACCGCTACCATGTGTGTGCCATATCTAAAATGCAGCCACCATGGCGCAGGGTAGGAGGCAACAGAATTAGAATTTTTTACACTATTGATGTACTGTTAGGGGTTAGTGCCAAAATGTTGGCGTTAACCCTGAACAGTCCATAGGGGCCCATTGTAACCAGTAGTGTACCCCCTTGTAACACCTGCTCTGAGCAAGCATTAAAAGTGCTGAAAAAAAAAGAGAGATTTCTTTATGTCATCTTATCAGACCCCCTAACGGGGAATGCCTCCCTTGCATTCATTATGGGCCAGATGTAACAAAAAAGGCATTTGCGATTCGGAAATAGCGATTTTTAAGAAATCGCTATTTCTGATTAGCAAAACGCAATGTATCATATTTGTGATTCAGTAATAGCGATATCCTAAAAATCGCAAATACTATTACCGAATTTCAAATTGCGATACACACCCCATTCGCACCTATGGGTCTATAGGCCCATATTTGCAAATTTTTTGCATTTCCCAAATTGGGAATTCCTAACTGGAATTCACAATTTAGGAAATGCAAAACCCCAGGGTGCTGGGGGCCTAAGGCCCCCTCTGCTGCACCCCAAAAAAATATTTCAGGACATGTAAGGCACACACATGCCAAAGGGGCATGTGTGCGTTACACGTCAATTTTAAAATTGCATTTTTAAAATTTGCACATGGTTACCAGCAAGTTCAACTTGGTGGTAATAGCGATTCCTTAATGCCCAATTCGCATTAAGGAATTGCTTGTCATATGTGGTTTAGAAATCGCAAATAAGGATTCCTTATTTGCGATTTCTTATTTAGAGAATTGCAATTTGCGATTCTCTGAACAGGCTCGCAAATTTAAGGAATCGATATTTTAGCGATTCCTTAAATTTGCGTTGCGAATGCCTTTCACAAATACTGAAAGGCATTTTTGCATTCGCAAACGGGCATTCGCACCATTTGCGAATGCAAAACAGCTTGACACATCTAGCCCTATGCCTGGCGCACGGTATAGTGTGGCACAAGGGGTTACAAAGTGGCACAATGCATGCATTGCACCGCTTTGTAAATTTGACACTGCGTTTTTGCCATAATATCGCCACATTAGCATAAAAAGAATTACGCTACTGTAGCGATATTATGGCGGAAGTGGATCTTAGATCTGCTCCTTCACGTCGCATAAAGTTGGCAAAATTCAGATCTTACACATACTTTTCCTCTTACAATTCTGTGCACAATATGTGATGTGAGAAATGTTTCTCCTCAAGCCAGTTCCCTTGCCAGTATCTCGGTTACGTTTTTTTCACACAATTTAATTTTGGGATATTGGCATACCTTTGGCAAAATTTTGACAAGATGAATTTTGAAAATTCATGCACGCCTGGTTTTAGGCAGATTGTTGGCTACTTTGCCCTGCATCAATATTTCTAAATGTACCAACCTCGCCTCATTGTATCACAGTGCTCAAGCTCTTTTTGAGAAGGTGCTACCGCCTATAAATGTTTTTAGTAGGGGTGAGCAAAAAATTCGACTCTGCCGGCAGAGTTTGTGGAGATTTCCCCACTCTCCATTTCCCTTGGAGCACAGAGTTCTGGCAAACCTCTGCCTACTGCCACATGGCAAAGGTTTTTTTTGCACATAGCTCTACAACATTAAGTTGGTGAGCACAAGAAGTTGTATCTCTAGGCACAATTTTTGGGTGTTAGAATGGCCTCCCGTCGTGATTTCCCAGTGCAGGCATTTGTGGCAGGTTGCGACTGTTCGTGTTGAGAAATCTTCTGTTTGAGTAGAAAATCTACTTCTGATGGATACAACTACCTGTGGATTCCTCACCTAAAGAATTTTCCCCATGCGCCAGCTTCGACGGAAATTTTTCTTCTAGCTCTGCACGTCGACGATGGCGTCACAATCGCCTGACTCCACCCGACGCCGTATGACGTCATCCAGGCCATAAGAAGCCCTCGTTGACGTGCAGACGTCAGTTCCCTTTTTTCCGTGCCTTCAAGTAATGTTTTTTCTTCGAGGCTACCAGGGAGCTACAGTTTCACTTTTGTGTAACTATGTCTCAACCGAGGAAACCCGTGTGGGGGTCGAATGTTGGTCACGGACCCCCATAGAAAAATGGTTTATGGTGCCTTAGTTCCGACGATGAGGTCGAGTCATGCGGCTCATGCCAACGCATGAATCCTAAGGCCCTTAAAGAACGAGAGGCAAAATTGTTTCTTGCCCGTTCGAAAGAAGAGGAAGGAGAGACATCATCGGAGAGAGTCTTCTTTGCGATCTTCGAAGTCTCATCGACGCCATGGGGACTCTCGGCATCGTCACAAATCACGGCGCCGATCGAGCAGGGACCGATCCCGATCAAGATCTCCGTCAGCTCGGCGCCGGCCGATGTGGGAGATTAGCCCGACTGTCACGCCTCCACCTCCGACTACTCCGGCTTCTCCGACGTCTCCACTGTCGTTGTTTGAGGTCGAGCCTCATCAGGAGCCGAGGGCTTCTCCGGAGCAGGAGATGCCTGGTCCATCATCGGCTTCTCCTCCGGCGCCGGTTCCTCAGACTTATCCGGCTTTCTTGACGCGGGTACGGATGCAGCTGCATTTTTAAATGCAATGTTTAATATCTTTGCCACCATGGCGCCTGGTGGAGGGCATGCAGGTCCGTCAGGTCCTATGGCCTTTAATTTGGGTGATCCGGCTCCTTACAAGCCGACACCCTTTATGCCCTTTCTTCCTTCTGGAACTGCTTCGGCGCCGATGCCCTTGGTGTCGCCTAAAAGGCCTGTGACGCCGACGATGTCCGCTGTTCCGGTGCCGATGGATTCGCCACGGATCCAGTCGACGGTGAAGTTGCCTGTGGCGCCGGAGGGTCCGGCGTCGGATGGATCCGAGGAGCGGCGCCGTCGAAGATCGGGGCTCAAATCCAGACTCCAATCCAGGAGATTGGCTTTATGGCTCCTGGAGGAAGAGGAGTATAGCAGACAGCATTTAGAGGAAGGTGAGATCATGGAGCCTTCGGGAGACCTCCAAGGCTTAGATACAGCAAGTGGCCTGGACACTTCCCCTGAGTGGGATCTGGCTTCCCCAGGGGAGTATACAGAGGAGGCTGCTTCATTTCATGCTGTGGTGAGGAAGGCTGCAGACTTTTTGGACCTTCCACTTCCTGCTGCAGAGGTGAAGACAAACCTCCTGACCGAAGTGCTGCATCCAGCGTCGGCGGTGGCGGAGCCTCTTTTGCCTTTCTACGAGGCTCTTTTGGACCCCATTAAAAACATCTGGAAAAAGCCAGTGACTTCGGCAGCCGTCAACAGGCGGTAGCGAGACGCTATCGTGTGGCCCCAGGTAATCCATACTTTCTCACCAAGCATCCAACTCCGGAGAGTTTGATTGTTCAGGCGTCGTGCTCCTCCCGTTCAGCTCCTGGTTCGTTCCCCGGGGCCCCTGACAACAGGGAGTCTAAGAAAATGGACCAGGCAGCGAAAAAGACCTTTTCTTCTTGCAGCATGGGATTGAAGTCTACCAATGCGACTTGCATTTTTTTTGGGCATTATATTCATGCCCTTATGGATGAGGCTAAGGGTCACCCTGGTTTGCCACAGGAGGTATTGAACCTATTGTCGGATGCTCAGGCGGCGGCGAACCAGGTGATTCAATCTGGGCTAGACACCTCAGATTCAGTGGCAAGGGCTATGGGCACATCCATAGCGACGAGACGGCAGGCCTGGCTGCATTCATCAGGTTTCTCCCCGGATGTACAGACTACTCTCCTGGACCTGCCATTTGATGGAGATAAACTTTTTGGGGCAAAAGCCGATTCTGCTCTAGAACGTTTTAAAGAGAGTAGAGCCACAGCGAGGTCATTGGGACTTCAGGCAGCCACTTCCTCTACTTTTAGATCTTTTAGGAAGTTAGAGGTTTTAGTTGTGGCGCTTCCTTTCGTGGCAGGCTCCATGCAGCAGGACAACAATCTGCAGGAACTCTGCCTTACAGATCCTTCAGGGGCAGGGGTAGAGTACGCTCTAGAGGTGCCACCCAGCAGCATTCTGCCTCTTCCTCTTCCTCAGGAGGGGTGCAGCAGGGAAAGCAGCCTTAGTCCTCCACCACTCCCTGCTCACACGTCTCCGGTAGGAGGGAGACTTGCCCACTTTCTTCCCATGTGGGAGTCCATAACATCAGACTCCGGGGTCATCGGCATTGTGAAGAAGGGGTATGCTCTTCCCTTTTGGGAATTCCCTCCTCCCTTCACTCCCCGTCCCTCCCCGTCCCTCCTTCTGTTCAGGCGACCATCTTCTGTTATTGCAGCAGGAGGTGATGTCCCTTTTGTCGAAAGGCGCAGTGGAGTTGGTTCCAGAGCAGGAGAGGGGTCAGGGCTGCTATTCAAGGTACTTCCTGATTCCCAAAAAGGATGGTCGGTTACGACCACTCCTGGACCTGAGGATTTTGAATTGGTTCCTCAAGCAGGAAAAGTTCAAGATGCTGACCCTGTCACAGGTTCTTTTGGCATTGAACGAAGGAGATTGGATGGTGTCTGTCGATTTGCAGGATGCGTACTTCCATATTCCGATCCTCAAGTCACACAGGAAGTATCTCCGGTTTGTGGTAGGGTTGCAGCACTATCAGTTTGCGGTCCTTCCATTTGGTCTTACTTCGGCACCTCAAGTCTTTACGAAGGTGATGGCGGTGGTAGCAGCGGAGCTCAGAAGAAAAGGAATATCAGTATTTCCTTATCTGGATGATTGGTTGATCAAAGCCAAGTCTCCGGAGCTCTTGCAGTGTCACCTGCAGTCGACAACTCAGTTGTTCTTCGACCTGGGATTCTCAGTGAATGTGCCCAAATCTCACCTGGAGCCCTCTCAACGCTGCCTGTTCATAGGGGCAGTACTTGACACAACATTGAATTGGGCCTTTCCTCCGCCACAGCGGATTCAGGACATTCAGGCGCTGATTTCAATGTTTCAAGATGGAGCGGTCGTCCCAGTCCTCAAGGTCCTTCGTCTGCTCGGTTGTTCGCTTCTTGCATTCTGCTGGTCATGCATGCACGCTGGCACATGAGGGCTCTTCAGTGGTGCGTCCGCAGGCAGTGGTTTCAACATAAAGGAGATCTCGAGGATTTGATCAGGATCTCCAGAGACACTGCAGTGGATCTTCAATGGTGGGCTGCGGTCGGCAACCTGTCACAAGGAAGGCCATTCTCGCTGCCTCCGCCAGTGGCCACAGTTGTAATGGATGCTTCCACTCTAGGGTGGGGAGCTCATCTGGGGGACCTGGAGATCAAAGGCCTTTGGCCTCCAGTGGAACAGAGGTTTCACATCAATCTGTTGGAATTGCGGGCGATACGTCCGGCTCTCAAGGCCTTCCTCCCTTCCCTTTACGGTCAGACAGTTCAGGTCCTGACGGACAACACTACCGCGAAGTGGTATATAAACAAGCAGGGAGGGGTGGGGTCGTATCTTCTCTGCAGAGAAGCTCTTCGACTCTGGTCCTGGCTTCAGGACCACAAGATTTGTTTGGTAGCAAATCCTTTGGCCGGAGTTCTGAACGTGCGTGCGGACGGTGCAAGGAGCCTTGGGGGACGAGTTTCAGATGTCCTGGAAAGGTCAGTTGCTTTACGTGTTTCCCCCCATACCCTTGATTCCTCGGGTTCTGAGGAAGATTCGCCAAGACCGGGCCCAAGTCATCTTAATAGCCTCGGATTGGCCAAAAAGGGTGTGGTATTCAGACCTTCTCCAACTCTCTCTGTGCCCTCCGCTCCGTCTCCCTTACAGGGCAGACCTCCTCTCGCAGTCGCAGGGGCAGGTTCTACACCCCCCACCTCCAGAGCCTGCACCTTCATGCCTGGAGATTGAACAGGGCAATCTGAATTCCTTTTCTCTCCCGCCGGTGGTGGTGGATGTTATTTTATTCGCCAGACGACCCTCCACCAAATCGATCCATGCAAGCCGATGGGCCAGATTTGTCAGTTGGTGTGGAGAGAACCAAATTGATCCCTTGAAGGCTCATATGTCTGATGTATTGTTATTTGCGTTAACCTTGGCACAGAAAGGTTGTGCAGTTGCCACAGTTAAGGGCTATTTATCAGCGCTGTCGGCTTTTCTGTGCCTCCCAGACCAACCCTCTCTGTTTAGGTCACCTTTGGTATTAAGGTTCATTAAGGGTCTCACTAATAAGTTTCCGCCCACTCCGTTTGGTATGCCACAGTGGGATCTTAATTTAGTATTGACCTTTCTAATGGGATCGCCATTCGAGCCAATGCACTCTTGTTCCTTACGATCACTAGTTTTAAAGACTGTGGGGTGATTCTGACCGCGGCGGTCGGCGGTCGCCGCCCGCCAAGCGGTTCCCGCCGAAAGACCGCTCTGCGGTCAAAAGACCGCGGCGGTCATTCTGGCTTTCCCACTGGGCTGGCGGGCGACCGCCGAAAGTCCGCCCGCCAGCCCAGTGGGAAACACCCTTCCCACGAGGAAGCCGGCTCAGAATGGAGCCGGCGGAGTGGGAAGGTGCGACGGGTGCAGTTGCACCCGTCGTGAATTTCAGTGTCTGCAAAGCAGACACTGAAATTCTTTGTGGGGCCCTCTTACGGGGGCCCCTGCAGTGCCCATGCCATTGGCATGGGCACTGCAGGGGCCCCCAGGGGCCCCACGACACCCCATACCGCCATCCTGTTCCTGGCGGGCGAACCGCCAGGAACAGGATGGCGGTATGGGGTGTCAGAATCCCCATGGCGGCGCAGCAAGCTGCGCCGCCATGGCGGATTCCCATGGGCAGCGGAAAGTCGGCGGTACACCGCCGGCTTTCCGCTTCTGGCCGCGGCTGTACCGCCGCGGTCAGAATGCCTGGCGGAGCACCGCCAGCCTGTTGGCGGTGCTACCGCCAACCTCCGCCATGGCGGTAATTACCGCCAGGGTCAGAATGACCCCCTGTGTTTCTAGTGGCCATAACATCAGCCAGAAGAGTGAGTGAGCTCCATGCTCTTAGTGTAGAGTCTCCATATCTTTCCTTTTTTAGAGACAAAGTGGTGTTAAGGACCAAGGCCGCTTTCCTCCCAAAGATTGTTACACCCTTTCATTTGGGGCAGTCCATTACTTTCTCTTCCTTTTACCCTCCGCCTCATCCATCCAAGGAGGAAGAGAGGCTTCACCGGTTGGATCCACGAAGAGCATTGAGCTTCTTTGTCGACAAGATGAGGGAGTTCAGGCAAGACGATCAGCTCTCCGTTGGATACGTGGGGAAGAGGAGAGGCAGAGCAGTCCACAAGAGAATGCTGTCCAGGTGGGTCATTCTCTGTATCAAACTTTGTTATTCCTTAGCAAAGAAAGAACCACCTGTAGGGCTCCGAGCTCATTCCACCAGGGCTAAGGCTGCTTCATCGGCCTTGGCTAGGGGTGTTCCTGTAGTTGACATATGCAAAGCGGGAACTTGGGTGTCCCTCCATACTTTTGTCAAACATTATTGTTTGGACTCTGAGGTCAGGAGGGATGGCCATTTTGCACGCTCAGTGCTGCAGGATTTCTTGGTTTGACCATTCAGGCACCCACCTCTGGAGGTGGTACTGCTTTGGGTCTCTATTCTTTAGGTGAGGATTCCACAGGTAGTTGTATCCATCAGAAGAACAAGTTACTTACCTTTGGTAACGCCTTTTCTGGTGGATACATTAGCTACCTGTGGATTCCTCACGGTCCCACCAGCCTCCCCGTTGCCTGATTGGTCTTACCACGAATTCCTTGGGTGAGCACCGCTTTATTGTATATTTGTATATAATGATGAGATGTATATATATATTTCTTTCTATATATGGTATTTTTCAAAGGAAACATGTTTGGATATGTATATATATTTGTTTCCATATGAGTGTGTTGTTTCCATTAGTATCATTTTATATTATTGCAATAAATGTTGGTATTTAATTTTACTTTATGTAATTATATTTCTCTGCAAAGTCAATGTTCACCTGTTCTCCTCAAAGGCACGTAAAAAAAATGGTGATAACTGACGTCTGCACGTCGACGAGGGCTTCTTATTGCCTGGATCACGTCATACAGCATCGCGTGGAGTCGGGCGATTGTGACATCATTGTCGATGTGCAGAGCTAGAAGAAAAATTTCAGTCAAAACTGGCGCGTAGGGAAAATTCTTTAGGTGAATAATCCACAGGTAGCTAATGTATCCACCGGAAAAGGCGTTACCGAAGGCAAGTAACTTGTTCTTCAGGGACAGAAAGAAACAGCACCCTCTGGTTTGCCGTGTGGTGCTATTCATGCTGATTTTACAGTACGAAGCAAGCTACCGTTTCTAAAAACCAGCGCAATGTGCCAAATTCTGCCAGCTCACAGAACCCGCTGAAATCTCACTGAGTTTTTATGTAACTTCACAGAATTCTGTGGAGTGAAACTCTGAAGGTTCCGCCCACCCCTAGTTTTTAAGTCATCCCACCTTTTTTGGGGATGCTGCTGTGTGGAAATATAAGCAGACAAACCTGTGTATTTTTTTAAAATGCATGTAGCCTCTCAGCAGATGACAAATTTACCAGCAACTCTGCAATATGCACATTTATTTGTTGATGATTAATAATGTAATAATTTTATATTATGTAATGCTTTCCCCACGATTTTGGAAAGGCTAAGTGCTGTACTTGCTGTACAAGGGTAGGTCGCTCCCCCTGCCGCTGCAGCTCCTCCAGCTCCTCCAGGTTCCTGAGTTCCTGAGACCCACCTAACAGTAAGTACCCCCCACCTCCCAGCCCCTCGCTCTGCCCCGCGCTACTCACCCTCTCTCCTGCTCCTGCTTCTTTTCTTCTTTTCTTCTTCTCTGCTCTTCCTCCTCGCTCCTCGTCTGTAATCTTCTGCTGTACTCTTCTTTTCCCCGTCTTCTCTCTTCTTCTCTTCTTCCTCATCTTCTTCTGTGGTCTTCTGCCTTCTGTTCTTCGTTTTCTGTATCTTCTTCTGTGTTCTTCTGTGTTCTTCTGTGTTCTTCCGGTCTTCTGTTCCCTGTTCTTCCGGTCTTCTGTTCTTCTGTTCTTCTGTTCTTCTGTTCTTCCGGTCCTCTGGTCTTCTATCTTCTGCCTTCGGCTCTTCTGCCTCCTCCGTCTTCTTCTCCCCGCGCCTGCCCTCCTGCTCCTACCTCATCCCCCTCCCTCACTCGCATCCCCCTCTCTATCTCCCCTATCTAACCCGTTCACTATCTACCTCCCTCACTCCTCCTATCTACCTATCTCTCTATCTCTCTATCCCACTATCTAATCTCCCTCACTCTCCACCTCCTCCTATCTTCCTATCTCTCTATCTATTTCCCTATCTATCGATTTCTCTATCTATTTTCTCTATCTACTTCTCTATCTTTCCCCCCCTTCCCGCCACCCCCTCTATTACCTATCTTCCTATCCTCTCACTCTACCTCTCACCCTCACCCACCTCTACAACCCCCCCTCCCCTATCTTCACAACCCTACTCCTATCTTTCTCCCTAATCTCCTAAACCTCCTAACACTCACCCCCCTCCACCCTTAAACCCCCCTTCCCCCAGCTCTTCTCACTCTACCTGTCCCCCCCTCCCTCGCGCTTTCCCGCTGCGACCTCCTGCACGCCCCCACCCCCCAGCTCCCATTCACCCCCAGCTGACCCCCCCCACCTCATATGGCGGCCGCTGCGCGCCAGAGGCAAGCCCGTCTGCGCCCGTCCGCGCCTGGCCGGCGCCCAGCGCCACGACCCCTGGTCCCAAGCTCTCCCAAGCCCCGCTGATCCGCTACGACCACACCACCCTCCACGCCCTCAACCCAGGACGCTCAAACACCTGCTTCCAAGCTCACCCCAAACGAACCCATGGACCCTTCGCCTGCAACTCCTGCAAACGCATCTTCCACCACGCTACTACCACGACCACAAGCCCACGCGCCATCAACCACCTCAAGTGCATCCTAGTCAACGCTCGCTCCGTCCACAAACACGCCGTCGAACTCTGGGACCTCCTGGATTCCACAGCACCGGACGTCGCCTTCATCACGGAGACCTGGATGAACGCCTCTTCTGCGCCAGACATCGCCACCGCCATCCCCGAAGGCTACAAGATCTCCAGGAAAGACCGCACCAACCAAGCAGGAGGAGGTATCGCCATCGTCTTCAAAGACTCCATCAGCGTCACCACCTCCACCGAAGACACCCCTCTCGCCGCTGAACACCTGCATTTTCAGATTCGCACCGACCCGAGGACCACCCTCAGAGGATCCCTCGTCTACCGTCCTCCCGGACCACGCGCCCCTTTCAGCGACTCCATCGCCGACTTCATCTCCCCGCACGCCCTCGCCTCACCGGACTACATCCTCCTAGGCGACCTCAACTTCCATCTGGAACAAAACAACGACCCCAACACCACCACCCTGCTCGACAACCTCGCCAACCTCGGCCTCAAACAACTGGTGAACACCGCCACCCACATCGCCGGACACACGCTCGACCCTATCTTCTCCGCCAGCAAACACGTCTTCTTCAGCCACACCTCCGCCCTACACTGGACCGACCACAGCTGCGTCCACTTCACATTCCGACGCGAGACCCGCCACCTCCGCACTCAACCCATCCCTCATCGACAGTGGAACAAGATCCCTGAAGAGCAACTCTTCTCCGCACTAGCCGCCAACCAACCCACCCTCACCACCGACCCCAACGACGCAGCCCTCAAACTCACAAACTGGATCTCCAACTGCGCAGACAACCTTGCTCCCCTCAAACGCACGCATCGACAGACCAACACCAAAAAACCTCTCTGGTTCTCTGACACCCTCAAAGAATCAAAGAAAACTTGTCGCGCCCTTGAGAAAGCCTGGCGCAAGGACCACACCGCTGACAACATGAACGCCCTCAAGAACGCTACCCGCGAACACCACCACCTGATCCGTGCTGCCAAAAGGAACTTCTTCACTGACAGACTGGACAAAAACAGCCACAACAGCAGAGAACTCTTCAGCATCGTCAAGGAGTTCTCCAACCCCAGCGCCAACGCCAACGCCGTCACGCCCTCACAGGATCTGTGCGAATCCCTCGTCACTTTCTTCCATCGCAAGATCAGCGACCTCCACGACAGCTTCGGACACCAGACCCAACCAAACACCACCGAACCCGCACCCCCGGCCATCACCCTCAACAACTGGACCCACATCAACACGGAAGAAACCAAATCCATCATGAACTCTATCCACTCCGGCGCCCCTTCGGACCCTTGCCCGCACTTCATCTTTAACAAAGCCGACGGCATCATCGCCCCGCACCTCCAGACCGTCATCAACTCTTCTTTTTCTTCTGCTACCTTCCCCGAATGCTGGAAACACGCCGAAGTCAACGCCCTACTAAAGAAACCTACGGCTGACCCGAGCGACCTGAAAAACTTCCGCCCCATCTCTCTTCTGCCTTTCCCAGCCAAAGTAATAGAGAAGACCGTCAACAAACAGCTGACCACCTTCCTGGAAGACAACAACCTGCTCGACCCCTCACAAACCGGATTCCGAACCAACCACAGCACTGAAACCGCCCTCATCTCAGTCACAGACGACATCAGAACCCTGATGGACAACGGTGAAACAGTCGCCCTCATTCTCCTCGACCTCTCGGCTGCCTTTGACACCGTCTGTCACCGCACCCTAATCACCCGCCTCCGCTCCACCGGGATCCAAGGCCAGGCCCTGGACTGGATCGCCTCCTTCCTCGCAAACCGTTCACAAAGAGTTTACCTCCCTCCGTTTCGCTCAGAACCCACCGAGATCATCTGCGGCGTACCTCAAGGCTCATCACTCAGCCCGACAGTCTTCAATGTCTACATGAGCCCCCTCGCCAACATCGTACGCAAGCACGACATCATCATCACCTCCTACGCCGACGACACCCAACTTATACTCTCCCTCACCAAGGACCCCGCCAGCGCCAAGACCAACCTACAAGAGGGTATGAAGGACGTCGCAGATTGGATGAGGCTCAGCCGCCTAAAGCTGAAGTCTGAAAAAACGGAAGTCCTCATCCTCGGCAACACCCCGTCCGCCTGGGACGACTCCTGGTGGCCCACGGCCCTCGGCACCGCAGGACCCCCACAGACCACGCCCGCAACCTCAGCTTCATCTTGGACCCTCTTCTCACCATGACTAAGCAAGTCAACGCTGTGTCCTCCACCTGCTTCCTCACCCTCCGCATGCTCCGTAAGATCTTCCGCTGGATCCCCGCCGACACCAGAAAAACCGTGACCCACGCCCTCGTCACGAGCCGCCTGGACTACGGCAACACCCTCTACGCCGGGACCACAGCCAAACTCCAAAATCGCCTGCAACGCATTCAAAACGCCTCGGCCCGCCTCATCCTAGACGTACCCCGCAGCAGCCACATCTCCGCACACCTGAGACACCTGCATTGGCTCCCAGTCAGCAAAAGGATCACATTCCGACTTCTCACCCACGCACACAAAGCCCTCCACGACAAGGGACCGGAATACCTCAACAGACGCCTCAGCTTCTACGTCCCCACCCGCCACCTGCGCTCCTCTGGCCTCGCACTTGCTGCTGTCCCTCGCATCCGCCGCTCCACGGCGGGTGGGAGATCTTTCTCCTTCCTGGCGGCCAAGACCTGGAACTCCCTCCCCACCAGCCTCAGGATCACCCAGGACCACTCCGCTTTCCGGAGACTCCTAAAGACCTGGCTGTTCGAGCAGCGTTAACCCCCCCTTTTTTCCCCTAGCGCCTTGAGACCCGCACGGGTGAGTAGCGCGCTTTATAAATGTTAATGATTTGATTTGATTTAGTGTTACTAAGGCCCTCACGAAGCCGAACCCGCCATTGGACCGCCAGTGCTGGCGGTCAGCAGGCCGCCATATTACGAGTGGTTGTTGCTCACCGCCGTTGAGATGGAGAGCAGCCATCATTCGTTCTGGCGGTTGGCAGTAGAGAGGCTGTTCCTTCGCTGGCACTGCCACGCTACCATGTCTCCATCCTCCGTATTACGAGCCGTAACACGGCTCGGAGGTGCCCTGCTGGCATGTTGGTGGCGGAGAGGGAAGACCGCCAGGACCCATCCCCTCCCGGACGTCCTCCTCGACGGAAGAGGTAAGTGGGCTTCCGAAAGGAGGGGATCTGTGGTGTGTTTGGGTGTGTGTGTGTTTGCGGAGGGGGTGCTGAATGCGTGCGTGTCTGCAAGTGTATGTATGTGTGTGAGCATGTATGTGCGCCTGGAGGTGTCTGTATGGATGAATGCGAGTGAGTGGCTGTGTCTGAGTGCATGTATGCATATGCTGACTGGGTGTGTATGTGAATGCGAGCATGCATGAAGGAGTGGGGGGTGCCTGTGAGTGTATGGACAGGTGGGGGGATGTGTGCATGTGTGGTGACATGTGTGATGCCGACAGGAATAAAGCTTCCTGTCGCCGGGTGTGTGACCGCCAGGCTTTTCTTGGCTGGGTGACCGCCACGGAAAGCTTGGCAGCGTGCAACCTCATAATCCGGACGGCGGCCTGAGGCCTTCCGCCGGATTGGAGGAGGTCACTGCTGGCTGCAGCTGTGCAACTGCACTGGCGGGCCAGGCAGAGTTGTGGAGGTTTGGCTTCAGCCAAGCCTCACCCCTCGTATTACCATGGACTTCAGACCGCCACGGTGAGTCTGGCGGTCTCAAGGACTCCAAACTCGTAATGAGGGCCTAAATGTTGAAAGATTTACCTAAACTTGCCGGTATCCAGGGGTATGACTTGCAGATCACAGCGGATATCAGGCAAGCGTTTTAATCACTTAGCCATCTTGTCAGCTTCAATGAAGAGATGTGCTAGTGAGATTAGGCCTGGTTACATTTATGTAACGCCACTTATCAGGATGTCATCGGATTTAAAAATGACAAGGTAGTTTCCTCTGATGATTCCTATAACATATGATCTGTAATGTCCTCGTCAAGCAAAAGTCATCCACGGGACTGGTAGTTCAGTGAATGAATGCGTTCACTGCAATCCTCTCTTTGGCACCTTCTTTACAGGTTCAAACCCTGGCAGATCCACTTAGTTTTTCAATCGTCTCAGGTCAATAAAGCAGTATCCTTGAGCTTGTTATAAAAACAATCTATTATTTGTCAATTGGGTCTAGAGACCCCTGTAGGAATGTTCACTCGAAAAATACAAAGTTCATGTTGTGTCATTTTCTATGATGTCATAATTATACTAATTAATGTTTTGGGAATCTGAAAAAAGCCCACTATTTCATAAAAGGATATTGGCAAGTAATAGAGTTGAAACAATAGCAATCCAGATGTTTTTGGAGAATGTCGTCAACATCACAAACCAAAGTTGCCATGTCTCCTGGTGCTCGTTAACACAGTCAGTGTTTAGCATTGAGGACTAGCAAGATCTACTTACCACTAGCCACACTCCTACCGCGTGCACCCATTTCCCATAGGATCCTAGAATGGCTGTCCTTATTCCTATTTGAAAAAGGCCAATTGGTCTAGACGGCCTGCAGAATCCCACAGGGCCTGGTCCTGCAGGGAATGATCTTTAATTGGTGTTGCCCATTATAATCCATCCACTACCACACATGGCAATTACTACGCAACCGATAAGTCAGGAGTCACAACAACGCGTCTCCATTTACATTTGGCGCCACTGCTTGGCAAGGGACATTATAACACAAGTATGTTTATGAAGTTAAATATTTTTTAGAAAAATGCATGTAGAAACTGTCTCAGAACATGTTTAAAGGTAACATTAAATTGTCTGTGTGTGTGTCAATTAAAGGTTTAAGTCTTGTATAACTTTATAAATGAAGAGGATGGGGTTTACCCTTCGTAAAAGAATACAAGCATACAAACACACACACACAGAAAGAATCTGTTTTATTTAAAAAAATACTGGGGGGGGGGTGTTTCCCCAATAATGAAAAAACACACAGGCTGTCACGTATATATAGCAACATGTAAATTCATATTATATTCACAGAATTTTTTTTGTTAAAAACGAAGTTATGAATTTGGTTCATGTACATAAAACCACTGTAATTCGCCAATTATGGTTATCATCGCAGACAACACACACATTATAACTTGCACTCCCTACTGTGTTGTTCTCTTGTGCTCTTTCCTTTGTTTCTGGGCTGTTTGCAAATTGCCATTTTGAGCACAGTAGTCAACACAAGTTATGCCGCACATGCTGTCTGATTTTTTGTTTTTTACCGTTTTTGAAACTCATAAATCATATGTGACTTGAAACTTAATGAAGCAGAAAAAGAAAGACTAACAAACATTAATATATCATGTAACAAAATCGTATAAGGCAATGTGATTTTAACAAAGAAAAATAATGTATGTAGAAAATGGGCCCACAAAGTAGATCGCCATTAGTATAAACAAGCTTAATTAATCATGAAAATCGACAAATGTACAATTATGTCATACGATTTCTCGTTGAAAACTGGTGAATGCTTAGCTTAAATTTAGCAGAGGCTTTGGCCTAGTTGCCTGGTCTCAATTTTAACTGCGTAGTTTTCACTTGTATTAACAAAGACGTGTTTTAAACCTTTAAAAGCTGTATTTTTCCAGTAGAATGACTAATACACTTATCTCAAGGTTGCGTGTTAGGCAACTTTCATCCCCTTTGAAGCAAGGTCAGTTTCTGCAGGTGCAGACAATGAAGACACTGATGCAGAATTAATTGGCAACTTTGTTGCTACTTGTGTTCCAAAACTCCAAGGACATCTTATGCGTGAGTATTAAGAGAAAAGACACTATTCATTGGTCAAAGAGAAATCACCCCATGAACCCTCCAATGGAAGAACTTGAAGAATTTGGAACTTTTCTTACTTAATCCCACCGGACGAAGAGAAGCCAGCCATTTTCTTTGATGCCATTTTGAAGCCAGATTCCAGAAGCCATTTTGATGACACTTTGATGCTTTTTCTCTATCCCAGAGAGAGAGACTTTAAAGAATTCTCACCCTAGAGACTTTAACATTAGCTATACTTTGCCTTGCCCATTCAATAACTTTTGTTCCCCTATCTTCCTTGCTGCTGCAAGGAAAACTTGCCTTAAGCTTTGCCCCCTTGAAGTTTGCCCCATGCTGATCGAACCGGTACCTGAAGGACGAAGACTTTCCTTGAATGCTGATTGTATTTGGTAATTATAAAAGGATTAATGTATTATTTGTTGTATTTTCCTTCTTAGGTACCAACTGCTTAATTTTGACAGAGCCTAAGCTAGAAGTTTTCTAAATTTATGTTGAATAAATTCATTTTTGCATGAAGCCCCACATGCCAATGCTAATCAGAGGTTAGTTGAGGTATTCATTTGATGCACCATGCTGAATTGAAATCTTGTTATGCTGACCAATGTATGCAATTAGTCAAATTCAGTTCTTTTATTAGTGATTTGCATTGCTATAGCCGAGTGCATTATAATCCAAGTTTTGCGTAGATTGCGTTTCTTCCGTCGTTATGGACAGCCAGTAATGTTCGTATATGTGTATCATTTGATTTTAAGACTTACTTACATTGTGTTAGCTTTGTTAATATAGGGAAATAACCTCATAAACTTTTAATAAACAGGTATGGTTATTCATGACTGAAAGGTCATGGTGTGTCTAATTACTGATTTTACATTTAACTAATTTGTTGATTGATTACTAATCGAGTATTGGTTATTGATTATAAATGATTATTGATTTGAGGGATCCGACAATTCTTTGGATGAGGAGAACTCAACCCGGTCAAAAGGTTCACCGACCTCCGGCGTGTCCAAGCATAAGTAATTTATAAGGACTGGACGCGCTATCAAACTTGTGACATCCACTACTTCAAATGGCCCCTCACGATTTTCATTTGTCTTCCGAATTGCACTCACTTTTTGTGTGTTTTTTTTTCCTGTTGTGATTATTCAAGTTCCTGTGGGTACTACAGAGCACATCCCTGGGGTTGGCAGCGGCTTTGGGTTCCCCTCCCCCTTGCTGTGTAATTTTTATTTTTCAGAGCATGAACCTTACAAATCCCTGCCGACTCCTGTGTTTCCAAATTATTATTTTTTTCTGAGCCCATATGCAGCCAATCGCAATTTTTTTCAAAACTCAAAATGCGATTGACAGAATTCGACAGTGATGACATGTGAGTTAAAATGGCAGAAATACCCAAAAGTGTTAACCCTTAAATACCTGCTCTATAACTTTTTTTAAACACTAATATCTGGAAAACTACTGAACAAATTTACCTCAAACCACCGGAAGAACACATTCCGAGTTAAGCGTTCACTGCATGCCAAGGTTCTTATAAACTACTAAGGTAGTACGAATGGGAAAACACTTGTATTTTTCACCACTCCCATAACTGATTTATTCCTCCCAACATAAATTCATGAAATCTGGCATGCTGAAGCTTAGCTCACTAAACTAGCGTTTTGCCTTTTCCATTGGAAAGTGCATCTGAACCATAACTACACAATGGCAACCTCAGTAAAAGTGGATATGAAGGGTTAACTGTCACTTAATAAATGAAGGGTTAGCTGTCACTTAATAAAATCTACATATTATATATATATATTAATTGTATTTATATAACACTTACTACCCGTAACAAGGTGTCAAAGTGCTTTTTGGAGAGTAGCTCCAAAAAGGTTAGTGGTGGATTATTACAGGGAAATATGAGTTAAGTTATGCGGTCGACGTGCAAGTCTGTTAGTTGGAATGAATAGGTTAATGGATGGATAGAGAAGGGAAGAGTCCAGACACTGTTATTTGGAAGATCATAGTAGTAAGATGAGGTTTGGGATGAGTCAAAGGAGAGATGGAGAACGGAAAAACCACAAAGGGATTAGGGAGATCATAGTAGTAAAATGAGGTCTGTGATGAGTCAAAGAAGGGATACATGGAGGAAGAATCTAGAAAGGGTTATTTGGGAGATTACAGTAGGAAAAAGTTTTGCGATGAGCCAAGGAGGGGCACAAGAGGGAAGAGCCTAAAAAGGGTTATTTGGGAGATCGTAGTAGTAGAGTGAGGTTTGGGATGAGTCAGAGAGTAGAGGATACATTGAGAGGGGTATAGGAATTGTAGCGGTATAGGAGAGGTATAGGAAGAGACAGAGGAGTGCATTGGAGAGAAATATTTATTTTTTCTTCTACAGTAGGAGTAAAGTAATAAATATTTAGCGACTTAACATAACATGGAGTAGTGCATTGGAGACAGTCAAGGTTGTTTTCTTCTTCTATAGTGGGAGTAAAGTAGTAATTATTATTATATATATATATACATAACTACATAGAAGTTGAACACAGGGCTTCTCTAACACACTTTGAACAGAGCTGAAAAGGAACCCTGGGCTTACTACCCCAGTCACACAGAGAAACTTCCCAGGACACACTACTCCTAGCTCCAGGAATAAGCATAAGTTTCAACACAAACCATGAAAATGCTGCTGCTACACACAGACTTATGACACCCGCAATGACATCACCTGTTACTGGCCCACAAACCTTAGGATTCTCTCTCATACAAACCCATCCGAGGGAAACAGAACTGGACCCAGCCTCAACACTGATGCCAATCTAACCCACATGCACTCCCCAACTCGTTACTTACCTCACACAAGACAATTGCAAAGGAGAATATGTCACCTTTTTTATCATACTTCTCAACTTCTCCCATTAAGCATTTAAATATATATATATATACATATATATATATACTCATATATATATATATATACATACATATATAATAAAGTGATTCATGGACTCACCAAAGAACAAAAATAGATTTTCCACTACATTGTTTCGTCTTCCGCCTTCCTCAGCAAGTACAAGATTGTTTGCACATTGACTGCACAGTTGACACTGCTGGATTTTCAAAAAGCATCATGAGTGACGATTCCATTTGGAATGTAGAATCAATGCAGTCCTGAGATCTCATTACATGTGCAGTAATAAGGTGGTACTGAGGAAGGTGGAGGCTGAAATGTTGTAGTGGAAAATATATTTTTGTCCTTTGGTGACTCCATCTGTTTGAGTCACTTCTTTTTGTGGATATTTAATTTCTTTGTGACTCACGGCCCTGGGGATTCCATCCCCCGGTGGCCCAGATCAGGGAAGGTGCATTGGTGTCCCAAACCAATGGGAAACCATCTTTTCCATGCCTGAAAGCGGGGTCCGGGAAGGACTAATGTTCTCCCACCTGTCATTTGCACAAAGCAGCTCACCCTGGGAGGATGATCAAAACGTTTTCCCTGACCATACTCTCGGGAAGGGAACATAAACAGGAATTCACCCGCCCAGTAGGAGCATAAGAAAACAGCTCCTGCAGAGTGGGAGCAATGCGGCTCCCACTGAACCGAGGATGGGAGCATGTGTGGAGCCAGCGAGGCTGCGAGGGCCCTAGGCCTCTCCCGACAGCCCCTAGCAAGGACCCAGCTGTGGGGTGCCCCAAGTGGGCACCGGGACACTCCAAAATAAAAACAAAATGCCAGCTCCTGCATGGCCCTGAGAAATGGGAGTGGTTGCAGGGAGCATTCGAGGGTGCAGGTGCCCTGGTGCCTCTCTCATAGCACCATACCAACGAAAAGGGGTCAGGTTCTGTGGCCAAACTCCCACCGTAGCCAAAGGCTGTGCACAGCAGGGGAGGTTGGCTGCTCATGTGTTGGTGGGGCTGGATGACTGTGGGGGGCTTGAAGCAGGGGCAAATGGCCAGAGGTTGTTTGCAGTGGGGGTTAGCTTCATGTATTGAAATAAAATATTACATCACGTTAAAACTAAAAACTGGAAATTCACTGAAAAAAAGAAAAGGTGAAAGGGATGATGTAGTTAGATATGGTAATAATATCTTACTTTGCATTAAAAAAAAAACTTAGAAATTCACTGAAAAAAACAAAGGTTTAAGGAACATTATAGTTAGGTGAAAATGTCACTTAAAACATACTGTTTTAAATTAACAATACAACAGAAATTCACAAGTTAAAGTTATCTCAAGTATCTATTACTCGTGCCCTAAGGTAACTATAACTCGCAACCTCACCATGCACTGCTAGGTACCCCATATTTCACATCAGTCATGACATGTTTTTTAGCATCATTGATAACAGCGCTGCAACATTTCCAGTGACATTGATGACAAAACTGTTCATGGCTGGGGTACGAGTTACAGTTATCTTAGTGCACAAGTTATAGTTACTTGAGATAACTATAACTGACTGGTTTTGTTAGTTAAAAGGTATGTTTTGCTGACATTTTCACCTAACTATAACATCCCTTTAACCTTTGTGTTTTACAGTGATGCACGCACATGTACTCACACATATACACACACACACTCACACACACAGAGTGACACACACACACACACACACACACACACATACATGTGTACTTTTGGTTTACATTAGGTTTACAGACACAGAAAGCTCCATAGTTTTGCAAATGCATTTGGCATAGGTGCTGTAAGCATACATGGGAGTGCTGTAGCACCCCTAAATAACCATGCTGAAGTTCAGAAGTTGAATGAGCAATAAAAATGGCTTTACATTTATTTTTTATCTTGCCACCGAGATCAAATGTTAGGCTCTGATTAATTGCAGCTTATCCTTTTAACATGGAGATTGGTGTTAACTTTTCTTTCTCTGACTGTAAAGTGAAAGGATTTTGTAATGTGAACTGTAGGAAAGTGCCCCTTTTCTATGGTCACCCCCAGATGTTTGCCCCAGTGCTGTTGGTTATGACTCCCAAAGTGTACTGGAGCCTGCTAACCAGGCTCCAGTGCCAATGCTCTCTCCCTACATTTGGTACCCAGGACTTGAGAGCTAAAGGAGTCACCAGGGCCTGAAGGACAGATTGTGCCAACCGGATGACAGCAGGCCTACCATTGCTGACTGTAGGAGCAGTGTAAACTGCTATAACTCAACCTGGCCCTCACCATGTATGGCAAGGTCAAGGCACTGCTCTTTAATATATGCCAGTCACCCCGAAAGTAGGCCTCCCAAGCACAAGAGGCATGGTGCATCACATTAAACGTGTGGACATATAAGTGCATGCCCATATGTCCCTATAGAAATCTCTTCAATTAAAGTTTACTATAAATTATCAGCGGGCCACAGGAAATATAGGCTGGCACCCGGGCACACCTGAGACTGCCAACTCCATTATGGTCCCACTGAAAAATGTCATGTTTGGTATCAAACAACTTGTCTCATTAAACCTCACTTGAATCCAAAGTCAGCTTTTTTGTGACATGCACCCAGGTGGGTATCTTGGAGGTTGACCACCTAATTGCCCCAGCCTTTCCTGTTCCCCAGCTGACAACCTGAAGCTGCTGTTACCAAGACAGAATTCTGACCCCCTGCAAGGAGATGTGAACACTTCAATGAGTCAAAAACAAAGGACTGCCTGGGCAGAAGGTGTGACCTCCCTTCCTGGCAGGAAGGCTAGTGAGTGGCACATAAACTCAGTGAGCTTCAAAGTGCATACTGCCTCTGACGTGCAAGTAGTCTGTCCCCCAGATTAGGACAAAACCGTCCCTCTGCCCCAGGTACATTTGTACTCAGGCAGGCAGGGAAATTAGGTAGTTAGGAGGCGTACACGCCTAGGATGGACAACTTGGTCTGTACAGCTGAGGATGGGTTTTTTCATTTTGAAAAGTGGTAAAACATAGGGTTGTGGGTAGGAAAGGTGTCACACACCTTCGGATGTGGTCACCTAGGGGCAGATTAGCTGCTAAGACATGTAGCCCTTTGGCCTCTTGTCTCAACACCCATAACGCTCCTAAATCTAGGATTTAAGGTTCACCCCTGACACCAGAACCTCAGATCTGATCTGAACTACAACCAAGGACAAAAAAAGACAAGTTCATGACTCCACAAAAAAAATGAAATTAAATTCTGCACCTGTGGCAGCCATCCTGCACCTGCATGACTACGACTCATCCCAGATCAGAGACCAGTTCCAAAAGGAAGGAGAACCCCTCTGCAACAGAAAGGTATGACCAGAACTTCTTAGGGGTACAGGTACTAGTTCTTTGCAGCTTGCGTGTAGAAACCACACTCCCGTAACCAATAAGTACTGGCCATCGGGCCCACCAAGGGATCGTCCAAAAGTAAATGGTCTAGTGTCTTCTGGGAAAAATAGTCCTGACCTCCGGCAAATTCCAGGCAACTACCATTTCCCTCCTCAGGACCGTTTTCCTCCTCAGGACGTTAGAGTATTGAAACGCTGTGTGTGCTGTTGCCAAGGTTTGTTGGTGGCCAGTTCAGCTACTGACCCTTTTGTCATTGCTGCACCTCGAGGGACTACCACTGCAACTTCAATCACCTACCTAAGTGGCTTCATTGTTGAGTTTTTGGATCCGTTTCCTCACCAGCACCACCTCAGTTGTAAAACCAGCACCAGCAGCTCCCGTTCAGCACCAGAGATAGCCAAGCACACCTTTGCACCCGAGCTGCCCAAGCTAGGTAGACTTGTTCTGCCTGGTGAAACTTGGTCCAAGGGACCACTCTAACTTTACCCTGAGTGGGCTCCCGTGAACTTAATCGGCAAGTGACTGACTGTCAGCAACAGCGGCTCTGGCAGTCAGCACCAAGGACAGCAGGACACCTCTGCACCCAGGTCCCACCACGAGCAAGGCAATTTGGTCTGACTGTCAAAGCTTGGTCTTGGGACCCACATCACTTTAACTTCCAGTGGATTCCACTGAACTCACGCTGCAAGTAACCGACTGTCACTAGTCATTTTCTTCATTGACCACAATGGTAAAGTTTGACAGCTTTGTAAAGTACTAATTTATTTTTCACTCTAAAATCCATAACTCCGGTTATATGTATTTAAAGAACTTTGTTTTGGTGTCCAAATTAAGATAGAAATCTTTTCTATTTTTATTAATTGATGTTGGATTTCTTTCCAGTCGTGTCCTTGTCTTATCGTCCATGTTGGTACTCTGAAATGCTTAAAACATATTCCTCTGGTAAAGCCTGACTGCTCTTTACCACACTACCAGGACTGAGGTAGTGATTTATCAGTGTAAATCTGAAGGACTGAGTTTAGGGTATTGCAAAAGTATTGCATAGTGAGACTTACCATCCTCACTACATAATACTCCACTTTCCTACATTAACTATGTGACACTCTTGCTGAAAGGGAAAGAAAAGTGCTTTTATTTTTTTCTAGCACTAAAAAACTTGAACTGTTCAAATATTTCAAAATATATCAGCAGTTAGTAAAGATAAAAAACCAAATTTGTTTTGTAATTCTGAGGTGTGAGTGAAAAAAATATTATAATAGTATCAAAAGAAATCAAGACACTTTATTTGGTGATGTAGAATTTATAAATATTCACTGAAACCAAATTTCCACACATTAATTGTGCTATGAATGGTTTATTAGAAAAACTAACTGTCTTTGCAAATTTAGGGACCATTTCAATGGAAATGGAGCTGTTTGTAATTGGCAGTGTTTTGTCACGCCATGCTTTAGTGTGCTCCAAAATGCACCAGCAGCTAGATACCCTGCCCTTACCACTCACCTACTCAATGGGCTTGGCTTATTTACTACATTTGTTCTTTTTGTGAAGCTTGACTTTTTTCACAGTTGTTATGACTTCATGGATGTACAATTGACTGCAGCACCCCCAGTCTGACAATTGTTCCAGCACCACTGGCATTTGGCCCTTAGGTTACTGAATTGTGTAGTCTTTAGGTTCACCATGGTGAACAAAATAATAGCACTTTGCAAACTTAATGTAGTCTCAAACGTACATCCTCTGTAAATGTGTTTGTTTTGTGTGGTTTATAAAACATGGGCAAACATTTAGCCGATATCTCTGATACAGTATAGTAACATATATATTAAAGGAAAGGTATGCAAACTGTGAGAATTTGGGTGTACCATATGGTATGGCTAGAAAGCCTTACCATGCAGAACATTCACAAAGGCTTAGCAAAGGACCAATGCGTAAAGCATTTAACAGCACCGAACAACAGAACAAGAAAGTCACACAACACAACAGAAACATGACAACGATTTATAAAAATAGAGCATATTTTAATGAATTGTTAGAAACCTTAATCATCAAAATCCATTAGAGGAGATCTGGAGATAAAGATTTTAGAAACAATAAATAACTTTTGTATCAACTGCAAACAAGCACTGGCCAACAAAAAGTTTGGAAACTTTTGAGAAGTTTGTAAAAGTTAGAACAGCAACCTCGTCCTGAGTTAGGTGACCAAGTCCAGCAGGACAAAGGTCTATGGGGACAGAAAGGATAGTTTGGACAGTTATCTGGCCACCAGAGTGTTTTAGCGCTAGATCCAAACTTTACAGGATGACCGCCATAGAAAACAATGGAGTGGTCCTGTGCTGAGGTATGCAGGCTCAAAGATGTTTAAGGTTGATCCTGATGCTGTGTGGTTGATGGGGGTGAAGTCTGGTTTTGTACTCAGTACACAGGTGAATGGGGGGTGACTCTGTCCATGGGTCCTGGGGACCCACAAAGTCCTCCTTGTAGGGATATGCTGCTGCATACCTTGCGCTTTTGCAACACAGCGGTGATGATGCAAATCTTTGGTGGAGGCTGGTGTCCCCCTTGGTCAACGACTCTGGTCACAACCAACACCCATTGGTCCAGTAGACATGGGGGCACCTTTTGGCTATCTCCAAATTGTCCTTTGGAGTGTCTGGTGCCTGGTAGCAGCAAAACGTCTGCAGTGGCTACCAGAGATGTGACTTGAGCTCTTTCAGCTTTAATGTCCCCAGTGCCATTCTGGAAGGTCATCCAGCTGACCCTTGGGGTCTCAGCTTCAGACTGGGGCCAGGAATCAGCTTTTCCCATAGCCAGACACGCAGAACAGGGTCGAAACTCCACTAGTGCAAAGTGTAGCAGGTGCAGTCTCTCCAATGTCACTACCTCTCTTTGTGCACTCCCAATGGGTGCAACGTGGTCTTCTTCTCATCCTGAGGGACCACAGAGTCACTAGCCAATGGGCTACTAGGTTCTTCCTACCTAGTAATGAAATTCCTGTGATGTGTGACATCTGGCTATCCCAGAATGCCACATTCTTGCCCCCTTCAAAATGGCATGACCCTTCCTTGGTTGTCAGGAGCAAAGTAGCCTACCTTAGAGGTGTAGCTACCTGAGGGCAACACGCCCATGGTAAAACCAGTTTAGGGATGAGTTTCCCCTCTCTGGCCCTGCCTCCATGCTGTATACTGGAACAAAAGGCATCCTGCTCAGGGATGTTGGGTCAGGCGGACCATCAAATGTGGCATCCCCTTTGAAGCCCGCCTCTGGGCTAAGCCCCGAGTGGCAATTCTGGCAGAGGAGGTGATACCTCACTGCTGCAGCACTTCCTTTGTTGCTGAGCCTGGGAGCCTTTCAGCTGTCTCCCCAGGCAGTCAGAAAGCTGTCTGTGTGTGTATGCCTTTGTGAGGCTGTTGGACAAACAGAGCACAGGGTTGCAACTTTCTAAAAGTAGCCTACCTTTTATAGTGACATTAATTTCGACTTGGGATCTTACATGACCTGGATTAGTAGTCCCAGTTGAAAGTTATCTTGTTTGGAATGCCACCAGGTAACTTTGTATTGGCCGATGGAGCTAACATCTTTACCAAGAGCAAAATGACAATTTGGAAGTGTTGCTGCTCAGACATATTGTAAAATATATGTCTTACTTAACAAAAAGAAACTCCCTGCCACACAAATCTATAGGTCTTCATTTGGCAGACTTACATGTAAGGTTAAGGGATAGAGTGGCTTTGCCATTGGTTTAAATGGCAAAGTCGAACTTTTGGTGAGTACACTGTCCTTTCAGTCTGCAGTAGCATGCTGGGAGCCATTTTGTACTTTATCACAGGAAAGGTGGCACAAACAGTGCTGCTGTCCTGAGTGGACAACCTGGGCCTGACTTAGAGTTTGGCGGAAGGGGTTACTCTGTCACAAACATGACGGATATCCCATCCGCTGTATTACACTTTCACTTAAGCCTATGTAACTTGTAATACTGCTGACAGGATATCCGTCACAACCCCTCTGCAAAACTCTAAATCAGGCCCTCTGTCTGACATGCCCTGTGTACCATGTACTAGGGACTTATAAGTAAGCCAGGCCTTGCCAGTTTGGTATTTCCTATCCATCATGCAATTTGTATAGGGTTAAAACACTGTCACTGAGATCTGGTGAGCAGGCCTCAAAGCATTCTCAGAGTAGAAAAACAGCAGCATCAGTCCAGAAATGTGGGGTGCAAAAAGAGGAATTTTCTTACACAAAGTGTTACATTATTGTTCATGGTGTGCAGACAGATTCTACTCTTGGCAAAATGTTGTGAATGAGCAAGTAAACTATGTAGATGGACCGTTACATTTTAGTGACTGATTGGCATACATGGTATACCCTTCAAACTATAGAATTGAGATGGTATGGAAAGATGCATATTTAATGAATGCCAGGTTTGCATATGGTTTACATCCTTGTAAATAATTTCACAAATGTAATGTACACTCAATGAGACATTGTGTAAACACCATGTAAACATTAAGGTTATAAAATCCTTCTGTATTGTTCTAAAAGTGTCGATTTGGAACTTCTTACAACTTCTAAATATTTGCAAATTTTCATTTTCATGCAGTGCAGGACATAGATCATCCTCATCAATTAAGGGCTATGCCACTGCTACATCAAAATATTACTCTCTGACCTGGCCCTGGAGTCTTTGTTCCACTGGATCAGCAAAGTGACTGGACTTCTACATGGAGCAAAAACTGGCCTTCATGGGGCATATTACCTAAAAGTCACAAAAGTGCCTATTCCATCTGGACCTCCTCTGAAAGATCAGCTACTGCCTACCAGCCATGACTAATGACTCCACCATTTAATTCTCTGCAATTTTCCCATTTAAAACAGTGGTAGTGCACTACTCACTGAAATCTAGAAATACAACAAGCAGTCCTGGTAAGGCTACCTTTAATGCATCACTTGCCCGAGTACTCACAATCACATGAACTCTGATCCTATAGAACCCTCCGTTCTACCCTTGCCAAGCTCATCCATTTCAAAGCACTCTAAATCATCTTCAACACCATCAAAAGATGACTGGCTAGGTGACAAGCTATCTACACGAGGGTGACATTGTACCACATCTAACGTCATACCATTTGACTGAAGATCCATGACTCTTACATGGAAATGCCAAAAAGGCAAGCCTTCTTCAGCTAGTTTCCCAGATTCTGGCGCATCCTGCTTTTGTGCCTGAGATTGCCCTCTGTGTCCCTCAGTTTCATGAAGATTTAAAAACTCCTCTTCTCAGTAAACAATGTCCTCTGCCCAATTGCCCAAACTCAGTAGGGTACAGATCTAGGACGTATGATTTCATAGTGATAACAAAAACCTTTTCACTTATCACTATCAGCAGTCCTCAGACATTAATTCCAGCATATAGTTCGACTCTCATGCACATAGTCTCACTTTTCATTAACACCTTTGCAAGATATTAATCAATTGTTCTATTTACGTCTTGTTGTGCATCTCTTATGTTACAAGTGATTAGGCATTAGCCATAATAAATATGAATGAACATGTCCTGGGAAGTGAACAAGCCTTTTTGTGAAGCCAAACACTTACCATTATTGCATATGTAGCTATTGTTAGGCCTTTTATGAATGGGTTAGTGTTGAAATTGCTGTTGCAGTAATATATTCCTTCCCCTCCCAATACGAATCAACTGATAAAAAGTTAGTAGAGAAAAAACTAAGGATAAAGAAGGGGAAGGATGTTAGAATATCAGGACTCACCTCTGTTTTCAGACATGGTGTCCATCTTGCCCCCTATACTACTGAACACTTGAAATATGAAAAGATTGGCAATCTTTTGAAGTATTGTATAATAATGAGGGTCCAGACGAGTTCCAGGAGAGCTGGTTATGACTTTTATTATATAGTGAAGAAACACCAGCCACAGTTACACAGCTAATCTTTAGTCCATCCTCCACCAGTATAATTCCCCGGCATTTCAATGATTATATTCTAAAAAAGAATCGTAATGGAACACAGTGCTAGAAGACAGGGAGAAGGGAAAATACAATTAGAATATAAAATTCCCAATACCACACAGCCCCCTCTCTATCTCCAACAATAAAGATAAAGTTAGACATAAAACAATAATAGCTAAAACTCAAATTGAAATAATGATTATAAAATTTAAGATAGTTTTGACCACACAT
This sequence comes from Pleurodeles waltl, assembly GCF_031143425.1. Classification (NCBI taxonomy): domain Eukaryota; kingdom Metazoa; phylum Chordata; class Amphibia; order Caudata; family Salamandridae; genus Pleurodeles; species Pleurodeles waltl. The sequence goes on from NC_090443.1 coordinate 963,077,647, forward strand.
TAAGGTTCCAGATGCAACCATCCTTCACCTCAACCGCTCCCCTGAGCACTTTGATTACCTTAAAAGGTTTACTGAAATGCATAAAAACATTTCCTGAGTTCCTAGGTAATTTTATTTTCAGCACCCCCCCCCACCTTTACATCAGTATGTTTGACTGCCTTGCGTAGATCATATCTCCACTTCCTTTGCTCTCGGATACAAAGTTCTCTCAATCTCCCTTCCTACATCTGTTCAGTCAAACAATATAGTTCTTTACTATATACTTACCCATGTTGGACACACCTTGGTGTGGGCAATTTGTTTCCTGAATTGAGCAAAAGGGCTAATCCCAGTGGTGGAGTGTGGAGGGTACCTATACTCTTCCCCTCTACACCTTAACATTTCAATCCAAGTTAGCCCATGTGTTTAGCTTTTTGAATTGTTTCCTTCAGTGTCCTGTTAAAACTTTCAACCATGCCATTTGTCCCTGGGTGGTCCCATTATCTGTCAAAAGGTTTTTGGGGTTACCTTAATGCACAAAAACTTCTGACAAAAATCTCACAACAAATGCAGTAGTAATTTCAGATGTCAGCATGTTGTCAGGCCATTTCAAAAGTGTTTCCATCAGAACCAGCACATACTTGGAAGTAGAATCACTGCAAATGGGTCTCATAATATCTAAGGAAACACCTTCCCACACCTCCTTTTGCAATCTCTTATTTTACCATTGGAGCTGTTCTAACATTAAGGGCCTTATCATCAAATACATCCCTGGCCACCAATAAATCAATCTCAGTTTCTCTCTCGTTTTACTTATTCCTCTGTGTCCCTCGTGAGCTAAGTGTACAAGGTGCTCTCTAACACCAATAAGGGGGCGGAGGGGTGGCTAATTTACAGACCCTTAGCACAATTCTATTATCAACTGGCAGTTCCTGTGAAACTTTGACATAACCCATCAATTTCTCATCTCGAGATAACACACATTTCCCTGAAACTATACATTCTCTCACATCATCATCTCCTGGTCTTTACTCAGTTCATTCAGTCATTCATTTTCTGATACACAACCACTGGTTACAACACAGACTTTGACTTCATCTTCGATCCACTAAGAAACATCTTCCTCTCCTGATCCTTGAACTTCAGCCCTTAATCTTGACAGTCTCCTGACTTATTCTCAACTCCCAGTATATACTCCACTACAAATTAAAAATCTTGCAAACCAACAATCCATTTACAAATATATGTAAAGAAACGCAGACTAATCCTTTTTTCCCCAAAATTTCTTGTAATGGCATTTAGTCAGATTACACAACAAAATGTACACCCCACAAAAACTACTTACATTGTTTTAGAGCCCAAAACACAGCTAGAGGTTCTTTCTCAATTTTAGAATACCAAATTTCTGCACGGAAAGGCAAAAGCTATTGTGACATCCTTTCCATGTTGCATTTGCTTAAGGATACATCCTAAGCCCTTGTAACATACATCAGTAATGACACAACATGGCAAGCCTGGTTGGAAACCTTTGAGGGATTGTGCCAAAGACAAAGCAGACCCAATTTCATCAAATTCTTTTGACAAGATTCAGACCATACCAGCAGAGCTCCTTTTTTAAGAAACTCTCTGATGCAATACAGACATTTTGCAAAATTTGGCACGTCTTGCATAGCATTCTGCCATACCTAAGAAAACGTGAACCTTTTGCTTCTTAGCAGGCTGTGCCAGATTTATGATAGAGATTACTAACACATATTTTGCGTTCACACCATTTGCAGTTACCACATGCCCCAAGTAAGTTATCCCTGGACAGCAGAATTTGCATTTCCCACTTTTCAGAGAAATCCCCCTTGAGCAGAAAATTCTCAATACTTCCCTTACTTTAGTCAAGTGTTCCTCTTATGAATCAGTAAAAATCAGAACATCGCCCTGAAAGAATTTTACTTCTTTAACATTACCTAGTAATTCTGTCATTAGTCTCTTTAAGACAGAAGATGCCGAACATAACCTGAACAGCATTCTGTTAAACCTGTAAATGCCAAACTGTGTTATAAAGGCAGTCAAATCTTTGGATTCTTCACACAATTCTACTTGTGATATGCAGAACCTAGGTTTAATGTAGTAAAATATCTCGCATTTCACAATAAGCTGATCATATCCATAGAATTGTGTAAAGGTAATTTGTCTTTAATAACCTCCTTATTGAATTGCCTGAGATCTACACAAACTCTGATGCTCCCAGAATGTTTTTGTGGCTATAACTGCTGGTGCAACCCACTGAGAAGCTTCTATAATACCTTCTGCTTGTAGTCTGATAAGTTCATCTTGCACAGCACCTTTGAAATTCATTCATCAATTTATCTTTTGTGATGTCAACTTTGTGAATCGGTATACAGGATCAACATAATGATCCATATAAATTTCGAACAGTTTTTGGTGCAGCCAGCTCAAAATAGTATCACCCTTTATGGGCACATACATGTTCCCCCAAGCCTTATTCCCTCTCAAAGTTATGTCAGCATCAAAATAACCTACCAACTCTATAGTTTTCCCACCAGAGCCGTATGAAGTAACATCTGGATAATGTAATTGATATTTCCCCTCAAAATATTTTGAAAAATCAGATTCTGAAAGTAGAGATAACTTAGCTCCAGAATCCATCATCATGGATACACATATGCCATTTATTTCTACAACATCAGAAGGATACTCACAGCAAACACCAGAAACACAATTCACATAATTTGCCACTTAAAGAATGAAATCAGAGTCATTGTTTAGCTCAATTTCATTAACTTTGGAATCAGGTTTTTCTGTAGAATTGCAGCATTTAGCAAAATGTCCTTTTCTGCCAAATAGATTACACACAATACATAGCGCTGGGCAACCTTTAGAGTTAGCTAAATGATTTGGTGACGCATATCTGTAACATAAAAACTTTCCTTTGGTAATAATTTGCTTTTGTTTTCAAGACTTAACAGCTAGACAAAACACAGTCGAAGCTGCTACTTTAGACTTATGTAACTCCCTGATACACGACATGGAATGTTGTACTTGTTTCACCATAACAAGTACCTCAGTGAGACTCAGATCTTCTTTAATTTTATCGCAATTGCACTCAAGCATGAATTTGTCATGTATTTGTCGTTCCATATTATCACCAAAATTGCAAGAAGCTGCCAATTTGTGGAGAGCCGTAACAAAATCTTCAACAGAGTTGTCATCTCCCTGTTTACATTTACCAAAATAATATCTTTGTAATATAATAGAAATTTTAGGCAAAAAAATGTTATTCCAGTTTTAACAACATACTCTCCAATTCATTCAGAGACACATCCCCTTCACCTTCTTCATTGATATTAATATATGGTAGAGTTTCTAGAATTTCTTGCCCCTCTGCACCAAGGCAATGCAACAATAACAATGTTTATTTTCTGGGGATACATTAGTGCCCTAAACATGTAAGTAAGTTAAGAAAACTTTTTTCCACTTTGGCCAAGGAACGGAGGGATTCCTTGGGGGAAGTTAAGAAAAAAAGGTGGTGGGCCAATGTGTTTCATTGTGTTGGAAGCAGTAGGAGGACAATCAAATAAATAAATAAAAATAAAGAGAAAAGAAAAGAGAGAGAAGAGAGACCGATGGTGATTATACCTTTCCCTCTATTATGGGTATGAGATTATACCTTAAAGAGGCCAGCCTACCATGAAATCTAATGTGTCATTCATAGGGCATGCCTTCATCAACCAGAACTTCCAGAAAAGTACTTCGCCATTCAAAGCTATGGTTCGATTCAGCACCACAGAAGAGACAGCAGAGACAAAGTATATTGCCAAATTGCATCCCAGTATGTTGCTAGTTTGTATTTAGCCCTGCAAAGATACTATTGACAATCTTTGAATGAGACTAGAAGTTCACTTTCAAACAAAGAGAGTGTCTGAAAAACAATGAATGGTTGCAAAACCAAGTCAGCGGTAGCCATCGGAGCTGTCTTATACCCTGAACCTGAGAGTCACTGAGAGATTCAATATAGTACAAAAGGCACCTTGGTAGAGGCACAGCCCCAGAAATACAGAATATCCAACATTTCGGTATGTCTCTCATATAATTGTGGGAACAACACGTGTCTTGGCGCTAAGAATTGAAACATGAAATGAAAGAAACCACTAAGCAGCACTTCTTAAAAGGGGGAGAGAAAAAGCCATAATTTCAGCTATTTCTGAAATGTAGCAAGATTGCATTGATTTATATGGTGAAATGGCAATTTATTCCACAACTGACAAGTGATGTAGACAAAGCTACGCACACCCCAGGAAACTTTATTTATCCTGGGGATTTGTATGCAAAGCAATCCAGATGATCTTACATTTCTGGCTGATTGGTACCATTTAAATTTGCCAGCCAAAATCATTAAGTTTAGTACTGTTTAAGGCTTTGTGAGCTAAGCAGAGAGCCTTAAATGCTATGCGCTTCTTAGCTGGCAGCCAGTGCAACTCAGGTAAAGCATGAGTCACTGAACTGTATTTGGTGACTTTCTTTAAAAGATGGACAGCTGCATTTTGAAGCTTCTGTTTTTTTTTTTTAACTACTTGTTGAATGCCCATTTAAAGAGTATTACAATAATCAACTCAAAACCAGAGCAATAACTATGGTTTTTGAAGCTGAAAAGGTAAAAGGGCAGTATTTTTTTCAAAGACTTAAACAGTAAGAAACCGGATGATGTAATTTTGTTGACTTCAGTGGAAAGGACAGGTCAGAATCAAAAATTACCTCTAGGTTTCTCCCCATGGAGACTGGCACTGGAGGAGAACCAAGAAGTTGAGGCCACCAGGAATGTCCCCAGAAGGTGGGTTCCTTTCCAAAAATTAGAACTTCTGTTTTGTCTAAATTCAATTTCAGAGAGATAATAGTCTTTCACTGGACAATTGCACTCATACGATTATTAAATCTAGCAGCAACTTCGTCCACTTTGCTTGGAATAGATAACACAGTCTGCGTGCCGTCAGCATATACTATGGGGACAAAACCGTAAGAGTGAATTACTTTTACCAGCGGAGCTACATAGATATTAAATAGCATAGGAATGGGTGATGACCCCTGGGGGACCCCACATTGAAGGGAGAAGGAATTAGAATGTAAATCCTCAACGGTCACAAACTGCCGTCTGTCACTTAAGAAGAAGAAAATAAGTTTTAATGCATTGCCCTTGATGCCGATCTTAGATAAACGGTCTAGCAAGATACTATGGCTGACCGTATCAAATGCAGCGGACAGGTCCAACAGGACCACTGCTGCCCTACGTCCAGTGTCTTTAATGGCTCTTATCTTTTCCACTATGGCAATCAAGGCTGTCTCAGTACTGAGGCCAGATATAAAGCCATATTGTGCTGTCACCATCAGATTGTTGACTTCCACATATTTTGATAAACTGACATTAAGATGTTTTTCAACTAGTTTAGCTGGATAGGGGAGTCGAGATACAGAGCGAAAAAAAAATCCTCCTTGGATTCAGGGAGTTTTTTTTTGATTGGTGTAGAATAGAGATCTCTCTCCAAAAAGAGGGAAAAACCCCAGCTGCGGTAATGACGTTCAACAGATCTATTAGGGCCGGAGCAATGCTAGTAGTGGCAGCTTGGATGATCTTAGGCAGGCAGGGATCAGATGGAGCTGCTCCTGACTTGACCTGATTGATAAGCTTGGTCATTTGCTCAATACTCAGGAAGTTCATATCCTTGGGCTCAGGAATCAAAAGCTCTTGACTTGTTATGACCTCTGAAAGAGAAGAATCAAAATCTTTATAAACCATTTCTAGTTTATTCCTAAAGAAATCTGTCACAAAAAGCCTGATTTACAGGATACCTTAGAGGAAGAGTAGGAGCTAACAAGGATTGAACTACTTTGAATAATTCCTTTGTGGAGTTTGTGGCCAGTTCTATTTCAGAATCTGGACTTCTCTTGCCAAACTAGGTTTTTATATTTACCAATGGCTTTCGTGTAGTTGTCTCTGCCAACTTTACTTATAGTTACGTCTCCAAGCGCTTTCCAGTCTGCAACATTTTGTTGGAAATCCAAGAGTCACCCTTAAGGTCTACAGCAAAATGATGCAAGATTATGAAGAATTACACAAAGTACATAACCCAGCATTTTGCACAATTTTCTTAGCACAAAATACACCCTCGCAACCAAAATGAACAGAGCATGCATTTTGTGCTAAGAAAACAGCTCTAAATGCAACAGAACATGATCAGAAGCAGCCAGCAGCGTCTCACGTTCAGTTCCTTTGCTCTTGCAGCAGGTGTTTTTGCCACAATTTAAATCACTCAAACGGTTCTAATTGCACTTTTCAGTAATTTCACATCACAAGAGTAACACAACATTACCAAAATTACTCTGATTACTCTCAAAATACATAGAGGATATATAGATGATTTATTTTTAACTAGCATAAAAAAATCACAAAAGATTACTTAGGCAACTAACGATTTTCTTAGCATGTGAGTAGAATGGGGAAGAACGCATGCCATATTCTATATGTTTGAAGTCTTTGGGAGGAAAGATTTAAGCTTAGCCTCCAAATGACATTGAGCTCAATCCAGGAATGTTGAATTTTTTAAAGCAATGTGGGACTTGAACCAGAGGTCAATGTCACTGGTGAAGCTGAGGGATTTGGCATTCATGTAGAGTTGTGTTGACCTGTAGATTAATGCCTGCAGAAATGGTTTTAAGCTTTTCTTGAGTTGTTAGCTATAAGTAAGAATTCAGTTGGTTGGGATTAGCTTGAGATAAATGCTCGACATCGAGGCAACTTTGGAGTCAGTGAATGTCTTTGAGGGATGTAGCCTTAAAGGTGACTCCTGTATAATCATATTTGTAATTTTGTTTCATTGGTTGTGTGTAGTACTTCCTGTGGATCCATGTAAAGAGATGGTGGATTCCTGAGCCCTACGGTGAACCCCTATGGTTACAGGAAGCTGCTAGAATCTCGATGTGCTCATCTGGATTAGCTGATATCTGTTTACAGATTGGATGCTGCACCACGGGAACATGGGTTCGAATATGCTGATTACTGTTTAATGGTTGACCTTGTTAAAAGAAGCTGAAAAGCAGAGTAGATTAGGGAGGCATTGATCATTGTTGTCGGCCCTGTTGGGGTCATTATCTCGTACTTGCATCAGTGTAATCTTCCTACATCAGTGTCGGAATCCAGACTCCTAGTCGCAAAAGTCTGAAAGTTCGTCAGAATCATTTATTTAATAGTGCCTGTTAAAGATGCAAAGCATCAAACAAGGGCAACCTAATATGCCGATAGAAATCTGGATAATATATCTACGTCACTGCTGTGTGGTTTAAAAAGTGGATATGTAAATTTTGAGTGAAAGAAATGTAATTCATCACAATCAATTTGGCTTAGGAGATGCACAATTAATCAATCAACATTATGCAACATAGCCAACATACAGATTCAGGGCCTCATTTACAATAAAATGACGTAGCGTGGCGCTGCAAACAAACATGCTGTGCCGCACTGCATCATTTTGAAAGTGCAGGGATGTGTTGTATTTACAGAAATACGACGTATCCTGCACTTTCCTCTGCTCTGGCAGCACAAACTGTGCCAATGCAGGGACCCTTGCGCAAGGGTGCCTGTGTTGCAAGGATGATTGTTTATTGGCAGGAAGAATCTTCCTGCACATAAACAATCATTAATGGAGTTCTCCTCTTTCGGTGTGTGCTGCAGAATGCAGCATATATAGAAAGAGGAAAAAAGGGGGACAAATAATATTTCTCCCTGGTGCGCCACTTTAAGGTCACCTCTAAGGTGGCTTAGGAATCTGACGCATTCCCAGCCTCCTATAGCTGTGAGTGCGTCAAATTCCATCAGGTTCCATGGGTGTTGCATGGGAACACCCATGGAACCCTTTCACGCAGATTTATGCGTGAAAGGAGGCCATTTTACAAGGCCATGAAAAACCAGGCAAGCTGGCTTTGGGTGGCCTTGTAAATACGGGCCAGCACACTGCGCCACTGGAGCATCAAAAAAATGACGCTCTGTAAAGCAGTGTGCCACTAGGACCTTGTAACTGAGTCCCTCAGTATATAATCCACTACGTAATTGGGTAAAAAGACAAAAGATGCTCAGTGTCCCAAATGATCAGACATTAGACAGCAGGTAAACAAAAAGGTGCAAACATGTTTATACAAGAACAAACAACAATATGTGTTTGTCATAGTATATAGGTAATTTATAAGTAGATGACTGTGTGGATATGGGTTTAAGAGTCTTTCTATAATAATAAATATATATCACAGTATGTAAATATGGCACAGTAGCTATAAGTGGAGAACAATTTATTTACTATTTTAAAAAATATTTTAAAATAATAAGCTGTTATCCCTGCATATATACTCAAACAAGGCACCTATATTCAAATAATGTTTTCTATATGCTCATCTGTATGTGCATTGGATTGTGCTTACCTTTATAAAGAGGTAAATAAATGTAGATGAAAAACGATAGACAAAAAATGTAAACACATTTGTGTATGCACAATCTCAATGTCTGCCCATGTAAATATTACGACATGTATGTACATATGAGTATGTGTATATTTTTGTGGGGTTGGTGTCCTGTACATAAAATGTAACTATAATCTGTTCATGTTTGTATGTGTATATATATATATATATATATATATATATAGTGTTCATGTATATATATATACACACATATATATATATATATATATATATATATCCAAAAAACGAAAAGCCCAGGCACCAGTCCATGTTAAAATCCAAGCATTTAATAGCATTTCTGAGCAGCAAGACAAAAAATCCTGACGCGTCACATGACTGTGTATTTAAAAAGCACTGGCTCACTCACACCTGCACTTACTTACCTGTGAACAAGGCATGCTGTTGCCGAAACGCGTCAGGATTTTTTGTCTTGCTGCTCAGAAATGCTATTAAATGCTTGGATTTTAACATGGACTGGTGCCTGGGCTTTTCGTTTTTTGGAGATATTTTCTGTGGGATGCTTCGCCCCATTAACCCAGGCCGCCCTGCAGGGTCTGTGGCCCCTTACGGAGCAGGAGTTGACAATGATATATATATATATATATATATATATATATATATATATATATATATACACTGAAAAAAACAAAGGTTAAAGGGACGTTATAGTTAGGAAATTGAATTTAGAAAAACATCGAAATTCACTACAAAAAACAAAGGTTACAGGGACGTTATAGTCACGCTCAGATTTTAACCGTACCAAACCATAGAAATTCACCAGTTATGGTTAGAGTTACCTCAACTAACAATAACTCGTGCCCTAAGGTAACTATAACTAGAGCCCCCGCCTTGGGGTAATATGTTTCAAGCCTTTTAGACATATATGTGCGCCATCTTGATTCTGAGGAGGATCCTTTTAATTCACTGTGTAGGCTCTTTCATATTCAAATTCCTTTACACACTGGGTCCTAGCTGGGCACTTCATTAATTAGTGGTTAGTGAAACTCTGAACCTCTCCTGCAGAACACACAGTGCACTAGAGGCAGTTTGGAACCAAATCCTTTTCTAAAAAGTACTTTCCTAGAGGAGGGGTAATTCAAAGAATCAGCCTCCAGGAGGTCATGTTCACTATAAAGATACTAAGGGGATCCTTGGTCTTTCATGATACGAATGCTTGGAAGGGCAGTGAATTGTCAGACCACATGTTTTGTTCACAATATACTCCCTCTAGCAGTGGTTCCCAACCTTTTGACTTCTGTGGACCCCCATTTTATCAATACTGGAACACAGGGACCCCCAATGAAACATTATTGGAATGGGGTGACCCCCCCACTGAGTCATTACTCAAAGCTGGGGACCGAATCTGTTAACATTATTACATTTCTAAGCAGTCGCGGACCCACTGAAGAGGCTTCGCAGACCCCCCAAGAGTCCCCAGGCCACAGGTTGGGAACCACTGGCCTACAGCACTTTCTGCAGTGTATGGCTCATCAAGTTCTTAAGCCAGTTTCCTCATCTGGCTCCCATCCAGACACTATTTAATTTGTTTACGCGTCCTCTGCTTGGAATGCATTGAAGGCTTTGCTGAACTAGGTCACGTCCACATCTCTGCTTTGACATTCAGCCTTGATGAGCCTGTCAGAGATCTTAATTTCATAACTTTGGCATGTTGTTCCCCTTTGTGAAAACAAGAAGTTATGCATCAACCCACATAGCTGACCGTACCTGGCTTTTCACGTTATGTTGACTTACCTATAGTCCGCTCCTAGTGCTTCAGAATTGGGATGACATTTGAATTGCCACATCCCTCCAGGACCACACACATTTCTAGTTTTGTGCGTGGTGCTTTCACCACCTTCTTCTACATCTTTAATAGCCTCTTCTCTATCTCGCCTGGTCCCATTGCCTTCTCTCTGTAATGCCTGTGAACTTAGGGAACCATACTCAATAGTTACTAAATATGATGCAGTTAAGTGATACTGCTCTATGGCTTTGATGTGTGCTATGAGTGCTGGGAAAATTGTTGATACAATCTTGGTCGTTGGCTTATGACCACTTCTCATTTTAGGGTTCTGATTTCTGTAGAGTACCCGACCTATTTTTCCAGTGTCCGTATAAATTTAGGGCCCAGTTCACAAAGGCAAAGAACAGATGTATGAATTTTGGACTGCAGGGGATTCATAAAAGATAACTTGGTAAGTTTACGCCACAATTACCCCAAATATACACCACAGAAAATCTCATCCAAAAGGCACGTAGTTGGCGTCCAACACCTGGTTAGACATTAAGGTGGTCATTACAACCCTGGCGGTCGGTGTTAAAGCGGCGGTAAAACCGCCAACAGGCCAGCGGTAAAACATTTTGAATTATGACCGTGGCGGAAACCGCCAACAAAGACAGCCACTTTAACACTCCGACCGCCACGGCGGTACAGACAAACAGCGCAGCGGTCACCGCCAACAGACAGGCGGAGGACAATGTACCGCCCACAGTATCGCAACAGGCCAATCCACCACCTTTTCCGGGCCGGATTCACCGCGGATAAAAACACGGCGGAAACAACCATTTCAAAGGGAAAACGCTCACCTCTACACACTCCACGAGGAACGACGACACCATGGAGCCGGAACTCCATATTCTCCCTGCGATAGTCTTCCTGCTCCTATACGAGGATCAACAACGCCGGCGGCGAAGACCGCGGTGAGTACTGCACCTACGACATAGGGGAGGGGGAGGGAAAAACACAGGGACACACACAATCAACATCACAACCCCCACCCCGACCCTCACCCACTACAACACACACACCAATGCATATCCAAACATTACAGTAACAACCCCCAACCCCCCCGGAAGAATGCAAAGACAAAAGGAAATGAGTTGAACCATTGTAATATATCAAAATACAGTAACCAAATATATACATATATATATATACACATTAAACAAAATATACACCACGATTAGTAGTGCAAGTAATGCACCATTTATTGTCCGTGGACCACTGGGCCCAAAATGCATGGGCGAGGCCCACACTAGATACCTGATCAAAATGGAGAGAACACTGCAGGGGCATCAGATAGAAATACAACAGGCACCTCAGGGGGAAGGGAAGGGGGGGCACCTCAGCCGGATGAGTGCACCACGCCAGATCCACGAGGGGGCTCCATGCCCATTGATGTATCCTGGGGAGTGCAAAGCCACAGTTTCTAAAGTCTCTCCAGTGGGTGATTTGCCCACTGTACCATCCTGGGGAGTGCAAAGCCACAGTCTCTCAAGTCTCTACAGTGGTTGGTTTGCCCACTGTACCATCCTGGGGAGTGCAAAGCCACAGTCTCTCAAGTCTCTACAGTGGGTGGGTTGCCCACTGTACCATCCTGGGGAGTGCAAAGCCACAGTCTCTCAAGTCTCTACAGTGGGTGGTTTGCCCACTGTACCATCCTGGGGAGTGCAAAGCCACAGTCTCTCAAGTCTCTACAGTGGGTGGTTTGCCCACGGCCATATCCTGGGGAGTGCAAAGCCACAGACTCTTAAGTCTCTCCAGTGGGTGGTTTGCCCACTGTACCATCCTGGGGAGTGCAAAGCCACAGTCTCTCAAGTCTCTACAGTGGGTGGTTTGCCCACTGTACCATCCTGGGGAGTGCAAAGCCACAGTCTCTCAAGTCTCCACAGTGGGTGGGTTGCCCACTGTACCATCCTGGGGAGTGCAAAGCCACAGTCTCTCAAGTGGATAACAGTCTCCACTGGTTCTGGAGGGGGACTGGTGCCCAGAGTGCTTCATCCTGTGCAGGACAGACGGAGTGGATGCATGTCTCCACTGGTTCTGGAGGGGGACTGGTGCCCAGAGTGCTTCATCCTGTGCAGGACAGACTGAGGTGGATGCATGTCTCCACTGGTTCTGGAGGGGGACTGGTGCCCAGAGTGCTTCATCCTGTGCAGAACAGACAGAGTGGATGCATGTCTCCACTGGTTCCGGAGGGGGACTTGTGCCCAGAGTGCTTCATCCTGTGCAGGACAGACGGAGTGGATGCATGTCTCCACTGGTTCTGGAGGGGGACTGGTGCCCAGAGTGCAGCACTCACCCCGTGACGGTCCCAGTTGCGTCACTGCCCCTGCCGCTAATGGGCTAGCGGTGCTCACCTTGGCGGTCTTTGCCCTGTTCGGCGGGGCTTGAGTTGGCAGTTTCTGACCTGTTCAGTGGTATTTGCCCTGTTCAGCGGTGCTCGCCTTGGCGGTCTTTGCCCTGTTCGGCGCTGCTTGAGTAGGCAGTTTCTGACCTGTTCAGCGGTGCTTGCCCTGTTCAGCGGTGCATTCCATGGAGGTCTTTGCCCTGTTCAGCGGTGCTTGAGTTGGCAGTTTCTGACCTGTCCAGCGGTGCTTGCCCTGTTCAGCGGTGCATTCCATGGCGGTCTTTACCCTGTTCAGCGGTGCTTGAGTTGGCAGTTTCTGACCTGTTCAGCGGTGCTTGCCCTGTTCAGCGGTGCATTCCATGGCAGTCTTTGCCCTGTTCAGCGGTGCTTGAGTTGGCAGTTTCTGACCTGTTCAGCGGTGCTTGCCCTGTTCAGCGGTGCATTCCATGGCGGTCTTTGCCCTGTTCAGCGGTGCTTGAGTTGGCAGTTTCTGACCTGTTCAGCGGTGCTTGCCCTGTTCAGCGGTGCTTGCCATGGCGGTCTTTGCCTTGTTCAGCGGTCCCTGGCCTGTTCAGCGGTGCTTGCCAAGGCGTTCCTTCATTGCCCAGCAGGCCTATGGCTGGCGGTCCTTCATGGGTCAGCTGGGCTGTGGCTCGCGGGGCCCTCCTGGCCAGTGACGATTGGGCTGGCCTCCTGGGCAGTGACTCTGGCGGTGGCCTCCTGGCCAGTGACGATTGGGCTGGCCTCCTGGGAAGTGACTCCGGCGGTGGCCTCCTGGCCAGTGACGATTGAGCTGGCGGTGGCCTCCTGGGCAGCGGGGATGATGGCGGTCTTCTACGCCGTGCTGCTCCTCCCAGACTTTGGAGATTTCTTCTGCCCCTTCCCCACCTTGGGAGGAGTCACAGCTGAGTCAACACTACCCCCGGGACCCTTGTGAGCGGCTTTGCTGGCTGGAGTCTTCCCCCTCTCCCGCCGGGCACTGTCCAACTTCTGGTGCTTTACAGGGGGGGGACTGGCTGTGCTGTTGCTCCGTGCCACACTGGCTGGCCTGGTGGCCGGGGCACTCCACATACCTGTAACAGGCACCACTGGTCCCGGTGATTTTTTGGCTGAGGTGCTAGTACAGGACCTATGAGTTGGGGGGGTGGGAAAGAGGTCAAGGTTGGCCAGGAAAAGTTTCTTAGGAACACTGGGACGGGTAGCTGGAAGGGGTTTGGGAGTGGAGGAAGAGGTAGTGGTTGTAGGAGGGGTACGTTTGGTGACTTTGGGTGAAGGTGCATGTGCTGGAGGCTGTCGTGAGGTGGATGGCTGTTGGGTGGGTGTGTGCCTGCGTTTGTGTATCTTCGGAGGGGGGGGGTCACAGGCACACTGGGAGAGGACACAGGAGACGTGTAAATGGGAGTGGGGGTGGTGACTGCACGTGAGCGGGGTGTGGTGGTGGGTGTGCTGGTGCAGGACGTAGTGGCTGTAGTGGTAGTGCATGCAGGTGAGAGTGTAGACGACACTGGGAGGGAGGAGGGAGACGACGAGGAGGGGAACACAGTGGAGGCAGTGGATGTTGCTGTGTCTGTATGTGGGTGATGCTTGTGTGAGTGCCTGTGGGATGTGTGGTGCTTATGTTTGCCTGAGCTTCCCTTGTGTGGTGAGGTGTGTGCAGGCTTGTCTGATGGTGTGCTTGGGATAGGTTGGGGTACAGGGGATTGGGTCTGGGTGAAGGAAGTTGGAGGGGGGAGGCTAGAGACAGGGACAATGGCTGCCATCAGTGCTGAGGCCAGAGTTTGCAGGGTTCGATGAAGGGCAGCCTGACCAGAATGAATGCCCTCCAGGAATGCATTAGTGTGTTGCAATTCCCTTTCTACACCCTGGATGGCATTCAAAATGGTAGACTGCCCAACAGTGAGGGACCTGAGGAGGTCAATGGCCTCCTCACTGAGGGCAGCAGAGGTGACAGGGGCAGGGGCTGAGGTGCCTGGGGCGAAGGTGATGCCCACCCTCCTGGGTGAGATGGGCACGGGGCGAAGGCTGAGGGGCTGTTGGGAGGGCGGTACTGGTAGGGGGGGTGGCGGCTGTACCTGTAGAAGTGGGGGGCACAGATTTTGCCGCCACCACAAGAGAGCTCCCATCAGAGGACGAGTCTGTGTCGCTGGTTGCTGATGCTGTCCCCGCCGTGAAGCTCCCCTCGCCCTCCGTCCCACTAGTGTATTCTGAGTCCGTGGTGTGGCCCTCCATGGCCATGTGGGATGCAGCTCCCTCGTGCTCCGGTGCCACTGTACCCCCGCCTGATGATGCTGATGCACACAAGAACAGGGAGACCACAAAAAGGGGGGAGGGGGCGACAGAAGAAAGACAGGTTGGGTGCATGGCTTACCGCTACCGTTGGCGGACAATACAGACACAGCAGCCCCCTGCACTACCTCGCGCTGTTGGGCTCTACAGATGCAATTCCTGGGATATGTCCTACATGGCTATGGTCGACATCTGCACACATAGATGACACAGCGGCATGTATACCTGTACTTGGCACTCTGCAGAGGTGGGGTGGGGTGCCACATGGCCTGCATTACGGAGGGGCCTAGCCTACGGGACTCGCCCTGGCCTAGGGAAACCCACAGCCCTCCTCCCCCACCCAGACACCTTCACTGCGCGCAAAGTCCGCTGAATGATGTTGTACTCACCCCCTTGTGTCTGCTGTGATGCCCTAAAGCGCCCATCCAACTCAGGGTAGGCCACCACCAGGATCCGGAACATCAGGGGGGTCATGGTTCGACGGGCACCCCTCCCACGTTGGGAGGCCATCCCCAGCTGAGCCTCCACCGTCTTCTTGCTCCAGCGGCGAATGTCCTCCCATCTTTTCCGGCAGTGGGTGCGCCGTCTGTGGTGGACCCCCAGGGTCCGGACGTCCTTGGCGATGGCACGCCAAATATCCTTCTTCTGGTGGGCGCTGACCTACATGACATGTACAGGGGAAGAAGAGAAGTCATTACCAACTGCACCGTCGAAGTGAGTGGCCCACATCCCTACCCTTGCCATGTGGCACATGCATTCACAGTCCTTCATGCACGCAGAACTGTGCCCCCTTCATTCTTACAACCAGCCCTCTCCACACAGGCATAGCCCATACAACATGCTCCCTGTGTACTTACCTGTTGGTCTGGAGGACCGTAGAGTAGCGTGTACTGGGGGAGGACCCCATCCACAAGCTTCTCCAACTCCTCTGCAGTGAAGGCAGGGGCCCTTTCCCCAGACGCACGAGCCATTGTCTCTTCCAGACCGAGGTCACAGCAGCACTTGCAGTGTAGGTCCTCTCCTGTAGAAGATCAGGTATCGAGTGATTGAACAGATAGAAAATGGCAGTCACGTCCGCGGCGGTCACGTCCGCGGCGGTGCGTACCATCACCGCCGGCGTACATCCTCATTGTCTCCTGGGACCCATAGGGTCCAATGTTAACCAATGCAGCATTGCGCCGCGGTCTTCGACCGCCTACCGCAACGGTGTACAACGCCAGCGCAGTTACCTCACATTCCATTGTCCCACTTTAGAGGTCAGGCAGCCTCCATTTCAGGTGCCCACATGGCCTCATTACCAACTGCGTCACACAGACCTAGGCCTTGTCGCGCAACACAAATACAGGCCAAATTTGGTGTATGAATGGTGTTCTGTGTAGACTGTGGGTACATACCTCTGAGTTGTTTGACTCTGTGGTCGCTGTTGTCATTCCTAGGCACCGTCCGCTGGGACATGTGAGGAGATGGCGGAATCCTCCGGTGTACCGACCGCTGGTGGACCTGTCGACAATGGAGGAAAGACATTTGATCATCACCTACAGGTTTGACCGTGCCACAATCCAGGAACTGTGTGCCCAGTTGGAGCCAGACCTAATGTCAGCAATCAGCTATCCCACAGGGATCCCCCCTCAAGTGCAGGTGCTATCAGTGCTCCATTTCCTTGCAAGTGGCTTATTTTAAACAACAGTGGCCATGGCATCAGGGATGTCCCAGCCTATGTTTTCCAACGTGTTGTCCAGAGTGTTGTCTGCCCTGCTGAAACACATGCGGAGCTACATCGTTTTCCCTCAGGTGGAGGATTTGCCTACAGTTAAAGGTGACTTCTATGCCCTTGGACATATCCCCAACATCATAGGTGCCATTGATGGGACCGATGTAGCTCTGGTCCCCCCCCCACAGGAGTGAACAGGTGTACAGGAACTGGAAGAGTTATCATTCGATGAATGTACAGATGGTAGGTTTGGCAGACCAGTACATCTCCTAGGTAAATGCTATGTTCCCAGGCTCTGTGCATGACGCCTACATACTGCGGAATAGCAGCATCCCTTATGTGATGGGTCAACTCCAGAGGCACCGGGTGTGGCTATTAGGGGACTCTGGTTACCCCAACCTGTCATGGCTACTGACCCCAGTGAGGAATCCCAGGACCAGGGCAAAGGAACGCTACAATGAGGCCCATGGGCGGACTAGGAGGGTGATCGAACGCACCTTCGACCTCCTGAAGGCCATGTTCAGGTGCCTTCATATGACAGGTGGTTCCCTATTCTAGTCACCAAGGAAGGTGTGCCAGATCATCGTGGCCTGCTGTAGGCTTCACAACTTGGCTTTGCGACGACAGGTGCCTTTTCTGCAGGAGGATGGTCCAGATGACGGTGTTGTGGCAGCTGTGGAGCATGTGGACAGTGATGAGGAGGAAGCAGAGGAAGAAGACATTGATAACAGGGACTCAGTTATTCAGCAATATTTCCAGTGACACACAGGTGAGAACACATTCCTGCCTACTACAAGTACTTTCACACTTCTACCTCTATCCTGTCTGTCGATTTCACCCAGTATATGGTAACTCAGTTGTACATTTCCCTTACGGTTTCACAGGTGTGGTTTCCAATGTGTGTCATCTGCTTAGATTCCTCATGGACTTGAGATGTGTGACATAGGTATGTTGACATTACATTTGAAAACGCATTTTCTCACTGTCATTGCTAATACACATTTTCGAAATCACAGACTGACTCCAGATTGTTTTGTGGTTCAAGGGTGTTTATTGAAGCGCTCAATATTGGAGGGGGGTTGTAAAATGGTGAGGGGTGATGGTGGAGGAATGTCCATGGCAGAGTCCAGTCTATTAGTCTCACAGGTGCATTGCCCATATGGCCATAGGAAGTGGAGCTGGGGCAGTTCCAATATGGACAGGGTTACAAAGTGGGACAGTAGGATGACAATCAGGGTGGTCTCATTTCTTGGCAGGGGTCTTGGCATCGTGCTCTGTCTTGTTCCTGGATCTCAGGGACCGTTTGCGGGGTGGTTCTCCGTCTGCAGGGGGTGGGGTGCTGGTGTGGTGGTCCTGTGGCGGGGCGTCCTGTCCACTAGCGCCGGCGGAGGTGGTGGGCAGTTCATCATCCATGCTAGTGTCAGGAGCCCCTTGGAGTGCCACAGTGTCCCTCCTGGTGTTAAGTATCTCCTTCAGCACCCCTACGATGGTGCCCAGGGCGGAGCTGATGGTTCTGAGTTCCTCCCTGAACCCCAAATACTGTTCCTCCTGCAGCCGCTGGGTCTCCTGAAACTTGGCCAGTACCGTTGCCATCGTCTCCTGGGAGTGGTGGTATGCTCCCATGATGGAGGAGAGGGCCTCGTGGAGAGTGGGTTCCCTAGGCCTGTCTGCCCCCTGTTGCACAGCAGCCCTTCCAGTTCCCCTGTGTTCCTGTGCCTCCGTCCCCTGGACCGTGTGCCCACTACCACTGCCCCCAGGTCCCTGTTGTTGTTGGGGTGGTGGGTTATGATGGGTTCCCTGTAGTGGTGGACACACAGCTGATTGACGTGTCCTGGGGACGGAGGTATGGGCCCGCTGGGTGGGTGCTGTGCTGGTGTTACCACAGGGTGGAAGGTCTGTGGTGGCCTGTGACTGGGTGTGGGGCACCGACTGTCCCGAAGCCCACGATGGTCTGGGCTGGTCATCTGGATCCAGTTGGACAGAGCTGCTGTCATCACTGTGGGCCTCTTCTGTGGGTGGGGTGGAGATGTCTGGACCCTCCTGTCTGGTGACGTTGGGTAGTGGTCCTGCAGGGGTATAAAAGCATGATTATTGCATCTGTGTTTGTCATGGTGGGCAGTGGGTGGGTGAGCGTGTACCCCAGTGCTAGCATTCCTGTGTGGGGGCTTGTGTAATGATGGTTGAGGGGGGTGTTATGGGTATGTGCAGTGGGCATGCTTTAGTGATGGGTGTCCATGCTTGGTTGTGTCATGCAGGGCTTGGTGTTGGGATGGGTGGTTTGTGTTATTAGTGCATTTGTGAGGAGTTGGAGTGATAGGGGAGGGGGCGAGGGTGGGGGTCTGTGATAGCATGCAGGTAGGGTGGGGGATATGATAGTTAAGATTTGACTTACCAGAGTCCATTCCTCCACCGACTCCTGCGAGGCCCTCAGGATGCAGAATAGTCAAGACCTGCTCCTCCCATGTTGTTAGTTGTGGGGGAGGAGGTGGGGGTCCGCGCCGCCAGTCCGCTGTACCGCGATGTTGTGTCTTGAGATCACGGAACGCACCTTCCCCCGTAGGTCGTTCCACCTCTTCCTGATGTCGTCCCGATTTCTTGGGTGCTGTCCCACTGCGTTGACCCTGTCGACAATTCTTCGCCATAGCTCCATCTTCCTAGCTATGGAGGTGCGCTGCACCTGTGATCCAAATAGCTGTGGCTCTACCCGTACGATTTCCTCCACCATGACCCTGAGCTCCTCCTCCGATAACCTGGGGTGTCTTTGCCGTGCCATGGGGTGGTGTAGGTGATGTGTGGGGTGGTGTATGTGGTGATAAGTGTGGTGATATGTAGTGGTGTATGGTGTTTTGTGCGTGGAAGTAGTGTGGGTGATGGTGTTGTGTGCCTGTGGCAGCTAGTTTGTGGATGGTGGTGTCTCTCTCTGGCCTTCTTTCTGAATTTTTGGTCGTAGGGGTTTGTGGGTGATGTGGGTGTGTGTTTTATATTGTATTGGGTGTGTGGGAGTGGTGTGTGTATGTGTATCAGGTGTGTGTATTTTGAATTGTCCAATGTGGCTGTGTTTTGTAAGAGTGTGTGTATTTTGAGCGCGGCGGTGTGCACCGCCAATGGAATACCGCGGTTGAAAGACCGCCACGTGGATTCGTGGGTCGTGATAGCATGGGCGTATTTCTGTTGGCGTGACGGTGGAGGTTTTGTTTTCGCCACTTTATCACTGACCTTTGGTGTGGCGGACTTGTGTGGGTGTCTGAATTTTTTTCGGATTTCAGGATGTGGGTCGTAATAGCTGTGGCGGAATTCCACGGCCGCGGCGGTGTGTTGGCGGTCTTCTGCATGGAGGTAAGCGGCTTTTACCGCCAATGTTGTAATTACCCCCTAAAGTTTGAGAAAACCCATAAACATGTTAGTTTGTCCCTACCAGAAATACAACAAAAACACCAATCTTTGTGGAGATTTTGGGACAGGCATTATCCATTAAAAATATTTTCCTTGTGGAGATACACATTTGAAAAGAATATGCCCTTGCACTGAGGTACTGCCTTTCCACAACGAGCAATTGTTCTATGTATACCATTCCCCTCTGGGTGAAGTGCCAGCACCAACACAAAGAAAAGGTAACTGTCATGACTTTCACAGGATTGTTCCAGAAAGGCTGCGACTGGCCCAGTATTCGAGGAATACTCCTGGAAAGCTTTCTGAATGCCTCAAAGTCATAAAACTGAAACTGCACCAGTGCGAGCTTTTAGACCTATGGAATCTATGACTTGGCGAATCAGATGTTATATGTCACAATATCGAAGACATAAACGTCAGCCTGCACAAACATCAATACCACAATATTGATTACCACTATTTTGTCAAGATATGTATGGATGGAGCAGTATAAAGTTAGAATCCTAACTCCACATCTGCTTACCTTAACGGTCAGATTTAAAGACTCGGGGCCATATTTATACTCTGGTTGCGCCGAATTTGCGTCGTTTTTTTCGACGCAAATTCGACGCAGAACTAACGCCAACTAACGCCATATTTATACTCTGGCGTTAGACGCTTCGGGCGCCAAAGTGCCCGGAGTGTGGGTCATTTTTTAGCGTGAACCCCTTCCTTGCGTTAATGATATGCAAGGGAGGCGTTCCCGTCTTAAAAAATGACTCCCAGGCCTTTACGTGGTATTTATACTCCCGGGCAAAAGAGACGCCCGGGAGTGGGCGTGGCCAAAAACGGCGCATTTGCGCCGCTTTTTAACGCCTGGGTCAGGGATGGCGTTAAGGGACAAGTGGGCTCAAAATGAGCCCAGAGTGCCCTCCCCTGCCCCCAGGGACCCCCCCTGCCACCCTTGCCCACCCCTGGAGGACACCCAAGGACGGAGGGACCCATCCCATGGACATTAAGGTAAGTTCAGGTAAGTATTTTTTTTTTTAATTTTTGTGGCATAGGGGGGCCTGATTTGTGCCCCCCTACATGCCACTATGCCCAATGACCATGCCCAGGGGACATAAGTCCCCTGGGCATGGCCATTGGGCAAGGGGGCATGACTCCTATCTTTACAATGATAGGAGTCATGTTGATGGGGGATGGGCGTCGAAAAAAAATGGCGCAAGTCGGGTTACGACGATTTTTTCGACGCAACCTGACTTGCCCCATTTTAAGACGCCCATACGCCATTTTCCCCCTACGCCGGCGCTGTCTGGTGTACGTGGTTTTTTTCCACGCACACCAGGCAGCGCCGGTCTGCTAGCGCCGGCTAACGCCATTCAATAAATACGGCGCCCGCATGGCGCTTCAGAATGGCGTTAGCCGGCGCTAATTTTTTTGACGCAAAACTGCGTTAGCGCAGTTTTGCGTCAAAAAGTATAAATACGGCCCTCGATATTCTGAATCTCCTCCAAATTGGGCTGTTAGTTACCATTTTTCTTCGCTTGTGCTTTTTGCTGTCCTGCCATCTCCTGCCTTCATTTCTGTGTTTCTGTCTTCAGAAAACCACTTTCAATTCTCCAAGTTACAATAATGTTCTATTTCTCTCAAATGTTTATGTTTGTAGTCCCTACCATTTCTGCTACTACTGTCAAGTACTACAGTATTTCTTTGTTTATCTTCTAATTGGTTGGGGACTGCATTGTATATAAAACATATGTTACAAAAAACGAATAGATATCAATGAGATACAATAAAAAATAGTAAAAGCATGATAAAAAGAAAAGTAAAAAAAATTACAAAAAGGAAAGGTGTAAACTTAAATACTACAGTGTTCTTGATAAAGGGGAACTCAAAAGCACGTTTTTAAAAAGTAGAATTTATGAATAGCTAGTAAGATAGACTGCAACCAAACATCCACCAGCGAAATTTCCCAAAGGGAGGGACAGCTCGCGATAAAACTTGAAAGAAGAACTTTGCTCACCTAAACACTGAGATCATGAAATGCAGTCTATATTAAGTATAGTGACACTAAGGACCCCAAAGACATGTAGGTTTATTAATGCGGAAATGGTTCGGTTTGATGTGTAATATGATCATACTGTACTGTATACATTCTCAAAGGAGCTTTGGCTACACCTCCATTCCTCTGTCTCAGGAACCTTCAGACATTGACTTGCAACACTGTCAGTCACATCACAGATCAGGCCACATGTGTATTTTGGATTCATCTTCTTCCTATTGGTTGTTTGAATGTATTCTTTAACCTCTATTGGAAATCTTGAGGTACTACTTTCCATCTTAAAATTGCACTCTATCACACATCATATGCAGCAAAATTATTCATCTCATTCATCCACTCGTAGTTTGTTTTGTACTTCAATTAGGCATTTTTTGTGTTGTTAGTCAGCACCGAAATGTAGTGGCTCTGCCAATGCTTAAGTTCCCTAGTAAACTGTTATACAATACACACTGGATTTCTATTAGTTTCTTACAGACAGACTGAAACCTCATAGGAACAATATATATATATATATATTGTCATTCTCCCTTTCTCCCTCGCAACTTCTCAAACACTTGTGATGGAGTTTGAAAAGGTAAATTTAATCCACAGATATGGGGTGAGGACCATCTGTGTGGATTAAATTTACCTTTTTCAAACTGCGCCATGAGTGTCTGAGAGGTTCTTTGCGAGGGAGAAGGACTGTATATTGGATACGTGGGCTGCCGGAACCCGTCTCAGACAACCATATGTAAGGTGCTTCCGGAACACTGGGCTTGTGTCACTATAGGACAATGTTACAGATTAAGCTGAGCGATTAATGTAAGAAATAAGCATAACTAGCTAGAGTGAATATATGCCATTAGGATGTGATAATAGCCATGAGGAAATCACTATAACTGACCTGTCATTTAGCCTAATATCCAGTGATCTATTAGCTTATGAATAGCCTTTGAGTTTCCTATGATAAATTTGCACTTTCCCAGATTTTGTCCCTAATTACGAGTTTGGTGGGTGGAAAGGGTAGCCTGCCAAACTTCCGAGGTCGGGAGACCGCAAGTGCAGTCTTCTTCCCGCCAGCCCTATTATGAGTTTCCCATTGGGTCGGCGGGCCAAAACACAGTTTCCACCCGCAGGCCCAGCGGGAAAAGCACAACATTGACGCCGGCTCATAAAAGAGCCGGCGGCAATGCTGTTGTGCATCAGGTGCAAAAGCACCCATCACGCAAATCACTGTCTGCAATGCAGACAGTGTTGCCGTCTCCGCCAGCCATTACATGGCGGTGGAACTGCCATGTAAACGCCGGCAGAGAGAGGGGTCGTAATCCCCAGGGCAACGCTGCTTGCAGCGATGCCTGGCGGATTGGGTCTGCCGGCACCGCCAGGCCGTCAGACAGCCAAAAAGTGGAGGTGCTGGCAGCCCAACCATGGAGGTAACACCACGGTCATAATGTTGCGGTCGGACTGCCGCTTTGGTGGCAGTCCAACCGTGACCCTGGCCTTGGGCCCATATTTATGGGAAAATAACGGAGTGCGACACTGCGCCAAAATTGGCAGCGCCGCACTCCGTCATTTTCACAACTCAGGGATGCGCCGTATTTAAGTGAATACGGCGCACCCCGGTGTTGTCCCCTGCGCTGATGCTAAATTTAGCTGCCAATGCAGGCATCCTTGCACCATCGTGCAACGATGTCTGTGTTGAGGGGTGTGATTGGCACTTCTGTGTGTATGCAGCACACACAGAAGTGCCAAAGCTTCATTTTCAAATGATTGTTTATGTGCAGGAAGGGGCACCTTCCTGCACATAAACAACCATTTCTGGCATTTTGCTCTTTCTATGTGTGCTGCAGAATGCAGCACGCATAGAAAAAGCAAAAAATGAGGAGGAATAAAAGTATTCCTCCTCGCTGTGCCCTGCTAACCCAACCCCTGGGGGTGGCGTTAGATTTTGGTGCTGCCTCAGGTTTACGAAATCTTGTAAATCTGAGGCAGCGTCAAAATGCAATGGGTTTTGCTGTGGCACACCCACAGCAGCACCCATTGCACGCCTCTCTGACGCAGATAACTGCGTCAGAGGGGCCCATATTTACAAGGAGGTGTAACACCACAAAAAGTGGTGTTTCACTTCTTTGTAAATATGGAGCAGAGGTTAGCGCCACTGGAGTGTCACCTAAAGTGACGCTCCAGTGGCGCTAGGGGCTCATAAATATGCCCCTTAGTCTTTGCCTCAAAGCTAGCTTAAGTGAGGAGAGCCCCTGCAAATTCTTATTAAATAATAATGAAGCTGTAATGGTTATACAGAGAGGACAGGCGCTATTCCTCCAATGGTTCCCTAGGTCACTTGAGGCGGCTGCCATCACGCTGACAGTCTGGGAGCCATTTGGCACCCTCAGATGCCACCTCAGATGTATTTATTGTGGTATTTGCAATTGGGAGCATCATTATTCATTTAAAGCAACTATAGTGCATGACTTAAAGCCAACCTTTAGCACTAGAAACTATTGCAGGTTGATATTACACCACTCACATACTATGTTATAATATGTTACAGGGTTTTTGTAAACCATGAATTCTCAAATTACTTGGCCACTTAAAGCGTCAGAAGCCATTGTAAGTCAGAAGCACTTTATGGTTTTTCCAATGAAAGATTTTTCTAAGGGGGAAGGTTGTGCCACAATTCCATGGCTGAAGTGAGTATTGGCACTGTAGGTTGGACGATAAACTTTATCTTAGAGAGGTGCTCTCTAAAGGAGGTGTGTCTTACAATCTCCATCCCAACATGAATATATGTGGTATGTATCCTGGAACATGATTTGCAGTGGTGGCTCAAGTCTTACAGCCTTGCACCTAACCCAGGTCAGCTATGGTGGAATAATGTGTTGCTTTTCAGGAACTTGCAGTATGTTTGTATGAGTAACATCCAGGATTCCTTCCTCTATGCCACAATACTTTGCATGCTGGATTAGACACACCAGGCCAATTGAAGCTAAATTTATTGTTTGTTGTGTGGGGTGTTTGTTTTTGTAGCGGAATTCTGGGTAGAGTTCTTGCCAATTGATTGTTTCTACCCCTATGTACTTGGGTTGATCTGTTCTCATCCATTTTTTATGCATTGTCCCAGTGCTGTTGGATGTGGGTGCTCCCACCTGCTCTCAGTCTATGAGATTCCTTATACTTTTTTTTCCCATCTCCCTGTACCAGCTTATCCCAGTTTTATCTCTACATGATACCTCCACTGAACCGAGCTCCCAAACTACTAGTTTGTTGAGCCTGTTGCTTGTTTTTTCTGTTCTCACTTAACTTGGTTTCATCAATGCAGTTCCTGTCCAGAGTGTCAATCTCTGATGCACTTTGCATTTTTGGGTATAATTACCACCCTGAGAGACTGCAGGACAGAATCAGATTTTATCATTCACCCCCACTCATAGCAAGGACCCAATGATTCTCTGAGCTATACTTTCATCCCCCCTACGAGATGGCGAGCTCTGCTACCAGACATTCTGCAAATTTAGCACCCTATGCTCCCTGTGTTTCCGTCCATCGTTCTGTTCATCCGTCTTCCTCAGCCATCTCTCAGGGGCTGGCGAATTAATCCCAGCTGGACAACAATAGAGGTCTAGTTCATCTGTGCAAAGGATTGGTTGGCCCTGTTCTACATCTGGTTATGGACCCACCCCATTGCAAAGTACCATGTGGTGCATTGAGCACCACCATGCTTCATCCCTGCTGCTCTATAACAGCTTGAGGGTTCCACAAATCAGCAATGTATTGAGCAATGGCCTGTGAAAGCACTGCTCTGAAAGCATAACCTTGCATTGGCAAAGATGATAAGTCACACCTGTGGAACCTGTTTGCTTTGCCAATGCCTTTTAGCCGTGCTGTACAGCATCAGGAAGATGCTGCAGTGTTGCGCTCCTACAAAATGACATGGTGTAAATTTTTATTTAGCAAATAAATGGATCCGTAAATAAAAAAGAACTAGAAGTAGAGCAGAAGTGC
Organism: Pleurodeles waltl; assembly: GCF_031143425.1. NCBI lineage: Eukaryota > Metazoa > Chordata > Amphibia > Caudata > Salamandridae > Pleurodeles > Pleurodeles waltl. Next base: position 963,103,679 of record NC_090443.1, read on the forward strand.
TTTAAGGTGGATTGGCAGCAAGTTGTTGCCGGGCCTCCATCAAGAAAATAAAAAAGGAGGGAGAACCACATGAGAAATAAGGCACTGCAGGAGTCGAAGCTCATGAGGGGGACCTCAGCATGGGGGTTGAGGGGAGTAGCACACAGAAGATAAGTACACAAGGGAAACAACTAGAAAATGCATGTACTCTCCACCAACCAACCTCTACAACCTCCTCACACCGGCTGACAGCACCCACAACCACCTGCTCATCAAATGGGAGCAGCTCACCGCCCAGGATACCACAACCACTATCGATTTCTCCAAGTCTGGTGCCCCCATGGACCCCTTTCCCCCACCACTTCTTTGACCTCGAGAGCAAGGAAATCAGCACTGAGCTCACCGTCATTCTCAACACTTCCACCTCCACGGCCACCTTCCCCAACAGATGGAAGAACTATAACTCGTGCCCCAGGGTAACAATAACTCACAGTCCCGCCATGTACAGTTTTTTCATTACAAATTTTACTGCAAATATTACATTGATATTATCAATGATTTTATCAAAGTTGTCAAGAGTGCTGTAATTTGTGAGGTAATTAGCAGTGCATGGCGAAGGCACGAGTTATAGTTACCTTAGTGAACGAGTTATAGTTACTTGAGGTAACTCATACTATAACTTGTGAATTTCTATGGTTTTGTATGTTTAAAACGTTAGCCGAACCTCCCTCTAACCTTTGTTTTTTAAGTGAATTTCTATATTTGTTTAAAATTCTATTTTATAACTAAAACGTCCCTGTAACATTTGTTTTTTCAGTGAATTTCTATGTTTTTTTTAACGTATAGTAATTTCATTACTATATATTAATCCAAAAACTGCTGCACACAGCCTTTGGTTGTGTGCAGTGGAGTTTGGAAACAGGGCCTAGCCTGTGGCCAGGCCCTGAGGCCAACCCCCTATAAGCACCCAACTGTGCACGGCCTTCACCCATGCACAGCGGAGGTTGCCCGCAAGAACTGGCCTGCAACCAGACCCTGTGGCTTACCCTCCTTACCACCCAACCTTGTGCTGTGCACAGCCCTTTGGCCGTGCAAGGTGGGAGTTGGCCGCGGCCTCTCCGGGTTTGAGAATAGGTGTGGGAGGGTATATCTGGGGTGAGAGTGGCTCTTAGAGTGCCTGTTTGAGTGTGAGAGTGTGTACATCAGTGTTTTAGGAGCTGCGTCATTGTGTGCGCAGGTCTGTGAGCGGGTACATGAGGGTGTCAGTGGGTCTGTGAGTGAGTGTGTGGCAGTTTGAGTGGGTGCTTAACTGTCTGAGTGCGTCTCTGAGTGGGTGCGTGAGGGTCTGACTGGGGCTGTGAATGAGTGCATGAGGGTCTGAGTGGGTCTGTGAGTGGGTGCCTGAGTGTCTGAGTGGGCCTGTGAGTGGCTGCGTAAGTGTCTGAGTGGGTGTGTGAGTGAGAGAAATTGATTGAGAGACAGAAAGAGAGAGAAAAAGAAAGGGAGAGAGATAGATAATTTTTTAGGCTTTGATGCATGATATACTTAGAATGAGATATTTCTGTACAGTGTAAAATAAAGGATATATCTGTCATTTAAAAAAAAAAATTATAAAAAAAAAAAAAGAGGGAACTGGACTCGATTCCTAAATGCTCACTGTAAAGGCCCGCAACTTTCACACTGAGCTATTGCTTTCTCTTTTTTTCAGTTTTTAGCCCCTTATGGGCTATCTGGGACTGCAAGGGGGCCTTTAAGGACTCCCCCATGGACCCTACATATTTATTTATTTTTTATTAATTATTAAAATGCCCTTTCCCGGCTATCTGGCACCACGGAGTAAGCCTCAAGGCTTACCTCGTGGTGCCATTGCTTGCTGAAGCATTTAATCTCTGTTCCCTCCTTGCGTGCAGGGAACAGAGATGAAAGGTCTGCTTTCAGACAGCGGGACCTGATTGACAGGTCCTACTGTCTGAAACCGGAATGTTTGCTGTGCCTTAGCTGCAGATTCAAACCTGCAGCTAAGCCACAGCAAAGAAGCTATGTCGAGAGGGTGGGCACCTCAGGACATAGCAGGAGCGGGCCCTGGGGGGTGGCAGTCCCCAGGGCCATCAGTGACTCCTTGAGGGGGGCTATGCGCCCCCCCTCCAGCATGTGAGAAGCCCCGGGGAGGTGGTGATCCCCAGAACTATGGGGTCCAAAACAGATCCCCTTTCATTTTTTATTATTTGCCCCAGAGGAGGTGGTGGTACCCAGGGTGGTACCCAGGGCTAGGGGGGCCTGTTGGCCCACCGCATCTACAGTAATGAAGGCCCTGGGGAGGTGACAGTCACATCTTGTCTGTGTAAGCTTTCATTTTCTGCTTGTTAACCATGCCCCTTGTATGAATCATGTTTTTCACTTTTGTCTCTTTTGGTAGTCCATTGAGACAAGTTGGTTGTCATTGCTCTCCCAAACATCAAAGTTGTAGGACTTTCACCTGTGTTCGAGTGGGGTGTCGAGCGATAAGCTTGTAAAGTAGAATTCAATACTGTTTTCAAATTAAGCTTTTTAAGTGTTGCACACTGTACTGCTTTCTTTAATGCTCTCATAAAATACTCAACAAGACTATTGGCCTGTGGCCATAAAGCTGTTCTCTTTTGATTCTTGAAGTTCAGATGCTCCAAGAACTCTTTGAATTATTTACTATTAAAGGGCAGGTCATTATCAGCCTTCACAATGGCTGGGATGCCCAATGTCCAAATATCCCATTGAGTTTTTCAATAACTCGTTCCTGAGTTGTAGATGTGAGATCTTCAACCAAAGAAAAACACGAGTATTCCTCTACAATCACCATCAGATGATATCTATTATCAAGTGGACCAAATAAGTTGATGGCTATTCTTGCCCATGCATTTCTAAGGGGTTCTGACATGTTCAGAGTATGTTAAATAACATCAGTTGACAAGCACTTGGAAATGTGACAGGCCTGGAGTTTCTTTTCAACTCTTTCATCTAAGTATGGAAAACAAACTCTCGCTCAGAGAGCTCTCTTTTTGGCAATGATACCACAATGTCCCCTGTGAACCACTTCAATCACTTTCTGTCACAGATTCCCTAGAATCAGGATTCTTGACACTCGCAGTATATTTCCTTTGTAAATTATGGACAATTCATCTTTGACATTTTTGTAATTTTTATATTCACCATCATTATTGAGAGGTTGAATGTGTTTGGTCTACGACTGATGTGTAAATATGTCTTTTAACTTCAGCAGGTCACCATCATGGCTTCTAGCAGTGACAATTTGGTCTAACAATATAGCAGCTGGTGTACTTGGCTTGACAATGAAATTCATGTAGGCCTCAGCTGTTTTGGATGGAGTACTGTGTCCTTGTATAGGCACTCTCAAAAAGTAGTCAACAGGATTCTGATCCTTTCCTGGACGATGCACAATTGGATAATTGTACTCTTGCACTCGTAGTTCCCATTGTTCAATGCAAGGAGGCATCTTGTCTCTTGGATTGCCAAAGATGGTCAGCAAAGCTTGATGACCAGTTACCAGAGTAAAAGACTTTCTGTACAAAAATACATGGAAATGCTGCAAACGAACCTTGACTCTTTATGGGCTTTGATGCAGCCCAAATATACACTTTGGTCTTCAAAGACATAACATGCAGTAATGGAGACAGTTCACTGTATTTCTCTTCAGGCATTATATTTATTGATGCACCACTGTCAATAATGAAAGGTATTGAACACTTATTTATTTTCAATGTAATTTTTGGATAGTTTTTGTAGGATTTTGCTGCTTTGGCATGTCGACTTTTGTTTGACTGACAGTTTTCTTCACATGCGACCAGTCTGACGTGCACATTTCTCTGAAGTAAACATTGACATGGCACACTCACTTTCTGTACTTTCACTTATTATTGAGGCGGGTTAACTATTTGATGATAATTTAGATAGCGATCAACTTCGTTTAGTGTCAATTTGCCTCAACTGATGTTGCCACCAAGCCTTGTGGGTGTGTGTCTAATGCTCCTTCTAGAACATTCTGGCAGACATTTTGTGTTCACTCAGTGATGCAATTACTTTTTGCTTCGCTTTAGACACCGTCATAAAATGGTTCTCTTTCTCACAGCCTTTATATATCTGTACAATGGCGGGACACTTTCCTTCTTGTGGAAACCAAAATCCACATCTAAAACACAACTTCTTTTTTTTACGTGTAGACATCACTTCGTGTCCTTCAGTCTTTTTTCTTGCATTACTTTTCATATTCATAACTGACTCCCTCTTGGCACCCCCGACCTCCATGTCAGCAGCTTGCCTCTCAGCACGTTCCTCAGCTCTGGCAGCCATCAACACTTGCTGCGGATTAAGAGTTTCTCTCAGCATTCGTCTTCTGAATGAATCACACAAGCATCCATTGATAACTCTAAGATGCATGTTTTTTTCATTGTTACATTCATTGAACTTACAGTGTTTGATGAGTGCATCGATGTGTGTGAGATTGGCTGGGTGAGGTGAAGGGAGCTGAAGTGGGTGATGTGGTTGTGTCAGTATGTGTGCACTTGCATATGGCACTGAAGTGCACTTGCATATGGCACTGATGTAGTTGTGTATGTTGTGTTGTGTTACTGCATGCAAAATTCAGGTGAGTGATGTTGTGTCGTTGTTGTGATGTGTGTAGTTGTGATGTGTCAATGTGTGTGTGGATGAATGTGTAGTTGTATCAGTTGTTGTGGTCGTGTTGTGTGCTGGTGCAGTGTCAATAGTTTGAGCATGTTGTGTCATAGATATACTTCAATGTGTGTTTGCGGCATGTACGTGTTGTGTTGTGGTAGAATGACAATGGATAATAGTGTGTATGTTGTGTCTTGGGTCATGTGTGATGCATAGGGATGCATATGGCAAAGGCACAGTGTGTGTCTGTGTGTGTGACTTCTATTCCATAGCCTATGCCATTGTCTGATGTCCATTGGTTCCTGCGTTGTCCTTCCTCCTTCAACAAACCACCCCCAGTACACCGCCTGCAGGACTGTAACATCTAAATATGGCAGGTGGAACACCGTCAACTTGACGGTCTTCTCGGTTCCACCGCTACAGCGGTTTGGCAGTGATACCACCAAGATCTAAATCAAGCCCTAAGTGATTTGCCCAGAATCACAGGATGTTGAGTCGATGCCGGTATTTAAATCTGGTTCCCAAATTTCAAAGTCGGCAGCTCTAGCTTTTACACATCTCATCCTCTCCTCTTGCGGATGGCTTCTAGTCTCACCTTTGTGTCTCCCCCAGAAGCCTCATCTATCGTGTTGAGGGGCAAGACGTGGAAACTATAAAAAAGTACATTGGGCTAGTAAAGCTCTTGACATTTTGTTTCTCAACTTTCTTGTCAGCTGAGTTAGGGGTAGTGTGGAAAGTGCCAGAGTAAAGTGCAAGCCAGGAACACTATCCTTGCCTTCCCCAATTGACCTCCACATCTAAAAGGCGTGTATTGGTGCTATTACATTCTGTGCATGGATAATTTGGATAATTTGCAATGTTATATTTAACCACGCAACACATTCTGAATTGGCAGGAAATATCATGCACATTAAGTTAATTACCATGAGTTTGTGGGAGCTGATTTATGACTCCAGAAGAGGTGTTGTCAGTGCTCAGCACCACTTCCCATCAATAGCGTGGTCATGCTGGGATTGGTTAGTATGATCTGGATGTATGGGCAGCAGTGGAGGAGCGGCCAATGACACGAGTTGGTACTTTGTCTCAGGTCTTGCGTTGTTTTTCATTGGTCAGCAAACTTTACTCTATGAAGACTGCTATTTGTACAGAGTGCTTTATGCAAATTATATATTTGTTTCTCTGTGGGGTCCTTAATATTTGTATCGAGGGTTGATCATTGATTCCGCAACATAAGTAGAGATAGGTTTGAGGGTATCATTAAAGAGGTTGCGTAGAGCTTATGTTAGATTTTTGGAGGTTTTCGAAGGTGGAGCGAGGCAAAATGGTTTAATGTTTTCCAGGGTTTTAAGGCTGAAAGCTGTAAATATTTGGTAATAAAAATGAATGTGTCTCTGAATCCTACAGGACCTGGGGTGTGGGTGTGGTATGCACTGCACTTGTATGAATCTAACCCAGCATTTTAACCTACAGTGTTGGTGCTTCAGGCCTTTACACACAACTGGAACCCTCACAATCAGCATTCATCAGGGATAATTGACATTTGTAGAGGGATGCTGACACCCATGCGGCCTTGCTCTAGGTTATTTGATGCCAACAGGGCTTTGGCACCGTACTAGATCTTACACTGCACCCCAAATGGAACAATGGTTGGGAAGCGTTCAAAAATCCTTTGGTGCTATTAAGCCCTGCAAGAAGCAGTAGTTCAACAGAGCTTTGAAATTGCACATGCTTGGAAAGGTCTATGATGAGACAGAAGGCCCTCCTGAGAAGGAATCCAAGCTCACCATCCACGATTATAGGGAACCATATTGCCTTGCCTTCATGGACTGTGCCCTCCACACCCAATCCCTGCCTGTAAGGGGTTTGAGCAACAGAAGAGCAGCCCACTCTGGGAGGCAGGAAAGCCTGAATGGGAAGGACTGAGCTGTGGCCATAAGAAATCCCAACCTCCTATTGACAGAGACGCTATGATTCGCAAAGCCCAAAGGACCAAGCCCCATAAGTTGCATGTGGTTGTCACACCTTGAATGGGAGGTGAACTATCTCAGCTGCTTAGGCTTCCACGTGTGCCCCCCAGAAGTAGCTGCATGAGTTGCTTCGACAACAGGAGGAAGCCCTGCTCTTCTTCATTGGTGCCTTCTCTGGGCAAATTGTCCTAGCCCACAGCACGTCTTGAGGTGGATCTCCTAGGCAGGTGACTTTGGCATGCAGGGGTCAAGTCCTGGTTCCTGCTAACTGTAGCAGATGGTTCCTGTACAGGTAGAGCAACCCTCCCTGGTTGTCCAGTCCTGTGTTTCTTGGCAGGGGTTTCAAGACTTGTGTGGTCAAACCAAGGTGTCTGGTAGGATAGCTGCCTGTTTCTGCTGCTGTGACAGGTGCTTTCCTGCCTAGTACCTGAGGGGCGATTCAAAGTCTGAGCGAGTGGAAACTCTTTTGAACTGACTTCAAAAGGGGTAGCCTGATGAAATTCTGGGCTGTCTTGCTAAGGAAGACTTCCTTCCTCCGACCTCTCCTACCCTGCTGATGGCCAAACATTATGAAAGTTTGAGAGTCTCTTGAATGTCAGTCACATTGGGGTCTTTCCATGGCATGGCTGGGAGCTTCGCTCCTTTGTCGTCCAAGGTCAAACCCCAATCACACATTGCCTGCAGTTATGGCACGGATGTACTCCACCGGCATGCAATGTCTAACTCTTATGGGGAGGGCAGGCAGTGGGCAAAACCCCAGCGCATCTGGCTGCATGCAGTATGCCTTCCTTTGGGTGTCCAATGATTGTCCAGGCATGCCTCCTTGATCGTAATTAGGGTTTGCTGCATGCCTTGTGTGGTTGTCTTTGGTGTCCCTCAGTTGTCCATACATGCTGCCTTCGGCATAACCAGTTCTAGGTGGAATGCTGTGACATGCTTCCTTCTCAATAGGAGGGAAAGTGCCTGGTCCATGTCAGCCACTGGCAGGAGGGAAGAGGCATTGGTCCAAGGGAGCATTGTGCATGTGTGGTGGTCTCACCTTCCACGCTTTTTTTCAGACCATTTGCCCAAATAGGCTCTGGTGCAGGTCTTCTGGTCAGCAGCTCAAGCCATCTTGGGTGCTCTTATCGGTTGCTACAGTGGGCCTGGGTAGCTGGTCAGCAGCTAACTACAGCAACCTAGTCTGCGGCTGGCAGACCAGACAACCTGCATCTATCTGGTGTGTCTCTCCTGCTAAGTTCATAAGCACACACTTCATGGAGGTTTCATAGTTAAGGAAAAATGTCTTCCAGGATAGGTGTGAAGGATGCAGTGAATTAAAATCACTTCGGCTGACCAGGCCTGGGTTCTACGAAGGCGGATACCACACAAAGGCAGAATAACTAGGCCAGGACTGAGTAGGGAAAGGGTAAGAACCACTCAAGCAAGCCCCAGTAAAAAGTCAGCGGTGCCCGAACAGATACTCTATACTCCTAACACCCTGGACCAGAGCTGCAGGTTCCAGCCATTATCACCTTCCCTACTCATGCCAGGCTTCAGTCTGACTAGGGAGGAGGCATTCGCTCCTCAGTAGGACCAGATGACAGATGAATGAAGCCCCTTATATGCCTGGTGCTGTGTCACCCTCGACCTGGGCTCCAGGCACTGTTCAGAGCCGCCTTTCATACCCAAGGCAGGTGGGTGCCTGACAGGGAAGGAATTTCATGCTCTTCAAAGCTGACCAATTTCAAGACGCCCTAGTGACAGGTGGGTGAAGTCTATGCAGATGCCTGGAACCTAGGGCCATATGTACGAACACATTTTCCCATTGACACAGAATGGGAAAAACCCTTTGATACATCTGGCCCCTAGTACCCCGGAACAAGGCTTCAGGAAGCAGCTGCAGCCAGCTCCTTACCCAGGGCACAGTGGCATATGACCACTGGGGAGTATATGCAGCCCTTTGGTTTGCAAACTTTGAAGACATCTGCCCTTTAAAACTTGCTGGTTTCTAAATCACGTTTTGGCTCCGATATCCCCAGTGACGTTTGATTTTCAAACCTGCAGATCAACCAGTCCACAGCCACTGCGCCTTCTGCACAGAAATCTAAGCCACTGGCCATTCCATGGCTCATGTTGACTGTGTCACCATTATTTGTAGTTGTCTAGGTGGCCTGAGATTTTAAAGTGCTGGAGTGAGAAGACACCAAAATCTTTAGTTTTGAGAACTGAGAATTATTGAAGATCTTGTTATGATTATTGCAAGGCTTATATTAAACGCTGATTTTGTTAACTTGCTTGCTTAGGTAACTGTTATGTCTCTGGAGTCATTAACTTATCCACTTAAGTCCTCTGCACTACATATCACAGGGAGCCAACATGTTAGCAAAAGATTTCTGGGAAATCTCTCTCTTTCCTGTTCGAGCTAAGTTCTGTCGGTCACACCGACCAAAGGTTACCGTACCTGTTCATCCAAGATTGCTGGATCAGTCAGCCATCAGCTTCTGCTGCTCCCTGCACATGTGCATGCAAACTGTGTAGCAAAGAAGAGTTGGGAAGCTTGGCTTGGCCATTTTGAGGTGTCAGGTTGATTGTCTGCACTCTTTGTAAATGTTATTATTATATGTTGCTTACATACTATAGGATCTCCCGTGTTTATTTCATTAAATGTTATATGTTTAAATGAGCACCTTTTTACCACTGCTAACCAGTGCTAATGTGTTTGTGCTCTTTCCCAAAAATCATGATAACACTGACCTAACCCCAACTGGTACATTCCATTTACTTATAAGTCCCTAATAAAGTCCACTACATGTGCCCAGGGCCTGTACATTAAATGCTACTAGTGGGCCTGCATCACTCATGCAACCCATTCCAGTAGCTCCCTAACCATGACTTGGGACTGCCATTGCAGATCACGTGTGTGCCGTTTTACTGCCACCTCAACTTGCATTTAAAACCATTGCCAAGCCTTAAACTCCCTTTTTATTACACATAAGTCACCCCTAACGTAGGCCCTAGGTGGCCCATAGGGCAGGGTGCAATGTAGGTAAAAGGTAGGACATGTGCTTTTAAATTTTGCATGTCCTAATAGTGAAAAGTCTCCAAAATTCGCTTTTCACTCCTGTGAGGCCTACCCCTCTCATAGGCTAATTTGGGATTCCTTATTACACATTTAGGCCCTCATTACAACCCTGGTGGTAAATCCCGCTTTCCGCCGTGCAGAAGACCGCCAACATACTGTTGCGGCAGCGGAATTCCACTACAGGTATTACGACTCACAGCTCGGAATCCGCCACAATACAGACACCCACACAAGTCTGCCACACCAAAGGTCAGTAATAAACTGGCAATACCAAAACCTACACCGTCACGCCAACAGGAATACGCCCACACAATCACGACCCACAAATCAAAGCAGCGGTCTTTCAACCGCGGTATTCCATTGGCGGTACACACCGCCGCGCTCAAAATACACACACATTTACAAAACACAAACAGATTGGACAATTCAAAATACACACACCTGACACACATACACACACCACACCCACTTACCCAACCCAATATAAAACACACACCCACAAACCCTTACAACCAAAATTCTGAAAGAAGGCCAGAGAGAGAGACTACCTAACACAACACCAGCATCCACAGACACACAACAACATCACTCATACAACATCCACGCACCTCAAACAACACACACCAACACATTCCCTCACACATCACAACAGACACCACCTCATACATCACCCACACCACATCATGGCACCTCAAAGACACCCCAGGTTCTCTGAGGTTCTCTGAGGAGGAGCTCAGGGTCATGGTGGAGGAAATCGTCCGGATAGAGCCACAGCTATTTGGATCACAGGTGCAGCAGACCTCCATTGCAAGGAAAATGGAGCTATAGCGGAGAATTGTCGACAGGGTCAACGCAGTAGGACAGCATCCAAGAACACGGGATGACATCAGATAGAGGTGGAACGACCTACGGGGGAAGGTACGTTCCGTGGTATCCAGGCACCAGATTGCTGTACAGAGGACTGGCGGTGGACCCCCACCTCCTCCCCACAACTAACAACATGGGAGGAGCAAGTCTTGGCGATCATGCATCCTGAGGGCCTTGCAGGAGTAGCAGGAGGACTGGACTCTAGTAAGTCAAATCTTTACTACTTCATCCCCCCACCCCACCTGCATGCCATCACATACTCCGACCCTCACCCTCACACCCATCACCCCAACAACCCACTGATACCCCATTAACACAACCCACACATCCCAAATTCAAGCCCTGCATGTAACACCAATGCATGGACACCCATCACCAAAGCATGTCCAGTGGTGAGACTCACTCATGCCCCAAAATCACCAATCACACAAGGGCCACGGCAATAATGCAAGCACTGGAGTAGAGGGTAACTCACCCATTGCACAAGATGGCACACACAGATACAATAATTATGCATTTACACCCCAACAGGACCCATACCCAACGTCCGTGGACAGGAGGTGACATATCCAGTCCCCCCACAGAAGAGGCCCACAGTGATGACAGCAGCTCTGCACGCCTGGATCAAGATGACCAGCCTGGCCCATCAGGGACCTCGGGATAGTCAGTTCCCCTGATACAGTCACAAACCACCACTGAACCTCCCCCCTCAGGAAACACCACCACAGCACCCACCCAGCGGGCCCATCCCTCTGTCCCCAGGACACGTCAATCAGCAGTGTGTCCACCACTACAGGGAACCCAGGCAACCCCACTAACGCAGGACGATCAGGGACCTGGGGGCAGTGACAGTGGGCACACTGTTCAGGGGACAGAGGCACAGGATAACAGGGAAGCTGGGAGGACTGCTGTGCGACAGGGGGAGGACAGGCCCAGGGAACCCCCTCTCCACGAGGCACTCTCCAACATCATTGGAGCTTACCACCATTCCCAGGAGACCATGGGCACGGTACTGGCCAAGTTTTAGGAGACCCAGCGGCTGCAGCAGGAACACTACCTCGGGATCAGGGAAGACTTGAAGTCCATCAACACCACCCTGGTCACCATTGCAGGGGCACTGGCAGACCTTCTCAACACCAGGAGGGACACAGTGGTACACCAACGGGCCCCTGACACTAGCCTGGACGATGAACAGCCCTCCACCTCCGCCGGCGCTAGTGGACAGGAGGCACTGCCACAGGAACAACAGGCCACCAGCAGCCCACCCCCTGCAGATGGAGACCCACCCCGCAAACGGTCCCTGAGATCCAGGAAGAAGACAAAGAACATTGCCAAGACCCCCGCCAGGAAATAAGACCCCCCTAAATGTCACCCTTCTGTCCTACGTTGTCACCCTGTCCACCTTAAACTGCCATAGCTGCACTTCCTATGCCCCATTGGACAATGCACCTGTGAAACAAATAGACTGGACTCTACCATGGACATTCCTCCACCATCACCCCAGCCCATTTCACACACACCTCCACTTATTTGCACAGAAATAAAAACACTTGAATCGCAAAACAATCTGGCGCCTGTCTGTGCTTTCACTAATGTGTAATTGCAAAACCTCTGGAATATAGCAATGTCAATTTACTTGTTCACATACCTATATAACACAGCTGTAGGCCAGCAGTAAACATAGCAGAGGGCACAAAGTGGGAGCCAGATCTGTGAAATGGAAAGGCAAAGTAACAAGTCAGGGTCCATACACTGAGTGAAAATGACAGACATATGCTATCTCCAACAATAGTATGAGATGTGGGAAGCAGTTGCATCTTCTTACCTGTGTCTCACTGGAAGTATTGCATTATGATGTTGTTTTGGTTGTCGACATCTTCTTCTTCTGCCTCCTCTTCTTCACTGTCCACAGGCTCCACAGCTGCCACAAGACCACCATCTGGCCCATCCTCTTGCAGAAAAGGCACCTGGTGTCACAAAGCCAGGTTGTGCAGCATGCAGCATGCCACGATGATCTGGCATACCTTCTTCGGTGAGTAGTATAGGGAGCCACCTGTCAGATGGAGGCACCGGAATCTGGCCTTCAGGAGGCCAAAAGTGCGTTCTATAATCCTCCTAGTTCGGCCATGTGCCTCATTGTAGCGTTCCTCTGCCCTTGTCCTGGGATTCCTCACTGGAGTCAGTAGCCATGACAGGTTGGGGTAACCAGAGTCACCTGCAAATGTCGAGGGACAGCTATTAGACACACACTAACCCTTAGGGACAACCCCATACCCAGACACCTATGTCAACTGTGTTGGGACCTTGGCCTCACCTATTAGCCACACACGGTGCCTCAGGAGTTGCCCCATCACATAAGGGATGCTGCTAGTCCTCAAAATGTAAGCGTCATGCACAGAGCCAGGATACTTGGCATGCACGTGGGAGATGTCCTGGTCTGCCAAACACACCATCTGCACATTCATCAAATGGTAGCTTTTCCGGATTCTGTATACCTGTTCGTTCCCGCGGGGGGACAAATGCCACATGTGTACCATCATTGGCACCAGTGATGTTGGGGATATGTCCCAGGGCATAGAATTCACCTTTCACTGCGGGCAAATCCTCCACTTGAGGGAAAACGATGTAGCTGCGCATGTGTTTCAGCAGGGCAGATAACACTCTGGACAACACGTTAGAGAACATTGGCTGGGACATCCCTGATGCCATGGCCACTGTTGTTTGAAAAGGCCCACTGGCCAGGAAATGGAGTACAGACAGAACCTGCACTAGAGGGGGGATTCCTGTGGGATGGCGGATAGTTGAAATCAGGTCTGGCTCCAACTGGGCACACAGTTCTAGTATTGTTGCATGATCAAGTCTGTATGTGATAATGATGTGTCTCTCTTCCATTGTTGACAGGTCCACCAGGGGTCTGTACACCGGAGGATGCCGCCATCTCATCACCTTCCCCAGCAGACGTGCCCTATGGAGGAGAACAGCGAGCAGAGGGTCATCCAACACGTAGGTATCACAATGTGTTATTCGCGACGTGCCGGTATCTGTCTGTATTCCAGGACTAGATAGTTGTGACGCAGTTATTTCCCATCTGATGTGGCCCCCTGAAATGGCGGCTGCCTGACCTGTAAGGTAGGACAAGAAGAAACGAGGTAACTGCGCTGGCATTGTGCGCCATCGCAGTGGGTGGTTGAAGACCGCGGCGCAATTCAGCATTGTTTAACATTGGGCCCTATGGGTCCCAGGAGCCAATGACGATGTATGCCGGCAGTAACGGTACGCACCTCTGCGGACGTGACTGCCATTTTCTTACTGTTCACTCAATTGATACCTGACCTTCAACAGGAGAGGACCTACACTGCAAGTGCTGCTGTGACCTGTGTCTGGAAGCGACGATGGCTACAGTGTCTGGGGAAAGGTCCCCTGCCTTCACTTCGGATGAGTTGGAGAAACTGGTGGATGGGGTCCTCCCCCAGTACACGCAACTGTACGGTCCTCCAGATAAACAGGTGAGTACACTGTGAGCATGGTAGATGGCACCTGAGTGTATGGAGTGTTGTGGATGGAAGAGGGTGGGGAGGAAGACAGGCCAGCATGTCAGGATTGTGTGTGTATGTATGGCAGGGCCAGTGTGGGAGGTGTTTGGCAATGTGTGAGATGAAATGTACGGTCAGCGCCCACCAGAAGAAGGGTCTTTGGCGTGCCATCGCCAAGGACGTCCAGACCCTGGGGTCTACTATAGACGGAGCACCCACTGCCATAAAAGATGGGAGGACCTGCGCAGCTGGAGCTAGAAGACGGCGGAGGCCCAGGTGGGGATGGCCTCCAAACGCGGAAGGGGTGCCCATCGCACCATGACCCCTCTGATGTACCGGATCCTGGCGGTGGCCTATCCGGAGTTGGATGGGCGCTTGAGGGCATCACAGCAGCCACAAGGGGGTGAGTACACTCTAATTCAGCTGACTCTGCGCGTATTACGAGGTGTCTGGGTGGAGGAGGTGCGCTGTGGGTTCCCCTAGGCCAAGGCGAACTTGGTAGGCAAGGTCCATTGTTAGGCAGGCTCTGTGGCACCCCAACCCCACTACTGGTAATAGCCATCTACACCTAGTCAGGCTCCTGTGACTTCCAGGTGTGCAGCAATTGGGTTTAGGCCTCATCCCCCATGGGCAGGTGAATTTGCTAGGAACTGTTAGTGCATGGCTTAGTGCAGAGGGCTGCTCCCTGTGTGTTGTGTCCGCCAACGGTAGTGGTGTTGCATGCACTGAACATGTGTTTGTTCTGTCTTTCCCACCCTTTTTGTTTTGTCTACCTGTTCTTGCATGCAATAGCATCATCTGGCAGAGGAGCAGTGGCACCAGAGCAGGAGGGAGCTGCAACCCACTTGGCCCTGGAGGGTGAAGCAACGGAGTCTGAAGCCACCAGTGGGACGGAGGGCGAGGGGAGCTCCACAACGGGGACAGGAGCATACATCAGCAACAGCGACTCCTCCTCTGATGGGAGCTCCCTTGCGGTGGCTGGCACCTCTGTGCCCACCGCATCAACAGGTACAACCGCCACCCCCCCTACCAGCACCGCCCTCCCAGCAGCCCCTCAGCATGTGTCCTGTGCCCGCTCACCAGGAGGGTGGGCATCTCCTTCGCCCAAGGCACCTCAGCCCATGCCCCAGTCAGCCCTGCTGCCCTCAGTGAGGAGGCCTCACTGTTGGGCAATCTACCATTTTGAATACCATCCAGGGTGTTGAGAGGCATTTGCAACAAACAAATGCATACCTGGAGGGCATTCATTCTGGGCAGGCGGCCCAACAGAGAGCATTTCAGGCTCTGGCCTCAGCAGTGATGGCAGCCATTGTCCCTGTCCCTGTACCTCAGCCTATCCCAAGCACACCATCAGACCAGCATGCACACTCATCAACACACAAGAGTGGACATGGCAAACAGAAGCACCACACATCCCACAAGCACTCACACAAGCACCATCCCCATGCAGACACAGCAATAGCCACTGCCTCCACTGTGTCCCCCTCCTCCACGTCCTCCTCCTCCCTCCCTGTCTCGTCTCCACTCACACCTGCATGCACTACATACTCAGCCACTACCTCCATCACCAGCACGCCCATCACCACACACCACTCACGTGCACTCACCACCCCCACTACCATTCACACATCCCCTGTGTCCTCTCCCAGTGTGTCTGTGAGCCCTCCTCCCAAAGTACACAAACGCAGGCACACACCCACCCAACAGCCATCCACCTCACAACAGCCTCCGGCCCATGCACCTTCACCCAAATTCAGCAAACGTACACCTCCTACAACCACTACCTCTTCCTCCACTCCCAAACCCCCTCCATCTTTCCGTCCCAGTGTGTCTAAAAAACTTTTCCTGGCAAACTTTGACCTCTTCCCTTCACCTCCACTCCCCCGCGGCCTTCCTCTAGGGCCAGGCTTTCCAGGTCGCAGCCCAGCACCTCAGCCACCAAATCCCCAGGCACAGTGGTGCCAGCAACTGCGGGGTCATCGAGTGCGCCACCCCTCAGGGCTGCCAGTGTGCCACCTTGCGAGGCCAAGGACATTCCGCCACCTGCCAAGGTGAAGAAGGCGCCCACATCCCAGAGGGAGAAGCCACACCTACCAGCCACCAAGGGCTCCGCCAAAACTAAAGGGGACAGTGGCAAGACACCTGCAGCACCATCAAAGGTGGGGAAGGGACAAAAGCAGAAGAGCAGGTCAGGACAGGGCATGGTGGCACCGACTGAGGGACTAGTGTCACCCCTTCAGTCAACGACTACGCAACCTGCCCCGCCACCAGCACCACCACCCGAACCGCCACCAGCACCGCCACCTGCACAGCTACCTGCACCGCCACCTGCACGTCTGCAGCCTCAGCAACAGTCCCCAGCATCTACCCCAGTGGGCAGCTGTCCGAGGCTGCAGGAGACGTCCTGCTGTGTCCCTCAACAGGTGCTGACACATGCACCACCTCCAGCACCGCCACCACAGACACCGCCGCAAGCACTGCCACCAGCCCCGTGACGTGCTCGGACAGTGGCACCACCGCTGACATGGCTACCATCCCCAGTGGTCAGCCGTCCGAGGCTGGAGGAGACTTCCTGGACCCTGCCCAGCTTCCATGAGGCATGACTTACATCACTGTTTGCACCTGCAGATGGAAGGCGAAGCCGCAGCAGGGTGGGATATGTCTCTGCCTCCATGGCGTATCATGCTACCTGTTCCTAGGCAATCTTGTGGCACACACAACCTTGTGAGGGAATGGGACCAGCCACACTGCATGTGGAGCACTCTGGGCACAAGGCCCCCTCCAGAACCAGAGAAGAAAGACATCCACTACCTCAGTCCTTGGCAGGATGGAGCACTCTGGGCACAAGGCCAGTGGAGAATGTTATCCACTTGAGAGACTGTGGCTTTGCACTCCCCAGGAGAAAGCAGTGGGCAAACCACCCACTGGAAAGACTTGAGAGACTGTGGCTGTGCACTCCCCAGGATACAACAGTGGGCAAACCACCCACTGGAAAGATTTGAGAGACTGTGGCTTTGCACTCCCCAGGATACAGTAGTGGTCAAACCACCCACTGGAAAGACTTGAGAGACTGTGGCTTTGCACTCTCCAGGATACAGTAGTGGGCAAACCACCCCTGGAAAAACTTGAGAGACTGTGGCTTTGCACTCTCCAGGATACAGGATACAGTAGTGGGCAAACCACCCCTGGAAAAACTTGAGAGACTGTGGCTTTGCACTCCCCAGGATACAGTAGTGGTCAAACCACCCACTGGAAAGACTTGAGATACTGTGGCTTTGCATTCCCCAGGATGCACAATGGGCATTGAGCCCCCTCGTGCAGCAGTGGCGTTGTGCGTTCATCTGGCTGAGGTGTCCCCCCTACCTGTCCCCCTGAGGTGCCTGTTTATTTTCGATCTGATGCCCCTGCAGTGTTCTCTCCGTTTCGAGTCAGGTATCTTGTGTGGGCTTCGCCCATGCATTTTGGGACCACTGGTCCACGGATAATGATTGGTACACTATCCAGACTTGGGTAGTTGGTGTACATATTTGTATATACAGAATTTTGAACTTTCACTATCAGATTTTTCATGATTACAATCGTTACAATCATTTAATTTTGTCCTTGCGTTCTACCAGGGGGTGGGGGGTTGTATATGTAATGTTGCTGCATGTATTTGTGTGTATGGTGTTGTGGGTGAGGGTGGGGGTGGGGGTATTGTGTGTTGTGTGTGTGTGTCACTCTCTTTTCCCTCCCCCCTCCCCTGTGTTGTAGGTGCAGTACTCACCGTGGTCGTCGACGGCGCCTGTCCTGCTCCACAGACCAGAATGGGCAGGACCTGTAGTTCGGGCTCCATGGCGTCCTGGTTCCTCGTTCGGTGTCGAGAGGTGAGTGGTTTCCCTTCTGTGTACTATTTCCGCCATGATTTGATAGCATTGGTACGTTTTCCTCCGTCTGTCTGTTGGCGATTACCGCTGCGGTGTTTGTTTCTACCACCGTGGCAGTCGGAGTATTAAAGTGGCTGTCTATGTTGGCGGTTTCCGCCATGGTCGCAATTCCATTTTTTTTTTCGCCGGCCTGTTGGCGGTATTACAGTTGCTTTACCACCGTCCGCCAGGGTTGTAATGAGGGCCTTAATCTGTAATTCCTGATTGAAAAGAAGTAGCTACGTCATGTTTCATATCATTGGAGTGGTAATGATAAATCCTCTTTACTGGTAAAGTTGGATTTAACATTACTATTTTAGAAATGCCACTGTTAGCAAGTGGACATTTCATTTATCTTATAGCTCTGTGTGCCTGCAGCCTGTCTTCAATATATGTCCGGGGTGGGTGACAGCTACACTTTGTGCATTACCTCAGATAGCCACACACACAGATACGTTAGGTGTGACTAAGCACTCATCTGCATTCTGATGGCTTTTCCTGGGCAGGACGGGAGGGCTGACAATTACACCTGAATAGGCAATGCCTGCCCCCGCACAAAGGGCTGATTACCCTCTACTGATAGTCTGGAGCTAGGGCTGTGAAGAAAGAACCTCTGTGCAATTCAAATAACTCCCCCCACTTCAAAGGCACAACTGTGTATAAATACTGGGTTTCTGAACCCATCAAATGAGTACACTTCTAGACCTTTTGAGACTCTGCCAGGAAGAAGTACTGCTCTGTGGCTTAAAGGACTGTTACTCTGCTGAATCCCTGCCTTGCTGGACTCTTGCTTTGCTGAGCTGCCCTGAAACCGGCTTTTCCCATGCGTGGGTGAGAAGGACTGGACCTGCATCATATGAGCCCAGAGTGACTCCAAGGGCTTCCTTGCTGGCCTTATGTTTTCTGAAGTCTCAGGGACACAAAAGACTTGCAGCCCATAGACTCTGTCAACTGTGAGTCCTGCCCTGTCAAGTAGTGCCAATCCAGTCGTGGGCCCTTGTAAGTGGGTGTTTTCTGGCTGCTCCTGCAAAGAACTGTGCATTGACCTCGCTGCACCGATCAGAACTGACACATCACCTTTACTGTCAATGGTTCATTACTGCATCGTGGGCACTGCGATGATTAAAGACACCGCATGGCCATCAATAACAGCATGCCACTGCGGCAAAAATTGGAGCACCGCATTCCCAACTGTGCAACACTTTGTCCTCTCTGCATGGCCCAGAATTGATGCAGCACTTCACTGCTTTCTTAAGCGGGGAACCAGAACCGTCGCATCAACATCCTTGTGCCGGTCAGAACTAAGGTATCTCAAGGACCAAGGTACTCTTGCTCAGCGGGCCCTGCGTGGGACTTGTAGCCGACCTGCACTCCATTACAGTCGGCCTGAACTTTTGACTTTGGCCAGGTCTAGTGCAACCAGATAACTCCAGTTGGCGCATTCAGCTTCTAAGCACTACAGTTATATTTATTCTTTAAAAGTTCATATCTCTACTTCTGCTTATTGGATTTTTGCCATTTTGGTCTTGTCTTGTTCATTAAATTAGGTTCTATTTTTTTCAAACAAGGTGTGGATTATCTTTGTGTGGTTTTTGCACTGTTTTACTGTTTTACTGTTTGAAGTGTTGCACAAATAATTTACACAATGACTCCTAAGTTAAGCCTGACTCCTCTGTGGCAAGCTGCCAGAGGGTGAGCACAGGTTGTCTTCAAGTGTGTATCTTACTTTTCTGACTAGGATTCTGGTTCCTGCTTGGACAGGGTGCATACCTCTGCAAACCGCAAACCCAATTTCTAACACATTTATTTCAGTTATTGAGTGTTGATATCAATCATATGCTACTTAGTAGAGCTTCCATTATGCTGTACATCAGGAGACAAACATTCAGGTAGACATATCTTTGTGAAACCAAGAGTGTGAGACCCTCACTCCTGCTCACAGACACAAAGCACTATACCTTGCACTAGCTTGAGGGTCGATGGAAAGGTGTAACAGAGTTATTTTAAAAGAGCAGGAAGTTGTTTGGTGATAGAAACAAGATTATTAAGCATTTACATAGGTCTCACTTGTGGGGCCTACTGGCTTTGCCAGTGGATTTTAGCTATGGTGCACTGCATCTCTGATGGACAGGTAAGTAAAAAACAAAAGGTCCGGGAGGGAAGCAAAACGAGGAACACAGGTGGGAGAGGAAGCAAAATGGGGGATGTGGGTGGGGTGGAAAGCAAAATGGGGGACAGAAAAAACACAGAGATGGGGAACACAAAAGCACATGGGAAGACTGTGCAACACAGAAATGGGGGTCAGAGAAGCACACAGTGAGACACATTAACACAGAGACAGGGGCAGAGAAGCACGTGAGTTAGACAGCTAGAAAAAAAGTCACTCTTGTAGATTGCTTAACTAGAAAGAAAAAAGCAGCAATGAGAGAAATGAGCTGTGTAAGAACACAATAATGTGTCCATGGTCCAGGTGAGGGAAAAAAACTTGTGACAGGGAAGTAAAGCCTGCAAAAGCCATCAAATAACAGCAAGCAAGCAAGAGTGCCAATGAGACCAAACAAAAGTCAACAATGGGTGAGCTCTAAGCCGCTTGTAAGCTAATAAAGTGTCTTGCAACAGACAGTGCATGTTCATGCACACAATGCAGAGCTTTAGAATGCAGTGGTGTATATTATTCTGGTGAACACTAGAGTGCAGTGGTGCCAAGTGCAATGGTGCAGAGTGGAGTGGCACAGGGTACAGTGGCACAGAGTAGTGTGGAGCAGAGTAGAGTGGCACAGATTGGAGTAGAGTATAGCAGAGTGCAGTGGTAAAGAGTAGAGTGGCTTAGATTTGTTCAGACTGGAGTGGCGTAGAGTTGAGTAATTCTGAGGGCAGAGTCTAGAGGCATAGAGTGAAGTGGTGTTGAGCGCGGAGTAGAGTTGAGTAGCATATAGTGCAGTGGCATGGAGTGGTACAGAGCAGAGGCACAAAGAGTGGTGCAGAGTAGATTATAGTGGCATAGAGTGCAGTGACATAAAGTGGAGTAGTGTAAAGTGGAGTAAGGCAGAGGAAAGTGGCGTAGACTTCAGTGGTAGAGAGTGTAGTGTTTCTGAGTAGAGTGTAGAGTACAGTGATGTAAAATAGAGTGCAGTGGTGTAGAGTGGAGTTTTATAGAGTGCATTGGCGTAGAGTACAATGGTTATGAGTAGAGTGGCATATAGTTAAGTGGCAGAGAGTGAAGTTGCACAGAGTGGAGTAGAGTGCATTGGCGTGGAGTCGATTGTTTCAGAGTAGAGTGAGTTGGAGTAGAGTGGAGTGGTGCAAGGTAGAATGCAGTTGCATAGAGTGTAATGGCGTAGAGTAAAGTGGTGTAAAGTGCAGTAGTTCAGAGTAGAGTGGCATAGATTAGAGTGGCCTAGACTGGAGTGGTGTAGAGAGTGCAGTGGCAGACAGTGCAGTGGTGCAGAGTAGAGTGGCGAAAAGTGCACTGGCATTGAGTAGAGTGGTTCAGAGTAGAGTAGACATGTGTAGTGTGAAGTGGCATAGAGTGTAGTGGCGTCAAGTGGAGTGGTGCAGAGTGGAGTGGCGTGGAGTGATGTAAAGTGGAGTGGTGCAGAGTAGAGTACAGTGGTGTGGAGTGGTCAAAGCAGAGTGGGGTATTCATGTTGTGATAGCACACTGCCATTACAGACAACACATTTTCAATTGAAATGACCATTACATTTGCACAGACATACAGTTTTACTAATAAACCTATACAGTGCACGGACAAAAATGTATGGAAATTGCATCACCTAGTGTAATGATTTGTTTTGTTCGTATTAAAGTATTTATTTTTCAACACACTTCAGAAATAATAAAAAATTTAATTCATTTGTGTTCCTAATTCTGATATATTCTGAACACAGTATATATTCTACACAGTCCATTTAAATGCTGTTTTGTGTGGAAAAAATATTTTGCTCCCCCCAGTATCCAGCAATATTGTCACATAAATCCTCTCACATTGAAGTCAGAGAAAGAAATGTAAACAAGTGCTGTTGGAAGACAGCGCCTGACTTTTGACCTTGGTCTTTGAATGCACACCAAATGTGAGGAGGTAAGAACAAGATTTACAGGCCTGTTTACAGAAAGGGAACACTTGGAAGGATACGGTAAATAAAGTTTGGGCAAGAAAAGGTACTAACTCAAGCTGGACAGCCTAAAAAATCATAAAGTCAGCAAATGGAAAGCAAGAAAATGTCAGTTACAGTGCAAAAAGCCAATGGCAAGCATGGGCAGAATGCATTCCTAGGTCAGCTTTCTACATGGCTCCAAGATGTCTTTAGCAAACATGTGGTAGGCTGCAACCTAAAAATGGCCAGAGCCTTAGACAAATGAGTGGAGAGCTCCCCAAATTATGTGTTGTTTGGAGGCATTTTATTATTATTCTTTGAAAAGCTGATTCCAATATTTAGATTCCGTGCTTACACATCTCATTGCGTGAGAAATGGCAGGCTGTAGAAACAGTTTTAATGTGAGTAATAATAAAGTGCCAGAAGTTATTTGGGGCAGAGTGACTCATTGACTGCTCAGCATGTGGCTCTGTGTTTTCCCTTGTTAACTCAGGATGGATGAATGGATTACAGGAACATATCTGCAAAATGTTCCAAATATTTTAATATTTAAACAGCCTTGGAAAATTCCAGGAATATAAATCGTAAATTTTAAAATTGTAACCCAGAACTTCAAATCGGGAAAAACATTAATACAGGTATACACTGTACATGATAAAGGATAAAACTAGTACCCAACCCTTTTATTTGCATTTGACCTCATTCTGTGATATTTGTTTGTTCTTTATTGTGCTTTGTGCAGCTGTGTTGGATCATGCAGAATATGTTTGGCTGTTCCTGTTGATAATTATTTCTGTTTTAATAACTTTCTTTAAGTTTTTTTAGAAGTGACAGCGGTGTGTATTTCTAAATTACTTTAAATTAAAGGTCCACTGCATCCAAGGTTTCAGTTTACTTGCTATCAGTTTCGCATTTTGTAGAATGTTCCGAACGCCGGGGGGGGGGGGAAGCGGGGTCACTTTGAGTGGTCAGGGGTTACAGGGAGAAGCACGTTGGTAGCAGGTGTTACCCCTTTTCCCCACTGCGGTTCAGAAGGTGATTTGCAGAATGTTACCGAAGCAGACTAGAATATGTGAAGAAATTTGACATAAGTGCTTGGGTAATTTCAAAGTCCCCGGGCGTTTTGACAGAAAAGAACTTGTGGCCTCAGCAAGAATGCATTTTTTGAGAACTGGGCTTTGAGAAGAGTCGACCTGACTGAGATATAAATGAGATTCTTTAAGGGCAATGTGATAGCAGCTTAGAGATGGGCAAAGCAGAGTGGTGAAGATCCCAGGTTAGTGGTTAATGTGGGCCAGTGAGGATACTAAGGAACATCAAAGGGGAGTCTATCTGGGAGATGCAGAATACAATGCAGAATTGTGGGGCTGCTCACCTGATGGCGTTTGCCTGCACTTGATAAGCCTAGTTACCCATGGCTTCTAACTGCATCTGTGCTATGCAGGCCTCCAAAGAGGTTACTCCACTCACTCACTGGGGCTGCCGCTACCTACAGTGGGCCAACTGGGTGCGTAGTTTACTTCTGCAGGCAGGTGTGCGCCCACAGCTCGGAGCACAGCTGTGTTGGCAGCCTTGCAAGGCTGGCCTCTGTCTAGTTAATGTGCAGCATGGGTTGGATACTCGTTTCTTTCCCTCATTGATCGAAAGCCCTGCAGCATGTGCTGCTTTTAATGGAATAATTTTAAGAAAGAATTAAGAACGGTGACTTCTGTTGCTGATCAGAGCACCACTTGGCAAAGTCCAACATTTAACTTGTGGTATCTTATGTTGGCTAGTATTGGTGGTGCATGTCGCTGTCTTTGGTGTAGACCTGTTGTGCTATTGAAATAGTCAGAGAAGCAGGTGGTGGGAAGATGTATGTTGAAATAGTTGTGTGCAGCATATGAACTTCTAAGACATGATCCCGTTTGTGGTACAAGCATTATCAGTGCTGCAGGCAAAAAAGCAACTTTTGCTGAAGAGCTCCAAATACTTCTTTTTTTAAATGAAAGATCTTTTTTTATTAGTTTTTCAGTGTTCTCGACCCAATACACAAAAGAAAACATTCACTGTCACTAGGAAGTCATCTCCTTATGGAAGTCCCGACCCTGTGCCCCCCCCCCAATCCTGTTGTAGTGGACTATTCCAAGTGTTTATTTTTAAAAAAAAGTATGTGTAGAGACCAAAAGATTTTCTTAGACACCTGACATTGGCAATGCTGAATGTTGTGGTTGGTGATTACCAAGGCTGCCTAGATTTGATTCCACCTCATGTCTCTTTCTTCAACCACCCTACATTCCCAGTATCTTTATCTCACTCTTGCAAGTTAATTTTTTATCTCTGCTTTCTCTCTTTTTTCTAATTTCTCGTCCTCTTTCACTCTCCCCCATTTCTTCATTTCTCTTTCTTCTGGGTCAAAGTTAAATGAATTAAACTTAAAGCCTGATTTAGATCTCGGTGGATGGCGTTACTCTGTCTCAAACATGACGGATATCGCATTCACCATATTACAATTCCATTATATTCTATGGAAAATGTAATACGGCAGACGGAATAACCGTCATGTTTTTGACAGAGTAACGCCATCCGCTAAGATCTAAATCAGGCCCTAAGTCCTGGGGCCTCATTTACAAGAATCTGACAAATTGGCTCTGATGCGTCAGATTTCTTGCGCTGCCCTACAACCCCCTAATGTTGCCATAGATGTGCTGTATTTACAGTTCAGAGCTCCATGGCACATGTTTTCACAGATGCGTCAACTCCTGCATTACTGGACTAGCATCAAAAAAATGACGCTACTCCAGCAATGCCAGGAGGACCCTATTGAGAAAAGGTCTGCGTCAGTTTTACACCTTCTCTGAGCAGGCAGTAAAATTCTAACGCAGTGAAGTCGCAGAATGATGCAGTGAAATGTTGTAAATTTCACTGCGTCAGTTCTGCATGTCTTTTCCCATGGGAAAGACTACCTTTCATACATTATACATGGTGCAGGTATAATGTGATGCAAGGCTTTACAAACGGACTCATTGGGCCGAATGCGTCAGTTTGTAAATCTGGCGTAGTGTAGAGCACTGCTTGCACCACTGTTGTGTCAAAAAACAATGATGCAACAGTGGTGCCCCTGTAAATGAGGCCCCTGGTTTAAAACAATAAGGGCCAGATGTAGTAAGCCTTTTGCATGTCGCAAACCGCGAAAAACGCAGTTTGCGGCATGCAAAAGGCCGAACGCGATGCTCATCCTCAAATTGCGAGTCGGTACCGACTCGCAATTTGAGGATGCGACTCGCAAATAGGAAGGGGTGTTCTCTTCCTATTTGCGACCGCATCGCCATGCTGAGTTGCTTTGTGACCGTGAATGCGGTCGCAAACCAACTCGCAGTTAACACCCACTTGAAGTGGGTGGTAACTCATTCGCAACAGGGAAGGGGTCCCCATAGGACACCTTCCCCTTTGTGAATGTCGCTTAAAATAATTTTTCAGAGCAGGCAGTGGTCCAATGGACCACTGCCTACTCTGAAAAAATGAAACCAAATGGTTTCATTATTTTTTTGTATTGCAACTCGTTTTCCTTTAAGGAAAACGGGCTGCAACAAAAAAAAAAACTGCTTTATTAATAAACCAGTCACAGACATGGTGGTCTGCTGTCTTCAGCAGGCCACCATCCCTGTGAATGCATGGACTCGCTATGGGGTCGCAAAATGCGACCCACCTCATTAATATTCATGAGGTGGGTCTTTGCGACCCCATAGCGAGTCGCAGAAGGTGTCTGAGACACCTTTCTGCATACAATTTTGCAAGTTGCAAATTGCGAGTCGGTCTGACTCGCAATTTGCAAGTCGCAAAATTGTAGATTGCTACATCTGGCCCTAAGTGTGGTGCCCTCCACCTGCAAACACTAGCATAAATTAACCCCAGCGACTATGTATGCTAATGCCGCAGTGGAGGAATTTGATCCACGTAGAGTGAATGACATTATGAGAGGTAGGAGATGTGGTTTGAGAGATGTGTGGGTGGTGTTGGCCTATGAGGGAAAGTTGGGTGTGATGCGTAATTGCTGGAGATGTGCGCTGGCTGTGTTCATGATGCCTTTGTCATTGTAACTTCACACATTTGAGAACCCAAACTTAATTTGGGGTTGAATGTCTTGTCTCATCCTAATTAGGTGCTGGTGCCATATGCAATAGCTGTAATACCATGGGTGAACAAGGAACATTGTACCTATAAGCTGCTGGATCAAATCCTTTAAAAGTTCTTCAAACAAAACTGACCTCTAAAAAACACAACTGACTCTGCCAAGAACAATCGTTTTAAGATTTGAATTTCATGGGCCTGCTGTTCCCACAAAATTGCAGAAATAAAAATAGAAATTGTTGGATTCCTTAATTTAAGATCCCACTGGCCTCAGAATATCGATCCAAATCATTGCTCTATAAGAGAGAGCTGGGGTTACATAGTGGGTAGTGATGACGCAGAAATGAAGGTTTTACATTTATTAGCGCATAAACGTAGTGCTGCAATAATCAAGTGTGACTTTAACCGAACTAATAAAGATTGTACGGGGACAAACGTGCCCTCAGAGTAGTTCGCCAACATTTATAAGCTTGCTTTATATAACGTGATGTATTAGAATTGTACTAATCTGACATAACCGTAAACGTGTGCCATGATTTGCTTGTTTGAAATGTTTTAACTTAGCATAACTTTAGTGGAGGCTTCGGCCTAGTTGCCTTGTCTCACGGTTTAGATGCTCGTATTTTTCTAATGTGGTAATAAAAGTGTATTCTTGCTTGAAGCTGTACTTTTCCAGTGAGATCGGTTCACATGCTTATCTTTAAGGTTTCGTGCCAGCCTGGCATCTTCTTCTTTGCTCCAAGGTCAATCTGCAGGTGCAGACAATGGAAGCTCTGAAAGTGAGTTAATTGGTAAAATATGTTGCAACTTACGTTCCCGACTCCAAGGATAATGTATGCCTAGGTAGAAGCTTGTGAATTGTTGTTTTTGATTGGACAATTTGAAGCCAACCTATGAACCCTCCAATGGAAGACCCTACTGGATTTGAACTGTTGTTTATTTAAACCTGGTGCACAAGAAGAAAGCGGACATTACCCATCGGACATTAGCCATTAGCCATTACCCATTGCACCCATGGAGGACATTATTGCCCATTGCGGCCATTATGGCCCATCTTGCCGACCTCGTCATTTTGCCATCTTCTACGATGCCAATTGATGTTCGACGCCATTTTGAATGAGACTTTGATGCTTTCTCTAATCGAGAGAAAGAGACTTTAAGTAATTTCTCGCCCTAGAGACTTTAACTTTGATTTGCCCCTTTGCACAAAGTAGTAGTTTTGTCCTTTTATCTTGCCGCTGTGTGGCAATTGCCCCGTCCACCTTGCCCCTGTGCCCCGTCCCATGCTGATCAGAACCGGTACCTGTGAGACGAAGACTTCCTTGAATGCTGATTGAACTTGGTAAATATGAAAGGAAAATGTACAATTGCATTGTGTTTCTTTTTAGGTAACCAACTGCTGATTTTTGATAAGAGCCCTAGTTAGGAGTTTTCCAAATTAATGTTTCTAAATTGTTTTGCATGAAATCCCACATGCAGATGCTAATTTGAGGTTAGATGAGGATTCATTTGATGCACGATGCAATTTGAGACCTTGTTATGCTGACTAATGTATGCAATTAGCCCATTACAGATTATAGTTTTAGTGGTTTGCGTTGCTATTATCGAATGCATTGTTATTCAAATGCTGCATAGATTGCATCTTTTTCGCCGTTATGGACAGCTATTAATGTTCATTTACATATATCATTTGGTGTTGAGACACATTTATATCGTGCTAGCTTTGTTATTATAGGGAAATAAATTCATTAACTTTGAATGAACTGGCGTGGTTATTCATGGCCGAAAGGTCATGGCTCGCCAAATGTTTTCTGGATTAATTGTGAAGTGTTATGTTGAGCAGGGCATTGCTTATGTTCGTTATTGATTATTGATTTTGATTAAATTGATTACTCTCGGGTGAAGAGAGCCCCACTTGGTCAAAAGATTCATCGACCCAAGAGCGTCCAAATACAGGTAATTTATTAGGACGGAACGCTCTATCAGTAGAACACAAAAAGCGGCAAAATAGCAGGCACATTTTCTGGTGCAAAAGTATCAAATTACAAATATACAATGCAAATAAGAACAAAGTTCCCCGACAGACAACCAGCATCGCCTTGACAGGTTCCCTGTCGGATGACGTCGTGCTTTGCTCCATGCCTGTTCCTCCTCCCCCCGGTTCTTGCATGGCGGCGGATGTGGTGCTCGCAGGTGGCCCCTGCTGTGAGATGCTCGCCGCCCGTGTGCGCGAGTCTCCATCAGCTCCGAGCGGTCTTTCACGAGGTGTGTTTGTCTGTCTGCACGCCATGTATGTCCTCATCTGACCCAGCGCCACGATGGGAAGCTCTGCGCCCACTCCTTTCCCGCCATGGCTGGAGGCTTGTCTCGTGCTGCCAGCGGTGCCAGTCCAACCGGCACCTCCCGAGGCTCCTCTTACCAAATACACCCCCGGGGCAGCTGCCATCGCATCACGAAAGCGCCGCATCCCAGTTTGAAAAGTCGGTGGTCCAGCTGTGTTTTGTAGTAACATGGGTTTCGGTTCATGTGGTACTTTTGCTCGTGGTGAACCGTGTGCCCGCGCGCGCGCCAAACCTCCCTGGCCTTTGTGTGATGCTGCGTCACATAGACTTTGACCTGGACTTGGGTGAGCAAACCTTGTTGTAATGTACTGTCATGGATACTTAAAGTGGGTCAACGTCCCATCTACATGGTAACTGAGGTGGTGTCTGGCGTAAGGAGTTTTGCTCTCATGTAAGATGGGGGCGCCGCTGTCCCCATTAGAATCCTCCTCCTGCTCGGAGCAGGCTTGAGGCTTCGGTGCATTCTTAGCAATCAGACTTCCATCCTGTCTGGGCATGGAACCCATGATCCTGGCTCACATAGCCTTATGCAAAAAGGCAATGAGCACCCCGAACGGTTTCGGAATACATCAACAATCAGGGCTCAGTGGGCCACTCGGGCCCCTGGGCCTGGATGCCACTGCACCTGCGGCACCAAAGGAAGCTATGACCCTGTTGTTGCCCCGCACTTGCAGCTCATGTAGCAAAACCCTTCAATGTATTGTTGCCCTTCTCGCGAGAAGTGGCTACCGACTTAGCCAGGCTCCCTCACACCCAAAACCCACAAATGGCCTTTCACGTTACCTGAAGAACAGTGAAATAAAAAGAGACAGAGGAATTGAGAAGAAATGGCTGCCACCTCTTCTCCCTCACTGCACAGTGAAGCAGCGACCTCAGGAGCCATATTGATGCAGTCCTATTTTCATGTCACTGGACTACACTTCCGGTTCATACCTTAACTATATTAATTGGCAGCAATATTCTCCACCGTGGTTTACTGTTTTCGGGACATAATAGTCGACACTCACTTATTAGTGTAAAAGGCCATTTATTAGGACAGGATTGCAAACATAACATAACATTGATATCCACTGTAACTTCAACTTATTGACCTTTCAACCTCCCCCTTTGAACTCTCCCCATTCTTCCTTTTTACTTCATTCCTCCAATCTTGCCTCCGTTCCAGCATCCACATGCATTCCCCCACAAATCCCTCTTTTCCTTCCGTCCCCTGCCTGTCTCGGGCATCCCCCACTCTGTCATCCTTCACCTGTTTCTTCTTCTCCCCGTGGAAGGGTGGCCAGGCCCGCATCTGGCTCTCCACCCTCCCCCATCTACTGCTACCACTGTGCAAACCTGCCCCAACTCTGGCATGCTCCCCCCTTTGCTCTTGCCCCATCACCCTAGCCCCCATTCACTTTACCTTATTCCCTATGTAGGGCGGGTGGGTGGCCAACTTCATGACAGCGCGGCAGGCTGTCGCGGAAGAGGCCGTCCCCCTAATCCCATTCCTCCTATATACTCCCACCATTAGACCCTCCCCCCACCTAGCCCCAGCCAATCCCTGTCCTGGTGTGTCACTTCCTGTCCCGAATGCCCCCGTGGAGAGACAAGACTGCGTCTGCTCTCCACGGGTCCCTACATCGGGACATAATAGTCGACACTCACTTATTAGTGTAAAAGGCCATTTATTAGGACAGGATTGCAAACATAACATAACATTGATATCCACTGTAACTTCAACTTATCGACCTTTCAACCTCCCCCTTTGAACTCTCCCCATTCTTCCTTTTTACTTCATTCCTCCAATCTTGCCTCCGTTCCAGCATCCACATGCATTCCCCCACAAATCCCTCTTTTCCTTCCGTCCCCTGCCTGTCTCGGGCATCCCCCACTCTGTCATCCTTCACCTGTTTCTTCTTCTCCCCGTGGAAGGGTGGCCAGGCCCGCATCTGGCTCTCCACCCTCCCCCATCTACTGCCACCCAGCAGAAACCCCTCTTGGGCGTTTTGCTGCCCCACCAGCGAACCCACAGCAACACTGCAACCTTAAGCCGTTCAGCTCATCATTTTCTTTTCTTTTTTTTTTTTTTTTTTTGATTTTGACACATTACCATAATGTAATATGCATTCCCCGTCTTCAGAAAAAATGCACCCGTCATCTGTGGAGTGCCCGCTTCCTTCACCATAAATGCCCTTGCATTCCATCACTCATGTAATGAATCCCAACCAAAAACCTTCATAGCCAGATTGATCTTCCTCCAAGCCCCTTTCGTGGGTATGTTTCATTGCCCCTCACCATCTTCTTTTGAGGACCGCTTAGTCCAGACAACACAAATTCCATGCCCATTCTGGGCAACATACGCTATGCCCCGTTGCATGTGTTGCCGTAGGGTGAGCCCCAGGGAGCCGTACCAGGCCATTATCCCCAGGTGTAACCAAATTGTCCATACAGCCCCCATGTTGGCCTAATAGGCATCCAAGAAATGCAAGCTTCCCCACTCCATGTTGCTCTTTCCTCCCACAAAAATGTTGTGATGGCCACCCCAAAGGTCCAGAAAACCTCTGTAAAGTTGCCCCTCTGCATATATCCCCTCTCGCACATGACTGATGATGCTCAATGCAATGGAACCACGTCCGCTTACCCGGGGCCACTTATGTATCCTGCAAAGAAAACATAGTTTAATGGTGGACTAATCTGCAAAGAAGCACCATAGTTTAAAGGTAGACTATCACAAACCCCCCCCTCTGCTTCCGCTACCATGCCCTTATACCTCTTGCCTTGACTCTCACTGCTCATGCCCCCCACCTGACGGACACTGCGTTTTACCACCACCCCAACCCACCAGAAGGAAAACCAGTGCCAACCTAAACTGTCTGCCACCGTGGCTGCTCCACATAAATGAAAAAACACGCAGACAATTGGCCTACTGCCTAACCCAGACAATGCCACCCTCAAGACCGCCATCAAATGGAAATGCATAATATATTTCCCCTTTTGCCCGACAAACAGCTTCCTTCCCTCACGTCACCCTGTGCGTCCCGAAACTGTCCCCCATTCACATACCAGCCATGCTGCTGCAACTCCCTCTGTGCTCCCCATGTCTGCTTCCCTGGCCCCCCATTTATTATTATATTATTATTATTATTATTTTTTTTTTATTTTTTTTTTATTTTAAATATATATATATATATATATATATATATCAAAAATACCAATTATCCCGCCAACCGCCACTCAACTAACCCCCCCCACACCTGCTAACCGACTTCCCTCCAATCGTCAACTCCTAAACTCCCATATGAGCCCCAAACCTATCTACCCTGCCGAAGCTGACCATGCCACTTCCAGTGCACCCAACCAGCATATTGGCAATACGTACAATTTCAAACCGGTGGACAAACGCAATAAACCTTGTTCACCGCTGTTCCCTACCCCAGGTCCTTTCTTTTTTTTTTTTTTTTTTAAAACCCCATCAACCTTTCCACAATATCGTTCTCAACGGGATAGCATTGTAAACCAAAATGCCCATGGAAAACACCTGTCCACTTGTCCACCCTTGTGACGTGCGGGAAACCCTTCCAACCCCAAGACAAAACCACATAAACCCTCCCTTTCCAAGTACGGCTCAGCAGTCCCCAAATTGCCCCGTCACAAACCTACCAAATCTGAAAAACCAACCATGTCAAGCGGGAAACTTCTCTGCATGGGTGGGGCTAACGACCCTTCGGCCCGCTTAATGACCATCCACGCCCCTGTTCCCAAAAATTCCTCCAGAAACCTTGACCTGCCTTCGTTCTTGCTTGAGCCAGGCTTCCAAAATTATTGCCACCTCCAACGATCCAGTGCATCGGCAGCTAAACGCGCGCTGCCTTGAAAATTTTGTGGAGCAAAGCCCTGAAGCATGCAGAAAATTCCACCGCAGATGCAGCACCCTAAAGTCCCTTGCCCTCTGTCAGTTCAACAAAAAACACTACCTTCAGATTGCACACATGTGCTGATGGTTCGAGTGGCCAACCTCTCTCCCCATTCTGTCCAAACCACAAACAGTGCAAAAACTTCTAGAACACCATACTCCTGTCTTAACAAATTTGGTTCCAGCCGTATTGCCGTGCTGTACCGTACATCCCCAAAATTGGCCAACACCCAAGCAGCCCCTGTCGCATCAGGCAATATCCGCACCTGCCATACAGTACCTGTTTTCACCAAAAACCTTGTATACCCTGTGTAAAACCATGCTAGAAACGTGTTCCACACCCGTATACCCTTCCTCCGGCCCCTTAGGAAATTAAAGTATGCACCCGGCATCTCAACAAATCCCACCCAGCTGCCACGTACCTTGTCCCCCCCATGCGCATATAATTTGATCGCAGTAATTCCTTACACCGCATAGTGCCCAGAAAAATCCCTGCCATGCCTCGTGGCATCTTGCCGTGAAGGCCACTGTGTCCAGTTTGATTCTCCATTGTCAGTACCCCCCCTGGTACCCTCTGTCTGCCATGGAGCCAACAGAAACACCACTCCCTTTTGCGAGCTGCTTGAAAACCTGCAAATCTCAAGCCCCCAACCCCAAAACCGTGTCCATCCCTCAAAGAGAAATCATTTCACCAGTGAAGCCCCGACCGGTGTCCCCTCCCCTTGTGAAAGGAAACCAATCAGAAATGAACCAAAGGCTGCCGAGAAAGGACAGTGGATTACACATTCCATGAGCACTCCTGCCCCCTATATTGCCCCCCCCATAACAATTCTCAGCACTGTAACAGTATCTCCCCATAAGTATTCAAAATCGACAGTCGCTTCAACTGTCGCCTTCAGCCCATTCATCGCCTCTGCCACACCCCAAAATGAGCCGATTAGCCTCATCCGCTAGGGCATGTACCACCTGCGTCTCCATCCAGATGATGAAATCATTCACCAACGCCTTCCCCATCCATGACGGGTGTGTACAAATCTGAAGTACCACTTTTCGTGAGGGAAACCACACAACCCACTGCCACACTTGCATGTTCCCAAGTTTTCCCTTTGACCTTTCTTTGTGCACTCCGTCATTTCCGAAACTGCCACTTCTGGTGCAGACCGCAATTTGTCAGCCCCAGCGTCAAAAACTCGGGCCCCAGTGACCCAAACTGAAATGATGTTGATGACCCCCATTCAGCTAGTGCGCCAGGACCATACCCATGCATCCATTTTTATATATATAATTTTTATTTTAATTGTTCAATGTAATTTAATGTTTTTTTTTTTTTTTTTTTTTTGTTTCCTGGGAAGCAGCCCGCAACATCAACACCTTCCTGTTTCCCCGCAACCTCATCTTTAGCTTACTCCACAAAATGAAAAACCAAAAACTTTGTCCAACCCCTGCACAAGAGCTTTAACCTGTGTCCCCTTCTCTGTCTCCTCACCTTCAGTCTCCCTTACCGATATCGTCTCTCCCTCCCCACTCGTAACTCTTTACTCTTGGGCCACTACCCCCTTCCTGGCGCTCCACCTGTGTTGCACCTATACCGAGGCACTCCGTGTATGGAGTAATCCCCCATCCCAATATGCCATGCAGTGCACCGTAGCTACCCAGCAAAGTATCACACTGGACCCCCAATTCACCATACCTGGCACCACTGTGCGCCTGCTCCAGTGTCCACCATTGCCTTGCAATCGCGATTCTCGTTGCGAAAAAATTCCTTATTTCCATCTTGGCATTCTGCAAAACATTAACTGAAAAAAAGGGGGGGGGGTCACGCCGCACCTGCGCCCCTTCCCCTTCCCGCTTCAAAGTCCCACGTACTCATGAATCTCCCTTTCCTCTCAACCTCTACACCACCTCAAAATGAATTGCCCCACATCATCGTCTTTCCCACACACGTGTCCCTAGCACCTTCAGAAAATACGTCAAGCACTCACTCCCCAGCTCCTTACCCCTGATGGCGTGTGCCATATGTGTGGTGTCCACGTTCCCACGTTGTAGAGAAGGCCGCCGGTGACCCCTCTAGTGCTTCGGGCCAACGTCCGAGGGCCGTGTTGCGCCCCGTTGGTTTCGCCACCTTTCTGCCAGCCTCCACAGCTGACTTCGACTCTCGTCGACTTGCATGGCCGTGTGCGCCATGCACTACCTGCGCGCTGCCTGCCCCCTTGGCCGCTCCAGCCATCTGCCCCTTCCTAAGATCCTCATGCGGCACCCCCTCCTACTACTCTGACTAATTCAGGCCCTCTTGACCAAGGCGCCAGCGTCCCCCCTTTCCTTGTCCTGTCCACTAGCCCCCTGCCGCCCCCGGCTACCCGAGCCCACCTCCCTACTGTCTCTGATGTCCCCTGCCAGCCACGCAGATCATTGCCTTCACCCTCCCGAGGGGGACGAGGGGTGGGGGCGGGGGGGGGCCACCGCCACAGTTGCCGCTGTCCCCGCCATGCCACTCCCCCCCGCCCGCTGTCATGCTCAACCAGAGGGGGGGGACCTGCACCGGGGTGCATCCCAAACCATCTCCTTTGGTACCCCCTGGGGGGGGGAAACACAAACCCCACTATGCCTCTCCTCTCTACCTTTACATGCCCTTACAGCCTGCGTATTAACGGGTAACCTCTCTCCCCAGTTCCCCAGCTTCCCACCTCCCCCCACCACCAATAAAAGTTGAGACTGGGCAGGGCCCTGCTAGTTCCCCCCCACCCCCCACCCCGTCCGCTCCCAACCTCTGGGCCCTACTCCGCGTGAATGGGCTATCCCCGCCCTGCCGAAAAAACGCCCTGCCTGGCCGGCCTGCCTGGCCAGGAAAGAACAACATGCGGTGTGCAAATTTGTGAAAAAAAAACAGGTGGGGGTGAATAGCCACACCCGCCCCACAGAAAACCGATTGTTCCCGCACCTGAGCCGCGGACGACGCGCTGTACAGCCGCCTCTCCGCCTTGCGCTGCGCCATGTTTCCAGCGCTCCTTGTCCCCCGAGGCCCGGCCCACAAAACAGGCCTGGGCAAATTTGCCTGGCTGGCCAGGCGACATCGCGGGGCACGGCCCGCGCAGCCCCCACTCACCGCGAGTTCCTCCAAGAACCTAGTAATCCACCCCCTACCTTTACAATATTGAACAAGAAAAAACCCCCACAGCCAACTTCATGACAGCGCGGCAGGCTGTCGCGGAAGAGGCCGTCCCCCTAATCCCATTCCTCCTATATTCTCCCACCATTAGACCCTCCCCCCACCTAGCCCCAGCCAATCCCTGTCCTGGTGTGTCACTTCCTGTCCCGAATGCCCCCGTGGAGAGACTAGACTGCGTCTGCTCTCCACGGGTCCCTACATTCTGCCGTAGGTTACGTGGTAGCCAGACAGTGGCCATCTTAAAGACGGTGCAAGGAGAGAATGTAGAAGCGAGGAAATAGACCCGGTGGCCTATCGCTCACGTGCCAAAAGTGACTGGCAGTGAACATTCCCAACATCACCTGCACCAACAGCTCGTGGGTGGGAATAGTTGCTGCCTCGGGTCTGCCCGACGGACGGGATGTAGAGAGTCCTGAAATGGTGGAGAGGAGATTTCAGGTTGTTGGTGATCCCGGAGTTTACATCACAGCGAATAACCGCAGTTTCCTCCACTTGCAAGGACAGCACCTTTCCAAGCCTCCCTTCTAACACACGGGTGCTCTCTAACAGGGAACAAAATCCTGGGGTGAAAGTGCAATGCGAGTGAAAGCAATTCAACAATTATGAGGTGTGACACAATGCGAGGATTTATAGTGCAGTCCCACAGAAATGCAAAAAATGTAGTACATTCGGAGCAAATGTCACACTTTCTGCAGTGCATTCCCCCCACTTTTCATGCACCTGTTTACAACCAGCCTTTTCTAGAGTCATTTCATGTTATCATATATAATGATTCCAAAATGAATGTAAAAGGTAGAAGTGCGTGGCAAGAAGATTAGGGTGCATTTCAGACAATTCTACACTGCTCTAAATGCACATGTACAATTATTAGCCCCTCTTAATCGTACACAGGCCATCTGAATTCAATTTCTGAAGAGAAAATTCAAATTTTCTTGCGAATAGTGGTATATTTGCCAAGGGTTTTCTTCGTTTTGAAAAGATGGCCGATTAGTTGAAGGCGATATTACCACCTCTGAATTCAGGTGTTTGGAAGGGGCTGGTGTGTAGTTGCTGTGAACGTGACACTTACATGTACCCACAAGTCCTTGCAGGCAACAACACTGCAAACGTCCACACATCTCCTCGAAATGACTGCTCTACTCACTGTCGCTCATCCTTCTGTAAACCCTCCATTTAATGGTAGAGGACATTTCAGTCACGCCATCTTTTCTATCTCCTGGCTTCTAAGTCTTGTACCACAGGGAGATCATTTTATGGTGATTTCCCCTCTGATTGCATCTATTGGGGCAAAGTGGCCCAAATGAGGATGTCTGGAAGTGGCCAGTGCAGAGTACGCACACTGCAATGAATCTCACTCTACAAGCCAGCACAGATCCTACCGTGAGTCAGTGCAATGATGCACCTGGAAGGAATGCCAAGGGATAGCCATCAAACAGGAGAGCGATGATGAGTGTTCATGAAACATCTCCACCCTATGTCATTCAGGCTCAACCGAAACTGGGATCTGCCTGACAGGTTCTCCAGCTTTCCTATAAACTGGAGGCATCTCCTTCCCCTGGGAGCAGCTACTCACAGCTCTCTGCTTTGTTGTGAATGCCAGACTTTTTCCAGGCCGAGGCGGCCTACACAAGCAGTGAGGCCAACCAAAAGCAAGGCCACTGTCATGAACAGCAAATCCAAGAATGTATCCATCCCACCAGGAAGACTTTAGGCTTGGGACATCATGAGATGCTTTGGACAGTGAAAGCCAATTTAACTATACAGCAAGGAACCACTTTAAGTTCCTGTTTTCCTCCATATTTTAACATCACACAGTTTCAGAAAAAAATGCCTTTTTTCTCTTAGTGTATGGTAGACCCGGGAAACTGATGACGCAGAGAGCTCTGTACCAGACTGTACTATATCATGTGAACCAAGTACATTTAATTCATATTTAAGGGAAAGCCGTTAAGGCAAACACTCAGGACCCTTCCATTCCCAAGCCAACAGTGGTCAACATGATTGATGGTCAACTCAAACATTGATGCAGAATCTTAATAGAGGTTACGACTGGAGCACCATGGCACACAACATGTGTTCCTCCATTTTGTAACATGACATACTTTCAGAGAAAGATGTCCTTATTGTGTCAGCGCAGGGTGGAGATTAGACCAGATCATCATTTCACCCGAAAGTCCCACTCCCAAACTTTTAAACATCACACTATTGGACTAATTACAAGTGGCCCATTCTTGGACGGAATAATCAGTAAATTATCTGGAGCAGTATTTGTCACTGGGTCTGATTATTTGAGTCCCAAAGTGGTGCAATGCATGCGTTGCGCCACTGTGTAAATATGGAGCTGCGAAAATTGTCTCCTTGAGCCACATTAGTGTAAAAAAAAATTATGCTAGTGTGGCGTAAGGAGGCTCTAGGGCCTTGTAAATATGGCCCTTAATGTCTCGAAAAACTATGACTAGTCCTATCTTTATGAATTAGAGATCTGAAAGGATCCTGCATTGTTAGTAGGTGAGTGAGTGAGTGTGTGAGTGAGCCAGCAACTGTGAGAGTGAGTGGGTGATTGACTGGCTCATTAAATGC
This sequence comes from Pleurodeles waltl, assembly GCF_031143425.1. Lineage (NCBI taxonomy): Eukaryota > Metazoa > Chordata > Amphibia > Caudata > Salamandridae > Pleurodeles > Pleurodeles waltl. Next base: position 963,141,849 of record NC_090443.1, read on the forward strand.
GAGCAACTGTGTGAGTGAATCAGTGATTAAGTGAATGAGTGACTCAATTAGTGTCTGTGCATGAGTGAGTGAGTCAGGGACTCACTAATTCTGTGAGTGAGTGAGTGATTTACTGATGCACTGAATGAGCAAGCAATTGCATGAGTGAATCAATGATTCGACGAATGAGTGACTGATTTGGTGTCTAAGTGATTGAGTGTATGAGTGAGTGAGTGAATAAGCGAGTGAGTAAGTGAGTGAGTGAGTGTGAGTAATGAACTGTAGAAACATACCTATATGTGGCACCCTGATTGTGACTGACTGCAATAAACCCACAGGCCCTTCATGTATGCGGCCGTCAGGAATTTTCCCAAAAGCTTCATCAGAGAGACTCCATGAGATGGCAAAAACCAGTCCTTGGAGTGAGAAGAGAGTGGACAAGAGGAGAGAACTTGACATAGAGATGTTTTCCATCACATCTAGATAATCTGGCCAAAACGAGAGATGGCCAGCGGGATCAGGAGGGAAACACCTGATTCATGAATATTTGAGATTTGCCTATTTCCAGAGCTTCTAGGCACTCCTGCATCAGTAAGTTGCATGGTTATCACGAGAAGGTCTTCCAGTTTTAGTCAAAGACTCTAAGATCTAGGAGATGAGGTGGCACCAATGGAAAGAATGGAGGACTGTGGTGAGGCTTATCTAGCGTCACTGTGAGGGCTTTTCCTAATCTCACACAAAAAATGTTTCTAAGCACTTTCATTTTTGCATTTTAGTGACAGATGGCCATAACTATGACGTAATTTGTGGTAGGTCACAAAATGAGTCAAGGTTTCTCAACCTCTTGCTCCCAAAGTGAAATTTTAAGTGGTAGTTCTCTCCTTATGCATTCTTCACCAAATTCTCCACAAAGTGCTATTAAACATGGCTTCTTTTAAGATTGGCCATCAGACAAAAAATGAAGGTAGTTTGAAAGATTCTAAGGGGCATATTTAAGAGCCCCAATCGCCTCCTAGTGCACACATTAGCATCTTTTTTTTAATGTTAATGTGGCCCAACGAGGCCAAAATTGCTGCACCAAATTTACAAAGTGAGGCAATGCCTGCATTGCACCACTTTGTAACCCCTTGCGCCACACTATGCCTGCACCAGGCATAATGTCTGCAAGGGGGGCATCCCCCTTTTAGGGGGGCTGAGAAAATGGCACAAATAAATCTAAAAGGGGGAATGCCATTGTTTTCAATAGGCCCCTATGAACGGCTAAGGGTTAGCGCCAAAATGTTGGCCCTACTCCTGCAGAGTACATCAATAGCGTCAGCAATTCTGACCCTATTGCCCCCTACCCTGCACCATGGTGGGCCATATTTTAAATATGGCACACATATGGTGGTGGTAGGGGGGAGCAAAGGGGCCACAACAAAAGTGGTGTTACATGTCATACAGCGTCACTTTTCTTAAATCTGGCCCTAAAAGTTTGAAACTGGGTGAATTTTTAGGTTAAGTCCCAAGCTTCTTCTTTGGGCAGAATTCACAAAATATAAAATTAGTATTTGTAGGAATTTCTTAGAAATGGCTAAAAAATGAACGTCATTCAGAGTGGGGGAAAGGTGCGGCACGTGTACTTGTGCCCTTTCTACACAATGTGTGCGTGTGTGTGATCTACAAATGGAGTACCAGCGGACGCAAATCACCCCATTTAGAAGTGTGCAAGGGGCTCTAATGAACCGGGGATGGATGGAGTTTTGTACCCACAAATGAGTAAACTCCAAACCCCACGGACACGCATGGTGACCTTTCAGATTGTAAACCTGATTTTCTATAATGTTTGTGGCTCCTTAAGCTGCCAGTGCCTGGACCAGCACCTGTAAGGACAATTGTGCCCAAAAGTTCCCCGAATATGAGTAGATTGGATGCAACTCGATGACTTTTGTGTCCAGTTTTGTTAAACGAGGTCACGTCTTAAAGGGGGGTTTCAAGATTTGCATCTGTTTTATGCAGATTTTGCACTACGTCCATTTTGTTGTGCCATGTGCGCGTGCAAAATTTAGTGAATCCGTTCTTAAACTCGACTCCTTAAAGTGATAAAATTGTTTGCTTACTTTAATCATGACAACTTCTCTAAAAAGTAATTCTGTTTAATACTGATACAAACAATTGGGAATGTACCCAAGTCAAACGGTAGGTCATATTTTTAAATACTAGTTCATGCCAATTGCCAAGGTTTTTTTTCCCTTACATTATTTGTTTCATTTTGGATTTGTACTGCATTTAACATCCAAAATTTTCATTTCCTTGTCGTTTACGTTTGCTTTTGAAATTCAAAAGTTTTATTGCTGGTGTGATCAGGTGCTCGGTTGGAGAATTTTGTGTGTAAATTGCAGGTAACTGTTTGAATCCCGGAAGGGCTGACTTAGCCCTTCATCCATCCGAGTTAGATAGAAAAGGTGCACCCAGCTATGAAATAATAACCTGTTATTTTAGCACAAAGACCCTTCAGCTTACAATAATAACTTGCCTTTAGACAGTGTTTGCTGCTGCAGATTCTAGAGTTGTGAGTCCCCACTGTGGAACAGATCGGTTTCATGTTATCATCATTAAGTTGAAAAGCATTGGGCCTGGTTCAGAAAGTGTTTCCCACACGAAGTTGTCACCTACAAATGAAAAAGTGGAATTAACAATTGCAATTCTCAAATTGTATTCGCAGAAGAAGAATGGGCAACATTTCCGGAGCCTGGCTTTCTTTACCACAGTGGAAAATGTAGCGTTGGGCAAATGTGCAGCTGGGTAAGTTTAAAAATGGGTGCGAAAGTAGGTATTATTTATTAATTTGATTATTTGTTTGTCTCATCTTTTAGGGGATAGTGTTACAGGTGCCCAGTAAGGCAAGAATGCATAATATATAAGCCCCCAGCGTATCAAGGGCATATTGACAGATGCAACGATAAAAACAAGCAATTAAAAAGTCAAAAAGTCTGTCTTTAATGTGCCAAAGCATGTAAGCACATACCTTCCCAACTACTGTTTACTTGCATTGCATGGAGACATGGAATTTATCACATGAAAGTCTGTCCTATTTTCTTTGTCAGTGCATAGAAAACACCGAGGAATTGCTTCCTGTACATAATGCATGTAGGAGATAAAGAATTGAGGGGCTTATTTACAATATTTTGCCTCAGGCCAGCGCCACAAGGCTTCTTGCTGGGCTGCGATGCCCTGCATCAAAATAAAAGAAATGCACAGTGTCGATGACCTATGGCACATTCCTGCTACCGTACAATTGGCTGTCAAGCGCCAAAGCAGGCTCCCTTGCACTGTGGTGCAAGAGTGCCTACGTTGAATGAATTATATTTTTTGTGCAGGAAGGGACACCTTTCCTGCACAAAAACAATAATTGGATGTGTTATCCTCCTTCTATGTGTGCTGCAGAATGCAGCACATATAGAAAGAGGAAAGAATGAGGAAAAATAATGTTATTTCTCCTTGTTAGGCCTCCCCTGGCGAGGCGTAGGCTTTTCTGGGAATGCGTCAAAATCCATGTGGGTTGCGTGGGAAAGCCCACCACAACGCCCATGGAACTCCTCTTTAACGTACAGTAAGGCAATGCAGCGACTTATGCTGTGTTGCCTTACACCATATATACAAGGCACTGAAAAGCCACGAAAAGTGGCTTTGCGTGGCCTTGAAAATATAGACGTCAGCCTGCACCGCCGGTGCATCAAAAAAAGTGACGCGGTGCAAGCCGCTTGTAATTATGCCCCAGAATGTGGCAAACAGTATGACTATTGAGTGCCCTTTCCCAGAATAGTCCTAAATGCACTTCATTTGAAACCTGTAAGGAGGAATGACACATCAAACGGCCAACATCATGAGGTGAGAGAATAATACTTTTCTGGGTGGAGCCAAAAACCCATTATATACCTTTTTAAAGAACTGGTAACAATAGGCCTGCAGACAATGGTGACCATAAATTAAAACAAAAAAACTTTGGTACAGGTAAATTAAACCTAGTTGTCAGAGATTCATCAAGCTGCACATTAGGAACAATGGACTCAGCAAGAAAAAGAAGGAGAGAGGCAGAAAGGAAGAGTCAGAGGAAGATGCCAGAGATAAGGTGATGAGCAGAAGTAGGATTCAAGATGCTGGGAGGACCCATAAGGGCAGAAATCTTTTAGATGTTTCTAAACCTCCCCACTTAAATGTCCATCTCTACATGCACACCTAAACTTACTTCAGAAAAGTTTGGAGAATGTGTGCATTTAGGAGGAGAAGTGCCCTCAAACACTCATACGAGCAGATTTAAGAAAAGTGCAGTGCCACTTTTCTAGCAGCCCCCTACTGCCCCATATGTGCGCTGTATTTAAAATACAGCGCACCATGGCGCAGGGTAGGGGGGAATAGCGTCAACATTTTTGACGCTTTTGATGTACTGTTCATGGTTAGTGCCAAAATGTTGGCGCTAACCCTGAACAGTTCATAGGGGCCCATTGTAACTTACGGTGTGCCCCCTTTTAAGGCCTGCTCTGAGCAGGTGTTAAGAGTAGCGGCAAAAAATGACGCAGTGGAATGTTTTAGATTCCACTGGACCATTTCTGCGGTCCCCCTAACGGGGAATGCCCCCTTTGCATACACTATGCATGGCTCATGCATAATGTGGTGCAAAGGGTTACAAAGTGGCACAATACATGCATTGCATCACTTTGTAAATATGGCGCGGCCATTTTTGAAACCTAATGCCACATTAGCGTAAAAAAATGACGCTAATGTGGTGCTAGAGATTCATAAATCTGGGCCATAGTTTCAAGGGTTGTGTGGGAATCGATTGCTCTGTACAGAAAAAGGATTTCTAAGTACAGAAAAAAGTGGGACTTGCAAGTACACCATGCAATTTTGCCTTCCCACCCCCTGATTATCCAAACCGCAAACAATCGACAAGTGCACACTTGGGCCAACAAGAGCATGACTGCAAATCTGCAGTGTATATAGTCTTCCGAATGTACTGCCTGGGGTTTTGTGATTCTCAAAAATAGTGAATACATGCAAGCCATAAGCAGAAGTCTGTAAGGTTTACATTGGCTCACTTTTGATGACTCGTTCTTATTGTATGCAAACCACGCTTACACCCTTGGTTGATGGAAGGGCCGTGCTATAAAATCGCGGATTACCTTACATTTTAAAACAACGAAAAACAGCTGCAAGCCAAGAAGTGTCAGAAAATTAAGGCTGGAGCAGAAACTGCAGCTCTTCAGATTTCCATCTCTGTGTCCCTAAGCGCTGAATCACCCACAGGCACCCTGTAATTATTCACAGGAGCATGGCGTACTTCCCTGCTTTGGAGCTTCTGTTGACATGTTTGTTCGCTAATGTAATAATTTATCAAACTGGAAATACAGGCACCAAGGGGGATAATTAATATATTCACGCAATTTATCCTGGGACAAGGTTGTGCAATACCTCCTGCGGCGGGGGCCCGGCTTGAGCGCATTAGAACCGGGGGAAGGAGCAGTGTTGCGCGCTTGTGGGCCATTGTTGTCAGTGTGGCTTGCAAAGCCACGTGATGTGTGGCCAGATGAGGTTCAGATTAGCCTTCCATAAGGCCTTCTGAGAAGTGATGTCACATCAGGCTTCAGCTTTCTGGCTTGGCCAAAAAAATCATGTAGAAAACGGTGGTCACATTTCCGCACCTTCTGAAGCATGCTTGACTTACAATGTCAAAAGACACTGAGCAAGATTTTCATCGATGGCTGCTCAGGAACAGGGTTCTGAAATACTGACTGGCAGAAATCCCAACTCGGCGTTTGTAAAAAGTTTAAGATCCCAGGAGACTATGGGCCTGATTACAACTTTGGAGGAGGTGTTAATCCGTCCCAAATGTGACGGATATACCACCAGCCGTATTACAAGTTCCATAGGATATAATGGACTTGTAATATGGCTGGTGGTATATCCGTCACTTTACTGTCACTTTTGGGACGGATTAACACCTCCTCCAAAGTTGTAATCAGGCCCTATATGTACCTTGGCATTCTTTAAGTCTCGAGACATCAAGGCCCATATTTATACTTTTTTAGCGTCGCATTTGCGTCATTTTTTGGCGCAAAAGCGGCGCAAACTTGCAAAATACAATTGTATTTTGTAAGTTTGCGCCATTTTGTGTCAAAAAGCGGCGCAAATGCGGCGCTAAAAATGTATAAATATGGGCCCAAATCTTCATTAAATGACTACACTACAACATCAATTTGGTGTACTGAAAAAAAACCTGCGCCAAGGGACCACACTTTTTCACCTAGTGACTTCTTCGAGGAGAGGGATTGAATTTCACAGATCATTTCACCTTTCGATGTCTATGTAGCATCTAAACACTGACTACCATATTTATGGGAAAGTGGCGCAGCGCACCAAGTCACCTTGCTGCGTTGCACTGCGTCACTGGGACAGGGCGGCAATGTGCTGTTTTTGAGGCATATGGCGCATGCTTGTCCTTTCCCCCTGTGCTGTCGTACAATGAGCTGCCTAGCGCCAATGCAGACAACTTGCACCAGGATGCAAGGGTGCCTCCATTGCGTAGAGCAGGGATACTCAAAGTACGGCCCGCGGGCCTCATGCGGCCCCTCTGACCTTTACATGCGGCCCCTTGGGGACAGGAGCACTGGGCAGCTGTTTGCTTGACTCTGCACTAACAAAAATATTAAATACACATAATAAATCATTTATTTATCATTTATTTCAAACTGAATTGGTGTTAAAGAAAGGATGTAACTAGGGATTCTTGCACTTAACTTTAGAAACGCCTTCATTTTTAAAGACATCTTGCAGCATAAGTGTAAAACTAAGACAGTCGCTTCAAAATAAAAAAAGTGTATTTAGTTGACATGCAGAACCTTTTAGTCTTAGTACAATTTATTTTATCAGTGCATTGAGATGTATTCATTTAAAAGTTATAGTTTTCAAAGATACATTTGGAAACAAATTTGGAAACATTAATTATTTTCCTTACCCTGAGAACAACACCAATAGTAAATTAAAGAGGCATTCACTTGGTATGTGCACTTTATGGGTGGCCTGGGTTCCTATCATACATGAATCATGTATTTCGAGGTCATCTTAAATGTGATAATGCAGAAAAAGGAGGGAAAGTGACACTAAACAATTGCCTAGGATCACACAATTTGGAAAAGTGGGTAAGCCGGGATTAATTCCAGGTTTTCTGGTTTACTATTGTTTATTTCAGCCACTAGATGTATATCCTTTGCTTCCCCTACACCTACCTTGCGATCAATCCCCCTAGCCACCCCACCCAACCGCCACTACCCTGGCATCAATGCGGCCCCCAGGCACGTCACAGACCAAACTTTTTGGCCCCTGGGAAAATGTTTGTGAGTACCCATGGCGTAGAGGATTGTTTTGTGCAGGAAGGGGTACCTTCCTTCACAAAAACAATCATCAGAGGCATATTCCTCTATCTATGTGTGCTGCAGAATGCAGCGCACATAAGAAGGAGAAATACAAATATTTTTCCTTGTTACTTCCTCTCCTGGGGAAGCATATCTTTTTGGCACATTCCCTGGTTTACCAAATTTGGTAATTCTGGAACTGCGTCCAAAACCATGGGACTTGTGTGGGAACACTCATGCAACAGCAGTGAAATGCCTCCCTGGCACAGAATAAGGCAACACACCAATTCTTGCTGCCTAGCCTTACTCCAAATTTTTGAGGCCATTCAAAGTCACACAACGTGGCTTTTCATGGCTTTGAAAATATGACTTAGTGGTTTGCGCCACGCATGAACCACCCTGCGTGGTGCAAGCTTGGCACAAACCGCTCATAAATCTGGTCCTGGATCTTTTCCATCTCACTTGCACTTGAGTAAGCTCTCCAGAGATACCTTTCTCATCTTCAAAGAGAAATTATGGACCTTTTCAAACATTTGTTAGGGTAATCAATACTGGACCTTCTGAAAACAAATAAACTATTGAAGGTACGCTACTGAAAAATACTGTGGTATGCATTACTTTTAAACCTGTGTTTGGATCCGCTATTTTAACAAATTATTAGCACCATCAATTCCATTGTTTTGAAATGAGTTATAATTCACTTTCTAGTTTTACCTTGAAGAAGACTGTGTTTGATCTGAGTCGGTTGAAACATGCTTAGAGCACCTTGCATTGCACCCCCCATTCGCTAAGCTCAGGGGTGATTTAATCACAGATAGAAAGATCTTTCTACATAGTAGTAATTACTTTTTTGTGTGGAATTAGTTTTTATTTTTTTAATTTATTTATGTTTAGTTTTTATTCAGTGTATTGTCTTTTTACCGGTTTGTGTTCAAACGTTGACTTACAAATGCTTGCAGAGTATCACACACAAATATACATTTGAGAAGTGTCTTTGTGCTGAAGAAAGTTGCTGTGTATGAGCTCCTGGGAGGGACTTGAAGCTCCAAAATTTCCTGGGCGGGAGATATTAAGGGGTTTTAGAGGAGAGGAGTGGGTAAGGGGGTTAAATTACAATTTTAAAGTAAAGATACCCATGCATATATATATTTTTTTATTTTTTTATTTTCATGTTAAGTAGTATTTAAAACTACTGTATATCTGGGTGTATATGTTTGAGTATACTTAAATATATACACTTATATGAATATTTATATATGTCTTTGTGTGATAAATACTACTTACCATGTAGGATGTGTTGTAAAGGTTGATGCGATATAAAGTAGAGCATGGTAATACATCTCGATATAAAGACAGTCCCGAAGTAATTACAGCTTTGTAATGACTTACATTGTAACAAGTGATATTACTGATATTCATATATTAAGCTTCACAGTTACCCCTCCTGACGGTATTATAACCTGAAACCTTGCTTCTGAAGGACACGTTTTGATTGAAAGCTGACTAGTGCTTTTAAAGTGCATAAGTTAGTCTACATTTGCAAAAGTTCAAAACGTGGCATACATAAGTACATATATGACATAGGGGCACATAGCTTAGAACTCTTAAGTTTTCTCTCCCGGTGCACCTGTGGGCTTTGAAAAACAATATCAGAGGAATGGTCAGGTGGACCCCATGAAAGTGTTGCAGAGCCTCTTCGCTGTTACTTTCAACGTATTAACTAACCTTTGTAAGTGCCTTCCCCACGCAGATTTACAAAATGAAGGCCCATATTTATACTTTTTTAGCACTGCATTCGCGCCAATTGTATTTTGTAAGTTTGCGCCGCCTTTACGTCAAAAAATGACGCAAATGCGGCGCTAAAAAAGAATAAATATGGGCCTTAATTTTGTAAATCTGCGTGGGGAAGGCACTTACAAAGGTTAGTTAATACGCAAAATGCATAAGTGGCGCAAACTTACAAAATACAGTTGTATTTTGTAAGTTTGCACCGCTTTTGCGTCAAAAAATGACGCAAATGCGGCACAAAAAAAGTATAAATATGGGCCCAAGTTAACAAGGGGAAACTAGACACGGCTGCTGCTCTTTTTCACAGGAGAGGAATGGAGGAAGAAAGGACATGTACGTGTGACATTGTGAAGAGAGACAACATAGATAGATTATTTACATGATAAATTAAACTCATGGCAAATAGCAACCAATGCAACTTAAAACAGAAGTGTATAAAATAAACACCAAAACACATCTCCATTGACTCCAGTCTCTTTGTGACTTGCTATGTTCAGGTAGTTCTTTAGCAGTTAAAGTGCAAGCTAAGTAAAACCCCAAGGTTCCCATCACAGCCCAATTCCCTGAACACTACTAGACTTAGATAAAAAGCCGTTTTAAAATTCAAATGATAGAAATGCCACAAAGCACCCAATTTATAAAAAAAATCATCAAAGGCCCCTGACTGATGAAAAAGAGGAGCCAGCAAGATGATAGAAGCAGTTGTACAAGTATGTTAGTGGATGGTAATGTAGCAGCTGGAGAATGCCAAGAGCTAACAATGCACATCTTAAAGTTGGTAAAGATGCGGCGACTGTGGGACAAAGAGGGAGATTTAAGGAAAGTGATACTGCACCGAGTGCAGCGTCACTTTCCTTGCGCCCCTTAGCACCCCCATACCGCCACTATGTGTGCACCGTATCTAAGATATGGCGCACCATGGCTCAGAGTAGAGGGCAATAGCGTCAAGATTTTTGATGCTGTTGACATACTGTTCAGTGTTAGTGACAAAAATTTGGCACTAACCTTGAACAGCCGATATGGGACCATTGTAAACAATGGTGTACCCCCTTGTACCCCCTTGTAACGCCTGAGCAGGTGTTAAAAGTGCTGAACAAAAATGAGGCAAAGAAATCTCTTAGATTTCTTTGCGCCACTTTTTCGGCCCCCCCTAATAGGGGAGCGCCCCTTTGCATACATTATGCCTGGTGCAGTCATAATGTAGCACAAAGGGTTATAAAGTGGTGCAATGCATGCATTGTGCCACTTTGTAAATATGGCGTAGGGAAAAGGCCTCGTTAGTGTAAAAAAAATAACACTAAGGCAGTGCTAATGTGGCAGTAGGCCCTCTTAAATCTGGGCCAACGCATTTAGCATCACTGTGAACACCTTCATAAATTGTAAAAATCTTTTGGACAGTTGATACACGTCCCCCTTTAAACATTCCACCATCGCAGCTTTACACGTTTAGACATTAAAGGATTTCTAATGCAAAGTCAAAAAGAGCTAAAGTCCCACTCAAGAGTTCTTGAAAATATCAAATTCGAAGTTTATTGTAATACTTATTCCAACATTTTGCTTCCAAACATTCCAAGAAAGTCACTTCATTTCCTTATGCGAAAGCATTTCCTTTTTACAAAAGCAGCATCCAATCAATTGGCGCAAGAAGAGAGAAAGAAAAAGCCAAGCCAAGCCAACACGTGTTTCGCCCCCTCTGGCATTATAAGCCGGGGCTTTACACGTTTAGACATTAAAGGATTTCTAATGTAAATTTCAAATGTGCCTAACCCTAAACTGTGTACTGTGCTCGTGCATGAAATATCAAACTTAAGGCCTGGAAAACAGTTGTTAGTGTATGTTGTGTTGTGAATCCCACAAAAGACTATTCCTTAAAACAGTCATATGTGTGTTATGTTTGTAAAAGCAAGGTTCTTACACTCAAAAGATAAAACATAAGAAAAGGCATCGGCATTTGTGTTGAGGATCACCCCAATTTACAGGTTAAAGTAAGGTTTGCCATTGAAGCAGATGAGCTAACAAGGTTGGTCACACTAAAATGTTGATTCATTCTTTATGGGCCACACCTATCTGCACATTTATGACAAAAACATATATAGCACTTTAAGGGAATACTGTGTCAGAGTAGCTAAGAGCAGAAATAGAAGGTGAGAAAGAAAAAAGTAAGGGGTGTAGAAAAAGAAAGAAATATGGAGGGAAAAACGCAGCAAGAAGTGTGAAATGAGGAGATTGTGAAAGTAAGCAAGTGTGAAAGATGGAGTAAAAGGAAGAAAGAGTGATGGGAATGGTGGAAGGAGAAGTGATGGGGGTGGAGTTCCTCCCAGTGGAGCATCTCTACATTACATGTGTGTTGCTGAGTATCACAAGATGAGCCCAAAACCGAAATTACATCAGCCATTCGTCAAAGTGTATACATGGATGGTCAAGGATCCACTGACATGTCTTGGCTAATTCAGACCAATGCTTGCATACAAAGATCACACTGCAAAAACACATAAGGGATTCACCTCTCTTAGCCAAGTGCCTCCGCAGTATGTCAATGGCAGATGAAATTGAAGTAATTGTGATTCTCAGGATGGTGGAAAGTGATCCTGCAGCTTTACAAAAATATTCAAAACTTTTCTCAGGTGTGAGGAAGATGAAGAACTCCACAGTGAAACGACACCTAAATTAAGAAATCAAACCAGTGGTCCAACATCCCCAGAGAATACCATTTCACTTGCAAAGAGCAGTAGCAGAAGACCTACAAGACTTATTGATGGCAGGCATCATCAAAAAGTTTCATAGACTGATCCCATGGGTGTCACCATTAGTGGTAGCATCGAAGTGCAACGCTGACGGGCAAGGTATAGTGCATCGATATGAGGATACCCAACAGTGCCATACAATGATGATGACACCCAGGACCTCACCTAGCAATTATGCTTCTCCAGCCCCTAAGGATGTCACTGATATCCAGGCTTTTCTACGGATGGACAGCTACATCTCACTACACGTAAAAGACTATGCACCCATCAGCACCCCGCTCAGACTGCACCAAACAAAGCAGCAAGTTTGAGTAGACCCATGAGTCGGAGCAGGCATTCCAAAAAGTAAAAATAAATGTTGGGCATGCCACAAACATTGAATATTTTGTCCTAACAGTATGCACTGACCTCACTGTAGATGCAAGCCTGGTAGGACTAGGAGTGATCCTAGTGCAATACTGAAAAGGGAACAACACTCATCTAATTTTATCTTACGCCAGTCAAAGCTTGATGGATGTTGAGAAGGCCTACTCCTATTGTAAGAATGAAAGTATAGCTATAGTGTGAGTATGTGAGCACTGTGACATCTTAATATGGTAAATGATTCACTACAGTGACTTACTTTCATGCATTGCTAATATCATTTTATTTGGCATCCCGAAAGCAAAGATGCCATGTCAGATTGAAGGATGGTGATCCAACTACAAGAATACTCATTCATTCATTATCACACATAAACCAAGCAAGGACAATATTGAGAATAGCATCCTCAGTTGAAGAATATGTTGGTTTCATCATCAGTCAAACAACACCCCCATCCATGTCCACCAGAGATATTGAGGAGGCCACTGCAACGGACCTCACACTATCAACAGCCAAACACAGAAAAGGTTAATGGTGGCACATCAACGAGAAGAACCTTCTGGCTGCCATAAACACCAAGGAACTGATTGTATTTCAACAAATACAGGAGGAACCAACTGTCACAAGAGTAATCCTCCTATGGGACCCCAGATATGTGAATCCCACATCTCTCTGACAACACATTATTGATTGGGCACAAGAAGGTCATTGTGGAATACTGGCAACCCAACAGGCTGTTTGAGAACTCAAAACAAGAATCTCAAGCTGGGGAGATCAGTGAAGTCAAGGACAGAGCCAGGACAGGCCCATCTATTGCACTTGGAGAATAGAACAAGAAGAACTAGATGAAAAGGTATGCAAACTCCAGAAGGCATACACTCTCATCTGACATCAAAGAAGATGATTGGTTACTGGTCACCCAAGTCCATGGGCGAAAATCACAGCCCAAATTTCCAGACAAGCCACTGTGAGCAGTAGACACTATCTGTAAATAGCGAGAGATGCAAACGAAAAAATTGGAGAGCTCATTTACTGGGCAGTGACTCAACAGAAGGAACATTGAGACAAAAGAAGGTAAAAGAATAGAAGGAAGGGTGAATGGGTGGAAGAGTGAAGGTTATACAGGTGGAAGGGTGAAAAGATGAGCGGGTTAAAGGATAGATGGGTGAAAAGATCGATAGATGGAGAGATGGGGTTGTGGCTTCTGCTGTAGGCCTGGTTAGAATCTCGATTATGCTGGAGTATTCGAAGTATTTCAGTAACTCTGCATTACCCTTTGATGGGGATTTCCCGATGATTACGTCAGTAGCCCTGCTTGAATAGCTAAGAGTAATATGGTGGAAAAAATCCTACAGCGATAGCACATTTAACAAGCACAAATTGTTTGTGTTCTGCTGCATTTATCACTGTTTCTTAGCACAAAATGCATCCTCGCATCCATTGTGGATGCAAAGTTGCATTTTGCACTAAGAATTCAGCGCTAAATATCAGTAGTAAGTTGGGGGAAAATCCTACCCAGGGAGCACATTTAGCGAGCACGAGTGGCTGCTCCCGCTAGCTATTCTTGTTTTGTTGCATTTAGCACTATTTCCTAGCACAAAATGCACCCTCAAGTCGTTTTTGGACACTGGGGCATTTTTGTGCTAAGAAATAGTGCTAAACACAGAACTACTCTTCTTACATATATCCATGTGATCTACTGAAATTCTTTGGTAATTCTTCATGATTACGCTACACGGAAATCCATGAGTTACACCCACTCGTAGTCTGTTCCACAAATCTATTATAGTCAGTGCTTGAAATGGAAAAATTGAAGTGCAGGTACTCTGTACCAGAGTACCTGATTTTTTCTGAGAAGTGCTGGTACTCTCCAATTAAAAGTATTACGTTTTTCTGGAAAAGTGCAGGCACTCTCCCTCTCAAAATGAAAACGTGCCGGTACTCCGTTCCGGACAGTACCGGCCCATTTAAAGCACTGATTATAGTCATGATCATACTGGGGGTTGAGGGTAAGTTTGTAACTATTTCCTTGAACACAGGTGTAACTTAAGAGCATTTTAAGGCAATCAGATGCTGTGTTAGTGGAGCAGAGTCCTATCAGATCTCTGTGCTCTTCCATTCGTCACTCCAGTACAGTGTGGAAACAGATGTGACTCAGTGAGTGTGAATGGAAAGCTCTCCGGCCTGTGGCAGCGTCATGCCCCACTCCAGTGCCCTTTGCCATATTCGGTAGCTTATCCCAAGTCTCTGTTGTTTCAGTGCTATCTGCTGTGAAGTTAGTTTGTTAGTTTTGGCACCTGCCAGCGGCCACACCTGCTGTTCAAACACTGGAACAGAAGTAGGAACACGGAAAAAATGTGAATTATGTTTTGAGGTTGCACAATTTGCACACTTGAAAACATACAATCACTAACCCACACAAACATACACAAACCTACTTGTACATGCAAATGCACTTATATACACATAGATTCAAACAGACGCATAAAAAAACAAATGTTCACAGGCACAAACTCACATGTATTATGTGTCCTACACAGGCATAAATACTTCACTTTGCTTATTCATGCGTGCACATGTATTTGCAGTTTTATATAGAGCAAACTTGACCCAAAGGTATTGGAGCACTTTACATGTCATGAGTTACATTACACAAGGACACTTTGGGGGTCATTCCAACCCTGGCGGTCGGTGTTAAAGCGGCGGCCAACTCGCCAACAGGCAGGCGATAAAAAAAATTGAATTCTGGCCCTGGTGGAAACCGCCAACAGAGACCGCCACTTTAACACTCCGACTGCCACGGCGGGACAAACAAACAGCGCGGCGGTGACCGCCAACAGACAGGCGGGAGACAATGTACCGTCCACCCTAGCACAACCCACCAATCCGCCACCTTTTCCGGGGCGGTAGACCCGCCGATAAAAACACGGCGGAAACAGACATTACGAACGGAAAACGCTCACCTCTACACACTCCACGAGGAATCTGGACAGCATGGAACCCGAACTACACATCCTACCAGCTATTGTCTTCCTGCTCCTCTACCAGGAGCACGAACGCCGGCGCAGAAGACAACGGTGAGTACTGCACCTACGACACAGCGGAGGGGGGAGGCAAAAAATTACAGGGACACACATAGGCGACACACCCACCCTCACCCACAACTACATACACATCAATGCAGAGCAACAACTCAGAGTGACACCCCCAAACCCTCCGGAAGAATGCAAAGACAAAATAAAATGACCATGAAATTTGAAGTATATTGTACGGCTAAGTTAAAAAATATATGAAACATCTATAACTATATATACATATGTAAATTGTCCTGTCCAAATTGGGTATCAGTCATTGTTCGTGGGCCAATGGGCCTAAACACATGGGCAAAGCCCACACAGGATACCCGACTCCAATGGAGAGAACACTGCAGGGGCATCAGATAGCAAAACTACAGGCACCTCAGGGGGAAGTGAAGGGGGGGCACCTCAGCCAGATGAGTCCACGACGCCAGATCCACGAGGGGCCTCCATGGCCACTGTTCAATCCTGGGGAGTGCAAAGCCACAGTCTCACAAGTCTCTACAGTGGGTGGATTGCCCACTGTGCCATCCTGGGGAGTGCAAAGCCATAGTCTCACGAGTCTCTACAGTGGGTGGATTGCCCACTGTGCCATCCTGGGGAGTGCAAAGCCACAGTCTCACGAGTCTCTACAGTGGGTGGATTGCCCACTGTGCCATCCTGGGGAGTGCAAAGACACAGTCTCACGAGTCTCTACAGTGGGTGGATTGCCCACTGTGCCATCCTGGGAGTGCAAAGCCACAGTCTCACAAGTGGATTACAGACTCCACTGGTTCTGGAGGAGGCATGGTGCCCAGAGTGCTTCGTGCAGCCCTGCCCGACACAGATGCGGGCCTGCCCCTTCTGCCAATGGGCCAGCGGTGCTTGAGACGGCGGTGCCCAGCGGAGCGGTGCTTGAGATGAAGGGCCCAGCGGAGCGGTGCAGAGACGGCGGTGCCCAGTGGAGCGGTGCTTGAGATGAAGGGCCCAGCGGAGCGGTGCAGAGACGGCGTTGCCCAGCGGAGCGGTGCTTGAGATGAAGGGCCCAGCGGAGCGGTGCTTGAGTTGAAGGGCCCAGCGGAGCGGTGCAGAGACGGCGGTGCCCAGTGGAGCGGTGCTTGAGATGAAGGGCCCAGCGGAGCGGTGCTTGAGTTGAAGGGCCCAGCGGAGCGGTGCAGAGACGGCGGTGCCCAGCAGTGCGGTGCTTGAGATGAAGGGCCCAGCAGAGCGGTGCAGAGACGGCGGTGCCCAGTGGAGCGGTGCTTGAGATGAAGGGCCCAGCGGAGCGGTGCTTGAGTTGAAGGGCCCAGCGGAGCGGTGCAGAGACGGCGGTGCCCAGCGGAGCGGTGCTTGAGTTGAAGGGCCCAGCGGAGCAGTGCAGAGACGGCGGTGCCCACCAGAGCGGTGCTTGAGATGAAGGGCCCAGCGGAGCGGTGCAGAGACGGCGGTGCCCAGCGGAGCGGTGCTTGAGATGAAGGGCCCAGCGGAGCGGTGCAGAGACGGCGGTGCCCAGCAGAGCGGTGCTTGAGATGAAGGGCCCAGCGGAGCGGTGCAGAGACGGCGGTGCCCAGCGGAGCGGTGCTTGAGATGAAGGGCCCAGCGGAGCGGTGCTTGAGTTGAAGGGCCCAGCGGAGCGGTGCAGAGACGGCGGTGCCCAGCGGAGCGGTGCTTGAGATGAAGGGCCCAGCGGAGCGGTGCTTGAGTTGAAGGGCCCAGCGGAGCGGTGCAGAGACGGCGGTGCCCTGTTCAGCGGTTCTTGACTTGAAGGGCCCTGTTCAGCGGTGCTTGGCTTGAAGGGCCCTGTTCAGCGGTGCTTGGCTTGAAGGGCCCTGTTCAGCGGTTCTTGACTTGAAGGGCCCTGTTCAGCGGTGCTTGGCTTGAAGGGCCCTGTTCAGCGGTTCTTTACTTGAAGGGCCCTGTTCAGCGGTTCTTGACTTGAAGGGCCCTGTTCAGCGGTGCTTGGCTTGAAGGGCCCTGTTCAGCGGTTCTTGACTTGAAGGGCCCTGTTCAGCGGTGCTTGGCTTGAAGGGCCCTGTTCAGCGGTGCTTGGCTTGAAGGGCCCTGTTCAGCGGTTCTTGAGACGGCGGTGCCCTGTTCAGCGGTTCTTGAGACGGCGGTGCCCTGTTCAGCGGTTCTTGACTTGAAGGGCCCTGTTCAGCGGTTCTTGACTTGAAGGGCCCTGTTCAGCGGTGCTTGGCTTGAAGGGCCCTGTTCAGCGGTTCTTGAGACGGCGGTGCCCTGTTCAGCGGTTCTTGAGACAGCGGTGCCCTGTTCAGCGGTTCTTGACTTGAAGGGCCCTGTTCAGCGGTGCTTGGCTTGAAGGGCCCTGTTCAGCGGTGCTTGGCTTGAAGGGCCTTGTTCAGCGGTTCTTGAGACGGCGGTGCCCTGTTCAGCGGTTCTTGAGACGGCGGTGCCCTGTTCAGCGGTTCTTGACTTGAAGGGCCCTGTTCAGCGGTTCTTGACATGAAGGGCCCTGTTCAGCGGTGCTTGACATGTGTGTCCAGGTCACCAGATCCGGCCATTACATGGCTTTCACTCGCCACCTGACATGTGGCTGCTGGGCCCTTAGTGCACATCTGTCTTCTTGCTTGCGGGGCCCTCCAGTGCTGCCGTCCCGGGCCCGTGGGTGTCCTCCTGCACACCTGGAATGGGGCTGGTGGGGCCCTCCTGGGCAGCTCGCCTGCTGCCGGACTTGTCGGGCGTGCTGCCCTTGCCACCCTTCCCTGCTCGTCTGTGGCCCTTTCCTCCCTTTGGCGGTGTGCCAGGTGGCACCCCACTCCCTGACAGTGCCAGGGTAGTGCTTTTGGAGCCTGCTGTCTTTGGCCTCTCGCGCCGGGCACTGGCTTTCTTGGCTTTTTTTTCAGGGGTGGGCTGGCCGTCTCTTTACTCCTAGCCGAAGTAGCTGGCCTTGAAGGTGGTGGACTCCAAAATCCTTGGACTATTGTCTTTGTAGGTCCAGGTTTTGTGGTGGCTGAGGTGCTGGTTGGAGTCTTATGAGATGGAGGGGGTGGGTCAGTTGTTGGAAAGAGGTCAAGGTTGGAAAGGAAAATAAATTTAGAAAGACAGGGACGGGTAGTTGTAGTGGGTATGGGAGTGGAGGAAGAGGATGTGGTTGTAGGAGAGTGAAGTCTGGTGTCTTTGGGTGCAGGTGCTTGTGCTGGAAGCTGTCGTGAGGTGGATGACTGTTGGGTGGGTGACTGCCTGCGTTTGTGTGGTTTGGAAGAGGGGGTGACAGACACACTGGGAGAGGACACAGGGGACGTGTAAATGGTAGTGGGGGTGGTGACTGCACGTGTGCGGAGTGTTCTGGTGGGTGTGCTGGTGATGGACGTAGTGGCTGAAGATGTTGTGCATGCAAGTGTGAGTGGAGACGTCACAGGGAGGGAGGAGGGAGACGAGGAGGAGGGGGACACAGAGGAGGCAGTGGCTGTTGGCATGTCTGCATGTGGATGTTGCTTGTGTGAATGCTTGTGTGATGTGTGGTGCTTATGTCTGGATGAGCTTCCCTTGGGTGTTGAGGTGTGTGCAGGCTGGTCTGTAGGTGTGTCTGGGATAGGCAGAGGTACAGGGGAGTGGGACTGGGTTGAGGAAGTTGGAGGAGGGAGGCAGGAGACAGGGACAATGGCTGCCGTCAGTGCTGAGGCCAGAGCGTTGAACGATCGCTGATGGGCAGCCTGACCCGAATGAATGCCCTCCAGGTATGCATTACTCCGGTGCACCTCCCTTTCTACACTGTGGATGGCATTCAAAAGGGTAGACTGCCCAACAATGAGCGTCCTCAGGAGGTCAATGACCTCCTCACTGAGGGCAGCAGGGGTAACTGGGGCAGGGCCTGAGGTGCCTGGGGCGAAGGAGATGCCCACCTTCCTGGGTGAGCGGGCACGGGGCGAAGGCTGAGGGGCTGCTGGGAGGGCGGAGCTGGTGCGCTGGGTGGCGGCTGTACCTGTTGTTGCGGTGGGCACTGATGTTGCCGCCACCACAAGGGAGCTCCCTTCTGAGGACGTGTCTGTGTCGCTGGTGTCACCACGTGTCCCCGCTGTGGAGCTCCCCTCGCCCTCCATCTCACTGGTGAAATCCGAGTCCGTTGCATGGCCCTCCATGGCCATGTGAGATGCAGCTCCCTCGTCCTCCAATGCCACTTCTCCTCCGCCTGATGATGCTAATGCACACATGAACAGGAAGACCACCAAAAAACGGGGGGGTGGAGAAACAAAGACATGTTGAGTGCATGCATTGGCGACACCGTTGGCGGAGAGGACAGACACAGAAGCCCCCTGCACTACGCCGCGTACTTCGGGTACACTACTCAATCCGTGGGACATGGCCTACAAGCCTATGGACGACAACTCCACACATAGGTGACACAGGGCCATGAATAGCTGTACTAGGCAACCTACAGAGGTGGGGGGCGGGGGCACAGGGCCATGCCTAACGGAGGGGCCTAGCATACATAAATCGCCCTGGCCTAGGGATACCCACAGCCCTCCTCCCCCACCCAGACACCTCCAATGTGTGCAAAATCAGCAGAATGTGCTTGTACTCACCCCCTTGTGTCTGCTGTGATGTCCTCACGCGCCCATCCAAATCTGGGTAGGCCACCGCCAGGATCCGGGACATCAGGGGGGTCAAGGTACGACTGGCACCCCTCCTACGTTGGGAGGCCATCCCCAGCAGAGCCTCCGCGATCTTCCTGCTCCCGCGGCGGATGTCCTCCCACCTCTTCCGGCAGTGGGTGCCCCGTCTGTTGTGGACCCCCAGGGTCCGGACGTCCTTGGCGATGGCACGCCAAATATCGATTTTCTGATGGGCGCTGACCTATGTGACATGTACAGGGGGAGAAAATAATAAATCATCACCTTCTGCATGCTCGATGTGAGTGGCCCCCCATCCCCACCCTTGCCATGTGGCACATGCTCTCATCTGTCGTTTGATGCATGCCTCATTCGCTCCCCTCCCCACCATCTTTCATTCACCCCACTCAACCCAGGCATTGGCCACAAAGCATGGTCCCAGTGTACTTACCTGTTGGTCTGGAGGACCGTAGAGTAGCGCATACTGGGGAGGACCCCATCCACGAGTTTCTCCAATTCTTCAGAAGTGAAGGCAGGGGCCCTTTCCCCAGTCGCAGCAGCCATTGTCTCTTCCAGACCGAGGTCACAGCAGCACTTGCAGTATAGCTCCTCTCCTGTGGATGATCAGGTATCGAGTGATTAAGCAGATAGAAAATGGCGGTCACGCCCGCGGCGGTGCGTACCGCGGCGGGGCGTACCGCGACTGCCGGCGCACATCGTCATTGGCTCCTGAAACCCATAGGGTTCAATGTTAACCAATGCGGCTTTGCGCCGCGGTCTTCGACCGCCTACCGCCACGGTGTGCCACTCCAGCGCATTGACCTCACATCCCACTGTCGCACTTCACAGGTCAGGCAGCCGCCATTTCAAGGGCCCCCATATCTTAATTTCTACTGCATCACACTTGCCTAGGCCTTGCATCAAAGCTCATACAAGCCATTCAATGCATTGAGAATCGTGTACTGTGCAAGCTGTGGGAACGTACCTGTGGGTTGATTGACTCTGTGCTCCATGTTGTCCTTCCTAGGCACCGTCCGCTGGGACTTGCGAGGAGATGGAGGAATCTTCCCGTGTACAGACCGCTGGTGGACCTGTTGACAATGGAAGAAAGACATGTCATACTGACATAGAGGCTTGACAGAGCCACTATACAGGAACTGTGTGCCCAGCTGGAGCCAGACCTGATGTCACCCATCCGCCAACCCACAGGGATCCCCCCTCTAGTGCAGGTTCTGTCAGTACTCCATTTTTTGGCAAGTGGGTCATTTCAAACAACAGTGTCCATTTCATCAGGGATGTCTCAGCCTATGTTTTCCAAGGTGTTGTCCAGAGTGTTGTCTGCCCTGCTGAAATACATGCGGAGCTACATTGTTTTCCCTGAGGTGGGCGATTTGGCTACAGTGAAGGGTGATTTCTATGCGCTTGGACATATTCCCAACATCATTGGTGCAATTGATGGGACACATGTTGCTTTGGTCCCCCCAGCACGAGTGAACAGGTGTACAGGAACAGAAAAAGTTATCATTCCATGAATGTCCAGGTGGTCTGTTTGGCTGACCAGTACATCTCCAATGTAAATGCCAAGTTCCCTGGGTCAGTGCATGACGCGTACATCATGCGAAATAGCAGCATCCCTTACGTGATGGAACTACTTCAGAGATACCGTGTGTGGCTAATTGGTGACTCTGGTTACCCCAACCTGTCATGGCTACTGACCCCAGTGAGGAATCCCAGGACAAGGGCAGAGGAATGGTACAATGAGGCCCATGGGCGTACTAGGAGGGTGATCGAGCGGACCTTTGGCCTCCTGAAGGCCAGGTCTAGGTGCCTCCATATGACAGGTGGATCCCTAATGTACTCACCAAAGAAGGTGTGCCATATCATCGTGGCCTGCTGTATGCTTCACAACCTGGCTTTGCGACGCCAGGTGCCTTTCCTGCAGGAGGATGTTCCAGATGGTGGTGTTTTGCCAGCTGTGGAGCCTGCGGAGAGTGAAGAGGAGGAAGACGAAGAGGGCGACACAGACAACAGGGACACAGTAATACAGCAGTATTTTCAATGACATACAGGTAAGAATCAACACCGGCATTTTACATTTACTTAAAGTCTCCTGCCTCTCTACTGTCTGAGTTTCCCCCCAGTGTATGTTAACTGAGTTGTGACTTTCCCTTCCAATTTCAGAGATGTGGGCCCCACTCCGTGACCTCTGCTTTGTTTCCCCATGGACTACAGCTGTGTGACAGTGGTATGTTGTCATCACAATGTAACTGGACATTTTGGCACGGTTCTGTGTAATACATTTGTTCAAAAATACAGGCAGACTCCAGATTATTTTTGTGCAATAAGTGTGTTTATTAAAGTGCTCAATTTTGGGTAATGGTTGCAATTCGGTGATGGGTGATGGTGGAGGAATGTCATGGCAGAGTCCAGATTTTCAGTCTCACAGGTGCATTGTCCATATGCCTGTGGAAGATGGAGCAGGGGCAGTTTAAGGTTGGACAGGGTGACAATGTGGGACAGTGGGATGACAATCAGGGGGTATCCTTTCCTGGCGGGGGTCTTGGCATCCTACTCTGTCTTCTTCCTAGATCTCAGGCACCGCTTGCGGGGTGGCTCTCCTTCTGCAGGGGGTGGGGTTCTGGTGGCCTGTTGTTCTTGTGTCGGGCCTCCTGTCCACTAGCGCCGGCGGAGGTGGTAGCCTGTTCTTGGTCCATGCTAGTGACAGGGGCCCTTTGTAGTGCCACATGGTCCCGCAATGTGCTGACAATCTGATTGAGAGCCACAACGATGGTGCCCATTGCGGAACTGATGTTTCTGAGTTCTTCCCTGAACCCCATAAACTGTTCCTCCTGCAGTACCTGGATCTCCTGGAACCTGGCCAGGACCGTCGCCATCGTCTCCTGGGAGTGGTGGTATGCTCCCATGATGGAGGATAGGGCCTCGTGGAGAGTGGGTTCCCTGGGCCTGTCACCCCCTGTCGCACAGCAGCCCTCCCAGTTCCCCTGTTTCCCTGGGCCTCTGTCCCCTGGACCGTGTGCCCACTACCACTGCCCCTAGGTCCCTGTTGTTGTTGGGGTGGTGGGTTCACCTGGGTGCCCTGTAGTGGTGGACACACCGCTGATTGACGTGTCCTGGAGACAGAGGCATGGGCCCGCTGGGTGGGTGCTGTGCTGGTGTTCCCAGAGGGGGGTAGGTCTGCTGTGGCCTGTGGCTGTCTGAGGGGAACCGACTGTCCCGAGGTCCCCGATGGGCCGGGCTGGTCATCTGGTTCCAGGGAGACAGAGCTGCTGTCATCACTGTGGGCCTCTTCTGGGGGTGGAATGGACATTTCTAGTCCCTCCTGGGCGGTGTCGTGGCGTTCGGGTCCTGCATGGGTATAAGAGTATGGTTATTGCTTCTGTGTGTGCCATAGCGTGCAATGGGTGGGTGCCCGTGTACCCCAGTGCTGGCATTCCCTTGTGGGGGCTGTTGTGACGGTGGTTTGGGGGGGGATGGGTATACGCAGTGGGCATGCTTAGGTGATGGGTGTCCATGGTTTGTGGTCGCATGCAGGGCTTGGTGTTGGGATGGGTGGGTTGTGATGGTGAGACATTAGCAAGGAGGATGTGTGATGGGGTGGGGGTATGATTTTGCATGCCGGTGGGTGGGGGGGGGATGAAGTAGTTGAGATTAGACTTACCAAAGTCCATTCCTCCGCCTACTCCTGCGAGGTCCTCAGGATGCAGGATCACCAAGACCTGTTCCTCCCATGTTGTAAATTCTGGGGGTTGAGGTGGGGGTCCGCCGCCAGTCTTCTGCACCGCGATGTTGTGTTTGGATACCATGGAACGCACCTTCCCCCGTAGGTCGTTCCACCGCTTCCTGATGTCGTCCCGATTTCGTGGATGCTGACCCACAGCGTTGACCCTGTCCACTATTCTTTGCCATAGCTCCATCTTCCTGGCAATGGTGGTGTGCTGCACCTGTGTCCTGAAGAGCTGGGGCTCTACCCGAACTATTTCCTCCACCATGAACCTGAGTTCAGCGTCTGAAAACCTGGGGTGTCTTTGGGGTGCCATGGGGTGGTGTGGATGAGGTGTGGGGTGGTGTTTGTGGTGATGAGTGTGGTGAGTGTGGTGGTGTGTGGTGTTTTGTGCGTGGATATTGTGTGGGTGATGGTGTAATGTGCCTGTGAATGCTCTGTACTAGCTGGTGGTGTCTCTCTCTGGCCTTAGTCAATAAATGGTGGTCATAGGTGTTTGTGGGTGATGTGGGTGTGTGTTTTATATTGAGTTGGGTGTGTGGGAGTGGTGTTTGTATGTGTATCAGGTGTGTGTATTTCAAAATGTCCAATGTGGCCGTGTTTTGGAGCTGTGTGTGTATTTTGACCGCAGCGGTGTGTACCGCCAATGGAATACCGCGGTTGAAAGACCGCCGCGTGGATTCGTGGGTCGGAATGGAATGGGCGTATTTCTGTTGGCGTGACGGTGGAGGTTTGGTCATCGCCAGTTTTTTGCTGGCCGTTGGTGTGGCGGACTTTTGTGGATGGCGGGTTTTTGGCGGTTTGCCTGTTGCGGGTCAGAATGACCGTGGCGGTTTCCCGCGGCGGTGTTATGGCGGTCTTCTGACCGGCGGTAAGCGCCTTTTACCGCCGAGGTCAGAATGACCCCCTTTATGTTTTTTTGTGCTAACACCAGTGAATGGGTACCTTGAAGCCAGATTTATCAATGTTTTGTGTCACGCAAGGGGATCCAGGGCAAGGCAAAACCTAAAATGAGCTTTACCAAGCCCTGCAAGAACACCTTGTGTGGCTCTGCGTGGCTTGGTAAATCTGGAGTAATGCAAGGCAGCTCCATGTCCATGGATGGATGTGGGTGTTCCCATGCGCCACCCATGGATTTTGGCGCATTCCTATATTTACCATGAGTGGTAAACCTGGGAATGAGTTGAAATGTTATGCCTACCCAGGGGAGCCATAACAAGGAGAAATATCTTGATTTCGCCTTGTTTTTGAGTGGTAGAATGAGGGAAAGCCTCAAAGGATTGTTTTTGTGCAGAATTTTGTTCCATCCTGCACAAAACAATCCTGCCTACAACGCATCATAGTGCAAGGGTGCCTGCATTGGCACTAGGCAGTCAAAAGTGCGCCAGTGCAAAGAGAGAGCAGGAATGTGCCATATATTGAAATGGTGCATTTCTGGCCTCTCCCTTTAATGCAGCGCAGCAAGGTGTCTTGCTGCCTTGCATTAAAAAATGATGAATATGACTCCTGGTTTCTTCGCTGTCAGCACTGGTGAAAGATACAATCAGTTATCTTGCTCTCCACCCACAATCATGCACTGTGTCCTGCAGCAAACTAGGATTTAAGTTCTTGATTCCTATTAGAAGCTTCTGTTCTTTGGCCACTGGTCCATGCCTCTTCCTAAACAATTGCCACATGCAACGTCTGGTTTAGTCGAGATCCACAGACACATTTGGCAGGATACAGCGAAGGTCATGGTAAACAGAAAATTGACTTGCGAATGGAGTACAAAGATTGGACTGCGTAGGTGCACTTCAGCTCAAGAACACATCAGACTTGGGCTGTAGCCCTTTCTAATGGAAAATCCTAACCAAGACAGACCTTCCCTAGCATGGCCTAAACAAGTACTGTAAAAGCGAACTGATCTGGCATTGATTACATGCCTTTTGGCTTTGTTACTTATTGTCTTGTTTTGCTGCGGTTTTGTAAAACATTGTTGTTGAGGGACGTGCCATACCCTCTCTAATATAAAAATAAAATGTTCCCTAAAGACAACTCCATTTTTGGGCTCAAAAAGCACAGCTTGCCATAATAATCCCTGTCACTGAAGGGAACTACTTTGTATGTGGATGTACACCGTGTGAAAGTGTAGAAGGCAGCCACTCACAGTTATGTTAGCCAGTGGCTGTGTTGTATGATGTAGTGTGTAGTTGGTGGAAGACAAATCCAAATGACACAACAACAGACCAATGTATAAAAAGGGATTGACTGTGAAACCCTATGTATATAATTTTAGCAAAATCAGACGGTCTGTTGGAGGCAGCACATTCTGGTTGGCTGAGGCAAGGCCCTAGCCAGGCAGAACCTGCCACTCCCATAAGGGGTGGGTGATAACACTCGCTGTATAACCTGGCTCACCCGTGGGTAGCTTGGCACAGAGCAGTCAGGCTTATCATTGAGGCAATGTGTAATGCAGTGGCACAGCACATCCCCACCACAACCACATTGAGCAGCACAAATGATACTTCTCACACTGTGTAGGTATATAAAAATTGTATTCAACACACACACATTGTCAACAAAGCAAGAGGATCAAGTAAATATGGTCATAAATCACGTTTAGCAATAGAGTTCACAATCTTAGGTCCAACTGTGTATAATTCTAACAACACTATGTACAAGTGAGAAAGCAATACTTTCCCTCCCCATACCCTCATGCGGTGCCAAATATCGTCAGCTCAAGACCTTCCCTAGAGTTTACCAACTTCAGTGCAACACATAAATTCAGGGTGTACCTAGGTTCCCAACGTTAGCAGCAATAAGTACATACAAGGTTTGGAACACTTTCACATAGCACTGCGGCCTAGGCCGCACTAGAAAATTGTAATGTCAACCTCAGGAATTCACTGGCAGAAGAACGTGACCAGCAACACCACAGTGCTGCCCTCGCGTTCACCTGCACTCATTCCCGCACATCCACTGTGCACAGCCGTGCGGTGCCATGGTATCAGTCACCTTGTGCTCACATAGACCCGTACGCACTCGCTCCCAGCACCCTAATATGGTGCCCTGACATCCAGCTAGTCGACGTCACTGTGTCTGCAGTCACCCTGGGTCCCAAACCGCCCTCCACCAACCAGCTTCAGCTATCCCACCCCACCACGAACCAAAGATTGAGTCAACCTTCGCCTGGAAACTAGGCTGCTTGCAGTCAAAGTCACACTTTGCAGTAACCTGGAGACAAGGTAAGGGGGGAAGGAAAGGCAACAGCCAATCCAGCAATAATTAGTAAGGAGACCTTTGGGCTCGCAATAGGAGGTTCAATCAGAAGTCTGCAACACATAGGGGGAGGGTCACTGGGGCAGCCTGCTAGCCACCACCGCTCACAGCCAGACAATCCAAGGTTACCAAATAGTTACCAATTTCGACACCTCCAGAAAGGAGGTGCACCATTGTGGCATGTTGACGTAAGTAGCACTCGACAATTCCGGTTGCACACTAACAGTTACTACGTCCGCACCTCATGTACAAGGAGGCACAGCGTCTGGTGCCCGAAGACTTGAGTTGCACCCCTTGGTCACAATCCCATGTGAAAAGTGCTTAGTGCTGCACCTCCACAAAAATGGGGCACAATATCAGGGGTTTGGTGACCTGGGTCGCCCCCGACCGTACGATCACTGCAAAGACAATTCACAATGAGGTACCTCCTCAGAAAGAGGATCTAGTCTGGTGCGTGGTGACTTGTACCTCACAAGACAATCCAACCGCTCCCATGGACAATTTAAATCCTGCACCCTCCTAGGCACCAAGTCCACCGCTTGATGACTTAAGTCATTCTAGACAATCCGGTCACACACCAGATTTAAGAAAGCCTAGCGTCTCCTTGCGCCACATTAACATCATTTTGTATGATGCTAATGTGGCCCAACGAGGCCAAATTTCAGCACCATATTTACAAAATGGTGCAATTCATGCATTTCGCCACTTTGTAGCCCCTTGCGCCACATTATGCCTGTGCCAGGCATAATGTATGCAAGGGGGGTGTTCCCCCATTAGGGGGAATGCAAAAATGGCGCAGTGGAATCTAAGAGATTCGACAGTGCCATTTTTTGCAGCTATTTTTAGTGCCTGCACAGAGCAGGCGTTAAAAGGGAGCATACCGTCATTACCAATGGTCCCCTATGTACTCTGCAGGATTAGCACCAAAATGTTGGTGTTAATCCTGCACACTACATCAATAGCGTCAAAAAAGTTTTATGCTATTGCCCTTACCCTGTGCCATGGTGCGCTGTGTATATTAAATACGGTGCACACATGGTGGTGGTAGGGGAGTGCTAAGGGGCACAATAAAAGTGGCACTGCATTGCATGCTGTGCCACTTTTCTTCCATTTGGGCCTTCATTTTCATACCTCCCTGGATTGAGGCACAACGTCTGGTCAGCAATGACTTTAGTCGCACCAGACTCCCCAGTCACACGCTTCGAAGCAAGTTCAGCTGTGCCATAGAAGGCAGAGTATAGCACAACTCTGAGGTGCCCCCACCTCCAAGAGTCACCACTGATGAACGGGGCACAGCATGCAATGCACATGCAGCTAAGGGTCACACAAGAGACATGTGATGCACTTGACAACCAGGGGCCACGTGGGGTCCCGCACCGGATGATCCCGTTCACTTCATAAGACGATTTGGCATGCAGTGTTCCCCACGATGAAGGGCCACTCACCTGAAGTGCAGCAGTACTTTGCAAGCTCTTCGCCTGGCAATTCTGGTCTCCAGGCACAATACTTAGTCCATGCTCACACCACTGCTGCTAGGTAGAGTCCAGCATACCATGTAGGTGCAGAAGAGGGCACTACTCTCGAGATGATACCGGCAGATGATGTAAGTCCCTTGCAGGAGGTCTTTGATGTTACTCAGACCTCCACAGAGAATAGGGGGCAGGCCAACCTGCCCTTGGAGAGCACACTTCAGGTTACTACACAGAAGGAGGCAGTCGGCTCAGGCCAGCCACAATACAGGAAGGATGCGTAGATCCCTTCCTTGGACAGTTATCCTCCTGTGCACAACAGACTCCTCTGGCCGTGTGCACCACATGGTCCAGCAGTACCAGCCCCACGTTACCCTAGATGCAACTCTCCCTTGCTGAAACATAGTACCCCTAGTTATACTAAATGGTGCCTTTGAAGTTAGGGGTGGTTCGAAGGGCTTTCCTTTGAACCACAGATGTCTCCCCTAAATTTCATCCCTGTCCAACCGTGGCCATGGAATGTAGATGTTTACCTTTAGTGGGGGTCAGGCTCTGGCTCTGAGAGGCCAAGTGTCAGAAACCTTTCCAGCTAATGGATCTATCCCAGGCCCCAAATGTCAGGGGGTCTGTCGTTCTGGATGCCCATGTTTTATAACTGTTGCTTGAGGAATGCACAGATCTGCTCTCTCCCGCCACCAGTGGAATGAAGCTGGATTTACAGGACCCACAAAACATTCAGAACTAGAAACGCCCACTTCATAGGAGTGGCATTTCTAGGGTGTTAACAACAAAAGCAGCTTTACCACCAGAGGTGGGTCTGTCATTCTGAATCCAATGATACTAAACATCATGAGGCTGCTCCCCTGCAATCCACTATTGAAGTCAGACCTAATAAGACTCTTTCTCCCATGTTACCTTATGGGCAGAGCAGCTCTCATAGGCAGTGCGAACATGCATGGGTATTCCGCACGCCCTGGGCGCATGTGCCCTGGTGCACACACAACCCTGCAGACGCAGGCTGGACACTTGGGTGAACACCACCATGAGAGGACACATGCTCCTACACTGGCCTTCGTTATCAGGCTCAACTCCCATATTAGAATACTTGTGTGCAAGTGTGCACGCCCTAGCAAGCTATGCCAGATCCAGTATCTATTTATGAATCCACCCATGTGCCAGTATGCACAAACAGGCTAGTGCCACTTCCAGGTGGATAGACGGATGGCACTGGCACTTTCACACTGTTCTTTGGGAAAGAGCCCAGGGTCGGTGGGCCCCTTGCGAGCACCAATGAAACCTTCTAGAGTAAAGCAAAAAAATCTTGAGGAGCCTCTACCTCCATGTGACAGGTCTAACACCGTCTTAGACCTAAATACGGGAAAAGCAGAAAATTGGCAGACATTTCCAATTCTGAATATAAGTTTATAGTGAGATTCAAGAGTGTGGTTGAATCTTCAAACGTTCACATTTCTCTATTTGTTTCGTACCAAGAATCACAGTTAATAGTTGCAGGCCAACTTAGAAAAAGTTAATCAGGTCCCAATTCTAATTTACCCTCAACTGAATTTTCCATCTTTATAGTGTGTGAGGCTAGGGGAACTGACAGCCCCCTCCTGTGCTCAAGGCTGGCTGATGTGTTACTAGTCACTCAATCACCTCTCTCAACTCCCTCTCTCATTTCCTCTCCAAGATTTCAAACATGTGCAAGTTCAGGCACACTGCAGTTGACTCTCACTTTGTGCTTATGATACAGTTAATTTTGAGTTTTTTCAACAATTCCCTCAAAAATGCAGCTCATTGGCCCCTTACATGTTTGTTGACAACTTAGTGGCAACAAACGAGGAAAAGCTGCTGTTGCCTTGTCTCTTCCTTCTTATCAATTTTAGGGGATACGAAAGCCATGAGAGCAAAATCTAACATAATAAAATAACAGACTCTTGTTTCCTGGTTATTTGTTAACATAAACAAAACAGTTGGAAATGGAAGCATAACAATTTAAGGCACCTGTAACAGGTTTTAGAGAATGCAGGTATGCAAAGTTGCAGATATGTTTCCTCTGTAACCTCATGAAGCTTTTCTGTGTAAACTTAACAATCTTTGTAAATTTAATTGAGTATGTGGAATTAAAAAAATAAGAGATAGAACAAATTGTTAAGAAATAGGATGACAAGATTAAAAGAAAACCCCTGTTTTACCAGGGAATTCACTAAAAGAAATCGGTATCGGTGTGAGAATTTTAAGTGTGGAGATTTCCATCTCCCACTTCCAAGTTTTACAAATATCACAAGTATTCAAATTAGCGATGGGTTGGAGATGCCAATCTTTGCCCACAACTAATTTCAATATTTGCATTATATTTTATTGAATTTGCCCATAATGGTATATTATTTCCCATCACTCTATCAAATCTGTAAAAATAGATATGTAAACAATCAATATGGCATATTGGTTTATCAATAGTACTACAGTCAATTTACTGCAATGAGTACTGGAGATGATTTATTTGCTTTATTCTCTATTGTATGAGTGGCAAAATAGAGAAAATTGTTTACCAAATAAGCAGCCAACGCCAAACCGCACACAGCCGGTGGCCGTGCCCAGCAGGGGATTGACAATAGGGCTTGGCCACACGTCAGGACCTGTGGCCAACCCACCCAGAGCCAGCATTGTTACTTATTACTAATGTGGAAGGGGTGGGATCAAACAGGCAGAGCTTGTATGTGATTTGGTGCCATGCATACTCAGCAGCAATTAAAAGGGAGAACCGTGGCCTCTGCTGTCAGAGCAGGAAACAATTGGAAACAACTCACTCGTCTTGGACAGTCACTACAGAACGGATTGAGATTCAATAACTCAAAGATGCATTCACCGCCATCAAGCATTTCAAACTGTTTTTCAACATGCAATTGTAAAGAAAACAAATTGTCCATTAACCTGGAAAATAGCAGGAACACAGTTACATACTCCTAAATGGAAGGGGCAGGGCCAAACAGGTGCAGCTTGTAGATGATTTGGGACCTTTGCATACTCAGCAACAATTGAAAGGGAGAACTGTGGACTTTGCTCTCAGACCGGGAGACAACAGGAAACAGCCCACTCGTCTTGGACAGTCGCCACAGAAGAGATTGCACTTCAATAAGTCAATGATGCATTCACCTACATCAAAGATTTCAGGCTGTTTTTCAACATGCAATTGTAGAGAAAACACATTTTCCATCAGACTGGGAAATGTTGGGAACATATACTTCTAACTGGAAGAGGTGGGGCCAAACAGGCAGAGCTTGTAGGTGATTGGGCGCCCTTGCATACTCAGAAGCAATTAAAAGGGAGAACTGTGGATTTTTTTTTTTTTTAAAGGGGGGAGGGGGACCATGCATCCTCCCACCGGGCCTCACCAGGCCGCCCTCCTCAAACTTATTGTGGCCCCGGGGACCACATTCCCCAGTACCTGCATTATTTGAAGGTGCACATCATTCAGGGCTGTGGGATTCCCAATGGCCAGCCCATTCCACACAAGTTGCAGGAGCCTGTTTTGCTCTACCCAAAGGGAGCAGCTATTTATGGTGCTCCTCCTGGGCGGCAGCAGTCTGTTGATCTGTTTCCCAGTTCGCATCAATGCGGGCAGGAAAACAGAGCACAAGTCTGCTCCCAGCCAGCGGGGGGTATTTGTAAAGTTTCTGCCCGCTGGGAGCAGACTTTGTGTTCGGTTCCATTTGGTGGGAGAAGTTTCCCTGCCCACGCTAGTGCAGGTAGGGAAAGTGCTGTGTCCTGGGGAAGGGCTCCCCGGGACACAACAGGTAAGCCACCCCCAGGGGATGGTGTCCTCAGGACCATTATTGGCTCAGGGAGGGGGGCCCCCCTAGAGTTTTTGTTAAGAGGATCAGTCCTGTGAGATGGGGCCCCAAAGGCCTTTTAAAGGCTTGGGGAAGGGCCCCTCCACATTTTTGTAAGTTGCGGCCCCAATGTGAACTCCATGGGGCCTGTAATGGTACAGGAAGGAGGACCCGAGGCCCATTCACCTTTAATTAAATAAATATGCCATGGAGTGGGTTCGCGGAATCTTTGACGGCATGAGGAGGTAGGCCGCGTGGCCCCCTTCTGCGTTTTGGCACATTTCAGCCTCGAGCATGGGATCTCAGGAGCCTAAAATGGCTCAGGAGGTGGGTCTCGTTCCCCCTATCCTTATGATATGCAGCCCCAGAGATGGGCTCCCTTAAAAAAACAAAAGTTACAAGGGACGTTATAGTTAGGTTCACATTTTAAACATGCAAAGCCATGGAAATTAAGCTGTTATAAATAGAGTGTGCCGTAAGGTAACTATAGCTTGCACCCCCGCCATGCACCGTTTTTGCATCAAAAATGTTACTGCAAATATTACATTGATATTATCAATGATGTTATCAAAGATGTCATGAGTGCTGTAATTTTTGGGGTACTTAACAGTGCATGGTAAGGGGCGTGGGTTATTGTTACCCAAGAGTACCAGTTATAGTTACTTGCGATAACTCTAATTATAACAGGTGAATTTCTATGGTTTTGTACGTTTAAAATGCGAGTCTAACTGTAACATACTTATAACCTTTGGTTTTTAAAGTGAATTTTTTAGTTTTTTAAAATTCTGTTTTCTAACCATAACGTCCATGTAACCTTTAACCTGTAATTACTATACGTTAATCCAACTCCCTATAACCACCCAACTCCGAGGCATGTACAGCCTTTAGCCATGCACAGAGGAGGTTGGCCACAGGGCCTGGCAGGCGGCCATTCCGTGCTGTCAAACCTCTAAAACCACCCAACCCTGCACTACTTAGAATGAGAAATGTTCTGAGAAATAGAAAACAATTGTATTTGTGAAGTACAAATAGTGAGATCATCTTTCGGTATGTACCTAAATATTTGAAGTTGAAAACAACTTAAAGCATGGAAACAATCACTGACACACCTAGACTGAAACCATTTGACCTACAGTGTGAGGGTCAGAGACCCTAACCACTAGTCCATCACTGACTTCTTAACATGGAGTGGCCAGACATATCTATGACATTCAGTCTAAAGATTATGGTTCCACGAGGGGGGTCATGCAGCCCCCCTCCAGTGTTTATTTTAGCCCTGGTGTTGTCCCCAGTGCCGGGGATCTGCGGCAGATCCCCTTCGTTATTTTATTTGAGCCCCAGGGGAGGTGGCAGTTCCTGGGGCGTGGGGGAGGATGCACAGCCCCAACTTAAATTGTATGAATTTCCCCAGGGAGGTGGTGGCCCCCGAGGTTACGGGAGGCTACACGGTCCCCTCACACACATACTACTTTATTGCCTCGGGTGGTGGTGGTCCCTGGGGCTGTGGAGGGGCTGCCTGGCCCCCCCCACATTCATTTAAGAACTTTTGCCCCTGAGAGGTGGCAGCCCCCAGGGTGACGGTAGGCCAAGCGGGCCTGCCAGCATACACAATTTACAGTGTCCCTGGGAGGTGTCAATCTCCAGGGCTGCAGGGCTGAGGGGGTGCTGCACACCCCCCCCTACACATTCATTTAAGAACTTTGTACCTGGGGAAGTGGCGGTCACTGCGGGTGGGTTTGGCAGGACTACTCGCATACATAATTTGCTGTGCCCTGGGCAGGTGCCGGATGCCGGGGTCATGTTTGGGGGGTTGAGTGGGCCCCCCACCTTCATTTAAGAACTTTAACCTGGGGAGGTGGCAGTCCCCGGGGCGCAGGCAGACCGAGTGGGACCGCTCGCATACATAATTTGCAGTGCCCCGGAGAGGTGGCCTCCCTAGTGCTTTGATAAGCCATAGAAGGGGGGCTCCTGCATTCCTCCTATATTTTAGTACTACCCCTTGGACCGGCCCACTCAGGGGCAAAAAAAAAGCAAGCACTGGAGACTGCAAGGGGTAGTACGAACCACAATCCTAGTCAATCAATCAATCAAATACATTTCTTAAGCGCACTACTCACCCGGTAGGGTCACAAGGTGCTGTGGGGGGGGGGGGTTGGGGGGTTGGTTACTGCTCGAAAAGCCATGTTTTGAGGTGCTTCCTGAAGGTTAGGGGGTCCTGGGTCTAGCGTATGTTGGTGGGGAGGGAGTTCCAGGTTTTGGCAGCGAGGTGGGAGAAGGATCTGCCACCGGAGGTGGTGCGTTGGATGCGGGGGACTGTAGCGAGAGAGAGGTCGGCGGAGCGGAGCTGTCGAGTTGGTATGTGGAAGTTGACTCGTTCGTTGAGGTAGGCCAGTCCAGTGTCGTGGAGAGCTTTGTGAGCGGGGACAAGGATTTCGAAAATTATCCTTTTGTTGATTTGATTGGCAGCCAGTGTAGGGATCTGAGGTGGGTGGATATGTTTTGTGCGAGGGAGGTTGAGGATGAGACGTGCGGCTGCATTCTGGATTCGCTGGAGTTTTCTTTGAAGCTTGGCTGTGGTCCCTTCATAGAGGGCGTTGCAGTAGTCCATTCTGCTGCTTATGAGGGAGTGGGTGACAGTTCTT
Source organism: Pleurodeles waltl (assembly GCF_031143425.1). Taxonomy (NCBI): domain Eukaryota; kingdom Metazoa; phylum Chordata; class Amphibia; order Caudata; family Salamandridae; genus Pleurodeles; species Pleurodeles waltl. The sequence continues at coordinate 963,176,685 of NC_090443.1, forward strand.
CTTGTTTCTAAAGGAATCCATTTGAAAGTCTTGCGTAGCATGCAAAGGGTGTTGAAGCAGGAGGATGATATGGCGTTGATTTGCTGGGTCATGGAGAGAGACGTGTCCAGTATGATGCCAAGGTTGCGTGCGTGGTGGTGGGTGTTGGCGGTGGTCCGAGGGTGGTGGGCCACCAAGAGTCATTCCATGCTGCCTTGTTGGGGCCGAAGATGATGATCTCTGTTTTGCCTGAATTCAATTTGAGGTGGCTTGCTGTCATCCAGTTGGCGATGTCGAGGAGTCCGGCGTGCAAGTTATTCTTGGCGGTAGCTGGGTTCCTCATGAGGGAGATGATGAGCTGGGTCTCGTCAGCGTAAGAAATGATGGTGATGCTGTGGGGGCGGAGGATGTTGGCGAGAGGGTCCATGTAGATGTTGAAAAGTGTGGGGCTGAGGGAGGATCCTTGGGGGACCCCACAGATGATCTTGGTGGCTGTAAACCAGAAAGGAGGGAGGCAAACTCTTTGGGTTCCTTCGGAGAGGAAGGAGGTGAGCCAGTCCAGGGCTTTGTGATGAATTCCGGCGTCAAAAAGGCATGTGCGGAGGGTTTGGTGGCATACAGTGTCAAAAGCTGCAGAGAGGTCTAGGAGGATGAGGGCGACGGTCTCGCCCTTGTCCAATCTGGTTCTGATGTTGTCTGTGCAGGCAATGAGGGTGGTCTCGGTGCTGTGGTTTTTGCGGAATCCAGACTGGGAGACGTTGAGTATGTTGTTGTCTTCTAGGAAGCGAGACAGTTGTACGTTTACTATCTTCTCCACGACCTTTGCTGGAAAGAGGAGAAGAGAAATGGGTCGGTAGTTTGTGAGGTCCTCAGGGTCTGCTTTGTTTTTTTTTAGAAGAGCGTTGACCTCAGCGTGTTTCCAAATATCTGGGAAGGTTGCGGTGTCGAAGGAACTGTTGATGACGGCCTGGAGCTGGGGAGCGATGATTTGGCTGGCCTTATTAAAGATGTGGTGGGGGCAAGGGCCTGTTGGGGAGCCTGAGAGGCGATTTCTCCGTCGTTGGTGGGGGTCCAGGTGTTCAGTAGGTTGGTGCGGCAGGGTGTTGTGTTGTTGGTTGTATCGGTGGTGGTGATGGTGGGTGCTGACGATGTGAAGCTGTCGTGTATGTCTGCGATTTTGCGGTGGAAGTTGTTGGAGAGGGAGTTGCAGAGGTCTTGGGAGTGTGGAGGGTCGATGGTGCAGGATTTGGGTTTGGTGCGTTCTTTGTAGAAGGACCGTTTGGTGGTCCGGATGAGTTGGTGGTTTTTTTGCGCAAGGCTGTTTTGAGGGCGGAGAAGTTGCTCATTGAGGGTTCTTGGTGCCAGGCTTTCTCAATTTTTCGGCATTTTCGTTTAGAAGACTGAAGTTCCGTGGTGAACCAGGGGGCGGTCTTGAGGGTGTTGTTGTTTGTTTTCAAAGGGGTGAGGGAGTCTGCGCAAGTTTCTAGCCATCGTGTGAGGTTGAGGGCGGCGTTGTTGGGGTCGTTGGTGATGGGTGGTGGAGCTTGTGCGAGGATGGAGATCAGGTGTTCTTTGGAGATCTTGTTCCACTTGCGGTATGGCATAGGGTTCTGTCGGTGGTGGGTTTCAGGAAGGAGAAGTGGAAGCAGTGGTGGTCAGTCCAGTGGAGTTCGATGGTGTGAGTGAAGGTGATTTGGCTGCTGGAGGTGAAGATGGCGTCTAGCGTGTGTTCCGCTGAGTGAGTGGGTGAGGTGACCAGTTGCTTGAGGCCGAGGTTCGTCAGGTTGTCCAGCAGGGCCGTGGAGTTGCAGTCATGTGTGGTTTCCAGGTGAAAGTTAACGTCACCAAGGAGTATGTAGTCTGTGGAGGTGAGGGCGTGGGAGCTGATAGTATCGGTGATGGTGTCACAGAATGGGGGTGGGGTCCTGGTGGTCTGTAGATAAGGGTTCCTCTTAGGGTGGTGTTAGCATTGATGTGTATTTGAAAGTGTAGGTGTTCTGCATTCTCTGGGGTGTCGTTGGTGTTGGTGGAAATTTTGATGGAGTTTTTGTGTATTATGGCGATACACCCTCCTGGTTTGTTGGTGCGGTCTCTACGGGTGATTTTGTAATCTTCTGGGATGGCTATGGCGATGTCGGATTCTGATGAGGAGTTCATCCATATTTCAGTGAGGAAGGCGATGTCAGAAGAGTTTGTGGTGAGCAGGTCCCAAAGCTCGATGGCGTGCTTGTGGACGGAGCGGGTGTTAAGGAGGATGCAGTTGAGGTGATTGGGGCGTTTGGTGTTGTTGTGGTGCTTGTTGGTGTTGCTGGTGTTGGTGTGAGTGCAGGAGAAATGGCATGAGTGGCATGTGAAAGGTGCGTGTGTGTGTTTGGGGTTGGAAAACGAAAAAACAAATACAAGAAACTAAATACGAGCTATGGAAACGAAACAAAATAAAATACACGGTATACTAGACACGCCTACCTCTAGGCACCAGGGATGAGGCACAGGCGGGTGCCTGCGGGTGGTGGAGGGCCTCGAACTTCTTTTGCAGCAAACGGCGGGATCAGGGTCACAGAGGCAGGCTGGTGGAGCCGAGTCTACTCCTGGCCCAAAGCAGGTCAGGGGGTCACACTAGGTGCCGCGCAGCAGGCGCCATTAAGAAGGGGAGGTGGGAGGGAGGAGCAGATGGGAGGCAGGACGGAGTGTCCAATGGGGGCACGAGGGGGGCGGGCCGCAGGGGACGCAGCGGCTGGGTCAGAGAAACCGGCGAGAGCCGGAAAAGATAACGGACACAATTATTGAGCGCAAATACAAAGCGGAGCAGAAAATGGGCACAGGTTAAAGGAAAAACAGTGTGGAAAATGAAAAAACAAATACAAGAAACAAAATATGAGCTATGGAAACAAAACGAAATGAAATACACGGTATACTAGACATGCCTACCACTAGGCACCAGGGATGAAGCGCAGGAGGGTGTCTGCGGGTGGTGGAGCTCGAACTTCTTTTGCAGCAAACGGCGGGGTCAGGGGCACAGAGGCAGGCTGGTGGAGCCGAGTATACTCCTGGCACTAAGCAGTCAAGGTCAGGGTAAGTCAGGTAAGTCAGGGTAAGTCACACACAATCCAAATTGTCCTCTGCCCACGCTCTGGTAGATTGGTACTGAGCAGTCAGGCTTAGCTTAGAAGGCAATGTGTAAAGTATTTGTGCAATAAATCATACAGTAACACAGTGAAAACACCACAAAAATACACCACACAGGTTTAGAAAAATATATGATATTTATCTGGTTAAATTAAGGTCAAAACGATAAAGATCCAATAGGCACAAATTGAGATATCACTTTTGCAAGTTTAAAAACAGTCTTAAATCTTAAAAATTAACAGTTGTATCTTGGTTATACAAAGTACCTGGTTTGCATAAAAAATAACATGTATGGAGACTTTGGAGGAGGAGATGCGTGGAAAAATAGGGTGTGCATCGGATTTTCAGGCGCAGCACAGACAATGCATTGTTATTTTCCACACTGCAAGGGGTTTTGCATTGTTATTTGGCATGCAGTCTTGGATCCTCACTACGATGTAGGGATCTTCTTGGCACCCAAGGAGGATGCCGGGAAATCCTGGGCCTGTGGGAAGAAGTCACAGGCATTGCGTTGATCCGGCATGGCAATGCGTCTAATTTTCTGTCACATGGCAGGCACTGTGTTGAATCTTTACTCGAGAAGTCGGGCTGCGTCATTCCGGTTCGGCTGTGCGTTGATCCGGTAGGGCTGTGAGCCGTATTTCCGGTCACAAGGCAGCCGCTGCATCGAATCTTCACTTGAGAAGTCGGGCTGCATCGTTCCGGCTCGACTGTGAGGAGATTTTTTGGTCGCAAAACAGCTGTGTGTCATTTCCGGCAGGCTGTGCATTGATTTTCAGCGCTCAAGAAGTTTCCTGAAGAGATGAAGTCTTTTTGGCCCTGAGACTTCAGAAAACAGGAGGCAGGCTCAATCCAAGCCCTTGGAGAGCACTTCTCAGCAAAGTCAGAGGGCAGCAGGACAGCAGGGCAACAGCAGGGCAGCAGTACATCTCAGCAAAGTAGTCCAGGTGAGTCCTTTGGGCACCCAGGCAGTTCCTCTTGACAGGTTGCAGGTTCAGGTCCAGAAGTGTCTCAGTTGGTAGGGTTAGGGACCCAGTTTATATATCCAAAAATGCCTTTGAAGTGGGGAAGACTTAAAAGAGTGGTTTTAAAGTGCACAAGTTCCCCTTTCAGTACAGGTCTGTCTGCCAGGGTCCCAGTAGGGTGTTCAGCAGTCCGTTGTGTGAGAGCAGGCCACTAGCCTTTGAAATGTGTCAGGCCCCCCACCCTTCCAGCCCAGGAAGACCCATTCAGGATGCAGATGAGTGCGGGTGTGACTTAGTATCCTGTGTTTCTGATTGTCTGAGTGAAATGCACAAGGAAGCTGTCCACCAGCCCAGCCCAGACGTTGATTGGAGACAGGCTGTAAGGTAAAGATGGATTTTAAGTGCAGAGAACTGCTCACTTTTTAAAAGTGGCACTTCTAAAATAGTAATATAAAATCCAACCTTACCAATAAACAGGATTTTCTATTACCATTCTGGTTACCCCTTTCTGATCAGAATCTACCACTCATACAGTATATGAGGGCAGCCCTAATGCTAGCCTATATAAGGAGCAGGTCTCACAGTAGTGGAAAAATGAACTTAGGAGTTTTCTCCTAACAGGATATTTAAAACACACATGTATATGTCCTGCCTTTTATCTACATACCACTCTGCCATATGGGTTACCTAGGGGCTACCTTAGGGGTGACTTATATGTAGAAAAAGGGGAGTTTAAGTCTTGGCAAGTCGAACTGGCAGTGGCAGGCCTGAGACATGGTTAAGATGCTACTTATGTGGGTGGCACCATAAGTGCTGCATGCCCACTAGTAACATTCAATTGACAAGGCCTGGGCACATGTAGTGCACTATACTAGGGACTTACAAGTAAATCAAATATGCCAACTAGGAATGAACCAATGTTACCATGTTTAAGGGAGAGAGCATATGCCCTTTAGCACTGGTTAGCAGTGGTAAAGAGCGCAAAATCCTAAAACCAGCAAAAACAGTGTCAGGAAAGTGAAGGGAGGAAGGCAAAAAGTTGGGGGAGGACCTCCCTAAGGCTGTCAGGTCTAATACTAACATATATACATATATATAGAGGTAGTTATAGGTAGGGCCTAGTTTCTATAGAAAAGGCATTTTTTTTGTTTTACTAATAAATTTGGTGTTGTTTGATGAATCTTCACAAAACTTTCCCTCCAAAAAAACAGTGTTCACTTCAGCTGCTGTCTGAAACGTTTCGGGATGATTGGCCAAGCACGGCCGAGAAAAAGGGGGCGGGGTCCCAAAATGTGGTTTCCCCATTTATTTTTCCTTAGAGATTTTGAGCAGCGAAAGCGCACGAACCACTGGACAGAATTACCCCAAATTTGGCAGAAAGGTAGCTTTTGGTCCAGAAAGAGGTCTTTTTGTTATTTAGTGTAAGTCCATTCAGGAATTTTTGAGAAGTTAAAGAAAATCCAAATTTGTATATCTAGGGATGCGAAGGCTCCGTGAATCCTCCTGATTTCATGCTGAGATCTGATTGGCTGACAACACTTCAAAAAGGATGTCCCACAAAAAAACATTAAATAAAGAAAAGGGGCCAGGGTAGAGAGACCCTAACCCCTTAACTCTGGTCCTAGGAACCCAAAGGGATCCCCCTAGAGCTAAAAAGCAGTTTTTTTTTAAATTTGCGGATCAGCGGACTCCCACACTTGATAATTCTGAGGCCCCAGGGTGGGCCAAGTTCCAGTGGCATTGCCATTTTAAATGGGGTGAACAACCACCTGCCCGGGCCTTTAAATAACTGTAACAGGGGGCAGACTGGCCCCTTCTAGCCACCCCGGGGACCGCCACTTCCCCATCGCTTAATTCAAATTCAGTGTGGGAGGGTTTGCATACCCCCCTCAGCCCCAGGGACCGCCACCTCCCCTGGGTTTAATACAAATCCAATGTGGGGGCCAGACGGCCCTCTGCAGCCCGGGGGACCACCACCTCATGCCCTAACTTGCGCCCTCGCCATGCACTGCTAATTACCCCACAAATTTCAATACTCATGACATCTTTGACAACATCATTAATAATGTCACTGTAACATCTGCAGTAGATAAGTAGATAGATAGATCGATAGATAGATAGATAGATAGATAGATAGATAGATAGATAGATAGATAGATAGATAGATAGATAGATAGATACCTGCTGGGGATAGTTGTAGGTAGGACCACCACATTTTTGGTTTTGCTAATAACTTTGGTGCGTTTGACAAATATAGATTTTTTTTTTTTTAAACTAATATACTAGTTAGTTCAGCTGCTGTCTGGAAAGCTTCAGGGTGATTCATCAAGGGGGGCTTAGAAAAAGCAGGGGTCCCAAATGCTTTTTCCCCATTGTGGATGAGGATTTTGCATTTTTTTAACACAACTACAGCCCAAACCGCTGAATGGATTTACATCAAATTTGGCAGAGTGCTAGATCTTGGTCCAGAAATATTTCTTTTTGTATTTTGGTGCAAATCTGTTCAGTAGTTTCAGCCTTATTAAAGGATAAACAATATAGATATCTAAGGGCGTTGATCTAGTCGTGGGCGATCTGCTGATCGGGGTCAAAAGTAAGCTGCTCTGGCCGCAACCTGGCATGAAAGTTGCAGCCACCATTTTGTTTGCAGCTTAGCTGGGGGAGGGAAAAATAAAGTGTAATCACAAATAAGGGGTCAGGATACAGGTACCCTGACCCCATAGAACACATGAAGGTGTCACAGAGGGACCCCCTCATGGGCAAGAATTTGCCCCAAAAAGTTTTTTGGGGGCCTGTGTGAGGATTTGCTGTTTCCTCATGGTGCTCAGCGCGACACCCAGTGTAACCGCGATGGATCCGCAGATCTGAAACACAAAAAAAACTACACCCACTCACACACCAAACTCCGTTGGGTACGGCCAAAGGCAGTGTGCAGCGTGGTGTTGGGTGCATGCGGAGGGGTTGGCCGTATTATTAGGGGGTATTCTGTCTAGGACTGCAACAGTAAGTGTTTTATATGGCCAGAATGGTAGACTTTAAAGTGTCTGGCCACTGGATAATTCCAGTCTTGTTTGGTTATTGTATATATGTTCTAAAACAGTTTTTTTTGCCTTGTGTATGGTTTTGCCTAGATACTACGTCTCGGAGGGGCACGTTAAACTGTAAGTACAGTAATCAGAATTACACAAAATATTTGTGAGAATAGTGAATTCTTTGTTGAATGGAAAACATTATCCTTTATATAATAACACCGTATTTACATGCTTTGCAGTTGTTACATCTGTAAAAACCTAAAAGTAGGTTTTGTTTTTTGTTGAGTTTTTTTTTTATATAAAATGTTTTATTTGTTTTTGCATAAGCAAGAAAACAAAACCAACCAACAAAGAGCTCAGGCTTAATGGGCCGGCATACAGACAACAATTTTGACACTCAATGAATGAGGAAAATACCCACAGCAAAATAGCAGAGCATAATTGGCCAGTGTAGTTGCAGTCTCTGCAAATGGTGAAAGTTTTGCATCACCCTGCCACAGATGCGGCCTAGTGTTCCTCAGTGCAAGCCCATGCACTCCAAATATGGTCGTACTGTTCAGGGACCGCCGCGCGTTGTACACCAGCTTTTCCATTGCTGCATAGGAGTCCATGCCTCTGCATCACTGCACCTCTCGCCAGTGCCTGGCTAAGTCTCTTTTAGCCTCCATATATGCTGTGTCAATTCAGCAGCGCGTGGCTTTGGAGTCCCCGGTGTGTCAGTGATCCCCAGCAAGATGCTCTTGGGGTTGAGTGTTAGCGATATGCTCACCCGCCCGCCCAATCCGATTACTGCCTGCAGGCAGGTTCACAGGACATGGCAGAGGAAGCCCAGACAGAAACCACAGCGTAAACATGCAGGGTCTCGAGCACGACCCATATGCCAGAGGCGCTCTGGGGAATAGTAAATTCATTGAAAATACTTGAATTGAACCAGGCGGAAGCGCATGCATATAGCAAGTGTTCTAGGGGACATTTTCTCCTTCACCCACTCATTCTCGATGGTACCCACATCCTCCACCCAGCGTGCCCTCAAGGTCTCGAGGGATCCGGTGTGTTTGTGACTACCACCATCGCCCAACTCGTCTGTGAGTAGTTTATGTTGACGCGGGTTAAACTCGGGGAGAGCCTCAAGTCTATGCTTGTAACTCTCCAACACATGTGACAGTTGCAGGTAGCGATAAAAGAGTGAGGAGTGCAGTGGAAGTCATTCCCATGTCCTGAAAAGACCTTACGTGCCCATCCCTCCAGACATCACCCAGTGTGGCAATGCCATCAGATCCTACTGTCGAAACCCGCCAGGCTCGCTACTTCCACCTACCATGCAAAAGTGGAGTTGCCCCCCCACCCCGAGCATACTGTGCCATCTTGTATGGCGAAGTGCTGTGTACCAACAGCAGATCCGGATTTGTGTTACAGATGGGAGGAAGTGCAGGGGTATCTGACCTTACAACAAGGAAAGTAACCTGTAGGACTGAAGCAGTGATAGCTCCAGTCTATGGGCCAGATCACCCCTCATGCTCCCAGAACCAGCTGTTTATGTTGATCAGCTGCGAGGCCCAGTAGTACAGCCTAACATCAGCCCACACTAATCCAGCTTCGAACAAAGAGAATCTGCACTTTTCCAACAATACCCTGGGGGCTTTCCCAGCCCACCGGACAGTGGAAATCTATGACTGGAGGGCTATGAAGAAGGTAGGCGGCAGTGGATTTTGATAGTTCTGTAAGACATATAGGAAGTGAGGGAGGGACACCATCTTGAATAGTGCCTCGCGGCCTTTGATGGAAAGTGGTAGCTTGGCCCATTCATCCATGTCCCTCCTTCCTTACAGAACTATATCAAGGTCCCAGTTTTGGGACTGGGAAAGGGCTACAGTCATGCCCAGATACCAGAATCTATCCTTTGCAAATTGCAGACGAGGATCCAACCACTCCCTGCTCAATGTTCCCTGGATGGGCACCAGGGTGGAATTATTTCATTTGACTTTAAGTTACGAAGCCTCCCATAAATTTCCAAAATGGCTATAAGAGGAGCAAATCATTCACGTATAGTGAAAGCGATCCCCCACTCAGTCAATGACGGTGAGTCTGATGGTGATCTGGCTCGGCTAGGGGCTCCATCACTAATGCATACATAAGTGGCGATAGGGAACAACTCTGATGGATGCTCCTTCCTACTGGGATGCTTTTGGAGAGGGACTCATTAACGAGGACTTGAGTACACAGGTCTGTATATTGTATAAATGCCCATTGTCGTAAACAAGGTCCGAAACCCATCTTGTGGCAGACCTCCAGGAGATATGGCCAATGCACTATATCGAACACACACTCGCTATCTAGGAGGAGGAGCTTTGCGTCGCCCACCACTTCCTCCAAACAGACGAGCGCCATGTGCAGGCGACACAGACAATGCCGGGATCCCCTACCTAGCATAAAGCTGTTTTGATCAGTGCATCAACGTGGCCAGTCCAGTGGCCAATACCTTAGCTAAAAAATGTACCTCCAGTTAAATAGGGAAATAGGAGGGTAAGACCCACAGTCCTCAGGGAGCTTATCCAGCTTCAGGAGCACTGTGATCATGGTGCCCCTGGGGTCTCATGGGAGGCACCCAGTGATGTACACCTCCTGTAGAATGTCAGTAGATGGGGATCAACAGGGACGTATAGTGCTTGTAAAGTTCCAGTGGGAACCCATTTGGGCCAGGGGCCTTTCACGAGGGCATGGCGGAGATTGTCTGCTGAATCTCCTCTGCAGTGAAACCTACATCTATTCCCCCCTTTCCTCAGCCACTAACGTTTGCACCAGTAGGTCCAGGATTAGGGGCCTGTCCCTCTCTCGGGGCGAGGAACCCTGAGTTGTGTATAGGAAGTGAGAAGCAAAACCATGTGCTATACTGTCCACCTCCTTCAGCATCTTACCGCCTTCAATCCGTAACTCAATCACAAAGGTGCATGGGCCGCTAGCCGTAGCTAGCCAATAAATCAGCGTAACCGTCTTATCCCAATTCATATACTCTGCCCTGGGAGTGCAACCAACTCAATTTCACTATATCTAAGAGGTTATGGCAGAGCGCCAGGTGTGTCTGAGCCAGCTGACGCTGAGCACTTGGGTGAGGTGGAAACCTCATCCGAGCATCCCAAGTCCCCAATCTTGCCCTCGAAATGCACCAACTCCTCCTCTCTATGTCTCGTGAGCAAACATAGATGAAAAAGCCTATACCCTGAAGACCATCTTGAATGGCTCCCATAAATTCACCTGAGATGAGGTGGTGCCTTTGTTGAATGTGTAAATACTCTGTGATGGTGTCCCTTATTTCCTCAGCAAGTCTCCTTCCAGAAGCCACCGAGCATTTATCCATTCCATACCGCTGTCGCCCCTCTGTCTGCCTTATATCACCAGCAATATAGGTAAGTGGTCCACAGTGCCCGAGAGAGGATGAGACTGCCTAGTCACTCTAGTGTCTCTGGAAGGGAAGAAAGAAGTAATCTAAGTGGGAGGAGGTACCACGAGGGGGTAATAGTAAGTAAACTGTCTCTTGTTATGGTGATGTAACCACCATGCATCTGCCAACCCAAGGCATCTGCCTAGGACTTAAGGCAAGTAGTCTAAAATACACCTGGAGTGGAAGTTGTGTCCATCTCTTGGTCTATGACAGCATTAGTCTCCCACCAGCAGCGTGAACCCAGGGGAAGCCACCGCTAGATAACTGCCACTGCCTCCAGGGTATCCCCAAGCAATTGAGGGAGCGCATACATGCTCCCCAAGTCCAGACAGCTCCATTTAGCATCAGATGCAGCACCACAAATCTACCCAATTAATCAGTGTGCACCATGCAGACCACCAGTGTCCATTTCAGCGGGATGGCCACCTCTCTGTATCCCTAGGTGTAACCAAAGTGGTATACTCTAGTATAGCCATACCTCCCTAGGAAGGAGCACCTGGTCCTCTGTAGTAAGATGACCATAGGGCTATGCCTCTTGGTGAATGCCATGTCTTCCTCATGCTTAATCCTGTTATTCAATCAATCAATCATGACTTTGTATGGCTCACTTATCACCCTTAAGGATATCCAAAAGGTGTGTCTACTGTGTAGGTCTCAGTCAGAGCTCAGCCGAAGACCCTTAAGCTGCTTTCTGACATCCTGGATGGATGGACAGGTCCTTAGGTGGATGGGAAGATTATTCAAGGATCTTGCTGCCAGGTAGGAAAAGGCACATCCTCTGTTGTTGCCCCTGCAAATGTGGGGTGTGCAGGCGAGGTAGAGGGAGGTGGAGTGCAGGTGTCTGCAGGGGTGGTGAAAGTTCAGTTGGTGGTTGAGGCAGGCTGGTCCTTGGTTATGTAGGGCATTGTAAGTGAGTGTCAGCAGCTTGAATTGGCAACTTTTGTGTACAGGGAGCCAGTGAATGTTCCTGAGGTTTGAGGATATGTGGGCCCACCTTGGGAGGTCGAGGATGAGCCTGGGTGCTGCGTTCTGGATGATTTGAAGTCTTTTTGTGAGGTGTGTGGTGCGTCTGGCATAGAGAGCATTTCCGTAGTCCAGGCAGCTGATGACGAGGGCCTGTGTGATGGTGTGCCTGAAGTCGGTGAGGAGCCACTTGAAGCTCTTATGTAGCAATTGGAGAGTGGAGAAGCAGGAGAAGGGGGATACTGTGTTGACTTGGATCTTCATGTTTAATTTATTGTCTATGATGATTCCAAGGTTAGAGGCATGGTCTGTCTTGGAGGGGAAAGCCATGGGCCACCAGGAGTCACCCCATGGTGAGGTGGCATTTTGAACAGCAGGTCTTCGGTTTTATCAGATGTCAGTTTGAGGCAGTTATCCCCCATCCAGTTAGCAATGTTTTTCATGCAGAGATGGAAAATGGTCTTTGCCATGGTGTGATCTTTGGATAGCGAGAGGATTAGCCGTGTGTCATCTGCGTAGGAGACATTTTGCCTTTGGCCTTGTATGATGCTGGCCAGGGGAGTCATATAGGTGTTCAAGAGGGTGGGGCTGAGGGAGGATCCTTGGGGGACTCAACATATGATGGGCTTGGGTTTGCGAGGTGAATGGCGGGAGGAGGACTCTCTGTGTTCTTCCAGAGAGAAACAACACAATCCATTTCAGGGCATCGCCTCGGATGCCGACATGATGGAGTTTCTTGAGCAGGGTGTGGTGGGAGACTGTGTCAAAGACCACTGAAAGACTGAGGAGTGTGAGGGCAGCTGAGTACCCTTGGTCTAGGAGGGCTCTGATGTAATCTGTTTTTGCGATCAGGGCAGTCTCAGTGCTGTCTTTGGAGCGGAATCCAGATTGTGATGGTTCCAGGAGGTTGTTGTCTTCTAGATGTGTTGTGAGTTGCTGGATGATGGCTTTCTGAATTACTTTTGCTGAGAAGGGGAAAAGGGAGATCGGACGCCAGGTTTTAAGGTTGTTAAGGTTGGCAGAGGGTATCTTGAGGAAGAGTTTGACTCTTGTGTTTCCAGTCATCTGGGTAGGTGGTTGAGTTAATGGAAGAGTTGAGGATGTCTGTGAGTCTCCTGCCAATGCTGTTGATGGCGAGGTGGAACCTGTGATGCAGACGGGGGTCTGTGGCTGATTCTGAGTGGATGGTCTTCATGATGTCTGTGGTGTTTTGGGTGGTGAGCTGATTCCACTTGAAGGGTCTGTGCTTGGAGGGGGAATCTGAGCAGCTGAGGAGGTTGATGGTGTCTGCTGAGGTGAGCTGGGGTCTGAAGTTTCTATAGATGGTAGAGATTTTGTCATGGGAGTAGGTGGTGAGGGAGTTGCACAGTTCCTGGGTGGGTGGGTAATGTGTTCTCTCGTGCTGCTGGGATGGCAAACTCCATGACGATGCTGAAGAGTTCTTTGTTGTGGTTGATGCTGCCTTGGATGCGAGTGACTAGGGCCTGTTTCCTGGCACTTTTTAGGCATTTATGGTACTGGTTGAGTGTGTTTTTGAAGGTGGTTTGGGTGTTGAGGAATATGAAGTTGTGCCATTTCCTCTCTAATTGTTTGCAATTGCGTTTCACTGTGCGCAGATGCTGAATGTACCTGCTGACTTGCTTGGAGGGTCTGTTAGGTTTGGAAGTTTTGATGGGGGCGACAAGATCCGTGCAGTTAGCTATCTAGGAGGTGAAGTTTTTGACATCTCTGTTGATGTCCGGGGTAGTGCTGTATGACTGGTGTATGGAGTCCGGCTGGTGGGTGTTGAGGACATTGACCATTGGTCCTCGGATATCTTGCTCTATCTACGGTGTGCGGTGGAGGATGGTCTGGGTGCTCTGTTCGATGTGCAAAGGTAGTTGAAATGGACTATGTAGTGGTCGGTCCAAGTGAGCTCAGTGGTGTGGCTGCATTTGATTCTGCTGCTCGAGGTGAAAATTGGGTCTAGTGTTTGTCCAGGGATGTGAGTGGCATCAGTAACTAGCTGTCTGAGGCTGATGATTTCCATGCTGTCTATGATGTTGGCGGTGAAAATTCAAGTTTCTGAGAAAGACGTAATGTTCGTTGTCAATGTCTTGGGAGGACAATGAGTTCTGGAGTGGCTGGCAGAAGCTGGGGCCAAGTCCTGGGTGTATATAGGCAAGATTTCCTTTGATGGTGGTGTTGCTCTTGATGCTGAGTAGAAAATTGAGGTGCTCCATGATTGATGTGTTGCTGTCTGCCGAGGTTGTGTAGTGTATGGACTCCTTGTGAATTATGGAGATGCCTCCTCTTGGTTTGTTGGTGTGGTCGCATATCTGTCGGGTGTTGCTGCAATGATGTCTGGTGTGGAGGTGTCATTGAGCCAGGTCTCTGTGAGGAAGACGAGGTCGAGTGTGAGGGTGGTGATGGTGTCACATATCTCGCTTGCATGTTTGCCTAAAGAAGGGACTTTGAGCAGTATAGAGTTCAGTTGGTGGGTGGTCGTGGTGCCTGGGGGCGGCAGTTTGGTTGGGTGCACAGTTGATGAGGCAGGTGAACTGGTACTGCTGGCAGCTGAAAGTGGCTGCTGTGGTCCAGGGAGAGGCGAGGCAGCAGTTCCTATTGGGAGGTTCGGCATTGATGGCAGTGAGTTCTGCTCTGGTGTAGCGGTGGGTGATGGGAGAGCCAGGGTTCCTGGCACTTGGCATGGTCCAGGGCCGGGTGGCCACAGACGGCCTTGCCTCTGGCGCACTTTTGTTGCACCAGCGGCACAGCCACACAGCGGCCTCCATAAGTCATTCTAGGTGGTGGGAGGATCTGACAGGGAGGCAGGAAGGCGGGAGAAAGACGGAAATGTCTGAGGCAGCAACCAAAACAAAGAGGGCCAAACCAGTAAGAGTACACAAATCCAAAATTGTAAAAAACAAAACAAGAACGAATAAGATGTCTAAATTATAACAGAAATTGACTAAAAACAATATACGTAAGAATAAGCAGACTATATTTAACAGAAATTGACTAAAACAAAAACAGCTATGACTAAGCAGACTGTAGTTAAAAAAAGTTTACTACAGAAATGTACCTACAGGCAGCAGGAGATAATATGGGCAAGAGGACTCGCGGTCACCCAGCAGCGGGTTTCAACATGGAACTTGTGGGGCTCAGTAGTGAGGCCGAAGCAGCAGTGCCTCTGAGCTGTCAGCCAGAAGCTGGGAGCAGTATGCTTAACCAGGAGGTCAAGGGGCTACTCGTTAAGGCAGTTCATGTTGCAGGTGGCTATCTTGTACTCCCCTATATGTCCTGTTTGAGTACAAGCCTGCATAAAGGAAGAGAGCATGGACCTGAATACTGAGCTTCCACAAAAAAAAAAAATGAATACATACAGCAATCAAGCAACTGTAAAGGGCCCTGCAACCAGCAAGTGCCATTCCCTCCTCCCTCTCATCGCCCTACACTTCCTCTCTTGAAGCATCTGTCATCCTGAAAACATCAAACCCAAGACCTCAAAACAAAAACACAAACCAACGGAGTGGCACAGTCCCCATGGCCCCTTTCTGTTGCAATGAGTAAGTTTGTTGTGACCACCAAGTCGGTCACTCTTGGAGCCCATCGCAACGGGAGCCACTACTTCCCTTCTCCTCTAGGGTCTGGGGACCTCCCAGCCAATGCATATCTCAGCTGTCAAGGACGATATGGCATCGAATCCTCCATCCTATGGCATCGTCTGTTCATCCAGTTGTGCCGGACAGCAGCCGCCAAGCAATAGTCATCAAGTTTGTGTGAGGAGTGAGAGTCTGCTCCCAATCCTCTGGCTTGAGGGCCAAGCACTCCTCTGCACATGCCCAGGTGCTCTCCGGGGTATCAAAGAACCGGATGTGATCTCTGTAGGTGACTTTGAGGCTTGCTGAAAATTGCAGAATGCATGTGATCTGCATGGCCTGGAGTTTCTCCTTTACTGTCTGAAAGGTGCGCCTCTGCTGCTGCACCTTCAGTGTATATTCAGGGTAGAGAATCACCTTAGTTCCTCTGCAGAGCAGATCACCTCACTAGTGAGCCTAGCTGACAATTGCATCCCTGTCTATAAAATTAAAGAGCCAGGCAGTAGTCAGCTGAGAGAGGCCCCAGAGGTGGCATAACTGCCAGAGACCTGTGCCTTCGCTCCACCAAAAAGCAGGCTGACAATGAGTCTGGCGAGACCCATGACCAGATCCACTCAGCAATGAAGGCAGTGGGCCAGGGCCTCGCAGCTTCTTCCAGAACCCTCACTATATGAGCATTGTTCCTACCAGACCTGACCTCAGTGTACTTCACCTGGACCTCCAGAAGGCGAACTCGTGGCCAGAGGGCCGTCATATCAGCCTGACAGGATTAGTGGTGTCTTCAACTTTGGTTAGCTGCCCCTCAGCCTCCGACACCCTCTCAACTTTATTGCGCAGGTCCTGGTGGAGTAGGGACAAGTCAAACTTGAGTTTCCCAATCTTGCCTTCTAGTAAAGAGCTGGAGTCATGTACAGTTTGTAGAATAGATGCCGTAGAGCATGTCTGGGCCAATAGAGCACCATCGCTGCTATCCTCCCTCCTGTCCATGGCAATCTTGGTAAATCTGTCTCTCTTCCCCTGCCCACGGGCCACTGTTTTGACTTTTGCTTATGTTTTCTTGCCTCTCATCCAAGCCAGTAGGGTGGAGTTGTGGGACCCCATCTGTGAAGAGCACTCCAGGAGTCATAGTTTCCAAGCCCCACCACGGCAGTTCAACCGCCTCAGAATTGGGTCCCAGTGCTTGTCAACAGCAAGGCAGCAACCAGCCGCTGCACCATCCAATGTGCTGCCGGGGCTCAGGCCAGGCAAGGCCATCTGGTGAACCTCCTTGTCAGGGAAAGACCCAGTCTATATCCATCCAGTACAACACCACTTGCTATCCACACCCCAGGGTAGGCCCCACAGTTCCCACAACCAGTCCGGAAGGAGCCTCAGTAGGAGCCTTGGGGGCAGCAGGGCTGATGATCCTCCACAGTTGGCCCCTGGCCACACTTGCAGCTGATGGGGGCCTCTCTCCCTCTTGTTGGCACAGTTCGGAAGGTGGCACACCCGGCCTGATGTCACCTGGTCTCCTAGCTCTGGTTCACCCTGAGGATGCTGTGGGAGGCCCAGTCTGTCTTTGAGGTGGGCTCTGCTGTCAATAGGCTGACAATCAACAGAGCTGCTCCTCTCCTGTGCAGAACTTGGCCCAGGAGGTTCCTCCAGGCTGACACCAAAATTCAACAAGTAGTCCCTGGGAAGGAGACAGGCACATGGGAAAGCGTATCTACTCCCGGGTGGGGTCACAACAACAGATGGTAGCAGATAAGACAGTGGCCAGTGGTGGAGCTCTGAATTTTGTGCCTGCCTTCTTGACCACTAGCCACGACTCCATTCTGTTTGTTTTTGAGGATCCTATTCTTATAGGTAATGTTCCTCAAGGATTTACTTTTTCTAAATGTTATTTGAGAATAATTTTTCAAATATTTTGAAAGAGCCTCATCCATCTGTAAAATATGCCAGTTTTACTGTAATATTTTCCTCACATCTTTGGCCTTATTGCTATATATGGTAATGAATATTACAGTATTAGACTATTTCTTCCTCTTGTTCATAGATGTAAGCTGTCTCTTTCAGCTTACTACTCTCTTTACTGCATGATTTATCATTTTTGTGGTGTACTACCCATGTTCTTGAAATCTCCTGACCGTATTCTATTTTCCACCTGAAATGTCTCATTGATACGGTTCCGCCTCACTTGTAAAAGTTTCCCAAACGGAATACTAGAGTTTAGGTTTTTTGGATGGGTACGGGAGGCATGTGGAAGACTATTGCCTGCTGTGGTCATTCTAAATAACTTGGTTTCAAATTTAGTTTTGTTAACCTCAATCTGTAGATCTAAGAGTTTTATACTTTTTCTATCCATGTGGACAGAAAAAGCTTAGATTAAGGTCATTACTATACAGAAATTGTACAAAAGATTGCTCTTCATGCGTGGAGTCTTTCTAGAGCACATAAATGTCATCTAGATATTGAACACAGAGCACTAAGTGTTCCTCAAATAGAAAGGTGATAATGACGGCTTGTTCCTCCCACCAGCCCATATAAAGTCTTGTGTAACTGGGGGGAAACAGGTCCCCATTTTATATATATCGTCACAATAGTTGCTATGCATGGTAAAGGCATGCATGCTAAGGGCTGCATGGTAAAGGCATTGTGTGGTAATGACAGCATTGTAAAGGCAGTTTCCTTGGGACATAATGATTTAATGTAAACCAACTACGGGATTCCATGTCCATCTTCCTGAGCCAGACAATCCTTAATATATCTCTGCTTGAAGCATTTTCCTCTTTGCCAAATAGAGGCCACATTAGAAGGGAGTAAAGTTTAATCAAATCTTCCAAAGTTCTCAGCCAGAGTTCTTTTAAGCTTAAATATAGTTTATTAAATAAGGTAGAATAACATCACAAAAATCAAAGAATACAATTGAATTGGTATTACAGTACAATACAGTAAAGTCATTAAATATAATATGATATGCAATTATGATCTGAATACATATGCAAAATGAAAAACAATAGGAGGGGTAAAAGAGAGGGGAGGTAGGAACATGTAAAGGAGTGCATTGAAAATGTGCACTAAATAATCAGAAAGTGTATTTTGGAAAAGCTGTAGAAGAAATGCATGCTAAATGAAGCAAAAATGAAAGTTTAAAAATAAAGCATAACAATTGATAAATGACAGCTCAATGAGGTCCAGTAGCCAACAGATTGGTGATGAGACACAAAGTTCCTTGCAGAGATATCTATAAAGATAGTAACAAGTGACTAAATAATGTCCCTCTTAACAAGAGAAACAGGGTTAACATATGCTCTGTCAAGTCTATCGTTGTAACATACACCATACCACCAGGCTTGAAACTAGAGATTAGAGCAGTTTTTCCATTGTCAAGTAATTTGTTGAAAAGCAATCACAATTAATACATCAATTATTTTAACATCATATGAGCAAACAATCCATGCAAATGTGAAAGCGACATTAGTTTCGAAAACAGAATTAATTTGGTTCCATACCTCAATCCAAAATGTATCTGTGGGTGGACAGGGAAGAATAATATGGTGAAGGTTAGCATGTGTGTGGTTACAGGACCAATAATTGGGTAAATGTCAGAATACTTTTTGTGTAAAGTGACTGGAGAAATCATGTCTACTATAAATAAAGAATAATGTTTGTACTGTGTTGGCAGATCACAATGTTTTGCTAAGCTGGAACCAGAGTTTGTTCCATAATGTAGTAGGCCATGAGATTTGAAAATCTTTTTTCCCATTGCAACTCAATTTATCCCTATCAATTGGGGGTGCAATGAGAAGCTTATAAATATTAAATGTTGTAGGAGATGATAATGACAACGATTTCATCTGATTGTTATAAATGAGAATCGGGGTATGTGATGGTAGCATGAATAAGACCTGTGTCAAAGCTTGAATTAAAAAAGTGAATTTATTATGGAATTAGTTTGAGAGATTAAAGAGAAATTGTGCTTGATGAAAGTTAAGAAAAGAGTCTTTAAAGATAAGTTAATGGACCCAAAGTAAATCGTTGCCTCCCCAATATTTCCAGAAAATAATTGTATTGTTTATTTTTAGAAGTTTGTATACCAAATTGATGAGAGTATAAACTGCTCCCTCTCTGAGAGATGGGAAAATGTTGGGAGTAACAACTTGCAAATATTTTTATGTATAGGGAAAGATATGGAATGGGGTTTCTGGGTAAAACATAAAAATTATTTAAAGGAGATATAAAAGGTAGTTCAATAGCTTTCCAAAGCGGGGAAAAGTCTGAACAGGTATCCAATATGCAATATGAAGTTTGTTTAAGAAAGAATGTGGTATTATAGAACTAAAAATCAGTAAACTTTACACCTCCTTGTTGTTTACTGCATTTATGTTTTAATAAAGACATAAGGGGATGTCTCTTATTTCACAGAAATGTGGAAAGAAAGGTATAGACCTTTTACAAAACCAAAATAGGCTGGAATGGGAGCAGGGATTGCAGATAAAATAAATAAAATAGTATAAGTATTGTTTTAATGAGTCAAGCCTGCCCCACAGGGACAGAAATAAAGAATGCCAAGTTGCTGTCAAGGCTGTTAAATTGGTGAGAACCTCACTTAGGTTTAGGGAGATTGAATGGAAGGCATGAACCAGATTATTTAAGAATTTCACATTTACCATAGAGAGCAGCAAAATTAGTAATCTCAAAGAAAAAGGTTGAGACTGAAGAGTCAATGTGAGATAAACATAGCAGAATATCATCAGCATATACAGATAATTTAACTTGCGTATCTCCATACTAAAAAACAGAAATTTCACG
This sequence comes from Pleurodeles waltl, assembly GCF_031143425.1. Lineage (NCBI taxonomy): Eukaryota > Metazoa > Chordata > Amphibia > Caudata > Salamandridae > Pleurodeles > Pleurodeles waltl. The sequence continues at coordinate 963,196,561 of NC_090443.1, forward strand.
ATTTTGTCTTATTTTTTAAAGAAAAGGTTGTAATGCAAGAATGATTAGTAAAGGGGAGAGAGGACAACCTTGTTTAACTCACCTATGTAAGGAAAAAGAAGGCAAAATCATGCCATTTGCAAAAATAGATGCCTTAGGTGCTGAATATAGAAGAGAGCTCTTTCTAATGTAAGTAGGCCTCACACCAAACCATGAAAGGGTGTGACAAATGAAGGACCAATGCATATGGTCAAATGCTTTTTCAGTGTCCAAGGAGCTAGCAGCTAATGATTGCCTATAAAATTTGGATTTACTTAAAATGTTGAATAATATTCTAGTATTCTCTGAAATATGTCTACCTTTGATAAATCCCATTTGTTCTTTACCTATAAGAGATGATAGAAATGGACCAAGGGGTAAAGCAAGCATTTTGGCAAAGATTTTGTAATCAGAGTTAACTAGAGAAACTGGTCTATACTTTTTACATAGCCGAGGATCACAGCCATCTTTAGGGATAAGGCAAATCAATCCCTCTTGAAGGGTACCACCAGTAGACTAAGTTGTAGTAAACTAGGACAATAAGTCATCAATTCCAGGATGCAACAGCTTAGAGAAATGCAATTAAAATACAATGGTGAACTCATCTGGTCAAGGGGTCTTCCCTGGTATAATTATTTCATTGCTATGCAAATATCTTTGGAAGAAATTTCAGTTTCTAATGAGGTGAGATCAAGAGATGTGCCACGATCTTTTTGAGTGGATGACAGATACTTCTGTATATCTTCTGGAAGAGGGGTTATTTCAAGAGTATACAGATGTTGATAATAGTTTATAAATTCATCTAATATCTCCGTATCTTTAAAAACTGGGGATTTGCCAGCTCATAAAATGGAATTAATTTTAACATGTGCTTTTTAATTTTTAGATAATTTGATAATAGTTTACCTCATTTATTTTGACTGACACAATATTTAGCACTTGTTCGAAGTAGATAAGCAGAAGCAGTTTCAGTACAAAGCTTATTATATTGATATTTTGTTCTAATTAGATCATCTAAATGGGTTTTGGATTTGGTATCAAGGTAAAGGTTTTCTAAATGTTTGATATAGGTCAAAAAGTCTAAAGATTGTGAGCGAGTCTGTTTTTCTTTTTAGAAATAATAATGTCTCTGGCTGTGATTTTAAAGGCATCCCAGACCACTTGAGGTGAATGGTCATGTGAGAGCCCTGTGTTAAAGGTATAGTGAATTGCTGATGCATGGTGGAAGGGACGAAAGTAGCTTTGGAGTTGTGATCTATGTATGGATCAAATACCAGATTGCAATCCCCTCCAAAAACAACATACTTATCTGACAAAAACATCAATTTATGGGAGATAGCAGACCAGAAGGTTTTATCTGGTTTGGTGGAAGCATCTACACTGAATAAAACGATGGGTACTTCGTGGACCACCCATCTACCATTGCATCAATATCTTGTGAAATCAACATAACATTTAAAGCTTTATGACAAAGTATGATAACACCATCCTTTTTCTCAGAACCTGGCAAAGATAAAACATTTCCACCCATTGTCTTTTTTTTTATGTTTTTGAGCTTCAGAGACAGTAAGATGAGATTCTTGTGTAAAAAACATCTGCTTTTTACATGACGTAGGTGAGTGAGAACTCATTGTCTTTTACTAGGTGAACCTAACCTTTAACGTTCCAGGAAATAACTTTCAAAGAAATATATAATGGAATAATAACCTGAGGAGATATACATATGAAGGACAAAATTGATATGCGAGGACAGGAATAAACACTTGCAATAGAGGACATTAAATAACTGTTGCAAAAGAGAGAGAGAAAAGAAAAATTAAGAGCACCAAGAGAAAAAGAAAAGAATGAATAGGAAAATAAACAAAGAAAGATAAAATAGGAAGAGGATGATACCTAAAGGACAAACATAGAATCGAGGATTTTGCAGCCACATGAGGAGGACGACACTACGAGACTCCGGATCACATCGATGGAGGACATCAATCCAACAGAATGGATGTAGAAACAAATCATCAATAGATGGCATAGCACATAACACGGGGAGAAACATACAAAACAAAGATCATTATATAAGTATCAATGAGTTATAGCATGGTATAAAGTAACAAGGAAGATATCACATCAAGTATTAGAAAGAAACAATCAAACAGTGGTGGAACGTCTGGTTATATCAATAGATTCCGAAGCTTCCAAGTATCCAAAAATTTCTATAAAAGCACTGGACCTTAATATGTTGTAGTTTTATTGTTATAGAAAACCGTAAAAAGACAGGGCTGAAACAAACCAAACCTGGTGTGAAGATTGCAAAGGGCCAGGCTCATTTTTTGCTTCTGACAGCTGTGGTCTTAGCCAAATCCTGGGAAAAGAATAAAGTAGGATTCAAACCAAAAAATATGACCTTACTACTTACTTTTAACTGCTTGAAGGACCTTTAGCAATTCAGTGCATTCCAGAAAAAAGACGATGACACCACTAGGTTTTGAGAAGATGTTGCAGCATGTGGACTATGAACAAGTCCGTGAGCCCTTTGAATCTTTAAGGTAGGTGTTTCTGGCAGCCCAAGAACATTAGTGAGGAAGGTTTGAAAAAATTAAACAGGATTTGGTCCCCCCAAACCCTCTGCCAGGCCATATACATGGATATTATTCTGATGACTGTGGCGGTCATTATGAACACAGCGGTAAACACTGCTTACCGCCGTGGTGATGGTGAACAGAAGACCGCCATTGGCGGTGAACAGAAACCCGCCATATAATGAACCAAAAATGTGATTCCGACAAAAATCACCAGTCCACCAGTGTCCGCCAGGACCTTGTCGGTGGAAATGCTGGACCTCCCACCCGCCACTGCCGAGCACACCCACATCCCGCCTTCCAAATAATGATGCACGAATCACCTTGGCGGTCATTGGAAGCCGAACGACCATTGGCGGTGCAGAACACCACGGGCGGCAAGTGGACCCAACAGTAAGAAGTGCACACATTGGATAAGGTAGAAACCCACACTCCTGACATACATCCACAACACCATAAAACACTCACAGACACACCCCACAATCCTTTGCAATGAAAGTAGGCCAACGAAGACAGAGATCACCAGAAGCAGACACTGAACGCCACAATCCACGATACTTACACCCAACCACAGAAGAGCACCCTCATCGAGATCCACACCAGACACCATTCACGACACTCACCATGGCACCTCCCAAACACCCACGCTTCACAGAAAGGGACCTACGGACCATGGTGGACGAGATCCTGAAGGTCGAGCCACAACTATTCGGGGCTCAGGTGCAGCACATACCCATTGCCAGGAAGATGGAGCTATGGCAGACAATTGTCAACAGGGTCATTGCAGTGGGACACCATCCACGCACGAGGGATGACATCCGCAAGAGATGGAACGACCTGCGGGCGAAGGTCAGGGCCATGGCATTCAGGCACCACATTGCAGTCCAGAAGACTGGGGAGGACCTCCACCAACACCACAGATTACAGTGCCTGGGAGAAAAAGGTACTGGCCATCCTGCACCCTGAGGCCCTCACTGGACTCACTGGAGGAATGGATTCAGGTAAGTCATCTACATTTACCCCATATCCATCACACCTGTAGTGCATGCACCACCCCACCCCTCCAACACCCACCAGGACCACTACCCCACCCAGTCCACAGGCACTGAATCCACTAGCCCTGCATGCCCACAAAACCACTAACAGGCCCACATTCCTTCCCATTGTGCACAGCCACCCACCCCTATAAGGAAACACAATGGCCTATACCACCCTCAGTGCACCTCCACATCCTAAGCTAAAAGCAATGCTAACCCCACTAATGCTTCCTACATGGCCTCAAAGTGTGTAAGCTATATGCCCCCGCCCAGGCGCCTGCACCCCATCCGACCATGCAAATGTAACAGACGTGTCCATTTCCCCCAACAGGCACCACCACCCATGCCACCCTGACGGACAGGACAAGGAGTGGCAGTGCCCCCCAGGGAGACAGAGGCACCTCACAGGAAACTGGGGAAGGAACCCTGGACACTGATGAGCAGGCTGCCCCCTCACACAGTCCTGGACTGTCACCATCCAGCAGCCCCACCCAGGATACCACTGACACCCCTACCACCCAGCCAATAACATCAGCCCAGGGTAACCGTCCCCACACCTGTGTATCCAGGCCAAAGACTGGTGGAACACAGGTACAGAGACCACAGTCATCCCCTACCAACAGGCAGGAAGACAATGGCTCAGTACAAGTGGTACCGCCAGACCTGTGTAGGGGACACAGGAACAGGGGGCGAGGCCCAGTGGGAGGGCATCACTGGCCCAGGGGGGAGGCCACAGGATGGATGCTACAGCCCAGGACGTGATCTCTGAGGTCCTGGGAGCCTGCCACCATACCCAGGACAGATTGGCATAGTATCCACCCTGGGGCAGAGTCAGAGGATGCAGCAAGCACACCACCAAGAGGCCATTGAGCAGTGGAAACTGCACAATGCCACAATGGCCAGCATAGCAGGTGCGCTGCAGCAGCTTGTCCAAACACAGCCTGAGGCCCACACAGAACAGGAAGCCCCCACTACAGCACAGGAGACAGACCGGACAATAAGAACATCTGCAGCAACTTCACATGTACTACCCTCTCAGGAAACACAGGGGACATCCATCTCATCCCCTACAGCCCAACAACAGGCACCCAAATGGACCCTCAGGCCAAGATATGGGACAGGAACACCTGCCAAGAACAAGGCCCCCTCTAAGAAGTGACTCTCAATCAGCCACCAAACAGTGCTACCAATAATTAAAAACTCATGTGAGCATTGATGGACCTACCAATACTGACAACAATGCTGCCACCATGTTGCCATTTTGGATAATCATCATTGACCCACTGCCATCACTGTAATTTGCACAATTGTATCCCTGTACCAAATAAAACACATATCACACCTGTTACAATGTCCCCTGTCATTATGTGTGAACAAAGTGAAGTATGAATGCAACTGGTTGATAACTCCTTTATGTGTACCTGCGTAGCATGAAATGCACCATTCGCCTTACATGTTGTTGTGCCTAAATATGTTTAGAAAAAGTACACTAAATTGTATTCTGTCCTATGCAGACCTGGACACAGTGGCAATTAGTATATCCCAACCCCCCCCCCCCCCCCTAGATGACAAGGCACACTGACAGTATGATGCACAGACACCAATCTCATCCAATTGTCCCACATAGTTACTAGAAGTAGAGTTGTATCAGTTGGGTCCTGGAATTTACATCTTCCCCTTCCTCATCATCCTCATCACTCTCGTCCCCTATCTGAGGAAGCTGGTCTGGATATACAGCACCCTCCTCCTCCAAGAGATGGATAGAATTTCTCACAGCCACGTTGTGCAGCATGCAGCAGGCCACCACTATCCTACACACCTTTTCAGGCCCATAGGCCAGAGAACCGCCAGAGATATGTAGACAACAAAATCTAGCCTTCAGGAGACCTATTGTGTGCTCTATCACCCTCCTAGTACGTCCATGGGCCTAATTGTAATTCCTCTCTGCATCTGTTCCAGGATTCCTCACTGGTGTCAGGGGCCAACGCAAGTTGGGATAGCCAGAATCACCTAGAAAAAGGTTAACAACACAACTTAAAATGACAAGCCTCAGAGGTAGACAGGCTGTCTGTCTGCAGGGTGGCAATAAGTGACAGAAACACCTACCTATGATCCACCCTCTGTCCTCTTGTAGTTGTTCCATCTTCTGTGGCACACTACTGTTCCTCAGCACAAAAGAATCATGGACTGAACCAGGGAACATGGCATTCACATGTGTGATGTACTGGTCTGCAGTACACACCAATTGAATGTTCGTGGAGTGAAAGTTCTTCCAGTTTCTGTACACCTGTTCACTTACTCTTGGGCGGATTATAGATATGTGGGTGCCTTCAATGGCAGCTATCACAAGGGGTATGTTGGCAAAGGCATAGAAGTTCGACTTGATGGCAGGGAGGTCAGTACTTTAGGGAAACCTCACATAGTGCTGCAGTTGTCGTACAAATGCATTCAGGAATCTTGTCAGTATAATGCTAAACATTGGCTGTGAAAAACCTGCACCCATGCCCACTGTCACTTGAAATGAGCCCGTGCCCAGGAAATGGACACGGGCTCCATTTCCATGCAGAAAGCACCTGCACTTCAGTAGGGATGGCATGCTGATTACAATTTGCCGGAGTCAGTGCAGGATCCAGTAACGCACAAAGTTCAAGAATAGTTGCAGGAGTGACTCTGTAATTGATAATGATGTTACGCTCTACCATGGTCCGCAAATCCACAAGTTGTCTGTACACCAATGGGGCCCTTCCTCCCACAAGGGTCTGTACCTAGGAGGAGTTGGAAACACATGTGAGGAACACACATACATGGGCACACATTGTCAGTCATTGAGCACTGCTGGCTTGATTGTTGCGACACAAATGCATAATGTGTATGACATAACATCAACTTGACCACAATGATAGATCATGGCTTGTCAGGTGAGGTAATGTTAATTGTCACATGCCTATGTGTGTTTGGGGAACAGTAGGGCCTGCATTGTGAAGATGGGAGTTTTATAAATGCGTAGTTTTTGCCAAAATGTCTGCCCCATGTAATCCAGAACTGTCATTGTGGAAGTGACCTCATACTGCTAGCGGTTGACATAACAGCATAAGTCAGTGTTTAACGCCCTGCGCAAATTCATTGGTTAACACAGATGTCAATGGGGAATCCTAGCGTATCATGATTGCCGCCGGCGGTGACAGTGCACACCGCCACGGTGCGTACGCGAACTCGTCACCCCTACTTCACTTGACTTCCTGATCCCGTGCAATCAGGTACTCCACTGAGTGTACTGTTGTGTCCTGCCTCTGGTCATGGAAGTGGCATGTGTTGCAGGGTAAAGGGCCCCAGCCTTCACCCAAGAGGAATTGGAGAGGCTTGTGGATGGGGTCCTGCCCCTGTACGCCAAGCTCTACGGACGGCCAGAGGTACAGGTGAGTAGGAGGATTGGGGGCCATGGATGTGTGTAATGGTTGGTGTTGGCAGCATACATGTGTGCACCTCTGACCCTGGATGAGCCAGGGTTCCTGACATGCTGCGTGTGTATGTGCTGTTAGTCCGTTTGTACTGTCCGTCCCATAATGGACGTATAGCCAGCTGTATATGTTTGGCCAGTGCCTGACCTCTGTGTTACATTTATGTGTGTCCCTTTTAGGTAAGCGCCCACCAGAAGAGGGCACTTTGGCATGCCATTGCCAAGGAGTTGCGGACTTTGGGGGTCTACAACCGGCGGAGCACCCACTGCAGGAAGAGGTGGGAGGACCTGCGGCTCTGGGCGCAAAACATCTGCAAGGCCCAGCTAGGGAAGTCCTCCCAACTGGAAAGGGGTGCCCGTCAGACACTGACCCCCCCCTTATGCTATGCATCCTGGCGGTGGCGTACCCAGACCTGGATGGGCGCTTGAAGGCTGCACAGCAGTCACAAGGGGGTGAGTTCACATACCATATATTTGACCCTTGATGGATGTCTGTGTGTGCATTCAGGTTTATGCTGCTTAGTTGCAGGGACTCTGACTGATGTCCATCTACATTATGGCCCCTGTGGGGAGTAGGAGTGTTTTGGTCAGGTCTCCTACACGTCAGGTCCTTAAGTTGTTTGGGGAATGGCTGTAGAGCAGGGTTCTGGGCACTAGTCAGGGGCATAGGCATGGGTATAGTGGTAGGTGCTGCCTGTTGGAGGGTCTTCTGGGTGGGTGTATGTATGAACCACTATGTTCACTCCATTCAGCTATTTACAAATGTCTCTGTTTTTTTGTCTCCCCATCCCTGTTCTCTTGTGTTGTCTGTGTACATCAGCATCATCTGGCGAGGGAGCTTAGGCAACGGCGAGTGGAGATGCAGCGGCCCATGGATCCTCGGAGGCCGAGTCGTCTTACGCCAAGGCGACCAGTGGGTTGGAGGGCAAGGGGAGTAACACGGGGGAGGCAACTACCACTGGAGGTAGTGACTCCGATACCTCCTCCGATGGGGGCTCCCTGGCGGTGGTGGACCCTAGTGGGCCCACACCTACTGTGTCATCTTCCGCCACACCCATACCATCACTGCCCTCCCATTTGCTCCCCACCGAGTTGCCCGTGCCCGCTCACCCAGAAGGGTGGGCGTCTCCTTCGCCCCAGGCACCTCTTCCCCTGCCCCAGTCAGCCCTGCTGTCCTCACGAAGGAGGCTATTGACCTCCTGAGAACCATCTCTGTAGGGCAGACAACCATCGTTAATGCCATCCAGGGGCTAGCATCAGAGATGCAGCAGACTAATGCCTATCTGGATGGCATTCACGGTGACATGTCTGGCCTACAGAGATCTTTTTGGGCTCTGACCTCCTCTTTGATGGCAGCCAGTGTCCCTGGTCATTCCGTCCCTCCTCCAACCTCCTCTACCCCTTCAGCACCCCACTCCTTTCACCCGTCCAAATCACACATTCTGACACGCAGGCACACACCTCAACACTCAACACTTTAAAACACAAGCACCACACCTTCCACCACAAGCATTCACACAGCCAACATACACATGCACACACAGCAACATCCACTTCCCCCAGTGTGCCCATCTCTTCCGCCTCCCTGTCTGTCCCCTCTACATTCCCCCCCTTCAGGCACTGCACCTTCATTCACTGCTGCTGACACTATTCCTGCAGTCACGACAATAGCACACATCCATACACTCACCAGGCTTGCAGACACAAAACAACATACATTCACACTGGCAGCCTGTCTTGTCCCACTATGTCCACCCCCCCTCCTCCAAAAACACACAAACGCACCAAAACACCCACTCATCACACATACACTACACCTCAGCATACTGTCCAGTCACCTGCCCCCACAACACGCACACCTACACCACTTACGACCCCACCCTCTACCTCCACTCCCATGCCTTCCTCCAGGACCAACCCAATTGCACCAAAGAAACTTTTCCTCTCCCGTGCTGACCTGTTCCAACCCACTGGCCCACCTGTCTCATCCCTAAATGTGCACACCTCCTTGCCCTTTCCACTCCTTCCACGTCACAGCCCGCCCCTGTCCCCCTTCACATTCCCATGCCCCTTCCCCAGAGAGGAAGAAGCCCCGTGCTGAGCCTATTCCATCTGGCTGCACCGGGTCCAAGCACACTCCCCCACCTTCCAAGGCCAAACCCAAACCCCCTCCACCTTCCGAATGCAAATCCAAGCCCCACCCCCGTCGTAAATCCCCACCCCCACCACCCTTTGCCCCTGTTCCCTGAGGTGCCTGGATACCCCATTGTTGCCCCTATGAGGTGGAGTACCGTAGCACTTGTGGGAGTCAGGTTGGGGCCATTGTGGCCCATGGGACTTCTAGCACTATGGACTGGCCATAAGCTTTATTTACAATTCGTTTGCTCAGAGAGCTAAATTAAAAGTTAATGTGTGACCTGTGTTTTAACGACACACTCTGGATCCCCGGTCTCTCGTTTCATTGTTTGTGGGTGTGGGGCACATGTATTTACTTTGGACAGGTTGGATTTGCCTTGTGTCGGGTAAGTCTCTTTTGCTGTGGGGTGTATGGCTTGTGCTGCTGTGAAGGGTTGTGGGTGCGTTGCGGGGGGGCTGGAGTGGGTGGGTATGTAACTGTGTCCTTTCTTCCCTTGTTTCGTAGGTTGCGGTACTTACCGTTGTCGTCTTCGTCGGCGGTCTCGGTCGTGGAGGTATATGGCAAGGAGAAGGGCTGGCATGATCTGCAGCTCTCTATCCATGTCTGCTTCGGCGTGTTGCGTTAGCCTCCGGTGAGTGTTTCCTTATATTTGGTTCGTTTCCGCCTGGCTGGTTCCCTCCCCAGAACTGACGGCGGTCTAGTGGTTCATTATATGGTGAGCGGGTTGGGACTTTCCGTCGGCCTGTGGTCGGGCTCTGCCGTCGTTATCAGCACTCCTCTGCTGGTGGGTGGTTTTCAGGATGCCTGTGTTTCAGTTGGTTCATTATTTGGCGGTCCAGACCTGTCCTCTGTTGCCGGTTTTTACCGCCGCCGCCGACGGTGCGGTGTTTACTGCTGTGTTCTAAATGAGGGCCTGTGATTCTTAAGGTCCTCCACTTGTTTCTTAAGCTGACAACCCTCGGTTTGTAATAAAGTGGTTTGTCAAGTAATCATCAGTATAGAATCTATTCTCTGTGCCATCATTGTGACTCTATTTTGAATGGCAGACCATTTATTATCTAGGCTTTGAAGGTGTTGATTTATTTCCTCCACATAAGGTTTAAGAGCACGTATTTCTTCAAGAAGAATCTCCATAGAAATAGGATGAAGAGATGTAAGTGAGAAGGAGGGTCTTTTTATCTCTTTTATGAATGCCATATTAGAGGTGCCACTAGTTTTTGGTGCCGATTTGGTAGTGTCTGCGACAGAAACAGGAATATTCAATGAAGGTGATGTTAATTTGGAAGCTTGAGTGGGCTGGAAATGTGAATGAAAATAAGGTAAAATTGGACCTGACTGTGGAACCAAAAACAGCCTTGGCAAAAATGCCCCACTCCCTTCTTCTCTTCGCTTTCTCTCTCTCTCGTCCCATCCATCTATTCTCTCTATCGCCTTTGCTCTTCTTCCTTTCTGATTGCTTTCTCCCTACCTTCCCCTCCTTCCCTCTCCTTCCTCCATCTTGGTCCCTCCATGTGCCTGCTGCAATTAACCCTGGGAAGCTAGGGAAGGTCCATAAGGTAAGTCCTTTGTATAGTTGTACAGAAACGTATTGCACAGCAGGTTTTAATTAGTTTGCTTTCGTATATCTCCGATATAGACCACAGCTACTCCGTATGAGAAATGACTCCTTCAAACGTGAATACAGCCGACACGTGTTTCGTCAATAAGACCTTTAAGGCCAAATTAGTCATCATAAGCGCCCCGTCAAAATACTTCAATAGGTTTCCTATGTCCTCCAGATAAATTGTAAAGCCAGATAAGCATCAAATGCAAAGCATGTAGTATGCAATGAGAAGCCGACCTTGATAAGTCGTGATCGTCAGTTATCGGCACTCATTATAGAAGATAGAAAGCACATTGCTGTGCCATACGTTTCTGTACAACTATACAAAGGACTTACCTTATGGACTTTTTGAATGTGCCGTGGTACATCTATGTTATCGAATTGGGTTGTTTTTCAACCAATATTTATGCACATGAAGTGGTTGGGTGTGGTACCGTTTGGCACCCTCGTGACATTTTAGCACTACATATGACTAAGCTTGGAAGTTATGGAAGTGTGAACCCTTGAGCACAGCCACTATTGTTTGTATAATATAAGCTAGGGAAGGTGACAGAGGCATAAAAGGCCTGTCCAGCCTTGTTGAAAATCAGCACTTTCCACAGCTTTGTATTACTTGGCATCGGGGGCATTCCGTATTTGGTACATGGACATTCCCATACATCCACCCATGATTTTTGATGTAAAGCCCTATCTACTACTAATAGTAGACAGGGTTTGACACCCAAAAAATGCCTTTTTGAGAGTGGTGTTAACTTTGACAAATACTTACATTTCTTCAAATTTTCTGACTTAGCATCTGTGCTTCACTGTACACTCCACATTCAAAGTGGGAAAAGTATCAACGTTTCTCAAGACAAATTATTTGGTACTGCAAGGATAACCTTGCGATGCAATGCCTATGCTAGACATCACAAACACACCCTTAGTAAATATGGTGCTTTCCTGCTCTCTCCTTCTCGTGCAAGGGAGCCCAGCAACTTGTATTGCTGTGCTAAACTGCATCACATCTTTGTAAATCTTCCCCTCTGTTCCCTGTCTGGAAGTTGGCAATTTTTCAAATGACTTTCAGATCCTGATTTTGCAGTGTCTGATGCTCCACCTAAACATAACACTCTGCTGGTCTTACCTTGTGTTTCATTTACTTTGCAGCATGGCAGTCAGAAATCAAATGCATCACACACTGTAAAACAGAACTTTAAAACTGTAGATTTAGAAAACAGACCTCCTGTTGCACTGCGAAACAAAACTGCCCTTAAGGATCAGACACTACTGGTCACAGTTCAGCAAATGGTTCAGGACTGCAAAAAATAAAGAGAAGTTATAATGATGCAAATTCTGCAGGCCCTCCAGGCCAATGAAGTGGCGTATGATTACAGTAATGGTAAAAAAAAAAATGTGAAAATGGAAGTGCTTGCAGAGGCGGCTGGCTTCTGTTTCGGGCAAGTGGGCACACAATAGTAATAATAAAAAATAAAAAAAGGCACTCATCTTCAGGTGTGTTCCTCGCGGCATCCTCCTGCTCCTGGAAGCTCCAACACATAGGACCAGGAAATGCCACTAACCAATCCTGACGCTGCTTTCATGCTGGTAATCAGCATGAAAGCAGCATCAAGATTGGTGGGAGTGGGCTCTCTCAGAGCTCACAACAGCCTTGGAGGCCTGTGCTTTTTCAAAACAGCTGGGTTAGAGACGTTTAAAGTGTGTATGTCTGGCTGGCCATCGCACAACGGCCAGTCAAAGAGACATGCGCACTTTAAACAAGTGCACAGCTCCCTGCTGACACTCAGCAGCAATTGCTCCACCCTGTCCTGGCACTTGGGTCTGGATGGGGCGCTGAAAAATAAAATGTTAATCAACAAAGTTTATTACCATTTTATTTTTCCGTTATGGGGGCATTTGTTTGGTGGGGTTACGCTCCTCCACTCACTTGGAGTGCTTGATTCCGCAGAAATGTTATACTTTCATTGCTTATTAACTAAAATAATCTGAGAATCCTTCTTAACAGTGCAGCCCTTGCAGATCAAAAAAGAAATGTGGCTTGCTATCAGCGGGCGACAGTGTTTCCCAAACCGTGGGGATGAAAGTCCAAGAAATAAACAAAGATGCCTTAAAATTCTCTACTTATCTTGTAGCATTTGCTGCACTTCACAGAGTGAGGTCAAATAGGCTATATTTTCTGACAAATTGCTGCTTATTTATTAAACATGGGATTGGTGTTTACAAACTCCTCACACTTTGCAGACAGAGAAAGGAAAGGAAAGTGAATTATGAGACAATCTTGCTGGGTTACAGGGAATGTGAAAGGAAAGACTGTAGGATGTACTTTTTGTAAATCACAACAAAATGTAAATCACTGAAATTTAGTAGTTAGAAATGTAAAAATGAAGCACATTTTTCTACTTTAAAAGCTTGATGGAAATAAAAATTTTAAGAGGACTACGACAAATCAAAGTGCGTTACTTGATGCACAAACGATAACTATTCACCAATACCCAACCGCTAGACATTATAATTTGTGTGCAATCTTTTTCATTAAAGCTGTATGCCTGTGCCAATTTAGTGGCCATTTCATTGACTATGTGCTGTCTGTAAATGGCAGTGCACTGCTGCACAATGTTATAGCAACATTAACAAAGTGCCCACCTTATGTCCATTAAAGCTGGGTGGGTTAAGAAAGGTTTGTGTTCTAAAAAGTGGGTCGTGGTTCAGAAACATTTGGGAAGCGTTGGTGCATGGCATTGAAGGAACGATGGAGAGCCCCACTGATTGGAGGCAAGCTCCGTGGAGGAAAAACAGCCAGCTGCACAAACTCTGCATTGTTAAATGTTACAAATAAAATATGCTTTACCACTGTGAATATGTTGCTACTGATCCACCTTAGTAGTGAGTCATGGAACTTTAATACAATACAGGCAATTATGGCAAACAGAAGCCTTTGTTAAGAAAACGTGTCCTAGATAATGTGCATATGTTACTCCTAATTGAAAGTGTCCTTGGAGTCGAATCACTGTGTTTCTGGAGGCTGCTGTGCCAAACCTCCCACCACAATACCCTCCTGAATTGAACAGAATTATACATTTTGTGCAGGTTAAAAAGAGGCATGCAACAAACCATTCTGAAATACTATGGCCACTAAGCCTCCTACCATTTGCTCCACTTTCTCCCAGCCTCCATTTTGCAGAATCTCATAGTTCCACATTTGCTCCCTGGTTCCGATGCAAAGCAATGCACGTTGTTTGAGTCAGCCACCCACTGATGCATATCTCTGTGTAAATAGATACAAACACATTCTATTAAAGCATGTTAGTCCACCACTTCAGGTTCTACCAAGCTACATACTATGACCACCTCTTGATATCTCACCTTGACAATAACATATGAGATGATATTAACAAGGTCTATCCCAGCAGATCCCTCCATGATTTCTCTCTCCAACCTATACCTACTCAGGACAATAAACGTTAAACAATATATCTCAGAATGAACAACCCAGTGAAATAACCTGCTACGGAGACTGTGATGATAAGAAAATACAACAAAAACACCTGCATAGCTGCTCAAAGCTGCCAGCTTACTGAAGACCATAAACTGCGTGCCTCTTTCTCACACTTCTTCATCCATCATACTGCTATGCGATGCATCGTATAGCACGATAACCGCACCTAAATGGTCATAACGCTTGATATGAAAACACTTCCCACATAGGACCAAAACAAAGACAACACACTTCCAAGAACACACCATACACAGTGTATCGTGCTACTGATGTAGGGAAGTGCTTTATCACTCACATTCAGTGATAATAAGTGCTATATAAATGTTGCAATACAATGCAATTAGTTCACTGACTTATTCTACCAACTTAAACAAATCACTTTCTAAAAGATGGAATCCTCCATTACCTGAATGAGACCACAGGCATGATTTAAAACACAGCGGACAGGTTACTTCATCACAACGATAACAGATATCCCGTCCACAGAAATCTATATCACATAGGATAAGATTGGATTTAGATTTCGGTGGGTGGGATATCTGTCACTGTTGTGACAGAGTAACCCACCCGCTGAGTTCTAAATCAGGCTACATAGCTTTAATTGACTGGTTACAGACCAATTGTAACATCATTACTCAAGTCAGATACTCAAATGATGATACTACAATGTACAAAAAGGTGTTGGATGGAATGCTTAAATTATTCTCAGCCACAGATTCGCTCAGGTTGCATCCCAATTTCAATCATTTTTTTGCTCAGCATGGCACCTCAGTTTGGACCCGGCCATATTCAAACCAGTCTTGCCCTTGCTCCAGTGGGAACAGCCCGGCCAGAACTGCCAGGCCAGGTCCTCCCTGAACCGGAACACAAATTACCTAAAACCGGTTTTGCTCTTGTTAGGGCTCATCAGCCAGGTATAGCTTTGTTCCAGTGAAACAGAGTGCACGGCACGCATACCCATAACACAAGAGTGACACACTAAAGTATACAAAAAAGTTATGAATGGAATGTAGAAATTAACCTTAGCTACTGGTAAACAATGGGGCTGCATTCAAATACATTGTTATTTTGCACACCATGCCACCTTAGTCTGGACCAAGCCATATGCAAATCAGTCTTGGCCCTGCCCAATGTTATCAGTCCAGCTTGAACTGCCATGCCAGGTCCTCCTGAACCAGAACAGAAGCAACCCAGGACCACTTTTGCCATAGTTAGAGTTCATCATCAGTTCATCAGTAGCATAGTTCCAGTGACAGAATATGCATGGTGATGGGACACACGTCTGGGCATACCTGCCTCACTTAGGGCGACATATTAAAGCATAGAAAAAGTTGATGAATGGAAGACTTGAATTAATCTAAGCCACTGGTCATCACTTGGTTGCATGTGAATACATCATTATTTTGCACCCTATGCCACCTCAGTGTGGATGCAGTCATATGTAAATCAGTCTTGGCCCTACTCCAAGGGAAAAAGTCCAGCCCAAACTGCAAGTCCAGGTCCTCTGATTCTAAAATGGCATCACTCCATAACAGTGACAATTTATTTAACAATTTATTTAGTTTGACGTATGATGTCTCCTGCTTGAGCAAGCAAACAATCTGAATGGAATGTTAATTAAACAACTGTGGTATAACAAACTTTTCAGCTTTCTTCTGCGTGTGCGTTTTTGTCTGTGTGTATGCATTCTGCAGCACGCATCAAAAGAGCAAAATGCCAGACATGATTGTTTATGGGTGGGAAGGTGTCCCTTCCTGCACATAAACAATCATTTCACAATGACACTTTGGCACTTCTTGATGCAGCACACCCAAAAGTGCCAAATCACCATTACTGATTGTTTATGTGCAGGAAGGGACACCTTGTCACACATAAACAATCAAACACCTCAGCGCAGGCATCCTTGTACGATGGTGTAAGGATGCCTGCATTGGCGCTAGGTAGCTCGATTTAACGCCAGCGCAGGGGACAACACAGGGGTGTGCCATATTCAATGAAATACAGTGCACCCCTGCGTTGTGAAAATGACAGAGCATGGTGCTGCCAATTTTGGCGCAGCGTCGTGCTCCATCATTTTCTCTTAAATATGGGCCATAGTTCTCTAACAGTGAGCAGTGGACGGACACGGATCAGTCAGTCAGAGTGATGGAAATGCGGCTATACTCTAGGGGAGGGATAAACATAAGAAGGGGAAGGCAAGTCATCAAATAAAAAAACATCAAGTAAGAAGCAAGCAAATGAGAGTGGCAATAAAACCAACCAATGTTTAGCAGTGGGTGGGCTGTAAACCCACTTTGTGTTTTTGGTAAGCCCACAAACGTTTTTTTAGGTTAAACCTAAATAGGGAATGTGACTCAAACTAATCATCAGCATTACCCAAAAGAATAGATGATCGATACCTTTGTATATTGAAAACATCCTCAAAGGTCATTTTACAGCAGCTCTACAGCAGCAACATAAATACAAATTAGAAAAGTAATACATAAAAAGAGCAGACTCTTCTTTTGGGTCCTTTTAAATGCCAAGTGCGCAATTAGGGACCATGAGATGGATTCGAATGGGAACCAGCCCTTCTTCAGCTAGCAGTGTGGCACCATAAGGCGGGTTTCACAAGGCCCAGGTCACCTATAAACATTGCATGGTCTGCAGTTTCGAGAAATGCTTCTTGCTGATTGCCCCTTACTAGAATATTACCCAATAATTGGCATGAAGGACATAACGTGGAGGCCAGAGTGCCCTCAGATGTGCTGACTCAAGTGCAGGCCTAGAAGAAGATGGCTTGTGATGGGACCTCCACTTCAAGGGTAAGGATGGAACCATCATCCAGCTTTGACCTGTTCTAAAGTCCCTTTCTGGGCCACGCCAAGCAGTGCTGATGGGACCAGAGAGGTGTTTTAAGGAATATACTTATTCCTTATGACCAGTGCCGCTGAAAACCAAGGCTGACTAGCTTTGATTCCATGTCATGCCTCTTCCCTTCTCCCTCATACACTTGCTTTCTCTTTATCCCTCCCTTGCATGTTCTTTTTTTCATCCCTGTGTTTTCCCACAGGTTTTCTATATTCATCCTCTTTGTTATTTTTCACTTCTCTGCCTTTCCCTCTCTTGTTCTAGATCAAAGTCTGACGAGGAAAAATACGGTGTTGGTGCACCGACCTGCACAAATTAAGCACTGAATATTACCTCCACACCAGCAGTAGGGGGCGAGGGTTGTGGCCCGGCTTTGAGATGTCCTGAAAACCCTTCAGGGATGTTCAACTACTAGCACTTCAGCAGGAGCTGACGGGATGAGACTCGAAAGAAAGTTTGATATTTTGCATGTCAATGGGAAAGTCATTGCAGAAATTATAGAACGTTTGCTGCCTTCACTAAGAAATGCATTTCACTACTATCCAAAAACGATTTTGGTCAAATTCTGAAGGGAGTGCCCCCTTTGTCTATCTGTCTTTTTCCTGCTTTGTCAGTCTGTCTGTCCTTTTCTGTCGGTTTACCTCTCTGTTTGTCTACTTTCTATACCTACCTCAGTCTTGCATGTTGTTTTTCAGCCTTTCTTCTACCCCTTTGTTACTGGTTTCTTGCCTTTCTCTTCCTCCTTCATTCATCCTTTTCTGACTTTCTCTCTTATTCATGTTCATTCTTATGATGATAAGGAGGTCCCCGCCCGCCATCAGCACCAGGAGCACTCAGAGGACCAGACCTGGAGCTTGGCACCCTCTGTCATTAGTTGTGGCAACATCTGGAAACTTAGGGGGTCATTCTGACTCCCGCCGGACGCGGTCACCGCGCGCCCGGCGGGAGCCGCCAAAATACCGTACCGCGGTCAGAAGACCGCGGTGGGTATTTTGAGGTTTCCCCTGGGCTGGCGGGCGGTCGCCAAAAGACCGCCCGCCAGCCCAGGGAAAAACTCCCTTCCCACGAGGATGCCGGCTCGTAATCGAGCCGGCGGAGTGGGAAGGTGCGACGGGTGCTGTTGCACCCGTCGCGTATTTCACTGTCTGCCAAGCAGACAGTGAAATACTTGTAGGGGCCCTCTTACGGGGGCCCCTGCAGTGCCCATGCCAATGGCATGGGCACTGCAGGGGCCCCCAGGGGCCCCGCGACCCCCCCTACCGCCATCCGGTTCCCGGCGGGCGGACCGCCGGGAACTGGATGGCGGTAGTGGGGGTCGGAATCCCCTCGGCGGCGCAGCAAGCTGCGCCGCCTTGGAGGATTCCAACGGGCAGTGGTAAACCGGCGGGAGACCGCCGGTTTACCCTTTCTGACCGCGGCTGCACCACCGCAGTCAGAATGCCCTCGGGAGCACCGCCAGCCTGTTGGCGGTGCTCCCGTGGTCGGTGGCCCTGGCGGCCACCAGGGTCAGAATGACCCCCTTAGTGTTTCAGTTTCAGGTGTGCTTCCATGTTGCTCAGAAGTGCTTGAAGTATCACCTTTGTAATACCAGCTGTGGACAGGACTTAATCAGGGTTTACAATGAAATGATCCAGATTAATCAATTTTCAAGACATGCAGTTAAAGTAATAGACTTTATCAACGGACGTGACAAGGGTATGCAGGTTATAAACATTAACTTTGGATAGAAAAGCATCTCTAAGGAAGTATCAAGAAATATAAAGCATTTAAAAACCTTTGGATGTTTTGTGATAGAGTTGCAACTAACCGATGATGAGCTGTCCTTATACTAGAAGGTCCCATCTGTTGATCTGCTATGGCCAGTGTTGGAAATGGGCCTTTTTGCAGGGTTATCCCCAAACGTTTTTGCCTTCTTCCTCCTAATTTTTCAGATCCGTTTTTGCTGGTTTATTGTCTCTGCGCACTTTACCACTGCTGATCAGTGCTAAAGTGCAAGTGCCCTCAAGGTAAATTGTACTGTTGATTGGTTTATCCATGGTTGGCATATTTCATTTACTGGTATGTCCCTAGTCAAGTGCACCAGAGGTGCCCAGGGCCTGTAAATCAAATGCTACTAGTGGGCCTGCAGCACTGGTTGTGCCACCCACATAAGTAGCCATGTAATCATGTCTCAGACCTGCCACTGCAGTGTCTGTGAGTGCAGTTTTAAACTGCCAATTCGACTTGGCAAGTGTACACACTTGCCAGGCCTAAAGCTTCCCTTTTTCCTATATGTAAGGCACCCCTAAGGTAGGCCCTAGGTAGCCCCAGGGGCAGGGTGCAGTGCATTTAAAAGGTAGGACATGTACTGGTGTGTTTTACATGTCCTAACACGGAAATACTGCCAAATTCGTTTTTCACCATTGCAAGGCCTATCTCCCTCATAGGTTAACGTAGGGGCTGCCTTTAAATAACCTTAAAGCGCAGATTCCCTTTGAGGGCAGACAGAAATATGGAGTTTAGGGTCTCTGAACTCACAATTTAAAAATACATCTTTTAGTGAAGTTGGTTTTTGGATTCTGAGTTTGAAAATGCCACTTTTAGAAAGTAGGCATTTTCTTGCTTAAACCCTTGTGTGACTCTGCCTGTTTGTAAATTCACCACCTGGGTCAATTTGACAGTTGGGCTATTTACACCTTTCCTCTAGACAGTGACACAAAGGGAGCCGGGTGTAGCCTGCATATCCTGATTAGCCATCTGTGCTGAGAGGAAGGGGAGGAGTGGTCACTCACACCTGAAAGGGCTGTTCCTTCCCTCACACAATGCAGTCTCCAACCCCCTGGTGTGCGTCTGGGGCCTGGCCTGGACAAGGAAGGATCTTGCAAACATGTGAGACTTTGCTTTGAAGTTTGCCAACTTCAAAGGCAGAAAGGGGTATAAGTAGTAGACCCAAAACCCCAGACTTTTAGTATCTTTCTGGAACACAGAGAAACCTCAGCCCAGGAGAAGAGCTGAAGGAGGAGTACTGTCCCTTTGCTGTGTTGCTTTGCTGGACTGGCCTGCAGTTGCTGCTTCTGCCTGAAAAGAGTGCAAAGGGTGAACTTTGCTCTGTGTCCTGCTTGGGAGAGTTCTCCAAGGGTTTGGAGTAGAGCTTGCCTCCTGCTGGAAGTCTCAGGGACACCAAAGACTCGAGATTCCTCGACCTGCAGCACTGGGGACTGTGTGTTTTGTTCTGTTCAAGAGGAGAAACTACTGCAATGCCGCCAACGACGCCGCTGGCCTACACGTGACCTGCTGACGCCGCACAGAGCCGCACTGCCCCACTTCACACCGCAACCAGGGTCTCACCAATGCCGTCATCGGACAACTTCACCGAGCCACTGCTTGCACCGCGAACTGTGGGCCCCGCACTCCGGCATCGCCTGCTCACACCGCAGCCTGGGCATCCCTGATGACGCTGCCTGCACCGTGGCCTATGGACACCGCTTGTGGGGTACAAGTAGCACCGTCCCACAGCA
The DNA here is from genome assembly GCF_031143425.1 of Pleurodeles waltl. NCBI lineage: Eukaryota > Metazoa > Chordata > Amphibia > Caudata > Salamandridae > Pleurodeles > Pleurodeles waltl. The sequence goes on from NC_090443.1 coordinate 963,217,229, forward strand.
CAGCCCCGGTCCACCAACGCCAGCACCATCAACTCCAGTGTCGTCACCAGGCATCCCTGCCTGCACCGTGGCCTGTGGACACTGCTCGTGAGGGTCACGAAGCACCGTTCCGCACCACCGGCTTGGGCCTACTAACGACAGCGCTTCAGCAATGACGATGACGCTGCCTGCACCGTGACCTGGTGACACCGCACGCTGCACCGCCTTGCTTCACACCGCAGCCCTCGTCTCACTGACGCCACTGGATTCTGTCACCGAGCAGCTATCTGCACCTTGACCTGTGGGCACCAAACGTCACATTGTCCCACTTCGCACCACTGCCCCAACGCCATCCACGCCAGCGCTCATGACTTCATCAACCCGGAGTTCGATCTGCAACACGTGTGACTTCAAGGACCCAATGACTCCTGCACCAACTCCGGAACCGACACCGCGACTCCAGCGACGCCGCTCTCCAAAGCTCACCGTGAGGATCATGATGCCCTGCAATTCCAAAGGTACTGTTTGCAGGTCTTCCCGACACCGTAGCTGGCCCGCGACCCCGCAGCCAGCCTGAACTGTTGGTTTTGTTGATCACAATGCTGTGATAGCCCCAAGTGGAGCTATCGACTTCAAGGAACTGTATTTTTGAGTAAATCTTGCAGAATTAATATTGTCATTACTGTATGTTGGATTTTAATCATATTTGGTCTTGTTTTATATAGATAAATATTAGCTATTTTTATAAAACTGGTGTGGTGTCCTTTTGTAGTGTTTTCATTTATTACTGTGTGTTATGTGCAAATGCTTTACACATTGCTTCTGAGATAAGCCTGACTGCTCGTGCCAAGCTACCAAGGGGGTGAACAGGGGTTATCTGAACGGGTATCTCCCTTGTCCTGACTACAGTGAGGGTCCCTACTTGGACAATGGTGCAAACCGACTGCCAACTAGAGACTTCATTTCTAACAGCCAGGTACAATTCAAAGGTGTGACAGGTCACATGGTAGGAGCAGGTCAGGATGATCTGTCACAACTTTGTGAGGATCTAAAATCAAGAAAGTGTCAGAATGCCCTTATTTTAATTACATAATCTAGGATGCATTTTGCTATGATGTGGAGATGCGCAGTTGCACATTGATAAGAACTGATATGGATTGTGAGCATAGATAACTCCTATGAAAGGACTGATATTATTAATGATGGTTCTCATTGGTGGAGTTACCAATCCCATCTTTAGAGGATTGCTATTTGGAGCACTGAATCCGTGAACTGACTACTGCACAGTATTTATTGTCAGAAGGCTCTTTGTTTACCTAAAAGTAAATACAAATGTGTTAATTGTATACTGTAAACTGTACTTGGAAATGTCATTGCAATGTTTACTGTACCTAAATAGGAAAACCCAATAACCCCAGGGAAGCTGGGTGCAGTTCACTATCACAAAACATATGCTTGCAAAGGAACATCACTGAAGTAAAACATATTAATTGTCATCATATTTTATTTTAAAAAGTCTACTGTTTGAACAAAAATATTATGCTACTACTGTATTTTACTTTTTAATACCAAAGGTACATTGTAGTAATTGACAGCAAGAAATAGCAGTGATATTTCGGTTTCTAATTGCCCCGCATACTGGATACCCTCATCAGGCTAACAGGCTTTCACAACAATGTTTAAGTCCTCTTGTGCTAAAGATTAAACAAACAAAACCAAGCATCAAAGTTATACATGATCACTAAAACACCATGATACTGGTGGAGGATTACATTCATCTCGAAGGTGTCAACAGAGCCGTTACCAGATCACCAATACCCCATATGCAGCATGCCATAGGAAAAGACCATAGGGAAAAAGCCCATTAAGAAACAGTATTAAGTGAAACCAGAATTACTCCACAAACCAGTTTATAAAGTAAGTAATTCAGCAAAGAGTCACTCATTCTTTTATTTCTTCTACATTTGAATCTCATCGAGAGCCATGTGAGCATTCACAGATGGATTACTTGCAATGAATCATTAATTTCAGGTCATCAGTTCAGAATATACCCTAATATGGGTACATATACCAAAAAAGTAGGCAACCAATAATATAACTAATGCTCCACTTTCTCCAATAAATAACCAAAGGGCTACTGCTGGGTTCTTAATTACATAGGTATTGCAACCTTCATAAAGCCTTTAATTAAATCTGTCAAACTTCCAGTTAGTTGTAGGTCAATCCCCTTATTGCACAGTTTTAACTTTAATGAATCGATGCACCCTCGGTGTACGTATCTCATTAGGATCTCTAAAATTGCATTCAAAATAAGATGAGAGTTAGTAACTGAGCTCAGTGTAAACAGGAGTACAGGGTACAGAACAAGCAGAATACAGTATAGCTTACCTTCATAAAGCCTTTAATTAAATCTGTCCAACTTCCAGTTAGTTTTAGGTCAATCCCCTTATAGCAAAATTGTAACTTTAATGAATTGATGCAACCCGATATACGTATCTCATAAGGATCTCTAAAAATGCATTAAAATAAGCTGAAAGTTAGTAGATGAACTCAGTATAAACAAGTTTACACAGTACACAAGATGCAGAATACAGTATAGCTTACAGGTAAAGAAAGGATTCTAAAAAATTATTTTATTGGTCGCCATATTAAAAGGATCAAACCAAAATTGTACTTAACAAAAAAGTTAATTTAAGTAAGCAAAAAGTTATTTGAATTCAAAAGGAGCTATGGATCAACACCTTACATTAATCTAGGGAAAATTAGCCACTAGTTATAACTCAATTTCAAAGAAAAGGAGTGATAGACTACATGAAGTGAAGGTGTTCTGTGTATTCACAAACAAACTATTAATGGTGAATGGAAAGTGACAATCAAAGTGAATACCGAGCAACCACCATATTCCTTGCAAATGCTTCATTTAACCCATTTAGCGCAGTATTAGCATGCCCTAACCAACAGTTCTCTTTGAATGTCATCTTACTCAGGTTAACTCATCTTTTTCTTGTTTTAACCAAGTCTATAACCCAACATCTCATGTCAGCATCATTTTTGTAATGTAATGTTTTACAAGTGGTGGAGAACTTCACATCTGATGAGTGATTGATGTAGTAATATACCTTTGCAGATTGTTTGAAGGGTATTTCCAATATACTTAACCCACATGGACATTCAATGGAATTCACAGCAGTCAATAATCAATATTATGTTTGTGTGTTGGCTTCCTGTCCCCAGTTGAGTATATACATGATATTCTATATTTTTTAAATTCCTCTGAAAGTGTGACATTATTAAATATGGACTATTTTGTTAATTTAAATTCTCTTGTCAGTTACTATAAAATATGATAATGATAAATGTGTTTTATTGAAGTGATGCTCCTTTAGATGCATTTGAGTTGTGATTATGGAAATGTACAACTTTCACTGGGTGAAATCTTCTTATTGGTCATAAAGATGAATCTTCCCTTACAATACGCCAAAGGGAACTAAATATAAAACAACTGCCTACATTTTGAAACCGGGTTCATTAATGGCCCTTACTCAGGAATTAGACAGCAGGGGGGAATACGTTATGTGGCATTTTTATTAAAGCATGAGGCAAGAAATTGCGAATTATGCAGCATAATGCAGCATTGTTTGTATTATTGATTAATGTATCAAGTTTACACATCACACTGTTTGATTAAAGGTTTACACTCAGTATCTGTTTAATAACTAGGCAACTGAAAGGTGACCAGTTAACCTTTGCAAAGGGCTTCCCTCAATGCAGTGCTTCAGTACCTTCTGATCCATTTGAGAAAGAAACAGAATGTTTTTGTTAAAATGTATACATTATGCAGCAGATGATGGAGTATGTGGAATGTGAGGCAAATTCATTACTAAAAAGGAAATGCTGCATTTTGGCCATGTCTGTGCCATAGAAATACTACATACATAATTACCTTGAACTTACCAATTACCCTGGTATTACTGTAGCTCCAACAATAATCATAAAAAAAGGGTTTTGAGAAGAGAAAGACATTTTGTTTTGATAAATAAATGTACAAGTACATACAGTAACACGGGCACTTGTCTTCTAGTATAAACATGCCTGTGCACAATGACCAAAATTATACATACACAGAGGCTGAGAGCTAGGGGTGCTTGCAATTCTTTTCACACATAAAGTTTAGTGAAGATCTTAATTTTTGTCCTAGGTCTAGTTTACAAGGATTCGTTTTTTTTTTAATAGAGATAGGCCCTCATTACAACTTTGACGGGCGGCGGAGGCCGCCCGCCAAAGTTGCACCGCAGGAATGAAGACCGCGGCCGGCATTCTGAGTTTCCCGCTGGGCGGGCGGGCGGCCGCCTTAAGGCCGCCCGCCAGCCCAGCGGGAAACAACCTTCCCACGAGGACGCTGGCTCGGAATCGAGCCGGCGGAGTGGGAAGGGTGCGACGGGTGCAGTAGCACCTGTCGCGTATTTCACTGTCTGCAATGCAGACAGTGAAATACAAAGTGGGGCCCTCTTACGGGGGCCCCTGCAGTGCCCATGCCATTGGCATGGGCACTGCAGGGGCCCCCAGGGGCCCCACGACAAGCCATACCGCCATCCTGTTCCTGGCGGCCGAACCGCCAGGAACAGGATGGCGGTATGGCTTGTCAGAATCCACTCGGCGGCGCAGCAAGCTGCGCCGCCTTGGAGGATTCAAACGGGCCACGGGAAACTGGCGGGAGACCGCCAGTTTTCCTGTTCTGACCGCGGCGTTACCGCCGCGGTCAGAATGCCCTGCGGGGCACCGCCAGCCTGTCGGCGGTGCTCCCGCGTGCCGCGGCCCTGGCGGTTCTATACCGCCAGGGTCGTAATGAGGGCCATAGTGTTTAGTGGGGCTTTCCTATAATCAGAATCATTGCTGTGAACAACATCACTGTTTGCTGCAAAATATATATTCACAGAACCATGTTTAAAGCCTTAAACAAGGATATATACAACATAAATTGTCACAACACCCATAATTTTCATGTGGAAGTGCCAAAGTGAAAAAATGGAAGTGACTAGATCTAATAAATACTAAAACTACACTTACATAGCACACTCTACCATTTGTCTGTCCGTGAGGCACTGGTAACAGGTGTTGATTATTAGCCAACCTAATGGTAGTTGTCTTACCAACCTTAGATGGATGAAAGGCTGAGTGGACCCACCAGAATTCTAGCTTGGGACTTTCAAATTACAACTTCATTTTGTACAATGGATACGTTAGTCCAATGAGCTAGCTTACCAACCTTTCTATGGACCGTTGCAAAAGTTGTGAACAGGAACTTCACAATTTCACACACCCTTCCACAAATATAAACAGGTGTATTTCGTGCCTCAACAAACACACACACTTGATGACCCATCCTTTACATGCACATTCACGTGCCATCATTCACAACTGTGTACTTACCGCCAGGCAGAGTTACACCACACACATGATCTACTTTGTATTAGAATGCAATCAAGTTAAAGAAATACACCCGCCCACAATCAAAAGCATAGCCCCAGGTATACCCACACACGGGCAGACACCAACAAGTAACCACTCCCACTCATTTACTAGCACACTGTCATGTTCTGTTTGTCGGAGTGGAGAGGAGACAGAGAGGGCAGGCATGGACCTGATACCCAGCCCAGGAGCACACCCAGGGTGGCCTCCTCCTGTGGGAACCTCACTTCATCAAGTGCCTCTTTGTATCTGTGCCTGACCTGCTCTGTCTTGACTTATTGCTTCACTCCTTATCTACTGCTCCATTCGTTACTACTTGTCCTCTACGCATAAAAGTCTGAGCTTTATATTTGTGCTTTCTCCTTTATTGTTTTCTAGTATGTTCTTTTTTTCCTTCCTTCCTTCCTTCCTTTCTCTTTCTTTTTTCTTTCTTTCTCTTTCCTACTTCTTTTCCTTTCCTTCTTTTTTTATCTTTCATTCTTTCCTGCGCTCCTCTCTTCTCTTTCTCACTTCTTTTTATTTTTCCTTACTCCTGCATCCTTCCTTGCCTTCTTACTTTTCTGTCTGTCTTTCTTTCTTCATTTTTACTTTCTATTTTCTTGATTCCCTTTTCCGCCTCTCTGTACCGCTGCCCCCCACTTAGAGGAATGGCAGGCGGAGTATCCAGCGACAGGGCCGCTGCCAGCTGCGCTCCCGCCAGCACCAGAAGAGCCACTCATTTCAGAGTGCCTCTTGGGAGCCACTTCCTCTGGCATCCCTTGGTCTCCAGGACCTTCTGGTACTGGTATACTGGAGGCAGACAGGGGCACACTTGACGTTGTAAGTGGCATATAGGGACATCCATGACAGAATGCTGGCACTGGCATACTGGATGTAATTCTTGGCATGGGGCACTTGTAGGCAACTGCTCGTTCTGATTTACTGGAGGAAATTCTTGGCATAGGGGCACTCATGGGAAATTGCTGGTGTGGCACATTGAAGGTAATTTATGGCATAAGGGAGGGCACACATGGTATATAGGAGGAGGCAATTATGACAAAATGCTGGTTCTAACATAGTAGAGATACTTTTTGGCATAAGGGTTACCCATGGTTTATGGACCGCACTATGTGAAAACTTCTGGCAGAGACATACAGTGCGTCATTTTTTTAATGAAAGGGACACCAATGGCATATGTGGAGCACACATGGCAATATACTGGACCTGGCACAATGGAGGTATGGGGGCGCCCCAAGCACATGATGAAAAAATAGGGTCAACTCTTGTGGATCATCAGATTAAATAGGCATGGAATACTATGAAATACTTAAAACTTGAATATTTAATGAGTGGTTTTTTAGAGCCTTTAGTAAATGTATATGAAACCGTGATTTAACATGTGCTATCTGGTCAAAACTTTTTAAAATATTCTTATGGGGAGACACCTCTGGATCCCTCCGAAGAAGATATAGGCTCACTTGCTTCAGTTTCTACAATTCAGGGCAGGCATTATAGCCAGCAGCCACTCCAAGAACAGAAGGTAAACAGTGTCTTACAGAGCATTGATTACTTTCTGCTTCTTCCAATGGGACTGAGCCTTGAACATTACACATCTGGCTTTGTAAAATTAATGCATTCAGCAGTGCAATCTACCTTCTTCTGATTAAATAAAAAATGAACTAAAACAAACATTTTTAAACAAGTTTTTGCCACGTTTCTTTATTGTGAATGTAGGAAAGTAGGATCTTTCTGACATAGTAACCCCCACTTTTTGCCTGGTCTCAGTGTGCTTTGACTGTAGTACACTGGGATCCTGCTAACCAGGATCCCAGTGTCAGTGTTCTCTCCCCTAAATTTGGTTGGTAAGTAACCCTTACACCCCACAATTGGCATACTGGTGTACCCCTGTAAGTCCCTAGTATATGGTACTTAGGTACCCAGGGCATTGGTACACCAGGGATCCCACATGGGCTGCAGCAAGGGAGCCCATGTAAACTGTGTCTGCAAGCCTGCCATTACAGCCTGTATGAAATGGTGCATGCACCTTTCACCCCGATATAAGGTTTCCCTTATGTCGTGGTCACTGCACTTCTGACCCTCTAAGTAACCCTTAAGGTAGGCCCTTCAGCCCAAGGGCAGGGTGCATGAATCTAAGTGTGTGGGTATCCCTGCATGACCAGAGGTACCCCTATAAACCCCAGACTCTGTTTTCTGGACTTTGTAAGTGTGGGGAAGCATTTTAAAGTATGTAGTGGACACTGGTCATCATGAGATGTCCAACTACATAATAGCTTCACTGAACCTGGTCGTGTTTGCTATCAAACATGATGGAATCATGCAACTACACCAATTCTAGTGTTAGTTGCATGATACCATGTACTCTGGGGGTTCCCTAGGGGATCCCACATGTGTGCCTGTACAGCCTTGCAGGGTCAGGATGCAAGCCGGTGCTGCTGCGGACAGCAGACACTGTTCTGCCCCACTGCTACTGAGCTTAACTCAGGCAGGGGAAGGCAGAACAAAGGATTTCCTATAGAAGAGAGGTGTTACCACCTCTCCTTTAGAAATAGGTGACTCAGGGCTATGGTGGGGGTGCTTCAGAGCGCCACCAGACTGCTTTGAAGGGCACCTTTGGTTTCCTCCTTGGAAAACCAGTTTTCTACAGTGCAGGAGCCCCCTGGTTCCCACCCTGGCATGAAAACACACAAAGGACAGGGGAGTGACCACCCTCTGTCCTGTGTCTCGCTTAGGGAGGTGCCCAGACCTCTGCCAGGTGGCTACTTGATTCTACCATCTTGAAAATAAGATGAGCGGAGGCCCCTGTGAGTACATGACTGGTCAGTCCAGTAGAGTAGCATCCCCTCCCCCCATGGGTGGGTCACTGCAAAAGTCATCCAAACCCCTTCCTGGGTTACGTAGGGGCTCCCCTGATGATGGGTCTCTAGATTCATCTGCAAGACTCTTCTTCAAGATACGTCTGCGACCTGGACAATGGATCATGCTGGACTTCACCAGGAACCAAGACAAGACAGCAACTGTTAAGAGGGCTCTGACTGCAACTTTGTCCCCGGGGATTGCAAGGGCTCTGCAACTTCCATGGCCATGCATCCACAAGGGCTATGCCTGCACTAAGGACATCCAGAAGGAATTGCCCTGTCACTCCCCTGCATCCACAGGCATCTCAGCATCGACATCCGGTTTGTGGATCCTGCTGTCCCATGGGCTTTCCAAGGCTCTACAACACAGGTGGTGGCTCTGTGACTCTCCAGAGGTCCAACCTATCTTCTTTGCAACTGAGAAGACTGTGTTCCCTCGTTGGAGCTGCTGGGATGGAACCCCTGTGCAGCATGCCTGCTTCTTGTTGCCAAGGCTTGTTGGCTCTTCAGTCCAAAGACCTCCCAGCTTTAAGAAGCTCCAACCTCCAGCATCAAACTGTTCCAAGATCGACATATTCCCTGCAACTCCTGCAACATAGGCATCCATCTTTTATGTGCTGCTAAGGCCTCCGACCGACTCTCTGTGCCTTCTGCCATAGGGTCCTCGTTGGCTCTCCATCAGATCCTTCTGTCTCACTTCCGTGCTGAGGTCTGGCCCTGACTAACCTGTGAAGGTTGAGTCCTTTGGACCTTGCTGGTCCCCATCCCTGCAACACTGTGCACCGCTTCTCTTACATTTGCCAAGGCTTGCTGGTGGTCCTGCTGGCCACTGACTCCTCTGCAATTCAACAATAAGCGTGGGACAGCTCATGGGTGACTGCTGGGATCCTTCTGCATCACCTGGACACTACAGCTGCACCTCCACAACAACCGTGCAACAGGAAAGCATCTTCAAGAAGTGTGGGCATTGCCCTCCTGCACCCCCTGGGCATCTCCCGTTGGTCTGAAATCTGTCCGCTCTTTCCCCAGGTACTCTCCATTTATAATCCACGCTTGGATTCCACTGACCTGGTCCGCAAGTCACAACAGCAGCTGGGCAGCTGAGGTCCCCATTGACTTCAAACGGAAGTTCCGTCACAACGTCACCCCTATCTATCTGGGCTCCCTCTGCTTGGTACTCCACTTCTCTTGGTATCCAAAGGTGAGGGCACTCTTGAACCTTCCTTGTCCCAACGGGTTTCCTTGGGGTCCACTGGGAAGGGTCCTGAAACACGAAAACTGCAACAGCGACTTCCCCATGTTATCCTATGGATACCTGACCTGGGGTAACATCTCTGCCCATGGCCACTTGGGGAATCCTAGCTACTTACCTCTGGTATTTTAGTACTTCCCGAGTCCATAAGATCCTTGGGTGGCAGTCTTGGTTGGCTGTGACTTTATCAGTAGATGGTTTGGCCTCGCCACAGGGGCCCATGTTATTTTATGCTTTCACCTACCTGTTTTGAAGCATATTTTCAGGTGTTTATATCTCTGGTTAGGATTTATACCAAAGTTAGTTTAGTGCCTGTGTTTTAATGAATACTACGTTATTTTTCTAACACTGGTGTGGTTCTTTCTTGTGTGTAAATCACTGACTGACCTCTTAGTATTTGCAATTGCTTTACACCCTCCCCAATAAGCCTTAGCTGCTCTCCAGTTCTACCCTTTGAGAGCTTTGATTATTAGGAACCACTAACAATATCACTAATGGTTGCCTGACCTTAGTGCAGGGTGCCTCACCTCTAGGTGTCCACCATATACTGAGCCAGCCTCCCACATTGAATACGTGCAAAATTAAGGGCCTGATTCACAAAGTGATTTATGACTCGTAAAGTTACAAATGTGGAGTCTTCGCACTTGTGGCAGTATTTCTGCACTGCAGTGCTCAGTGCGGAGATTCTGCCCTGTGTGCAGAGACTCCACATTCATAACGTTTCCTTTTGTGAATAGGAGATCTATTTGTCTGAATAAAGCCTTCACCTCTTGCGTCACACTAGTGATATAGCCTAGTAAATGATCTTAATTTAAAATGTATTAACAGTAAGGTAGTGTATGCCAACAACAATAGTTGATATTCAGTATGTGGTCTACATCAATAGATGCATGTGGACATAACTGCTATTGTTTTATTTAAATCTCCTTTTTCTCACACTGTTATTTATTGACACATTTCTCATTTCAGTGCACAGAAGGGTCAATATTAAACCCAGACAGTTTGCGGTATAAAAAATGTAGGTTCTCAGTGCTTTTCTGTGTTTTGTGGCACTATGTCCTCTTCAGATGAACATATAATTTTTGAATTTATACTAAGAGAAATGAGTAATGATCCCTTTACATATCATGTCAGCACCCTAATACCAGTGGTTTCTGAAACATACATTTGTCTATGTTTTGTTCTTTATTAATAATGCATTTATTATGGAACTTCAGCAATATCAATTTTTGTGATGTGTTCAGGGTTAAGGTTATGTGGCATCACCTCCCTGCGAGATTTGGGGTCAACGGTCATATGATGTTACTTCCTTTTATGTCAGTGGTGTGTGATGTCACTTCCGCTATCTATGGCACTTTGGTAGATCAACGTCCATGGTACGGGCACTTCTCAGGAGCAAAGGAGGTACTCTGGACAGGGAGTATCAGCACCACTGTATTTCCATTTAGAACACGGCGTTGACTGCATGTACCTTGCCCTGTGTAGGTTCACACATTGCTGGGTCTTATCTTAACAACAGGATATGGAATCTTCATTTTAGGGAAGTGGAAGGGACAGAAGGACAAAGGGGCATATTTATACTTTTTGGTGCAAAACTGCACTAACACAGTTTTGTATCAAAAAGTTTTGCACCAGTTTGCACCATTCTTGAGCGCCAGCCGGACACCATATTTAAGCTTAAAAAAAACAAAAAAAACAACAACAAAAAGAAAAAATATATATATATATTTACCTGTACTTACCTATGCTTACCCTGGTGTGGGTGGGGGTGTCACTTGGGCCTGGGGAGGGCACCTGTGGACTTATTCCATGTTGTTCCACCATGGAAATAGGCCCATAGGTCCCCTAATGCCTGACCTGACCCAGGCGTTAAATAATGCTGCAAAGCAAGCTTTGCACCATTATTTGACCCCTCCTCCCCGTGCTGATTTTAGCATGGGGGGATAAATATAGCGCTAAGGCCATAGAGTCATTTTTTGCATGGGAACGCCTACTTTGCATCTCATTGACGCAAGGTAGGTTTCCACGTCCAAAAAATGACTTTACGTTTGCACTGAATTTGCGTAAAAAAAATAATAATAATTTGGCACAAAACAAGTATAAATATGCCCCAAAGTGTTTCTACCCAATTACATTTATTGCATTACCTAAAGGATGACCTTTACACCTTTGATCACACTGGTCAATTAAATTATCTGGATGAAAAATGAAAGCAAAAAAATCTTGATAGATCAGTATCAATGTCAATATCAGGCTATGTTTTGTACCGTTACAGTTGTTGTTATATGTGTCTTATACCCAACCACTAGCGTGAGCAGGCGTTTCTCAATGCAGCTGTTCACTGTAATTACAGCACAGCTGTGAAACACAAAACGTGTGTCCCTCTACTGTGACATAACAATGGTCACTGTCCATTCACTGCCAGCCTACTAGTTAATTTCTAATGGATGAATATTGGACTCGTGTGCTATAGAAAATTGTATGTGAATAACGGGGAAGCACTTTTCACGTAGGTGTGCTGAGTGACACAGTAGACAAGTCAAGCATTGCTCTTGTTGTCTGATGTTGCTGAGAACACCTCGGAGAAAAACAATCCCCATTATTTAAAATTACCAATCTATAAATTTATATACCTCATAGCAACGTAAGTGCATTATAATTGTTGCCTCAGAGGCACTTCCAGCATGTGCTCTTCTATGGAAACTTCTTCGTGTGGGAATATTTCTATCAGCCTGATCACATTTTATAACCATGAATTTAGCTCAGTGAGTTGAGTGTTTGCTGCTAGAATTTGCCGGTAAATTGTTGATAACATGTTCTTTTCCTAGTGACAAGTACTCAGACATTTTTTCCCTTCCCATTTTGCTAAATTGAGCAGTATGACTTTCCGGACTACAAAAGTCATTTGTTGACAGTGCCTCAAAATGGCATCAACTGTTTTTCAGCAAAAACAAATGTATTTGCCAGATCAGTATGTAGCCTCCCCGAACTCCCTCTGACCTTTAACTGGCTAAAGATACTTTTCCCCAGATGTGTTCCTTTTCTAGAACTGTGCTATTGAGAGAATGAGTTTTCCACTCCTGTTCTGAAATGCAGCATCTAATCTGGGTTTTGCTATTCAGGTCTGCAAATCTTTCCTCCCGCCTAATGTGTGTGCTTCTGTGGTGCTTTCTGTGGCTTCTCAGCACCTAATACCACATGGTTCTGGCAATGATGCTCCTTATGTTACATATTACACATAACATATTAAAGAGACTTGTATTTCAGATAAGGACACTCAGGCCCGTATTTATACTTTTTTAGCGCCGCATTTGCGCCGCTTTTTGATGCAAAAACGGAGCAAATTTACAAAATACAATTGTATTTTGTAAGTTTGCGCCAAAAAATTCCACTTTCGTGCCCCCCACCAAGCCTACGTTCTCGTCAGCTTCGCTTGCGTTTAATTTGTGAAACAAATGTAGCCCCCCAGACTTTTCTAAGGGGACTGCCTTCACGCTGGAATGCCAGGGGTCGCCCATTACCATGAGTGGATAGTCTTGGTGCCTTTTTCTTGCAACCCCCACACCCTCCACTTCCTGTTTCGTCAGCTCACTCGTGTGGGACTTAAGTGAGAGAAGAAAAGATTTTATAAGTTAATTAACAAATGTACCAAACATCCCAAACTTAGACTGGAATAGTTTACTCATTGCATGAAATTCACAAAGTTAGGGCTAGTAAACTAGTCTTTTGTTTTCAGCAATCCCTTACCCTTCAGAATGTTTCCTTACAACTATGTGGTTATAACTTTTCCCAGACAGGTGAATGATGCCTGAAAATACTTTTAGTAAATCGGGCCCCTGTGTTTCGCGAGCTGAAGCCTATCTGCACTCCTTCACACGAGAAGAATGGAGTGCCGTGTGCCTGCTGGTCCCAGCTCCTCGAAGCACGGTTTTTATGGTTATTTACAGCACTGAACTCTAAAAAAACGTCAACAAACTAATAAAAGTCAATATTGCAGTTATTTTGGATCCTTGCAAAACCACCCTTAAGAAACCTGAATATGGAGTCGAAAAAAACTCCACTGTTGGCAAATCTCAGTCTCTGCGGTGTCATAAAGGGCTGACCCAATCACACATCTCCCCTATCTGCTTCCTCTCAACAGTGAAAGTTGAAAAGAACACACACCAGAGAAGGGCCTGCCTTGCTCTGATCCGTCCAAAAGCGAGGTAAAAAGTCCAGGGGCCTTTTTAAAAAAAAAAAATCTGTTATTTCTCAGGAAATTCGTACCATTTCCCCTCTGGCTCGTGGCCACCTGCTCGTTCCGGATACAAGAAGTGCGTAGGCAAAGTTAAAAATAACCGACGTATATAAGGAGACGAGGTGCCCGCCCGCAGTCCCAGAACAGGGGGACTTGGCCAGCGCGAGGTCGCGAAAAACTGAGAGAAGCCCCTGAAGAGAGCCCCCGGAAAGCCAGGAACGTCAAAACAAACACTCCATAACACTGAAGTCAACTCATGAATTTGGAGAAAAGCCCAAAAATCAATTTTGTTGTCAATTTACAAAAATATGCCTCTTCACAACTTCAATGGGTGGTAAAGTCTAAGAGGAGTGTAGATTCCCCATCACTACAAGTACCCTCTTAAAACTGGTTGAAAGTGTTCCCAGTTGGATCATTAAGGGGGGAAGGGGATAAATAGGTTTTCTCGGGGTCACACAGCTTGGGCAACAGGGGAAGCGTATTCGGGTCACATGAAAAAATCAGGTCTCCTGGTTCCACACTTGGCAACACAGACACCATCCCCGAGCACAAACAATAACATCACACTGTGTCCACCACAAACAACGTAATTATAGATCTCTCCACATGTCCCCGACAAGAATTATGGTTTGTTTTGTTTTCCTTTTTTGGAGTTAAAGCCACGCCCCTTTAATATATTTTTGAGTGTCGCGGCTCAGGGGGCTTATGCATCGACTTATGGATCCGTCGGTGACCTTGTGGACACAGGTTCAAATTTTGGTCGATCCACTCAACTTTTCATACTTCTGAGGTTGATAAAATGAGTACTGTTGAGCTGAGTAACAATAAACATCGGTTATTTTGTATTAGCGCCCAGAGAGGTACTTGACAAACATACCTTATCTTGTTTAAGAAGAAAATCAGTTGGAATGGCCACTTCTTGGACTAACACTGAGCAACAGTCTTTATGTGCCTAATGTGCTTGCATTTTCTCTGTTAATTCATCTGGTAGTTTTAAATCCAAAGTCCAAAAACACATCTGAAGCAACTGGACTGAGAAGAGAACATTCGCAAGTAGTTTACTGGAATTTCTACCAGGTTTTACTAAATAGGATACAGGACCTTCCAACAGCATGCAATTACTATAATAGCAAATAACCAAGGGATATATAACCATAAATAGGAACAACTCACCATACCAAGGGGCTCATTTACAAGCCCCTTGCACTGCTGTAGCATCTTTTTTTTTAATGAAGTCTACATTTAAGGCACACGTCTATAAGTAATTCCAAGACATTATTCACTTATGTTGTGGATAGTCCATTTATAATGTAATGTTCGTTCATCAGATGACACTTAAGCTCCAGATCCAAACTCCAATTGGCTCGATTCAATTCGGCCTATCACAAATTGAAACTCCAGTCCTTCAGTGCAGTTCAGTCAAGTTTAATTGGTTTCAAATCAGCCTCAGCTCAGTCAACACGTGTTTCGTCCTGGGAAATATCCTGCAGTCTTCGTCAGGGCTCGTAATCAATGAAATCTCAATAGAGTATATGTGTCCAGTCTCTTCTGATTCTGAGTCCTTCAACTCTTCAAAAGTCTAAAGTAACTTAGTATCAGCACTTCCTGAGGGAAGTAAATCTCCCTATGCTGCGAGTACGCTGCAATAATATCATTTTTTTTATGCTACTGCGGCACAAAACATTCTTCCACCCCACACCTTATTTACAAAGTAATGCAATGTTACCATTGCACCAGTTTGTAAACCCTTGCACTACAATATACCTGCACCAGGTATAATGTGCAAGGGAGGCGTTCCCCCGCAGGGAGGCCCCAAAAAAATGGCGCAGTGAAATCTGCAAGATTTCACTGTGCCATTCTAACGTAAATTTTTAGCACCTGCCCAGGGCAGGCGTTAAAATGACACTAGGCTCTTTTCAATGGGCCTCCCCAAGCTTTGCTGGACTAGAGTCAACATTTTTTACTCTAGTCCAGCAAAGCGCCACAGCAGCATCGAAAATGTTGATGTAGTTGTGCTAACGAGCACCATGATGCGCTGCATTATAAATGCAACACTACTATGGTGTCGATAGGGGGGAGCAGGGTGACGCAAGGAAACTGATGCATCGGAGGCGATGCACCAGTTCTTCGTAAATAAAACTCCAAGCGTCTCAATGAGGGAAAGTGCTCTGGGTTGAAATATAATATCCTCATTATACATGTTACTTTTGTTATGGTTCTTCAAATACGCTATGTATATATAACAGGAGAATAGCCCATCTCTCTTGGTGTGTCTTAAAAACGCAGCATGATTTGCTTTCAGTGTTTCAAGCAAGATAATTACGATAAAGTACGTCAGCCAGTATTGTATTAAACTAACAAAATAATAAAATATTTTTTCAACAGAATGCAGCAAGTTATGCCACATAAATTGACTTTCCTTGCTGCATAATTTAGTTTGTTGCATCAGCTAAAGCACCTCTGCTGCATAATTCCACTTCCCCTGTCTATAGCATTTTTCTTGCACAAAAATGGTGCCCCCTTTGTCAAAACAGCAGCAGCTTTTCAGCGGATTCCTCATCAAGTGCTCCATTGGAGTTACCCCTTCTATATTGATGTGAACTGGCCAGCCTGCTGCTCTGAATCTTTTAAAATTATAATGACTTAGGGCCTTATTTAGAATTTGGCGCAGGGGTTACTCTGTCACAATGGTGACGGATATCCCGTCCGCCGAAATATAAATCCCATAGGATACAATGGGATTTATATTTTGGCGGACAGGATATCCATCACCTTGTGATGGAGTAACCAGTCCACCAAACTCTAATTCAGGCCATTAGTCTGTTATTCATTTCCTGGGCTTCCCCATGATGTGGCCAGAGACTACAGACTGATGCCGAAGGCTCTACCAGTTGTTAAAAGTCCTGAACCCGAGTTACAGGCCGGGCTGCAGGTGACGGCCTTTAATGAGGGACAAGGCCTTTAACAAACTTTATAGCCCAATCCAGAAGGGCTTTAAGGCTATTTGAACATTTCACCCACTGAAGGTCGAATGTTCTAAAATAGAAAGGGAGAAACAGAAAGACAAACATTGGAATGTTGGAGCAGAACGCTTATACCAGCCATTATAAGCCCAGAGATATTGACTTCAATGGAGCTCTCAACATTCCAATCTTCTAACTACATTTACGATAGGCCTAAAGAAAGAGAGCCTCCATGTCACATTAACCACAGGATGTCAGCAGATTTAAAAATGTTTTATCCTAGATGGCATACAAGTGAGCCTAATGCGGTCCCTTTCCAGAGCTGTGAATTGTGAACTATGTGCCTCATTTACAAGTGACTTGTTGCACTGCCCTGCGCTATCGGGAAAGGGCAGAAATGCACTGTATCTACAAGATAAAGCTCATTCCTGTCCTCTCCCCCTGCACTGGTGCACACATTGCTGCCTAGTGCTAACACATTGTGGGGATGATTGTTTTTGTGCTGGAAGGGACACCTTCCTGCATAAAAATAATCACAAGAGGTGTTTTCCTCTTTCTATGTGTGCTGCATTCTGCTATCAAGAAATGTGTCCATATTTACAAGGCCATGAAAAGCCATGCAAGGTGGCTTTGCGTGGCCTTGTAAATATGGACTGGCATGCTGCATCACCGGAGCGTAAAAAATTATGATACTCCGGTGCAGGAGTTTGCCGCTAGGGCCTTGTAAATGAGGCCCAGTGTCTCCAGACTTAACCTGCTTTTTACTAGGGTCGAGCGCGTAAGAGTACGCGCTAGTGTATGTCTCTAATTTGTGGGACACTTCGTTACAAACAAGGGCAGGAGCCCGCCCATTACATACTATTTGTTGGCTTCACATCACTCTTCTTTACAGCCTCCTTAATTGGCCAGGTGAAACATAATTTCTGGTCATTTCTATGGAGCAGAACCAAACACAGATTGATTCAAGTTAATCTGCGCCAGTCCACTGCTGCAGACATGATTAAGGTACTATATTTTCCCCCTCCAACTCCCGGTGCCTGCTGCTCCATCCATAGGGCCTCGGTTTTTAGGGGCGAGCGCAAAGCACTCTGTCCCTCTTCTAATCTCTCTTTAGGGGGATTTTAACCATTCCCGTGTTCCGTCAGTCACTTTCATTGATTCGTGGGCTTGCCTTTTAAAATCCGCTTGTTTTCTTTCATAAAAAGCATGCATACGTCATGCCATTTCCAGTGTTTAGCCCTCCTCGAGAGCACCGGTAAACTACTGGAAACATACAAGGCCCCATGTTTTCCGTATGGTTTCTGGACTACATTTTCTCTTTATTTCGCAGCCCGATCGCGCTCGTTTTTTTTTCATTTAATGTGGCAAGAAACGTCTGGTTAGGAGTTTACAACACCAATAGCTCTAACTCGACGTAATGTGAGCCCCGTTGCATTGCAAATGTTTGTTTTCCTTGCTTTTCAAATTGTCAAGACGTTCCAAGGTGGAAAGAGTTTTTTTTTTAACTTTCATTTGCAGCTTTGGGGTTGAAAGCGTACGAAAACTCAGTAATTGTGTTATTCTTAAACAGTGGAAAGAGGTCCACTCACATCTTGCTCTCAAGTGCCCCCAGCGGTATAAGCGCTATAAGTGAGTACTGCGGGGGCACTCATATTTCTAGTTTAGAAACATCCCTGGACCGCTCAAGGCTGCTAAGGAGAGAATCTACAAATGTGCTGGGGCAGGCCTCCTAATGAGCCCCGATGTCACCTGTAGAAAGCACAGGGCTAATGTGTTATGCATGCGTTTTACACAGCACCACCCTTGCCCTTCCAGTGCCTCGATGCAGCCACGAACGTACATTGTGACTAAAGGAGAAATCTAGATACTCGTCAACACTCCCATTGCCATTCTCAGAAGTTATCCATGCCAGGAGGTTCTCAAAACCGCAATCCTAAAAAAAAAGAAAAATAAAAAAATCCCTGTACCCCACTTTTCAAGAAGTGCAAATTGCACAGAACCGTCACAGTCAACTCTCCCAAAGTCAGGAAGACCCGCCTTTTGTGTGCATCAATTTTTTTCTAAAAACACAATGGCTCAGGAGCCCCTTCCGGCGGCTGCATAACACCCTTTCTGTCTGCACTGCATAGGAGCCTCTGGTAATTAGATCCAAGCAACTTGTCTTGGGAGAGCTCACGGTCTACATGTGGCACTCAGTTCATGATACAATACTCTGCATAATTCAGCTTTACCCAGATACCTCTCATCAGGGGCCCATCTGGTTTACCACATGTGTGCACTTGCTTCTGAACTCTTTCTGGACTGCTTTGTTGATTTTACTCCTGTAAATGCTCTTTTACAGCACTGACACTTTCCAACTCAGTGCTTTCTGTACTTTTCTAGACACACGTTTTGTGCAGCGCTCCGAGATTATTTCACTGTGTCTTTTATCCCCTATTTATCATCTTTGCTGTGCCCTACTCAGGGATTACTCCCTGTTTGCTAAAGTTATACATCTGTCACAGTTCAATTGTTTCTTGTACTCCTGTTAGGGAAAGGCAGGGCACAGTGTTCCGCATTAATATCACCATGTGCTTCCTATGTGCTTCTTACATCAAAGTTTCGTACAGCGCTCTGAAACTTGGACGCGTCGAGTTTGTGCTATAGAAAACAGTCTGTACGTGAACTATTTTTCTCTTACTGTCAGGTTCTCCATCCTTTCACACTTGCTCTTTCTTCTTGCCCTCCTCCTCTTCCCAGGCTCATTTCCGCCTTACCGTTCTTCCTAAACCCCTTTGTCATTTCAGGCACCTGAGGGGTGCTGTAGAGAGTGGCTAAAATCATTGGAAAGTCAGTAGGCCCAAACATCGTGAACTATTTGCTTTGAAATGCTTGTTTTCTACTTGACATGGTGTACTGAGGAGCCCAGATCAAGTGGTAAATTGCATAACAAAGAGGCCAGGACAATCCAAAGAGGTCACTTTAAATCCTAACTAGAGACAAGGAGCCCAAACCCAGGGTAAGGACTGCTGTGGAATGAAATTGACACAGATAACTTCTGTGGTGGAAGATTGTTTCCTCCAGTGCTGGAAGCCAGGCCTTCTCCCAACCTCTTTTGGTTTGGAAGTCAAAAAGCAGATTGGAGGATTTAATTGGGAGACTAGCACCGTGGCTTTGAAAATTTAGCATTTCAGGTAAAATAGAAAGATTTAGGGTGGAAAATTCCACTGGTTAATTTTCTTCATGGCTTCACATCGAATTATAATCCAATACTTTGAAATGTGGGGAAAGTCATCGTTGACTGGGTAGTTTGATTAAACAGGATGCTGTCTTATCCATTCCTTATTTTATGGTTGTATTTTGAGAGAGAATTGCTATGCTTCTGTCTTGAAAGAATGGCAGCATGGGAATCCAGTTTAGGAAGGATCCTAAACCATGACTGCGGAACAACCAGGTGCGTTGTCCGCGAAAGCTGAACAACGCTTTCCTGAACAATGACCCTGTTTTCCTCTGCCTTAACCACACATGTCCAGAACAACGAACATGCGTGGTTAAGGCAGAGAAAAACAGACTCAGGATCGGAGAGGAGGCGGTCAGGTAAGTGGGGCTGGGGTAAGGTTGGGGGGTAGTTTTAGGGGCATGGGTGGGGGTAGTTTTAGTTTTTAAGGGCAGAGGTTGAGGGTCAGGGTAGTTTTCGTTTTTTAGGGGTGGGGTGCTGGGTTGGAGTAATTTTAGCAAATTTTAATAGCGGGGTGGGTGGTTGGGGTTAGTTTTAGGGGCGGGGGTAGGTGGTTGGCTGTAATTTTACATTTTAGGGGCGTAGGTGGGGTCGGTATAGATTTAGGTTTTAGGGGTGGGGTGGGGGGTCGGGGTAGTTTTAGGGGCAGAGATTGGGGTAATTTTCGTTTTGGGGGCAGGGTGGGGGGGCGGGGTAGTTTTAGGCATGGGGTGGAGGGGTGTAGTTTTAGGTTTTAGGGGCGGGGTCGTGGTAGCTTTAGGGGTGGGGGGTTGGGGTAATTTTAGTTTTTAGGGGTGGGGTGGGGGGTCGGGCTAGTTTTAAGTTTTGGGGTGGGGTCGGGTAGTTTTAGGGGCAGGGGTGGGGGTTGGGGTAGTTTTAGGTTTTAGGGGCAGGGTTGGGGGTTGGGATAGTTTTAGGGGCATGGTGTGGGGTCAGGGTAGTTTAGGTTTTGGGGCGGGGTGGTGGGGCGCAGTAGTTTTAGGGGCAGGGTGGGGAGTTGGGGTTGTTTAGGTTTTAGGGGCAGCGTGGGGGATCAGGGTAGTTTTAGGTTTTAGGGGCAGGGGTGTGGGGTCACTGTAGTTTTAGGGGTGGGTGGTTGGGGTCGGGGTAGGTTTAGTTTTTAGGGGTAGGGGTCGGGGGGGTCGTATGCTGGAACCACGCATGCCGTTCCATGCATGCATTTACCAGGCATGCCTTTACAACGAAAAATCTATGGCATTCGTGGTAAAGGCATTAGTGGTAACAACACAGTCGTTGTTCCGACTGCGTTGTTCAGGCATGCGTGGTTCCAGCATGCGTTGTTCTGACATATATTCATCCAGCTTTATTCCAGAGTTCATCACTTTAGTTGAAGAGGCCTCAAGAAGTGACCCTTGAGCAACTCTTTATCATAGAATGAGTAGTGAATGCACGGAACTGAGCCCTGCAGAGGTGGTGAGGTACAATCAACAATTCAATTCAAACAGTCCTTCTCTCTAGCACTCCTGAAAGCTCTTTTTTGATTGCATAAGGTTTGGTGACAACTGAGCTGTCAAACCAGACCTGAAAGCGCCTGAGCCAGACACAAGAGAGAAATCACTAAGTAAGAGTCACGATGGAGCTGGTAAATGATTGAAATGACTGCAAACAGTGTAGACTAGAGGGTAATTAGGTCTGGCTGAAATTTCAATAACGGTAATTTGTGGAATTTCCGACATATTCTGTTAATCTTCTTACCTGAGTTATACCATTATGCCAAATGGTGTAACTGGGGGGTCACTCACGTAAAAATAAATTGTGCGCACGCCAGACCAACGCGAACAGCCAGGACGTGAACAGTGCGTGAATATGTTTGTATCAATGCACCGCTGTGTTACTTCATCTTCAAATGTCAGACTGCACAATTCAGCATATCAAGCTTTCCTGAAGATGTAAAGCATCAAAATTCAATGATAACATTCTGACATTCTAAACCAACTTTCACACCTTGATCTGTACTGTTATGCTTTATGTTTATAAATGATATAACTACCACATGTCTTCTCAGCACTGCATGAACGTGAGATGATACTGCTCTGCCAAGTTTCCCAGGTACTTGCATGATGTGCTGCTCCAATCCACCAGTTTTCTTTGACCCTGAGACTTGTAGTATTGCTCATTCTGTTATATAACTGGATTACAGGTCCCAGAATTTAAAGGAATAAAACTGGACTGGAGGAGCACATCAGTCATGGACCTGGGAAATTTGGCAGCTATGATGTTAATAGCAAGTACCTCATTTCACTTAAAAAATGAACATGTCTTAAGATTGTTGTGGAGGTGGTAATCAGTTCCTGAGGCCCTCCAGACAAAGCCACAAACTCCCTCTGTTTCTCTCTTTGAGCTCGCGGGTGACGTTCTAGAGCCCAAGGATGAAAGGTCTGAAAGAGCGAGGCAGAATGTAAGCTCAAGGTGTCATAATAATGTGAAATCTTCTCATGAAAATATTCTGTCCTAAATATCATTTACAAAAATATGGCCCCGTTGGAGTTAACAATACAAAATCTACAGTCAATGGGGATATATTTCTGCTGCCCTGCCACGTTTTCCAGGTGCATGTATGATGTGCTGCTCTAGTCCAGGTTATTTGAAATCTGGGGCTTGTAGTCCTATTCATCCCATCATAAAACAGGGCTACAAGTCCCAGAGTTCAAAGAAAAAGCCTGGACTGGACCGACACATCACAGGTGGACCTGGGAAACTTGGCAGTTATGTTTCTGTAAGTAATTTATGCCAGTGGTATTGTGATATCCAATCAAGCGTAAGGCTCAGCATTGTGACTGGTGAGCTCACAGGTTCTAGTGTCAAGCACGGATCTGCAACCTGGAGAACAATTAAAGATTTGGACAAACTGTTTTCACTATAGTGAACAGTAAGTGATCATTTCAATGTAAAGCAACTAAAACACAGAGCACCCCAGCAAAATGTCATGGGTCAATTAATTTGGGAAATGCATGAACTAAAGCAACATTTGCAACGTTGTACTGACACAGCACATCTGTTATTGCACAGCTTATGTTTGTTTCCATTATCTAAGCACATGTGAAAGAATATTCAATGTTAGTTGTAGCAACACTTGCACGAAAGCTGCTCCAGAGCATGTCATTAACATGTGAACAAATCTAATTGCTAGTGAATCCTAACCTAGACACCCATAATCCACAGATAGAATTCACCATCCAGCCCGGGAATCTGACACAGCTGCTGTGGTGGGCGCTCCTTCTCCTACATAGCAGCCAAGAACTGGAACGACCCTCCTCCCACCACCTCTGCACCTCACACGCTCTCATCTACTTCAGAACAAAACTCAAGACTTGGCTCCTCTGGAAGAAATCAGCAAATAGATACTACAAAGGAACATATGCTCAAGAATGTCCTGCCTCAATGTTCCTACATACAAGAAAAAACATTGGTGGAACATCTTTTTCTGTTCAAGCAGTCAAACTATGGAATTCGCTAACATAAGATCCACTGACAACCATCTCAGCTTTAGATTAGGCAAAAGCTGGGTCTTTCTGCATGAAGTCTGTAATCACAACACAACAGTGTACCACAACAGTGTACTCAGGCATGACAAACTATGCTTCTCAAGGTATGGAGAGGAGGTTGTCATTATGTCATTGTTCATTGTACTATGCTTCCTAATATAAGCAGATACATTTATATTGGGGATTGGGGAAAATGTACATTACACCACAAGGTACATGTGTATATGAGACCATGACAAAACTGCTACTTCTATGTACATACAGGTGCATATATAGAGAGGTTTATGCCTGCTACTAAAGTTTTAAGAAGTGTCCAGTGTACATGTGTATGTACAGGTATTTGAAACAAAAACAAATTGCATAATTCACCACAATATAAATGTGCACATTAGACCATGAAAAATATGTTGCTGCTGTATGTGTATATAGATATGTATGTAGAGAGGTTTACCCTAACCACTAAAATGTTACTAAGTGTCATATGTATATATGCATGTTCAAGTTAATTTCAGTTTTGTTATAAAATAAATGCTCCCTTCAACCTTTGTCCCATCCTTCCTGTCTCTGACTCATCCCATACCATTTGGACTATTATGAACTCCAAAATATCCTCCTTAAACTTCCCCTACATTTTTAGCCATGTCGCCCAACCAACAGGCACACATAACCACTACTTACAAAATCTATTTACTACTACCCCTTTCAAATCCATTCCTATCATTCTACCCTTACTCTACACTCTACTAAACACACCAGAAATCAAGACCACAAGTTTAACACAAGGAAAAAAACACATTACTAATCTACTAACTAGTAAACTCTAATCTTGGGTTCCGGAATAGCATGCTACTTGCCGCAAAGCACTCCAATGCCTCATTAAGGATAGGAAGCACTATATAAACACAATTTGCGATTTAAATTTCAGAAAAAGACAATGCAGGGATTGGGGTTTGATGTTCCTCACAGGCCTGCGCCCTTGTAATCATATCTACGAGCTATCCATATGTGGTCACAAATGGGATGCTGCTTCATAAATATTGAAGAGGCAGGAATTTTTGTGATATCCAGTGAATGTGTGTATTGCTTTGCAAATTATTAGTATGTCAGTCACACTGCAATATGCAGGTGGGGTTGCAAACCATCCTGTGTGCAGCACACACAGACTGATTGCAGTCTACCCTTGATAGATCAGTCTCATTATTGCTATTCACCTTGGAAAAAACTTTAAAGGCTGCAAACTTGTCATGCTCAGTAATACTGGTATAGCACATGAGCATTTTTGGAATGATTTCCCCCTAAGTTTGTTCTGCCTGTTTTACTGGACTTCAAATTCTTGCACTTTACCCCGAGCAAGCAGGAGTAAAGTGCCTGTGCTCCCGATTTAAACATAGTTAAATTGTCTTACCCATGATTGACATGTTTACCTTGCCTACAAGTCTCTACTATAGGGTATAGAAAATGCACCCAGAGCCTGAGAGTTAAATGCCACCTGTGGCATGAAGCATTTATTGTGCCATCCATGGAGAGGGTCTGTAAAACATGGCTTCAGGACTACCACATGTATCCTGACTGCAGCAGCCTAAAAACCTGCTGTCAAAGCAACCCTTTCTGGCAGGTGGGAAACCCTGCTTTTAACTATTAATGTCACACCTAAGTACCATAAGGTAGGCTTCCTGATATTTAAAAATAAAACATTCAAATGTAATGTTCCTCCAATGACTAGCCCTCAAATGCTATTTTCACTGGCAGAGCTGGATACTGGAAAATGTCAAAGTACAGTTTATAAACTTTAATATCTATCTTTTGGCAGGAAATAGCTATATAATAGTCATTCAAAGTCTTTTTTATATTTATTAAATATCAACTCACTAGTAAAGCCAGATTTTAAATAAATATATAGGAAAAGCAACTTTTAGGAATGTACACTTATACTAAGCATTAGCCTGGAATAGCCGGCATGCTAGTGGTTCCCTGACAATGCAGTGTGAAAACTGTTCCCCGAGCACAGACAACAGCCTGGGTGAGGCGATGTTTTTCCTACCCTAGCAGGAAGGACAGTTGGGTTAGGTAACCCTAGTGAGAAATAAGGTGCCCTAAAAAAATGTTTGCATTGATCTTGGGGAGGGGACAGCTCATTTACCCAGACACACCTTTGGGAGGACAAAAGAGCTCTGTACAAAGGAGAAGGTGTTCCTTAATTTTGAAGTTTAAGAGTGAGGTGCACTCTGGCATTGTTTGCAGCAAGGCAAACCAGAACTGCTGAAAAACAAGGATTACACCAAGGAACTGTTTACCCCATTGGTTAGGGAGGAGCAAGGAATCACCTTCACCCACTGACTGTCACCAACCATTAACAAGGCAGCTCAAGGAACCCTCCTCAGCCCACTTTCAGGACCTGCGAAAGATAGGAAAAGGACTGGACCCTGCTGCTGTAACCTGAGGGCAGCCATGAAGGACTGGACTTGATCTCTCTTGTACCCAGGCCAAAGAAGAAGACTCCAAGAGTCAGTAGGCTGACCTCCTGTGTGGCTACGATAGTGACTACCTCCCCGATGGGCCCATAAAGAGTTTCCTGCTAGGTCAGTGTGCGGAAACCAGAGTTTCTGCCCACTGGCCTGGCGGGAAACACCCTGCAGCACTGTCTCCGGCTCGTATTCGAGCCAGTGGCAATGGTGTAGGATGAAGGGTGCACCAGCACCCTCGCAATGTTCATACAGTGAACATTGCGAGGGTGCTGGCCAGGGGGACCCCTGCATCCGTTCTCCGGTAGCCTTTTCATGGTGGTGCTACCGACATGAAATCGCTGGCAGAGAACAAGGTCGTAATCCCCAAGGTAGCACTTCATGCAGCACTGCCCTGGCGGATTAGGACCATCACAACTGCCAGACCTCCAGGATCTCTGATCCTGGTGGTGCTGGTGGTCCGACCGCGGCACGACCACTGTGGTCATAATGTGATGCTCAGACCGCCGCATTGGTGGCGGTACACCTGCCACCGCAAGTCTGGCATTCTAGTGATCATCAGACTCGTAATGACGCCCTATGTTCATACAAGAAAATCTTGATTGGCCGAAGGCATAAGAAGTTATCCAGGCAGTGGATGGACCTCAGTGGTCAGGAAGTTTACATTTCTCCTGTTCAAAGTCTTTCCCACTGAAACAACAACTTAAGTGAAACCTCGACCAGCAGCTATCCAACTTCAAGAAGACTTTAGCAACTACTGCCTTGCCCCACTGGAGGTTTTTCGCGGATGGTACACTCCGTCACAAACGTGGTGGCTATCCCATCCCCCATATTTCAAGTTCCATAGGATATAATGGAACTTGTAACACTGCGGATGGGATATCCGTCACGTTTGTGACAGAGAATCACATCTGCCAAGATGGTAATCAGGCCCTAAGTTCAAAGGTAAAATCTTTGACTGGGCCATCCTGCTTGGTGTATCAAACCTCGGGACCCCTTGCAGTCGGCTTCAAAGTGCGACTAGGTCCCGGTCTACAGATTATCAATGGCGCTAGTTGCTTTTGGTACTTTTTCATGGAAAACTTTAAAAACTCATACATTCAGTTCCTGTTATTGATCTTTGTTATTTTTGTGTCAATTTGTTTGTTAAATTTTACTTTTTTTTTCTAATTAGAGTGGGATTTTCACTGTTACTGTTTTTGTACCGCATAATGCTTTACACATTGCCCTGACTTAGCCATGGCTGCTGTGTGCCAGAGCTACCAGATGGCTGAACTCAGGTTAATTTAGGTACGTTTGGGGTTCACTCTGACTGGTTAGTGTTATTATTCCATGGGGTGGGTGACTGCCCAACCCAACTAATAATCCACGTTCTTACAGTTACCGAGGACTGCTGTTTTTTGTCACTGATCTATGTTAAGGCTGCCAATATGATTACTGTTTATTTTGCCTCAAAGCATCAAACATACCTGAGTGTACTTAATGGTGGACATTAATTCATACATGCATTCTTGTCTAACTTTGATAAATGGTAAAGAAGAGTATGGAATACTCTGGACATAGGTATCAATGATTTACAGGTATTTATATATAAATAGATGGAGAATGTCTTAATTTTAAAGTATGTGAGAATGCTGTATTAGAGATTCAGTAGACTTTTTTGTTGTTGCAGGTCTACCTCAGTGCATTGTGGTTTCTAGGATGTGTAACTTTTCAGTCAACAAGCAAAGGCTTGAAAGACAGATACACAGACAGGTAAACAGGTAGATAGATAGATAGACAGGTAGATAGACAGACAGGCAGATAGATGATAGATGGAAAGATAGATAGATAGATAGATAGATAGATAGATAGATAGATAGATAGATAGATAGATAGATAGATGTGTGTTTTGCAATATATAGACAATCGTTTATTGTCAGTACCTTAGACACTTTAAGTGTCAGTATAGTAACTCTGACTTGTACCTCGGGATGTTGTTACTGTAAAGCAACTACAGAATCACAACTCATGTTCAGGTCTCCCTGCTGACGAGGGTGATGGAGTGACGAATGAAATATACTGCTCATCGGATTAGTTGTACTAGGAAGGTAACAGGGGTGCGAATCTGTAAACTGCTGCTCCTGTTATGTGCAGAAAACATAAAATTATTCTGGCTTTTGAAAAAAACAAAACTAGTCGGGCAAAGCGTTTCCAACTATGCAACCCTTTAGGGACCTGCAATCAGAACACAAGAAGAGAACGAGAAAACAGATTTCAAAATGGTCCCTTTGCTGGAAATGCTCCCTCGTTTGGTAAGTTAAAGGCCAGGAATAGCAGCCCGGTGTCTCCTTGGCACAGAATGATTTAATTAGCCCATTTACAGCAGCTGGAAATGCGCCATGTTAAGTAAACAGAGCACCTTGCACGATTTTTTTGTCTGGCTTGGAACCCTCATATGAGCATCCAACAGTAATTGTTAACTCTTGACCAATCTAGGGCTGACGAGCCACAGCAATATGAAAGGAATATGACTTTACCACGCATGCCTTTATCGGGCAAGGTAAATATAGTTAATACAAGTAAAACTCCTTTCGTTATTTTTTTTTCTTGGGGGGGGGGGGGGGTGCTCCCAAAAGCACTCCTTTTTTAAATAATTATAAATCTATTTTTTTTCTTTATTGGGTGGATCCCCTTTTTACTTACCCTTAACACGTGTCACCTATACCATCCCTAATCCCCTAAACCTAAAAATTACTCTTACCACCCTATGGTCCTAACCACCCCGTAACTATAAAACTGCCCTTACCAGCCTATACCCTTATCCATTATCCTCAACCCACCCGTAAACCTTGAAAGCACTTTTACCTATAACCTAAAAATACCCTTACCACTCTACACTCCTGACCACCCCTATAACCTAAAAATACCCTTACCACTCTACACTCCTGACCACCCCTAAAAATACCCTTACCACTCTACACTTTTACCTACTCCTAAATCCTAAGATTACACTTAGCACCTAGTACCGTTACCCAACCCTAAATCCTAAAACTATTCTTAATACCCTAAACCACTACCCACCCCAAAACCCCAAATTATATATATTCACATAAATGTATACTTAGCCTACCTCTACTTACCTTGCATGGTAACAGCATGTATGGTAAAGTCATTCATGGTAAAGGATGTATGGTGAAGGCATTGAGTAGTAGAAACACTGCATGGTGAAGATTGAGTGGAATAGGCTGTTTCTCATATGGGAGGAGTCGAGTCCAGCTCTCCCACCCACCGTCGGATAGAATTTGTTGGGTGAGAGCAGCCTCGCCTATGGCTTCCAACTCAAGCATATACTAAAATAATAAGGCATGATTACATGTCAGGTCCCAGTAGACCACCAGCAGTAGTGGGATCTTGGGGTTATCACACTGGTTGACTGTGAAGTGGTTGAACTACGTCCCATGCTGTGGTGTTGCGGGGGGGGGCAAGGCCTGCAGTAAAAGAGAGCCTGTGTTACCAATGGAACCATCACAGTGGTTCTCAGCTGGAGACTTGTGTCTACTTCAGTAGGTCTCAGCCCCAGGGGAATACAAAATAACTGGAAAGATGCTAGATTTGAGCGACTCACCTGGTGTAGTAGTCACATGTTCCACTATTAGAGGCTGAAGATATAGAAAGACGTGTACACAGTAGTAAGTGGTATACAGTGGTACTCTATTGACTAGGCAGTCAAGGGAGTGCACAGTTCTGTTGAATTCACAGTGGGAATGACGTCATTTAATTTTTATCGCCAGCATTATTCTCCGCACCGGCCATTGATCTTTAAGCGAAATGTAGATGTACCCCATGCGGGTGGAAGTCCATTGCATCCTCTCCATCATACACCTGACCACCCCTGGATTTTTAGGTCGCCTTTAGCAGCTTTAGCTGCCTGTAAGACACATTGTTCAAAATACACAGAGTGGGCTTTGGGTCAGTCCCACTAACCCATTTGCTTGTTTGAGTCAGCTCCTTCAGCCATTGCTTTGAGACTTTGTTTATCACAATTTGGATCAGTCTAGACAAGTATTTCTCTTTCACCATCATGCTATTGCCCACTGAATTTATAATTTCACCACATAGGGAGTATTCCATAGCAATGTGTGAGGTCCATTGTTTTCAACAATAGAAGAAGCCGGCAGGGATTATTTTCTGACATTAATTTAACACAATGGCATTTATATATGTTAGAGAACACTCTTAGGCTCACATTTAAGAAAAAGTGGTGCATCAGAGCTGATGCGCCACTTTATCTGTACCCCTGCCCTAGGGCACCTGACAACACCATGATTGTGCCGTATTTATAATAGGATGCACCATGGCAGTCATTAGCACAATAGCGTCAACATTTTTGATGTTATTTTGGTGTTTTGCTACACTAGCGTCTAAAATTTACACACTAGAGTACCAAAGTGCAAAGAGGCCCAGAGGTTTCTACTGGTGCGTCATTTTAATACCTGCTTTGAACAGGCGTTAAAAAGTTTGCCAAAAATGGTGCAGTGAAATCCGCTACACCTCA
The DNA here is from genome assembly GCF_031143425.1 of Pleurodeles waltl. NCBI lineage: Eukaryota > Metazoa > Chordata > Amphibia > Caudata > Salamandridae > Pleurodeles > Pleurodeles waltl. The sequence goes on from NC_090443.1 coordinate 963,247,706, forward strand.
CTGTGCCATTTTGTCGGGCCTCCTAGCGCCGGAACGCCCTCCTTGTATACATTATGCCTGGCGGAGGCATAATGTGGCGCAAGGGTTTGCAAAGGGACGCAATGCATTGCTCCACTTTGTAAATATGGTGTGTGGAAAAAGCCACTTTAGAACCACCTTAGCGTAAAAGTAATTACATTATGGCGGCCGTAGGTTGGCGCTAGGGGCTCTTAAATATGACCCTTAGTGTGGAACTAAGAAGAAGCAAGTGGGCTTTGGTTCAGACTCTTGTTCATGATTGGATTTTTTTTGCCTTTCGCTGGTTCTGCTTTTGATTAAGGAGGAACATCACTTACGTAATTTGCTGTGGCGTACTTACATAAAATACAGCAAAACTATGCGCTATTATGCAGAATTACTTGAGAACTGTAACCTAACATTTAGCTCTATTTTCTTGGAGCGCAATGCACCTTTGTGTCCAAAATGGACCAGAGGATGCATTTTGAGTGAAGAAAATGCAAAACATGAACAGCAGTTCTCAGTCACTAAGTTGCTTGCATGCTTGCTGTTGCATTTTTGTGGCAAATTACTCAAAGTTACACAAACAGGCTTAATTACGTAATTGTTGGTAATTTCGCATCAAAAGAGTAACACCAAATGACCAAAAATTGCTCTGGGTACTCCAGCATAATTAAAATTTCACCCAGGCCTACTTGTGATTCAATGGTTTTCCAGCCTATTCTTGTGTTTGTCCCACCCAGAAGCATTCCAGTCTCATAGTGTTCTGGATGGATGAGTTACTACCTTCCACCGCTGACCTAATGGAACTCTTTTTTTGCATTCAGCAGTCCATGGAAGTGCATGTGTTTCCTTCTTGTCTCCTAACATGTTCCTGTGCCTTCTGCACCTTCACGCTCTTTACACTTCCTTTGCTACGGCTCTTCCAGGCTCCCATCCCACTCCCCATTATGTTTCCCTTTTTCAATATTTTTCAATATTTTTAAAAAAAAAGTTTTACTGAGAGCTAACAACTACTAATTGTCATCGGCTGCTTGCCTTGCTTCCTTTTTCCTGCGCATGTGCGTTTTTTTTCTTTTTACTGTTAACTTAACTTACTGGCCTAACATGACTGTCAGCCATGCTAAGTCTGTAAATTCAAAATGGGCTCTCTGTGTCGCTACACAGGTGCGCATATGGGTCACAACACATCAGGTTGATCGCTGATCATCTTGGAGTGGGGTTTATTCAACACAAACCCCAAAACACAATTGCCAGCCCTGCAGGTGCATACCTCATGATGATGGATGCGTTTGCATGAGGCCATCAAAAAACCGTTGTCGAAGCCAATATCTCTGTCTTTTAGACCCGAGACCTACTGGCTTTACCAGTGCTTGTTTTTAATGACTGTGTCCCATACCTTGCCCCCCTTACGACCTTGCCATGATTCCCATTCACTGACTTCTGGAAGGTTGTGATAGGTAATTTACTAATGATGAGGAGGCAGAGGAGATTTCAGGGGTGGGGAGAAGGTGATGGATGAATTACTGTCTCCCAGTGTACACATGAAAGTGCAACATTTATCCAATGTGTACATTTCTGCAAATCACCTCTCAAAGTTGGATCAATCAGCATTCTTTGTTTCAAAGGGGTGCCCTGTGTCGCGCACAACGCAGCCAGCTTTTCCATTTGTCACCGCGGGTGCTGTTAGTGCTTTAAGAGTTAACTGCTGGAAATGATGACATTTGTATTTTAGTCCAATTTAAACAGTAACTGTACTCACAACGTATGTAGAATTGATCACCCACATTGTGTAGGGTCTGTGAAAGAGCGCCATTTAGATTTTGTTAAACAAAAAAAGGGAAAGTATAGCTCCTTGAGGGACTCCCCAAGTTACAGCGGTTGCTGATGACTGACAGATCACTTGAGAGCATCCGCATTGAGACCAAACGCATGTACTCTTGTCCATAGTACAGTGGTCGATGGTGTTGTACACCACTGAAAAGTCTCACAATATAAAGCCATATGTTTTACTGGGTGTTCAGACAGAATATCAAAACCAGAAATGGGCGACTAAATATTGTGTCAAGAATATTGAGGAAAAGATATTGTGAAGGTAAGTTTCTATAGGTAAGTAAAGTTTTACTATATATAACTCCACATATATGTACCTTGATGACATATTTATCTTCAAGGTACGTAGATGTGGAGTTAAGAATAGTAAATCTAGACTTACCTATTTGCACTTACATTCTCGATATTTTGGTCCACAGTATTTTTGACACAATATTCTGCACACACAATATGTTTGGCTCCAATGTTCTCTCAGTGATCTGGTCTGAGACTTAAGTTGCCGATTATACTCCTGTATAAAGATCCATTGAGGACCGTGAGAGAGGATTGTGCCTTATCCAAAGCCTTCCCACTGCACTGAGGTGCGAGGCAGGGATGTGCATTGTCATTGCCCTTGAGGGAGAACCTCTGGCTGGTTGGACAAGAGGAAACCTGTGGGGATGGACTAGCACATGGGGTCATCACACACCCTTATTTGCAGGTGGCGTTCTGTTATATGTTGCAGTTCCAGAAATCACCTTATTAGACTGTTGGTGTTAATAAGATTATTTACCAGGTTTTCCAGTTTTCAACTGACTGGGACAATCCCTCGTCTATTCGATATCAGAGTGATCTCCGGGTCCATTTACTAGTTGTCCTTTTCAGATCAAATCTGAGGTTTTCAAACACTTGTGTGTATTTGTTACAACTGCCAGGGAGCAATTCATGGAGGAGACCTAGTCCATGCTCTTTTCAGGTTGGAAGTGGACCACTGGCACACACTGCCCTATTGATTGCTAGGGCAGACTACTTTATATAAACTGATCACACATCACTTCTAAGACCCAAACCCAAAATTGCTTTGTAGGTTTCAAAATCCCCAGTATTGGAATAAGGATAAAATAGAAGCAGCTTTGCGCATTTGCATGTAGGGTGGTGGTCCCCTGCGTGTTTCCCTCGGCACCCTTCAAAAAGGAATGTACAGTGGTGGAATAGTTCGGTCTGACGTTCAGCGCTACAGCTGTTCTTCACAGTGACAATGAATGAGCAATCCTCTACTCTGCTGCAGAAACCCTCCCTAACCCTGGATCACTCTGCAATGGATGAAGACGGTTAGGTTGAGACATAATATAATAAAAGCAATGAATATGTGACAGAACAACTAGGTCCTAAACAACTATAGCCTAAACCACTACTGCTAAACAACTAAAAAGTCTCTACAACTAAGTACTGAACAACTACTGTCTAAACAACAATTGTGCCTGAATAACAATGGTTAGTGGTTCAGGCAAGTAGTGGTTTAGACCTAGTTGTTCGGGATGTTTCCCAAAAGGAATGATTCGATCTGCAGACAGTGACTAAAATGGTGATACAGGCATGGAAGGCAGCATCCAGGTACTTAAAGTAGGATATAGAATTTACTAGGAAGACCCAATTGTGGTCCAGTATTCAATTGATAGACCTCAGCAACCTCAGAGTCTTCACATCCAGAACAAGACAGAGATAGTGGTCGAGGGTGATGTGTGTAACAGGTGAGACAATGCTCTTACCCAACTGTAGACTGAGGGTGAGCTATCATCTACGAGACACTAGGACTACTTATAACTCATACACATACTAAAATAATAGAGAGGCTTGAATACTGATATTAAGGTCTCTCTCCTGGAGTACAGACTATTGGAAACTTCATTACAATCCCAGGCTATTACACACATACATGCCACCCTCACAAACAATGCTCCTCGTGGCTTGGTCGACTTATAGATGGGAGACTGCCATAGGTAGCTTGGAGGATCCACATTACAAAGACGCTTTGGACCAGTCTAGAGATGCAGCAATCGGATCAGGCTTCAGATTGGTAATATAATGCTTACACATTGACACAGATCTTGAAATTTGGCAGACACTCACTGATCTGAGCTTCAGGGGGTGCAATCAGGTGGGCATACCAATTGGTCATGTCTCATAATTTCAAATTTATGGCCTGAAGTATGGACCATTCTGAAAGGTGAATCCACTCTAGTTTGAACCGATTGGAGCCAAAATTCACACGATTGCATATGTGGGTGAGAATCTCAATTCAACTATAATTGGATCTTTTGTGATTTGGGTATGGCAGCCATTGCAGAGATATAGCACACGTCTGGGGAAGTACGGAAAGCCAAAAGTAGAATTCTGGTGCTCTGGTCTGGACTGATGCTCATCAGCTGACAGGAGCTGTGTGAAACAAAATTAGAAGAAATGGGGACAATGACTAATAAACTATGGGATAGCAATAAGAACATACTCAAATGGTGAGTGTGGTGGGACGCGGCATCCTGCGGTGGTGAAATGTGACCCTGAGTGAACATGCGCCCAACAATGGTCAGGAGGCTGCCTGATGTGAGGATTCCTATGCTGGGATGACCAAATGAAAATTGACATAAAAGATGCACAAATTTTTTTTAATCTTGATAATCTTTTTTCTGTATGCTTTCTATGAATAATTATTAACGTGTTTTAAAAAAATATATATATATGAACAAGAAATGTATTAGTGCAGCATTATTGCTGAAAAGGTGCTTGTGAGAACCTACATATCATTTATATAAATGTGTTTTGTTATTTTAAGAATAGGGTCGTTTTTTTTAAAAGATATAAATGTAATACATTTTGTTAATTAATTCATAGCACAATAGCTCCTGTGTCTTCTTTCTGTGGTTCAACGAAAAGAAGCGATAATTTTAAATAATGAGAAAAGTGATGTTTTTTGAATTTAGGATAGATGATCAAATAACATGTTCATTGTATAGAAAACATTATGTGATATATATAGCCCAGGATGAGAATAGTATTACGCCTTTAAATAAATATATGGGGCATTTTGTGTAGGGCCCGATTATAAATGCACAAAGCTTTGAATACAGAACGCCTGGTAATAGGGAGCCGAGGCTAGCCAAAAGATGGAAGCGGGGTAACAAAGGTCTAAGTTGGTAGTCCAAGAATGAGCCGAGATGCCATCTTCTGAGAGATCTTTAGGCACCAAATGAAGTAGGAGAAGGTCCAAACAAAATGAATTGTCATTGTGGTGGTAGGATTGAATGACCATCTGTCTGCACCACAGGTGCACTTGAGTCCAGCGGAAGAAGGTAAATCATTTTACAAAGCATCTGGAAGAAGAAAAAATGGGTGGAGGGAACATAACTGATTTATTGAGAAAAGGAGAAAGGTTGATTGGGAAGAGAACCTCTGTTTAAACTCATTTGATAGAGAGTTGGGGTGAACGGACCTCAAAGGGCCTCCAAAGAGAAGACCAGAAGGTAGATGGTCCCTCAGAATTAAGACTTCAGTTTTACCGGAGATGAGATTCAAGGAACTGATTTTCATCTGAGATGTGACCTCCAAACCACAAAGTCAGCAGCTGGATTGGACAGGGCCCAAGTCCTCTTCATCAGCAGAGGTCATAAGAGAGTCCATCAGATTGAAAGAGCAGAACTATGAGGGTAACATATGATGAAAAGTGTGGAGCTATGTGAGTACCCCTGGAAGACACCAGAAAGAAGGGGTTGAAAGGAGGAAGAGGATGTAGGGGCAAGAGGGCGAATATGAACAGCCTGAAACCCCACAAAAAAGACTGGAGCAGGTAAGAGTCATCAGGACGGCAGAGAGCCCCATGGGTGTGGAGCTGGTGGCATGCCTTTGTGCCTTGTGGCACTCAAGCGATGTGCACCTCCCCACGTGACGAGGATGGAGAGGCGGAACATTGAGGCAGGAAGGGCTTGTTCTTGGCTTTTCAAGTCCCATCATAGACTAACCCCTCTCCCTCTCCCAAGCTAGTGCACGAGCCTAAACCTTGTCACCCTTCAAAGGAGGCCAAGAGCAAGCCATAGATTACACATCCCATAACCAGGCGCGCAAGGAGCTTTATGTTTTGAAGTCACTAGCTTGTGCTTGCATTTGTGCTTATTTTAATAATAATATATGCAGTGCTGGCTGCTTTTAATAACGCTCGATGGGGTGGGGTCACGCGGGGGTGTTAGTGTGTTGGAATAATAAAAAAATAAAAAAAGATTAAAAACCACTTATCTGCCACATGCTGCCTCTGTGTTCCTCAGCGCCTCGTTGCTTCTCTGCGTCTTCTCCCCCCACCCAATCCAGACGCTTCTCTCATGCTGTTCCCCAGCATGAGAGAAGCGCCTGGATTGGTCTGAGCGGCCTGAACTACTGCCGAGCTGGAGACTGTGAATCTGCACTGGTTCTTCAACTGGGCTGTGATTCACAGCCCAGGTGGAGAGTTCTACGTGCTCATGTCGGTTTGGCTGGCCACCAACATGCGCACTTAAGGTGTACACTACTATTCCCTCCGACCCCGCTGCTGACAACGATCGCCCTGCCGTGCCCTGCGAGGAGGAAACGAAAAATATAATTATAATACTTAGTTATATTACCATTTTATTTTTCTGCTGCCTTTCAGCAGCGGGCAACGCTCCTCTGCCACAGCGGAGGGGCCGCCCCAGAATATACGGATCCAAGAGCTTTAGAAAGGCCCAGCATCGTCTATGGTGCTTCTAAAGGCATAAACCTGGCCTCTGTATCACCTGCACCTACCTGAACATTTTCAGTGGAGGAGCCCTTGTGTTTTAGTGGACATCAAGAAAAATTCCCACACACAACACACTACAGCGCCTTTTTTTAACACAACATCTATTGTCTTGCTTTCCTTATTTATGTATTTATTTTATGGCAGCATCATCGTTGTGTAATTTTTGTATAAAGAGCACGGGTTCACAGAGCAGGAAACTCTTTTGGTAGTTAAAAGCGATATCAAAATTAAACAAATGCACATAAAACTTCCGATTTCAGATTGATGTTTTATTTGCAAAAATCCAACAGATAATTCTAGGCAGTGTATATATATATATATATATATATATATATATTTGTATGTGTGTGTATATGTCAATATATATATATATATTTGTTTTAACCTTACAACAAAAAAGATGCCAACCTTCACAGGCGCGTTTGACCTTCTCTGGGACTCATCATGCCCACGTCCCTGGCGTGCTTGCGTGTGAGGGTCAGGGTCACGCACCTACGTCACGTTTATGGGCCGCAAGTAGTGGAAAACGTGTCTGTGATTGGTATATTTAAGGTCTGTTTTTCAATTGACTACGTCGTTAGATTTTAATACAACTAAAAATTGTGTTTTTTTATTTATTTATTTGAATGCATTCTCACAGTTTGGACGGGAAATCCCGGACCCTCGCTCAGCTGGTAGAGGTAGTTTACTCCTTCAAGAGCGCTATAAAAGTGAAATCGCTTGTCAGCTCTGTGGTGTGTGGATTATGATAGTAGCAGTTTCCTTTCTATTCCAAAGCACAATCAGTGCTATTTTCCAATGTTTCTGCTATTGGAGGGGTCACGGTGTATTTACTTAAATATTTATTTAAATATGTTTCCACGTGGTGAGAAAGGACGCCAAAAGAATCCGCCCACACAAGCTGCAGTTTGCAAAAAAACAGTCCAATTCAAATATGTTTATTTATTCAAGGTTTTCAGCGAAACAAACACACAGACATCAAACTGTAATTAAAAGAGGTTTCTACAAAACTTTCTGGCACCGCTCACGGACATCAATCTGCCAACACCTCGACATTCAAATAAACCCGTCGTGCTCAGCCTTGGCTCCGTGAAGCTGCGATTTGGCAAAGACCGCGCAGCGCTTTCTAGTTTATGTGTTCCTCGGAATAAAATATACATTTCTGTAGAATATTTCAAGCAAAACAGCATTTTTAAGAACAATAACTGACCTTAAATGTATCTGGCTTTCAGGTATGCTCTTCAGTTCCAAAACTGGTAGTTGTGAACGATTCAGATATAATTAAAACGTGTATTTGGTCATGTGTAAAAAAATACCTAAAGACGGAATATTCTCGTGATACCTTAATAATAGATGGCGTTGACACTGTCAGTTTACTCGAAGAGCTCAACAGCAAGCGCATTACCCACTGAGCTACTGCTCCGAATGCTAACTGTACGGATCTGGGCGGAGTGATATTTATTTCATATATTTTCATAGCCCAACAGATTAGATACCAGCCTAAAACAGTCCTACAATTAGGCAAAGCGCAGTATTACGTAAACGTGATTTTTGACGTCATGCGCAACTCGTTTACATGGTGCTGGTTTACATAACATATATAAAAGAGTTCGAAGTGCCGCCGAGGACTTATAGCGCACGGAAGAAGGACATGTGACTTGTACATGTCACTAAAACGGACCATAAATCGCGTACCATTCATGCGTTTCTTTAAATTATCGGTGAAAAAATGCATATTAAATTCGTGTGGTTTACTTCAGCAAACATGAGTTGTAATTATTCTTTTCAGGGGACTTATGTCCGTTTTGCGCTTCTTGCATATTTATATTCGTATAGCGCTCAGTGTCTGCGTGAAAGAGCTTCTATGCTCTGGATGGTAGGTGTTAGTAAAGAGCAAGCTATGCTGTTCGCGAAGCCTCTCCTCGCAGAGTGGCATAGTTTCTGGGGATTATGTATTTTTAAACCACTATCTGTGCAATAAAATCAGACGAGACGTAAAATAGTTTCGATGCTGTGATACAATGTCGTATATGATAAAACGTAAAGTAGATTCGATGCTATAATATAATGTCGTATATGATAAGACGTAAAGTAGATTCGATGCTATAATATAATGTATATGATAAGACGTAAAGTAGATTCGATGCTATAATATAATGTCGTATATGATAAAACGTAAAGTAGATTCGATGCTATAATATAATGTATATGATAAGACGTAAAGTAGATTCGATGCTATAATATAATGTCGTATATGATAAGACGTAAAGTAGATTCGATACTATAATATAATGTCGTATATGATAAGACACAAAATAGATTCGATGCTATAATACAATAATGTCGTATGTTGTAGCATAACTAGGGCAAGTGTTCGGTGCAACAGGATGTTTACCACAACGCCCCAAAATACACAAATGGCGAGGCAAAACGAGCGCTATTTATAAAAAGTATGTTTAAAAATGAAATTCGATGTCAAGCGACGTCACGAGATGTCATGCTGTGCTAGGAAGCTCCACTATGCCGCCATTTTATGTTAGGCTAGATTGAGCTATGCTAAACTATGTCGTGGCACCTTAATTTGCTATGTCATCCTATGGCGTGCTATGCGAGTCTGGTTATTTTTATGTATTGTAGGCTATACTAACGTCGGAGTATGTCAGAGCGGGGTATTCTAGGCATGCTACCACATGGCATTGTCTCTAATGTCCCACAGCTCTGTGTGAGGTTCCATGCAGATCGAGAAAGCGTTTTCGTGCTTTCAAAGAATATGTAGGCGCTATATGATTATTAATGAAGCACGCGAGTTCAGGCTGCAGCCTGCGCTAGAGATGTGTTGGCGCTACCAAGGTTTTTGCTGATGTCCGCGGGGCGCGCCGCCAATCTCTCTCTCTCTCACTCTCTCCCTCTCACTCACCCCCTTCCATCTCCCATCCATTTCCAAAACGTATCTTTGAACTTTTCCTCCGATAACATTGTTTTCCCGCACCGGACGGGAAGCGGCCCAGTGATGAGATAAGGAAGGCGCGCGAGGGCTTTTTATGAGTTTATTCCCGGTTGATTATAATAAATTGCATTTCTTTCTGTTTAATTTCGCTCTGAGCTCATATTATTATTTTTCCAGTCTTAACTCTAGCTGGGCGTCCAGAGACTGCCTGCTTGTATGCGACAGTGGGCTGCACAGGTGTGGTGCACTCCCATCCACCAGGAGTGGGAGTAAGTCACCATACGTCGATGTAAGTCTTCCGAGATTGTGGTAAACCTCCTGAGGCGGAGGTCACTCGCCTGCGCTGACAGACTGTCGCCTGGGATGAAAGTGACTCACGAACCACAGTTGTAAACTTCAACAGAGTGGGGTAAGTCACGTAGACAGAGATAAACGACCCGTGGTGGTGGTAAATCATCAGTGATAGTGGTAACCCTCGGGGGTAATGATGAGTTGCAAGGGATGTGGTAAGCCACCTTAGAAGGAGTGAGTCAGCAGTGGTAGTGTTAAGCCACCTGACATGGTGATAAGCCATCTGGGATAGTCGTAAACTACCTGAGACGGTGGTAAATCAACATGAATACTGGTGTCCCTACAAGAACGACGTACGTCACCATGAACAGTGGCAGGCCTCCCGAGAGAGTGGTCGATCACATGGGCTGGAGGCAACTCACCATGGATGCAGATCAGTCACCACAAATGGAGGCAAATGTTCTGGGACTGGAGTAAGTCTCCTAGGAACATGGTAGACTTCAGAGAGAGAAGTACGTCACCAGGGACAATAGTAAGCCTCATGACATAGATGCAGTGATGTAAGTTACCAGGGAAAGGCATGTCTTCGGTGATGGAGGTAAGTTATTAATATAGTATGTCACTAGGAATGGAGGTAATTTTCCAGAAATTGAGGTACGCCATCTGGGAGGGAGGTAAGTCATCCAAAATGCAGTTGTTTTTTGACAGCTGGAGGTACATTATCACAGACAGATGTAAGTTACAAAAGGAGACAAGGAAAACACGCATACCCAGGAAAGGAGGTAAATTACAGGGCTAGTAATTCACCAGACAAACAACATGTGTGTCTCCTGGATAGAGGTATGTCTAGATATAGGCACATCCTTTGTCACAGAGTTAAGTTACCAGGGATGAAGGTAAGTCATATGAGATGGAGGTAAGTTACCAACAATGGAAGACATCAATCGATACAAGTTCCCTCTCCGGAAATTGGTAACTAAGGGCCTGTTTTAGAGTTTGGCAGACAGGATACTCCACCAAAACATGGCGTATGTCCCTTCCTTCAAAATAGAGAGTCTCTTGAACATAAGCAATACATGTGTATTACGGCAGAGGGGGCATCCGCCATGTTCTTGATGGAGCACCCTATCCACCAAACTGTAAATAGGGCCCCAATTCTCCAATTTAAGAGCGACAAGTGACTTTTGATCTATCACCAAACATTTCTTTACACAGTTGTTCATTATTAAAAAAAAGCTTCTAGGGGACCCACTATCTAACAAGCAAAAAAATCAAGGAAAATGGGAAGCAGTTCTTTTTAAAGTTGACTTTATTTAAAATGTGATGAGAGACATTGTGGTCTGCTGACCCCATCATGCCTTCGCCCTTGTGATGGCATCCAATTGTGTTGAGTTGCAATTTAAGACCTACTTCATGAATATTGATGAGGTAAGTGGGATTGCAACCCACTACGAGTCAGTTTTTTTTTCTGCTTACCTATTAGTACATAGGTCACTTCACAAAATTATTTTCCATTCAGAAAAAGTCAGAGTACAGCACACATACAAAGTGGGAAATGCCTTAAAGCTTAGTTTTTGTACTGGAAAGAACCCCTTCCATCACAAAACCTATGCTTCCCGCAATGCAGACACCTTTGCAGTGTGGCACAAGGCGGTCTGCATTAGTGTATGGTGGCCAAAAGTGCAGCGGTTCAGGAAGAGAGCAGGACGGTGCCACATCTTGTAGATATGGTGCTGTTCAGCTCTCTCCCTTGAAAGCAAGATGGTGCGGTAACGTAACCTGCTGCACGGCGTGGTGTGACTTCTACGTCACTCTCGGCCTGTATGTGTAAATGAGTATGAATGGTGTCCATGTGAACTGGTCACCACTGACCTGGTCAGTGCAGTGCTCTGCCTCCCGTGGCTCCACCTGGTAAGTACAGCCCCCTTACCCCTCGCTACTCTGAACTCCTGACTCCTATCAGGAGTTCGAGGCCCTCCTCCACCTGCAGGCTTCTGCCTGCGCCTCATCCCTTGTGTCTAGTGGGAAAGCTCTGCGTTCCCACTAGGCTGCCCTCTGCCTCTCTCCTCCTTTTTTCTTCTTGCCCTCCGTTCTGCTGCACTTCTGTGTCTGTCCCTGCTGTGCTCTGTTTGCCCTCTGCCTCTCGCCTCCCATTTTCTGCTTTGCTCTCCGTTCCGCTTTTACCTCTGTACCTTTTTGTGCTCCTTGTCTTCGCGCTCACTCTTCCCCATTTTTGTCTCTCTCTGCTCTCTCTCTCACTTCGCTCTCCCTCCTCTCTCTCCCCCGCCACTGCTGCCCCTACAGCCCCGCCCCTCCTCTCTCACTCTCGTGCTGCACTCCTGCCACTGCTGCCCCGTGGCCCGCACCCTTTTTTGTGCCGTTTTTCGCCCCCGCTCCCGCCCCCCAGCTGCCCTCTCCTTTCCCCCACCTCCCTACTTAATGGCGGACACAAGCAGTGGGCGCGCCAAAGGCATGCCCGTCTGCGCCCGTCCGTGCCTAGTCTGGGCCCAGCGCCAGAACCCCTGGCTCTCGTCCCATACAGCACCGCCACCACGTCTTCAGTACGATGCCGCCACCCTCCGCACCCTCAACACCGACTGCTCTCCCCCCTACCTTCCAGCCTCCCCACTGACCACCCGCGGACCCTTCTCCTGCCAGAATTGCACCTTCACCAGACTCTATGCCAACGACCCACCCACCAATGCAGGACGCAACCATCTCAGATGTATCCTCCACAACACCCGCTCTGTCCACAAGCACGCAGTAGAGGTATTGAATCTACTCGACTCAGCCTCCCCAGACGTCGCCTTTCTGACCGAGTCCTGGAAGAAACCCTCCTCAGCACCTGACATCCCCATAGCCATCCCAGACGCTACAAGATCACCCGCAGGGACCGCTCCGACAAACCAGGAGGAGGCATCGCCATCATCCACAGTCACACCCTTAGGATCACAATCAACACCGAAGACACCCTCAGCACGCTGAACTCCTGCACTTCCAAATCCACACTGACCCAAACACCACCCTCTGAGGGACCTTTGTCTACAGGCCCCCCGGCCCACGACAGCAGTTCAGTGACTCCATTACCGGCATCATCAGCACGCACGCTCTCGCATCCACTGACTACATACTTCTTGGAGACTTAAACTTCCATCTCGAGAACACCAACAACAACAACACCGCCACCCTGCTCAACAACCTCTCCAACCTCGGCTTCAAACAGCTCGTCACAACACCAACCCACTCTGCAGGACACACACTCGACCCTATTTTGTCTGCCAGCAATCATGTCTCCTTCAGCCATACCACGAACTCGACTGGACAGATCACCGCTGCATCCACTTCTCCTTCAAGAAATCCACAACACACCACCACCCACAACGGATCCCCCACTGCAGTTGGAACAAGGTCACCGAAGACGAACTCATCGCGACCCTCTCCCGGAACCTACCCATTGACACCACCGACACTGACGCAGCTGCCCGCAACTTCAGGCAATGGATCGACACCTACGCCAATTCTCTTGGCCCGATCAAAAATCCCTCCATCAGACACACCAACAGAAGGGCCTTCTGATTTACCACCGACCTCCTCGAATCTAAGCAAACCTGCTGCAGACTTGAAAGAAAGTGGTGCCAAGAGCAGACTCTGGACAACCACACAGCCTTCAAAAGTGCCATCCGCATACACCACCAACTCATCCGAACCACCAAGAGAACCGCCCTCAAAGACTGAATCAACAACAACGCACTCAGCCACAAGGAGCTCTTCAACATTTTGAAGGAACTCTCCAACCCCAGCTCCAACGTCAATGACATCTCGCCATCTCAAGACCTCTGCGACTCCTTAGCCTCCTACTTCTACCGCTTGACAGCTTCAGCATCTAGACCCCCCGGCAACCACCAACACCACAGATTCACCTCCGACCAACCTCCTGCTCTCCTGGACCCCCATCAATGACAACGACACCATCGAAATCATGAACACCATCCACTCACCATCTGACCCCTGCCCTCACCAAATCCTCAACAAAGCAAGCTCCGTCATCGTACCCCAACTACGGAAGATCATTAACAGCTCCTTTGAGTCCGCCACCTTCCCGGAGAGCTGGAAACACGCCAAGATCAACGCCCTCCTCAAAAAACCCAAGGCGGACCCAAAGGACCTCAAGAACTTCCGGCCTATCTCACTGCTCCCTTCCCGCCAAAAGTCATCGGCAAGGCTGTCAACAGGTAACTAGCCCGCTTCCTCGAGGAGAACTGCACCCTGGACCCTTCTCAATCCGGATTCCGCAGCAAACACAGTACCGAAACTGCCGTCATCGCCGCCACCGACGACATCAGAACCATACTGGACAACGGCGAAACCATGGCCCTCATCCTCCTGGACCTCTCAGCCGCATTCAACACCGCCTGCCGCCACACCCTACGCTCACGCCTCAGCAATGCAGGAATCCACGACAGAGCCCTGGACTGGGTCACCTCCTTTCTCACCGGCAGAACCCAGAGAGTCCGTCTCTCCCCATTCCGCTCAGACGCCACTGAAATAATCTGCGCCGTACCGCAGGGTTCGTTGCTCAGCCCGACCCTCTTCAACGTCTACATGGCCCCCCTCGCAAACACCGCCCGATCCCACAATGTCAACATCATCTCATACACCAATGACACCCAGCTGATCCTCTCCCTCACCAAGGACTCCGCCAAGACCGACCTCCACGAAGGAATGAAGGCCATCGTCGAATGGATGAAAAACAGCTGCCTCAAACTCAATTCCGACAAGATAGAAGTCTTCATCTTCGGCTCCACTTCCTCCGCATGGGATGACTCCTGGTGGCCTGCCTCTCTCGGAGCCACTCCGACTCCCACCGACCACGCACACAACCTAGGATTCATCTTGGACTCCTCATTATCCATGACCCAACAAGCCAATGCGATCTCCTCCTCCTGCTTCAACACCTTCCACATGCTCCGAAAGATCTACAAATGGATCCCCACCGAAACCAAAAGAACAGTCACCCAAGCCCTCGTAAGCAGCAAACTGGACTATGGCAATGCCCTCTAAGCAGGAACCACGGCCAAACTCCAAAAGGGGCTGCAATGCATCCCGAACGCCTCCGCATGCCTCATCCTGGATATCCCCCACCACTGCCACATCACAGGCCATCTGAGAGACCTGCACTGGCTTCCAGTCAACAAGAGAATCACCTTCAAACTCCTCACCCACGCTCACAAAGCACTGCACAACACCGGACCAGAATACCTCAACAGACGGCTCTCCTTCTACATCCCGACCCGGCATCTCTACTCCGCCGACCTCACCCTCGCAACCGTCCCACTACAACCGGCGGCAGATCATTCTTGCATCTCGCCGCTGTGAGAAAGTAGCCTCTTTCTAGCCTTGTTACCCCCACTTTGGTCCTGTTTGTGAGGGTGTTTTCACTGTATCACTGGTATCCTGCTTGCCAGGGCCCAGTGCTCATAGTGAAAACCCTATGTTTTCAGTATGTTTGTTATGTGTCACTGGGACCCTGCTAGTCAGGACCCCAGTGCTCATAAGGTTGTGACCTATAGGTATGTGTTCCCTGTGTGATGCCTAACTGTCTCACTGAGGCTCTGCTAACCAGAACCTCAGTGGTTATGCTCTCTCTTTACAAATTGTCACTAACAGGCTAGTGACCATTTTACCAATTTACATTGGCTTACTGGAACACCCTTATAATTCCCTAGTATATGGTACTGAGGTACCCAGGGTATTGGGGTTCCAGGAGATCCCTATGGGCTGCAGCATTTCTTTTGCCACCCATAGGGAGCTCTGACAATTCTTACACAGGCCTGCCACTGCAGCCTGAGTGAAATAACGTCCACGTTATTTCACAGCCATTTTACACTGCACTTAAGTAACTTATAAGTCACCTATATGTCTAACCTTTACCTGGTAAAGGTTAGGTGCAAAGTTACTTAGTGTGAGGGCACCCTGGCACTAGCCAAGGTGCCCCCACATTGTTCATAGCCAATTCCATGAACTTTGTGAGTGCGGGGACACCATTACACGCGTGCACTACATATAGGTCACTACCTATATGTAGCTTCACAATGGTAACTCCGAATATGGCCATGTAACATGTCTATGATCATGGAATTGCCCCCTCTATGCCATCCTGGCATAGTTGGCACAATCCCATGATCCCAGTGGTCTGTAGCACAGACCCTGGTACTGCCAAACTGCCCTTCCTGGGGTTTCACTGCAGCTGTTGCTGCTGCCAACCCCTCAGACAGGCATCTGCCCTCCTGGGGTCCAGCCAGGCCTGGCCCAGGATGGCAGAACAAAGAACTACCTCTGAGAGAGGGTGTGACACCCTCTCCCTTTGGAAAATGGTGTGAAGGCAGGGGCCTCTGGAAATGCTTTGTTGGGCACAGATGTGCCCAATTCTGCATAAGCCAGTCTACACCGGTTCAGGGGACCCCTTAGCCCTGCTCTGGCGCGAAACTGGACAAAGGAAAGGGGAGTGACCACTCCCCTGACCTGCACCTCCCCTGGGAGGTGTCCAGAGCTCCTCCAGTGTGCTCCAGACCTCTGCCATCTTGGAAACAGAGGTGCTGCTGGCACACTGGACTGCTCTGAGTGGCCAGCGCCACCAGGTGACGTCAGAGACTCCTTCTGATAGGCTCCTTCAGGTGTTAGTAGCCTATCCTCTCTCCTAGGTAGCCAAACCCTCTTTTCTGGCTATTTAGGGTCTCTGTCTCTGGGGAAACTTTAGATAACGAATGCAAGAGCTCAGCCGAGTTCCTCTGCATCTCTCTCTTCACCTTCTGATAAGGAATCGACTGCTGACCGCGCTGGAAGCCTGCAAAACTGCAACAAAGTAGCTAAGACGACTACTGCAACTCTGTAACGCTGATCCTGCCGCCTTCTCGACTGTTTTCCTGTTTGTGCATGGTGTGGGGGTAGTCTGCCTCCTCTCTGCACTAGAAGCTCTGAAGAAATCTCCCGTGGGTCGACGGAATCTTCCCCCTGCAACCGCAGGCACCAAAAAGCTGCATTACCGGTCCCTTGGGTCTCCTCTCAGCACGACGAGCGAGGTCCCTCGAATCCAGCAACTCTGTCCAAGTGGCCCCCACAGTCCAGTGACTCTTCAGTCCAAGTTTGGTGGAGGTAAGTCCTTGCCTCACCTCGCTAGACTGCATTGCTGGGAACCGCGACTTTTGCAGCTACTCCGGCCTCCGTGCACTTCCAGCAGAAATCCTTTGTGCACAGTCCAGCCTGGGTCCACGGCACGCTAACCTGCATTGCACGACCTCCTAAGTTGTTGTCCGGCGACGTGGGACTTCTTTGTGCGACTTCGGGTGAGCACCGTTTCACGCATCCTCGTAGTGCCTGTTTCTGGCACTTCTCCAGGTGTTACCTGCTACTGAGAGGGCTCCTTGTCTTGCTCGACGTCCCTTCTCTCTCCTGGTCCAATTTGCGACCTCCTGGTCCCTCCAGGGCCACAGCAGCGAACAAAAACGCTAACCGCATGATTTGCAGCTAGCAAGGCTTGTTGGCGTTCTTTTGGCGGGAAAACACTTCTGCACGACTCTCCACGGCGAGAGGGATACGTCCACCAAAGGGGAAGTCTCTAGCCCTTTTTGTTCCTGCAGAAACCTCAGCTTCTTCTGTCCAGTAGAAGCTTCTTTGCACCCGCAGCTGGCATTTGCTGGGCATCTGCCCATCTCCGACTTGCTTGTGACTTTTGGACTTGGTCCCCTTGTTCCACAGGTACCCTAGATTGGAAATCCACAGTTGTTGCATTGTTGGTTTGTGTCTTTCCTGCATTATTCCTCTAACACAACTTCTTTGTCCTTAGGGGAACTTTAGTGCACTTTGCACTCACTTTTCAGGGTCTTGGGGAGGGTTATTTTTCTAACTCTCACTATTTTCTAATAGTCCAAGTGACCCTCTACAAGGTCACATAGGTTTGGGGTCCATTCGTGGTTCGCATTCCACTTTTGGAGTATATGGTTTGTGTTGCCCCTATCCCTATGTTTCCCCATTGCATCCTATTGTAACTATACATTGTTTGCACTGTTTTCTAAGACTATACTGCATATTTTTGCTATTGTGTATATATATCTTGTGTATATTTCCTATCCTCTCACTGAGGGTACACTCTAAGATACTTTGGCATATTGTCATAAAAATAAAGTACCTTTATTTTTAGTATAACTGTGTATTGTGTTTTCTTATGATATTGTGCATATGACACTAAGTGGTACTGTAGTAGCTTCACACGTCTCCTAGTTCAGCCTAAGCTGCTCTGCTAAGCTACCATTATCTATCAGCCTAAGCTGCTAGACACCGTATACACTAATAAGGGATAACTGGGCCTGGTGCAAGGTGCAAGTACCTCTTGGTACTCACTATAAGCCAGTCCAGTCTCCTACATTGGTTGTGCAGCGGTGGGATAAGTGCTTTGAGACTACTTACCACTCTTGTCATTGTACTTTTCATAAGAGAAAAATATACAAAACAAGGTCAGTGTATATACACATAGCCAAAAAGTTTTGCATTTCCTCTTTTCACTCTTTTCTAAGTGCTGAAAAGTACTTCTAAACTTCCAAAAAGTTCTTAAAAGTTACAAAAGTTTTTTTCTGTCTTTCTAAAAAGTTCTGAAAACTTTTTTCTCTTTTTCTATCACTTTAACTCTCTCTAAAAATGTCTGGCACAGGCCAAAATGTTGATCTGTCCAAACTTGCATATGATCACTTTAGCTGGAAAGGAGCAAGGAGTCTCTGCATAGAGAGAGGTTTGAGTGTAGGGAAGAATCCTTCCTTGGAACTGTTACTTAACATGCTTAGAGAACAAGATAAGGCTATAGGTGCCCCATCTGTTGAAAAAGTACCTAATAGTTCCCAATCTGATTCAGGGACCCCCCCAGGAAAAGATTCAGGAAAGAAACTTCCAAGCCTGCCCATTACTAGACAGTCTAGCATAGTTGGTAATGATGATGAGCCACACCATATAAATAGTGTTGTCTCACATCATAGCAAAAGCATTTATTCTCACCATACTGGTAGTGATGTTTCTGTTAGCCAAGCTGTTAGGGTGGCTTCTGTAAGGGACAGGTCTCCTTCTGTTCATTCCCATCATACCTCTGTATCTAGGAATGTCCCTCCCACCAACCCTGATGACAGAATGTTAGAGAGGGAACTCAATAAGTTGAGGGTGGAACAAACCAGACTGAAGCTTAAAAAGCAACAGCTGGATTTGGATAGACAGTCTTTTGAACTAGAGAAGGAAAGACAGAAGTTGGGTTTAGATACCCATGGTGGCAGCAGCAGTATTCCCCATAGTCATCCTGCAAAAGAGCATGATTCCAGGAATCTGCACAAGATAGTTCCCCCTTATAAGGAGGGGGATGACATTAACAAGTGGTTTGCTGCACTTGAGAGGGCCTGTGTTGTACAGGATGTCCCTCAAAGGCAGTGGGCTGCTATCCTATGGCTATCATTTAGTGGAAAAGGTAGGGATAGGCTCCTTACTGTGAAAGAAAGTGATGCCAATAATTTTACAGTTCTTAAGAATGCACTCCTGGATGGTTATGGCTTAACCACTGAACAGTACAGGATAAAGTTCAGAGAGACCAAAAAGGAGTCTTCACAAGACTGGGTTGATTTCATTGACCATTCAGTGAAGGCCTTGGAGGGGTGGTTACATGGCAGTAAAGTTACTGATTATGACAGCCTGTATAACTTGATCCTGAGAGAGCATATTCTTAATAATTGTGTGTTTGATTTGTTGCACCAGTATCTGGTGGACTCTGATCTGACCTCTCCCAAAGAATTGGGAAAGAAGGCAGACAAATGGGTCAGAACAAGGGTGAACAGAAAAGTTCATACAGGGGGTGACAAAGAGAACACTAAGAAGAAAGATGGTGAAACATCTCAAGATAAGCATGGGGATAAGGGTAAAACCAAAGATCCCATTTCAAATCTTAAACACTCTTCAGGGGGTGGGGATAAAACAAATTCTTCCTCTTCTTCTCAACCTACACAATTTAAAAAGCCTTGGTGCTTTGTGTGTAAAAATAGAGGCCATAGGCCAGGGGATAAGTCCTGTCCAGGTAAACCCCCTGAGCCTACCACCACTAATACATCAAGCTCTAGTGCCCTAGCAGTAGTGGTACTAGTGGTGGGACTGCTGGCAACAGTCAAGTTAAGGGTGTAGTTGGGTTCACTTTTGGGTCCATAGTAGAAACTGGGGTAGTCAGTCCCAAGACAGTTTCTGTCACACCTAGTGGCATTGGCCTTGCCACACTGGCTGCTTGTCCCCTTACAATGGATAAGTACAGGCAGACAGTTTCAATAAATGGTGTTGAGGCCTTGGCCTACAGGGACACAGGTGCCAGTATCACTTTGGTGACTGAAAACCTAGTGCACCCTGAACAACACATCATTGGACAACAGTATAAGATTATTGATGTCCATAACTCCACTAAGTTTCTTCCCTTAGCTATAATTCAGTTTAGTTGGGGTGGAGTTACTGGCCCTAAGCAGGTGGTAGTATCACCTAGCTTACCTGTAGACTGTCTCTTAGGTAATGACCTAGAGGCCTCAGGTTGGGCTGATGTAGAGTTTTATGCCCATGCAGCCATGCTGGGCATCCCAGAGGAATTGTTCCCTCTCATTTCTACTGAAATGAAAAAGCAAAGGACAGAAGGCCTGAAAACTCAGGATCCCTCTCCATCAACAGGTAAAAAGGGTATCACAGTATCCCCTAACCAGCCTGCCATTCAGGATACCATTCCTGTGGTGGGAGAAACCTCTCCTGGGGTGGCACCTGTTCCAAGGGAATCCTCAGCTGGCAAAGCTGGACTCCCTGAGGTAGAAGTACCTCTCTGTGGGATAACTAACATTGGTGACAAAAAGAGCACCATTTTAGTTAACATGGAGCATCCCTCCAACCCTCCCAGAGAAACTTTAGTGCAGAAACCCTGCACTGCCTCACAACACTTAGGACAGCATCCCTGCCCTAGTGTGGAGCTCATAGGACAGCATCCCTGCCCTGCTCCAACTCAAGAGAAACAGCATCCCTTTTCTCTCTTCCAGCCATATGGACAAAGTTTTTGCCCAGCCATGGCTTTTCTGAGACAGCATCCCTGTCTGGCATTTCCATCACTACAAATAGGTTCAGTGGACAATTCCCACTGCTCTAAACTAAAACTTACTAATAGAAACTCTGAAAATACATCTTCACATTGTTGCTTAGCTAAAAAACTTCAAACAGGGTGGTTTACATCCCCACAGGGAAGTAACCATATAGTGGATGATAAAGGGAGTAACCAGTCTATTGCAGAGCTACTCTCTACTTATCACCACTTAGACAATAAAGTCTCAACTGGCCAAGGTTAGCCTTATTGTCCTTCGTTTGGGGGGGGGGTTGTGTGAGAAAGTAGCCTCTTTCTAGCCTTGTTACCCCCACTTTGGGCCTGTTTGTGAGTGTATGTCAGGGAGTTTTCACTGTATCACTGGTATCCTGCTTGCCAGGGCCCAGTGCTCATAGTGAAAACCCTATGTTTTCAGTATGTTTGTTATGTGTCACTGGGACCCTGCTAGTCAGGACCCCAGTGCTCATAAGGTTGTGACCTATAGGTATGTGTTCCCTGTGTGATGCCTAACTGTCTCACTGAGGCTCTGCTAACCAGAACCTCAGTGGTTATGCTCTCTCTTTACAAATTGTCACTAACAGGCTAGTGACCATTTTACCAATTTACATTGGCTTACTGGAACACCCTTATAATTCCCTAGTATATGGTACTGAGGTACCCAGGGTATTGGGGTTCCAGGAGATCCCTATGGGCTGCAGCATTCCTTTTGCCACCCATAGGGAGCTCTGACAATTCTTACACAGGCCTGCCACTGCAGCCTGAGTGAAATAACGTCCACGTTATTTCACAGCCATTTTACACTGCACTTAAGTAACTTATAAGTCATCTATATGTCTAACCTTTACCTGGTAAAGGTTAGGTGCAAAGTTACTTAGTGTGAGGGCACCCTGGCACTAGCCAAGGTGCCCCCACATTGTTCAGAGCCAATTCCCTGAACTTTGTGAGTGCGGGGACACCATTACACGCGTGCACTACATATAGGTCACTACCTATATGTAGCTTCACAATGGTAACTCCGAATATGGCCATGTAACATGTCTATGATCATGGAATTGCCCCCTCTATGCCATCCTTGCATAGTTGGCACAATCCCATGATCCCAGTGGTCTGTAGCACAGACCCTGGTACTGCCAAACTGCCCTTCCTGGGGTTTCACTGCAGCTGCTGCTGCTGCCAACCCCTCAGACAGGCATCTGCCCTCCTGGGGTCCAGCCAGGCCTGGCCCAGGATGGCAGAACAAAGAACTTCCTCTGAGAGAGGGTGTGACACCCTCTCCCTTTGGAAAATGGTGTGAAGGCAGGGGAGGAGTAGCCTCCCCCAGCCTCTGGAAATGCTTTGTTGGGCACAGATGTGCCCAATTCTGCATAAGCCAGTCTACACCGGTTCAGGGGACCCCTTAGCCCTGCTCTGGCGCGAAACTGGACAAAGGAAAGGGGAGTGACCACTCCCCTGACCTGCACCTCCCCTGGGAGGTGTCCAGAGCTCCTCCAGTGTGCTCCAGACCTCTGCCATCTTGGAAACAGAGGTGCTGCTGGCACACTGGACTGCTCTGAGTGGCCAGTGCCACCAGGTGACGTCAGAGACTCCTTCTGATAGGCTCCTTCAGGTGTTAGTAGCCTATCCTCTCTCCTAGGTAGCCAAACCCTCTTTTCTGGCTATTTAGGGTCTCTGTCTCTGGGGAAACTTTAGATAACGAATGCAAGAGCTCAGCCGAGTTCCTCTGCATCTCTCTCTTCACCTTCTGATAAGAAATCGACTGCTGACCGCGCTGGAAGCCTGCAAAACTGCAACAAAGTAGCTAAGACGACTACTGCAACTCTGTAACACTGATCCTGCCGCCTTCTCGACTGTTTTCCTGTTTGTGCATGCTGTGGGGGTAGTCTGCCTCCTCTCTGCACTAGAAGCTCCGAAGAAATCTCCCGTGGGTCGACGGAATCTTCCCCCTGCAACCGCAGGCACCAAAAAGCTGCATTACCGGTCCCTTGGGTCTCCTCTCAGCACAACGAGCGAGGTCCCTCGAATCCAGCAACTCTGTCCAAGTGGCCCCCACAGTCCAGTGACTCTTCAGTCCAAGTTTGGTGGAGGTAAGTCCTTGCCTCACCTCGCTAGACTGCATTGCTGGGAACCGCAACTTTTGCAGCTACTCCGGCCTCCGTGCACTTCCGGCGGAAATCCTTTGTGCACAGTCCAGCCTGGGTCCACGGCCCTCTAACCTGCATTGCACGACCTCCTAAGTTGTTCTCTGGCGACGTGGGACTTCTTTGTGCGACTTCGGGTGAGCACCGTTTCACGCATCCTCATAGTGCCTGTTTCTGGCACTTTTCCGGGTGCTACCTGCTGCTGAGAGGGCTCCTTGTCTTGCTTGACGTCCCCTCTCTCTCCTGGTCCAATTTGCGACCTCCTGGTCCCTCCAGGGCCACAGCAGCGTCCAAAAACTCTAACCGCACGATTTGCAGCTAGCAAGGCTTGTTGGCGTTTTTTCGGCGGGAAAACACTTCTGCACGACTCTCCACGGCGAGAGGGATTGGTCCACCAAAGGGGAAGTCTCTAGCCCTTTTCGTTCCTGCAGAAACCTCAGCTTCTTCTGTCCAGAAGAAGCTTCTTTGCACCCGCAGCTGGCATTTCCTGGGCATCTGCCCATCTCCGACTTGCTTGTGACTTTTGGACTTGGTCCCCTTGTTCCACAGGTACCCTAGATTGGAAATACACAGTTGTTGCATTGTTGGTTTGTGTCTTTCCTGCATTATTCCTCTAACACGACTTCTTTGTCCTTAGGGGAACTTTAGTGCACTTTGCACTCACTTTTCAGGGTCTTGGGGAGGGTTATTTTTCTAACTCTCACTATTTTCTAATAGTCCCAGCGACCCTCTACAAGGTCACATAGGTTTGGGGTCCATTCGTGGTTCGCATTCCACTTTTGGAGTATATGGTTTGTGTTGCCCCTATCCCTATGTTTCCCCATTGCATCCTATTGTAACTATACATTGTTTGCACTGTTTTCTAAGACTATACTGCATATTTTTGCTATTGTGTATATATATCTTGTGTATATTTCCTATCCTCTCACTGAGGGTACGCTCTAAGATACTTTGGCATATTGTCATAAAAATAAAGTACCTTTATTTTTAGTATAACTGTGTATTGTGTTTTCTTATGATATTGTGCATATGACACTAAGTGGTACTGTAGTAGCTTCACACGTCTCCTAGTTCAGCCTAAGCTGCTCTGCTAAGCTACCATTATCTATCAGCCTACGCTGCTAGACACCCTATACACTAATAAGGGATAACTGGGCCTGGTGCAAGGTGCAAGTACCCCTTGGTACTCACTACAAGCCAGTCCAGCCTCCTACATTGGTTGTGCAGCGGTGGGATAAGTGCTTTGAGACTACTTACCACTCTTGTCATTGTACTTTTCATAAGAGAAAAATATACAAAACAAGGTCAGTGTATATACACATAGCCAAAAAGTTTTGCATTTCCTCTTTTCACTCTTTTCTAAGTGCTGAAAAGTACTTCTAAACTTTCAAAAAGTTCTTAAAAGTTTAAAAAGTTTTTTTCTGTCTTTCTAAAAAGTTCTGAAAACTTTTTTCTCTTTTTCTATCACTTTAACTCTCTCTAAAAATGTCTGGCACAGGCCAAAATGTTGATCTGTCCAAACTTGCATATGATCACCTTAGCTGGAAAGGAGCAAGGAGTCTCTGCATAGAGAGAGGTTTGAGTGTAGGGAAGAATCCTTCCTTGGAACTGTTACTTAACATGCTTAGAGAAAAAGTTAAGGCTATAGGTGCCCCATCTGTTGAAAAAGTACCTAATAGTTCCCAATCTGATTCAGGGACTCCCCCAGGAAAAGATTCAGGAAAGAAACTTCCAAGCCTGCCCATTACTAGACAGTCTAGCATAGTTGGTAATGATGATGAGCCACACCATATAAATAGTGTTGTCTCACATCATAGCAAAAGCATTTATTCTCACCATACTGGTAGTGATGTTTCTGTTAGCCAAGCTGTTAGGGTGGCTTCTGTAAAGGACAGGTCTCCTTCTGTTCATTCCCATCATTCCTCTGTATCTAGGAATGTCCCTCCCACCAACCCTGATGACAGAATGTTAGAGAGGGAACTCAATAAGTTGAGGGTGGAACAAACCAGACTGAAGCTTAAAAAGCAACAGCTGGATTTGGATAGACAGTCTTTTGAACTAGAGAAGGAAAGACAGAAGTTGGGTTTAGATACCCATGGTGGCAGCAGCAGTATTCCCCATAGCCATCCTGCAAAAGAGCATGATTCCAGGAATCTGCACAAGATAGTTCCCCCTTATAAGGAGGGGGATGACATTAACAAGTGGTTTGCTGCACTTGAGAGGGCCTGTGTTGTACAGGATGTCCCTCAAAGGCAGTGGGCTGCTATCCTATGGCTATCATTTAGTGGAAAAGGTAGGGATAGGCTCCTTACTGTGAAAGAAAGTGATGCCAATAATTTTACAGTTCTTAAGAATGCACTCCTGGATGGTTATGGCTTAACCACTGAACAGTACAGGATAAAGTTCAGAGAGACCAAAAAGGAGTCTTCACAAGACTGGGTTGATTTCATTGACCATTCAGTGAAGGCCTTGGAGGGGTGGTAACATGGCAGTAAAGTTACTGATTATGACAGCCTGTATAACTTGATCCTGAGAGAGCATATTCTTAATAATTGTGTGTCTGATTTGTTGCACCAGTACCTGGTGGACTCTGATCTGACCTCTCCCAAAGAATTGGGAAAGAAGGCAGACAAATGGGTCAGAACAAGGGTGAACAGAAAAGTTCATACAGGGGGTGACAAAGAGAACACTAAGAAGAAAGATGGTGAAAAATCTCAAGATAAGCATGGGGATAAGGGTAAAACCAAAGATCCCACTTCAAATCTTAAACACTCTTTAGGGGGTGGGGATAAAACAAATTCTTCCTCTTCTTCTCAACCTACACAATTTAAAAAGCCTTGGTGCTTTGTGTGTAAAAATAGAGGCTATAGGCCAGGGGATAAGTCCTGTCCAGGTAAACCCCCTGAGCCTACCACCACTAATACATCAAGCTCTAGTGCCCCTAGCAGTAGTGGTACTAGTGGTGGGACTGCTGGCAACAGTCAAGTTAAGGGTGTAGTTGGGTTCACTTTTGGGTCCATAGTAGAAACTGGGGTAGTCAGTCCCAAGACAGTTTCTGTCACACCTAGTGGCATTGGCCTTGCCACACTGGCTGCTTGTCCCCTTACAATGGATAAGTACAGGCAGACAGTTTCAATAAATGGTGTTGAGGCCTTGGCCTACAGGGACACAGGTGCCAGTATCACTTTGGTGACTGAAAACCTAGTGCACCCTTAACAACACATCATTGGACAACAGTATAAGATTATTGATGTCCATAACTCCACTAAGTTTCTTCCCTTAGCTATAATTCAGTTTAGTTGGGGTGGAGCTACTGGCCCTAAGCAGGTGGTAGTATCACCTAGCTTACCTGTAGACTGTCTCTTAGGTAATGACCTAGAGGCCTCAGGTTGGGCTGATGTCGAGTTTTATGCCCATGCAGCCATGCTGGGCATCCCAGAGGAATTGTTCCCTCTCATTTCTACTGAAATGAAAAAGCAAAGGAGAGAAGCCCTGAAAACTCAGGATCCCTCTCCATCAACAGGTAAAAAGGGTATCACAGTATCCCCTAACCACCCTGCTATTCAGGATACCATTCCTGTGGTGGGAGAAACCTCTCCTGGGGTGGCACCTGTTCCAAGGGAATCATCAGCTGGCAAAGCTGGACTCCCTGAGGTAGAAGTACCTCTCTGTGGGATAATTAACATTGGTGACAAAAAGAGCACCATTTTAGTTAACATGGAGCATCCCTCCAACCCTCCCAGAGAAACTTTAGTGCAGAAACCCTGCACTGCCTCACAACACTTAGGACAGCATCCCTGCCCTAGTGTGGAGCTCATAGGACAGCATCCCTGCCCTGCTCCAACTCAAGAGAAACAGCATCCCTGTTCTCTCTTCCAGCCATATGGACAAAGTTTTTGCCCAGCCATGGCTTTTCTGAGACAGCATCCCTGTCTGGCATTTCCATCACTACAAATAGGTTCAGTGGACAATTCCCACTGCTCTAAACTAAAACTTACTAATAGAAACTCTGAAAATACATCTTCACATTGTTGCTTAGCTAAAAAACTTCAAACAGGGTGGTTTACATCCCCACAGGGAAGTAACCATATAGTGGATGATAAAGGGAGTAACCAGTCTATTGCAGAGCTACTCTCTACTTATCACCACTTAGACAATAAAGTCTCAACTGGCCAAGGTTAGCCTTATTGTCCTTCGTTTGGGGGGGGGGGGTTGTGTGAGAAAGTAGCCTCTTTCTAGCCTTGTTACCCCCACTTTGGGCCTGTTTGTGAGTGTATGTCAGGGTGTTTTCACTGTATCACTGGTATCCTGCTTGCCAGGGCCCAGTGCTCATAGTGAAAACCCTATGTTTTCAGTATGTTTGTTATGTGTCACTGGGACCCTGCTAGTCAGGACCCCAGTGCTCATAAGGTTGTGACCTATAGGTATGTGTTCCCTGTGTGATGCCTAACTGTCTCACTGAGGCTCTGCTAACCAGAACCTCAGTGGTTATGCTCTCTCTTTACAAATTGTCACTAACAGGCTAGTGACCATTTTACCAATTTACATTGGCTTACTGGAACACCCTTATAATTCCCTAGTATATGGTACTGAGGTACCCAGGGTATTGGGGTTCCAGGAGATCCCTATGGGCTGCAGCATTTCTTTTGCCACCCATAGGGAGCTCTGACAATTCTTACACAGGCCTGCCACTGCAGCCTGAGTGAAATAACGTCCACGTTATTTCACAGCCATTTTACACTGCACTTAAGTAACTTATAAGTCACCTATATGTCTAACCTTTACCTGGTAAAGGTTAGGTGCAAAGTTACTTAGTGTGAGGGCACCCTGGCACTAGCCAAGGTGCCCCCACATTGTTCAGAGCCAATTCCCTGATCTTTGTGAGTGCGGGGACACCATTACACGCGTGCACTACATATAGGTCACTACCTATATGTAGCTTCACAATGGTAACTCCGAATATGGCCATGTAACATGTCTATGATCATGGAATTGCCCCCTCTATGCCATCCTGGCATAGTTGGCACAATCCCATGATCCCAGTGGTCTGTAGCACAGACCCTGGTACTGCCAAACTGCCCTTCCTGGGGTTTCACTGCAGCTGCTGCTGCTGCCAACCCCTCAGACAGGCATCTGCCCTCCTGGGGTCCAGCCAGGCCTGGCCCAGGATGGCAGAACAAAGAACTTCCTCTGAGAGAGGGTGTGACACCCTCTCCCTTTGGAAAATGGTGTGAAGGCAGGGGAGGAGTAGCCTCCCCCAGCCTCTGGAAATGCTTTGTTGGGCACAGATGTGCCCAATTCTGCATAAGCCAGTCTACACCGGTTCAGGGGACCCCTTAGCCCTGCTCTGGCGCGAAACTGGACAAAGGAAAGGGGAGTGACCACTCCCCTGACCTGCACCTCCCCTGGGAGGTGTCCAGAGCTCCTCCAGTGTGCTCCAGACCTCTGCCATCTTGGAAACAGAGGTGCTGCTGGCACACTGGACTGCTCTGAGTGGCCAGTGCCACCAGGTGACGTCAGAGACTCCTTCTGATAGGCTCCTTCAGGTGTTAGTAGCCTATCCTCTCTCCTAGGTAGCCAAACCTTCTTTTCTGGCTATTTAGGGTCTCTGTCTCTGGGGAAACTTTAGATAACGAATGCAAGAGCTCAGCCGAGTTCCTCTGCATCTCTCTCTTCACCTTCTGATAAGGAATCGACTGCTGACCGCGCTGGAAGCCTGCAAAACTGTAACAAAGTAGCTAAGACGACTACTGCAACTCTGTAACGCTGATCCTGCCGCCTTCTCGACTGTTTTCCTGTTTGTGCATGCTGTGGGGGTAGTCTGCCTCCTCTCTGCACTAGAAGCTCCGAAGAAATCTCCCGTGGGTCGACGGAATCTTCCCCCTGCAACCGCAGGCACCAAAAAGCTGCATTACCGGTCCCTTGGGTCTCCTCTCAGCACGACGAGCGAGGTCCCTCGAATCCAGCAACTCTGTTCAAGTGGCCCCCACAGTCCAGTGACTCTTCAGTTCAAGTTTGGTGGAGGTAAGTCCTTGCCTCACCTCGCTAGACTGCATTGCTGGGAACCGCGACTTTTGCAGCTACTCCGGCCTCCGTGCACTTCCGGTGGAAATCCTTTGTGCACAGTCCATCCAGGGTCCACGGCACTCTAACCTGCATTGCACGACCTCCTAAGTTGTTCTCCGGCGACGTGGGACTTCTTTGTGCGACTTCGGGTGAGCACCGTTTCATGCATCCTCGTAGTGCCTGTTTCTGGCACTTCTCCGGGTGCTACCTACTGCTGAGAGGGCTAATTGTCTTGCTCGACGTCCCCTCTCTCTCCTGGTCCAATTTGCGACCTCCTGGTCCCTCCAGGGCCACAGCAGCGTCCAAAAACGCTAACCGCACGATTTGCAGCTAGCAAGGCTTGTTGGCGTTCTTTTGGCGGAAAAACACTTCTGCACGACTTTTCACGGCAAGAGGGATCCGTCCACCAAAGGAGAAGTCTCTAGCCCTTTTTGTTCCTGCAGAAACCTCAGCTTCTTCTGTCCAGTAGAAGCTTCTTTGCACCCGCAGCTGGCATTTCCTGGGCATCTGCCCATCTCCGACTTGCTTGTGACTTTTGGACTTGGTCCCCTTGTTCCACAGGTACCCTAGATTGGAAATCCACAGTTGTTGCATTGTTGGTTTGTGTCTTTCCTGCATTATTCCTCTAACACGACTTCTTTGTCCTTAGGGGAACTTTAGTGCACTTTGCACTCACTTTTCAGGGTCTTGGGGAGGGTTATTTTTCTAACTCTCACTATTTTCTAATAGTCCCAGCGACCCTCTACAAGGTCACATAGGTTTGGGGTCCATTTGTGGTTCGCATTCCACTTTTGGAGTATATGGTTTGTGTTGCCCCATCCCTATGTTTCCCCATTGCATCCTATTGTAACTATACATTGTTTGCACTGTTTTCTAAGACTATACTGCATATTTTTGCTATTGTGTATATATATCTTGTGTATATTTCCTATCCTCTCACTGAGGGTACACTCTAAGATACTTTGGCATATTGTCATAAAAATAAAGTACCTTTATTTTTATTATAACTGTGTATTGTGTTTTCTTATGATATTGTGCATATGACACTAAGTGGTACTGTAGTAGCTTCACACGTCTCCTAGTTCAGCCTAAGCTGCTCTGCTAAGCTACCATTATCTATCAGCCTAAGCTGCTAGACACCCTACACACTAATAAGGGATAACTGGGCCTGGTGCAAGGTGCAAGTACCCCTTGGTACTCACTACAAGCCAGTCCGGCCTCCTACAGCCGCCAAGACGTGGAACACTCTTCCCACCCATCTGCGTCAGACCAAAGATCTCCTTACCTTCAGGAAACTTCTCAAGACCTGGCTGTTCAAGCAGTAGCAGCACCTTACCCTCCCCCCACCTCAGCGCCTTGAGACCCTCATGGGTGAGTAGTGCGCTTTACAAATTTCTGATTGATTGTTAGTGTTTGTGGTGTATGTGATGTGTGAAAAGCGTGAATGGAGTGTGTGTGTGGTTCTGTGTGCCAATTGAGGATGCTAATGAATAGATAGTGTGTTGGTGGCAATTCATATATGCGTTCACCATTCTGTAGGAAAGAGGATTGGCAGTTTATGGGGAGATCAGCTAGTCTTGTTGAAGGTGTTGCTAAGCTCGAGTATAGTTATTCAATAAGCTATGTTAAAATTTTAGTAGATTTCTGTGAGGAAATCCAAGCTTACCCCTTTTACAGGAAACATTTGCTATTAAGGTTTTTCAGGAAAACAAATAGAATCTTCAAAATAAGACTCAAAAGTTTCATAAAGCAACTTTAATAGAACAAGGTCTCCATCCAGTTGTAAGTCTCTCAAAAAGGGGTTCAAATCTACTAAGGGTACAGTGGGAATTGAGGCAAATTTTTAACGTATGAAGTATACGAGCAACTAAAGCACAAGCGGCTGATTTTCATGGCAGTTAAGTGTTTTTTGGGCTATATTTTAGCACGAAATGCATCCTTGCATCAAAAATGGACTTGATAATGTATTTTGCACTAAAATGTAGCACTAAGGGCCAGATGTAGGTAGAAATGAGATTGCGACTCGCAAATTGCCAGTTGCTATCCCATATGCAGGATGGTGTCCCTGACACCATCTGCGAATCGCAAGGGGGTCATAAAGACCCACCTCATTAATAATAATGAGGTGGGTCGCAATTTGCGACCCCCTTGCGAATCTCTGCACTCACAGGGATTGGTGGCCTGCTGGAGACAGCAGACCACCATGTCTGTGACTGCTTTTTCAATAAAGCAGGTTTTTTTTTTGGTATTGCAGCCCGTTTTCCTTAAAGGAAAACGAGTTGCAATACACTCGTGAAAATGAAACCTTTGGTTTCATTTTTTCAAAGCAGGCAGTGGTCCACAGGACACTCCCTGCTCTGCAAAAATATTTTTAGGGCCATTCACAAAGGGGAAGTTGTCCCATGGGGACCCCTTCCCTTTTGCGAATGGGTTAGCACCCACTTCACATGGGTGCTAACTGCGAATTGCTTTGCGACCGTGTTCGCGGTCACAAAGCAATTCTGCATAGCGATGCAAATCACATAAAGGAAGGGGAACACCCCTTCCTATTGCGAGTCGCATTCCCATTTTGCGAATCGGTACCGACTCACAAAATGGGAATGTACATTGGGATGTGCGTTTTGCATGGCGCAAACTGCGAATTTCGCAGTTTGCGCCATGCAAAACATTTCCTACATCTGGCCCCAAATGCCGGGTTTGCAGCTAGCATAGTTTTCTGTAATGTTTGCAGAATTTTGCATAATTACGGAAGAGAAAAATTATTGAATTTTGACCCCCACCCCACCTCAAATGTGTTTTTCAATATTAAGTCATCTCGATTTATCAGTGATTTGAGAGATAAATTGGTCAGTTGCAAGAGCTCTTGGGCCTCTTGAACCTTGTTTTTGAACCTGCAGAGATAAAAGGTTTGAGGGGGTTTATTTACTAACATTTTGCATGGCTCAAACCTGCACAAAGCATTGTGTCAGTTTACGTACCATTAAAAAGACTCACATGAGCAATCAAAACTTGTGCAGCTCCACACCCTTAGAATATCGAGGCCAAGATTTTTTTATCAACCACATGGCAGGGTGTCTGTAGAGGTAGCACGGTGCATAGATAGTTGTGTCTAGGTGGTGTCGCGTTTTTTTATGATGTGTTCTACCCAATGGGACAACGTCGGGCATCATCTTCTGAAGAAAAGGTGTTAGATTGTTAGAGGGTATGTGTTTTAGAACAAAGTTCACCGATATTTCTTAACATCTGAGCTTACTCTTGATAGTTTGGAATGAGCAGCAAAACCTTCCTCAGAGAAAAGTGCACGTGGTAACTTTACAACAACAAAAGAAACACTAAAGTTGAAAAAATAAATCAGTGAAAACTCCCACTCCAACTTTGTTTAAAAACAAAAAAAAAATGTAATGGCCAAAAAGCATCAAAATGACAAAAATTGAATTTGGAAATCAGGAGTTGTGTGGGAATGGGTAATTATGACAAAGTACCCCAAGAAAGCTAAAGTGATTGGGTATTACTCTAAGGGTCTTTAAAGGGGGGCCTAAACTCCATCCACGGCCAAGTGGTGATGGAGCGAGGTTGGCAAGGCCTATTGGCTCACGCTGGTCAACGGCTTTTCATTGTCTCATGGTAGCCCCACATCTTTAAAGATGCACTGACAGTGGTGCTGCTTCAGTATGCAGGTGATAAACAGAAAGGCGGGATGCTCTGTGAAAGCAGACATTGAAGGGTGACAAAGGTTCAGGAGGTTGCCAGCACTGAAGGCAAGGACATCTGCCAGACATTTATCTGAGCAGACCTTTGATCAGTGGCATCCTACTTTTAACTACTGTCAGTCAAACTGGAGGGGGCTAAATCTTAGGGCGTCTCTTGTATTGGAAGAGCCTCAATATGTGTGATCTGCAGGTGAACAAAACACACATGCAACAACCGGATTGGCCTCGCTCTGCCTTCTTTGACTGGTGGCCAGCACCATTTCAGGCTGTATGCTGCCTTAAAAGTGATAGGTTTAGTGTCCATATTCTCTGACCAATTCAAACTACCCAGACAAAGTCTCAGAGGGTCGGAGCAAAGGATCAGTCTTTGAAAGGTTTAGGTCCATATTTACAAAAAAAGATGCAGCATGGCACCATAAGCGAGCTTCCTGCACCGTGCTGCGTCATTAGGAATGTGCAGGTGTGCGTTGTATTTACAGCAACACAACACGTCCCTGTACTTTCCTCTGTGCTGGCGCACAATTGACTGCCTGGCACCAACGTAGGCACCCTTGCACCATGGTGCATTGCAGGGATGATTGTTCATCTGTGGGACAACTTTCTGCACATAAACAATCATTAATGACATTTTCCTCCTTCTGCAGAATGCAGCACACATAGAAAGAGCAAAAAACTAGGAGAAATAAAATGATTTCTCCTCATTGCTCCACTTTTATGACACCCCTGGGGTGGCGTAGAAATCTGACGCATTCCCAGGTTTACGAAACCTTGTAAATCTGGGAAAGCATCAGATTCCATGGGTGTTGCGTGGGAACACCCACATCAACACCCATATGACACCCCTTTCAAGCAGAGTTATGCGTGAAAGGGGGCCATATTTACAAGGCCATGAAAATCCACGCTTTGCATGGCCTTGTAAATATGTGGGGGCACACTGCGCCGCCAGAGCGTCACAAAAGTGATGCTCTTGCAGCAATATTGCGTCTCAGGGACCTTGTAAATATTCCCCTTAGTTTCAAAAAGCTGATGGACATCCACCACAAACTAGGGGCAAAAAGGATGCAGGAAGATGCGTTTGATCAAGGTTCTGATTAGCTCGCCCTTCTCTGGACAAGCCAAACATCGGATGGGTCTGGCTGCATTCATGTAAGAGTGCACTCCCATGGTAAGCAGAAGGGCTGCCAAGAGCTGTGAACAGTATCAAAGAGCAGCGCTGACAAGATGAAGCCTGTGGGACACCCCGGCTCAGAAGACAAGCTGATGAGACAAAAAAGAGAAAGCACATTTGAAATCAGCTGCTCTAAGAAGAACTAAGGCCCATTTTTATATTTTTATGGCGCCGCATTTGCGTCGTTTTTTTGACGCAAAATCAGCACAAACTTAGAAAATACAGGGGCATATTTATACTCCGTTTGCGCCGGAATTGAGTCGGTTTTTTTGACGCAATTTTGACGCAAAACTAACTCCATATTTATACTTTAGCGTTAGACGCGTCTAGCGCCAAAGTCCATGGAGTTAGCGTCGTTTTTTAGCGTGGACACCTACTTTGCGTTAATTATATGCAAGGTAGGCGTTCCCGTCTAAAAAAACGACTCCGAGCCATGTGCGTCGGATTAATACTACCGGGCAAAATTCACGCCCGGGAGTGGGCGGGTCAAAAAAAAAATTACGT
Organism: Pleurodeles waltl; assembly: GCF_031143425.1. Classification (NCBI taxonomy): domain Eukaryota; kingdom Metazoa; phylum Chordata; class Amphibia; order Caudata; family Salamandridae; genus Pleurodeles; species Pleurodeles waltl. The sequence continues at coordinate 963,282,283 of NC_090443.1, forward strand.
ACGGCCGCTTTTGCGCCGTTTTTTAGCGCCTGCAAAAGGCAGGCGTTAAGGGACCTTTGGGATCTGAAGGAGCCCAGAGGTGCCCTCCCATGCCCCCAGGGACACCCCCTGTCACCCTTGCCCACCCCAGGAGGACACCGAAGGCTGGAGGGACCCATCCCAGGGACATTAAGGTAAGTTCAGGTAAGTATATATATATTTTTTTTTTGGTGGCATAGGGGGGCCTGATTTGTGCCCCCCTACATGCCACTATGCCCAATGACCATGCCCAGGGGACAGAAGTCCCCTGGGCATGGCCATTGGGCAAGGGGGCATGACTCCTGTCTTTGCTAAGACAGGAGTCATTTCTATGGGGGTTGGGAGTGAAAAAAAATGGCGCAAATCGGGTTGAGGCGAAAAAATTGCCTCAACCTGACTTGCCCCATTTCTTGACGCCCAAGCCCCATATCCCCCTACGCCGGCGCTGCCTGGTGTACGTCGTTTTTTTTAACGCACACCAGACGGCGCCGGCGGCTAACGCCGGCTAACGTCATTCAATTAATACGGCGCCCGCATGGCGCTTCAGAATGGCGTTAGCCGGCGCTAATTTTTTTGACGTTAAACTGCGTTATCGCAGTTTAGCATCAAAAAGTATAAATATGGGCCACAATTGTATTTTGTACGTTTGCGCTGCTTTTCCGTCAAAAAACGTTGCAAATGCGGCGCTAAAAAAGTATAAATATGGGCCTAAATCTCCAGTAGGGGGTGGTGGACCACGGTGATGAAGCCAGCTGACAGGTCCATCAAGATCAGTGCCTAATACCACAGCCCCCCCTCCCCCCCATTGCGTGATGTCCAAGGTGCAGAGAAACTCAAGATGAATGCGCCTCGTCTGAAACTGCCACCCTGGCATCCAAAGGTTATAAGGATTAGGCTTCTGCCAGGGTGCAGGCTTCCCAAAGAAAAAATGTTACCGAGGCCTCCCTAGAACCAAGGCACTTTTGCCCATGTCACACCTTATGCAAACATGTACAACTTGCAGGTTTTAAATTCGAACACCTTGCAGCTGGGGCTTACTTTTAAAAGGCAAAATGACCTCCGGCTTACCGAATGTTAAATTTACTATCTAAACTTCCAAAATTGAAATTTAACACCCAGGCCTGGCCTGTAGTGCTACGACTGCTTCTCAGCCCATGTGCTATGTTTCTGCCCCATATGGGGGTGGTGAAAGCCGTGCTGTGGTCCACGTGGAATATTAAACTTTTGCACTGTGAGCATAGTTTGTGGGGGCTAATGAGCGATTTACTGAAAAGCTCTGTCAATCCACTGCAGCCAAAGGGTTGCCTTAGTAGGAGGAAAGCCACATGCAGTGACACGTCATCTAGCAGCCACTCACTGACCGGATCCAGTAGAATCATGTAAGAACTATGGGACTCCATTAAAGGGGGCTTCCTATAGTGCTAACATCCAAGTCATCCCTTACACCAGTCACATGATGGTACAGTATGGTTATGTCTCCAGCAGTGCTCAGTCAGGGCTCCAACACTCCAGCACTTTCTGATTCCTCTCATAAATGCAATGTCAATGCATTTTTTACATAAAGTTTGCAAACTTCAAGAACTCCAAATCTACCTAAGTTTGAAAAACAGAGGGGCAGCTTCAGTGGGCCTTTGTGAGATCAGGAGACCGTTCCTGCCGCTGTGATGTGTACTGAGGTGCAGCGCCTGGATACCCTCACGGGTGACAAGCAGCGCTCTACAAATCCACCTTACATTATACTACATTACATTACTAGGGACAAAGCATTGGCCGCTGCCACTGAGTCCCAACCCCTGGCAAGTACCCGTCCGCACCTCCTTCCCTCGTTTTGTCCCGACAGTTACCCACCTCACCTAATCCTGCTGAGGACCGTGGCCCAGCCTCACGCATCCACACATCACCCTGGAGCTACTGACACTCCACATACGAGCTCTATGGCCCGCCCACGCCGCTGTCCCATCCACCACCTAGTGCTCCCCTAAGCTTTGGTGGTTCTTGCTGTTTTCTAGTCAGAGGGTGCCTGTCTTTTATGGGTGCCTCTTGGAAAAGGATAAGCACCTTTTTTGGGGAAGGCAGCTTCAGCCATGGATTGAAGCTTAGCAACGCCATCCAGCGTTGGTGGTGCAAAGATTTCCTGAACGTACCAGGCTTTGTGGGAAAAGGTAAAACTATTGGCTCTCTCTAGGGTTAGTCTCCCCTCAGAGTGCTCTGTAGGTCCAGTAGACCTGTAGCAGTGTCAGACATCTTGTAACAGTGCCATGGTTGTGCTACAGGACTCTGTGGTTTTGATCCTCACAGTTTAGGACAATCTAAGGGGCATATTTATGACACCCCTAGTTCCTCCCTGCGCCACATTTGCGTAATTTTTTTAATGCAAATGCAGCGTTAAGGTGGCATTTCCCAAGCAGCATATTTACAAAGTGGCACAATGCAAGCATTGCAGAGCTATGTAAACCCTTGCGCCACATTATTCCTGCCCCAGGCATAACGTATGCAAGGGGGCGTTCCCTCGTAGGGAGGAACAGAAAAATGGCGAAGTGAAATGTACTAGATTTCACTGCGCCTTCTTTAGCATCATTATTAATGCCTGCCTACGGCAGGCGTTAAGATGACACTCCCACTGAAAACAATGGGCCTCCCCGTGCTTTGCTGCATTAGCGCCATCATTTTTTGCACTAATCCAGCAAAGCACCACATTAGCACCATAAATTATGATGCTAATATGGGCACGACCGCCACGGTGCACTGTATTATAAATACAGCTCACACATGGTGTCATCAGGGGGCCGCAATGGAGCGCCAGAAGAGTGGTGCATTATGAATGATGCGTCACTTTTCCAGAAATATGCCCCTTAGTCTTCCTTCTTCACTGTTTGACACACAAATTACTATTTTGATTCTTTATCCCTCTGGTTTGCAAGGACTTGCTTTCTTCTGCCCTCCATTCTTCTTGTGGGTAGATAAGCACACATAGACAAGGTTAGGATAACATATTTTGAGATATATATTTGCAAGTCCTAGTTATCTGTTTTTTCCCAAGGGCATGAGCTAATAATCTCTCTTTGTCTCTCAGCACCCCACTTCCTTTCACTCCTTGGGGCTCACCTCAGCTGACCATGGCCAAGGCTTGACACAGCAGAGGTGGCTGTTTGGCACATTGGGGTGGGCCCATCCCAAATTCCACAGCATACCTATGGCTTTGTGATAAGGACCTTAGGACCCCCAGCACATAATCCTCTCATGTCTACAGTGGGGACACTATGGGCCACCCTTTTCGTACAAAGATGAGGACAGAAAATACATGGGAGGAAAAAGGGTAAGCTAGAGGAGAGCACCATATCAACAGCCTACCCAGAAGGAGATGTACAAAGACTAACTAGAATAGTTCTATCTTAACATTATAGAACAGATGTACAGTGACTCTTATCCCATCCCTTGTTTTCTATGTGGGGGTTCAGATGGATGCAACATCTGGTGAGAAGGATGGGGGAAATCACATGTCAATTTATGCTCCGATACACTTCTATACAAGCCTATGCCAATAAAGCCAGGGTTTTCTATGCAGAAAGATATTGAGAGGAAATGGAGGTAGGAGTGCTGTGTCATTAATGTTTCCTCTTAACATTTTGTATGCCATATAGCCTCCTTTCTTTGACTTACAAATTCTTTTGAATAGGTCGTATGGTCTTTTCCACACGCTTTGTCCAAATTGTAGTATTTTCAATGTAGAGGCAAGCGTTTAGCATCCTCTGTAGCTGTTTGAATTTGATAAGTTTCTTACTTGGCGATTCACAGAGATACGTTTGGTAGCACTAATCCATAACTCAGTGGGAACAAGCCTCTCATTGGCTATAGCTTTATTTATGGTCTTCAGCTGTGTGGACTTTGATACTGACATTGGAGAGTGATCATTTACCTCAGTGCTTTATTTTTTTAATACCCTTTAATGAGGTTTCAGATGTAGGTGATTTTTTACTGTGTTAGAATTCTCATGGTATTGCTTGGATTCTCTTTCAAATGTGCTGGAATTGAAAACAAACTTGGAGGAGATGCATCTCTTCTGGTAAGATCCTGCAGCAGCGACACTCTATGCCTGAGGGGAAGAACGTCAGCCTTTTCCATCTGAAATTACAGAGACCAGAGTACAATTGAGATAAGACAGCTGACCCATAACCAAATAAGTCAAGTAACACGCATGCACATGAACCCTGAAAGAACTTACAGTCAATATCACTTGTGGACCACTTCAGATCTAGTCTAGACATCCCAAAACCCTTAAGAACTGGAGCGATTACTGCACACCCAAAACAGACCATTGGAGTAACAGAGACCCAACATATTTAAAACTTTAATCAGATGAAAAAATTGAAGAACCAAAGGATCATTGTTTCTATGTGTACAACTATATGTCAAAATTAAAAAAAGAGGAAATGTTCAAAATAGTTAAATATCTCTCCTCTCCATCGGTCTTGGTCAGGATGATTGCCTTCACCACTGAGCTTTGTGAGAAATTCGAGAATTCTTTGACTATCAAGTATCAAATGCAGTCATCTGACGAGGTATTTGATGACCTGAAAGAGCCCCAGGCATGAAGGAATTGGTGTCTTTTCATATCATATCATTGGACCAACCAGAAGGACTTACATACTCTAGTAAGTGGGGTCACATTTGAAATCCTTTACTATGAAAAGATCCCCCACTACTGGGGACTGTCACCTCTTTTCCAGATTTGGAATAGTGTCAGAAAGCACAAAAAATGTAGTTGTTGCTCCTCGTTTCAGCAAATGGACCCAAAAGTCCGATGGACGGGGAGTTATCAGATGTCTCACAGGCACCTGCCACATGATCTTGAATATTATAACATCTGACCTAAAAGTGTTTGGAACTTTTGGACTGCCTTGACCCTTTTCCGGGTACTCACATCAGTCCTGGATGGCTTGAGAAGGGAGATGGCAGAGAGTGGGGCCTCATCTCTGATACATTTTGATCTATTATGAGCCTTTGAGACTGTCCTCCATGATGTCTTGCTTGCTGTACTTATGGGGTCAGCATCAAAGATGCAGCATTGCTTTCTATTCACTCATCCACAAAACTGCCTTGCTCAGACGATGTTTACACATAATACTGGAATCCAAATATCAAGGGACAAAGTATTTTGTCAAGAATATCAAGGACAAAACTATCATGAAAGTAAGTATCTATAGGTAAGTAAAGTCTTACTATACATAACTCCACATCTATGTTATATATATGTATATATATATATATATATATATATATATATATATATATATATATATATATATATATCTCTTCAAGGTACATAGATAGAGTTAAGAATAAGAAATCTATGCTATTTTGGTTCTCAATATTTTTGGCACAATATTCTATCGGTTACGATATTCTGTCAGTGACCCGCTCATACACATCTTGTCGATCTCATTTGGTGTCCTGCTGGTCCTTTCACCAGTCTCAATGTTTTGCAATCATAGCTGGAAGCATGGAGGATGCAGGATGTCTGAATGTCAGACAGGGTGGCTTGTTTCTTGTCCGTGTGCAGGACCAGCGCAAGGAACCTTGGTTTCGCCTAGTTCATCTCAGCACATATACCTACTGCTACATCAGAGCAACTACATTGCCCTAGCACTGTGTTGACTGGGAAAACGTGCGATGTATTTAGTCACTGAAACAACACTAAACCTATTCCAAATGCTTAATCTGTGCGTGTTGTTTCCGGTGCTGAGCACCGGCACTTATTTTTGAGGGCTTATTCTTCTGCCTCAAGCATTTGCTGTGAGCAAAAGACACATATGGGAAAGACGGAGGGGAAAATTGAAAAAGCGTCACAATGGGAGAAAGAAGAAAGCTGCAAGAGTGAGCTGAAGGGGAAGGGAGTGGCTGTAAATGGATTAAAGAGGCCCGAGATGGCTTCAGGATTACGCCGCCTCAGTATTCCATGTTCACACATTTATTTGCAGCAGCCGCGTGTTTAAGAGGGGGGCTTTGGGCACCGGCAACTTTTTATTTACAAATTAAGCACTGCCTATTCCTTAACCAAACTACAAGCCTAACCTCAACCCTACCTTACCCCCAATTCCAAGAATAAGAATGATCCTAACCATAATTCTAGCCCTAGCTATAAACACACTCTTAATCCACCCTCTGTTTGGGAATCGTTCACCCACACGTGTCGGTCTCTCTAAGACCTGATTTATTATTTATTATGTCTCACTCTCAGTTCCATCGCTCCTCTCAGCTATCACAATTCCCCACCTCTCTCAGGCCCTCTCACATCCCCTTTGCACACATACAGCCCGGCAGTAACAGCTTGGAAACAGCGTGAGCCATTGAGTCAGGCCCCCTAAAGACTGACTGTTCACTGAAGTCTGGTGTATAAAAACATAGACAAATTATTAGGAAATCCTATCGGGCGCCTCCCTAGGCCTGTCTCCTCACTGCCAGAAGTGTTTGGAACCACTCTAAAGTGCAAAGGTCTTGGGCAGTTCATACCGGAGAGAAAACTGTGTCTGCCCTTCAGAGAACTGACACTGACGCTGACACTGACGCCAGCAGAGAGCTAACACTGGTCCTGCTGGGAGCTACATTGTGACATGAAGGGGGTAAATATTCAGGCCTGCATAGGGCTAGTACTGGAGCCCAATTGGAGCTAACAGCTGGACCTGAATGGAGATCTCGGCAGGACCCAACACGAAGACCTGCCTGGAGCTAACAATGGGCTTGGACGGAGTGTACAGTCGGGTCTGCAGATAGCTAACAGTGAGGCTTCAACAGAACTAACACCAGACCCTTCATAAAGCTAACAATGGGACCCGAAGAGACCTAAGAGCTGGACCTGCAGAGAGATACATTGGAACCGGCAGAATGCTAACACTGGTGCCTGCAGAGTTTTATCTGTATGACCTGAATGGAGCTAACACTGGGGCCTACAGAGAGCTAAAAGTGGAACCTGAAGAGAGTTAGCAAAGAGACAAGAAGAGAGCTACATTGGGGGTCTGCAGAGAGCTAATACGGGTGCCCGGAGAGTGCTAACACTAGGTTCCTCAGCGATCATACAGTGAGACCCGCAAAGCGCTCACTCTGTGGCCTGTTAAAAGCTAACAATGGGACCTGAAAGTAGCTGACATTACGGCTTGAAGGTGAAATTTTCATGAAAATTACACATATTGTATGTTGTTTACATAAAGAGATTTGGATCCCGAGTGAAAAGCCATGCAAGACAAGGCTTGATCTGCCTTTGCACCTTGCTGCAACCTTAAATTGGGTTTCATTCCACACAAGCACAGCATAGTTTACGTCTGTGGGCTCGATTACACCATTGGTGCACAATACATCACCGACACGGGGGCGCACAAAGGGGCATATTTATAGTCTGTTTGCGCCGAATGTGCGTCAAAATTTTTGACGCACATTCGGCGCAAACACTGCCCCATATTTATACTTTGACGTCCGACCCCGCGGGCGTCAAAGTTCCACCATTTGCGTCATTGTTTAGAAGGGTGAACCAGCCTTGCGTTAATTATATGCAAGGTAGGCGTTCCCTTCCAAAAAATGACTTTAAGGCCTGTGCCCCATATTTATACAGTGACGTCATTTTGACGCACAGGAGGGGGCAGGCCTTAAAAAATGGCGCCCAGCCTGATGGGCGCTGTTTTTTAACGCCTGGGTCAGGGCAGGTGTTAAGGGACCTGTGGGCTCAGAAGGAGCACAGAGGTGCCCTCCCATGCCCCCAGGGACACCCCTGCCACCCTTGCCCACCCCAGGAGGACACCAAAGGATGGAGGGACCCATCCCAGGGAAGTTACGGTAAGTTCAGGTAAGTATATTTTTTCGATTTTTTTTTGTGGCATAGGAGGGCCTGATTTGTGCCCCCTACATGCCACTATGCCCAATGACCATGCCCAGGGGACATATGTCCCCTGGGCATGGCCATTGGGCAAGGGGGCATGACTCCTGTCTTTGCTAAGACAGGAGTCATTTCAATGGGGGTTGGGCGTCAAAAAAAATTGCGCAAATCGGGTTGAGGCCAAAATTTTGCCTCAGACCTGACTTGCCCCATTTTTTGACGCCCAAGCTCCATTTTCCCCTACGCCGGCGCTGCCTGGTGTGAGTCATTTTTTTTGACGCACACCAGTCCGCAGCGCCGGCTAACGTCATCCAATAAATAAGGCGCCCGCATGGCGCTTTGGAATGGCGTTAGCCGGCGTTAACATTTTTGACGCACAACTGCGTTGGCGCAATTGTGTGCCAAAAAGTATAAATATGGGCCAAAGTTTGGTTGTGTGCGCAATGAAGCACCGAAAATTTTCATGGAGCAAAACTTGATATATCTTCCCCTTGCGGTTTCATCGCCTTCACAATAATCCCTGATAGATCTTTACTTTCAGCCCCTTGGCCTTCCCTGGGTACAAATCTGTGAGAACAAGAGGTATTTCTCCTAGAGACGGGTGCTAACCTGTGGACATCTCTTCTCTTGCACGATTCATTCATAACCACGTCTGAGGAACTTCCGAAAGGAACTGAAGACCTCGCTTCACATAAATAGTCCAGAGAAATCTACACATTTCAGCTGTTGTGAAGTTGGACAAAGTTTCCATATGTCAGCCGATTCAGAGGGGGGGTTTATTAAAACTACGGACCGTCTTCCCCCGACAATCCTGAATTCCATTATATCCTATGGGATTTAGATTTTGGAGGACGGGATATCCGTCACCATTGTGTTGAGTAACTAGTCTGCCAACATCTAAATCAGACCCTCTGTGTTTTGCACCTCGGAATGGGGGCATACATGATACTAGTGACTTATTGCCGATTGCTCAGCATGGTGATATAACACCCTAAGCAGTAAATATGGCACCGCAAGGGGGCGGTAACTCCCTTGCAGAGTATGAGGAGCAATGGACTGAGGCTTTTGTGTGGACATAGCAATGAGCCATTTTTGGAGACCTGACCCCATTTGCAGATCCCCATGTCCAGCAAAGAAGCATTGAGTTTCAGCTCTGCTGTGTACTGACACCGTGCACACGCGTGGCACATTCACCAGGATCTCCCTTTCACTGGCCCTGGGAGTGATTATAATTAAGACTCTCAGCTTACCATTTTTACTGATTTCTACAAATAAATACAGACAGAAAACAATGTGTTTCATGACTGCATTTATTTATTTTTTAAATGTAAAAATGCAGAAAATTAAGCTTCCTTTGAGTGACTAGTATAATGCTGATATTACCTGTGGCTATATTGTTGGGTTATATTTGACTCCCTAAATTGCTAAAACCCAACAGGCATCAAAGTGGGAGTACATGTTTATTAGTTAAATAAATGTGGAAATACACGATTTTACTCATGTATGTAATTACAGAACACAACATAAATATGGATAAATACTGATAAGATGGCCAAAAAATAAATATGAATAAAACAAATTGAAATGTTAAAAAAATATTTACCATAAAACTGGGAGTCCTAATTATCATCCATGTTCTATGGATGACGCATGGAACGTCTGTGAACTCTACACCAAACTCATTGGTTTTCTGTTCATAATCACTGTTTTTAACATGGTCAAGGATTGAGTCATTTCTCACAAGACGTGGATGGGAAAGGGGAGGACGGTTGCAGAAGACTTCAGAGGCGAATTGGATGGGTGGAGGGATGCATGGATGTATAGATGTGCACAAATAGTAGATAGACATATAGGTAGGTAGGTAGGTAGGTAGGTAGGTAGGTAGGTAGATAGATAGATAGATAGATAGATAGATAGATAGATAGATAGATAGATAGATAGATAGATAGATAGATAGATAGATAGCTGGATGGATAGATAGATAGATAGATAGATAGATAGATAGATAGATAGATAGATAGATAGATAGATAGATAGATAGATAGATAGATAGATAGATAGATAGATAGATAGATAGATAGATAGATAGATAGATAGATAGATAGATTTATTTCTGCTTTTGGTTCCAATAAATAGCAGAGAGTGTTTTCATGTTCCTGCATCTGACTGAGAGTCCACAAGAGACAGGCAAAGGGTGATTTGGAAAGATACAAAAGCATCTACAGTGAAAGCCATGTGTTTATTTAGGCAAACATTCCATAATCCCAGTATTTTACCTGAAACCACTTTGTTGAGCCCTGTGAAGAGAGGGAAAAAACAAACAAGCAGAGCAACAAAACGTGTCTTTTTGGTTTCGGTTGCATTGCTTTCGTGGGCTGCAATTAAACAGGTACAGGCTCATCCAGTGTGACTCAGGGCTGTCCTGAAGCTGCAGGGTTGGCAGCGGCAATCATTCCTTATTCCTGAGATGTGCCTTCACAGCACTCTTCTCTTTTAACTTCATTGCTCTCCCTGGGGCCATAGTACATACAGTTCTGAAAAGTGGCAAACAATGGAGCAGGCACCCTTTGCACCATACATGATGATTATGGATGGAATAGAGTGAACAGGTTTCGTCTCAAACTAATATTAGAAGGCCTGCACCAGGTGAAAATGTTGCAAACCTTTCTTGTGCTAGATGAACTGTTTCTGATTCCATAACTACAAATAAACCAAATGTTGTGTGCAAAGGTATTAATATATTTACTGGGGTAATAAGGATGACACAGTTTTTCCAGACACCAAAGTTTTGGAAAGCCCAGTGAACCCACAACCAAACTAAGGGGCAGATTTATGGAAAGTGGCGCTGCACTGAGTGCCGTGCCACATTCCCTGCACTCCTTAGCGCCCCCTTACCACCACCTTATGACGCTATTGATGTACTCTGCAGGAGTAGCACCAAAATATTGGCGCTACTCCTGCAGAGTACATAGGGCCCCATTCTAAAGAATGGAAGCCCCCTTTTAACGCCAGCTCGGAGCAGGTGTTAAAAGTGCTGTAAAAAATGGCGCTATGAGATTTCCTTACGACATTTTTCCGGCTCCTTAACGGGGGAATGCCTTCTTTGCATACATTATGCCTGGCGCGGGCATAATGTAGCGCAAAGGGTTACAGAGTGGCGCAATGCTGACATTGCGCCACTCTGTAAATATGGGGCAGGGATTTCGGCCTCGTTGGGCCACATTAATTAAAAAAATTATTACGTTAATGTGGCGCAAGGAAGCACTATGGATTATAAATATGCCCCCAAATCTAAAACAAACCAACTCAATCCAGTTTGATAGATTGTACACCCACCTATGATATGGCTTCTACCTAGCTCTAGTCGTAATGACATTATGGGATCTCACATATGTTTTCTGTAGGTCCTCAAGCACCTGAAAAATAATACAGCAATACTCTTTTTATAAGAGGGATGATACTATCTGAAGTGTGTGTACCTCTTTTCTATCCTAAATTAATATTCCTAGTGTTTGTTTTGTGTAAAGCAGTCAGGTAATTGTTAGAGAGCTTTCCAGGCCCAGGATATCCTCTAACATCAACCTACTAAGTTCTGTATGTGGATGAACCATACAGATACCAATCAAAGGGAAAGGGTGCTTATTACTGTGCCCTCTAAATAGCAATCAGGCCCATCTTCTGATGTAAAGCAGAGGACAGGTAGAATTGGGTTAGGCTCAAGGTTGCCACAAAATCTGTTTCCTTCTATTTGGAGTGGATGCAAGTTGGCATAGCTCCAAACTCCCACCCAAAATATTTATAGCAATGTGCTTTCTTGCATAAATACTCAGCTTAGAGGGAATATGACCATACTCCTTGTTTCTGGGGAAACTAATGAGGACACCTTTAATTCATTTTAGCTAATTTTTAAAACTTATTAGACAAGTGAGGCACCCAATTCATATTTGAGTCAACGGTGATACCAAAATAAAAAAGAAGTGACCCTTTCTAGCACCAAATCACCAATCTTAATGAGTGATTTCATATGGCCGATAGCCAGGATCTTAGATTTAGCTACATATGTTTTGAGGCCCCGACCGGTTCATAAAATCAACATACTTATTTATCAAGTATTCAAGCCCAATCTACATTCTGGAAATTAGGACAGCATCCTTAGCGTATTATTGGATCAGAAGGCTTGCTTTAATACTTTTGGGGCTGTCTGATACAACATCACGTAAAGCAGATTCCAAAAACAAAGGGAGCCATCACATATTCTAGCAGCACCCCTTTTTCAGAGCTGAAAGGTGCTGTACACCCCACTTTCTCAATTGCATAATTTTGCTTTTACAGAAAAATGCATTGTGTGTAACAAGGCTGTGAACCCCACCTCAACTACCATGTCTAACAAAACCTGCCACAATAGAGACCTTCCAAACAAATAAAATGTCATTTATAGGTCCATGGAAGCTAGATGTACGGCTCCTCCTGTCATCTTAACATACTTACAATCAGTCACTTCAAGTTCTGATACATCTGTTATGTTCCCAGGTCCTCCCAGAAGCCTAAATGGACTTTAGAGACATCTCAGTAGCCCTATTCTGCAACCTCCCGAAAACAATCCTACCCAGGATCAGTGCTTAATTTGTGCCTGTTGTTTCCGGTGCTGAGCACCGGCACTTATTTTTGAGGGCCGGTGCTTATTCTTCTGCCTCAAACATTTGCTGCGAGCAAAAGAAACACATGGGAAAGACAGAGGAAGGAAAAAACGAAACAGGGTCACAAAGGGAGAAATGAGAAAGCTGCAAGAGTGAGCTGAAGGGGCAGGGAGTGGCTTTATATGGATTGAAGAGGCCCTAGATGGCTTCAGGATTTCGCCGCCTCAGCATTCCGTGTTCACACATTTAATTGCAGCAGTGTTTAAGAGGAGGACTTTGGGCGCCAGCACCTTTTTATTTACAAATTAAGCACTGCCCAGGATCTTAATGAAAGATTCAATATGTGCAATCTGTCTGTATCTTTATAGAGTTGCTTTTTCACCCTTTTCACATTAGGGATTATCATGGACAGTCCCCATGATTTTGGGAGTTTACCAGTACTATAAATATCAATCAACACCTTAGATAAGGTGGGGTGGGGTGGAAGTTGTGCTTGTGCCAGTCTACTGGAACCAGATCCGTCACAGAGATTTGATTTGCAGGACTGTCTGTAATCAATTTGGTGACTTCCCATAAATAGGTCTAGATAGAATTAGATCCACCAATAGTTAATAATTTAAATGTGACATTCCCTCACAATAACCAGAGTTTTCTAAAATTCTCAAACCATGTGTAATCTGCTATAACCATGTGTAATGCCTGATTACGTCCACAGGCAGCCACAAATGCCACCAGTCTTTACCTCCATAGGCCATTTCTAAATCTTTCCAGGCCTCTCATTTAGAATCCGGCGTGGCCTCCCAAGCCACCCAATGAAACCTAACTTGCTTTCATTTCCCATCTTCACCATCTCTTGCACATGACATGAGGGTATGCTATAGACGTTGCCTCCCTTTCCTGCAGTTAGCCTTATCCCAACCACCTCCCAGAAGCAGATTTTCCACTCTCAAGGTAACTATAAGGAAATTAGCTGCCATCCTGTAAAATCTTTGAACTGTATTGATTATATCTAAACAGTCGAAGTATTCATCTAGGCAGGTCATTAATGCTGGAAGAGGTTTTTCTGCTATCCATCTGGTCTACCTGGTCAAGCTCATCCCAAAATAATCTCCTTTGATCATTCGTTAGGGTATCTACCATGTGGCATATTTAGATACTTTGAGACAGCCCTTATTTGCCATGTCTGAAATGTACTCAAGGTCCAGTTTATCGCTCTTTTACTTGCAAGTCGAATGTATCACAGACCCTCATTTGCATACTCATCTACCAACCACCTAAAAGTACACTGCTGCCACTGTAATGACTTCCTTGACTTTACACAACACATGCTTTCAATCCCTAAACAGGGTGTACTTTTGAGTGACCTGAACATCTAGGCAGATGATAACTCCAAAACATATTGCCAAGGAGTTATGAAGTACATGGATACCCCAGATCTAATATAAATTAGTATGAACCCATTGCATTCCAGAGGTCACGGCCTTGATGTGCCATTCTCACTGATCTCTGTACATGAAATCACAAACTCTGTGCCTGTCTTCTTCTCAGACCATGTCTTTGCAAAGTTCGACATCACAAAAAGGCCTGCACCAATCCTAGATGGACACAAACCAGGGCTCCAGCCCTCTCCTACAAGATTTGAATAGCACCAGCAAAGATATGCTCATACAAACCCTCAAAGCTATAAAGGACCTACCTATATGAACCATGTCAGAAAATGTAGCTAATCTACAACAGAATGTTTCCTTGACATTCAACCAGCTTGCTCCCTTCAATATTTGTAGTACCACACCCAAACGTAGGAAGGTATCATGGTAGAACCCTCAAGAGACAGTCGATCAAATCTCAGTCTCCCCCTGAGTGTGCCGGTACATTTACTGTTCTGGAGCAAGAATTCAAAAAACACATTTTCAATCCTGCAAAGAATGTTTCAAAATCTATAATACACTAATCTCTACTTTGTGCTTCCTAGACAAGTCCCTTCCACCTCATGCTATAGCCTAATGCCCTACTTTTGCAATAAGATAGCAGGCATTGGAGACAGCATTGCAGTATCTCACAACCCCTCAGATAGCTCAATATGGCCAAGCATCTTTTCTACTCTCTCTTCCGCGAAAGTAACTTCCTCCAAGAACTACATGTCACAAATTCTCTCACCCCTCAAGATTCATTGCCACCTGCTGATATATGCGATGCTAACCTCATCAGCTGGACAACTTTGATCATGCTATGCCAGATAGTTATCACCCCACCACATTGCTGCCAGTCCTTAGCAAAGTACTTGAGAAGATCACGTGTAAAGAAGTGTCTTCTTTTGTTCAAAAGGAAGTCTTGCTGGACCCTTGACAGGGAGGCTTTCACCTGGGAAGAGGAACCAAAATGACCTTGGATTTTTTTAGAGGACAGCCTTCGTGCTCACCTTGATGAAGGTGTATTTCACCATTCACTATTGTTAGAGTTATTTTCCTAGACCTCTCTCTCATATTTAATATGGTTGACCACTTGGTTGTTCTAAGAGGCTCACAGAAGTGGGTATGTCCAGCAGTGTTTAATGTTATCTGACCTCTTTCCTCAAAGACCTTCATATCTCTTTGTCTGCCACACTGCAGTATAACCACTTCAGTCTGGGGTTTGGAGTCCGACATTACTTTGCCTTATCCCCCTTGCTTTCAATATATAACTCAGACCTCTTGCTTGTCTCAGCTGCTCCTTTGGCTACAAAGCTATCTGCCACACTGATGACATTCAATTGTCTGGCTCAATCAATGGGTTTCAATACTCACACCTTCCCAGCCCAAGTGTCTGCTGGGTATCTAAGACTTGATAAGCTTGAAATTTGTTAAACTAAACCCCCAAAAAACAGAACTCATGATTGTTGCTAACCAACCTAATTCTTAGAGGGATTCTGTGGGGGTTGTGGTATTACACCTGCCCTCCATACCTCCAACGGTTTCAACTCCATAGACACATATATTTCATCTCTGCTTGTTTCTTTGTGATACAAATTCTATGCAAAGTGCCCTGATATCAGCCACTCATCATACGCACTTGGTCTTTCCAAACATTTTGTCATGATTACGCTATTGTAACATTCTTTACACTGGTTGCCTGTTGCTGAACCATACAAGTTGCAAAATAATGTTGGAGAGGAAATGAAATGTGAAGAAATTGTGCTACATCAGACACTAGTAGAAAACAATATAAAATAATATGTGGTGAAAGAGCAGTGTAGGCCTAAACTGTGTGCTGACCCAGAGAGCTGAAGAGTTCACTTGAAAACAGAATGCATGACCAGCAAGGTCGTGGTTAAAGGAAAACCCGTGTCTGTGAGCATGAAGAAATCATGGTAGAACCCTCAAGAGACAGTGGATCAAATCTCAGTCCCCCCCTGAGTGTGCTGGTACATTTACTGCTCTGGAGCAAGAATTCAAAAAACACATTTTCAAGCCTGAAAAGAATGTTTCAAAATCTATAATACACTAATCTCTACTTTGTGCTTCCTAGACAAGTCCCTTCCACCTCATGCTATAGCCTAATGCCCTACTTTTGCAATAAGATAGCAGGCATTGGAGACAGCATTGCAGTATCTCACAACCCCTCAGATAGCTCAATATGGCCAAGCATCTTTTCTACTCTCTCTTCCGCGAAAGTAACTTCCTTCAAGAACTACATGTCACAAATTCTCTCACCCCTCAAGATTCATTGCCACCTGCTGATATCTGCGATGTTAACCTCATCAGCTGGACAACTTTGATCATGCTATGCCAGATAGTTATCACCCCACCACATTGCTGCCAGTCCTTAGCAAAGTACTTGAGAAGATCACGTGTAAAGAATTGTCTTCTTTTGTTCAAAAGGAAGTCTTGCTGGACCCTTGACAGGGAGGCTTTCACCTGGGAAGAGGAACCAAAATGACCTTGGATTTTTTTAGAGGACAGCCTTCATGCTCACCTTGATGAAGGTGTATTTCACTATTCACTATTGTTAGAGTTATTTTCCTAGACCTCTCTCTCATATTTAATATGGTTGACCACTTGGTTGTTCTAAGAGGCTCACAGAAGTGGGTATGTCCAGCAGTGTTTAATGTTATCTGACCTCTTTCCTCAAAGACCTTCATATCTCTTTGTCTGCCACACTGCAGTATAACCACTTCAGTCTGGGGTTTGGAGTATGACATTACTTTGCCTTATCCCCCTTGCTTTTCAATATATAACTCAGACCTCTTGCTTGTCTCAGCTGCTCCTTTGGCTACAAAGCTATCTGCCACACTGATGACACTCAATTGTCTGGCTCAATCAATGGGTTTCAATACTCACACCTTCCCAGCCCAAGTGTCTGCTGGGTATCTAAGACTTGATAAGCTTGAAATTTGTTAAACTAAACCCCCAAAAAACAGAACTCATGATTGTTGCTAACCAACCTAATTCTTAGAGGGATTCTGTGGGGGTTGTGGTATTACACCTGCCCTCCATACCTCCAACGGTTTCAACTCCATAGACACATATATTTCATCTCTGCTTGTTTCTTTGTGATACAAATTCTATGCAAAGTGCCCTGATATCAGCCACTCATCATACGCACTTGGTCTTTCCAAACATTTTGTCATGATTACGCTATTGTAACATTCTTTACACTGGTTGCCTGTTGCTGAACCATACAAGTTGCAAAAAAATGTTGGAGAGGAAATGAAATGTGAAGAGATTGTGCTACATCAGACACTAGTAGAAAACAATATAAAATAATATGTGGTGAAGGAGCAGTGTAGGCCTAAACTTTGTGCTGACCCAGAGAGCTGAAGAGTTCACTTGAAAACAGAATGCATGACCAGCAAGGTCGTGGTTAAAGGAAAACCCGTGTCTGTGAGCATGAAGAAATTTATGATCTTAAGCACACAGGCACGTATTCTGTTGTCTCAGTAAATTACAAACGTGATTAAAGAATGGGAGCAGGAGATTAAATTAGTTTAGGGTACGCAAAAAAGATAAGAAATTTCGGGAGCAGAGCGATAAGGCACACACACAAATCCACATGCATTCAAGAGTAATAAGTTAGTTTGTTAAGCATTGTTAGAATTGCAATAAGGAATGTGTAAGAAATAGGTTAAAAGTTTAAAAGGTCACTGGTGATGTGATTTTGCAACAAGAATGTAATTGCTAAACTTGATGATTAACATTTTGAAATGTTGGTGCTGGTATATAAGTGGCTGCCTGTGAAGCAGCAGATTGAGACCAGCTGTTTTTCTGTGTGGGGATAGGTACTGTCCCTGCAACAACAGTAAAAAGATGTTTTTACCTTGCCAAGCGTAGTCATGTCTTTTTTATCTTAAGTTTCCCCACAACATTTGGCGAGTTTGGCCGGGAGTCCCTTTTTGCCCTCAAACCGGCTGCTGTCACTGGAATGCAGCCTACCCCGCTGCATAGATCTTTGCCCATCTCTGATGGGGTAAGCAGACAATGTGTTCTCTCTAAAGCTCTGCCTACTCACAGGGCCAGGTAAGGAACCAGTGATTGCCATTTTTAAGGTGAGGACAGAGGTGGACTTTGTTCCATGTTTTTACATATTGTATGACTTGTCTCTCTGCCAATAGTAAACAGAGATGTAACATGGATATAAGGAAATAAGGGCATTGCACGCAAATTCATGTACACGTATTACGCAATATCAAGTTAAGGTGCTCCGTAGTCGGTAGAGTGTTTATCCCAATTTAATTAAGTGGAAGTGGTCCATGCGGGTGATTCAAAGTTGGGTTTCCAGTATGCGTTCCAATATTTGACAAATAGGGATGGCTGAAAAGCTGATGTCGCTAAACCTTACCACCAGATATAATCTGAACACTCGAATTACCGTCTTGGAACTAATGTCCAGAAGTCACTCTGTGGTCTATAAGATGCATGGTTTGAGGGTTTTCCTCTCTTGGAGCGTGGAGGGAAGTGACCAGTTGCTACTGACCGTATTTACAGTTTAGAGTTAGAACAATTGTGATTCACATTTAGCAGTAACTGAAGTGTTCATATTTTCAAAATGTTGATGATGAGTGTGTGTCTATGCGTGTAAATAGAAATATAGCCACAGAGTGATTTTGTTAATATTGCATTGTGTTATTATGATGTATAATGTTTAACATTTGACTAAGAAGACAAATTGAATACTTTATTTGTTTGTAAGTACTAGTGTAAAATTTTAAAAGGAAACATATTGAGTAGACAAATAACAGCACAACCCCCAATATTCTGTTACTCCCATAGATCAGATGCCCATTATACGTAAGCGACATGGGGCACCTCATTATGTTCCTTGGCCACATACGGACAAGGGGAATCTTAAAAAGTTGTTACCGTGACTTACAGTGGGAGTAGAGAAATGGATTAGGTCTTTTGAGAAGCAAACTGCAGGCATTACCCTGGCAGTAGGTGAGATAAAGAGTTTAGTTAGGTCTCTTATAGGAGATGAGACAGATACTGTTTTTCAGAAAGCTGGAGACAGAAATGTTACCCTCACTGCAACTAGGTGTGATGGTTCCCCTTTAATTTAGTTCGGACAGTTGTTTGGGATCAGCTGAGGAAAATGTATCCTGACAGGCCAGACATTGGATCCATTATGACTCAATCAATGCAGCCAAATGAGGATCCTGCACAGTAGGGTGAAAAGAAAAGTGGATTCAAGAAGTAGGTCAGGGTTGGGAAGTAACAGGGGGAAATGCTGCGTTTTTCTACAATGTAGTGAAAAGGGTTTACCTTCTGATGCACAAGACAATTATTATACTATAGTGTCACTGGAAACCAAGCCCTGGGCAGAGATACAGGCACATATCTTCCATTTCGGTAAAAAGAAGCAAGAGAAAGAGAGAACCAAGTAGGGGGTGACTGAGAAAGCAACAGCTAAGTTAGTGCATCAAAAGTTGGCAAAGAAAGGAGCAGTGGAAGGAGCTGTAATATCAGCCACCGCTCAGGTGACTCCATGTCTGTGGGCTCAGTCCCAGGAACTACCTAACAACAGTACCCACAATAGCAGACTAATGCAAGGGCACAAGGAAATAGCAGAGGATGAATAGGAAGAGGCAGGATAGGTCTCAAAGAATGGATCAATCAGGCCATTACTGTCACAGATATGGGTGTTTCATTAAGTATCGCAGTATCAAGAGATGGTATTAACAAAATGGAGGGGCAGGTGTTTGCAATCAGCCAGGAAATAGAGTACTGCAGCCATAGGCAAACCCACAAATAATATATGTATCTCATAAACCAACCTATAATGTGCAGCAGCCAGCAATGCCTCAGGTGCAACAAATATCACCACAGCAAAGTTACTGAGCATCCCCAATGGAAACTCCACCTCAAAGTGGACAGGGAGGTGTAATTGTGAGAGGAGGAAACCCTTTCCAGACACATTATGTGGGCGGATACAGGCAATGAAGGTGCTGTGATGGTAGCTACCAATGACAAGAGGTATGCGTTCCTTATAGACACAGGAGCAACCCGATCTTGTACAGAGAGGGCGACCTTCCAATTTTTAATAGATCAACGGACACACAAGGATTCTCTGGGGCAGTAATGAGGGTTATGCTAGATGGCAACGTATGGGTCAAACACTAAATCAACGTAGGCAAAATACATATCACCCCAGGAAGTCTTAATGTCAAGCAGAATGTTGCCCTGCCAAAGAACACCACAGTATATGAACCTGCTAGAAGGGTTGTAAGGAAAGAGAAAATTATACAGAAGGATCTGAACATTCGGCTCCAGGAGTTGGAGGATTAATTAATGTAGTAAAAAATATCGATGCAATACCCGGAGTAATTTCTCTATTCAAATTTAAGGGTTCCTGAAAAAACTTAAACAGTGACCATTATATTAGTTAAATTAGAAACAAAAATTGCAAGACACCAAATTGATTGTGCCAAAATAAAACACTTCTGATGACACTAAACAAAATATTTTTTGGATGTGTTTAATTTTAGGTAGAAGAGACCAGAGCAAATTCTTCCACAGAGAGACATCAGATGCACTAACCATCAGGATCGGATATAGCATTCTATCTAAAGAGAAAACCCTCATCTACAGTGGCATCACTATTAGACACCAACATAACAGAAACATCAACTTGGGTATCAGAATCCCTTAAGGACTGATGAGGAACTTTTGAAAAGATCTCTGTGATATCTTCAGATCTGGTGAAAGTACCATTGTTTTGATTTAGACAAAGTAACTGTAAAGATTGACTGAGCTAGGCAAATGTCAGCAAGTGATCAATCCCTGAATTAATTATCCATCTTTATAATTGTCAGATTGTTGCCCTCTCCAATGGCACTGACCCCAGCAGAGCACCAATACCAGGACCATCTAATAACACAGTAATGAGAGAAATTCTTGAACACCTAGGTATTGACTGTACATTACCTTTAGGTCTCTGGACAACATACATCAACATAACTGCACTCCCTCAGGATTGGGGGTTAGAAGAATTAATACCCCAAAACACACAGATTGAGAAAGGATTATTGGACAGTATAGGCAGGGATATAGATAACTATCTTGAGGGTGATTTTGAGCAGGAGTTTCATACAACTGGGATAGAGGAGTTCTTAAAACGAAACCTAAATGTAACTTTGATACAAATATAATAGAGGAGATTGTTGTAAATTGTGCAAAGCCTGTTGCGGTTGTCCAACCAATGGTGAGGTATCCTCCAGAGGAGCCAACAGATCAGTAATGGTGAAATGGGTAAATATGTGTTCATTGATCCACCCACCCTTGTACCACTTGACCTGGAATATTAGCCATCCTGGCCACTAATATATGGTTAGAAGGGACATTGAAGGGAAAGTTATTGATTATACCATTTCTGAGATGGCTACTCTTCAATAATTGTGTATGGTAACCTCTTATTGAAATGGCAGATATAATTGGATTTACAGCACATGAAAACAATTTACTGGGGTCCCAAATTTCTCTTATTGACAAAAGTATTATTGACTCTTACCTGCAAGGACTCCCCTGAGCTACTGCTGTGGACCTCTGATCATGTAACCAGCTTTCTTGCATTTCGTCAAGCTCTGTGTGAATCTCCCACTGGGGTCTATCTAACTATACCACGGTTCTGCAAAGTCGGTCCTGGAGAGCCGGGTCCATGCCAGATTTTTAGCATATCCACATTTAGAAAAATGTAGATTTCTGAAACATCTTTTTTCTAAATATGGATATGCTAAACATCTGGCATGGACCCGGCTCTCCAGGCCCGACTTTGCAGAACCCTGAACTATACTAACAATTTTCACATCTTTGTTCATGAATCTGAAAGTTATGCTCTTGTAGTCTTGATCCAGCAGGAGGACAGACACAAACAAAACACACACATGCACACACACACACACACACACACACACAGATGCATACAGTACAGCACATTTGTCTGAGCTAACAAAGGCTGGTAAGTTAGTCCCTAAACAAGGTGTTTCCAGAGAAAGGTACCCAACAATGATCAGGAGGTCCATCCTGTGACGACTAACCAACAAGTTTACATTCTTAACTATGTCCTGGAAGAATCCCAATTCCAATTAACTTTTTTTTGTAACAATAACTACTCCCACAAAATCAACTGCAGGAAGCCATTGGATTGAACCCTGCATCATGCAAAAAACCACCAGCAATATGAATGGGCAAGAGGGGGAAGAGGATTGTGATCATAAATATAGCCTCCTCCATCTCTACCTACAAAAGATGGATTCATGTAATAAAAGAAGAGTTGAGTGTCATGTGAATGATGGTAATCCCACATTGTTATGTACTTTATGATGGCCATGGAACAAAATTGGGGCTGTTGTACCTTTGTGCCAGCAAAGATGCAGACAAATAAACTTTGTCAGAGGCCATGCGGACTTTGCATAATCTACAGAAGAAAATGACAGATGAAGGAGGTGCCCCAGACAATTGGCTAAGTGGGTGGTTTTCTGTACTACCATCCTGGATGTTAGGACGGTTGAGACCTCTCTTGTGGCTCTGCTGATTATGTGTTTTGGTATCCGATTAATTTTAGCACATTGTAGAAGAATTAGTACAAAGGCGGGAGGGATGTTTCCAGTTAGGACACCAACACGAGTTGTAGATGCCCAGGGCAATATGTATCACCTAATGCCAAGTGCAGACCAAGGTTTAGCTTCAGTAGTTGAAATTTCAACTAGAGGGGGGAATGTTGGAGGAGGAATTAAATGTGAAGAAATTGTGCTACATCAGACTCTGGTAGAAAACAATATAAAATCATATGTGGTGAACAAGGAGTATAGGCTTAAGCTTTGTGTTGACCCAGAGAGGTGAACAGTTCACTTGTAAACAGAATGCATGACCAGCAAGGTCATGGTAAGAGGAAACGTGTTTGTGAGCCTGAAGGAATTTATAATCTTAATCACACAGGCACCTATTCTGTTGTCTCAGTAAATTACAAACGTGATTGAAGAATGGAAGCAGGAGATTGAATTTGCCTAGGGTATGCAAAAACTGTTAAGAGATCTTGGGAGCAGCGCGATAAGGCACACACACAAATCCACATGCATTCTAGAGTAATAAGTTTGTCTGTTGAGCATCGTTGGAATTGCAATAACTGTAAGAAATAGGTTAAAGTTTATAGGGTCACTGATGATGAGATTTTGCAACAAGAATGTAATTCATAAATGTACTGATTAACCTTTTGTAAATGTTAGTACTACTATATAAGTGGCTGCCTGTAAAATGACAGATTGAGGCCAGCGGTTTACCAGTGTGGGGATAGCTGCTCTCCCTGCTGGAACAGTAAAAAGCTGTGTTTTACCTTCCAAAAGGGAGTCCTGTCTTTTTTATCTTAAGTTTCCCTGCAATAAATTCAAATCATGGGTATTTGCAGGTGGCCTTAAGGTGACTCACTAAGTCAGGTTCAAAGTCTTATACCTGATGCCTTTTGCAACATCAACACATTTAGGGGGTGATTCCAAGCTTGGCGGGCAGCGGGCGGCGGGAGCCGCCCGCCAAGCGGGAACCGCCAGAAGACCGTACCGCGGTCAAAAGACCGCGGCGGTCATTCTGGGTTTCCCACTGGGCTGGCGGGTGACCGCCAAAAGGCCGCCCGTCAGCCCAGCGGGAAACACCCTTCCACGAGGAAGCCGGCTCCGAATGGAGCCGGCGGAGTGGAAGGGGTGCGACGGGTGCAGTAGCACCCGTCGCAAATTTCAGTGTCTGCTAAGCAGACACTGAAATTCTAAGTGGGGCCCTCTTACAGGGGCCCCACGACACCCCATACCGCCATCCTGTTCCTGGCGGCCGAAACCGCCAGGAACAGGATGGCGGTATGGGGGTCGGAATCCCCATGGCGGCGCAGCAAGCTGCGCCGCCATGGAGGATTCCCCTGGGCAGCGGAAAGCCGGCGGTACACCGCCGACTTTCCGCTTCTGGCCGCGGCTGTACCTCCGCGGTCAGAATGCCCAAAGGAGCACCGCCAGCCTGTTGGCGGTGCTCCCGCGGACCACAGCCCTGGCGGTTTTTACCACCAGGGTCAGAATGACCGCCTTAGTCTGCCTTGCCATTTTTCATCTATCACCCCCTTAGATGTCTTCGATCTAACTCTCAACTTCTTCTCAATGTTCTGCTCTTCAAACGGTGCCTCCTTGGGTATTTTCACTTTCTTATTTAGGATGTACAACCTGGAATTACTTGCTTCTTGCTCTATGTACCATCCGAGTTTCAGAATGGTGCTCAAAATGTTCCTTTCTCACTGATTCCTTTGTTGTTGTCCTTTTGGTCCTCTTTCTTTAACACCAAGATTTCCTGTTGGGGAATATTCAAACTCAAGAAATTCTGAAATCCGTCAATGAATTCAAGCCTCCCTGTCCTTGAACCCATAACCACCATCCTCACAAGAGAATTCTGCCACAAAACAAAGCATACTATCATGCCAATTTCAAAAACATTAAACTCTGATCCTGAATTTCTCTCCAGTTTCTGCCCAATCTCAAGCCTTCTGTGTTTCGTTAAACCATTGTCATCACAGCTCCTTTCACACCTGTATCCCAACGAGCACATAAGCGATCCACAGCTAGGATGTCATCCACACAGGGGATCAGAAGCAGCACTCCTAAACATCAGAGAGGTGCTCCTAGCTGTTCAGCACCAGGGCCTGGCTTGTCCTTTGAATCGCTTGATCCTCCCAGCAGTTTTGAACACTATTAACCACAACGACCTACTTAACTGTCGGCACATGCATCAATTAGCGAGAACTGCTCTAGCCTGGTTCACTTCCTTCTTGATCAATCACACCCTTCAATTCAAACTAGGCTCCTTTACTACCATTGAAAGCGGGTACCATAGCAACCCAGAAAAAGATCAGAGACACTCCATTTTAACTGACCATGGTTCGCAATGGAAAATGCTCCCTTGGAGCACAGAGCTAAGATTCATAGAAAATTAAAGTAATGTATGTTTTCTCTCAATACAAGTCAATGAAGTTTAATCATGTGACAGAAACGTGTTACTCTCAGCAAAAAACTGTCCAATGACCAGGTGACAGCATCTTCCCCTAGAGCAAGAGCTTATTGGTCTTGAGATGGTCATTTAATTCATATGTACAATACTTGCCTCATTATTCTCACAGAATCCCGCTTGCACTTGCCAGGTTTGAAAGTCAGGTCATTCTGCCAAGAAATATGCAAGGCAAGACCCTGAGCCCTATAGCTTCTGGGCAACTAGAGTCACAAAAAATAGCAAGTATTTTAGGGTTACAGCCTGGAAGCCTCGAACTATAAAACAACATCCATATTTCATTCGAAGAGTTGATACATTCAGGACTCTATGTGCTGTTTTTAAGCAAGATAGGACGCGTTTTAAGTTTGTTTTCACACTAGTACCCCAATAGCGGCTCAGTAGCAGACAGAGCACCCACATAAGGAGCCTGACTGATGTTGGCACTTCACACTGAGAGTTAGACTTGTACTGGGCACTGGGTTCCTTGCCACATTACTATTATTGCTAGGAGTAGCATGAAAGTAAAATAGTAATCATCAACAGAATAGTTTATATGTGAAATGTGTTGCATTTTATCTAGTTCGTCTAATAAAAATGGTCAATGAACCTAACGACTTAGATCATTTTGCAATGAACCTGGTTTTCCATCTCCTTGACTTTGCATAGGTTGATCATTTAGGAATGTTATATATTGTGGTGTGTAGGACATAAAAGCCTGCGAGAGCTTGTGTGGTTCGACGAATGAGATGTTTCTCATGTGATGGGTAGGAGAGTTGTTCATTAATCAAGACCTGTTCTGCTTTTGATGAGGGAATCACTGAAGAAAGATTTAGATAGAGGTAACTGAGGGTATAAACTCAACTGAACCGTTGGCACCAGTTGAGTTTGCCTCCAAGCCCTGTTGTTATTTACTTATGTCTGAGATCATGGGGAACCTAGTTAGAGATATTTGGGTGGATTGGAATTCTATGCCTCATAAAGAAGAGACATTGTCAACATTGAAGAAGGTGTTCTTTTGTGTAATACAACTATCCTTGGTGTACCTTAAGATAACATTACTTTGCGTGTCCCATTCTTCAGCATTTTTCTGGATAGCATTGGGTTAGCCTCAACAGCTGACAGACATGAGAGAAAATATGTTGGTGTGGACGAGTGACATCTTATTCTTTTGGGGGTGACATTACAGTGCAAGGAAGACTGGCAGAACAGCATGGTCTTTGGGCTAACAACTAAATGAGAAAACAAATCAACTGTGAGAAACACAAGTCTCTTATCTGGGGTACAGCATATTTAAGAATGCCAAACAGTGCTCATAAATTGAAGTTGATGATGTGAAAGGACCAGAACCAAAGGACAAGAATGACTCATTCTAGGGCCCCTTGGGACGCTGTTGAAAGTCTGTAAAAGTGTCTGTGGCGAAAGTTGTAGCATTGGGAACATTTATGACAAAGGGTGTTCAATAGAAATGGTCCAAGAAGGTAAGGGTGCATTTTAGAGTGGAAAGTGACAGATTTATTTTTATAACAGCTGGGTTTTTAATTGTTTTCTGAAGGCTGCTTTAGGTGGAATCAAGAGGTGGCGGAGTGGGAGGATGTTCCAGAGTTTAGGGGCCAATTATTTGAAGAAGTGTCCCCCTTTTCTGTCTCCATTCATTTTTGGAGAGCTAGCCAGGTGGGCATTTTTAGATCGAAGTGTCCTAGAGGGGGCATAAGGGCAGATCTGATGGTGAAGGTAACGAGGGGCTGTGCAAATAAAAGTCTGATAGGCAAAAAAGAGACTCTTGAATTTAATTCTCTTGGCCATTGGCTGCCAATGTAAATCTCCGAGAAGAGTGGAAATGGGATGATGTATGGGGACCTGAAGAAGAAGGCGGACAGCTATGTTATGGATAATTTGAAGGTGCCTGAGTAGGGTCTGAGAGATGCCCAGCTGTAGTGCATTGCCATAGTCATAGGTTGAGAGTATAGCTTTTGTGCGCACCTGGGAGAGTGCATGATGAGATTAATTTTTTATTCTACATAATTGAAGCAACTTGAAATGGTGGAGGGGTTTGTGCAAGGGTGCCCGGTGAGCTCACTCTTTATGCATCCCTCCACCATCAGACATGGTTGAGGTGGCATGGCCTCTTCTCCTTGAAATTGGCCTCCATGTCTCTGGCAGAACACTTGGAGCTTCTTCCCCACTTTCTACCTTATTTGGTTCTGCAAGATATATGGCCATCTGTCTGGGTCCCCAAAAACATTTTTACGTACGTTGTACAGAGCCAGGCCACGTAAGGGTCCTGTTGTCCATTGCCATGGAATGGATTGTCAGTTGCCATACAATGCTTTATTGCAGAAGCCACCTGGAATCTGAACTTTGCAAAAAGGTTAGTTAGTCTTCTCTGGCGATAAATACTGGCAGCTTGACAAGTACTTGGTTCAAAATCCCTTGTGACGAAGGAAGGAGCTGGGTACCAGCATACTTTAGGAGAAATTGGTTTTTTTGGCAAAGAATTTGTGTGACTGCTGCCCTACCAGACTAGGACTAGGTCTGGGACAAAAATGCTACTGGAAGCACTGATGGAACTGTTTTGCAGGGTCGAGAGTCTTGTCTGCTGTAAGAGTGTTAACTGGATTGCTTCTTACGGAGAACAGTGTGTCTGGATTAAGGGGTTCGTCACACCACTGTCTGAGGACCTGTAGGTGTGATATGAGGTCTTTATGATCCAGGACAATAGATCTCTCAGCCGCTGTACAGCATCTGCCTCTATCGCCTGGGGCCCAGGGGAAGGGTTAACATCTTCATCATGATTGACAAAGCTGCTGGGTCCCTGTCTCCCCAATCCCCCCACACTGCAGAGAAACCTATGAGCATCTCCAGTCGCCTCCAGGAACCTCGAGGTCCATCTTGGTTCTATCTTCCGGCCTGAGGAGGTCAGAGAGGTAACTATGTTAGGCTGCTGTGATTCATGGACCACTGTTCACATGAAATGTTCACATGAAATGCAACAAGTGTTTCTCAAGATATCAGCCTTTGAACCCCCTAGACTTCTGTTTCCAGTTTTGTCTTCATCACTGAAGACTGTGCCAACCAGCACCAG
Source organism: Pleurodeles waltl (assembly GCF_031143425.1). Taxonomy (NCBI): domain Eukaryota; kingdom Metazoa; phylum Chordata; class Amphibia; order Caudata; family Salamandridae; genus Pleurodeles; species Pleurodeles waltl. The sequence goes on from NC_090443.1 coordinate 963,310,366, forward strand.
TAGTTTGAAAGCAGAAGGTCTTATTAAATATCATGTGGGACCCTGGTGAGTGGACACCAGGACCACCTTTGGTCTCCCAGAGGTAGCCCAGTGGTCTGGTAGACTTCCTTAACTCATGTGCCACATCATCAGGCACTGAACATAGTTCCTGTAATCCCCCTTTGAGTGATTGCTTGCAAAGCTTTTCAGTGGGCCGGCCGTTGAGTGTTTGCAAGGTGGGAAACAATGGTTCTGAAGAGGTTTCATAGGAAGTTTACCCAACCCAAATAAAACTGTTACCCACCTTGAACAGTAGCGTGGACTTTAGTCAGTTCCGAGAAAACAGATTGAAAGGGAACTGTGGTGCCTATATCAAAGATGATTATACAATCCACATATGTTTCAGGAATCAAAAGAGTCTTGCATTTGGTGAAGAATGAGTTTTAATCTTTAAAGTTGGACAAAGTTCCAACGTACGAGAGACATATCATGAACAGCCAACACGTGTTTCGGACCACGCTGGGACCTCTGCGTGACTTTGTCTCTTCTGATTGCACCGAGACCTTGTTTTCCCAGACCACACCAAGACACTTTGGGCCTGATTCTAACTTTGGAGGACGGTGTTAAACCGTCCCAAAAGTGGCGGATATACCACCTACCGTATTACGAGTCCATTATGTCCTATGGAACTCGTAATACGGTAGGTGGTATATCCGCCACTTTTGGGACGGTTTAACACCGTCCTCCAAAGTTAGAATCAGGCCCTTTGTCTCATATTTATACTTTTTTAGCGCCACATTTACTTCATTTTTTGACGCAAAAGCGGCGCAAACTTACAAAATGCAATTGTATTTTCTAAGTTTGTGCCGCTTTTGCATTAAAAAGTGGCGCAAATGCGGCGCTAAAAAAGTATAAATACGGGCCTTTGATTGACCCTTCTGTACGGCTTGAACGTCTCTTGACCGCTGGCGCTCATGCCACTCCACGCTTGTCTCTGTCTTGAGACATATTCCAGATTCTACAACCACAGACCAGGCATCTGACCCTCTCCTACCTTCCTGCTCCATTGCCTTGAGAAAGCCTCAGGTCTGCGCGCCTTTAAGGAGTGAAAAGTGTTGGCTGTTCATGATATGTATCACATATGTTAGAACTTTGCGCAATGTTAAAGATTTAAAAATCATGCTTCACCAAATGCAAGACTTTTTTTTATCTCAGAAACATGTGGATTGTAAAATCATCTTCGATATAGACACTGTGCTCTGTCCTACAATTCTCTTTGGTCTAACGTTTTAATGGGTAGGAGTGACCCATTTTCAAGGACACCTGGGCGCTCAGACTTTTCCCACTAACAAGGACTGGTAACTCCTGGAATTTCCACATCTTCTTTCCTACAAGATACCAGCTACCTCTTAAGTGGAGCGACTAAAGCTAACGACTGCCAGGTGGGTCGAATGGAAAGAATCACATATGTGCTTCTGGCTGTCGAGACTTCCCTAGTCCATCACTGCAAGGACTCCAAGCCTGATCCATTGCTTAAGAAAATTGTGAGATGTCTCCCTTTTTCTGTGCAAAGAACCGTAGTCCAAGATCTAGTCATTTCCAGATTGGGCTACGGAAATTTGCTTTATCTGTGAGTCAAGAAAAGGATACTGCATCCCCCCAAATTTGCTTCGGGAACTCCACTGGCTTCCAATTGACTGGAGAGCTCAATTTAACGCGCTCTGTTATGCTTGTGTGTCTTTCTCACTCAGGGTCATGTTATTTGAACTCTCTGGTGTCACCATACATACCCGACCGGGTCTTGCGGCCTAGTAATCTGGACCCGGGTACTTTGAGCTTGTGGCTCCATCACCTCTTTCGGAGGGAGCTGAAAACATGACTGTTTTGATCTTGTAGTATTGTGTCTTTGGTCCGTATGGTAGCATAGCGCTGGGAAACTCTCTGTGGGTAGCCATGCGCTATACAAATATATCCTAATAATACCAATAATAATTAACACTTTTTGTAAATTCCAGCAGTAAGGTAACTGTATCACTTAGTGCATAGGTGCGTGTATAACTTTTGGGGTCTGATGTCTGACTTGGAAGGAGCTAGAGGGTCCCATTTTGTTTTACTTCGTCCCTGGTTTTATTAATAGTATGTTGCCAAACATGTATTAACGTACTTTTCGTTTTACAAAGTAAAGCACTGAAGAGGTAAGCTTGTTCAGTGATATTACTGTGTTCTGCTGTGCTCTTGTGTCCAACCCACCTCCTTCAGCTCGCCTTGCACTATTCTGCATAATCCAGTCCGGGGACCAACAATATGGTGAGCCCAGGACACCATTGGCAAACAACTCCAGCTGTCATAGTTTGAACCCAGTGACCCCTGACTGACCATGGACCCTCTGGTCCAGATCTCAGAAGCCACTAGGTTTTGTTTTTTTTCACTATCAAGGCTGTGCTCTTTCTTCAATATCAAGAAAAGTAAGAAGGTGACATCTTGAATAGTTACACGAGCTGTAGATGTGGCTTAATCCTTATTTATAGGTAGGGCCACTGGAATTATGCGATTGTGTGGCTGCGGCGATATCTGCATAGTTGGAGATTTTACGCACTTGCCACATAATCTATCATCTGCAGTACAATCTGCAGGTTCTAACAAAAAAATTTTTTCCTAGCTCAAACAGTTCAAAAGTTACTAAAAATGCAGTGACACGTGTTGTTGTGTAGTGGAAGGCCCTTTGCAAAGCTGGACTGGTCAATTTACTGTCACAGTATTATATGTGCCGTTTGGTTTGGTAAAAATAGGTGAAACCAATGCCCAGTGTTACCAAGTTTAAAAGTGACAAAAGCATGAAGTAATACTGTTACAAAACGTGCTGCATTTTGCCTCATAAATTTCCCTATTCTTGCTGCATAATTTACAGAACCGTGTCACCTAATTTAGCCCTCTTTTGCCACATAATTCCAGGGGCCCTGTTTATGCAAAAGGACAATTGAAGGCTTTTTTTTCTTCCATTTCAGTATATATATAAGTGGTTTCCTGTAAAAACGTTTAAAACATAGATATATATTTTATTTGAAGTTAAATGGAGTAAGTTGATTTTGTCTCCCGCCCTAAGCTGAATGGTAATATTGGAGTAAAATTGAGGGAAGGCCAGCCTGAGCCTTTTCGTTAGTAAAAAGCATAAAGCATTGTAAATCTGCTTGGTCTGAGTTTACTATGCTGAATCATGTGGCATTGCCATGTTAGAGAGAAACACACAGGAGGGAGCCAGCAGGAGCAAACAGAGAGAGCTATAGTTGTAAAGTAGCCCTGCGTGCAGTTCAATTCTAGCACTTAAGCAGAGGCGGAAGGATACGCCGAAACAGCCAATCGCATTAGGTGAGACACGTATACTTCACTTGGCTGAGCCAAGAGGTTGGCTAAGTTTCAAACCAATGGCTGAAAAGGGGTGGTCCAAGAAGGCCAGTGTTCGAAAGGGGTGAAGCCAAAGCCCACTCTTCCTGTATTACTAGCAGCAGGTCTGAAACTGTGCGGGCAAACCCAGCCCTAAACCTAGTGATCAATCAATCTGTTCAATACTGCTCAGCTGCCGGGCCCCGGATAATGCTGGACTCTGGGGGATCTTCTGTTCCACTTCATGCAGCTACATCTGTGGCACTGTCCCCCATTAAAATAGGAGCAAAAAATGAGTTCAGTGTAAAACACGTTTGTTCAATTGCACATCAAACGAATGTATTATTGTTATTATTATTATTTGTGTAACTTTTATTATTAGTAGTAGTAGAAGTATTGTTGTTAATGTTGCTGTTGTTATTATTATTATTATTAGTGTTATTATTATTATTATAAGTAGTAGTAATATTGTTAGTGGTGTTGTTGCTATTATTAGTATTATTAGTTGTAGTATTATAGTATCATTAGTAGTAGTACTGTCATCGTTATTATTTATTGTTATTATTAGTATTATCCGTACTATTATTATTATTATTGTTATTATTACTAATATTGCTATTATCTCTATAGGTATCGTTATTCTTATCATCCTTGCTTGGAACTCGTTAAGTGGTGGCCAGAATGAAGCCCAGCAAAGGGCGGTGACGCCGCAGCAGGCGAGGGCCGCGTGAGAGGCGGAAGTGACACCAAAGGCCTCTCGCGCTCCACGCGCACAAGTGCGCACCTCTGCCCGGCGCAGAAGACATTTCAAGCACACACACTACTGCACCGATCTTATGCACACAAACGATTCACTCGGTGTACATAAAATGTGCCTAGAAAAAAACAGATTACTCCTGGATTGTTAAAATAAACTTTAGATTTGTGATTAACTACGGTGGGATTTCGATTTTCTTTAATGCAATAAAATGTATTTTGATAAAGTGCGGAAAAATAAAGGTACCTTAAAACCGCGGTGTAGGGGTGGGGGAGAGGGAGGGCTCACGAGGCGCGACTTCATTTTTCTTGTGGAAATGTTATTTTTGCTAAATTAGTAAGTGTTCGGTGGCTGCTTGCAATGAATAAGGGCTGATGCCGTGAAGGTATGAAATTAATTATGGAGGACAGACACTAAGTAGATTTGTATACAAAAGCCCACCCACTCCGATACAGTCATATATTTCCGCAGAATTTTACTTACAAACAAATTTAACCGTAAAGGCACCGCCCAAAATGATTATTTCCAGCGATGATTTTGCCATTTCATTACCATTTGATCGCGTTCGGTAGTACCCTGCGGGGACCGACACTGCAACTTAGCTAGACTTCGCCACAACAAGTGTTTAAACCGACGAAGCCGTTAGGCGCTATATCCAACATAAAAACGAAGGCGCAAGGGGAAGGTAGTAATTTACTGCAGCTGCGGATAACTTTACTGCTAATACCTACATATCAATGTGTAACCCTGATGGCAAGTTGTGTTTTTTAAACTAACCGTCTCCAGTTGGGGGGGAGGGGGCACTGTCCGCTCCCTTCTTTATTTCTCTGCCCCCCCTCCCAAGTCTCACATTAATCAATCCCACTTCCATTGTCAGACCTGTTTCTGGGCCTCTGATGACCATTTGATCTCCTAATAGCTGCTCTGTTTTATTGCCTGCTTGGCGAGATAAACGTTCCCCCTGTGGTCTTGGTAAACAGCGACGGGGGCTGGAGGCAGGACGGGGGAGTCTGGGGTGCGGCGTGCAGGGAAGAGAAGCTTCCCTCTGTCTGCTGGCCTCGCTGACTCTAATCAGTCTCTTGTCCCATTCAGCGCTTGGGCGCCCCCTCTCGAGCGCCATGCGACAATACAGGCTTTCCCTTCCATGAAAAATGCCCCCACCCCCCCTTTGTGCAGCTGCGATGCACTAAATGTGTGATCTTAGGCCTGTCCATTTGCACAGATCACCCTACAGAAAGAGCTGCTTCTTGGCGCTGTTAATATTAGGCGTGATATTCATTTGATGGACTTTATAAAGGTGACACACTTGGGAGGGGTGGATTTAAGACTAGGATCTCTGCAGCAGGTGTCCAGCCCTCTGAGCTAAAACGCACGCGAGAAGAGCTCTCGGAGTAAAAAGAAACAATTCAATTTGTCATCCGAAATGTGCTAATCTACTATATATGTATATATATATTTTTTTTTAAATGAAGGCGCTTTAAATGCGACCTCGTAAATGAAGAATAGTGAGGCAGGCGCTGGGTTAATGCGGTTGCTGAACTGATCTGTGCCGCAACTCGAAGATTTTAGTCCGACCCAGTGCTTAATTTGTAAATAAAAAGGTGCCGGTGCCCAAAGTCCTCCTCTTAAACACGCGGCTGCTGCAATTAAATGTGTGAACACGGAATACTGAGGTGGCGTAATCCCGAAGCCATCTCGGGCCCCTTCAATCCATATAAAGCCACTCCCTGCCCCTTCAGCTCACTCTTGCAGCTTTCTAATTTCTCCCTTTGTGACCCTTTTTCGTTTTCCCTTCATCCGTCTTTCCCAAATGTGTCTTTTGCTCGCAGCAAATGCTTGAGGCAGAGCGCCGGCCCTCAAAAATAAGTGCCGGTGCTCAGCACCGGAAACAACAAGCACAAATTAAGCACTGGTCCAACCCGAACTTCAAATGACATGTTTAGGAGGATGATGGAAATACAGATTTAGCTTCCCATTTAGCCGGGTCCCTCTCGCTACAACTCCTCGGTGTCTACGTCTCTGAGGGCCGGCTTCGGACCTACCCTCCCACCCCCGGCGGAGGAGGGCAGACACATCCCTGGTGGGTGCCCGGGGTCAAGCCAGCCTTCCCCCCACCAGCTCCATTAGGCGCGCAATGAAAGCATCAATTACATATACTTGCATTACTACCAACTGTAGCAAATTGAGTATTGCCATCCTTATTTAAAAAAAATATCTGATATACACATTATAAAATGAAGTTCCCATCCCTAAGAGAATGAGGCTGTGCATTGCACAGTCCAGGCCAGAGACGGCCATAATTGGCGCCACTGGAATTACGCAACAGTGGAGGACCAAATTATGTGGCAGGTTGGCTAAATTATGTAGCAACAAAATTCAAAGTATGCGGCATAATTGTTACATTCTGGTAGTATTACTTCGTCATTTTGTTAACTCTGTCAGGGGAAATGTTTCACCTCATTAGTGTCAGATTAACACCCAAACACAAAAATAAGCAATTTAAAAGTGGCCGGACAATATGTGCCAAGAGATCTCCTTTGCGCTGCAAGAAGCGTTGCTGCCAGATTTTAAAGTTTATGCAATAGTTGAAATATGCGGCAATTGTAGCTAGTCCATAATCATGCGGAAAACACTGTGGCAGCAGAGTCGCATAATTCAAGGACCCTGGCTGGCCATCCTTCATTGTGCACTCACGTCCTCTCCTACCCTCTCTCTGCAGAGGCATGTATATAACAGTGACTTAAAACATTAGCTAAGGATCGCTGGCACCCTCTAAATAGGGAAAAGACATTCATTGTAAAAGAGTCAATGGAAGGGACAGATATATAACAGTCCAAAACAAACGGGGTGTCTCTGTTTTAGGTACAACCTTAACTTGCCTCATGTCCATGAACTGCTGATGACATCACACAACGTAGAACAGATGAAATCACTGACGACATGTTGACGACCAATCACTTCCGGCCTCTTCCTCATGCTTGTCTTCGGGGGCACACCACGGCATTAAGTCACATCCAGTCGCTGACTCACTTAACTGCACACATGCTCACTGAATACTAGAGGGGACGAGCCCTCAAATTAACAGAGAGAGCTGAGCCAAGGTTCTGGTAGGGCTCTAAGAGCCCGTTCACGAGTCGAGTCCTGACAATAGCATCTAGAATAGTGGTCTCCAAACTTTTTAATGCCACCCCCCAGTTGAAAAATAAAAATCATTAGGCCCCCTCTCAGAATTTTTCACAATTTATTTTATAAAGATGGCAATGTTTAAATATGTCAGAGGTATTTAAACATTGCAGCAAAGTATTGTTGCCTTTTTAAAAATGCAATAACATGTTTTTGCTTAAAACAAAACTCTGTTATCTGTGTAATGCTTCTTTTGGCCAGAGCCTGGCACCCCACCCTAGGATCACTTGAGGCCCCCCAGTTTGAAGACCCCTGCTCTAGAACATGCAGAAAACATCATATGAAAATATTAGTTTCTTTAAAATTAAAAACGGTATTTCTTTAACCTGCAGAAGTGTTTCACCTTAATGCATCTGATTATTTTTTTTACAGTGCGCGCCCTGACCTCAAGTACTGGAAGAAACGCTCATATGTGATAATGAAGAAAAAGGAGACTTTATCAAATAAAATGTTTTCCGAGGATCACACAGTTTGGTCAAGTAGAGAAGCCAGGATTGGCCCCAGATTTTCTGGTTTCCTAATAATCAACCCGCCCACTTGCTGTCTACTTCATTCCCTCCTTTTTAACACCAAAGGTTTATCCTTCGTTTTTAATTCTTGGTGCGTGATCGTAGCACATGGGTGGCAGCCACAAACCACATTAAACATCGGCTCGTTCTGGGCTGCAGGGCCCAAGAGGACCTCGAGCTGAGCCAGGCCCAGGCCTCTGGCTTGAGCCGTAAGTGTTTCACCCACATCTACGAAATACCCAGCAGCTCCCACTCTTACTCCATCACCAAGTCACCCACGCAGGCGGAGGCCTGCCTGCACTGTATACATTGATAGTGTCATGTGATTTCATCAGGGCTGTCACGTGTGATGTCACTGATGATGTAATCTGTGGCTAATGTCATTTGTGGCAACATCAGTGATGCCATTGCTAGTGTCACTTGTGATTTCATCTGTGATGTCATCTGTGTTGTCACTAGTAAAGTCATCTGTGGCAACATAAGTAATGACCTAGTCATCTGTGGCAACATCAGTGATGACCTTCATAACATCACTTGTGATTTGACCAGTGATTTCATCTGTGATGTCACTGATATGTCAACTGTGGTAACATCAGTGTTGCCATTGATAGTGTCATGTGATTTCATCAGGGCTGTCATGTGTGATGTCACTGATGATGTCATCTGTGGCTAATGTAATTTGTGGCAACATCAGTGATGCCATTGCTAGTGTCACTTGTGATTTCATCGGTGATGTCATCTGTGTTGTCACTAGTAAAGTCATCGGTGGCAACATAAGTAATGACCTAGTCATCTGTGGCAACATCAGTGATGACCTTCATAACATCACTTGTGATTTGACCAGTGATTTCATCTGTGATGTCACTGATATGTCAACTGTGGTAACATCAGTGTTGCCATTGATAGTGTCATGTGATTTCATCAGGGCTGTCATGTGTGATGTCACTGATGATGTCATCTGTGGCTAATGTCATTTGTGGCAACATCAGTGATGCCATTGCTAGTGTCACTTGTGATTTCATCGGTGATGTCATCTGTGTTGTCACTAGTAAAGTCATCTGTGGCAACATAAGTAATGACCTAGTCATCTGTGGCAACATCAGTGATGACCTTCATAACATCACTTGTGATTTGACCAGTGATTTCATCTGTGATGTCACTGATATGTCAACCGTGGTAACATCAGTGTTGCCATTGATAGTGTCACTTGGAGTTTTATCATTTATGACATTTGTGATGTCACCAATTATGTCATTTGTGACAGCATCTTAGAAGTCATCACTGATGTCATTGATAATGGCTCTTGTGATGCTACCAGTGATGATATCAGTGATGTCATTGGTCATACAATTTGTGGTGTCATGTGTGTTTGGAGGTTTCTTGAGTGAATGTTATGGATTTTGCAGTGATACACTTTTTTGTCCGCCTTTTCACTTCAGATTAAACCCAGCCATCTGCAAAGCATCCCTGGTTCTGCTCCAGTCATAACAGTCCACCCCAAACTGCTGAGTCGGGTAACCTCTGAAGGAGGACACAGTTAGCCATAGACGGTTAACAAGACCCACGTCTGGGCATGCGCGTCACCCTTGGGTGCCACAGTGAAGAATACAAAAAGGTAGAGGGCAGACTGCTTGAAATAATCTTAGCCACTAGTAACAACTCGGTCTCATTCAGTTCCATTATTTTTTGCCCACTATGCCAGCTCAGAGTAAACCCAGCCATATGCAAATGAGTCTTGACCCTTCTCCAATAGGAACAATTTAGAGGAACTCCCAAGTCAGGTCCTCCCTGAACCAGAACACAAGCAACCCAAGTCTGGGTTTGGCCTATGCAGGCCTCTCCAGTCGGGTGTAGACTGCATAGGACACACTTCCTACAGCGCATACAGAGCTCTGTCTATGTCCTTTAGTATTGCGCAAAGGATGTGGCTTACAAGCATGTTGAGCACAGCATTCCGATGTTTGCACAGAGTCCCCTTCTGCCCGTGCCATGAATGCTCATCCTATGTGCAACATAGCACACGTTATTGCCATAGCCACTGGAATTATGCGGCATTGGTGGGCCAAATTATGCGACAGGGTAAAGTTAAGTATGCAGCAAGAAAAGACAAATTATGCAGCGTAATGCAGCACATTTTGTGATAGTATAACCTCATTACTTTGTCTTTTTTACACCTGTTAACACTGTCTGGGCATAGGTTGCACCTCATTAGTACCATCTTAACACAGAAATGTACCGATAAGCAACAGAAAGGTGGCCAGTCAACCTTTGCAAAGGGCCTTCTACTGCACGGCAAAACATGTTGCGGCATTTTCAGTAATTTTTGAACCATGTGAGCTATAAACATTAAAATTAAAACAAAAAATAAAAAATCAGCAGATTATGCAGCAGATAATGGATTATGTGGCAAATTCTTCAAATCTATCATATGCAAAAGCCACAGCTGCACAATCATAATTCCAGTAGCCCTGGGTATTGCCTGTGTCCATGTACTGTACTCTATAGACACATGGTATGACCTATAACTATTCCGCACAGTCTCTGTGGCAATGCCTTATGCTGGTAACGCCCTGTGTGCGGGATAAGCAATTAACAGCCGAAGTACTATGCAGTCCATGCCATGCAGTTATTACAAGCAGGCTGGGAGGCTACCCACACTGCACAGGGCACAGGAGTCACCCTCCAGCTTGGCACTATACCTGGTACACTCAGACCATCCTGTGAATCCTGTGCTCAGGGCACAGTAGCGGCCATTCCCTGCCCTGTCTGGAGCACACACAGGGCATGACCATCGCCCATGCCAGTGCGTGGCATATCAATTCACGCTGAGAGTGTGCCCACCCTAGCTAAGTGGCACAGCATTTTCGTATGCGCATGCGTAGCTCACCCCAAGCGGCTCTGTCGATCCACAGAACCAGATTCCTGCCACTCTCATTGTCCCAGGACTCTTCAACGTTTCCGTACTTCCTCCTTAAGAGATCCAGCTTCTGGCTGTGAACCCCATAACCGAAGTGAGCTCCCCTTTCACAAAAACTAAAATGCCACTGCCTCTACTTGTGGCGCACACTGGCGATGCAATATGGCAGCCGCGTGAGCTCCAGCCATGCCCAGCCACAGGGAGAAGCAATCAAGATATGGGGCTAAACAGAGAATATTCATTCATGAACCAATCAGAAACCAGGCTCAGAATTCAAATGTGCGGCCTAAATTCTTAAACCAGACAAGGGCCACGATATATTCGTAAAACGCAGACAGCCTGACCGCCGCATGGGTGGCACATCTAATAAAGCAATACTGGAAACGCCACTAGAATGGTTCATTTGGTATTTCTCCGTGTGTAACTTTAGACCCCAGGCTTTCTCAAGCCCTAAACTTGGCCACGCACATTCCTAGGTAAGCAAATATATTTGTGGGTAGATCTTCTGTGTTCAAGTCAAAGGGGCCTGGGGCAGGGTGTTACACGCCGGCAACAGTTTGCCTTTATGAAGGACCTGAACCTTGGCCCTGGACTGCGGAGTCCCCTGGCGCACAATGGGGTCCCTTTGGCACAGGGACATCTTGGCGCGCCGGAGCCCCTTACTTTATATCAGGGTAGATTATAAGGCAGAGGCCTCCACCCCACCAGACCCCCAGCTCCACAGTTCTCAGAAGCGCCAGGACAGCGCGGAGCCGGTCTTGGAAAGCAGCATCATCCCCGTGCGAGGCGTGCGGCCCAGATAAGCTTATCTCTCCAGGACAAAGTGAGCGCGTTCTAACGAATTACCACTCTGGCTATCAGCGTCACGGGGGCGGGGTGGCCCTCCGTACCCAGGACTGTCTGAGCAGACAGGGAGCCCTGGGAGGCTGGGCATCCTGCGTGCCCGGCAGCGCTCTGACACAGGAAGCCTACTGTACCCAGGTCTTCCCATGCATACATGGAACCTCGAGGGGCTGGGCCTGCCCGCCAGTGCCACTGCGCCCTGACACAGGAAGCCCACCCTCCCAGATCTGTCTGACAGTACCTCGGGGCTGAGCCACCTGCCTGCCCGCCAGTGCCACTGCGCCCTGACTCAGGAAGGCCACCGTACCCTGATCTGTCTGAGAGAACCCCGGTGGGGGGGGGGGGGGGAACCCACCTGCCCAGCAGTGCCCCTTCGCCCTGACATAGGAAGCAAACGGTACCCAGGTCTGTCTGAGAGCACCACGGGGGCTGGGCAACCTGCCAGCCCCCAGTGCCCCTGAGCCCTGACACAGGAAGCCCTCCGCACCCAGGTCTCTCTGAGCAGCCCCAGCCACCCCATCCATGCTCCTGCACCCAGACACAGGAAGCCCTCCGTACCCAGGTGTACCCATGCAGACAAGGAGCCTCGAGGGGCTGAGCAAAACAGCCTGCCAACCAGTCTGTGTGTGCCCTGACAGAAGCAGCCCTCTCCACAGAGTGTGCGTGAGCAGGCAGGGATGTGCGTGGAGCACCCGGGGGCGGTGCGGTGCAACCACCGTGCCCGGCAGGGTCCCTGGCCCTGACGCAGGCAGCCCGCCCCCCAAAGGATATGAGCAGATCGGGGCAGGAGCAGACAGGGAGCCTCGGTGCTAGTGATCACACACCCTTAACACCAATGTCTGTGCCACAGGCCGACCCAGGACTGGGGAATGCAAAAAGAACAAGGTGATGGACGGAATGCTTGAATTCATCTCAGCCATTGGCAGACACTCAGAGTGCATCCCAATCCATCACTTGTTTGCCCAACATGCCACCTCAGTTTGCCCATATGCAAATCAGTAAAATCATGCTCCTCATGGGAACAGTCCAGCCCAAGCGGTGAGGCCAGGTCATCCCTGAACTAGAACACAAGCAACCTAAGAGCAGTTTGACCCTAGCTAGGCCTCTTCAGACAAGTATAGCTTGGTTCCAGTAGCACAGGCGTGGTGGGCACTCACCATGACCACCAGACTGTGTGTCATGCTTGGCAGAGAGATGGTCACATGGGTGCGGGGGACTAAACCTGCCAGAGAGGAAGCCTGCAGGGGTGGTGGGTACTGCCCTCTTCGCAGTCTGCTTCCGGAAATGATAGGCATCCAGGAAGATGCCCGCACCCACTGTGGTTACTAGTCTTTGAGTGAATTGTTTCTGTGACTTGACAGGGGCTGCTAAACGGGGGGTGCAGGGGTCCTAAGTGCCCTGTCAAACTGGCGATGGCCTGACAATATTCTTTTGTTACTTCAGAGGCCAACCGATGCCCCCTAAAGGTGATGGGCAGCAACCCGATCAGCAGTATGTGTGGGTGGTGCCACAGACAGAGATTCAGCCACAGAGATGCAAGGGCCTTCCCTAGCCCACCAGTGGCTGTATTACCTAAAGAGGCCGCCCCCTGGAGTGCCAGGCACCCACCTTGCCCACCCATCTGTGTACCCTGAAAGAGGCAGCCCCTGGGGCGTTGGGCTCCCACCCTGCCCACCTGCCTGTATTCCCTGAAAGAGGCAGCCCCTGGTGTGCTGGGCACCCACCCTGCCCAGCCCCATGTGTACCCAGAAAGAGGAAGCTGAGTACCCGCCCTTCCCACCCGTCTGCGTGCCGTGAAAGAGGAAGCCCATGTGATGGTAGGCATGTGTGTTTCCTGGAGAGGCACATCGAATAGTGCTTGGCACCAACTTTGATGTCGATGGCCAAAATGAGTTAGCATGGGTACACAGTCTGCACACGAGTGTTAGATCTCCCCTGGCACACTTGTGGTTATGTGTGGCTCAGACTTGCGGATCAGGAGCATGGCTTATTCCCTGGGTCCCACACGACTGTGTTACCCACACCTGCATATGTTGTTATTTTTAAACACACATAGGGCTGGGGCACGTGCAGTTGGACAGAGGCCCAAGATGGATGGGCTGGTCTGTCCTACCGAGGATACAGCATGCACCTGTAAAGCGCATGTTCACCCCTTGAGGCTGAATATCACGTGTTTATTACTAATTTCCAGGGCGCTCATTTATAGACCTTGGAAGGATGGAAGGCTGAATGGAGCAGGCGGGACTCGAACATTTGGTCATTAGGGCAAGCAAAGGTTCCTGCATCAGATGCTTTAGTTCACCAGACCAGGTATGCACAGATACCTACTGAGAGGAGGTGAGAGATTTACGAGAGTCCCACAGTGACGATCACCCTGATTTCACACTGCCCACTGGTGCCTACATGTGTCATTTATTCCGCCACGGGCATCGCTTGCCCTTTTTTAGGTTTCATAGAATGGCATCGTTTCGATATGTTATGGATACCTGTTACAAATTACCTAAACTCTTTGGCCTATTCTTCACGTAATCATTTTCCAATAAATTAAGAGGTTTTTAAACCTCCATGAATTGTTTTCCATTACACTTATTGTACTTATTTATATTTTTTATATAATTTCTTATGTATATATATATCTAATAATGCATATGTATTCACCTTTCAAGGCATTAATAGGTCTATTGTGTTTCTCGAAGAGTATTTTCTCGTGTAATTGAAATGTAATTGTACTATGTACTCATACCATCAAATGTACTTATATATATTGACTACTGTATTAATTATTAATAAACTTTCTCTTAAAACTTAAAAAAATACATAGGCCCAGATTCTGAAAGGTGTCACGCAGCGCAGTGCAGCATCCAAAAAAGCTGCGCTGCACGACAAGGAGAGAGCAGGAGAGCGGCATATTCACCTACACATGGCACTCCCCTCCCATCTCCCTAGCACTGATTTTAGCTGCCGTGCCCAGGCACACACCTTAGTGCCATAGAGGTAATGTGTGTGTGTGTCTTGCATAAGTTCTATACAGAAAGGGTATCCTTTATGTACAAAATACTGTGCCTAGACAAATGGAAATGCTTTTCCTACTTTGTTTGTGTGCTGTACAGTGCACAACGCATGCAAAGTCCGAAAAGCAGAGAGAAATGATTTTTTTTTTCCGTTTTGCGTCTGCTTTTAAAAGGCGTTAATTTTTGGCACTAAACCCTTTCTTTCAGAATAGGGTTTAGCGTTCAAAAACATGGGTGGTAGCACGGGTACGTCCATGTACCACCCATGTAACGCACCCTTGATGCAAAGTAACGCAAAGCAGCGTTTCGCACTGCTTTGCGGTACTTTGCCACACAAACCAACACAAATGCATATTTGTGTTGGTGTGTGAATGCCAAAAAAGTTTTAGCATTAAAAAAGCAATGCTAAACCGACACTAAACCTTTGAGACTCTCGGCCGTGGTGTCAATATATACCATTGATGTAGTGCTATGAAAAGGCAGATATGAAGGGGCAGATTTAAGAAAAGTGGTGCTGCATCCAATGCAGCGCCACTTTTGTTGCACACCTTAATGCCCCCCCCTAACGCCACTACGTGTGCACCGGATTTTAGATACAGCGCACCATGGTGGTAGTTAGGGAATTAGCGTCAATATTTTTAATGCTAGTTTGCCACTTTGCTGGTTTAGCGTCAATAATTTTGACGCTAGTTCTGTAAAGTACATAGAGGCCCATTTTATTGGTGTGTCTCCTCAGGTGTTAAAAAATGCAGCTAAAAATGGCGCAAAGAAATCTTTTAGATTTCATTGCACCATTTTTTCAGCCTTCCTAACAAGGGAAGGCCCCCACTTGCATACATTACGCCTGGCGCTGGCATAATATGGCGCAAGGGGTTACGAAGTGGCACAAAGCATGCATTGCACTGCTTTGTAAATCGGGCGCAGCGATTTTTGAAGCCTAATACCACATTAGCGTCAAAAAATGACCCAAATGTGGCGCTAGAGATTCACAAATCTGGGTTGAAGTATGCTGGTGTTCTACAAAATAAACATAGCATATGAAAGAGGGGGAGTGAGGCAGAAATGGAAAGCGAAGGAGATGGTGACAGAAACAGGGAGATGCTGACAGAAAAGAACGAGATACTGAGGGAGTGTCTGTGTGTGGGGGAGTAAGGGAAGGACAAAAAAAGAAAAAGAAACAGAGGAGGAGAGGAGAGACGAGGAGAGGGGGATGGGGTAGGTGAAGAGAGCGATGTCAAGTGAGGGCGACAGGGGGGGTGACAGAGAGAAAGAGAGCCAGGAGGGTGGTCCCAGCATCTGAAGCGGTACACGCCGCGTGCGTGCAGGGCAGCGTTCCCCTTCCCCTCCCCAGAGCTTGCCAGGAGCGCACTGCACCGCCGGCCACTGCTTCCAAACTCCAGCCAACGACTTGTTTTGGGTAAAACAGCATCTCTTCGTGTCTTGTCGGCTCATCTGTAAATCAAAGCCTGCCCACCTCCACCCCCACCCCTCCCCGGAACCCTGGAGTGCCCTGGTGCCAGCATGGGCACGGTGTCCCCCTTAACAGTCTCTCACTACCCGTCCTGCCCGCGGGAGCTGTGCGTACATTGCACGTGCGGACTGAGTAACGTGGTCAGGGGGTGTGATCTGTGCAGAGGCGAGGGTCCCTGTGCGTACACTGCACGTGCGGACTGAGTAACGTGGTCAGGGGGTGTGATCCGTGCAGAGGCGAGGGTCCCTGTGCGTACATTGCACGTGCGGACTGAGTAACGTGGTCAGGGGGTGTGATCTGTGCAGAGGCGAGGGTCTCTGTGCGTACACTGCACGTGCGGACTGAGTAACGTGGTCAGGGGGTGTGATCCGTGCAGAGGCGTGGGTCCCTGTGCGTGCAGTGGGTGCGCGGCCTCAGTAACATGGTCAGGCGATGTGATCGGTACGCTGGTGTATGACCCTGTGCGTGCAGTGCACGTACGGACTGAGTAACATGGTCATGGGTTGTGATGCGTGCAGTGATGTGTGTCCCTGTGCGCGCAGTGCACGTACGGACTGAGTAACATGGTCGTGGGATGTGATCTGTGCAGTGGCGTGTGTCCTTGTGCGTGCAGTGGGCGCGCGGACTGAGAGACATGCTCATGGGATATAATCCATACGGCTATGTATGTCCCTGTGCGTGCAGTGCGGGTGCGGACTGAATGACATGGTCATGGGATGTGATCCGTACGGCGGTGTGTGTCCTTGTGCGTGCAGTGGGCGTGCGGACTGAGTAACATGGTCAGAGGATTTGATCCGTATAGTGGTGTATGTCTCGTGCGGACTGAGTGACATGGTCATGTGATGTGATCCGTACGGTGGTGTGTCCCCGTGTACGTGCAGTGCGGGTACGGACTGAGTGACATGGTCATGTGATGTGATCCGTACGGTGGTGTGTCCCCGTGTACGTGCAGTGCGGGTACGGACTGAGTGACATGGTCATGTGATGTGATCCGTACGGTGGTGTGTCCCCGTGTACGTGCAGTGCGGGTACGGACTGAGTGACATGGTCATGTGATGTGATCCGTACGGTGGTGTGTCCCCCTGTACGTGCAGTGCGGGTACGGACTGAGTGACATGGTCATGGGATGTGATCCACACAGTGGTGCGCGACCGTGTTCGTGCAGTGGACGTGCGGACTGAGTAACATGAGCAGTGCTGTGCGCCCTGGTCATAAAGAGTTATCAATAGCGTTTATGTGTGTGTGTGTGGGGGGGGGGGTGTAAGTGTGTGCGATTGAATGACATGAGCGGTGCAGTGCGCCTTGGCCATCGGGTGTCATCTATAGTGTGCGTGTGTTAGGGTGACTTCAGTGTGCGCGACAGCCTCTCCATACAGTGGTGTGTCCCATGTGGCACATGTGCGTGCGTGTGTGCGTTTCCGTGAGTGTGTGATACATGCTTGGAAATATAATACACGCCGGTAAAAGTGCGAAATCACGTGCATTTCACTACACAGTGAGAGGGGCCGTCACCCCAAAATTCAGCGAAGCCGAGAGCCAGTCAGTGTGTGAGTGATGGTGAGCGTAATAGTGCACTGTGTACACGGACGCAGAGGAGAAGGGGACTGAATGAATTACAGTACTCTGTCACACTAGCGAGTACTGGCGCGCATTACTCATTCTTTCTGCCTCACTATCTCTCTCACTCTGTCTCCCGTGTGTGTCTCTTGCTTCTATCTATCTATCTATCTATCTATCTATCTATCTATCTATCTATCTATCTATCTATCTATCTATCTATCTATCTATCTAGTGCCTATCTCAGTCCCTCGATAGATAGATAGATCTTTTGTCCTCTCTATAGATGCATCTCTTCCTCTCTACCTGTTGCTCTCCCACTTTATCTTACAGCCTTGTTTCTCCCTCACACTATCCTCCCTTGCCATTTCCATTTCTCGCTTTGAAGTTCCGCTCCTGTTGCTCTCCCTGTCTCTCCTCACTTTCCTTATACTAACTATCTCCTATCACTTCTTCCCATTCACACCTTTCCACTTGTCTGGGTCCCTCCCGCACCTCGCCTTCTTTAGCTCCTCCACCTCTTTCTATTCTGCCTGGAATTTATTGCCCCCTTGCACACTCTGTTGCAAGAACACCGCATTTCTTCCCCGTACAGGAGGGCATAATCCGTCCTGGGGTGCGTGTTTCAGGCGCGTATGTTTCACGAAGTGGAGGCCGGCCTCCAAGGCCCAGGCAGCCAATCCGTGCCACCCTATTTGAATATGCACAGATCCCCGGACCAATCAGGGCCCGGGGAAGACATTAACAGGCTCTGCCGTCTGCTCACGCCTCATTAGTTGAAGCCAAAAAAGTTGTCGAAGAAAGTTTGTTCGCGGAGTTGCAGCTGCTGCTCTGGAAGGAGGTTTTGTGGGTTTCTGAGGCGGTGGCTCGGAGCCTCAACAGTGGAGTCAGGAGTCCCCGAGGATGACTGCGGCCGAGACTGAGGCCAGCCTGCCCTCCATCTCGTCCTTTGCCAGCCTCCTGCCCCTGCAGGTGAAGCAGGCCGAGCTGCTGAATGTAAGTGCACCCGGAGAAGGGCATCTGAGCCTGGCGTCTCTAGGGACGAGGGGCTGCAGCGCCTGGCACCGCTGGGTAACAGGAGCAGCCCCATCTAGCGCTTCTCAGGAGAGGGGTGGAGGGGCAGCAGAATCTGGGGAAGCGGGACATCTGAGTTTGGCATGTTTGAGAAAGGAGGGTGGCAGAGCCTGGCACATCTGAGGGAGAAGAGCAGTAGACGTTGGCACATTTGAGAGAGAAGGGCAGCACATCATGGCGCATCTAAGCTGAAGAGCACACCTTAACAGAAGGGCTTCAGAGCCTGGCACATCTGAGGGACAAGGGCAGCAGAGCCTGGCACATCGGGAAAAGAGGAACATTTAACCCCGTGGCTCCGGGTCAGAAGGGTAGAAAGCTTGACTCATCTTGGGCAGAAGGGCAACAGACCTTGGCACCTCTGGAGCGTGGGGGCATGAGAGCCTCCACAAATGAGGCAGAGGGTCAGCAAAGGCCGTGACTACCAGTCAGAAGAGCAGCAAAGCCTGGCACATTTTGGGCAGAGGGGCATCAAAGCATGGCACTTCTGAGGTTTAGGGCATCTGAATCTGGCACAACTGAGGGTCATTGACAGGAGAGCCCGTGGCTCCCAGAGAGGTGGCAGAGCCTGGCACCCTCGGGGAAGAGGTACAGCGAGGGCCCTAGCTAGCGTCCAGAGGGGCAGAAGCTCCTGACACATCTGGGAGAGAAGGTCAGGAGAGACTGGGCTCCCTGGGTGAGGGGCATTGGAGACGTGCACCTCTAAGGTGATGACACAGCTGGAATCGGCTGGCCAGAGTGTCAATAGTGACTGGGACTTCCAGGAGAGGAAAGCGCCTGACACCTATGCTTCGAGGAGCAGCATGGCTCTACTGTGTCTCTCGTGCCTGTCTGCCAGAAGGGCAATAGAGCCTGTCACTCGGGATTAGCGGTGCAAGAAGCACGGGGAATGTAGTTTTGGAAAGATCAGATAACGTGTGAAAAATGTGTTTACCATCTCTGTATAGTACAACGATTTTATTGGTAGCTTTCAGAAAAATAGATTTTACATTGTTTTTGCTCGTACAGTATACCAAATCTCGGCATGTAATTTTTCAAATCCAGATGTGGGCGTGTGTATAATGAACCCCAAAATAAATTTCACAATGTATAAACATATCTGTGCGTGCGCTGGAGTGTGTACACGTATTCTAGGCGCTACAAGGAAAATGTGCATATGCGTTTGTAGCTTCATAACATACATGCATATGGCATGCGTCATCTACGGCTTTCTATATAATATGTGTGTAAATGTATAAACATGCACCGGACTCTGTGCACATAGAAGTACCCATGCCCTAACCCAAGGAGCTCCCGATCTGGGCAGCTCATGCCGGGTACAGCTCGGGGGGTTCGGTGCCTGCTGCAGGCGGCCGGTGCGGACATAAACATCCCCGAGAGGACGCTCCCCGAGCCGCCCGGGCGCGCAGATCCGTGTGTCAGCCTCGCTGTTTGTCTTTACAACCTGTTATACTGGTTCCGTTAGGGTAATCCGCCCGAGTCAATGTTTGGCTACAAATGAGCCCTCTGCGGAGCTTGAGGGGTTGGAGGGGGTCGGTTTGGGCCCCACTGAGCCCCCGCCACTGGTAGGATTGGTGGCTTTAAGTCCAGAGGAGAGTTATCACATAACACCACCCTGCAGCCCCTCACGATCCTTTTACACATAGGATCCGAAAAATAACGCGTTTGCCCAGGAGCACGCAATTTGGTTAAGCAGTAAAGCCGGGATTAGAAGGTGGGTCGCCTGTTTCCACTGTCATTTACCAACCACAGCGCAATGCTGAGGTCTAGCGAGCGCCCTGCATGGGTGACAGTTGTGTATTTTTTGATGGTTTGCTTTTGCTGGTATTATGGCATCTTGTAAAGGTCTTATGAATTCTTTAAAATGTCTTTATATGTTCGGTTCTTTTCCAATCGAAGGTTATTGATGAACATTAGCGTTCGTGATACACTGGCAACCACGACATAAAGGGATTTACCAATGTCACACAATTTGTTAAAGGGCGTGCACCAGGATTAGAACCCTTCCACACATTGATGGTTTTGTAGGGTTCAGTGAATGTTCTCCGCGTGAGTGGTCTGCTCCCTTTGAGTGCTGAACGTCACTGGACACTCGGGCCCATATTTATACTTTTTGACGCTAAACTGCGCTAACGCAGTTTAGCGTCAAAAAGTTTTGCGCCGTCTAACGCCATTCTGAAGCGCCATGCGGGCGCCGTATTTATGGAATGGCGTTAGACGGCGCAATCAGACCGGCGCTGCCTGGTTTGCGTGGGAAAAAACCACGTAGACCAGACAGCGCCGGCGTAGGGGGAAAATGGCGCATGGGCGTCTTAAAATGGGGCAAGTCAGGTTACGTCGAAAAAATCGTCTTAACCCGACTTGCGCCATTTATTTTCGACGCCCATCCCCCATCAACATGACTCCTATCATTGTAAAGATAGGAGTCATGCCCCCTTGCCCAATGGCCATGCCCAGGGGACTTCTGTCCCCTGGGCATGGTCATTGGGCATAGTGGCATGTAGGGGGGCACAAATAAGGCCCCCCTATGCCACCAAAAAAAAATATAAAAAATAAAAAATTATACTTACCTGAACTTACCTGAATGTCCCTGGGGTGGGTCCCTCCATCCTTGGGGGTCCTCCTGGGGTGGGCAAGGGTGGCAGGGGGGGTCCCTGGGGGCATGGGAGGGCACCTGTGGGCTCATTTTGAGCCCACAGGCCCCTTAACGCCTGCCCTGAGCAGGCGTTAAAAAGTGGCGCAAATGCGCCGTTTTTAGCCACGCCAACTCCCGGGCGTCTCTTTTGCCCGGGAGTATAAATACCACGTAAAGGCCTGGGAGTCATTTTTTTAGACGGGAACGCCTCCCTTGCATATCATTAACGCAAGGAAGGGGTTCACGCTAAAAAATGACGCACATTCCGGGAACTTTGGCGCTATTCGCCTCTAACGCCATAGTATAAATATGGCGTTAGTTGGCGTTAGTTTTGCGTCGAAATTGCGTCAAAAAAAACGACGCAATTTCGGCGCAAACGGAGTATAAATATGGCCCTCGGTGTAGTTTATGAAAGCGCGTGAATGTGTCAACCTGTCTGGTCAGTGAAGTTTGTGTGTTTATTGGGCCTGAGGCCGGTTGTAGCATCTGAGTTTGTAAAGGTATTCAGGGATCAAGAGATGTTTTCCATTTCCTGTGGTCTGTTCCTGGTGCTCGCCCTGTACTTGTAAGTTCTGCTCTGACCAGCGAACGCTTTGAGTTTATTAGGTCTGTTTCTGGTTTTGTTCGCTGACTTTTTCGAGGTCTTCACTGACAGGAGAATTGTCGTGTTTAGTATCTATTTCTGGTGCTGCTCACGAAGTTTTACGTGGTCTGCTCAGATCGGGGAAACGTCGTGTTTGT
Source organism: Pleurodeles waltl (assembly GCF_031143425.1). Lineage (NCBI taxonomy): Eukaryota > Metazoa > Chordata > Amphibia > Caudata > Salamandridae > Pleurodeles > Pleurodeles waltl. The sequence continues at coordinate 963,332,421 of NC_090443.1, forward strand.
ATGTGTGTCTGGGGGCGCGTCTTGAGTTTTGTGAGGTTGGCCTCCAAGCAGTGAAAGTTATACAGTTTATTATTGTGGTTTTGGTCTTTTGTGAAGTTTCTCTTGGGTCAGCAGTGTTGTGTCATTCATCTGTAAGCTGATGGTGAGCTGTGAGCCCCGTTTATCATGCACCTGGAGGGTTCGGTTCACGTTTCCTCTGGTTTGAGGGTGTGCTGCCTGTGGTGATAGGTGACTGCAGTTTTACACAGCTTGGTGACAACCTTCCCATTATTGAGGTGGTCTGCTCCGTTCACTGGCAAGTTGTGGGTCTTGCAAAGCCCAGTGAAAGTTCTTTCTGGTTGACATGTTACAAATAGTGATTTACCAAAGACTGGCACAGATTGTTGAATGTTGGTCTTTTTTTGGTGGTCCACTCACTTTTATGGTGACTTACCAAGGCCTTGCAAAGACTGGTTAATGATTTCTTCTAGTTGTGGTGGTCTGTTATCATGGATAGTCATTTATTAAGGTTCCCCACAGTTTGGAGAATGTTCTCTTGTTTGGGTGGTCTGTTCCTTTGATAGTAAGCTACTGTGGTTCTTTTGTTTGGTGGTCTCTACCCTACTGCCTTTGTAGGTTTGATTGATTTTTAGGGTTCGGCGAATGTTCTCTTGTTTTGTAATTCTGCTCCCAGTCATTCTAAGTTATGATGGTTTTCCAAAGCTCAGTGAATGGATGTCCTCCCCCTGTTTGGGGGGTCTTTTCCTTGCATAGTAGGTTATGACGGTTCTCTTGTTTCACTGTTTAGACCCTTGGTGTTGATTTTGTGAGGTACTGCAAAGCTTGGTTTATGTTCACATCTGTTTTTATGGCCTACTCTTTTTGTAGGCTTTGATGGACGTTCAAAGTCCAGTGCATGTTCTCCTGTTTGAGCGATCTGCTCCCCTTGTTCTAATGGTTTTGCAAGGATTATTGAATGTTCTCCTGTTTAGTCTGCCCTAGCTGAATGTAGGTTTTGATGGTCACACAAGGGTCAGTGAATTCTCTTCTTCTGTTTGAGTGGTCTGCTACTTTAGTTGCAGGCAATGAGGGTTTTGGTTTTGCAAGGTTCTGCGTATGTTCTTCTGTTTGACTGGTCTGCTCCCTTTAATTGTAGGTAGTGATGGTCTCTTAAGAAGTGTCAGTGCTTGTTCTCATGTTTGATTGATTTGCTCCCCTTAATTGTAGATATTGATGGTCTCACAAGGTTCAGTGCATGTTCTCCTGTTTGGTTGGCCTGTATACTTGATTGTTGGTTATAATGGTTTTGCAAGGCTTAGCACATGTTTTCCCGTTTGAGTGGTCTGTTCCCTTGATTTGTAGGCGTTGATGGTCTCATAAGGTTTAGCACATGTTCTCCTGTTTGGGTGGTCTGTGTACTTGATTGTTGGTTATAATGGTTTTTCAAGGCTTGGTTTATGTTGTCCTGTTTGAGTGATCTGCTCCCTTTTATTGTGGTACAGATCGTCTTGTAAGGTTCAGTGACTGTTCTCCCGTTTGAGTGTATTGGTGCCTTTAATTGTAGACATTGATGGTTTCATAGGGTTCAGTGAATGCTCTCCTGTTTGAGTGTTTTGTTCCTTTTGATTGTTGGTTACGATGGCCTTATAAGGTTCAGTGAATGCTTTCCTGATTGAGTGATCTGCTCCCTCCAAAGTAGGCATTGATGGTTCTCATAAGGTTCGGCTCATGTTCTACTCTGAGTGATCTCCTCCCTTTGATTGTAGATGATGTTTTTTCTCATAAGGTTCAGTGCATGTTCTCCTGTTTGATTGGTCTGCTCCCTTTGCCTGTACTTCTTGATGGTGTTTCAGTACTCAGTGAATGCTCTCCTCTTGTTTGGGTGAATGCCGTCTCTGATCTCTCACTCTTCTCTCTTACACCAGGAGATGGCCATGCAACAGGCCCTCAGAAGTGACCCCAGGTGCTCAATGATGGAAGGTTCAGCCATCAAGAAGGAGGACGACGACCTGGGCAAGTTTGTGGACTTGGATTTTATTTTGGCCCACACCACGGCTGCTCAGAACGGGGGCAATGCTTCACATGGTGGCACTTACCCTCTGCCTGAGACGCCAGAGAGCTGCAGCACCACCTACGACAGCGATGGGTCCTCCTACCCTACGCCTAACAAGTATGGGGCCAGCAGCTTTGCAGGAAGCCCCCACCATAGCTATGTGGCAGAACTCCTGACCCCTGACATACCCAACCTGGACATGCCACCAGACTACAGCCTAAAGACTACCATGCAACGGCGAGAATACACAGAGCTCAGGGGAGTGGGCAACATGGGCCACCCAGGGCCGAGGCCCATGTCAATGGAGCACCTGCAACATTTGGGGGGGCACAAGATCAAGAAGGAGCACCCTGAGCAGTCCTGCATGCTGGGCATCACTCCTTCACCCACTTCAGAGTGCATGGTCGACCAGAAACCTGGTTTGATCCACATGCACGGACAGCTACACCCTGGCCACCCGTTTGCCCTCCACCGAGGAGGCCCCACCACCCCAACCGAGGACATGGTGCCTACTGACTGCCATGTGATGAGTGAGCTACACTGCCACCCCCACATGCCTGTGCCCCAGCACTACCAGATGGCCGCCCCCTACCCACCCCACTACGCAGGCCAGCACGCAGCCCAGTTTCATGGACAATTCAGCCTGTACCGGGAGCCCCTCAAAGTCCACCACCAGGGCATTCACGGCATGATGCTTACCCCACCCTCCTCGCCCATGCTGGACTACTTCCCTGCCATGAGTGCCCCTGAAGACTGCAAACCTAAGAGGGGGCGCCGGTCCTGGGCCCGCAAGAGGACGGCTACCCACAACTGCGAGTATCCCGGATGTGGCAAGACCTACACCAAGAGCTCGCACCTGAAGGCCCACATGCGCACCCACACAGGTAAGGGCAGCTCCTTCGCTTGCATCATCACCCCAAGAGATGTGCTAACCTATTTAGAAGCACTTAATGATACAGTGCCCAGTGCGAGTCACCCTTAATTACATGTTAGTGCAGGAGCGCAGTGCAGGATTACCTCTTGCAGCAGGCAGCTATTAGGGACTGTCTGCAACGCAGCCTCCCTCTAGCAGAAACCTGGTGTGCACCGCCATCTCACAACCAGAAGCAGCGCGATCCTGCCACACCACGTACCCACAGTGCAACCCCCCTCACCCTCACCACCAGAAGCAGTGTGAGCCCAGGGGTTGCACACCAGATGCTTGCAGTGGACAAGCATGGCTGCCTGGTGGCAGCACGCGAGGTGTCACCTTCAGCCGGGTCTGCCTTCTAGCAAATAGCAGTTTGCACTCTGGGATCTGGAGGCCCACGTAAAGGGTTTTAGGATTAACGAGAGTCAGGAGAGGGAGGGTCAAAGGGTCTTACATGACATATGTCACTCTGCAGCGCAGGGTTTCTTTGAAACCTAAATACCATCTCACCCTTTTTTTTTAGAACATGACAGCATGTGTTTTGTGTCATCTCACTATTCACAGAAATGCCGTAGCAGTGTTTACAGTAAGGAGCAGCCAAGGTGTTTGAATCCTTAAATTGCCTCTTTGGCAATAACATATGGCTTTCTTGCTATGTGAGAAAGTAATCACTGTTACCTGACTCATCTGAAAAAGAGGCAAGACCTAAGGAACGATTGAAATACGAATGATTCACCGGGCTCATTTTTCATGTCCTGTCCCATGTTCCCTCCTTTCTCTGTTCTGCTCTGTCCTACTCCTCTTTCCATCTTTACTGTCCCCACTCTTGAGTGTTGGGGAGGTCCTTGGGTGAACGGTGAAAGGCTACACTAAAAAAACTACCATAACTGTCAGGCTCGTCCCCAAATGGAGGACATTTAGTGAGGGCCGCGGGGGGGACCGGACATGTTCCAAGATGGCGGCCCAGTTGACACCGATTCCTCTTTGGAACTGTCCCTGCCCTTAGGCATTCGCTCTGTCCAGTTGCTCTCTTGCGCTGTTTTGAGGTTCTTAGGCCCATATTTACACTTTTTTTTGCGCCTCATTTGCGTCATTGTTTTGACGCAAAAGCGGCGCAAACTTACACAATACAATAGTATTTTGTAAGTTTGCGCCGCTTTTGCCTCAAACAATGACGCAAATGCGGTGCAAAAAAAAGTACAAATATGGGCCTTATGTTCTAACCTTTCCCGTTTGATGCGTTTGCGAAGTGTTATTTTCTGCGTAGGTTTTCATGTGCGTGGAAAGTAACCCTGATTCTCTTTTCCCCGCCACAGGCGAGAAGCCCTACCACTGCAACTGGGAAGGCTGCGGCTGGAAATTCGCCCGCTCCGACGAACTCACTCGCCACTACCGCAAGCACACCGGCCACCGGCCCTTCCAGTGCCACCTCTGCGAGCGGGCCTTTTCCCGGTCTGACCACCTGGCCCTGCACATGAAGAGACACATGTGAGCCGGGACACACGAACATGTATAGGACCTGGGCGCGTGCACATGTACAGAGCAAGGGCGCGTGCACTTGTACAGAACCAGGACACGTGGACATGTACAGAACCGAGGCACGTGGACATGTACAGAATAAAATAAAGGACTCGCAAGGGAAGGGGACAGGGCCGATCCCATCGGATGTACAGAGCTAAAAAAATGTTCTCTAAATATGTCACGAAAAAAAGCGACTGAGGATTTTATTTATGAAGATTTGTAATATTTTCTTACTTTTAAGAATGTTTTAAATAATAAACACCTGTAAAAAGATATCTATAACGACTTTAAAAAAGACAGTATTTAAGAGATTTAAGAGGCACATGTCAATTAATAAATCGTTCGTAGCGACAATATATTATTTAAAATTTAAAAGAGCATGTAAATGAAATTGAGGTTCCTCGGGCCCCTTCTAGCCCCGGTCCCTCAAGTTAAATGTTGTTGTCAGGTCTTGCTTGTCACTTGAGTGGAAGTTTGTGAACAAGAACTTGGGAGATGTCTTCAAATGTGTACTTTTTTATCTGCTTGCTGCAGTTTTTTATATAAAGAGGGGGGCGTGCGTGTATACATGCGGAAATGGATAAAAAAAACAAGCATTTATTTGTATTTTTGGACTCAGCGCCCTGCCCATTCAAAACTGCCCATCAACTTTTGTCAGTTTCTATGTGTGAACATTGCCATTTTTGTAATCTTTTGTATGTAAATCACTACATGAATTGTTCTTATTGCTCTACCAAAGGGTTAATTTGTCAGGTACTAGCGAAACTGCCTTTTTTTGTATGAAGTTGTAAAATAAATGCTGTTCAGCCAACGTTATATTTTACCCATCTATCTTTTCTGTGTGTCTATCAAGATAACAACATCCCGCCAATTAAAAATGTGGTCCAAAGGGATACAATGGGTCACAAAGAACTGTAGTATCCAAGAAATAAATGACCTAAACTCAGGAAGAACTAAAGCACAGTTCCACCATGACCTCAGTAAGTTTTCGTTATTTTTTTGTTTTTCTTTTGTTGAATTCATCTGCTGAAAGCACCAAACAAGACTAATAGATTGCTTTATCAGGTTTATCAGAAATCCTACAAATAAGTCACCTGGGTGAGAGTTTCACTGCAGAGCTGATGCTTCATCCTTCAAGCGTGTACTTCTCAGAAGGAAGAGAAAGGAGTTGGGTCATCCCTGTTGGATTTTAAAAAGCATTTCTCTCGGCATCACCTTGTGCACTCTGCGTGGCCGATTTCTTGTGTTCTTCAGGAAACACTGGGTAGTATTATGTGGAGAGCAGCTCCTTTATACGGAACACTCTACAACACCACGGCCCTCTAAATCCGTTGGCCCAAAATGTCTGTTTTTCTAGTGCTCTACATGAAAATCGTGTGAACTACCCGTGGTAACATTCCCTTTTTTGAAAAAAATTTATATATATATCTATACTTTTTTTCCTGGATTGTAGATGCTGACGGACAGCTAAATATTCTTAAACTAAATGGGACGTGTCATGTTTCAACGATGCACACTGGGGAAAATGATTCTCAAATAGTGATGTCTGTAAATTAAATTGAATAAATGTGCAAGCTCCAGTGAGGCAGAACTGTCGCCCGGTCGTGTAATACCCGCTGATGTACAAAGAATAAATAAGTCTAATTGGAAAGAACGTGTGTCAGTCAGAAGTCTTCCTGGGCGGGGCTTGTCTTCATGGTCTGGTAATGGGCGCACTTGCCCCCTCCCTCCACCTGAGCCCACCCCCACCTGTTTTCTTCTGCGTGGCTCATTATTAAAAGCTGCTGCAGCGCTGAGCCCAGGAGCTGGACAGCAGATGCTGCTTGGCACAGTGGGGGCCGGGAGGTCTCGGTCCCAGCCTGGTAGGCCTCTTGCCGGGATTGTGGGTGGGGGGAGAAGGAGGCGGGGACTGGGTGGCGCATTATGGTGTCCCTTGGAAGTAGCTGAGAGTAATAACTTACAGTTACCAGCTCACAGTTACAGTAACCAGCAGGATCTCCCTCCCGGGGGGAGGGAATCTTAGCCCACAAGCATGTCTCTGGAAGGCCATTGGCTTCCTGCACGCTTGTCCCCTCCTCTTCCGGCAGTGGTGGACCCACTTGCGTCGCAGTGCCTTAGAATAGCAGCTTTAGCCAATATTCAGATGGCACCAGCTCACCGCCAGCTTCTCGCTACCCCTTCCTCTCAGGGGCTGCTACTGGTCAGTGTGCCAGCCAGCCCCACGACAGGCCAGCTGCACCTTGGTGTCACCAGAATTGGGTTCCTCCCAGATCACGGCGTGTTTCTCGAGTCTAACATGCATCTGAACTGGGACCAACATTATCCGGTGGGTCTCACCAGCAGCCCTGGGTGACGTTAAGCATCGACCCTACTCTCAAATACCGTCCTAAAGAGCAGTGCCCCAGACTCCGGCTGCGAGCTCCCCTTCTGTGCATGGCGATGCAAGGGGCTGAGCACTAGTAGCTCTGTTAATGGATGTGGGACAAGAAGGCACGAGGTGTGGGCTTCTCCAGTATTCCACACTGTGTGATCTTATGTCAGTTTGTCATTATTTTGCCCACCATGCCACCTCATTTTGGACCAAGCCACAACCAACTCATTCTTGGTTCTGCTTCAGTAGTCCAGCCTGAAGTGCCAGGTCAGGTCTTCCCTGAAGCAGAACACAAACAACCTCAGACACTTTTGCTAAAAACAAGGGCTCACCAACGAGGTCTAACTTAGTGTGCACAAGACCAACGCCTGGGCATACATGACCCACTTAAGGTGCCACGGTAAAGCATACAAAAAGTGGTGGAGGGAATGCTTGAATTAATCACAGCCACCGGTAATCACTTGGGGCTGCATCCCAACCCATCCTTATTTTGCTCACCAGCTACCTCAGTTTGGACCTAGTTACATGCAAATGAGTCCTGCTCCAATGGGAGTAGCCCAGCCTGAGCTGCCAGCCAGGACCTCCCCGAACAGAACACAAGCAATCCAGGTCCAGTTTTATGCTACTTTTTTGTATACTTCAGTGTGTTTTTTCAGGATTTTTTTCTTCTAAAAGGTTTCACGTGATGGCCTTTATCCAGGGAAATCTTGCGCGCGTGACAACGATCATACATTTCATAATTCTGATCGAAAGTTAGCCTGAACTTGGAATGGTATTTACCCAATATTTTTAAAGTAAAGAGTACCCCCTCTATTCCGCCCGAATGGTAATGAGTACCTACGTGTTCAAAGAAAAAGGGTTCCACAAACCTATTAGCAGAGGGTGGATTTGGTCAGTTTTGCTGGCGGTATTCGGGTGAGGGTGGTGTGTTTCTGTACAACTTTCCGTAAGATTGTCTCCAAATCCCAACTACAAAAACTTCCATATGTCTGGCAGGTGAATTGAATTAAAATCGCATTTATTTAGTACTTATTACCCCGGACAAGGCGAAATTAATTTCGTAATTAATCGATCTAGTACTTAAAGCTCCTTTCGCCTTCTGCAGTATTGTTACTTGGGATTTACATAATCTTCACCACAGGCCAATCACCTTTTGGCCGTCGCTATTAAGTTTCTAATAAAAATCACTGGTACACTTTATCCACCCAGGAAGGGTGAAGTCTGGGTGAGCAATGACGTCAACTTATGGGCAGCAGGTTGCGCACAAATTAGTGCTTTATAGGGGTATATAGAAGTGCAGGTACTCACCATTAAGAGTACCTGTTTGCTCTTGAGAAGTGTTGGTACTCTCTCATTAAATGTACTGCAGCATTGCAGAGAAGTGCAGGTTCTCGCCCTTTTAAATTAGGGAAGTGCAGTTACTGAGTACCTGCCAATTTAAAGCACTGACACAAATCGACAAAGCAGGCGCTCAACCCACTGAGATATCTTTCTGGTTAACTAGGTGCGCGTTTGTCCGGCGCAGGACTGTCTGCGCTTTGCAGTGCTGACCAAGCCCTGGGCCGCCCTCAGGCCCGGCACGTAGGACGCCGTCCTCGTCCAACTGCGAGGCGATTCTCCATGGAGAAGAAACGGACGGGTGTTCGCCCTGGTGCTCTCCGTGCAGCGCTCAGTGCCGCGTACTGTTCGCCACCAGTACGACGAGGTGCTTAAAGGAGGGAGGCTGCGGACGTGTCGGCAGGACCAGAAGTCAGTGTTATTTATTACACGGGCGGAAAAACAAGATTCGCACTTTTTTGATCCCAAACACAACAGAAATGTAAAATGATCAGAAAAGGAGGGGCGTTTTATCTTGACACAATAACGTCAGTGCATTCTCCAGACGTGCAGCCACGCCCCAAGGTTGTCAATAAAATCATGCCGAACGCGTACTGTCTGGTACCAGCACCGGTCACTATTGCCAACACAACCGTGTCCATCAGTATCACACAGGACTGCTCATAGTGAAAGTGCTGGAGCCCTGCCTCTCGCAGACACACAAACACACTCTCTGCCTGCAGGTGCTGTGTTACATACACATAAACGGACGTACACACATACACACACACTCTGCAGGCGTCATATTGCACACACGCACGTTCACACACGCACAAATGCACTCTTGGCAGGTCTCACGTTGCAGTCATGTACACTGGCGCACACAGGCACACTCTCTGCAGGTGTATTCAGGGCCGGCTTTAGGACTGGTGGCGCCCTGGGCGACAGTTTACTGTGGCGCTCCCCCACCCCATGACCTCCTCCTCGGTTTCACTCACTCCAACCCGGCAAATGTGCCCCTCATCTCTCCATCGCTCCCCTTTCACCTACATTCATATGTTTTAAAGCACTTGTAAAGGCTGGCTTTACTAATCCACTCAGCTAGCCACTTAAAATATAGGGGCATATTTAAGAGCCCCTAGCGCCATTCTAACATCACATTAGTGTAATTTTTTTACACTAATGTGGTGTTAGAAGGCCAAAAACGCTACACCATATTTACAAAGAGGCACAATGCATGCATTGCGCCACTTTGTATCCCTTTGCGCTACATTAGGCCTGCACCAGGCATAATGTATGCAAAGGGGGCATCCCCCCCATTAGGGGGGACCCAAAAATTACACCAGTCAAGCATAAAAAATTCTGACGATAGTCCCCTAACTACCGCCATGGTGCGCTGTATTTTAAATATGACGCACAAATAGTGGTGTTAGGGGGGCACTAAGGGGTGCAAGCCACTTCTCTTAAATATGCCCCATAGTTCTGTTTTTTGCAGCAGGCATATTAACCCTCTGTGCTACTTTATGTTGAGTCAAAGCTCCCACTAGGCAAAACTCCCATCTCTCTCTCTAGCAGGAACATTAATCACAAGGGGTAGCTTGACATTTTAATTGTTTCTTGAAGGCTAAACGCACAAGGAACTTTTCAGAAGGTGCTTTTAACTTGCAGGTTTCTGAAGTCATTGCTAAACACAGCGCCCCCCTGAGGTCAGCGCCCGGTGCAGTCGCACTGCTCCTACCGCCCTAAAGCCGGACCTGGGTGTATTGTTACCCAGACATGTGTCAGCGTACACACGCAGACACACACACGCTATCTCCTGGTGTCGACCTATACCCACGTGCGCACACTTTTTTATCTTCTTCCCCCAGGCACGTTCCCTTCTTCCAGCACGAACAGTAGAACAGTACTACAGCGCCCTCCTGTGGTTAGAATGAAAATTCCAGGCCACCCACACTACCACGGAATACACAGTACTCCCAAAGGCCGGAATCTACCGCCTTGGCCTGGCCTTGTCACGTCACACTAGACATGTGGCCGTCTAGCTCGCCATGGTCTGTTCGGAGCACGGTAATAAATTACAGCCGAATCACCAGACACTTTCCCGACCTTGGAAAGACAAAGGGCAGAACCTGCACTCCCTCTCTCTCACACTGCGCAGAGCTCTCCAGTGAGTGAGTAACCAACTGAGGTATCTCTCCAGCTTAGATGTCCACCTTGCCGGTTCTTCATGAAGGTTAACAAGGCCGGCCACAACTGTCCTTGGCTCGCCAGACACACAGGGCATAACACAGAAGTAGGAGAGAAAAATACAATTTCCATAGCACAGCTTGCCTCGCTTCTCAGCAGTTCCCGCGTAATTCAGCACAGGCAGTTCCTATTCCTCTTTCTTTTCAGCAGTTTCTGCATCCATATCTTCTTACCAGCTCCTGCTTACCTCCCTGCTCCTCAGTTCCTTCTTCCCTCTCCTATGAGCAGTTCCTGTTCTTTGCTCTCTGTAGCAGTTCCCACGTACACCCTCACTTCTCAGCAGTTCCTGCTCTTTTTATACCAGACATTTCTCGTCCGTTCCTGTTTCTTCTCAGCAGTTCCTGCTCCCATATCTTCTTAGCAGTTCTGGCTCCCCCCACATGCCTCAGTTCCTGCTTCCCTCTCTTCTGAGCAGTACTGCTTCCTTCTTTTCTGAGCAGTTCCTGTTGTTTGCTCTCTGTAGCAGTTCCTACGTACACCCTCACCTTGGGGCTGTTCCTGCCTCCCAGACATTCCTGTTCCTCTCTCTTCTCAGCATTTCCTACTTCCATCCTTTCTGAGCAGTTCCTGCTTCCCACCATACGCCTCATTTGCAGAGCATCAGAATTCTGAGTGACATAATAGACAACCCGGGCTTAGCACTCATTGTCTATTTTATGTCACTCAGTACCCCTCAGTGAAAAATATACCTGTAATCCACTGTTACCAATCTATAATTGAATATATTTACCTTTACAGTGATTCACAAAATGAACGTGTCAAACCTTTCACTGAACGAGGCCTCATTTTTTAGGTCGAGCGCGCAAGCGCTCTGGGCTGCTGTAATCTATCTGTGGGCTTTTAACCACGGCAACCGCACGCCCATCACTACGCCTGGGCCGTGGGCTTGCCTTTCTAAAATTCTTTGTCATCATTGATAAATGCTTTACGTTTGTCCTTCCTTGGGGGTAGTTTTGTTACTGCCTTCGCCCCTTTTATATGGATTATTGCACTTTTGCCGTTAAGTTTGACTGCGAGCAAACTTCTTTTTCCTTTTGTGCCTCTCTTTCATGCTCATGCCGGCCATGGTGCTTTGAATAGGCTCGCTTATGTCAACTGTTTTACTTTTCATTTTCAATTTATGTGGCAAGAAAAATCCAGTTAGGAATTTACAGCGCTAATAGCTCTAACTCGAACAAACGTGAGACCCATTGCATTGCAAATGCTTGTTCTATAAAGTAAGCTGGACAGCGAAGAGACTAAAAACAGACCAAGGGCTAGGAGAACAGGGTGCTCTGTTTGTGACTGAGTACCTTATCTGCCAAACTCTAAATCAGGCCCTTAGTTTTAGGAGGGGGTAATGTTGGAAGAAGCGTTTAATTATTTTGAAATTCAAAAGGACCTGATTTAGAGACTGGGGCCAAGTTACAATGTTATAACAGATATCTCAGGTGTTTTATTGCAAGTACCATACGGCATAATGCACTTGTAACAAAGTGAACAGGATATCTTTCACATTTGTGACACAGTAAACTTTCCGCCACGCTTTGAATCATGCCCTAAAAGATTAAAAGAATAGGGGGCATATTTATACTCCGTCGTTTTTTTCGACGCAAATTCGACGCAAAACTAACTCCATATTTATACTTTGGCATTAGACGCGTCTAGCGCCAAAGTTCATGGAGTTAGCGTCATTTTTTGCGTGAACACCTTCCTTGCGTTAATGAGATGCAAGGTAGGCGTTCCCGTCTTAAAAAATGACTCCCAGGCATGTGCGTGGTATTTATACTCCCGGGCAAAAATCACGCCCGGGAGTGGGCGGGGCAAAAAACCCCGCATTTGCGCCTCTTTTTAACGCCTGGGTCAGGGCAGGCGTTAAGGGACCTGTGGGCTCAGAATGAGCCCAGAGGTGCCCTCCCCTGCCCCCAGGGACACCCCCTGCCACCCTTGCCCACCCCAGGAGGACACCCAAGGATGGAGGGACCCATCCCAGGGAAGAAAAGGTAAGTTGTGGTAAGTATTTTTTTTTTTTTTTTTTTGTGGCATAGGGGGGCCTGATTTGTGCACCCCTACATGCCACTATGCCCAATGATCATGCCCAGGGGACAGAAGTCACCTGGGCATGGCCATTGGGCAAGGGGGCATGACTCCTGTCTTTGCTAAGACAGGAGTCATGTTAATGGCGTCTGGGCGCCCCAAAAAAATGGCGCAAATCGGGTTAAGACGATTTTTTTGCCTCAGCCTGACTTGCCCCATTTTGGGACGCCCAAACGCCATTTTTCCCTACGCCGGCGCTGCCTGGTGTACGTCGTTTTTTTTCACGCACACCTGGCAGCGCCGGTCGGCTAACGCCATTCAATAAATACGGCGCCCGCATGGCGCTTCAGAATGGCGTTAGCCGGCGCTATTTTTTTTGGCGCACAACTGCGTTAGCGCAGTTTTGCGTCAAAAAGTATAAATATGGGCCTAGATGTCACATCACAAATTATTAAGGGCCTGATTTATGGTGTGACCTATAGTACTCCATCCATCACGGTGGCGGGGGACATTACCTCCACCATCCTGACAAACACTGTCTGCCAAATTTTGAGATGATTGCTTGTCCAGCAGTCATCTCTGTACATTGGAACGAGCCACCTTTTCAATGTACTAAAAGTTTGGTGGATGGCCATAGTCATTTTTGATATCCGTTCACCACATTTTTTCAATGGTTTTTGTGTTTCAGAAAGAAACTTCCAAAGCAGGAGCGTGTTTCTGAAAAAAAATCAGAAAACTAATGCCTCCAGACCCCGGGACATTGTTTTGTTTTTCTGTCTGTTAATGCAAGGCTCTTCCTGGCAGTGATGGACCAAAAAAAAGACATTGCATCGTCCACCCTTACAGTCCACATTATTAAACATACTTCAGTTATCAAGAAGTTGGTTTATGGGGAGCAAGGTGATGACTCCAATCTCAATTCAAAGTTCACCTGAAGATTTGAAAGCATCCTAATTGGAAATCCAGTGCCAGAGGCATAGTTATTGTAACAATACAAAAGGGTGGCAGGGAAGAAGTGTCTGGAGAAGGGCAGGCACAGTACTGTCCTTCCTCGGACAGTCCTTACTCCATCATGGCACCGGAGGAGGTTTCCATTGCTAGAGCCCCGCTTGGGTGTAAATGAGTTGGGTGTACCTCGGCTTTGATGGACAGGGTACTCTTCCACCTTTGTGATGGAGAGTACTCTGCCTGCCAAACCCCAAGCAGGTCCTAACACTCCTGGCCTTAGATCACCTCTGCTGCAGGCCTTAGCATTTCTCACTGCTTTTAGTGGCAGGAGGGAAGGTGATGGTAGGGGACAGGTTCTGTGTTTGCAGAGTGAATAATACCACACAAAACAATTACGTTTTTCAGAACAATACCCACCACTCAACTGTTTTACTCAGAGACAGCATCCGGAAGACAGATACACGTCTCTAGAGCAGACCCTGCCCATTTTCTTTGAGAAACGAGCACCCTTGCAATACAACAATGAAGACAATTTGTTTTCCTTGGGTGAAAGGACATTGCCTCCCTGTATCTACCAGGTCTGCTGGGAAAATGTCTGGGCGTACCGGGGGGCATATTTATACCCCATTTGCACCGCATTTGTGACTTTTTTTTTTCACGCAAATTCATGCAAAACTAACTCCAAATTTATATTTTGATGTTAGACCCGTCTAATGTAAAAATATTGGAGTTTGCACTATTTTTTAGATGCTTGAACCTACCTTGCGTCAATGAGATGCAAGGTAGGCGTTCCCATCTAAAAAATGGTGCTAATCTCATAGCCCCATATTTATCCCCCCATGCTAAAATGACGCACGGGTGGGAGGAGGGGCTAAATAATGGTGCAAAGCTTGCTTTGCACTATTATTTAATGCCTGGGTCAGACCAGGGGTTAAGGGACATGTGAACCCATTTCCATGGCTAAACACCATGGAATGGGTCCACAGGTGCCCTCCTCAAGCCCCAGGAACAGTCCCACCCACACCAGAGGGACACCAGAGGATGGGGGACCCCATCCCAGGTAAGTAGGGCAAGTATAGGTAAGTCTTTTTTTTTAATTAAAGTGCCATTGGGGGCCCAACTTGGGGGCCCCTGCATGGCACAGGGTGCAATGGCCATGCCCAGGGGACACTGGTCCCCTGTGCTGGCCACTGGGATGGTGGGCATGACTCCTGTCTTTCATAAGACAGGAGTCATGTGATTTGGATGGTTTTGCGTCAGAAAATAACGCTAGGCTGGTTAGAGTAATCTTTTTTGGTGCAAAACCCCCTTCTCCCATACCGCCAGCCCCACCCGGCTAACGTCATTTTTTTTCCACGATAGCCCACGCTTTGCACCGGCTTGCGCCATTCCCTAAACATGGCGCCCAGCTGGTGCTCAGGAATGGCGCAAGCTGGTGCTAAAGTTTTTGGTGCAAAACTGCGTTAGTGCCGTTTTGCACCAAAAAGTATAAATATGCCCTCAGGTTCTACTGGGGTCCAGCCACCCACAGAAAGAGATCCTCTGTGTTTGTGAGGCGTGAAGAGATCTCTGCCTCGGCAGATGAAACAAACCGAGGTTAGGGTATGAAGACAGAGACAAATTAGGGTATCCGAGTGTGGATGTAGGTCGAGTAATGCCAGACTGGAAGAGCCAGGGATTTTTTTGAATCCTGTACCTTTGTGAAGGTCCAGGTATCAAGATTCCATGTGTCAGCGCCTCATCGTGTGGATTAAAAGCGCCTAAATGAGGGGCCCTACAGCCCTATGCTGAACCCTGTGTGACTTATCTAGTCAATGTTGTGTTGTTGGAGCCACTCAATGCCCTACATACCTCCATGGGGCAGGGTTGTACACTCAGCCGAAGGGAACTGAAGATGTGCAGCGCTCTGTGCGTGATATATGGAAGCAGAGTTCGTCATATGTCCACAGTCTGTGTGATGACACAACGCCCCGTCTAAGTGCACAGGTGATTTACAGCCCGTGAAGACATGAGAGTGGCGGGGCCAGTTCTGTCTGAGCCCCAGACAGGCAGGCCTAGGGCTCCCAGGACCCGGACACTCGAGGGGGTGCAGGTGGGAAGGTTTTACTGCGCCCTCTGGTAGTGCTCAGGTCAAAGGCCACAGTTCAAGTCCCACCGACACCCGGCAAGTGTCACAGAAGCGTTTAGTCCACACCCTGGGGGAAATCTTGCACCTGCCACCGATAGAAACGATAACTCTAAAGGTGTGGTCGGAGAGCTGAGGGGGTCAAGGCACTGCTGATGAAGAATGCCTGTAAATGTCCTTTGGCAAGATGTAAATACTTTGTATTAGTTCAAGGTGTAACTTATGGGTTTTTGGCCACCGTGAAATACACGTGCACCGGAAAAAAAACACATGCAGTGCAGTTCTACAAGTGGATACAATACAAAATGAGGACAAAAATGTATTTTTTCTGTAGCATTTCTTCATATGCCGAAAACCACGCACTAGCAACTCGAATCCGTATAAACAATGTGTAACTGAACAAGTGAAAGCACTGCCGACGCCGGTGGTCACACACTTGAATCAGCGCACAGCACTTCTTTTATCCTTCCAAGGTTCATAAAACGAACACCACAGAATTGTGTAATAGAAACACTGGTTTGCACAGCGCTACGAAAACACATGTATCGGATAGCAAGCGCTATATGGCAGGCAATTTTTTGCGCATATGACGTGTTTTTAAAACAGATTTTGAGTTTGAAACAAATAAACATTCCCAAATATAAGGAAGTTTGAGTTTTTCCCGTGTCAGCTTAAAAAACATAATCACTCACTTGTGTTCTAAATAGAGCTCAATCCGAGCCCCCTTTTATCCTCAGCACCCGTTAGTCCATAATCAGGCCAGGGGCTACCAAAGGTCCCCTAAGTCCCGGCGGTGCGTGGGGGGGGGGGGCTCCAGGGGCCCCCTCAGCACAGCTGCTGGGCTGAGTGAGTCCGGATGGGGCTCCTGCATGTTCTGTGCAGGGGGCTGGGGGGCTTTCCAGTTTCGTTACGCCAGTGAATCAGGTACATGCACATCCTTTGGCTGTAGTGAAAAAAGTAGCACAAGTCTCACACCCACCAGGGAATTTCATTATTTTTTCCACCTGCACTTTCGCCCCTTCCTCCTGAAATGTCCACCGCACGCTTCACTCCACGGTCTCTAATCCCAAAGACCTCTAAGGCGCCATCTCTGGACAAAAACGCCAGGTTGTACTTGGTCTAGGAAAATTAAAACTCCTCCTCCTTTCATCCCCAGACAGTAAGATGCCTGTTCTTGAGTTGGGCGTCACTGCCTGGTGGTTGGCAGTTTACATTGTCAGGGGTACTGCCTTTTTACCGGCCTGCTGGGGTGGGGTCTGACAGTAACATCAACACGACCCTTTCTTGCATTCTTGGGTATGTGCTGAGAAAACAGCAACACATGATGGAGATTCCTGTTCGAAGGATGCCTGAATCTCCTAAACCGTTTTCCACTGTGGACCTGCCCATGTTCACAACAACAGCAGCAGAACCCACTGAGCTGCCTGCCACACAACAACATATTGTCGTGCTGGATATATGTGTTACTGCTGGACTGATAAGGTAAACTAACTGTGGTTCTTGGAGGCCAGAAGCCAAGGGCTTCACATAGGAGGTGGCCTGGATGCATGTAATTGACCACAAAGCTCCCGTCTCCTCCTCCTAGAGTAACACAGGCCCATCCAAAGTACAGGATGCAGCAGCCATTTTGTTTTATGCCCATACTATGTGAAACTCCCTCTTTGGGTCGCATCCCTGTAACAGCAATGCCAGACCTCGCTTGAGTCTTACTGTTGTTTAATACAGTAAGTGCCGTTCATTTCTTACTGAATATTGGCGTACTGAAGACCTATTTCTGGGTTTTAAGATGTATGAGCAGCTAGGGATTAAACTTCAAGTGTGATAACCTGTGTGCTTTATTGGACTTTGACTTCTTGAGAGAGTTAAAAGTGAAGAGTCAAGGAAACCATGTACTGGTTGTCTCGCATTGGTAAGTAATACTATCAGGTATTCTGGGATGATGGCAGAACATGCAATCTCACTCTCAATATCGGTAGGTGCAACCTACCCTACATACGCCCAACCTAGCCTGAAAACAACAGCCAATGATAAACATCCGTATAAATCCAAACAACGGAAATCATAATGTAAATAAAACATAGCACACAAATCAATGGGCATGGGAGAATGTTGAGTGATGCGCATGAGGTCTGAGGCTCACAGTGATTGGCTTACATGGGGTGCCTGGGACAGAGGCCCAGATCTTGGTCCTTTCCAGGCCTTAAGGGGACCACACAGAAATCATGAGAGATGATTCCCTTGTCAATGTTGCTCTGCAGGCCCTGTAGATGAAAGGATGAGAGGGGAGATGAATGGCGGACAGACTAGTGAGGGCTCAGGAGGGGTAAGTGGTGGTCTTTATGAAGGTTGGTAAGTTGCCCCCTTGGAGGGAGCTGAGGGACCACGGTGTGGACACGCATCCTTTTTGGGAGTCGAGGTTATGACAACATAGGGTGGGTGGGTTGTCAAGCCGGCGCATACCACTGCCATCTTCTGCACATCTGTGACAGAGAGGAAGGGACAGGGCTGTCCAAGTAAAACAGACTCCCTGCGTGACGGGGAGCATCAAGGCGGGGTGTGCTCTGAGTGAGAACAGGGTCTAGAGAGGAGAGTACATGAAGAGGAACAGTAAGAGAAGGCCCATGTGGTTGAGAGGGAGAGAAGCTAGAGATTAGAAACTGACAGGGAGAATGAAGGACGATACAGAGGTGGAGAACAGAGATTTAAGTGAAAGGAAATGGACTGGAACGGGGTCCCTCTACCTTTACAGCTACTTCTGTTCTTCTTCCACGTGCAGACCTCTTTCCCTTTGCTGCTAACCGCTCTGTCATAACCATAAATACATGCCCCACTGGTCCCCCACTGTCCTCCCCTCTTACCGTCTTCTTACCCCGTGATGCAAGCAGTTACTCATTTTGCGGTGCGTTTTTGCATTGGTGACGGGCGTAAGAAAATTAGTCCCTCTTTATGATTGCAACAGAAATTGTCAATGAGATAGTCCCTCAGTCCACTGAATGGACTACAGCAGAAACCACATGGATCACTGGGGCTGCTGCTTCATCACCAGTTATCATAGCAGCAAAAACAGCTGCCTACCTAGGGGAGCAACCTGCACCCAAAGCCCTGAATACCAGGATATTTTTTGCCAGCTGGAGATGAGATCTCTGAGAATGCATGAAGGCCAGCAGAACTGGGGTATAAGTATGCATACATGACAAAATGTATACAAGAACTTTACTTGTGTGAGGAGGAATTGACCGACTTCATTAGGACTCAGCATCTGTTTGTCTGTTTTAAAAAAACACACAGGCAAAATTACTTTTTATAGGAAATAACCCTAATTTGACAAGTGTGCCACATTCCATCTGACATCTTGAGCCAGCCCTGACCTTTACTTTTACTCAAAACCATTTTCAATGCTACAGTTGTAAGTTCTTACTCAGGGTAGAACTGGGACAGAAAATAGGCCCAGGCACTAAAACAAAAGAGACCTCCATTAGGGAATCAGAGAGCTAAATATGTGGCCCACGCTTGCAAATTGGGTTCTTTTTTAACTTGTAAAGACACACTGTAGTGCTGTGTGTTTACAAGGTATCGTAGACTACATGCATTTGTGCTTGCTGCAGGTAATGTTTGTGGTAATATCAGGGAAATCAATAGTTATAACCTGTCCAGCAGACCATAATACAGGCCCACCAGCATACAAACAACTAGCCCACGCACTGACCTGTCAGATCACCCCATCGGGCACTGCCTGATTGCCTTATACGCCAGTCCAACCATGGTCATATGCTTACAATGTTAAAAATGAAATGAAATGTTGTGGAATGGTGCATTTTTGCAGGACTTCCTTAACACCCGCAATATATCAGTTTGGGATTTTGTGGGCTGCTTTGCCATGCTGGTGGGATCTTATCCACTAGCTGACATTAGCTGACATGGTATAACGGGCCCAGGTAGATGCTCGTTTGAAGCAGGTACATCAGTGTTCACTGCATTTTCACTTCCCCTCTGATGCTGATTCATTTGCCGTTCTTATTCTCAGTACTATTTTATTATGTTTTGGTAATGGACAACGTGGCAATGTTACATAATGTCACCTATTAGCTGGATAAAACGAAACAATTCAAGAGGCGACTCTATGCATTTCTGATGCTTTAAGATGCCACATTCATGTCCAGTGCATCCATTAAACGTAGCAAAGATCTTGCACTTTGGTGCCCACAATATGTCACCAAATTCCAAGACAAGCATTGGCAAAGCCAATAGGTCTTGGCAATGAGCGACTTATTGCCTTTGGCAATGGGGTGGGGGTGTGACCAGGAGGGCGGTGAGGGTGGTGAACAGGAAGGTGGTGGGATGGTGAATGGGAGGGTGGGTGGGGGTGTGAGAAACTGACGGCCAACGTCCTTCGCTGCTGCAATGCTGAGGGCAAAGCACGGATGGGGCAGAGCAGCATATATTTTACGCAGTGGTAATTGTTGACATTGTTGTAAAGTTTGAAAGTAAACTGTGCAGGGGGTAGCATGTGCATTTAGGTTTTGCAAAGAAAAAAAACGGAGTCCTTTGCCCTAAAAAAAGACACAGTGCTCTTAGATTAAAACAGAAGGTGACGGAGGACCCGAGGGGTGCATAATCCAACCCCGTCCATTTTGCAAAATTTGCTGCTTAATGAAATGTTAAAAAATTAGGGCTATAGATACCCATTTATTTTTGTCTATCAGCAATAAATATCGGCATCAGTGCAGGTCCAGTGTATAGGAAGCAGCAACTTTACAAAGTGTCTGCAAAGGGAAGTGAAAGTTCTAGAACTGCCACTTTAGCTACAGGAAAGTGTGTGTAAATTAACCAACCATCACAACTTCTCACAATATAACTTGCGCTCCTAACCTGTGGCGGAACTGTCACACATTTGCAAACAAAAAAAGTAGTCCCAAAACAATGCCAGAAAATTGCCACGGCGTATCTTTAGCAGTAGTTGGGCGGTGACCTCAGGGAGGGCTAAACCCGGAAGAGGCATGACGTATGAATGCTTTTCCAAATGGGAACAATGCAAAATGTAGCAATAATGGTGCCAGCAAATAGCAAACCTGTGGGCGAGCTGAAGCCCACAATGTAGATACAGCATGTCTCGGTTTGAGAGGGCGCATGCGTGCTGCCTAGAGCCGAGACCTAAAAACAACCCAAAAATGCTGTTGTCTTAGCAGATGGGAAGCACTCCAGAAGGCAAACATCCCTTTGCTTCAAATACTGAACATCCTTTACGTGCTTCTGGTGAGGTAACTTGACCTGTATATTATAATCTAATCTCTCTCAGAGGTAGGCTTAGATGTGTAAATACAGAATAATCATTTGGAATCAGGTAGCAAGATTATTTTAGAATGCACGTCACCTGTGATGAAGCAGAAAAAGAAAGGCTAACAAATGTTTATATATCATGTAACAAAATCGTATAAGGCAATGTGATTTTAGCAAAGAAAAATTATGTATGTAGAAAATGTGCCCACGGAGTAGTTCGTCATTATTATAAACGAGCTTAATTAATCATGAAGAATCGACAATGTAGTAATCCGTCATAATTACAGATGTATTTTATGATTTTCTTGTTGAAACTGTTATATGCTTAGCTTACATTTAGCAGAGGCTTTGGCTAGTTGCCTGGTCTCAAATTTAACGGCGTGATTTTCACTTGTATTAACAAAGATGTTAAACTTTAAAATCTGTATTTTTCCAGTAGAAATGACTAATACACTTATCTCAAGGTTTTGTGCTAGGCAAGTTTCATCCCCTTTGAAGCAAGGTCAGTTTCTGCAGGTGCAGACAATAAAGACACTGATGCAGAATTAATTGGCAACTTTGTTGCTACTTGTGTTCCAAAACTCCAAGGACACCTTATGCGTAGATGAACATTAAGAGAAGGACACTATTCATTGGTTAAAGAGAAACCACCCCATGGACCCTCCAATGGAAGACCCTGAAGAATTTGGAACGTTTCTCATTTAATCCCACCGGACAAAGAGAAGTCAGCCATTTTCTTTGATGCCATTTTGAAGCCAGACTCAAGAAGCCATTTTGATGACCCTTTGATGCTTTTCCTCTATCCCAGAGAGAGAGAGACTTTAAAGATTTCTCACCCTAGAGACTTTAACTTTAACTATACTTTGCCTTGCCCATTCCATAACTTTTGGTTTCCCCATTTTCCTTGCTGTTGCAAGGAAAACTTGCCTTAAACTTTGCCCCCTTGAAGTTTGCCCCATGCTGATCGAACCGGTACCTGAAGGACGAAGACTTACCTTGAATGCTGATTGTATTTGGTAATTATGAAAGGATAAATGTATTATGCATTGTATTTTCCTTCTTAGGTACCAACTGCTTAATTTTGACAGAGCCTAAGCTAGAAGTTTTTCTAAATTTATGTTGACTAAATTCGTTTTGCATGAAGCCCCACATGCCAATGCTAATCAGAGGTTAGTTGAGGTATTCATTTGATGCACCATGATGAATTAAAATCTTGTTATGCTGACCGATGTATGCAATTAGTCAAATTCAGTTACTTTTATTAGTGATTTGCATTGCTATAACTGAGTGCATTATAATCCAAATCTTGCGTAGATTGCGTTTCTTTCGTCGTTATGGACAGCTAGTAATGTTCGTATACGTATATCATTTGATTTTGAGACTTACTTAGCTTTGGTAATATAGGGAAATAAACTCATTAACTTTTAATAAACAGGTGTGGTTATTCATGACTGAAAGGTCATGATGTGTCAAATTACTGATTTTCTGTTTAACTAATTTGTTGATTGATTACTAATCGAGTATTGGTTATTGATTGTAAAGGATTATTGATTATTGATTTGAGGGATCCGACTATTCTTGGATGAGGAGAATTCAACTCGGTCAAAAGGTTCACCGACCTCCGGCGTGTCCAAGTATAAGTAATTTATAAGGACTGGACGCGCTATCACCTGCCAGGTCCTTGGTTCTGACACTTGTCAGTGTATTGCAATTTCTGCATTCTCTTAATATGATTACAGGCTCAAAATATGCTTCCTCTTAACTTGCCATGAAGCATCTTTTCCTCATCAATGCTTTTCTGGTATTGGCAGATGGCCAAGGTTGTAGCAGAAGCTTCCAGGTTTAAGGCTGTGTTGGTGCCACAGTGTGTGTGTGTGTGAGTGTGTGCGTGTAGGAGCTGGGGGTGTACATAAATATCAGTGCTTTCATTACTTCATTTTTAGGATACCACTTTAATTAAGATGTAACAGGATATAGTTGAATGAAAGTACTTTTTTGTAAGCCGGCCTTGTTATTTAATAACATTCATATTCTTTACTGGTTCTATATTTGGTACATGGTATATTCCTACCTGGAACTGGAAAGAAACTGCCACAGCTTAAGGAAGAATCTCTGTGCACATATTGTAACATAGCTGTCAGGAGAGGCAGATTAACAGCACATATAATAATGAGAAAGGAGCTTTACCTATACCTGTTCCTTGATACATATATGTGTACTGCAAAAACATCATTGCTCACATGAGCCTTAACAAGTGACATTACATGTTATTTTTGAACTGCTATGTCATTTTAAACCAGATTAAATACCACTGAAGGGCAGATTTAAGAGCCCTTGGGCCTCCTTGTGCAACATTAGCGTAATATTGTTTTACGTTAATGTGGTCCAACAAGGCCAAAATCGATGCGCCAAATTTACAAAGTGGCGTAATGCGTGCATTGTGCCACTTTGTAACCCTTTGTGCTACATTATGCCTGCGCCAGGCACAATGTACGCAAAGGGGGCGTTCCCCCATTAGGGAGGCTGAAAAAATGGCACAAAGAAATCTAAGAGATTGCTTAGAGCAGGCATTAAAAGGAGGCACGCCATTATTTATAATGGGCCACAATGGGCTTTGCAGGATTAACAACAACATTTTGCATGCTAATCCTGCAAAGCTCCGAACTAGCGTCATAAATCTTGATGTTAGTTCCCCTAACTACCACCATGGTACGCTGTATATTAAATATGGCGCACACGCATGGTGACGTTGGGGGGGCGATAAAGGGCGCAAGAAAAGTGGCGCTGCGCTGGGTACAGCGCCACTTTTCTTAAATCAAGCCCTAAATCTGTAATATTCATGGTCAGTTATACTGCTTTTTAATGCACTGCAGCCTTTGAATTTCATACAGTACAACTGCACATTTCCTGTACTGTGCTAGCAAAGGTAGTCTCATTCTGAGGTTGGCACAATGAAGCAAGATTTTCAGAATATAGTGGAGTCAGGTCTTGTTGGTGCTTCTTGTATGGGAAATTAAGGTTTCACACGTCTTCTGGAGAGAAAATCCTGGGGCCTGCTGATTAGTAGATATCAGTTAGTTTCATTTACATTTGTCACGTGTTCCTGCTTCCATTCACTTGTATTGAGAAAAATTGTATAAATATAACATACTTATGGGTTTTAGCATTACATGTTCCACCTGATTAAGACCTGGTCCACTGAAACGACAATTGCTTTGCTTCATTTTTACTTGCTCACTGTCTACTTCGTATTAAACATATGTCAGACTTGATAGGCTATGCAGAGAGTTGTGTTTTATTTAACAATGAAAAGGAAGTTAAAGAAAAGGGACAAGATACATAATCTTAATTCAATCCAAGGCTGGTTTGATTCTGTAAAACGTATTGAAAGATAAACTACTTTAGAACTTGTACAGTAAAACAGTGGTGTTTCTCAAAATGAACAGGCTGATGGGAATTTGAAAATGGGCACCAAAGAAATTGGGCACCAAAGACATTGGATTACATATGCCAAGCAGGCAGCAAATGATTAATTCAGCCCATGAAAAAGTACTGATTGTATGTATGAATTTGTTACAACTATTCATGTAAAAGACTCCAGAAGGGACCAGTACTATAACCCATTTGAGAGGCTTCTAATTCTTTAAAAAGAACAATAACATAATGTAGTTTAGTCACATCTGTGACATATTTTAATAAAACGATACAGCTCTGAGCTGTCATTAAAAGCACAACTCTCTGTAAATTAGTCTTTACAGCCATGCTTTGACCTATGTATAAAACCTACACATATGCTGTTTACCAATTGCTCCCAACTATGCCCACCAGGCAACTGTTCATGCCCAACACATCCAGAACATTTTATGCAACTTGAAAACCCTTTTTGCCACCATGGAAGGGACAACAAAAGTGACCAACGCGGTGACCACAGCAGAGACCACCAGATGACTCCTAACAGGGACAACAGCAATGACTATACCACAGCAGGGACAAGAGCAGACATAACAGCTCCCACAACTGTGGGACCCACAGCAGTAACTACAGCCGCTAGCATGACAGGGACAACAACGGCTGTCCCCAAGGCAGGGGCAACAGCAGTGACCACAGTTATAGCCAGAGCAGGGGCAACAGTAACCACAAGAACTGCTGCCACCAAAGCAGATCCACAGTAGCAACAACAGCTGCCACTGCAGCAATAAAAGCTGAACGTGCAGGCATCACAGCTGCAACTACAGCAGTGAAAACAACTCTAACCACAGCAAGGCTAACAGCATTTGCCAAGGCAGCAACAACAGCAGCCACAATATCCTCAGTTACAGCCGAGACCAGAGTAGCAACAAGAGTAGCTACAACTAGCCACAGATGCTGCAACCAAAAACCACTACCAGAGTAGCAACAATAGCTGCAACAATAGTCATAGTTGCAAGCACAGCATGGACCACAGCAGTGATGAAAGCATCCACTACAGCTGTAACCAGAGTTGGGACCACAGTATTAAGAACAGCTGCCCCCCCCCCCCAGGAAAAGGATTATAGCAGCAACAATGGCCTTTACCATAGTAAAGACTGCTGCCACTACAGCAAGGACAACAGCCACAACAGTAGGTCTACAACAGTTACCACAATTGTAACCAACACGGGGAATACAGTGGCAAGCACATGTATCACAAGAGCACAGACCACAACTGCTTTCATGGCCATACTTATAGCCACAGAAACTGCTGCCAAAACAGCAGGAACGACAGCAACAACAACTGCGGCATTGTTCGCATTAGCAACAACAAATGACATCACAGCTACTACAACAAAAAACAACATTAATGCAGTAAAACAGCTGCCACGTCACCAAAAACAGCTGCAAGCAGAGCGGGCACTACAGCAGTGAGATGAGCTGGAATGACAGCAAGATCCCTGACAGAAGAGACCAGAGCAGTGCTCATAGCTGTAACCACAGTAGGTACCACAGCAACAACCAGAGCTGCACAACAACAGCAACAAGAACAGCTGTAGCTTCTACCACAGCAGGATACACAACAGTAAAATGCTAAAGAAAATCTTTCCATTTCTTTAGGATGAACTTAAAAGTATAGTTATCCTAGCTTTAGTCATTTCTGAATTGGATTACTGTAATGCTCTCATGTTGAACATCAGCAAGGCTGCCCTACATAGACTACAGCTTATTCAGAACACTGCGGCAGGCTTTGTCCTGAATTTACCTCGCTCTGCATCAGCCAGCAGGAGCCTGAGACGGCTCCACTGGTTACCAGTGGAGAAACGGATTAAGTTTAAGACACTTTGCCTTACATATAAGGCCTACCACCAGGCAGGCTGCTCTTACCTGAGCTCAGTTTTACAGCCCTACCACCCTTGTCGCCAGCTCAGATCTGCTACTCTCCAGCTCATCTCGGTGCCCCGCTGCCATCGGGCTCGATGGGGCGAAAAAGCCTTCTCGGCAGTGGCAGCGAGACTATGGAACACACTTCCGCCAACAATCAGGCTGGAGGAAACCTATCTCCGCTTTAGAAAGCAACTCGAAACCTGGCTGTTTTCACATTAGATAGAATGCACCTTCTGTTGTCTTAGTGTCTTTTATTTCCTGGATCAGGACCCCTACGACTTACCGTCTCCCTCAGCCGTTCGATGCTACGGCTGGAATGCGCTTTACAAATACTACAATGCAATACTATACAATACAATAACAACAGCTGTGACCGAACCCACTACCAACCCACCACCAAAGTAGCAACACCAACTGCAGCAATAGTTGCCTGCACAACAGAGTTCGGTGTAGTGACAATAGCTTCCACCACAGTTGTAACCACGGTAGGGATCTTAGTAATGGTCACAGCTGCCACAATATAGACACAGGCAGTAATGATACCACAAAACCATGAAAAAACAAGCATTGACCAGGCCAAAAGGCTGGCAGCCAGCACCAGACCTATTTATGTTGCCAATGCTTGTTTCACCTAGCCTTTCCAGCACTGCTAGGACAGGAGCACAACAGTATTAAAATAGGATACTCCAAGCCCCCTGTGGTCCAGGCAGTGCACTGTGACTATGCACCACTCTCCTCCGTGCTGCCACTCAAAACCAGGGCCTGAGTGGTATTTCGAGTACAATTTGAAAGCACAGAGAAAGAACAGAGAAACAGAGTGATCATGGATGCTAATTAGGGGAAGCAGCTACTACCTATACCATGCGCTTTGGTGACCCTGGCGACTCCAAGAGGTGAGAAAAGCAGTGCTAGAGCAGGGTGCAAACAGAGCTCTGTGAGTTTCCATTCTTTGTCCCTCTCCTAGCCACTCAGAGGAAAAAAGAGGCTGTTTTGAAAATAATAACATTGGAGCAGGACATCAAACCATTGATGTAATTGGGGGTTAAAGGGTGTGTTATTTTCCATTCCTCCAAATCTGTCACTTTAGTGAACCAGCACTCGTGCTTGTTGCACAGAATCAGACCACAGGGGCTCTTGGTGCACCTTCTACTCGCGAGCGGTTGAAGGTTTGCACATACCTGACACAGGGACCACAAACCACCACATTCCAGCTACTGAGGTGGCGAGGCCACAGACCAGCACCTACCAGAGACTGGGGTAAGGATGCTCAAAGTACGGCCCAGGGGTGGGCGTGCTTGGGCCTTCCTGATCCTTACCTGTGGTCCCATGGCCTGCTGTTTACGTGACTTAGAAAGCAAGCATTGGCAAAGCCAATAGGTTGCGCCTTTGCCTTTTTTTTCTATGTAACTGGCTTACAAATATTAGAGAAATGTTATAATAATGTTTGTTTCATTTAATTAAAAACAAACATTATTATAACATTATAACATAACGGAAGAAGACAGAAGGAGTGAGAAGACAGAGGATGGAAGAAGAAAGAAGACAGGAAAGATAGAAGACAGAAGGTGGAAGAAGACAGAAGACGGAAGAAGACAGAAGACGGAAGAAGACCAAAGGTGTGAGAAGACAGAAGACTTGAGAAGACAGAATAGAGAAGAAGAGAGAAGATGGCAGAAGACAGAATACGTGATAAGACAGAAGATGTGAAAAGGCAGAAGACGGAAGAGGAGGGAAGACGGCACAAGACAGAAGGCGTGAGAAGACAGAAGACGTGAGAAGAGTGCAAACATGGGAAGACAGAAGAAGGCATGCGGTAAAGAAGACAGTCAAAACAGAAGACAGTATGCAGAAAGAAAAAAGAAGACAGAAGCAACAAAGAAAGAAGACAGAGAAGAAAGAACACATCAGCAAAGTAAAACAGAGGGCATGCTGGAAGAAAAAAGAAGACAGCAATGAAGAACGAAGACAGAGAAGACAGCAGCAAAGAAAGAAGAAGTCAGCAAAGAAAGAAGACAGCATCCAAGAAGAAAAAAGAAGGAGCCTGAGCGTCGCAGCCAGAGGAAGGACACTGGCCAGTGTGCATAGGAAAGCGACCGGAAGGAGTACTTGGTTCACAAGCAACTCGACGGCAGGATCGGCGAAGAAGACAAAGATGATGACAGGAAGTGACATGAAGACGACATGCTGGCCAATCTAAAGCAGGTAAATCAGAGCAACGTTGGAGTAAGCCAATGGTAATTTCAGGTAAGTAAGGGGCTGGTTCCAAGACGCTTGTAAGTGTTTTTAATAACAAAAGATTTCCGAAGCATAAGCACAAGCACGCGTGCAGGCGAAACCTAAAAAAGGAACAAAGAAGGTGTCCTGCACCACTTATCTTTAAAAACCCCTTCATTTTTAAAGACATTGTGCAACAAACACGTAAAAATATGGTAAAGACTCTTCGAAATTCAAACAAATATATTTAAGATGTGGAAGTGTTTCACCCTAATGCATCAGATTATATCACTGCATTAAAATGCATTAATTAAAAGTGATAGTTATCAATCATGAATTTAGAAACATTCATGTCTTCCCCTCCTTGACAACAATGCCGTTAGTCAACTAAGAGGCAAGTTAGTTGTCATGCACACCCTCTATGTTACTTACATTATTATTATTATAAATGGAACAACATTACAGGTTAGTAAATCAAACAGAAGAGGTTTTTTACAGTGCATATCCTGAACTCGTGTACTTCAAGGTGCTTTCATATGTGATTTTGAAGAAAAAGGAAGTAAAGTGAAATCTAACAATAACCTAGGATCACAAAATTTGGTAAAGTGGAGAAGTCACGATTGATCTCATGTTGTCTGGCTTCACGGTGCGCATGACAGCCACTATACGGGTATCTCTTTCCCTCTCTTGTTTTACATCAAAAGTTAATGCTTTGCCTTTAATTCCTGGTGCATGAGGTTAAACATGGATGGCAAACAGAAAGGTCAGCTCATTTTGAGGCAGAGGATCCAAGAGAACCCCTGCTGAGATACAGGCAGGCGTCCAGTTCGAGTTTGGCTTGAGCCATCAGTGGTTCACCCACCTCTATCACATAATGGCATTTGTGGAGACAAATGCATAGGAACA
Source organism: Pleurodeles waltl (assembly GCF_031143425.1). NCBI lineage: Eukaryota > Metazoa > Chordata > Amphibia > Caudata > Salamandridae > Pleurodeles > Pleurodeles waltl. Next base: position 963,361,642 of record NC_090443.1, read on the forward strand.
ATATGATTTGACTATTTTCAAACAAATTAGTGAAGCAGGAGTACCAACAGTAAAAAAGAATACAGTAAAAAAGAAGTTCCAAAACGAAACAGAAAGGAATACTAACGGAACAACACTGTAATGGCAAAGGTTAGCAGTATTCTTTGTAGATAGAAGTTTGTTTGTGTCATGATGAAATCTGATTAAATTCCTTTGATAATCATGTTAAAATGTGAAAGTAACCCCATTGACGTAATTGCATTTGGAGTTGTGTATTATCATTTCAAACCACTGGTGCACTCGTGCAAGGCTGTGATGTGGATAACTGGTCACCACCTCTCCCCCTTCCTCAGAACTGGGAGGTGGTGATGATGCTTTCGCCTGCTGTGGGAGTTTCTTTTGTGGTGTAGTCATGAAGATGGCCCTAGGAGGGATAAAAGGCAGAAGAGGGCTAGGTATTGGTGCTCTCATCACTCGTAAAGCTACAGGGCAGTGGTTCCCAGCCTGTGGTCCAGGGACCCCTGGGGGTCCACAAAGCATCCTCAGGGGGTCCTCAACTGCTTATAAAATTTTATAATTTTAACAGATTTGGTCCCCAACTTTTAGTAATGACTCAGTAGGGGGTCCCCGGATTCCAATATTGATTCAGTGGTGGTCCGCGAGTTCCAGTATTGATAATGAGGGGTCCACTGAAGTCAAAGGGTTGGGTATCTCTGCTATAGGGAGTGAGCACAATGCACAGGGCCGGAGGACCGGCGGTGAGTGCTTCTCTGGTGCACAGGTGATATAGCATTAAGTAGATGTTATTGAATGCCACCAAGACTGCACCAACTTTAGTCTAAGCCAGCACAACTGAATGTCAGGAAAACTGCTGAATGATCGTCAATACGCCTTTTCATAATATTCACCCACATCTCCCCCAAAGACAGATAACCTTTAACCCTCAAGCCTTTCTTCAGTGGCGCATAATCACCATTAGCTCCTAAATAACGTTTTTATCCTCTTCTGCTTAAGGATGGCTTTCAAGATAGCCCTCAATAAAGAAATAATGTAAGTTTGCTTTATTGAAAAATATACTTTCACTTCCCGGAACTCTGGCAGTGTAACACCAGGCCTCTAAATCACAAATGCACCGTTTCAAATGATAAATTATCATTTTTCTTTTACTTATATCTAGCGCTACCTCTTCCCTAGGCCACTAAAGAGCGCTCATCGCTTAACTCGCCACATATTTCACTTCCAATATCGATGTAATTTTTACGTGAGCTGCTAAATCTTGCCAAAAGTTTATTTCTGATACAGGTTTTTATTGGGCCTACATATTAATTGTATATGTCTTACTAATCTCTCATTACTGTAATTATGACTATAATTCAGGCCAACGTATCTGTGGCTGTCTTGTGTCTTTTTGGGGGGGAATTGTGTTAGCCAGCCAGCAACTCTGATGATGGGGTGGTGAAAATGGTATTCTATTGGAATTAGCTTGGCAGACTTAAATTAGGATGCTAAATGGCAATATTTTCATTTTTTTGCTGCAGATAGAGGAAGAAGGTAAACGGAAGTACTTCAGTTATATACAGGGCCGCTGGAATTATGTGGCAGAAAAGGACCAAATTATGCTGCAGGTTTGACCAATTTATGTGGAGAACAATTAGTTTGAATATGACCTTCCCTGGCAGCTGAGGTAAGTTAAAAAAGAAAATGCTTTTAAATGTATGTTGTGTGCGTGCCTGCGGGTGCGTGTTTAAGTGAGAGACTCTGTGTGTGGTGAATTGGCGTTCATGGAAGGCTTCTTTACTACTGCAAACGTTAGTTGAGTTTTTCAGTTTGCTTTACTCCCGTCACACAGATAAGGGTTGGTATCGGTGTGGCCATGTCTTCTGCCAGGGCGTGCCCCGGTGGTAGGCTGCTGCTCTTTGCTTTCCTGCATGTCTTTATCTGAGTTGCCCACTTGGTCTGCCACCTTTTCGGATCCTCCTTTGAAAGCAGCCTCAGGGGGCGGGGTCTGGTCGGCTTCAGTCTGGGCAGAGTGATCCTCAGAGCCTGCCTGTGGTCTCAGTCTCTGGTATGTGGCATCAGAAGCTGGTCTATAACTTCGATCTCTGGTGTGTTGCTGTCTGGCCTCATTCTCTGATTTGTGGCAACATGTGGTTGCAGTCTGGTAGGTGCCGATCTGTGGTCTCAGTCGCTGGTATGTGGCCTCAGAAGCTGGTCTATAACTTCGGTCTCTGGTGTGTTGCTGTCTGGCCTCATTCTCCGATTTGTGGCAACATGTGGTTGCAGTCTCTGGTAGGTGCCGGTCTGTGGTTTCAGTCTTTGGTATGTGCTGGTCTGTGCCCTTAGTATCTGGTACGTGATGGTTTGTGATCCAACTCTCTGGTAGTCCTCTGTGGTTTTAGTCTATGGTATGTAGTGGCCTTTGGCATCAGATCATGTTTGTGCTGATCTGTGGTCTCATTCTCTGGTATGTGGTAAAACGTGGTCTCAGTCTATGGAAAATGCTGATCTGTGGTCTTACTCATTGCTCCGCGGGCACCGTACCTTGGTATGGATTGTGTTGGTCTGTGGTCTCTGTCCGTGGTGTGTGCCATTCGGTGGTCTCACTCTGTGGTATGTAGCCACAGTCTCTGGTTTCTGCTGGGTTATTTCCTCTGTTTCTCGTGTGTGCTCGTCCGTGGTCTCACTCTCTGGTATGTGTTGCTGTTTGGTTGCACTCTCTAGTGTGTGATGTGTGGTCTTAGCTGCTGGTTGGTGCTGGTCTGTTGTCTTGGGTCTGTACTCATCTTTGGTCTTAGTCTAAGGTATGTGGCCTGACTCTGTGGTATGTATTGATCTGTGGCCCCAGACGTTAGTGTGTGATGGTTTGTGACCTCTGTATCTGGTATGTACTAGCCTGCAGTCTTAGTCTCTGGTATGTGCTGGTCTGTGGCCCAAGTCTGTGGTATGTACTGGTCTGTGATGTCATTTTCTGATATGTGATGGCCTCCGTCTATAGTATGTGTTGATCTATGGTCTCAGTCTGTGGCAGGTGATAGTTTGTAGCCTCACTGTCTCGGTCTCTGGTATGTGGTGGTCTGTGGTACTAGTCTCTCGTATGTGCTAATCTGTGGTTTCACTCTCTGGTATGTGGCCTCAGTCTTTGTTGTGTTCTGGTCTGTGGCGTTAGTCTTTGGTCAGTGCTGGTCTGTGGTCTCAGTCTCTGGTATGTGGCGTCATTCTCTGGTGTGTGCTGGCCTGTGGCCTCAGGCTTTGGTATTTGTGATGGTCTGTAGTATGTGCTGATCTGGGGTCTCACTCTCTGATCTGTGCTGGTCTGTAGTCCCAGTCTCTGCCTGTGCTGGCCTGTAGTTTTGTTCTGTGTTATGTGGCCTCAGTCTCTATTGTGTTGTGGTCCTTGGCGTCAGTCTCTGGTATGTGTTGTTCTGTGGCCTCATCTCCTCAGTCTCTGGTATGTGGCTTCAGTCTCTGTTGTGTGCTGGTCTGTGGTGTCAGCCTCTGGTTGGTGCTGGTCTGTGGCCTCACCGCCTCAGTCGCTAGTATGTGGCCTCCATTCTCTGTTATGTGCTGGTCTGTGGCGTCAGTCTCTGGCAGGTGCTGGCTTGTGGCCTCACCCCATCGGTCTGTGGTATGTGGCCTCAGTTTCTGTTGTTTGCTAGTATGTGGCCTCAGTTTCTGTTAGGTGCAGGTCTGTGGCTTCACCCCCCTCAGTCTCTGGTGTGTGCCCTCAGTCTCAGTTGCATGCTGGTCTATGGCATCAGTCTCTGGAATGTGATGGTCTGTTGCCTTGCCACCTCAGTCTCTGAGGTGGGCAGACACAAACACCCAAAATGCACCCATAGACATGGGGGTGTGGAAAGGTTTTAGCCATGACACTATGAGACTTGACATTCAATCCTGGCATTGCCACTTTACCAAGTTATGCTGGTTATGAAATGTGTATTAAAGTCTGGGCAGGTTCCACAGCACAGCAGCACATCTTTGGTGAGGGGAGTATGTAAGTCTCACCATTGGAACCACTCATACCCCACAGTTGTTGCGTAATAAGCGAGAGAGAAACTATAGAAGCAGAAGGCATGTTTTTAGATTTAATCTCGTCTCCCCTTGTGACAAATTGTTCACTCTTTGGTAATCACTTTCTGAACATATTTCTCTGCTCCTGTTTTTTTAACGAAAGCTTAAATTGAACTAAACACTGGAGTATATAATAATGTTATTTTAGCCAGGGAAAGAGAACACCTAGGCCCAGATTTAAGAGGGCCTAGCGCCTCCTTGCGCCACGTTAGTGTAATTCTTTACGCTAATGTGGCCCAACGAGGCGACAATCGCTGTGCCAAATTTACAAAGTGGCGCAATGCATGCAATGCTCCACTTTGTAACCCCTTGCGCCACATCATGCCTGCACCAGGCATAATGTATGCAAGGGTGGAGTTCCCCCGTTACAGTGGCCGAAAAAATCTAAATCTAAAAGATTTCTTTGCGCCATTTTTTTCAGCATTTTTAACGCCTGCTCAAAGCAGGCATTAAAAGGGGGCACACCTTTGGTTAGAATAGGCCCCTATGTACTGTTCAGGATTAGCGTCAGAATGTTGGTGCTAACCCTGAACAGTACATCAAGTGTCAAATATTTTGACGCTATTGCCCCCTACCCTGCCCCATGGTGCGCTGTATTTTAAATACGGCGCACACAAGGTGGCGATACGGGGATGCTAAGGGGTGCAAGAAAAGTGGTGTTGCGACAAGCATCAGTGGTCCAAGCTGGTCTAGATATCAGCCACCTACCCCTGCTCCGTGCTTTCCGGGAGCACGGACACGCGTGGCTGATATCTAGACCAGCTTGGACCACTGATGCTTGTCGCTATCCCGATGGGGCCCATCCTTTAATATAGGGAGGGTTCCTGTGAGTTACCCAACTATAGGCTTAATGAAATTTTAGGATTAGGTAGGTTTGGTCCTGACGAATCGCACTGATCTTTATTGACTTTAAATGCAAGAAACATGTTGACCTTTTTTGAGGCAGTATAGGGATCACTGTACTTGCACTCCACACACTCTCTGACTATAGGGGCTGTATTTTTTCATTATCTCTTTTATTAGGGTTGATTAGGCTTTACAACTAATCTTTTTCCCCCTACATTATTATTTTTAACCACGACAGAGGTTTAATCTCTATTAAATATTGACTCTTCATACCTCTAGTCATTTTTAACATCACATATTTTTGTACCAATCCCACATTCTAGCATTCATCACCTGGCATTTCGACATCAAAAGATCTCCTTGAGGGGCCGGTCAGGCATTGCAGCACCGGCCTGATGAGGAGCAAAGCCCAATGATGAAGCATTTCACCAACTGGTGAGTGAGGGCGCTTGTTCAAACTAGATCAGATTCACACGGACAGTTCTTTATTTGTTACGTTAGTATTCCTTTCTGTTTCGTTTTGGAACTGTGTACTTCTTTTTTACTGTAATCTTGATGGGAGTATCGTACACAGGACCAGCTGTTTTGTCTTAAATCTCCCGATACTCTAGCCCTCTTGTTTTGTTTTTTGATAAGCAGGAGTACCAACACCACAAGGCAGGACTCCTTGTTTCAAGATTCATAACTTTGTCACAACAACATATTTTAGTGAGCGAACTGTGAGACTAGGAGACAGATTTAAGAAAAGTGGCGCTGCACCAAGTAACCGGCAGTTACTTGTCATTGTTTGTTTTGTTTTTCAGTCGTGCTTATGGCGCTTTCAAGTTTTCTACAGCTGGAGTTACTTGTCATTGTTTGTTTTGTTTTTCAGTCGCACTCATGGTGCTTTCAAATTTTATACAGCGGGACTGCCGATCAAGTTACTGTAGTATAAAACTTGAAAAGCACCATGAGCGCGACTGAAAAACAAAACAAATAATGGCAGTTACTTGAAATCGCTTTTTTTTTTTTGTTGCGCTCATGGTGCTTTCAAGTGTTATACAGCGGGACTGCTGATCGAGTTACCACTGTATATCACTTGAAAGCGCTCTGGATGAAGAAAACACAAAAATAGTCCATCCAAATAGCAGAAAAACAATTCAGGCGTAATTATACTGTACTTGGCAGGTGCTCCTCAGCCAAAAACAGGAAGTGACGTATCTGCTGCCAAACCAGTTAGGAGGCAGCAAAATGAGAGCGGCACTGCCTTCAACCTATGGTAAGCGGCAGGCAGCGACAGGCGAGACCAAAGTCCTTTACTCCATTCCAACAGGTCTTGCAGACAGCACATGCACGCTATCTAGGCTCAACTTAAAAAACAAACAACAAAATAAAGGAATAAAAGAAATAAATAAAAGAAAAATGATTATTTATAATTTGAAACTGTGCATTTGTGATTTAGAAGCCTGGTGTTACACTGCACATGGTTTCGGGCACATCGACAAGGGTAAAGCTCACTCTGTTTGATCCGCAAAGCATTATGAGGCGAGTTTCCAGAGTACAGTGAATAATGTAGTATCGGCTCTCCCGCTGTGCCGGGAGAGCCGGGTTGAGGATTTCTCTGTTTTTTTTTAATTTACTTATGAAACTATTTCACCGTGAAGCAGCACCCACAGCCCGCTCATCTCCCGGATGACCCGCTGCACACCGTCATTAATTGCTTGCACGGAGTGAGCTGAGTGCACCATGCTCCTCTACCGCCATGTTGTTTGGCGCTGTGGGCCCACTAAATAAATACCTCCTGCTGCATGGAATGCAGAGGCAACAAGAAATGGAGTGGGAGGTGCAGAAAGGATGGCTAAGGCAAGCTGCAACAAAATACAGCGCCAAGTACACACAATGAGAAAGAAATTATAAAGTAGTCCCTGAAACGAAGAGATAAAGAACCAAAGCGTAGATATATAGTACTCGGTCTCTGATCCTCTGAGAAAAAAAGGAGGGACAGAGAAGAAGGATTGACCACTAGGAAGCCAGGTTTTTTAAAGGACACTGAAACTGACAAATGAAAGGTCTTTAAGCCTACAAGAGAAGTATACTAGAGTATGCAAGAGGTCGTAGTCTTACGCTTGACGTAAAAACCGGTACATGAGCATGATTTAAGGGTCGCAATTGGGACCACTGGCTTGACCTTTGTGACCCATGGCACTGCCTTTGCGACTGCTGGCCTCTAAGGTGGCAAAATCAGTGCTAGGGCACCTCAGACATTGGATGGGGCTCTACTCTCTTTGTTTTCTGTCATTTATCTTATCGCACTAAGAGTGAGTAATATTACATTATATTATATAGATTATATTAGTATAATAACAACAGAGTACAATTAGCTGGAACATGAACTTCCCAGGCAGCTGAGGTAAGTAAGAAACTGCTTTCAAATGTATGCAGAGTCCATGATTGCAGATAAGAGTATGTTTATGTAGCAAGAGAGTGTGTGTATGTGGGAATGTGCATGTATGTATGTGTAAGCCTGTGTGTGAGTGAAAGTGAAGTTCAAAGGGCGTACAATGTCACTTGCGCTACCCCTGGCATTTTGGTGAATTGATGCTCATAGACACGAGTTAAATTTCCCGAAATCTGCTGGGATGGGTGGCGAAAAACCAGGACTAGTAAAAGCTTAGAGTGATGTCATACTCAGATGGTACTTCCGTACTGGGGAGCAGGTGGAAGAGGGGGGCGGTGACGTAGGCAGCTCAGTTTCCTACAAAGCGACCACATGTGCAGTGATAACGGGGTGTACAGTAAATTCAATGCTAGGCGCACAGTGAACTATAAGTACAGGCAACTAATGCCCTAGAGAAGTGGTCTCCAAACTTTGTAATGCCGCACCCCCCAAGTTGAAAAATAGAAATCATTGGGCCCCCCTCAGAATTTTTCACAATTTTATAAACATGGCAATGTTTAAATATGTCTAGACCCAATTAAACATTGCAGTTAAGTATTGTTACCTTTTTAGAAGTGCAATCTTATGCTTCTGCTTAGGACAAAGGCCTGTTATCTGTCAAATGCTTCATTTGGCCAGAGTCTGGCGCCCCCCCCGGTACCTCCCAGATGGAAGCCCTTTGCCCTGCAGTGTGAGTGACCACACACCTGAACCTAAAGGTAGCGCAGGCATGCCTTTCGATGTGAAACACAGGCTACTAGCAGCCAGAAGCATTTGGAAGAATACTGGAGAGCCTATAGATTGATATTCACATTTCTGCATGAAAAAAAAATTGTTAATGCGCAAGGAAAACCCAAGCCACCTGCTGAAACGACGGTGAACATCTACATTGAATTGTCTCATTTTAATGTCAAAAACAATTAAAAGGACGGTTCAAACTCCACTTGCAGCTGTTTATTTGTTGTCAATAGTACTGGAGGTTTAGAAAGCAAAGTAGTTGAAATACTGACATGGAGCCTGATTTACGAATTTTCCTTTCCCAAAAATGGTCTCAAGTGGTTAACCATGATTATGGGACATTTCAGGTAGGAAATGTTATATCTACCCCTTTATTGATATGTATATTCAATGTATATGGTGTAAATATTGTGAAGTGTGTCAATATCAACACATTTTAGTTATGCACCTTTTGAAAAATAAATAAAGCTGGAGAATGTTCGGTGAATGTTTGAGAAAGTTTGGTGGTCTCATGCTACATCATTGCTTTTTGGCAGCGGTGTTGTAGGGTAAGAGGTTGCTTTAGGGTATTCATTCAACCTCAGCCACTCAACCTCGAAGGGCCCATTGCCTAAAATATTAGTAGCATATGTTTTAAATCCATAAACAATCTTAAAATGCATTCTAATTTTTAAAAAATAAAGTGAACAAAATAACTTTCCTAATTTTTTTCTTGGTATCAATGCATTTGGAAGCAGAGTTTGTACAAATCATGCACATGAACTGGTAGACAATAGGCTGACTTTCATTGACCCTGCTGCCCCTCATGACATGCTGCTTCATTATGACTATAGCCTCCTTAACTCTGACAATTATGAGTCCCGCCTTCGCCCGTAACTTAAGGGTTCCCAATGTATATTTTCAGGTTTCGCCTATAGCGCAAATGCGCTACCTGCGAAAGCTGTTGTCCTAAAAAAAAAAAAGTTCAAGGGGCTTAGAGCCCACCCATTACTTACCTCTATTTACCACTGGTTGGTTTCCTCATCACTCATGATTCTTTAGTTAACATTGGTCAGCACTTCCTCCTCGTCTCAGCTTCCTCCTGGAGCTTCGCTGCATGTTTATGCTGTAGAGCATGGACCAAGTACAGCTTCCTGTGGCCAGTGTACTTCCACTGTTTGCAGGCTCCTGCAGGTACTCTTTTGTTACTTTTGGGCATTCACATTTATTGAGTGTATGTCCAAAAGTAACTCTCCTTTGTCCTGCTCGTGTTTCCTGACCACCCCTGCCCTCCTCCTGCTCTCCAATGTGTTGCCTCCCCACCCAAAAACCAAACACCCACCTACTGTTTTTTTACTGTGCACCATGCTTTAAGGAAAATAAAAATCTATGACGTTGTCAACACTAGCCGTGGCATAGTAATTTTTTTTTTTTTTTACTTTAAGCCATGTTGCCATGTAAAAAACATTGACAAGACCAATAGATTTTGCATGGGCGAAACATATTGGCTTTGCCAATGCTTGTTCCATTTCCAGCCCTGGTTCAGCATCCACATTATGCTCTGAATCTCCAGTTGTTTAGACACTTGGAATGTGGAAGAGGAGCAGAAAAATGTTTCTCACCATGCAGGAAGCAGAGAAAGGAGCATACTAGCACGTGGACCACCACTTGCCTTCCAGCCTGGGCAAGTGGTGATAAAGGGAATCACCAGGTGAGCTCATCACGTGCAAGTCTCCTGCTCCACAGCCAAAACCTACCCACCTTCCTAGTGCTACAATTCAGGGAAAGGCCCAGGACTACTTTGTAGCTGTTTGAGCTCATCTAAGGCGAGGAGGGGGATAGCTCGGGGTGTGGGTAACTTGGAGGAGTACATAGGTCTATCTCTCTTGTTCATCATTCTTTGAAGTTAAAAGAATGAGGCTGGGTTCTCTTTCGCTTCCTCTGCAGATCAGAATCTCAGCACATGTGGGCTTTGAAAGACAGGTCACATTTTTACCATTGACCTGGGTTTGAGTAGAACAGTACCGGTCTGGACTAATTTGTTCAGATAGTCCACAGAAGCCCATGTTGTGTTTGAATCTGACTCAGTCTATGCCTGGATCAGACATGGATGTCAATTTGCTGTACTCAGGGACCGCACTGACCACCCCTAATGTGATTTTGGGTACCCCTTGATCTGTCCTTGGTAACTCTGCTCGGCTCTTAGGTCATGAAAGCAGCATCAGGAAGTAGAGGTGAACTGGTGTCCTTTCAGTAGTTTTCCCACATTGCCTCCTCCTACCCCTCTCCCCTCCCACCCCTTCTGCAGAGAACGTGAGAGTGTTCAGGAACTAAAGCGGGAACCAGTGGTCTCCCTGTGCTGTCTTGAGGGTTCCACTACCCCGATCATTGAGCGTAGCACTCCATGGAGAGAGAGAGATGGCTGGCCTCAGAGGGGTCTGTAGTGGGATCAGATTTGTAGGATGGTCACCATAGCAACTGGATTTGATTCCACCGAACACTAGACAAAAATCTCTGCTACAGCCCAGCTTCAGGAGAGATCTGTCTGAGAATGTTCTCTGATCATCCTTTTTATCCAAAGTGTGAGCAAAGATGAAGTTTTGGGCATATCTTTCGGTTTTCACTTTTTATTAAAGAGCACAACCCTGGAGAATAAGCTTTATCCCCCTAAAAGACCGGTGTCATAGGGCGAGTGCTAGTTTATGTGTCAATGCTTCATGGTGGTGCTGTCCACACGAAAGCACTAGCGGGCACACGAAGCTCAAAGGTCACCCTGAGCATCTCAGGGATTAAAGACCACCATCAGACTCCATCAGCCTAACAGACACCACCACGCACCAATCAGCCACTCACCGAAGAGGAGAGCCAATCAGACATCCAGAAAGCAACAACCACTAGCAGTACACTTTTTAGACATCCAGGTAGAAACAGACATCAGCAGGCCCACTGAGGTCAACAGATACTGATAAATACCGAGATATCTTTGAGATACTAAAAACACAAGAGATGTTATGGGGCACTCAGAGAACCAAGGCCTCTGCCAAACACCTAGGGACATATTTATATAGCAGTTGCGTCACCCTTGCACCACGCAAAGGGGGGCAAGAGCGACACAATTCTTAAGTTTGATTTATCAAGCCAGCTTTGGTGGCTTACCTGGCTTGATATAGCTAGAGTACCGCAATGCAGCGGAAATCACTGGGTTGCATTACTCTGCCCCAAGGAGCCATTCCATGGGTGGAGCGTGGGTGTTTCCATGCATCCACCCATGGATTTAGGTGCATTCCCAGATTTGCCATCAGTGGTAAACCTGGGAATGCGTCAAAATGCTACACCTCCCCAGGTGAGGCAGCACAAGAAGAAATATCTTTGTTTTTCCTCATTACTTCCTCTTTCTATATGTGCTGCAGGATGCAGCACACATAAAAACAGGAAAATGAGTCCGGAGATTGTTTTTGTGCAGGAAGATGTCCCTTCCTGAACAAAAACAATCCTGCTTGCAACGCAGGCACCCTTGCACCATGGTGCATTGGCGTTAGGCAACACGTGCACCTGTGCTGGTAAATGACAGGAATGGTCTGTATATTGTTAAGTACAGCACATTCCTGCCCTTCCCCTATCACACAGCGCAGTAAGAAGACTTGCTGCGCTGTGTGATATTTTCATAAATATGCCCCCTAGTGCCCAACATAAACTATCCAGTGCTTAATTTGTAAATAAAAACATCCCCAAAGCTCTCCTCTGAAACAAGCGGCTGAGGCAATTAAATGTGCGAGCACAGACTACTGAGGCAGCATAATCCTAAAACCATCTCAGGCCTCTTTAATCCATTTACAGCCACTCCCTGCCCCTTCAGCTCACTCTTGCAGCTTTCTGTTTTCTCCCTTTGTGACGCTTCTTTTTTCTCTTCCGCCGTCTTTTCCCATATATGTATTTTGCTCGCAGTAAATGCCTGATGCAAAAAAATAAGTGCCGGCCCTCAAAAATAAATGCTGATGCCCTGCACCGGAAACCACTGGCTCAAACTAAGCACTGAAACTATCAGATACCAACACACCTTTCGACTCTGCTAGACACCCAGAGGGCAATAGATACTATTACTCACTCTGAGCCCACCAGCCCCTACTTGATACTCAGAGAACAAAAGAGATGTCTATCAAGGCCTGGGACTAAGCAGCTTTACAATACCTGTGCACAAACTGAATTCCCCTTTGCAATAACTGTGTTGAATTTTGTCAGTGCTTTCAGATTTAAAAGTGATGCAAACACAACATTGTTGGAGAAGAAGAGTTAGTAAAAGGAGAAGAAATGGGGAGAGGAAGACAGGAAGGAGGCAAGAGAGATAAAATGACAGGCTGAGGAAGCATGAAAGTGAAGTAGGGAAAGAAAAGCAATGAAAGAAAAAACAACTAAAAGAGAGAAAGAGCTAGAGTGAGAGGAAAGACATTTTTTCCGCACTGGTGAATCAAAAACAAACCTGCTTCTATCTGTATTAATTAAATGAGTCAGACACATAAGTACATTCTGAAAGGTAATTTTCTGCAGGTGTAATGAGCCTTAAAGCTGTAGCGGTGCCAAGAAAACAAGAACAAGGCGCCCTCTTAATTTAACATGCACTGGGGAACACAGCACGACCCAGGGCAAAGTGGTGTCCTGTTCCAGCAGAGGAAAAACGATGGGCAGAGCAGAGGGCAGACAGATTCACAGCGGACTGTAGGGCACGTCAGGGTGGCAGTGGGATTCTCAAGCCTTCCTTCCCTTTACATCCTCACTTGGTAAAATCCAGAAACTGGTGCTGGCGATTACCTGTGGAAGAGCGGGGACTCTGGGTACCTCAGTTTGGCATCTTATGGCGAGACTGAATCGCCCAATGTGGTACCATCCTTTGACATAGTAAAATAAAAAGAAACTGTAGTGCCATAGCCCACGTCATTTGACCGTGGAAGAGTGGTTACCCGTAAAATAAAGAAAAATCATGCAAGTGGCAAAGGGCTATGCTGATTTTTTTTATTATATCCGCTCCAGTCCTTCCACCGAAATCGGGGCGGAGGCCACCTCTCTGTACACAGAGAAGGACAGGTACCAAGTAGGTATATGGCTTGGCCTCCTAAGATTGTGCGGTGTTCCAAAGCAGCTCCCACGGCCTGTGTAATCATAACTCTTCACCCCTGCACGGCAGCACCCAGAGTTTAGGGCTGGGGGAGCTCACAACTACTGACTCGCCCTTCGGGGCAGCATCTGAGCGTGGTCTGGCGTCCCTCTTGGCTCCTCACAACCTGCAGGCAAGATGGCGGCTACATTCGGGTCCCAGATCACTGTTGTCTGAAGGCTGGTCGGGATCCGCCAACTTCAGCATCCTCACGCATCTGAGCCACGTGGCAGTGAAGCCCCACCCGGTGGGTGCCCCGACTTCTGAGATGAGCCTAGGCCGATGATCATGCATAGTTGTTTCCGTTCATACCAACCAAGAATGTTCACTCCTTAATTCGCCACATATATTTTTGTTCTTATTACTCTGTCTTGGAAGCTGATGCTAGCTTCAAACGCTCCTTCAAGTTAAATTGTATGTCCTCCAAATGCTCCTGTTAAGATGACAAATTTGGTCATACTTCTTTCTCTATAAGATTGTTATACGAGACCCAGTATCCACTAAGATTTCCAACTTGTGACCATCTACTTGAACCGTTCATCGTGGTAGATCATTGCGATCCAATTCTTTGATTAGATTCACAATTAATATTATGGGCCTCGATTACGACATTGGTGGTCAGAGGATTGGCAATGCTGAGGTGGCGGTCAGACAACCGTGGTGGATGGCAGGTTGTAAACAGCCAGCGCAGTGCCGCCCTGCTGATTACAACCTTGTTCTCTGCCAGCCTTATCATGGCGGTACCACCGCCATGAAAAAGCCTGTGGGGAACAGGTGCAGGAAGCCACAGGGGCCCCTGCCCAGCATCATCGAAATGCGCATTGTCTGCTGTGTAGACAGTGCACATTTCGAGGGTGCTGGAGCCCCCTGCGTGAGGCAGCATTTCCTCCGGCTCAGTTATGAGCTAGAGACAATGCTGCTGCCACTTTCCCACTGGTTTCTGCCGGTCAGCCTAGTGGTAAAGTCTTAATGGGATCAGTGGGGACGTCACCAGCATGGCGGTGGCCACCCCATCTGGAGTTTGGCGGATGGGTGTTCTAATCCACAAACTCGTAATAGGACCCTAAGTCATTAGTATGTACATCCAAGTCGTTGGTTTCACTACTTTCTTTCTTCTAATGCAAGCACCTTCTGGAAACGTGACCCTGACCCTGCCTGGCACACTTTGGCAAAATGATCCTTTCTGCCACCTTTTTTACATTCCTTGCCAAGAGCAGGGCAATGCCTGTATGAAGCCATGTGGTTGGTACAACCACAACAATAACACTGAGCTTTCATGCAATCATTTCATTTTTTGATTGTATCCATTCTACTTTTTGTTCGTAGTGTATCATGCTTGTCTTCTTTAGACGTACATACTGAATTGATTTCACTAGACACAACCTCAGGTTTGCGTAACATTTTGATTCCTTTGGCTGATCGATCATAAATCCTAATTGTACTATTCACAGTATACGATATAGGATTTTTTTGACATAGCAAGTTATCCTGTGCCTTGATGCATGTAGTGCGCATAACTAATTGATCCCAGATCATTTCATCAGGATTTTGAAAAGCACAGGACAATGCAAGCATGTGAACACAATTGCTCTGATGAGAGATTATTTTATTGTTCCTCTGTACTTGCTTCTTGTAAAAGATTTGATGAATCTGCACATTAAAATTACAGTTCACAAGAAGGAATAAGCTTTTTCGAACAACAACATGATTGAAGGCTATCCCAGCATCCCACAAACTGTGGCGAGTCACGGTGTTTGGCTGTAGGGCAGAAGCACACACAGTTGACTGTAACAAAGCACATACAACAGCAGAGCAGGCCATACACACTCCACACAGGGCCACGGCAAGAGATGAAAGCGAAGGCAGTCTCTGGATGAACAGCGAGGACTCGCAGGGAAAATCCGCAGACGGCCTGCTCGGAACAAGCACAGCTTACAGATCGACTAATAATCTTCATTACAATAGCGCCATCCTCGTCACCATTTTCCCACGTAGAAAAAGCCACAACACTTTTCTCAAAGGCCTCTCGGCCTACTTTGCAGGCCCAGTTCTAGCAGTGGGGCCAGGTAGGCCAGGCCTTGCCAAGGTAGTCCACTGGCCCTCCAAAGTTTCACTTAAAAATTGAAAAATGTATTTTTTACCCCTTAATGCAGTGCTTAAGTTGTGCTTGTTGTTTCTGGTGCTGAGCACCGGCACTTATTTTTGAGGGCCGGGGCTTATTCTCTGCCTTAAGCAGTTTCTGTGAGCAAAAGACACATATAGGAAAGATGGATGAAGGGAAAAACGAAAAAGCATCACAAGGGGAGAAAGCAGAAAGCTGCAAGAGTGAGCTGAAGGGACAGGGAGCGGCTGCAAATTGATTGAAGAGGCTCGAAATGGCTTCAGGATTATGCTGTCTCAGTATTCCGTGTTCACACATTTAATTGCAGCAGCCGCGTGTTTAAGAGGAGAACTTTGGGCACCGGCACCTTTTTATTTACAAATTAAGCACTGCCTTAATGTTTCACATGGACGTGCAGCCTTGCTTTCTAAGCTAAACTGGCAAACTTCCTGACAAACACTAGAGTGGTGGGCTACTTGTAGTCTGGGATAGGGATACACAGATACACAGAACTTAAGGGAGGACAAATCACCAGAAGCGCTGGAATTTTCTGATTCTGATTTCTGCATATTTATGGACTGGCTGCATTTGTCCTGTAGTGCCAATAGTTTGCTGATTTTAACAAAAATGTTTTCTAGTTCAAACGGATCAAATGTTATTGTAAATGCAGCCATGTGTGTTGCCACACAGTGATGTGTCTTTCTCATGAACAGGCAGGTCCCTTCTCTGTTGCAGCTTGATGTATATCGGTGTTAAACTAATATTAGGTGATATCTTTGCTCACACAAAGTTAATGTGTAAAATTGAGAAAATGGTGACCGCTCATTTAACATATGCCAGATTAGGCCGCATAAATTGCCTTTTCTTGTCACATAATTTAGACACCTTGCCACATTATTTGGTCCACACTTTCCAGGTGATTAAAGTTGGCCCTGAATATGGCAGAAACAATCTGAAAGGATTTTGCCATCCTAAGAAAAGTAATTGAAAATAGGCATAAAATAAATGTATATCTCAGTAGAGTGTGGTTTTAGTTTTTTTGTAGATCTTCTGCATACACACACTGTATAATCCGGGCCTTGGTGCTGATGCTGTTTGAAATGTTGAGGGCTGCCAGTGAAGAACAGGTGCAGGACAGCAGGATTACAAAGTCCATTTACGCACACGCATGCAAGCACAACCACCTGAGCGAAGCACAACCACCTGAGCGAGAACAGTTTAAGCCTCCTTTAAATACAGCAGGCAGCAGTAGTGAGGGTAAGGCTGCCAGAAGAGGGTGAGGCGGAGCCTCAAGGCTGAGATGGAGGGGGCGGAGTCTGGCTGCCGTCTGAAATGGCCGCCTCAAGGATTACCCAAACAGCTGTCAAAAAGCCTCCTTGGAGTCAGAATGAAAGGAAATATACATGGGATAACAGCAACATAACTCTGAAGTTATTTTCCAAGTAAGAAAAGCCAGTTAAAACGGAGTTCTTAATTGAGCCGGGCTACAGGGCCCCTCAGCTGAGCAAAGAACAACACTTTCTGTCAGGACACAGAGTCAGCTACTGAAGAGATAAGGGGCTTTCTTCCTGTTTAGGGAATTAAATAACTGTTGACCTTTGGTTGAACTCTCCACACAGCTCTCCACACAGCACAGGGAAGCCTCTGCAAAGTCCCAACTCTGAGGTATTTTCTCTTCAATTAACTGTTCAGACTTCTTACATAAATATGTGAGAACAGGATTTTCTTGTCAGCCAAGTGTGTGGAGCAAATGCAGTTCGGAAAGTGAGTGTTGTACACCATTTCTGCAGCTGAGAGACTCTGTGAAAGTTACTCATTCTGTCATGAAATACAGCCAGTTTCTTAACAGATAAGTGGAATTCCCTTTCTTGAAAGTTGAAAGGCTGCTGTTGGGGAAACATATGGACTTTCACTTCTGAGGTATTTCTCTTCATTTGACAGTTTAGAGTCTGCTACGCAATTAAGTAAATGCTGGAATTCCTATCAGCAGAGGGCGTAAAGCGAATCTGGATAGGCAGGCAAAACATGTGAGCTATTTCCGATGCACTGATTCTCAGGGACACCTGTCTGAAAGCATTCAGTCATTATTTTTTAAAATTATAGAAGTCTGTGGCAAAGACTAATTCTGTCAGGAAACACAGTCAGCTGCTGGTGAGATAAGTGAAAAGGCTGCTGTAAGAGAAGCCTCTGACAACTCTCAATTCTGAGGTATTTCTCTTCACTTAACTGTTCAGGATCCATTACGTGATTATGTAAGCGCAGGAATTTCTTGTCTACAGGTGTGTGGCGTAAATACAGTTTGGCAAGTGAGTGTTGTACACCATTCCTACAGCTGACAGAGTTTGTGAAAATTAGTCATTCTATCAGGAATTCTGCTTCTGAAGAGATATGTGAAATTCCTTTCCTTGAATGTCGAAAGGCAGCTGTATGAGAAGCATGTAAACGTTCACTTCAGAGATATTTTTCTAAATCTGACAATTCAGACTCTACTACGAAATTACATAAACGCCGGAATTCCTATCAGCAGAGGGGGTAAAGTGAATTTGGGTAGGCAGACGAAAACTGTACAACATTTCTGATGCACTGTTTCTCAGCGACACCTGCTTGAAAACATATAGCCATAATTTTAAAATCCCAGATGTCTGTCACCATTTACAGTGTTAATATCTACCTACTTTGTGAGTCAATTAGATATCATATTTGATTACTAAGCTGTACTTATTTATTGTCTTCTCTAACATTAAAATATAACAGTATGGCCAGTGGCAAATCTAATAGAAAGCCTTTGTTTACACAAGTAGTAGGGAACACTGTACCTCCAGGCACGTCTACTGTTGTCCCACAAGACATTGCTTCTATGGACCTTATTTTAAAAGAGATCTCTGCCGTGGGGCAAAGATTGGGATCTATGGATGTAAAAATTTCAGATCTCGCAACAGAAATGAAGACAATACGGATGGATCTAAACTGTTTTCATACCAAAGTGGAAATTTTAGATCAAAGAACCACTTTTTTGGAAGAGAAATTACATAATGCAGAGTATTGGGGTCCGGATATCTGGCACCTAAAACAAAAAGTTATAGATTTGGAAGACAGGGCCCGAAGAAATAACATTCGTTTTTATGGAATTCCAGAAAAAATGGAAGTCAATAATGATGTGAAGAACTTGCTACCAACGTTAATACCGCGGCTACTGAACATATCTTTTGAGCATCCCCTTGAGTTGCAGAGAGCTCACAGAATTCGATCAAGAACTTCAACTTCAACTCTTGAATCTAGACCTCGATCGATTATAGCATGCCTCTTACGCCATGAACAGGTCCGCCAAATATTAACAGCTGCTCGTAAACATGGTCCGTATGACTTGGAAGGCCATAAAGTATTTATTGCTGCAGACTTCTCCACTGAAACCAATGCCAAACGAAAAGCGTTCCTGCAACTTAGGCCAAGACTTCGCAAATGGGATATCAAATATGTTCTTTTAGAACCTGCCACAATGTGGATCACAATGGATGGGAACTCAAGGTACTACACGGAGCCTGAGGATCTGGTATGCTTCCTGGACAGTTTGGATGACCAACATATGGACTCAACGCCACTGGACAAAACATCTATGAATAGTCCGCTTCAATTACAGAAAGATCCACAAAGCCATCGCACCGGTAGATTACACGTCCGTACCTTTAAGAAACAGTTTGACAGAGATAAAGCAGTCCACTGCGTAAAGTCACTCACACAGGAAAATCCCAGAGACAAATCGAGATCACCTCTAAAGTCACCCACGTCTTTTAATAAAGTAACTGATGCTCAACCTTCCACTATCACTTCTTCCAGCTAGATGAGTATATTTATACATGCTATGTATTAATATAATGTTATTAGTGTTTTACTACAATTATTAATTCTGATGGATATGATTTATTTCCTATCCTCATATATTGCTGTTCAATAACCATGTACATTTCCTACTGTGTTTGTATTTGCAGATTTTCTCTTGGATAGATTTTATAACTCCATGGAGTGTTTTTTCGTATAATTTATTTACCATGAGTGGTTTTCCTTTCCTCCCCTCCAGAGTCTGGGTTTCGAATTGAGGTTTAGACCCACCGACGAAAGATACATATTATTTGATCTGCAGTGTTCTTTTACATTCTAGCACTTAGAACGGTGTACTTACACTATTTAGAGTTTAGTGTTAACAATATTTTATGATTATAGTTTCACATATTGGTTTCAGGTTTACTATACTCCAGATAGTTTTTTTTTTTTTTTTTTTTTTTCCTCCAGTAAGTTCTCATTATCACATTACCATATAGTTTATCTACTTCCTTTTCCCTTTTTTAGCATTTTGACTCTGTTTCACACAGTACAAATATACTCTAACATTTTTAGTCATCATCATGACAACAAGTCCTATGCAAATTGTCTCTCTCAATGTCAATGGCTTTACTAATTACATTAAAAGGAAGAAAATTCTTTCCTATTTAGCCTCCAAACATACTGATATTGCTCTCATCCAGGAGACTCATCTATCTGACATAGAATCAGAAAAATTAAAACGAGATTGGGTAGGCCAGATACTTTACAGCTGCAAATCCCCTTCTCACATATCAGGAGATGCTACATCCCACACTACTACTAGGAAAAGTGGTGTAGCCATTCTAATACGGAAAACACTGCAATGCCAAATACTTCAGTCATGGTCAGATGAGGATGGTAGATTTGTTTTAGCGAAGCTTAAAGTTGGTAACAATATATTAGGAGTGGGTTCCATATATGCCCCTGTTGGGACTAAAGCCCCCTTTTTCCTTCATCTAAATAGAATTCTAACAGAAATGGGAATTTCCAGAATAGTTTTGGGAGGCGATTGGAATCTTGCGCCAGATGTGATCTTAGATAGGACAGGTCCCCTGGACACAACTCATGGTAGAGATAGAGCCATACTGGGAGACATCAGAGAAGATCATGGTTTGATTGATATCTGGCGTTTACTACATCCATCAGATAAAGGGTTTACATATCACTCGACAGTACATGATTCCCATTCTAGAATAGATTACTTCCTTATTTCACATTCTATTACACCACAAGTACTAGATTGTGATATTTTAGAAATTGCACTGTCGGATCACGCTCCTATCAGTCTCCAGCTTGATTGGGGTCTGAAACGCCCTTGTAGGAAACCATGCGATTAAACATATCGCGCTACAAACTACCAGCAGAAAAGTCACAATTACAATCACATTTGACTACTTATATGAAAGATAACAAAGGATCAGTTTCTTCTCCACAAATCTTATGGGCAGCTGCAAAAGCCACTATTAGGGGGCAAATTATGAGGGATTCTGCCATAACAAATAAACGCAGAATAGAACAACAGGCCATTTTGGAAAATGATATAAAAACACTGACACATACTCATTTTAGTAATCCAACTGAAGCTTCCAGATGCAGATTGGAAAAAGCGAAGATGGAACTTAATACACTATATACTTCCAAAGCAGAATATATGCTATATAGACTTAAGGCTCGCAATTATGAACAAGGAGAAAAAGCAGGCCGTTTACTAGCGGCACGATTAAAACAGCGAGAAGCTATGACAGCTATTCCAGCTATATATAACCCTGAGGGTAAACTAATAACTGAGACTCAAGCAATAGCTAATACGTTTGCAGATTATTATACCAAGTTATATAGTTCAGAAGTTGATGATGAACTCCTCAAAGAACAGGAATTCTTTGATAAAATAACACTACCCTGTCTCAATGAACAGGACCGGCTCATACTGACTGGCGAAATAACAAAGGATGAAATTGCGCAAGCAATCTCCAGTCTCCCTTACAATAAAGCACCGGGAGAAGATGGTTTTCCTGGGGAATTTTACCGTTGGGTAAAACCAGAAGCAATAGATGCCCTTTATGAGGTTTATAAAGAAGCAGAGGAAACTGGTAGTCTCTACTCACTCTCAAATAAAGCTATCATAACTGTCATTCCCAAACCTGAGAAAGATCCATTATACTGCAGTAACTATCGTCCGATATCTCTTCTGAATACAGATTCAAAGCTATTAGCCACCATTCTTGCCAAAAGACTCAAACAAGTTATCTCTAAACTCATACATAATTCTCAAGTTGGATTCATGCCAGGCAGAAACTCTCGTAGCCATCTCCGCACTTTGGCTCACATACTTTGGTTTTCTAAGGATGCTGGAGAAGACAGAGTAGCATTATCCTTAGATGCTGAAAAGGCCTTTGACCGCATTGAATGGAGTTATATGTTCCGTACATTGCATAGGTTGGGATTAGGTGATGATTTTATCTCTAAGGTTAAATGGTTATACAAGACACCATCTGCACAAGTGAATTGTGGGGGTTTCCTTTCAAAAACCTTTTTAGTGCAAAGAGGTACCCGCCAGGGTTGCCCTTTATCGCCCCTCTTATTTCTTCTTGCACTTGAACCACTGGCTGCAGCAATAAGACAGTGTTCACAAATAGCAGGCATTCCTACACCAGCAGGCATCTCAAAACTACTGCTATACGCGGATGACATATTACTCACACTTACAGATCTGCCTACTTCACTCTCGGCACTCATGTCTACTATTTCTCACTTCTCAAACATTTCTGGATACAAAGTCAATTGGAATAAGAGTGAAGCTCTCCCATTGTCCCGGGGCACAACAAAAGCAGCTATCTTAGGCTACAATTTTCAATGGAAAGCGGATCGCCTGAAGTATCTAGGTATTTATATCAACACTGGTTTAGAACGTATGATTCAAGATAACTTAGATCCACTCATTGCTAAAACGAAGTCAGAATATGAAAAATGGTCCCATCTTAACCTGTCCTTTTGGGGTAGAGTCCAGGCAGTGAAAATGATTATAGTGCCTCGTTTCACATATGTGTTAGGTATGTTACCTTTGACAGTTAAAATATCAATACTGCGAGACATTGACAAAGGTATTAAAACCTTTATTTGGGGATCTCTGAGACCTAGACTCAAAATCTCCAAACTGATTGCTCACAGGCGATCTGGTGGCCTTAGTTTACCATGCATTGAACATTACTATACAGCCCTCCATTTATCTCAATTGGTTTATCTTTGGCCAATACAGGATGACCCCCCACTATGGGCTCTTATTGAAAAGCAATCTTTAAAGGTATCTTCAGGTTTGCAAATGTTTTATACTCATAAATCGCCTGCTTTACAAAGTTCTAACCCTATTATTCAGTCTATGCTTAAGATTTGGATACACTCCCACAAACTCCTTAAGAGTAATCCGAGGCTACATAATAAGGCTCCCATATGGCATAACGCTGATATTCGAATAGGGAAACAGGCAATTTCCTGGGATACATGGGAGAGAGCAGGTATTCTAATGCTGGATCATTTATTCACTTTAGAAGGCAAGCTTAAAACCTTTACGATGCTTCAGATAGAATTTCAACTCCCTAGCTCTCAAGAGAGGAAATACTTACAATTGAAACAAGCTCTACTTAGTAGACTAGGACCATTTCCGTGGATACCTGAGGATTCCCCAGTCGTACAATACTTAAAAACTTGGGGGAAATTGAAAGGAGCGGTCTCTGGATTTTATAATCTCATTGTGCATAAACTACATTCATCACCATTACTAGCACAACTCCACGTCAAATGGCAAGGATTACTTAATGTTGCGTATTCCAATGAGGACTGGACGGATGTTGTTATGAACATGGATAAAGGAATCAGAGAGGCAAGAATGAAATTTACTCTTTTCAAAATTCTTCATAATTGGTACTGGTCACCACAAAAACTCAAGGCAGCAGGTTTACTACACCATTCTACCTGTTGGAGGTGTCCTCATGAGGACTGTGATATCCTACACATTTTATTTCGATGTCCAGTTTTGACCGAATACTGGTCTTCTATAACTTCCTCTATACACAGAGCTATACATGTGCCCATTCCTTTAACAGAAAAATTAGTTATATTACATGATGTTACTGATCTCCCAAATCTAACAAACCATACAAGAAGATTGATTGCTATTGCACTCACTGTAGCAAAAATTTGTATATTACGACATTGGAGAACACCACAACGTCCTACACATGATGAATGGCTTATTGAAATGTATAACATGGCATCATATGAAAAGCTGATTTACAGATTGCAAGATAATGTTGGGATTTTCATCAAAATTTGGAAACCTTTTCTAGCTAATACATATTCTATTAATATTCACACGTAAACGTTTTCTCATTCTTTGTCTCCTATCTTTATTATTGTTTTGAGTCATGCTGTTATTAAGACAATTGATATCTCACCCATTAACACTGTTATTTTAAGTAGGACTTACTGTTCACCAATTCAACACTGTTGAATTGGCAGGAATATCTGCATTTGAAATGTTATATATGTGGATTTGCATGAGATTACTATCTCGACTGTCTTCTAACACCCTATAATATATGGTTTAATACATATTGCATAATTCTTTCTTTCCATATTTTCTGTTATAGGTCTACTTCTAAGAGTTAATGCACAGTTGGATGCCTTATAAATAATCTCATATATTGCATTTATTGATATATGTATAATGTTTTTTTTTTTTTTTTTTGTGTTTAGAAATCTGAAAAGTTAATATTTCATAATATTTTTCATATATGGCCATAATTTGATGTATTGTTTCTCTATTTAACACAGTCTGTATATTGACATGTACTTCTCAATAAACATATAAAAAAAATAAAAAAAAAGGCTGAGATGGAGATGGAGGAGGTTGTGTTTCAAAGAGGGGATGTTGAAGCAGAGACGAGGAGGGGGTTGGTAGGAGTGTGCGAGAGAGAGTGATGCAAAGAGAGGAAGGATACTGGGGAAGAGGGAGTGAGGCTGGTGAGGTGAAGATAAAGAAGAGGCAGGTGTGGGGGAGAATGACATAAAGGCGTGGCAGAGAAGGAAAAGTGAAGCAAGAGGGAAGAATGAAGTGGTAACAGAAGAAGGTGGAAGTGAAGCGCAGTGAGAGGATAGTGAGGAACAAAAAGAGAGGAGACTGAGGCAGACAAGGGGAGGGTGATGGGAAAAAGAGATCAGTGTGAGGTGGGGTGAGAGAAGGATGAGGCCACTGCAGAGAGATAGGAGGGTGAGATGGGTGAAACGGAGAGAGAAGGGTGAGGTGAAGCAAGACAACAGTGAGCAAGGAGGATGCAGAGGGTGAGAAGAGCAAGATGGGGTGGAGACAGAGGAGGGTGAGCATAGAGAAAGGAGGATGAGGTGGAGAGAAAGGATGGTGAGGCAGAGAGAAAGCAGGGTGAGAGAGAAAGGAAAAGGCCACTGAGAGAGCAAAGGTGCGACTTTAATGCAGTCCCTGACCTGGTGCGTGGCACCTTTGAACTTTCTCGGCTGCTGTACACGCTCCAGTCCCCTCTCCATGTGGACTGACTCAAAGGGCCTGCGCGATCCATGGCGAACATGCGACCACACTCTACAGGCATACATATGCACATTTGCAGCACATAAAACGTGTGTATTGACCTGCCCTGGCTGCTGGCCGCTGAGACTCTCCTCCTGCGGCCTGTGGTATCTCAGATCATGCACCCCTGCTCCTGGAACTGGGACCCCCACATGGATCCCTGCATACCATGTGGCGCTTTAAGGCCTGGCACAATGTGGACCAGGACTGTGCCGACTTTGTGGAGGAGGAAGGTAAAACATTTTTTGAGTTGAACTGTAAAACAGTGGAGTTAGAAGGGACCCTCTGGGTGGCCAGCAAGCCTGCCCTTAGGGGCTGGATCAAAGGATACATATAGGGTCAGAAGTCGAACCAGTTGGCACAGGTGACAGACCTGGAAGTGCAGATCATGTCCTTGGGGTGGTAACCACACTGCTTGCCCTTGACTGATCTGACCCGTAGGCTGGCAACAGCGAGCTCTTGGATCAAACTGATATCATTAGAAGAGGCCAAACAATGCTGGAGGGCATCAACCCAGCAAGCGTATAAACATTAGGACAAGTCAGTCAAACTTCTTCATTGGATTGCCACTACAGACACGATGTCTAGAATTGAGTCTGCCCTACGTGATGCCAAGGGTGACCTCCAGTAACGCACTGTGGAGGTGGCAGAGTTTTTTGGAGATTACTGTCAAACAATATATGCAGCGTTGCCTGTGACCCCACAAGAACTTGAATCCCTGTTACTGGAGGAGATCCCACTACCCTCAATCCCTCAGTCCCTGGCCCAAGATTTTGGCCAGCCACTCACATCTGAGGAAATAAGTGAGGCCCTGTCAGACCTGACTCAGGGTAAGACACATAAGACACCAGGGCCAGATGGCTACCCAATCAAATTTCTCAAGTGGTACCATACCCTTGTGCTTCCACACCTCCTGGTTCTCTACAAAGAGGCGGTAGGTTTTGGATCATTCCCCCCAGAGATGGATGCAGCTACAACTGTAGTACTACCCAAAGCTGGTCAACCTGTGGACCAGTGTGCGTCATACAGGCCTATCTCCCTGATAAACAATGATATGAAGGTGTTTGCAAAGGCCTGGCGACTCACCCGACTCAGGCTCTCCCCCACTTGATCCATCCGAATCAATGTGAATTCATGCTGAACAGGAACACTCGTCACTGCATCCATAGAGTACAACTAACTCAGTCACAAGCACATTGTACTACCCGCCCCACACCTTTACTCTTGATTGACTTTGAAAAAGCACTCAACACTGTTGCACGGCCTTTTCTGGTGGCCGTTCTGCAGAGGGCAGGCTTCAGACCTTTTTTCTACAAATGTGTGGGCCTTCTTTATGCCGCTTCTGCCGCCAGGTGTGAGTGAATGGAGAATAGAGTCCTATCTCCACCCTTTCCCATTCGCAGAGGCACTGACAAGGATGTCCACTTTCTCCACTCCTATTTGCCCTGATGATCAAGCCCCGGGCATGCCTCATTAGATGCGATGCTCAAGTGAGGGGATGGTCCTTTGGAGCGGACCGGAGGAATGCCTGATACTGATGAGTAATCTTGGTGTCCTGGCATCCCAGTACACTGTCTTTCCTTTAAATACCTGGGAATATATATCTCTCGCCTTTCCAAGCTGACTTGGAGCCCAAACATTCTCATGGCGGGCTGAATAGGGACCTTCAACATTGGGAGCGCCTAGGCCTGAACCCCTTGGTGGTGGGTACCGTTGTTCAAGATGATGAGTCTTCCATGCTTTCTGTGTGTCCTCGCAAATGCTCCCCATCCAATTCCTAGGAAATGGTTCCGGGCAATAACATTGAGCATTGCTGCCTTTTAATTGGCTGGTGGTCACTATCGAATGGCCTTTGTTAATGACAGGCACTTGTTGAATGACAAGGGGCTGGGAATGGCGGACCTGTATGGTTACTACCTAGCCTCCCTGACTGCGACAATAAACAAGTGGATAAACGGAGGTTGGGATGACTCTGTGTATCGACTGGAATTACACCAGCTGGGCTTGGATGGCCTCTTGGATCTATTATATGGGACCCCAATCCCTCAAATCCTTCCTGGCTGCATCCGGGTGATCCTGCTCTGTTGGAGGGCAGAACACTGTCTCATTAGATGGGATTGTAAGCTTACTGGGATGACCGCGTTGTGGCAGGAAACCTGGTTGTAACATGTAGCTGGCTTGCAAGGTTTTACCCAATGGGACAGAACAAGGATCACCCACTTAGAGGACATATGGCGTAAAAGCGCCTTGATGTCATTTCAGGATCTGCAAGAGCAGTACCGGCTCTCTTCTACACAGTGTTATCAATATCTTCAACAACATCATGCGCTATTGGAACATATTCCCGCAGCTACACAAATCCCAGACTTGAACCCCCTCGAGCCCAAGGTTCTACTTGGGTGACGTGGCAAGGATGCCATTTCTCACATTTCCTGCTCCCTAATCATCAGTGCCCCTGATAGTTTTACGACACTCCATCCGTAGTGAGAGGCCTGGGTGGGGCAGATGGATGATGATGATTGGCGCAACGCTTGGATGGCTCCAGAGAGCAAGCAATCCCAGCGCACCTACGTACCGTTCAGCTTATTACTTAAATGTCTCCAATTTGACCCCCCAGCACTTGCATCGAACCAGCGGGACACCCCAAGCTGATTGCACCAGATACTTATTGGGTGAAGCTGATTTTTTTCCTCATGGTCTGTGGGTGCCCAGCTCTGGCCCCCTTTTGGTAGGGCGTAGGATGGGAGCTGTCCGCTGTCTTGGGGCGGTTGGTGGAACTTACTCCTAGAGTGGCGCTGTTGGGCTTTTTGGAAGATGTTGGGGGACAGAGAATGGAAAGAACATTTGTGGGGCTGGCCATGTTGGTGGCCAAGAGGGACATTGTTCGTAAGTGGAGATCATTGGACCCCTCTTTATTGGCAGAATGTAGGAGAGGTGTGGACTGGTGCATTGGCCTGGACTGACCAATTTATAAGGCAAGGGGTTGTTCACAGAAACACAAGATCTGGGGCAAGTGGTGGGAATACCACGGGTTGGGTGAGGGGTCATAGCATTACATGAACACTGATTAACTGCCTATTGTATTTTGGTATGAAATGGATCAACAGAGTACTGTTACCTTTGAAAATAAATAACATTTGGTTATTAAAAATAGGTATATACTTCATGAGAGCCTGCCACACCTGTATAGCAGCCAGTTTTTTAATTTCACTATTATAGTCGAGATGTGAAGTATGAAGTCATCTGTAATAATAAACTGATCAACTGCTCATCTGTAATAAGTTATTACATTTGAGTTGTGCCATCCTAAAATCCTCTGCTTGGGTCATCAGAAGAGGTGAAATGCAGGCCACAGAGCATAAGTACAACCACACTTTATAGAAAAGGAGAACTGGCCTTTCCTCTTTCTGGTCTTTTTCTAAAGTGAACAATGATCACCAGAAAGGACCTATTTATGGTGACATGTTTATTTTTACCACGCTAAAAGTCATTATAGGAAAGACTATCTCTGCATGTTTCTTCACATTCTGAGCTGTGACATTTTAATCTGGCATACATTAAAATGATTCTAATACCTGTTTGCAACAAATTAGTAACTGCTTTTTGGTCTGTTTAAATATGTACTACAGATTCTGCTTTTATTCTTCATGTCTGAAACTATAATATACACCAAGTATATATGCAGTTTGTGAGAAGGGGGATAGTTTGACCTCTTCTTATAAGGAATAAAATGCTCTCTGCTGTATGTTAAAAGGGTGTTGCAAGACACCTCAGAGTTTTGGCCTTGTTTCTGTATATGGTCAGAAAACTCTTCGGTGACTTGCAATATCGTTATAATGTATGGTAGGCTGTACTTTAGCCATATGTAAATTGTCCATAAGCAGCACATTCTTCTGGAGAGCCACTGCAACATAAATAAGTATTCAGACGTAGAGGATCATTCACACCATCACAGCCTCCTAGTTGCCCTCACCCAAATCTGTTGTGAGGTAGGACCTCCCCACAATGTTCCATCCCTCACAGGAATGGGACATCCTTCTTCCTATGAAATTCTCTAGGAGGCCTCCGTTTACCTCACAACATAGGGTGCAAAATATTCAACCAGAGGGCTCAACCCTGTTGTGTCCCTATTGGATGGGCAGACACTCACTCCTTGATACGCACCTAATCTGGAAATGCGAGGCATGTGAAGGTGATGCTTCTCTTGGCTAAGGAGCCGGGCTCTCATCCTAGCCGCTCACTCACAGGTAAGTGCCTTTTTGAGACCTGATTGGGGACTGGCAGTAACAAGGGGCCAGATGTATCAAATAAGTGGTTAGCGATTTCCTAAAAGCGAATCCCTGCAATTCGCTGTTAGGAAATCGCAAACTGGGATGTACAACAGTGTGTTTAAAACTGTTTCCGATTCCCAAATGGGTCACAAGAGACCTGCCTCATTAATATTCATGAGGCAGGTCGCAGTTAGCGACCCGTTTGGAAATGGCCACAATCACAGAGATGGTAGTCTGCTGGGGGCAGCAGACCACCATGTCTGTGATTGCTTTTAAATAAAGCAATCTTTTGATTTTCTTAAAGGAAAACAGAATGCGTTTAAAAAAGAAAACTGAAAGTTTGTGTTTCTATTTTTAAGAGTATGCAGTGGTCTACTCTTAAAATACGTTTTCTCTACCATTCTCAAAAGAGAAGAGGTCCCCTGGGACCCCTTCCCATTTGTGAATGGGTCACCACCAACTTGAAGTTGGTGGTAACTGAGAACGTTTTGCGACCGCCTTCACGGTCGCAAAACATTCTTACATGGCCCTACATCTTGCTATTAGGAAAGGGACGCCCTTGGCACGGCCCTTCCTAATAGCGACTCGCAATCCCTATTTTGCGAGTCGGTAACGAGTTACTGACTCGCAAAATAGGAATGGTGCATGGCCTTCATACATCTGACCCAAGAATCTGCCTGCCAGTCACTCAGGACCAGCCTACCAGTACCTGCGTCTGGAAGACAACAAATTTCAGCTACCTTGCCTTTTTACTGCATGTAGGGCCAGATATACAAAGCAAAATGCTTTTTTATGTACCAAAGCAAAATATGACTCAGTAACTTGTTTACCAAATGGCATTTTGCTTTTGCAATTCGGTATTAGGAAGGGGCGTGTTTAGGGCGCCCCTTCCTAATGCTGAATTGCACTGGTATCTTTGAATGTTAACATCAAGTTGGTGGTAACCCATTCGCAAACAGGAAGGGGTCCCCAGTAGACCTCTTCCCCTTTGTGAATGAAAGCGTGAATATTTTTTCACAGCAGGTAGTCGTCCAGATAGCTACTCAGGCACGAATAGGGTGCGGATAGGCACTCAAGCAAGATGTACCTTTTTGGAGTATGTGTGACTATAACGGACATTGTCCCCTTCCTAGACCAGGAAGCTGGAGGCCTCTAAAATATGGTCTTGAGTAAGAATTGGCTTTAGAATATTCAGGTAGGGCTGACTTGCACTTATTTTCTATCCCCCTGCACTAAAAGTACAATATAGGGCAGAAAAGCTAGAAAGGGGAGATAGGGATCCTTGGCCCTGAAGAATGCCCCAGACCCACTAGGGCTAGAGACTGAGGGCATAAACATGTTGGCTTCTTACTGGATGGTATGAGCCATATTCCTCAAATAACCCATCCCTTTTGTTTTTAATATTACCTGGGGTCCCCACGTCATAAAGGTGATACACGGGGAACTACAAGGTATTTTTAACCTATCAATCTGGATCCCAGTCTTATCCATTAATTTCTTTATTTAAGAACTCCCTTTTGCTCGGAATCCATCAGGAAGTTGAGTCCGCCCTGGCGGTATAATCCTACCAGGGTGGGGAGAGGTAGCCAATGATGAAGTATGTCACTATTAGGTGTGTGAGGCTTTCTCTTCCTTAAGGAAAAACCTTTATTGGATATGGATACCTTGACAGGGGCCCCACGACTCAGCTCAGGGGTGGTTATTCCCAGCTATTGGGAGGTAAGAGAAACCCGAGTTAGTTTTTCTACCTATAACAGTCACACTTCGTTGTGATATTTAGGATGTCCTAGGAGGATGTGTGACTGCCCTTACCTCCTCCTCTCTATTTTTCTCGTGAAGCTAGGGAGTGGACCACAGTTTGCAAGTCAGACCCTCCTACTGAAATGGTGCAGGTGTTTTCTTGTCCATTAGAAAAGAAGTAGGAGAGCATGATTGTTCCCCAGTTTTCTTTGACTCCCTAGCTGTTGGCCTGGGCTGTATTGTGGGTAGTTTTTATGGATGCTATTTAATGGACAGACCCTGGTGAGTGTCTATGGTACCAGGCAGCAGATTCCTTCAGATTACCGATGAATCCTCATGGTTCCCTTAGAAACGAGGAATCACCAGGACATCAGTAAATTCACATCCAACCTCCTTTGTTACTCCGCATCTGTCCTTGGAAGTTCAACAAGAAACTCTCTCTGCTTTCAGATCTGCAGTTGTTACCACAATTCTCGTAATTCCAATGGGCTCAGTAACAAAGTGAGTGCACTCATAATTTAAGAACAACAAATCTGTAAATGCAACAGCTTGTTATCAAAATACCCAAGTAATTCAAATAAAAGTACAAGGGTGATTAGCGAATAACCGTAGTCAGTCCTTAAAGACAAACAGAACGCACTTCCTAAGCACACAAGACATAAACAAACAATTACAATGTCATCATATCAGCACAACATATCAAAGAATACACACTGACTCCGAACTTCAAGCTGTGCATGATGTTGTTTCTAAAGTCTCAGAAACGGACTACTTGTGCTCATCATCAAAGCCAGTGGAAACACAAAGGAGGCACTGTAACCATCCACGAAATGCCATGACCCATCCAATCAATGACAATCTATGAAAAAAACAGATGCAAGCCAATGGTTGAAGTGGGCTGATCCAAATCCCACACACTCTGCACTGCCTCCTAGATGTACTTTCCTAAAGTATTTGTCACACTGGGGTTCCTAGAGAGTTTAAACCCTCTGTAGTGATCTCTAAAAAGGTGAGGTGTATACATAATACTGTACCCTGTTGACTCCATAAAGCTGACTTTAGCCTTTTTTGCCCAAACACCATGTTGTTTCTGCCATTTTATGGTGGGATATGCTGGACCCCTTATACCATGTCCTACGCTACCATTGTATAGCACCTTCTGTTACTCCATCCCTTGCCATCCCATTGCTGGACTCCTGAACCAAAACCTTACCCTGACCTCACTAACCTTCTCACCATTCCTAGCACAAACCCTAACCCCTGTCTCAATCCTACAACTAACTCTTCTTAGAACCACAGCATTAACATTCTTTTGTTACACCGTTGCACACACTATGCTGTACTTTAACCCTAAACCAAACCCTAAAGATTACCTACCCGCTCCCAATCCTTTCCCTTGTCCCTCAATCTTATTACAGTCCTATCTCTAACCTCTACCCCTACCTAACCATGTCCTATGCACCTTAACTTACATTACCCCTTTCACTGCCCCTTGTTCTAATGCTAAACCTAATCCTATAGCCTAAATCCAACCCTAAATATATCCCTAACCTGTTCATCTTTGCACTGCTTTTTCGACTTTTAGGTATAATCTAGTTGTTGTGGTATAATTGTTTTACTTTTCTACTTTTTTGTCTCTGCTTTTTTGTTACCTTACCTTTTTAGTACTTTGTTTCAGCAAAACCAGGTTTACTGGCTTCATTCAGAAAGTATACAGCACCAGTGGGAGGTGCCTTTGTGATCTTGATGTGCATTGTAATTTAGAACCCCTCCTATTTATGTGTCCTCTGTTACTGCACCACAGGAAGGACTTTTTCCATCTTTTCCATAGCACCTACATCAAAATAGAAAGGGAAAGTGTGTGCCCTCTATTTATGCAGAAATTAGGGAATTAAAGATGTAATTGGCTTGTGCATTATTTAATTCAGTGTTAAAGACAACATTTTAATGATGCTCTTGATTATGAATATACGTGAATTATGGTAATGAGGTATCATTTTGTGGGGTTTGGCTTTCCAATGAACTTATATTCAAAACAAGACATAGCTCTGTATATGTCAGGTTCACCTTACAATGGGAAGCTGATCCAACTTGACCCTTCCATTGAAGTGCACATCTAAGCAGGAATCAATGAAATCACTCATGCCTTCATACTTTTTTTTTAATTAAATCGAAAAATAATGAATTAGTACTAAATTACATAAATGTTCACTTCCCTGCAAATAGCTGCAGCAAAACGTTTAGGAAAAAGTGCCTTGCTGACAACTCATGCAATTGCAGGATGCCACGGCCAGCCTGAAGACAAGGCCCAAAACTCCGATGGTCAAACCTATCTGATTTGAGATGAATGAACCTATTCGCAGTCGCAGCACGCGGGAGTTATAAGTGGCGGGGTGGTGCGCGCAGGGGGGGGTGGAAATATTAAAAATATTAAAGTATTTTTTTTAAAACTTCCCTGTGTGCCGCGCTGCCGCTCCTCCAGCCTTTTAGCAGGCACAGGCTCCCAGCCTGACCAGCGGCCAATTCTGACGCTGCTCAGAGCAGCGTTAGGATTGGCTGGATCACCCACCTATGGCACTCCCAGGCACACTGGGAGCCTGTGCCTGCTCTCTCCAACCTGGCAACACAGTGCCGGGCTCAAGAAAGCACAGTGCGCATGTTTGTTTGGCCGGAACGAGACAGCCAGCCAAACATGCATGTGCACTGAGGAGAGTGCACTCCCCTTGTCCCCATCATCCCCAATGCCCCGCCCATTTAACAATGAAAGGATAATAAACATAGTTTATTATCCTTTCATTGTTAAAGGTTTGCAGCGGCTGCTGGTCGCGGGTGGGGGCAATGCTCCTCCACCATCACAGAGGAGCGGCTGCTGCCTATTCGCATAAACACTAGGCTCATGAATTTTTATGCGTGTGAAAACTTACAAAGTTCTCGAATTTTGCATTATGCAAATTTTGTAAAAAATGTGCAAGATGTGTGAGTTTTGTCCACTGAAGACATGTTCAAGAAGAAACTGTCTAAATCAAGAGACGTTTCCTCTTCGGTCCATCATCCAGCTGGCATCACTCTTGACTTCTGAATGTGAGATAAGCAGTAGTATTAATTTTCGCACATGATACAATCAAATACATTTCTCATGAAACTTCCCATAATTTTTACAAAATTCAACAAAATATTTCACTCACGCCTAATCCATACAGGCAAAACCTTCTGTGATCTCCAGTGCAAATCATCTTTGCGTTCAAATGACCGCTTCAAGATCAATGGGCTACATAGTTGCTCTACGTCTGGCCCTGCTGAAACCTCACGATACTGAAATACCATATACATATATATAATACCCATCAGCTGGTAGTAACATTACTCCTCGGGCATCGTTCATAAAACATGCTCGGTCTGTGGCATGGTCTGCAAGGTGCAACGTTCTGCTGGCCCATCCTTCATCACTACGTTTTACCTTCACAAGGATCTTAAAAATCACATACAGCTTCACTTTGCCCACAACTTTTATAAATTTGCTTAGTGACTTTGCAAGACACATAAGTCATCCCTTCTAAAAAATATCATGATTAAGGGTCAAGCCTTGTGTACCATGCCTGTTCAGGATGGGTGACAATGCAGAGGGAATTGGGTTCTCCTAACTTGCGATTCAGTGGAACTCTTACACATCCTGGTGCCATCATCCAATCGAGAACCTTGTGACTTCCCTTTATTCAGGTGTCCCTGTAAATCTCATTGTCCTGAAGAGAACTAGACATTTCTAAAAAGCTCAAAGCACCGTCGACATCGAAGTACAGTTATTATCACTGACTTAAAAGAAATTGCATTTTCATTCATCTGTATATGTGTGCATTTACAAACACATATTGAAAGTTTGTCATATTTCGTAGGGCCGACCCTCCCTCTCCTCACCCAACCTAGTAGGCCTTCTTTGTTGTTTTGTTTTTTTGGGTGGAAAACTCTGTGACACTCCTTAGGGGTTGGGCCAACTCCATTGCTTAGGAAATATAGTAATAGTGCTGAGTGTCAAACTTTCGTATTTTTAGATATTCACAAAATATTAATTGCTGTTTATCCTGCTCTCATTTTTCCTCTGTCAATCAAACTTCAATCTCTCAAAGGTGGAAGAACAGAAATCCAAACACTTTCTTATGTGTATAGATATATATATGTATATATATATATATATGTGTGTGAGGTTTTTTTTACTGTAGCACACTTATCGTGTTCTTGCTCCTCACATTTCTCTTAAAAAGTCTTTGTAATAAGTCACTTTATAAAAGAGGGAGCATGGCTTAATTCACTTTCAGGTTTCCTTTTTTGAGCATGAACATGGTCAGAAGGATGCTATTGTATGAGCACTAGATTAGGTTCAAAAGCACCAGGGATCGCCAGAGGTGAAACATTCAGTCAAGAATGAATAATAGAACTTAATATAATGTAAGTTGATGTTTTTTAGCTTTGATAAGCCCCCGCCCTGCAAGCCACCTGAGGGGTGAAACATGTGTTGGCTATCATGTAAAAATATCTTGGGCTACCAAGTAATAAAGATCTTGGATATTCATGATGACTGTAAAGAACTGTGTGCTACAATAAAAAAAACTACAGTATATATGTACATGGAAGAAAGTGTTTGGATTTCTCTTCTTCTGCATTTGAGAGATTAAAGTTTGTTAGAGGAAAAACGAGAACAAGATAAACAGATATTAATATTTTGCGTTATCTCAAAAATTAACAATAGAAAAATGTGGCACTCAGTAATATTAACATATTGAAAATTGTTGCCTCTACATAAAGTTGTCACCTGTTCACTTCTATGTGTTTGGAAACAGTACACAATCATGATTTGTCTGCTTTTTGCACCTTGTATGTGATATTTGTACAATTTCTATGTGGTCTGCAAATTACTACTATAAGTGTAGTCACTATACTTTTCTGGTCTAATTTAAATAACTGATAGGGCTAGAGTGTATTAGTGGTTTTCCTACATTAATTGTGTGATTTGAATATATTTCTTTGCTTATCTGCAAAGTATCTGCAAAGTTGGTATGAATACATTCCAGGTGATCCATTGTTTTGAGCATATACTGAATGCCCATGTTCTACTGTCATAAAGGCTGCTTAGTAAGTGGAGGGCAGGTCAAAGGTGTGGCTAAAAAAGAACAAAATATTCTGTAACTGGTGTGTTGTTCTTTCACCTTCAGGTAACTGCATATACAATAATACACACCTTAACTGAAAAATAAATGCAAGTTAAACTAGT
Organism: Pleurodeles waltl; assembly: GCF_031143425.1. Classification (NCBI taxonomy): domain Eukaryota; kingdom Metazoa; phylum Chordata; class Amphibia; order Caudata; family Salamandridae; genus Pleurodeles; species Pleurodeles waltl. Next base: position 963,397,649 of record NC_090443.1, read on the forward strand.
CAGTGGGAAATGCACTATTGTACGGTATTAAGCCTTTATTGGTTGATGCGATCGCTGCAGATGTCTGCTTGTGTAAGCAGAGGGCCATAGGACTGAATTCTGTTTGGTGCAGTGCGGGAATGTGACGTGTTTCTTTCGTGCCACAAGGTCCTAGACTGTGAAAAAAGCACTGTGAGCATGTAAGTCATTATTTTAAACCTGCACTATAAACAGTGTAAGATAGACTGCCAAAGAAATGTGCAAAACAATTTAGGCTTAAGATAAGAATGTTTGTCAAAAATATAGATTTTGGTAATATTCAGACTGTGCCTAGTGCAAACATTTTGAATAACTGTCCATTAAAAGCATGCACTCTGAAGCACAGCTGGCAACGCCCTTACAATACCTCTCAAAAAAGAATACATCTTTGCCGTAAGAAAGCTTCAAGTAACTCCATCAATTTAAGTCAATAATGGCTTCCAAGCAGCCTTCACATATGCAGATTAACCCATTGCACACACTTACATTTCTTTCAAGAAGAAGGCCTGATTCGTGTTCTGCAGTCTGCCCCGCTTTCGGCATCCACACCACAGGAGGCTCCATCCCTTCCACTTCAATTAACCGTCCCAGTTGCCTTTGAACAAAAAGTAGCGCGAGCTGTTTGTTGAATGAAAAAAGCATGCGTACACTGTGCCCCACCGATCCCGCCTACTTCGACTGGCCAGGTGCATTATGGGAATCTTGGCCTACCCAACACCAGGTGTAAGGTGAACTATTGTCTCTGTCTGCAGACTAAAGGTAGGACAAATAACCACATATGCATGAAGCAGTGTATGTTATTGTAATGCGACACATATATAGCGCTTCCTACCCTTATGTGGGGCACTAGAGTACTTGCCACAGTGGCAAGGTGTGTGAGGTGTGTATAGTGGAAGATGTGTGTTGGGAAGGATGTTGCCTTTGTTTTCCATCTTAGGTGACAAGAATTTCCATGTCGCGTGTGATGGACTCTGAGGTGCACTTATCATGTTATGACATGTAGCGCTCACATGAGGTGGATGAAGAGGTGTGAGACAGACACTGTGTATGATTTTCAGTAACTGGCATCTATTTGAAGCTATGTTGGTCCCCAGGTGACATTTCTTATGGCCTGGCCATAATCCACTTAGCTGGTCACTGCTCTGGTTTGTCAAATCTGAGATATTTTGTTTACAAATTTACAACAGCAATTGGAAGCTATTGGGAGGATTTGTAAACCTCCACCTGCTCCATATGTGAGAGTTGTTCACTGCATCTCCAAATAAGAATATTTTGAAAAAAATATAATGACAGAGGAGAACAGCAAGGTCAAAAACACTACAGTGGAAAAATAAGCCTTATCATTTACACATTGAGACTGGAATGACTGGGAGTCAGTGAAGTTTTAGGGCAAATCTCTAATTGTTGTTTTCAAGTTTGCTACTCGCAAACCAGTTTCTTTTAAAAGGCTAAATGTTGCTGTGGTGAAGAACTGACAAGCAACACAGGGTGGCTGCACTATTGGTGATTTTTACCTCCACCACCAATTATTGTGAGTCAAAAACAAGGCGCTATTGCTGGGCGCTAGAGTTCGCTCGAATGCCGCTGTGACTGTGACAATACTAATCTCTAAAACATGAGTCTGAACAAGAAGATTGGCGGCGAGATCTCGAGGACAGACTGATACAAACGTCTCCACACACTGCTGGGCGCAAGATACAAATGGCCGAGCTTCAGATGGACAGCGCCCTCCTAGCAGCAGGAGGCAGCGATCAAAGGCTGCCAGCGCTTAGAGGCCACGGGACGATTCATAGACGGGAGAACTGAGCGAAAGTCCCCAGACAGGCGTCCCACCGGAAGTGTCGTCGTGAATCCCGGGCTGGTAGCATGTCGTAATCTTCTGAAGCAGGCCAGTTTTTCCTAGGCGAGATTAGCAGCCAGGCCCCTGGCCTGCAGAGGGGTGCAAGGTAGGCGGTGCCCAATAATTGGGTGAAGCTCAGACCTATGCCAGCAGGTCGCTGGCAGCCACCTCCTTATACCTGCTATGACGTTCCTACGGGCAGGGACCATTTAACTCGACTACAGGCACGTGTGCTATAGAACTGCTTTAACACCTTTTGCTGAGGTTTTATCGATTTAACAAGCAGTCAGCAGCACTGTATGTTGTTTCAGAGCATGGTGAGTGTTTTTTTAAATTAAAGTAGGCTCTGTTTTCCATATGCGTTCTGGTACTTGTAGTGGTCATTTCACACGTAGGGGAGAAAATAAACACCAGATTGCAGAGAAAGGGAACTGGATGAGCCCTGGGGTGTTTTGGGTTCTCTAAATTGTATTCAGTTGAACTCCTTTGTGTTGTTAAGGCTGTGCAGTGCTCATGGGTTGTAAGTTATGTTTCAGGCCCTTTTTAGGCCTTGTCTACTCTGTGTCCCTTGCCCAGAAAGAAGCACTCGGAGACAGGCAGGTTGGCAAAGGTGATTCTTTATTCCTGAGTTGTGAGATCGGTACATGGATGCAAGAGTCCCCAGCTTCTCTGCTTGTCCCCGTGGCTGTGTGTGTGCGAGTGAGTTATGTGTCTGCCCTTGGGCGTGCCCCCTGTCAGTGGCGGCTGCCACTGAATGGGGGTGGCGGGGATAAAACAAAAGGACACTTTCCTGCTCCGTCGGGAGACAGGTTCGTCTCTTTCCGTCCACGTACTGAGCAGCCTCGTCCTCTTCCGGGCAGCACACAGGCTCCCACACTCCCCTAAACCAATCACGACGCTGCTATCACCAGCATAACAGCAGCATCGTGATTGGTGTGAGCGGCCTGATTGGACGCTCAAACAGTGAGTGGGACCCTGTGCACTTTCTGCTCCCGGCCGTGCTATACAGCCGGGTGGAGAAATGCTAAGTGCGCATGCTTGTTTGGCTTGCCCAACATGGCTAGCCAAACAGGCATGCGCACTTATGGTTTACATACCACTCCTCTTCCAGCACTCCTCCAGCCCAGCCTCGCCCTAAACGGGCTCCAGATCAAAAATAAAATGATAATACCATTGCATTATTATTATTTTATTTTTCCTTTTTCCTTTTCCTGAAAGCAGTGAGGCGATGCTCCTCTGCCTCAGCGGAGGAGCCGTCGCTGCCCCCTATGCATGCTTCTCCACCCCTGCTGACCAGAAGCAGCATCCGGTGTCCAGTGTAGTGACCAGTGTGTGTGGGGTCCTAGTGCCGTGCCACATTCCATCACTGTGACATCTACTAGACAGCACATGCACTGTCTGTTGCAAGACATAGTGTTACCATACACTGGTCACTTTACAGTGGGATTATAACCCCCGATTGCACCATTGGTTGGTTTGCTGTCAGTTTCATTTGTTTGCTTCTTATTCGCCAGATCGTGTGGGCATTCCTTTCTCGTTGGGCATGTGTTCCACTCCTGGAGCATGGAAACATTACTTGCGCCCATCCACTGCTCGCATTTGAAGCGCTACTTTTTTCTTTTTGTTTAAGCACCCCAGAAGAGTGCAAATGTTTTCCAGTTGTCTCCCATGTGTACTTCTCTCCACCACTTCGCATGCTTTATGGTTCCCTTTTCCACCCACATTATCTCCCACTCACCCTGCTGTACTCTATCGACTGCCTGCTCTGCAGCTTCTGTAAACACCAGCTATTTGCTCCCCCATGTTGCTTCTCCCCACCCATGCCCTCTGTGTTGCTTCCCCATCCCACGTCTCCCGTTTTGCTTCCACCCCATACTTGCACACTGTGTTGCTTCTGTGCCTCCTTGCTGCTTCCATCCCCGCCGCATACGTTGCTTTCCTGTGTTGCTTTCACCCCTACCTAAAAAAACACCTGCGCATGTTCTTTTTCTTTTAAGTTACCGATCCAACAGAAATCAGTATCTAAAAAGGAAAAAGAAAAGGAGGTAGATCATTTTGTAGGTGTGCGCATGAGTGCTCCTACAAAAACAATGGCCCAAGCGTGTAAAAAGTTTTTTTGGGCAATTCTTTAGCCTAGGCTAAAGACTATTGGCAAAGACAGTGGGTCCCTTAGACGAGACCTATTGGCTGTGCTGGTGCTTGTGAAAGTAGACAACTTTTTCAAAGTTTCCTAAGCAGGTGATGAGACTGCTTTTACTATCAGATCCAATGCATTCTGTGGGTGGATACTCTCTCTGACTATCCTCAGGCCTATCTTTTCACTGTCACTCTTGGTGGCATTTGTGTAGCACAAGCGGACTCTGATCAAGGGCATAACACATCCGCTCATGTCCCTGTGGTGCAAGGGGGGCCCACCCTTCAGGAAACCCCATTCAGCCCAAAGTCTATTAATATCTCACAGATGTGGGAGCCTCAGAACCCTCACCACATTCGGCAGGGACCCCATCCTGTTGCTTCATGACACTGACACTGGTGTGGCACTGTAGTGCTTTCTGTACTTCACGGGTGGCTTTCCAAACATCTTCGAAGTTTCCATAGTATGGAAGAGTCAGACGCGCCATGTGAAGATGTGCTCTCGGTGGTGTAAATGGCTACGTGAATGTGTTGCCTTTAGTGTGTTGTGGGTGAATGTTATTGTTTTTGGTGGGTGAGACCAGAGGGCCGCGCTGAATCATTTGCACATTCTCTTGGATGTTACACATGCCCATGCCTGGCAGAAGATATATGTTACTGAGGCAATTGATTGTCATAAGTGATGTTGGGTGCTCCAAGAGCCAATCAAATGAATATTTGGGCTGTGCTGGATGGATGTTAGGAGTCCTGTCTCATGTTGGTACATGATGTGTCCCGATGGGAGGGCTGCCGTGAACATGGTAATATCCAGCCGCATGATATATCAGCCATGTGCTCGATGTGTGGAGTATTTTTGCTAGTGTTCTGTTAGATGCTGCCTTAGCGGCATGTGATTGGGCAGATACCCATCATTTACCCCAAACTTAGCGTCAGTTTGATCACAAACGAGGAACCCACTGCTTGGATGACACTGACAGCAAAGAGTGATGAGCCGCACATGTTACATAACTGTCGGCTTCCAATCTGCAAATGCAGCTCACTCTATCAGGAGAGCCTCATCTGCACTCATAGTAAGAGAGATGACATGCAGTTGCACATACAGTGCCTAGTGAGGGGTAGTAATCGCTATGAAAAAGCAGTTACATTACATGCAGCAAACATATGGGCACGAGGTTTGTGTACCCTAGAAGGAGTAGGGGTGTGGTATATGGTAATGGTCCAATCACTCCCTGGTAGTCCTCATTACAACTGAGTCCTCATGCATAGACATCATTTAGAGGTCGCCAGGGGTCACAGCTGCGTACCCTGCTTGCACCTTGCAACCCCTATCGTATTATTCACCATTAGTGTAATAAAAAATGGAGTATAGTTAGCTGAAATATGACCCTGTCTCGCAGCTAAGGTAAGTAAACATGCTTTTAAATGTATGTTGTGCAAATGCTTGCGGGTGAGAGTGTACTTCTGTGAGAGAGAGTGTATGGGTGAATGTTCAGAACTCCGCAGCCAGGCTACTATTACATGTAAAGCCACAAGCCCACATCTCCCCTGCCTTGAGAGCACTACACTGGTTACCCGTTGCCAGAAGATGCACATTCAAGCTGCTTTGTTTCACCCACAATGCTATACGTGGAACAGGACCGCTTTTTATCAGAAACAAAATAACCAAATACATTCAACAAAGAAACCTCCGCTCAAGATTGGCACCCCACCTTAGAACACCACCATACACGAAAAAGACATCCTTCTCTGTTCAAGCAGCCAAACTATGGAAATCATTACCCCCAACTAGAAGAGCCACAGATAACTATCTTGTCTTCAGAAAACTATTCAAGAGTTGGTTCTTTCCATCATAACCACCATATTCAAACAACTATGGACTGCATATGTCTATGTTGATAAATATTTTTTTCTGATTATGTGTATATTCTAGTTATATATAGTTCTTTAGAAAATATGTATCGCTACTATGTCATAACAATAAACTACACACACACTCTTTAAACCTGTTTAACTAAGTATATTTACTCATGGTATAAATATGTATATGTATGTACATATATGTGTGCTTATGTGTGTGTATTCATGTGTGTATGTATGTGTGTGTGTATTTATATATATATATATATGTGTGTGTATGTTATTCTATGCTTAAAATGTTCATAGGTCATTGCATAACTCCTAGATAAGTTGTTATACTAGATACTTATGATTCCCTACTCTCATCTTATATCACACTTATCTACCCATCACCATATGTCATTTCTCTATCAATCTATCCTCCATTCCCACTCTGACTCATCCCAAATCCATTCTACTACTTTCATCTCCTAAATAACTCTGCCTAAGCTCTTCCCTCGGCTTCCACATCTAACTCACCCAAACCTCATTTTACTACCATGATCTCCCAAACAACCCTACTATATTCTCCCTCATTTATCTCACCCTGCTACTATGATCTCCATAACCCCTTCCGCAGACTCTTCCCTCCTCCCTCCTCCCTTTACTCATCCCCAGCCTAAATCCTAATACCAAAAACTCACAATTAACACTTCTGGATTTCTTTCCTCCTCCACCCCTCCATTACTCCAGTCAATCTATCTAACAAACTCTCATATCCACGGCTCAAATTAACTCATAATAATACTAAAACTGTACTCATATTTCCCTATACTAATCCACCACTAATTCTTGTTGGGTTCCGGAGTAGCGTGCTACTCGCCGAAAAGCGCTACGTGAGGATGTACCAGAATTAGGTGGCAGTAGAATTAAAAGAGGACAATTATGTTCAATTGATGCCCCTCTTGTGTAAAAAGTTGTGCATTTTTACATTTAAGTGACCACAGAAGCAGGGCTGGGTTTTCGTCCGTGTTTAGATGGCATTCGACCTAACTACTCAATGTCGCAGGCAAGTTCTAAAAGTAACCACAGCAAATTGTCTGGAAAAACACCGATAATGTTGTTCTTCATACATTCTTGTATTTAGAGTACTCTGAAGCTCCACAACAAATGATATATGACATGTTAATAACGAATACTGTGCAGTGGGCCACACAGTAGTATCTTGCAAATAACCAATGACAATTACAAATTTAATAAAGGAAAGGGCACAACCTGCAAGTTAAATATTTGAATGTTAATACAAGTAAGCCACCTTCCACAGTGTGTACAAGTCAGCACGTTAACGTGCCAGTTGTGTTCTGTTTATTGCACTATTTCTGTACACTCAGGAAGTGAAAACGTTTCCACACAAACATAGGAATACAAAAAAAAAAAAAAATGGAATGTACTATGAAAGCAGAGTCATGCTCTTGCATTAAAGGTCGACTAAGCTGTTTGGTTTTGGAATACAGCTGGACCCTGTTTCTGTAGAGCCTTTCATGTGTTACTTCTCGGGCATCAACTCGCAAGAGGGAGGGATCGTTATATGTACATTACCGCAACTCTGCCCTCCCGCTAAAAAAGCACGGAATCCTTTCAGCCCGGCAGTCTCCAGGCAGCCAGGGAGCTGTAGCCTTCACTGAATAAATGCCACGAGGAGATAACACTGCAGCGCTCTTCGGTGGGACACTGCAACTGCTTTAGAGAATGTGAACAATCTGACGAGAGCTCCAATACTGCTGATCGAGTTCGCGCTGTTCGCACTGTAAGTGCCGTGGCAGCCATGTAGAGTGAAGCAGTGAGACAAAAGAAAAAAATAGTTTGGCCACACTGAAGTATATTGGCAATCGTGCAATTATCCACGTAACAGGGTTGGTCACCAAGACAGTAACAAAACTGCCCCAAGGCGAGACAAACGTAATGCATTTACCAATGACATCAAGCAATGTTTGAAAGGCAAGCCCACAAATGAATGAAAGTGATGGGTGTGAGGTCGGCGTGGTTAAAGCCCATAGATAGATAGCAACATGTCGGAAAAGCAGCGCTTGTACGCTGCTATGCTCGACCTAAAAAAGCTTCCTGAAGTACCTGTTGAATCAGGGACCCATCAGAAATCATGAAATTAAAGTTGACTAAGATCTATCATTTTAGAAAGGAACATGCGGTTAGACATTAGACTGGTGTACCACCGATGCCATTTTTCTGTAGAACCCTCTGGAGGGACTTTGATAGCTTGTGAAAGAAAGCAGACACTCGAGATAACACATACAAGTCTCCCATATGTTTAATCAAAAATAGCCAGCAAGCGTTCAAAATCAGCAGTGCAGCAATCAAATCAGTAGAGCAGAGCTTCACCCTTGGTCAGCTGGAGAATATAATTCTAAAATCCATAAATTTTGATGCTGCATTTATACACTTTTCTCAATGTAAGTTGTAAGGAATTAGTAGGAATAGGTGACTACCCACCTCAAAGAATAATCACAACCCTTGTCAGGGTGAGCGCTCAAAGTCATTAAAATAACCTGAGCTCAACCCCTGTTAGCTATCTTACAGAGAAGACAGGCTTAACTTAAGGCAATTTGTAAAGTATTTATTCAGTACCAAAACAGTAACAAAGTCAAAATGCAAAACAAGAACGTTTCTAAACCAAATTAGAAATATAGAGTAAAATTTAATAAACAAAAAACAACAAAAAATAACAAAAAATCCAATAAGGGTAATCAGAGATATGCATTTCTAAAGCTGTAAGAGAAACAGTGGCAAGAGGCACAAAGCATCATTGATAGTCAGTGGTCATGATAGACCAAGACCTATGCACAGTTTCAGGCTGACCACGATGGAGCAAAGGTCGAATACACCGACCAGGTTCATCCCAGTGACAAATATTACCTTCTGACTTAGGCCTTTTAGTCCCAATCCACCACAGAAGTACACTTCTAAGGCCCCCAGGACCTCAGAGGAGGTACTTAGAGATTCACAAGATGTCACTCAGAGGCCATCAGCCAGGTCCTATCCAGGTCCATTTGCCACTAGTCAGCTTGGGCAGTTTCAAGAAAGGCTTGTTTTAGCTTGTTGTATCCCTGTAGCTTGAACAGGAGGTTAGCCACTCCTTTGCCCTGGGTATGAGAGGGAGACTGTCAAGTCATAAGGGCTCCTCTTAGGTCACAGACAAAAGGTTCGGTCCTCTTCCGTTCGTCCCCAGGTCCTGGTCAGGTCCAGTGTTATAAAGTGGGTACCTGGAAATGCCACATTTATGCCTGGCATGCGCTAGTGGGTGGGAATGAATCCTGGGAATGCCCTAACCAATGAGGTAAAAGTTCCCCGGGCCAAACCCTGCCCAATTTTGGCATTTTCAAGATGACAAAAGATTTGCGCCACGCTAAGGTTGGGCTCTGATGGCTGGGTGTGTGTGGAGAGTGTGCTTTGGTAATCCGAGTGTTCTACTAGAACTAATACTAAAATCCAGTTTGAAGCAGCCACTGTATCCACAATACACCCAGAGACAGTAGTCAGGTAGACCAAAAGCACGATTTTTCAGCAACCACACAGTGGATACACAAGAATTGTCTTGGCTTCCTGTTTCCCTTCCATTCAAGTGTGCTTCCAGTATTATATGTAAACCAAGCAGGCCTGTCAGGCATCATTTGACACTTAAGAAGAATATGACAATGAGGTGTCAAAAAGGATGCCACAGTCCCCACCCTGCATATTCTGTGAGGTCCAGAGGAGTCATGTCTGCCCATTCAGATCAATCTATTGTTTACTCCTCAGAGGCATTTCACGCTGTTTTCACACCTATTTTGAAGTTAAATACTAGTTCGGAGAGGTTGTAGAGCAAATGCAAATTAGCCTCCAGGAATTTCAGGCTGGGAAAATGTAACTTTTTAATAGTTACTTTTCCTCAATATTATTACAAATCTAAACTTCCCCAATGAATTTGAGTTTTAATATCTGTTTAAAATAGTTGTTACATTATTTTTCTAGCTAGTCCAAACCATATGCAGTGTGATAAGATGAGGAAGCTCTCCAGCTGAGGCTGTGTGGCTGATAATTGTCCATCGTTCAAATTTGAACACCCCACCGAGACAATACATTTTCCTAAACATTTCTCCAAATTAAGGCTATCAGCTGAACCAGTTGTCCAGCCCTAGTGGTGCTCAAATTGTTTAGATAAGCCTTTAGCATAATGCTGTTTGTCCCAACAGAGACTGCTGACTACATTGGATGCTACTTAAAGCCTCACAGTGCACACTAGCCTAGAGAATGTGTCTTCTTGTTGGATGACATTCGAGCGTCCTGCTCATTCCAGCTCCCACCTGTGGGCTGAGAAGGATTTTCAGAAGGCCTGGGTTAAAGCCATTGGCATCTATTATGACAATTTTAGGGCAAGGAGGAAGAAGATACCAGTTACCCAAAATTAGGCTGATCTGAATTCACCAATAAAGTTACTTCCAGATCTTGGGGAACAGAGAATGAGATCCTACAGACTGCATAATAGGAAAAAAACAAATGTAGCAAAAAGAAGGGCAAGGAATTCCAGATAGAGGCTTTCTCGCAGAACTCAAGGGACCAGGAAGAGAGAAGACAAGGTGATGTGTTTCCCAAAGCTTTGCCAAGGCTAAATTGAAACTGCCTATATAATGAGTACCTAAACTAGATGACTCTGCTGCTTAGCCACCCTGAACTCCAGCAGGAAAAATATCTACTCGGAATCTTGCACTGATATAGTGGATATGCTGCTCTGCAACCATTTTGTGACTTTAGCATAAAGGTTCATGAAGGAGACTGCAAACTGTGAACACTGGGAAAAGGGGTGTAGTGTGGTTTTGGCTACCTTTCTTGAAACCCCTGATCTTGTGTCCTCTCCAACATGTCTGGCTTTCTTGAAGGTGATCTGCCAGTCCGTCTCCCACGAAGGGATGTGTGGGACATGGCACATTGATTTTCTGACAGGCCCAAGGGTCCATACTGTCTGTTCAACAACGTGTAATCCAAATCAGGCAATGAGAGATCAATGGATTTAAAGAACTTCAAACTGAGGCTAAAGGCTGGAACTGAATTTCAACTTGTGAGACTATTACTCAGACTGTAACCAAGAGCTGGACCACACTCCTTCATTTGTTAACTCTCACCAAAGAATCAGCCATACTGCCTTCTGTCTGGATTAGGTTCTCAGTTTGTCAAACCCTCAGTCTGCTTGACTATACTTGTATAAAGTTCTGCTTTGTGGTCATTAAACCTATATATGGCTCGGGCTCCTATTTTGCCCTTTATGCTATGAATGATATTTTCCTTTCACATACTTCATCCTACACTTATCAGCACCATTTAACCCCCATTTGACGTCTACTAACCTGTCACTTCTATCTTCTTATTAAAATGTGGCCCAGATTTATACTTTTTCATGCAAAACTGCGCTAACACAGTTTTGCGTGAAAAAGTTTACCGTCGGCTAGCGCAATTCCAAGACGCCAGCCGGCTGCCATATTTATGGAATGACGGTAGCCGGTGGTAAGGCCCGGCTAGCTTCATAAAAAAGGACGCTAGCTGGGTAGGGGAGGCGTAGGGGGAACAGGAGGTTGTACGTCAAAGGATGACGCTAGTCTGGTTAGAGGCATCAAAATGCCTCTAACCAGACTAGCGTAATTTTTTGATGTTCAACCCCCATTGACATGACTCCTGTCTTATTTAAGACAGGAGTCATGCCTACCATCCCAATGGTCATGCCCAAGGGGCATATGTCTTGGGCATGGCCATTGGGCCCAGTGCCAAGTAAGGGGGGCCAAGTTAGGCCCCCCTATGGCACTTTAAAAAAAAAAGTAAAATACTTACCTGTACTTACCCTACTTACCTGGGGTGGGGTCCCCCCATCCTCTGGTGTCCCTCTGGTGTGGGTGTCCCTGGGGCTAGGGAAGGGCACCTGTGGGCCCATCCCATGGTCTCTGACCATGGAAATAGGCCCACAGTTCCCCTAACGCCTGCCCTGACCCAGGTGTTAAATCTTGCTTAGCGCCATTACTTAAGGCCCCCTTTGCCCCGTGCTAAAATCTCGCATGGGGGGATAAATATGGCGATTAGGCCATATCGGCATTTTTTGCACGGGAACACCTACCTTGCATCTCATTGAAGCAATGTAGTTTCCCGCAAGCAAAATTTGACGCTAACTCCAAAACTTTGGCGCTAGACGGGTCTAGCGTCAATGTATAAATATGGAGTTAGGTTTGTGCTGAATTTGCCTTAAAAAAAAATTACGCAAATTCGGCGCAAACAGCGTATAAATCTGGGCCTGTGTTTTTATGTTGTCTTTGGTCACTGCATCCCAACAGTGCCTCCACATAAAGCACCCTCAATGTCCTCACAACTTTGGACAAGTCTCCTATAGTGTTCTTCACTGGAGCTTCTGGCACCTGGACAGTGCTTTAAGATGCCTGGTTTATTCTCATAATCCTGGGTCCCTTTGCTTTTACGTAAACTTTGCTTTGTGTCTCTCTTCTTTTTGTTCACTTTTAAGATCACACTTCACAGGTATAAGGACTCCTTTGCCTTGAATAACTCATCGACCAGATATTTACCACAATTCTGTTTTGTAAATATTTCCACAGCATTCTGGACATGAACGCACACACTTGAGCAGTGTCGCAGCCACAAATAACTTGTACTCATGCCTTCTAAAGGGGGATGAGGAGTTAAGGAAACTCCACTGTTGAAGTCTTCTCAGCTGAAAGACAACAGAGTGACAGCCTGAAGGACAGTTATTTGCCACAGATCATAAGGCGTGTCAGTCGTAATCATAAGCCATTGTCGTGTTGATTTGTCACAACGCATTGTATTTATCACAGAATCTATGAAAAATGTGCAAAGGTCGCACACTACTATGTGAATGAGCTTTGGCATGAGCATCAGGACTTTCAAAATGGCTTCACTATCGAACACGATCCATTGTCACTCTTTTTGTCTGCGGGTGGGCTCTGACATCATGAGTATTGAGTAACCCACAGAATTACATAAAAACTCTGTGTAATTGCACAGGGTTCCGCCAGCGGGCAGAAATATAAAAACAAGGCGATGGATGGAATGTTTGAATTAATCCCAGCCACTGGCAATCACTCGGGCCATAACCCAATCCATCGTTTTTTTGCCCATCCTGACACCTCAATTTGGAGCCAGCCATATGCAAATCAGTCTTGACCCTCCATCCATCACCTTTTTGTATTTACAATGGGTGGAAATAGGCACTTGTCGCAGCTCGCACTGTAATTTAGTTCCAGGAGCATGTTCCACACTGACAAATCATCACAAATGGCACCATGCAGTCCTCCAGAGAGCACAACTACTTGCCTTGATTTTGCTGCTGCGCAAGTAGATTTTCTATTAATGCAGCAGAATTCTAACCGCAAATGGTCGTGATCGCCTGCGTTGTAAAAATATTGCCAGATGTCCTCCTAGTGACTGAAAATCATGCTAAGGGATGCCAAATCTCTCTCACACTTGCCCACTTAGGCCCATATTTATACTTTTTTAGCGCCGCATTTGCGTCATTTTTTGACGCAAAAGCGGCGCAAACTTACAAAATACAATTGTATTTTGAAAGTTTGCGCTGCTTTTGCGTAAAAAAATGACACATATGCGGCCCTAAGAAAGTATAAATAGGGCATTTACTGTTTTGGAGCCACGTGCAAGAAATATTCTGCCACGTGGTGATTGGCGGAATCTTGCTGGGACTCTGCGTTGCAAGCGTAATGGAGAGTTGGCAAAATTCTGGAATATTTCACCCACCCCCTAAGGTATCTTGTCACTGAGCAGGTGTGAGCCTAGCCACACCTAGGGTCTAGTGGGACCACTCAAAAAGCCTTGTGGAATTCAGGAAGTGAAATGGAGAGTCTTATGTGTAGTGGCAATGTAGGAGAAGGTTCAACCACATGATTTGGTTTTCATATGGTTGGGATTTGTGCAAGCAGGAGTCCGAACGAGCGGAGATGTCTGAAAGGTTTGTGAAAACAGATGCGATTGTTGGGGTATGCTGGGCCATAAAAGTGTGGGTGAGGAATTTGAATTGTGTGCATTTGTGTATGGAAAGCCAGTGGAGTTTCTTCAGGTGTTGTGTGATATGGGAGGTTGAGAGTAATTCTGGCTGCTGAGTTCTGAATGGGCTGCAGGCTTCTGGTGAGTGTTTTGTTGATCTTGGCATAGATTGTGTTCCCGTAGTCTAGCTTGCCTGTGATCTCGGCGTGTCTGATGATTGTCCGAGTGCGGGTTGAGAGCTTCCCCAGCATCTTCAAGGTATGGAAGCATGATGTGATGATGAAATTGACTTGGGTGGTCATGTTAAGTTCGCTATTGATGATGATCCTTAGGTTCTTGGCGTGGGTGGTGGGGGTAAGTATTGGGTCTAGCTCTGTTGGCCATCAGATGGAATCCCACTGTGATGTGCTCTTCTTGAAGATCACGACTTTGGTCTTGTTGTTGTTCAGCTTTAGACATGTGAGCCCAGATTCTCAAAGGTTTAGCGTTGGGCTAGAGTTACTTTTGTAACGCTAAACCGATGCTAAACTTTTTTTGGGATTCACAAACTAATGCAATTGGTATTGTGTTGTGTTGGTTTGTGTGGCAAAGTAACCCAAAGCAGTGCGAAACACTGCTTTCTATTACTTTGCGGCAACGGGGTGTTACATGGGTGGTATATTGGTGAACCCGTGCTCCCACCCATGCTTTTTGGCACTAAACCCTAATCTGAAATATCAGAAGTAAGGGTTTAGCTCCAAAATGTAATGCTGCTGAAAAGCAGACGTTAAACAGAGAAATGTTTTTATTTCTCCCTGCTTTTTCGACTTTGCATGTGTGCTGCATTGTACAGCAAACATACAAAGTAAGAAAAGCATTTGCACTTGTCAAGGCATAGTAATATGTTCAGGAAGGGTACCCTTCCTGTACAAAACCTATTCTAGACTCATGCACACACTCTAGCACTATGGCGCTAAGGTGTGTGCTTGGCGCATGGCAGCTGAAATCAGCTCAGGTGCTAGGAAGATGGGAGGAGAGTGCCATTTCTATGTGAATATGGTGCTCTCCTGCTCTCTCCTTGTCACGCAGCTTAGCATTTTTGGCTGCTGTACTGCGCTGCCTCACACCTTTCAGAATCTGGGCCGTGGTCTTCATCCAGTGGGAAATTTCAGTCCTACAGGCATTGAACTTGATCTGGGTACTAGGTGTCTTGTCAGGAGGGAATTAATTGAGTGTCTCAGGCATAGGAGAGGATGCTGATGTTGCGAGTGTGGATGGTGCTGGCTAGAGGGATCATGTATGCACTGAAAAGGGTCAAACTCATGGAGGATCCCTGCAGAACTCTGCAGATGAAGTCTGAGGTGACTGGGTCCTTCCAATCAAGAAGGAGCAGATCCGCTGGAGTGTGTGTTTTTGGATTCCGATGTCGTGTAAGCATTGGATGAGGATGGGGTGGGAGACTGAGTCAAATGCAGTGGAAAGGTCCAGGAGGAAAAGGGCCGGATGTCATCCGTGGTGGCGATGAGGGCAGTTTCCAAGCTATGGTTGGGTCTGAAACCACACAGAGGTGATCATTAGAGTCTGGCAGTCTGTGGACCGCCATGGTGGAGGTGGCAGTCACACCGCCACAGCCCTGGCGGAGCGGACCACCATATAATGAGCACATGGATGGAACCAACAGAACACAGCCAAGTCGCCGCCTGAATCGCTACTGCAGACGGACCCCCGCAGCCGGTGGGAGGCATTTCCAGGCCGGCAGTGAGGCTGTTTCCCACGACCCTATTATGAGGCTGCACACCACCAGGATTTCCGGGTCTGTCGCACAGCCATGAAGAGCCCTGCAGAAACGAATCACTGAAAAGGTAACACTTATCTTCAGGGACACAGGCACGTCCGCAGGCGCCATGGCACGCTAATTGCAAGTCTTCCCAATGCTCCTGCTGGCCATTGAACTCCAGGACCAGTGACGGCAACGAAGACACCAACCGTAAGTACACCCGCCTAGCACACACTGGAGGGAAGGACATTAGTACGCACACACAACACACACATGGTATGCCACACCCACACACACACATGCAAACACACACCTGTACCAACACACATACACACACTCATACATGCCAAATCACATACTTACGACACATACATGTGGAAGGAAAGCCAAGACAAGGTTGTTACCATTGACACCAACGGTGCCGTGGTGGAGATATATTAAAAACTTGAAAACTGTAATTAAGAACTATGTACAAAGAGGCTCAAGGGCCATTTCAAAATGTCTATAGTGCCACTAGCAGACTGGGCACAGCATGAGCCCCCAACTTGACTCCTGACAGCAAACTGCTAGCCTCCACAGGGCAGGGATATCAATGGGGCATGCAGACACCTCAAGGGTGAGGGGAGGAGTCCGGGGGTGTGGTGGGGGTTTTGGTTTGGAGGGGGGGAAGTGGTTGGACATTGTCATGTCTGCGTCTGAATGTTGTGTGTGTGCATGGCGGTGGTGGCGTTTGTGATGTTTATGTTTGTCCCTGCGTACCGTGTCTGTTAATGTGGATGCATGTGGGTCATAAAGTGTGCCTTGTATGGGTGAGGGGAAAGGGATGTGGGATTGGGAACAAGTAGTTTGAGGGGGGACAGAAGAAGAAGGGACAATGGCTGCCATCAATGAGGAGGCCAGAGCCTAAAATGATCTCTGCAGGCTAGCCAGGGCACCATGAACGCACTGGTCTGCTGCATCTCCCAGTGTGTCTTCAGTGGGTGCTTCACCGGGCATGGTCCCCCAGGGTTCGCACTTGCTCAGCAATGGCCCACCAAATCCCCTTCTTCAGATGGGCACTGACCTGCATGGATGACACAGACAGAAGAACAAAGTCATGTGGAGTGGCATCATGGGGACAGCAGTAGACACCACACATCTCACACTTCTCATGCCCACACTCACATGTCTTCACGCCACTTATGCTCAGACTCCTCACCCATCTCCATGCATCCACTCTATCTGCTTCATCCCAAAGCCTTTCATCCCCATACACATCACTATCAGACAGGACAGTGACATTTGACACACCTGCTGCTCTGGTGCCTCATACAACTGTCCAGACAGGGGTAGGACCCCATCCACAGGCTTCTCCAGTTCTTCCTGGGTGAAGGCTGGGGCCCTGTCTCCTGCAGGACATGGCATCTTGACTACCAGAGTCAGAACACAGCGGCACACGCAGTGGAGGTCTTGTGTGCAGGAGTGTCAGGAGTCAAATGAGCATTGCCACATGAAATGGTAGTCATGGCTGCCGCGGACATCACCGTCACCACAGAGGGAAATTCCCATTGGCTCCAGTCGCCCATAGACAACCATGCTATCCAATGAGGAGTTGCACAGCGGTTGTGACCACCTACCTCCATGACGAATAACAGCGGCGGTGTTAGGTCACTTCCATCTCTCTTTTGCATGCTGAACAGACGGGCTGCCATTTTACATGTATTTAGTGAATAGTGGCTGAATGTTAGGTGCATCATGGATGACATTTGGTGACTATTGCACAGCTTTACAGTGTCCATACAGTCAATGAAGCTTCTTGAGACTTCTCCCTCTCCTATTCCCAGATACAGTGCAATGTTGAGGATGAGACATACTCCTGTGTACCGGCCCCTAGTCGACCTTGCCACCCTGGAAGAGCGACACGCCATTCAGACATATGTTCTGAACCGTCAGACCATCCTGGAGGTGGTGACCCAGTTGGAGCCTGATCTGTTGCCTGCCATGCGTCATCCCAATGCCATCCCTCCTCCAGTACAGGTGTTGTCAGTCCTCCACTTTCTTGCCACAGGGTCGTTCCAGATGACAGTGGGCTTGGCAGCAGGGATGTCACAGCCGATGTTCAGTAAAGTTTTGAGGGAACCGGAAAAACTTTTATTCTTTCAATGTGCAGGTGGTGTGTCTCGCCGACCAATATATCTCCCAAGTGATGGCCAAGTTCCCTGGTTCTATGCATGACTCCTTCATTCTGTGGAACAGCAATATCCCACACATGATGGCACCAGTACAGAGGGGCCGGGCCTGGCGTATCGGTATGTATCCATTTTTATGTGTGCCCCTGTACACTCAACTCTCTTCACACCCTGCTCTATCTCTCTCCCGGTCTTGACATGGGTCCTACCTCTGTGCACACAGATGACTTTGGCTATCCCAACCTTCCATGCCTACTGACACCTGTGAGGCATCCGACTACAGATGCTGAAAACCGCTTCAATGAGGCTCACGGTAGGACAAGGCGTGTGATCAATAGAATCTTTGGCCTACTGAAGGCAGGATTACGATGTCTACACATCTCCAGATGTGCCCTACTCTACAAACCACTGAAAGTGTGCCAGATCGTTGTTGCCTGCTGCATGCTACACAATCTGGCACTCATACATCACATCCCATTGCTGGATGCAGAGGAGGTGGCAGCTGGACCAGTGGCTGATGAAGGGGACATAGGGAGTGATGGGGAGGAAGATGATGAGGATGCAACTGACTCCAGAGCAGAGTTGATACAACAATACTTCCACTGAGATACAGGTATGTGTCAAATGTGTGGTAAGTGACCTGTACTCCTGGCTGCCTTGACATAGATCCTCCTTGTGTCTGTTAGCACTGGTGGTATTGGGTGCAGCTCCGCCTCTGGGTGGCTCCGGGTGGGGGGTCACATTTGCCCATCAGTGGAGTTGTTGCTGCGCACATTGCAGTGCAGTTCTCACCCTGCTGTTGTGTTGCTTCACTTGTGACATGTTTGTGCATTTCCATTGTTTCCTGAACTGCCATATCAACTGCAATATGTGTGCTAAACATTGTTACGTCAACAGTATTGCTACCTATCCTAAAAGTCCACATTGAGAGGCAGTGCAACATTACTGTTTCTGACTGTGGAACATGCCTTAAGTTTAGGTTTGTCTGCTGTGATGGAAGGACCATTTGGGATGGTTGTCTTGGGAATGCGGGTCTGACATGGGCATATGGTTAGAGCTGACAATTGCCATCTCACCCTTGGGACCTTGTAATTGTGGTGCGTATGTGTTGTGTGGGCATATTTGATTCCTATAGAGATTGTTGTTCCTTTCATGTTCTACTTGCAGGGCATTTGTGTAGAGCACTCTGATTCCTGCATTACCTGTTGCCTCCCTTGACACAGGTCTCCAGCTTCTGCCTGCTCCACTATCATCCTTGCTGCATATTGCTCCCCCTTCTGTCACTCTCACAAATATTTGCAGGACAATGGATTGACAGTTAAACATGTAATGCCAGAGTCAATGGTACTTCTTACAATAAAGCACGTAGACAGTAGCTGTGCTCAATAGTGTTTATTTGTGTCTGACACATACAAGGGGTGATGAGTGGGGTCATGGTGGGTGAAATCTTCAGTTTAGTTAGCCTAGCTTTAGGTAGTTCAGGTTCAGTGTAGGGGGCCATGGGAAAACAAAGAGGTGACAGTGGACAGTCAACAGGGTATCTCAGTGGCAGAAAAGGGAGAATGTTCAGGAGACGGTCACTTCCTGGCGGTGGTATTGGTCATGGCATCAGTTCCTGCAGGATGTCTGGTTGGACGTCCTCGCTTGCGTCGGGGTTCCTCATCTACAGGAGGAGTTGTACTGGTGGTCTGCGGGTCCTCTGGCACAACCTCAATTCCACTAGCTGCCGCTGACGTGGAGGGCTGTGTTGGGATGTGGCTTGTGGAAGTGGCCTTCTTGTGGGTGGAGGACTCACACAGGATGCTGGTCAGTTCCTTCAGCACCCCTGCAATATAGGCCATTGCGGCATTGAGGGCCTGCCACTGCTGCATGGTCTCCTGATGGTGTTCTCTCTGCAGCCTCTGGTTCTCCTATACAGTCGCGAGGATGTGGTCCATCATGTCCTGGGTTTGGTAGTATGCACCCAGGACTTGGGAGAGGGATGCCTGGCGAGTCTGTTGTTGTGGCTGTCCCGTCCCTTGGACCACAGGCTGGCTGCGGTGTAGGTGGAGTCGGGTGTGTCCAGGGTGGGGCTGCTGGGTGTGGACTGACCAGTCGTCCCAGATGGGCCAGGCAAGTCGGCACTGTCCAGACATCCACTGGGGCCTTCATCCTGGGGAGGGCTGCCTGACTCTGGCATCCACTGGCGGTTGGCAGTGGCAACGGGAACTGTGGATGGAAAGGGAGTTAGTTACATTTTGGAGATGTACTTATTGGCCACATCGTGTGATGCCTGGTGTGGCCTGACTTGCTTCCCCAGTGATGGGAATGACAGCTGCAGTACTGCAGACGTTGTTTGGGGGATGCAGATTGTGCCATTGTTTCCATGCGCCATTGGGGGTTGAGGATAGTGGATAGCATTGCTGTCATTGCCATGTGTTGGAATGCAGTCGAGGCAACCAGTTGGTGTGGCATGTGGTATGGTTTTCCATGCAGGTGTACCACTGTGAAGTGGGACTGTGATCCTTTGATGTGTAGGGAGTGATGCATTGTGGGAGTTGCGGTGATTGGCATTGTGCTATTGTGCTTGGTATCTGTGCTTTAGGGGGGATGGTGGCAGAGGGGTGGTGTGGCATGCGGGGGGTGTGGGGTGCCGGGGGGTTCAGAAGTGTGGGACGGGATGGATTGGGGAGTGATAGGTGGTGGGGACGCATGCTGGGCAGGAGTGGTTGGTGCCTGGGGGGTGATATTGGCTTACCCTCCGATGATTCCAATCAGGCCCTCAGGATGCATGATGTCCAAGACCTTCATCTCCCAGGATGTTTAACTCAAGGGGTTGAGGTGGGCGCCCACCGCCAGTCCTGTTCAGGGCAATCTGGTGCCTGGACGCCATGGAATGCACCTTCCCCCTGAGGTTGTTCCACCTCTTCCTGATGTCCTCCCTTGTGTGTGGATGTGTGCTCACTGAGTTTATCCTGTCAACGATCCTCTGGCATAACTCAGTTTTCCTTGCCAATGATGTTTGCTGGACCTAGGCTCCGAACAGGTGTGGCTCTACCCTGATGATTTCATCTACCATAACCCTCAACTCATTGTCAGTGAAACGTGAGTGCTATTGACGTGCCATGTTGTGTGGGGGGAGGGAGTGTAGTGCCTGTAGTGTGCAGTGTGGGGTGGTTGGTGGGGTGGGGTTGTTTGGATGTGGGTGCAGGTGGGTTGTGGTGTTGGTGTGTGAGTGTGATGTGTGCCTAGTGCAATACGTGCAATTGTGTGTTGTGTGCTGAGTGTGCATTGTAAAGGTGCCTGTGGTGTATGGGATCTGTGTGAATGGGTCGTCGCTATGTGTGCTGTTCGTAGGATTCACAAGGGATTGTGGGTGTGTGGGAGGGGGTGTTTTATAGTGCTATGAGCAGGCATGTGTGGTTTGTGTATGTGTCTCAGGTGTGGGGTATTCAAACTGTCCAATGTGGTGTTGTCTACTATTGGCAGTACCTTTTTGAACTGCTGCAGTGCGCACCGCCAATCGTGTTCCGTCCGTGAATGGACCGCTGGGCAGAAAACTGACACGTAATAGGGCGGACGGAATGGTGTCGGCATGGCAGGGCTGGTGGTCGGACAGTCATTCTTTTGCCGTCGGTCGGCCTGGCAGTGTTGAATTTGTGGCTATATTTGGGCGGTTTTCGCTTTGTGATTCGTAATACGGTGGTCACTATACCGCCAGCACTGGCTGTATGGTGGCGGTATTCTGCACGGCTGTCTTGCCCAGAAACAGCCAAAGTTGTAACGAGGGCCTGAGTGATGTCGAGGAGTAGATGGTCATTGAGGTATTCGGTGAAGTGTTCAGTTAAACATTTCAGATGTAGCTGCAGTGCCTTCTTTGGGGCCCTGTGCCTTAAACATTACAGATGTGAGGCAGTGCATTCATCAGGGCCCCATACATTAAACATTACATGTGTAGAGGCAGTGCCTTCATCGGTGCCCCCTACCTTCACTCTAGGTCTTACATGCCTGGTATCAGCCTCTCCTCCCTGCTCCTGTGCCAAAATGGGTTGTGTAGCTAAGACCTTCGAGCTATCACAGTGACCCACCAACCGCAGACCTCCCCAGCACCGCCCCCCACTAGAGTGCCACTACACCAACCACAAACATCACCTTTCCAGGTACAAAGACAGTATCCTAACACATGGTTATAAAGTCACAGCAGGAGCTTTCCTTCACCTTAAAAATCAATATTTCTTATCTCCTAAATGCCGACATCCGGGTCATACCGAGAAGCGGAAAATAATAAAACTTTATGGGATGGAAGACTACCAGTTAGCAGTCGAGCCGATAGTCTTAATGGGAAAACACACCTTTAAACAGGGTAAATAAACATTTGAAATATCGCCAGTGAGGTGCGGTGCTGAGTTACGTTTTAGCATCTCAACACCAGGGGCAATTTTGTCTTTCACTAAGCGCATGTAGCGCTGCTGCACACACTCGGTGGCAGGTCAGGAGTCCTCAGCACTGAGGGGCCGACTGAGGAAAAAGTGTAGAATCTCTACACTAATATATGTATATGTACTTTCGAGTGAACATTTACTTAATTCATGAAATCACGAAAATTATCTGGAATACACATGGAAAACTGCACCAGGTAGGAGCTGGTCTTCAAATGGATTCCTGGTATGCCATGTGATATTCCATTCTGGATCCTATTCCTACTTTACGGAATTTTCCGTAGCAGAGAATTCCCCACCGGGAAATTGGATCCCTTGTGCAAATGCACATTATAAATGCTGCTTCTCTGCGCAGAAAATATATTTCTCCATGGAGAAACCCCTTCCCATAAAAGATACCCTCCAAATCTGAGGTGATTCATCCCCATCCTAGAAACGGTCATTATACCAGCAGAATGCTGGAGTAAAAATCCAATTCTTTTGAGGCTGGAATTGGGAAGTTTGTAAATGCCCACAAATGTAGCTGTTTGTTGACATTCACAAACTTCCAAGGTTAACGGTGCCTTGAAACACCCAGGAAAGCCCATATTCATGCAGTTTGAGTGGGATTTATGGGTGCAGAGTTCTCCCCACTTGTGATGGAGATCTCCAGACCAGTAAATGACCTTACACCTGCCCAGAATATTTGTGCCAAATCCTATCAGGTGTAAGTAAGGTAAATTTGGTTGTAAATGTAGGGCCTGAGTTATACTTTTTGCCACAAAACTGCACAAATGCAGTTTTGTGGCAAAAAGTATAGCGCTGGCTTGCGACATTCCACAGCGCCAGCCAGGCAACATATTAAAGGAATGGGGCAAGCCAGCGCTAACCTCGCGCTAGCATCTTCAAAAAAGATGCAAGCAGGGTGGGGGTGGTGGTAGGGAAGGAGGGGGTTGTGCATCAAAAAAATTACACTAGCCTGGTTAGAGGCAAAACAAATGCCCCTAACCAGACTAGCGCCATTTCTAGGCACACAACCACCAAAAACATGACTCCTGTCATAGGGAAGACAGGAGTCATGCCCACCAACCCAATGGCCAGCACAGGGGACGAGTGCACCCTGGGCATGGCCATTGCACCCTGTACCATGAAGGGGCCCCAAGTTAGGGCCCCTGAAGCACTTTAAATAAAAGTTACAAAACACTTACCAATACTTACCCTACTTACCTGGGATGGGGTCCACCATCCTCTGGTGTCCCTCTTGTGTGGGTGGGGGTGTTCCTGGGACCTGGTAAGGGCACTTGTGGACCCATTCCATGGTGCTTAATCATGGAAATGGGTCCACATGTCCCCTAACGCCTGATCTGACCCAGGCGTTAAATAATGGTGCAAATTAAGCTTTTAGCCCCTCCTCCCACCCTTGCGTCATTTTAGCACAGGGGATAAATATGGGGCTATGGGGATATCACCATTTTTTAGATGGGAACGCCTACCTTGCATCTCATTGATGTAGGGTAGGTTCACACATCCAAAAAATGGTGCGAACTCCAATATATTGAAGCTAGACTTGTCTAGTGTCAAAATATAAATATGGAGTTAAGTTTGCGCAAAATTTGCGTAAAAAAATGACACCGTTCGGCACAGAGTATAAATATGCCCCTTATGTTTCTGAACAACTTTTCCTTTCTGAGTACGCCACTGACAGAGACATGTGCAGCAGCTCTGTAGAGACCCCCCAAGCAGGGGCAGTCAAGCTTCTCAGAAAGAAAAGCAGTGTGACTTATGGATTCAAGTCTCTGATCTATATAGGAGAACATTGGCCTCCATGGGGATACCCTGGCACGTGGTGTACAGAAACCAGTAGTTAGACGGTCACACAAGAGACCTCGCTGTGTTCTGTCCATCCACGCCTGAGAAGCCTGTTTTTCTATGGCACCATGTGTGTCCCCCTGAAGACCACTCATAGTGACGCCACTGGTGAGCAAATGGCCATTCAGGGTCATTCCTAAATTAGTATACCACAAAAAACTTAGTGAGCACCAACAAAGTTGCACGTTTGTGGTTATTCCCCAAACATTTACAAGATGTTTCCTATTTTGAAAATGCTTGAAAAGCTTCTATCAAGGGCAGGAGTAAGAGCGTTTTCAGTAGGAGAACTGGGAAGAAACCTTCTCAAAGTGGATGCAGTGTGCTGTAGAAGAGGTTTCTAGACTGGAAAAATATCCCCCTGGAAAATAAGTGTACACATGCAAAAAGTAACTTAGTAACCCAGAGAGCCTGCAGCAGTCACAGTTTGCAAGCAGCACTTCTGAATGCCGAACTAAAATGTCATCTGTTTTCCAAGGATTGTGTGAATTATGACCATAATTTGTACCCGAGATGTTGTTCTTCTTCTGTTTTATGCTATTGGCCTTTTCTTTTCCTTGAGATTCTCTATCTCAGTACTTAATTTGTAAATATGAACGTGCTGGTGCTGAAAGCCCTCCTCATAAACTCGCGGCTGCTGCATTCAAATGTGCGAGCAGGGAATACTGAGACAGTGTAAGCCGTTTCGGGACTCTTCACTCTATTTACACCACTCCCTGCCCCTTCAGCTCACTCTTGCAGCTTTCTCCCTTTGTGACGCTTTTTCGTTTTTCTCTTCCTCCGTCTTTGCCATATGTGTCTTTTGCTCGCAGTAAATGCTTGGGGCAGAGAAATGAGTGCCGGCCCTCAAAAATAAGTCCCGGTGCTCCGCACCGGAAACAGTAAGCACAGATCTATCTACGACCTCATGTCCGTGGACCCGGCCAGGTCAAACATACCCAGCTGGGAAGGAGGAAGAGAGGGGCACAAGCTTCAAAACTTGCAAGGATCCATGAGAAAGGATGGTGTCGTGGGGATTCCGCCCTGACGTCACACAAGTCACTGTGTGCATGACAACTGTGGGAAACACAACAGGGTAATAACAAGGGCCTGCCTGGCAGCCCGGAAGCGGGGTGTGCCCGAGCCCGTGAGCTGCGGGATGACAGGTGCACTCTGCTTGCGCAGGAGGGGGAGGCAGGGCGTGCACTGTTTGATGACGTGACTCACTCCGTACAAACAGAGTGAGTATCTGTGCGTGAGCGCGCGCTCACCCATATACATGGTAGGGCCTGTGTTCATAGAAGTTTGGCCTGTGTATCTGTGTGCATGTTTCTGTCTATGATTTCACAACCTTTTTAATTGCATAATATTACAAATTCGATTTATCGGAGGAAAATTGTCATCTTAAAATTGACAGTGTTACTAGTCCTCACATTGTTGGTAATTTTGTTGTAGTCGTGTCCCTTGTTAAGGGGAGTTCTCTGTTGTTCCTACATCAATGCATGTTCCAAAACCTTGACGAACTAGGGTTCTCAGTGACACTGGCTCAGTGCTTATTTTTTCCCTGTGAGGTAAGTGCACTGTGCCCGTCCCAGGTTCCATTTTGCAAAAAAGTGATCTATCTGCCAGCAGAGAGATGTTCCCCACTGTGGTGAGAAAGACAACAGGTCTACATGGTCCTACACTCTAAGACAGCAGTTCTTAACCTTTTGACTTCCGTGGACCCCGCTGTATCATTATGGAATCCGGGGACTAGAGGCAGCTCCTCCGCAATGGTGGGGGAGCATCGTCCCCCTGGCCACGAGCCAGCAGATGAAAAATAAAACAATAGTTACATTATCGCTTTATTTGTCATCTCCTGGCTCCGCTCAGCCAGCAAGGAGGAGCGGGACTGCGTCATGGTGTTGGAGGTGGGAGGAGCGGAGAGTGCACCTAAGTGTGTTTGGCGGGCCGTCTGAGGCTGGCTAAACACACATGAGCACTTAGGTTTCTCCATCCCAGCCGTGTTGAACAGCCGGGCTGGAGAAACTGCATAGACCACAGGGTTGTGTCTGAGCGGCAGTCAAAGCCACTCAGATCAATCCTGATGCTGCTTTCATGCTAGGTTTAGCATGAAAGCAGTGCAAAAATTGCTGGGGAGCCCATGCTGGTGACCCAGTGAATGCTGAGACACCACAAGAAAAGGAGCGACAAGCAAGGCGGCAGGAGTCGGCAGGAAAGGTACTTTTTTTATTTTTTTTTATTTTTATTGTTTCCCCTCGTCCCTGTCATCCCCCGAACCCCCCTTGACATTTGCAGTGGCCGCCGCTGTAGGAGACCCAAACTGAGCCATTATTGGAAGCTGGGGACCCCCGGCATCAGCAATTTCTATGATTTGAATGTTAAAACAATACACAAAAAATACAAAAACAAATTTACATCAAACAAATGCTCAAATATGAAAACATTTTGTTTAATTGACACATAAAGAAAAAGTTTTTACATTTTCAATTTTGCTCATTTATTTGTAAGTACGTTTTTAATTATAATATATTAATTTAAAATATTATTTTATTCCATAACACAGATGCGGACCCTTGCAGTGCTTTTTTGTAAAATAATAAGTGCCAGTGCCTAAAACGCTGCTCAGACATCCACGGCTGGCACTATAAAATGTCAGAGCAGGAACAGCAAGGGTGGCAAGTCCCGAATCCACTTCCGGCCTCTTTAATTCACTGCCAGTCACTCTCCGCCCTCTAATTCTTACAGGTGTCTGCTTTCAACCTTGGCCAAGGTTTTTCTGTATTTCTCTTCCTCTGACTTTTCCTTCTGTTTCTGTTGGCCTCTGGAAATATCTGATGTGGAGAAATAAGTGCCGGTCCCCCCAAAAAAGTGTGGGTGTCCCCCACCGGCAACAACTGGCTCAAATTAAGCACTGCCCCCAAGGGCTCTCGGATCACAGGTTAAGAACCACTTCTCTGAGACAACGACAAAGATCAGTGAACACATTATATGCGAACGTGATTTTATCATTTATGTTACAGAATGCCTTTATAGCATGTGATATGTGGAGAGTACAATCTTCCAGGTCAAAAAAAGGATCTTAGAACACATAAAGGCAACAAACAACAATCATTTGACCCAGAACACTGCTAAACATTTTAGGAAACACCACAGTTCCCAATGGCAGAAGTTAAGCTATTTTGACATTGACAGAATACCTAAGACCCTGAGTCATGGCATCAGAATAGGATAACTCAGGCACGCAAAATCAACATACAGTATAGTTCTTGGGAGCTCACAACCACGATTTTCATTGGGCTGACCTGTCATATTCTGGCTTCTTCTCTGCACATAGGCGTCTATCCCTGGTTCATAGTTAAGGTCAGCATTTCAGAGGTTTGGCGCAACTGTCTCCTGATGTGCTAGTCCAGAGTTGCAAATCATTAGCAAAATTTGCACAGCGACTGAATTGTGGCCTAAGAATATCCGTGCACTGCAGTGGAAAAGCTGTCCCAATCAGTCCCATAGTGCAATCCTTAAGGGTCGAGCTTTCCAAAGGCAATAGAGCTGCGCCCCCACCCTGCCCGATATGCCACTGGATTTTCAGAGTACAGAAAATCAAAGGCCCATATCTATACTTTTTTAGCGCCACATTTGCGTCATTTTTTGATGCAAAAGCGGCGCAAACTTACAAAATACAATTATATTTTGACAGTTTGCGGCGCTTTTAAGTCAGAAAATGTCTCAAATGCGGCACTAAAAAAGTATAAATATGGGCCAAAATCTCTACAAGATGGTGCGTCTGAGCCCTAAGATACCCAGGGGCAGATTTATCAATATTTCCCGCAGCATAGCAAGCCACCTTGCTGCACTGCATGAAATGGAACTGGCAGGAATGTGTTGTATTTAACATGATACAGTGCATTCCTGTCCTTTCCCTGCACTGGCGCACAACGGCCTGCCTTGTGCCAATGCAGGCACCCTTGCACCACAATACCAGGGTGCCTGCATTGCAGACAGAATTGTTTTTGTGCAGGAAGGCACACCTTCCTGCACAAAAACAATCCTCTGATGCTTTTTTCCTCTTTCTATGTGTGCTGCACAATGCAGCACAAACAGAAAGTGGAGAAAAACCTCGGGAGGCGTAGCATTTTGAATCATTCAGAGGTCTACCAGTAATGGTAAATCTGGGAATTCTCCAAACTCCATGGATAGATGCAAGGGAGCACCCACGCTCCACCCATGAAACGCCTCCTTGGGGTAGAATAACACAAGGCGCTGCATTGCGTTACTCTAAACTTATCAAGCCACGAAGGGCCACACACGATGGGCTTGCATGGCTTGATAAATCTTAGTTGTGTCGCCCTTGCAACCCTTTATGGGGCGCAAGGACGACACAACTCTTTGATAAATTTGCCCCACAGACTGCATTGCTAGACTGTGGGTGCAAAGAAGGCTAGGCTTGAGCGGTCCTTGTAGACATAGAGGCAGATTTAAGAAAAGTGGCGCTGCATCCAATGCAGCGCCAGTTTTCTTGCAACCCTTAGCGCCCCACTAACGCCACCATGTGTGCACCGCTCCAATTTTGACGCTAATCCTGCAAAGCACATTGAGGCCCATTATAAATACGTGTGTGCCTACTTTTCATGCCTGTTCTGTGCAGGCATTAAAAATGCATCCAAAATGGCACAAACAAATCATTTAGAAATTAGCGCCGGCTAACGCCATTCTGAAGCGCCATGCGGGCGCCGTATTTATTCAATGACGTTAGCCGGCGTTAGCCGCCGGCGCTGCCTGGTGTGCGTGAAAAAAAACGACGTACACCAGGCAGCGCCGGCGTATGGGGATATGGAGCTTGGGCGCCAAAAAATGGGGCAAGTCAGGCTGAGGCAAATTTTTCGCCTCAACCCGATTTGCGCCATTTTTTTCGACTCCCAATCCCCATTGAAATGACTCCTGTCTTAGCAAAGACAGGAGTCATGCCCCCTTGCCCAATGGCCATGCCCAGGGGACTTCTGTCCCCTGGGCATGGCCATTGGGCATAGTGGCATGTAGGGGGGCACAAATCAGGCCCCCCTATGCCACAAAAAAATAAAAAAATAAAACTTACCTGAACTTACCTTAATGTCCCTGGGATGGGTCCCTCCAGCCTTGGGTGTCCTCCTGGGGTGGGCAAGGGTGGCAGGGGGTGTCCCTGGGGGCATGGGAGGGCACCTCTGGGCTCCTTCCGAGCCCACAGGTCCCTTAACGCCTGCCCTGACCAGGCGCTAAAAAACGTCGCAAAAGCGGCCGGATGTCATTTTTTTTGACCCGCCCACTCCCGGGCGTGAATTTTGCCTGGGAGTGTAAATACGGCGCACATGCCTCGTAGTCAATTTTTTAGACGGGAACGCCTACCTTGCATATCATTAACACAAAGTAGGTGTCCACGCTAAAAAATGACGCAAACTCCATGGAATATGGAGTTAGTTTTGCGTCGGAATTGCGTAAAAAAAAAGACGCAATTCCGGCGCAAACAGAGTATAAATATGCCCCCTTAGATTTTTTTGTGCCATTTTTTCAGCCCCCTAAAGGAGGAATGCCCCCTTGCATACATTATGCCTGGCACAGGCATAGTGTGGCACATGGGGTTACAAAGTGGCACAATAAATGCATTGTGCCACTTTGTAAATCTGGTGTGGCGATTTTGGCCTCGTTGGGCCACATTAGTGTAAAAAACAAATGACGCTAATGTGGGGGCAAGGGGACACTAGGCCCTCTTACATCTGGGCTATAGAGTCTAAACCTTATAAGACCTTCACTAACTTCCTTCTGTTGCATGGACTTGTCACCCAATACAATAAAGGTCAGCAGTGGTAGCTAGATCCTGCAATCAGCAGGAAATCACGCCAATGGTAGTGTCCACCTGCCATGTGACTAGGTATGAGTATGGGCTGGGACTCATTCTCTCTGGTCTGTGGCACGTGCAAATATGGACCTACCCTGAAAACCAGGTATTCCGAAAAAGAGAAACTTCTATGGGGTTTTTGGGGGGACCAGCGGATCTTGCTGGGATCATCCAGACAGGGTGCGGAAGGACGCAATGTGGGAGCACCCCCCTCCGAGTGTGAGCACAACGCACTCTTTACCCTCAATATCAGAGGACATTTTACCATTTTGCTGCTAGTCCAGGAGGAAATACATTAATTTTCATGAAGAGATTGTTTTTGTCACAAACATGTGGTTGGCAAAATCCCAGAACTCAACAGTCAGACAACAGAGACAATACTTTGTCCAACAGACAGTGTAGGAAACTGGCCCTTTGTTTGCAGTGCCCCCCCCCCTACACTTTTTGCCTGATATCTGATGCTAACTTGACTGAGTGTGTACTGGGATCCTGTTAACAAGGCCCCAGCACCAGTATTCTTTGCTTAAAACTGTACAATTGTTTCTACAATAGGCACACCCTGGCACACAGCTAAGTGTCTTATAAAAGGTACCAGTGGTACCAAGGACTCTGTGGCCAGGGAGGGTCCCTAAGGGCTGCAGCATGTATTGTGCCACCCTAAGGGACCCCTCACCAAACACATGCATACTGCCATTGCAGATAGTATATGTTGGCGGGGAGAAAAAGATGAAGTCGACATGGCACCCCTCACAGGGAGACCTGTGAGGGATGCCATGGCATAGGTAAATCACCCCTCTAGCAGGCCTTACAGCCCTGAGGCAGGATGCACTATACCACAGGTGAGGGAATAGCTGCATGAGCAATATGCCCCTACAGTGTCTCACTCCATTCTTAGACATTGTACGTGCTGGGTGGCCAGATTAAGTACATGGGTTGGGAGTTTGTCATTACGAACTCCACAGCTCCATGATGGCTTCACTGACGTCTGGGAAGTTTGGTATCAAACTTCTCAGCACAATAAACCCACATTGATGCCAATGTTGGATTTATTGTAAATTGCAAACAGAGGGCATTGTAAAGATGCCCTCTGTATTTTACCCAACCCTTTAGTGCAGGGCTGACCAGTCTGTGCCAGCCTGCCTCTAACAGACACATTTCTGACCCAATTGGGTAAGAGCCTCTGTGCTCTCTGGGGTCAGAAACAAAGCCTGCTCTGGATGTAGGTGCATCATGCCTCCCTCCTACAGGAACTGAAACACTTGGCGGTGAGCCTCAAAGGCTCAAGCCCCCTGTTACAGTGCCCGGGGCATTCCAGCTAGTGGGGAAGTCTGCCCCGGACCAAGCCCGCTTTTGGCAGCAGGTCCAGCGGGAAAATGAGGTAAAACAGGGAGGAATGACCATTGCAGCTAGGGCCACCCCTAAGGTGTCCAGAGCTGAAGTGATCCCTTCCTAGCAGAATCCTCCATCTTGCTTTGGAGGATAGGGACCAATAGGGTTAGGAATGTACCCCCCTCCCCAAAAGGGGGGTGGCACAGGAAGGGTGTAGCCACCCTCAGGGACAGTAGCCATTGGCTACTGCCCTCTGACCCCTGTAATGCCCCTAAATCTAGTATTTAGTGGCTCCCCAGAACATTACTCACCAGAATCCTGGCAACCTCAAGAAGAAAGAAGCAAGAAGGACTGCTAAGCCCACCCTACCAATGAAGACTCCCAATGACTTGGCCCCAGCCCTACCAGCCTCTCTGCAGCTTCAAAGACCCCTGCTCCATGAAGGCAACGCATCCTGCAGTACCAGCAACCTCTACAATACCCCAGAGGACTGCCTTCCCAGCAGAGGACCAAGAACACCTGAGGACAGCTGCCCTGTCCAGAGGAAATCTCCAAAAGGACTCCAGAACCACCCTGGATCTACAAGCCCTGTCCACTCTGTACATGACACCCACGGCCCAGGTGGCCCACTGGTCCAGGGAAGGTCTCCAGGCGATTCCCCTCCTGGCCATCGCAATGATGCATGCAGGCTGAATCCAGTGGGCCACCCTGACCGCGGCCGGATCCGACAGAGATATCCGATGCCCAAAGGGACCCCTGCATCCGTAGTCCCCTTGCCTTGGGGAATCTGACTGACGGTCCAGCAACATCCTGTGGGTGCCTCTCCTTCCTGTCCAGCCTTTGGTTTCCCGGAACCGACCCCCCTGGGCCCAGCCTGCAGTATCTTTGTCACCCCGGGGGTTCCTTCATTAAAAAGCACTGGGCACCTGACGCTGTGTTTGCACCCTGCTCCCGGCCACCGAGGATGTGTGTTTGGTGCTGACCTGTGGCCACCCCCATGCTGACCTAAACCTCCTGTGTCCTGAAACCGTGTGTATTTACCTGCAATCTCTTTTGTACCAAGTCCTCCCCATCCTCATAGGCTCTAGAAATAAAATAAAAAAATATATTTTTGCTATATAAAAGCAATTGGCCTAGAGTTAGTCATTGAGTGTGTGCCTCATTTCTTCACATTGTGTGTACAACAAGTGCTTTGCACTACCCTCTGATAAGCCTAACTGCTCAACCACACTACCACAAGACAGAGCATTAGGATTACCTACTTTAGACTCTGTTAAGCCTCTCGGGAACCCCTGGACTCCGTATACATCATGCCTCATTTTGGTATAGTATATACAGAGCCAGCTTCCTACAGAGAGTGCTTAACTTTATGAAAAAGAAAGTACTTTTAATCTTATAGCAGAACTAAATCTTACAGGCAGGCGAAAGTATGAGGAGAGTACCTGGAACGTGGACGCGATGGAGGCCTTAACGGGGCTACAACGAGCCGCAGCAGGGTCATAGCAGGGTGGAAACGGGGGCCGAAGCAGGAGCACTTGTCTTCCTCTGAGGCTGCCCTGTAGCCCTGAAGCACTGTAGGAGGCCCGTGGAGGGCCCGGGAGCAGAGGGAAGGCACTGTTGGTATGACTGTTTGCATGGCGCTGTCAAACACAGTAAGCATGTGCCAGAGCAGGGCCGTATGGAGTCCATGTTTGTTTGAGCCCTGCTCCCCATGGTTTGAGACAAGTTTACAGGACTTGCAGCCTTGCCACTCCTTGCTTTGCCCTTTGCTGCACCGCCTTGTAGATCTGGGAGTGCCCTGGGGTTGAAACCGTCTGGCTTTCTGCTCTACCACTTGCCTGCTGTTATTACCAGATTACTACATTAATCCACTGGAGCTCACAGAGAGTGTGACAGTGGTTGGACTGCATTATTTTTGCCGCCAATTTTGCCATTGATTATTGTGCTATTTGGACTAGTGCCAGAATCAGAATAATTCCTCCCAGGCAATTGTGGTCCGACTAACTAGGGGTAGCAGGTGGCAGAAGGTGGAGGAAATCCAAGTAGCTTGGCGCTTGCCCTGCGGTATGGGGGGGTTGCGCCAAGAGGTAAAGCCGGGGGGGGGGGCAGGAGTAGCGGCTGAGCAAGGTTTCGGTGTGACCTGTTGCCAGAGCAGTCCCAACCAGTGTATCCTCCTTTTCTGGCTCATCGGTTCTGCAGCAAAGTACTTGGAAAAACACTGCCGGGAGAGATTATTGTAGTCACCATTTTATCGAGGTAAGGAGTATCATTGATGGGGGGAAACAGCTCGGTGGAGGTTGGTCAGCTTGGCCCAGCGAATTGGATATCCACTACTTATTATCGAATGCATCTGTGAAGATTGAAGATTTATGGGGGTAAGGTACCATGAGGTATTTGACATCTGAGTGGCATCCTTGGCGTGGATATAGATATAAGATGGGCAAACGAAAAGTAGTAATTTCCCAGGACAGCTCCAACTCTTGATGGCTTCCTACAAAGGGCAGTCGTAGCCATAGAAAAAGAGATTGAGTCCACGGAACGACGCCTATCCATAACAATACCCTCGGCTGATATATCGCTGCCACTCCTAACCCCCTCAGCTATCACAGTCGCCCCAGCCAATACCTCAGTTACCTTCAAAAGCTCTTACTGTAAATCATCAGAGAGTTAAGCAAGCCGATTGTCAGGTAGCATCTGACATCTGCCAAAGCGGTTCAGGCGGGTCAGAAACTCCATTAATGCCACAGGGTGTCTCAGCTGATTCCATGATCTCCGCTGTAAAAGGGAAAAGAAAGCAAGGAGATGACCCCGCAAAGAATAAGTGTGTGCGCACTGCGGACCCCAGCAACATTAGGACTGAAAGTGGCAGGAGCAAGGGAACAGCCATTGAAGAGAAATAGGGGGGATTGCTCAACTGTGTACTTCTATGGACACATTGCACAAGGCTGCCTCCATACAACCCAACCCCAAGGAAATTTCCCTCAGCCAGGGCCAGCAGATGGGGCCCCACTACGCCCTGTGAAATCCCCAGGAGACACTGGAGCATGTTGCAACTATGTTTGCATCAATAGAGAGGGCCTGGGTGAGGGCCCTGTCCAAACTTCGGTAGATCCTCGCATTGGTGATGTAGCTAGCACTAGCATGGAAGAGACTGGCACCAACCCAATGTGTAAATCAATTGGGATGTATTATAATCATCAAGCAGCAAGTACTCTGAGCAGGCGAGCGATATATCCCAGGTGGCTTTGTATGGGGTCCTTCATCTGCCCACTGATGCCAGCCCGTATGTGGCAGTGATTGCTAATGTACCCAGGATCCAACCAAATAGCACAGAGACTTACACAGAACTAAATAATAAGGTCACCCACTGGGTACATGTCAATGCCAAATTCCCATTTTCAATGGTATCCATAATATTAATGGTGAGGAGGGTCAGTTGGGTGTGTTCGTCGAGGAAGTCTTGTGATGGTGACTGTATCGTTATTCATTTTAATTCACCCGCCATAGTTCACCAGATTTTTTCAAATTGCTGCAAGTCGTTCCCTGGGTTAAGGGGGCTTCTTTGTGTAGACTAGAAGCTTTTTATCCCCAAACAGGTTATTCTTTCACCAGGAGGGAGGAATTTGGCCCGAGAAATGTTTCCAGTTTGCCCAGTTCAGATGCTAACAATAAAGCAGCTTGAGTGCAGGCAGACTACTTCCTACCTGTCTGAAGTGGACTGACTCAAAGCCGAGGTTAAGCAGGGGTCCACATGGAAATTGGGAGCCTTCGGTAGTAGCCGATGTGCCTGAAGCATCCAGTAACAGTGGTGTTCGGAGGTCCAGAGACTTCAGCCCAGTGGCTGAACCAATGGTAAGTATTATTCCTGGGGATCTCACGCAGATCTTACCCCATGTACTGGCAGAGAAGGCAGCTAACATCATTAGCTGGAACATAGCCGGCCTAGAAGCCAAAATGTGTATCCCAGAACTGGGCTCTTTTATAAACAAGCATAAGAACTGCCTATTCCAAGAAACTTGGGCCTTGGAAACCCTGTACAGACCTGGGTTCAAGAGCTACTGGGTACCAGCAAGCAGGGTGTCCTCTGGAAGACCTTGTGATCTTTCTAATTCAAATCCAGACATCTGGGCACCCTATTTAAATAGGGTCTGTAATGCAGTGGCTGCAGGTGCACCTGTTCCCGGTATGTGGAAAGGAGCAGAAATAGTTCCCCTCTATAAGAAAGGAAACCCCTGTGATCGGACTGGATAGAAGAGAGTTGGGTTTACAGGCAGTATTTAGGTCTGCAGTCAGTACAATTTACCAAGTCAAGAGATTCATGGCAATCAGGTGGAGGTGGTGCCTTCATCGATCTCCGACCGGCCTTCGACCTGGTTCCAAGATATAAGTTGTGGCAGACACTGAATATTATGGGTGTTCCTGGTGGCCTTTTGAATGTATTTATACGGCTGCATGAAGGCACCTTCACCCAAATTAGAAGTGGCAAGGATGGTGAACTTACAGACCCAGTCACCATAGAGAGAGGAGTATGGCAAGGCTGTGTCCTTGCCCCCACCTTCTTTCTTTTGTACATAAATAATTGTGTCAAGTACTTAAACAATTGCGTGAATGACTCACCACAATTGGCTGGTCAGAAAATCCTGTGGTTGCTCTATGCAGATGACACTATCATTATGGCCGAATCTCCTATGGGATATCAAAACTTAGTCAACCAATTTTGTTTATTTTGTAAAGTCTACGACCTGGAGGTCAATGTCTGGAAGACAAAATTGATGGTTTGTAGCCAGAGAAAGAAGAAAGTGAATGCTAGCATAACGATGAATTTCATCATATTGGAAAGGGTCAAAGAGTTTGATTATCTAGGAATAAGACTGATGGACTATGGTAGATGGGATGCTTACATTAGCAAAGGAGCCCATATTATATGCCATGGGGGGGGGGGGTGAGGCCTTGGGTCGTAAAGCCAAAACCACAGTTAGACCCCCACTAAACCCTATTGTAGAAATTTATAAAGCTCAGATTAGGGGAGCTGCTTTATATGGAGCAGAACTATGGAGCTTTAGCAGTCAAGTGGATATCCTACAAAACAAAGAAAACTATTTTATTAGATATATAGCCAGGATGGGGAAGAACACTCCACTGATCCCCCTTAGATTGGACCTTGGGTTGAATAATATCATTGATCATGTGGCTCTCAATCCACTTTTATTTTGGCTCCACCTCTAGAAGACAGAAGAAGTAGAACCCTTCTAGGAAGTAGTCTGCAATTTATTAAAGAACCCAAGCAGTTGGAGTAGGCTGAGGGAAATTAAATCGGCCTGGGCCAAAATGGGCTTCCCCTACTTTTGGTGGAATCTTGAGTTGATTCCAATCAATGCTGCTAAGTTAGTGAAGCAGAGCTATTGTGGGAGGGTAAATGAGCAGATCTCTCACGGAAATAGGGTGGGACTTTTAACATCTAAATTTCTGCTTTTAAAACAGGAGCACTGTCCTGAAATATTCCTTGACCTGCCAAGCCCTTCCTATTTCCGCCCTCTATTCCTTCAGTTTAGACATGTATTTTACAGGTCAACGCCTTCACTGCTCAATGGTTGCCAAACAGTTTCGAGGCCAACAAATGCACAATGTGTAATTCATGTGTGGAGACAGTTGAACATCTAGTTTTTTTTGTCCCTCATATAAAATCCCTAGGAAAAAATGGCTTATTTCACTTTGTAAGACCCTGCTCTTATATGATTGTGCCAATGCTTATAGAATCTGTGAAAACGATACATCCACACTGGTAGTAAGTGCAGTTACTAAGTTACTGTCAGCTGCCTGGTCTGTTGAAGTAAGCCTCAGCAAGGCCTACTAGTGCAAGGGGTTCACCCTTCTCTGCACAAAGTCCTCAGACCACATAGGAAGAAGTTGGCACAGAAACTGAAATAAAAGACAAAGTTTATTAAACCTCATGAGTTGGTACTACAGTTCAAACAGCACCCTTCAGTAATGTTTGAAGTAGCACACTGAACTGAGAGAGCATGGTCCTTTTATAACCACGCAGGGGCTAAAAGGAGGTGGTACAATTATAGAAGCAAGACTTCTATACATATAGGGTCATGTGGAAATGCACAGTCGACAGGTAGGAGGGGCTAACAGTTTTCAAGGACTAACAGCTGCAGACCTTACTGGGCATGTGCGAAAGTGGGAGTTGCTAAATATAACTTGTCACTAGACAGATTTTCAAGAGTGGTTAACAGAAAGGTAGGACAGAGCACATGGTGAGCACATGGCAGCATGTGGCAGAGAAAATGGATGCCATGAATACAAAATGGATTCAGCGAAATGTTCACAATAGTTGCTAAATACAAGATGTCTTCTGCTAATGCTTAATCTAATCGCTGCTAAACTACAACAGGTCCATACGCCATAGGATGCTTACAGCACTTGGCGGGAAAGGCCCAGGATAAGAAGAAGAACTTTTAGCTGTAATGGTATGGAGCTTCTGTAGTATTTTGTTAGGATTGTCTAAGCCCAGAGACCCTTTAGCTGTACAGCTTTTGTTTAGGGACATAAGATGTGTTTAGGAAGTCAGAAATTTAAATTGGAATCTCATTTCTTCAATCATCACCTTATTATCATTGCCTATCTAAAAATTCCATATCTGAAGCACTCAATATGGCCAGCACTCCAGTCTATGCTAGAAACAGCTGTGAGTGGCTTTATTTGATTGAGTAATCACACGACCACAATTACGATTCTTTGCTTCAGTGGAATATAGCACTATGCACTTTGTTCCTGTGGTTCCCCAGGCGCTAGTACCATTGTAATTTAAAGCTGCTAGCTGTAATAGGTTGTGAGTCAAGTTTCTTCACCAAAACAGTTTTTCCTTTTTGCATTATTATTACTATTATTATTATGCTTGTAATGTTATAGCATGAACGAGAACATTTGGGTATACTTTTTATTAGGTTTTAACTGTAATCAATTTTAAAATCATCTTGTAGCAAAGTTGATGGTAATTTATTTGAACTAATATTATATGATTTCTGTTATTTTTTCCTTTTTGTCCTTGTCTTTCGTTTTGGATTTTAACGTGTGGCATTTTTTTATGGCTATGAAATTATGGATTTCAATATGTCAATAAACTACTACTGCTATTACATCATTTAGGCCCGTATTTATACTTTTTTAGCGCCGCATTTGCGTCACTTTTTGACGCAAAAGCGGCGCAAACTTGCAAAATACAATTGTATTTTACAAGTTTGCGCCGCTTTTGCGTCAAAAAGCGACGCAAATGCAGCGCTAAAAAAGTATAAATACGGCAATTAATTAGCACATCACAGGTTTGGCATAAGTTGTGCTTTAACAGTGAGGCACTATGCTACCTCATCCTTCCTGGTAACAATACTGTCTCCCGCTGTAGTCAGGATCCCGCTATAACTACCCTCTCTAGTCTATGGATGAAGGTTGGGTACACCACGAACAGCTGACACCTCTAGCCTCATGTGTAGGCATTGGAAACTGCCATCTGGCTGTCACACTGCGAATGGGGACAAACACATCTTCACGGATCTGGTTGCCGAGACATTGGTATTGTGCTTGATGTGTTGATAGAAATGGCTCTGCTCCCTTGCCGGCCATCACACTTGCTCACCTATGTGTTGTCTTCATGATGAAACTGGTGCTCTGGGGGCATGCCTTAACAGCAGCTAACAATGGGGTCTGGGTGGGTGACGACACTGTGCTCATTGATGGGGGCTGACAGGAACATGATGCCGATTCTCAAGCCACTGCCCCCTACCCCGAATGGTCCTCCGAATGGAAACAATTAATAGTATTGGTCATAACTGCACTTGTTGTGCTTATCTGTTACTGGGTTACTCTGGCCCTGTTGGGCTTCCCACTGTTTGTTGTTTTTCCAATGCAGCAGGGGTTTCAATGCTGATGATGAGTAACTGGGAAGGAAGGGTAGTAAGGATGAGGGACAAGTATCCACTAGCCCCACTGTCGTTAGTGGAGCTATAGTCAGAGATCACAAAACAACAAACCACATATTGCGTAACATAATCACGTACACATGCAGACACACAGTTATAACATAGTAATGTGGAATGTTAGGGGTATGGCCAACCCCAGCAGGCGCAGTAGGGTACATGCATACTTAAAGCGTTACAATATCCACATAGCAATCCTTCAAGAAACGCACCTTACAGACAAAGACCTACATAACATTAGATCTAAATGGCGAGGTATGGTATATGGTACAGCCACATCAGCATTTGCTAAAGAGGTACTAATGTGGGCACCTCCGGAGGTTCCCTATGTAGTTGTTCATTCAGTGGTGGATAAGTATTGCAGATATGTACTGCTGGAAGGCTCCATAGATGGCTATTCTCTATCCATAGATGGAATATAAGCTCCCAATTCAAAATAAGGGGATTTCCTGAAGTCAATTTTGCCTACACGCTTCCAACGACTGATTGCATATTGGGAGGCGACTTTAATTGTGTACCACATGTGGATATAAATAGATCTCACCTACCGCTGACGAGTGCTCCCAGCCGTACAATGGCTGGTGAATTACATAGTGGATGTCAGAGTGAGGGCTCTAAGATATATGGTGCCTCTTGCACCCCCAAGGTAGAGAATATTCTTTCTATTCCCCAGTCCATCAGTTTCACACTTGCATAGATTTAATATTAAGCTCTACCGGTCTGGTCCACAATCCTTTGAGGGCGGATTACTTAGCTAAGACATTATCAGACAACTGCCCACTGAGGGTTAGCATGCACTAGGGCTCGTTGGCAGATCCTCCCTTCCGCAAGGAGATGCTCAAATGCATCTCTAATTACTTTGCCCTGAATGGAAGGACAACCGCGACACGTGCTGTGGAGTGGGATGCCCATAAGGTGGTGGTGCGCGGACACTGCTTCTCTGCTACAGGGGGTGTACGACGTGTGCTATTGAGAGATCTAATTGCAGTGGAGGCAGAATTGTGCAAGGCGGAATGCGCAGTAGCAGGGGGATTCTCAGATCTCGATGTTATTCGCGAACAACATGCACGGCACCAAGAGATAGATAAGCGGCTGCGCATTTACGATTATCGCCATTACATCGCTAAAGAATATGCAGAGGGCGATCATTCTGGTAAACTGCTGGCGTGGCTGACACGGAATGAGCAACATCGAACACCCATTGGGGCAATAAGGCTTGGTACTGAAAGTGTGGTCATCACCCAAAAGGCCATAAATGATGCCTCTAAACATTATTATAGCTCGCTCTATGCAGCAAGGCCAGATCCCCTGGCAACGCAACTAGGGGATTTTTTTTACTCAATCACTCTCACTCACCTTACACCATTACAGTGAGTAGAACTAGATGCACCCATAACAACTGATGAGATCCACACAGCATTACGTCAATTGGCTTGTGATAAGACTCCCGGTATGGATGGACTACCGGTTGAATATTACGAAACGTTTGCTAAGCAGTTGACTACACCATATCTAGAAGTGCTATGAGAAGCACAGATGCTGAGGCGACTTACAGACTTGCAATGCAAAGCACTGATTGTGGTCTTACCCAAACCAGGCCGAGACACCCTAGATGTAAGATCTTATAGGCCTCTATCATTGCTCAACCTGGATTGCAAGTTACTAGGTAAGGTCCTTGCAAACCGGTTGCTTCTGTTAATGACACACTTTGGCCCATATTTATACTTTTTTAGCGCTGTATTTGCGTCATTTTTTATACACAAAAGCGGCGCAAACTTGCAAAATGCAATTGTATTTTGTACGTTTGTGCCGTTTTTGTGTCAAAAAGTGGTGCAAACGTGGCGCTAAAATAGTATAAATATGGGCTTTAGTCCACGAAGACCAGTTGGGTTTCATCCCAGGGTGGAGTACCTTCCTAAATATCAGACGACTTTTAAGATTAATGACAAATAATCAAGAGGGGGAGCACAATAGAATAGCAGTATCATTGGACATCGAAAAGGTCTTTGATACCATAGGGTGTCCTTTCCCAAAAGAAGCTCTACGCAGGATGAGTTTTGGACAAGAATTTTTAAGCTGGATCAGTATATTATATTCCAACCCCACAGCCTGCGTCGAAACAGGCCAGATCATATCCCAATGTTTCCCTATATGTCATGGCACCAGACAGGGGTGCCCCTTGTCACCCCTGCTATTCACGTTGGCAATTGATCCATTAGTGGCTCAGCTCCGCGAGCACACTCAACATATAGGCCCTCATTACAACCCTGGCGGTCGGTGATAAAGCGGCAGTAACACCGCCAACAGGCCAGCGGTATAAAAAATTTAATCATGACCAGGGTGGAAACCTCCAACACATACAGCCACTTTAACCCACCGACCGCCATGGTGGTGGCAACAAACACCGCTGCGGTAACCGCCAACAGCCAGGCGGAAGACAATGTACCGCCCACAGCATTACAACAGGCCTATCCGCCAGCTTTTCTAGCGTGGTACCAATGCCATCAAAAGCATGGCGGAAACAGTACTCTTAAGGGAAACAACTCACCTCTCGACACTCAAGGAAGAACCACAAAGCCATGGAGTCCAAGCTGCACTCTTTTCCAGTGCTGGTGTACCTTCTCATGCACCAGGAACACAAACGCCGGCAAAGACGCCCACGGTGAGTACTGCACCTAGCAAACAAGGGAGGGGGGGAGTAAAAAAAGAGAGTGACACACACATGCAACACCCCCAACACCATACACACAAACAGATGCAACAACATTACATATACACCCCGTAACCCTCAGGAATAATGCAAGGACAAAAGGAATGGAGCAAAATGAGTGCAATAGTACAGTTTTAGATATATACGTCCTTAAACAATAAACAGTATGTACAATATATACAAAAGGAGGGACAATGCCCACTCCAAAATGTCCATGGCCCACTGGGCCATAACACATAGGCCAAGGCCACACTTGACTCCTGCCTCAATACGGAGAGAACACTGCAGGGGCATCAGGTTGAAAAAACACAGGCACCTCAGGGGAACAGGGAATGGGGGGCACCTCAGCCGGAAGATGGTACAACACCACTGGCCTGTAGGGGGCTCCGTGACCACTGCTTGGTCCTGGGGAGTGCAACGCTACAGTCTCTCGAGTGGGTGGTTTGCCCACTGCTTGGTCCTAGGGAGTGCAAAGCCACAGTCTCTCAAGTGGGTGCTTTGCCCACTGCTTGGTCCTGAGGAGTGCAAAGCCACAGTCTCTCTAGTGGGTGGTTTGCCCACTTCTTGGTCCGGGGGAGTGCAAACCCACAGTCTCTCAAGTGGGTGGTTTGCCCACTGCTTGGTCCTGAGGAGTGCAAAGCCACAGTCTCTCTAGTGGGTGGTTTGCCCACTTCTTGGTCCTGGGGAGTGCAAACCCACAGTCTCTCAAGTGGGTGCTTTGCCCACTCCTTGGTCCTGGGGAGTGCAAAGCCACAGTCTCTCTAGTGGATGCCTTCTTCCACTGGTTCTGGAGGGGACCTTGTGCCCAGTGTGCTTCATCCTGGCAAGGATGGGGTGAGTGGATGCCTTCTTCCACTGGTTCTGGAGGGGGCCTTGTGCCCAGGGTGATTCATCCTGGCAAAATGGGGGTGAGTGGATGCCTTCTTCCACTGGTTCTGGAGGGGGGCTTGTGCCCAGTGTGCTTCATCCTGGCAAGGAGGGGGTGAGTGGATGCCTTCTTCCACTGGTTCTGGAGGGGGCCTTGTGCCCAGTGTGCTTCATCCTGGCAAGGATGGGGTGAGTGGATGCCTTCTTCCACTGGTGCTGGAGGGGGCCTTGTGCCCAGTGTGCTTCATCCTGGATGGGGCAGGGTCACAGTCTCTCACCTGTGTGTTACACCGACAGGTGTTGCAGGGGCCAGAACGAACTGCAGCCCATGTAGTCTCCACTACACACTGCTTGCGGGCGGTGACGGCTGCTCAGTGGATGCCAGTTGCGCTGCAGGTGGCGGTGCTGTCAGTGGTGGTGGTAGCCTCCAGGCCTTCACCTGCAGCCTCGGACGGCTGCCCACGGGGGCTGCTGCTGCTGGCAGTGGTGCTGCTGGCGGCGCTGCAGGTGGCGGTGCTGGCCGACGTGCAGGTGGCGGTGCTGCCAGAGGTGGTGGTAGCCTCCAGGCCTTCACCTGCAGCCTCAGACGGCTGCCTACTGGGGCTGCTGCTGGCTGTGGTGCTGCTGGCGGCGGTGCAGGTGGCGTTGCTGCCAGCGTTGCAGGTGGCGGTGCTGTCAGTGGTGGTGGTAGCCTCCAGGCCTTGACATGCAGCCTCGGCCGGCTGAAGTGCCATGGCAGGTGTTGTGTGCCCCTTCCTGTCCTTGGCAGATGGTGGTGCCTCCTTGCTTCTGCCAGCTGGTGTCTTTTTCTTGCCCTTGCTGGCTGGTGGTGCCTCCTTCCCCTTGCTGGCTGGTGTCCCCTTCTTGCCCTTGCTAGGTGGCGGACCCTTCTTGGCCTTGGCAGGTGGTGCTGGCACACTGGCTGGGCTGACAGGTGCCTACTTGGAGCCTCTCACACCTGCAGTTGCTGCCAAAACCACAGTGGCCATGGACTGGGTGGCTGAGGTGCTGGGCTGGGTTCTGGCCACCCTGGCCCGAGGTGAAGGATGGGGGGAGGGAGGAAATAGGTCAATGTTGGCAAGGAAAAGCTTCTTAGGGACACTGGGGCGGGAAGAGGGTGAAAGTTTGGGTGTGGAGGAAGAGGGAGTGGTTGTAGGAGGTGACAGTCTGCTGTGTTTGGGTG
Organism: Pleurodeles waltl; assembly: GCF_031143425.1. Lineage (NCBI taxonomy): Eukaryota > Metazoa > Chordata > Amphibia > Caudata > Salamandridae > Pleurodeles > Pleurodeles waltl. Next base: position 963,441,640 of record NC_090443.1, read on the forward strand.
CAAGTGCATGGGCTGGATGCTGCTGTGAGGTGGATGGCTGTTTGGTGTCTGAGTGCTTGGGTTTGTGTACTTTGGGAGGAGGGGGCACAGACACAGTGGGAGAGGATACAGGGGATGTGTGCATGGATGTGAGGGTGGTGACTGCCAGTGAGGGGCGTGTAGTGATAGGCGTGCTGGTGATGGTGGTAGTGGATGAGGATGTAGTGCATGCAAGTGTGAGTGGAGACGCTACTAGGAGGAAGGTGGACGAGGAGGAGGAGGGGGACACAGTGGAGGCAGTGGATGCTGGTGTGTCTGCATGTGGCTGGTGCTTGTGTGAGTGCCTGTGAGATGAAGTGTTGTGCTTGTGTTTGCCTGAGCCACTTCTGTGTGTTGATTTGGGTGATTGCTGGTCTGAAGGTGTGCTTGGGATAGGCTGGGGTTGAGGGGATTGGGACTGGGTAGAGGAGGCTGGAGACAGGAACAATGGCTGCCATCAGTGTGTTGGCCAGAGCCTGGAATGCTCTCTGTTGGGCCGCCACGCCAGAGTGAATGCCCTCCAGGTATGCATTTGTTTGTTGCAAATGCCCTGCTAGACCCTGTATGGCATTCAGTATGGTTGACTGCCCAACAGAGAGGGAGCTCAGGAGGTCAATAGCCTCCTCACTGAGGGCAGCAGGGCTGACTGGGGCAGGGCCTGAGGTGCCTGGGGCGAAGGAGATGCCCACCCTCCTGGGTGAGGGGGCACGGGAAACACGCTGAGGGGCTGCTGGGTGGGCGGAGCTGGTACAGGGGTGGTGGCTGTACCTGTAGTTGGGGTGGGCACAGCGGTGTCCGCCACTGCCAGGAAGCTTCCATCGGAGGAGGTGTCGCTGTCGGTACTGTCCCCTCCTTTCTTCGTCATGGTGCTCCCCTCGCCCTCCGTCCCACTGGTGCCCTCAACGTTGGTGGATTTGGCCTCCAGGCACATGTGGAATGCAGCTCCCTCCGTCGCCGGTGCCTCTGCTCCTTCGCCAGATGATGCTAATGCACACAAGGACGCCAATGTTGTAATGAGGGCCATAGTCTCTCTTTATGAAGATGATGCATTATTATACCTACACAACTACACCTCGTCCCTCCCAGAGCTATTAAACTTACTAGATCATTTTGGAGATCTTTCCGGACTGCATGTCAATTGGTCCAAATCCTGTCTGTTTCCACTCACGCTAGTTTCAGAAAATTTGCGACCTGACCTCCCGCTCTGCAGGCTTCAATGGTGCCACTCTACTTTTAAGTATCTCGACATTCAAATCACACAAAAGACGATTTAATGGAAGGTAACCTGGGACAGGCGATGCACACGATTAAGGGATCCCTACCCTTCTGGGGGTCGCTACCACTGTTGCCATTAGGATGAGTGGCTATTGCGAAGATGATAATACTCCCAAGACTTTTAGTATTTCTTCACTGCCCTACCACTGATTATACCTCGCGCCTTCTTTCGAACCTTGAATGGCCTGATGCTCAGTTTGATATGGGGAAACGGCTGTTGCTGAATGGCACTTACAGTGACACATCAGCCCCTAACGAGGGAGGGCCTCGCCATGCCAAATTATGAATTATACTATGCGGCAGCACAGCCGCAATGGCCTCTTCATTGGTTAAAGAACTCCCAAGGTGCAGAGACATTGGTGGTACAAGCCAGTCTGGGTAGACTCAGCACACTCGCACGGTTACTAGATCACACGATTCCTCCCTCACACTGAAATATTCTAATGGAAGTGGCTCGCGCATGTTGGAATGGCTATGTACGTAACAAAAGATCCAGTCCCGCCCTATTCACTCAAGATTCCGCTGCAAGATATTCCAGGTGTGAGGAAACTACATGCACAACACACCTTGGAACCATGTTTAGAACTGGGGGTACACACCATAGGTGACTTATTCAAGGAAGGGCACATTACGTCATACACAGAAATAGATGAAACTTACGGTATAGGCCCAGGGCGATTTCTAACCTACAATGCACTGAAACAGCTAATACATAACGCTTGGCAGAGCAGAGACATTGAACCTCCGTCCTCGACCATACTACATACCATATTGTCCATCACAGGGCCCAAACACACCATATCTCAGCTATACGGCTCAGAGCAAGAGGGGGCTTGGATGCATTGGGATAAGGTCCTCCATGAACCATTGTCACAATCTGCATGGTCTACAGCGATTCAAATGACAAAGGAGGTGTTGCGGAACTCCAGATTTCACTTTACTCAATTTAACTTCCTGCATCAGACCTACCTGTCCCCTCACTGCCTTCACTGCATGTTCCCCCACACTAATTACGACTGTCCGCGTTGTGGGGAACCCAACACCACTTTCTACCATATGGTGTGGACATGTCCGCCCATACAGAGAACCTGGCATGACATCACCTCCTTGACAGGTGAACTGGTCGATCACACACTTCACACTACACCTGAATCCTGTCTGCTGGGAACATGTCCCAGATCAAAAAAGATAAGCAAATACATAGGTGTGTAGACCTAGCATTTGTACTATTCAACCGCCTCATAGCAATGCAATGGAAAGCACCTGGGGTACCAACTATACGCAGCTGGCAGGATGACTTACTAGTGGACGAGAGCGGAAGCACAAACACTTCATTCCAACAAAGACAAGGGCATAGTGACTAAAGGGCTGGGGTTTTGGGATAGTGTTATGACCCAACTTGAAGCCAAAGATGACATTCGTTCACCATGATTCCTCTGGAGTAACACTGCAATAATTAGGCAACATAATCATAAATCATAACTTTAACTGTAATAGTAAATAGTAGATGTACACGAGAAGACATGGTTGCAGGACGGAACTTCTAGAGCAATTACTCCTGGGGAGCAATTAGGCCTCCCACTCAGTACTGACTCCTCACCAGCCATACATACAGGCAGCTACCTATGCATTACATGCAACAGTCCTTATTCAAGCAGGGGGCATAGATGAAGTGTTGATTAAAACGTACCCTACTAGTGTAAAAGGCATGGACCCTGTGATGTCGTAGTCTTCCGTTATTGTACTATGCATAGATTATGAAAATTAGTTTTTTCTGCCTCCTTAAATAATATTTCTACTCATGTTTGTTTCATACCACATTTTACAATGAAACTGAACGTGATCATATGTATATTGCAAGTGACCTTCTCCCCTCTTCTCCGGTTGTGAATTATCACTTGAAAGATGATTTGTACAGTGACTCACATCAAATGTTGATGTTAAATGTTGTATATGGAAAATGAATAAAGAGATTTAAAAAAAGTATTAGGTCGGGTAAAGATTACTCAAAAAGTCTCAAAAGGTAATGCAGTAAGCCAGTTCAAAATCTTTGGTGGTTTTTGGGTCAAAACTCCCACACGGGCCCAGCAGATCTTGCCATGCACCTCAGTCTTTCTTGTCTGTAGATGCAGTTAAGGTCTGTGGTTACCTGTTAATGATCTGCAACTATCCACACATTCAAGCTACAATGGTGCTTACAGGGTTGCATGTTTCACTATCTTCATGGGTGGAAGCAACAGCCCCAGGGAGCTGCAGCCCTCCGCGGTAAGCTGCAAGCCAGCAGTCATCTTGCAAGGGTGTGTTCTCCTGGCCAGTTCTTCTTGTGAATGGGAACACTTGTGAATGTAGGCCTTTTAGGGGCTTCCTGCTAGCGATTATCTGATCTCGTTTTCATCATGGGCATCAAAATATCATTACTTGGCTCATAGAAGGCTGCAGGTTGACTTCATGCTCTGACACAGTCTTTCTTCCAGCTCATCAATAACTGTATAGAGACCAGTGAAGTCTTTGATTGCATGGGTCCCTCCTAGATCTCTCTCCTAGTGTAATCATTTTCCTTTTAGTGTTCCACACACCAGGAGCACACTGGTCCACCCATCCTGGACAGCCACTCCTCCTGCAGCATCAGGCACATTTCTTCCCTCTGTCAGGAAGCAGTCAGGCTTCTAAGTAATCCTGGCAGAGCTCATCCATCAGAGAGTATTGACTTGAGGTGATGCTCCCTCACCTTTGGGAGACTGGCTGTCAGGCAGAGTCTTGCCCTGGTTGCACACAGCTTCTGGAGTACCTGGGAAGCCCTTCCTTCCTTGGTCAAGAAAAACCTGAGACTACAACAACGTAAGGAGGTATGGATCTTTGTGTAAAGTTAGACGTCTTACAGTAAGTAGAACTAGGGCCATCTCTAAACTCGAGCACCCATAACATGAGCCCGGTGCAGTGTATGTTTTTGTAACTGTCTGGCATTAGCATCCATTTAAAAAAAAAAAAAAATCAGTTTTATTGTTTTCAACACATAGCATGAATTTGCAAATACAGAAACTGGGTCAATGCATTACACATTCCAGAAACTAGCAGAGCAGCATTTCACATATTTACTTATCAAGGCATTTCTCAAGTAACGAACAGTTCAATCAATATTTACCAACATGATACATTGCCATAACACATGATACTGTTAAATACTTTGAGAGTACCGAGTCTATTCCACATACCCTAAATCATGTTAACCACCAGAGCACGCTACAAGCATGTATTTCGCTATAGCTAATCTATCTTCTTTCGCGCTCACAATCAGCTGATTAAATATGTTATCAGGTCAGTTTCGACTTCAATTAGGTGTACACAGTGATAGTATAACCCCTTATCCCAACAACGTGATGTCCCTCTCTTGTCTCTGGGAAGCTTAACAAATGTAAGCCCTTTAATCGTTACTTTCGCACTGTAATGAATCACGGTGGGCGCTCATCATTTTTAATTTCCAGGTTAGTCACCATCGCTTCCCTTATGTCATAGCCCGTGTGCGCCTGCCCCCTGTCCCGCAAGGCCTGCAACACTCATGTTTCCACTCGTGCCCACCGCAATGTCAAGGCACGCCAACTAGATATCTCCGGCACTCTAGACACCTTCCAATTCATGGCAAACAACCGCTTATACATGATGAACGCCAAGTCAGCAAACTTATGAATGTGTTTATGTTTCTTAACTCTTGTTCGTATCCCTAACAGACAAGACTCCGGTTCCGACAGAAACACGTGTTCTGTAATGTCGGTCACCTCTGCTACCACATCAAGCCAGGCCCGCTGCAAGGGACTACAGTCCCATACCATATGATAAAAGTGCACTGTGTGGAGACCATAACGGGGGCACGCCGATGTGGACGCAGGATACATGCGCTGAATACGAGATGGGGACAAATATGTCTGGTGTATAAAATTAAATTGAGTGTAGCGGAACCTAGCGTTCCTTGACACTCTCTGTACCTGCTGAAGGGCCACTGACCATTCCTCAAGGGACAAGGGTTTGGGGAGGACTGTGTTCCATCTTCGTCCCGCCGCCCCCACGCTATCCACAATCATGGTAGTCAGAGCTTTATATAAATTAGTGATTACTTTTTTCGGGGCACTCTCTGAAAGTAACAAGTGTAGAGCAGGAGAAGTCTTAGGTTCCTAGTCCCCCTGCATCCACGTCTTTTTAATCATGTGGCATATAGCATAATACATCATAAATTGCTCTGAACTCACTGAGGTCAGATCTCTGATAGTATCAAAAGACATCAATGTACCATCGTCAAAACAATCACCCACGGTCTCTATTCCTGCCTCCACCCACAGTGTTATGTAATGATGTTTGAGTAGCTGTGTGCTTCCTGGTATTTGACCCAGCGGTATGAGAGGTGAGTATGGGGAGCAGGGTTTGCCCCCCTGTATATATCTCCGCCAGCAGACGTGTGCTGCCAGCAATAGATAATTGTCGTTCACGTGTTGCACCGTGCGATCGGCAAGCCACGTGAAGATGGGAACACCTCTCATCTGCGCACGCACCCATGCCGCCTTGGACGATTCAGGCCTGTTCAACCAATATAGTGACCATTGCAGTTGTGCTGCCGCATAATATTGTTCAAAGTTCGGTGCTCCCAGCCCACCTTAACATAGTGGGCATTGCAAGGTACTGAGAGCGGCTCGGGGCCTATCACGACCCCAGATGAGCTCCAGCAACAATCTATTAAGGTCATGAAAAAAGCTCTTGGGAACAACTATAGGTAGCGTTGCAAAGTAATTAAGGAGCCTTGTTAAAATCAGCATGTTTGCCATTGCCACCCTTCCCAAGGGAGAGAGAGGAAGCGAACACCAGATCTGAAGTGAACCTTTCATAGAGATAAGCGTGCGTCCCAGGTTACCATCCCTCATATCATCATCTTATGATATATTTGTACTCCCAAATATTTAAAAGTGTCCAAGCACCACTTCAGCCTACTTGGGGGAAGCGCCTCCCTTGTCCCCATAGGCAATTCCACCATAGGAAACAAGCAGGATTTGGACCAGTTAACCCACAGTCCTGAAATTGTTCCATACAAATCCAACAAGGACATCACGTCAGGCAGGTTGGTCCAATCCCTCTCTAGATAAATCAATGCGTCATCGGCATGTAGCGATATGATGTGATATGTCCCCATATGATATATCCCCCACTGCGCGGCCTTGGCACGAAACCGAGCAGCCAGTGGCTCCATTGCAAGAGCAAACAAGGGTGACAGTGGACATCCCTGTCTAGTTCCTCTGCCTATGGTGAAGCTTTCTGATATTATTCCTCCTGTTTTTACCCTAGCAGTGGGGTCAGCATACAGAGTCTGCACCCAACACACAAAGCCCGGTCCAAATCCCATGCAACACAGTGTGGCAAACAGGAAATTCCAACCCAGGGTATCAAATGCCTTTTCTATGCCTGGGACATGGCCACATTTTCATATGCTTCTTTAGGAGAATCGCCAATATTACTTAATAATCTTCGGATGTTTAAGAACGTGTTTCGCCTGGGTATGAAGCCGCTTGGATCTTCATGGATCAGAGTGTGTATAACTGGGGCAAGTCTGTTTGCCAACACTTTACCTAAGATTTTGCAGTCTAAATTAAGGAGAGACAGCGGTCTGTATGATTTCACATCCATGGGATCTCAGCCAGGCCTAGGGAGCACTACAATTAACGCCTCTCTCTCGGATATCGGGAGTAACCCTCGGGTCCAAGCCTCCTCAAACGTGGACAACAAAGGACGCAATAGATGCTGAGCATAGGTGGCATAATACTCCATCGGCAGGCCATCCACACCAGGAGTTTTATTACGAGCTATTTGTGCTATGGCCACAGCAATTTCCTCCGGTTTGAGGGGCTCATCAAGCCCCGCCATGTGTAGCGCTGATAACTTCATGAGCGATACCTCACCAAGGAAGGACTCCAGCTGCTGAGTATCGCATGCTGGTTGTTGTTGATATAGCCCCATATAGTAATCTTTAAAGGCATTATTAATTGCTTCTTGCGAGGACACCACTGTCCCATTAGTCAAGCGTATAGCCCCGATTGGAGTGTGCTGCCGTTCCTCACGTAACAGCCAGCCATGCCAAGAGCCTCCCCGAGCGATCACCCTCCATATGCAGACGCGTAAGATGATAATTATGATCATGCCGGCGGAGGCGCTGATCCGCCTCCTCATTCACCTTACGTTTCGCACCTATGTCACCTTATGTTGTGCGGCTGCTACTTCCAGTGCACGCATATCTTTCTCTAAGGTGACAACTTTGTCCTGTAGCGAGCAGCGCACCCCCCAGGAAGCAGAAAGGCAGTGTCCCCTCACCACAACCTTATGTGCATCCCATTCTGTGGCTCTCAAATCAGTGGACCCAGCATTTAATTCCCAGTAATGCTTAATGCAGGTATTTATGTCCTCTCTGTATGGAGTATCTAGCAGTTCCTCGTTTCTCAGATGCCAGGTGGGTATTGCGGAACGCATTCTTCTCCATTTAATAGTCAACAGCAAGGGGGAGTGATCAGACACCGTCTTAGCTAAATAACCAGAGGTCTTGATCAAAGAGCCCAGAGAAGGAGTCCCCCACAACAATTCTGTTCTGGTGTGTATATCATGTAACGAGGAATAAAAGGAATATTCCCTGTGTGTCGGGTGTCCTATGCTCCACATGTCATACACTCCGGTGTCTCTAGCCCAAGCTGTTAGCAAAGTAGAATTTCGACTGCTCGTTGCTCCCTTCAGTAGCGGGGATGAACGATCTACCAGCACATCCAGGACACAATTAAAGTCCCCTCCCCATATGGCAGACACAGCCAGGTCAGTCAACAATGCAGGAGTCAGCGCCTGAAAGAATTCACCTAACATACTGTTAGGGGCATGAACCCCCACTATGGTTAGCGGCTTGCCGTCCAATAGCCCTTCCAGCACTATATATCTGCCACCCACATCTACTCTTTCTTTATGTTGCACATAGGGGATCCCGGGCGCTATCTACACCAACACTCCCCTCGCATACGCCGAAGAGGACGTACCATATACCTGACCATGCCAGTGCTTTCTCAGAGCCTGTAAGTCAATAGTTGAATCAGAGCCACCTGAGTCTGAATCTGTGTGCGCCTGCGAAGCGGGCTGGATCAGCGCGAAAGAGTTTTGAGTGTGTATCGTCGCATCCCTGAGTGCCCTTGTTCTCTCCGCAGCTCCCTGTGTCTTGGTGGGCTGTGCTCTCGACTTCTCCTTAGACCTCCTGCAAGCAGGTGAAGTCAGCCATTCTCCACCTTCACTTTCTTCCTCCGAGGGTTGAGCAATTCCTTTAGCGTGCATCCATGTCCAGGCATCGGCCGGAGTAGCAAAGATGTAGGTGCAATCCTCCGCAATCACCCGAAGCTTGGCAGGGAACATCAAGGCATATTTGAAGTTATGCTCATGTAACCTAGGCTTGATTTTCAAATAGGATTAACGCTACAGCTGTACTTTTGCAGTAAAGTCTGGGTAGGCCGTTATGGAATGCCCCCTCATGCCTCACTGGGCCACTGTTCCGAAAGTGCTGCAGTATCATGTCACGATCCCTATAGTTAAGCAAGCGTGCTATAATCGGAAGAGGAGGCAACCCCGGGGTTGGCTGTCTACCCGGTATTCTGTGTGCCCGTTCCACAGAAAATAATTTTGATGTTACCCCTTTCAGCACCTCACCGACAAGCCATTGCTCCAGGAATAGTTCCATACTGGGTCCTTCCACTCTCTCCGGAAACCCCAGAAATCGCACATTGTTGCAGCAAGATCTCCCTTCTGCATCCTCTGCATGCTGCCGTAGAGCTTTCACTTCTAAGTCTAACCTCTCAACATGTTTTTAGGTTTCCGACACGGTGGGCTCCAAGGTATCCAAGGTAATTTCTGACGCTTCACCCTCTCCACCAGCTTGTGGTGTTCAACCCTAAGGAGGTTGAGATCCTGGGAGACTGTATCTATCCTATTTTCAAGGGACACCTTGGTATCCATAATGGCCTTTAATATCTTTTCAAATTGCCCCGAGTGTGTTTGTAGGGTGCTTTCCAAGGAGCGCAGACTCTGCGCGTCCGGTAGCGCATCAGAAGGGCCTACAGGCCCAGAGCGCTCCTGGGGCTTGACAGTCTTGGTTTCCCCCATCATTTTGGCCGTGCAGAGTGATGCACTGGTGAGTTGGACTGTCTCCGCCTTGCGCTTTCACCGCTTAACACCATACTGAAACAGAAAGAGGGAGAGGAGGCCTCAGTGTTATCTGTTCATCGCGTATACCGGTGCTCTTCCGTAAGGGACCCAGGGCCTGTGAGTTGCACTCACCGTCCTCCACACTTCCGCGCTTCAGTTGCTCTCCCCTTTGGGCAGCGTTCAAAAGGCAGAGGTGCGTTCAGGCGTCCGCTCCAAAGCAAAAAAAAAAGAGAAAACAGCACCTCGGTTCGGGCCCACGATATGTGCCGCGCACACTGTAACTTCAGCTCTGATTGCGGCGCAGCACTCCGATAGTCCGCGCTCGTGGCCGCTCGACGTCAGTTCCCCACTCGGAGGAAGGCCCTGCTCACCTCTGCGAACGTGCCGCACTTTGGTCACGTACGCGGCTCCGATCGCGGTCGCAGAGCCGTAACCGAGACCAGCCGCTTCCGCACTGCCCCCGACACCCTCCGTGCCATGTGGCTGGTGCAGTGGCAAGTTATATCAAGGTGATTTTAGAGGCCCAAAGCGGAGCTCGCTTTCAAGCGTCCATCTCTGCCACCATGTTCTTTAATGTCTCTCTGGCATTAGCATCCATGAAGCAGTAATCAGAGACAGACAAAAGGGGAGCTTTGGCCTAGGAGCCCAGGCAGAGTTCACGGAGTTCTGTGGAGTAAGGAAAACACTCTGCGAACTCTGCACGAGCGGGTGGAGTTATGCTTGCCACAGGTTCACACTGATTTGTGGAATACACGTGCTCCACATTACAAGTGTGTGCGCGAACGGCACCACGCAGTCATGTTCTTTTTCCTATTCTGTGCTTGGTGCTGAGCCTACTTTTAAGTCCATGCTCTATCTTTGCAATCCTTACTTTATCCTAACCTATCATACCCTGTTTTACATTTATTTCATTAGTGTGTCTATTTGTGTTTGTTTATTTTATGTTTTTGCCCCTTTTTTATTTTCAGTGACTTTTTGTCCCTTTATTAATTTTTCCCTAACTTCTTTTTTGAAGTTGATTTTTCCCTCTCTATTCTTTCTTTTTCCCCTGTCTTTTTTTATATCACCCCCAGCACCATGGCAGGACATGGGGGACATGTAGGTGTGGCAAATCGCACACCCTAGGGGTGCCAGCACTGCCAAGGGATGTAGCCTCACGTCATCTTTAGTGAGGAGGCGGTGGCCACACTAATTTTTTTCTGTGCAGCACCACCTCCCCTCCATGCTGGCAGCAGGCCAGACAGTGGGTATGGCCTGCGGGAGCATCAGTTGCTGTCAGGAACGGTGTGCCAATGTGTCTTCTGGCGCACTGGAGTTCGGCGCACCCAAAAGCAGCTGATGCACCGCTGCACCAACATTATTGACCAGGAGAGGGGCATGCTTGACCAACTGGGAGCCCAGGTTGCGGGGCTTGGAGAGTACTAGTAAATAATTTTCACTTATTTTGTTTTGGGCTGTCCTATAATGCTTTTTTCAAATACCATGCTGATCACACTCAGAGGTAAATTAAGTTCACATAACATAACGTTATGAATATTATGTGATGCAATTTAAGCAAGCCAGGTAGTTAGTGCTACCTGGTTCTGCTTCTTGCTGTAGGCTCTTGGTTGGGCTCATTATGCTGATTATGCTGGTTATGCTGACTCCTCTGTCCTCTTCTCACTAAGATAGTGGTAGTAGAAGTAAGTAATATATATCAGTGAGTTAGCGTTCTGTATGTTTCTTTTTATGTAGCTCCTACAGTCCCAAGCATTCTTCCTGTGATGTATGCATGCATCTGTGCATTGAAAAAAGGGAAACTGACTGAATTGGCCTATGAATGTGGGTTTGCAAATGCAATTTGCGAAGCAAAGATCATTTGTTGCAATGCATTAGTATTACCAAATTTTGTTTAGGAAATTTTAAATAGAGCTTTGGTAAGGTCTCAGAAAGAGTTCAACTTGATCATACAGGTGGTAGGCAATCTGATTCAGAAAAGTAGTGAAGTACAATGTCAATATGTTACTGCATTTGCCTTTGCTTGTCAAAATGTTTTCTAGGAGATTAACTGTACCACTGATCTATTTTTGTTATCTTCTTTATTTCTTACATCAGCAACCAAGGGCAAGAGGAGGGCATTGGAGGGTTGGCTGCGGAGGGTGCAACCAACAGTGCCGCAGCGGGTGGACGTTCCTCCGTCACCGTGAGTGCCGCGGCCATGGCAGACAGCTCTGCTGGCCCCAGTAAGTGCTTGATAATTTTTATTTCTCTAATTTTTAGCTCTCTCCAATTAGATTAAATTTTCCTCTTTTCTCTTATGCTGTGACTCTTCTTTTTAAATGCTCTTCGTTCTATTCAATGTTTATTCATGTTATCCCACCCTGCATTATCCTTTTTTCCATATTTCTTGTTTCTGTAGCTGACGTCCTCCTGTTTCTGTAATTTGTAGCTTAAGCTTTCTTCAGCTTGGTTATGCTGTCCCTCTCCCCTAACCTTTATTAGACCCTGTGGACTGATACTGTAAGACTAAGACACTAGACTCTACTGTGAAGATTGCTGGGTTTGAAGACCCAAGCAAGCTCTTCTGTTTGTTCAGAAGGCTTTCTATTTATTGCTCATTCTCAAATGACGAGGGAGTGGCCAAAGTTATGGTGTACCCCTCCCCCACCAATGCTCTGTTGTTTCATTCCAGCAGTTGCTATGACGGTGCAGCATGGCAGTGAAGTAGTATGAGGATTGTGCCATTGCTTTTGCCAAAACTGCCAACAAAACCATATGTCCTTCATTGACCAATTTATTCTACCCCTACCTTGCGCTTGGAGTAACTCATGGTCATCATCCTATCACTGCCCCTCCGTTAAGGTTGGGTTGATTACTGGCTGTAGTGTTCTAACATTGTCAACCAGAAAAATGCCAAAAGTGATATTTTAGATGGGAGAGGAGATACTGCAAACTCAACTACAGTCATGTATTGTGGTTGTATTTTGTTAAAAAGAACTAGGGGAAGGTGTATGTGTCCCCTAAAATGTGTAATGCTTTTTTCTAGCCACACAGGCCACCAGTGCCGGGACCAGCACCAGTGTGTCAGATGCAGCAGCAGCACCTAAACGCGGAGTCTCTGTGACGGCAGGGACGGGTGATGGTAAGTCATATTGCTGAGTTATTGACAATTATTAGTATACCCACTGTATTTGTTAAGTCAAGCAGATCCCACCCATCCATTATCATCCGTGACCACCCTGCTCATGGCACTTCATGAGTCACAACCCCGACCCAAGGGCTATGATGTGATGATGATGATGACCCCACCCAACTGCAGCATGGTTCAGCCTGGCACTGCAGTGTTGTCTGTGCAATGTGCATTTGTTACTTTTAATATAGCATTTGCAAAGCTTTCAATGGATTGCAAACCAAAACAAAAACAAGGTGTCTTTCTTTTCCCTCCCAGTGCCCACTCAGTCTGATACCAATAGTACCAGCCATACACGTTCTTAACTTCTGTCCACATTCAGAAAAAACATTTCGGGCATGTGCCAACTGTTACAGCATAGACAAGTGGTTCATACCTCATTAGGCTTCCATAATGGAATTTTACACCTGCTCACATTTGACATTCATCAACTTTTATTTTCAACTACAGTAGCTGACTAAGCCTAAACTACATCATCAGTGAACCACCACCCCCCAGTATTCTAGCTAAAACCTCTACCGCACTTACCCAGACTTTTCCCGGTACCTTACCCTGCTGCAGTAGACTAAAGGCCTGATTGAGAGAGTTTAGTGGAGGCCGTTGCTCAGTCACAAACGTGACAGTTATCCCATCTGCCGTATTATGAATTAGCCAAACTAAATCAGTCCCTAACTCAGGTTTCCTTTACTTTTCCTTCACTTACTGATAGGTGAATGCATTTTATTTAAATAATTTGTGTTTGAGGGTGAGGCCAGAGAGTAAAGTGGGATTAAGGAGGTCGTTATGACATTGGCGGTATTCTTTGAATACCACCGATGCCACAGGTACCAACATACCACCGCAGAGGCGACCATCCATCCGTCAGATTATGGACACTGCTGGCACCCGTATTAAGAATTTTAATACGGCCTGGCGATGTCCTGCTGGCGGGACACTGCTGGCGATAGCAGCGCCCCTTCCAGTTCCCTGCCGGATAACCTTCTCCCTGGAACAGGTAAGGTAATTGACCGACAGGGGAGGGAGGTGGGAGTGTGGGGTTTGGTGTGTGTGTGAGTATGTGGTGTCTGCATGTGTGTATGAATGTGTGTGTGTGTGAATATGAGTGTTCAATCAATCAATCAATCAGGGATTTGTAAAGCGCACTACTCACCCTTGAGGGTCTCAAGGCGCTGAGGGGGGAGGGGAGAGGGGAAAAGGTGGAGGGGAGGTGCTGCTACTGCTCAAACAGCCAGGTCTTGAGAAGTTTCCTGACGGTAAGGAGGTCTTTGGTCTGGCGCAGGTGGGTGGGAAGAGTGTTCCACGTTTTGGCGGCGAGGTGCGAGAATGATCTACAGCCGGTTGTAGTTCTGCGGACGCGTGGGACTGTTACGAGGGCAAGGTTGGCGGAACAGAGATGCCGGGTCGAGGTGAGGAAGGAGAGTCATCTGTTGAGGTATTCTGGTCCGGTGTTGTGCAGTGCTTTGTGAACGTGGGTGAGGAGTTTGAAGGTGATTCTCTTGTTGACTGGGAGCCAGTGCAGGTTTTTCAGGTGGTCTGTAATGAGGCAGTGGCGGGGGATGTCCAGGATAAGGCATGCAGAGGCGTTCTGGATGCGTTGCAGCCTCTTCTGGAGTTTGGCCGTGGTTCCTGCATAGAGGGCATTGCTGCAGTCCAGTTTGCTGCTTACGAGGGCTTGGGTGACTGTTCTATTGGTTTTGGTGGGTATCCATTTGTAGATCTTTCGGAGCATGTGGAGGGTGTTGAAGCAGGAGGAGGAGATGGCGTTGACTTGCTGGGTCATGGATAGTGAGGGGTCCAAGATGAATCCTAGGTTGCGTGCGTGGTCGGTGGGAGTCGGAGCGGTTTCGAGAGTGGCAGGCCACCAGGAGTCATCCCATGCGGAGGGGGTGGAGCCAAAGATGAGGACTTCCGTCTTGTTGGAATTGACTTTGAGGCTGCATGCTCTTTATTCATTCGGTGATGACCTTCATTCCTTCGTGGAGGTATGTATTGGCGGAGTCCTTGGTGAGGGAGAGGATCAGCTGGGTGTCTTCGGCGTATGAGATGATGTTGACGTTGTGGGATCCGGCGGTGTTAGCAAGCGGGGCCATGTAGACATTGAAGAGGGTCGGGCTGAGGGAGGAACCCTGGGGTACGCCGCAGATGATTTCGGTGGCCTCCAAGCAGAATGGGGGAGGCGGACTCTCTGGGTTCTGCCAGTGAAAAAGGAGGTGACCCAGTCCAGGGCTCTGTCGCAGATTCCAGCATTGCTGAGGCATGGGCGTAGGGTGTGGTGGCAGACGGTGTCGAACGTGGCCAAGAGGTCCAGGAGGATGAGGGGCGTGGTTTCGCCGCTGTCCAGTATGGTTCTGTTGTCATCGGTGGCGACGATGAGGGCGGTTTCGGTGCTGTGGTTGCTGCGGAATCCGGACTGAGATGGGTCCAGGGTGCGGTTCTCCTCTGGGAAGTGGGTTAGTTGTCTGTTGATGGCCTTCTCGATGACTTTTGCCAGGAAGGGGAGTAGGGCGATAGGCCGAACGTTCTTGAGGTCCTTTGGGTCCGCCTTGGGTTTTTTGAGGAGGGCGTTGATCTCGGCGTGTTTCCAGCTCTCCGGGAAGGTGGCGGACTCGAAGGAGCTGTTGATGATCTTCCGTACTTGGGGTGCAATGACTGAGCTCACTTTGTTGAGGATGTGGTGAGGGCAGGGGTCATATGGAGAGCCGGAGTAGATGGTATTCATGATTTTGATGGTGTCGTTGTCATTGATGGGGGTCCAGGAGAGCAGGAGGTTGGTCGGAGGTGAATCGGTGTTGTTGGTGGTTGCCAGGGCAGTCTGGGTGCTGAAGCTGTCATGGATGTCTGCAATCTTGCGGTGGAAGTAGGAGGCTAGGGAGTTGCAGAGGTCTTGGGATGGCGGGATGTCGTTGGCGTTGGAGCTGTGGTTGGAGAATTCCTTCACAACATTGAAGAACTCCTTGTGGCTGTGTGCGTTGTTGTTGATTCAGTCTTTGAAGGCGGTTCTTTTGGCGGCTCGGATGAGTTGGTGGTGTCTGCGGATGGTGTTTTTGAAGGCTGTGTGGTTGTCCAGAGACTGATCTTGGCACCACTTTCTTTCGAGTCTTTGTCAGCTTTGCTTAGATTCGTGGAGGTCGGTGGTAAACCAGAAGGCCTTTCTGTTGGTGCATCTATTGAAGGGATTCTTAATTGGGGTGAGAGTATTGGCACAGGTGTTGACCCATTGCCTGAAGTTGCAGGCAACTGAATCAGTGTCGGTGGTGTTGATGGGTGGGTTCTGGGAGAGGGTCGCGATAAGTTGGTCTTCGGTGACCTTGTTCCAACTGCGGTGGGGGATCCGTTGTGGGTGGTGGTATGTTGTGGGTTTCTTGAAGGAGAAGTGGATGCAGCGGTGGTCTGTCCAGTGGAGTTCGGTGGTGTGGCTGAAAGAGACATGATTGCTGGCGGAGAAAATAGGGTTGAGTGTGTGTCCTGTGGAGTGGGTTGGTGTTGTGACGAGCTGTTTGAGGCCGAGGTTGGAGAGGTTGTCGAGCAGGGTGGTGGTGTTGTTGTCGTTGGTGTTCTCAAGGTGGAAGCTTAAGTCTCCGAGGAGTATGTAGTGAGTGGATGCGAGAGCGTGCGTGCTGATGATGTCGGTAATGGAGTCACTGAACTGCTGTCGTGGGCCGGGGGCCTGTAGACGAGGGTCCCTCGGAGGGTGGTGTTTGGGTCAGTGTGGATTTGGAAGTGCAGGAGTGCGGCGGTGCTAAGGGTGTCTTCGGTGTTGGTCGTGATCCTGAGGGTGTGATTATGGATGATGGCGATGCCTCCTCCTGGTTTGTTGGAGCTGTCCCTGCAGGTGATCTTGTAGCCGTCCGGGATGGCTATGGCGATGTCAGGCGCTGAGGAGGGTTTCATCCAGGTCTCGGTCAGGAAGGTGACGTCTGGGGAGGCTGAGTCGAGTAGATTCCATAGCTCTATTGTGTGCTTGTGGACAGAGCGTGTGTTGAGGAGGATACATCTCAGATGGTTGCATCCTGCGTTGGTGGGTAGGTCGTTGGCGTGGAGGCTGGTGAAGGTGCAGTTCTGGCAGGAGAAGGGTCTGCAGGTGGTCTGGGGGGAGGCTTGAAGGCAGGCAGGAGAGCGGCCGGTGTTGAGGGTGCAAAGGGTGACGGCGTCATAGTGAAGATGTGCGTGGCGGCGGTGGGGGGACGGGAACCCGGGGTTCTGGCACTAGGCGCAGTCCAGGCGAGGACGGGCGCAGACAGGCTTGCCTTTGGCGCACCACACAGTGGCCGCCATTAAATAGGGAGGTGCGGGGGAGGAGAGGAAAGCTGGGAGGCGGGAGAGGGACAAAAAACGGCACAAAAAAGGGGCGGAGCCGAAAAGGGGGCGGCGCCGAAAAGCAGGCAGGGCACAGGGGCAGCAGCGGCGGGAGAGAGAGAGAGGGGTGAGTGAAGGTGAGAGAGAAAGAGAGCGCAGAAAAGGAGCACTAAGGGACAGTAGTGGAGCAGAGAGCAAAGCAAAGCAAAAGGAGGAGAGAGGCAGAAGGTAGCCTAGTAGGAAAGCAGGGCTCTCCCACTAGACACCAGGGATGAGGCGCAGGCAGAAGCCTGTGGGTGGAGGAGGGACTCGAACTCCTGAAAGGGGTCTGGAGTTCAGAGGAGCCAGGGAAAGGGCTCTACTTACAGAGTGGAGCTGCGGGAGGCAGAGCAATGCACTGACCAGGTCAGTGGTATTGCTTAGCCTTACATGCAGCGGCCGCCATTAAGTAGGGAGGTGGGGGGAGGAGAGGACAGCTGGGAGGTGGGAGGGGATGAAAAATGGCACGAAAAAGGGGGCGGAGCCGAAAAAGGCAGCAGGGCCGAAAAAGCGGGTGGGCTGCGGGGGCAGCAGCGGCAGGGGAGAGAGAGATAGGGGGAGAGTGAAAGTGAGAGAGAGAGAGCGGAGTAAGAGAGAAACAAGGAAAAGGAGCACTAAGGGACAGTAGTGGAGCAGAGAGCAAAGCAAAGCAAAAGGAGGAAAGAGGCAGAAGGTAGCCTAGTAGGAAATCATAACTCTCCCACTAGACACCAGGGATGAGGCGCAGGCAGAGGCCTGCGGGTGGAGGAGGGCCTCGAACTCCTGACAGGGGTCAGGAGTTCAGAGGAGCCAGGGAAAGGGCTCTACTTAGAGGGTGGAGCCACAGGAGGCAGAGCAATGCACTGACCAGTGTTGTGGTGTATGTGTGGTTGTATGCGTGTGAGTCAATGCATGCATGAATGTTGAAGTGAGTGCGTGCCTACATGTCAGTGTGTATGCGTGTGTATGTGTGTGAGTATGCATGTTTGGATGTCTGTGTGTATGTGGGTCTGAATGCGTGTGAGTATTTCAGTGTGTATGTGTGCCTGAATGCGTGTGAGTATGTATGAGTGAATGCGTATATGAATGAGTGTGAGTGGATGCATGTCTGGAAGTGTAGGTGAATGGGTGTATGTGTGGTGCGTGTGAGTGTCTCTGTGCATGTATGCGGGTAGGGGGGCCCTGTGACTGTAGGGAGGGTAGGAGGAGGGGGGTGATGTGAGTGTGTGTGGCTGTGTGGATGTATGGCTGTGGGGGGTGGGGGCAATTGTGTGGTTCGTGTGGGTCTGCGTGTGTATGAATGGGTGTCATTGCATTGGAGGGGATGGGGAGGGTGTTTGCATCGGAAGGGGTGGGGGTGTGTGTTTGGATTGGAGGGGGTGGGGGAGTGTGTGTTTGCATCGCTGGGGGTGGGAGGGTAAGTTTGGATGGGGTGGGTGGGAGGGTTAGGTGCTTGCTGGGGGGGTGGGGTTCCCTGTCACCAGTAGGCCCTATCGCCATGGTTTTCGTGGTGTTGCTACTGCCACGGAAACCATGGCGGTAGGCCGGCTCATAATACCGCCGGCAGTACTGTGTGGGCGCCAGGTCGAAGATGAACATCTCCAGCCCGGCTGTTCATACCGCCATGGTGGTATGAGTGGTGATGTGGTAGGTTGGCAGCAGCCAACTCACCAATAATGTGGCGGTAAACACCGCCAGCCTGTTGGCAGTGATACTGCCACATTAACCCTGGTGGTGAAAAGACAGCCAGGGTCAAAATGAGGGCCTATGTGTCTGTGATTTCGCCTTTTGCGGATGGGATACTCTGTGACAAACGTGCCCAAAAAATCTACATATATTTCTTGTTCTTCTCCCTGTACTGCAGTGCATTGTTTTACCCACCGTCTACTTAAGCCAGACAGGATATCTATTATCCGCATGTTATACATGACGTGTGTGACATATAATCATCATCTGCCTCTTGTAGTCAGGGTAGAATTGAAAGACATTTGGAGAAGAGCAGGGGCCATTGGAATCAAAGATATTTTTTCGTCCATTGAGCTGCCCCAGCTGCAGACTATAGAGAGCAGCAAATTTGTAGTGTACCCAATGCGCTAGCTAGCATGCTTCCAGTCATCATTTTGCACAACAAGAATAGAACACTTGTACTCCATAGTGGATGATGCTTCACTCATTAAACAGAGTTCTTTTTTATCCACACAAACTGTCCGTATGGTTTATTTTGTAGGAAATCCTTTACCACAAAAAACACTGTTTTTTACTGCCTCCTTTCAGTCAGTCAGTGGTTTTTTGAGGCATAATCAATCATGTCCCTCCCTGTGACTGACTTTCGTAATCATCACATCAAAAATTCCAATGGCTGTAGGGGACTGGCAGCAATGTACTTATACTGTGCCACTATGTAATTAAAAAATGTTTTGCACAAAAGTTTCTTTACAATTTGTATTTTTCATTTTTTTCCTTTCTTTATATAGCTCCTGCTGGTCCACCTCCACAACCAACCTGGCAGGAGATTGCAGCCCGGCAGCAGGGGCTGGAGCCCACCAGGCAACATTACCAGCGGCTGGTGGACGAAGAGGGCCTAGTACATGCCCCTGCTTCTAGGACTGGGCCCAGTTCCACCAACCAACTGGCTGTGCTTCCAGCCTCCAAGCCACACCAGCGCCATTGCCAGCCTGGAGATCTCCGTCCCCGTGATCCCCCCTTTCAGACCGGCAGTACCACCGCTGTGTGCTGCGTGAGCTTGCGCAAGTGAGCCGTTGGTTGGCACTCCCCGCAGGTCGCATGGAACATGTTGAGACCCTCCTTGAAAATGCCCTCATTTAGCACATTTTAAATTATTATTTTTTGGGGGAGGGAGGGAGGGGGTTGTTGTGGGTTGAGAGACTGGGAGTTTGGGAATGGCGTTTGGACATCGGACATTTATTTTGGACATTGGTTGGGGATGAGTAAGATGTGGGAGAGAGGTGGGTCTGTTGTGGGTGGAGTGTGTGGGTTTTACAGGTTATTTATATCTTTATATGTTAGTAAAGGTGACATTTTTCCAATCCACTTTATGTCTGAAGTTGTTTGGATTTTACTTTTAACTTTGCACTGATGCTTTTTTGCGCAGCCTGTCTTTTTAATGCATATGCATTGTATGCCAGTTTGGAGGGTATGCTTCTATCTCCTTTATTGCCCACAGAAACATAGATAAACAAGCAGGCACTTATCTCAACTGCAGTATAACTTAATTACTTACTAAGTAAAGTAGTTCACTTCATCCCATAGTTCTCTTACCTGAAAAGATGAAGTGATGACTGGTGGCTGCTCCCTCCGTCAATGTCCCAAGTTCCAACAACTTGCTGAATGGTTTCCCAAGGTGCATTCTTTATGGTAGTGTGCTAACAGGAAAGGCATCACAGCGAGGCCCCACTCCCACCTAGGTGATCTGATCTCAAACTGTAGGATTAATCAAAAGGATCACAGGCAACTAAATAGAAAGAAGAGCCAAGTGTTAGTAGGTTATACATATACATCTATATTATAGCTTTAGAAAGACTAAGGACAGACTACTACCACCATGACATCTCAAAGAATATCTCATGTCAAAAACTAGCAATAGTAAATTATTCTGAGCAATGGTGAGCATGGAATTTGAAAACCAAACTAATGATATCCTCATGTCATATGTACTCAAAGTCTGTACTCTGTAGTCGACAAGGTTAAGCGGTTTATTGAGGCATAACAAATACCTTAATAATGATGTGTTAACTTTGAGGAATTACTTTCGTTCTTAATTATGTGTGGTTGAGTAAGTGGGACTGGTGTGGACTATTGCTAAGGTAATAGAAGAACTTGCCGTCAGTTGGTATAGCATTTAAGCACATCCACTCCACCAAGTGTGGGATTTATGTGGTAAAATTAACTTAAGTCACACCTTAATAAATCTTACAGCCCAGGGGAAGAGGGTTAGGGGTTTGATGAATGAATGGGAAAAGGAATTAGGAGAAAACTGTGACAAAGACAAACACCACAACAGTATTCATCAGGGCAATGAGCAGCACATTATCATCATCAATCAGTTCTGGAAGTAAATGAATGAAGGAATGAATATGCCACAGTTCAATTAAATGCATTGCAAACAGTACTTCTGCCCCAGAGGCCCAAGGTATTAAATATCCAAATGTTCTGTCATCTAGGTTTGAAATGGCAGAGTGAAATGAGCCCACTCAGTTCTAAAAAATGTGCTTGTTAAAAGAAAAATGATACCGTATTGCCAAATTGGGTGGTGCATCTGCATTCTCCTCCTCATTTCCAGCACTCTTGGGTGCCTATCTCGAGACCGGTCAGGTAGGTAAGCAGGAGCGTTGTGCTCATCTTTCGCCTTTCATTCGTGCAGGAGAGGAGAAGGCCTATGGATTGTAAAACAGAAAGTGTATTGGAGAGTCAAGGAGAAGGACAGAAGGAAGGTAAGCTTCACGAAGGGTGTACCAAGAAGACTCAGAATTTCACTTTTGCCACCAGTCAAACACACACACTATCCATTCCACATAGCTGAGTACTAGGCCTCAGAGTCGTGGATTCAATTTGAAGTTGATAACTCCCTTCTTCTAGCTGCTGTTGATGAGGTAATCCCACCCTGAGTCCTTCCATCCTTCTCCTGACTTCGAGTAACTCTGTCCCAGTCCTGACACGAGCAAGATAGACGTGTTGTGCACTGCGGTTTAAGAACAACTAAAGTGACTGGTTTGGTGTCTGAAGAACCCGAAAAAAGGAGTAGACTGTGCAGGTACATTTTCACTTAGTAAGTTTGTTAAGACCAATCACCTTCAGGAAAAATGATCACCCACCAGGTACCAAACATTGAAATTCACCAAAATCAAGTTTACTATTAATTGAACACCCTACCTCATTGTCTGCCGCCACATAAATCATCAGTCATCACTCAGAATCACTCACTCATTGTTGCAATAGTTGTACTTAGTTATAGTTACCTTTTCCAATCCATGCATGGGTAGGGTAGGTACACAATTGTATCTTTGACACAGTCAAAGCATTGTAATTTGTTATGCACTCTTGTAAATGATCTTCTGGACATGAGAGGGTGGCAGGCATTGTCTCCAATACCATAAAGGCATATTGTTGTGGATGCCATATATGTGACTAAAATATGGTGTAGGTTCCACTAGATGGTTTTTTGTTTTTTTTGCAAAGAAAGAACTTCAACGAGAAATAATAAAAAAGTTTTATGGTGGCACTGGCATACTCAGTCCAGGATGTAGAATTCATCCTAAAACACAGGTGGTTCACCCAGAAGTTGCAAAAAAAAACAGACGAGGGCCCCTGTACAAAAGAATATGGGGGCAAGGAACACCATGGGAAATACACAAAATAGCCAACCCCGTATGATACACTGTAGAAATAATTCAAAGATAAAATATTATGGGCCTTTAATCAGTAAGTTATACACATTTATTAAATATCATATCTTCGAAAACAGATACTCTGAAATCATTGAATTCAATGTGATTTACAGATAAACGTGTTTTCAAATTAATATTAAAACCCTAACAAAGTAAACAGTTACATATACAGCCCCAGCCTACACACCCCCACAATACAAAACATATAAAGCCCCCTATATGTTCCACACACTAACATGCATACCACTCATACTTCAGTCATACCGGAACATACCAACAGGTATCCGTTAAAACACTTTTCTCTTTTTTAAACGGTCCTCACTAATCAATAAAGTTCCACCCAACCTTGCTGTCAAGTATAACCTTAGAGCACCAATATGTGTGTAGAATCTACTTGGTTTCCCACTAGTTATATATTCTCATGTGCTATGATAACAATAATCATTCGGATTCAATATCAATGTACCATACGTTTTTCTGTCACTATGGTTCAAACAACTACAACATTTAATCCTCTTGCACCATATAAAGGTTGAGCAGTTTATTGGCCTTCCATACTCCTCGTTTATGTGCCGGCGTGCATTTCGGTGAGACCCGAAAATGAAGACACTTTCATCAGGGTGCTTAAAACAAAGGGGCAGAGAGTCGGAGTTAGAAAAAAATCACAAGCTCTGATACCAAGACGGGGAACTCTGGAAACAGGAAACACAGAGCTCAAATTAGAAACACTATAATAAATCAACAATGTATTTATAGATAGATGAGTGTGTCATCAACCCTGCAACATATAGTTTACCCATCCTCGGCCCTCGTCCTCGTCCCTGAAGACAGAATGCTTAAAGTTTGGTGCGCCTAGGATCATGCACCTAGTTCCCCATGTGCCATAACACTTGCCAAGACAACACGCACAGTCAAGAATAGAAACCATAAAAGAATAGAAAAATACATGCCACCCAAAGTGGGACAACCACATGATGCAAATATTTCTCAATCCCCCCATGCAAGCCTATGGTGAAAACACACTGGCTGGATGAACAAAACGGCCACTAGCCACATGGTCAAACAACATTAGCGAGCAAGGAGGCATGGGGAACAAAGAACACATGCAAGCTGTGCTGTGTGGCAAAAAACACACTGCCTGGATGCACAAAATGGCTGCCAGCCGCATGGTCAAACAACACCACTGAGCAAGGAAGCATGGAAAACAAAGAACACATGCAAACCTATGTGCATAGACTACACAAAATGGCCACTGGACACACGACATGGAGAACAAAGACAAATGGTGAACGATGACAAACACACACACACTATCCATAAAAAGGAGTCATGGTGGTAACACTGAAAAAAACACTATCATTAATTCAACAATGGAAAACACGAATATTAACTGAGCTATTCAAATTTTACACATATCATCCTATGCCATCTAATATTACCCCACAACGTATACACCTTTTGCAAAAAATAAAGGAAATGCAATTGCAAACAATAGCCAACATTTTTAAATTAATCCCATGCCATCCCTGCCCTAAGTGAAGTTTTAAAACCATATGCCACAGAAACATTTATTTCATGCACTGCGGACTACTAGTACTTGGCCTACTGGCTAGATGGCCCACTAGAAGGTTAGGCCACAAGTACAATAATATTGCCAATGTAACAAACGTGGAGAAAAGGTACTGAGCTGTGCAACAATTTTACTTTACAAGAGATGAGAAATCTAAGAAATGCAAAATAAGTAATTAGGCCCCTACTCAAACTCCAGGTCACCCACAACGATAACATTTAAAAATCAATTAAAGTACAAAGAAATACTGGTGCATGCCCAAGCAAACAGACTACACCTTTATACAATAATTTTTCAACTTACTTGTGTGATATCACAAAAACAAAGTCCTTAAATCCAAAGGTATGTTTATAGGCGAGAAAGAGAGTGATCTTTCCACCTCGAAATCCAAGTGAAAAGTGACCAGGAGATGGATAACGCACTGGGAGAAGCATGCTAGACAGGAACAGGAAGTTGAAGTCTTTGGGTTACTTCTCTCCTATTTGAAAAACAAAAAGGCTTCTTACACAAAAAAACAGCTTGAAGGGTCAGTTGGAGAAGAAAATCCACTCCAAAAACATTTTTTCAATAGATTTAGATGCATCTCGAGTAGAAAATCTACTCTGCTGCCATTGTAGCCGGAAGCCACGCAAGCGGGCGCAAAGATTCTTGTGTGAGCTAGCGGCCAAAGAGTATTGTGGCACTCGTGGTTGAGCATCATAAAGAAATCTCACGTGCACAAACGAACTCTGCTCTGCGCCGGATGGCAGAATTCAGGAACTCAGCGTTATTCCACATAGCGCAAAGTGCCAAAAGTCCGAAAACGCCACCAGCAGAGCAGAGTTTTGCACCTGGGCCTACTAGGAACCTCCTCACCTTGTACAACAGAAACTGGAGAGTCAGCCTTAGCCTTTGCAATTAACTAAGTGACAGTGTTTAAAGGAACAACTAACCAGCTGTCCCTTGCTGAAAAATCCTTCATGGAATTCCCAAAGCGCGTCCTGTTTCCAGCCTCCTAACTTCAGTAACTGGATCTCCGCCCTTCATCCTTAAGAATTCAGGCAACACCCTTCCACTATCAGGAGAACTTATCCTCATTCTTCATTTTGTCCCATCCTAAGCCAGGGGCACCCAGAATAGAATCCACTGGGTTCACTATACAAATCCACACTCATACAGTCTTGCTGCCACATATGTATCATATGCTCACTGTACATGCACATGCACTTGACATAAACATGGAAAGTGAGTACAAGGTTCTCACTTAACGGCAAAACCTTACACAAGGGGGGCAGTAGTCCATGTTCCCAGTGACACAGAGAAAAAAGCTCTAGCCACACTACAGATTCCCAAAACAATCTGTGCTGCCACCACTGCTTTATATGAAAGACCACTGTATACAATAAGGGCATGCTTGGTGTGCACCTCCAGACCAGAGGACAGGTCCTGGGCCTTGCATTATCAAGGACAGGCCTAGGACATGCATAGGCATATGTGCGTTTGCTAGATTAGCATGATGATCAAAATAAAAGACAGAATGCCAGTTTCTCATGTAGTCTGGCACACAGGGAGCCATCCTTGTACATCATGTAGAGGACATTCCTGTTCCAGCATCACTTCTCTCCAAAGAAAGTCTGTATCCAGTAGCACTAATTTGTGCACCAATTAATTCAGCAAAAACATGCAGAAATACTGCTATTCTTCATTTGTTTCTAAATTTGTGGTGATTACATAATTAACACTTTTGGTAGCACATATGAGGCACAATAATCTCTGAGTTTCTAAGAGTCTTTCCAGAGACCCTAGCCAGAGCCGAAGAACATATGTTCCCATTGCAGTAAATGTTCATCTAAGTAGCCATTGCATCAACCTTAAAGTGGGTCTGCCTCAATACTTGATTCAATGTTACAAGAGTGTTCAGAAACCTTCCATGCACTATACTCCGTGAATCAGGCAGAGGTGACCTATTTCTCCTATCCTTCCTTGTGTCAATTGGCTGCTAGCAGACAGGAGACTTAAATTCAAGTCACTGTGCATAATGCATGAGTCCTGTTGTGATCCCCTGCCATCTGTTCTTTGAGATATATTCCCACACCTGGCAAATCTTTGGAGTATTAAATGATAAACCATACATAATGTATGTTTATGGGTGTAACCGTAACAGTGCTGATGCATGTGTCACCCTCTCGCAATCCCTTTATTTCCAAAATAAAAACAGACTTCCACTAGCTTCCGGTAGCACAAGAAAAGCCAGCTTGGCGGGTGGATCTTTCTTGCATAGGAGAAGTGACAATGGAAAATTACTCCTGGGATCAGGGTTCAGTTCTCCATTCAGGCACTCTAGCACGTGAGTCCTTCTTCTACACCCGAAAGACAGACACAAGAGTGTGATGTCTATAGAACACTTTAGAGCAGTGGTCTTCAAACATTTTAATGCCGTGCCCCGCCAGAGGGGAAAAAAAATAATCAGCCCCCCCCCACTCAGAATTGTTCACAATTATTTCATTAAGCTGGCAATGTTTATTTGTCTAGACATATCTAAACATTGCAGTTATGTTGCCTTTTAAAAATGTTATCAAATACATGATTCCCAAACATACCATTCTGGTCAGGCAGGCCTTACCAAGGTGTTAAAGTATCCACAATGTGATTATTAGAAGTGGGTTTGGGGGTTTTGACAGGAGTATTTGGTGCCCCTTCCCTTTTGACACATACTGCCAGTTAGGATATACATGACAAAAGGATGCTAGTAATGGCCCATTACAGAGCGACTTACTCCTCATGTTTTTCCTCTTAAAAAAGATTGTTATCAGCATAATGCTTCTTTAGCCAGAGCCTGGCGCCCCCTCTAGGATCATTTGCCCCCTCCCCCCCCAGGAGGATCCACCCCCGAGTTTGAAGACCCCTGCTTGAGAGTAACCCTTGGAGCAGTTATTTTTAATCTATTTGATTGATATACTCTTTAGAATGTTTCCCTATAGATCTGAAAAACAAGATCTATCACACACTACAAAGCGTGCTCCCGGCTCTTATTGGCTGCACTTCTCATGAACGTTGTTCACACACACACAGATTAACCCAATCTCACTTGTGCACCAAGTCAGTTGCACAACATTGCATGGGATGATCAAACGTAGGCAACCTACGAGTTCATGGATTTGTATGATGTGACTTATTATGAACAGTTACAAAACACAACTCGCTCAACTAACTAAACCTACCAGCCATCTTTCTTGGCTGAAATGATACAAGCCCACATCAACATCCAGAGACCCAGATCAAACATGCTGGTACAACATACCCTACTTCTTGGGGGTCAAACAGGACACTTTCAAGCTCTACTTGAAGGGATATATGCAAAGCGGCCTCCTTATGTTGGTGAAACAAGTGCTCAATGGCCACTTTCTTTGATAGATTTTGCATCTACCCTAACATATGACTTAATTAACATAAAAGGCCAAGAGTTTCAAAAGAACTACAAGAATATTAAATCAGAGAAAATAAGCCTCACTAAGTAGAATTCTGGGACGAATGCATGATGCAAATTAAGGATCGATTTCCTAGTGTTGCGTTACTGTGGAGTCCATTAAGTGACCGCAAATAAATATGCACTCATGGTAATTTTGAGTTCCAATGGCCTTTCAAGCATTGTTGTACATAGTGATGGAGCAACAACCAAAAATTAGTTGGAGCTATTGGAAGCTTGATTAGTTCCACATCAGGTCAACAAATCCATTATCTTGATGGCAGAAGGAAGTAGTTTTCGAGGCACCTCTCCTGAGAATCACAATGAATCTTTGGACCTAATTTACAAGAACTGACGCATCGACATCGATGCATCAGATTTCTTGCACCTGCTGCAAATCCCCTAATGACACAATGGATACATGTATTTACAATACAGAGCCCCATGGCGCAAGTTTTCATGGATGCGTCAAAAATTCTGACCCATCTGTTGGCGCTAAAGGGACACATTGCTAGAGTTGCATCGTAAAACTGACACAACTCCAGCAATGTGTCAGAACACAAAGGAGAGTCCTATGTTAAAAGCCCTGCATTAATCCTTGCGCATGGTCTCAGCTGGCACAGGAATTTTGACACAGTCAAGTCACGGAGTGACGCAGTGAAAGGTTGTACATTTCACTGCCTCAGTTGTGCTTGGCTTTTAACGTGGGAACACTTACCCTGCATACATAATACATTATAGCAGGCCTCTAGAAACTGATGCCCCATGCGTCCATTTGTCGATATGGAGCAGTGTGGAGCACTGATTGCGCAGCCGCTGCGTCAAACAAATGACGCAATGTCTGTGCAAGCTCCTTGTAAATCAGGTCCTTTGTGAACATGTTTAAAGCCTGTGAATACTTTTCTGATGCATCTAGGTAGAAAAGTACATTCCTAATTCTGTAAACCATTCTGAGCAATGAGATACACTTCCACAATCCAATTATCTGTAATTATTCTCTATATATAAAGATATAATTATCTTAATAATCTGTTTATCTACTGTAATCTGTCTTTAGGATTCAAAGGTGTACATCTTCCAAGGCTAGGGTTGATTCCTGTAACATAGCTGCTATTACCAATAGCATAACTGCTGTGCACTTGAACATAACTGCTTTAGACAAGCAGTCAGTGTTCACTGCTTTGCTTCAGTGTGTTAGGACGTCTTCCAATGAGGTAATCTTAGGTTCCATCCTTAACTGCAACATCTACGAACATCATCTCTCCCCAAACACCAGACTGCCAGAGTTGCCCTGGCTTTGATTACAATGGGGCGGTGGACGGGGAAGCGCTGCTAACCCCACCAAGGGCTATGGGTCCCAGAATTACTCACTTTTCATACAGTGCAGCACAGTGCTGTGATGCACTGCATGGTAGGAAAAAAGCAGAAGTCTACCATATCTACTAACATATGGCGCACACCTGCTCTCTCGTAGCGCTCGCGCACTTCAAGCAGCCTAGCCCCAGAGCAGGCACCCTTGTGACATGGTGCAAGTGTGCCTGTATTAAGGGCAGGATTGGTTTTGTGCAGGAAAGGATAACTTCCTGCATAAAAACGATACTTATAGGCATATTCTTCTTGCTATGTGTGCTAGTAAGTGCACCATTTTGGCACAAAACCAGGTTTACTGCCTTCAGTAAATCTGGGTTTGCATCAAAATACACGAGCAGATGCGCAAGAACTCCCATGCTCCATTCCTATAAAGTCTACCCAATGCAGTGCAATGCAACGCAGTTCAAGGCGATTCAAATCAGTCCTTACATGGTTCTGTTAATCTCTACCAGCATTCTGTGTTGTGGCAGCTCGAAAAAAGTGATGCAATACTGATGCAAAATGTTAGTAAATGTGGGCCTGTATATCTTTCCCAGCCAAGGCAGGGTTGTAGGTGCTGTGGAGTCAGCCGACAGTACTGGAGAAGAAGCAGTGTACTCCAATACAACTCTGCCCCTACACAGAGGCCACAGCATCCCATCTGCAGGACGGCTGTGCACACATAGACCATAAAGGAAGGTTGCTTGCTCTGGATTAGTCTTTAGAGTCAGGTGGTCAAAGCAGTGCTTAATCTAAAGAGGCCACTGCAGCTTGCACCACCATTGCCAATGACAATTCCAGCACAACTATTAGCCATCACACTCCTACAAGTGACATTTTAGACTGTTCCAGGCTTTCAAAAGTTATAGAAATGGCTTGGGCAACAGATGTTAGCCATTTTTAAAGTATATTGAATTAATAAACAACAGTTGTTGTGCTGATCTCTAAATTGGATAAACAGCACCACCACATGGCAGACTAATAGAAGAGCCTGTGTTGACAATTAAGTGCTAGTGCCGAGCACCAGAAACAACCGGCTCAAATTAAGCACTGGGTCAAAGGATGTAGCTGAAAGACTCTGGAAAGAGAGTGGTGTGTGCAAACCCCAATGGAATGTAAAGCCTGTTTTTCTCATGCACTGTATCTTTCTCCTGACAGCCATCACTGGGGGAAGGATACTACAAGAGGTCACTGATGCCAATACTTTTTGTCATCTTCTCTGGGTAACTCGTAGTAAAGGTCTTCTGCTGTGTTTGAAAATCTTGTCTGGGCCTCATAACATGACTGTCTCATCACCATATCATGTGACATGGGCACTCGCTGACCCTGCACCAGCACGGCAGAGGCCTCCTGGTCACTGAAAATAGTTCTGGTTTTCCACTTGCTGCTAGAGGGCCAGGATTACTTGCCACGGCTTTGATTTTTTAAGGCCCTGCACGTTGATTTAGTAAATCTACATACTGGTCACACTAGCGGGCCTCCCCTCCTTTTATTATAAATTTGTGATGAAGCAGATAAGGTTAGATGCCACTACATGGCACCATATACTGGTAAGTCTCCTCGGACCACAAACATTCTTAGAGGCTTTCCTAGAGGACAGCCACAACCTTAGCGCTCAACCTGTACACTGACTATTCCTCTTCTATGTGTGATAGTAGATGCACCATTCTGGCGCAAACCCAGGTTTAATGCCTTTAGTAAATCTGGGTTTGCATCAAAATACACACGCAGAGGAGTAGAGATGAGTGAGCCAACAAAACAACTGGGAGAGCCAAGGGTCTGACTGCTCTAAGAGCCCATGTACGAGCCGAGCCCTGTAATTGTTTGGCAGGTAAACTGTGCAATAACCACCATGTAAATATATGACAAAGACTTTAATATTCTAAAAGTGTATTTCTTTAACATGTCAAAGCGTTTCAGTTTAGTACATCAGAATATATCACTGCATGGAGAGATTTATTGAAAGCGTCAGTTTTTAAAATGAACTTAAAAATATTCATGCCCACCCCACTGTTTCCCTGACGACAATGCAATGAGTAAATTAAAAGACTTGTGAGTTGTCCCATGCACCTTCTATGTGGCCTAGATACTTACGTATAGCTACATTATAGTCTATTTAAATCAGACTCACCATGTACTTAGGTATTTCAAAAAGCTTTCAAATCTAATTAGGAAAAAGAAAGCACAGAGAAATATAATATTTGCCTAGGATCACACAAAGTAGTCAAACAGGGAATCCAGGGCCTTCTGATTTCAGGTTGTGCCATTCAATCACCAGTCTCTTCCCCTTTTCTATTTTACATTGTAGGCTAATGATTTTTCTTTAATTCTTGTTGCATTAGGTGAGGCAAAAACTACATGAAAGCTTGGCTTGTTATGAGCTCTAGGGTCCAAGTGGGCCGCGAGCTGAACCAGAGCCAGGCATCTGACTCGAGTTTTCAGTGGTTTGCCTACTTGTAAATTAAAAGGCATTTGGTTATAGGGGCAGAAAAGTTACATTTTCATATAATCTGAGTTCTTAACAAGAGGTGGGCAAAGTTTTAATTGAGCCACATAGTTGGGCAAAGTTGAGGCTCATCGCACTTGCGAAGATGTGCGAAGGTCCCCAGCTTCACGTGAGGACCGCAGTTTCAGCTCCAGCCACGCCCAGCATCCCCAGCAGCCACATGTCCAACCAGACATTGGACTGTGTTTCCCTACCATCACCCTGGCGGCGGAGGGGAAGACAACAGCGCTCTTCGGCTGTGCCCGTTCTCCTTTCCCCACCTCCGGAAGTCTATCTCAGCTGTGGAGGAAGAAGATGGAGAAATGTGCGACTGGAATAAAACGATAACTGACTGCTATATAGTACAGTTCGGCCATCAGCAGGCGCGGTAATTGTTATGTTTGGGGGACTTCCCCAAGTGTGTTTTACTGACAGGGGTGTTTCGGATCACGACCCCGTGTCAGGATGTGTTAAATGTTGACCTCCCCTGCTAATGGGGCTGGAAATGGTTTGTACCCCGTGACGTGAGGCGGGGAAATAAAGTGGCTGGTTTTGGCGGACGGAAGCAGTTCGGACGCCGGGCAGCCGAGTGCACAACTCATGCGTGCCGTGTGTTATTTATACCGCGCACGCGACTGCACAAATGCGTGCATTAGTGCCCAACCATTAACCTTGCCCTCCTGTCAGGAGACAGAACAAATTGGCGACGAGGCCGGAGGCGAACCCACGTGGGGGCAAGAGCGGCGGTTGTAAACACGGCAATTGTGGATTTCGGCAAGCAACAAAAAAAAAAAAAAAAAAAGAAACCGCCTGAGGCAAGGAGACGCGAAGGAAAATGTTTTCCATTCAGGGCATACCGGAGTAATCCCTGAAAGGACGTGAGCGCCGAGGAGAACGTTTTACGGTGCCCCAGAACGACCCCAGGAGACCATCTAACAGACGAACACGAAAAGGAGGTGAGGGGGAGAGTGAGGCCCATACACGAAGGGACACAGAAACTTGGGCTCAACAAAAAAAAAAAAAAAAAAAAAAAAAACAGGAGAAACAAAGAGGGACAGTAATAAAACATAGGAAAATTTGACAGAGGCCAACGAAAAATGGCCACTTTCCCGGTCATTGAGCCTTTTATTATGGAAGGACCGCCATCAGCACAGGCCGCAAAATGGAAGTCATGGGTGGAACGTCTAGAAAATTATTTTGCAGCCGTCGCACTAGACCCGGACAGACAAAGACCGATGCTACTACACATGGGAGGAGCGATGTTGCACAGGATCAGCAAAACAGTGGCTGAAGAAGGGCCCCCTTTCACATACCGAACGCTAAAAAGGGCGATAACTGCATACTTTGAACCCATGGCAAATCCCGACTACGAACGATTCCTCTTAAGACAAGCCAGACAAAGTTCAGATGAATCAGTAGACACGTATTATGCCAGGTTAAAGGAACTGGCAAGCACATGCACATTGCCTGACCCAGATGATGAGATAAGAGCACAATTTATCCAAGGATGCCACTCAACAAAATTAAGAGAGCACATCCTTCAGGTCCCGGGCATGACGATGGCCAACATGCTGACGATGGGCAGGTCAAAAGAGTTGTCCAGGGTAAGAGCCGCCCACATGGAATCGGCGCTCACACAAGCCGTCAAGACAGAACCGATAAATGCCATAGCTTCAGGCAATATAATAAGAAAGAAGGATAAAGCAAGACCAACAGGCGCACACCGCTCATGCTACATGTGCGGAGGAACATTTCCACACCAAGGGAAGTGCCCGGCACTGGGAAAACAATGCACAAACTGCCAGAAACTTAATCACTTCGCAAAAGTTTGCCGGTCAAACAGTAGAACAAGAGGAGAGAGACCAAGGATGAGTCAAGGAGCTAAAGCGATACAACCACCAGATCTAATCCCTGACATGGATGATGATGATGAGCCAGAAGGAACTGTGTACATAATCCATGCAACGGAACCAGGGTGTCCAAGCCGGAAGAAAATTCCAAAGTGCCAAGTCAAAGTGGCGGGGCACCAAGTAACGGCCCTAATTGATACGGGAGCTTCCATTAATATACTGGCACAATCTGACTTTGACCAAATGCCGCATCACCCTTCTCTACGGCGCACTACCGTACAGGTATTTGCATTTGGATCGAAAAGACCACTCCCAATGGCGGGAGTTTTCGTGACGGACATCAATCACGATGAAGTAACAGTACGATCAAAGGTGTATGTCACCAAGATAGGAACAGGGATGCTGCTCAGTTGTCGGACTGCCGAAGAGTTGAAACTGGTAACATTCGCGTTCAGCATCCATGTGGGGGAGCTAGAAAGCTTACAGGAAGAGTATGCAGACATATTTCGAGGGATTGGCTGTCTAAAAGACCGTCAAGTAAAATTACACATTGACAAGTCCATAGAGCCAGTTGCATTGAAACATCGACGAATTGCATTCCATCTTCGTCCACAAGTGGAGGCTGAACTGAGGAAACTGGAAGAAGCGGACATAAT
Organism: Pleurodeles waltl; assembly: GCF_031143425.1. Lineage (NCBI taxonomy): Eukaryota > Metazoa > Chordata > Amphibia > Caudata > Salamandridae > Pleurodeles > Pleurodeles waltl. The sequence continues at coordinate 963,475,379 of NC_090443.1, forward strand.
TGAGAAGGTAGACGGACCAACCCCATGGGTGTCACCCATTGTGGTCACCAGAAAACCCAAGCAACCAGGGGAGGTACGCATATGCGTAGATATGCGCCTCCCAAATGTAGCCATCAGGAGGGAGCGTCACCTCACCCCGACAGTCGATGACATAGTGACCGAGGTCAGTGGGTCCAAGTGGTTCTCAAAAATGGATCTAAGAGCCGGATATCACCAAATAATGTTGGCTCCAGAGTCTCGAGCTATCACCACGTTTTCCACCCACGTGGGATTAAGACGATACCGACGCCTGAGCTTCGGGATTGCCAGCGCAGCCGAAGTTTTCCAAGACACCATAAGAGGAATCCTGGCTGGCCTGGAGGGAGTCATTAATGTGAGTGATGATATCCTAGTACATGCGCCCACAATTGAAGCCCACGTAAAAAGGTTACGAGCAGTATTCCAACGATTACACACAAATGGACTCACATTACATCGGGAGAAGTGTGAGTTTCTGAGAAAAGACATTGCGTTCTTCGGATACCATTTCTCAGAAAAAGGAGTTAGACCTGACCCAGAGAAAGTGGCGGACATAAAGTCAGCACCCCCACCCACCTCAGTCACTGGTGTGCGAAGTTTCCTGGGAATGGTAACTTATTGCGGGAGGTTCATTCCCAATCTAACTTCCCTTACTGCGCCCCTAAGGGAGTTAACCAAGGCCCACACTCCGTGGGAATGGAATACTACGCAGGAAAAGGCTTTTCAGGACACCAAGAAAGCACTATCGGCAGAAACAACCCTGGTTTTCTTCGACCCAGCCAAAGAAACAGAGCTATCAGTGGATGCGAGCCCAACAGGCCTAGGAGCGGTATTGTCTCAAAGAAAAAAAGAAGGCGACTGGGCCCCTGTGGCATACGCCAGTCGGGCATTGACAGAAACGGAACAAAGATATTCACACATAGAGAAGGAGGCGCTGGCAGTCAACTGGGCCTGTCGCCACTATCATCTGTATATCTATGGTCACCCATTCGTTGTCTACACCGATCACAAACCGTTGATACCATTATTTAACAGAACCGCATCACAGCCCCCCCCAAGAATTGAAAAATGGATTCTACAACTACAAGGGTATCAATTTGCTGTGGTGTACCGCCCTGGGGCACAAAACCCAGCAGACTATCTGTCTCGACATGCAAGACCGATTTCCGTATTTGAAAAAGAGGAGATTGAGAGCACGGAGGAGTATGTGAGGCTGGTAGTGGAGAGGTCGCGACCACTGCCCATGTCCCTGAAAGAAATACAAGAGGCAACACAAGCAGATGAGGTATTGCAATTGGCAATGTCCTGCGTCAGGGATGGTAGATGGCATGTGTTGAAGCAGAATCTGCACCTCAGAACGGAGGAAGCCAACCACAGTATACAAGCACTATTTCGAGTCAGACACGAGCTGGCGGTTTCACCTGAAAACTGCCTGCTAAGAGGAAATCGGCTGGTTATCCCGGACAGCCTGAGGCAACGAACAGTAGACTTGGCCCACACAGCTCACCAGGGCATGGTAAAAACAAAAGCCCGGCTGAGAAGCAAGGTATGGTTCCCAGACCTAGACACCTGGGTGGAGAGGACCATACAGAGATGTCACGCATGTCAACTGGTGGGGCCGCTGGATCCTCCACCCCCTATCATCACTGAATCCATTCCAGCAATGCCATGGCAAAGAGCAAGTGTGGACCTGGGAAGTTTACCGGATGGAAGGCATATGTTAGTGGTGATTGATGATTTCTCAAAATATCCAGAGGTCGAAATTTTAGAATCCACGGTCACGGCGAAAGTGATACCATGCATAGAGAAAATAATGGCCACGCATGGGATAATACAAGAACTACGAACCGACAATGGTCCTCCTTTTTCGAGCCACGATTTTGCAGCATATCTGGAATCACAGGGCATCCAACACCGAAAGATCACTCCACGATGGCCTCAAGCCAATGGAGAGGCCGAAAGATTTATGAGGACTTTGAACAAAGTGCTGAGGATTGCAGTAGTGAGGGAGAGAAATGTAGACTGTGCGATCTTTGAGTTTTTGAGAGAATATCGCCTAACCCCTCACAGTACAACTGGTGTGTCCCCGAGCCACCTTTGCATCCACCGACAAGTAAGGGACACTATTCCCCAAGTGGAAAACATGGTAGAGACACCCGGACAATTAAAAAGCAGGAAAAGCCAAGCGGAAGCGAGACTGAAACGAAGACATGTCCAAAATGCTCGAATGTCAAGAAAGAGGAGAGCGTGTACCCGACAGCTGAGAATAGGGGAGGTAGTACTCATGAAGAATCGATGTCACGCGGGAAAGTTCAAAACGACTTTTGAGTCTGGCCTGTGGACTGTCACTCGAGTAAAAGGAACGCTCGTGACCGTTACAAGAGGACCTGAGGTGGTGACAAGGAACATCTCCTGTTTCAAGGCCTATCACGGAGAACACCCGTTTTGTCAAAGGAACAGAAAAGACAAGAGCAGAGAGAGAGAAGATGAAGATTTCGAGGGATCAGACGTTTTCAATGAGAGTGGGCTGAAGAATAGTCCCACACCTACCCGGGATGATCGTAGAGAGAAAGAAGTGGCACCTATGAGGGCCCCGACCCAGATCGAGGAGGATCAGCCTGCAGAGGTGCAGGTGGAGGAAGACAGCCGGGAGGTGATTCAAGGCAGAGGGAGGGGAAGATACTATTTGCGATCCCGCCTATCACCCCCGGAGAGGCTGAAGGACTATGTGTGTGAGTAAAGGGGACATTTTTTTAATGTATGTAGGATTTCTGTCTAGTTGTCAGTTATTTCATAGTTGATGAGGAATGTTATGTTTGGGGGACTTCCCCAAGTGTGTTTTACTGACAGGGGTGTTTCGGATCACGACCCCGTGTCAGGATGTGTTAAATGTTGACCTCCCCTGCTAATGGGGCTGGAAATGGTTTGTACCCCGTGACGTGAGGCGGGGAAATAAAGTGGCTGGTTTTGGCGGACGGAAGCAGTTCGGACGCCGGGCAGCCGAGTGCACAACTCATGCGTGCCGTGTGTTATTTATACCGCGCACGCGACTGCACAAATGCGCGCATTAGTGCCCAACCATTAACCTTGCCCTCCTGTCAGGAGACAGAACAGTAATGATGCTGCTGCAGAACTAGGACCCTCCATTTTTAGGTCTCGCCTACCATACGGCACAAGTTGTCTGGTTGCGAAAGACCTATTGTGAAGTTACAGTGAGTTTAGAACCAGCCTATGCTTGCCTTCGGTTGGCTTTATTATCTCTTTCATGTGATATTTTTCTTATTTAGTGGCTTTCCTTTCTCTTCTTGTGTTTGTCTCAGCCCTGAAGTATAGACTATTTATGATTCTTTTGATTTGCTGACTTATAGCTTTCCACTGCTTACATGTAGGAAACTTTGGTATATATTTACAAACATTCTGCTCTGGGTAACCAACACATTTTTTAAAACTAATTTACTTCCCAGTGCAAAACTTGTTATGTGTGGGGAAAGCACCGTAAAAGTAACGCAAAGCAGCCCAAGCGTGCAGGGGGGATTACATGGGTGGTACATGGGCATTCCCATGCACCCACCCATGCCTTTTGATGCAAAACTTTATCTACAAACAATATTAGACAGGGTTTTGAGGCAAAAGTTAATGCCTTTTGAAAGCAGGTGTTAAAAGGAGAAATGTTTTCGTTTCTCGTTTCTTTCTGACTTGCATGCGTGCTGCACTGTGCACGTTTTAAAGTGTGTCTAAGCATAGTATTTTGTACAGGACGGTTATCTTCCAGTACAAAACCTATGCTGGACTTACGCACATGCCCATGCACAGCACCGGCGCTAGGGAAAGGGACAAGAGTGCCATATCTCCGCAGATATAGTGCTCTCCTGCTCCCTACCTGTCAGGCAATGCAGCACATCATTTTTGGCTGGTGCGCTGCGTTTCATGCCCTTTTTGTAAATCTGGGCCTGAGTTTTTCTTTTTCATTTAGCACTCAATGGGAGTGCATGTTCTTACTAGCCCTCCCTCTAGTGATGCTTTTCCTTCATTTCAAATACCCTCTCCTGTTGTGTTGATCCCCACCTACTCCCAGCTTCTTTGTAAAAGCACAGCAACAGGGCTAGTTTTGCTGGGGTATGAAGCAGACTTTACGGGTTTTTGTGTCATCTCTTGCATGCCACATATTGCATTCAAGTACAAGCTTTGGTACACAAAGGTTCTTATTGGGCTGGGTAAGGGCTGTTGTGACACTTAGCATGGCACTTCTCCTGGTGGCACGTAAGCCTGCCCCGGGCTACTACAGAGGACTAAATGGTTGAATCCCGTGGAAAGTAAACTAGGATTTGGCAAACAGCTCCTTTTACATTATGGCACATCCTTATTCTTTTTTAAATTCTGTTCAGTGTCCTGAGTGGAAAGAACTTGAAAAATATATCACGCCATGTATGAATAGTGAAAAAATTTAGTATTTTTGAAATGCCATAAGATGTGTTTGGTTTTCCTCCAGGATTTTGATTTTTTAACTTTTTTAAAACTACAGACATTGGCATAGTCATCAGCTCTACACTTTCATTAGATAGACAGGACCTATGGTTGCTTTAATATTCACCAGTCTGGTTGGCAACTCCACTGACCTTCTGGTCAGCGTCTGCTCGCTCCCCTTTGCGCAGCTCCACTTGTTGCTGCTGCTGCTGTTCTGAGTGAGAGCTTGCCTGACTCTCAGTTCGAAGCCCAGCTCCACCCACAGGCACCCACCTGCACCTCATCCCTGATGGCCTAGTGGTCATCTGTATCCATCTGCAGCTCGTGCTTTTCTCTGTTTTTCTATTTTTACTCTTTTTCCTCACTTTGCACTTTTGTGTTGTCTGTACTGTTCAGCGCCATTCATGCACTCCGTCCCGGCCGATGCTGCCCCTGTGCCCCCCTCCCTGCGATGTAGCTTCCCACCCTCCCGCCTCCCAGTAGACCAGCCCCTCCCACCTCCTGCCCCTTCGTAATGACGGCTGCTTTGCAGTGAGAGGGCGACTCCACTGACCTGCTGGTCAGCGTCTGCTCGCTCCCCTCTGTGCAGCTCCACCTGTTGCTGCTGTTCTGAGTGACCAAAGGCAAGCCTGTCTGCGCCTGGACAGCGCCCGGCATCACAGACTCTGATTCCCGCACCGCCCATCGATACAACTGCAACACCCTTCAACCCTGGACACCACATCATCCTGCCCCGAGCCCAGAGGGTCACCTCAGCTGCTTAATCCACAACACCGGCTCCGTCATCAAACACATAGTAGAAGTATGGGACCTCAGATCGACCCGAACACCTCTCTCCACAGCACTCTCATCTACAGACCTCTTGGACCCTGGCCCCAGTTCAACCCATCGCCGACCTCGTCGCACCCCCATGCACTCGCCTCCATCGACTACATCCTCCTCGGTGGCCTCAACTTTCACCTCGAAAACCACGACGATCCAAACACAACATCCCTCCTCGACAACCTTGCCACCCTCAGTCTCAAGCAACAAGTCAACTCCCCCACTCACTGAGCAGGGCACCCTCGAACCCCATCTTCTCAGCAGGAAACAACATCACCCTCTCTCACACCTCCGAACACCACCGGACTGACCACAGATGCGTCCACTTCCCTTTCATGAAGACCACCATTTGCCACAACGCCCCTGGCCCTCTTGGCAGAAACTGGAGGAAGGTCACAGAAGCGCAGCTTGCCGACGCACCCAGCCACTCCTCCCAATGGACGCCACAAACGTTAATGACTGGGCGCACCTTTCTCCACTGGATCATAGAATGAGCAAACACCAAAGGAAATCCAGCAGGTTCACGATAGAACTCCAAGAGTCAAAACGCACCTGGACATGACTGGAACGAAAATGGAGAAACAGCAAAACAACTGCAGACCTCACAGACTAACACTACAGTACAATCAGCACTCGTGGTTATTCCGTAATCAAAAATAATAATTTCAAAGTCCTCATTCCAATCCCAAATTTGCTCCAGTTTCAGTTTTTCATTCTTCTCAGTCAACACGCGTTTCATCTGGGGACTACCCCTCGACTTCCTCAGGACTTACTGTTTCGTTCCCTAAACCAGTTTTATATATTTTGCCCATTGTTCTAATTATTCATATTAAGACGTATAATAATTTAAATCTTCATATCTAGTATTGAATAGTAAAGCGTACCTTCCTCCCGTCTCGGATGCCCCAATAGGTCTAATTTGAAAGCATATCCTGTGTTCAACTCTTCTCACTCCATGAGTACGCTGAGTTTCATCAAGCCGTTTGATGATTGTGCCATATTAATTATTGTTGATTACGGAATAACGACGAGTGCTGATTGTACTGTATTGTATGTATAACACCTTTGCTGTTATCTTTGCTAAGTTTTGAATGGGGGGGTTTTCTTAGTTTTAGCACCGTCCGAGAAAATTAAGGTATCAACTTTACAAACTCAAAGGTGAGCGCCATTCCCGTTTTAAAAGCACACAGACTAACAGCCTACAAAGACGCAGTCACCACACATCATCAGTGCATCAGGGCCTCCAAGAAGGCTGCCATACCGGAACTCATCAGCACCAACACACACAACAGCGAGGATCTATTTACCATAGTCAAGAAATACATGAACCCTGGCACGGAAACCTCAGACATCCCCCCCTCTCAAGACCTTTGTGACAACCTTGCCACCTTTTTCCAGCAGAAAATCCAGGACATATACAAAGGATTCAAGAACCAAAGCCTGCCCCCACTGTCCACCAGCACCATCTCAGACCCCATGTCGCAGCTGACTCTGAGCCACTGGACCCCTATCTCCACAGAAGACACCCAGAAACTCATGAGCTCCATCCATTCAGGTGCACCCTCGGACCCGTGCCCACATCACATCTTCAATCTGGCCAGCACCACCATCGTCCCAAGCTTTGCCAGACTATCAACCTCTCCATCAAAACCACCACCTTCCCATCCGACTGGAAGCACGCAGATATCAACCCGCTCCTAAAGAAACCCTCAGCCGACCTAATGGAAATGAAGAATTACAGACTCATCTCTCTGCTGCTCCCCTTCCCAGCCAAGGTAACGGAAAAGGCCATCAACATGCAACTAACAGAGTTCCCTGAGGCAAACCGCATCCTAGATCCCTCTCAGTCTGGATTCAGGCACAACCACAGCACAGAAACGTCCCTCCTCACAGCCACCGACGACATCTGTGCCATTCTGGACCACAGAGTCATGGCTGCCCTCATCCTCCTCGACCTCTCTGTCACTTTCGACACAGTCTACGACTCCACCCTATGTACCAGACTCCACAACGCCAGCATCCGTGGCAAGGCACTGGAATGGATCCAATCCTTAATCAACGGAAGAACCCAGAGTGTCAGACTCCCACCGTTCACCTCGCCACCCAAAGAAACCTGCTGCGGAGTACTCCAGGGCTCCTCACTAAGTCTGACCCTCTTCAACATCTACATGGCCCGCTCACTAAAATCGCCAGACAGCACACCCTAAACATTGTCTCCTATGCCGCCGATACACAACTGATGCTGTCCCTGACCGATGACTCATCAACAGCCAGGAGCAATTTTCACAACAGAATGAGAGCAGTCACTGACTGAATGAAAGCCAGCTGCCTCAAACTCAACTCAGATAGGACAGAGATCCTCGTATTGGGCTCCACCACCTCCACCTGGGACAATTTCTGGTGGCCATCCGCCATAGGTAATGGCCCCACCGTCCACGCACGTAACCGGGGATCATCCTGGACTCCACACTATCCATGACCCATCAAGTCAACGCCATCTCATCGGTATGCTTCCACACTCTCCGTCTCCTTTGGAAGATCTTCAAGTGGATCCCCACCGAGACAAGGACGGTGAGCCACGCACTTGTCAGCGGCAAACTGGACTACAGCAACACACTCTACCCTGGCATCACATAGGAGCTACAAGCAAGACTATAGAGAATCCAGAACGCAGCAGCCAGACTCAGCCAGGACATCCTCCGCCACAGCCACATCTCTGCCCACCTTAGAGACCTCCACTGGCACCCTGTCAACAAACACATCACCTTCAAGCTGCTGACACACACCTACACACCACTGCACAACATCGGACTGGCCTACCTCAACCACCGTCTGATTTTTTTACACCCCCGCCAGACAACTCTGATCCTCCCAACTCGCCCTCGCCACCATACCCAGAATCAGGAAGAGCACAGTTGGAGGCAGATCCTTCTTCCTCGCAGCTCAGACCTGGAACATGCTCCCACTTGACCTCAGACAGGCCCCCTTGCTAAAGCAGTTCAGGAAGGATCTCAAGACCTGGCTCTTCGAATGATAAGCACGCCCACAACAGCGCCTTGGGACCCCACAGGTGATTAGCCAGTCTATACAAGTATTTGATTGACTGATTAATTGACTGACTTATTTTGAAGTAAAGTGTGAATTTGAGTAGTTCATGACTTTATAACTTTTTCTACCCTTTTCTGGACCTTACTTTTCCTCACAGCTCACAGTGTGGTCTCAGTGACACCAACAAACAGTGCAACAGTCAAATCTTCCAATACCCGCTGGCACTTGACACCAGATACTGCTGCCTCTCTTCACCCTTGGGGTATCTTGATACTGAATAATGTGTTTACTACCCAACTTAATGATTCTCATTTTATCAACCACAGAGTTCTGAAACAATGAGTAGACTTGATGGTATCCTAACCTGTGGCCATGAGCTCAAACACAGATTTCTGGAGTGGATGCATTAGTCCACTGAGCCACAAAACCAAAAAAAGCTGGAGGTTGAAAAAGGACGCCTCTGAGAAGGAAAATATCCTATGCATGTTTTTAATGTCTGCATCTGGGTACACGATTATCATGCAAGTGCGCTGTTGGCTCCCTCTTATACAGCTGGGCTCTGTGGTCTGGAGGGGCTCGCCATTTACACCCTCTTCACCCAGCATGACTACTATCAATTTACCATGCTGTGGAGGACTGACAATGAAAGCAGTAGACGATTATAGTGCCATTATGTCTTTTTACATGGCACCTGCCCAGCAGACTTGCCTACTGGTCTCTCCAGTGTGTTTTTAAATTGATGTGTTAGTCCCCTGAAGCCAGGTCTTTTACTCCATTTATGCAGGGCATGCATAACACGTGCGAGAACCAGTGGGCCACGAGGCAATTATGGATTTCTTGGCAACAACTGTGTTGTTGAGGCCTATTTACCACGGCAATTCTTGGGTCTGACCGATTTTGGTACCACAGGATAGCGGGCGAGCAGTTGAAGGCTGCTCAGGTGAGTAGTGAGAAGGTGTAGATACTCAGGGCCATATTTATACTTTTTGACACAAAACTGTGCCAACGCGTCAAAAAGTATAACGCCGGCTAACGCTATTTCTTAACACCGCTAAGGCGTAAAATTTATACTTTGACGCTCGGTGGCGCAAACCACTGGTTAGAGTCATTTTTGTTTACTCAAACCAAAGCGCCACGTCGTAAAGAAAAACAACGTTAAGCGGTGAAAATTACTTTTATCCGCAATTGCATCAAAAAGCGGTGCAAACACAGCAAAATGTGCAAAGGAGAGCCAAAATGGATCCCAGAAGCTATGAGAGATCCCAGGAAGATGACAACCGACCAGGAACCAGCCTCGAGAACCCACACAAGACCCAGGAGAGAGAGCAGAAGAAAAGGAAGTATCGGTTCAGTGCAGAGGAGCAGGAAATACTGGTGAAAGAGATGACGGAAAACCAGCACCAACTTTTCGTCACCTCTAAATTTCCCCTTGGGAGGAGAGAGGCAATTTGGCAACAAATCGTCGATAAGATCAACAGTGTGGCAGATGTACGGAGAACAGTCACCAAGTGCAAGACGCGCTGGCATGACTGCAAGTGCAGGACCAAGGAAAAGATGGCAAGGACTGCAGACTGTAGATGGGAGTCCAGCACTGCAGAAGGCCCTGGACCACATGGAGGAGATGGTGGCAGCCGTCATCCCAGAGGAGATCGTCACAGGGATTCAAGGACAGGACAGCGCAGACTACCAGGATACAACACAGATGCAGGGTAAGTGGCATGGGGAACTAAAATGCCTAATTGTTAACTGCAAGCAGGGGGGGACATACCTACTACACAATGCATGTAAGTCATGATAATCAGGGAGTGGAAAGGGCAAAGAGGCACGGCACGGGGGCATGGGCTGTGCAGGTCAAACATGGGGCACAGCACAACACTACACCAACAACCTTTGCATGGGGGTATGCTGCCATGCCAAGGATGTTGGAAAAGCAAAGCCAGTCCAGGAGGGTAGGGTACACGTAAAACTGGCATGCTGTCACATGACAGCTGGTATTGTCGCTACATGATCTAGGGCTCAATTAACAGTCTCAGGCCATATCCGCAAGTGGAATTTAACATTGGAAACAGTTACCACTATCACCTCTGCTGTGTGTGCAGGTCAAGTAGCTAATGGCAGTAACGTCCCCATGGATCAAACACACCCAAATTAGAGGCTTCAAGATGACAATGTTATCAATCCCCTGTAATCAATACAAATGTACTAATCCTGTCAAATGCTAATGTCCATAGTCGCTACAAACATCAGGCATTATCATAAACATTATGATGTACACAGCAGTAATGTCATACCCATGCTGCACATGTCAGGGTCCACACTGTGGCTGGGTCACAATAGCTGCATTGCCACCATGCAACATCCCAACCGTCGTACTGCTAAAACAACAACATTGAGGGGGAGGATATATGTTTCCGGCTAGTGAAACACCCCCCCACAGTCATAAGAGGAAATGGACCATCAGTGCTATCCAATGTAGCACACATTCCCCAACATCAACAGTACACACTACCAATGCTGACACCTGTATTGTGCCATGCCAATGCTATACATAGTATATGCTAGGTCTCAGCAACATATAGCTGGATGTGAAATATCAGAGACTGGGTCAGTCCCAGATTGTTAAGTGTGGTACAAGTGCCATCAGAACACCCACAGCCAGTGCAAGGCTACAACATGAGAATGGAAGTAGACGCAGGGTTGAGTTGTACAATAAGGTGGCAACATACAATTTGGGTAGAACCTACACCTAGAGGATGTGACGCAGACAATTCCCCAAACTGCCCACACTACATGTGACATGCAGGTGGGGCATAGGCCTGGGAGAATGCTAATCTTAATGACAGGAACAATGAACAGGAAACAAGATCACAATGTGCAACTAATAGGAAGTCAGGCACATCACATTACAAATGCACAACACAGACACACTAATTGTACAATATCTCATTGCAGAGGACAATGGCTCTCCTGGGGATATGTCTGTCCTGGACTTCCCTGATGACACGGATGATGAGCTGACAAACATCAGCCAGCAGACCCTCCAAGATGTCCTTGCAACCCTCCAGACCCCACCTTCAATCACAAGGAGGAGCACAGAAGTAGCAGCCATCACAGAGGACCCACCCACTACCCCAATTGTACAACCTGCCAGCTCCAACCCAGCTGAGGACTCTGACAACACTGGCACCAGCTTTGAGAGGGCTGTAGTTGGAGTACAGAGGGAGCTGGCCAAGGAGGTGCAGGTGGGGATGCAAAATATGGCAGCCAGCCTAGAAGGGGTGCGTTCGTGCATGATGTCATCTGCAGAACAGGCAGCAGCCATGCAAGGGCGAACATCTATCTTGCAAGAACTTCAACAAAGTGTGAAGGAAATCAGCACAGCAGTAAGGGAGTTGCCACAACACCTCGCACACCAAACCTTTCACTGCTTGCACAAATGCAATATTGACCCCCTCAGGGACGACCTGGCTGCCTACCACAGTGATGTAGCTGCAATACTTAAGAACCAGCAGCTCCTTCTTGCTGCAGTACTGCCCTTAATAGCCCTGCAGTTGGCAGCTACCGGGATTTCTGACTCCATGTCTTCAAACACTGAAGTGTGTGTTGGCCCTTTAAACCCACCACCACCAAAGGCAGAGGAGACGACACACACATCAGAAGATGAAGATGTGGAACAGATCACCTACACCCGTAAGAGTACCCAGTAGCACAATTACTTGCCAAATGGGTACTTATAACCAAGGTCTTGTGCTTCGTAACATGCCAGTCTTGCAACAGCTGCTCACATGCACTGTTCTCCAGCCCACTGTTTGCCTTGACACTATGCTCTGTGATTGTCTCTCACTACCTCATTGGCAATTCATGTTCCTCTGCACTGCATGACACTTCACCCCAGCATGTCCAATGACATGTCCTTTTGCACTTGTGTAGTATCACAATAGAAGGCGTCACACTAATGGACTCACAATGCTGGACTATGTAAATATTGCACTACAGCACTTTAAAATAAATAGCACTTACACAACCACTTTGTCTCTGTGTAACGTGACACATCAATCGTGAGGGAGATTAGTGATGTTTGCCTCATGTCAATGGCCATAGAATGTCAACACAACTGCGTTGAAAGATTGTGGGCTGATAACTATGCACTGGGGTCTGGGTTGTACCATCATCTGCCCTTCCTCAGGGTTAATTCTGAAGTAAATAGAAAAATTACAGTATATTGCTGTGTTGGACAGAATAAGGGGGTCATTCTGACCCTGGCGGTCACCGACCGTCAGGGCCAACGACCGCGGAAGCACCGCTGGCTGGCGGTGCTTCCTGGGCCTTTCTGACCGCGGCGGTAAAGCCAGAAAAGTCAGAAAAGGGGAACCGGCGGTTTCCCGCCGGTTTTCCCCTGGCCCAGGGAATCCTCCATGGCGGCGCTGCTTGCAGCGCCGCCATGGGGATTCCGACCCCCTTCCCGCCATCCCGTTCCTGCCCATAAACAGGATGGAGGGAACGGGTGTCGTGGGGCCCACTGGCATGGGCAGTGCAGGGGCCCCCTAACAGGGCCCCATAATGATTTTCAGTGTCTGCTTTGCAGACACTGAAAATCGCGACGGGTGCCACTGCACCCGTCGCACCCCAGCAACTCCGCCGGCTCCATTCGGAGCCGGCTTCATCGTTGCTGGGTCTTTCCCGCTGGGCCGGCGGGCGGCCTTTTGGCGGTCGCCCGCCGGCCCAGCGGGAAAGTCAGAATGACCGCCGCAGTCATTTGACCGCTGTGCGGTCTTTTGGCGGTCTCCGCCCGGCGGGCGCGCGCCACCCGCCGGGGTCGGAGTGACCCCCTAAGTCTGCATCAAGGGATGTCTAAGCAGAAAATCAATGTCTTCAAATTTGTCTTCTAGACAATCTTTAGGTATGTGGCATTTGACTCTAAACTTTCATCACACACACACCATACAGCAGGAATCGATGTGTATGAGTGTATGGACAAATAAGTAACCCACCGGTACTATGTAAGAAATGATAGGTGTGAGTTGTGTATACTATACTACATAAGATTATACCATCACTCACCTTATCAGGGTTCACATGAACATCCGGCTGCAGGCAGACGTACCACAGTGTCCCAGAGACAAAAGGGGTCATTACAACATTGGCAGTAAAAGCCGCTTACCGCCGTGCAGAAGACCGCCAACACACCGCCGTGGCCGCGAATTCCGCCACGGTCATTATGACCCAAAGCCCGGAATCCGCCAAAATCTAGACACCCACACAAGTCTGCCACACCAAAGGTCAGTGATAAACTGGCGATAACAAAACCTCCACCGTCACGCCAACAGGAATACGCCCATACAATCACAACCCGCGAATCCACGCGGCGGTCTTTCAACCGCGGTAAACCATTGGCAGTACACACCGCCACGCTCAAAATACACACACACACTTACAAAACACTACCACATTGGAGAATTCGAAATACGCACACCTGATACACATACACACACCACTCACACACACCCAATACAATATAAAACACAAACCCACATCACCCACAATCCCCTACGACCACAATTGCGACTGAAGGAAAGAGAAAGACACCACCATCCACAAACTCGCATCCACAGACACTCAACACCATCGCCCACATAACATCCACGCACCTCACACAACACACCTCTAAATATCACCCCACACATCACAACACACACCACCCCACACATCACCCACACCACCCCGCAAAGACACCCCAGGTTCTCTAAGGAGGAGCTCAGGGTCATGGTGGAGGAAATCATCCGGGTAGAGCCACAGCTATTCGGATCACAGGTGCAGCACACCTCCATAGCTAGGAAGATGGAGCTATGGCGAAGAATCGTGGACAGGGTCAACGCAGTGGGACAGCACCCAAGAACTAGGGATGACATCAGGAAGAGGTGGAACGACCTACGGGGGAAGGTGCGTTCTGTGGTCTCAAGACACCACATCGGGGTACAAAGGACTGGCGGCAGATCCCCACCTCCTCCCCCACAACTAACAACATGGGAGGAGCAGGTCTTGGCTATACTGCATCCTGAGGACCTCGCAGGAGTAGCTGGAGGAATGGACTCTGGTAAGACAAATCTTTACTACTTCATCCCCCACCCTACCTGCATGCCATCACATACCCCCACCCTCGCCCTCACCCCCATCACTCCAACTCCTCACACATGTCCCAATATCACAAACCACACATCCCAAACCCAAGCCCCGCATGCAACACCAAAGCATGGACACCCATCACCAAAGCATGGCCACTGCACATACCCATACACCCCCCTAGACCATCATCACACAAGGTCCTACACAGGAATGCAAGCACTGGGGTACACGGTCACCCACCCATTGCAGACAATGGCACGCACAGATGCAATAATCATGCTTTTACACCCGTGCAGGACCCCTATCCAACATCACCGGACAGGAGGTTCCAGATATGTCCACTCCACCCACAGAAGAGGCCCATAGTGATGACAGCAGCTCTGTCCAACTGGATCTAGATGACCAGCCCAGCCCATCTGGGACCTCGGGACAGTCGGTTTCCCTCACACTGGCACAAGCCACTACAGACCTTCCCCCCTCTGGAAAAACCAGCACAGCGCCCACCCAGCGGGCCCATACCTCTGTCCCCAGGACACGTCAAGCAGCAGTGTGTCCACCACTACAGGGAGCCCAGGCTAACCTAACAACAACAGGTACCTGGGGGCAGTGGCAGTGGGCACACGGTTCAGGGGACAGAGGCCCAGGAACACAGGGGATCTGGGAGGGCTGCTGTGTGACAGAGGGAGGACAGGCCCAGGGAACCCACTCTCCACAAGGCCCTCTCCAACATCATGGGAGCCTACCACCATTCCCAGGAGACGATGGCAATGGTACTGGCCAAGTTTCAGGAGACCCAGCGGCTGCAGGAGGAACAGTAGTTGGGCTTCAGGGAGGAGCTCAAATCCATCAATTCCACCCTGGGCACCATTGTAGGGGTGCTGAAGGAACTCGTCAACACCAGGAGGGACACTGTGGCACAACAAGGGGCCCCTGACACTAGCCTGGACGGTGAACTGCCCACCACCTCCGCCGGCACTAGTGGACAGGAGGCACCACCACAGGACCACGACACCAGCACCCCACCCCCTGCAGAGGGAGAACCACCCCGCAAATGGTCCCTGAGATCCAGGACAAAGACAGAGAACGATGCCAAGACCCCCGCCAAGAAATGAGACCACCCTGATTGTCATCCTTTTGTCCCACCTTGTCACCCTGTCCATTCTTAAACTGCCCCTGCTCCACTTCCTATGCCCCTTTGGACAATGCACCTGTGAGACAAATAGACTGGACTCTGCCATGGACATTCCTCCACCATCACCCCTCACCATTTTACAACCCCCTCCAATATTGAGCACTTAAATAGACACCCTTAAAGCACAAAACAATCAGGAGTCTGTCTGTGATTTTGAAATAGTGTATTAGCAATTACAGTGGCAAAATGCTCTTTCAAATGTAATGTCAACATACCTATGTCACACAGCTCTAGTCCATGAGGAAACAAAGCAGATGTCACACAGTGGGACCCACATCTGTGAAATCGTAAGGGAAAGTGACAACTCAGTGCCCATACACTGGGTGAAAAGGACAGACAGTAGAGAGGTAGTACATTTAAATCAGATGTAGCAGGCAGTGTTGTCTTCTTACCTGTGTCTCACTGGAAGTATTGCAGGATCACCGTGCTCCTGTTGTCGATGTCCTCTTCTTCTGCTTCCTCATCTTCACTGTCCACAGGGTCCAAATCTGCCACAAGACCTCCATCTGGACCATCCTCCTGCAGAAAAGGCACCTGTCGTCACAAAGCCAAGTTGTGAAGCATACAGCATGCCACGATGATCTGGCACACCTTCTT
The DNA here is from genome assembly GCF_031143425.1 of Pleurodeles waltl. Taxonomy (NCBI): domain Eukaryota; kingdom Metazoa; phylum Chordata; class Amphibia; order Caudata; family Salamandridae; genus Pleurodeles; species Pleurodeles waltl. The sequence continues at coordinate 963,491,643 of NC_090443.1, forward strand.
TGGTGAGTAGAATAGGGATCCACCTGTCATATGGAGGCACCGGAACCTGGCCTTCAGGAGGCCGAAGGTCCGCTCTATAATCCTCCTAGTCCACCCATGGGCCTCATTGTAGCGTTCCTCTGCCCTTGTCCAGGGATTCCTCACTGGGGTCAGTAGCCATGACTGGTTGGGGTAACCAGAGTCACCTGCAAATGGCGAGGGACAACTGTTAGACACACACTAACTCATACGGACATCCACAAACCCAGACAACTACTCCCACTGTATTGGGTCCATGTGCTCACCTAATAGCCACACCCGGTGCCTCTGGAGTTGCCCCATCACATAAGGGATGCTGCTATTCCGCAGGATGTAAGCGTCATGCACTGAGCCAGGGAATTTGGCATTAACATGGGAGATGTACTGGCCTGCCAAACACAATGCAACCATCTGCACATTCATGGAATGGTATCTCTTCCGGTTTCTGTACACCTGTTCACTCCTGGAGGGGGGGACCAAGGCCACATGCGTCCCATCAATGGCACCTATGATGTTGGGACTATGTCCCAGGGCATAGAAATCACCTTTCACTGTACGCAAATCCTCCACCTGAGGGAAAACGATGTAGCTCCGCATGTGTTTCAGCAGGGCAGACAACACTCTGGACAACATGTTGGAAAACATAGGCTGGGACATCCCTGATGCTATGGCCACTGTAGTCTGAAAAGACCCACTTGCTAGGAAATGGAGTACTGACAGCACCTGCACTTGAGGGGGGATTCCTGTGGGATGGCGGATAGCTGACATCAGGTCTGGCTCCAACTGGGCACACTTCCTGGATTGTGGCACGATCAAGCCTGTAGGTGATGATCACATGTCGCTCCTCCATTGTCAACAGGTCCACCAGCAGTCTGTACACCGGAGGACGCCGCCATCTCCTCACATGCCCCAGCTGACGGTGCCTATGGAGGAGAACAGCGAGCAGAGAGTCAACGAACTCTGAGGTACATAAACACAGCTTACTCTGAAAATATTAGCAATTCGAAATTAGCCTGTATGAGTGTTTAGGCAAGGCCTACATATGTGTGACACAGTCCAAAATAATGCCATGTGGGCCCATGAAATGGCGGCTGCCTAACCTGTAAAGTGGGACAAGGGGATATGAGGTAACTGCGCTGGCGTTGTATACTGTCGCGGTAGGCGGTCGAAGACCGCGGCGCAATCCTGCATTGGTTAACATTGGACCCTATGGGTCCTAGGAGCCAATGACAATGTACACTCTCATTCTGCTGATTCAGCGTGCATTGTAGGTGTCTGGGTGGGGGAGGTGGGCTGTGGGTTCCCCTAGGCCACGGCAAGTTTAGTAGGCAAGGACCCTACTTAAGGCAGGCCCTGTGGCACCCCACCCCACCTGTGTACAGTGCCAACTACACCTAGTCAGGCTCCTGTGACATCCATGTGTGCAGAAATCAGCCATAGCCTTGTAACCCATGTCTCTGGGATAGTAGACTCCAAGTGCGCGGCGTAGTGCAGGGGGCTTCTGTGTCTGTCGTGTCCGCCAACGGTAGCGGTATTGCATGCACTCAACATGTATTTCTTCTGTCTTCCCCCCCTTTTTGTGGTCTCCCTGTTCTTGTGTGCATTAGCATCATCCGGCGGGGGAGCAGTGGCACCGGAGCAGGAGGGAGCTGCATCCCACATGGCCCTGGAGGGCGACACTACGGAGTCTGAATTCACCAGTGGGAAGGAGGGCTAGGGGAGCTCCACGGCGGGGACAGGAGCTGACACCAGCGATACAGACTCCTCCTCTGATGGGAGCTCCCTTGCGGTGGCGGGCCCATCTGTGCCCCCGGTATCTACAGGTACAGCCGCCACCCCCCCCTACCAGCACCGCACTCCCAGTAGCCCCTCAGCTTTTGCCCCGTGCCCGCTCACCCAGGAGGGTGGGCATCAACTTCGCCCCAGGCACCTCAGGCCCTGCCCCAGTCACCCCTGCTGCCCTCAGTGAGGAGGCCATTGACCTCCTCAGGTCCCTCACTGTTGGGCAGTCTACCATTTTGAATGCCATCCAGGGTGTAGAGAGGCAGTTGCAACAAACCAATGCATACCTTCAGGGCATTCACTCTGGTCAGGCAGCCCTTCAGCGAGCTTTTCAGACTCTGGCCTCAGCACTGATGGCAGCCATTGTCCCTGTCTCTAGCCTCCCCCCTCCAACTTCCTCCACCCAGACCCACACCCCTGTACCTCAGCCTATCCCAAGCACACCATCAGACCAGCATGCACACACCTCAACACACAAGGGAACCTCAGGCAAACATAAGCACCACACATCCCACAGGCACTCACGCAAGCATCAGACCCATGCAGACACACCAACATCCACTGCCTCCACTGTGTCCCCCTCCTCCTCGTCTCCCTCCTCCCTCCCTGTCTTGTCTCCACTCACACCTGCATGCACTACATCCTCAGCCACTACCTCCATCACCAACACACCCACCAGCACACCCCGCTCACGTGCACTCACCACCCCACTACCATTCACACGTCCCCTGTGTCCTCTCCCAGTGTGTCTGTGAGGCCACCTCCGAAGGTACACAAACGCAGCCATCCACCTCACAACAGCCTCCAGCCCATGCACCTTCACCCAAAGTCAGCAAACGTACACCTCCTACAACCACTATCTCTTTCTCCACTCCCAAACCCCCTCCAGCTACCCATCCCAGTGTTCCGCAGAAACTTTTCCTGGCCAACCTTGACCTCTTTCCCTCACCTACCCCACCCCTTCAGTCTCCTAGGGCCCGACTCTCCAAGTCCCAACCTAGCACCGCAGCCACAACATCGGCAGGACCAGTGGTGCCAGTAGTCATCAGATTATGAAGTGCACCAGGCAGCAGGGCAGCCAGTGTGACAAGGAGCCAGAGTACGGACAGTCCCCCACCTGTCAAGCATAAAAAGTTGACCAGTGCCCAGCGGGAGAGGGGGAAGAAATCAGCCACCAAAGCCGCTCCCGGGGGTACAGTTGGGAGTGTGGAGACAGCTGCGACACCATCCAAGGTGGGGAAGGGGCACAGTAAAACCGGCAAGTCTGGGAAGATCAGCACAGCGGACAAGACCGCCAGCAGCCCCGCTGCCCAGGACAAGACCGCCAGCAGCAGCCCCACTGCCCAGGAGAAGACCGCCAGCAGCCCCGCTGCCCAGGACAAGACCGCCAGCAGCAGCCCCGCTGCCCAGGAGAAGACTGCCAGCAGCCCCGCTGCCCAGGACAAGACCGCCACCAGCAGAACCGCTGCCCAGGACACCTCCACCAGCAGCACTGCAGGCCAATGAGCGTCAATGATTCAGGCGCTACTGAGGCCGCCATAGGCAGGATGAAGCACTCTGGGCACCAAGCCCCCTCCAGAACCAGTGGAGAGTTACATCCACTACCTCTGTCCTTGGCAGGATGAAGCACTCTGGGCACAAAGCCCCCTCCAGAACCACTGGAGAGTTACATCCACTACCTCTGTCCTTGGCAGGATGAAGCACTCTGGGCACAAAGCCCGCTCCAGAACCAGTGGAGAGTTACATCCACTACCTCTGTCCTTGTCAGGATGAAGCACTCTGGGCACAAAGCCCCCTCCAGAACCAGTGGAGAAAGGCATCCACTACCTCTGTCCTTTGCAGGATGAAGCACTCTGGGCACAAAGCCCCCCCCCGGAACCAGTGGAGATTCACATCCACTACCTCTGTCCTTGGCAGGATGAAACACTCTGGGCACAAAGCCCCCTCCAGAACCAGTGGAGACTGTTATCCACTTGAGACACTGTGGCTTTGCACTCCCCAGGATTGAACGGTGGGCAACCCACCCACTGTAGAGACTTGAGAGACTGTGGCTTTGCACTCCCCAGGATTGAACAGTGGGCAACCCACCCACTGTAGAGACTTGCGAGACTGTGGCTTTGCACTCCCCAGGATTGAACGGTGGGCAACCCACCCACTGTAGAGACTTGAGAGACTGTGGCTTTGCACTCCCCAGGATTGAACAGTGGGCATGGAGCCCCCTCGTGGATCTGGCGTTGTGCACTCATCCGGCTGAGGTGCCCCCCTCTTGCCTCCCCCATGAGGAGTCTGTTTTTTTTCTATCTGATGCCCCTGCAGTGTTCTCTCCGTCTTGTTCGGGTATTGAGTGTGGGCCTCGCCCATGCCTTTTGGGCCCAGTGATCCACGGACTATGATGGTGGAATCCCTTGGACTTATGTTATTGGTGTATATAATTGTATATAGTATAAATGTATATATATGTAAATATTTTTGATTTATGTAATTGAATATATTTCACAATTATTCAACTCATTTACTTTTGTCCTTGCATTCTTCCAGGGGGGTTGAGGGGTGTAACTGTAATGTATCAATATGTATTAGTGTGTGTGTTGTAGTGGGTGAGGGAGGGGGTGTTGCGTATTGCGTGTGTGTGTCAGTGTTTTTTCCCTCCCCCCTCCCCTGTCTCGTAGGTGCAGTACTCACCGTGGTCTTCGCTGCCGGCGTTCGTGCTCCTGGTAGAGGAGCAGGAAGATAAAGGCTGGGAGTATCTGAAGTTCCAGTTCCATGGCGTCCTGGTTCCTCGTGGGGTGTGTAGAGGTGAGTGTTTTCCCTTCGAAGTCCTGTTTCTGCCGTGTTTTTGTTTGCGGTGAATCCGCCCCAGAAAAGGTGGCAGATTGGTGGGTTGTAATAGTGTGGGCAGTACATTGTCCCCCGCCTGTCTGTTGGCGGTTACCGCCGCGGTGTTTGTTTGTACCGCCGTGGCAGTCGGAGTGTTAAAGTGGCTGTCTATGTTGGCGGTTTCCGCCACCGTCGTGATTCCATTTTTTTTACCGCCGGACTGTTGGCGGTTTTACCGCCGCTTTAACAGTGACCGCCAGGGTTGTAATGTCCACCAAAGTCTGGTCTCAAAGTATGACAGATTGAAAACATACATCCAAATTTAACAACACATTGGGAACCATAATAACCTTGAGGGGTGGGTGCAATGGATGGCAGATGCACGGAGAAGTAGCTTTGGTGTGATTTGGATGCAGGATGGAACACAAATGCAAATACTAAATTGACACTGTTCACCCATGCCGAGGCCCTGATCCCCAAGCATATGACACATACTGTAAAGGAGTACCTAAATATTTATTTTACAGTAAAAAGGATAATAAAACTAGGGGAAACACCTTAACTAACCTAACCTATCCAAACTACACATTACCCACAACTGGCCCTAACTGCCCTAAGCTAAACTCACTTATCACATTTAACTAAACACTCTAAGGATTCCCCCCCCTCCTTATATGACGGGACACATGGAGGACAACATATACTAACCTAAACACATACTATCTTATCCTAAACAATTAAAAAAAAAAAGTATTTTATATTTTATATCTTTTTTGTATTTTTTTATTTTTTAATACACAAAAACCCCAACATTGTCCAACAAAAAAAACACATGTAAAAATATCATGTCCTTCACCCCCCAACCCACTTATACTAACTAAACTAACAGCCTATCCTAACCTAACACTAAGCCCACTAAACCCAGTAAATATAAGAACCAGGAAAGAGGAGGGAGTGGAGGGAATCATGGCTGAGGGTCCAACAGTTATAAGTTTGCCCTCCACAGGATCTTTTTTATCCCACGCACTCTCTTGTTAATCTGGGACACCTCCTGCTGCAGCCTGTCCATTCTGCGCAACATCCGTTGCATGTCACATTGCACGTTCCTAATTTCAACATTGTCAATGACTGCAGCAGGGGTGGTCTGTGAGCCAGTTGTGGAGGGTTGTGCTGTTGCCAGTGCCATGCTTGGACGGGGAGGTGCAGGGGCTGCTGTCAGTGGTCCAGGAGTGGATGATGTTGAGGGCAGTGGTGGCTGTCATTCTTGGTACCACTTGGGTCGGAGTGGTGGTGCTGGTGGTGGCGGCTGTTATGGACAGGGTTGGGCCTCCTTGGGCAAATGCCCTCCAGACCCCTGTGGCTCTCTCATGGCGATAACGCTGTGCCATGTGGCGGAACCCAGACTCAACATCCAGAATGTGGTAGTAACGTATCGCCATCCTCTGGAATTCGCGCATCTTATTGGCATCCATTTTGGCTGCTGTTAAAAAAGATGAAGCCAAACATTAGTTGCATCATTATGTGATACGGCTACTGATGATATTTAAAAAATTCCTCAAAATTAGCTTAAACAGGCCAAATCACAGTACAGATCACAGATTGTCCATGAGGAAGTACATGCCAACGCAGTCTACACATGTCCTATCTAACAGCACAGCAATGCTCAAAAAGCTGTGTACCTACTTAAATGATCTAGGCATCATTGTTCTGCCATTAGTCACATAACAAATTCTGCACGTCCTCCACATGTGACAGGCCAACTAATGACTATCTTCTGGATGACAATCAAGGGCCACAAGATCTGTGATTTGTAAATAGAATTGCCAGGATGGTATGCAGTTGCTAATCATGAGTGGGTATCCTAGGTTGGAACAAATTAATTTCTGAATTACATGTCTGTGTACTACACTTGGGCCCGTATTTATACTTTTTGACGCTAAACTGCTCTAACGCAGTTTAGCGTTAAAAATGTTTGCGCCGGCTAACGCCATTCTGAAGCGCCATGCGGGTGCCGTATTTATTGAATGGCGTTAGCCGGCGCAAGCAGACCGGCGCTGCCTGGTGTGCGTGGAAAAAAAACACGTACACCAGGCAGCGCCGGCGTAGGGAAAAATGGCGTTAGGGCGTCTTAAAAATGGTGCACGTCAGGTTGACGCTAAAAAATCGCCTCCACCCGATTTGCGCCATTTTTAACGATGCCCAGACGCCATTTACATGACTCCTGTCTTAGTAAAGACAGGAGTCATGCCCCCTTGCCCAATGGCCATGCCCAGGGGACTTCTGTCCCCTGGGCATGGTCATTGGGCATTGTGGCATGTAGGGGGGCACAAATCAGGCCCCCCTATGCCACAAAAAAAATATAAAAATAAAAATATTTATACTTACCTGAACTTACCTGAATGTCCCTGGGGTGGGTCCCTCCATCCTTGGGTGTCCTCCTGGGGTGGGCAAGGGGTCCCTGGGGGCATGGGAGGGCAGCTGTGGGCTCATTTTGAGCCCACAGGTCCCTTAACGCCTGCCCTGACCCAGGCGTTAAAAAGCGGCACAAATGCGGGTTTTTTTGACCCGCCCACTCCCAGGCGTGATTTTTGCCCGGGAGTATAAATACGACGCATTTGCGTCGCAGTCATTTTTTTGGACGGGAACGCCTACCTTGCATCTCATTAACGCAAGGAAGGCGTTCACGCAAAAAAATGACGCTCTTTCCTCATACTTTGGCGCTAGACGCGTCTAACGCCAAAGTATAAATATGGCGTTGGTTTTGCACCGAATTTGCGTCGAAAAAAACGACGCTAATTCGGCGCAAACGGAGTATAAATATGCCCCTTGGATCCTCACACCTAGGTACACATATTTCATAACCCTAAGCCTGTGCCTCGGGGGGGGTGGGCATGCAACACATACTTTCAAACATCAAGGACAGTTGTACATAGGTAAGGAGGGTGTCCAACTAGGATAGACACAAACATTGTACAATCACATCCACATTTATGTTCCTAATTGCGGACAATTTTCAACATCATTTGATATCACCAATACCTGTCCTACAACAAGCACATAGATGCAAGCACCCATCTGGGCTTGAGCTGCATGCACCCCTATGACATTGTACTCAAGTGCAACATAAACGTAGCAGAACATGTGGAGCTAGATGCTGCTAGGAAGTCAAACATACTGTCCTACATGTTCATTAGTTAACAGGGAGGCTCAAGTCTGTGGGTAACACTTTGGCATCCCTGCTCTGTGTGATTCAGGGTATGACTTGCTGACTAAACCATGAAAATGGCTACCTCCAAATTTTTCATTACAAGAAATGTAACAACAAATGTCACTCTATTCACATGGCAATGGCTACAGCGCTGCACTACAATCCCAAATGATGACTCTACGCCACTGATTGTCCAACTCAAATATGGAAATAAAAAGTCTAACTCCAGTCAAGTCACATATCAGATCATGTGCCAGCACATCATACCTTGATATGTGTTCAACACACAGGAGTCAATCACACAACAGCTGCAAACACAACACAGAACTGAAATATCACCACTTACAGGATATGTCTGGGTCCGCAAATCAAGCCACTTCTCCAATTGTGTAGGGGGCAGGTCCACCTGTAAAGCATGGAAGGGTGAAATGTGCTCAATGTCTGTGCAGTGTACAACACTTTGAAGAAAACATTACTGTGTGTGACATTATATCTGATAGTCCAGCCCCTCAGGCATGATGACACTCCAACAGACATACCACTGCAAACATGTATTGACCCTGTCACTCCAGTGAATGATACACACACATATGTACACATGCAGTGGCCCTAACAATCATGTGGCGACAAACATGATTCCTCAATTGGTTGCAGATTCATTTATAGACTGTACTCCATTTATTCATTTGTTGTTATGAGAGACAGGCAAAGAAACGTTCCTGGTGCACTGCAATATATGCCACATTGACAGTGTACTCTGAGCCAGATATGCCCCCTATGACACCATAACGGCAGGGATCCTGTGTGTTACTTGATGACAATCTGACGCAAAACATGGATTGGCCATTTATCTAAATTAATACAACAAATAAATATATGCTGACACTGTCTAATTTGGTCATACGTGACAGAATGCATGGGCACAGGTGTAGTCATTGCACCAGAAATGTGTCACCTATTACCCTGTGTACCCATATCGGGTATTGGAATTCACAGTTAGCCACATTCATCATCTTACATTAGCCAAGTTGGGTGATCTGCGGGTATACAACAAACTGACACTGTCCCATTATTGAAACATGGTTTAGCAAATGTCCTACTGTGACAATCTTGATGATGTAGGTTTCAATTTGTATGCCCCTTGGGAATGGCAGCAGTCACAGGAATGCTGATCTTCTGATCTTAGCATACACCCATGTCTGTGATAGCCTTCATACTGGGAAGTTAGCTATTGTGCATATGCTGCACTAGATCAGCAGGGGTGTACCAAACATAAAGTAGCAAAGTATTTGGGCACTTTATATGTATGATGGAATCGGTCAGGGGTCTCTTGCACAACATCATGCAAGTAATAAATTGTGACCATGCAATCACCAACTTCAGGTATCACATGATGACCCAATAACTGCATGGCTATGAAGTGACACAGATGGCAAATGCATCAGCTCTGTTCCAGCTATTGTGCCCAAGGCAAATTAAAACACACAGGAACAATGAACAGAGGGCCAGATGCATTTTTTATTCCTCAATTTGTAGCATTTGCTTCATGTTTTATGCTACAGCTATGGAAAGTAGCACCAAACATTTAGATATTAACCCATGTGTATTACTTTGGCATCCATTTCTAATTTAATTGCGGCACAAACCAAGTCAAAGTATCAGCCTAAGATATAACCTGAGGTTAGGAAGAACTTTGTACGTATGGCCAGGATTACAGTTTAGGCATGTATTCCAAATAATTGGGGATCACATTAATTCCTTGCTTTAACTTGTGAAATACATCTGTTTCCTGGTACACTCACAGACCATGAATGAAACATATGTTTGAGCCGCATTACCATCATTTATTGACGTCAAAGCAGCACTATTTTACAAGATCAAGTTGTGTTTTGGAAGTTTGTGCAGCATTTGCGTCAACAAATGATGGTAATGTGTAACAAATATTGTATACATCAGGGCCACTGTATATTTAACTTGCATTCCACATGTCCCCAAACATTGCATGCAGCATGTCAACAAATCTGCTACTGTCACTACAGAGCATTTAAATGTGCACATTAGTCTGAATTGCACTCACCAACAGGGCCACCAATCAACACACCCAGGTGGTCCAGCAGGTCTTGCTCTCTGGCAACAAGGTCAGCCCAGCGATGCTTGAGTTGGTGGTCACTGCGCGGTGTGTTGAAAATTCTCCTCAGATGGAACAGCACCTTGGACCACCTGAGCCTCCTCGCCTCCGTGTGATACCCCTGTATCAATCTGCCACCAGCTTCGACCATCAGGGGGAGGAAGTGGCACAACAGCCAAAAGAATGCCCCCAGCTCCTCCTCACCCATTCTCCCCAGACGTGGCCTACCCAACATGACTGAAATAATAGTTATAGGAAAGGGTACAGAGGAAAATGAAAGTGCAGGGAAAGGAGGGAGGAAAATGAAAGTTAAGTAACCCACAAACAGCCCAACAATCCCCAAACTGACGATACCCACTACACACACTCAACAGTACAAAGACAAAATAAGACACCAAATATGACAAAAACACACTTACACTGAACAACTGAGACAATTGCTAAAACAACAGATGACAAATAAGATGGCACACAGGAGACAAAAGCACAATTTGGACAGACAAAACTCTCAGCACAGCCACACAGTCTAGAAAAATCACAGACTGCAAAGTGAAAGTGAAAGTACACCCACTGTAGCATTTTTGTAAACAGGATATCCTATTAAATAACTTCCTGTCTCAAATGCGCTGCGTTTTTATTATGATGCGTGAAAATGTTATGACGCTTACGGGCTGTGCATCCATTTTTTTTTACGCAAATGCTTCAAAATTCCCCCACATTCATAGTTCAATATATTTTTCATTGATAACCAATTTCATGGGGTACAGTGTAGGAATTACGGCTTGAGCCCAATGGATGTATAATGGCTGTGAGCGTCATTTTTCAAAACATATGCAGTAAATTTTAACGCATCTGTCTTTAACTGTGTTTGTGTCATTTCTCTAATTTTTAACGAACATGAAAGCTGTAACTGTACAGAGATAGGCTGTCTGCGTCTGCATTGTTTGTTCCAGTGTTTGGACAGATGTGGCAGACCACACTACGGCGGACCATAATACTCATGTTGTTGCACCAGATGAGCACTCTTAACTGACGCAACAGCTACCCGAACATTTTGAATAAGAACTGGTATTACCTAGTTTGAGCAGGTGGTGCGTCAATAGAAGATAGAAAGGCTACGCAACTTAATACATTCACTCATGGCCTGTGTGTTTATGTCTGTGAATTGACTATTTCAATTGTTGTTGGTCCTCTGTGTGAACGTCACAAGATGTGCTTTAATTAATGTGCTTGTATGCATGTGTTGTAAATGTGGATAACCATCAGATGCTATTCAGTGTGGAAATGAGTCTGGATATGTTTTTGTCATACACGTAGCATCTAATGCTGTGTGACGTCCCTGACGTTTAAGACAAAACATCTCCCATGACAAACTATGCACAGGATAGATAGAGGGCGGTTGATAATGGCAATTTTACAAGAGTAAGCCATCACATGTACTGGAATGTTTTATACCACTTCCTGGTCACTTGTTTGTATACTACCCATGAGTCAGGCATTTGAAAATGCTATGTAGGTACAGTGTTTGTGACACAGAGTCCCAAAGCCAATCCAAAAATGTAACGTCACTCCACAGTTTGAGTCATATAAATGACCTATGTTTCTCTTCTGGCAGTGGAGGACCAGCTGACCAAGCTGCATGTGTTCACATATTTCCAGTGGTTAATTGCACAAAGTGTCCAGTTCAAGTGTGTGGCCATGTGTACCCTGTGTCATTATTGGCCTCCATGTTGTCACAGTTACGTGCAGGTCTAGTCATGAGTCTGTGGAGCCATTCCCTGCATTAACAGAGTATCCTTCTAAGCAGAATTGAGCGAAAGCCAAGGACGAATTGACAACACTCATGGGGATAGTCCAGCTATGGCACTGCAGAAGTTTTATGAGGCTGACAACAGGGCAACCCTGGTGTGCTCACAAACTTAATGGATCAGTAATTAGAAAGGGTGGCCTCTAAGATTCCCACTGAAACAGGGAACATCAGTGCCTCTGTGCTGATTAATCTCACAGCTAGTCACCACGCATGTACCATCATTGGGTTGCAGCCAATGTGAATCTGTGTGTGGACTGTCAGGGCACAAACATGTTTTGTCCTTTCATGCACATTAGTAAACGTTGTTTGTTGTGCTGGAGGCACCATATATAATCCATGCATACAGCTGTAGTACACTGTCACTGTTTGTCACTCCTGCATACATGAAACCCAGACAAGGGATAGGGCCGGGATTAGGCTATTTGAATACATGTCCCAGACCATGATACGATAAGTAAACAGATTACACTATACAATCTATTTGAGGATTCATCGTAGACCTACCAGACACAATACCCCAGGAGGAAAGAGAGGGCATGGAAAGCAACTATGAGACAAATGTAGCTATAGGGAACCTCTATGGTAACACAAACACAGGAACCAATCAGGCTAACAGGATGCAGGCTCTGTCAGGAACTAACATGAACAGGGCAAATGCACAGTGAGCAGATTCTGACTGGGAAAAGCTGGAACACCACTGTGGAAAATAAAAAATGTATTTGTGCTGTGGGCTGCAACGTTACACAATAACCCAAGGCCTGTGTTACACAAGTGATTTATACGGCAATGCACAACAAGGATATACATAAAATGGCAGCTTCTAAACCATTCCAGGCAGCAGCAATGGCAGTACAGGTTCAAATGGCTGGTCTGCATGGAAGTGCTCACAGGTGTGTGCAGCTTCAGTCTCTTAAAAGTCCTGTAGGTGAGAATCAAGTTAAAAGGGCCAACAGTACCTTTCACATGGGAAGCAATGGACAGGTGATTACAGGTCCTACAGACTACCAGGCAGTGCATTATCGGACCTGAAGTACATGCAGACAGATGTACTATGACTATGGCATGCCATACTAAAGAGGGAAGCACACTGGAGTCAGAATGTGAGTCTGGGTGTATGTAGATGAAGGATTATCAGGGTACAAATAGTCCAGTTACAGGGCCCCCTAGTTCTCTAAGGGGGTGGGGAGAGACTGAAAACATGCCTGTGGCAGGACTTATAACCTGGAATGGCATGCGCAGGGCATGTCTTGTGAGCAATGCTTGTCATACCTGGGGCACTCGTGCTATCCATTTGCAGCTTACATGGACTTCTCCTCACACATGCTCCTTGCAGAGATAGCTGATGTCACACTTACTGCTGTCAAGGGTCTGGTCATACAGTCCTGTTACCAATGCAATAGCACATCCACTGCCTCATGTATGAAGCAGTTTTTTAACTTATGATTGATGGTGTCTTAGTTGTGTGCCATATGCTGCAATGAACCATGTTGCCAACATGGATGTGTGCCATAGCTGTGCTACTCTGATATTGCCCTTCAACTGTGAAATGGACAGGATATATTTCATTTACACTGAGTGTGAAGTTGGGTGTACATTCATACCCATCAAATGATTTTTCAGGATCCTAATCTGTATATCTGCAATGCTCCATGAGGCTAAACTATGATTATGATTCCTAGGGATCATGTGATGCATAAATAATTACCCAGACCATGATTTAGTGATGATGTGAGGTGTTTAATGACATATGGTAAGACAGTGGTGATGGTGACTAGACTTAAAAGAAGTTTTGTACAATGTGTTGTCTCCGACTCAATCCTGCTGCAGTGTTTGGATGGTCCCCCTCATGTTGATGGACAACATCCTCCTCTTCAGGCATTTGTGGCTCTGGTTCATAGAGGGGAATGTTCCTATTTACACATAGGTTCTGCAGGATGGCACGGGTCAAAATGATTTTGCAGACCATTTCAGGTGAATATAAGAGGCTGCCTCCAGTGATGTCGAGGCACCTGAATCGTGACTTCAGGATGCCAAAAGTCCTCTCTACTATGATACGTGTCCTCCGATGTGCCTCATTATAGGCACGCTCTGATGCTGTGCTTAGGTTGACAAATGGGGTCATGATCCATGGCTGGATCCCATACCCCTGATCAGCTGAAAGAGAAAATGAGTGAAAAGATGTGGATGTAGCTTGCACCATGATTATCACTTTGCATGGCAGTTGTTATCTTGTGTTGTCTGTGACTCATCTGTGTTTGTGTTATTGTGTGGAGTCCTAGGCTTCTAGGCTGTACCATCAGCATTGGGTTGTTTAATTATCTAAACTGGTGTTTGGCTGATTGACCTGATTTCAGCGGTATTTTTGTAGCGTTGCAGTACATTGTGTACTCCCATGCATTATATCATGTGAAAGAAGTGTCCATGTGTCCTCACTGGGGGTGACATGATACTTCATCACACAGAATCGATTCCACAGTGGTGGTAATACGGTTGCATTATGTGGCCTGAAGATCCCATCCAATTCAACATATGTAATAGCATGTGAAAAACCACAGTGAGGACCTTTGATTTGTCTAGGTGGCAATGTCCAACACATCTCCATAAGTTGGCAGTACTGGAGTGTTGACAATTGACAATGCAACAATAACCCATGTGTGACAAGTTCTATGCAAACCTATTTTTGTGCCCTCACTGAGTTGACTCATGTGCAAACGTGTACCTACACTACTGAACCTGCTCCAGGTAAGCTGGCTAACTTGGTTGTGGGGGTGAAGGTTTAATTGTCAGAAGGTCCGTATGCCTGTACATCTGTTGTGTATATGTGTAATTGTCTCAATCCTTATGTGTAGCAATGTGCACTTTGCAATAATGTCACATCAATATGTGTTCTGAGCACAGTCCACTTGCTTATTGGTAGCAGGCAATGTCACCCCAGGAGTGATGTGAGATGTTGGTACTGCCTCAATGATTCCGTGTCACCTTCATTAGAGTCAGCATCATCATGCTATGTGTCTCATGGTGTTTGACCTGCAGCAAAACACATTACACATCCCTTACACAGTACGTATTGCTTGGAAGGGTATGTGATTGAGTGTTATTGATGTGATATTGTAAGATTCATCTTCCAAGTTGTACTGCCAGTTAAGGCCATGTCATTGTCACTTTGTGGTTTTAAATTGCTACCTTGTGGCTCTGGAGTGGCATCTGTTGTTATTTGCAGCTGTCATTTGTCCATAGGTGTGTATCCCATTGGGTCAGGATATCAAACATGACTAGCAGTGTCACGACCTCAGTGTCTTCCTGGCCACGTGTCAATGTAGTGGTGTGTGTGTTGTGTGTCCTACAGGGTTGCTGTGCAGTGTGTATATAACTGGGTTTCTGTACTTACCAACAAGTAGGTCATTTCCATATCGTCCATCCTGGAAGTGTTGATTGATGGTGCAGTGGCGGAAGATGAATGAATCATGTACACTCCCAGGATACTTTGCCACGATGTTGCTGATCAATCCCCGGTGATCCACAATAGCCTGCACATTGATGGAGTGTGTGTGTGCTTCCTGTTGCGGTATAGGTGCTCAGTTGCAGCAGGTGGCACAATCCGTACATGTGTGCAGTCAAGGGCACCAAGCACGTGTGGGAAGCCGTTGATTTGGTAGAACCCCTGTTTGGTCTCTTGCTGCTTCTGCTATGTGTTGGGGAAGCTGATGTGGCGGGCGTGAGGGACATGATGGCATCCAGTACCTTGGGTAGGAAGGCAGAGAATGAGGGCTGTGAGATCCCAGCAACCAGGGCACCAGTTGTTTGAAAAGAGCCACTTGCCAACATGTGGATGACAGCTAGCATCTTGGTCTCTGGTGGATTTATGTGGGGTATCTGCAAGCTAGGTGCCAACTGTGGCTCAATGTGGCGCAGCAGCTGCTGTATGGCCTGCAAGTTTAGTCTGTACCTCTGGATGATGTCATGTTCCCTGAGGCCCAGAAGGGTTGTCCTGGTCCAGAATATCCTCTCCTGCCTTCTGCGTTGTCTTTGGGGTCCCTGTTGGTGTGGTGGAAGCTGCTGCTGTTGGTCCTGTGCTCTGCATCTTCGTGCATGCTGGATAAATAGCACCTCCATGTCTTCCTTTTTGAGCTCTGATATTGCTTCTGTGTGTTTTCCTTAAGTACTGGTGTGTTTGCCCCATTTTAACACCTCCCCTGACCCAGGCATTAATTTTTGACGCAAATCGGGCTGTGTGCCATTTTCCAACTCCGCCTCCCAGCCGTGCGTGATTTTTGCACGTTGGATAAATATGGCGCATGAGTGTTTAAGTCATTTTATGGACGGGAACGCCTACCTTGCATGTCATTAACGCAAGGCAGTTTCACGCATCCATAAAATGACGCACATGGTGGAATTTTGACGTTCACGGGGTCGGGCGTCAAAGTATAAATATGGTGTTAGGTTTGCGCCAAATTTGCGTAAAAAACATTACGCAAATTCGGCTCAAGCAGAGTATAAATATGCCCTTCAGAGCTCAACAGATACCAAATAAAATGCAATATGTTTGCCCAATTTAGAGCTTATCCTTTATCAAATAGAAGTACTTTATTCTACCAAAACAAAGAAACACGCCTTTGGGCTCAGAGTTCTATAACAGGTACATCTGGCAAAACAGGCAGAAATGTATCACTCTTGGAATATCCACATAGGTGCAAGCTCCCTGTGAATAGCGTGAGCAGACTTCTTTGTAGGTGACCTTTATGCAAGTGTGACCTTTATGCCAGTTCTTTAATGCAACCCCACAGTAGCTTTTCCTAAAGCAAAAGAATCTCAATGTCTGATGAACACAAGTTCAAAGATGCAGGACTTACCTGAGCATAGGCACTCAGTTCAATGTTTGTATGCACCTGCTACACCTCCATCCTATGTCAATCAGGAACTCCATGCAGACTGTAACTGGTCAGCAGAAGAAGAGCCCACCTTCCTGTCCCTGTGATCCTTTACAATTTGCCGATCCTCCACTTGCCAGGACTACAAATATTAGGTGCAGTCCTTATAGGCCACAGATGTGGCACATGTTTTCTCACTCTTTCCTCCTCTTTGACTGGCACAGCGTGGTAGTTATGGTGTCAGCAGTGAAGTGGGAAGCAGTTATGGTGGGAAACTCACTCTAGCATTTGGGTGAGCTGCCACATTACTTCCCTTCCTTCTTCTTGCTCGCATCATGCCAATGATGATTTAACAGCGATGAGAGAGGCAGAGAAGTCCACTCCAGCCCTCAGGACAGCTTCTGCATCATTCCCATGCTAGTCCAAACGCTTAGGCTGTGCCTTCCAATCAGGCATAGCGGCTGGCTTACTATGTGCAGTCTGAAGTGGTATCTTCTGCTCCCTTCTCTCAGCAGACTAGGAAGACCCTGGAACCAAGGCAGTCCCATAGCTTCTCCAGCAACTTCCTGCAGTCTGCAGTCTCTCCAGATTGTGTCTCATCACTTCTGTGTGACTGGCTGTAAGTGGCACCGATCCAAGATCTCAGGAATTCTTCTGGTGCCCTGTAGAGTACCTCCTCTTTGGTCGAGGGAATCTGGAACCAAATCAGGAAATTTTAGACCCATTTTTATAGTCAGCATTTTTTACACAGGGAATATAGATTTGACAGTCAGCATCCTGAATGGGTCCTCAGCAGAACCCTCACTTTGTGCATCTTTCTTCTGCAGAGAAGACACAGTCATTGTTTCAAGTAATGAGGAGTGTCTCAAACTGGAATACCCCAAAATGACCACAATGACAAGTAAAGAACTTTTACTTGGCAGCCATCAGTCTTTCGGAGTACCACCACTGGGAGAGACTAAGGGGCAGGCCCTGTGGTGATGATTCCATCTTCACAACAAAGAAGATTGTTGTTGTCATATCCTCACAACTTTCATCAAGCCGAGCGGTGATGCTCTGGGTGAAACAATCAGCAGGACTCCCCTAAAGGGGTCACTGCTGCATAGCTAAAGCAGTTCTAGTTCCATCTTCTTACATCTTATTGTTCGAAGCCAAACCAGAAGCTCAGGAATGCAAGTTATACTTTAGCAGTTAGAGAAGGCTATCCCTCAGCCTCCATCCTGTGCCATGCTATACTAAAGGTAGTCCAAAATAGACTCCACTAGCCTCACATTCACAAAATTGGATTCAATATAGAGTTGCACTATCAATCACAATATATACTCCCTGTACACACACCACTCACTTAGGAATGTCAGTGCAGGGTCTGGGAATATCAGGGTAGTGTCAACTTACCCAAGAAAGGTTGGTAGGCATCTCTCTCCCTCCACAAGATCTAAAAAAAGGCTTGCCCTTTACCACAGATCAGAAAGACAGTGTGCTGCCAACAGCAGAAGTAGCACTGTATCACAGCAGTATTGCTGTAGGCCTTAGAAGCTTTCACACAGCGTAGGCCACAGCCCATATGCATGATTGTTGTGTGTGCTGGTCACAAAAAATTAGAACACCAGTGAAAACTACAGTTCATTCAAAAGGGGACATGTCCATTCAAAAGATGGTAGAAGGGGAGGGTGTGTGTCTCCACACACAAGCACTATATGTGACTACCCAGGAATCAATTTTATTTTCCCCCATTAGAGTGTGTTACTGTAGTATCTTCTTCCATAAATAATTACTCACACAATAAATTAAGTGCGTCTTCTTTGTTTCCAACCCCAAACCGGGCACAGCACGGAGCTTCTCTCAAGTGCTGCCTAACATTTTATCATATATACATACCTAGGAATGTAGAATCACTTACATTCCCACATTCCATGCATTGGTTTACTTACCCACTACTACACATCAGCCCCCCTTTTTTAAAATATATATATTAAAACTAATACACAATAAAGGCAAACTTTTTTTATTTCTCTTACAAATACAAATTTCCAATTTCTTTGGTTTCTTAACAATTCTTCCTTTTGAGGTTTTTATTTCCTTATCATCACATTTTTCTATTCCACAGGTAGTGTTAATCTGTACTCTGTTAGTGGACATTAGTTCCTTATCTTGATCCATATATCTCATAGAATTAGTTTCACTTACTGACAGAGGACCATTGAAATTTAACCACCAATAGTTACCAATAGTTGGCTTATTCTCCTCACAATTACCTTGATCACTTTTAGCTAGTGCTAAGCGACTCAAATGCCACTCTTTGCTATTTTTTTTAACAATGCTGTGTTGTTCATTACTTTAACAAATTTTTCAGCTTTGTTGAATTTGCTTTCACGTTTTGCAACCTTCCATACATTTTTTACTCGTACCCATTGACCTGCACATAGCTCCTCTTCTTGAGTATTGTTCACAATCATAATATCATTGTTTCTTCTTTGAGAATCTGTTAAGCATGTTCTTACTTCCTGGACATCAGATTCTGCCATATGACTTTTCTTGATCCACCCTGGAATCTCCTTGGGGTATGGTATCCCACCCCTCATTAATGAAAATGGGCTCTTCCCTAAAGTACCATGATATGTAGTTCTGTATGCCCACATCGTTTTCTTTTTGCCTCTCTCCCACAAAATATGTCCTTTGTTAAAAAGTTGCAAGATTCCTTTAATGCTTCTGTTCACACTTCCCATTATACCATTTCCACTAGGGTGATATAAAGTAGTGATTTTCTGTTCAATCCCAGACGCTCTTAAATATTCAATCATTTCAGAAGATTTAAATTGTACACCAATATCAGAAAGGATAAACCTTCCCTCAAAAATATTTGATCTAAAAATGAAATTACTATTTTAGGATTGGCATTGTCCACTACACTAATATCTAACCATCCAGAAAATGTTTCCACCAACACCAATATGTTTTTACTTGTATCATCTTGCCAATTGATTGGTCGCATTATATCTAATGCTACCTCTTCCCAAGGTAGACTTGGACATCCTAAAGAGCCTAACAGTGGACTGAAAGTCTTTTGTGTTTTATCACATTTCACACATAATCTAACACCCATGTCAACTTTAGGCCACCAGTACCGTTCTTTCAGTCTACGTTTAGTACGTGTGATACCAGATTGACCTTCATGACAGAGATTTATGATTTTCTTGCGTAACCCCTTAGGAGGAATTACTTTTTCTCCACATAGGGCTAATGAAACACTCACACTCAATTCATTTCTGACTCCTCAAAAATCTCTTTGTTCATCTTTAAGCAACTTCTTTTTCAAATCTCCCATCTATTCACAATTTTATCTTTTATTTCTTGTAAACTGTCCTCCTTACTCCCAGCCTTCAACCATTTCTTTTTATTAAAGCTGCTTAGATAATTATTAATTTGTGCAATATTGGTGACAGAAAATTCATTAAGCATATACCAGTCAATTTCTGTTGTTGGTAATGCCATTCTACTAAAATAATCTGCTGTACAGTTCTTAGCAGCAGGTACAGATTGAGGGGCATATTTATACTCCGTTTGCGCCGAATTTGCGTCGTTTTTTTCGACGCAAATTCGACGCAAAACTAACTCCATATTTATACTTTGGTGTTAGACGCGTCTAGCGCCAAAGTTCATGGAGTTAGCGTAATTTTTTTACGTGAACACCTTCCTTGCGTTAATGATATGCAAGGTAGGCGTTCCCGTCTTAAAAAATGACTGCGATGCATATGCGTCGTATTTATACTCCCGGGCAAAAATGACGCCCGGGAGTGGGCGGGACTAAAAAACCCGCATTTGCGCCGGATTTTAGCGCCTGGGTCAGGGCAGGCGTTAAGGGACCTGTGGGCTCAGAATGAGCCCAGAGGTGCCCTCCCAAGCCCCCAGGGACACCCCCTGCCACCCTTGCCCACCCCAGGAGGACACCCAAGGATGGAGGGACCCATCCCAGGGAAGAAAAGGTAAGTTGTGGTAAGTATTTTTTTTTAAAAAAAATTTGGCATAGGGGGGCCTGATTTGTGCCCCCCTACATGCCACTATGCCCAATGGCCATGCCCAGGGGACAGAAGTCCCCTGGGCATGGCCATTGGGCAAGGGGGCATGACTCCTGTCTTTGCTAAGACAGGAGTCATTTCAATGGCGTCTGGGCGCCCAAAAAAAATGCGCAAATCGGGTTAAGACGATTTTTTTGCCTCAGCCTGACTTGCCCCATTTTTGGACGCCCAAACGCCATTTTTCCCTACGCCGGCGCTGCCTGGTGTACGTGTTTTTTTTTCACGCACACCAGGCAGCGCCGGTCGGCTAACGCCGGCTAACGCCATTCAATAAATACGGCACCCGCATGGCGCTTCAGAATGGCGTTAGCCGGCGCTAATTTTTTGGGCGCAAAACTGCGTTAGCGCAGTTTTGCGTCAAAAAGTATAAATATGGGCCTGAATATCATATATATAAAACGGCAATATCATAAATACTTTGGTAATTCTTGCTGAAGCTTTAACTAATCCTTCTGTTGTTAATAAGTACGTCAAATATTTGTAGTCGCATCTTAATGTGAATTTTCTGCCGCAAATCGGGTTAAGACGATTTTTTTGCCTCAGCCTGACTTGCCCCATTTTTGGACACCCAAACGCCATTTTTCTCTACGCCGGCGCTGCCTGGTGTACGTGGTTTTTTTTCACGCACACCAGGCAGCGCCGGTCGGCTAACGCCGGCTAACGCCATTCAATAAATACGGCGCCCGCATGGCGCTTCAGAATGGCGTTAGCCGGCGCTAATATTTTTGGCGCAAAACTGCGTTAGCACAGTTTTGCGTCAAAAAGTATAAATATGGGCCTGAATATCATATATATAAAACGGCAATATCATAAATACTTTGGTAATTCTTGCTGAAGCTTTAACTAATCCTTCTGTTGTTAATAAGTACGTCAAATATTTGTAGTCGCATCATAATGTGAATTTTCTGCCCCATATAAACTTTCTAAAATGCTCTAAAGCCCATACATGTTTAAGGTTTCTCGTTCAATGACCGCGTATTTCTCCTCTGCGGGTGTAAGTGAATGTGATGCAAAGGCTGTTACCACTTCCTTATTGTTCACATCAGTCTGGGTTAAAAGAGCTCCTAAACTTTGCTGGTAGCCTCCGTGGTAACTATTGTTTTAGCACCAGGATCAAATCATTGTAAATTTGGAGCCTTGCAAATAACCTGTTTGATTTCCTCAACTGATTCTTGACACTCAACGCTCCACAAAAAATGAGCTTTGTTTTTTAGTAAAGATCTCATTTCATGTGTTTTTCCTGAAAATTTCTCTATGAATTTTGCATAAAATTCAGCCAAACCTAAGAATGACCTTAAATCACCCTTGGACTTCAGAGAGGGTCCATTAATTATGGCTTTCACTAAACTTTCCTTAGACCAATACCTGTGGAACTGACTTCATCACCCTAGTATGTGACATTACTTTCCACAAACTTACATTTTGAAATTGCAGCTGTTAATCTTTTTTTGGACAAAATATTCATTATTTCTGTCAACAGGTTATCATGAATTATTTTGTTACTACCCATTACTACTATATCATCCTGAAAGAATATTCCCTCAGCATAGCACCAAATAATTTTGTCCTCAACCTTTGGAAAATGGCAGCCACTGATGCTAGTCCAAATGGCATGCAACGGAATTGAAAACAACCAAGGGGCGTGCAGAAGGCTGTCACTCTTCCACTAGATGGATGCAGGGAGATTTGGTAATATGCAGACGAGAGGTCTATAGTGGAGAACAATTTAGCATTTTGTGTTGAAGAAACTGTTTAGTCAACCCTGGGTAGTGGGAATTGATCTACCAGAATATTGTCATTATGATATCTAAGATCAACACTTAGTCAGATATTGCCATTGGCTCGTCTAGCAACTACCACTGGCAAAATCCATTCAGATGCTTCTACTGGCTCGATGTGTTTAGTGTCCTGCAGTTTCTTAAGTTCACTTTTTACATCATCTCTGACTATTAAAGGAATGTTACGCACTTTGTGAATTTTTGGAACTGCAGTTGATTTGACTCTGATTTTATCTGTGAGTCCTTTGAGTTTTCCAATAGTTCCATTCTACACTTCAGGAAACTCCCTGAGAACCCATCTTTTGTTTCTTCTGCTTCACAAGCAACCAACACTTACTGTGGATTACTGGGGTCTAAAATAATATTTAACACATTTTGATCTTTCCGTCCTAATACAGATGGACCATCAGCTGCTACATATAGTTTACATGAAGCGTGTCTGCTTTTGAATTCAAATACAAGCAGTCAAAATCCTAACATATCAATTTTTTCTCCTGTGAAACCTTCTGGTTTTACATTGGTAGGTTCTAAGTGCGGGCCTATGATTCCTGAAACATTTTCCTCCGATACAAAGTGAGCAATAATTGTAAAGAGAGATCCTGAATCAGCTGCTACCTGTAAAGGAACCCCTCCAGACGTAATTAAACATTCAGGTTTGTTGCAACTCTCAACCTTCACATTTAACACAGTACTTCTTTGCTTACTACTATTCTTAATGCAGATTGCATCCAATACATCGTTCGATTCACTTCTGAATAATCTGAACCACTTTCTGTAAGGCAAGCTACTCGATTTTTCTTTTTTTTCCTTTTTTTTGCATACTCCTGCAAAATGTGCAATAATTCCACATTCCAGACACTTTGCTGTTTTTGCTGGACATTTATCAAATTTGGCTGTATGTGTGGTACTTTCACAGCGATTACATATAAATCCAGATGTATTGTCTTGGTTACTTCTTTTTTTGCTTGGTACTTTTTTGTACTTAGGATACAAATTAGTATTTTTTGAAGATGTCAAATTTCCTTTTTTCTTTTCAGTAACTTTGTTAACAGAAATATTAGAAGATGGAATAATAGCTTTAGCACATCTCTCCAAACGTTCTGCCTTTTTAACAATGCTATTATGTCCTTGAGGCCCGATTCTCCTTCAATCCACAATATTTCTTAAATACTTTTGTTCTTCGCACACATTACTATCTGATTACTTATTAATTTATCATGTAGGTTTCCAAATCTGCTCTTTATTGCTAAACTCTTAAGAACAGAGACATAGGCCCTCATTACGAGTTTGCCGGTCGGACAAGCCGACTGCCAAACTTGAGGGGATGAGATCGCCGTCAACCCGGTGACCTCACTCCCAGTCATATTACAAGGCAGCTTCTCTCAAGTGCTGCCTAACATTCCATTATACATATATATATATCTAGGAATGTGGAACATAGAATCACTTATATTTCCACATTCTATGCATTGGTTTACTTACCTAGTACTGCAGTAACTTAAGACAGAGTGTGCAGAGACCCATAGATAACAATGTGAATTGCAGGTCCTCTCCAAATCATTTTTGGGGCCCTTTGTAGTGGCCCAAATTCTGGAGTTCCAAGGACCAGCGACAGAGGAGCCTTATGTATTGCAAGGCAAAATCTTGCCCCCTTCCAACTCCATTCTGTCCCAGAAGTGTTACCTACAGCAAGTTGCAACGTGGTACAGTGAGGGATCCTCTTTCTCTTTAATGCCTTAATTTTGGGTTTCCCTTAACAGGATACTTCGCTCTGAGACAAAGACTATGGCTGGCCCTATCTGCGAGGAATATGCTGAAGAACTCTCTGAAATCGGTCCCAGAGCAAGGCCTGTGCAATACACAAACTTTGGATGTAAACTTTGCATAATTATGAGGCAGCAACTGCCAGTCAGTGTGCTAAGATTCTCTACCACAATCTAGGATGCAACACCAGTGGATACCAAGAAACTCTTCTGTACTCCAGGGTTGGTGTCATTGACTGACAACTCCCCTTTACCAAGTTCGGGAACAGGAACCTAGAAGTTCAGCAGCCTGCCAAGAAGAGCTGTCTTGTGCCTTCCTGGAGGAAAGCAGTTGACTGATTGCTAAGGATGGGTCTGGAGGTTTGTTGAGTCTTAGTTTACCACACAGGCTTCCAGGTGGTAGACGTCTGTCTCTTTTATTAAGGAGGTTAGCAGAAACCACCAAATACAGCCTCAGATCACACACAAGAGAGCCACCAAACGCTCCTCCTGCTCAGCTTTCAATCATCACATATTCAACATGGAATGTCCTGACCGCAACACATTCCAACATTTTAGTAATAATAAACCCCAAGTTAAAACAAGGTACCCTTGCATGGAGAAGACACCATCTAGAAGAGCTGCGAGGAACTGAGGCCAGAGAATGGGATCGCAGTGCACTACAAACTATCAAAGGATCTTCACTGCCAGGTGGCGGGGTGAGTCTTTGAAACCTACATCTTTAGCCAGCCACGTGCCTGCACAAAAAAGAATAGGCCAGGTTCAGCAGCCACCTTGGCTAGGCTAGGGTTCAGCCAGCATGACTGTTCCTTGTGGGAAGAACAGGACCCCACATCACTGGGAATGCATATAGCCTACAGCAACTACTACAGACTGGATAACCAGGGTACAGAGCAAGAGTATAGCATTGCGGGTAGGATTTCGAACTTTTAACAATAATATGTTGCTTTGAACTTAGCCCAGGGCAGAAGGCTTTCATTGTTGCAGGTAGAGTTAAGTAATCCCTGACTCCCCAGCAGTTCTCAGAAAAGTTCCCATGAGGAGCAACATAGGAACACAGGTGAGAGGTAGAAAAAGGGAACATCTGTGTGGTGGAACTCAGAAACACGTGAGAAGTAGAGAAGTGACAGATCACTTGAGGAGAGGGAGGCTAACAAGGCACATTAGAACCTTATCCCTTTATTAGGCCAATAAATTGCCACACTGGTAGTTCAAGTCTGTTTAGGTCAAAATTTGAGAGGGTGGGAGGCTTGGTTTCCCAACTAGAGAGATATAGTTTAGCTTCTCAATTGAAACCTTCTCTAATCTTTGTTATAATATACAGTAGGGACCCTTGAAGAGTCCATTGCAAGACCTAATCTGGATTTATCTAAATATCATAAAGAGATAGGGCCATTCCATCTGTAACAACAATACCACTTGGCAAGAGCCGTCTGGTTGAGGGAAATAACAAGTTTCCTTTCACCGCTGCCACCTGTTGTGAGCAATCAATCCTCTCACCAAGGCTCATATTTATACTGTTTTTGGGCCGCATTTGCGTCATATTTTGATGCAAAAGCAGCACAAACTTACAAAATACAATTATATTTTGCAAGTTTGCGCCGCTTTTGCGTAAAAAAATGACGCAAATGTGGCACAAAAAAAGTATAAATATGGGCCAAAATGTCTCAGATAAACAGTTCAAAGGATGGCCATAGAAGTAAAAATGCCCTCCTGTGTAGGGCAACCTTTTTACCAGTAGTACTTGAAAAGGTGCAATATTTACAACCTATACTTTAAGTTAAAAAATGTTAGTATTTATTGTCTAGTACATATACTGAGCTTGAAAAGGTAAAGTACAGAAAGGGGTTTGACATGCATGGCATGACTTTCATGTGTTTTTATAATGAAGCATGCAACACAGGCCTTGCTGCATCTTTAAACTGGTCACTGTTCATGCACTGAATGCATTGGCGCTTGTGATAAAATTATAAAGCCCAGAAGAGTCTTGTTAGTGGAGAGTAACACAATATGTACTCAATTTGCATGTTTTCGGGGGTTCATATTAACCAGCCTGAGAAAACAACATTTCCATTCTTTGAAGTGCATTTCCATTCTTTGAAGCTCTTTCATAAACACTGCAGCTGAAGTGTGGCTACCAGAAGAAATGGCCTTGTAAGTTCCATCTTGAAGAAAGGCTAGGCAACATCATGCATTTCTTATGATCTGACATAGAGTATTGTTCCCAGTCCTTCATAGAAAAACATGAGCCGGGAGCCTGCGAACCTCTCCTTGCACCACAGACCACCATACACAAGAAAGATTCTGGTGATTGGAACTGGGTTGAACACATGGACCAGTTGCTGGACGGCGCTGAAACACTGAATTCTGACTTAAGACTCAATGTCATGAAAAAGGTATGCAGGGGTGCATTAGATGACTCAGCATAAACAAACTGATACAACTACGCTGTTAATCAGCTAGGTAGGAATTAAACTAACTGATTAGGAATGTGTGAAGAAATGTGGTTGGGGCTTATCTAACCTTTGCCGTTTTGTACACATTATTTGCTTTACTGCTTATAATCTTTACAATCCTTCTTACTCATTATCATGTAATGTAAAATCCAATACATGTGTGTGTACTGGATGTAGGTCTATGGCAGTTCTCAGTAGTATCACAGCAGATAAGAGATTTTTTGGCAAGTTCTGTCCGACTCCTAAGACTTCTAGCCATATGACTATAACCCTGATGGGAGGGGAGACACCTGCCAGTTTTATTTTCTAGTAAAAAGGTCACAATTTCCTTTTGAGGCTTAGAAAATCCGCTGAGTTTGATCCCAATAACTCCAGGGAAACACAACATGGGGGCGAGAGGCCTTATTCAAAATTAATCTAAAATGGATCTCCAAGTTGTACAAGACTAGAAATTTCTGAACACTATGGAACACCTGATGCATGTTACTATGTGAAAGTGAGCTGGGCAGGAAATTCTTAGAGGAATCTTGGGCTGCAAAATTCCTTTGTGCCCTATATAAAGATACGTTTATAAAACTTAATATAACATACATTTCTGATTTTATTATTTTCTAGTTAGCCTGAAAGCTACATTTGAGAGTTGTGGTGATTGTTTTAAGGATGCTGCCATCTTAATGATATGTTTCACAGGTGGAGGTCCCTAACCTTTTTGAAGTGTTTTGGAAGGCAGTGTCTTAGAACTGTGTGTGTTAGGATCTCCCAACTAGGGGATGATTTATGAAGGAAATAACATAGTCTATCTGGGAGGTGTCAAGGTGTGGTCTTAATGGTTATTGGGATATTGAGAGTTCAGATGAGTAAAGACGTTAACTGCAAGCTCCGTGTGTAGTGTGTACTTGTGCATGATTCAGGCTGGGGAGAATGTAAAAACTGGTGACGACTAGAGGATACGTGCCCCGAAGAAACAGAAGTGCTCTTCCTGAGAGTTAGCAAGAAATAGCAAACCGCTTGTGCATGCCACACGTGCCCAAGCCGAAATGAAGAAGCCTGCAATTGGCGCATGTAGACTGCAATCCCCATTCCAGCCTGTCTGAGGCCTTGTGGAGAAGTTGAAGGCCTAACAAGGGAGCACCATTGGAAAAGCCTGCCAAGACTTGCTGGCAATGCTAAAAACAAAAAAGAAGGTGCTGCGCAACAACACCGAGCCATCAGTCAAATAGAGAAAATGCTAAAGGCAGTGGCAACAAGGCACAACATAAAAAGCAGTGACAACCAGAGATAATGCTAGCAGGCAGTGACAGCCAGGTACGACATCAAAGACAACAACAACCAGATATAACACTAGAATGCAGCAATAACCAGGTATGAGAAGTGAACTTACTCACCAGTCATACTACCTCAAAATCGGGCAAGGTGACTCGAGAGTGAACACAGGGGTTGTACTCGCAAAGCTGTTGGTCGCCGTAGGAACCACCGCAGCCACCTTTGGAACTGTGAATTTTTTTCAGTGGCTGCCACAGAAGCATTGCATATAGGGCCTGATTACAACTTTGGAGGAGGGTGTTAATCCGTCTCATAAGTGACGGATATACCACCCGCCAAATTACGAGTCCATTATAACCTATGGAACTCGTAATACGGTGGGCAGGATATCCGTCACATTTGGGACGGATTAACACCCTCCTCCAAAGTTGGAATCAGGCACATAGTGCTGCCTCTTTTCTAAAACCTCTGCCACCATTTGATACTGCCAAAAAACTGAATATTGGCAACAGATGGGTAACGTGGATTGAGAATTTCAGTGATTTCATAGATGCTTTGGAATAAGTAGGTGATGAGAAAATCATTAAATATTTAAAGAATCTCACTGGTGACGGAGTGAAAGAAGTGATAAAGAAACTCAGAGACTGAGAAAATGTCTCACCGTCAGATCAAAGAAGAGTTAGGAGCCAAGTTGAACCTGATGCCAAATGTCGACTATAAAGGTACATTTTTAATCAAGCGAGAACACAAGTTGGAGAAGCGATGGATGAGTTTGTTGATAGACTTGATGTGCTCATCAAACATTTCAAATTTAGTGAATGTAATGATGAATAAGTCATGCGCCTCAGAGTCATTGATGGTTGTTTGTCTGACTCATTCAGAAGACGCATGTTGCAAGAGACACTCAGTCTAGAAAAGGTTTTAATGGCTGCCAGAGTTGAGGAACGAGCGGATCAGCAAGCTGCAGACATGAAAGCGGGAAACAGCAAAAGGTGAATTGGCATTAGTCTTGAGGAGTAGACACCAGCACCAAGCAGATGCCCGTAAGTCGACATCCTGGGGAAAAGAAAGACTGTGTTTCTGATGTGGATTGTCATTTCTACATGAGAATAAATGTCCAGCCATTGGACACACATTTAAAGGGTGCATAAAGGAGAACCACTTTATAACCATTTGTAAAGTGAAGAAAAAAACAAGTGTGTCATGGCACAAGGAGAAGACGGATACCAGAGTCTCGCTATACCAACACAGACAAAAAATGACCTCAACTGTGATGGGTCGAAACTAAATGAAGTCAAGAGCCATCAAGTTCATCCTGCAAGAGTTCCTTGATGTCACCGCCGAGCGACAGTGAAGAGGGGGAATGTGTGATGATCATAGATAAAAGGGAATTACATGAACAAGTGGGCCTTGCCGCTTGCACGGAAGACAAAAGAAGGACAGAAACAAGTGAGCTCAGAAAGCAAAATAACTCATTTGGACATTTCCCCAAAATCAAAGTGAAAGTCAATGGTTGCCCGGTAACTTTTGTAATCAATAGTGGTGCATCGATCAACATCATGCCAGTAGAAAAATGTCAGAGTCTATCGCCTGTACCATGACTCAAAGCATCAAGTACAAAGGAGTACATATGGGCTGCTTCCCAACCGTTGTTGAGATAAGGATCATTCATAGCAACCCTGTGGCATAAGAAGACGTCTGTGCAGACTCCAATTCACAATCTTCAGGGTACTCCATCTAGTGCATGTTTACTCAGCTTTACAACTGCTGTTGACATGGGTCTGAGATCCATCAATTACAAATTAAATAGACAACTTGAAATGTGAGTCAGTTCCCATCAATGTTTCATGGTCTGGAAGGCTCAATATGATGAAGGTGCAACTTCACATTAATGAAGACATCAGGCCTGTTGCACAGCGATACCACAGGATAGCATTTCACCTACAAGAAGCGGTTGAGAAGGAGCTAGAAACTTTGCTAAAGCATGACATTATTGAGCACTCTACTGGCCCCACACCATGGGTGTTGTCCAGTGTAGTAGTGTCGA
The DNA here is from genome assembly GCF_031143425.1 of Pleurodeles waltl. Lineage (NCBI taxonomy): Eukaryota > Metazoa > Chordata > Amphibia > Caudata > Salamandridae > Pleurodeles > Pleurodeles waltl. Next base: position 963,521,657 of record NC_090443.1, read on the forward strand.
AAAAGGACAGTGGAGGTGCAGTGCACATCTGCGTGGATATGTGCCAAGCCAACAAAGTAATCATGAGAGAGAGACATCCTGGTCCGCACCTTGCGGATATGATCATGCAGTTGATTGGAACAAAAGTTTTTTCCTGCCTTTGCCTGAACAAGGACTACCATCAGCTTGAACTGCAAGAGTACTGCAGGTACATTACCACTTTTTCAACTCATGTTGATTTATTTAAATGCAAAAGATTAAGCTTTGGAGTGTCCTCTGCTGCAAAAATATTCCAAGATGTTATACGTAGGATTATTCAGCCTGTGACACATGCCTTCAATTACAGTGATGAAATATTGGTATTTGGTGCAACATAGGAGCATGATAAAGTATTCAAACAAGTGTATCAATTACTTACAGTGGCAGGTCTCACCTTAAATGCCCAACCATGTGAATTTCATAAAACGAAGCTCAAGTTCTTTGGACATGTATTTTCTGATTGGGGTATGACGCCTGATCCTTATATTGTACGAGCACTATCAACAAGCAGTCCTCCACAAGATGGCACCATATTACAGTCTTTCTTGGGCATGCCCCACTATTGTTTGAGGTACATTTGTGACCTTGCCACAGTGAGTACGCCTTAGCAAGACCTGACAAAATGAAATATCCAGTTCCAAAGCTCCGCTGAATGTGACCGCAGTTTCAAGAATATAAAACATGGAATTAGAACTGTGACTGAGATGGCTTACTTTGATCCTAAATTGCACAATGAGATCACTGTTGATGCAAGCCCAGTGGGGTTGGAAGCAATCCCTGCTCAACGTAGTGGACATCCAAATGCTCAGAGACACATTGTGGCATGCTGCAATCGAAGTTTGTCTGACACAGAACGTGGCTATTTCCAGACAGAAAAGGAGAGTCTGGCGGTGGTGTGGGCCTGTGAACATTTTCATGTGTTTTTTTATGGAAAACATCTCATGATCGTCACTGACCAACAGGCGCTGCTCATCATTTTTGGCAATTCAAAAGCCAAGATGCTCCCTTGCATCAAGAGGTGAGGGTTGCATTTACAAGAGTATAACTAACAGTTGTGAACAGGCCAGGCAAAAATCAAAACACTGCTGATTATTTTTCATGAATACCCCTACAGCGGCACACTTCAATATAAAACAATCTGCTAAGGAGTACATGAACTTCATTGTAAAGTCCAACACAGCTGCAACTCTGTCCACTGAGCAGATCCTTGCCAATAGCAATGCTGATAAGGACATGTGTCCCTTTAAAGACATTATTGCAGCCCAGTCCTGGAGACTGAGACCGACTTTTAAGTGACGATGTCGAATTTCAAAAATATTGCAATGTCTAAGATGAACTGTCTGTCACTAAAGAACGGATTGTGCTAAGAGGATCCCTGATTGTCATACCTGCAAGTTTAAGACAGCAAGTTATTGAACTCGCCCAGGAAGGCCATCATGGCATTGTGGCCATCAAGAGGGCATTGAGGGATCACATGTGGTTCCCCCACTTGGACGAGAAGGTGGAGAGGTAACTAAAGGAGTGTAATTTATGCAACTGCCTGTCTCCCAAGATGACCTAGCATCCCCTGACAATGTCCGATGTCCCTGCCCATACGTGGGAAAAAATTGCTGTTGATTTCTTTGGGCCCCTGGTCAATGAACATAATCATATAGTGATCATTGACAAGCATTTCTGGTTTCGTCTGGTAGAAGACATGTAATCCAAAACCAACTGCAAAGTCTTTGAGTGGCTAGACATCTTCGCAGTGTCAGGCATACCAGACATTCTAAAATCTGACAATGGTCCACCCTTCAACAGCAAGGAGTTCAAGGAGTTTCTGGCGGTTCTTACCATCAAACATCAGAAATGCACCCCTTTGTGGCCTCAAGCCAACAGTGTTGTGGAACAGTTTATGGGGACCCTGAAACGGGTGATTCAATGTGCATCAACAGAGGGACCTGATCTGAGTCAGGTATTATGCCAAACCCTCCATGCTTATCGGTCTACTCCTCATTCCACTACATTCAGGAGTCCTAATGTTCGGGAGAGTGATGAGAACAAAACTACCTTAGTGGAACCCAGAGCTAACCTTACATGTTGATGTGGTTCATGCTACAGATGCTGCTCGGAAGCATCAGATGAAGACCTATGCTGATCGATGTCTTCAAACTCGAGAGGTCATGTCTGATGAAGGTGATTTAGTTCTCATCAAACAAAAATTAAAGCAAAAGACAGACCCTTCATTTGATGCTGAACCTTTAAAAGTTGTGAAACTAAAGGGAAATATGATAATGGTGCATCATCCCGGCAAATTGATGACACAAGACTCATCCCACATCAGACATCTGTCTTGTCAATCAACAATCCCTACAGATTTAGAGTAAACTGCCCCACCTGAAGACTCTGATCAAACATTAGACCCTGTACCCTTAGGTCCACTTGAGGTATAGCTCAACTACCTCATACCACATGCTCTTGTCAATTTGTACGATCACCTAGATGGCTGATCAAAGAAATGTGATGCTGGTATTTCTTCATATCTTTGTTTATGTATTTTTATTTATCAAAGGGAGATATTTAGTGTCTTAGAACTGTACATGTTAGGACACTGTGACGGGTGGATTTATGAAGGAAATTACATAATCGATTTGGGAGGTGTCAAGGTGTGACCCTAATGGTTATTGGGATATTGAGAGTTCAGATGCTGTTGTGCGTTGATGAGTATAGACATTAACTACAAGATCCTTGTGTGGTGTGTTCTTGTGCATGGTATCGGGCTGGGAAGGAAGCAACAGTTCTGTACCTACTGAAAGATATCACACACCCATACATTCGATAGGAACCTCTTGTAGTATTGATGGAGGACACCAGCAAGCTAGCATTCCGGAAAGTGTTAGCTGTACATTTAGGCCCATATTTATACTTTTTGACGCAAAACTGCGCCAACGCAGTTTTGCGTCAAAAAAATTAGCGCCGGCTAACGCCATTCTGAAGAGCCATGCAGGCGCCGTATTTATTGAATGACGTTGGCCGGCGTTAGCCGCCGGCGCTGTCTGGTGTGCGTTGAAAAAAACGACGTACACCAGGCAGCGCCGGCGTAGGGGGAAAATGGCGTATGGGCGTCCAGAAATGGTGCAAGTCAGGCTGAGGCAAAAAAATCGCCACAACCCGATTTGCGCCATTTTTTTACGACGCCCATCCCCCATTGAAATGACTCCTGTCTTAGCAAAGACAGGAGTCATGCCCCCTTGCCCAATGGCCATGCCCAGGGGACTTCTGTCCCCTGGGCATGGTCATTGGGCATAGTGGCATGTAGGGGGGCACAAATCAGGCCCCCCTATGCCACAAAAAAAAAAAAAAAAAATACTTACCTGGACTTACCTTAATGTCCCTGGGGTGGGTCCCTCCATCCTTGGGTGTCCTCCTGGGGTGGGCAAGGGTGGCAGGGGGTGTCCCTGGGGGCAGGGGAGGGCACCTCTGGGCTCATTCTGAGCCCACAGGTCCCTTAATGCCTGCCCTGACCCAGGCGCTAAAATCCGGCGCAAATGCGGGTTTTTTAGTCCCGCCCACTCCCGGGCGTCATTTTTGCCCGGGAGTATAAATACGACGCATATGCATCGCAGTCATTTTTTAAGATGGGAACGCCTACCTTGCATATCATTAACGCAAGGAAGGTGTTCACGCAAAAAAATGACGCTAACTCCATGAAGTTTGGCGCTAGACGCGTCTAACGCCAAAGTATAAATATGGAGTTAGTTTTGCGTCGAATTTGCGTCGAAAAAAACGACGCAAATTCGGCGCAAACGGAGTATAAATATGCCCCTTAGTGATAGTGGAAGGCCCCTATATATTCCCTTATGGTGGACCATGATCTGGAACATATGTTTCAAGTAAAAGGTTACAGCAGTTGTTACAGATGTAATTAATAATTTGATCAAGTCTGGGGCTCCTTTATTACTAATGTGGAATAATCAGTGTTGGTGGGGAATTGCCCCCATCTGAAAGAGTACTGGTAAAGTCAAATGCATACTTGCTGATTCACTATAAGTCTTCTTTCTATCAATGCAGCTATTTCACTGTCTGTTTATAGTTCTGTGATACATCAAAGCCTTGATTGTGACTGTCATTATGTTAGTGGCTGGCAGGCCCATCCCTGATGTATTGTGTGCCTGAGCGAAGCACTGATGTAGTGTTTATATGACTGGTTATGTCATTTGCAAACACAACTTAAATAAAGTTGTTTAAATAAAGGGTATATGGAATGGGGAACAAATGAGAATGGGAGCAATATATAGGCTTGAGGAGTGGATTGAACAGACTAGAAGATAGTTGGAATAAAGAACACTTTAGGAAAGGTGGAATAATGAGCAGTGAATAAAAACACTTTAAGGGAGATTAAGAACATCTGAAGAGGGATGTGTGATGGAATACCAAATGCCATTAGCTCGAATGGCTTTATAGCAAGTATTGTAATGAAAATGCCTTTACAGTGAAAGGCTTTTACAACGAGATTTTTTACAATGAATATGCCTTTAGAACGAAAGCCTTTACCACGAAATGAAAGTACTTAACAAGTAAATATAAACACTTATCTATCTGTCTGTCTATCTATCTATCTATCTATCTATCTATCTATCTATCTATCTATCTATCTATCTATCTATCTACCAACAGAAACACCACCAGCTTGCCGCTGCTCCTTGGGCTGTAAAGCGGTGGTCATAGCACGGGTCCAGTTGTCCGTTGTATAATGCAACACAGTAAAAAGATACACCCGGACACAGCGGTGGTTGTGAATTAATGGATGTTTATTACGTCTTCTCCCCAATGCGTTTCACGTGATCACAGGTGAAGTGTGAACATGCCATCTCCCTTTACAAATACACTATGATGCCATAAACAACAACAAATGACTCGCACTGGATGTCAGTGACATAGTAAAAGGGCAATGCGAAAATGCTACTGGTTAACAAATATAGCAGGCACCATCCTGGGGTGTAGTATAGTATATCGGTGACAAGTATTTGTGCCATATCCCCCTTAATTCATAAGCGGACTGATTCCCAACAGAATTGTATGATCTCAAATAAATACAGCTCTATCATCGCTGTATCACTTTTATCAACAGTAACTGGATTGGATGATTTGTGCCTGCCATAACTCATTGCAATCACATTTCATTGCATTTCATTCAATTTTCTTTTTCGGGCGATGCCGCACCCAAGACCACAGGATAAACATCAATATAATACACATATATATTATTTTATATATAAATATATATTATTATACATATAAATACATATTTATATGCATATACATACATATATACACACACACAAACATTTTAACCTATAACCCCTAATTCCCAAAAGAAATCCTTTCCCACCCCGAAATTTCCTTACCACCCACAAAAACCCATGAACACCCAAACCCTAAAAGTTCCCTTACCACCCATAAACCTATACCCATCCTAAAACCTAACAATTCCCTTCCCACCCAAAAACCTATACCCACCCTAAACCCTAACAATTCCCTTACCACCAAAAAACTTTACCCATCCGAAAACCTAAAAATTCCCTTACCACCTACAAACCTATGCCCACCCAAAACCCTAAAAATTCCCTTACCACCCAAAAACCCATAACCACCCTAAAACCTAAAAGTTCCTGTTCCACCCACAAAAACCCATGAACACCCCAAACCCTAAAGGTTCCCTTACCACCCAAAAACCTATACCCACTTTAAAACCTAAAAATTCCCTTACCACCCAAAAGCCTATACCCACCATCAACCCTAAAAAATCCCTTACCACCTAAAAACCTATACCCACCCTAAGCAATACAAATTCACTTACCACTCAGAAACATATACCCACCCTAAAACCTAATAATTCCCTTACCACCCAAAAACCTATACCCACCCTGAACCCTGAACTAACTATTCCCTTACCATCCATAAACCCCCAGAAATCCCTTACCACCCAAAAACATACCCACCCCAAAACCTAAAAATTCTCTTACCACCCAAAGACCCATAACCACCCTAAAACCTAAAAGTTCCCTTACCACCTAAAAACCCATAACCCCCCCTGAACCCTTAAAATTCCCTTACTGGGTTGCGGTCTGGCCACAAGTATGGTGGCTGCTGGAGTGCTGAGCTCCGCGGCCGGGCCGACATCGGGGGAGGCTGAGGAGACAGCGGGACAAGAGGGGACCCTTAAACGTCACCCCCACCCCCACAGACCGCCAAGGGCGTGGACGGCTGCCCGGGAGCCTCACTATTAGTGCAGTGACATTTCCCTGGCGTATGCGCCTGTAGTCTTGAAATAAGCCATGGACTGTATTTGAAGGTGGGCGTGGCCTCAACGGAACATGACGGGGGCCTGATGGGGGAGCTCCAAGCACGACCGCAGCACTATTCTGGGCAAAGAAACCCACGTTCCACACCGAGGGCAGAGACTGCAGACCTGAGAATAGCCTGAGGAGAGCGGTGCCTCGGCGATGTGCAACAGGGACCCGGAGGAGGAGTCCATGTGCGACCGCTACATACAACGGGACGACAGCGGTACTGGGAGCGGCAATAAAGGCAGCCGCTGCAGGCTTGCCTCAGGAGATAGCAGTGCCTTGAGGGTGCACAGCGGTGACCAGTGTGAGGGGTCCTGTGAGCGCCTGCTAGTCTAGTCCGGGCGCAGGTGGAACACGCGGGCTCGGCTAAGGCGTCCACGGCACCTCAGCAACTCGCAACGGGGGCGCGAAGGAGAGGCCCCGCTAGCAGCTGTCACAAAGTCCAGGGCAAGGCGGGTAATCATGACTGACAGCACAGTGGATAGACGTGGACGTGTCTTACCCAAACACCACGGTGAGATTGGACCCTGATTATACCCCCAATTGCAGACAACTTGTGCCTCAACACCTGTGGCACTCCTGGGGGCACACACATCTGGAGTCCCAGTGAGGAGGTCTCCAGTGTAATCGTAACACCCTCAAGATACTGGGGCATTGGCGGAGCTTGTGACTTTTCAAGCAAGATGAGCCCGCGAGCAGACACCTCGCCTCTGCCTCTACCGGATTGACCACCACGGACACCATCCCCTGTGCTTAGGGAGTGACGCCGACTCTCCGGACCAGGTAGGGCTCTTCGTCCTTTGCTAATCCTAGCCATGGCCAGAGTTACACAGGATTCCCTAATGCCCCCTTCGCCATCTTATTGCCCCTCTCAGCCATTTTGAACTGCAGTGGATAACAGATCATCGCACCGGCCACACGGGACCTACCTAGCAAATCCCTGGACCTTCCAGAGGCACACGGCCATTCTTACCAGCCTAGCTAGCAGTTCAGGCATCACAAGAAATATCCATGGAGAAGGGTATTCCTAAACTTCACCCCTGCCCTCTGACCAAGGGAGAAAGTGCTGACCTTCATAGCTCTCTGAGGAAGTCAAAGGTACTGGCCCTCACCCCGCGATCATCTCTATATGTATGTTTCCCCTGATACCAAGGTTGCTAAAAACAGTCTTCTCGCCACAAACGGGGGCCTCTATTCCAGTGGGACACCTTCTCTAACCATTTAGAGTCGGGAAACGCACGACAGAGTGGAGCAACAGGACAATGTGGCAGCGGTAATACCGGACTGCAAAATCTGACCCTGTCCTCACTCCGTTATAGAGTCTGAGACCCCTGGGACACTGGACGACTGGTTCTATGCTCTGGTGATCCTAGTAGTGCTCTTACTTCTCCACCTTCAAGGAGATGTCCCCTGGCAAGGCATCTGGTAAATCATCAGGCAAATCTACGCACCAACTGCTTTTCTCTGAATCTGTTTCGCAAATGCGGCCAATGTCCTCTGCCGCCCTCACTGTCGACCACAACCCCACGGTCACCCCAGAGAATTCTCGTCCAGATACATCAATGGAGTGCATCCTGCAAGAGATCTCCACAGTTGGCCGCAGCCTGTAAACTATGGACTTTAAGATCACGGACCTCTCGGCTGACTCCTAGTCGATTCAAGTAGACATTGCTGGCTTCCAGTCATGGACTTGGATCACCGTCTGCATACCGTCAAGAACAAGGAGGCAGCCCTCCCGGATAATGAACCGGAACTGCAATACCTCTGCAAAAAAACTCACAGATCTAGAGAACCGCAGCTGCAGAGACAATGTCCACTTTTTTGGTTTGAGGGAAAAAACAGACGGGCGTATATGAGGACTTTCCTCCGGGACTTCGTTCCTATCCTTACGGGCCTCACTTTCTCTCCCATCTTGGAATTCCAACGAGCTCACAAGATAGGCCCCCTCGATAACCATAAAGCCAAGAGACCCCGTCCCATAATAGCATGCTTTCGATGTCATGAGCAGGTCTGTCAAATGGTGGCATCTGCAAGGGGATATGGACCTTACAGGCATGAAATTTGCATTGTTGTGGACTTCAGAGACAAATGAGAAAAGAAAGGCATTTCTAGCACTCAGGCCCCAACTGTGCCATATGAATATAAAGCTTGGTCTCTTTGAACTGGCAAGAATGTGGGTACCGATGGATGGCAAATTCAGGGATTTCTTTGAACCTGCAGATCTGCGCTCTTTTTTGGATGGGATCCCCGCCCAACCCATGGACCAGAACTCCAAGACTGTCTCGACAAGCCCCCTCTTGTCACACAACTCTCTTATACACGCAGGTGCTGACCCTAGCGCCTTCCACAATCAGTCTGCGACACACAGAAGGGCCAGATTCCTGGATCGCCCACCAAGATCCCAGGATGGGAGAGATGTGGCTCTTCAAGCAGTGGCGGACATCACCCAGGGGCCGCCCAGGGACAGAGACAAATCACGGTCCCCTTTGAAACTCACCTCACCTGCTGATTGACCGATTACCTTGCCTACTTTCTGGGGATACCAACGGGAACTTCTACTAACCCTTTCCAAGTAACTAGTCTGGTCATCAATAGAGCCTAAGTACCACGCATGTTTTGTTATGCTATTGTTGTTAAACTTAATACCATGCTTGCTCTTGTTCTCGCTGTTGCTGTTGTTGTTGTTGCTCTAAACCATGTCACATGGTAGGATGCGGACAGCTCCCTCTTCCCCCCCATGGCCCCATCTCTGCAATTCCCAGACCCAACACCTCCTGATCATCCTGGGCCCACCATATCATTTACGTATCCTTGCTGCTCATTATTGCAGAATTGACCTACACCCATGTCTGAGTCAACCATTACTGTACTCTGGGTTCTAATCTAATCAGTAACGGGGGTGGGGGACAAAACCCTCTCACGAAACCCACACCAAGAACCAAAGCCTAAATACCAATAACAAGAACATAATCCATTGCAAAAACAGAACAGGTTGAACCAAATTGGAACAAGATATTGCCCGTTCCTGACGGGATATACCTACCGTTGTTCCACCCAGCTGACGACCCCCCTGAGCACTCCTTCTCTCTTCTTCTGCCCCCCCATGTTCCCAGTAGCCTCCTCACATACCCCTGCTGCTTCCCAGGCTCACTGTCTCCGAGGAATTCTAAGTATACGCCTGCTGCCTAGGGGGCACGTTACAATTCCCTCTTTTCTCGACCTTGTCCAGGTCAGACGCACCCAACATCCTTATTGTTCAGTTCTACGGGCATGTTTGTGCAACCATGAGGACCCTTCCCACCAGTCCCCCCCCCATTCCATCATGGGAAAATTGCATCCTAGTTTCCTCCATGCTGGCTCTCTATGCCCCCCTCCCTTCGGGTGTGCCCGGCCGCACTTTTCACCGGTTCCGACCCGTGGTTTACAGAGTTAGGCTCACACAAGATCCCCTCTTAATCCTATCACGATCCTGACATATTTGTTAATTACTTTCTCTGAGCCTCATTCACTTCTCTCCTTTCTTCATCTTTTACCCTCCTTTTTCTCTACCTCCCCTTCCCTTTCTCCCCCAACTTTCTTCTTTTCTCACACTCCTCTTCCTTGCTTGGTTTCATGCTACTGGGTGCGGCTGCGGTCCCCTCCTCCTCACTCCGCCTCACCCCCCATTCTCTCAACTTACCCACCACTCCAACAGAGACAGTGCGAATGGCCACGCCACACATCACAGATCTGACAGCACTGGTCCTACTCTTGCGCACTCCCATGTCGTCTTCGGTTATGGGGTCTGCCCTCGCGTTAAAGATAATATCATGTAACATACATGGTTTCACGCATTATATGAAACGGAAAAAAGTCCTATCTTACCTACAATCCAAGCGTGCAGATATTGCCCTATTGTAAGAGACACATCTGTCTTCCTCAGTATCTGAGAAACTGCGCCGGAATTGGGTGTGTTGAGTACTTTATAGTGGCAATCCACCGTCCTCATCAGGAGTTTCCGGCTCTGCGCACAAATGCGGGGTTGCGATTCTTCTTCGCCGCTATTTACAATTCAAAGTGCTCAGGTCATGGACCGACCCTGAGGGTGGCTACATTCTCACCAAACCTAACTTGGGGATCATGTACTCTGCATAGGGTCCGTCTACGCCCCTACAGGCTCTAAGCGTTCATTCCTTTTACACCTTAATTGTCTCCTGACAGGGATCGGAGCCTCTCACTACTTATTGGGAGGTGACTAGAACTTGGCTTGGGCAGGTTGGAAATCGGGAACAATGCAGACAGAGCCCTGTGGGGGGCTGATGTGCTGGAGGATCATGGGCTAGTTGACCACTGGCGCCTCTCACACCGCTCGACAAGGAGTACACCTTTATATCCCCGGTCCACAGAACGCAATCCCGACTGGACAACTTCCTCATCTCTCAAAAGCTGACTCCCATGGTTCGGGACACCCTGGTTCCGGAAACCGCACTATCCGATCATGCCCCGGTGCTTCTAGCACTAGAATTGGGCTTTCTCTCCCCAGCCCGTACGCCATGGCGTCTGAATGTATTGAGATATCGTACACCTCAGGGCAAGGGTCAACTTCGTGATCACGTCTCTACCTATTAAAATGACAACAAAGGCTCGGTCTCCTCCCCACAGGTTTTCTGGGCTGCAGTGAAGGCGACAAACAGAGGACAGCTTATGAAAGATGCCGGTCTTGCTAACGCTCTGGTCGACTGGAACTGAAGGGACTAATAGTAGCACGCACTCACAAATATACCACAAACCCCTCCCTGGCTACACAATGTCACCTGGCGAAGGCAAAAATGGAACTTAACGCCCTCTATACTTCTCAGGCAGAGTACGCACTACAAAAGTTGAAAGGCAGGCACTACGAACAAGGTAAAAAGGCAGGTAGATTGCTAGCTGTCCAACTGCACCAGCAGCAGAAAGCGCTAGCCATTCCTGCTGTATGTGATACTGATGGTGAGCTCCTCACACACCCACAGGACATAGCTGGCGCATTTGGGTGCTTCAATCAGACATTATACACCCCTGAAACGGAAGCAGATCACGACCGTCTAGCTCCTCTTTGAGGAGGCTCATATACCCAGTCTCATGGAAGAAGGCAGGGCCCTACTAGAGTGGGAGATCAGCAAGGAAGAGATTCTGCAGGCCATTTCCAACTTACCATACAATAAGCCCCCTGGGGAGGATGGTTTTCCGACCACTGTGAAGACCTCTATAAAACAGCCAAAAATCGAACATCCCCAGGACACAGAAGGGCGGAAAATAAGCAGTTCCGCCGGTAGCACCGCCAGGCCAACACAAATCAGCACAGTGGTTCTTCCATGGCGGTAAACCATTGGTGGTGTGAACCGCCGTGATCAAAACCCACTACTATCAGAACACAACACCACATTGGACGGTTAGAATATCCCACACCTGACACACATCCACACACCAGACACACCTACTCACTGCACTATATAGCACTCCCCCACACAACCCACAATCCTTTGCTATTAAAATGACATACACATACACAGAGAGTATGCAATCACAGAGAGAGAGCACCCTAACACTATAGGCACACACACCACACGCACCACACACCACACACCAGCACAACTAACACACAACACACATTACGAGCACACACAAATCACCACAAGTGCCCATCACTCACAAAGCACCAGCCGCACCCCATCAATCACCCAACACTGCCCCCTTGCACACACATAACACCCCCTTCGTCAACGCAATCACAACCATGTCTCCACAAAAGCACCCACAGTTCACAGACAACAACTTGAGGGTCATGGTGGATGAAATTATCAGGGTAGGGCCACAACTGTTTGGAGCACTGGTCCAGCAAACGTCGATTGCCAGGAAAATGGAGTTGTGGCAAAGACTAGTCACCAGGGTCAACTCAGTAGGCAACCATCCACGCACATGGGAGGACATCAGGAAGAGGTGGAACGACCTACAGGGGAAGGTATGTGCCATGACATCACAATATCAGATCGCAGTGCACAACACAGGCGGTGGGCCCACACCTCCTCCCCCACAGTTCACATCTTAGGAGGAGGTGGTCTTGGACATTCTGCATCCCAAGGGCCTGACTGGAATACCTGGGGGACTGGACTCTGATAAGTACCCACAACTTCCATGTCACACAATTGTTGTGTCCTGCATGCTTCCTCACCACTCAAATACTCCCCAATTTAGTGTATGTCTCACTACACCTCCCACCTATTCACCTAATGCTCCTTTCTCTCATGCCACACCTCCACCCAGCCCAACTGCCCACACAAAACTTGGCAAAGGCACGAATAGCATTGGCTAATACTATCACTACAAGTCCCCAATGCACTAGCCCATCTACGTTAAAACCTGAAATGTGCACATCACATCACATCTCTTGCATGTATGACTATTTTACAAGGTACAACAACTAGACGGTATGATTGAGGACCACTACATGGCAATGACAGCAATGCAATGGCACACCACAATGCCAACCGAGGCTAACCACAGCTACAGCTCTGTGACTAATCCAAATGGCCACTCATCCAGATCTCCAACCCTGAAATGGACTCACCATGGCGTGGAAAGTAAGGTGGCAGGCTCAATGCACATGCACAACATGCACAGACAGGACATTTAACCTTGTCTACTCACATACCGTCCTCCCACCTTGGAACTCCATGGTGCAATGTCCAACCATTTCGTGTCACATCTAGCAAGCCCGACTATTCACCAGGTGACAGTGCTGAACAGTCATGTGAAGTATTAGACAGTACCTGAACCCATCCGCAGTGCTATATGTACCAGACCTGAATTACAGCACCCAACATGGAGTATGGAACACATGTCATAGACTACTATGTATCACCAATGTTTTGCTGTGCAGCATCTGTCATTGTCATAGCTGGGATTCATGTTAAGCTACTGTATGCATCTGAAAAGAGATAACCAAACACACCTTCAAAACTGAACACTGTGTCTCACTCCATCCACAGGTACCCTTGCCAGTGCCACCATGGAAAGGCTGCCAGCCCTCCTCAGGATGAAGGCCGCAGTGAGGACAACACGCCTGGATGTCTGTACACTGATGACCTACCTGGCTCATCTGGGACACCTGGTCAGTCTATGACTCCCTGCCTCACCATGCCCACATCTATCCCCCCCCCAACCCTGTAGCTACACCTTCACAGCCAACCCTTCATCCTCAAACCTGTGTTCCAAGGATTGTTCAAACTATTGTGTGCCCCACAGTACAGGGAGCTGAGTTGACCCCTCACATCCCACTGACCAGAAAACCACTCCCAAATCCTGGGAGCATACCAACAATCCCAGGACAGGATGGGCCAGATTATCACAATGTGGGGGGAAAACCAAAGGCTGCAGAGGGAATACCACCAGGGGGTCATACAGCAGTGACAGGCCCACAATGCCACCAAGGTCCCCATTGCAGCGGTGCTAAGGGACATTAACACCACCCTGCGTACTTCCTCCACTCACCGTCAGTCCCCTTCTGCTAGCAACCTAACATCTGAGCCATCTACATCAGCCGCAGCTAGTGGAATGGAGGCCCTGCCAGGTGTCCCCCAGGCTTTAGACACCCCTTCCTCAGTAGCTGAAGAACCTCCTGCAAATGTGGACCCAAACATCCAGTTGGAGCAGATGCCAAGGCCAAACACACTGCCAAGTAGTGAGCCTCACCTGATTTGTCTCCCTTGTGTGCCACTGAGACACCCTGTTGACTGTTCAGAGACATTACTCTATTTTGCAACAGCACATGGACACTGGACCTGTGCAACCAACTGCTGTAGTAGCTACTCCAATCATTACATCTACCATGACCTCACTCATCATCTTTTGGACAATTTGAGCACCTTTATTTTGCCTTTCACAACCATGATATGCACAATAAACACCATTGAACACACCTGCTGTATACGTGTCTTAAATAAAACATCAACAATTGTCATGCTTGCCAACTGTGGTCTGGTAATGCCCCCCTACATCGAACAGGCAGTGTAATGGACAGCAGAGGGAGGCACCATCAGCAGGAGACACATTACAACAGATATGTCCCAGGACAGATGTCAGAGAGGTAGAAATCCAGGCCCACACAAGAATATAGTCAATATTTCAACCTGCAAAAAGAGCATGACAGAGAGTACCATCAGGCTGGAAGGCATGGTGCCACACAAAGCACATATGCAGGTCATAGATGTTGTGCCTACTGTAGCATTACTCCTAAGCCGGGGCCCCCAGATATTACCTATACATCACCAGTTACAGAATATTCACACAAATCACCTTACCAGCCATCCGTCATGTGCAACCCCCATTTCTATAATCATTTACCAATGGCTAATGACTATGAATGCCTAACAGAGGCACAGATTTAAATACCCAGTCAGAGGGTGGAATGACATGAGAACAGGGAAATTCAAGACATGTAGCTCAATACTGGTCTGTCCATTTGAGAAGTGAATGTAGGAAACTGCAGTGAGAACACATGTTCGAGCTGAAGCACTTTGACTGTGCACCTTACATTCTATCAGCCAGCTTCAGCAACTCACACATAGGGACAGCACCACATTACACCCCCACCGATGAATCACGCCAGGAGGACTATTGTCACCAATGGTTGTGGATATACAAGACTTGAAAACCCCCACTCAAAATACCTGTATGTCATTGGAAGTATTGATTGAGGAGCCCAGTTCTAGAGTCAGCTGCACTATCTTCCTTTGGCTCCTCATCACTTGCCTTTTCCGCATTTCCAACCACTGGTCCAGCTGTCTCACCCTCATCAGCTAGCAATGATACCTGACGTCTCAGGGGTAGATTGTCCAGCATGCAGAAGGCAACGATGATTCGGCATAACTTTTGGAGCGAGTAGCTGGCAACAGATCTGGCTCCATCTGCGTACATAGATCCATGATGACCTGACCATTCAGATGAAATGTCTGGATTACATGCCTGTCCTCCATGGTTGCAAGGTCAACAAGTGGACGGTACACTGGTGGTTGTCTCAATCTCCTCCTGGCAGGATATTTAGGGTGAGAGGTGAGATTGTACAATGAGTAAAGCAGTAGGCACATGTAAGCAACACATGTTACATTAGCACACGCCTAACAATGTAGGGGATGCTTTGCACAGCTGACATATACAATAACGACCATGTTTATTCGCATTAGACACCCTCATTGCTGCACTTTAGCTTACATGTAAGTCGTATAGAACATATGTCACAATTGTCATTGAACACGTGTGGCTGACTGAGCTGTCCTGCACTGATCAAACAATATGTATTAGAATCTACCAATATATAGCGCTCGTCTATATGCCTCCGAGTATCTTAACATGGCTATCAACAATTATACAGCCACATCACGCCAATGTGTCAAGAATGTCACTAATTGAAGCACTACCATGATGTCACAACATAGGGTTGCACCACCATTTGGACGAGCATGTGTATGGCGCACCTATTTATGTACTTCCATCGATTATATGTGCACAAAATGGCATGCAAATGTCCTGATGTAGTGGACAGTTAGAAGTGACCGAAGCCTGCCAGCGGAAGTCGTCATGGCAGTAGGCAGTCGCAACTGCTGTGCATCTTGTCATTGGTTAACATTGCTGCCTGTGGTGGACTGGGGCCAATGGGGATGACCGCCGTCGGTGACGGTCCTGTATGTGGCGGCTGTGACCTCCATTTTCTGCAGCCTTGCCCACTTGACTCCTGACACTGTTGCTAGCAAGACCTCCACAATGTGAGCTGCTGTGTACTCCCTCAAGGAGCCATTTTGCCACATCCTGCAATTGACAGGGCCCCTGCCTTTATGCCAGATGATCTGGAGAAGCTGGTTGAGGAGGTCCTACCCCTGAATGGACATCTATATGGGGCACCAGAGGAGCAGGTGAGTCCTTTGCCATAGTCATGTGTGATATGGGTTGCGCGTGTCGTTGAATCGGGCAAGTGTACTGGTGAGGGAGTATATGTATGCAGAGGGCATAAAGTGAAGGCATGTGAGCAGAGAGGATGGGTATATGTGGGCACTTGCTGTGACAGATGTGTAGTGTCCACTACTGTTGGTTTGGTGCATGTGTACATGACTTTCTCTTTTTGTCTGTGTCATCCATGCAGGTGAACGCCCATCAGAAGAATGGGATCTGGCATGCCTTTGCCCAGCGAGTGCGGACCCTGGGGGTCCACAGCAGGTGGAGCACCCACTGTCGCAAGCGGAGGGAGGACCTGAGATGCTAGGCCCAGAAGACCCCAGAGGCCCAGCTGAGGATGTCCTCCCAACGAGGGAGGGGTGCCCATCAGACCCTGACCCCCCCCAATGGCCTGCATTTTAGCAGCGGCCTACCCTGAGGTGGATGGGCGTTTGAGGGCAGCACAGCAGCTGCAAGTGGGTGTGTACTGACTGTATCCTGGTAATTGGCTCTGGTTGTACAATGTTTGCTGCCTCACTGTAGCTTCTGTGACAATGTAGTAAGGGCAACATGTATGTAGACTAGTGGACAAGTGTAGTTCCCATCTTGCCTGAGTATTAAATATCGATGTGGCTTCATGGGTTGCTATCAGTAGATGTACAACTCCTGTGTCATAACATCTCTATGACTGCATGTGGAGATGGTCAAATGACTATGCCATATGTGTGACAGCATCCTGCCTGTTCTATGGATGTGAGCTTGTGTATCACCCTACCCACTGAGTATGACCTGGTCCATCCATCAGCATATGAGCATTAGAGGCTCGAAGGTGTCTGCCCACTCTCATAAGTATTGATCACCTGTATTTGCAACTGGCTGACTCTAATTTGAGGTGGAGGGACTATAGACATCTAGTACTGGTACACTCCATGTGAGGCAGCTATTTCATTTACACCACAGATATGGCCTGTGTGGGACTGTACTTATGGCTTGTTAGTGGTATCCCCATTGTCTGTTCATCTTCAATCAATGGGGTATGTGAAGGTAGCAACATTAGGACAATATGAATTGGGTGCCTGATTTGGTTAAATTGGATTCATCATGCATTTCCATGTGCTTGACTTGTGGGGATATTACCTTCAATCCAACGGGACTGTTCTAGAGGTAGTAAGGGCCATATTTATACTCCGTTTGCGCCGAAATTGCGTCGTTTTTTTTGACGCAATTTCGACGCAAAACTAACGCCAACTAACGCCATATTTATACTATGGCGTTAGAGGCGAATAGCGCCAAACTTCCCGGAATGTGCGTCATTTTTTAGCGTGAACCCCTTCCTTGCGTTAATGATATGCAAGGGAGGCGTTCCCGTCTAAAAAATGACTCCCAGGCCTTTACGTGGTATTTATACTCCCGGGCAAAAGAGACGCCCGGGAGTTGGCGTGGCAAAAAACGGCGCATTTGCGCCACTTTTTAACGCCTGCTCAGGGCAGGCGTTAAGGGGCCTGTGGGCTCAAAATGAGCCCACAGGTGCCCTCCCATGCCCCCAGGGACCCCCCCTGCCACCCTTGCCCACCCCAGGAGGACACCCAAGGCTGGAGGGACCCACCCCAGGGACATTCAGGTAAGTTCAGGTAAGTTTTTTTTTTTTTTTTTTTAATAATATTTTGTGGCATAGGGGGGCCTTATTTGTGCCCCCCTACATGCCACTATGCCCAATGACCATGCCCAGGGGACAGAAGTCCCCTGGGCATGGCCATTGGGCAAGGGGGCATGACTCCTATCTTTACAATGATAGGAGTCATGTTGATGGGGGATGGGCGTCGTTAAAAAATGGCGCAAGTCGGGTTAAGACGATTTTTTCGACGTAACCTGACTTGCCCCATTTTAAGACGCCCATGCGCCATTTTCCCCCTACGCCGGCGCTGTCTGGTCTACGTGGTTTTTTCCCACGCAAACCAGGCAGCGCCGGTCTGATTGCGCCGTCTAACGCCATTCCATAAATACGGCGCCCGCTTGGCGCTTCAGAATGGCGTTAGACGGCGCAAAACTTTTTGACGCTAAACTGCGTTAGCGCAGTTTAGCGTCAAAAAGTATAAATATGGGCCTAAGTACCTAGGCAGATCTCGGCTTTGACAATATGCAATGTAAATTCCATGCATGTCAATACCCTACCAATTACAGTGCATCTTAGCTTAGTTGCTGCCTACATCATGTCTCAATGGTTACTTGGGGGCACACCTGATGAAGTGAGACAATGACTGCTACCCTTGACCTAGCTGATGTGTGTAATTTGGACAGGATAAGGTTTTCTATGACTTGTGAGATGGTGATGTAAACTTTTAGGGCCATATTTATACTTTTTGACGCACAACTGCGCATTTTAACGCCATTCCAAAGCGCCATGCGGGCGCCTTATTTATGGAATGACGTTAGCCGACGCAGCTGACTGGTGTGCGTCAAAAAAAATTACCCACACCAGGCAGCGCCGGCGTAGGGGAAAATGGAGCTTGGGCGTCAAAAAATGGGGCAAGTCAGGTCTGAGGCAAAATATTGGCCTCAACCCGATTTGCGCCATTTTTTTTTACTCCCAACCCCAATTGAAATGACTCCTGTCTTAGCACAGACAGGAGTCATGCCCCCTTGCCCAATGGCCATGCCCAGGGGACTTATGTCCCCTGGGCATGGTCATTGGGCATAGTGGCATGTAGGGGGGCACAAATCAGGCCCCCCTATGCCACAATTGTTTTTTTTTTTAAATACTTACCTGAACTTACCTTAAGTTCCCTGGGATGGGTCCCTCCATCCTTGGGCGTCCTCCTGGGGTGGGCAAGGGTGGCAGGGGGTGTCCCTGGGGCCATGGGAGGGCACCTCTGGGCTCCTTCCGAGCCCACAGGTCCCTTAACGCCTGCCCTGACCAGGCGTTAAAAAATGACGCAAAAACGGCTGGACGTCATTTTTTCAGGCCCGCCCACTCCCGTGCGTCATTTTTGCACGGGAGTTTAAATAAGGCGCACATGCCTTAGAGTCATTTTTTAGAAGGGAACGTCTACCTTGCATATCATTAACGCAAGGTAGGTGTCCACGCAAAAAAATGACGCAAACTCCAAGATCTTTGGCACTAGACGGGTCTAACGCCAAAGTATAAATATGGAGTTAGCTTTGCGTCGGATTTGCGTTAAAAAAAACGACGCAAATCCGGCGCAAACAGAGTATAAATATGCCCCTTAGTTGTATCATCATTCCTGAA
Organism: Pleurodeles waltl; assembly: GCF_031143425.1. Lineage (NCBI taxonomy): Eukaryota > Metazoa > Chordata > Amphibia > Caudata > Salamandridae > Pleurodeles > Pleurodeles waltl. The sequence continues at coordinate 963,541,196 of NC_090443.1, forward strand.
GCAGCCCTCTGTAGTAGTGGGATATGTTGTCAGTGCAATGGCAGTCATGTAGGTCCATGTGTGCAGTATGCATACATGTAATTTCCATCTGACATGTGTGTTATCAGGACTTAGGTACAGGTAACCAAATGTCAGGAATGGTGAGTGATGGTGGTTTGATCATGTTGTGAAGTCGAACTATTGTAACTGCATGTCAGGTGGATTGGTATGTGGACTATGATGTTATATGTGGCTTCCTGAAGTTCATTAGTTGTGACTGTGCACTCAGTGATTGATTATGGATGTGTCATGTGTTCTATGTAGGCCATTGTAGATGCACTTAGATGTATGAATAGTTGTGGTATATATGTGTTTGGTGTCTGCAGTTCTTCCTCTGTGATAGGGTCAGACTAATCGCATGCCTGTACCCCAGACTTGTATTCTACACATCAGATGTCACCTGTATGGGAGTCCAACTTGTAGTGGATACATCAGTTATTTGATCGATATTGACATTTCTAAACAGAGTGTTAGGTCAGCCATGTTATGTAACAGGTGTTGAGTGGTCTTTGATTGGAGTAGTCCTCACTATCAAGGGACATTACAACTGAACATGGACTGATCAGGTGTAGTTACAGTACAGGCATGATGTGTTTTGTTCAGTCGCCTGCTCTTCCAATAGGTGATAGGAGTACGGAGAGGTATGATCAGGATTCAGGTAGTCCTTTGTACTTCAGCCAGGGCATGATGTGCATACAGACAATGGCTTTTCTGGTGATCATGTGGATTACTCCAGTCATGCTATCTTACTTTGATTTTGATAGGGGTGTGAGGGTTGGTGTACAGGGTTGGCTAGTAGTGACATGTTGTGGCATGATGTAGTATATGTGTATTGCCACCAGAGATAGCCTAGCCAGGAGATGTTTACCTACAGATGTGCATGTTCACATGTGTGTATGTGAGTAACATGTTAACCCTCTCTCTCCCCCTCACTCTCTCTTCCCCCTCCCTCTCTATTTGTTTGCATCAGCAGGCAGAGGAGAAGGGGCACAGGTGAGTGGGGATGCTGCAGGCCACTGACCTGGAGTGTTGCTACCAGCGACAGCGAGGGACCCAGTGGCGCAGAGAGCGAGGGGGGTGCCACAGGGGAGACTGAATCTTCATCCTCTTCTTAATCCTCCTCCAGTGGACACTCTCTGGTGGACCATTGTCAGCCCACCCCAGCACCATCTAAGTCCACCACCCCCCTTTACTACCACTGCCCTCCCTGTAGCTCCCCACCCAGTTGTCTGTGCCCACTCATCCAAGAAAGTGGATGTCTCCTTCGCCGCAGGAACCTCTGCCCCAGTCAGCCCTGCTTCCCTCCGTGAGGAGACTATTGACCTCCTGAGGTCAATCTCTGTGGGCCAGTCGATCATCGTGAATGCCAACCCGGGACTGGCAACTCAAGTCCAATAGAGTAATGTGTTCCTGGAGGGCATTCACTGTGCACTGGCTGGCCTACAGAGATCCTTTCAGGCTCTGGCCTCAACACTGACGGCAGCCAGTTATCCTTTGTCTTCCATCCCCCCTCCACCTTACTCTTCCAAATCCCAGACCCTTTTTCCCCATCCCAGCCAAAGCACACAGACAGACAAGCATTCACCCACCTCAACATCGAAGGCTACAGCTGACAGACACAAGCACCACAAGACCAACAACCTGCATGCACACAAACAACACCCACCTGCACATACACCAACATCCACTACCTGGACAGACTCCCTCACCACCACAGACACCACACAAGACACTCCTGCAGTCACTGCACCAACATTCACCGATACAGCCACCACTCCAATATTACCCACAGTCAGCACAATAGCAGACCCGCAGACATCCACCCCAGTCACCACATTCACAGACACCACAACCATCGGCACACCCACATGCAGTACATCGTCCATACCTGCAGACACCACCCCAACAGAGAGTCACCCATCCACCATGGCATCTCCCAGCACCTTCTTGCCAGACACATAAACGCCCACACTCACCCGCCCAACAGACACCCAGCACCCACAAGCATAGCTCACACAAACATGCACCCAAGACATCCACCAAGGCACCTCCTACAACCCCTTCCTCTACCTTCACTCCCAAACCCTTTTGCTATGACCGTCCCTGTGTGTCTAAAAAGGAATTCTTCTCTGAGTTTCCCCTGTTCAGTACTCCTCTCCCACCTAGTGATACCCCCAAACGGTCTGTGTCTCTCCCCAAATCCAGCCCTTCCACCTCCAAGTCCTCCCTGCCTCCCCTAGTACTCATGCCCCTCCCCCCTGCCAAGAAGTCAACCCCTCCAAAGTGGGCCCAGCCCTCCCCTAAACCTCGCCCTTAGCTCCTCCTTCCCAAGCCCAAGCCTAAAGACCCCCCTCCCAAACTGAAGCCAACCCCCCACCTAATTCCTGAGGTGCCTGACTGTCCCCTTGATGCCCCGACCCTGTGGAGGTCATTTAGCAGTCAGGCGCCATGTAGGGGCACTCAGATGTGCCATATGTGCGTTGTGCAGCATTGTGGTTTGGACTGGCCTATGGCCTTTTATATTATACATAGTTATTTATTAATTTGCATATTTATTTTTCCAATATATCTGGTCCAACCAGTTCTTGGTTCCATGGTCACCTATTTGTCCTGCTTTTCTTTCCACATGACTGTTTTGGTCTTGCTTGCTTTGGTTTGTGTGTTAGTGACTTTTGTGTGTGTGTTGGTTGTCCTGGCAGTTGTGTCTGGGCAGCATGTGTGAGTGCGGCCCTAACATTTGTTCTGCTGTTTTGTCTGTGAATTGTGTGTTGGACTTGTTTGTGTATGATAAATGGATGTATGTTGCTATTGTGTGTATTGTTTGTGTTCCCATGTGTTCACATGTGTTATTGGTAGTGTTGTGTGCCCTTGTGTGGTTGTACTGTGTGCATGCGTGTGTGTGGTGATTGGTATATCAGAATCATGGTGTGGTGTGTTTGCGTAGTATGACGTATGCTGCATTGTATGGCTGTGTGATTGTGTGTACTGGTTGTCAGGTGTTGTTGCGTGTTGTTGTATGTATATAGTGTCAGGTGGAGGTGTGTATTGTGGTTACTTGACAATGTATTTGAGATGTTGCGGTTGTGATGTAGTTGGGTGATTTTGTGGTGTTGTGTATTATTGTGTTCCACTGTGCCACTGCTGTGTGTCTGCGGGCTGGTGTGTGTTTTGTAAGTGTGTGTTGGCCGTGGTGTGTGTAGTAAGTGTGTGCATGTGTGTATGTGGTTGTGTGTGAATGTGCGTTTCAATGTGAGGTAACATATGTGTGTCGCACTCGCCACCCGTCCAGGATGTGTATGTTGTGTGTGCATGGCTACTTTGCCTTTTACCTACAGTGTCAGGTAGGTGTGTGTACTCACGGTTGTTGTTGTTGTCGTCGTTGCTGGTTCTAGAGTTGTTCGGTGAGCAGGAGCAGTGGGAGGATGTGCAGTTCAGGTTCCAGGGCGGCTCCAAACAGGTATGTTTTCCAGAAGGTGGGTGTCTCCTTTTATAGAGTTGGTTTCCACTAGAGTTTCCGTGGTGGTGCAGCTGCGGCAGAAACCTTGGTGGTGTGCAGCTTCGTGATGTGTTCGCCATGAACATAGTGTCCGCTGGCCTGAAGGTGGCTACCGCTGCCTGTGGCGAGCTGACCACACTGGCGGTGCCGGCAGTTGTTTGGCTCTATTCTGTAGTGAAAACCGACATTTTCATAATTTGGCGGTGTTCTCCGCCGGTCTGTTGGTGGTACGACTGCCACCTGAGACCGCCAGACTCGTAATGACCCCTTTTGTTCTAAAAGCTTTTATTTGTAAAGACATTTTCGCTATAAAGCCTTTGTTGTGAAGGCTTCTCATTCTTTAACCTTCATGATAAAGGCTGTTTCCCTCTGAAGAGTAATATAGGTATTCTCGAACGGAGTAGGAATAAGGGAAACCTTGAAAAAATAGAGAATAAGGTGACCTTTTGGAAGAAGGACAATAAAAGCAAATTTCTACTACCACAAAGAAAACAGCAAGACTTCCGGAAAAGATTTTTTTTTTCTCTCTTTACATTTGATGCTCTTCATGACACACGTTTTCCATCAGCAAAACATACCCTCACATCACCCTCATAGTATCACAATGATAATGATACTTAAATATGAATCTGGCAGCACAATGATATTCCTCCTAAAGTGTCATTTATGCAGCAAAGATCTGATTTTTTGGTGCTTGCCGGCTCTTCCTCCTTTAAGCAAGTCACGTTATTCTTTCAAAAACTGTAATTTCCCAACTTATTGTTTTATCCATCTAAGGCATACACACCCACACCTTGTCCACATGTCTGTGCCTTTTGCAGATCTCATTTCTATAACCATCATTAGCTGTCAAGGTTCCTTCCATCTTTCTGATGTCCCATATTTCCTTTATTTTATACCTTAGTGGTTTCAAGCTTTATATAAGCACTATAAATAGACATCATAAAAAAATCTGTATGTCAACTCTGCAACACAGATAAAAGTAACCATTTTAAATAATGTAATTTATTATTATTTCCTATGGGATTTTATTTTAAATCCCTACCTCCATTTCTTTCCATGGGAGGATGTTGCTATACCAGTGGTTGGACATGTGTGGTGCTGGACTTACTCCAGTTCAGAGGTGGAGTAACTTAGTACAGATTTGTGTCCCTTTTTAGCTACAGTGACTTTAGAAGTGCAGTTTTTGGATAGCAATGGGCTTAGCCTTTGGTAGGTGGGTGCTTTTTCCTCCCTAACCCCCTGCCTAACGCCCCTAACCTCCTCTTTACTCCTCTCTAATCCCCTCCCATTTAGAAGACAATGTGCCCTTTTTGCAGTTACTCCTCCTAGTCCCTCCCACATATACTACTAAGTAGTACACTTACATGTGTGAGGAACTCCCCCTAGAAAAGATAGGAGACATGGGGGTGCAGATTTATATTCACAGGTTTGTGCACAGCATTTTGTAGTACTTCAGAAATACTACTATTGTACCACTAAAGTACTATAAAATGTCATTTGTCAATTTGCCATCAGTACAGGGATACTGACAGGGTTACTGACACAGTAATAGGGCATGAACACAGGGATATCGATACGGCGGCACTGCAATACGGTTGGGGCAGTAATATAGGGACTTTGGTGCGTTACCACTGAGTTTGGGACAAGAACATCTTCATTATGGAGGGCATATGGACACATATGGGAATGATGACATTGACCAGGCACAGAGACATGGGTACATTCTAATGGAAACATTGGCACAGGAGCATAGGGCATAAACAAGAGCAGTAAAGAATTGCTTTTGTGCACAAACCCTAGGACACTGAACACAGGCATGTAGATTAGCCCCAAAACTCTGCAAATGGCCTACATGGATGCACACATGCACTTTTAGTGTGCAATCACCCATCTGGTACCAGGTGCATATTGCTGCTATGCTCTGCTGACTTATGATTCCATCGCCCTTCCGGCATTCCAGCAATTAAGTATTAGACACTGATCAGAGCTCTGATCAGAAAATCTATACCTGCTTACTCAGGGACTCTGAGGTCTCAGGTATTCATTCTGCAAACAAAAGGCTTTTGTGTTTATCAGTCTAGGCTTCTGAAATGGGATGATGTGCAGGGTAAGCTGTGATCAACAAGACGCCAGGACTGTAAGATAAATACTAAAGCCATACATCTGAGTTTATTATTTGCTCCATATCAAGTGCTGAGACTTCTGAGTTTGGTATCACTTTTGACGACCTCAACTAAACCCTGCTCATGATTCTCCTAAATCACTCAAATGATGCTACTCATTAGTAATTATTATCAATTGAGTCCCACAAATACACCATTTCAATAACCTTTTAGGTCACACTACCACACTATTCCCCCGCCAACCCTTGATGGTGGTATGTATCACCCCTACTGTGACATATCTGATTTCCACAGAGGGGAACTCTGGTGAACATGGTGATCAGAGGAGTTTTCATGACCTTGACTCCCTAGTCTCACCTGCTTGAGCTTAGATGTCCTAAGACACAAAAAAGATTAATGTTCAAGATGCTGGACATGAACGGGCCAGCTGAAGCACCCGGAGAGGATTAAGGGTCAGCACTGATGTTACTTTCTATAACTATTGCAAGCCAGGAGGACTTCTTAACTGTTCTCATTCTAACACCATGGGTATCTCAAGACCACATGCAAACTCTTGTAGGGTCTGTGTGGTTAGATGCTTCTGAACTGCTCCCTGTTATGTCTGCCTACGCATATCCGGGCAATCCCCAGATATCACTAGTGGTTACAGGGAAATGACAATGCTAGTTTAACACTGGGAGAAAGCTTGTGTCATTACTTCTGCTTGTCAAAAACAGAAAAGGGGCGACTCAAGGACTCGGGGGTTAATTGGGAGGACCCTGCCCCAAGGGAATACACATGTTACTGGACAGAGTATAAAATAAACTAATGAAAGGATGTCTTCCAGAACGTGAATATGTAAAACATTGAAGCCCACATAACCTATACAATTTGATAAACAGAAAGTAATTGCATGGCACACCAGTGTCAGAATCAGTCTGATGAGGAAGTAACAATGACTGTAGGGGGTTCCACTTCTCTTATTGGTAGCAAAGTCCCAGATGTAAATGCAAAAGTTGAAAGTGCAGCCCCAACTTCTGTTAACCCACTCCGCACCATCATTTAATCACCGGTGGCTTTGGCTGAGCATAAGAAGAAGGAAACTGAAGGACTGCAGGAGGTGCTACAGTACATTTGAACTCAACCCAAATCACAGCTGCAAGACGTCCACTGAGGCATCTAATACACCTTCTACAACAAACACTCTGGCAAATGGAAAAGATGCTGAACATGTACAGTTTGCCTGCAGTTCTGATAAATCATCTACAAATTCAAACACAAGAGGTATTTTGAAATAAACTGACTGCCTGGTTCGGTAACAACGTCAGGCTAGTGACAGCCTGTCTCAGTGAATTGAGAGAACTGAAAAAATGTGAATCGTCAACAGATGGTACGGTTGTCGGTTGCTGTAGCTGAGAAAATGAACTAGAGAGCTACAAGAGAAACAAACAATTGTAAATCAGATTCTTGCACATAAGACTAGTTCTTGCCTATAGGAAGCATAGACCTTCTTTTTTCTCTCATTTAGAAAGTTATTCTTACCACACCCTTTGCAATTACCTTCTGTCTGTCAGCACAGCCATTTGTTGGCTTAATAAAAGAGCTCCGAGAAGATAAGTGTTTCCCAAGGCTTTTGCAACAATTATGTGGATTCATTCGTAAAACTTTTTAACTTGATATATGTACTCTATTCCCTTTACTTTTGATTTTAGCTAATGTTTTGGCTTTCTAGTTTTTCTGATGTGTCTGTATGTTCTTTCCTGAGGCATGAAACTAATGCACAAAATCCTGTGCTAAATAGTCAATTTGTATACAGAGTCTAAGCTCCCAGTCTGCATTGCATACACCTTACTATAAAATCAACCAAAAAGCCAACTTGAAAAATATAAAGTACAACATTACATAACAAATATATTATGCATTATTTGTTGAATATAGAAAATGAAACATATTCAACAAATATTACAAAGGTATATATTAAATAACCCTTCAATTACAAATTCAAATGTTAAATTCACAAACTATATATATCTAAAAATCAAAAAATAAACAAACTGTTTTAAATTTTCCCTTCCACATAACAATATTTATTAAGACTCACAATTTGTAGCTGTAGGCTGTCTTCAAAAATTCTCCACAACAGCCATTAAGTCAATGGAGGCTCTCAAAAAACAAACAAATTGTAATCAGCTAAATAAAAAAACTCTGTCTAAGAGGAAAAAATAACTCATGAGGTGGAACTATCCCTTCAAAATGGACATGTTGCAAAAAATGTTGCTAACTAGAAACTGTAATATAAAAGGAATTACTTTAAAAGTTGAGACATAAAAACTATTCCAAAAATTCTCTTTAAAACAAAGGGCCTGATTTATACATTTTTAGCGCTGCATTTGCGTCATTTTTTTACGCAAATGCGGCTCAAACTTACAAAATTCAATTATATTTTGTACGTTTGCGCCACTTTTGCATCAAAAAAATGACGCAAATGTGGTGCTAAAAATGTATAAATCAGTCCCAAAATGTCATAAAACGGGGATACAAAAACAAACATACCTTAATAACAGTCTTTATCAGCCTTTTAGAAGAAACACAGAAAACACATTCTCAACCCTTAGTCATTAACTAACTATAATAAGCAAATTCATAACACACTTCCGACTAAGACCTACATAGGCTTTATCACTAAAACACTACATACACAGAAATACACTTAACAGTAAGACTCACGCTCACAACTAACCTAAACACATCACATAAAACTTACCTAAAACTCAAACATCTAACTAAACATAATAAAACCTAAACCTACACACCCTCAAAGTTCTAAAGAATGGTTACACTAAAATAAACGTGATTCCAGCCTGATCTGCAGAGACTTAGGGCCAGATGTAGGAAGACGGCAAATTGCGACTCGCAATTTGCTATGCAGACCGGTGTCTCCGACACCGTCTGCGAGTCGTTATGGGGTCGCAAAGACCCACCTCATTAATGTTAATGAGGTGGGTCGCAATTTGCGCCCCCTTAGCGACTATGGGCACTCACAGGGATGGAGGCCTGCTGGGAACAGCAGACCTCCATGTCCGTGACTGCTTTTAAATAAAGCAGTTTTTTTTTTCCAAGTGAAGCCCGTTTTCCTTAAAGGAAAACGAGCTGCACTTAAAAAAAAAAACGAAACCTTTAGTTTCGGATTTTTTCAGGGCAGGTAGTGGTCCCTTGGACCACTGCCTGCTCTGAAAAATATTTTGGGGTCCACTCACAAAGGGGAAGGGGTCCCATGGGGACCCCTTCCCGTTTGCGAGTGGGTTACCATCCACTTCAAGTGGATGGTAACTGCGACTCCATTTGCGACCGCGTACTCGGTCGCAAATGGAATTGCATACCACTGCGAGTCGCAAATAGGAAGGGAACACCCCTTCCTATTTGCAAGTCTGAAATGCATTTTGCGAGTCGGTTCCGACTCGCAAAATTGCATTTCTGCATAGCAAACACACGTTTGCGACTCGCAAACGGCGATTTTCGCCGTTTGCGACTCGCAAACTGTTTTCTACATCTGGCCCTTAATTCCACCACCATATTCCAATTTGAAATGGTGTTTAAATGAGAATTAAAAACATCCTGTTCTACATTTTTTACCTATGTATATTATGCATATAAATAAAAATTGTTTGCTAAAAGTTAAAGAAATATTACTAACAAATCTGAAAATGTAAACATCTACTTTTTTGTTTAGAAAGTAAATAAAAATTATGAAATGTCATATGTTGCAAATATATACCAACATGAAAATGTTTAAAAAAAGAAAATGAAAATCATTTTGAAAGATTCATGTATATGTCAAGACATTCAATACTTACAAAAATGTAAATACAAATGCAAACCTGCTCTGGTTATGTTTATGCTGTGAAAACATACAGACTTTATTTTTAATTGCAAAATGGAATAAAGAAACATTTTATCGAAAAAATAGTAAAACCATGTCAAGGAATAAATATATTCCTTATTCACTAAAAGTGTGAATGTTTTAAAAAAAATATGACTGATCCCAAAACAAAACAAAATTGTAAAGTGTGTAACACTAGCCAGTACTACAGTAATTATATATCTACTACTAACTTAGCCACATTGTGAAAAATGCTGAAATCTATAGGAGTTATTTTACTATTCCCACTCCAAACATACCCATAATGGGGAAAATGTTGGAGTCTATTGCAGTCAGATTTACTATATCAATTCTTACTCACTGGGGGGAGGGGAATTTAAACCTAATATTTTAACTCCAAATGTAGTCATGTTAAAAAACTGTTGGATTTTAGATGGGTCATATTTACTATCCCCACTCCAAATTAAACCACGTTGATGAAAGTGTTGGACTCTGGGAAAAGAACAGATGATGGACAGGATGTCAAACAAATCAGACATTCACCCCGTTACAGACCTGGGTTTAATCCATCGTTTTTTTGCTCGCCCTGCCATTCCATTTGGGGAAAATGTTAAACTCTGAGGGGAAGGTTTCATATTTACTATTCCCAGTCCAAACCAAGCACCACTGAGATTCTTGCTGTGCTCCCCTGAGTCAATAGAAAAGGGCAGGAATGTGCCATATCTATGAGATACAGCACATCCCTGTCATTTCCCCCTGTGCTGGCGCACAATTGGCTGCATTGTGCCAAAGCAGGCACCCTTGCACCATTGTGCATGGGTGACTGTGGTGTAGGAATGATTGTGTTTGTGCAGGAAGGTTCACCTTCCTGCACAAAAACAATCACTGGAGGCGATTTTCTCTTAGTCTGTGGGCTGCAGAATGCAGCACACATAGAAAGAGGAAAAAAACAGGGAGAAATAAGGATATTTCTCATTGTTGCACCACCTACCCTGGGGAGGCGTAGGCTTTTGACATATTCCCAGGTTTACAAAATCTTGTAAATCTGTGAATTAGTCAAAATCCATGGGTGCTGCATGGGAACACCCACCGGAAACCCCATGGAACGACTCTTTGACACAAAGTAAGGCAGCGCAGGGACTTGCACTACTTTGCCTTACTCCCTATCTCAAGCCCATGAAAAAACACACAAAGTGGCTTTGCATGGCCTTGCAGATATGGTCCTGCAGCCTACATCACAGGTGCGTCACAAAACGTGATGCACCGTCTGGGCAAGCCGCTTGTAAATAAGCCGCTTAGCCTCACTGGAAAAACGTAGAACTCTTGTGTGGGTGGGGTCATAATTACTATTCCCCAAACACTGCATGTAACTAACCTAATGCACCACTACCCATGGTTTGTTTCACTGAAATAAAATCCTCTGTTTTCTGTAAAAAAAAAAACACTGAACTGTAAGCAATATTTGCTTTGCTCTGTCTCCCTAGATACATAGTTGACTTCTGTCTGGTGTTTCGCATCCACCTCTGTACAACACTGAAGCCCACGCTATATAAAACAACAAATATATAAATAAAAATAAATAAGGTTGCCAACCATAGGAGCCAGCCTTTTAAGCTTCCCGCTTGTTATTAATATTGAGCTCTACTACCAGATAATGACCCTCATCTGGAACCCCTGTTGCAGTGCATGTGCCGGTGGCTCTAGACTATGGCAGTGACCCCATCCGTTGGTGCCTGACTTGCAGGTTCACCAGGTGCAGAACTTGGTGCTGTGACGAGTCTTTCGCTTCAAGCTCATACCTGTCGTCTTGTATGATCTGCACTCGGTACCTGGAATCTTCTGCACTGGTGACACGTTCTCACTGTTTTTAATTTTAATTTAATAACATGCAAAGCACATTATATATAATTACTGCTTGTTCATATTCAAGTGTGATTTTATATTTAGATTGACTATAGTTAGTGATGATTAAAACTCCCAAACCCACTGCTGAAACTATAGCTTAGAATTAGAGAGAATCCCTACAGGGGAATCGATTTTTTTTTATGATTTGCCTGCAACAGTCCTCAAATAACCAGGTGATTATTTATTTGTGATCATTCAGACTGATTTGAGTGTTTGAGTTTGTAACATTGCCAATCTGCTAAGAAAATCTTCATGGTTTGGAAGTCTACTACTCTGTCATTCTTGTGGGGCAAAATGTGCTTCACTGTTATTGATATGCTATCAAACTGTTGATTTTAAGCCTCAATTCCAGACAAATATCTACCCACTCGAATACAGCTGAAATTGGAAATTGGCACCAATTCTTTGGACAGTGCAAACCCCTTTCTTTTGCTCCATCAGTGTCATGTTCAAGCTTGGACACCATGGCTCTGAGAATGTTGCATTGTATTGGGCCATGGTCAATGCACAAACACACATGCACACATACACCTGGCAGCATGGGCGTAGGAAGTGTGGGGGATGCGGGGGATATGCCCCCCCCAGATTTTGGAGTGGGGGGGACACGGGGGACAAGGGTGGGGGGGACGAGGGGACAGAAGAATTTTCCCTTCTGTTCTGTAATTCGCAGGGCCATTAGCGCCGCGTGAAAGCGCTACCTATACTGGCCCTGCACTTGACCTGTGACCTGGCTCCAGGACACTCGCCCTCTGCCCTTTTGTTGTGCTGCAGCACACAAGGGATTCCTTCTCACCTTGCCCCACAGCTGCCTGCAGTCTGCACTTCTGAGAACAAAGGGAGACGAGAGGCCCTTTGTTGATTGCTGTCTGCATCCCGTCCCTCCTGAGCCCGACCCTTCCCTTGAAAATCGAACCCTGATGACAGCAGCAAGATGTAAGAAGGTAAGGAGGTTTGGGTAATTAAATAAAGTATTGCCAAGTAACTCCCTTTCTTTTTAAATCCAGTGCTGTGTTGCAGAGTATCTCCCTTTCTAAAAACAGTGTTGTTGAGTTACTGTGAGATATGAGCCGGGCAGGCTTTAGCGCGCTAGTGACACCCTGTGCGCCAATGTTTGTTAAGGCCCCCCTTTCTGTCGCCTCTCTCTCACTCTCTTCTCTCCTCTGTTTCCAGCTTGCCGGCCCCAGAGCTAATTATTGTCCCCTAAGTTGACATCCTGCCTCCCCAACATTTCGGTCCCCTGTCTCTCCCTCAGCCTTCCTGGTATTTGTGAAAGCCCGCTCTAAAGGCCAAGGGCTGCCTGTAAATCTCATTTCCTGCCAATGGCCTGTGGATGGAAGCCAGCACTGGGGCAGCTCACAGGCTTTGCAGGACTTCACAGGCTGTGGTGGTACAGAGCCTGACACTGCTGGATAGACGGCAGAGAGACTAGCACACAGCACGGGTCCCAGGAAGAACTAGATGGCCTGAGAGATGGACAGGGCTAGGTAAGGCAGCAGGGCCGGCTCTAGGGTGATGCAACCGGTGCCGCTGCACCGGGTGCTGACTTAGGATGGGGGTGCTGTGATTGCAAGTATATTCTGACTTTAAAAGCACCTGCTGGGTGTTCCTTGCCATCAACAGTTTTCAGGCAACAATAAAAATCTCAAGATAATTTCGGTGATTAATGGTCTTCCTGAAGAGAGATCGAAGTTTTGTGTAGTCGGAGTTTTGACTCATCATAACGTACAGGGTTACTATGCCTGCTACAAAGAACGTCTACATGCAGATCACAAAGTCTATATAATGTGAATAGGTCAGTGGGTTACTGCTTTTGTCAGATGCAGGAAAGTACCCTCTTTTTGGCATGGTTACCCCACTTTTGACTGTGTTCACTGGGATCCTGCTAACCAGGACCCCAGTGCTCTCTCCCATTAAATTTGGTTGTTTGGACCACACACACCCCACATTTAGCGTACTGGTGCCCCTTATAAGTCCCTAGTATATGGTACCCAGGGCATTGGGGGATCAGGGGTTCCCCATGGGCTGCAGCATGTATTATGCCACTCATAGGAGCCCATGTAAACCATGTCTGGAGGCCTGCAATTGCAGCCTGCGTGAAAAGGTGCATGCACCCTTTCACTTCAGGTCACTGCACCAGGTCACTCTAAGTTACCTCTATGGCAGGCCCTCCTAGCCAGGGGGCAGGGTGCAAGTACCTGTGTGTGAGGGCACCTCTGGAGAAGCAGAGGTGCCCCCACGAACTCCAGCTACATTTTCCTGGACCTCGTGAGTGCAGAGACGCCATTTTACGAGTGTACTGGACATAGGTCACTCCCTCTGTCCAGCTACATAATGGCAACTCAGAACCTGGGCATGTTTGGTAACAAACATGTCAGAATCATACCCCAATCCTATTGTCAGTATTGTTTGTATGATTCCATGCCCTTTGGGGGCTCCTTAGAGGATCCCCAGCATTGCTCCTATCAGCTTTCTAGGGTTTTCCGGGCAGCCCATGCTGCTGCCACCCCTCAGACAGATTTCTGCCCTCCTTCTGCTGCTTGAGCAGCTCATGCTCAGGAAGGCAGAACAAAGGATTTCCTTTGGAAGAGGGAGGCAACACCCTCTCCATTTGGAAATAGGTGTTACAAGGGTTGGGAGGGGTACCCTCGCCAAGCTAATGGTATGCTCTTAAGGGCCTCCTTGCATAAACCAGTCTGTACCAGTTCAGGGACCTCAGCCCCTACTCTGGTGCGAAACTGGACAATGGAAATGGGTGTAACCACTCCCCTCTCCATCACCACCCCAGGGGTGGTGCCTGGAGCTCCTCCAGGTGGCCACTTGATTCTGCCATCTTGAATCCAAGGTGGGCAGAGGCCTCTGTGAGCATCTGAGTGGCCAGGTCAGGCAGGTGACATCACAGCCCCCTCCTAGGTGGTCACCCTGCTATGTGACCAATCCCCCTTTCTGGGCTATTTAGGGTTTGCCTCTTGGGTGGGTCCTCAGATTCAATGTGCAAGATTCCAGCAGGACTCCTCTGCAACGTTTACTTTGACTTCTGGCCACTGCAACCGCAACTGGACTTCACAGGAACCTACAATCTGCAGCTCCAGCAGCGACTTCACCCTGCAGCATTGTTTCTCCGGCTCCTTCCAGCAACTGCAACATTAGCCCGGCTGTGCTTCCTCTGAGGGCAGCAAGTCTTCAGTCTGCATGAGAAGAAAGAAGGAAAATTCCTTGGAGTGAAGGAGTCACTTACCTGCATCTGCAGGCACCAACTGCAACAACGACCGGCTGCGTGGATCTCCTCTGCTCCTGAGCTGCGTGGATCCTGCATCAGGAGGTGATAGTCTGGAGTGGTCTCCTTGGTCCTCTCTACCAGCTGTCCAACTTTGGAGTAGGTAGGTCCTTGCCTTCCCATGCAGGACAGTACCCCCATGCACCGCGTCTCTTGCAGCTACCAAGGCCTGTTGTTATCTCCTCCAAGGGATCTTCAGGCTCCATGTAGCCCCAGTCCCCAGCACTCTTCTCTGTTAAGCACAGCCCTCAACGTGCTTCGCCTGTGACATAGGACCTCTCTTCAGGTGTGCTGCGTGGGCCTCTCTGCAGCTCCTGGCCTCCTTGCCTGTAGGTCTTCTGTGTGGGCTGCCTCTCCTTCTCCAGACTCTCTGCCTTGCTGAGGGTCACCTGGGACTCTCCTCCATGGGTTAAGTCCCCCTGGACCTTGCTGGTCCCCGGCAGCTCCACTTTTGTCCTACTGCGACATTTGCCTTTGCCAAGGCTTGCTGGTTGGTTTTCCACACCACAGACTGACTGCAATTCTTCATCCCGCATGGGACGTCGACTGCATCACCTAGGAACGCTTCATCTGCTCCAGTGCTGCACTGCTGACCGTCTTCATCTCCCCGCCGAGCAACTCCTGCATCCACAGATGGGTGGGTAGTGGCTCCTGCCACGACCGGACACTCCTACGTAAACTGGACTTGGTCCCCTTCTTTTCCAAGTCTTCCTCTTCCAGGATCCACCTCTAGCTTCTTGCAGTCTTGCCTGCGTTTTGCAATATCCTTCTCTGAAGTTCTTTTGGTGGGTTGGGGAAAAACCAGTAACTTACCTCTTTTCTCCTGGTCACTGGAGGGCACTCTGGTACTTACCTTTGGGGTTTCCTAGTTCCTGCAGCTCCCCTCTACAGATTCCACTTCCTTGCGTGAGGACCCAGCTTTCGCATTCCACTTTTTTAGTATATGGTCTGGTCCCCCCTAGGCCTTCAGTATTGCCTATTGCTTTTCACTATTTTCTATTGCTTTTTATGCCAACTTCTGATTGCTGCTGTACATATAATAGTGTGTTACTTACATCCTATTGGAGTATTGCCTATCTAGTGTTTTCGTGTTTGTGTTACTGTAATAAGGAACCTTTATTTTCATAACACGTGTTTCTTTCATGTGTGTAAGTGCTGTGTGACTACAGTGGTATTGCATGAGCTTTGCATGTCTCCTAGGTAAGTCTTGGCTGCTCATTCGCAGCTACCTCTAGAGAGCCCTGGCTTCTAGACACTGCCTACACCTCACTAATAAGGGGATACCTGGACCTGGTATAAGGTGATAATACCATAGGTACTCACCACATACTAGGCCAGCTTCCTACATTAGAGAGCTCCTTTTTTGTCCCCTGCAATTTATAAATGAAAACTGAATATAGAACAGTGAGCAATGAACTTATCAAAGAGCTGCATGCAAACATCAAGGTATAGATTAGAGCGTTATGATTTCCCCCCACTTTTTCATTAACTTAATGTTGCAAAACAAGTTAATTTGAGCGCAAATCAATTCTTATTATTAAAGAGAGCCCCCAACCATAGTGTTATGTTTTAAATTCTGAGTTTGCACTTCTCCAGATAAACCACTCTTAAACTATACCTGCTACCAGTATGGATGACCTATGACACCTACACCTTGTCGTCCTCTGTCTTATGTAACATTTCAAATACACTGATTTACACATATATGATGATTGTCTCTGCGTAATATCTGTGTGATGTAAAGTGCTTTGACACCCTAGACTGGTGTGCGGGCTGAATGATGGAACAACACATGCGTATATCATGCATGCCTTAACATCGCGGTCTCAACAACGACCGTGTCTTTACTACGCATGCCTTTACAACGAATTTCGCTGTAAAAGAATGTTTGGTAAAGAAACATGCGTGGTAAATTCTCCCCGCCCTGCCCCCTTACACCTGATACCATACTCCACCCATCCAAGCACTTAAAACTGCCTCTTCCCTGAGCCCTAACCCCCCCGCCCTGAGCCCTAAAAGTAACCCTGCCCTGTCCTAAAAACTACCCGCCCCCACTCTGAACCCTAAAACCTACCCTGAACTGTGCTAAAAACTACCTTGATGCCCCTGCCCCCCTAAAACCTACCCCACCATGTCCTAAAAACTACCCCGACCCTACCCTGTCCTAAAAATGAACCCGACCTCCCACCCTAAACTCGGCCACAGCCCTACTTACCTCTCTCTCCTCTGCTTCTTCCTGTTCCACCCGGAAAGCTAGACCACTCCCTATGCTGTAACCACGCATATGCGTGGTAAAGACATGTGTGGTAAAGGCATCCATGCTAGCCCCATATTTGTGGTAATGGCAGCATGGTCAATGCATTGCATTGCATTGATTGCGTTGTAAGGGATATTTCCCAGTATGAGTGGTGCTATAAAACTAATGAAATGCATCTGAGAGAGAGTGGTGATGGATGGCAGTGAGGGAATCCGTGGCAGAGGTGGTCACTGGGGGGCACCAACAAACAATGTCGCACAGGGCGCCACCAGCACTAAGGACGGCCCTGTCAGACAGCACAGCAGTTCACAGGAAGGCGGCAGCACAGAGACTGCCACTTGACAGTCAGACAAGGACCTAGCAGCAATCATAGGCCTTACTGGCCTTCACAGGCAGGCGGGGGGGGGCAGAGACTGACACAGCCTGACTAGAAAGAAAGCTCCCAACAGGCAGCACAGTGCATGGCAGGCATCACAGGAATCGGCAGGAAGCACTGCGCCCAGCAGGCAGTACAGGCCTCTTAGGACTTTACACAGGCGAACTGCAGCACAGAGCTTGTCGCTGCCTAATAGGTAGCCAAGGGCCCAGCAGACAGGGAATTGCCGGTCTCACAGGACTCGACTGGAAGTGACCACCTCCCCCCATCACCCCCCCCACGGCAACCCTTCTGGGTGCAAGCTTTGTGCAGGAGGCCCACCTCAAGGTTGTCCCTGTCCCCCCCAGAAATTTTGTGTCTCCTACGCCCCTGCCTGGCAGTGCTTCTTTTGCAAAAGAATAAGGCCCATATTTATACTTCTTTAGCGCCGCATTTGCGTCACAAAATGACACAAATGCGGCGCTAAAAAAGTATAAATATGGGCCTAAATGTCGAAGTCTTGCTTCCACATCATGCCTCTTTTACCCCCCCCACAAAAGCCCCCATCCCCCCCCCTCCCCACCACCCAGACACTCCCTGCCTCTTCATCTAACTCTTGCAGGTTTGTTTTTTTCTCTTGCAGGTTTGTTTTTCTTTTAATTGCTTGTGTAGCTCTTTCAGGTTTGTTTTTTTCTCTTGTTTCATTGTGTTTTTTCTCTGTCTTGCTCAGGGTCCAAGTCTGCTGAGTTAATATAAATGCTTGTTCCCAAAAACGAGTGTCGGTGGGCCTCACCTGCAACCACGAAATGATGCACTGACACCTGGCTTCTCTCCGACAGAGAACAGCCACAGATATGGCGCGAGAGTAGCTTCAGGGCAGTGGGGGGGGTGTGGGGTTGGGCTGTTACACCTCCCTAATAAATATATTTTCTGAGAAATACTTGGGTACAAGTGGTTTCAGTCAGGTATGGTAACGTACCTTTCAGATTTCACCAGCGACGTATACATATATATACACAGTCAAAAACGCACACACTTTCCCGCTCTCTGTTTTGAAAGTCTTTATAAATGCCAGCGTGATTGTTGGAAATTCTGAAGCTAACACCTCCCCCCAATCTCTCTGCCCAAGATACGCCCTCGCGCAGTGGCAGTGAAGCTCGCGCTCTCCAGCTCAGGCTTCGCAACCTGTGCTCACGAAGTGGCAGGACTGGTGCGTCTGCAGCCCTCCCCTGCAAGTACAGAACACGAAGATACACATATGTAAAGCAGAAGTGCGCAGGAGATAAAGTGGACCGCAAAGTCGGTAGACGAGAGCCAATAGCTGCACTTCATGTCTTATCGCTGCAAAACCTTCAAATAAAAACTTAACTTTTTTGTCTGCGACAGCAGGCAAACATCGAGCGCCGTTCTCGGGAGCTGCCCATGATTGAACGTTATTATTAAATGTCCTGAAGAGAAACAGTGCCCCCTCTTGGACATCGTTTAGAACATCATCTGTAGTCGCAGCAATAGATTTATTCTTTGAATTGAGGAGACGCGACGCTAACACTTTTTTGTTAAATCGATGAGGCTGCCACGAAAATATTTATGAGTTTATTTACTGTGCTGGAATTGAAAATATATACTCCAGGAGCCCTAAAGATGTGGGTCAAGGTGTGGAAGCAGAAAGGGGGTGGAGTCACGAGGGGAGGAGTCAGGAAAAGCGGAGCCGACGTTCAGCGTGTATGTACTTTTATAGTATAAAAACCAGTGCTTAATTTGTGCTTGTTGTTTCCGGTGCCCAAAGCCCTCCTCTTAAACACGCGGCTGCTGCAGTTAAATGTCCGAGCACAGAGTACTGAGACAGCATAATCCTGAAACAATCTCGGGCCTCTTTAATCCATTTAAAGCCACTCCCTGCCCCTTCAGCCCACTCTTGCAGCTTTCTGCTTTCTCCCTTTGTGACGCTTTTTTGTTTTTCTCTTCATCCATCTTTCCCATATGTGTCTTTTGCTCGCAGTAAATGCTTGAGGAAGAAAAAAACGTGCCAGTCCTCAAAAATAAGTGCCGGTGCTCCTCACCAAAAACAACAAGCACAAATTAAGCACTGGTGCCCAGCAACTTTCAGGGACAATAATGATGATAATGATCTATCTCGGATGGCCAATGCCCTTGCTGAAGAGACCTGGGTTTTGTCTAGTCACAGTTTTGACTCAAAGCAGAATATTACCTGCTGCAGAGCTTATTGTGACATAGATCCTTTTGCTACTTGCAGTTCATAAACTGCAGTTGTAACATAGCACAGTCAGCTATGAACCGGCGTTAAGGAGCTGTATGCAAACTGCAAGCCATGGTTTTAGAACCTTATTGTTTTTTTGTCAGTCTGTCATTATTCTAAGATTGCTAAAAAAGGGTTCCTTTGGATAGTAATGGACTTTTAATAGTGCAGACAGCCCCAGCCAATGCATTACTTTTTAAATCCTGATTTTGTGAATCTCTGGATCATGAACTCTTAACATAAAATGCCTTTCAGTAAGTACAATATGAGACTCCTACGCCTTGTGACCCTCATTGTCTTATGTAATATTTCCTATACTTGGATTTAAACACCTGTATGATTTATTTCCTCTGTATGATGTGCCTCTAACACCCAACATTGGGATGAGTAACAATATAAAAGATTTAAATTATAAAAATAGATTAGTAAGTGTTCCTTAAATAGGTATTTGTGTAAATGCTCAAATAGGTAGATATATCTGACAATCGTAAGTGCATGGATATCTCTTCTAAACAGGAGTTAAACAAAGTCAAAAACCTGTCTCCAAATAATAATTTCTCTCAAGTACTTGTGAAGTGATAACAAGTTGTGTGTCTTTGTTTCACTCCATTGCACTGGAATTTAGGTGTTGGCTCGAGATAGTTCCCAGTTAAGATGATGCTTGAGCAAAAAGAGGGTTGATGGCCCATAAATTAGGTTTTTGTTTTGGGCCCAACTTAAAGTGAAAATAAGAAAGCCCCCTCACCATCTGTAGGTTGCTTCTGAGACCAGAATACAGATAACATGTGGACACTGCTGAAGGTGTCCCAATGTCCGCAACTTACACAAGGATTGTGAAAAAGTCACCCCTTTAGCCCTGTTCACCCCATTTTCTCTGACTGATACTGGTGGCATCTGATTCTGACTATGGCCTGGGTTCTGCTAACTAATCCCAGGGCCAGTGCTTTGATGAAAAAGGTATATGGCAATTAGGTATAATTATAATAATTGGCAATGATAGAACCCTGTAAGTCTCTTATATACGTCAAGGCCAGGGGGATTCAAACCTCCTATAAGTCACTGGTATATAATAGGACAGGGATGTTTAGAGGCCCAGTAGATGTCCTGCACAGGAGTGTGCACTACTGTGTTGACTGCTATCATTTTTAAGGGCAACCCTGTTTTGCAGACTCTCTTTAAAAGTAAAATATATGCAAATTCGACATTGGAATTAAAGGCATTTCCAAAGTGGTAAGCTATCTTATTTTTACATACAAGCCACCTCTAAGGCCCCCCCTAGGTGCCCCAAGGGTGGTGTGCCATGTAACTATAAGCAGAGACATTATAAAAGATATTTTATATGCCCTGGTGAGTGGTATTTATTCTCGAAAAATTAATATCTCCAGTTCCAGGTATTGGATTTTTGTAATTTTGGTGTCATTATAAAGATACAAATACTTCCTTTGTTTTAAAAATTGGTGTGAGAATTTAATTGTGTGGGGTGTCTTACTTATTTAATGTATTGGTGTATTTAAATGCTTTACATACCTGTCTCCTGAGTTACGCCTGCCTGCGCGCAGCCAGCTACCAAGGGTTGAGCCCGGGGCTAATGTACTGAGACATTGACTAAACCTTATATTGCGCTGGTGGCCTTGTTGCTAGTGGTCGGTGCACACTTACCCCTACTACTAATGCACTTTCTAACAAGGATAAATTCAACATATTTCACTGTTGCTAGCCCCGAACCAAGATCTGGCTCATTAAGAGCTGCCGGGTCCATGATCCGGGTAGATCTCCTTCATTTCCTGCACTATTTATAAGTTTATATTCCAAAGAATATTTTTTTAACTCATCCGTGGGGCCTCAGTAAGGGAGCCTCAATCTTTCTGTTGGCAGAGTCTGGGCTAGCTCTCCTCCTGTGTTAACATGCTTTTGGTTGCCTTGTGTCAGTGAACACAGCCTTGCGCAGCAGTACAAGGGTGCTTGTGTCAAGTTGTGCATATATTTTGTATTGAAACTGTACACTACAAAATACTATGCTTAGGCATAGTTGAAAACGTTCCATCTTTTTAAGGGCCTCATTACGAGTGTGGCAGTCTTATGACTGCCACACTCTCGGTGGAAGTCTGGCGGTCAGACCGCCAAGGAACCACCAGCTCCGCCAGGATCTTGGCAGTCTGGCTGTGGCAGAGATCCACCGCCATAAAAAGGCTGGCGGAGAACAGGTGTAGGGGGCCACAAGGGGGCCCCTGCACTGCTGTTGGCATGGGCAGTGCTGGGTCCCCCTTGCCCAGCAACGTCACAATGTTCACTGTCTGATTTGCAGGCAGTGAACATTGCGAGGGTGCTGGTGCACTCCGCTGGGTAACAGTATTGCTGCTGGCTCGATTACGAGCCGGGGGCAACGCTGTAGCCTGTTTCCCACTATGTCAGCGGGCGGAACCTGTCAGGAGTTTGGCGGACGGGCTTTCCCGTCTGCGAAACTCATAATGCCCCCCACAGTTAGTAAGTCTGCCCCTTACTGTGTGGTAACTGGAGTTTACAACCAGATTGGACATTTTAAAAAAAACCACATAAAACCCATTGGACCAATAAACCACAATAAAGAATATTATTAAACAGTGTAATTCACTAATATTTCCACTGGCAGAAATATTTTGGGGTAATCTCTTTTGGTCTTTGTGATATATATCCATTGGTTGAGGTGATGATTTTGCGTATAAAAATAAGGCATGAGAGTGCAACAATTTGAATTTGTGTGTCTAAAATGTGTCTTAGCTCTATTTAAAGGCATTTGCAGGTTCAATTTTATTCTACGGCAGTTTTCTTTTTAATCCAAAGTTCTAATACCTGATAAACTGATTTTAAAAAGAAAGCAAAAAAATATTAGTTGGCTGTAAACACATAAAAATAATTGAAAACCTTACAAGTCGACAATAGAAAATTGCAATGGAAAATGTTTAGAAAAGGTACAGTTTACAAGATTTTGCCAAATTAATGAACACATATTATAAACTGCTTAACATCTGATATTGGCAGCAATTCAGCTGCAACATATAAACATACAGTTTCCCAAAAAGGTAGCTGTTTATGTGATGGTTACCATATATGCATCTGGGGTCTGATGTACAAAGCTTTACCAGTCCGCACCCCAGTTGTAAATTCGTATGTGAACACTAAATGAGAACATTACAATGTACTAAGCCTTATAAAAATGACATTCACAACTACTGTACTGCGATGAAAGAGCAGTCACAATGTTTTCAACATGGAAATGGTGCTTTCTTAAACTGTGATTACCAATTAACAATTCACAAGTAATATGTAAAAAGCACTCGCAAATTAGGATTGGAAGCAAACATCCCTAGTCACCCGTAATAGTAAAATTGACGTAATGACTCAACTATAATAACTTATTACAATTGACTTGTGACATCATAATGCCTACTGCCTGAGTCATCTATGAAGGTGAAAGGGAGGTCATGGAACATTATTGCAGATTAATCTTTAAGGAAATGAAAATGTTTTTTCGTTCTTATGATATATTTTTGTAAAATTAATAGTGATCAGCAGAAAGGAGAGATTTATGATTTTTGTTGACTCGTGGGCATAGAGTTCTCCAAATTATGTAACTTTGTTGCATCACAACTGCCCAGTGATATGTGGGGTAACATCTGACAGACACCTTGCCACCTCAAACTCCACAGGATCTTTGACTGACCTCCCCCCCCCTAAAGTTTGTAATAAGGACAGGCTTGCTTTGTCTCAGTGGTTATACAAATCTCATGAGCCCACAACAGACTACTCGCTGTTCATTAGGAGTCACATTCAGCATCTACTCTAACAAGAACCACCCAGCTCAGCCTTGAAAAAGCCCCAGGTGTGCGTATCATTATGGGGCAAAACGCGTGCTGGCTGTTTACTAATAGAGGCTGATTGGAGAAAATTAATCAAGAATAAAGAAGTCATTGACACAATCTATCAACAGCATTGTCACTAGGTACTGTGCTCATACGTATAAATATTGTTCTGACTAAAATACATAGACAAAATAAATATGACTTGGGTGTAGGCATTCCAGATACTTCAGCCTTGCTTAGAGGGTCAGCCCTGTCTGGCCAATGAGATATGTGTGACCCTGTCTCCAAACATTTGACATGTTGACATGACCACGTATCTGTTATTGCAGGTCCTAAAGGTAGTGTGGCAGATATCTGCAGTGATTGTATTGATAGCTACTTGGCTTCTTCTCCTGCTTTTGAAGTCATTTCTGATCCACTTCTCACAGGTGGGTCCCAGTCACAGTGATTGTTTCTCAGTCTGGCCTGGATTCTCTGGGTAGGTTCTTCTGCTAGGAGACAAAGCACGTGTTCATTATGAAATTCCACACGCGTAACTGCGATAAATATAAGACTCAAAGCTCAGAGGCAATCTATGCAGACCTTATTAATGCTAACTTTTAATTTATCTCCTTATGTTTAAGTATTTTGTCAATGTTGACAGGCCACATTACACAAGTGCTACATTGCCCATAATGCTTTGTATGAGATGTATGTAATATCTGACGTCAATTTTGGAACACATTTTTGTATGTTTTATTTTACAATAATACTCATTGAACGTACTGACTAATAAGAATCCACATGCAAAATAAAATACTCACCTGGTGTTCTTGGTCTTGGAGATGATGTGTCTACTGTGGATACTCCAGTCACCCCTCTGGGTGGGGAGTGGACTCAGTGATTTGTTCTTTGGGTGCTGGGCTGCAACCCTCCCCGTTGGTCATGGATCGTAGGTCATACCAATTGTTAAATATGCCCCCGTACCTGTGTTTTTTAACCTCTGAGATGGTAAGTGAGGCCATTTCAAAAGGTTTTTTATTGTCTGCTACACTCTTCAACCAGGATCTCAAGCTCCTGGTCGCTGAATTTCCATTTTCCCTTCTCTCCTCGTCCTGCCGCCACTGGCATGAGGTTCTGTAGTTTTTTTTAGGTTTCAAATCCAATTAAATTCAAATCTGACCGGCATCCTCGATCTGTGATGTCATCACTCGCTGGGGCATTGCACCGAGCGCAGGTGATTGCTCCCAGATGAAAGGCTCTTAGGAGATACAAGGTCGAGGGCTTTCTACACTCCAGATATTTCCATTTATATACGTGTTTGAAATGGAACAGTATACCAAAAGTTTAGCAGAAGGTCATAGGTGACAGTCAGATCTACTAGGAACCATCACATCTGCTTCAAACAAGAGCTCAAGTCTTTAATCTTCAAAGCAGCAACTCCTTGTTACATAACTGATGGTCTACCAATGCCTCTGAAATGTGCCCTCCCAGGGATCCCTGCTGCAACCTCCTTCCAACCGGCCACGAACCCCCACCCCCGGCTGCAACTCTACTCAGTTCCTGCTAACCTTGTAACCATCCTGCCCCCATTTCCTCCCTGCTGCAGCCCACCTTACCACAAAACCCCTCCCTTCCAGCCCACCAAGCATTGTATCCCCCCACTGTGCATAGCTTTATACCTTTGCAGCTGGACTCACTCCATACAGCACCACATAAATACATACATAGGGAAAATGAATATTAGACATAGGACCAAGCTGTGTACATGTCATCCTAAACTGCATGTGGTCTTAGTAAGTGTAATAAAAATCACTTGATAGGTGTGTACCACTTTCAGCACACAGCCTGCCCTGTAGCTCAATGTAGTTTAAGATCCAAAGAACATACATTTTTCCATCGAGTTGGGAACAAAAGTAACTTCCTTCCCTGTGGACGCTGGATGACCACTATCCAAGTGCAGTGCCTTCCTCCTAAGGTGGGACTCGTGCACGCAGATCATTGCCAAGGGTACACCTTGCGTCCTGTCGACTGCAGGCTTCCTGCCACCTGTTTTCATCGACACGCACAGCATGGGCTGCTCTGTCTTTCGCTCTACTGTCGCTGCCAGAAGTTATAGGGTCATCGCATTCTCTCCCGGTCCACGCACCACAGCGGTCTGTGCATAACACAACACATGTCCGGACGCATCTCCTCCCTGCCAACCATTCCATTTTATTCAATTATGTTTCATTGGCATACGTTTGACATCTAAAAGTATTCCCAGATCACAGTCTTTGAGAGTGTGATAATGTCACAGGGTGACAGATCTTCTGTTGCTTTGTTTCCTTCATCTACAGCTCCCTAACAAGAGCTTCTGAATCTTCCCACATTGTTAGATCCCTGGTCCTCCTGTACAGCCCCCTTAGTAGAAGTTCGATGTTTTCTCATGTCTGAGGCTTCTTAGGTCTGCTACTATCAAGACCTTTGAGTTTTACCAAACTTATGTATGTAATATACTTATAGAGACTTGCAGCCCGCTCTCTTCATCCATTGGTTGGATGTTGTGTCATTCACATTTTCCTTCCACCCAATTCAGCAATTCAGCCCACTGCAGCCATTGGATAACTCACTGTGTTTTCACAAGGAGCACACCTTCCCTCTGGGTAGTTCCTTCAGAGCCAGAGACTGCAATTGCAATGTCTGCTTTTTGCACCCCCCCAAAATATTTTTGCTTTCAGCCGATGATTCTTACATATATTGGCAAGGGTCCAGCAGCTCCCCCTACAACACAGTTTTACAAAAACCATGACAAAACAAGCACTGACAAAATCAAAATGGTGGCAGACCACACTACGCCCATGGGCTTTGTCAATGATTGTGTTATGTTTCTTAAAAGGTCCTTGATACATTGTTGATATATTCACCCATTCCTAGATCTAAGTGTGGCTGTTTAGGTCTATGTACCCATGCCCACATCTCAAACAATGGCCAATCTACACACTGTATCCGTCCACCTATGATTTGTAGTGATTTACGTATTTTTGGTGATTCGCAGAATGCCTGGAAATCTACACGAATTGTAGATTTTTAGGCATGCTTAAGGTCCACTATGACGGTCACCAGGGCCAAACGTAGTGTTGGTTAACTTTTCTCAAAGTTCATCAGATAGTTGAAGAAAGAACTGTAGAAACTATAACTGAACCAAGATGCAATTTTCCAAAAGAACAGGCTCCATTCCACCAATTAGGGTAGGGGTCTTTTCAGTCACCACATGCATTAGTCTTACAGGAACAGTAGCCCTCGCTCACCATTGGGTGACATGCTTCATCATCGGGCCATGCTCCTCGTCAGACCGGCACTGCAATGCCTGACGAGCCCTACTGAAGGGCTCTTTGCCTGAGATCTTTTTAAGAAAGAATGCAGGTAGTGAGTGGATGTGGAAAGGGCTGGGAAAACTGCTAAAATTGGCTAAAGGTGCCCAAGAAACCTATCTTTAATACAAACTGGCACCCCTGCCAAGGTTAAAAACTAAAAAAGGGGGAAGTATAGAAAACAATGATCTGGTTCCCTACCAACAACTAAATGTGTGTCTACCACTCTAATTAGGGTTTTAGATATTATGGAATGGTGTGTGGGTATTCCCTACACTGCAGAACTGCTAGTGATGGTCAACATGTTTCTCACCTAATACAGTCACACGGATCAGGTGGTGATTCTTCAGGACCTATTGTTGTGCCTAACTCTCACTGAGAGTAAAAAAAAGTCTACTACTATTGCCTATGTAGGAAATCACTGAAATCCTATGCTGGAATCAGAAATGTGGAGACCTAATGAAACAACATAAAACGAGCCAAGTTAAAAACAACGCCCAGTGTGCACATACTAATGACCATATTTTCCACCCTCAAAAAACACGTGTTTCAGGTGTATGTGAAAATGACAAGCCACACTCATGCATGACATGGGGTAAGGTGACCATGTGTTCATGCTGAAGCAGAGGAGGAGCATCCCTCCACGAGTTGTTCTTACCCTCCTAGATCAAGACAATCTGATAACCATGGTTGTGAAATATGTGAGAAATAATTATTTGATGTGCTCTGATATGTATGTCTAAGTTGTACTGAATTTATAACATCTAAAATGTGTACATTACGTGAAATCCTAAAGTGTAAATTATGAATTTACAATCATGGTTATCAGATTGTGTCTGTGCATCAGTACCTGTGATTTTGTATCTATGTACTAGTGTCTATGCACCAGTGACTCTACTCCAGGGTCTGTGCATCTGCATTTGTACACCTGAATCTGTGTGCCAGTGCCTGGGCACCAGTATCTATGCACCAGTGTATGTGCACATTTATCTGTGCACCGGTGTATGTGCATCTGTATCTGTGTACCTATATCTGTGCAATTGTGTCTGTGCACCTGTGCCCCAGTGCTTGTGCTTCAGGGTCTGCGCATCTGTATCTGTGCACTTCTATGTATGCACCAGCGTCTGCGCACCTGTAGCTGTGCAGCACTGCCTGTGCACCTGTAGCTGTGCGCCGGTGTCTGCCCATTTACGTCTATGTAACAGTATCTGTGCAACTGTATTTGTACACTAAGGTATGTGTACCTGTATCTGTGTCCTAGTCTCTATGCACCTTTATCAGTGCACGAGTGTCTCTGCTCCAGGGTCTGTGCATCTGTATCTGTGCATCTGCATTTGTACACCTGAATCTGTGGACCAGTGTCTGAGCACCAGTATCTATGCACCAGTGTATGTGCATCTGTATCTGTGTACCTATATCGGTGCAATTGTGTCTGTGCACCTGTATCTGTGCCCCAGTGCCTGTGCTTCAGGGTCTGCGCATCTGTATCTGTGCACTTCTACGTATGCACCAGTGTCTGCGCTCCTGTAGCTGTGCAGCATTGCCTGTGCACATGTAGCTGTGCGCCGGTGTCTGCCCATTTACGTCTATGTAACAGTATCTGTGCAACTGTATTTGTACACCAAGGTATGTGTACATGTATCTGTGTCCTAGTCTCTATGCACCTGTATCAGTGAATAAGTGTGTCTGCTCCAGGGTGCTACGCTAGGGTGGCCTTTCCCCCGTGCCAGATTTACAAAGTGATGTGATGCATGCATTGCGCCACTTTGTAACCCTTTGCTCCACAATATGCATGCGGCATGCATAATGTATGCAAAGGGGGTGTTCTGGTGCAAGGAGGCCCAGATAAATGGTGCAATTGAATCATTGCGCCATTTGTGTCACCATTTAACACCTGCTGAAATCAGGTGTTAAAAGGACGCACCCATTGTAATCAATGGGCCTCCATGCACTTTGCTCCCTAAGCTTCAACATTTGTGACGCTAATGGAGCAAAACGCCACAATAGTTTAAAAACTTTTGACACCATTGTGCATAATACCGCCATGGTGCGTTGTATCATAAGTACGGCGCACACATGGTGGCGTTAGGGGGGTGCGCAGGAAAAGTGGAGCTACGATGGATACAGCACCACTTTTCTCAAATTCGATCCTATATTTTGTCAAATAACATTTTTGGGAGCTTTCAAAACAGATGAGAGAAAATTAGTGTGTGTGTTTTTTGTCAGTGTGTGCATGCGCATATCTCAGGTGAAATCTGACAGACACCTCACCATACCCGACTGAGAGCACCTGGACCCAACTATTCATCAAAAAATATATTTAGTGTGTGGGGGCGGGTGTAACACACCCAAAAACCCTGAAGCTACGCCCCTGGGTCCGGGCACCAGTATCTGTGCACCTGTATCCGTGCACCAGTATCTGGTCCGTGCGTCTGTATCTGTGCACACTGTCGGGTGTTCTAGGACGAGCAAACGGAAGGAAGCTACCAGATATTCCCTGAAGAAGGAAATGGTGCGATGGAAAGAGTCCAGTGCGCCATGTTTGTACAGCTCATCTTCCGGTCAAGCACTGCCTGTGTGTCCCGCCCCTTCCATGAGGCTGTCACCTCGCGTGATCTTCAGGTTTCCGATCACCTGGGACATAATGCGCCAACAGACCTGCACATTCCACCCCAGGCAGTCCCGCTGCCAGCAGGACCCAGGGGTCAGCAGGGCCTACAGGTCACTGCACAGCTGCTCGTGTTCTCTGCGTGAGTGCCAAGTGCACGGTCGGGTGCAGAGGCGCGCCGGGTCCGGTGAATGAGACTGATGGACAGAGAGTGGAAGTTTGTTAGAGGGGGAGAGAGGCTTAAAAAGAGTGAGGGTCAGTGCCAGAGAGAGAACAGGAGAAGGAAGCCAAAAGATCAGGGGCTGGAGAGAGATGTGTGTGTATGCATGCACATGTGTAGGGGTGTGGGGCGACGTGCTATTAGAATATAGTCTGACATGCACATCATGCTCTGCACATGTTGACAAAAATATCTAGTTAACCGAAAATGTACACCCAATAGGATGATTTTTTTGTAAAGTTTCCTCCCAGATATTTTCAGTTTCTAGTAAGGAATAACATTTCAGGAGAAAAACACAAGCAAGCAAACAAAGGACACACAACATTACAGTGAAGGATATTTGCTCTGCTTCCATGGTTTTGGCTAGGGCAGTAACATGGCACAAGTGTGTTACAGGTGTGCCACAGAAAATTGTCAGATTAACAACACACATCACAATAGAACATGTGGCACACCGATGTTTGGGATCCAAAGGCATATTTACAAAAATAAAAGCCAGTATTTCATTACAGGAGTTGAGTTTTTTCATACAAAATATTATCATTTTAATTGGGGAAATTTAGGTTATATATCCTAAATGAATTTGGAGGCAGAAATGTGGGTATAGATACTGTCAGACTGGTGTATAGGGGTACAAAGTGATTGCACTTCCAAAATATATCTCTGAGAACATGAGACTTGAAAGCACTACAGAACTTAATTGCTACAGAGTATGTATGTGCTGTAAAAACAGGGAAACATGTTTGCCCTGGGTGGGGCTGTGTGTGTGTGTGTGTGGGGGGGGGAGGGGGGTACTGTTGCAGAATGGGGTGCAAATGGTGAGATAGAGTGCAGGGGGACAAGGATTGTGTGTGATTTGGATAGAGGTGGCACGGAGGTGAGCTAGAGGGAATGTCACACAAGGTGGGCACCAAGGTGAAAGCAAGGTGAAGCAGGTTGCAAGGGTGTACTCTCAGTGAGAGGTGCTAGTAACAGGTGACCATTTTGTTATGTGGTTCCTACAAATCAAGTAGGTCTGCACATTTAGTCAGCATGAACTTCAGAATATAGGGACTCAGTCCATATATACATCAGTAGATGCTGACGCAATTCCTAGCTAGTTCACTCACAGTGCCCCATCTGAACCCCTAACCTTACCAGGGTGCCAGATGGTATCAGAACCTTATATATGACCACTCTGACTCCCTAGGAAGTGGTGGAAACAGATCTACCCTTTCAATGTTGCTCTTGCACGTCCAAATTCATCACAAGAAAGATACGAAAATGGCTTTTCACACATTTATTGAAACAATTGTATTCTTGTATAGAAAGCATGAACTGCGATTGTTAGACAGATGCAACAAAGCATGGTATCCAGCATAATGAGAATGGTAACAAAGATAAACAATTCAACCATGATAATGATACAGTGGTATGACACTCCTATCTGTAACTACCCACAGTATCCAGATCGTGGGTTGATGTGCCAGGAGGCTGGTCTGATGTAGTGCAGGTGATAGGCATCCGCAGGATGGAGATCAGAGTCAGCAGGGCTGCATCTCAGTCGCAGTGCACTGCATTCAAGGGTAATCCAAGCAGAAGTGCTCCTCTGCAGAATGTAATACAGAGGCTGTTTATATAATAAAACACTGTCAGTGTCACACTGTGTCAAAGGTGCAGAGCTGATGTGATGTTTTGTCTGCAGTTTGGAAGCTGTCTCCAGTGAACAATCATTGTACCAGCTCATCGCACTCTGGCCCATATTTCTACTTTTTTAGCGCCGAATTTGCGTCATTTTTTGATGCAAAAACGGCACAAACTTGCAAAATACAATTGTATTTTGTAAGTTTGCGCAGTATTTGCGTCAAAAAGCAGCGCAAATGCTATGGTAAAAAGGTATATATATGGGCCTCTCTTCCCAGCCTTGGAAAGAGTGTGCAGATCACATGGTAGCAACGTTTACTAGGAATAAGCTCCACATACAGTGTCATCTCAGCACATTGTGGTGGAAATGTAAACATTTGTGTAAAGGGTCACTATCTGAAAAGGATGACAAAGTAAAAATGTGCATTTCTAAAAGGCAGGCTTTGAGTGGGCCCCAAGTGCTTATTCACAATATTTTGAAGAATCAAATCACAAGCAAGGTCAATTAGAGGGTTGGTGGCAGAGGACGGATGCAGGCAGTCTTGAATGGGGCCAGTCATTGAGGGTTTACACTGTGAAGTTATTGCTTTAGCTCTTTCCCAAAGTGGAGGCGCAATAGTCAAAGATGAGACATGAGTGATAATTCATTCTTAGTTTGTACGACATATTACTGTTGTCTGCGAGGGAGGGGACAGAGGCCGATTTAGCTAGGACTGTCATTTCATGAGTCCTGTAGATACCATTCATAGTAATATTGAGAAAAATGTTTAAGATATCATGGGTACTGCTATCTGAAGTTTGAGCCTGTTAGATTATCATAGCCTATATCCCATTTGAACCTTTAAGGTCTCTGAAATCTGAATGGTGCCTCAGCTGCAGGACCTTGTAAGATCTGCCTCCCTCTGCTGTCTAGGTCCTGAGATTATGTTCTGTGTAATGTTTAATTTTTCTAAACTGTCCACTTAAGTACATTATCAGTCATAAAAAAGACTGTATGGATAACACAAGGTGAGATAATGAAAGAATGAGGAATGTAAAAGGGAAGAAATATAGTAGATGCTTTTTTAACAGGCCTGGTTTTAACATAGAAATGCAAGCTTACAGAGGCTTACACAAATGTGCACAGTCTGTTTGTGCCACGTCTAAGTACAAGTTGCCTCTTTCTGTGAACCCCATGGCTGTATCATTTTTTAAAATTCGTCAAGATTACAGTACAACATGGCACTGGGCACTAGCACCGCTGAGGTAGCCAAAATAGAATTTCAGTGCAAAAGAAACGAAAGTTCTATCCTTCCTTGAAAAAAGTCAAGAATTTGCCCACACTAAGAAGCCAAGGCCCGTATTTATACTTTTTTTAGCGCTGCATTTGCGCCGCTTTTTGACGCAAAACGGCGCAAACCTACAAAATACAATGGTATTTTGCAAGTTTGCGCCGTTTTTGTGTCAAAAAATGACGCAAATGCGGCGCAAAAAAAGTATAAATACGGGCCCAAGTTTTTCAAACACTCCTTGAATGTATGCCAGCAACACGCTTGTGTAGAGCACCAAAGCAAGTCCATAACAAATACAACCCTGCATACAAAATAGCCACAGAAAAGCCATGGTCCTTCTAAAAGCCTTCTAAAAGCGATAACTCAGATGTTTACACTTTGTTTTCCAAAATGTTCCTAATATAATTGTGAGAGAATAGTTGCTATTGTAGGTCTTAACAACTGACACCATTTCAAGGTGAATACACAAAGGACACACACATGGGCACCTCACTCTTCTGCCATGATTGCATGTTGGGAGAGGTAATCCATACTCTAGGGCAGTCGTTCCCAACATTTTAACTTCTGTGGATCCCCACTTTATCACTACTGGAACTCGGGGACCCCCACTGAATCATTATTGGAATCCAGGGACCCCCCATTGAATCATTATTGGATTCCGGGGACCCCACCCACTGTGTCATTACTGTAAGCTGAAAGCCCAGACCTATACATTGTCAATGATTTGAACCGCAAAACAGTTCACAAAAAATACAGAAACGAGCATCCCATCAAACACATACACAAATGAAAACACATTTTATTTAATTTGCAAACAAAATAAAAATTAAAAAAAAATAAAATTTGCTGTGAAGGTTGGAGCTTTAATAAATTCAATTGAAGTCACAAATGTCCATAGTATATTCTGTTTGATGCCCTTGCACTTCTCGCACGAATCAATTTGAGGATACTAATCTAATTCTTAACCTCCAATTTCAAATTCTTACATTTACTGTGTGTTTTAAAATGTAATTGTACATGTAGTCACTTTCTTGATATTTACTTTATTAAGCTGTTAATTTTTATTTAATTATCTAAGCAGTCACAGACCCCCTGAGGAGGCTTTGCGGACCCCCAGCGTTCCTCAGAGCACAGGTTGGGAACCACTGCTGTAAGGCATTAAAAAAAAGAGGTACTGAAGATGGCTCCTCTGAGCATTTAAAGAGGTTGAGAACTTGAAACATAAACAAGCAAATTAAATTACATAGTAAAGAAATATTTAATTGAAGTATGATCCGGAAGAATATATAAACTAAAAGTGCTTCTTGTATGTTTTTTTTCAAAACAGGAATGTGTTTTTTATTTTTTATTTAGCTGTTCTGCACATACCTCTCAGTTGAAAAATAACACCTAACAAGCATATTAGTGCATTCACCTACTTAAAATATGAAGTAATCGTCTTTCACTCAGAACGCGTCAACCTTTTGAAGGAGATCCTTGTTTTTGAGATATTTTTGAAATCACCACAATGTCCCTGCCAGATGTTAAAACCAATGCACCTCATGCAGTACAACAGACGTATGGCTTTGGAGAAGCAATGGCATGCACAATTTCCAATAGTGTGATATTGAAACTGAATTACTCCTAGGGCCAGATCCAAGATGTGATTGATACTGCCTCAAAAGTAATGCCTAGAAGGTGGTGTCCCAGAGCAGCCAGTAGCAAAAGGGGGAACACCCCAAGTCCACACTGTGGGGGCATTCCTCAAAAAAGGGCATTCAGTTGCTATAAACCTAAACCCTGGTAGGCCCTGTGAAACTGCATACTCAGATTTTCTGACCCAGAGATGACACCTATTAATTTTTAACGCATTAGGGAAAGTGGCCTGAACAATGTATCGTTAATCCACCATTTTTTAAAGAATCTCCCACAGCGGATGAACGCTGAACATCTCAGCGGGTAACCAGCTTTGCTTAGCCCACTCTGAAAGTTTTGTATCATTTCATTAATGTTCCTTCTGAAGTGCTTGATTTGTATCCAATTAAGGAACAAAAATACGCTCCAGATGCACTACTTAGCCTAATTTTTAGAAACTTTTCTTGTGGATGGAGAGTGGAAAACTAACCACTAGATAAATTGTGGTCACCCACTTCACTCGCTCACAGCATTTTATAGCAGGTATTTACACCACTCTGCTATCAAAGTTCAGCCACCACCATAATTCACAGCAGCCCATTATTTCACACCATTTTGAATGTTCAGCAGCTGCCACTGACCAGGATGCCAGGATGCTGTTTAGGAGCAAAATCCTCACTCTGCTAGTGCCTTGCCTCCAAAGAAGTCACCATAACCTCTTAAAGCCTCAGCTACCTGTGGCTTGTATCAATGGACTTTGAGGCATTTTGACCCTCAGTCCATGGAAATCTACAACTGAAAGACTGTTTGAGCCTAATTTAGTGTTTCCCAAGAAATTTGGCTTAGAGGTTTAGTAATTAGATCCACACATTTGCAAGAAACCCCGTGAGAATGCCCAAATGCCCTACACTTTGTCAGTTTCTCTGCTAGGGTTGACAGCTGCCATATTACCACCTCGCTTGAAATGACCCCTTATTATTATTTCCTGGGTCCTGGCCTCTCTTTAGTACACACTGTACACTTCTGAATTGTTTTTGCTCTAGTGATGTGAAACTGGCCTTTATTTTGATTAACTTTGTCATGCTGGACATAGACACCTCCCTTGAGTTAGGCATCGATTCCTCAACGGGACAGTCTTGCTCACAGGGGAGTGTCTGGCTAGCCAATTTCAAGCAACAGTACCATCTCTGCAGGCGGAATTGCCACCAACCAATGTAAGAGACGGAAATACACCACAAAAGTGGGGAGCTATTGTAAGTACCCATGTAGTTAATCTTCCACTCTAAATTATGGAGTGTTTTCTAGCATGGTTAGGTCACCGTCCTTAACATTTCATGAAAGTCCACCACGCTCTAAGTTGCAGTCTTTCACTGCGGTAATTACTCCGTGAATGGCCAATGAGCAGCCACTTCAGAACAGTCACCGCTACTATTCCTGGCAGAGTTATCTTTATAATTTAGAATTTGGCAGCGATGACGACAGAGCTCAAGCAGTCAATGACAGAGCCCTAGTAATCACCATCATTTGATAAACAGAGTCTTGGTGGTTATCCCACCGGCAGGGTGTAAAAGTACATTTACAGTCTGTTAACTGGAATTTTATGTCAAGACCGGAGGCTCCTATTATGCATTCTAATCTTGCTTTAATAAAATAGCAGAAGCAAGAACTACACATCCCAAGAGGCCTAGCAACAAGCTAGCCAATGGGAACCAAAAGACGTAAGAATAGCAAGTACCAATGAGGTAACTATTGGGTTCAAATTCTCATTTCCAAAATATGTATTTATTAACACGACGACCACGTTCCAGCTGTCTCCGTCTCTAACTGCCTTCCTTCTCCACTCTCCACATTCCAGAATCCCTGTCGGGAACCGATCAATTAAAATATTGTCATTTAGATCCCTCAAGTCCACGCACATGCGGATCCTGCCATCAGGCTTCTTTGCTATTACTATTGGACTTAGCCATTCTGATGCTTCTATTGGTTCGATTATACCCTCATCACACAACCTACGAAGTTCTTCCTTTAATTTATTCCTTAGTGATATTGGTACCACTCGTGCCTTATGTACTTTCGGTGCTGCATCTTTTTTTAAAAGAATTTGGTGTTAAAAATTCTTGAGACAGCCCAGTTTGTCCTTAAACACCTCAGGAAACTTCATCACCCACTTTTCTTCTGTACTTCCTTTTAACAGTACTTGTTCCGGATGATTTGGATCTAATATCATCTTCAACGCCCGTTGCTCTCTCCATCCGAGCAATGATCGTCCTTGTCTTACTACGTATACTTTCGCATATGCTTTCTGGTCTTTGAATCTCAAGTCTGCCTCGAAATATCCCAAAACGGGAATTTTACCTCCACCATACCCTTCCGGTGACACGTCAGTGGGCTTAAGTTTGTTGTCTCTCAAATTTCCCCATTCTTGTTCATCAATTAGGGTAAATGGTGAACATGAGTCCGCCCACATATGTATTTGTTTTCCATTCACCACAATAATACACTCTGGTGGATTATATTCCTTGGTCCAATGCCCTTGCTGAGTGCACACCACCGTGGTTCCATCTTCCACAGCTAAACACTTCTAATTCTTCTTCACTAGTGCTACTTTCTGTCATTCTGTTTTTCTTTACTGTATTCACTGCCTTTTTGAATTTGCGTGCACTGATCATCCTGCACACTCTTGCAATGCCCAATTTTCCTGCATTTAAAACATTTGGTGTTTATGGCCGGGCAATCTTTTGCTTCTGCTAGATGTTTATTGCTTCCGCATCTATAACATTCTTTCCTTTTTCCATGACTTTCATCAAACTTATTTGTGCTCTTTTTCTTAGGGTACCCCATCTCTCCCACTACATTTTGTTCTTTATTGTCCTTCTGTGTATTGAGTTTTTTAACATATTGAGTTGTGCTTTCCATATGTCTTGCAACTTCTACTGCTTTATCCAAGGTGGGATTCCTCAAATTTATTAACTTCTCTTGTATTTTTTTCGTGTCTTTCAGACTATTTATGAACTGATCCCGTATGATCTCATCATTTAAATCTCTAAATTTACAAGAAATGGCCAATCTACGTAGACTATTTACATACTGATCTATTGTCTCATTTGGTTTCTGAGTGTACGAAAAAAATCTGTGTCGTTCCACTACTATATTTATTTTCTTTCCATAATTTTCTTCCAATGCCGTCATGGCACTTTCATAAACATCCTCCTCTTGGTCCAAGTCTCCTCCTTGTGTACTTTGTGATGGTAACGTTTTAATACTTTCCTACCTTCTACCCCCAAACAATGCTTTAGAATCGCTAGTTTCCTCTTTTCCATATACATTTCTCCACCAATGGCTTCCAAATATATGACAAAAACCTCTTTCCAGACTTCCAAAGTCATGCAGGGTTCTCCTGGTAGTTCCAAAAATGCTGGTGGTGGAAAAATAGCTTGTGTTGCCATTGTTCTCCTTTTAAATATCTATACTTCGATTTTTATATGTGTCTCTTGCATTGTTCAATTCATATCCATATCTGACACTATTACCACATTATAGTCCACTGTATTTCAATTAATGTTTTCATGTTGAATTCAGTTTACATTGCTTCGTTTTATATTCAATTGCTATTGGTATTTTCTCTTATCTCTTTTTTTTTTCCGTTGCCGCACACGCGTTGCTAAGCGAATGCGAGCGTCGGCTATTTTGCACTTCATTGCACGCGCGTTGCTAAGCAACCCCGCGCGTTGGCCCCTCTCGCTTGTGCCGGCCTCGCGCATGCGTATACGTGACTTCCCAGAAAAGCAGAAAGGATAGAAAGTCACCTTGTTGCTGTATGTAGCTTCGCCCTTTTCCAATACTTCTCGTTCGTATGCTCTGGGCTTCCCTATTCTTCGTCCTCCGTCCTCAGCTCTCGCG
This sequence comes from Pleurodeles waltl, assembly GCF_031143425.1. Taxonomy (NCBI): domain Eukaryota; kingdom Metazoa; phylum Chordata; class Amphibia; order Caudata; family Salamandridae; genus Pleurodeles; species Pleurodeles waltl. The sequence continues at coordinate 963,579,171 of NC_090443.1, forward strand.
CCACCATCGACGCTGCCACCGCCGGTCCAGGGTCGTCGCAAGGCAGGTTGAACCCATCCTCGTCGCCACTATTGGGTTCAAAGATCACACAGTGAGGTTCTTCTCGTTTCCAAAATATGTATTTATTAACACGACGACCCCGTTCCGGCTGTCTCCGTCTCTAACTGCCTTCCTTCTCCACTCTCCACATTCCAGAATCCCTGTCGCCCGGAGACAGTCGGAACGAGCGTCTACTACGTAATACAACAGTAACACCTAAGACCATAGAGTACACACTAGACTGCAAGCAGCCCTCTTTTCTTGCTGCTCGCAGTCAAGATAAGTACTCTAATTTTATTGTCTCCTCAACGTTAATTGATATACTGTTTATGTGTGGTACTTCTCGTAATTTGTCATTGATTTCGGAACCTTTTCATTCCGTCTTTTCAGGTCGCGCTGCACAGCTTATTTTATCCAGTTACTGACCCCCCGCCTTCTTCTCTTCAGCCGTCAAAAGATGGGGATGATGGAATGATGGAGGGCTACTGTGTAAGAGGAATAAAAATTCCTTGATGGTTGGAATGGTACCAGGTTACTGGCTTCTAGAATGCAAAACATTTGGTATCATGGTGTATGTGCGCGTACTGTTCAAATAATGATTCCATACTAACTGCAGGCTCAGTGAATAAGCCCATGTAGTTGAAATGACAAGTCTACACTACAAGCATCCTTTAGCACATTACACTAATTTGGGAGAAATACCCATGACCTGATTATGCTTAACTCCAGTAAATTAGAGACAGAAATGTCATCACTGAAAAGTAAGAGCATTAAACACATCAGCCAGCCCACCAAGACGAGGTGGTTGAAGGGGAGAAGGAGAAGCTGCAGGTAAGAAAGGTGGCGCCGCCCCCCATAACTATGTTGAAGTTCTACGTCATGCTTTCTGCACAATCAATTGGGGAATGCATCTGTGGAAGGACACCAGAGAGAGGATTAGGACATGCGGTTTATAGACATATTTGAACTAATTTACCAAAAGCCAGTAGAGGTGATGATACAAAAGGCTTATCAAAAATAGTGTAAGACAATGACAGACAAATCTTTCACAAATGGGTCACTAGGCTTTATGACATATCAGGTCATAAAGTTAGAAAAACCACAGTTAGGTCCACATGTCGCATTCTCCTTCAACAAGATTATTAACGTGCACTGATGGATTTTTTGGGGGGCCGCTGTGTAAGAGGAATAATAAATCCGTGATGGTTATGGGAAGAAACGGGGTCCGTGGGTTAGAAATGAATAAAAGGTTTTACTGGTGCAAGGATGCAGGTAATCCCAAAATGTACTGAGTTTAGACTGACGTTATTGTTTGGCTGCAATTTATGACTGATTTAGATTGGTTGTATGGTCCATGGCTACTCAAGTTGAAGGACACACATCAAATGGACTTTGCTGTAAGTCACTATGCACGGGGGACCACTGAATAACCATTAGGTCACAGCTGTCTTTGTGGTGGGTTATACGAATGGCAGACGTCAAGGAAAATTTGAGGATATGGAATAACTTTTTGGAGGATTTTAATAGGTTAGTGGTATTTGCCACTCAGAGTGTTTTATAGAGAGATCAGTCTGATCACAGACACAGATGTACTGAAAAATTCAAAGATTAAAGTGACATTATGTTGCGGCCGTGGCTTGATGCCAACAAGGGTGGTCGCCTGCTAATGCTGCTCAGCGGTGGACAAGGGAGGCATTCTCCTCCTTTCAGACAATACTGTCCTGCATGTTTAGAATCGGGAGTGTCTGCTGTAGGAATGATTCCTGACCTCAAGGATACCATCATTTAGCCACGGTAAGCAGTCAATACCGCATTATTTGGAGCTATCGTCCAGTGCATTTTCCTGACAGGAATTGCGTCGTCCATTTCATCTACTTACATACGGATTCTGCAGCTCGCAATGCATTGCAGGCAATTAAATCTACTAACATATGCAATAGGTGCTAAAACAAACTATTTTGGTGGCATTCTTCATATAGACAGTGTAGCATACTTCACAACGGGGTCAGCAACAGAGACAGTACTTCAACAGAATTGAAAGCTTTCATCAATTAAAAAATCTGAAGATGATTGAGATAATAAACTTAACAGTTTTCTCTACATTCCCGCATTGTGCAGGGTGAATACCAAGCTCTTATGCAACACTATTCCCAATTCATGTATTTGAAATGCATAAAATAAATGATGAATGTTATGACTGAAGAGATGCTTAACGATGTTAAGTTGTGCCAAACTACTTACTCAACTCATGAACTACTGTACACTGTTGAGATCTCGCCCTTTCATCTTGCTATTTTTGTGGGATTATTTACATTGCCTTTATAGTGACATAACTCAATTCACCCATTGAGTCACTTCATTTCTACACTATGCAAGGATGACTACTATTGGCACTTTACTGCTCTTACCTTATAGTTTTCAATTCTTTTCTGCACATTGAGGCATATGGCTCATACAAGTGCTCATGTAAGTCTTTGCTATTGGAAACTATATACCTTCTTACGCTGTTTCACATACTGCAAATTCATTTGATTGACAGTACCTTCCTCATATTATCTTGCTAACTACAATAATGTTTTGTGCCTAGATTCCCTATCCTTCTAAGGAGTTAGAACTACCTACAATTTGCTCTTGTGGGGAAATCTAAATCTTTTATGATACAATTCCACTTCCTCAACACTTCAAACTAGGACTCTTTTTTTCTGGACTACAATCCATTCTCTATATTATGAGACAGTATGGCAGACTCAGAACATGGCAATCAATCTCCTTCTTCTGCAGTAACGTGTCAAATATTCCACTTTCAACTGCCAAGCATACATCTAAATTGAATGGTTCTTCTGTGCGTTCATCAAACAAAAGAGTTTAAAAAAGACCCTTCATCACCTGCTTAATCTCCTCCACCTATATCAATGGAACTACTCCTAGAGGAAATAAGAGCCCTCAAAGAACATGTGGAAGAAACAAATAGATGCATCCAAAACCTCAATGACAAATAATCCACTATTGACAAGAGAATTAAACAAATGGAACACAAGATGGAGTCAATTCAAGCTGCTGCTCAACAACACCATCCTTTACAAACTGAAGTCTCCTTTCTTAAAAAAAACAAATCAAAGATCTTGAAAATAGCAATAGACATAATAATGTTCATATTTTTGGCTTAACAGTTTAGAAGGATCCAATCCTATCTCCTTTTTTCAATCATTTCTTCCGAAAGTTCTTGGTCTTCCTGAAACACCAGTATTGAATTTTTAACGAGCACACCGACTACGTCGTAGCCCCAACACTGCACCTTCCTCTCAAAAACCAAGAAGTGGCATCCTCTACTTTTTGGGATACATTGATTTACTGAAAGCCTTACAAGCAGTTAAACTAAAAGGTTGAGTATCTTGCCTAGGATCTGCAGTGTTCCTTTCTCAAGACTATACCAAAATTTCAGCAGATTAAAGAAAGACATTTCTAGACATGAGACCAATGCTTTGGAACCTCAATTCTATATTTGGACTCTTCCATCCTTGTCTTTTCAAAGCGACTCATAAGAATAAAACTTAGACTTATGAAGATTCTACTCTCATGCAGAAATGTTTGGACAATTGCAAGAAAGAAGAAAAAGGAATTTCAAGATTATCTACTACTTGAGTCTTTTCTTTAAATATCAAGAAGATGTATGTTATAATATTGTCTAACTGGTTTATATGTTCGTAATATTTTCATAATGAATATTGTTTTTCTTTTCTTTCATTCATGTTAGGTGATGTTCTTCTATCTGGTCACCATTATCCCAAGTCCATTTGGATTGTCTACCGTCTTGCCTGACCTTCCCTGCAGTTCGATTCAGTTGTGTCGTCTTCCCCATGTGGCTTCACCACCCTCGATTTATGTTTGTTTCTTTGATATGTCATCTTTTTTACTTTCTATATGGATTTTATCTCTTTCTCTATTTTCTTTTTCTCCCTTTTCTCTTCCTCTCCTCTTTCATGTCGTTCTGTATTTCTCTATTGCCTCTACTGTTTACTTACCATTTTTCATCCTTTTCTGAGAGTATCTTTTCATGTTATTTCTTATTTTTTATTTATCATCGCAAACATAGTTTGTATTTAATAGATATTAATCTTTCTCAGATGAGGTTACAAATTATTTCTTGTTATGTTAAAGGTTGGGTTCACCTATTAAAAGACAAAGAATACTTACCCATGTATCAAAACTGAAAGCAGACTTTGTATTCTTACAAGAAATGCATTTAGTTGCTTCAGAAGATCAAAAACGTAAGCGTCAATGGGTGAGAAATGTTTTTTTGTCTCTTGGCTCAGGGAAAAGAAATGAAGTTATTCTTTGCCATACAAAACTTCACATTACACTCCTTTCCCAAGAGTCAGATGAAGAAGGTAGATGGATAACAATTCACTTTAAGATTAACAGTATTCCTATTTCCGTGTTTAACATATATGCACCTACCAAAACTGATAACATGTTGTAGCCTGCTACCTCTTCTAAACTAAGGTCCATAGCCACAGATTATATAATATTCGGTGGAGATTACAATTGAGTTTTAGATTCCTATATAGATTGTGTCTCTAAAACAACCTTTATTCCATCTGCTATGTATCAGCAATTCACTACAATTATTGACCAGCAGTCTCTTGTTGACACTCAGAGAACATGCAAACCATTACAAAGAGCATACACATTTTTCTCTCCCACACACATATCCCAATCTAGAATTGATTATTAGTCTCTAAATCACTAGAATAACACATTATCCACACAGACATTGGTTCTATACTGATCTCAGATCATGCCCCTGTTACTTTAGATTTAGAATGAATCCCATTAATAATGGTAATAAAAGATGGCATTTTAATACATCCTTGTTACCAGACTTGATTTTTACCTCCATGTGTGAGTCATTCAACACCGAGGGGCATATTTATACTCTGTTTGCGCCGAATGTGCATCAAAAATGTTGACGCACAATCGGCGGAAACCCTGCCCCATATTTATACTTTGACGTCCGACCCCACGGGCGTCAAAATTCCACCATGTGCGTCATTTTTTGGAAGGGGGAACCAGCCTTGCGTTAATTATATGCAAGGTAGGCGTTCCCTTCCAAAAAATGACTTTAAGGCCTGTGCCCCTTATTTATACTCTGGTGTCATTTTGACGCACAGGAGGGGGTGGGCCTTAAAAAACAGCGCACAGCCTGATGGGAGCCGTTTTTTAACGCCTGGGTCATGGCAGGCGTTAAGGGACCTGTGGGCTCGGAAGGAGCCCAGAGGTGCCCTCCCCTGCCCCCAGGGACACCCCCTGCCACCCTTGCCCACCCCAGGAGGACACCCAAGGATGGAGGGACCCATCCCAGGGAAGTAAAGGTAAGTTCGGGTAAGTATTTTTTTCCGATTTTTTTTGTGGCATAGGGGGGTCTGATTTGGGCCCCCCCTACATGCCACTATGCCCAATGGCCAGGCCCAGGGGACATATGTCCCCTGGGCCTGGCCATTGGGCAAGGGGGCATGACTCCTGTCTTTGCTAAGACAGGAGTCATGTCAATGGAGGTTGGGTGTAAAAAAAAATGGCGCAAATACGGTTTGAGGCCTGAAGTTTGCCTCAGACCTGACTTGCACCATTTTTTTAACGCACAACCCCCATTTTCCCATACGTCATTCCATAAAAAAGGCGCCCGCATGGTGCGTTGGAATGGCGTTAGCCGACGGTAAAATTTTTGACGCACAACTGCGTTGGCGCAGTTGTGCGTCAAAAAGTATAAATATGGCCCTGAATTTTTTACTCTTAACTCATCTTCAAGCCTCTCTCCTCATGTTGTATGTGATTCATTTAAAGCTTAAAAAAGAGATTTTGTTATCGCCTACGTTTCAAAGAAGACAAAATTAAACTCTCAGAAAGCACTTGAAATCTTTGAAATGCATTAAACACCTGGACACTCTTTATACCACTACTATTTCCAATACCGATCCCAATAACTTAATTGTAGAAAAGTTCAAATACAATAAACTCTCTACAGAAAATGCTGCCTCTTATCTCCTTAAGGGAAGCACTAAGGCCCATATTTATACTTTTTTTGCACCGCATTTGCGTCATTTTTTTACGCAAAAGCGGCGCAAACCTACAAAATACAGTTGTATTTTGTAAGTTTGCGCCGCTTTTGAGTCAAAAGAGGCGCAAATGCGGTGCTAAAAAAGTATAAATATGGGCCTAAATATCATGGAGATCAAAATAAAGCAGGTAAATTACTTGCTAAAAGAGAACAAACCAAAATTGATTCCATTCTAAATGCATGTTCCTCTCCTGTTTTCAAAGATACAGAAACTTTAAATGAATTTAAAACATATTATACTACACTTTATACCCCGGAACCCACTCCAAACCCAGATGCCATATGACAGTAGCTATACTCTATTCAGAAAGGCTCTGATAGCAATATAGATTTTTCTCCATTGGAATGGTCATTTAAGCAATGATATTAATTTAAACAGGAAAATACCCTGGATGAGACATATTTCTTTTTGAGCTTTCTTTGCATTTCTCCAAACTTTTACTTCCAAAACTTCATAACCCATTCTCTTATTTAATAAAAAGTATTAAATCATCGAGTGGCACTTTGAAGAAGAACTAATTTGCCTTATTCCTTAAGATACGGGAGACCCACACAAAAATTACAGACCAATCTCCCTAGTAAATTATGATTATAAAATATTTGCTAAAATCCTTGCTGTCCATCTAGACCCCTTTTATTGGTAAAGAACAATCAGGTTTTATCAAAGGCCTACACATTTTTTATAACACTAGAGTGTTCTTCAATATTCAAAGTAAATCCAAAAAAGATACCCAGTCACTATGTGCTATTTCCCTTGATGCTGAAAAAGCTTTTGATCACATGGATTGGACATTTATTGTTCATACACTTTCCTGGTGTGGTTTCGGTCCCAAATGTACCTCTTAAATATCCCTGCTGTACACTGCACCGGCAGCCTTCATTTTTGCAGATGTACTAATTTCTCCATTCTTTTCCTTACGTAAAGGTGTAAGGCAAGGATATTCTCTTTCCCTACTTCTTTTTATTCTTTCATTGGAACCCTTTCTTGCAAAAATAAGACAAAACCCTAGTATATTTGGTTTCCAAAATGGAAATAATCATACTAAATTGTGTGTCTATGTTGAGGATATCCTTCTGTTCTTATGCAAACCTGATTCTTCTCTCCCGACTTTCCTCATCAAAGTTAAATCCTTTTCAGCTGTTTGTTGTTATAAATTAAATCCTGATGAAATTCTCCTCCTAAAATCTTATGTTTAGACAAGAATTTTTTTCAATCCAATTTTGCTTGGAGCCCTCATCAAATTAAGGGCCAGATTTACAAGAAAGTGGTGCATTGGTACCGATGCGCCACTTTTCTTGCGTCACCCCTGCCCCACCTAGCGACACCATGGCTGCCCCATTTTACAAAACGGCACACCATGGCAGTCGTTTCCACAATAGCATCATAATTCATGATGCTTTTTTGGTGCTTTACTGGATTAATTATGGCACTAGCAGAGCACTAGGGAGGCCAATTGGTTACCATGGGCCCGTCAGTTTAACACCTGCCCCAAGCAGACATTAAAAATTATAGAAAAAATGTTGCAGTGAAATCTTGTAGATTTCACTGCACCATTTTTTGCGGCCTCCCTGTGGGGGAACGCCCCCCTTCCATAAATTATGCCTGGCGCAGTCATAAAGTGGCGTAAGGGGTTACAAAGTGGCGCAATGCTAGCATTGCACCACTTTGTAAATATGGCACATCAGAAATGCTTACCTAATGCCACATTAGCATAAACAATGTTGCTAATGTGGCAAGAGGAAGCTCAAAGACCTTGCAAATCTGGTCCTATATCTTTAAACTTAAATGCAGTTATCACCACTTTATTCAATTCACCAACTTGCGCTCAAAACTTTGTTACTCTCCTAGATGAGTCAGTGGAATGTATTATTGCACTCCTCATTTATACCCAACTTATAATTTTTCTGATGATATACTATTAATGAATTTCTATTTCCACACCTACTTTCTCACTTCACTCTCCTTTTCTACACTCCCAACAGATACTATTGGCATTTCCCTTCCTTCTTTCTCTCTTCCTTTTCTGTTTTAATTACGCTAAGAATTATTTATTAAAATAATACCCTTTCAGAGTTAGAGTGATGCAGAAATTATGCAGATTTGCTAAACCTGTTCTTAAAACTTTGCTAGAAAAACAGACATTTGAGGTGAGCAAACTCTAGTGGGTGAGTTGCTGAAATCCATTCATAATGAATGACGGTCCTTGAAATTCTAGTGACTGATACTTCTTTCTTTTATGGAGTATTTTAAGTGTGGTGATATTTTTTTGGTTCTATACAATAGTATTGAACATTTATTAAATCCTCCAGTGGGTAGTGATGTGTTTGCATGGGGCACTCCTTTATAAAAAACATTTTTCATATGCCTTTATCACTTTGATATGCAATGCAGAATTAATAACATTATTTAAAATGTTCATATTTTTCTACTTGAAGTCCATTTGCATGACAGGGTGTAAGTTTTGGTTAGTTTACTTACCTTTAACTGGTGCATTTCATAGTTTTTTTGGTTTTAGGCAAGATTCATGTGTAATTTCTAATCAGTTTTCAATTTGTGTGGGTTTACTCTACCCAACCAAATGGTATATTTTGACTCTGTCTAAATGTGTGTTTGATCATCACGCTTTCACTGTTTTTGATCTGGCCTATTGCATAGAATCACAGGGATCATTTATGTGTTGCTGATCATAAAATTTGGCCACGGCATAGCCAAAACCTGTTAAAATTTGCTCTTTTCTAACAGAGGTGTCATGCTGCATGGGTCACATCCAAAAGGTTTAATGTGTTTAGATTCTTTGGTGAAGTTCATTATCATTCTAATTTTGTCATCAGTTATTTCCTCATTTTTATTCTTTTTGTAATCAGCAGTTCCTCTCAGCATTAGTTTTTTGCTTTTTGTAGACCTTTTTCAATTATGTCTGTCGGTCAAAATTATAATTGAATATAAACATGCTATATTGCAGACAAAAATGAATAATTTCCAGTAGAATCTGGTTATGATTGTGACTGCCTGCGTAAGCAGTCCAGGAGTTGTGAGTTTGGTAACTGTATAACGATGCAATGGGAGATGGCTGGATCTTCAAGTAGGAATCCTGACAATCAAAACCTGTGAGATTGTCTGGAGGCGCATATGCCCAGGCCCTACTAGAGCATGTGTTTGTGCCTTTCCTGACCATAATTTAAAAGGTTTTAGCAGACTACCCTTAAAGTCATAATAACTGTGTTATGCTAATAAAGCTGCTGCAAACCCTTTTTAGGGGTTATTGCTCATCGGTCTGTCTTTTTACTAGGTAATGCAAAGTTATTTTGCATTTGTAGTATGCACTATGACCATGGGTCTCCTGAAGCATCTAGTGAGGTAAGCTGCTGTCAAGCAATCCAGGCTACTTAAAGAAACACACAAGAGACAAGTTTTGAGACAATGTCTAAACCTTAGAACAAAGCTGAGAAGGCAAAGAGTTCCATAACTTTGGCATCAAAACTAAAAACAATGTCCTCTTGTCCTACCTATATGAAATCTGGGACCTTGTAGAAGGTCTCGAGACATTGACCAGAGGACCCTCTTTGGATAAATCTCTCCGAGTACCTTTCTTAATGAAGGGACCTTCCTCCTCATAGCAAGTCCGGTGCAAAAGGTGCATGAACTTGACAATTATCCTTCCTTGGATAGGCAGTCAATATAATTTTCATAAAATCAGTCTGGCATGAACATTCCTTGGGAAACTGGAACCTAATTGAGTTGCCGTGTTTTGAATAATCTGGAGTTGATAAATGAGGGTCAGCGGTAACTCAAGGAGTTGGCATAGTCCAGACATGAGCCATATGCCTGCTCTCAAATAAAAGATAGGGTAAAACATTCCTTAATATTCATATTTGGTAACTGCATGGCAAGACTGTAGGCTGAAACATGAGGTGACAAAGCCAGCTGAGAGTCTATCTTGTCAGACAGGCTTTCATGTGGTAGATTCAGGGATGGATTCAGCTCATAGGCCCAGTAAGTATCTAACTGCAAATCATAACGGCCATTTACAATGAGGACTTTGGTATTTTCTGCATTCAACTGTAGCTGGTTTCTACACATCCCATCCCAGGTGTGATGCATATTCTTCTGAAATGCTGCCTGGGTGTTGGGATCCTTGCCCAGCCAGGGTAAAATCTGAGTGTCATCTGCATACAGATATGATCTGACCGCAGCTCTTTTAAAACAATTACTAATGGTTTCATACAGATATAGAAGAGATGGGATCCCAGAGAGAAGCAATTGATATGTAGTAGAACGTCATATTGAATAAATGCGGTGCAAGCTTAACTGTCTGAGTTCTGTTGGACAAGAAAGACTTGAACCACTGAATAGCATTGCCCCCAATAGCAATTGCCGCAATACAGTCCAATAGTGTAGAATGGTACATTGTATCAAAGGGATGAGTCCAGAAGGATCAAAGCACTGATGGTCTAATCAAAATCATCTGAAATTGAAACCTGGACCGTGTCTGTACTGTGTCCAGCTTGAAACCCTGCTTGCATCTAATTTAAGCAGTTATTCATTTGTAAATGCATACAGAGGAGTTTGGCCTTGTAATTTTAGATGATCTTAATTTCCAAAAGCAATAATGAAATAGGGTAAAATATTTTTAGAACTGTGGGGTCAAACCCCAGTTTCGACCATATCGTCTTTGAACACATCTGGATGTGTTGCTGTTTCAAATGTTACACATAGGATGAATGATAACTTCAGCAAATAATTAATTAACAATTGCTGGGAAATGGTCCAAGGGGGACAAGACTTCACAAAAAATCAACAAATCATTAAATTTCACCTCTGATGTTGCAGGGATCCGGGATAACAAAGGGTTTGATGGCTGTTGACAGAGTGTTGCTAGGCCAAACATACCATGGATGATGTCATTTTCTAAAGACACAACTTCTTCAAGAAAAAATAGACTGAGGTGCTTACAAAGCTCTTGTAAGTCAGAAATACGCAAGAAGACTTTAGATGCATAACCTAATTAGAGTAATGCATTTGTTGGCCAGACAAACAGTGTTTATAAGAAGGCCTGGGTGGAGTTCGCAGAGTTCTGCTACGCGGAACTCTGCGAAGTGCTGAAAAAACTCTGTCGTACTACGCTGAGTTTTACGAGCAGTACAGTTTGGGTAGGTCACACTGTTCACACTGATTTTCTGCGCTGGAGTTTCTCCTGCGCTGTAAAATCAGCGCGAACTGCATCAAGTGGAGTACCAGAGGGCGCTTACTTCTTTCTGCCACATGAGTAGATTTTTTTACTCGAGCGGCAGCTTCCTCAACATGAGCGGCAGCTTTCTCATCACAAGCAGTCGTTGCCTGCCACGACCATTCGTGTTCAGATATCTCGCTCGCCAACTTAGGGATTTCTCGTGCTTGCCAACTTAACGTTGGAGAGCACGAGTGAGAGCAAAACCTCCACTCCGTCGCACTTCACAGAATTTTTCAGTACTCCGAGCGGAGCACGGAGTGGGGAAAACTCTGCGAACTCTGCCAGCGGAGCGGAATTCTTCACCCACCCCTACTTATAACTATTCAGTGTCACCTTATACTAATACATCTGCAGGAAACTGTGATTCCCTCCAGCTCCAGTCTGGGCACCTCAGTTTAGTTCTGGCTAATGTGAGCTCAGAGGAGAACCAGGGGCAGAGTCCCTGTGCCAATTAGGCCTGCTCCTATGTAACATCCTGAGCAATCACCCCAGCAATACAGTTATTAAAGCCAGGCCCATTTGCATCTACTGAACTGGAACCATCAAAGAGAGAGACATTAAGCATATTCTCTATTTCACTTACCCGGAGCAATTTCCAGTTTTTATGGCACCTTTGGCAGGTCTCTTGTTCTCCACCAGCACATTCCACATTATATAAAGATGATCAGACCATACACAGGGAGTAATTAAAAGATTTATAATTCTAAGATCTAATGACGAAAGCTGGTGCAACGAATGGCCTTTTGCAAGAATGGATACAGTTATGTGTTGATTTAGATTAAAAGAGGACATTGTTTCAACGAGCTCTTTTGCTTTTGTTGACTTACTCTAACCATATTTAAAGATGGCTGCCACTGCCCTGCCCATTGTACCCATCTCACGGTTATCAATCATCCTGAGATCTTTAGTTCACAGTGCATCCAAAATGTCTGGAGAGGAGCTCTCTGAAAACCACCTTTATAAAAACAGTGGACTATCAAGATTGTTAATTGATTTCAGTAGTATGTTTGGGAGGAGAGTGGGTGTTCAGAATGGTAGAGATAATCAGTGCTATGCCCTCCTTAAAAGACACCAGATCTGCAGAGAGAACCACGTGTTGAGAAGCTGGAAATCTCATGATGGGTAGACCTATCCTATCTTTTTACGTGTGGAGTGTCTGCAATCATAACCTTACTATTAACTCGTAGTTTTTGAATACCAAAAATACATACATTTCCATGAAAGTGTAAGTTTACCTTTGTGAATCAGGCTCCAGGTCTCTGGCATTAGTAGTTGCTACTATTCTCTCTCACTTTCGTATCAGTTCGCATCCACCTTCATTCTCTCACCTTTGTCATTTTTCTTGGTATGCAAACTTTGAGCCGCATTTATAATGCTAATAGGCATTTCGCACCTGCATTGCAATGCCTAAATAAACAGCAATGCTGTTGTGGTTAGCAAAATATCCCTGTGCAGCAAGGGAGGGTATCGAGGGCCCAGGACCCCACCCCATAAAAAAAATTGGCTCTCACCGTGGGACAAACACCAGCATGGAGAGTGGTGAAATTGTCACAAATCGTTATTCTCCCCCTCTGTTTCCTCAGTCTCTCTCCCTAAGTCCCCCCGCCCCCCACTAACTCTGATGGTACTTTCCTCCAGTCCTGCTTTGAGTCTGTGCATTAGAGTGAACCCTCTCCTGCAGCGCTGTTTGGCAATTCAGCTCCACACACCATGTTGCCAATGTGGCAGAGTTCAATCATCTTCGGTTCTCAGGTAAGCTTCCAAGTTTTCCTGGGCGGTTAGTTACAGTGAAACTCCTCCACTCACAGGGTGAGCATTTATGTGCTGTCTCCCTAGTATTTATGTACATTGATTTTCTGTCTGATGCTATACAAGTCCAATCTAGGCCTTCTTCCAACCAGCCTGCTGGCACAAGTGTCTCCCTTTTCCACAGCCCCTTTTCCCCTTAGCTCTGGGGTTTCTTCATGGTTCTGTAGATAAGATGCAGGCTGAGAGTTGACTGATAACCTTGCTTTTCAGTATATAGTTATACCAGTGTTGGGTCGTGGGGTGACAGTGAGATCTTCACTTGCTACAGCTCTAGTAGGCTTCACTGGCGTATTTCTGCAAGTGGGGAGTATGACTAGCCCATTGTCCCAGGTGGTTGCAGACAGGCTTGCCTTTGGCACACCATCAGCGTTCCCAGCTGCACGTACACCTAATGGAACAGCTTTACACAAGCAATGGACTCCGCATACGCCCGGTGAAGCACATGTGCTAAAAAGTACTAGAGCAGCACAAACAGAGGCCAATTTAATCCGTCGGCACGTCCTCATCACCTACCTGGAAAAACAGCCCCAGTGTAAGTGTAAGAATCAGCCCTGCCCCAAGAGTAACCATCCAATGAGGTCCTGACCAAGTGCAGCATAATTTAAGAAAACAAAGTGCACAGCACAAGCAAAGTAAAACTAAGTTAAACCCAAGTAAAGTAGCTACCTAATCAATTTAAAAAAAGTAGAACTTTTATAAATATAAGTTATGGAAAACCTCACAAAAAGATTTTGTGAACACTCAATGGGACCAACTTAATACAACTGCAGGACTCCACGCCTAGCTACTGATGTGTGCATGTGTGCATGCTGAAAAATACTAGAAAGGCAGAAACAAAGCCCAATGAATCCATTGGCCACCACGTGTCACCTACCCAGTGTAAATAAGCAGTCAAAGTGCAAGTGTGAAAAAATCAACCCACTTGAGCCCCAATAGTAGCCATCCAGAGAGAGGCCTGATCCCTTAAAGCATAATTTAGGAGAACAAAGTACAAATGCAAGCATACTAAAAATAAGTTAAACCTAAGTAATTTAGCTCCCCAATGAATATAAAATCATAGAACCTTTAGCAGCATAAACTGTGGAAAACCTAACAGAAGTTGACGCAGATGAGCAGTGGAACCAGTTTTATCAAAGTGATGGACTCCACACATGCCCTGTGCAATGAACCTGTTGAAAAATACTAGAGTGGCACCAACAGAGGCAAATGAAACCGTATACTCCGTGCACACATAGCATACGCGCAGGATGTCAGCAAAGGACCCCATTGTGTCTCTTTAGTGGACCTTTGGAGTGTGAGGCTGGCAGGCTCCCCTTTCAATACCAGGGACAGGAGAAGGCTTGTCTAGTACTAGAGATCCAAAAATAATATGCTACCACCATTGGGAAGCGTCTAGGAACTGGTACATGAACAGTAGTCTCACATATAGAAGAAGGCATGCTAGATGCAACCCTCCACACCACAGAGCCCCTCCTCAACGTGCATGCATGATTGTCACGTACACTGAGCACTAAAACGAAAAAAACACTGTGGATCCTTGCAGTTTATTAACTGAGGGCTGGGGTGCATGCTTGCAAAAGCTTCGAGGGGACATCCCCATTACACTGTGTGTGTGCCTTTGCTGACCTATGAGGCAATTTGAAAAGATCTGCTGCTCGTGCTGTCGCCCTAGAAGAGCCAATGGAAACAGAGTAAGTTTCCTTTCATCATAATTTTTTACCTTGAAATGGCACTCACCACTAATAAAGAAAGTGGAAGTTGTCAGGGAAGACATTCTAGAAGATCAGGAAGATGCTTCCTCCGGTAAAAAAAAGTAAGGGTCATTTGGATGGAAGAAAAAGTACTGGGCTTGCATGGGGGCGAAGGCCGAATGGTGACACAGGGAGGCCATTCATTGTACTGCTGCCATTTTACCAACCAAAATGGAGTCAGTGAGGAGATGTGCAGGAAAAACCTTATCATATCCATGGACGTCATGTGTGAGTCGCCAGGGGTTGCAGCAGCGGCCCCTGGCTTACCCTTTGCGACCCCTGGCACTGTCTCTGCGACCACTGGCCTCAGAGGTGGCAAATTCAGTGCAAGGAACACAGTGGCAGCTCATCCATATGGACATCAGTTAGGGCTCCACTCTCTTTTTTTCTGTCAATTTTTTATCACACTAATAGTAAATAATAATATATTTATTCACTGTTAGTGTGATAAAAATGGAGTACAATTAGCTGGAATATGCCCTTTCCATGGCAGCTTAGGCAAGGAAAAAATGTTTTTAAAGGTATTTTGTGTTCATGATTGCCGGTGAGTGTTTGTGCGAGAGTGTATGTAAGTGTAAAGTTGTGTGTGTGTGTGAATGAAACTGGAGGTCAAAGGGCATCTGAGGTCACTTCCTCTACCCCTGGCATTTCAGTGAATTGAAGTCCATGATCATATCCCATTTCACTAATTGAATAACTCACACAGGGCTTCCGCAATGTGTTCAAATCAAAACAATGGATTTTTATTGGAGTCCATTTGCAGGATAAAAATAACTCATCAGGCGAGAAAGGGCTTTAGAAAGTGAAAAGGGACGAACGCCTTCCAATTCCCGAATCCAAGCGTCCATGTTGCAATCCTGATAAGATTACATGTGGCGAGCTAACTAGAACAAGTATGATATCACCTTCGGGTAGAGATTGCTGTGGCCTCACCCTCCAGCAACCTTTGTCCTTATGCACCTGTGTCCACCAACGTTCTCCGCGATAAAGAACTCTTTATTATGTGTTTTATGTGTTTGCTGAAGGTTTCTGTCCTAAATCAGCAGCCCACTCTGCAAGCTGCCTCCGCACATTAGTCATGGCTGCATAACCTTCCCCTTGGTTGGACATCACTCAGCTTGCGCTGGTGGTTCTAATACCTGCAGTGGTTTTTAATGCCTATGGGTCTGATTCACAAAGGTTTTGCTTTGGCTTACTCTAGTAGCATTCCTAGGCCCAGATTTCTTGTGCCCCCGCCACCTAACTATACCATGGGTGCGCCGTATTTACAATATGGCGCACCATTGCACATGTTAGTCCAATAGCATCACCATTTTTTAAGCTTTTGTGGCGCTTTCCTCCACTAGCTTCAAAAATGTTGACGCTAGTGGAGCAAAGTGCAAGGTGGGGGCTAGTCACAGTGAAACAGCGAAACTCCTGGGTGCATACTTTTAATGCCTGCTTTGAGCAGGTGTTAAAAATAGCGCAGTGTAATTTTGTAAATTTCATTGTTCCATTTTTGCGTGCCTCCTAACACCGGAACACCCCCGCATACATTATGCCTGGCACAGGCATAATGGGGCGCAAGGGGTTGCAAAGTGGTGCACTGCATCGACTGCACCACTTGGTAATTACGGCAGAGCGATTTTTGCTTCGGTGAGCCACAGTAGCGTAAAAAAAGGATGCTAATGTGGTGCAGGGAAGCACTAGGGCCTTGTAAATCTGGCCCCTAATTAGGCAGTATTGTATTTTGTATTTTGGGGATTATTGTTCATGCTCATGAGAGGTTCACAAAGTGAGAATCAGTATCAAGGACTTTCCTTATTTAGTCGATTGTGCATATGCCAAGGATACTTGGGACAATCCGTAGGCCCGGAGTCAGTACTGGCAGCAGCATCTTTAGAGGCTTATTTACAAGCCCCGTGGTGTAGGGCAGCAAAGCAGGTGACCTTTCTGTGCTGCCCTGCACCACAGGGAAAGGGCAGAAATGTGCTGCATCTACAAGATACGGCGCATTTCTGTTCTCTCTCCCTGCGCTTGCGCACAATGGGCTGCCTACCACAGACGTAGGCACCCTTGTACTGTGGTGCAAGGGTGCCTGCGTCACAGACAGGGTTGATTCTGTGCAGGAAAGGCACCTTCCTGCACAAAAAGAATCCATGGAGGCTGCTTTCTCTTTCTATGTGCACTGCACAATGCAGCACACATGGAAAGATGAAAGAACAAGGAGAAAATATATTTCTCCTCGTTGCGCCACCCGTGGGGAGGCATAAGATTTTGACGTATTCCCAGGTTTACAGTTTGTTCTAAATCTGGGAATACATCAAAACCCATGGGTTTTGCATGGGAAAACCCACCACAACACCCATGGAACACATCCCTGACGCAGTGTAAGACAACAAAGAGACTTGCGCTGCGTTGCCTTACACTATATCTACAAGGCCATGAAAAGCCACGCAAAGGCTTTGTGGGGCCCTGTAGATATGGGTCTACATTATGCGCCACCAGTGTGTCACCAAAAGGTGATGCACCAGCAGCGCAAAGGGCTTGTAAATAAAACCCAGATCTATGACTGGGGGTGAGTGTTTGACAATGTTCAGCATTCCGTCCATCACTTGTTGTTTTTGCTTTGTCACCCTAAGTGGGAAGGGTATGCCCAGACGTGGGTCCCGTGCTTCCCATGCCACTGGATTCAAGCTAGCCTGGCTGATGAGGGGTGAAACCCCGAAACCGGTCCCAGGATGCTTGTTTCCGGTCCAGTGAGGATCTGGCTTGGCAGTTCTGTCTAGACTGTTCCCATGAGGAACAGGGTCAAGACTGATTTGCATATGGCTCTGTCCAAACTGGGGTGGCATGGTGAGCAAAAGAACGATGGATTAAACCCAGATCTATGACTGGGGGTGAGTGTTTGACAATGTTCAGCATTCCGTCCATCACTTGTTGTTTTTGCTTTGTCACCCTAAGTGGGAAGGGTATGCCCAGACGTGGGTCCCGTGCTTCCCATGCCACTAGATTCAAGCTAGCCTGGCTGATGAGGGGTGAAACCCCGAAACCGGTCCCAGGATGCTTGTTTCCGGTCCAGTGAGGATCTGGCTTGGCAGTTCGGTCTGGACTGTTCCCATGAGGAACAGGGTCAAGACTGATTTTCATATGGCTGGGTCCAAACTGGGGTGGCATGGTGAGCAAAAGAACGATGGATTAAACCCAGATCTATGACTGGGGGTGAGTGTTTGACAATGTTCAGCATTCCGTCCATCACTTGTTGTTTTTGCTTTGTCACCCTAAGTGGGAAGGGTATGCCCAGACGTGGGTCCCGTGCTTCCCATGCCACTGGATTCAAGCTAGCCTGGCTGATGAAGGGTGAAACCCCGAAACCGGTCCCAGGATGCTTGTTTCCGGTCCAGTGAGGATCTGGCTTGGCAGTTCGGTCTGGACTGTTCCCATGAGGAACAGGGTCAAGACTGATTTGCATATGGCTGGGTCCAAACTGGGGTGGCATGGTGAGCAAAAGAAGATGGATTAAACCCAGATCTATGACTGGGGGTGAGTGTTTGACAATGTTCAGCATTCCGTCCATCACTTGTTGTTTTTGCTTTGTCACCCTAAGTGGGAAGGGTATGCCCAGACGTGGGTCCCGTGCTTCCCATGCCACTGGATTCAAGCTAGCCTGGCTGATGAGGGGTGAAACCCCAAAACCGGTCCCAGGATGCTTGTTTCTGGTCCAGTGAGGATCTGGCTTGGCAGTTCGGTCTGGACTGTTCCCATGAGGAACAGGGTCAAGACTGATTTGCATATGGCTGGGTCTAAACTGGGGTGGCATGGTGAGCAAAAGAACGATGGATTAAACCCAGATCTATGACTGGGGGTGAGTGTTTGACAATGTTCAGCATTCCGTCCATCACTTGTTGTTTTTGCTTTGTCACCCTAAGTGGGAAGGGTATGCCCAGACGTGGGTCCCGTGCTTCCCATGCCACTGGATTCAAGCTAGCCTGGCTGATGAGGGGTGAAACCCCGAAACCGGTCCCAGGATGCTTGTTTCCGGTCCAGTGAGGATCTGGCTTGGCAGTTCGGTCTGGACTGTTCCCATGAGGAACAGGGTCAAGACTGATTTGCATATGGCTGGGTCTAAACTGGGGTGGCATGGTGAGCAAAAGAACGATGGATTAAACCCAGATCTATGACTGGGGATGAGTGTTTGACAATGTTCAGCATTCCGTCCATCACTTGTTGTTTTTGCCTTGTAAATAAGCCCCCAAGTTCTCAGAGGTGTTCTTCCAATGACTCTGAAGCCCATGAGGCTGCTGAAGAGCCCGTGCACTTTAGATTCGACATGCATACGTTCAGAGGTATACGTTTTTTTAGAGCAACTTACTGCAGAAACCAGAGTTGCTGTGCTGTGTATTTGTACAGGAAGAATACCCTTCCACCTCAAAATCCTATACCTAGAAGAAAAACAGACTATGCAATTTGTTGAAAGTTTAGAGGAATTAAAGCATTCCTCCTTTTTAGCTCCTCCTTCAAGGAGGTGTTATTGTTTTGATGCAAAGCTAGACTGGCTATGCTTAATAGATCGAGATTTTCATCAGCATGTATGGTGACTTGTGCTCATCCACCCAAACAACGTGTAAATTCTTCAAATCAGAGGCGATCTATGCATGAGTGCTCAGATCAGGCCATTCCCATAAGCAGAGCACGGCCCGTGGTCTTCGGAAAGGATCCCAGTAATGGAAACACCTTGATAAACCATTTGAGGAGCAGACACGTGCCCTTTTGCCTTCTGTTGTCCAAGACAACTGCTGAGCTTATGCAGCAGGGGAGTGCCCCACCTCCATTTGTGCAGGGGTCACTGCAAACACAGCACTGACCTCCGAAGGACAAGTCTCCACTTAGCACGACTACATCTGATATTCTAAACAGGAGACTGTACTGCCAGCTTGGACTTTGTTTTCTGAAATAGGTCAATAGTTAATTCACTGTAGGCTCTTATGCATCATAGGTCGGAAGAGTCTTACATCTCAGACCCCTACAGCAAGACAATAATCTATGACCAAAACAATGTATTTATTCTATTTAAAAAGCAAGTGCCCTGCCAAAAGTGCCAAGGCCTCCGTTTTAGGCCTGGGGTAATCCTGTCCGCTTCTTAGGGATGGTTTCCCAAATGTATCTGTGGTCCAGCACAGTTTTGCTGACTGACATTCACACTGAGATGCCCTGGAAGCACCTCAACCTCATCTACTGTGAGACATTGTTTAATTTGCGTTTTGTCATGTGATTAAAACCTGTTTGAGAAAGGAGTGGGGTAAACCAATTATAATCTATTTTAGCCCACATACTTTTAATCTGAGTAAGTAATGTAGGCCTCATCGTGCCCAATGTGCAACTAACTGGACTTCTACTATTCCAGTGGGGTATACCTAGAGATTTGCCCGAACATTTGTACTCTGGTGGGACTCAGACACCAATCTCTTCAGCACTTGTATTTTAGCAGCACACCGACCATTCTGACATTCTCTGAAAGGACATGTGGTCTGGGGGCGCACACTAATCTCTCCACACAGCCAAACTCACTCTCTCTCTCGCCAGTCTCCCCAAACACCTGTACTCTGATGGGGAACACCAATCAATCTCTTTGGGGTCATGCACCTGGAGGCTATATACCCCCATCTCACTACTGACATATACTCTGGTGAGGCACACCCACCATTTCTCCAAACACCAACACGCTGATGGGGGTTCGCATTCTCTAATCTCTCTGAGAACCTGTACTTTGATGCGACCCAACCATCAATCTATACAATCCCCTGTACTCAAATTGGGCAAAGGCTCCAATCTACCCAAACACCGCACACTGGCGGACCCACCCACCAATTGGCCCATGCACCTGTGCTATGGTGTGGCAAAACCATCAAACTCTCAGAGCAGCTGCACTCAGGTGGGTCACACCCACCAATCTCTGCAAACACCAACACTTTGGTGTGGGTTTGGGAAGAAAGATCTTCCAATCCCGCCGATAATCTGTACTTTGGTTGAGAAGGTCCACCAGTCTTTCAAAACACCTGTGATTATGGGGCTTTTCTGCTCTGGTGGGGATAGTTCCACCAATCTAGCTGAGCACCTAAATCTGATGGAGCACACCTACAGTCTATACAGAGCCAATGTACTCTGGCGAGGCACACACACAATCTCACCAAGCACCTGCTCTCTGCTGGGGCACATCTTCATATCTCTGCAAGCACTTGCACTCTGATCGGGCATACACTCCTATCGCTCCAATCACTTGCACTCTGGAGGTAGACACCCATCAGTCTCTATCCAAGCACCTGTACTCTGCTGTAGTACCACCAGCAATCTCTTACAGCAAATGTAACTGGTGGGCACACCCACCAATCTCGCCAAGCACCTGTACGCTCGTGGGGCACACCAATAAATCTCGCCATGCACATGTGCTCTGCTATGGCATACACAGCAATTTCTTGAAGCACCTGTACTCTGGTGAAGCACACCTACAAATCTCTGCAAGCAACTGTACTCAGGTGGAGCACACCCACACATGTCTGTAAGCACCTGTACTCAGGTGGAGCACACCCACACATGTCTGTAAGCACCTGTACTCAGGTGGAGCACAGCCACACAGCTCTGTAAGCACCTGTACTCAGGTGGAGCACACCCACACAGCTCTGTAAGCACCTGTACTCAGGTGGAGCACACCCACACAGGTCTGTAAGCACCTGTACTCAGGTGGAGCACACCCACACATGTCTGTAAGCACCTGTACTCTGGTGGAGCACACCCACAAATCTCTGCAAGAGCTGGTACTCTGGTGGACCACACCTGTACTCTGGTGGAGCACACCAGTCTCTCTAAGCACCTTTGCTATGGCGGGGCACAGCCACCAAACTCTCCAAGCAATTGTACTATTGCAGGGCACAACCAGCAATTGCTCTAAGCATCTGTACTTTTGATTCTTGTGGGGCACACACACCAATCTCTCCCGCACCTGTACTCTGGTGAGGCACACCCACCAAACACTCCACAAACATGTACTCTGGTTGTGCACCCCGCCAATCTATTCAAGCTCCTGTACTCCAGTGAGGCACACCCACCAATATATCCAAGAACCTGTAATCAATCAATCAATCAATCAAAAAATGTATATAGCGCACTACTCACCTGTGAGGGTCTCAAGGCGGTTGGGGAGGGGTGACAGGAGGGTCACTGTTCGAACAGCCATGTCTTGAGGCCCTTTCTGAAGAGCAGGAGGTGTTTGGTTTTGCGGAGGTTGTTGGAGAGGGAGATCCAGGTTTTGAGGGCGAGGTGGGAGAAGGACCTGCCTCCTGTGGTGGTGCGTTGGATGCAGGGGACTGTGGCCAGGGCGAGGTTGGCTGATCAGAGGTTGCAGATGGGAGTGTTGAACTTTCACACTCTTTCGTTGAGTTATGTCGGGCCGGTGTTGTGGAAGGATTTGTGTGCGTGGATGAGGATCTTGAATGTGATTCTCTTGTTTATGGGGAGCCAGTGAAGGTTTTTGAGGTGTGGTGAGATTCGTTCGTGGCGGGGAGGCCAAGGACGAGGCGCACAGCTGTGTTCTGGATTCTCTGGAGTTTGCGTGTGAGTTTGAGTGTGGTGCCGGCGTAGAGGGCGTTACCGTAGTCTAGTCTGCTGCTGATGAGTGCATGGGTGACTGTCTTCCTGGTCTCTGGGGGAATCCATTTGAAGGATTTCTTTAGAGTGAGGAGTGTCAGGAAGCAGGAGGAGGTAAGAGCATTGATTTGCTGTGTCATGAAGAGGGAGGGGTCCAGGATGATGCCGAGGTTGCGTGCATGGTTTGCGGGGGTGGGTGCGGGTCCTAGGGTGGTGGGCCACCAGGAGTCGTCCCATATGGTTTTGTTGGGACACACTCACAAATCTATTCAAGCATCTATACTCTGGTATGTTACTCCCAAAACAGCTGTTGCAAACTACAACAGAACACCGGAGACAACCAGAACAAAGTGCCAGATGCTATATTCCTTTCTTTCACTGTCCTTATACTACTTCTGCCAAGCCTCCCTAGAAGGACCTGCAGTGAAGAGAGGTGATATTGAGCTCTCCTACAAGGGTGGCAATGTTTGTAGTGGCAGTTTCTTCGATGGAGTCTCTAACTCCCTATTTGCCATAGGCACCACATGTTGTTAATAGTAACAGGTATTGGATCTAGTTTGCTGCACCTGGCTCCTGAGCGATAGATAGTACCTCAACTGGAAGGAGAGAAACAGAGAAATAATATACACCATGCACCACCACAGAGAGCACCTCGATGGAGGGAATGAGAGGATCTCTACTTGGGCCCTTATTACAAGTTGGACTGTAATGGAAGAGTTCAAACTCCACATGAGAAATGTATATTGCTGTGGAGAAGCACCACGCCAATTCAGTACAATTAAGAGCTAAACGTCATAGAATGGGGAATAACCACATAGAACCAGATTTATCCATCATAAAAACCACACAAAATTATGTGGGGGTTAAAGCATACCATTATCTACTGCTGAAATAAGATTGATGGTATTTCTTTAAATTGGGGTACCCTACTCCCTTCAATTGGCAATCATTTTTCATACACATCATAATATTTGGGCTAACGTTTAATCTCATCCCATAGAAAATGACTTAATATCTCTCTGTATGTGTATCCTTCTTAGCGACAATCAGGAGGAGAGCATTAAAGTATATAACCAACAATGTTACTTTTTCTTCTTCCAATTTGACCCCACTTGATGTAATTCTATTTACGACACAACTTTTGTGTGTCACCCAGAAGTAATCTAGCATTTGTATGTATGATGTGATTTGTACCTCTGTTAATACTGATGTTCAGATATTTGAGGTCAATATAAAATCACTTTCCACCCTTCAAACACCTTACAGCAACATAACTAAGAATATTTTTCACAACATAACAAAAAATAAATACAATTAGCTGAACATCTTGCCAAGTTAAAAATACAGATACTAAAGGCCCTACGATTAGTAACAAAATGTAGGCCATCATCAGTATGTATAAATAATTTAGACCCTTGATAGCCCTATCTATAACAACATTTCATGTCACTATTTTGGTAGATGATGGCTGCAAGTGGCTCAATAAGAATGTTAAAAAGGCCTAGGGAGGGCACCCTTGTCTAGTACCAGCTTAATTACTAAACCAATTGACAATCTCAGATAAATTGAAATCTTGACTTTAACATCAGAATGAAATGCCCTGAAGAGATTTGCCAAGATTGTCCTAAAACTAAACTTACTTATTGACTATTCCATATACATTTAGTTTATTCTATCAAATGCCTTTTCATTGTTGATACCAACTGTACCACAAGAAATTTGTTCTTGTTCTTAACTATCAAATTACGGCACTCACATTTTGCAATGACGAAAATGCCTTTAATAGAGAAGGAATTCTGTGATGTATGAACTCACTTGGGAATACACTTCTCAAGCCTGAGTGCAAAGGTATGAGATAATATTTTGATGTCCACTTTAAATAACGCGCTACAGCTGTAATTCAACCAATGTTCTGGGACTCAACTTATTTCACAATTTGTAACTGCCTTTGTGATTAATCAGCTCACTAAAACACAGGTCTTTTGTCACTATCTGTTTGTAATCTATTATTTTATCCGTTTCTATTGACTGCAGAAATGTCAGCCAAGCATATCTTGTAAATGACTCTATGTGGTCATGTAGATACCAGTGGCAAGCAGTGCCATTAGGGAAGGTTTGAAATACACTTTCTCTTCTTGAATGTCAAAGATTTATCAACAATGTAGGATGATATTACTGTTATAGAAATGAAGCCCAGGTCACAGGTACAGCATGACACATAACCTAATCACCAAGGAAGCTGAAATATAATCAAGGTCAGCTTATTTTAACCAAATAGATGAGTCATGAAGCTCTAGATAGCATTCAAAATGGAAGCTAACACACAGAATACATTTATTTGAGAAAATGTTAACAGTGGACAACTACACGTAACAATCCTCCACAGATCTGCAAGGTGGTGTGTGTGTGTGTGTTTGAGCCTCTGCATATGTATGAAACAATAAATGCCCAAACTGCCCCTAATGTACCATGCGTATGTTTATGATGTATATTTGTAATTGTTACCTACAGTTGGGTTTTTCCATGCTCCCTGCCCATCATTATGCTCTTCACGTTTGGGAAATAACTTAGCTCTAGGGCAATCAGACACTGAGTGGAAATAGTCTTTATGCTTGTGTATATGCATGCAAGAATGTGTGTGTTAGCAGAGATAATCAACTTGTTGTATACACATTGCCTCTTTTCTAAGACCATTATTAGCAAAGCCAGTAGCTCTGGCATCGGCAGCCAGCCTTTTGTTTTTTTCAGTGCTTGTTTTGTTTTAAAAACGTTACTGTTGGGGCGATCATCAATAAAAAAAAACATTGGCTAAAAGAAAAAATATTTTTGAGCTCAAAAAGCATACAGTCATAGTAGTCACTTGCAGCCGAAGAGAACTACTTTGTATGTGCACATGCTTTTTGTGAAAGGGCAAAATGCAATACTCCTATGTCCAATGGTCTAGTGACTGGAAGCAAAATGGGAATGACACAACAGCAGATGAATGGATGAAGAGGTCTGGCTCAGAGCCCTACAATTAGCTATTTATAAATATAATTATAGGAATATTTTTTCATTTCTCTTCACTTCTAACTTTCGTCTCCTTTAATTTTCCAGTTCTCAGGCAGCAGAGTTACTGCTCAGTTTACAGAGTCCTTACAAGTGCAGATCACAGACATACCCTTTAGGTTACACCAACCTCACAGCCGTAGGCCTCAGAGTGCAACATTAATGAGGACTGTGTGCAACACACAGTTATAACAATGTAAACAAGAATTAAGAAATAACAGGCGAAGAAGCAAGGATGCTCTTGCACCAAGGAAAATGAATTACTATCAGATGCCCCCCAAATCATCAGCAATTATCACTCAAATATTAGATTTGCCTACATTTTGGGAATATCTCAATTTGTCCTCAAAGAACAGATTGCCATTTTATGAAAACAGACATATGTGCTGTTGAATATTGGTGTTAAATGCTATGGGAAATGATCTAGTTTTACTCAAAAATTACATTAACATTTTCTGAACGTGTATTAAATTTGCAACCAAGCGCAGTTTTTAAATTATTTTAACACCCAGCCATGTTACCCTCAAATACGTCCCAGTCCGTTTAGCTAAATAACCTAATTTTACCCAAAGGTGTTATGATGCAAATTTAGGAATGTTAGGAAGGGGAGACACCAGGTTGTGATTAAGGAATAAACTTAATCTAATTTACATGAAAGTTAATTGTGTTCCTTGATGAGAACGGCACCTCATTTTGGCGATGAGTTGCAGCCTTTTTGTTAGAGTTTGCCCCAAATGACCCTCATGACACATTTCGATTAATTTACTCCTCACCCCAGTAGGTGATACAAATCGATCTCCCCTCATGATCACACAAAACCCAACCACACTTAACTCATCCAATATTTTAAAGTATGGTCTTGCAGCTAACAGGATCACGCTCTCCCTTAAAGCTCCACTCCTTATCATTTTCATTCCCACGGATATAACATCACCCTCCATCTCACCTTCCCACTCACCCTTGGTGAAGGCACCTAATGCTGAATGTACCGCATCCTGTAATCATGCTACTGCACCATCTCTTTCTTCACCACCACAAGCACCTGAATCACCACCTGAATCAACAGTAATCTAGAAAGACAATCTGCCTGAACATTTCTCTAGCCAAGAATGAACTCCACGACATACATATACTCTTGCAGTCTAGCAGCTAATCTTGCCAACCTAGCTGAATCTTTGCCTGCGCCTCCAGGTAGTAATACCTTCAATAAAGGTTTGTGATCTGTTCTTAAAACGAACTTCGATCACCACAAGTAAATGCGGAAATATCCAACACCCCAGGCAGCTGCTAAGGCCTCTATCTCAATCACTGAATAGTTACGTTCAGATTGTGTCAAAGAACGTGAGGCAAAAGCAACATTTTTTTCTGTTTTTCCAAGTACTTGCGATAACACTGCCCCTAATCCAGAAGCACCTGCATCAACTGTGATATGGCACGCAGCGCAAGCCGAACATTTGGCTCGGGACGCGGCCGCGGCACGAGGCGGCAGGATTCGCCGTGCTCCTGCAATTTGGTATTTTTATCAAGGCCCCAAATTGGGCATGGGGCCTCGCTACATTAATGGTGCCACGCGCCCTGCTAGTTTCTTGCCTCCCCCCACTCTCCATTTTCCCCCACTTACCTTCTGCTTCTTTTTCTTTCTTCTTTTCTGCCTTCCTCGTTTCTTCCTGACTTTATGCCTTTCCTTCATGTCCATGATTCTTTTCTCTCTCCCAGCATGCCTTCCTTCTCCCTGATTGCCTTTGGAACTTTACTTAACATGGTGACTTTTGCTATGGATTCTATGTTATGTTCCCAATCCAATATGGTGTCTTTAACTTCCTGCCAGTCACTTCCTGTTCTTTGGGTATATAAGGTGTGTGATTCCTGTTCTCTTTGCGCTGCAACACTTCCTTTGGGTAGTGATCCTCGCTCCTGTTCTTCTGCGTCAGATATATGAATTCTGAGCCTGTTCCAGCTTTTTTCTTTGTTATTTTTGCCTTTTGTTCCGATTTACTTTTTTAATTTTTGTTTTTTTCCCAGGAGTTCCTATTCGAGGTTATTTCCCTTTTGGGTTTTTTCCCTCTGGGACTCCTTCTGGAGGGCACGGACTGCCTTTGGCGTTCCCTCCGTCAGCAGTACCGTGACTACCAGAAAGGGTTGCCCCTACTTGGGTCAAGGCAGAACCTATAAGAACAAAGACCTCACCACATTTCCAGTGGGCCACAGACACAGACAACGAGTAGGTCGTGACAATCATAGATTTAATCCGTTTGTCAAATGCAGATAAGATATTGTCCTCACATAACTCTTTCTTAATGTTTTCAAAACAATTTGTTGTTCCTCACCCAACACAAATTTGTTCCCTTTTCTCAACAACAGTCTCAAACCTTCAGTTTTATCTGCAAGTTTTCAACAAATTTTGAATAATAATCATGTCCAAAAATTACCTTAACTGCTCTTTGTATGCAGGACATGGCGAAAACCTAATAGCATCAAGTAAGTCATGTTTGGGTTTGAGGCCTCCTTCAGTAACTGAATAACCCAAATAATCGATGCTCTTTGCCATGAACACACACTTTTCTTTTTTTAGCGTTAATCCTGCTTCTTCTATTCGTCTCAAGACCTTCAAAAGAACATTATGATGATGTTGTTCCGTGTCCCCAGAAACAAAATGTCGTCTTGGAAATAAACCACATTCTCCATGCCAGAAAATAATTTTGTCAACATGCGCTGGAACACACTCGCTGCCGCTACTAATCCAAATGGCATCCGAGTGAACTGAAAAGTTCACTCCGTGGTGATAAATCCCGTAAGAGCTTTAGAACTTTCATGCAACTGCACTTGATGGTTTTGCATTCTTCAAATCATATTCTGAAAAGTACTTGCCACCTTTTATGGTCATCAAAAGTTCATTAATATTTGGTAGAAGAAATGTATCAGCTATTACATTGCGATTGAGTGATCTCAAGTCTACACAAAATCTCACTCGGCAATCTGCTTTTTGTGTGATCACTAACGGAGAAATCCAGGGAGATGTCTCTATCGGTTCAATCACTCCTGATTTGAGCATATCATCCAACAACCCTTTAACTTCTTCACGTACAGCCATGGGCACCCTCCTCACCGTATGTTGCATTGGCACTGCATTTTCCTTCAAATTAACTTTGTGCACATAACCTTTAAGACACGCTAAGTTATCTTGAAATATCCCTTTCACACTCTCAACAACATCATCTAATCTCTTCTACTACAATGACTTGAATGGGCGTCCTTGGATTAACCACTATGTTAAGATCATACTGATGTACCCACCCTAAAATAACTGGACCATCAGTTGACACATAAACTTTCCCAAAGACTTCATGTGAAATACATTTGATGACTCCCTGTAAATATCCTAAAATTTCAATAGCCTCTCCTTGAAGCCCCCAGGATTAATATCTTTGGGAAGTAAACTCCAATGACTTCTAAAAAGATTTTCTCGAATTATGGTGTACATCGAACCTGAATCTATCATGAGTTTAACTTGGCACCCACAAATTTCAAATGCAGCCTTCGGCCTCTTTGAGTGCCTTTTTTCATAGTGAGAGTCCATGTGACCATCCCTTACTACTAAGATTCTGTCCACGTCCAGACCTGAAGATGAAGTATCAACAATCTCTACTCTAGATTTATATTTGTGTTGTCTACCCACTTCTTTGTACATCCTAGCAAAATGGCCCTTGCATCCACATATCCTACCCTCTTTATCCAAGGCATAACACTTTTTAGAATCAGAATTGTGGTAGGTGCTCCCACACCGAATACACTCTTTATCCTTACTTTGAAAGTTATTCTTATAGTCAAGATTATTATTTTATTTAGGTGTTTTTCTTGATAACAATAATATCTCTTTCAGGACTAGTACTATTGTTCCTCATTGTGGTAACATCAGTTATACCTCTACCTCTACTGTTGAGTTCCTTCATACATCGCTGTGACTCTTCAATGACCTTAGCCATCTTAACTGCTTCTTTTAATGAAGTATCTTTAGCAGCCCACAATCTTTCTTGTATCTTCTTGTCCTTACACTCTACTATAAGTTGGTCACAAATAAGCTCATCTGTCATCTCCCTAAACCGGCATTTGACTGATAACTCTCTAAGTCTAGAGACAAACTCTTCTATGTTCTCGTGATCTGCCTGTGGTTGCGGCTAAACTTTTTACCTAGCCATAACTAAATTGGTTTCTTTAGCAAATCTGACTTCTAATCTTTTGAGGGCCTCTAGATAAACATTGTCAAAAGGTTGACCATTAGGTCCTAAAGTTAAGGGTAGATATTTAAATGTCCTCTGACCTTCGCTGCCTAAATTGTTCAATAGAACGCCTTTCTTTCCAGTGAGCGAGAACTCTTGACCATCCAAAGCAAGAAATGTAGTTCTCGAACATTTCTATCCAATCCTCCCAACTTATAGCAGGAACCCCTGGTGAATTAAGAAACATAGGAGGTGGACTAATTGCATTGTGTGCAGACATTGTGACTATTATATTTACATTTGTTTTTAAACCACAAATGCACTTTTCAACTTTTCAAAAATATTTGTGAATTTGAAATACAAATAGTGTGCCAATCACCATAAATCAGAACTCATATTATTTTACACATACAACACACAAGAGATTATATGAATGCAAGGTGTGCTAATAACCGTGAATCAGCACTCACTAAACGCTGCACTGCCATATGTTCATCATTCCTGTGTGAACGTGTAAACAACGGCAATTATCCTTCTTGCTAATTATGAAAAGTCTCCTTGTTCCGAGACGTGTACTGAGAAAATCAGCACAGGCGTGCCAATCGCCGATGCCGAATTGTGAAAATCAGCACAGGCGTGCTGATCGCCGATCCTTCTTGCTCTTGCACGTCTCCTCGTTCCGAGGCGTGTACCAATAAAATCATCACAGGCATGCCGATTGCCGATCCTATCGCCAATCCACTTCGCTATCTAGCATCTGGTTGCCTTGATGACCCAACCAAAATGGCTGCCTCGTCACTACATCGAATCAGCACAGGTGTGCTGATCACCAATTATATTCTTTATTGGTTTATGGAGCGTCTCGTTGCCTTGACGACCAAACAAACATGGTCGCCACGTCGATCACCATAGATAAACTTTTGACATCACTGGACAGTGCATGAGAAGCCGCTCGAGCTGCTCCAACCGTCAATGGGTCTCTTCCAGACTTCCAGGACAATATCCTTAAAAAAAGATTTTCTCGGTAAGCCAACCTCTTCCACCAATCAACGCTCAATAAACTCTCCTTCACCACATGACAGGAGAAGAGACTTACAGTTGGAAGTGAGGCTGTTGAGGGTCATAGTACTGATCCTGGTAAGCCTTGGCACACTAATTGTCTAGATTTATTAGGTCCCATTTATGAGTTACCGGGTGATTTACGTTATCCTCTACTGATTGTTGATGTCTGCTCTACGTGGCTGATTGTGAAATTTATGAGAGATGTAACCACCAGAATGACAATAAAAGAGTTAGGTCCTATATTTTGTGAAGAAGGCATTCCATCTATTTTAATCATGGATAATGGTACTCAACTGACGTCTTTGGAAATGGTGCACTTTCTTGAGTTGTGTGGAGTTAAGCACACACATGCCTCTCTTTATAATTCAAAGTAAATGGAATGGTGGAAAGAGCCAATCGGTTGATAAGGGGTATCATTCAGATGGCTATGGCGAGCAATATTGGTGTCAAGGAATTAGTTGATGATATGATTTGGGCTTATTGCACAACAGTGCACTCAGTTTCTGAAAGATGGCCATTTAAGAAGATAAGAGGGAGGTCGCCTGGAACTAAAATGGTACCGATGTGGTTGAAGGAGTGGGTGAGCTTGTTGCATAGTGGGTTAGTAAAGAATGGTGTTAATTCTACTCACTATAATAATTCAACCAACAAAATTGAGAGAGGAGATTGGATTAAAGTTAAATCTGGGCGAGCGGGAAGTAGTTTAACAGAATTTATGGGTCCTTTCAGAGTCCATAAAGTTAGCAGATATTCAATGTTCTAGAAGGTGGTCATAGGTGGAATTTTAGAAGAGCGGCTCTCTAGAAAAAGAAAGATGAGTATAACGCCTAAGGGCATGAAGAGATTTTGTCAGGTGCGAGGTTTATGAATGATGAGGAGTGTGGAGTGAAGAGAGGTCTGAGATCCGAAAATGTGGGAAGAGTGAGAGAGGACAGAGAGATATGTAAAGAGTCTGAGTCTAGTGTAGGAGATTTCATTGGACAGGAATTTCACAGAGTATGGAGGTCCAATAATCCTCCTCGGTATCTAAAAGATTATGTTAGATCATAATGTGTAGGATTTTGTATATGCACATTTCAGTTACTTATTTTACGTAAATCCTGAACAATTTGTAGGTTTAATTGAAATGCTGTATTCTGTTTAGTTTTCATTAATTCACAAGTTTTTCTACAATTGGAAGGGAAGGAGATGTGTTATGATGTAAACTTAGGAATGTTCGGAATGTGATCTAGAATGTGAGGGTGGAGTGGGAGTTATGAGGAGAGACGACGACGGATGGATGTAGGTCAGGAAGGGGAGACACTAGGTTGTGATTAAGGAATAAACTTAATCTCATTACATGAAAGCAAATCTCATTTACATGAAAGTTGATGAGAACGGCACTTCAAAAGGCTTGTAGTTTTCTAACTATGGCTTTGTGCTCCCAGTTTTCGATAGTATTGTATTACACTGTGGATCCATTTCTACATCACTTTAAACCTCTAGTGAGGCACTCAAGAGCTCTGGCAGACAGTTATGACACTACTCCATGGTTCATGTTTGGTTGGAAACGTGTGACCTAGTGCACTGAATCCCAATCTTTTGACTTTTGTAGACCCCCACTTTATCATTACTGGATCCCAGGGTCCCCACTGAATCATTACTGGAATCCAGGGACCCTCCACTGAGTCATTACTAAAAGGAGACTTCGTGGGTCCCCATTGGGGTTCCCAACCAGGACCACAGGTTGGGAACCACTGACATAGTGTGTACTATGTGGGAAGTTTTTGTGCTTTGTCTGATTGTTGGTGACTGATCTTTTTGTGTCATTGAAAAAGTAGCTCTGCATACAAGTAGAGTGAAGTGGAGCTAAAGAGAATGAGAGGTAGCAGTGCACGTGGTTGTACCTACAAAACAAGTAGGAGAATTGGCCATTAGATGCAGGTGAAGGCCTGAAGATGTCAGGGATGCCCATTTTGTTTCAGTAAAGCATACCCGATTTTATCAGCGGGCAGCAGAAGCCAAGGGCAGCCACCTTTTGCCAGGGGCACCTTGGGTTTTGATAGGCAACCAGATAATAGGGGTGGCCAAGAGATGCCAGGGGTTTTCATCTTACGCCAAAAATGTGAAGATGTGAATCCTATCCTATTGATGTCCACCAAATGCTAGGTATCATCACCAGCTGGCAGGTGTGCTCTCCTAATGCCAATAGTGACCACCAGATGCTAGAAGTTAGCACCCAGATGTTGGAGGTGCCTTGTGCTAATTTTTAGGCAGGGATGCTTGACAATTGCAGTGGGTGTGCGTCTGAAAAATAGTGGGACTAACATATACTCTGGGTGACCATTAAATACCACAGGTAGCTTCCAGATGCAAGAGATCCCACCTTCATAGTATTTGTAGACACACATTAAAACACAAATAGATGCACATCTTCATTGGCTCAAACACACATATTGACATACACCGATTTTCAAACCCCATTTTGGGTGTTCATGGGGCAAGAAGGCGCTACTGTGGCTCCACTGTGGGAATTAGGATCATCTGTCTGTCTTTGATTTCCTGGGATCCATTCTACCATGCCTGTGCAAAACAGGCAATGTACAACACCTTCAGCACTTGAACCTCAGTGGTAGCAATGCCGAGCAGTCACAGGCTTCTCCAGAGAGAGGTAGTTTGGAGGTACTTGGGCTTAGCACAAAACAAAATGTAATGAATGACTGTTTACCACAGTGCTTTACTTTCAAGAAGAAAATTAGTTTACTACACACTGGAACTAAATACTACACAAACAACAGAAACAAGATGTAACAAGATGCTACTCAGTGTCCTGGGCGCTTGAGGTTAATTGCAGCGTTAACTGCTGCTGCCCCTGATCACCTCCGTATAGTCCAGGCAGTTCCCTTCCTGGGTCAGTGTCAAGTGTGATTAGAACCAGGTGCAGATTGCCCCCATACTCTCTCAATGTTCTCTCACTTTATCTAACCAAGCAAGATTGTTCAGTCGGTTTTGAGGTTGGCACACCTGGGAGGCCGCCCGGCACTTCCTCCACTCACCCGCTGTCACTCCTGTGACAGAGCATGAGCCAGTAGCTCTTGTCATGGCCTCTTCAGGCAGTTGTGTTTTCAATAAGGCAGCTGCTTCACATCCTCCAGTTAGTGGAGCAGCTTCTCTGAGGCAGGAATTAGCCATTGCAAGAGATTCCTCATCAGACAAGGGTTTGGTAGGCAGGTGTTCAGAGGTCATGCAACCCCTGTTGGGGCTACTGTGACCAGTATGGTGCGGCCTCACAATGGCCAGTCCCAGTATGATGGCAAGGCCCCAGCAAAGGCCTCACTTTCTGAAAATGTTGGCCTAGGTAATGTGGTGGCTTCATATTTGGGCACAGCAGCTCTGGTCACATCATGACTTCTTTGTTGGCATACTGGTTCAGGTCATGCCATCCATGACTGCAGCCTGGACTGGTCTTTGGCGATCTTCGTCACATTGCACAGTTCCTTTTACGAACTGCACTAGGAGACACAAATGCTTTCTGACAGTGGGGCAAGAAGATTGCTCTCCACAGCCTTCCTTTTCTGGCACAGCCCACCATGCCAAAGTCATGGTGCACCTCGCTCCTCCTGGACAGTCAAACCTCCTGCAGAGTTTGGCAGGCTACTATCATCTCAGCAGGCAGACTAGCTTCTGTGTGCTTCAGGACAGATGAACAGCTCTTATTGCAAGTGGTAGATACAGGTGATGTCCACTCACCTCTGGGAAGCTGGCTGTCAGGCAGGCGTTAACTCTAGTTACACAGCAGTCCTCTGAGTACTGTGCAGAGCACTCAGTTTGTTCACCATGGAAAATTGGACCTAGAACAACAAGTGGGTCAGTTGTTCCCACTTATATACAGTAAATGCAGACAGAAGATGTGGATTTACTGTCTGCTATTTCAGAACAGGCTTGAAGTTACTTTCCTTTAAAGTGGCCTTTCCAAACTGACTTCCAGGCACAGCATTTGTGTACAGTGATGCTTTTCACTGCAGGGTTGTCTTTAGCCTTGTGCATCCAGAACAGAGGCACAAAAAGGTGTGAGGTTTCTGTACCTGGCTGTCTTCAGCCAAACTGAAGAGTGTGACCAGGTAGAGACAAAAGGTTGGTCCTCATGAAAGGGGCGCCTTCACTTTGCACAGCAGTCTGCATACTCATTCTTTTCCCTCGACATCAACCAAGTAGCAGTGCTTCAGGAGTCTTCACTCGATTCAGTGTCTAGGTCTTCTTCTTCAAGCTTCAGAATTATCAGCACCACACTTCCACTGTCTGAGAAAACAATTTCACCTCCATCTTATGCAGTGTCAAGTCTGTGGAATCTCAAATAGAGCCCTGAGGCTCCATTACAGTGGCTCACATACGTACATTATGCATGTACCACATAGGCCACACACACAAAACCCGCACTCATGCATTTGGGATGTTAGCGTTGGATAAATAGAAGTTGAACTTTATATGAGTGGGTCAGAAAGATTTCTCTCCAGTGACACAGATGAAAAGGTCTGGTCACATCTATGATTTCACAAAACACCTGTGAGCTGCCACCACCACTTTGTTACTAAACCCACAACAGGGACAGCAGTCCGCTGTCAGTTCAATGACACACTTGGTGTGTCCCCCCCAGGTCTCAGGGCAGGTCCAAGACCTGACCTGTGTCAAGGGACAGTCCTAGGCCTCTGAGCACACAATTAGGGCAGATTTACTAATATTTGGTGCAACACAATGCAGCAAGACAACGTGCTGAGCTATGTCAATTGGCGAGGGCAGGAGCGCACCATATCTACTAACATATGGCACACTCCTGCTCTCTTTCTGCACTGGTGCACTTGTCACTGCCAAGCGCCAACGCAAGCATCCTTGCACCATAGTGCAAGGGTGCATGCCTTACAGCCAGGATTGTTTTTGAGCAGGAAGGGACCCTAACTTATCAGGAATTAAACTTGTATAGGGGGATGACACAAAGAGCCCGATGCTTGCTCACATGTCTAACCAATGTTATGGAGGTAAGAAAGACCATCTTCAATGTCAGAAGTCTCAAAGGACAACTGCTGGTGGACTCAAAGAGGGTGCACTTCAAAAAAGTGAGGAATGTTGTAAACCTTTCAAAAATCTCACCACAACAGGCAGTTTTAATAACGAAGGTTGTTCCAGTAACCACAAAAAGAGCCAAAAGCACCAATAAGTAGCCCAAAGTGAACAGAACTTCATGTAACTTCACCTGTAATGGGTCCACTGGTCGGTTTCCACACCAGTCCACAAAACTGTCACAACAACTGGGATACACTGAGTTTGTGGAGGGACACATTGTTGCCAGAAGACAACAACGATTTCAGGGGAGAAGTCAAAAAAGATCAACTGTTGCTGCTCAATCTCCAAGCATGAAGATGAAAATTGTGCACGTCCCTGCTGTTGTAACAGAAGGTCCACCCAAAGCTGCAGCTTGACCAGAGGGCAGATGTTTTTGCCCAGGACCTCCAAGGACCACACTCTCCTGGCCCAGTCAGGTGTCACTGAGATGACTTGGGCCTGTCGAACCTGATCTTCTTTAGAACTCGGTGTAGGAGAGCCAGCAGTGGAAATGAGTTTTTTAAAACTCCAATGCACAAAAGTACTGAGATTGCGTGTTCTATGCAGTGGTGAAAAGAACAAGCCAGTTGTTGCAGGGTTGCGATCGTGATCCCTGTCATCAGCAACACTGTCAGCAGAACAATGTTCAAAAACCAGTGGCACAGGAGGACACCAGAATGGCCAGCGTTAGAAAGACTGGATAGCTTCTGGGCGCCGGCCAGGACAGAGGGGGGAAAGCTGCAGCAGAGCTGAACGCGGGCACAGAGAAGAGGAGGATGCCAGCATGAGTTGAGGCGATGATACTCACCGGAGAGGAAGACGCGGGACCCGAGCACCTAAAGAGAGAGGGACGGAGACCGGAGGGAGGCCCACCTGTAGGGCCTGGGAGAGAAAGCAGCCCGGGAGAAGGCAGACAGCAACCGGAGGCCATCAAAACCCGCCACATCCCTAGAGGAACCGGGCTTTACAAGGTACGGTCCTTCTTCAAAACAGATAGCAAATTAAAGGGGAGGGGAGGCGTGAGGGATGGTGTGGTTGGAATTGGGTTCACTCACGGTTTGCTGCGCAGAAGAGAGCATGCCGAGGGCACTGAGGGTGGGACAGAATAATTGGTGTCTTTCCACTGCGATGCCTTATTTCTTACCGCCTCTCCAGGCACACTCTTATGCACTACTGAGCACCCTCTAAACCCCCTGCTCATGAGCACTACCCCTTTTTGTTCACCCAGATAAGTAAAATACACTTACCTGACCTCTGGCTTCTCCCTATTCCTCTGAGGTGCACCAAGGAAAAATGGGCAGTCCACCTCCTGTGTACTTACAAGAAACCAGAGAAGAGAGACATAAGCCAAAACTGAAAGAGAAGAAGAGAAAGAACCACCTTCAGGAAGACAGGAGACTTGCTAAGAGAACAAAATAAAGAAAAAAGGAAGATTTTAAATAAATATAGTTAACTGGATGTGAGCCTGTGTAAGCTTCTTTCTGACGTATGCGTACTATTGTCAAGACAGAAGCCCACGGCAACACCAGGATTCTCCCGCTACTGGAAGTAACACTGTGCCACCTCCAGTTGCAACTGCCATTCATGATCTACTAAGCATCTGTGACAGAGTTCATCCACCCTGACAGTTAAAGATTCCGTCAGCTGGTTTACCACCAGAGAAATTCCTTGGTAGTCTGGCCACTTCCAGAGGCGCAGAGTATCCTGACACAGGGCCCAAGACCCCACCTTGCCCTGCATGTTGCAGTACCACATACTGGTGGGGCTGTTCATGACCATCTGTACAAGCCTTCCACTGATGGTCGGTACGAAGACTTTCAAAGCCAACTGAATCACTCTCAATTCCAACAAATTGATGGGGATCTGAGTGTCTGCTGGAGGCCAGGATCCTCGGATTTACACCTCTCCCAGGTGGAATCCCCAACCCAGTAATGATGCATCTGTGACCACTATCATTTCTGGGTAGGATAGGGAGAAGGGCCTGCCACTGACCCAATCGTGGTCCAGTAGCCACCACAGTAGATAGACTGCAGCCTCCTCCAAAATCTGATTAAATTCTGACAGATTATCCTGATAATGTGCTCACTTAGATTTGAGGTCTCACTGAGAAGCCTGCATGTGCCACCAGGTATGTTCGCCAGCAGGATGCAGGAGGCCAACAACACCAAGAGTTTTAGTGAGATCCACACTCAGATCCAGGAAAGAGTTTGAAACATCAGAATCATAGCCTAAATGTCCCCGTCTCTCTACTCCAGGGGAAAGGCACTGTGTCCAGAATAGCTTTGATGGGCTGGAGCATCTGTGAAGGAGCCAAGTATGACTACGGCACATTGAAAGTGATCCCCAAATATGTTAAGAGGTTCACCATCATCTGGACCTGCCTGATGACTGCCTGTGGCAAGCCTACCTTCAACAGCCAGTCATTAAGGTGGTACCCCCAACTTCTGAAGATGTGCTGCAATCACCACCATCACTGTCCTGAACACCAAAAGGGGCACTGGTGAGGCCAAGATAGAGCACTGTGACCTGAAAGTGCTATCGGCCCACTATGAACTATAGGTAGCGCCTGTGGGCCTGCAGGATAGTGGTATGAAAATGAAGCATCCTGAAGGTCCAAAGCCACCATGCAGTCTCTTGCGTCCGGGCATACAGAATCTGGGTTACTGTGAACTTGAATGTGTCCTTCTACAGGAAGGCGTTGAGAGGGTGAAGATCTAAAATAGAGCAAAGGCCCCTGTTCTACTTCGGGTAACAAAAATAGGGTGATGGACGGAATGCTTGAATTACTCGGGACCAATTCCCAATCCATAGTTTTTCGCTCACCATACTACCTCAGTTTCACCCAGGTAAATGCAAAACAGTCTTCTCCCTGCTCCAGTGGGAAATGTCAAGCCCAAACTGCCAAGTCAGGTCCTCCCTGAACCAGTACAGAAGCAACCCAGGACCATTTTTTTCCTTATTAGGGTTCCATCCAGGTATAGTTGGGTTCCAGTGGGCAGTGGACACAGGGCCCATATCTGGGAATTGCTCGAACTAAGCAGTCGGTCATGTCCAAGCCAGAACACTGGACAAATTTCACAGAATTGTACCCATCCTAAATAGCCTGAGTAAGGGGTGCCTAGAGGTCCTCCAGGTCAGCCGGTAAAAAGTTATGGCACTGTATCCCAAAGAGCATGAAAGTAGTGGCCTAAAAGACGGGTGGTATTCACTGACCTCAGCACAATGTTTGTAGAGAATATTTTTTTTTCAAAAGTCTCTTATTTGTTTAGATTGTCAAGCAGGTGGAGTGGAGGGAAAAGCATTGGTATTTACTTTGAATGTAGATGCCTGTATTAACAGCCCCTATGGTGTCAGGTCAGTATAAACAAGGGCACACCAAAGTAGTCCAAAAAGTAAATCCAAAGTGGAGAAATAAGTTCAAAGTCCAAAAACACTGTTCAGTAGTTGATTGAGGTTTATTCCTGTTGAACAATGGTACATCCGAACACAGCCGACACGTGTTTCGTTACATTGACTTTCTCAAGGTTGTAGGTCAAATAGGTAGAAACAGAGGATGACAATGAGAGTATTGTAAAAATGATAACAGGCGATTTACCTCAATTTAAGGTGAGAGAAAAGGGGGGCACAGGGAAAGAAGAGAGAATATGGTAATGATCATGCTCTCTCATAATTAGAATGATATATAAGTGAGAGGTCATTGATATTAGACAGCTGCTGTGTGTAGTGGAAACCAGTGAGAAAGAAAGAATCATAATCATTATAAGGTAAAAAATAGGACATGGAGTGGTGGAAACTACACGTGCAAATATTCCAAAAAACTATTGCTGTGATTTGGTGCCACCATAGTTGAAGTGAAGAGTTAGATCATTCAAAGGAATATAAAAAACATTCCCAAGGACAAAAAATTAGCGGATGGTGTTCCGAAAGCTCGGATGATCAAGTAGGTCCGTGTTTGTAGTTAGAAGATAATTATCGAGGGTCTGTAGCATGTAGTTGCTGTAATTTCAGAAACAGAGTCACAGTTGTCCTTTATAGAGTAAAAATATGGAGCAAGGCCATAATAAGCCTGGGAAAATAATGGAGTTAGTGAAAAGAGGTCTACGAGTCAGGGGATTTAAAACATAAAAGTGTAATACTGGTATAAAACTAGGTATAAAAATGTAGTCATGCCGTAGATAGGGGAGTGTGCAAAAAGAGAGGTTAATGGGTCTAAGGGGAATTGCATGGTAGATGCTGGGTGAGAAGAGTTGGAAAAAGACATCTGTTGTCACACAACTGTGTGCATTAGGATAGAAAAAGTAGGGCAAAAGAAAATTTAAGATTTAATAATAAAATTCAAATGTCGTGAAGACGACTTGCGATTTATGAGGAACTCTTATTCCTCCGCTCCCCATAAATCGCAAGTCCTCTCTCTCTCTATTAATTTTTTTAGCACGAGAGTACTATATCAGTGAGTTTTCTGTCTTATCACTCAACAAAAGAATAAGGCCCGTATTTATACTTTTTTTAGCGCCGCATTTGCGCCGCTTTTTGACGCAAAACGGCGCAAACCTACAAAATACAATGGTATTTTCCAAGTTTGCGCCGTTTGTGCGTCAAAAAACGACGCAAATGCGGCGCAAAAAAAGTATAAATACGGGCCTAAATCCCTTGCTTCACATCCTGGTGACTGTATGATTTATCTGTCCAAAAATGTATAAAAACTCACCATTTGGGAAACAAGCCAGTTTCATTCTCGGTCCCATTAGGGAGCAGACTCCACTTTAGTCTGTTTACTGATCTTAACTTAGAATATATTCCATCTGTTCTATTAAACTGTGCAGTCCCTATAACAGAATGCTCTTTGACTCATTATTTGTCTTGTACTAGATTGCATTTGGTTCTGTCTTCTGACTAGATTTGAGCCCATGAACTGATTTTGAACAATTATCTTTTGCCTTCTGTAATAATGCTTACATTTTAAATAAACCTTCATGGTTTGTACTTTGAACCCTGTCTTGTGTGGATTTTCCTTTGTGGATTCTCTGGATTACGTGAATTTCTGCGTATGGCTCTCGTCTTTAAAGTATCACACATAGCTCTGCTCCATCAATCAGCACTTTTAATATTGAAAAGCGCCGGCAATATTTAGAACTCGGCGACTGTGATTTGCTCAGGGCAGTAATATCCTTGTAATCAACCTTGTCCCATGATCCTGTTCCCTTGTCACCCTGGACCATTGTCTCTATCTAGTTACACCAGATCTCCATTCTTAAGAGTATTTGGATTCATAAAATACTTGAGGAATTTTTTAATAGTGCAGCGATCACCAAATAGTTGGCCTTTTGGCGCATTAGGTTATTATGAACAGACTCATTCGGGTAACTAGCGGTTTACCCAATGGAGGGTCTCTGTTCTCAGAGTTCTGATTAGCAAAAACTGCAGGGGAGGGGCGAGCATTGCTGCTCCCTGTCACTCATCAGTACATTTATCTGAGGTCCAGAGTTGCAGAGAGAGCTGATGAAAAAGGGAGCTACGAGAGTGATAGTTACTTGTTTCCCTACTGAGTTTGGGTGTGTGGGAAGATAGGGACAACAGGGTATAGGCAGATCAACGATGGGTTGAAAGGAGATGTGCCCTTGTACTCTCTGATCCTAGGACAGCAGGGCCTAGTCGGCCTGCCATCTCACCCTGCCCCTAGTCTGCCGTATGTTTGTTACAGCAAGTTTACAGTTGTCTAGGTGCAGACATAGATGCGTTAGGATGAGTTAGGGGCTCAACAGAGGGCACAGGCACCAAACTTCTGCCAATTTCTAGGTCCAGAAACGCACTGGAGCGCAGGCATACATGAAGGCGCCACATCTCTCTGGTGTACAGGGCTCCCCCAGTGGCCAGGTCACATTGCTGCGCTGCCCTGCGTCACAGGGAAAGGGCAGGAATGTGCGTATTTATCCAAAATGGTGCATTCATTTCCTTTCCCCCTGTGCTGGTGCCATTTTGTCTGCCTAGCACCAACACAGACATCTTTGCGCCATAGTGCAAGGGTGCCTGCATTGCATGCAGGATTGTTTTTGTGCAGCAAACAAACCTGAGAGGTGTTTTCCTCTTTCAATGTGTGCTGCAGAACGCAGTATACATAGAAAGAGGAAAACCCGAGGAGAAATAGAGATGTCTCCTGGTTACGCCTCTCCTGGGGAGGTGTAAGGTTTTGGCGCATCCCCAGGTTTACCAGGGTTAGTAAATCTGGGAATAAGGCAAAAACCATGGGAGTTGCGTGGGGAGACCCACGCAGTGCCAATGGAACGCATCCCTGGGGCAGAGTAAAACAACATAGCGGGTTGCGCTGCGTTGCTTTACTTCATATTTTTTAAGCCATTCAGAGGCACGCAAAAAGAGGCTTTGCATGGCTTCAAAAATATGACTTAGTGGTTTGCACCACGCATGTACCATGTTGCGTGATGAAAGCATTGAGCAACCAGGGTCATAAATATGCCTCCCAGTTTTGAAGTTACTGTTTTCATATCCCACGAATCATCCTGGCTTATACTTTCATAAAGTATGACTAACAATTATTGGTGCGTGTTCCTCTGTGCAACCCGACATTGGTGCACCTTATTCTAGTTGCTGGAGGTTGAACTGTAATTTTGCTATAAAGAAAGGCATGTGCCCTTTGCAGGGGTGCGGACAATTTATTATTTTCTACTGTTCTCCAGGTTTGTTGACGACATCGGGTCTTCAAAAATATGCATAATGGCATAAGCAGCTGATAGGGAAGAGTGCAGGGCAGTAAAAGAAACAGCTGAGGATGAACTTTCATTTTCCAGACGCCTCAGTATTACCACTCATGCCAACGTGAGGCGTGTGCTTGGGTGAAGAGTGGTGAGGCAAGGATGCCGTTTTCTTACCACTTGAGACAAACCTGCCTCCTGGTAGATGCATGCATGCAAATAGACCCGGTCAGACGCGAGACTCCAGATTTTTTAATTAAAAACAGTGGCTTTAGTTTTGCTGTCTCCAGCCTGAAATTGCCTCTGCTTTAATAGATGTCAATGGAGAAAATACAGTCCCCCAATTGTTTTTCAGTTCTCCCACTTTCCTGCTCTAAAATGTTGGCATGTATGTAGATGGACTGCATTTCACCAAGTGACCAAGAACAGTCTTCTAATCTCTACTCGGGGTCTGCAGATTACATCCTGAGGAGACTGGAGATTCTTGATCCCCTTGTGCTAAAGGGAGAAACCAGATAGGCCATTAGTACCACTCAGGGGGATGGGTTCTAACATGATTTTTTTTGCAAGTTATGGATGCCTAGAGATGGAAAATATGTGATAGCAAGTCATCAGTCTTTGCCTTTTGTCTGATATTATTGGATTAGCAACCATACCCGAAAAAAATAACGGTTTTCATATTTTTGATTAATAGTACACAAATTCATCATAATATGTTGGGGAAAAAATCTAATTCTACCAGATTGGTTGAATTCAATATAGTTTAAAAATAATTATGATTATTAATTGTAATAATCACAATATAGTCCTTAAATAATAACAATAAAACTTCATTGTATTACTCATAGATTGACTATATGCATAATTTTCACTTAAAATTTCAAATAATAATAATAGTTGTCACATCTTACATAGCCAATGTATGTCATGAGTGCACATAAATCCAATTTTATCATTCACATTTGTCGTCATCATCTTCTTCTGCTGAATAGGTGTCACCATTCTCTGTGTCTGTTTGATTTTCACAGGCAGGAAGTCTGCACGTCAGTGCACTTGTGGTCAGACATGGCAGTTTGCAGTTCCTAATGCATTTGCAAGCTAGTAGATCTAACACAGCCTGAGGTGCTGGCTGCCCCACTATCCAGTCCACTACCAGTTGCTCTGCTCCCTCATGTTTTTCCAACTTCCACTCTCTTCCAATTGGACTAGGTGTCTGTGGATCATTCAGAAGACATCTCTTGCTTATAGCGGCTTGATAAGTCCTGCGTTCTGCATGTTTCTTCAGACAGTCTGTTGGACCTGGCTTTTTGCAGGGTCATCCCCAAACTTTTTGCCTCCTTCCTTCTATTTTTTCTGACCATTTTTTGTTCGCTTTAGGACTCTGGGCACTTTACCCCTGCTAACCAGTGCTAAAGTTCATATGCTCTCTGTGTAAACTGTATTAGTGATTGGTTTATCCTAGATTGGCGTATTTGATTTACTAGTAAGTCCCTAGTACAATGCACTAGAGGTTCCCAGGGCCTGTAAATCAAATAGTACTAGTGGGCCTGCAGCACTGGTTGTGCAGACCTGCCACTGCAGCGTCTGTGTGTGCAGTTTTAACCTGCAAATTCGATCTGGCAAAAACTCTCCCTTTTTAATACATGTAAGGCATCCCTAAGGTAGGCCCTAGGTAGCCTCATGGGCAGGATGCAGTGTATGTTAAAGTGGGACATGTACTGATGTGTTTTACATGTCCTAACAGTGAAATACTGCCAAATTCGGTTTTCACTGTTGCAAGGCCTATCTCTCTCATAGGTTAAC
This sequence comes from Pleurodeles waltl, assembly GCF_031143425.1. NCBI lineage: Eukaryota > Metazoa > Chordata > Amphibia > Caudata > Salamandridae > Pleurodeles > Pleurodeles waltl. The sequence goes on from NC_090443.1 coordinate 963,623,649, forward strand.
ACGGGGGCTGTCTTTAAATAACTTTTAAGTGTAGTTTCCCTTTGGGAGCAGATAGAGATATGTAGTTTGGGGTCTCTGAACTCACAATTAAAAAATACAATGTTTGGTAAAGTTGTTTTTTAAATTGTCCTTTAAAAATGCTACTTTTAGAAATTGGGCATTTTCTGGCTTAAACCATTTTGTGACGCTGCCTGCTTGTGTATTCCTTGTCTGGGTCAGACTGACAGTTGGGCTGTCAGACTGACAGTTGGGCTGTTTGTGAATCCCCTCTAGACAGTGACACAAAAGGAGCTGGGTGTAGCCTGCATATCCTGATGGGCCATTTGGGCTGGAGTGGAGGGAGGCTCTTGTCAACAACAGAGACATTCCTTTCAAATTTGCCAACTTCGAAGGCAGAAAGGGGTCTAAGTAGTGGACCCAAAACCCCAGATTGTTAGATTACTTCTGGATTCAGAGGAATCTCCGCCAAGGAGAAGAGCTGAAGACCTGGAGGAGGAGTACTGCACTTTGCCTGTGACTGTGCTGTGCTGGCCTGTAGTTGCTGCTTCTACCTGAAAGAGGACACAGACCGGACTTTGTGGTATATTCTGCTTGTGAAGAATCTCCAAGGGCTTGGAATGAGCTTGCCTCCTGTTTTGAAGTCTCAGGGCCATCAAAGACTTCCTCTGCCAGCACTTGGACTCTCTGCTGATACTCCAGTCCCTGGGACCCTGAAAGGCGAAGCTGGTAGAACAAGGACTGAAATCTACGCACAGGAAGCCATGTGGGGAAGCTTTTGATGCACCACCTGCAACGCAGCTCTAAAAACGACGCACCACCCTCTTCGCGGCTAATTTTGATGCACCGCCTGCATTGCAACTGGAGAAATGATGCAACACCCGCTTGAGGCTGCTAAAAATGATGCAAACCCCACGTAAACCTGCGTAGACCCAAAGTGCCCTGTCCAGACAACGACGCACGTCCACCTGTGCGGCTTTATTTTTTACGCAAACCAGCTACTTTTTGTAACAACAACGTTGCCATATTTTTTTATGGAGTAAGACTCTCTTTAGTTTAAAAATCAATTACGTTACTTGTGTATGTTGGATTTTTGTTGTTTTGGTCTAGTTTGATTTAGATAAATGTTGGCTATCTGCTTTTCTAAACTGGTGTGGTGTCTATTTTGCAGTGTTTTCACTGTACTGTGTGTTTTGGTACAAATACTTTACACATTTCCTTTGAGATAAGCCTGACTGCTTGTGACAAGATACCAAGGGGGTGAGCAGGGGTTATCTTAAGTGTGGGTCTCCCTTGCCCTGACTAGAGAGAGGGTCCCTGCTTGGACAGACTGCAAACTGGCTACCAACCAGAGACCCCATTTCTGACACAGTCCCTGCAAGGTGGAAGTTGATGACTGTCTAGCTCACCCTTCTTTGCGCAGAATAGGTGATATCTCAAGCCATTCACGTGATGAACCAAAGATTTTGGTGCATACAGCAAGTACAAGAATTGCTCCAATTTGTCCTTTAGTTCTTCAGAGAGATCCCATTTGTCTCTGAGCTGTGAAAATGTTTCCTGTATATGTCTGCTGGCAAACAGGATTTTGAATGCACTTACTTTTCCTTTTCCTGCAAATGCGCTAACTGTGTCACATCCGGTAAATGTAAGGACACCTATATTAGCTCGACAAACGTTTTCACCAAGAGTTGAAGCTATTTTCCCAATGGCAAGGACTCACATGCGTATTTTAGTACCGCATTTCAGAAACAATTTAGCCATGATTCTGTCATGGAATCCCCAAAACAAAATAAACACATCGGTGTCATCTGAGCTTATCATTACTGACTCATAACCCGCATCAGCAGCATGTGCAGCATGCAGCAACAAATGACCATCTGCTTCTTCGTGTGTGTTGTTGAGATTGGGCACTTCGTGGCTCCCTTCACATGTGATTTTGTAGCATTTGTCTTCACAGTTCGTGAACAGTGGTTTATCCTCAATTTTTACAAAGTACTCTGGCTTCCCAAGAAATTCGATGAGAGTTTTTTTTTTTCCTTATGTGGCTTAGGAATTTCCTCCACTGTTTGACAATCTGTGAAGATGTGATGCTCTGTAACTGGTGTCTGAGTTCTTTTCCTCTGATTGTCCTTTCACTGTTCTTAATAGACGTCTCATTGTACGTATCAAACACAGCATTGATTCTTTGACTCCTATTTCCTTCCCGCAAAGCCATGGACAAGACAGACGTACCCACCTCACGAAAGTTTAATTCCTCTTCTTTTACTCTCTAAACAAGAACCATACCATCAATCAGCATGGCTAAATTTACAGGTACTTCCTCAGAAGGGGTAACATTATTCTGCAAGTATGTTGCTAAAACAGCTTTGTTTGTCTTTAGCAACTGACCTGGAGTTGCTAGCGCCCATGGTATCAGAGAGGGATCAGGGAGTACGTCCGCCATTTGACGATTACGATTCTGTGCTGTCACAATGATTCAACCAAATAGTGCTTTGTCTGCTTTCATGATGATTGTCCTTCAAACGCTGTTGACTGCCTTCTTCTCGTAAGTTAGTGAAGGTTTTTAGTTTGTTCATTTTAATTGGGTCATGAAACTTCTTAATAGGTGGATTATTCTCAAATCGCTTAAGTTTGAAGTCTGAATAGTACTGTTCACCCATTCCAGGGGCCCCATGACACCCGTTACCGCCATCCTGGGGGGGGTCGGAATCCCCACGGCGGCGCTGCTAGCAGCGCCGCCGTGGAGGATTCCCTAGGGCAGCGGGAAACCGGCGGGACACTGACCTAAACTAAGCGCAGTCTGAGGAGGTGATAAAGGGCTTGCTAGTAACTGCTGTGAAAAAAATATTTACGTGATGGCTTCTAGTTAAAGCGCCAACACCCAGCACCTCCAGAAGAGAAAAACATTCTGTGTTTTCCCCGTGAAGGCAATACCATTACTATCTGCATTTTCAGGTGGCCTTCCTGCCTCAACCCTAGGCAAACCCAATCAAAGCCACCAAAAACTCTTTCCAGCACAACAATCTCTCCCACTTTATGTTTCTTTATTTTTCATTGCTCTTGATGTGCCAAGACCTTCGGTACTTGGGGACATAGTGCTTCACAACATGGTACACTGTGCAGGTTGAAATAGGGCGGTTTACACTGTAGGGCGGAATAACAGTATAAAAGTGCAGTACTTGCATTCCCGCTTGTGTGAAAATTCACTTTTTGACTTTTTTAAAACTTTTTTCTCCTCTCAATGGGAAAACATGTTTTTCCTGTGTAGGTACCTCATATTCCACAATCCTACAATTTTATGGGTGATTCCAGCTCCCACCCTTGGAGAGACATTTACTCCTGGCCTTGATAGAATTACAAATCTGACAGTTTCCAGAATGGAAACCAGCTGAGAAAAAGCATGTGAATACCCACACAAAAGTATATCACTATGGGCCTGATTACGGAGGGGATTACTCCGTCCCAAATGTGATGGATATCCCGCCTGCCGAATTACGAGTCCATTATATCCTATGGAACTCGTAATACGGCGGGTGGGATATCCGTCACATTTGGGACAGAGTAATCTCCTCCGCCAAAGTCATAATCAGGCCCTATGTGTATACAAACTTCCAGGGCATTCATGCTATTGAACACTGATTCCATCCTGTAAAACCACCTTTTTACTGTAAAAAATGGCAGTACACTAATTAAAAGGCTATTTCCATGTGCAAGCTCAACAAACATTTGTGGATAGCTCTAGAAATAGCTATGGAAGGCTTGGCAGTGTGCTAGACAGCAACAATCAACCGAGCAGAATCACAACTGATTTGCGTACAGCTGGGTAAAAAATGAGGTGGCATGGGGTGCAAAATAATGATGGATTGGAATGCAGCCCCAAGTAATTACCAGTGGCGGAGATTATTTCAAGCATTCTATCCTTTTCTTTATGGATACTTTATGTATAAGAAAACTTATCATGATGAGAATGGCAACTTTGGGAGGCTAGGACTGTGTCTCAGCCTCTCTCCAGAAGGTAAAGGGTTATATGTGGAGATTTTAATTTAATGGGAAAAAGTAAAGGAAGGCATTTTTACACCCCAGGTGATGGAGGCGAGGAACCGATCATGTAGAAGGCTCAATAGCTGATGTGCTCCAGAGACAGAGAGACATTGTAGATGCTCATGTAGAGGTTGGGGGGTGGAAAAGACGGACAGCTGTTGAGGGGGTCTTCAATAAAGCAGAGCACTAAGGCCTATTACAACCCTGGCGGACGGTGTTAAAGCGGCGGTAAGACCGCCAACAGGCCGGCGGTAAAAAATTTGCAATTACAACCGTGGCGGAAACCGCCAACAAAGACAGCCACTTTAACACTCAGACCGCCACGGCGGTACAAACAAACAGTGCGGCGGTCACCGCCAACAGACAGGCGGGAGACAATGTACCGCCCACACTATTATGACAGGCCAATCCGCCACCTTTTCCGGGGCGGATTCACCGTGGATAAAAACACGGCGGAAACAGGAATTTCGAAGGGAAAACGCTCACCTCATCACACTCCACGAGGAACGAGGATACCATGGACCCGGAACTCCAAATTCTTCCTGCAATAGTCTTCCTGCTCCTGTACCAGGAGCACGAACGCCGGCGGCGAAGACCACGGTGAGTACTGCACCTACGACACAGGGGAGGGGGGAGGGAAAAAACAGGGACACACACACGCAACACCCCCACCCCCAACCTCACCACTACAACACACACACTAATACATGTTGATACATAACAGTTACACCCCCAAACCCCCCAGAAGAATGCAAAGACAAAAGGAAACGATTGTAACCATTGTAATCTATTAAAATACAGTACTCCCAAAATATATATACACTATAAACAAATATATACACCAATAATACAAGTCCAGGTATTGCACCATTTATAGTCCGTGGACCACTGGGCCCAAAATGCATGGGCGAGGCCCACACTTGATACCAGATCAAAACAGAGAGAACACTGCAGGGGCATCAGATAGAAATACAACAGGCACCTCAGGGGGAAGGGAAGGGGGGGCACCTCAGCCGGATGAGTGCACGAGGCCAGATCCACGAGGGGGCTCAATGCCCACTGTTCAATCCTGGGGAGTGCAAGGCCACAGTCTCTCAAGTCTCTACAGTGGGTGGTTTGCCCACTGTTCAATCCTGGGGAGTGCAAAGCCACAGTCTCTCAAGTCTCTACAGTGGGTGGGTTGCCCACTGTTCAATCCTGGGGAGTGCAAAGCCACAGTCTCTCAAGTCTCTACAGTGGGTGGGTTGCCCACTGTTCAATCCTGGGGAGTGCAAAGCCACAGTCTCTCAAGTCTCTCCAGTGGGTGGTTTGCCCACTGTTCAATCCTGGGGAGTGCAAAGCCACAGTCTCTCAAGTGGATAACAGTCTCCACTGGTTCTGGAGAGGGACTGGTGCCCAGAGTGCTTCATCCTGTGAAGAACAGAGGTAGTGGATGGATGTCTCCACTGGTTCTGGAGGGGGACTGGTGCCCAGAGTGCTTCATCCTGTGAAGGACAGAGGTAGTGGATGGATCTCTCCACTGGTTCTGAAGGGGGACTGCTGCCCAGAGTGCATCACTCACCCCGTGACGGACCCAGTTGCATCAGTGCCCCTGCTGCTCATGGGCTAGCGGTGCTTGAGTTGGCGGTGCCCTGTTCAGTGGTGCTTGATTTGGCAGTGCCCTGTTCAGCGGTGCTTGAGTTGGCGGTGCCCTGTTCAGCGGTGCTTGATTTGGCGGTGCCCTGTTGAGCAGTGCTTGAGTTGGCGGTGCCCTGTTCAGCGGTGCTTGAGTTGGCGGTGCCCTGTTCAGCGGTGCTTGATTTGGAGGTGCCCTGTTCAGCGGTGCTTGATTTGGAGGTGCCCTGTTCAGCGGTGCTTGTGCTGGCGGTCCTTCATGGCCCAGCGGGGCTTGTGCTGGCAGTCCTCCATGGCCCAGCGGGGCTTGAGTTGGCGGTGCCCTGTTCAGCGGTGCTTGTGCTGGCGGTCTTCATGGCCCAGTGGGGCTTGTGCTGGCGGTCCTTCATGGCCCAGCGGGGCTTGTGCTGGCGGTGGCCTCCTGGGTAGCTGGGCTGGGGCTGGCGGAGCCCTCCTGGGCAGCTGGGCTGGGGCTGGCGGGCCCTCCTGGGCAGCTGGGCTGGGGCTGGCGGTGGCCTCCTGGGCAGCTGGGGTGGGGCTGGCGGTGGCCTCCTGGGCAGCGGGGATGGGGCTGGCGGTGGCCTCCTGGGCAGCGGGGATGATGGCGGTCTTCTCCGCCGTGCTGCTCTTCCCAGACTTGCCGGGTTTCTTGTGGCCCTTCCCCACCTTGGGAGGTGTAACAGCTGACTCCACACTCCCAACTGGACCCCTGGGAGCGGCTTTGGTGGCTGGAGTCTTCCCCCTCTCCCGCCGGGCACTGGCCAACTTCTGATGCTTCACAGGGGGGGACTGGCTGTGCTGTGGCTCCGTGCCACACTGGCTGTCCTGGTGGCCGGTGCACTCCACATATCTGTGACTACATGCACCACTGGTCCCGTAGATGTTGTGGCTGAAGTGCTACTTCGGGACCTATGAGATGGACGGGGTGGGGGAGGTATGGGAAAAAGGTCAAGGCTGGACAGGAAAATTCTTTTGGACACACTGGGACGGGTAGCTGGAGGGGGTTTGGGAGTGGAGGAAGAGGTGGTGGTAGTAGGAGGTGTACGTTTGGTGACTTTGGATGCAGGTGCATTCGCTGGAGGCTGTCGTGAGGTGGATGGCTGTTGGGTGGGTGTGTGCCTGCGTTTGTGTATCTTCGGAGGGGGCGTCACAGACACACTGGGAGAGGACACAGGGGACGTGTGAATGGTAGTGGGGGTGGTGACTGCACGTGAGCAGGGTGTGCTGGTGGGTGTGCTGGTGAGGGACTTAATGGCTGTAGAGGTAGTGCATGCAGGTGTGTGTGTAAACGTGACTGGGAGGGAGGAGGGAGACGACGAGGAGGGGGACACAGTGGAGGCAGTGGATGTTGGTGTGCCTGCATGTGTGTGATGCTTGCATGAGTGCCTGTAGGATGTAGTGCTTATGTTTGCCTGAGCTTCCCTTGTGTGGGCACCTTGTGTGGGTACCCTCGGGTAGGTCGCTTCCCCGCCGCTGCAGCTCCACCTGCCCAGGCCCCTGCCACCTCTTTGTAGGTCTTAGGTGTCCCTTTGCGCTTTCTCCTGTGTTTTTCCTCTCAGTTCTCGGTCCTATTGCACTCTTCTGCTGTCTATTTCGTCCTTTTTTCTCTTTTTCCATCGCGCTCTTCTGCTGTGTATTTCGCCCTATCTTTCTTTCCAATCTCGCTCTCTCCTGTGTACCTCTTCTTAGTTCTCTGTCCTATTGCGCTCTTCTGCTGAGTATTTCGTCCTTTTTCTCTTTTCTCCTCGCGCTCTTCTGCTGAGTATTTCATCCTTTTTCTCTTTTTTTCCATCGCGCTCTTCTGCTGGGTATTTCGCCCTATCTTTCTTTGTTTCCAATCTCGCTCTCTCCTGTGTATCTCTTCTTAGTTCTCTGTCCTATTGCGCTCTTCTGCTGAGTATTTCGTCCTTTTTCTCTTTTTTTCCATCGCGCTCTTCTGCTGGGTATTTCGCCCTATCTTTCTCTCCAATCTCGCTTTCTCCTGTGTATTTCCTCCTGTTTTGCTTTCCCGCCTTCCCGCTTCCCGCATTCAGCTTTCCCGCCGCTGCCTCCCGTGCGGCCCGCCCCCCCTGCTCCCATTCGTCGTCCTCCCTCCCGCCTCCCAGCTGACCCCTCCTCCCCCCCTTTCCCTCTTATGGCGGCCGCTGCGCGGCACAGACAGCGACCCTTGACCCTCGGGTAGGTCGTTTCCCCGCCGCTGCAGCTCCACCTGCCCAGGCCCCTACCACCTCTTTGTAGGTCTTAGGTGTCCATTTGCACTTTCTCCTGTGTTTTTCCTCTCAGTTCTCTGTCCTATTGCACTCTTCTGCTGTGTATTTCGTCCATTTTTTTCTTTTTCCATTGCACTCTTCTGCTGTGTATTTCGCCCTATCTTTCTTTCTTTCCAATCTCGCTCTCTCCTGTGTATCTCTTCTTAGTACTCTGTCCTATTGCGCTCTTCTGCTGAGTATTTCGTCCTTTTTCTCTTTTTTTCCATCGCGCTCTTCTGCTGGGTATTTCGCCCTATCTTTCTCTCCAATCTCGCTTTCTCCTGTGTATTTCCTCCAGTTTCGCTTTCCCGCCTTCCCGCATTCAGCTTTCCCGCCGCTGCCTCCCGTGCGGCCCCACCCCCCCCTGCTCCCATTCGTCGTCCTCCCTCCCGCCTCCCAGCTGACCCCTCCTCCCCCCCCTTCCCTCTTATGGCGGCCCCGTCTGCACCCGTCCGCGCCTGGACCGCGCCCAGCGCCAGAACCCCTGGCCCCCACCGCACTCAAAACCCCCGTCTTAGATACGACGACGCCTCCCTCAACGCACTCAACCCCGGACGAACAGCCACCTGCTACCAAGCCAGCCCTAAATGCACTCATGGACCCTTCGCCTGTCAAGCCTGCAAGTTTACCTTCCACCGAGCCTGCAAACCTTCCACCGGCCCTCGCACCAACAACCACCTCAAGTGCATCCTCCTCAACACACGCTCCGTCCACAAGCACGCCATCGAATTATGGGACCTCCTGGACACAACAGCACCTGACGTCGCCTTCATCACAGAAACCTGGATGAACGCCTCCTTGGCTCCTGACATCGCCTTAGCCATCCCCGACTGCTACAAGATCGCCCGGAAGGACCGCATCAACCAAACCGGGGGAGGAATCGCCATCATCTACAGGAACTCCATCAACATCACGACCACCACCGAAGACACCCCCCTCGACGCCGAACACATACACTTCCAGATCCACACTGACCCCAGAACCACCCTCAGAGGAACTCTCGTCTACAGGCCCCCGGGCCCACGCTCCCAATTCAGCAAAACCATCAAAGACGTCATCATCCCGCACACCCTAGCCTCACCAGACTACATCCTCCTCGGGGACCTAAACATCCACCTGGAGAAAAACAACGACAACAACACCGCCACCCTGCTCGACAACCTCGCCAACCACGGACTCAAGCAACTGGTGAACACCCCCACCCACACCGCTGGCCACACGCTAGACCCCATCTTTTCCGCCAGCAACCACATATCCTTCAGCCACTCCTCTGAACTACACTGGACCGACCACAGAGGCGTCCACTTCACCTTCAAACGGGAGACCTACCACTATCGCACACAACAAATCCTCCGCAGACCCTGGAGCAAAATTCCCACAGAGCAGCTCCTCTCAACTCTGAACCAAAACGCACCAGCCATCACCACCGATGCCAACAATGCAGCCCTCAGCTTCACACAATGGATCACCAACTGTGCCAAAAACCTCGCCCCACTTAAAAGCCACCCAAGCGGGACCAACATCAGGAAACCCCAGTGGTTCACGGACGCCCTCAAAGAATCCAAGAAATCCTGCCGTATCCTCGAAAAAACCTGGTGCAGAGAACACACCGCAGAAAACATGTCAGCCCTCAAGATCGCCACCCGTGAACACCACCAGCTGATCCGCTCCACCAAAAGGGCATCATTCAATGAGAGACTTGACAACAACACCCACAACAGCAAAGAACTCTTCAACATCGTCAAAGAGCTCTCCAACCCCAGCGCCAGCTCCAACGCCATTACGCCCTCACAAGAACTCTGCAACTCCCTCGCTACCTTCTTCCATCGAAAGATCGCAGACCTGCACGACAGCTTCGGACCCCAGACCCCGCCGTCCACCACCGAACCAACAGCCCCCTGCACTACCCTCAACGCCTGGACCCCCATCAGCTCTGAAGAGACCAGAATCACCATGAACACCATCCACTCCGGCTCCCCCTCAGACCCGTGCCCCCATCACATCTTCAACAAAGCCGACTCCATCATCGCCCCCCATCTCCAGAACATCATCAACAGCTCGTTTGCATCTGCCACCTTCCCCGAGAGCTGGAAACACGCGGAAGTCAGCGCTCTCCTGAAAAAACCCACGGCTGACCCCAACGACCTGAAGAACTTCCGCCCCATCTCTCTTCTCCCCTTCCCGGCCAAGGTCATCGAGAAGACCGTCAACAAGCAGCTGACCAACTTTCTTGAAGCTACCAACTCGCTCGACCCTTCCCAATCAGGTTTTCGAGCCAACCACAGCACGGAAACAGCCCTCATCGCAGTCACCGACGACATCAGAACTCTGATGGACAACGGAGAAACAACCGCCCTCATCCTCCTGGACCTCTCGGCTGCCTTCGACACCGTGTGCCATCGCACACTAATAACCCGCCTCCGCTCCACTGGAATCCTAGAACAGGCCCTTGACTGGATCATCTCGTTCCTCCCGGACCGAACCCAAAGAGTCTACCTCCCGCCCTTCCGCTCAGAACCCACCGAGTTCATCTGCGGCGTACCCCAAGGCTCATCGCTCAGCCCAACCCTCTTCAACATCTACATGAGCCCCCTCGCCGACATTGCTCGCAAACACAACATCAACATCATCTCTTACGCCGACGACACCCAGCTGATACTCTCCCTCACCAAAGACCCAACCACCGCCAAAACTAACCTACAGGAAGGAATGAAAGACGCCGCGGAATGGATGAAGCTCAGCCGCCTGAAGCTGAACTCAGACAAGACGGAGGTCCTCATCCTCGGACATTCCCTGTCCGACTGGGACAACTTCTGGTGGCCCACGGCTCTGGGGACCGCACCAACCCCCTCAGACCGCGCACGCAACCTCGGATTCATCCTGGACCCCCTCCTCACTATGACCAAGCAAGTCAACGCCGTCTCGTCTTCTTGCTTCCCCGCCGAAACCAGAAAGACAGTTACCCACGCCCTCGTCACAAGCCGCCTGGACTACGGAAACACCCTATACGCAGGAACCACCGCAAAGCTACAGAAACGTCTTCAACGCATACAGAACGCCTCCGCACGCCTCATCCTCGACATACCGCGCCACAGCCACATATCCGCCCACCTGAAACACCTGCACTGGCTCCCCGTCAACAAGAGGATCACCTTCAGGCTCCTCACCCACGCACACAAAGCCCTCCACAACATGGGCCCCGAATACCTCAACGGACGCCTCTCGTTCTACACTCCCACCGTCAGCTTCGCTCAGCCAGCCTCGCCCTCGCCACCGTCCCACGTATCCGCAGAACCACCGCTGTAGGTAAATCCTTCTCCTACCTGGCAGCCAAAGCATGGAACTCCCTCCCCGACCACCTAAGAACTTCCCAGGACCATTTCGCCTTCAGGAAGCACCTCAATACAAGGCTTTTTGAGCAGCAGTAACCCACCCCCCCCCTCCCTAGCACCTTGAGACCCTTGCGTGTGAGTAGCGCGCTCTATAAATGCATTGATTGATTGATTGTGTGGTGAGGTGTGTGCAGGCTGGTCTGATGGTGTGCTTGGGATAGGCAGAGGTACAGGGGATTGGGTCTGGGTGGAGGAAGTTGGAGGGGGGAGGCTAGACACAGGGACAATGGCTGCCATCAGTGCTGAGGCCAGAGTTTGAAAAGCTCGGTGAAGGGCCGTCTGACCAGAATGAATGCGCTCCAGAAATGCATTAGTTTGTTGCAACTCCCTTTCTACACCCTGGATGGCATTCAAAATGGTAGACTGCCCAACAGTGAGTGACCTGAGGAGGGCAGCAGGGGTGACTGGGGCAAGGCCTGAGCTGCCTGGGGGGAAGGTTGAGGGGCTGCTGGGAGGGCGGTGCTGGTAGGGGGGGGGGTGGCGGCTGTACCTGTAGATGCAGGGGGCACAGATGTTGCTGCCACCACAAGGGAGCTCCCATCAGAGTCCGAGTCCGTGTCGCTGGTCTCAGCTCCTGTTCCCGCCATGGAGCTCCCCTCTCCCTCCGTCCCACTGGTGAATTCAGAGTCCGTAGTGTGGCCCTCCATGGCCATGTGGGATGCAGCTCCCTTGTGCTCCGGTGCCACTGCTCCTCCGCCTGATGATGCTAATGCACACAAGAACAGGTAGACCACAAAAAGGGGGGGAGACAGAATAAAGACATGTTGAGTGCAGGGATTACCGCTACCGTTGGCGGACAAGACAGACACAGAAGCCCCCTGCACTACCCCGCGCTCTTGGGCTCTACAGTGCAATTCCTGGGAAATGGCCTACAAGGCTATGGACGACATCTGCACACATAGATGACACAGGGGCATGAATAGCTGTACTTGGCACTCTACAGAGGTGGGGTGGGGGGCCACAGGGCCATGCCTTACGGAGGGGCCTAGTCTATGGAACTCGCCCTGGCCTAGGGAAACTCACAGCCCTCCTCCCCCACCCAGACAACTCCACTGCGTGCAAAGTCAGCTGAATGAGAGTGTACTCACCCCCTTGTGTCTGCTGTGATGCCCTCAAGCGCCCATCCAACTCCGGGTAGGCCACCGCCAGGATCCTGAACATCAGGGGGGTCATGGTTCGACGGGCACCCCTCCCACGTTGGGAGGCCATCCCCAGCTGAGCCTCCGCCGTCTTCTTGCTCCAGTGGCGAATGTCCTCCCATCTTTTCCGGCACTGGGTGCTCCGTCTATGGTAGACCCCCAGGGTCCGGACGTCCTTGGCGATGGCACGCCAAATATCTTTCTTCTGGTGGGTGCTGACCTACATGAAATGTACAGGGGAAGAAGAGAAGTCATTACCAACTGCACCGTCAAAGTGAGTGGCTCCCATCCCTACCATTGCCATGTGGCACATGCACCCACCGTCTTTCATGCATGCAGCACTCTGGCCCCTTCCTTCTTACATCCAGCCCTCTTCACACAGGCATAGCCCATACAACATGCTCCCTGTGTACTTACATGTTTGTCTGGAGGACCGTAGAGTAGCGTGTACTGGGGGAGGACCCCATCAACGAGCTTCTCCAACTCCTCCGATGTGAAGGCAGGGGCCCTTTCCCCAGATGCACGAGCCATTGTCTCTTCCAGACTGAGGTCACAGCAGCACTTGCAGTGTAGGTCCTCTCCTGTCGAAGATCAGGTATTGAGTGATTGAACAGATAGAAAATGGCGGTCACGTCCGCGGCGGTGCGTACCATCACCGCCGGCGTACATCGTCATTGGCTCCTAGAACCCATAGGGTCCAATGTTAACCGATGCAGCATTGCGCCAAGGTCGCTGAACGCCTACCGCGACGGTGTACGACGCCAGCGCAATTACCTCACATCCCATTGTCCCACTTTAGAGGTCAGGCAGCCGCCATTTCAGGGGCCCACATGGCCTCATTTTATACTGCGTCACACATACCTAGGCCTAGTCTCAACAAACATACAGGCCACCTTTTGTGTATGATTGGTGTTCTGTGTGAACTGTGGCTACGTACCTCTGAGTTGTTTGACTCTGTGGTTGCTGTTGTCCTTCATAGGCACCGTCCGCTGGGACATGTGAGGAGATGGCGGCATCCTCCGGTGTACAGACCGTTGGTGGACCTGTCGACAATGGAGGAGCGACATTTGATAATCACCTTCAGGTTTGACCGTGCCACAATCCAGGAACTGTGTACCCAGTTGGAGCCAGACCTGATGTCAGCAATCCGCCATCCCACAGGAATCCCCCCTCTAGTGCAGGTGCTGTCAGTGCTCCATTTCCTTGCAAGTGGGTCTTTTCAAACAACTGTGGCCATGGATTTGCCTACAGTGAAAGGTGATTTCTATTCCCTGGGACATATCCCCAACATCATAGGTGCCATTGATGGGACCCATGTGGCTTTGGTCCCCCCCCCACCCCCCACATGAGTAAACAGGTGTACAGAAACCGGAAGAATTATCATTCTATGAATGTACAGATGGTATGTTTGGCAGACCAGTACATCTCCCATGTGAATGCCATGTTCCCTGGCTCAGTGCATGACGCCTACATCCTGCGGAATAGCAGCATCCCTTATGTGATGGGTCAACTCCAGAGGCACCGTGTGTGGCTATTAGGTGAGCCCCTGGAAGCAAGACAGTGGGAATGGTTGTCTGGGGTTATCCCTACAGGTTAGTGTGTGTCTAACAGTTGCCCCTCGCCATTTGCAGGTGACTCTGGGTACCCCAACCTGTCATGGCTACTGATCCCAGTGAGGAATCCCATGACCAGGGCAGAGGAACGCTACAATGAGGCCCATGGGCGAACTAGGAGGGTGATCGAGCGGACCTTCGACCTCCTGAAGGCCAGGTTCAGGTGCCTGCATATGACAGGTGGATCCCTATTCTACTCACCAAAGAAGGTGTGCCAGATCATCGTGGCCTGCTGTATGCTTCACAACTTGGCTTTGCGACGACAGGTGCCTTTTCTGCAGGAGGATGGTCCAGATGGCGGTGTTGTGGAAGCTGTGGAGCCTGTGGACAGTGATGAGGATGAAGCAGAGGAAGAAGACATGCAGAACAGGGACTCAGTGATCCAGCAATATATCCAGTGAAACACAGGTGAGAATACATTCCTGCCTACTACATGTACTTTTACACTACTACCTCTATCCTGTCTGTCGTTTTCACCCAGTGTATGGTCACTGAGTTGTCACTTTCCCTTACGGTTTCACAGATGTGGGTCCCAACGTGTGTCATCTGCTTACATTCCTCATGGACTAGAGCTGTGTGACATAGGTATGTTGACATTACTATTTCAAGAACATTTTGTTACTGTAATTGCAAATACACTATTTTGAAATCACAGACAGACTCCAGATAATTTTGTGCTTTAGGTGTGTTTATTTAAATGCAAATTATTGGGGGGGGAAGTTAAATGGTGAGGGGTGATGGCGGAGGAGTGTCCATGGCAGAGTCCAGTCTATTAGTCTCACAGGTGCATTGCCCATTTGGGCATAGGAAGTGGAGCTGGGGCAGTTTAATTATGGACAAGGTGACAAAGTGGGACAGTGGGATGACAATCAGGGTGGTCTCATTTCTTGGCGGGGGTCTTGGCATTGTGCTCTGTCTTTGTCCTGGATCTCAGGGACAGTTTGCAGGGTGGTTCTCCCTCTGCAGGGGGTGGGGTGCTGGCGTGGTGGTCCTGTGGCGGGGCGTCCTGCCCACTAGCGCCGGCGGAGGTGGTGGGCAGTTCATCGTCCATGCTAGTGTCAGGGGCCCCTTGGAGTGCCACAGTGTCCCTCCTGGTGTTGAGTACTTCCTTCAGCACCCCTACGATGGTGCCCAGGGTGGAGCTGATGGTTCTGAGTTTCTCCCTGAAGCCCATATACTGTTCCTCCTGCATGCGCTGGGTCTCCTGAAACTTGGCCAGTACCGTTGCCATTGTCTCCTGGGAGTGGTGGTATGCTCCCATGATGGAGGAGAGGGCCTCGTGGAGAGTGGGTTCCCTTGGCCTGTCCGCCCCCTGTCGCACGGCAGCCCTCCCAGTTCCCCTGTGTTCCTGGGCCTCCGTCCCCTGGACCGTGTGCCCACTGCCACTGCCCCCAGGTCCCTGTTGTTGTTGGGGTGGTGGGTTATCCTGGGTTCCCTGTAGTGGTGGACACACAGCTGATTGACGTGTCCTGGGGACGGAGGTATGGGCCCGCTGGGTGGGTGCTGTGCTGGTGTTTCCAGAGGGGGGAAGGTCTGTGGTGGCCTGTGCCTGTGTGAGGGGAACCGACTGTCCTGAGGCCCCCGATGGGCCGGGCTGGTCATCTAGATCCAGTTGGACAGAGGTGCTGTCATCACTGTGGGCCTCTTCTGTGGGTGGAGTGGACATGTCTGGACCCTCCTGTCTGGTGACGTTGGGTAGGGGTCCTGCAGGGGTGGAAAGGCATGATTATTGCATCTGTGTGTGGCATGTTGTGCAATGGGTGGGTGACCGTGTACCCCAGTGCTGGCATTCCTGTGTGGGACCTTGTGTGATGATGGTTTAGTGGGGTGTATGGCTATGTGCAGTGTGCATGCTTTGGTGATGGGTGTCCATGCTTTGTTGTTGTATGCAGGGCTTGGTGTTGGGATGGCTGGTTTGTGATACTGGTACATTTGTGAGGAGTTGGAGTGATGGGGTGAGGGCGAGGGTGGGGGTATGTGATAGCATGCAGGTGGGGTGGGGGATGTAATAGGTAAGATTTGACTTACCAGAGTCCATTCCTCCACCTACTCCTGCGAGGCTCTCAGGATGCAGAATCGCCAAGACCTGCTCCTCCCATGTTGTTAGTTGTGGGTGAGGAGGTGGGGGGTCCGCCGCCGGTCCGCTGAACCGCCAGGTGGTGTCTTGAGACCACGGAACGCACCTTCCCCCGTATGTCGTTCCACCTCTTCCTGATGTCCTCCTGATTTCTTGGGTGCTGTCCCACTGCGTTGACCCTGTCCACTATTCTTCGCCATAGCTCCATCTTCCTTGCAATTGAGGTGTGCTGCACCTGTGATCCAAATAGCTGTGGCTCTATCCGGACGATTTCCTCCACCATGACCCTGAGCTCCTCCTCCGAGAACCTGGGGTGTCTTTGCCGTGCCATGGGGTGGTGTAGGTGATGTGTGGGGTGGTGTGTGTGGTGATAAGTGTGGTGATATGTAGTGGTGTGTTGTGTGAAGTGCGTGGAAGTTGTGTGGGTGATGGTGTTATGTGCCTGTGGATGTTGTTGTACTTGCTGGTGGTGTGTCTCTCTGTGCTTCGTTCTCAATTTTTGTCGTAGGGGTTTGTGGGTGATGTGGGTGTGTGTTTTATATTGTATTGGGTGTGTGGGAGTGGTGTGTGTATGTGTCTCAGGTGTGTGTATTTCTAATTGTCCAATGTGGTTGTGTTTTGTAAATGTGCGCTATTTTGAGCGCGGCGGTGTGTACCGCCAATGGAATACCGCGGTTGAAAGACCGCCGCGTGGATATGTGTGTCGTGATAGTGTGGGCGTATTTCTGTTGCCGTGACGGTGGAGGTTTTGTTTTCGCCAGTTTATCACTGACCTTTGGTGTGGCGAACTTGTGTGGGTGTCTGAATTTTGGTGGGTTCCGAGATGTGGGTCATAATAGCTGTGGCGGAATTCCGCAGCCGCGGCGGTGTGTTGGCGGTCTTCTGCACGGCGGTAAGCGGCTTTTACCGCCAATGTTGTAATGACCCCCTAAGTGTCAGGGGTGGAAGCAGCAGTGGTCTCAGTGAGGGAAAGAGTTCTGTCTACAGTGGATGTGAGAGTATTGAACCTGGAGCTCTGGTCGGTAGCATCCTTCAGCAAAGTGTGATGAATGTCATGATCACCCTAGACTGCAAAGTGAAAGTAGTTTTACATACTTTAGATAAGAAGTGAATCTCCAAGTACTAGGATTCCTGCCTAGTACAAAAGGGTCTAAGTCAACGGAGGCCCTTTCCAGTTGCACAATTTATGGTGATGTTGCAGACCCGGAACTACAAGCCTCTATTTTGAAGATAGCAGCTGTCTGAAATTCGACCTTCAGCAGCAAGTCACAGTACTCTTATTCCCAGATTTCAGTGCAGTGACCAAAGAGAAGAGATGTTGCTTCATGTAGACATATACAGAATTACTAGCCATGAGAATCAAAGTAACTGTGTGGAATCCAGTTAAACTGAGAGTCTTCTGGAATCACAAGACTTGTAAAGACGAAGTCCAGATCCAAGAGATGTTCATTTATTAGACTTGAAAAGAAAAGTATTAATCTGCTGTACAAGGCCTAGGAGACTCCCACTAACAGGCTAGGGGCCTGATTTACAGTTTGGTGGGCGGGCTACTCCTTCACAAACGTGACAGAAATCCCATCCACCATATTACAATTTCCTTAGGATGTAATGGAATCGTAATATGGCGTGACAGAGTAACCCCATCTGGCCAAATCTAAAACAGGCCCTAATAATAGTATTTTATTTTCCCTTTCTTTTTCCACTTTCGTAGGGCGGGGCCAGCCTCCTCCACATCAACATAGCTGATGTCCCTCTACAGCCTACAGGACCTCTGTGGGAGGCAGGTAAAAATCTAATAAATTAACTAACATTAGAAAAAACAACAAATGAACAAAATGACAGGGTCTTCTTCTAACATCAATAATCCTAGAAAATGGAATACAATTATCAATAATCAGAAACACCAACTGGTTCAACAAAATGGGAGATGTTTGCCACATAACATGGGCTACCGCAGAAGGAGACATGGATATCAAAACATACACACATTCCACAAAATGGTTGTTGTTGCATGGTCAGCAAAGAAGAAGGAATGGAGAACAAAAACAATATGGCCACCCACAATACACATGTACACAAACTTGGCCCACAAAATGAATACCACCACATTGAAGCAGGGAAAACAAAGAAAACATCACTGCCCTACCATGGCTGGAGGCCCTTCTTTCCACACCATTAACAAAAACTTGCAGGGTTGCAAGGAAAGAAATGCACAAACATACAAATATAACTCTAAAATGTGGCTGTTCTTATCTGTGGGCTAGTACACCAGCAGTAAAGAGGCAGCAATACAATACAAAGCACAGCAAAATGGAAATAGTGAGAAAAGTTTAAAATAAAGTATAACAATGCCCAAAACATAAACAGCACAACACAATAATTACTAATGTTAAATACTTGTAAAAGTTGAAGAAAAGCAATTAACTAACTATCTCACACAAGCACACACACACAAATGGTGGGCAAGCACATGGGGAGAACAGAGGAAATGTCTGGATATATGTGCGTGGACTCCTGGAACCATTTTAACCCTAGGTTCAATGCTAGAACAAAGAGCTACAGGAATAAAGTTGAAGAGTAACATCAGGAAATTCACATTCATGTGAGGAGGGATCAGTGTAGGACAACAAAAAAGTGAATTTTACTAAATGCTTCTAGTCAGAAAGACTAGTAAATAGCCCGGGTGAAACTTTTTGTATGCAACTGAAATCTTGTGAATTACACAATTTGTTTTTCAACTTTGTGGGGATTGCACATGTCGTGGAATATTTTGTGGAACAGAAAATGTCTTGTTGGGACAGTAAAACCTCAGTTTAGGGACTTTTTCAACTTTTTACAACCACCGGCATTTCACATCACTTTTGAACTCCAGGTGTACCTTTGTATTCAATGTTCATGCTAAATTCAGTGAGGTTCCTTTCACAAAAACAATGATTTTGCCCAGCCCTTAAAAAAAGACCTAGAAATAGCCCAGGATAAAGCTGGAGGCAAAAAAGGATTTTGTGGATTGTTGAGTAGGGAATGGTTCAGTTGCCAAGGTCTGTTAATCTTCTACACTAAGGAGACAATCAAAGATGCTCAAGAGGTACTTCCATAAGTCACCCCTCTGCTTAAACTCTTTATGTCCCTGTGCACGCAGTTGGTTGCAAGTTGCTGTGTTTCTGAAATTCTGACACTATGGGCCATATTTATGGACAAGTCACACAGTACAGTGTGGCAAGTCGGGCAGGAATGCACCGTATTTAAGGCAATACGGCACATTCCTGCCTTTTCCCCTGCTCTGCCACCCTTTTGGCAGCCTAACGCCAAAGCAGGCACCCTTGCACCATGATAAAAGTGTGCCGGTGTTGCATGCAGGATTGTTTTGCACAGGAAGGGGCACAAAAATTTGTTAAAATCCATAGGAATGTGTGAAAATCCATGGAAGTTGTGTCGGAACACACATGGAATGCCTTCCTGGGGCAGACTAATGCAACACAGGGATTTCTTCTGCGTTGCATTACTCCAGATTTATGAAGCCACGCAAGGCCACCTTGAGATGACCTTGCGTGGCTTTATGAATCTGCCTTAAGAGTTGCGTCTTGCATGCGCCACGTTGCGTGGTGCAAGCGTGACGCAACTGGAACTATAAATATGCCCCTGTGTTTTTTATTTTTGAATGTTAATATTGTCTCAAAGCATTCTGATCTGGACAGCAGACTATTGGAAAACACGAAACACCCAGAACTAGTGTCCTCCCGCTTTACTACTTTCTTGTGCTCCTAATCATTACTTTCTACACTTCCACCCAAACCTTTCTGTTTCTCTATTCCTGCTTCCATCTCTTCATCTCTGCCTTCAGTCTATTCAGTGTGAATAGCTCTCTGAAGTAGCCAACAACTTAGGCAAAAATAAGTGGTGGTACATGTACAAAGCCACTGTTCAGCAGGAGTGGTGAGGCAATATCTGTAATTGAAAGTTTGGGGGAAAAAGAAGCGCTGCACTTAACAGATTCTGTCGTAATGCTGAGTCGGGAAGCCTAGATGTGTCAAGTTGTTCTGTCTCCTAACACGGGATGTAGTTTTCTCAGACTGCCACTAGATGGCAGCCCTACATCACTTAAGTTCTGCATATGTATTTTAGGAGCTTAAACTATTATTTGTGGGAATGGTTATTGATTCCCAAATATATATTTATAATGTGCACTACATATGCGCATTCAGGAAGCATCAAGAAATTTCATTTTAGCAATGAACAGAGATGAATACATGCATAATTGTACCATACATGTGTATTTATGGGTGTGAGAGAGAGGGAGCGAGACAGAGAGCCGTGTGTGTGTGTGTGTGTGTGTGCATAACAGGAGTCACAATAGGGCACAGTGTGCTTATTTATCTTGATAAACAGCAAAGCAAGTGGGAAAGCGGGCAGAGGATACTGATAGAAATATTCGAGGAGCTATAGACATACGTTTCTGAAGATAGGTGGAGGTTTGCAGATACATTTTGGGAAGGGAGGGCTTAAGGTTTTCCTGTAAAAAAAGCATGGATTTGTTTGTTTGAAGTCTCCTGGGAGATTATTCCAAAGTCTTGGAGCCATACACAGGAATGCCTGGGTCAGTATGTTGTCCTATTTACGTTTGGGGTCGTCAGTTTTATATGAGATTTGTTCCTGGTATTTGCCTTTCAAGTAGCTGAGATGTCCTAAGCGAATGGCTTTACGTGTTAATAAGACTCTTCACATGGAGTCTGGACTCCATTGGGTGCCAATGACAGGAAATAGGAGTGACGTGGTCTGGGGGCTTTGCTCTGTGACTAAGCTGTGCAGTTAGATCTAGGATGGCTCTGAGAGGAGCTGAATGAGTTTTAGGTGGGTCCGCAAGTCCAGTGGCCCTCTCTAAAGGACAGAGGACTCATTCCTGTGCTGTAGATATGAAAACTTTCAGTGGGATGTATGGTTTAGAAGATGGTGCTGAAGTTTAACCATGAATACTTCAGAGCACTCTGAAGAAAGCTGGGACACCCACAATGCAACGTATAATTCTTAGTTTTCAGTAGGGGCACCAACTGGTCATGAGAAACGCAGAAAGGGGCAGCAAGCGGGCTGGAGAGCTCTATACTTGTTCGAAAAGGTCTAAACCTTTGCACATCCCGCCGACCCACTAAAGCATTCTCGTACTAAATGTAAAAGTTTATTCAGAGCAGATCGCAGAGGAAAGCGATACCATGCTAGACGTAGCTAACTCGTGCATGCGTTGAGCAGCTGCATGGTGCACACTGGTGTCTCCTCAGCTGCTGCAGCATGCACACTGATTCCTCTCCAGTAGCTGCATGGTGGACACCAATGTTTCTTCAGCAGCTGCATGATGAACACTGATGCCTCACCAGCAGCTGCATGGTACACACTGATGCCTCACCAGCAGCTGCATGATGCACACTGATGCCTCTTCAGCAGCTGCATGGTGCACCCTGATGACTCTTCAGCAGCTGCATGGTGCACACTAATGATTTCAGCAGCTGCAGAGCACACCAATACTTCTTCAGCAGCTGCATGATGAACACTGATGCCTCTGCAGCAGTGACATGGTGCACACTGGTGCCTCTTCAGCAGAGGCATGGTGCACACTGATGACCCGTCAGCAGCTGCATGGTGGACACCAATGCTTCTTCAGCAGCTGCATGATGGACACTGATGCCTCACCAGCAGCTGCATGGTGCACACTGGTGCCTCTTCAGCAGAGGCATGGTGCACACTGATGACCCGTCAGCAGCTGCATGGTGGACACCAATGCTTCTTCAGCAGCTGCATGATGAACACTGATGCCTCACCAGCAGCTGCATGGTGCACACTGATTCCTCACCAGCAGCTGCATGATGCACACTGATGCCTCTTCAGCAGCTGCATGATGCACATTGATGCCTCTTCAGCAGCTGCATGATGAACACAGGTCTTTGCAGCAGCTCCATTGTGCACTCTGATGCCTCTTCAGCAGCTCCATGGTGGACACTGATGTCTCTTCAGCAGCGCCATGGTGCACACTGATGCTTCTTTAGCAGCTGCATGGTGCACACTGATGCCTCTGCAGCAGCGCCATGGTGCATACTGATGCCTTTTCAGCCACTGCATGGTACACACTGATGCCTCTGCAGCAGTAGAGGGTGCACACTGATGCCTCTGCAGCAGCATGGTGCACACTGATGCTTCTTTAGCAGCTGCAAGGAGCACACTGATGCTTTATTAGCAGCTGCACGGTGCACACTGATGCTTATTTAGCAGCTGCACGTGCACACTGATGCTTTTTTAGCAGCTGCACGGTGCACACTGATGCTTCTTGAGCAGCTGCAAGGTGCACACTGATACTTTTTTAGCAGATGCACGGTGCACACTGATGCTTCCTGAGCAGCTGCAAGGTGCATACTGATACTTCTTTAGCAGCTGCACGGTGCACTATGATTCTTTTTTAGCAGCTGCACGGTGCACACTGATGCTTCTTTAGCAGCTGCACGTGCACACTGATACTTTTTTAGCAGCTGCACGGTGCACACTGATGCTTCCTTAGCAGCTGCAAGGTGCACACTGATACTTCTTTAGCAGCTGCACGGTGCACAATGATGCTTTTTTAGCAGCTGCATGGTGCACACCGATGCTTCTTTAGCAGCGGCACGGTGCACACTGATGCTTCCTGAGCAGCTGCAAGGTGCATACTGATACTTCTTTAGCAGCTGCACGGTGCACTATGATTCTTTTTTAGCAGCTGCACGGTGCACACTGATGCTTCTTTAGCAGCTGCACGTGCACACTGATACTTTTTTAGCAGCTGCACGGTGCACACTGATGCTTCCTTAGCAGCTGCAAGGTGCACACTGATACTTCTTTAGCAGCTGCACTGTGCACAATGATGCTTTTTTAGCAGCTGCACGGTGCACACCGATGCTTCTTTAGCAGCTGCACGGTGCACACTGATGCTTCTTTAGCAGCGGCACGGTGCATACCGATTCTTCTTTAGCAACTGCATGGTACACACTGATGCTTCTTTAGCAGCTGCACGGTGCACACTGATGCTTCTTTAGCAGCACAGTGACAATCTGTAACCTGAGGTCCTATCGTGTGATCTGGTTGCGTAGACACAGAGTCTGTCCAGGTCTTACCTTGAACAACCTCTGGCATTATTTGCACGTGTTGCTGCGCACCGCATGTGTCATCGATCAGCAGTGTGGGACTGTACACAAATGATACTATGTAAATACCATTAATAGTTCATTAATCTGCTACCACTACTTCTCTGACTTCTGAGCCAATAATCAGGCTGTCTCTCTTGTGTGGTGTAAGGTGAAGTGACGTAAGTCTGGAGGCCTTCTGTGCACCTTTATGACCCAGAAGGCCATATGTTGTGATGATAACCCCAGAGGCATTATATTAACGTTAGATGAAAGGGTACAACAGAGCCATTAATTAACCTGTATGAGGCAGGACAGGCCCAGCAGAAAGGGCATGTATTTATGTATGTGTGTGTGTATGTATGTATGTGTGTGTGTATGTATGTATGTATGTGTGTGTGTAGGTATGAATGAATGTGTGTGTATGTATGAATGTATGTGTATGTATAAGTGTGTGTACATGTATGAATGTATGTGTGTGTATGTATGAGTGTATGTATGAATGAATGTATGTGTGTGTACGTATGAGTGTATGTAAGAATGTATGTATAAATGTATTTGTGTATGTATGAATGCATGTATGCATGTGTATGTATGAATGTATGTCTGTATGTGTGTATGTATGTGTGTCTCTGTATCTATGTGTGTGCATGTATGAATGTATGTGTGTATGTACGTATGTCTGTATGTATGAATTTATGTGTGTATGTATGAATGTATGTATGTGTGTGTATGTATGAATGTATGTATGCGTGTATGTATGTACATGGTATTTCTTTAGTACAAACCTAGCCAAAAAGCAGCAGAGCTCTGTAAACATTCAAAGGCAAGCTTAAGCTCGGTGAGTAATAGGAGAGGAAGCTCAGTTGTGGACAGTCAGTGCATTGTGACGCAGTGTTCTTTAAGGAGGGGAATACTCCCCTCTTTATGCCAGTTCTGCCTCATATGAAAGTGGAAGTTCCATACAAGACAATGCCTTTCTTCCAGAAGATCTCTCCGCCGGATCCCGCTAGCAATAGCCTACAAGGTTAGCGCACCCCAACCACATAAGTCCTGCAAAATCCTCTTCCAGTCACAAAACCTTCAGTCCCACGTGATCTTATAGGGGACAAAATCTACAGCAGCTGTTAATTTTACAACAGTTTACCGAAATCAGGTATTAGTCTGTGCAGGAAAGCCTTCAGCCACGTTGGGTGAAAGAGTCCACCTGGTTACCCACGTTCTTGTGAATTCATCAATTTGATGGTGTTGGACTTTTTTGCTTATGCAGGGTCATCCCCAATCTATTTGCCTCCTGCCTCCTATTTTTTCTGACCTGTTGCTGTTGGCTTTTGAACTCTGAGCACTTTACCACTGCTAAGCAGTGGTACAGTGATTATGCTCTCTGTGTAAATTGTATGTAATTGGTTTATCCATGATTGGCATATTTGATTTACTAGTAAGTCCCTAGTAAAGTGTACTAGAGGTGCCAGGGTCTGTAAATCTAATGCTACTAGTGGGCCTGCAGCACTGGTTGTGCCACCCACATAAGTAGCTCGGTAATAATGTCTCAGACCTGCCACTGCAGTGTCTGTGTGTGCAGTTTTAACTGTAAATTTTACTTGGCAAGTGTACCCACTTGCCAGGCCTAAACTTTCCCTTTTCTTACATGTAAGGCACCCCTAAGGTAGGCCCTAGGTAGCCCCAAGGGCAGGGTGCAGTGTATGGTTAAGGTAGGACATATAGTAATGTGTTTTATATGTCCTGACAGTGAAATATTGCTAAATTCGTTTTTCACTGTTGCAAGGCCTGTCCCTCTCATAGGTTAACCTGGGGGCTACCTTTAAATATGATTAAAGTGTAGATTCCCTTTGGGAGCGGATGGACATGTGGAGTTTGGGGTCTCTGAGCTCACAATTTAAAAATACATCTTTTAGTAAAGTTGATTTTAAGATTGTACGTTTGAAAATGCCACTTTTATGAAGTGAGCATTTTCTTGTTTATACCATTTCTGTGACTCTGCCTGTTTGTGGATTCCCTGTCGGGGTCAGTTTGACAGTTGGGCTGGTTGTACCTCACACTAGACAGTGACATAAAAGGAGCTGGGGTGTAGTCTGCATATCCTGATGAGCCATCTGTGCTAGGAGGGAGGGGAGGAGTGGTCACTTACACCTAAAAGGGCTGTGCCGTCTCCGACCCCCTGGTGAGTGTCTGTGGCCTGGCCTGGTAAGGGCAGGATTTCACATTCAAAAGAGACTTTACTTTGAAGTAGGCCTACTTCAAAGGAGAAATTGGGTATAAGAAGGGCACCCAAAACCACAGACTTTAGAAACACTTCTGGAACCAAGAGGAACCTCTGCCTGGAGAAGAGCTGAATAGCTGAGGAAGAAGAGCTGCCCTGCCTGTGACTGTGCTTTGTGGAGCTATACTGCAATTGCTGCTTCTGCCAGAGTAAGAGGGCAAAGACTGGACTTCCATCTTGAGAAGAAATCTCCAAGGGCTTGATCTAGAGCTTGCCTCCTGTTGTTTGAAGTCTCAGGGACAGCAAAGACTTCTCTCTGCCAGCACCTGGAGCCTCTGGAGATACTCCTACTCTGCCCTGTGGTGCCCATCCAGTTCCTGGGACTCTGAAAGGGGAAGCTGGCAGCCTAAAGACAAGAAAATCCACACACAGAGCACCGTGCGGGGAAAAGATTGACGCAACTCCGATCTGCTGCTGAAAAAACGACGCTTGCAGGAAATGTGACCGAAGAATCGACGCACGGAGCAGGAGAAACGACGCGCAGGTTCGCTGACGGAGGCTGGGAGATCACAACCTGCGCTGCGGGGATTTCGGATCATCGTGCAGCTGGATTTCCGACTCACGTACCACAGTGCAGAGTTATTTTTGATGCACACCCGCCCGTGCGGGGTTATTTTTGACGCACACCAGGTACATTTTCACGCTAGCAGCGCTAGTGCGTGTTTAAAACTAAAGACTCTTTTTGCATTTTTATTGATAACTTGACTTGTGTATTGTGGATTTTTGTCGTTTTGGTCTTGTTTTGTTTAAATAAATATTTCCTATTTTTCTAAACTGGTGTTGTGTCATTTTGTAGTGTTTTCATTAAGTTACTGTGTGTGTTGGTACAAATACTTTTCACCGAGCACTCTAAAGTTAAGCCTACTGCTCTGCCAAGCTACCAAGGTGGTAAGCAAGGGTTAGCTGAGGGTGATTCTCTTTTACCCTGACTAGAGTGAGGGTCCTTGCTTGAACAGGGGGTAACCTGGCAGTCAACCAAAGACCCTATTTCTAACAGATGGGGTAAAACCCGCTAGACAGAGGACTGGTTTACCTTAATATGTGTGTACCTCCTAGAAATCCTCATTGGGCACACCCCAGCACTGTTTTTGCCTCTTTAGTAACATGTACTTTTTCATTACACTGCTTGTCATGAAGAGTTTACCATATCATTATTGGTCACCAGTAATCCAATAAACTGAGAATAAAACATAACATGAGATTGTAAACCACCTTTGTCTGTGGCCGGGAGAATAGAAGCAGCCATTCAGATCTGGGCGAATCTTGTACCGCACCATGCATGAAAGACATCCCGGTTTGGGTCATACCAAAGACTCGAGGTTCAAGAAATTTCAGATGAATACGGACCTGCTCCTCCTCCATACTAAAAAGAAGATTGCAGATCGGTGGGCAGTTCTCGAGCTGGCTACCTCACCATAGAGCCTGTTTTTAACACTGCTCCGCCTGGAGCCCCGTCCAATACTGCTAAAAAAGCAGCAATGCTATGTGCGCGATGTTGACAGTTCTTGTAACTAAGGCCCATATTTATACTTTTTTAGCGCCCCATTTGCATAATTTTTTAACGCAAAAGCAGCGCAAACTTACAAAATACAATTATATTTTGTACGTTTGCACCACTTTTGCATCAAAAAATGGTGCAAATGCGGCTCTAAACAAGTATAAATATGGGACTAAATCTCCCAAAAGGCTTTTGTAGAAAGTGCACAAGAAAGTAATTCCGTGCAGTATGAATTTGCATCAGTCTAGAGTTATCAGTGCAGAAGAGGTGCCGAACACATATTCAAAATAACACTAGTGCCCGGTATCAAATGTGTCTTTGCACCTTATTAAGATATATTGGACCAGATTTACAAGGCCCTAGCACCACCAGAGTGTCACTTTTTGCTCCACTTTTTGTGGCTTTTCATCTCCTTGTAAGTATGGGCCCCTCCAACACAGTTTTCTGCTTCAGAGGGGGGTGCAATGGGTGTTGCAGTGGGTTATCCACTTCAACACCCATTTCTTTTGACTCTGCCCCAGATTTACAAGAATTCATAAATACGAGGCCTAACGCCACCCCAAGGGTGGCATTAGCATGACACAACGAGGAGGAATACTTTTATTCCTCCTCTTTTTTTGCTTTTTCAGTGTGCGCTGCATTCTGAAGCACACATAGAAGCAGCAAAATGCCATGGATGATCGTTTATGTGCAAGAAGGGACATCTTCCTGCACATAAACAATCATACCCTTCAATGCAGATAGCCTTGCACTAAGGTGCAAGGCTGCCTCCGTTGGCACAGGCTGCCTAATTTAGGGCCGGCTCTGGGGGGATCGCAGGGGTGCACCACATTCTTGTAAATACGGCAGGAAACGACCTAAACAATACATTGAAAACAACGTGGATGTTTCCCAAGCAAGTGCAACAACCATTTCCGGAACAACGCATGCCTTTTTCTCTACCTTAACCACACATGTGTGAAATTACACATATGCATGGTTAAGGCAGAGAACTCGGGAGAGGATGTGCTGAGGTAAATGGGGCTGGTCAAACATAAAGGGGACAGGGAGATAAACAAGGTCCAGTGTACAGCCTCCCTAACTGTTACATAAATCAATAAGGTACACTGTTCCTAAAAGAGAAAAAGAAAAGAACATGGGTCTTAGGGACACTTCTAAAATTAAAAGCACGAGCCCTCACTCATCCAATGGATGTCATGCTTCATCATAGGGCTAGCACCTCGTCAGACTGGCGCTGCAATGTCTGACGGGCCCCACAAGGGGGCTCTTTGCCGGAGATCTTGACTTTGAAGTGTGTGCAGTGATACTTACAGTAGGAATAAAGTAAAACTACCGTCAGAAAAGAGCAGGAGAGAATGAGGTTAAAATTGGCTCAAGAACCTCGACAAAAATTATTTAATTTAGGCATTGAGAATCTCAGTCAAGATTAAAAACACAGGAGAGTGGGAGAGGAATTATGTTCCACCACTCTAACGATACAGAAGAGCTATAAGGGACAATCTATCTCTAGCTATAGTATGAGGTCAACATGTTTCGCGCCTTAAAAGTCCATACGGATCACATGGTGCTTCATCAGGCCCAAAACAAATAACTCCTAAGCTACACTACTTTCCCTAGGCTGAATATGAAGGGCAAAAAGTAACTTACATAAAATGCTACACAACTTGTGGCCTAAATAGGTGAGAACCTGTGACAGAAAAAAGAACAAAATATATATTTATAGTATAGTATATATCGTCAAAATTCATTACACACATAATGGTGTGACACTCCGTGTTAATGTGCCACCATGCTAAATGTGACAAAACTCACTATGAAATGTTCCTTATCATCATAATTTGGGGACCGGGATCCTTGGGAAAGTGCGGGCCACTGGACTGATGTCACTCTATATGAATCATAGAAGCATCAGTGGTTATGATGCACAAAGAAACAATAATAAAGAATAGGTAGATAAATATACATTATGCTATGTAGCTAATATTAGGAAAAGGTATACCTGTTTAGAGAGAGAAAGTCAAAAGGAATAATAGCTTTACTGCCAAAAAACGGACTGAGGAAGGGCCATTGTGTACCTTATTGTAAATGGGGCTGGGGCATGGTAGTGGGGTAGTTTGTAGGGGTGAGAGGTGGATTGAGGGCTTAGGGTGGGTGGGGGGTTGATTTTTTTTGAGGTGGGTGTGAGTTTGGGGAAGTTTCGTTTGTAGGGTTTAGGGTGGGTGAGGGGACTGGGTAGTTTATATTTTAGGGGCGGGTGCAGAGGGGTTGGGTATTTTTTTTAGGGCTTAGGGTGGGGCAGTGTAGACAATTTTTTAGGGGCGGAGGAAGGTTTAAGGAAGGGTGGGAGGAGAGGAGGATGGATCAGGAGATGACGCTGTGAGGTAAGTGGGGCTGGATTTAGTGCTTAGGGTCGGTGGGGGATCGAGGTAGTTTATTTATTTGGGGCAGGGTGGGAGTTGGGGTAGTTTTTTTTTAGGGCTTATGGTGGGCGGGGGATCGGGGTAGTTTATTTTTTTAGGGGTGGGGAAGTTTTAAGGAAGGGCGGGAGGAGAGAAGAGGAGGAAGGATCAGGAGAGGGCGCGGTGAGGTAAGTGGGGCTGGGGCAGGCTTTGGGACTAGTTTTTAGCAGTGGGGTGGATTTTGGTTTATGGTGAGGGGGTTGGAGTAGTTTATTTGTTAGAGGCGGGAGTGGAGGGGGTCAGGGTAGTTTATTTTTTTGTGCTTAGGATGGGTCGGGGTTGGGGTAGTTAGTTTATTAGAGATGGAAGGTTTTAGGGCTCAGGAGGGGTGGAGGATGTCAGGCTGATTTAGTTATTAGGGGTGGGGAGGGAGGATGGGGTAGTTTCTTTTTTAGGGCTTAGGGTGGGTCGGGGGTCAGGGTAGTTTAGTTATTAGGGATGGGGGAAGCTTTTAGGGCTCAGGGCGGATGGAGGTGTCTGGGTAGTTTATTTATTAAGGGTGGGGGCAGTTGGGTGAGCTGTATGATAGAACCACAAATGCTGTTTCCACATATGCCTTTACTAAGCATGCTTTTGCAATGAAATTCGTTGTAAAGGCATGCGTGGTAAAGGCATGCGTGGAAAAGACGTGGTCGTGGTACCGTCCGCGTTGTAAAGGCATGCGTTGTCCCGGTAGGCGTGGTTCTTTCATACAACCAAATACGGCGCATCCCTGCATTTCAAAACTGGCGAAGCACTGCTAATTTTGGCGCAGCACCGCGCTGCGCCAGTTTCTTGTAAATCTGGCCCATGGTGTGTTAAATAATTGGGATGAAAGTGAGCCAACAGCTTCTGTGCATGTTTTGCCTGTCATTACCATGCACGCTGTTTTGCATTAATAATCACCCCCAGCTACAAGCCGCTAGTAACTACTTGTGAAAAAACTAGTACAATGTGTGCTCAGCTTCTGATAGAAACAGACATAGGAGCTCATTATGAACATGGCCGGAAACCCCGCCGTGTTCATGCTGGCGGTCTTTTCGTAGACCGCCATCCCCCTTGAGACCCCGCTGGCTGAATTGCATTCTGCTGGGCCAGCGGACGGAAACAGTGATTCCGCCCGCCGGCCCAGCAAAATGCAGGGCCGGGACATTGCCGACGGCTCCACATGGAGCCGTCGTCAATGCCTCAGTGCGGCGGGTGCAGCAGCAACCGTTGCGCAGATTACTGCCCGTAAATCGGGCTGTGACCTGCGCAACGGGTCACTGCACAGGGACCCCTGCACTACCCATGCCCATGCCAAGTGCATGGGCAGTGCAGGGGTCCCCAGAGGGGCCCCAGTGCACCCCTTTCTGCTGCCTTTGCCTGACGGGGGAACACGCCAGGGAAAGGCTGGAGGAAACAGGGTTCATTATCCAGAGGGCGGGCTGCTTGCAGCGCTGCCCTGTAGGATAATGATATCCGCCATCGTCAGGTTGCCTGTCGGTGGTAGCCTGGCAGTGGCGGAGGGCCGCCCCTGTGTTCATAATATGGCGGTTCAGACCGCCATGCCAGTGTCGGTATTTTCTGCCGCCGGCATGGCGGTCTGAACTGCTGTGTTCATAATGAGGGCCATAGCTCCGAACAGGAACAGGTATTTAAACAGCTGGTAATGCTACTTGCACCAATTTTAGCACTTACCCAGTAGTCTAGATTAGGGGTGGGGGGGTTTATTATGCCAGCTTAGATGGGCAAAATCGGGAAACGTCCACCTTTGCAAAGTCTGTTGAACCTTCGTGAGTTCACCGACCTTGCAGCCTCCCCAAGTTCCGGCTACAGGATGCCCCGTGGGTGACATATTTTGGAGCTGGGGATTGTTGCAGATGCCTCCGTCGGCAGCCCTGCCACGGTAAGCAGCCCCAGGAAGGTGTGTGGACCACACCATAAATCATATCGAAGCTTTGTGCTGGTGTGACAAGGAGCCGACTTTGTTACAAGTGAGGGAACAAAGTGAGGTCAGTCCCGTGACGTCCATCCCCCGGTGCACTGCGTGACCTCTTGCGTCAGTGAGATTGTTTACAATTGCTCAAAAATGGCTGCTGAAGCTGGCCCATCCTTGTTAAGTTGTGAAACCACTGGTCTCTTAGGGCAGCCCATTAGTTGCGCACCCACTAGGGGTGTTCCAGACTAGTGCCCAGGGGATTTTGTAACCTGGTGACGTAGGAAACAAATTAATAAAAGAGCTGGGGTAAACCCGCTCAGCAGGTTATTACCAGAGAATTTGGTGTGAGCATGTTTTATGTTCCGGGCTGGGTCTAGGCATCGCATGTCACTCCGGTGCCTTAATTTTCACAGTCCTGGTAGGCTCCCAAGTAGACACATAACATTGCTGCCTCGAACTGCCACACACTTTACCTCGTCCTCTTGTCTGTTTTAATTTGAGAGCCTCACAGACATGGAGAGCTACGATTAAAGAAAAAACACTGTGAAATTGGATGTATGATGGAACAACGCATGTGCTAACCATGCATGCCTGAACAACGCGGTCGGAACAACAACTGCGTTGTTTCCACGAATGCCTTTGCCACGCATGTCTTTACAACGATTTTTCATTGTAAAGGCATGCCTAGTAAAGGCATGTGTAGAACGGCATACGTGGTTTTCACATGCACCCACCCACCCTATAAACACAACTACCCGAACCCCTCCACCAGCCCTAAAAACAAAACTACCCCGATCCCCCACCCACCCCTAAAAACTACCCCGATACCACACCCACCCTGAACCCTAAAACCTACCCTGACACCCCACCCGCCCCAAAAACTGACCCCAACCCAAAAAATAAAACTACTCCGTCCATATAAACAAAATTACCCCGACCCCCCAACCCCTGCCCTAAAAATAAAACTACCCTGCCCTAAAAACAACCAACCTCCCACCCCAAAAATAAAACTACCCCGCTCCTAAAAACAAAATTACCCCCACCCCTAAAAACCTGAGCCCCCCACCAGCCCTAAATACAAAATTACCCCGACCCCCCACCCCACCATAAAAAGCCATAGTACCCCGACCCCCCACCCTGTCCTAAAAATAAAAATACCCCGGCCCACCAACCTCGCTGCTTAAAAAAAAATAACCCAACCACTCCCACCCCTTAAAACTACCCCACCCCTAAAATCTACCCCAACCCTCTCCCATCCCCACTTACCTGACCGCGTCCTACCCCGACCCCCCACCCCACCCCTAAAAACAAAATTACCTGAACCCCGCCTCGACCCCCACCTGCCCTAAATACAAAATTACCCCCACCCCTGCCCCTAAAAATCCGCCCTAAATAGAAAATTACCCCCACCCCTTAAACCTCAACCCCCATCTGCCCTAAATACAAAACCCACCCCCACCTGCCCTAAATACATAATTACCCCAACACCCCACCCTGCCCCTAAATCAAAATTACCCCATCCCTGCCCCTAAAAACCCACCCTAAATAAAAAATTACCCTGATCCCCCCACTCCCGCCCTAAAAACAAAACTGCCCTAAAAACTACCCCACCAGCCCCACTTACCTGTCCGCGTCCTCTCCCAATGATGACTCCCTTTTTCTCTGCCTTAAGCACATGCGTGGTTAAGGCGGAGAAAAAGGGAGTCGCTGTTAACACAAGCATGGTTCCGCTTGCATTAGCAATGTTGTCGTGGATCCGGCGTCGTTGTTCCGGACGTTTCCCACTTCATACATACCAGTAGACCCGACTGAGGCGGGAGACTCCCTAGTCTTTTTTTTTGCCAAAAATTGCTTTATTTTAGCTGTCTCCCGCCTTAAAGTGCCTCTGCTTCAATAGAAGTCTTAAAGGGGAAATGCACTCCCACGATTTTTTCCAAAATCTCCCACTCTCCTGTCATAAAGGGCCATATTTATACTCCGTTTGCGCCGAAATTGCGTCGTTTTTTTTGACGCAATTTCGACGCAAAACTAACGCCAACTAACGCCATATTTATACTATGGCGTTAGAGGCGAATAGCGCCAAAGTTCCCGGAATGTGCGTCATTTTTTAGCGTGAACCCCTTCCTTGCGTTAATGATATGCAAGGGAGGCGTTCCCGTCTAAAAAATGACTCCCAGGCCTTTACGTGGTATTTATACTCCCGGGCAAAAGAGACGCCCGGGAGTTGGCGTGGCTAAAAACGGCGCATTTGCGCCGCTTTTTAACGCCTGGGTCAGGCATGGCGTTAAGGGACAAGTGGGCTCAAAATGAGCCCAGAGTGCCCTCCCCTGCCCCCAGGGACCCCCCCTGCCACCCTTGCCCACCCCAGGAGGACACCCAAGGCTGGAGGGACCCACCCCAGGGACATTCAGGTAAGTTCAGGTAAGTATTTTTTTATTTATTTTTAATAATTTTTTTTGGCATAGGGGGGCCTGATTTGTGCCCCCCTACATGCCACTATGCCCAATGACCATGCCCAGGGGACAGAAGTCCCCTGGGCATGGCCATTGGGCAAGGGGGCATGACTCCTATCTTTACAATGATAGGAGTCATGTTGATGGGGGATGGGCGTCGAAAATAAATGGCGCAAGTCGGGTTACGACGATTTTTTCGACGTAACCTGACTTGCCCCATTTTAAGACGCCCATGCGCCATTTTCCCCCTACGCCGGCGCTGCCTGGTGTACGTGGTTTTTCTCGCGCACACCAGGCAGCGCCGGTCTGCTTGCGCCGGCTAACGCCATTCAATAAATACGGCGCCCGCATGGCGCTTCAGAATGGCGTTAGCCGGCGCAAAACTTTTTGACGCTAAACTGCGTTAGCGCAGTTTAGCGTCAAAAAGTATAAATATGGGCCAAAATGTTTATAGGTCTGACACCTGCCAACATCTCAAAACTGGAAAGTGTGAGAAATTGAAAAATAAATGAGGAGATAGATTTTCCCCATTGAAGCATGTTAAAGCGGAGACAATTTCAGGAGGGAAACAGCCAAAAAGAAGTCATTTTTGGTATCAAACATCGAGCCTTCCGCCTGGAGCTGGCCTGTTGGCATGTATTTGCACGGCAGAGAAGGGGCAAGCTGTGTGCTGTTGCCGTTTTACACACCCCACAGCCATTCCCACTCCCCTTCACTCCCTTTCTTGCTGGAAAGCCCCGAGTCACTCGCCCCTGGAGAGACACCCCTTGCTCTAGCGTGGGACGAGCCAGCCACGGCGTGGCGCCGTCTGCACTGCGGAGGATTAGGCCCGCGATGGCCGCTGCCGCAGAGCTCTTAATATGGAAAGGGGATTTAGCATTAAGTGAGATTCCGCTCTGATGTTAACAGCAGCCGTGCCCATTAAATTATGATTTTTTAAATGATAATATGAACATCACCCAAAGGAGGGCCTGCGCGCTCAGCCCCTCCTCAGTCAAGAGGCGGATATTCTGCAGCCTCCAGCGCTAAAGGCGCGAGCTAAGGCCACTGGCTCAGTTGTTGCAAGTGTGTGTTTAGTGCTGGTGAACAGAATCTAAGAGCCGGTCTAAGCACTAGTGACGGGAATTCTTAACTCAGCCACAAGACCCTTCGCACCCTCACCTCACAAGCACGCATCTCGCCAGTGTACCTCAGCTGTGTGTTGGATACAGTCTCTGTGAGCTGAATGGTCACCGTTCACCCAGTTTCTCAAAGTTTGTTCGACTTATTTAATGCCTGCTTTGGGCACATGGACGAGTTTTATGTACAAATCAAAGGAAGGCACCGGTGGTCGTGCGCACGTTGCTGATGAGGGCTGTGCTGAGTGCTGTTCACTTTAATGTTACTGTGGAGAGTATTAAGGCCCATTTTTATACCTTTTTAGCGCCGCATTTGCGTCATTTTTTGACGCAAAAGCGGCGCAAACTTGCAAAATGCAATTGTGGCCCATATTTATACTTTTTGACGCTAAACTGCGCTAACGCAGTTTAGCGTCAAAAAGTTTTGCGCCGGCTAACGCCATTCTGAAGCGCCATGCGGGCGCCGTATTTATTGAATGGCGTTAGCCGGCGCAAGCAGACCGGCGCTGCCTGGTGTGCGCGAGAAAAACCACGTACACCAGGCAGCGCCGGCGTAGGGGGAAAATGGCGCATGGGCGTCTTAAAATGGGGCAAGTCAGGTTACGTCGAAAAAATCGTCGTAACCCGACTTGCGCCATTTATTTTCGACGCCCATCCCCCATCAACATGACTCCTATCATTGTAAAGATAGGAGTCATGCCCCCTTGCCCAATGGCCATGCCCAGGGGACTTCTGTCCCCTGGGCATGGTCATTGGGCATAGTGGCATGTAGGGGGGCACAAATCAGGCCCCCCTATGCCAAAAAAAATTATTAAAAAAAAATAAAAAAATACTTACCTGAATGTCCCTGGGGTGGGTCCCTCCAGCCTTGGGTGTCCTCCTGGGGTGGGCAAGGGTGGCAGGGGGGGTCCCTGGGGGCAGGGGAGGGCACTCTGGGCTCATTTTGAGCCCACTTGTCCCTTAACGCCATGCCTGACCCAGGCGTTAAAAAGCGGCGCAAATGCGCCGTTTTTAGCCACGCCCACTCCCGGGCGTCTCTTTTGCCCGGGAGTATAAATACCACGTAAAGGCCTGGGAGTCATTTTTTAGACGGGAACGCCTCCCTTGCATATCATTAACGCAAGGAAGGGGTTCACGCTAAAAAATGACGCACATTCCGGGAACTTTGGCGCTATTCGCCTCTAACGCCATAGTATAAATATGGCGTTAGTTGGCGTTAGTTTAGCGTCGAATTTGCGTCGAAAAAAACGACGCAAATTCGGCGCAAACGGAGTATAAATACGGCCCTGTATTTTGTAAGTTTTTGCGCCATTTTTGCGTCAAAAAGAGGTGCAAATGCGGCGCTAAAAATGTATAAATGTGGGCCTAAATGTTGACGGTGACACAGTTGTAGTGCGTGGACGGCTCCAGCTGAGCCCAGACCTTATGGTGTGCTCTGCCTCTCTGAATTCAAGTCTTCGGCGATCATTGCAGGAGGGAGCGAGAATGTGCAAAATAAGCTAGTGGTGTCTAAAGTTTTTACTTTGCAAGCAGGGTTTTGCAAAGTTCCAGAGTACTGGCCTCCTTGTAGTTGGCAAAGCTTTCGGTTTTCCCTTTGCCTGCACCGAAGTGTAATTTTCCTCGTACTTACCAGAATGTTTCTTGTAAGTTGGGAATGAAAATGAAGAGGCCATTTTCTGGCAGTCTTATGGGCATATTTAAGAGCTCCGGGTGCCATTCCAACGCCACATTCATGTCATTTTTTTACACGAATGTGGTGTTAGAAGGACAAAAATGCCACGCCCTATGTACAAAGTGGTGCAATGCATGCATTGCGCTGTTTGTAACCCTTTGCGCTACATTATGCATGTGCCATGCATAATATATGCAAAGGGGGCGTTCCCCCATTAGGGGGGCTCAAAAAATGGTGCAAGGATATCTAAGAGATTTCATTGCTCCATTTTTTTCGGAACTTTTAAAGCCTGCTCAGAGCAGGCGTTAAAAGGTGGCTACCATTGCTTACAATGGGCCTCTGGGTGCTTTGCAGGATTAGTGTCAGAATCTTTTACTCTAATCCTCCAAAGCACCGGACTAGCGTAAAAAATTCAGATGCTAGTCCCCTAACTACCGTCATGGTGCGCCTTATTTTAAATACGGTGCACACATGGTGGCGTTGGGGGGCGCTAAGGGGCGCTAGAAAAGTGGCACTGCACTACGTGCAGCGCCACCTTTCTTAAATATGCCCCATACTGTCAAACTGGATGTAGGACGGAGACATGCGATGCAAAAGTCCACCAAATTCCACTTACAGCAGCACAAAGAAGGTTACCTGCATCACTTCTCAGATGCGGGAAAACTTTTGAAATGTAAATGGGGAGTAAAATATACTGAAATCATTGTGAACCCCCTGATTTTCAAGTGAGCGTCTAAACAGGTACAAGTTTGTCATCTTTGCATAGTGTTCATAGCTTGTGTGGGAAATATACCAAGGACAGCGGAAAAGGAATTCAGACACTCCAAAACCCTTTAAACTAACCTAAACAAGGGCATCTTAGAGGTGATGAGTATTGTTAGACTTTTCATCCTTGGCGTGGTCTCCATTAACTTTTTGCCTCTGTTCCCCAGGTTGTTGATGTGTGCTGGACTCTGATTTTATTGTGTTTGTTACTCTGGGCACTTTACCACTGCTAACCAGTGCTAAAGTGCAAGTGCTCCTGTTTAAAATGTGTACGTAATTGGTTCTCTATGATTGGCATATTTGTTTTACTGTTAAGCCCCTAGTAAAGTGCACTAGAGGTGCCCAGGGCCTGTAAATCAAATGCTACTAGTGGGCCTGCAGCACTGGTTGTGCCACCCACATAAGTAGCTCTGTAATCATGTCTCAGACCTGCCACTGCAGTGTCTGTGTGTGTATTTTTACACTGTAAATTCGACTTGGCAAGTGTACCCACTTGCCAGGCCTAAACCTTCCCTTTTCTTACATGTAAGGCACCCCTAAGGTAGGCCCTAGGTAGCCCCAAGGGCAGGGTGCAGTGTATGGATAAGGTAGGACATATAGTAATGTGGTTTATATGTCCTGACAGTGAAATACTGCTAAATTCGTTTTTCACTGTTGCAAGGACTGTCTCTCTCATAGGATAATATGGGGGCTACCTTTAAATATGATTAAAGCGTAGATTCCCCTAGAGAGTAGATGGACATGTGGAGTTTGGGGTCCCTGAACTCACAATTTAAAAATACATCTTTTAGTAAAGTTGATTTTAAGATTGTGCGTTTGAAAATGCCACTTTTAGAAAGTGAGCATTTTCTTGCTTAAACCATTCTGTGACTCTGCCTTGTTTGTGGATTCCCTGTCTGGGTCAGTTTGACAGTTGGGTTGTTTTTCACCTCACACCAGACAGTGACACAAAGGGAGCTGGGGTGTAACCTTCATTTCCTGATTAGCCATCTCTGCTAGGAGGGAGGGGTGGAGTGGTCACTCTCATCTGAAAGGACTGTGCCTGCCTCTAACAATGCCGGCTCCAACCCCCTGGTGTGTGTCTGAGGCCTTGCCTGGGCAAGGCAGGATTTCACAAGTAGGTGTGAGTCCCCTTTGAAGAAAGGTGACTTCAAAGACTAAAATGGGTATAAGAAGGGCAACCAAATCTACAGACTTCAGAAACACTTCTGGAATCAAGAGGAACCTCTGCCTGGAGAGGAGCTGTTAGCTGAGGAGGAAGTGCTGCCCTGCCTGTGACTGTGCTTTATGGAGCTTTCCTGCAGTGCTGCTTCTGCCAGAGTAAGAGGGCAAAGACTGGACTTTGTGTGCCTTCCATCTTGAGAAGAAATCTCCAAGGGCTTGATTTAGAGCTTGCCTCCTGTTGTTTGAAGTCTCAGGGACAGCAAAGACTTCTCTCTGCCAGCACCTGGAGCCTCTGGAGAGACTCCTACTCTGCCCTGTGGTGCCCATCCAGTCCTGGGACCCTGAAAGGAGAAGCTGGCAGCCTAAAGACAAGAAAATCCACGCACAGAGCGCCGTGCGGGGAAAAGATCGACGCGAATCCGATCGGCGGCTGAAAAACGACGCGCCGCCAGCTCCGCGGCTGAGAAACGACGCTCGCCGGAAACGCGACCGAAGAATCGACGCACGGAGAAGGAGAAACGACGCTCAGCATCGCTGACGGAGGCTGGGAGATCGCAACCTGCGCCGCTGGATCGTCAACTCATCGTGCGGCTGGATTTTTGACTCGAGTACCGCCGTGCGGAGTTATTTTCGACGCACGCCCGCCCGTGCGGGGTTATTTTTGACGCACACAAGGTACATTTTCACTCTAGCAGCGCTAGTGTGTTTTTAAAACTACTTAAAGACTCTTTTTGATTTTTAATTAATAAATTGACTTGTGTATGGTGGATTTTTATCGTTTTGGTCTTGTTTTGTTTAGATAAATATTTCCTATTTTTCTAAAGCTGTGTTGTGTCATTTTGTAGTGTTTTCATTGAGTTACTGTGTGTGTTGGTACAAATACTTTACGCCTAGCACTCTGAGGTTAAGCCTACTGCTCTGCCAAGCTACCAAGGGGGTAAGCAGGGGTTAGCTGAGGGTGATTCTCTTTTACCCTGACTAGAGTGAGGGTCTTTGCTTGAACAGGGGGTAACCTGACTGTCAACCAAGGACCCCATTTCTAACAAGTATAGAACAGCAGTGTCTTATATTGTTTCTCAAATGGGAGCATAGCGTTTGCTTTACTGCAGGAAGCAGGATGTTATGCTCAGATGTACGAACCATTTACAGGTGAGAAACGGCCCATCGGGCCCTTCGTGACCGGTAAAATGCATTTTGCCATGTACAGAAGGCAAAACTTGTTACCGAATCGCATTTTACTTTTGCAATTTAGTATTAGGAAGGGGCCTGTTTAGGGCATCCCTTCCTAATACCAGATAGCACTGAAACATATGAATGTTTTGAGACCAGAATGTCGTCACAAAACATTCATATTTTACGGACTCTGTAGAGGAGGCGGTAACCCATTTGCAAACGGGCCCCCTTCCCCTTTGTGAATGTGGGTGAAAACATTTTTAAGAGCAGGCAGTGGTCCCAAAAATTGAAAAGAAAAGTTTTTAGTTTTCTTTTTGTAATGTATCTTGTTTTCTTTTAAGGAAAATGGGTGCATTACAAAAAAACCTGCTTTATTTAAAAAGCAGTCACAGACATGGTGGTCTGCTGACGGTAGCAGGCCACCATCCCTGTGAGTGCAGGCCATTCCCAATGGGTCGCAAATTGCTACCTGCCTCATGAATACTAATGAGGCAGGTACCTTGTGGCCCATTTGGGAATCCCAAACAGTGGGTAAAACACTATCACAGATATTCACAATTAGGAAATAGCAAACTGGATTTTTCGTACATCTGGCCCTTAGTTCCCGAGGCTGGTTTTGTAAAAAGTCAAACCCTGTGTTGTCCCTGTTATCCCTAGGTGGGAGGTACATTCGTGTCAGTCCCTCTTCTGGAGCTGTTGACACTAGGCAGCAGATGTAACGACATTTGTGTGAACCCCTGTTCTAGCCCGGGTCACACTAGGTGGCAGATGTAATACAATTTTTTTGAGCCCATCTGCCGCTGTTGACACTAGTCGATAAACGTGATACCATTTGTGTGAGCCTCTGTTCTGACTGTAGACTCTAGGCTCTAGATGTAATACCACTTCTGTGAGCCTCTGTTCTAGCCCTGTTCACACTGGGCAGTAGATGTAATAGTGCACGATTCTGCACAGTCAGCGAATCAAGCTCCTTTGAACATCAAATTGAAGCTCAGAGGTTCTTGATTATATGGACTGATAGCACCAACAAATGCAGAACTTAACTCAGGCTGCCCCATTCTACTGATAAAGCATGCCTGGTTGGAGCTGTATACACCCTTAGCACCTAAATTCTCCTTGACATCAAAAAATCATCCAAGGACAATCAATTTGGCGCCCAATATCCATGTGCATTGACAGACCAATCAGCACCTCCTATAGCCTTAGAACCCGCCGTAGCGGGCTCTACCGGCTATTAAAGGCCCGCTCCCTGCGTTAAATGCCCGAGCCGAAGGGGAGGGCATTTAACAAGGGAGAGGGACTTTAATAGCCGGTAGAGCCCGCTACGGCGGGTTCTAAGGCTATTAGAACATTCTGCCACTCAGGGCAGAATGTTCTATTAAAAAAAAAAAAAATTCACGGAGCCCGAGGGGATTAAAATCCCCTCGGGCTCCGTGAGGCTTTGTTCACAGCTGTTGCTGTGAACAAAGCGAACATTGGAATGTTGGCGCTGCGGGCTTTTACCGCCCAGTAAAAGCCCGCAGCACTCCATTGTTTTCAATGGAGCCCCCGACATTCCAATGTTCTAATAGGTGCTGTGTGTTTTATTATTGACAGCCAACTATCCAGAAGAAGAAACAAAGGTGGTTTCCGTTGTCCTTGTTTGGCCCTAGAGCACACAGAGTGTTAGTATCCCTGCGCTGTCTCGCTACACAAAGAACAATAGGAAGAGAACGTTTGGGAAGACTGTATAAAGCTTCCATTGTTGAGTTTATTCCATCAAAGTCTTCTCCACCAGTGAACCTTCCTCAGTACCAGGCATAAGGCTGAGGAATTGAAGACCAGTGAATGTTTTTACTTCCAAAGCGGGAGCCCACTGCTCCTGATTCCTTTACAAAAACTGTCTTGGTGGATCTTTTTGCACTCAACGGTGTCTGTTTTAGTGAGCCTCAATCTCCATTTTTCTTTTTTGCGCATTCCCAGATAGAAAATGTAAAGTCTCTACTTCTAGTTTGCTTTTCTAAAAGGCTTACCTGGAACCCAGTTATGATGTTGTGCTCCACTGCGCCATCAGGTTATAGTTACGCTTCTGTCGCACAATGTAGTCATCACTTCTTTTCACTGTGCTGTATCCCCATGTAAGGCATGGCGAACAGGCAGGGAAACAAGCACTGGCTGCCATGTCCAAAGAGAAACTCTTGTTACAACCCTCTGCCTTCCTGCAGTTGGTAATAGAAGTCAGATTTAGAAAGAAGGAAGGGAGTTGGCGGCTATGAAGGCGGCATCACCCGTATGGCAGAGAACAGTCGCCTCAAAGTATGGAGAGCCAGAGACAGGAGTCAAAAGTGGTAAGTGAAGAGTAGGGGAGATGAGAGAGAGGAATAGGGAGGCAGAGAATAAAAAAGATGAAATGGTTTTGAAAAGAGAATACATAAAGCAAAAACTCAGGTACGAAGGTGTAGGAAAGAGGATAAGAGACACAAGTGGACTAGAAGATGATATAGAGCTTATAATGTATTTTTTTCCAGAGTTCAGAGAGGATTCATTGTTAACATGTGGACAAAAGACAAAGGCCACAATGGATCCATGTAGGGTAAAGAGGTACTACAGCAGCATAAAATTTGGTAATCCCACTTATTAAATGGATTGTCCATGATTAATATATCTAGTAGAGCGCCATTGCTATTGTTAACGCGTCCCTTTATGTTAATTTATTACACATTAGGACTCGTTTTAGGCCAATGAATCTTGTGACCCAGTGGAGAGACACCGTAGGACGAGATAACTGATCAGTATGTCAAGCAATATATCAATAATGTCATCAATATTTTACCACCACAATGCACTTTACTTTAGATAAAGACATTAATCAAATTTGTCGACGCAACCATGACCTTTCAGCCATGAATAACCACACCCTTGATAGAATTTCATGAATTTTATTCCCTATTGATTACAATCTACGAGCAGAAGAGATAATCTTAATACCAGGAAACATAAAAGCATAGTCACGATATGACAACAGTGATAAGATTTCATTAATGCAAGAATCACAAATATAAGAACATAGCACGGCGTGAACATGGATCAGAATACAGCAAATATCATATACGTCTCAGTTCAGCATAGCGCAATGTCAGTCATTTGTCTATTTGCATCATTCAAAGTGAACTCCTATCCTAACCACAGATTAGCATCAGCATGTTGGGCTTCATGCAAAACAATTTTAGAACATCAATTTGGAAAACATCTAGCTATGGTCTCTAACAAAACAAGCAGTTGGTGCCTAGAAAGGAAAAGCAAACAGACAAATTACAAATTGTATTGTCATAATTACCCTCCAAAGATTGGGTCAGCACACAGGATCAGTCTTCGTCTTCAGGACATCAGTCGAATCGCCATCAGTCTAAACTTGACTAAGGACAGGGGACACTTCCCTCATAAGGAGGAGAAGTGTAGAGGGCAGTCTATGGGTGAGGATGATTTATTAAGTCTCAAAGTCACCAAACAAAGTGACAGAGTTTCTGG
The DNA here is from genome assembly GCF_031143425.1 of Pleurodeles waltl. NCBI lineage: Eukaryota > Metazoa > Chordata > Amphibia > Caudata > Salamandridae > Pleurodeles > Pleurodeles waltl. Next base: position 963,666,897 of record NC_090443.1, read on the forward strand.
AGGAAATCAATAGCATTCCCTACCTAGTTCTAGCGACCTTCTGTGACATGGGTTTTTATTCCTTTTTCGTAATACCTTCCCCCAAATTTCTATTGGACATTTACTATACCCCACTATCTTTAGCCTATCAAATTAAGCATTAGCTAATTCCAATTGTCACCCCATGATAATTCATAACATTTTGATTGGTCTTCGTAATTGACGCCTTCGGAGGTGGTACATCCGGAATTTGCTTCACCGTTTGGCACGTCTTCTCGGGTCATGAGTTTTCTTTGTCCATGGTAAAATGTCCTTGTACATTTCATTAATCTGTTTTTGTTTCAATTTTGTACATTAATTCATACTAAAGCAGCAAGCATGCGGGTGAGAACAGAATCTAGGTTGATACATGAAATGAAGAATAGGAACAAATGCAGGGTCATGGCCCTTTGCGAGTCAGCACACTGGAAAACAGAGAAAATGCTTTAATATGAGAGCTAGGCAGCTAAATCTACAACTCACGCTAACTTAAGGCCTATGAGATTTTTAATACAAATATAATATCGTACATGTTAATACAAATCATAGCATGAACAGTTTTACTCATCATTGTTAGTTCACGTATATATTCGTAACCACTCACATTATAGTCGTAATTCAGATACATGTTAAGCAAAACACTAATTATTGTTGTTTTCTACGCAACATCATTAAGCATTGATATAAGCATTTTACTTTTAGTATATGAAATATTTAAACTACGCTCTCTCACTATCAATGCACCCTTAAATGTGGAAGAACATGTGAAAACACTGTTTTCCCCTAAAAATAATCTGAGGTAATATCACAATTATCCAGTAGCCGCTCAAGGGGTGCGGAAGGGGTGGAGGGGCGTGCAGGGGGGACTTTAATTTAAAAAAAAAACACTTACTGTCCCTCGCCGCCGTGCCACGCCGCTCCTCTCCTCTGTCGCAGGCTGCAGGCACAGGCTCTCAGCCTGCCCTGCGGCCAGTCCTGACGCTGCATAGAGCAGCATCAGGTTTGGCTGGGAGCGCCCAGGCAGACTGGGAGCCTGTGCAGGCTCTCTCTAGCCCGCCAACTGTGATGCTGGGCTGGAGAGAGCCTACAGAGCATGTGTATTTGGCCGGCCAGACATACATGTGCAGTGAGGGGGAGTGCTGTGGACTCCCCCTCACTGCTCGTCGGCCCCACCCCTTTACCAGAAAACGATAATAACACAGTTTATTATCGTTTTCTGGTAAAGGTTTTGCAGCTGCTGGCGGGGGGGGCAACACTCCTCCACCCTAACGGAGGAGCCGCCCCTGCAATTATCCCTTCTCATGGTTCTCTTCCCTTTTGAAATGCTTTTGACTTATTGGAATTCTTTATCACATTGCCCTGCATCTCTCTTGTTAGCACATTTCTGGTTTAAATAGGATTCGTATTTTGCATTTGTTCACTTTTAGAAAGATTGTCCTTGTTCATCTGTATTGTAATATTGAAAGTTACTTATAAGAAGGTGAATTTTTCTTCTAGAGGGTTGGTTTGCTGTGAAGTGCATTGATACCGCCTGGTAATGCTGCGTATGTAGACATTTAAATAAAATAAAAATCCTATAAACTACATGGAATTCCAAAAATTAGACCCTTAGCACAAATAGTCCACACCCAAAAGTCCCTAAATGAGGCCTTTGAGACGGACACTTTTGTTTCACAAGTATTCAAGTTAAATATTTTTTTGATTGAACCAGCAAAACAGAGGGGTAATGAACATGAAATGCAACAAAGCAGAGCAAATGATTTTATTTGACATGGTAAAGGTGTGATAAAGTTAGAATATGTGGTATGAATGTAACACAGCTAAAATTCTGAAGTTCTTTGCAGATGGGTAGCACACTACTCCATGGAGCCGAGAGCTAGTTTGTACTGCTAGTTCTAAATGTTGCAATACGTTGCATAATATGCAGCATTAACAGAGCTGATATACTAACTAGCAGCACACAATTACGAGTTTAGTGGAACGATAGGGCCTGATTCACAAAGTTAAATTGCAGTTTTGAGTAAGTTTACACTTTAGAGTATATTTACTACCTAAGTAGGGAGGGAGCACACTGCCACTCATCCAGCACAGTTCACCCTATTGCATTGTGGTAAATGCAGTACACTGACTTCAAAGTTGCTGTCGTTTTTCACCAAAAGCGGGTGTAGGTAGTGGTATCATCTCTAGACACATGTTTCTGGGGTTAGCCCTTCATCAGTAGAGAGCAGAGAAAAGTCATCTGGGGTTGCTGGAATGCTGCCCAAGTCTTCACAGGTCACAGTACCACTCCACAGCCACAGAGTAGCATCACAGGTGAGCTTGTCTGCTCATTGGTTCATGGGAGCCTTTTAAACACAAAGGGGAGGGAGCACACTGCCACACTGCCTCTCATCCCAGCACAGTTCACCCAATTGCATTCTCGTAAATGCAGTACGCTTACTTCAAACTTGCTGTAGTTTTTTTCACCAAAGTTGGTGTAGCACACATAAAAAGAGGAATATGCCTCTTATGATTGTTTTTGTGCAGGAATGTGTCCCTTTCTGCACAAAACAATCACGCATGAAATGCAGGCCCCCTTGCACCGTGGTGCAAGGGTCCCTGCATTGGTACTAGGCTGCCAAGAGGGCACCAGCACAGGGGAAAAGGACTGAAATGCGCCGTATTAGATAAATGCGTCACATTCCTGCCCTTTCCCTGTGACGCAGGGCAGCACAGCAAAGTGACTTGGTGCACTGCCCTGCACCACAAAACCCATGGGTCCGAGTGCTTGCATACAGATACCTTGGTGGAAGACTCCCGGTGCTTTAAGTCGAACAGGATATGATATGAAAACCAGCAGACAGGTCCAGAAGGACCGGAGCTGTACAACCGCCTTATTCTAAAATTTGTCTGAGGCTGTTGGTTACAGCCAGTAAGGCAGTCTCAATATTGTGTGATGGGCGAAAGCCTGACTGAGTGGGGTCCAGTAGATTGTGAGATACTAGGCACTGAACAAGTTATTTGCATGTGTGCATTTCATAATTTTGGAGGGAAAAGGAAAGAGGGAAATTAATGGAAGTTGCTGAGAGCAGAAGAACTGGCAGTGGGTTTCTTAGGAAGAGGCAACACAGAAGCATGCTTCCAAGTAATAAATGAAGTGCAGACTCAATAGATGAGTTAAAGAGCCAGACAAATGATGGGCTTAGTGTCAGTAACTGCAGCACAAATATGAGGAGGACAGGAATCCAAAGGTGATCCAGATTTGACAAAGGATAGTACCTGAGGTTATGAATCTACCTCCATAGGGGAACAGTCAGTCAGGGAGGAACCTTGACTAGAGGTGAAGTGAAAATGTAGATGTGCTGATGAGAGCTGGGGCGATTAGCCTGGGACATCAGACTGGATTTTGGTAACTTTCTCTAGGGAAAAAAGGTCACTTCAGAGCTCTTATGATAGAATAATTGAATTGGTATGTACTATGGGTTGAAGAAAGCTTTTGACTATGGAGAAGATTTTGTGCTAGGAGTTAGCTGTGGTAGATATTTTGGGTATATAGTAGGACCAGTATGTGGCACAAATGCATTTGTGGTAGCGTTTAAGAGTATCTTTTTAGCTGGTTTTGGCTTCTGTGCTACAGGATTCCCTCAATAGTTGCTCTCATTTTTTGTGACTGCGTTTGATCTGTAGTGCAGCTTTAGGCATGAAGGTGGCTCTTTTAGTGGTTTTGTCTCATAGGAACACAATATTTACTGTTTAGGGAGCACCTGTCAAGGACAGTCCTCAAATGTGGAAAAATTGGAAAAATACTGGGCCAAAAAGGATGAATGCCTGGCATGGTACATCACACAAGAGAACATCACAGTAGAGTTTTTCTCCCTCAGATGCACGTGCTTGTTGTAAGATTGCTGCAAAGTTTAGTTTTTAGTACTAAACAATGCCAACCTTGTAATGTCTATGTAAAGACTGGAATATTTTAAGGGAAAGGCTCCTGTTGCCGCCTGTTCCCCAAGGATTCCTTTGTAAACAAAGATGCTTCAGCCATGTTTAATTTAGAGCTGATCTAGGCCAAAACAAGAATAAGGATCTCATTGTGAATCTGAAAGCACATCCCTCCACCTGATCACAACTGCCCGGCGTCCGCTCACTTACATTTCATGAGTGCGGGAACCCAGGGCCTGATTTTACCAGCAGGAACTGGTAAAAAATAATAAGGGTAAGGCTCCCTGTGACCCCTGCCTGCATCCCCTGCTATAGACAGGTGGAGCCATCCAGCCACAGCCTCCCCTGCACCTTTTTTTTAGTTTTTTAATCTTTTTATTCAGTTTTCATTGGAATTGACATAACAAACAGAAGTGCAAGTGCAGAGTACCAGAGCAGTTGTCAGGTGGAAGCATTAATTCACCCGGACTAGTGGACTGTATATGCAATTACACCTGTGACAATGTGTGGTTTATTCCTCATTCCGTGGGGATTGATTTAATTCCGTGGTACTGGTGGAATGTTACCACATCAAGTGAACCACACCCCTCCGTGGGGGGAGGGCAACATCTGAGGTTTGTGAGCGCAGTACGGTGCCTGTTCAGTGTGGCTCCTGCTTAGGGCCTGGTTACGAGTTGTACAGCACTGGGCGGGTGGAAACTCTCCTGCAGCCTGTGGCTCCATTACTGAACAGGCCCCATACTGTGATAGTAAACTTCAGATGTCCCCTCCTCCCAAGGAGGGGTGTGGTTCACTTGAAGTGGCAGCAGGTACTGCACCAGCCCCGGTTTGGACATACTTCTATTTTACAAACATATAAAATGCGGAGCCCTTATTGTTTCTCCTGATATATTCAAGTTTTTAAGGAAGGAATTATCGCACTTCTGGGGAGTGCACTCTACCCCATTCGCCAAAGTAACAGTATACTCGTTTTAAGACCTCTACCCAGAACAGCAAGAAAAGGACATGTCAAAATGTTTCACCTGAATGTTTAATTTTTGCTTGTTTACAGCCGAGGGGCTTGCACGCTTTCGAGAAAGTGCTTCCTAGGCGGTGATATGCGTCGGCTTGTTTATTTTAATTCTCTGGAAGGTTATTTTGCTCGCCTGCAGGGGGCGCTCCTGCACTGCCGATTTTTCTCCGCTGACAAGGTTGCTTTTCTTCAAAATTCCTGTAGGTAGCGAAAGAGGAACGTCTTATCCGTGGCAAGCAGAACAGCGCAGAGCACGAAAGACCAGAAGCTGCACTAACCCGCACGTCACAGCTGTGGATCCACCCAGCGCTGTAAATGATCAGGTACCGTGGGGTACTGAGTACCGGCACCCCTTTAACCTGAAAGTGAGAGTTCCTGCCCTTCTCTGCACTGGTGCAATACTGTACATCGCACAGTGGCGACACTTTTCAGTAACAAACAGGTATTCTTCTGTAGTGAGCATTGCACTTCCGTATTTCCATTTAAAGTACGGGACGCGCCTCTGAGACCAGAAGCTCCGAGAGGAAACCACCAGAACGAAGCTGGTGTGATATGCTTCACCTTCTGAGCCAGTTATTTATATAGGCGCTTCATGTAGCAACTGGCTGTTTTAAAGCGCTTTCCTGCTCTGCAAGCTAACAATGGCAAATCAAATATCAAAGAAATTCTATACAAGCGAGCAGGATGTACAATGTGTTTGTCATTTTCAAATGAACATTTCTTTTTTGTCTTTCTGGAGTTCAAAATGTTTCCATAAAGCAAGTTTCGTTATTTATCAAAGCTATTTATAGACAATCCCAGCTGGTCCGATACAACTAGATTCACAGGACGACCTGACCCTATTGAACCCACAATAAATCTACAAGGACAAACCCTCACGTTGCACTTTCTGCACACGACGTGCAAAGTTACTGGGCGGACTTCAGCATACACAGAACATGGGATTTGCACTGAACCAGGTGGCTCTGCAATGCTGAACCCCGTTACCAGGAATCCACCCGGCATAAAGATTAATCAGAATTAACATTCTCTTTTAGGGAAGCAAAATTAGTGACAGTCTCTAATCTTCTTACCAAGTCATTGCTAGAAATTTTAAATATGTTTAATTCTTTTCTACACATCAAAAATAAATGTTTATATTATCACATACAATCACCCCGCTTCTTCAGGCTTACGTCGATAGACCTAATTCTCTCAGTGGATTAGGGAGTAACAACTGTCATCTGTCTAGTTCCCATTTTTTTCTAAAGTAATAACGTTTTCACCATTAGAAAAACACTTGATAGATAAATAGACGCTTGTCATTCGCAGCAATCTGTATCCAAAATGTGTACAGTTTTCTTTTCCGTCAGTGAATATTTTTGACAAATGGGAAGCTGCGTAGGTTCACCATGAAAATGTATGTCTGCGATGTGCAAAAAAGGGGGTACTCCCTCGATTTCTACAGAAAAGCTTGTTTTCTAGAGGGGATATTGATAGCCACAAGCGCCGACAGAAGATGCACTTTTTATGACCCTCGGCGGCGCAGAGTGCAGACCCATATCTACCAGGCACAGAAAGCCACTTTACGTATGGTGTAAGGCCACACAGCGCAAGTCGCTGCGTTTCCTAACTCTCCGTCAGAATGGCGTTCCATGGGCGTTGCAGTGGGTTTTCCCACGCAACACCCATGGGTTTTGACGCATTCCCAGATTTACAAGGCTCTCCTTTCAGTCAGCGTTGGCGCTAAGCACCAAATTGTGTGCGGGCGCTGACTGAAAGGACAGGGATGCACGGTATCTCGTAAATACGGTGAATTCCCGCCCTTTCAGATTGGCGTAGGGCAGTGCAGCAAAATAACCCACGGCGCTGCCTTTTGCCAATTTTCTGTAAATATGCCCCTCAGTCCGAACGTGCTTTTCCTTCTTTTTCATAATCACCAACATTCCCAGCAGTGACTGGAAAGAGGTGCCAGGCAGGGGTTTCGAGGCATATTCCTGGAAAGGTCCGATGACTTTTCCAGCTGGTTCCTATTCCCCCTGTGTGGAATTCTCCAAAGTGGAGACGTCTGTACATTTGGAGCAGCATCTCCTGTGCAAACCTACACTTTTTTTTTCTCCACAGGGAAATTATTTTCCCCTAGTGGAGAAAGCCCTTCCCCTGCACCCAGATGGGGTCAGTGATGGGTTGCCCTTCCCGCCCTGAAAGGTGAGTTACTCCAGCCCTGTGCTGGAGTAGATGTAAAAGCCTTAGCAGGCGGAAAGGGGATGGAGAGGAGTTTAGGACTATCCACAAATGTACAGGGCTTTGTGAGTTCACAAACTTGCATGGAAAAGCATACTTTGGAATGGCCAGGGGTCTCATTGGAAGATCTATAAACACTTTAGGGTATAGTGTGCTGTATAAGTGTACTGTGTAAGATGCGAGTTGGCATCTGTTTCTGATGATTAAATTGGTTGCATGATTAACTCTGTATTAGAAAAACAATTCCTTATGGATGTGAAGAGGAAAATCAACATCGGGGAGAGTGAATATTTGTAATTAGAATAAAAGTGGACATGATTTTGGATTTAGGAGGACACATTTACTGTGAATAGGATACAGTGGAAAGAAAGCCGAATTAAAGTCATGACATCTCGTGTTTTGACGGTGCTACCTGAGAAAATATGATTTTTGTCCTGATGATGGCCCTTTAATGATTGGTTCTCTATGTGGGGTCGAAACGTCAACACAACTCGTGGGTTAATGTATGATGAGATAGGTGACTTCAGGACACCTGGATTGAAGGGGTCTTTTGAAGATCACTACATTTTTAACTACAATTTTTTATATATTGTATTTAACACCTTGCACCATTTTGTCACGCTAATCACGTTCACTGCGCCGTTATTTTAGGAGCACCTTAATAGACTGATTCATGATTTTATTGTTGAAGAAATGTTGTTTGAATAAACGAAACATTTATTAGATCAACCTTGTTTGTTTACAAGGATAATACATTCTTGCTGTGGAAGTTAAGGGCTACTCTTCCCCCTTGGGGCCTTAAAACATTTTGCTGTATAAGTGTACTCGTCATTCAGATGCAGGAGGGATGACCCAATGCTCATTTTCAGAATAACCACAGACTATGTGATTCATTTAATTCATAATCATTTTATGTAAATCTGTACGACATGGATATACTGCTCATCTGCCATGGCTCCTGAAACCATCGGAAACAAAAGTGTGTTTTGCACCTGTTCAAGGATTTACTCACATGAAGATTTTTGTGTGAGTAAATGTCCTCCCAGGGATGTGGTGTGGACCGGGAGTGGGTGTTTTAGGGTAGAATGCCCTGTGAGTTTGTGGGCTGTGTAAATTCACAAATTCCTTTCTAAACCCTTCCTACTAGAGGGAAGTCCAGGCATTTACTCTTGACAAGTGCAGGAGTAAATCTCCTTCAAGGGCGACAATGGGAAGAGAACTCATACAACATTTATGGTGGTGCAGGAGAGGGAGTCTATGCATGAGTATAACAAGGAAAAAATTAGTAAGTGCATTTGCACCTGCGGGGCGTATTTTCGCATAGGCAAAGGTACACTCCACTTGTATATTGGCTCATAAGAAAATGGAACTCACAGTTTTTCAAGAGAAGTGTCAGTCATAAGTTGCCAGGCGTACTTGTGAAATCAGGAAAAGATAAATCTACACCCACGTTAGAGTAGAAACCACCGGGTGTAGATTTGCTCTTTTTCTGAGATGAAGCCCAGAGAGTTTAAGTCACATTAACAGGTGAACTAATGCTGCATCGCCTGTCACCACCCTTCCAGGGGGCCACAGTCCTATCCGGGAGCATGCCCAGTGCACCCCTCTGTGAGACAGCAAGTTCACTAGCTGTTCAACACTCACAAACACAGGGTAGAACATGTGTTTGTTGGCAGGGGGGCGTAGTGTACCCCGCTTTAGCAGCTAAAGTGGGGGTGGAGTTCTTGATGGGCCTTTTCTGTCTGCAACTCAGCAGACAAAGTCTCATAAATAACGTGAAAGGGTGGGTGAGTGTATGAGTGGATGGATGGATGAGTGAAAAAAGACGATAGATGGATGGATACAAGTGTGGATGGATGGATTACTGAAAGAATGGATGCATGGAGAGAAAGGGAAGGTGGATGGATCAGTGAAAGGGTGGATGGATCAGTGAAAGGGTGAATGGTTGATGACAGAAAGTATGGATGCATGAGTGAAACTATGGATGGCTGAGTGAAAAGGTGGAAGGAAGACATGTAGGGGTGGATGGATGGACAAAGTGAAAGGCTACTTAGATGGATGAGTTAAAGGTTGGAAGGATGCAGGGGCGTTGTGAAGCCCCAGCTTTAACAGCTACAGCGGAGTTGAGATCTTGATGGGCTTCTTCTGTGTGCAACTCAGCAGACAAAGGCACATAAATCACGTGAAAGGGTGGTTGGCAGATGTATGAGTGGATGGATGGATGAGTGATAGAGTGGATGGGTGAGTGAGTGAAACGATGGCAAGGTAGGTGGATGGGTGATTAAGTGAAAGAATGGATGTAAAGATGGATTAGTGAAAGAATGGGTGAATGAGTGAAAGAGGATGGATGGATAAATAATTCAGTGGATGGATAGATTAATGAAAGAATGGATGGATGAATGAAAGGGAGGATGGGTGGGTGAAAAGGTGGATGAGTGAATGAAAGGGTGGGTGAATGGATGGATGGGTGGAAGGTGGTGGATGGACACAGTGAAAGGGCGGATAGATAGATGAACGTAAGGAAGATGGATGCTAGTGCATCATGAACTCCCATCTTTAGCAGCTATAGCAGGGCCACAGTTCTTGATGGGCCTCTTCTGTCTGCAACTCAATAGAAAAATGTGGGTTCATGAGTGAAAGGATGGATGGATGTGTGAGACAAAGGGTGATAGATGGGTGAATGGAAGGATGGATGAGTAGATGAATGAATGAATGAATGAAAGGATGGGTGCAAGGAAAGATGAGTGAAGGAATGGATGAATGAGTGAAAGGGAGGGTGGATGGATGGATGAAAGGGTGGATGGATGAGTGAAACAATGGAGGGATGGGTGAAGGGTGGATGAATGGATAAAAGGGTAAATGGATGAGTGAAAGGGTGGATGGATGGATATTGAGAGAAAGGATGGATGGATGAGTGAAAGGATGGATGAGTGAATTAATGGGTGTACAAGTGAAAGAGGGGTAGATGGATGGATGAATGCAAGGGTGGATGGATGGATGATGAGAGAAAGGATGGATGGATGAGTGAATTAATGGGTGTACGAGTGAAAGAGGGGTAGATGGATGGATAAATGCAAGGGTGGATGGATGGATGATGAGTGAAAGAATGGATGGATGACTGAAAGAGGATGTATGGGTGGCTGGCTGAATGAGTGAGAGGATGGATGGCTGGATGAATGACTGAAAGGATGGATGGATGAGTGAAAGGATGGATGAATGGGTGAGTGAGTGAAAGCATGAATGGGTAGATGGATGAATGAATGAAAGGGTAGATGAGTGAAAGAATGTTGGATGAGTGAAAAGGGGTGGATGGATGAAAGGGTGGATGGATGAATGAGTGAAAGGGTGGCTAGATTGATGATGAGAGAAAGGATGTATGATTAGATGGATGAGTGAAAGGGAGGGTGCATGGATAAAAGGGTGGAAGGATGGATAAATAAGTGAAAGAATGGATGGATGAGTGAAAGGAAAGGGGGCCGGTGGATGAAAAGGTGAATGGATGGATAGGGATGAGGATTGTTGATGACTGACTGAAAGGATGGATAGATGGATGAGTGAAAGTATGGATGGATGGAGGGATAGAGATGGAAAGGTTTGATGGATATGTTTGGAGCCGGATGGATAGGTTTGATATTGATGGGCGGACAGATGGAATGGTGAAAGACTGAATGATGGATGAAAGAACAAATGACAGAATGAAATGGTGGATATTGGCAGGTGGATGGAAGAATAAAAGGATGAATGGAGAGATGCTTGGATGGAGGAAACAAGAGAGCTGTTCTGGGAAGGGTCGTGATGACTTGGGGCCAGATGTATGAAAGCCTTTTCCTGATTGCAAACAGACCATCGGGCCGTTTGCAACTGGAAAAAGGCTTTTTCCCATGTAAAAATCCTATTCTGCGAGTCGATAACCGAGAATAAGTTTGCGAGTCGCTATTAGGATGGGGCGTGCCAAGGGCGTCCCTTACTCATAGCAAGTCGCAGGGGGATGTAATATTGTTTTGTGACCGTGAATGGGGTCGCAAAACAATCACAGTTACCACTAATTTCAAGTTGGTGGTCACCCGTTCGCAAATGAGACCCCTTCCCCTTTGTAAATGGAAGCGAAAATATTTTTTCAGAGGAGGTAGTGGTTCTACGGACCACTGCCTACCTGAAAAAATGAAAAGAAAACGTTTCATTTTTTTTGTTTGAAATGCATCCCATGTTCGTTTAAATAAAACCGGCTGCATTTTTTAAAAATACTGCTTTATTTAAAAAGCAGTCACAAACCTGGCGGTCTGCTGTCCCCAGCAGGCCACCATCCCTGTGAGTGCGGCCATTCCCAATGGGGTGGCAAATTGCGACCTACCTCATGAATATTGATGAGGTAGGTCATTTTCGACCCCATTGGGAATCACAAACAGTGTTAAACACACTGTTATACCTCCCAGTTTGTGCTTTCCTAATAGTGAATTGCTAAGATTCGTTATTAGGAAATCGCAAAGCCAAAACTACATACATCTGGCCCCTGCTTCGTTTGCTCGGTGCCGTTAGAGCTTTGGTTTGAAGTGGGGGGTATTTTACTTTTCAGCCCACAGCCTTGTTTGTTGGTGTTGGCATTCCACAGATAGATGTATGTCCATCTGTCCAGCATGACATTGGCTACAACCGGCTCCTTGTGGATTTCTTTTTCAAAGTACTTATTGTCCCAGAAACGTCATAGAAGACTTATAATTATGAAAACATGTTCTGAGGACCTTCGAGCAACTTGATAGTAAACAAAGCTACACAATATCACAAAATACAAGAAAATATGCAATACACACTGCTTTTGGCAGTTTAGAAGAACACACACTCAATCTAAAGGTACTTCATGCATCTGAGCATGTGTTGGGCCTCACTGTCTTCAAAGAAAGTTTTGGAGTATACTTGCAGACTTTCACTTTTCACTCACTACAAATGCTGGCTGTCTCCTGCTCCGAAATGATGGGTATCCCGCCACCACCTGGTGGCCCACAGAACATTTCTCAAAGGTTTTAACCGTGACTGTGCACACCCACTACCAGGCATGCCAACAAGTACAGTATGTGACCTCACTACCTCTTCTGTTACATTTTCTTCCTCCACCTGGCGTGGACCACTAGGTGTGGGCCTGGCATCTCTGAACCACAAGTCTATTTACCCCTCCTAGCCTTCCTTTCTTGATTCTGTTTCCTTTGTGTTTTTATATGCTTCTGACTTGAGGAGCCTATGTCACCAGGCTGTGGCTTCACACCCATAAATATTGCACCTCTAGCAGTTTTCAGCCGCTGGCCCTCACAAGTACTGTGGCCCATATTTATGAGGATAGTCGCGCAGTGCAGTGCAGCAGTGCATGGGTGCCTGTCCTGCATGCAGAATTGTTTTTGTACAGGAAGAGTCTTTCCCCTTTTTTAGGACACGCAGAAAGAAGAAAAACGAGGACAAATAAGCATATTTCTCCTTGTTATGCCTCTCCTGAGAAGGTATATCTTTTTGTTGCATTCCCAGGTTTACAAGTTCTTGTAAATCTGAGAACGCGTCAAAACCCATGGATGTTGCATGGGAACTCACATGTAACACCAATGGAAATGCCTCCATGGTGCAGAGTTATGTAATGTAGCGGTTTGAGCTGCATTACATTTCTCGAGATTTATGAAGTTGCGCAGGGCCACGCAGGGTGGCCTTGCCTAGATTCATAAATCACACGTTGCGTGGTGCGTGGTGCGTGGTGCAAGAGCGATGCAAACCAGGCCATAAATAGGGCCCTGCGTGTCCTCCTTGCGGATCAGCCATCTGGTGCACGCCATGAGGCAGCCGCTCTACAGTGGCTAGCCAGTTACGCAGGGCATGTGCGCCCCATGCCACAGAAGAGGCTGGATTTCATTTTGTGATGGAAGAACCAACTGCATGCCAAACGAGAAAGCACGGAGTGCCTCAACGTCCAGGGCGTTACCAAGTTACCCCATCCCAGGCCCCTCCCAAGTGGCCTTAGGTATCTGCTGCTCATAATACTTTGGACAGTAAAACAATCATTTACTCCCTTATTACATCACTTTTCCCGATCAGACTATGTCGACACAGGTCAGGGAAAGATTATTTTCAAGTAATGGTGCTGGGACAATTTCCTGACTGTGGGTGGTGGCCCAAGGCACCAGTTCACTAAAATTAGAGGGGTTCTAATAATACTGGTGTTACTGAAGGAGCATGTACAAAAATGAACAAAACACGTTTAAAGAGGAAAGGGTGTGGGAGGAAAGGGTGTGGAAAAGATGGTAGTCCAAAACATTTTTTTGGTGAAAAATGTAATGCAATGGTGCATTGTAATGCAATATTCCCAAATATATGAATACATGTTGTCAAGTTTTTTTTGTTGTAAGAAGTTATTTAAAAGAGCAACAATATATAGGAGTGATTCCAAGCATTCGTGCACACAAGGATACAATGAATGTGTACTGGTTTGTTTTCTAATCAGTCATCGAAACTTGAAACTTGCCTGCCACCATAATCCATTATTAAAAGGCCCAAATGACAGTCAACCTGATTTTTAATATCTGTGAACGTTGCAAAGCATCTTTGTTTTACGTTGGTGCCTTTCGAGTGCCTCATTCTTTTATAAGATCCGGACAGAATGGTTACAAATGTTTGTTAGCTAGTGTCATCTCTGACTTTACACAGTCTAAAGCTGGATATACATTTCTATAAAACCAGTGACATGGTTTGTTGAAAGTTTGTCTCTTTGCTCTTCTTCGTGACCATTGACCTTTCACCTGCATTGGAACAAATAGCTGATGCTGCACGGAATTAAAACTTATGAAAGACCTCATTGTTTTCCGTTATCTTTCTGATCTGTTTCCTGTTCGGGGATCACACCTCAAGTTCCAGTGCCCCTGTTCTTACCTGGGAGTTAAAGATCAGTGTGGTATTTCCTCCCACCACCCATTGGTCCAGACAGTGCCTTGTCTGGGCTCAGTGGCACCTGGGAGTTAAGGATCAGTGTGGTATTTCCTCCCACCACCCATTGGTCCAGACAGTGCCTTGTCTGGGCTCAGTGGCACCTGGGAGTTAAGGATCAGTGTGGTATTTCTTCCCACCACCCACTGGTCCAGACAGTGCCTTGTCTGGGCTCAGTGGCACCTGGGAGTTAAGGATGAGTGTGGTATTTCCTCCCACCACCCACTGGTCCAGACAGTGCCTTGTCTGTGCTCAGTGGCACCTGGGAGTTAAAGATCAGTGTGGTATTTCTTCCCACCACCCATTGGTCCAGACAGTGCCTTGTCTGGGCTCAGTGGCCCTAGTGAGCAGTTGGACCCCACGTGCAAGGAGGTCCAGGCTTCTGTGCTCAGTTATTTTACCAGCTTCCCTAACGGGGGAACGCCCCCTTTGCATACATTATGCCTGGTGCAGGCATAATGCAGCGCTAAGGGTTACAGGATGGCCCAATGCGTGCATTGCGCCACCCTGTAAATACGGCACGGGGATTTTGGCCTCGTTTGGCCCCATTAACGTCACAATAAATTACGTTAATGTGGCGCAAGGTGGCGCTAGGGGCCTATGAATATGCCCCTGAAAGCTTTGGTCAGGTCTCCGGTCAAATCAGCCCTCTGGTTCACTGACTCCAGTGAGCCTCTTGAACTTAGAGGGCACACTGTTATACCCATTGCTGAGACTACCCTATAAAACAAGCATTTGCAATACAATAGGTCTCGCATTTGTGAGAGTTAGGGCTATTGGTGTTGTAAATGACAATGGGGGTCATTACAACATTGGCGGTAAAAGCCGCTTACTGCCGTGCAGAAGACCGCCAACACACCGCCGCGGCCGCGGAATTCCGCCACAGTCATTATGACCCACAGCTCGGAATCTGCCAAAACGTAGACACCCACACAAGTCCGCCACACCAAAGGTCAGTGATAAACTGGCGAAAACAAAACCTCCACCGTCACGCCAACAGGAATACACCCACACTATCACGACCCACTAATCCACGCGGCGGTCTTTCAACCGTGGTATTCCATTGG
Source organism: Pleurodeles waltl (assembly GCF_031143425.1). Classification (NCBI taxonomy): domain Eukaryota; kingdom Metazoa; phylum Chordata; class Amphibia; order Caudata; family Salamandridae; genus Pleurodeles; species Pleurodeles waltl. The sequence goes on from NC_090443.1 coordinate 963,682,089, forward strand.
CGGTACACACCGCCGTGCTCAAAATACACACACATTTACAAAACACCACCACATTGGACAATCCGAAATACACACACCTGATACACATACACACACCACTCCCACACACCCAATACAATATAAACCACACACCCACATCACCCACAAACCCCTACTACCAAAAATTCTGAAAGAAGGCCAGAAAGAGACACCACAATCTACAAACAAGCATCCACAGGCACTCAACACCATCACCCACATAACATCCACGCACCTCACACAACACACCACTAAATATCACCCCACACATCACAAAACACACCAACACACACATCACCCACACCACCCCATGGCACGGCAAAGACACCCCAGGTTTTCTGAGGAGGAGCTCAGGGTCATGGTGGAGGAAATCATCCAGGTAGAGCCACAGCTATTCGGAGCACAGGTGCAGCACACCTCCATAGCTAGGAAGATGGAGCTATGGCGAAGAATAGTGGACAGGGTCAACACAGTGGGACAGCACCCAAGAATTAGGGATGACATCAGGAAGAGGTGGAACGACCTATGGGGGAAGGTGAGTTCCGTGGTCTCAAGACACCACCCTGCGGTTCAGAGGACTGGCGTCAGACCCCCTCCTCCTCCCCCACAACTAACAACATGGGAGGAGCAAGTCTTGGCTACACTGCATCCTGAGGGCCTCACAGGAGTAGCTGGAGGAATGGACTCTGGTAAGTCAAATCTTTAATACTATATCCCCCACCCTACCTGCATGCCATCACATAACCCCACCCTCACCCTCACCCCCATCACTCCAACTCCTCACAAATGTCCCAATATCACAAACCACCCATCCCAACACCAAGCCCTGTATGCAACAACAAAGCATGGACACCCATCACCAAAGCATGGCCACTGCACATACCCATACACCCCCCTAAACCATCATCACACAAGGTCCCACACAGGAATGCAAGCACTGGGGTACACGGTCACCCACCCATTGCACACCATGGCACACACAGATGCAATAATCATGCTTTTACACCCCTGCAGGACCCCTACCCAAAGTCACCGGACAGGAGGGTCCAGACATGTCCACACCACCAACAGAAGAGGCCCACAGTGATGACAGCAGCTCTGTCCAACTGGATCTAGACGACCAGCCCGGCCCATCTGGGACCTGGGGACAGTCGGTTCCCCTGACACAGTCACAGGCCACCACAGAGCTTCCCCCCTCTGGAAACACCAGCACAGCACCCACCCAGCGGGCCCATACCTCTGTCCCCAGGACACGTCAATCAGCAGTATGTCCACCACTACAGGGAACCCAGGCTAACCCACCACCCCAACAACAACAGGGACCTGGGGGCAGTGGCAGTGGGCACACGGTTCAGGGGACAGAGGCCCATGGAAACAGGGGAACTGGGAGGGCTGCTGTGCGACAGGGGAAGGACAGGCCCAGGGAACCCACTCTCCACGAGGCCCTCTCCAACATCATGGGAGCCTACCATCATTCCCAGGAGACGATGGCAACAGTACTAGCCAAGTTTCAGGAGACCCAGCGGCTGCAGGAGGAACAGTATTTGGGCTTCAGGGAGGAACTCAAATCCATCAATTCCACACTGGGCACCATCGTAGGGATGCTGAAGGAAGTCCTCAACACCAGGAGGGACACTGTGGCACAACAAGGGGCCCCTGACACTAGCCTGGACGATGAACTGCCCACCACCTCCGCCGGCGCTAGTGGACAGAAGGCACCGCCACAGGACCACCACACCAGCACCCCACCCCCTGCAGATGGAGAACCACCCCGCAAACGGTCCCTGAGATCCAGGACAAAGACAGAGAACGATGCCAAGACCCCCGCCAAGAAATGAGACCACCCTGATTGTCATCCTTTTGTCCCACCTTGTCACCCTGTCCATCCTCAAACTGCCCCAGCTCCACTTCCTATGCCCCTTTGGACAATGCACCTGTGAGACTAATAGCTTGGACTCTGCCATGGACATTCCTCCACCATCACCCCTCACCATCTTACAACCCCCTCCAATATTGAGCACTTAAATAAACACCCTTAAAGCACAAAACAATCTGGAGTCTGTCTGTGATTTCGAATTAGTGTATTAGCAATTACAGTGACAAAATGCTCTTTCAAATGTAATGTCAACATACCTATGTCACACAGCTCTAGTCCATGAGGAAACAAAGCAGATGTCACACAGTGGGACCCACATCTGTGAAAGCGTAAGGGAAAGTGAAAACTCAGTGACCATACACTGGGTGAAAAGGACAGACAGTAGAGAGGTAGTAGTGTTAAAGTACATGTAGCAGGCAGGTTTGTCTTCTTACCTGTGTCTCACTGGAAGTATTGCAGGATCACCGAGTTCCTGTTGTCGATGTCCTCTTCTTCTGCTTCCTCGTCTTCACTGTCCACAGGCTCCACAGCTGCCACAACACCTCCATCTAGACCATCCTCCTGCAGAAAAGGCATGTGTCGTCGCAAAGCCAAGTTGTGAAGCATACAGCAGGCCACGATGATCTGGCACACCTTCTTTGGTGAGTAGAATAGGGAACCGCCTGTCATATGTAGGCACTGGAACCTGGCCTTCAGGAGGCCGAAGGTCCGCTCTATAATCCTCCTAGTTCGCCCATGGGCCTCATTGTAGCGTTCCTCTGCCCTTGTCCTGGGATTCCTCACTGGGGTCAGTAGCCATGACAGGTTGGGGTAACCAGAGTCACCTGCAAATGGCGATGGACAGCTGTTAGACACACACTAACTCTTAGGGATATCCCCAGACCCAGACAACTATTCCCACTGATTTGGTTCCAGGTGCTCACCTAATAGCCACACACGGTGCCTCTGGAGTTGCCCCATCACATAAGGGATGCTGCTATTCCGCAGGATGTAAGCGTCATGCACTGAGCCAGGGAATTTGGCATTAACATGGGAGATGTATTTGTCTGCCAAACACACCATCTGCACATTCATCGAATGATAACTCTTCCGGTTTCTGTACACCTGTTCACTCCTGCGGGGGGGGACCAAGGCCACATGTGTCCCATCAATGGCACCTATGATGTTGGGGATATGTCCCAGGGCATAGAAGTCACCTTTCACTGTAGGCAAATCCTCCAACTGAGGGAAAACGATGTAGCTCTGCATGTGTTTCAGCAGGGCAGACAACACTCTGGACAACACGTTGGAAAACATAGGCTGGGACATCCCTGATGCTATGGCCACTGTTGTTTGAAATGACCCACTTGCAAGGAAAGGGAGTACTGACAGCACCTGCACTTGAGGGGGGATTCCTGTGGAATGGCGGATAGCTGACATAAGGTCTGGCTCCAACTGGGCACACAGTTCCAGGATTGTGGCACGATCAAGCCTGTAGGTGATGATCACATGTCTTTCCTCCCTTGTTGACAGGTCCACCAGCGGTCTGTACACCGGAGGATGCCGCCATCTCCTCACATGCCCCAGCGGACGGTGCCTATGGAGGAGAACAGCGAGCACAGAGTCAACCAACTCTGAGGTACGTAAACACAGCTTACTCAGAAAACTATTCATAAACCGAAATTTGCCTGTATGAGTGTTGAGCCAAGGCCTAGGTATGTGTGACGCAGTTAAAAATAAAGGCATGTGGGCCCCTGAAATGGCGGCTGCTTGACCTGTAAAGTGGGACAATGAGATATGAGGTAACTGCGCTGGCGTTGTACACCGTCGCGGTAGGCGGTCGAAGACCGCGGCGCAATTCTGCATTGGTTAACATTGGACCCTATGGGTCCCAGGAGCCAATGACCATGTACGCCGGCGGTGACGGTACGCACCGCCGCGGATGTGACCGCCATTTTCTATCTGTTCAATCACTTGATACCTGATCTTTGACAGGAGAGGACATACACTGCAAGTGCTGCTGTGACCTCAGTCTGGAAGAGACAATGGCTCGTGCGTCTGGGGAAAGGGCCCCTGCCTTCAGCACGGAGGAGTTGGAGAAACTCGTGGATGGCGTCCTCCCCCAGTACACGCTACTCTACGGTCCTACAGACAAACAGGCAAGTACACTGGGAGCATGCTGTATGGGCAATGCCTGTGTGGAGTGGTGTGGATGAAAGATAGGAGGGGGGGGAGAATGAGGCGTGCATAAAACAACGGTGAGTGCATGTGCCACATGGCAAGGGTAGGGATGCGGGCCAATGACTGTGACGGTGCAGTTGGTAATAATTTCTCTTTTTCCCCTGTACAATTCCTGTAGGTCAGCGCCCACCAGAAGAAGGATATTTAGACATGCCATCGCCAAGGACGTCCGGACCCTGGGGGTCTACCACAGACGGAGCATCCACTGCCGGAAAAGATGGGAGGACATTTGCCGCTGGAGCAAGAAGACGGCGGAGGCCCAACGTGGGAGGGGTGCCCGTCGCACCATGACCCCCGTTTTGGTCAGGATCCTGGCCGTGGCATACCCGGAGTTGGATGGGCGCTTGAGGGCATCACAGCAGCAACAAGGGGGTGAGTACACTCTCATTCAGCTGATTCAGCGCGCATTGTATGTGTCTGGGTGGGGGAGGTGGGCTGTGGGTTCCCCTAGGCCAGAGAAAGTTTGCTAGTCAAGTCCCCTTTTTCAGGCAGACCCTGTGGCACCCCACCCCACCTGGGTACAGTGCCAACTACACCTAGTCAGGCTCCTGTGACATCCAGGTGTGCAGAAATCGGTCATAGCCTTGTAAGCCATGTCCCAGGGATTGAATAGTGGACCCCAAGTGCGCGGCGTAGTGTAGGGGGCTTCTGTGTCTGTCGTGTCCGCCAACGGTAGCAGTATTGCATGCACTCAACATGTCTTTCTTCTGTCTCCCCCCCCTTTTTGTGGTCTCCCTGTACTTGTGTGCATTAGCATCATCAGGCGGAGGAGCAGTGGCACCAGAGCAGGCGGGAGCTGCATCCCACATGGCCCTGGAGGGCGAGACTATGGACTCCGAATTCACCAGTGGGACGGAGGGCGAGGGGAGCTCCACGGCAGGGACAGGAGCTGACGCCAGCAATACGGACTCCTCCTCTGATGGGAGCTCCCTTGCGGTGGCGGGCCAATCTGTGCCCCCCGCATCAACAAGTACAGCCGCCACCCCCCTCCAGCACCGCCCTCCCAGCAGCCCCTCAGCCTTTGCCCCGTGCCCACTCACCCAGGAGGGTGGGCATCACCTTCGCCCCAGGCACCTCAGCCCCTGCCCCTGTCACCCCTGCTGCCCTCAGTGAGGAGGCCATTGACCTCCTCAGGTCCCTCACTGTTGGGCAGTCTACCATTTTGAATGCCATCCAGGCTGCAGAAAGGCAGTTGCAACAAACCAATGCATTCCTGGAGGGCATTCATTCTGGTCAGGCAGCCCTTCAGCGATCTTTTCAGACTCTGGCCTCAGCACTGATGGCAGCCATTGTCCCTGTCTCTAGCCTCCCCCCTCCAACTTCCTCCACCCAGACCCACACCCCTGTACCTCAGCCTATCCCAAGCACACCATCAGACCAGCATGCACACACCTCAACACACAAAGGAAGCTCAGGCAAACATAAGCACCACACATCCCACAGGCACTCATGCAAGCATCAGACACATGCAGACATACCACCATCCACTGCCTGCATTGTGTCCCCCTCCTTCTCGTCTCCCTCATCCCTCCCTGTCTCATCTCCACTCACACCTGCACGCACTACATCTTCAGCCACTACGTCCATCACCAGCACACCCACCACCGCACCCCGCTAAGGTGCAGTCACTATCCCCACTACCATTCACACATCCCCTGTGTCCTCTCCCAGTGTGTCTGTGAGGCCACCTCCCAAGGTACACAAACGCAGCCACACACCCACCCAACAGCCATCCACCTCATGACAGCCTCCAGCCCATGCACCTTCACCCAAAGTCAGCAAACGTACACCTCCTACGACCACTACCTCTTCCTCCACACCCAAACCCCCTCCATCTACCCGTCCCAGTGTTCCTAAGAAACTTTTCCTGACCACCCTTGACCTCTTTCCCTCACCTCCCCCACCCCGTCAGTTTCCTAGGGCCCGACACTCCAGGTCCCAACCTAGCACCTCAGCCACAACATCTGCGGGACCAGTGGTGCCAGTAGTCACCGGATTATGGAGTGCACCAGGCAGCAGGGCAGGCAGTGTGGCAAGGAGCCACAGCACGGACAGTCCCCCACCTGTCAAGCATCAAAAGTTGGCCAGTGCCCGGCGGGAGAGGGGGAAGACACCAGCCACCAAAGCTGCTCCCATAGGTACAGCTGGGATTGTGGAGTCAGCTGCGACACCTTCCAAGGTGGGGAAGGGGCACAAGAAAACCGGCAAGTCTGGGAAGATCAGCACGGCGGAGAAGACCGCCATCAGCCCCGCTGCCCAGGAGGCGACCGCTAGCAGTCCCACCTCCCCAGACAGGACCGCCAGCAGCAGCCCCGTTGCCCAGGAGGCGACCACCAGCAGCCACACTGCCTCAGACAGGACCACCAGCAGCAGCCCCGCTGCCCAGGAGGTGACCGCCAGCAGCCTCACTGCACCAGACAGGACCGCCAGCAGCAGTCCCGCTGCCCAGGAGGCGACCGCCAGCAGCCACACTGCCCCAGACAGCACTGCCAGCAGCAGCCCGCTGCCCAAGAGGCGACCGCCAGCAGCCCCACCTCCCCAGACAGAACCGCCAGCAGCAGCCCCGTTGCCCAGGAGGCGACTGCCAGCAGCCACACTGCCCCACACAGGACCGCCAGCAGCAGCCCCGCTGCCCAGGAGGCGACCGCCAGCAGCCACACTGCCCCAGACAGGACCGCCAGCAGCAGCCCCGCTGCCCAGGAGGCGACCGCCAGCAGCCCCACTGCCACAGACAGGACCGCCAGCAGCTGAACCGCTGCCAAGGACACCGCCGCCAGAAGCACCGCTGCCAAGGACACCGCCGCCACAAGCACCGCAGGCCATGAGCACCAAAAGCTCTGACGCTACTGAGGCCGCCACGAGCAGGATGAAGCACTCTGGGCACAAAGCCCCCTCCAGAACCAGTGGAGACTGTTATCCACTACCTCTGTTCTTGGCAGGATGAAGCACTCTGGGCACAAAGCCCCCTCCAGAACCAGTGGAGATTGACATCCACTACCTCAGTCCTTGGCAGGATGAAGCACTCTGGGCACAAAGCCCCCTCCAGAACCAGTGGAGACTGTTATCCACTACCTCTGTCCTTGGCAGGATGAAGCACTCTGGGCACAAAGCCCCCTCCAGAACCAGTGGAGATTGACATCCACTACCTCAGTCCTTGGCAGGATGATGCACTCTGGGCACAAAGCCCCCTCCAGAACCAGTGGAGACTGTTATCCACTACCTCAGTCCTTGGCAGGATGGAGCACTCTGGGCACAAGGCCCCCTCCAGAACCAGTGGAGACTGTTATCCACTACCTCAGTCCTTGGCAGGATGAAGCACTCTGGGCACAAGGCCCCCTCCAGAACCAGTGGAGATTGACATCCACTTGAGAGACTGTGGCTTTGCTCTCCCCAGGATATAGCAGTGGGCAAACCACCCACTGCTGAGACTTGAGAGACTGTGGCTTTGCACTCCGCAGGATTGAACAGTGGGCAACCCACCCACTGTAGAGACTTGAGAGACTGTGGCTTTGCACTCCCCAGGATATGGCAGTGGGCAAACCACCCACTGTAGAGACTTGAGAGACTGTGGCTTTGCACTCCCCAGAATATGGCAGTGGGCAAACCACCCACTGTAGAGACTTGAGAGACTCTGGCTTTGCACTCCCCAGGATTGAACAGTGGGCATGGGACCCCCTCGTGGATTTGGTGTTGTGCACTCAACCGGCTGAGGTGCCCTCTCTTTCCCTTCCCCCTCAGGTGCCTGTTTTATTTCTATCTGATGCCCCTGCAGTGTTATCTCCGTCTTGTTCGGGTATCTTGTGTGGGCCTCGCCCATGCCTTTTGGGCCCAGTGATCCACGGACTATGATGGTGGACTCCCTTGGACTTGTGTTCTTGGTGTATTTAATTGCATATAGTATAAATGCATATATTTGTAAATATTTTGGATGTATGTAATTGAATATATCACAATTTTTCTACTCATTTCCTTTTGTCCTTGCATTCTTCCGGGGGGATTTGGGGGGTGTAACTGTGATGTATCATGATGTATTAGCATGTGTGTTGTAGTGGGTGAGGGTGGGGGTGGGGGTGTTGCATGTGTGTGTCACTCTCTTTTCCTTCCCCCCTCCCCTGTGTCGTAGGTGCAGTACTCACCGTTGTCTTCGCCGCCGGCGTTCGTGCTCCTGGTAGAGGAGCAGGAAGATAAAGGCTGGAAAAATCTGAAGCTCTGGTTCCATGGCGTCCTGGTTCCTCGTGGGGTGTGCAGAGGTGAGCGTTTTCCCTTCGAAGTCCTGTTTCCGCCGTGTTTTTGTTCGCGGTGAATCCGCCCCGGAAAAGGTGGTGGATTGGTGGGTTGTAATTCTGTGGGCGGTACATTGTCCTCCGCCTGTCTGTTGGGAGTGACCGCCGCTGTGTTTGTTTGTACCGCCGTGGCGGTCGGAGTGTGAAAGTGGCTGTCTTTGTTGGCGGTTTCCGCCACGGTCGTAATTCCATTTTTTTTACTCCCGGCCTGTTGGCGGTCTTACCGCCGCTTTAACACCGACCGCCAGGGTTGTAATGACCACCAATGTCTTTTACCTATGTGTTTTGGTTTGGAGTATAGTGGATGTATGCCAGTGCCACAGCAACCCTCCCAGCTCTGTTGCGCAGGAGGGAGGACACAACAAGCCCGCCATCCTGGGAGTGTGTTTGCCTTATTCTTACAGACTGGCTGTGATAACCGAGAGATACAACCCTTTATAGTGTGTTTATCTAAACCTTTACAGCACCAAACAAACCACAAACACACACCTTCATGGCATTTAACCTAGAGAACGAGGGGGTCAAAAGAGTTAGGAGCAAATAAAAAGGGGTAGCCATATATTTCTGTGTGTTAAACTTTTAAAGGAAGTATTCCCCTACATTGGCAATACAGCCTAACTTTTAAAAAGACTGACTGCATACAAAGAGAATAACAGAAGAGGCAGCTTACCTGCAAACGAACTATAGTGATTTTGTTAAGAATTGCACCTCCTTTGCAGCGCTATTAAATGGCATAACCTGTATTACCAAGCGCTATATTAAAAGAACGAGTTATTTGCCCCACTTAATCTCCTCCTGCTACCAAAAATGAATGTGTTATTGAGTAATGTAACTGGTGCTCATGTAAAGCGCTGTAATACCTTGGTATTGAGTTTGCGCTAACCGAATTCTATTTGAAGAGGCCCAATTCACATCCAAAGGCTAGATGTTTTTTTATATCAAGCTTGAGGCCATGAAGTGCTTTGGTCTGTAGTCGCGACTCCTTTTCCACCAATTTGGAGACAACATCTTTCACCATCTTCTTTCCTAGAACTAACCTATGTGCTTGGTTGGTGACCCTCTGGAGGTTATCTAGAGCACTTACAATCACCTTATGTTAAGCTCTACTCACGTCAGTTGGTTAATGCACCCACTGCAGAGGTCTTGACAGAATGAATGTCACAGATTACAATCCTGACATAGCTTTTTCACTTCTTCATCTGTGCAAGGTCAATGCAAACGAATTATGGCGATTTTGTTAAGAATGGCACCTGCTTTGCAGCGCTATGAAATGGCAGAACCTGCATTACCAAGCGTTATATATATTTTTAAAACAAGTTATTCCCAGACTGCCCCAACATACACCAGACAAAGAACCCTAGGGGAGAGGATGTGGCCTAAGGGTCAGAGCTGCAGATTTTGGAGCTGGGGAACATGGTCTGGGTCTCAGTGTGGGCTCAACATCCTGTGATTCTGGGAAAGTCACTTAGGCCCATATTCATACTTTTTTAGCGCCGCATTTACACCACTTTTTTATGCAAAAGCGGCGCAAACTTACAAAATACAATTGTATTTTGAAAGTTTGCACCGCTTTTGCGTCAAAAAAATACGCAAACACGGTGCTAAAAAAGTATAAATATGGGCCTTAAAATCTCCCCTTGCTACCAAAAATAAATGTGCTCTCGTGTAATGTAACCGGTGCTCATGTGTGGTCGTAATACCTTTGTATCGAGTTTGCGCTATATAAAACTGCAAAAAAATAATTAAGTAAAGCACTCTAATACCTTTGTGTCGAGTTTGTGCTACATAAAACAGCTAAAAAAAAAAATTTTTTTAAAAACCGCACCCACATCAACAGCAAGATGACCGAAACCAAGGAAGACAAAGAAACAACATACTGCCATGAGTGAAGCAGTAAAGCAAAAGAAAAAAGTAGTGCACCGACACAAAGCTATCTGGCCAATCGTGCAATAATCCATGTAACAGGGTCAGTCTCCAAGGTGGTAACAAAACAGCCTCAAGGAGAGACAAACGTGAAGCATTTACCTACAACATCAAGGGATTTTTGAAAGGCAGGCCCAGGAACAAATGAAAGTGATGGGCATGAGATGGAAGTGGTTAAAGTCCACAGAAGAGATTACAACCGGTTGAAAAGCAGCCCTTGCGCACTGCTATGCTCGACGTAAAAATGAATGCATATACATCCTAATTATTACCCATCAATGTTTCTGATAGGAAAGGTGCCACTGGTCACGTCAAGGGCCTGGTTCTCAAAAGCAATAGTCCCCGTGGAGCTGCTAAAAGCTTTGGGCCTGATTTATACTATTTTAGCGCTGCATTTGCGTCATTTTTCGACGCAAAAACTTACAAAATTCCATTATATTTTGTACGTTTGCACCGCTTTTGCATCAAAAAATGACGCAAATGCGGCGCTAAAAAAGTATAAATCAGGCCCTTTGTCTATTGAGACCCAGGCTCCCCATTGGACAATGAGGGCAATAACATTTCTGTGGCTCATTGCCTTCTTCAGCTGAGCCATAACACTCATGACCTGAAGCAGACTTCAGAGCTCTGGAAAAAAACACACTTTGAGCCCATCCCTATACAATAAATATAAGGCCGTCAAGGAAAGAAGCTGAGCAAAAACAGGCCTCATGAACCCAGCCTATCATTCCCTAAAAATTGGTCTGTAGATGATGCACTAGCCATGTCTGAAGTTTTCAGATTTGAAGCAAGAAGCACAGGAAACATCAGCAACTTCTTTAATACTTAATTTAGTGACCTTCTCCAGCAGGACTAGGCATGGATGGTCTTGGTCAAGTCACTGAGTTCAATCCAGAAGGCTGAGGCCAAACTGCAAACTGCCTGAAACATCCAGGGCTTCAAGATGAAGACTCTTTTTTTCCAAGATGTCGCCTGGCTTCTTTGCCTCCGGTTGTACATCCAAGCATACGGCCCTCATTACAAGGGGCCCAATGATTTTTATGGGCCTCATAACAGCAATAATTGTAATTATGCCAGAGTATTGAGAGTAATTTTGCCAATTCTGGGTTACTCTGGCATGGAATTACCAATAATAACACAATTACACCCACTCTTGTAAGTAATAGTAATTTGGGGGCAAATATGGTGCCGCAAGAGCACATTTAGCAAGTGTGAGTGGCTGCTTATGCTGCTGCTTATGTTCTGTTGTATTAAGCTCTATTTTCTTACCCCAAAATGCACCCTTGCATCCATTTTGGATGCTAGGGTGCATTTTGCACTAACAAACTAGAGTTAATTGCCCAGAGTAAATTGGAGGAAATCTTACCCCAAGTGAAAATTTTACATGAGCAAACTATTCATTTTCTGTTGCATTTAGCGCCATTTCTTAGCTCAAAATGCATCCTTGCATATATTTTGGATGCGAGGGGGTTATTTTTGCACTAAGAAAATCACCTAGAGGATTGCACATAGATCAGTGCTTAATTTGAGCCGGTGGTCTCTGGTACTCAGCGCCAGCTCTTTATTCTCAACACCGGCATTATTGACAGTCCAGCACATGGTGACACTGTCTGTCTAATTTTGCGATGACCACAACTACAGTAGTTAGCATTTTATTATACATTAAAAATGACAATCCAGGCTATTGCACAGCATTCTTGTAGCTTTAGGTACCCTGAAAAAGTCTGAATGAAAAAGTCTGAATTCTCACACTCGTAGGGTGAGATGGTTAGTAGTTGTGTTGATACGGTTATCGGTAGTGCTAACAGGGGCAATGGGGTGGCGCAAGCTGCCGTGGCCTCCTGAGAAGGGCTCTGGCATTTCCTCTTTTTTTGCAAATCAAGCACTGGCATAGATGAGGTATTGTTGAAGAGTTTCTTCAGATCCCTCCTAAAGAAAAGGATTGGGGAGTTTGCTGAAACTGGGAGGGTGGAGGAGGAATAGCCAGATTGTATGCATGCAGCAAGAAAAGTGTTGCTAAACTTTCATCTCCTCCCTAGATTTTGTGTCTCGATCCTGATGACGTGGGTGGTGTGAGTGTAACGTACCCCAACAAACATCTTCATCTTGCTTGCCAAATATGGTGTGCTCATTTTATCATTTTTACGCTAATGCACAAATTTTAAAGATAATGTTGACAGGTAGAAGGAGCCTGTGGCAAGTGATTGAATTTATGGCAAACTTCCTTTAAATTAGGAGCATAAATGAGGCTCCTTTGTAGGGTCAGAGGTGATTTTTGGATGCCAGCAAGAAGGACATTACACCTTTTGAGATGTGATAAGATTGGTACTTGTATGGCTGATCTGAAGGAAAACTTTCCCTTTGCAGAGCACGATAAGCTGGAGTCACAGAATTTGTGGTGTTTTTTTAGATGTGCATCCAAAAGCTGAGAGTGAAGTTGATGTTTGAATGTGGTAAAGTTGCACAGTGAATCTCACAAGCTACGTTGATGATACCCATCCCTACACACGTTTCTGTTGGTTATCACTGGTGACTAGAATTACTTCTTTTTTTAATAGGGATGAGTTTCAAGTACAACCTAGACATCAAGGCTTGGATGTGGCAAGGCAATCTGTGAGCAGGAGGACGTTCATTTACTGATGTGCTTTTTAGGTAGGGTTGGGTGAGTTCTGCATATCAGTGGATCTCTCAGAGGTAATATATAGTCTTTTCAGAGATAATATGATTTATTGGGGAACTCCAGTGATCACAGGGACACGTTGTGATCTGGAGGTACTCAAAAGGTTAGTGGAGGCCTACCTTTAAGGTATAATGTGACTTCCTAAGGATGATGCCATGGTGGAGAATAGAATTTTCCCACCAAATTTTAGGTTCCTTGGTAAATGGCCAGTTCCATTCATGGTTAGACCAACTCTGGGAGCTTCAACATCACTCTGGTCACTTTAAGACAGGGTTTTTGTTTTTCCCAAGTGTCCCACATTTCTCTGCTTATCACAGCTTTACCACTATTTGTTGGGACAGAATACTCGGAAACTCACAAAGAGTGGTGCTGGCTATTTACAAACACTGGGCGCCAGAGGTACCGAGGTTTTGCATCACGCTTGCACCAGGCAATGGGGTGAAAGGCGACACAAAATCTAAATTAATCAGATTTGTCATGCCAGGCAAGGCCACCTTGCGTGGCCCAGCGTGGCTTGCTAAATCTAGAGTAACGCAATGCAGCACAAATCGCTGCCTTGAGTTACTCTGCCCTAGGGAGGCGTTCCATGGGTGGAACATCGGTGTGCTCAGGGATCCACCAGTGAATTCTGACATACTCCCAGATTTACCAGTACTAGTAGGCCAGGGAATGTGTGAGAATTGGACAGCTACCCACAAGAGGAGCAACAAGGAGAAATATCTTTAATTCTCCTGGTTGTTTCCTCTTTCTAAGTGTGCTGCATTCTGCAGCACACATAGAAAAAGGAAAATGCCTCTGAGGATTGTTTTTGTGCAGGAAGGTGTCCTTCCTGCAGAAAAGCAATCCTGCCTACAATGCAGGCACCCTTGCACCATGACGCAAGGGTGATTACATTGGCGCTGGGCAGCCACAAGTGTGCCAACACTAACAAATAGCAGGAATGTGCCATATAATGTTGAAAATGGCACATCCCTGCCCTTTCCCTTCCACGCAGAGCAGCACAGCAAGATGGCTTGCTGTGTTGAGCTGCGTAAAAGATTGGTAAATATGTCCCTGGACTTGGAACCAATTGGTATTTCTCATTTCTGTGTTGAGTGGAGGTCTATGTGCGGGGCTAAGTGTTTCTGAACATTCCTCGCAGGGAAATGGGAGGCATAGGTCAGGGCTCAAAATCTTACAGGACGAAGAATTATGCTGCGAGCAGTGGAAGGGAGTTCTCTGGGAGGGTCACTGCTATAAGATTAACTCATGATCCTGCAAACAGCATTCAGACTTAAAATGACAACACTTTTGTTGCTGAATTTCTGACTCTCAAACTATTACATTCAAAATGTCAGCCTTGAATCCTTACTGTCACCTGGATGGTTGCTGAGAGCTGTAAAAAGTTCCAAACTGTGCCAGTGCTTAGCTAACTCTAAAGTTCTAAGCACTTGCTAGGCTCACCTTTGCCAAGATGTTTCTGTAATGGTACCACTGAATGTGGGTCCCACCTTTGCCTTGTATGCTTATAAGGAGATACGACATGATTGATCTAGATTTGTTGTATATGGTTGTGCAGTTCTGTGACTCTTTCTAGACCTCTGATGGGCGTGTGGTCTACCACCTTCGTCTATGGCGACCTGGTTTCTAATCCGGGCTTTACACTTGACGAAAAATCTCTGATTCTTGGCAAATCACATTTTCTTCACTTGCCTCAGATTTTAAAGAACTGTAAAGTGAATATGTAAAAACAACTATACAATGCACCATCCAACACCCTCTCAAATAGGTTTTTCTCTCCCATTATATCATAGTTTCATAAGTCAATTTTCAATAATTGTATGTAAAAGGATGCAAAAGTGTAAATGTAAAAAGGTAGTGACTAAGATGTACATCTATTAAAAATATTAAAATAAACAAGTACAAAAAAACTAAAATTATCACTATGTTTGTGACTTGTCCATTGACATTCATTACCCACTCCTAACCCTTAACCCAAGTTAAATCTAACCTGTATATCTTACATTACATCATTACTTACACTGTAGCTTAATCTAACTGCAGCCTCTAAACATAACCCAACACTTATCCCTAACTTTATCCCTATGCCATGCATTTTTAGGTCTGGCTTGGTAACACACCTGTCGCCTGACTTTATGTGATAAACAGAAAAGGGAACTTTCAGAAGTACTACTGAAAAGGGGCTTAAGCTTCATCTACACCTTGGTTTCTTTGAGTGTAGCATTCAATTGGGCTGAAGTCAAATTCTTCCTCTGAAAAACAGTGAGTGTATTGCATTTTGCCTTGTCTGGAAGCATATGCTCAATACAGCACTACTGTGTTGGTTATGGTGGCAAGCTAATGATCAAGGCAATGGACGTGCTCTGTTCACTATTAAGAGTCACAATAAAGGCAGTACGCCTGATGCATTTATTGTGAAAAAAACATTTTAAAATCAATGGGTGCAATGGGTGGATTGTTACTGCTTCGTATTAAAGTTTGCAGAGAAGTATTATGTTGCATTAGACCTTAAAGCTAACAATGTCTACGCAAGGGTTTTGGTGCAGACCAAACGTGAGGATAGAAGATTTGAACTGCGTTAATCCTTGGCAGGCCCTAGGAGCGATAGTGTTTTGATTTTCTGAATATAATTTTGTATACATTTGTAATGGTATGATTGTAGGCTTCGATGGTTGCCTTGTGGGAAGCTTATGCTCAGTAGAGTAGGCTGAGCTGGCATGGTGAGAAGCCTATGGCAAGGGCTGTAGGCTCGATTGGTTCACTAGGGAAACGTATGTCTGATGCCATGGGTCTGATCTGTTTAATATGAAAGTTATATCAAAGGCAGGAGGCCCAGCTTATTTTCTGTAAAAAGCATTTGTTAAAACCAATAGGCCTTTAACTGTTAAATGTTATAAGACTATATTACAGGCCGGGGATTGATTACCTTTGTAGGCAATGATTTTGGTGTTGATACCCCCTTTGACAAACCCTGAGTGTAGAAGATTTGGACTATACTGATTATTACTAGAATCTCTTCAGAAGGCCTGACAGACTTAGTTGTCTACTGGCTCTTGTAAAAAGAAATAATAAAAAAATACATACACACATACATACATACATATAAATATACATACATGTATATACATAGAAGGGCTTTGGTTCACACCTCCCCTGGCATTTGTCTATACAGTATGAGTGTTGTTTACACCCTGCTTCCATCCATGAGAGCGTATAGCATAGGACAATATGTCAGCACATGTAAGCCATTGACCCTCTAGCCCTGTGAATTACAGCATTTGTCAGTGCCAGGGCTGGTAGACCACTCCTTTGGTTTTTGCATTTTTGTCTTTTAAAGCTCTCCTTTTGTTTCTCTATTCCCCCCTTTTTCATTTTAGAGCAGACTACAGCTCCCCAGACAGTGTTAATGGACTGCTTGCTCGCCAGAAGCACTCATTTCTTCTACAGTGCGCCACATTCTGCTCAGCCACTGCTTCGAAGCTATGCAGCCATCATGGAATGGTATCTCCTATGGTGTATTATAGTTTTACCATTCTAAGATGGCCAACATGTTGGTATGAATGTGGTGGACAGGCTGGAACTTTAAAGCAACGATGTACTATGTACAATATCTTTGTAAATCGGCCATCTGCTGCTATGTTTAGTTGTGTTATTGCAAGCATATGGCCAGCCACCATGTTTAGGAGGCAGCCTGTTTTCTTTTTTTTTTCTGTTTCTATTCGAGTGTGTGTGTTTTTTTTGCCGTTGTGTAAGAGAGGGCAAGAATGAGTTAGTGGGTGGATGAATGATGTAAAAATGATGCAGGAGTGCTGAGATGAGGGACGACTTGTATATATAATGACTTATAGAGAGTCTAAAACCATAAATGGTCAGACCTATTGGCATTTCTAATACCCAATTCTATATTTTCTAAAAACTTTTTTGCATATGCTAGATTTTTGTTGTCTAATTTTCTTTTCTACTTTTTTGTCTCCACTCTTTTGTCTCTCTAAAGTTCTCTGCTGTTTGTACTGTAAACCAATTAAATCACAGCTCTTGCTGCAGTAAATACTTTGCGTGTAAGTCGCAGAGGTGGTCTTTGGAACTAGTTCTGGTACATCAGACACTTGAAATAAAAGAGGGAACGTGTTTCCTAAATGCAGCCCTTGCTGTGATCCCTGTTACTGGGAAGGGTAGTCTTGGCAGTGGCAGCACTTGCCGAGCTGGGATCACTTTCCTCTCATTAGGCGCGCGGTCTGCACGCCCTCTTACATTTGCAAATGCGCCGCTTCCGGGTGTGTGGAAGTGATTGCCTGCAGCAGGCGTTGTTTCCGTGCGTCTGATCATTGACTAAGAGTCAGGCCGGTTGTTGCAGCACTGCTCCGGCTGCATGCTAAGTACCCCTCGGCCAGACTGTTTATGCTCCTGGTGCACTCGGGGAAACTGTAATCAATAGACGGAGAATCCTTGGCCGCCTTCCTCTGTATGCAGACACATGCACCAGCCAACACACAGACACATGGCACAGGCCACGCAGCAGCAGGCACCGGCAGCAGCCGCTGAAACAGACGCGCCTGCAGCTCCTAAGTTGTGTTAACTGCTTGTTGCACTTGGCATGAGTTGGCTTGGTTTGTCTCGGCCTTCCCCCGTGGGCTGGGTTTATTGTACACTGTGCCTGTCTGGGGTGTTGTCGGGTGTGTGGTGGTTGTTTTTGCACCAGGATGGGAGCTCTTGTGGTTTCAGAGCAGACCGGATGCTCTTGGCCATTGTCTGGTATTTCATTTAGACGGCGCTTGTCTGTTGTAAAGCAACCCGTTGCCATCTGCTTGGCCTTTAACTCTGTGACGGTTTTGAGCATGGCTGCTTCTAAAATGTGCTTTAAGGGCCAGGCTGGCTGTTGGACCAAACTGGAAGATTCCCGGTGGACTGCAGGCGGCGGGTTTGCTCTCTGAGCTGGATGAGCCGCGTGGGACTGGCTTGAACATCCTTTCCAGGGCGGACTTTGGCTTACAGTCTGGTCCTGGGTACATTCATGTCACATGAGTGTATAAACAAGTGGTACAGTCATCTTTTTAATGGCACGAATAGAACCTATACAACCTTCTAAAGGATTTCTGATTTGAAGAAGAGTAAACAAGGGCTATCATGTGTGGACTGTTGGCAAGATATATATTAATGGGTTAAATTATTACAAGGTGCTACGCATGAGGGCTCCAATATTTATATATTTGACAAGTTTAGCGGTCGTAGCCATGGTTTATGGTACCAATTGAATTCAATTCTTTAATCATGATTTGGAACTCAAAAAGGTCCACATAATTTTATGGTGCCGCGTTTAGGGAACATCGTGGCAGCCGATGTCCAGTACTGGGTGAGCACCAGCGTTTGATCGAACACGACAATATTGCATACATGTGTATCTGCAACACTGGAACCACAGTTGCCTAGTTAATATTTTCTGTTTGTATGAAATGTATGGTTGTTTGAACTCCTGAAGAGAAACTGTGACACTGCTTTATACAATGATGGGGGTATTTGGATTTGATAGGGAGAAGATTTTTCAAGAGATGTTTTGTGCAGGGGGAATACTGGATTACATTAGTACATTAGATTGGAAAAACTACAGAAACAGAAACTATCCCATTGGTGGTATTATACTATATTAAAGAAGTATATCACGGATAGAAAAGTACAGAGGGGACTAGGAGTTAATATTTTTCCTTCTTTTGACGATCTTTCGCCCAAACACATGTCTGATTGGGAACAACTACTTTTTTAAGGCATCCAAAGAGATGATGTTGATACTGATCGAATATGCAGAGGAAAAAAGGGAGGCTCTCCTGAAAGAGATCAGTAGTCTAGAACAAGACATTTTGGCACTAAGCTTACCAGGCGTTAAGGAGAAGAATGATAAGCAACTAAAAGAATTCTTAGAAAAACATCATGCTTATATTAAAAACAAAAAGCTTCTTAAGATACAAAGGGATGACAATGACTAGAAAAATGGAAGGGTGTATACTTTCACAAAATGGTATATCTACCAATGCCATAATAACAAGTTAAACTACGGAACACACAGCGTAAGAAAGAGAATCAGGACTGTCAGGAACATCTGGTGAGACTGGGGAGGATGGATCTGTAAGTGATACTGCCAGCACAAGGTCAAATGTCAACAATTCTGTATCCACTCATATTTTATGGGAGGCAAAAAGATTCAAATGGGGGAACAGGTGAAATTTCGACCAACGAACTACCCCAAAACAACATGAAGAGGCAAGGGTAGGGGTAGACACAAACACAAAATCTGGCATACAGACAAGAGCAAAAGTCAAGAACCAGTGAACTTAGGAACAATGTCAACTAAGGACAGAAATGTTGCTCCCAACACTGACACAGGGAAAGGTATTTCAATTGTTAACCTATCTAGTCATGGACTTACTAAGAATGGAATAAATGTATTGAGCAAGGGCCTGGGTTTTTGTCCATCCAGTTATTGTGATATGACACAAATACATATTGATTTGTTTAAATTCAACAGGCAATTGAAACTCATTTTTTTTCCTAGAAAAGAATAATCCATTGCCTCTTCCTACATCAAGTGTGGTGCCCAGTGACTATACAATTAGGTATATATAAGGATATTCAATTTAATTTGCCATTGGACAATACAGAGGGAAGCACAGCATGTACACCACAGTTATTACAAGATCTAGACATGTCACAGGATGTAACGATTGAGAGTAATTTGAGATCTAATTCAACTTTTACACCAGCCCTACCAGTGGCCAATGTCATTGGTGTTTTCCACAAATTGGTGACAGAGGACTTCTATGACTTGGAGTAGAGATCTAGGGATAGGAGGTTGTGGACGTAACAGGAGAGGCGGGCACTTCGGGACCTTGGTGCAAATCCATCTCCAGTAATTAGGGAGGCAAACAAAGGTGGAAATATTGTTATCATGAAAAGAGAGGTCTATGTAGGGAAAACAGACAATTGGCTGACACTGAGGCCTATTAGAAACTGAAAAATAACCTAAGGACTTTGATAACATCACATGATCTTCTAAGGATTTGGCAAGACTCTTGTCTAATCACAGATTTGGAGTACAGATACATTTTTAATCAAAATCCCACAGCACCATGTCTGCATTTCCTGCCCAAAACGCATAGAAAGAAAACATTCCCATTGGACATACCGATTATTACCGGGATAGGTTCAACTACTAAAAGATTGTCGGAATACATTATTAATTTTTTACAGCCCCTTGTCAGAAATCTCCTGTCTTTTTACAGGACACTAAGGACATGTTAAACAAAGTGGAAGACATCCATTGGACTCCAGAATTAATATGGGCCACACTAGATGTACGCTCCTTATACACATGTATATACAAGGAGAAAGAATTTGAGGCTGCACAATATTTTTACTCTATTAGATCAGCATTGTATATGGAACATGCAGATATGATTTTAAACATGATGGTGTTTGTTTTGGATAATAACTAGGCACGGCTCCTCCACTATGGTGGAGGAGTGTCCCCCCCCGCCCCCCCTCGCCAGCAGCAGCAGCTGCCAAACTTTTACAATAAAATGATAATAAACATAGAGAGGTTAGCAAATAGATTCCCAAAAAGAGGTTATTTCAAAACTGTGATTTCATAAGCCAGGATACAGGGGCCAGATGTATGTACCTTAAGGTTTGTGCTTTCCTAATAGCAAATTTTTGTGATTCGTTATTAGGAAATCGCAAAGAGCTATGTACAACAGTGTGTTTAACACTGTTTGCGATTCCCAAATGGGTCGCAAGAGACCTGCCTCATTATATTCATTAGACAGGTCGCAATTTGAAACTCATTTTGGAATGGCTGCGCTCACAGGGATGGTGGCCTGCTCGGGTCAGCAGACCACCAAGTCTGTGACTGCTTTTTAAATAAAGCATTTTTTTTAAATGCAGCCTGTTTTCCTTAAAGGAAAACGGAATTCATTTAAAAAATAAAAATAAAAAAATATATTTTTGCACCCCCCCAATCACAAAGGGGCCCTTTGGGGACCCCTTCCTGTTTGCGAATGGGTTACCACCTACTTGAAGTTGGTGGTACCTGCGATTATTTTGAGACCGCATTTACTGTTGCAAAACAATCATACATGGCCCTGCGACTCACTACTGGGAAGGCAGGCCCTTGGCACCCCCGTTCCTAATAGCGAGTCGCAATCTCTATTTTGGAAGTTGGTACCAGGTTACCGACTCACAAAATAGGGATGTTAAATGGCAAGAAGCCTTTTACCCGTCACAAATGGCCCAATGGCTTTTAAGACGTAGCTCTTGCAATATGTGTAATTTTGCTATCACAGAACGTACAGTTTTAGTTTCAACACCAGTAAGGTGTATAAAAATAAAGATTTCATCATTTGCAATACTAAATATCTGGTTTACACATTGATATGATATGTATGTGTGGAATGATACACGTGGGGAGTACAATATGACCCTGAAGGAATGCATACACGAACACAGGAGGGCGATAAGGAATAACAGCATGACATATCTCCTGGTTAGACACATTCAGGAAACACATGCTCATCTGAGGTACAGATCATCAGGTTTTTGGGGATCAGTGTAACAAAAATGCAAACCACAAAACTGTTAACCATATGGGTGAACTGAGACAAAAGGAGGCACGATGGCTCATTAGACTATGGGCAACAGAACTGGGTATGAATCAGGATAATGAAATGTACCAATTTTTATAACAACAGTATATGTAGCATACCAGTAGGACGTGCTGATAATATAATGAAAGGAAATGGACATCTGTGTGTGAACAATACACTTAAGACGATTGTTGCGTGAGTAATTTCCCTTGGGTTATACTAATACAATGAGATACGTGTACATCAAGATATAATGTTATATTTGAATTGAGATATGCTTGCTATATGATTATATTAATATTGCATATGTATAAGGCATAAAGTGTCCAAGCTACATCGTAGGCAATACATGGTTGAATATTTGTAGTCTCCATATACGGGATGGAAGGGCTGTATCACCTTACTGGGCGTCTGTCTTGTATGGAGATGTTTGGGAAAAGGATTCTTGTTTTCTTTTTACTTTCTGTCATTGTGAGGACTCTTGTTCTCATTCTCTTTCTTCTTTGTTTTACATTTATGCATTTTGGGTTGTGTATCTTTAAACTTTGGTAGCATTGGATAGGCGAAATAGTGGCCTATGACTAATTGTGCAGACATGAAAAAACTATTGTGATGAAAAGACCAGTTCTGAGCAGGGTTGGTGGCCCAAGCCCCTCTTATAATTTTAAAGGCTCTTGAAAGCATACAACCTCCAGTCAGTCAAACACTATTCAAGACACAGATCTTGTGCCCTAGCTTACCTGGTATCTGAAAAAACAGAAATAAAGAACTAGGCAACTGGTCCTAATGTTGCCCATCCCCTTGTAGGCAACATTGTCCTATTTGCTCACCGTAAGGACTCTTGTTCTCATCATTCTCTTATTTCTTTGTTTTAAATATATATATATCTTGGGTTGTGTATCTTTAAAATATGGTAGGATTGGATAGGCAAAAAAGTGATCTGCAACTAATTGTGAAGGAATGAAAAAATATTTATATTGGTATGATATTATTTATCAATAACGACCATTTTAAGATGGTGACGTGAAAGGGATCTGGAGTGTGGCGCAGATCCTGAAGACGACTGTTATTCTGTGCATACAAGTTTGGGTACTTGGTGCGGCAGCAAAAATGTAAACACAACTAGAAACTACAAGTGGAATTGGTGTATGCAAAATAGGTGTCATTTAAAATCTTTAATGATGACTACCGTTCTAAGGTGGCAATGCGAAAATAGACCTAGAGGGGAGTTTAAATCTTGAAGGGGCCAGCAATCCATTTACATTGCTCATACAAGACCGGGTACATGGCGGGTATAATAAGTATTTGTGGCGTCAAAAATGAAATTACAACTTGAAGGGATAGTGGAATTGGGTAGGCGAAATAAGTGTCATTTGAAATCTTTAAGTAGTGTCAACCAGTAGTGCCGGGACATTACATAACGATGGCCTGCATTCCAAGATGACGATGTGTAAGTGAAGTAAAAAGCCCAGTTGGGCAGGCAGCTCTCCATGCTTATGCACGATCAGCTAAGCGGTGGTTACAAAAGGACCCGCGGTGGCAGGGCTCAGTTGTTTGACGGGCCGTACACACAAGACATTTGGATTGTTCGAACGATAAGAAAAAGCAATTAGTCAAATTGCTATGAATAAAACTATGACTGACGACATCAGCAGCAGTGGCCACTGCAAATCTCAAGGGAGTGGCGGAGGGGGTGGAAATGCAAGGGGGTAATACAAAAATAATTTAAAAAGCCTACCTCTTCCAATCCCCGCTGCCTCCTGCCGCCTTGCTAATTTTCTTTTGCTGTCCCAGCAATCAGGGCGCTGCTTTCATGCTTAACCTAGCATGAAAGCAGCGTCAGGATTGGTCTGAGTGGCTTGGACTGTCACTAACCTGCCGTTTGTGCAGTTTCTCCAGCTCAGCTGGGCTGGAGAAACCTAAGTGCCAATGTGTGTTTGGCTGGCCTAAGACAGCCAGCCAAACGCACATGCGCACTTAGGTGCACTCTCTCCTCCTTCCCTCTCCCCCCTCCCGTGGCCTAGCCCCGCCCTTCCCTTCACATGCTGCTGGCTGAGCCAGCAGCTGAAAGATAAAACAATAAAGAAATATTGTTTTATTTTTCAGCTCCTGGCCTTCCCGAGGGTCGGCGCTCCTCCGCCATTGCGAAGGAGCCGCGCCTGCGCATCAGTAAATTTTTAAAACATGGTTCAAAGTGGCTATGGATGTCGTCCACACTGTTTGCTTTTTCGTTTACAGGCATTCAATAAGACTTATCAAGATCCAAGATATTGGAAGTTCTCTTTCACAAATTTGGGTGATAGTCTTTGGGCACTATACTTCCGAATTATGAATAATCATCGAAGATAACTTACCCTAATATGGGAATCTCATACTGCTAATTGGGAGCTGTCATTCTGGATTACAGTTTGGGCATTTTATGTCTCCTCTTTTTTGTACTTACAAAGATCAGTTTCACAGAGCTTACTTATTATGGGCACTGTTTGCTGTTCTGGATTGCTACTGTTTCTTAGCACATACTCATCAGAATCAGTGAATGAAGATGTAGGCTGGAGAGGTGGGACACATTCTTTACTGCAGCATTCAAATGTGCGGAATGAGCATATATGTTAGAAACAGGGAGAATATGTACTATTGACCCTTTCTGGACTTTCTTGTTTCTTTTGGTCTTTTAGCTACTCCAGTGGCTTATCAGGGTCTGGGCTAATGTTTTTGCTTCACAATACATGGATAAGGCTTTGTGATAAAACCTGGGCATTCATGGTAAGTGGATTCCCAAACCTAGGGAAAGAGACTGGTGATGTATAGCATAATCTAGTAGGTATGATCTCATTAATTTCTTGTGCAACCATGTTTACTTGTTGCAAGGATATTCCTTTCCCAAAAATACTGAGCGGTATGAAGTATAATAGTTGGTAAATGAGGCAGGATGCGACTGTCTCCGATCATACATAAGTGTACAATTATAGAACAATGAACTAGTGGAGCTTCTATGTGTTTGAGAGATCTTTTTTTCTAGGTAGATCGTTGACGATGTTGGATTGACCAGTATACAGGCCCTATCGTTTGAAGTGGATATGCATATTTTTGGAGTCTATGTTACAATTAAGTAACTATTGAAGCCTCTGCCTTCTTCTTTGGGCTTTAACTCTGGGTTGTTAGACCTTCCTCTTCTATGGAGACAGTGGGATTCCATTCAGATTACTCTGTTGTCCTTAATTTCCCAATCTAATATTCCTGCATCCTTATGATTGTAGATCCCTGGACCCTTGCCATATCTTACTTAAATTATATGGCATCCCTCGCCTAGCTTTAAATTTTATCCCTTTTGTAGTTTTTTTTAATCAGCAAGGAATTATATTTCAGGCTAGAAAACAGAAGCATTTTAAACATGAGACAAGGAATGAATATGGTAAAACGTCCTACTCTGCTTTAAACAATCTGGTCAGCTCACAATAGCCAGCCAAGGGCTCACAGATCTGGAGCCCTCATAGCATTTTCCATTCTTTCCAGTAAGTCCCTAGAGTTGAAGGATTTGCTTTACTCTGTCAGGTTTGTACACTATCTATAATAGTGGTTCTAATCACCAGATTTTGCAGTGCAGCCTTGGTTGCAGTGACTCTCATAGACATGGACTTCAGCTCGATTCCACTGTGGTTACTTTGGATTCCACACCATCATCTTGTTTTCAGGAGCCTGTTGATGAATGCCATCAGCACGTTCCTCCCCTTCTTCTAAGGCCTGCCTAGGAATTGATATCCACCATCTTGTTCCATTGCTTGCAGCATTCTAGGGTCAGAGCCCGGACGGGAAGTGATCCTCCAAGGGTGCAGCACTTCTGGTTTTCCTCCCACATGTCTGCTTAGAAGTAGATCGTGACTTTTTTTTTGGTTTCCTCATGACCATCAACTTGTGGCCTAACCCTCTTTACGCATGCAGGATTTGGTATATTGTGGGCCCAGCTGAATGTGAACAGGCTTGGACCAACTCCTTTGAAGATTCACTCTGGGGGGCATGGGCGGTTTGGACATCCTTGCTGCACATTGAATCCACAGTGTAGTCAACCCTTCTGCATTGATGGTCCTCCCTGTGGAATACTTTCAATAGCCTTGCATGTAGCAAGAAGAACTGGTTAGCAGTTACATAGTACAGTAGAAGGCTGTTAATTCAAGGATTTGTCTGGCCAGTATTGTGGTACAAGTAGGTTCAGCAGCTTGCTGCTGAGAACATTGTGCAACTAACCTCTTATCATGTTCCAGTGGCTTATGATTTAAGGTCTTATATAGAATTGAGCTGATGTTGGACATCCACCAAAAGGTGGCAGATGTCCCATCAGCTGTATTTAGAGTGCTATTGGCGTTAATGCACTCTTAAAATCGCAGATGGGGCATGATGGATGTCCTGGGTCCGCCAAGCTATAAATGAGGCCCTTTAT
The DNA here is from genome assembly GCF_031143425.1 of Pleurodeles waltl. Lineage (NCBI taxonomy): Eukaryota > Metazoa > Chordata > Amphibia > Caudata > Salamandridae > Pleurodeles > Pleurodeles waltl. The sequence goes on from NC_090443.1 coordinate 963,708,154, forward strand.
CTTTTAAAAGAAGTTGAGGTATTCTATATATTTGGCATGCGTGTAAGAGTAAGTATCAGGGATCCTAATTCCAGCAGTTGGCTGTACATCTTTGTAGAGTAGTAGATACCATGACATCTATTGTTTGATGGGATCTGAACTTGAAATGCAAATGGAGTAGGACGTGTGGAAGCGGAGCTCCCAGCCCACGCTCCGCCATCAAAGCTATCCTGACCTCCTAAAAACGGTCTCTCCCCTCACAATGACTGCAGAAGGTGTGGACTGGACTGCCCCCTAAATAGCTGCCCTGAGAGTGGAGTGGAAAGCACAGCATGCAGAGATACCAGTGGAGAAGTCTCAGAGTCGCCTCATTCCCCCCATGAAAAATTGCGGCTTGCAGTGGGCCACAACATGAAACGAAGCGCAGCGGATGAAGCGAGGGTGGATCACAGGCTCCCCATGTGTGGAAGGAAGGACTCCCATAGTTCCCCTGCACCTGGGAAGAACAACTACTGATCCAGGACTGGCCGGAAGCAATCTGTGGCCAGAGGTGGCCCGGGCCTGAAAACCTCGGCAGCACTGAGGATACCTGGCTGAAGGGGCGCCCAAGTAGGACTGGAGCAGCACAGAGATGCGTTGAGTGTGGCGGCTCACAACCACCCCCCTGCTACTAACAACCTGCAGCTGTTGAAGGTGGAGGTGAGGACCACTGAGGCTGACTCTCCACCCCCCCCGTCCTGGGGGCTGGGGCGGTGCAGCCCATGCTTGTGGCAGAGATGAGCACTGGCTGAAACTCAGGAACAAAATCATTGTGGTGGAGCAGATGGCGGCAGCCTGAGGAATGCCCTTGGGGCGGACCTGCGTTGTAGTTGGGCAAGTAGGAGCTGATCTCCCTTGCCTCCGGGGATAGAGTCATTGCTAACTACCCCCCGTCAAGAGCCCCTACTAAAACTGCATCTTTGAGAGGGTGCAGGCAAGGAAAGTAAAGCGCTGCAATTTTTATCTCTGGTGCCCTCCTGCACCCCTCCACAGGAACTTATGCGGCAACACTGGGGTGGACTGATGAGACAATAGAGGGAGTGAGAGCCCCCTGCCTATCCTGCTCTGCTTCACCTTTTTTACAATTGAAGGGTGCCATGTTGGAGGCACCTTGCCCCCCCGGACCTTCAAGACAATTTTGTCAACCCACCCACTGGACAACCGCAGTACATAGATGCAAATTTGAGTCTTTTCTCCCCTCAGAGAGTGGCGTAGTGCACTAACTAACTGATTCCCGCCCCCCCTGTGGGCAACACCTAGCTCACATTGGCCTTTGGATAGAAACCTATACCAAGATGGGTAAATACTAAAAAAAAAAGGAACTGGGGACTCTGGCCAGTCTTTGGATGGTGGTCTTCTATCTAAGCCGGCGCCTAGGTCAATGATGGAAGGTTGCACACAAGGGACACAACAGTGCAATCGTGCAGCACTAGATACCATCCTTCAGGCTATAGCTGCATCACGGGAAGCACTTGAGTCCAAAATAGACTCCATGGTCACAGACTTGGGCTTACTGACAGACAACCATAGTTGTCTTGTGGAGAGAGTCCACGTGTAGGAAAGTGCCCTCTTTCTTGGCATGGTTACCCACATTTTCTGCCTGCTGTCTGTGTGTGTGTGACTGTGTTCACTGGGATCCTGCTATCCAGGACCTCAGTGATTATGCTCTCTCCTTTCTAACTTTGTTGCTAGAACCTTTTTCACCCCACATTTGGCATACTGGTACCCCCATGTAAGTCCCTAGTATATGGTAGATAGGTACCCAGGGCATTGGGGTAATAGGTGATCCCTATGGGCTGCAGCATGTATTATGCCACACATAGGGAGCCCATGCAAAGTGTTCTGCAGGCCTGCATCACGGGTGGTGGTCCGGAGTAGTCCTCTTTGTCCTCTCTGCCAGCTGTCCAATTTTGATGGAGGTAAGTCCTTGCCTTCCCATGCAGGACAGTACCCCCGTGCACCACATCCCTTGCAGCTGCCAAGGCTTGTTTGCATCTCCTCCAAGGGATCTTCAGGCAACGTGCCGTGCAGCTCCGCTCCCAGCACTCCTTCCTGTAATTCCTAGCCTCCTGCGCGGTTTCCCTGCGGCGTGGGATCCTCCTTTGTAGTGCTGCGTGGGCTCCTTCTTGCATCTTCTGTGGCTTCTTCCTGTGGGACTCTAGTGGGTGCTGCCTCCACTCCTGTGGACTCTCTGCGATGCTGAGGGTCCCCTGTGACTCCCCCTCCTGAGTCCTCCTGGGCTTTGCTGGTCCCTGGCAGCACCTCTTTTCCTTCAACCGCAAATTTGCCTTTGCCAAGGCTTGTTGGTGGATTTCCTGCACCAACACCTATCTGCAATCTTCATTCCAGCACGGGATATCTTCTACATTCATCAGGAATTCTTCTCTGGCTTCTAGGCTGCAGTGCTGACCTGTTCTTCTTCACCGTCAACCAACTCCTGCTTCTTCAGTGTGGTGGGTAGGGGCTCCTGCCCCAACTGGACTCTGTTGTGCCTTCTGGACTTGGTCCCCCTTCTCCAAATGTCTTCTTTCTTCAGGAATCCACTGCTGGTTTTCTTTCAGCCTTCTCTGGGTGTCTTCGTTTTCCTCTTTTCCTCCCTTTGGGTGGTTGAGGGAAAATCCAGTGTTTTACTCCTGCATTCTTGGTCGTTGGGGGGTACTGTGTTACTTACTGCTGTGGTTTTTTAGTACTCCCGGCTTCCCTCTACCCATTTTACTTACCTAGATGGGGATACTTTGTTTGCATTCCATTTTTTAGTATAGTATGGTTTGTGCTCCCCCTGGTATCACTATTGGTTATTACTATTTGCACTGTTTTCTAACCTTTTCTATGCCTATTTCTGATTGTTAGTGTATATATTTAGTGTATTATTTACTTCCTAAAGTTGGGTCACCTGTCTAGTATTTTGTGGTGATTTGTGCCAAAAATAAAGTACCTTTCTTTTTGTACAACTGAGTGTTTTCTTTCATGTGTGTAAGTGCTGTGTGACTACAGTGGTATTGCATGAACTTTCCATGTCTCCTAGATAAGCCTTGGCTGCTCATCCACAGCTACATCTAGAGAGTCCGGCTTCTAGACACTGCCTACACTACACTAAGAGGGGATACCTGGACCTGGTATAAGGTTTAAGTACCATGGGTACCCACCACACACCAGGCTAGGTTTCTACACCACGCTACTGAGAGAACCTTGGATGATCTGAATCCCGAAATGAAAACTATGCAGGGCCGATTAACTAACATGGAGAACAGAGTGAAGATGCTGGAATTGTGGGCGGGGAATGCAAAACACAGAGGGATCATTTATGAAATACCTCAGAGTCAAAATATACCATACAACCAGGGAGGTTTTAGACTGTAATATTGGAGTGCTGGTCAGGGCGTTCCGAACAGGTGTGGCCTTCTAGAACTCTCTTCCGTTATCTGTAGCAGGCAGAATTGCAATCGCCAAAATGGAAGTACTCTCCCGCTTACTATATTTCTTCACTACACTTCCACTCCTAACCCCCGTAGCATTCTCAGAGAATTAGACTCACTACTAATGGAACTTGTATGAGGCAAAGGCAGACATAGAGTAGCAATGACCAAACTACGGAGGCCTACGGCTGACGGCGGGGCTGGCAGCCCCTGACTTTGAAATATACTATTCAGCAGCCCAGATCCAATGGTTGAATCAGCGGCTCCACATAAGGCTTAACCTAGGAAGGGAAGCACCATGTGAGATCCCCAAGTTACAGACATTGCTCCAGCTACTCCTGATCCCCAAGCACCCCATTGTTGAAGGAATCACAGTATTGCAGACGGTCCAACATTGTTGGCAATGCTGCCTCCAGCATACGAATGCCCCAGACCTGCCGTTGAGGAGCATGGAAGTGCTCGATACGACTTGGGCCCTAAGGGGAATTGGGGAGTGGTCTGAGTGTGGCATAACACGGGTGGGTGGCCTTTATAGGGATTGCGAGTTACTGTCATTTGAGGAACTCTCTGACACATTTGAAATAGCCCAGTTCCAATTTCTGCTGGACCGTCCTGCAGTGCTGATGGTGCGACCCACTGGAACAGAGCATCGACTGAAACCCTAGTGCATCATGGCAGCTTGATACTCTGCACAATATCCGGTAAGACCTGGGCAGTCACACATTTATATCAAGCACTGAGAGAGAACATTAACATACCCCTGGAGGAACTGAGACTTTAATGGGAGGAGGATATGGCACTCCCACTTCCTGACCAGCAATGGTCCTCACTACTAGCTAATACATACACTGTCTTCTGCAAAGTTAGGTTTAAGCTCATCTACTATTATTTTTTACATAGAGCATACCTTCTACCGTGGAACATTATGCGAATGTTGGGAACACAAGAGGTGGGTTGCCCTAGGTGTGGATAGCGACAAAGCAAAAACAACAAGTGATGGACGGAATGCTGAACATTGTCAAACATTCACCCCCAGTACAGGTTTCTGGGCCTAAATCCATCGTTTTTTTGCTGCCCATGCCATTCCAGTTTGGACCCAGCCATATGCAAATCAGTCTTGACGCTGTTCCCCATGGGAACAGTCCAGCCCGAACTGCTAGGCCAGGTCTTCCCTGGACTGGAAACAAGCATCCTGGGACCGGTTTCGGGGTTTCACCCCTCATCAGCCAGGCTAGCTTGAATCCAGTGGCATGGGAAGCACGGGACCCACGTCTGGGCATAAACTTCCACTTAGGGCGACAAAGCAAAAACAACAAGTGATGGACGGAATGCTGAACATTGTCAAACATTCACCCCCAGTACAGTGATCTGGGCCTAAATCCATCGTTTTTTTGCTGCCCATGCCATTCCAGTTTGGACCCAGCCATATGCAAATCAGTCTTGACACTGTTCCCCATGGGAACAGTCCAGCCCGAACTGCTAGGCCAGGTCTTCCCTGGACTGGAAACAAGCATCCTGGGACCGGTTTCGGGGTTTCACCCCTCATCAGCCAGGCTAGCTTGAATCCAGTGGCATGGGAAGCACGGGACCCACGTCTGGGCATACCCTTCCCACTTAGGGCGACAAAGCAAAAACAACAAGTGATGGACGGAATGCTGAACATTGTCAAACATTCACCCCCAGTACAGTGATCTGGGACTAAATCCATCGTTTTTTTGCTGCCCATGCCATTCCAGTTTGGACCCAGCCATATGCAAATCAGTCTTGACGCTGTTCCCCATGGGAACAGTCCAGCCCGAACTGCTAGGCCAGGTCTTCCCTGGACTGGAAACAAGCATCCTGGGACCGGTTTCGGGGTTTCACCCCTCATCAGCCAGGCTAGCTTGAATCCAGTGGCATGGGAAGCACAAACAAGCATCCTGGGACCGGTTTCGGGGTTTCACCCCTCATCAGCCAGGCTAGCTTGAATCCAGTGGCATGGGAAGCACGGGACCCACGTCTGGGCATACCCTTCCCACTTAGGGCGACAAAGCAAAAACAACAAGTGATGGACGGAATGCTGAACATTGTCAAACATTCACCCCCAGTACAGTGATCTGGGCCTAAATCCATCGTTTTTTTGCTGCCCATGCCATTCCAGTTTGGACCCAGCCATATGCAAATCAGTCTTGACGCTGTTCCCCATGGGAACAGTCCAGCCCGAACTGCTAGGCCAGGTCTTCCCTGGACTGGAAACAAGCATCTTGGGACCGGTTTCGGGGTTTCACCCCTCATCAGCCAGGCTAGCTTGAATCCAGTGGCATGGGAAGCACGGGTCCCACGTCTGGGCATACCCTTCCCACTTAGGGCGACAAAGCAAAAACAACAAGTGATGGACGGAATGCTAAACATTGTCAAACATTCACCCCCAGTACAGTGATCTGGGCCTAAATCCATCGTTTTTTTGCTGCCCATGCCATTCCAGTTTGGACCCAGCCATATGCAAATCAGTCTTGACGCTGTTCCCCATGGGAACAGTCCAGCCCGAACTGCTAGGCCAGGTCTTCCCTGGACTGGAAACAAGCATCCTGGGACCGGTTTTGGGGTTTCACCCCTCATCAGCCAGGCTAGCTTGAATCCAGTGGCATGGGAAGCACGGGACCCACGTCTGGGCATACCCTTCCCACTTAGGGCGACAAAGCAAAAACAACAAGTGATGGACGGAATGCTGAACATTGTCAAACATTCACCCCCAGTACAGTGATCTGGGCCTAAATCCATCGTTTTTTTGCTGCCCATGCCATTCCAGTTTGGACCCAGCCATATGCAAATCAGTCTTGACGCTGTTCCCCATGGGAACAGTCCAGCCCGAACTGCTAGGCCAGGTCTTCCCTGGACTGGAAACAAGCATCCTGGGACCGGTTTCGGGGTTTCACCCCTCATCAGCCAGGCTAGCTTGAATCCAGTGGCATGGGAAGCACGGGACCCACGTCTGGGCATACCCTTCCCACTTAGGACGACAAAGCAAAAACAACAAGTGATGGACGGAATGCTGAACATTGTCAAACATTCACCCCCAGTACAGTGATCTGGGCCTAAATCCATCGTTTTTTTGCTGCCCATGCCATTCCAGTTTGGACCCAGCCATATGCAAATCAGTCTTGACGCTGTTCCCCATGGGAACAGTCCAGCCCGAACTGCTAGGCCAGGTCTTCCCTGGACTGGAAACAAGCATCCTGGGACCGGTTTCGGGGTTTCACCCCTCATCAGCCAGGCTAGCTTGAAGCCAGTGGCATGGGAAGCACGGGACCCACGTCTGGGCATACCCTTCCCACTTAGGGCGACAAAGCAAAAACAACAAGTGATGGACGGAATGCTGAACATTGTCAAACATTCACCCCCAGTACAGTGATCTGGGCCTAAATCCATCGTTTTTTTGCTGCCCATGCCATTCCAGTTTGGACCCAGCCATATGCAAATCAGTCTTGACGCTGTTCCCCATGGGAACAGTCCAGCCCGAACTGCTAGGCCAGGTCTTCCCTGGACTGGAAACAAGCATCTTGGGACCGGTTTCGGGGTTTCACCCCTCATCAGCCAGGCTAGCTTGAATCCAGTGGCATGGGAAGCACGGGTCCCACGTCTGGGCATACCCTTCCCACTTAGGGCGACAAAGCAAAAACAACAAGTGATGGACGGAATGCTGAACATTGTCAAACATTCACCCCCAGTACAGTGATCTGGGCCTAAATCCATCGTTTTTTTGCTGCCCATGCCATTCCAGTTTGGACCCAGCCATATGCAAATCAGTCTTGACGCTGTTCCCCATGGGAACAGTCCAGCCCGAACTGCTAGGCCAGGTCTTCCCTGGACTGGAAACAAGCATCCTGGGACCGGTTTTGGGGTTTCACCCCTCATCAGACAGGCTAGCTTGAATCCAGTGGCATGGGAAGCACGGGACCCACGTCTGGGCATACCCTTCCCACTTAGGGCGACAAAGCAAAAACAACAAGTGATGGACGGAATGCTGAACATTGTCAAACATTCACCCCCAGTACAGTGATCTGGGCCTAAATCCATTGTTTTTTTGCTGCCCATGCCATTCCAGTTTGGACCCAGCCATATGCAAATCAGTCTTGACGCTGTTCCCCATGGGAACAGTCCAGCCCGAACTGCTAGGCCAGGTCTTCCCTGGACTGGAAACAAGCATCTTGGGACCGGTTTCGGGGTTTCACCCCTCATCAGCCAGGCTAGCTTGAATCCAGTGGCATGGGAAGCACGGGTCCCACGTCTGGGCATACCCTTCCCACTTAGGGCGACAAAGCAAAAACAACAAGTGATGGACGGAATGCTAAACATTGTCAAACATTCACCCCCAGTACAGTGATCTGGGCCTAAATCCATCGTTTTTTTGCTGCCCATGCCATTCCAGTTTGGACCCAGCCATATGCAAATCAGTCTTGACGCTGTTCCCCATGGGAACAGTCCAGCCCGAACTGCTAGGCCAGGTCTTCCCTGGACTGGAAACAAGCATCCTGGGACCGGTTTTGGGGTTTCACCCCTCATCAGCCAGGCTAGCTTGAATCCAGTGGCATGGGAAGCACGGGACCCACGTCTGGGCATACCCTTCCCACTTAGGGCGACAAAGCAAAAACAACGACGGAATGCTGAACATTGTCAAACATTCACCCCCAGTACAGTGATCTGGGCCTAAATCCATCGTTTTTTTGCTGCCCATGCCATTCCAGTTTGGACCCAGCCATATGCAAATCAGTCTTGACGCTGTTCCCCATGGGAACAGTCCAGCCCGAACTGCTAGGCCAGGTCTTCCCTGGACTGGAAACAAGCATCCTGGGACCGGTTTCGGGGTTTCACCCCTCATCAGCCAGGCTAGCTTGAATCCAGTGGCATGGGAAGCACGGGACCCACGTCTGGGCATACCCTTCCCACTTAGGACGACAAAGCAAAAACAACAAGTGATGGACGGAATGCTGAACATTGTCAAACATTCACCCCCAGTACAGTGATCTGGGCCTAAATCCATCGTTTTTTTGCTGCCCATGCCATTCCAGTTTGGACCCAGCCATATGCAAATCAGTCTTGACGCTGTTCCCCATGGGAACAGTCCAGCCCGAACTGCTAGGCCAGGTCTTCCCTGGACTGGAAACAAGCATCCTGGGACCGGTTTCGGGGTTTCACCCCTCATCAGCCAGGCTAGCTTGAAGCCAGTGGCATGGGAAGCACGGGACCCACGTCTGGGCATACCCTTCCCACTTAGGGCGACAAAGCAAAAACAACAAGTGATGGACGGAATGCTGAACATTGTCAAACATTCACCCCCAGTACAGTGATCTGGGCCTAAATCCATCGTTTTTTTGCTGCCCATGCCATTCCAGTTTGGACCCAGCCATATGCAAATCAGTCTTGACGCTGTTCCCCATGGGAACAGTCCAGCCCGAACTGCTAGGCCAGGTCTTCCCTGGACTGGAAACAAGCATCTTGGGACCGGTTTCGGGGTTTCACCCCTCATCAGCCAGGCTAGCTTGAATCCAGTGGCATGGGAAGCACGGGTCCCACGTCTGGGCATACCCTTCCCACTTAGGGCGACAAAGCAAAAACAACAAGTGATGGACGGAATGCTGAACATTGTCAAACATTCACCCCCAGTACAGTGATCTGGGCCTAAATCCATCGTTTTTTTGCTGCCCATGCCATTCCAGTTTGGACCCAGCCATATGCAAATCAGTCTTGACGCTGTTCCCCATGGGAACAGTCCAGCCCGAACTGCTAGGCCAGGTCTTCCCTGGACTGGAAACAAGCATCCTGGGACCGGTTTTGGGGTTTCACCCCTCATCAGACAGGCTAGCTTGAATCCAGTGGCATGGGAAGCACGGGACCCACGTCTGGGCATACCCTTCCCACTTAGGGCGACAAAGCAAAAACAACAAGTGATGGACGGAATGCTGAACATTGTCAAACATTCACCCCCAGTACAGTGATCTGGGCCTAAATCCATTGTTTTTTTGCTGCCCATGCCATTCCAGTTTGGACCCAGCCATATGCAAATCAGTCTTGACGCTGTTCCCCATGGGAACAGTCCAGCCCGAACTGCTAGGCCAGGTCTTCCCTGGACTGGAAACAAGCATCTTGGGACCGGTTTCGGGGTTTCACCCCTCATCAGCCAGGCTAGCTTGAATCCAGTGGCATGGGAAGCACGGGTCCCACGTCTGGGCATACCCTTCCCACTTAGGGCGACAAAGCAAAAACAACAAGTGATGGACGGAATGCTAAACATTGTCAAACATTCACCCCCAGTACAGTGATCTGGGCCTAAATCCATCGTTTTTTTGCTGCCCATGCCATTCCAGTTTGGACCCAGCCATATGCAAATCAGTCTTGACGCTGTTCCCCATGGGAACAGTCCAGCCCGAACTGCTAGGCCAGGTCTTCCCTGGACTGGAAACAAGCATCCTGGGACCGGTTTTGGGGTTTCACCCCTCATCAGCCAGGCTAGCTTGAATCCAGTGGCATGGGAAGCACGGGACCCACGTCTGGGCATACCCTTCCCACTTAGGGCGACAAAGCAAAAACAACGACGGAATGCTGAACATTGTCAAACATTCACCCCCAGTACAGTGATCTGGGCCTAAATCCATCGTTTTTTTGCTGCCCATGCCATTCCAGTTTGGACCCAGCCATATGCAAATCAGTCTTGACGCTGTTCCCCATGGGAACAGTCCAGCCCGAACTGCTAGGCCAGGTCTTCCCTGGACTGGAAACAAGCATCCTGGGACCGGTTTCGGGGTTTCACCCCTCATCAGCCAGGCTAGCTTGAATCCAGTGGCAGTGGCATGGGAAGCACGGGACCCACGTCTGGGCATACCCTTCCCACTTAGGGCGACAAAGCAAAAACAACAAGTGATGGACGGAATGCTGAACATTGTCAAACATTCACCCCCAGTACAGTGATCTGGGCCTAAATCCATCGTTTTTTTGCTGCCCATGCCATTCCAGTTTGGACCCAGCCATATGCAAATCAGTCTTGACGCTGGTCCCCATGGGAACAGTCCAGCCCGAACTGCTAGGCCAGGTCTTCCCTGGACTGGAAACAAACATCCTGGGACCGGTTTCGGGGTTTCACCCCTCATCAGCCAGGCTAGCTTGAATCCAGTGGCATGGGAAGCACGGGACCCACGTCTGGGCATACCCTTCCCACTTAGGGCGACAAAGCAAAAACAACAAGTGATGGACGGAATGCTGAACATTGTCAAACATTCACCCCCAGTACAGTGATCTGGGCCTAAATCCATCGTTTTTTTGCTGCCCATGCCATTCCAGTTTGGACCCAGCCATATGCAAATCAGTCTTGACGCTGTGCCCCATGGGAACAGTCCAGCCCGAACTGCTAGGCCAGGTCTTCCCTGGACTGGAAACAAGCATCCTGGGACCGGTTTTGGGGTTTCACCCCTCATCAGCCAGGCTAGCTTGAATCCAGTGGCATGGGAAGCACAGGACCCACGTCTGGGCATACCCTTCCCACTTAGGGCGACAAAGCAAAAACAACAAGTGATGGACGGAATGCTGAACATTTTCAAACATTCACCCCCAGTACAGTGATCTGGGCCTAAATCCATTGTTTTTTTGCTGCCCATGCCATTCCAGTTTGGACCCAGCCATATACAAATCAGTCTTGACGCTGTTCCCCATGGGAACAGTCCAGCCCGAACTGTTAGGCCAGGTCTTCCCTGGACTGGAAACAAGCATCCTGGGACCGGTTTTGGGGTTTCACCCCTCATCAGCCAGGCTAGCTTGAATCCAGTGGCATGGGAAGCATGGGACCCACGTCTGGGCATACCCTTCCCACTTAGGGCGACAAAGCAAAAACAACAAGTGATGGACGGAATGCTGAACATTGTCAAACATTCACCCCCAGTACAGTGATCTGGGCCTAAATCCATCGTTTTTTTGCTGCCCATGCCATTCCAGTTTGGACCCAGCCATATGCAAATCAGTCTTGACGCTGTTCCCCATGGGAACAGTCCAGCCCGAACTGCTAGGCCAGGTCTTCCCTGGACTGGAAACAAGCATCCTGGGACCGGTTTCGGGCTTTCACCCCTCATCAGCCAGGCTAGCTTGAATCCAGTGGCATGGGAAGCACGGGACCCACGTCTGGGCATACCGGCGACAAAGCAAAAACAACAAGTGATGGACGGAATGCTGAACATTGTCAAACATTCACCCCCAGTACAGTGATCTGGGCCTAAATCCATCGTTTTTTTGCTGCCCATGCCATTCCAGTTTGGACCCAGCCATATGCAAATCAGTCTTGACGCTGTTCCCCATGGGAACAGTCCAGCCCGAACTGCTAGGCCAGGTCTTCCCTGGACTGGAAACAAGCATCCTGGGACCGGTTTCGGGGTTTCACCCCTCATCAGCCAGCATGGGAAGCACGGGACCCACGTCTGGGCATACCCTTCCCACTTAGGGCGACAAAGCAAAAACAACAAGTGATGGACGGAATGCTGAACATTGTCAAACATTCACCCCCAGTACAGTGATCTGGGCCTAAATCCATCGTTTTTTTGCTGCCCATGCGATTCCAGTTTGGACCCAGCCATATGCAAATCAGTCTTGACGCTGTTCCCCATGGGAACAGTCCAGCCCGAACTGCTAGGCCAGGTCTTCCCTGGACTGGAAACAAGCATCCTGGGACCGGTTTCGGGGTTTCACCCCTCATCAGCCAGGCTAGCTTGAATCCAGTGGCATGGGAAGCACGGGACCCACGTCTGGGCATACCCTTCCCACTTAGGGCGACAAAGCAAAAACAACAAGTGATGGACGGAATGCTGAACATTGTCAAACATTCACCCCCAGTACAGTGATCTGGGCCTAAATCCATCGTTTTTTTGCTGCCCATGCCATTCCAGTTTGGACCCAGCCATATGCAAATCAGTCTTGACGCTGTTCCCCATGGGAACAGTCCAGCCCAAACTGCTAGGCCAGGTCTTCCCTGGACTGGAAACAAGCATCCTGGGACCGGTTTCGGGGTTTCACCCCTCATCAGCCAGGCTAGCTTGAATCCAGTGGCATGGGAAGCACGGGACCCACGTCTGGGCATACCCTTCCCACTTACGGCGACAAAGCAAAAACAACAAGTGATGGACGGAATGCTGAACATTGTCAAACATTCACCCCCAGTACAGTGATCTGGGCCTAAATCCATCGTTTTTTTGCTGCCCATGCCATTCCAGTTTGGACCCAGCCATATGCAAATCAGTCTTGACGCTGTTCCCCATGGTGTGGATAGCAGCGTGTGGAAATGCTCCACATGGTGTGGAGCTGCCCTGAACTGGGTAAATATTGGGAGGGTGTCATTGTCATGTATAAATGAAGTCACTGAGAGAACGATTCCATGCACTTCACAGGCATGCTTGTTGGGGGATACCCTCCGCAGGCCAAACGCAAAACCACCACCAAGTTCATAGACCTGGCTCTAGTATTAGCAAAGAGGGAGATTACCATGAAGTGGAAGGCCACTATCAGCCCCAGATACACAGATGGAAGGACAGCCTTAAGACCCGGGCAGGCTATGAAAGCGCAGTGTTGTTCCAGATGAGGAGAGGGTGAGGTATGATTGAGAAGGCCAAGGCCTCGGATGCCCAACTAGAATGCCTGAAGGAGCCTGAAATTGATTCCCCTGAGAGTCACTTAATATCAGAACAAGATGCAAGGGAAGCATAAATGTTACAACGTATACTGGAGCGTTGTACTGAAGTACAAAGGACAGTAGTCACTCAACATAGTGAGGAGATGAATAATAATGTGACACTGAAAGTGTTAGGAGGCAGGGAATTGAGGGGGGGAGGTATGGGGTGAGAGAGTTATACAAGTTCAAGTTTAGTGGCCGAGGCAACTTACTGTCATACAATATTCTGTACATCTTAAACTCTTATATAAGAAATATTCATATATGTTTTGGTATAATAATACATGCAAAGAGTAACATATATCAAATGTGATGACTGTTGATCCACCCGGCACAACTTGTTTTATAATTAAAAGCAATAAAAAATGTGTTTAAAAAAAATCTATTGTTAGGTGGTACAGGAATTTGTTGAAGTCCAGTCAATGGATGTTAATTTTAAATCCTTGATGTCAGCTTCTTCTCCAGGGCGAAGGATTCAAATGATTGAATACCTAACATTTATCTAGAACAATATAATTCAATGACATGTGCAAGAACATGGTGAGGGGATGAGTCCTGCTTTGAAAAGCATATCGACCATCTAAAAGGTTGGTATTGGGACCTTTAAAGACAAGAAATTGTGTCATTGAAGGTTTTGAAACATTGAAATAGTCTTTTGCATAAGGCTGACCTCTCAGTATCTGAGAGCCTGTGTAGGAGGCTGGCCTGGCTTGTAGTGGGTACCAGAGGTACTTACACCTTGTGCCAGGTCCAGTTATCCGTTATTAGTGTAGAAGAGGTGTTTCTAGCAGCTAAGGCTGATAAAAGGTAGCTATGGCAAAGCAGCTTAGGCTGAACTAGGAGACATGTAAAGCTCCTACTATACCACTGGTGTAATTTGCACAATATCATAAGAAAACACAATACACAGATATACTAAAAATAAAGGTACTCTATTTTTATGACAATATGCCAAAAGTATCTCAGTGAGTACCCTCAGTATGAGGATGAGAAATATACACAAGATATATGCACACAAACCAAAATTATGCAGATAATAGAAAAAGGAAGTAATACAAGCAGTGTAAAGTTACAATAGATTGCAATAGGAGCACATAGGTATAGGGGCAACACAAACCATATACTCCAAAAGTGGAATGCGAACCACGAATGGACCCCAAAGCTATGTGAGCTTGTAGAGGGTCGCTGGGACCTGAAGAAAACAGTGAGGGTTAGAAAAATAGTCCACCCCAAGACCCTGTAAGGTAGGTGTAAAGTGCACCTACAACCCCCAGAGAGCACAGAAGTCGTGATAGGGGGATTCTGCAGGAAGAACAAACACCAGCAATGCAACAACAGTGGATTTCCGGACCTGAGTACCTGTAAGACAAGGGGACCAAATCCAAGAGTCGCGACAGTGTCGAGAGTGGGCAGGAGCCCAGGAAATGCCAGCTCAGGGTGCAAGGAAGCTGCCACCGGGTGGAAGAAGCTTGGTGTTCTGCAAGAACGAAGAGGACTAGGAACTTCCCCTTTGGAGGATGGATGAAGCTTGCAGAGGTGTTCCCACGCAGAAAGACCGCAAACAAGCCTTGCTAGCTGCAAGGGTCGCGGTTAGGGTTTTTGGATGCTGCTGTGGCCCAGGAGGGACCAGGATGTCGCCACTTGGATGAGGAGACAGAGGGGGCACCCAGCAAGTCAGCGAGCCCTCACAGAAGCAGGCAGCACCCGCAGAAGTACCTGAACAGGCACTTAGAAGAAAAGTGAACTGGGGTCCACCCAAAGTCACAAAAGGGAGTCCCACGACACCGGAGGACAACTCAGGAGGTTGTGCACTGCAGGTTAGAGTGTTGGGGACCCAGGCTTGGCTGTGCACAAAGGAAATCCTGGAAGAGTGCACAGGAGCCGGAGCGGCTGCAAATCACGCGGTACCCAGCAATGCAGTCTAGCGTGGGGAGGCAAGGACTTACCTCCACCAAACTTGGACTGAAGAGTCACTGGACTGTGGCAGTCACTTGGACAGAGTTGCTGAGTTCCAGGGACCACGCTCGTCGTGCAGAGAGGGGACCCAGAGGACCGGTGATGCAGTCTTTTGGTGCCTGCGGTTGCAGGGGGAAGATTCCGTCGACCCACGGGAGATTTCTTCAGAGCTCCTGGTGCAGAAAGGAGGCAGGCTACCCCCAGAGCATGCACCACCTGGAAACAGCCGAGAACGCCGGCAGGATGAAGCGATACAAGGTTGCTAGTATTCGTCTTGCTACTTTGTTGCGGTTTTGCAGGCGTCCTGAGCAGTCAGCGGTCGATCCTTTGGCAGAAGGTGAAGACGGAGATGAAGAGGAACTCTGGTAAGTTCTTGCATTCGTTATCTAAAGAATTCCCCAAAGCAGAGACCCTAAATAGCCAGAAAAGGAGGTTTGGCTACCTAGGAAGGAGGATTGGCTACTAACAGAGGTAAGAGCCTATCAGAAGGAGTCTCTGACGTCACCTGCTGGCACTGGCCACTCAGAGCAGTCCAGTGTGCCACAGACACCTCTGTTTCCAAGATGGCAGAGATCTGGGACACACTGGAGGAGCTCTGGGCACCTCCCCTGGGAGGTGCAGGTCAGGGGAGTGGTCACTCCCCTTTCGTTTGTCCAGTTTCGCGCCAGAGCAGGACTGGGGGATCCCTGAACCAGTGTAGACTGACTTATGCAGAGATGGGCACCATCTCTGCCCATCAAAGCATTTCCAGAGGCTGGGGGATGCTACTCCTCCCCAGCTTTCACACCTATTTCCAAAGGGAGAGGGTGTTACACCCTCTCTCAGAGGAAGTCCTTTGTTCTGCCTTCCTGGACCAGGGCTGCCTGGGCCCCAGGAGAGCAGAAACCTGTCTGAGGGGTTGGCAGCAGCAGCAGCTGCAGTGGAGACCCCGGAAAGGCAGTGTGGCAGTACCCGGGTTCTGTGCTAGAGACCCGGGGGATCATGGAATTCCATGATCTTAGACATGTTACATGGCCATGTTCGGAGTTACCATTGTGACGCTATACATAGGTAGTGACCTATGTATAGTGCACGCGTGTAATGGTGTCCCCGCACTCACAAAGTCCGGGGAATTTGCCCTGAAAGATGTGGGGTCACCTTGGCTAGTGCCAGGGTGCCCACACACTAAGTAACTTTGCACCCAACCTTCACCAGGTGAAGGTTAGACATATAGGTGACTTATAAGTTACTTAAGTGCAGTGTTAAATGGCTGTGAAATAACATGGACGTTATTTCACTCAGGCTGCACTGGCAGGCATGTGTAAGAATTGTCAGATCTCCCTATGGGTGGCAAACGAAATGCTGCAGCCCATAGGGACCTCCTGGAACCCCAATACCTTGGGTACCTCAGTACCATATACTAGGGAATTATATGGGTGTACCAGTATGCCAATGTGAATTGGTGAAATTGGTCACTAGCCTGTTAGTGACAATTTGGAAAGCAGAGAGAGCATAACCACTGAAGTTCTGGTTAGCAGAGCCTCAGTGAGACAGTTAGGCATCACACAGGGAACACATACATATAGGCCACAAACTTATGAGCACTGGGGCCCTGGCTAGCAGGGCCCCAGTGACACATAACAAACATACTGACAACATAGGGTTTTCACTATGAGAACTGGGCCCTGGCTATCAGGATCCCAGTGAGACAGTGAAAACACCCTGACATATACTCACACACAGGCCAAAAGTGGGGGTAACAAGGCTAGAAAGAGGCTACTTTCTCACAGTCTGCACTTTAATGCCTCCTTCGGCTTCTTGTTGCTTTTAATCTGCTGTGGTCTAATGTGCTCAAACAGTTGGAAATTTTTGTTTCAGTAAGATGCATTTGAACTGCATAACAGACTGTTATTGAAGGTATCGTCAAATGGATCGTAGAAACTTCTAGCTAGTTTCCATATGTTTGATTCTGAAGGCTGTATCCAGCTTTGACTTACAAAAGGATGACGGCTGCCTGTGTTCAAGCAATTGTTCTGTTGGTAAAGATGCTAAGTGCTATCCTAGAATCCAATACCAATAACTGGGTTCATGTTTATTGGCCTTCTGTTGTTTTATAGACTTTAGTGCACTATTTGGCCACCCCTGCCATGTGATCATAACGTTCTTGATAGACATTTTGCAGGATCTACTCCATGTAGCTAGTGACTGAGCACCTCCATTTAGTTAATGGTGCTTTTAGCATCAAAGACTTGATGTGGTTAAGGGGCAGATTCCTCTTGGTTTGCAGTCTTGCTTTTGAATGACAGAGAACTAAAAGGCAAGTTGATTTAGTCTGAATTTGATGGCTGCAGGCTACTGTTGGATATTTTGAAGGTTCACTCTTCGTATATTTGGATTTTTGACATTTTTGAGTGGGATGTGTGGATAATCGCCGCCTCAGAGGAGTTTTAAAAATATTTTGTTCAAATCCGTATGGTTGGTGGTGGTATTTGAAGAGCCTCTACACAGTGGGAAGCCTTAAGCAGTGGAATCTAATGACTCATTAGTGGACCGCATCTACAGTAATGGAAGACCTCCCTGATGCAACAACAGAAGATATGATTTACTGTTCTAAAATGTTTTTGGCTAAATTTGGGTCAGTCTGCCCTCTTTGCTTGTGGATCACTTCGGGCCAAACATCTCAAATGAATTCTTAGTTTTGGTTGTCTCAATTTTTCAAACATGTGAAATAGTGTACAATATCCACAGACTGGTACAGAGTTTCTGCAATCTCTATTGCAGTTAAAATGATTAAATGCTTAGACCATCTAGAGAGTTCTGTTCAAAAACATCCACTGAACTGAACAAAAAGTGTGAGAAAAGAGCATGAGCCTACATCAGTGCATGAGCCAGGAATAAAACAGATATAAGAGACATTTTGCATCTGAAAACAAGAGAATGTTGACCAAATGGAAGGAACAATAAATGTAGCCCAGTGCTATGTGTTGGTGACATGTGTGGTCATTTCATCAGCAATCTAGTAAGACACGGAAGTTCCCTGTCTACCCTCAGTGACCACGTGAATTCATGTTGATGCCAACGATTGACACTTAGGGCCTCATTATGAACTTGGCGGGATTTTCCGCTGAGTTCAGGCTGGCGGTCTAAACACAGACCGCCAGCCCGTTGAGGACCCCGCAGGCCCAATAAACAACATTGCGCTGGGCCTGGACATTGACGACGGCTCCACATGGAGCAGTCGTCATTGTAGCAGTGTGGAGGGTGCAGCAGCACCCGTCGCGCATATCACTGCCCGACATGCGGGACGGGGCTGTGCACGGGGGCCCCTGCACTGCCCATGCCAAGTGCATGGGCAGTGCCTCCTTCCGCCAGCCTCTTCCTGGCGGGGGAAACCGCCAGAGAAAGGCTGGGGGAACACAGGTTCTTAATCCGGCAGGCAGCGCATAAGGAACTCTGCCATCGTCAGGCTGCCTGGCGGCGGTAGCCTGGCAGTGGTGGAGTTCCGCCTGTGACGGTCTCCATGTGAACATAATATGGTGGTCTGGACCACCATGCCGGTGGCGGTAATCTCCGCCACCGCCAGCATGGCAGTCCGGCCCGCCATGTTCATAATGACCACCTTAATTTCCCACTGAATGCTTTCATGTAATAAAACTAATGTATGTCAGGCCATTGTCTGATTACATTTTGAGGATGCATATTTAATGGGAGGAGCTTTGCTTTTGATCTCTGCACTTGTACTTTCCCCAGAAAGTCCTCTGTAATGTAGAAATTCACCTTAAAGGTTACTCTAAGGTGGGTATTTTCTTATTGTTATTTCAGTACGTATCTTTGCTCTGTATTATTAGACCTTGGGTTTCCAATATGTTAGATTTTGAATAGAGTTCTTTGTTTAAAAAGCATTTGTGGTACTGGAAGCAGCTCTTGGGTAATTTATTTTCTCGTATCTGTTGTTTTACTGTTTGTTAATAATTTGACAGTGGCAGCTGCCACTGAACAGGGGTGGTGGGGCGGGACAGGATGCAAAAGGATGGGGGGGGTTAAAAAAAAAACGCCTTCATGGGGAGACACGTTTGTCTCCCCTCCGTCCTCTTCCTGTTCCCGGCTGCACAGCCAATCATGATGCTGCTGCTGACAGCAGCGTCATGATTGGTCTGAGTGGCCTGCTTTGCCGCTCAGAATGGGAATGGGAGTCTGTGCATGTTCTCTACCCGGCTGTGCAATACAGCCGGGTAGAGAACATGCAAAGTGTGCATGTCTTTTTGGCCGGCCGAACACGGCCAGCTAAAAAGACATGCGCACTTTGTTTGCACATAGCCCTCCTCAGCCCCCCTCCCTCCAGCCCCGCCCCACCCTTCAAGGAAAAATAAAATGATAATAACGTAATGTACATTATTATCATTTTATTCTTCCTTTTTGGCAAAACCAGTGGGGCGACGCTGCTCCGCCTTAGCCGAGGAGCCGCCCCTGTCATTTGCTGTTGAAGGTTGGAAAATCCCAAGCTACGTACTGTCTTCAAAAAATTCCTGCCACTGCCCACTAGTTGCTTTCATCTTCTCATGAGTCTCTTTAGTCACTGGACCATGTGCTAAGTACTATGATGTTTTGTTAATCTATTACGTCTTACAGAATTTAGTTTTTTTGCCAGTTCATATGTTCTTAGTAAGAAACTCTGCAATAAGCAAGCAAACAATAAAACAAACAATCTACATACAACATGGTGGAAATCTGAACAATCAAATCAGGAGCCCAGTGATCTCTTCAACGTTGTTCAACGTGTCATGTCAATCATAAACCGCCTCCAACACAACGGCATGACAGCAGCTAATCAAAGAGTACCAATCTCAGACCTGGGGTCTGGTTTAAAGTTCGGTGGAGGGGTTACGCCATCACAACGGTGACAGATATCCCGTCTTCTAAAATTTAAATCCCATTGTTTCCTATGGGATTTAGGCGTTGGCAGAATGGATATCTGTCACTCTTGTGCAACTCCTTAGACGAAATTTAAATCATGCTCCTAATCACTTCCAATAACCTGGACCTATTATTCCTCCCGGAAACAAGGTTGAATGACATCTCTCAACATGTACTTACCCAACTACTTCCTTAAAACAATGTACAACCCATCTGACTTGTGTAGGCAACATGGGCGGTGATGTGGCAATAATGCACAGAATGCCGATGCAACGTATGATGTAAAAATGAGCAATTTTCTTTATTCCAATATATATCTTTAAAACTAAAATCATTGGTGTGCTGCAGATAAAACTCCACATTATGTGTACACCAATAAGAGACAACCTGATGTTTATCAAACAGTTAATAAATTGTGAGGCAGAAAATTAAACTTTTAGGGCATTTTAATTTACATTGGAGGGCTCCAGTGACTCAGCGGTGACCCTACTATCCTCTCTACTAGCAATGACTTCATCTAAATATATTTAATTTTCACCCATCAAAAAGGCTCCATTTTGTAACTTGCAATTACAAACAGAATGTTCTATCCTGATAGACTGTCTGGATCACTCCTTGATTCAGATGTCACTGCTGGTCTAAAAGATCTCTGTCAAAAAAACAACCAAAAAGGCCCAAGAAATGGGTAAAAGATTAAATGAACATCAACCTAACCACCATGTGGTAAAAACCTTCCCACAGTCCACTGATACTGAATTTGAATCAACACACCTCCCAAATCGCAATATGAAGGCCATAATGAGATCTAGCATAAGCTGACACCCTTCAACCTGAAAAGACAAAAAACAAACAGCTCAGCACAGCGGTTCTCAAAACTTCATGAAGTTGAAATCACTCAGACTCCTAGAACACTAGTGGCTCCGAAATATCTAAGGAGACAATCTTGAATATCTCAGTGGAGAACATAAGAAAAACAAAAATATGAAGCTTATAAGATCAGGAGACACTGAGCAGACAAACACCCCTAAAACGTTTTTAGGACCAGTGAAACAGATTGCCTAACTTGCGCCCAGACTAAGGACAATTTACTCTGCTGATGGCTGTCAGAGGTTTTTGCAATTGTTCGAAGGCAAAGTAAAAACATAAAACTCTCCCTGACTCCCTGAATAGAGGAAGAAGCTTGTTTCACTGATACTCACTAAACATAGAAGATCTGATCCCATTTCAGGGATGTTACTTGTAGAACACCATAGCTAAGCTCAAACCCTCTTCTATTTCCGGGACCCTATTCCCGCCTCCCTTCTCAAATACAGTATGTCAACCTTGGATGTCCCTGCATTCCCTGAACCGCAACCAGATTTGCGAAAAAGAGGTGCAGCGTAGCAAGTCACTTTGCTGCGCTGCACTGTGTCACTTGGAAAGGGCAGAGATTGCCCGAATTTAAGGAATACAGCGCATTCCAGTCCTTTCCTCCTGCGCTGGCGCACAATGGGTTGCCTAGCGCCAACGCAGGCACCCTTGAACCATGGTGCAAAGGTGTCTGCGTTGCATACAGGGTTGGTTTTGTGTAGGACGGGGCGCCTCGCTGCACGAAAACAATCCCGGGAGGCTTTTCCGTCTTTCGATGTGTGTTGCAGAATGCAGCACACAACGAAAGAGGAAAGAAACAAGGAGAAATAAAGATATTTCACCTCGTTGCACCTCACCGGGGGAGGCGTAACGTTTTGGCGCATTCCTCAGGTTTACTAGGGTTGGTAAATCTGGGTATGCATCAAAATCTATGGGTGTTGCGTGGGAACACCCACAGCAATGACGAAGGAACGCTTCTCTTGTGCAGAGTAAGGTAAAGTAGCGAATTGTACTGCCATGCCTCACTCCATTTCAATGAGGCCATTCAAAGCCAGGCAAAGTGGCTTTGCATGGCCTTATCGATATGGTTGCAAGAAATGCGCCGCCGTAGCGTCACAAAAAGTGATGCAACGGCAGTGCAGGAGGGTCATAAATATGCCCCCGAATTCCTACTCCTGTCCCCTCAGTGCATGCTCAGTGCATCACTGTTCCTGATTGATGGGTACTCACTACCCTTAGAGATTGATGCTCAGAAAGGGCGCTTCTTGGTCATGCGTTGGAAGTGAACATCCACCCCCTCCTCTAGCCTCACCCTTCCCAACCCCCAGACACTGCCCCTCAACCACCAGTGTCTGATCAGCATGTGTTTTACTAATGAAAGTGACAGCCTAACACCTGCCAAGTCAGGCCCTAAACAACTAGAGCCTTATTCTGAGTGCCTTGATAATAAGATTGGGCTCAAACAAAGTTTCTAATTGCCTGCAAATTGCATGGTCTTCCAGTCAAACTGATTCAGGTATAACTTGGAGGAACGTGTACAGACTAAACAGTGTGGAAAGTGGAATACCAAGCAGTGGTACCAGTCTCAAGGACCTCTACTGTGTAGTTTTTTTCCATTGCCACTGGTAAAACTCGGAGCTGGGCACTAAAACCGCCCATGGAGTTGCCGTGGCGGTATTTACCGCAAGCAGTTTTAACGGCCTGTTTCTAACATGGCGCTGACGAGGCCAGAACCCCAAACCACTTGGGGTACCTTTTGACTTGTGCTGAGGCGCAATTATACTTCTGAAAACAAATCACCAGTTGCATTTTTACCCATCCTCCATGGATCAGTCAGTCAGGGGGTCGCAGCTAACGGCAATATTTTTATGCTAGACGGGTCTAACGTCACAATATAAATATGGAGTTGGGTAGCGCCATTTTAGTGTCAAAATAAAGGACGGAAATTCGGCGCAAGCAGAGTATAAATATGCTCTTAAGTGCCAAGAACACAGGGGCAGCTCATCCTTATGAACGTCAGTTGTTGCTCCACTAAGTTTTCTGTCAATTTTTTATTACACTAATAGTGAATAACAACATATTATTCACTATCAGTGTAATAAAAATTGAGTACAATTAGCTGTAATATGCCCTTCCATGGCAGCTGAGGTAAGATAAAAATGCTTTTAAATGTATGGAGTCTGCCTGCTTGCACACTGAGTGAGAGTGTGTTTGTGTGAGAAAGAGTGTCTGTAGGTGTGAATTTGTGTGTGTGCATAAATGTGTGTGTTTGTCAGTGAAAGTGGAGGTCAAAGGGCCTGTGATGTCACTTCCGCTTCCCCTGGCATTTCGGTGACTTGACGTCCGTGCATCTCCTGCCCGCCCCCCTCTATGGTGCAGTGCTCATCCCGCCCTCCCCTGCTGTCAGAGGAGGAGATGACAGATCCGGGAGATAACAGATTGTGGAACATCTCTTTTTGGTAATAAGGCGAGAACAAAAGAGAAGGATGGGCCCGTAAAATGAAATAGGATGCATTAAAAATGAAACCTACAGTGAGGACGATCTAGCTCAGTAGTTTGAAATTACTTTTATTTCACAGCCCGGCATTAAATATAGATAAGGCTTCTGTACTCCAAACCCACTGAGAGGGATCTCTCCTCTTGTCTGGATCCGAAGATTAATGGGCGCTCTGACTGATGGGAGGACGTCCGTTCCAACAGGGGGTCCGGCCGGGGGCGGGGGGATGCAGAAGGAGAGATTCACTTTCCGACACCCTGGAGCTGGGTGCAAATGAAACAGAGCTGCCAGGGGCTTTAGGGACTGAAGGGAAAGTTTAGGCCCAACAACTGATCATGGGGATGGCTACATCACATTTAAGGCCCCTTGTGAGGCACACAAATTATGCAAAGGGCTAGGGCCTGATTTATTGAACATCAGGGCGCAGATTTTCCAAAGCTTTGAGGTGACACTCATGGAACGTATTGATGTGTGTGATGTGCTATTTCGATAGCGCAAATCCGTCCAAGGGACAACAGAGAGCTGTATAGTGTCTCAAAGACAAGCATGAGGTCAGCGAGTGACAGGAGAGGCGCTTGATTGTTGAGCTATTAATGCATTATGATGAAGTGTCCTTTAAATGGTGAGTTTTCAATTCCTTCCTAACTTGGAGCAGCGGTCGAGCAGTCCTGATGGATACAGGGATGTTGTTCCAGAAGATGAGTTGACTGCATGGATGGAAAAGGCCTACTGCCTTGTTTTTTTTTAATTTTTTTTTAACAATTCTTGGTCTGCAGTCAGATGGTGTCCTGACTGCAGGTGTGCTGAGAACCATCAGAAACGGTGAACTTGTCTGCAAGTTAAGGGGGGTGCTGGCCCTGATGTCTTTGCATGTGATACAGCTGATTTTGAAGATGGAGCGGCAACAGGAAATCACAGAATTACAGCAGGATGGGGACGATGAAATCGTTTTTCTATATGACCAAGATGAGGCGTACTGTGACACGTAGGATGCCCTTAATGGATGCCACTATGGATTCTGGAAGGCCGTGGAGCAGGGTATTGCCACCATCCAGATGCAAGAGTACAGGGGCTTGAATAGCAGTTCTCAAGTCGCTTTCTGGAAGAAACACTTTTACTTTCTATAGCAGACAGAGCAGGTACCAGGCCGTCTTTGTATTTTTTGGCAATGTGTTTTTTGAGGGTGAAGCTGGTGTTCAGGTTCAATCAATTGTTTTGGGATTCAGTGAAAGTTGGGGTTCGAAAAAGTGAAGCTTCATGTCATTGAGTCAGATTTGTACTCTTTCTTGTTTGTTGATCCTGGCAGGAATTCTGTCTTGGTGTGGCTGACCTTCAGGAGGCCTGGGCATCCAGGGCGGGATGAAGCGCAGGCACTGTTTTAGGCATTGGATGTCTGAAGCAGAGGAGACTTTCTAGTAGAGTTGTGTATTAACACCATATTGGTGAATTTTAATGACATCTGTGAGTAGGGAACTAAGTGGCTCCATGTAGCTATTGAAGATGTCAGGAGAAAGAATGCAACCCTGAGGGAGTCCTTGGGCAATAGAGATCTTTTTCAACATGGAGATACCTATATGAACAAACTAGTGTCAATTGCAAAGGTAGGAGGCGAACCAGTGAAGGAGATTGCCAGAGAATCCCATTCGAGACTCCAAAGATCGTATGAGAGTGAGATAGTCGACTGTGTTGAAGGAAGCTGAGAGGTCTAGCAATATTAGGAGGTTCATCTTCACCTGTGGCCAGGAGGGCATTGTGTAAGGTTTCAGCCTCTGTGCCACAGTGTGAAGCCAGATTGCTAATGGTGCTGGAGATGGTTAGCATTAATGTTGTTTTGGAGTTGAACAAATAGTTTTTCAATGAGCTTACCAATGAATGGTTGGTTAGTGATGGTTCAGTAGTTAGCTAGGTCATTAGTGCCAAGTGAAGATTCTTTTAGGAGTGGGAGAATCTGGCCTTTCTTGAGAGCTTCAGGGAAGATACCTTGAGTGAAGGAGACATTGATAATGTTGAGTAGACCTGAGAGTGCATCCCAGAGAGAGCTTTAATGAAAGACCAGGATAAGACCTCATATTCATTCAAAGTGTGTTTGGGGATTTTAAAAATGTCAGCAAGATCTGCAATAGCCTATGTTCTGATTTGCTAGCATAGGAACATTTCCTCACTTTTTTCTCACGCTATAATGCTATGTGAGAGGGAAGGCAGCTTAGACAGGAGACAAGAGAAATGTTTAGGTGCTCTTCATAAGAAACCTCCTGTCCTTGTACAGCAGAGACTTGTTTGTTACAAGTCCTCTCATCATCCTTCGTTCATCCACAGCCCAGCAGCCCAGACAAGCTCAGCACGTGCAGGGGCATTGGGCCCATCCACAGCCATTATACCATCAGGCTGTAAACGAAGGAGTGCCTTAAAGAAACAAAACAACAGGCCTTCTCCATTAGTGCACTCAGGAACACCATCCACAGATCCTTATGGACCTCCCCATTGCTCCGGTTGAGGAAAGAGTTGAAGATGCACCTATTTAAAGAACATTGCATCACTACAGAGTAATGGTCCATTTCCACTTTCATAACCAACCTTCACTCCCTGGTACTCATTTCATGTATTGTTGCCTTTGAACCTATACAGTGCTCCACTATCTGTTGGTTAGGTTTGTGCTGTGCAAATACAGCATACGTATGTACATACAAACAGCTTATTTTATTTGAATATATGCATCAGAGGCCCTTCCTTTCTCTGCTTGTCAGCTAAGTACTAGAATGATTCACCATTGATTCTTCAGTCAGAGCATAACCATCAGATTTGTTCAGAAAATGCTAAAAAAAATGGTCTCTTTTTGTTGCCTTTTGCTTCATCTGTTTCTTCCTCCCAGGTTCAATCACATCCTTCAGCACACGCTACTTTTACAATACCAGTGCAAAATCAGTTTACAACGTCCCTTAAAAAAACATAGTGAATTGACACTGATTTTAGCAATGACTCTCAAGAAAGTTGTGAGGCTCTTGGATATGTTACAACTCCTGGCGTTCCTTATGTCGACGACAGGAACTACTCTGCCTCCACTGCTGACATAAACCGGAATAGCAAGGGCTATCGATGGCTAGGCCATGTGTCCATCCACCTGATTTAGGGTGGGTCAACACATAGCCAGTATTTAATGTCCAACACCACGAGGTAAAACCTGGCAGTAAGGAGCAGTAAAAACTGCATAAAGCCTCCTTGCCATGGGAGGAAATTCCCATTTCAAGGAGGCATTGCATTTTTTATTTTCCAAAGTAAAATCCCACTTTGTGTTTTTGGTTTGGAAAATGGAAAAAAATTGTACGTTTGCCATACAGGTCCATCATGTTGACAAAGTAGAACTTCAAATTTATAAAGCATTGACAGGAACTGCTGTGACGGTGGTTCCTGCAAATGCTAGAGATTTCCACTAGGCTCAAAGGTATCTCAAAATGTGGCAGGTGTGGACTTCATCAGGACGAGGGAGTACTTTACTCGATTGCCTCGACAGAGTGAAACCCCATCCGCCTAAGTCAAAATCAGACCCTTAGACTAGCGCAAACTTTAGGTAGACTCCTCCTAAGCAAAGAACAACCTGTGATTTACACTCCTCATCTAACTCCTCCCAGACGTGCAAGAAACCCTCCGCTCGCGGCCATCCTTTTTGACCCCTAATCCCAAAACATCACAATGGAGGCATTGTTGGCTAAACACAGCGGCAGCTCTTTATTCAAACACGTACAAGGGTAACAACACACAAAATGGTGGCCAATCATATGACACATTCAACAGGTACTTTCATGAGCTATTGTTTGTTCTGCCCATCGGGGTCCCAGTGTGTGCCGGAGGCTAGGCTTCCCTTGCTGCCCAGTCTACGTGGGTGATCCGGACTTTGCCTGGGCAGCAAGTGCCATGCCTGCCTGCCGCTGCCCCTTTTTAGGGTCGAGCCTGCGTTGCATGCGCTCGCGCATGCGTATCGCAGCAAGACTCTTTAGTATTTAGAAAATAGCTCGGGCCCTGTCAACTTCACGTCAGTGTTTTTTATTGGTTCGTGGGCCTGCCTAATAAAATCTACTTGCTTTCATTAGTCGAAGGCACGCATACGTCATGCCTTTTCCGGTGGCTAGCCCTCCTCCAGCGCAGCGACCAAGTACAGAAAACATGCGAGGCTCGCTGTTTTCCATCGGGCTCGAGGACTTCTTTTTCTCTAATTTATGAGCGTGATCTCGCTTGGCAGAAGTCGAGCGCTTTACATAGTTAATTTCACTTTTTCGGGTTATGTACATAAATGCACTTTTGCCCGATAGGTGAAAAGTCGGGTTCGGAGTTTACAACGCGATCAGCTCTAACATGAGCAAACGTGAGACCCGTTGCATTGTAAATGCTTGTTAACAAGTGTTGTTTGGCCCTCGCTGCCTCTACCGTCAGACATCCCAGAGGCGCTATCGGGGTACTTCCTCATCTTTTGAGCACTATGTTCCACTGATTACTGCACCCCTCTGCCCCTCCGCTTGCCTTTTGTGAGGCTGCGACGCCCGCTTTCAGCAGGTGTGGGTGGGGATGTTCAGAATCCTCGATGATTCTCTCTTGCGTGCTGGACCCCTTTTAAACTTGGGGTCTCAGCCCGCATCTGCCTTCAGTTAGTGGATTCAAAACCTGCCACCAATCTGCAAAAAGCCCTTCACTGGCTTTTTCGTGAGCTCACTGGCCCTGCCTCCTGGTTTTCGCCACCGGGAGGAGTTCACCGCGGCCCTCTCTAATGTCCGGCTTCGCCTCCTGGCCCGCGCTCTTATTCTGTTGCACGAGATTGGATCACATAGCAACGATTAATTTGACCCTGCACAAAAGAGCTACAAAATTCAATTCTGGTTGCAACATGGAGGGACAGCTTACAATGAGAAGCCAGGACGGCGAGTGATGTATGCCTTGAATGAGAAGAGTAGGCACAGCCTTTAGAAGTAGTAAAGAGGGCGTTGAAGTCCAGAATCGATATATATATATGCAGAGATTTGTGATGGCGGGAGTAGCAAGGGGTGCATTGGGGGGCCACCTTTCTCAAAGAACACTACCCGTCTCTTGGTCATGTTTTGAGATTCTGCACAGTCCAGGAGCCGGTATTCGAATAGAAATTACATAAAACCCTCCTTATTCTTCGTTAATATCAACTCTGTCTCTGATTGTTACTCAATTTATTGAGGAATTATTTAGAGAATTATTAAATACTTTATAAGAGATATTTTCTTTTCTTTGTTGCTCTAAGTTTATTTTTCAAGTGTGAAAAATACAGCTTTTTGCTGATTTCCCCAATTTTAGGTCGAGCACACGCCCACCACACGCCCATCACAATCACTCCTTCGTGAGCTTGCCTTTCAAAAATCCTTTGTTATCATTGGTAATGCTTTATGTTTGTCCCTCTTTGGGGCAGTTCTGTTACCGCCTTGGCCATCAACCCTTTAGCATGGATAACTGCACGTTTGCTGATACGTTTGACTGCGAGCGAACTTCTTTTTCCTTTTGTGTCTCTCCTTCGTGCTTGCGCTCATGGCGGCAGTGGCACTTTGAATTGGCTCTCCTATGTCAACTGTTTTACTTTTCATTTTCAATTTATGTGACAAGAAAAATCCAGTTAGGAATTTACAACGCTAATAGCTCTAACTCAAGCAAACGCGAGACCCATTGCATTGCAAATGCTTGTTTTAACCAGAACAGACATGCAAATACCGGAAATGTAGGCAATATACAGGCCACGTGGGGACCACAGGGGTGCTGCATGTCAGGCATAGAGTCCTTAGCAGAACCTTCCTACGGCAAACTCAGCATGGGCACAGGGATGAAATGCACTGACAAAATGGAGCAGTATGAAAATAATTCTGGGGGCGAAGAGAGATGAGAGTATAACTGGCTACAGCTTGTGACGCGCCATCGTTCATTATTACACCCGGGGATGTGAAAAATAGACGTCTTCCATCAAATAGTCGTTGTAGCGGCAATTCACTTTTCTTTAAGTGATCAAATCTGCACCAGACTTTAAAATTGAAACGTAACAATGGGTCCTCGATGAGCCTGGTGATTTCAAACAAGTTCTGAAAGAGTTGAGGAGCAGATGGCAAGGACACCCCAAGGACACCCGTCAGATCATCTTCAGAAGCAGTGCTTCGGGTGTCTCAGCTTCCTGTCTCAGAAAACAGCGCAGCACCTTATGCACAAGACTTGACAGTGTTATAGGAAATGTGGAAGTATCCTTACCTAGTATTTTGGCCAATCAGTACTAGGTAACGGGGATTGTAATGTACTGTAATTGCACTGATATAGTGCTTTATAAAGCTGGCGAGCTGTCGAAGTGCTGCAAACTGGAGAGGGAGACCAAACTACTGAAAACCGCACACATCTGACTCTCATAGGTTACGCTTGTGTGTTCTCTTAAGTTATGTCTGTTAAGAATGTTTACTAAATTTCCCTTCCAAACCAAGTGTAAGTATGACTGCAAGGGGCAGTCTTAAATGTGTGTTATTTACTAAAAAAAAAAAAAAAAAGTATATTTCTCTTGAATTAATTTAGCTTATTTCACAAATTGATTAAAATAAACCCGTTTAGGATAACACTCTGACAAATTACCCCAAGAAAGACCTCGTGGCGTATTTCTGGTGCTTGCAGTTCCATAATGCGAGGTAGGGTAGTATACAAGTCGCCACCTAGTGGTGGCACTAAATTATTGCAAAATACCCAAAATAAATTTTTTAAGTGTATGGTAGGTGCTTCAGCAGAAGAGTTTTTATTTACTTGGAGGGCTGAAACTTTTCATACCATTCCTCTGAATGTTTGCTGGCTGGTTAGAAAAAGGGCGGTCCATCGAAGCGGTCCTCACTACTGTGTAACTGTGGCCAGAATTTGCAAATGCCAATGAGGCTTTATGCATTAAGCATTGTGCCTTGAATCTGATTGGTGAGCTTATTAGAGGTAAGTGCAATGCATTCTGTCCTGGTTTTGTATGTTTTTACCACAGATCAGTGCTTAATTTGTGCTTGTTGTTTCCGGTGTGGGCCACCGGCACTTGTTTTTGAGGACCAGCACTTATTTTTCTGTCTCAAGCATTTACTGCGAGCAAAAGACACACATGGGAAAGATGTAGGAAGAGAAAAAAACAAAAAGAGCGTCACAATGGGAGAAAGCAAAAAGCTGCAAGAGTGAGTTGAAGGGGCAGAGAGTTGCCTCCCATTGTGTTGGAGTCCTTTAAATGCCTTCACTGTCTCTTACCGCCAGGTTTTTCAAGGCAGTGAGGGAGAGTGAAAACTGGCCATTTGTAAGCCCACTCTAAATTGGGTGGGTAGTTGAGTGGTCAAACCTCCGATGGCCCATGCTCCATCGGGCCATCAGAAGAGTATCTCAGTGACGTGGCTGGAGTAAGCTCCACTGCTGATATACTTAAGGTTCGGTGGGCAAACTGAGTGTTTGGCAGAGAGGGTACTCTGTTGCATTTGTGACATAATACCCTTTTCACCAAACTCTAAATCATGCCCTAAGGCTTTAGTGGTCTTTGAGCAGGTATCAAAAAATACATTTCAACTGATTAATAAAATGTAACAGTTAATGAACACAAGAGCATTTGCATTTTCATAATAAACATGCAATAATCAAGGCACATAAACGGGTAAACTCACTTTCTCAGCACCCCTCACCCCCTCCTCACATGGTGGCGAAATCCCTACCACAGTCCAATAGCAAATAAGTATAGCATCTCAGTTTTGATTTCTTCATCATTATTCATAATCTTCTAATGCAGTGGTTCCCAACCTGTGGTCCGGGGACCCCTGAGGGTCTGCAAAGCCTTCTCAGGGGGTCCGCGAGAGCCTAGAAAATTCAAAAATATTAACAAATATTCACAAATTAGGTCCCCAGCTTCTAGTAATGATTCAGGCGGGGGTCCCCGGATTCCCATGATGATTCAGTGGGGGTCCCTGGGTTCCATTAATGTTAAAGTGGGGGTCCACAGAAATCAAAAGGTTGGGAACCACTGTTCTAATGTACTAAGCGGATAACCAGGGCCAACGCCTTTACCACTACAAGCGCATAATCAATTTAATTCGCACATACAAAGTTATTATGATCAAAATGATTGCAATCAAGAGCATGGTTTTCTGGTCATTAAACCAATCTGTAATCAACTCTGAGGAAATGGCTGTGGCATTGGCCATTTCTTCCATTATCTTTGCATAACATCTCGCCTCTTGGGTGGTCTACTCTACACCATAGTTAGGATATAGAAAGGAGAAGAGTCTGTTTCTGAGATCTTGCAGTGTCCCTGCCATCTTTGGAGAGGGTGAACAGCAGAATGTCTAATAACAGGGATGATGTAGCCAGCGTATCAGACCGCGGCCCACTCGTGAGGCAGCCAGGTACAGGCTCTTGTTGTGCAGGTGAAATGATCATATCCTTCTTGATGCTGATGAAACACCATTCTAAATGAAAGACGGTATTCATAAGGCTTTGATTCAAAAATTATAGTTTCTACAACAATTTCACACTCACTTCAGCCTAAAAATAAAACAATGAACCAGGTTTACAAGGCCCTAGCGCCTCCTTGCGCCACATTAGCGTCATTTTTTTTACGCTAATGTGGCTCAACGAGGCAAAAATTCCTGCACCATATTTACAAAGTGGCACAATGCCTGCATTGCGCCACTTTGCAACCCCTTGCCAGCCATAATGTATGCAGGGGGAGCGTTCCTGCGTTAGTAGGCATGCAAAAATGGTGCAATGAAATCTACAAGATTTCATTGCGTCATTTTTGGCGCCATTTTTAACACCTAATCAAAGCAGATGTTAAAAGGACGCACCCATTGAAATTAATGGGCCTCATTGCACTTTGCTGCACTAGCATCAAACTTTTTGACGCTAGTGCAGCAAAGCGCCACAATAGTGTAAAAAATGTGGACGCTATTGGCCTAACGTGCACCATGGTGCGCCGTATTGTAAATGGTGTTGTTAGTTGGCTTTGTGGGGCGCAAGAAATCTGGCGCATCTGATGCTTGTAAATCTGGGCCTATGTTTGACTCCTTTTCGGTACTCACAAACCAACTCCCATTCCAATATTGCAGAATGCACGATAGCAGGTCTGTAATGGCCAAGCTATAGTTATTTTTCAAGGCCTTGGAATAACTTGGGGGAGATGCTGCATCATTCATACAGTCTGTGCCTATGATAGAAAAAATTAAGATAAGTTTAATTTTTGTTAAGAGGCACTCCGATCAAAGGCACACTCTCCCCACATCAAGGAGCAAGTGGGTGCAAATCCAGCTAGAAGAGGAATTAACTGTTTGGCGATCTTTCTCAAGCAGCAGTAGGTAGGAGGTATTCACATGCACAGAGGACATTTTCAGTACAGTCAGGTTTCTTGATAACTTCCCATTCCTCAGCAATGATGCAGCCCACCAGGAGCCAGAGGCTGAGTGCTGTGACCAAGGTAGCATGCCAGACCCACGGGGTCCAATGTACAGGGGACAGCATCTTACCGCGGGCAGAAGTGGTAACGATGAGCGGTGATGGGTGCTGCATTGGGTGACTGTGGGGTGCAGATGAAGAGACTGGGCCCCGGCGATCTGACCCACCAGCAGGTGACAAGGCAGCAGCAGAAGCAGCTCTGGCAAAGGACGTCTTCTGGGGCTTGGTGAAGGTCCGGAACGGGCACCGATGGGCAGAACCCTTGAACTGGGAGGAGAACTGCACACTTAATGGATGCATTCATGATAAGCAGGATTGATCAGGTACCGTCAGCGAGGGGCTGCTGAGCAGTCTTCCTCTGATGAACCTTGGTGATCACTCAATCACCGGGCTGAAGGGAATGGTAGACTTCTGTTGGATTCTTAGTTAATGCAGCTTGGATCTTAGAATGGAAACTATAAAGGCAGCGTATACACCTTCTGCAATGTTGTAAGACTGCATTATCATTCAACTGTAAGTCCAACTTAACAGCAAAGATGGGAGGGTTCAAATCTAACACCATGGGCCATCCCATACCGATTTCATATTAGCTCAGCTTGGTTTTCTTTGATGGTACATCTCTAGTGGACCATAAAGGGCAGGACATCAGACCACTTGAGTTGAGTTTCATAACACATCTTAGCTATCACATTCTTGAGGGTGCTTTTGTTTCCTTCCACTTTGCCAGCAGATTTAGGGTCATGGGTGCAGTGAAAATGCTGAACTATTCCCGAGGCTTTGAAATCTCATGAACTATGGATGAAATGAATTGTGGTCCCTGGTCATCTGACAAGCTAATCGGGATTCTGAAAGGTGGAATAAAGTCCCTAAGTAAGCACTCTGCAACCATGATGGCATCTGCCCTTGTACATGGGTAAGCTTCCACCCACCTCAAAAACATTTATTACAAGTACATAGGAGTATGAAGTGCACCTTAACATCTGGATAATATCCATCTGCAGATGCGCGAAGGAGCTCCAAGGAGGTGGATGAGCAGCGTGGATGGTCTTGATCTCCTTCACTGTATTATGGGAATGACAGGTGGAAGCAATGCTATCAGGACAAAGAACAAAAGGAGGGTACATACTAGTGGGCTGCAGCGGCATGTAACATGCCATCCCTACCAACAAGGGCAGCTCCATGATACAACAGTGCAAGGATGGCGAGCAGAATTATGGTGCGACAACATACACTTCTGCTTGATCCAATACTACTTCTCATTCTCAGAGACCAATTCCTGCAACAGGGACAAATATTTCAGGGAATGTAGTGAGCAAATTAAATTTGTACAACATACAGGGATGTGGAATTCCTATCGCCCGACGCCCAGGACATCTTGTTTGGGGTCAAGGGCAACAAGTTTTTATGTTTACTTTGTCCTTGGGACAAGTAGGCCCAACCCTCTGCAGCACAATCCCTTTGGCTGCCTGTTTACAGAGAGTGGAACTCTCTGCAGTTGAGGTAATGTGTTTTCAAAAGATAATGCTGTTCGAACTTGTATTTATGGTTCATTATTTGAAATCCTTCATTATTAGGGTGAGTGCTGTAAATAAATGTTTTAAGGTCACACTTCACTACTGATGTTGTTTCCAGTACAAAAAAAAAAAACGTGTATACAGGTTTGAAAAGTTTAGGGTATGAGGCTAAGTATAATGCTCCCAGAATGCTCTCTGATTAGATGCAAATGAAGTGTCATTTAGTAAAATGTGTTGGTGCATGCTAGTATTTCCCAAAAATATTTCTAATGGAAAATCAGTGTAACCATTTTCAACACGATTATGGCAAGCATGAAAATAAACAAACACTGACAAAGCCAACTGATCTGACATATTTTTATAAGTCTTTTAGTTTCATCAATGCATGTCTTGTTTTGACATGGCTTTTGTAACACTTTATTGTTGTGGGAGCTATCAGGCCCTCAACACTGTAACAAACACTGGCAAAAAAAAAAACCAAAACGTTTTTGAACTCTAAAAGCACACGTTGCCACCAGTGGCATAACAAAGGGCCGCAGCCGCCCTCCTGGGGGCCCCTTCAGCACAGCACCTGGCCTGAGTGAGTCTGGAGAGGGGGCTCCTCCATGTTCTTTGCAAAGGGGCACCCTCCAGTTTCGTTACGTCAATGATTGCCACTGTAGTTCCTGACACTGAACAAAACTACTTTGTGTGCCAATATGCTCCTTGTGGAAGAGCAGAATGCGATCGCTCACAGTAAAGCCAGCCGAAAGAGAGAGAAATAGAAGTTTAATAAAAACAAAATGTTTTGTTAACACCAGACCTAATTAGGAACCAAGACCCACATGTAGGTAGCTTTTTGCACATTGCGATGCACAAACCCAGTTTTGCCATTCGGTAACCTGGTTACCGAATCGCAAAACGGGTTTGCAACTCGCAATTAGGAAGGGGTGTTCCCTTCCTAATTGCGACTCGCAGTGCAATGTAGGATTGTTTTGTGACCGCGAACGCGGGCGCAAACCAGTCGCAGTTTTCACCCATTGTGAATGTCACTGTAAACATTTTTTCAGAGCAGTCAGTGGTCCTGCGGAACACTGCCTGCTCTGAAAAAATGAAACGAAAACGTTTCATTTTTCGTTTTTGTAATGCATCTCATTTTCCTTTAAGGAAAACGGACTGCATTACAAAAAAAAAAAAAAACAGCTTTATTAAAAAGCAGTCACAGACATGGTGGTCTGCTGTCTCCAGCAGGCCACCATCCCTGTGAGGGCCGCCATTCGCAAGGGGGTCGCAAATTGCGACCCACCTCATGATTATTCATGAGGTGGGCATTTGCGAAGCCCTTGCGAATCACAGATGGTGCCATCCTACATTCGGATTTGCGACTCGTAAATTGCGAGTCTCTCTGACTCGTAATTTGCGGGTCGCAAATCTGAACCTACTGACATGTGGCCCCAAATTCTTAAAGAAAGTCACAAAAGTGCACCCATGGTATATGTCGTACCCCTATAAAATATTTGTGAACTGTATTTTAGCATGGGTAAATACAATGTGTAGATTTGCTCATGTGAAAATCTATTGAGCATTTGCAAGTTCATTTTCCCTCCAGCCACTTTCTTCCCAACCCTGGAAGAAGTTCTGATTCTGCCATTGTCAGGAGTAAATGTCCAACCTTTCTTATTATGGGAAAATATTAGAGAGAAGCTGGTGAAAATCTTTAAAACATGCAGGTTAGTAGGTTTGCAGACTCAAAGGCATTTCAGCCCTGGAACTATTGCTTACTGCTTCCTCCAGCCCCAGTATGCAGATCTGCAGAAAGGTGGAAAAATAAGGAAATTGCTACAGTAGGGATTGAAACTGCAAGTATTCAAGCCCTACTAAGGTAGTAGCCCTGGCATAATCAGAGAGGCTATTATCAGAGCTCTTACATAATGAGATTGCTGCCATATTTGTCGCCACACTACATGGCACCAAAGGGACCAGTAGATCTTTTTACAGGACAAGTAGATTTGAGAAGCAACCTGTCCCCTGGACAAGTAGATATTTTAATAAATTCCACACCCCTGCAACATACATTGCAGAATCAGCAGTACATAGCAGGGCAGCTTTTCTGGCAGACGATACAACGCAGGTACTTTCACATGAGGATATTGGTGGGCAGTGCACTTTACCTCTGCAAATTGTTGAGGTAATTTCAGGGCATTCCAAAGTGTTTGCACGTACTGACCATTTTGTGTAGCAAATTTTGGGAACACCCTTTGTATCCAGAGGAGCTGAAAATCGTACATCACCCCACATATAGACTTTGATTCCATGTACATGGCTATAATTTTTTTTCATCAAAAATGCAGGCTCAAATGAGTGTAATTATTTCAGAGACTTGAGCTGATTTCACATTGGGCAATCAACAGCTTTTGATAATGTGACATACAGTGCAAATAGCATAACATGCGACCAGGACTTCATCCTTTGTAGGCATGAACCATCCACAAAATACATTAATTCACAGTTTGGTATGGGAATGTCAGTTAAATCAATATGTGTTTGGTGACATGAGTAATTACAATCAGGCAATCATGTGGGTCTCTTTCTCAAGCATCAGAGATGCGGGGTCCAAATTGGGACAGTAGACAAGAATAAAATGAGAAGTAAACTCATACCTTGACATTCTGGCAGCAGTTGTATTTGTAAGCAGAAGAGTAACAACAGCATGGGGCATAGCAATATCCAAGGGGGTGCTCAGTAAGGTGTTTGCAGATGCTTCAACAAGGTAGGCAGTAGCGGCTACAAAGTGAAGGCATGGTGGGAGCCCAGCTGCGACTGGGTCCAAAGGTGAGGAATAATAAGCTACAGGCGTCTTCTGATCCCCATGGTCGTGGACCAGCACAACAAAGGCAAATCCATTGTATTCATGACAATACAGAGTAAAGGGATTAGCATAATCGGGTAGATCTAAATCAGCTGCCAAAGTCAGTGCTTGTTTTTTTTGTACATTGTTGGCCTCTTTCGATCACTGCAAGGGTTCGGGGTGCCTTTTCCAACATGGTCTTGTAGGGCCTTTGCCACAATGGCTTAGCCAGGATGCATTGTCTATAGTACCCAGCCATACCCAAGAAAAGTTCAGACCTGGGAGATGGTCTCAAGGGCACCTTATGCATGGCTTTAATGCACTCAGCTAACAGATGTCGCTCGCCGGCTGAAATTTCTTGACCAAGGTATCACATTCTGGGGAAGCAAACAACAGTTTGTCTTTCAAAGACATGTTTCCCAGTTTAATTCAATGACGAAGTAGTGTGAATCAACCTTGCTGCGATATGAAGTAAAAGATGCTAAAAGCAGGTCGTCAACATATTGAACTAAATTGGACCCCCTGAAGGAAGACTAAATGCCCAGATTTTTTTTTGTCTTGGAGAAGATTGACTGAAATTCCATAGCTCATTAATGGATCATCCACCAAGAAAGTTGAGACCCACCAAATGAGAATGTGAAGAGAAACTGACTCTCCATGTATGAGGATGGAGAAGAAGGTATAATAAGGGCACACCTGGGTAAACCATTTGGGATTTGAGGTCATGCAAGAAAGGTTGGCGGTAGATTTGGACCCACATGGAAGCTATGGATACCACATTATTGATAGCATGCAAATGTTGTACATCTTGTGCTTTACAGCCTTTGTGATAGGTAGAATCAGAGTACTATGTCCACTGGCAATTGGTACTAATACCCCTTGTTTAATGAGAGTGGTTATTATAGAATGAGTCTGTTCCCCTGCCTCAGGTTTGTGGGGATACTGATATATTCAAGGTAGTTTATTTTGTGGGTTGATCTTGATCTTCACAGGTTTCATTGAGGCTATAAATCCCACATCACTCACCCCTGTGGACCACAATGCAGAAGCCACCGACAAAGCAAATCAGTTACATCTAGCTATAACTCACTTTTATTTACAGGAGGGTGACAAATTGTGTTCTCATAGACTAAAGGAAGTACTTCCTCCTTGTAGTGCTCAGGTATATTGAGGAAGGGACCGTCTGGCGCATAGAACATGGCTTGCACTAAATAACCCACAGCAAAAGACTGGGTGCTAAGGTAAGACTGATGAGTAGAGCATGCTTATCGTTAATATTCTGTACCACTGTGATTGTGCAGCTGCAGAGATTTTCACATAATTGTGGATTTGCTGGATTTACCACATAATACACCATCTGCTGCCTACACTGCACATTTCATCAAAAAACGGTTCAAAAGTGAATAAAAACGCAGTGACAAGTGTTGCAGCAGAGTGGAAAGCAGGTTGCAAATGTTGACTGGTCCCGCTTCTATTGCTTATTGCCACATTGAAGTGTTAAACTGGTACCAAGGAGGTGCAACCAGTGTGAACAAGTGTAAAAATGACAAAATACTATCACAAAATGTGCAGCATTAATGCGCATAATTTGCCTTTTCTGGCTGCATAATTTAGTCAACGCTGCTGCATAACTTAGTCAACCTTGGCCCTTCACTCTTGCATAATTCCAGTGGTCCTGGTAATAGGTCAGAGGGAGATAGAGATGGGGTCAGGGATGTGATGGGGGGATGTTGATTAGAAATACAGACTGCGTCTATGGACAAACTTGAGAGAGGTAATGAGAGGAATGCAGGTGTTTTCAGGGCGGAGCGGCTTGCACCAATGTCGAGAAGGTAGGTAGTGGACATCCCACTGATTAAGCATTCAACGTAGAGGCCTTTCTGAGCTACAGGAATTAGGATATCCAGGGCACAGTCAGAACCTCTCGGCCTGTCCTAAAACTCAGGATAGGAGTTCAGTTTAACTTGGTTAAATTCAGGCAGGTCAGCAAGACCTGGCACATTCGAAACACCTTTTGGGCCCACCCTTTTCCAATATCCCAGCTGACCACAAGCAAAATATGATCCTCCGACACCCGGGGTTTCTTCTCTTTCCTTTTTGTGACCTCTTCCTGCTCTACCAATCCCCTGTCCCTCTCTTGACTTCCCCCTTGTATCCGCCTTCTGAAAAGCTCCTCTTCCTCTCTCCTTCACATTGCACTGCATGGTCTGTAGCTTCAATGAGATTAATTGGGATTCAACATGCTCCTTCTTTCTTTCCTGCAAAGCTACACAATGGTTTGTAATGGTCACTAACTCCACTAATTTCTTAGTTTGCCACCCAGTACATATTGTCATCAGTTGACTTTGCACTTTCTATGAGAGTTTCTGCAGAAAAGCAGCACTTGCAGCTTTCCACACCATCTCTGTGAGACAGGCAATGCCCATCTATCTATCAAATACTTCTTTAAGCCTGCCTAATCATAGCTGGGCAGCTTGCTCTTATTCTATTTGGAGATCCAATCAGTTTTCACCGAGCACACATTGTAACAGCATTCAACAAAGCATCCTTTGCCGTGTTCAGCACCCCATCGTTTCTGGGGTTCTCAATTAGCCATGCCAATTTTCCTACCAAACGATCTCTCACTTCACTTGTATCGCTAGTTGCCACAATTGATTCACATCTTCCCAATTGGGTCCATACTCTTCGAATACACTATGCTATCCTTCACAGAAATGGTTTGGGTTTCCTCTGGTGTTAGAGAACTGATTCTTAATGCTCATCAGGTCAGATGGGGTCCAAGGAATGTGGACAGTAATTCCACCACTGGCCGCGGGCTAGTCTTTTATTTGAAGGAGGGCATCGGGATCAGAGGGGAGGAGCCCTCAGTGTCCCTGTTGTTAGAAAGAGGGGACTGGAAGTGACTCCTAGCCAGTCGGCCTTCTCAGGTGATTGTGGGGATGCATTCTTGGTTATCTGGATGCCCAGCTCTAGACCGATCCAAATTAGTTGAGTCTGCGTCTAGTAGGGTGACACGCATACCTCCGCCAGGGGCTTTACTGTAAATCAGTTTGCATCTCAGCACTTGCTTGCGCAGTACCTCCTTGCCTCTCTCTGCCTTCGTCCCGCAGGTGCCTCTCTGTTTCCAGGTGCATCAGCTTTTCTGTCTGCATAGGGAAAACTCCCACCAAATCCTCCTCGCTTTGGTCTTCACACCTCTTCTCTTTCTCTTCTTACTCAGTGATCTGGGAAGTGGGTGGAGGAGACGCGGAGGAGCACAGGTTTTCCACCCTGAAACGACTCATTTGGTATTCCAGTTCTCCTGGGTATTTTACATACCAACAGCTGGGGATTCATGCTTACATTTATGGGCCTCATATGCCATTGCGAAAAGAGTGGCTACTGTTCAGCGTCTATTTTGTTTTTAGGATCTTTAACCTCCTTTTTTGAAATTCTCTAATCTCTCTATGTTGAAGGTTGTGTGTTTGGGAAAGGATTTCTTCCCATCCTCCCTAATGAGTTCCTCACACTGGTTCAGGTAGGTGCACGTGGCTTCTCCGTACTAGTTGCACGTATAATGGGCGGGGATTCCCCTTTCGATGAGGGCTCACTACATTTACGTTTTCTGTGCCCCACCACTGTTTCTTTTGCTCAAGCATCATCGGAAAACAGGGGAAACTGTCTGCTGACCTTTTGCCTGCAAATCATCCTGTGGAGGAGCAGGAGAGGGAAATAGAAAACAGGGAAGAGGGTTCCATCAGTTATATCTCTAACTCATCTTGTGGTTGGGGGTGGCAGAAAGGTATTGTACACTCACACCAAAGATGCCCTTGCATTTAGGTGACCTTCAATTGTGCACTCGGATCTCCTGCAGAAGAAGCTGGGGCCTCTTTGTCACACACATTCATCCTTCAAGAGTCTTCATCATCTCCACGTTAGTGCTAGAATCCACTTGCTCTAACCATAGATTTGCATATGCACAATCTCTATCTTTGGACTCCTCCTGTTCCTACCTACCCAACCAGTCTATTACCTCATTGTCTCTTGCATCTTTGATGAACCTTTAACATGTTATTGACAATGAAAGACAAAATATGCGATGCAAACAAGCAAGCAAGCAAAATACTGTAAGCAAAGTTAGATCTCACCTAATTTTGATTCATCGTGCTTGTGTAGTCCAGTCAAATCCTCAGGTCCAGCGCTAGGCCGCGCTCCACCTTAGGGCCATCTAGAGAAATCTCTCCCTTACCTCTGGCACCTCAGGTTGTCATGTAGAGTCCGGTACAGCACCCCTCTGTTCGCCTAGCGAAGACGATTCCTGGCACCCAGTTGACAAGTTCTGTGATAGAAAACACACTACTCAGGACAGCACATAGAAGTCTACCATGCTTTTAATGCCAAATTAGGCATCAAGCAATCAAAATAAGCAAGGCAAATGATGTTTCAAGGACCAAATCTCTACCCTCAATCAGGTAGAGTAGACTTCTCCAATGACTAGCTCGTGAACTACTGGTAGCACTCCAGCTACCTATACATAGCTCTCCTGTGTGCAGCCCAGCCTACTAAATTAAAAGCTTTTTTCTTGGTTGAGTTAATCTATATATACTGAAATCGAACAGTGTGTATTCAAAATGGAAATATGTGAATTTTCAGCTGATGTTTGGAGAAAAATGGTTCAATTTCCAAAATATACTTAAAGCTGATATTTGAGTGATCACTCATGCAATGTTGTGAAGACAGATTACTAATATTATTACTTTGCTTCCAAGGCATTACACTTATCGCTGTTATGCATTAACCATATGGAGGCATTCTCACATTGACAAAGCCTTTTTACATTACTGCTGGCAACCATGCCTGATGCACCGAGGTGCCCACTGCTGGTAATCTTGCTTATGATGGTCCCTAATGCAAACTTGTCTGATGGGGTCAGTTTTACTACACTACTAATAACAGAAGCTCAGAATTACTTTCATTGACCATAAGTAGCTTATATTACCGAAAGGGTTGGAGACCCCTCAGTTGAAGCACTGAATGCTAAAATCCATCTCTTCTCATGGGAAGATGCAAGAAAACCTTGGTGAACTGATATATCTAATATCAACAAGAACTGACTCTACAATTGTCTAATAAACAGCACACATTGAGGCACAGAGAAGCATTTGCATAATAAACCAATAAGCATTAAGGCACACATGCAGTTGAATTCACTTTCTCGCTCCCTTGCCTTTGTACTCTTGTTTTGGGTTGCTCCTAGTAGGAGACTCCAAGCTCCGCACCACCTTCTTGGTCACCCAATGAGACAAAGACTTTGGCTGGACCAGCCTGAATGGAGCAAACAAAAAGGCAGAACTGCCAACACAGCCAGACTCGGGCATGATAGTTGGAATATACAACTGTGGCCTGTAACTCTAGTATAAAGATGGGACAGAAACTTCCAGCCAGTGTGCCAAGATTTCTCTACTACGTTCCAGGCTCTCCACAGCGGTAGCAATGAGAAACCCTCTGAGGTATTCACCACCAACTTCTCTTGCCAGTTTCAGGACTAGCAAACTGGGGAACTTCAGTTTCTCAGGTGAGCTACCTGGATTCTACTTTGAAGACGAGACCTGGCCAACTACTTAGAAGGGACAGGAGAGTTGTCCTCCCAAAGAATTGAGGCTAGGATGGGGTGGTGCAATCCAAAGAAGCCCGTTGTGTATCAGTTAAAGGCTTGAGGCACATTTGGAGGGTGAAATCCAGAAGCCCCTGAAGTGCCCAACTGCATGCCTCTTTGGACAGAGGGTACCTGGAACCTAAATCAGTGCAGATTTCTTCCTACACCTACCACGCACCCCTGAAGCCGCAAATTACTGCAAGAAACCACGTGAGCACCATAAAGCCATAAGGTGCTGCAAGAAACAATAGAGCCATCCACAGTGTACACCAAAAATAAACTGAAGTAGAGTGATGGAGAGACCACCAAGCTGGTTTGCTGGTGGGTTTATATTTGGGCCTGAAGAATATCGCCAAGTTGCATGATCTACGAAGTCGCAAGTACCACAACCTACATACATTTCTCCAATTAGTGCAAGCGCCGTCACTGCTCATCTGATATCTGGGTGGTGTCACTGATGCCGAAAAAGTTAGTTGACCTAGGAAGAGACTATTGCTTTCTGAATTAGCATCACGTCTGAAACACTTATGCACATTATTACACTATGTGTGTGATTTGCAGTAAAGTGCTTTCTCTTTTCAAATGACTAGGCACCTTCTGAACATCCAGTTATGAACTTGTTAGTGGTTTATTGAGTTAGTATGTAACCCCACTTCAGCTTCCTGAGTAAGAGACTTGGGCTGCTGACTGTCCCTGCCTACGGGGCAAGTGCTAAAGGGATGTGCTTGGTGCTTAGTTTTGTAGCCACCAGAAAGATTTAGCCCCAGGACACCAGGGGCACACAACTGTGACTGATACAACATGAGCTCTGTAATCCCACTGCCTTGGAACACCTTAAAAACTTAAATCACCTTCACACCAATGTAAAAGAAATACGTGTGTTAAAAAAAAACTTTCACGTTCAGTATCTCAGATTCAAAAAAGTTTTATCAACAATTAATGATTTTGACTTGAATAGGAGCGCTATTTCACTAACATTGTCCTTTCTTAGTCCCACAGTAAATAATTTGTACGAAATACATACTGCGTGGCGCCCAGGGATTAACAAGCCTACATGGTCACGTTCCTAAAAAGGAAGGTGTGCCTCTGTACATCCCAGTTTATGTTTCTGCACACCCCAGTTATGTTTTTTTAATTGATTCTCAGTTTTGGGTATACTGTACATTCGCCGTACTGGGATTCTGGCCAAAACTCTTTGCACTACATTACATATGTATTGGGTACCATGGAACATTGTAATATTTGGTACAAAAGGGATACATCACAAAAAGAATTAAGTTGACACTATTGCGTGCCCTTTGGTAGTAAGTAAAGCACCCCTTGGGGCAAACAAATATCCTCACTGCTAATGGAAAGTAGATTTCTCTAAGTCTTAATGTGTAACAAGAATATTCCAC
Organism: Pleurodeles waltl; assembly: GCF_031143425.1. Classification (NCBI taxonomy): domain Eukaryota; kingdom Metazoa; phylum Chordata; class Amphibia; order Caudata; family Salamandridae; genus Pleurodeles; species Pleurodeles waltl. Next base: position 963,752,273 of record NC_090443.1, read on the forward strand.
ATTTGTTATGTTATATTTTTGGCTGGTGGTGATATGTTGTGTTTTTTGTGCTGTTGTATTCTGTGATGCATTATTTTATTGTGTGACTGTTGTGTTGCACTGTAGTTCTTGTGTTATGTTCTGCTCTGACTGCTTTGTTGTGTTGGGCACTGTTGTGATTTTAGTTTCTGTTGCAGTTTTCCTTCCTGTTATTTTATTGTGCTGGGACCCTTTGTGCTTGTAGTTACTTGTCAACAAATGCTGCCACAGTACCGGCAATAGGAAGCACCTTGGGCCAGATTTACAAGAAAGTGGTGCATCAGTAGTGACGCACCACTTTTCTTGCGTCACCTTTCCCACACCGATCACCACCATGTTTGCGCCATATTTATAACACAGTGCACCATGGTGGTCGTAGAACAATTTTTGACGCTATTGTAGCGCTTTGCTACACTATTGTCGAAAATGTTGACGCTAGTGTAGCAAAGTGCACGGAGGCCCATTGATTTCAATGGGTGTGTCAATTTAATGCCTGCTCTGAGCAGGCGTTAAAAATGATGCAAAAAATGGCGTGGTGAAATCTTTTAAATTTCTCTGCGTCATTTTTGCAGGCCTTCTAACACCTCAATGCCCCTGCATACATTATGCCTGATGCAGGCATAATGTGGTGCGGCCAAAGTTGACTCTTTGAGCCACATTAGCGTAAACAAAAATGACGCTAACGTGGCGCAAGGAGGCGCTAGGGCCTTGTAAACCAGGCCCCTTGTTTTAAAGCTCCAGTGACAAACATCCATTTACCACTCTCTGCGGTAGTAAAATAGAACTGCCCTAGCTCTTTATTTACACCATAAATCAGCCCAAAACTGTAGCAGAGGCAGTTCTTAAAATAGCAGTTCCAGTGCTCACTTTATGTGATGCAGCCCCCAGACATCACAAGGAGAAGATGATGTTTGAGATTATTGAGTCCATCCTTTAAATCCCCAAATATGGCAGTCAGCAGCTGAAAAGTAACTTTTGCAAAATGTCTGCCACTGTGAGTCACCGAAACTGGCTCACCTTTCACCTCCACTCTGGAAGAGATCAGCTCATTGGACAGTTCTCTACCTATGGCCAGGCCCCGTTCTACAGCCATTCGATCTGCTGGCTTTTTCTCCAGAGTGCTGCTGCAGCTCTGTCCTTGTCGGCAGCTTGACGACTCTGCTGCAACTGCAGATAGAGGGTACATATCCAGTAAAGAAATACCAAAACCAAGCCATTCCAGATGTTAAAGAGCTCGTATGGGGGGAAACTCGGTATTGGTTGTAGAAATATACCCGGCAATCGGCACTGAATCTGGGATGCACTTGCAATGGATTATAAAGGTCACCTTAGACACACTGACTTCAGTAGACTGTTAAGTTGAAGCTGATGAGAGTAGTTAGTGTTTAATTCATAAAATGTGTTTAAAAAAAATAGGTGCATGAGTCCACAGTCTTTTGTTAAGAGCCGGACACCGGAGCAGCCAAAGGCTGTGTGGTGGCTGAGTGCAAGGTTGCCTAGTCTTGATTTTACTTTCTGCCTCTTTCTTCCATCACCCAACACTTCCTGCCTCTTTAGCTCACTCGTGCAGGTTTTTTCATCCCTACTTCTTCCCTTTGCCTCTAGATTGCTATCTTTTCCCCCTCCTTCTTTCCCCCGTTGTGCTTTTTCTCTTGCACAAACTCTGATGATTCAAAAATAAGTCCAGATCCTCAAAAAAGAGTGGTGGTGCCTACCACCAGCAACCAGTAGCACCAATTGGGCACTGGGCCCAGTGAGTTCACCAGTACAGGTATCAGTCGAACAAGTATACTGATGTCACCAACTCTCACCTCATCGCGAGAGCCAAGGTTTAGCTGCACTGGGAGCTCATGGCTAGGGTAGGGCTAAGGGGGCATGTGCCTAAAAGTGAATGGTGTAGCCAGGGTGGAAAGACCACAAAGGAACATAACATTGTAGAGACAACTCTTTCCCTTTTCTAACCTAGAGTGTGGGGTTTGCACTACAACAGCTTGTGGGGCTGAACCGCATACCTTTTTATGTGGAGGAGAATATCTCTATGTTGAGCACTCCCTATGGTCCTGATTTACAAAAGTAAACTTACACTTTGTATAAGTTTACTATTTGTTTGGTATTTACAAAGTACATGCTTCATTTTACGAATAATATGTTTAGGTCTGCAGAGACCCCGCAGCCGGAGCCTAAGAACTCCACACATCAAAAGATAGAACAGGCCTATCTTTTGATGTGCGGAGTCTCCGCAGTCGTAAAGTTACTATTAGTCAAATTAAACTTCTACTTTGTGGATAGTAAACTTACGCAAAAGTGTAAGCTTACCCCCTGTGAATCAGGTTCTTTGTGGCTGCTCTTGGGCGCTCCTGAAACACTTGCAACTCTCCGCCACACAATATGTTTTGCAGTTCTTGTTTCACAGTCTGTTTTCTCTTTCTACAGGGTGTGCTTGCACCGGTGCTTCATGGAGACAGGACTGCAGGCTCAGAGCTCATCAGCTTCTATCAAGCCCCAGCTCTCTCTTTTCCCCTCAGCTTTTAATCAATACCGTCTCTGAAGAGACCCCAGCTTGGGAAGCAGGGACATCCAATATCAGTTATATTTATTTGCGCCTGATAAATGTAATTACTTGCTGCAATTAATAATTTATCTGTTTACTATTGATTGTACTCTGGGCAGCTGGATGGGATCAGCTGACGATAATCAGCACTTCCTTATTAGCTGCAAAGCGCGAGACTCTGGAGCCCTGCAGCCCTCGCTGACAGACGAAGAGGGAGAGTGGCCGCCTGTCTCATCGGCAGGGCCTCGGTTGCTGAAAACTTTTCAGTAGTCTGGTCCTCCCGCGCGTGCCCGCGTTGTGCAGCAAATGTAAAGGCGGGGGGGTGGGGCAATGGATGTGTGCGCTCGCGCAGGGCACAGCAGTGCACCTGGGTGTATGTGATGGCATTGTCTAAAGCACACACATTCAACTCCGAATTTCCCCGAGTTACTGCAGTCACTGCAGACAGCACAGCTCAGAAACCAGGGCCATAACACGGGCCTCCTGCACTCCCTGTGGCTCAGGTGGGCTGCAAACCTACACAGGACCCCCCCCATTCAGTCCCAGGCCAATGAACATATGGGAGACTCGGGTGCACCTCATCACATTCTGCAGGGGGGCATCACTTCACACCAGTGTCAGAAACAATAAGCAGATGTTGCCATCTGTTCCCAAGGTGTGCTCTCTGCAGCTCATGCACTAACCCAGAGAAATTCTGAATTGAGTGTATGGGCTTTGGAGAGTGCTATTATCGATGGGAGAGCCAAGAATGAACAGGGGAAGCCGAGCCAGAGCTTAGCCAAGGGTTTGGCTTGGCTCTAAGAGCAAGTGCAAGAGCTGAGCCCTGAATATTCTTAAGCGTGTAAATTATGCATCTAAAATCATGTAAAAATATGATAAAGTCACTTCAAAATTCGATCATCTACATTTCATTAAGACAGTCAACCTTTTCGATTTAGCACATCCGTTATATAACTACATTGAGAGGCATTTATTAAAAGTGATATATAGTTTTAAAACATGCTGATATATTCATGCCCCCACACTGACGACAAAGCCACTGGTGCATCGAGAGGCAAGTCACTTGTCATTTGCACCCTGTATGAGGCCTAGATTCTAATTTTTATGCAGCAACGCTATAGTGTATTAAATCAAACATCAAGAGGTTTTTGATGCCTGCATATGCAAAACTCACATATTTGATGATGCTTTCATAAGTGACAGCAAAGAAAAGGAATGGGTGAAATAAATTATTTGTCAAAGATCACACAACTTGGCGAAGCAAGGATTGATCTCAGATTTTCTGGTTCCACACTGTAGAGTTCAGCCACTAAAGAGGTATCTCTGTATCTCGCCCATTTGTTATCAAATGTCACTGCCTTCTGTTTAATTCTAGACGCACGAGGTTAGAGTGTGGTAGCAAGTAGAAGCCACACAAGATCTCGGACTGTTTTAGGCTTGAGGGTCAAATAGAACCTCGAGCCAAGCCAGAGCCAGGCATCTGGATCGAGCCTTGCTTGAACTTTCAGTGGCTCGCCCACCTCTAAGCGCAACCACATAAAATTGTACTCACGTGCCCGTTCTTCACAATTTTCACCTTTTGGTGGGTGCTACCTAGTCGGTGGGCAGGTGCACCATTTTTCGAATATTGGCATAAACAAAGTTTTTTAATTATGTTTTCTGTTTCTTTTATTTTTTCTTGTTTCATTTACTTATCTATCAACCTTGAAAATGTCCCAAGAATGGGACGACACACGTGCCGGCTGATAGTTTCTTCATAAATATCATTGTTCAAAGACATCTACAATGTCACCATTTCTGTAAGCGTTGGCTTCTACTGATCTTAACTGTATTTTAATGAAGAAGTAAAATCTATCTGATATATCACATGAAGACGTGGATGATTTTTCTGATTCGACAGCAACACAGCAACACATTTTGCATTATTTTGAAACTATACGTGATTAGGGGGCAGTTAGTGTGATTGGATTTATTATTTTATATTAACAATGCTCTGCTGCAGAACTAATTTGACTCTTTGATGCTGGATCAAGGATCCGGCTAAAACACACTTTGGTAACAGGTATAGTAGTAGCGTTTGAGCATTACTACATAGTAATGCTGCTCAAATAGGTGGGATGTGCAACACGTACAACCTTTGTAGCCCTTTTTAGGGTCGAGCCTGTGAGTGCATGCGCTAGTGCATGCGTCACGCTTGTGAGACTCTGTTGTGTCCAGTAAAAGGCTGGGAGCCTGCCTGTCGCTCACCATTTGTTGGTTTGCGTGACACTTTTCTTCACAGACTCTTAATTCGTCAAGGCATGCCTGGCATCATTTCTGTTTCTCTGTGTGGAGCAGGGATAAAGCACTAATTGATTCAACTTAATTAGTGCCCGTCCCCGGCTCCCAACGTGATCGAGCTACTGTTTCTTTTTTTTTTTTATAATCTAGTGTCCTGCAAACAGAAGGTTTGTGACTGGGCAAAAACGTGCCCAGCAGGACAAACAAAATAGCAAAGTTTTATTTTTTAAAGCTAACATTTTTATTTTTCCAAGTCATCTTTTCTCAGTTTCCCTGCATGTTTTCTTTTGGTTTTGCTCGTGGGTGCTGTCGTCAAAAGATGACAATTAACTTGTTTTAAATATGTGAGACGTATTGCATTGCAAATGCTTGTTTGAGTTTACTGTATGTAAGGAATATGGCTGTTTCAAGGGTAGGAGTGTATTAAGTTTTTCTAAACCAGCAAAGTTGTTCAGTACTCCTGATTTTCACCCTTAGCAAAGATCACAGCATTTCTGGCTTGTCCTTTGTCCAGGAAAAGCTTTCTCTGTACGCCTTTCATTTTCAGATTAACCCAGAGTGCAAGTTAATTTGCATATTTGCATCATAATTCCAAGATGGAAAATGTATGCAGAATTTTAACTCTGCACGTTTTCATCTTGTAAAGCTTTTTTAGGCACAAGGACTGGGGAGGAGAAAGGAGAACTGCTTTCTACAATAATATCCTCTACAAAACCATTTTTAATGTTACATATATATGCAACATGTTACTCAAGAAATGGATTATTTGCATATGGATGATCTGATTCAAAAAGACTTTCAAAGTCTGCAAAGCTGTGACGTTTTTCCCCAGTAAACTGAAGATATGGGTGGAATCACTGCTTAATCTGTGCTCGTGATATTGGTGGATATGCACACCGGCACTCATTTTTGCTGACTGGACTCACCACTCAAAGCAAGAGAGAGAGAGACAGGCAGAAAAGGGAGAAAGAAGGAGGAACAGAGGAGCAATTGTTGAATAAAAAGAGCCTGTAAAAGGGAGATGGAGACAAAAAGTGCAGGATGGTGAAAGAAAGAGACATGGGATAGGATCAATGGTAGACAGCAGAACCATCAGAGGGTTCCACAACACCGGATTCATACGAATCCATAGCCCCTTGTTTGTGTCTCTCCCTCTGCAGCTTGAAGCCAAGAGAGTGTAGTTCAGCATACTCCCTAGTAAAGAATGCTCCATAATTACTCCTTGAGCTTCCTTAGACCTTTGCCTCTTAAGATTGTCCCTATATCAGATAGATCATATTTTGTTTGACATGCAAGTGACATGTAGTCTGCAGATATTTAGCATACTGTTGCCCCAAATTAGAATTGATATTGGTCTGTCCATATTTTGGTAGACTGCTCCCTGTTTCCATCTCAGTGTGGTAAAATTAATCCTATTAGAATGCAAATGATCTCCTATTATTATTTAAATTAAATTCAATATGCAAATGTGCCTCATGGATATGCATTTTTTGGACATGAATTGCTTGTGCCATGCCCGCCACTGATATAGTGTGTGGAGAACGGAGGTGGGAGACGACATCCTTTTACGGGCAAACTGTTGCTGTATTTCTTTGAAAAATAAAATTTGTAGCATTTGAAAATTGTTTAGGATCCTCTAGTCAATGGCTACCGCCCCAGAGTAATAAACTGGGAATACTGGGAAAGGCATCAGCCGGCTGGTATAATCTAACAATGTGAGTTTTCTTGTTTCTTTTTCTTCTGTTCAGTTTTGGAGTTTTTTTTTAATCTGTGCTATTAACAACACACAATCCCTAACAGCCTCATCACCAAGTAAGCCGAATGAGCCATCTCCCAGAGCTAGTGCATTCACCCTATATTTTACTGTGGTGTGTATGTACTGATAAGGGGAACAAATACTGGCTTTAGGGTGATTTTATGTGATTTTATTAGCGTATAGGCTGGGATATTAAAACAAGCTGGTCATGCTGTAATAAAATGGCCGGGTGGCATCCCTACTTGAATAGTGAGAAGTCCACTGGATCTTCAAACAGTTTTGTGTCTTCTACATGCTGGTAGAAAATTGATATTCTTGCTGGCAGGGGTGGGCCAACAGCTTCGATAGCAAGTTTGACAATGGTGACAATAGGAAGCTTTGCTATAAGCCACAGGATACTGGGATGCCCTCAGATCACAAGGTGTTTGTTTGGACAATCGGATGGTTTGTTTAGTCAAGCCATAGTAAGAGAGTGACATTGAAGCTGATTCTGAGGAGAAAGTGTGGAGCTGGGATTCGATAGTCTACCATGTCGAATGCTGCTGAGAGGTCCAAGAGACAAGCTTGCTCCAGGGGTTTTGTTGTTGGTGTCTTCAAGGGCACCATCGTATCATCTGGATGGTTGCAGACTCTGTGCCCTTCACTGACAATCCTGTAAAATGGCATTGGACTTAATCTGCACGTGTGGCTTGGAAGTGGTTGCCCTCAAGAGGTAAACAAGCCTGAGAATTCCTGGGACCATCTGAGTCAGAGCTGAGTCAGCGGTCTGGCTTGGCTCTATGAGCCAAAGCACAGACCGAGCTTTCCACTAATAGAGCAATTTATTGAACTCTGAAAGATTACAGGATCGTACGTTCATGTACATTAGAATCTGTGTCCGCCACCAAGTTGAACACTGATTTGTGCCACAATTGCAATAACCCACTGAGCTATCATATCCACTTTCATACAGTGCCCTTGTGAGACTTGGGAATACTTGAGGAATAGTTCTCAACTACTACCAGGCCAACATACAAAAGGATAGATTGATGTATTCATGCAACAGCAGAAGGGATCTGGAGTACGAAAGACACTCTCTGGACTAGGTAGTAGAACTGAGCAATAATCCACAACACAGAACAAAAGGGTAGAGAGTTACTTTTTCGCCCTCCCACACTAACTATATCCACACACAACCAGGAAAAAGAGGAACAATCCAGACTCCAATTGAGTCAGAGGGCCCTGGCGTAGAAACGCATGGTTACAAATGTGCCCTCACCCACTAGTCGTGGCATGCTTCATCATAGGGCCTGCATCAACACCCCCGCGCAAACCAAATTTAAGGGTGGAGCAAAAGGGAATGGGGAAGACAATACTTACGCATATACTGGGATCTACTCTGCAGAACAACAACTACTACTGATTAAACCACAGAGGAGTCCTACATCCTCTTTGACGATGGACCCCCCTGGATAGGATTAGAATCACTTAAGGTGGTGATCTGGGGGTATTCATGCCCCTTCATCTCTACCATCTGCTCATTGGTTGACATGTTTCGGCCTTTGCTGATTGCCCCTATGGGTCACTCGGCCTTCCACAGGGCTAGAGATCCCACTATAATGTCACCCCTAAACAACTTATCCTAGCGCAGGGGGAGACAAGGATACCTTTTTCCATCAGAGGACGACTCTATTCACCATCCATCAGTAGACACACTCTCGTCATTCGAGTCTCACTGTATGATTTTCTGAAATAGACTCCACTAATTCCTTCCGGTCACCGCTCCTTCAAACCTTCCGGTCACCGCACCCTTCTCTTGAAGAATGTGTGGCTACAGGGAGACGCTCCTGGTCGCGCTATACAAATACAAATAAGAGATTGTCTCTCACATGAGATAGCTGATAAAACATTTAATCTGAAGCCAAACTTTGATGCTGTTTTTTATTCGTATGGGGGCTGATTGGAACTGTATTGACACTCTCCAACTGTTTTTGTGTGAATTAATAGCCTGATTATCATGGTTTGAAGTGACCAAGAATCTAGGCTGTCTCGAATCGAGAAGTAAAACATTTTTTAATACATTGCTATGCCATTGTGGTATGCCACCCTTTCCACCTAGAGAATCTATGGCTCTAATTGAGGACTTTGCCACGTGTTCATTAATTGGGATTCATTTACAGGGTTGCACGAACCTCAACTTAGACATTTTGGCAATACATATTGGTTATGACAGTGCTCTGCATGCCGCCTTCCAGTGTCATAGAAGGATGTTGCACCTTGTGCAGAATGCAGCCGCTCGACTGCTTAGAGGGGCCTTTCATTAGGATCGCCTTTTATTCATTCTTTTCTGTGTGCTCTGTGTATCTGTGATCTTTTACATCTAAATCAAGCTTTGTTAATTGCTTTCAAAGCTCTGCAGGGCATTCATCTTCTAATTTATCAGTCTCAATGGATGCCTCAGATGTGAAAGAGTTAATTTGGCTTTCAAGGGGTCACTGCCTATCAATGGCTGCAAGTTTTCGGGTAGTGCACCTCATGTAAAGTAGTAGAGAAAGCATTTACAGGGCACCGAGACCGAGAAAAACCAAGCCTAGAGGTACAAAGCGCAAGAATTGCATAGCCTGAGAGATACCAAGCCTGAGATGTACCAATTCCGAGAGGTACATAGCCCAAGAGGGACCAAGACTGAGAGGTACCAATCCCAAGAGGTACATAGCCCGAAAGATGCGAAGCATGAGATGTACCAATCCTAAGTGGTACATAGCCTGAAAGGCACCACTCCTGAGAGGTACCAAGCCTGAGAAATACCAAGTCTGAGAGATACCAATCCTGAGAGGTACATAGCCCAAGAAATACCAAGCCTGAGTGGTACTAAGCTAGAGAGGTACCAAGCCACTGATGTACCAAGCAAGCCTGTGAGGTGCACAGCCCAAGAAATGTGTAGTCCAAGAGATACCTCACACGAGAGGTATACAAGGATGCATGCACAGCAGGCACTACAGGTACAGCCTCTAACATGGCAAAGTCTTGCAACTGTTCTTGAAAAGCCAGAGGCCTTCCATCTGTCTGCCCTCACCCTGAAAGCCGTTCCCTAGCTAGCAGATGTTTCCCTCCTAGAGCACTTGCTACCTTAGGAAGCCCCTGCCATGCCTTCCTTGATGATCAAACGATCCAACCCGGACTGCCTCTTATACTGCTATATTTCAAGGGTTACAATGTACCCTAATGAATAATCATCAATATCGTGGTAAGAGCAACATATTAGAGCCATACTTTTTTGCAATGCAGCAAGCCACCTTGCTGCGTTGTGTGAAAGGGCAGGAATGTGCCATATTTTACAATATACAGCATATTCCTGCTATCTGCCTGCGTTGGCCGGTGCACAAACTGCTGCCTATCACCATGGTGCAAGAGTGCCTGTGTTGTAGGCAGGATTGTTTTCGTGCAGGAAGGTGCTCCTTCCTGCACAAAAACAATCCTCAGAGGCACTTTCCTCTTTCTACGTGTGCACACTTAGAAAGGTGAAACAACAATATATTTCTCCTTGTTACGCCTCTGGTGGGGTGGTTACAATTCTGACGCATTCCCAGGTCTACCAGTGTTAGTAAATCTAGGAATGTGTCATAATCCATCGGTAGATGCGTGGGAACACCCATGCTCCTCCATGGCGCGCTTCCCTGCTGCCAAGTAACGCAAGGCAGTGACTTGCGCTGCCTTGCGTTACTCTAGATTTATCAAGCCACACAAGGTGGCCTTGTGTGGCTTCATAAAGCTCATTTAGGTTTTGCATCACCCTTGTATGGTGCAACGGCGGCGCAAAACCTTGATAAATATGGGCCTCAGTTCTTTCCAGGTGCTACTGGAAGCCAGCGGAGTCTGTGTAGGTAGAGATAACATGATTGCAACGATTTAGACACTGGCCCAGATTGACTAAATAGTCATGAAGTGCGCTCCAGCTGCAAATAATGCTGCGCTGCGTAAGAAGGAGAGCGCAGAGCACAGACATATTTACAGAAATATGGCTCTCCCCAGGCCCAGTGCTGATTTTAGGTGCCTTGTGCCACGCACACACCTTTGCACCATAGTGCGAGGGGGTGTACGTGAGTCTACCATAGGTTTTGCACTGGAAGGGTACTTTATGCATAGACACACTTTAAAACTTTTCCTATGTTGTATGTGTGTTGCACAGTGCAGAACGCATGCAAGTCAGAAAAGAAAGGAGAAATTAAAACATTTCTTCTTTTAACGTCTACTTCACACAGCGTTAACTTTTTGCGCAAAACCCTGTCTACAGCTGTTTGTATATAGGGATTTTGCATGGGAACTTTGCTTTGCACTGCTTTACGTTACTTTTAGGGCTAAACAAGCTGTGTGCTGGAAAGTAAATAGGTAAAAAATAATTTGCATCACTTTGTGACGCAAACATGATGTAAAATCTTAGTAAATATACCCCTCGATGTGACTTGGGCAGCAAAGTAATGAGTCCTCTAAGAGCTGTCCCAGACTCCTTTCATTGATTTGCATGTGAGAAACTCTTGCATAAGACGCACAGGCATGCATGCAAGCGCACACACATGCAAGCGCATACACATGCGTGGTGGTCTCTCTCTCTCCAATAGACTCTCAAGACCAACAGTTTCTGCTTGGCTTTCCTTCACCTGATCGATCGCTTACATTATTTTCAGAGACGTGTTAAGGTGGCTCTTTCCGCAAAGAGTCTTACCCTAATGACCTTGAATAATTCTTAAACAGATTGTTTCAAATACCGTTTTCCTTTATTTTTAATGTGGGTGATGTGTGAGAGTCTATTAGACATTTTAAAGAGAAATGTTTATGTTTCATGCAACATCCATAAAAAATATTCTTTTAGATCAAAATAGGGCTTCAGGTTGGAGAATTTGGAGGGTGTCAGAGAGATTCTTTGCAGTGATATTAGTGGGCTGCTGCTGTGTTACAATATCGAAAACACACGTCTCTATCCCGGAATATTAGATGGAAATACATCTAGAATTTGGATGCGTGCGCCTATGCACTGTCAGTTATCTGGCCATAGAGGCCATACATTTAAAGCTGTTCCGAACAGGGTCCCCCAAAGTACGTTTGGCCCAGGGCCCCCAAAATCTCAAAATGTCCCTAATTATAGTATTAATTTTGACAATGTATATGGTTTGGTAATAGCCCAAAACACAGGTATTACATCGTACTATTTATATAGCGCTTCATTTCTCTGAGAAGGCCTGGAAGCGCTGTGATATGCATCCCTGAGGAGTGCAATGGGTGGCACCGTGCGTGCTGTGCGTCTCCGGAGCGGTCTCTGCGCCACTCCCTGTCACGCCGCTCTGAAATCCTTCTATTTACGTTCTCCGGGTGACCGCCGCACGTGTTTAGCGCTTGTTTATCACCAGCGCAATGAGACGCTAGTCCTTAAATCAAAAGAGACGTCAGTGTAATTAGGACCGTGAGCCGGAGTTAGACGAGGGCCGTGGGGAGAGGCTGTCAGGCGCTGGGGCGCATCTAAAATATAACCTGAAAAATAAATACCACTGAATCAATGCGCTTAGTAGAATTATGAGTTCACCGCCCGGCGGTATGTGAGCAACCTCCGACGAATTAGAGGTGAACGCCGAATATAAAAGGTTGTGCGATGCAGCGCCTCGTCAGGAGTAGTAGGCGCTATATACAAATATTAACGGTAGTTCTAAACTCCGAGAAGTTCGCCATTGCAAGAGGCGGTGAGCCGTGATTAGCGTGCGGCCCTGAGATCAAGTTGTAAGTTATTCTAACACTAACCACTGCGACGCTTGACTTCACAGCCTCAGCCCAAATACGCCATTGACACGATTTTTCAGGAGATACTGTGACATTTATACTTACATCGCAAACCACAACTACGCATTAAAATGGAATTCAGTGTATACATATATCTGTTATTTAAGACGCATTTTACAAAATACATTTAATATTAAAATATAATAAATTATAAAATAATAATTTAATATAATATATCGTTACTTAAAAATACATACATTCGTTCTTAAATAAACGTTTGATCAGTCAGATTATTTTTTGCTATGAATTTACTATCTATCAATGCAATAAATTTGTTGTGGGAAAAAAAAATCTATGATACCTTAAACACCCACTGTTACACAGAGCCCTGCCACTAATTACTTTAAAGTACCACAACAGTCATATGCCCTAAAAAACCCTAAGAACTTTTTTTTAAAATAACCAAAACCAAGCCCTAAAAACTAACAAACTCCAAACCTCTTTGTAATGTAAAACCCACTCTTACCCTGCACCCTAAATGCTATAACCATATACCCTAAAGTCCCATATCAGCCTGAACAATAAAGCCACCTAAAAACTAAAAAAAAAACTAAAATGTAAAGAAAATTTCTGTCTCTCCCTCTCTGTCTCTATAAAGTAAACACCCATCATTAACTTTAAAATCCCATCACCATATATACGAAATTCCAATAACATCCTTAAACCATAAACATCTGTAAAAAAACTTTGAATAAAGTCCCCAAAACCACAGCATCAAAACCACCTTACAACCTAAACACCCATCCTTAAGCTGAACCATAAAAACCCATCATCATATACCCTAAACTCCCATAATAGTCCTGAACCCTAAAATTAATTATAAAGTAAACAAAAACAAAGTCATAAAAACTAAATGAATCACCTTCTCTTTATAACCTAAAAACACATCCTTTCCCGAAAGCTTAAACCCCATGACCATATACCCTAATATCTGACAACAGCCCTGAACCTTGCAGCCCTCCAAGCATTTCTTGTTAAAGAAACCCTAGTTAAACCGTAAAAACAAAAAACAAAAAACTTTTTCTACAACCTAAACACCCATAGCTATCCTGAACATTAAAAACCTTTAACCATATTAACCATAAACCCCGTGTACAATGGGTTGTTGTGACTTACCTTGTCTTTGTAAATGTGTTGTTGTATCTCTGTTGTAATTGTCAAGCATGTAATGTATGCATGGTAAAAGATCTATACACTGAGATTTTGATAAAGTACTCCAAATCCTCCAGGCATGTGCATGGTGTATTGCTTACCCTAACTACAGTAGTAACAAGCATTGTTAAAACCAATATGTATGGCATTAATATGCCAACACTTTAAAATGTAAGAATTTACACCTGCGGTTGACATGCGTTGCATGCATAGACGCTGTTGATCATGTTAAAGCAGCCCTATTGGAATTGTCCCCGATGTGGAAAAACTAGCAAAAAAGGATTGAGTATAGTATAGAATATCTGTAGGAGATACATAATGGAATTTAACAGTATGAAGACTGAGTGTACTTTTTAGATATTGGACTAGCCCTTGATACACTCCAAAGGAAGCACTTCCTGGAAGGAGGAAGGAGACACTAAAATGGCAATAGCATGAGGGGGGAAAGAATTCCCCCCCTGGTGAAGTCAAGGTTCACCCTATGCTTATATTAAACAAAAATGGCAACAGTAGCCACGCTGTCAAACCAGGCTAACTCGGAGGAAGGGTTGTGAGTGAGATTTGAGGGGAATGTCAGATTTTGAGATTTAGGGGGTTGCAACTGTGACAGTGGTCAGGGAAGAGCCCCACTGTCAGGGTACATTAGAGTTCGCAGAGCAGGGAGGAGGCTCACTGTCAGGGTACCAGGGAGTGCTAGGATCAGCAAAGATGCTCGCTGTTTTTGCACGACTGGCCATATAGCTTAGTGCGACACACTACATTTTTCTTTTTTCTTTTGCCTCTCCGCTTCGCCCTCTGTGTCCGTATGTTGTTTCTTCCTTTTCCTTGTTTTTGGGCATGCCGCTGTTTCTTTGTGGTGTCTGTGCTCAAAGGCTGCAAGACGGAGGGGGTGGGGGTCTTTTTTATTTATTTATATATTTATTTTGGGATGTGTCATATAGAGCAAACTCAATCGGATCAGAGTAGCACTTTACACTACCGTGCATGAAGTTTCATATAGTGCAAACTCGATCAGTGGAGCGCTTTACATGAGTACTACTTACATACAAGTTTAACAGTTCAAAAATATACAAACTGAAGCATTTGAAACATAGAAAAAACACAGAAATCCTCAAAGCGTCTCTCCCTGCACAGCAGGAAAGTCAATACTACAATATTCACTCCACTCGGTAAACTCGCTTTATGGGGCATTTCTTTTACAAACCATTTTGGCCCATAACTCAGCCTGTGGTGGTCCTATGACAATGGGACCACCACCAAACCATTCAGCATGACATGTTCTTTCTGTCTAGGTCATCTGCGGGACCCCACAGTAGGTTGTGGGGGGACCCCAAAATAGCAACCTCTCCCACCATTCAATGTCTTTTAAAGCTCTCATGGCTGGAACTTTTGTATTATAGCTGGGAGTAGAGTGTGTTTTTAAGGGCCTTGTTTGTAATATCATTACAGTAGGCCTGCTAGGCCTGAAAATGTGTAAGGCACTATGTCCCCTAGGGGTGAAGTATATGGTTACATTGCATTGCTTGCTGCCATTCTCTTTTCAGGTGGTTATGCCCTCTAGAGCCTGACTATATAGTTACATGACCATGTTTCTTACAAATGCTATTTTTTATTGTGGTGTCCTCTAGGGGCTGTTCTAAGCATTACAATCAAGAAACTAAAACATTTTTGCCCATAACTCATCATGTTGTGGTCCTAGGACAATGGGACCACAATCAAAACATTCAGCACAAAGTGCTTTTTCTGTCTAGGTCATCCTTAGGTCCCCATACAAGGTTGGGGGGAACCCAAAATAATAATCCCTCCCAAAATCCAGTGTCTTTTTAAGCTCTCTCATGGCTGGAACTTTTGTTTTACAGCCGGGAGTAGTTTGTGTTTTAAGGGCCTTGTTTGTAATATTAATCTAGTAGGCTTGCTCGACCTGAAAATGATGCACTACACCCACTAGGGTCTAAATATATGGTTACATTGCATTATGTTCTCCCAATCTGTTTTAATGTGGTTAGGCCTTCTAGGGGCTGACTATGTGATCACATGACCATGTTTCTTACAAATGCTGTTCTAAGATTTACAGTCAAGATACTACATTATTTGCTGCACTCAGAAACTCGCCCCACTGTGTGGTGGTCTAGGACAATGTGACCACCATCAAATGGTCAGGACGACATACTCTTTCTGTCTAGGTCATCTCTGGTCCCCTACACTAGCTAAGGGGGGGAGGCAAAATAATAATATAAATAAATATAAGAAATAATGGCAATATTTGTATTTTTGCTGCAGATAGAGGAAGAAGGTAAATGGAAGTGCTTTAGTTGTATGCAGGGTCACTGGAATTATGTGTCAGAGAGGACCAAACTAAGCAACAGGGTTGACCAATTTATGTGGCAAGAAAAGTCCAGTTATGCATTTACAACGCCAATAGCTCTATCTCAAGCAAATGCAAGACTTATTGCATTGCAAATGCTTGTTTAGTATGTTTTGAGAGCTGCATATAATGGTTCAGTCAGAGTATTATGGGGTGCTGAAGATCATGCAAGAGGCCCACTGTCAGGGTACCATTGAGTGCTAAGTTCAGGGAACATGTTCACTGTTGTGAAACATTAGCGTGCTCAGATCTATTGATGTGTTACATTGGAAGTACAACCATTTTGTGTCATATCTCACCACTAAATGTGTGTGGCTTCCTTGTCTAAAACCCTATAAAAGTAGATATTTTTCAATATGTTCCAGACTTTTTTCTGACTTCTAGCTGTGCAGACTCTGCACTAGTTTGTCTATTGATTTATACTTAGGGCCTCATTTACAAGGGCACTGCACCGCTGGAATGTTACTTTTTCTGACGTTCCGGTGGTGCAATGCCCTACTCTGAATTTACAAAGTGGCATTAAGCCACTTTTTGTGGCTTAACACCACCTTGTAAATATAGCCCCTTTACATGCATCACTTTGCGTGAAAGGGACATGCAATGGATGTTGGTGTGGGGGTACCCACACAACACCAAAGGCATTTTGACTCCAGATTTATGAGAAATCATAAACCTGAGGCAGCACCAAACACTTACGTCACCCAGGTGGCGCTAGAGTGGCATTTCTCCTCGTTTTTGCTTTTTCTATGTGTGCTGTAGAACGCAGCACAAATAGAAAGGGCAAAACGCCATTAATGATTGTTTATGTACTGGAAGGTGCTCCTTTCTGCACATAAACAATCATTAAATAATGACAATTTGCTACTTCTATGTGTGCTGCATTCTGCAGCACACACAGAAGTTACAAATGACCATTATCGATTGTAATGTGTAGGAAGGCGCACCTTTCTGCACATAAACAATAATTCCCTGCAACACAGGCACCCACGTACTATGGCGCAAGGGTGCCTGTATTGGTGCTCTGCAGCTAATTATATCACCAATGCTAGGGAAAACACAGGGGTGCGCTGTATTGGAGTAAATATGGTGCATCCCTGCGTTTCTGAAATGACGCAGTGCAGCGCTCCAAAATTTGCTGCAGCGCTGCACCACTTCTTTGTAAATGAGTCCCTTGGTGCTTTTGGCACACTCTTTGGAGGCAGACTCTATGTCAGTCCTTTTGCTCAACTACATTTAGTTTGCGCTGCTTACTTGCCTAGGAAAACAACCTTATCATGGTCCTCTTGCATTATTTTGAATTACTATTGAAAGATTTATTGCTAATTCCCTAACTAATTATTTTTGCTTTCTGGATTGATCCTAATTTTTAATAAACCTTTATGGTTTTGACTTTGAATCATGTCTTGTTAAGGTTTCTTTGATTGGCTTGGACTCAGTCTTATAAAGACTCAGATAGTCCCGATCCTACGCATCGACCCTCTTAATTTTTTTAATTAGAGCATCTACCTCGCAGATCATTGAAGAGGCTTCCTGTTTGTGTACCATAGGGAAGAAACTCACTGTTAGTTTGCTGTAGAGTGCTTAGACAGAGGAAGAGGTTTGCTGTTAGGAAACTACAGAAGGCTCAAATCCTAGAAGTGGCTCACGGTCAGCATACCTCAAAGCGCTAAGATCAGGGGAAAGGTTCACTATGAGAGCACCCTGGAGAGCTCAGATCAGAGTAGTGGCTCAGTGTTTATCATTGAGGGCTCAGACCAGGGGTGGTGTGCTTTATTGGGATGCTATTGGTGCTGCAGATGATGGGTATTAAGATATTGGGAGATGTTGCAGACCAGGGAAGAGGCTCACTGCCATTATACTGTGGCTTGTTGCAGATCCTGGAAGTGGCCCCCTGGGAGAGTACCACAAAGCACTCATATCAAGGGAGATGCTCGCTGTCGGAGTATTATGTCTTGAGGCAGATACTGGAAGATACCCGCTGGTGGTGTAACATAATGTGCTCAAATTAGGCAAGAAACTCACTGTTAATTTATCATAGAGTGCTCAGATCAGGGAAGAGGGTCAAAGTTAGTTTACCAGAGAGTGTTCAGGCCAAGGAAAAGGCTCACTGTTAGGGAAGTATAAAGTGTCCAAGGCATGGATTAGGCTCAGTGCTGGTACAATAGAGTGCTCAGGTCTTGTAAAAGAGTCACTGTTTACCATAGGGTGCCAGATCAGGGAAGAGTGGTCACCGCAGGTTTACCATATAGTGCTAGGATCAAGAAAGAGGCTCACTGTTAGGCATAGCAGTTTGTGGAAGAGGGTCAGTTTCAGGGTACGAGCAGGATACCATAGAGTGCACAGGCCGTGAATAAGGCTCAATGAGGTCACAAAAGGAGCTGACTGTCAAACGCGTCCGGGGCACGCAGATCAGTTCAGGTAGCATGAGCTTCTCCTATCAGGGAAGTGTCTGGCTGTTCATAGGGTGGCTTGTTACTCTCAGATTAGGGAAGAGATTCACTGTCAGGGTAGCACAGAGTGCCCAGATGAGGGAAGTACCTGGCTGCTAAGGTAGCATAGAGTGCTCAGAGTGGAAAAGAGGCTCACTGCACGGGTAGCACAGTGTATCAGATTGGGAAAGGGGCTCACTCTCAGGGTAGCACGTGGTGCTCAGACTGGGGAAGAGGCTTTCTGTTATGGTGGTATGCTGAGTTCAGATCAGGGAAGATGCTCACTGTCTGGGTGGCCTGTTGTGCTCATATAAGGGAAGAGGCTCTCTGTCACGGTAGTAGTAGGATGTTTGGATCAGGGACAAGGTTCTCTGTCAGTGTAGCAAGAGGGGGATCAGAGCAGAAAAAAGAGGCTCTTGGTAAGGGTACCATGTGGTGCTTAGATCACGGAGAGCAGTGGTTTATTTGAGACTGTGTTTTCCGGTGCCAGGCACGGTACTTAATTCTCACCACTGGCACTAAGGGCAGTCCAGCATTTGGTGGTGCTGTCTGTCCAGTTTTGATATGAATACAAAAACCCTGTTTAATTCTTCAGTATACTAGAGGCAGCTCCTTTGCAATGGAGAAGGAGCGTCGCCCCACCTGGCTAAGCCAGGAGATGGAAGATAAAACGATATTTAATTATCGTTTTATCTTTCATCTGCTGGCTCAGCCAGCAGCGTGTTCAGAGAGGGCCAGGGCTGGGCCATAGAAGGTGGAAGGAGTGGAGTACACTAAGTGCGCATGTGTGTTTGGCCGGCTGTCTCAGTGCTACACAGCCAGGCTGGAGAAACTGCACAGACCCCAGGGTTGTGTCTGAGCGGCAGTCCCTAGCCGCCCTGACCAATCCTGGTGCTGTCTTCATACTACGTTTAGCATGAAAGCAGAGCCAGGATTGCTGGGGAGCCTGTGCTGCAGTCCCAGTGCGGTCTGGGACACCACAAGAAGACCAGTGGAGCAACGCGGCAGGAGGCGGCGGCAATGGGAAAAGGTAAGTTTTTTTTTTTTATTATATATTTTTTTATTTATCCCCATCACCATCCGTTCCCCTCCCTACCCCTGCCCCTCCACTTGTGATTTGCCGCCGCCGCTGCTGTATACTTCAAAATGTAGTAATGCCTGCTATCAAAGGCATTTTTGCAGATGTGAATGGCCTAGAATAGTCTGAACAATCACACTTTTAAAAGTCCAATTGTTAGTACTAATGTTGGTACTGTCATTGTCATTGCTGCTATGGGCAAAGGGTGGTACAAGCTGCTGTGGCTGCCCAAGGGGCCGGGGTGCTTTGAACAAGGAAGATGCCCACCGACAGAGTAGCATGAGGTGCTCCAATCAGGGAGCAGCTTGCACAGAAGCATGTACAGCAACCTATCAGGATGGAGATATCTTGCCTGGGCATTGCAGTCTGTTGTGCCAGGGTCGGAATGAATAATATCTATATCAGAAAAGAGACTCACTGTGGACCTTCTGCAGGGTTTACAAGTAAGACAAGATGGAGGCCGCCATTTTGTTGCTTGGTTGGAATCTCGCAGCCTCACTTTCCTCAGTTTGCAAGTACAGCAGCAGTTTATTTGCTGAACTTTCTCTGCACGGCCGCGCAGCCCCCGTGCCACCGGATTACAGCTAATGTGATAATAAACCCTTTGCCATTTTTCGAGCAAATTAGCCTTCAAAGAAACAAACGCGGAAAGAGTGAATTACAATCTCCGGCATGAAAATGTGGTCAGTGTGCGCGCGCCGTGCGGGGCACGCGGGCCCTCTCCGCCCCGACACATCTAAATGAGTTTAGCTAACGGAGCCTGGCTAACAGATTAGCAGCCTCGGTGACTAATAGACTCCTCATTTACTTCTAATACGTTCTGCATAGGGAGCAATCAGCCGCCATCAGTCTTAAAGATGAATCGGCGCACCCAGCTAAATTTTAAAGATATTAGCCCCACCGCCGCCACATCAATCACAGCATTCTCTTAATGATGGCAAAATTAAAATGTACTCCTGCTTTTAGGGCGCTGTGAAGTCGTCCGGCGAAAGGGCGACATACACAAGCGCCTTCGCAAACAGGCAGACACCAGGATTAATTGGCACAGGAGACGCGCTCGGATTCTCATCCTCTGGCATCTCCGGCTGCCCTTTCCTTAGTCTGGTCCTCGGTGGACTAATGCGCATGCGTGCTTACCCTGGACATCAGCCCATGATTTTCCTCCCAGGTGTCCCATCTCATAAAAAGTTGGAAATTTGGAGTTGGGAACCTGCAAAAAGTTCCTGTTTTTCAGGCGTGCATTCGGGTTCATTAATGATTAAAAATGTTGCAGGACAGACAAGAAGCTCGGCCACTGTTATTTCGCGAAGATTGCCTCGGAGCTGCAGGCCGTGCTCTAGCAGCTCCCTGGCTTAAAACCAGTAGTTTGCACACAGGACAGATTTTCGTTTTTGAGTTTCTGGGGCCGGACAGGTTATTATTTCCATGGGGCATTTACCCAGGAGGGCCGGGCTGGTGGATGCATTGGGTGTCGGTGTTTAAAGGCCCATGGCCACTGCTAGCGCCTCTGTCGTTTTTTCCAGCTCCTTGAAGTTACCAGCAGTAGGCACCGTGGGGGTGGAGAGCGGATGGATGGATGGAAATAACATTTTTGGCAGGGATGCTTTTCGTTCCAGCTAGTGATCAGATCTCGAACTCAGACTTTCTGCAGCAGCCAATCCTCGATTTAAAGGGCTCACATATCGTTAACTGTCACTCTCAGTTTTAGCTTGGGCACCTTAACACAGGGTTGTGCCTAGGGTGCTTAATAGAGACAGCAGGCTCTGCTGTTGGCCAGGCTAGACAAGTTATCAGGAAACACAATGAGCACATTTTCTAAAAAATGAGTATCTGGTATTTGATATTTGGAACAGAAATTAGTACATTTACAAAATAATTAAATTTGATATTTGAATGAGAATTCATGCTTGATGATTTTAGGGGCTTTATTGCTGATCTTACATTATTTCCTTGTTCGCAGAGGGAATGGTTTTGCTGCTTTGGTATTTGTTTTGTGACTCATGTGGATATATTTCATTACCTATTTTGATAGCTTTTCATCACTTTTTATTATCATGAAATATTAAAGCTTTATGGCGTGAATGATCCGAAAAATGTCTTTCTATATAAACTGGAACGTTCCATGTCATCTGAATGGAAGTTCCTGCGTCTGAGGTTGTAAAACCTGCATAACATATGGATAATTATGATATGTAAGTCTTGAAATTGTGTCTGTGAGGGATGGTCAGGCTCATTCATCGCAGCTCAAAATACCATAATATTTTGTGTGCCTCTTCAGAAATGTGTGTGAAACCTTTGGCATTTAGCCGATTGCAAAATCGTTGTGTAAAATGCACATTTGACTTTGCTTCTTGTAAAATTGTTTTGGGGCGCTCCCTTATCCCCCTCCAAAGACACGTGAGTGGTGGCCGGCCTAGGCATCTACACCCAGCCACTGGTTTCAAAGTGACCAATCAGCACGGCAGCAGCTGTACGTGGACATATGCTAAAGTAGTGTGGCCGACAGGACAGCACTCCTGGTGGTGTCCTGGAGGGTGAACTGCACTGTCCGTCACAGCATGTTTCTATCCAGACAGAAGAGTAGGGAGTACTTTTTTTTCCATTTGGAACTTGTGAAAACAGCATCCTCTAACAAGCATTTGCAATGCAACGGGTCTCACGTTTGTTCGCGTTAGAGCTGATAGCGTTGTAAACTCCTAACCAGACTTTTCACTGGTAATGAAACTTATCAGCAAAAGTGAAATTATGTACGTAACCTGAAAAAGTGCAATTAACTGTGTAACAGGGCCGATATTATGTAAAGCGCTCGACTTCTGCCAAGCGAGATCGTGCTGGGAAAATAGAGAAAAAGTAGTCCACGAGCTGGATGGAAAACAGCGAGCCTCTGAAGTTTTCTGTACTTGGTCGATGCGCTCGAGGAGGGCTATCCACCGGAAAAGTCATGACGTATGCATGCCTTCCACTAATGAAATCAAGCAGATTCTAACAGGCAAGCCCACGAGCCAATGAAAGACACTGACGTGACGTGGACAGGGCTCTGAGCCCTTTTTAATTCCTAAAGCGTCTCACTTAGCGAAAGGCATGCACAAGCGCATGCGACGCAGGCTCGACCCTAATAAACACAACAGCTTTGAGGAGCACTATAGCAGGATGTGTTTGGCTTTTCCTTAAAATATATTAAGATTTATATTTATGCTCAGAAAAAATACTTTGGGAGTCACACACTGTGCTTGTTGCATTTGGCCCTCTCTGCAGGGTCACCCCCAAACCTTTTACCTTCACCCCTCTTGTTTTCTGAACCCTTTTTTTGTTTTTTAGGACTGCTTACTTTACCTCTGCTATAGTGCTTGTGCTCTCTCCTTTAACTGTGGTAAAACTGGCTTACACCCAACTGGCACATTTCATTTCTTTACAAGTCCCTAGTAAAGTGGTAGTACATGTGCCTAGGGCCTGTAAATTAAATGACGCCAGTGGGCCTGCAGCACTTATTGTGCCACCCACATAAGTAACCTTTTTAAACATATCTCAAGGATGCCATTGCAGCCTGTGTGTGCAGATTTAAACTGCATGTCAACCTGGCAAAATCAAGCTTTTCCCTGGCTTAAACCTTCCTTTTTAATACACAGAAATCACCCGAGGGTAGGCCCTAACAGCCTCTTGGGCAGAGGGCATTGCATTTAAAAAGTTGGGCATATACTTTTAAGTTTTACATGCTTTGGTAGTCGAAAATTCCTTAATTTGTTTTTCCCTTCTGCAAGGCCTACCCCTCTCATAGAATAACATTGAGTTACCTTATTACATTTAAATAAGTGATGACTTTTTGTGTGGGAGCAGGTAGGAATGTCATGTTTTGCGTCTTAGGAATAGTAATTTAAAACTCTCTTCAATGGTAAAGTCAGATTTTAAGACACAATTCTGAAATGCCAGGGGCGTGTTAACGCGAGTAGCCAAGATGACGGCTTAGCGCAGAGCTCCCGTGACCACAGGTATCCGCAGCGGCCATCTGGCCCCCATCATGCCGGGAGCCTGCTTAGCTGATGTCAGGAGCGGTCCTGGCGGGGTGGCCGCTGTTCAAATCAGGTCTGGCCCTGAATGCCATTGTAGTGCGCAGCTGCTTCTGCGACCTTCAACCGAGTAGGAGTTGGATGGCTTCGGAGGCCCAGCCATGGCAGCAGCCCCTGATGAGCCTGAGGCCACCCTCCTCGCCTCGCCTGCTGTCTTAGGAGGGGCAAGTGCTTCCACTCCCTGGTGGTGCTGAGCCATTTGAGCTGGCAGCTCTTTGACCTGCGTCTCTGGCCTGAGACGGTGACTGACGGGCAGCCAGGCAGCTTCCCCCTCGCCCTGAGAGATGGAGCAACTTCGGTGAAGTTATTGTGTCTCTGCCTCTGCGGATACTGCCAGTGCTGGGAGGTGGGGGCCCTCCATGTATAGTGGGGACTTGCCTCTGGCTGTATGCCGACCTTCCTCCAGCCTCCCACCTCACCTTCTCCCGGATCCATCAATGTGACTCTACTGCCTGGTCCGGAGGGCCCAGAGCGGATCCCCCATTTGCCAAATTCTGCAACACATTTGGATCTGTTGAGGATGCCCGCGCTGTGTCCTGCTTCCCTACACATTCTACACATGGCAGCATCGAGCAGTATGGAGACGAGATGGGGTACACCAACAATGCTGGCTGACCCTAACTGAGTGGATCCGGACTACTACACTTTGCACCATGACACTACGTGTGATGGAGGAGGGACTTGCTCTGGTATGCAACCCCATCGGACGGGAGGGTCAGGGGGTGGTGTCAACCCCAGTGGGCGCCTAATGAACCTCTACACATACTAATGACATTTCCTTATTGTTGAACTTATGAGTTGACAAGCACCAGCATTCCCCCAATTGCTTTCATTTGTTCTTGGCTCTTCTGGGGCACCTTATGAATATATCCTTCTTGAGGGTCGCTATGTTTAATTGTTTAGGGGAATTTACTACTGTTGGTTGGGGTGGTCAATGTGGGCAGGAGGAGAGGGTACCCTTGTATGTTTTTTTCTACACCACTTGTAAGCCAGCCACACACTCCAGCACTCTAGATCAATTTTCTTTGGCAATGCTACCCTTCATCACTCCCACATACCGATTTGGTACCACCAAGGAAACGCCTTACCCTACTATCTTGGAACATCAGGGACTTGAACGATCACCGCAAAGCATGGCGAGTACTTGCACATCTGGACAGATATTCTGTAGCTATCACCAGGAACACCATCTCCACAGGGAACTCGGGCCAGATGTACACATTTTTGTTTTGCAACTCACAATTTGCGATCTGTTTGGGATTTGCAAATTGCGAGTCGCAAAACAAAATGTACAACAGTGCTAGACACACTGTTAATGATTCTCAATGGGGTCGCAAAGACTTACCTCATCAATATTCATGAGGTAGGTCGTAATTTGCGACCCCATTGGGAATGGGCGCACTCAGAGGGATTGTGGCCTGTTGGGGACAGCAGACCACCATGTCTGTGACTGCTTTCTAAATAAAGCAGTTTTTTTTCTAATGCAGCCCGTTTCCCTTAAGGGAAAACGGGATGCATTACAAAAAAAATGGAAAGTTTTCTTTTAATTTTTTTCAGAGTAGGCAGTGGTCTGTGGGACCACTGTCCATTCTGAAAAAAAAATATTTTCTCTACCATTCACCAAGGGGAAGAGGTCCCGTGCAGACCCCTTCCAGTTTGTGAATGGATTAACACCAATTTGAAATTGGTGTTAAGGGCCAGATGTATAAAAAAAAGTGGCTTGCGATTTCCTAATAGCAATTCCTTGCAATTTGCTATTAGAAAATCGCAAACTGGGATGTACAACAGTGTGTTTAACACTGTTTGCAATTCCCAAATGGGGCACCAGAGACCTGCCTTATTACTATTCATGAGGCAGGTTGCAGTTTGCAACCCATTTGGAAATGGCCCGAATCACATGGATGGTGGCCTGCTGGGGGCAGCAGACCACCATGTCTGTGATTGCTTTAAAAAAAAAAAACAATCTATTTTTTTAAAAATGCAGCCCGTTTTCCTCAAAGGATGCATTTATTTTCATTTTTTCAGAGGAGGTAGTGGTCCACGGAACCACTGCCTGCTCTGAAAAAGGTTTTGCTCCCCCATTCACAAAGGGGAACGAGTCCCTTGGGGACCCCTTCCCATTTGCGAATGGTTACCAACAACTTGAAGTTGGTGGTAACTGCAAATGTTTTGCAACCATATTTATGGTCACAAAACATTCATAAATGCCAGTGCTATTCGGTTTTAGGAAGGGACGCCCTAAACACGCCCCTTCCTAATACCAAATTGCAAAAGCAAAATGCGATTCGGTAACAAGTTACCAAATCACATTTTGCCTTTTGTACATGCAAAATGCATTTTACTGGTCGCAAACGGCCAGATGGGCTTGATGGCTGTTTGTGACCGGTAAAATGGTTCATACATCTGGCCCGAACTGTGATTGTTTTGCGACTGCATTCATGGTCACAAAACAAACTTACATACCAAGAACTTAACATAACAAGTTACCTAAATGTATTTTGCCTTTTGTACATAGCAAAATCCATTTTACCAGTAACCAACAGCCCAATGGGCCCACTGGGCCATTTGCAACCTATGAAATGGTTCATACATCTGACCCTAACTGTGATTGTTTTGCGACTGCATTCACTGTCACAAAACAATCATACATACCACTCAGATTCGGTACTAGGAAGGGATGCCCTGAACGCGCCCCTTCCTAATACTGAATTGAAAAACTCTAATTGCGATTCAGTAACAAGTTACTGATTCACAATTTGGGCTTTGTACATCCCAAAAAGCATTTTCTAGTCGCAAACGGGCCGATTCTGCGACTAGAAAAATGCTTTGTACATGTGGCCCTCTATTTCGAACAGGCAGAATATTACTGTTGATGTATGCAGACAACATCCTGCTCTTTATGAAGCATCCGGGTAATAACGCCCTCCCTCCCCTTGATTAGGGAGATCATCAGATTTGGCAACTTTTCCGATATCACCATTAACAGGCATAAGACAGACCTACTCCCACTTTGAGTTGCCTCAAAACCATGTACTTGGAATACCCGGTTTGTTGTGTCTCTGACTCGGTCTAATACCTAGGCATTGTTCTACACAACGAGGTGGAGTCCATCATCCGATTAAACTATGGCCCAGCGATAGATGCATTAAAGTGCCAAGTAGATTTCTTCATTTGCCTCCCACTGTCACTGGCAGTCAAGGTGGTCTTGTTAAAATTATTGTCTTGACTAAATTTCTTTACTCATTCCAAAAAATACCTATCCCCTCAATAAGAATATTTTTCATGCACTTAAATCGTTATCAATCAGACTTCTCTGGCATAATGGGAATGCCCGGATTTAATGGGACACGATGACCCTCCAATATGAGCTTGGGGGATTTGAAGTCCCCAACTCTGAATCCTTGACAGTCAGTTGTTTCCCCTCACCCAAGAATGGGTGGTACAACAGACTTTGCAGTACCTGGCCCTCTTGGACCTCGGCCATTTGTACATTGACAGATAGTTCCTTTGTCTAGAGCAATTTCATGAACATGGAAAACCCATGCCCTTTAGAAAGTTTCACATTTGCCAGACTCCATAGCGCTGCTCCAGAGAAGATTCTGGGATACCCGGAGGAGCCCACTGACTTCACACCACTGACACTGCTGATCACTTCTCCTGATATCACGCGATGGGTGTCCTGGTTTTATAATGTACAGCCCAACCGCCGAGTGGTGAGAGACCTCTATCCACAGCGTAAAAAGATCAGTTATTTACAAGTTGAACGGAGTAACACACAGTAAACACGTTATAACAATTGTTTAATGCTGATGTCAGTTGCCTCACTTAAACAGAGTCCACATTTTCGACGGTGGTTCATCAAAACGTACCTGAGGCTGCAGTTCCACTGATCAGCTTAATTATATAAAGTACAAGCAACCCAATGCATTTTGGGACTGTGTCCCTTCTTCAGGGGTAAAGCTGCGTATTACACACATTATAAAGCAGACACAACAAAACAGGAGGACAAGGAGGGAAACAAACAAAAGATGTATGAGCGCACATCAAAGAGATCCAAGAATTCAATACGAAAGCAGCGTTCGTGAGTAATTCAGCATGCCAAATAGTGCATACACTCCACAACACGACCACCATCATATTACATCGAGGACTCCTCGTGGATAGTATATGTGAAACCTCAGTGAACTCCCAAATCCCAACACTTCACTGAACCATGCTCAGTGCAACACCCTAAATGACCACCACATAACTGCCAGTTACGAATGGTTAACCGATATATGCGTGACTTAACACTTTGCATCAAAAAATGCCAAACCCTTAGTGCTCATCAATAGTGTGCAGAATGCACAACTAGCACTCAAGTGCCATGCCTGTGTATAAGCAGCTTACCTGCTATGCCGCAGCGATTGTGATACAAACTTTTGCCTTGCTGCCTAATATGGAACATCACATGACCTAGCGCCATGAAATCATGATGTCTAATTACCAAAACATACCTTATGCCTTAATGCGATATGGCTGCATTGTGTAACCCCATTACCTGAGGAAGACGTGCTTCCCGCATAGCTACTGACAGTACACCACAAACGAACATCTCCAACATACAAAAAACGAACAACCATGCACCCCATTCGTCATAACCACAACTCCGTATATTCTGCTCAAGGTATAGTGTAAATAATCGCTCACTTACTTCTAAAGTCTAAGCCACCAGTCCTTGATCTACACAACAAACGATGTCGGGATCGCTCCCGCCATGCTCTAGAAACAGCAACCGGCCATTGCTATGACCGCCTTAAGCATCTGTTGTGAAAACCAGGAAAATAAACAACAGACTACAGGTAGACCCGCAAAGCTACTAAACTGCGTACTGACCATCTGAATACCATAAAATATGTCCATCACCATGGTGTCGATCCCTCTCACTCTGGCATGCCCGAAATAAAAACTCCACACGGCTAAAAACAAGCTCCCAAAAACAACTTGACCGTACTCCTAATGATATCTGTGGTGTTCCCAATGTACGACAGTCCATGTCTTCTACCCAGCATACTAAACATACATGAATTCATTGGATGACCAGCAACCTGCGGCACAGGTCAACGAAATGTAAAACATAAAAAAAGACTGAAGCACAAAGACACGTATATAGTCATACAATGTAAAGCGGTATGGAAAATATAAACATCATGTAATGGGAATTGCCTAGAAAAACTATTTTAGACACATATATAGTCGTACAATGTGAAACAGTTTTGAGAACTATAATCATCATCTTATACAAATTACCTAAATTACCTGTCCTGGTTTTATGCCAACATATCACTACACCAAGCGGTTGGGGCACTGCCAGGCCAGTGCGCCTGGGAAGACGACCTTGGAACACCCCTCTCGGTCACGCATTGGGGGTTACTGCTGTCCGAAGACGGGCCTAATCTCCCTGAACTACCCCACAAACCACTACATTTGAAGTAGTTACCAGGGCATACAGTACATCTGCCCGCCAACACCGTTTAGATCCATCACGCCCTCATAACTGTGCCCAGTGCGGGCCGACTATGTATATTTCTTACATTTGCCATAGGGCTGCCGCCTGGTCCAAGCCTATCGGGCGGTGAAGCTGACCCAGCTGGCTCAAATGATAGGCCATCGCCCTCCAGCCCACCTTCTTGTGACACTGTTGGGCCACATAAAGGACATTCCCAGAGGACTAAGACTATTCACGGCCATGGCATTACTGTTGGCAAAACGCATGGTGGCAATGTACTGTGTGAGCCTCGGTGCTCTGAGGGCTAAGGATTGGCTTACAGATTTGACCATCCATAATGATCGTATAGAAACCTACACATGATGCTCCTAATTACCTCACAACCCAAGGATATCCGAGATCCTCTAATGGCATTCTTAGCAGACCATGCTACGGACACCTGAGGAGATGGACATGAAGATGGTGACACCCCTGAGCCCAGTGTCGCCGAGTAGGCCCCACCTACCTCGATGGACTGTACAACCTGTTGCCTTGGGTAGGGCCTGTGGAGTACGTCTCAAGACTCATGTAGAATCATAGGCTCTGCAGGGCTTAGGGTGGAGGACGATACTCTATTGTTGGCAGACAGGATTGTATGGGCATACCTGGTGTTGTCTCTAAATGTGTTATTTTGACTTCTACTGTATGTAACATCTAGGATCACAAACACTGATCATACCTTGGACCTGTCGTACTTTCTTTGTCTACATATGATAAAAATACAATTAAAAAAATTCTGAAAATGCCACTTTTAGAAAGTTGGCATTTCCTTGTTGTAACCATTTGATACCTGCAGCCTGTTCCTGGGTTCACATGACTATGTGTAATTGGCAATTGGCTTTTGTTCATTCCTCCCAGACAGCGTCACAATAGAGGGTCTCAGTGTTGGCAGGATGGGCCCATAGGATGAGGGTGTGGAGCTGTTACCTACCACGCTTGCATTTCAAAGGCATTGGCCCAGCTCACACACAAAAAGCTTTACACTAGCCTATTGTGTCCCCAAACAGACTGGGACCATGGCAGGGTGGCAGGGATCCCAGACACTTTGCAGGGGAAACACCAGAAGCTTCTGCTACTTCAAAGTGGGCACCAGGTATAAAAAAGGGACATTCAGTAGAGTCCTGGGCCTGTGGATACTACAGAAGAAGGATGCCCTGCTGCACTGCTATTTGAGGTCTGCCCTGGTTGCAGAGAAGGAAGACTGGACCTGCTTGTTTTTTCCTATGCTGAGTGACTATATGGACCAGCTGACTGACCTCCTGTTCTATGGTACAGGGACATAACAAGCTCCAGAGTCCTCCCTGCATCTGCCCAGCTGGCCTACTGCCTGGACCAGCAACTGGAGCTTCCTGTGCCATGCTTGCCACTACAAGAGTGAGTCACTGATCCTCAGGAAGGGCCTCACTGGGTCCTGGACCCTTGGCTGACATCAGAGTGCACTCCTCTGACTCAAAACAAAGTCTGGAAGTTTTAGGCTTTTTGAGACTGTGAACAGAACTCTTAGCGCTGGACTTTAGAAGGTACCTTTTTCAGCGAGATTAAACTGGGCCTTGTACCCGGTCTATGATCCATTGTGGTCACCTGAACTTGTGATTTTCACCCAGTCTCACACGACCAGATAACTGCGAGTGGCATTTTGTGCTTTTAGGTGCTATACTTACCTGAAATCTTCAAAACTGCATATCTCCAGTTCTACTGATTGGGTTTTTGTTGTTTTAGTGTCAAGTAACTTATTACATTTTACTCTATTTTTCTTTATTGGTGTGGGTTTTTTCTTGGGCTGTGTTTTCACTTTATTCCTGGTTGTTTGAGGCATACATACTTCACACATTGCCTCTAAGTTAAGGCTGACTGCTGTTGTGCTAATTTACAGAAGTGTTAAGCATAGGTTAATTTAGTGGTTTTTGTGATTCACCCTGATAAGGTTTATGTATCTTGCTTGAGTAGGGCTCACACACCCCTCAAACAACAACCTAATTTCTTACAGTGCTCCTTATTTCCATCTACAAGCACTGGCTTTTACTTGTTAGTATCCTTTAATATTATTTCTTTCAGATGCAACCTTTGACATCCCAGCTATAATCGTTTGCCCTTTGTGTATGAAGGTTGAGAACTTCAAGTGAGAGCTGAGGCTTCTTACATAAAAGAGGATTAATGAAGAGTCAGTGCTGTGCACACACTGAAATGAATGAAGGGACTCCTCACTGGTACACAAGCGGCTGCCAGCAGGAGGAGAGCAGAGTGCACGGCCCACCTCCACACTTTCCTCTTCCATAGTCCTGTTACTAACACTTGGTGGCTCACAGAACCTGTGCACACACACTGAAATGAATGAAGGTACACATCACGAGTACACAAGCTGCTGGCATGAGGAGGGGGCGTGCTTGGCCCACACCCACTCCTTCTTCGTTCAATCTGTTTTTGTTCTGTGCTCACCTCCCTCACTCAAAATTCACAGTATGGGAATAGTGTACACACTCATTTTTGCAGTCTTTTGTGAGGAATCTACATGGACAGAGATTTTTTTTCCGATAAAAAGTGTCAGAGAAAAGTTCAAGCGAACAATGAACTAAATGTAAGCAATGCCATTCAATTTTAATAACTTCCCACTCACATTTGAAGAAATTACATGCCGGTATTCATTGCGAAAGGGCTTTGACTCTTACACCTCTCTGCATTTTGCCTCTTAATATCCAGGGCCCCTGGAATTATGCGATAACACATCACCAGCATTTTCTGGTGAAGGTATAGATTTGCCACATTTGCCACGTAATCCATCATCTGCCGCATAATCTGCAGATTAAAAAAATGTTTCTAGCTCAAACGGATCAAAAGCTACTAAAACGGTGACAGCATGTACTGTTGCCCAGTTGAAGGCCATCAGCAAAGGTTAACTGGTCACCTTTCTGTTCTGTATTTATTTGTGTTAAAGTGGTACTAATGAGGTAAAACCTTTGATCAGATAGTGTTAACCTGTAAACATTTCAAAATAATGAGATAATACTAACACTAAATGCGCCGCATTAGGCAAATAATTAGCCTTTTCTTGATGCAAATTTAGTCACCCTTTCCGCATAATTTAGTCCTTCCCTATCACATAATTCCAGTGGCCCTGTTCATATTATACAAATCTGTATTTTAGGCAGACGTGGGTAAAGGACAAAGACTGATGGATGTTCTGTGGCTGTGTGGTTCTGTGTGCACCAGTAGTCCAGTGGCTCCATGTGGGACAGGTTATCACTTGCTGTTACAAGAAGGCTTAAAACTTTCTTCTTTGATAATTGCTTCCCTCCCATCACTATTTCTTCTTCCCACATCTCACTGGTTGCACAAGACCACTGGATGTGTACCGCAGAGCATAGCTTCTTTGCACCTCTGAGGAGGATCATCTCTTCAGTACAGAGAACAGTGATTCTTATCCTCTGCCTACTGTGAGTGCCAGATTGCAACAACAGAGCTAGTATTATCTCATCATGTTCACCATGACAGGGCACTACATGTCACTTTCTTGATGCATTTTTATTTGTCATTGCATAAGGGAGCTGATACTCGCACTATACACAAGTTGGGTGGAATTTATAACAATAGTGTTAATATTGTGATATCTGACTTTGCTACAGAGATCTTTAAAACATTTGGTAAATTAACATCTATGCCTGTTTGCAACTCCCTTGACTTTACAATTTAAACCATTCCATCAAACATTGATTTCAAACATCCCCAAGTTTCACACTATATCTAAGCTCTTATGCTTTCCAGCGACCTATCATAAATCTGATGAATTGGTAGTCCGCACTATATATGAGTATTGACACAATGTAGGCAGCATATACCATATTAAATGTCCTCTTGTATCATAAAAGCATCATAAGTTGCTGGTTTAATTTAATTTCTTTTAAGCATTGTGTACACTTCTCCTGTGGCTACTCGTCATTAAGTTGGGCTGGTACTCATAAGATCTTCTGCGAAAGCTTCGTAACAAGTACAAACTAAAGAATCAAGGTATAATTTATTATGCATGTCACAAAGTATACAATTTACAAAATCACAGTCTTTGTGACCATATAAATGGCTTTCGCGAAATACAAAGCATACTTTGAGAGTTGTAAATGGCTTTCCACCTAGAAAAATATACTTTGTGACCCATGCTGACTTTCATAGGAAAGGAAGCCTATAATGGGCATGTACCTCTACTTTGCATTGTGGTGTGTAATGTATTAATAGTGTCATAAACCGTTGATCACTTACAGAGGCCCAAAAGTGGGTGATAACTGTTTTGGAAAGCGGAAACTGTCTCATTGGGTCAGTTTCCATCTTGTGAGTGGTGGCTTCCGGGGAGTAGACACCGCCCCAGGGGAACACTGCATGATTCCCTCAGGCAGGTTTATTTTTGAAAGCATGCTCTGTGCCCTCAAGGGACAGGTGCTGCTTAATGAAAATATGTTGACATCCATGAGACGTGAATACAGTGACGAAAGTCTACTGTTCCTCACGAGCCTGGGTACCTGCATTCAAAGCCATTTGCAGTGGGTCGAAAAAGGAGCCTTGATTCACCAATAATAACGAAGCAGAGTTGTGGTGACCTACAAATAGGCATGTTCTGATGTGACTGATTAATACATTATTCACATCGGAAGAGGAAGGTGGATTCACAAACCATCTTGTTTACGACCCCATCATGGTACACTGGGCTCAAGAAGGTCTTGGATTGTTCAATGGTGTGATGGCACGGCACGCATTCCAAGGCATGCATTCCTGAAGAGAGAAGCTGCGACCTCCTCTGCAACAAAGTCAAACTGAGGAAACTGGAGAATTAACAGGATCAAAGAGAGAAGGGGGTGAGCTGGATTGTATTTTATTTATTAACCTATTCACTAGTTTTGTGCATTGTTGACCTGTCGCCTTCTGGTCTCTTCACAGCATGTGTGAATCCAAGTTTGCAGATCAGGTACTTTGACCCCAAAGGAGTGTCAATGATGCAAGTCGTTGTCTCGAAGGTCGCATACCCCTGCTCCCAGTCAGCATTTATGGACTTCAGAGCACCATTGGTGTGGCCCAGTCCATTCTTGATGGGTAGCCTGTCACGCAGAAAAGGAGCACCTTTGTAACGAAAGGCATTGTGGGTTGCACACAGCAACATGAACTGGTTCCTCCTAACTGGGAGTTAAAAGCAGCCACGGAATATTTATTAATACCAGCCCCACATTGTACTGAATGAGTGTGGCGATTGAGCCCAACTCTCTCCCGCAAGATTTTTAGGGGACAAGTTGTATACATGTCTATAAGAAGATTGTGTGCCTTGCCTAGGAATTGTTTGCCAAGATGGATAACATATGACTCCTAACCACTAAAAGCAGCCCCCTGGGGGATTTCTCTGTGTCCCAAATGACCAGTCAGACCCTGTTCCTTTACACAACTGGAAGCCAGCGAAGGTTATGAATGGACAGGTGAGATGGGGCATTGTAGGGTGGTTTTAGTCCGCAGTCTGTCTACGTATTTTGTAGTCTATGTAGACTTCTTATCAGGTAGACAGGATGATCAAAACATAGATTGTTCAAGTCTTCTCACTGCCCCAGAACAGTAGGTAAGTGCATTGAGATTCTCTCTGTGTCTGGAAGGTAAGTGAATAGACTTTTCAGCTATTTAACATACTAATTGTACAACCATAGAATGGATCGTGCAAATGCTAACCATATTCAATTGATAATCAAAAGAGAAAGCTATGGCTCCCTCTCACTTCTTTTCTTTCAAAACAAAAAACCTTTCGCACCATTACTGATACAGTTTTTAAACCGCCTTGATTCTCCTGATAGAATATGTGGTTGCTATAACACAAATATACGATTTCACTTTTGCATTCTTTAATACTCTTTTTTTCTCTTTTCTCTTTTCCTTTCTCTCTCAATTCCCTCTTTTTCAAACTTAGTAAAAATGCTAGTACTTTTATAGTACAATATTCCAATAGTGTTGATTGCATAAAATGTTTCAGAGGGAAAGTTTATCTCTATCTATCTCTAGTTCAGTTCAACATTCCTATCGCTCAGAAATGTGTACTGCCATATTCAAATATTTGTTATTGTACCACTGTATGCCATTTATTACTTCAATAAAGCATTATTAAACAAGAAAACATACAAGTCATAGAATTTAAGAATAAATATTTATTATTTATTTAATTAGAAGTTTTATAGTGCATTACTCGTGACCTTTCGGCTGGACCAGAGATCATAGAGAAAATGACACTGTAAACCTGAGAGTAATGAAGGGGAGGAATGTGTCTGATCAGGTACTGCAGCTGCCCATAGCTGATGTCCAGAAATGGTGGCCTGATGAGAGTCTGGATCCATTGAGGATGCAAGTCTGAAAAGGTCAGAAGTAGAAGTAGACACTCGGATTGTTCAACGTTTTTAATGGGGTCAGACCATGTCCAAGTTCCAATGGCAACAGGAGTTGCATTTACTTGTGATGGTGGTAAATCACCAGCAGTGAGACTTTGGTCTTGAGCACCTCAAGTAATAAAAAACCTGGATGCATCAAGTCATCAGCAGCTAGCTTGTAGACTTGCAGAGCTTAAGGTAGAGTTTGTTTTTAGCCAAACTAGGATGTTGTCTTCACACAGAAAGTAAATCCAACAGAGAAGATTTATATAGCGCTTACTGACTCTGACGAGGCACTGAAGTGCTCCACTAATGTCCTGGCTGTTTTTCATAAACAGAGGTATGGTTACTTATAAAATTCCAGGTTAGGAGCATGCACTTTAAAACAGGTTTCTTGTGCAAATTTGTGCAAGTAGTGTCCTCTATATAAGGAGGTTGGTTGTGTGCAAATGCAGGTTAATCCCAGTGGAAGGAGCTCTGGTGCCCAGTTTTAGCTCTCACATTGGGACAGAGATTACTCATGTTCTTCAGCTGGTTTTTAATGCAGATTCGGAAACTGGTGTTATTCACATGTTACAGCTGGTTGTTTGTGCAGGCCGCTTACACAGTCAGGAGTATTGTCATGGATGTTATTAGTTGATTGATTGACTGATTGAATCTATAAAGTGCTTTGTACCCCTATGTGAGGCACTTCAGTGCCTTCCCAGACCGGTAGCTGGGCACCTGTGAGGAAATGGGTGGCCAGAAGAGTGTTGTCTCGTTTGTGAGCCTATGTGGGAACTGTTTTGGTGTTGTTTGTGAGAGTAGCTCTTTTGATGCTCTTATCCTGTCTTGAGACATAGTGCTAGGCGGTGTGACTAATGAGGAGTGTGAGAGATAGACATGCAAGTTTAAAATTGTGTTGGCTGGTAGCACTGACCAGATCTGTGGGTCCTTGGAGGTTTTGAGTTTTTCTGGGCTCTACAGAGGATGTTCACTTGAGGTATGGTGGCTTGGGAGTGTGTGTCAAGTGTGAAAAGTGAGAGGTTGTAGATGTGCCTATGTGACTTATGCTACTGTTATCCTATGCGAAATTAGGGTAGAGACAAGGAATATGAATTGAGATCTGCAGGGATGGACTATCATTAGAGTTCTCATTTTACCAGCTGGGATAGCATAGCTCAGCTGCAATGAATAGCCACCCACCTAGCTTTGCAACTTAAGAAAGTGGGCTATTAGCAGATTAAGATGGTAAAGGCTTAACTGTACTTTTATAGGTGTTAACGGATGTTACCCACCTAAAGGCGCAGTATTACTTTGAAGCCGTGGTGGGTTAATTTAGATTGCTGCTAATGGGAGAGGGATCAACAAAGGTAGACCTCAAAATTCTGGTGTGTAGGAATTTAAAATAACCAGGAGTGACTGTCCCCCTCTTCATCTGAACATTGAGAGACATTGAAGGTTTACATTTGCGTTAACCATGTTGAAAAACATCATAGTACACTTCTCAAACCACTTTGTTGCATGCCTCTTGTTGGTATGTAGATGGTAATTTACACCTTTCGGTGAGGTGGATGTGAACCAAAAATATTGGCAACGGTCTCTACTGGATTACAGAACTCATTTTCTTGCCTTGACAGACATAACGTGGGCTTCTGGCAGGCTGGGGATTTGAGGTGGAGGGCAGGAAGGATAAAGTTTAGTGAACTCTTTCCATGGTGACTCCTCACTATCCATGACTCAGCTGACCCTCTTCCAATCAACGTGAACAAACGTGCTCCTTTCCTTGTGGCCAAGCATGATTGTCACTTTTCATTCCACTACCGCCAAAGTTAAGATGGTGTTTTGCTTCACTAATGACCGAGCTGAAACACTAATGCACTGACAAAAATCTCTGGAATGCGCTTCTTAGTCTAAAGACATTTATTAATTCACTCTGCAAGGTTTGTAGGGGAGATTAGCATGCTGAAAGTACACGTTTAAAAATGGTCACAGCAATGAAATGAAAACATGTACAAATGATTCTTCACTGCAATATACACAGCAAATATATGTATCTATATTGCAATGCACAGCAAATAATGAATTAAAAAATTCATCACCATGAGGCAAGGGCAAATCTGCTTAATTTCCCTCCTAATCAGCATCAGATCGCCAGATCCCAGAATCGATCATGGAGAGAGAGACAATTATCCTCACGGGAACGATGATACACCTCAGCGTCCTGAGCATGTCCGAGATCTGAGTCACTCCCCAGTGTATCTGGTCTCGGCCTCTTATACTTTGAACAAACAAGAGGAGAATTCTAGAAAGTCCCTCCCACTGCATAAGTTTATTATAAAAAAATGCTGATTACTTTAGGTCAGTTCTGAAAAGAACACATCGGGAACTGGCCAAAATCCCAAGGTGCCCTCTATCAAAACAAAACCGTTCCCTGCCGTCCTACTACATTCTTATCAGCCTAAGCCCTTGGTGAGAAAAGAACATGCAGAATAAAAACATGAGCACATTGTATAACGTGGGCATGGAAGATTACTTGCAGCTTTTAACATGGCGGTGGCTAATGCTAAAATAAAGTCAATGGTCACTAATGTTACGGTGTGCTGCTAGGCTAAGTGCAACGTGGAGTCAGTGGTCAAAACACAAATAACGTTACAGATGGGTGACAGGGGTATGAGGCAACAGAGACACTTTGATTCACCACTGATTATCCATTCCAGTGCAAAACAGAGCCAGCCATACCCATTTGTTGTAGCCTGCCCATTAAGATCTGTGGTTGACAGCACTGGATGCCGCACGGACGCCAACATGCCCAGACATTGCACTATCTATGTCCATTTTTGTACCACACTGGATTACTTTAATGTACTATACATGGAAAGTGGACACCAAAAAAAAAGAGCCTGACCCTTGAGAGGGAGCAAATAATATGTCTGTCTTTTCAAATGTTTAAGGAAATGTGTTTGTATACCAGGTGCTCCAACTTGCCTATAGCAACAATTTTGAGGTCCTCCATTCAAGATTGTTTTAGAGCATCCAAGGTGAGGGACTCGTTTGCCTGAAGAAGCAAATCCATCTACATAAACTCCTCAGGGAGATAAAAGGGATTGGAGCAGTGGCGCAACAAACATGAGGGGGTCCCCTGCAAAGTACATGGAGGGACCCCCTCTGGACTCACTCTGGAGCTCTCAGGCCAGGGGCTGTGCTAAGCGGGACCCCTGGAGCTTGTGGAGCCTTTTGTTACGTCACTGGATTGGGGAGATAGGAGATCATCTGTGTTTGGCCTTAAACTATAGAACTGCATCCCAGAAGTGTCACAATTGCCTACTTCAATCCAACAGTTTTCTAAAGCTCTAAACTGGCACCACTTTTCCACCTATTTCTGACCCATTGCAACATTTCATATTAGCTTAAAGCCTAGAACGAAATGAATTGGCATGGGCACTATACAAGTCAGTTGCGGCTCGCGCTGCATGGAAGGGGTGGGGTGGCGTGAGCGGGGGAGAGATGGGGCTCTGGTATGAATAAAAATAAATAAAAATAAAAAATAATAAAAATACACTTACCTTGCTCCTCGATGCTCTTCTCTCCCTTGTCGCTCGAGGCAGGAACAGGCTCCCAGCCTGTCCTGCGCCAATCCCGACGCTGCTCAGAGCCAGGGCGCTCCCAGGCAGACTGGGAGCCTGTGCAGGCTCTCTCCAGCCCAGCAACTGTGTTGCTGAGAGCCCTGTGTGCATGTGTTTTGGCCATCTCGAGTCAGCCAGCCAAACACACATGTGCTCTGAGGGGGAGTGGTGTGCACTCCCCCTCACTCCTCATCACCCCGTGGCCCCGCCTCTTTATAAGAAAATGATAATAAACACTGTTTATTATTGTTTCCCTGTAAAGGTTTGCAGCTGCCACTGCTGGCGGGGGCAACGCTCCTCCGCCCAAATGGAGGAGCCGCCACTGATACAAGTGTACTCACTTATTCATACACTATACGCGTGCATCAAATGGAAGGTTGACTGCTCTTGGAAACAACACATGGAGCTCAGTGATATAACAGTGGTCAGACATCTAAAACCGACTTCACCTCTTAACCCAGACTCTCAGGATACTTTCTGTTTCTATGTTTGTCATCCTACTGTGATCATTTACCAGAGTGGGTCACCTCCTGGTATTGTCCATCACTGCTGGATTATCAACTAGTTCTCACCACTAGCTCTGGCAATTGTATTATAATGCAACTTGCTACTCCTTGATATGTATCTTTACCCACCCAAAGTACTCTGAGGGCAAAACATGGTGTTTAGTCGCATATTATGATAACCTTTATTAAAAAATATATACACTGAGGGAGTATAAGGGCAATACTGTGGCCATATTGTCAGACGTCTCGTTTTCACCTACAGTCACATTCTTCCACCAAAGGAATTTCTGATGTTCCTGAGCACGTGCTGGACAATTGCTGGACAAATAACCACGTCCTTCCACTTGTTCACAGGTCATGCTCATCTATAGTGAAGAACTTAATCGTTAAACTTAGGTCTCATATGTCAAAAGTAAAGAGAATGCCAGACTCAGTTTATTAGACATCCTACCCACCTTCTTCATCCTCAGTCTTGGAAGCTGGGTCAGATGATCTTTTCTTTTGGGGCTGTCATGAGGCTATCCCTACAAATGTAGTTAATTTGAGGTGCAAGGGACAGGGTTTCTGGATTATGCCTCCCTTCTCCCTTATGGATGCTCCAACCAGCCCCCCAAACGCTAGGCGCAGTAGGCAAACAATACAGATGAAATGTGCTGTAATGCTCACACCAGCAAAGTCACTTAAGAGGGCTGCACCGTTGTATGGACTATGAATTCCCTACGGCTTGGGCGAGCTCATCCTCTACTACAGAGACTGATAGTTAATTTGGGATAATGATAGCTGTCCCAAGAGTTGTTAGCTGCTTTCATGACCTTTTGAGATCTTCAATTAGTACTTAGTTCTTTTAAGAACTTCTGTTGAAGAAGCACTCCTTGCAACATGCA
This sequence comes from Pleurodeles waltl, assembly GCF_031143425.1. Lineage (NCBI taxonomy): Eukaryota > Metazoa > Chordata > Amphibia > Caudata > Salamandridae > Pleurodeles > Pleurodeles waltl. Next base: position 963,792,673 of record NC_090443.1, read on the forward strand.
GTTGAGTGTGGACCCAGTTGCTCTTACAACCCTCAAAACATTGAGACCTAACATTGTATTGGATTTCCGCATGAACAAGTAGGTGACCTCCAAGTAGCAAAGAGGGGCTTCTAAGGCTTCTGGTACCTGTTGTGTATTTTCCTTTCTTCTATAGTAATATTCTTCTTCTATAGTATTAATTCTTCTGCTTTCTTGGGTCACTCATTTTCAAGCAGGTAAGGAGAAGGCAGTCTACAGCAGTCTATCTTCATACTGCACTAAATATTATATGCAAAGAAGCCATATGGTTGATGCCACACCCTTTATGTAAATGCTTTGCTTTTGTCTATAGCTCTAAAGAAGGTGCTTCATTTGGTCAGTCCATGGCCCATCAGTGCAGACAAAGGAAGCTGTGGACATAATTGTAAGCATAACTAAGAATTTTAGGGCCATATTTATACTCCGTTTGCGCCGAAATTGCGTCGTTTTTTTTTACGCAATTTCGACGCAAAACTAACGCCAACTAACGCCATATTTATACTATGGCGTTAGAGGCGAATAGCGCCAAAGTTCCCGGAATGTGCGTCATTTTTTAGCGTGAACCCCTTCCTTGCGTTAATGATATGCAAGGGAGGCGTTCCCGTCTAAAAAATGACTCCCAGGCCTTTACGTGGTATTTATACTCCCGGGCAAAAGAGACGCCCGGGAGTTGGCGTGGCAAAAAACGGCGCATTTGCGCCACTTTTTAACGCCTGCTCAGGGCAGGCGTTAAGGGGCCTGTGGGCTCAAAATGAGCCCACAGGTGCCCTCCCATGCCCCCAGGGACCCCCCCTGCCACCCTTGCCCACCCCAGGAGGACCCCCAAGGATGGAGGGACCCACCCCAGGGACATTCAGGTAAGTTCAGGTAAGTTTTATTTTTTATTTTTTATATTTTATTTTGGTGGCATAGGGGGGCCTTATTTGTGCCCCCCTACATGCCACTATGCCCAATGACCATGCCCAGGGGACAGAAGTCCCCTGGGCATGGCCATTGGGCAAGGGGGCATGACTCCTATCTTTACAATGATAGGAGTCATGTTGATGGGGGATGGGCGTCGTTAAAAAATGGCGCAAGTCGGGTTAAGACGATTTTTTCGACGTAACCTGACTTGCCCCATTTTAAGACGCCCATGCGCCATTTTCCCCCTACGCCGGCGCTGTCTGGTCTACGTGGTTTCTTCCCACGCAAACCAGGCAGCGCCGGTCTGATTGCGCCGTCTAACGCCATTCCATAAATACGGCGCCCGCATGGCGCTTCAGAATGGCGTTACACGGCGCAAAACTTTTTGACGCTAAACTGCGTTAGCGCAGTTTAGCGTCAAAAAGTATAAATATGGGCCTTAGTGTCTTAATGTTCCTAGACCAACAGCCTAATTACGACTTTGCAGCTGATTACTGTCACAATTTTCTAGTCTTCATATGCATAAAATGGGGCTAGACCTTGAAAGAATTATAGGATGGCAATTATAGTCTAAGAATTATAGGCTGAGTTCCATGTTCATTGGCAGACCTTCAAAAGAAAGGAGGACAATACATTATGGAATCTTTCGTATTCGGTCTCTACTGTTACACCAGAGATATAAATTCTGACCTCTAATGATTTCCGGGTAGATGTTTGTTTATCCATGTAGACTTCCACTTTGTGATCTCTCTGACTTTGTCTATTGAGAGTTCTAGTACCTTTTGCATTTCTGACCACACTGAGGCCTTCTAGTTTCCGAGAATTCTCCGCTATCGTTTCAGCCTTTGGGAACAATCTTGGGTGACAAACCAACACCTTTGAAGGAAAAGGTAACAAAACAGCGAGGGGAAGAGGGAAGGAGGGGACAGTCATTCACAATTTGTTGAGTCCTAACAATCGCTAGGGGACTGTTGGTAAGAAGTGGTGTCTTGGGTTCGCACACTGGGTAACAGTGACATGAAGCTCGTATGCAGGCACTTACGCCTCAGCTCTAACGCGCCTCCGAGAGTTGAATAGAACAGTGTGCGGCCTGCGACTAAAGCATCAAGTTCTGATCTTTTACTGCTAAGTCCAGCAGGTCGCACGTCAAACATTAGCGTGTCGATTCCAATTCTTTTTTCATTCCCTTTTTTTATTTAATGAGAAGCCCTTAAATCATCTTTCCTTCTCGCCCCCCTGCTGCTTCCTGCTCCGCTCAGCACCCCTCCTTTTGTGCTCCCATCTATCCTCTCTTCCACCTGCCAAGTAACTTCTCCTGCCTTGGTCGGGGCACCTGTTAAGTGAATCCCGCGGCTTGGGGGCTCTTCAGGTAGAGAAGGAGACCAAGTGCATCAGCTCTCTCGAACAATGGCGCCGAGGGGAGTACATAAAGTGGGGCACTTTAGATTAGGCGCTCCTGGAAAGGGAACCTTTCATGTGTTAGCCAACTCAGGGGAGGGTTTTTGAAGTCGTAAGAGGAACCTTTCAAATGTTTTTTTTCTGCTGGTAATTTACGGCCGCCGCAGAACTTGTAAAACAGAATATTTCGAAGACCTGCAGCTATTCTATCAGGCCTGGCCTGAAACACCGAACATGCGCGAGCCACGCCGCTCTCTCTCGCTTCTGTTGTGCATTTCTCCACATTTCCCGCTCTTTTTCTCCCGCTCGGATGTGAAAGAAACAAAAGGAAGACTTCTGCCTTTTGAACTCCGGGGCTTGTGAGTGCGGGCTAACTCGGAGCTGTGTGGCTCTCTTTCTTACCTTTGTGTTTGCAGATGAAGCTGCCGAGCTCGGCAGGACAGAAGAAGATTAAAGCCCCGGAGCAGATGCTGACGGAACTGGGAGTAGGTGAGTAAAAAGGGGCAGAGAGGGGGGAGCGCGGCGCGCGGGGAAGGCAGGAGACGCCGGCCTTTGTAGTCGATGCAGCCTTTTCATTCTCCCAGTGATACAGCCAGTTTTAGAATAACTGTGTGTGGAGGATTTTTTAAAATAACATCTTATGGTTGTTTCAAGAAAAGTGGGGGCCCCTTTCTTGAGCTATTACGAAAGACGTGTGCAGTTTTCCACCCCCCGCGGCGAGGAAGGTAAAAAGGGACTTTAAAAGGGGCTCTGGCTGCGAAGAAAGGGACGGCAGTAGGAGGAAAGGCAAAATCTTTGTTGCTGGAAATGGTAGCGGGGGGGGGGAGAGAGATTTAGTTCCAGGGGTAGAAATGCAGGGATGAAGTCAGAGCTGGGCTGACATTTAGGAGATCTTGGTGATTCATAATAACTCTCGAAGTTGTTGGGGGCAGCAGGCGCTATGACCAACTTTGGATGCAATAGGCTTGGCCAGAGTGGACAAACCATGGAGGCGATGCTGTATGGAAGAACAGTTCTGCAACCATAGAGACAATGCTGTGTGGAAGGACAACTCTGCAAACCATAGAGACGATGCTGTAAGAAAGGGCATCTCTGCACGCCATAGAGACGATGGTGTACAGAAGTGTTGCGTAAACTGAGTCTCTGGCTCAGCTCTACACGGTTTATTTCCACACCCGGGGGTGACACAAGTGAACTTAGCCTAATGCACCAACACAGAATGTGAGAGACAGGTTATTGTAGCCCACAGAACCTCACCCAGTATATAAATGAGCTGCTGTTAATGCTTTTGGGTTACTAACAGGGAGCAGTGGTTATTCAAACAATTGTTCATTAATGATTTACACACTCAAGATCACTAGAAACAGAATATGTATTTCAACATATTTATTTTAAAAAAGTTTTTTTAAATGCCAGGATCTAGTGCACATAATATTGGTAACATCGCGGAAGATAATAAAAAGCAGCTACGCTTTTCAATAACAGTGAAAACAGTGACAATTTGGAACATCACAATTTATAACCCTTACACCCTCACTGTGCTTTCTCAAAACATTTAGGAGATCTTGGTGATTCATAATAACTCTCAAAGTTGTAGGGGTAGCAGCAACTAAGACAAACTTTGGATGTAGTAGGCTTGGCCAGATTGGGCAAAGCATAAAGGCGATGCTGAATGGAAGACAACTCAGCAAAACATAGAGACGATGTAAGAAAGGGCACCTCTGCAAACCATGGAGACGATGCTGTGTAGAAGGACTATCCTACAAACTATAGAAATGATGCTGTACCAAAGGATACCCTTGCAAACTGCAAGGCAATGCGGTTCTGAAGGATATCCCTGAAAATCAGGGAAATGATGCTGTGTAAAAGGAGACCACTGCAGACCTTAGAGATGATGTTGTAATATAAACAAAGCCCCCGGGGAGGTGGCAGTCTCAGGGGCAAATATAAGCTTTGGAGTGGGGCCCCGTGCGCCCCCTCCTTTTATTTTTAATGCCCCCCCCCCCGGGACCTGGCCCACCCTTGGGCTTATTAAGAAACAAATGCAGGAGACTGTGCTTCTTATTTTTTTTTTGTTATTACCAAGAGTTTGCAACAATGTCACAAATTTGCTGTAAAAGTTTTTTAAAATGTGTTTTTTTGCTCTGGTGGGGTCCTTTTCCTTTTTTTTTTTTTCATGATCCCTGCCAACACTTCCTGGTTGGAGTGTTGGCAGCCAATCAGAGCTGTGCATTTCCCTGCACAAGCTCGTCCTTATTTGCAAAGTCGTCGGGCGGAGCCGCAGCCCTAGATATACAAATTTACTTTCCCTTTAATTTCTCTTAAATTACTGAACAGATTTAAAGCAAATAAGTGAAAGCATAAGCTAGCTTTCTCCCAAATTTGGTGTAAGTCCGTCCAGTGGTTCAGGCTGTATTCATGTTCAAAAGTCCTATGGAAATCAACATGGTAAAAACACATTTTTACCCGCCCCCCCTTTTCCTCGGCCCCCACTTGACGGATCACCCCGAAACTTTCTGTGCGCAACAAGAATCACCAGGGCACTTATTTTTTGAAAATTGTGAAGATTCATCAAACGGTGCCAAAGATATAGGCAAGTAAAAAAAACTTTAGTACGGAAACATGGTCCAAACTATAACTACCTATTGGCGACCATCAGTAGGATCTATCTATCTATCTATCTATCTATCTATCTAGACACAACATATATATGTGTGTGTGTGTGTGTGTGTGTATGTATATGTATATATATATATATATAATCACCTTGCCACCCTAAAGCCTAAAAATATCCTTACCACCCTAAAACCCATACCCCCTAAACACCCCTTACCTCCCAAAAAACTTTACCCACCCTAAAACCTAAAAATACCCTTACCATCCAAAAACCCATACCCTCCCTAAAACCTAAAACCCCCTTACAACCCAAAAACCCAAATCCAGGTCAAAACCTAAAAATGCATATACCACCCAAAAACCCATACCCACCCTAAAACCTAAAAAATTTCTTACCACCCAAAAGCACATACCCGAAAAATCCCATCCCACCTAAAACCTATACCGACCCTAAAACCTAAAAATCCCCTTACCACCCAAAAACGCATACCCAAACTAAAACCTAAAAATGCCCTTCCCACCCAAAAACCCATACCAACCCCAAAACCTAGAAATGCCCTTACCACCCTAAATCCCATACCCACCCTAAAACCTAGAAATGCCCTTACCACCCAAAAAGCCATACCCACCCTAAAACTTAAAAACCCCTTACAACCCCAAAACCCATATCCAGGCTAAAACCTAAAAATGCCCATACCACCCAAAAACCCATACCCACCCTAAAACCTAAAAATGTCCTTACCACCTAAAAACCTATTTACAACAAAATGTGTTGTAAAGGCATGCATAGTAAAGGCATATGCTTGGTAATTGCTCCATGGTAATGGTCATGTGTGGTAATTACCATGTTGTATTGGTTGTTTCCCACTGGTGCCACTTCCTGAGCTGAATCAGGCCAGTAGTAACTAAATAGACGGTGGAGGTGTCGTGGCGCCACCCCAATGTCATGGCAGAAACTGGAAGCTGTGCTAGATCTGGTGGGGATGGACCCAGAGCTGATGCTCATCTCACCGTAGACAAAGCAAATGGTGCCTGGAATGATCGGGCTGTTGGTGGTGGGGCACTGCTGACCCCCACTGTATTGAGTTACTAAAGCTTTATTTGTAATACAAAAGTAAGCGCGGAGGCCTTATGTTTTTTCTTCAGATTCTTCTGCGGTGCTACTGACTAAGACTGCCTAATCTTGATTGCAACTCTTGCACCACAGTTAGGAAACCACCTGGGAATAACAGGATGTGTCTGCTAGAGGCAGCAGCTGGATTTTAAATGTGCTGGGGCGAAATGGTTCAACTAGAGAATAACACACTAGCTAACAAAGAGAGAAAGTCTGAGTTGAAAGAGGAGTTGTGATTGGAGTTCTCTCAAGCAAATTGTGTATTTTAGCAAATAAATTTAGAGAAAACATAGTTTCATTTTTTAAAGGTGCAAATGGTACCCTCTTGCACTCACCACATTAGACAAACAGACCCAAGACTCACATTGGACTCAGACACTCATCTCTCTCTGCCCTCACTCCAGTGTACAGCTCACCCTGTTCCCTCCCAGCAAAACTGCTCTCCTTGCACTTACACAACTTACCATGCACTCACACAGGTTACCCTGAACTCACACAGACACACAATTCACCCTGCACTCAAGCAATCAGTCACTCAATCAGGATTTATAAAGCATGGCTAATCACCCGTTAGGGTGTCCAGGTGCTTGCAGGTCCCGGAGGCTTATTCAAACAGCCAGGCCTTGAGGGCCATTCGAAGTTCCAGAAGTGAGGTGATGGTCCAGAGGTCCAGGGGAGGCTGTCCCTGTGCACTCACACAGGCATACAGCTCAGCCTGCACTCACATGGGCACACAGCTCAGCCTGCACTCACACAGGCATACAGCTCAGCCTGCACTCACATGGGCACACAGCTCACCCTGCACTCACACAGGCATACAGCTCAGCCTGCACTCACATGGGCACACAGCTCACCCTGCACTCACACAGGCATACAGCTCAGCCTGCACTCACATGGGCACACAGCTCACCCTGCACTCACACAGGTATACAGCTCAGCCTGCACTCACATGGGCACACAGGTCACCCTAAACTTACAGAGGCATCCAACTCACCTTGCCTTTAAAAAGACACATTACTCACACAGACACCACCAACTAATGGTGACTTGCAATGTTGTGCAGCATAAAGTGTTACTCGTTTCCCTCGTGACCTCAAAGATGCCCAGAACCTGCAAGCAGTGTTCTAACCAGGTGAGCAATCTGCCATGAAGAGGGTTTCTTGGGTGTGTGATAATCCATATCAGGAGGGCTTACTCATGTTGCTGGTTATTACTTTTTGTAAATTACGTCGCTGCGTGGTGTAATCTCACAAAGAGTAGTGCATTCAACTTTTGGCTCAGCTGGTATACTCAAAGCAAGCTGCCCATCTTGATTATGAGTACAAAATGTATTTCAAAATTTTACCCTGGAGGAAATGGTACCTCTTGCCCTAAAAATCCTGTTTGGGCTGAGATCAAACATAGGGCCTCATTATGAACATGCCGGTCCAGACCGCCATGCCGGGGGTGTCGGAAATTACTGCCACCGGCATGGCTGTCTGGCCTGCCATATAATGAACAAGGGAAGACCAACACAGGCGGGCTTCCGCCGACAGGCAGCCTGACAATGGCGGATTTCTCTATCCGACAGGGCGGCGCTGCAAGCAGCGTAGCCCTCCGGATAGAGAACCCTTGTTCCTCCAGCCTTTCCCTGGTGGTTTCCCTGGTGGTTTACCAGGGAAAGGCTGGCGGAAGGGGTGCTCCGAGGCCCCCCTGGGGGCCCTGCACTGCCCATGCACTTGGCATGGGCAGTGCAGGGGCCCCCGTGCACAGCCCCGTCACGCAGGTCACTGTCCGATTTACGGGCAGTGATCTGCGCGGCGAGTGCTGCTGCACCCGCCGCACTGCGGCATTGACAATGGCTCCATGTGGAGCCGTCGGCAATGTCCTGGCCCAGCATTCCGCTGGGCCGGCTGGCAGAAACACAGTTTCCGCCGGCCGGCCCAGTGGAATGTATATTATAGAGCCGTCGGGGTCCTCAATAGGCTGGCGGTCTGTGTTCAGCCAGCCAGCATGAACACGGCGGGGATTCCTGCCGTGTTCATAATGAGGGCCATAGTGTTAAATGAATGAGAGTGCTCTAATGCTGAACTTACCTTGCTTTGAAAAGACTGGGGCTTTCATTTCCTCCTTTAAAGTATAGTTCTGGAGCACTTCTGTGATGGAGTACTTAGGGTAGATTGGCCCATGAATATATAGAGCAAGCAACAAATTGCATACTCTAGCACAAGCATCCAATAAACACGCTCTCACACATATTAAACACATGTACACACATATAGCTGCTGAGTTTCCCAGGTGATTAGTGATTTGAAGACATTTATTAATATAAGTACAGAGCAGCAGGACCACCCAACCATCAGCGCAAGGACCAGCTCTCAACTGCCCTCCAGCCCTGAATTCCATACCTGATTTCACATCAGTGCAGATTCCACCCCATATAGGCCTGGCCCTGCATTGACTAATACCTTAGTCATAGCTGTAGGAGGCTGGCCTGGCTTATAGTGGGTACCTTGTGGTACTTACAGCCTGTGCCAGGTCCAGTTATCCCTTATTAGTAGAATAGAGGTGTTTCTAGCAGCTTAGGCTGATAGAAGGTAGCTATGGCAAAGCAGCTTCGGCTGAACTAGGAGACATGCAAAGCTCCTACTATACCACTTATATCATATAGCACAATATCATAAAAAACACAATACACAGAGTTACTAAAAATAAAGGTACTTTATTTTTATGACAATATGCTACAAGTATCTCAGTGAGTACCCTCAGTTAAAAGGTAAGTAATATACACAAGTTATATGTACACAAACCCAAAACAGGTAAGTAAGAGTAAGAAAAGTAATGCAAACAGTGTAGAATTACAATAGGATGCAATAGGTGAACATAGGTCTAGGGGCAACACAAACCATATACTCCAAAAGTGGAATGTGAATCACGAATGGACATCAGACCTATGGGAGCTTGTAGAGGGTCGCTGGGACTGTAAGAAAATAGTCAGGGTGTCCAAGATACCCCACCCCAAGACCCTGAAAAGTAGGAGTAAAGTACACCTACTACCCCAACAGAACACAATAGTCGTGATAGGGGATTCTGCAAGAACCACAAACACCAGCAAAGCACTGAAGACGGATTCCTGGACCTGAGGACCTGCAAGGCTAGGGGACCAAGTACAAGAGTCGCGATAGTGTCCAGGGGGCGGGCAGGAGCCCAAGAAACCCAGGATGAAGGTGCAAGGAAGCTGCCTCCGGATGGAAGAAGCTTAGGATTCTGCAACAACGAAGAGAGCTAGGAACTTCTCCTTTGGATGGAAGATGTCCCAAGGCATGCTGAAGGTTGCAGAAGTGTTCCCACGCAGAAATACCGCAAACAAGCCTCGCTAGCTGCAAGGGTCGTGGTAGAGGTTTTTGGGTGCTGCTGGGGACCAGGAAGGACCAGGATGTCGTCCCTTGGAGGAGGAGACAGAGGGGGCGCTCAGGAACTCAGAGAGCCCCCACAGAAGCAGGCAGCACCTGCAGAAGTACCGGAGCAGGCACTTAGAAGATTTGTGAACCGGAGCTGGCTCAGAGTCACAAAGGAGGGTCCCACGACGTCGGAATCCAACTCAGAGGGTTGAGCACTGCAGGATGGAGTGCTGGGGACCCAGGCTGGACTGTGCACGAAGGAATCCTTAGAGGAGTGCACAGAAGCCGGAGCAGCTGCAAATCATGCAGTACACAGGTTTCAAATCAAATCAAAAACATTTATAAAGCGCGCTACTCACCCGTGAGGGTCTCAAGGCGCTGGGGGAGGGGGGTTACTGCTGCTCGAAGAGCCAGGTTTTGAGCTGCCTCCGGAATGCGGGGTGGTCCTGGGTGGTCCTGAGGTTGGCAGGGAGGGAGTTCCATGTCTTGGCCGCCAGGTAGGAGAAGGATTTCCCACCTGCCGTAGTGCAGCGGATGCGAGGGACAGCGGCGAGTGCGAGGTTGGCGGAGCGAAGTTGACGGGTGGGCGTGTAGAAACTGAGGCGACAGTTGAGGTATTCGGGTCCCTTGTTGTGGAGGGCTTTGTGTGCGTGGGTGAGGAGCTGGAAGGTGATCCTTTTGTTGACGGGAAGCCAGTGCAGGTGTCTCAGGTGGGCGGAGATGTGGCTGTTGCGGGGTTTGTCGTGGACGAGGCGGGCGGAGGCGTTTTGTATTCGCTGAAGACGTTTCTGGAGTTTAGCGGTGGTTCCTGCGTATAGGGTGTTTCCGTAGTCCAGGCGGCTTGTGACGAGGGCGTGGGTCACAGTTTTTCTGGTGTCGGCGGGGATCCAGCGGAAGATCTTTCAGAGCATGCAGAGAGTGAGGAAGCAGGAGGATGATACGGCGTTGACTTGTTTGGTCATGGTGAGAAGTGGGTCCAGGATGAATCCGAGGTTGCGTGCGTGGTCTGAAGGGGTTGGTGCGGTGCCAAGGGCCGTGGGCCACCAAGAGTCGTCCCAGGCGGACGGGGTGTTTCCGAGGATGAGGACCATTTTGTCTGAGTTCAGTTTCAGACGGCTGAGTTTCATCCATTCTGCGACGTCTTTCATTCCATCTTGCAGGTTGGTCTTGGCGCTGGTGGGGTCCTTGGTGAGGGAAAGTATCAGCTGGGTGTCGTCGGCGTAGGAGGTGATGTTGATGTTGTGTTTGCGTATGATGTCGCCGAGGGGGCTCATGTAGACATTGAAGAGAGTCGGGCTGAGTGAGGAGCCTTGTGGGACGCCGCAGATGATCTCGGTGGGGTCTGAGCGGAACGGAGGGAGGTAGACTCTTTGGGAGCGGTTAGAGAGGAAAGAAGTGATCCAGTCCAGGGCCTGTCCTTGGATACTGGTGGAGCGGAGGCGGGATATTAGGGTTCGGTGGCAGACGGTGTCGAAAGCAGCCGAGAGGTCGAGGAGGATGAGGGCGACAGTTTCTCCGTTGTCCATCAGAGTTCTGATGTCGTCTGTGACTGGGATGAGGGCGGTTTCTGTGCTGTGGTTGGCTCGGAATCCGGACCGGGAGGGGTCGAGTAGGTTGTTGTCTTCAAGAAAATTGGTCAGTTGCTTGTTGATGGTCTTCTCGATGACTTTGGCAGGGAATGGGAGGAGCGAGATTGGGTGGAAGTTCTTCAGGTCGCTGGGGTCCGCCGTAGGTTTCTTCAGGAGGGCGTTGACTTCCACGTGTTTCCAGCTCTCGGGGAAGGTGGCAGAAGCAAACGAGCTGTTGATGATGGTTTGGAGACGAGGCGGCACCAGAGTGGATGGTGTTCATGGTAACTTTGGTCTCCTCCGTGCTGATGTGAGTCCAGGCATTGAGGGTGATGGCTGTGGTTGTAGGTTCTGTGGTGGTTGGCTGGGTCTGGTGTCCGAAGCTGTCGTGTAGGTCGGTGATCTTACGATGGAAGAAGGTAGCGAGGGAGGTGCAGAGGTCTTGTGAGGGCGTGATGGAGTTGGAGTTGGCGTTAGGATTGGAGAGCTCTTTGACGATGTTGAAGAGTTCTTTGCTGTTGTGAGTGTTCTTGTCCAGTCTGTGAAGGAAGTTCTTTTGGCGGCGCGGATCAGCTGATGGTGTTCGCGGGTGGCGTTTTTGAGGGCAGACATGTTTTCTACGGTGTCGTCTTTGCGCCAGGCTTTCTCGAGGGTACAGCAGTTTTTTTGGGATTCCTTAGGGTGTCTGTGAACCATTGAGGTTTCATGGTGCTGGTCTGTCTTGGGAGGCGTCTGAGGGGTGCGAGGTTGTCCGCGCAGTTGGTGATCCAATGAGTGAGGCTGAGGGCTGCGATGTTGGGGTCGGTGGAGAAGGAGGGTTGGTTGTCGCTGAGAGTGGAGAGTAGCTGTTCCGTGGGGATTTTGTTCCAATGTCTGCGTGGGATGTGGACACATCTGTGATCGGTCCAGTGTATTACGGAGGAGTGGCTGAAGGATACGTGGTTACTGGCGGAGAAGATGGGGTCGAGCGTGTGTCCGGCGATGTGGGTGTTCACCAGTTGCTTGAGACCGAGGTTGGCGAGGTTGTCGAGCAGGGTGGTGGTGTTGGGGTCGTTGTTCTGCTCCAGGTGGAAGTTGAGGTCTCCGAGGAGGATGTAGTCCGGCAAGGCTAGGGCGTGCGGGGAGATGAAGTCAGCGATGGATTCGCTGAAGAGGGCGCGTGGTCCAGGGGCTCTGTAGATGAGAGTTCCTCTGAGGGTGGTCCTGGGGTCGGTGTGGATCTGGAAGTGCATGTGTTTGGCGGCGAGGGGGGTGTCTTCGGTGGAGGTGATGGCGTTGATGGAGTCCTTGAAAACAATGGCGATTCCTCCACCGACTTGGTTGGTGCAGTCTCTCCTGGCGATCTTGTAGCCGTCGGGGATGGCTATGGCGATGTTGGGGGCCGAGGAGGCGTTCATCCAGGTCTCAGTGATGAAGGCGACGTCCGGTGCGGTGGAGTCCAGGCGGTCCCATAGTTCAATGGCGTGCTTGTGGACGGAGCGTGCATTGATGAGGATGCATTTGAGAGGATCATTGGCGCGTGGGCTGGCGGGCGGGGTGCAGTTGCGGTGGAAGGTGTGTTTGCAGGTAAGGCATGCAAAGGGTCCATGAGTGCGTTTTGGGTTGGCTTGGAAGCAGGTTCTGGAGCGTCCTGTGTTGAGAGCGTGGAGGGAGGTGGGGTCGTAACGGTGCTGCGGGGTTTGGGAGTGTTGGGAGCTAGGGGTCGTGGCGCTGGGCGCGGTCCAGGCGCAGACGGGCTTGTCTTTGGCGTGCCAGTGGCGCGCCCGCTGCGCGGCCGCACATGGGCCGCCATAAGAGGGAGGAGGAGGGGAGGAGGGGTCAGCTCGAGGCGGGAGGGGGGGTGACGAATGGGAGCAGGGGGGGCGGGGCTGAGCGGGAGGTGGCAGCGGGAAAGCAGAGGGCGGGGGGGTCAGATAGAGGGGAAGGGAAAGAAGATAGGGAAGGGGGGATTACAGAGGAGGAGAGGAGTCAGGAAGAAAAGAAGAGAGGAATAGAAGAGGAAGGAAAGAAGACCACAGGAGAAGAGGAGCGACGAGTCCAGAGGAAGAGAATACCATAGAAGAAGAGGAGAGAAGAGTCCAGAAGAAGAGGAGAAGACCACAGAAGAAGAGGAGAGAAGAGTCCAGAAGAAGAGGAGAAGACCACAGAAGAAGAGGAGAGAGGAGCACAGAAGAAGAGGAGAGAGGAGCACAGTAGAAGAGGAGGAGAAGAACACAGAAGAACACAGAAGAAGAAAAGAACACACAGAGAAGAGTACAGAAGAAGAAAAGGACACGCAGGACGGGGTGCAGAGGAGGAGAAGAACACAGAAGAACACAGAAGAAGAAAAGAACACGCAGAGAAGAGTACAGAAGAAGAAAAGAACACGCAGGACGGGGTGCAGAGGAGTCGAAGAACACAGAAGAAGAAAAGAACACACAGAGAAGAGTACAGAAGAAGAAAAGAACACGCAGGACGGGGTGCAGAGGAGGAGAAGAACACAGAAGAAGAGCAGAGCAGGAAGAAAATGCGGTGAGGAAGAGGAGCGGGACACAGAGGAAGAGCAGAGCACGAGGAAAGTGCGGTGAGGCGGAAGAGAAGGACACAGGAGAGGAGCAGACCACGCAGCAAGTGGGCTGCAGAAGAGGAGCAGAGAGTGGAGGAAGATGGCTACCAGAGGGAGGAGCAGAGAGCGAAGGGAAATGGACAGAGAGAGGACAGCAGAGGTGCGAAGAAAGGTTGGAGGAGAGAGCAGAAGACAGAAGTTCAGAAAAACAGAGGTGAGTAACGAGGGGCTGGGCGGGGGGAGTACTTACGGTTTAGCTGGTCTTGCTGGGAGGTGTCAGGAGCCTGGGCAGGTGGAGCTGCAGCGGCAGGGGGAGCGACCTACCCTTGGGTCAAGGGTCCCTAACTCTGCCGCGCAGCGGGCGCCATAAGAGGGAGGAGGGGGGGGAGGAGGCGTCAGCTGGGGGCGGGAGGGGGGGGTGACGAATGGGAGCGGGGGGGCGGGGCTGAGCGGGAGGTGGCGGCGGGAAAGCAGAGGACGGGGGGTCAGATAGAGGGGAAGGGAAAGTAGATAGGGAAGGGGGGATTACAGAGGAGGAGAGGAGTCAGGAAGAAAAGAAGAGAGGAATAGAAGAGGAAGGAGAGAAGACCACAGAAGAAGAGGAGCGACGAGTCCAGAGGAAGAGAAGACCACAGAAGAAGAGGAGAGAGGAGCACAGAAGAAGAGGAGAAGACAACAGAAGAAGAGGAGAGAAGACCACAGAAGAAGAGGAGAAGACCACAGAAGAAGAGGAGAGAGGAGCACAGAAGAAGAGGAGAGAGGAGCACAGTAGAAGAGGAGAGAGGAACACAGAAGAGTACAGAAGAAAAGAACACGTAGAGAAGAGTACAGAAGAAGAAAAGAACACGCAGGACGGGGTGCAGAGGAGGAGAAGAACACAGAAGAACACAGAAGAAGAAAAGAACACGCAGAGAAGAGTACAGAAGAAGAAAAGAACACGCAGGACGGGGTGCAGAGGAGGAGAAGAACACAGAAGAAGAAAAGAACACGCAGAGAAGAGTACAGAAGAAGAAAAGAACACGCAGGACGGGTGCAGAGGAGGAGAAGAACACAGAAGAAGAGCAGAGCAAGAAGAAAATGCGGTGAGGAAGAGGAGCGGGACACAGAGGAAGAGCAGAGCACGAGGAAAGTGCGGTGAGGCGGAAGAGAAGGACACAGGAGAGGAGCAGACCACGCAGCAAGTGGGCTGCAGAAGAGGAGCAGAGAGCGGAGGAAGATGGCTACCAGAGGGAGGAGCAGAGAGCGAAGGGAAATGGACAGAGAGAGGACAGCAGAGGTGCGAAGAAAGGTTGGAGGAGAGAGCAGAAGACAGAAGTTCAGAAAAACAGAGGTGAGTAACGAGGGGCTGGGCGGGGGGAGTACTTACGGTTTAGCTGGTCTTGCTGGGAGGTGTCAGGAGCCTGGGCAGGTGGAGCTGCAGCGGCGGGGGGAGCGACCTACCCTTGGGTTTGCAGTCTAGCGTGGGGAGGCAAGGACTTACCTCCACCAAACTTGGACTGAAGGATCACTGGACTGTGGGAGTCACTTGGATAGAGTTCCTGTGTTCCAGGGACCACGCTCGTCAGGATGAGAGGGGACCCAGAGGACCGGTGATGCAGTCTTTTGGTGCCTGCGTTAGCAGGGGAAAGATTCCGTCGACCCACAGGAGATTTCTTCTTGGCTTCCAGAGCAGGGTGAAGGCAGACAGACCCCAGAGCATGCACCACCAGAAAACAGTCGAGAAAGCTGGCAGGATGAGGCGCTACAATGTTGCTGGTAGTCGTCTTGCTACTTTGTTGCGGTTTTGCAGGCGTCCTGGAGCAGTCAGCGGTCGATCCTTGGCAGAAGTCGAAGAGGGAAGTGCAGAGGAACTCTGGTGAGCTCTTACATTCGTTATCTGAAGAATACCCCAGAGGAGAGACTCCTAGAAAAGGAGGTTTGGCTACCAAGAAAGGAGGATTGGCTACCGAGAGAGATAAGAGCCTATCAGAGGGGGTCTCTGACGTCATCTGCTGTCACTGGCCACTCAGAGCAGTCCAGTGTGCCCCCAACACCTCTGTTTCCAAGATGGCAGAGGTCTGGAACACACTGGAGGAGCTCTGGGCACCTCCCCTGGGAGGTACTGGTCAGGGGAGTGGTCACTCCCCTTTCCTTTGTCCAGTTTTGTGCCAGAGCAGGGCTGGGGGATCCCTGAACCGGTGTAGACTGGCTTATGCAGAGATGGGCACCATCTGTGCCCATCAAAGCATTTCCAGAGGCTGGGGGAGGCTACTCCTCCCCAGCCCTTCACACCTATTTCCAAAGGGAGAGGGTGTAATACCCTCTCTCAGAGGAAATCCTTTGTTCTGCCTTCCTGGGCCGGGGCTGCCCAGACCCCAGGAGGGCAGAATCCTGTCTGAGGGGTTGGCAGCAGCAGCAGCTGCAGTGGAAACCCCGGAAAGGCAGTTTGGCAGTACTCGGGTTCTGTGCTAGAGACCCGGGGGATCATGGAATTGTCACCCCAATACCAGAATGGTATTGGGGTGACAATTCCAAGATCTTAGACATGTTACATGGCCATGTTCGGAGTTACCATTGTGACGCTATACATAGGTAGTGACCTATGTACAGTGCACGCGTGTAATGGTTTCCCCGCACTCACAAAGTCTGGGGAATTTGCCCTGAACGATGTGGGGGCACCTTGGCTAGTGCCAGGGTGCCCACACACTAAGTAACTTGGCACCCAACCTTCACCAAGTGAGGGTTAGACATATAGGTGACTTATAAGTTACTTATGTGCAGTGAAAAATGGCTGTGAAATAACGTGGATGTTATTTCACTCAGGCTGCAGTGGCAGGCCTGTGTAAGAATTGTCTGTGCTCTCTATGGGTGGCAAAAGAAATGCTGCAGCCCATAGGGATCTCCTGGAACCCCAATACCCTGGGTACCTAAGTACCATATACAAGGGAATTATATGGGTGTACCAGTGTGCCAATGAGAATTGGTAAAATTAGTCACTAGCCTGCAGTGACAATTGTAGAAAGCAGAGAGAGCATAAACACTGAGGTTCTGGTTAGCAGAGCCTCAGTGATACAGTTAGGCACCACACAGGGGACACATACAGGGCACATACTATGAGCACTGGGGTCCTGCCTAGCAGGATCCCAGTGACACAAGGGCTAAAACAAAATACATACAGTGCAAAATGGGGGTAACATGCCAGGCAAGATGGTACTTTCCTACACAACCCCCCCCCCCCCCAAAACGAAGGACAATAAGACTAGCCTTGTCCAGATGAGTCTTCATTGTCTAAGTGGAAATATCTGGAGAGTCCATCTGCATTGGAGTGGGTACTCCCAGGTCTGTGTTCCACTGTATAGTCCATTCACTGTAGGGATATGGACCACCTCAACAATTTAGGGTTTTCACCTTTCATTTGTTTTAGCCAAAGTAGAGGTTTGTGGTCTCTCTGAACAATAAAGTGAGTACCAAACAGGTATGGCCTCAACTTTTTCAGTGCCCAGACCACAGCAAAGGCCTCCCTCTCTATGGCAGACCAATGCTTTTCTCTAGGGGTCAACCTTCTGCTGATAAAAGCAACTTGTTGATCCTGGCCCTCAGAATTCAGTTGTGATAGTACTGCCCCTACCCCAAATTCAGATGCATCAGTTTGAACAATTAATGTCTTGGAGTAACATGGCCTGTTTGAGCTCCTCAAAAGCTTTCTGACAGCTAGCTGTCCATAATACCTTCTTAGGCATTTTCTTGCTAGTGAGATCATTAAGAGGGGCTGCTATGGAGCCATAATTCTTGATGAATCTCCTGTAGTACCCTGTGAGGCCTAGAAAGGCTCTCACCTGGGTTTGAGTTGTAGGGGGAACCCAATCTATGGTAGTTTTGATTTTCCGCTGTAGTGGTGCAATCTGTTCTCCACCAACCAGGTGGCCCAGATAAACCACTTTTCCCTGCCCTATCTGGCACTTTGAGGCCTTGATAGTGAGGCCTGCCTTTTGCAGGGCCTCCAAAACTTTCCACAGGTGGACCAGGTGATCATCCCATGTTGAGCTAAAGACAGCAATATCATCTAGATATGCTGCACTGAAAGCCTCCAACCCTTGCAGGACTGTATTCACCAACCTATGAAAAGTGGCAGGTGCATTTTTCAAACCAAAGGGCATTACTGTGAATTGGTAGTGCCCTCCTATGGTAGAAAATGCAGTCTTTGGTTTAGCATCGTCTGCCAATCTAATCTGCCAATACCCTGCAGTTAGATCAAAAGTGCTCAAATACTTGGCAGAAGCCAGTGTATCAATGAGCTCATCTGCCCTGGGTATAGGGTGAGCATCAGTTTTGGTTACCTGATTGAGCCCTCTGTAATCTACACAAAACCTCATCTCTCTCTTTCCATCTTTGGTGTGAGGTTTTGGTACAAGCACAACTGGGCTAGCCCAGGGGCTTTCAGAAGGTTCAATCACCCCTAAATCCAACATTGTCTGCACCTCTTGTTTAATGCAGTCTCTGACATGGTCAGCCTGCCTATAAATTTTACTTTTGACAAGCAGGCTGTCTCCAGTGTCAATTGTGTGTTCACACCAGGATGTTGTACCTGGTACAAGTGAAAAGAGGTCTGAAAATTGGCTTAGGAGATTGATGCAGTTGTCTTTCTGCTCTGCAGTCAGACAATCTGCTAAACCTACTCCCTCCACTAAGGCATCTGCTTCAGTGGTGGAGAAAAGGAGATCAGGGAGAGGGTCACTCTCTTCTTCTCGTCCCTCATCTGTTGCCATGAGCATGGTGAGATCAGCCCTGTCATAGTAGGGTTTTAGGCGGTTGACGTGAATCACCCTAAGGGGACTCCTGGCAGTGCCCAGGTCTACCAAATAGGTAACCTCACCCTTCTTCTCAACAATTAGATGGGGTCCACTCCATTTGTCCTGGAGTGCTCTTGGGGCCACAGGCTCCAATACCCACACCTTCTGTCCTGGTTGGTACTGGATCAGAACAGCCTTCTGGTCATTGCTTTTGCAGCTCCTGGCTGGCCTGAAGGTTTTTACTGGCCTTTTACATATACTCAGCCATTCTGGATCTTAGGCCAAGTACATAGGGGGTCATTCTGACCCTGGCGGTCCATGACCGCCATGGCGGAGGGTGGCGGAAGCACCGCCAACAGGCTGGCGGTGCTTCCTGGGCGATTCTGACCGCGGCGGTAAACCTCACCCGTCGCACCCCTACAACTCCGCCGGCTCCATTCCGAGCCGGCTTCATTGTTGAAGGGGCTTTCCCGCTGGCCCGGCCGGCGGTCTTCTGGCGGTCGCCCGCCGGCCCAGCGGGAAAGCCAGAATGGCCGCCGCGGTCTTTCGGCGGGAACCGCTTGGCGGGCGGCGACCGCCGACCGCCGCGGTCAGAATGACCGCCATAGTCTACTATGTCCCGTTTAGGAGATTTTAAAGGTTGTTCACAACCCTCCTTCACAAGAGTAAGTGTTCCTCTTACAGGGTGCCCAAAGAGGAGTTCAAAGGGGCTGAAGCCCACTCCTTTCTGGGGTACCCCCCTGTAAGCAAAAAGGAGGCAAGGTAACAGGACATCCCATCTCCTCCTGAGTTTTTCAGGGAGTCCCATTATCATACCTTTGAGAGTTTTATTAAACCTCTCAACCAGACCATTTGTTTGTGGATGATAAGGGGTGGTGAACTTGTAGGTAACACCACACTCCTTCCACATTGCTTTTAGGTATGCAGACATGAAGTTGCTACCTCTGTCTGACACCACCTCTTTAGGAAAACCCACCCTGGAAAAGATTCCCAGGAGGGCCTTTGCCACTGCAGGAGCTGTAGTGGTCCTTAAAGGCATGGCTTCAGGATATCTTGTGGCATGGTCCACTACCACCAAGATACATCTATTGCCTGAAGCAGTAGGAGGGTCAAGGGGGCCAACTATGTCAACCCCTACCCTTTCAAGGGGCACCCAACCACTGGAAGTGGAATTAGAGAGGCCTTTGGAGTGCCACCAGTCTTGCCACTGGCTTGGCAGGTCACACAAGACTTGCAAACATCTTTGGTGTCCTCTGACATATGAGGCCAGTGTAACAAGGGACAAGTCTTTCCCAAGATTTTGTCTGGCCCAAATGTCCAGCCAAAGGTATGTCATGTGCTAGGGTGAGAAGAAACTCTCTGTACTACAGGGGAATGACCAATCTCCTGGCAGCTCCAGGTTTTGGGTCCCTTGACTCTGTGTACAAGAGGTTGTCTTCCCAGTACACCCTATGACTGTCACTGACATCCCCATTTTGCTGCTTGACAGCTTGCTGTCTGAGACACTCTAATGTGGGACAGGTTTGCTGTGCCACACTCAGCTCTTCCCTGGCAGGCCCCCCTCCACCCAAAAGCTCAGCAGTGTCTGCTGCCAGCTCCTCTGGTGTAGGTTCTGCACAGGGAGGAAATACCTCTTCCTCAAAAGGTGAATCATCTGTAGAGGGAGGGATAATGGGTAGGGATTTACCCTTCTTACCCCTAGCTTTAGGGAGCACTTGGTCCATTGTTCCAGGATCCAAGTTACTCTGTCCTTTTTGCTTTTTGGCCTTAGCCCTGGTTAAAGCAAAAATATGCCCAGGAATGCCCAGCATTGCTGCATGGGCCTCCAACTCCACTTCTGCCCAAGCTGATGTCTCCAAATCATTTCCTAGTAGACAGTCTACAGGTAAATCTGTGGCTACCACAACTTTCTTTGGACCAGTAACCCCCCACCACCCCCAGTTGAGATTCGCAACAGCCAGTGTGCCAATGAGAATTGGTAAATGTAGTCACTAGCCTGCAGTGACAAATTTAGAAAGCAGAGAGAGCATAAACACTGAGGTTCTGGTTAGCAGAGCCTCAGTGATACAGTTAGGCACCACACAGGGAATACATACAGGGCACATACTATGAGCACTGGAGTCCTGTCTAGCAGGATCCCAGTGGCACAAGGGCTAAAACAACATACATACAATGAAAAATGGGGGTAACATGCCAGGCAAGATGGTACTTTCCTACAATAGCACACACACTTATGAAAACCTGAATAAGTGCAGTATCTGAGTATATGATACAGCTATGAACTTATATTTTTGTCGTCAATATTGCTACAAGAATATTTTTAAAGCATAAGCTTTCTGTGATCGCTATCCTATCATACAACTACAGCACAGCACGTCCTCACAAGTCACACCATGAGTCTAGGCAGTCAAAGTGAAGGAATAAAAATGAAACAGAAAACATACAAAGTTGATTTTGGTTTGTTGAGTTTTGTATAGTTGAAAGCAACACATTTGGCAAACAAAACTAGAAAAGGGCTTCACAGCAAAAGTCAGTTGAACATAAGTGATTAAAAGAAAATACTTATACAAGTTCTACAAGAAAAAGCAAAAGGAGCAGGGCAGCTTTATGGTAAAAAAGACTGCAGAAATGTGGGAGGGCATGAAGATAGACGGGTAAATGAAGAAAAGAGAGTTTATGGGGCCCTGCCAATTTAAAAGAAAGTGTTAAACACCTTACTTCAGTGGTTCATAAAATGTGGTCCGAAGACCCCTGATTGCTTAGAAAATTAACAAAAATTAACTGATTAATTAAGTGTATATAAATAAAGTGG
Organism: Pleurodeles waltl; assembly: GCF_031143425.1. Lineage (NCBI taxonomy): Eukaryota > Metazoa > Chordata > Amphibia > Caudata > Salamandridae > Pleurodeles > Pleurodeles waltl. The sequence goes on from NC_090443.1 coordinate 963,813,796, forward strand.
AAAAATGTACAATTGAACATTTTTTAACGTACTGTAAACATCAAGGAATTTGAAATTTGAGGCTAAAAATTAAATTAGTGTCCTTAGATTGATTCATGGGAGCAGTGCAGGTGCGTCAAGCAGAATATAATACGGACAATGTGTGACTTCAATTGAATGTAGGAAAGCTCCAACCTTCCTATTAAAATAAAAAATATATGTATATTATTTGATTTGTTTGCAAATTAAATAAAATGTGTTATCGTTTGTGTATGTGTTTGATGGAATGCTTGTTTCTGTATTTTTTGTATATTGTTTTGCGGTTCAAATCATCGACAATGTTTAGGCCTAGGTCACGGCTTCCAGCAATGACTCAGTGGGAGTCCCGGATACCAATAATTAGTCAGTGGGGGTCCCTGGGTTCCAGTAATGATAAAGTGGGGATCCTGAGAAGTCAAAAGTTTGGGAACCACTCCCTTACTTCATAGAAATCGGTTTGGTTAAAGTAGTTGCTCAAATAATTTTTTTACTTAATTTTGATCTCTGTTTTCATAGACATTTTTCCATGATGACCCTTTGAACTGTGAAAAACTTCCCTTCTCCCCCGCCCTGGCCCACTTTACACTGTCAGGGACATATTTATGACCCGGTTTTCATTTCTCTCACACCACTCAGGGTAGTGCAAGAGCGACGCAAAACTTAAAGTCTGATTTTTGAAGATACTCAAAACCACTTTGCATGGCTTTAAAAATCTGGAGTAATGCAACACAGTGTAAATCCCTGTGTTGCATTACTCTGAGCCAGGAAGGTGTCCATGGACGTTGCATGGCTGTTCCCACAGAACTCGTATGGTTTTTGGTACAGTTCCAGGTTTACCAAACATGGAAAACCTGGGAATGCACCAAAAAAATATGCCTTACTAGGAGAGGTATAGCAAGGAGAAATATATTTATTTCTGCTTGTTTGTTTCTCTTTCTATGTGTGCTGCATTCTGCAGCACACGTAGAAAGAGAAAAAAGCCTCTCAGGATTGTTTTTGGGCAGGAAGGTGCCCCTTCTGGCACAAGAACAATCCTACCTCCAGCACAGGCACCCTTGCACCATGGTGGCGCTAGGCAGCCAAAACAGCGCCAGCACAAGGGAAAAGTACAGGAATGCGCTGTATTGGATTATTGGACATTCCTGTCCTTTCCCTGTGATGCAGCACAGCAGGGCGACTTGCTGCACTGCCTTGCACCAAAAAAGTAATGAATACGACCCTTAGCCCCAAATTTACGTACACTTTGCGCCAATGTAGTGTCTTTCCAAAAGTGGCACAAACTGTGTCAAAGTGTGGTTTTATTGGGATTTACTTTCCATTGAAAAAATGATTTGCAGTGGAAAGAAGCCCAAAAGTATTGTAAAGTAGTGCTTTGTGTCAATCTGTGTCAAGGACCCATTTCACTGCTGGTGCTGGGCGTTTCCATGTAACTACAACATGGGTTTTGATACGAATCCCTATCTACTTACATTGGTAAATGGATTTGATAACACAAAGAAATTTCCCTATCTAGCTGCCACTACGGACATGTTCTGTAGGGGTTCCTTCCCTTATGATAATTGCATTTTAGGGGAAATAACCTGCTTACACTTAAACTATGGCATCCTCTGCAAGGTGTGTGTTGGGTAGATATTCTAGGGTGAGGAAAATCTTCACTGCGTCTAGGTGAGAGGAGACGGCTCACAGTAGCAAACTTTGGCCACACTAATTAGGTTCATGCAGTGGCCTGGGCTTACCATCATTAAGGATCTCTTGTGACTGTGTGTGGAGAGGGTGGGGAATGATGAGCTTCTAGTCTGTTTTTAGACTGGATCTCGGTATATTGTATGCTTAACAGTCATATCTTGTTATAAATGATGTGCTGCACTATATCATCCGACCTCATACTCATGAGGGTCCTTCCTTGTGTAGGAATTAATCACCCTGCTTGTGGATGTTAATAAAAATATATCTATGATGCCCTCTAACTTTTGTTTGTGTGTGTCTCTATCACATTATGAAAAACAGTGGGGCATAATAATTGATTTGTGGTGCAGGGCAGTGCAGCAGGTTACCTTGCTGCAGTGCCCTGTGTCACAGGTAAAGGGCAGGAATGCAGCGTAACTATGGCATACGGCACAGTCCTGTTTTTTCCCCTGCTTTGGTGCTGGTTTTGGCAGCCTACCGCTAACGCAAGCACCCCTGCACCATGGTGCAAGGGTGCCTGTGTTGCATGCAGGATTGTTGTTGTGGAGGAAGGGGTACCTTCCTGTACAATAAAAATCCTGGGAGGCCTTTTCCTCTTTCTATGTGTGCAGCATTCCGCAGCACACATAGAAAGAGGAAAGAACAGGAGAAATAGTGATATTTCTCCTTGTTGCACCTCCCGTTAGGAGGCATAAGGTTTTGGTACATCTGCAGGTTTACAAGGTCCTCTAAATCTGGGGATGCATCAAAATCCATAGGGTTTTGCATGGGAAAAACCACCTCAGAGCCCATGGAACGCCTCCCTAGTGCAAAGTAAGGCAACGCAGAGATTTGCGCTGCCTTAACTTACTCCATATTTATGAGGCTATTCAAAGCTACGCATACTGGCTTTGCGTGGCCTCATAAATATGAGTTAGTGGTTTGCGCTGCCGTTGCGTCACAAAAAGTGATGCGACAGCGGAACAAGGGTCTCATAAATATGACACATTATGTTCATCTTTTGACATGATAGGTTTGGCTGTTAACCATGTTTAATTACTACAATGTTTACATAATTAATCAGGGCCCGAGAACCATAATTTAATGCGTCACCAAGAATCTGTACAAAAATCAAAAGAAAAGCAAATTCAGGACCCATGCTTTTTACTGTCAGATTTGAAAATGCAAAATTTGCTACTTAATATATAGCTTGTCCCACTTTAAGGAAAGCCTACAAGTGTGTATGGCTGGCACTTTTCAGTTTCTATGGTGAATTGCTGCAGACAGGATGACAACATAAAGCAATGTACCAGTTAACATTTGAAGCACCATATGTGTGTGAGCATCAATTTATTAATGAATATCTACCACCTAGCGGTATCTAGTGAGCAACATTGTTAAGCTGTGTGTTATATAGCACCAATCTATTGCAAGTGCACACACTGACAACTAGTATAGGGTGTCCCAAAGTAGAGGGTCTATTTAGAATACCCATGACTCAACAGAGTGGAAGAGACATAGGGCCTGATTTAGATAGTGGCAGATGGGTTACTCTATCACAACGGGCGGATATCCAGTCAGCAGAAATCCAAATCCCATTATTTTCTATGGGATTTTAGGCTTCGGCGGATGGGATATGCATCACCATTGTGACAGAGTAACCCATACGCCAATATCTAAATGAGGTCCATAGTGTGTCAGTCAAATATGCACACCAAAGTTGCTGACTATTTGGAATATCTGTACATTGGAAGCAGGAAGCAGTCTCCAGAGATCATAGCCACCTAGGGTGAAACAGAGTGGGAGTGCCTGCTAATAGAACACGCAATGGCGTATGCTACATACTCTCATGACTTCTGAATAAAGGCTAGAGTGGTGACTAAGTATGCCACGCTAGGTGTGCAATCGTGTAAATGCATACGCCGCAGCCTGCTAGGTGCTGTGTCCATTCCTGTTGCCTAAAGGCTGGAAGGAGGGAGATTCCCAGACATGTCATTATGCATAAATACTATAAATGGGATCACCAATAGTTAACATAAATAGATACTTAAGTGACCATCTGTTAAAAGAAAACTCTAATACTGGGAATTTTATTATACTGAAAACCAAAGGAACTGAGACTGCCACGTCTTAGAGCTATTGATACTAAGGGCTACCTCCTTAGTTTTAATGACACTCAAATGTCTGTCACGCTTAGGCCCTGATTTAAAAGGGCTTAGTGCCACTTTAGCGCTGCGTAAGCATAATTGTAGTTACGCTAAGGCAGCGCTAAAGTGACTTTTTCCCGTGTCATATTTTCAAAGTGGCGCAATGCATGCATTGCGCCACTTTGTAACCCTTTGCGCTACATTATGCCTGTGCCAGGAATAATGTATGCAAAGGGGGCATTCCCCCATTAGGGGGGCGAAAAAATGGCACAAAGAAATCAAACAGATTTTTTTGCGTCATGTTATTCAGCACTTCTAAAGCCTGCTCAAAGCAGGCATTAAAAGGAGGCACACCATTGTTCACAATGGGCCTCAATGGGCTATGCAGGACTAGCACCAACATTTATGACGTTAATCCTGCAAAGCTCTGAACTAGCATCAAAAACATTGATGCTAGTTCCCCTAACTACCGGCATGGTGCGCCGTATCTAAGATACGGTGCACCCATGGTGGTGTTAGGGGGCACTGAGGGGTGCAAGAAAAGTGCAGCACCACTTTTCTTCAGACAGGCCCTTAGTTCTCTGCGATCTTCTATAAAGATCCCCTCTAGAGTTCGGATGCATATCCCCATGGACTACCCTGGGAGAACAATGTGGGTATTTTATTCATTTCCATCAAATTGTTCAAGCACAGCTTGTCAGTCTGTTTGGTTTATTCCCATTTAGCTTCCTTACCATACAGGATTGTATCTGCTCCATGTTGGGTGAGGTGATACGTTCCAAGATAGTCCATTTAACTTTGGTGGTCTTGTGGTTCTTTTCTTTGAAGTGGGATACTAGTTTTGTTGTTAGTTTACATTTTTCAGGATTCTCGTGTTCTTGAATAAGTATCTTGATTTTTCTTTTTGTGAAAACTGTATAATGAAGGCTGTGCATAACAGCCTGTAGATAGTGTAGTTGTTTTAGTGGTTAGTTGAGGTTCTCTGGATCCGTAAGCAGCCATCCTTAAGCTTGATATGCTTTGATGCCTTAGTGAGTTGGCACACATTTCAGTTGTCACATGGTATGTGGCCCATAACCCTATGTAGGAGGGCTGGTAGTTGGGTACTCCTTGTGCTGGATTTGGTATGTACAAGTTGTTTTTTCTTCATGCAAAGCATGGGGTAGTATATGGCTATTTCCTATGTTTAGGATAATCACGTGTTTCATTATTATATTCAATATCTGTGCAGACTGGGGATCATAAGTCATGACTACTGTGATGTGTCTTGTTGATTTTTTTTACATTTTCCAATAGTGCTGCTCTTGGAGTGCTCAGGGCCCTTTATGGTTGCAGTGTTTCAGCGGATTGGGATATTCCCTTTGTTGCAGCCATGTTTTAAGTGCTCCTGTTTGAACCTTGTTGTGTTCGAGCAGCTGTGTCGATATCTGAGGAACTGGCCTTCAGGTAAATTTTCTCTGAATGCTCTGGATGGTAAGAAATGAATTATAGCAGAGAGCTTCTGTCTGTAGGTTTTTGGTGGACGAACGTTGTTAATGCTTCTCTACTCACTGTAATATCAAGGTTCAAATAAGTGACTGTAATCTGGCTCACTGTCTAAGCGAAATATAAATGTGGTTCTAGATGGATGATCCAGTGCATACATTGTTTCAGTTATATTTCTGTACCAGTCCATATACACAGGACATTGTTGATTTATTTCGTCTATAAGGTTATCCCATATATGTACGGATTAGATACATTAGAGCTGCAATTGCTTTCAAACATCCCTACGTAGATGCAAGCCAGGCTGGGGGCAAAAGTAGTTCCCATTAATGTTCCTGGTATCTGTAAGTGAAGTTTGCAATGTTTTAATAAGTGTTAGCTCTATGCATTGGAGGACAAATGTTTGTGAGGTATCATATACCTCCTCTGGGTTGCAAAGTGTACTGCATCCAGAGGTGCCTCCTGTGGGACGTTAGCATGTTGAGATTCTATATCTAGGGTTACCTGCAGCTGGTTGGTGCTGTCAAGCCTTATTTCCTATATTATTTTGATATGATCAATGGCCTTTTTGACATAAGCTTGTTGATGTATACCACCTTCTCTGAGGAAAAAACTTTTGTAAATTTAACAAATATTTCCAAAATAGAGTCTATTTCCAAGAGTATTGCTCTGCTTGGAGGTGGATGCTGCGGTTTGTGTATTTTTGGTACTGTATTGAAGGTGAGTATGCCTGGATTAGAGTTGAGCGAGAAGTTCTCTTCTGTCTTAGTGATGCAATGCTTTTAAACCTTGTTAGAAATGAGGTCTCTAGTTGAGAGTCAGTTTACACCCTCTCCAAGTAGGGACCCTCCCCCTAGTCAGGGTAAGGAGGTCACACTCCTAAGATAGCCCATGCTCACCCCCTTGGTAGCTTGGCACGAGCAGTCAGGCTTATCTCAGAGGCAATGTATTAAGTATTTGTACCCCAACACAGTAACACAGTGAAATAACTACAAATGGATACCACACCAGTTTATAAAACAGTCGGTATTTATCCAAGTAAAACAAGACCAAAACGACAACAATTCAACATACAGAAGCAAAGAAATGATTTTGTAAAGATTAAATCCCTATAAAGCGGTTAGAAACACAATAGCTCCAGCTGGTGCTATCACAGCGTTGTGACAGAGTCATTCCCAACATTCCGACGCCATTCGCAAGATAGTGTACCTTAGAAACAAGGTTTCTAAGGTACCTTACCTTAAGGTATGGTACAGTACCTTAGAAACAAGGCAGAGTCAAAGATGTGGCACGGAGAGGGAGAGATGAGGTGTCGCTGGAGTCATTCCCAACATTCCGACGCCATTCGCAAGATACCTTACCTTAAGGTATGGTACAGTACCTTAGAAACAAGGCAGAGTCAAAGATGTGGCACGGAGGGGGAGAGATGAGACGTCACTGGAGCCGGTGCGGCAACGGTTCTGTACTGCTACGCAGGTGAGGCGTTAGTTCCTTACTGCTACACAGGGGAGATGAGGCATCAGTTCCTGAAGGAGGCATCGGAGGTGAGGCGGCGTCGGTGGCGAGGCGTCGGTTCCCTACGATCTGGTGGGGTCGATGAGTCCAGCGGGTCAAGACGCAATGAGGTGACTTTGCGGTGTCACTGTCACACCACGGCGTCCCGGCAGAGTTGGTGTCACGGACGTTGGTGACAAGCATTTGGGACTCACGGTGTTGCAGGACTTCAGAGGCGCTTCAGCGGCAGCGGGTCTGCGGTGTCATCACGGTCGTCACACTTCAGCGGGGACCACAGCGTTGGGTGCAGGCAGCAGCGCGGAGTTGCACAGCGGCGCGTTTCTGGCGTTGTCCGAAGTCGGTGTGCCTGGTTCTTCTTGTTTTATGCCAGACTTCACTCCCAAGGGCCCAGGAACTGGAGTGGGCACGTCTTGGCAAGTCAGGGTCCTAAGAAAGATAACCCATGGGCTAGCAGCTGAAGTTTTTGATGCCCCTGAGACAGCTTAACTGTAGGCAAGCTTAGTCCAAGCCCTTGGAGAAACTTCACAAGCAGGATACACAGCAAAGTCCAGTCTTTGTCCTCTGCAAAGCAGAAGCAGCAACTGCAGGCCAACTCAGCAAAGCACACACAGCAAAGAGGCAGTACTCCTCCTCACAGCTCTTCTCCTTGGCAGTCTCCTCTTGATCCAAAAGTGTTCTGAAAGTCAGGGGTTTGGAGTTCAATACTTATACTCATTTCCGCCTTTGAAGTAGGCAAACTTCAAAGGAAAGTGTTTGTAGTGCACAAGACCCTGCCTTTCCTGTCCTGGCCCCAGACACACTCTAGGGGGTCAGAGACTGCAGTGAGTAAGGACAGGCACAGTCCTATTCAGGTACAAGTGTCAGCTCCTCCCACTACTCTAGCCCAGGAAGACCATCAGGATATGCAGGGCGCACCTCAGCTCCCGTGTGACTGTCTAGAGTGAATCTGCAACTAGCCCAACTATTGTCTTGACCCGACGTGTATTCCACAGATAGGCAGAGGTACAGAATGGTTAATACAAGACAGTGCCCACTTTCTAAAAGTGGCATTTTCTACCATGCAATTTCAAAAACTACATATCTGTATCTGCTCCCAATGGGAAATTACACTTTAAAGATATTTCAAGGTAATCCCCATCTTAAACTATGTGAGGGATATGCTTTGCAATAGTGAAAAACTAATTTAGCAGTATTTCACTACCAGGACATGTAAAACACACCAGTAGGTATCCTGTATTTTAAATACACTGCAGCCTGTCCTTGGGGCTACCTTGAGCCTACCTTAGGAGTGCCTTACATGTAGTAAAAGGGAAGTTTTGGACCTGGCAAGTGGGTGCCTTTGCCAGGTCGACATGGTATTTTAAAACTGAACACATAGACACTGCAATGGCCGGTCTGAGACATGTTTACAGGGCTACTGATGTGGGTGGCACAATCAGTGCTGCAGGCCCACTAGTAGCATTTGCTTTACAGGCCCTGGTCACACAGAGTGCACTATACTAGGGGCTTACTAGTGAATCAAATATGCCAATCATGGATAAACCAATCATAATCATAATTTAGACAGAGGGTATATGCACTTTAGCACTGGTTAGCAGTGGTAAAGTGCACAAAGTCCTAAAGCCAATAAAAACAGGTCAGAAAAAATAGGAGGAAGGACGCAGAAAGTTTGGGGATGACCCTGCAAAAATGTCCAGGTCCAACACACCTCCTCTTTTATCGTGTTTGTTATGATGATGATTAGTTCAAGTCTAGGGTATTTTTTAAGGAGTTGGTAGTTCTTCTTATTGTTAAATTATTTCATAGCTTCTTGGTGATAGTCTGTGGTACTGAGAATAATGATTGCTCTGCTCTTGTCAGTTGGTTTTATAGTTATACTGCTATTTTGTTCTAATCTTGTCAGAGCAGATGTTTCTGCTTTGGAAAGGTTTTGAAATGCTCTATAGCGGTGGACCTCAAGTGATCCCGGGGGGGGCGCCAGACTCTGGCCAAAAGAAGCATTTATACAGATAACAGGCCTTTGTTTTAAGCAGAAACATGTTATTGCATTTTTAAAAAGGTAACCGTACTTAACTGCAAAAATAGGTCTAAACATATTTAAACATTGCCATCTTTATAAAATAATTGTGAAAAATTCTGAGGGGGGGCCAATGATTTTCATTTTTAAACTGGGGGGGGGGTCATTAAAAAGTTTGGATGCCACTGCTCTATAGTGTTATGTTTCAATGGCAGTGATTTGTTTCCAGAACAACTTGTTCAAATGTGCAGACTTCAGGCCCAAGTACTCATACTGGTGGTAGAAAAAGGTTGTTTCGTGGAGATTAGAAGAACATAGAGAGTGTGGTTCCTTAGGTTTATCATCTGATCCTCGTTATTCTGGGAGCGTTTGTCAACCATGGGTTGCTTGGTTGACCCCTTTTCTGTCTTTCTGCTTTCCCCCTCTTCTATTGTTCAGGGATTTCTACCAAAAAAGGCACCTACTCGAGATAGGCGTAAGGTTTGAGCATGATTTAAATGTGGCTAAACTTTTCTAACTTTGGATCTGTACTGCATTGTACAGCACACAAATAAAGTGGGAAAATGTATAAAGTATGGCAAAGCATAGTATTTTGTACTAGAAAACTGTCCTTCCAATATAAAACCTATGCTAGACATCACACTCTTGCACTATTGTGCAAGGGTGCGAGCATGGGGCAAGGCAGCTTAAAGTGCACCAGTGCTGGGGCAGAGAAAACAGCGCCATGCCTTATTAGAGATGTCACTGTCCTGCTCTCTACTTTTAACGCAGCAACTTTTATTGCTGCACTTTATTATGTGACGTTGTAGTAAATGTGCCTGTAATAACTCATGACGGTGAAAATGTCTCAACTTACAGCTGCTGATTTTCATTTTATCTATAAATGGTTTACTTATTGCTACCCACTGACTAGGACTTCAGAGACAGGGGATTTTGCGATTTACATCATTGGAAAAGGGTCGCAGAGCAGTGATGTCATATCACAGAAATAATATAAGGAGCAGTAGTGACATCACATCCTCTTTAATGTTGTCTAAAAATCAGGAAGTGAATTCAAGAAAGTTTGCTCTGTCCTTCGCCAGTTTCCAAAAGATGGTGCCATTGTTGTAGTTGTATTGGTTAGTGATAACCTCATACTACAACAAGCAAAAGCTAAAATATCAATAGACAAATAGTTTAAATGCCAGGGGTCAGTGAGCAGCCTCTGGGAACCAGCAGCGACACAGAGGTAGCAATCACGACCTCTAACAAATCTTAAATGGACGCCCCTGGGTAGAAAAGCAGCATTTATAACAATATCTACGCGAGGGAGCCAGGGATGCTAGTCACTGTTCGGACATAGGACGTTATCCCTTCTCCACAGGGGAGATCTGACAATAAGTTGTCAGCGGGTGGTCAAGAGTGCAAAGTTAGGAGGAGGGTGGACTTGGCTGATAATTCAGCCATGGCTCGCACGGTGCAGGTCTCGGAGAAGATACATATATCATCATCACTAAACAAGAAAAATGGTCCTCATTCCATGGAAATGGAGGTTCCACAGAAGGAGAGCACCTTATCTGTCAGCCACAGAGGTGACACATTAATCCTGGCTCAAGTATTCTCCTGGCGGTCAGTCATGGCCGTCCAGAGTCATAAGGAGCCAGTCTGTGGAGCAAAACTAATGTTTGATGGGAATTCGTGCAGTTACTGCGATGCGCCCCATCCGGCGCGTACACGTTCTTTCTGTCCCAGCCGGTAATCAGTGCTGTAGTGTCGGACAATGAGAGAAGAGCTGCCCCCTGGAGGAGCTCAGTTCTAGCAGAGCTTCACTGCAAATAAAACTGTGCTTGTTTGCTCTTGAGAGAGATAGAACTCCTATGTCAGGTGTTGTGCAGGTCTTGTCTAAGTGGTCCCTGAGCTCTAACAAGAGGAAAAGCAAGGCTGACACTAAGGGTCCAAAAATCAAGAAAAACAAGACGGTGAAGTAGGCGTTTCTCTCCCTAGCCCCCAGACTACAGAACTAGATCCCATATGCTCTATCAGCAAGCTCGCGCAAACGCTCTGCGTACTCACAGAGACGACGCGCCTCTGTACGATCCTCTGCACAGCGCTTGCTTCATTTATTAATTTTATTTGCATGTGCCAGGCCAAAAGTGATCAGCTTTTAAGCACTTTACAACTATAAATAAAACAACATTTGAGTGCGGGAAGGTGAGGAACAGGGCAACCAGGGTAAATGTCATAAGTAACAAAAACCCTATGCCCGGTTTGGAAGATCTTCTTGAGCCAAGTCCTGCACAGCTAGGGCAGTGACACTCATGCAGCACTAGGGTGACCACCTTATTCAAAGTCATAAAGGCACTGTCTCCAGTTGTGAACTTTTCACCAGCAAATCATTATTTATGGCATTAGTCTAATTAGCTCTATAGAAGGAAAACAAGACATCAACATGCAGAATGCATTAAACCATTGGTTCCCACTGTGTGGTCTGTGGACCCCTGGGGGTCCGCAAAACCTCCTCAAGGGGTGTGTGACTGCTTAGGAAATGAAATAATATTAACAGATTAGGTCCCCAGCTGTCAGTAATGACTCAATGGGGCGTCCCTGGATTCTAATAATGATTCAGTGGGGGTCTCTGGGTTCCAGGAATGATAGAGTGGGGGTCCACAGAAGTGAAAAGGTTGGGAGACACTTGCATTCAGCTATCACACAAAAGATAAGAACTGGAAATAGTGTCCTTAATGACCTGAAGGGAGGTGGCCCCCTTTGCGGCCAACACGGCCCACCCAGCAGAAGTGGGAAACATATTTTGAAGGTTCTCTTCCTTAACAAGGAGAGGGGGGAACCTTCTATTCGCTTTAACTTTGAAAAGCTGGTATTGCTAACATTTGCTTCACACGAGTCCTTAGGTGTTCCCTCTATAAATAAACTCCCTTTCCCACAAGAGGGGCCAGTGGAACAGATGAGAAGGAGTTTTAAAATCATGGTTGTAAAATCTCTGATTGGATGTATGCTCTTGACCTCAAACATGCTTACTCCACATTCCACCAAGAAGCAGTGATGTCAACAGACCATATCTTTCAAGGCCCTTCTTTTGGTAAACACTACGGCTTTGGCGCAGCTCACCCTGAATATGTCACCATTGGATGCACACTTCAAAAGACTCGGAATCCTGGATTCCCCCATAGTGAACCAGAGCTCAACCTACAAGCAAGTGATCTGGGGCCTTAAAAAAAACTCTATGTATGGCTTATATTCATGGTCTGTCGATAAACAGGCATTGCCAAAGCCAATAGAACTGGCTTGCCTTCTGTGTATCAGTAAAATATTAATAAAAAGCCTACTGCAGCGAAAAATCAAACCAAAGAATGATTGTTACATGTATACAATGCACATATGAGAAAAAGTATATGATGAGTCAGTGTACCTTTCTAATGTTAAATAGTACATTTTGCATTCCAGTGCAAGCACGGCATAGGAAACCGAATGATACACCAAACTCCCAATAGCAAGTAGTGAGAGAGTTTTACTCTTCTATATGGAGTCAAAGTCCACTCTACATATTGTTTTAAGAATTGAAACCAATATGTCTTGCAGATAGCTGCGCTATGAAGGCTAGGCTGGGCTGCCCAAACCGGACATCTTTTATTTCGGGTGGGCAGGCAGGGTGGAAGTTGGTTTTACTGCTGGTGGGGAGCTGGTTTTGCTGCTGGGGAGCCAGACCTGCTATGTTTCTTGCCTGTAGGGTTTCTTTGCTTTACAAGCAAACATTGTAAAACAAATGGTTTTAAACATACGCAGTTTAAAGCTATTTATTTTTTAATTTGTTGTGTTCCTGTCTCCTGCAGGATCACCACAAGTAGCGCTGACTTTCAGTGGGGAGGAAGATGAGGGACTGCTGATGCTTGGCCTAGAGAGACATGTACCTATATGATTAGTACACTTCAAAATCCAAAACAGTGTGGGGCATATTTATGAAATTGTGGTGCAGCACAGCAAGTCACTGCTTCACAGGGAAAGGTCAGGAATGCACCGTTTTTAAGCAACACTGCACATTCCTGTCCTTTCCCCTGCGCTGGTGCACAATGGGCTGCCTAGCGTCAACACAGACACCCTAGCACCGTGGTGCAGGCTTTTTCCTCTGTGTGCTCTCATGTGTAGATTGAGGAGAAGGAGGCACTGTGAAAAAAAGTAAATGCCTAGTATCACACAATGTGGTGAAGTCGAAGCTGGGATTGATGCACAGTTTCCTGGTTTCACACTGTTCAGTTCATCCACTACAGGGTTATTTCTCTCTGTCACTGTAGATCAAAGGTTAATGCTTAGGTTAATTCTTAATGTTTAATTCTTTGAAGCCTAAAGCAGTGCACTCTGTTAAATACATCCAGGCCACGCATGTTTGATATGGATTGTGGCAGTGTTTGGGGAAGGTGATGTTTGAATGCAGAAGCTGAAACGAATAGCAGAGTCCCCACCCTTGGTCAATCCATTGGTCAGACAATTTGCTCCACATAGCTAAAAGTCTTTATTAGTTGTCGTCCACTGTTGAATTAATTAATTTATTTCTCACCTATACAGGTATTTAATCAATCATTGAGCCATGACTCCACATGCAATACATTTATTCAATGATTGGGCATGGTTTTTAATGGAAATTGTGTTGAAAAATGCACCATATTTGCAATTTAAAAAAAAATCTCGGGCGGGGGAGGGGGGCTCGAAACTGTATTGCAGTGGTCAGGCTCGCCCACTGCAGTCGCTCGCTATGTAAAGTATGAGGGCTGGTCTGGCCAAATTGCCAGGGTAGCTCTCGGTTCAGCCCTGTGTGAAGCCAGACCTAAAATCGCCACCTCACGGGTGGTTCCTGCAACGAAGATGACATTTAGTCCACCCATCCTGAGCACCGATGGACCATTGTACCAGCACCCAAGTAATGCCGAAATCCGCACTGGCTCTCACAGCCCCCTTATCCTAAGCCGTGTGATAGACTAGTTTATTTGTGTAATAACCTTGCTGTCCAGAGGCCGCTTCAGAGCGCCCACAGCATGCCAGCGCCAGTCATTTCAGGGCCACGCGCCCGTGACGTCACCGATCCCGCGCTGCCGGGCGGCTCTATGAATCACCATGAAAGCGCGAGGCAGGATTATGAAGGAGAGCATCTCTGCTGCGCGGAAAGAAATGATAATCAGAAGTGATGGGAAAGGAAATTCAAATTGCACGACCGTGAAATGGTGTTCTGCTAGATTAGATTTTATATTTGGAAAGTTTGCCGGGTTGCGGCGGTGGCTGCTGCAGGAGCGTCACTTTAGTGGGGATAGTTTTATGATAGTGCAGTGGGGCTCACTTGGAGATACACCTCTCATAAGACAAGAGGCGCCCTCTGCGAGCCTCTCTGACCAGTGGAAACAAGGAATTGTGTGACCACAAAAGCACCGTGGTTGGTTGTTGCTTATTTTTGGCATAGAACACCGATTCGTCAAAATATTAGGGGTAGCGGAAGACACATCCCCCTGCGGCCTTCATCCCCCCATGACAACCCAGGGTCGACTCCTTGCTCTCCCTTATGGCCAGATGGGCAAAGCATTTTTGCGGTCGTAAACGGCCTGATTTTACGAATCGAGACAATTGCCATTGCAAAAATGAATTTTTTTCTGTATTAATTGCGATTCGGTAACAAGTTGCTAAATAGCAATTTGGGTTTACGGCCCAATACCCATTCAGTATTTATGAGGCGTGTTTTGGGTGTTCCTTCCAAATACTGAATCTAATTAGTGTGTATTAATGTTTGGCAATCGAATTCGGGTTGCAAAACATTAATCTCCTTCCCCAAGTGACCCACTCCCGAGGTGCACTACCTGCTCTGAAAACATAAAACGTACAACCTTTCTTATCTTTTTTAACCGCATCCCATTTTCTTTTAGGGAAAATGGGTTGTATTTAAAAAAAATAGTACTTTATTTTAAAGCAATCAAAACATGGTGGTCTGCTGACCTTAGAAGGCCACTGTCCCCATGATCGCTGCAACTACTAGTGGGTAATTAATATTAATGAGGTAGAAGGGGGATCCCATGAGGTAGGAAGCAGGGATCGCTGCTTCCGCTGGGATACCCCTAACCGGTACCATCCTAAACCCCAAACTTGACCAGGGGCCCTGACTCCATGGAGAGAGAGCCTGCGACACTCCTGGCAAGCTGTGGAGCGACTGGGGGCAGCAGGAGAGACAGAGGACTGCAGAAAATAAATGGCACGATTGTAAGAGCCCAAGATGGCACCACGCGACGAGACAGACTGCCTGAGGGAGGCAGATGGACTCCTTTTGGGCCCAGACGAGTCCAGAGGAGTGGTTCAATTGGGCAGGAGCACCCACCACCAAAAAGGGACACAGAAAAATGGGGTGGGCTTGGTCCCGGTAAGATAACTGAACGGGCATAGCTGCGGGACGGGAGTGGCAGCCCAGCTGAAAGGCCTGCTGGACTGCCATCTGAGCTCAACCTTGGGGTCCCTATAAAGAGGCACCTGCAGTGCGTTCCACACTGAACCAGCGGAAAGCACTGCCCAGTCTACCCCTATACCGCTGGCGGTTAGCGTAGTGTGGCAGAAATCGTGGCAACCGCCAGAGTAACAGGAAACTTGGATCCCTTCCCATGGAGAAGACGAGGGCCTCTGAGCAGAGGATGGCAGCGTGGGCTGCCATTATAATGAGTGCTGTACGCACAAATTACCATAATGTAGGATACCCATCACCATTATTTAAAGAACGTATCAAAAGTGGCACATAATTTATATAGAGAGAAGAGCCCTGAAACCCTCCGGTTGAGGCAAGTGACCTGGGAAATCCCACTGGGTACCGTACTTAACTACCAGTATCTACCAGTGACTGCCAGTAATGGCCCATGGCTTAGGCCTATATACATACAATGACTCGGAAAGTGTAGTGGATTGTGGGATTGCTCCTGTGATGCGGTGCATTGCGCAGATCTACCCCGGTGCTGCCCAGTACTGCCCGACACTGGACATACTCGTGGACATTAACCTACATTTCTCCCTTGGTGCGCCACTGACCTTAGCCCACTAACTGCTGGTGTGTTATACTCCGCAGTAATTGAACAGACACCTCCTGGGCCTCGAGCTGTATAAAACACATGCTGGGGGTGGAGGTAAGAACTTCGAACTACTCTGCACACCCGCTCTGCTCCCAGCACATCATTGACTACACTTCCCCCGAAGATCATGGGTAAAGCCACACATAAGAAGGGTTCTGTGATAGGAGGACCGCTCACCGATACTATTGTCACTGAGTCTCGAGTGGAGGTTAATTCAGACCTGAGACCGAGATATACAGAAGGTCCTATGCTTCAAGACCTTTTCCAGGCAATCACCACATCTAGTGAAATATAGATACACTGGGAGCTGACCTGGGGCTTCTCAGGGATGACCATCGTCAATTGGCAGAACATGTCAAGGCCATGGAGAGGGACCTAGTAGAGTTAAATCCATCAATGTTGAATACGGCAGAGCGCCTTGCCATCATGAAAGCTAAACTCTGCACAGGGATGGGGATGCTGAAAACAGATCTCAACGTAACAATATCAAGGTGGTGGGGCTCCCTGAGAAAGTAGAAGGTACTGATATGCTGGCTTTCTTCGCTTGCTGGCTCTGAGCGGAAGCGGCTCCAGAGGGGCTGTCAACATTTTTTGCCCTGGAACTAGCACCCAGGGTTCCTGGGAAGCCGCCGCCCCCGGGAGCAGCACCGCATCCGATAGTAGCCCGGTCACTATATTATAGGGACCACATCCTGAGACAGGCTCGAATCAAAGGAGGACTCGACTCATGGTAGGAAACAGAACTGTACATTTTTTTCTGGACTTTTCCAAAGAAGTACAATGCAAATGGTCCAGCTTTTTTGAAGCCAAACAAAAACCGAGACAGATGGAAATTCCATACTCTATGATCTTCCCAGCTTGCTTGTGAATGGCCACACCAGGTGGCACTCTCTTCTTCCAGTTCCCACAGAAGGTCTGGGAATGGATCGACCAGCAATCACCACCAAGGCTCAGCCAGGGGACATGCGGGGGACAACCTCACAGGGCCCCTCTCAACTGAAACAAAAGCCCAAACAGCTGACTGCCCCTTCAGGGGATGAGGTCCAATGAGAACGTCAGAAAGCGGTAAAGGCAGTGCGATCATTGAGTGGCCAGGAGACAAGACCTCCTCCCACATCAGTTACAGAAGAGAGCACACAAGCGATGGATACTGAACAAGAATCCAGCATTTCAGGGGACGCCGTCCTGAAACTACCCCATGTGACAGCCAGCCGAGGTAATATAAAGGAATTGGTGATGTTCTGACTGCAGATCTGGCAATGGCAATATAGTCTCGAAAAAGGGGTGCACTGTTCCACAAGAGAGAGGGAAACAAGAAAACTGATCAAATAAGAAATTGGCGAATCTATACTGAGTATTCTTAGGAGGGCCCTCAAGCACCCACTAGGGTGACAAGTATCATCATCGGGCTCACTCCTCGCCAGACTGGTGCTGCAATGCCTGGCGGTCCTCCCAGCATTCTGGGTGGCACTCAACCTTTGTAAATTCGCTAGCAACGAGGGTCTGGGAACAAAACTGAATAAGGAAAGGAGAGTGTAGAATACAACAGACAATTCTTAAAATTAGCTCTGAACCTGAGCCATTATTTTAATGTGATAGAAATTGGGTTCAGGCCAAGATTAAAAACAATAAATATAAGAGTGTTACTGGAGATAATGTACCGTCACACTCTATGCTTCAGGGAAGGTAGTTCGCCTAATCCTGCATGGTCAACATGTTTCGCGTCTGTGGTTGGTCACAAAGTGATCCAGTGACGCTTCTTCAGGACCCACACAAAAAAACTATTGATTATTAAACTACTTCTCCTATGTGTCAATAATAAATCAAGTGCATATCAAGTCACTTACAGTGTAGAAGACAGAATATGTCTAAGTCAATTGGTCAGTACAGTCGCCCATCCCATGTTAGAGATTGGGCTCCCTAGGTCTGCGCTAGCATCAACCAAGGAGAACAAATTTGTTTTGTCCTCGGTTCATCGGGAAAACCTACCCCCTGCCGCGCGCCTGTAGACGTCTACAGGCGCGCGGCAGGGGGTAGGTTTTCCCGATGAACCGAGGACAAAACAAATTTGTTCTCCTTGGTTGATGCTAGCGCAGACCTAGGGAGCCCAATCTCTAACATGGGATGGGCGACTGTACTGACCAATTGACTTAGACATATTCTGTCTTCTACACTGTAGACGTCTACAGGCGCTCGGCAGGGGGTAGGTTTTCCCGATGAACCGAGGACAAAACAAATTTGTTCTCCTTGGTTGATGCTAGCGCAGACCTAGGGAGCCCAATCTCTAACATGGGATGGGCGACTGTACTGACCAATTGACTTAGACATATTCTGTCTTCTACACTGTAAGTGACTTGATATGCACTTGATTTATTATTGACACATAGGAGAAGTAGTTTAATAATCAATAGTTTTTTTGTGTGGGTCCTGAAGAAGCGTCACTGGATCACTTTGTGACCAACCACAGACGCGAAACATGTTGACCATGCAGGATTAGGCGAACTACCTTCCCTGAAGCATAGAGTGTGACGGTACATTATCTCCAGTAACACTCTTATATTTATTGTTTTTAATCTTGGCCTGAACCCAATTTCTATCACATTAAAATAATGGCTCAGGTTCAGAGCTAATTTTAAGAATTGTCTGTCGTATTCTACACTCTCCTTTCCTTATTCAGTTTTGTTCCCAGACCCTCGTTGCTAGCGAATTTACAAAGGTTGAGTGCCACCCAGAATGCTGGGAGGCCCGCCAGGCATTGCAGCACCAGTCTGGCGAGGAGTGAGCCCGATGATGATACTTGTCACCCTAGTGGGTGCTTGAGGGCCCTTCTAAGAATACTCAGTATAGATTCGCCAATTTCTTATTTGATCAGTTTTCTTGTTTCCCTCTCTCTTGTGGAACAGTGCACCCCTTTTTCGATATTACAGGTTCAATTTGGGAGACTGTGCACTGGACCAATAATCTCCCAGTCCCTACCTTGTATTTATAGAATGGCAATATAGGCCCATACAAACAAGTTGCTTAGTTACAAAGGTAATGTTTAATTTTACTCCCATAGGCTAAAACGTTATGTTGACAGTCAGTTACTGGGAGGGGAACCCAGCAGGTGGTGCACACCATTGAAAGCACCTCTTTTATTACCTTAGTCTGTGAGTACTCTCATGACCCCCAGATAGTTATAATACAAGTTTGGACAGGGGGTCACAACCTACTTGCCCTGGGGTGGGGGAATTGGGGTTGTTGTTTTTTGTTACTTATTGTTTGTCGAATGCAGGGGATTCTATGAGTTGCAACCTAACATTCTGTGAGTGAAGGCTTGACTGCAACACTTTATTGACTTATTGAGCATGAGGAGTGAAGCAAGTTGGGAGGCTCTCATAAACACATAGAAATGGCTGATCAAATGACATACAGCTTCCTCTTCTTGAATATCCGAGGTATGCACACAATGTCTAAACGTTACAAAGTGTTTTCTCAATTGAAAAGGAGAGGGATACACATAGTTTTCCTACATGAAACGCATTTGATGGCTGTGGAAGAAAAGGCATTGCAACTTAGATGGAGAGGGCAAGCATTTTACACAACTTATTTTGTGTATACGCGGGGGTGCTGATCTGGATACACACAGGGGCCCCCTTTCAACATACCAGTGACCTCATAGATCCGGAAGATAGATATGTAGTGGTAACTGGCTGACTAGATGGTCATGGCATAGTTTTGATCAACGTCTATGCCCCTAATGTGGAGCAGGGGACCTTCTTGGTGGGGTTATCAAGGCCACTAGCCCCCTACTTGATCAAACAGGTCGTTTTATAGGGCAAATTTTATTTCGTAGCAAACCCTCAGTTATATAGATCACACCATCCCCTGAGAGATTCCAGTACATAAACCAGCCCTTACTTTTGTGGAATGGCAGAACAGATGAGAACTACCAGATACCTGGCGGCAGACATACCTGCAGGCCTCAGACTATTCTTTCGTTTCAAGCCTTCATGATTTGCATATGCACCTTGACATGTTTCTTTGCTCACCTGACATCCATAAGATGGTAAACTCAATATAATACCTGACTAGGAAGTCCTACTACACTTGTATTTCGGGTGACCTAAATCTAGCATTCTTTCCTGGAAGTTGAAAACTCAGTCCCTAGAGGACCAAGTTTTTAGGGAGACGATTCAAGATAGGATTATTCAATGCTTTGCTGATTACACGGCCACTGCATCCTCCCCCCAGATAGAGTGGGACGCCTTTAAAACAGTGATCAGGGACCAGTGCATTGCAGAGTCAATAGAGCCAAGCGAATGCTGCTGAAAGAAGTTATGATAGCCGAACAGCAACCATGAGAGGTAGAACAACAGCATCCAGGACGACAGGAAGTGCAACAGAGCCTTATAGATGCTAAGGAAGAATTGGCAGTCCAACTGGAATGGCTACAATGTTTTGACTATACAAAATACATGGAGAAGGTCCATGCCGAACGATATCGCACAGGATTCCTACTGGCATGGTTGGCCAATCCCAACAGGAGGTGTACTGTAATAATAGAGGTAGATACCATACATGGGGATAGAATGTACACTCAGAATGGTATCAGTAGCCAATTCCTGACCTATTACTCGAAGCTCTATAAACGTACCACATCCCACGGCGAACAAGAGTCCTCAGAGTACCCAGCTTCAACTACGCTTCTTCGCCTTACTGAGGAGGAGGCTTAAGAATTGGGAGGGGCTATTACAATTCAGGAAACAAGAGCAGTGGTCAAGGATATGGCTCGAGGTAAAACCCCGGGTACAGATGGGCTCCTAGAGGAGTTTTATGCTACTTATATGGAGGAATTGGCCCCAAAGTTGGCCGACTTTTATGCCTTGGCCATAGAATTGGGATACCTCCCGAGTTCTAAACGTGAGGCACTAATAAGTCATTTGTTAAACCCAGGACGACTTGCTTATTACTATAAAGGGTACCACGAACTGTCAATGCTGAACATTGACTATAAGATTCTAAGTAAGATATTAGCTTCACTGCTACTACCACATATGACAAAAACTCATACACTCATACACCCTGACCAGGCAGGCATCGGAACACGGTCAAAAATATCAAGCGATTACTAACTATCCTAGAGGCAGGTACATGTGACCGTCGTAAGGCAGCTATATTCACAGTCAATATCAAGAAAGCTAGAATAGAGCTTTCTCTACAAAGTGATGAAACGCATGCACTGGGCAGCTAATTCTTGGCCTGGACATGAATGCTCTACACAGACTCCACGGCTAGAGTCCAGACAGGTTGGATCATATTCAACAGTTATGGTGTGGAGAAGGGAACAAAACAGGGTTGCCCCCCTCTTGCCCCTACTTTTCGCCCTGGCCATGGAGCCCCTGGCTAGTATGGCTAGAACAGGAGCCCAATATAGGAGAATCAAGAGAGGGGTGCACTACCACCAAATAACACTCTGCACAGATTACCTTTTGATATTCCTTTGAAATCTAGGAGACAACCTGGTGGGAGCTGGAACCATGTTAGACAAATTCAGCTCAATTTCAGGGTTTAAGATTAACTGGCAAAAATCGAGGTTGTTCCCAACTGAACGGGATTGGAACCACCCAGAGGGCATTCAATCGCTCCAATGGGAACCTCATTCCTAGCTTACCTAGGAGTGAAGCTGTTCCATGATACTACTGACATCTTAAAAGGGAATGTAGGTCTTGCCATCAGATCCCTATGAATGAGCAATTAATTTAGGAAGTCACTACCTCTATAAGTGGCTGGGTGAATAATTATTCTGAAGATGATAGCCCTCCTGAGATTGATATATTTTATCAGGACACTTCAAATTTGGATCCCTGGGCCAGTGTTCTGAGAATTCCTTGGTTGTTGCTTTCTTGTTGGGCTCTGGCCGCAAACGTGTACTGCTAGCAACATTGCAGAGACCTACGGAAGAGGGAGGACTGGCGGTCCTAGATTTTGAATCATACTACTTAGCAGCACAGTGTTGTGATGTATTACTGGAATGCCGAGCTGTACTCAGCATTCTAAGATGTTGTGATCGTTCTCTCTCGGGCTGTTTGCAGTTGGCTGCGGTCGGAGAGGGAGCACTGATAGCGTCATCCCATAATGATTCGCACAGATCACAAGCCACTAGTGAGAGTTTTGGTACCGGGTGGAACTGGGAAGGTGTCGGCAAGATTGGCTAGGTTGGCTGCACGCTTGCAGGAATTCCAATACACAGTAGAGTATATCCCTGGGTGGAGGAATGTTCAAGCGGATGGGTTGTCAAGGTCACCTTTGCCATGGCACGAAGTAGACAAGAATATGGTTGAAGCAAGTGAAGGTGAGGATGCGGTTGCTAGTATAGAAGATTTGGTTGAATGGGCTCATTGAGCAGTGAAGGAAGAAACGTGGTGTGACTGTATGGACAAAGATGCAGTTTTACAACAGGTCATGGAGTTAATGATCAAGGGGGTGAGGAGAGAGAGTACGGTGCCATTTCCAGTTAGGCCGTATTTGAAGGTGATAGATGAGTTGGTGGTCTGTGATAATAAAATTATGGTAAGAGATGATAAGATAGTGCCACCTGAAGTTTTGAGATATGTGTTATTTAAAATCGCACATGAGGGGCATTTGGGTCAGACTTTAACTAAAAAAAGGCTGAGAGAACATTTTTGGTGGCCGGGTATGGATCAGAATGTGAGTGAGTGGGTGGAACGATGCAGTGACTGCAAGGGAGGGGAGAAAAGATTGAGAGTAGGGGAGTAAGCTGTGATGGGTGCTATAGGTGATCCAGGTAGTCCGTGGCACACGGTTTGCTTGGATTTTATAGGACCTATGGGGAAAGTGAGTTGCGATTTGAGATATGCTTTGGTGATGATGGATGTTCATAGCAGATGGTTGGTGGTGAAGTTCATGCAAGATATTACTACTCAAAGTACGATCAGGACACTAGAGGACATTTTCAAAGAGGAGGGATATCCATGTAAAATGATCACTGACAATGGTACCCAGTTGGTGTCTGAGGAAAGGACTAAATATCTGGAATATAGTGAGATTTATCATACGTGCACCTCGTTGTATAATCCCCAAGCCAATGGTATGGTAGAAAGGGCTAACTGCATGGTGAAAGGTGTAGTTCAAATGACTATAGAAAAAAAAGGAAGTGTAAGGAAAATGGTGTCTGATTTAGTATGGGCTTATCGTACGATTAGTAATAGTTCTACAGGAAAAGTGCCTTTTGAGGTGATGAGAGGGAGGAAAGCGAACACAAGAATGTGTCCATCCTGGATGAAGAATGTGATGGGCAGAGATTTAGCTAAAGAACAAAGAGAGAAGGGAAGCAGTGGAGGTCAGAAACAGAGAGAGAAAGAAAGTAGGATTGAAACTGGAGATTGGGTGAAAGTGAAACCTGGTAGGATTAGTGGGGGGCTAACCAAATTTTGAGGCCCGTATGAAGTAAAAGAGGTACATGAGTCATTCATTGTTTTGGAGAATGGAGAAAAGTGGAATATGCGTAGGGTAG
Source organism: Pleurodeles waltl (assembly GCF_031143425.1). NCBI lineage: Eukaryota > Metazoa > Chordata > Amphibia > Caudata > Salamandridae > Pleurodeles > Pleurodeles waltl. The sequence goes on from NC_090443.1 coordinate 963,837,241, forward strand.
CGTTGTATGGAAAAGAGAAGGATGGATTTATGGTTGGAAGGGAGGATGCAAACAGGTCAAAGTGCAGTGGGTTTATGTTAATGGATGATAGAGAGTTGTTGGGTAGTGCGGAGAATGAACGAGGTGCATTTTCTGGCACTGAAGAACGTTCAAATAAAATAAGGAGTGAGTGTTAGACTGAGAGTACCACCCGAATATTTGGCGGATTATGTATGTTAATATAACAAGTGTTTATAGTTGTTATTATAGGTGTTATTCCTAGTTGTTATTCATTTTTTGGTAGAAAAGAAATTGATTTGTTGATTGTAAAGGGAAGAGGATATGTTGTGATGTATTACTGGAATGCCGAGCTGTACTCGGCATTCTAAGATGCTGTGAGCGTTCTCTCTCGGGCTGTTGGCGATCGTCCGCGTTCAAGAAATAAATATATTGATTATTCAACTAGAAAGGAAAGAGATATTCCATCCTAACACACAGCTTGAATGGTTTACGCAATGGCTTGCAGACAGGCAAGCCCTTGACCACCCCATGGGCCCCTTTGTACCACAGTTGCATCATTTAATTGCTATTTTGCTCCAGACCGGTCACCCAAACAGGAAGATTCCTGAGAGTTTAATGTGATGCATAATTGCTGGTGCAGAAGACTTCAGAAGACCTGCTGCAAGATACTCTCCTGATCGCCCTATGATGATGATGACAAACTTGCCTCATGGTGGAGACTGGGGAGGTTTAGAGGTATGGAAAGAAGCAGTGGTGACAAGAGTGGTAGATTTAATCCGAACGGGAGAGTTGCTCCCATTCTAGGATTTCCTACTCCATAGAGCGGTGATTACGGCATTTTGCAAACACTGGAAGATGGGAACATCTGGACCAAAAGCACAAAGGGGTTGCCAATACCTCGTGTTATCATGAGGAACTTTTAAAGCGGTGTCCTGCTTAGATAGGGCACTATGGGGTGACATGCTCCTACCCCTAGAGACACTAAGAGAGTGCTGGGTAGAGGATTTGAGATCACCCAAGGAGACAAGGATTGGGAGACCATTCTTGACCGTATACACAGAGTGTCGAGGAATGCCCGATTCAAATTGAATAATTATTATATCCTTCACAGGGCATACCTAACCCCTGGGAAGATTAACAAATATTTCCACACAACTACTGCTGCATGCCCGCATTGTGGAGAAATAAGCACTGAAATGCTACACATTATGGTCCTGCCCTGCCCTCATGTCATACTGGAGGAAATAATGAGGAAGGTTCCTGTAATAAAAGAAAAGGAAGTATCCTACTCCCCCGCCCACTGCTTCTTAAGCCTATTCTGGCACACCCCAAAAAACAAAGTTATCAGTAAATTTCAGGACCTGGTGTTCCTATTGGGTAAACAAGAGATTACAAGACATTGGAAAGTTCCAGGGGGTCCCCGACTGAGAGTGTGGAGAAAAGAACTGGAAAGGTGGGCATGAGGTGAAGGGAGTGTCTTACTGAGAGAAGCAAGGAGAGGGATAGGCTCCATAGAAGTTGTTCGAGCTTGGGAAGGACTAGTGGATAGCTTAAAAAGACCCAGAATTCCACTCTGAGGAACCTTCTCCCCCTGGATTCCCAGTGCCGCTTATTACTTAGCACGTTGAACCCCTCTGGGCACTCATATCCTCTCCCAATATTGATATTTGTGCTTTTCCAACAGGGCAACACAACACACCCCCACTTCCTATCTCATTCCCACCATGTTGTAGGAACGCTGGATTGCCGCAGACCATCATACACAAACTACCAGGCTGTGTCTCTGTATTGTGGGGGTGGGAGAGGCTGGAAATGTTAGGGTAACTCGTTAATGGGGAACAAAGAAGGCATTTTCTTCTTGTATTGTGCTTTGACATTGAAACCTCAATAAAATCTGTTAAAAAAAATATATATTAATGAGGTAGGTCCAATTGTTACTCACTAGAAATCTGTAATTTTCAAACCAACCTATTATTACAAAGGTCAGTTCACAAAATACCCACACTGGTCGCACAAGTACTGGTCCAAGGTGTTACAAGGGCACTGCAGGGAGTAACACAAAGCAAACCAGGAGTCTCAGCCGTTAAACCTTGCAACCACTGACTGATGTGCATGAATGATAAACTTGTATAGGGTATTTCAGTGCACATAAATCAATGGAGGAACTCAGCTATTGAGGTATTTCAGTGCACGTAAATAAATGTTACAGCTATGCATAACAAACATTGAGAATATGAACCAAGATGACAATACAGAGGCCGATCTTAAGTGTGGTCTCAAACCCCTCCAGGGTGCACTAATCCACCCTTCCCAGGAAGTGGAAATGTGCACTCTAAGGATTCTCTGATTGTAGGTAACTATTCTTACATCTTGTCCCTGCAACCACTGTCTCTATCTAAAAAACAGCACTGGAGCTCTTACTTCCCTTGTTCCAAAGGGGATGACAAACTCATGAAGGATACTACCCTCTTATTAAATCTCTGTAAGGGATTATTAGATCTGTGTAAGAGAGGATACATCACTCCAGAATTTGTAAAAAAAATAATACTAATAAGAGGCCACTGCAGCTTGTACCACCCATTGCCCCTGCCAACGCTGCCAATGACAGTACCAACACAACTACTAACCATCACACTCTTACATGTGTGACAATGCAAGATATTCCATACAACCAAAGTGACAAAAATTGCTTAAGCAGCATGAATTAGTCATTTATTACTGTATAGTGAACAAGTAAACAACTGTTGTTATGCTGATCTCTAAATTAGACAAACAGCGTCACCATGTGGCAGACTGTCGTAAGTGGCGGTGTTGACAATTAAGTGCCAGTGCTGAGAACCAGGAACCACCGACACAAAGTAAGCACTGGGATACATATTCCCAATTTGATTTACTCAATATGCCCTTCACTGACTAAAACAACACACAGCACAATTATTATGACATGCCTGGCCTATGTTTTAGCACTTGTCACTATAATGCGTTGGGCTGTCTCCATGACTCTTTGGTTACTCACACTTTGTTAAAAAACAGTTCCAGTTACCACACTTACGGATACCTTTAGCCTCATTTTTTGGGGCTTTCAAATTCACTTAATATTTTGTGTCAACTCTCAATCCTTGTTTTTCAATTTCCTCTACCTGTAGATTGGAACAGTTTGTAACGTTGCTCTTAAAAAAAAAATGTTTAATTAGTATTCTGCATATAATAACATGCACATTTACAGACATAACAAATGCCAAAACTCATGTGTTTGATTTGTGTAGCGTGGAGAAGCCCCCTTTCCCAAGTGGTTGAAGAATGAGGAGGTGTTCCGAGGGATTACCCTCTGGGAGGGAGGCGAGTTAGCACATGGGCCATAGACAGTTCCATACACTTTAGGAAAGCAGTGCCAACAGGGAACAACGCTCTGAGATGCTCTACATGCCAATCAGTGCCTTTCTGAAAATCCTGATGTCAGCACTTTGCTCTTTTTTACGGCCACTATCCGGTGAGGTCATGGAGTCAGTCACTCTTTTATTAACTTTGTCACACCTTGCCAATCCTTTTTTGTGAGTGAGTGCATTTCAATAACACCAAATTGCAGATAAAGCATAACAAATGTTTTAAGATTTCGTATGTAGACCTAAACTCCACTCTGATGGAACTCTACCAGCTCCACTTGCGTGCAGCACCATCCTCAAAACCACCTGCATCATTATAAAGCTATCACAACCAGCACCCCTGCCTATCTGGCTGACAAGCTCGCCATCCTTGGTAGCACATGGCACAACCACAGCCAAGAGACCATCAGGCTGGAAACAAGTCTAAAAAAGGAAAAACTATTTACAGGCCTTTTCTGCACGGAGGATGTGGGACAATATCCCTGCATCCATCTCCCACCTCTTTACAGAACACTACATCACAATGCAGCAACAGTCCACTTCTACTACCAGAAACCATCTACCTCCCTAATCGTTTGTTGATTGTATCCTTGCCTTTGACCCTGTACAGCGCCCCACCATCTATGGGCTAGGTGAACACTAACAAATAACACATAGTTACATACTGTCCTAAGGGTGCTTCAGGGTGCTTTCACAGTGTTAACTAGGAACGATGACTGGAAGTAGTACAATTTGGGAGCTAGGACGAATGGAAAGCCACAGAATGGGGGCTTTCTTAAACAGTTCTTTGTAAACAGAAAACAATGATGATATGTTTTTATAACACAAGTTCTTGGGCTTACAAAAAGACAAACAAAGGGAAAATACAAATAATGGACACGAACAAGGAGCTGCATAGAAATCCTTAATAGAGACTCAGAAGCCCTTGGCAGGAGGCAAGGGCGACCCTTCCCACCTTTTAAGAAACAAAGAGTGTCTTGCTAAGAAGAAAGAGATGAAAGTCATGATGAGCCTGACCTCCATCGAGGCCTTAACAAACTGGCTCCTATTAGGAAAACTGTTCTCTCTGAGTCCTGCTGGCTGACTCTGGGGATAAGTCATCCTCAAAGAAAATCTGTGTACTTCTTGTGTGACAACCGACCACTAGTGGAGCATAAAATGGGCAAACTCCTTTAGTTTAAAATGTAAGAAATGAAGTAAGGAAAATGTCACAAAAGAGAATGAGCTCTAATGTAGAGATCAAATGGTACAGCAAAAACGAATGTCATGTTTCATGGAAAAAGGTCAACTGGAGAAAAGTAGGAGGACAAATTCAAATGAGGCATTCACTAACTTTAGCTCTCAAAATGCCCGCTGGGGATCAGCAATGCAGCTGATTTTGGAATATGGCATTCAAGGAAAGCAGTGTGACTAAGCAAACTTTTTTAGGAGAGAAAGGGATTCAGGAAAGTTTGTATCCATTAAGAAATGGCCCTGCTCATTTACAGCAGAAAGTGTCTCCTTAAAAGATGTCCAACGCTTCAGGGCTGTTTCCTCAGACAACAGTCTACAGTTTATGAGGTGTCCAGGCAAATCCAGTTCAGGTCCACAACAAAATGTTCACGTACAACTTCTGCCTGGGTTTCTACACTGCCGCTCCATCTCTCTAAGCAGGTAGTGGTTTCACACGAGCAGACTGAAGAAACATCAGTGCAGCTGTCCTCCGTGAGGATCCACTTCCTGCTTATTCTGGGATGTTTTTAACTCTCAAGCTTCAGGCCAGAAGGCTCTAAAACCCTTTGCTCTTATGGGTCAGCAGGGGGCTATTTTGTTTTAGCTCTTGGAGCAGCTTTGTGTCTCCGAGAATCAAGATAACACTGAAAATGTAACCCTCTTCACAGCCCCTATAGGGTGGAAAGGCATTCTTCAAGTGTCAGCAGACAGGTCTTCATTTTTGTTCCAGACAGTTATCTGCCTTAGAGTGCTCATGCAGAGGTTTTAAATAGATAAACCAGCCTGGCGACCATCCATGAGGAAATCCAACAGAGGACCTCATTTACAAGAACTGACGCATCAGCATTGATGCGTTAAATTTGTTGCGCCTGCTGCAAATTCCCTAACAATGCCATGGATGCGCTGTATTTACAATACAGAGCTCCATGGTGCAGGTTTTTACAAATGTGTCAGAAATTCTGACGCATCTGTTGGCGCTAACGTGATGCATTGCTGGAGCAGTATCGTAAAACTGACACATCTCCCGCAATGCTTCAAAACACAGAGGAGAGTCCTATATTAAAAGCCCTGCGTCAATCCATCTACCTGGTCTGAGAAGGATTTTGACACATTAAAGTCGTAGAATGACACAGTGAAAAGATGTAAATTTCACTCCATCAGTTCTATGTGGCTTTTAACGTAGGAATGCCTACCCGACGTACATTATACCTGGCACAGGAATAATGTGACACAGGCCTCTACAAACTGACACGTAGGAGTAGTGTGGAGCACTGATTGCGCCAATGCGGTGTCTAAAAAAAAAAAGACACAATGGCAACGCAAGCTCCAGATAAATGAGGCCCTAGGTTTCTTGCATGTTTAATATTTTCAGCAAAGTTCCTGTTTTAGAAATATTTGGGGTATATTTATAAATATTTTGCGTTGGTTTGCATCACAAAAGCAATGTCACCAGCACAAAATGTTATTCGTGTTATTAGAAAGTTGCCTAAAAGTAACACAAAGCAGTACAAAGCACTGCTTTGCATTACTTAGCATCAAGAGGGTGGTACATGGGTGGTACATGGACATTCCCATGCAAAAACCCATGCTTTTTGATGCAAACCCCTACTGCTAACAATAGTAGACAGGGTTTTGCATAAAAAATTAACGCCACTTGAAAGCAGGCATTAAAAGGTGAAATGTTTTTATTTCTCCTTTCTTTTCCGACTTTACATGTGTGCTGCACTGTACAGCACACATACAAAGTGTGAAAAGTTTTCAAACTGGTCTAGGCATAGTATTTTGTACTGGAAGGGAACCTTTCCAGTTCAAATCCTATGCTAGAGTAACACACACACCCTTGCACTATGGCAGAAAGCTGTGTGCGTGGTGCTCAGCACCAAAATTCTCTGCTGGCGCTAGGAAGTGGGGAGGAGAGAGGCATATCTGTGTAGGTATGGTGCTCTCCTGCTCTCTTCCTGTCACGCAATGCACAATGCGGTGCAGCATTTTTTACAGTTGGGCTGCGTGGCCTGACAGTTCTGTAAACCTGGGCCTAAGCTTCTTGCATTTTCAGCAAAGTGACTTAGTTCCTGTTTTAGAAATTCTCTTTACTAGAACAGCTATCTTTAGTACTACAGAAAATCAAGATTCCAGAAGCCTGTTTCCATTGCATCCTTTTCTTTCTTTCACTCTGTCTCTCTTTTTCACTCCCCACACTAATCCCAATGCTTTTGCTGTTCGTTATGCCCGCTTTGACACATACGGTTCCGTTTGTCTGGAACATTCCTGCTACACAAACTGACCTTGTGGTAGATTTACAAACATTTTGCGCTGGTTTGTGTCACAAAAGTGACACAAATCACCACAAAATGTTTTTTTTATTTACTTTCCACCACAAAACTCAGCCATGGCTGCTGCAAATCTCAAGAGGAGGGGTGGGCGGGGGGGGGGGGGGGGAGACGGGGACGTTGGGGGTGAAATAAAAAAATCTTAACATTTAAAAAAAACATACCTCTTCCCATCGACGCCGTCTCCTGACGCCTCGCTCGCCGCTCCTCTTCTTCTGGTGTCCCAACATTCACTGGGACACCAGTACAGGCTCCCCAGCAATCCTGGTGCTGCTTACATGCTAAACCTAACATGAAAGCAGTGTCAGGATAGGTCTGAGCGGCTTGGATTGCTGCTCAGACACAACCCTGGGGTATCTGCGGTTTCTCCAGCCTGGCTGTTCAACACAGCCGGGCTGGAGAGACCTAAGTGCGCCTGTGTGTTTGGCCAACCTGAGAGCAATGATACGGCCTGGCAGTGTTTAGCTGGTGGACGCTGCTGCTGACAGCAGCGCTGCCTCTCGTCTCCAGCCGGAGGACCCTCTGCACGCAGGTAAGTCGGGTGCTCCGACAGGAGAGCGGGTTGGGAGGTGTTGTGTGTGTGTGTGGGAGTGCTGTGTGTGTGGGGGGTGGTGTTGTGTGTGGGGGGTGTCTGTTTATGACTGCGTGCATGCGCGTGTGAGTCACATTGAATGAGTGCGTGAATGCCTGAATGTGAGTGTACATGTATGTTGTGTGTTGTGAATGCATGTGTGTGGCAGAGTATGTTGGTGTGTGTTGCGGTGTGTGGGTATGTATGTGTGCATGCGAGTGTGTATGTGGGTATGCATGTGTATATGTGTACGTGTGTGGGTGTGAAATGTGCAGGGGGCAGGAGAGGGAGGGGGAGGGTACCGGAGGACTCTGGGGAGGGGGCGGGGGCGGGAGAGACCCCTATCAGTGCCCGGGAAGGCGTTCCCTGGCACTGATAGTGCCTACCGCCATGGTTTTCGTGGCGGTACGCTTGCCACGAAAACCATGGCAGTAGACGGGGTCATAATCCCGAGGGTGGGTTTGTGACGCCCGCCTGGCTGGAGACCAAGGTCTCCAGCCCAGCAGCGGTTACCACCGTGGCGGACGGAGTGGTTGGCTTGAGCAAACCGCCAATGTCATAATTTGGGAAAAGGTACTCCCAGCCTGTTGGCAGTACCTTTCCCCAAATTACCACCAACCGCCAGGGTCGTAATGAGGGCCATATTCTCTTTTAAGGATGCAAGGGAAAACAATTTTCATCAAATCATGCATTCCAGTTTTTAGCCATGTGCAGCTGTGTAATTTGTTTGTGCACAATCAGAGCTTACTTAACAAAGAAACATATATGGCAATTTATACACAAATGTTTTCACTAGTTTGGCAAAGCACATGTAGTTTGGAGATGATTTGTAAGCCCTGGCTAGTTCAAAGGTCAAAACCTGACATCATTAGCACGAGTTTAACACCCAAATATAGCAACGGCCTTTCGCTCTGTGGCAATACATATCATTTTTTGTAACTTTTTTGTTGTTGAAATCTGAAGATTGTGCTACAGATTATGGATTATGCGGCAAATCTATGAATATGGGGAAATTGTCAATATATGATTTCAGTGGCACTGTGGATCTTGGACACCTCCATTTTAGTGTATACCAAGCCTTATTCAGACATTCAACAGGACTTGGCTTTGACAATTTGAATGTCTGCTGTTTCAATGCAAGGAGAATGAAAAAAGTTGCAAATGTTTTGCCTCTGATACTTCTTAAACAATTCAAACAAAAAAAACTTTCCTTCCAAAATTCCTTGTCTTTACGAGCTAAAAAACAATAGCAGGAGGAAAAATGTAGTATAGGTAGATTTGCAGAAGACAAAAATACCAACTGCCTTGTCAAAGTTTTTCCCAACAAAACTTTCACACAGAAACATTCTTTATGGGAATCCTCTCCCACAAGCTTAGTTGTGATGTGTGTCCAATTCACCTAACTTCAAATGGACCGCGTACATCTTTATAATAGGTTCAACTGTCCTCCAGTGAGAAACCTATCTTTGTCTGCTACCTGAAGCAGGTCAAGGACTCGTGCATTGCCTCCTGTTTCTGTTCTGGTGTCACAAGAGGCACAGACATGTTCTCAGAGCATTAGTAGGGCTACTGTTTATTAACGTGGAACATGCAGTTGTCTGGAGGGCTCAAGTGCCGCTCAGGTATTTTACCCCACAAATTTTCTTTAAAATAATATGTTGGCCATGTCTTGACCTCCAAAGCCCTTTGCTCTGTAAACCTCCCAATGAATTGTACCTGACCATACTGGTATCCGGACATCTTTCCTTGACCAGGGATTGGCTGGCCTGGAAGTTGAACCCTTATCCTAAGCTGGGCCATCATCTTCCGAAGGTCCATCATGCAGTTCACCACATCATCAGGTTTCAATCTCACCCCTTGCAAATATTGAACCCTTCTTCTTTCCGAGGCACCTCCCAGTAGATGAAGTTGAAGCACTGTAAGATGATAATCCACTTCCTGTTCAAGGACTTTCCCAAGTATCTGTCCTGCTTTTCAGCATTTTGGTGAAATGCTCCACCAACCTTTTGCTTTGTTGGTACAAGGTGGATGTAGGAAACACTATATTCATAGTAAATGGCCTTAAGGTACATTGTTCATGAAGTTGATATCCCGGTCAGAAAATACTTGGCTGTAGAGAGTCTTGTAGAGAACCATTTTGCTCACGGCTTGGGATTCCACTGGAGCAGTGATGCGACTGAGAGGACAGTTCTCAGGGTACTGCAAGTGAGTTTTCCCGAGGTGGTAGGCAATTCCAGGGGCCCACCAGTGCCTATCTTCAGCTGCACATGAGGAACTCCACCAGTGGCAGCAGTATCGGGGGGCCCCTGACTTCCTAAACAACTGGCAAGTTAAGCAGGGACTGGGGCATTATTTCTGAGTGTGTACCCCTCAGGTAGGTATAAAAAAATGGGGAAGTAGAATGTAATGATTCTTCTTCATCTCTAGGTGTCCTGCTAAAAGAGCATTCTAGAAAATGCACTCAGGAAAATCCAGTAGCGCTGTGGGACCACCAGCCTTCTGTTCCACCCGCGTCCAGGAATTGGGGGCTAACTGTAAAGACCCATATTCCCTACAGTCCTTCAGTAATACCCATATCGTCCTAATGCTGTGTTTGGGAATCTGGGTGCAGTTCAGTGGCACACTCAGCTGGGTCCGGCAGAACTCTGCCTCATTTTGCCCTCTCACTGCAAGTAAGTACGTGCAGTGGGAGAATCCGAAGATCAGACACCAATTCCTCACAGGTTAGCGCCGGTTTCTCCCTCATCTAGGCGGTCTACTCTGTAGGCACCCTGAAAAGCTGAGCAGTGAGAGGCTCGCCCAGTGCTTATTTTGAGGCAGTGTTTTCTGGTGCTCCGCACCAGCACATATTTCTCAACACCGACACTATTGACAGTCCCCTACATGGAGGCTCTGTCTTATTTCAAGATGAACAGAAGAAGAGTGTTTAATAGTTCAATATACATTAAAATAAGTAATACCTGCTGCCCACGACATTCGTCAGCATTAGGTGGCCTGCAGTAGTCAGTACTGTGACACTTGGAGGAGGGCGGTGTTACCACTTGTGTAGTTACTGTCATTGGCAGCGCTGGCAGTGGGTAATGGAGGGTGCTAGCTACAGTGCCATCCTGAGATGGGCTCTGGCACATATTTGTTTTATAAATTAAGCACTGGGTTCGCCCTGCTCTGTATCTTAGAATCTTTGTGCAACCTCCATCTCTCGGTTTTCTGTCTGGAGCGCTGCCGGTTGGCCACACAGAAACAAGTCAACTCAGCATCAACAGTCCCCAACTCAGAGAGGTAGTTGCCAAACATACAATTTGCTGACAGCCCAATTATAACAGTGACCTAAACTAGGTTAACTTTGTTCTCCAATTTAAGTTGAGCTAGTTTCACTTCGCATTCAACTATGTCATTCCCTGCGGCCAACATGGCAAAAGCTTTCTGCTCATCAACAATCTTGTCAGGGGCACCAGCCATGAGAGTCACCCCCAAAAGATACTGTTTCCTGTATCTTAGAACCCAGTTAATTGGTTCCATTCAAACAGGCAGTTCACAGAAACTGGTATCTGCTCCAGCACCCTAGTCAGGGGCTCCTGATTCCAGGCGTCCACTGAAAATTTTACTACTTCCACTTAGGCCCTAGAAGACGCCTTGTCTGCTTGGAAGTCAGCTGCGTGGATGCTTTGCATCCTCCAAGCACAAATGGGGGCTTTCCTTGGGTGGGTCTTGTGCCAACAATCTCAACATGTGTCAAACTACCATGAAATCTTAAGCCCCAGTAATCTTCATACTTAGTGGTCTAGGTCCATTCCTTAGGGTTCTGTGGGACCTGCAAGGCTTTTGGGGACATTTACTTATCTTCTCTATGACAAGTTATGTTCATCCAGACTCCGAGTGTAAAGAGTCAGAGAAACCCTTACACACAGCGGTACTCCGTAGATACGTACACCTTCACATTAGACTCCAGAAATACTAGACACACACTGCTGTTGGTAATTTATAATAAATGGTCTTCTGTTATGTACAATCAGTACACAAATCACAATAATGCTAATTATTATAGTCCCCTTTTCATTACCTTTGCGTTATCATATAAAATAAGATTAACATTAGAAAAACATTAACTACTTTACATCATACATCCCTACTAGTTGTAACATCACTATTAATTGTAACATCATTACTAGTTGTAACATCACACATCTCTACTAGTTGTAACAAATTATTCTATTTGATACCTAACACCCATGTATATATTTGTTATCATGCTCGTGGTTATTATACTTGCAGAACAATGACTGATTTCCCTAATTATTGATACCTAGCCATGTACTTATCCCCGCATACCTCAGGAAGCGGTCTAGCCTGCTGTCAGGTAATGGCCCTCTGGCATCTTCTCTCTAACAGTCAGACTCCATGCCTGTCCCTCCCATCGTCTTGCGTCTCCGTATACCCTTTCTTTCTAATGGTCGTCTATGTGGACAGGAGGGAGAGTTGTTGTGCAGTCCTTTGTGTCCGCAGTGTAAGGAACAAATGATGTCTTAGTCCCAGGCATGTCTGAAAGGCAAGCAAACATATCCAACTTTGCTTCCTTCTTCCTTCCAGACCTGATGGCTATGCAACAGTTCTCACTCACACATAACTTGATAGACGGAAGATTGGAAGATTTCCGTCTGCTGCATTTCTGTTGTTTTCATTTCCGCACTCGGTGACAAGTATACCAAGAGCGCACAGCCATCTGTTTTGTTCTATGACAATCACTCTTTAGACTGGGACATCAATTACTGTATGCCTATCCTGCCTTTGTACTCTGTGTCACCTAGTACAATACACTTGGCAAGAAGGTCAGTGTACGTTTTAGATGTTTATTTGTGACTGAAAGTTTGAAGCAGCACATTCTCTGGTAATTCCCACTGGCTTTTCGCTATGGGTGTCAAACAAACTGTAAACTTACTAGCTTGTTTCTAGCACAGTTGGGTCCATCCCTCACTGAACAGGAGAAACAGATTGAGATTTTTGAAAATTAAACTGATGGAGCACACTTTCCTCTTACTAGGAAAACAACACTAATGCTTACTCTCTTAGCAAAGGAGAACCAACGTGTTTTTAAATATTCACCACAGTCACTGGATGCTCAGGGAGTGATAATCCTAGATGTATACAGGGACGCCAAGGTAAGTTTGCAGTCCAGATTCTCTAAATCTGTTAATATTGCTATAATGCAGCAGGCTTTGCATCCAACTCCAGAAGCCACACAACACAGTAAATCGGTTTGTGGCAATGTTGGGAGAGTTGGCCATCAAGTGCCAGTTCAGTGCCATAGCAAATTAATTGATCAAAGACTAGTTAATTTTCCGGTGTCATAGTTAAAAGAAATGCAGGGAATGTTGAGGGCTCCAAGCAACCCCAGCTTAAAAAAACGAATGCTATTGCCAAGGTGGTGGAGGACTTGAACCACTGTATGAAAGAGATCAAAAAGTTGGAAGGCAAAAGCAAAAGTTACTCAGATTGGAAGTAATTGAGAAAATGCTAACTGAAGTCAATGCTTTAGGCAAGAAAATGATGCTCAACAACAAATTGGAAGTTTGCAGATAAACCAGTTCATCAGGTAAAGGAATTTCTTGACAATGTATGAGATGTGGTATTCTTTACCACGGTTCAGACTCTAAGAACTGTTTTGTGATTGGCAAAGAACGTAGAAAATGTGGAAAAAATGACATTTTTATGGATGTGGAGAGACGATGGCAAGAACAGGGAAGATGTGGTGGACTGAACAGAAGATATACCTGATAGTGTGTTAGGTATAGATGGGGCCTTCAACATTCAGGGTATAAAGAACAGGCTAAGGGCTGAGTTCAGAAAAAATGGGCATACTGGCACCTTAATGATGGAATCTGGAGCCATGTTTACTATAATGACTGAAGCTACGTTTTGGGAAAAGTGGCCTGATATAGTGTTAGAGCCAAAAAAGGGACCTTAAAAGCTATCATTGAGGTAGCATAGAGGGACTGGCTTATGAGTGGGCTGAAGTTATGTTTGAAGATAGGTCGATGTCAGGTAAATTATATGTGACCAAGGGAGGTCTCCTATTTTATGTTGGGTATAGCAATATGATCTTTACGTAATAATCAATCCAATTGCTTCCAATCAGGTTATGGTAATTGAAGATGTCCATCTGGAAAACATTTTGAGTAATGCTAAGTCTGCTCCCAATCAAAGTTAGGTACCTTGAAAGGTTATGTACGCAAAATATTCCTCAAGGAACATGTTGAACCTGCAAGACATAAAGCTAAATGGCACCAATAATAAGAAGAAATAAAGTTAGGAATATGCTGAAAAAGATTGTCGAGGAGATAGTTATTGAGTCAATCGAGGCTTCTGAATGGGAATCACCAGTGGTCATCACCAAAAAGACAGATGATGTAATAAGATTAGTCACTGAGTCAATCAAGGCTTCTGAATGGGCATCGCTAGTGGTCATCACCAAGAAGACAGACAGTGGAATAAGATTCTGCAACGGCCTACGGTACTCGTTAATTCAGATAGACCAATTCCCACCAACAGTGAGAAACTGTTAAAACTGAAGGATGGTAGATACTTCCTATGGCCACACATGGTGCTGCTTGACCTGGCCTCTGCCACCAGTGTGTTTCAGCAGATGATGACACAAATCTTTGGTGACCAAGAAAAAGGGGTCTACTTTCAGAAAATCTTCATGGGAAACGAACAGGGAACACAACATATCTTTGAAGCAGGTCCTGCATAAGTAAGGGTGGAATGACAATATGCAAAGATAAGTGCAAGTTTGTGGTTGAAGGATACACCATCTCCACTGAAGGGGTTAGGCCAAAGGGAATCCTGATATGAGCCATCAGGTAAGCTCCCACACCAATGGATAAAGAACAATGGAGCTTATTATTTGAAATATGTCAAAGACTTTGTGGACAAAACAGAAGATCTACAAGCATCGCTTCTTACAACACTCTGTTGTGTGTCCCAAGTAACTCACTGCAGTCCAGTTCTGAGTAGGCCACCCAAGTTCGCCCGACTACTTCCCTCTCGGATATCATTGCAGGGGGTGAAGTTGGTGCTCTTCCAGCAGGGCACTGTAGAGACCGAAGCTAACTCCAGAGTAGGTACTCTGAGGCATATTTATCATGCTTTTGCATCACCCTTGACCCATGCAGGGGGGCGCAAGGAGGCTGCAAAACATTACTCAGATTTATGAAGCCCTGAGTGGCTTAATAAATCTGGAGTAATGCAAGGCAGAGCAAATCGCTGCCTTACATTGCTTTGCCCCATGGAGGCGTTCCATGGACGAAGCGTGGGGGTTCTCATGCATCCACCCTTCGATTTTGGCGTATAACCTGATTTGCCAACAATGGTAAACCTGGGAATGCATCAAAATGCTACACCTTATCAGGGGAGGATCAACAAGGAGAAATATACTTATTTCTCCTTGTGGTTTCCTCTTTTCTAAGTGTGTTGCATTCTGTAAGGTGGCTTGCTGCACTGCGTGAAATAATGATAAATCTGCCCCTACATCTTTTTAGGTATTTGTAAATCTCTGACCATGGGTGAGAGCTTAACTGAGCTCTGGGGGCACCAAAAAAGACTTTGGACCTGATTTAGATCTCGGCAGATGGAAGACTATCACAAACGTGACAGATATCCCATCTGCCTTATTACGATCTCCACAGAAGGCGGACGGGATATCTGTCACATTTGTGACAGAGGATTCCCATCCCCCAAGATCTAAATAAAGCCCTTTGTCTCAGCTGACAATATCCCCAGTGTTGTTCTCCACCTACAATTTTCCCTGTGGTGTTGCAAAGTGTTTCACTTCCATGTGTCCTATCAATTAATCTACAGTAAGTACACCCTTATCAGACCAGCCTCACCAATGGATCATGTGACAGTCAGTTTCTATGGCTTTGTTTTTCCAGATGGGGGCATGTTTATGAAGATAGACGTACATGCAAAGGTGTGTGGGTTCCTACCCATGTATATGGCCTGGCATCAAGTATTGCGTGGCCTTTGCTCTCTTCCGACTCTACCGCTTGATTTAGCAACCTGATAGTACACTGACCCTGTAGCAGCGTTTGTTCAATCATCACCCATTCCGGTCTTCCCAATGAGTCAGAGAAAAGATATGCCACGTGTACTAGTTGGTGTTCTTTGTAGTAAAGGGACATAGTTGGGAGGCAAAGGCCTCCTGAAGTAGTGGCTGGTTATAGTTTAAATATCCGAAGACAGGGTTTCCAGCTGTCCCAGATGTAGGTCCATATTTAAGAAAAATGGCACACAACTGCGCAAACGCAGTTGTGTGTCATTTTTATTAACGCAAACTAATGCCATTCCCTAATGCCATCCGTGCGCCATATTTACAAAATGATGCACAATGGTGCTAAAGAATGACTAGCGTCTCAGAAAAAGACGCTAGCCAGTGAGGGATGGCGCTAGTGGGTAGAAAATGACATTAGGCTAATTAGCGGCACAAAATCTAAAGCTAGTTAGCCTAGCGTCTTTTTTTGACACACAAGCAGCCAAAAATGACTCCTGTCTCCATACACTTAGCTGCAACTTACCTGGGATGGGCTCCCTCCTCCTGTAGTGTCCCTGTGGTGTGGGTGGTGGTGATGCTGGGGCTTGGGTTGAGCATCTTTGTTGCCATTCCATGGTGTTTCCCCATGGAAATGGGTCTACCTGCACATTAATGCCAGGTCTGACGAGACTTTAAATAATGGCGCTAAGCGGGCTTAGCACCATTATTCAGGGCCGCCTCCCACCTGCACGTCGTTTCTGCACCAGGGGTTAAATATGGCGCTGGGGGGCTAGCGTCATTTTTATGAAGGGAATGCCTACCTTGCATCTCATTGGCGCAAGGTGGGTTGGCACTTCCTAAAAATGGCGCCAACTCCAATATTTTGACGCTAGACGGGTCTAGCATCAAAATATAAATACGAAGTTAGGTTAGTGCTGTTTTAGCGTCAAAATATATGACGCTAAGGCAACGGTAACCTTCCATAAATATGGGCCGTAGTTTTTAATCATGCTATTTAGTTTGGTTATCATATGGTTTGAAACCTCTGTCGGCATCATGCCTAACAGGTAGTTAAAGCGCGGCACTGTTACCATTTTTTATTGTTTGGACTCTGCCCCACAGGGACAAGTGTAAGTGAGAGTAGCTCTTAAGATCTAGTGCAATTCTTGTAAGCAGGTCATCCATATTTGTCTGGGCTGCTGATGAGAGATCATTGCCAAAGTGGATCACCAGGTATCTGATGGCTGATCATTGACAGTCTGAGAGCGCCTCTGGGGTGGCTGTCTGGTGACGAGGAAAGGCCTCACTCTTTCCCATTTGATCTTATAACAGGAGAAACAGCAAAAGATAGCAATGACCTCCAGGAGGGCAGAGAAGGACGTCTCCGTTATCACCAAACCACATTTTTCTTGATTTGTGGAAGTGAGGCAGGCCCTAAAATGCTTCTGGTTTTGTTGAAGGAGTGGTCGGTGCAAATCTGTGCAAGATGAGAAGAGTAGAGATGCCTCTATATTTCTGATTGGGTTGAATTAAGACCTGAAAGGATTGTGGCAGCATAAAGGCCTTTAAAGGATGAACTCTGTTAGAAGAAACAGTATTGTTTTTGACAGTAGTCACAGATGGGAGAGGTGTAGAGGCGCTCTGCATCACAGTATGTAGTGCTCAGATTTTGTTTTGAATGCCGGCAAGAAATGCAGTGGTCCAGTGATGTTGTCGGATGAGAATCTGATAAGATGGTGTATAAGTGTGCAAGAAGTTGGGAGAGAGCAGCAGTGTTGTTTCCTGTGGTCCCACTAAAAAGAGCGTGGAGTTGGTACCTTAGTGCCACCGACAAGTCATTGTGCTTCAGATCCTGAGGTATGGAGTGAAGAGAGGGTAACAGGGGGTTCGCGTCTGGCTCTGCGATTATATTTGTGGGTAAACCCACCTCATGTTTTTTTTTTCCTCCGAATTCAATCTCGTTTATTTCGTGTGATATATTTTCCTTGCAGGGTGTAAATTCTACATTCTCTATTCTCTACATTTGATTGTACAATGGTTATATCTTACTGGACGTCTATGTGAAACGATTTCCTATGTATTTTCCCCTTTGATTTTAGTGTTGGAAACTTGGGAGGTGTGCTGTACCTTTAAGTTTCTATATTAGAGTCAGCACTCATTTCAGAACTATATTAAAAACCCATCTGCGTAAATACCAACGTACTTATTTTCAGGCAGTAACAAATGCTTCAAAACAGCAACAGCTACCTCTGATGGCCTGTACAGGCATCCACACTGCATTCAATCTTAGCTATTTAGGATTGCATGTACAAAACTTTGAAATCAATAAAGCTATGGGAATCACGTTTGGAGGAATGGCTGGTCTTGCAGGTACTTGTGTGTAGTCAAATGCTTTATTTCCGCCCGCCAATTAGGGCGCTGCTTTGATGTTTCCTGACAGATGCCTTAGGTTACATGTTTGATAATATTTACTGAAGCAAGAGATTGATGGGGACGGCGGAGGGGGAGAAGGGGGGGAAGAATATCAGTTTTTCAAATGTCACCAGTTTAAATGAACCACCTCCGAATTGTTTCATTCTTGAGACATTGCATTTGCCCAAGGCGAAATTAGAGCGCGTTGTCTGTGTAAAAAGGAACCTTGTACATTGCAATTTGCAAGACCTGCCAAGACTGGTTTCTTTTAATAGGCTGGATTTTTTTTTAAATCTATATATGAAAAAAGATATTCTAACTGGATCTGGGAAAGAAAGAACATTTGATCTTAACAATGTTAACTTCTTGGTTTCAGATAGGCGCGGAAAGCGGGGGAGCCAGCAGGAGTTCAGATGAAGGCGGCTGAAGAGAGCAGACGGTTCTGCCTCTGAACCCAGGACTTCTGAGGCTGGAGGTCCTTTCCAACCCATTAGCGGGCTGCCTCGTGCGCGCCGGAACAAAGGCCTGCGGTGTGAGGCATTCTGGGAGAGCCCACTCGTTAGGCAGCAAGGAGCGGAGCTCCAGGTCCCGCAATCAAAAGCTCTTAGAATCTAGAGGAAGTTGCAGAACTTCTGCAAGGAACTAATTTGTTCGGGGTTGGGGGGCTCACCTCTTACCCCCCATTCTTGCCCTCACCCGAGGGCCAGGAGTAAAGTGCCCCCCCGAGGTCACTGACTGGCAGAAGCGCACCAGGTTAAAGCCTGAGGGGACCACCATTGGCCCCAAGTATCCTAGTACTTTGGATGAGACTGGTGGTGCTTCTGTCAAAGCCCAAGGCTCTGAGAATCCACACGCCTACATATCTGTGCGTGAGCCACTTACATTTTGCTCAATTGAAATACTGGTGAAAATTGAAAATAACCATAATAATTGGTGTGGTATTCCTCGTGTAAGTCAACAGTTCTTGACAGAATGTCTGGCCCACTGGAGTTACTCAGCCGCCTCTGGAGAGGAGGAAATGCGGGGCTTCTTTCCTGTCAAGTTGCAATTATGTCATGTAGGGCCTGATTTAGAACTCGGTGGATGGGTTACTCAGTCACAACGGAGACAGATATTCCCTCCACCGAAATCTAAATCCCATTATATTGTAAGGGATTTAAATTTCGGCAGACGGGATATCCATCACCATTGTGATGAAGTAACCCGTCTACTGAGTCCTAAATCAGGCTCTTAGTCTTTTGCCATCCTCCAAAAGCAAATTATTGTGCATGTATGGGGCAGTTCTGAGAGTAGAAATGTCTACACATGCTGCCAGGTAGCAATACTGTACTTTAGGTTATGTGATCAGCGTTCGTACTCCATGAGTAGATGATTTGTGCAGCTCCCACAGCTCTTTCAGGGTCCGTACTCTTGTCTGTGTGGCTCTTAGAGCCTCGCCAATCAGATGCAAGCTGATCTGCTGTTTGGATACTGGTTTGGTTTGTTCAATGTGTTGTGTCTGTTGATTGCTGGGAAGATTGAAATGTCCCCAATACCACACTGTGTGTGTGCAAGTGACAAATGGACCTGAAAGGGTGAGTTTCCAGCTTTTTTTCTGAAGCCCAGGTGACGGACTTTGTTGCTGATTGTTATCTGATATTGTCCCCCCTCAAACCAAACACCCAACACCTGGAACAAGTTTACTATATGCATGATAGAAGGAGCCACCTGAATGAAGTCCAATAGCCTCAAATTGAGCTTGGACAAGACTGAGGCAGTAGTCTTTGGGAAAAACGCCTTGCTATTGGACTTCACTTGGTGGCCCAAAGTCCTTGGGTACACCCACACACCCTCCTCACAAGCAATAAACCTCGGAATCATCATAGACAACAAACTGGACAGGACCGCTCAAGTCAATGCAGTGGTCTCTGCCAGCTTCAACACACTAAGGAGGCTGAAACAAACATTCAAGCAGCTACCAGACAACACCAGGAAAAGGATCACCCAAACCGTCATCGCCAGCAGACTAGGCTATGGAAATGCCCTGTATGCAGGGTTTACCAACAAGCTCACAAAAAGACTTCATTCTGCCCAAAGCACAGCAGCCAGACTAGTCCATAACCTTCCACCCTGAGCCCACATTACATCACACCTTAAGGAACTCCATTGGCTCCTGATACACAAGTGCACAGGGGCGGCTCCTTCGCAAAGGCGAAGGAGCATCTCTCCCCTGGCTAAGCCAGGAGCTCAAAAATAAAATGAGATATCATTACCGTCTCAGGCCGACCAAACACACATGTGCACTTAGGTTTCTCCAACCCGGCTGTGCTACGCAACCGGGTTGCAGAAACGGCACAGGCTCCAGTGCACTGTCTGAGCGATAGAACAAGCCACTCAGACCAACCCTGGCACTCCTCTCATGCTAAAACTTTCTTTAAGAATTCAGCCTCTAATTAGGTCTTGCGTTAACCAAGACCTTTAGGCCGATATGTATTCTTTTTTAGCGCCAACTTTGCGTCATTTTTTGACACAAAAGCGGTGCAAACTTACTTACAAAATACAGTTGTATTTTGTAAGTTTGCGCCGCTTTTGCATCAAAAAGCGGCGCTCATGCAGCGCTAAAAAAGTATAAATATGGGCCCTTGTTTTTATTAAAATTCTATCTCTCTCTATCAAACTGTTGACTGGCTTCACTGTGAGTGATAGCAATCTGCTCTTTCACAAGGAGCACATCGGCACACAAAGTAGATTTGTGCACTGTGGCAATGTGTGCTTTTTGAGACCAAAAATATTTGTGCTTTTGCCAATGTTTATTACAGTGGTGAGGGCCCAGCAGCTCCCACAACAATGAAGTTTTACAAAAGACATGTTAAAACAAGACACATTCACAAAACCAAAAGACTGACCACCAATGTCGGGCCTATTGACTTTGCCAATGTTTGTTTTTTCATGTTTCCCATAATCTTGTTTGGAAATACTAGCATGCATCTACATTTTGCTAAATGATACTTCAAAGAAATGCCACCTAAAATTTCACAGTAATTTAACAAAACATTTTTTCTTGTTTCATTTTTTGTGTACTTTTTATTTTGAAAGCAAAGAACATCACTCTTTCTTAAAAGCTTATGCAAATATTTGCATCTCATCAGAGAGCATTTGGGGAGCATTATACATAGCCTCGTATTGTTAGACTTTTCAAAGGTGTGTACACATTTTTTTACTGGAACCACTATCAGTAGTGCAGTCCGAGTTTACAACATTTATTTTGGGCACTTACCCTAATAATAAAAGCTGTGCAGTAATGAACCACAAATACAAGTTCCAGCAGCATTAACAAATGGACAGAAATATTACCTCAACTACAAACTATTCCCTTTCGTACTTCATAATGTGGTACTATAAAATGGCAACCAAAGGGTTTGTGTTGCAGGAGTTTGGACCTACTTGTCCCAAGGACAAAATAAACATGAAAACTTGTTGTCCTTGACCCAAAGCAATATGTCCTGGGCATCCCATTCTGGGATGCAGAGGTGTTGGTGGTGCTGGGAACATTGGAGGGCTTTGACAGGTGGGACCTAATTGGCACAGTGTTGGAGGTATGGGTTAAAGGAGACATAAGCTGGTAGGAACCCCCCCCCCCCCAGAATGACAGATTAAGTGAACCTATGCATAAGAAAGCCACATCACTGACAGATAAAATAAAAAAACTGAAATCACACCCATGATGCCCTACAACAACCTAAGGAACACATACTACGATCAAAGAGTCTTGCTGAAAATGGGAGGAGCATTCTACGGTCAATAACATGCGAGGAATCAGATATGAGCAGGTGGGCTCCTTCTTTCACATCATTGGGAATGCACAGTTTTTCGGTCGAAAATCATGGAGTATATGTGACAAGTGGGAGAAGGAGAATTAAGGAGCTGGGCAAAGAGATGTGTGCTCAATATATGGGGGGAGGTGGAGATGGCTAACCTACAAAAGTTATGGATGATGCTGGGCCTAATGGTAGCCAAAAGGATTATTGTGAAAGCCTGGGGAGCCGGAATCCCTCCAGACCTGGAGGCCTGAATGTGCGACATGAACTGGTGTATGCTATGGGAAAAATGATATATGAAGGAACGGGCTGCTCTAAGAAATGGGAAAAAGTATGGGGTAATTGGAACTCTTATCATGGGTTGGTGCAGTCCAAAAGGGAGCCACAGTCCCCACTCAATGATAAGGCTACTTCCACCTCAAACTAGGGCCAGGCGAGGAGGGTACAACAAAGGGGGAGGGCTGACAAGCCTGGGGTTAGGGTGGAATGGCATTGAATGTAAAGGTTGTGCATACAACAGTGAAAATTGAATTGAATTGGTTTGTCTGTGAAATTTCTAATAAAATCATATTTAAAAAAAAAAGACTATTGCAGAAAAATGAGTGGGGAGAGTCACAGGCAGTGCCAACAGTCTCCTGTCTATCTGACATTATATAGGGCTTCTGCCCCTGTCAGAAACATCTCTGTGAAGCAAAGGAACTTGTCCGACTAAGTGAAATAGAAAGGTGGGGGTGGCTATATGTATATTTGCTCACTGTAGTTTATCTGAGGATTCCTATTTAAGGCTGGGTGTTTATAATTCATCTTCAGAAAGAAAAGGGTCCGCAAATGGAGGATATCAGACAAGGGTTCAGAGTTGGACTGGCCTACAGGGGAATCTAACAATACCATAAGGGTTGGTCTGTGCTGGCTGGCTTTTAGGCTGCCTGTGGGCATGTTTTATGGTCTGGTGGGCCAGTTTGTACTGTTGATTTCCATGATATTAAAACATACATTGCCTGGAATAAGCACAAATCTACACAGTCTTCCATACTATGCAAAACACTTATACAGCGTGTCCTCTAAATGCTCAATACTGACCAGTTTGAAAACATAGGCCATTTTTTAGCTATCTAATTTACTAGTGAGAGACACTTCTGTTGTGGTGCCTAGGCCTATTTTCTGTCCCAGTCCGACCCTGGAAAAGAGGTGTGAAAACTGCATATACAGCAGGAACAATGGCCTAGGTGTGGGGAAATGCTTTTTTCTCCTTGTAGAAAGACCAGAAGGGTGGACCTAAGTACTTATTTATCTTGTAAAGGGACCTGTCCTTTCCCAACTAAATATAAGGTGAGACCTGGAGAAGTCAAAAATGTGCTTCCCCCAACCCCGGTTAGCACCAAACCCAGTCGGAAAGAAGCTACCCCCAGAATCAGATTTGAGACCCCAGAGAGGAGGGGACTGTTCATTTATCTAGTCACAACTTTGAGTGGGCACTCAGACTCTGCACAAGGGAAGAAGGTTTCTCTATCTTGAAATTTAGGAGAAAGGTGCACTTTGGGATTGTTTGCAGCCCGACACACAGGTACTGTTGCAAACTTAAGTAGGGTTGCCCCTGGAAACTCTACCCCATTGGTCAGGGAGGAACCAGGAGTCAACCTCACCCACAGGCTAGTATCAACAGTAAACTTGCACCCCCAGACACCGTCCATATAACTCTTTCTGGACATGTAGAAGATCAGAAGAGGACTGGGCCTGTTATCAGTGACCTCAGAGGAGCCATATAAAACTGGACCTGCTCCATCTTGTAGCCAAGACAAAGAAGTGGACTCTATGGGTGTAAGTCAGTACCCACTACAACAAGTGAAGGGGCCCCTCTATGAACGTGCAAGAATTAGTATGTTTGAGAGTGCACACATGCATGTTCTGGATCAGGTACAAGGGTCCCTATATGCCCAAGAATGTGTATGCAGAGTGGATTAAGTCCTTGCGCTGCACCATGATTAGGGCTCAAGTAGGAGGAGGTCAGAGTGGTGTTGGTGGCATTGGTGGTGGCGCTGGTGATGTGGTGACAATGAATCAAAGGGTTCTGTATGCCTGATGTTGCAGGTGCATGCGACTGCGTGCTGTAGCCAGTCAGCGAGGCCATGCGTATTATGTCTGCAGGTGCATGCGTATTATGTCTGCAGGTGCAGATGGGCCTGTGTCTGGGGTGTTCCAGTGGATCAGACGGCTCCTGCGTGGCACAGATGTGGGTGTGTGGGATAGTGTGAACTGCAGCACTTTAGCAGGATCCTCCACATGTAAATCCATATGTGGGGAGTGCCCACAACATGATCAGATGGGGTATGTGGAATTTTGTGGGTCTGTGTGTGTGTGTACATACACATGTCATTGGGCCACAAATACCTATGGCTCTTAGTGCTGATTGGTGGCTATGAGCTGTAATGTATGATTGGATGTGGGATATCGCATGGAGTGTTGGTCTGTTTGCAGGTATATCTTGAGAAGATCAGAGGGCAATGCAGAGGTGTGCTGGGGTGTTTGTGCCATCCATCACATCAGGGAGGATGATCTATGTGCTTAAGGCTCCAGGCACTGAATTAAACAAATCAGACTCGCAGTCCTGTCCTGTCCTATGCCAAGCGGATATTCGCCTATTGGCTCAGTCCTGAACATGACCATGCACTGAATTACAGAAAAAACCCATGCACACACTCCAGTTCATGTGCCAGCTCATGAGTTTGCACCTGCCCTGAGGAGGGCACAGCAGTGAGAGGCAGACCAGCACTTCCAAACCATGCATCTGTCTGCCACTGACAGCGGATCTGCTCTGAGGGAGCCAATGATCCCCCACACATATGGGTGCAGTATGCAGCTGATGTAGGGCGGGTGAAGGGATGCTGTAGGATTTATTGGACTTGTGTGTGACTGCACTTGACTGTGGGGGATGCATGAGGGGGTCCATGAGACCCTGTGCCCCCGCCCAAAATGTGTCCTCGGGGTGTGCACAGACTGTACATCAATCAGGGCACCCTGATTGCCTGTTTGCACGTGTGCCCGAAACTGCAATGCAACAAAGGGTAGGGATCTTTCCCCATTTGCATGGGGCCAGAACACTACGTGAATGAGGGAATGCCCCCTTTAGGCAATGCAGGACTAGAATATGTACCCAAACGATCCATTTTATAAAAGGGCCGCACAATTGTCTGTGGCACCTTCTGTAACACCAAAGTGCAGTGGAGTGAAAACAAATGTGTGCAAACACTTATTACGCCGGTCTGACACTTGATGTAATAGTGCCCCAGGTGCACCTTGGTTTGTGTAGCAGAAGACAATTAGTTGTGGAATGTAGAATGGCGCATGTGTTTATGTATATCCAAAGCTGCCAAGTTTTTTAGGTCCATGTGTTATGCGCTAGTCCAGGTTTTTTCTTTGAATACTGAGACTTGTATTCCTGTTTTATAATGCCGTAAACAAGACTACAAGCAACAGAATTCAAAGAAAAAACCTAGACTGGCAACAGCGCAGCGCATCACGCATGGACCTAGGAAACCTGGGAGGACTGTATGTCTGCAGCTGATCAGAGATGCTATGCATGGTAAGGGGGGGTGAGGGTGGTTTTTCATGACATATGGCCAAGACAACAGATCCCTGGGGGTCTGGCAGGCCTAAGTCTATCACTGCAGATGGCTATGTGAGACAAAGGAGATGATAAGCTGGGGTAAGCACGGTGATGTGGTCTGTGTGGGGAAAGCCGTCTGCGGCTGGTGGTGCTGCTTGGTGCCTGCTATAGGAGATGGTCAGATGGGTTATGTGGTGCGGTCTGTAGGTGTGGGTATGTGTGTATTTGTAACTCCATCAGATCAGGTGGACACTGTCTGCCCACTGTCTGTTTCAGTAGATTAGGTGGTGTGAGTGGCTTGGTGTGTGGCTAGATGTTTGTACACATCCGCTGCAGATCATACTTCCATACCTGCCTGAACTAGTGTGTGTGCTGGAGGGGATGATCGGGTGTATTGCACAGTTTGTGGGTCCGAGTGGGAGTGTAAATTTATCTACTGCACACCTTGAGGGCCCAGCATACTTGCAGCCACACGTGCAGGTTGCCGTGTGTTCGTGCTGCACCAGAGGGACCACTGTCTCTTCACCTGACCTCCTGCCATCAGCGGAGGCTCATCTGTGGCAGTAGGGGAACGTCGCCCCACCACACTGCTGTGCAGAAAGTTTAAAAAATAAGATTATTTTATTACCATTTTATTTTTGACGCTTTCTGACAGTAAAGGGAGCGCGAGGCAGGGCGGGCCAGTGCAGTGAGGTGTGGCCACTTAAGTTTGGAATGTACATGTTGCTTTGGCCGGCTACCTTGCTACGGCCAAACCGACATGCACAATTCAAACCTCTCCAACCCAGCTATCTTGGACAACTGGGTTGGAGAACAGGCACTGGCCTACAGAGCCTTTTGCAGCACAGAGCCGTCCCGCTCCAGCCAACCAAGATGCTTTACTCGCGCTGCTTAACAGCATGAAAACAGCGTTTTGACTGGATGAGAGAGTTAGCTGTGGGCTGTGCGCTCGGAGGACGTGCTGCAGAACCACGAGAGGCAGCGAATAAGTGATTTTTTGTGTGTTTATATTTAAATTAGCATGTATATTATTGTGTATATTAATATGTGTACTTTTTATGTGTATATTTTTTGCGCCCTCCAATGTGATTTGCCACCAAACTCCAGTGGCCTCCATCCCCTCCGGGTTCCAGGTAGTGCAGAATGGCCGCGTGTGAACGCGTTTGCCCTTTTGTCTTGGACTAATCTAATTGTGCCGTCCTTGTGTAATCAGCCGGGAAAGGTCAGCTCTGTATTTAACATGGAGGCCCGGGCAGCTACAGAATTTGCCTTGCAGTGAATTACTGTCATTATATATCCTTCAAATATGTCAGGAAGCAGGTCTTCTTAACCCCTTGCATCCTGCCTCCGTGCACCCTTCGCTTACAGTTAAAGATAGAACTTGTGGCAGGGGAGGCAGGAAGAGAAACTCCAAAGAGGATCAAATGACCCGGAAGCTCTGAGTAGGAAGAGACGTTGATAACATGTGACAAGAGAAAGCATACAAGAGACTTCTTTCATGGTTAGTCATTGGTAGGGTGATCAGATTTTGAGGAGCAAAAACTGGGACAGGTCAGAGATAAAAGAAGGACTAAAGACTTTACACTCACTTTTATATCTATCTGCCTTGTCCCGTTTTTTGCGTAGCTTTGTGAATGTGTGCCTATACATGTGTGTACATATATATATATATATATATATATATATATATATATATATATATATATATATATATATACACACACACACACACATTTACAAGACTACACATAAAATTAGCTATGGCTTGGCCTCCAACCCTGCACCCCCAACCCGCCCCCACCCACCTCTCTCTGCTCCCCACTCCGTCTCTCTGCTGGGAGCAGACAGGGGACTGTGTTGCCTGACAGTAACATATAAAATACTTTAATTATTTCATACTTTGTAGGCGTCTGTTAAAGGAGAGCATATCTCTAATTCATGCTTCCCTAGATGATCTGACCTTTGTCCCATAAAGCAAAACATTTTGTTTAAAATTAAGAGAACCGCCGGGACACCAGGACAGTCCTCTAAAAACAGGTGACTTTGCGGGGAAATCCAAGACGTCTGGTCACCATAGGCATTGGGGTTAGTTAGACTACTGTAGGAGCCACACACCAGCGGTCGGGTTGTGCCTCTGGTGCGCTTTCCCATTTCACTCTTGTGTGCACCCTTAGTTGGTGCGCTGATGTGTCAGTGTACTTGTGTCTGTAATACGGCGCAGGTGTAAGAACAAAAATGGTCCCTCTGGTATATGGATCACGCCCTTGTGAAAATGAGGGAGCACCTCCTCGACAACGCACAAGTGCAAAATGTCTCTCTGAGCAATGCATGTGACAGCGCTGTGCACAAGCGCCTGTGGCCCTTCTGTAATATGGTAGGCCCCGAGAGCACGAAAAGAGGGTGCAAATGGCTGCTGTGCTTGTGGGGCATTGTCATTATCTGTCGGCAAGTTTGGGATAAGTGTGATTTATTTAACAAAAAACTAAAATCTACAATAGAATGAGTTTTACAAAAAACACTGAATGCACATTTGGCAATTCGATAGGCAAAGGGCCTGATTTAGAACTCTGCCGACGGCTTACTCCATCACAACGGTGACGGAAATCCCGTCCACTGAAATCTAAATCCCAGCCGAGCTCTAAATAAGGCCCTGAGTCACTTAAGTGCAGCACACTTAATTCAGGAAAAGTAAACAATCTAGGTTTCCAAATCCACTCAACACGTGTTTCGTCCAATAACACAAAGGTAGATTTCAAGGCTGAAATAGTACAATACAAGTAGATATAAAAAATGAAAGACATAAAGAGATAATGATGAACGAATGACCCTTGTGAGTAATATCTGTCAAGTCACCATGTCTGACCACCTGAAACCAACACAGAGGAGTAAACATGTAGTAAGGGAAATGTATTTTCCAAAAGTCTGGAAAGTATCAACTTCAGACACTGCCTCAGTCTGTAGATTAATATTACAACAATCGAACAAGTAGCAAGAGTAAGACAGGAATACTAATAGTATACATCTAATGACTTGCTAGTGACACACAATATTATCCCTTCACACTTTCTAGGAAGACTCCAGTGAAATATAACACATTTTAGTATAAAGATCTGTTTATCGCATTTCTAGTAATTAAGAAGAATGAATGGGTTCACATATTGTGCACTGAGAAGTCTTCAACTCACTTTAAAGGAAAGTAACTAGAACTAAAGGCAGCACAAAAGAGTTGTTAGGAGCCAAGATGTTTAACTAATGTAACAGTAATGCAGTGCTGGTACTGTCCAGTACTACCATGACAGACCTGGTAGAAGTGCTGGTACTGTCTCATGATAGGTACCCCATCTCTGCTGAGAAGTGCTTGTCCTATCCATCTCATGTATGGTAAATTTGCTGATAAGTGCTGGTACTCTCTCATGGTTGGTACCCCAGCTGAGCTGAGAAGTGCTTCTCCTGCCCATCACATGTATGGTAAACTTGCTGAGAAGTGCTGGTACAGTCTCAAAATATGTACCCCATCTCTGCTGAGAAGTACTTGTCCTATCCATCTCAAGTATGGTAAACTTGCTGAGAAGTGCTGGTACTCTCTCATGGTTGGTACCCCAGATGAGCTGAGAAGTGCTTCTCCTGCCCATCACATGTATGGTAAACTTGCTGAGAAGTGCTGGTACAGTCTCAAAATAATTACCCCATCTCTGCTGAGAAGTACTTGTCCTATCCATCTCAAGTATGGTAAACTTGCTGAGAAGTGCTGGTACTCTCGCAGGGTTGGTACCCTAGCTCTGCTGAGAAGTGCTTCTCCTATCCTGCATGTCAAGCATAGGCAGTACAACAAAACCAGTAAATCTAGCTTTCACATGCAGCACAGTGTGAGTTGACTGGCTGCTTGGCGCTTGGGCTCTAGTGATAGAGAGCTTAATGCTTAAGTCCTCCAGGGGTACCATCTGCCTCACGCGTCCTGCCGCTGTGCCACAAGCCTGCTCACAAGTATGGCAGGAAGCATTCCTATGTGTCGGGGTGAGGTTTGGAGGAGTGAAGCAGATGGTTGATGACCCACTCACTAAGGTGTACCCCGCTTAAAAAGCCAACCTCCCCCTTGGCCAGACTCACTTTATCTTGTTGTCCATAATAGCGTGTCACATACAAATATTATTGAGTTATGATACAATATTTTTGCCTTCCATTCGAATAAGTCAGAAATTTGAGCCTGCTATCAATGGTGTAGATGGTGCAGTGGCACCGGAACACTCAGGCAAGGTGTGGGGCTACCGAATCCTTATTACTGATGCATTTTACTACCCAAACAACAGTCAGGGGCACATTTACCTTGCTTGTCCTACGGTCTGTGGCTATGCCACTGCCTGCAAGTGGTCAGATTTGTTTCACTAGAAGAGACCTAAGACCGCTGGAAGGAGAGCCCTTAAATATGGCTGCGGTCAAGGAGAGAGTTGTTGTGTTATGGAAATAAGCACAACATAAAGGTGTCCTTCAGAGAGCACCCTTCTAGGAGTAACCCTGCTTGGTGACGGTCACCTGGCACCAGTGCTTAATTTGTGCCAGTGGTTGCAGGTGCTGAGCACAGGAGCTCATTCTTGGGGATCAGCGCTTATATTTCATCATCAGACTTTAACCCAGAGCAACTGAGAGCACGTCAGGGAAGGAAGAAAGAGAAACAGAACGATAGAAAAAGAGTGACGAAGGGAGAAGGCAGGGATGAAAATGAACCTATAGTAGTGAGATGGAAGAAGACAGGAGACTTTAGTAGATGGAATAAAGAGGCACAGTGGAATAAAGAATAGGCAGCCTGGTTGGTCTTCAACCCCAGCATTCAGTCATGCGGTGGTGTCCTCCTAAGAAACAACTTTGGAGCCCTGTCCCTAGAATTTTTTAAACATTAAGGGCCATATTTATACTCTGTTTGCGCCGGAATTGCGTCGTTTTTTTTTACGCAATTCCGACGCAAAACTAACTCCATATTTATACTTTGGCGTTAGACGCGTCTAGCGCCAAAGTCCATGGAGTTTGCGTCATTTTTTAGCGTGGACACCTACTTTGCGTTAATGAGATGCAAGGTAGGCGTTCCCGTCTAAACAATTGACTCCGAGGCATGTGCGCCGTATTTACACTCCCGGGCAAAATTCACGCCCGGGAGTGGGCGGGTCAAAACAAATGACGTACGGCCGCTTTTGCGCCGTTTTTTAGCGCCTGGAAAAGGCAGGCGTTAAGGGACCTGTGGGCTCGGAAGGAGCCCAGAGGTGCCCTCCCATGCCCCCAGGGACACCCCCTGTCACCCTTGCCCACCCCAGGAGGACACCCAAGGCTGGAGGGACCCATCCCAGGGACATTAAGGTAAGTTCCGGTAAGTATTTTTTTTTATTTTTTTTGTGGCCTAGGGGGGCCTGATTTGTGCCCCCCTACATGCCACTATGCCCAATGACCATGCCCAGGGGACAGAAGTCCCCTGGGCATGGCCATTGGGCAAGGGGGCATGACTCCTGTCTTTGCTAAGACAGGAGTCATTTCTATGGGGGTTG
Organism: Pleurodeles waltl; assembly: GCF_031143425.1. Lineage (NCBI taxonomy): Eukaryota > Metazoa > Chordata > Amphibia > Caudata > Salamandridae > Pleurodeles > Pleurodeles waltl. The sequence continues at coordinate 963,868,107 of NC_090443.1, forward strand.
GGAGTCGAAAAAAATGGCGCAAATCGGGTTGAGGCGAAAAATTTGCCTCAGCCTGACTTGCCCCATTTTTTGGCGCCCAAGCTCCATATCCCCCTACGCCGGCGCTGCCTGGTGTACGTCGTTTTTTTTCCATGCACACCAGGCAGCGCCGGCGGCTAACGCCGGCTAACGTCATTGATTAAATACGGCGCCCGCATGGTGCTTCAGAATGGCGTTAGCCGGCGCTAATTTTTTTGACGCAAAACTGCGTTAGCGCAGTTTTGCGTCAAAAAGTATAAATATGGCCCTAAGCATCTGTATGGCACACAAGTACGGCACCATAGTACGAGCAATAGAGAGCACAGGGGATGCACATAGGCTGAGAAGAAGACAGCTGGGTTACTTCTCTACCCCTTCAAGCAATGCCTCCGTAAATTAAACCAAGATCTGGAGATCACAGCTCTATAGGGTGAGGCTACCAATAGGATGAGAAGGTTCCTTCTCTACAGGTTCCAACATTGCCCCAATATCACATGCCATAGGGTAAGGCTGGCATAGGATGAGAAGTTGGCTGCTGGGTTACTTCTCTACCCCTTCAAGCCATGCCTTAGAGAATTACACCAAGATCTGTAGATCACACCTCTATAGGGTGAGGCTACAAATAGCATGAGAAGGTTACTTCTCTACAGGTTCCAACATTTCCCCAAGATCACATGCCATAGGGTAAGGCTGACATAGGATGAGAAGTTGGCTGTTGGGTTACTTCTCTGCTGGTTCTAGCATTGCCTCAAAGAATTACACCACAGCCTGGAGATCACATCTCTATAGGGTCAGGCTACACATAGGGTGAGAAAGTGGCTGATGGGTTTCTTCTCTACAGGTGCCAGCATTGCCTCAAGGTCTGCAGATCACATCTCCATAGGGTGAGGCTGTCTGTAGGATGAGAAGATGGCTTCTGTACAGGTTCCAGCATTGCCTCAAGATCACATGCCATACGGAAAGCCTGACATAGAATGACAAGGTGGCTGCTGAGTTGCTTCTCTACAGGTTCCAGCATTGCCTCAAAGATTTACACCAAGGTTGCAAGATCACATGCCATAGGGAAAGGCTACATATAGAATGAGAAAGTAGCTGCTTGGCTCAATCTCTGCCGGTTCTAGCATTGCCTTACAGAGTTAGACCAAGGTCTGCAGATCACATCTCCATAGGGTGAGTCGGCACAAAGGATGAGAAAAAGGCAAATGGGTTACTTCTCTGCATATTCTAGAATTGCCTCAGAGAGCTACACTACGGACTGGCTATCACACCTCCAATAGGGTGAGGCAGACCACAGGATGAGAAGGCAGCAGCTGGGCTAATTTGCTTGAGGTTCTGGTGTTGCCTCAGGGAATTGGCCAAAGCCTGGAGATCACAAATTAGAGACACTCCATAGTTGGAAACAAACTAGGGCTCTGTTTCTGAATTTAAAGACCTACCTCCCGCAAAGGAATGCTTGGAATATAAAGATCCCCATAGAGAAGTAATTAACACAAGATGCAGTCACCCTAAATTGAACTCTAACTCTAGTGGTAGAGCTTTGGTATAACAACGGGTAGATTGTGGGATGAGGATTGGGGCAGTTAATTGTAATTAGAAATAACTCCTGGATCAGGAGCCACCAAGAATTAAATTGGGAGGTAAGGCTCAGTCGCTGTGCATTAGGCTTCCATCTGATGTCCTAGGCACTGGACAACTATTTCCTCCAACAGCTGGGATCCTGCCCTCTGCGAGCCATGAGGATAGGTCACAACATGAAGTGCAATGTAACCACCCTGACCTTCAGTGGTTATTTGCCACCGACAGATGACCCAAAAACCATACATACGTATGCAGTACCCACCAATGGCTGCCAGCACAAGTCAGTGCAGAAGCAAAGATGTCCCCAGGACCATCTTATGTTCCTGTCCGGGTCTTCAGCAAGAGCAATGTGAGTGTACACATAGCATAAGGTGTGTCTCTCTCTAAATTCATGGAAATCAACTTTCATCCGAACCATCACTTTTGATAATATTCTTAGCGTGAGGAATGTATAATTTGAAGGTGTCATATACCTCACCCTGGAATGGTTTCGTGTTTAAAGGACACCACCACCTGTAAGTCTTGCCTATAACCCGTCTCTAACTATTACAATAACATAAGCCAAATTATCGGGAAAGGATGAGTTTTTAGATTTTTCTTAACAGTTCTCGCATCAGAAACAGAGCTCAGTTGAAGAGGGAGCGCGTCTCATAATGTAGCATGATTTAGGGAAAGGGCCTACTACCAGATCCTGCCTTCCAAACACAAGGCAAGGTAAGGAGAAGGCTTTAAAAGACCTCAGGTGTCTAGGAATTAGTGTAGAACAAGCATTTGCAAAATGAATAGGTCTCGCCCTTGTGACCTATTGGCTTAGTAATGGCTTTTAGCCAAGTTGCACACTGATGCTATGCTGCATGGCTAAAGTAAAAAAATAAAAAACAGCCTTTGACGTGAGTGCCTGAGTGATTTTGTACGTGCATGCCCCACACATGCCTTGCAGGCTCAATCCTAAAAAGCATCTGCATGGTTTTGTGCTAGAGCATGTGTCCTGCTTGCAAGACACTCTTGTAAACTAAACAGGGCTTGGAGCCTGCCCCTAGCTTACCATTTATTGGCTTCTTTAAAGCCTCGTAATTCGTCACTGCAGGCCAAGCATCATTTCTGTTCATGCCTGTGGAGCAGGGACCAAGCAATGATTAATTCAACTTAATCAGTGCCATTCCACTGCTCCTGATGTGATTAGGTACTTCTTTTCACCTTCTAAGGCCCTGCACACAGAAGGCATGTGACAGGCAAAAACATGCCCAGTAGGACAAATAAAATGTCAAAGTTTTTCTCTATCGTCAGCTCTGTTTTTTTTATTTTTTCAAGTCTTCTTTTCTCAATTTGCTCTCATGTTTTGTTTTTGCTCGTTGGGACAGTCCTCAAAATATGACGATTTTCTTGTTCTAAATATTGCAAAACAACACTGTTTCTTTCATATCTACAATTTCCAAAATTATTCTTTAACACATAATGGAGCACTACCCCCCAATTCACCCCACTCCAATCAAATCTGCCACACTCCATTCCATGCCAATCCACCCCAATTTACCCTACACCAATCCACCCCACTCAATCCAGCTGACTCCAGAGAAATCCAATCCACCCCAATCCAAACCATTAACCAGAATCCACTCCAATTAACGAGACTCCAATCCTCCCAACCTACCCCACTCCAAAATGGCCCACTCCAGTCCAAAACAATCTGCCCCATTCCACTCCCAAAAAATCGGCCCCATTCCAATCTGCCCCATGCCAATCCAAAACACTCCCATGTGCCCCATTCCAGTCCAAAACAATCTTCTCCAATCCAGTCTACCCCACTCTAATCCAACACAATCTGCCCCACTCCAATCCAAAACAATCTGCCCCACACCAATCCACACCAATCCAAAACAATCTGCCTCACTACAGTCTAAAACAATTTGCCCCACTCCAATCTAAAGGAATCTGCCCCTCTCTGATGTGCCCCATTCCAGTCCAAAACAATCTTCCCCAATCCAGTCTGCCCCACTCCAATCCAAAACAATATGCCCCACTCCAGTCTGCCCCACTCCAACCCAAAACAATCTCCCCCTCACAAATCCAAAACAATCTGCCTCACTACTGTCTAAAAGAATTTGCCCCACTCCACTCTAAAGCAATCTACCCCACTGTAATCCAAAACATGATGCCCCACTCCAATATGCCCCATGACAATCCAAAACAACCTGCCCCACTCCAATCCAAAACAATGTGCCCCACTCGAATCCCAAACGATCTGCCCCACTCCAATCTACCCCGAACTGATCCAAAACAATCTTCCCCATTCTAATTAAAAACAATCTGCCCCACTCCAATCTAAAAAAATCGGCCTCACTCCAATTCGAAACAATCTGCCCCAATCCAATCTGCCCCACTCAACCCAAAACAATTTGCCCCACTCCAATCTGCTCCACTCCAATCCAAACAATCTGCCCACTTTCAATTCAAAGCAATCTGTCCACCCCAATCCAGTCTACCCACTCCAATCCAAAACAATCTGCCCGACTCCAGTCCAAACAATCTGCCCCACTCCAATTCCAAACAATCTGCCCCACCCCAATCTGCCCGCTCCAGTCCAAACAATCTGCCCCACTCCAATCTGATCCACGTCAATCCAGAACTATCTGCCTCACTTCATTCTAAAGTAATCTTCCCCACTTTAATGTGCCCCACTCCAATCGTACACAATCTGCCCCTCTTTAATCCAAAACAATATGCCCCACTCCAAGCTGAAACAATCTGCCGGTCCAAAACAATGTGCCCCACTCCAATATAAAACGATCTGCCCCATTCCAATTTAAAGCAATCTGTCTCACAGCGATCCAAAACAATCTGCCCCACTCCAGTCTGCTCCACTCCAATCCAAAACAATATGCCCCACTCAATCTACACCACGTCAATCCAAAACGATCTGCCCCACTCCACTCCACCCCATTCCAAATTGCCCCACTCCAATCCAAAAGAATGTGCCCCACTCCAATCCCAAACAATCTGCCTCACTCCAGTCTACACAATACCAATCCAAAAAATATGCCCCACTCCAATCTAAAAAATTATCTGCCCCACTCCAATCTAAAAAAATCTGCCCACTCCAGTCTGCTCCACTCAATCCAAAACAATTGGCCTCACTCCAGTGTGCCCCACTCCAATCTGCTCCACTCCAATCCAAACAGTCTGCCCAACTTTAAACTGCTGCAATCCAAAACAATCTGCCCACTCCAATCTGCCCCATTCCAATCCAAAATCATCTTCCCCACTTCAATCAATCCCACTCTAATCCAAAACAATGTCCCCCACTCCAAACTTCCACACTCCATTCCCAAACAGTCTGCCTCACTACAATCCCAAAATATCCCCCACTCCAGTCCCAACCTGCCCCATTCCAATCTGCCCCACTCAATCCAAACCAATCCACCACACTCCAATCCGCCCCTCTCCAATCTGCCTCACTCCAGTTCTAAACTATCTGCCCCAATCCAATCTGCCCCACTCCAATCCAAAACAATTGGCCCAACTCCAATCCACTCCACTCAGACCCACTCCAATCTGCCCCACTCAGACCCACTCCAATCTGCCCCACTCCAATCCACAACAATCTGCCCCACTCCAGTTTTCTCAACTGCTACCATACACCCAACTCCAATTCGTCCCACTCCAATCTGCCCCACTCCAATACAAAACAATCTGCTCCACTACCATTCGCCCCACTCCAATCTGCCCCACTTTAATATAAAACAATTTGCCCCACCACAATCTACCTTGGTCCAATCTACCTCTCTCTGCCCCAATCCATCCCACTCCAATCCACCACAACCTGCCCCACTCCAATCCAAAACAATCTGCCCCACTCCAGTCCAAAACAGTCTGCCCCATTCTATTCCAAAACAACCTGCCCCACTGTAATCCAACAAAATCTACCCCACTACCAACCAAAACAATCTGCTCCACTCCAATCCGCCCCATTCTAATCTAAAACTATCCGCACCACTCCAATCTACCCCACTCCAATCAAAAACAATCTGCCCACTCCAATACAAAGCAATCTGTTCCACTCCAATCCAAAACAATCTTCCCCACTCTATTCCAAAACAACCTTCCCACTGCAATCCAACAAAATCTGCCCCACTCCCATCCAAAACAATCTGCTCCACTCCAATCTGCCCCACTCCAATCCAAAACAATCTGCTCACTCAAATCTGCCCCATCTCCAATAGAAAGCAATCTGCCCCACTCTAATCCAAAACTATCTACCCCACTCCAATCTGACCCACTGCAATCCAAACCACGCTGTCTCACTCCAATCTTCCCCACTCATATCCAAAACAATCTTTCCCACTCTAATCTTCCCCACTTCAATCCAAAACAATCTGCCCACTCCAATTCGGCCCAACCCAATCCAATCCACTTCACACCAATCCAGTCCACCCCACTCCATCCCATTTCATGTCACTCCAATCCACTCCAATCTACCCCACTCCAATCCCACCCCACAACAATCCAATCAAGCTCACTCCAATTCAAGCCCCTCATACCAATCTAATCCACCCCACTCCAATCCCGCACACTCCACCCAACTTAAATCCATTCCACCCAACTCCAGTCTCATCCATACCACCCCAGTGCAATCCACCCCACACCAATCCAACCCACTAATCCAGTCCAACCCAATCCACCCACTCAAATCCATTCCACCGCTATCCAGTCCTCTCCACTCCAAAACACCCAACCACCACTCAAATCCATTTCACCCCTCTCCAAACCACCCCAATCAATCCAATTCAACCCACTCCAATTGAATCCACCCCACCTCAATGAAATCCACCCCACTCCATTTAACCCCTCTCCAAATCACCCCAATCCAATCCACCGCAATCGAATCTGCTCCAGTCCACCCCACCGACTCCAATCCAGTCTACCCCACTCCAGTCCACCCCAACCCACCGCTCCCCATGTCAGTCCACCCCAATCCAATCCACCTCATCCAGTCTACCCCACTCCAATCCACCACACTTCAATCAAATCTACTCCAGTCCTCTCACGTCTACCCTAATCCAATCCAAACCACCCCAGTTCAGTCCACTCTACTCCAATCCAATACATCCAGCCAACCCCACTCCAATCCACACTCTAACCCACCACACTCTAGTCCTATCCACCCAACTCTAGTCCAATCCACCTAACACTAGTCCAATCTACCTCACTCCGTTCCAGTGAATCCAATTTAACCCACTTCAATCCAATCCACCCCACTCCAGTTCAATCTAATCCACCCCACCCCAAACTAATCCACCCACTTCAATACACCCCACTCCAAACCACCTGTTCCAATCCATCCCACCCCAAATCAATCCACCCCACTCCAATTCAATCCATCCACCCCAATCCAATCTAATCTACCTCACTCCAATCCACCCCAATCCAACCCACCTCACCCCATTTCAATCCAACCCACTGCAATCCACCCCACTCTACCCCAATGCAGCAATCCACCCAACTCTACTCCAATCCACCAGACTACCTCAATCCACTCCAACCCACTCCACCCTATTCTATCCCACTCCACTGTACACCACTCCAGTCTATGACATTGCACTCCTCAGCTCTCTCTGCCACTGTACCACTGAACTCTACTCCCCTTTACTACACTCTACTCCCCCTTCTCCACTCTACAACACTCCACTCAAAAAATCCACTCTACTACACTACTCCTCTACTCCACTCTATGACACTCTATGTCACTAACTTTTAGCCTGCTGAACAGCAGCCACATTGGTTTACAACATGGCAAAACCACATTGCCAAGCCAACAGTTCTTGTATAGGTGGGACCTATTGGCTTTGACAATGCTTGTTTTCTTTTTAGTTACCTTTAATGAAGTACAGCCGGCATACACTAGCCAATCAGAAGGCAGTAAATAAAAGTGACAATAAAGCCAATGTATAGTAAGCGATTGGTGGGCTGCAAGCTCCTTGTTTTATACAACTCTCTCAAGTGAGAGCACATGCAGCACATGTCTCGTCGCAGGTGAGACCTAAAACATGGTGCTTGATAAGGAAGCAGTGGCAGCAGAGATGACAGCCATTGAAAGCAACAGTAAAGAGTCAATGCTTTATTGGTGGGGTAAACATAAGATCACAAAATAGACAAACTGGCACATGAAGAGGAAGCAGGCAAATGAGTGACAAGGGAAGCCAAACAATTGTAAGCAATGGGCTGGATCTAAGCCCCTCTTTGTTCTCAGTAGGTGACAATATCCCTTGCAACAGTCATGGGCTGTGTAATAGGATAGATCCAATTCATTCTCACTTGCATTCCAGCACTCACTGAACAGATCTTGCTGTCTAAAAAAGGCCCTTATACGAACACCATTTTCTGAATGCAGATGTTTTAAAATGTCAGTGCTTGAAAGCGTTTCTACCACTATCTCTTTAGGTCTGGATGCGGCAGTTAAGCAGCGCTTGCTAGATGCAGAAGTCTGAACCTCTGTACTTCTCGTTAGGGAGGGATGTAGACAATGACTGTTTCGGTTAAAGGCACAAGCACTCATTTTTGAGGATCTGGACTCATTTTCCATCATCGATCAAGAGAGAAGAAGGCTGAGGAGGAAGATAAAGAAAATCTGTGACACGGAGAAAGTAAGGGTAAAAAAGAAAATGCAAGATTGGCCACCTGCCCATACGTGTGTCCTTAGCTCCATTTTCAGGAGTATAGCTTAAAGGTGCCTTTTAAATCCAAGTTTTTATGCTGGAGATGCAGCCCTTTAGATCGTTAATGTTGCTTTCAGTTGTGACCTTCAGGTAGAGCTCTGTGTCATCTGCATACTGGTGCATTTTGATATTTTAATCAGTGAATTGTTTGAAGAGGTTGACGATTTGGCAAAGATATGTTGTGCAGTGTAATTTTGGCTCCACCTCTGACGTCACAACTTGAACCTATATGTATACGCAACAAGACATGTAATGTGTGTTCTACCGTTATTAATGTAAAGTGTTGCACTCAAATTTAATATAGAAGTGCATTCAGTGTAGAACTAGGAAATCATATACACTGTGTGCCTTAGCCTTAGTAAATAAAGTGTTATCGTTTGAAATGAATTATCTTCCTCATATTAATAAAATGCATTTATACTAGAAATGAGAAAGGCTTATGTAGACGTGCACTAATGTTTTAGAGTTCACTGCTAATATGTAGTTCTCAGTTGCACTTACATTCATGTATTCGAAAGTACATTGAATTCATTTTAACTATAACATGAAGCTTTATTTTGAGATTGTGTACTGACATTTACATTTATCAGAAATTAAAATGTGCACAAATAACACAAATTAAATGTGCATTAGTGAATGATACTCTAAGTTGACATGACTAGGCATGTATTTTTTTTCAGCATGAGAACTGTTTTCCATTTCTGCTTGAGTGCCTTTTCTTTGAAGGTGCGTTCACATGAATTTCTTAGTTTGGAATTAGACGTACTATTGTGTTAGTACTACTGAATCTGGAAAAAGGACCTTGATGGAAGAACATTGAGAAGCCAAGTATGAGCCGACAGTCCCTTATTCAAATTTGTTGCAAGCGATGTCAAGGTGATCAAGGACAGCATCGTTCTCAGAACTGGTTTGAGAAAATCTGTGAATGTTGCAGTTTACGATGTGAAACTGGAGAAGACAATGGAGCTCCTGACCAATTTGTGTAGTATTAGTGTTCTCACAGATTGAATTCAGATACAATCCCTTTAGACTTGAGAGGTCATACCTCTAACTTCCCCTTGTCCTTACACTTTGGTGAGTGTGGCTCAGGCTAACACTTATCTCTCTCTAAAAGACTCTTAACTGAGCTTCTAAGATGCTGACACCTTCTTCACTATATATGCCTATTCATATTTTTTTTTCCTTTTTGCCATAGCTTCCAAACTTTTTGAGATTTTTCCCATTAGCTTTATACACTGATTTAGGTAAATGATCATAGATTGAACGCATGTACAGGAGAAAAGATCGAAGACTTCTCTCTGAACATCATATTCTATTGCTAATATTCTGTATTGCTGTAACTGAACTCCTGGTTTGCCTTATGCTGATTCACCTAAACTTCTTCAGGAGGTTTGGTAACCCTGTTGTTATCCTGTATCTCTAAAGCATGCTTTTGAGATTTGTTTAAATTAACCTGACTGTTAACATGTAATAAAATCGTTAACTTTATATCCGATTTTTGGTCCTTATTGTGTGACTGAACTGGTCACACTGTAAATTGAAACTGATGTCCAGAACGTTAACTCCCTACATCAGTTCTTCCCAACCTGTGGTCTGGGGACCCTGAGGGTCAGCTAAGCCTCCTCTGGGGGTCTGCGACTGCTTAGGAAATTAAATAATATTAATGTATTAGGTCCCTAGCTTTCAGTAATGACTCAGTGGCGGGTCCCGGATTCCAATAATGATTTAGTGGGGGTCCCCGGGTTCCAGTAAGTATAAAGTGGGGGTCCACAGAAGTTAAAAGGTTGGGAACCACTGCCCTACATCAAAAAAGAAGGGGGCTTTGAGGAAGCTGAAAGGGTGTGATAGCATGTGTGTCATTTAGAGGTCACCAAGGGTCGCAGCTGCGACCCCTGCTTGCCCATTGCAACTCCTTAATGCTGACTTTGCAAGCCCGGCCTCAGAGGTGCAAAAGTAGTGTCAAGAACAGAAGGTAAACAGTGCCTTTGCAGCTCCCTTTGGGACATTGCACATTCTGCAAGGTACAATAAATGCATTCTGAGGGGCAGCATCTTTAGAATATATCCTAAAATGAAACAAATGAACAAAAACATAAAAAAATACTTGTTTCCATGCTTCATTATTCTACATGCATGCATTGGCAAAGCCAACAGGTATGGCCTTGGCAAGTTAAAGAGATGTTTATTTTTTTTAGTATTCTAAGGATATGCCATAAAAAAGCAAAAGAAAAACGACCACGTAAATGTGTAACCATATGCTTGTAATAACAATTTAAATTAAAAAATAACAGTCACATATGATTTTATTAGAAGATTATGCGTCCTTCGTAAGAGGTAAAGGGACCAATAACAGATACAGAATTTTTTATTTTTTTAATGAATGTCACAGGAAAATAGGGCTCTTGTGAAGAAAAGGTTCTGCTGGTTCTGAATTACTGTAACCCGAAGACATAGGGGGTCATTCAGACCCCGGCGGGCGGCAAGAGCCGCCCGCCTGGAGGGAACCGCCAGACCGCGGAGACCATTCTGGCTTTCCCGCTGGGCTGGCGGGCGACTGCCAGCAGGCCGCCCGCCAGCCCAGCGGGAAACCCCTTCCCATGAGGAAGCCGGCTCCGAGCAGACACTGGAATTCAAAGTGGGGCCCTTTTACGGGGGCCCCTGCAGTGCCCATGCCATTGGCATGGGCACTGCAGGGGCCCCCAGGGGCCCCACGACACCCCTCACCGCCATCCTGTTCCTGGCGGTCGGAACCGCCAGGAACAGGATGGCGGTGAGGGGGTCGGAATCCCCCATGGCGGCGCAGCAAGCTGCGCTGCCATGGGGGATTCCCAGGGCAGCGGAAAACCGGCGGGAGACCGCCGGTTTTCCTGGTCTGACCGCGGCCAAACCGCCGCGGTCAGAATGGAATGAGCCCCATAGTTTAAACACACTAGGATGATTTTAAAAGTTAAAAAAGGTAAAGAATGGAAAAAATGGAAAATGAAGGTATTGGCCCACGATATCTGGCACTGAATTACACTTATGTTTTTTGTGCATGTGCATAGGTCATCAGGCAATATGCCACTACTCACAGCACCAGACTGCCAGTGTATGAAGTGGGCTCATGCATTGCCTCAAGCTGTATGGTACAGTGGAAGGAAGCAAAATATGAATGATTGTTGAACAGACCAATAGATGCCAGAGCTTCAGGTCAGCTCTTTATATTTATGTATCTGTTTGTGTTTTTATATATATTATTTGTTTTCATTATATTAGGGTGGTGAAATATCTAGTGATGTTTCCAGGCCACACCAACTAATGTGTTTGAACAAAACAGTCACCTTTATGTTTCATAAGTGTAATAGTAATTTACTAGTGATCTTAAATTAAACTTGTTTACGAGGTGAGGAGTAAAACAAATCAAGCCAATAACAGAGTTCATATGCAATGTATGGGTTATTGGGATTAATACCGGTGGACATTAAAATCCCTTTTTGTGAATCTCCATGTGATTTATGAATGCATATTCTATTTGAGTCACACACTAAGTTTCAGTAAAATTAATTCTTAAGAATTCAAGATCAAAGGTCATATGACGTCATTTCCTGTGATGTTAATGAGGTCATATGATGTCACTTCCTGTGATGCTACTGAGGTTAAGGAGGGTGTGAGGCTTGGAACCTTAAGCCCATAATGAGGTGAGCTGTCACCAGAGGTGATGTGGCTTAGTGGCCTTTCCTGCTGACTAGGCAAGATAGGTTTGAATTCTGGCAAATCTCTGTGTGCTGAAAAAATGTAATGTAGTGTGTGCCTGTTGTGAAATGCCCTTAGTTTTTTGGCAAGTTGTGTGCTATGTGTATCTGTGGAAAATAAAATATGGATTTTGCTAGTCACCCATGCTCTAGTCCTCCGAGAATTAAGCACAAAGCACTCACTTCTGATGTCAGAAAGAGATACTCATTCATTCGCTGAATTGCATAGTGTGAATTTGGAAAATATGGGATAAATCTGGGATTCCTTGCTTGACCAAATAGTGTGTCCCAGGCAAATACTTTTTAGGGTCGAGCCATAGAATGAAGGCACTAGCGCATGCGCCTCGCTTGTGAGACTCTGTTCTGTACAGTAAAGGGCTTGGAGCACACCTGTCACTTACCATTTGTTGGCTTGCATGACACTTTTCTTTACAGCATTGTAATTCGTCACTGCAGGCCTGGCATTATTTCTGTTCTTCTGTGTGAAGCAGCGACCAAGCAAGGATTGATTCAACTTAATCAGTGCCTGTTCGCTGCTCCCGACATGATTGAGGTACTATTTTGTTCTTTTGAACTTCTAGTGCCCTGCAAACAAAAGGTGTGTGACTGGCAAAAACGTGCCCAGCAGGACAAACAAAATTGCAAAGATTTTTTTATAGCCAACTTTCTTTTAATTTTGCCAAGCCGTCTTTTCTTACTTTGCACTCATGTTTTCTTTTGTTTTTGCTCATTGGCGCTGTTCTCGAAAGATAACAATTATCTTTTTCTAAATATTACAAAGCAACATTTATTATGTGTAATTTCTGAAAAGATGCTTTAACACATAATCATGTAATACACCCCAAACCACCCCACTCCAACCCACCCCACACGAATCCTCTCCACTCCAATCCAACCCACATACTCCAATCCTCCCAGCCCACCCCAATCTAATCTGCCCCACACCAGTTCTCTCCACTCCATCCAAGACAATCTACGCCACTTCAAATTAATCTGTCCCACGCCAATCCAAAACAATCTGCTCAATCCAAAAGTCTGCCCCACTACAATCTGCTGCACTCCATTCCAAAACAATCTGCCCCACTCCAATTCACAACAATCTATCCCACTCAATCCACCTCACTACAATCTGTTCCACTTTAAACCAAACAGTCTGCCCCTTCTCAATCTACCCCACTCCAATCCAGAACAATCTATGCCACTTGAACATGCCCCACTCCAATCGGCCCCACTCCAATCCAAAACAATGTGCCCCACTCCAATTCGCCCCACTTTAGTCTGCCCCATTCCAATGCAAAACAATATGCCCCACTACAATCCAGTTCACCTCACTCCAGTCCAATCCACCCCACTCCATCCCAACTCATCCCAGTCCAATTCACCCACCAACCCAATCCACCCACTCCAATCCAATCGACCACTCTCTAATCCACCATAATGCAATCTGCCCCACTCCAATCCAAAACAATTTGCCCCACTGTAGTTTGCCCCACTTTAGTCTGCCCCACTCCAATCCAAAACAATCTGTCCCACTCCAATCCACCCCACTCCAATCCAAAACAATAAGCCTCACTCCAATCCAGTTCAGCTCACCCCAGTCCAATCCAACCCACTCCATTCCAACTTGCCCCACTCCAATCAACCCCACTCCCATCCAATCCACCCCACACCAACCGGATCCACCCACACCAATCGACCCCACTCCAATCCACCCTAATACAATCTTCCCCACTCCAATCCAAAACAATCCGGCCCACTCCAATCCAAAACTATCTGTCCTACTCCAAACTGCCCCACTCCAATCTGCCCCACTTTAATCCAAAACAATCTGCCCCACTTCAACCTGCCCCATTCCAATTCCAAACCCACTCCAATCCAAAACAATTTGCCCCACTCCAATTCGCCACATACCAATCCACCCCACTCCATCCCAATTCCCTGCACTCCAATACACCACAATCCACTCCCACACCAATCCAATACACCCCAATCCAGCCCAGTCAAATGTACTCCACCCCAATCCAATCCACATCATCCCAATCCACCCCACCCCAATCCAGTCTAATCCACCCCACTTCAATCCAATCCAGCCCACTCCATCCCAATTCACTGCACTCCAATACACCACAATCCACCCCACACAAATCCAATACACCCCAATCCAGCCCAGACAAATGCACTCCACCCCAATCCAATCCACCTCATCCCAATTCACCCCACCCCAATCCGCTCCAGTCTAATCCACCCCACTTCAGTCCAATCCAGCCCACTCCAATCATCTCATCCCACCTCACTTCATTCCAACCCACCCTATCCAATAGATCCAATCCATCCAGTCAACCCACTCCAATCAAGTCCACTGCTACCCAGTACACCTCACTCCAAACCAATCCACACACACCACCCCAATCCACCCCACTCCAATATAATCCACTTTGATCCACCCCACTCCAGTCCACATTAATCCGCCCTACTCCAGTCAATCCATCCCAGTCCAAACCACCTTAACCTGCCCCACTCCAATCCAGCCTACCGCTCTCCAATTAATCCACCCAGGTCAATCCAATCCACCCCACTCCAATCCAATCCACCCTGATCCAATCCAGTCCACCCCACTCCAGTCCAATCCCACCCACTCCCATCCAGTCCACCCCACACCAGTCCAGTTCACCACAATCCACTCCACTCACCCCACCCCACTCCAATCGCCCCTAAATAATTCACCACAATCCAATCCACACTCAATCCAACCCACCCACCTCACCCTAATCCACCCCACCGTAAACTACCCCATTCAAACCACCCCAACTCACTCCAGTTCCCTTCAACCCACCCCAATCTGATACACCCCAATCTACCCCACTCCAGTCCACCCCACACCAATCCACCTCAGCCCATTTCAATCCACACCACTCCAATCCACCCCATCTACTCCAATGTACCCCACTATAAGCCAGTCCAATCCGTCTTATCCCAATTCACTGCACTCCAATACAATCCATCCAGCCTACCCCACCCCAATTACCCCAATCCAATCTAATCCACTCCAATACAATCCACTCCACTAAAATCCAATCCACCCAACTCCATTCCAGTTCAGTCCACCCCACTTCAATCCAATCACCCCACCTCACTTAAATACAATCCACCCCACTCCAATCCATCTCTCTCTAATCCACCCCACTCCAATCCAGTCCAACACACCCCACTCCAATCCAATCCTCCCCACCCCACTGCAATCCAATCCTTCCCACTGCAGCCCACCACACCCCAATCCAATCCACCCCACCCCATTTCAGTCCATCCCACCTCACTCCAGCCCAGTCCAATCCACCACACTCCAATCTACCCCACTCACTCCAGTCCACCACATTCTACTCCAATCCACCCACCCCAGGTCAGTCCACCCCACTCCAATCCATCAAGCCCACCCAACTCCAATCCATTCACTTCAATCCAATCCAAGCCACCCCACTCCAACCCACTCTAGTCCATTCCACCCCACTCCAGTCCAGTTAATCCAATCTACCCCATTCTAGTCTAATCTAATCCACCCCACTCAAATCCACTCCACTCCAGTCCTATCCACCCCACCCCAGGCCTATCACTCCAATCCAAACCAACCACCCCAATCCAATCTAATACACCCCACTCGAATCCACCCCAATCCAATCCACCCTACTCCAAACCCATCCACCCCACTCCAAATCACCCCAATCTACCCATTCAAATCCACCCCATCTACCCATTCCAATCCACCCCACTCTACTCCAAACCAAGCCACCTCACTGCCTCAATCCACTCTAATCCACCCTATTCCAAACCACTCCACTCTACGACACTCTCTGCCACTGAACGCTATTCCCCTATACTCATCTCTACAACACTCTACTGCCCCACTCCACGCCACAAACTTTTAAGCATGCTGTCATAAGGGTGTGGCCAGGAATGTTGCTCAGTAAGGCCCATATTTATACTTTTTTAGCGCTGCATTTGCGCCGCTTTTTGATGCAAAAACGGCACAAACTCGCAAAATACTATTGTATTTTGTACGTTTGCGCCGTTTTTGCGCCAAAAAGCGGCGCAAATGCGGTGCTAAAAAAGTATAAATATGGGCCTAAATGTTTAAAAATTCTAACTTTTAACAAGTACTTGTCAATGCAGAAATATAATCTGACCTACTAAGGTGAAATGCTACCCACACTTTGAAAATAAATGCAACTTATCATATTCTAACATGAGGTTTGTTGCATGTTTTAGAGCCAGAGCTGCTATTAGGCTCGTCTCTCACTGTTAAATTGTTGGCTCGCCCACCTCTAGTGGCAGTCCACCGATAGCCCTCATGGGGCAGAAACCATGCTCCACTGTCACAAATGAACACTGCTGAAATTACTGCTCTTTGGTTTTTAACTTGTCAGAGCTGCCCACTTTCCCAAACTTTCAAAAGTAATTATGAATTTGCAGGTCTGTTGGCTTCGCATCTTAGCACAACCATGCACACGCATTATTTCTAAATGGGAACTGAATCGGGTGAAATATATAATTAGTACAGTAGGTGCAGTGGCACCAGGTGCACACATGTGAAGGACCAATTCACCACTATTATTGATTTCTATTATCACCCAAACTGGGCTTGGCAGCAGGGGTACCCATTTCCCTAGATTGCAGTATGGCTCCCATGATGTGCAATAGAGAACATGCCTCACGTTTTGCACCAGGAGCACCTACACCTTGGCTGCTTCTGAAGAAACCTCAACACTGCAGTCTCCACGTCGCCTCTAGATGGCGGCTCAGCATCTGCCCAGGCGGACCACTGGTTCTTGCCAAAGATGCAAGGCTCGTCGGCCTCTCACACTGTTCTGCAGCACCTGAGTGTAAACACACCACCAGCACAGGCGTGGTGGGAGCCATCACGTCCCACGACAAGCCATTCCATCTATTTTGCATTTTTTTCTTCTTTGCATTAAACTGCAAACAATGCAGCAGTGCATTGATGACACCGTGATTAATGTTCTCAGCGCGGCTCCCTGTCTGCTGCTAACCTCTCTGGAACAGAATGACAAGTCTTTTGTTCGAGGAGAAAACGCAAGAGAGCAAAAACAAAAAGTGAGCGTTTTGCAACAATTTGCCATTCTGAGCACATGCCTTCCAGGTATCCTGAACCTTATTTGGCACTGTCACCTCTGAGGCTGTCTTTTCTGCCATCATAGTAGGTAAGTAAATGCGGATGAGACTTTATCGCTTTTTTATCTCTTTGATTCGCTCTAAGGTTAAGGTAGCAGTGGCATGTTTACAGCACCTCTCCAGAACTCATGCACAGCACCCTAACCATATAGCACCTATACCCCTACAACAGCAGTACTCAACAAATGGAAACTGCTGATGCTGGTGCTCTCCAGGTACTCTGAAGGTTATCCGGCAATGTGACTCCTTCACCAGTCCTTTTTTGTCTCTTGCTCCATCACAGATGGATAGTTAATGTATGAAGTGACTTACTGTTTGGGGTGGGTGGTTGCCCAACTCAAGGAATAATTACATGCATTTGTCAGGGTGAACCCCCAAATCACTAAATGCACCTGAGCTCAACCCCCTGGTAGCTGTGGAACAGAACAGGCAGGCATAACTTAGGGCAATGTGTAAAGTATTTATGCAGTACCAAAACAGTAATATAGGAAAAACGCCAAACAATAAAAATCCAAAAACAAATTAGGAAAATAGAGTAAACTTTAGAAAACAAACAAAATAACACCAAAATCACAAACATCCAATAAGGGGAACAGGAGATATGAATTTTTAATTTTATAAGTAAAAATAGCAGCAAAAGCACTATGCACCAAAGATTGTCTATGAAAGCGGTAAGCCAGGACCTAGGTGTGAACTCAGGCGGACCGCGATACAGCATGGGTTGGATACACCAAGCTGCTTCTTCCGGGTGAAAGGTTTTACCTTCTGACTTAGGGCCTGATTTAGATCTTGAAGGTAATGGTCCCACCGCTGGTTTTCCGTCGGAAAACCAGTCTACTGCCGGAGTGGTCCGCCCACCCAATTTAGATGTTGGCGGTCCCAAAGGCAATGGAGCGCCCAGTTCCCTCCAAGAATCTCCAGCCGTCTTGATGGCAGCCTTGAGAATTGGGGTTGACGGCAGTACTCCAGCCACCTTTACCGTAAGCAGATTTGGATGTGCCTTACCGCTAAGCCAACTGTGGCGGTCCAGCCTCCTCATCTGAGTTAGCGGATTGGGAGAAATTAGGTAAAAAGCTACCTTTTTTCCCCATTCCACTTCCGTTCATGGCTTATACGACTGGACAACACCTTCTGTTGCTGCTGCCAGTGGACCAAGGAGAAAAAACTATCCGCCTGTCGCCGGACTGACAGGTAGGTAACCCATATTGGCTGCGTATGTTGTGTGGTCACCGCATATGGGCACAGGACCACTGCAGTCATATACATCCCAGTAATTTTAGGAATTGCTGTGACATACATATGTCGGGAATACATCTGTGGGGGTCTTGGATGGGGACACACTGGTACAGGACGCATATCGCACACATCAACAACTGTCATTGTGGTGTCATTATTCATTGTCAACTGAATGCTGCACCACAGTGAAGTTACATTCACACCAGTCGACTATGTCCATGTGTGCACATTGCAAGGGGACCTGTACCTGTGATGTTGTGCTACCAGTTGTGTATGTGAGTCAGTACGTGTTTGTGTGTACGTGATGCAAATGGATGGCTGAGGCAGAGAGAGCTGGAGTAGGTGATGTGGTTGTGTCTGTATATGTCACTTGCATGTGGGTTCAATGTTGTTGTGTATGCTGTGTTGCTGTGTGTAACATTTAGGTGAGTGTTGTGTGGTTGTCGTGATATGTGTAGTTGTGCTTTTGTGTGAGTTGTGTTGATAGTTCTGGTTGTGTCATGTGTGGGTGCAGTGTAGGGTGACCAGATTTTGAAGAGCAAAAACCAGGACAGGTCAGACATAAATGAATGACTAAAGACTTTACTCTCACTTTTATATCTGGCCTGTCCGTTTTTTGCGTAGCTTTGTGAATGTGTGCCTATACATGTGTGTGTGTATATATATATGTATATTTATATTTATATATACACACGCACCCACATACACACACACGCATTTAGAAGACCAAAATATATATAATTAGCTACGACTGGACCTCCCACCCTGCACCCCAAACCCATCCCCACCCACCTCTTTCGGCTCCCCACTCCGCCTCGCTGCTGGGAGCAGACAGGGGACTGTGTTGCCTGACAGTAACAAATAAATTACTTTACTTCATACTTTGTATGCATCTGTTAAAGGAGAGCATATCTTTAACTTATGCTTCCCTAGATGATCTGACCTTTGTCCCAAAAACCGGGACGTTTATTTAATGATCTGGCCTTCGTATTAAAACCGGGTCATTTAAAATTAAGAGAAGCGTCCGAACACTGGGACAGTCTTCTAAAAACCGGGACTGTCTTGGGAAATCCAGGACGTCTGGTCACCCTAGTGCAGTGTCAACAATGTGTGTGTGTGTTGTGTCATGGAGGTATAGCAATGTGTGTTTGGCTCATTCATGTTGTGTTGTGGTGGAATAGCAAATGGATTTAAGTGTGTATGTGGTGTGTTGTATAGTGTGTAGTGCAGGGGGGCACATTTGGCTAAGGTACAGTGTGTGTGTGTGTGTGAGACTTACCTGTATTCCAGGGCCAGTGCCATTGTACAATGTCCATTGGGTCCAACAACGGTTTCCCTCCATCAGCAATCCACCGCCAGTACATCGTCTGCAGGACTTTAACATCAAAATAGGGTTGGTGTGAAACCGCCAGCCTGATGGCTTGACTCAGCCACAATAGATCTAAATACGATGGGCGGAACTCAGTTGACTTGACGGCGTTCTCGGGTGTGGCACCACCGCGGATTGACGGTAATATCGCCAAGATCTAAATAAGGCCCTTAGTCTTTTTATGGAGTTATGGTGCTTAAAATCCTCTAGCCGGGCAAGTCTGAAGCTGCCCCCGAGGAAGCTGTATCAAAATCGGACACCTTTCTCTCGAAGGCCCCCTGACGGCTCCACAGGTCTTGGAACTTCAAAAATGTTTTTATTGCTCCACTTTTATGGGTTTCTGAAGCAGCTCCTTTTGTTCACTTCTATGGCTCCCAGTACTCATGGACAGCAGGACTCACTTTATCCGAGACGTGTAATGTCCAGTTGATGTCCAATTGGTACTGGTCAACTGGTCACTTCAGCAAAACGGCCTCTTGCAGCTTGTTGTTTGCCTGTAGCCACACAGGAGGTCAGCCAACTGAACCTTGGAGTCCACTTATCAGTCCTGGGTACAAGAGGGTACAGTCCTTTAGGGATCCTTTCAGGTCACAGATCACAGGTCCAGTCCCCTTCTCATCTTGAATATGTCCAGAACGTGTTCTGTAGACAGTGTCTTAGGGGGCACATTTATGGTTGTTACCAGCCTGCGGGTGGGGGGTATTTGTGGCTCCTGCCTGACCAATGTGTAAAAGTTCCAGAAGCAACTCTACTTACTTTTGCTGCAGTTCCTGATCGCCCTGCTGAAAATAATCTCACAGTGCACCTTACTCCTGAACTTCAATATGGAGAAACCTTCATCCCTTGTGCTAAGTTTGAGTACCCACCCAGTGTTTCGGCCATCTACATGAGCAGTCTGTTGTACTCGCGACGTTCTGGTGTTGCCTAGCGCGACACCAGAAGAGCGGAGCGAGCGCGGCCATTCTGGTGTTGCCTAGCGCGACACCAGAAGAGCAGAGCGAGCGCGGCCGTAAGAGATGAAATGGTTGCTGCTCGTGTGCATCCTCGGTACGCGTTTGGAGATCGGGGAGATTTTGAGATTAAATAAAGTTACCGTGTGGCCTACAACTTCGGTTTCCCTCGCATACTTCATTTGGCGACGAGGGTTATCTCCAGACGCTGCGGACCTGCGCGGAAAGTCTCTTGTCGGTGGCTATTCTATGTTTGAGGCTGTGACGATGTTGGAATAAAAAAAAAAAGAGTTTTCAGCACTCGGGGGAGTGGTTTTGTTTCAAGGAAATACTCCAACTGCACGCAAAAATAAGCCCAACGCGAACTAAGGAGTTTATTTGCTACTAAATAAAAAAAAAAACAAGGTATGGACCTGGTCTACTGATGATTTGACCTACGTTACTTTACGTTGTCACAGTATATGTCTACAAACAGCGTTTTACAGACTTAAGACAACTGTTCTCAGAAGGTTTATAGATTGTCTAGCGAACATTTGTTGGAAATCTAACTTTTGATGTGAAAGAAAAAAAAAAAAACATTTACATTTGGGTGTGTTGCGGACAATTCAGGAAAATTATTTTTTTCAGTACAGTTATATTGTTTGTTTTGTAAATATTTTTGAGTAGCCTCACCATGCAATCGGTTCTGCCCCCACCGCCATTTCTAGACAGTCCAGGTGAACCAGCTGTATGTTGGAAACAATGATTTGATGCCTTCGAAACATATTTAGGGGCGATTGGTGCATCACGTTACAGGCCGGAACGGAAAAAATGTCTGCTGCTCCATTCTATTGGCTTTGAGGGAAGAGCGATTTTCAAGCATCTACCTGAAGTACTGATGGAGGATGATGAAATGGATGAGTATGAATCTGCAGTGAAGAAAATGAGCAACAGATTTGATGCTCCCCCCAGCTTGGTAGTGGCTAGACACAAGTTTTTTAAAAGAGTACAACGCTCAAGTGAAGATGTAGACACATATATTTCGGTGTTGCGCGTTCTAGCTGCAGAATGCCAATTTGGAGTACTGGGTGATCAACTTATTAGAGACCAGTTTATTTGTCAAGGGACAGACAAGTCTATCAGACAGAAGTTGTTATCACTGGACAATCCAACATTGGTGGAGACGATAAGGATTGCTAAGAGCATAGAATCTTCTATCAAGTCTTCTAAGGAAATAGAATTGGCAATGTCCAGCTGAGTCAATGTGGTTGTCAACAAGGATGACAAAAAGACTGGGATCAAGTCTTGTGGACAGAAAAACAACAAGTTTGCCAATTCCAATGTGTTCTTTAAACAAAAAAATGTGTGTTTTAGATGTGGTAATTCTATGCATCAAAAAGGATTTAGGAGTTGCCCAGCTTTGGGTGTCCAATGTAGGAATTGTGTCAGGTTGGGGCATTTTGCAAAAGTTTGTCAAGGTGGTAGACGAGATTCTCTCATGACGGTGTTGGAAGAGAATGATGAAGAGGTGGAGCATCTTATGGGAGAGGTTCAGGACATGGTTTTGAGTGTGGTTGATGGAGCGGTTAAGATTGGTGATCCGGATAATTGTGTGGATCCCTATGTGTGCATAAGAGTGGGAGACAAGTCGTTGCGGTTGCTAGCGGACTCAGGGGCTAGGATCACCATGATTACTCTGGAATTGTTCAAGTTGAATTGGGGAGAGCGTGTTCTTGAACCGCCAGACAGGGCTCCAGTGTCCTATGAAGGGAGAAAGATTGAACTTCAAGGTTTTTTTGAGGACATTCTCGAGTTTAAGGGGTGACGCATATTTGGTAAAGTCTATGTAGCGGCTAGAGGGTTGAATATTTTAGGCTAGTTCCATCAGGGCCTGTTTGGAATGGTGTTGAGACCGGGTACTTCTGAGCAGATTGCAGTATTAAGAGATTCGGGGGAGATTGAGGTCCTTCTTAATGATTTCCCTAAGGTTTTTTCATGTGAATTGGGAAAGTTGCATGGGTTTAAACATAAAATAAAAGTGAAAGCCAATGCTATTCCAGTCAAGCACAATTTAAGATCTGTTCCTTTTAGCGTGAGAGAAGATTTAGAAAGGGAACTGGAAAATTTACAGAACAAGGGGATTATAGAACCAATTGAATCCTCTTTGTGGCTCTCTCCATTAGTAGTGGCTAGGAAAAAGAATGGGGATTTAAGAATTTGTGTGGACTTGAAAGCACTCAACAGGGAGATTTGGGTAGACTCCCCAATATCAATGAAATGTTGTCCACTATCAAAGGTGCGAAGATTTTTACGAAGTTAGACTTGGCTAGTGCGTACCATCAGGTAGAACTTGATCCGGAGTCCAGGTTTTTAACAGCATTTGTGTCGCCTTTTGGTGTTTTCCAGTTTTGTCGTATGCCATTTGGGTTGGCATCGGCGGCTTCGGTGTTTCAAAGAATCATGGGTACATTGTTAAAAGGGATTTCCAACGTGGTGGTTTTCCAGGATGACGTATTAATTTATGCACCTGACCAGCAAGTGCATGACAATGTTTTACAGAAATTTATGACTCATGGCGTGGTTCTTAGGAGAGAGAAATGTCATTTCATGAAGTCGTCAGTTGAGTATTTGGGTCATGTAAATAGTCAGGAGGGTGTTAGTCCCAAACCCGGTTTGATTGATGCGATCTCAGTCGCTCCTCAGCCTACAGACAAGGCTGGAGTTAAAGCGTTTTTGGGTATGTGTGAATTTTACTCTCGGTTTATACCGGAGTATGCGAGTCGAGTGAGAGTTTTATTCAATTTATTGAAAGACAAGACCAGTTTTGTGTGGTGTTCAGAATGTAATAAAGCGTTTGAGGACATCAAGATCCTGTTGACACAGGCTAAGGTGCTGAAGCCGTATGATCCACAGTTTAAATGTTGTCTTACGGTGGATGCCAGCAATGTTGGTTTGGGTGCAGTGTTGACTCAAATGATTGATGGTGTTGAAAACACCATTGGTTTTGCCTCTAGAGTATTAAGAACACCAGAAGTGCATTATTCTGTTATCGAAAAGGAGCTGTTGGCTTGTGTTTGGGCCATTGAAAAATTCAGGTGTTATGTGTGGGGGAGACACTTTTTGTTAAAAACAGATCATAAACCGTTAGTCTCAATTTTGAAAGGGACTAATGACAAAACAGGTACACCCAGAATTGCTAGATTGGTAGCGAGATTGATGCAGTATGATTTTGAAGTGACGCATATACCTGGGGGGCGTAACGTGAGGGCAGATTTTCTGTCAAGATTTCCTTGTCAGCGTAGCCCGTTGGTTGATGATTTTGTGGATGACGAATGTTGTATGATTGCGGCAGTTGAGGTTGAACAAGTATGTGTATGTTCTGAGTCAGAGTGGAAGGAGAAGATGGCTGATGATATTGACTTGTGCACAGTTATGAAGTGTATAGTTGAGGGTTGGCCGTATGAGAGGGAGTTGGCGTCGGCCATTCAGCCATTTTGGAAGGTTTCTGATGAGTTGACAATGGAGGATGGTATTCTTTTGAGGAATGACAAATTAATTCCCCCAGAAAGTTTGAGGTGTTCTCTATTGAAGAAAGCGCATGATGGTCATTTGGGGGCCACATTGACAAAAAGACGAGTGAGAGACAGTTTTTGGTGGCCTCGCATGGACAATGAAATTGATCAATTAGTAAGGAATTGTGTAGTGTGTTCCAACTCTGACAAGTGTTTGAAACCTGTAACACCACCCTTAATGCCAATAATGTGTCCTGCTGGTCCTTGGCGTAAATTGGGGGTTGATATGGTAGGACCTTTTCACTCACTAAATTGTAAGTTGCGCTATGCGTATGTTATTGTTGATTATTTTTCAAAGTGGCCTTATGTCAAATTTGTTCAGGACCCGAATGCCAAGACTCTTAATGCCAAGACTCTTGTGATATTCCTGAGGGAAGTGTTCATGAGTGAAGGGTTTCCAGAGGAAATCATTTCGGACAATGGAGTTCAATTTATGTCTGAAGAGTTTAAAACATTTTTGGAGCAAGGGCATGTTAAACATCTGAGATGTTCTCTTTATCAACCCCAAACGAATGGTTTGGTGGAGAGATTCAACCGTGTGTTGGGGGATTGTGTCAGGTGGGCGTTGAAGAATGGGTGTGATGTGCAGGCGTCGGTCCAAGCAATGCTGTGGTTTTATAGAACTACTCCTCATTCCACCACGGGGTATCTCCTTTTGAAGCTTAGAAAGGAAGAAAGCCTAATACGCAAATCAAACCTGGGTGGATGTCCAAGTTTTTCAAAAATATGCATGTTGGAGACCGTACTGACATTATCAAAACTAACGTGGATAACAAACAGTGTGCACAAAAGAGATACTTCGACAACAAGAAAGGGGCAAAAGAGTCACCTATTGCAGTAGGCGATTGGGTTGCAGTAAAATTGCCTACTTTTGTTAAAAAGGGCAATCCCAAATTTTCTGAACCGGTTAGGGTTGATCTTGTTTTGGGTAATGCTGTAAGGGTTCAGGGCGATAAGTGGTGGAACAAATCCAAGGTTGTCAAACTGAAAGGGAGATCGGATCCTCAGTTTGTAACTAAGTGTGATTTAGTAAGACAGTCTGACTCGAATATAAGTGGGGCTGGTTTAGTGAAACAGTCTGATTTGTGTGACAGTACTGGTGAAGGTTTGGTCGTGCGCAGGAGTAACAGAGTAAGAAAATTGTCTTGGAAACTGCGTCAATGAGTTACTGTATGAGTTGTGTTTTCTAAACTGCATTTATTAGACAACGGGTAATGTCGATGTATTTTCTGGCAATGTTAATTTCTTATGTGTTTATTTTTTATTGTGGTTTATAGCTTTTGTAAATATGGGTATTCTTTTCTGTTGAGATGGGGGTTGTATTGTTTGTGAAAAAAAAAAAAACTCAATGTTGTACTCGCGACGTTCTGGTGTTGCCTAGCGCGACACCAGAAGAGCGGAGCGAGCGCGGCCGTTCTGATGTTGCCTAGCGCGACACCAGAAGAGCAGAGCGAGCGTGGCCGTGAGAGATGAAACGGTTGCTGCTCGTGTGCCGCCTCGGTACGCGTTTGGAGATCGGGGAGATTTTGAGATTAAATAAAGTTACTGTGTGGCCTACAACTTCGGTTTCCCTCGCTTACTTCACAGTCCCTGCCTCTAAACATCATTAAAGTGGGTGCTCAAAACTGATTCTGGAGTTAGCTCCTCTCCCAATGGGTTTAGTGCCAGCCAGGCTGAGGTGGAAAAAGGGTTGGCTTGTCCAGATCTCACCTAACATTTACTTGTGAAAGGGCAGGCCCCTTTCCAAGAAAAATAATTTCTTAGGTCCACTCTATCTTGCCTTCCTGCAAGAAGAAGAAAATGTTGCACTGCTGCGGACCACGGCGTGAGCCGAGCATTCTGCTCGGGGCGCAGCCGTGGGTCATACCGGCTGGGCGTGCCACGCCCCTACTGTGCTTTACTTTCTCACTCGAGGCCCCACATTGGGCATGGGGCCTCGGCGAGTCTTGGGTGCAGCGCACCCTCAATATTTACTTGGGCACCTTTCCCCACACCCGTCACTTACCTGGTGAGCCTGTCCTTTTTCTTTCTTTTATTTTTCTTCCTTTCCTCGTGTTTTTATGTGCATATTCAGCTGCCATACTCTTTCTTTTTCCCAGCATGCCTTCTTTTTCCCTGCATGCCTTTGGAACCTTTTTCAACATGGTGTCTTTTTTCTATATGTTCGTATGTTTCTTTCCCAATCCAATATGTTGACTTTCTACTTGCTGTTGGTTATTTCCTGTTCTTGGGTATATAAGGTGAGTGATTCTTGTTCTCCTTGCGCTGCAAAATTTCCTTTGGTAGTGATCTTCACTCCTGCTATTTTTTTCTCCAGTTATTTTTCCTCACCTGTTCCAGCTTATTCCAGTATCATTTTTCCTGTTGGAAGACTTACTTTTTTGCATCTTTTTGTTCCAGGGAGTTCCTGCTTTAGAGGTTTATCCCTTTGGAGTTTTTTCCTCTGGGACTCCTTCTGGAGGGCACGGACTGCTTTTTGGCGTTCCTCCGTCGGCAGCACCGTGGCTACCAGAAAGGGCCGCCCGTACCTGGGTCAAGGCAGAACCTGCAAGAATTAAGACCTGTCTGCAGTTCCAGTGGCACAAAGACAAACAACGAGTAGCCCGTGACAGAAAAACAGGCTGCCAAACCCAGGTCATTGTTCCCGCTCAGGGAGCAGTTTTCACATCTCTTTAAGGTCAAATACTTGCTGAGCAGCAGGCTACTGCAAAGCTAATGCAAGTTAAACAACCCATCATGGGTAACCACTTTAATCATGTTTAAAGGTGGATCACAGCACTTTACTCCTGTTTAGTATGTGTAAAGTGCATAGAGTTAGAAAAACAGCAAGATAGGGTCAAGAAAAAGGTGAAAAATCTGTGTTGACCATGTAGAAAAGGTGGATTTGCTACAGTCAAGTAGACCAAAATTCGATTATATCATCTTTATATACCTGAGTTTCTCTCCATCCATACACAATAAAAATCAGTTACCTCATACTCAACTACCCAAAGGCACTTTGAAGCTTTGTCAGGTGTGCAATCACTATATGAATGCCTCAATAAAATTCATTAGATATATAGATATTTGCTGCAGATAAGGAATAGGGGTGGGTGCAAAATTCCATTCCACCAGCGGAGTTCGGAGAGTTTTGCCCACTACGCGCTCTGCTTGAAGCCCTTGGGCTCCGGCAAAATTCTGCCAACCACTGCATGCTGGATTTTCTCCTAGAAGCTTGCAAACGATGAGTTGGCAAGCAAGATTGTGCATCCCCTACCGTGATTTTCAGGCACTAGAATGCACCCCTGCAAGATTTCTCATCGTGGGCAGCCGTGGCAGTTTCTACAGTTCGTGTTGAGAAAGCTGCTGCTCAAGTAGAAAATCTACTTAAGCTGCAGAAAGAAGCAGCACCCTCTGGTGCACCAAGTGGTGCCATTCATGCTGATTTTACAGCACAAAA
The DNA here is from genome assembly GCF_031143425.1 of Pleurodeles waltl. Lineage (NCBI taxonomy): Eukaryota > Metazoa > Chordata > Amphibia > Caudata > Salamandridae > Pleurodeles > Pleurodeles waltl. The sequence continues at coordinate 963,895,875 of NC_090443.1, forward strand.
GAAGCTCCCGGCACTAACAATCAGCATAAAATGCGCAATTCCTCCTGCTCTTGCAACTCTGCGAAATCTTGCAGGTTTTTTCTGTAACTCCGTGGAATTCTGCAGAGTGAAACTCAGCAAATTCCACCCAGGCCTAATAAGAATCAGCAGGCACATCTAATCTACCCACTTCTCTACTACCTGCAATAGGGCTGACTCTTTATAGTCTTCTACTCAGCTTTGCACTTGTATCCGGAAACCTACCTTGTCTGTCCCAGCTATGTTTGATCCCTGTAACTTGTTCTCCCTCTGTTGCTGATGCTCGCTCAATGCATTAATGAAAAGAAACTTAGCATCCACTCCAATTGAAGTCTTAAAATGTTAAAATGTTTATTAGCAAAAGAAAATTATTTCTGTCAATCACATAATTCATCGACAAGGAGGCCCAGGTCACCCAGCAGGCATTCTGTGGTACGTGTTTCCAAGCAATGGCAAGACACAAATATATATTATTTTACAAACAGGCTTCCAATATAAACCATATGGTTTTGAGAAACAAATGCAGGACATGGGAGCCAGATACTGAGATCATGAGAAAGAAAGAGTAGGAGCATCAGTTGTTACAAGAACAGAAACCTTTTGAGCTGATCAAGCTAATCAACTCTCATTTTCAGAGCCAAGATGTGAAAGAAAGGCTCTAAGCATCATGGACAAAGCCTTCAGAAACAGCATAAACCATAAAACATGACTGTAGCCGTTGCAGTTACACTAAGGCAATGTTTTATTTTCACAGCTTCTGCTTCTTGCACTATGTAGTAGGATAACTTAGGACACAACAATAATCATTAAACAATGAATGTCCAAGTTCATATCAGGCTCCTACTATTCTAAGGAACCATCATTGGATTTTTACTCCGTTTAATCATTATCAGCAATCATCTTAATGGGTACGATGGAAAGGTACCTTTGATTCGAGTAATGCAGTTGATGGAGGCAATGAAGATATGGCCAATAATGTAAATCAGTACAAGGATGACAAAAATGATCAATGACCAGTTGAGAAGGGGCTGCATTGCTATGAGATCTGAAGTGTTGAGCAGTATCCACAGGTGCACCTCTGAGCAGTGGAGCAGCGGTACTGCGACCCATTGAGGGTGCAGCAGGCACAAAACCTCCTCGACTACCAGGAGCAGATGCAGGAGCTGTTCGGTACTCAGTTCTAGAATCTTATGGTTCTGTGGCCCGCTTGCAGTGCAATGCATGAATCCAGACATGCAGCCCTTGTTGATTCACAGCACTGGTCATGGTGAGCAGGATCTGGTAAGGAGACTGCCAACAAGGTTGGAGTGCAGATGTTTTACTGATGACTCTTCGTGAAGATCTAGCCACCAGGCTGTAGGTCGTGACAGGCTGCAGTGCAGCCTCCCCCTGAGAACGAAAGAGGTTGAAGCAGTACATCAGTTGTTTGCAATACTGCAGAGTCACATTATCATTCAGGTGAAAGTCAACCAAACTTGGAGGCATCACAGATGTAGATGGGAGCTCCATGGGATGACCCATAAAATGACCCATAATGATTTGTGTAGATACATGGTGAAAAGTGGCTCTAACTGACCAGAGTGACAGAGGTACAACGTGTCACCAGTTAATCCCATTCAGCTATCCTGTTTGCAGACCACAAATGACACCAAGCGAGTACCCTTTGTTGATCCCTAGTTGAAGACAGATCCCAAACCTAGGAATTAAATCATTTTGCATTATCTTGGCTGGTGTGATGCATGGCCTCAGGCCCATTGGTAAGCTTCAATCCATACAGAGAAAATGCACATTAAAACTAGAAACTAAAGATAAGAGCAACATTGAGGCATTATTATGAAATCAATCTGAATGTGGATGAATACTCCTCCCTCCCCCCAGCACTGATACAGATCGTTCTGACACCCTTCCCAATGCTGTGGGTTTGACATGTGGCACAGGGATGGCAGTACTGTTGAGCAATGGAGGGTAAGGCGGAAGCAGTGAATGTTTGTGGCACAGATGATGCCATTTCAGCTTATGTGGGCCATAACATGATACAGTTGGGTAAGATCTCGAAGTAGCCCTTTTGGGGCAACCACTCTCCAGTGCTTGCCCCTTGACATGCCACTGGAGTTCTTTTTACAGCGTTGTTTTACCCGCTTTTGTCCACATCAAAGGCATGTTCTTGTAGTTTTGCAAGGTCTTTCAAAGAGGGCATGAGGGGCGCAGTACCTTGAGAAACATATAAAGTAACTTCAGAATTGTGGGATTGGTGATTATGGCATTTTCTCTTGACACATCACCTTGCCCAGACTGAGAGCCATCGCATTTATCAACAGGAATTTAAGGACGTTGAAGAAAATCAAGTAAACCCTTTACGCAACATCCATTATTAATGGGCGCTCCAGCAGATGTGAGGATTCCTCATTGCACCCAGAAGAGTCCAAAGTCATAAGCAACTCCAAAAACACACTTAGAATCAATAAATATAATTACAGTTTGTCAAGCTGCCAATATACTACCAGGCATAACAGCAATCAATTCTCCCACTTGAGCAGAGCAAACTTTTGGTAAGTAATAGCTTTCAGTGACTTTATGTAGTGCACTTATGGCATAACCTGTAACCAGAGTAGCATTATCATTTCTGAAGCATGAACCATCAACATAACACGCAAGATTACAGCTTGGCAAGGGTGTATCATTCTGATACGAGGCTTGGTTAGGTTGGCTGTCGTGAAAACAGATTCATGAGATTCACCATCACCAGCAGTACAGAAAAGAGAGGTGGGATTCAGCATCTGACAATGTACACATGTAACCTGAGATGCAGAGGGTAACAGTATTTCACACCTGGACATTATTGACATCGAAAGGTGTTTGGTTTTAGTGGTCAACATTAATGCTGCTACGACAAGGCGTACAACAACAATAAGCTGGCACCATAACACAATATTGTGAAATGCCTCAACTAGATGGGCAGCTGTAGCCCTGAGCTGGCACGGAGGCCTCCCAGCTGTGACAGCATCAAGAGCAAAGGCATAACAGGCAATCAAGTTTCTTTTTATCACCATGATCCTGAACCAGATGGCCTAAAGCTAAACCTTCCTTCTCATGGCAATACAGAGTTAAAGATGTATGTATTTATTTATTTATATTGTTTTATATATTGTAAACGTGACCCTTGCGAGCATTGGAGCACTTTACAAACATTCACCATACAGGTGGCATATACAACAGCATAATCAAGAACAAGGTGATACCGAATCTCCAGAGAAGTCACCTCCAAGTCCAGACAAATAGAAATTATGAGATTTACAGCCATTAGTATCATTTTAACTTATTTCCTGAAAGAGGTTGTTGAGGGATTCATTCTGATTTCAGGGGCTAGGGAGTTCCAGATTCGAGGAGCATACCTGAGAAGGCTCAGTTGTATGTTTTCTTTTTATAGAATTTTCATGGTTTCAACAGAAAGGTACTAGTGCCTCTGGATACTCTCAAGCCACCAAATACCTCTAGTTTTTGTGCAAGGTATCTCAAGGTATTGAAGTATAAGACTTTATGGGTCATGCAGGCAATTTTTAAATGAATCCTTGCCTCAAATGGGAGCCAGTTTAGTGATCTCAGATTGGGTGTGATGTGGTTGTTTCTTTTTGAATCCTGTGATGAGCTTAGCAGCAGAGTTAAGGGAGGCCCTTAGTGGTGCCAGCTTAGATCCGGAAAAGACCGCTGAGGGTTGCACATCTACAGTCCATCCTAGGGATCACTAGAGCTTGGACAGCTGACTTGAGGTCATCAGGTGGAAGGGTTTTATTTCTCTAAGAATATTCATGTGGAATTTTGCTCCTCTGGTGGTAGCGCTGTTGTTTTCAAGTTCTTCTCAAGTGTTATTCCCAACAATCTTGTTGAATCAGTAATGTGAGGTACGCAGTTAAGAGCTGTAAGTTGTTTTATCCATTCTGCGATGTCCAGGGAGTGATTGAGTGGGGCAATTAAGAGGAATTCTGTTTTGAGAGCGTTACGTTTGAGGTGGTTATAAGTTAGCCAGTTTGGGGTTTTTTGTAAGGTTGTGTTGAAAGAGCTAATACAAACAGGGAAGAGATTTTCAGGTACAATTGGGTGTCATCAGCGTACCTGTGATAGTATATGTTAGATACCCTCAACAATTCAGTTAGAAGTTCCCTAGACAGATTGAAGAGAGTGGGTGAGAGCTTCGACCCCTGTGGGACCCCTAATGTGACCAGTGTGGGGTTAGATAAGGACCTATTTACCCTGAATCATTGAGTTATGTTGTGGAGAAAAGTGAACCAGTTAAGGATGCCACTCAATAGACCCATCCTACGTTCGGCTGATGAGAGGTTGAGGATTAGAAGGCAAGATTCCTTCTGATCCAACATTTTTGGAGCATCATCAACTATGCGTGGGAATGCCGATTCAGTGCTGTGGCCCTGACAGAAACCTGATTGGAATTGGTCTAGGACATTAAATTGTACTGTGTTTGCAAAGTTGTATATGGACACATTTCTCAAGGAGTTTCGCCAGTGTCAGAATGTTAGAGATTGGACTGAAGTTGTTTGGGTCTGATTGATCCACTGTGGTTTGTTTTTTTATATGAGTGTAATATGCCCCCACTTTAAGGCAGTCGGGGATCGTTCCGTGGAGTAGTGATGCACTGACAATCTTGGTCCAGACAGGGAGTAAGGACATTTTGATCTCACGTAAGATATTCGATGGAAGAGCGTTACTAAAGTGGTTTGAGGGTTTTATAGTGTTGTAAGGATTTTGAGTATGGAGGTTTCATCATTATCATTTTGAATATGTTCTGTGACGCATTGTTTTTGGGGGTGTGTAATGAATGTTCTAGTGGCTCACCAAATAGGAGCTGATATGAGGTGTAATAAGCAGGTGCTCCCTAGCTGACCGCAAATCGGTTTCAATATTTATTGTCTTTTCCGTGAAAAAGGAGGAAACTCCTCACAGTTTGGTTGTACATTAGACCCAATCAGGGAAGGATTTGGTTGCCTGTTGGATTGTAACTTGACAATCTCAAACAATTTTTTGGGACGATTTCTAGCATTATCTAATTGGTTTCTAAAGAAATTTGCTTTAGAACTTCTGATATGTTACTTGTAGATGTTCCTCTGAGATCTCTGCTGTTTAAGATGTTCTAAGAACGGTGAGAGTCTCCACGATCATTCAACAAGTCAATCAGTCAATCAATCAGTGATTTGTTAAGTGCGCTACTTACCCGGAAGGGGCTCAAGGTGTGAGGGGGTGGGTGCTACTGCTCGAAGAGCCAGGTCTTAAGGTGCTTCCTGAAGGTCAGGAGGTCCTGGGTCAGACGTAGGTTGATGGGGAGGGAGTTCCAGGTTTTGGTGGCAAGGTGGGAGAAGGATCTGACGTCGGATGTGGTACGGTGAATGCGGGGGATGGTTGCGAGGGCGAGGTTGGCGGAGAGGAGCTGGCGTGTGGGGATGTGGAAGTTGAGACGCTCGTTGAGGTAGGCTGGTCCGGCGTCGTGGAGAGCTTTGTGAGCGTGGATCAGGAGCTTGAAGACGATCCTTTTGTTGATGGGGAGCCAGTGGAGATCTCTGAGGCGGGCTGAGATGTGTTTGTGGCGAGGGAGGTTGAGGAGGAGTCGTGCTAAGGCGTTCTGGATGCACTGGAGTTTCTTCTGGAGCATGGCGTTGTTCCTGCGTAGAAGGAGTTGCATAGTCCAGTCTACTGCTGACGAGGGCGTGGGCGACCGTTCTGGTTTCCACGGGGATCCATCTGAAGGTCTTGCGGAGCATGCGAAGGGTGTTGTAGCATGAGGATGGAATGGCGTTGACTTGCTGGGTAATGGAGAGCAAAGAGTCCAGTATGAAGCTGAGATTGCGTGCGTGGGTGGTGGGTGGTGGGCTTTGGAGCCGACCCCAGAGTGGCAGGCCACCAGCATTCATCCCATGCTGATCTTTTGGGGCCGAAGATGATGATCTCAATTTTCTCCAAGTTTAGCTTGAGGCGGCTTTCATTCAGTTGGCGATGGCTTGAAGTCCGGTGTGAAGGTTGTTCTTAGTGGTTGCAGGGTCCTTCGTGAGAGAGAGGATGAGCTGAGTGTCGTCTGCGTTGGAGACAATGTTGAGGCCGTGTTATCGGACGATGTTGGCGAGCGGAGCCATGCAGACATTGAAGAGGGTGGGGCTGAGTCTTTCTGAATTTACGCTATAATTGTACCGTGGTTTGAATTTTATGGTGACATTCTTTTTAACTGAAGAGGTGCTATCAAGTCAAGAATGTTGAGCATGGAGTTGTTGTAATGGTCAGTGAGCACATGGACATCTGTCATAGCCACGGGAGGTGTCAAGGTGTCATTACTAAGAGATTTCAGATCATTCATGTTTATGTTGGGCTTGCTTTTTCTCCAGCGTTTGGGTGTCTTTACTTGAGGCTTTTTTGTCTTCACTACTACTAATATGCGGAAGGTGCTGCAGTGATGATCTGTCCAGTTGCAAGGGATGATATATTCCATTTGGATGGTATTACTTTTGGCAATGATGAGGTCCAAAGTCGAACCGAAGTTGTGGGTAGGACTATCGCACAATTGAATCAGGTTGAGGTCCTACAGGAAGGTCTTAAGGCTGTTAACAGCAGGGTCGTAGGGGTCATTTCAGTGGAGGTTGTAATCTCCGAGGACGATCTGGGTGCAGTGATGTCCAGCGTTGATTGAGATAGTTTTCATGATTTGCTCTATAAATGTGGTGTTATCTCCTGGTGGGTGGTAGAACTTGTGCAGTTTGCATAAAGTATTATTATTGCTTAAAATATGAATGCATAAGTATTCGCATGAGCATAAGGCAATGGTATGAGACTGATTCACTGAGAAATTGTTACGATGAATGCAAGCAATACCACTACCTGGTCTGATGGATCTCTTAAGTCTTATGTTGTCATGGTTAGGTGGAACTTTCAAGTCAAGGATAGGTGTGGAGGGGTCATCTAGCCATGTTTCGGTCAGGCTCATGCGCAAGATGAGGTCTCTGATGTCCAATGCGTGTTTCCCTGCCAACCTGCAGTTGAGCAGCATGCATTTCAAAAATGGTTTAGTATCAGACGAGGTATACTGAGTGATGGGCACTTGTTTAATGTTAGAAACGTTTAGGGCTCTATGATTGGGTCTCGCTTCTCTATGTGAGTTTGTAAGAATAGTTTGAATTTCATCCAAATCGTCTTTGTGACCGGAGTAGGTGGAATCTTATGAAAATAGGAGGGAGTGAATGTCACTATCAGAGAGATGTTTATATAGTCTGATGGGTTGAATGTGTGCGTTGGGGTGAGGTATCGTTCTCCATCTCATTTGGTAGGAATCAGAAATAGATGAGGTTGCGTTAGCTGTGAGGTGTGATGGTACTTTAGTGCAATAGTTATTATGCAGGCCGTGGGTGTGACTATTCGTCACACAAAGTGGCTCAACACTGCCTTGTAAATATGGCACCGGGCACAGCACCACAAGAACATCACAAAAAGTGACACTCCGGTGGCGCTAGGGGCTTGTAAATATGCCCCTATGTTTCTTTACCAGGCATTTTGATTGGTCTACTAGGAATGTAGTAAAGTAAACACTTACAGTGGATACTACAACCCCCTTGTTTCAGCAGAGCTGTGATGACTGGACAGATCCTGGTATCCATTTCAGAATGTAGGGGCTAGTGGGGAATGTGCAGGAGCTTTTTCACCAGGTGAATCCTTATCGTAAATGGTCAGCAGTGAGAAAACATCCCACAACATTAGCATGTTCAGAGCATAAAATGAAAGTAACTTAGTCAAGCGCATCAGACATTGATTGGTACGGAGATTTTACAACACCGACTTCACATAAGTCATTATTTTCATAAAGGACTATTAAAACAATTTTTTCATCTTCCACTGGCTCACAAAAATAGATACCATCACTTGTGGTGTAGACGGTAGATTTTATTTTGCATAAAATATCCCTTCCTTGAAGGAAAGCATGTTAGTCGTTGATGCAGCTGAGAGGGATATGCATAGGGTCCATAACGTAATGAGAAACTTATTAGAAATGCCAGCTGCATTAATAGTTTCTCCCGAGAGAGGTAGTGAAGAGAATTTACAGTTTTCCAGTGCACGCTTACTAGCACCAGTATCCATAGTGCATGGGAGAGGCTTTCCATCAGTGACATATCATACATTTGGTCTGGTCTCCAGGGTTTCACAGAGCCATCAGCTCTTCCTGGATTGTCCTGAACGGTAGGGTATTCGTTTTGTGGGATCTGAGTAAGTTTAAATTGCTCATTCCGTTTGTTTGAACTCTTAAGAGTAAAACAATCAGGTTTCCAGTGGCTCAACTTCTGCAACTGAAACATGAGGAACCACTGGAGCAGAGGAGTCTCCCATTCCTCACCCCTGGCTCAGTCAGGACCTTCCTCCTGCCTGACCACTATGGTCATTCTGCCTCCCCATCCTTTCCCGCCCCCTTGCACTGACTATTTGATGGCATAATGCTTTTGCAAAGACATTAGCTTGGATTCCGTATATTCCTTCATCCTTCCTGTACAGCAACACAAAGATTTCCAACAGAAACAAGCTCAGAAAGACATTTTATTTGCCATCCAAGATGGGCGGTTCATAGCTATCTCTATACTTTGGTCAGCAATCGAAGAACAGGTGCAGCACTTCTTGAGTATTTTCAGCATCATTAGCGATACCAATACAGAGGGCAAATGCATCTCCTGGAGCTTCACCTTTGTTTTGCCTGCAATTATTAATCTTAGTTCAGTCTGCTTTGACAGGACCTACTTCGATAACAGCGTTCAATGCATCTCCAGCGGCACCACGGGTAGCCACATCTTCTCGTGTCTGGTATGGCCACCTGGCTTGGTCTAACAACCGATCTCTCACTTCACTTAGCATAATAATATTCAACAGTTGATTAACAACAGCCCAATTAGTTCTGTAACATTCAAATACAATTTGCATTTTTTTGCAAAATGTTTCAGGATTATCTTGTAAACTGTGGAATTGCTCTTGATGACTACTACGTCAGCTGGGGACCAGCGAACATGGATGTTGACTAAACCTCCTATTCGAAGGTCTGGGTGTATTTCTAGGGGTGAAAAAGCATCAGGTTGGACGCGGATAACATCACTAGGGACTAGCCGAGGAGGGATATCATTCCAGTCGGGGTGGTCACTTGATTTTGCTCGTGATACTCCCTTTCTTAGGCTATCGTGGGTTACAGCCGGGCTAGGAGACAGACCTCTCCGATGTTTTAGAATGGTGCGGTGCCAAGTGACACTTCATGGGGGGGATAGTGGGATATCTTCATGTCAGGTTCTCCTCTAGTCTGAACACCAGTCACTCTGTTCCTCACCAAAGTCGATGTCCTTGTTTACACTGGATGTGCTTGTGCCCCGCGATTCAGCACTACTCTGTACCTGGGTATACCCATCTTTCGTTGGTATGAGGAAGTTCACAGCATCTACTGTGTCCTCCTTTTCATCTGCCATTTCGGAGTTAGCACTAGTAATTTGGGAAAGCAAGTAATGAGGTGGCAATGTGCTGGCACAAGCCCTAACTCCATCCCCCAAATGGGCACATTTGTATCCCAGTTTCTCATGGGTGTTTTTCCAATACCTGTGCCTCAGATTGCCTTCTACATTTCATGGCACTGGTACACCAATTTTAGAAGGCTTCCCATTGTTTTGGGCTTCATTTGTACTTTCGATCCTTCAATTGTATCTTACAGCCATGTAAGGATTCAATATCAAAGGTACCTTTCTCTGAAAAATACTTTTTTATCCTCACTACTAGTGGACTTGATCCAGTCTTCATAATATAGCTGCACTTACTACAACTTTTTCTTCTTTACATTTTCTTGCCATCATCACGCTTCTACATGTTCATTCACGACCAGATACATAATTAGGTGTGTGCTAGACTTCTGATGCAGTTTATCTCATGGAGGGGATGGAGCACAAGAGTAAAGGGCAAAGACAGATGTAACAGCTCTTCCCATGTGTTCTTGAGAAGGGAGGTAGGAAAGTTTTTTTTCATTCCTGCACACTGACGCCCCTTGTATTCTGATACCCATTGTTGCAGCCTTTTATTACACGCAATGGTTCCAGGCCAGCTACATCAATGACTCTTTCATTCACACATTGACTCACTAGGTTGTGTACTAAGAGTTCTAGGCTCTCCTTGCCCTTCATTCCCCCCCCCGACCCACCCTTTGGAGCTTTCTGCTCTAAATTGGATTCCACTGAGGTATACAAAAAAGTGATTAATGAAATGCTTGAATTAATCTCAGTGCTTGCGATTAATGGAAGCATTCCATCCATCACTTTTTTGATGCCCTAAGTGTGACAGGTATGCCCAGACATGAGTCCTGTGCTCACATGCCACAGGAACCAAGTTATACCCGGCTGATGAGCTCTGACTGCTTGTGTCCCAGGTCAGAGAAGACCTGACCTGGCAGTTCGGATTAGACAGCTCTCATTGGAGCAGGGTCAAGACTGATTTGCATATTGGCTAGCTCCAAACTGGGGTAGCATGGTGGGTGCATAACGATGGATTGGGATGCGGCCCTGAATGATCAACAATGGCTGAGACTAATTTAAGAATTCCATCCATCACTTTGTCTTTGATGCACCTAAACTGGATTCTAGTCAGACTTCTAACTCCTATTATCATGGGACCGCCTCCTCGCCCTTGTATCCCCTCAAAATGTTTTATCCTATTCTCATCTGCCAAGATGACAAATGTCTACAGTCAATAAAGAGAATCAGGCGTCGTATTTCATGATTTTTTAAAGTGTGCTAGGGTTGTCTGACCTGCTCGGTGTGTTAAATACCAGACCCTTTGCTACCCAAGTACCCTAGAGAATGCTCCATGTCTTACCTTTGGCATTTGAGGTGGTCATGTGAAGTCCAGCCAGCTCCACCACCCACCTTCAATCATGTGCAGGCTCTACCTAGCAGTAATGCACCCGGTCTGTCAATTAAACTCGGCTCTCACTCCATTTGAAGTTTTATCATGTTTATCAACAGGAAAAAATTATACCTGAGAATCACACAATTAGTGGACATGGAGGCAAACTTACTATAGTGAGTGCTGCTAAGCAAAGGCATGACACATATATATTTTAAAAAGAGGATTCCACTGGGAATCTATCACATGGTTTTAGGAAACCAAGGGAGTGGTGGAGATCAAGAGAATTGAAGATAACCATCATTTGAGATAAGAATATCAATGTTTTTGGCTGAGCAAAGTAATTAATATCTTGAGTCAAGATCTTAAAAAAGGCTCTAGGAAATCAAAGAATAGCACTGCCTTTAGGTACAGTTAGAATAAGCAAAAAACTTGTCTATGGCAGCTACAATTATAGTAAGGCAAAACCTACTTTATGTCATACCTAAGACTTCCTGCAACAAATTTGTTCTGCCAGACCTGTGCTTCAATAGGCTCACCTCCTCTACAGTATTCATACAACTGAGATACTTAAAAGCCTATATCATCGCCTCTTCTCTCCAATCTTCTACTTAACTCCATCTTCTGGCCAGAGTCCACATCATCTTGTGATATGTATCAGGACGTTTTTCTTCTTCTTTCGTATCAGCTTTGCGCCATGTTCTTGTTTTCTGCCATGTTTGGGACATGTTCCATTCTTCCAGGCTATGTATTTTTTCTTTTTCTTTTGGGCCATGACTGGGCCAGGTTCTTCTAACATCTTTTCTATGCTTCGGGCAAGTTCTTCTTTGATGCATATGAACCAGGTTCTTTTCTCCTGTGCCTGGTCTGAGCCAGGTTATTCTCTTCTTTTGGACAGTCCTAAGCTAACTAAAACAACCTCGACTAGCACAATCCATTTTATTTAGCAGACATTTTGCACATGCTTCAGGCAGCAGAGTATATCTGCTAAAATTGAGCTGTCCGGCATACATCAGTGCATCCCTGAGGCAAATGAGGAGCCACACAGACCCGTAGGAGCAGGGTCCCCAGCACTGACCAGCTTCTGTTAGGACTGTGCTTCCGGTCCTATTAAGATGTTGGGAGAGCATTTGAGGTGCGTCTTCCACCTTTTAATCCTGGGCCTTCTGCTCTATCAGGCTCCTGGTTGGGAATAATGGCTTGCTGTTTACTTGTCCAGCGCCAGATTCCTGCTCTGCTGTTGCCAAGGAACCTCTGATTTGCTAGCAAGGTAAGTAAAGTGTTGTTTCTCTGTGCGTGTGTGAGTGTTTGGGTGTGTTTGTGAAATGACAGAGTAAATGAGGCTGATTGAGAGTAAGTGTGTGTTAAGTGTGTTTGAAAGTGTCAATGAGAGTGAAAGTGAGTGAGAATCAGTGACAGCAAGGATGCGTATGAATAAGTGAACGTGAGTTCAATGGAGTGAGTGAAGGTGTGTGTGTTAAGAGTGAGTGAGGGGAAATTGTAAGAGAGAGTGGAAGTGAGTCAGGGGCCTAGCTATCAATTGTGCAGAAGGTTCAGTTGCACTGCGGCCCAGATGCCTGAGGGGCCTACTGAATCCTAGTTGTTAAAGCAGAGCACCTGTACATCAGGAGTTGTGAGTGTGTCTGTCTGTTAGAATGAGCGTGTCTGTGAGTATGTTTTTTTGTGAGTGAACATGAGTAGGAGTATTAGTGAGAATGAGTAAGTGAGAGAGCATGAGTGAGTTAAAATGTGTGGGGGGGAGAGAGTGAATGAGAGAAGAATTGAGCATGAGTAAGATATTGTAAGAGTGTGTTTGGTAGCGTGTTTTACACTTGTGAGTCTGCCTCTGGCCATGGCATACTTGAGATTATTCTTGGCTAATGGGGCTCCCAAAATTAGATACTGCCATTGGCGTATTGGAGGTAATTCTTGGAGTGAGGACCGGCACCCATAGCAAAATGCAAGCCCTTACATACTGGAAGTAATTCCTGGCATAGCGACACTGATGGTGAAAATGCTGGCATTTGCATTTTGGAGGAAATTCTTGGCATGAGGGCACTGTGGCAAAATGCTGGTGCTCACATTCTGGAAGTAATTGTTGCCCTCAGAGAGGCTGGAGGGTTGTGTTGGGTGAAGTAAACGATGATAAAATGCTAGCTGTGACACACTGGAGGTAATTTGTGGCACATGGATCATCCATGGTATAAGGGCAGTACCAATGACAAAATTGTACTACTGACATATTGGATGTATCACAAAATGCTGGAACTGGCTTTCTGGAGGTAATTCTTTATATGTAGGATACACCCAAGGCAAATTTTGAAACAATGGGGTGAACTCATGGCAAGTATAACTCCCCACTACATAGAAAGATCACCAGCCGCCAGTATCACGACTAGTTCATGGAGGCATTTGTGGACTCTTTAACATCCATTATTCTGCATCATTCAAACTTACCAATTCTTGAAGATTTTAACACCAGCTTTGAAGGGGTTTACCAGACGCCAAGTAAAAATCTCTGTTCACTTGCCTTAATAACTGCACTTCTATCACCATGTAGCCACATTTAAACACACAGCAGGGCACACTCTTGAATCTAACTAGCAAGGCAAGGCTCTATATATCCACTATCCTGTTGCATTTGGCATTATACTTTCAACCATGCTTATGCTGAGCAGTACAGAAAAAAACGTGACTTTGTGGACCTGGAGACCAAGTTGCTCTTCATTGACACATCTCATAGGAGCATCATGTACCCAGAAAGAGCATCATGTACCGAGAAAAGGCACTGTGTACCCAGAAAGTGACATATTTTCTGCCTACAGAAGGCTTACTAAAGCATTTGACTCACCCGTCCAATTAAAAAACAGATACCTAGGGGTGCAATATAGCTGCTTTTGTTTTACCAGCATGACGAGTATTTTAATTTCCTAGGTGGTAAAAAAATTAGAAAAATCAACAAGAGCTGTTATTTTTCCCCATTTTCAGTACATACTTAGAACAGTAAAATATAACAAGAAAGAACTTTAAAATAAAGCCCTTACTAGACATGATTCATAATCAAAGTAAACAAAGACAGATAGGCCATGCTAAAAATAATCACAGACGATTTTGTATTAAGTTCTATGGAAGTCTTAAGAGGGGACATTTGTACAATCTTAAAATGTGAAAAAATCGCTGTTTATGTTCTCCGGGAAAGGTAGCAGCCCTACAGACAGCGCTTCATTTGAGCCGGCCTGTGGGGTCCCCCAGCACTCATTTCTGGGAACCCTTTTCCTCGCCAGACATTTATTAAGCGCAAGAGAGAGAAAAAACAAAGGGGAAAGATGGGGGAAGAGAAAGGCAGAAAACTGTCAAAGATGGAGAAAGAGCGGCAAGAGTGAGATAAACGGGCAAGGAGTGTCTGGTAGTGGATTAAAGAGGAATGAGGTTGACTCTACTGCTCAGCCTTGGTAGAAGTTGCGCCCACACATAATTGCACCGTCCGCAGGATCTGAGCAGAGTTTTCGGCACCGGCTCTCATTCGTTTACAAATTAGGCACTGACTACCCACGCCACATCTGCAGGCCGAACGCTGCAAAACGGTTGTTCAAAGAACTATCAGCTTTTTAAATGCCGCACTGGACTCTGGCGGGTAACTAATTTTGGAAGTAGCTCAGTGGATACGATATTCGACATTAAACACTCAAGAAAGAGACGTGTGTCTCTTGGTAAAGTAAGCAGCCTGTAATTGCAAACAAAGGCAGTGACAATGAGAGTGGGCCACCTGCACAAACCAACTGCCTCCAGATACCCTTGGTGACGACCTCGTAGCCCTGGGCACAATCTTTATTTCCTTTAAGGAAGATCTTACAAGAACCGGCGTCCATACCTCAGCACGGGAGCGCTGCCAAATCTGTTGGCGCGGGGACAGTGAGTTATGTCACTTCCTGTGCTCCACGCATCTGGGGAGAGAAGTTTTTAGATTTATGAGGAACGTGTGGCGTAATGAGCGGAACCGGGCGCGCGTCCAATCAGTGGCGAGATATCTTAACAACTCGAGTGGCTCGTGCTGACAAGGTCTCCTCTTGCCCAGAGATGTAGCAGTCCAGGGAAGTGAGATACACAGACATCAGTTCATTTGCTCAGAATGGTACATGTGGGGTCTTGTTGGCCCAAAAGTTGGCACCTTAGCCTTTAGAGTGGAGGGCCAAATATACTCAAAAATATAATCTGGTTTTGCTAACAACAACAAAAAGTTTTAGTTGGTCGCTCACATAGCAATAAGGGAACTGCAGAAACTGATAGGAAAAAAGGGTGTTACCTTACCCTCACAGAAACACACATAAAAGGCCAACAGAATATGTCCACAAGAGCATATTAAAAACAGCACACCCGCCACACAGGATGGCCTGCAGCAAACAGCACAGGCATCGTTATTCACAATAGGAAATCGCATTACAAGAAAGGCCCCCTGAGAAAGTGAGCATGACACACCACCAACCCACCAGCAGCATAGCAAACAAAGAAGGAAGCAAGCATTGGTAAAGCCAATAGGTTTTGCTTTTGTCTTTGCCAAAACAACCCTACTTTTTGCTGATGCTGTTCAGCTTCTGGAAAAGAATGATAATAAATGGTTAATGCCTACGCTGAACACTATTGAGAAAAAAGTGTCCCTGTGTATAGCATGCATCATCACACATGCACACGTGTCATCACACTAGGCAGCCCTAGGGTGATGACATGTACGTGTACATATGTCACTATGCATGCACAAGCATATGCCCATCTTAGAGCAGTAAATGTTTAAAAAAGAAATAGAAAAACGCACAGTTTTTATATAATCTTTAGCAAATAATAATTTGTCCAAAAGGCCACATATGCATAATACACACAAACCCCCCTAACACCACTGAGCGTTCACTATCACACCTTGATGTAAAGACCACCCTCCTCTGTCACCCGATATTAGACATCTTTGGGTCTGTCCACAGAAACAGAGATAGGAGCAATTTATGTCTTCTATTTTATATCAGATATTGTTTCAAATTCAATTTTTTTTTTAAATAGGAAGTAAAATAAAATATACTTCCCAAAACTCTTTACCATCAAATGAGGCAAGCCCAGGCCTTTTAAACATGAAACAGGGGTGGGGAGCGGTGATGGAAACAAACCTATGTGCAGTGTCCTGCGGCATTAGCTTAGGAGATCTGTTTTACCTCTGCACGGCAGAGGCGTGTTAAGAACTGCTATGACTGCCTGGTATAATGAAGGCCCAGATTCTCTTGGTGACAGGTGAGCCGGATTGCAGGACTGGCATACAGAAAGAGAGAGTGGGGAAGCTGGAGAGGCATGAAATGGATGTTGTGGCCTAGTAGGAACTGACACACAGTACCTTAGCTACGATCAGGGATTTCTTTAGAAAAAAAATGGTATGGTAGGTCAGTGTGTTTATGTATGAATATCTATATGTATATATACAGGGAGTGCAGAATTATTAGGCAAGTTGTATTTTTGAGGATTAATTTTATTATTGAACAACAACCATGTTCTCAATGAACCCAAAAAACTCATTAATATCAAAGCTGAATATTTTTGGAAGTAGTTTTTAGTTTGTTTTAGTTTTAGCTATGTTAGGGGGATATCTGTGTGTGCAGGTGACTATTACTGTGCATAATTATTAGGCAACTTAACAAAAAAAATATATATACCCATTTCAATTATTTATTATTACCAGTGAAACCAATATAACATCTCAACATTCACAAATATACATTTCTGACATTCAAAAACAAAACAAAAACAAATCAGTGACCAATATAGCCACCTTTCTTTGCAAGGACACTCAAAAGCCTGCCATCCATGGATGCTGTCAGTTTTTTGATCTGTTCACCATCAACATTGCGTGCAGCAGCAACCACAGCCTCCCAGACACTGTTCAGAGAGGTGTACTGTTTTCCCTCCTTGTAAATCTCACATTTGATGATGGACCACAGGTTCTCAATGGGGTTCAGATCAGGGGTGAACAAGGAGGCCATGTCATTAGATTTCCTTCTTTTATACCCTTTCTTGCCAGCCACGCTGTGGAGTACTTGGACGCGTGTGATGGAGCATTGTCCTGCATGAAAATCATGTTTTTCTTGAAGGATGCAGACTTCTTCCTGTACCACTGCTTGAAGAAGGTGTCTTCCAGGAACTGGCAGTAGGACTGGGAGTTGAGCTTGACTCCATCCTCAACCCGAAAAGGCCCCACAAGCTCATCTTTGATGATACCAGCCCAAACCAGTACTCCACCTCCACCTTGCTGGCGTCTGAGTCGGACTGGAGCTCTCTGCCCTTTACCAATCCAGCCACGGGCCCATCCATCTGGCCCATCAAGACTCACTCTCATTTCATCAGTCCATAAAACCTTAGAAAAATCAGTCTTGAGATATTTCTTGGCCCAGTCTTGACGTTTCAGCTTGTGTGTCTTGTTCAGTGGTGGTCGTCTTTCAGCCTTTCTTACCTTGGCCATGTCTCTGAGTATTGCACACCTTGTGCTTTTGGGCACTCCAGTGATGTTGCAGCTCTGAAATATGGCCAAACTGGTGGCAAGTGGCATCGTGGCAGCTGCACGCTTGACTTTTCTCAGTTCATGGGCAGTTATTTTGTGCCTTGGTTTTTCCACACGCTTCTTGCGACCCTGTTGACTATTTTGAATGAAACGCTTGATTGTTCGATGATCACGCTTCAGAAGCTTTGCAATTTTAAGAGTGCTGCATCCCTCTGCAAGATATCTCACTATTTTTGACTTTTCTGAGCCTGTCAAGTCCTTCTTTTGACCCATTTTGCCAAAGGAAAGGAAGTTGCCTAATAATTATGCACACCTGATATAGGGTGTTGATGTCATTAGACCACACCCCTTCTCATTACAGAGATGCACATCACCTAATATGCTTAATTGGTAGTAGGCTTTCGAGCCTATACAGCTTGGAGTAAGACAACATGCATAAAGAGGATGATGTGGTCAAAATACTCATTTGCCTAATAATTCTGCACTCCCTGTATACATATAGATATTCACTTAAAAAAAAAAAGTTACAGGGACGTTAAAGTTAGGTTCTGAATTTACTCGTACAAAACCATAGAAATTCAGCAGTTATAGTTGGAGTTCTTTCACGTAACCATAACTCACACCCTAAGGTAACTATAACTTGCACCCCACCATGCACAGTTATCTGATCAATAATTTTACTGCAAATGTTACAGTGATATTATCAAAGATAGCAACACAAAAGGATGATGGACTGAATGCTGACAATGCAAACACTCACCCCCAGTCACAGATCTGGACAATGCAAACACTCACCCCCCAGTTACACATCTGGGTTTAATCCATCGTTCCACCATGCCACCCCATTTTGGACCCAGCCATATGCAAATCAGCCTTGACCCTGTTCATCATGGGAACAGTCCAGCCCAAACTGCCAGTCCAGGTCCTCCCTGTACCGGAAACAAGCATCCTGGGACCGGTTTCAAGGTATCACCCTTCTTCAGCCAGGCTAGCTTGATTCCAGTGGCACAGTGAGCAAGGGACCCACGTCTGGGCATACCCTTCCCACTTAGGGCAACTTTAGCAACACAAAAGGATGATGGACGGAGTGCTGATAATGCAAGCACTCCCCCCCCAGTCACAGATCTGGGTTTAATCCATCGTTCTTTTGCTCACCATGCCACCCCAGTTTGGACCCAGCCATATGCAAATCAGTCTTGACCCTGTTCCTCATGGGAACAGTCCAGCCCGAACTGCGAGCAAAATAACGATGGGTTAAACCCAGATCTGTGACTGGGGGTGAGTGTTTGAAAAGTTTCAACACTCCGTCCATCATTTTATTTTTGTTTTGTGATGTTGCTTTGTGCGCCCTAAGTGGCAGGGGTATGCCCAGACGGGGGTCCCTTGCTCGCTGCGCCACTGGATTCAAGCTAGCCTGGCTGATGAAGGGTGATACCCTGAAACCGGTCCAGGGATGCTTGTTTCCTGTCCAGGGAGGTCCTGGCCTAGCAGTTCAGGCTGGACTGTTCCCATGGGGAACAGGGTCAAGACTGATTTGCATATGGCTGGATCCAAACTGGGGTGACGTGGTGAGCAAAATAACGATGGATTAAACCCAGATCTGTGACTTGGGGTGAGTGTTTGAAAAGTTTCAACACTCCGTCCATCATTTTATCAAAGATGTCATGAGTGCTGAAATGTGTTGGGTAATTAGCAGTGCATGGTGAGGGCGTGAGTTATAGTTACTTGAAAGAACTCTAACTATGACTGCTGAATTTCTATGGTTTTGCACAAGTAAATTCAGAGCCCAACTATACATCCCTGTAACCTTTGGATTTTTTTAGTGACTTTTTGAACTCTATTTCCTAACTATAACGTTCCTGTAACCTTTGGTATTTTCAGTGAATTTTCATGTTTTTTTAAAGTAAAGTAATTTTTCATTACTATACGTTAATCCAACCAGCTCCCCGCGCACGGCCTTTGGCCGGCCGTGGTTGGCCACTGGGCCTGGCCTACTGCCAGGTCCTGCAGCCAGCCCCCATAACAACTCAACCGCACACTGCGCATGGCCTTTGGCCTTGCACAGCAAGAGTTGGCCTCAGAGTAGCCCAATCCCTATAACCACCCAACCCCGTGATGTGCACGGCTGAGCAGTCTGTCTCTCTTCATGTAAGAATAGGTGTTACAGGGTGTCTATGGGTGTGAAAGTGTCTGTCTGGGTGTGGAAGTAGGTGCAAGGGGGTTCTGAGTCATCTGTGAGTGGGTGCATGAGGGTCTGAGTGGGTCTGTGAGTGGGTGTGTCAGTGTCTGAGTGGGTCTGTGAGTGTGTGCAACAATGAGTGGGTCCATGAGTGTGTGCATGAAGGTCTGAGTGGATATGTGAGTGGATGTGTGAGGGTCTGAATGGACTGTGAGTGGGTGCATGAGGGTATAAGTGGGTCTGTGAGTGGGTGCATTAGTGGCAAGTTGGTCTGTGAGTGGTTGTGTTAGTGTCTGTGTGGGTCTGTGAGTGGGTGCATGATGGTTCGAGTGGGTCAGTGAGTAGGTGCGTCAGTGTCTGGGTGGATCTGTGAGTGGATGTGTCACTGCCTGAGTGGGTCTATGAATGGGTGCGACAGTGTCTGAGTGGGTCTGTGTGAGTGTCTGAGTGGGTCTGTGAAGGGCAGAGTAGGTCTGTAAGTGGTTGTGTGAGGATCTGAGTGGGTCAGTGAGTGGATGCATCAGTGTCTGAGTGAGTCTGAGTGGGTGCATGAGGCTCTGAGTGGTCTGTGGGTGTATGAGTGTCTCAGTGGGTCTGTGAGTGGGTGCCTCAGTTTCTCATTGGGTCTGTGAGTGGGTGCATCAGTGTCTGAGTGGGTCTGTGAGTGGGTGCATGAGGGTCTGAGTGGGTATGTCAGAGTCTGAGTGGGTATGAGTGGATGTGTGAGGGTTTCAGAGGGTCTGTGAGTGGGTGTGTGAGGCTCTGATTGGTCTGTGAGTGGGTGTTTGAATGTCTCAGTGGGTCTGTGTGTAGGTGCATCAGTGTCTCGCTGGGTCTGTGAGTGGGTGCATGAGGGTCTGAGTGGGTGCTTAAGTGTGAGTGGGTGTGTGAGTGAACACGAGTCTCTGCATGTATAAGTGAATGAATTAGTATATGAATGAGTCTGTGGTTTCTCTTCCAATTTTTTTTCATAATTGCAAATATTTTGCGAATAATTTATGAATATTGCGCATGGTGATTCAAAATTATTTAAACCCATAATTTGCCCCTGAAACACACCTATATCACACCCCTGGGGCTAGGATACCTCCACCCTCACCCCTTTTGCCATTTTCACCTTGGGGACTGTGGCCTGTGAAATAAAATGGCAGCTGCAACTTTCTAGTCTGGTTGCGGTCAGCCAATTACAGTGCTTCTTTTTGCACATGCATTTGTGAAAATTTGCGAATTATTCATGTGTCCAGATATACAAATTTGGAATTCCTTTAACATCTCAAAAACTACTGAATAGAGATGATATATATATATATATATATATATATATATACACACACACACACACACACACACATATGGTGGTCTCCAGTAGGTAGTTATAGTTAAGACCTAGTTTCCATAGAAAAAGTGGTGTTTCCCATGCTAATTCCCATAGGACCTTTAGATATGACTACAGCCCGAGCCACTGGATGGAATTACACCAAATTTGGCGTAATTTAGATATATGTCCTTTTTTTGCCTAAAGCACTTTTGCCATATCAGAGGAAGCACTTTGGGGGGGGAAAAAGAATCATGGTTAAAGAGCATAGAAAGCCTAAATTTGCAAGGCTCTTTGCTGTGATAGCCACATGGTGGCCGTCCAGCTAAGCCCTGAATGAGGGCGCATGTGGTACTTATGCTTCAAGTGCTCAGGTTATCTCACACCAGCTCAAGTGAATCTAAGACTTGCGGCACTATACTGGATCCAGGAAATTGGGGAATTAAAGCCCCAAGCAAGTATAAGTGGATGGTGAATGGCCACTTGCTCTTAACAGTGCAGACTGCAGAACACCTATTTCTTTGTATTCGTTTTTTTTTTATTCTCCAAAGAAAGTGGCCACATACACAATCACCTATGCTCACAATATACCGTCTCAAGTAGCCACTCATCATCTACGGCTAACCATTTAATAAATATTGGCCAGGCTCACCTGCCAATCCAAATTTAGGCAGCACTGTTAAATGACCAACTTTTTCCGTACACATGTGCATTTTCTTTATATGTCTTTATCGTCTCACTTCTGTTGGTAAAAAAACAAAAAGTCTCTGAAATATTTTGATATGCTGTCTGCAAAAATACAACTACCCAAGCCCGCAGCAAGTTGGGTCTGAGATGCTCTAATAAAGCAGATGAGATGGGCCTGACGTTCCTTCAAATGATGTACTCCTCAATATACTTATTTACGAAAGTTTGCAAGCTAGTACCGCAGCTCTTTCAGTTGTCCCAAACTTTATGTTTTTTTATGCCTCTCTTTTCAAGTTGAAACACGCTGGAAGCTGTAAGGGAGGCGCCCACAAAGCTTTGCCACCTCGTCACTGAGGCGGCTCTGAATCCCATTACGCAGCACCTGCCCCTGACCTCGCGCCCTCTCCGCCGTGGATCACAGGCGCGGTGGCCGCGGTGGCACCTGAATTGCCAATCAGCGCCTCAAAAGCGAGTCTTTCGTCCTCCGTCAAGAGACCGGCAGCGTTAATGGGGGCCTCGCCGGGAAAGGGCCTGCGTCCCTTTCAAATGCGTGGCGGGCGTCGATATCAAAGGCCGGCTCTGTTCGCGCCTTCTGCAGCTCCAGGGAGCCTTGTCCCACGCCTTGTTATAGGCCAGCGGCTGCCTTGAACGCCGAGAGGGAGGGAGAGGGCCCTCCCGAGAGATGTCTGTTCCAGAAGCGGTTGCCTCGCCGTGCCCCTTCCCACGGCTCTTCCCTCGAGCTCTTCTCTCTGCTCAAGTTAAAAGGTGGTCGCATGGACGCCAAGTTCTGCTTTTTCCAATTACCGAGTCCTTGGAAGTTCACTGTAGGGCGCAGCTAGAGCACGGCAGGTGGAAGGACGGACACACTTGGCTGGTAACGATCCAGGGCTCACCCCGTGTCAATTCAATCCGCCCTCACCCATCGCTCTGCTCAAAACGGGCACTCGGAGCCCGAATGTGCCAATCTGGACTGATGTCTGATATGCTCAGACGTCGAATCCATGAACGCCCGGCGGCCCAGGGAATGCCATTATGGAAATGCATTTCATTTTATTAGAGTTTTTTCTAATAAAAACAAACCCCTCTTGTGGAAATGGCTAGGGCTTCGTCAGAGCTTGCCAGAAGCATTGAACAGTGCAACAAATCTGCACAAAGTTGTAATGGCCTGCCATCACAGAGCGCACCGCGTGAGCGCGCGCGTAGGTTTCCTGCTCTTGGACAGTGTACAAAGGTTATTTCTTCAGAAGCAGCCTTCAGCCACCTGACTGGTTCCATTAGGCCCTACATCATGCCATATGCTCGATTCAAACCTCAAGCCAGAGGAACACAGAACCTGCTCCTCACTTCCACAAATGATGAGGCCATCTTGGTAGAGTCCTGTGGACCTAGCGAAGGAGGACATTGCCAGTGAAGGATTGGTGACAGTGATATGAAGAGTTGTGTATGGCCCAGAAGTGAACACACCTGTTGGGCTAACCAGTGCTTAATTTGTGCTTGTTGTTTCCGGTGAAGAGCACCAGCACTTATTTTTTTAGGGCTGACGCTTATTTTTATGCCTCACGCATGTACTGTGAGCAAGACACATATGGGAAAGACAGAGGAAGTGGAAAAACGAAAAAGCATCACAAGGGGAGAAAGGAGAGGGCTGCAAGAGTGAGCGGAAGGAGCAGGGAGTGGCTGTAAATGGATCGAAGAGGCCTGAGATGGCTTCATGATTACGCTGCCTAAGTATTTCATGTTCGCACATTTAATTGCAGCAGCCACGTTTTTAAGAGGAGGGCTTTGGGCACCAGCATATTTTTATTTACAACTTAAGCACTGGGGCTAACTATATAGCATAAACACTGGGCCGCAGCACACCTTGCGTTGGAACTTTCTGGCATGCACATGAGTAACTCTGGGACAAGCATATACTGTAGATTCCAGTGTCTGTATTGCCATCTCTCATTGACCTGAGTCACAAACACACACCTAGCCATGCCTCTAAGCCCTCCTTCCTCAGCAGTTCAACCACTCTGACACACTGGGCACTTTCAATTTCGGTCAGTGCACCATGCTGTCAAAGAAAGGCAAAGTCCCATGCTTGCACTCTGTACTGTGAAGTCAGAAAGTTTAAAATTCAGGACATGTTTCTGGGCATGCTAATGCAATATTTGAATGGGATTCAAAGCTACAAATTGTGAACCCCCTGCACAAGGTGCCCACAGTCCTTCACTAATTAATTTAAACTATATGGAATTCCTGGCCAGAGCAAGAGGACTTTGACCTCCAGGCTTTGACGTCTAACTGGCCCTCTTATTGTCTAAGACATCATAGTCTTTGTAATCAGATACCAAAGGATTCATGCACCTGATGTGCCAGGCTAGATGTCCTATCTGGAACGAGTGTTCCCCTTTAGACTTGGATCCTTTCAGCTCTGAAGGTAAAAATCGTTATACTTTTATACTCAGGGGCATTTTTATATTCTATTTGCGCCGAATTTATGCCATTTTTTTTAACGCAAATGCAGTGCAACTCCATATTTATATTTTGACACTAGACACGTCTAATGTCCAAATATTGGAGTTTGCACCATTGTTTAGATGCGTGAACCTACCTTGCGTCAATGATATTCAAGGTAGGCGTTCCCATCTAAAAAATGGTGCTAACCCCATAGCCCCATATTTATCTCCCCGTGCTAAAATGGCACACGGTGGAGGAAGGGCTAAATAATGGTGCAAAGATTTCTGTGCACCATTATTTAATGACTAGGTCAGACCAGGAGTTAGGGGACCTGTGGACCCATTTCCATGGTTAAACACCATGGAATGGGTCCACAGGTGCCCTCCTCAAACCCCCAAAACACCCCTAGCCACACAAGAGGGACATCGGAGGATGGGGGACCCCATCCCAGGTAAGTATAGGTAAGTTTTTTTTTTTTTTTTTAAATTAAAGTGCCATCGGGGGCCCAACTTGGGGCCCCCTACATGGCACAGGGTGCAATGACTATGCCCAGGGTACACTGGTCCCCTGTGCTGGCCACTGGAGTGATGGGTATGACTCCTGTCTTTTCTAAGACAGGAGTCATGTGGTATAGATGGTTTTGCGTCAGAAAATGACGCTAGGCTGGTTAGAGGCATTTTTTTGCCTTTAAGCAGCCTAACGTCATTTTTTGGTGCAAAACTCCCTTCTCCCATACCACCAAAACTTCATTTATTTACCTTAGCCCACCCCTTGCACCGGCTTGCACCATTCCATAAATATGATGGCCGGCTGGCGCTCAGGAATGGTGCAAGCCAGTACTAAACTTTTTCATGCAAAACTACATTAGTGCAGTTTTCCATCAAAAAGTATAAATATGCCCCTCAGTGTTTTTAGTCCTCTCGTTTGAAGGATTCACTGAAATATAAAATTAATCTTTCTCACACCAAATCAGTAACAGTTTTTTAGGAATTACAACTGGAAAGAGACATGCAGAGACCTCAACTGGTTTGATAACACCAACCATTCTACCATCCAACTCAGCTGTTGTCCAGGTTGTGACTACCATTAAAGGATTCACTAAAGTATACAAAAAAGTGGTAGATGGAATGCTTGTAGTAATCTCAGCTAAGGGTCTTTTCTCAGGGTTGCATGACAATCCATCCTTATTTTGCATAACATGCCACTTTAGTTTTGGCCCAGCTATATGCAAATCAGTATTGACCTTACTCTAATGAGAGCAGAACAACCTGAAATGCCAGGCTAGGCCCTCCCTGAAACAAAACATAAGCAACCTGGGACTGGTTTTGCCCTAGTTAGGACCCATTAGCCAAGTTTAGCTTGGTTCCAGTGTCAGTGTGCATGGAATCCATGTCTGTGCATACACATCCCACTTTAGGTGGTACACTAAAGTATACAAAAAAGTGATGGATGCACTGCTTGAATTAATTTCAACCACTGGTAGTAACTCAGGGCCGCACCCCAGTCCATGGTTATTTTGCACACCTTACACCTCAGTTACGGCCGAGCCATATGCAAATCAGGCTTGAGCTCTCTCCAATGAGAGCAGTCCTCATCCAGCATGAACTGCCAGGCCCGGTCCTCCTTGACCCGGAACACAAGCATACTTTGTACACTTGAGTGTGTCATCCAAATTGAGACTGGTATGCCCAGACATGGGTCCCGTGCACACTTTGTCAACTGGAACCAAGTTACACCTGGCTTATGAGCCCATGTCTAGGATAAAACCGGTCGTAAGTTGCTTGTGTTCTGGTTCAGGGAGGACATGGGTTGGCAGATCAGCTGGACTATTCCCACTGGAGCAGTCAAGCCTGATTTGCATATGGCTGGGTCCAAACTGAGGCAACACGGTTTGCAAAATAACAATGGACTCTAATGTGGCCCAAAAGTGATTTCCAGTGGCTGAGATTATTTCAAGCATTCTATCCATCACTTTTTTGTAAACTTTAGTGTACCACAAAAGCATAGGCATTTTTACTTATCATCATGGGGGGGGATACTTACCTCTCCTGTTAAAGGGTTCCGCTAATGTCACTTAACGGGGACCTTTGCTCCATTCTTGTGGGGCATGGATGAAGAATGCATGTATACTTTGTATATGTAAGGTAGGTTGTGTATGCTTGACTGAATGAGCACAGGATTCTATCTTGGCATTCTTCTGAGTGGAGAGCACCACCGAACTGAGGGCTGAGGTAAGGCCGCCAAGGTCCCTTTGCCTGACCCTAACCACCGGCCCTAGAAGTTTCCTGAACTTTCCTGCAGAAGTGCTACTGTGCCTGTGCTCTTGTGGTTGTGGGTGAAGATGGCACGTTCACTCTTTTGTTATTTGGCAGCATGCCCTGCAGTCGTCTTTGCCTTTCTTCCCCAAGTGTCACAGTAGCTATGTTTCAGTAGCGGGTGGGCGGAAATGCTACTTTCTTCCCTTTAAATTCAGTCTTCTCTGCCAGGTGAGGGCACTCCCAGCGCTGCCTCTAGATCTGTTCCACTTATGGAAAAAAACTGTGGCTAGTGTAACCTGAGTGAAATATACAATAACACAGGAACTGAACCTGTCCCAGAGAGGGCTCCTGGAAATAACATCCTGCATCTGAAGGCTGTGACTGGAGCAGTCCCCTATACTTTGAACATCCCACGAACTGTGATTAGTTAGCAAACAGGAAATACTACTATGTTGAGAGTGCAGGGAATGATTATGGCCAGAGGGCACCTGCTCCTCCAGTTTCCATTAAGCCAAATACATTTCATTCACAAGTTTTCCCAACTCTCACCTGCATGTGTAGGAGGCACAATTGGCACTATTGTGTGCATCTCTTAGAACCCTTACTCAAGTGCCTGAGGTTTGCACGCTGTAAGAAGTGGTACTCCATAGACCAGAAGTTTTACCACTATGGGGCAGGCCTCCTGAAGGGGAGAGGGGCTCAAATGATCACAGAGGGTGGTGGGGGCTGGCACCAGCATGTGGCCAAGAGGAGTATTTACTATGCCCCTGGGGAGCCAAGGCAAAGTTAATGCTGTTGAAATAAAACAATGAAACAGAGAGCCACTCTGTCTCTAGAATCGGCCATGAGTAATGTTTTTGTTGCTCGTCCTGTGTGTGTCAAATTAGGCGTTGATGGGGAAGAGATCCAAATAACTCTCAAAGTCCCTGGCGCTGCACCCTCTTTTACACTTTTAGGGAGACCGGGCTGCCAATAGAATGTTGGGAATCATGTATTGGCTTGCATTTTTAAAAGGGATAACTAAACAGAACTGCAATATCTAACTGTTAAATGTAATCAGATCTGCGGATTTTATAGAATTATTTTGAGAAAATATGTTTGTCATGCTCGGGGACACAATGTTTTTTTTTATTTTTAATACAAGGGTGTTAAAAATGTTAAAGACCACTGCCATAAACCCTAAAGTTGTACCTCTCAGTGGGCTCCAGAGACTTTCAGCTGAGGGTCAGTGAGTCTTCCTAATCTGTCCTTTCACCCTTTATTGGCAGACCCCCATAGACCCTTCACTGAAATGTCTGTGGTCGCGTTTGGGTTGCGACTACCACTCCTTCTTTCGTTAATTTTACAGAACACCATCCACAGGCCTCCAGAAGGTCACCTTCTTGGTGGGTTGCACTTGCCACCCCTTCTGAAGGGACTCCATAAACCCTAGACCGAGATGACTGCTCATTCCTTGGATTGCGACTGCCATAGCCTAATGGTGGAGCTGCACTGAGCCTTCGATGAGATGCCCGTGAGTTG
Source organism: Pleurodeles waltl (assembly GCF_031143425.1). Taxonomy (NCBI): domain Eukaryota; kingdom Metazoa; phylum Chordata; class Amphibia; order Caudata; family Salamandridae; genus Pleurodeles; species Pleurodeles waltl. Next base: position 963,923,729 of record NC_090443.1, read on the forward strand.
CGGCTCCACGTTCTTTGGTAGCTCAACATAGAACGCCCACCGAGGTGTCTGTGAAATGCTTGTATCGAGCCTCCATCACCTCATAGACCCTTAACTGAGATGCCTTTTGCAATCCGTATGACGCCCCTTTGTGTATCCGGGGAACTTCACAGCCCCACAAGTGTGGTGCCTAGTTTAGTCCTTGGCTCTTCCCTCGACCGCTTATTGATGGGCTCCCCAGGGGAGATTGTTATTTCCGCGCGCTAGGCTTTAGACAACAGCGAGTTGAATTGTGACGTACCACGTGTGTCTCTTTCATCTAGTTTATAACTTAGTTTGCACTCCCAACTGTGACTGTGGCTGCCTGCAACCAGTGCTAGCCACTCTGTTACTCCTGGGTAACTTCTGAAGAACATTCACTATGGCTGCAGGCCTGTAAGTTACTCTTCAAAGCCTCTCAACAGGCTCTCTACCTCATCTATAATAGCTGATTATACTTACGCAAATTGCATCGAGATCTGTTCACATAGGCAGAGTTATGAAATAATGTACAGTACATGTGTTCCCTCTCTCACTACTCTTTCCACCATCACTTGCTGAGGCGCAGCAAACAAAGACAGGATAAAGGCACCACTTTAGTTGCTCACACATAACACCAAAACACTTCCCACATGGGCTACACTGCAAATTCAACACTCTTCCAACAATGAAATTTACACACTGTTTAGTATGCTGACCATCAGCTACCACACGTCAAAGCCTCGCCAGAGGTATGATGCACTATATACAGTTCTTAATTTGTTTAAAAAAAAAAAAAAAAACATAAGTGCAGTGGACCAAAGAAGCATGCATCTGGCATTATCGAAGGTTGGGATGCCGAATACGAAGGCTGCATATTCTTTATTCCATGTGATGACTCTTTCATCAACCACCAAACACTTCTTGCCTCTAACTCAATTCTGCAGGTTCTCCCTCTCTTTGTCACTGTTTTCCATCTTTCTCTTCCTCCTTTCCCACTTTTGTATTTGTTCTCTCTTTCTGGACCAAAATCTGTTAAGGAAAATTAAGTGCCTGTCTCCAAAAATGAGTGCTTGTAGACTCCATCTGCAACCACTGGCTCAAATTAAGCACTGGCTATATAAATACAATTACAATACAATGACAACATTATCTCTTACCTTTAAAGAGCGAGCCTGTTTGCATAATGTTTGCCCCCCTAGCCACTGATCTTCCAAAACCAACCTCTCTCCACTTACCTTCACCCATATCCTATCTGACAGCTCAGCACACATTGAGAAGTCTACCTTTTGAAACCTGCAGGGCCAATTTTTGGGATGCTTGCCTAGAAATAGGAGATTCTCCTTGCTCTGTATCATCAGAACGCCTTATTTACAGTCCTTGTCTAATGTATTATGGGAGCTTTCGCTTAGGCTTGCTTCTGTAAACAAATTAAGGCACCTGAAAGGCATCATTTCAAGAGCCCTCAAGTGTCCCAAATCCATGCATAAGAAGTTCATCCAGTATGGTGGTGTTATATGCATTCTGGCACCTGGAGTGCTGTGCATGGACCTCATTTAGGGGTCGCCAGGGGTTGCAGCTGCAACCCCTGGTTTTCCCTCTGCGACTGCGGGCCTCAGAGGTAGCAACATTCAATGTGGGGAAGACAGAGGCAGCTCGTCCTTATGGACGTCGGTTGGGGCTCCACTCGCTTTGTTTCCTGTCAATTTTTATTATACTAATGGTCAATAATAACATATCATTCACTATTAGTATAATGAAAATTGAGTACAAGCTGGAATATGCCCTTCGATGGCAGCGGAGGAAAGTAAAAAATGCTTTTAAGTGTATGCTGTGTGTGTGTTTGCAGGTGAGGGTGTGTTTATGCAAGAGAGTGTATGTAAATGTGAATTTGTGTGTATGAGTGAAAGTGGAAGTTAAAGGTCGTGTGATATCACTTCCGCTACCCCTGGCATTTCAGTGAAATGACGTCTATAGTGCTGTGTATGGTATAAATAAATACTCATCTTTTTTGAGTTCCAGAGTAGCGTGCTACTCACTGGAAAAGCGCTTTGACGGTTCCTCAGGGGTAGTAAGCGCTATATGAATGAAATTACAATTAAAATAAGGACTACAAATCGTAGAATGTAAAGTGAAATCCTGCCCTGTGTAAGATAGCCACGCATGGCTCTGGAAAACCGGTCAGTTGTGTATTTCCATCAAAGAAGCCAGAGATTGGACTGGTGGTCTGACAATACGCAGCTGGATGGAAGACAACACCCTAACCTAGAACCGTCTATAGTTGTTCTTCGTGTAAAACCTCACACTTACGTGACGTGATTCGGGCTACTTCTGCTTTTCTTGGATTTCACAGTCATCTGCAGATGAAAGCGAACATTTCTCGCACTATGCGTCCACACACCCCCGTCCCCCTTTGTAACACAGTTGTCATGTTTCCCAGCAGCAAATTAGAGTAGATTTGCTTGTGGGATTTGTAGTCGTTTTGGTCCCATGATAAAATCAAGACAACAAATTCCAGACCCGAAATAATAATAAAAAAAAAGACCAGGCGTGGAATTGATGGGCCTTGGAATCGTCACACATTTGTTGAACGTTCAGGCTCTTGGTGGGTCTGAACAGACTGGGGATCACCCATGATTAACTGGTTTGGAAGCCGCGCCCCAGCCGCCTGCCGCTATCCTGCCAGCCTGAACCTGCAAGGCCAACGGGCTCGAGGGGGAAGCAGTGCTTAATTTGAGCCGGAGGTTTCCAGTGGGGGGTGGGGGTGGATGGGAGGACCAGCACTTATTTTTGAGGGAGGGCACCTATTTTTCTGCCTCAAGCATTTACTGCGAGCAAAAGCCACATATGAGAAAGATGGAGGAAGAGAAAAATGAAAAGGCGTCACAAAGGGAGAACGCGCCAAGAGTGATCGAGGGGGCAGAGAGTGGCTGTAGTGAAGAGTCCCGAAATGGCTTCAGGATTACCATGCCTCTGTTCCCTGCTCGCACATTTGAATGCAGCAGCCGCGAGTTTAAGAGGAGGGCTTTGACCACCCGCACGTTCATATTTACAAATTAAGCACTGGGTGGAAGGGTCATTTCTTTCCTCGAGAGAGCGTTCGGCAGCCGCTCCCTCTCCCACCGTGTGTGATCTCCTACCGCTCCACGCGCTTGTCCTGCTCATTAAACATTTCTCTTACAAGCTTAACCGGTTATCAATATTATGTGCGCGTGTCCTTTGATTTACATTGTTGACCTGTCTCGTGAAGGTCACAGGCCAAGTTCTTAAGTTTCCTGCTCCCCCCGCGTCGCACCCTCGGCCTTTTTCCCTTTCTACCCGGAGCACTAATTAGAAGGCTCCCATCACAAATTGGTCAATAAAAGCCATCTGTGATTAGACTTCAGAGGTATGAAAATTCCCCTGACCTTTGCTCCGACTCATAACGAGCAGCCGAAGCCGCGCTGCCTTGGCAGGCGGACGTCTCGGGAGGGCGGGAAGGACGAGGGGCGCGGGTGCCTCGCGCTGGCGTCATCTGCTTTCACGGCCCTCGTGGGCATAGGCTACTATTCCGGGGTAACGTGGCCAATGGCAAACGACGTCATTGATACGTGGGGAAGGGAAAGTGCAGTGCTACGTTGGTTAGACTATTGGGCTGCCAAGTGGCCCTACCATCTGTGGCACCTACAGGATGTCCCAAGAGTTTAACCAAAAACACTTTGCAGGAGTTTTTGAACCCACATTTCAAGAGGGGTGTTGCTCATGCAGAAGGATTCTGCAGCTGGGTTTTTGCATGTTGGCACTTTTGAGCCCACAATTACTACACATTCCAGAATGCAATGTGCTGTTGGCAAAACAAAAAAATAAACAACTAAAGACAGACTGAAGGTTTTATGCAGAGCATGGGCCCATTTGGCTGCAATGGATGTGACATCTATTGCGTGTCCTGAATCTGTAGCCTGTACCACCTAGCACGCTTGCATTTTTTAGTCCATCTTTACAATGTTAAAATTGTCTACAAGTCCAGGAATGCAATGTGCAAAACTAGCACTGTCTAAAATTGTGAGTCACCGCATAGGTCCACAAGACCTCTGCAGACATCACCTGACCCTTCTTCTCAGTACCAGCCAATGTGGTTTTCCATATCGAGGTTTATTGAAAACATGAGGCTGTAGTGTAATAAGGAGTCATTTTTATAACAGCCACACAGGTCCAGATACTAAAACTAGCAAAGCTTAAAATCACACTACCTAGTACAAAATCAGTGCCAACAAGGCCTGCTCTTGGGCAGTGCGACCGGTGCCACCGCACCGGGCGTTGACTTCAGGTGGGGGCACCTGTTTACAAGTATATTACAGTTTTAAAAGCACTGTTCCTTGCCTCCAGCAATTTTTAGGCAACAATAAAATTGCAAAGATAACTACGAAGATTAATGTTTTTCCTGGAGAGAGAAAAGTTTTGTCTAGTGGAAGTGTTGACTCATTGTAAGGTAGCTCAGAGGGTTACTATATGCCTGCTGCAAAAAAGTGTACCATGCAGATAATAAGGTGCATATAATATAAATAGGTCAGTGGCTTTTTGCTTTTGTCAGTGAGATCCTTTTGTTACTTGCAGTTTCTAAGTTAAAATCCCAATATAGAACAGTGAGCTGTTAACTGTCATCAAAGAGCTGCATGCAAACTGCAAGGTAAAGGTCGCAGCATTATCATTTTTTCCAGAGTCTTTCATTATCCTAATGTTGCAAAAAAGGGTTAATTTGGGTAGAAATCAGTTCTTATTAATAAGGAGGACTCCCAACCATGTTGTTACGTTTTAAATTCTGAGGTTGTGATTCTCCAGACCAAGCACACAAACTATCCTGCCTACCAGAATGGATGACATCTGACTCCTACACCTTGTACTCCTCTGTCTTATGTAACATTTCCTATATACTGATTACATATGATCTATAGCCTCCATGCAATGTGTGTGTGATGTAAAGTGCTCTGGCACCCTACATGGGTATGAGTGGTGCTATGAAACGTATGAAATGCATCTGAGAGCGAGTGGTTATGGAGAATTGAGGGGCACTGTCAAAGGGTGGTAGTGAAGGAATCCGTGGGAGAGGTGGTCATTGGGGGAGGCCAACAAACACTGCCACACCAGGTGCCACCAGCGCTAAAGCCAGCCCAGACTGCCAAATTAATGAAGACACACAGTAGAAAGCATTCTACAGTGGGTGCAAATAGCAAAATCAGGTCAGGGACCACAAAGATCTCAAAGCTCTCAAGTTTCCCATGGCCATGCGTGAGTATCTTATGCAGTCTTAGTTTTTATTTGCATTCTGATACTTCAAGTCCTGATTTTATAATGGAATAAATAGAACTATAGTTCCCATAGATCAAAGGAAAAGACATGGAGTGAATAGGCTACTAGCGCATTGAACTGGGACATTTGAGAGCCAGGGTGGCTCCTCCGCTATATGCCCCCCGCATGCAGCAGCAGCTGCAAAACTTTTACAGAAAAAACATAATAAACTATGTTTATTATGTTTATACTGCAAAAGGGGCGGGGCCACGGGCGTGACAGAGGGGGGCTGCACAGCACTCCCCCTCAGTGCACTCCCCCTCTGTAAGCATGTATGTTTGGCCGGCCGTTGCGGGACGGCCAAACATACATGCGCAACGGCAGGCCAAACATGCATGTGTAGTAGGCTCTGTCCAACCCAGCAACGCAATGGTGAGGAGGCTCCCACTCTGACTCAGAGTGCCCAGGCAGGGCGCTCTGTCCAATCTTACTGGTGCTTTCATGCTGCCAGCAGCATGAAAGCAGTGGTAGGATTGGACGCAGGGCAGGCTGGGAGCCTGAGCCTGTTCCTGCAGATGCAGAGAGGTTCGGAAGTGGCACAGCATGGCGAAACAGATATGTTTTTTTGGGGGGGGGGGGGTTTGGATCATGCTCCCCCTTTCTCGCTCTCCACCCACGCTGCGCCACCCCGCCCCTTCTCCCTCCCGTGAGCCGTGACTGTTGAGAGCACAGCTATCCAGGTGAGCAATGCACAGTTCATTCTCATGAGTGCATTTTCCTCAAAGGAGAGCTCAGACAATTAGGTCACTTTTAGGCCCAGGCAAATTTTTGTTCACGTCGGTGAAACCTTGCGTAGTATCCTGCATCTTCTAAATGACTAGTCACACAAAATGTCCGAGATTATGCCATTAGTCTACGTTGCCTCATTGAGATTTCAGTCACTTTAAAATTATATCGTGGGAGCACGGGAACAATGCATAGAACAGCACGCTAGTGGCTGTTGTACGCGTCACATGCAAACTCCAAAATAGAGGTGAGCGTTCGTTTTGCGCTAAAAATAGTGCAAAAAAATGCCAAACTAGCACTTAATGTAATTTTACCTATATTTTTGGCATGTTGCATAATGTGTGCAGAAGAAATAGCACACAATGCCAAACCGGCACTTAACATAATGTTGTCCATTTTTTTGCCATTTCGCATAATTTCTGCAAAAGAAACATCAAAAATGCCAAACCAGCATTTAATGTAATTACATGTTTAATTAATGTTTCCTATTTGTGGGCATTTTGCATAATTTCTGCAAAAGAAAATACATGAATTTTGCCCAGATCTAATAAAACTAAGCGATGGAGGACGAATAACGTCCATCAAGATCGCAGAACACTGCATTTTTTATGGGACATATTACACATGATGTAAAAATGTACACATTTATGAAAATGATGTACAATCAAAATCGGTGAGCTTGCGGGCTCTTGGCATAAGGTCCAACAGAGGCGACATGTCGGCACAAAAGAAGTGCAGGAGATAAAGCAGGAACCGGAAAACCCCAAAAAGATCTCAGGGTATGAAAAAACCTGACCAAGTTCCGAGAGGAAGGCGCGGCAGCCGGCATAAGGCCCACGAAGGACTTTTATGTCTCCATATTTTACCTCTTATTAAGTGTTGTCGGAGGATTTGGCCTATGGATCGAACATTGCCGCTAAACGCCCCTTCTCCCCGCCGCAGACTGAGTCTCTGAACCCCACATGTCATAAATGGCAGAACTAGCGATGAATTATTCAAGGCCCGGGGACGACGGTGGCCAGAGATGCTCTGTCCAAGAGGCCGGCGTTAACATACGACTCAGCAAGCTTTGGAATTAACACTTCCTCCGGACAATAACGCGCTGAGCTATTTTATGGGCAGCTTTGGCTACAAACAGCTGACGGCGCAAAAGGAGATGGATTCTAGCAGGTCAGAGAAAGTTACTACTGCTCCAGGCCCACTGTGGACACGGGCACCTCCCGGGGCCACACTGGGGAACCCAAAGCAGCCCTGGCAAAAATGTTCAAACTAGCCCCCTCTCTTCGTCTTTGCCACCAATTCTCTCTCCCCCTTCTCTCTTATCACTTTCTTACTGCCCCCTACCGCTATCTGTTTCTCACTTGAAGCCTCCCCAAGCATGGTACAGTTGACCTCAGAGCCCGGGAAAGGGACAGAGGTACCAGGAGGGGGCCCTGCGCTTTCAAAATCGGTCTCGAAGGGATTCAGCCCACCGGGGAAATGCCGGGTGGAATAAAAGGCCTGTCCGGCCCTGGCCCATGTCATGAGGGCCATCATGGGCAACGAAGAACCAACATATGCATCAAGGAATTGCGCATTATGTGAGGATAGCCGATATGTGACACATCACGTTATTAAATGCAAATTATGCAACACACTATATACTGTAAATAAATGTTTTTCACATTGGCCTAAAAGAGACCTCAGCGCTATAACAAAATGCATAAGCTTCTTATGAAAGTTAACTATGGACAGTCAGCAGATCCTGTTAAAATGCAATTCACCACCAACTTTTGTTTTGAATGGAAGCTCAGGAACACTATTAACACTGCCCTTAGTATCAGGGTAAAATAATTCATGAGAAACGCATGCAGCGTTGCACTCAGCAGAAAACAGGCCTTCTATAGGGTCTCGGAAACATCTCTTCCCAAGATGAAATATCCCTGTGGGATGCAGAGCTGGAGCACACCAAAAATGGTAGCTCCCTTTGGAGCTCAGCAGCACGCCACAATCACTGAACCGATTACTGTGACAAAGCGCCTGCAGGAGCATCACAGAATCTACTGTGGAGTCTTGGTCCTCCTAGAGTCTAGGAGACCTGTCGATGGAGATGGGGCAGTTGGCCAAAACAACATCATCGACTCTGCGCTCTGCTCCAATACTGAGAATCCAACAGCAGCCTGGAAGGCAGCCAGAGGCCAAGTCACATGGAGAAAGGTGGGTGACGATGAAGGTGGAAGTAGAGGTGAGGAACTACAACGATGGAGGCAAGGGACTGATCGGGCCCTCATGGATGCCACTGTGTAAATTCATAACTGATGCAATATCAGTGGGATAAGGAAATTTCGTGGGAAGCCCAATGTGATCTGAAATACCATACTACCTTTACTCACAATAGAAAGAACCAGACTGAATACTTCAGACTGTCTCCCGAGTGGAAATAGTTACTTGCAGATTAAACTAAATACGTCTGCTGACAGATGTCCATGTCTTCATCCTGACCAGTATGTCAACTTTTGTTTATTGTGGCACCATATGGTACTAAATCAACACCAAAATCAGGGGTAACATAAATGACCAAAACAACGTTTGACACTATTCTAAAAGAAATCTATGTAACTGGTACTATAATTTCTTAACCACATACTAAAATGACTGAGTTATCTGCAGAAATGAAGTCAATACACTCAGGCATTTCAGTTTTTCTGACACAATTTGATACTGCTACGCAGAGAGGCTTGAAGACATTGAAGATAAATATGATAGACTCTCTGACTAGGGCCAAGGATATTTAATTCCTCAAATGTAAGGTAAAGGACTTGAAAGATCGGTCAAGGAGGGATAATATTATTAGTTATGGTGTACCTGGAAAGGCAGAGGAAGAGATTATGAATTCATTCCTAACTGACCTGTCCCCATTGCTCCTCGACCTATAGTTCACAGAGACACTTGAGTTTTAAAGAGCCCATTGAATAAGACCTAGGATTTGGAACAATGAAGGAAGTTCTTGTCCAATAATTGTATGCATCTTGCAAAATCAACATACTAGAGACATTCGTCAGGTGACCAAGAGGAAAACTGGCAAGTTTTTTGTTAGCAAGCAGTTAAGTTTTTTTTTTTCAGCAAGTTTCTCCTAGGGTCCAATGTCAAACACAAGGCATGCTGTGATCTAGACTACTTTGTGTTTGTTTGCTTTTGTTGCCATAAGTGCGTTGGGTATGCCCAGACTTGGGTCCTGGGCTCACTATGCCCCTGGAATCAAGCTAGCCTGGCTGATAATGGGTGATACCCTGAAACCGGTCCCAGGATGCTTGTTTCCGGTCCAGGAAGGACTTGGCCTGGCAGTTCGGGCTGGACTGTTACCATGGGAAACAGGGTCAAGACTGATTTGCATATGGCTGGGTCCAAACTGGGGTGGCATGGTGATCAAAAGAATTGATGAATTAAACCCAGATCTGTGACTCGGGGTGAATGTTTGATTGGTTCCACATTCCGTCCATCATTTGTGTTTGTTTGCTTGTGAGCTAGACTACAGCAGTATGACATCAAATATGCCTTGCCAGACCCGGCATGTAAACTTCTTCTGGGATTTTTTTTACGTTGTTAAAGTAATCAGCAATGACACCCAGTTCGGAAAACATGAGACACATCACAATCCTGCTATTGGAGGAATACAAAAGAGAATACGTAAGCTGCAAATGTAGAGGAACGGATAGGGGCAGTCTGTATCAAATTGTGAAATAATTAACCAAACAGGAACACATCTAGATCACCCTTAAAAGCAGATCTGGATAACTGTGAAGAAAGATCTCTGAACTCGGGAGCCCGCCTGTCAGAAAAGGAAGTCATATTTAGTAACTTTGTGGCCACTCTCTTTGTGCATTACCAAAGCCAGAAGTAAATGATTAGCTGTGTGGCCTTCAACTGTCAGCAATAGAAGGTATCACTTTGGTGGGAACCTAGAGTGCTATAGGTGACACGTGTGACGTAGGATTGATTGTTTCATTTGTCTCTTTTTGGAGGTCAGTTTAGTGTCTTTACACCTTATTCCTTTCTATATGTGACTTTATTGTATTAAAAGTCTACAAGTCGCCTCTAAGTGTAGGAGCCATTGACCATCTGTACCGCGTTACCCACAGACAACTGATTCGAGCAATCTCGTTCAGGCCCCAAGGAATATGAATCCAGATTCACTCACATCCCTTTCCTGTACTTTTATGCTATCCTAGTACGCACCTGTCAGATTCTTTTCAGGGGGTGTTTTCATACGCAGCGGCCGACTCACAGTCGCAGATCGCCTTGGTAATGGTTCTGCTGCCAAGCGCAGGACTGTTCTCTGACTCCACCACCAGTGGTTGCTGTAGACCAACAAACTCTTGACACAACTAGGGAACAATCTTTCTTTCTAACTACATCCGGAGACTTTTGGTTTTGTCAATTCAATTGCACCATTTCAGGTCTCTGAAATCACTCAATTCACCATTTTGTTAAGTCAACAAAAAATGTTACATTCTTTGAACACTGGCAGCCCCTCATGCTCTGAAAATCACCCCCTTAGCCTTCAGCCTACTGGGAAAATGCCAGAGTGTCAAAATGGCAAATCCATTCCGGTGCGATGTAAGGTACCAGTTGAACAGGAGTTTACAATCCGGCTCCCTTTGCAGTGTACAGCAGAGCCATCAAATGATTTCAGACCAGAGCTTCTTCGATTTAATGTCCTCGATCCCCAGAGACCATGTGCTTTGGTAAGACCAACACTGTCACCTCCTCTGTCAGAAGGTAACCCATGCAACTTAAATATCAGCCCTTTGCGAACCGCACATTCCACTGTAAACGTCTAAACACCTGCAGTAAGTCGGGTGCCTGTGACTTTGTTGGGAAGAAACATCACCCAATTACGGATTTGCCAATAACTCCACTGTTTATGTTCTGTCACATGGAAACCATGTTTGTGCTGATCAAATGGGTTAATGGCCTCATCACCACCCCAGGAATGTCTGCCACTATTCTGCATCACCCCCAACCTCCGCTGCTTAGATGTCTTTCCATCCATTGTTAGGGACTTGTGAGTTGAACTGAATGGGCATTGGAGGTAGCGGGCAGGTAATGAGCCTAGGAATTCCTACAGTTTTATCCTTGGTAGGCACATGAGATTCAGCAGTGCCCTTCCTGCCACAGCCAAATACATCTGCGTCTACTTTTTTCTTCTTTTCCATATTAGACCATTCTTTGAGTATCCTTAGATCTGCCACCTGGGGTACTTAGGCACATTAGTAGAGGGATCCCCTAGAAACGAGCCAGTAGGGTCTTTATGGACATCCTTGTCCTGTTTCCAGCCAAGATGAAGCATGTTGTGTGTTTCTGTTGGTCTCGCAGTTCATTCTTGGGTATTGACAGGGCAACCGGAATTATGTGGCATAGGAGGATCAACTTCTAAGTTGACTAAATTATGCAGCAAGATAAGGCAAACTATTCGGCATAATGCATCGGGTTCTGTGGCCGTCTTATTTAGCTGTTTTGTCATATTAACACAAATTATTAATGTTTGGGCAACGGTTTCACCTCATTTGTGTTATTTTAACACCTGAACATAACAATCAGCAACTGAAAAAGGACCAGTTAACCTTTGCGAAGTGTCTGCCACTGCACAACCCCACACATGGCACTTTTTAAATTAAATTTGAATCCAAATGAACTAGAATTGTTTTTTAATCTGCACATAATGTAGCAGATACTGAATTATGCAGCAAGTGTGGTAATTCTAAGACTATGGGGAAAACGCCAGTGTAGCCCAATCGCATAATTCCAGTGCCCCTGGCTATTAGTCACAAGTGCTTCAAAAAAGTATAAGAGGCACTGAAGAATATACATCTGTAGCATTCAGACTAAACCAGCCATGGCAGATCTGCTGTTATGTTTTCTTTTTAGTGTCTCTGGGTGGGCTTGTAGGAGCCCTCTGTTGTCTTTCCAAGTCACGCGTCTTGTCTACCTACTTCAATGACGTACTGTCTTCCAGGTGGATAACAGCACTGTGCCAGCCATTAGAATGAGAATTCCTGATCTGTCCACCTTCAAAGGCCTTCTCCAATCTTTCAAGCCCTGCAGGGCTGCCAGAAGGGAGGTTGCTAAGTCTATCAGTGTCAATAAAATATCACCTGCAAAGAGACATATGAGTGGGTTTTGCTATTTGGTCTGTGTATAGAACCTTTAGCGAGCAGGATAAGAACATTACCATACAGAAAGAAGGTGCCATTCGGCACTAGATGGTTTCTACACAATGTTTGATATAATGAGGGGAATAGACTTCTCTTCTATTCCCCATCTGAAATTATTCATCCCCCTTCATCTGGAACACGGGGGTCCTAATGCACTGCGCTCACAGCCTGAGATGAGCAACCTGCCGGCCTTGCTCCCGTTCTCATAGAATCTTGTTTAAACCTAAGTAAAAACAAATCCACCCTATTTATGTGCGCTACAATATGGGCCTCATTACGACCCCAGCTGTCTTCAGACCACCAGAGTCGTGGTGGTGGTCTGACCACCGCCAAAGCAGTGGTCCTACCGCTTTGGAGGCGGTCTGACCGCCACATTATTGTATTGTATTGTAATAGTATTTATATAGCGCTTACTACCCCTGACGAGGAATCGAAGCGCCTTTCGGCGAGCAGCATGCTACTCCGGAACCCAAAAGGAATTAGTGGTGGATTAGTATAGAGAAATTTGAGTGCAGTTTTAGTATTATTATGAGTTAATTTGAGTCGCGGATATGTGACTTTGTTAGTTGGATTGACTGGAGTAATACAGGGGTGGAGGAGGGAAGAATCCAGCAGTGTTAATTGGGTGTTTATAGTAATAGGATTGACCATGGTGGTTGCGCCACGGTCGGACTGCCAGCACCGGCAGTTTCCCTCCACTGTCAAGACTGGCGTGCTGGTGGAGAGAGGGTGCAGGGGGCCCCATGAGGGCCGCTGCACTTGGCATGGGCAGTGCAGGGGCCCCTATGGACAGCCCCATTGCGCTTTTCACTGTCTGCGTTGAAGACAGTGAAAAACACGACAGGTGCTGTTGCACCCTAAGCACTGCAAATTTGCCACCGGCTCAATTATGAGCCGGAGTCAATGTTGTGGGCTGTTCCCCGCTGGGACAGCGGACGTAAACCGAGTTTCCGCCCGCTGACCCAGCGGGGAACTCGTAATGGGGCCTGCAGGAAGGTGGCCGCACTGGCAGCAACCTGACCGTGGGAGTTTGGCAGGCGACCTTTTCCACCCGCCAAACTCGTAATGACCCCATTTGTTTCTCTTGATGTCTCAACCTTGGCAGCGAGTGAAGTTTTATCAGCTTGCTCTAGTTCTGTCAACTTTTTGGTCAGCGGAGTCTCCACAAATATTCCCTCATTCTTGGTCTTGGCTACTAGAGCAATAAGCTACACCCTCGGGATTCCTTTAAATGCCTGCCACTTTGTGGTCATTAATATAAAAGATCTCACTCATGTCCGCAGCTATCACCTACTTAAGCGTAGTTTCCTGAGAAGCCCCCCTTGGGGATGCCAACTAGATCAACTCCCATTACTCTTCACTTTGTTACTTTCACTTGGGCAGCAGTTAATCCTTCACCCTACTTTATCTTTATTTGAGCATGATCGAAAATAGAGAGAGATACTATTTCTGCTTTTTAGAGGTTTTTTAACCAGTAGCGACTGGTAATTAGAGCATGGGAGGCACTCGCGCATAAATGCACACTGACACCCGTGCCTTCACAGGCACACACACTCCCATTAACATCACACTGTCACGAATACACATACATTCATACATAAACAAAAGCACCAAACATTAAATAAAAACATAGCACTTACCTACTACAGCATCTACTTACGGAAGCCTCAGAGTCTATAGGAGGGTTGGAGTTGGCGCTTCCTCTGACTGGCTAAAATTTGGCCAGCCAATGAGAGGAGGCGGCAGTCCCTTACTCGTCACAAAGTGGGATGGGGTCAGTGAGACGGAGGACCCCACCCCACTCTGTAGTGAGGTGTCGGTGAGAGACACTTGGCCCTGAGCACTTCAGGGCACAAACAAATGTAGAGACATCCGCCTCTGTCTCTCCTATCTTTTCTTTGCAAACTTCTCTACCCTGGTAGCAATGGTCTCCTCACACATAGGTATACATTTCAGTAGTAAATGTGGGAAGAACCTGGAGGAGTGACTGTAAAACGGGGAATATGTACTACTAAATAGGAAGGGAATAGGGAGGGCTGTGGAGGGTCTTAGCAACGGATAAGGAAGGATTTAGGGAGATATATGCATTTGGAAACACAAAATAGTAAGTTAAGCTATGAGTTTTCTGTTTGTACTGGTTTTACAGATACAGACATAAACAATGTGTTTCCGGACTGCATGTATTTTAAAAAATTGAAAAAATACAGAAAATTGAGCTTCTTTTGAGTGACGTTCCATGCTCCTTCATCAGTTTCAGGCCAACCACTGAGCAGAGAGACAGCGTGGGGAGATAAAAAAAAACACAGGATAAGATGTCCTTAAAAACAGCATATGTCAGCAAACATTTGCAGCATAACACTAATATTTATCCGTGGCTGTACTCTTATGTTATATTTGGCCACTAAATTTACTAAAACACTACAGGCATGAAAGTAGTGCACATTTATCAGTTAAATAGCTGTAGGAATATATGGTGTTACAATTTCATTATTCACAAAAAAACAAAACACAAAATAAATATGAATAAATGCCAATAAGTTGGCTAAAAATAAATATGCATATATATTTAGATGGAAACGTTAAAAAAATTAATGCTGTGGAACCAGGGGCGCTAATAGTCAGCCCATTGCTAGGCACAAACTTCACTTCTAAAGTAACTACACCAAAAACCGAAATAAATGCACCCCAGCCTACCTTTGGAGTATTTCAAGCAGCCACACATGCCACTCACAGATACTGCAACATGCTCCTATAGAAATAATGGAGGCAGGGACTTACAATGAGACCCATAGGAAATTATGTTACATAAAATAAATTATTTCGAATTTTAAATTACACAAACGTGTATATATATATATGTATATATATATATATATATATATATATATATATATATATACATATATATATATACTGTGTTTAAAGTGATATTTATTGTTGTAATTAAATAAGTTAATATTTAAAGTTTGGATTAAACTACATAAACTGCCTGAGCATTTACTAAACAATTTCAATTAAAATTTACTAAACAGATCTTTTTGAATAAAATATACTAAATATAAAATTGATGGGGGGGTTATTTTCAAATGATTAATAGTTATAATACATTGATACGTTTTATTTATTTACTTGTTAAACATTTATTTGATGAGTTATTGTACTGTAAAATGTATTTTTCTTAGCTCTAGGTTAATAATAATTAAAGTTAATGTACATTTTTTACATGACATTAAAAAAAACAAGAATTAATAAAGGCTATTATTTGCACTACCCCCATAGGGATATCTCTGCCCTGGTAGCAGAGGACATGCTGTTTGGTGTGGTTCAGTTTCACAACATGATTGTTTTTGATTTCTAGCGGTTCCCACGCTGTAACCGGGTGCCTTTGATGCTGGTTATTATTGATACCAGCAGGACTGGTGCTTTTGTACACTTATGTTGAGTATCAATTAGTTCTCTCATGGCACCTACATAAGGGCCATTTATTCTCCTATTCATTGCACCACCTTTGGAGGACTTGCTCCATGGTATTTGACATGTTTTGGTTGAATGACGTACCTTCATCACAGGCAAGCAATGGGTTGTCCTTATGATGATCCTTTTATGTACTTAGGATAAAAACATCATTGACTATAACCACTCTGAAACCAGATTTTGATTGTAATTTGACAAAGGGTGTAGCAGTGTTTGTTAAACTGTGACTTGGAATTGTTTATTGTGTCACACAATTCTGTGCCTGTGCTTGTTTTGATACAAGTTTCATTTGCCCTACCTCCTGAACATTTATTCTGAATTTGATTTTGTATAATACATGTGATTTTAACTGCAAATTCAAGATCACCTGGGCCTTAATTTTTTTGTTCCTAATGTATTTTCCATTTCATTGTTAGTTAGGGACCCCTGTTCCCTTAAAAATATATAATTACCTTGGTCCCTACTTATCTTTGGGTTCCCTAGTGTTTGGTAATACTTACTTAAAGATACATCACCACAAAATCTCTCTCTGTTTATGAAAACATGAATACTAAACAACAACACAGAATAAACAGAATAATGGATGAAATATCTTACGCTCCATTAAAGTTTAGAAAGTTAACTACTTGCTAAAGAATACAGTCCATGTTCAAACATATCATAGAAAGCGTAAGGAAAACCATAAAATTAGTAATGATTTAACAGTGTACACTGGGTGACAAAATAGTTGATCTTTCTGTTGTCACAAACTCTTAAAAATATCATCTGAGAATCTTCTTGCTTTTACCTCTTTGAGTTTGAACATTTTTAATTTGTTCCCGTTTTCCTGTATCACCAACACCCTTCTCCCTCCTGATACCAGCCGCAGAGGACTCACTAATCACCCTTTCAGTTTCGTTGATATTCCAACACTCACAACCATTTACTCTGATCTCATTCCCTTTCACCATTTCAACTTTGAAAAGTGTTTTGAATGTTGACAAACACTTTGGTACATGCAGGGATTCTTTAATCCGCACCCAACTGCCTACAACATTTTTCTCTCTACATGTTTTCACCCCATGCTTCAAGTCATAGTCTTGTTTCAATTTATGCTTATGTTTTTCAACTTTAGGCCTAATTGAGAAATCCTTTGCCTGTTCATGCTGCGTTAGGGGATACCATGTTCTTAACTAAGTGGGGCTTATCTTGAGTGCGGGAATGTGTTCTCTCTTGACTTTAAGGCTATTGACAAGTGATGCTATGGAGCTTGTCCGGTACGACCACAACTTGCTGTTGGCTGTCAGCTGGTTCAGACACATCAGTTTTGTCTGCAATTGCCCCCTGTACATCCTCAATCTGCTCAGGACTCATTTTCTCCACGAAACTATTGGCTTGTGGGTGATACCTTGTAATCGTCCTATAAATGATGCTGAATTTATCCAGAAAATATCTAATTTCCTTGGACATGAACTGCACCCCGCTGTCTGACACCTGTCCCCAGGGAAACCTTCTCTGAAGAAAATGCTCCCAAAAAATCTGATGACAGATTTAGTATTAGGATCTTTGATGCATTTGAAACCCCAACACTTGCTGCAGTAGTCAACTGCGATGATGCATATTTATATTTAGGAGATAAAATGCTAAAAGGACCAATCTGATCAACTACTAACTTACACCACAGTCTTTCTACTAAGACTTCCAGCTGGAGCAGAAGGGACTCCGGTTTTAAGCATGTATCACTTATAGAAAAAAATGACACAAGATATGACTGCTTGAATGAGATCTGCACTCATGCTAGGCCACCCAAACACTGAGCTTATTTCCCTCTCATTGATAGTTTGTCTCAAATATCCTTCGTGCCCTATGTGAATCAGCTTTTCTATAAATACAGACGTGGGAACAAAATGATCTCTTCTCATTAACATTTGTTTTTTTTTTCAAGCAATAATTTGTCTGCTATCTTAAAGTAAGTTTGTAACATTTTGTGCAATACTTTTCTTTTGGTCACCCTATCATGACATATTTCTGAAGGTATGATAAGTCCTCATTTAGTATTAATGAACTAAATCATTCTTCATCAGTCAACCCTTTTTCACAAAACACATCAGCTTTGGCAATCAAACATTCTTTATCTATTTCATTGTCTAAAGCATTGTGGATACATGAAGAAACAGGAGACCTAGACAGATAATCTGCTCTGATGTTTTTGCCCCCAGCAATGTGATGTAATTCAAAATGATGCAGTAGCGATTTTGTGCACAATCTCGCAGTCCTAGACGTGTGAGCTTTAATTACGCAACCATCTACAATGTTCACAAGTGGTTTGTGATTGGTCGTAAGGGTAAATTTCCTGCCCCACAAAAAACATTTAAATTGTTCAGCAGCCCAAGAACATAAAAGTAACTCTTTTTCATTGAATGAAAAGAAATGTCCTCATTATCACGAAGTGTCCTTGAAACGAAACGTACAGTTCTTTCACCGCCATAGTCTTTTTGCAATATCACAGCATTCAAACTACTATTACTTATGTCAACTGTAATTCAGTTTTTGTGTGTTAGAAAGATGCAAACACTTTGTCTGAAACAATTTCTTATTTCAGTGAATTAAATCTGAATTCTGATTTTTCATTCCATGTGAAAGGCTTATTTTTCTTAAGTAATCCTTACAAATATTTCCTTTTCGATGCAGAGTTTTGAACAAACTTCAGATAGAATTTGCACATACCTAGAAAGGAAGACACTTGGGGGGTTATTCTAACTTTGGAGGAGGTGTTAATCCGTCCCAAAAGTGACGGAAAAGTGACGGATTTACCACCAGCCGTATTACGAGTCCATTATATCCTATGGAACTCGTAATACGGCTGGTGGTATATCCGTCACTTTACCGTCACTTTTGGGACGGATTAACACTCCTCCAAAGTTAGAATAACCCCCTTGATGCCTATTAAGAGGAGTAGGGACCTTTGCGATGGCTTGTACCAACCCAGGTTGTTACAGCACACCTTCTTAAATGATAACATATCCCAAATATTCTAATATTTTTTTTAAGGAGTCACATTTTTCAACAGTAGCAACTATCTCTGCATATTCCAGTCTTTATGTAACTACTCCCATGAGTTTATTGTGCTCCTGGATAGTTTGTGCCTCACTGAAGATGTCATTTAAATCTTGTAGAACACTTTGCATCATCTGCTGAATACGGACGCAGTGGAAGCTAAGCCAAAAGGCATCTTTGTAGATTGGAAAGTGTGCATTGGGGAAACAAACCCTGTAAGACGCTCTGACGGTGTGTCTAATTAAACCGTCTCCAACCTTTTTTGTAGTGAGAACTACTCCTGCTGAAGGAAAGTCCTCCCAAGCTACTAGCATATTTTATTACTGTACACTAGTGATGATATGTGTTAACATTACATTAGGGCAACCCTAAGGAGGCTTTTCAGTAACAAACACCCAAGCAATCCAGGGGAGAGTACCAGCAGAAGGGCCAGGTAAACGTTTATTAATATTAAATGCCTCCACCTGACTAGTGAAGTATCACGTTTCTGTCACAAAGTAGGTAAGTCTCCCCAACACACCTTGAATCATCACTCAACTATCCACTTTAAATGTATTTGGTAATGGCAACCTTTTATCTTCATGAGCATATCAGTTTCTGAAATTACACGTTTTACTATCAAATACCACTTTACATTTTTGACAAACTCAATTTTCCAGAAGGAAAAAACAACTTTTGCCTTTAAAATATCACTTTACATTTTTAGAAAATGCACGGTCCACAAACATGAGCTTGTTGTTTACTCACATTTAAAAATGCCTCTCATGGCCAGATTCTGCTTTGAATACCTAGGTATTACAATCATAGACCACGGACGCTAATCATGCCTGCGTTATGCAAAAAATACCCACCATTACACAAGGGTCATCATTGTGCTAAAGCTGGATAACATAATGGCCAGCGTGCTCCCATATATCATCCATGGCCATTATTATGCAAGGGGGGCACCATTCCAGGAATGGCTAAAAATAGGCCAGTCATAGTTTTAATACATCAGTGATGGCTGCCAGTATGCCACAAATAGACAATGTGTGCCCAAAATAGTCACGGATGACCATTATGATGCCATTGGCACTGTTATGCCATAAACGGAAACAAATGTGCTAGAGTTAAACCCCTTATTTTGGGGGCTAGCATACACATTTGGCAGTCCCTGACCCTAGGTGTAGCCTCCAGGAGGCAACACTGTTTATCAGGGAGGGACACAATGTCAGAAACAACCATAAATGAATGCAGATGAGCCTCTTAATGTTCTCTGTCTCGGATCCATACCTTGCTCTCCTCAGCTATTGGGCTGATCATGCTCCTGACAGTTTTCACTCTGACTTCTGCAGTCTGACAATTTGGTGGGTTAGCACTGGTTGATGCTCAGGCTACTGGTGGACACAGAAGGTTCTGTGGCAGTCCTCATAAGCTAACACAGTGTGTGTTTGAGTGTTATCATGAGGCCCTGCCATTAGGTTGGCTGGCTGCCATTTTAAGGGTCTTGAGATGAGCAGTATTGTCTTCTTTAATATGCAGAAAGATACTGGGCTTTGCTTGAGGGTGCGGGCGGGCTACCAGTAGCTCCCCAGCTACTTGTTGGAGACCCCTGGTAAAATTGAAATTGATTATATGCAGACGCCAGATACATCTTACTAAATACTTTGGCACCTGCAAACATTGTTAATATGTCATCAATGCGAGGAAAAGGGTGAGTTCTTATTTAAACACCTAAAGTCAATTAAAATTCATAACTAGCCATTTTCTTCCATGCTATGACTAATGGGGGCAACCCTAACGAAGATTCAACTGGCTTGATAACACCATTATCATCTTAATCTGGGCATACCCTTTGCACTGGAACCAAGCTATAACCAGCTGATGAACCCTTAACAAGGGCAAAACCAGCCATTGGTTGTTTTTGTTCCAGTTCAGGCAGGACTTGCCTTGGCAGGTTGGGCTGGACCGTTTCCATTGAGACAGGGTCAAGGCTTATTTGCATATAGCTGGATCCAAACTGGGGTGGCATGGTGTGCAAAATAATAATGGATTGGGAAGTGGCCCCAAATAACTACCAGTGCCTGAGATTAATTCAAGCATTCCATGCATCACTTTTTTTATATTTTAGTATGTCACCCTAAGTGGGACAAGTATGCTTAGACTTGGGTCACATGGCACAAGTATGCCCAGACTTGAGTCCCATGGCACAAATGCCACTGGAACCAATCTATATCCGGCTGATGTGCCCAACAAAAAGGCAAAACTGATCCTGGGTTGCTTGTGTTCTGGTTCAAGTAGGACTTGGCTTGGCATTTCGGACTGGGCTGTTCCAGTTGGAGCAGGGTCAAGACTGGATTGCATATATCTGGGCCCAAAATGGGGTGGTATGGTGTGCAAAATAACAATGGGTTGGGATGTGGCCCCAAATAATTACCAGTGACTGAGATTAATTCAAGCATTCCATCCATCACTTTTTGTATACTTTTAAAAACTTGGCATTTTACTGCCCTAAACCTTTTGGTGCCATCCACGAGTTTCCAGCAGCATGGACCTGTAAATTGCTCCCCCATCAGGAAAGTGTATTGGGACCAGGCTGTGAACAATATGACGTGTGTAGCTGGGAGAGGTCCATCCTGCCAGATTGAAGGGACAGAACTGTTCTCTATCCCACTTACATCTCCAACAAGCTGCCTCAGCACACTCACAAAGAACTTGATACCAGGCTTTTGTCACCCAGTCATCTTGGAATCTGGGCAGTGGGGAAGGAAATTCCAGAAACATCTGTGGGGGAAGCTTCAAATCTGGCACCAGGTATAAAAAGTGGACCCTGAGACCAACTCTCGATTACACTCCTAGACTCGTGGATACTACTAAAGAAGAAGGGCTGCCCTGCTGACAGAGGACTGCCCTGCTTCTTGAGGCCAGCCCCGGACTAGACCTGCTCCCTTGATCCCAGGCAAGGCACAGTGACTGCAAGAGTCAGGTGTCTGACCTCCTGTTCTGAGCTACAGGGACACAACAAGTTCCAGAGGCCTCACTGCAACTGCCCAGCCGACCTGCTGTACTGGACCTGCCAGGGCACCTGCACGAGCCCTGCAACCTTTTGCTGGAATGACTACCTGATCAGCAAGAGGTGCCTCCCCAATGCCCTGGACTCTTGGCTGGTAGTCATTGAGCTCCTCCTGTGAAGAAAAGGAGGAATCCTGACTTTTTGGGCTCTTTGTGGCTGCGATCGAGCCTGTTCATGCCAAGATCTTGTGCCCGCAATGGCCGTCAGCAACAACTGGCAACATGAGATACAGACTTTGAACTACACCATTGACAGCCCACGTGAAGCTCCAGTAATGACCACCTGCAACTCCCAACAGGATGTGTGAGCTACAGCGAAGACCATCTGCAACGCTCTCCCTGCTCCTCATCGCCTCCTCCACCACGAACTGGACTCTTTTGGCCGTACTTTGAAAAGGTACCTTTTTCAGTGGGAGTAACATGGTCCCTTTATCCACCCCATGGTCCATCATCATAGTCAGCCTGAACTTGTGACTTTCCCTGGGTCTAGCACGACCCGATAACCGCGAGTGGTCCTTTGTGCTTTTAGGCGCTATACTTACCTAAAATCTGAAATTGCATAGCTCCATTTCTGCTGATTTATTTTCGTCAGTTTATTGTCATGTTAATATGTTGTTAAATTGAATTTTTTTAAATTGATGTGGGATTTTGCTTGTGTTGTTTTTTCACTTTCTTATTGTATGTATGCTGCATAAATACTTTACACATTGCCTCCAATTTAAACCAACTGCTTTTTTGCCAAGCTACCAGAGGGTTAAGCACAGATTAATTTAGTGACTTTTTGTAGTTCACCCTGACGAGGATTGTCACTGTTGCCAATTACACACATTCAAATCTTTTCTGACCCTACACAGTACGTTTCTTAATTTATGTTTTATAGGTTTAGCTTCTTCTTTGATACAAATGTTGTGTTTCAATCCACTGATTCTCTTGAGTTTACAACTAAACACTGATCTTAAAGTATCATCCCAGGTGTTAACTGAAGGTTGTATTTCTTCAGCTTTCAACGAGACTTGGGTTTTTCTCCCAAGCCTTAAAGCCATTTTGAATATGCCTTGCTGATACCACCCCAAAATGTCAGCCCCTTTTTTGCCACATATGCCTTTCCAATAATGTCTTTCCCTTTAGAGCTCAAAGAATATTTAAAATCCAATGAGTTTGATTTTCTTTCCCATATGTGATATAGGGCATCTGTCATGCAGTTTAAGTTCTTTTCCTTGCCCTCTGGCGTTAAATAACTCATCTGTTATCATAGTCATTCTTGCACCTGAATTGATGTGTACATTTAAAACTCTTCCACCAGCTACTATGTCCTTTTAAGGCTCCACACATTCACTTTCTCATCCTCTCAGAACTAGAATGATGTATTTTGTACTCTCTTGGTCATCGGTGGTTTAATCACTGGCACTTTGTTCTACTACACAATTGACTCTTTTGTTGCTTTGACAGACTTATGCAAAATGTCCATCTTTCGCACAGGTCCTGCATGTTGCACTTTTGGCTGGAGACAGATGCCCAGTGGGGGAATGGGTCGGGAACTATATCTAAAATAAATATTCTTCTATTCGCTTTATCATCTTTTATTGTAAACCGTTTCACCTGTGTATTTGGCTTGGAAGGTAAACTATTGTTTACAACACTTGCTACTTCATTATCTTTCCTCATGAGTACTTTTGAAGATTTTTGTAAAATCGCAATACTTTTTACAATGTCAATTGTTTCTGTGGATGTTGGGTTCTTTAGTGTCTGTAATTTTCTTGAACTTTCTTATCCCAACACCTGACAACAATCTGACCCCTAATAAGTTGTGATGTGAAATTTTCAAATTCACAATCAGTAGCTTGAATCTGTAAAGTTGCAACATATGAGTCAGTGGCCTCATTCTGGTGTTGCACAAATAAAGAATGTATCCATGATGACTATTACACTTGATTGAACGTCAAATTGGTGTTAAAATGTCCTACGTGCCTCCTGATGTTTGGCTAACTTGTTTTCTTCATCGGAAAGATCAATGGCTGGTGGTGCTCATAGGCTGCCTCACCTTCAAACACAAAATTGTGTTCAAGTAGGAATCTTTTCTTTTTTGGGACCATATCGGATGCCACCAGTCTTACCTAAATACTTGATGAACACCTAAACCAGATGTTCCACACTCATACGCGATATGTTCAGAATCACAGGATACTGCTCAAGCGTCCAGTGCTGCCAAATACTGATCTATATCTCCCTCCTTGTTTTGACTTCTAGAAGAGAATGTGTACCTCTCCCGCACAACTTAGCCTTTTTACTATCTCTCTTGCAACTGTCTAGTAGCATTTTTGGTACATATTCAAAATTATAGCATTTACTGAAGCTGGTAAATTTCTAAATTCCTTCAATGCCTCCACCCCAAGTAGAGGGAGCTGTGTTTGTGGAGTAAATTCAATGTCGTCTAAAATTTTAATGCAACCTGAAATAAATCAACTCAAATATGCCATTCAGTGGATGGTTCTCCTGGATTAGCTAAAAATAGTAGGGGGTGGCAGAATATTTGACGTTTTAATCACAATGTGTAACAATATATGTTGTATTCCTTCAACAAAAATCACAGGTTTGCTCTTCACAGTGTGCTACAGAGCCACAATTGCAAGAAATGAAGCAAACGCAGCACAATGCAATTTAGCATTGTAGCTCACATAGAAAGATCTGGCGACTGTTAATGAGTGCGCCTGTCATTGAAATCTAGGTGTTTAAAATAGTATTCATAAATCAAATCAAATTGAATGTAATGCTTCTTATTTTGTGCAGGGTATGCCTGTCACTTAAAAGTGCAGACATCAATAAAGTTCAAACTTACACCTTAATTCACGACGGAATTCACTGATGTGTAGTCCTGAAACTCCACTTATATGAAGACCCCTGCAGGCTGATCATGCATGATCCAGAAAAGTGCACAACAAGGTGGTGCTACATAAGCATGCGTGTCAATGTC
This sequence comes from Pleurodeles waltl, assembly GCF_031143425.1. Lineage (NCBI taxonomy): Eukaryota > Metazoa > Chordata > Amphibia > Caudata > Salamandridae > Pleurodeles > Pleurodeles waltl. The sequence goes on from NC_090443.1 coordinate 963,948,503, forward strand.
AACGCAATAAGTCAGCCAATTGTTTCTATGGCTGATAGTCACACATCAAGAAGGTGATGCTAGAACCCCATGTGAGCTTCCACTCATTCTCATGCACGAACAGTCCATTTGGGCACATGGACCTCTTTTGGGTATCCAATTCCTTTTATGGACATAAATCACGACTGACCACACAACACCCTCAAAGCTGATACAAACTTCTGGCATTCACAAAATACCTCAGGAGAGCTGAGCCTGAGGTAACATGGCAGCTGACGACATGCTGCCTGGCAGTGAAAGGTGCCTGTGTACTGAGCCACCCAGGCTCTGCACCAAAGCACAGCATATGCAGGCACTGCCTCGACCGGGCGCAGCAGAGGAAATAAATAAATAGGGACGAACCACTCATGGTTCTTTCCCGGCACAGTAACCAGAGTGGGCACGTCTTATTTTAGCAACGTATGTTCCTTCCCCAGCTGGGGGTGGATCTGCCTAAAAAGAAGCCAACGAGAAAAAATAAACACAGATTTGCAATTTAACAGGTCTCACATTTGCTTGAGTTAGAGCTTTTAGCATTGTAAACTCCTAACCGGACTTTTCTTGCCACACACATTGAAAGAAAAAAAACAGGCGCAATCAAACTATGTCAAACGCAGTGCGATCGTGCTGAAATTAAAAACCAAAAAAAAACATCGCGCTATGTAAAAACCAGAGCAAATGCGCTGCTTGGAAAATAAAAAGATAAAGTATTCCAGAAACCATGCTGAAAACATGGGGCCTCATATGTTTTCAGTAGTTGCCCGGTGCGCTCGTGAAGGGCTAAACACTGGAAAAGGCATGACGTATGCATGCCGTTCACTAATGAAATCAAGAAGATTTTGAAAGGTAAGCCCACAAACTAATGAAAGTGACAGGCATGACATGGGCGTGGTTAAAAGCCCAAAGAGAGATTACAACAGGGACTGAGCACTTGTGTGCTCAACCCTAAATTGAAAAAAGAAATAAGTGTCAGATAATGCACACTGGAAAACAACAAAAAAAGGAATAAGTCCCTGTACCTGCCAAGGGGACTGCATGCACAGGCGATGTGTGCACAAAAGGGGGCAGAGTGACATAGCCACACATCGGCTTTGGACTTTCAGGCTAGAGGAGACTGGAATAGCCTGGTCGGTCTCATTACAGATATAGGGCACCGCACATAGAGGGGAGAGAGGCCCCTGCACTGGTTGTGTGCCGCTGTTACCAGGCCGTGTCAGGGACTGTGCCCTGACTACCTGGTACAGAAGTAAGCACCGAATAGCAAAAGGTGACCCAGCTTTGGAGGAGCAGATTGCAGGGAGCGAGAATGGCAGATAATGTGCTGGCTACAGGAGCAGATCAAGGAGCTCCTGGGGGGGCCATCAGAAGAGCTGTCAAACCCACTCAGCAGTAGAAGCCCCAGCACCTTTCAGTGAGCTGTCAGACCCGGTGAAGACAGCCCCCAGATGGAAAACCTGGGTGGGGTGACTGGAGAACTATTTTTGAGCCACAAGAGAAAGGATGGTGAGGTCAAGAAATTCCTACTGTTGCACTTTGGGGAAAATGCACTGTACAGAATGTTTTATCACCTTCCGAACACTGGGGAGGTTGACAACCATGACGCAGCCATAACTGCCCTGAATGAAAGGTTCAAGTTATACCAAGTTGTCAATGAGAGGGGTAGTTCATGGACAATTTCTATGCATGCCTGAGAGCCTTGTCCTGCACTTGTACAGACAACGGCCAGCAAAAGGTGTCAGGGTGCAGCTCGTACAAGGGTGCAGGTTGGCCAACCTTAGGAGACTCATCCTCCGGGTAACCAGGGATCAAACTTGAGGACATGCTCATCCTAGCTTGCACATATGAACTATCCAGTGCCAGGGCGAACGAGATGCAGCTGGCGCTGAACAGAGGAGAGGGTCAGGGCATGAGCACAAGAAACCCTATGATCAACAAGGAGGGGCAGATGCCATATGCAACCAGCTTCCACCACCGCCATGACCGAAGACGAGGCAGGAGTCAGACGCCTCCTGCAGGAACTGGGGTGGGGAATAAACCCAAGTTGAGAGATGCCCATCGGCTGGGCACCCATGCTCTGCATGCAATGGACATAACTACTTTGCAAGGGTATGCAGTAGCAGTGATCAGTGGCGCCAACCCTGAGGTAGGAGAATGCTGACGAGAGAAACCCACAATCTAACTCTGGAGGAACAAGAAGCCCCCTGAACAAGGGCAGCTGGTGGATGGTGGATGAGGTGGCAGAAGATGGCCCAGAGGAGGAAGAAATATTCCTCATATTGTACATGGCCCCGGGTACCAAATGCTGCTGCCCTCAGCCGGTCTGCCGAGTGAAGGTCACAGGAACAGTTGTGCTTACCCTCATACACACTGAGGCATCAGTCAACGTAATGATGCACCAGCAATACCTGCTACTGAGCCCAGGACACTCATACGACTACCAGGGACCAAAATCTATGCTTTTGGGGGCAAGGAACTACACCCCATAGTGGGCCATGGATGTGACTGTACAACACAGAGGCACAGAAATATACACAGCATTCCATGTGATGACCGATGTAGAGGGAACACTTGATGCTATGGAGAGGGGACATTGGATGCCACAGCCGAAGACCTGGGCTTAGTCTTCTTCACCAGGAAAGTCCTACAGGTAGACTAGATACTGGAGCAATTCCAGGTACTTGGCCGCAAAAAGGTGGCTGATATCAAGCTACACATAGATAAAACAATACAGGTCACAGCCATCCAACACCACCGAGTACCATTCCACTTAGCCAGGTAGAGGCTGAATTAGACAAACTTGAATGCCTGGATGTCATTTAGAAAGTGTTGAGGCTGACCCCATGGGTGTCTCCCCTCGTAATAACGGAAAAGCCCAAATAACCAGGGACAATGTGCTTGTGTATCGACATAAGACTGCCAAACCTAGCAATCAAAAGACTGCGCCACATCACCCTCACAATGGACGACATTATTGCTGATTTGAATTGCGCAAAGTGGTTCTCTAAACTGAGCTTCAATGCAGTTACCACCAGTAGGTACTCGTTCCCGACAGTCGTTATATTACAACATTTTCAACACACTTGGGGTGCAGGAGGTACAAGACACTGAACTTCGGAATCTCCTCAGCTACTGAAGTGTTTCAAAACGCCATCCGGGACACATTGCCCAGGCTGGAAGGGGTGTAACATTAAACATTAGTGATGTCATTATGACCTATTTGACCACACTAACTGGGTATCACACACGTCACAAAGGTACTCTACAAAGACTGAAACACAGTAGGCTGACCCTTCACAAGGGAAAATGTTCCTTCTTTGAATAAAAGATCAAGTTCTTTGGAATTGTCTTCTCGGGGGATAGACTACAGGTCGATCCCAGAAAGTCTGCCGCAATCAGAGGCTGCAACTCCCAGGAACGTTATGGAGATTTGAAGCTTCTAAGGCCTATTTTTCCCCATCCTGGCCACCTTGTTGGAATCACTCAGAGTGCTCACAAAGATTGGGACAAAGTGATCATGGGGGCCTCAGAACAAGAAGACCTGGTCAAAATCAAGGGCGCTCTCCTAGCAGATGCCACAACAGCATATTTCAATCCTGAAAAGGCCACTGAGCTGGTTGTGGACGCAAGCCCAGTAGGCTTGGGAGCAGTCTTGACCCAGGAACAAGAACCAGGAGTGTGGGCACTGCTGATGTTCACCAGACGGGAACTGACGGCTACAAAAACATGATATGCGCACATTGAATGGGAGGCTTTGGCCATCAAATGGGCCTGTCGCCACTTCCACTTCTACATCTAGGGCAGAGAATTTAAGGTGATCACTGACCTCAAACCATTGGTGAGCCTGTTTGCGGGCACAACCCCCCACCCACTCCTCAGGATCGAACGGTGGGCTGTGCATCTGCTACCATATTGTAGACCTCACATCCTTAGGGTGGTCATCCCCAACTTTTTGCTTGCCTCCTTCCATTTTTCTGACCCTGTTTTGCTGGTCTTAGGACTCTGTGCACTGTACCACTGCTGTCCAGTGCTAAGTGCATATGCACTCACCCCTAAACGTGCTAACATATTTAATTTACCTGTAAGTCCCTAGTAAAGTACACTACATGTGCCCAGGGCCTGTAAATTAAATGCTACTAGTGGGCCTGCGGCACTGATTGTGCCACCCACATAAGTCGCCCTTTAACCATGTCTCAGGCCTGCTATTGCAAGGCCTGTGTGTGCGGTTTCACTGCCACTTCGACTTGGCATTTAAAATGACTTGCCAAGCATTAAACTCACCTTTTTCTACATATAAGGCACCCTTAAGATAGGCCCTAGGTAACCCATAGGGCAGGGTGCTATGTAGGTAAAGGCAGGGCATGTACTTATGTGTTTTACACATCCAAGTAGTGAAAAACTCATAAATTCGTTTTCCACTACTGTGAGGCCAGCTCCTCTCATAGACTAGCATTAGAACTGCCCTCATATATGTTTAAGTGGTAGATTCTGATCTGGAAGGAGTAGCCCTGTCATATTTCGTGTTGCCAGAATGGTAATAAAAAGTCCTGCTTACTGGTGAAGTTGGATTTAATATTACTATTTTAGAAATGCCACTTTAAGAAAGTGTGCATTTCTCTGCACTTACTGCCATCTGTGCCTTACAGCATGTTTCCACTCCACGTCTCATCTGTGCTGGTTGACAGCTCCCCTTGTGCATTCCACCCAGACAACCACTAACACAGGACACTCAGTCACATATGCATTCAGCTGCATACTGAATGGGTCTTCCTGGGCAGGAAGGGTGGAGGGGCTCATACTTACATTTCAAAGGCCAATGGCCTCCCTCATACAAAGGACTGATACCCCCCCCTCAGGAATCTTGACAGACAGGACTGGGATGAGAGGGGAATTTATGCCCTTCAAAACCATTCTTTGAAATTTCCCCCACTTCAAAGCCATTTTGGGGTATATAAACTGGGTCTCTGACCCCACCAAATCAGACGCGTCTGGATCTACACCTGCACTATGTCAGAGGAACTGCCTGGCTGCCCAAAGGACTCATCTAGACTGCTTTGCTGAGAAGGACTGTTTCCCTGCTTGTTGCCCTGCTGGGCTTTGACACTGCTGGTAGGGCTGTGCTTTCCTCCTGAAGTGCTCTACAAGGGCTTGGATTGAGCTTGCCTCCTGTTTCTGAAGTCTCAGGGCCAACGAAGACTTCACCTGTTCAAGGAAATCCTTGTGTGTCAAAAATCAAAGCAACGCCTGCAGAAATCAACGTACAGCCTGCATTGCGGCTGGGAAATCATAGCATCGCCAACCGGAACGATGCAGCACCGACTTACTGACAGAAAATTCGACGCAGCGCCTGCCTTGCAACGGAAAATCTGACGTGTCGCCTACCAGATCGACGCAGCACCTGCTCCTTCTACCAGCGAGTCAAGGGTTTTCAACGCATCGTCTCTGCGTGTCAAAATATCCCCACATCGCAGTGGAGAACCAAGACTGCGAACCTGAAAAATGACGCAAGCCATTGCAACATGGAAAGAATTGACGCATCGTCTGTACCGCACTGGAAAATCCAAAGAAACACCTTATTTTTCCACACATCTCCTCCTCTGCGGCCTCCGTGCATCGTTATTTTTGATGCATCCCAGGTACTCTGTGTTACAAAAAACAACTATTGATTTCTAAGGATTGAGACTGTTTAAAACCTTTTAAGATATTTTAACTTGTGCTTATTGGATCTTTGTCATTTTGACCTTATTTTATTCACATAAATATTATCTGTTTTTCTAAACCTGAATGATTTATTGCACAAATACTTTACACATTGCCTTCTAAGTTAAGTCTGACTTCTTAGTGCCAAGCTACCAGAGGGTGGGCACAGGATAATTTGGATTGTGTTGTGACTTACCCTGACTCGGATTGTGGCCCCTGTTTGGACAAAGTTGTATACCTCTGCCAACTAGAGACCCCATTTCTAACATATCATTTGCAGGTAGTGTACCAGCTCGGAGCTGGTATCCCGGTGAATTTCCTTTGCCCGCACTCCCCTGAGCAGGTGGATGACAAGAAAATGGCATGGAAGGGGAAGAGGAGTTTGCACACATGGTAACAACAACGGCCTGCCACAAGGCCATGACCATAGAAGACATTCGACAAGCCACCCAGGACGACAGCTTCCAGAAAGAGACAGAGTCCATCAGCAACAGTGCATAGAAACTTTTCCTCCAAGATGCCAACCAGTGGCACCCCAAAGAGAAATCACAGTTGTCGCACCTCTAGAGGGACCATGATATGTTGAGCTCCATGGCAGAGGGCATTGTAATGAGAGGGCTCCGCATTGTGATTCTGGGAGCGCTGAAAACCGAGTAATTGAACTGGCACATAAAGGTCATCAAGGAGTGGAGAAGACCAAGGCTCAGATGAGGGGAAAAGTGTAGTTCCTAGGCCTTGATGCACGGGTAGAGGAAGTGGTACGGCCATGCCATATATGCCAAATCATGGGAAGCCTGGTAGTGCCATGGAAGAACTGACAACAGCCACATGGGAGAAAGTGAGTGGATTTTGGAAGGCTGACCATGATCATGGTTGATGATTGATCCAAATACCCAGTGGTGGAGTTGGTGTCCCCAACAGCATTTACCTACATCAAACTGCTCCTGGAAAAAACATTTGAAGCCTATGGTATACTAGACAAAATGCGTACCAATAATGGGCCCTGGTTTCAGGGAGCCAAGTTCAAGAGGTAATCCAACACCAGAGAATAATGCTGCAGTGGCTGCGGTTAAACGGCACCATGGAGAGGTTCATGTCGACACTAGATAAGGCTCTCTATGAGGCAGTGATCAAAACACCGGCTGTGAGTGGGAAACATCCCTCACTGCATGACACAATGCAAGCCCAGGCATTTGAAGTTTTAACAATACGTCAAGGACAGCTTTTCAACTAGTCCTGTACAGGGAGTGCAGAATTATTAGGCAAATGAGTATTTTGACCACATCATCCTCTTTATGCATGTTGTCTTACTCCAAGCTGTATAGGCTCGAAAGCCTACTACCAATTAAGCATATTAGGTGATGTGCATCTCTGTAATGAGAAGGGGTGTGGTCTAATGACATCAACACCCTATATCAGGTGTGCATAATTATTAGGCAACTTCCTTTCCTTTGGCAAAATGGGACAAAAGAAGGACTTGACAGGCTCAGAAAAGTCAAAAATAGTGAGATATCTTGCAGAGGGATGCAGCACTCTTAAAATTGCAAAGCTTCTGAAGCGTGATCATCGAACAATCAAGCGTTTCATTCAAAATAGTCAACAGGGTCGCAAGAAGCGTGTGGAAAAACCAAGGCGCAAAATAACTGCCCATGAACTGAGAAAAGTCAAGCGTGCAGCTGCCACGATGCCACTTGCCACCAGTTTGGCCATATTTCAGAGCTGCAACATCACTGGAGTGCCCAAAAGCACAAGGTGTGCAATACTCAGAGACATGGCCAAGGTAAGAAAGGCTGAAAGACGACCACCACTGAACAAGACACACAAGCTGAAACGTCAAGACTGGGCCAAGAAATATCTCAAGACTGATTTTTCTAAGGTTTTATGGACTGATGAAATGAGAGTGAGTCTTGATGGGCCAGATGGATGGGCCTGTGGCTGGATTGGTAAAGGGCAGAGAGCTCCAGTCCGACTCAGACGCCAGCAAGGTGGAGGTGGAGTACTGGTTTGGGCTGGTATCATCAAAGATGAGCTTGTGGGGCCTTTTCGGGTTGAGGATGGAGTCAAGCTCAACTCCCAGTCCTACTGCCAGTTCCTGGAAGACACCTTCTTCAAGCAGTGGTACAGGAAGAAGTCTGCATCCTTCAAGAAAAACATGATTTTCATGCAGGACAATGCTCCATCACAAGCGTCCAAGTACTCCACAGCATGGCTGGCAAGAAAGGGTATAAAAGAAGGAAATCTAATGACATGGCCTCCTTGTTCACCTGATCTGAACCCCATTGAGAACCTGTGGTCCATCATCAAATGTGAGATTTACAAGAAGGGAAAACAGTACACCTCTCTGAACAGTGTCTGGGAGGCTGTGGTTGCTGCTGCACGCAATGTTGATGGTGAACAGATCAAAACACTGACAGAATCCATGGATGGCAGGCTTTTGAGTGTCCTTGCAAAGAAAGGTGGCTATATTGGTCACTGATTTGTTTTTGTTTTGTTTTTGAATGTCAGAAATGTATATTTGTGAATGTTGAGATGTTATATTGGTTTCACTGGTAATAATAAATAATTAAAATGGGTATATATTTTTTTTTGTTAAGTTGCCTAATAATTATGCACAGTAATAGTCACCTGCACACACAGATATCCCCCTAACATAGCAAAAACTAAAAACAAACTAAAAACTACTTCCAAAAATATTCAGCTTTGATATTAATGATTTTTTTGGGTTCATTGAGAACATGGTTGTTGTTCAATAATAAAATTAATCCTCAAAAATACAACTTGCCTAATAATTCTGCACTCCCTGTATTTGATGAGAGAGGAACTCAGGTGAGACAGCAAAAGATGACGGCGAGAACTGGCCAAGCCCACCATGCAGCCTAAAGAAACATCAAACTAGGAGACTATATACTAGTCAGAGACGGACACCCAGGGTGGAAGTTTCATATCCCGTTTGAGAGGGGTGTCTGGACAGTAATTAGAGTAAATTTTACCATGATCACAGGCTGGAGGGGCCAAGAAAAAAAACCAAGGAACATCTCCTAATTCTGACTTACAGCATCCCTGGACCAAGGGGAGAGAAATCAGGATAATGAATCGGAAGTCAGCGATGTGCATCCAATGCAAGATAAGCATGGTGCTACCCCAGCAAGAGGCTCAGTCAAAACAAAACCTTTGTTGGCGGTTGAGGTGCTGTACCCAGGACTGCCCAGTACAAAGGTACACCACATACCCAGAGCAGGTACGCCTCTGAATACTGGTGGGGCACTGCACTAAGTGTGCCACCCACCAGAATAGCCTTGCCCACATGCATCAGGCCTGACAGTGCAGGCCTGTGGAAGTGTAGGGTGGCATATTTCATACCTTAACAAACCCCTGAGCATACCTTACACTACCCCTAGGGCATCCCCTGAAGGGCGGCAAGGATGGTAGGGGTAAGGCAGGGCAGGGACACCTGGGCGTTCCCTGCCCAGGCAGGGAAGAACCCCCAAGTGGGTTCTCACTACCCTGGGGGGAATTCTCCTCCCATAGGTTTTGCTGAGTCCCTATGAGTGGCCTTAGTATCTGGGGCACTGTCCCAATGTGAGGACAATGTGGAACTGCCAGCACCCTTCCTTCGCATGGTGGGAAGTGGCCCTAACCAGTGTGTACTGGACCTGCCACTGCAAGTCGGAGTGGGCACAATTGCAATGGTATTCTGACATGTGCTGAACACCCCCTGGCAGATCAGTAAGTGTGCACTGTCCCCATGGTGTCCAATAAGGAATCAGGTCTGCCATTGCTTATCAGTATGTGCACAATGTTATTCCAATGGTCAGAGAGCCTGACACAGCAGACCAGTGGGTGTGCACTTGCACAATGCTGTCTAAAGTGCCTTTGGGGCCCAAAGCGCTTCCCCACTGTGAATACAGTGAGAAAGTGCACGCGCCTTCCTACTTATGCCAGGAAAGTGGCACTGACTAGTATGTATACATAGGCACACTGGTGTGCCCCTATGTAATTGGTCTTTCACAGGAGGCCTGAATGGGGCACTTGCACCCGGGTGGTGTCCTTTACCTTGTGTCCCATCTGCCTCTACAGGCTTGAACATGAGCCAGGGCACATGTGCCCATGCAGTGAAAGAATCACCATGTGTGTTTTCACTACACATGAGAGGCTCTGCCCATAGGTTAACATGGGGATGGTGGAGTGCATTTCCCAGCGACAGCCATAAAACTTGGGCACCTGTAACAACAGGCCTCTGCCAGTTGTGGACACTTGGCCTCTCTGAGCCAGATCATAGCCCCACTACAGATAATGATCTGTATTCCATAACCCCATGGCAGGCAGGCCTGAAATTTAGAGGAGACATCTGTGGCTCAAAGGGGAACCCTCTGAACCACCCCCAACTTCAAAGGCACACTTCAGTATATCTACTGGCACCACATTTCAGCAACTCAGAGCCACGCTTGCAGGAACATGGGACGGAGACGCTGGACCATGTGGTGCACACTGCCAGAGGACTCTGTTGTGCACAAGGAGTATTTACTGCCCGCAGGAAGGGACCGAGCACCCTTGCGACATTGTGGTTGGCCTGGGCAAACTGGTCGCTGCAATGTGGCACTCTGAAGTGTGCTCCTCAAGGATACGATGGCGTGCACTCTGTTCTCTCATGGAGGTCTCAGGGACATCAAAGACCTCCTGTGAGGGACCAACATCTTCTATCGTTGTCATCTGGAGAGCGGTGCCCTCTTAAGTACTTGCATTGTTGGCTGGACTTCATCAGGCAACAGCGGTGCAAGCGCTGAAGTAAGTATACTATCTGGAGACTAGTTTTGCCTGGTGCAGAGCTTTCAAACTATTGCCGGTATTTCAAGGAGTGTGGCTCTTTATTGTGGGGCCATGACATGCATAAGGGGCTGGTTTGTTGTGAGTGGATTAACAGGTGCGGCACCCTGCATGCCCCACCTTTGTCCGGTGCATCACATTTCTCTCATGCGACTCCCGATTGCATGCTCATTGTGCGCGGTGTCCGTGTCATAGGTGACGACCCTTGGAGGTGTTGGCATTCCAGGAACAGTGCCATATCCTACCTCGTACTGCCCCGCTGGACTTGTGTCTTGTGTGTCTAGCCGGATCGTCTGGTGCAACTTAAGTCATTGTGCACTACGCTGTGCCTCATTCAACAGAATTGGAATCCTTCTTATGCGTGCTCAAGGGTTCTCTGGTGTAACTCAGAATATCATGCACCAGATGCTGTGCCTCATTCCAGAGAGTTATGACATAGAGCACTTTGTGTTGGCGATCGGTATTGTCTGGTGCGACACAACTCATGATGCACTAAACGTTGTGCCTCATTCCAGGAAGGCACGACATTGAACACGTTGTGTTCACAATCGGAAGTTTCTGGTGGTACTCAAGTCATTCCTCACCAAACATTGTGCCTCATTTCAGGGAGGTAGGGGAGTGGAATCCTTTTCATGTGTTTAATCATATTGTCTGGTGCGACTCAAGTCATCATACACCAGACGCTGTGCCTCATTTCAGGGAGGTACGACACTAAGCACTTTGTGTTTGTGACTGGAATCGTCCGGAGTGACTCAAGTCATTGCGCACCCGACATAGTGCGTCCCGGGAGGTGCGGATTGGTATGTCTTAGTGTGCAACCAGGACCTTCTGGCTCTTCTCTAGTCATCATGCCCCAGATGTAGCGCCTCTTCCCACGGAGGTGCGAGATTTGGTAATTATTGTGTATTAGAGGGCCTGGCCGCCACTGTGTGTCCTCTAACAATCCTCCCCCTGTGCTTTTCAGACCTGTGCCTGCGCCGGAAGGCATGGTGTGGAGACCCTTCAGTGAACTTCATGATTGGTGGCCAAACCTCCATTTGCTGGTTACTATCTGCTCCGCTGGTATCTCTTCCTTTACCCCCATATTGTGCCAAAGTGCCTGAACAAGAGTGACTCCGGCCGTGTGCTGCCTAGCACTCAGGGGATGGTTGTTTGATTCTTCAGCTAGTGGGAGGCGGGATAGTAGAGCCAGTTTAGGGTGAAGAAAGGGTTTGGGGTCCAAAGGGGGGTCTGCAAGCACAGTGACAGCTAACCAGGCAGCTATCAGTGCACCGCACTAGGATGCTGGGAGCGAGTGTATGAGTGCGTAATTTGGGAGCCGCCTGATAACCGTGGCACCGCTTGACTGTGCGGAGTGAGTGTGTGGGAGAAATTGCGGGTGATTCTTACACCGTACGACGGTGTTGACAAACACTTAAATTCTTGCCAGAGAACTTACACGGTTCACCTTCGAATTTATCTGTACGGCCCAGGCTGCGGAGCTAATTTAACCCCTAGGGTGCCCTAGATGTAACAGTTACATCCAGGGCAGCCCGCTCAGGTGCCTAGGACGTAACAGTTACGTCCTGCACAAGGCCCTCGGGGAAGCGATAGCGCTCCCCCCGAGGGCCTCCCCTCCTACCCCCCCCCCCCCCCCCAGGGCAGGGCTGGAAGGGGAATTGCTTCCCCTTCCACCTCCTCCCCAGTGACGTCTGATGACGTAAGCATGCGATTGCGCGCTGACCTCATCAGAGGTTGCCTCCTATTGCGCTGATCCGATGAGAAACAGATTTGTTTCTCCTCGGTACGGGGGCATGGGAGGTCAGAGAGGCATGAAAAGGAAAGGCTTTTCCTTTCATTTTCATGTCTCTCTGAGCATTCCCGCAGCACGATCACTATGCGATCATGCTGAAGGAATGCCACTAGACAGCAGGGAGTTGTTTTTTTTTTTTTTTTAATTGGCATAAGGGGAGCGACCCTTTTGGCCAAGGTCTCTCCCCAAGGGGGGGGCAATTTTTCTAACGCCATTTCTGCCCCCCATGGGGGCAGATCGGCCTATATTAATTAGGCCGATCTGCCCCCAGGGGGTGCAGAAACCACTAGACACCAGACATTTTTTGTTTTTGTTTACATTGATAAGGGGAACGACCCCTTAGGCAAGGGTCGCTCCCCATGGGACAATTTTTTTATTAGGCCTTTTTTGCCCGCCCTGGGGGCACATTGGCCTATATTAATTAGTCTGATCTGCCGCCAAGGGGGCCAGAAACCACCCGCACCAGGGATTTCTTTTGTTTGTTTTTCACAAATGGGGTGCGACCCCTTAGTCAAGGGTCGCTCTGCTGGAGGACAATTTTATTTTAGGCCTTTTCTTCCCCCCTTGGGGGCAGATCGGCCTATTTGTTTAGGCAAATCTGCCTCCAAGGGGGGCAGAAACCACTAGACAAGGGATTTTTTTTTTTTGTCAATTTCACGCAAGGGGAGCGAGCCCTAAGGCAAGGGTCGCTCCCCCTGGGGGGCAAATTTATTTTAGGTCATTTCTGCCCCCCTTGGGGGCACATCGGCCTATTTTTGTAATGTCCGTCTGCCCCAAAGGGTGGCAGAAAGCCCACCAGAGACCAGGGAAGATTATTATTTTTTTTTTTTTTTTTAAAGAGAGTGGGGTTATGGCCAGACCCTCACCCCAGATAAATGGGGACAAAGTTGTTCTGCCCACCGGTGTACAGATAGGGCAATTACCCCAGATCCACTCTCCGGGGGCGCAAAAAGCATATTGGATGCCAGGGAATATAAAAAAAATTAAAAAATAGTGGTGTGGTGGCTACCAACCAGTATGGGCATGTTTATGCCCCCACCCCAACTGAAGGGGTTAACAGTCTTTCAGCTCTCCCCCGCACACTAAAACATCTTATCCCATGGCAAGCAAGAGGACATTTGATTATTTTGGGTTTTGGTTTTACATTTGGGCCATAAAAGCTTGTCTAACACACAAAATCGTCCCACTTGGAATGGTGAGCGCTGCACTTTTTGGACTTTGGGACAATGCCATCTAGAAAAATCTATGAGACCTAGACACATCTGAAAACTAAACATCTGGGTGAGTCCAGGGTGGTGTGCTTCACATGCACCCCGCACCATTTTCTTACCCACCATGCCCTGCAAACTTCCAACTTTGCTTGAAATCACACATTTTTCCCACATTTTTGTGATGGAACCTTCCAGAATCTGCAGGAATCCACAAAATTCTTACCACCCAGCATTGTCACATCTATACCGATAAAACTTCTGCACCACTTAGCCTAAAAACTTTTTTTTTTTTGGTTCCCCTCATTTTCGACATGTTTTTGGCTCTTCCCTGTCACAGGCACTTGGCCCACCTACACAACTGAGGTATCATGTTTACCGGTAGACTGAGGGGAACGTTGGGTGGTAGGAAATTTGTGCCGGTGCAGTGATCTCACACAGAAATGTGGGGAAAATGTGATTTCTTAGCTAAATATGAGGTCTGCTGAGGATTCTGGGTAAGAAAACACTGGGGGATCCACGCAAGTCACATCCCACTGGACTCCTTCGGGTGTCTAGTTTTCAGAAATGTTTGGGTTTGGTAGATGTCCCTGAATGGCCGCTGAGCCCAGGACCAAAAACGCAGGTGCCCCCCTCTCCCCCGCAAAAACAGGTAGTTTTGTATTTGATCCTTTTGATGTGTTCACATAGTGTTTTGGGGCATTTCTTGTTCGGGGCACTAGGCCTACCCACACAAGTGAGGTACCACTTTTATCAGGAGACCTGGGGGAACGCTGGGTAGATGGAAGTTTGTCGCTCCCCTCAGATTCCAGAACTTTGCAGCACCGAAATGTGAGGAAAAAGTGTTTTTTGCCAGATTTTGAGGTTTGCTAAAGATTCTGAGTAACAGAACCTGGTGAGAGCACTACAAGTTACCCCATCTTGGATTCCCCTAGTTTTCATAAATGTCCAGGTTTGCTAGGTGCCGGATGAGGTAGAGGCCAAAATCCACAGCTAGGCACTTTGCAAAAAACAGGTCTGTTTTCTTTGGGAAAATGTGATGTGTCCATGTTGTGTTTTGGGGCATTTCCTGTCGCGGGCACAAGGCCTACCCACACAAGTGAGGTACCATTTTTATATGGAGACTTGGGGGAATGCTGGGTGGAAGGAAATTTGTGGCTCCGCTCAGATTCCAGAACTTTCTGTCACCAAAATGTGATGAAAACGCGGTTTGCAAAGGATTCTGGGTAACAGAACCCGGTGAGAGCCCCACAAGTCACTCCATTCTGAATTTCTCTAGGTGTCTAGTTTTCAAAAATGTATAGGTTTGCTAGGTTTCCCTAGGTGCAGGCTGAGCTAAAGGCCAAAATCCACAGCTAGGCACTTTCCAAAAAACAAGTCAGATTTCAATGGAAAAATGTGATGTGTCCATGTTGCGTTTCCTTTTGCTGTCATTAGGCCTACCCATGCAAGTAAGGTATCATTTTTATCGGGAGACTTGGAGGAACACAGAATAGGAGAACAAGTGTTATTGCCTCTTGTCTTTCTCTACATTTTTCCTTCCAAATGTAAGACAGTATGTAAAAAAAAGAAAACTATTTGAGAAATGCCCTGTAATTCACATGCTAGTATGGAGACGCCGGAATTCAGAGATGTACAAATAACCACTGCTTCTCAACACCTTATCTTGTGCCCATTTTGGAAACACAAAGGTTTCCTTGATACCTATTTATCATTCTTTACATTTCACCAAATTAATTGCTGTATACCCAGTATACGATGAAAACACATTGCAAGGTGCAGCTCCTTTATTGGCTCTGGGTACATAGGGTTCTTGATGAACCTACAAGCCTATACATCCCCGCAACCAGAAGAGTCCAGCAGACATAACGGTTTATTGCTTTTGAAAATCTGACATCGCAAAAAAAAGTTACAGAGTAAAACGTTTTTTTCACCTTAATTTCAATATTTTACTTTTCAGAAATGTTTACCTGTCTGGGATCCTGCACTGGTTTCACACCTTTTTCTGTCACTAACTGGAAGGAGGCTAAAAGCACAAAAAAATAGTAAAAATTGGGTATTTCCAAGTAAAATGCCAAAATGGTGTTGAAAAATTTGGTTTTCTGATTCATGTCTGCTTGTTCCTAAAAGCTGGGAGGATGGTGATTTTAGCACTGGAAACCCTTCGTTGATGCCTTTTTCAGGGAAAAAACACAAGCCTTCTTCTGCAGCCGTTTTCCCTTTTTTTTTTTTAAAACAAAACAAATTTTTTGCTGTACTTTGGCTAATTTATTGGTCTCCTCCAGGGGAACCCACAAACTCTGGGTACCTCTAGACTCCCTAGGATGCTGGAAAAAAGGACGTAAATTTCGGAGTGAGTAGTTTATGTGGATAACAAGTTATGAGTGCCTAAGTGCAGACTGCCCCAAATAGCCAAAAAAAGGCCTGGCACCTGAGGGGGAAAAGGCCTGGCAGCGAAGGGGTTAAAGTGATGCATTGATCTGTATGTATATATTGCTGCTATCGTTATGAACCGGGGTGCATCCTGCATAATTGAGTTGGAGTAATCTCTAGGGTGGGTATCATGCTGATGTTTGGCACCTCATGTGGGTGCTGGGAGGGAATGTATTATTTTTCTAACGTGCATACTGCATATGTTGTTTTATCATAGTTGGGCCTAGTACTGTTAGTGTTGTTTCAAATAGTGGTGCCTGTCCAGAATTACGTGTTATTCATGCTGTGTTAATTAAGGTGTGTTTTGAATACAAAACATATTTACATACACCTCGTTAGAAGCTTCTTCTGTGATGCTCAGCATAATTGTTGTGTGGTATTACTGTGCCATTGCTTTGTACATTGCTCATGTGATAAGCCTGACTGGACTATGCCAAGCTACCCAAGAGTGAGCGCAGGTTATATAGTGAGTGTAACCACCCAGCCCTGACGGGAGTGGTGAGTCCTGCCTGGCTAGAGCCCAGCCTCAGTCAACCAGAATGCGCCGCCTCCAACACACAGGCTCTGCACCAACCCACAGCGTATGCATACACTGCCTCGGCTGGGCGCGCTGAGGTAATAAATAAATGGGGATGAACCACTCTGGGTTCAGTGCAGTAACCAGAGTGCGCATGTGTCTTCTTTTAGCAGCTTACGTAGCTGCGAACGCTGCCCTGCTTGAAACACCAGAGCCTGCTCCTCACAATTACTGTTAGGTAGGACACACATGATGGAGTTGGTCATAAGTCTTTATCTCAAGATCCAAATATGAGAGCAATTCACCACAGCAGCCACTGGCTTCATTTCCACGGTACATACATTCCACCCATCCTCATTCCACCTACATGCCACAATCTAGCTGTCCTTCCAGCTTTGGGTGAACACCTGGCCAGTAATGTTTATGTCAAGGCCAGATGATCTGTATTTTACTCATTGAAACGAACAAACTTAAAACAGCAAATGCAAGGAGTAGCCACTTTAGATTAATTGTACCGCTGCTAATGGTTGCTAAAAAAAAAAAAACACAGAGGGCATAACTGTCACGTTACGAAAGAATAGAGAGGAATGTACACAATTTCACATTGAAATATCAGCCCCTGGCCCATCCAAAATTCAAATGACCTGTGTTTTTATCTTACAAGGATGAAAAGCCCACTGTGGGCCCATATTGTCATCCAATGGATCTAAAGCTGTGCACTTGCCCTACTAATGAATGGCCTGTCACTATCACCTTGGCAGCAAGTCATTATGATATGACGTAACTGGACGCTGCTCATCAATGTGATGCACGTCACGCGCACGTAGCTACGAGCGTCGCCTGGACCACGGCCTCGGGGATGATGCTAATAAGCTGTCCAAGGAGGCCCTGGCTGCGGAGACGTTCGAGGCACAGCAGAGCGCGGAGGCATGGCAGCTATCCCGGTGATGAAACACACGCGGCATTAGTGTTAACAGCGCGGGGACATGCTGGGGCTCTCGGCAGCAATGAATTATAAGGCATGCAGATCCCCTGGGTGGGCCTCGGGGAGGGAGGGCTCCGCCTGCTGCAATTAACTTCCTCCGTTGTCAGCGCGTGAGGCCGCGGGCACCCCTCCGGTGCGGTTCGTTGTTTAGGCGACCATGAAGAGTGGATGGTGTCAAGAGGCAGAAGGCACGTGCTTTCTGTATTATGGAGAATGCGGGGTAGACGAAAAGTTCCGTGTAACCCTAAAACCTGGGGCCGGATTATCTTCGTGTGATCGGTGCAGTTGTTTTGCCAACATTTCTGTTTGCACTTGACAGACGCAAACGCCCCTTTAAAATGTATCCAGTAAAATCCATGCAATCTCACTCCTGTGATTCAAGACTAGTTGCCCTTAACATTTTCGACAGCCGCAGCACCAAGGCGGGCATTGCTTGGTGCGCCTTAGTTCAAAACCTTTCGGAAGACGTTGGCGCCTGTGTGGGGCATTCTTAATCAGGCTGTCGGTAACCTACATATCACACAAGATTCACCTGTACATATTTCCATAGCAATGAAAACTTGCCTAGTCCGCCCTGCTGGATCTGTTCTGTGGGGAATGGAAAACTGTACTCGCTGCTTTCTGTGAGAGGGGGAAGCTTTCTTTGTCACAGCCATGCTGTTCTGTGAGGAAGAAAAACTTGCACTGCTGCTGTCCTATGTGTATCTGTCTTGTGATGGGGAAGGTTTGGGCTGCTTCTGCCCTAGTTTTTACCTGGCCTCTGAAGGCGGGAAGCTTGCACTGTTACTGCCCGAGGTGTACCTGTTCTACGAAGAAGGGGTGTTTCTCTGCTGTTGTCCTAGCTCATGAAAAAAACGAAGGATATTTTGAATGAACTTGCAAAATATGCCCAAAGCATATGAGAAGCTTTTTATGGGATCCAGAGGTAAAACTAGCAAAGAGTCTCTGACACATGGACCCTGATTTCAATCATAGCTTCCCAGTTTGACCTAACGGTTTGACCCTGGGGAATTACAATTCTTTTCAGCTATAAAGTAGAAGTCAGAAATACTTACCAAAGGGCTGGGACTTATGCTGAGCCAAGAGCTGATCTCCTCAGCCTCTGAGGCTGCTTCTCCAGACAGGATGCAGCACAGACTGAGCTGTAGTGAATTATGGGACTAGAATGTCATAACCTCACTGCTATTGCCCTATAGGCACTGGTAGCACAGCAAATGATGCTTCAATATTGGGCACGTAGCTTGCAGTCTCAAGTCCTATATCTGCCCACACCAGTCAGTTGCCAGTGTGGCTTAGCAGTGTAGGCATGGCCTGTTTCATACAGCATGCTACAATTGCAGTGACTTGCCCTGTGGAACATGCAGCATGTGCGGACAGCTTGGTCCAGTAGCAAACGTCTGGCCTGGGGAAATTTGGCCCATTTCCCCCCCCACCTTCTGACATTGATGAATATGCCATATGAGCCAGGTACTGTTGCACAATATTTAATGCAAGATACCAGTAGTCATGAGGAAGACCGCTGACACCACATCTTGTGGTACGGCAACACCAGTAAAAAATCATTTTGGCTTTCCTACATACAATAATAATATATGCCTCATAGTTTAAAAAAGGGACAAAATAAATGTCGACATGAGGGACATAACCTCACCCATAACTCGAAACTACACAACCATTGAAGTATAGTTCTCTCAGATGCATCTCGGTGCTAGACGTGGAACCCACTGATGAAGCATGCCACAATAGCTAATGAGGGATCAGCGCCCCACATTAATGTATGCTAATTCCGTAGGAGATCTTCCAGGGGCTTAGTACTGCTTATATGGTCATGTCTGTTTTTGGAAATCTGCAAAGTCTTTTAATGCCTATCTCTTCCTCTTTAGTTTGTTAGCTTCTTGTGCTGTACCTGTCCTGTAGGCGTAAGAAAATCATGTGATGCTCTGTCTGCTACTACCACACACCCTTTACTCACTCTTTGTGTTAGGGAAGATGGTGCTGCTGCTGTCCATGTTTTACCTTTAGTGTGTTGTGAAGCTCAGTATAGAACACTACCCTACAAAAAAGGAAAAAAAGGTTTGCATTTCCAATGCTTGTTTTAATGTATGATGTGAGGGGAAAAACGAAGCCTCACAAAATATGTGAGCAGGGATAACTTTTGGTTTTATGTGTGAAACCAGCAGTGTTTTTTAAAATGGAGCAGGTGACTCCGTAAATGTTTTAAGCTGCCGTGCCTCCATGCCATGTATAACACCTTCACCCAATTCACGCGTTTCAGTCAGCAGCACTTTGCATGCTGTGATTTTGAGCACACCATGAAACTATTAAAAGCAAAACTACAAACCCCACAATGCTATACGATGTGGGATGAAAAGCAAGAAATGGGTAATGGTATCATGTTACAATTCCACTTGGCAGACTTGTGAAATGCAAAATAAAATTTACCTCCTGAATTTCTGCCTTTTTGTCTTGTAAACAATCACAGGTTAAACAGCTCGGTGGATGGGAGAGAAGGGGCATCCTTTCAAATTCAAATGCATATCTCTGCTGATGGGCAGACATTAACACTCCTTGGGAAACTGGCACACTAAAAAGATGTTATTTGAAACGGGTTGATAGCATACCACTCAATAATCAAGTCTTGCAGTATGTAGTCTTTGATTCGGTTCTTCTGTTTATTCTGTGCCTTCAGAAAGTGCATTACCAGCCAGCCAACACGCGTGTCATCAGATTGGGTATTACCCTCTGGCCCCTTCAGTGAAATCATATAAACATCATGTAATCAGCATTACATTGCTGCAAAACTCTACCATGTTGTGACTCTACCACCAAAACACAGGTGAATCCAATGTCATTTTCTAAGGCTTCCTGTAAGGTGTTGACTTTCCCTCTTGTGTCCCGATATAGTGGTACCATGCGTAGCCATATGCTGTTAAGCGAACTACTGTGTTGTAAGCATCACCGTGCTTAAAAGGGTGCACAACCTTGATTGTGGTTTAAGTAAGCATGGCAGTAAAAACACGTATAGAAAACAGATATACAGGAAGGAATGTCAAAGTTAAATAGGATGGTCTGTTACTATAGTGTATTCTCTTTATGCAATTAATGGGGTACCTTAAACTCCAAGTAAAATGATCCGATATTGTTTTAGGAAAAAAGTATTCTTTTGTAGCAAGGATATCTTCAGTACTAACATGTACCGACGCTTATCTAGCCACCCCATTTGTCGTATTAAAAGAGATGTTCTCTACCAGAAAGGCACAAGTACCAGCATCTAGAAGAGGCTGAAGCAACCCTGAGAAAGGAAAACCAAAATGCTGGCACCCCTGTTCTTGAGGAAAGTTTGGTGTGATTTAGGTGGAGCACCTGTAACACCAGCATGATGCGCCCTGAACAGATGCTGCGGGTGCTGTCCTGCGAGGGCCAACATTAAAAGCAGCCCCCAAGTCTGAAACCAGGTATGAGTTGATTTGAAAATGTAATGAATTGAAAAAATCTAGACATCTTTACGCCTCTCCCCTATGACCTCTTTCTCTCCTTCTTTTTCCTTCCCTCTTGTGTAAATCACATGTGGTTTGAAGCAGCCCCATACAGGCATGTAGTGCTTTGCAAAATAATAACATGACTTAACATCAGGTTCCGTCCGCGCCCACATTGTGTTCACCTATCCTCTCTCTTGTTCCCTCGCAGCACTTTGACAAAGCCCCAGGATGGTGTACAGCAATTTACAAAAAAGTACTAAAACTTTATGTCCCCCACATCTCCCCGCCCCAATCTCTTTTCTTCCGTTTCCCTTCCTCTCGCCCCACCGTATTTTTGTGCAACTCATGACAGCAAATTAATTTTCCATGCAACACTACGTGACCTTCAAAGGCACTACACAGTTTCAACAACAGCCTGACAGCAGACACTCGAAGAGTCCCTGCCCAGAGTCCATTACAGTGCCAACACCAACCTCATAGAGCCCCAATACATCTGCTAATAGGCCACAAAGACCCCCTGGAACCAACACACAGCGATCCTATAAAGCTCGTCAACTTCAGTGTGAACCAGAAGACACGTGGTGCAAAAGCTGATCCGGTTTTTCGACCACTTTTCCAGATAGCTTACCAGGTGAAGGCATCTGCTACAGAATCTACTGTATACAGCCAGTCTCATCCTCATACTTGTAGGGTAGCCCGCTTATTGTTTTAGGTGCTATGCACTGTGCCTTTAACCCAACATGGAGTAAAATGGAGCTCATATTTTGTGTGATGTTGGGTTACTTCTGGGCATCATTGCTTTGCAGAAGGTGGAGTTGCAGAATTTTGCGGCTTACCCAGAGAGCAGAGGCCAGGGTGCGAGCTCGTTAAGTAAACTTCCATCTTAGCTTGCCTTTAAGATTTACGACACGAGACAAGAAAAGTGAAGGTTCCTATCTGCAAGATAGGGCCTTCCTACTTAGACCTACCAAGTCCACCTCTTCTCTGAATTGAAAGTAACAGGCTGGGCAGGGCCTCGTAATAGAGCCCAGCCTCCTCATGTGTTTATCTCTTCATATTGTTACAACTTTTTGGTTCAACCCTCACTTTTTCAGAGCAGCTGCACAAAGGGGGGACTGTTTGACTAAAATGCAAGGAGGCAGCCAGCTGAAAGTGACTGATGGCTGAAGCGCCCCGGAAAAGGGAGCCTGGAGACTTCCATGCACTGTGGGTGGGACATGGCCGCGTAACACCACAGCTGGGAGACAGTGAAAGTGCGCCTCACTTACTGTCGCCGGAAATGCTTCCTTGCAATGAGGCTTTGAACCTCAAGGCCTTCTCAGTGGCAGATTATGTGTGGCCAAAGTGAATTAGACTCCTTAGACCTGCACTAAAAGTGCATCATAAGAGGGCTTGAATATGTTGCACACAAGCCACCCAAGCACATCTTATGTGGCGACTGCAGGTACGTAGTCAACTGAACATGCCACATGCACTAAAGCCAAGGAAATTCATTAGGGTGACTGCATGCAGTAACAAGCATTGGCAAAGCCAATGGGTTGCGCCTCTGGGACCTGTTGGCTTTGTAAATGGTTTTAGCCATGCTACACAGATGGTATGCAGCGTGGCTAATAGACAAGCAAAAAAAAAAAGAAAAAAACACACAATACACTACACAGCCAGATGCATTCTTTTGCAGAGGCACACATCAAGAGTGCACATGCCTGAAAAATAAAAAAAATCCCAAAAAAGCATACACTTGTGAAAGAAGCCGATCTGCAAGACTGTAAACAGGCTATGCTCCACAGGCGGGACAAAGACTAGATGGGTGGCTAAAAAAATAAACCTATTGAATAAAAAACAAGAAAATAAGACTGACAACAAAAAGCCAATGGAAAATAATGATTGGAGTTAATTTCCCTTACTGCTATCGACATGTCCCCAAAAAGTTTTTCACAACCAGAAAGCTGGGCTGTTTGGTAGGCTTTCATGTGAGAGCCGATTACTGAAGAAAAATGTTGCCAAGGCCAATCTCCTTGTGTAGTGAAATGTTTTTCCAAGCTCCACTGAAACCCAGCAGTGGTGCGGCATGAGTAGTAGTTGTGTGCGTGGCCTAGTAATACATAGAGGTTTCTTACAAATCAGGTCTGAATGTATGCCAACATGAGAGCACCACGCCTCTAGTGTGTATCAGACTTAGTGGCTAGAAATCTAACATTTTAATGTTAACAGAGTGTGCAAGATTGCCCTATTATTTTCAGTATATTTACTACACTAACTTATAAAAATAAGTGTGTTTTTGTATTTGACTAGACATCTAAATATACCTATAGAAAATGGATGAACATTTACAAAAGGCTCAACACTGACGGTCTCTCGGGGCGCATTCCAGTCCATCGTTTTTTGCCCGTCATCAAACAAGGACCAGCCATGTGCATATCAGATCTTGCCCTGCCCTAATTGGAAGAGACTAGCCACATCTGCCAGGTCCACTTTAAATGGCTATCACGCAGCTGAAGGCCGGTGTCAGCTTTGGTGGCCCAATCAGGGCAGGGCGCGACTCTTTGTTAAACATGTTTGAGAGCTGCCTGCTTTTAGATTAGGACGTTATACCGCTAGAGCTAAACGTTTGGGGGGGAGGTGGAGTTTCCTCTCTTAATCTGCGCATCCTCCTCATGAACGTGTGCCTGGACGTGGGGTGAAACATCTTGACAAATGACTGGAGGGGAACTGTGGTTGACACACGATCAGAAGCATATTTTTTTTATTCCTACTGCACATTACAGAGGGTGTAATCTTCACATTTCCACACCAGCAGCCCCAAACCAGGGGCCCAGAAGATGAAGTGAGGTGTCAAATCGGCAGCCCTCTGACCCGGACGTCAGGATGATGTACATGTTACCTTTGTCTCCGCCGGCTTCCCGTCTGCTGGCCCCAGACTCACCCAGGCAGGTGTGGCGCTGTGCTCAGGTGCTGGGTCGGAGTTCGTGCTTATACACTGCGGGCCTTTCCTTAAGTGCCCGCCGCGGCTAATAATACCAGAATACATTTACTTTATAATAGGGCGCTTGCTGGCCAAGCAAATACCGGTGTTATCCGGCTCTGTGGAAGCCAATTGACCGACCTCGGAAACATAAAATGGCGCCTCAGGCCAGTTCTTGTCTCCAGTGCAGAAGGTCAGCAGTGCTGCAGAGCCCGGCAGAGCCGGCCGCATGGCAGGTATGAGGCCCAGTGAGCAATGTAAGATGTGCTACGCAGAGGCCCCAGAGGGTGTGCGCGCCGCAGGTCACCGGTTCAAACCTGATAGAAAGGAAGCCACTCCTCAGTATCCTGCGCGCCATTGCCCCACAAGCTGTGCTCTTGGCTGATAATTTCAACATCTCCCGTCAGGTAATGCCGAAGGTATCATCGAAAAATCAGATATTGTCGAGGAACTGGGAAAGTGTTAGGTAAAGTGTCAGCCTAGGTTCAGACCAACAGGAATCATGTTTTAGGGCATGGAATCCAGGAGGAGCAGGGCTGTGCATTGCGTGCGCCTGATGCACCGAGCATGGCTAAATGTGCACAGTGGGTTCTGTGGGCGCAGGGCCTGAGCATAGGGAGTACGTCTTCCTCCACGGCAGTATCATATCACACTGTACAGTGCTGAGGTTGGGTGCATGGCGTGCTGCGGGTGCAGCGACACAGGAGCATGACGTTCCCGAAGGCCAGGCCCTGAATTCAAAGCCTTCCTGGCTACAACCGAAGGCGTGGCAGGTTCTGCTTACGTGGGAGCTGGCCTCAGGACCCACGTGATAGGCAAGGCCTCCACCCCGACCACCGTGCATGCAGCCCAAAGGTTTGTGCAGTGATTTCTAGAGGCACGGTACCTGGTGCAGGCTCTGCTCGTGGCCAAATGCTAGCGCGGTCGGTGCTGAGACATGGGCTAGACCCAAGGCCAGGCACTTTACAACCAGCCCTCTGTAAACAGCCGAAGGTTGTGTGGGAGCGTGCCTATCAATTCCTTAGTTCCATGGTGGACCGAAGTATGTAAAGGAAAAAAAAAGTAATTGAAAATACTTTGTGAGCAGAAAATCGTACTTTTTTATATCATAGGTAAAACTAATGTTTGTAGGAAAAAAAAACAATTTGAAGGGCTACTCTTGTTACAGTGCACAATCTAAAAACATTGAAATTCACCATTTATAAGCAAAAGAATCACAACAGACCCCCTCGTGTACCACTTTTTACGGAGACCGCATTAACGTCCCTGTTGTTGACGTATTTCCATAGTAAACCCCTGTTTGGCTCACTTCTGCATAACTTTGCCCCTATAACAAGCTGCAAAAAGAACAACTGATGAACAATGAACAATGCAAACATTCACCCCCACTAATAAAGATCTGTGTTTAATCCATTGTTTTTTGCCCACCACGTCACCCCAGTTTGGACCCAGCCGTATGGAAATCAGTCTTGACCCTGTTCCCCATCAGAACAAGCCAGGTCCTCCCTGGACCACAAACAAGCATCCTGGGACCGGTTTCAGGGTATCACTCTTCATGAGCCAGGCTAGCTTGAATCCAGTGATGCAGTGAGCACGGGACCCACGTCTGGGCACACCCTTCCCACTTGAGAACAAAAGCAAAAAGAACAAATGATGGCCTGAATGCTGAACAAAAAAAAGATGGATTAAACCCAGATCTTTGTGACTGGGGGTGAATGTTTGCATTGTTCAGCATTCCGTCCATCAACTGTTCTCTTTGCCTATGTTGCCCTAAGTGGGGATGGTATACCCAGACATGGGTCCCTTGCTCACTGAACCACTGGATTCAAGCTTGTCTGGCTGATGGAGTGGTACCCTGAAACTGGACCCAGGATCCTTGTTTCCGGTCCAGGCAAAAAAAAACAATGGATTAAACCCAAATCTTTGTGACTGGCAGTGAATGTTTGCATTGTTCAAAATTCTGTACATCAACTGTTGTTTTTGCCCCTATAACCAGCCAGCACCAAACTTTACATAAAGAAAAGGTTAATAAATTGGAGCCCAATTGTCAAAGTAGCTGCAAAGTTATGAAGTGGTCCAAAAGTTCCATTTTACATTGGAACCCCTATTGTGAACTTACTCCACGAAAAAAGCCAAAACATCTTAAGGAAAATGCCCCAGATTTAGTAGGCGCGCTTGGCTTTTTCTTCTGGTTTGCATTTTTGTCCAGCTGTCCAGTGCACTTGGGCACATTATACATATATCAATGGATGATACGATTCTTAGAAAAAATGGATAGCTCTAAATGTTTCTGAATGGTTAATATGTTCACAAACAGCTGGACACACGGGCAAATCAGCACATGAGCTCCTACAAATTCATTTTACAGCAACTTTACTGCACACCTTGGAAAAAGCCAACAACTCGTGGTGGACTCACTTATGAAAACATCCTCACGAAAATCTTTGGGGTAATGAGTGGTGTTTCATCACAAAACCCTTCAAATTAATCGAAAATTCCTTAATAAAGGATCAATTAAAATTGTGGTGAAAGTAATCAAATGACACAATTGGTGTGATCTAGTGTCTATAATACCTAATATAATGGGTAATAGCAGATGACACTCCCCACTTAAGGTACCAAGACAACTTCAACTCTCACCTCAGCCATGCACGGCTGCTGATCTCACTGTTAAATCACCTGACATCACCCATAATATAAGTTGCTAGTTATTGCTAGATAAGTGGGGGAGGGAGGGGGTTAAATACTGCTGGCATGCTCTATAACTAGCAACTTCAATCAAGAAAGCTTCGCAAATGCGTTTTTGATTGAAGTTGCTAGCTGTAGAGCACGCCGACACTATTTCAGCCCCTCAAAGGCAGTTGTGAAGGATGCAGGGACACTATAGTAAGAAAAACGGATGAACCCGTGGTATAAACTACGAAAACCCACAGCACAGAGTTGTAAATAAAGCCCTCCTCTTAGACATGCGGCTGCTGCAATTAAATGTGCGAACACGTAATACTGAGGCAGCGTAATACTGAAGCAATTTCAAGCCTCTTCAGTCAATTTAAAGCCACTCCCTGCCCTTTCAGTTCACTCTTGCAGCTTTCTGCTTTCGGGACGCTTTTTCGTTTTTCTCTTCCTCCGTCTTTCCCATATGTGTCTTTTGCGTGCAGTAACTACTTGAGGCAGAAAAATAAGTGCCGGCGCTCCGCACCGGAAACCACCGGCTCAAATTAAGTACTGATACAACGGCCATGTGAATACCTCCACTGGCACGCAATGGCGCGTGTTCAACAGCTCTATGTACAAAATATGTGGTCCAAAGTATTGATCATTTACCGTTTCATTTCATCTCTGACTTGGTGAACTTGTGCCCTTAATCACTCATCCCACCACACTCTCACACTCACTCTGCTGTTCACATGTGCAGCTGACCATTCACACTTAATAAAGTGGGTTGTAGTAACGAGTGTGCCGGTACTATCACTGTGCAATTTCACGTGTATTTAGGTCATAGAGTGCAAGGACCGATTCATAAAAACACTCAATATACTCCTCTAAGCTGATCCCAAAGTTTAGCGTAAATATGCTCACTCCTTTTGGCGGAAGGGGATATACAGAGAATTCTGAAGTGCTCATGGGAAGCTGTCACCAGCTTCCCGGAAGTAAGCCGTTCAGCGTACCTGAATTAACGTAACACCTTTTACGGACAAGTCCATTTGCTCTTTAATTCTTCTTTTGCTTCATCCCAGAAATTCAACCCCCCAACAAGCACCCCGACAATTGTGGGTGTGTTCCCTCTCCATTCACGCCCTGGCTTGGGACTCCCTGGTCGGGGCTACATTTCTGGCCGTATCCTGAAAGCCTCGATGCCCACAGCCTAGCGCAAGGAGCATATTTGATTATACCTACAATGACAACTACAGGCGGTCACCGTGTCTATATACATTCACCGAAAAAATTGGGTTACTTAGGACCTGACTCAACATTGGACTCCAGTATGTTATTCTAACTCGGGTGTGCAAAATACATTTTTTTTTAAAGACTGGAAACTTTCATTTGATGTTCAAGATAGACAGGCAGAGGTGTGTCTCCGCTAGCCTTTTTCATCACCACATAATACTTTTTAATGACTTGTGTTACTTCAGATCGACAGTCACCGTGCCGCGCATAAAAAAACACTAGAATTTCCCTCACACAATAAATGAGAAGCAAAAAACCCACCAGGAGTGATGCTGAAATGAAGACTTGCATGTCTGATCAATAAGGGAGCTCTATGAACGCTCACCGCTGACCAGCAAGACCCCGCGCCACCGCCCACCCGTGGCGAGGAGCGTGACCTCACCCGGAGGTGAAAGGTCACGAGGGCAGCTCGGGGAGCGCAGGTGTGAGCCAGAGGGAACTGCCGGGGTGCAGTTTGGAGGAGAGTGGAGAGGTCTGAGGTACCGCCCCGTTTTCTACATTGGTGTGGATGCTAAAGAAGGCCCCTGTTGTACCCTGAAGGCACCCTGCTGCCGTGTGAAGAGGGTATACACCCCCAGCACACAGCGAGTTACAAGCTAGCGACAAAACATAACGTAACACGCAAAAGATACAGACAATAATTGTTGGGAGGCTGACCCCTGTTATATTCATTTATAACCGCAGGATCTGCATCAAAGTTCTATACATACCCTATCCAATACATTCATTTATGATGGTCTGGCTTGACAGCGCAGCTGTCGCCATACAATTATGAGAGCATCACTAGAGATGGGCTTTGGCTCCACCCACTTCAGGAGCCAGGTGAACATGTTTTGACTGTGCAGAAGTTGTGAA
The DNA here is from genome assembly GCF_031143425.1 of Pleurodeles waltl. Taxonomy (NCBI): domain Eukaryota; kingdom Metazoa; phylum Chordata; class Amphibia; order Caudata; family Salamandridae; genus Pleurodeles; species Pleurodeles waltl. Next base: position 963,977,221 of record NC_090443.1, read on the forward strand.
CTTCCACAAAAAAGTGCCTGCCCTCCGTACAGTTGTGATCATTTTACTTATCCAGCCTCCAGAGCTTGACTTTTTGGGGCACACAGAATATTGTAAATGAAGGTGTCTTAGATAACTTATGTTGTTTTTCTTTGCCAGCAGCACAGATGGGAGGATGCAGTCATTAATCTACATGGATGTTTAGGTCTTGAATGACTGTGCAACTGTCACTAGACCTTTTAACCTACACTAATGTTATTCTACAATTCTTTGCTTCCACACAAATCCATATTTATTCCCATGATATTTACCTGTAATGCTTCACATTATCATACAATATTCTTTTTGAAACCAGACCTATTGGCCTTGCCAATACTTGTTAATGTATTAGGAGTGGGTTTCAGGTAACCATTTATAAGATCACAACTGAGATCCACCACCATTCCCTCTTCTCCGGATACCTGACAAGAAGTTGTGCCCCTTCTGCACCTGCTTTGCGCCAAATGCACACCGGCAACACTAACCCCTCCACAAGCAGGGCTGTTGGCAGGACTGGACCGTGACCCTTCACCAGCCCAGGCCGGAAGAGGCTCCTTCTGGTTTTTAATTCCACCTCCGTACACCACCACTGGCAGAAAAAGAGGACTGTGAATATGGTTGCCACCTTTCTCAGAGAAAAATATGGCCAACTGTTCACTTTTTAAGATGCTGCAAAGGTCTGGATATGATTTTTAAGTAGAACGTTATATGAACTGGTCCAGATTCATTTTGAACATGGCCTATCTGTCTTTAATTTCCAGTGAGGGGTCATTAGGGCAGCTGAAGAGCACATTTTAAAGTGGTTTATTCTAACATAGACTGTTTAACATATGTACTGGTAAAATGAAAAAATACAGGCTTTAGGTGATTTTTCTACTTTTTGTACCAGCAAGGACATTAAAACAGCGGTCATACCGGTATAATACCAGTCACGTGGCAAGCCTTACAGTGGACTATATTGTGAAGAAGGCCTGAAATGAACTGATGGTGCCTTGTAACTGAAATCAGATGTTTGGTCTTCTCAAATTTAACGGTTTGTTGGAAATCAAGAATCCAAGAGTTAGGTTGTAAGATATTGCATTTATTTATAAATAGGATCTATACAAGGAGCAGCGCCAGCGTGGAACACCACATAACTTGCCGCCACTCAACGGACTCATCCATCCTTCACCACCAGAACATAACCAAGTTCTATATTCTACGTATTCTATCTTCCCTTACCTATTCTATTCCACACACCGTCCCCCGAACCAAAAAAACCCAAAAGAAATACAATAAATAAATCTAAATCTTAGAACAATAATCAATATTAGAGAATAATAAAATAGAAGTGCCTTGATATATATACACACTTAATATCCCATCTATGAAACACAATATTTTAACTTAACTTGTAATCATTAAAGCAGGCAGGCAAGTTTTATTTTAACCTAGCTTGTAATCACTAAAGCAGACAGGAGATCAGTAGAGTTCCTGTAGTAGTCAGAAGTGAGGACAAAAGGATGCTGGAGGAGATGGCGAGGAAGGTTAATATTGAACCTGTAAAGGTCTCTAGTTTGATTTCACCTGCTACTATGACAGAAAAACGCTGACTGCAGCTTGAGAATTTTTGTGGACTTGAGAAGTGTGAATCAAAGTATAATCACAGATAATTTCCTGTTGCCCAACATCAGTGTGTTGATTCTACTTGTAATTTGGGAAATTTCTTTTTCTAAATTTAATCGGAAGAGTGAGAACCATCAGATCTGCTTGTATGAGTACTCTAAGAACCTTGCAGCTTTTATCACAGTGGAAGGGACATTTCAGTTTATTAGCAAGCAGTTCGGCCTATCATCATTCGCAGGTGTTTTCCACTGGATGATGTCTGAGGTACTCAAGGAGTCGACCAGTATTATCTATTTGCAACATAGTTGTTTTTGGAGAGACTGTAAAGTAGCACAATTGTGCTCGAAACAAGCGTTGAAAGTACTGCAAGAAGGTGGTCTTAACTTGTGGAAGCACAAATGTCAAGGAAATTAAATACCATGGTCACACTATTTCTGGTGATGGTGTGAAGCCCAAGGAAGATCTTCTTACGGCAATCAAAGTGCCTCTCTCGCCTCAGGACAAGGACAAGTTGAAGTCCTTCATGGATGCCATTGAATATTACTTAAAATGTGTTGAAGATTTTGCTGCAAAGATGAAGGGCTTTAGTGTTGTTTTGAGAAAAGGGTTACATTCAGATGGGGGAAAGGACAACAAGATTGTTTTGGTCAGATTAACAAGGAAATCTGCAGTGCAGGAATCCTTGTACATTTCAACACATCCTCAAAAACTTTCTTAACAGTTGATGCCAGTGGTATTGGGATAGGCGCTATTTTGTCCCAGTTGCACAATGATGTGAAGAAGGCTCTGGCTTTTGCATCACTCTACCTGACGGACACTGAGCGTAATTACTTTGTAATAGAGCATGAGACTCTGGCTGTGGCCTGGAGTGCTGAGTATTTCAGAATGTATTGGTGGGACTTGAGTTTTGTGTCCCGTACTGACCACAAACCATTAGTCAACGTTCTGATGCCAGAGGTAGTGGGAAGGGGCTCAGCAAGACTGCCAAGGCTTGCTTCTCTTGTGCAAGAATATTGTTATTGTGTTAAATATATTCCAGGGTTGGGCATGGCCTGGGAACCTGGCCGACAGGACGTAAGCCCCCTGACAGCTAAGCAGCTATATCTCCTAAATCCTGTTGTATTTTGCCCAATCCTGTCCAACAGAAGCCGTCATGTATTGTCTGAAATTAGTGGCAAAGATAAAGAATCCCGTGTTTGCGGCCTAACTGACCTTGAGGTCACACGCGTCGCGGATCGAACTCCAGGCTGATGAAGTCAGGTGCGCTGGTGTGGATGGTGTCAGGACTGCGGTGCAAAGCGGGACGATGCAACGTGCGGTGCCCACAAGTCACGCTGCAGGCAGCGGCTCTGTGACAGCGTCGGTGAGACCAGGGCTGCGGTGTGAAGCGGGCGGTGCGACGTGCGGTATCCACAGGTCACTTGGCAGGCAGCATCGTCATCGTTGCTGAAGCGCTGTCGTCGGTAGGCCCAAGCCAGAGGTGCAGGACGGGACTGTGCTTTGTGACCCTCACGTGACGATACAGGAGTCGATGATGCTGGCGTCAGTGGACCGGGGCTGCGGTGTGGGACGGGAAGGTGCTTTGTGTACCTCACAAGCGGTGTCCACAGGCCACGGTGCAGGCAGCGGCGCCGGTGTCAGCAGCGTCGTCGGGGATGCCCAGGCTGCGGTGTAAGCAGGCGATGACGGAGTGCGAGGCCCACAGGTCGCAGGTGCGAGCAGCGGCTCACTGAAGTTGTCAGATGACCGCGTCAGGGAGACTAGGGTCGCGGTGCGAAGCGGGGCAATGCGACTGTGTGGCGTCGGGCAGGTCACAGTGCAGGCCAGTGGCGTCGTTGGCAGCGTCACAGTGGTTTCTCCTATTGAACAGCACAAAACACACAGTTCCCAGTGCTGCAGGTCGAGGAAACTGAAGTCTTTGGTGTCCCTGAGACTTCCAACAGGAGGCAAGCTCTACTCCAAGCCCTTGGAGGATTTTATCAAGCAGGACACACAGCAAAGTTTACTCTTTGCACTCTTTTCAGGCAGAAGCAGCAACTGCAGACCAGACCAGTCCAGCAAAGCAACACAGCAAAGGTACAGTACTCCTTCAGTTCTTCTCCTGGGCAGAACTCTTATGTTCTCCCTCCATGATCTGTTTTCCAGCCTCTCGCACTTCATGAGGGTCTCACCTAGAAAAGATTGAAAGGAGGAAAGGTCCAGGGTCATTATAGTCTTGGTGGTTTCCAGTAAGCCCAGTCTGATATCAGCCTCTGATATCTTTGTACCAACCTCATGTCCGTTAGTTTAGAGGTCAGATTGGCACAGAGATCCTGAGGCCCTCCGAAAGGTCCAGGTGGCTCTTGTTTTAGAGTTCTTTTGTAAAGGCTGCAAGGCCTTCCAGTAGATCTGACCATATTTGCTCCCTCCTGTTCTAGGAATTTGGGGCTATATGTACGAACACATTTTCCCATTGACACAAATGGGAAAAACCCTTTGATACATCTGGCCCCAAGTGTTAGGAAGGAACGTGAAATTGCATTGATCCCTATTTTCTGATTTGGTCTATGTGAGGTAGTGGGCTAAGCCCCCCTGCATGTTTCTTTGGTGGCATTCAGGGGTCTTCAGTCTTCACTACCCACTGTCCAACCTGCTTGCCGAACACTAGTAGTCAGTAGGGGGAGTTGTCTTCTAGGAACAATCACCCGGTCCTGTACCAACTTTTGTCAGGGTCTCACTGGTAGAGATCTCATCTTTCCCGAAACACTCATTCCCCACAGAAAAATGCAACCCAAGCCCATTGTAAACATCAACTGGTCAGTGTCTCAGTTTTTATGGGAATCACACATTAGTACTAATGTAACTCCAAGAGGGTGTGATCCCAGCAGGACATCGTGTCTTCAAAAACAGCATCTGGAGACAAGATCCAGGGGAACTATTCTCCTGCGTCCCATCCACCTCATCCAGTTGGTCCATTGCACACACTTCAAACGGGGGCAGGAGGGACTTGCCATCCAGCCACTATCCAGGGGAACTATTCTCCTTCGTCCCATCCACCTCATCCAGTTGGTCCATTGCACACACTTCAAACGGGGGCAGGAGGGACTTGCCATCCAGCCTCTGCCTTATAGAGTTTCAACTCCTCCTTCACATGGGGATGCCCCGTGTTGGGTTGCCTCATGCTACTGTTGCAGCCTACCTCCATAAGGTTGTTCAATGGTGTGGCAAGTGCCTAACCACCACTGTCTCCAGTGGCAGGTTGGGCTGAGCATGCATGCCTTCACAAAAAGAGGCCTGTCAGCAGTCACTGACAAGCCCAGTAGGCCTCTGAATTTCGATAGTCAGCAAGGCCTTTACTTCACCTCCTTTGCCATGGCAGATGCCATCTTTTTTGGGGGGCCAACTGATGCCCATCTTCAGCTCCAGACACAGAATTGGGTCTCACATCCAGCTCTGTTAAAGCATCTGGTTTTCTCTCCGGTCGCGTCACTCAAATATCTGGGGCAATACCCAGGAGCAGCCGTCAGCTCATTCAGGCAGGTAGGGCACAGAGCGTGCTGGAAAGGAGTCCACTGAGATTGGCGCCATGCCCTGCCCCCGTATGATTTTGCTTAATGGCATCTAAAAGTGAGCACCTGAAGTCTAAGGAGCTTGGACATCCATCTTCTGGATAAAGGGCTCTATCATCTTACTTTCCACCTATCTGGGATCTGAAGACGAGGACTCAATGTCTAAGCAGCAGATGCATCCTTTTGCTATTTAGAAGGATTTTGTATTTATGGCCTCCATCCCACTGGGATCCGGAGGTGAACACCATTGAAGTCTGAGGAGGATACACATCCCTTTGATGGATAGAAGGCTACAGCATTTATGACCTATTTATATATTGAGACAGGTATTTGTACAATTTAATGAATGTATTTAGGAGCTAGGCTTTCTGTCAGACTGGGATCTGGGGTGAAAAGCCTTGAAGTTTAAAGCGCACAGGCATATCTTGGCTGAACGGTAGGATCCAGCATTTATGACCCTCAGTGTCACTGGAATCTAAAGTTGCACACACATCATCTCTAAGGAGCACTGACATCCTTTTTTCTGGACAGAAGGCTCCAGGCTTTTCAAAGTGATCACTAGATGCAGGAAGAATACCTTTCCGAAAGAAACTGTTTCAGTTTCTTTAGAAGAGAGAGAGAGCTGATACCAAACAGTCTTTTTTTGGCAATGTGTTCCTTGAGGCTGAGGATGCCGATCGAGGTAAATCCAAATGATTTGGCATTCATTGAAAGTCGGGGTTCAAAGTCAAAGTTCATGCCATTTACCAGGTTTGTACTGTTTTTTAGTTTGTTGTTGACAAATTAGAGGAATTCTGTCTCGGTCGGGTTACAGGTGTTGGACATCCAGGTCTGACTGCCACTAAGAGTAACTGTCACCCCTTTTGTTTTAGGATGAAATGACAAAGTGACGTCACAGGCATTGGTTTTGGAGAAGTAATATACCACAGAAATGCTACCTGGTTTGCTCTTTTATTCACAAACCATTACACTTATTTTGTCAGAAAAGCCTTTCAGACTTTGATTGTCATGTACACAAATTTCTTAGACATGGGGGCATGTGGATGTTTCTAAAGCGCAAACCCAGCCAGAGGCAAAGGAATAAGCTCTGGTCTGTACAAGTCCTTTGGCCAGAGATTACAAGTGTGTTATGCCCGATATCGCTGGTAGCAAGATTAGATGCCCGAGACCGTGTTCCTCAATAATGCTGGCGAATGTGAGGGCAGGAGTCCATTAAAGATAGCACCAGGGAAAGAAGACCGATGGGTCAATTCATCAAAAAGGTTTCAAGGGGGATGGAGAGATAGTAACATTGAATTGTAAACTTCCTTGACCACCATTTTTTGTATAACAAATATATTTTAGGAGCATAGCTCACTAAAAGAAGACCGAGCATCGCACCGGAACGTACAGTGTGAATAAATCATGAAAATATGTAAATCGCTAGTTTGAAACATCATAGTGAGTGATTTAAGCTCTCACTCACCTTCAAGCAAATCAGAAATTCAGCATCACAGAGAATAGCAAACGTACACTGCACACTCAGTAGCACACAGGGGCCCTATGACTGACCCCAACAGCACATCAGCATTACCTGCTGGGGGACACATCTGGCAGTCAGTAGCATGTAAGGTACTTGTAATCCACCCAATTTATGTCATGAGTAATTCTACTTATATTGCACAATATTGTCATTTTATAGCCATTTTAAGACAATTAAAATGTTTGGAGCCGTGACAGTCATTGTAAGTAGTGTGAGAGACTGCTGTTTTATTCTTCTTGGGTTTACACCCATCAGATACACATTAAACAGAGTACGCATGGTCTCTGCAATGGCTCTTGCATCACCCACTTGTTTCTACTACAGGAGCAGTTCTCAAAGTGCTTCAGTGAGGGAAACCCCTGGCCAAATCCTGGTTATCTTAAGACAGAAGGGTGAAAGGTGGGTCTCGTGGGCAGACCTTCGGCTTCATACTCAACTAAATGTCAGAGTCAGAATACATCATCTGCTTCCGATACCCGGGAGACCTCGGCTGATGGTCATTTCTTTCCAGGGGGGCATGCATTAGATTGCATTCATCTGATTAATGAAGGTCACAAGAAATTGAATGGAAAGATGGATATGACAAGGGCAGCGCGGCATCCAAAATAAGCAACAAAAGATCACAAACTGGGATATTGTGTCACAAACAGTTTGGAGCACGTCACAGAAATGTAGCTGTGAGACAGCCACACCGAAGGCCAAAGCATTAAATAGGAGAAATCGACAAAGACCAGCTAATTGAAGTCATTAAAGTAAACCATCTGATATGTTTAACACTGAACACTGATTATACTTTGAAAATATGATTAATTTCTCCAGGATATAAAATGACATACACAATTAGCAGTGACCCTTCAATCTTCAAATGGAGTGATATTGAATTTTCATCAGGATGGTGGTCATAATTCTTCAGGCCCAGAATGAGACATCCTGCGGTCTGTATGATGCCCATGATGGGTGCCAGTGTGGAGATAGCGAGGTCATGGAGTACGGTGTTACCACCATCCACATGCAAGACTACAAGGGTTTGAACAGCAGTTCTGAAGTCGCTTTCTGGAAGAAACTGTTTCATTTACTTTAGAATTGAGAGCTGATACCAGGCAGTCTTTGTTTTGTTTAGCAATGTGTTCCTTGAAGATGAGGTTGCGGACTAAGGTAAATCCAAATGATTTGGCATTCGGTGAAAGTCAGGGTTCAAAGCTGTCAAAGTTCATGCCATTGAGCCAGGTTTGTACTGTTTTTTTGTTCTTGGCAAATGATCAGAATTCTTTCTTGGTTGGGTTGCTCCTTCAGGTGTTGGACATCCAGGTCTGAATGCCACTAGGAGTAACTGTCACCCTTTATATTTAAGAATGAAATGACACAAAATAAAGTCATGGGCATTGATTTTGGAGAAGTAGAATAACACAGAAATTCAGCCTGGTGAGTCACAGACCATTTACCTTTTTTTTTTTTGTCAGTAAAGCCTTTGAGACTTTGATTGGCATGTACACGGATTTCGTAGATATGGGTGCAAGTGGATGTTTCTAAAGCGCAAACCCAGCCAAAGGCAAAGGTGGGAGGGCTGTTCAAGTACTTTGACCAAAGATTATGAGTGTGTTATGCCTAACATCGCTGGCGGCAAGGTTAGATGACTGAGACATCATTCCCCAATAGAGAGCCATCCCTCCCCTCATATATGTGTCCCGGTGCTATTTGTCTGGGAAGCCAAGGTTTCTCTCAAGATGGCCACTGATATTGGTGACTTGCCTCACATCCTGAGGAAGGGCTCCATTGTTATTGTGCCTTTCTGCCTCCACGTAGAACTACTTTGATGGAGACAAGTGTCTGATACCTTCCGTTGAGACTAAAATCAACATCCAACTCAAAGCAATTCTTCTAGTGTGCCACATTCCTGGGAAACGGCCAACAAAAGACCCCTAGCCCAGATATGATGGACAGACAGATTTTGAAGGGAGCATTGACTGTAACTGCAGCTGAAAACCCTCCCATCCTCCCCTCCAGGTCCAGTTAACCCAAGAACTGAAGACGATTCACTGCAAATCCCCGTGGACATGGTGACAGAAGCCTCTTGGATGTCAGTGCTGCATGAAACATATCTCTCCCCCCCCCCCAGCTACGAAAACGTTTTGTGAAGTTAAGAATAGACTCCTTGGCTATGTAAGAGATACCTGTGGAAATGAGACGAAAGCGATGAGTTCAACACCATATGTCTCCTCTGACACAGACATTATGCATGATGTCTAAGTGAGGAACATTCTGTAGGTCAGATGCTGGTGAGCGTTGACTCTGGTAAGCTAGCTAAACAGCACCAAACAAGAAACTTTTGGTTCTTGCAGATGCCCAATACTGGGCTGTGCTGCAGTCCCCTCTTGTTTCCATCTTACCAGATTTCGCGACTGGGGCAAGATTGTACCTTGTATCCTTGGAGGGTGTCTGTTGACACCTGGGGCTTGCCATCAGCCTTTAGGCCATGGACGGTTCAGCATAATGATTCTGCCAGATCCTGAACTAGCATTGTACCTCATCCTCTCCATATTTAAGTTTCACTGAACCAGGAACAATAGACAACCACCAGAAAGGGTGGCCAAGGCCTGGAGAAATCCATCACCTAAAATAAATTTATGACCCTTATAGAGGGCTGGTGAAATGTTAGCACTTGTCATTTTGCCAGCTGCCCTGATATAGAAATGGGGGTATTAATTTGGGAGTTTTAAAAACTAAAAAAGTACAATCTGGTTAGGTTAAACAGTTCTGCTCTTAACCCTTGGCAGTTATAGCACAAGCAGCGGGCATTTACACAGAGAAGGCCGTGCTACATCCAAGCAGCACCAAAAACTTTAAAGTCAAGGAAATAATACAAATAAATTCACAAACTAAATTAGAGAACTGGAGCAAACATTAATGAGCAAACTGACACCAAGATCATCAAAATTGGATAAGGGGAACAGAAGATTTGAATTTTAAAAGGTTTAAGGCAAAAAAAAAGGCCTAAATAAAATAAAACACCAGTGAAAAAGCAAAGTTTGAGGTTGACCGCCACCTAGGCACAATTTCAGGCTTACTGCAATGGAGCAGCGGTTGGATAAACCAAGATGGTCATACCAGCTAGAAATGTTTACCCTCTCAGGTGGAAAAAAAAATGACTAAGTCCAACTTTTCTTCAGCTGCTGGGAAAGTTCCTTGAGATTAGTCCGTCAGTGCCTAGCTCTGCAGGGCAGGCTCCAGGTCTCTTTTGAGCCAGGGTCCCTGCAGGATCGAGTTCTCTAGAATAAGCTCAGCCCTCTTGGTGTCACTGAAACAGGCAAATAGAAGGTCAACAACTTCACACTTGAAGAGCAGTTCCAGGCCCTGGGTGCCAGCAGGAGTTCTTGAGTGAGTCCACTTCTTCCAGGAGTCTGGATTCTTCATTCTTCCAGCGTTAGATGGAGTCTTCCCAGGTCCAGGAATGTTCTGATGAGGTGGTGCTGAGGTGCCAGTCTTATTGCTGTGTACTAGCCAGTGACTGGAAAATGTTCACCGCCCAATCATGTCTACTTTATCGCACTATGCCTACCAGATTTTGCATAACTTCTTCTCAGTCTTACTGCAAAATTACCCAGAAGCCCATGTTTCAAATGGACAGAACATTTTGCCACCAGGCAGGCATCTCTTCAACTCCTTAGCCACTTCCCTATTTAGATAAGCTCTCCTCCCACCCGATCTAAGCCGACTATGAAGTCCCTCACGATGAAAGAAGAAACCCTGTCTGGCATCTCACACTCAAACGAAGAAGTTTTAGAGCTGCTCTTTGCTCTGCCAATTTTCTTGCACACCTGCCAGATGGATAATGCCTAAGTCAACAGTAGTTAACAACACCCTGTTCTTCCTGGGCTCAAAGGCATGCTGTTTTATTCTGAGGTAGGGTTGTTAACTCTACCAGCAAAAGATGTGTATTCCAGCCCTGTAGGTATGATGAGTGGAAGAACTAGTTTTGGACAGGTTGTAGCATTGTTAATTTCAGTATGCAGTGTTGCCTATGACAGTTCAAAGGCTACTTACTACATGTGAATGAAAGAGGCTCATTTCAACTCCTGAAAGTGGAGAGAAGATGTTGTAGTTTTTCAACCTGAGGATCCCGCACCAGCAGCTGCTGGTAAAAGAAGCGTATTTTAAGACTTTCTACACTACACCATTCTTTCAATGTTAGGATCCCATTTTACTACAGAGAGGTCTGTCCAGAACATCACAGCTGACAACTGTGTTTATTCACGCTATATTAAGACATCCATCACGGAAGGCAGGACCCTCTCTCGGAGGGTGGGTAGGTCCCTCTGGAATGCCATTTTAGTGCTGTTGCACTATATGGAAGGGCCTTTTCAGATTTTGTAAACAGCTAAAAACTGTTTTTGACTGCAACATTGGTTTGATCCTGACCACGCCAGTTGATGTCCAGGTCCATTTTTGTGCTCTGAAACGACTGTCAGATGATTCTTTAGTGAACTACTAAAACATAACAATCACCATGAGTCAACACTTCCCTTCATGATCCACCTCCTAGACCTTCATACCCTTAATCCTAGAGAAGACAGAGAATTACCTTAGAACTCCCCAACGGGTTATGATCATAGCACTATTTCAGTTCATCCTTTTGTTACGCTTTCCAGTGCCTCCACAGGTACCCCACAAACTTCTAAGGTCACATCATGGCTGCCAATCAATCTCTACCTTTGGAGAGAACTTATCCCTCTTCAAAACCCAAGGACGTGCACTGCTCCCTTGCCACAGTACCGCACACCATGCAACGTGCTGCATGCTACCATAACTTCTGTGGCCATCAGTAGATTTAGTTGGTCACCCCTTACCTTTCCCTGGGCTCTTGCATGGCATACCCCCATCCAGTTTGTCTATTTACACTGCTTGTAAATCGCATTCACACTGCTCAAGCTGCTGCGGCCTAAAGTTGCCTAAAATAGCTGCTCTTGATCAGGGATTTTCGGTCTTGAACAGAAAAATGCACAGGCCTAGGAGGTAGTTGAGGAAAACCTTTAGTGTGTGAAGCCGGTTGTAGGAAGGTGTTAATTAAGAAGCAGGGTCTGCCTCCTAGTAGCCAAGATTCCTAAGCAACCCAACAATGTTTGAAAAGCCTCTTATATGTGGCTACTGTTTGCCTGGTGGCTTGTTGCCTGCCAGGACGTTTCTGAGGCTAGAAGCCTGGAGTGGGTGAAAGATGAGTCTGCCCAATCTTCTAGGTGTCTTGTACGAGTAAGAACTGGTTAATGGATTTGGCCTCACACTGGTAACTGATTTTTGGGAGAGTAAGGCTGTAATGAGGCAGGGGTGTGACTGATGGGAGGCTTCCATTGGGTGAATGGCAGAGGCAAGTGTACTTCTTCTATTTTTGCAAGTAGCGCACATTGAAGGCTAAATTGGAAATTAGAGGCTTGGGGACTGGCATCTGTGGCGAGCTGTGGAGAAGCATTTAAGAGGCCATTCCTAGCAGGATCTGGCAGATCATTAAAAAAATGTCGAATCCACATGAGCACGTACCGATCCCACAAAATCATTCCGCGTTTGGGGAGGGAGCCATCTATTCAGAACTAATTTCCCATTTATCACTACCACTACTGACCTCCAACACTGCATAAGCACAACAATCATTTCTTGACAAACAGGTGACTGAAATACTTATTTGTGATAAGAACAAGTTACACACCTACAGTATTGCTCTTTCAGGTGGATACTCTATAATACTGCAGATTCCTCACTTTTAGAATATTCCCAGGCACCAGACTGGACCTAGAAGATTTATACAGTATTTTTCTGCATAGCGGTAGGTAGCACAGTGGGACTTCTCACCAATTTCCTTCTGCCCTGAAGTGACTCATGGAGCCGCCTGTAAGAACCACCCATATGCTGATGTCAGTTTCTTTCTTGACTCTGTCTACGTCCTCAGATGCAAAGCCCGACAATAATCAGTGTTACCAGTGTGTATATTGCTAGCTTGGAACATTTTTCACGTTAAAATGAGACCATTTCACAGAACGTGGGTTGGGGCAAAGGTAGGGTGGAGAGAATTGTTGTTTAGACTGAGGAGCCTTCACAAAGTGCATTACCAAAGGTACGTAACTTGTTCTACTGATGGATACTTATAATGGCAGATTCTTCACCTTTAAAAAAGACACCAAAGAAGTACCTCAAACAACGGTGGGTCTGTGGAATGGCTCAGATCAAAAAGTCCTGCAGAACCGAATGAGCGAAATGCCCTTCCCAACAGACCTGGCTGTGAAGGCAATAGTGCTTTGTGAACGTGTACACTGATACCCATGTCACAGCCTGCAAGATTTCAAGGACAGGCAATCTGTGTGCCACCACAGTGATAGTAGCAGCCTTGGTCTTGATGGAATGGGCCAGCACATCCTTTGAAGATTGCTTACTGTCCAGTGCACAGCAGATTTTGATGGGGAGGACTATCCACCTTAACAAAACCCTTTACTACACTGCACTGCCCTGATTTTTTTGCCCTAGAGAACCCTGCAGACAGCTGATTGTCCTCCCGATGTTCTTTGGTGCACTCTATCTAGAAATTAACAACACTTTTATAGCTCAATGATGAAGTCTTTCCTCCTCCTTTGAGTGGTGAGGAGGGACAAGGAATGTTGGAAGAATGGTGAACTGTTCAACGTGAAAAAGAGTAACAACCTTGGGGAAAAAGGTCACCTTGGTACACAGTTCCACTGTTTGGAAAAAAGGTAGCACAAGGTGGCTGCATAGGGAGAGTTTAAAGTTCTCTCATGCGACGAGCCAAGGTCACTGCAACCAGAAATACAGTCTCCAGAGTCAGGTTACTTAATGGAATACTGTGCAAGGGGTCGAATGGCTTGCACAACAATAAAATCCCTCTGTGACATCACAAAGGGTTTGGAAGGAAACTAATGGGTTAAACCTTTTAGAAACCTCATCACAACCAGTGATTTAAACAAAGATGATTGGTCTGGTAAAAGTTAAAAGTACGAAAGGGCTGAGCAATAACCTTTAATAGTGCCCAAAGCAATTCTTTTCTGGGCCTGTGATACACCAAATAACAAAACACCCAACAGCTTGTTCTGTAAGGGGTCAGTATTGTGGATGCAACACCAGGGGCACCATGCAGCAAGGATGACATCGACAACTTCGGGGATAGTCAAATATAGTCAACTGCAGCCCTTCAATCTCCACACATGAAGTGGAGATTGCAAGGTTGGGTGCAGAACTCTGCCATGCTGCTGCAACATCAGATACTCCCATTAGCCTGATCAAAAGACAGGTGCTTAAGTCCAGGATTTCCAGGCACCACACTCTTCTTGCTCAATCCAGTTGCCACTAGGATGACTTGGGCCTGACCTTCTTCAAAAAATAAGGACAGGAGAGGCAGTGTCTGAAAGGTGTACAAGAAAGCTGTGCTCCACTCTAGCCGGAATCAGTCTCAGACAGCCTTTTTGGAAACTCCGACACGTATAAGGTTTCACATTACGTGTTCCTATCAGTGGCGAAAAAAATCTAGTCATGGTTCTCCCCATTACTGAAAGATGCCCTGAGCCACTCCAGATTGTAACCGCCATGTAATGCCTCTGGCTGAGCTTGTATGCCCTGGTAATTAAAGACCCTGCCAGGTGGGTCACATCCAGGGAAATGCTCTGGCGCTCCAGCCAGCTCTAGAGATGAAGTGCCTCTTGGCATAGGACCTAGGATTCAGAACCACAGCCTACTCTGCTGTTGCAACATGGCTGTGGTGTTGTCCATGAACACCTGAACCAGCCTCCCTTTGATGGACATTAGGAAAGCTTTCAGTGCCGCATCTTCAACTGGTTGATGTGGAGGCATCTCTCTGCCAGAGACCAGAGACCTCTGATCAAAAAGCCTCTCCATCCTAGCAATGACTGTCACCACAGTCAGTTCTGGTTGGAGTAGGGAGAGGTGTCTGCCGCTGGTCCAACTGTGGTTGAGCCACCACTGCAAGACTTTTGCAGTCTCCTTTGAAACCTTGATGGAATCTGATAGGATCTCCTGCTGTGCCCAGTGAGACTTCATATGCCATTGCAGAGCCCACATACGTCACCTGGCATATTCGATGAGCAGGATGCAAATTGAAAATGATTCCGGCCCACCTTGAACCACAAGTAGCCCCCGTGGGACTGCACAAAAGGTATATGAAAGTAAGTGTCATGCAAGTCCAAAGTCAACATCCAGTCTCATGCACCCAGGGTAGACAGAAAATGGACCAGCATTAGCATCTAACATTTGTTTATCTGCAGGTAGGTAGTCGGACGGCAAATATCTAAAACAGGACGAAGGTTTACATTCCTCTTCTGCACAAGCATATAAGAAGAATAACTGACAGTTTCTATTCCTGGGCCAGGAGCCTCTCTATGGCTCCTTTGGCTAAAACAGCCTGTATTTCCTGGTGCAAGATGAACAAGTGCTCTTCTGAAAGATGGTCTGAAGTGGGTGGATGGTGCAGTGGGTTGAAAAGGAAAGGAAGGGCATCGCCTCACTGGACAATAGTGGACCCACCTGTTGGATGTTATTGTGCTGCTAACTGCAAACTAAAGTATCTTGGAGGTAGATGCCAAAGAGCAGGAGGCTGGAAAGCTGGATGTCCCTGATGGCCTGGGCATTGTCTACTTGATCTCTGCCCCAGTCCGGAAATGACTAGGGTGCATGTTGCAGGGGCAGTGGGCCTTGGCGTGGGTGGTACACCAACCCTCTCTGGTAGCCTCAAAAGGGGCAAAATTGTGGAGAATACTGGTTTGCAGGGATAGAAAGGCCAAAGGAATGTGCAGTGGTCAGGCTGTTATTAGATGGTTCCGACGCCGAATAGGCCTTCTCACCAAATAAGAGAAACCTATTGAATGGCATGTCCATTAAAAAGGCTTGCACATCCCCAGAGGAGGTAAGGGATCACATTCAAGCAACCCTCCGATGCACCATGTGAGTGCTAGTTGCACTGGCTAAGCAGTCAGTAGTGTACCGTGTCCAGAGCAGATGATTTTCTTAGTGGGGTCCTTACCATCATGGATGGTTTGAGTCAAATTCGCCCACAATTTCTCATCAGCAATATCTCGGCAAAGGTAGATCTCCCCAGCAAGCCGCTGACATTGACTGACCGGAAGGTAGGCTGGCCGAGGAAAACATCTGCTTTTCATAAGTCTCAAAATGTTTCCACTGTCTGTCAGGAGGAGTTATTGGAATAGAATTGGGATGGACCATACATGTGAAAGCTTGAACTTCCAAATTCTATGGTATAGTGTGCTGCGTCAAAAATCCATGGTGCCTGGCATAAGCCAATAGCATCTGGCAACCTGCCTCTTCACCAAAGGACAGGAACAGGCCTTATACCAGGGGCCTGTAAGGATCTCAGTCAGAGCTATATTAAATGAAAGTAATGATCTTGACAAAGGTTTTCCTGGTTGCAAAACCTCTGTTAGTACAATGGTTTTAACTTCCATAGTTGACAGTTGTAAAACCAGAAATACTGCTGCTTGTCTGTTGGTGATTCAGGGAAAGAACACAACTCCGTATCCAAGGAGGTGTCTGACACACAGGCTTCCTACAAATCCGGATGAACAAGTTACTTACCTTCGGTAACCCAATTCTGATACAAACTTTGAATATTTCCCAGGCATCCAACTGGATGCAGAAAATCTTGAGCAGTACCGCTGCATGCCAGCAGGTGACGCTGTTTGGCTCAGTCTCGGTGGTATAGGCGTTGGAAGTGAAGCTGCGGTGTTTATATAGGTGCACCCAGGCACACTGACATCAATTTCTTTTGTGACTAACGCTTCTCCAAAAATGTGAATGCATGTAAAAATCTAATTTAACTGTTTAGACAAGCATGCTCATGGGAGGTGTGGTAGTGGTTTCAAAAATTAAATAGTAGGGCGCATCTCTTCTGGATGATATGAAGCACCCACTTCTCAGCTGTAAACTCTGACCACTGGGACAGTTGGTGCCTGATTCTGCAGCCAGCAGGATAGCGGGCACGCTAAAGGGGTTTTCAGGCTACGGCTGATGGAGGGGCGAGGGACTGGACAGCATGCTGGGACTGTCTCCTACGTCCTTACCGGGCTCCACTGCCCGAACTGCTGAACTGGGCACGCTGGTACTGTGGCCACCCAAAGTTTCTCCTTCCACAGTGAAAGGACTGCTGGTGCAGACAGGAGAGAGGGAAAGGCCAAGAGATGTGGCAGTAACCCAGCTCTCATGAAAGAGCTTGAGCACCGCATCAACCTTGTTTCCAAATAGACAGGAGCCACCAGAGGGAAGGCAATCAATGAAGACTGTACATCCAGCTTGGTCAGTAAGATTGGGGGTGGGGGTTGATCTTCAGATTTTACGACAAGCAGGTTAGCATAAATGTTTAAATACATTATATGACAAGCAGGGTGCATGAGCGGGGCCTAAGGAGCATTGGAACGGGTGATGAATGCGGATTGGTAGGAGGACTAAGAGAAAATACAATACTTTGTAAAATAACCAATATTTTTTAGGACTTTCAAAACAGATTGTGTGTGCATTTTTGTCTGTCTGTATGTAAAAATCCCTGCTGAAATCCAACTGACATCTCACAATACCCGACTGAAAGCACCTGTCCTGCACCCAAGAGTGTATCTGAAAATAGTTAGTAGAGAGATTTAGCATCCCAAACACCCCCACTGAAGCTACGCCCCTGTGTACATCCCCAGAAAACCCAGTGGACCTTAATCTGGTGTGGAGATGCAGCACCACCGTAGAAGCTATGGCTCTACCCAGGGAGTCTGTGGTGTCCAATCTACAGTGAATGGCAAACCTCGCTGCATCCCTGATGCTCCACCAAAGCTTAGTTCAGGATGGCACATGCTTCCTTGGGCAGCACGGGAGGTGGCTGAGCAACTAAGTCCCACGATGCATGGGAATTTTGGCCCATGATGCATGTTGTGTTAACCGACCGTAGGGCCAGGCTGATGAAACAAAAAATATGCTTCCCAAAGGTGCACTACCAGGTTCTCAGGGGAAGGGTGCTGGGAAAGGAAGTCTGGGTGTCATGGTGTAAGACAGTGCAATCATATGGTGCACACAAGACCTTCTGCAAGTTTTCACCAGGGCCCCAAGAAGCACATTGGTGAGGGCTTCATTAAAGTGAAGCATGGGTTCAGAAGAGCCCAGTTAAAGTTGAAGCACTTCTGTCAAGACCTTTGTCTTGAGCACCATGACTGGCAGATCAAGGACCTCTACGGCCCTGTGCATCACAGTTGTAAACTCTGTGCCTTACTCCAAAACCTGGCCTAGAAGTGAAACCATGGCTGTGTTTGGGATGCCTGCGCCCAGCGACTGCCATTGCCCAGCTCCTCTTACTAATTGTCACCAAGGTACTAAGGGAGACCATATATTTCCAGCTCATCACCTCCTTCAGGAAGGTAGGGGTCGGTAGGGAAATCCAGGGGATGGGAAGACCTAAGAGATCGATGTCGAGTGCCAGTGGGGCGGGACTGGATTAGCTTCAGGAATGATGAGCGGCTCGCTGTCGAGCAGTGCTCGAGGGACATAGCCAGGATGAGTGGAAGCACCGATGGTGGCTTCAGCCTGGATCCAGAGGTCCCGTCTCGCAATGATGACGAACCTGCCAATGGTAGCCCAGCGGGGGCACATCTTGGCTCTGTGGGGCTCAAAGGTGCTCCATAGGGAGTTGGTGGCCCAAAGATGGCATGCATGATATCATAAAAATCTTTAGGCACAGCGGGCATCACTCTGGCGCCCAAAAAACTCTGGTTAGTGTGAAGTGCCCCCAGATGCCAGCTTTGTAAATGGAGAGTAGGACTGGGGCCTAAAAGCACTGGGTTCTTTTTCCCCAGAAACATCACTTAGGCACTGTACACTTGTCAAAACAGTTAACACTAGATTTTACTTGGTTTTGTGCTTTTGGTGCAGAATTAGTCATGAAAGAAATTGATGTCAGCATGCCTGGGTGGCGCCTATATAGGCACTTTGACCTCAGTTCTGAAGGAAATGCTGCAGAGACAGAGCCAAACTACACCACCTGCTGTCGAGCAGAGGTACTGCTCAAGATTTTCTGTATCAAGTCTGATGCCTAGGGAATATTCTAAAGTGAAGTATCTGGGGTTAAAAGTCTCTATAAAAAATACATTTTAATTGTCATAGTGCTGGGGAAATACTCCCCCTCATCCCCAATATAATTCCCAAAAGCTGGTTGGCTCTGACCAGAGTCCAAATCAAAAAGTTGTTTGAATGCTGAGATGAGCTTTGAAAGAAAGGCATGCTTCTGTCTGAGTCAGTATGAACTGAGGCTGAGGGTGTTGGTACAGAACCAAGACATTAGACCTTGACTGCGGCTGAGATGGATTACCTTTGGATTTGGAAAGGACTATTGGAACAGTGTTGCAGGGAAAGCAAGGATTTTGGTACTGGAAAGGAAGTTGAAGAGTGGAACCTGGGGCAGGTTCTGGGGGGCGCAGACTGGTGGCCATCGAGGATCCGTGGAGACCAAAGGCAAGCCAGAGTCAGAAATTTGCACAAAAAAAATCACAATATGTCTTTCCTAAAGATCTCAGTCTGTGGCAATGTCACCAATTGACCCGGGAATTCTCTTGACCATGGGACCAAAATCAAGACCACAAGGCACCCAGACATTCTTATTCATTCTTAGATTGAGAGTGGCGGGACTAGTGGGACGAATCTCACTTGGTCTGCTTGTGCTTCCACTTTGATTTCAACTTACTGACAGACTTGGATCTTGATGACAACCTGTAGCGGGATCGTCCTCAAGAGCAGAAATGGGTCTGCACCCTCAAATTCTAATCGTAGGTCTTCCTAAGCCACTTTTGGTGTTCAGTGACATAAACATTCATGTTCTGAGATTGTCTTTGAGTTCATTCATTGGAGGCTTTGGAGTTGAGTGTGGAACCCAAACACCAGATGGCGCTGTCACAGACATCTGTTTATGACAGTTCCCTATGGCTTAAGCCCCATAGTTTAAGAAGGTAATGTAGTTCTCTTGCTCACTCGAATAAAACATTTGAGGGGAAAAAAACTATCAGCTCATGAGGAAATAGTTGGGAGAGAGCTCCAGATCCATGTACAATGGCACAGAATGAAAGGAAAGGATGGCAGCGTGCAGGGGTGGTGTTTCTAAGCGTCTCCATTTGTCACTTCTGGGAAAGAACAAAGTCAGGACGAAGCCACATGATGCCACCTACTGGCGTGCATAAGCAATGCTGTTTTTAATATTCCAGTTCCAGTCTGGTACCCGAATATATCCTAAAGGTGAGGAATTTGCTGTAAGAACATCTAGCAGAATGATTATGTAAACGCCTTTCTCCTAATCCAAATAGGCATTAAATCGCAGTTCACATGAAAGTGAACAACAAAACTGTTAAAAAGTAAGTCTGCTTTTTTGGTTGTTTGTGAATGCCAGTGTAGAAAAAAAACACAAAACACCAGTGGGAAGGGTTTAAAGATATGAAACTTGCTTTAATGATGTTTCCAAATGTTATTGACGTGACACATTTACAGCAAGAATTGAATAACTAGGCAATGACCATGGATGGAATTTTCATTCTTTTGATGTTTTGTTTTCCTTTTGACTTGAATGGCACCTACTGAGCACTAGAAGTGAACTGCTGGGTGAGATGGCTGTATTCTCTATCTGCTACAAAACCCTTAAAGGTTTCTCGCTCGGTGAACACCATCTCCTCTCATGGAACTTCCACTCCTTGCCCAAAGGTAATCTAAGGCCAGGTGGCAGTGGGCATGTGTAAAAGGAGAGTCCTTCTGATGTGGTATGGTTAGTCTCCTTAAACCAGTTGAAATTAAGCAGATCTCATCCAGTGGATTGTGTGTCACGGGCACACAGGCTTTTAAGCACTTCTTATTCCATACAGGTCCCATGTTGCATTGGGCGCAAAAGCATCCACATGCCGCAGAGGTCCCCTTAGGGCACGTTGCTTGAAAGAGATCCCATCCCACAGTGTGATAAAAAAAAAAACCTGCTCCACACTCCTGGGACACATAATGTGACAGAGCTCTGGCTCTTGTCAGGTCTCTTACGCCATCCACTGATTTCCAAATTCTCGCTTCTCATACATATACTGGTGGTGCATGGTTACTACCCTGCAGGGGCGGCTACTGTGAGACTAGACATCACCCGGTGACTCGAATCTTTGAAGAGCTCGTATGCTACGCTGGTCCCCTGCTGACATAGGGTTTAATAGAACTTTTTCTGCAAAAACATACAAAAGATCCCTACATTCATGTCTCTCCGGACCTCCCATCACATACGAGCATCTGAAGAGCTTTCCACCCATCACATGGTTCTCTGAGGACTTCTCATTTTACTACACAGGTCTCTGAGGAGCTCTCATTCTACCATGCAGGTCTCTGAAGAGTTCATAATTTCCCACACACGTTTTAGAACAGGATTCCATTAAACAAAAAATACACCACTAGGCATCTCTCAATCCACACAGGAATTTGAAGATATCCCAGTCTAATATACAGGTCCCTGAAGATCGCTCAGCATGCACAGGTTCCTCATGTCTCTCACCCTACACAGGTCAGTGAAAAATTCTCATTTCACAGGACTCTGTTGGATTCTTATCACAATCTCTATAGAGAGTTCCAGAGAGGTCTCTAAAGCGCCCTCATTCCACCCACGGTAACAGCTCAATCTACATATCTATTATGAATGTTCATTCCATTTGGGCCTATGAGGAGTTCATGTTAAACATAATAGTTACCTAAGCAGCTTTCATTCCATGGTGTTCTGTGAAGCTCTCAGTTCACAAAGGTTTCTACAGAGCTCTCATTCCATATAGGTCGCAAGCTCTCATTCTTGATCGCTCTCTGAAAAGCTGTCATTCCACAAAGTTAGTAAGGTCTATTCTCTGATATGCTCTGATTCATTACTGGTCTCATTCTTAATTGGCTTCTAAAGATATCTCATTCCACACAGGTGTCAAGTTCTCCTTCCACAAAGTTCTTAAGCTCTCATTCCTGACAGGTCTTTGATGAGGTCTCATTCCACATCATTCTCAAGCCTCATTTTTTTTATAGGTCTCTGAAGAGTGCTCAGCAAACATAAAGCATTACCTAAGCCGCTCTCATTCCTCAGCTTTGTTTGGTGAGCTCATTCCACACAGGAGTCTAAATGGCTCTCGTCCACATGGTGTCTGAAGAGGTCTGACACTACACAGGTTTCAGGCTCTCATTCCTGGCAGGTCTCTGAAGATCTTTCATTCCACACATCTTAAGCTCTATTCTTGACTGTCTTCCACCGAGCCCTCACATTACAAGGGTCTAAAACTCATTCTTGATAAGTATCTAAAAATCTCTCATTCAAAACTGAGGTCTCAAGCTTTATTTTCTAGTAGGTCTCTTGAGAGCTATCATTCCACACAGCTCTGAAGCTCCCAGTCATGGTAGGTCTCTGAAGAGTTATCCTGAACAAAGACCTCAAACTCTTAATCTTTATAGGTCTCTGGAGAGCTCTCCTTACACAAGTCTCTCTGAAGATCTCTCATTCCGCTAGGGTATCTGAAACCCCTCCTTCAACATAGAGCTATGGAGAGTTTGCTTTTTGCTTTAAAGATACAATAGTTCTCTATGCGGCTCTCTTTCCACGAGTATCTGAGGAGCTTCCATTACACACAGGACTCAAATTCTTGTTCTGGGGGAAGAAGTCTTGGAGAGCTTTCATTCCACGCAGGTTTAAAGCTCCCGTTCTAGATAGGTCTCCTAAGATTTCTCATTCTGAGTTGTATTTCCTAGAAGGTCTCGGGAAAAGGTCTCATTCTACATAGTTTGTAAGCTCTCTTTCCTGGTAGGTCTCTGAAGAGATACCATTCCACAAGTCTCAAGCTGTTATTCATGTCAGGTCTCTCAAGAGCTACCATTCCACGAAGGTCTCAACCTCTCATTCAAGTATCTGAGAGCTATTAATACGCAAAGGGCTCAAGGTCTCATTCTTGATAGGTCTCTAAAGAACTATTATTCCATATACTCTCAAGACGTAATTTATAGTACGTTTCTGGAGAGTTCTAATTCCACTTAGTCCTTAAGCTCTCCTTTGGTCTCTGAAGAGCTATCATTCCACATGTCTCAAGATCTTGTTCTTAATAGGTCCATGAACAGCTCTTATTACACAATTCTCAAGCTCTCATTCGTCAGAGGTTGGTGGTGAGCTGTCGCCCTACACAGGTCTCAGAAGAGCTCTCATTCCACAAACAGCTTTGAAGAGTTTGCATTAAACATACATTACTTCCATAAGCCACTCTCACGCCACAATTATCCAAGAAGCTCTCATTCCACACAGGTCTAAAGCTCTCCTATATGTTATATCTCTAGAGAAATCTCAATGCATACAAGTCTCAAGCTTTCATTCCCTACAAGTGTCTGGACAGCTCACATTCAACAAAGGGTTCTGAAGAGTTTGCATTAAACACAATAGTTTTTGATGCCTCTCACTCCACATGTATCTGAGAAGCCCTTATTCCTCACAATTTTCTGAGGACTTCTCACTGTACACAACTCTCCTGTAGGGCGTCATCACACACAAGCCTTTGATGCTCTCTCATTCCACACGACTTTGAGAGGTTCTCATTACACCACTCAGGTCTCTAAAGCGCTTTTATTCCATGCATCTAAAAGGCCTCTTTCACAAATAGCTTTTAAAAATCATTTCATGTCTCTTAAGCACTCTCACTCATCCTGAAACTCTGATGGTCTCTCATGAAACATATTTCCCTAAGCAGCTCTCATTCGGCACAGGTCTGCCAGCAGCTTAAACTCTTATTCATAGATGAGCAATGCTGTGCAGGTGGAAGAGGTGTTTAAGAAACTGCCATTGCAACAGGTATCCGCACCACGGACGGGTGCACTGTCCGACGGAGTGAAGGATGTGAGAGGTATGTCCCAACTTTCACCAAAAGAGGCAATGTGCAGCCAGGGCTTTAAAATGATATTAATCAAGGATACTTTTATCATGTGCAGGTAACGTTGCACATGATAAGCCAAAGAAGTTGTGTTCTGCTCAGGGGGGTTGATGTGTACAGAAAGGACAGTCCATCGCTGATCCTTGGGCATGAGTCACATACCTTGTGATGGGGAATCACCATTTTGTATGCTTCTGCGAAGTGTCACTGATCAGTCATAGAGAGCTTCTGTTCCACGCAGGCAGCACAGGACCTCGGAAACAACCGACCACAGACAGTCTCTTGTGTGCAGGTGACTGCCGTCCCCTAGCCTGAAGACCTGCTAGAAGATTCGGTGTACATGTGCAAGAACTTGTAAAATGGAGACATACTTCTCTACAACACTGCCACATCTCTCAGAGGAAAGGCTGCTCTATATGAAGGGATTTCAGACAACATTATAGATCAGCCGTAGAATGCGTCTCTGTTCCGTACAGGGTTTCCACAAAACATGTTCAAGTGGGTGCAAGAGGTTGGGGAGGGGGCAGCTGCATACCACCTGGTCTGTCAGTTTTTTTTTTTATCCTGCAGAGGGGGAGGCTTGACAAGAATGCAAATCTGAATCTTCAGAAGAGGATGCAGGCTTAATTAGCCACGGTAGCTCGCTGTTGCTTGAGTCTGAGCACTGTCAACACAACAATCTTGGGCGTTTATAAAACTAGCCTGTATCCAAGCCGGTTGTGCTGCACAACTTCATGGGAGGGCACGAGGCGGACATAACGTATGCAAGACCAGCTTGGACCACCTTTGGCTCTCCCTTCACACGATGGTCACAGAGCGTGGACAGAACCAGAATAGGCACGTGGAACTTGAACTCGCAGAAGGTTGTGGTGAACACCACCTGGTTGGTCATAAGAGTTAAAAACTTGGTATAGCAGGGCTGGTGGAGCCAGTAAGGAAGTTACCAGTAGACTTAACAGCCAGCATAGAGGGTAATGTTAAGCCAGCTGGGAACATTCAACTGCCTCTCAGTCAAATAGTTAACAACTGAATTCGCTTCTTCCAAGGCAGAGGCGGCCAAAGAAGGAGAGGACATCTAGGACCCTGGTTTCTATAAGTCAATTAGTAGGGAACTAGTGGAAGAGAAAAAAGAACAATGTCCCAACTGGACCAACGTAGGTTAAAGCTATGAGAAAAAAGCATTTAGATAAAATTGATAGGATGAGGGACTTTTTAAAACCCCAAACATCACTCACACACTTCCTGCCTGCAGCATTGTCCTTTGGAGATGACATCTATATCCATCAATGGCAGAACATGTTGAGAGTCTACATTATGCCACAGCTGGTCGAGATCTAAAAAGAATGAGTTGTGGAATATGTATCTCTCTCTGGAGTCAATGTGATTTAGGCACTACTCTACAAAAAACGTTTTAATGTACTCACAATTGTTTGTAGCTTAAGTGTAAGAGGTTTGGGGAGAATATTCCGTGAAGTACTGTTATTTCTTTAAAAAATAATTGAATTTATGTATATTGTATAAGAGGATTATTTGTATTATTTAAAAAGTTTGTTTTGCCATGTTGACATTTAATCAAACTTAATAAATTAACCTTGAAACTTGAGTAAGAGGACAGAGAATACAGCCACATCTCATTAAACGGAGGAGATTAAAACAGACCCCTCCTATTTATAAGAACAGAAGAGTTTGCAGCATTAACAATACAGACAAAAGCTTTGATTTAACTCAGCGGTTTCTGGAGTCCACAGTCCATCAACTGTGAAAACTCAAAGGCATGTTAGAAGCATTTTCGTTAAAAGAGAAGTGCAGCCACGTGCCCCAGGGCTTTGGAGATTACTTAATACACGAAAATGGCTGCATCTGGATTCAGCAAAGGTTAACAAAAAGCAGGAAAGATCTTAAGTTTAGTGACCTTTGTGAGTTTTGGACTAGCAGACCAGGGGGCTAGGTCAAGTTTTTTGAGGACCAGAAAAGGATGTAAAAAACACTGCCTATGGGACCAATCAAAATAAGAATCTTCTACAGGAAATGGGGACCAAATAAAAAGAGAAAGAAATAAACAGATGGGTAGGACTGAAAAAGAGACCATTTGAGGAGAAAAGGATCAGAAGGCAGGCTAGGGGAAAGTACCGACATCGGGATGATGATAATCGGAAGGAGAGCTGGGGACACAAGGGTGGGAAGGATAAACGGATGGGAAGGATTAAAAGATGGGATGGGCTGAGGTCAAACGGGATGACAGGAGGGATAGGAAGAGAAGAGGCATGCGGGAAGCAGGATGGAAGGTAGTAAGGGGAGAAGACTCATCGGAGAAGGATATAAGGTGACAGCTGAATGGGGAGGGTGTAAAGTAGATTGGCAGGTGCTGAGAGGAATGTCACATAAAAGGACAGGAGGGTGACAAAGGCAAGGATCTGCAAAGAAGGTGGAGAGGTTAACAATGGCAAGGAAGGTATGAGGCCCCACAAGCAGCCACATCTCAAACACCATGGAAAGCGGTGGAGTCACTGGCCTGTACCATTCCCAATGAGAAGGAATATTTGGAAGAGACCTTGCAGCAAAAGGGAGAGTAGGACCTTGGAAAGAAGGAGGCATTCCTCAAAACTAAGCGAAGGAGCCAGAGCAGGATGACGATGGAAAGAAGTCATTGGATTAGGCTCAGAGGTAGCAGTCACCTTGTAGTGCTAGAATAATCCCAGAGTGGTCAATACCTGGGGCGCAGATGACAGCTGTAGTAAGGTCTTCCTAAAAAATAAAACATGATGCGAAATCCAAACAACAAGAAAAGCTACAATTCCAAACAAGTGCTATGAGGTCCCTGCTACAAAGTCACGTCTGGCACAAGGCGAGGACATCCTGTCCGGAACTGACCCTAGACCCTGGCCCAGGTTTTTTTTTTTTTTTTTTTTTAGTTTGATAGTTTTATTTTTTATTTTGTTTTTATGTTTTCATCGCATGCAGCTAGCTCTAGGGGTAGAGATCCAGGGTTAATGTAAGGGTTGCCGCTCTTCAGCGATTTTCCTCCCAGTCCGACACACAGGATTCTGTTCGCTGAAGAATTTCCACTTTGTGGGAAAATTGAGGAGCGGTTGTCAACGGTATACTGCATTTGTCCCCATCTTGCAACACTGTCTCAGCCTTTTCCCACCTCACTCCCACTCCCCTAAAATCACATTTTGGCTGGTAGGATGAGAGGGGAAAAGGTGGTGGGGGCCACCCCCCCACTTAGCCTGATCTCTCCCCCCAGACTGGAGCTGGGGCCTGTTATGGAGGGCATTCATATTTTGGGTCTGCACAAATATAAGTTTCCTTGTCCATGTTGTCCGGCCTTTGCAGGCGGTGATGGTCGAGCTGCTCTGTCCGCTTGCCTTGAATTCTACTTCCTGTCTGTCCTCACGCGTGAACACACGGTCAGAAAAGCGCTGCATGCAGCCTTTTGTCCCGCTCCTCCTGGGGAATCAGATGCGTCTGGAGGTTTGTTTAAAGATGAAACCCCTGTGGGCGAGAGTCTTCATGATATTAGCAATGTTCCTGCAGTCATCTGTGGGGGAGAAGAGTGAGACAAGCGAAGGGTTAACCATCAGTGCGCAACATGCATTGCTAATTAAAGACAACAGTGCTAGTCAACAACTGTAGAAGGGTCAGTCTGTCTCTAAATCTGCAGTGCTCTGGTTGTTACAAAGTGCGCAAAAGTTCTCAGGAGCCACAGACCCCCACCTTCACCACATGCTGGGGGAACATTGCAATTTCATATGGCATGCTGAGAGAAGCATATCCATAGGTTGGCCACCATATGGCAGACTTGGAGGCAATCAAGATAACTGATAACCTTTCAGAGAACAAAGTAGATTCTAGTGCACTCTTACTCAGCAGCGAGCCATGTTGCTAGAAAAATGCATCCCTTGGTGAGCCTGGCAGGAAGTGAGCAAGCATCCCTTGGTGCACCTGAAAGGAAGTATGCATGCATATATTGGTGAGATTGGAATTTACTTAACGCACATCTCAGGGTGAGCCCGCAAACAACTAAGCATGCATCCCCAGGTGAACATGGAAGAATTTGGGCATGCAATGCTGCTTGCATTCCTTGGTGAGCCTGGAAGAAACAGAGTATGCATCCTTTGGTGACCCTAGAGGGAAGTCAGCATGCATAATTTGGTGAGTCTAGCAGGAAGTGAGCATGCAGCCCTTGGTGAGCCTGGCAGGATGTGAGCATGCATATCTTGGTAAGCATGGAACAAACTGAACACACATCCCTGGGTGAGCCTGGAATTTAATAAGCATGCATCTCTTGGTGAGCCTGGCAGGAAGCGAGCTTGCACCCCTTGATGAGCCTGGAAGGCCTAAGCATACATATCTTGGTGAGCATGGCATGAACTTAACCCCCAACCCCGGGTGAGACTGGAATTGACTAAGCATGCATCCTCGGGTGAACATGGAAGGATTTAGGCAGGATTCGGGTTCTTGAGCCTTTAAGTAATGGAGTATGCATCTCTTGGTGAGCCTGGAAGCACGTAAGCATGTATATCTTGGTGAGCATGGAATGAACTGAACACACCTGGCCCGGTGACCCTGGAATTAACTAAGCATGCATCCCCAGGTGAACATGGAAGGATCGGGGTATGTGTAGCCTCTTGAACCTTTAAGTAATGGAGTATGCATCCCCTAGTGAGCCTGAAAAGAATTCAGCAAGAATCACCTATTACCAATAAACATTATTACTAAGCTCTTTTGTGGATTCTAAATTCAGTGCTTAATTTCCCAAAAATTAAAAAAAAGTGTGTGAAAGCTATAAAGCAGACGTTCATAAGGGAAAAGCTAGACTACTGTACTGTAATATTTGAAAGCTACTAACCTACAGAGCCTACCAACTCTGCAGCAACATTAATTGTAGGTGCCAGTAGAGATAAAACACAAAACTTCACACCTAAAAATTATTCACTGCATCCAAAGGAAAATAAAAACGCCCGCAACCCCAGCCTCCCAAAGTCACTTTTCATGAAAGTGCCCAAATGCCTCAAAGACCGCAACCTGGAAAGAGACCATAGTCATGCCCATTTAAAAAAAAAAAAAAAAAAAAGAAAACGGGAGCAGACCCAGGCGATCTCAAAAACTTACGTCCCATTGCCCTCTTGCCCTTGTTTGCCAAAATTCAAGAAAAAAAAACACATCAAGAGCTTGCCACCTTTTTGCTGGCACACGATTGTTTGGATACCTCCCAACAGTTTCTGGAAAAATCATAGAAAAGAGTTCGCACTGATCGCCACCACAGATTCGATCAGGAAATCAGTAGACCTGGGATGTGGTGCTATCTTAATTCTATCAGATCTATAAGTGGCGCTTGACACCATCACGCCCCAGATTTTGGCACAACACTTACATCAGGCAGGACTTGGCTTTGAGCATCCTGGAGTCATTTCTCCAAGATAGAACAACATTTAGTTAGGGATACTTCAGATTAGCCCCATTTCAGCTCCCCTGTGGATTTCCCCTGGGATCATCTCTTAGTCCAACCCTTTTTAATTTCTATGTGGTTCCTCTGGCTAAATTAGTACAATCCTTTAATTTCCAGGTGTCCTTGTATGCTGACGACACCCAAATTATTGTCTCCTTTCAAGGCAATGTGCATATTCAGCCGGTAGGTTTCAAACATGTATGAGAGAAGTCAGCAACTGGATGGGCCAAAACTGGCTGAAAACAGATGGTGACAAAACTGAGGTGATCATCTTTGGAGCAAATACCTCCATTTGGAATCAAAACTGGTGGCCCGTGACATGTGGGACCCTACCCACTCCCATCGCTGCAGCAAAGAACCTTGGGATTATATGCGACTCAGCTCTTACCTTTGATGAACAGGTAAATAGAATTATTAATACCTGTCTTTGGATGGTGAGAATCCTAAAAACAAAATCCATCCATTTATGCCACATGAATTAAGGGCGACAGTGGTGCTGGCCCTTATCATATCTAGATTGGACTCTTAACGCCTTTTATCTAAACATTAACCAATCAGCCCTGAATAATCTGCAGTTTATTAGACAACTTATATCTTCCTCTGCCATCGTAGCGAATTTTCCTTTAGTGAGGAAAGCGAGATGGGGAGGAAGATCCTTGTCCCATCAAGGAGCGAAACTCTGGAACAGTCTGCCTACTAATATTCGAGCAAGCTCTCAGGAAATTACATTCCGAAAAACCCTGAAAACATGGTTATTCAGAGCCTGAACTTAAGTGGTGGTGTGTGTTTCTGCGATTCTGCCTGCAATATAAGCGATACGAGGCCTTCGGGTAGTTTAGGCGCTATACAAGCAATCATAACATAACATAACATTATTCAAAATGCAATCACCCGGTTGCTCGGGCTAAGCATGTTTACCTCTATTAAGGAAGGCATGAGGGAGCAGCACTGGGTTAGCCATTAGGAAGCACATCATTTTTAAGTCACTGTGCCTGACCCACAAAGCCCTTCACTCGAGGGCTCAGGATACTTGCAAGCAGCTATCAACTGGTACGCTCCCAGTCGCCCGTTAAGATCAGCTGATCTTAGGTTGGCACGGACTCTGAGGAGAAAAAGAGTAAAATGGGGAGATGGGGCCTTTTGTGTGGTAGCTGTAAAGTTATGGAACTTGCTCCCAGTTAAAATTAGGGGTATCTCACCCCCTCCTGCTATTCCGAAAGCAACTAAAGACTTGGTTGTTTTCAGTGTAGTTCTCTGAATCGCATTAGCCTCTCTTACCTGTCTGGCGCCTCGATACCATTGGGCTGAATGTGCTTTATATGTAACACAACATCCCAAAAATATAAAATCCTTGCAAGAATACACTCATACCTTGGGATTCACTGCCCGATACCACACAAAATCAGGTGTAGTTCAGTGATAGGCCGAATGCTGTGAAGCCCTGCACTTAGCACCCAAGACTTACCCAGCACACCACTACACCCGAAGATCTCCCAGTACTTGGCTACTTAAAAAACAAATGCACTAACCCACTCCAGTGCATGCACATACTTCCTTGCTGTACGCCCACTAATGGGGGGAAAACAAACTCTACTGCACCCCGATGGTAATACTAAGATAGGAAATCATACATCAATGTTTTGGGGTTTGCATGTAGGGCACTTTACTGATTTGAGGGGCTGTGTTTTCAGCCAAGCTACATCTCGCAGATTTACTAGAGCCACCCTACTGCTTCTGGGGAGACCGCGGAGTGAACCGCTCAAGAGGCCTAAACCAGCTCCCAAGCGAGAAGAGAGCAATCAACAACCTCTGAAGGCTGCATCTCAGCACCTACAGGGGTGAACGGCTAGCAGCAGTGGGCAGGGGTGCTATGCCTGCCAGTGACGATACGTATTAAGGCCGGGCACTGCCCCCACATGTCACGCACTCATCATTTATTTCTCGCGATGTCATGTCATCTGGGTGTAAAGCCACACTGTCAGTTCTTCTAAGATGGATCCTTTGGCACGCTAAAGGATCCCCTGTGACGTCACCACCAGGTTTAAAGTAATGTGTTGTCACTTCTGGTGAAACTTAACACAACATACACTTTTTTGGTCACACAGTGCTATCAAATACCTGTGCATAAGGGCACAGCACAGCGATATGCAATTTTAATATATGCTGTGTTTTTGTTTTTGTTTGAGAATTTAGGGTTAAAACATTTTTTTGATAAATCAACATATACACATACTATGAAACATCAGTTACGTATGCTAGCAGAAATGCTTAAACTAAGATACATTTGTATTACAAATAGTATTTGCGAAGCTAAGACATCGAGCTAGATATTCTACCTAAGAATGTTCCAGAAATGTAACTTAAGACTGTAGACAGGGAAGAAAAAAAACACACTGGCACTTAAAACAAAAAAAAGTTGCATAGTTTTAGTGGGAGGGGCTTTTTAAGTCTGGCCTAGCGAAAGCTTCAGCCAGCCTCCTGCATTTAGATGCATTAGGGCAAACCTCTTCATCTTTGGTCGTAAACTGCCATTTACTTTTGTTTCTGCCGACAACACCAAATAGCATGGGGCAATACGTCAGCGCCCACACCAGCCACTGGCTCTCGTGCACTGTAAGTGATGGCATGACTTGACCTGGTGCATACCTGCCTAAAAGTAGTGCACTTCAGATTTAGGGCCTGCTGGGCTGATCTGTCCTTTCGGTTTGCTCTTTTTTTTCAAATGTTGGGCCTTGCTATTGTTATAGAAGGGTCCACTGGCTTCCTGCAATCGTTTTCACTTTTGTTTGCTTAATTTCTACCCTTGATTGCATACGCTTTGCAACCTGGGCGATGGCATTAAAATAGAATTTCGGTATACCTGAAATAAACAAGCCTTGACAAAGCCTGGCCCGACTTTGTCAAGGCGTGCTTATAGCGCTTACAAACCCTGACGAGGCACGGAGGCGCTTTATGCAAGTGACCTTGCATGGGTTACAACTTAGTGCTGTGCCTTGGAGCAGTCGCCGCTCCCAGCACCTCCCTACAGTCTGAGGTGTGGGGGGAGCTGGCCTTCGTTCAACCCCGCCTCCCCCCCCGCACCTGCACCCTGAAGAGGGAGGATGGCGGCGGGAAGGGCCTGGTGCTGGGAGGAAGCCAGAGAGCGTTAGTTACCTGCGACTAATCGCAGCCGGTGTTAGCTAAAATGGAACCCTGGTTAAATTGATTCCTGGTGTCTATATTTCATGTTGGAAATTGGCTTGTAAATCCGTGTTTTGATCTATGGGGGCCGTCTCCTTAAGAAAAAGCCAGAGTAAATGTGTAATTTCTCCCTTGACAGAGCACGGCGGGGAGGCGATCCTTCTTCCGCTCTCCTCCGTTTCGGGACAGCTCCGTTCTGTCGGATTACCACTTTTTCTTCCTCGCACCGCGCCTTGATGTCTCCATTTCATTACGCCGCGGCCATTCATCAAGCTGTTACCGTAAGGGTGACTTTGCCCACTTGCGTGTGGCAGGCAGGCCTTGCTACACCGGGGGAGCGGGGCTGCTGCGGGGGGCGCGGGGAGGTGAGGAGGCAGGGGTGACCGGGATGGGAAGGGGCGCAGATAAAGAGAGTCGATGAGGAGGGCCGGCATCAGCACTGATGTGTAAACGATAAAGACGCCGCCCATCCATCTCCCACTGTAAACCCGGAGAGTGCTTTATAATCAGGCGCGGGCGGTGCTAATGTGGAATTAGGCCTCTCTATCAAAGGGCGGAGGCCTTTTAATCACGGCTTAAAGGGTGCGAGCGCTGTTTATCAGAATTGAACTGTATCCGGCCTAATTGTGCTCATATTTCACTGTCTGGGAGACGCGCGTGCCGGCTGGTGATGGAGTGCTGGGAGCAGGGATGGGGCCCCTCAGGCTGAGGGGTGCTTAGGAGGATGCCAGAGAGGGGCGGCCCAGGGGCTGTAGCTGGGTACCGCCCAAGCCCCGCCCTTCCGGGCAGCGGCGTAACTTCAGGGGGGTGCTTGGTGTGTCGCACTCCTCCCCAAAGATCTATTCTACAGGAAAGAGTTGGGTACAGGTGTTTTCAGTTCCGTACGGCGAGGAGTCTGTCGGATTTCACCTGGGATTTTTTACATAGGCACACAGACAAAAACACGTATACACAGTGTCTGGCATCTCTGTTAGGAAGGCCTTTAAACGTGTTGGTTATTTTACAAAATATTCAGTTTAAGTACTCCTTATAATCTCCTCTCCGGGACCTTTTCACTGCCCCTCAAACTCTGCTTCTGCACTGCTCTTATAATGTTTTTTTAAATGATTTGTCATCATGGTTGTTGCAGAACAGGGAAACTCACCCCCCACCCTCAAAATTAACCACCAAGCTACGTCCCTGCTTCCAAGACCTCGAGATATCCCAATGCACCACCCGTCCTCTTCATGAGCCAAGTTTCAGGTTAACTCTTTCAGTGTCTGTAAATGTCAGACTTCCACTGGGCCAGGTCCATGGTTCAAATCACACTGCCCTTAAAGCACCTCTGAATGCGGAACACAAAGGCAGACGCTTAGTGCAAACCGCTGTTATAACGCTACAAACGGGGCCTTGAGAGATGGGTGTTCAACAGTGCACATTCATGGTCCCTGGTGCTGCTCCACATTTTATCATTCTGGCAGACAGTTTTTTTTCTTGTAAAGGAGAGCCACATAAAGAGCTTCATAATAAGTGCTCCACAAACCTTTGGTCCATTGCCCACCAAACGAAGCCTGGACTCGGTTGGGCGATACTCTTTTTAGCATGCGTAACTACTGTCTCCATAACCGGATCATGACATTACTGTTGGTAACAGTTGCTGACAGTATGCATGTTTGTGGTATTTCTATAGCCAAAACCTAGCTAAAAAGCAGTGGTGTGTGTGCTGTGCAGGTCATACAAGCATACATTCACTGCCTGAAAGGAGCGGTAGCTGGTTAGTGGGAGGTTAATGCCTTATGATGTAGGGTTCTTTAATGTGGTGAGTCTTCAATGATTTCCTAAATTGGATCAACTTTGGGCCAGTCCTGATGGAAGAATAGGGTCCATGCTGTTCCAGACCCTGGATGCATAGACTGAAAGGCCTGCTGCATTTTATTCATTTTTCTCCTCTTCTCCATCTGAAGTCCTATGGTGCTGTGGCTGTGAGAAGAACCACCAGAGATGGTCAGCTTGTCTGTAAGATAAGCAAGGGTGCTGATCTCTGATGGCTTTGTTAGTGATGCCGTTGGATTTGAAGGTACTGGCAAACTGAGCCACTGAAGTTTCATCAGGATGGGTTGGCATGATCATATTTCTTGGGGCTCTCAATGAGATCTGTTGCAAAGTGTAGGATGCCCTTATGGGGTGACAGTGTGGCATCTGGGAAGCCATGAAGAAGCACATTACCATTATCCAGATGCAAAAGTATGAGGGCTTGAACAGTAGTTCCGAAGTTACGTTCTGCAATAAACTGTTTCATTCTCTTTAGAACAGAGTTGGTACTAACCATCTTTCGTTTTCTTTGGCAATGTATTCCTTGAGGGTGAACCTGGTATCTAGGGTGAATCCAAGTGACTTGGCATTCACTGAAAGTTAGGGTTCAAAGCTGTCAAGGTTCACGTCATTGAGTAAGGTTTGCACTATTTCTTGTTTGTTGTTCTTGACAAATAACAGAAATTCAGTCTTGGTGTGAATGAGCTTCGGGTAGGTGCTGGACATCGTGGGCTCGGATTATGTGCAGGCAGTGTTTGAAGAGTTGGATGTCTGAAGCAGAGTTGGCTTTCAAGCAGCGTTGCATGTCATTAGCATACTGGTGAGTCTTGAAGCTGGTATATGTGAAGAGAACCAGAAGGGGCTCCATGGAGAGGCTGAAGATTACAGGGGACAGACCCTAAGGACCCTTGGGGGACTCCGCAGGTAGTATAGCTCTTTGGGGTCTGGAGGTGCCCATATAAAGAAGCTGGTGTCACCTGAATAGATAGAAGGGGAACTAGTGAAGCAGATTGCAGATGATTCACACACCAAGCTCCAGAGTGCGTGTGAGGGTGGGGTAGTGAAATGCAGCAAAGTTTTTGAAATCCAGCAATATGAAGAGGTAGGGGTCATAATGGGGTATGTGCCTTTTTACCTGCTACAAACTGCGTGCCCCAAAGAATTTCTCAGATTGCTTGTTGTGTGGATGAGAGTGCCTGGGTACAAGAGAGACTGGGTATGCATGGGGGTTTTGCTTCATATGATTTGATGGGAGTCAGTGTTGCTGTCTTTCTTTTCTCCTGCATGTCCTCCAGCACTACTCCCCTGACTCCCCCATCCAGTAGAAATCATTGTAAAGCCAGGTGCATTAATATAGCTTTGACTTCACATCCATGTGATTGGAGCTGGAAGGACCTTTTGTTTTCACTGCGCTTGGACCAAATTAGTTCCTGCAGATGAACTTGTGTCTGACAACAGCACGGCCAGAACAGTAAACATGGCCAAACACACAGCCAAGGAATGCAAACCTTAAAGTGATGGATTTAGGTCCCTGATTCTCCACAGCAGTGCTCTATTTCGTGAGGGAGAGAAACCCCTGAACAACAGTAGCTGAATGGCCAGAGGCACTTTGAAAGCAAATAAATACCTCAGTGACGGTTCCCCTGAAGCTGGATGCCATGGAGCTGTGGCACACCGAAAAGGAAAATTGCCTTTGTCATGATTGGTTACACCCAAAGTTTTGGGGTTAACTTTGAATTTGAGTGGATAGTTGAGATAAAAGCTGGCAAATCCAAAGTTCACCTTTCCTTTCAGGAAGCAGTACACTCCTCTATACAGGAAGGTGTGAATTCTACTAGGATAAGGTCTCTGCCCCCATAACTAAAGAAAAGGGTTTGCTGCTGCTGTCCACTAAAGGGGATTGGCGGTAGACCGCATACCAGTAGGGGACATACGGAATTAACAGACCATAGTCTCTAAAAGCAAGCCTCAATCTTGCTATGTTGTGAAAGTCAAAGCCTACAGAGGAGGGTCTAGGTCATTCAGCCAGCTTGCAGTGATATCTGGGCGCTGTGTTCCATAGGAAACGAGCAGCACCTGTCACAAGGATTACCTATCTGTCTTTGAATCACTCAGGCCAAGAAGAACAGACTTCATAACCAGGAACGAAGAATAACCGAGACTTATGGACTATAGCTGCAATGAAACACAATGTATGCATCTTTACTGATGTCTGTTTTTTCTGATACCTGTTGCAGAAGAACCACTCCTGTAGATACTTAATTAAATAGTTTTGAGTATCAATGCTTAAAGGCACTGTCTCTTAAGTTTCACGAGTTGAAGTATATTTCAGTGACTGGTGGAAACAACCTTCATAATCATTGCTATGGAAAGTGTGCACCCCTGCCTTGAGTTCATCTTAGCAAGTGGTAGATTTGTAACTCCCCAATTCAGCACACATGACGATCATGCATGTACGTCCGAAGTATGTGTGTAACAGTGGGCCCTCCAGGCACTGAGACCTGGAGGAGCACACCATGTGCACCCTCCTTTACAAGCATAACCAACGTTTAACGGGCTGCAGAAGACCAACAAGGGTGTCAGCAATAAAGATTATAGTGCCAATGCAGGTCTTGTAGCTGCCCCTGCCAGGGACAGGTGCCTACTAGCCCCCCCCCCCCCCCCACACCCTCCCGAATCCCAAAGAGCTTGGGGAGTTTCCCCTACTGTTTACTGGCTCAGAAACGAACATGTAAGCAAGGCCTTCTGCCTAAACTCCTGCTATCCACCAATCCCGCCCTACACGGCCATTAGCCAGGCCCTGTGTACAACCTCCTGGCAGCAGTCAACCACACCTGTGCACAGCTTCTGAATGTTTGGCATGACGAGATTGAGAATACAGCACACACTTTTTGGGTGATGCAGAACATTCTACAATATTGAGGTTCTGTGATGCTAGAAAAGGGTGATGATCGCCTCAAAAGGCCTCAAGTCTGGTGTCGCATTATGATGTTTACCTAACTCTGTGGCCACAGACATGTTTAAAACTACAGAGAAGCACCATTGAACTCAATTTTAGAGTTGACCTGTCTGTGTGACTAGAGTTAAGTGATCTGTAATTGAGACAGTGATCCCTTTTCTACATGTTAGATGCTTCAATACTGTTAGAAATGTTCCTCACATCTCTAGGATACAGACGGATCAATGTCTACACATACTTGCCATTAAATATGTTATAAAGTGCTCCATGACTGTAGAGATGCCTGTTGCTTGTCTAACATACTGCTGGACACCTTGGTACTTCAATATCTGCCACTTCTCTATGATGTTAGATAACTCAATGATATTAATGATTAGTTAGTGAGTAGTGCGCTTTACAAACCCCGATTGATTGATATCATTCTTCTTTGTGATATTAAAAGCCTGACTGACCATAGATTGACCATCTTCTCTATAATATTGCAGGACCCACTTACGTTTATATATTTGTCGCATCTCTATGACTTGAGAATTGAATGATGAAAGGGTGGTCAGTTACTTTTCTGTGTACTGCGTTCCATCAATGCCCCCTGACTTTGAAGGCCATCTTGGCTTTACAGATGTCTATCACTTCTACTAGAGAAGCATGTTACATGTTTGCCATTTTACAGAACTCAAAGAACTTCGAATGTCTGTGACTTCTGACTGCTCACTGATGTTAAGCAAGTTAGGTTATAGCAGTTTAGAGTACAGGACTCGATTGTTTTGAGTATGCTGATCGCAGGGCAGTGCGCACGAGGACCCAATGGTTTTTAGAAGAGTCCAAATATGGCTACTCCCTGTTGAAAGCAGGTAGGATAAATCTGATTTCAATTTATCTAGCAAGTTAGCACTGGCTGCCAGAAAAGTATGGAACAAGACCACGTACAGACCGCTCCAAATCATTGCTCTTTTTAATGGATTTCTGCATGCCTGATTACATGCTCTTTTTCAATACCAAAATACTCAGTCATGAAAGGAAAATTCTCCACCCATTTAGGAATGCCCCCCAGAACAATAGGACTATGAACGCAAAAAGATCTAAAACTCCATGGCAAACAGAAGTTAAAAACCAAAAAAAAACATCCAGCCGAACTGTACAAAGCCATAACACTAGCTTGAACTTTTCTTTCTCGTTTAGTAATTTGTGTCCACAGCCTAGACTTTAGCATCTGCGTCTGATGTTGAAGCTGCTTATGTTACGGAAGAATTCGGACCCTCCCCCACACCGACGAACCACGCTCGCAACCTTGGCATAATCCTGAACAGCCAACTGACCATGAAACCACAAGTCAATGCAGTTGCTTCCTTCTCTTTCCACACCCTCCGCATGCTCTTTAAATGGATCCCAGTGTACACAAGAAAGATCGTCACATAAGCCCTCGTCACCAGCTGCCTCGACTGCAGCAACGCGCTCTACACTGGTATTTCCTCCCAGCTCCTCAGAAGACACCAGACAATACAGAACGCGGCAGCCAGACCCATTCTGGACCCCCTTTCCCCAGACAAGTGTACCCACATCACTCCCCCTCAGGAAACTTCACTGGCTCCCTGTCCAGAAAATAACCTTGTTCAAGACGCTCACATACGCCTGCAAAGCCCACCACAAACAAGGACCTTCCTACACCAAACAGGCTGACCTTTCATCTTCCCTCGAGAGACCTGCGCTCCACCTCACGGGCCCTCGCACATGTCCCCCGCATCCATCGAATGTGCAGTGGGGGGTGCGCTTTCCCCTACAAAGCCTGAAATGGCCTTCACCTCCGAATGGCACCCTCCCTGGCAGACTTCAGAAAGATACTCAAGACCTGGCTTTTCGACACAGACACCTCAGCACCCAGATACCCCCAGGGGTGATAGTGTTACGCTTTAAAAAAGACTGATTGACCACAGCACAGTGTGTCCAGGAATCATCTCAGTGTTACTCTTTTCCACTTTGATTGCTTCCCGGTTGCTTCCAACTTTGCTGTTAATTGTCCAAAGGACTTCATCTTAAGTCCATCAAAAGTCCTCACGTAAGGGTAGCATCGAGCCATTTAAGGTGATCCCTCAGAGAGAAACAACTACTGATGAGGCCTGAAACCTCCCAGAAATGCTTTGTTCTGGTATGTGCCACATGCATGACCTCAGTGTTGTATGGTTAGGTATGCAGAGGTGACATGTTACCCAGTAATGGGCCACAGGTTGCAGGGGATGGTGTACAGTCAGGGCAGGTGTAGCCTCCCCAAGCTTCATCTTCAGAACCGCAGAAGCCGGCGACCTCTACCGAAGGTCCCTGTGAAGCAACGGCCTTGGGAAGCTGTAATAGACATCTTGATGGTCCATGAAAGACACATGGTGCACACCGGCCAGCACAGAGTGATGGAGCGAGCCACCGAGCCTCTGCTTTAAAATATGACCACAAGCGGCACTATAAAACACGCACACAAACCCCAGCTCAAGCACATC
This sequence comes from Pleurodeles waltl, assembly GCF_031143425.1. NCBI lineage: Eukaryota > Metazoa > Chordata > Amphibia > Caudata > Salamandridae > Pleurodeles > Pleurodeles waltl. The sequence continues at coordinate 964,016,725 of NC_090443.1, forward strand.
CATCTTCGTGTCACATCAATCCGCAGGCAGGAGCTGCAGCCGCGTGCAGTGGCCAGCCCAGGGCTTTAGAGTCAGATGGAAGTGGGTAAAAGTGACAGAGCTCGGCGAAGTTGACAGTATCTGCTTTCAAATGCTCCGAGAACCAGGCACAGATGTTGCTAATGCTAAACATGACATGTATGTGTGTCTGCGTTCAAACCTATGTTACATGTTTTGTATTCAGATGTGCTCACGCTCCTTAATAGTTGTGCTCGGACCATCGTATGTCAATCACACGCGTCTGTTGTGTGTATCAGGATAAATGGGTTTCGATATGTGCCTAAATGGGTACACCTGTATGCATTTATTCAGGAGCATGTCATGTGTCGGCATCTGTGTGCACGTCGGTGCTTGGCTCTGCTCAGGTCTTTGTGTGCATGCACTGCGTGAAGTGCACTTTGCAAATCACTACTGGTTGCACATGTGCACTGCATGTTTTACAGCTGCGCACGTGTCGTGTGTAATGTACATCTAGCAGGTGTTTGTATGTTTTGTGATCTGTCGGTACAAGCATGTTTGCCTTGTGATCACTGCGCGTTATGTTAATAGCATTTATATAGCGCGCTTCTGACACTGTGGCACTTTCAAACTCTGAACGCCGTTTCATGGTTGTGGGGTTTCTCACTGGCCCGGCCTCAGTGGCCCGCTGTCGCGTTTGCTCAAATGAGAATTCGGTGTCGGTTTCTGTTGTTTAACACCATACCCTGTGTGTGTGTTTTGACTGTTCCGGTATGACAATACTATATGCGTGTCAAGAGTCTACATGTCCTTATTTTATGGATGATATAGTTTTGGGTCTATCAGCAGCTGGTGGTCACTCAATGTCTTTGTTTTCTTTTGACTTCCTATACTGTGCGTGCATGACGCTTGTGTACACGGTGTATTATACACTCATAAGCTTCTACAACACGGCCTGCGCACGCATGCGCAGCGGTAGCCTTGGGATGCGGGATGCATGAACGGAGACACAGTGTTTACTGCCTGTAACCGGGCCTCTGCCCCTCACATATGTATATTTTGCACGCAGGAGCTGCAGTGAAAGAGAACACCGGCAGCAACTGAGGGTCAGGCAAATGTTTTTTTCAAATTAAGGTCACCTACAAGAAAAAAAAAAACCTTTTTAATTAAAGTTAAAGCTTTCAGATTGCCCGGCAGCATCGAAATAGAGGCCTAGTTAAATTTTCAAATCTAACTGTAGCCCCCGAAGCTCCGCAGGCGAGCGAGGAGGTAATTTCAGTCTTTTTTAGCTAATGGACAGGGTTACGTCCCCAATAACTTTAAGAGTGAATGGGCCTGCGCACTCCCAAGGTTGGTGCTCGGCAGCAGCAGCGCCTAGCTGCAGGGCCCTGTTAAAGAGGGGGTCAAGAGAGGCATTAACTCCTGCTAATAAGTAGGGGCTCCAGCGAGGAAGGAGCCCGCCATTTCCCGCCCGCGCCTCGTCTCTTCACAACAGAGTCCAAGAGAACAGAGGCCACCCGGTGCCTGCTGGCAGCTCGGGCTCCACCGAGAAAATGTAATACATTTGTAAGTAAACACACTACACACGTTTTTATTTCATTACGAGTTCCTCGAGCTGCACTAGGATTTGACGTGGCGCGCCTCAGGCGCGAGACAGCAGAGCTAACCCTCCCATTTTACAGGCAGGCACTGAACAGAGGCATTCACCCTTACATTCGCAGCTGTACTGTGAAAAAACTACTTTTGCTATTAAATTACAGATGTTAAGACAGCAGAGCTATCGCTCAAGATCATACCAGGTCTTATGTTAGATGATACAGCCATCACTCCTGATACTGCAGCAGGGTCTCGATCTAGTCAGTCGAACAATCGTTCCAGAAAATAAACGTACTTTAGACGACAGAGCTTTGGTTTCAGAAGATAAAGTCACGAAATAAATCACACCAGAAAGGACTCATATGAGCTAGCAAAGTGTTACATCCAATTCCTACTTTCACTTTAGACAGCCATCGCTCCAGATCACAGACTCTCTTTAAACACCCAGCCATCGCTGCAGATCACAGACTGACTTCAGACAGCCAGACATCGCTCCAGACCACACTCACTTTAGGCAGCCATTGATCCACACAACACTTACTTTAAACACACAGCAATCATTCCAGACCACAGACTCACTTTGGACAACCAGCAATCGCTCCAGATCACAGACTCACTTCTGACACCCAGCAAAACTGCGCCAGACCACAGACTCACTTTAGAAAGACAGCCATTACTCCAGATCACAGACTCACTTCAGACACCCTACCATCAGAATGAAGACCATTGCCGAATGGATGAAGAACAGCTGCCTGAAACTGAATTCTGACAAGACTGAGGTCCTCATTCTCAGCTACACCCCCTCCGCCTGGGATGACTCCTTGTGGCCTGCCACACTGGGAACCACACAGACACCCACCACGCAAGAAACCTGGGATTCATCCTGGACTCATCATTATCAATGACCCAGCAAGTCAAAGCCATCTCCTCCTCCAACACCCTGTGCATGCTTCGGAAGATCTACAAATGGATCCCCACTGGAACCAGGAAGGTCACCCAAGCCCTCGTAAGCAGCAGACTGGACTACTGCAATGCCTTTTCCGGAGGAACCACGGCCAAGCCCCAGAAAAGACTGCAAAGCATCCAGAACGCCTCCGCACGCCTCATCCTGGACATCCCCTCCACTGCCACATCACAGCCCACCTGAGAGACCTGCACTGGCTCCCCATCAACAAGAGAATCACGTTCAAACTCCTGACCTAGGCTCACAAGGCACTACACAACACCGGACCAGAATACCTCAACAGACAGCTCTCCGTCTACACCCCGACCCGACAGCTTCGCTCCGCTAACATTGCCCTCGCCACCATCCCACGCATCCACAGAACGACCGCCGGTGGCAGATCGTTCTCCCACATCACCACAAAGACGTGGAACACTCTTCCCACCCAACTGCGACAAACACAGGACCTAGGTACGTTCAGGAGACACCTCAAGACTGGTCTATTTGAGCAGTAGCACCCCCCGCCCCACGAGTGAGTAGTGCGCTTTACAAATGCCTTGATTGATTGAACCATCGTGCCAGACCACAGACTCACTTTAGAAAGATGGCAATCTCTCCAGATCACAGACTCACTTCAGGCACCCAGCTGTACCTGCAGATCACAGACTCACATTAGACACCCAGCCACTGCTGCAGATCAGACAGACACCCAGCTGTACCTCCAGACCACACTCACTTTAGACAGTCATCGCTCCAGAACACAGACTCACTTTAGACACACAGCCACCCCTACAGATCACAGACTCACTTTAGAAAGACGGCCATCTCTCCAGATCACAGACTCACTTTAGACAACCAGCCATTGTTGCAGATCACAGACTCACATTAGACACCCAGCCATTGCTGCAGATCAGACAGACACCCAGCTGTACCTCAAGACCACACTCACTTTAGATAGTCATCGCTCCAGATCACAGACTCACGTCAAACACCCACCATATCTCCAGACCCAGGCTCACTTTACACACCCAGCCATCGCTCCAGATCGCAGACTCACTTTAAGCTAAATGTCCATCACTCCAGATTACAGATTTAATTTGACAACAGTGCCACCGCTCTAGATCCTTAGGCGACTGACCAGCCATTGCTCCACATCCTGGACTCACTCTAGACAACAGTCGGTCTACCAGATCATAGAACCACTTTAGACAACAGAGCTACTGCTCTAAATCAGAGCCTCACTGTAGATGAGACACTCTTTGCTTCAGATGCCAGACTCACTTTAGACGACAGAGTCATTACACTGCTGCAGAACCAAAAGGCGCTCGTTTTAGACAGCCAGGCCATATCAGCATGTCATTCACTCTCAGACAGCAGACATATTGCACCTGGGGCTTCAGATCACACACATATTTCTTTTTGACAGCAGAGCTATCACCTAGATAATACAGACTCACTGTAGAAAGCAGGGCAATTGCTCCAGATAATGGTAAGGAAGTGAAAGCGTGGTCTTCAAGCTCTACAGCTGTTGTAAGCAGAGTGCACTATGCTCACTCAGTCACCCTGAGACGAATGGTTACAACCCCACTTCCTGAAATGGCATACTGCCCTGAACTGACAGCAGAGCTGGATGAACAGAGAGAACACTAGCCTGCCCCTGATACCATCTTCCTGCCACCCGAGAGCTGCTCGGCGCCCTGGGAGCCACAGCTCTGGCTGTATCAGAGCACAGGAGTGGCATTATCAGCCATGTCTCTAGAGTTTGAGGCAGGCTGCCACCCTGACCTGCCATTCTGGAGGTAGTCCACATTTATAGTGATTAGAAGGGGTGTAGGATGCAAATCCACGGATGAAAACAGCCCACCCGCAAGTCACAGTAGGTTGAGCCAAGGCAAGTTAATTGTGAAAGAAATTACACAGAAAAGTGTCACGATTATAAAGGTAGTTATACCACTTCCTCTTTTACTTTAAACATATTAGACCTTTCTGGACAGAGATAGAAGGGGTCCTTAGGTTTTTCAACACCAACCTCACACTGAACCACGTAGTTGTCTCCTTGGGACTCTTCAAAAGCTCACCTACCCCACATTTAGGCACTTGGGATCGCTTCCTCATAGATACTCCGTACTTCTTACTATTGGAGCTAAAACTATTATAGGAAACTGGAAAAAACGCAAAAACATCACACACCACGTGTGGGCTTGGGTTTTCTTTACAAGAAGCACAGCAAACAGCTTACATAGCAGCAAATGCACCAAGTCTTCCCGCTTATTATGGTCAAAACTAGATCTATACCTAAAAAAAGCACCATAAACAGTAACTGCTACACAACACACGCTGCCTGTGCTTCATTACAGTGAATATTCTTGTTCCCCCTTCTTTTACTTTCCTGTCTCTCCTTATAGTCTTTTCTCCTTAGATTGTTTCAGTTTTCTTCTTTTCATTTCCTACATATCGTTTCATCCAGTGTGTGTGTGATAATGTCTCAACTACTCATTGTGTGCCCATTACCTATGTCGTATTGTCATACATTGGAATGTATTAACATGTATTGTCCGCAATATTACCTTTGATTTAATTTTTGCTTGACTTCTCCAATAAAAAATCTTTGAAATAGAAAAAAAGAACTGAATACCCCAAGTATTCTCTCGCCTAGTCACAAATCACAGAGAGGGTTAGTGGAGATTTAAAGACAAACGTGCATGCCTCCTAAACATGTAAGACAAACACGAAGATGATCGTGGTCTGTGAAAGTGACAGCCTCTTGTGCGAAAGGGACTCCGAGTGGTCTCTGCAACAATGAACGCATTCATTTGTGAAGGATAAAAGCGCTCACCTTGCTTCATCACGGAGTCTCTCCTCACGCCACTCGTGTAAGCTCGTGGTGTGGGCCAGAACTCTCCACAAGTTGAGAGGAGCACTTACGAGGGGAGTATACTGGAGGTGGTCCCATGTGAATCGGAAGGTGTGCAGTGGACGGTATGGGTTAAGCCACCTCTTGGTGGATCAAAATAATGTCGATGTCCCCAAGGGATAGAACTAAAACTAAGAAGGTGACAGTTTAACTCAGCAGTTTGTAAGAGGTCAATACGTTTTTGCCTATTCTATACCTTAAAGAAGGTGATGAGGCATGCTTCAGGAACAGTGTTGAGTCTCTCAGCCAAGGGGAATTATACAGTATGCGGTAGACTGTGCACCCTCAGCGCTGTTTCCTTCTGACCAATAGGCTCGAGTTCAGGCCCAAAAACCTAATCGTGGGGGGTCCGGACACTGGTGGATACACTCCAGATTCTGGAACAATGATTGTACTTATTTTCATGTATACACTTTTTGTATCATATACACTCCAGGCGGGTCCAACACTTGTCTCATACTAGTTGGCAGAATCACAACGCTGGCCCTGAAGAACGCCTCCCTAAGACGGGTGAGGGCTTTGGTCTTTAACAAATGAATGTGATCATTGTTGCAGTGATAGAGAGACCACTCAGGGCCCCTTTGGTACAACATGCCGCCATTTTCACAGACCACAAGGTTCTTTGTGCTTATGTACTCTCACACAGGGCCAGTACTGTCTGCTGCAACCATTTATATTATCACCTCCCCCCACTGGTTTGTTTCATCTCATAGTCGAGCGCTCTGTAGCTGCTGCGCCAAAAACCCTACAAATACACAAATTTAGATTTTAAATGGGACTTCTAAGCATGGAAGTTTCTAATGCGTTCTCCCTAAAATGAACTGGGCATTTGGCTGGTGGTCCTGTTCCCATGTAGCAAGAGCTGCAGAATTAACTCAGCCCCTGTTCCTGCCGCTAACTTCCACAGAGGGACGTACCAAGATGAAGCCTTCTAACAAACTTTTTTTCAGGTAACATGTACAGAAGTATGCACACAAGTGTTCTCTTACTTCATCCATGCTTTCTCACATCTGCAACCAGGGGAAACGTTCCGGCAGACACTTGACATCACTAACAATATTAATAACCGTTTTGGCAAAGCCAGATGGCCTGGTCGTGGCCATCTGTCAATGCTTGTTTTGCCATATTTTTCTAAACAAAATGTTGTGGGAGCTCTCAGACCCACACAGGGGAAAAAAAAAATCTAAATATTTTTGGTCCCATAAAGTACAAATTGCCTTAGTAGTACCCTGGCACTGAAGGGAACTAATCTTTGTATGGATGTGCTCTTTGTGAAAGGAGACAATGCAGTCGTTCATAGTGAAGTTAGCCAAGAGCTGAAGTGGTATGACCCGTTATTCCATGCTGAATTCTGTAGCATCTGGAAGAAAATTATGAATGAAACATAAGCAGACCAATAGATGACGAGAACTGGCTGAAAAGCCATAAAAGTATATTACATAACTATAATGTTACTAAAGTCAAGAGGTCTTGGCCAACGCCATGCCTAAAAAGGACCCGCTCTTGATGGTACTCCACAATGCCAGGGTGGTGGTACTTTCAGTAGTGGAAAGCAATGTCATGCCCAGATGTACCTTATGGTTGTCACTCTACATGGAGGAACCTGGACATACATCTGCCACTTGCACACTTGTGAACAAAACTACTGGGCTACTTGTGTCATTTCAGCAGGGTCTCTTCTTTGAAAGTGTGGAAGGAGTGTTAGATTAACTACCACATCATGAATGTTGTATATTACAATATGACCTCCTATTCTCTCATGTCACTGTATTACAAACTACCAGTCAGATAGGAGACAGTTTGTCTTCAGATTCCAAAGTTATGCTTTTGAAAATGCACACAGAATATCATCCTTGGCTCTAGCCTCACAAAGGCCACAGGCAGCTGAGTAGCTCCTACTCTCGCTAACAACATATAAGAAGAGGCACAGAAATGTTTCCAAGAGGTGAGCTTGAGGCTGTTTTAACACCAGAACATGATTTATGCATGAGAAGCAGTAGAAGAACAAGTTGCTTGCCTTCGGTAAAAACTTATTTGGTAGGGATTCTATCTAGCCGCACATTCTTTACCTCAAAATATTCCCCAGGGGACAGACTTGCTTCGGCAGTTTTTGAGCCATCCCCTTGCCTGCCAGTAGGTGGCAACATTTGGTTCCACGTGTCATTGCCAGTATTGTCTGCACCCAAAGTGATGTGCACGGTTCATGATTTTTTCTGCACTAGAAGCACAGAGCCAAACGGAGGTGGAAGGACCAGTGTGCCAAGATGAGGTCCTGAAGGGTGTCTGCGGAGTGAGAAATACAGTTTGCAAAACCGGGAGGATGAGAGGGTTGGTAAGGAAACTGCGACTAGATAAAGTTTCTACCAGATAAGGTGTTACCGAAAGTAAGTAACCTGTTCACTTGATAGAGATTTGTAGCCGCAGATTCCTTACCTTAAAATAGATACCAAAGCAATCTCTCCCCAGAGGTGGGTCTGCGGACTATGACAGTGAAAAGTCCTGGAGGACAGATCAGGCGAAATGCCCATGCAACTGGACCTGAATATCTAAGCAGTAATGTTGCAGAAACATGTGGAGTGATGCCCACGTTGCTGCTTGACAGATAACCAGAACTTGGAATCCTCAAGCTAGCTTGGTGGTCACAGCTTTAGCTCTAGTGGAATGAGCTCTCAAGTCCTCAGGGGGTTGTTTCTGGGCCGTTGCGTAGCAGATTTTTATACAAAGGACAATCCAGAGATGGTTTTCTTGCTGACTGCCTTTTCTTTCTTAGCTCCCACAAATCCAACAAAGAGTTGATCATCCACCAGGAAGTCTTTTGTATAACTGATGTAGAACAATAACGCTCCTTTTGCATCCAGGCGGTGGAGTCTCTCTTCTTATTTGGTAGAAAGAGGTGGGAGGAAAAAAAGCAGGCAGTGTGATGTGCAGCCCTACATGAAAAGGTGTGACCAGCTTTGGCAAGGAGGAGGCACGGGTCCTAAGGATCAGCTTATCCGGAAGAAAGGTTGTGTACAGAGGTATGAACCAAATACGCCTGCAATTCGCTAACCCTCCTGGCAGAGGTTATCGCCACAAGGAAAACTGTTTTGATGGAAAGCAATGAGGAAGGTGAGTACTAAATTCAGGTCCCATTGGGGCATGATGAAAGATGTAGGGGGGGAAACATGCTGTAAACCGTTCAAGAAATGAGTCACAACAGATGACTTGCACACGGAGGGTTGATACAGCAACCAAAGGAGGGCTGAAATGGAGGAAATGTACCTTTTACCGGTGCCTAAAGCAAGACCTTGCTGGTCAAGGGATAGGGCAAACAAAAATAATTCAGATTACGGTGCAGACAGACGATAGACAATTTGGCAGCACACCAAGCCACAAATTTGTCCCATCAGCAGCCATAAATTGTTTTCCATGGATTGATGCTTGGCTGCAAAGATGACATCACGTAGTTTGGGAGGGAGATCAAATACCCTGAACTGTCGCTGCTCAATCTCCACGCATGTAAATGTAGAGTGTGAAGATTTGGATGTAGGAACCTGCCTTGCTGCTGTGATTGAAGATCCTCCCGTAGGGGCAGCCTGATCGGAGGACAGAAGCTCAAGCTCAGGAGTGGGGATACCAGACTCTCCTTACCCAATCCGGGGCCACAAATATGAGTTGGGCCCAGTCATTCCTGTCCTTCTTGAGAACTCTGGACAAGAGTGGTATCAGTGGAAATGTGTACAGGAGGCCTGAGCTACACTCAACATGAAATATCACTTCACGTTCTTGGTGGTGGCAAATAGTTCTAGCCAATGTTCCCCAGTCATGGAGGAGACCTAGCACCACCTCTGGACTGAGACATCATTAAAGATCCATGATGCATCAATGGCTGGGTTAATCTGCTCTGGCGCTGAGAGAGCCAGATCGATGTTGAGCCACCAGGACAATGCCTTGACGTTCCAGCCACGTACAGAGACAGGGCATTTTGACACAGGGTCCACAACCCCACCACGCCCTGCTTGTTGCAATACCACGTGGCAGTGGTGTTTGTCCATGAACACCTGAACCAGCCTTCCCTTGATGGATGAAAGAAAGGCTTTGAATGCCAGGTGAATTGCTCTTAGTTCCAGCAGGCTGTTGTGGAGCTGAGATTCCACAAGAGATCAGAGTCCTCTGATCCCCACCTCTCCGTGAAGGCTGCACCAAGCCAGGAGTGATGTATCTGAAACTACTGTGAGTTCTGGGCTGTGAAGAGAGAGGGGTATCCCGCTGACCCAGTCTTGGTCTGTGAGCCACCAATGCAGCTCTTTTGCAGATCTCTCACATATCTGGACGAGGTCAGAGAGATTCCCCTGATGCTGTGCCCATGCCATGCACAGTTTTCTTATCAATCATGTTATTGCAAACGTTGCGGTGATATCAAAGATGCCGTTCAAGATCTCATCAATGACATACTATGTGGAGTAATTAACTGTACATGGCGAAGGCGCGAGTTACAGTTAACTTAGGGCGCAAGTTATAGTTACTTGAAAGAACTCAAACTATAACTGCTGTTTTGTACGAGGAATTTCAGAACCTAACTATAATGTCCCTGTAACCTTCGTTTTTTTCAGTGAATTTCTATGGCTTTTTAACGTAAAGTAATTTTAATTATTATACATTATTCCAAACCCCGCCGCGCACGGCCTTGGGCCGATGCGATGCGCAGGTTGGTTGCAAGGCCTGGCCTTGCAGCCAACCCTTATCACCACCCAACCCTGCGCCATGCATCGCCTTTGGCCGTGCACAGTGCACCTTCACCCTGACCCCTTATGCCACTTTAAATCTGAACTTTCACCCCCAGGGACCATGTCCCGTGAAATAAAATTGCAGTCGCAACTTTCTAGTCAGGTTAAGGTCACCTAATTGCAACGCTTCTTTCTGTCCAGTGGCTCAGGCTGTAGACAAGTTGACAGGTCCTATGGGAATTAACATGGGAAACAACTTTTTTGAGCCCCCTTTTTCTGGGCCCCCGCTTCACAGATCATCCCAAAACTTCCTGTGCGCAACAAGAATCACAGGGCCACTTTCTTTGGAAAATTTCATGAAGATTCGGCAAATGGTGCCAAAGACATAGGCAAGTCAAAAAATGTGTTTTCTATGGAAACCTGGTCCTAACTATAAGTAACTACTGGCAACTGCCGGTAGGTAATATATAATGTAATATTTATTATTCCCACTCTAGTATATGCAACAGTAGGGAAAGCTTTGGACTTTGTAGGGGTTAAATTTTCTATTACCACTGCAGTCTGAGCAACAGTAAGGAAAGCTTTAGACTTGAGAGGTTACATTTGCTACTCCCACTCCAGTTGGTACAACAGTAGGGAAAGTGTTGGGACTTCAGAGAGGTTATTTTTACTATTCCCACTCCAATCTAAGCAACAATAGGGAAAGTTCTGCACTTCAGACATATTACACATTTGAATAACCCCGTTAATTTAGAACACATAAAAAACCCTCTTAATATGATAATTAATAAAATATCTATATAAAAACTAAAAGTAATTAAACTATTTTGCATGATTATTTAAATTTTTTAAATCAATTAAACATTTTTATTACTTAAATTCCCACACTGTACCCCTACAAACCTAACAGACCACACTTAAAATATAACTGTTACAAATATGTACAAAACAATGTACATAATTAGTAAAGTAATAAATAATTAATAATTGTTAATTACTTAATTTTCTTCCCACCCTATAAACCCAGGAACCAGCACCTAAAATATAACTAAAAATATAATTATTACACAATTTACATAATTAATCATAATTAACAATTGCTGATTACTTAACTTCCCACCCTATACCACTACAAACCCAGAAGCCCGTACCTAAAATATAATTGAAAAATATAATTACACAATTTACGTAATTAATAATCAATTCAATAGTTAATAAATTAATAATTATTAATTATCGAATTAACTTCCGGCCCCTTGCCCCTACCAACCAAGCAATCCGTATCTAAAATGTAACTAAAATAAACGATTACATAATTGATCAATCAAATTAATACATTAAAATGTAATTGTTAATTAATAGTCAACTTAATTAACTTTCCGCCCTGTACCTCTACAAACATCACAACCCACACCTAAAATAAAAGTATTATTACATAATTAACGTTAATCACACACTTAAAAATTATTAATTAATATTGACTTAACTTCCACCCTACCCCCCTACAAACCCAATAACCTGCAACACTATAAATTAGTATTAAAAAATGACTTAAACATTCTAAATCACTTAAAATTACAAGCTATATTTTGAAAAATTATACAACCAGTAACACGTGAAATTAATATATGAACTAAAACATTCAAATAATTAAAAAAAATTCTTTCCAACTATATTATTGAAAACAATATTAACAACAATACTGTTAACAACACTACTTACCTGAAAAAAATGCTATTCCTGACAACTATATTTCTGCATCACAATATTCTGTATCACAATATTTGTTTCCAATATTTCTGTATTTAATATTAAAAACTCAATATTTTGTCCAAACACCCGTGCTTTCAACAGCCAGTCCTCGAGGAAGGGAAAGACTGGAACCCCTGGGAGAGATCAAAAACTCTGCTGCAATCACTGACATCACCTTGGTGAATGCCTGTCGGGTGAAGGTAAGGTCAAAGGGAAGCATAGCGAACTGATAATGTTCTTGGCCTACAGTGAACCACAAGTAACGCCTGTGGCAGGCAGGATGTGGATATGATTATGGATATGGAGGTAGGGGTCTAGTAAGTCCAGTGCTACCATCCAGTCTTTAGGGTCAAGGACCCCAGTAGAAGAGACAAAAGTGAGCATCTTGAATTTTTCTTTTTTCAGGAAGTTGTTGAGAGCACTTTCTGTCACAACAGCGAAAGGTGGTCCTCTGTCAGCCGATCTGAACACGATGACAAGGGTGGTGGGGGTTCTTCCAAAGGAAGGGCAAGCCACGCTGGACTATCTGAAACACCCATTTGTCCAAAGTGATTTCTTGTCACTGGGGCAGGTGGTGCCGAACCCTGCCACCAACATGGTGCTTATTATGGTATAAATGAAAACTAAAGAGGCTTTGAGGTTGCGGCTGTTGGGGGGAGGGGATGGGGGGCAGATTGGGTTAACCGCTAGCTCTGGCTTCCATAAGGCTTATGGGGGCTGCATCCACGGCCACAAAAGGACTGTGCCTGCTGGCCATGGTGGCTAGGGGGGAAATGAAACAGCTCATAGCCACGGAAGGGGCGGAAAGTGGAAGACGGCTGTTGCAGGGCCATGATGAGCCCCAACAACCTAGCAGTGACCTACCCTCTTTAAAGCGCTCAAGTGCTGAATCCGCCTTGTTGCCAACAAGGTGAGTCCCATCAAACAGCAAGTCCATAAGGATATCTTGGACTGTATCTGTGGATATCTCCACAAAAAAGCCAGTTGTCCTCAGCCAGGCGTAATGTTGGAGCACCACCAAGGGTACAATGGCTCAGCCCAGTGAGTCAGTTGTAATCAATCTGCATCTGATTCTCCTCAGAGAACATAGGCAGCATTTGTGCAAGTGTATCCCACACAGTATGGGAACAATGGCCCAAAAAGCATGCAGTTTTCACAGAATGCAGTGCTAGGCACGTGGACGAGAACATTCTATTTCCAAAGGTATTCAGCCTCTAGGATCTGGTGGTTTGGCAGGGAATGTGCTGGGATGTATTTTGGAGGTTAAGGCCTGGACCACCAGGTTATCAGGGCTGGGATGCTGAGTGAGGAAAGCTGGGTTCATGGGCACAGGGTGATGGTGGTAGGAGATAGTCCTCTGCACAGGAGTGCAGGGCTTGGCACAGGCCTGAGCAGGACATCAGTGAAGGCTTCACTGAAGAGGGGGGGGGCAAAAGGGGGGAAGTTAGGGGTTCTGAGGGAGATATCCTGGGCTGAAGCACCTCTGTCAAGACATTGGTCTTTACCTCAAACATGGGCAGCTGAAGGTCCTAGGACACCAGCCTGCCTCAAGACCACCATAGTAAAAGAAGCTCCTTCCTTGGTAGCCACTGTGGGAGGAGAGAGGAGGACAGTGTCTGTCCAGGACCTCCTACCAGGTGCCATCGGCTGTGGACTGTACTACGGGGTCAGAAAAGCCATAGGGATCTTCTGACCCCCTCCATTTGTGTTCCTCAGAGGACCCTTCAGGTGAATAGTGCACCATCTCCAGTTCAGGCCGTGTGGACCTGGTTGCGGCTGAACTGATGCACAATACGGGAGTAAAAAAAAAAAAATCACAATGTGTTTTGGTGTCGCTGACGGACGTCAGCAGCACTGGGCACGGCGCAAATGGAATGGTCCACGGAAGAAGTCACAAAGTTGCTGGGCCGATCCAAGTTCACCAATGGATCCTGAGAGCACGACTGGTGTTGAGGGTAGACTCACAGGTGGAGCCCCAGTAGAAATAATTTCTGAACCCAGGGGTCTGAAGGAGCTCCAGAGAGGTTCAACTGTCCAAACTTGAGGTTAATGGCCTCATGAAGCTCTCAAAGGTGGGTAGGGGTCACTCTGGTTTCGTGAGGCTGTGGAAAGCACAGAGCAGACCCATGGTCAGGCACCCGCTCCACTGGAACGACATGGGTGCGTGGCCTGCATTTGTAGCGTTGTTCCCTCGCGTCATCAAATAAATGGGACTGACACAGAGAATTTGAGCGCTTTGACTTCTTGGACTTTTTCTTGTGGGACTTAATTGAAGAAGTCTGGGATCATAACAATGGCTGGTACAAGCGACTCCGCTAGCAGTCTCAGGACTTCCCTCACGCACAGGACCTAGAGTGGTGTGGAGTCACGTGGAGAGCGGAAATACGTTTTGTGGCCAAACAACGGATAGCTTTTGAATTCATGCTCCTGCAATCCACGCAGGCTGTGGGGTGTCAAGCACTGGCGTGGTGCCTATTTAGGCACTGCGCACGTCACTTCCAGCGCAGATGACACCACGAGGAGCCTAACACTACCACCTAATGGCACACAGGGGGATTGCCCAAAAAGTTTGAGATTCATTCTAACACAGGGGAATATTCTAAGGTGAGGAGTCTGCGTTTCTATCAGATACACTATTACAAGTGCAGACTGAAGTCGAAGCTTCTATATTTAGCTAAAAAATTATTTGGTTAAAAAAAAAAACAGACCACTGTAAGACAACTTGTACAGGAACAAAATGAGCCAAAGGTCATGAGAGGGCATTGAGGAAGAAAGGTTCCATTTATAGAAAAAAAAACGCAGCTGCCAGATGTTCCAGCTGTTGACTCCACATCTGCAAACCTATGTATCCTAGCCAACTTCTGATTGGAAGAGACGTAATACTCAAAGCAACAGGATAAAAGAGCCTGCTGTAAATCACGTAAGTAGTACAGCATAATCAACAAGCAGCAAACAAATTATGATTACCACGGTAACAAACAACACAAATACCAAGAAATCAACATATTGGGAACACATTTCTAATATGCAATTACAGAGCAGCATTGATTTTACATTGTAATCCGCCCAGATTGATTTAATATCGAAATTAGAGGCCGGCTCTCGGGTAGTAAAGGGAGAATACCATTAACGTAAGAGAAAAAGAGACAAGAGGAAGAATCTAAGCGGCTTTCTGAAACAATCCAGTAAGACTGGGGGTTGGATAAATCTAAACTATTTTGATTCCTGTAATTTATTACCTTGTTGATACAAGGGGAACATCAATTGGACCGAAAAAGGGGAAAGAGTGCTGTAAATCTGGGAGCGTTCTTGGAATGATGAGTAGGTGTCCAGAGACATGATGCACATCTCCCGCCTTTCCCAGATCCCGCATACATTTCTGTACCCAGAAATACCCCGCCCATCCTTTCTGGTTGTGTCTTGAGGAAGTTCGCAGCCACAAGTCCTCATCCCTGACACGCCAGTTGGGGCCAGTACAGCAGAATGCAATTGATTTTCACTGCTAGGACAGCGCTCTGGGGACCAAAAAGGTATGTGACCTTTCCCCATTAGGCTGGCAAGCTGGGACAGAATTCTGATTGAAGGGATTGCTGTTGCCAGAAGTGGCTGAAACACACAAGCACTAAGATGGACAGAAGAGTGCAAGAACACGTCATCCCCTCCACAGACTCCGGTCATAGACCGAATGAAGGGCCAGCAGCAGTACAACGAATGGATCCAGTGGTCTAGAGAGGAACTCCTATGTAGGGACCCAAATTATAAACACAGGGTCCATATGCATCTCACACAGTGATCACTGTGTAGACATGGATCGGGCACGTTTTTCTTTGAAAAGGCATTTCTTAAATGTGTTTATGCCTTTGGTCCACTTGGACAGGCCTACAGCAAATTTGCCACTCGCTCAGCATGTGCAAGCTAAGGTCTTTCCTGTCAACCTTTATGTAGTTTTGGGCAGAGGTAAAATAGATGGTCAAAAAATATATTTTTTCCCCATTTTATCCCTCACAAGGAATTTTGCTCATAGCTACTGCAAAGACAGCTGGCTATATTTCCACTAAACTGACATGAATTTAGAACTTTATTCATAAAGTGCGCTTTTTGTAGCTTTGATGTAAATCCATTCAGCAGTTATTGAGATATCAGCATTTGAAAAAACGTGTTGAGCGGGTCTTTTTTTTGCTAATAAGTTTGGTGTCTTTTGAAGAATCCGCACAAAATTAGGTAAAGACTGATCATGTCTAGCTTACTCTTGAGTATGTTCAGTGTCATTCAGGTCCACAAAGGGAGGCACATTAAAGGGGTTCGTTAAAAACGTATCACCGGCTACTATTTGGCATTGTTTGGTGAATCTGCATAATCCTTGGCAGACGTTTTGCAGCTTCACCTTTCTGTTGGTATGTCAAGTTTTTAAAAAATCATTCCGATGGCAGTTTAAACACACTAATAATTTTGGTGCCATTTTATGAATCTGCATTGAATTTGGTAAACAGCACTTGAGGCATAATGCAAGAATTTCAGATTTCATTAGGATCAAGGAGAGCGTCTAACTTACAAAAACTCTGATCTTTATGAAGTTGCTGGCGTCTGGTGGGTTAGTGCGAAATTCCAGAGTTAGCATCTTTAGCGTGAGCTTCCTCTTGGTAGGTTTCATTTATGACAGATCGTGTGGGGAGGAGGGGGCACATTAAAAATGGAAGGCAAAAAGGTGATCCTTTCCATGTCACTTAGGTGGCATTTGATGGATTGTACATACTTTGTGAGATCTGCTGGTGGGGCAAAGTCCAAGAGGGACACAGAATGCAATTTGTCATCCAAATCTGACAAGAGAGCATAGCCTCTGTCATACACAACCACACACCTCCCTTTACACATCCGCACACCAAATCTGTCAACACACCCACCACAACTCTCCACCATCACACATGTACGCCCTCATTCACCCACTCACCTACCATCTTAGGGCAACACACCCACCACCATACAGCCAAGCAACATCAAATAACTCATGAAAATGTTCCTTTGAAAACCCTTTGTAATTCACTGGAAAAAACACAGACAGTGTATTTACTTTTCTCTTTCCATTGCAAAAACCTAAGAAATTCTCGAGAGAATCGGTTAAAGTGCTGTTTTGATTAATTTGCGAAAGCGTATAGCCCCTAAAATTAATCAGTTATGGCATTCTATGAGAACCATACCTCCCACCCAGCTATGTACTCACTGCTCATGACCCGCACACACACCGATAGATAACAGAGCCACAAGTAGAACCATTATGAACACCATTCACACTAAGGGAATGAATCAAAATAAGTTAAACTGAAACTGCTGACACGGATAAATGAGAATTACGTTGTTTATATTTTATTTACGAAATTACTCAGTATTGTCGCGGAAGTCTGAGGCGCTTGATGCTCCTGTGATCACATGGTAACATATAACAGCGAGGTGCAGACGTGTGTATAAAGAGTCCGCCTTATGCACGTTCCATCCTGTCCAGTCCTTGAATTAAAGTTGCTAACAGGTGATAGAGAAGTAATTTCTTAATGAAAGGTTAAAGCCCCTCGTTTGCACTCCTGGCTCTTGTGGTGTTAATGCCCCTGTATTCAAAATGTTTCCTAGGTGATGTCATGCTCCTTGGGACTTTACTCACAGGAGGTCAGCCACTGATGACAGAGTTTGTTTCTGCCGTCCGAATACTGGATCATGATCAGGACAAACACAGTAACGGAGTAAAAAACCACAAATTAACCAATGTAAGAAACCAATGAATCATCAGTACAAGAAGGGACGAGGAGCAAACAATGGTAAAGAAATGTATGGGAGAATGATTCACTTACAAGGGCAAAGTGCCATCCTGTCACACCTGTGAGTAATTACCGATGGAAAGAGTAGGCGCTTCCCCTATCTCTGAAGGAAAAGTAACAAAAGCCAACATTATTTGTAAAATGGTCCTATAATGATAACGTCTGCGTCAAATCACGCCACACTTGAGAAAAATGGTGCCACATGCGGTGGGATACCTTTTAGCTAATTAGGTTCATTGGGTCTGCAAATAATCAAAAGTATGTTAATGAAAATGGCCTAGAAGCAGGGATGCAAGCACAGGGCAGCATTAGCTGCGAAGAAATCTTGACGCCCCGTAAATAGACTAGGTGGCACAAACCTTAGCTGATGGGATAAGCCTACCGTAATAAGGCCAACAAAGGAATATGAGCAAACCAGGAGTTACTCACTGGGTTGAGTATACCACAGTTGAGTAACACAAGCAGTAAAAGCTCGAGACACTAGCAATTTTAAGTCTAAGCAGCAGAGTGGGCTTATCTGTGTAGGAGCAGCACCACTGTCACGCAAGTACATAGTCAACGGCATAGAAAGGGCAGGGCCCATTTCAGAGCAGAAGAAAGTGCTACAGAAAGGAAAGAAGTAGCATGAATATCTATTGGAGACATGGCGGCTAGAAAGCAATAGAAAACGTCAGCATGAGGTGGTAGTTGATGAAGACAACTAAAAACAATTAACATGAGCAAATAATGCATACATATTTGTAGGAATTGTGACCAGAGATGAGCTCACACAATATCATTGACATCACTGATGACATCTCAAATGACAATTTTGCAAGCACACATGCACCATCATACGGTCACATAGCTATCTTCAAATTCTCACCACATGATACAAGCCCACAAATAAATTTACAGACCAACCATCATACGGCTACGCAGCCACCAAAAAAAAACCAACAGTGCCTACCATGCATCAAGCACAGACAATAATGTGCCCTTATGGTTCTCAGTCATGTAGGCGGTAGCTAATACCCAATCAGTTTAGCAAACTGTTTTTCAACAATGGCATTCTATAATGGAAGAATGTTATCAACTCTGACAAACTGTGACCAGTCTGAAAAAATAGCCAAAAAGGGTCTGTGTTATATGAGTCAGGCTTGTCCAAGTATTGCCCTGAAGAAGTTCATTTGAACAAAAAGCGTTGGCTGTATGGGCTTTCTGAGTGGAATTTAAAGAAATACGATAGATTCACAACACTAAGACTCCTCATCCTTGTTCATTAGACACAATGGACATGATTGCTACACATTTAACTTGGTGCTCCCGGTTTTGTTTTTTGATAATTTTATGCTTTGGTAGCAGTATCGCGAGCAGCTGGTACTTTTTTGGATTGCACCTACACAGAGTTGGGGATGGATTTGGATGTGCTGTACGGTTTTAGCCCTGCTGCTTTGTAAATTGAGCTATCTCAAGTAACTAACTAAATTGCACCCCCGCCATGTACAGTATTCTCATCAATGATTTTATTTCAGGTATTCCATTGATGTTATCAATGGTGTCATAGAGCATGCCATAAGTGATGTAATATGTGAGGTAATTAGCAGTGCGAGGCTAGGGCACAAGTTATAGTTGATACTGCCACCAACCCCTATAACCACCCAAACCCACGAAGGCTGTGCTCGCCATGAATTGGCAACAGGGCCTGGACCAACCCTGCACCAGGCTTTCAGCCGTGCGTGGTGGGGTTTGGCCACTGGGCATGTCTCTCTCAGTGTGAGAACAGGTGTCAGAATGTCTCTGGGTGTGAAAGTGATGGTCTGAGTGTGAGAGTAGATGTAAGAGGATGTCCATGGGTGTGGGTGTGTCTCAGAGTGGGTGTGTGAGAGTCTTAGTGGGTCTTGTGAGTGAGTGCAAGAGTCTCTAAGTGGATATGTGAGGGCCTCAGTGTGACTGTAAATGGGTGTATGAGGATCTGAGTGGGTCTGTGACTGGGTGAGTGAGGGTCTGAGTGGGTCTGTGACTGGGTGCGTGAGGGTCTGAAAGTGGGTGTATGACTGAGTTGAAGTGCTTCCATGAGTGAATGATTTACTGTATGAATGAATCTGAGATTTGTTTGAAATTATTTTTGCTTCGATATTCACAAATTGATCTCAACGTTACAACGAAGGGGCGGTGCCGAGTGCCGCATTCGTGAATAATGGATGGCGTGGAAAAAATATTTTTAAGGCCATAATTTGACACTTAAAGGCCCCTGTATCACAGCCCAGGAGTCAGGGTACTTCCACCCTCACCCCTTATTCCACTTTTCATTTTATTTATCAGCCTTGGGGACCTTGTCCCCTTACCTAAATGGTGGCCACAACTTTCTGTTTAAGTTGCGGACAGCCAATCACAGCATTCCTGTTGGCACACACATTCACAAATTCGCCATGAAGACATTGAGACGGATCCGCGGCCCTAGATATACAAATTTAGTTCCCTTTTAATATCTCAAAAACTACTGAACCGATTTACACCAAACATCCAAAAGTGTAATCTGCGTACCCAAACCTACCTTCCTGCTAAATTTGGTGTAATTCCATCCAGCGGTTCGGGCTGTAGTAGGTTCAAAACTCCTATGGGAATTAACATGAGAAATGCACTTTTTTTACTCCCTCTTTTTCTCAGTCCCCACATGACAGATCACCCAAAAACTTCCCATGCACCACAAGAATTTCCGGCACACTTTTTTGGGAAAAGATCATGCAGATTCATGAAACGGTGCCAAACAGTTATAGTTATACTTATCTCAAGAAACTATAACTCAGGCCCAAGCCATTCACAGTTTTCTCATCAATAATTTTATTGCTAATGTTGCAGTTATATTATAAATGATGTCATAGAAGATGTCATTACTGATATATGTGGGAGAAAGTAGCAGTGCATGGAGAAGGCAAGTGTTAGAGTTACCTTAGGGCCTTACCCCTCGGGGCCCACCCAATTCCTAAAAGGGGAAGGGGGAGCTGCATGACCCTCTACCAGGGCCAATATTGGCCCCAGGGATCCCATACCCCAGGGCCAGGACAATTTCTGCAAAGGGAGAGGGCCACAAGGGCCTTTTCCCTGGGTTAAATTTGGCCCCAGGAACCATCCAATTAGTAAAAGGGAAGAGGGCCACTTGAGCCCTCCCCTCCCTGGGCAAATTTTGGCTCTAGGTACCCCATCCCCTGGTTCCCGACCAATTAGTGCAAGGGGAAGGGGGGCATGTGGCCTCCTCCCCGGGCTGATCTTGGCCCCAGGTCCCGGCCAATTAGTGCAAATGACAGGGGCCATGCAGCCCCCACCTGGGTAATTTTGGCCCTGGGGCCCCATTTACTGGGAGCTGGGCACTTCATGCTTGGTGCCCT
Organism: Pleurodeles waltl; assembly: GCF_031143425.1. Lineage (NCBI taxonomy): Eukaryota > Metazoa > Chordata > Amphibia > Caudata > Salamandridae > Pleurodeles > Pleurodeles waltl. Next base: position 964,037,805 of record NC_090443.1, read on the forward strand.
GGCCCCACCAAGGGCATACAGTGTGTCTGGTTGTGTGTGTGTGTGTGTCTGTGTGTGGGGGGGAAGGGGGTGGTCTGAAAGCCCCAGCTCCTGACGCCTTCAACAAGAGCCAGCATTGCTCCCACTTGCAGGGAGCAGCATGCGGTAAACAGGCTGGGGACTGAGGTTTTGCGGCCCCACTCCCACTTACTTTACACTGGCCTGCCCCGGGGCCATAGGTAGGGAACTGTGTGCACCCCCTCCCTAATATACTAATTAAGATTTGCCCCTGGGACCTTGTCGACGGCGGCATAAGAAAAAACACGCCCAGGAGACAGCATTAGTTTCTTTAAAATGTTTGCTGGGAATTGCGGATCCTCCTCGATTTATGCAGCACGAATTACTTTAAAAATGTTTTTAGGCCCTGTGGGACCCCACCACCAGACCTAGGGCAGCAAGGTATTCCTACCCTAGCCTGCCCACTTCTCTTTTTATTTTTTTTACTTTGTTTTTGGATTCAGCTGAGTTTAAGTCCCAAAACGAATGCCAACTATTCCTGGTTGAAGTGCTGGCAACCAATCATATCTCAGGATGAGATCTGTTGGATCTGCAGAAGATCTGTGTTTCTTATCATACAAATTTCTTTTTTCTTTAATAAATCAAACATTAAAGGGCTCTTTCTGGACCAAGAACTAGATTTCTGTAAATTTTGGTGTAATTCTCCCCGCCCCTAGGTCAAAAACACATTTTTTTTTAAATTCTGGAGGCAGTCGTGGTAGATCCACGGAAAATTATTAAAACAAAAATAAAAAGTGGGGACTCCTGCGCTTATTTCTGTGAGGCCCCTGTGTGAGCCAGGTCCCTGGGGCATTGGTCAGTCCCTCCTGCAGCCCCGGAGAATACCACTTTCCCAGTGCTCAAATGTAAAAGTAATGCGGGGTGCGCCCCCCCCCCCCCCCCAACAGCCATGGTGATCACCGCCTCCCTGGGGCACTAATGAAAAGTAAGGTGGGGGGACCTAGCCCCCCAGCAGCCCCGGGGCCTGCCACCTCCATGGGCTTTTAACAAATGTAATGTGGAGTCCCTGTACTCCCTCCTCCCCTCTCTGCAAGCCCTGGGGACTACCACCTTTAACTTTGGAGGGGGCCCCCTGGAGGATCCATTAATGTTGCTGAGACCGCCACCCCCCCAGGGACGGACCCTGCTATGTCTTGGGGTGCCCACCTCCGCGATACAGCTGTCTGCTGTGACCTCATGGAAGTCAGAGTAAACACTCCACTCAGATGAAGTGAGAGTTGTCAAACAGTTCTCACTCCATACAAGAGGAGGTTTCCACTGTCTCCCTGCCCACGGAGATGCAGTCACGGAAACAGAGGAAACTGCTCTCACAGAAAGCAGCTCCCTCTCTGTGACAGCGATGCGAGCTCCAACAGGAGGTGGTGAGCCGGCTGGGACCGTGGTGAGGAGGGGAGGGAGGAGGGGGGAGGTGGGGGTGTGGGGCCTTCAGGCTCCCCCTGTGGTTCTCAACATTGTGACTGAGTGCCCTGGGGGGGCACCCAGGTCACATTGCCAGGCCCTGGGGATGTGGTCCTGGGGCCAAGATTGGCCCTGGGTGGTGAGGGAGCCATGCGGTCCCACTCCTCCAAAAAAATGTAAATAATGAGGACAGACCCCAGGGGATCGGGTCTCCATGGCCAAGATCAGCCTGTGGGGAGAGGGGTTTGAGCGTGCAGGGTTGGGATGTTATAGGGCCTGGCTGCAGGCTCTGTGGCCAATATCCACTTGGATGAACGTCTAGTAATGCAAATTACTTCACATTAAAAAAAACTGAGAAAAACAAATGTTATAGGGACGTTATAGTTAGGAAATAGAATTAAAAAAAGACATAGAAATTCACTTTAAAACCCAAAGGTTATAGGGGCGTTATAGTTAGGCTCACATTTTAAAAATACCAAACCATAGAAATTCATCAGCTATAGTTAGAGTTATGTCAAGTAGGTATAACTTGTGCCCTAAGGTAACAATAACTCATGCCCTCAACATGTACTGCTAATTACCCCCACATAATACATCCCTTATGACATCTTTGATAACATCATTGGTAATATCAATGTAACATTTGCAGTAAAATTATTTAGCAGAAAACTTTGCATGGCGGGGGCATGAGGTATAGTTACCTTAGGGCATGTGTCATAGTTAATTGAGATAACTAACTATAACTGAATTAGTTCTATGGTTTGGTACATTTAAAATGTGAGCCTAACTATAACATCCCTGTAACCTTTGTTTTTTCAGTGAATGTTTTTTCTCTCTCTCTCACACTTTCTGAATGAACATATAGCTTTCTGCCAAATTTGGTGTGCTTCCGTTCACCAGTTTTTGTGGTACTGAAGTTCAATTTTCCAATAGAAAAATGAATGGAGAAAATGTGTTTTGGAATCCCCTTTTTCTCAACCCCTCCTAGACGGATCACCCTAAAACTTTCCAAAAAAGACTGAGTTAGATCAGACCTTTTTTTGGAAAGTTTTGTAAAAAAATTGTCCAATGGCACCAATGTTTTTAGGAAACCAAAAGAATCCATTTCCTATGGAAACATGGTCCTAACTATAACAACCAAGTATTGACCGCCACTGGGTGACAGATAGATAGATAGATAGATAGATAGATAGATAGATAGATAGATAGATAGATAGATAGATAGATATGGAAAACAGAGATAGCAACAACAGTGCCTCTATAGTTATAGTTAGGTCAGAGTTCCCATTGAAAAGTATTTTCTGGCCTACTTAATATCTTTAGCTTAGTTCAAGGAATCTGCACAAAAGTTTCCAAAAAATAATTCATCCAATTTCGGTTCAGCATGACAAGGTTCATGCAGATCCATCACTGCAGCGGTGAAATTGAGGGGTGTCGAATTGACATTTCCATATATATAAATCACATAGGCCTCTGGAATATTTAAAGAATTAAATTACACCAAACTCAGTGCGTAAGTAGAAATGTACTCTAGAAACTGCCTTTCCTTGGGCATTTTTAGATGGATTTCAAAAGGTTAAAATATTAGATGTATCTGGACTGTGAGTCTGGTGGGCTGCGAACACAAGTTTGCAGATCATCCATGCCCCCAAATTAAAAACAACATTCAAACCTAACTGGGCAAGAGATCTTTTACTTCCATCAATGGGCGATAGAGCTTTTCTTCCTGTTGTCTCTTTTAGATCTCTGATCCCAAAGCTTTATCTGTGAAGCCTTCAGACTGCCTGGCCATTAGTTGGAGAAACGTGTTGAGCCCCACTATAGGTCCTAGGGACTTGGTCCCAGAGTCTTCAAAAATAAAATCGAAGAGCCAAAAGTGGGTAGGAGAGCTCTGGTTTAGGCTGGTGTTTTGTGGGGTAGTTGGGCAATCTTAAACAGACTCTCTTCCCCACTTAGGTCAAATTAGTAAAAAAAAAAGTTTGTTTTTTCGCCAGAGGAATGTTTCATGGACCCCAGTACTTCTCCAAAGGTCTGTGAACCAGGTTTTGGGATCTGGGAACCTCCACCAAGTTTGTGGAACCATGATGGACCTCCGTCAGGGTTTGCAGACCCAGAGTTGTGTCTGCAAACCTTATGAAAGTGGAACATGGGTCCATGAGCCTTTGTGTATTTTGCAAACTAGCACCTGCGGACCAACAAACGGCGGCGGGTTGGGCAAAGTGTCTGCAGCCAATCCCTGCTGCACACAGTTGGAGAAGCTAGGTCTGACTAAAGGGAAGGCCCTGAAGCCAACCCCACAGTGCATGCCCAAAAGCTGCTCACAGAATGGTATGCTATATTTTCATAGGTGTAATTTATGATAACAAAAGAAAACAGAAATATACTAAAAAAAAAAAAATGTTTAAAAACACTTAAAAAAACAAGGTGAAGCCTAGAGTTGGCCATGATGGTCCTACCCTCTTCTCAACAATAGAAAGAAATAACATTACTGAATCTGCATATATGGTTTACGCTATACGGATTTCAAAGGTACATGTTGTCAAAAATGGTAATACACAAGACTTGGATAAGTGGTGTTACATGTGCGCAGTAAGGTAAAATCATATTAATCAGGCGTCCTGAGCAGAGTTCTTTTTCTCTTGAAAGTCACTGTAACAGGCAATCTTTTTATTCAATGAGCAGTATTGTCCAATATCAATTTTTCTGTGGTAGTAACATTACTTGACCTTACCACTACAGTAATAAATGTGAGAACGTGGGTTCATTAGTTATAGTTAGCTTCGTAAGCCATAACTGGTGAATTTCTGTTTTTTCAGATTTGTACACTTAACATATTATTACACACCTAACGATAACGTCTCTTTAAACTTTGCTTTTCTCAGTGACTATACACAACATATACCATAAGAAAAGACAATAGCTCAGATTCTATCCGGGTCCACGTTTCAATGGAATATTTGGCAGCAGACAGAGCACTAGCTGGAATCACTGTGTTTACCCCAGCTTGATATGAAAGGACCATTTTGATCTAGGACTGTCTGTTAGTTCAATCCAGAGCCAGGCACCTGAACAACAGCCTCTTCCTATCTTTCCTGAGAGGTGGGGAAGATCATATCCAACAGTGCCCTTCACAGGATGAGCCAAGCAACCTTGCCAACGCACAAGGACAGAGTGGGAAGGGCGTCCTAGATTGAGAAAAACGTGTTCTCCTCCCTCCATCCCTGCTAACAACACTCTCGGGAAAGCAGGAGACTAATTTTACCACGCACAAATATACAAATGCTCCTCGATATGGGAAGGAAACAAGACTGATTTGGGGAACACGGGGGATTTACCCAAGTAGAGAGGTGGTGAGCATCACTACTAGCGGTACAGAAAAAGGCTATACTCACTCTTCCAGTCTCACTGCCACCAATCTCCCCCACAGCCCACCCGAGAGGCTACTCAATGGGGGTTGAAAGGAGGAGCACTTTGGGTGAGACTGGCCAGGGAGCTCACCCCAGGTAGCACCTGAATTGACCTTTGGCAGTTAAGGCACTTCCAGAGACCGCACCTATCACTGTTACCAATACTGTCTAAATTAAAAATAGCTTTGTATTCGGAAGGCACTAGTTAAAAAGACTAAGTACTACAGTTCCTTAATGGAGGCTCTAGACTGTCCTACAACATAATGTTTCATACATATAATCAATCACCCCATCAATTGATTTACCAGTACTTTGATATAATTGACATAGCAATGTTATTTGACACACACACACACACAAATATAGATAAAACCAGAATGTAGTTATAGTTAGGACCATGTTTCCACAGAAAAAGCATTTTTTGACTTGCCTGTCTATTTGGCACCGTTTGATGAGTCTTCTGAAACTTTTCCAAAAATGGTGTGCCTGTGATTCTTGTTGTGCATGAGAAGTTTCGAGGTGATCCGTCAAGCAGAGGCCGAGAAAAAGGGGTGGGTGTCAAAAAAATATGCGTTTCCCATGTTAATTCCCACAAGGGCTTGGAATGGGACTACAGCTTTAACCGCTGCACGGAATTACACCACATTTGGCAGAAAGGTATGTTTAGGTTCACAGATTTCACTTATGCATATTTGGTGTAAATCTATCCAGTAGTTTTCGAAAAACTAAAGGGAAAATACATTTGTGTATCTAGGGCTGTGGATCCATTGAGATATTTTCACAGTGAATTTGCGAATGCAAATGCCAACAGGAATGCTGTGATTGGCTCGCTGCAATCTCGACAGAAATTGTGGCCAATATTTTATATAACGGGATACAGTCCTGGGCTGAAATTTTTTTTTTTAAAGTGGCATAAGTGGTAAGGGTGGAGGACCTCTGACCCCAGAGCTGTGATACAGGGATTTGAGAGGGTGAAATTATGTCTTACATTTTTTTTTTCCCCACAATGCACAATATTTGGCGATACGTTGCAATGCTCAACAAACTCTCCTGTGTAACATTGCAAACAATTTGCGAATATCGGGGACAGCAAAAAAACATTCACATTCATTCATACACTAATTCATTCACTCATAGTAGCACTCTTACACCCCTTCAGACCCACTCAGACAGACGCACCCACTCACAGACCCACTCAGACCCTCGTGCACCCACTCACAGACCAAAACAAACACGAACTCATAGACCCACTCAGATCCTCATGCACCCACTCAGAGACCCATCAGACACTGATGCCCCCACTCACAGACACTCATGCACCCCCACAGACCTGCTCAGACCCTCATGCACCCACTCACACTCATGCACCCACTCAGACCCTCAGCCACCCACTCAGAGACCCACTTAGACACTGACGCACAACTCATAGATCCACTCAGATGTCACAAATCCACTCACAGAACCACTCGGACTTTCATGCACCCAATCTCACACCTAGACAGACACTCACACCCAGAGACACCCTCTCACCCAGAGAGACAGATCATTTGGCTGTGCATAGTGCGGAAGTTGGGCGGTTGGCTGCAGTGCTAGCCGCAGTTGGCTGCTGTGCGCAGCAGTGGTTGGATTTACGTATAGTAATTAAAATTACTTTACGTTAAAAAAAAACCATAGAAATTCACTGAAAAAAACAAAGGTTACAAGGATGTTATAGTTAGGTTCTGAATTTACTCATACAAAACCATAGAAATTCAGCAGTTATAGTTAGAGTTATTTCAAGTAACTATAACTGGTGCCCTACGGTAACTATAACTTGCACCCTCGCCATGCACTGTTAATTACTTCAGATATCACAGAACTCATAACGTCCATTGTCTCATTAAAAATATAAATGAAACATTGGCACTCAAATTATTGAAGAAAAACTGGGCAAAAGTTATAGTTACTTGAAATAACTAACTATAACTGCTGAATTTCTATGGTTTTGTACAAGTTAATTCAGAACCTAACTATTACATCCCTATAGCATATATATATCACCTGTATTGTCTTTTGGCCACAGACTTTCAGGCGATGTGCACTAAAAAGAAGGGGAATTTGGTGGTGGAAGGAGGGTACTGCTGCTCATGGGTGCTATTAACCTCTATCGTCCCAAAGATTTCCATAATCCTTCCCACTCACAGATAGCTTCGCCATCATTCTTGACTAATGCATCCACACAAGGAAACCTCATTTATCTCTTCACACGTTGACTAACGAAAATGTAAATGTTCAGTTTTACATAGCTCGTAACACCGGAGTTAGCCTCTTTTGGTTGATAAGTAAACTGAGGCAAAGTGACATACAGTGATTTATCCAGGACCACACAATGTGGTGAAGTATGACAGCAGGGAAATGAAGGGTAATCTCTGAGGTTGAGAGGCTAACACACACTAGACTAGATTACACATTTGCTTGAAAACATAACAAACTAGACTCAAGTCTAAAAACACCAAAGATCTTTTAGTTATCTTAGCTATATAGGCGCAGGAAGGGGGAATGGTGCAACAACCCCAGAAATAACCACACACGAGTTCAGGAGGTGATGAGATACCTTTATAATTTGTTTTGATCTTGTCACATTTGCTGTGAGTTTTAAGACATAGGTCCAATGTCAGGTTGCTCTCCAGGCAAAAGTTTAACATGGAGATTTGTGTTTACTTTCCGTTCTCTGAATACAAAGTGAGAAAATTAAGTAAAGTGACCTATGCGGCAATTCTGCTGGAGTACAGAAAGTGTCAAAGGAAACACTGTAGGAAATCACTTTTTTCTAACATAACATTTAAATACCTGTAAATGTGCTGTACAAATATTTCAAGCATATCAGCACTAAAGAAAGCACAAATGAAGTACTTTTTTGTAATTCTGAAGGTTGATGGAACCAAAGTTGTTTAATCAATATCGTAGCAAGCATGTCATGGGTCCTAGTGCAAGCAAGGAAAAGGTCTCTTAGACTGCTGTGGGGTAGTAAAGTACAACCGTTATCGGGGTTTTAGGGGCCATCAGGGCTCCGGGCCCTGGTGCTGCTGCATCAATGGTAGCTATGCCCCTGTCTTTAATAGAATTAAAACAAATCAAGACACTTTGCTGAGAGATGTGCAAACGGCAGCCAATGAAACACGATTTCCACACAATGACATTTGTGCAGGTTTATCAGTAAAACTACACTTCTTTGTAAATGAAGTGGTCGTCTGAATGGAAAACGTGCCGTCTGCAAATGACAGCATGCGATCAAGCCATGATAAAGTCAGGGCCACTTCAATTATGTGGCAGGAGAGGGCCAAATTATACAGCATATTTGAGTAAATTATGCAGCAAGAAAAGGCAAATTATGCGGCAGAATGCAGCACAATTTGTAATACTATTACTTCATTATTTCGTAATTTGTAAACTTGGTAATGCTGTCTGGGCATGGTTACACCTCATTAGTACCAGTTTAAGACCCAATAAGCAACAGAAAGGTCACCCTTCCAGTTTCGCAAAGGGCCTTCCACTACACAGCAACAGGTGTCACTGCATTTTATTTTGTTAAAATCTGCAGATTATGCGGCAAATTATGGATTACGTGGCAAATGCTGCAGATCTATAATTATTCGAGAATCGCTGTGACCGCACAATTGCATAATTCCAGTGGCCCTGGCTATAGTAATGCATCTGTGACAGTGTGCGCCAAACTGCACCACCGGCTACAGAGCACACCGTTCCCACTCGCCTGCTGACTGGGCGTCGCACACTTTTGACCTCACTGATGATGGCACCACCCCCACTCCGAAAATAGTTCCAGAGCATCTCCCTGGCCATGGTCCAACACCCCTTGGGCAGAAGCGTCAAGTAAGAATATACATCAGTTTATACCTTCAGAGGGCCCCACAGTCTCTCCCCCGGGGCCCTCCTCTGACCCACTAAAAAAGTTCTGCCAGTGGCAGAAGGTAATGGGATCGAATATAAGCCGCAGATTGCAGATGGGCCTCTCGCTAACCCCGGGCTGACCCCGTCCCTTCACGCCCCCTTCAACCCTTACTTATTATTACAATATCAATAGACAATATTCCTACAATATCACTATCGATTTCCCAGCCGGTGACTGCCGCCCAAGTCTATTTTCAAGAGGGGCTTTGGGGGAAGTTGATGGTCCCCTCATTACAAATCTATAGGCTGGCCCTTGTCCGCCCCCGCGCCATCAAGCGGCAGTTTATATTCATTAGGGCGATTGAATATAAAGTAATATGTTTATGTAGGACTTTAAGGTAATGCGATGGGCCGTCCGCGTGTCAGGCTGAAATCCACTTAGCAGGCCTGTCAGCTTGACAAGAAAAACGTGCACATAAAATCACAATACACCGGGGTGGGGCGAGCGGGGGACAGGCAGGGCTGAAGATGGGAGGGCTGGCATGCGATAGGGCGGAGGGGTAAGCGCGGGCAATGGCAAAGAATGGCAGACTCGCGCCGTGCCACTCCAGCGCCAGCACCAACAGGGACGTATGCTTTACGAATACAAGGCACGAGAGAGTGTTAAGCAATTCTGGAATTGTGAGTCAGGAGCACTAGGTGTGCGCGGCGCATGCGTGCTGCGTCAGGCAGCTCACTGATGACGTCATGTGTTGGAATGCTAATGTGACTTCCATCATGGGACAGGCTGCTCCCAATCTCATGGGACAGGCTAGTCCTAATCGAGGCTGCCTGGTCCAGAAGCATCCGAGAGGCCTGCCCTCACCAGTTCCTGCTGCACGCCACCTTCTCACCTCTCGAGCGGTGGGTAAGCCCCTGTGAGGAGTCCTCCTCAAGGAGGCTGCTGATTCTTAGAGTGTCTGGCAGCAACGACAGGGGCTTAGTGGCAGGGTGCACGAGTGTTAAAATGTGACACATTCCGGACCGATGAGGCTCTTCGGTGACACATGGTCTGTGCAGAACCAAGTAGCTGACTTTTTCCCATCTCAGACCTCGCGTCCTAAGCGGTTAATAGGACTGCAGGTCTGGCAAAGGAACCCTGGTGTGGTTGTCTACCTCCCAATGTGACTATGGAAGTAGAAATCACTATAAAGAGGCACAATGGTATTTGAAAAGGTTTGCGTACGGTTAAACTGCTTCAAAGCCAACAGTGGTCTCTGTCTGCTCCTTTGTTGATCACCAAGAACAATGTCCATGTACTGTTATCTGTCACTAAGGACTTGGTTATTGTTGTACACGCCTTTCACACTTAGGGCATTGCTATTCAATCATTCATCCACGCATCCACTCCTAGCAATTCAATGATTTGTATCGACTTACTTGTGTCCAGTCTGGTAGACTTGCTCCTGTCACATTTTTCCTATGGCTGCCCGTAAATCCAGACCATGGCCACAATCACAGCTAGAAACTGCTGTTGTCCATAAATGTCTACATTCCCTCATGAACCCCTGCCACCCTCGCACTTTATGGCCCTCGAATCTTTTGACCACTTTATCCGACACAATGGTGTTATTCCTTACCCCTCCCTGCTAACAAAGAATCTTCACTAACTAGAAATAGTTACTATGCATACTGGAAAGAGCTGTGAAGCCTGGACTTCAATCTGGATTCTAATGTTGACTCCTGGTCAAAGTGAACTTGTCTACTGGCCGCTGGGGGCTGAAAATATCCTCACACGCAAAGCAATATCTGACACTGGTCAGGCATCTTGATATTCTTAAAGGAATCGGACCAATTAGATGCGCACAGTAAGTAGTGAGGACATCACAATATGACCCACAAAAAATGTACCACCAACTGACAACAAAAAGGAAGCATGGTAATTTGTAGTGAATGTACTACTCAGAAGAAGCAGGCATAAAGAACATTGTTTCACCCTGATGCATCCTTGCTTCTGCCCCCTGCTCAACCCTTACCTTCGCTCTGAGAGCGCAATACCGACCCAAAGCTGCGGAGACTCTGCTCAGGAGCGCCACTGCATGGCGCAGATCTGGTGGAGTGGGAGTAGCCGTTGTGGAATAGCCTTCCTCATGCATCAGCCTCCTTCCACTCCTGGCTTGAGGGAAGTGCACCTTTGACCAGTAATAAAGCGCCACCTTGATTTGTGCGCAGCGCTTCACTTGTTGTCACACTTCTGCCTCTGAAGGGGTGTGAACAGCGGCATTCTAGGAAGGAAAATAGCAGCTTCAACCAGCTGCGTTTCGAATGCTATTTTCTTGCATTCGATTGTCAGCCCCATTGATATCTCCATTAACCAGCAAGAGGAACCTCATAGTTCTCTTCGCTGCTGAGCTGCTTTTAAAAATGGCCTCTCTTCCCACAATTCCCATGGTCGTCACACCTGGCTACATGTTTACTGAAATACCCATCAGCACCAGGCATTCTTTGCTACTGGACTAACCCTGTGCCTTACTTCACATTTATCAGCGGTCACAGGCCATATCCATGTTGTACCCCCTGACATGGCTACAAAAACATGAAAAATGAGAATAACGAAATGATGTCCTCAATAAGCAAAGAGGCATGAACATGGATCTCCTGAAATGTAGTATCTGTAAATATTAAGCACAGAGCACCAGAGTGGGGTCAATATCTAGCATGAACCAGAGAGAAGGCTACCCCAAGCTGCAACAACAGCGCCACACCACATGCACCCTATTACACCTTAAACAGCAGCCCTGGGGGAGCAGGTAGGCCTTGATCCAACACCGCATCTATAAACATCAAGCAACCGAGAATACCAGAGTGGGACAGATGCCTAAAAGTTGCCAGAGAAACACCAACCACCCTCCCTGCTTCATGTCTAACACATGCAAACAACTACACCAAAACTGCAGGCCTGGCTGGGAACAGCTTGGACTCCGCATGAATGTGGCAACTTCAAGCTTGAAGCAACACAAAATGCCATAGTAGGCTCAATTCCTACCACAAGCCAGATGGATGCCTACCTCAATATCAAGTGACAGTTTCACGCTACATGCCACACACCCAGACCACTTAATCATAAATCAGAGACCTGAACAGGACCAAGCGGGCCCCGGTAACAATGCAGCATCTCTTGAAGTCAATGCCTAAGACGAGCCAGAGGGAACGCCATCACCATCCTCTAACAGCTCAATGTCTAACACACGCAGACCGCTTCACCGTTAATCACAAGCCCGGATGGCCATGCTTGGTAAAAGCGTAGCATCGCTAGGCCTCAAATACACAGAATGCTAGAGTGCGACCAATGCCTCCTACAAGCCATGGAAATCAAGCAACAGTCTCATGCTTCTTTACACACACACTCCACCTCACTATCAAAGGCCCGCAGGACCAGACTTTTTTCCAGTGGAAGTGAAGCATCTCTGGGCCTTAAAAACACAGATTGCTACAGTGTGACCAATGCTTACTACAGGTCAAGGGATGACTACCACAAGATTAAGCAACGGTGTCATGCTTCTTCACACGCACACTCCACCTCACTGTCAAAGGCGTGGACAGGACCAGACCTTTTTCAGTAGCTGTTGTTGCGAATAAAGGCCACACAGAGCCCAAGGGGATTTCAACCCACTTCGACTCCTTGAGGCCTTTGGCTTTCTAATTGGAACATGCTGCCCTCTAGGGGCGGAATGTTCTAAGAGCCTTAAAGCCCTCCGTAGCACCTTTGGCTCGGGCCTGGAGCGGGCCTTTAATGGCTGGTAGAGCCCCGCTCGTCGCCAAACTGTAGTGTGATATATTGGTAAATAATTGACGAGTAGCTGTGTAGAATTCTATCTACTTTAATTCAAAATGTCGAAGAAAGAAATGACCCACAGAGCGCAGGCCAGAGCTCAGGCCACAACTGCCATCCTCAGGCATCCCGGAGTCGGGATCTCGAGCACGGCAGCCATGACAACAGAACAACAGAAAAACACGAGACTAATATTCAAAAATAAACACTTCAAATTGAATAGGAATAATAAAATACAAGAAAACATAAATACGACACCGCTGATGAGGCTATTTTAATTTGCCCGTTAACTGTGGGTCATAATCACAGGATTGCAATGGTGAACTCTTGCCACTGTTCGACTGGTAGACTTCCATTCTTGCTGAATTCGCCCCCCCCCCCCCCCCGATACCTGCATCCGACCATCTCCAAGGCTCTTGGACCCACCCAGCGGCACGCGCCGCACGGCCGTGGCGCACGGAAAGCTGCAGAATGTGCTTGAACGCGATTTCCCAACATTTAACCTGAATGTATTTCTTGACGTTATAAGGCATTACCTCCTGCATCCCTATTTATTACCTTAAATAATTCTTTCCCTCCTTGTTGATTACATGCCCTTAAATATTTATGCCAGCTATCATGTCCCTGCCTGGGCCCGGTATCCCGCTCAACACATTAAGCCTTTAATTCGCTCTTTCCATGTAAACCTCTCTCTTTCATTAATTGCCTTGCCCTGCACTCTCACATCTTTGCTGCCTTTTCCGCAGTGTGATGTGTAGTCTTTCGGAATCGGAGGCGGCAGCGTGTATGAAATGTTTCTTTAGTGTGACGACTTTACAGTGCTGAGAATTAAAAGCGGATTTATTGTACCCAGAGAGCGGCTAGCGGCGCACAGGCTGCATGCCTATTTTACTCCCACAGCCTCTCTGTGCACTAGGGCCACACACTGCTGGCCGAGGTCTGTCTATAACCTCGGCTGCCCCCACCCACCCTCACTGCCCTGCTCAGGTATGTCTGCACTCGATGGTTTCTCCCTCTGCCATCCTTGGTCTCGAACTGAGGGGCAGCGGTACATTACAGCGCCCCCTGCGGTGCTGAACATTAGGGGTGAGGGGGTGTTTTGGCAGTTCCTCTCCGCGGATTTTCTCCACGTTTACGCATGTGCATTGGCACTTTTTTTTTTTTTTTTTTTTAACATGGGACCTTTGGAGGATGCAGTTTGTGCTAGGGGACCAAGACATATCCCTATTGCCCAGGTTGGCTCTCCGATGATATGAGTGGTGCCCCAGCTAGGGTTATTCTGGGGTGGTCAGGCCTCCTGCGTGATTTTAGGACTAACACTTTGCATAAGCGAACAGTCTAACGCGGGGATTGGTACGTCGGAGAGGGAATTCGGATTTGAAGGGAAGGGCCCTTTAAAGGGCCCCACAAAATTTGAGATGCTAGGAGGGACAAGATGTTAAATCATGAGCTCACAGAATATTCTACACAGGGAGGTTGATGGGGATAGGTGACTCGATGTCTAGCTAACTATATTAAATTCTGGGGGTCTATGTAAAAATCCTGTAAATATTTTGTAATGTGATCAGAAATATCCTGTTTGAATTTGTTGTTTGTGAAATTAAATACACCATGAGATTAAGATCTCTCTAAACCAATACCCAAACTGCGTGGTCCCTTAAATGTTCTTTGGTGTGTACCGTGTAGAGTGCGTGGATGGGTCCCGTCCTCATACTATCATTCGCGTTACATGACGGATGCTCTCCATGGAGCCGAACTGGATTGATTCCACACTCAGTCAGTAGGTGCAACTGTACAGCCCCGTCTGCCCCCCGCTCTCCACGGTGCTGCACTGGTTTGATTCCACTTTGCAGCTCACAGTCAGTGCTTACTTGCTCTCCGTGGTGCTGAACGGCAGGCTTGTATTACATTGCACCTGGCAGTTAACAGATCCAATTACAGGCCGGCGGGCCCCTCCAGCTGTCCCTGGTGGCGGACTGTGGTCCGAATCGGGGTCAGTGACCGCACTGCCCCGGCTGCAGCCGCTGCGGTTTACCTGGGACCTTGATCATACAACAGCGAGACCGCACGGGCCTTGGATTACGCACCGCGCCCCCGGGCAGCTGTCTGAGGTGCTGAACTTTCAGCAGATCTCGCTGTACCGCTCCCCCCCCCCCGCCCCCATCACCACTGCCCATGGTGCGGAGCCGGGGGGCGATTCCGCACAGGAAATGATCATCATATACGACTTCCAGAGAACAGCTAGGACATACTGCACTACAGAAAGATGGATGCTCCTACGCCTGCGTAGAGTTAGTGGTAGTGAGAAAATGTCTACTATCTGGAGAAACTGCTACATCCAAAGCAGGGTCCACTTGTGGGAGTTTCTTCACAATGGTACCCCAACGGGTGAGCGATTACCTCGTGATTCATCATCAGTTACTAGGGGAATCAGAATATCTAGCGTTTAAGCCAGCCCTAAATCAGGGCCTTCGCTTCCGGCTGCCAGCAGATGCCACAGCGGAACATGGAAATCCCGTCAAATGGACACTGAAAGTTGTCTGCCCCCGGTGTGCAGAGCTCAAGTAATTTTCAAGCTCCTTGGGGGCACAAAATCTTCTTGCATGTAAATAACTACTTCACATGGAACAAAATACATTCACAAACACTGGGACTACCGGGGCACAGATCCCGCTGAAAGGACAGAGCTGTGGTCTCCCCAAGACCTCTAGGTAGATCCCTTCTGATGTTCAGAGCTGAGACACAGGAAGGTCAAGTGTTTTTCAGGATCACAGAGTTTGGTCAAGCAGGAACGGCGGGAAAAGAAGCACAGTCGCACTGAGCCCTAGAGGAATGTATGGTCTCACTCACAGATTCAGAACTCAGCCCCCAGCGATCTTCTAGTTAAGGAACCAGTGGCCCAGCTTGGCCACACTCACTGAAGACACAAAGCAGGACCTACTGGATCGCACAAATACACAGTTTCTTAAGAGACCTCAAGAGGAGAACCACACAGACCGCTGTCAAGGCTGCACTAGGAGAAGTTAGCTGTAGTTCAACCAGTTGAAGACGTCCGAAGTTTAATGTACAAAGCCTTCTTCCAGGGCCCTCCAACAGCAGTGCCCTGCTGGTGTTACCACTTTGCAGCAGTATGAGTACATCGGGGTCGCGGTCGTCCTCCACTGCTTCTCTGCCAATAATGCTTGGTCAAGTCCTACCGCAAAAAAAATTGCACGCCGGAGGAAATATCCATAGTTTGATATAGCTTAAATTTACAATCTTTGAAGCGATCTGTGGTGAAAATAATGCACACATTTGTATTCTAATGCAATAGGGAAGGGCAGTTTGGCAAACACTGAAAGGGAAGACTTACCGAATATAACCCAAAAGACGTGAAAAGAGAAATGAAATGTGCCAGGTTGCTGATTAGAAGTGATCACTTTACCACCTCAACTACAAGAAGGTGAATCAACAGATTGTCTCCAGCCACATTCCTATCAACATGGCTCCCAGGCTTTGGAATAACATCCATGTCTCTATGCAGATTGCCTCAACCTTCCTGCACTTCAGAAAGGAGCGGAAGCCCCACTCATTCAGAGAACATCAAATCTCGACATGGTAGGACCCGCCACCCAAGAACAGACTGCCTCCTTCTCAATGCCCTGAATAGTACCTCAGGGGCTCTCATCCTTGTTCAGCGCACTGATCGATGGCCAGGTTTGCACTGCACACATACCGATATATACATAATACCTTATTGTGAGAGGACGGATCTGACCATCAGGCCCGCCCTGATTTTTCGCTTTTTGACCACCTGGTATTTGACCTTTTACTGTGAGGAAGACTCCTAGGCGGGAATTCACACACAGTAAACTCATGGTAAAATGGATTGCGCATGTTCACAGCTGGTGCCACCTTGCTAAGGAAAGTCTGCTGTGGCACAGCAAGAGTAGGAGGCCCCAGGCGGGTTACACGTGATCATGTGTGCACACACATGTGCACACATGAGGGTTGCGTGGGGAGGATTCCTGGTGTGCGCAATCAAAGAAATATGCTTAGGTAAGCCTGGCGCAGAAGGGACTATGCAGAGTGGGTGGTGACCTGGATTAGGCCTCATGAGATGGGTGTACACGTGAGGGATAGTCAGTGTGCTTACTGTCTCTTCACTGAAGGGACATTCCATTAAATGCCAATGTCAGTGTGCTTACTGTATTTGCTTTGTAGGGACACTCCATTAAATGTCAATGGGAAAGGATGGCCTAGGGTGCAACTCCAGTCCTCTGGGGTTCACAGAGTCACACCAAGGTACGCTGTAACCTGTAAGAAAATGCAGTAGATTGCAAGTTTATAGCTGTACAATTTATGGGTCATCGAGGGATGTCATCTTTCTCTGACTCAGCTCAGGAGTAGGCCCAGTTACTGCTCTGTCCAGCTGCCTGAGCAGGACCTTGCATCAATCAGCCAGCTGTCATTCCATGCCAGGAGCAGGCTGGAGAGGCCCTGGGAGGAATATCAAGGAGGAGGAGCTGAGACTTTCAGAGCACATGTGGCAACTAACTCCTGGATTATGCCATTTTGAGCTATCCCAGAGGACTGTGTAGGAAGGAGGGGACAGGGACAAGGAAGTGATGTGGCACATCCTGCTGGACACTTCCGTCCCCACTTAAAAGGTCCTGCACAGGGAGAGCTCTCTCTCTCTTGGCTGTGCTTCATTGCTGGACACTGGGACTGCGGACTTGTGTCATGGGCAACTGGAAGGAAGAACCCCCTCAATGCCCCCTGGGCAGAGCCTTTGCCCATGAAGGACTTTAGGCCCAACGAGGCACATGCCAGGGACAGGTAAGCTGGCCCCCTTACTGTCCCTGAGGACTAGTTGGGGGAAAGACTGGGCTGGCGCAAGGAGAGCGCGTGGCCCAAAAGAAAAGGAGGGTCACCTATAATTTGGGACCCTTCTAGGCCAGGAGGCTTAACAACAGGGCTCCTGGTGGCAAGGGCTTGTCACCAGGAGCGAAACAACACCAAAATCACGAAAATCTGCGTTTGGGTGCCTGAGATATCAAGGGGAGAAGGATCGCAACCTTTGTAGAGGCAGTGAAGAAGCGCGTGGGGCTCCGGGGCTCCGCCGCTGCGCCACACTGTGCCTCCGGGGTGGGCCAGGGCTCTGGGACTGCCCGAAGAGGAGCCGGGGGAGTGCCATCGTACTCCCCCTCTGGAGGAAGAAGGGGACCCGTACACCATTCCAGGACCCCGTGAAGCCTGGCCCGTTCAGGAAGATGGGGGGTGCCGTCGCGCACCACTTCGCTGCAAAGATTTAGGGACCCCATCACGGTGCTCCCTGCGGCTGAAGTAAAGTCGGAGAGCGCCATCACGCTCCCTGTGAACATTGTGGAAAGAGGCCCCGGACCCCATCCCAGGGCCCCATGAAGAAATGGCTTGGGTGCCATCGGCCCCCCGTAAGATGGCCATTGGCTGTGGAAGGGGCCGGCGGCCGGAGAGGAGGACAGGAAGCGCTGTTGCACTGCCCGTGAAGATCCGTCCCAGGGGCCTCAGACCCGATCCTGGGCCCCATGAGAAGCAAAGTCAGGGGCCCTGTCGTGCTCCCGTGAAAATCACCTGAGGGGCCCCAGACCTCATCCTGGGACCCCATGATGCGTAAGCCGTCGTGTAGTACCGTTGCGCTCCCCATCGAAGTTAAGGAGGGGCCCTGGATCCCACCCCGGGGCCCCGAAGATGCAGAGGAGGAAAGGGGAATGGCACTCCCCCAAGCAGCCCGTCCCGCTGCAGCTCCTGCACACGTCTGCCCACCACAGAAAAGGCCGGCTCCTGCAGCACCACATAGAGGTGCTGGCCGTGCGGGGAGCTGGAAGGGGCAGCCAGGGGTGGGCTCCATGCGCCACCCACCAACGAGGGAGCACTTACCTGGAATGGGACTGTCCGGGTGGAACCGGGCAACCCCAAGGCAGCACACCAGCTCTGGCAGCAATGCGTCTCTCCCCAGCGCAGCGGGAGAGCCGCTTATTTCATATGCGTCCTACCCCAGAATGCATTGCAGGGCACCAGCATTGGTGTGGGCCCCTAGCCAGCTTGTGGTGGCCCCAGGAAGATGGGGCCGCGCCAAACAAGTGCATCTGGATAGGGGGAGCTGCAGGAGCAGTGCAGCCTCCCCCCCAATGCAGTTTGTGTCCCCACAAGGGTGGGACAAAAGAACTGTAATACCCCCTCAGCCCCCTCAGAGGGTTCCAACTCTAGGTGAAGCACAAGTTTGTTGGGACTTTTGTTCTTGGCTCGTGGGACTGCACCCTCTAGGGGTGTAGGAGGGTATTACACAATGTTAATCAACAGTAATCTGAATGGTAATCAAGAGTAATTTAAACCAAAAGTAATCCTAACGTTTAAATTGCTTAAACATGTCTCTACATGTTCCTTGTTAATGCCAATTTGAATAATGAGACTGACAGCCACCTCCTTGTAAAGTAGATGTTCTTAACTGCCAGATTTAGGTGCGCTCATTCTACATTACAGTACAATGTTGCATTGGGATACCGGGGATGGTTTTGCCAGGTGGGTTGCTGGATTATATTTCCCCTCGGGGGAGACATGAGAGATTACCCAATGTCATCCAAGAGTAATTCCATCAATTTGTGTATATTTGTAAATTGTTGCATAGTATTGAGTAGCGTGTGTGTGTAATAAATGTACTTCTACTTTATCAAAAGAAAAGGCACTGTCTGGACGATCATTTATTGAGTGTCATGCTTGTGTGCTCCTAAATGGGGATTACTAGCTCACACCGCCTCCCTTGAGTAATCCTTGGACTGCTCTGCAACGCTACCCTATGAGTCAAGCGCTACAATGGGGTGTTTGGTTCCCAGTTGTGGTCGCCTGCGGACCCATTACTTGTGCAGGCCATACAACTAATGACCCACCTTCCAACACTTATCAAAAGAAATCTGAGAGATTTCCAGGCCATAAAGTCAAGATCAGCAGCAATTGCAGTCACAGAGGGAAAGCAAAGAATAAGGCCAGAGACCAGGCGGGATCGTTGAGTGGTGTTACCCCACGGCAGGTCACATAAAAGGGTCACAATGCAGTTTCAATGAATTACAAGGCAAGTACTTTCTGTGGCAGAAGAGCTTCACTTCTCCCATCCCTGTCCTTGCTCTGGCAATCACCATCGCTTCGGCAGTTTAGGAAGTACCTCAAGACCTGGCTCTTCAACTTATCCCCAGACCACACCCCCCCCCATCCTCTCTCAGCACCTTGAGACCCCCACTGGAGAGTAGTCACACTTTATAAGAACCCTGATTGATTTGATTGTCCACACGGTCTGTACTGTTTGGTCTCTTCTATCCTCTCCCCTTGTTACCCTGGCTGAGAACACCATCTTTCCTCCACTTTTTATACTGGCTGCACCTCTTGTTACTCTGACCAATGAGTATATTATCTCTGCTCCCCTTGTTAACCAGACCAAGGAGAAGGCTGGTCACTGTGCTCCCCTTGTTACTCTAACCAAGGAGCATACTATCTCTGCTCCCCTTGTTACCCTGACCAAGGAAAAGGCTGAGCATTCTGCTCCCCTTTTTACTCTGACCAAGGACTATACTTTGTCTCCTACCCTTTTCATACTGCTGCAGAGGCTGACGACTCTGCTCCCCTTGTATCTCTAACCGGCGTATACTATCTCCTCCAACCTTTGTCACTACTGGCTATGAGGTTGACCGCCCTGCTTCCCTTGCTACACTTGCCCTAGAGCAGTGGTTTTCAAACTTGCTAATGCCGTCCCTCAATCCCCCCCACCCCAAATGGGGGAAAATAAATAATTGGGTCCACCCTCAGAATGTTTAAATAAGTCTACTTATTTAAACTTTGCACTTAAGTTCTGTTACCTTTTTACAAAAGCAATAAACATGTCTCTGCTTTAAACAAAGCACTATTACCTGCATAATCTTTCTTTTGGCCAGAGCCTGGTGCCCCCCCTGGGATCACTTGAGGCCCCCCTAGAGGAGCCCGTCCCCAAGTTTGAAGACCCCTGCCCTAGAGGTTAGACCTCTCTACTCACCTTGATACACTGATTACATAGATTGGCCTCTCTGCTCCTCTTGTTAAACCTTAAGAAAGAAATACAGGTTGGGAAAAGGCAAACTCTCAAGTGACAAAATAGGTATAGATAGAAGTGTAGGTGGATCAACAGGCAGATAAAGGCCAGGGTAGAACAATAAGCAGAATAGGCCAAAGCCAAGCACTAGACAAGGATCCACGAAGGTAGGACCTTAAGGCAGACTAATCGACAGACATAGACCAAAGTAAACCAACAGGCAGGGATGGACCAGGCCGACCTTCAAGGCAGAACAAAAGGCAGGGACACGCCAAGGCGGGACAGTCCAAGCGCGACCTTCGAGGTGGACCAATAAGTAGTGATAGGACAAGGCAGACATAGAAGGTGACCCAATAGACAGATACAAGTCAAGGCGACTATCAATGTGGACCAATAGGAAGTGATGGACCAAGGAGGGCCTTCCAGAGAAAGAACAGTCGCAGAGTGAGATTGGCTGCGTTTCCCCCTTCACTCTGCGTCCTCCGGCGAGCTGTTTACACCAGAAGCATGGCCGGCACATGACACAGTTTTTCTGCCTGGCTCGCCGGAGTGATCTCAGCGCCATCAAGCGATGAACAAGAAGCTCTGAGGGCTCTTTAACGAATAACACAACCTACGACCTGGCACTCCGTTTTCTGATACACTTTGTACCGAGGGAAGAGAGTCTGCGGCCTCAGTGCACACGAGCGCCTACATCACAACACCGGCCGGCGGGGCCCTGGAAGAGGAGAATCCGAGTTATCAAAGCGCTCGGCCACCCCGAAATGTCTTTATTTGGTGCGAGCCGCGCTGCACCTGTGTTACCGGCAGAAAGACGGATGGCCGCCGGCCCCGAGTGAGCAGGTCCATATTTAAGCTGTCCCCATGCTTTATGGTCTGTACAAGAGGCGACGCTCGGCCGGCCGGGGCCATTCGTCAATGTTAAAACGGCAGATTACAGTGAATGAACACTGACTGAGCAGAGGGAAATGGAGGCGCCACCTACTTCCGAGCCCGCTCCCTCCTCTGGGCCCCGGCCTGGTGTACCCTGTCAGCGGCACCGACAGCCATCGGGAGGCTCCTACAAGAAGCGGGGCTACCAACCCTTTGCTTCGCTCGCCCCTGATGCTCATCTTGCATGAGAGTCGCAGGTCACAGTGTGCACCACCCTGTGTGTGCATCGACCTCATCCGAAGGGTGCAGCGAGGACGGATCGAATCAGCTGTTCATTTTTTGAGCTTATATCTTTTAGGATACCACAAACAAATACAAAGTTCGTCTGATGTATGTAAAAAGCAAGAGAGTGTGGGAGCAAGTTACCAAACCACCGTTAACAACGTCCATGGGTGTTCACTGGCTCAATATCCATGCCACTCATTCTGTCTCCCACTGCATTGTGGACCTTGTTGTTAAATGGTTTGCTGTGTGTGGGACACGTTATCGTTGGGCCCTGCCAAGCAGGTCCTTTATTCCTTTTTACTCTCACTGGGCGCGACTGTAGTGGGAGCCTCTGGCTGCTTCTCTGACTGTAGATACAAGCAGTGCTTGAAATGGAAACATTAAAGTGCAGGTACTCTGTGCCGGTACTCTCCAATTAAAAGTATTACGGTTTTCTTGAGATGTGCCGGTACTCCCCCTCTCAGAGCAAAAAAGTGCCGGTACTCAGTACCGGCCCATTTAAAGCACTGGATACACGCACAGTCTGAAAACATTCACGATCCAAACCCCGGCCCCCAAAGGGTGCGTTTAATGTGACCTGCGGATGATGCTGGACACGGAGCCCATGCTATCCCTGCCTGCGGATGATGCTGGACACGGAGCCCGTGCTATCCCTGCCTGCGGATGCTGCTGGACACGGAGCCCGTGCTATCCCTGCCGGCGGATGATCCTGGACACGGAGCCCATGCTATCCCTGCCTGCGGATGATGCTGGACACGGAGCCCATGCTATCCCTGCCCGCGGATGATGCTACACACGGAGCCCATGCTATCCCTGCCCGTGCTATCCCTGCCTGCGGATGATGCTGGACACGGAGCCCGTGCTATCCCTGCCTGCGGATGATGCTGGACACGGAACCGTGCTATCCCTGCCTGCGGATGATGCTGGACACGGAGCCCGTGCTATCCCTGCCTGCAGATGATGCAGGACACGGAGCCCGTGCTATCCCTGCCTGCGGATGATGCTGGACACGGAACCGTGCTATCCCTGCCTGCGGATGATGCTGGACACGGAGCCCGTGCTATCCCTGCCTGCAGATGATGCAGGACACGGAGCCCGTGCTATCCCTGCCTGCGGATGATGCTGGACACGGAGCCCGTGCTATCCCTGCCTGCGGATGATGCAGGACACGGAGCCCGTGCTATCCCTGCCTGCGGATGATGCAGGACACGGAGCCCGTGCTATCCCTGCCTACGGATGATGCTGGACACGGACCCCGTGCTATCCCTGCCCTGCCACTGCCACATGCAGAAGGGGCTCCTCTGCAGAAAGAGCTGAAGAGGACCTGCTCCATCATGGACATAAGGGTGTCCGGAGAGAACTTTTCTGGCATAGATCTTAATCCTGCTCGTGTTACGATATGTAAATCTGAGAGTTCTCAGTTACAATTTCGAATAAGTAACCGCAGCTGGTGACAGCGGCAGAAAACATCGACCCGAGGTTGAAATCCTGTCCCTGCTGGATAAGTGCACGAGATGGCCTTGGTGGTACACTGAGGTTTGCAGAACCCTCTCATCAACCATGCTGCTGTTACAGAGACAAAGTGCCCCCCATATATACAGAAATACGTAATGCACAGCAGGGCTGCACCCTAAAGAAAGAGGCCCCCAGATAACATCAACATTCTTGCCAAAGAACGTAAGAGAAAGGTTCTCATTCCAGCCCAGTACCCGATCAGACCTACTGGAGGGGCACACACACTGGCGTGAGGGCACCAGGCTCTGGCTTGCCAGGGCACCCTGCCCCACGGTGGATCGACCTGGTGACGGCGGAAGAGATACCATGCAGTGGCATCTGGTTATGATGTGCTAAAGGCGTAATGGAACCCGGCCCTGATATGGTAACTGAACATTTATGGAAACTTGGGGTCAGCGATAGGTGTGCGTGTTGGATCCCACCACAAGGGACCACAAAGACCCAAGTTCATTTACTTACCACCCTGAGGCAGTAGTGGAATCTACAGGTGCCGTGCTTCAAACTACAGAATACACTAATCCGCCTCTTCACAGTAGCTTCACAATGGTTCACAACACTGACAGAAGGCTGGCAAGAAGACACACTGACGCCCCAGCAGTAGTGTGCACGGTCAGCAGCAAAAGGCAATAACTGGAATAACCAGAACCTGCCTCGCTCTATGGCTTTGGCATCCTCACTGAGGACTATGGCAGCAATGCTGGTGTTCAAGACTCAAGCCAAAGCTACAGATGTGCTCCTTCACGACACAGTCCAGCACCACCCCGTGCACTCAGCAGACTGATGCAATGCTCACGTCAGTAAGACCTACTAGTCACGAAGGTGACCTTCCAGACGTCCATGACATCATTCAAAAATTGATAGATATACACCATGAAACTTTGCACAGCTAGTTAGTTCCTCAGCTGGAGATTAGATGCTAAATCTAAACAAGTTCAGAAAGTAAGGCTGAACAAGCGTCCTCAGAGTGGCAGAGCCCTGAAAGGGCAGACCTGATCTTGAACCAAGCCCCATGTCAAGCAGTACCGCAGCCATTTACAATAGAGTATCAGAAATGCCAAAGACCATTACCTGGCACAAAATGATACTTCCAGGCACAAAGCAGCTTACATCAGCAATTTTAAATGGCTGGCCCAGGTGAGAGTGCAACAATACACTTTGCAAGGACAGCCATGTGAGCATAATGTGAGGACTTCAACTAATGACTATTCTTGCATGAAACAACCTATCTGGTCTTCTGCTTTGCATACTAGAGAATATGTTAATGTATTTCAGAGTTTTCCACTGTTCTCAAAGTTTTCC
Source organism: Pleurodeles waltl (assembly GCF_031143425.1). Classification (NCBI taxonomy): domain Eukaryota; kingdom Metazoa; phylum Chordata; class Amphibia; order Caudata; family Salamandridae; genus Pleurodeles; species Pleurodeles waltl. The sequence continues at coordinate 964,062,412 of NC_090443.1, forward strand.
GTGGTTGGCGTTCAAACCCTGGTGATGGGCTGGCCCAAATTAGAAAGGACACCTTTATGGTGGGACCAGCTCTGGCCACCCTGATCCCATGTCTGATGGTCCTTTTGGCCTTCTATCCCCGAATCTATTAAATTATACATCTTCTCTTCAGGACAAATGCTACATTTGGCAATGTTATTTCATTGATTAGCATCTGTAATTACTATTCTCAGGTAGAGCAATCAAAATCAGAAGTCACAGTGGCACAAGTATTTTCAAGAATCGATTCAATATAAGGAGGGCAATATCCCCAAGCAATCACCTAGCAAGATTTCTTACCAAGCACGCAAAATTACTATCAGTCAGTCTAGATTTGATGGAGCTCAGTAAAAAAAGCACACACGAAGCTAGCCATAAATCAATGCAATGACCACCGAATCAGCTACATACCGGAAATAAGCTCTTGACTTAGACTGCAAAAGACAATTGATAAGGCTGTGGCGCTGCATCATTCCTCTAAAGGAATATCAGTATTAAAGACTCAGTGCCACCTCTGAAAGGACATGCATGTGAGTGAGCACCGGAGTCACTTGGCCACATCGTATGCATCTGCAACAAGCACTGCCAAAGCCAACAGGTCCCACCTGTGTGAGAGCCATTGGCTTTGGCAATGTGTTTTAGCCATGTGGTACACCAGTGTGGCTGCTGTTCAGCATAGCTAAATGTTAGTAGAGTGTGGTGGGGTGGATTGGGGCAGAATGGGGTAGATGGGAGTGGAGTAGATTGTGGCAGATTGTAGGGGAGTAGGGTAGCATGGGGTCAGGTAGACTGGGGTACAGTGGGGTAGACTGGGGTAAATTGGAGTAGGGTAGAGTGGGTTAGATCAGATTGGGGTATAGATGGTTAGACTGGAGTGGGGTAGACTGGGATAGAGCAGCGTAGATTGGAGTGGAGTAGATTGGAATGGGATAGATTGGGGTAGAGTAGGATAGAATGGAGTAGGGAAGATTGTGGTAGAGTGGAGTGGGGTAGATAATAGTGGAGTGGGGTAGATAATAGTGGAGTGGGGTAGGTTGGTTTAAATTGGATTGGAGTGGAGCAGATTGAGGTAGAGTGAGGTAGACTGGAATGAGATAGATTATAGTGGAGTGGGGTAGAGTGAGGTACATTGAGGGTAGACTGGGCCACCCAAATTTGTTTCTCAAAATGAATCAACATCCCTTAACTTGCATCTTCACGTTTTTCAGCACAAACATATTGGGTCAAAATATAATCTCTATGGTGAAATCTGCCTTGTATCAGTGCACCAGTGACATTTTAATAGAAAAAGAACTAGGGAAAAAAAACGTTGCTGTCTCATTTTTCTGGACTTGCATCGTGAGCTGGTGAGAGGTTTACATAATGGTGCTATCATTAATGAAAAGTTGGCTAGGTTTTTTTTGACTTCAGGAGACCAAGTTGACAAATTTGCATAGAGTAGCAATAAGTTGGAAAGAGATCCCTCGTTTTAAATGAGTTTCCAAAGAATATACTGACAGGTTCGGTAGAAAGTAATGTCTTCTCCAATCCACTTTGGAAAAGCACCCCCCCAATATGGGGGGAGCGCAGCCCCTTAGAGGTCGGGCTGCCGTGGGCCAGACCCTCCGCACTAGTTGTGCGGCAGGCTGGCCAGGTACTTCCGCCCTTACACCTCACTAGATGTGGGTGCGTAAGAAGCTTAGAATGGAGGATGTTGCGGCTGCGATCTCTGATCCGGTCGGAACCGCTGCGCGCCAGTGGGGGGCTATATAAGCGCTCCCCCCCAGAAAGGCTCGGCCTTCTTTTTGGCACAGCTGCGAGTTCGACCGACCCAGTCATCGTTGTCCCTCCTACCCACCCTCTCCCTCTTTTTGGGTTGGAGAAGAAGTACTAAAGTAACCTGAAGCAACAGAGGGGTCCCCAAGGCTGGGGCCCTGGGATAACACCAGGGATAGGATCCTAAAGTCCTGGACCAACCTGCGGATGTACACACCAGATTAGGGGGTAGGGAGCCCAGATCGCCGGGGTGGCCACGGGGCTCCCGCTCCTGGCCGCCCCGTTACACCCCTTGGCAGATTGGTGTTTGGAGAGGGGGGCGGAACCCTGAGCATGTGGACAAGGAACGGTGAAGTCAGGTGAGCCACCCCCCCCTATGGATACAGGTGAGGTACAGTTCACCTGTGTGGTCCAAGGGAGGTTCAGGACAGAAAGGGATCCTGTCACAATGATTTATGGTTACAAAAAAGGTATGAATACAGTTATGGTCTTGTAAATATGTTCTGAAGTTACTTGAAGTGATTTATGACTAAAAATGTGTGTTGTGGTATTAACAAAGTCAACAACCAAATAAAGTTGTCGGTCTGTGTATGACCGGTGTTGGGGTGAGGGCCTGCTGGTGGTCTCCGAGTTCTATAGAAAATCCCGAAACATACTGTAGTCACTTCTCAGCACTATTTGTATCTCACATGTGCCAAGAATAACTAGAACAGAATTTTAAAAAGCTCACATACTCAGGGGGTGATTTTTAGTATGGCGGGTGCTCCATCCAGCTGATGGAGGATATTGCCCACGCCATCCAGAAGGACCCTTGCTTGCCAAATCTACAGTTGTCTGAAAGCCCAGCAGACGAGATTATACACTATTATGGACCACGGTAATGGCTATTATTGTCAATGTTGTGAAAGTTCAACGTACGGCTACATAAAATATAATGGCTGCCCGCCATACACTTACTTACAAACACTTTGCAAATGTTTAACGGGAGTCTCCCATCATGGCTTTAGGGTCTTTGATTTTTCTTGCTGTCCCAGATTGACAGCAAAAAACACAACCCCCGCCCCCCCAAAAAAACAACTCAAAAGCAACCACTCTAAATAGGGCGGGCAGACTGTGTTATGGGTTAACTCTTGATGGCTTGTACTGCGTTGGGAGAGTACACTGGAACCAGAGTGGGATGAGTAGCTTCATTGTCAACATACATAAGTTCCGACTCCCTCTAAATTGGGTAGACAGACCTCGAGTTTGGCGTAGAGGTGGCTTTGTCGCCACTGTGATGGACAACCCTGTCCATCAAAGTGTAAATTAGCCACTTAGCCTTTCCAATATGGTCAGACTCCACCCTCGCTGCTAATGACCACTTATTCTCCAAGCACATATACTATAAAACCTTAAACCACCCCATCACTAGACTCGCTCCACACCACTACTCATTACCAACACTTCTCTGCCTTATCTCACACCATCCGCATCCATTTTCTGCCAATCCCCAGGTAGATGCTCAGTCGTCAGGTGGGAACCAAGCCTTCCGCTCTGCCAGTCAACATGTGAGCTCCAAGTTCTCGTGTCTCTACCAGTCCCAGGTGGGCTCCAAGTCTTTCTCTCAGCCATTCCCCAGTCCCGCTCTCTGCTAGTCAGTAGGCGATTTCCGAGCCCACCACTGTGCCAGCCCCTGATGGGCTCAGAGTCCTCTTCTCTGCCAGTCGCTAGGTGTGTTCCTAGTCCTCCTCTCTTCTAGTCCCCAGGTAGGCTCCGAGCTCTTCTCTCTGTCAGCACCAATATCGGCTCTGAGCCTCGTCTCTGCCGGTCCTCTGGGGTGTTCCAAGTCCTCCTGACTGACTGTCAGTCAGTCCACAGATGAGTGCCAAGATCCTATGTCTCTATCAGTCCCAGGTGGGCTCCAAGTTCCTCTCTGCCTGTCTCCAGGTGGGCACAGAGCCCTACTCTCTGCCAGTTCTCAGAGGGCTTTCAGTCTTTCTGACATTGCTAGTTCTCTGGTGGGCTCCCAGTCCTCCTTCCACTCCCCAGGTGGGCTCCGAACTCTCCTCTGCCAGACGTAGGTGAGCCCAGTACTTCTCTGAAAGTGCCCTGTGGGGGCTCCCAGTCCTCCTCCCTTCTAGCCTACAGGGTGGCTCTGAGCCCACCTCTCTGCCAGCACCAATGTGGGTTACAAGCCCTAGTATCTGCCAGTCCCCGGTGAGTTCCAAGTCCTCCTATCGCTGCCAGATCCTAGATGGCACCAAATCATAGTGTCACTGTCGATCCGCAGGTGGGCTCCCAGTCTCCTCCTCGGTCATTCACTAGAGGGGCTCTGAGCCCTACTCTCTGCCTGCTGCAAAGTGTGCTACAAATTCCTCTGGGCTCTGCAATCCCCATGGGGGTCTTAGCCCTCTTGTATCTACCAGTCCCCAGGTAGATTCCAGGTCCTTCTCTCTACCTGAAACCAGGCCCAGTTCCAGGAATTTTCAGCTGGTTGGGCCAAGGGTACATTCGGGTGGGCCAATGTGGCAAGATCTACATCATATATTCTTCCAAACAGGCATACAGTGCATCTAGAGAGTTATTTGAGTTGAGATTACGAGCTGATGTCTATACTCAGCAGCCTCAGCTCCTCCACAGTGACAGAGGAGCGTCGTACCACTGGCTCAGAGGCAGCAGCTGAAAAATAAAACAATATTTTATTATTATTATTTTATTTTTCAGCTGTTGGCTGAGCCAGTGTGTGCAGGGAGGGACGGGGCTGGGCTGGGCCACTGGAGGGAGGAGTGGAGTGGAGTGCACTTAAGTGTGCATGTCAGTTGGCCAGCTGTCTCAGAACGGCAAAACACACGTGTAAACTTAGGGGCATATATTTACAGGAAAGTGGCGCAGCATGATGCTGCTCCAAAATTGGCAGCGCCGCACTGTCACTTCAGAAACCAGAGATGTGGCATATTTACAAAAATACAGCGTATTCCCTGGGTTTCCCCTATCGCTGGTGCTAAATTTAGCTGCCTAGCACCATCGGAGACACCCGTGCAGAGAATTATTATTTTGGTGCAGGAAGGTGTCCCTTTCTGCACATAAACAATCAATAATGGTGATTTGTTACTCCTATGTGTGCTGCAGAAGAAGGAGCAAATCGTCTTTATTTAATGATTGTTTATGTGCAGGAAGGGACACCTTCCTGCACAGTCATTAATGGCCTTTACCTCTTTCTTTGTGTGCTGCATTCTGCAGCACACATAGAAAAAGCAAAAACGAGGAGCAATAAAAGTATTTCTCCTCATTGCGCCATGCTGACACCACCCCTGGGATGGCATTAGTTTTTGGTGTTGACTCAGATTTACATTTCCTTGTGAATCTGGGGCAGTGTCAAAAAGCAATGGGTGTTGCATGGGTACGCCCACAGCAACACCCATTGCACACCTCTCTGCTGCAGAAAACTGCGTTGGGTTGGGGGGGGGGGGGGGGGGGTCATATTTACAAAGCGGCAGTAAGCCACAAAAAGTGGCTTAATGCCACCTTGTAAATATGGCGCAGCGCCACTGGAATGTCACAGAAAGTGATGATCCAGTGGTGCTAAGGACTTGTAAATATGCCCCTTAGGTTTCTCCAACCCAACTGTATTTGACAGCCGGGTTGGAGAAATTGCACAGTCTCCCTGTGCCTGAGCGAGCGGTAAACCAGCTAGTTCACGCCACTCCCTGCGCTACTCTGATGCTTGGTTATAGCATGAAAGCAGCACAGGATTGCACAGGGAGTCTTTGAAGCTGTCCCATGGACTGCAGGGACCAGGAAGCAGAGGAGCGCGAGGTGGCTGGCAGCACCAAGTAAGTGTTATATATTTTTTGTATTATTAAACCACCGCCCCCCCCCCACTAACCCTGTGATGTGCCCCCCCCCCCCTCGTGCGCTCTCCCATGCCCCCACTACTTTTAAATTGTGTCAACCACCACTAGTACTCAGCAGCCACAACCCTTATAATTTATAGCAGGCTTCAACACAAGCACCTGGAATCCAAGCAGATTGTAATAGTCATTTAAGGTTTAGGAGGTCCCCGTTATAATGCTTAATTCCAGTGGTGTTGGCTATAATCTGGGAATGTACTGTAACAAGGTAGAATTTTAAATGCTCACATTTGTAAGAGCCATACTAGTGAGAACAAATTCAGCCCAGAACAATATCTTACGTGATCAGTTATTTACTTCACCACAAAACAGACACATCAGGCACCTGATTCACAGCGGTAAACTTACACTTTTGTGTAAGTTTCCTAGTTTTGGTTTTAGTATTCATAAACTACAGGTTTAACTTTATGAATAGTAATTATATGACTTGCAGATTCCGCCCTACTGGCAGAGTCTCCACGCATAAAAAGATAGCCTTCTCCTATATTTCTGTGTAGGGAGCTCTCCACCCAGACAGCGGCATCTCCAGAGTTGTAAAATGACTGTTAGTAAAAATAAACTCATAGTAAACTTACACAAGTGTAAGCAAACCTTGTGAATCAAGCCCTTATGCTATTTGGCATTGTAATTCCACATTATTCTTGGGGGGACATTTATGATTCCCTCACCCTGGTGGCTGCTCATCCAATGAGGCATGCACTGCAGCTATCTGAATAGTATAATACATGCCCCATTCTACAGTAGATTACTGCATGCATCTTACACAAGCTAAAATATATAAACACTCTCAGAACCCCCCACACAAACCATAAGTGAGGTGCAGAAGGCCGTTCACAGGCCTGGGCCCTAATGTCAATGTACCTGCTGCATCATCGGCAGGTAAACCTCGGTTCCCACTATCCCAACTAGAGATGGGGGACCCACGGAAAGATCGATCGGGGCTTGAGCCTGAAGCTTGGCTCTGGCTTAGCTTTAGGTCCTGTTTGAACTTCGAGTCCATAAAGAGCCGACCTTTCATGCAACTTCTGCCTGCCGCCCTCAATCTACCCAGGGTGTGGTTTAAAAGACAAGAGCTTCCAATTTTGGAACTGAACAAGCTAGGTTTGAGCCTCCGTATCCTGTGATTCTGGGCAAATCCCCAGTGCCTAAAGGAAATGAATGTGCCCTTGTGTGATGTAACTGGTGTACATGTACAGTGCTTCAATACCTCCAGGTCGAGTTTGCACAGTATAGAAACTGAAACAAAATGCACAAAGAGGTAAAAAAAGCATTAACATAAAAAGAAGAGACAAATAGATACCCACTTAGTGGTTGATTTGTACAAGGTGAAAACATAAAACCTGGATAGATTGCAGCTTCCCTGCTTAAACTGTGTGATCTTGGGCAAATAATGTATTTCACCAAAACTCGTTTTTCTTCATATTTATGCATGAACGCGCATACAAATACATGAATTAGAAAACCAACTATACAAAAAAAATTGTGTTTGATTTAATAGAGTAATGTTTCTCTATAATCATCTGGGCCACACACAGGGGCCACGTGGCAACTGTCTTGCCTGTTGGTTAACTTATGGCACTGTCACCAGTGTGAGGACGGGGTCAGGAATGACTCTAAACTCATGATGAAAACTATCACTTTTAATAAGTACTTCACAGTGCAGCGCTATACTGTGATATATTAATCTTAAAGCTACTATGTGCTAATGAGATAAACTTTTTAAAAGTGTGAAGAAATGCTTTCATAATTTACGTGAGATGTATTGTATGTTAAGGTGTCCCTTCCTGCACATAAACAATCAATAATGGTGATTTGTTACTCCTATGTGTGCTTCCTCTGACAATCCAAGGTGGACTCCCTGTCCGTTTGCCTCTGTCAGTCCCCAGGAAGGCTCCCTGTACTGCCAGTCTCTATATGGGTTCTCAGTCCTCCCCGCTGCTGTCCCCAGGTGAGCTCCCTATCACACTAATACACCACAGAGACACCAAACTTACGTGTTCAATGCAATGATTTATTCCAGATTACTCATTAAAAAAAATACTGATTAAGTTCCACTTGGCTGCAGAACGTGAAACTCTCAGCCATGCCTATTCAAGTCGCACACTGAAACTGGCTTGCGACACGTGATTGGGCTGCGATCTTGCCCTGGACAGATCTGGAGTACTAGATGGCTCAAGGCTCCACCCTGGCTTTGAAAGCTTCAGGCCAGGTGGGTGTCTACGAACCAGGGGGAGTAAGCCCAATAGTGACTTGAAAGGTGATACACTCACAGTGTCAGTAAGGCTTGTCTGAAAGGCTGGTGTACCTCCCTGCTTCCCGCACGCAGAACAGAAAAGAGCGCAAAGAAAAGATTTTCGAGAGGCTGAAATGTGACTTTCACTAGTGCTACAGACGCGGTTGTGTTCAAAGCAAGGGACGTTATGGCCCTTGTGTACAAAGCTGAACCTTGCAGGTGACGGTGGCGCCTCAACTGTGCAACCAGCTCCCAGACTCTCAGGGGCACATTGAAAGCCATCCGAACTCATGTCGCCCTTCATTGGTCCAACCCAAGCGTGTCCGTCTGTTTTTGACCAATGAAATATTCCCACTAACCAAACTCGGATCCCCAGTGACCGAGCAGCCCCTTCGGAGGTTCGCACAAGCTTAATATGCTAATATGTTGCTCCAGAGTAATCCACAGTACATCACACCACAGACACACTGCTTCCCATCCACCAGTGGTGCTCACTCAGCGGAAGGACGACTCTAGAGGTGTCCTTCAGATCAGTCGGTGGTACAGGGTGTGGCGGACGATAAGACAGCAGGGGCCAGGTTCCAAGGCTTGCTCCATTGGATGCACAGTGCGAATTAGAGGAAGATGGGCCTTCTCCACGGTCCAGTGTACCTAATGTCAACCGTCTCGTGTTACTTCGTGGTGCATGAGTTCAAGGGCATCAAATATGGTCCCAAAATGGAGGGTCGACCTATGGAAGGAATCCAGCAAACAAAATACAACTGAGAAGAGTGTCCAGAGGTAGAAAGTAACAGGATGGAATAGGTCTTCTCATTGGTCATCACTCTGTGAGAAGGGCAGACTTCGATTCACCTCGAACTATGGTGAAGTTCACAAGGTACAAGAGTAAAAGGTATTTGCAAATGGGTGGTAGAACTTCAGCCTGTCTGCCCCCCCCATGCTTTTGAAGATGGACAGTAGACTGCGCGGTGGTGGAGCTTCAGACTCTCTGTTGCCACAATCATTTGACAAGGGTGGTAAAGCGCGCGGCGATGCAGACTCAGCATCAGCTTTTGAAGATGCGTGGTACGACGTGTGGTGGTGCAGCGTCAGACTCTACTGCCTACAGGTGTTGAGCACGGGTGGGAGAGTGTGGCGACACATGCTCACCCTTTCTATGCACCCCAGGCTTTTAAACATGAACGGCCTAGTGTGGTGGTGCAGCTTCAGCCTCTCCGTTGCCAGAAGCTGTTGAACATCGGTGGAGACTCAATGACGGTGCATCTTCAGCCGGTCTCTGTACCTCCAGCATCTGAACATGGGTGGTATAGTGTGTGGTACTGCAGCATCAGCCTCTCAGTACCCCAGGTTTTTCAACATGGGTGGTAGAGTGCAGTGGTACAGCTTCAGCCTCTCTGCAGCCCAGGCTTTTGAGCACTGGTGGGGGTGTGTGTGGAGTGGCAGCACCCGTCTCTGATGGTACCCAAAGCTTTGGAGCACTGGTTGTGGGGTCAGTGGTGGTCCAGCTTCAGCCTCTGTGTACTAATGGCTTTTGAAGATGAGCCATGAAGTGTCAGTGGAGTAGCTTCAGCCTTGGTGCCCCCGGCTTTTGAACATCGGCGGCAGAGCATGTGATGGGGCAGCTACAGCCTTTATGTGCCCCCTAGCTTTTGAGCATGGATGGTAGTGTGTATGGCCGTGCAGCATCAGCCACTCCTTCCACTCCCAGGATTTTTAACACGAGTCCTGGAGTGTGTGGTGGTGCAGGTTCAGCCCCTCTGCACCCCGAGCTTTTTCACATGGCTGGCAGAGTGTGCGGTGGTGCAGCTTCAGCCGCTCAGTACCCCGAGCTTTTGCACATGGCTGGCAGAGTGTGCGGTGGTGCAGCTTCCGCCTCTCTGTACCCCGAGCTTTTTCACATGGCTGGCAGAGTGTGCGGTGGTGAAGCTTCAGCCTCTGTACCCCGAGCTTTTGCACATGGCTGGCAGAGTGTGCGGTGGTGCAGTTCAGCCCCTCAGTACCCCGAGTTTTGCAGATGGCTGACAGTGTGTGTGGTGGTGCAGCTTCCGCCTCTCTGTACCACGAGCTTTTGCACATGGCTGGCAGTGTGCGGTGGTGCAGCTTCCGCCTCTCTGTACCACGAGGTTTTGCACATGGCTGGCAGTGTGCGGTGGTGCAGCTTCAGCCTCTCTGTACCCCGAGCTTTTGCACATGGCTGGCAGTGTGCGGTGGTGCAGCTTCAGCCCCTCTGTACCCCGAGCTTTTGCACATGGCTGGCAGTGTGTGTGGTGGTGCAGCTTCCGCCTCTCTGTACCACAAGCTTTTGCACATGGCTGCAGTGTGTGTGGGGTGGTGCAGCTTCAGCCCCTCTGTACCCCGAGCTTTTGCACATGGCTGGCAGTGTGCGGTGGTGCAGCTTCAGCCCCTCTGTACCCCGAGCTTTTGCACATGGCTGGCAGTGTGTGTGGTGGTGCAGCTTCCGCCTCTCTGTATCACGAGCTTTTGCACATGGCTGGCAGTGTGCGGTGGTGCAGCTTCAGCCCCTCTGTACCACAAGCCTTTGCACATGGCTGGCAGTGTGTGTGGGGTGGTGCAGCTTCAGCCCCTCTGTACCCCGAGCTTTTGCACATGGCTGGCAGTGTGCGGTGGTGCAGCTTCAGCCCCTCTGTACCCCAAGCTTTTGCACATGGCTGGCAGTGTGTGTGGTGGTGCAGCTTCCGCCTCTCTGTACCACGAGCTTTTGCACTTGGCTGGCAGTGTGCGGTGGTGCAGCTTCCGCCTCTCTGTACCACGAGCTTTTGCACATGGCTGGCAGTGTGCGGTGATGCAGCTTCAGCCTCTCTGTACCCCGAGCTTTTGCACATGGCTGGCAGTGTGTGGTGGTGCAGCTTCAGCCCCTCTGTACCCCGAGCTTTTGCACATGGCTGGCAGTGTGCGCGGTGGTGCAGCTTCAGCCCCTCTGTACCCCGAGCTTTTGCACATGGCTGGCAGTGTGCGGTGGTGCAGCTTCAACCCCTCTGTACCCCAAGCTTTTGCACATGGCTGGCAGTGTGTGTAGTGGTGCAGCTTCAGCCCCTCAGTACCCCGAGCTTTTGCACATGGCTGGCAGTGTGCGGTGGTGCAGCTTCAGCCCCTCTGTACCCCGAGCTTTTGCACATGGCTGGCAGTGTGCGCGGTGGTGCAGATTCAGCCCCTCAGTACCCCCAGCTTTTGCACAGGGCTGGTAAAGTGTGCGGTGGTGCAGCTTCAGCCTCTCTGTACCCCGAGCTTTTGCACATGGCTGGCAGTGTGCGGTGGTGCAGCTTCAGCCTCTCTGTACCCCGAGCTTTTACACATGGCTGGCAGTGTGCGGTGGTGCAGCTTCAGCCTCTCCGTACCCCGAGCTTTTGCACATGGCTGGCAGTGTGCGGTGGTGCAGCTTCAGCCTCTGTACCCTGAGCTTTTGCACATGGCTGGCAGAGTGTGCGGTGGTGCAGCTTCAACCTCTCTGTACCCCCAGCTTTTGCACATGGCTGGCAGAGTGTGCGGTGGTGCAGCTTCCGCCTCTCTGTACCCCGAGCTTGTGCACATGGCTGGCAGAGTGTGCGGTGGTGCAGATTCAGCCCCTCAGTACGTCCAGCTTTTGCACATGGCTAGCAGAGTGCGGTGGTGCAGCTTCAGCCTCTCCGTACCCCGAGCTTTTGAGGATGGCTGGCAGTGTGTGGTGGTGCAGCTTCAGCCCCTCAGTACCTCTGTACCCCGAGTTTTGCAGATGGTTGGCAGAGTGTGTGGTGGTGCAGATTCACCCCCTCTGTACCCCTGTACCCCGAGTTTTGCAGATGGTTGGCAGAGTGTGTGGTGGTGCAGATTCACCCCCTCTGTACCCCTGTACCCCGAGTTTTGCAGATGGTTGGCAGAGTGTGTGGTGGTGCAGATTCACCCCCTCTGTATCCCTGTACCCCGAGTTTTGCAGATGGCTGACAGTGTGTGGTGGTGCAGCTTCCGCCCCTCTGTACCACGAGTTTTGCTCATGGCTGGCAGTGTGTGTGGTGGTACAGCTTTACCCTCTCTGTTGTCGCAGTTTGTGGATGAAATATAGGGTGGACAGTGGCACAACCACGGCCTCTCTGCCACATCGCCTCCAGAGGTGCAGGTTTTAAATGTGTCCGGGTCAGGAAAGGTCACAACACCCCAGAGGGCGGGATCCAGGAACGAGGGTCAGGATGTTTTCCGTGCATGTTTTGCACGATTGCTCATATTTATCGTATGGAGAACCCCGATTCTAAGCAGGTCAAGGGGGACGGTCCAATGAAATGCGAGATGACAGGTCAGCTCAAACTTTACTGTGGACAACGAGCAAAACCTGGCGAACAGAAAAGGGGAAGAGGAGAGTAGCCGAGCCTTGAAAACTATGCACTGCGCAAAAGGAGATCGATTGTCAAGCCTGTAAAACACAGAATGTGATTTTTGTGAATGCTTAGCGGGGCGGCTTTGTTACCTCCAGCCCTGGATGTCCAGGCCTGCAGGTACATTAGGAGGGGCAACCACACTGAAGCTGACAGAATATTAAGAATAAGTTACCTCATTATCACCAATTACATTACCGCCACACACCTCATTTCTTTGCGAAGAAAAGAAAATTAGTTTTCTATTGACTTCATCTCAGTGGTCCGCCTGATCACCTCTGGATAAACCGCTCAGCGCGGGAAGCTTTTTAATTGTACAATTAATACTCATTTCTTCTAACCGGTTGTAGCTTTCTTGTAGCTTTCTTGCACCTTTCGACAGCACTCCCCCCCCCTCCCTGAAACAGGCGCTGGGCTCTTACGAGGGGCCAGTGGCGCTGGTTGCAAGAATTGGTCTTCCTCTAGAACAGATGGGTCACCAAATGCACTTAGAAAGTAGCCATCAAGCTGGGCAACTCAGCACTTATGGTGTAATCAAGGGCATCCTGGTCTTATAATGAACTCCATGGTAGGTGTACGCATTAGGAGTGAATTCCACTATTGTGTGGAATTATCTAACCGTTTCAACCATTTATACGACCAGGCACCATGTTCGGCTGCCCCAAGATGAGGGTACACGGCTGCAGTGCACCATGCTCAGACTTCAACCTCAATCTAGGAAGAGCTGCCCCAGAAGAAAGCACCCCGTCCACAACTGCAGGGAGCTGTGCTTGAGCCACTGGCTTAAGCACCGGGTTATCAGGCCCTACAGGTAGAAGATGAGTTCCAAGATGCTGAAGTATATTTGGCCCATCGCTACTAGAGTATGGACTGCTGCTGCTAGAATATGGACCGTCGCTGCTAGAATAAAGCCTGTGGATGCTAGAATATAGACTGTGCTTGCTAGAATATGGGCTGAGGTTGTTAGAATATGGACTGTCCCTGCTAGAGTATGGATTGCAGCTGCTAGAGTATGGTTTGTCCGTGCTAGAATATAGACAGTCACTGCTAGAATAAAAACGGTCGCTGTTAGGATATAAACAGTTACTGCTAGAATTTAGACCAAAGCTGCTAGAATATAGATAGTCGCTGCTAGAATATGGGCCACCACAGCTAGAATATGGACCATCAAACCTATAATATGGAACGTCGCTGCTAGAATATAGCCTGTTGCTGCTAGAATATAGACCGGTGCTGCTAGAATAAAGACCGTCACTGCTAGAATAAAGACCGTCACTGCTAGAATAAAGACCGTCACTGCTAGAATAAAGACCGTCACTGCTAGAATAAAGACCGTCACTGCTAGAATAAAGACCGTCACTGCTTGAATACAGAGAGTCACTGCTTGAATACAGAGAGTCACTGCTTGAATACAGAGAGTCACTGCTTGAATACAGAGAGTCACTGCTTGAATACAGAGATACAGAGAGTCACTGCTTGAATACAGAGAGTCACTGCTTGAATACAGAGAGTCACTGTAGTATATGGTCCACCGCTGCTAGAACATTGACCGTAACTGCTGATCTATTGACCGTAACAACTTGCATGCACCTCACCTAAGGCTCAGGCAGGTCTCACCACAGGGGAGTATGTGTGTGGTAGAGGGGATGAGAATCCCTTGCTCAGAACATCGACTGACAAGCTCAGATTAGAATTTACAGCCCAAAGTTACGGAGTCTGGAGTCTTAACGCTCAAGCTCAGATTTTTGTTTTTTCAGCAGTTATGGGGATAATCGTGGACTCTTATTATTGATGGCACTAGCGGTTTCATCACAAACATAGGAAAACAGAAACATGCTTTGTGTCTTAATGTCAATGGACACTTTGTATCCATAGGCACTAAGGATGTCCCATCAGTAGTAGCACCACCAGTTATTGACAGTTACAAAGGTCTTATTCACTGTGATTTCATCAAAGCCTCCTTCTGGCCACTAGTTAGTCAATCAATTTATGTTCTCCCAGAAGCATCAGCATTAGCAGATCAGGTCAGCTTTTCTGAGGAATACTTAAATGACCAGTGATAGACTTTGAATTCTATCCTCTCTTATTAGTGTGGAGCCAGGTTAACCTTAACCTCGTACAAAGAATAGCCACTCCCACAAGCATCCTTTACTTGTCTCCCTGTGACTGGGATTTATTTTAGGAGTAGGCAAAAAATTCCACTCCGCCTGCGGAGTTCACCGAGTTTTGCCCACTCCGTGTTTCGCTTGGAGTTCCAGCAAAACTCCGTCAACCACTGTGTGGTGTTTTTCGCCAATGTTAAGTAGGCAAGCGTGAACGAGAAATTGCATCCTCTACCATGATTTTCTGGTGCTAGAACGCCTTCCGGTGTGATTTCTCAACATGGGCGGTCGTCGCAGATTGCTACCGCTCGCATTCAGAAAGCTGCCGCTCATGTTAAGAAAGCTTCCTCATGAACAGGAAATCTACTTGAGCAGCATAAGGAGCAGTGCCCACTGGCACGCAGCGTGGTGCAATTCGTGCTGATTTTACAGCAATGGACAAGCACCTGGTGCTAAAAATCAGCGCGAGCAGCACAACGTACCAACATTCTGCCGCTCGTGGAACTCTGCAGAATCTCTCTGTTTTTAGGTAACTCTGTGGGATTCTGTAGAATGTAACTCAGCGAGTTCCTAAGTGTAAAGTTGACTAGGGTTGGCATAGGCATCAAGAACTTCAAGTCTTGATGTAGGACTGACACTAGCAACAAAGGGCCTGATTTAGAGTTTTGCAAATGGGTTACTCCATCACAAACGGGACGGATATCCCATCCGCCATGTTACAAGTACATTATATTCTACAGCACATGTATCCGATTGTAACCAAGTAACCCATCTGCCAAACTGTAAATCAGGCCCAAACCTCCCCATTTTAGTTCATTAAAGTCCTGTTTGCTCCTGAAGGTAAACTCTGCGCTTCATAGGTTGATTTTTTTTTTTTGTTGAAAGCCTATGCCTACTGTCTCCCAGAGACATGCATCTAATTACAAGAGAACCAACAGGTCATCAACCTAAAAGATCGCCTTTCCTCTGCTTTTAATGAACATTTTGCTGGTCTTGCAATGGAATGTAGCTCTTAAATTGAAGTTCCAAAGTCCAATTCCAACTTTTGGGAGGACTTATCCACCAACAGGGATGCCAATGAGTCGGTGAGCAATCCTTGGTCTCTTGCCTGGTCTACGTGTCGGTATCTGCACAGACATAGCCACGGTCTGATCTTTCACAACAACCTCAACCACAGTCTGTCCATTAGGACGCCACATTCAGGGTGAGATCATATCCTTTTGCTGTTCCGTGAAATGAAAAAGTTCACAGCACCCGAGATCGAACCCCAATATTTGATTCAGACGTATATCCAAAGTTTTAACAAAACTATATGTGGATCCTTCCACCTTTCAGGTAGCTTGTCACCAAGCCCATCTCGTGCAGACAATTATTGGGTCTACACGAAAATGACGACGTACTAAAAAGTCCCATTCCTAGACTAGCAAGGTAGAAAAGCAGCATTACGATGGAAGAGGGAACTCATGGCTCACCATAACAAAGTATAGTGCTCTAAAGATCTAGTCTGAGGGGATTCTCTTGCCCCAAAATATGTCGTCATAACAGAAGTCATCAGCTTTCCTAACTAAACAAGAACACTTTTTAAAGTTGCCTCTGAATTTCTGAAATTCAAGCACATGCATCTGATGACAAGGATCCCAAACATTCTGGAACAGCGTATTCAGTTTTTGCGACAAAATTGCTAACACCAGCCAACATGTTCAAAGCACTATTTCTGTTATAAACCTAGATAGCACTGCATGCCACAGAAAAACTCCCGAGTGCTAGTGATGGTAACTATGTGAATGTCTTAACTTAAAAAAAAAAAATATTTCGGTCTCAGAAGCCAAAGGCTCATTGTTATTTTGCTGCCTCCTTAGACAATTAACATGGCTAAATAGACCCAGTGCCACATTAGATCGAAAAAGGCCATGTTATTTCCATCAATACCAAATGAGATCCCAGGATCGTAGCACCGCCCTACCTCAGGGGAAAAACAGCACTCAAGAATCACAAAGCCAGGCCAATGGTGAAAACAAGGCAATGTAAACAAGGGTACCCACTTTTGAAAGCACTTTTGTAGTTAACAGTGTCCACAGAAATAAAATCAAAGAGCTAGGTATTCTATTTTGGGTACAGGGGGCAATGTCCCAAAACACCTATGGTGAGATCTAGATGCTGACTGTCCACAAGATCTCTCCGATCAAACACTCGCTGCTAAAGGAGCTGCACACAGCTATCTATCTAGTCTGAGCCTCTGTAACACCTCCTGATAGACTGGAGGTAGGAACAACATGAGTAAAGCTCCCAGAAGCCTCACTTTTACAACGAGCATGCTAGTAATCATACCACACAAGAGCAGGCTATCTACCTAAGTTGAGTGAGTTGACTGAATGATGACGTGATATACTATATGAAACACCAAGAACATGGCATCTCCAAAGTTCAAAATATTGACCGTATTTTGTTTTCAATGAATTCTTCAGTGATTCAACCAGAAGTGTTGTACATAGAATATACATGGAGATCTGCCAATAAGTACTTTGAAGGACAGTGACAAACAAACCATGACTGTGGAGATGCAGGTATTACAAGGAAACAAGAGATAACAACGACTACACCTAGTAGCCTATGATATACATATCAAGTTGGGGCGAGAATGCCATTGGCATTGGTGCTTTAATAGGTGGTGGGCTGAGTACATTTGTGGTCTTCACAGAAAGAAGAGATGGTTGTAAAATAATGCTTTGAAAGTGAAAGGAAAGCATTCTAGTGGAGCATTCTAGTAGCATTTGGTGAGGAGCTGTGGCTGTTTTAGTGGCGACGGCAGAAAGATGTTTGTGCTTTTCAAAGAAGATCTCAATGCTTCCAATTGAGAAGGTCTGAAGATTAAGTTGGTGAGGATTAATATAAGAAAGGGAATGATGACATAAGTGGTTTATTAAATTGAGTGCATGATTCTCTTTAGATAGAGGTTAGGATAAAGAAATAGAGTGAATTCTAGTGTTGAATTGTGGGGAGGAAGCTGGCCATTTGCTTCTGGAATGTGCATTGAGGGAGAGAATCATCTTCTAATAGGAAGTAGCAGGAACTAAATGAGGAATGATGCACCTGAGGACAGAGGTTAATCCTGATGAGAGTCTGTGGAATGATGCTGTGAGGTAGGGAGGGAGACGGAAATTGATCTATCTTGGTTGTGGAAGTGTCTGTGATCACCCACAGTAAAGGCAGAAGAGATCAAGGAGGATTCCTTGATCCAACACTGGTCTCTTGAAATGATGGGGATAACGACATGGAAGCTGATGACAAAGATACCCCTGCCAGCGGATGGTTGATTTAAGGAAGGAGAAGATTGTGGGTGTGTTTAAAAGGGTAGAATGATGCTTACTAGATTCGAGGCAGTGGTGGAGTAAAGTAACTTAAAAACAGGTGTAGGTGTTTGGCTGGTATGCATGAAGAATTTGCTATTAGAACAAAGGATGGGCTTTGGGAATATACAAAAAGGATGGCTGCAAAGGTGGAATACCGGTAAAGAGAGGAAGCAAGGTACATTTGGAAGGTGTAGAATTTTAGAAGTTATGCTACCTTGTCATTAGCTGCGAGAGTGATTCTCTTCAAAGGTGGACGAGAAGGCGAAAGCATTATGAAAGGTTTCAGAAAATCTGAGTATGCTGACAGAAAAGATCTGGCAACTCTATTCCCCCTAGATTACAAGCATGTACATTAAGTCACAGGCTTCAATTGTATGAGTTGACCTGACATCTTTGTGCCACATCTGCCGGCTCCGTCTGAGGAAACATTCCTTCTGAAGCATGAACTTCAAATGCAACTGATTCGAGAAGCCCTGTCTGTGGCTGATTCTTAAACCTGTCACCTTACTGCTCCAGCCAAGTGTGTGTTTGACAATGCACAAGTCTCCTGGCATAGGCAGCAGGACACACCTGCTGCATGAAAGGGCCCTGGGGCACATACCAGGAGACCCTTAAGGATTCTGAGCCACTAGTCAGAGAGCACCTGCTTCCTGTGTCCTGGCTCCTTCGCTCTTGCTTCCTCAAGCTATCAGGCGGAAGGGAGCTTCCTTTCGATGAACACTCGGAAGCCAAGGCTTGCTTTCCCTGTGACCTTCACTCTTCCTGTGGAAGGCTTCCAAGGAGGGAGTATATAAAAGACCAAGCTCGTCAACGGCTTTCATGTTTCCATGGGACACACGCCAGCACTTCCTATTGCAAATCCCAACACTCAAGACTTTTTTCTCAGGCAAAAACAAATGGGAAAACAGTGACCTCAAAGCGTAAGACTAACGATTCTGTAGAAAGTTTCTTGGCAGGATGGGGAACTCTGCATCTGCACAACAGATTACTACAACAACTAGGAACAAGGTAGCTAATTGTTTTGGCACACGGCTAAAAGGCTTCCTCGCCTAAATCTCTTTTGTATGATTCCCATGGTTGGACATGAAGACGCAACAACATCTTCTTGCAGTGTGGTATAAAATGGATCTTGCGTGTCCCCGGGTTAGAGTGTCAGGTTACACAATTGTTATTATGAACTGGGATGCATTTTAAGGCTGACTTTTATGGCTGCTCACATCTGGCTCAGTAAATCAAGACTGACCGAAGGCAAATTATGTATCAAAGAAAATTATGCATCAAAGTTGATTAAATAAATTGTAACCAAGCAGCAAAAAATCCATGACAGACTGTAGATCATAATGAAGTAGGATGGCTAGTAGGCCTGTCAACAGAGTTACAAAGTTTCAGAGGGCGGTGCAAAAAGTCACCTTGATAAGGCAGTAAAAACACTTGCACCATTCAGGCCTGACCATTACGCCCACTGAATGCAAGGCCTGGATCCTCTTTACTCATGGCGAAGGTTCTTGCAGGTATTCTGCCACTCACCTACACTCACAACAAGGTCACTCCTGGCTTACAGTGCTCTGGAGACGTGACTGTTTCAGAAAGTTTTCACGACTAGACACAGCCGACGATCTCGCTTTGCAGTTCACGTCCTACACTGGACAAATCACAGAGGCTCGGAGGCATCCTGCGAGCATGTGGAATTCGCTGATAAACCAGTCATCTATTGAGTAATCCTGCGCCACCCAGCAGCAGTCTTGGTGGGGGAGGACGTCAACTCCCACAGTGCAGCAGGGCCCCAGGAGGTGGTCCTGTAATCTTACTCACCTGCCTGCAGTTCAGCGTTATAAAGCACCATCATCTCCACGGCGGCGCAGGACGCACCACCCAGCAGCAGTCTTGGTGGGGAGAACACCCACGGTGCAGCAGGGCCCCAGGAGGCGGTCCTGTAATCTTACTCACCTGCCTGCAGGTCAGTGCTATTAAGCGCCATCATCGTCACGCGGCCGGGCCATGCCTGGGCAAAGCCCGGGCCAAAGCTGGCCCATCCAGCGCCCGTCAGCGATGGGAAGAGGCAGGGCCACCCTCCTTGACACTTTTTTGTTTCCTTCACTGCATAGTGGTGGCTGTGACTATCTTCATGGACATTATGCACTTCTCCCAAGGCACTCTATAATAATTTTCACCAGCCTACCAACTTAATTTATAGAGTTAGCACAGGTGGAGGAGAAAGGCAGGTGGGTGCTACTCTGGCTCATTGAATAGTTACACCTGCTTCTGGTCATATCAGCTGTTGCACTAGTATTCCAGTTGCTTTGTTTGTGGTCTTTAGCTTTCTAAACACCTGGTGCTGGGAGATGCTGTTGTATCTGTAGGACCGCCATAACTTTTAACTTAAAAACGTCCTTTCAGTTTCATTCTTGTATTGGTGGCTTTTGGCGTTTCGTTTCTTTCTAGAAGGTAGTGTTGCTTTTACAATGGTTAAAAGGAAAACTGTAGCCAGTTTATCTACGGAAAACACTATTACCATAACAGACTCTTTTTTGGTTTGTGCGGCTGGGGTTCTCACTAAAGAACTAGAACTCACTGAAAGAAGGCTCTGCTTGGGTAGGAGTATGTATGAAACACATGCAACCGCTCACTCTGCTGATTTCCTTTGATCCAAAGCTCCGGATGACTTTAACAGTTTGCCTACCCCCCCTCAACCGCCATCCTTGTGCCCACTGTTTGCCCAAATAGCCCTGAAATCTCCCCCGATAAGGAACCACCTGTTTTAAAAAAAAAAACAAAAAAAAAAAAAAGAAGAAAGGGGATCTGCAAGGAGAAAGGTGCCCCCTAAGGAACACAAGGAATGGTCAACTTAGGCACTTCACTGGATTACTATGTACATGGGACTAGGCCCTGTGTTTTCTATCCAAATTCTAATTGCAAGAAGGGTTCAGTGGACTGGGTCATCCCCCAAAGCATTTTTGGCTGACTGTGTAGAGGTGAATTTTACAAATTTGAATGTTGTCTGTAACCTTCTATCTTGTCCAAAACATTCTCTACCTTGGCAGTCTCAGATTTTTGCTTTCCCTTTGGGCTATTTTTATAGGCCACCTGTTTTGGCGTCACTGGGTCAGTTTTGGGTTCTGTGCCTGGTAGGAGCCATACTCCTGCATAAAGTAACCCCAGTCGTTTGGGGGTCGCCTTAAGTAATACATTTGCGCCCCTTGAAGGGTTAGAGGGATGTGAATGACTGGTAGATGCGACTGATCCAGTGTCTATAGGTTATATGAATAATTTACACAATAATGAGGCAATGGGTGTTAGGATGCAAACTTGCACTTTTGCCACAAAGGTTATTACCTCCGGTGTTAGTCATACAGATCCTCAACGCTCTAACAGTGCAGCAGCCCCTTCATTGGTCCGGAGGTCAGCATCTGTAAGATGTTTAGAGATTCCTTCCATAAGTTTACTTTTTTGTCATGGAATATTGCTGGGGTTAACATCAAATTGGGCAACAGTGAATGGCTTCCCCTGACAGAATATCATGATTTTATTATTCTGCAGGAAACCTGGGCTATATCCCCGGTAGCCCTTAACGGCTATTCTTGCTTCTCTATCCCTGCAACCCCGCCCATCTCAGAGAGCCCCAAGGAAGAGTTATTAATATGGGTTAACCTTGGCATCAAGGTCAAAATAACCCAAATGAGTCTTAGTTGCCCAGAGGCTCAGGTGCTTCAGCTTGTTGGTTCTCATCATTTCAAATCTTATATAGTTAATTTTTTTGTTAATGAATTTTCTGATACTGAGAATATGAATTTTAGGATTTTGTTTTGCATTATAGAGAAACTCATGTCTAGTTCCAATTCAGCTGCAGGGGGCTGCAATATTATGATCTGTGGTGACTTTAATGACAAACTTGGTTACCTGCATCAGGACATCAGTGGCAAGCATTTGGACGATAAAGCAGCAGTCGTGAGTTTCGGTGATTCGAGAGGTAAAAAGTTAAGTCAATACATTTTGAATCATGATCTAGTTAACATGCATGAGTCTGTTCACGTCTGTACACACAGCGTGCATACTTATGAGGGACGGGGTTGTGACTCTACCGCTGACCTTTCTTTCATAACTAGAGGCTTCTCACAACATTTGTATAGTAGTGGGATTATACGATCAGTATTTAGTGACCATAATCCCCTGATTGCTACTTTACTTTTACCAATGGGTGTCACAGAGGGATCGAAAGAAGCAGTTTTGCAACCATCTCCCTTGCACAATAGCCTCAGGCTCGCTTCGTCCCTGCCCGATCCTGTAAAATTATTCGGAGAACTTTTCTGGGATAACCTGGACACTGTTCTTAATAGTTTGGTAGAGATTTCTCAGCAGAGTAAATTATGTACTGATTTCAGGGATTTGCGCTGTTTAAAGACCTGTTGCTTGGACCATTTTTTAAGCCAGTGCATCTTCCTGCACGTTGGTTTGATGAATCTTGCTCTAAGGCAAACAGGGAATTGTGGCTCACCTTGACAACTAAACCCAGAAACTCTGTAATTATTGCCCAGGCCAGGTTCAGATATAAAGAGGTACTGAGAGATAGAAAGCAGGAAATCCAGCAAGCTAATTGGGACCGTCTAACTTGTGCTGCGTCCCTAAAAACCCTCAGGAATTTTGGAGGGTGGTCAGGGACTTGCAAACACAGGAAAAATCTCCTTTCCTAAACAGTAGTCATATTGCGGGGGATCAGTGGGTGGCTCATTTTAACACAACTTATTGCAGCTTCGCTGATTATGGTGTCCACTCTGATCTACTTTTGCTAGAAGACATTTGTAAAGGTGCTATACTTGTTTTTTCAGCGGAAGAGGTGGAGGAGGCTTCTCAATTGTAGCACCTCCTCTAATGCCCCTGGGCCGGGCATTTTTAAGTGTAGATTCAATCTGTGGACCCCACTGTTGGCTAATATTTTTAACAATTTAACTTTGAACATTCTCTCATCTTCATGGTCTTGTTACATTGTAGTGCCGGTTTTAAAAAAAGGAAACCGGGCTGATCCAAAGTGCTACTGACCAATATCCTTGATTGGCTCTACAGTCAAAGTAATGGGCAGAGTGTTGTTTAACAGGTTACAGGAGTGGCGTGGTGATAATGGTATTCCGTCATCTTGCCAATATGGTTTCAGGCACAACTTATGCACCATTGAACAATGTCTTAACCTTAATTTGCTGCTGGGAAAGTACACTGCAGCCAAGAAAACACCTTTATATCTTGCCTTTATGGACTTGTCTTCCGCCTTCGACAAGGTAAACCACTGAAAATTGTGGATGGACTTGTTGGAGGCAGGTGTAGATGCTGGAACCATGCATTTTCTTGGCTTCTTTACATCATGATTTGAGTGCCAAGTGGAGTCTCTCCTCCTCTCCTTCTCACAAGAGGAGATTTAAAGAGTGAGGGCTGATCAGGAAGCCTAAGAAAGGCAGAATGGCAGACAGATACCCCTTAAGGGTGCCCAATGCAGAGCCCTGCTGGACTAAGGAAAGAATGAATAGAAGCACCTCTGAAAGAGGGGCAGATAGGGGGTCAACAAATTTGTTGGTGCACCATGCCAAATTTATTCCAGCGACAGGCGTATACAGTTTCAGTCGAGGGACGCCTGGCTGCCAAGATAACATTGCAGACTTCGGGTAGAAGGGCAAATGCCGGCAACTGTTGCCGCTCAATCTCCACGCATGAAGGTGGAGGTTGGACAGGTTCAGGTGGAAGACCGTCCCCTGCTGCTGGGACAGAAGATCCGTCCAAAGAGGCAGTCTGAGTGGAGGATCGATGGACATGCTCAATAGCTCTGGATTCCACATTCTTCAAGCCTAGTCCGGAGCCACCAAGATAACTTGAGCCCGGTCGCTCTTGATTTTCTTGAGAACTCTGGGCAGAAGAGGGATAGGCGGGAAGGCGTAAAGGAGGTCGGTGTTCCACTCGAGACGAAAAGCGTCGCCGAGCGAGTGCCGCCTTGGAAACTCCAACGCGCAAAATAGCTGACATTGCACGTTCTCTGCGGAGGCGAACAGATCTAACCAAGGCTCTCCCCACTTGAGAAAGACCTTGCGCCACCTCTGGATGGAGACGCCATTCGTGATCAACAGTGCGTCGGCAGCTGAGTTAGTCTCCTCTGGCGTTGAGAGCCAGCCAGATGTTGAACCATCAGGGTAATGTTCTGATGTTCTAGCCATGTCCAGAGGCATAGGGCCTCCTGACAAAGGGTCCAGGAACCTACCCCGCCTTGTTTGTTGGAGTACCACATGGCGGTAGTGTTGTCCATGAACACCTGTACCACTTTCCCTGTGGGAGAGGGAAGGAATGCTTTCAACGCAAGTCTGATCGCTCGGAGCTCCAGCAAATTTATGTTGAGTCCCAACCCTGCCGGAGACCAGAGACCTCTGATCTCCGCCTCTCCCATGTGGCCGCCCAAACCCAGAAGCGACGCATCTGTCCCTATAGAGAGATCTGGGTGGGGAAGGGAGAGGGATCTTCCAGTGACCCAATTGGGATTCGAAAGCCACCACTGCAGGTCTTTCGGAGTCCCCTCCGAGATCTGGACCATGTCAAAGAGATTCCCCTGATGCTGCTGCTTGGAACTTCAAGTCCCACTGCAGAACCCGCATATGCCACCTGGCATGTGTTACTAGCAGGAGGCCAAGAGGCACAGCAGCCTCAGAGTCTGTTTCACCGAAACCCAAGACCAAGGCTGAAAGATCGGAATCATAGCCTGAATGTCTTGGACTCGCTTTTGGGGAGGATAAGCCCGAAACCGCACTGTGTCCAGAACTACTCTGATGAAAGGGAGCGTCTGAGAGGGAGTCAAGTGTGACTTAGGCACGTTGATAGTGAACCCCAGCTGGTGCAGGAGGTTCACCGTAGTCTGGAGGTGGTAGACCACTGTCTGGTGGGAAGGCGCTTTCAACAGGCAGTCGTCTAGGTTGGGGAAGACGGAGACCCATAACCTGCGCAGATGAGCTACAACCACCGCCATCACTTTCGTAACACCCGAGGGGCGCTGGTAAGGCCGAAAGGGAGCACGGTAAATTGAAAGTGTTCGTGACCTACCACGAATCGTAGGTAACGTCTGTGGGCAGGCAGTATGGGGATGTGGAAATAAGCGTCCTGCAAGTCCAACGCTACCATCCAGTCTCCTGGGTCTAAGGCAGACAGAACATGAGCCAGGGTGAGCATTTTGAACTTCGCCTTCTTGAGGAAGTAGTTCAGGTCCCGAAGATCTAGGATAGGGCGCAAGCCTTTGTCCTTCTTTGGTATCAGAAAGTAGTGGGAATAACAACCACAACCTACTTCTGCCACAGGGACCGTTTCTATAGCTCCCTTGGCCAAGAGCGCTGCGACTTCCTGGAGGAGAAGCACCTAATGATCCTCCGAAAGGGGATGGAAGGATGGTGGCATGTGTGGTGGTGCTGATTCGAAAGGGAGGGAGTAACCCTTCCAAATTATTTGCAAAACCCACCCGTCTGTGGTTATATGTTCCCAGTGGGGCAGGTGATGGCGGATTCTTCCACCTACTGGGCGGGAGTGAGGGGACAGACTAGGAAGGTTTGGAGAATGCTGCGGGGCAGAGGTGGACTGGACAGACCTGTCCCACGACCACGTGGGATTCCGCGCCCCCAGTGACGCATAGGCTGTCCAGCATGCATGGCCCGGTGGCTGGGTTGAGGATGCGACAGGGCGCCCCTTCCGTGGCCACGAAAGGGACGAAAAGCGGACTTTGGGGGGCATGTGGCGGCAGAAAGGCCAAGGGACCGAGCCGTAGCCCTGGACTCCTTGAACCTCTCCAATGCCGAGTCTGCTTTGTCTCCGAAGAGATGGGTGCCATCAAAGGGCATGTCCATGAGTGACTGTTGGACATCCCCCGAGAAGCCAGAAGTACGTAACCAGGCATGGCGCCATAAGGCCACTGTCGTAGCAACCGATCTGCCCAGAGAGTCTGTCGTATCCAGCCCAGAACAGATTGTGAACTTTGCCGTGTCTCTCCCATCTCTGACTGCTTGGGAGACGATAGCACGGGCCTCCTACGGTATCTGCGGCAGGACCTGCGCAACTGTATCCCACAGTGAGCAGGAATAACAGCCCAAAAGGCATGCGGTGTTCACAGACCGCATCGCAAGGCTGGAGGAAGAAAACAACTTCTTACCAAACTGTTCCAGCCTTTTGGATTCCCTATCCGTGGGTGCGGAAGGGAACGCGCCAGAAGATGATGACGCCTGGATAACAAGACTCTCAGGCGTAGGATGTTGGGACAGGAACTTCGGGTCGTTCGGCGCAGGCCGATGGTGGCGAGCGATAGTCCTGTTCACAGGAGCCCCTGAGTTGGGTTTGGACCACGTATCCAAAGGGACGTCCGTGAGGGCTTCATTAAATGGGAGAAGGGGTTCAGACGTAGAAGCCCTAGGCTGAAGCACCTCCGTCAGGAGGTTAGACCTGACTTCGACAGTAGGTATCTCAAGGCCAAGGACCTCAGCCGCCCTACTAACCACCATACCATAGGTAGCTCCCTCCGCCGTAGCCATGGTAGGTGGAGACAGCATGCCAGAGTCAGTAGAGGTATCCAGACCACTGGCTTCACCCAAGTCCTGTGCCCAGTCCATAGTCGGGTCTTCCTGGTATTCATAAGGGTCCAGGGACCCCTCCAATTCCTCCCCGTATTCGTACCCATAGGAAAATGGGTCAGAATCTGACCTCGGGCGAATGGGGCCCACCAAAGCCGATGGCGGCGGCGGCCGACGCCACTCTGAGTCGGGAATGAGAATCGGGTCGACGTCGATAGTGGCCACTACCGACCTCAGGAGCATCGCTAAACAAACCGGCGCCGGGGAAGGTCTCGACTGTGCAGTCGGTGCGGATCCGCGCACGGATCCGGAGGCGGCCTTGGTGGCCGGGGCCAAAGCCGCCGGCGCGGAACCCGAAGGCCCCTCAGCCAAGCCCCTTGGGCCCAAAGGCGCAGTATCGGGGTCGGCGTGCCCAAAGATGAGGCACATGGCCTCGTAGAACTCACTGAGTTAAGCGGGGGTCGCTCCGGCTCCGGGAAACTCCGGGCAGCGCAGAGTCGACCCAGACGTAGGCTCTGAGGACGGAGGCCTAGTTTGTCGACGCTAGTCCCACGTTGCGTCGGCTGAGCGACAGGGTGAAGTCAGAGAGCAATGGGACTTCTTCGACTTCTTCTTCATCTTACCTTGACTCGAAGATTTAGAAGACGACGAGTGGTGGTGGCTCCGCGACCGATCTCAAGACCTTCCTCTCGAGCGAGATTGGGATCTTCGCGGAGTCGAGTGCCGGGCCGCCATCAGCTTTAGGGACTGTTCCCTCAAAGCCTTTGGATGCATTGCCCGGCACTCAGAACACGACTTCCGGTCGTGGTCGTGCTCGAGGCACCACAGGCAGACACGATGAGGGTCCGTCACCGACATCATGCGGTGGCAGTCCTCGCACGGCTGGAACCCGGTCTTCGGGGACATCCTCGACACACCGAAAAATATCGACAAAACGGTCGAATTTGGCCAAAAAATAGCCGAGGGTAGCTCTCTCTCGGATCAGCGCGTGGCACGGAAAGAAAAGAACTGACGTCACTGCGTGAAGGCGGCGTCTATGTACTACTCCCTACGTCATCACAGCGACCACGACACCTACGGAGTCGACCGACGCCACCTACCGACGTGCAAGGGTATTGCTGGAAGAAAAAAATCTCCAGATCCAGTCTGATACCTGGGGGAAAATTCTAAGGTCAGGAATCTGCAACTAGAAGTCTCTATCAGATACTCATTTTTACACAGTTTCTCCTTGTGTTCCGTGTATTACCTCTGTACACATACCCCTGCTGCAATATGCTGATGATACTGTACTTGTAGCATGGACACCTAAAGCCTTGAGGAGTTTGGAACATGCCTTAATAGATTTTATGACAGAGCTTGATCTGCTCACTAACTACACTAAATCGCAGATCATGGCCTGCCACCCTAAACGTTATATGTTGCGTACATTACAGGTAAATGAGAATTGCATATAGTGTTTTTTTCAATTCCCCTATCCATGTCTTCTCTTTGACTGTAATGGCTCATGGATGAAGATTGTCTGAATTAGAAGTCCTAAATTCAAGCAAGCAATTCAATTTTTAACATTTGTAAATCTGTAGGAGGCAAACCAATTTTGTCTCTCCTGAATGCTTACTCTAAGCAATGTGTGCCTGTTGCTAGCTATGGGTGTGGTACATTGGGCTATAGTGACTGTATCTTGATTCAGGGCTGAAAAGAATCGATTTTGTAGGCAACTTCTCTCTCATCCTCATTCAAAGCCTCACTTATGTGTCATGAAGAGATGGCTCTACCGTATCTAAAGGATCTTATTAAACTGGGTCCCCTTTCATTGTGGCTCTCAGTTTGAAATAATTACATCACCTATTTCAAGCATAGCATTATTCTCGATTATGTTTGTTACGTATAGGGCCTGGAAATTCCGTGGCTCGCTTACGTGAAATGCACTTTTGCTACCTTGGACAAAGTCTGTCTGTCTGATAATCCTGCATCTATAAGTTGGGCAGATAAATCCATTGTAAAGTGACAATTTCTTGAAAAACATGGTTAGGAAAGAGACCGTTTGGTTTTGAGTAAACCTCTTGTGGGGAATGATTCCTTTCTGAAGATTACCTATGGACTGGAATTGTATTTCACTTATGTGACTAATAACTGGGAAAGAGTTATTTTGTTAAAATTTAGGGCAGGCGCTATATGTCGCATGTTGTGGTTCCTGCATGGTTACTATGGGAATCCTAATGACAAGATATGTGTTTGTGACAACACCTCCACCCAGTCCTTACTGCATAGTATGCTTTTTTGCACAACGTACAAACCTTTCAGGATGCGTTATCTAGGGACTCTTTTTAGACTCCCTATTTTTAAACAATGTAGAGCTGCTCTAAGGTTTCTACAATTGTTGCCCGGTAAAGTTGTTTGTTTTAGAGCTTTGTCAAGGCAGCTGTGTCCTACTGAAAAAGTCTTGATTTTTAAACTATGTATTTTAACTGCTCTTTTGTGTTTTGATTCTGTTCATGTATTTTATGTGAATACCTTTTATGGATGTCTTCGACGTTTCGAATAAAGATTATTTGAATTGAACTGAATTGAGTAACCCCGCAAGGATGCAGGAGTAGTGAAACTTGTCCAGCTACCTTACTGAGGTTCAGAGCTGGAGAGAAAAAAAAGACAGCTCTGAAAACAGGATAGGCCTACAATCATGTTCAATAACAGAACACACAAAACCTGGCCATAATTTACACAGGAGCCACAGTGAGAGGAGATATTTGGGTAAAGTATCATCATGGTGCTGGTTAAGGGGAGTAGGGGTGAGAGGGATGGGGTAAGGGAAGAGTATACGGTGTTAGCCAGTTGAAAAGTACCACTGGTTTAAAAAAAAAAAAAAAAAAAAAAAGCGATAAAACAATCTAGCAGAGGTGATAAAGCAGAGGCGTACATATTTGTGATTACACACTTTAAAAAACATACAGCTCCCTTTCCTCGAGAGTTGTTTCATAATGAAGACAGACAGTCTGTAAGTAAAAGTAATAATCTTACAGCCATGCACAGTAAACACAAGTAAGATAAGAGCAGGAAAGAAGAAATACTCATTCCTGTTTGCTAGAATAGTTTGGCCGGGGCACTGTCTCCCTGGAGGCAGAGTCTTGCCTTCCAAAGTGAAGGCTTTCGAACCCCTGATGTGCCTGCCCTTGGACACTAACATTCTGTTTGATAAATTTAAGGCAATACTTGATTTTGATATTGAAGGTAAAGAAAGAGTGAAAGTCTTCCTTCCCTGGGTCCGGTCGGCCTGCAGTTCCAGAGAGGCTTCTGCTTCTCTTTGCCTGGTTCACCTTTGCAGGAGTACCAGACGGACTTAGCCTGTGTCTTAGCTGTAATTACATCTACTAGTAGGGAGCAATCAGGCACTTTCCAGTGCTCTCCAAAGTGCCTTGAGTCACTGAAAAAAACAAATAACACTACAAAAGCCAATGGCGATATCTGCAAACTATATATAGTTCCACTTCCAGGTGCAAGCAGGGGCGCAGCTTGGTCAGTAAGATGGGGGTGGGGGTGAGCTTCAATTTTAAGGACAATCACGCTGACATTTAATGTTAAAATACAATATATGACAAGCAGGGCCCAGCAGAGGAGCTTAAGGGGCATGGGAAAGAGAGAGAAATGCAGATTGATAAGGGTACTAAGTGAGGGAAAACATTATATGGTACACTAAATTAATTTTTGAAAACTTTCAAAACACAGAAAGGGAGAGAGTGTATCTGTGTTTTTGTCACAGTGTCTATAAACATTTCTAGTAAAATCTGAGACATCTCACCATACCCGACTGAATGCACCTGTACCCAACCTTTTTTTTTTTTTTAAACCAGAAAATACATTTATTGGGGGGACGTGCAACACCTAAACACCTCCTGAAGCTACTTCCCTGGGTGCAAGCCTCCTTCACTAGTTAATGTCTCGCCTC
The DNA here is from genome assembly GCF_031143425.1 of Pleurodeles waltl. Classification (NCBI taxonomy): domain Eukaryota; kingdom Metazoa; phylum Chordata; class Amphibia; order Caudata; family Salamandridae; genus Pleurodeles; species Pleurodeles waltl. The sequence continues at coordinate 964,092,637 of NC_090443.1, forward strand.
GTTTATTAGGATTCATAGGAGAGAAAGGGCAGTAGTTCACCTGTGACCCCTTACTCCATCTGCTCTTTACCTTGCCTGCAGGAACTCCTAAAGGTCCCAATACGTCGCCAAGATAGCTCTGGTCGTGCTAACTCCTGTAAACTCTTATCAAATTCTGTGCCCTTAACCACTTCCAATGGCAGATACAGTAGAATATTTTCAGTATGACACCTAGATTTCACCTGCTAAAGTTGGACTCTACCACACTCTGCATGCGTCTTCCTATCTCTCTGGCAATCCCTATGGAGCGGGTGCCGGCCAATGACCATGCTTGGTAGGCATGCTGCAAACCTTAGAGTGTTGCTCGAGGATCTGCATTTTGCAAGTGCCTGGTGAGGCGCCCCTCCCAAGTACCTTAGTTATTCTCCTATCCCTGAAAGTAGGAAGTGCCAGACTTTTGTTGCAAGCTCCCACGAAGTGTAGCACCTACTTTGGGAAATGTGCTGGCAGCACAGGTCCCTTCCTTTTCCTGACAGTCTTTCGCTTCCAGTTACAGGCTTAGAGATACTTAGTGGAGGAAGACAACGAACCACGAGGCTTAAGGGAATGAGGGTGTCTGGCCCACTAACCCAATTTCCAGTGCAGTGGTACAGCGATCTTGCGATGTCTGTCAGAGATAATTTTCCCAGTTAATCTGAACAAGCCAGTTTTGTGTAGGAAAAGCACAGAAACTTACATCAGGTTCAAGAATGACCCTTGAACTTGGCTGTTTATGTTTATGCCAAGGCGGAGCTCAGCTTCCTGTTTCCTATGGATATGCCTTTTCATTGGAGGGATGGGGCTCGAAGGCGATCGCCTTGCTTATATACGTACTGCTCCTCTGGACACTGCAGCCGCCATTAGGATTGGTGAATGACTTATAAAGAGTCAACATTCCACCTTTTACATTTAACGATATGCCGAAAAATCCACATATAGCTGAAAGGATTCCGTCATGTACCAGGTTGACCTGAGCAGTCTCCTAAATGGTGACCTATGGATCTCACCTGTGCCCACATTCCTTTGACTGGAGCTTCATTCTCTGCTGGATGAGAGGTGCAAAGTCCAAACACTGGCAGGAGTGAGATCGAGCTCCATCCTGTGATTTACTGGTCTTGTTGCTTCCGTTGACCGGTCAGTTGCACCTTCCTGGCCTTCTTGACTTCTCTCCTTCGAAAACTAGGGATAGGTGGAAGTCAGGACCTGTGCCACCACTAAGGCAGGCCTAGGATGCTAACAGCCTAATGACAGAGTTGTTCCACCAGCGTGCTGCAGGCCGCCCTGCATTGCAGTATGCACAGCAGTAACCGTCACACATGCATGCTCGAGTCCTCGTTTGGTGTAACAGGACAGTGAACTCGAAGATCTTATGGAAACAGAATGTACATATCTTGACACAGAGGCTGGGGGCTTCCACGAAGTGCACAGAACTCAGCATCACAAAAACCAACATTATCGTTGGTGCAACAGGTGCTGGGCTGGGAGATTTTCACTAGGTCTGCTCGTGCTTACTCTGGGAGAAAGAAAGCACTGAAGCTCTCTCTACGCTACGTGTGGGTGAGGAAGACTTGCTCTCACGCTGCTTGGGCTACAGGTGAGCTGGAGAAGGTTGCATTAAAGATCTAATGATCAATGTGGGCAATGGAATATTGCACAAGTGCTGTCCATGCGAAGGATAAATGCTGCTGCCTATAGTGAGTAGGTGAGGGAAAGTTGCACCGCTGCGGTCTATTCTGAGTGTAGGTGAGGGAAGATTGCACAGTTACTGCCCATACTGAGTGTAGGTGAGGAAAGGGTGCACAGTTACTGCCCATACTGAGTGTAGGTGAGGGAAGATTGCACAGTTACTGCCCATACTGAGTGTAGGTGAGGAAAGGGTGCACAGTTACTGCCCATACTGAGTGTAGGTGAGGGAAGATTGCACAGTTACTGCCCATACTGAGTGTAGATGAGGGAAGATTGCAGTTACTGCCCATACTGAGTGTAAGTGAGGGAAGACTATACAACAGCTGTCCAAACTGAGTGTATAGCATGCAAGGGAAGATTGTGCTGTTGAGTGTATGTGAGGGAACACTGCCCTACAGCTGTCCATGCTGAGTGCAGGTGAGGGAAGAGTGCACTATTTCTGTCCATACTGAGGTTAGGTGAAGGGTAATTGTACCTCTGCTGTCCACACTGAGTGTAGGCGAAAGACAACTGTACTGCTGCCGTCCATACTGCGTGCAGGTGAGGGAACACTGTCCTACAGATGTCCACACGAAGTGTACTTAAAGGACGAGTGTACTGAGGATGTCCATACTGAGTGTAGGCAAAGGACAGCTACACTGCTGCCACCCACAAGATGTGTATGTGAGGAGAGGCTGGGACGCTGCTGCCCACGGAGAGTACAGGCGAAGGAAGATTACGATACTGTTGTTCATACTGAGTGTAGGGAAGGGTAGGTGAAGGAAGTCTATACCGCTGTTGTGCATAGTGAGGACTGGTGCTGTAAACTGTTTAAAGACAGTATCTTCATCACCTGCAAAGGTGACAGAGGAAGCAAAACGTTTTTAGGTCTGGCTTAAAAAAAGAGACCAACATCTAAAACTTAGTTCACATATAAATAACCAACAAATTCCTTTTCCTGACCTTCTAATCAAGGTGGAAGGCGGCAGGCTTATCAGCAAAGATTATGGAAACCCCACTGATAAAAATTCACTATTACTGCTCGATAGTCATCACCCACAATCCTTGAAAGAAAGCCTTCCCTTTGGGCAGTTCTGACATATCGGCAAATACAGCTCGAGAATAAAGACATAAAAAAAAATCAGTCAAACGACCTTCCCAACAAACTATGAGGCAGCCACCTTTGTAAGGAAATAATCCAGATGTGCAGGGAAAGGTCACGGAATAATAATAAGGATGTCCTCATTTAGGAAAGAGATAAAGAACAACTGTATTTACAGTTGTAATACTAGGTACACTGACAACACATCCTACGCTAAGATGGCGCCCACTGTTTCAGATGACAGTTCTATGAAGTTCGGAACGGAATGGACTTGACTCCGCCCTACACACACAGGTTCTAACTTGATTACCCCCACTATGATGGCACACAGCTCCTGGTTAGGACGCATGATCCTGCAATGACATCATATGCAATGTTACATGCACAAGCCTGTGATGAGGCACTCGGTCCAATGGTGCCGCGACGGATGGAGGTCCCCTTTTAAACGCCAGCCACTCTTAGGGCTTTTCATAGTGCAGCGGACCAAGCCAGGACTCTTGAAACGCACAACCGCCTCTCAGGAAAGTAAATCTGCGACTACTAATCACTTCTACTGGTTGAGAGTGTTATACAGGACCCAATAATGGGACCTCTTGTTTACCATAGTGGGTGCTTTGTTAACACAGCTTGAGCCAGGTGGCTTAACGCTTTGCCGTTACTGGCGAGTCGATTCAGCTGGACAGTCTGGGCATTTGCACCAGTTTGTAATGGGATGTTTGTTGGTGCACTTTTTTTGGGGCCACTTTGTGCAGTGAATATGTCAGTTTCCACACCTGAAAGCAAAGCTATTACACATAAGGGATTATACAACCATTCCCTCCATAACCTGAGAGACCTAAAACTGGACGTTGTGCATTATGATTCTTCCCTTATTGTAGGTAAGAGAAGTAGACTGGATATGACAATCAGACAAGCTGACGCTAACATCATTTATTTCTCCCTTTAATACTCAACTGGACAAGTAACATATTAGTATCTTTAGGACCCGGAGGCCTCCATGCGACCCCCACTCCCCACCAGAAATACACAAATCGACAACTTCTAAACGTTGGAAGTGTTTTATTCAAACATCAAACATCTCATAACTTTTCAAGCATATTAATATCTACACATCTTCATTTACACGTCATGAGCATTTTTGTGACCATAAATCAATTCTGACAGGATCCCTTCCTGTCCTGAACCACCATTGGACCACACAGGTGACCCATCTATCACCTGTATCCCTAGGAGGGGCGGTTACCCTGCCTACAACACTGTACCTTGTCCTCATGCTTCGGGTTCCGCCCCCTCCTCCAAACACCAATCAGACTTGGGGTGTAACGGGGCGGCCAAGGTCTGGAGCCCCATGTTCCCCCCAGCGATCTGAGCTCCCTTACCCCTTGATCTGGTGTGTACATCCGTTGGTTGGCTCAGAACTTCAGGATCCTATCCCAGGTGTCCTCCCGGGGGCCCCACCTTGGGGACCCCCCCTGTTGCTTCTAGTCACATCTCAATTTCCGCATGCCTACTGCCTAACAACAAGGAGAGGGTGGGTGGGTCAATCGCGGGACCCCGCTCCCGTCCGGCCGCCGCGAAAATAGTAAAGAAGGGCTTGCCTTCTTCGGGGGGCCGTTAAATAGCCGCCCACCAGTTCGCGGCGGCCGGAACCAGTCAGGGCCCAACGCGGACCCAACGTTCCTTTTGGGGAAGACTTCCGCCCCCGGGCCTCGTGAGGCCCGGGGGCGGAAGTCCGCCCGGCCATCTGCGCACCCTAGGTGCGCACCAGAGAGGAGTGCAGGGCCTCGTAGCCCCCGGCTCCAAACGGGCCGCGCCCCCCCACTTTGGCGGGGGCGCTTTTCCCAAGTAAGGGACTCAGAGAAGGGGGGTTTTGTCCTGATGATTGCCCCAGTGGAACTAGAAACTGACGGGCAGAAACATGTTGAAATGTACTGAAGTTCTGAATTGCAGAGTTCACCCACGTACAATGATTTTAGCTATGCACTTAGGAGGAACCAATAAATCTGGTCAAATAAATGCCCTTTCACTACACATTTTTGTTTATCCTTTCCCTGGGTTCCTGTATACCTTACCATTACAAACGTACAAGACCAAGACAACAGTAAGTAGAGGCGCTCATCGTTTCCTGGGACAGAAAAGAGACCAGGACAATAACAAGTAAAGGTGCTCCTTTCCCTAGAATGGCATAGGCAATGGTGCCAGGGCAACAATAAGGAGAGGCATTTGTCGTTTCCTGGGATGGCAACGGCGCCAGGACAACAATAGGAAGAGGCGCCCATCGTTTCCCGAGATGGCAAAGGCGTCAGAACAAAGATGGCATGAGGCTCTCCTCCTTTCCTAGGGTGGGATGGGCAAAGGCACAGGGTCTTTCCTCATCGTGTCCTGGGGTGGCACAGTCAGAGACAATAGCTTGTGAAAGTTAACTTCTTCCATTGTCTGGCCCACCACAGAAAGCCCTTCGACTCATGGCAACTTCCCTATACTGAATAGGTGCCTATCAACATGATCATGAAACACAACCGAGGAGTGCCACCATGGTGCGTGCAGGGAGAAGCCCCCCCACAACCCAGACTCCTGCTGCCCTCATCTGCCCAGCCCCGCCTGGTGGGCATCAGCAGCACTCCGAGTGAAGGATGGCCCCGTGCTCTGCAATAAGCCCAAAAGAAAGACAATTTCATCTTTATTAGTGTGAGATTTCTCCTTAGTAATAAGCACACTTCAAATAATTAGCGTGCTTTACGTAATAATGAAATTATGGAAATGCCAGACACTTATTCAAACAAGTCACCATTACCATATTTTTAAATATTATACTTAATTAGAGTTTATCGCTCGGCCGAAGTGCGGAGACCGTAGGATTATTATTTTTTTCCTGCCCCGCAAGATCCTTATAAAGTGTTTATTAAGAGCGGGTGAGGAGGGTATAATGATGTGTTTGAAAATTAAGGCAATCAAACATTTAATGCCAGGCACTCCGGAAGCACCAGCAGTCAAATGAGTCAATTAGGGCTGCATCACGGCCATGTGATTAAAGGATGCCGGCCCGGCCGAGGGGATGTATGCCGCCTGGCCTGCCCACTTAAGGCTGGCCAATAAAGCACAAAACTTCTGGGAAACTAGATAGTTAGAAAAAAAACACTGTACAGTGGACGAGTGGGCACCGGGAGTGGAAGAGGGGAGCTAGGGGCCCAAGGAAATCAAATACACGGGGCAGAGGCAGCAAGGCTGGCCATTCAGGAGTGGGTGTCCACCATAAATCAAAATAATCGCGTTAACAAGAAAATCAACTTTACCGTGCGGCTAAATGACGCCATTTGCATATTGGGATGCAGGAGGCATCGGGGGGACTGGGGCGGGAGGCAAGGTGCGCCGCCGCCATGATGGAGCGCAGGGACGGGGACAGAAGCAGCCCACGAGGCACCCATTTATTACGGTGAATAGCTAATTTCTGAATTTATGGGGCCTGGGATCCGTCCCTGTGCAATCTATATTAGAGAAAGGGAAATGAAAGGGGCGGGCAGGAGGGCCGCTGGTGGGGGTGCAGGGCATCTCTCCGCGTTATTGCTTGTCTGCCATTTGCAAATCATTATTAATTGGGGCCCTGTCGCTGGTGCGGCGGGGCCGTGCGCCTGGACAGCCGGAGCAGACGCACATATCTCTTCATCAAGGCCCCAGCCGCCAGCCCCGCAGAGCCAATTACCCCTCCCTGATTGGGCTCGGACGAGGAGGGTATGTGTTGCCCCCTCTTTCGTAAATTAGGGAGTAAATAGAATTTCCACAGGTGGAGGAGGCCGGGCCGGGGAGGCGGTAATGAAAAGAGATATATCACAATCTCGCGGGCAGCTCTATTCATACAGCGGCGCGTCCTGCCCGCTGCTCAGGATCACGCCCCGGTGACAGACACCCCGGTGCTTCCGAGCGGGGTCCCGCACAGCGTTACCGGGGTCCGCGTGCAACCTGTGGCCCCGCCGTGGCCCGCCAGCCTGCACGTCCAGGGCTTTAAGTGAGGTGAAAAAACGGGAGGGGCGCGAGGCCTGTATAATTACCGGCTTAAAAACTTGTAAACTTAAAATCTGTGCTCTGCATAGTGTGCGCCCGAATAGTATTTTGCTGCTTCTTTCTGTCATTGCATCCCGATATATCATACAACAAGTAACGTAACATTACACCTACAACAAGCCGTAACTATTGGCTTTGTCAATGGCTGTTAATTCAACAAGCAGAACAATGGCTTTGTTGGCTATAACATTGAAAATGCTTCAGTTCTGAAATGATTAGACTGTGAAATAACAGGTCTCTTTGAAGTTGCATCACAGACAGTGAATGAAGGGTTTTACTGCGGCAGAATTACGTTTTTTTTTCACCCTGAGAGTGAATAGCAATAATGGAGAGCCCGATAGGGACAGTCTCAGGATCCATTTTTAAGAACTATCGGTGCTGGGCACCAGTAGGACCTGGCCCACTTAAGGCCCTGGTATAGCTTGTCGCAGTCTGATGACTCCTGTAACCAGAGTGGTTGTCACCCGCACAGCTGGGCCCCAGAGCTTCTGAGGCAGGGATGGGTGACGCCACAGACACCCAGTATGGGTGGAGTGTACCACAGGTGTGTTCAAAAGGCACAGTTCCTCCGCTAAGGCGGAGAAGCGTCATCCCCCGCCAGCAGCAGGAGCTGCCAAACTTTTACATTAAAACAATAATAAAATATGTTTATTATAGTTTTATTGTAAAAGGGGCAGGGCCACAGACTGTGAGAAGCACTGAGGAGGAGTGCACAACACTCCCCCGCAGTGCGCATGTATGTTTGGCCGGCTGTCTCAGGCGGGCCAAACACACATGTGCAACTAGGCTCTTTCCAACCCGGCACTGTGTTGCCGGGTTGGAGACAGCAGGCAGAGACTCCCACTCTGCCTTGGAGCGCCCTGATTGGGTGCCCTCACCAATCCGAACGCTGCTGTCATGCAGCCAGCAGCATTGACAGCAGCGTTCAGATTGGCCACAAGGCAGCCTGGGAGCCCGTGTCTGTAGCTGCGGTGAAGGCAAGAGGAGCGGTGCAGTGGTGGTGGTGACGAAGATTCTGGTAAGTGGGTTTTTTAAAGGATTAAATTCACCCCAAGTGCCACCCTGCCCCCTAATCGCGCCTCGAGCCGCTCCTGGTGTACAATATGGGGGTTTCTGGGCTAGAGGACAAAGGACAGCATGAAAGTGCATGACTAGGGGAAGCTGAACAGTCCATGTGAGTGCCATAGTAAGAGGGCCGACAACAGATGCCCCATTACCTGGCTGCCAGTATACCCCAAAAAGAAGCAATGTTCGTTTGTTGAGAAAAGTTAATATAAACCCTTAAAACTTCACGTAGTTGAACCCAGTTGCATTTTATACCTAGACAAATAAAATAAAATATTTCCTCTCTGAAATGATATGACAGTCTGCAATAAACACACTAAACAAATACAAAAAAGCTGGGAGATATTTTCATTGGTCCTAACACTTCATTAAGAAAAAAGACCACATACTTTCTTACTCTTGAACCATTTATTTTTGCCAGAGGCGCCTCTCCATATATGGAATCTAGGGACAGTGAAAAGTCCCTAAAAAAGAAGGTCTAAGTCACTGTCAATAATACACCCAGTCAAATCCAAAAACTACAGTGTATTAGTCACCAACTGTATTAACTAAGTATTTATTTCCTAAAGAAAAAAAATTGTTGGCCCAAGCCCAGTGGATGAAGTAAGCAGGATCAGTGGGCACACCGTGCCCATACTTTTTAGGTCGAGCCTAGGCAGCGTGCATGTACAATCGCTCGACATGTTGTAATCTACTTCTGTAGAGCTTCACCATGCCCATCACACACCCATCACTTTAATTTGTTCCTTGGCCTGCCTTTCAATGTTCCTTTGGTCTGTTAGGTGAATGCTTTACATTTGTCCTGCCTTGAGGCTGTTTTGTTACCGCCTTGGAGACTGACCCTGTTACAAAGATTATTGCACGATCAGCCATGTACCCTATTGTGGGCACACTATTTTTTTTCTTTAGCCTCTCCGCTTTGCTTTCTGTGGCACTATATTTCTTCCTCTTCCTTGGTTTGGGGCATATTGGCATCTCACTGTTTCTTCGTGGTGTCTGCACCCGACAAAGGCTGCAACCTGGAGGGGGGTTCTTTTTTATTTACTATTTTTTTTGCAGTTTTATATAGGGCAAACTCGACCGGAAGATTGGTTCGCTTTACATGAGCACTGGTTACATTACAAAAGGACACATTCATTTGTGGTAGGCACAGTGAGATGAAGTGATTTGCCCAGAATCACAGGATGTTGAGCGGATACTGAGACTCAAACCTGGTTCCCCAGCTCCAAAGTCGGCAGCTCTGGCCCTTATGCCAAATCCTCTCCCTTTATGCTGCACTGTGTGTGTTATGCTTATTCAACAGTAGTTTAGCAGTTGCAAAATATACAAACGGGCACCTTTTAAACAGAAACACCACAAGCCCTGGAATAACTATAAATTAATGCATTGATCAATCTGAAAATGTAAGCTTGGAAACAGTATTGTCTTTAATTGATGGAATTACTTGAATTTTCAAGATAAATCATTTTTTTAGAGTAATTGCAAGGCTTCGAGTGGACCTGTGAAGTGCATGTTTTTAATGGACAGCTCTAATAATGTTTACACTATGTACAGTCTACATATCTGAGATCTATATTTTGGATGCACTTTTTTCTATCTGTAACATAAATCTTGTGTGAATTTTGTGGCAGCCTATCTTACACTGTGTGTAATGCAAGTTTAAAATATTGACTCACATATTCACAGTACGTAAGTGAGGGGCTCCTAGCACTAAAAATACACAAGCCACTCTTCCACTGCACCATCCAGAATCAATTCTGTGGGTCTCTGTTTACATACACAGACATCTTCAGTAATTGCATTAACCAACAGAGGTCTCATTATCTAAAGCTGTGCATCTCCTGCTGATTAGTTTAACTTGCACCCTTTTGACTTTACTAGATCGTCTGGGATGTGGGAAAAAGGTGTGTGTCTGACTAGGTTTGCTCTTATTTCACAGCAGAGGACAGCGGGTTTATCCGGATTCCTACATTTCATCACGCAGGGCCATATGGATGTAGATGGTTACAAGGACTCAATCGTGCTCTCAAGTGACAACCCCCCTGGATACATCGGGATCCTAATGGGTTCAGGATGCAACAAGACAAGTTCAGTGCCTGGAAGTGGTGCAACGAAAGACACAGGACATCTAGATTCAATAAAATTGTAAGCCAGGTCTTGTTCCTCGATTGAATCCACCAAGGATACTCCCCTTCAAATGACTGACCACCTACTCTCTCTTTGAGAGCATCTATCCATTGAACTGTAAGTCTACGTAACAAGTACAGTGACACATTTCCATCTTTATTTACTATTTAAGCTAATACATTTGTAATCATTCAAAGGATATTGTTAGTTTGGGAAGGGATTCTCTCATGGCTCCAGCGCCAGAGGTCTATCTGAACATTCTAAAAAACACTTGAATAAACATTAACCCCTTCTGTGCTGCGGACGTAATGGTTACGTCCTGCGGCACAGTGGCTGCTGTGCCCAGGACGTAACCATTACGTCCTGGGCACACAGCCCAGAGGGAGCGCTAGCGCTCCCTCTGTGGGGTTCCCTCCCACCCCCCCAAGGCAGGGATGGAAGGGGAAGCCCTTCCCCTTCCAACCCGACACCCCCCACCCCCCTGTGACATCAGCGTGCGAGTGCACGCTGATTGTCACAGAGCCTCTTCCAGCGCCATCGGAAGAGAAATGCTTTGCATTTCTCTTCCGATCACGTGGGGGAGGCCGAGAGAGGCTTCAAAGGGAAGGAAAGTTATTTCCTTCCCTTTGAAGTCTCTCTCTGCGTTTTGGCAGCCGGATTGAAAGCAATCTGGCTGTCAAAACACCCACTAGACACCAGGGATTTTATTTCAAAAAGGAAATTGGCATAATGGAGGGACCCCTTGGGCAAGGGTCGCTCCCAGGGGGGGGGGGGGGCAGTTTTTTTAAGGCCTTTTGTGCCCCCCCCCCCGGGGGGGGGGGGGGGGCAGAAACCTCTAGGCACCAGGGATAAAAAAAAATGGGGTAGTTTTGATTATTATTTTTTTTTTTTTTTTTTTTTTTTTTTTTAGAGGTGGGGAGCGACCTCTTAGGCAAGGGTCGCTCCCATAGGGGGCAAATTATATTTAGGCCATTTCTGCCCGCTTTGGGGGCAGATCGGCCGATTTTAGGTCAATCTGCCCCCAAGGGGGGCAGAAACCACTAGGCACCAGGGATCTTTTTTTTTGGCGCCGTCACGCAAGGGGAGAGACCCCGTAGGCAAGGGTTGCGCTGGGGGGTGGGGGGGGGGCTAGTTCACCTCAATTTCAATATTTATTTTTTTCCAGTTGTTATTTTCTGTAGGAAACCCTTGTAGGATCTACACAAATTACCCCTTGCTGAATTCAGAATTTTGTCTACTTTTCAGAAATGTTTCGGTTTCTGGGATCCAGCATAGGTTTCACGCCCATTTCTGTCACTGACTGGAAGGAGGCTGAAAGCACAAAAAAATCGTAAAAATGGGGTATGTTCCAGTAAAATGCCAAAGTTGCGTTGAAAAATTGGATTTTCTGATTCAAGTCTGCCTGTTCCTGAAAGATGGGAAGCTGGTGATTTTAGCACCGCAAACCCTTTGTTGATGCCATTTTCAGAGAAAAAACCACAAGCCTTCTTCTGCAGCCCCTTTTTCCCATTTAAAAAAAAACAAAAAAAAATAAGTTTCACTGTATTTTGGCTAATTTATTGGCCTCCTTCTGGGGAACCCACAAAGTCTGGGTACCTCTAGAATCCCTAGGATGTTGGAAAAAAAGGACACAAATTTGGCATGGGTAGCTTATGTGAACAAAAAGTTTAGGGCCTAAGCGCGAACTGCCCCAAACAGCCAAAAAAAGGCTCGGCACAGGAGGGGGAAAAAGGCCTGGCAGTAAAGGGGTTAAGAATTGCAAAACCAAGCAAAACGTTCTTGTTTGCACACATATGACCACCCTCCTCCACTCCACAAATAATTAAAGTGGCTATTCAGAAGCCTTGAATTCAGATTGTGGTCCAGCACTGACCCAGCACCGAAGAGCTTTCATTGGTCATATGAGGGGTGAAGGTAGTAAACCCCTCAAAGTGGTATGTGTGACGCTTAAGAATGTTCTCGCCGAGATTAATCACCCCAGATTTTTCACCTTTTGTTGGACCCTATATTTTTGCAGATTTTCAGAACTCTGTGCACTTCATCACTGCTAACCAGTGGTAAGTGCCTGAGCTCCCCCTTTAAACACCATCTAATTGGCATATTCCTAATTGGAATATCTAACTTACCTATGAGTCCCAACTGTATGGCAGTCGAGGATCTATCAGCCAGGCACTGGAAAGTTAAATGTCACTGGTGGACTGCAGCACCTATTGAGCCATCCACTACAGTGACAATGTAAAACTTGGCTTTGGGCCTATCACTGTAGCCGTTTAAAAAATGCAGGCTGACCTTTCAAAATAAACCATTTTGCAGGGTCAAAACCTCAATTTTTAATTATAATAAATCACCTCTTTAGGCTTTGTAGCCCACAAGACAGGGTGCATACTATTTAAAAGTAGCACATGTAAAAAAAAAAAAAAAAATGTTAACATGCCCTACAAGCAATTTTTCACTGTGGCAGGCCTAGCTCTCCTATGTATATAGTTAGCATTTGCTCAGTGTGCCCTGGGCGAAACCAAATTTGGCACCCCTCAGTTTTGTCACTAACCATCAATTTGTGTTGAAAACATGGGAGTGGTAGGGGGAAGGCGAGGGAGGCAAGAGAAAGAAGAGCCATAAGAAGAAAATAGCTCAAAAGGCAGACACTGGCACTAGTAGCAACAGAGTTTAAATGCACTTTTCATAGAGGCACTTTGAGATAATACTGCCGCAGGGAGCTCCTGAGTCCCTCTAAAGGCCTGTGCCCTGGATGTGGGCCAGGCTTGCACATGCTAAAGGCCAGCCCTGTCTATGCAGAAAAACAGAGTGCAGATTACAATCCTAATTCTGTATCCTTGGAAGGAGACTAGCTAGAAAAATAATCAAACAATTATTTTAATAGTTATTAAAAATCTAATTCAGTGGTAAATTGTGTTTTTAATAAATTATAAGGAATAACAAATTATAGAAAGTTACCTTTTCCCTGTGTGAAGTTTCTGGATGCAAAATTTGTATTTGCTCTCAGCAAGTGATTAGCGTTTGAATGGGTGTGATTTTTACCTCTGGGTTTATTGCGAGTCCAGTGGCTGCTCTAAAATGGTGTTTGATGTTATGTATGAGGGCACTAGGATAACTCAAAGTACACTCCCTACACACCCAGCCCTCAGAGCCCAAGTTTAGTGTGGCCAAAGACTTTCACCTTCTTCTCCCATTTTGGTTATGGCGGGCACAAGATTCATTCCTAACCACTAGCTCATGCACAGTAAACATGTGGCATCTTCCAGCACCCACTTCGTGACGCTCTTGTGCCTGAGGAAGATCAGAACAAAACTGAACCTGCTCTCTGTGACCTCAGAAGGGCTCTGTAGGACTGTACCTGCTCTTTCTTCTCCCCAGGACAAAGAAGTGGACTCCCAGGGTCATAAGGCTGATCTGCTGTTAAAAGCTACAAGGAGAGAACAAGCTACAGAGGCTGTTTCCTGCAACTAGCCAGCTGACCATTTGCACCTGCCTGGACGCTTTTGTATGGCCTCTGCCTGACACGCTTTGAGTCTTTAAGTGCCTCCCTAAGGTCCTGTGGGACTTCAGAAGTTTACTCATGTAGTGGAATGAGACTTAAAAACATTTAAAGTTAGAAAGTAAATTATTTGACCAGGATGAAGCTGGTTGGTGTATCGGACCCTTGCTCTATTGAGACCAGCATCAACTTGCACCTAGGTTCCGATCTAATGAGACCACCGATTATTACTGGCACGTTATGCTTTTTGGGGCTATTCCTACTTAAAATTTTGAACAAATCATATCTCTAGTTCACTTTATTGAATGCTTGTCATTTTGGTGCTATGATGCTTATTACATTTCAGTCTATTTTTCTAATCTTGTTTGGATTTTTTATTGTTTTGCATTTCAACTTTATTACTGGTTTGGTACTGAATAAATACTTAGCACATTGCCCTTAGTTATGCATGTCTGTTCTGTGAAATACCTACTGGGAGTGAGCATGGGTTAATTAGTGACTTTGAGGATTCACTCTTACAAGGGTTGTGATTATTCCTTGAGATGAGTAGTCACCCACCTCCAATAATCCAATTTCTTAAACTTATCATGTGTCTTCTGTTATGCATGTCTTTTCTGTGACTACCTACGGGGGTAAGCATGAGTTAATTAGTGACTTCGAAGATCCAATCTTACAAGGGTTGTGATTATTCCTTGAGATGAGCAGTCACCCACCTCCAATTTCTTAAAATGATCTTGTGTCTTCTGTATTTTCAAAATAAATTAATTAAATATATTAAAAAATATCTGCTATTAAGAAACAGTAAGCCCAACTACCACTGATTCAGTGTATAAAATTAGAGAATAAAGATTGTGTTATAGTTATTAAATATGTACACATAGGATCTAGGTCTTTTGATTTGCTGTTCGTCATCTGATTGTTTTAATACGATTATGGCCTGACAATCTTGCATCCCTCTGTAAAATATTGTGGACGTTCTTGATGAGACTGGAACCGCACTGTACACCAACACAATAGGAATGCACCCATTTCTTCCCTCTCTATAATTAAACCCTTGGATTCTTCCCCTGTTGAGCGATTTGTTGCTTCGTAGCTACATCACCGTTATACAAATACCACAACATACTTACAGACCATCTGAGCATTGCAAATGGAACACTATGTCCTATAAAAACCTAGATAGAACTTGGTGGGATCAGTGGTAAATTCAAGACTGCGTTACACTAATTATCCAAACTCCTGTCTACCTACAAAAAGGGTTGGATCTAAATGCTGCAGCACATTTAGAACTTGTCATAAGATAGGGGTCATTAAATGTCAAGAGTGATAAACCTGCACTGGCTTTCTATGGAAGGAAGGGTTACACTTGCAATGCTCTGTTCATCTCTGGATGTATATATGGTCGTGCTGTAGTAATCACACAAATATGCATATGCATGGAACTGATCTTATGGAACCCAATTTCCAAAGTATTTTTGTGGAAGACTGCCAGAGATTTACCTTGAGTAATTAAAAATTATGAAAAGCCAAGAGGAAGACTGTTTTAAATCCAGGATACATTTGAAAACTATCCTCTTTCCTTGCCATTAAATTGAAATTCCTACCCCTGTGTCAGGTAATAAGCTGTACAAGATCTGTGCACAGGATTCGACTAGTATCTCAGTTTGTAACAAACAACTGGTCAAACCAAACCAGGCTGTAAGCAACCAGACAACTACATGTCAGAGACATTGCTCATTTGTCAAAATGAAAAGTTACAAACCCCTCTCCAAACTTAAAATAGTTGAAACAATCGACAATCAGGCAAAGGTAAAAAGTGAACAATAATTTTAGACTGTTCTCAGAATTGTATTTGAAAACATGTGGCAATGATTCTAAATCAATGATTTCTCTTTGACATTTTAGGTCGACTGCTTACGAGGAACTGCATCAGCACCAAAGAAAGGATTGATAATGGCTATTACGAAAATTGGAACTACCATAAGGCTGTAAGGCTCTGGAAAGGCCATTATAATAGCTTATAAGAGCTACACCTATATCACTTGGCCAGAAGCGGGAACTAAACACTTAGGCTTCCCAGCAACAACGAGGCACCTTCCATTGGAAAGAAAGGGACAGTGGGGCTGTACCGGGACATCAAGAGAACAAACTGCTGATAGTGAAAACAAGACGTGTGGGCCACACGTCATAGACTTCTGGAGATAGGTACGCAGGTGTCCTGCACAATCAAGTATATCTAAGAACCACAAGTGCTCCTGTAATGAAACTCCTAAGGAAAAAAGAAGAATGCACCCACGTTCACGTCTGACTTAAGTACTGATGGTTAGAGTTATGAACTAAGTTACAAATTTCAGTAAGACTCAGTCAGTAACAAAAGACACACAGCATAAAATGGTGACCAGCTCCAACTTAGATTCTGGTGTTCAGCATCAAGGGCCTTAACTTGGAGGTGGGTGTTGACAGGACACCCTTAGATTTCTGGGCAAAATACCAATCTGGGGTAGAATCCACCTATGGAATACGGTGGTGGGGTTAATTCCAAAAGTTGATTTTAGTTCCGATTTGGCACTTCCTCCAGAACCCATAGTCACCACTCAGATCTGAATAGAAAGCATTTGCAAAATTGTCAAACTTTCAAAATTCAAAAACATCCTAGTGATGTAAGTGCATGACAAAGCATGCGGATGGCCACAGTCGGCACTCTGAGAAAAACCAACCTCCGAGGGCAGAGCAAACAAGAAGCCTACAGGTTGAAAAGTGCACCCTAGTGATCAGAGAGTACTTCTACTTGCAAAACAGATCAATACTCTAAGCTTGCCATAATGCAAGCCGAAGGTTCATTCCTGTCTTTCAATTTGTAGCCACTACCTAAAGAGAAGAATCATGGGTGGCACTCTAGGCCACTGCAACTACCAAAAGCCAGCAAAGCCAATATCATTGTCACTTCTACAAATAAGACTTTAGTCCACTCTACATGCCACACAATCACTGGGAGACAGACAGGAATTAGGAGGCATATAAGTCATGGTCAAGAAAAAGGAACACCATAAGGTCTTCAAATGGTTTGCATTCAAGTGGTTGGGGCATCTGTGTACAACATCAGAAAATTATGTGCACAAAAGGAAATTCACACGCTCTTATAAGTTAAGTAACTCTACTGAATTGCAATAGTTCTTTTTTGGAATAGTTGGTATCTTCTATAAATCTACATGATTGGTTGAATATTCCCCCTGGTATAAGGTGAAGAGCCCAGAACACCATTTCAGATATTAAACTTTAGGAGGCTTTTGCATTACGCTGCAGGCAGCACTTCCAAATGTTCCAAGCCCCAAATAGAGCATATTAGAGTCCTCTGTATTATGCTGGAAGCGGCAGTTTCAAATGTCTCAAGCTACAAATTTGACATATTAGATCCATTTCAGATAATGATAATTGCTGCACTCCAGAGGGGGAAGGTGCCTATGGAAGAAGCTTAGGGAACACATCCATGGTGCTGCAAGGGAATGTCATTTTTCTTCCACACTGGGCAATGCATAGATTCACCGAGCGGTTGAAACAAATAATAAACAGTGAGATTTCTTAAGAAGGAGTATGCCAAAGTACTGTTCAGCTTACTTGAGTTTCAGTCTTGGACTCAAAGGTCAACCTCCAACATTTACAGATGGCGTGAAATGATCTCCATGCAACTGCTTTGCAAATATTTGTCAATGTAATAATCTCAAAGAAAGGAGCAGTAGCAGTCTTTCCTCTTGGAGAAAGTTATGTAAAACGATTAAAAGTAGGATTTACCTGCTTACATAGAGTTGTTTCATATGGCAGCAGAATCATAAACCACAGAGGTTTGCCTAGTTGACCTGGGTCCTTTGGATGCACCACATGCAGTCCATTGTGTTCCATCTATTTATTTGTTATGTGAGAGCAAAACCACACTTTAAGGTGGCATCAGTATCTTGTGCAGTAACAATGAAGGTGCAATTAAAAAAGTGGGATACACATAAAACAACAGAAGAGTTCCAAAGAACCATTAGTAAGGAAAGCAAACAGAAAATAAACCTTGCTTCAAAATCCTAACATGGAGGGGCTCGATGGCCCTCGATGTTTGGAACAAATGGATATGAAGTCTTCAGAGCTGGACTTAATACACCAAACGATGAGAGGATCTGGCAGAAAAACAGGATTGTTGACTATCAGAGGCCAGCTGATATATCAGATGGACTCCTCAAGGAACATGGCAATGGCAAGTAAAGTAGTCACTGGGGGCAGTTTCTGTGGCGTGGGTGGACTTACAAAATAATGAAAAGGAATCAGGAAATGTGTCAGGAAAAGTTGACAGCTGAAAGTGAACTATGTGTTCTAAGAGTGTAAATGGGACAGCGGAATTTAGCTAGGACAGAGCTTCGTAGTAGAGAGATCAGCAAAGGATTTTTGACCAAAGAAAGCATGAAGCCCAACAATTTATCCCTTTGAAGAGGGTCTTGAAAGCTGGTAAACGCAAAGTATACATCTGAAGAATAAGAATGGAGGCAGAATTCCTGATAAAGCATCCACAGCGTTAGCCATCTTCAGAAAAACTGTGAGTTGAAATCAGAGATAGGAGCAGGTGAAAGACAGTTAAAAAAATAAAAAAGGCAAAGGAAAAGAATAAACAACAGCTAATGTCTGGCTGGACTGTTCCCATGGGGGGCAGGGTCAAGACTGATTTGCATATGGCTGGGTCTAAACTGGGGTGGCGTGGTGATAAAAAAACAATGGATTAAACCCAGATCTGTGACTGGGGGCGAATGTTTGATTTGTTCAGCATTCCGTCCATCATCTGTTCTTTGTGCTTTTGTCGCCACAAGGAATAAAAGCACCTGGATGAGAGTGACTTACTGTGATGTTTCACTCAATGGAACTGGAACCTGAGCCAACAAGCTCTTGGTTTAATAAGCCCTTCCCAGGCAGTCCGGTCAACTGTACCTGAAAAAAAGATAAGAAAGAACCAGATGCAAACACAAGGTGGAATGCCCTTTTAAACTGGGTGATACACTTTGGAAACCTACATGGTCAATTCTTCTTCCTTGCTAAGATGTAATATAAAGTTCACGGCTGACAAATCCAAAGATTTTGGGGCCATCAAAAAAGCCTATTCCTGAATGGAAAGTTGTGTACTGTACTCTCAGTCCTTGGGTGAATCGGCCACAGGAAATACAAGCACAGAAAGTGTGGGCCAGCTTCAGGGGAATGCTAGAGGCAGCATTGCATTAATCTAGTCAAAAGAGCCATGGGGAGGAGGTCCACATGGAAGCCATCAGTCTGACCAAAGGGAACCAGAATCCCCTAAACAAAGAAAACACGCCTGGCTTTGCAAAATCAATCCCTACTGGGCATAGCCTGCATGATTCTCATGCACCATACCACCAAATAATTGTTTTAGGCTTTGCTGGGCAAGAAATGCTGCAATCTCCTGTCCTGCAGCAAAGACATAACATATGTTTGTAAGGAGAGAGGACTGGAATTAACAATAAGCAAGGGGTTAAGTTAATCTACCCCCCATTTGGAGGCCTAAGGTTGAAGTGTTCAGCTACCTGAAGAACCAAAAAGACCTGCAGAGGAAGCACAACTTTTGGTATCATTAGATCCATCTGTATGCTCCAAGCCAGACACAATCTCTCTAGTCCAGCTGCAGCGTCATACACTAGCTGGAGTCTTCTAGTGAGGCACAGTGGAGCTCTGCATCTGCTGAATTCCCTTAATCAATCTACAGGGCCAGAAAAACATGAAGTCATGCCTCAAAGTCTAGTGTAGACCAAAAGGGCACAGAATACTAAGGGTCTGATTACGACCTTGACGGAGGGGATTACTCTGTGTCAAATGTGACGGTGATCCCGCCCGCCGTGTTACAAATTCCATTATATCCTATGGAACTTGTAATACGGCGGATGGGATGTCCGTCACATTTGGGACAGAGTAATCCCCTCCGCCAAGGTCGTAATCTGGCCCTAAGTGTCCACAGGTCAACGCTTGTGGAGAGTAATTGGCACGCATGATGTATATTACATGCTCAAAACTTTCATTTTTCGAAAAAGGCAAATAAATAAAGGGGCACTGGAGAAAACATTTGGCACGTGCACAGTACCTAAAAGAATTGACGTATGTGCAGCCTGTGGAAGGCCCTGCATTCATGCTGTGCAGAAATTACTCGGCACACCATGGGATATGCTGAACGTGTGTGGAAGATATAAAACACAAGGCAGATGTGCCAGAGCATGCGCCTCGTGGGTGGTTTAGAAGATACTACTACTTAACAGACAATTACAAATGTTTTAATCAATGTGAGACATGTAAAATAACTCTTAGAGAATATCTTAATGGGAATAAACAACGAAGGGGTCATGAGCATAGAACTGCTGCACACAGTACAAAGCTGTTCACTCATCACTCGCCGCACATGATGGAGAGTCCGGGAACCTCCCTTGCCGAGGCACTGAGACCACTTCCGCTGTAAAGGTGCCATTTTAAGTGCTTATGATGTAGATATTTATAGTCCACGCCGTAAAAGCCTTCCAATAATACCAGAGAGGGCCATTCTGCTGACCTGAATTATTCCCCAACCAGATATCTAAACCAATATTTTGTTATTTATGACATGTTAGCTTGGATCCGCGGGAAACAGGGCAAGGTCTGCTGAACATACGAGCCTGCTGGAACAACCTGCGCTAGGAGCAGCGGACTTTCTCAGTGCGATGATGGTGAGCAAGCCAACACCGGGGTCGCAGCCTGTCCCATCCCTCCTTACAAAGACAGTGACCTCCAAAGCACACGCACCTTAGGATGTACGCAGTCCCCCTGTCAGCTCCTCTAACAGGATAGGTGCTCCCAAACTTACACGACTGGTCTGTGAGTGCATTAATAAACCTGGGTAGCTCCAGCAGTCTTAACAGTACATCTGCTTGTAAACCCAGCAGTCTTAGCAATACACCTCCTTACAAACTGCAATCCTAACATTAGTGCCTGTATAAGCATTTAAGTCCTAAAACACACCAAATTATAACCCTCGTCAGTTCCAGCAGTCCACCCACTTACAATGTCTGGCGTTCTAGCAATAGTCCCACGAATAAACCTGCAAGCCCTAGCAGTCCATCTGATGAGAAACCCACCAGTCAGAAAATACATCCAGCCACATAATGTACACCTTAGAAGAAAATTCACATAGGAACCAAAAAAAAAGCACAATTACAACTAAACCATCTTCTCAGAACATCCACCTGTAAACTAACAAGTACAGCTTATGAAACCTGCTAAGAAAGAGTGCTCACGTAGATCCACGTAAAAGAAACCAGTACTGCCAGTATGCATTATCAAGCCAAATGCCAAGCGCAGCAATGTAAAACTAGCCCACATTTTACAACATTCCCATGTAAACACAGGTCAGTCCTAACAGCGTGTCTGTGTATAAACAAATAGTCCTAACTGAACACCCACTATCAACAAACCAACAAAGCTGGCCTAACAATACACCCAACTTAGTCCATCTTCAGATTACTGAAGTAGCTGCTACCTAAAACTCCGGCAGATACTACAACTGGATATAAAGGTCTACCAACAGCCAGTCGGAGTACACTGCTGGCATGAGGTTTGCCTGATAGTCGCTGGGGCCATGCAAATGGTCATTGCTGCCCACGGTGTGACTCTTTAGCACCTTGTACTCGGTGCCTATATTAGTTGTGAGCTGTATTGCACATGAAGGGATTGCCTTATGTGGTATGATGCAAGATGGGCTTGCTTGACAGGAAGCCCTTGTCCAATCAGGTGCAGAGCAGAGTGTGTTGCACAGTTGCCTGGTCTGATTTGGTGCAAGCTGGAGCATTATATGCTTGGTTGTCTTGACCAATTCAGTAATTCAGTGCAAGCTGGAGCTTTAGGTGGTTATCTGGACCACCTCAATGCAGCTGGAGCTTTATGTCCTTGCTTGCCTTGACCACTTCAGTGCGAGTTGGAGCTTTGAATGTTTGTCTTGTCCACTTCAGTGCAAGCTGCAGCTTTATGTGCTTGGCTGTCTTGTCCACTTCAGTGCGAGCTGGAGCTTTATGTCCTTGGTTGTCTTGACTATTTCAGTGCAAGCTGGAGCTTTGAGTGGTTGTCTTGACCACTTCAGTGGAAGCTGGAGCTTGTGTGTGAGGTTGGTAGAGAGTATGGTTGTAGTATGATCTTTGTGGGAAGCCGCTGTGGTGTGCATGATGTCGAGAGATGCTCCAAACCTTGTTACTGTGACCTTGCACTGCACAAATGCATTGTTGTGCCTGAGGAGGGTACAGACACCATTTAAGGTTGAATATGCACCATGACTGCTTGTCCTTGGGTTTGATGTAGCAATGTTTTCGACCTAACCAAACCGATGCAAGCGCACAAGTTGGTGCGAGTCAAGTCTTGTGCATTCAGTCACGTTGCCTGATTATGTAGAAGGGTGCAGCCTCTAGGCACGGTTGCCTGGTCTGGTTTGGGGACATCCTACCAGGCGTAGTTGGATCTGTGCATGCGTAGGAGCGCAGTCAGAGCGGTCAGGCAATAACAGCCTGAAAATCCTTTGTGTTAGGCTCTGTAAGCAATACAATGGAGGCCACTGGTGATCCGCAGGAGGGATTAAACCTGGCCAGGTTTGGGATGCTACTCTACTAATCCGCCCCAAGGTAGATGTTAGAAAGGGACACTTGTTAAGCGCGCTGACTTCCGCTGGCGATGAAAGGTGCTTAAGAACTGGGCCTGATTACCCAAACCGAGTCACTCTGGACTCGATCCGTGTGGCCCAGGAGGTGATTAGGGCTGCTTCTAAGCATTAGTCAATTCAAAGAATGGGAGGGGGGGGTCGAATAGGGGATTTTTCAATGCGCAGACTGCAAGCAAAGGGACGCGAATAATGGGGAATGAGACGGCAGCAGCAATTTCGAGGTTCGGCGAGTAAGGGGCGGCAGCGAGTCCTAATTCAAAGTTGTTCTGGTCTTTCAAGCCCGCAGAGCTGGCCTAGTTCTCCCTTTCAAGGGAGCAGGAATCGATGCGCCGGAGCTGCGCTCGCAGCCTTGAATGGAGCCCGGGTTCCTCCGGCAGGTCGGGCCATGCGCAGAAGCGCACTCCACGGAGGGGCAGGGCCCTTTATCTTGGAGGGAGAGCGGCCTATTTTTGCACATTAGCTCCCAATCACTCGCTGGCGCTTTGTCGCGCTCTCTTTACCTTCCGGAGGCGAGATCAAACCCTGGGCCCGCGAGCTATTGTTTCTCTCCCAGCGAGATGGCCAGCGCGCCGGGAGGCTGCTCCACAAAGGCGGCCGCTTGAAAGGCATAAAAGGCGCTTGTTAGCAGAGTAAAGCGGCCACTAATTTAAAGGCACCGAGTAAGGTTTCAGGAGCTGGCGCCAAGGCTGCGGTTTCGAGACACAGGTCTTCTCCCAGTACCATCCATTACCAACATGGCGGCCTCGCGTCCATTACGGCCATATCCGTCTCCAGCGCATAGCTGTTACAGCGCTCAGACTACCTCTGGCACTGATCCTGTCCACAGAGCACCTCATGAGCCACCCACACACTGTGCTTATCCCATGGGCAGTACACACACTGCTCAGCCTACCTCACCTGCTGAACCTATGTACTGCAGACACAGGGGTCCAACCTCCCACACTGCTGCACCCATGGGTAGTACACACACTGCTCACCTACCTCCACTGCTGAACCTATGTACTGCAGACGCAAGGGTCCAACCACCCACACTGCTGCACCCATGGGTAGTACACACACTGATGAACCTACCTCCACTGCTGAACCTATGCACTGCAGACGCAAGGGTCCAACCACCAACACTACTGCACCCATGGGCAGTACACACACTGCTCAACCTACCTACCCTGCTGAACCTATGTACAGCAGACACAGGGATCCACCCACACTGCTGCACCCATGGGTAGGACACACACTGCTCAACCTACCTCCACTGCTGAACCTATGTACTGCAGACACAGGGGTCCAACCACCCACACTGCTGCACCCATGGGTAGGACACACACTGCTCAACCTACCTCCACTGCTGAACCTATGTACTGCAGACACAGGGGTCCAACCACACACTGCTGCGCCCATGGGTAGTACACACACTGCTCAACCTACCGCTGCTGCTGAACCTATGTACAACAGACACAGGGGTCCACCTACACACAGCACTGCACCCATGGGTAGTACACACACTGCTCAACCTACCGCTGCTGCTGAACCTATGTACTGCAGACACAGGGGTCCAACCACACACTGCTGCGCCCATGGGTAGTACACACACTGCTGAGCCTACCTCACCTGCTGAACCTATGTACAGCAGACACAGGGGTCCAACCACACACAGCTGCACCCATGGGTAGTACACACACTGCTCAACCTACCTCCACTGCTGAACCTATGTACAGCAGACGCAAGGGACCAACCACCCACACTGCTGCGCCCATGGTTAGTACACACACTGCTCAACCTACCGCTGCTTCTGAACCTATGTACAACAGACACAGGGGTCCACCTACACACAGCACTGCACCCATGGGTAGTACACACACTGCTCAACCTACCGCTGCTGCTGAACCTATGTACTGCAGACACAGGGGTCCAACCACACACTGCTGCGTCCATGGGTAGTACACACACTGCTGAGCCTACCTCAGCTGCTGAACCTATGTACAGCAGACACAGGGGTCCACCCTCACACAGCTGCACCCATGGGTAGGACACACACTGCTCAACCTACCTCCACTGCTGAACCTATGTACAGCAGACACAGGGGTCCAACCACACACTGCTGCACCCATGGGTAGTACACACACTGATGAACCTACCTCCACTGCTGAACCTATGCACTGCAGACGCAAGGGTCCAACCACCAACACTACTGCACCCATGGGCAGTACACACACTGCTCAACCTACCTCACCGGCTGAACCTATGTACTGCAGACACAGGGGTCCAACCACCCACACTGCTGCACCCATGGGCAGTACACACACTGGTGAACCTACCTCTCCTGCTGAACCTATGTACAGCAGACGCAAGGGTCCACCCACACTGCTGCATCCATGGGCAGTACACACACTGCTCAACCTACCTCCGCTGCTGAACCTATGTACTGCAGACGCAAGGGTCCAACCACCCACACTGCTGCACCCATGGGCAGTACACACACTGCTCAACCTACCTCCACTGCTGAACCTATGTACTGCAGACGCAAGGGTCCAACCACCCACACTGCTGCACCCATGGGTAGTACACACACTGATGAACCTACCTCCACTGCTGAACCTATGCACTGCAGACGCAAGGGTCCAACCACCAACACTACTGCACCCATGGGCAGTACATACACTGCTCAACCTACCTACCCTGCTGAACCTATGTACAGCAGACACAGGGATCCACCCACACTGCTGCACCCATGGGTAGGACACACACTGCTCAACCTACCTCCGCTGCTGAACCTATGTACTGCAGACACAGGGGTCCAACCACACACTGCTGCGCCCATGGTTAGTACACACACTGATGAACCTACCTCCACTGCTCAACCTATGCACTGCAGACGCAAGGGTCCAACCACCAACACTACTGCACCCATGGGCAGTACACACACTGCTCAACCTACCTCACCGGCTGAACCTATGTACTGCAGACACAGGGGTCCACCCACACTGCTGCGTCCATGGGCAGTACACACACTGCTCAACCTACCTCCACTGCTCAACCTATGTACTGCAGACGCAAGGGTCCAACCACCCACACTGCTGCACCCATGGGTAGTACACACACTGATGAACCTACCTCCACTGCTGAACCTATGCACTGCAGACGCAAGGGTCCAACCACCAACACTACTGCACCCATGGGCAGTACACACACTGCTCAACCTACCTCACCGGCTAAACCTATGTACTGCAGATACAGGGGTCCAACCACCCACACTGCTGCACCCATGGGCAGTACACACACTGGTGAACCTACCTCTCCTGCTGAACCTATGTACAGCAGACGCAAGGGTCCACCCACACTGCTGCACCCATGGGCAGTACACACACTGGTGAACCTACCTCTCCTGCTGAACCTATGTACAGCAGACGCAAGGGTCCACCCACACTGCTGCATCCATGGGCAGTACACACACTGCTCAACCTACCTCCGCTGCTGAACCTATGTACTGCAGACGCAAGGGTCCAACCACCCACACTGCTGCACCCATGGGCAGTACACACACTGCTCAACCTACCTCCACTGCTGAACCTATGTACTGCAGACGCAAGGGTCCAACCACCCACACTGCTGCACCCATGGGTAGTACACACACTGATGAACCTACCTCCACTGCTGAACCTATGCACTGCAGACGCAAGGGTCCAACCACCAACACTACTGCACCCATGGGCAGTACACACACTGCTCAACCTACCTACCCTGCTGAACCTATGTACAGCAGACACAGGGATCCACCCACACTGCTGCACCCATGGGTAGGACACACACTGCTCAACCTACCTCCACTGCTGAACCTATGTACTGCAGACACAGGGGTCCAACCACCCACACTGCTGCACCCATGGGTAGGACACACACTGCTCAACCTACCTCCACTGCTGAACCTATGTACTGCAGACACAGGGGTCCAACCACACACTTCTGCGCCCATGGGTAGTACACACACTGCTCAACCTACCGCTGCTGCTGAACCTATGTACAACAGACACAGGGGTCCACCTACACACAGCACTGCACCCATGGGTAGTACACACACTGCTCAACCTACCGCTGCTGCTGAACCTATGTACTGCAGACACAGGGGTCCAACCACACACTGCTGCGCCCATGGGTAGTACACACACTGCTGAGCCTACCTCACCTGCTGAACCTATGTACAGCAGACACAGGGGTCCAACCACACACAGCTGCACCCATGGGTAGTACACACACTGCTCAACCTACCTCCACTGCTGAACCTATGTACAGCAGACGCAAGGGACCAACCACCCACACTGCTGCACCCATGGGCAGTACACACACTGCTCAACCTACCTCTGCTGCTGAACCTATGCACTGCAGACGCAAGGGACCAACCACCCACACTGCTGCACCCATGGGCAGTACACACACTGCTCAACCTACCTCCACTGCTGAACCTATGCACTGCAGACACAAGGGTCCACCTACAAACACTGCTGCATCCATGGGTAGTACACACACTGCTCAACCTACCTCACCGGCTGAACCTATGTACAGCAGACGCAAGGGTCCATCCACACACTGCTGCACCCATGGGCAGTACACACACTGCTCAGCCTACCTCCGCTGCTGAACCTATGCACTGCAGACGCAAGGGACCAACCACCCACACTGCTGCACCATGGGTAGTACACACACTGCTCAACCTACCTCCACTTCTGAACCTATGTACAGCAGACGCAAGGGTCCAACCACCCACACTGCTGCACCCATGGGCAGTACACACACTGCTCAACCTACCTCCGCTGCTGAACCTATGTACAACAGACACAGGGGTCCACCCACACACTGCTGCACCCATGGGTAGTACACACTCCTCAGCCTACCTCCGCTGCTGAACCTATGTACAACAGACACAGGGGTCCACCCACACACTGCTGCGCCCATGGGTAGTACACACACTGCTGAGCCTACCTCACCTGCTGAACCTATGTACAGCAGACACAGGGGTCCACCCACACACAGCTGCACCCATGGGTAGGACACACACTGCTCAACCTACCTCCACTGCTGAACCTATGTACTGCAGACACAGGGGTCCAACCACACACTGCTGCGCCCATGGGTAGTACACACACACTGCTCAACCTACCTCTGCTGCTGAACCTATGTACAGCAGACACAGGGGTCCACCCACACACAGCTGCACCCATGGGTAGTACACACACTGCTCAACCTACCTCTGCTGCTCAACCTATGTACTGCAGACACAGGGGTCCAACCACACACTGCTGTGCCCATGGGTAGTACACACACTGCTCAACCTACCGCTGCTGCTGAACCTATGTACAACAGACACAGGGGTCCACCTACACACAGAACTGCATCCATGGGTAGTACACACACTGCTCAACCTACCTCCACTGCTGAACCTATGCACTGCAGACGCAAGGGTCGACCTACACACAGCACTGCATCCATGAGTAGTACGCACACTGCTCAACCTACCTCACCTGCTGAACCTATGTACAACAGACACAGGGGTCCACCCACACACAGCTGCACCCATGGGTAGGACACACACTGCTCAACCTACCTCCACTGCTCAACCTATGTACAGCAGACGCAAGGGTCCATCCACACACTGCTGCACCCATGGGTAGTACGCACACTGCTCAACCTACCTCCGCTGCTCAACCTATGCACTGCAGACACAGGGGTCCACCCACACACAGCTGCACCCATGGGTAGGACACACACTGCTCAACCTACCTCTGCTGCTGAACCTATGTACAGCAGACACAGGGGTCCACCCACACACAGCTGCACCCATGGGTAGGACACACTGCTCAACCTACCGCTGCTGCTGAACCTATGTACAGCAGACGCAAGGGTCCACCCACACACAGCTCTGCATACATGAGTAGTACACACACTGCTCAACCTACCTCAGCTGCTGAACCTATGTACAGCCCACACAACACTCCAGCCACACAAAGAACTGCACCTATGGGTAATACACACAGCTCAACCAGCGCACACGACACTCCCCCCACACACAGTGCTGTGTTATGGGTAGTACATGCACTGCTCAACCTTTCTCTAGGGCTGCTCCTATGTACAGTGCTTGCAGTGTTCCACCCACACACACAATGCTGCACCTATAGGTAGTACACTCCCTGCTCAAACTACTTTCAGTGTGGATCTTATGCATAGTGCACGCAATGTTCCACCCACACACAGTGCTGGCCTACATCCCGTACACCGTGCAGTGCCACTGAGTAAATATGGTGCTTTATCCATTACATGCACTGCTGTGTCCAGTAACTGCAATCTAAAGTAATGCAGAAAGGTGTGGAGTATCTAGTCAATTCCAATTTTCCTGAGTAAGAGCTCTTCACAGCATCCTTTGGGTTACTTTGTATACAATGCGGATTTGTTTTTACAGTTAAAACACGTGTGTTGCTTAAAGCTTTGAGTGGAGTGAGCACTGAATTCTCAGACTGATGCATTGTTTCTGGAGAGATATAGTCTGAAATAAAAACACTACATCGTGACGAATTAACAGTCGACCTCCACTCTCGGATCCAAGATACCCTCTAATCACACATGGATTGCATCTTTGTTTTTGAATCTCTTCAGCCCCTGGCTTTCTTTTGGCTAGGTCCCTACTACAAAAATGTCACATACATACATTAATGAGAACATTGAGGGAAGCCCCTTGTAAAGAATATGTATAGCGTGTTTGATCCCTCTATAGGCAGATTGTGAATGACGATCATATAAGGTGTGAGTATTTTGATAGTACTGGCACGAGAAATACCACACCTCCCCGGTCTTCCCATTGCCAATTCACAAACCGCTATTTTATTTACTTGTTGAAAACATTAGCTAATCAATCACTTAACCAATGCTAAAGATCTACTGACACATGGGAACAGCTTCTCACACTTGGAGGCATGGCCTCGTGTACCCCTATGCAAATTTCTGGAACAGAGGTGAATACCAATTGTTAACACCAGTATCTTCTGCTTGCCATTAAGTGTAATATTCAGCAGGTTATTGTAAATCACTGCCATTGCAATAAATACTTTTAGTGTTATTTTTGTTGTTAACAGTATGACAAATAACACAAAATTCTGTTGGAAAAGAGTAGAAAGATGGTGCTTGTAAAGCTCACGTGGTAGAAGAAGGAACAAACTATTTGGTTTTATAAGTGATGTAGGCTTTGATTTTCCAGGTGATATGTGGTGGGCAGGTGGAAGTGGAATGCTTGTCCAATGAGCCATACAACTGCACGAATGGGGAAAAAGATATAAAAAATAATCTTGCTCTTCTTCGAGAAGTAGAGTTATTTGTACTTAAACACTGCAGACTGATATTAATGAGAAAGAATTAACAAATATGTAATTAATGATTGACTTACTATGTTTTCTGTTTTTAATAACGCTTCTATGTTCTCTGTTTATTTAAAGGTGAATTTGTGTTGAGACGGTGCCTATAACCATGTGCACAGAGCAGCATACAAGGGCCCAAACACAGGAGAATGCCACTCAGCAGTTCTGGTGGCAGAATGGTCAACACCTTTCCTTGCACTACTATAAAGGCACGGGTGCTGTGTCAAGGGGGCTGGGTGCTGTAGCCTCAATATGAAAATACGCCTCACATTGTGTCACATACAATAGGAGTGTGTGCTACTGTAGCCTCCGACTGAGTTTGGTGTGCCTCATGAGTTTTAGGGGTTGGCACTTCAGACTGAGTTTAATGTACACCATAAACATTAGTGGTTGAAACCTCAGACTGAGGTGAAGGAAATCAAAAATATTAGGGGTTGAAACCTCAGACTGAGTTTGACGTACCTCGTGAGTGAGGGGTGTCGTATCCTCAGACTGAGTTTATAGTACCACCTAAGTTTTGGGTGTTGAAACCTCAGACTAAATTTGATGTAGTCCATGAGGATTTACGGCTTTCTACAATGGCACAGAGTTTGATGAACTTCATGAAGGTTGGGCCTTGTGGGCTGACACAGAGTCGGACTTTATGCGTGTTGGATGTTATAGCATCAGACCAAGTTTGATGCATTCCATGAGTGCTGCAGCCTCAAAATAAATTTGATGTATCTCATATGAGCTGCATGTTGTAGACTGAGGCTAAGTGTGCTGCACTTCATCAAGACTGGGTGTTGTTGCTGAAGATGGAGTCTGAGGTATGCCAGGAAGAAAGGATGATGCAGCCTCAGTCTCATGCATCTCATGGGGACTGGATGGGGTAGCCCTAGGTGGCGTTTCATGTACCCCATGAGGTTTGGATGTTGAAACCACTGACTGGTTTTGACGTACAACATGTGTGTTCGATGTTTTGGTCTGAGAGTACCTCAGGAAGGTAAAGTGTGGAATTGACTGAGTTTGAAGTACTCCGAGAGTTTTGGGTGCATTAGGGCTCAGATGGGGGTTTCATCAATGGTTTATGACTATGGACCACTTAATGATTTTCACAGACAATATGTAACATGAACTCTGTTAGATACGGACAAAGTGAAGGGAGTCGGGGAAAAAGGAAGTCGCGGACACTGGAGTTGAGCGATATTAACACTGTAGAAAGGATTCTGTATCCCCCGAAGTAGGCTCTGCTGTGCAGAAAAGCCCATATCTACGAAGAGATAAAACCTTTGTAAAGTCCACACCGCTATACAAACCCAAAATAGCATAACATCTACTGGTCTTTCCATCAAGCATAAGGGACAATTAAACAAAAACACACTTTAGAATATTTAAAACAACAATCATATGGGCGATCCAGTAAAAAGTAAAAAAAAAAAAAAAAAAAAAATCAATTTGATTTTACACAGTTTAGCAATAGCTAATAATCAACAACACTACCAGAACGTCTGGTTGGATTGGATGGCCTCGTTAATATCGATCACTTGTGAATAATGCCAGTCATTCAGAACATCCGTGACTGGTTCTACTACGAGTTAACTGTAGCCACATTTCACAAATGTATTTTTTTAAAAGCTCCATTTTGCAAGGTTACATGTTCTTCTGGAGAAGTTCAGTTCGGATTGGGGACCTTCCCTTAGGTTTATCATATATTCTGGCTCGGAATGCACCACAAGACAGGAAATTAAAATGAATTGTCAGCCACCATAGTTAGAGATGTATTCGTCAAGCAATAAACGTATTACGTTGCAGGGCTAGATGTATAGAAAGTGTGGATGTCTCTACCAGACTCTGAAAGAATGGATTTCTGGCTGCTGAGACTGAAGCGGAATCTACAGCCCAGAGCTACTGCAACAGAGATTTGGTAAATCCTGGTTTCCCTAACTGAATGTTATATCCATGGTTGGTAAAGAATGATGTACAAGGAAAAGGACTAGCATGTTCCTGCATCCTGAGGCCTCATACAAGGCAGTTTAGGCAGATAGGCCCTCATTATGACATTGGTGCTATAAAAATGCCTACCGCCACGGCGACGGTCGCCAAAAGACCGTCACCGCCATATTATGACCGTAGCTGGAATTTCACCAGAAGGCTGGTGGAATTCCGGCTACTGTCATGGCGGCGTACGGCGGTAAGGTGGCGCTTCTGCCAGCAGCAGCGCAACGCCAGTAGACTGCCGCAGACCGTAGGCAGTGTTCTGCTGGCAGACACTGCTGCTGGCAGCAGCGCCACATCCTGTCTCCTGCCGGAGGACCCCCTGCAAGCAGGTAAGTTGGGTGCTCCGTTAGGGGTGGGGGGTGTTGTGTGTGTGTGGGGGAGTGGGTGTATGTGTCTGTGTGCGTGCATGCGGGTGTGTGGCGTGTGGAATGCGTGTGTGCATGAATGGGTGTGAGTGTACGTTGTGTTGTGTGAATGGATGTATGCATGCATGGGTGAATGTGGGTATGAATGTTTGTGTAAGTTGGTGTGTGAAAGTGTGTTTATGTCGTGGGGGGGGTCGGGAGAGGGAGGACTCTGAAGGAGGAAGAGGGGGGCGGGGGAGACCCCTATCAGTATCAGGGAAAGAATTCCCTGGCACTGATAGTGCCTACGTCCATGGTTTTCATGGCGGTAAGGAAGCCACGAAAACCATGGTGGTAGGCGGGGTCAAAATCCAGCAGCTGCGGCAGTGACAGCCACCTGGCTGGAGACTGAAGTCTTCAGCCCGGCGGCTGTTACCGCCCTGGCGGACGGAGTGGTACACTGACGGTTTGGCTTGAGCCAAACCGCCAATGTAATATTTTGGGGAAAGGTACCGCCAGCCTGTTGGCAGTACCTTTCTCCAAAATACCACCATGTGCCAGGGTTGTAATGAGGGCCATAGTCTGGATTTCTGAAGGAAGGCAGAATCCTGAACACTACACTCAGAGGGACAGTGAGGTCCCTTGGACACTCGAAGAGCCACACCTGGGGACCCAAACTGCCTCACCCTACACCCCACCCCTGAGAGCTGTTTCCGAGGTGGTGCCTATATAGGTGACGCGGACATAACTTCTGGCCCGGATCCCCCAGTACGGAGCCAATCGATGCCCACCTACCCGCATGCAGAGATACTACTCATGAAAAATCTTCTGGATCTATTCTGACCACTGGGAAATACAAAGGAACGGAATCTGCAGCTAGAAGTCTCTATCAGATTTAAAAATCATCCTTGTCCGTATTCTTTCTTCTCAGTCAGACAGAAATGAGATTTTGACTACAAATTACATTTCTTCTAACTGATGCCCCAGAGCTTTACTTGCTGAAAGACAGACAACTCCAATGGTGTGAATTGACCACGGAGTGGAGAAATGTGCAGACAACGCACCATGATTTTACCTCTGGTTTGAGTTGTGTGTACTGTTCGCACTCCTAAGGAATGGCTGATTTATGATCTTGTTTCTTTTCTTACACTAACCTGAATTTCCAGGTGGTGTCTCTCCTGCTTACTGAGCTTTTAACACATTCCAGTTTTTTATTATCATTATTCATTGGGTCTTGTCAACACATTATCTCCTGTGGTCAGAACCTGAAGAACACTTCAGTAGTGAAAGTCACTTTCTGTGTCCAACTACTGACCAAAGAGTAGGGTTGGACAGATGTTCTGGATTTTCCCCAGACAGTCCCGGTTTTCAGAGCACTGTCCCAGAGTCCGACACTTTTGTTCATTTTAAATCCATGTCCGGTTTTTAAGACAAAGGTTAAGTCATCCTGCAAAGCAGAATTTGAAGGTATGCTCTCCTTTCAGGTGCCTCTGAAGTCTGAAAAAATTCATGTTTCTGCCAGACATCACAGGGGGAGGTCGCTGCCCAGCAGAGAGACAGAGTGGCCATGATGGAACAGTGGGGCGCAGGGCGAAGGTCCTGCCATTGCTAAGGTTATGCAAAGATAATGCTTGTGTACATTCTGTGTGCGTGCACAGAAACACACACATTTACAAGGCTGCGCAAAAAAACAGGACAGGCCAGACATAGAAGTAAGACTAAAGGCTTTAGTCCTACTTTTATGTCTGACCTGTCCAGTTCTTGCTTCTTAAAATCTGGCCACCCTAGCCAAGAGAAGAGGGTCAGGTATAGTGGAAGGAAGTGATGTCAAGCACAGCAGCAAGGCCAGTGGGTATTTGCATGTTCGTGATGTGCACAAAGGGAAGCACACAGGATGAGGCGTGGGGTGGGAAGGACGCGATACCAGGGGTTCTGGTGCTGCAGACCACGAGCTGCTGCGGTTCCACATCACGCGCCAGCACAGTCCAGTCCTGCACATCGCACGTCAATCGCTAGGCGGCACAAACAAACACTTGATCACATTTATTAGTGTTTCCAGCAACTTTTCCATATGACACTGGCAAAGCACAAACACATCTTTTTGTGACCAGAAACACAAGTGGAAGTATGAAGAAATATTTTCCTGGCAGAAGAGAAAAGGCGAGCGCTGGTCTATAAAACATCACTGGTTTCACACGCACGGCACACAGTGCGGAGCCCGCCGCGGCTCACACTTCGGAGGGAGGGAGTCCGCATATCCCAAGGAGATCCCCAAGCTAGGGGTGGAGAATACGGTTGGGATGCCTTCCTGGGTTCTAAGTCCCCCTGGAGGGTGTGAAGGCGGTGATCCACACGAACATAAAACAACGCAAACCTGGCGTGTGGGAAACCAGGATTTACTGAGTGCTCATTCCATCGGCAGAGGGCGGCAGACCTGTTGCACGCCGCCAGCTCTCGAGGATGGCGAGGCAGTTGTATGGCACCCCTTGCCTTCAGACTGATGTCACATATGTCACCCCTTGCCTTCAGACTGATGTCACATATGTGAACACCGAGTTCACGTTCAAAGCATCGCTATCCTTCCTGAATCAAAACCTCTGGGATTCACTCATTTCATAAAAAAAAATTCATATCCCATGTTATAAAAGTGACTCTTCTATAATGGTTTCGTGCTGCACAACAAATACAGGGTTTCTGCCTCTATTAGATTTCGGGCTATTTGCCGCTATAATTTCTGGCCGGATTGGAGGAGTGAGCAGGAAGACTGAATTCTGCAGGTGGGCTGGCACCAAACTCGCCTGTCTCTATCGCTCTAAAATGATAGAAAAAGCCTTTTAAAGGCAGCCTCGGGTAAGTACTTACTGGAAGAGCTAAGTGGCCTTGGAAGAGGCCGCGGCTTCCGTCCAAACAAAGACACAAATGTTTCTGGCCATTCGCTAAAATGAAATTACTGTAAAGAAACTTGGTGACAGAGAGGGGGCTCTGTCACAGTGCGCGTATCCGGTGGTGGGGTGTGGAGGTAAACCCCTGCCTCTCGGAAATAAGATGGCGGCGGTCTCACTCTACCCCAGCCTGTGTCTGGACAGAGAAAGGTGTCCTGCAGGGCCTCTTGAGAGGGTACGCCCAGTGCTTTAAATAGGCCGGTACTCACAGGTACTGAGTACAGGCACTTCTTATTTTTTTCCACTCTGAGTACCGGCACTTCTCTGCTGCCAAGGAGAGTACCGGTACTCATGAAAGATAGGCTCATTAGCTGCTAGTGAGCACTAGGCCCTCAGAGTTGAACCCGCCTCTGACAGCGAAGGTGCTTCTGTCGCCCTAAACTGACCGCGCTGAGCTATTCAGTGGGGATTATGTGCCTAATGTCTGGGTATTTAGATCACGCTGTGTTTGACAGAACAGGGTCCATTCAGGCCCTGTGCTGTCAATCACATTTACACACTCGTGTGCTTTTGTGTAAACACAGGAATTGAGGCAGCCCCGCTGACAGTGACAACTAAGAAAGCCATGGGAGGAAAGTTTAAAATGGGTTTGATCCACCCAGAGTCTCTTGAACGAGGGTCTGCTTATGTATGCGTGTTTGCCTGCTTGTATGTGTGTGTCTTTGTGTGAGAGAAAAGCGAATGAAAGAGGGAGAGAATCGGAACACTTTAAGGAGGACTGTGTGGAATGCTTTGGGTGTGCGTGTCTGCTTGTTTCTTTCTGTGTGTGCACGTTCAAGAATATATAGTATTGTACAAAAGGACAGCAAATAACAGTATGCCAGTAAGATAAATAGCATTGTGTTTCGCTTACATTACGTTTAACGAGTTAACTTGTTTTGTTTATTCAAACACATTTCTCATGGGCAAGTGCTGCAACTGGTATATAAGTCAAAGTATCCTCATGTCTTGCTCTTAGCCCCGCACCTAGCCCCACCCACCCACCACACCACTAGTATATGTTAATGAGTACCTGCACTTATTTTTTCCCATTTAAAGCCCTGGGTATGCCCCTGCCTCGAGGTCGCCATAGAAAGGCGCTTTAAACCCCTACCTCAGCACACAACAATGCGCGTGCGCCCAGGCCTTCCAGGGACGTAGCTTTATTTAAAAAAAAAAGTTGTTGGGGGTGTTTCACCACTCTAATTAATGTATTTTCTAATAAATAGTTGGGTATAGGTGGTTGCAGTTGGGCATTGTGAGAAGTCAGTCGGATTTCACCAGGGATGTTTACTTACACACTCATTTAAACAAAAATACACACACTCTTTCCCTTTCTGTTTTGAAAGTTCTCAAAATATAATATTGTATTCTCTCTCGCTTAGAACTCCTACCAATCCACATTCCTCTTCCTTTCCACTGCCCCTTTAGGCCCATCCCATGTACCCTGCTTGTTGTATAATGTATTTAAACATTATATGCCAGAGTGATTGTTGGAAATTCTGAAGCTCATTGCCCCACCCCCAATCTTAGTGCACAAGCTATGCCCCTGGCCTTTCCATGTTATGGAGTGAGACCCAAAGCAGGAGTATGTGGTCAGAACGGCACACTATATGCCTGTCTTGTTTTTTTAAACAGTGACTGCTACCAACTCAAAGAATACAGAGGACTAACAAAGTGATTGCAGAGATGCCCTTTTCTCTGTCATATAATTGGGAGAGTGGCCCTACTGGCCCTCTCCCACATTTTTCTAACTGTTCTGCTACCCCCCACAAGTGGATCCTTCGCCCCTCCATGTAATGCAAGGGTGTGGTGTGCGTGGGCTACCTGCTTGTACAGCATACAATCCAAGTGCGAATGATGCAGGTGGGTGTGGTCACAGTACAATCTTTTTTGTAACAGGCATACTTTGGTGGCACCTAAGATGTAGGCTTGAATGGAAGCACATCCTAGCACATTTCAGGGATCACTTTCAAATTATCTGACAGAGGACGGCTGTTGGTGTGAAGGAAGGAAAAAGAGGGTCACTTTCAAGCAAGGGAGCTTCTCCCTGCCCCGTTGTTGGATTGGAAAGGCTACCACTCCACAAGTTAATAGATGGTTCAGTAGAGCTGACACACTTGCCTGTGGGACCAAATGTAGGGTTGAGCCCCAGGACTCCTGAAAAAGTTCCAAAAATGCATATTTGAAAAGCACACAGTCAGCTCTAGGGGCATCTAATTACTAAATAACAGGTTTATTGCAACTCAAGTCAATGTTACTCATTTTATAGTTTTTGGAAGGATAAAAGGCTGAGTGTATCCGATGGGTTTCGGAGCTGGGACTATGAGGTCAAACACACATTGCTAAAGTTGCTGCATTCGCCTACTGAGCCACCACACAAAAAAACTCAAGTATGGTGCAATACAGAGAAATTCCCCTGAATAGGGTAGGAAGAGCTCTTACAAAATTATCCTTTGGATTATGAGCAAAATCGAATGTGTAGCTATCTCCCAATCTACACATAAACCCGGTGAACCATTTGAAGTGAGCATATAGAACAACCAAAAACAAAGGGCAAAGTTAAGGGGCCAACAGGCCTCCTTTTGATTGTGTATCCTGTCTAGGAGCTATCTGGAGCCTCACACCTAAATACAGTGGAGGCAAAACAAAGGCACACAGCTTATCAGTGCCCTGGTATTTAGGAGAGAGATGCTTATGACTTTGTTTAGTCCCTGCATATAAGACATATGCATGCACTGTTAGAATGTCAGATGTGTTGGCCTGTCCCAGTATTTACACAACTAACAAATGAAATATCACTGTTTTGTTGTATTTGTTTTATAGCGCTACTCATTCTAATCCAGGCAGTCAGAGCGATTTACATCACAAGTACACATTATACATGGATGTTGCAAAGTCATCTTTTTGCCCTGTTCATCCCCATTTTTTTGTTGCTGACTGGTGCTGATGATAACTGACTCTGACTGTGCCCTGGACTCTGTTAACCAGACCCAGGCCAGTGCTATGTTAAAACACATACTTGTAGTAGAGTACACTGGGTATTGGTGTAACCTTTCGGTTGTCCTGACAGACCCGGTAAGTTCCTAGTATATAATGGGCAAGGGTGTACACTCTGCCTATAAGCCCCTATATAATAGGGCATGGAGATTAGCAGCCCAGCAGACTTTTTGCACTTGCATGTGGGCACTGCTGAAGGTTTTCTGTCATTTTAAAATGCAGCCTGACTCTGCAGACTGCATTTACATGGAAATGGTGTCCCAATTCGACTTTGGTGCTTTGGGCACTTTAAATGTGATGATCTACCTTATTTTCACATATTAGGTACCCCCAGGATCTCCCCTTGGTATCCCAGGGGCGGGGGTCATGTAACGATAAGCAGGGGTCTTATAAAAGAAGTTTTATAAACCCAGGTAAGGGAAAACTGACAATTTTATTTCCCCCCACTATAGATACTTGCCTTCATAAGCTATCATTGCTATATGGTATTTTCATGGTAAAAATAGTAAGGAAAGGCGCAGAAAAGTAGTTCAAGGATTTAAAAGATTTGTTTTGATAAATCCAGCAATTGGACATTGGTGAATTTATCACAACTTGTACAGAAAATAAGTTATAAGGCTTTTCTTTCTGTAAGCCAAAATCCAGCCCTCTGACTGTCCCTTTTGATTGGTCAGTTCTAACAGTATTAGCAGAGCTGCTTGATTAAGTGCTAAGTGGCGGTCCAGAGCATATCTGGTGAAGGGCAGCTCAGGGGCTACACAGGAATGCATGAGCAGGGGGAGGGGTAATAAAACATACAAACTCAAAGGAGAGCAAGACAGGAGAGAATGCCAGATCACCTAACCCCCACCTTCTGGACCCCTCAGTCAGATACTAGGGTTAAGGAAGGAATTTGCAGATGTTAGAAGGAGGAGAGCTATGGAAATGAGCCACACTGGAGGATGGTTTAGTCAGCTCTTAGTTTCAGACATCATGGATTTTGGAAAAATGGTGCTTTCTGGGGCAGGAATATGCCAAACTTTGCAGGAAGTGGTCATGCATCTGGGCGTCAGGCTGCATTCTATTGGTTGGGCGCCCCCCTTCCTGCTGACCAAGAGCTGGGAATAAATATGTGAGAGCTGCATAGCCTCTCAGATCTGCTGCCTGAAACTACAAGAGAAAGAAAGACTGCCCTGCTGGAATCTGGATCTGCACCCTTGGCCTGCAGTGAACTGCGCCTGCTGCACAATCTGGTACTACAGCCCTGGGGACAGTGCCTTGCTTCAAGAAGGACTCAGGAGTGGACTCCCTGCAGCTACAGGTTAACAGAGCTTCACCTGCATCATCCCCAGCAAAAGTCCCCAGCCTGGAGTGCATCCAGTGGACTTTTAAGGATTTGGCCAGGTGCATTGCAGAAATTGTGGTCCACCTTTCCAAGGACCATCTAGGAGATTCCGGACCATTGGATTTGTGTTTTGGACCCTCTGTACCTGCAAGGAGGACTTCAGGAAACGCCTCCTGAAGATTGGAGAAGTTTGGAGAATTTTAGTAAAATTGGCGCTTTGTGTTTCTAAGCACTAGGAAGTGTTTATTCTTTTAAAAATTCATATCACTGGTTCCAAGGACACCCCCGGAGATTCCCGACTCTTGGGTTTGTGTTTTGGACCTTTTGGACCTGCAAGGAAGACTTCAGGAAACACCTCCTGAAGTTTGGAGAATTTTGGTAAAGTTGGCACTTTGTGTTTCTAAGCGCTAGAAAGTGTTTATTCTTTTAAAATTCATATGTCTGGTTCCCTACATTGAATTTTTGTCGTTTTGGTGTCTATGTACTCATAAAAATATAACCTATTTTTATAAATTGGTGTGGGATTTTTATTGTGTGTTGTGTCTCACTTATTTACTGTATTGGTGTTTTTTGAATGCTTTACACTCTTGTCTCCTAAGTTAGGCCTGCCTGCTCGGTTATAGCTACCAAGGGTTGAGCAAGGGGCTAATTTACTGGGACCTTTACTGAACCTGTATTTGGTTGGTGGCCTTAGTGCCAGTGGTAGGTTCATAGTTACCACTGCCAGTAACCCACTTTCCAACATTTTGGTGTTCAGCGGTGTGGATGAGGACTTGTGTTCAATTTACACCATACAGTGTTTAAGTTGAGATCAGTAAAAATCTGCTAAATTGCCTTAGAACAAAACTTTTGATTTTTGAATTTTTAAAATTTGGACTAAGCTGATTTTTAATCCATTGTTTTGATTTTTCTAAATTTGTTCTAAGTCTGACTGATAGTTGTTGTGACCCAAAACTAGGGATACCATGGAGCTGGACCTGGCTAAACTGACTAAACTCAATGTGGCTGAGCTTAGAGTTTTGTGTAAGGCGAGGGGGCTATCTGCTACTACCAAGATTAGGAAGGCAGCATTGGTTAGTTCCCTGAAGGCCTGGGCCAGGTCAGCCCCAGAGAGGGAAAGGGAGGGGGAGGTGGCCCCCTTCTACCGCATCACAGAGGAGGATGAGGAGGATAGAGCTTCCATTGCTTCAAATTCTAGGTCTGTCACTTCAGATGGTGGGAGGAGGGCAGGGGCCCCTACTCAGGAACCACCACTGTCACTTGCAGAGAGACAGCTTGAGGCGCAATTAGCTTTAATAGCTTTGGAGCAGAAGAAACTAGAGTTAGCTAAGGAGCAGTGGGAGGAGAAAAAAGCAAAGAGAAATGGTGGCAGCGACAATGAAGGAGATGTTGAGGTGCCCAGGGGTGGGAGGTTTGATTCCAAGCTTCCCAAGGGAATATTACCCAGATACATAGAGGGGGACAACATTGACAAATGGCTAACTGCATTTGAAAGGGCCCTTGAGATGTGGGGGGCCCACCCCAAGCAGTGGGGTTCACTCTTGTGGGAACTGATTCCAGTAGCTGGGAGGGATAGGCTCTTGACCCTGCAGGGAGAGGAGGCTAAATCCTACACCCACATGAGGAGATGCTTAGTTGAGAAATTTGGTTTGACCCCAGAACAGTACAGGGTGAAGTTCAGAGACACCCAGAAAGTGAGTACACAGTCTTGGGTGGATTTTTTGGACACCTCAGAGAGGGCACTAGAGGGCTGGATTGTTGGTAATCAAGTGAGCACATATGACGGATTGTATAGTTTGTTTTTGAAGGAACACATTTTGACTCATTATGTACAGGAGAGGTTACGCCAGTATCTAGTAGACTCTAAGCTGTCTAGTCCTAGGGAACTAGTCAAGGCAGCTGATGAGTGGGCCAGAACCAGGGTTTCCAATCAGCACCAGGGGGGCGACCAGAAGAAAGGAGGACAGGTCCCTTCCCAGGGGAAAGCCCAGGGGAAAGAAGCTCAAAAACAGGAGTCCTCCACAGACCCACAAAAACCTGAGAAAGGAGGGGGGGCCCCGAGCCAATCCAACTTCAAGGGGAGGGGGTATCAGGGAAAGAAGGGTAGGTTCTTTGATCCCTCAAAGGTGGGAAAGTGCTATGACTGTGGTCAGCCAGGGCACAAGAGAGGAGATGCTGTCTGCACAAAGAAGCCCTCCACTGTTGGGCAGTCCCCAGGGATTGCTAGTATAAGTGTGGGGGTAGAGAGTGCCCCAGAGAGGGGTAGGGAAGTGGCAGAAGCAACTTTAGTATCCTTTGGTGGGGTGGATCTTGCAACCCTAGCCACATTACCTCCAAGCATGGACAAGTACAGGCAGAGGCTTAACATCAATGGGACGGAGGTTGAGGCTCTGAGAGACACAGGAGCCAGTGTGACTATGGTGAGAGATACACTGGTGTCTCAAGAGCAAATGCTACCTGGTGAGTTTCACCAGGTGACCTATGCAGACAGCAGGACCAAACTCCATCCAATGGCTAAGGTGGATTTAGAGTGGGGAGGTGTGACAGGCCCTATGAAAGTAGCTGTGTCACCTGCCCTGCCAGTACAGTGTTTACTGGGAAATGATCTTGAAGCATCTGAGTGGTCAGAAGTGGAGAGTGGGCTCCATATGAGAATATTGGAACTCCCTGAGTGGGTATGTGCTGTGACCCGGTCACAGACTGCTCAGAAGGAAAATGCTGGACACTTGGACCCTGGAACAAAGGGCCAAGCCTCCATGGACAAGGGTGCTGGGTCTGGGGAGTCAGCCCAGGGAACTCCAGAACTACAGGAGGAATCTGACCCTGATGGGAAGGATATAACCTCTGACGATGGAACTCCATCCCTACCAGATCTGTCAGACTTGGCAGAACTGACAGGAGCCGGTGGACCCTCCAGAGAGGAGTTTTGCCAGGGGCAGAGAGACTGTACCACCCTTGAGGGCTTGAGGCAGATTGCCTTAAAGCAAGAGAAAGGGGATGACAGTGGATTTCACAGGATCTATTGGGAAGATGGTCTGCTCTATACTGAGGCCAGAAACCTCAGGGAGGGTGCCACCAGGAGGTTGGTGGTGCCTCAGAAATACAGAGAGTTCATCCTGACTTTGAGTCACGATATCCCCTTGGCAGGACATTTGGGGCAGAGTAAGACTTGGAACCGGTTGGTGAACCATTTCTATTGGCCTCATATGTCTCAGAAGGTAAAGGAGTTTTGTAGCTCCTGTGTCACCTGTCAGGCCAGTGGCAAGACAGGGGGCAAGCCCAAGGCTCCCTTGATACCACTGCCAGTGGTTGGGACCCCGTTTGAAAGGGTGGGGATGGACATTGTTGGTCCCCTAGAACCACCTACTGCATCAGGGAATAAATATATCTTGGTGGTAGTGGATCATGCCACAAGATATCCTGAGGCAATACCTCTCAGAACAATAGCTGCCCCTGTGGTGGCTAGGGCCCTGCTTGGTGTGTTCACTAGAGTAGGTTTCCCAAAAGAGGTTGTTTCAGATAGGGGCACAAACTTCCTGTCCAGCTATCTGAAGGCGATGTGGGATGAATGTGGTGTTACCTACAAGTTCACCACCCCATATCATCCCCAGACCAATGGTCTGGTGGAGAGGTTTAATAAGACCCTGAAAGGCATGATCAATGGGTTGTCTCACAAACTCAGGAGGAGATGGGATGTTCTCCTTCCATGCCTACTGTTTGCCTACAGGGAGGTCCCACAAAAGGGGGTTGGTTTCAGTCCCTTTGAGTTGTTATTTGGGCATCCTGTGAGGGGGGCATTGTGCCTGCTGAGAGAGTCTTTGGAGAAGCCTCTCAAGGAAGCAAAGGACAATGTGCTTGACTATGTGCTAGGCCTGCGCTCACGCATGGCAGAGTACATGTATAAGGCAAGCAGGAAACTGGAGGCTAGCCAGGAGCTCATGAAGCACTGGTATGATCAGAAGGCTGCAATGCCGGAGTATACTCCAGGACAATTGGTATGGGTGTTGGAGCCTGTAGCTCCAAGGGCCCTTCATGACAAGTGGACTGGGCCCTATCCAATCATTGAAAAGAAGGGTGAGGTTACCTATCTGGTAGACCTGAACACCCCCAGAAACCCTCATAGGGTCCTGCATGTCAATAGATTGAAACCCTACCATGACAGGGCAGACATGACCATGTTATTGGTCACAGATGAGGGAGAAGAGGAGGAAACCGAGCCAGTGCCGGACCTCCTCTCCAGTGCTATGCAAGATGGGTCAGTGGAAGGAGTGGTACTCTCTCCCAAACTGACAGACCAACAGCACAGAGACTGCAAGCAGGTGCTGGGGCAGTTTGCTGGTCTGTTCTCTTTGACACCAGGTGTCACTGATTGGTGTGTGCACCACATTGACACTGGTGACAGCCCACCTGTCAAAAATAAACTGTACAGGTTGTCTGACCATGTCAGAGACAGCACTAAGGCTGAGGTAGCAAAGATGCTGGATTTGGGGGTAATTGAGCCCTCTGACAGTCCATGGGCCAGTCCAGTGGTGCTGGTGCCCAAACCTAATCCCCAGGGGGGAAAGAAGGATTTAAGGTTCTGCGTGGACTACAGAGGACTGAATGCAGTCACAAATACTGATGCTCACCCTATACCTAGAGCTGATGAGCTCATTGATAGGTTAGGGGCTGCTAGGTATCGGAGTACATTTGATTTGACCTCAGGATACTGGCAGATTGCCCTCACTGAAGGAGCAAAGGAGAGGTCAGCATTCTCCACATCCGAGGGCCATTACCAATTCAAAGTAATGCCTTTTGGCTTAAAGAATGCCCCTGCCACCTTCCAAAGGTTGGTGAACAGGGTCCTGTCTGGGTTGGAGCAGTTCAGTGCAGCATATCTGGATGATATAGCTGTGTATAGTTCCACTTGGGAGGATCACTTAAACCACTTGAGGGAAGTGCTTCAGGCCATGCAGCAAGCAGGTCTGACTATTAAGGCCAGCAAGTGCCAGATAGGGCAGAGTTCTGTGGTGTACCTGGGTCACCTTGTAGGTGGAGGCCATGTACAACCTCTCCAGGCCAAGATCCAAACCATTTTGGATTGGACAGCTCCTACAACCCAGACACAGGTCAGGGCCTTCCTTGGTCTGACTGGGTACTATAGAAGATTTGTTCAGAACTATGGGACCATTGTGGCTCCTCTGACTGAACTTACCTCTAAGAAGAGGCCAAAGAAAGTGATTTGGACTCCAGAGTGTCAGAAGACTTTTGACACTCTGAAGGCTGCCATGTGTTCAGCGCCAGTGTTGCTGGCCCCCTACTACACAAA
Source organism: Pleurodeles waltl (assembly GCF_031143425.1). NCBI lineage: Eukaryota > Metazoa > Chordata > Amphibia > Caudata > Salamandridae > Pleurodeles > Pleurodeles waltl. The sequence goes on from NC_090443.1 coordinate 964,137,150, forward strand.
GGAGTTTGTGGTGCAGACTGATGCTTCAGAGCGAGGAATTGGGGCAGTGTTGGCACAGGTAAATGATGAGGGCCTTGATAAGCCAGTTGCCTTCATAAGCAGGCGACTTCTCCCCAGAGAACAAAAATGGAGTGCCATTGAGAGGGAGGCATTTGCTGTGGTCTGGTCCCTGAAAAAACGGAGACCATATCTGTTTGGTACTCACTTTCGTGTTCAGACTGACCACAGGCCTCTCAGGTGGCTCATGCAGATGAGAGGGGAGAATCCCAAGCTTTTGAGATGGTCCATTTCCCTACAGGGGATGGACTTCACAGTGGAACACAGACCTGGGGTTGCACATGCCAATGCAGATGGACTTTCCAGATTTTTCCACTTAGCTGATGAGGACTACCTGGGTGCAGGTTAGTGACCCATCACCTTTCGTTTGGGAGGGGGCCATGTTGCAAAGTCATCTTTTTGCCCTGTTCATCCCCATTTTTTTGTTGCTGACTGGTGCTGATGATAACTGACTCTGACTGTGCCCTGGACTCTGTTAACCAGACCCAGGCCAGTGCTATGTTAAAACACATACTTGTAGTAGAGTACACTGGGTATTGGTGTAACCTTTCGGTTTTCCTGACAGACCCGGTAAGTTCCTAGTATATAATGGGCAAGGGTGTACACTCTGCCTATAAGCCCCTATATAATAGGGCATTGAGATTAGCAGCCCAGCAGACTTTTTGCACTTGCATGTGGGCACTGCTGAAGGTTTTCTGTCATTTTAAAATGCAGCCTGACTCTGCAGACTGCATTTACATGGAAATGGTGTCCCAATTCGACTTTGGTGCTTTGGGCACTTTAAATGTGATGATCTACCTTATTTTCACATATTAGGTACCCCCAGGATCTCCCCTTGGTATCCCAGGGGCGGGGGTCATGTAACCATAAGCAGGGGTCTTATAAAAGAAGTTTTATAAACCCAGGTAAGGGAAAACTGACCATTTTATTTTCCCCCACTATAGATACTTGCCTTCATAAGCTATCATTGCTATATGGTATTTTCATGGTAAAAATAGTAAGGAAAGGCGCAGAAAAGTAGTTCAAGGACTTAAAAGATTTGTTTTGATAAATCCAGCAATTGGACATTGGTGAATTTATCACAACTTGTACAGAAAATAAGTTATAAGGCTTTTCTTTCTGTAAGCCAAAATCCAGCCCTCTGACTGTCCCTTTTGATTGGTCAGTTCTAACAGTATTAGCAGAGCTGCTTGATTAAGTGCTAAGTGGCGGTCCAGAGCATATCTGGTGAAGGGCAGCTCAGGGGCTACACAGGAATGCATGAGCAGGGGGAGGGGTAATACAACATACAAACTCAAAGGAGAGCAAGACAGGAGAGAATGCCAGATCACCTAACCCCCACCTTCTGGACCCCTCAGTCAGATACTAGGGTTAAGGAAGGAATTTGCAGATGTTAGAAGGAGGAGAGCTATGGAAATGAGCCACACTGGAGGATGGTTTAGTCAGCTCTTAGTTTCAGACATCATGGATTTTGGAAAAATTGTGCTTTCTGGGGCAGGAATATGCCACACTTTGCAGGAAGTGGTCATGCATCTGGGCGTCAGGCTGCATTCTATTGGTTGGGCGCCCCCCTTCCTGCTGCCCAAGAGCTGGGAATAAATATGTGAGAGCTGCATAGCCTCTCAGATCTGCTGCCTGAAACTACAAGAGAAAGAAAGACTGCCCTGCTGGAATCTGGATCTGCACCCTTGGCCTGCAGTGAACTGCGCCTGCTGCACAATCTGGTACTACAGCCCTGGGGACAGTGCCTTGCTTCAAGAAGGACTCAGGAGTGGACTCCCTGCAGCTACAGGTTAACAGAGCTTCACCTGCATCATCCCCAGCAAAAGTCCCCAGCCTGGAGTGCATCCAGTGGACTTTTAAGGATTTGGCCAGGTGCATTGCAGAAATTGTGGTCCACCTTTCCAAGGACCATCTAGGAGATTCCGGACCATTGGATTTGTGTTTTGGACCCTCTGTACCTGCAAGGAGGACTTCAGGAAACGCCTCCTGAAGATTGGAGAAGTTTGGAGAATTTTAGTAAAATTGGCGCTTTGTGTTTCTAAGCACTAGGAAGTGTTTATTCTTTTAAAAATTCATATCACTGGTTCCAAGGACACCCCCGGAGATTCCCGACTCTTGGGTTTGTGTTTTGGACCTTTTGGACCTGCAAGGAAGACTTCAGGAAACACCTCCTGAAGTTTGGAGAATTTTGGTAAAGTTGGCACTTTGTGTTTCTAAGCGCTAGAAAGTGTTTATTCTTTTAAAATTCATATGTCTGGTTCCCTACATTGAATTTTTGTTGTTTTGGTGTCTATGTACTCATAAAAATATAACCTATTTTTATAAATTGGTGTGGGATTTTTATTGTGTGTTGTGTCTCACTTATTTACTGTATTGGTGTTTTTTGAATGCTTTACACTCTTGTCTCCTAAGTTAGGCCTGCCTGCTCGGTTATAGCTACCAAGGGTTGAGCAAGGGGCTAATTTACTGGGACCTTTACTGAACCTGTATTTGGTTGGTGGCCTTAGTGCCAGTGGTAGGTTCATAGTTACCACTGCCAGTAACCCACTTTCCAACAATGGACAATAAATCATACTTGTGTAAATCAATGCGCAGGATGCGATACATAAGACAATGAGGGTTACAATCGGTAGGAGTCACATGTCCTTCACAGCTCACTGTGCTATATTCGAAGGATTACAATTTATGAACTGCATGTAACAAAACGATCTCTGTGTTAAAAGCAGTAACCCACGCACAGTGATGTCACGTGCCATGATTTCACTAACATACTGTCTAATTTGGTTACCCCCTCTCCCGCAATAGTTTTTTTTAGGACTTGTGCCCTGAGAGCACATGAAGAAGAGATCCACGTGATGAGGTGTAGCAGTGGAAAAGTGTCAGCTGTAGGTGAATGGATGTAAGCTGAATTTCACCAAGGTGTGATCCGTCAACGACAGGAAGTTATAGCAATGTCATAGGTAAAGCACTGGATGTAGAATGTTTGACATTCGTAAGGATTAATGGAGTTTTGTGACTGGTGCTGGGGATGTCCTTATGGTGGGTGGAGGTTTGTAAAGGCAAGGAAAATGTATCATTGTTAGTGGAACTAAGCTTGGATACTCGCTTCTAATCCTGCATGACGAGGCTGGAAAATGTACTAATAAAAAGGCTGAGAAGGTGGTTGTTCTGCTCCAGGGCTTTAGGAAGGCAGATGATTTACAGGAGAAAGTTAGCAAGAGCTGGACACGTAGAACGTAGATACTGAAGTGCACAGAGGAGCTCGGTAAGTAGAGTTGTAGCTGCAAAAGTGACTTGTTTGTGGGGTGGTTGGCAAAGGGGTAGTCGCACTTTCTTTTTAGGAATCTTGATGTGTGGGGTGGGGGGATTAAACAATTTTTTGGGGTATTGTGACTGCAGTTTTTCAGGTTGTTCAAAAGCATGGACTTTGTCAGTTCAAAGGCGTTCGAAGATATTAAAGCTAAGTGTAGGGTTTGTGGAGATTTCGAGTGTGAGGGTTTTTCAAAGTAGATCTGAGCTATGATGGTCCGAAAGAGAGTGAATCGAGATATATCGGAGGTTGGTTCAGGAGAGGAGCAAGTAAGTCGGAGGCACATTGTTGTCAAGTAAATTCAACGGTAGAGGCTGAAAAAGTTGCTGGTTAGATCATTTAGAAATCAGTGAGGTTGGAGTGAAGAGGTTGTCAGGTCATTGGGGGTTTGGAGTTAAATTAAAGGGTCAGAAGACATTATATTGCCAATGGACTGGAGGTACGAAGGATAGGGAACTGTGGAAAATGTTAAGCTTTAAGAAGATTGCAGTATAGCACCTGGACTTGAAAAGGAATTGTGCAGGTATATTTTGCTTCGTACTGGATAGACTTTGCTTCAGGGGGCAGTGGAGAGTTAAACGTAGAATATTTTTAATTGTAACAAGAGCATCTCAAATTGTACACATAACAGTGCGGAGTGTGGGAACTGGCGGAGACTAAATTACAGTAAATATGATCACATAGGCATGAAGTAGGAACATGTAATTGGGACAGTACTAGATGTCAAACTGTCCAGTTTCTATTGTTTATTATTTCAGGAAGGGGTTGAAAAGTGACTAACCTAGACAGTCAAACTATTTAGTCATGTTCCAAAAGCAAAATACGAACCCAGGTGTCCAGGTCTTCAGCATAACCACAAGACTACTGCACATGAGGGTTAATGATGAGTGCATTCAGAGATTGAAAACCTAGGACACTGATCGGCACAACAGCAGAGGAAGCATGAAGGGGTTTGCATGTAGCAACAGAGTTGAAGAGGTCGAGGAGGCTGCAGGTAAAGTGAAGGTTGTGATGTGTCGAGCACTGTGATGTGTCGAAGACATCAAGCGCAACTCAGTTATGAAGCCTATCTGGCTTTGTCCATTTCTGGCTCTCCAAACTTATGCACAACCTTCAACAAGGCATTAAAGGCTTCCTTTATCTTCAGTCTGGTGGGGTTCAGAGGGCTCACGATCTAACTTCAAGGAACATGATTTCAGATAATTATTATGAAAAGTATATATACTGCGTAACAACACACTACCCACTGTAATTTTTAAAACAAATCTGATGGTGAAATCTACAGGTAAAAACGTTTAGCACATGAAAAATACTGCCAACCTCTGGGGTACAGGTAAGGATTTTGGAGACTTTGGGGGGTAGTTTCACGGACATGGTGCCAAGAATCCTTTAAGCGTCACCCCTCTGTCTTCTTGTGAGTAACCTCTCAGCTTTGGCTTGGGACATGCTTTTATGTACTTCCCTTGTTACTTTCATCCAGCATTGACTCAAAGCTGCTCTCAGTGAGCTCCTACAGAATACATATAGCATGTAGACACCATCTTATCAGATGGCCACGTGTCACACGCTCAACTAGTTTCTTTAGCCCAAGAGAGAATGAACATTAGGTCCAAGAATGGCAGACACACTCCCAAGTCTTAATAGTGACAGCAGAAGTGCCACACAATTTTCTGCTCACAGAATCCAGTTTTTACTTTCCTTGTCAGGAGGAACAGAGGATGAAGGAGCTGTGGCATGTAGCTTCTTGGCAGCATGGGAGGTGAAGGAGTCTGGGGTAGGATCTGTGCAAGGAAAAGATGGATCCTGACCCAGTGGTTTGCATTTTTTCTGTAGGTGTGATAGAGCAGCATCTACAGAAGCCTGTGTCAAGGAAAGCTCCATAACTGGTTCTAAAAGCCCTGGAACAAAAGGAAGCAATGGTCAAGAAGTTGATGAAGTGTCTCAAAGATCACCAACGCAGAGGCTCTGTTAGTCGGCAAATCAATAGGCAGCTGGTTGACATCCCAAATAAGTACCTCCTGTAAAGTGTTTATATCATCCACAGGAGATATTCTCGATGGAGGGGAGTCTGTTAATGTAGGTGAAAATAGCCCTGAAGAAGTTGTTTATTGAGATCGTGTGGATCTCGATCCAGGTTAAGAAAATCGTATTCACCTTGAGTGTGATTGTCTGAGAGATCGGAAACTGATGTCTGCAGTGAGATCTTGAGCTTGTCTTAGATCTACACCTGTTACTACAAGGTCTTGTATGGTGGGAGTGAGAGCAAGAGTCTCTTGGAGCAGGTGAATGTGGTGGCCCTGACGAAGTTGCTGGAGGATCTCGGGGAGGAGTTACTGCTGGAGGTGGTGGAGGAGGGGGGTAGAAGGATGTGGAGGTGGCGTGTCCACTGTGGCTTGAAGAGGTGTTGGCGAATCTGGAATGTAGACTGGAGAAGCTGCGTTGGATGGCTAATAAGCCCTGGAGTATTTTGAATCAGATGGGATTTTGTGAGGTTTAATACGAGTTGGTCATTCCGCCATCTTCGTCCGAGATGTAGAGTGACATTTAGACGCAGAACCTGGTCTCAACATTACTCTTTTTGGCATTAACTGTTGTCTCGGTGTCAGCGGTGCCCTCCTCCTCGACACTGATCCAGCTCTTAATGCTGAGCGAGTAGATGCTGTACCTGTTGTTGATGTTGATGTATTGGACGTCAAACAGGAAAGTCGTTTCTCCTCAGATCTTCTACTTCTGGATCTCCCTGTGCGGGAGTCCTCATACAGTGAAATAAGGGCGCCTGCAGAGAGAGCAGTCTCTCCTCGCTCTTCAGATTGCAAGAGAATCTTGTGTTCTCCTGTGCTCCACTTGACAATGCAGGTGAATCTTCTCTCTTTCCCTTAAGTGCGTCTAGATAGGGTCCTGCAGTGACGTGTCTTAGGGTCATCGGAGTTTGATAAATAAAGGATACAGACAGTACAAATCTGTTTTGCCACATTCTGGGCAGTTCTCAAATAGAGATGGCATTTTGCGAAAAATTTAATATATTTCCTCTCAGGAATATCTAAAAATACTCTAGTCCCTTAAGGAGGTCAAATGAAACACATTTGTAAAGCAACAGATGAAAAATTCTGAGACAAAAAGCCTGAAGAAGTAGAGCTCTGACCTTGGACCCTGTCAACACGCACCAGAAAAGAGGACTGAGTAAACTGCCACCTGCAGGGCATGATGGGATACTGGGGGTCAAGAGGCTCTTAAAGGCACAGTATTTTATTCACATTGTCTCACAGCTGCAGCCTATGCAGGGAATATTGCATTCTCTTCCCTTATCATTCGCTTTAAAATAATGTAAAAAGGGTGGGTGGCTACCTGTGCTTGATTTTTGTTAATGTTTTAAATTTTGTTATCAATGTTTTAAATTTTGTTATCACAAATGTTTGCTGTATTTTACTGGGCCCGGGTGGTATATGTGGAAAATACAATAAAATTTGTTGTGAACAAAAAATTGTGTAAAAAGACTTTGAGAAGGACATTTTTAAAGCACTGCTCTTATTTAAAGTGTTTTTAATAGCTTTATAAATGTTTTCCATTCATTAAACTAAATTGAATAGAATTGGCACTACAGCCCATCTGAAGGCTTCAAAATTCTACATTTTTTTCCACATATAATTCTTGGCCTTTCCAAAGTAAGGTGAAGATACTATGAAAATGTGACGTTGAAAGGACTGCTCCGGGGTCACTGCATGTGAGCGGGTCTATTCAATGCTTACAATTATCGAAAAAGATCCCCTTTGAGAGAACTTGATATGACTAAGGCATGAAGGAATCTGGAAATCATGGCAGATCCATGGATTCAGGCAGTGGGAGGAACTCTGTGACTAAGCAATGCTGGTGATGACATCTATAAACAAAGTACCCAACTGAGATCGTTAGCTGGACCAAACTCATTTACTTGTCACATTAACCAATAATAACTACTGTTAAACGATTTGCGTGGGACAAACACCAGTGCTCTCTAGGCAGCTGCATTTACCCATCTGTGATTTAGCCTTCTTTTTTTGTTCTCCCTCCTTTCTGAGTGTACCGGTTTTTCTTACTGCTCTTTTGTGTCTCTTTGAGGGAGTACAACTACCCGTGGTCCTTCTTGACACACTGCAGTGACATTTTGCCACCTGCATCGGGTATGTTGTTTGTTTACGTGGTGCAGTGCAGGCAGTGAAATGTCTATCGGCGGAAAGAGCACTACACAAAGGCCACAAACTCTATTAAACTAAACACTTCATAAATCTCAGCTAAAACCATACACAAAACACTAATGGAAATCCCATGGAAGAAACTGAAAGCATTCACGTGTGAAACCAGCTGTAGAAGGTTCTATACAAATTTAACAGTGCCACCAGAAAATGGAGTTTCTATTTTCATTCTTTAAACTAGTCTGCCTCTAAGGGGTGTTGGACATGGGGGCTCTGCAAAGGTGGGGAGAGCTTTATATTCCTATGCCAGCGTGGCGAGAGCCCACCTACCCGATGAAAAAACTGGTGACAGCCCACAGCTCTACATGGCTGCTGAGACATGTACATGAGGGAACGCTGCACGTCACCTCCTGTTATTATAGGGGCTCTGGATGCGCACGCACCCAACCTCCATTTACCAGTGGCATGCTTGCCTGCCTTTCATAACTTGGGACCTGGGCCAGTCAGAAGCTTTGGTTCTGGGGTAGAAACAGTGGTCAAAGTGGGCAGGATCCGAAGGGCTCGACGTGCCAATACGTTTTTCATTTAAGAAAAACAGTTCCCTTACTTTTTTGAAAAGACAACCGTCCAGGATGGTTGATGCTGAGAGCTGTTATGCTTCAGCCAAAATGTAAGATAGGGTGTCTCCTGTGCTGTGAAACTAAGGGAGGGGCAGTTGGCTAAACAAGCCTTCTTGCTAGGGTGCTTGCTTGCATGAAAGATATGCAGATGTGCACAACTGGTTAATCTGCAAATGTAAAGGGTGCTTTGAAGCCGGTATTGGCTTTAATTGATGGAATCACGTGAAGCTTCATTATAACACATACTCCTTTTGAGTGGTGTTGCAAGGTATTGACCAGTTGAGCTGTCAATTGTGTTATTTATTTTCTAAGGCAGTTATAACACACTGTACTATGCAACAGTCTAGGTATTACTGAAATCTATATTTTGGAAGCACTTTTTTAAATCTTAAACCTTGCATATTTTGTAGCAGCCTATCATATTGTGTGTAATGCAAGTTTTAAAAATGACTTTCATATTAACAGAGCTCTCTGTCAAAGACTGGGACCTCATAGCACTAAACATACGCAAGTCACTCATCTCCACTGCACCAACCAGGATTCAGATATGTGGCTCTCTGGTTACAGATAAAGACCTCTGCAGTGCATTAACGAACATAGGTTTTCATAATGTACAATAGTGCATTTCCCACTGATTAAGTTAACTTGCATTTATTTTTTCATGTAAGCTGTGCCTTACTTTATATGTGGTTACCTAAAGGTGAAAGACTGAAAAAGTTACAGAATATTTTGTTTTTTTTAGCCTTTGACCAGCCCCACGCTCACTCACTTCGCCCCCTTTGCCCACATCATCAAAGTTCCCATACTTTTTTTTAATGCACTTCGACCACTGGATAGATAGAATGAGTGTCTCTGCAAAGGTTCCACAGCATGCACCTTCACTAAGTTCAGGTTTTAAAGAGGAGCTCATTTAGTGAAAAAAAGGGTGATCACATATCAGAAAAGTCAAACACATTAGAACTACTGCCATTCCGGCATGACCCGTCCATTGAGACTGGTAGACGATGAGCATGTTTAGTGCATGTCCAAAGTTTGGCTACGATGAAAAAAAAAGTTGGAATTTAGGAGACTGAACCATGGTAGGAATGTTTTTGTTGCTGAAACTGCTTATGTGAAGGTTAAGGAGGTGGCCATGTGATTGGGAATTGTACATCAGGTACACAAAAAAGGATAAAGTTCCACAGTTCTTATGGACAAGGGAAACGGCCACAGGAAGCCGCAGGAGGAAGATCAGTCTCTTCAAAAAGCAAATGTGATGGGCAGGGAAATTAAAGCTCCATCCTCAGCATCCCATTAACAGGGATGTCTTACTCCGGATCATTAAATATGTATATCTTATTACACGCCTTGTTAGAGTATTGAGCTCTATTGACTGATAATAAATTTCAAGCATCATCCCGGCGATAAATTTATCTGGAGATGATGAAGACTCAATAATCCAGCCAAGCAGATAATATGATGGGACCTTAAAAAACATCATTACATTATATGTCAAAATTAGAAGTGAAATACACTTTATTAACACTGGTTCTAAACGCAGGCCCCATTACTTGTAACTGTTCGATGACTGAGAGGATGGAAAACAAAACAAGGACATTAATTCGCCTGCACATTGAAAGGCTGAGCAGTGAATATGGAGGAATATGTAATTACATCCAGAGAGTTTCTAGGTCATAGCCTCAAATGGCTAATGAAAGAGCGCCCTGGCGTGGGCAGGGCCCTGCCTGCAGCCCAGAAAAACAACTAGTGTGCGTAGTTTGTCTGTGAATCGCTATCCATGTTCTCTGGTGAGGTGCACAGTGTCTATTAAACTGTGAAGCTGTCCACTTTCACCACATGAGAAGGCTCTGGGACATTCAATGCACGACAAGTAATTTGCCCAGGGTATGATACCCGCATAGGTGATCCATGAAAGAAAATCAATCATATTGATCGATAAAAGGTGTGGAGTGAGGGATATATACATAAAAAGTCAATGATCAAGGGGACTGTGAAGCCAGAGGTGCTAAAAACTCAGTCCATTCTTTCATGACTGGCCACATAGCACCACTTGTACGAGTGTGTCCACTCTAACCAGAGTCAAGGGTGTCCCTGGGATTCCAATAAGAGCATCTTCTGTAAAGACATCTTGGGTTGCGGAACATTACATTTGTACAGCAACACCAGGTCGAAGATTGGCTAATCCTCTGAAGGCAATGTACTGACCCAGTAAAATACCAGAGCCAACATAAATCACATTACCTTCCTTCTGAACACAGATGACATCAAAGGGCTGAACTATTTTCTGTCCAGTCTTCTCGCTGCAACGCGCACTGGCTGCATGTTGCCAGTCATGTTAAATGTGAGACACTGTGGAATTAAGTCAGTTTATAGTCAAGTTCCACATTTCATTCGGTTCAAGCGTAAGCAGACTTTGACATCTGTATCAGGCTGCCTTTGGTTGAGGTCCTAAATTTGAGGTGGAAGTTGGATGATTTTCAGCTTTGGTTCCATTCCACTGGAATTCACTCCACTTGGGTTTTCAATAAATTAGATGCTTTCTTTTGTTCTAAGAACGTTAGAGAAACATACTTTTTCTTTCCTGTCATAAAGTACTATTCTGGAGGCAGAGCTGGGATGGGACCGAAGATGGCTGGATACGTGAGTCCCTCGTACCCTACGTGTTGGATGAGTGTGTGAGCCCTAAACTCCTTTGCTGCGGGGAAGCAGTGCTCTTCAGGGGTGTGTACTAACCCCGGGGGTGCATCAGCGATGAGCCCCAAAGAGGCTGCAGAAGAGATGCCCCTTATTACTTGATTCCTGTTTTGCAGCAGTTGCGGTCCACACCTGAGACGCCGATGGATGCCTCAGAAAGCTCAGGAAAGAAATGAAGCTGGAGCTTGTGACTAGTCTTATGGGGACTAGCGATCCCAGGGGTTGTCTGAAAGACAGTTGTTAAGCAGATGCTACCAGGGGCTCTAACGGCCCTCCGGCCAGGCAGTGGCTCTCCTGGGCCCATACACCTCTCCTTTAACTTCACCCATGAGCACTTGCAAACTGCCGAAAGAAGGAAAACAGAGTGGTGAGAAGAGAGTTGTCATAAAGGTGCTGGACAGATGGATGTTTGCCACATGGATTTGGCATGCTTAGAACCTTTGGCCCCAACCCATGGCTGGAGCTGAGTTCCTGGGCCAGGGTCCTTTCTCCTACTGTCTGAAAATCAATTCTAGTTGTAGAATATACCTTCACCCTCATGCCATTGGCTACCACATGATCCCTGTAACAGACTATCTATATGTGCCTTTTTGCAGGACAAGCCTGGTTCAACAACATTTGTTAGGACCTGCAAACAAGGTGTCTAGGGAACACGTGACCCCACCATCCACAATATCGTGGTGGTGGTCTAGGGGTCCGGATATGCTCTTCAAAGTAAAATTGATACTATGTAAAGGCACATTTGCTCGGAGTGGATTTAAAGTAAATATCATAATGAAAAAGCATGGTGGAAAAAGACATCTGAACCGTTGATGAAAAACAGACACTTCAGGCATCAATGATTATGTTGAAAGATGATGTATAGATTCACACCTGCCGAGATGAGAACACAGAGGATATCGAGGTGAAACAATATACAACTGATCAGTGTCTCCGAGCAGGTGGAGGTTTCCAGTGTGAAACTCTTCTTCCTAAAATGGATTACTGAAACTCTCGAAATCACGGACTGTTGATATTCTTTTCAGTGGAGTGCGCTTACCGTGCCCTGGTCCCTCGACTGCTGCAAGGCACCTCACAAGACTATCAATATTTTACTGTCCAGCTTTAGAGAGAGAGAGAGATATGCTATACTGCAGGTGGGTGGACAAAAGGGCCAAGTTTCATTTGAGAACATCAAATCTTAGCATACATTTCCCAGGCTGTACAGAAGCAAGTAAGAGTTTTTATATTACAAAATTGGCTCCCCAAGAATCAGGCTCGAGGAACTTGATTCAGGCTATCACACGAAATATTGGTAGAGAATAAAGTGTGGCATTTTAGAACATGTGAGGGGGTGGGAATTAGACAGCTGTTGCACTGCCAGTCTGCAAAATCGCTCTGGAAGGCGGGTTGGGCCATCTTTGGAACAGACTACTAATGTAGGAGTCAATGGACTGAGAGGCAAGGTTAGGAGGTGGTTTTGCCAAAGCTAATGCATAAACAAACACTGGACTTAGTACACTTGCAGGAGACACAGAGCAGAGGTTACTGAGGAAAGTAAGCTATGAGCTGGACCACTGAAATAAAGTGATTGTGCGGCAACAGAGTTTTACGCATATTTATAAATTTGCTGCATAATTCATGATTTGCTGCATAATCTGCAGACTTCAACAAAAAAGTTGTTTTTAGCTCAAACGGTTCAAAGGTACTAAAAATGAAGCACCATGTGATGCAGAGCAGTGGAAGGCCTTTTGTGAAGGTTGACTGGTCATCTTTCTGTTGCTTATTGCTATATCTGGATGTTAAACTGTTACTTAAGAGGTGAAACCAATGCCCAGACAGTGCCAACAAATATAAATATGACAAAATAATGAAGCAATACTATCACAAAATGTGCTGCATTATACCACATAATTTGCCTTTTGTTGATGCATAATTTACTCAACCCAGCTGCACTCCCCTGCTGCATAACTCCAGTGGCCCTGACTATAAACTGCTGGTACACATTTAGCAGAGGTTTCGGCTGGAGTGGCTTATGCTAGGAAAACATTTGAGGTAGAGAAGGTTTGACCAAACCACACTGGCTGCTAATTCAGGTTGAATGGAAAATGGGGGCTTGAGAATTTCATGTTTGTGCTTGTGTATGCCCTGTCAAGAGGAACAGTTACTTACATTCGGTAATGCCTTATCTGGTAAGGACCATATCTAGCCGCAGATTCCTTACCTTTTGATCTCCCAGGCGACCAGAAGATTTTCTGTGAGCAGTACCCATGTGCACCAGCAGGTGCCATCGTCCATGCCGCAAGTGGCGCTGCGGTCACCTATATAGGCGCCACCTTAGTGCGCTAACATCAGTTACTTTTTCACGATTTTCCAGGACAGGGGCGGAGCCATAAAGTGCACTGACACTGGTGCGTCCACACTAGGGCCCTCAAAGGGAATATCCTTAACTCTAGAAATCTGTCTGCAGAGCATGGTGAATGGGTGGGTTCATAAGGAATCTGCAGTCAGATTTTGTCCCTAGCAGACAAGGCGTTGCCAAAGGTAAGTAACTTGTTCATCTGATAGCTACTTCTGGCCGCAGATTCCTTACCTTTGAATAAATACCAAAGCAATACCGTCCCCTGTTGTGGTCTGCGGACAAATATGTTAAACTAGGAGGTATAGCAGGACTGAATCGGCAAAAATACCCATCCCTGAGGATCTGAGTGTCTAGGCAGTAAAGTTTGGTATACATGTGCACAACTTCCCATGTTGCTGCGTGGCAGATGTCCAGGACTGGCCTCCACGGGCTAACGCATTGGTCACAGCTTTGGCTCTGGTAGAATGAGCCCTCAGGGGGTTGCTTCTTGGCCAGTGCATAGCATATTTTGATGCAGAGAATGACCCATTGGGAGATGGTCCATTTCTGCACCGCCCAACATTTCTTCGCACCAACATACCCCACAAAGGGTTGGTCGTCCGCCCTGGACTCTGGTGCATTCAAGGTAGAACAACAACGCTATTTTTGGGTCCAGGCAGTCGAGTTGCTCCTCCTCTTTGGAGAGATGTGGAGGTGCATAAAGAGTGGGCAAGGTGACAGATTGGCCGACATGAAATGGTGCCACCACTTTTGGAAGGAAAGAGGTCCTAGTGTGAAGCATCAGTCTGTTAGAAAAACAGACAAGTTGGGATGCTTGGATGACAAAGCGGTAGCTCACTAACCCTCTGGGCAGATGGTATTCCACAAGAAATGCTGTTTTGAGCATGAGCAGCCCAAGGGGATAGTTTTGTAGAGGCTTGAAAGGAGACCACATTAAAAATGTAAAAACCAAATTAAGGTCCCACTGGGGCATAGTGAAAGGAGCAGGGGGGACATATGTACAAGACCCTTGAGGAACCTATTTACAATAGGGGACTTAAATAAAGATGGTTGGTCAGGCAGCTGCAAGAAGGCAGACAGAGAGAAAGGTAACCCTTCAGAATACCCAAAACAGAGCCCTGCTGGTCAAGGGTAAGAATAAAAAGGACATCGGAAAGAGAAACAGAAGCGGGTCAATAGACTTTTCTGTACAATATAATACAAAATTTTTCATTGGCAAGCATATATCGTCTTGGTGGAGGAACGCCTGGCTGCTAGAATAACATTGCAGACTTCGGGAGGAAGGTTGATAGTTGTCAACTGTCGCCACTCAATCTCCATGCAAGAAGATGGAGAGGTGACCGGTTCGGGTGGAGCACCTTTCCTGCTGCTGCAACAGAAGATCCTCCAGAAGAAGGCAGCCTGAATGAAGGATCGAAGCTCATGTGCAGAAGCTCGGGATACCAGACTCTCCATGTCAAGTTCGGAGCCACAAGAATGACTTGGGCCTGTTGTTCCTAAAGTTCTTGAGAACTCTGGGCAGGAGTGGTATTGTCAGGAAGACATATAGAAGGCCCTAGCTGCACTTGAGATGAAGTGTCTCAGAGTTAGAGCTGCCATGGAAAGTCCAGCGTGCAAAAATGCGGACACTGTGATTTCTCTGCTGAGGCAAACCGATTGCACCAAGGCTCTCCCCACTGCTGAAAGAGACCTTGTGCCACCTCCAGAAGGAGACGCCACTCATGATCCGCTAGATATTGACAGCTGTGTTCTTCTGCTCTGGTATTCAGAGAACCTACCACATGTTGAACTACCAGGGGTATGTCCTGCTGTTCCAGCCATGTCCAGAGACGCAGGGCCTCTTGACAAAGACCACACCCTGCCCTGTTTGTTGCAGAACCACATAAAAATGTTATTGTCCGTCAACACCTGCACTAGCCTTCCCTTGATTCTGGGTTCTGGTTCAAGCCCAGCACAGGGGATTCTGTGAATAGAACATTCGCCCCGCCACCATTGCCCCGCGCCTCGGAACCTAAATTTCCTCACCCAACACCTCCACCCCTGAGAGCTTAGTAGTCCAAGTCTCTACCGCTCTTGGTGTGTTCTATGCCGCCCTCCCAGACAAGGAGTCCAAGATGCTGACAGGTAAAGAAGATATTTTCTCTCACCAGCCTTGCATTGTGGTGCATACTTATTGGGCTGCCATTCCCACACTTTGTGGGACATGTTTACGCAAGTGCTGCCAGAGGTTCTGAAGGAGGCCAGGGCCATTCTCGCTCAAGCGGTTAAGGACGGGAGAGATGCAGCACAGTTCAACATTAGGTGTGGTTTAGACACAACCGACTCGCTGCGTTGATCAGTTTCCTCAATGGTGGAGGCAGAGCATACCCCCGGTAGTTCAACATCTGGCAGATTCTCTGAACGCTTGAGCAGACAAACTCAGTTGCCGATAGCTAGCGGATCACAAGTGGCGTCTCCATACGGAGGTGGCACAAGGTATCTTTCAGCAGTGGGGAGACCCTTGGTGAGATCGGTTTGCCTCAGCAGAGAACGCACGATGTCAGCAGCTTTGCACACTGGAGTTTCCAAGGCAGCTCTTATTCGGAGACGCTTTTCGTCTCAAGTGGAGCTCAGGCCTCCTGTACAGCCTTCCTGCCCACAACACTCTTGCCCAGAGTTCTCAAGAACATCAGGAACAACCAGGCCCAAGTCATCCTTGTGGATCTGAACTGGACATGGAGAGTCTGCTATGCCAAGCTTCTGCACATGAGCTTCGATCCTCCCGACATGAGCTTTGATCCGACATCTGCCGGTGCTTCATTGAAAGGGAGCAGGAGTTCGGAAGAGGAAGCTCCTGGCTGTAGCACTTCTGTCAAGATGCTCATCTTGACTGCTACTGAGGGCAACGCGAAATCAAGGACCTCAGCTGCCCTCTTCACCACAATAATAGATGTTGTTCCCTCCTCCATAGCCATGTTAGGGGGAGAACGCATGCCAGCACCTGGGGACATATCCAGACTGCTGGCATTACCCAGTTCCTCACATCAGTCCATGCTTTGGCCCTCTACCTGGTATTCTAAAGGGTCTAGTGAGCCCTCCCATTCTTCCCCAAGGCCTAACCCTTCAGAATAGGGTTCAGGCGCCAACCTAGGACACATGGGTTCAGTCGGTGCTGGAATTGGCGTTGGCCGACTCCGTTGCAGCTCTGTGTCAGATTTGGGGTTCTAAATGGGACTGATGCCCGCAGGTGGCATGTCCAGCACCGGTCCAGATCCACAGGGCCCATCAGAGACAGCATGGCACCTGATGTGGCCACCTCTGAACCTGCAGGGCCCAAAGATGCTCTGGAGGGGCCTGCTGAAATACACAGCGCATGGCCTCGTAAAATGATTTTACCTGAGCAGGGGTCCCTCTGTCTCCTGCAAAAGCCGGAAGGCACGAAGTCAAACCTGGCAACGGCTCCGCAGAACCTTGCCTTGATCGCTGATGCGCCGTTGTCAAGTTGGCCAATGGACGAGGAGAAGTCGAAGCAAGCTTTGACTTCTTGTGCTTTCCCGAATTACCTGATGATTTGGGAGTGGGAAGAAAAGGACTTAGGGCTCCTGGAGTGGTCCTGCAACCTTCCCCTCGATTAGGAACGAGTCGCTTGACTTGGTGTCGACTGCCTTAGCGATTGCTCCCTCAAAGCCTTTGGTACCATGGCCTGGCAGTCAGAGCTTGGAGTTGTGGTCGCAATTGAGACACCACAAATGAGGGGTTGGTCTGTAGCCAACATGGCTCTACGACAGGCGCCACACGGTTCACTGTAGCTTTTCTCCAGATCAGTGCTAACTGTTGCGGAAAGCAAAGAACTGACATCAGCATGCTGAGGTGGCGCCTATATAAGTGATCTCAGAGTCACCTCTGGCGCAAACGACGCTGTGCAGAAGCGATCAACACCACCTACCAACGCCCAAGAGTACTGCTCACGAAAAATATTCCAGTCTCACGATTGAGAAATTCAAAGGTAAGAATTCTGAGGCTAGAAATCTTTATCAGATAAAAAAGCATACCACTTACTTGCGTGGTCCCTAGACTGTGACAAATCCAATTCAGGGAAGAGACAGCTGACATATGGCTACTGAACACAGGGAAACTGAGGGAACAAGAAATCGGTGTTCACTTACAGGAAGTCAATTCACTCTATGTTCAGGCAAACACAGGGTCAGAAAACCAGAAAGGGTGTCCTTTGGGGTCACACTCGGACTAAAGAGTAGCGTAACAGAAGTAACGAAATTTGGAGAATCAGGAAACCCTCTCACAAAGTGATGATGAAACTTACATCCCTCAGATCCAGTTCATGTTTCCGGCTGAAACCTACGTTTTGAACATATAAAATCTAGCAAAAGAACTGGCCAAGTCACAGTATATAGGGATCACATGAGATTATGGGACTGATGTATAATTGGGCGGTTTGCAAATTAATATGTGCAAACTGCACACCGACTGGTTGCAAACTGCCCAGTATTTTGTACTAATCAGTTACACAGCAAAATGGTTATTCGCAAGAGCTCCCAAAACCTCATGCCACATTATTAATATTAATGAGTAAAGAGGCATTTAGTGTTCCTCCTAATAAGGCATTGACAGAGCCATGAAAAAACAGCTAATTTCTGTCCTTAAGTTTCCATCAATATGAACATTTTTAAGGCCTCTGTGTTCCTTAAAGTGTCAGTGGATGTTTAAAAAAATCATATTGAAGAAAAGACGTTTGATGAGCATGCAATGGTACTCTGGAATGGCTGCTACTACCACTACCACTACCCTCCCCGAACACTAGTGCAGCCCTGGGTCAGACTGGCCTATAGGGCAATCTAGCAGTGTCAGAAGGGCTGGTCTGATAGTATGTGGGGCAGTTTTTTGGCTGTTTGTGGATCTGTTTTATCGCCTGGTGGGCCGGTGATTAGTGTTGACTTCCAAGATGTTCCCACAAACATTTCCTGCAGCAAGCACAAATGCATGCGGTGAGTCTACTGTATCTTGTGTGTAGGTGGGATTGTCCTCTCCAGCTTGTATAGGTTGGTCTATGAGATTGCTGATATGTGTCCGCAGATGACATATACTGCCAGATAATATGCTTGCAATGCTGGTTTGTTTCGTTTAAAATGCTAATAAATGTAAGTTTAAAAAATAAAGTTCTGTTGTGGGTAATAGATCTATGTTTCTTTCAGCACCAAGAAGCCCTCTGGGCGAACAGGTGACCTAATAATTCTAAAATTTAAACTGGGAGAAATCAAGGGCTCTCCCCTTACGGCAACCCTAACTGTTCATTATCTGCTTTGGTTTATAACTTCACTTTACACCTCTATGTCCGTGTGAATAATTTTGAGTTAAGCAGAGCGAGATGTGATGTGGTATTGCACATGTGGTGGACATCAATGTTACTCATTCTCTTTCGCTCTCCATAAACTCCAGACACATTACAAGTCTCCTTCTCATTATAAAGACATTCCTATTATGCGAAAGTCCTGTATGGAAACTTCATTAAAAAAAAAAAAAAAAGGGTAATGTGGAAAAAAAAAAAACGTTTAAGTTGGCAGCTTTCTGAAACAGCCCCACCCTGAGCGACTGGCGAATGCGTGATACACTACTGCTCCATTTCGACACTCGTGCCTTTAAGAGGGGAGAAGAAGTCACTAACATTTTACTGAGTTTACCTACAACCTCCTTTTATTTACAAACATTTAATATGAAGGGTCAGCGGCAGACTGGATCTGTGACGGAGGTCCCCCCAGAACCTCTAGGAGAAAGCAGGGGCTTAACACAGGCTCTTGTAGTGCACGAGGGGCCACTACCCTTCAGGGAGCGCCCATACCCTCAGGGCCCCCATACAGTCAAAGGCCATTGAATATCTGTGAAATATAGGAGAATCGAGGGCCCTTCATCACAATTTGCATGAGGATCACATTATTTTGCCTTACGCCACCGGGAGGAAAAGGTGTGAGGGGGATCTAGATGGCAGAGATAGCGGTTTACTTGGTTATTTTTTCTTCTCTCATGGACAATATATATATATCTTTTTTTTTTTTTAAAGAGATCCCAAGGAGGCTGGGTGAGGTACGGTAGTATCAAAGTACAAAAAAATATATGCCATAGGACTGTCCTACTGAATGTCTATTTAGCAAAGCCCACTACATGAAAGAGTTTAGCAATGCAAGCCAGGAAAGCAGGCCCTGGACTCGTTACGGTTGTATGACAGAATTTTGGCAAGAAATATGGTCTGACATGAATATGAAGGCCTAAATATTGTTTGTAAAACTATTGTCCCATTAGGTGTACATGTTCTGAGTCATGATAAATGACTTGAGTCGCACCAGCCAGTGACTCACACACAAAGAGTTATCAATTCCGTACCTCCCTGTAATAATGCACGCGGTCTGGTGGGTGATGACTTGAATCGCACCAGACGATTCTGGTCACACACAGAGATGCCGGTTCTGCAGTGCCACATGAGGCAGAATGGGGCACTGCTACTGGTACGCCCCCAGCTCCGAGGGTCGCAAGCTGTGAATCAGACACTGCATGCAATGAGCGTGCAGTCAGTGAGTAGCATGAGAGAAATGCAGCGCGATCAACAAAGTGGGCCACGTGCGGTCCCGCAACTGGTGAATCAGCTCACGACCAACAAGATGTTTAGGCATGTCGCGGCCACATGATGAAGGGCCACACTCCTTAAATGCAGGCAGTACTTTGAGGGCTCTTCAACAGGCAATCCAGTCTCCAGGCACAATCCTTAGTTCCATGCTCACACCGCTGCTACCAGGTGGAATCCAGCAGATAATGTGGGCACTTAGGAGGGCACTGCTCTCCAGATGTTTTTTTTTTTTTTTTGACGTTAACATACTTTCAGACACTAAGTAACAATCTTTGGTATCGTGGTTTCTGTTTGTGTTACACACCTAGGATTCGGAAATATATATCGGTGGTATCATGGTGGTTTTCACACTCTTAAGACATACACACTGTCACTACTATGCCAATCTATTACGAGACACTTCCTATGTTTATAGGCATATCATCTTGGACTCAAATGATATTAGGGGCAAAAACAAATTGTTTGAATTTTTGTCTTTTATCAGCCTTGATAAAGTCCCTTAGAGGACGAAACACATGTCGGCTGAACTTGGATGAACTGAACTATCCTTCTGTCAATTGGATGAAGACATTATCTTTCAGCTTTTCAATCTTCCAAGTGGACAATTTCATTCTTTTCATCAATCTGTGGGACTGTGTATGTTCTCTTTTTAGGGGACAAATCACCCGATGGTTGATGTGACCTGTATTTTTGTTGGTGCATCCACTTCATTTACGAATAAGCTTTGTGATATGGAACTATAGTGATATTGTTCAACACTTTTTTATAAATTATTGTATGATAACTTTCTATGTCCACATTAAATCCTATATTTATGATTTATTCAATTACTTAACTATGATTCTCTTCTGCAATTGTCTAATGAATATTTATTATATTGATACCACCTTGATGGGAATTTACACCATGTTTCTTTCGTATACTCAACGAGCCATGACCATCTGAACAATATTCATAGAATGACATTACTATTTGTGTGCTCCATTCCTTCTTCTAACAGAATTAACTCTCCAGATGTCACAGGTAGAAGGTGTAGGTCTCTCGTGGGAGGTCTTTGATGTCCCTGAGACCTCCACCAAAGAAAAAGGGGCAAGCCACCAAGCCCTTGGAGAGCACATTTTGGGGTGCCGCAGAGCAGCGGGCAATCAGCCCAGGTCAGCCACGATTCAGGAAGGGTGCGCAGTCCCTTCCAAGGGAAGTAATTACTCATTGTGCACAACAGATTCCTCTGGCAGTGTACACCATGCAGTCCAGTATCTCTAGTATTGTGTACCCACAAGTGTATCTCTCCTTTGCTGCAGTGTGGCACCAATAGTTTTACCATAGTGTGCCTCTGAAGTCAGGGGAGTTTCAGAGGGTTCCCCTTTGAACCACAGCCGTCTTCCCTAAATTTCAGTACTGTCTGCCATGGGGCAGTGGAATACAGATCTTAATCTTTAGTGGGGCCATGATGTGGCCCCGAGTTCCCAAGTATCAAAACCTCTCCCTCCAATCTATCCAGCAAGACCCTCCAATGGAAGAGGTCTGTCGTTCCAGTTGTGTGCCCGCAGTTTATAGCTGTCACTGGGGAATGCACAGATGTGCTACCCAGCCTCCAGTGTGGCTTAGAGTTGAATTTAAAAGGCACACTAAAGCATTTAGAGCATAGAAATGCCCACTTCCCTGAAGTGGCATTTCTAAGTTATTATTGACAACACACCTTTACCACAGAAAGGGGTTTGTTGGCACGAATCCAATGATAAGAAACATTATGAGGCTGTTCCACTGCAATCCACTCTTGCAGCCAGGAGAAACTGTACACTTCTCCCATGTTAAGCTATGGGCAGAGCAGCTTTCATAGGTAGTGAAATCACACATGGGTATTCTTCACTCCCTGGGCATACGTGCCCTTGAGCACTCACAAGCCTGCATTGACAGGCTGGACACGATTCAGAACACTGTAAGTGCATGCATGCACACACAGGCCTGCTATGGCAGACTGGACGCATGTTTGAGAAAGCCATAGGTGTAAGTGTGCACACAGGCCTGCTATGGGAGACTGGACTTATGTTTAATTCACCAGTGGGCACACGTGCACACACTGGCCAGCACCACTTCCTAAGGTATGTTGGAAATGCATGTGCACTTTCACACTGTTCTTACAGTCGCAAGGTGTCCAGGGCCCCAGGGCCACTGAGCAGAGAATCAGCAAAACCCTATGGGAAGAGCCAAAACCCTAGGTAAGGAAAACTCAAATGGCTGTTCTTCACTACCGGGGCATGGCACACCCATGTGTACCTGCCCAGCCTTCCATCTACCACCTGCCTTGCCTTTCAGGGGGTGCTATAAGGGAAGTAGAGGGTCCACTCAGGATTGGCTACGGAGTTAGAAGTGCCAACCTGAGCACCAGCGCAACTGCGCTACCACAGGCCTGTATTGTCAGGCCATATAAATGCTTCACAGGCTATTTTGGTGGGTGGCACACTCAGTGCAATGTCCCACTAGTAGCCATTGCTGTACCCGCCGCAGAAATGTGGTGTACCCTTTTACAGGGCACTCCTGAGTACAGCCCCTGAAAAAAAAATCACATAAGCGCCCCCTGCTGGCATGTGTAGGAAGGGTGCAAGCACTTTCCCCATTGCAATCCAGTGGGAAAGTGCCTAGAGTCCTAAGGCCATGCAGAGAGTCTCAGCAAATAACACAGGAGGAAAAAGCAAAAAGTTTCAGGGAAGGGCCATGTCTAACAGTCAGTAAGGTAATGATGCTCTATGCTGCGAGTTTGCACAAATCAACTCTATGGAATGGACTGAAAGAAATGAAGCATGGTGGGTCAATTCTTAACATGACTCAAAGCTCATCTAAACGTGTAGGCTAAGGAACTGGACATAATATAGAAGCCAGTCTAAGAAACGGTTTCTAAATGCATACACCACTGCATGTTGCTGTGCTGCAGGTCGCAAGGTCTGCACGGTCAGTATCGAACAAACAAGACCCAAAGGATCCTCATAACACCAACGGCCTGATTTAGAGTTTGGCAGACAGGTTGTTCCCTCCCAACCAGCACGTTCATCGTATTACAAGTGCCATTGGATATAAAACCCTTGTAATAACGTGTGAGAGATATCCATCACATTTGTGATAGCGTAACCCAGTGGTTCCCAACCTGTGGGCCGGGGACCCCTGGGGGTCCGCAAAGCGTCCTCAGGGGGTCTGCGACTTCTTAAAAAATGTAATAATATTATGCCCCAGCTATCAGTAATGACTCAGTGGGGGTCCCCGTGTTCCAATAATGATTCAGTGGGGGTCCCCGGACTCCAGTATTGATAAAATGGGGGTCCACAGAAGTCAAAAGGTTGGGAACCACTGGCGTAACCCATCTGCCGCACTCTAAATCGGGCTCCAACTCTTCACTCCTTCAGTTTTCAAGATGTCTGCACGGCCTTTGGAAGGAGCAGAGTCCAAAGGACAACCAGACGCAGAAGACTAGGCCTTGAGAAGTCAAGAGGCTGTTGGTTTTCACAGGGGGAGAGGTGGGGGGACAGGGCTGCTTAATTGATCCTTTTTCTGGCTCCATGGTGAGTCGAGTGACTAGGGACTCGTGTAGCATGAAAGAAAACGCCAGCCCACACTGAGCATGCTCCCTTCCTTCCCGCCTCCAAAGTGAACAGCGGGCTCCTAATACCACGGAGAGTGGCAGACATCCTCTAAGCCTCTCAGCCTTAGCAAGCTTTGTGGCGTCCCCCCTTTTATGTTCGATACAACAGAAATGACACCTCTGAACTGATTTATTTCTTTTAATAAGAAGGTCAGAGTCATTTAAACTCTCCTGATTAGGGCAGACTGCCTCGGCTCCTTTCATGTCGGCCTGCGCTGGCCTCTTTGTGCGTGAGCCTTCAGATCAATGGTATGTATCAAGTTTAAAGAGATTTCAGGGCTGTTTTCTTCGCGCGGACACCCTATCGCCCCCCTACACGAGGCTCCCCCCTCTGCCTCTCACTTCCCTGCCAGACTCGCAAGGTGACGAGCCATCAGAGGCCCGGGATCGATAAGGCAACACAGATCAGCTCGAGCAAAACCAATCGCAGATCAGATTTAAAGTGGCTGCCTGTATCTGCGCCCGGCTGCCGCGGCGATAGATTGGCTGCGAAATCCGATGGCGAGGCAAAACAAAGGGCAAGGCGCGCGCGGGATGGGGAGAAAAGGCGCGCTAATGCGCCCCGCTGCAGCTGTTTTAATCTGTGACAGCCCGAGGATTTGCTAAAAACCATTATCACGTTTCTCCCCCTCTGATAAAGCTTTGTCTAATCTGTTTGCTGGACGTATTGAACAAATGCATTAGCGGGGCAGGTTTCTCCGCTGTCTGTCAGGGCCGTCGGTGTGGGGGGCAGGGGAAGGTTAAAGAGCCTGTCGGGGACGCGAGGTGCGGGGCCAGGGGACGGAGGCGGCTCCCCTCGGGCAGCACCGACTCCACTCGCACGTCCGAAGGAAAAGAGGGCGGGGACTAATCATCGTACGCGATTGTCACAGAAGTGACGTCACAAAACGTGATACTTGTAGTATGCTGGATGTATTTTGTAAACGCTAAACTTGCTCTTAATGCGTGCTTGATTCCTGAAGGTGTTCGTTAGCAGGCTCCAAAGTATAAAAGTGCTTCACATTTGCTGCTCCTTAATAACCACCTCAGCTGCGGACCAAGTGGAAGATAATCAATCCCCTTAGTTAAAAATAGTGGGGTGACTCCCTACAGTCACGTCCAGCCCGACAGGTAAAGTGCCGCCTGCCCTGGTAAAGACACAAAAGGGCTGAGAGGCAAAAGGGTTTCAACAAGGCTTCAGCCACACAATTCATGCGCATGGTGCTAAAGTATTAAAGACAATAAATACAACATAATTCAGAGCCACTGCAGGCTAGTTCATGTTCAACACAACACTCCACTGGGGTGACATTTTCAGAATGCGAAAAACAACTAGGGAGGCCACAAACATGGAAGTAGGCCTAAAGTACAAGTTACTTACATTCGGGTAACAAAATATCTGGTAGAGACATATTCTAGTTGCAGATTCCTTACCTTAGAATTTTCCCCCAGGAGTCTGACTGGATCCGGAGATTTTTTTCTTCAAGCAATACCCTTGCGTGTCGGTAGGTGGCGTCGGTCGACTCCGCAGGCCTCGTAGGCGTCGTGGTCGCCGTGATGACGTCGGGAGTAGTACATAGATGCCGCCCTCGCGCAGTGACGTCAGTACTTTTCTTTCCGCGCCACGCGCTGATCCGAAAGAGAGCTACCCTCAGCTATTTTTTGGCCGAATTCGACCGTTTTGTCGATATTTTTTGGTGCGACCTTTGGTGCTTCAAGGATGTCCCCCAAGACAGAGTTCAAGCCGTGCGAGGACTGCCACCGCATAATGTTGGTGACGGACGCTCATCGTGTTTGCCTGTGGTGCCTCGAGCGCGACCAAGACCCGAAGTCGTGCTCCGAGTGGCGGGCAATGCATCTGAAGGCTTTGCGGGAGCGATCCTTAAAGCTGATGACGGCCCAGCACTTGACTCCGCGTAGATCCCGATCTCGCTCGAGAGGAAGGTCACGAGATCGGTCGCGGAGCCACCACCACTCGTCTTCTTCGAAATCTTCAGGTCAAGGTAAGAAGAAGTCGAAGTCCCATTGCTCTCCGACTTCACCCCGTCGCTCGGCCGACGGGACGAGCGTCCACGAACTAGGCCTCCGTCCTCTGAGCCTACGTGTGGGTCGACTCCGCGCTTAAAGGGTTAGGATCTTGCAGAGAGGCACTCCTTTCATGCTTCAGTCCCATGAATCTGAGACTAAACTCTGAACTGGTAACATTTCTGAAGATAGTGGACAGTGGAGAAAAAGGTCCTGGCTGAAGAACAGAAAAGGAGTGAGGACCAATGTGTAAGGGTGTGGTCTCGACATGGGGCATCATTGAAACAACCAGAAGGGTGAAATACAGGGCCCTTATAGAGCTTAGGCATAGTGGCACCCTGGCACTGTGACTTATATCAGAGGTTAGGAGAAGGGCAGAATACATGGCAGAAAAATTGAAACTTCCTTAGCAAATTGGCATCAAGGCACTTTATATGAAACTTTTTCTACAGTACGTCGTTTTTATTGGTAGACATTGCATGGCATGTTCTTCATCCGTAGACAATGGCAGCTGTTTCAGCTCTAGGCGGACAATCGGACTGGAGCGTGCATCGATTTGGGTCACTTCCTCGACAATTTATGAACTCCTGAGGTTAGTGGATTGATTGCATAAGGAATTTTTAACCAGAAATGGAGACATTTTATAAAATTATATTTTTATTGTCGGATTTGATCAGTTTTATTGTATGGTGTGTAATTTTATTACAATGGTTTTAATTAACTACGCAAAATAAACTTGTTTACCTGTTTCTGATTCAATGAACTAGAACCAGGGACACTGGAATTATGCAATTCTGCGGCCGCTGCTTTTTTTCACATAAATATGAATTTGTCCCCTTTATCACATAATGCATAATCCGCAGATTCTAACAAAAAATAGTTTCTAGCTCAAAAGGATCAAAATTTAATAAAAACGCAGAAAGGTGTTTGCAAGCAGTGGAAGTACCTTCACAATAGATAACTGCTCATCTTTTATTTGCTCATTGCTAAATTTAGATCTCACTCACTAATGAGGTGAAATTTTTACCCAGACAGTATTACCATTTGTAAAAATGGCCAAATAATGAATACTATCAAAATGTGTACCACATTATGTGGTATAATTTTCGCTTTTCTTGACGCATAATTTAGCCAACCCTGCAGTATAATTTAGTGTTCCCCTGCTGCATAATTCCAGTGGCCCTCACTATAAATGGGGAATTTCAGAGCAGGGGCCAAGGAAAAGACAGAATTACAGTACATTTGGCAAAAAGTTAGAACTTTACTCAGAAAGTGTGCTTTGTATTTAGAGAAAATCCATTTAGCTGTTTTTGAGAAATTAGTCTTTAAAGAAGAGCTCAGGTTGGACGTGAAGGGGTTAATGCTCAGAAAAAGGAAGGTTTATTGAGACAGTTGGGTACCCTAAGGTTACCACAGTACCAAAATTAAAAATAAAAATACTTGAACCCGATTGGTCAAGGGAGCTTTTTTTTTTCCAATCAGTTACTTGGTACCATGATGAAGTTTTTCCCGAAATCATCTGGCTGGCTGCAACTCTGAAGAAAATGTTTGGTCTGCCATTACAGGGGTTTGTCAAGAGTCCTGATAAATAATGAAAAAACCCAATAAGGAGGCAGAGTGGGCACACCCTGACGCCAGGGTCATATGGGGGACCTATTGGGACCCAGAAGGTTTACAGATTTAAAAAAAATGAATATTGGTCGCCAGTACTGTGGTACCAGCACCCAGTATTGTGGTACCCAGCAAGGGCCAGTGTGTAGTCACATGGAACCAGAAAAAACTAAACAAAAACAACAAAAAAAAGTGTCTGGTCATAGACTAGACTCTACAGCAAACTGACAGTGCAGGCCATAGGCAGTGTGGGCTGGCCGCCAGTAAAGGGTGGGTGCAAGGCTGCAGGCTGTGCAGAGAGGGGAATTAGGTACTGCGGTGGGTTGGGTGCGTGACCTGGCCAGAGGGCCATGCACAGTGGAGGTTTGGGTGCATGATCTAGCAAAAGGCAAGGTCTTGTGGCCAATACCACAGTGCACATTGATGGAGGCCATGTGCTACAGGGGATCAGGAACCTGCTGCGGGTTGGGTGCAGGCCCTACATGGAAGGCCTTGCCCTGTGGGCAATCCCCCTGCTGCATATCACCAATATAGTGATAATAGACATAACCTTTTACCACATACTGGGCACACAGCATATCTGTCAGGTCACTCACTTTTGGTGGATGGAACCTTCCTTTTAGTGGTATTCACCAACCTAACAAACAAGATGCCTCCATAGTGGAGTTACTCCCTTTTTGAATCTTGAATACCTCACCTTAACCGAATCACCCTCTTAAAGTCTTCACATGACCTACACTTTTAAGTGAAGAGGTTTGTAGATATGCATTTGATACTGATAAGACACATTGTGCCAGGCACCTTGACAACGTCCATAGTGGTAAGATATACTACACATGTTTCGGAGACAAGAACAACGGCATACAACTTAGAGACACTATTGCAACCCCAGTGTGAGTTATACCATCTTTAAGAGGGTCACCCCAAAATTCTACATTATTCAATAATCTACAATGTCTCAAAATCGTCAACGAAGTTCTTGAAATACAAATTCAGATTTTATAAACATCCTCCTTACACAGAATTTGTCAATAGCACTGTATTAAACCTATTTAACATGGGCATGTGCCCAGACAGCCACTGGTGGATAATCTATTGTCAACAGAAGAATAACTTTAAAAAAAAAGATTTTATGCTCCAAGCTTTGGCTTAAAGCCACAACATACTTTGAAATATGCCTCTGCAACCTACATCAGGTGTGCTCCACCTTTACTTTGTTTAACATGGAGTAGAATTTGCACTCCAAACTTTATTGCTTTGTAAACGGTGCACCATAAAACTTTCAACGTACACAACACACTTTCATGCAGTACAATATTGCACACTCTCATGAGTACACACAGTTACTCTATTAAGTATATGACTATAGGCCCGTCACCGACAACTTCCTTTTCTTAAAATAATGTGAGCGTTTATGGAGTAATGTGAATAACAGTAACAGGGATGATGTCATTTGAGGTGCCAATGATGTCATTTCAGATAACATGAGTGATGTAATACGTCAAGATCATAAGCAGTGAATGATGGGAGCACAGGTTACACTTAGTTTACTGAACTATAACTGGAGAATTTAAGTTTTTTTATTTATATAAATAAAAGACCCCGCTCTTTGCTGTGATGAGTTCCGGGGGAGTCTTTCTGTGATCCAAACCTTTTGGGCTCTGCTCCACAAAAGCGAATTCACACCTTGTTAAATCTTACTGTACTGCTTGAGTGAGGCGAAGCAGCATAGTGGGTGACTTTAAACAACTGAATGTATGTCTCTGTTGCAACGAGATGGCCTATAAACTCGTGCCTGCACAACAACGATTAATTTGTGCCCTTACCCAAAACTCTCTCAAAAACTGGGGCATGTATTTGTTTTAAGAAAAAGAATCGGATTGGCAGGACAGTTTATGAAAACCAAGGCTGTTTGGACTGATCCAGGACGTCTGGTCGCCTTATACGGATTACACAGTAGTTAGACCAAAAACAAACACTGTGACAGGTGATAACCAAGGGTGTAGAATGTTTTACACATCATCAGCCAAAACAACAACTATATGACCATGCCAGCGCCCGGCGAGCAACTTTCAGGTGGTCACCTAACCCCTAATCTGAAGATGATGCAAGACTTCAAAGGTCACAGATCAATGGCATAAGAGGACACACAATGGCATTCAAATTCTGCTCGTTGCATTGCATGATCTTGAGCAAGTCCTGCACCCACATTCCACATGTCTAGGGATTGTAGGCTTAGAAGCTGATGTACGTTCTATCTTCACACACAAGAATCATTCAGAGACTGGCATCGAATTCGGTTGATAAATCATTGAAATAGGAGTACTGGAATTAGAGGGATGCCACTAAAAATATCTTCCCCAGTCTGTTCATCTAAGATTTTACAAGAATGCACACCAATCACCTCTAGCAAGCTATGTTGGAAGATTATTATTTTGCTGTAGAAAAGTGCGTGCAACCTTCATGTCAGACTTCACCCTGGTAAGAGTGATGCACCCTTTCATGCACCCGAGGTTGACAAGCATGGAAGGGTGCCCTTATCTGGGTACGATAGCGAAACTCAGAGGGTCGTGGAGACCGAAAAAAAACAGACTGGCTGTTTTTTAAGTCACAACCACTCCTGCTTCTCTGCATGAATAATCATGGTAATGCAGGCCCCAGCCCACTTGGGATCTCTCCTCTTGAGTAGGAGCCAGTGATGGAAGACCATCAATGGTGTCCTACTGATTATATGGAAGGTGACTGGCTGTGACCAGTCCATACTGAAGCAGGATAAGAAGCTATCCAAGCCTAGCAGCAGGCTGACCACACTGGAGTAGGTGAAGGAGGCACTGAAGACAGAACCAATCAGCAAAAGAACAAGAAGAGGGATCTCAATAGATGGAGTGATCATGTGCCCCCTGAAAAGTCATTGTTAAAGAGTAAAACATTATCCTTCAGTGATTCAGAAGAGATTTCACACAAAACAAGAACAGTTTCTGGGTCTGCTGCTGGGCACGGAGGGAGAGGACCCCCCAGCTACAGTATCATCAAGGCACCATAAAGTCTTTGATCCTAGAAAGAAGAAACTACAGGTGCTAAAAAGTGCTGTAGAATGCAAAAGGAGGTTCCCGGTGCTGGTTAGACCATAGTCTTGGGCCCCTCACTAATAATGACCTTGACACACCAGAGAATCAGACTGATGGCAAAAGCGAGACTTACGAAAGAAAGTGGGACCTATCAATTTTGGGAGAAAAAATGCTGTTGTTATCGACCTGAAAGAAGAGACACTGGGCTATGGTACATGCCAAAATCACAGTATAATGTTTAATGGCTCTTCTATAAAGTGACTGTAAGGGGGACAACCTGATTGGGGAAATAGAATATTTACCACCAGAGAATATGGTACAACCGAAGAAGAAATAAATCATCTCCAAGCATCTAGCTATCCCTCAGAACAAAAAAAGATTAACAAAAAATGATGTTATGGAAGGAGGTGACAAAAATATCTGCTTTTACATAGGTAAACTCCCACAATGGTGCTTGAGCTCTATATAAAAAGCAATTCTTTTTTTTGATCATCATTAAGCATTTCCTAATCAATTTAAAGTAATGTCGTCAGAACTACTTTCAGAGGGCCACAGGGCAAGCATCAACTACTGGGCCCCTCTGTGAAGGTTGATGACTTATACTCCTGGGGCCCGACCTACTATGGATCCTGAGCCGCTGGCCCAAGTAACCCTTCAGCAGTTTGGGGGGGGGGGGGAGAGGGGTTAGGGAGGGGTTGGGCTGAAGATACAAGGGGGTGACCATAGGCTCCCAATCTAAAATATGTGCAATACTTTCTTTTATGGCAGAAGAGTTTATATAAAAACACAAAGTGAAATATGGAATACACAAACAATACACACAGCCTCTTGAGATCAGGGCTCTAGTTTTCAATAGGCAAGCCTAAATCCCACTTCCCACTCATTAACAGTAGTGATTATTCCCCAATCAAAGTAGGTGACGTGCCGATCAACATGGTTAACTTCATACCTGCCCCCCTCCGGCAAACAGAGTCATCGACGATCCCACCACACACAGGCAATGGCCCAACCAGTATAGATAACTTCACAGCTCCACCCTCTGGCATGCCAGGTCACTGTCTTTCCAAACGCACATGGCCAATGACTCGATTGGCACAGTAGTCTCCTCCTCATACCTTGCTACAGGGATCCACTAACCAGAATCCCCAACAGGACCTCACTCCCTCCAGCAATCTCTTCCTCACAGGGGTTACTGGTTTCGGCAAACAAGCAGACACTGATGCTCCAGGGGCAAGTGGTCTTGGATCTTCCCTTGGTGATTTTCCCTCACCTAGCTGGGAGACTGCTTCTCTTAACCCCCAGTCCTGGTCCCAGGTAGAAGTCTTGCAAAACTCCTTCTTGCCCATCCAGACTAGCTGCTTGGCAGGTGACAATTTTGGGAGCCTCAAGTTGTCTTTTTTATAGTCCATTGCTAGACACTAAGGGCCATATGTACTAACACATTTTCCCATAGACACAGAATGGGCAAAACTGTTTGGTACATCTGGCCCTTAATGTGATTTGGGGGTCTTAGTCTTTCAAGTTTGTATTCCAGGTATGCTTCCTTTTGAAGGTCACTCCCTCTAGAAAGCAGCCAGTCACAGCAGGAGTGACTCCAAATCTGACAGCCCCACAATAGAGATCATGTGAGAGACTAAAGGTTCACACCTGGGTGTCAACCACAGTGATATGTGCTTCAAAAGGTTACTCCATGGCCATTAGCCTTACTCTTTATGGTATTCTGTTACCAGCCCCTTCTTCTCCCGGGGATGTGCCCAGGCCCCTTTCCAGTGACCCCTCTCTGAATAAAGAGCACCCTTGGAAGTGTACTTACAGCTTGGCTCTTCTTCCTCCAGTATGTGTGCCCCACCAAGCTCACAGGACTATAGCAATTCACAAATTTGTCCGTGGGAATTCCTCTACCTCCTCATGCTCCTCCAGTCAGCCAAGGGTCTCCCAAAATGCAACCCAGAGTATTCCAAGTGTTGTACCATTCACAAGCACACATTCATACAATACGCATGCACTGCACAGCAGTACATACTAATTTGATGTAGTTCAAGGGTGAGCTAAGCACATAGCAGTAGAACTTTACATGAGTGAGCCCACAGGCCTCATTCCCGTAGCAGGTAAAAAAGGCCTGTTCACTTCTAATGATCACGACATGGTATGCTGCCACCACCGAACTCATGCTGGTTAACCCCTGGCAGAGATAGGAGCCTTTCACCACCATGAGGGTAGTGCTTTGGGAGCCCCTCCCGAGCCAACAAGGCCATGACACAGGCCTATGTTATGGCACACACATGATCAGTGTTCCACCATGACAATAAAAATTAGCACCAGGAATTCAGACATCATTGCAGCTGGGGCACTCAGGACA
This sequence comes from Pleurodeles waltl, assembly GCF_031143425.1. Lineage (NCBI taxonomy): Eukaryota > Metazoa > Chordata > Amphibia > Caudata > Salamandridae > Pleurodeles > Pleurodeles waltl. The sequence goes on from NC_090443.1 coordinate 964,169,633, forward strand.
GGGATACACGTCTATCATCATGCAAGGGACATTTCTGTCCCAACAAATGTTTTGTCCATTTTTTTTTTTTTAACACAACATGCCACCCACGTGGTTCTTTAATGCAGAATACATACTTGCAGAAGAAACCAACACTAGTAAAATGGGCTCTAGTCCCCTGAGGGACAGAAGCATTGAAAGGACTCTACAGACTGTAGCATCCACCACTGTGTTTAAAAGAAAAAGTGCAAGATAGCAGCATCTATGAGGAAAACAGTAAACCGGTAAATACTATGGCTGGTAAAGCACGCACTGAAAAGGCCAATAGATTTGATGTCAGCATAGTACATGCAGACAGAAGCTTGTGCACACACAGAGACAGAACAAAGCAGGGATCAAGGCACACAGACCAATGAACAGACAGACACGCAAACACAAAAGGCAACAAATACAGGCACTCCTCACGCTAACAAATGGACATACAAGCGCACAGACAGACAACATACAGACAACCCCATGCACAGATAAACATGGAAGAATAGGGGGGCGTGGCCAGGGTCCGGAACATGGCGGACGCCTGATTATCTAGCTCCGGAGGGGCCTGCCGGATTAATCCTTCTCAGCGCGCTGGTCCGGGCCGCCTGCTCACGGAGTGTGGGCTCCTTGCGGCGGACCGCCGGGAGGCGCGATTGGGCCCCCAACGCAGTCCTGGGGCGAGAGGCGGGCGGTGCAGTTTGCTCCGTTACGGGGAGAGGCGTGCGGGCCCTCCCCTGCTGGAAGCCGCGGCCTGACGTTGTGCGGTCGGCCGCGGCAGGAGCGAGGCGGGCGGCCAGAGTCCATCGGCGCTCGCGTCGGAGGCTGAATTTACCGTTGCGAGGGGAGGCTAGCGGCCCCTCCCCTCGCTGAAAGCCGCGGCCCGGTGGTGAGCGGCCGACAGCAGCAGGAACAAGGCGGGCGGACCAGGTGCGGCTGCGCTCGCAACTGCGGCGCGAGTCCAGATCGCGGACCCTGGGGCCCCTGATGCAGTTGGAGAGAACTGGGGGCCCTCCCTGGTGTAAGCCCTCAACGGAAGCGACGGAGCGGGCGTAACGGCCCCACCTTTGCCAGAGCCGACCTGAGGGCATTGTACTTGGCCCAATTGGAGTACCTGGGCACGGAAAAGGCAACGGGATGGGCTGCCTAACGGAGTGTGTCATCTGTGGAGGTTCAGTAGTTGAACACGGATCCCCATGTGTTGCGCCTTGAGAGAGGTGCGCATAACGGACGGCCCCGGGTCAACTGTCTGGCGTGAGGGGACCGCGGAGCCACCGGACGTCTTGGGGCACAACTGACTCCGGAGAGAAGATTACGAACACGATCAGGTGGACACCCTTGAGCACGGAAAGAGGACTGGAAAGTGGGTGAGTGCCCCATTGGATGGATGACTGGGCCTTGGCTGTGGCGGGCACCTGGATCTGGCTGCCGGGGCAGGGCCTGACTGGAAATCCGAACAAAGGCACCGGGACTGAAATAGGGAGTAATTAGCAGCGACCTACTGCATGAGTGCCCCCCATCCTGGGAGCCGCAATTTAGACACAACCAGCGGAGCTCTTGGAGTTCGGCCAAAAAGGACAGAGAGTAGAAGTTAGAGCTCCAAAGTCCGAAAAGAAGGGACAATCCTAGTTGTGGTTCACACGAACGCGCGCGGGCCGTCTGCCGGGGCCCCCGAGGCACGCCTGCTTGCCGGACCGATGCCCCCCAAGGGCCGTCACAAGAATAGAACCATGGACCACGAGTTGCCACCTGGGGTGAGCGAAGCGGACTCACTAAACCAATCACAAATTAAAGTTCAGGACACCCTAGACAAGATACTGGGGGCCATAGAGGATACCAAATCAACATTGCAACGTGACATCAACCAGGTTGCGATTGAGGTGGGGCTCCTGAGAGCTGACCATCACAAGTTGGTTGACAGGGTCAAAGAAGCGGAAACCATATTAGCGGACATCGTACCAAGGCAGAAAGACATAGCGGCGGAGGTAACTTCATTGACCGACAGAGTGGCAAGACTTGAACAACGTGCCGAAGACGCGGAGGGAAGAAACAGGAGGAGCAATGTGCGAGTGGTAGGCCTCCCTGAGGGGACCGAAGGGTCAAACTTGGTGGGCTTTCTGGAGAAATGGTTGAGCGAGGTGGTTGCGCCGGGATGCCTGACCCCCTTCTACACCCTGGAACGTGCCTATCGTGTACCATCGAGACCTCTAGCCCCTGGCAGACCCCCGTGCTATAATCGCTAAACTTCTGCACTACAGAGACAGGGACATCCTCCTACAGAAAGCCAGAGAGACGGGCCCGTTCAAAGTAGGGAACGGGGAAGTTACACTGTTCCCGGATTTCACGCTGGAGGTCTAGAACAGGCGAAACTCATTCCTAATGGTCAAAAGAGCCCTGCGAGACGAAGGGATCCAGTATTCGCTATTATACCCGGCCAGGCTAAGAGTGATGGTGGAGGGCAAGACCACATTCTTCCAATCGCCAGAGGAAGCATGGGAATGGCTTGAGAGGCGTGGATCCCAAAAAGTGCGACCTGCAAGTGAAAGCCCTGGAGCGAGAAGAGCCCGCCGAGCCCCGAAGGGGAAGAGATCAAGTGACCGCCCTCGGTTGGCACCAACGCAAACGCAGAGAGAAACGGACAGGAGGGCGGCCCTAGAGGCGGCGGCTCGGGTGGGTGGTGAGGTGCCCCCCCCCCCGAGGAGGGACCGAAGAAGAGTCCGATGATACAATGGTGTCCTCTGCCGAGGACTCGGAGGGCCTATCGCCAGCACCGAGTGTGACCCCACAGACAGCCGACGAGCTCGTATAGCCCGGACGTGAAGCGGCGCCCAGAGACATAGCACACTGCTTGAGCGAGTGGCCCTTCCGGACCTGGCTCCCCCCCCTGACCCGACTCTTGCCTGTCCGACTTGGCTGGCGAGTACTGCAGTTATGTGTTTGGAAAAGTTGCATTATAGCACAGTTTATTGGGCAACCTACAGTTCCGGAGGCGCCCTGGGGTTTGGGAGTTGGGGTTTACATTTACAAGTTAAATCGGCTAAATGGGTGGAGAAATCTGACTACAGTAGAGGGGTGGGCATGTGGGGGAGGCTATTGAGATCAAGGGCGCGCCAGACCTGCCACGAGCAGGTCCCAAGCACTGGATGGCAGACTACAACCTTATAACCTGGAATGTCAGGGGGATGGGCACTCCGGCTAAAAGACATAGAGTTATATCATTCCTCAAGAGAAGGGGGGTGCAGATAGCAATGTTGCAGGAGACCCACTTGGCAATGGGCGAGGGAGAGAAACTAAGACGGAGGTGGAGGGGGCGGGTGTTTGCCACGGAATATTCAGCTTATGTAAGAGGCGCACTGATTTGGATTAGAGCGGGGGTCCCACTGACGGTTGAGTCTTCCAGCATTGACAAAGAGGGAAGGTTTGTGATACTGGAGGGGAAACTACAGGGGATCCCGTTAGTTCTGAGTTGCATTTATGCCCCCAACCAAGATCAGATCCCATTCATGATCGGCTTATCAAGTCACCTCACCCGCCAGAGCACAGGGGAAGTACTAATAGGAGGGGACTTCAACGCAGTACTAGATATAAACATGGATAGGTCTACCCCACCGCTCCAAGGGGCAACATCAATTAAAACAGCACAAAATCTAACTGAGTGGTTGAGTACTTGGGGGTTAGTGGACGTCTGGCGGGTGCAGCACCCAACCGCCAGGGACTATTCATTTTACTCGGGCCTCCACTGAGTGCACACTAGAATTGATAGGGTGGTCTGCACCTCGGGACTGGCTCGCGATATGACCCAGTCTGAATACCTTGCTCGCACAATATCGGATCATAACCCTCTACTACTAACGATGAGGGTATCACGGGACAGGCCGCCCATCCCGTCATGGAGACTGGCCCCTGCGACACTCGAAGATCAGGCATATAGAGAGGCACTGCGCAACCACCTAACAGAACACATTGAAACAAACAAGGGATCCACCCCCTCCAGGGCGGTGGAGTGGGAAACACTCAAAGTGGTGACGAGGGGTTTCTGTCTCGGGCAGTCGGCGGGAGTGAGGCGCACACTAGAGAGGGAGCTAACCGCCCTGGAGGAGGTCATACACGAGGGGGAGCTAAGACAGGGCCCTGCAGCGCAAGAGGATGAAAAATATAATCAAGCACGCAGAGAACACTCACAGGCTGAAGAAAGACTAAGATGCCATGACATGCAAAAATATCTAGCATCCATACAATCTGAGGAGGGGAGGTCGGGTAAACTGTTGGCATGGTTGGTGCGCCCAAACGGAGATAGTGAACCCATCACAAGCGTGCTGGATAGAAGGGGAAACCGTAGGCTATGCCCAGGCCCCATCAATGACGCATTCAGCGATTATTACACACACCTGTATAGAAGACCTAACGACTTGGAGACGGCGACATTTGACAACTACCTGTTACGGATCCCCCTACCGGTGCTGGATCTCGAGGATAGGGATAGGCTAGGAGGGCCAGTGACCATGGAAGAGATAAATGATGCCATAACGCAGCTGGCCCCTGGGAAGACCCCTGGTACAGACGGCCTTCCTATGGATTTTTACAAGAAATATAAATCCTTACTGACTCACTGCTTGGCGGAGATGTATGCGGAGGCAATACAAAAGGGGGAGCTACCATGTACACTACGTGAGGCGCTGGTAGTCCCACTCCCCAAGACAGCCAACAGGGAGGCTTCGGTGTCCGACTTCCGCCCGCTATCCATGCTAAATAGTGACTTCAAGATCCTCAGCAGGATCTTAGCCGGCCGACTGCTTCCCCACATGTCCACACTGATACATGCTGACCAAAATGGCTTCATTCCCGGTCGCAGCACCTCTTTAAACCTTAGGCGACTCTTCTCTGTATTACACATGCCCGAAGAACTGAGGCCGCTGGCGGGGACCCTGTTGGCGGTGGATTTCGAGAAGGCATTTCACTCAATTCGGTGGGACTACCTGAGGTCGGTGATGTTAAAAATGGGTCTGGGAGAAAACTGGGTTAGATGGGTGGACCTGTTGTACTCGTCCCCGCTAGCAAGGGTGAGGACGGGTAGAACAATCTCCAGGGCGTACCCGGTGTTCCGTGGCACTAGACAGGGGTGCCCCCTTTCCCCACTACTGTTTGCCCTGGCTATCGAGCCCCTGGCGACTCGGCTGAGGGAGGGGGGTGTGGGTAGGGGGGTCGAGTGGGGGCCAACTGAACACATTGTCTCCCTTTACGCTGACGATATATTAATTTATCTTAGGGACGGTCCCAGTGGTATCCCTTGGGCACTTGGGGCACTGGAGGACTTCGGGGTGGTTTCGGGACTGCGCCTAAACTGTGGCAAAACATACGTGTTCCCTTTGACTGCAGGTTGCGAGCGCCCACCAACATGCCCGACAGACGTGAACTGGGCCCCTCGGTCCTTCAGTTACTTGGGTATTCAAATATTCCACGAATTGGAAGATCTCAGGGAGGGTAACCTTGGCAAAGCGACTCGATCCTTGAGGTCCTCGGTAGGGTTTTGGCGCTCCCTGAAGTTATCAATAATGGCCAGAGTGGCACTATCTAAAATGATCATGCTTCCAAGACTCCTCTACTACTTTGTCAATTTACCATTGTTGATCCCTCCGGTATGGTTCCGTGACTTGAACGTTCTGCTCAGAGAGCTAATTTGGGACAATGGACGTAGACGCACTGCACTCACGACCACTTGTAGGCCGACCCGCATGGGAGGACTGGGTGCCCCCGACTTTGAGGCTTATTACTTGGCATCCCAACTACAGTGGGTAGCCGGCTGGCTGGCGGGCAAGGGACACCTGGACCTGTGGACAACCCAGGGGGTAATGGACACGTCACGGATTGCGACACACATGACAGGCAAGAAAATAGTCCTGCCTGGAAACAACATGATGTTAAAAGTCGCAATGGCATGCTGGAAGAGATGCGCGAAGAGAGTAGGAGTGGGCCCACCATACTCCCCGGCCTTACCGCTCTCGGCACTGATTATGGAGTCTGGGGGGAAAGGACCGAAAAGCCTGGGACTCGGTCCCTGGACGGGTGCAGGGATTGAGACAGTGGGTGGACTATTCGAGGGGGGGGGTACTGAGGGGCTTTGCTGATCTAACGGGTGTGGGTGTTCCCCGGGGTCAGTTCCTGCTCTTCGGGAAGTTAGTGCACGCACTGAAGGACCACTGGTGCACGATAAACGCTGAACCCACTCCTCACGGAGTATTGCACCTCCTACTGACGTCGGGGGAGGAGCCCCACTTGATAACCAAAATATACCGAACCCAGTTACAATCCATATTAGATCCCTTGCAGTCATTGAGGGAGCGATGGGAAGGCACGATTGGGCGGGACTTGTCTGACCCTGAGTGGAACAAAACATTGGCATACCCCCAGACGATCACACGGAATGCGCGGTTAAAATACATCCAATATAATTACCTGCACAGAACGTACCTAACACCGCACCGACTATTCCGTATATACGGGGGGCCCCCTGGGCGTGTCCAAGATGTCGGGGGGGTGAGGCAGACTTTGACCATATGGTGTGGGGGTGCCCAGTGCTTCAGGTTGGTTGGAAGGAGATATTGTCTATTCTGTCCCAGCTATTCGGTACTATTCGGTACGGAGTTACTCCCTACTCCGGAACTGTGTTTACTGGGTCTCAGGCCGGCAGCATTAAACGGGAAAGTAAGAGGGCGTTTCCTGGACCTAACCCTGGCCCTTTACAAAAGATTGATCTCAAAGGGCTGGAAATCCTCAGACCACCCCTCACTGGCTGATTGGAAAAAGGATGTTACGAAATGGTCCAGGGCTGAACTACAGGTCAGGTTCCTATTGTCCCGGCCTGGGAAGACTTAGTGGCGAACTGGGATGGACTATGCAAGAGAGCAGCAGCCCCAATGGGAATGGTGGGAGATACTTAGCACATCTTGGTGGATTGACCTATGGGATGGGACCCCCAGGGAATTCCATGGGGTAACTGAACACTCGTAGAGCCCACACTGAGGAATGCGAAACAGAAACCAACGAGCCACCAAATACTATATCACCATTGGATACGGGGATGAAGCGAACAGCCTGTTGTCCCCCCTCTCGCGATGGTGCGCCTGGCCTCCCCCTACATGCTGACATGCTTTAACTCCTCAAACACCGTTAGCTACAAATCCCACCCACATAACGCCGTTAAGTTGTTCTCCTATCTTGCTTATTCCCCCCCCCCTTTTTTTTTCTCTATCCATTTTTGTATTTTTCTTTTTCTCAGTTTGCTTCGCTCTCATTCTCCTATTTAAAGTACAGAGTAGAACGGGTTTAAGTTGACTGATCACATATATGAGTTAAATTGATAGTATAAGATTGCGAAGTGTATAGCACGGCTCGTCATAGGGTTGGGTATATCAACACCAAGTACCAACGAATGCATAGAAAATGTTAACAATACCAAAGTAATAAGTAACTAAAATTGTATAATGTGTGTCACAAATGCAGACTGTTTAATGCTCACATACAACAAATGCAAGTTGTTAACTCGAGCAAACGTATAAATGTAAAGCAACAAAAGGTTAATAAAATATATTTAAAAAATAAAAATAAAAAAAACATGGAAGAATAGGTTGATGCATCTCTAATTCCGTGGGCTAATAGATAAACGAATTAATGAGTGTTGGTGGACATTGATGGGGTGGGTGACATACATTGATAAATTGATTCAAAATATGATTTGGATAATTCCTGTTTTTTGTTGCTACTTTAAAGTTATTTAATTTGTTTTTTTATATCTTCTTTTAGCAGCAGCATGTATTTTCAGGAGTAGTAGCGAATTGCACATATGAATGTTACTTAAAATGAGATATCCAACAACCACTGAAATAACAATTTGCATTACTGTAAGATAATACTGTACTCTGGGAAAGGAAAACGATACACTGATCTCCTTCCAGCCAGGAAGGCATATAAGTAACAGCTCCAAAGGCCTTTTCCATTATGGTCGCTGCAAACCCGGGGACTTCTTTAAAATTACCCTCCATTGACATTACATTCATGGATCAACAACTCACTGCCATTCCTTTATTTTTAACAGAGTTACAAGACTACATCCTAGACCAAACTCCCCTCTTGTTACAATTCTAGCAGATTTGTCAAGGATGCTGCTTAAGTAGAAATGAAACCAAACAAAACAATATGCAACCACCTCTAGTGTTGTTGCATGATCATCACAACACAACTGCCTGTCGGCCGGCCCTATTGGTACATCAGCCAGTCCTATTTGTCAGTGGAGAGCACAAGGCATGCATGAATTTGCTGGTTTGATACATTTAATAGAAAAAGCAAAGCTACGAGCCTTGGACTCCAAGCGCTGTCTGCCATCAAGCCTAGCCTGGCTGAAGGTGACCCTCATGGCAGTTGGCAGCTATGCCAACGCAGCCCACATCTACACCACTTTGCTAAAGCTAAGAAATTATTAAGACCTTTTTTTGCAGGGTCTTAAGCAAACTGAGTTAGTTCAGCCCATAGGCAGTGTGCAGTAGGGGATGGCCGCCTGTAGTGGGTTGGGTGCAAAGCGATTCCAAGCAACCCGCTCCGTTGTCTCATGTGCAACCGACCCTGTCCCAAATTTTCCCCCTTTCAGAGAAACATGTCTATAATGAAACCTCCAGATGTCCTGACAGGTCAGCCTTTCTCTGGTGTTCAAGGAGGTGCCCTCAACCCAGCATTCGGACCTATGGTATTACAGACATGGTACCAATGGATGTAGTCTTAGGCACTCTCTTAAGACACAATAAAGAAACAGCCTGAGCATCCCACCAGGGTGTGGCACTAAATCACCATCAAAGGCCTAAAATGCCTTGACATAGATCTAACAATTAAAAAACACACAGATATATGTATGCATTATGCAGGTATACATAAAGGGTCTTACAATCAGTTCTCTTAATCCATTGGTCGATTCAAGAGCCATTTACATTTTGTTTCTGCCCACTAGGCTACAGCAAAGGGACACGGATCAACCACTTTAGCTACTGGCATCTCTTTACTGTGAGAGATGTTTTTTTGCTCCTGACCATATACTCTTCTTCCTAAAAATATGTCAACTCTAATGCCAGGACTGGCAGGCTAATTTCTACTTTCATTTCATATTTTATGTTGTTGTTGTAATTATTCATTTCTGTACCTTTTTTGTTGCAATCACGCAAACCCCTCTAACGATGGCGGTATGTTTTTTTTTTAGTTATCATTTTTACGCTTTCAGTGTCAATTTCATATGTTTGCTAAATGATTAAATAAATACAAAAATGAGTTATTTCAAACAAGGCTAGACATATTCGTTCTTACAATGCTTGTTCTTAGCAGACAACAAGCGCTGCAGCGCTACACTTCCAATGACGAGCATCCTTGCACCCAAATACCAGAGTGAACGGAGCGTGTGTGGGTGCCAGAGAGATGCCCCCTGTTTACCCACAAGCCAGTGGCAAGGCCCCCGAAGCAATCAAACTATGATGTCCAAGCTGTGACCTCCACCCCTTCTCTGGAGGCGGGAGGCGTGCCCTCCATCTCCCGCTCGCTCCCTCGGACTCTCCAGGGACGGCTGATAATAGAGTCCCTGTGAAAGCTCAGACACAGGCTCAGAGCAGCCGCCTGCTACAAACAGTTCTAGTGGGACATTAATTATAGTAATTTACCTCTGGAACACTTACTGCAGCCAGTGCAATAACATGCAGTACATTAGTGCCTATAACCAACTCCTTAAAAAAGACATTTGGCGACTGACAGCTGATAAAATGAGTTGTGAAGCAGAACAAAAAAAAAGAGAAGTAACTATTAAGGATTATTTTAAATTATAAATCAAGCGCACTGCTGGTTCAGTGGATTCAGAAGGTTGTATTCGTATCGGCAATAGCCTCATTTTCTTTGGGTATACTCCTCGGTATTTTTAACTCATGAGCTAAACATGTGAATTAGTCCCGTAGAACAAAATATCTAAGAACTCTCATTTTTGGGTTGAGTCCACTGGGATGGTAGCATCGTCCTCCAGTGTAGGTCGCCGCATATAGAGAAGCATGCCATAATAAGTTGAGGCGACCTTTCAAATATTTAAAGATGAGCCTGTAGGTCAAGACTGGTTCGATAGCCCAGAACAGGTTATGATGTACATATATCTCTCTTCCAGTACCCCGTATTATGTTGTAATTAGGAGGACATGCTTGGGACCTGTACCTCTTAAGTCTCCTTTGGTGATTACACAGCACTTATTTGGCACATCATTCTGCCCTCATTGGGCAGAATCCTTCCAGGCAGACCTCAGGCGATATTTCGAGTGCCTGCTGTAATAATTAGAAAGAGCCATGCTAGAGGCTCGCTCATTTGCTTTGAGACTTCCGGTTTATTGGTCAGATGGCCAACAGCCTAGGAGTAAGATGCTTTACTGCTAGAATGTCAAACATGGAAGAAAGGTGAAGCTCGATAAACTGCATTTCGATCAGAAAGGGCAGCTGCTGAACAAAGGACACACATTGGCAGTCTTTAATTTTCGGTAGAAATTGTTGCACTTTATTTTTTTGCCCAGGAGTGGCTACTACTGGATCGAACCAAAATGCACTAAAGAGGATGTGGTAAAGAGGATTAAAAGATCAACCACAGAACAAAGGGCCAATATTAACAAGAAAATACTTTTCCCAAAAGCTGAGGTAATCACTTTAGGTGGCCAGGATGTTTACTTCCCAACCCATCTCCTTGAGAGTGAGATGTGTTGGAGGACCAACATGGTTGAGGTGACAGAGCCAGGTGGACAAACCGACTCCTTGACATGGAATGCTCTTGATGCCGAACGCAATCAAGTCAACCTCAATTCATGTTGTTAAAAGGTGGGCTGGTGTGTGTTTTATGTTGGCATTAGCAGGCCTTTTGCCAGACAGAGGACATCACTTCAAGAGTGGATACGTGACCACTGAGATGCTGCCAGAGCCAGGATAAATACCGGCAGAACACTGCATGCACCATTTTACATTCAGATGAAAGAGAAGGGTCCCAGCTATCACATGCCCATCACATTGTAAACAAAGGGCCAGCAGGATGGACACCCAGTGTTGCAGAGAGGCCTGTACACTGCATTTAAAGACAGCTGCCAGTATGCTCCTAGATGGTGAGAGGGGATTAGTGGAGTTATGGGATACAAATAACGTTCCCCGAATTTACCAGAGTCTAGAACTCAGCTAGATGAAGCAAGCACATAAAACGTAGAGCACGCCCTGGGAGGCTCGAGATTGAAGTAAATTTGGCATCAAATATACCATGCAAGTCAGAACACCCGCGTGACACAGCCGATGAGGGCGTCTTATCAACTAATTATTTGTCAATACTGAACAATCAGCCAAAGATAAGTAACTATATAAGGTATTGATCCACTAACTACTGAATACCTCAAATCAGCCACTGCACTGTGTGCCCCGATCATGGAGGCTGCAGAACAAACATCAGTCCTCGTCTGTAGCGACTACAGCATAACTAGCAATATAGTACTAACAATGTCGCTGTGCTCCCTGCAGCAGCAGAGTCCCTACAAATAGAACTCATGACAGCAACCCATAAATGACAGCACTAAAAACAACAATGTGCTTCCTACAGACACACACAGAGTCCCTACAACCACAGCATGCGCCAACAGCAACCCATCAATGACCGCACTAAAAACAACACTGCATTTCCTACAGCAACACCCGGAGTCCCCACAAACACAGTAGTCGCCCACCAATGACAGTACTTATAACACTGCACTCCCTGCAGCAACAGTAAGAGACCCCAGAAACAGCACTCCCCAAACCAACACATCAATGCAGCACTAATAAAATCATTGCTCCCTGTAGCAACAGCCGGAGTCCTTACAAACACAGCACTCGCCACAGCAACCCATAATTGACAGCATTTATAATTCCACCGTCCTCCCTCCAGCAACAGCCAGGGTTCCTACAAACACAGCACGTGCCATAGCAACCCACCTATGACAGCACTAATAACAATAACATTCTCCTGAAGCAAGACAGCCATTATAACTGACACTCCCCTCAGTAACCTATCAATGACAACCCTCATAATTACACTGTGCTCGCTGCAGCAGCACTGGAGTCCCTTCAAACACAGCACTGGCCACAGCAACCCATCAATGCAGCACTAATAACATTACTCTTCTCCCTGGAGAACAACCAGTCACTGCAAAAAACATTCGCCACAGTAACTCATTGATGCAGCTCTAATAATATCACTGTGTTCCCTGCAGTAACAGCTGGAGCACTCACCACTGTAATCCACCTGTGACAGTACTAATAACATCACCGTCCTCCCTGTAACCAGACCCAGAGCTTCCACAAACAGCACTCGCAACAACAATTTAACATTGACAGCTTCATAACATCACTGTGCTCCCTGCAGCAACACCCAGGTCCCTACAGAACAGCACTGGCCATAGCAAGCCATCAATAATAACACTGATAACACTGTGCTCCCTGCAGCATGTCCCAGAGTCCCTCAAACACCGCACTCACAACACCAATCCATCAGTGACAGCACAAATAACAATGTGCCCACTGCAGCAACACCCAGGTCCCTACCGAACAGCACTGGCCACAGCAACCCATCAATAATATCACTGATAACAACACTGTGCTCCCTGCAGCATGTCCCAGAGTCCCTCAAACACCGCACTCACAACACCAATCCATCAGTGGCAGCACAAATAACATTAATGTGCCCACTGCAGCAATATCCGGGTCCCTACCGAACAGCACTGGCCACAGCAACCCATCAATAATATCACTGATAACAACACTGTGCTCCCTGCAGCATGTCCCAGAGTCCCTCAAACACCGCACTCACAACACCAATCCATCAGTGGCAGCACAAATAACATTAATGTGCCCACTGCAGCAATATCCGAGTCCCTACAAACACAGCAATCACCACAGCACATCAACACAACACTGATAACATAACTGCCCACTTCAGCAACAGCTGGAGTACCTACAAACGCACAACTCGCCACAGCAACCCACCTAGTAATAGCACTGTGCTCCCTGCCGCAATAGCTGGAGTTCCTAGAAAGACAGCGCTCACCACAGCAACCCGTCAATGACAGCACTATGCTCGCTGCAGCAACAGCGGAAGTCCCTCTAAGCACAGCACTCACCACAGTCACTCATCAATGACCCCATTAATGACAACTCACTGTGGCCCAACATCCAGTCCCTACAAACACTGCAGAGTAATTTTGTGTTACTCATGTGATGCGAAATTACTGAAAATGACGTGATTATGCCCAATCACATCACTTGAAGTAATCTGAGGCAAAAATTCTTACATAGAGAAAAGAAAACTGAGCACGAGTGGGAGCTGCTGTTCCTGTTCTGTTGCATTTAGCACTACTTTCTTAGCACAAAATACATCATCTGGTTCATTTTGGATGCAGGGTTATGCTCCTCGTGTAATTCTGCATGATCTGGTGTAATTTTGCTGCAATTTTGCATAATTATACTACAGCAAATTGCATCCACCAGTAGCCAGGATATGAATGATGTAACATTAAAGTGAACCCTATCGAGGACCGTGTACGTCTCAAGTGTAACAACGTGAATTAAAATGCTTTTTCTGCCCTGACAAAGGAAAATCAGTCTTAGCTACTGGTTTATAGTGAAAATTCCAGTCAAATCAATATGTAAAACTGAAAAGTCATTGATCTGGATATTTGATCAAGTAGGACAATTGTGTATACACACACACACACCAAGTATGTGATTCATGGTGAATTCATAATGTGGAGCAAATGGGATGGTTTCTTAAAAAGTCATTACAATATCGACAGTGTGAATAATGTAAAATCACATGAAGCACATAGGACAAGGATGCATTCCACAAACATCACTTACCCCGCCTTCTAAAATAAAAATAAAATTGAATAACTTTGAATAGGATAAATCTAAAATTACAACTGGAAATAAAATATGCCTTATGAGAATAAGCAAGAAGTACAAATTGACTCCCTACCAAATTAACCACATACAGCACTGTCTACACACTAAATTCAGAATCCTTCAGCCTACAACATAAACAAAAACATTCCTACAGCTCTAACCACAGCATCATAGCAGGACTAACCAGCCCACCTCAGCAGGACCAACTACACAGTCTCAACAAGACTAACCACAGCATCGCTACAACATTAACCACAGCATGCCTGCAGAACTAGCCACAATGTCCATGCTGCATTAATCGCAGCACCCATGTAGCGAGGACAGCAGCACGCAAGACTTACCACAACATGTCTACAGCACAAACATTATTATTCCTGCAAGACTAACAGCAGCAACCCAAAAGTACCAACTACAAATATTTTCACTCTAACATTAACCATGGCATAGAGCTCCGTCACACTAACCACAGCATCTCCACATCACGAACTAAAGCATCATCAATAAAGCATTATCTATAGCCAAGGCCACTGGACATGTGGAGGACCAAATTGTCTAACAGGATGTCTTAATTATGAAGCAAGAAAAGGCAAACTACGTGACATAATGCAGCACAGTTTGTGATAGTATTACTTCATTACCTTGACATTTGTAATCATAGTAACATTGTCTGAGATTTCACCTCATTAGTACCAGTTTAACAACGAAATAAAGCAATACGCAATGAAAGATGACCAGACAACTTTTGCATAGGGCCTTCCACTGAGTGGGAACACCTTGCCACATTGTTAGTAAGTTTTGATCCATTTGAGGTAGAAACAACATTTTTTGTTAAAATCAGCAGATTATGCAGCAGTTAACGGATTATGTGGCAGATCCATAATTATGCAGAAAACACCACAACTGCAGAATTGCACAATTCCAGTGGCCTGACTATAGCACACCTGCAGCACTTGTCAGAGTATGTTAACAGCAGTGGAAACAGCAATCATCGAGTGTCATGCGTCAGGCTGCCACAAATCACCTTTGCTTTCTAGGTTTGGATGAGGTGCTGCTTGCTAGCTGAAAGGGTTAGGACAACAGTTGCCAGCTGGTGTGGGACTGACAAAGTTGCCCAAAAGTGATGGTACTGCCACCCAAATCCAGCAGTCTTGTTCTAATAGCAGGAGTCCTATGACACTTGCAGCACTAATAATAGCATGCCTACAGCAACAACCATAGCATTTTTGAAGAACCAACTAAAGCATCTCTGAATCACTAACCAAAGCATTCCTTGCATTATCAACTGTGCCCTTACCACACAAACAGTAAGCCAGTAAGGATGGCTACAGCATCTAAACTGCATTACCTCCAGTCTTCTAGGATCTCTAATCACATGATTACTACCACATTGACCACAACATGCCTGCAGCACTAGCCACAGCAAGAGCAACAGAACCAACCACAGCATCGCTGTAGCGCTAGTCACATGGTCCCTGCGGAACTAACCATAGCACACAGAGCGCTGACCACAGCATTTCCCCAGCACTAACCACTGCATCTCAGCTGGGACAACAGGCGCGCTCCTACACCAGTAGCCACAATGTCTCTACAGCATTATCCACAACACCACTCCCCTAGAGGACAAGCCACGTCACCACTGCAGGGCTATGTAGGATCATCAACAGCATCCCTGCAGATTCATCAACAGAATTCCTGCAGTACTGACCACAGCACTTCTCCAGTAGTAACCACTGCATCTCAGCTGCACTAACAGCAGTGCTACTACACAGGTAGCCAAAATGCCTCTACAGCACTATCCACAACACCTCTCCCCTACAGGACAAGCCATTTCACCACTGCAGGACTATGTAGGATCATCAACAGCACCCTGCAGATTTATTAACAGCATTCATGCATTACTAACAGCATACCCACAGCATTAACTAAAAAATCCCTGCAGCATCCAGAAGCACTAAAACCAGCACCGGGCAACACTTACAGCGGAGTACCAACAGCACTTACTAAAGAAACCTTCCGCCATCACTAAGCACTGCATCCCTGCTGCACCCACAGCAAAAGTTCCATAATGGCTGCAGGATTAATCACAGCATCCTTGCAGTACTGACCACAGCATCTCCACTGCGCTAACAAGAACACTCATGCAGGAATAGCCACATCGCCCCTTCATAGCTGACCAGCGCTATCCACAGCATCCCTGCAATACTGACCACAGCACTCCTGCAGGACCTACCACGGAATTCCTGTGGGACTAATAGCATGTGGTACAGCATTCACAACAGTGGCCCAAAGAGCACTAACCACAGCATTCCATTAGCACCAGCCACAGCACAACATGAGCACCAACCACAGAACCCCAAAGACATTAACCACACACCAAAAAAAACACCAACATCACTCGTGCCTCTAGCATCACTCCACAGAAAGTATTTTTAAGACACTCTTCCACCTTCTGTCTGTGGGAAGCGCCGAGCATGGGTCTCCATCTATGGAACAGATCCGTGGTATCTACAAGATACATGCACCGTCAGGAGGGGGGTGGGGGTAGGTGAAAATGCAGTCAAACGGGGTGCGTGCAGCACGTGTTATTGGGGCCTAATACCTGGATGGTGCACAACATGTTGTAGTATGGTTCATGCAAAAGTGGTATAGAATTTACAGTAGATGCCATAAGATTTTAAAATGCAACGTTTTGACCGACAGTGCCTGAAACGGAAAGATAGAAGTGCAGGGACTCACTGTACCAGGTTACCTATCTACTGCTGAGAAGTGCTGGCGCTCTCCCATTAAAAGCATGGGAGGCGGAGCAGTGCTGAGAAGTGCAAGTACTCATTGCCCCTGGGTGCCTCTTTGCTGCTGAGAAGTGCTGGCACTCTCCCATTAAAAGCACTGGAGGCGGAGCAGTGCTGAGAAGTGCAAGTACTCATTGCCCCGGGGTGCCTCTTTGCTGCTGAGAACTGCTGGCACTCTCCCATTAAAAGCACTGGAGGCAGACAGTGCCTCTTTGCTGCTGAGAACTGCTGGTACTCACTCATTAAAAGCATTAGAGGTGAAGTGTTGAGAAGTGCAGATACTCTCCCTCTCAAATTATAAAAGTGCAGGTACTCAGTTACTCGGCACCTGATAGCACCTGCCCATTTAAAGCACTGCTCGTAGAATGAAGGGCATCTAGTGCACAGACACGCCTTTAATCAATATAAATGGGCCGACGCCTGAGCATAAATGCACCGAGGGTAATCAGGGGAGGTGTTTCTGCAGCAACCCTCGCAGAGGTCACGCCCTGAGAGGGCCCGCTGCGCGCACACGAGCCCATGTGTAGGTTAGGATAAGCCTCGTGATGCGATGGAAATCACTTTATTAAGTCCAACATCCATCATGTTTCAAGACCAAGTTGGGAGCTTCCAAACACGGATGCGGGCTGGCGCGGAGATAAGTGAACTGATAAGAACGAGAAATTAAACCATTGCGCCTTTCTCCTCTCCATCTAACAACGTGGGTGACACGGAGGTGCGCAAACGGAGCATTAGTGCCCAGAATCCGGGCCCGGATAGCGAGTCCTCGTGGGTGCGACTGACTGGGGCCCTTGGCGGCCGTGCTGCTCGTCCTTGCCCGCATTATGAATCCCTGCCCTCGGGCTAACAGTTAACCTGCGCCGCCGAGCCCGTGCTCGGAGATTGCAGAGCCGGGGCTTGCCGCAGTATGTCAAACAGAAGGACATTTGCCTGCGCCCACCGCCCCCTCCACCCCCCTCGTCAGCCCTCGGCGCCTCGAGGGCACGATCCACCGACATTCAATCTTTACTCGCTACACATGTTTCCTTTCCAGCCACGGATTATTTTTTATCATCAAATTACCGCTCGGATAAGATGGAGTAGATGTGATGGCAAGCGGGGCCCTGACACTGCTCGCCACCTCCCCTCCGGACCTCGCCCCTCGGCCTCTCGTCACTGAGAGCATCCGTCCTGTGAAGAGGCAGCGCGTTGTATTCAAATGTCAGGGGGCGAGGGTGAATGGGCAGCCGCCGGCTGGCTTACCCTGCACACACGGCTCAACCGCGCATGGCAGCAGGCGCCACTTGAAGGAGGGCACCCAGTCAACCCAGGGGACTTCCTGCCAGGATCCAGCTCTCTGGGTGGAGCCGAGCCCCCCGCACAGCATGCCACCACTGAGGGAGACTTCCTGCCAGGACCCTCCCACACAGCACCACCACTGAAGGAGACTTCCTCCCAGGACCCCCTCTCCACCACCACTGAAGGAGACTTCCTCCCAGGACCCCACTCCACCACCACAGAAGGAGACTTCCTCCCAGGACCCCACTCCACCACCACAGAAGGAGACTTCCTCCCAGGACCCCACTCCACCACCACAGAAGACGACTTCCTCCCAGGCCCCCCCACCCTCCACCACTGAAGGAGACTTCCTCCCAGGTCCCTGGGTGGAGCCGTTCCCACACGCACAGCACCCCCACCACTTAAGGAGACTTCCTTGCAGGGTCCCGCTTTCAGGGTGGAGCGCTACCCTCCCGCACAGCACCACCACCACTGAATGAGACTTGCTGTTAAGATCTGCCCCCCCATCACCAAAGGAGACTTCCTTCCAGGCCCCTCACCCCCCCTCCGGGTGGAGCAATGCCCATCCACACAGCACCCCACCACTAAAGGAGACCTCCTCTCAGGACCCCACTCCCCCAGCACTGAAGGAGACTTCCACCTAGGACCTTGCTCTCTGGGTCAAGCGGAGCCCACACGCACAGCACCCCCACCACTGAAGGAGACTTCCTTCTATTACCCCACTCCCTGGGTGAACTAGTGCACGTCCACACAGCATCCCCACCACTGAAGGAGACTTCCTCCAAGACCACAGTATCTAGGTGGAGCAGTGTCAACCGTACAGCACCCCCACCACTGAAGGAGGCATCCTCCTATGCCTCTGCTAGCTTTGTGGGCCTGTGTGTAGTAGTATCTGGTACCCTGGCACCCCTGCCCACTCCAATATGTACCCTCAAGTTACCATTTTCTCTTTAAAGCTCACTAAACACAAGCCACCAACATAAGGTAAACTCCTTGCTTCTCCATAAAACAGTGCCTCACAGCTTTCCAGAGTGTTAGGCCTTGGGGATATCACTCCATGGGAACACAGCAACGAGTAAACTGACTTTGCCCTGCTATCTTACTTGCAGCACCACACTGACAAGGCATTAATGACTGACAAGGCATAAATGAACCTACAGATGGAAGGAGAAACACTTAATTGCCGCCTAAAACACGGATCCATTCAACCCTTCCCGCACAACAGAACTCTCTAGACACCAATGCACAATATGATGCAACCAATAAAGTGCCAAAGAACATACACATGGAAAAGTGTTCTCCACTAGCATTAAGTGACATCCTAAACAGAGTACACTAGATACACCTTCACAGCACCTATGTACTGAATATAGCACACAGGGCAACGTACAGTCTTTCAACAGTTACAGATATCAGAATTGCTCAACACCTAAAATCTAGCATACGACCAAAAGAACGTCAACTCAGCAACAACCACACAAATGATAATGAACAAGTTACATACCTTCGATAAGCCTTATCTGGTAGAGACAACATCTAGTTGCAGATTCCTTACCTTAGAATTTTCCCCAGGTGTCAGTCCGGATCTGGAGATTTTTCTCTAGCAGTACCCCTGCACACCATTAGGTGGCGTCGATCAGCTCTGCATCCGTCGTCATCTGCGCCGGATATGACACTGCGGGTCCTATATGAGTGCCACCCTGGCGCGCTGACCTCAGTTTCTTTTTCACAACTTTACATGCCAGAAGCGCGGAGCCATGAAGAACAATGACCACTGGTGTGTCAAAACTAGGGCCCTGAAAGGGAGGCCCTGTCCGTAGAAATCAGTTCACCGAGCAGGGAGGATGAGTGGGTCAGTAAGGTTAGCTACAACTAGATATTGTCTCTACCATATAAGACATCACCAAGTAACTTGTCCATCGGATAGAGACATCTAGTTGCAGATTTCTTACCTTAGAATAGATACAGAAGCAATACCATCCCTGGAGGTAGCTCTGCGAACCAAGATCACACCAAAAAGGCCTGCAGGATCGAACGGGCAAAGGGCCTGTCCCTTTGGACCTGACAGTCCAGGCAGTAGTGTTTGATAAACGTGTGCTGAGATGCCCACGGTGCCGCCTGACAGATGTCAAGGACTGAAACTTTGCATGGTAACGCAGTGGTTGTCGCTTTAGCTCTGGTAGAATGAGCACATAAACCATCAGGTTTCTTTTTTAGCCAGTGCATAGCACATTTTAATGCAGTGTACAACCCATCTGGAGATGGCTCGTCTGCACTGCCCGACCTTTCTTCCAAACAGTTGATCATCTACCCGGAGCTCTCTGGTAGATCAAGGTAGAAAGCCAAAGCTCTTTTTGGTCCAGGCGGAGTATCTCTTCTGCCTTAGAAGGGTGAGTACAAAGTAGGCAAGGTGACGGATTGGCCTACATGGAAAAGCGTAACCACTTTCAGAAGAAAGGAGGCTCATGTGTGAAGCACCACTTTGTCAGGATAGATGGAAAGATAGGGCAGCTTAGATGACAATCCCTGCAACTCACTCACCCTGCGGGCAGATGTGATGGCCATGAGGAAGGCTGTTTTCAAAGTGAGAAGCCTGAGAGGACAGTTGTGGAGAGGCTCGAAAGGAACACACATCAGAAAGGTCAAAACCAAATTCAAGTTTCATTGGGGCATAATGAAAGGGGACAGAGGAAACATATGAGTAAGGCCTTAAGAAACCTATTTACAATAGGAGATCTAAACAAAGGCTGATTAGACAGCCGTAAGAAAGCAGAGATTGCAAACAAGTCTTTGAGAGTGCCCATAGCAGAGCCCTGCTGGGCCAACAAAAGTATAAAGAATAGAACCTCAGAGAAAGGGGCAGAGAGGGGGCACCAGAAAATAGTGAGAATAACAACCATGACCTACTTCTGGCACAGGGACCCTATCTATGACTCCCTTGGCCAAGAGAGAGGTAACCTCCTCTCTGACGTGAAGGCCTGCCAGAATAGCAGGTAATAGCTCATCTTGCATCCGACTGGTCCCTGGGAGGGAATCGTCTGGCTAGAAAGGTTTGGAGGCAGCTGCAGAAGGTTGGGCAGGGGACTGCCAGACCGATGGCTCCCTGATCCACAAGAACGGCGGATCCCACGTCCCCAGCCACGCAAAGGCTGGGCAGCATTTGTGGCACAGTGGCTGAAGGGAAATGGACTGGGCAGGACACCCCTTCCGTAGCCACAAAAGGGGCAAAAAGCAGACTGAGGGGGACGAGGGGCAGTCACAAGGCCCAAGGACCTGGCTGTCGCACGAGAATCCTTGAAGCGCTTAAGAGCTGAGTCTGCTTTTTCTCTGAAGAGATAAGTGCCATCAAAGGGCAGGTCCATAAGGTTAGATTGGACATCCTTCGAAAAGCCACATGTCCTCAACCATGCGTGACACCTCAGGGTCATCATCGATGCAACCGTTCTGCCCAGTGAGTCGGTCGTGTCCAATTCACATTGGATCGTGAACTTAGCTGTGTCTCTCCCGTCAGCAACTGTTTGAGAGAGTACAGGCCGGGCCTCCTCTGGGACCTTGTAGCTGCACTTGGGCAACCGTATCCCACAGGGGTTGGAAGTAATGGCCCTAAAGACTTACGATGTTCACAGACTGCAATGCCAGGCTGGGAGAAGAAGACCCCCTCTTCCCAAGTTGGTCCAGACTCTTGGATTCCCTATCCAAGGGTGCAGAAGGGAACGTACCCTGGGATGTAGAGGCTTGGATAACCAAGTTCTCAGGGGTGGGGTGTTGCGTCAGGAATGCTGGGTCAGTTCAAGCAGGTCGATGGTGGTAGGAAATAGTCCTGTTCACAGGAGCCCCTATGCTTGGTTTGTACACGGTACCCAGCAGTACATCAGAAAGGGTAATAGGGGTTTAGAGGATGATGACCCAGGCTGAAGCACTTCTGTCAGGAGGTTAGTCCTGATTGCCACCAAAGGCAGCTCGAGGCCCAGGACCTCGGCCGCTCTTTGCACTACCATGGAGAAGGACGCTTCCTCCTCTGTAGCCACTGTAGGGTGAGTAAAGCATGCCATTGTCTCTGGAAGTATCCAGACACTGGCACCACCCAGGGACATATGCCAGTCCATAGGATCTTGGAGCTTGTATTCTAAAGGGTCCAGCGACCCCGCCCATTGCTCACCGTACCCCAGCTCATAAGATTAAGGGCTGAGATCCGGAATTGGCATTGCACAACGCCAGTCTGACTCTGCGTCAGTAATGAGGATGGGGTTGACGCCGCCCGGGGGTATGGGTGGCATCTGGAGCATAGACGTCGGAACCGGCATTGGGGAAGGTTGAGGTGGAACAACTGACGCCGGTTCAGATTTAGGAATGGATCCACTGGTGCTCCTGGAGCTGATGCCGAAGCTGGCAGCGCAGAACTCGAACGGGGACCCTTCTGACCCCGCAGGACCAGAAGGTGCTCCAGCGGGGTCAGACTGCCCAAAAATGAGTTGCATGGCCTCATAAAATTCGCTGAGCTGGACAGGGTTCGCTCTGGCTCCTGGAAACTCAGGAAGCCGCAGAGCTGACCCAGACGCAGGCTCTGTAGACAGATGCCTAAAGCGTCCCTTTCCCTTGTCTTGTTGGCCTACGGACAGGGTGAAGTCGAAGACCATTTGTTCTTCTTTAACTTCTTCTTGTGCTTCAACTTACCCATTGTCCCGAGGACTTAGAGTGGAACGATGATGAGGAGAGGCTCTGTGGCCGGTCCTGGGACCTTCCACTCGAGTGAGATCGGGACCTACGGGGAGCAGAGCGCCGGACTGCCAGAAGCTTTAGAGACTGCTCCCTCAAAGATTTCTGATTCATGGCCCGTAACCTGGAGCACGACTGAGTTGTGGTTGCGCTCCAGACACCACCAGCACGTGAGGTGCGGATCCGTCACAGACATCGCCTGATGACAGGATCTGCAGGGCTTGAACCCGATCTTACTTAAACACATCCTCGACGCACCAAGAGTGTACACACTCAAAAATATTTGACAAAAAGTCAAAAAAGACCAGTAAAAAAGGGACTGAGAGGTAGTTCTTCTTCAGATCAGTGCTGGTTGGTGTGAAAATAAAAGAAATGACATCAGTGCATCGTGGTGGTGCCTGTATCCGGCAAAGACGACAGTCGCTGAGCTGATCGACGCTACCTAACGGCATGCAGGGGTACTGCTCAAGAAAAATCTCCAGATCCAGACTGACGCCTGGGGGAAATACTAAGGTAAGGAATCTACAACTAGACGTCTCTATCAGATATGTTGTCTAGAGAATGATAAAGTCATTAAAACACTCTAAAAGCATCACAACTACAAATGCAATTAGAACAGCACCAAGTTCCCTAAATGTGGCAATCTGGACCTTTTCCACAACACAAATCACAACCAGATGCTTCAACAGCTTCAGTATAACACTGTATTCTAGGTAGCAGAGATAAATACAATAAGCACTTGGACCCACAAACAATGAGCTCTCAACTTCAGTTACATGCATCAACACCACACTGCCATGCAGCCAATACGACAAAGTATTGCTCTCCCATGGAGCTAACCACATATTCAACACTCTCATCCTATTCATATGATCCAGACACCAGTCATTAGGATACTAAAACATGCATAACACCACATGTACCACCTAGGCACTTACTGGCATGCGCAGACCCCAATCTTTACGCAGTCCTCAGAGGTGCAGGTTCCAGGTTGAGGGGGTGTTTGGGGTGTTACACTCTCCCTAATAAATTCATTTTCTGATAAATAGTTGGGTTCACATGCTTTCAGCCAGGTATGGTGAGGTGTCTTTGGAATTTAGCAGGTATGCTTGTATACACACAGACAAAAAAAGGGTCACACAAAACTCTCTCCCTCTCCGTTTTGAAAGTCTTTAAAAATGTTGGTTATTTTACAAAATGTTTTGTTTTCTCTCACTTGGTACCCCTACCAATCCACATCCCTCTCCCTTTCCACTGCCCTTACACCACTCTCATGCGCCCTGCTGACCCTTTAATGTATTTTAACATTATATGCCAGCATGATTGTTGGAAAATATGAGCCTAAACCCCCATTACCTCAAATCTCAGTGACCAAGCTACGCCCCTGGCAGTCCTCTTCCACTGGTCCCATGTTACTCAATAATACGCAGACGACCTCCCCCGGCTTCTACTTTACAAGACTTCAACTCGCCAAATGCCCCTCCAATAGATCAGTTTGAAAAGCATCTAAGTGCAGGAAATCACCACTGTTCTATATGGGGAATCGAGTATACCGGTTGCTCGGACGTGGGTTGAATGCAGGGGCCCGGCGTATATGGTGCTCGCAAATTACACTCGACCCCAATTAGAAGTTTGTATTGTAGATCATATATTCCAGCTTAGCTCTCTGGCGTGTGTTTAACTGTTATGGGTTTTTGAAAAAGAAAAGTTATTGTTATAAGACTAATGCACGCATATGTATCGTCACCGTAGAAAAAAGGTATGTAAATGTATTAAGAATATGTATTAAGACAATTCATAAGACATCTTTAAAAACATCTTAAAACATATTTAAAAAATTGAAATGTACCAAAGGCAAATAAACTGAACACATTCAGATTGACTACACATAGACATACAAGCTACTCCATTTCCAAACCATCCAGGCAAACATGCACTAACAAGGTAAAACCCAGAAATGTACATCCAAGAGAATGCAAGAAATTATGGGTGTGAGAAATTGCACGCACCCGTACGGTGTGGTCCTCTCCTTCTTCCTATATGTGTGGACTGCTGGCATTCTTACTCTGCACACACAGACCACCAAATGGCTTTCCAGTGCATGTGCTTCTATTAAACCCCGAAAAGAAACAGTAAATCTCATTGTATGAGTACTTGTAACTGCACGTGAATGTACTGTGTTTAAAATCCGAGCTGCGGGTGTGTAACACGTCTGTCCTACACATGAAGTGCAGCAGGATTGTTGGGCCAGAGTCCCTTCTCTAAATAAAGCCGCAGGGACCTGGGGCTAAAAGCTGCTTTTATGGGGGAGGGGCTAGGGGGCATTCCTGCCAGGTGGGGGACCATATTGAGATAGCAGCAGAGACATGTGCAGGTGGGGGTTAGGCACACTTCTGCAGTGAAGCTTCAAAGGGCACGAGGAGCTGGGGTGGTACAATGGAGACAAACATGGCGTGGGACAGTTTGTTTCCGGGGGGTGGTGGGAGATGACGACCATACGTCATCAAACAACTTTGGTTGATACCATCTTTTCTATGGGGGCAATGAATGTAAACAACCTTTCCAGGCATCACTTTTTTCACCGTTCTCAGCGGTTACATTTTGAAAACGCTTAACTAACCTCTCTCTTAATGAACTTTCAGCTACACATGAAAAATATATCGTCAACGCCAGAGTGGCTGGGGTGGGGGATTAAAGCATGACCCCCACCAGCCTCTGCTAGTTTTGCCTATATTTGATAGTGGTTGAGATCAAAAGCTTCCAAAACCAAAGACGCGGTTAGAGGTCGTGTGGCCTGTTAGCCGCAGGAGCTATGGCTTGTGAGTATCCCTAAGGGACAGGGCGCAGCTGGAAGTTTGAAGATGTCTGGAAGACAGCAGGACAAAAGAATGTGTGCAGAAGTGGGACGCCGAGGAGGGACTGCTGGAACAATGCCAGGGGGTGGTACCAGCTTGTGCCAGCAACTGCATGTCTCAAACTGGGCACCTGCGAGTCACCAAACCAACTCACAATGAGCTGATATCCATAAGGAGAACTCCCAAAGCCCAAAGAGTGAATGTGCACCTGGGACACGCAGGCACAGTCCAGTGGCTTAGACAACTTCGGAAAGGCCAGAACTCTGCCATGGAGGCCGAAGGCACAGGCACGCCCATGGAGTCTGCAGGTTGTGAACTGTGCCTGCTTACTCAAGGCTGGGAGTCGTGCTGTGCCCATGAAGGAGGGAGCCCCACTGACCGCGTGTGCACAACTTGGAGGAGTTCCATTGCCTATACAAGACAAAAACAACCGCGGAACCGAACTATTACTTTGAAAATCTAAATATTTGTGGCGACTATGGGTTTATTTGAATCATAAATACTTTCCCAGTTCGCTAAATGTGTGTGGGGACCTTACTTGGTGCTTTCTCGGGTGGGCACTGCTGACCCACAACACGCACACTCTACAGTAGCCTTTAGTCTCGGTACTGCGCTCCTGAAGTGTAGACAGGGTAGACAGTGACCGGAACCAGTTCTGCATGGTGGTTGGACCATTTGCCCGCACGAGCTGCTGGCTTCGTAAAGTGAGTGTGAAGTTACAGCTACGAGCTACCCTGAGTTTGAGTGAAGTTGAGTTACACAAACAAGCATCCAGTGGCCCTCTTGGTAACCAATATGTGCTACATCAGTGCCTGTAATAAAACATAACATAGTTACAGAAAGAAAGGACTAGGGGTTAGGAATACACCTCCTGGAGATTGAGGAGAACTGGTGCTCACCCTCTCAGCTCAAAGCCAAAGGACCAGGGAGCGAAGGGCAGGTAATGTGCACACAAATCTGATCCAAAGAACGAGGACCACGAATGGTTCAAGTGTAAGTAGCCTTGAGCCATAAACAAGAGAAGGGGAAGGCATGGATGTGCCCTCACAGTCTTCAGCCACAAGCAGATGAACAGTGAGAGCAGCACCCACAGCCTTAGGCTACACACACCGGAAGGGGCACCAAGCGAGTGCTTGCGGCTCCCATAGTGTGAGGTTTTGAGTCACCCTTACACGAGCACCATCCATCGCCACGGTCTATTTGCTACAACAGTGAGTAGCCATTTCTGAGGCTCAGGGCTTTACCACCTTGGTAAGCCAATGCACCAACACCCATCTGGCAAAACACCCAGGAACGAGCAGTCTGTCAAAGTTGCTTCGGTCAGTTAACATTTTAAAAAACAATGTGCCCTCTTTGTCACCCTCAAAGTACCTGCACCCAGCGCACTTATGGACTAAAAAGTGGACAATAGATCATTTCCAGGATCACTTACTAAAGCCGTGTGCAGAAGTCGGCTATTTCAAAATGTCACACCAGGGCTGCCACTTGGTACCAAAAATGTAACAATGTGTTATTTGCTCACGAATCTCTACATTGACTACCTTATTGAATAATTCTCATTGTGGCTTATGCAAAATATTTTGTTCAAGGCAACCATCAGTTGCTTAGCCAACAACATCTTGCAAATCCAGACAAACCTGTACTAAGACTAAGTGCTGACTTCAAACTCTGTAATCCAAGATCATACTTGTAATGAATGCGTTTAGAGCCATTACATTTAAGCAGCCTATCAGCTAGCCCTTATATCATCTTAAATTGAGCTAGTTAATGAAAGCATCTGTACCCAGTATCCATGGCCTTCAACTGGCAACTTCCGTGCTGCACGCCGGTCCATGCTATATTATCTGAGAGTCTCACCCCCTGAATACATAGTTAATATAGTCAAGACTCAGAACAGTAACAGCCTGGATGTGTCTGAATCATCCAAAACGAAACCCCCCAAAAACATAATTCCTCTTACTCTCCCGTCCCAATGTAACTCGCAGCCCAAGCGTAGCTTAATGGCCTTGAGGCCGCTTCGCTGCAAGTCGATAACAGTTGAAAATGCAAATTTGTGGGCTTCTCGTAGGACAAGAACTTTAATTTACAAATGTGTATAAATGCTTCAGCCAAAAGTGTGCATTATCAAATGAGACTACTCAGAGGAATCGGGCCTCACTCACCCTTAAATAACATAAAGGTTGTCATTAAATATCTAGCCCTCTTGAGGCTCGACTATAGCAACTCCATACATGCAACATTCACAACATTCACTTTGCTCTCCTTTAAGCTGCCTTACATGCTGCTGCTAGTTTTAAGCTGCCTTACATGCTGCTGCTAGTTTTGCATCAGACTCCAGATGATCTGACCACATCTCATATCAATCTCTGAATTAGCTTTCTTTAGAGGCCACAAGCGTATACGAGACCACTTGGATCGCACATAAACTCTACAAGGAGAAAAACCCAAGCTTTCTATATCCAGAGATTTCCACGGCCAAATATGTTTTGACTTACTCCTACTTGAGACCCCCTTCAGAAAGTCAAAATACACTGAATTGATTGCGCTAAGGGCGTGCCCTGAAAATCTGCAACTCCATTCCTACAACCATCAGGATCAATCCGTCATTTGACCTTTCTAACCAAAAAGTCAAAATCTATTTTATAGCGGTTTTTGCTCAAGGAAAAATGATTTCCAGGGATCCTCTTTGTTAAAAGGCTATAACAAACTATGCTTAGTTTTTTATTTTATCGTCACAGCTTTAGATGTTTGATTGGTGTTTATCCTTTAATTTATACCTTGTCTACTTACCACTGCCTAATTTGAGCTGGTGGTTTCCGGTGCGGGGCACCGGCATTTATTTTTGAGGGCCTGCAATTCTTTTTCTGCCTCAAGCATGTACTGCAAGCAAAAGACACATATGGGAAAGACGGAGAAGAGAAAAATGAAAAAGTGTCACAATGGGAGAAAGCAGAAACTTGCAGGAGTGAGCTGAAGGGGCAAGGAGTGGCTGTAAATGGATTAAAGGTGCTCAAGGTGGCTTCCGGACTATGCTGCCTCATTTGGCATTTAACTGGAGCAGCTGCCTGTTTCAGGGGAGAGCTTTGGGCACCAGCACGTTTTTATTTACAAATTAAGCACTGCTACTTACTCTTCTATACAAAGTGCTCTGTTGCCCTAAATGTTTGGTTCACACTTTGTAAGACTATAAAGAATTACAAATAAATAAAATATGCTATAGCCATGCAACTACGATGTATGTGACTGAACAAATAACAAACAAGGTACTAAAGCATTTTGGAATGCAAACGTTTCTACTCAGTCATCAAGTTCCTCATGATAAGGACTACCAGCCCCAGAATAAGAGCGCAATGGGGAAGAATGTAGGATAAGTAGGACACTTCTAGTGGGTCCCCAAGAAAAGGATACCTGGCGAGGAGCCCAAAAAGGCAAATTACTGCTGTTAGGGCAAGTTTTCTTTCAGAATCCTATCGAAAATTATTCAAGCAGAGGTCTACTCAACACAGCCAAAAACTATCCACTGCACTGGAGGGTTGGGAATGTCCAGGTTCCAAGCGCAAAGCAGATGCACAGAAGGGTTCTCAGAGTTTGTGAGAGAGCAGATTTCTGGCCAATGGTACTGAGAGGAGGGAGTGGTTATATTACCTGCACCTCTACTGTAGGGTGTCCCTACACAGTGAGAAGTCTGTAATGTATGGCGAGAATGCGACATAACAACCAGAGCTGCTGACTTGGGAGCTGGGGAACTAAGCCCCAGTCTAAGCGTTGGCTCAACATCCTGTGATTCTGGGAAAATCACTTAATCTCCCTGTGCGTACAAAAAATGAATGTGCCCTTGTGTAATGTAACTGTTGCTCATGTAAAGCACTCCAATAACTTCGAGTTGAGTTTGCGCTAAATAAAACAGCAAATAAATAATTAGAAATAAATGTATGATTCCCAAGGAAGGAGCCCCTTAGGTGAGGGTCTGTGATTCTAATTGGGAACACAACTCTGCATTCCAGGTGAAGGATGCTACAAAACCAATTTAAGAGTGAGCTGCGGTTATCAAAGTCACCAGGCTGCAGCATTCACCAGTGGGGCTCTGGTGCTTCCAGATTTCACCTATTTGTTAACCAAAAGGCGACATGATGTAATACGCTTACAAAAGTAAATAAGGAAAAACACAGAATCAGAAAGGGAGCCCTTTTCCATGTTACTTGCGTTAATAAGAAATCACCACGAAAAAATGTAGAACTGTCAGTCTTGCAGCCCCTAGAAATTAAAACATGATCAGAAGAACGAGATAACATAATGGAAACAGAAACCGCCAGGTCTTTGGAGATGCATGCTAGACAAGACTTTCAGGATTTCCATGGTGGGTGCCATTGTATTAAAAGGAAAATTCGGACGTGGGAGAAGTGTGTCTCTTCAATTACCAAATAGATCACTCACAGCAGCTGAGCTAAGGCGTCTGCAGATGTTTGCTGAGGGTTTTCTTAGAAGGATTTCTGTCTAGTGGCCATTTCTAGCTGAGTATCTTTACGGAACCGTTTACATTTCTAAAAAGATTTGAGTTTCCCCTGAGTTTAAAAAGAGAGAGTTTTCGATGAGTTTTGTGAACTTCGATGCATCAATAGGAACGGGACTGGCTGAAGGATTTTCATCCCTAGGATGATTTAACTTCTAATTGTGATGTGAAAAGCTGGACGCAAACTATAAAATAACTCTTACATCACAACTTTTGAGCAAAATGTTTTATACACTGAAATAATTTAATGCTGAGGTAGTTAAAACACAGACTGCTTAATTTAGGCGTATGCGCATACACAGTATAGGCTAACTTTCTATCTTGAAAGAATTTTAACAATCTTATAATTTAAAAGAGAATTACAATGGCGGCAGGTAATTCAAGCAGAAAGGTGGGCAAGCGACACACACACACACACACACACACTCACACTCACACCCCCATGCATTCAAAAGCATGCACAAATACACCACCACCATTCACAAGCACACACACACACCAATTCACAGCACACACTCACAAATACACAACACATTCATGCATACACACACACGCACGAAACATTAAAATTACAACACTTACCTTCTGCAGCATCTTGGGGAGGGAAGCCTCAGTGTTCCAAAAGGGTGGGTACTCAGGTCAGCCAATGAGAGGAGGCAGCAGTTCCTACATCGTCACAGAGTGGGATGGGGTCAAGGAGACTGCTGACTCAACGTCATTCTGTGATGAGGTGTCGCTAATAGACATTCGGCCCTGGACACTTCAGGGATTAAAACTGAAGCATCCAGGTCCGACGCTATAAGTGACATTTCCCATTAAAGAGGGGTAGGACCTTGAGGTGCTTCGCCAGGCTGAAGAGGTCATGCCCACACGGCTGTGGCATCTTCAGCCTGGCAAAATACAACAGCTCAGGCAGGCAGGCACCTGCATATTTAAGGAATGTCGAGCTCCTGGTTGCCTGACCTGAAAATAAAGAGTGTCTGTCAGCCAAAAGGTGGGGGGTGGGAGGTTGTGGTCCATTTGCCCAAAAGGAAGTGCAGCTGCTGGAGAAATATTACCCATGAAAAGAAGGGTTTACAAAGGTACTGAATGCCACAGTTACTTCATAAATAACAAGCATCACTGTCAATCTCAATAGTTACATTTTTATATCTAGTGTTAGCAAACACCTTTTGATTTTAATAAAAATATAAAGATAATATTCTAACTTTTTGGGACATGTTCAGCCAGCCCTCTTAATCCATTGGCCTGTTGCTGTGTCATTCACTTTTAATTCCATTCTCTAAGCAGAGGGCAGTGGGTCAGCCCACTTAACAACTGGCTAACTTCGCTGTGACTGACTGCATTCTGCTCTTTCAAAAGCACACAAGTGCCAAGCATTACCTTTTAATATTGTCAAGTGCAGCTCCGCCAACAACAGCGGTTTGCAAACAAAACATACATTGAGTAATCCAAAAGGCAGGCAGACAGACAAAGTCAAACCTCTTGGCTTTGATGATGCTGGGAATATTTTAATTGCAGTAAAACGCCAGATAGATGAGGAATACAAGGGATTACAGGTAATACAAGACAGCCTTCTAGTAGCTATTTTTCGATTTTCACTCCCTTTTCTCCCTAGAGTTGAGCATTGTACACCTGGTTAATGTGGGGGCATTCTGAACTCCTGCAGGGCGAAATGGACTTACTCCAGCAAAGATTGTGAGTTCAAGGCACCAGGGAGCTGTCAGAAATGTTAATGACTCTTGAGAAACCTGGTAAAAGGAGAGCGAAGGACCCTGGTATTGATGGCAAATGAGAGGCTATGACCTCTGATGGTTTCCTAATCAGAGGGGATAAGCAGGGAACACATCACACTATAATATCAGCCACTCTCCCCCTTCTCTTAACCGTATGCTGGTGCAAAATAAAACACTGCCTTCTACGGGATTTCCTGCTGGGAAACAATGAGATTTTACCAGGGTACGTTTCCGTGGAAGCATCACAATGCTTTCCAGTATCATCCATTAAATTAACTAAAGCTTAGAAACCATGTAGGGGGTTTGTACATATGCACATCTACTGACAGGGAAACTCTATGACACAAAAGATTGGGAAATCGCCCTAGTGGCCCTCACCAAAATGTCCATCAGAAGGTCTTACTAGGTATTTGCCTAAACTGCACTTTCACAGTACCCTCAACGACGGGACAGGATCTGGACTGAATAAGCCATCCAGTAATGACCCATCGAAACAAACATACGTAGGAAGGGGATACTTCCAATGAAGAACTGGCAAACATGGCTGTAATGTGGGTGGCATCCTTGTGGCTAGAAACACCAATCTGCACCTGAATCCCAGAGCAGAGCTAATTTAACATTTTGCACATTTCAGGAAATATTAAAAAAAAAAGATCCATAGCCACCTCTAAGCTCCTTCTGAAGGGTCAGAACCTCCACAGTCTGGGGGCATCTGCGCCCTAAAAAGGATACTGGTAGAAGATGGCAGCAAATGCTAGACTTATGATATTAACAACTGACCAATGACAACTACCATTCGCAAAACGGAGATTTCAAGATATGGCAAGCAAGAACGGGTTGATGAAAGAACAGCCAAAAGGAGAATAGGGCCATTACGCATAGGTTTGGGTTACAATGTGCTGCAAGAAAGGTCACTGAAAAAGAAGCAAAACTACAATGCAAACAGCGCTGGACACAAATACATGTGGTCTATCTTCCGGCATCAACATTTTTAGGTCTGGAGCTGGCCAAGACCTTTTGATTTTACTAAAATTATATGTACAATATACTTGCTTAAAAGTGCTTTTTAGTCACTTCTCTTCCTTCATTGGAAATTCACAGTTTGCTTCTGCCCGCTGCAGCACACAGCAAGGAGGAATTTGTCGGCCTACTTCAGCCACTGGCTAACTTCACTTTCAGTGACTGCACTGAGCCCTTGCACAGGAAGCACACATGCACAAGGTAGTTCTCTTCATTGTCAGTGTTTTTATCTTTATTTTATTATAACTTTAATGTTGCCATTGTTTGTAGAGCCTGATGTGTTAGTTGGACTCTCTCTACCAGATGTGAGCACAGGGCACATTCCAGCTTCATCAATTCCAGTCTCCTGCCAGTGCTATTGTATATTCCT
Source organism: Pleurodeles waltl (assembly GCF_031143425.1). Lineage (NCBI taxonomy): Eukaryota > Metazoa > Chordata > Amphibia > Caudata > Salamandridae > Pleurodeles > Pleurodeles waltl. The sequence continues at coordinate 964,202,889 of NC_090443.1, forward strand.
ATTGAAATGGTCTTTGTTCAGGGCCAGACTCGAAACCCAAAGCAGTCCTGGCAATTTTGTCAGACCAACACCCCTCAGAGGGAATATGGGGTGGGCTGCAATTGTGAAGCACTGCTGCTTTTTTTACTGGAGGCCGATATTGCAGAACTGCTGCAAAACCGCTCCCAGTAATAAAACAAGCCCCCACCACTGCAAAACCTTCCAGCCTCCCGGGGAAACGCCCAATGGCTGCTATGGCCAGTCCGGCCCTGCCTTTGGCTATATGACTGCTGCTTTTTCACATCATATCTGCGCTCACAGGAACTCTAAATAGAAGCGCTTGAGACTGCTCTATCTTTGCAACCCTGTCATTCCTTCTTTCTCTTTTCCTTTCCTTGTTTTTCCTTCTTTCCTCTTCAATTGTTTTGTTCTTTCTTTCCCGCCTTTTTCTTTCTCTTTTCTATTTCTTTCATTCTTTCCTTTTTCGTTCTTGCCTTCCACTTTTCTACTTTCTTTCCTTCTTCCTTTTTGTCTTTCTTACCTTTTCTTTCCTTCCTCTTTCTGTCTTGCTTTCTTTTTTTCTTGCCTTTATTCTCAAAGGCAAGAGGCCGGCCATGCCAAACCAACTGGCTTTCTTTAAGTCTGTGTTAGCCAAAACCATTTGATTTTACTAAAATTACGTGCATAAGTTACTTAAACGTGTTTTCAGCCAGACATCATCCATTAGTTTGTGGTTGTGTCATACACATTTTTCTTTCACCCGCTCCAGTATGCATCAAGGGGCAATAAGTCATCCCACTTCAGCCACTGGCTGACTTCACTAAGAGTTGTTGCCTGTGGCCCTTCTACAAGAAGCGCATAGACACACAAAGTAATTCCCTTCATTGCCAGGGATCACTCTGTTCTTTTTTGAGACCAAAACGACATTTTTGTGTTTTTTTTAGATTGATGAGGGCCCAGAAGCTTTCCAAACAATACACTTTTGACAAAACAAGAATTGTCAAAAGCACTGTAGTTGCATCTGGCACAATGTGGCACTCGATTGCTAAACAATAGGGCAGAGGTAATGGCAACATAAGTAGTTTGTCCTTTTGACTGCCCACTTACATTGCCAATACTACTTTTGCAATATATAACTGCTTCATGCGAGTGGGTTGGAGCTGCAACACGTACTATGAAGTGGTGCTCGATGTTGAACTACACAAGCTTGCTTCTAGAGCCCCTTTTACAATGTGATGTCAAACTTACCCCTTCAGAAATTCTCCTTCAACCAGAATGGAAAACACCAGAACACAAATGCAGAGATTTCAGCCCTTTACTAGCGGGTGGTAGGAGTTGCCATGGAGGTTGCCTCCAACACTCAATCACTGAAACATGAGAAATAGCTGCAGTTTGCCTTTACTCCGGCAGGGTCTACAAATCGTTGGCACTCAAAGCAAACTTCTTAGCCTCTCCGATACTTCATCATAAGCAAAAAAGGCACTCCAGGGCTCCTCAGTCTAATCCCTATTAATTTAAATAATGCCTGGTCCATCTGATCAAACTATCTATTATTTATCAGGTTTGTTTATTTGTAGCTATCAGGTTAGTGCCCAGCGTGGGTCCCCAAAGCTGGGACACGGGCACTTCATCAAGCTGCCTCCATGGTGCAGTGTTCTGCCAATTACTCCTGCCTTCTTTAATTAGTAATGAGGCCTGATATTGGCTGCCTGTGATGGAGCATGCATTACAAGATAGCTCTTCCTTCTCACCCCTTTCCACTCCCTTGTTAAAGTTAATGCAATGTGGTACTTGAAGGAAAAGAACAGGGTGCAGCTACTAAAAACAAGAGGACGGCTTTAAAAGGTCAGCAGCACCTCTACGGGTGCCGTGCACCCCGGAGGGCATGCCTACACAGCAACCACACACTGCAGACAATCATATATTACAAGAATCCCTGCTCCTTACTCCTCCCTTAGTTGATAAAGTTAAGGCAATGTGGTACTTGAGGGAAAAGAACAGGGTGCAGCTACTAAAAAAAAAAAGTAGCTTTAAAGGGTCAGCAGCACCTCTACTGCTGCCGTGGACCCCGCAGGGCAGGCACGCTTACACAGCAACCACACACCGCAGACAATCATACAAGAATTCCTGCTCCTTACCCCTTCTCGCTCCCTTAATAAAGTTAAGAAAATACAGTACCTGAAGGAAAAGAGCAGGGTGGAACGACAAACACGCCGGACGGCCTCAAGAGGCAGCAGCATTACACCCCGCAGGGTAGACTTACACACCGCAGACAATCATACATTACAAGAATCCCTGCTCCTTACTCCTCCCTTAGTTGATAAAGTTAAGGCAATGCAGTACTTGAAGGGAAAGAACAGTGTGAAGTAAGTTACCACAAGCCGGACGGGGTCAGGAGGTCAGCAGCACTACACCAAGCAGGGAGACTTACACAACAACCCCACACTGCAAACAACCATACAAGAATCCCCGCTCCTTACACACGTCAGTTAAATTGCATATTACGCACAACTGCTTTTGTGCAGTTTTAGCATGCCGCGAACCTTCTCAAAGCACAATGTATATCTCTTTCAGATGCTTTGTACACCTGAATGTCAACTGCTGCTTAACTCCACGGGTCAACCAGATTGGAATTATACCAATTGCAAAGCAAAATTGTTGAAAAACTTCTATAACACACTTCAGCAAAAATATCTTCGCAAGAGTATATACATTGTAAAAAGATCCTAGATAGAACTAGAGTGCCAAGGTAAACCATCACCAATGTGTGTGGGAAGGCATATATCTTGCTACAGAATACAACTATAGACGTACAGTCCTATGTAACCTTTCACTAGCTTGGTCCCTTTTTGAGGGCTCACATCATGGGCACACTTATCCATTCTCTTTAACGCCAGGGAGTGTGGACTTGATGGCGCTCTTTGATGCACCCAGTGGGTGAGGTAAGAAGCTTGCTTCACATACTTCAAGCAGGCAAAGGCTCCCGTGGAACATCAGGTAAAAACAGAAGGAAATCAGCCTGGTGAGTCCGATCTTCAGATGTGGCTCCCCAAAAGCTCAATCCCCATTACTTCCCACACTCTGAAATTAACAGGACCCCGCCCAGCGTAAATGGTAAATCTGGGTATCCACTCATAACAGTTCAAATTTGCTGCAACAAAAAAATTCGGACATTTTGGAAAGTATCTGGAAGTTTTCAATCTCTGCCTGAATTTTCAGGTAGTAAGTGGGTAGCAACATCATAAATAGAGCTCCCAGTTTTATCTTATTTATTTTTTGAAAAATATTTGTTTGTAATTATCCATATTTATTTTTTGTACAGTTTAATCAGTATTTATCCAAATTTATTTTGAGTTTTGTGAACAAATGAAGGTGTGATTTGTACATTTCCATGTTTCTTAAACTGATAAATGTGCACACATACTTAACCGCCTTTCTAGTTTTTGCACATTAAAAAAGCCAAATATAATGAAACAAAACACCCAAATGACAATATAAGCATAACACAAATAAATGGTGAGATATGGAATTATTTAAGGAAATCCCATCCTAGTTAAATAAATCTCACGTATGTTTGGACTCCCTATGTTGACAATCTGCACAGCCACTGGCCTGGGGTTCATGAATGATAACTTAGAGAAGCGCTCAAAACAAGCCCAATTATTTGTATTTTTTCACTTTTAAAAATAAATAAAGACACACTATGATCTATCTGTATTTATCTGTAAAAATCAGTAAAAACAGAATACTGAGAGCCTTAATCATAAAGAAAGGAGGAATGACGGGGGCCAAGAAGATAGTCCCCAGTGGCTGCTAATTGGCACTGTCTAATGGACTCATTCCTTTTAGTAGCAGCTCAGCACGGTTGTAGAATGGGTGGAGTAGTGGGCACCTGCGTAGTGAATATTAAGGGAAGGGCACTGCGCAGCTGAAGTCAGTCACTCAACAATGACTCCTATCACCAGGGCCCCGGAATTATGCAAATTCATGGCCGCTGCATTTAACCCACATAATTGAGGATTGGCCACATTTGCCACAACCATGTCATCTGCTGCATAATCTGCAGATTTTGAGCAAAAAATGTTTTTAGCTCAAATGTACTAAAAATGCAGCAAGACACTTTGCGCAACCTTTGGAAAGGTTGACTGGTCATCTAGCTGTTGCTTATTGCTGGATGTGAGTGCCAGGCTGGGTGAATGGGATAAAACATCTGTCCTGATAGTGTTAACATGTAAACATGACAAGATAATGACTCAATATTATAAAATGTGCCACATTATGCCACATAATTTGCCTTTTCTTGTCACATAATTTTGTAATCCTTGCCACATAATTTGTATGTCCCCTTACGCATAATTCCACTGGCCCTGCTCCTATCCGAAACAAATGAATGGAGAAACCCACAGGCGCGTCAGGTGAACAAGCAAAGGGGGTGACTGAAGAAAGGCGTGTGACAGTGCAGACACCTTAACATCAGAATACACAAGGCACTGGAAGATGTATGGCTAGACACAGAGAACAGAGCTGCTGTGAGAAGGAAAGAGACCGATCATCCTGGCTCACAGTGGGGTTGTTGGGCGAGATGTGCAGTATATTCCAGCTACATTTCTAAATATTCAGGAATGTTGAAAGTAAAGACACTTGAGCGCAGTTCGGCATATTTTTGGAATTATTTTAGGCACGAGAACCATGCATATACTTTTCATTAAATGTTCTACAAATGTTAGCTCCCTTTACCGCAGAAAACCGTAATTATTTCTGCAGTTTTAGACTGCCTCCAGCCATGGGCATTAGCTGCAAGCCAGTGGGATTGCTTAGTGCAGTGGTTCCCAAACTTTTGACTTCTGTGGACCCCCACTTTTTCATTTCTGGAACCCGGGGACCCCACTGAAATCATAATTGGAAAACAGGGACCCCTCCTTGAAAGCTGAGGACCTAATATGTTAATATTATTTAATTTTCTAAGCAGTCGCGGACCCCCTGAGGAGGCTTTGCAGACCCCCAGGGGTCCCCGGACCACAGATTGGGAACCACTGGTTTAGTGAGTTCAGGGATTGTTTAGTGAGCTCAAGGCCTGCTGCTGAAATATGTGGTAATATGACCAGATCACCAATTCCATTCTACGCAAGCCACATCTAGTCTTCCATCTTTCCAAGGTTCTATATTTCGTAATGTTTGGGCTAATAGAGCCAGTGCTAAAAAACAAAACACAACTTCAGTATACATAAACCGGGAGCAGTGGCAAAAGGGGATGCCTCGTTAGGGTCAGCGTCAATGTCACAGGCATGGTGCTGTGTTCGACCTTTAATTCCTAGCAGCTACAAATCCTTTTTAGGTTGAGCACGTCCCGACGTGTTTATATGTATCTGGGCTTATAACAACGCCCAGCTCATGCCCATCACTATCACTCGTTCGTGGACTTGCCCTTCAAAAATCCGTTGATGACATTGGTATATTGGTATATGGTTTACGTTTGTCCCTCCTTGGGGAGATTTTGTTACCGCCTTGGCCATCGCCCATGTTACCTGGCTAACTGCACTTTTGCCGAAAAGTTTGACTGCAAGAGAACGTATTTTTCTTTTTGTGTCTCTCCTTCACGCTGATGCTCATGGCGGCCGTGGCGCTGTGAATCAGCTCGCTTATGTGAAACTGTTTTACTTGTCATTTATGTGGCAAGAAAAGTCCAGTTAGGAGTTTACAATACTAATAACTCTTATTTGAGCAAATGTGAAACCCACTGCATTCCAAATGCTGGTTAGTAAGGAATTAGAATGTCTGTGAAGTGAGGCAAATAACCATGGCTGTCCATTCACAAAAATGCCAGGGGTAGCAGAAGTGACATCACATACCCTTTAACCTCAGTGACATCACAGGAAGTTACATCATATGACTCTAGACCATGATTTTCTCCATGAAGGCATTTCACATGACTAACATTACAGCAATTGATATCACTTAAGTTCCATAATATTTGCATGTTAATTTAACAGCATAACATAGACAAACTGTTATGCTGCTCACTTGATCTTTTAAATTTCTAGGGCATAATACTTGCCCATGCATTGTGGTGTGAGAGTAAGCTAGACCTCTTCTGGGGGATTTATCCCTCCCCTGAGAAAGTATGAAAAAAAGAGTGATATAGTGCATTTTTAGAGCAGAATTTTCACATTAATTTAGTAAAATGACAGAAGCACTGAAAGGGCACTCATTAAAATTTAGCACGTGTTAAATATTTAAATCCTTTCATGGTGTGCCCAACCAATGAAACCGGACGTTCCCCAGAAGCGGACTAAATTATTCTGAAGGAGGCTGACCCTATATGTAGTGTGCAAAGCGAGGCACACTGTGCAATGGGTCCAGGCAACCACACATTGGTTTACAGAGGTAAAAACTAGACCACCTAATGCTTTCATTTTTTCAGTTTGATCAAGCAGTTAGGCTAATCTTGGAGAAGTGCAAAGCATGTGGTACTCACAGTATCAATAAATGAAACCACACACTCAAAAGAATAACTTGAGACCAATTTACAAAAATACTTCAGATTGTTATAATTTTTTTAAGACCAAGAGCATCAAAATTGGGTAAGTACTTTTTAAGTTATGGATTTTTGAAGTTTTAATAAAAATAGTATTTTTGTGTGAATTTACGCACCACAGGAATCAATGGAGAAAATACTTTGAAAATGCATACAAAATCAGGCAATGCGTTTACCACTGCCTCCATTTGCAGGTATGTTGAGGTCGTTGGTGGGCACCATGGACCAACTGGAGAAGTTTGGGCGGCTCCTGGTTTCAGCAGGAGCAGCTGTAGAAAGTAGTTGGAGCTGGTGCCATCTCACGTCACTGCGGGGGACCACTTGGAAAAACACTGCAGAGGTGGACTTAAAGGTAAGTCCTGTGGGTCTCCTTGGAGTGTTTAGGTTGCAAGGGATGGGGGACCCTTAGGACACAGCTGGATCTTCGGTACAGGGCAGCAGGTGCAGAGCGAATCGGTGAGCCAGCAGCTGTGCACAACAGTGCCCTTGGAAGCAGGTTTGGCCACTGGAGGGCGCAATGCCACCAAACTTGGCACACTTGCAGGGTTTGTCCTCACTGTCCGTCGGGTGGAGTTTGGTCCAGCTGTGCCGTCTGGTTCCTTGGTCAGCAGCCGATCAGTGAAGTGGCGTTCACTGAGTCTTTGGTCCCTTGTAGCAGTAGAGTGATGCCTTCACTTTGGAGGGAGATCTTTGGTGATTTTTGAAGAGAGGAGATCCTCTGGGGGTTTGTAGAGTCAATCCAACGTCCAAGCAACCCCACAGGGACGATTGTTGAGTCCTGGGTGCAACAGGCAGGGTTTGGCGCTTGTTCTTGGTGCAGCAGAGTTTCAGTTCTCCAGCCTTGGGTCTTCTTTGTTGCTGGTCTTCTTTTGTCCCTTGAGCCTGATTTCTTGGTCCAGGGATGCCCACTAAATATTGTATTTAGTGGGAGTTTAAGGGAGTACCTTGTACTGACCAATGGGTCACATACCTCAGGGTGGCTACACTAAGTGACCACTTCCTGTGGGCAGAAGTCATGTCCCTAGCATGCAGGGTGGAGGAAAATGAAGTGGAGAGGTCACCTCATGTGCAACACCTTAGGGGAGGTGCATTCTGGGGGTGGCCACTTCTTCTGTTCTTTGTGTGGTTTTCCGCCGTTGCCCCTGCTAAAAGTGGAGGTTTGTAAAGGGGACGGCCATCTGAAGCTAGCAGCAGGCTTAGGGGCCAAGATTTAAGGGCGGTAAGCCCTTTGAAGCTCACTAGCAGGGCAGTGGTTGTACCTCCACCTGGGAAGGGCTTTGTTCTGTGACCCAGACAGCAGGATCTATCACCCCAGGGTTCCAGAATCTTGTCTGGTAGTGACCGGCCAGCAACCATGCCAAGGAAGTCTGCTTTGGCAGGGGGTACCTCTAAGGTGACCCCTGGGTACATTTTGTAATAAATCCAATACTGGTACCAGTTTGGATTTATCATTCTGGGTTGTTTGATACCAAACAACCCAGGGTTCAGAGTAGCCATCATGTAGCTGTGAAACCTGTACTGACCAGTGTCCAGCACATGTATTAAAATGGCTGCTCTGTTCACATACTATGTCCCAGGTTTGGCAGGGACACAGTAGGGACATACTGCTCATGCATCTATGTCCAAACATACCATATGGTGCACCCTACGCAGGGCTGGAAGGCCTGCCATAGCGGTGGCTTGCCTATAATGCATGCAGTGTGTAGTGGACAGGGCTGTGTGCCATGTCGAGTTTGTCTTTTAAGATTGCATCAGAACACTCAGCCCGCAATGGCAGTGCTAGGTGCTGCTGGATGCATGGCTCTATAGAGGGTGTCACAATCTGTGCCGCTGCCCTCAAGGGACCTACCCTTAATACCCCCATACCTTGGTTACTTAAATACCATTTACTAGGGACTTATAGTGGCAGCTAAAGGTGTTGCCAATTGTACCATGCATTACAACAGTTTTTAGGGAAAGAGACCTGGCCTAGGGAACCTGGTTAGCAGGGGCCCTCCGCAGTAACAACTTTGAGACTACATCAAATACCAGGCAAAACGTGGGGGCTAACCAGGACACAACAGGCCTTTTCTCACATTTTCCAAAATGTTCTATGGGCTTCCCTATGTCAAATATTACCTCCAATGTGCCACTGCCTGCTTTTTGTCATGGGTGCCCTTTTATAAAACAAAGTACATAAAATATGCCAGAATTTTACAATGTAGGCTGTCCATATACAATAAGGATTTTACAATGTAAGTTGTTCATATATGATAGGCGATTTTTGTCAGAAAATTCCCTCTGTATAACAGGGCTAGCATTTTGTCACTGTGGCCACCCTCCTACAGCCCACGCTGTCCTCCTTTGTGATAAGAGTGACCTCCAGTGTGCTATCACCAGTATTGTGCCAGTTGTGCCCAAAAGCCAAGAAGTATGCTAGTATTTTTCCACCGGTGCCCCATATACCATGAGTTACCTCTACTTTGAATTTTATCATTGGTGCCCTTTATACCAAGAATTACCCCACTGCGCCAGTTTTTGTCACTGGTGTCTGTCATGGTAAGAATGCCTCTGGTATGCCAGTGCCAGTATTTTGCCATGGGTGCCTCTATAAGGCAATAATTACCTTCAGTGTGCCAGGGACAATGGCAAATTAGCAATCATCACCCCACATTCTCACTCGCACTTACACTCATTCTCTCACTCACATTCACTCCCACACACATTATGTTTCTTGCACTGTTTCACAACCCTTACACTCATTCTTAATCATTCTCACTCACATTCACTCGTAATCTCACTCACTCGTACGGACACTGATTCTCACTCACTACCTGCCACCTAATCTCACTCACTTTCACTCATACAAACATTCGTACACACACATGCTCTCTCTCTCACATACACACACTCAGCTGAGAGCACCCACACAACATACAGTAAAAAAAAATCACTTACCGAAGCGGTCACCAAAGATTCCGCTCTAGCTATGTGTGCTCCATTTTTTAAAATTATTTTTAAGGATAAATTCAATATTTTCGTTATTAATATAATGAAAATGGGCACTAAAAAGGAATGCAAAGCTGCCACTGTGTTCTTGGCAGTGGTTTTGCCACCTGTGAGACTGTGGCCACAAAGGCAGTGACAGGAGTCACAAGGGGTAAGCTTGCGGTTGTGACCCCAAAATTACGTCCTGGCAAATAATGCTGGAAAAGAGCCCTCCCCCTTCTAGCGCTTAAAAGCCCTGAGTGTGCGGGCACCGATACGCACAGGGCACAGATAATTCGAACGGCCCCGCTGTGAATTGGGCTCTGGCTCAAAAACAGCCGACAGGCTCACCCCCATTCAACTCTATTCCAACACTTTCTTAGCGCTAAAACAGAAGTGTGATGCGAGGCGCTATGTGAAATACGCGTCCTTATTAGTGTACACTGTAAACCACAAATTCGCCTGCACAGTACAAATAACAGACTAGATTCTGTACAAAGCACCCCCCTGTGTTTGTAGAGGGGGGAGCAGACTGTAAGAGTGAGACTTGTGGGAAGTGATGGCCCGGTTTACAGGTGGGTCGGGCACCCTGGGGTGTGTTGTTCCCTCTGATCCTGCCGGCCTCTCCTGCCCCCCACCCCACCGAGGGGTGGTGGATCAGAGGGAAGAACACCTGCAGCACTCACACTCCAGCTTCAGTAGTGGATTAATGAATCTCATCCCCGTGAAGAGGTCTCAATAGATGCGAATTATTTACTTTTAATGATAACGCGGCGCTGTGGAGAAGACTGTAGCTGCTCCCAAGTCACAAATGCAGAACTGAGAGCTGGTCGCTTGTTTCCTGGAGAGGCCACGGGTCGGTGGCAGTGCACCCCACCAGGCCAGCAATGCATCACCACCTCAGCTCCCCTCCTTCCATGCAGAAACCCAGCCCTCGTCATGCTATGGCCAGTGGTGAGAATCATTAAGATTGTGTGCAAGAGTGAAATTATAGTTCGGTGCTGTAATAATATAAAAATTAATGTTCAATCATTAAAAAACACTGAAATTCACCCGTTATAGTTTACTGAGTTAACTCTAACTTATACCCCCGCCATGCACTGCTCATGACCTCTCATAATAACATGTTCAATTACATCACTGATCACATCTCTAATTTCATCATCCATGCTACTTCTCCTCAAATAGATGCAATACCGAAGACAAGCCACAAAGTGCTCAATGGAATAGGGCCAAGGATAGCGCAACAGAAGAGGGCCCTAGATAGCGCAAGAGAAGAGGGGCCTCGGGAGCTCAACAGGTGAGAGTCCCACGGAAGACAGCGGACAGAGGCCTTATGAAGCTCACTGAAAGAGGACCCTATGGAGCTCAACAGAGGGAGGTCATAGGGAGCTAACCAGAAGAGGGCTCAGGGAGCTCAATGTAATGAGGCCCTGGGGAGCTCAATGTAAGGCGGCCCCCCAGGGAGCTCAAAGGAAGCAGGCCCTACAAGCTCAAGGGAATAAGGCACTAGGGAACTCAAAGGAAAAGGACCCTGGGGAGTTCCGCAGGAGGAGAGCTACAGAACTTGACAGAATAATGCCCTCGAGAGCTCAATAGGAGGGGGCCCTAGAGAGAACAAAGGAAGAGGGCCTTGGAGAAATCAGAGGAGGCCCCAGGGAGCTGAAAGGAAGAAGGCACTTGGGAGTTCAACTGCTGAGGGCCTACTGAGCTTAACAGGGGGAGGACCTAGGTAGCTTATCTAAAGAGGAGTCTTAGGCAGCTCAAGGATGAGTGACTTCGAGCCAATCAACAGCATGGGACTTTCAGGCAATTCAGGAGCAAAGAACAAAAGGCACTGGGAGGGAGGAGGACCTCATGCAGCTAAATAATAGGATGGCCCAGGTAACTAAATTTCAGATGGGCACAGGCAGGTCAGTGGCAAGATCCCTAAGCAACATAATGGTAGTTGGCAAATCACAGCAAATTACCTCAAGCAAATCAAGAGCAGGGGTCCTCAGGTAGGTTAACAGCACAAAGCCATTGCCAGCTTAAAGGCCTGACCCCAGGCAACTCAACGGCAAGGCACCCCGGGCAACTCAACGGCAAGGCACCCCGGGCAACTCAACGGCAAGGCACCCCGGGCAACTCAACGGCAAGGCACCCCGGGCAACTCAACGGCAAGGCACCCCGGGCAACTCAACGGCAAGGCACCCCGGGCAACTCAACGGCAAGGCACCCCGGGCAACTCAACGGCAAGGCACCCCGGGCAACTCAACGGCAAGGCACCCCGGGCAACTCAACGGCAAGGCACCCCGGGCAACTCAACGGCAAGGCACCCCGGGCAACTCAACGGCAAGGGACCCCGGGCAACTCAACGGCAAGGGACCCCGGGCAACTCAACGGCAAGGGACCCCGGGCAACTCAACGGCAAGGGACCCCGGGCAACTCAACGGCAAGGGACCCCGGGCAACTCAACGGCAAGGGACCCCGGGCAACTCAACGGCAAGGGACCCCGGGCAACTCAACGGCAAGGGACCCCGGGCAACTCAACGGCAAGGGACCCCGGGCAACTCAACGGCAACTCAACGGCAAGGGAACCCGGGCAACTCAACGGCAAGGGACCTCGGGCAACTCAACGGCAAGGGAACCCGGGCAACTCAACGGCAAGGGAACCCGGGCAACTCAACGGCAAGGGAACCCGGGCAACTCAACGGCAAGGGAACCCGGGCAACTCAACGGCAAGGGAACCCGGGCAACTCAACGGCAAGGGAACCCGGGCAACTCAACGGCAAGGGAACCCGGGCAACTCAACGGCAAGGGAACCCGGGCAACTCAACGGCAAGGGAACCCGGGCAACTCAACGGCAAGGGAACCCGGGCAACTCAACGGCAAGGGAACCCGGGCAACTCAACGGCAAGGGAACCCGGGCAACTCAACGGCAAGGGAACCCGGGCAACTCAACGGCAAGGGAACCCGGGCAACTCAACGGCAAGGGAACCCGGGCAACTCAACGGCAAGGGAACCCGGGCAACTCAACGGCAAGGGAACCCGGGCAACTCAACGGCAAGGGAACCCGGGCAACTCAACGGCAAGGGAACCCGGGCAACTCAACGGCAAGGGACCCCGGGCAACTCAACGGCAAGGGACCCCGGGCAACTCAACGGCAAGGGACCCCGGGCAACTCAACGGCAAGGGACCCCAGGCAACTCAACGGCAAGGGACCCCAGGCAACTCAACGGCAAGGGACCCCAGGCAACTCAACGGCAAGGGACCCCGGGCAACTCAACGGCAACTCAACGGCAAGGGACCTCGGGCAACTCAACGGCAAGGGAACCCGGGCAACTCAACGGCAAGGGAACCCGGGCAACTCAACGGCAAGGGAACCCGGGCAACTCAACGGCAAGGGAACCCGGGCAACTCAACGGCAAGGGAACCCGGGCAACTCAACGGCAAGGGAACCCGGGCAACTCAACGGCAAGGGAACCCGGGCAACTCAACGGCAAGGGAACCCGGGCAACTCAACGGCAAGGGAACCCGGGCAACTCAACGGCAAGGGAACCCGGGCAACTCAACGGCAAGGGAACCCGGGCAACTCAACGGCAAGGGAACCCGGGCAACTCAACGGCAAGGGACCCCGGGCAACTCAACGGCAAGGGACCCCGGGCAACTCAACGGCAAGGGACCCGGGCAACTCAACGGCAAGGGACCCCAGGCAACTCAATGACAAAGGAACCTAGGCATCTCAGTGGGCAAGAGAACCGAACCCAGGCCACTCAACGGCAACGGAACCCAGGCCACTCAACAGCAACGGAATCCAGGCAACTCAACGTCAAGGGAATCAAGACATCTAAACTGCAAGAAAACCCAAGCACCTCAAAGGTGAGAGAACCCCAACATTTTTACGGGAGCCCAGGTATCTTAACAGCAAAAGAACACAGGCGACACAATAGAAATGGGGCCCCAGGGAACACAACAACATTAAGACCCAGGCAGCTCGTCAGGGAGTTTAATTACACGGGGGAATGGGGATTAGAGTGTGGCCCCTTATAAGTTAAATGATTTGGTCTAGACAATAACAGAGGTTCTGAGTAGCTCAACAGCAGGGATGCCTCCACAATCTAGCACCAGTATGTCCCAGTCAGTACAACATAATTAAGGCTTCCAGTTTTTCGTTTTTTTACTGATTTCTACTGATAAATACAGGCAGAAAACAATCTATTTACAGTCTGTATTGTTTTAAAAAGTGGAAAAATACAGAAAATTGTGCATTTTGTTGCATGTTATAAGTGACTCATTGTTGTCCTTCATGAATTCTAGACCAACTGCTAAGCAGATAGACACCATAGGGATTTAACAACAGGCTGACATTCCCTTAAATACAGGCATTTTGCTAACGAATATTTGTATATAATGCTCATATTACTTGTCAGTGGAGTGTTTTGTTATATTTGCCTATTTGCTAAAACAAGATAGGCAAAGTATGAGTGCAAGTTTATCAATTAAATAAATGTGCAACTATACCATTTTACCACTCCGTTTATTCACAAAACATGAAATAAATATGGACGAATACCAATAAAATGGGTCAAATTTTAATATGGATAAATACAGATGGAAATGTTAGAAAAATAAATAAATAAAATACCATAAAACCGGGAGCCCTACACATAATGGAGACCTCAGGTAACCTGAAAAGCAGTGGCCCAAAGTAAATTAATAAGGGTGGGTCCCAGACAATAGGGGCATCATGACAGGAAGCTGCAAGTACTTCAAACTCCAGGGGCCCTAAACAGGTCAAAGAGACAGTGGTCCAAGTATGGACACTGAGGTCCCAAGTACTACACAACAAGAGTTACAAGGCACTCAGTAACAACCAAACTCTGTCCGACAAAGCATACGAAAACGGACCCCAGGCTGCGTCAAAACTGAGAATCAAGGCCTTGGCCCCAGGAAGGTGGCTTCAGCAGCTTACCAATAGAGGACTCCCAGGCGCTTAACAGCAGGCAGGTCAGTTTTAGGAGAACACCAGGGAAGGAAAGAGGCCTCTAGATATGAGGATCCCAGGAGTCTGAGGTACTTTAATGACAGTGTCACAACCAACAAGCTCAGGCAGCTAAACAACAGAGTTATTTGGGCAGCTGGATGGCACGAGGCAGGCACAGGAGCAACAAGAGTGGGGCCAAAGTGGGGCCCCAGCCAAGCTCAGTGCTCAGGCAGCTCAATGACAGGAGATTTGGGCAGTTAGATACCACGGGGCAGGCAGACCAAGCACGGCAGAGAGCTGCAGACAGGGGGTGTGCAGTGTTCTCCATCTTGGACATAAATCCGTCAGTAAGAGAAGGCTGGCTCTTAATGAGTGAGGCTTTCTAGGTTTGTTTACCTAATGAGAGGTGCTGGAGGAGCTGAGCGCAGTCTCAAGCCAAACTCAATAACAAACAGCAGTGAGGCCTAGGGAGGGATTGCGGGCCTGGAGACGCATCGCTGAGGTGCAACATGGCAATACTTCCCCTTCAGAAGCTAAGTACAAGACAGACACATGGTCCCGATACTGAAAGCAAACTCACTGTAGCACAGCTGACTTTACAGCTCCTGCCCTGGATTCTCGCGAGAGATGATTACATATTCAGTGACTAGGCTATGCGGAAGAACAAGTAATCCCTCTCAACCTGGAGGGCTCTTCGCATTATCCGATAAGCCGCATGTTGCAAGCAGATGGCCGTCCTCCTACTCCAAGAGGGACCGACGCAGGTGACGGAGCTCTGCTGGGATAGGAAGGAGCAGCGCTGCAGGCCCTGTGCGGAGAGTCCCAGCTGCAGGATTACCAGACGCAGTGTGCGCCCTAAGCAGACCAACCAAAGCCAGGTTTCCAGCCACTAGGGCACACACTCTGTCCCTTGCTACCCACCACTGCCAGACCAGAAGAGTACAGCCCTCAACATCCATTAGACCAGGGGTCTTCAAACTGGGGGTGACCCCCCCACTAGAGGGGCCTTAACTGATCCCAGAGGGAGTGCTAGGCCCTGCCTAAATAAACATCATGATGATAACAGGGCTTAGTTTTAAGCAGCAAAAAATGAGTGAAAGTCAACCGCTCTGTAATGTGCCATCACTAACAACTTTTGTAATTTATATCTGGTTGGGAGTATGTGTCAAAAGTGCAAGGAACTATATATACTTTTACATGGTAGAAAAGCCTAGTTAACCAGAAAAGTGGCCATCACGCATTGATTCATTTTTTTAAAATAGGTAACAGAACATAAATGCAATGTTTAATTAAGTCTAGTCATATTTAAACCTTGCAAATTCAACAGAAAAATTGGGAGGCCCAATTATTTTTTTATTTTACACTGGAGGGGGTGAGGGAGCGTGTCATTAAATAGTTTTAGGACCACTGCATTAGACCCACACTGAACCCTCGAAGCTCCTCCTCCTAGTGCTGGAATGGGAAAAAATGTACTCCAGGAACCCAGAAATTGGCAGTTAAGGTGTAGGTCACGAGGGGTGTGGTTTGAAAAGCAGAGTCTGACAGTTAACTTATACATATATCTGCTGCAGCAAAAGTGGCAATGGAGGACATACATGGCAGTACGTCTGTTCTAGATTACTTAATTGGTCACAAAGAGGCTGCATTTAAAATATCTTCCAAGGTTAACACACCTGCTGCAGAGATCACTATGTGCCCAGCAATTCTGAGGGAATTAAAATAGTGTTAATATAACTCTAGTGGTTAACACAGATCTGGGAGAGTTCTGTGGTTTGTCCAGTCACAGTTTTGACTTATAAAGCTGTATAGAGGGTTAATGTGCCCACTGCAAACCACATCATATAACATGCAGATCACAGATTTATGTTTTATTTAGATAGCTAAGTGGATTACTGCTTTTGATACAAGATAATTTTGTTACTTCCAGTTCATAATCTGCAATCCTTCTACTACAGCACAGGGATCAATTGACCATTATCAAGGAACAGTATGCAAATTTTAAGTTGAGGGTTTAGATCTTTATTGTTGTTTTTTTCCCCCAAAACTGTTGTTTTTCTGAGATTGGGCTCCTTTGGGAAGTAATAAAGTCTTGCTACTACAGACAACCACAATGTTACATTTTATGACCTGACTTTGTGTTTCTCCAGACCACTCACTCTCAAAATAATATCTACAAGTATGGATAGTATGTGACTCCAACACCATATAGCCAGCATTGTCTTGTGTAACATTTCCTATACATTGATTTACACACTTGTATAATTTATTTTGCCTATGTCTATGATGTAAAGAGCTCTGACACCATACAATGGGATGAATAGCGCTATAAAAAAAAAGGATGGAATAAAGCAAATGTGACATTTAAATCAGTATTTGTGTAATTACTCATACAGATACATCTTGCATTTTTAGAGTGCAGGCACATCACTTACATAGGGAGCTGACCAAAGTTAAAAGCCTGCCTCCAATAGTTTCTCTTAAGTACTTGTGTACTGGTAACAAGTTGTGTGTCTTTGTTTCCTTCCACTGCACTGGTGTTTAGGTGTTAGGCTTCAGAAGGCTCTCAGCCATGATAATACTTTAACTACAGGTAGGCCAATGGCCCCTTAAATTAGGTATTTGCTTTGTTCCAAGCTCAATGTTAAAATAAAAAAGCCCCCTCGCTGTGTGCACGTTGCTGCACCGAACTGAATGCAGACAACGTTCTGGGGTTGCTGGATTAAATTCGAGTGTTGAAATGTCAGCATGTTTCTCTGGAGAAATAGATGCCTGAAACAGGATCTGGCGGGTTCCCTTCACTTTCTAGCACTGCTTCCTACACATATCAAGAGGCATGTGGGCAAGTCTCAACATCCTCAACACACACTGCACCCAAGAAGTTCCTCCTACCCAAAGACGGGGATAAGCTTCAGAATCAAGGCTCACACTATGCCCTCAAAGCTCTTCCTAACTGTCCCAAAACACATGAAACCGGGCTTCATCATCATAAAGGCTAATACTGCATCCTTGAAGATGCTCCTACACAACCTCTGAGGCATGTGGATGAGCTGAGCTTCAGCATCATCAGTGCCAAGATGCATAGGAACCAATCATCATCATCAAGGCATCTACTATGTTCTCAAAGCTCCTTGTTTCTAAACGCAGATACTTGTGGACAACTTTCAGCATAGCTAAGCGTCATACAATGCCCCTGGCACTCATCTTTCCCAAACCAAGTAACATATTGACAAGATTCAGCATTGTGAAGTCTCACGCATCTTTGAAGCTCCTTCTTACTAAACCAGGAGATATGTTAACTAGATTCAACAAAAGGAAACACACTGTCGCCTCAACGTTAACTCTACCTAAACCAAGTGGCATATGGACGAGCTTCAGCATCACCAATGCTCATACAGTGAACTCGGAGCTCCTTATTCTTAAATCAAGAGGCATATGAACCAAGTTTAAATATCGTCAAGGTTCATACCGTGCCCCTGAATCTCCTCCTCAAACCAAGAGGAGAGTGGACCAGATTCAGTATTGTTAACACTTGTCCTCAGTCGATGTTCCTTAACAAAAGGGTGGGTGCACATGATTTAACACAGTCAGGCACATGCTGTGCCCTTGACGTTCTTCATTCCCAAACTAATAGGCCTCTGAAATGAGCTTTGGCACTATCAAGGAACACATGTATCCTCAAAAGTCATCTGAAGAGGATGCTGTGAGCTACAGCGTCATCAGGGCATACGTTCTGAAAAAGTCTCATTTCCAGTACACAACAAGACAAGTGACTGGCAAAAGAGCTTATATGTTTGGCAACACAGAACACAACTCGACAAGCTCATAATTTCCATTATAATCGAGAACATATACCCTTTAGTAGTAGAAGTGTTTACATGTTTAAAGGAAAGTAGCCTCATAGCCAAGGTCCATATTCAAACCACAAGTGATGCAAGAATTATTTTACATACCCCGAGTTAGACATCACTAATAACTAAAAAAACAGACCTGCTCTAGCCTGGAAGAAGGCTCCTCCTAGGTTGAATGGACTGAAATGCATAGATGCCAGTGTCCTCACAGCTAGTATTCTCTCGTTAAGCTCGGTATTTGACAACACAGACAGATTGGCACAGTTGCATTCATTTTTGTATTGCCTTTGGTTTCTCCAATAAGAGCTCCTATATCTTTGCGCTTATTGAATGGCAAAAGAGTCAACAATTATATAGCAAGCAAAAAATCTAGAGGGATCGTCGGGCAAGAAAAATAAATTATTTGAACTAGAACTATGTCATTATGTCTTAAAAAATTTATACCACTAAGCATACAACAATGTAGAAAAATCATGTAAGAATTGTGTCAAGAAATTCAGTTTTCTTTCAGTTCTCCTTTTAATTTTTAACAATCAATGTACGTAGCTACAGCACAAACAATGAAAAAAGAGACTACATATCTATGTAAATAAAAGAACAAACTAAGTAAATGCGAATTCAACGTATGCATCATGAGAAAACTGAAAACACAAATAGCATAATAAAAATTAAAGTAAAGGACTTTGTCCAAGTTTCTACCAGTAATTGATCAAATAAGAGAACTGGGCATCTGTTCTCGAACTTTTAAAATAAAGATCAATGAAGAGAAGTACTCACTAGCACGCTTACATCTGGACAACATAGGCACAGTTGCTGAAGGCTACAAATGTTGCATTTCTAAATAACAGGAGTATGCTTTGAGGTTAAGTGTTGTTAAAGTGGAGATCAAACCGAGCGTCCATATCATGAAGGTACACACTGCCCCTGTGGATCGTTATTTCAAACCAAGATGTGTGTAACAAGCTTCAGTGTCATGGAAGCACACAGGGTGCTCTTGTACCTCATCATCCCAAATCAAGAGGTGTGGGCTGAACTTCAACAATGTCAAGGCACACACAATGTGCCTTCAAAGCTCACTGATTGCAGCCAAAGTGCAGAGGGAAACAAGCGTCAGTATTATAAAGACACACAGGGTGCTCTCATACCTCATCTTTCCAAACAGAGCTTCATCAACATCAAGGCACACAATGTTCCCTTGAAGCTTTGCTTTCTAAACCAAAAGGGGCATGACTCGAGCTTTAGACTCGCAAGAGCACACAGTACGCCCTTGAAGAATTCACTGCTAAACCAGATAAGAGTAGTACAAATATTATCACGATAAAGGCATACAATATGCTTTCAAAGCTCAACGATTCCAAACAAAGTGAAGAGAGGACTTAGTTTTGGTATCTTGAAGGTACGCAGGATGCCCTCATACCTCATCATTCCAAAACATGCATACCAAGCTTCAACTATATCAATGTGCCTTCAAAGATCACTGATCACAACCAAACAGGAATGTGTCTGGAGCTTCAGCCAAAACACACACTGGCCTCAATGCTCATGTCTCTCAAACCAGGAGGCAGGAGTCCTAAGTTCCTTCAATTGTGCTGGTGCAGCAATGCTCTCTAGACATCAACACGCACATACTAGAAAGATGGTCTGCTCAGCCGTTTCATTCTACCACTGGGAGTGGCCCCTGGACATCACTGGGCACAAACAAAGAGGAATGAAGACTCAAGGGTCAGTTTCACTCTGTGGACATCACAACACATGCCCAAGGAGGAGGAAGGCTGGTTTCGCCCAGGCACTGAGGATCTTCTAAAAGATTTCAGTGCAGATTATTCAGAGGAGGAAGGCCCAACCTTCGGTTTTGCTCAGTCACTGAGAGTGCCCTGTGGACATCACCGTCTGTAAATAAGGACAGGGAAGACAAGATCTTCAGGTTTTTCCCCCATAGGCACTGAATGCGTATCAGACAAACTCCACGTACAATACGATGTGAGACAAAGGCATATGACTCATAATAATGTTGAAATTCCACAAGAAAGAACAGCCCCACATGTATGCTACAAACATACACAACACGTGAATGTGTATATTCATCCAGGTCCTATGAGCTGTTAGGCAACTAGAACCAGAGTTTATGTTTATTTTTTTAAAGAAACATTAAATGAAGAAATATTTAACATTGTGTTATGTATTTTAGAAAGACAAAAAAGGGACATGTTAACAGGGGAAGACACAAACGCAAAGGAGAACGGCACAAAGAAATAAAGACAGGAAGAAGAGATAAATTAAAGGTAAACTGGAAAATGGAAACTGACTCGAGGCAAAAAAGAAAATTGGAGGAATAAAGAGAAGAAGCTGGTAATCTCACATCTTAATTACACATCTCTCACTCTAGCCCTGTCATCTCATAAACAACAGGGGATGCCAAATAACCTGTGCGGTTGTGTTTGTTACTTTATTCAAGGCCCTAAATTATTTATCCGGTTCTGATGGAAAGTTCTCAGTCAGAGGGGCATCCTCTTGGCAGCATCAGGCTGAAAATTAGTTGCATCTATCACTCACTCAGAGCGCTCTCAGGTCAGATACACACAAGCCTGATTTAATGAGTGAATCTCGCCAGCAACGCAATCTGTCACCGCTGTTTGTTTAAAACCAACAATTTGTCCAGGATCTCGGAGCGTCGATCCTTGGACAGCGAGTTAATTCGCCGCCGCAAACCTAGAGCCTTGCTGGCTTCAGGGCGGTAAACGACGGCCTCGTGAACGGCGGAGCGAGACTAGGCCCCGGCTGTGATGGGCTCTCTGACCGCCCCGTGCTCAGAGCCGATCAAATGTTAAGTCTATCGATTGGGGAGGCACAGGGTGCACCTAGGGGCCAACCAAGCCTCCCCAAAGTCGAGCAGGCGCGTTGTTAAAATGTTCAGCATCAGTTGATCTGAGCTGCGGCAGCAGGAGGTACTCATCGGTGGTAGGACCACCGCAGCCCCTGCCCACCCACTGTCAGAGCATTCAAGCAGGAACTGACATGCGACCAGGGAAGCCTCTGGCCACCCCACATAATGGCATGGTATGCCATCTGCAATCTCTGATCAACCACTATGATCGGAGTCATGTTGGGTTCCATGGGTGGTGAAAGCACCGCAGCCCCTGCCCACCCAACATGATGGTACTCATGCAGGAACCTAGGTGTGGTACAGCTGCTGAAGCGTCTGTCCACCCGTCATTATCTTACTCCTGAATGAATCCAGTGGCGTTACAAGTACTGCAGCCTCTGGCCCGCCATGATCACTCTCATGCAGGAGCCCATCGGCAATGTGACCGCTGCAGCGTCTGACCAACAATGACCATACTTTTGTAGAACTCTAGGGGCATCAGAACAACCGCAGCCTCTGTCCACCCACCCTGATTACACTCATGCAGGAAACCAGGAGTCACATGACCATTGCAGCCTCTGACCCACCTGCTGTGTTCAGACTCCTGAAGAAATTTATGGGTGATATAATCTCTGGCGCTTCTGGGCCACCATGAATATGCTCATGTAGGAATTCATGGGCAGTAAGCCCGCTGCAGTCTCTTAACAACCCAACATGAATGCTCGTGCAAGAATCAATGAGTGTTTTGAACACTTAAGTCTCTGATGTTTGTGTACTGGATTTAGTACTGAAATGTATTTAGTTTTGTTTCATTTACTCATGCTTCTCATTTTAATCCATTTGTTACTTTGTTGCAGTGATACTGGTACTATGCAGTTGTGTTGTAAGATGTGTAAATTATCCTGCAAACTTCTAAAGCACCCAGAAGGTTCAGTTAGGTGGCATATACCACTTTAATAAGTATGCAATGCCTGCATTTACTGCAATATCTGTAAAATGTAAAGGGACGCCGTAGTTCTGCCCTCCACACAATTTTCGTATACTGTATAGACACAGATAGAACCCTAGGAGAATCGAGGATTTAACATATTTTTCAGAATTCTTTTCTAGGGTCGAGCCTGCATAGGTAACATGTGTTAGTGAATGTGCTCTCGCTTGCAAGACACTATTGTGTACAATAAGGGGCTTACAGCCTACCTATTGCTTACCACTTGTTGGCTTAATTATCACTCTTCTTTGCTGCCACCTAATTGGCCAGTGTGTGCTTGGCATCACTTCCTGCTTCTTATGTTGAGCACTGACCAAGCCCAGATTTATTAATCGTAATTAGTGTCCCTCTGTTGATCGCGGTGTGATTCAGGTCCTGTTTCTGATGTCTGTCTTTATTTATCCCCCTTCTCATTCACTCGTTGTTTGAGTTTCTTATGTTGTTCGTGTTCCTTAACTGGTGTTTGTGCTTTTTTTTTTATTATTGTTAAATCAAATCAAATCATTAACATGTATAAAGCGCGCTACTCACCCGTGCGGGTCTCAAGGCGCTATTGTTAAAGTTTCTTTATATCCCACCACCCACCCATTGTTTGTGTTTTGTTTATTCACTCCCACCCGCCTGTTGTTTATGTTTCTAACCAACACCCACTTGTTCTTTATTCTTTATCCCCCCCACCCGCCTGTTGTTCATGCTGACGTATCATCTCCCCCACCCCTTTTCGTGTTGCTTGTTTTTTTAAACTGGGGTTTGCGTGTTATGCAATTCTCTTAACTCTTAAACGTTATATGCCCCCCTGAGGTGCCAGCAACACAGCTCAGCCAACTGACCGGAGTGCACAAGGAGTTTGTTTTTAATTTAAAGTGCACTTATTTTACGCAGAAGGTACCTGTTGATTTCTCAATCTTTACAAACTCTGGTGTTAGCAGGGAACTGAAAGGAAATGTCCCTCTCTCTGCAGTTCCCTAGTATTGGTTCTTGGCAAACAGAGGCCTGCATGAAGACTACAGTGCAAAGGACTGCAGTTGTTTAAAACACAGACTCTAATGACTGGTAAAAAAGGAAGCACTGTACTAGACTACCTTCTACCAGGTGACCATGGACGTCGGTTCGTGAAAATGCCAGGGGAAGCGGAAGTGACATCACATGCCCTTTGACCTTCACTCACACACATTCACACTCTCTCTTGCATAAACACTCTCACCTACAAGCATGCATAGAACAGGTAATGAGAGCCATATCACCATGGCATCCTTAGAAGAGTGCTTACAGCAGTGAGTCTATCTGCACTCCCAAAAAGACTACAGACCCAAGGGAGCGTGCTTGAACCTCTGTTAACAGTGTTTTTAGGGAATTAAATGGGCAGAGAGTCCGAGGACTCCTTCAGAGCAGTATCTGCAGTGGCGAAGGGCTAGCCTGAGACAGGGTGTAATGAAGCATCCACCATGACAGCTTGAGCAGGGGTGTCACTGGAGAGGTTACATCGGTTTCTATAGCTCTTCTTTACTTAATTCGAACTGTGACTTTCAGGTCGCAAGACAGAAGCAAAAACGAATAAACCACTATACAAGAAGGTAAACATGATGACCTAGTTGTCTGGTGAGGCTTAGGGAGGTACAGGAAGTAAACATGATTATTGTGAAAAACAAGATGTAAAAGAGGCAAATGGAGTGAGAGCACAAACGAAGGAAAGAATGCAAAAAAGGAAAGCAAGATTGACGGAAAAAAGTAATAGGATAGAAAGAAGTTTGGAAAGAACAAAAAAAGTAAAGAAGGTCAGGAAAGCAGGGAGGGAGGAAACTTTCCTTGGCAGAACAGAAACGATTCCTGCAGCCCTCCCTTGACAGGGTCGTGAGTGCATGCTTCACTCACACGCACCGCCCTGTGGCGGTGATGGTGGGGGCGGGGGGGTATTTTCTTTCTCTGTCTCCTGGTTTGGGTCTCAAGCAAACTTCCGAACAAAAAGGTCTTGTATAGCCAGGCATGTTCATGCCTCGAGGCAGCGTGGCACTGACTAACAGATGCTTAGTTACCTGTTCAGTGTTCATGTTATCAACCCCTGAAGGATGAACATTTGAGTGGAATCGCTGGGACTGTAACTTGTGACCATGAGGTACATCACAGATTGGGTTGTAAATTCATTAGACCACGGAGTCACCAGACGGCAGAGTTGAGGGGGTTTATTATAGCGTGACAACGTTTGAAGCATGCTGGGCCGAGCTGGCATGGAGTGTCTCAAGTGGTGAAGGTGGCTGAGGTGGAGTTTGAAGGGACTTTTAGAGCAATCTGTCTACATAACAGGGTAGTCACCTTCCCATATCAACAGGACCGAGGTCAGTCCGAAGCAACTGTGAGAGCAAGCGGTCGAGAAGGTGGCAGACAATACTGACACTGCCAATGGGTTGTATGTAGGTCTGAATTAGACCGCAGTGGCTGGTATATGTCGACAGACACTACAAGACTCCCTGGACCACAGACTTGCATGTGCAAAGTGACCGATCAACAGCTTTACAAAGGAAACAGGCATTCGAGAGGTGTTGTACTCTAAAGAAAGCACTCTACAATATCACGCCCAAGGCTGCAGCACAGAGTGGTAAAGGAGGGTGATGAAGATTAAAGGAAAATGTTCATAGGACTCGGAGGCCGCCATAGGGGCCTTACCCCAACACCGGTCATACACCAACCGACAAGACAGTTTTTGTTTGATGGAAGAAGTATTTATTTTAAATATACTTTCATAGAAATTCATAAACACAATTCATGTAAGTCATCATATGCACCTTACTCACTAAAACATTTCACTGCAAACTTTAATATATATAAACTGCTATAGTCGCTACTTTGTAACCATATTTTATTTTGACAGGATCCCTTCCTGTCCTGAACCTCCTTTGGACCACACAGGGACTGATTGTCACCTGTATCCTTAGGGGGGCGGTATCCCTGCTTCCTCTGTTCCTTGCCCCCATGTTCAGGGTTCCGCCCCCTCTCCAAACACCAATCAACCAAGGGGTGTACCAGGGCGGCCCAGGGCATGAGCCCCGTGACCACCCCAGTGATCTGGGCTCCCTACCCCCAAACAGGTGTGTCCATCCGCAGGTTGGTCCAGGACTTCAGGATCCTATCTCTCTTGTTATACCGGGGCCCCCCCCTTGGGGTCCCCTCTGTTGCTTCCGGTTACTTTATTCTTTCTTTCTGCGCCCTTCCTCCAAGCCTAATAATAAGGAGAGGGTGGGTGGGAATCGCCAACAGGTCTGCCCGTCCCCGGCCGCCGCGCACGAAGTAAGAAGGCCGAGCCTTCTGGGGGGGGCGCTTTTATGCCCCCCCACCAGTGCGCGGCGGCCCAAACCGGTCCAGCCCTGCCCCGTCCACCGACGCTCTCCCAGCGTCGAACTTCCGCCCGCGCGTCTCGCGAGACGCGCGAGCGGAAACCCATGGCCAGCCTGCGCACAACTAGTGCGAGGCTCGGCCCCGGCGTCCCCGATCCCTAAGGGGCCGCGCCCCCCCATGTTGGGGGGGGCGCTCTTCCATAAACCCAAATCGCACGGCAGTCACAATATGTAGCATATCAAAACAAAAGCGGGGGCGAGGCACTTGGAGGCCTGAGAGCTGCACGGAAGGAGGAGACAGGACATCGTTTAGCAACAGCAGGGGAGAGGCTCGCGAGATCAGAAAGGAGGCACGTCAGCGAACTTCCGCTCTCGCTGCTTCCGTTCCTAGGCCTACAGCATGCCAATGGGGTGACGTGTTTTTACGTACACTGTCAGAATACCAGAACTGGAAGAACGTCAAGCTGTGACGTCTCACGTGTCACAGGGAGGAAGGGAAGTGGCCACTTCCGGGTCGAAACTGGAGATAAACACAGGGCGGATGAGGGCGACTGACTTCAAACCCAACACCGCGTTTATTCTCTTGCCAAAGAGTGCATCAGGCAAGCACAGCATCTTAAGGAACAGCCTTTATGCCCTCAGAACAAGCGCACCACCATAAGGGTTATTAAAATGAATTACTTTATCACATAAATAAATGGGAGTTCTGCTCCTGGTAGAACATTTGAACGTCAAGTCCCTCACTGGCTCATAGACATCTCTAACCAGGGACTGTACTCAGCAAACTACAGCAGCTGAATGAAAACTCAAAGGAGGAGAGCAGGACACGCTTTTAGGGGTTTTATGTTCAATACTGAAAGGGTCTCCAGTGGGTCAAAGTTAAGGTCTTGAATTCTGCATCTGGATGAAGAGTTACTCGCGTATTAGGGGATGCTGGCAAACCGCACACAATAGATTCTGGTAGTGCTGGAATTCATTTTGCTCATTGGGAGTGGTTGTGGGGGTGTCTAAGACAAACCAACAGTAAGAGACGTATGACCTAGAAGGTGCGCTAAACCTGGTAGCTTTTGTTCACCCTTCCAGCGAGGTCTATTGGTGCCCTCGAGGAGAAGCATGACAGAAAGTATGCAATGCGAAGGCCGGGGGTGTCAAAAGAGAAGCGCTCTGGGGAAAAGACAACACAGGTTGGGGAAGAGGAAGCAATGAGGAGTAGGCACAGGAGCAACCCATGCATATGAGATGAAAAAAACATTGAAAAATAAGCCAAGGAAGGATGGGGAAGCAATAAGCGAGATAGGGATTGTGGGAGGAAGGAGCAACGTAAACAATGTTGGGGGGGGGGGGGGGGTGGTTAGTGTCTGAAGGAGGAAGCAGCATACAAGACCGAAAGAAAGAAAACACATGCACTCTCATGGAGTGCTAAAAGTGAAAGAAACAAAAATACTTCTGTAAATGTGAGCAGTGGAAGCAAACAAGTCAACCAACCGAAATGGTTTGTAAAGAACCCATACTCCATAGACAAACACAAAAAGAGGAAGAAAACCTATTGCGCAATAAGCAACCAAATTAGAGTGAAAAGGAAGCAACCGGCTGGCTCTAAGCCCATTGTCAGTTTTTGGTATGGTCCACAAGATGTCTTTCAACAAAAGGCAACTAAAAGCTATCTGTAGCGGAGACCTACAAAATTAGGCCATTTTCATGGCTGAAATCTGCAAGCTGGCTACGACTACACCGAAATGTACACACACACTACTAACAGTGAAAGTCAGTGCAGGGGCCACAGTCAGAAATTGTGGTAAAAAGACAGTGTCCCAAGAGTTCTCCCTAGTCTTGGCAAAGATGTCAGATTTAGATAGACTTAACGTAAGGTAGCTGAAATTCATCCATCACTGGGTGAGATGCAGTGTAGAGTGAAGGGCATCAAGCAATCACTAGGTTAGCTCAAGGCCAGAGGGTGAGGTCCAGGGTAGAAAGACGGACAATAATCCACCAATGGGTAGACTCCATGGAAGAGTGAGGGGCATTCATCCATCACTGGGCGAGCTCCAGGTTGGAATAACAGGAAATCATCCAACACCGGGTACACTCCATGGCCGAGTGAGGGACATTCATTCACCACTGAGTGAGCTCCAGTGTAGAGCGCAGGACTTGCATCTGCTACTGGGTAAGCTCTAAAGCTGAATGAAGTGTCAAGGAGCCTGCACACCCCCTTACCTCCCCCCCCTCCCCCCCCAAAAAAAAAGATGCTGAACATCACCTGGATATCATTGGCACAGATGAACAAAGTAAGATCCGGGTCATGTTGCAAAGAGGCTGAGGCAAGGACGTGTTGTACAGCACTGGGGATAGTGCCTAGCCTATTGGCACTCCCCAAGCTATGGACTTTAAAGAGAATGTACGTGCACTCCGCTAAACAGCCAGAGACCTCCCTGCAAAAGAAGGAGGAATCCTAGGAAAGCACCTTACTGCTCTTGCAAATACTAGAGTGTCGCGGTGCAAGGAAATGATGGCCGCTGGTTGTCAGTGCTGCTGGTCAAGCAATGAGATGACTGAAGCCTCGATACCCAGGCCAGGTGGACACCACGCCTGCTGGGGTGAAGTAAGGAGTTTAGGTTGAGCTGACCGTTGACTGCCTGGTCAGTTTTTTCCATTTCAGAACGTTTTTTTGAAGTTTTTTTTTCAGAAGAGAAACGCAATTCAAAATACCATGGTGATCACACGATTGGTATACAAGTAGGAGTTATGTCGAAGCAATCCAAAAGAGAAAAAGTTCTAAAATGAGCTGGATCATCAACATTCAGAAAAGGTTTGTCAGATTTATGCTCCAGTGAGGCACTACAAGCATTAGTGGGCTATTCATCACACACCAATATAGAATATTAACCACTTCTGTAACTTGCAAGAGATATTTGGCTGGACGCTCATTATCTGGATATCCACTTGGCTTACCGGATGTAAGCCCACTACAAGGAAGATTAATTCGCTTGGTTTAGTGCATACCTGGTTACACAAATATACACCGTAACTGGGAGAAGGTGGCCAATGCCTCCATCTCCATTCCGATCACCACTGAACCCGTCTATGAAGCGACAAAAGCAAGTAAAACTCATACCACAGAACTATTTGGAATCAATTAGAGAAGGGCATGAAGAATATAGAAGGAAGGGAAGCCTAGACTCTGGAGAGTACAGGCACAAAGGAGGCAGAAGGGTCAAGGGGATTATGACATGTGAGTGTTCAGATGAGCAGGACACC
Source organism: Pleurodeles waltl (assembly GCF_031143425.1). Classification (NCBI taxonomy): domain Eukaryota; kingdom Metazoa; phylum Chordata; class Amphibia; order Caudata; family Salamandridae; genus Pleurodeles; species Pleurodeles waltl. The sequence goes on from NC_090443.1 coordinate 964,231,619, forward strand.
AGAAAGCAAGTGCTTAGTTTGCATAAGAAAAAAAGTGCCAGGGTCCTTCTCAGGAGGCCAATGCAGCTTGTACCACCCACTGCCCCTGCCAGCGCTGCAATGACATACGTACATAACTACAGACTGTTCTAGGCTCCCAAAGCTATAAGAATGGCTTGGGTAGCAGGTATTAGTTGTTTTAAGGTATAATGAATTAATAAACAGCTGTTGTGCTACTCATCCTTAAATTAGACAAACATCGCCACCATGTGGTGGAAGTCATAAGTGGCGGTGTTGAAAATTAAGTGCCAGTACTGAGCAGCAGAAACCACCGGCTCACATTAAGCACTGCTGGAAAGTCAGAATAAGGGGAATGCAGAGAAAGAAAGCAGTAATATGAGCAGTAATGAGTACAGATGGGACATACGCGAGCCAAGAGGAGAACAAAGAATCAAGAGGAGGACGCATTTGAGTCACAGGAAAGACAATGAGGTGGGGAGCAGGAAACATGGAAGTTGGGGGTGGGGGACAGGCATAACTCAAAGAAAAAACAAGTGGGAGTCAAAATAGCATCACATAAGTATCAGAAAGTGTACTTGAAAAAGAAAAATGAGATATAAAAAGTACATGGAGTCAGGAATGGGTGGTATTCGTAGGGTGAGTAAAGCTAAATATAAAGACTTAACAAAAACAACAGGTACAAATTCCAAAAAAAGTAGGTTTTCCATGAGATATTCACAGCTCTGGTGATTGTAAAATGGAATCTATGGCATTTCCATGGTTGCCTAATGCTGGTGTATCCTCTCCCCTACATGACTCTGCCTGTCAGTTACTGCGGGAGCACCTGCTGCTTCATACGACTCACAAGCCTCAGGTACCTGTGGTCACCAGAGACCGGGTGCTCATTTCCATGGTCAGAAGGAGGACACTTGACTCTCCTGCTCAATGTATCCTTCTACGTTCTAGAAACATCTAGAAATTTCATGGCTTTTCTGCCCACTTGCTCTATGGAAGACTCAAGGTAATCTGTAGTTTGCAGGCAGTAAATATGTGCCATGCTTCACAGTGGGGTGTTACACCAATGCTAGAATAAAAAAAAAAACATCCACCTTATTCTGTAGAAGGTCTCCACATCAACACCCGCTCCGGGACTAATCAGCAGCCCTATTAGGAGGCACGCTGCTGTCCCACCGGTGGAGGATTCTAAATCTGTAAGCAGGAGAAAAGCATTTGCACCTTTGCCTGAAAGAGGAAATCTTACAATTAGTAAACCACAACTGCATCTTGGAAGCTAGTGGCAGATAGAGAAGAATTCTAATAACACATTGTGGGCGGTGGAGCAGGGATTATAGGGTGGCGCCAGTAGGAGAGCATATGTTTCCAGTGGGCCTTCATTCAGCGGACCTCACAGAGGGTGGAGCAGGGATTATAGGATGGAGTAGGGATTATAGGGTGGCGCAAGTAGCAGATCATGTGTGTCCAGTAGGCCTTCATTCAGCGAACCTCACGGAGGGTGGAGCAGGGATTATAGGGTGGCACCAGTAGGAGATCATGTGTTTCCAGTGGGCCTTCATTCAGTGGACCTCATGGAGGGTGGAGCAGGGATTATAGGGTGGAGTAGGGATTATAAGGTGGCGCCAGTAAGAGATCATGTGTTTCCAGTAGGCCTTCATTCAGCGAACCTCACGGAGGGTGGAGCAGGGATTATAGGGTGGAGCAGGGATTATAGGGTGGAGCAGGAATTATAGGGTGGAGCAGGAATTATAGGGTGGCGCCAGTAGGAGAGCATGTGTTTCCAGTGGGCCTTCATTCAGCGGTCCTCACGGAGGGTGGAGCAGGGATTATAGGGTGGCGCCAGTAGGAGAGTATGTGTTTCCAGTGGGCCTTCATTCAGCGGACCCCCCGGAGGGTAGAGCAGGGATTACAGGGTTGGTGGAGCAGGGATTTTAGGGTGGCGCCTGTAGGAGATCATGTGTTTCCTGTGGGCCTTCATTCACCGGTCCTCATGCGTGGCAAGAGGGGGTAGGAGTTTTCAAGATATACAACTGAAGGAGTCCAGGACAAGCCAGCACTCAATTAGTTAACTAATCTACATACAGGAAACATATGCAAGACTACATTCCATAGAGTGAGGGTCCCACTTCTCTTCCAGTGATGCATGCATATGTACAACTGCTTCTCCGTGTGCTGCGGCGCGCAGAGAGGGCCCCGGCGTGCTGACACTGCCTGCGCTGTTCTTAAAAATTTATGGCTTCGTTGTAACATGAAAAATAAGACAGAGAAGTGATCATTAGTGGAACTGTAAGTCCCCTTGCGATAGTCACCCTTGTAAATTGAGATTTACGATTGCAGCTGCCAATATTTCAGAGCGCTGCGGTGGCCGGGGAGGCGGCAGCGCCGCGGTGCGGGGCTGCACGGGGCCCGCGCACTTTATAACAATCTGCACAGATTATTGCAATGAATAATACACCCCGGGCTGGCAGTGAGCAAGCGCGCCCCACCAGTGGCTCCTGTAAACAACTGAATAAGTAATGGCCCCCCAAAACCCGCAGAGGCTGCGATCATATTTCACCCCCGGTGATACCGAGTGGGGAGGGAGCAGCAGAGCCATTATCAACTGCTTGTTTGGAGCTGAAGTGTCTTGGGGCCTGGTCTGCCTTGCAAGATGGCACGCGGCCAGGCAGGCTCCCGTGAGCCCTTGCGAGACGTGCCAGGCACCACGGCGAATCCATCCACATGGAGCCCAGTCCAGAGCTCAGCACAGCTCGTGCAGGCCCAGGCACGCCTGCTCCTAGGGGAGCTGCTGGACACTGTGGCCGCTTTGGTTTTTTATTACATGAGAAAATGTTAGTAACACTTGAGCGTTTGCAGAAGTCCAGTGTCACTTGCAGGGTTTGCACACATCCTGCACTTTACATGGGAGGTTTTGGAAACAAAGGTAAGCGTTTACTGTGGACTAAGTAGGTTTCAGAACAATGAGAAGGAGGGGCTCCCACTTGATGACTTCGTGATTTAAGATTCGTAGAACACGACCATAAATGTAAGGATGTTTTGAATTTAGAACATAATAGATGTTACCACAGTAGATTTCCGGTGGAGTACGCTGAATGGGCAGGAGTACGGTTTCCCACAAATAGACAACAAAATATGTTGGTCAAACTCCATCTTACCCGATTCTAACATCTAGGCCAGGGGTCCCCAAACTTTTCTGTACTAAGAGCTACTTCTGGTCATTGAAAAGCATCCCGAGCTGATGCCTAATAGGTGGGTGCTAGAGAAGAGCACATGAAGTCAGGGTAACTTTAACACTACCCTAGAGTATCCCAGACCTGCTCCAGTGAGCACACAGCAGTAACGCCAAACAGCTGTAGGCAGGGCAGAGGTTAACTTGTGGGGTCCTCAAGAAGCAGGTTTGTTCATTGTTTATGAATCACACTGAGAGGTGAGAATCTGAATGACAATGAGAACACAAGTCTAAATTAATGTACAAGATGAAACTTCTAATGTTGAGGGTTATGGCAAAAAGGACCACTAGTGATAATACAATTTGCATGGCCCATGCAGACTTCATAGCTACATACAAGTAAACCTGTCTCGGTAGTGACTGGCACACTGGACAGCTGTCAGGCAATAATGACTTATTAAAGCAATCTCTTCAGAGTGATTAGTAAGCTAGGCACTCTTGAAGCAAAAGAAGAAAGATAATAAAGTAATGCAGAATGGAAGAGAAAGGGGAGGAAGAGAAAGGACGGAGAGAAAGCAATAAAAATAAAGTAGAGGGAGAAAGAAAAGGAAACGTGAGGAAGAAAATGATAGGAAGGAAGCAAGAGAAAACAAGAGAAGGAAAGGGAGGAAGAAAGCCAGTGAAAGAAAGAGAGAAAGACAAAAGTATACAAAAAGGGAGAGGTAGTAGGAAAGGGAAGTGGATAAGAGAAAGAAGGGAAGGGAAGAGGATGGTGGGGAGAGAGCATGAGAGACGGAAGCCAAAAGAAGATAGAATAAAAGCTAAAATAAGAGGAAGAAAAAAATGACAAGGGAAACACTAAAGGAGAGAAAGAGGAAAAAGGCAGAAAAAGAGGCAGAGCAAAAAAGGAAAAAGGATTAAAAAAGAAAAACAGTAGCTAAACAGATGAGAAAGAATAATTAAATGGAGAAAGGAGTATGAGAAAGATATAAGAAGCAAGAAGATGTAAGAATAAAGATAAAGAAAGAAAGAAACACAAGACTGAAACAAGGAAAGAGAAACTAATAAAAAAAGAAGAAAGGAGAAAAGGAAAGCAAGTAGAATGCAGTTGAGAAGGAAAGAGAAGAAAAAAGTGCAAGAGAAAAACAGGAACAGAGGATAAGGAAATAAGAAGGGGAAATGAAAGAGGGAAAGACAAAAGTAAAGAAAGTTGACAAAAAAAGGGAGAAGTAGAAGAAAGGAGAAAAGGAAAAGTGAAAGAAGACAAAATTGAACCAGAAAGACAGGAATAAAGAAGAAAAGTTGAAAAAGAAGATGAAAGAAATGTAAGAAACAAAGAGGAACAACGAACAAAAAGTAGAGAAAGGAGAGCAAAAAGAATCAAAAGAAAAAATAAGGAATGAAATAAAGATGCACATAAGATAGGGAAAAAACAGAAAGCAGTGGAAGAAGGTAATTTAACAGGCACAAGAAAGAAAGTAAATGGAAGTAAAGAAACAAATACTTTTCCAGAAGATTGTGGGCTGCATGGTCCTGCATTTGCAGCTTTGCAAGCCCAACACAAGGTGATGCACTGTGTTTTAAATTGCTGCCTTAACATTTGGGCAACTGCTTATTGTCAAACCAGCTTACAGGTGGTCATCATGTGCTAGATACTCAGAAGTCGCCTGCGAGCTACTGGTAGCTTGGAGTAGACCTTTTGGGGACCTCTAATCTAGACAAACAAGTTACTTATCTTCAGTCTTAGGCGGTGATATGTTCCCTTTCACATTGGAACATATTTTGATGGAAAAATATCACTTGACAGGGTGAAGAAAAAGAGTATTGGAGATCTGGATCTGTGTCTGAAGAAACAGAAAGAAAAGAACTGATGTCAGCACGCATGGGTGGTGCTTGTATGCATCTCCGTTCACTTCTAGAGTAGAAGGATGCTGGCAGTAAGCCACATAACAGCACACAAGAGCACTATTTTTATGGGTTTTCAGATCCAGTTTGTCACCTGATAATATTCACAAGGTGAGCAATCTGCAGTTATTGGTATCCATCAAAATGTAACATTTCAAGAATCTATGTTAGGCAGCCCGAGTGGCAGCCCCTAAGAAATCTTATGAGATCTATCTCTGGCCCAAGGTGAAACATTTCCAATAAATAAAATGGTGATGCAAGAAGAAAGTCTGCCTGCCTAGCACAAGCCCCCTCCAGAGACAGTGCAGTGGCACTAGTCATTGCAGTCTATAAAGTATGTTAGAGTCTGTTTCGCAACCAGGTTATGGAGCATTTCTTCGTGCCCATGCAGAGTATGGCCTAAAAGACTAGGAAAGTTATTTATTATAACAACTTTTCTGTGTGACTTCGGAATTATGGACCAGGACATGAACAATCAATATGGTTTTTTAAACAACATATGTGTACTGTTTAATGAAAGCCAGGAGTTCACCCACGGTATTTCAGCCACTCATCTAGCAGGAGATGAGGCAAGTAGATAAGGCACTGTTAAAAATCTCAAGTCGTAAACAGCCTAAGATTAAGAAGAAAACTGTCACATCAAGTAAAAGATTTTCACCCCTACCCCACAAAAAAGTATTAACAAGTTTGGATGGCCCTACAAAGTGGGGGGTCAAATTCTTAATTCATACACGAATGGAGTCAAGAAATCTTAACGTGCAAATATTACATCTCGTTCCAACACAAATTGGAGGAGCTAAAGTTGGAGTACAGCGATGACAACCCTGGATTTACTCACACGTGGGCTCATTAGACTTCACTCCAACTTCTTCCAGTAAGTATTGCCACCTTCCAGGAGGTCCCATCACTCACTGTATAAGTTAATTTTGTGGAATATAAATGAAGAAGCAGTTTAAGGTGCTCAATGACCAGGAAGATTCAAAACCTACAGTTAGGTAGGAATAGGTGCAAAATGTTATAAAAGTGCAAAGGAAAAAAACAAAGTTATAGGGTGGTACATGCTTGACATTCGCCCTGACAGGCACCACAGAGAAGGAGCAAGGCCTTTTCCATACACTTTAACAGTTCAATCAATCAATCAACATTTAAATAGCGCAGCTTATCACCTTCCTGAACTGAGCCAGGGACTCCCTGAGGTAGAGCGGCATCGTGTTCCAGGTCTGCCAGCCGTACTCTTCCGGATTCTCTGAATAGTAGCGAGGGCTTGTTGCGCTGTGCGGATTTGCCTGGAGGAGATGTAGAAGGAGAGGCGGTGGTTAAGGTAGACAGGTCAGATGATGTGGAGGGCCTTGCATGCGTGGGTCAGAAGTATGACGGTGATGTGTTTGTTGACGGGAGGCAGTGTAGATCTCTAAGGTGGGCGGAGATGTGGCTGTGGCAGGCGATGTCCAGGATCAGTCTGGACACAGCGTTCTGTATTGTCTGGAGTCTTGATTGGAGTTTTTTGTTGATTCCAGCAGTGTTCAGCATTGCGTCCATGGTCTGTTCTTTTTTGCCTTTGTCACCCTAAGTGGGAAGGGTATGCCCAGACGTGGGTCCCGTGCTCACTGAGTCACTGGATTCAACCTAGCCTGATGACAGGTGATACCCCGAAACTGGTCCCAGGATGCTTGTTTCTGGACCAGGGAGGACCTGGCCTAGCAGCTGGGGCTGGAGTGTTCCCATGGGGAACAGGGTCAAGACTGATTTGCATTGCATATGGCTGGGTCCAAACTGGGATGGCATGGTGGGCAAAAACAAATAGACTGAACCCCAATCTCTGTGATTGGGGGTGAATGCTTGCGTTGTTCAGCATTCCGTACATCATCTGTTTTTTTTTTTTTTTTGCATTTGTCACCTTAAGTGGGAAGGGTATGCCCAGATGTGGGTCCTGTGCTCACTATGCCACTGGATTCAAGCTAGCCTGGCTGATGAGGCGATACCCCGAAACCGGTCCCATGATGCTTGTTTCTGGTCCAGGGAGGACCTGGAAATTTGGGCTGGACTGTTCCCATGGGGGACAGGGTCAAGACTGATTTGCATATGGCTGGGTCCTAATTGGGGTGGTGTGGTAGGCAAAAAAAACATGGATTAAATTCAGATCTCTGTGACTGGTGGTGAATGTTTGATTGTTCAGCATTCCGTCCATCAACTGTTCTTTTTTGCCGTTCTCTGGCCCTGAGAGGGAGAGCTAAAGCTTGATGAGACTGTATCCCCATTTAACTGCCTGAGTGGGAGGGTTCTTATCGTGTTTTTAGCCGTGCCTTTTATAGCAGGCCTGCCAAGATGAGAAAGTGATGTATGGGAATCTATCAGCATGACAAACTTTAAGACCGTCTAACTAAGCCTCCACCCATGTGGACCTCCTGAACACTCGCTCATAACACTTAATGCAGCTCACCCAGTTTGCTGGGCTCAGAGTAGTGTGCAAACACTTCTGCTCAGCAATACAACACTCCCAACTCCATATTTCTTGTGTAGCTCTAAAATGCACCTGGCCTTCTCACTATGGCAAAATGCCAGCAAAGACCCAACCTGCCCGTGCAATGCTGCTGTTTGCCCATCAGCTGACTGGAAGTGCAAGCCAAAAAGAGATCCTCCATGAGTGCAAAGAGGCCAGAGCAGTTGCTCAAACTTTTCAGAAGACATGCAGGGATTACTCACCAGTGATTGTGGAAGGTCACCGCATACTCCCCAGGAGCAGTAATTCTGCCTGGAAACAATCACTCAACAACCTTTTGTTACCGTGGGGAGCATCAAGCTTCTGTCTGGTGGAGTGAAGTAGGAGTTGAACAGCCTTGGACTCAAGGAATGGAAGAGTGTTACTCAGGGACTCTTTTGGTTTAGGAGACCTCGCTTGGTCTGTGAAAAGGTCTGGTAACCGTCAGGCACCTGTGCCTCCAAGACACAGCTTGTGTATTGTGATATCAAGCTCCACTGTGTGAGATTTTAGCCCAATCGGGTTGGGATTATACATTTACTGTTTATACCAAGATCAAGTTCTCACACCTCCCATCGATGAGACAGTCTGCCCTTAAAAGTGTTTTGGTTGAACCCATGCTGCTAGCACCTTGAGCGCCAGAGATACATGCTCGCAAAGTCTACTTGTACCTAACAGAGACAAAACCAGGCCAGTGAGCAGCAATGGGCATTTGTGATAGTCACCAGCACGTTCAAAGATACAACTGCTTTAGGTTGTGGAGTAACGTATCTTTACCTAGAGCCTAATCCATGTACCCAGTATCCTGGGGGGTCTGGAAAGTTTCAACCACAAAAGGTAATTTCTGTGATATCCATTCCAGTAGCCCTCAGCGTCTCCTGACTCCAAATGGCGGATACCAAAAGACAATAATATCTCTAAGGTACCATAAAATTGTGATTGGGGCTTTTGAATGACTTAGTTTGACTTAATTTAGACATTCCTAAAGCAGGAGACGAGATGTTTTGAGAGACTCAGTAATGGGTTCCCCACAGATACCCTTTGGCTTTAATATCTGACCTCCATGCTTCTGTGGCACATTCATAGACATCAATGTTAGACACTTTCAACACTCTTGACAGCTTTTGATCTTTTCAGGGTGATGCACTCACACAGGGTGCCACTGGCCCACTGTGATCTATAGACATATTCAGGTGCAGGTTCGTCTGCATGCACGGCAGCATCTAAGGACCTCCACTTCTAGCTGTCTTGGGAAAGTTTCTGTATGGTGTCCAGCTGTGCTTCAGGGTCTTCATGTCTGTTTTCACAGTCTGTTCCCTCAAAGGATCTCTACCTTGAAGTGGTCACTGAGGCTTACGTGTTTCAGTGATCTGGAGAGCTATGCCAGCAGGAGCTTAGTCTCATGCCAGGCTCCCATAAGCCGGATATGTCAAAGGGTGGTGACTAGATGAAGCACAATCGACAGGTCCTGCAGGTTGGGGTGTAGCAAAAGGTTAACAATCTTGTCCCATAGAAAGAGATGTTATGGAAATAGAAGCAAGAACTTCTAAATCTTTTGGACACAAAGGACTTTCAGGGTCTCTGCATGAAAAAAGAATGATTGACAGTAGTCAAAGCTGAAACAAAACATTGAGCAGGAATCTGAATAGGCCAGAGAATTAGGGTGCCATGCTAAAAATTATATTTTGACTTGCTACGGCCATAGACTTCAATTTTCAAAAGTTGCTTCATTAATAATAGGATATAATTTAAAGGTGTTTATTAAAGTATTATTTATTTTAAATAATACTCCTTGTTGTGCATTCTCATTTATTGAGTGTATACAAATTGTGCTATAAGCTCCTGCTGGCATAGCGCTCCAGATCACTGCTTATAAGCTACTCTTGACTAAGCTACCAAGATGAATTACGGAGGATCTGTGGGCCCAGTTCTCTCCCAGAACAAGAACCCATCATGGTAAGTAGGAATACAAGCAGTCAACTTTGTTATTACCAGGTTGTTCCAAATTTACAATCTAGAAAAACACCTGTGGAAACTATAACCATTTATATGCCTGGCTTTAAAAGCTATAACTCAGTCTTCTTGTGATCTTACCTCTGTCAGTTCAATGAATAGAAACTTCAAGGTGATATCAGACCTCATAAATGGAATTTTAATACAACTCAACATTGCTGAGAAAGTCCTTGATGCGATCAGAGTAAAAATAAAAAACAGAAACAATTGCCACCAGACCATTGTCATTTTGGCGCCCAGCGGTAACATGGAAGACCAAATTGAATGCAACCTTGGAGGCCTTGCATCTTCAACATCACTAACTAGGCGGAGGTTTAAATATGCAGTAAGTAAGGAAGATCAACAGGGTTGAGTGCTTTAAGTTTTAAAGCGTTGAAAACCAATATGGTTGACATCACAAAGGCTTCAAGGTACCATTAAAAAATGAGATATGTGCAGACGTAGGGGTCCTGACATCAGAACTATAAGTACAGAATAGGAACATGATGTATATGTTGAAAACAGACTGGGAGGCCATTGTAGGAATAAACACGACTTTGTTCCAACCTGCGGAGAAAGGGGAGGCACCACTCCTCCAGAGTGCTTCACAGCAACGGTCAAGGTGAAAACTTTCACATTCAACATGTCAATGAATTCTACGTCTACTAAGAATTCATAACACTTCCACAAGAGATGCCAGAGAGGAATGACAGGTAGCCCACACCAAGACACAAAAGTTTGAAGAAACAGTAAGGAAAAAAGAACAGTGTCATAATTGAGGCTTCAAGGGGCGGCAAGAAAGAAGACCACCTGGATTGATAGCATTTAGGCTACAAGGTACCATAAGAAAAGACAATAAAGGGGGTTGATGGTACTTTGCCTTGCTTGGCTATGAGGAGGAATATGTAAAAAGACCAACAGGGTACATTTATTTATTTTTTTGGTAAATGGGTGCACGCAGCTCCTGCCAGCTTTGCAGAACTTTAAGTAGGACACAGCTGGTGCAACTAGAAGGTCCAATGGTGTTGCACTTCTGTCTCTTTGAAAGTCAGGTACTGCCTTTCAGGTCCTGGGATAGTGCCAGGTTCAGGATTTAAATGCTGTCGGAGGGGCCCAGGTAGACTAATCAGTGTTGTTTCCAAATTCTTTATGAGATTTCCTGGATGGCGACGGATGGTGATGAAACCTAGGAGAACAGACTTCTGTACAAAACTCAAAAGATGGAAAACACATGGACAACGAAGCAAAACCAGCAATGGCAGAAGAAAAAAGTTTTTAAAACTTTCTTAAGAACATGCACCAATAAAAAAAACGCGAAGTGGTTAGCAAATCTAACTGGATTTTCCGCTTGAATCAAGTACAGAATTCTCCATCGAAGAGAGGTACTATAGAGCGAAAAACAGCACGAAGTGTTCCAGAGAAAAACACCTGTCTACAAAGAGCACAGGGCTCACTGTAGATCTCTCTTCAAAGAAGGAGGAGCAAAGCCTGTCTCCATAGTTCCATCCTTCTGCCAGACAAGGCTGACTCACTGTAAGAAAAAGAGCCATGAGACCGGGAAAAAGCACACAAAAATGCGCTTTGAAGCATCAAGGAGCTGAAAAGAGCCATATAGCTGCTTCAGATGCTCACCTGAAACAACTTCGTAGTTTCCGGGCTCGCTGTCACCAGAAAAGTACAAGGAAATAAAAAGACTGCTAAACAATTTGAACAGCCAGATTAAAACAAAAAAGAGAAAACCCGGTAGATCTGGAAGTAGTATTACCAGATCAAAGAAAACGAAACACGATGACAAAATAAACCTCCACCACAGTACCAAAATAAACCTACAAATGTTGCTCGTGTGCCACGGGGAGGATAGAGTACAAGGAATCTGAAGAAATGCCTGCTGTGAAGGCGCTTTAGGGATGAGTCTGCGCTGTATACGTTTACATTAAATTGAAGATCCTACTAAATCGTAACTGGGCTGTGGGAACTTTTTCACGAACCCCAGGGCAGTCAAAGGTTACTGAGCTCCAACTATAACAATGAGAGCCTTTAGCTGCTCGTGACTTTACAACACTGCTAGACCCAAAAATGAGCCCTAAGTTCAACCCCTTAGCACTTAGTCTTCAGGGCAGTGGGGACACTGAGTCCAAGACTTACTCAGGGAGGTGGTGAAGGGTAAAACCCAGAACTCTCAGTGCTTTTACACGCGCAGGAATATGGTGCAGAATAGTCAAGAAATCAATCACTGTGCGAGGGAAGTCAGACAATTAAGTTTATGCTGCTTCCCCACGAGAAGTTGCTGTACCAAGATACACTCAGTTAAATTTAGGGCGTTGCATTATTACGTGAGTGGGTAGTAAAGATTCTCTTAATGTCTCTCTTGGTCCCTGCACACTCACCCCAAAATTAATTAGGGCTAAGCTCTTGTTAGCACATAAAATGATCACAAAGTTCACTATCCTCTCCTCAGTGCGGCACTATACCCGTGTTACTCAATCTAGAACGGGTCAGGCTATCTATTGGCTATAGGAATGGGCAGGGGGCCAGGCGGGCGGCACCCAGCTCCGGATGGTGCCAGTCCTGCACAACCCACTAGGAATAGTTGCGCTGACTCGACCAATTCTGTTCAGGTCCCCAGCTTCATGTCTTTTGCGCAGGCGTGTGTGCTAGCAGAGGAGATATTGGTGGCCCAAGTACAGGTAAGTAGGCCGCACTCTGCTGGTGGTGCTCGGGGGGCAGATGGATCTTTGTAGAAGATTCTTACATGCGCACAAACAAAAACTTACCACCCAAAGTGAAGAACCCTTCCTGAGGTACAGTGGTGATCCAGTGGAGGTTGGTGAAACCACTGACTGCAGTTTACAATGTTGATGTAGAGCGAATCGCCTCTAGGAGCTTTGTCTTCAGTTGATAAAAGAAAAAAGGCCAATGTGTTGTCAAGGTTTTCCAGGCACCAGAGTCGTGACAAGCCATCACTGGAGATTCACTTCTGGAAACGTTGCACAGGCCTTAGAGCCTCAAGGGCTCACCTCACAGCCTGACAATGAAGATGCTCTAGTTGCAGTGGCTGGATTCTGCTCTTCCAGCTTCAAATCTTCGCAGTACTTCCTTTCTCTGTAGTGAATGCATTGTGCAAGGCCATGTTCAGCACCCCTTCTCAACCATCAGAGAGCTCGTTTCTCCAAGTCAGGCCCAAGGCAGTTCCTCATCGCAGGATGCAGAACTTCAAGATTCCTATTCCCAAACTTGGTGAAGGGGAGTTGGCAGTCAGTGACCCCAACCCTGGAGCACAGAAACGTTTCTACTGGTGTGGGGGGTTCCAAATTCTGGAAAAAACATCTTGGTACACAGGTTAGCAGTTCAGCAGACAGAAATTGTGTATTACACCAATTGAACACTGGTACCGGTTTCAGACGGTTTCTGGCGTTTGAGCATTCCCCTAAGACTGATCCAGCCCTAGTCTGTCTTACAGTGTCAGCAGGAAGCTGGAATCGATTGTAGAACGCTGTTAATGTGGAAATCATATGTGATAAAAACGATGAAATTGAATCCAAATCCTATGCGAAGATTATAAAGTTTCTATTTATTTTGAGGGGATCAAAAAAGTTAAACTGTTCCCACGAATATGTTTTGCATGGGCAACACCTGGCAAGACCTTTTTCAAGCCTCCTTGAAGACAACGTAGAGTTGTTATCTCATGAAGACAAGTGTGTCCATGCTCGTTCTACATGTGCTAGTTGCACAGCGATATCCGTCTTCAAGTAACGTGGTTTACGGGAGAATAAGCAAAACAGAGTCTCCAGCGTGGAGACCCAAAAACAAAGGCACGCACGAGAGAAAACTACGTCTCCACTGAACCCGGCCTACGGGGGGGTTAACACGTCTGCGAGCCCCGGGGCAGGAAAGGGCGGGTGATTTTCCCTACACTTACAAATCGAACCTCTGCCTTCCATCCTTCACATCCTAAAGCCCGGCCCACTAAAAACAACGTAAGAAATACATCCCAACGCTGCAACCAACGGTGCAGTCTGGGGCGCTCTCCAACCTTTGTCTTTGGTACTTTTTCTCAGCCAGGAAATCAAAATGGATTCCTGAGCCACCACGACATGTAACATACACATGCCATGCACATCCCCCCGCATTTACACCTTAGAGAAACGCACGTGACATCAGTGTGTAACGGGGACGGAGCAATGGGCTCAGTTGCAGGGGACAACTATCTCGACAGGTAAAAGGGCACGCTATGCCGCTACAATCATTCGCTGTTATCGCGATCTGTCCTCTTAAGCCCGGTGAGCTGGTGGTAATCACGACCAGTGCAGGTCGAGGCGCTTGGTGTGCCCCCCTTAACCACAGAGAGCGGCTCTGGGTCCAATTCCTTATCAGAAAAGCATTCGGCACAGACACAGGAGTCTCGTAAGCATACAGGGTACACTGTACTACCACCTAATAAGATCAATGTCCATCAGTGCTTTACTTTTTAAAATTAAAAGTACTTTAATTGTAACTGTAATTGTATTTATATAGTGCTTACTATATCTGACGAGGCGTTGAAGCTCTTTTCGGCAAATAGCACACTATTCCGGAACCCAAGAGGAATCAGTGGTGGATTAGTACAGGAAAATATGAGCTCAGTATTAGTATGAGTTAATCTGAGCGGAGGATATGTCAGTTTGTTGGTTGGATTGACTACAGTAAAGGAAGGATAGAGGAGGGAAGGATACAGAAGTGTTAATTGGGAGTTTATAGTAACAGGATGAGGCTTGGGATGCGTAAAGGAGAGATGGTGGAGGGAAGAGTCTGCGGGAAGGGGTTTGAGAGATCATAGCAGTAGAAGGGGTTTTGGATGAGTCAAAGGTGAGATAAATGAGGGAGAATTTAGTAGGATTGTTTGGGAGATCATGGTAGTAAACTGAGGTTTCGGGTGAGCTAGATGCGGTATAGGAGGGAAGCGCTTAAGCAGGGTTATTTTGGAGATCAAAGTAGTAGAATGGGTTTGGGATGAGTCGGAGTAGGGATGGAGGATAGATTGACAGACATAGGGCAATGGGGAGACAAAGTAAAGCTTATGAATAAGTACATTTTTTATATATATATATATTCTTTTTTTAATTTGATTTATTTTTATTTTTTTCTCTAACAGTAGGAGTAGAGTAATAAATAGATATGTAAATACATAGTAAGGGAATGTATGTATAAGGAATATAATAAAGTATAATAAAATGAGATGTAAAGTTGTATTGTATAAACAGACTTTCAAGATTTGCAATATTTGATATTAATTTAGAAGTGTACTTTTCTACCATTCATGTATTTTTCCTCAATTTTTCAATAGCTAAATGCTTGCTGTTAAAATTGTTAAGATAGCATTTGCTCATTGTGACATAAAAAGAAAGCAGGGATTCATGAGTATCTAATATGTAACAACTTATCTAGGAGCTATGCAAGGACCTATGAACATGTTAAGCATAGAGTAATATACACATAAATATGTATACACACACACACACATATGCATACACACATATACATTTAACCATGAGTAAATATATATTTGTTAAACAGCCTTAAAGAGCATGTGTATATTTTATTATGAAATTGTAACTATACATATTTCTTTAAGAACTTTACATATCTAGAATATACAGATAGTCAGATTATAACTATTTATCAACTCAGGCATATGCAGTCCATTGCTGTTTGGATATAGTGGTTATGAAGGAAAGAGCCAACTCTTGAGTAGTCTTCTGAAGACAAGATAGTTATTTGTGGATCTTATATTTGGGGCTAATAAGTTCCATAGTTTAGCGGCTTGAACTGAGAAGGATGTACCACCTACTGTATTTTTCTTGTATGCTGGTGTTTTAAGGTGGGGTGCCAATCTTGAGCGGAGGTTTCTTTGTTGAATATATTTGGTTGTTTTGTTTCTGATGAAAATCGGTCCTGTTCCGTGTATAGCTTTGTGGGTGATACAAAGAAGCTTGAAGGTGGATCGTCTCGCAACCGGTAACCAATGTAGTGCTCTCAAGGCAGGGGAGATGTGGGCTTGTGACTTTACACGTAATAGTAGCCTGGCAGCTGAGTTTTGAATACGCTGTCGTTTTTTCATAGTAGATATAGATGATCCATGGTAGAGGCCATTGACGTAATCCAGTTTAGATAGTACAAGAAAGATAGTAGCCTGCACCTTGTGTGGAAATCCAAAATGGGAGAAGATGTGTCGCAGAGTCTTCAAGGTGATGAAGCTTGATCCTGCTAATTTGTCCACTTGGGCATTCATTGTTAACTTGGAGTCCATGGCAATTCCAAGGTTTTTAACCTCCTCAGATACTTGAGGAGGTGGTCCCAGATCGTCAGGCCAGGAGCACAGTTGGTCATAATTTTTCCAGTCGCCACATGAGTATTTCCGTTTTGGAAGCATTCAGTTGGAGATGGCTCCAAGTCATCCACTGATCAACATCTCTGAAGCAACTGAAGATATGTGAGTTTTTAATGTCTCTGGGGCATTCCAATTTAAGGACTATTTGTGTGTCATGTGCATAGTTGTAGCATGTGAGTTGAAAATCATTGATCAATTCTGGTAATTACATTAAGTAGAGGTTGAAAAGCATAGGTGAGATGATTGATCCATGAGGGACACCTGCTTTTGTGAGGTAGGGTTTGGACAAGAAGGGGGAGAGTAGATAGATATTAGTTCTCTTTTAAAGGTAGGATGTAATCCATTCGGGAGCAGTCCCTTCTCTGCCAGCGTCATGGAGTCTTTAAATTATGGTTTCAAAGGCAGCTGATAGGTCCAAGAGAAGCAGTGCAGCAACTCCATTGAGGTCGACTGTTTTTTTAAAATCATCCCAGATTGCTATGAGGGCAGATTCAGTGCCTCTTCCTGGGTGGAATCCAGTTTGGTAGTCTGAAAGTATGGAGTTGTCTTCAATGAATTGTGACATCTGGGTGAATGATGCTCTTTTTATCTGTTTGCTTAGGTACGGTCCATTTGTCTGTAGTTGTTGGGGTCATGCGGGTCCAGCTTTGTTTACTTTATATAACAGATGTATGTATGCCTTTTTCAGGTCTTCAGGAAAAGTTCCAGTAGTTAAAGAGTTATTGATGATTCTTCTTACAGGTGTGGCAGCAGAAGTAGATAAAAGAATGTTCTTGAAGATGTGTGGTGGACAAGGGTCAGAAGGGCAGCTGGAAGGCCTGCTTTCTTTGACCAAACGCATAAATTCACATTGTGATATTTGTTTGAAGGAGTGTGGAGGCTGGGTTGGTTTACTCTTGGAGGGGATTTTAGGAAACAGGTGTGTGCTGATTGTTTTCTTTTGTTTGAAATAGGAGTCCAATGAGTCTGCCTTAGTTGTGTAATTAATTGCCGGTTTGTTTGTGAAATCATGAGTAGTGTGATGACTTCCTTCCATGCATATAGGTTTTCGAAATTCATTGAGAATTTTATAAAATTCTTTAGTTACAGATTTAGCATTTTGAAATCGGAGTACTATTTTTTTTCTTTTTTTTTTTAGGTTTTTTGATAGATGATTTGTATTGAAAATGTCACTTACCCAGTGTACATCTGTTCGTGGCATTAGTCGCTGCAGATTCACATGTTTGGCACAGTCCGCTGCCTGGTGTTGGGCTCGGAGTATTACAAGTTGTTTTTCTTCGAAGAAGTCTTTTTGGTCACGGGACCGAAGGACTCCTCCCTCTTTGGCTCCATTGCGCATGGGCGTCGACTCCATCTTAGATTGTTTTCCCCGCAGAGGGTGAGGATGGAGTTGTTTGGTATAAATAGTGCCCATGCAATGGAGTGAATATGTATGTATGATAAGAGTTTCTAATAATTTTTTTACAAATGTTCAAATGTTTAAGGTTTATGATCTACTTCTAAACGGCTACAGGCTTCCTGGGGAGGTGGGAGGGTACATGTGAATCTGCAGCGACTAATGCCACGAACAGATGTACACTGGGTAAGTGACATTTTCAGTTCGATGGCATATGTTGCTGCAGATACACATGTTTGGCATAGACTATAAAGCAGTTACCTCCCCTAAAAGCGGTGGTTTAGCCTGTAGGAGTTGAAGTAGTTTGGAATAATGTTCTTAGTACAGCTTGGCCCACTGTAGCTTGTTGTGCATTTAGTACGTCTACACAGTAGTGTTTAGTAAACGTATGAGGCGTAGACCAGGTTGCAGCCTTACATATTTCGCTCATAGGAATGTTTCCTAGAAAGGCCATTGTAGCACCTTTCTTTCTGGTTGAGTGTGCCTTTGGTGTAATAGGCAATTCTCTTTTGGCTTTAAGATAGCATGTTTGAATGCATCTGACTATCCATCTAGCAATGCCTTGTTTAGAGATTGGATTTCCTATGTGTGGTTTTTGAAAAGCTATGAACAGTTGTTTTGTTTTCCTGATTAGCTTTGTTCTGTCAATGTAATACATTAGTGCTCTTTTGATGTCTAATGTATGTAGTGCCTTTTCAGCCACAGAATTTGGTTGTGGGAAGAACACTGGCAATTCTACTGTTTGATTTAAATGGAATGGTGAGATTACTTTTGGCAGAAATTTTGGATTTGTTCTTAGAACTATTTTATTGTTGTGTATTTGAATAAATGGTTCTTGTATGGTAAATGCCTGTATTTCACTTACTCTTCTGAGGGATGTGATTGCAATGAGAAATGCGACCTTCCAGGTTAGATATTGCATTTCACAGGAATGCATGGGTTCGAAAGGGGGACCCATGAGTCTTGTTAAGACGATGTTAAGATTCCATGAAGGAACTGGTGGTGTTCTTGGTGGTATAATTCTTTTTAGCCCTTCCATGAATGCTTTAATAACTGGTATTCTAAATAGAGAGGATGAATGAGTAGTTTGTAGGTAAGCAGATATAGCTGCAAGGTGTATTTTTATAGATGAAAAAGCGAGATTTGCTTTTTGCAAATGTAGTAAGTATCCTACTATGTCTTTAGTAGAGGCATGTACTGGTTGTATTTGATTGGCATGGCAGTAGTAAACAAATCTTTTCCACTTAGATGCATAGCAGTGTCTAGTGGAAGGTTTTCTAGCTTGTTTTATGACCTCCATGCATTCTTGTGTGAGGTCCAAGTGTCCGAATTCTAGGATTTCAGGAGCCAAATTGCCAGATTCAATGATGCTGGGTTTGGATGTCTGATCTGTTGTTTGTGTTGTGTTAACAGATCTGGCCTGTTGGGTAGTTTGACATGCGGTACTAGTGAAAGGTCTAGTAGAGTTGTATACCAAGGTTGTCTTGCCCATGTGGGTGCTATCAGTATGAGTTTGAGTTGGTTTTGACAACTTGTTTACTAGATATGGAAGGAGAGGGAGAGGGGGAAAAGCGTACGCAAATATCCCTGACCAATTCATCCATAGAGCATTGCCTTGTGATTCGCGGTGTGGGTACCTGGATGCGAAGTTTTGGCATTTTGAGTTTTCTCTTGTTGCGAACAAATCTATCTGGGGTGTTCCCCAAATTTGAAAGTACTTGTTCAGAACTTGGGGGTGAATTTCCCATTCGTGGACTTGTTGGTGGTCTCGCGAAAGGTTGTCTGCTAGTTGGTTTTGTATTCCTGGAATAAATTGTGCTATTAGGCGAATGTTGTTGTGAATCGCCCACTGCCAAATTTGTGTTAGGAGGCACAATTGTGTTGAGTGTGTTCCTCCTTGTTTGTTTAGATAATACATTGTTGTCATGTTGTCTGTTTTGACAAGAATGTATTTGTGTGTTATTATGGGTTGGAAGGCTTTTAACGCTAGAAATACTGCCAACAGTTCTAGGTAATTGATATGAAATTTTGTTTCGTGTATATCCCATTGGCCTTGAATGCTGTGGTGATTGAGGTGTGCTCCCCACCCTGTCATGGAAGCATCTGTTGTTATAACGTATTGAGGCACTGGGTCCTGAAATGTCCGCCCTTTGTTTAAATTTTTGCTGTTCCACCATAGAAGCGAGAGGTATGTTTGGCGGTTTACCAACACCAGATTTTGAAGTTGACCCTGTGCCTGTGACCATTGTGATGCTAGACACTGTTGTAAGGGTCGCATGTGTAGTCTTGCGTTTGGGACAATGGCTATGTATGATGACATCATGCCTAGAAGTTTTAGCGCAAATTTTGCTTGTATCTTTTGGTTTGGAAACATAGCACTTATTAGCTTGTGGAATGCCTGCACTCTTTGTGGACTTGGAGTGGCAATTCCTTTTGATGTGTTGATGGTTGCTCCTAGATATTGTTGTGTTTGACACGGTTCTAGGTGTGATTTTGTGTAGTTGATGGAAAACCCCAGTTTGTGAAGGGTTTGTATGACAAAGGTGGTGTCGTTTGCGCATTTTTTTACTGTGTTGGTTTTGATTAGCCAGTCGTCTAGGTAAGGGAACACATGTATCTGTTGTCTCCTGATGTGTGCTGCTACTACTGCTAGACATTTTGTGAACACTCTTGGTGCAGTTGTTATTCCGAATGGCAACACCTTGAATTGGTAATGTATTCCTTTGAATACAAACCGTAGGTACTTTCTGTGAGAAGGGTGTATTGGTATATGAAAGTACGCATCCTTTAGGTCTAATGTGGTCATGTAATCTTGCTGTTTGAGCAGTGGAATGATGTCTTGTAGTGTGACCATGTGAAAATGGTCCGATATGATGTAGGTATTTAGTGTCCTGAGATCTAATATTGGTCTCAATGTTTCGTCTCTTTTTGGAATTAGAAAGTACAGGGAGTAAACTCCTGTGTTTTTTTGTTGTACTGGTACTAATTCTATTGCATCCTTTTGCAGTAGTGCTTGAACTTCTAGTCCTAAAAGTTCTAAATGATGTTGTGACATTTTGCGTGTTTTGGGGGGGATGTTCGGTGGGAAGTTGTGGAATTCTATGCAATAGCCATGTTGGATTATTGCTAATACCCAATTGTCTGTTGTAATCTGTTGCCAAGATTGGTAGAATTGGCTTAGTCTTCCCCCCACTGGTGTTGAGTGAAGGGGTTGCGTGACTTGAAAGTCACTGTTTAGGTGGAGGTGTTTTTGGAGTCTGGAATCTTCCCCTACTCCTTGGGAATTGACCCCCCCCGATATCCCCTGAAACCTCCCCTTTGGAAGGAACCCTGATATGGTGTGGTTCTTGATTGTTGGCTGGTGGTGTCTGTGGGTTGGCCACGAAACCCCCCTCTAAATGGAGTTTTTCTGAAAGAGCCTCTGCTCTGCGGGGAGTAGAGTGCGCCCATGGCTTTGGCCGTGTCTGTGTCCTTTTTAAGTTTTTCAATGGCTGTATCCACTTCCGAGCCAAACAGTTGTTTCTCGTTGAAGGGCATATTAAGGACAGCCTGCTGGATTTCAGGTTTGAAGCCTGAAGTGCGTAGCCAAGCGTGTCTCCTTATGGTGACAGCAGTGTTGACTGTTCTTGCTGCAGTATCGGCTGCGTCTAGTGAAGAGCGGATTTGATTGTTTGAGATCGTTTGTCCCTCTTCCACTATTTGCTGCGCCCTTTTTTGGTATTCCTGGGGAAGATGGTCTACGAGAAGTTGCATCTCGTCCCAGTGTGCGCGGTCATATCTGGCCAGCAGCGCTTGTGAATTTGCGATGCGCCACTGGTTGGCTGCCTGTGACGCCACTCTTTTCCCTGCCGCGTCAAATTTTCGGCTTTCTTTGTCCGGAGGTGGGGCGTCGCCAGATGTATGTGAATTTGCTCTTTTGCGAGCTGCCCCTACTACCACAGAGTCGGGTGGTAACTGCGAAGTAATAAACACTGGGTCTGTGGGTGGTGGTTTGTATTTCTTATCCACCCTTGGGGTGATGGCTCTTGATTTTACGGGCTCCTCAAAAATTTGTTTTGCGTGCCGTAACATCCCTGGTAGCATTGGGAGACATTGATATTGGCTATATGTAGCCGAGAGGGTGTTAAACAAGAAATCATCCTCTATAGGATCGGAATGCAGTTGGACATTGTGGAAGTCTGCAGCCCTAGCCACCAGTTGCGAGTATGAGGTACTGTCCTCTGGCGGTGACGGCTTTGTGGGGTATGACTCGGGATCATTGTCCGGCACTGGGGTGTCATACAGGTCCCAAGCGTCTTGATCCTGATCGTCATGACTTATGGTAGTTTGCGCTGGTGAGTGCATTTGTGGCGGTGTTTGTGCCGGCGATGCCTGTGGAGGAGAGGGCGGAGGCGTGACTTTTTTAACCACTTTGGCTTGTGGTTGTGTGTCATCCTTTGGAAGTCCGATCCTTCTTTTCCTCATGATTGGGGGAAGGGTTGATATCTTCCCTGTATCTTGCTGGATGCACAGTCTCTTTTGTGTGTAGTCCGATTCTACACTTTGGAGCTCTTGTCCAAATTTGTGCATTTGGCCACTTAGTCCTTGTTCCTCTGAGTAGGATGAAGGTGTGGTATTTTTCGGCGCCGAGAGAGAATCTTTTTTCGGTTTCGGCACCGACAGAATTTTTGTTCCTTTCGGCATGGATTCTCGGTGCCGATGTTTTTCGGTGCCGGTATCTTGTTTTTGTCTCTCGGAGCCGCTTTCTCGGCTCCGAGGTTGCTCCATAGCGGTCCCTCGACCGGAGTCGGGTGTCTTCGCTATGGGCGTGCCCTTTTTCGGCCCCTTCGACGGGTCGCCTGATTTATGGGTCGAGCCATGGCCTGTTGGCAGTGGCGTCCCCTGGGCTTTCGGTTTGTCGATGGATTTACTTTTCGACGTCTTACTCACAGTTTGTTGCTGTTGTTCGACGTCGGAGTCTCCGGATTCCGGAACCGAGAATGTTTCCTCTTCGTCGTCGAAACGTTGTTTTGTCGACGTGGACGCCATTTGGTGGCGCCTGGCTCTTCGGTCCCGGAGTGTTTTTCTGGACCGGAAGGCTCGACAGGCTTCACAGGTATCCTCCTTGTGCTCGGGGGACAAGCACAAGTTACAGACCAAGTGCTGATCTGTATAAGGATACTTACTGTGACATTTTGGGCAGAAACGAAACGGGGTCCGTTCCATCGGCTTCGATGTCGCACGCGGTCGGGCCGACCAGGCCCCGATGGGGGATCGAAACTGCCCCAAAGTCTTCCGATGATCGGTGTCGATGTATCTAACTATCCCGATACCGAACGGAACAATACCGACGCTTTCTTCCGAGATTCTGACTAACTTTCCGAACCGAAACACGGAGCGAAAAGGAATACGTCCGAACCCGACAGCGGAAAAAAACAATCTAAGATGGAGTCGACGCCCATGCGCAATGGAGCCAAAGAGGGAGGAGTCCTTCGGTCCCGTGACCAAAAAGACTTCTTCGAAGAAAAACAACTTGTAATACTCCGAGCCCAACACCAGGCAGCGGACTGTGCCAAACATGTGTATCTGCAGCAACATATGCCATCGAACATTCTGTTTACTTTGTGTAGCTGAAGTTTGTCTTGAATGTTGTTTGTTTTATGCCAAGTCCGTTGCAGCCTTCTGATTTGTTGCCTTATCTTTTTTAGTTCTGCGTTTCTCCAAGGTGTTATTTTTCTTTTGTCCTGTTTAGTTTTTCTGAGTGGTATTACGAAAGATTCTTGTAGCTACTCAAAGTTTTGGAACATAATTTATTGTGTCTAGATTTGTGCTGGCTGTTAGTTGTGTTTCTAAGTCTTCAAAATTGAGTTTGTTCCATGATCGATAGATTGATGTATATAAGATGCTATGGGGTGTGTTGATTTGTGGTGTTTTACATCAGAAAGTTACCAAATGGTGGTCTGACCATGTGATTGGAGTGACGCTTTGAACATTAACTAGTTCAGGGTTTGCAAAAATGACATGTAGGGTGCGTCCAGCGATGTGTATGGGATTGTGTACAATCTGATGTAGGTTCAATATGACTAGGCCAGTTGTGATAGCTTTTGGATATGGCATACTGGGTTTGTCAAACTAAATGTTTAGGTCCCCAAGAATGCATACGTTTGAGTATAATGGTATAAGGTTTGAGACTATGTCTAGAAAAGTGTCTGGGAATGTTGAATTGTTAGGTGGAGGTCTCTAAAGGAGGAGAAAGTTACAGGAGGAAGTTGGTGTAGGGTTGCATCTGATGAGGAGGGCCTCACAACCTTGTATGGAAATGTTGTCTGTTTTACTGAGATTTATTTCTTGTTTGAATATAATCGCTAGTCCACCTCCTCATTTGCCTATGCGGTTTTGTGTGATGGTTTGATAGCCTGGAGAACAGCTTCATGCAACACAGAGGTCATGTCATCTCTCAACCATGATTCCGTTATGAATAGTAAGTCAGGGTGTGTGTCAGTGAGCAAGTCGTAGATGTGGTGCTTGTTTTTTGAGGGTGAACCAGCATTTATGAGTAGGCAGTTTAGAAAATGTGTCTTTAGGGCGGTGTCATTTTGTTTTGGAGAAGGGTGAGCAGTATATTTTGAGTTTTCAGGTGTTAGTAGTGATAACTGTATGGGGGTCACTATAGTCCAGTTTTTCTATATAGTGTTCCTCGTCCAGCAGGCTTCGGAGGCATTTTGTTGGGTCTGTGTGTGTTGGTGGTGGACCTGGTGGCTGAGAGCGACATGTTGAGTGTAGTTTTTGTTTTGTAGAGTAGCCTTATTGTGTAACAGACAAGGGGATGTGAAGTTGTTAAGAGTGGCAGTGTTCCTTATTTTGTTTGTGTCTGTTTAGTGTGGACGGAGTATGGGTTAAGGGTGGTGCAGGAGCTTGTGGATCATAATGTAAGGCTCTAAATTGTGCAATGGATGAGAGGCGGGTGAATGAATGTTGCTGTGTTGGGGTGCTTGTGGTAGATATTTGTGAAGAGTGAGAATTTAGGAGTAAAGATTGGTCAGGATTTCTATTATTTGTGTAGTCATGAGGGTGGGAGTGGGTGTGACGGAAAGTATTATGAAAGTTTGTGTTATTTTGATGAGCTGATCTGTGCGTCTTGTTTTGTTTTTTGTGGAGTGGCGAGAGGAGATATTTGATACACATAAGAGAAATATACTACACCTAAAACCAGGATAAACAGTGAAAACCAGACATCTCTACAACCCTCTGGGCCAGAGTTCTGACCCCAAACAGTATTATAGCACCTTGACACTAGGCACTATACAAACACAATTAGCATTGCATATTACAGGCCATGTTGCACAGGGTTGCGCTCATTTGCTAGAGCCATGATACCAATCCTTGTATGGCAATGGTGTAGTTTCAGCATATGATGTGAAGTCAAACGTTCCAGATCAGCCCCAGAACCCACCACCCAAAGAAGAGAAGTGTCCTCCCATTGTTAGTATGGATACCGCTGTGGTGGCATCAGTGATCTGATCACAGGTTCTGATGTCTTAGCACAGTTTACTGACGTCTGACTAGACTAGTAGCCACTGGCTAGCTGTAAGAGGGTAAATAGCTGGCCAGAGTGCCAGTACACCCTGGTACCACCATGTATCACAAAGAAAGGTAGGGAGCCTGTGCCACAGGACACTATTCCCCAGTTATAGATTGTAACTGTAAGTATCCCAGGTTGCAACAGCACAGGGGAGGGGTATGGGCAGAAGTGACCTCACCTTCAAAGGCTTTGTGGAATCAAGCTTCCCTCTGTTGATGTGCTGCAAGCCTCCTTATCTCGAGCAGCTGTTTGCAATTTCCTGGTCTTACAAGCCGATGCCTCACAAACAGCTGGTCTTCTGCTTCTGCATTCAGGCTGCTGATTTATCCTTTTGCTCTTTCACAGCTGGCAAATTCCTTCACAGCAGAATCCGTCCATCACAGAGAAAACTCTCAAGTTCACACAAGGTGAACAAGCTTCCTTGCCTTTACACCGTAGATGCTCGTTAGAACCGAAGACCAATCTTGAACAACCAGACAACTCATGCCAGACTTTTATCACCTCTGATTGATAGGCTGATCCAACCAGAGGGTCTACTACTTTTGAATCCTGGGTGCCCCTCTAATCACGAGGCCTATCTGTGTTATGCTCACTGCCTGTATCAGCCATGTATAGGATGAGTTACTGGCCTTCAGGACAGACTCTTGGTATCAGCCCGGGCTATTCTCCAGAGAGGAAGTTTATTTAACTTCAGACCAGGAGACACTGACCATCATCCCTTTTAGCAGAGTTAGGGCAGCTAAATACACATAAGAGCAAGTGTCTACCCCAGTGGCCACTAAAAACAGGCAGACAACATTGGCATCAAGAATATGTGTAGGCGAATTCAGGATGGAATTGGATTTTTAATCATTTAGCTCAATCCGGGGCAGGGGTACTGCGGTCACTACTGGAAGGCTGGGGACGCCCGCTACCGCGATTGTCCATAGCCAGCTGGGGTACTCCATTACTAGGCCCTGGGGATACGGGGGATGGTGGGCTGGTATAGGGACCAAGGCCCACCTCCCAATGGGTGCCAGGGGGAATCCCTGTATTGGGTAGCTCTGGCATGGTTGTTTGGGGGTACAGCTGTTATGCTGGCCCAAGCTCCCTCTGTCTTGAGGGGGCAAGTGAGTTCGCCTTGTAGAAGACAACTTATGGAGGGACCAGCAGGGTGTTGCCCTGGGTCCAAGTCAATTTACGTCAATTAAATTTGTCAGCATCACAAGGGCCTGAGGGGTGGTCAATCATGACTCCTTAACTTGATATGAAATTTCATGTATTCATGTATTAGCTATGGAGTATTTTCTAGGAGATTTTATGTATTAGATATGCCCATGCAAAAAACTATGCTGTACTATACTTATTGTGGTATTTATGTGGAGAACAAAATATCTGTCGTGTTTATGAATTGTAATAAATACGGCCGGAGAATGTTATATTCTCTAACGCAAGAACATTTGCTTCATTGGGTCCTTCCTGTGTAATTTGCCATATGAAGGGTGACTAATTGTATAACTGGTTGGGGTACGACCGGTCTCGCTTTTGTCCCCCACCTGTGTGATGTGGGAATTTCTCTCCTAATTCATAGTAATTTGAGGCATGCAGGTTTTCGGTGGCTTGCTTAGGCAATCTGAAGAGTATCAGAGCTGTTAGGAGAGGGCTTGCTTGTAATCTACTCTTTGGAGTTCCCAGGTCTTCAGACAAAGACACTTGACCAGCTGTTAGATTTAGCACCAGAGTCTCCAGAGGATCTCTTTTACTTGAAACAAGTCTTGGGGAGATAGAAAACTCAGTTCCAGCACTGATGAAGAACCAGCACTGTGTCTGGAAAGGTCCAGTACATCCTTCTGAGCTGGGGCTCATCTCCAATCAGCAATTAACAAACTTTGAATGTTTTTCTTTAATTCTTGGAGCTTTAGATTAGAGCATGGGTGGTGGACAGAAGCCACATTTAGGCTCTGTTTGGGCTTGAGGATTCAAGAGACCCTCAGGCAGAGCCAGGCATCTGGTTTGACCTTGGCCCTAGCGTTCAATATAACGAACCAAGAATTAAAGAAAAGTGTTCACTTTTGAGGTAAAATGATTGAGGGAAATAAAATGACAAATGGAAAGACATTTTACCTCAAAAGTGAATGTTTTTCTTTAATTCTTGGCACGTTAGATTAGAGTGTGTGGGGGCGGCTATATTGCACAATATGAAATCACAAGACATAAGATCCATTTCACCTTTCGCAATTCACCAAATTGTGTGATACTAGGCAATTGTTTAATTTAACTTTGCCTACATTTTCCATTGTCACATATGAGAACACCTTGAAATACACGAGCTAGTCCAGGATGATGTAAGTAATACCCATGAAGGAAGAGTGCATTGCCAGAAGAGTTTAAAGGGCAATGACCCCTTGAGAAAGTCTTCATATATAGATGAAAAGTTTGCTCCATTAAAGTTTGGTAGAAAGTAAGGGGACCACATCAGTAAGGTCTTCCGAGTACTTTGTGCCTAATAATGGAGGAAATTAGTTAAATTCATGTACTGAGCTGCCGAGAAGGTTTTTACAGAGTCTGATGATCAACAGTGTCAAATACCAGTTGTTTACAGTAGTTGTGGGTTGTATTGAGCACAGCAAGGAATTTAGGCCTTACTCTATCAACATGGTGATTGTATCATTTGTTTCCGTTGAGTTTTTTTTTTAAGGTGCTCGGGCAGTGAGGGTTTGAGTTTCAGCATTTTTGCAATTGCAAGGAGCAGGGATGTCCACTAAGGATTTACGAACGTGACTACTGGAACTGAGAACACAGTGCACAGTGGAATCAGATGTGGTAGTGAGAAGAGATAATTTCCTAAATGAGCATATTTGTGAGCTAGGTATGTTGGTGATTTTGAGGAGGCTGAATTAGATGACATGTTAGTCGCAAGCCTAGGGAGAGCGAGTGGGTCAAAGGTCATGAGATGCATGTCCTGTCACAGATTAATTACCTCAGGATACACATATCTAGTAGAGAATGTCTCAGATGTATGCATGATGTGACCTATAGAGAGGTGGCCAGAGTCCCCTGGAGAGGTTTTATTGGTGGCGAGGTCAGTTACTCTAGACATGCATCATGAAAATTCTGTGATTAAACATTTGTTATGAGAGCGTGCTCCCTCACTTTGGAAGGGGATGAGAGGGTGGGGCAGTTGAAATATTCAAGATCAGATGTGCCTCTTCGGCCCCCAGGCCATCAATGCAGGGATGCAACAAGCCTAGTGCAGGGGAGAGTGACCAGAGGAGTGATGTTCTGCTGCTGTGGTCACCAATATTGAATTGCTAGCATTACTTCCCATCATTGTTGCCCTATCCATCTGGACGGTGCATTTTAAAAACATATTTGCAGTGTTGTGGGCTGCCAACATGGGAGTAGTTTAAGCTATAAACAGACAAGGGGTATCTTGCAAGCTAATGCCAAGACTCCTGAAACATTTGCTTTTGATGTGCCTCAAAGGCGATATCATGTTCTGGACTTCGCATGTTCTGGACTTCGCATGTTCTGGACTTCGCATGTTCTGGACTTCGCATGTTCTGGATGTGCTGAATAACATACTTATTGCAAGATTAAGATACAGGAATGTCTGAGGCATCATCCACGGGCAGCTGAAGTCATGATGAAATTCCTTGTCCTACAAAAATTGATCCGAGGATCTTTAGCACCTAATACATACAATACGTATGAGACGATATTTGAGGCCTATAGATCCTTCCTTAAAGGCAAGGGATGACCAATATCTTTGCTCTACACTCTGCTGTGGCCTACATGCAATACTTCTACGTAACACTTCTACTCACAAGGCAAATCAGCAGGTTGTGCTAGGGCACACATGGCATCACTAGGGTTCTTTTCAAAACTGACTAGGGGCTGTAGACTAGTTAGCCCACTTCTTGATCAGAAAGGCATTAACCAGGTGGGAACGATTGGCTGGTAGGAGTCATGATCTCAGGAAGCTCCTAGACATACTGAAGCTAGTGCGGCAACTACCGTTGGAGTGCACTATGTCATATGGCATGTGCCTCTTCAGCACAGCCAGCTGATTTGCCTTCTATGGGGCCTTCTGCACAGGAGAGTTGGCTGGAAAGTATAAATCTAATTCACTGGGAGATAACCAGATGGAGCATACAGTGGTTGAGGAGATGCACATAATCATCAAAATACTGTGTTCCAACACCAATTAGTTGGGAAAAGGGGAAAGCATTTCTCTTTTGGCAGCCCCCCAGGATACTTTGTTGCCTCCTGAGGGCCATGAAAGAATAATTGGCACTATACCCATTATGTACTTGCAATTGAGCTTTGATTCATGGAAATGGATCATCTGTTTCACAATACCAAGTTTCAACTATGTGTTCTCCCACATTAAATCCCGGGCAGCTAAAAAAGTTAAGTTAATGGTCTTCTGATTGTTAAAAGCGTTATATTTGCCTTGTTATGTTAAGGAATATGTGTGCATTCAGTTACTCACCCTTCCTGAGTGTTTGGTTTTAAAGTATCATGGTAACTAAGTGCATCTGAGTTGTACGCCACTCTTCTGAGCAAAGCTTAGGTGTCATGATCGAGTAGGCCACGATACCAAAAGTGTCAATGGCAGCTGGTTTGAGGCACAAATGGTTTAGGGCCAAAGGCCTACGGTTGGCAGAGCTGTAAATAACGGTCAACAAAGCCAGAAAAAAGGGGGTCCAGGTTCAGCACCCTGTCATTCTTCATCTTACAAGCAATGGTCGGGGAAAATTGGGTTTGAAGGAACTTTGAGACAACATTCTCAGACATAGGCAAGGTCTCCCCCATGCAATAACTGCACGGTCTCAGATGTTCCCTATTCATATGTAGGGTACCAGACAGGAGCAGTTCGCGTGGCTGGGTGCACAGGAAAAAAAACAATTAAATAATAATAATTTAAAAATAAACGTACCTCTGCTCCTGCGCCGCTCCTCTCCCGTCACTGATGCAGGCACAGGCTCCCAGCATGCCCTGCACCAATCCTGACACTGCTCAAAGCAGTGCCAGCATTGGCTGGGAGCGCCCAGTCAGGGTGCTCCCAGGCAGACTGGGAGTTGCTGGGCTGGAGAGAGCCTACACCGCAAGTGTGTTTGGCTGGTCCGAGACGGCCGGCCAAACACACATGCGCTCTGAGAGGAGTGCACAGAGCACTCCCCTTGCCTTGTCACCCCCAATGCCCCACCCATTTTACACAGAAAGGATAATAAACTGAATTTATTATCCTTTTCGTGTAAAAGGATTTGCAGCGGTTGCTGCTGGCAGAGGGGTGGGGGAGAGGGGGAGTGAGGGGGGTGGCGCTCCTCCGCCCACACAGAGGAGCCACACCTGGTACAAGAATTAGCTCTAGGCAATGAATGTATAAATCAGATGTTAGTATGCTGAACTAGCCAAGTTGTGCTATGACTGAGGAAGGTTAAGGAACATCATGCACAAGGTAATAAGGGATAATGATCTATTCCTTCTGGATGGTGTTCAACTTCCAGATGGATGTATCTGCTGAATCCTGGAGTACATTTGCAGCCTATCTCCTTCTTGGGGGCGGGCAACAGGCTTGATAGACCGGATTTCCAGCTCGTCCTTGCAAAGGGTTTTGAACTCTTGACTGAACAATTGCCAAAAATTGTCCTTTCATTGTTGCTACAAGGAGTCTTTATCTTGGAGCATTTGCACTCTGTGTTTTCTTCCAGGAATGGGGTTATCGAGATCACGTTGTGGGTGGGCCATGAGGCTTTATCTTCTGACTACTACGCAGGGGACCCTGCAATATCTGAAGGTGGTGAGGGGCGGGTCTGAGCCTTGTGTCAGTCAGACGGTTGTGCAGGACAGTTCTCCCAAAATGGGATTCTATGCTAAACAGTTGAGAGGTTTTCCACATAACTTTAGATTAAAGAAATACATGTAATCTATTTTATAACAGCCTCAGTGGGCTCTTGCTGTTTGAATGTCTGGCTTGAGTGTCATGGCTCGGTGTTTCATTGTCAATGAACTCCAACAAAGCACAAAGGCAATCCTACTCAATAAGAACCAGGGCCTTAACAGTATTATGAAAAACAATGGTTCTTATTGGAATTGTATATGTATACTTCATAGAATATAGGCACAATCGCAAAAACAAGACTGAAATAGGATGTAGAAAGAAAAAGTCATACTAGGACGTCCACCACAAACAATAATACACAACACAGAAATGTTTTTTGATATTATTCAATATATTACAATATATATCTGTGTACAGGCGCATAGTGTCCTATGTGAAATGGAACCCAAACAACGCAAATAACATTACAATTATGTAAATATACAAAAAGAACAAAAGAAAAAAACTCACAACAGGTTTCCAAACTTACAACAAACGACCTAGAAACAGAAACATGTATAGCAGTCAAACACTTTTACCTAAATGAACAAGTTAGTTACCTTCGGTAACGCATTATCTGGTTGAGACTCTATATAGCTGCAGATTCCCTACCTGTGAATTCAAATGTAAGGAATATGCAGCTAGGTAGAGTCTTTATCAGACGAACAAGTTACTTACCTTCGGTAAAGCATTATCTGGTAAAAACTATCTAGCTGCAGATTCCTTACATTTGAATTCAAAGGTAAGGAATCTGCAGCTAGAAGTCTCTATCAGATAGGATGAATTACAAGGTTTGTTTTACACTGTCGAACGAACCTTGTAATTCAACTCTAAATGTTAGAACATTTTTTGGGGTGGACGTCCTAGTATGACTTTCTCTATCTACATCCCATTAGAGTCTTATTTTTGGATTGCGCCTATATTTGATCAAGTATACATACACAATTCCAATAAGAAGCGTTGTTTATTATCATAGTCAATGAACGGGAGGGTAAAATTATGTCTGACAACTTAGAAAGACAGATCATCATTGAGTATGTTAAAGACGAGCGAGTGTGTAATTAGTGGTGATGGGTTCATCAATGTCAGAGGATGTGATGGGGTGAGTCATGCCTTTGCTATGACAAACAAACATTTGCAGTGCAATGGGTCTCGCGTTTGCTCGAGTTAGAGCTATTAGCGTTGTAAATTCCTAACTGTACTTTTCTTGCCACATAGATTGAAAATGAAAAGTAAAACAGTTGATATAAGCAAGACGATTCAAACCACCACGGCCGCCATGAGTGGGAATGAAAGAGCCAAGAGGAAAAAGAAGTTCACTCGCAGTCAAACGTATTGGCAAATGTGCAATTATCCATGTAACATGATCGATGGCCAAGGCTGTAACAAAACTGTCCCAAAGAGGGACAAACATAAAGCATTTACCAATAATAACAAAGGATTTTTGAAAGGCAAGCCCATGAACGAGTATGAGTGATGGACGTGGTTAAAAGCCCACAGATATATTACAACAAGTCAGAGGGCTTGAGCGCTTGACCAAAAAAGTGTGTCTAGGTTGTTGCATGTGATGAGGTCCTCTGTCAGCTGCACGTGTGTCCGCGAGAGGAGCATGATGGGGATGATTGCAAAAGGAAGAGTGGAGATGGAGGGGTTTTGGATACTGCAATGTGGTTGAGATTGTGAGTTGAGGCAATACGTTTTCTTTGGGCTGTGTTTGTGGGCGGGCTGGAGCGTGGGGTTCAGTGGGCAAGTGAAACAGGTGATGTAGGGTGGCTAGGAGACCCGGTTTTTCAGCATCTGTCCCGGCAAACTTCACTGATTTAAACTTATGCCCAAGTATCAAGTAAACAAAGAGACAGGCGTGCTTTTATGCGTTCCAATGCACAATTCATGCCATAATTTAAACAACACGTGTAAAAACTGCATTTAATTTATACTCTTTGGTGCCTTTTTTCTGCGTTTTTTGTTGGCTAGCTCCTTCTTAAGTCATTCTGTGGCCCTCAGTCAGCTCCAATGTCGTAGTCCCACTTCTATGTTTATGAAATGTCCCGGTGTTTTAGTTTTTAAAATGTGGTCACTCTAGGTGGCGTAATGTCCCTATTATTGCCTACTACACAGTGGCCGGGTCCAACCCCAACCAAAGCACCAGAAATACCAAAAACGCAGCGCATGTACCAGTTCCATTTCACAAGGCCTCCTTCCTGCTCGGGACGGGAGTTTGGCCTCTTGCTGTAACTTGGCAGACTGCGTGCCCGCACCGAGCCGGGGCGTGGGGGGCCAGGGAGCTGTCATCCTGCCGCGGCCCCTCCCGCAGATCGCCGCAATTAATACCGCGCCGGCGCTCCGAGGGCCCGCGCCATTAGCTCTCCCTTCAGGAGAGCCATCAGCGGGCCGGTGCGATCCCGCTAATTAGCCTCACTTCGCTTATCATTTCCATTTCCTCGCCGCGACGCTCGGCTTGCCCGGGCCGACAGCTCCATCCCCCGCCGAAACAATCGCGGCCCCCTCTGAGCCCGTCTCACTTAACGCTGTCAAGGCAGCCATTAGGAAATTGGGGTTTCATTTACAGACTAATTAAACATTACAGCTTGTTCACAATTACAACGTGGGGATGAGGAGGTAACTAATTACTTAGGAAACGAGCTAACATTTATCTCGCACGCTCCCCTCCCGCTCAGTGACCAGGGTTAGGCGCTATTTGTTGAACGGAGGCAGCCGCGGGCGCTGCGAGCCCCTGGGAGGGAGTGCTACACTGCAGACACGTAGGAGGGCCGGGGGTAAGAGGCCGTGCCCCCTGGGAAGGGACGCCTATGGCATAAAGCTGGACTTCCGGTCAGAGGCCCTGGTCACCCAGGCCTATGGTACAGGTCAAAGCCCTGGCACCTGGGAACAGGGTCCTGTGGTACACAGGGAAGGAAGCATGGTACTCAGAGGCGCTGGTTCCTGGAAACGGAGACCTACAGTGGAAACGGGGAGGGGGGTCTGGTGGACAGAGGCCCTGGCTCCAGGGAAGGAAGGCCTGCAGTATAGGCAGGGAGGGGGGTCTGGTGGACAGAGGTCCTGGCTCCAGGGAAGGAAGGCCTGCAGTATAGGCAGGGAGGGGGGGCCTGGTGGACAGAGGTCCAGGCAGGGAGGGGAGGCCTGGTGGACAGAGGCCCTGGCTCCAGGGAAGGAAGGCCTGCAGTACAGGCAGGGAGGGGAGGCCTGGTGGACAGAGGTCCTGGCTCCAGGGAAGGAAGGCCTGCAGTACAGGCAGGGAGGGGAGGCCTGGTGGACAGAGGCCCTGGCTCCAGGGAAGGAAGGCCTGCAGTACAGGCAGGGAGGGGAGGCCTGGTGGACAGAGGCCCTGGCTCCAGGGAAGGAAGGCCTGCAGTACAGGCAGGGAGGGGAGGCCTGGTGGACAGAGGCCCTGGCTCCAGGGAAGGAAGGCCTGCAGTACAGGCAGGGAGGGAGGGGAGGCCTGGTGGACAGAGGCCCTGGCTCCAGGGAAGGAAGGCCTGCAGTACAGGCAGGGAGGGGAGGCCTGGTGGACAGAGGCCCTGGCTCCAGGGAAGGAAGGCCTGCAGTACAGGCAGGGAGGGGAGGCCTGGTGGACAGAGGTCCTGGCTCCAGGAAAGAAAGGCTTGAGGAACAGACAGGGAGGAGAAAGGGGGCTGGTGGACAGATTCACTCAGGACTCAGTCAGAGTAATAATTGTAATTAAAAAATGCTCACTCAGAGCTCGATTCCTAATGGTACCACGAGTTCCATAGAAAAGTATTTTGCTAAATCACAAACTCACTCAGAGCTCTACTCTTCATAAAACCAAAAGTCAATAAGACCAGAGTCTGTTGTCGTCTGCTGCCACACATTGGCAGAGAAAGCCACGGTTAGCTGAGAAATGTGCACCACATGCTATCTCACCCTTCTTAATACACTCGGGTATGAACGAAGCCTTTGCCAGGCACATCCTCACAGAGCTGAGCCCGCACTAATCGAAGGTCTAGACAGGTTCCTCTGTAAGAAGGTTGAAAACTGTGTATGCCACAGAGAGTCTACCTGTGATATAGAAAGTCACCAGTCCTGGGGGAAAATACGTATTCAGTGTACCCATTAACAACTTGGAGGGCTCTGATCTCCACAGGTCCATTTTAATTAGCTCTAGGCCAGTTGCGATAAACATTTAAATTAGTTTTTGTAATTCTGTATGAGCTACCTACTGTGTAACTTTTGGGAGCTATTATTTATTTACAATACAATTGTTAACATGATGAGACAATACTTGTTTTCCTAGCCATTTAATAAATCAGTGTCACAAAACTGTATACTTTTGCAACTCCTAACAATTTAGGGTAAGCGGTATAGTCCTAATATCGTCCTTATACCAACTCAGGAATCATGAGAAATATTTTTGACAGAGAATAAGTATGCCTAGTCAGATAGTAGCAATGGGAGGATCAGGAGTGGACTCCTAACAAGGATTTGAGTGTATACTCATAGCTGTATAGTTTAGTGGGTTAACATGCCTTCTACACAGAAACAATAACTAAAACAGACAGAAATGCCCCATCACAAATTAAAGTCTACTCAAACACAATCAATGTAAAATAAAGGAGTGACTTGCTGGCCTATGTTCATGCAGGAGTACTGGGCCCAAAGAACAAGTTACTTGCCACTGGTAACTCTTCGCTGGATAGATAGCCTTTCTAACCGCAGATTCCTCAACCTTCGGATTGTCGCAGGTGCCAGACTGGATCCATAAAATCCATAGCACACTGCTGTGGAAGGGCCAGTGCGGCATATTAGCACCCCACCTGAACGCTGAAGTCAGTTTCTTGTTTTTTTCCCTTTCCGGGCCCTCGCATGCAGAGTATGAACAATGTTGGTAACAGTATGCTGAGTATTTGTTTAGGGCCTTTTTAGATGTTAAAAGTAGGCCTCTACATAGAAAACGGAAGTGGGAGAGAAGTGAGGAATATGCTGTTAGATAAAGCATCCACCAGAAATAATGTTTCTGAAGGTAAGTGACTTGTGCTTCTAATGGATATTTCTAACTGCAGATTCCTTACCTTAGAATATATATTAAAGCAGTTTCTTCTCAGGTAGAGAGTCTGAACATAGGTCTCATATAAAAAAAAGTCTTGCAGAAACAATACAGCGAAATGCCCTTCTTGCTAGACCTGGCTTTCAAGGCAGAAATGCTTCATAAATGTATGCACTGGGCCCCCCATCGCATCCTGACAGATGTCAAGGACCGGCACTCACCAAGCCAGTGCAGAGGCAGCAGGGGGTTTTAGACCTCCTGGCGAGTGTTTCTTGGCCAGTGCCTAGAGGATCTTAATGCAGGGGACTATCCACCTTAATAAGATCATGTTCTGCAGAGCCTCCCTTCCTTTCCTCCAGAAACCCCCCAAAAAGCTGACTGCGCACTTGACTGATACGATCAATGTAAAAGCTAAAAGACCTTCTTTGGGCCTCACATCCTCTCTCGAAGGGTTGATCTTTAAGGAGGATCCTTAAGATCAGATTTGTCGGCTCGATGGACATTGACATGACAAACATCAACACCGGGTTAAGGCCACAATGTAGCTTCACAAATGGTTTGGGAGGGAACATAAGTATTAAACCTGTAAAAAACCTCATCACAGCAAGTGATTTGAATAAGGGCGGTTGGTCTGGTAAATGTAGAAAGGTAGAAAGGACTAATAAATAATCTTTAATAGTGCCATTTGTAAGGTTGCTGCGTCAAAGATAATCCAAACAAAAGGACAACCAATAGCTTTGCTTTTAATGGATCAGACATGTGAAAGCCGCATCAGGCACTTGCACCAGCCACCGTGGAAGGGCATCTGGAGACACAATGTCATCCACCACTTCAGGCAGCAGATCAAATGTAGTCAGATGCCACTGTTTAATTTCCATGCATGTGGGTGTAAATTGCACAGATTCGGGCGGAGGATCGTCCCCTGTTGCTGAGACACAGAATGTACTTAAGAACTAGAAGCCTGTTGGAGGACTGATCCTCATGTTCAGAAGGTCCAGTTACCGCACTCTCTTGGCCCAATCTGGAGCCACCAGGATGACCTGGGCCTAGTCATTTTGTATCTCTCTCAGAACTCTGGCCAGGGTGGAAAGGTGTAGAATAGTCCTGAATTCAATTTTAGCTGGAATGCATTTCATAATAAATGTTTCTATAGAAACTTTGTGTTCTAGATAGCGGTGAAAAGATCTAGCAAGAGCTTTCCTCACTATTGGAAGGTACTCTCCGCCACTTTGGGATGTAGCTGCCATTTAGAAGCCGCCTGCTCAGTTTGTCCACTCTGCCACCCAGGATCTTTGGTAGGTGGTTTGCGATAAGAAATATGCCCAGGTGCTCCATCCTCCACCAGCCAGGTGCTCCATCCTCCATCAGAGGCGGAGGGCCTCCTGACACTGGACCCCACTTAACCCTGCTTGTTGCAGTTCCACATCACAGTAGTGTTGTTCAAGAGAACCCACACTAGTCTCCCCTTGATGGGTGACAGGAATGCCTTCAGGGCCCGGTGAGTGGCCCGCAGAGTGACCAGGCCTCTTCTGGAGATGCAAGTCCCCCATCTCCATCTCCACCAGATAGCCTCTTCAGCCCTGGAGGGACACGTCTCACCGCTGTCATCTGTGGGTGAGAAAAGAAAGGAGAGGGGTCTGCCTCTGGGCCAATTGCTTTTGAGCATCCACCACTGCAAATCTCAATGAGTCTCCTCCAGGATCTAGAGCTTCTGTTACCGTTACCCAGGACTGAACCTACAACTTTGGAATCATTGCCTGAATATCATAAGACTTGTTCGGGCAGAGAGAAAACCCCAAACTCCACTGTGTCCAAAACTGTATCTGAAGTAGTCAGGTGAGACCTAGGCTCATTGATAGTGACAGTGAACCCCAACAATGTTGAGACATTTGCTACTGTATTGAGGTGGTCCACGACAGACTGTTGCAAGCCTGCTTTCAACAGCAAATTGTTGAGGTACGGGAATACTGGTATCCCTGACCCCCGAAGATGGACAGTGACCACCACCATCACTTTTGTAAACACACGAAGGGGCGCTGGTGAGGCCGTAGGGGGATCGCAGCAAAAGGAAAATGCTAATGAAAAACAACAGTGCTAGTTAGCAATGGTTATAAAATAATCACACACCTCCACTAAACTATGTATTCTGGGTTTAGTACAATACTGCAATAGTATAGGATATACACAATGACATTCACTATTTTTAACAGTGTCCTACACCTGGATAACCAAGGGGTGTCAGCTATGTTGTGTCTGTCCACAAGAGCAGTCACAAAGAAACAAGACTCCTCTATGACACTGGATGAAATCACTGATTTGGAATTCAGGTACATGTTCAACCTATTCCCTAGGGCTCCCCGTATGTACATTCTTAAGAAAATACATAAGCCTGGATCCTTTCCTCTGATTAGACCAATCATCTCGGGTATTGGGTCCCTGACTAAACCTATCTCAGAATATATAGACCTCTACCTACAACCACTGGTCTAGAATCTTCCTTTGCCTATACATGAAACAAAGGATCTATTGAACAAACGCATGGACATCAGTTAGACTCAGGTTCTCCCTTTTGTGACTTTCAATACAAGTATACCCAAAGACCATGGACTAATAGAATTACAACATTTTCTTTCCTTCAGCGATGCAACATTATTAGAACACAGAAACATGTTTACAGAAATTACAACTCATTATGGGCAATAATATTGTCTTATATGATGGAAACTGGTACCTTCAAACACAGGGAGGTGCCATAGGTTCCATATTGTCCCCATCTTTTGTGACTCTATACATGAGCTGGTATGAACATATACATATCTGGACTGTTTTTTAAATGGACTATACATACTGATTAAGCAGGGATGTGGAATTCCTATAGCCCGACACCCAGGGCATATTGTTTGGGGTCAAGGACAACAAGTTTTCATGTTTATTTTGTCCTTGGGACAAGTGGGCCCTGCAGCACAAACCCTTTGGCGCCAGTTTACCAAGAAGGGAAATGTCTTCAGTTGAGTGTGTCCATATGGTTTATTAATGAAAAGCCTTTATTATTGCGGTGAGCGCTGTAAATAAACGTTTTAAGGTCACACTGCACTACTGACAGTGGCTCCAGTAAAAAAAAAAAAAAAAAAAAATGTTTAAGAATATGAGGCTAAGTATAATGCTCCCAGAATGTTCTCTGATTAGATTAAAATGTTTGCAGACGCTTGTAACCAAGGGTGATGGAGTAGGAAAAAAAACGTTTTGCTACTATGAAATTTTAGGTGCTATTTCTTTGAAGCGTCATTTAGTAAAACATGTTGGTGCATGCTAGTATTTCCCAAAAATATTCCTAATGTAAAATCAGTGTATCCATTTTCAATAAGATTATGGGAAGCACAAAAATAAACAAGCACTGGCAAAGCCAACCGATCAGTCATAAGTTGTGAGTCTTTTGGATTTGTCAATGCGTGTCTTCTTTTGACATGGCTTTTAGAACACTTTATTGTTGTGGGAGCTGCCAGGCCCTCATCATTTTAACAAACACTGGCAAAAAGCAACACGTTTTTGGTCTCTAAAAGCACACATTGCCAGCAGTGGTGTAACAAAGGCCCTGCAGCACCTGCCCGGAGTCTGAGCCCTCCATGTTCTCTGCAGGGGGGGTCCCCTCCAGTTTCATTACACCACTAATTGCCACAGTAGTTCCTGGCACTGAACAAAACTACTTTGTGTGCCAATATGCTCCTTGTGGAAGAGCAGAATGCGATCACTCATAGTAAAGTCAGCCGATACATAGAGAAATAAAAGTGAATTCAAAACAAAACGTTTTGTTAACACCAGACCTAATTAAGGATCCAATTCTTAAAGAAAGTCACTAAAGTGCATCTATTGTATACCTCTTTGAATTATTGGCTTTCATGAATTCACAAGAACTTACATAAGTAGACCAGGAAATCGTACTCCTAGAAAATATTTGTGAACTGTATTTTAGCACGAGCAAATATGCATGTGTAGATTTGCTCATGTAAAAATCTATTGAGGGTTTTGTAAGTTCACTTTCCCTCCACCCACTTTTTTCCTAACCCTGGAAGAACTTCTACTATTGTCAGGAGTAAATGTTTGACCTATCTCATTATGGAAAAAGATCAGAGAAGAACTGGTGAAAATCCTTAAAACATGCATGTTAGTAGGTTTGCGGACTCAAAGGTATTCCAACCCTGGAACAATTGCTGACTGCTTTCTCCAGCATCAGGATATAGATCTACAGGAAGGTGGCAAAATAAGAAAATTGCTATAGTAGTCCTTGAAACTGAAAGTATTCAAGCCCTACTCTAGTAGTAGCCCTCACAATCAGGGGCTATTAGAGCTCTTATATAGTGAGACTGCTGCCATAATTCGTCGCCGTACTACATGCACCAAAGGGACAAGTAGATTTAAGAAGCAACCTGTCCCATGGACAAGTAGATATTTTATTAAATTTCACACCCCTGTTAAGAGTTCAATAATGGCATAGAGGATTCTTGAAATTGCTCCAGGCCTTTCTTAAACTTCAGATAACGTCTGTGGGACTGCAGGACGTCTACATAAAAAGACACTTCCTGCAGCTCCAAGGACACCAACCATTTGCCTAGGTATAGGGCAGGCAGGATCTGTGCCAAAGTCAGTATTTTGAATTTGTCCTCCTTCAGGAAGGCATTCAGAGGCCACAGTTCCAGAACAGGCCTGATTCCTCCATCCTTCTTCAGAACAAGGAAAAAGTAGAGTAACAACTTCCTCAACTTTCTGATTCCGGAACCCTCTAGTTAGCACCCTTGGAGAGCCACAACCGCACCTCCTGCAACAGAAAGGACAGGAGCTCGTCTGGAATTAGCTCTGGTATGGGAGTGGAGGAATAGTGGGCGAAGCAGAAAGAAAAGGCACAGCATGGCCATTTTGAATGATCTCATCTGTCAGAGGTGATGAATTGTCAATCTAGGAGGAAATGTTGAATACTTCCACTCCACCATTAAGGCATGCTCCAATGAGGGTAAACTAAAGTGGTGCCTTGGTGGCTGCAGTAGCAGGGGAAGAGCGGCTCGAGAACTGAAGTCTCTGCAGAACTACTCGCTGCCTGCTGGACCCACATCTCAAAGGGACTGGAGTGTCATTGGCTGGGAAGGCTGTTTATGTCTGCACACCAGCCCTCTGAAATTGTCCCTAAACCTTTTAAACAATGGTGGGAACTGATTAGTAGTGGTCAACTGCCCCAAGGAGCATGCTGTAGCTCAAGTATTCTTAAAGTACTGTAACACAGAGTCTGCCTTCTCACCAAAGAGGATGGATCCATCAAATGGCATATCCATGAGGAATGCCTGGAAATCGTCGGTGAGCCCCATGGAACTCATCCATGCACAGCAACAGAAAAACAACACCAGTACCTATTGCCCTCCCTAGGCAGTCCATAGTATCCAAACCTACACGGATAACATATTTGTCCACCTTTGGTCTATCAAGGGACATGTGGGCCAAAGAGGCCCAAAGGACTTCCAGAACCGTTGGTAAGATCTGAATGGCTATGTCCCAAAGAGCATGTGTAGCAGCGCAGCAAACAAACAGCATTTAGAGAGTTTGGTGCTAGGCTGGCTGACGAAAATCTGTGCTTGCTGCATCAATCTGTTTGGATTCTGTATCCAGAGGAGTGGTAGGAAATTAGGTGAGATTCACCTTATTGGCGTGGCCTAAAGAGCAGTGCTGCATGAGACAATCCAGGCTACGAGGCACCAGTCTGCAACGTCTAGCAACCTGCTTATTCACAAGTGGGTAAGAACAAGGCTTCAACCAAGTGGCCAACAAAACATCATCTCCGTTACAACATTTGTTTTGGTCTCAACTGAAGGAAGCAACAATTCTATTGTCTCAGCTGCTGCCTGGACTAGCAGTGCAAATGAGCCACTTTCTTCTTTTGGTGGTCTAAGTGGCGGCCCAAGCCCTGTCTTGGGTAAAGTGCCAAGCCCACTTGCATTTTCTAAATCAGTGTATAAACGATTATCACTATAATGAGGGGGAGGAGCAAGCCATCACCATCATCATCTCATTTGCGTCTTGGGGGTGACCCCATATCTGATACAGAATCAGAACCAAAGAGATAATGGAGCCTCTGCTTGGAGGTGCAATGTGGCAGAGGCACTGGGTTAGAGTCTGGCTGCATCACAACTGTCTGCAATTTTCTCATTTCATAGCACAACATAGGTCAGGCTCGAACCAAAGTCAGAGTGAAATTTGACATTGGCATCACTACTGGGTCATCTTCTGACACCAGTGTCATTGGCACCGGCGCTGGGATAGTAGAGACCGGAGTGGATATTGGGGTCAGAGAAGAAGTCTGTACTGGGGTTGACATGGCCCGATAACGGGTCCTCATGGAGCAGGCGGCATCAAGTAAGGAACTGCCAGCAATAAAACATGAATGGGGGCCTCTTGGGATCCATGCAACCCAAAGGCAGGCCAGAGGATGCTAGTAGGCTCAAAATTTGCAGCATAGTCTCCTTGAAGGCCGGGGAAATTTGGGACACTTTGGGACCAGATGACTAATCAGTTTTGTGACAGGAGACTTTAAAGGGGTGCACACATTTTTATGCCTTCTCTTTGAAGTCTTGACAGGCGGGATGAGGTCTAGTCCTTTTTTGCTTTCTTACTTGCGCTTAGACTCAAACTTTAACTTACTAAAGGACTTTGAGTGAGAAGTTAAGCTATCATGGGAACGGCCTTCTGACTGGGAGCATGTCCACTGCAGAGACGTGGAAGGTGAGCAACACTTACGAGAAGGCTGCAACGACTTCTTCTATTAGGAGACATGGAACTTGTGCCCCAGCAGTGGCAGCCCTCAAAATTT
This sequence comes from Pleurodeles waltl, assembly GCF_031143425.1. Classification (NCBI taxonomy): domain Eukaryota; kingdom Metazoa; phylum Chordata; class Amphibia; order Caudata; family Salamandridae; genus Pleurodeles; species Pleurodeles waltl. The sequence continues at coordinate 964,274,221 of NC_090443.1, forward strand.
TGTAGAGGTGCAGTACAGAGACTAGGCTAGCACAGCTCCTAGTGCACGCACATTCGAAATCCTTTCAAATACATTGGCACATGTTTGCTTGTCTGCAGCATAGATACTTATGTTGTGGCTCTGCTACCCCCAAACAGTAGGTAAAGAATCATTCCAAGTATGTGGAAAACCTAAGAATCAACAGAAACAGCAAGCCTCCAAGTGATAGCACTAGACTATCACCTAAGCAAGAATGGTGTCAGATCTTGCATATTCACTAATTAATCCACTTATGCGTTCAGCTCAATGAGTGAAGCACCCACTCCAGCCATCTGTTTGTGACCCTAATGTCGCACATGCCTTAACTGTACATGTTCTCTGAGCAAAGAACGCTTGCACTAATCTGCCATCTGTTCAATGAAGAAACATTGTACTTGCTGTCTTTTGTAAGAAAGGGAATCTTGCTTTGCTTCTGCCATGCTTTACGTGTTCTACAAGGAAGCAAAGTTTGCATTGCTGCTCTTCAATCTGTATGTGTCCTTCTATAGGTAAAGCTTGCACTGCTGCTGCCCTAGCTCAAAGATTTAACTACTGTTAGAAGAAGGGAAGTTTCACTACTGGTCCAGCTTATAAAAAAGATAGATTGATTTCACTTATTTGTTATCATGTTCAATGAACGAGGGACTGTTTTTCTAATATTTGGTGTGAAATACCGAGACCTATAGTCTGAGGAAGGCACCTGTCCACTTAAGGGCAATATTCGGATTCTGAAACAAGTCAATGGAGAAGAGAAACAGGGTCCATTGCTCGTCCCTCCTATTTTTAATGTTGTGGTAGGGACACACTAGTAAAATTAAATTTTAGCTCACCCACATAAAAAGATGAAAGTTTAACAAAAGGAGGCCATAAAAATCAATATAAGGGACACAACCTAACCCATAACTACGAGACTCTACACACAGTGAACAGCAGTGCTTCCAAAGGATAAATGTCCTACTCAGGATACACTGCGGAAGCATCTGATTACTCGTAGCTCACTGGGTGGGTGAGGGTTTGTTGTACTATATGAGTACATGTATGTGAGGTAATTCCATAATAGATTTCACCCTTTCTTCCATGAGTGTTGTACTTCTTGTAAGTTCTTTTCTGTTTACAGAGAGGATAGAAGTCATTTAACTCTTCTCACTACACTTTAGTATGTTGGCTACCTGCATAGTACCAGTTCCGTAAGCCTGGGAAAACCCGGTTGTGTTCATTCTGCTACATGTGCTTTAGTTATTCTTTGTTCTAGAGCTAGGGAAGGATGTGCTAATACTTTGTTGTGAAGCTTAGAATAATTATTTTCGCTACAAAAAATGTGCATTGCCATGCCAGTTTCAATGCATAATGATTGATGTGAATGAAAGCATAAATCCTAACAAAAATATGTGAGCAGAATTCATTTTTGGCTTTACGTAGTTAAGCAGTTTTCAAAATGGACTAGACAACTTTGGAAAATTTTAGACCATAGCTTACACGTGACTCCATGTCATGTATAACATGTCATGTGTAACACCTTTGGACATTTCTGGCATATTAGGCAACAGCACTAGGTACGCTGAGGTTTTGAACCCATAATGGAAGTGTTAAACTAAAACTACAAGTTGCACGGTGTAAAACACTGTTGGCTGAAAAGCCAGGCATGGCTGATCTCATATGTCATACTCGCACTTGGCAGACTTGTGAAATGCAAAATATAATTTAGTACTTGACATTTTGCCATTTTTGCAGGCAATCAAGGGTTAGAGGGTAATGGCAGTCATACAAATGCAAATGCAAGCATCTCACTTGTAATGGGTTACATTTATACTCTTTGGAAAACCAGCAGCACCTCAAGTGTCTGAAGACACACTGAAAAAGGAAAGAAATGTGCCAGTACCCCTCTTCACAACTGCGACGCACGTCTGGTTCTAGCAGGGATATCACAATGCAGATGGAGAGTCTGCAACACTTCTGTGCCCTAACCACCTTTAAGAGGTGCAGCACATGTTACAGGTGGTGCCTCGCAAGGCCCGTTAGTGCCCTCAGTCTCAGATCGTCTTTGAGCTAATGAGGGCACACTTCTTGCACAACTCAGATTTGAATCCCGAACCCAGACAGCAAAGACACATCTTGAGCAGGTTTGTGACAAACATCTGGTTCTTGCAGCAGAGGTATGACCTGGAACCTGTTGTTTTCGATGGAGATATTATTACCTACTATACTGGTGAATCAGTTTTGGACGTAATCAGAAAACCAACATAGTTGGGAGATGAGCTCTAGTTCTATGTAGAAAGAAAGGAACTGATGCCAGTGTGTAGGGGCAGCGCTTATATGTGGTTCTGCTTCGTCACTTCTGGAGTGGTCTGGAGTCAGTGTTTAGCTGCATGTTGCCATCTAATGGCGCATTGGGGTACTGATATGAAAGGTTTTCCAGATCCAGTCTGGCACCTAAGAAGTATCCTAAGGTAAGAAATCTGCAGTTAAAAGCATCCATCAGAATCCAAGTTTTGGCACTTGAACAAACACTGTATGATCATGGGCGTATCACATTTTATCCATATGTCTCAAATTGTAGATATGTGCAAAGTATGTATGCAAAGGTCGAAATGTCAAGACTGAAAAGAAAATATCTAGCTAGTTGACTTTCTACACAAATAATTCTTCATGGTGCCAGAAAATAAATTATCTTGTTCAAACCTAGTTGCAAAATTGAAGTCGGACAATATATTTTTATAATGTAAATATAGTACAGTGCCTTTAGCCATATGTATAGCATAAATATATATATGTCTAATGTGTCTGTTTTAGATCCAAATGACTATGGGGGTCATTCTGACCCCGGCCGGCGGCGGAAGCCGCCGGCCTGGCTGGAACCGCCAGAATACCGCTGCGCGGTCAAAAGACCGCCGCGGGTATTCTGGGTTTCCCGCTGGGCTGGCGGGCGACCGCCAGAAGGCCGCCCGCCAGCCCAGCGGGAAACACCCTTCCATGAGGATGCCGGCTCCGAACGGAGCCGGCGGAGTGCAAGGGGTGCGACGGGTGCAGTTGCACCCGTCGTGATTTTCAGTGTCTGCATAGCAGACACTGAAAATCTTTGTGGGGCCCTGTTACGGGGGCCCCTACAGTGCCCATGCCATTGGCATGGGCACTGCAGGGGCCCCCAGGGGCCCCACGACACCCCATACCACCATTCTGTTCCAAAACCACCAGGAACAGGATGGCGGTATGGGGGTCGGAATCCCCATGGCGGCGCAGCAAGCTGCGCCGCCATGGAGGATTCCCCAGGGCAGCAGGAAACCGGCGGTACACCGCCGGTTTTCCGTTTCTGACCGCGGCTGTACCGCCGCGGTCAGAATGCCCATGGGAGCACCGCCAACCTGTTGGCGGTGCTCCCGCGGTCGTTGGCCCTGGCAGATTTTACCGCCAGGGTCAGAATGACCACCAATGTCTTTTTTCCCCACAATCTGGTAGCATGAAGAGGCAATAACCTCATTCATATCCCCATCACTGATAACATAGTTTAAAAGATTACTAAATTGCATAGTGAAAACTAGTAAATTGTTTTTACATTTTGTTTCACTATTACAGGGGTGTGGAATTTAACAAAAAATCTACTTGTCCATGGGACAGGTTGCTTCTTAAATCTAATTTTCCTATAAAAAATAATAATGTACTTGTCCCTTTGGTTCCATGTCGTACGGCGACGAATTATGGCAGCAGTCTCACTATATAGGAGCTCTGATAATGCGAGGGCTACTAGTATAGCAGGGCTTGAATACTTGCAATTTTAATCCCAACTATAGCAATTTCCTTATTTTGCCACCTTTCTACAGATCTACATCCTGGGACTGGAGGAAGCAGTAAGCAATTGTACCAGGGTCGGAATGCCTTTGAGTCTGCAAACCTAACTTGCATGTTTTAAGGGTTTTCACCAGCTCCTCTCTAATCTTTTCCCATAATGAGAAAGGTCAGACATTTACTCCTGACAATGGCAGAAGTAGAAGTTCTTCCAGAGTTAGGAAAAAAAGTGGTTGGAGGAAAAGTGAACTTATAAACCCTCAATCAATCAATCACGATATTTATAAAGCGCGCTATGTACCCGTCAGGGTTTCGAGGCGCTGGGGGGAAGGTGGGGGTGGAGGTGTGCTGCAGTTAGCGGTCGAAGAGCCAGGTTTTGAGGAGTCTCCTGAAGGCGAGGAGGTCCTGGGTCTGGCGTAGAGATGTGGGGAGAGAGTTCCAGGACTTGGCGGCGAGGAAGGAGAAGGATCTGCCGCCGCAGGTCTTGCGCTGGATTCGGGGGATTTTCACATGAGCAAATCTACACATGCATTTTGCTCTTGCTAAAATACAGTTCACAAATATTTTCTATGGGTACGATTTCCTGGTCTACTTCTGTAAGTTCTTTTGAATTCATGAAAGCCAATAATTCAAAGATGTATACAATCGGTGCACTTTTGTGACTTTCTTTAAGAATTGGGTCCCTAAGTAGGTTTGGTGATAACAAAGACATTTTGTTTTTAATACACTTTTATTTCTCTATGTATCGGCTGACTTTAAGTGGGTGATCGCATTCTGCTCTTCCACAAGGAGCATTTTGGCACACAAAGTAGTTTTTTCAGTGCCAGGAACTACTGTGACAATCAGTGGTGTAACGAAACTGGAGGGGACCCCCCTGCAGAGAACATGAAGGGCCCCCCCACCAGACTCAGGGCAGGTGCGGCAGGGACTTTGTTACACCACTGCTGGCAATGTGTGCTTTTAGAGATCAAAAACATGTTTTACTTTTTTGCCAGTGTTTGTTACAATGATGAGGGGCTGGCAGCTTCCACAACAATAATGTGTTATAAAAGCCATGTCAAAACAAGACATGCATTGACAAATCCAAAAGACTTACAACAAATGTGTGATCAGTTGGCTTTAGCAGTGCTTGTTTATTTTCGTGCGTTCCATAATCTTGTTGAAAATGGATACACTGATTTTCCATTAGGAATATGTTTTGGAAATACCAGCATGCACCAACACATTTTACTAAGACAGGCTTCAAAGAAATAGCATCTAAAATTTCATAAATTTGTGAAAGCAAAGAATCATCACCCTTGCTTACAAGCTTCTGCAAACATTTTAATCTAATCAGAGAGAGAATTCTGGGAGCATTATACTTAGCCTCATATTGTTAATTTTTTCAAACGTGTATGTACATTTTTTTTTTTTTACTGGAGCCAATGTCAGTAGTGCAGTTTGACCTTAAAACGTTTATTTACAGCGCTCACGCCAACAATAAAGGCTTTTCATTAATGAACCATAAATCCAACAGCATTAACATACGGACACACATTTCCTCAACTGAAAGACATTTCCCTTCTTGGTAAACTGGTAGCTGCCAGTCAAAGGGTTTGTGCTGCAGGGGGTTGGGCCTACTTTTCCCAAGGCCAAAACCATAAAACTTGTTGTCCTTGACCCCAAACAATATGTCTTGGGTGTCGGGCAATAGGAATTCCACATCCCTACTATTTGACCCTGCATCCTTCAAGATCTCTCCTTGAAACTATCATATATCTATGTCTCTGACGTTCAAATCAGTAAACCATCACTCGCTGTAGTATTTGAACATAAAAATATAAGCAAACATCTTTGAATTAAACCAAAATACCCTTAGTGTGCAAGCAGACAGATTTGGTGTATTTGTGATATTTAGCAATAGATTGTGAAAAGCTTTACTTACGGTCTTAATTACATTCAACTTTTGACTTCCAAACACTGCAAGAAAAATACACCCTCAAAGGCCTCATGTATGCCCATTGTCTATCTAAGAATCATTAGGCTGAGCTTTTTCCCCAAGATGGTTCCTGTGAGCCCAGTTTCAGAACTTGGTTGTTGCCTGCAGTTAGTATAGAGGGTGTGCAGGGCCAAGCTGCATCTGGACAATGTGGTATTCTAGGTAGGAGATGCAGTTATCAGTAGAAAATGGTTGACACTGAATTTCTGATTCCACAAAAATAAATTAGATTTAAGCTTCTTGAAAAAGAGCTCTCAGTTTGAAATGTAATGTCGCAGAACTCATGACATATTATACGATATGCTTAACTGATGATTTCAATTTCATATTTGTGAATAAACTAACAGAGAAGAGCAACACACAACAAATAACGAGGTTTCAAAGTATTATTTAATGTTCATTATACCGGGGTAACCTTGGGTAAGTTTAGGTCGCAGCCTATCAGACAGCACAGCTGAATGGTATGCTAAAGACATCTTGGGGATATTCAGAAACCTGACATAGGAATGTATTCTGCCCGTTGTTTGCCATTGGCTTTGAGATTTGTAACTCACATTTTCTTGCTTTCCATTTGCTGGCTTTATGTTTTTTAGGCTATCCAGCTTGAGGTGGTACCTTCCCTTGCCAAAACCCTATCTACAATTTCCTTCCGAGTACTCCCTTTGTGTAAAAAGGCCTGTAAATCTTGTTAACTCGTCACATCTGCTGTGCATTCAAAGAGCGAGGTCAAACATAAGGTGCTGTCTTTTGAGAGTGCTTGTTTAGTTCTCTTTCTTTAATGACTTCAAAGTGAGATGATTTATGTGACAATCTTGCTGGATACTGGGGTAGGAAAGAATGTTTTTTTTCTATCACGCATCATTTAAATGAAATGTGTAAGCATGTCAGTATATATCATAATAAGGAACACAAATAAAGCATTTCTTTGTTATTTCTTAAGTCTGTCAGAAATAAATACTTTGATATGATCAGAACAATTCACTACATTAGGTGATGGAATTTCCAGACATTTTTGTCTGTCCACTGTATAGTTTTACTAATAGAATATGTATTTGCAAATGGAGTAGTCATTTCAACTGAAAATGTGTTGTCTGTAATGGCAGTGTGCTACAACACCATGAATACTCCACTCTACACCACTACACTATACTCTGCATCACTTCACTGAACACCACTGCACCAATACACTGTATGGCACTGCACTCTACACCACTTCACCTTGTCCCCTCTACTTTACCCTATACCACTCTACTCTATGCACACTTCTTCGCCACTGTACTCTATACCGTTGCACTCTTCAGAGCTGCAATATACACCACTCCAGTCTAGGCTACACTAATCTACTCTGCACAACTTCACTCTATGCCATTCTGAAACACTGCACTCTATGCCAAACACTCTACGCCAATGCACTTTACTCTGTAACACTCAACTCCGGGCCCCTGCAATCTACGCCAACTCAATGTACGCCACTCTAATCTACTCTGTACTACTGCACTCTATGCCATTACACTCTACCCCATTCTATGCAACCACACTCTACCCTGCACCACTTCACTCTACTTCACTCTACTCTGAAACAATCTACTCTATGCCACTACACTCTACTCTTAGTCACTGCACTCTATGCCAATGCATTCTATACAATTGCACTCTGTCACTGCTCTCTACGCCACTCTACATCACTGCACTACGACACTCTACTCTGCAACAGTGCACTCTCTGCCACTCTACTCTACACTGCGCCCCTCTACTCTGACCCACTCCACTCTACTATGCACCACTCTACGTCACTGCATTCTACAATGCCACATTGTACTCTGTTGAATTTAGTGCCACTGCACTCAATGGCACGCCACTCTATGCCAATCCACTCCAGTGTATGCTACTCTACACGACTCTACACTATACCACTCCAATACACAACACTCTCTGCCACTCCACTAAGTAACACCCCCAGGGCTAAATATCTCTCTCTTTTTTTTTGTTTACATTTTTGTCATGATATTTGCGGAGGATCCGCAAATCTCATTTTTTTTTTTTTTTTTTTAAACACAAGCACGGTCTCTCACACTTGTTTAAACTTCGGCCCTGGGTTGGCCAGGTCCGGGGACAAACTGTAATAAATATATTGAGAAGGGGGGCATGTGGCCCCCCTCCAAAGGTCATTTATGGCCCCGGGGACCACCACCTCCCTCGGGGCAAGGCTTATCTTTTACAGGGGAGGGGTGATATGTGGACCCCCATTCCTGGGCCTTTTCGGACTCGGGACCACTACCTCCCTGGGGCAGGCCATTCTTTGTATGGGGAGGGGGACCACGCTGTACCCCTTCTGGGCATTTTTTGACCCCGGGGACCACTATCTCTCTGGAGCAGACAGATGTTAAAAAGGGGTGGGTGGCCGCACAGTCCCCCTCATAGCTTTTTTTTTTAGCCCCAGGGACCTCTGCTTCCCTGTGGTCAGGCCATACAAATACAAAGGAGGGGGGCGTGTGGTCCTCTCTTTCTGGAGCCATTAATGGCCCTGAGGACCCCCAGGGCCGGCTCCCTATGTCCCGAGGTGCCCACCCACTGGACACAGTTGTTTGGCTTCGCTTTGCGGGGCATTGACATCTCCCACCAAGCGAGAGCAAACAGAAGGTCTGCTAACAGGGGGCGGGTGCACTGCTACCTGCCCCACATATTAGATCAGTAATGACATCTTCTATGACATCATTCATAATATAATTGCAACATCTGCAATCAAATTATTGATGAGAAAACGGTGCATGGTGGGGGCACAAGTTATAGTTACCTTGGCACATGAGTTATAGTTTCTTGAGCTAAGTGTAACTAAAACTGTTGAATTTAGTGCCACTGCACTCAATGGCACGCCACTCTATGCCAATCCACTCCAGTGTATGCCACTCTACACGACTCTACACTATACCACTCCAATACACAACACTCTCTGCCACTCCACTAAGTAACACCCCCAGGGCTAAATATCTCTCTCTTTTTTTTTGTTTACATTTTTGTCATGATATTTGCGGAGGATCCGCAAATCTAATTTTTTTTTTTTTTTTTTTTTAAACACAAGCACGGTCTCTCACACTTGTTTAAACTTCGGCCCTGGGTTGGCCAGGTCCCGGGGACAAACTGTAATAAATATATTGAGAAGGGGGGCATGTGGCCCCCCTCCAAAGGGCATTTATGGCCCCGGGGACCACCACCTCCCTCGGGGGAAGGCTTATCTTTTACAGGGGAGGGGTGATATGTGGACCCCCATTCCTGGGCCTTTTCGGACTCGGGACCACTACCTCCCTGGGGCAGGCCATTCTTTGTATGGGGAGGAGGACTACGCTGTACCCCTTCTGGGCATTTTTTGACCCCGGGGACCACTATCTCTCCGGAGCAGACAGATGTTAAAAAGGGGTGGGTGGCCGCACAGTCCCCCTCATAGCTTTTTTTTTAGCCCCAGGGACCTCTGCTTCCCTGTGGTCAGGCCATACAAATACAAAGGAGGGGGGCGTGTGGTCCTCTCTTTCTGGAGCCATTAATGGCCCTGAGGACCCCCAGGGCCGGCTCCCTATGTCCCGAGGTGCCCACCCACTGGACACAGTTGTTTGGCTTCGCTTTGCGGGGCATTGACATCTCCCACCAAGCGAGAGCAAACAGAAGGTCTGCTAACAGGGGGCGGGTGCACTGCTACCTGCCCCACATATTAGATCAGTAATGACATCTTCTATGACATCATTCATAATATAATTGCAACATCTGCAATAAAATTATTGATGAGAAAACGGTGCATGGTGGGGGCACAAGTTATAGTTACCTTGGCACATGAGTTATAGTTTCTTGAGCTAAGTGTAACTAAAACTGTTGAATTTAGTGCCACTGCACTCAATGGCACGCCACTCTATGCCAATCCACTCCAGTGTATGCCACTCTACACGACTCTACACTATACCACTCCAATACACAACACTCTCTGCCACTCCACTAAGTAACACCCCCAGGGCTAAATATCTCTCTCTTTTTTTTTGTTTACATTTTTGTCATGATATTTGCGGAGGATCCGCAAATCTAATTTTTTTTTTTTTTTGTTTAAACACAAGCACGGTCTCTCACACTTGTTTAAACTTCGGCCCTGGGTTGGCCAGGTCCCGGGGACAAACTGTAATAAATATATTGAGAAGGGGGGCATGTGGCCCCCCTCCAAAGGTCATTTATGGCCCCGGGGACCACCACCTCCCTCGGGGCAAGGCTTATCTTTTACAGGGGAGGGGTGATATGTGGACCCCCATTCCTGGGCCTTTTCGGACTCGGGACCACTACCTCCCTGGGGCAGGCCATTCTTTGTATGGGGAGGAGGACCACGCTGTACCCCTTCTGGGCATTTTTTGACCCCGGGGACCACTATCTCTCCGGAGCAGACAGATGTTAAAAAGGGGTGGGTGGCCGCACAGTCCCCCTCATAGCTTTTTTTTTAGCCCCAGGGACCTCTGCTTCCCTGTGGTCAGGCCATACAAATACAAAGGAGGGGGGCGTGTGGTCCTCTCTTTCTGGAGCCATTAATGGCCCTGAGGACCCCCAGGGCCGGCTCCCTATGTCCCGAGGTGCCCACCCACTGGACACAGTTGTTTGGCTTCGCTTTGCGGGCATTGACATCTCCCACCAAGCGAGAGCAAACAGAAGGTCTGCTAACAGGGGGCGGGTGCACTGCTACCTGCCCCACATATTAGATCAGTAATGACATCTTCTATGACATCATTCATAATATAATTGCAACATCTGCAATAAAATTATTGATGAGAAAACGGTGCATGGTGGGGGCACAAGTTATAGTTACCTTGGCACATGAGTTATAGTTTCTTGAGCTAAGTGTAACTAAAACTGTTGAATTTCTATGGTTTTGTGGGTGTAAAATTTGAACCTAATTATAACATCCCTGTAACCTTTATTTTTTTCAGTGAACATATGTGTGTGCTCATGAACTTGTCATATAATGTGTTATAATGTGTGGTTGGGGTTTGTGTTGTAAAGGCAGTCATCATGGTAAATGAGAATGTACTCCTAACACCTTCTAACATTACCCTTATATATCTCCTTACCACTTCTAACCAATTCTGACATTACCCCTAGAATGTTTCTCTATTATTCATACACACTTCTGACAATACTCTTTGAAAGCTCCCTACAACTCCTATGCACTTCCGACATTATCCTGAGATATCGCATTACCACTCCTGCCCACTTTTAATACTAGCCTAAGCTATCCCCATACCACGCTTTCCCATTTCTAACACTACCATGAGATATCTCTGTACCACTATCTCCCTACCACTCCTTCTTATTTCTGCCACTACCATGAGATATCTTCATACCACTCCTTCCCACTTTGGAAATTACCATGAGATATCTACCTACCACTCCTTCCCATTTCTGATTTTACCATGAGATATGGCCCAACCATTCCTTCTCAAATATGACATTACCCTGAGATCTTACAGTTCTGATTCACTTCTGACATTAATGTGAAATTTCCGTCTACCATTCCTACTACCTCAAGATATGAATAAGCATCTGCCTACCATTCACTTCTGACAATACCCAGGTCATCTGCCTATCATTACCACCTACTTCTGACTCTACAATGGGTTTTCCAGTTAGTTTCCGCCTCACCTTTTAATCTTGTGAGAGACCTCCCTTCTACGCCCACCTCTCACACTGACCTGACATATCTTACTACCATTGCTACCCACTTCTGGCATATCTGCCTACCATTGTGCCCCACATATGATACTATCCTGAAATACGTTCCTACTATTCCTTCCCATCTCAGACACTACTATGCGATATCTCGCAATCATCACACCCATCTCTAACACTACCATAACAGATATCTTCATTTTCCCTATCACATCCTTCAGTTGTTCGCCCCTGGGGGATAATGTCTTGGCGATCTGTAAATTGTTGAAGAGAAGTGTGGGCGTGAAACGACTTGCAACTTCTATTACTTTAAGGAATTATTCCGAAAAAGAGATTTAGGGCCAGATGTATTGCCAGTATTACCGACTTTACCAGTCGCAAACAGGACCAATAAAATGCGTTTTGGCGTGTACCAAATGCAAAATATGAGTCAGTAACTAGTTACTGACTTGAAGTTTGCTTTTGTGATTTGATATTAAGAAGGGGCGTGTTTAGGGCATCCCTTCCCAATACCGAATCGCACTGGCATGTATGAATGTTTTGCGACCGGGAATGCGGTCACATAACATTCATACTTTACTGACTCCTTGAAGGAGGCAGAAACTCATTCACAATGGGGGCGTTAATATTTTTTCAGAGCAAGCAGTGGTCCCAAGAACCACTGCCTAATCTTAAATATTAATATTTTTTACTGCATCCTGTTTTCCTTCAAGGAATATGGCCTGCATTTAAAAAACTGCTTTATTTAAAAAGCAGACACACACATATATGGTGGTCTGTTGACTATAGCAGACCACCATCCCTATGAGTGCCCGCCATTCCCAATGGGTTGCAAATTGCGACTGGCCTCATGAATATTAGTGAGGCAGGGCCCTTGCAACCCATTTGGGAATCGCAAACAGTGTCTCAGACACTGTTGTACATCAGTCAGTGTTTCCGAGTCGCAAAAAAACATAATAAGGGTCGTACATCCGGCTCTTAATGATTTTTCAAAGGCCACAAGAGAAAAAGGCAGGAGAACTGGCTGATGAGTGGAGATAAAGTGAGAGTCAGGAGAGGGGGTGGCATGGTACAGCAGGCAGGCGAGGATGGAGAGCGACAAGAGACTTCGAGTGTGAAGGAGAGGTGAGTTGGAGGTGGTAGGGCACCCCAGTAAAGGCAGCTTCGGATGATTGATAGGAAAGAATGTCTTGCTGCCCCAACGGCGTTGGGCACGGTGAATCTGTCCCTGCCAAACTCGTCCTGAAGAGACAGTTTCTTCAGGGAGAAATTAACATTTAGAAAGATTAGATCACTTCCGTTAGATTGAAGATGGTGTCACTCGGTCCAGAAGACAATGGGAAATGTGGACTTCAGATGCAAATCATATTAGCACCGTGGCGCTCTTCGTTTAGAAAAAAGGAAAAAAAATACAAGCTGCGGTGCCTTCTCTGGGATGCGACGAGAGGGGGTGGGTGCTAAAAGCCCGAGGAGGGGAACACATAGAAGGGAGGGGGCGATGGAGGTTGCTGTGCTGAGGTTTTTATGGATGACTGTTTCACTGAGGTATTTATAAATACATTTGCACAACCAAAAAAGACTCGTGCCGAACCAGGAACATTCTGCACAGAATAAAACACGCACTGGCAAAGCCAGTATGACTGGAAATGGCTGTCAACCTTTTGCCTTTATCAATGCTTATTTTTAATTTGCAGTGATTTTAGTAAATATTTTACCATTCATTACCACAAATAACCGCCAGTCCTTGCGCATGCAGGGACGGCTATCTTGCACTGGCTTTTCTAATAAAGTTATACAAAAATAATTCAAAGATCCATGCACACCTGTAGGGGTCATCTTTAAATCGGTTTCATGAAGCAAGGAACCTTAGAAGATGGGCGTCCATGCATGCGGACTCATACACATAGAGGGGCAGACATCTCACCAACATTTTAGAAGAACAAAGTGGCAGATTTAAACAAAAACAAAAAAAGTAATCGGGAGAATGTTATTTCCCCCATTGACTTCTAGTGAATCAAGGCAATTTCAGGCGGGAGACCCCAAAATAAAGCCATTTTTTACTCCAAATGTCGAGAGTTTCCCGCCTGAATCGGGTCTGATGGCATGGATGACGCATGCACCCGAGGACATGCAATCAGCTGTGTTGGGGGAGCTGCCAGGCATATTATATACACACACACACAAACACACGTATGGGCCATTTTTTTGTCTGAAAAAAGTACCCACTAGGCACGGAAGAGAGCTACTTTTTTGCACATGTGCTCCTTGTGAAAGAGCAGAGCCTCCGTCAGCGCTCGCAGTAAAGGTGCCCAGTGGCTCAAGTGGACTGTCCCACTGATCCATGCCGTGAGCAGCAGCAGGCAGAAGAAACATGAGAATGGCACAACAGAACAATCGAGGAAGAAGACTGTTTGTATGTCCCTATAAATTAATGTATTATACATACATATATATATATATATATATATTAGGTTTTATCAAAATCAAAAAGTCTTCCTTAACAAGCAGTCCTAAGAAGGCTGTGTACACGAAGTGAAGAGTGCAGACCCGGTAAATGAAGATACATCTTTGAAACGATAAAGTGAGTGGAGTGCACGGAGATCTGTGTAAGTGGGCCCTGAAGTCCAGAGAAGGAGCAGCAGACATGGAAAGACTGAAGGTCCCCTGATAAGGATCTCTCATGCGTAAATGTACAGTTTTGAAACATTCTTAGTTCAGGGATTTGTCTGTTTTTCAGCGCTGCCCATCTTGTCAGTTTGGGATTCTAAGGTACAGGAACATGAACTGATCTGCCTAGAGTCTCTGGGACGCTGGAATTAGAGCAAAAGCCTCGCTAACAACCTAAAACTGCCAGAGCATTGGCTGTCTTAATTGAGGTTGCTGCCATAGAATAAATTCTTCAGCCCAAATTATCAATGCGTTTGCTATCCTTGCCTAAGGGACCGGAGGATGGCGTTTATGGGGTCTTGGGTCTTCTCTGAGCTGCTGGAGAAATGACTGAATCCGTTTTTGAATGACCAGTGAGATGACTGATCCGGAGAACTATACTTTTTCTCTAGATGAATTACCACAGCTGGAACCGTAGTAGTTGTCTTCATTAATTTTAATCCTTCCAATCAGACATAATCAAGAATGGGTATGGTTTTAACAGACTTGAGAGGTTGCTCTTTAAAGTCACAAAGAAAACTTGGATAATCTACATATGTCATTGGTAGGTTGAAATTCATGGCAGCTCTTTCTATTAAATGAATAAAATGTAGAGACATTGTTAGTAGAATCCTGTGGATGTGGTCCATCATTTCCACCTGGGACAATGTGTTCCCCTGTGCTATCCTCTTGTCTCCCATCAGGTTGTGGAAATTTAACCTCAGCCCCGTCCATATCCGAATATACAGAACCATTATAGCTATCATCCTCCATGTCCTGTGAATTCCTGTGAACAGATCTGGAAGATGGTCCCCCTTGGTGGTTTATAAGGTGGTAGTACCAATGCTTGCTGATGAAGTGAAACCTGCAAAGGAGCAGATGAAAGGGGTGGAAGAATGGTTGTAGCAGGTAACCCCATCTTAGGACTATTGCTGGTTGCTGTTGTAATAACTCAGTGAAAAGTATCCGTTGATAAAAAGGCTATTGGCACATGAACCCCATATGGTTCCCTATAATATCTTGGTGTTTTTTTTCTCATATCAATTTGAGTAGTTTGAGACTTATACTTTTGCTAAGAAACACATTTGTGTAGGACTGATCATCCTCCATTTCTCTGGCAAAATCTGGGACATATGTTACAACCAGGTGAGTTGGGCTGTCGGCCGTCATGGAGTCATAATCACTAGCCTCCTCTACTTGGTCTGATTCTACTGTTTGAGCTGGAAGTAAACTTGACACCTTAATGGTGAAAAAAAATATCTTCCTAAATCCACTGTTGAGAGAGTTGTCGACGGCGGTATCCTCGTTCACAGTGATTTCGCCATCGATAATATGACAATCGTCATCAAAGGAATGGGCATCGTCAGAAAGGTTGTTGTCGATGGTTTGATCGTCGAGGGTATGGTCATTGTTGACGGTAATGTGGTACTCAGCGGTATGGTTGTCCTCGACTGTATTATTGTTGTTGACACTCTTACTGGTGAAGTTCCCATCACTGATGACTGTGTAAAAGTTGACAGATGGTCTCATCATTGACTATACCTTTGAAGATGTCTTTTGAAGATTGTTTCTCCTTCACTACACGTCGATAGCCGCTACAGTCTAGAGGTATGCTTATCCTGTGAATTACCAGAAGAGGAAGCTGCAAGAGCATTACCAAATAAATCATGTTCACTAAACTGTACAGGTGCTCTGCCTTTGTGGATGTGCCTGGGAGGCATTTTTCATGTAATCCTCCCCTCAAGAGGGGACATCTACTTTAGGAGGAGGAAATATCTCTTTGTCCATAAGAAATAATGACAACATTCTTTCTCTGTCCTTTAGAGTATCAGTTGAAAAAGTCTTACAAATACCACATTCTCCAATGCCTTATGGAGTGGAAAAAGCAAATAAATACACTGATAATGGGGATCATCTGTGTAACTCTTCTTGTTACCACAAAATGAACAAGGTTTATAGAAATACTTCTTTTCGCTGTCACATATGGTGACTGCTGGCGACAGTTGGTTGCCAAGAAAGGTCTCACTGGTTCAGAAAATGGTAATCTTCCCTAAAAACAACACACAGTACCTTAGCTCCAAAGATAGGGCTGGTTCAAACCCAAGGAAGACCAAAATAATACCAATATGAGGTTCATTGAAGGGCCAGAGCAGAGCTCTGCCAGGGGACTCCCTCACACACAACACTGCTGTAGAAATGTGAGCTGTGATGACCTTGGGGGGCGGGGGGGGGGGGGAAGAGAGCTTGAGCTTCCACCTCATTGGCTGAACTTTGGGTTCTTTCAAATGAGGTGGATGTGCTACTAAAAAAACGATGTTGTACCAGGCCTATGATCCTTTTGTATTGTATACTGTAAGCTGTATTTTTTTACACTGGTTACTGCTGATGAAGGGGGATGATTCAAGCATGTAAATATATAAAGGATCCAATGTTGGGGAACATACACTTTAGAGCTACTTGTGTATGCAGGGGCCTAAGTCATGAGGCAAGGCAGCCAGGAGGGGTTTCACTCTGAAAATTGGCAATTATAAAGAGGGATGAACACACCTAAAATGCATGTCAAAGAAATGTAAAGGGTAAGCCGGCAAACTCCTTCCAAACCAAATCAGGGGATACGAGGAAATGATTCATGGGGCCAAGAAAGCCCATTCTGCACTGCAGGCGCAACAAAGCAGTGTTTTCAAGATTTCTCTAGACATTACTGAGCCAACAGTTTGCACATATAATGCCTGCAAAACCCATAAACTCTGAGTAGACCTACTCTCGCACTATTGTTCCTTCCATGCCAGAGTCACCTTTAAGTCCATAATCCCAGAGCAAGTCATCCTGGCCAGAATGAAGATAAAGGCATCCAAATTACTGAACCAAACAATCATGCCTTCTTGAGAGTGATGTATACACTCAAACACCAACATATTTGATTTGCTGAACATCTCACAGCACTAGGGCAGAGTTTGATGTGTTATAAAATAAGCCATTGTTGCCCTTTTATGCAAGAAATCCATGCCAGACCTAAAAAATATAGCCAAATCCTATCTATTAACAACCTTCCTCTTCTTAACAAAATCATGTAAGAAGTACCCATCAACATTAATCTTTTGTGGAGGATCCCTTCATCAATCTTCACTAATCAGCAATCAGACCATCCCGAGGAAGTAAGACTAGATTGTCAGACAATAAGAAATGTATTGCCTCACATCTCTTAACACATCCCAGGCTGAAGTTCTCATCCTGCTTGATGTCAGTAGAATACAATACACCAAAATCTCTTCCTGAAGGATGGGCATGGGTAAAGGCTTAGAGAGGTAGTTTATTCAATTATTTGTCTCCAACAATAGCCAGCGGGGCTCAATATGGCAATCCTCCCCTGTATTAAAAGAAGGGGTCTAATACAGCATTTCAGCTGTACCTTCTACCTTTCAACATGTGTACGAGACCAGTGCAACACCAACTACAATTCCAAAAGCACAAATAGATTACAATGCAAATATGCACCATACTAGGAAACACCACCGATCAGTGAAATACTATTTCATGATTTTCTCAGGTACATCTTCTGGATGAAGGGGAGCTTCCTGTTGCTCAAGTGGATCGAAGATCGAGATCATGGAGATAGAGAACAGTCTTGAAGACATCATTTCTTTCAAATGGCCACACAAGCTTGAGGCATCTAGGAAACCACTCACATAAAAGTTCGGCATATAGTTTGAAGCCTAGCTACCCTCTTCCTACCAGATCTCGGAAGTCACACAATGCACAAACGTCCAACACATTGTACCAAGAATGCTGCCATTACTTCATATGGTATGAAGTGAAGATCACAAAGGAATCGTATGGTCATGGTAAGATCACTAAAACCAAGTCTGTGGGAGAGCACCACAGACAAGAACCCAAAATCTAATAAGGAAACAACTAAGCTCCAAGGCTCCAACTTAATTTATAAATATATATAATAATCTCTCGGGCAGCGTAAGAGCTTCTTTGGCTCCCAGTGGAGTAAAGGACTAAAGGTTTATGCTCAACTTCCAAGGGCCCAGGAAACTGCCCCTGGTCATTATATCCCAATAGAGTACTTATGATCAAGTAGTTGCAGGACAACGATGACCCGTAATTTTGGATCCTACTGTGCTCATGTATGTTGTTTAGGGGTCGCAGGTTACCCCATGGCACCTCTGGCACTGCCTTTGTGACCCCCGTCCTCAGAGGTGGCAAAGGCAGTGCCAAGAACACCCGGGGGCTACAGATTCCTTATTGTCTGTCTATTTTTTTTATTATAGTAATAGTGAATATCACTTTAATTTTCACTATCAGTGTAATAACATATGGAGCATACTTAGGATCTATGGTGGCAGCTGTGGTAAGTAAAAATGGTTTAAAATGTATGTTGTACGTGTTACAGCAAGTGAGAGTGTGTTTAAGTTAGAGAGAGTGTGCACTTGTGTGAGTGAAAGTGAATGAAAGTCAAGTGAGAAGTACTGAGTGAAATTGTGTGAGACTGTAGGCCATATTTAATATTCTTTGACACAAGCCAATGCTGCAGTTGCTGGCTGCCTTGCATCAAAGAGTAAAACAAAAAGTGTGTCATATATAACATGGCACATTTTTTCTCCTCCAGAGCACTGGCTCACTTTTGACATGCGACAATATGCATACCCCTTCACCAGAGTGCAATGTGTGAGCATTTGCTGAAGCATATATGTTGTACTGGAAGGTAGTCCTTCCAGTACAAAAACTATGCTTTAAGACATTTCCAAGTTTGAATCTGTGCTGTATAATATAACACACATGCAACACTGGAAAAACAAGAAATGAAACATAAATATCCTTTTTTCACCTGCCTCAACGAGACATAAGTGTTCAGTGCCTATCTCAGTCTTCCGATGTTTGTAGATAGGGATTGTTGTCAAAATCTATGGGTGGTTGCATGGGAACTCCCCATGAACCATCCATGGAATGTCCCCTTAATACAAAATAATTCAAAGGAGCGCATAGCACAACCCCGAGTTACTTTGTGATACTATTCAACGCAATCCTCAATTGTTGTCAAGTAAGGTCATGTGACTTGCCTTTCTGGAAAAAATCAGGGTCAGGGGGTCATATGATGTCACTTCCTGTGATGTCATTAAGGCCAAAGGGCATGTGATGTCACTTCCGCTACCTCTGGCATTTTGGTGACTCTATGCTCATGACTGTACTATCCTCTAAAATGTCTGGACAGGTCTCTGCCTAGTGTCCCTTCAGTCAAAAAGGCCATTACGGTGTATTTTTTTAAATCTAAAACTGTCTACTGAGCCCTGTAATGGTGCTAGGACTAACAGCCATCAAACCCCTCAACAAGCCACAGAAAACGGGCTGCAGTGATACAAATTGTCTAAATGAGCAAAATAAAAACTAATGCAAAATGGATCCATCCATTGGCTGTCTTGCACCTTGAGTGACAGAATTTTGGTTTGTCACGTGCACAGCCCAAAAAGGAATGCACTTCAATGTCACAGCTAGTGTGCTATGCTGGTGGCCCACTCCTTTGTTCTTATATTGTTTTAAATCTTTGCTAGTTTTCTGAATATTGCATATGGTTGCACAAAGAAAAAAAAAAAAACACCACGGCCTAACTCGTTGGCTTTGACTATGCTTAGTTTGCAAGGAAACATAAAACACTATTTGATCGATACTGTTATAGCAACCTCTCAGAGTAAAATACTTCAGCTATTGTAAATATATACAATGTTGTGGTAAGCAGAACACAAACCTATATGTAAACAGCTTTCATTTTGCTCATCCTTGCTATATTTTAAAAACAATGGATTAATGCTCAGTTCTAGGGTTGCTCAGTACTCATCATGTGGTCTTTGCAACACGAAACAGCCCCAAAGCACAGTATAATAACATATACTACATTTGTTATTCAGGTGCCTCACTAGGAGGCACTTTGTGATTAAGGGAATCAGACCTTAAAAAGGTTGTAAAGTGTTTGTAACTCTTCTAAATTGTAAATTTCTTCTTAAAATAACTGCTCGATTCCTACCACTGAAATATAAACCTCAGTCGGCATCAGCTGTGAAAAAATCCGTGAAAAGGAACCCACCCTTCCCTTCCATCTCGTTTAAAAGGTAAACATTCAGGGACCTCAATTGCTGCTGCACACAAACCAACTCCCCCAGATCTCCATAAGGGCAGTAACAGACATTTGACCTTTTTAGGCACAAACCCACAAACTGAGTAGTGAATGAAAATCTGACCAAGGATTTGAGTAAATGGAAACCTAAAAAAACACTGCAGCAGGTTCTTGTAAAATAATTGAGTAGGGCCTTGTAAACCCTACTGTGTCACATCAGCTCACTCCACGGCTCTATCCTATTTACACAAGATAAACTTGGAGGTCACGAGTTAATGAGCAGGACGAGGCTGGGCACAAGTTGGGCCATCCAGGGTTGTGCCCAGTCCGTCACCAAAGGTAAACAGTCGGCTCCACCAGCCTCGTGGTCCAATGAAGAAACATCTGGTACAACAAATGACTTAATGTGCACAGTACTGTGGCAGAAACTACAATTATAGCAAGTCTGGCTTCCGAGCTCGCGCTCTGTGTTCGACCCAGAAGAAAGTTTTAAGAAACTCGCAGATAAGCTGTTGGCACGGAAGGAGCGCTTAGAACTCGGATATCAAAGAGGCGAGCGAGGATTCCACAGGACTGTAATTGAGCTGACCTCTGACCCCCACCTTCAATCAGTGCAGTTTAACTATCTCGTTTTAACCCATGAGACACACCCCCCTGCTAACTAGCTGCCGTGTTCGTCTCATTAGGAGCTGGGCCCTGTGCAGCCGAGGCCGGGGAGAGGCAGTGCGCTTGGCGGGGCGTGGGGAGGGGAGACTACGCAATATAAGAGACGGGGATGTCAGCCTTCGTCAAGTTCCAGCTGAGAACCCGAACTCTACTAAAATATCTAATGGCATCTTGGCTTCAGTCTAAAATTAAGAGTTTACAATGGTCAACAAGGCGCAAACTGGACTAAATGAAAACAGTGCCGCACCAGAGTGAAGGCCATCTCACACACACACACACACACACACACATATATATATATGTATCTGGCATGTCAATCTTGCCACACACATCATGGTAAAGTATGATAAGGGGACACTAGGATTCATGAAAGAGTATTTTTAACACAGAATACATCAGATTATTTCAATTGTATTTATTAAAATAGATTTTTCAAACATGAACCAATAACCATTCATGCCTCCGTCCTGATGACAATACTATTAGGGAACTAAGAGGCCAGTCAAGCTGTCATATGTACCGTATATGTGGCCTAGACTCTAGATGGAACAATCTTATAGGCCCAGTGGTTCCCAACCTGTGGTCCAAGGACATCTGAGGGTCTGCGAAGACTACTCAGGAGGTCTGAGACTACTAAGAAAATTAAATAATATAAACAGATTAATAACGTGTATATAAATAAAGAATGTAAATGTACAATTGAACATTTTAAAATATTCTGTTAATGTAAAGAAATTTGAATCTGGAGGCTCAATATTAAATTAGTATTCGCAGATTGATTCATGCGAGCAGTGCAGATGCATCAAACAGAATATAGTATGGACAATGGGTTGCCTCAGTTGAATTTAGGAAAGCCCCAACCTTTCTATTAAAATTATGATTTTTTTCATACGTGTGTGTCATCATTTGTGTATTTGCTTGATGAATGCTTTTTTTCTGTATTATTTGTGTTTCGTTTTGCAGTTCAAATCATCAACAATGCTTAGGTTGGGGTCCCCGGCTTCCAGTAATGACTCAGTGGAGGGTTCCCGGATTCCAATAATTATTCAACAGGAGTCTCTGGGTTCCAGTAATGATTAAGTGGGGGTCCCCAGAAGTCAAAAGGTTGGGAACCACTGTTATAGGCTATTAAGTCAAATACAGTCAAGGTTTTAGTATAGCGCACGTCCTGAACTCACTATTTGAAGGTGCTCTTATAAGTGATAGTGAACAAAAAGGAGACTGTGATATAAAGTATTTGCCTCTGAACACAAAATTCGGTCAAACACAGAAGTCAAGCCAGGAATGAGCCAAGTTTTCAGTTTGACACTGTGCACTTCAGCCACTAGATAAGTATCACTTTCTGACATCAAATGTTACTGTTTTGCACTTATTTCTCGAGGGATTAGATAAGAGTGTGGGTGCCAGGCAAAATACAATTTCTAGTTTGGGCAGTTTTACACAGCAAGAACATCTAACAAGAACATAAAAGCGCTTCATAAAAGACGCACTCCTTTATTTTTTTGTCACAAGGAGATTTGCTTTATTCACATGATACTGAGCAGACACCGGGATTCAAAACCTGGTTCCTGATGATGCATGCTCGGCAGCTGCAGACACTAAACCAGATCACCTTCATTGAGCTTGAGGTTGCTACAGAACCTTGAGCTGAGCCACAGCCAGGCCTCTAGCTAAATGTATTTGTATATCACAAACGTAGGCGTAGATTGCCTTTGTGATATATTAATGAGGCATGTACCATCACCCTCCACTAGGTGGCACAAATGCTGGCACTACCCCAAAATATGTCCCAACATATTGATCCTATTTTAAACAGGTGCTCATGCTACCAGAAAGGGGCTCCGCATGACTGGTGTGTCTCGGGCTCCACAAAGCTTCTGGCAGGCCGCACACAATCATATGGTGAGGAAGTCTACTATCATGGAGAGGGACTGGTAAATAGTGAAAATAGGAAGAAAGGTGGCGTTACTATCCGTCTTAGCTGGTCGATCATGATATTGAACTGCTGGACTATAAGCATGTCTGGAGCCCCTTATGGACATGTTAGAATCCCTTGAAACTTGGATCCTTGACACAAGATGTCTCAAGCTTGTAGGGATCCACTAATGAAATGCTGTTTTTTAGCTATGAGATCTCAGGCTTTGAAGTCTACAGGGAAACTTAACTCTTACCCCTAAAACCATGGGGAAGTGAAATAATGGATATGTGACAATCCACTTTAAAGGTAAAAGTATGTGAAGCTACAGTACAATGGACACAAATGAAGTAATAAAATGTGACCAACAAATACTGCTCCCTATAATTCAAATGAGACTGCCAGCCGTAGTTTAAAGGCGGCTCCATGGTACCAGTGGCTCTTCAAAAAACACCGACTTTCATTGTCAATTTTAAATTCCGCAGTCCCTTTACTAGCTTTGACTTTCCAAGTTGTGGCCATTCCTGGTCTTTTCTACGATGTCGGTGGTAGGAGCCAAAGCTGCTGGGCTACCTTGAGACACAGCAAAACAAAACCCGTTGTAAGAGATGCCTCGCACATCTTGTTGCTGAGTATTCTTTCACTGACTAATTCGAATATGTACCAGTGTAGACACCTAAATCCCAAATAACTTGATAGAGCGATGACGATGCAGGCCCTTAGATTTTCATTGAGTTGTGTTTTGAACCACTGCGTAACACTTGTATACTTTAGGCCACATCTCTTTTTAAAGTCTCTTTAGTCCAGCGGCTATGTTTTTGTACTGTTATCTTGAAAATGTACTCATTTCAAATATTAATCATGCTAACTCTAGTGATAAGTTGTACCTGGGCCCAAACTCAAACCATCTCCTAGCGTGAGCTCTCACCAGGGAGACAAGGGGCATGGAAATGGGATGAATGCTACTGTGACTTATATTAAACATGTATTCTATTCAGTATTTGAACAGGGCACAGTCTGACATTAGCACGGTATCACAGTGCTTTTCAAAAGTCTGTGGTGACTTCTCATGAATGGTTCTGAAGTTTCCACACTCCTTAATCCTGACCAACCTATTTCAGCCATTGGCTTGAGACTTTGTCAACTGCTTCTTGGCTCAGCCCAGTGGAGTATTAATTGCTTAGCTGTTATTGGCTGTAGCATTCTGCCTCCAATCGCCTGTTTGTACTTGTCAGATATAATTGCCGGCTATTTGGGGCAGGCGGGGCCTCATTCTGCTGCCAACAGGATGGCTGTGCTGGATGGAGGGCACGCTAAAGTGGTCTTGAGGCTGCAGCAGCAGCCAGACAGGCAGGTGACTGGCTCCCATGTCCTTTCTGGGCCCCTATGCCCCACCCTTAAAAGAGCTAGGGAACCTGCTGGAATGGATGTGACTAGTACTGCGGGTGCCCAAAATCTCCCTGTCCACGTCTGTGGTAGGGGTGAAAGAACTGCTGTTGTAGACAGGTGAAGATGTAAAGTGCTAGGGTTCTCTCTGGCAGTGAACCTGCTCTCGTGAAAGCGCTCAAGTGCTTTGTCTCCAAATAGGTGGGAGCCATCAAAGGGTATGTCAATTAATGAAGACTGGACATCCCTCAAGAACCCAGTGAACCTCAGCCAGGCATGGCGACGCAGCATCACCATAGAAGCCATGGCTCTACCCAGGGAGTCTTTTGATTTCAGTCTATACTGGATGGCGAACTTCGCTGCATCCTTGCTGCCCACCAGAGCTTGGTTGAGGATGGTGCAGCATTTCTTGGGCAGGATGAGATGTAGTTGCGTTACTGAGTCCCACAATGCATGGGAATACCTGTCCAAGAGACATGCAGTGTTCACTGACCGCACAGCAAGGCTGGTGGAAGAAAAGGTGTGCTTCCCAAAAGTGTCGACCCTCTTGGATTCCCTAGCCGTACCTGGTGGTGTGGCAAAGAATGTGCTTGGGTTGAACTTTGCTGTTGAGGCCAGTACCACCAAGCTCTCAGGGAAGAGGTGCTGGGAAAGGAAGGTTGGGTTTCTCACGGGCAGAACGGTGCCAATGGGCAATCATTCGATGCACAGGAGACCATGTGATCATTAGACAGTAGCATGGTTTCAGATAAGCTTGCCCCAGATTAAAGCACCTCTGTCAAGACATTTGTCTTGAACTCAAACGACTGTCAGCTTGAGATCATGAACCTACACGGTTGGAAAGGATGTAACTTCTTACGAAACCTGGCCCAGAGGGGAACAATCTAGGGAGGTATCCAAGCATCTAGCATCATCCAACTTCTCATTCCAGCTACCATTTGGGTCCTCCAGGGGACCATACACCTCTTCTTCATCACCTCCTTCAGGAAAGCAGGCATCTGTGGGAAAGTTCAAGGGATGGGAAGGTTCTGATGCACTGGCAGTGACTTTGAGTTGCACCCAGGGCAGCATTGGATCAGTGTTAGGAATGATCAGCTAGTTGTAGAGCAGCACGAGGAGGAATATAGCTGGACTGGATGCAGGAACTCATGTCAGTGATGATTCGGGGGGTGGGAGGGAAGATGCAGAGGGCCCGACTGGCGTCAAGAGCAAACACACCAACAGTAATCCAGATAAGGCGCCTCTTGGCTCCGTGGGGCCTGAAGGCGCTCCAGTGGGAGTCAGTGGCCCACATATGGTGTGCAGTGCATTATAAAATCACTTCACTTGTATGGGCATTGCCCCAGCTCTGGGAAATGGGGTAGGTCAGAGCAGCCCCTGATGCCAGCCCCGCAGGTGAACTGTGCGAACACAGAGTAGGTGCACAATGTCAGGAAGGTGAAAGTAAAGAGCGCTCAAGTTCCTTATATTCTTATGACAAACCAAGTGGTGAATCAGACACAGGCAATTGCTTGTGACCCTCCCCACAAAGCTTGAACACTGAGGGTTTTGCAGATAGTGCCTTGTGGACACTGGGAGCGAAGCTCAAAAGTGTTTGAAAAAAGTAAAAAAAAAACAAATTGGTCAAATAGTCACCGAAGCAGCCATACAGATCTGAACTGCTTGCCCTGAACCAAAGAAACTGATGTCAGTGTGCCACCTAAATAGGCAGTGCGATGTCACTTCGATGCAGACAACGCAGAGCCGAATGACAGGTCCTATTGGTGTGCAGAGGAATTACTCATGGTTTTTCAGATCCAGTCTGACTCCTGGTGAATATTCTAAGGTGAGGAAACGGCGGTTAGAAGTCTCATATCATATGGGCAGTAAAAGGGCTGGCCATCCATGTCAATGGCCACCACTACTATGCATTTTGTTAGCTGTAAGGCGGCATGCTTGGCAATACATACAACAAATGGACACAGTGCAACTACTTTGCTTCTTTGATGAGAATGCTTCTCCCTTTTCACCCAGCACTGCTTCATCTAGGAGACTGGAAACTTTTAAGGCACTGGATAAGTGTTCCTCCTAACTCCTTTCCTGTTTGATGGCCTCAATACCCTCCATCATATCTTGTGGGGCAGCTCTCTGTACCAAATACGTGGCTTGCAATTGTCTGTGAGCAATTTTGGTGGCAATTGCAATTTTCATGAATACGCCCCTCATTCCCTCCTCTCCCACAAGAGCATCGCCTCTGCTGAAGATGTCTGTCTGGCCAAGATGGTGAAAGGCCGACACTCTTTGCAGTCTGTACCACTGATCATGAAACATCATGTGGCTCAGTGGATTTAGGTATGCCTACTGCATCCAACGCAAGAATCTGTATTTTACCATCTTGTTAAGAGGACGGTTCTGACCATCAGGTCTGCCCTGATTTTTTGCTTTTTGACCACCTGGTTTTTGACTTTTTACTGTGAGGGAGCCTCCTATGAGGGGACTCACGCACAGTAAACACATGTTAAAATCGACTGCGCATGTTTACCGCTGGTGCCGCCGTGCTAAGGAAAGGCTGCTGTGACGCAGCAAGGGCAGGAGGCCCTGGGCAGGTTACATGTGATCATGTATGCACATGGATGTGCACCCATGTGAGGGCTGTGGGGCGAGGATTCCTGGTGTGCACAGCCCAAGAACAGCGCTAAGGTAAGCCTGGTGCAGGAGGAACTATGCAGAGTGGGTGGTGACCTGGAGTAAGTCTCATGAGAGGGGTGTACACATGTGAGGGAGAGTCTGTGTGCTTACTGTTTTTTCACTGTAGGGACACTCAGTTAAATGCCAATGTCAGTGTGCTTAAGATATTTGCATTGTGGGGATACTCCATAAAAAGTCAATGGGAAAGGAGGGCCTAGGGTGCAACTCCAGTTCTCTGGGGTCCACCGAGACCAGAGTCACACCAAAGTACACTGTAACCTGTAAGAAAAGAATGATGCAGTAGGTTACAAGAGCACAGTTGTACAACTTATGGGTCATCCATGGATGTCATCTTTCTCTGACTCAGCTCAGGATTAGGGCCAATTACTGTTCTGTACAGTTGCTTGAGCAGGGCCTTGCATCAATCAGCCAGCTGTCATTCCGCGCCAGGAGCAGGCTGGAGAGACCCTGCAAGGAATGTCAGTGAGGATGCCATTTTGAGCCATCCCAGAAGACTGTGCAAAAAGGAGGGGACGGGGGCAAGGAAGTGAAGTGGCACATCTGGATAGGCCAGAGGTGCAGACCTGCTGAACAATTCCGCCCCCACTTAAAAGGTCCTGCACATAGGAGAGCTCTCTCTCTTGGCTGTGATTCACTGCTGGACACTGGGACTGCAGACGGGCATCATAGACAACTGGAAGTAGGAACCCCCTGACTGCCCCTGAAGGACTCCAGGCCAGCGAGGCGAATGCCAGGGCCAGGCAAGCTGGCCCCCTTACCCACCCAGAGGACTAGTTGGGGGAAGGACTGGGCTAGCGCAAGGGGAGCACGCTGCCCAGAAGGAAAAGAGGGCACCCAGAGGAAAGGCTGGCGCAGGGAGTCAGTGGGACTGGCTCCCTATGATCTGGGACCCTTCGAGGCCAGGAGGCCTAAGGAGAGTGCTCCTGGTGGCAAGGGCTTGTCACCAGGAGTGAAACGACACTGGAATGAGATATCCAGGGAAGAAGGGCTTGTGACCTCTGACCTTTTGAGAAGCAGAGACGAAGCGTGTGGGGCTCCGCCGCTGCTCCAGACTGTGCCCCTAGGGTGTGCTGTTGCACCGGAAGAGGAAGGGGCCCCGGACTCCATCCTGGGGCCAGTGAAGCCTGGCCTGTTTTGATTTGAAGGGGGGGCGCCGTCGCGCACCCCCCCTGCTGCGGTGGGTAGGGATCCTAGACACCATCCCGGGGCCCCCTGCGGCCAAAGAAAAGTCATGAAGCGCTGTTGCGCTCCCTGTGAAAATGGTGAAGAGGGGCCCCGGACCCCATCCCGGGGCCCCAGGAAAAAGGAAGAGTTGGGGGGGCGCCACTGCGTACTGCCGCAAGATGGCAGTCGGCGGTTGAGGGGCCGGCCAAATAAGAAGCCGGGGAACGCCGCTGCACCCCGTGAAGATGGATCAGAGGGTCCCCAGGCCCCAGCCTGGGGTCCCAGCCGAAGTCAAGTCAGGGGGCTCCGCCGCTGCTCCAGACTGTGCCCTCGGGGTGGGCCAGGGGCTGCCCCAGGAGGAAGAGGAGCAAAGGGAGTGCCGTCGCACTCCCCCTCTGGAAGAGAAAAGGGCCCCAGACCCCATCCTGGGGGCCCGTGAAGCATGGCCTGTTTTTATTTTGATGTGGGGGGTGGGAGGCAGTCGCTTACCCCCCCTGCCGCGGTGGCTAGGGACCCTCGACTCCATCCCGAGGCCCCCTCCGCCCGAAGAAAAGTTGGGGAGCGCTGTCGCGCTCCCTGTGAAAATGATGAAGAGGGGCCCCGTACCCCATCCTAGGGTGCCAGGAAGAAGAAGGAGTTTGGTGCCGTTGCGCACCCCCGCAAGATGGCAGCTGGCGGTGGAGGGGCCGGCCGAAGAAGCCGGGGAGCACCGTCGAGCTCCCCGTGGAGTTGTGGATGGGACCCGGACCCCATCCCAGGGCCCCAAGTAGAGGACGATGTTGGGGAGCGCCGTCACACACCCCCTGGAGGGGCCCCGGACCCCATCCCGGGGCCCCACAGCTGCGTGGAGGAAGTGGGAAATGGCGTTGCACTCCCCCAGGCAACCCGTCCGGCTGCACGCGCCTGCCCGCTGGAGCGGGCAGACACCACAGAGAAGGCCGGCTCCCGCGGCAGCACACGGAGGTGCTGGTCGTGCGGGGAGCCGGCGGGGGCGGCCAGGGGTGGGCTCCCTGTGCCACCCTCCAACGAGGGAGCACTTACCTTATGTGGGGGTGTCCGGGTGGGACCGGGCACCCCCCTGGAAGAAGCACCAGTTTTGCTGGCAAGGCTGCTCTCCCCGGGCTCAGCGGAAGAGCCGCTTATCTCATATGCGGCCACCCCAGCATGCTTTGCGGGGCAGGAGCAGGGGTTTAGTCCCCTAAACCAGCTTGTGGTGGTCCCAGGGAGATGGGGCCACCACCAAATCCATGCCCATGGGCAGGGGGAGCTGCAGGAGCAGCGCAGCCTCCCCCAACGCAGTTTGTGTCCCCACCCTAGGTAGGATGGGACAAAGGAATGATAACCCCCCCAAGGGTTCTACATGTTGTTAGAGCACAAGCTTATGTGAACTTTTGTTCTGTCTTGTGCAACTGTGCCTACTAGAGGTGTAGGCTGGTATTACTCAATATATTCAACTGTTATTTGATAGTCAACTAAGAGTAATTTGAAAGTAATCTGAAAGCAATCCTAATGTTAAATTGCTTAAATATGGTCCTATATGTTCCCTGTTGATGCTAATTTGAATAATGAGACTGACAGCCACCTCTTGGCAAGATAAGATGTACTTAATTGCAGATGTAGGTGTGTTCATTCCACATTACTGTCAAATGTTGCAGGGGGACACTGGGTATTGTTTTGCCATGTGGGTTGTTGGATTATATCCTCCCTTGGAGGAGACATGAGAGATTACACAATGTCCTCCCAGAGTGATTCCATCACCTTGTGTATATTTGTAGATTGTTGCATAGTATCGAGTAGTGTGTATGAGTAATAAATGTACTTTTACTTTATCAAAAGAAAAGCACAGACTGGACAATCATTTATTGAGAGTCACGCTTGTGTGCTCGTGAATGGGGATTACTAGCCCACAACACCTCCCTTGAGTAAGCCTTGGACTGCTCTGCAACGCTAACCTATGAGATTCAAGCGCTACAATGGGGTGTTTGGTTCCCAGTGGCGGTCGCATGCGGACCCATTACTTGTGCAGGCCACACAACTAATGACCCACCTTCCAACCCATCTCTATTGTCACAAGCTTAAATCCCAGTAGTTCCATTCTGTCTTTCATTTTACCTGGGCCGATAAAAAGAATAGCATTAAGTTGGAGAACAACACACATGTATTATTCCACGCCAAAATGCCACAAAAAGTGAATGTGCACAATACAAATTAAAATTATGTTAGCGCTCAAGAAGAGTATGGGGCCTTGACCTTTGTGCCCTATAAGTGGCACTCTATCGAAAGTCGTAGCCCATTGCCAGTTCTAGGCTCAGTTCACCGCCACAGAACCCACATCAAGACGTTACATGCTACCAATCACAGGCCTTGAAGTCCATAGTTACACGTCACAAATACATCAAGAGATTTAACACGTGCTCTTCCCTTTGAGATATAGCACAGCTGCAGTGCGCAAGATTAGTACAGGTAAGTTTTGGAGTGACTAAGTGCAGCTGCTCACACACAGGCTCATGCTGCGATCTGACTCGCCTCAGCGGTGACCACACGGTGCACACTCAATGGGCTGTGCACGTACTGGCCTATCAGTGAGCCAGTGTGCTTCGCATTTTTTCTTCGATTCATCACACGTGTTAAAGGGAAGCGTAGTGCCTGGGGCTGAGCTGTTCACGCCGGAAGCCTTTGCCTCATGGGCCTCAGTGATACATGTGCGGGTGTCCTATGAGTGCCTCCGGAAGAACTCCATGTGATAGCAGGGCGCTATCATGTCGCCCCACCTCACCTCCTTTGTCACAGAGGCGTTGACGGGCGCACAGGTCTGTAGCCACGCACGGACCGCCGAGGCAGCATCCGTAGAAGGGGCCAGGTGAACAGTCTATCCCGCCCCTCTGAAGCTAACACTGAGGCTGGGACTCCAGAGGGGCCGCGGGGCTGGCAGAGGCTGGGAGAGATGAGGTCTGAGGCCAACAGAGGCTGGGAGAGATGATGTCTGAGGCACAGAGAGGCTGGGAGAGATGTCTTGGAGCTAGGGGTGGGAGAGGCTGGGAGAAATGAGATCTGACGATAAGAGAGACAGAGGCTGGGAGAGATGAGGTCTGAAGCTAGGAGAGGAGGAAGCTAGGAGAGGAGGAGGCTGGGAGAGGGCGATGCAGATGCTGGGAGAGATGAGGTCTGACGGTCATAGAGGCAGAGGCTGGAAGAGATGAGGTCCAAGGCACAGAGAGGCTGGGAGAGATGAGGTCTGAAGCTAGGAGAGGGGAGGCTGGGAGAGATGGGGTCTGAGGCTAAAGGAGGATGAGGTTATGAGTGATAGGGCCTGAGGCTATGAAAGATGGGGTCTGAGGGTAGGAGAAGGGCAAAGGATGCAGGGAGACGTGGAGACCAGCAGTGATATTAAAAGAGATGACGACTCAGGCTGGAAGGTGGAGAGGCTGAGAGTACAAGAAGGGGAGGCTAAAGCTGGGATAGGGGACGGCTGAAGATAGAAGAAGAAGTGAATTAGCCTTGGAGAGATGGGACGGGAGGAGGACACTGTGGTGGGACAGGTGAACAATGAGGTTGGGAGAGACGGAGAATGGCGGTGAATCCCTTTGTCCCAACGCCCCCCCCCCCCCGACACACACTAAGGTCTTGAGCATGATGAGCCCTTCTGGCCTGAAAGTGTGTCAGAGGGGGGGGCGAGGACGAAGGACCATCAGACCCTGTGACTTGCATTTCTAAAGCTGCAGCAGTCAAGCAATCTATAGATGAATACGTGTATGTTTGTTCTTGCCCAGGCATAATCTCATTAACCTGCGAGTGGTGGCCATGTAGTTAGCATCCACCAATCTCTCCCAGCACCACTGCCTCTTCTGTGCAGGCATTACTGTGTATGAGGCTCTCGCCACCGTGCCCCGTTGTGCCCTTCCACCTCTTCTTTTCCTCTCAAGGATCTTCACTGTTCACTGGGTAGACTGGTCAGTCTGATTTTGGGCCGGGGATTTGCTTGGACCTGAAAAGATGTAAGAAGCTCCAAAGTGTGTAGCTTTCTCCCCCAACCCTTGTACCGGGCAGTCGCTCTCACCCTCTGCATCTATTGTGCAGCTTGAAGTGTGGCCAGCTGTCAAACACACATGTGTAAGGGGTACAGGCCATGCAGAGAGACATCCCTGAACACCCCCAAACAAGTGGCTGTGCTGGGGCCGCAAAAAGGAGGGGGCAAGTATTTGTCCTCAAGGGGTCCCCAGCGAGAACTCCTTGAGTCTCATAATTCAGGTTACCTCATGCTATTGTGCAACCCAGTGAGTAGCCCGATGTATGTAGGTCCTAAAGCACATTTTATGTACAGCAGTGTTATCGTGTGTAGAATTAAATACTTTTTGTTAAAAAAAAAGCCTGCCATTGATTATTGGTCACTATTGTGCACAGTGAATTGTGAGTCTCAGTCCAACACCACCTCGTTGAAGAAGCATTGGAACGTTCGACCTAGCTACCGGAGGGTTAAATGCTAAAGCGATGTCATTGGTTTTAATTTTAAGTAAAGTATTAAAAATGTCGCAGGACATCAGGGGTAGTAGGCCCTACAGACACAATAGTGACACCCCCCAACCGCTTCTCAGAGGTTGCGATTGGAGGAGATTAGGGCTGGGAAAGACAAGGACTGAAGCTGCTGGGAGAGGAAAAGTCTGTAGACTAGCAAAGATGGAAGCAGAACAGGAGAGAAGGATACAGACAGAGAGAAAGATGAAGACGGAGGCTAAGAGAGATGCCGACGGAGGCCGGGAGAGATGGAGGGTACAAGAGATGGATATGGATGCCAAAAGAGATGGAAATTGTGAGAACTGGAGATAAAAGCTGGGGGAAATGGAGAGAAAAGAAGATGAATGCTTAGAGAGATGGAGACAGAAAGATGGAGCTTGGCTCTCCCCTTTCAAGGAGTGCACAGATTAGATAGACCCTTCTTCCAGCACCCTCTCACTTTTGATGCCACATCCAAAGCTAATTACAAAGTTGACGATTCTTGCTCAGCTGTTCCTTCTGTAACAATTCATTTATACTATTTACTGGTCAATCCAAATTTCACACAAGTCATTTATAAATAGACGTCCGGATTTTTATGTCTACACACCTTTTATGTCTATTTTTGGAGTAGGTTTACTAATTGTTTTGCACTTCTTAAAAAAAAAAAAAATCAGGAATACATGAGAAAATCCAGTAGTCCGTTTTCTAGGAGCTGGAAATATGATAAGGCTTTTTTGCCTTAGTTTTTAACCACACTTGGAATTTTAAGATTCCTTAAGGGTTGAATACACCAGCGGGAAAGATATTAGTGCATCTAGCAAGCTTCAGGGTATAGTACCAGTAGATACAGAAGATACTTTAAGAGGTTTAATGCACTTGCTACAGAGCTCTGTGTGGAATCTCTTGGCCACAGGTTAGAATCGTGGGTTATTGTGCCTCCTGAAGAGAAATGCACATAACTCACAGGTCAGAGGTCTGTGTCCTAGTAGCAATGCTCACTACGGTAATGTAGTTACCGCAGAGATCTCAGCCACCAATAGGTCACATATTCCATTCCTAGTTTAAAAAAATAAAAAAGCCTGGGGCTTATGCACCCATTGCAAACTTTTGAATGCAACCTGGAAGGCATGTACTTCAATTGGTCGAGTTACTTAGCATCTGTTAGGGTTGAGCTGGTACGACTTGCTATACAGATGTCCTCAGTGTTATTACAGACACACAAAGTATGAAGCTTTCATAGTTTAACTTATTTCTTGTCCAATTTGTAAAGTGACCTGCAGAGTGTTATCTTTTTTGTTTTTAATTGAGTTTATTTCAATTTTCATCAAAGGCAAAAAAAAAAAATAAAATAAAAAAAAATAAAAGAACATAAAATACATTTTCACTGGGTTGCATTACACTGATAGCGCTTGGATAAATTCTTTTGGTATTGGACAGGTGGACCTTACCCCATCTCCTCCACAGTAAGTAGCCGAGTAGCATAGGCAGGTCACAGCATTACATTTACAGTATTTGATGCAGGACCGCCCCGTTGCACATTGTCAAGCCATTCGCCCAGAACATGGAAATGCCTCCACCACTCCCGTACCTTCTTACATTTCTTGGGGCATCGCCTGCTTTCATAGGTTACTCCTTCCGCCTCCATACGTATAGACGTAGACCAACCCGTCACCCGTTTATAATTGGCATAGCCAGCGTGGCCCACTTCCTTGCTGTGTCCCTTTTGGCGACTATGCAAAATATAAGTTTGGGAGGTCCACCTCATTGAGTTTCTAGCCCTAGGATAAGGGACTCGTGTTGTAGTGGTTTGTGTCACTGCAGGACTTGTTGCAACTAATTCAGTATTAGCTGCCAAAATTCCAGGACTTTTGTGCACTCCCATACTGCAGGTAGGAATGTAGCTTTATCTGTCTCACATTTCACACAGGTGGGTGTACAGAGCTCAAAGTAACACCAGCGGTAGGGGCTTGAGAGCTCTACTACAGTATGCAGTGCACAGTAACTGCAGGCACGAGGGCTATAGCGCTCTGCCTACACCAGAGAGAGGGGACAGATGCACTACAGTAAATACGGAGCTTCCAACAACACCAGCGAAAGGGGCTAGAGCGCAATACCTACAGTAGAGGGCTCCAGTAACACCAGGCGCAGAGGCGGAGCACACTACCTCCAGCACAGAGCTCGCACTGACATCAAGGGAAGGGGCTAGAGCGCAATACTTACTTACAGAGCTCATAGTAACACAAGAGACACGACAGACATTACCTACAGTAAGTACAGAGCTTGCAGTAACACCAGGCACAGGGGCGGAGCATACTGCCTACAGTACGTAACTCACAGCAACACCATGTGCAGGGGCTAGAGACACTAACTCCAGTACAGAACTTGCAGTAACACCAGACACAGAGAATATAGCGCACTAGCTACAATAAAGAGCTTGCAGTAATACCACACACAGGTAGTAGAGCACACTACCTGCAGTACAGAGCCTGCAGCACAGGTACTAAAACACACTACCTGCAACACAGGGATCGCAGTAACACTAGGCTCAGGGGCTAGAGGACACTACCTACAGTACAGAGATTGCAGCACAGGTACTAAAACACACTACCTGCAACACAGAGCTCGAGGTAACACCAGGTGCAGGGGCTAGAGCACACTAACTACGGTACAGAGCTCACAGTAACACAAGGCACTGGGGCTAGAGACACCACCTACAGTACGTTAGTCACAGCAACACCATGTGCAGGGGCTAGAGACACTACCTACAGTACAGAACTTGTAGTAACACCGGACGCAAAGAACATAGCGCACTAGCTACAATAAAGAGCTTGCAGTAATACCACACACAGGTAGTAGAGCACACTACCTGCAGTACAGACCTTGCAGTAACACCAGGCGCAGGGGCTACAGCACACTACCTACAGTACAGAGCTTGCAGTAACACTAGAAGCAGAGAATACAGCTAACTAGCTACAGTAAAGAGTATGCAGTAATAACGCACACAAGTACAGGAGCACACTACCTGCAGTACAGAGCTCGCAGTAACACTAGGCTCAGGAGCTAGAGGACACTACCTACAGTACAGAGCTTGCAGCACAGGTACTAAAACACACTACCTGCAACACAGAGCTCGCAGTAACACCAGGTGCAGGGGCTAGAGACACCACCTACAGTAAAGAGCTCACAGTAACACCAGGCACATATAGAGCTTGTACTAACACAAGGCGCAAGGGTAGAGGACACTACCTCTAGTACAGAGGTTGCAGTAACATCAGAGACAAGAGACACTACCTACCAGGCACAAATGCAAGAGAACACTACCTACAGAGCTTGCAGTAACACTAAAAGCTGAGAATATAGCGCACGATCTACAGTAAAGAGCTTGAAGTAATACCACACCCATGTACTTGAGCACACTAACTGCAGGACAGAGCTCGCAGTAACACCAGGTGCTGGGGCTGGAGCACAGTACCTACAGTACCGAGCTCATAGTAACACCAGAAACAAGTTAGAGCATACTACCAGCCAGGGCACAAGTCCTAGAAAAATACAAGTGGGTGGGGGGATGACAAATCAAGTTAGGCAGTATGCAAGTGACATCACTGTGCGTGGGTTACTGTTTTTAACATAGAGATCCTTTTATTACTTGCAGTTCATAAAATGTAATCCTTCTGATATAGCACAGTGAGCTGTGAAGGACATGTGACTCCAACACCTTGTAACCCTCACTGTCTCATGTACACATCCTTGTACATATGATTTATTGTGAATGTATAATGTGTAAGTGTGATGTAAAGCGCTCCAACACCCAGGATTGGGATTAGTAGCACTATAAAAGAAATAAAACAAAATAGTGGTATTTAAATTGTTATTTGTGTTAATACTGGGACAGACCCAACACATTTGACATTCTTACAGTGCATGCATGTCTTATATACAGGGATGCATATGTCTTGTATACAGGGGTGAACAAAGACAAAATCATGCCTCTCATAAGTACCTGTGCAATGATAAGTTATGTGTCTTCCCCCTCTATTGTGTTTAGGCGTGAGTCTCCAGATAACTCCTAGACAGGATAGCAATCAAAAGGAGGCCGGATGCCCCCCTCAACTTTGGCCTTTGTTTTAGGCGTCCAGAACTTAGAATAAGAAAGCCTTCTTCCGGGGCATGGCCACACCGATGACTGCGATGGCCGCTTGGCTGTGAAGCTCCGCTGGTGACTCCCTGATTCAACGACGGAATGGGTGACATCTGTACACCTAGGCAGCGGGGAATGCTGCTCCACACAGCTTCAGGGTGGGAGAGCTGGTTGTGAGCCACAACAACCCTGCTTACCAGAGTGAGAGCTGCCATTGTTAGACGGCCCGCTCACAATCGGCCAGAGTGCTCTGGATGCCTGAGGTGACAGTGGCCGTGGGTGAGCCTGAAGCGCGGAGCCAACCAGGCAGCCCGGTGCTGCCCATGAACACCAGTTGCAGGCTCCCATCTCCCACCCACAATCAGATGAATGCTGGCCCCTCTACAAGCCTGCAACGAGTGGCGGCAAGAGAACATTTCTGCACCGCGGCCAGGCCCGCTCAACCTCGCCAAACACAACGATACCTGCATGCAGTCACCCGAAGCAATCTCCTGATCCCTGCCTGCCACGAGGTACCTGGCAAAGGATTGGCCCACACTGATGTAGAGGAACCAGACCTGCAATGACTGGTTGCCACCAGGCCCTGTGAACCATTTATAAATAAGCATTGGCCACTACCTAGCACCTAACTGCCCAAATGAGAGTGTGATCACTTCCCCCCGCCACTATCACACCCACTGACCATGTGCGCACCACGCTGTCACTCACCGGTGTGTGGGAGCCTAAAGACTGGACCACTCTGGAGTGGATGACCCGGATCTGCTGGAGAGGCAGCCCAGCGTGACCGTGAACTGCAGCACTTACCAGGCCCCATATTATCAGTGTCTGACCACTAACAACTCGCAGCCACTATGCTTGAACCTTCCACCAGACTGAGATGGGAGCCCACTATTAGAAACTAGGTGCAATCTCCCATCAAAGCGCAGCATATCTTTCTGCACAGAGGTAGCGCCTACTTCTTGACCTTCTACATAAGCCAATACTAAGTCCCTGCCCCGGTGTGATCCTGGGGGGAGGATGACACTATGTGCCCTGACATGGCAACAATGTGCAGGGAACACTAAACAACGGAAGATCCCCTTTGAGAAGAGCTCAACTTCAGACAAGTCTGTTGTGGTTCCAACATCTGAAGGGGGTGGGGGGGGGGGGGAGGGGTGGGGTGCCACCGAGAGCTCAATGCAGACACAAATGATATGCGCTGAAGATATCATGGCAGAATTGTGGGTTGGTTTCCACGCTATTGATGCTTGGTTTGACACCTTAACTGCCAGACTGAAGGGCATGGGGGAGCATCTTAAAAAACAACAAACCCGCCTGGAGGGTGCAGAGGAGCACATCTCAGGACTAGAGGACGGAACCAAAAAAAAAAAAATAACGAAAAGGCTGAAAAAGATGGAAACCAGGAGAACAGGGGCTATTAAGCACAAAGATTTGGAGGCTTGGCAACACCGAAACAACCTACGTATCTCTGGAACAGCGGAGTCCAAAAACACCGGCCAAACGGATCTCTTTATAGAGGGACTGCTCCCAGAACTACTGGGTCATCAGAATTTCACTTCGACATTCGTGGTGGAGTGGGTACACCATACATTAGGGCCACAACCCACCCCGGGGGCCGCAGCCCATCTGATCATCGCACGGTTGCTCAGTTACAGAGATCGCGATACCGTGCTTCACCAGGGAAAAAGAACCACTGCACTATCAGGGCACAGTTGCTCCCCTATTCCCAGATTTTGCTCCTGCTGTCCATGAAGCCAGGAGGAAGTTCTCAAATGTGAAAAACTGGGCCTCCACTATGGCATGCTATACCCACCCAGACTGCGAGTTGAAGTGAGCGACAAACCTCGCTATTTTGAAAACCTCACTGTCGCCATGACCTTCTGTAAACAACATGCTAAGCATAGCTCGTCACCCCAGGGCTTGACCCTGGAGCGCGAGGCTTCTGATGCGGACACCCCCGCCAGCATGGACCTCTTCCCTCCAGATTGATGCCATGGCCTTTGCCTGCAAAACTCTATACTATGATTTACAGACATGGTTACACTTTGCTACAATAACACTAGTTGGGACTGCCCATCTACCCATTAATATTTGCCCATTCTTCTTTCTATTTGCTATATTTCCATTCTACTCATCCAGGGGTACTTTGCCATTGCGTTGTCACGTCCACATGGTTGATACCAAGTTATACACTACCAAGTTGGAGATGTTATTTAGTTGGGGTATATGGATTCACCTGGTAGTTCCCCAACAGGTGTGGGAG
Source organism: Pleurodeles waltl (assembly GCF_031143425.1). Classification (NCBI taxonomy): domain Eukaryota; kingdom Metazoa; phylum Chordata; class Amphibia; order Caudata; family Salamandridae; genus Pleurodeles; species Pleurodeles waltl. The sequence continues at coordinate 964,313,163 of NC_090443.1, forward strand.
GGCGCCCAATTTTGATTGGATGAACTCTTAAATGTCTACAGATTGATGCAGTGCTCGCTATTTCCGATGTTTCAAAAAATGCAATGACATCACCCTGTACACGTGACAGGCGGCACACAAAATAGGAGACAGGCAATAGACATGACCTTTATGTTGTGGAATGTACGCGGCCTCAATAACCTGCGCAAGGGTAAGCAAGTGATACTTTACTTGACTACACATAATGTACAGGTGGCCTTCCTGCAGGAGACCCACCTTCCCGTGGGCACCACACATTCCTTTGTATCTACAAGGGGCCCGCATCGCTACTATGGCAGCTACAGCACTTACACTCTGGGAGTATGCATCCTGTAAAATAACAGTCTTCCATTCCACTATTCCTCCTCCTACTCGTATGATGAGGGCAGATATATCCTGGTTGCGGGAGTGCTCACAGGCCTCAAGATATTGTTAGTCAATGTTTATGCACCTAATGTCGACTCACCTGATTTTTTTCTACACTTTACAATCCCACATTGGGGGAAGGGGCAATTTAAATATGGCAATGGATCCATAGTTAGATGCCATTACCGTAGTCCCAACCACTAAATCCCAATCCCTCCGGGTCTTGAGGACTATCTGAGATATACTCGGTACATGAACCATAGCGACTCCACAACACTGATGCAAGGGCCTACACTTTCCGTTCGGTGCCCCACGGCACCTGGACACACATCAACTACTGGCCTATAACTAGTTCTAGTTTAAGCACCCAGTGTTTCACCTCCATTATGCCCCTCCCATGTACATTCTCCGACCATTCACAAGTGGAGATCACGCTTAGTATTCCTGTGCAGGGAGGCGAAATGAAACCATGGAGTTTCCCCAGACAAGGCACTACAGGATGCGCTATTCCGATCTAAACTAGGAGAGGCCATCATTGAGTATTTCCGATTAAATAATGGATCTGTAAGCACAATGGTGATTCTATAGGATGCATTTAAGGCGTGTGCTAAGGGCATCTGCATTTCAAAACACTCTGGGGTGCTGCGTGATATCTGGGGCAGTCTTGTGCAGGTGGAGAGACAGCTCGCGGAGCCTGATGGCAAAACTACAGAGATTGGAGCCAAATCCCACTTATACCAACGTAAAATACTCTTAGATAAATTCCACGACTTAGTGAAAAGAGAGACAAAATACATGGGGGTAAATACGCCATGGACCGCAAATATGGGGAGGGAGAACGACCTGGGCGCACACCAGCGAGACTTTTTCACCCACCCTACTCTGCTGCATACATACTGGAACTACAGAGGGAGGATGGCACGCGTGCTTTAAGCCCCATAGCAGTTCAGTCACAATTTTTCAACTACTACTCCTGCCTATATGCGGCCCAACCCATCATATCCCACGCGGCATTGTTACAATATCTTGAGGAGGCTGCAATGGTATGGTTAACCACTGCCCAACAACAATTTCTCAGTGAGCCCTTCACCACTGAGGAAATCATGCAGGCATATGACGCTCTAGAGGGGACACCCGCTCCTTGACTAGATGGGTTCACCGGGGTGTTTTACAAAACATACAAAAACCTACTGGCACCACGTCTCTCATCTATGTACGTGGAGGCTCTTGAGGCTGGAATTCTCCCCACAACACTGCAGGAGGCGGTTATCACCATGCTGCCCAAACCTAGCAAAGACCCACTTCAATGCAGTTCCTACCGACCCCTTTCCCTCCTTAATTTCGATAACAAGATACTTGCCAAACTGGTAGCTACGCGCCTTTCTTTTCTTCTAGATCAAATTATATCTTCAGCTCAGTTGGGCTTAGTTCTGCACCGCTCCACATCCATCAACCTCTACAGTTTTCTTAGTAATACACAGAGTATCTCCCATGACACCGGCAGGAACAGTGCTGCTAGATGCAGAAAAGGCATTCGACTCTCTTGAATGGCCATTCCTTCATGCCACACTATGAAAACTCTGATTCCCGTGGGGATACATCGCCCTGATCTCCCTGCTATATACACAGCCCTCAGTTACTTAACGGAATGCTGTTTCAGTCTTTTCCTATTGTGTTGGGTCCCCACAAGTATGCCCGATATCCCCCTTGAGTTTCATCACAGCGATGGACCCTTCAGTGCGCTGCCTGCAGGAGAGAAATATTCATAGGGGCTTACAATTCACTAGGGGTCCACTCCCTATATCACTCTACACAGACAACATCTTGTTATTGCTGCGTCGACCTGAAGATACCCTTAAAACCTGTACTGGATGAAATAGTCAGTTTTGGCACATTCTCAGGACGGCACATAAATTGGGGAAAATCAGAGATCTTCCTATTCACTGACGACACAACGCTACCCCGCACGGAATACCCCTTGCAATGATGCAGAGACTCAATGAAATATCGCGACATTCATATTCATAGGGAGAAAGAGCAGGTTATACGACTTAACTATGGGCCAGCCGTTGAGAGACTAACTGCACAAGTGGATCGTTGGGAAAAGTTCACAATATCTATGGCAGGCCGCATTGCTCTCATTAAAATGATAGTGCTTCCACAATTTTTATACCTCGTTTTAAACATTACCATCCCACTCACTAACGCCTTTTTTGCCACCCTTTGCGGTTTGTTAATCCGGCTCATGTGGGCGGACAAGCATCCTTGTATCCGATGGAAAGTCCTCACCCTTCTGTATGAACACGGAGGCTTTGGGGTACCCCCATCTTCAGCTTTAGTATTTGGCAGCACAATGTCATTTCTCGTACCACTGGTTTCACCATGATGCGCGCATCCTTTACACAATCCCAGAGCGCGACCTTGTTGCCCCATTTTGACTGCGAGCACTCCTGCCTCTGGGCGCCCCTTTGGACCCCAGGGACATTCAAACACTTTCCACTTCCAGCAGGACATGGCATAAACGTGACTGCATTCTTCAGGGTGAATCACTGTCCTCTCCTGCACTGACATTGAAATAACCCCTTCTTCCCCATCACGCAGGAAGTACTAGTTATGCATACTCTACAAGCACTAAATATTCAAACACTAGGTGATGTATTCGCAGACGACCACATCTTCTCATGTACCGAAGATGCACGCTTTGCCAATGCAACCCACATAGAACACTTTGTGATATGCCATCTACAAAGCTCCCGACGTGCTCGATTTCCCTCATACCCATTGACCCCAACTGACTTTACCCCTCCACACTAGTCATTACAGCAGACACCGGGGCTCCTCTCGTTTCCAAACTCTACCAAGTGCGCATTCCTGTCCTACCTTTTTCAGACGTGAGACTCAGGGAGACCTGGGAAGCAGATTTGGGACAGCCCCTATCCTAGAGTATATGGTCAGCACATTGCGGCCAAACCCAATCAGTTTTTTTCAATCACTGGCACAAATGAATTAACTTCAAGTTATGGCACAGGGCAAACGTCACACCCAGTGCTGTGGCCCGTATAGGACCATCCCGATCCTCTGCGTGCCTCAAATGTTGTGCGCCACTTGGTGGTTTCCCCCATATGACATGGGCATGCGCCTACATAAGCCAATATTGGTGTGATGTATTTGAACGGCTACCGCACATGTTGGGCACGACCCTCCACCCTGACGGCCCTCTTGGAAAAACAAAAGGCACTCCACTGCCATTGCGCCCACAGCCAAGCGGTGGCTAACAAGCCTCACTTATTGCAACAACACCAGCGAAATATATGTCACTTCAATTCCCCACATCTAGACCAAAAGATATTTGGCAACCACTGATGAATTATCTGCACACCTTGGATGCCACTCTCTCGAGCGCCCAACACCATACAGACGCGTGTTAACATATGTGCATACATTACCATCTTATGGCGTGTGCCTAAATGCATCTGAAGTAACGATTATGTTTGTGTTTGCAATCCTGTTTCTTATGAGCATGCCTATGATCAATGAGCCTGTCATGTCTTAACTTTTAAATCCTACACCTCATGCTCAATTGCATTGCGCATTCCTCTTTTCGTGGATTATCTTGATTTGTTTTCATTGGTGTATACGATCTGAAAATTATAAAGTAAAAAAAAAAAAAAAAAAAGCCCCCTTCCGCTTGCAGGGTGCTGTTCGAAATGAAAGCAGAGGCTGCTGAATGTGTCCCATTGTCTGAAAATTACACCGGGTGAGTTTAGAATATTTCTGTGGGGCCTAACTTCTTTGGTGTCCACCCTGTAAAAAGAGTGTGTCGACTTGTGCCTTGGCACCTGCAGAAGAAAGATTGCAGGAACACTACATACAGTATAGAGCTTAAAGTATCAGCAGGATCAGAGGAATACGTGCACTAATTACAGTAAAGAGCTCTCAGTAAAACCAGGTGCAGAGATTAGACAGCATGTCTACAGGACAACGCTCAGAGTGACACCGGGCATAGGGGCCACAGCCCACACTAAAACCAGGTGCAGAGCTCATATTTACACTAGAAGCAGAGGTTAGACTGCACTAGCCACAATGCAGAGCTCGCAGTAACACCAAAAGCAGAGGTTAGACTGCACTAGCCACAATGCAGAGCTCGCATAACACCCGAAGCAGAGGTTAGAGCCCCTTAGCTACAATGAAGAATTCGCAGTAACACCGGATGCAGAGGTTAGAGTGCACTAGCCACAATGCAGAGCTCGCATAACACCCAAAGCAGAGGTTGGAGCACATTAGCTACAATGCAGAGCTCGCAGTAACACTCAAAGCAGAGGTTGGAGCACATTAGCTACAATGCAGAGCTCGCAGTAACACTCGAAGCAGAGGTTGGAGCACATTAGCTACAATGCATAGCTCGCAGTAACACTCAAAGCAGTTGTTAGAGTGCACTAGCCACAATGCAGAGCTGGCATTAATACCAGAAGCAGAGGTTAGACTGCACTAGCTACAATGCAAAGTTTGCAGTAACACCGGAAGCAGAGGTTAGACTGCACTAGCCACAATGCAGAGCTCACAGTAACACCAGAAGTAAAGTTTAGAGTGCACTAGCTACAATGCAGAGCTCGCAGTAACACCAGAAGTAAAGTTTAGAGTGCACTAGCTACAATGCAGAGCTCGCAGTAACACCAGAAGCAGATTAGCTACAATGAAGAACTCGCAGTAACACCAGATGCAGGTTAGGGTGCACTAGCTGCAATGCAGAGCTCGCAGTAACACCAGAAGCAGAGGTTGGAGCACATTAGCTACAATGCAGAGTTAGCAGTAACACCAGAAGCAGAGGTTGGAGCGCATTAGCTACAATGAAGAACTCACAGTAACACCAGAAGCAGAGGTTAGAGTGCACTAGCCACAGTGCAGAGCTGGCAGTAACAGCAGACGCAGGTTACAGTGCACTAGCTACAATGCAGAGCTAGCAGTAACACCAGAAGGAGGGCCAGGAGCACTGCTTGTGGCACACAGCTTTCAGTAACACCAGAAGCAGAGGTTAGGGTGCACTAGCTATAATGCAGAGCTTGCAGTAACACCAGAAGCAGAGGTTAGAGCGCCCTGGCTACAATGCAGAGTTAGCAGTAACACCAGAAGAAGGGACTAAAGAACCCTACCTATGGTACACACCAGATTAGAGTGCACTAGCCACAGTGCAGAGCTGGCAGTAACAGCAGAAGAAGGTAGTAAAGCACACTTCCTATGGTACACACCTTGCAGTAACAGCAGAAGCAGAGGTTAGAGTGCACTAGCCACAGTGCAGAGCTGGCAGTACCAGCAGAAGGAGGGAGTAAAGAACACTTCCTATGGTACACACCTTGCAGTAACACCAGAAGCAGAGGTTAGAGTGCACTAGCCACAGTGCAGAGCTGGCAGTAACAGCAGAAGAAGGGAGTAAAGCACACTTCCTATGGTACACACCTTGCAGTAACAGCAGAAGCAGAGGTTAGAGTGCACTAGCCACAGTGCAGAGCTGGCATTAATACCAGAAGCAGAGGTTAGAGCGCACTAGCCACAATACAGAGCTGGCAGTAACAGCAGAAGAAGGGAGTAAAGCATACTGCCGATGGTAGATAGCTTGCAGTAACACCAGAAGCAGAGGTTAGAGCCCGCTAGCCACAATGCAGAGCTCGCAGTAACACCAGGTGGAGGGACTAGAGCACACACCAGGCCTAGGGGCAGAGCGCTCTAGCTACTTGCAACGCTCGCGGTGGGCACAGCACACCGGCTCTCACATTGAGAGGGAGCAGAACTTAACATTCCAGGTCATCGCCAGCTCTTGGGGCACAAGTCCTGCAAGACCCCTGGTCGTCTCTTACCCAACTTTAAGACATGCCCCTGAAAGCTGATAACCCGGACACATGTATTTCACAACATGGACAAAGCACCCGCCATCTTTACTCGTTTTCTACTATCCCCTCTTAATGGCACCATACTGGGGGGCTTCACCTTCCCCGGCCTCCCCGCCGTTCTGCCTCACCTTGGACCGACTTTGAGGGGAGTGACGCCCTGTGAATATTGATGATATGGAAGTCTGTGCTGCGAGGGGACGATCTGAGGGGGAAGAGGGCGAGAGGGGAGGGCAGCGCAGAAATGCAGACACTGAAATCAACTTCCCTTATCTCGCATCTTCCCTCTTGTAGTTAATCCTCATAGAAGCACAAATTAATCTCCTTATCGCCCCTGTCAATCACGCCATAAAGCCAGCGGGGTACCTGGCGCTGACACCCTTCTTCATTCGGGGATGACATTCCACCCTCTCCGATCACACGGACCGAGAATGCAGGGAGATGCGCGCACACACACACATATATATATTCAGTGGGGGTGTACATACACAAAAAGTCATCCTTCCCAGATGGGCACAATTTGCATAACATCGCCACCGAAGGCTGCGGGGTGACCGGGGTCAGGCTCTGACATCTCCCGCAGAGTCCATCTCCAAGTGCTAATTCGCCCCCACATTGATCTCTGCATCCAATTTCTTTGTCATTTCCATCTGCAGGGTCCCTGACCTCCGGATCCGGAAGAAGACGTGGAACGCATGCGAGGCTAGGAGGGAAGAAGAGGGGGTTCGGCGGGCGCGGAAGAAGAGGGAGGAAGCTATGGAACACACAGGAGGCCAGTCGGAAGGGAATGAGATGGAGGCAGCAGGCATGGGACACTAGGGAGGCCGGTGAGGAGAGCAGAGGGAGGAAGATGTGGGACAAGAAGGGTCGAAGGTAGGGTGACCAGATTTTGAGGAGCAAAAACCGGGACAGGTCAGACATAAAATAAGGACTAATGACTTTACACTCACTTTTATATCTGGCCTGTCCCGTTTTTTTGCATAGCTTTGTGAATGTGTGCCTATACATGTGTGTGTTTGCGCGCGCGCCCACACACACACATAAATACACACACATTTACAAGACTATACATATAAAATTAGCTATGGCTTGACTTCCCACCATGCAACCCCAACCCTCCCCCACCCACCTCTATCTGTCCCCCACTCCGTCTCGCTGCTGGGAGCAGACAGGGGACTGTGTTGCCTGACAGTAACAGATAAATTACTCAATTATTTCATACTTTGTAGGCCTCTGTTAAAGGAGAGTATTCCTTTAACTTATGCTTCCATAGATAATCTGACCTTTGTCCCAAAAATCGGGACATTTATGTAATAATTTGACCTTTGTCCCAAAAACCGGGACATTTGTTTAAATTTAAGAGAAGTGTTGGGACACCAGGACAGTCCTCTAAAAACCGGGACTGTCCGGGGAAATCCGGGACGTCTGGTCACCCTATCAAAGGCAGAGGCAACATAAGGGAGGCCGGTGGGGAGGGGGAAGAGATAAGCAATATTTAACATAAGAGAGACCGGCGAGGACGGAAGAAAAGACGAAGGCATGTTGGGGGAAATGAGTGAGGCAGACATGTAACAGAAGTGAGTCCACTAGGGAGGTTAGAAGAAGGGAAACCGGGAACACAAGGAAGGCGGGCAGGGCGGGAATAAGATGGAGGCAGACATGGAACGGAAGATAGGCAGGTGAGGAGGGAATAAGAGGGAGACAGATGTGGAAAATACGGGAGGCTGACGGGAAGTGACAGAGGTGGAAGCGATATAAGAGAGGCTGGCAGGAAGAGAAGAAGAGGCGGGCAGATATGCACACAAGGGGAGCCGGGGGGGGGTGGGGGGGGAGTCAGCAAGGAGGGAAACCTGGAACGCATGGAAGACTGTCAGGGAGGGAATAAGAGACGTTTCCCAAAGAAGCTAAAAGTGACTGAGGAGTTAATGCTCAAGGATGAAAGAATTAGTGTCACCAGCGCTGTTGAAATAATGGCAGGCTACACTGACCACATTTTCCTCAGCCATATTTGCCTAGATTGAGCTCATATCTGATAGCCATAGAGATCCACAGACCCGGGTATGGCTATAGTAAGCATGGCCTTTTATTTTTTAGGTTTGCCACTGGGAGACCTCAATAAAACTACTGCCCAGTAGGCTGCAATTTCACTGTACCAAAATAAAGTATGTTACCTAACCTAACAACTGGGACTGGCATCAAAAGCATAACAGTAGCTCCATCCAAAAAGAACTACGAAGGTCAATGGAGCTGAACTCCCTCTTCGTTCAGCTGCTGGAGTACAGTTCCCACACCATAGTCTGAAGCATCTTTCTGCACCACTGTAGGAAGCTGGCTCAGTATATACTATATCAAAAGGACATACAGTGTGCACAGGGTCCAGGGGTTCCCCAGAGGCTTGACATAGGCAATAATAGATAAAATTAATGCTCTATTTGTGGTGGTGTGGTCGAGCAGTTACGCTTATCAGAGGGTAGTGTTAAGTATTTGTTGTACACACACAAGCAATAGAAGAAACACACTCAATGACTTAACTCCAGACCAATAGGTTTTTTTATATAATAAAATATCTTTTGTTAATTTATTTCTAGAACCACAAGATTCAGTTTGCAGGTAAGTACATAAAATGTAAGGTACTTTGCATAGTTATACATAGAACTTTGAATGAAATCAACAATGTATACAGTTTTCTTTAAAATGGCAAAAAAGCTATTTTAAAAGTGGACACTGCAATTTTCAACAGTTCCTGGGGGAAGAAAAGATTGAACAGTTTTCTAGGTAAGTATTCGACTTACAGTTCCTATCTCTGGGTTTTAGGTAGTCCGTCGTTGGGCTTCAAGTTAACCCCAAACACCCACCACCGGCAACAAGGGGCCGGTCGGGTGCAGAGGTCAAAGTTGAGCAAATTTAACGTTGGCTCCTATGGAGACAGGGAGGTACCTAGAATCTGGTCAGCCAGCAGGTAAGTACCCACAACTCGGAGGGCAGACCAGGGGGGTTTAGAAGAGCACTGCAGGGGCCACAAGTAGGCCACACCCTCAGCGGCACAGGGGTGGCTGGGTGCAGGGTGCCAACAGGATGTTGGCTTTCCAATGCAGGTCTATGGGGGGCCCAGAGGTCCCTCACAGGCTGCAGGCAAGGTCGGGGGAGAACCACCACTAGTTGGACAGGGCAGAGGGCCGCATACTGGTCGATGCTGCACTGGGAGTCAGGTTCTCCGAGGCCTGGGGGCTGCGGGTGCAGTGTGTACTTTAGGCGTCTGATATCTTTGTCCGGAGCTCGCGGTCAAGGGGGTCCTCTGGATTATCTCTGTAGGCGTCATCATGGGAGGTCAACCCAGGGTGGGATCTTGCTCCCAATCACCTGTGGACCTTTTCTTGCTGGGTGGACAACATGGACATGGGCCGTGGGCGTCGGGTGCACAGGGGTCAGGACTCACACATCCGGAGTGAGGTGGGAATCCTTGGCTGAAAGTTTATTTGGGACAGAGCCACTGTCCTCTGGAGTTTTTTTTTTTTTTGGGTGCAGGGCAATCCTCTAGCGTTGGCAGAGGTCGCTGGGCCTGCTGGACGCGTCACTGTTCTTTTTGCAGGTTCTTTGAAGCAGGAGACAGGGCTGTGGTAGGGCTGGGACCAAAGCAGTTGTCTTCCTTCTTCTCTGCTGGGGTTTTCAGCTTAGCAGTCCTTCTTGTAAGTCGCCAGGAATCTCGGGAGCTGGGTTCAGGGAGGCCCTTAAATCCTAGATTTAGGGGGGTGTTGGGGTCAGGGGGCAATAGCCAATGACTACTGTCCCTGAGGGTGGCTACACCCTCCTGGTGCCCCGTCTCTTTGGCGAGGGGGGTACATTCCTATCCCTATTGGTCCCTGTCTTCCAAACCATGATGGAGGATTTTGCAGGGAAGGGCTCTCCTCAGCTCTGGACACCTTAGTGGTGGTCCTGGCTGGGAAGGTGGGGGGTGGGGGGAGAAGGAGTGGGGGGCGGGTCAGTGGGGGTGGTAGAAGGGGGGGAGGATGTGGCGGGGGAGGGCGGGATGGGGTTCACACCTCCCTGTTTTCCCTCATTTTAATTTTCCCGCCGGACTTGCCGCCAAAAGTGGGACTTTGTCTGGGAGGCGGGCATCTCCACTAGCTGGAGTGCCCTGGGGCACTGTAATCCGTGGCTTGAGCCTTTGAGACTCACCGCCAGGTGTTACAGTTCCTGCAGGGGGAGGTGTAAAGCACCTCCACCCAGGACAGGCTTTGTTTCTGATCACAGAGTGCACAAAGGCACTCACCCCATGTGGTCAGAAACTCGTCTGAAAGTGGCAGGCTGGCACAGACTGATCAGTCCTAAACTAGCAGTTGGGCTAACATACAGGGGGCATCTCTAAGATGCCCTCTGTGTGCATTTTTTAATAAATCCCACACTGGCATCAGTGTGGCTTTATTGTGCAGAGAAGTTTGATACCAAACTTCCCAGTATTCAGTGAAGCCTTTATGGGGCTGGGGAGATCGTAATGACAAACTCCCAGACCACATACTCAATATGGCTACACTCCACTTACAATGTCTGAGAATGGACTTAGACACTGTAGGGGCATATTGCTCATGCAACTATGCCCTCACCTGTGGTATAGTGCACCCTGCCTTAGGGCTAGAAGGCCTGCTAGAAGGGTGACTTACCTATGCCACAGGTAGTGGTTTGTGGGCATGGTACTCTGAGAGGGTTGCCATGTCGACTTTGTCTTTTTCTCCCAACCAGCACGCACAAGCTGCAAAGCAGCGTGCATGTGCTGAGTGCGGGGTCCCCAAGGTGGCATAAGACATGCTGAAACCCTTAGAGACCTTCCCTGGCCACAGGGCTCTTGGTACCATGGGTACCCTTTACAAGGGACTTAACTGCGTGGTAGGGCTGTGCCAATTGTGGGAACAAAGGTGTAGTTTTAGGGAAAGAACGCTGGTGCTGGGGCCTGGTTAGCAGGGTCCCAGAACACTTTCAAAGTTGGCATCACCACTAGGCAAAAAAGTGGGGTGGTATCCATGCCAACAGTGGCACTTTCCTACAACCACAAACTCTTTGGAAAAGTCAGGAGCCTTGAGCACTGGTGCTGTGCACATGGCCTTCTTCAAGGTGTCAAAAGAAGTCTGGCACACCTCTGTCCAGATCACCTAACGGGGCTGCTTCTGGAAAGTCAGCTCTGTCAAGGGAGCCACAATGGCGCCATATCCCTTGACAAATCTCCTGTAATATCCGGTGACTCCTAAGAAGGCCCTCAAATCAGTCTGAGTCTTGGGGGGTGCCCAAGCTAGAATGGTGTTAATCTTTTTCTGTAGGGGCGCCACCTGCCTGCTCCGTACCTGGTGTCCCAAGTACACCACAGATCCCTGCCTTATTTGGCACTTACTGGCCTTAAATAGTGAGGCCTACACTTTGCAGGGTCTTTTACACTTCCTGGAGGTGGTGCAAGTGATCCTCCTATGTGGAGACGAAGACAGCAATATTGTCTAGGTAGGTGGCACTAAAGTTCTCCAACAACACCAGGAGTTGGTTGACCAGTCTCTGGAAGGTGGCAGGGGCATTCTTCAACCCAAAGGGCATGACACAAAACTGGTAGTGCCCCCCTGGTGTTGAGAATGCCAACCTCTCTTTGGGTACCTCAGTTAATGCAATCTGCCAGTATCCAGACGTCATATCAAACGTGAGTGAGAACAGGAAGGTGAACTGACCCAGTAACGGGTGACAGTCTCTCTGGCATTCTAGGGTCAGAGTAGAGGAGAAATTCACACCCTCTACTGACCCATCCTGTTCTTTGGCAGACAGGTTAGGTAGAGGTTCACTCAACCCCATCATCCGTAACCAAGAGCATGGTCAACTCTGAACTCTCTCAGTGCGGTCTGAGGCGGTTCACGTGTAACACCCTTAAAGGGTACCTCGGAATCTGCATGTCCACCAAGTAGGTGACTTTTGCGCTCTTTCACCTCAAATGGCCCAAACCAATGTTCTTGGAGAGCATGGGGCCATCACCCACACCTTCTGGCCAGGCTGAAACTCAACCAGAGTGCTATTCTGGTCATACCAGCGTTTCATGTTTTCCTGGCTTGCTTCCAGATTCTCTTGGACGAGTTGCCAGAAGGCCAGCATGTAACTGAATACATCCGGAGGGGACTTCCTGGGAGCTTGCTCCCAGCCTTCCTTCACCAAACTGAGGGGCCCTCTCACAGGGTGCCCATACAGAAGTTCAAAGGGGCTGAAGCAAACCTCTTTCGGTGGTACCTCCCTGTAGGCAAACAACAGGCATGGTAACAAGATGTCCCACTTACATCTCATCTCATGGGTTCAGAGAGACTCATAATTATGTCCTTCAGGGTATGGTTGAATCTCTCAACCAACCGATTGCTTTGGGGGTGGTAAGGCATGGTTAACTTGTATGTTACACCACACGCCTTCCACATAGCCTTCATGTATAGCGACATGAAATTGGTACCCCGGTCATATACCACCTCCTTGAGGAAACCCACACGGGTAAAGATCCCCATCAGTGTCCTGGCCACTGTGGGCGCAGTCACAGTCCTTAGGGGGATAGCTGCCGGGAACCGGGTGGCATGGTCCACCAAGACCAGGATAAACCTGTTGCCCATGGCTGTCTTGGGATCCAGAGGCCCCACAATGTCAATGCCCACCCGCTCAAAAGGGGTACTCATGACAGCAAAGGGTTGAAGAGGAGCCTTGCACCTCTTAACAGATTTGCCACTTGCCTGACAAGTCCTGCAGAATCCATCTGAGTGCTTTCTCATTTGAGGCCAATAAAAGTGGGTGTCTAGCCTGTCAAAGGTCTAACCCTGTCCCAAATGACCTGCCAGTGGCACATCATGATCCAGACCCAGTAGGAAGGCTCTGAAACACTAGGGTACCACCAATGCACGGGCTGCCTTGGTGGTAGCAACCTTGGGCTTACTATACAGGAGAACATTCTTCCAGTAAAGTATGAGAGTTCCAGAGGTGTCACCAGCTGCCTGGGCCTCAGCCTTTTTCCAAAGACCCTCATGGGTGGGGCATGTTTTCTGCGCAGCACAGAATTCTTCCCTTGTGAGGCCTCTTTCCAGCTGCCAATGGGTCATCTCAGGCAGGTCCCCCAGATCAGCCACCTATTCCTCTGTAGGTTCCGGGGGCACCCCCCTCAGGTCCAGCCTCCTCCAAGACCTTGGGAATTTCAGGACTGTTATTCCTGCACCCCTTGCCCTTCATTTCTTTGCAGGCACCTAGGCCACTGTTTCAGGATCCAGGCCCTCAACTACCCTCTCTGGCACGCCCACTAAGGCAATCCTAACATTTCCAAATGGGACCGAAGCTCCACCACCTTCCAGGCAGTATGCTCTAGGTCATTCCCTAGCAGAGAGTCAACCGGCATGGATGGACTCACAGCTACTCTCAGGGAACCGGAGGACCCCCCCCTATTCAAAGGGAACCTGAGAAACCGAGCATTGGCGCCCATGGTAGTCTACTGATACAACCCGGTGGACCACATTAGGGACTACCTGCTCTTGAGACACCAGATGACAGCGGACTGTTGTCATAATGGCTACTGTGTCTCTAAGAGCCTCGACCCGCCCCCCACATTGATGGTCACCCACTGCCTGTACTTCTTTGTATTATTAGGCATGAGGGTTCTCTGGACCACCTCATCCTCACCCAGGGAGACTAGGGTTAACTCAGCTGGCTCCCCACCGCTAACTTGGGCCAACTCCTCCCCAAGCGCTACACTGGCCATCCCATGTGTCTGCCCACTGGTAGGGGGCTGTGACTGCTTAGTACACTTGGGACTCCCTCTAATGTGCCCTTTCTGACCACAACCAAAGCACTTGATGGGTCCCTTCCCTGCAGGCTTACCTGAAGGAAACCAACTTTTCTTCTCAACAGGGGGTTGTAGTTGGGGAGGAGAGGAGTCACTGGATCTGGTGCAGGTTCGGTTCCTTAGGTGGAGCACGGGAGGTGATGCAGCGTATGTTCCTTACACTCCGGCAGGGTCAATTTCTAGTGGGTCAAGACTCACGGGGTCGCGGTCACACCACAGAGCAGTGGGTACCGCAGCTGAGTCGGGTGTCACGGATGTCGGTGACACGCACTCGAGACTCACAAAGTCACGGGACGTCAGCAGGGCTGCAGTTGCGTTAGGCCTGCGATGTCGGAAGAGTCAGCACACTCAAGAGGGGACCACAGCTTCAGTTGTAGGCAATGTTGCGGTCTCAAGCAGCGGCGGCGGTGCGGGCATCATCCAGAGTCGGTGCACTGGTTTTTCTTGTGTTTCAACTAGATTTCACTCCCAGGGGCCCAGAGACTGGAGTAGGCACCACCTGGCGAGCTAAGATCCACAGCAAGTAGACCCAGAAGGTAGTAAGTGCAGTCTCTGCTGTCCCTGAGACTTCTCAACAGGAGGCAAGCTCAGTCCAAACCCTTGGAGACACTTCACCAGCAGGACTGTAGAAACCAGAGTCCAATCCTTTCCCTCTTAGGCAGAAGCATCAGGCCAGCACAGAAAAGCAAAGCACCAGGCAGAGTGGCAGGTCCTCCTCAAGCATCAAGCTCTTCCATTTGGCAGAGGTTCCTCTTGGTCCAGAAGTGATCTGGAAGTCTGGGTTTTGGGTCCACTACCTATACCCAGTTCTGCCTTTGAAGTAGGCACACTTCAATGGAAAGTCTCTTTTGTTCACAAGACCCTGCGTTGCCCAGCCCTGGCCCCAGACACAAACCAGGGAGTTGGAGACTGCATTGTTTGAGGACAGGCAAAGCCCTTTTGGGTCTGTCAGCTCCTCCCTCCCCACTCTAGCCCAGGAGACTCATCAGGATATGCAGGCTACACACCAGTTCCCTTTTTGTCACTGTCTAGAGGGAATTCACAACAGCCCAACTGTCAGTCTGATCCAGACGAGGAATACTTAAGCAGGCAGAGGCACAGAATGATTAAGCAAGAAAATGACCACTTTCTAAAAGTGGCATTTTCAAACAGACAATCTAAAAACCAACCCCACCAAAAGATGTATTTTTAAATGGTGAGCTCAGAGACCCTAAACTCCAAATCTCTATCAGCTCCCAATGGGAAACTGCACTTAAACAATATTTGAAGGCAGTCTCCATGTTAAACTACGAGACAAATAGGCCTTGCCATAGTGAAAACCGAATTTGGCGGTATTTCACTATCAGGACATTTAAAACACATCACACATGCCCTATCTTTTAAATACACTGCACCCTGCCCATGGGGCTACCTAGGGCCTACCTTAGGGGTAACTTACATGTAGTAAAAGGGAAGGTTTGGGCCAGGCAAGTGGGTGCACATGCCAGGTCGAATTGGCAGTTTAATACTCCACAGACAGGCACTGCAGTAGCAGGACTGAGACATGTTCACAGGGATACTCATGTGGGTGGCACAATCAGAGCTGCAGGCCCACTAGTAGCATTTAATTTACAGGCACTGGGCACCTCTAGTGCACTTTACTAGGGACTTACTAGTAAATCAAATATGTCAATCATGGATATTCAAACACCAATACAATTTAGACAGAGAGCACTTGCACTTTAGCACTTGTTAGCAGTGGTAAAGTGCCCAGAGTATCAAAACCAGCCAAAACGAATTGCAGCACATGGTCCAAAAACAGGAGGTCAGAAGCAAAAATTAAAGGGAAACCACACCAAGAGCTGCCAGGTCGAACAGGAGCTGACACCAAGTCAACTATTACCAATCTGCTTAGCTTTCAAAAGCAATTAAAGATCTATTGTTGGGACAGAAAGTCTTCTGCATGTCTCAGGAGAGCGTGCTTCTTCTGCCTTACTGTGATCTACAGACAAGTCATTTAGAGGTTACTGTACGGTTTCTGGATCCCTATCTCAGTAAACATGATAAACATGTATGTCCACTGATGATGTCCCTGTTTATATGGACTGAGACCCTAGAGCTTAGCTCTGAGGTCGAGGAGGACATGCAAAGTGCACCCTTATTTCACAGAGAGGGGCTACTGCCCTCTCTGCCAAGGCCCTGGTAGATTGACAGTGGGGGCAGCAAAAAAATCTATAGTCAGAGATACCTATATTCTTGTACCCTTGGTGGGGGCTACTAGTCACCCTCCTGGCCAAATCTGTGCAGTCTTCTTTGCCAGTGGGCCTGTTGCCTTTGTCTACCTGGGGTATGTGTTTGAGAGCCAGTAGCTTCCCTGGGGGAGAATGGTGAGGTGCGCCATTGTGTTTAATGTGAGCTGAGCTCTTCTACGTGACATTCCAGCTTGCCTGTGACCCTCCCTATTCCTTGGAGAAGATTGGTGGGCTATGGTAGACACTTGCTCTTATCTGTGTTTAGCTGCCCTAACTCTGCTAGGAAGGATGATGGTCAGTGCTTCCTGGTCTGGAGTTAATCAGAATTCCTGTGAGAAGAATAGCCCAGGCTGATACTAAGAGCCTGTCCTGAAGCCCAGTAACTCATCCTATACATGTCTTATACACACAGTGAGCATGACGCAGATAGGCCTCATGATTCGATTGTCACCCACGATTCAAAAGTAGCAGACCCTCTGGTTGGATCAGCCTATCAATCAGAGGTGAGAAAAGACTGGTCTCAGTGATTGTTGAAGACTAGTCTTCAGTTCTAACAAACATCTACAGAAGCCAGCTGCAGACCTGCGGTTTAAAGGCAAGGAAGCTTGTTCACCGCCTGTGAACTTGAGTTTTCCTTGTGATGTATGGTTTCTGCTGTGAAGGAATTTGCCAGCTGTGAAAGAGCAAAAGGATCAATCGGCAACCTGAATGCAAATGCAGAGGACCAGCTGTTTGTGGGGCTTGTCGAGCGGAGCAGCATTGGCTTGGAAGACAAGGAAATTGCAACCAGCTGCTCAAAATAAGGAAGCTTGCAGCACATCAACTGAGGGAGATGGGGAAGCTTGAGCCCACCAAGCCTTTGAAGGTGAAATCACTTCTGCCCAGATCCCTCCCCTGTGCTGTTGGAGCCTGGGATACTTACAGTTACAATCTGTAGCTGGGGAAGAGTGTCCTGTGGCACTGGCCCTCTGGCCACATAATACCCTTCTACACCTAGCCAGTGGCTACTGGTCTAGTGGGACTCCAGTAAACTGTGCCAAGACATCAGGCACCTGTAATCAGATCCCTGATGCCACCAGAGTGGTGTCCTTGCTAAGGACAGGAGGGCACTTTTGTTCTTTGGGTGGTGGGCTCTGAGGCTGATCTGGAAGTTTGACTTCACACCATATGCTGAAACTACACCATTATCATACAAGGATTGGTATCCTGGTTTTAGTGAATGAGAGCAACGCAGTGCAACATGGTCTGTAATATGCAATGCTAATCGTGTGTCTACATGCTAACTGTGTTTGTATAGAGATTAGTGTCTAGGTGCTATAATACTGTTTGGGGTCAGAACTCTGGCCCAGAGGGTTGTAGAGTTGTCTGTTTTTCACTGCTATCCTAGTTGTATGTGTAGTATATTTCTCTTATGTGTATCAAAGTACTTTTCTTTTTAAAAAGTAAAGCACTGACTGGACATTGATCATATTAGCTGGTAGTACAGTGTACCCTGTATTCTGAATGTCTAAACCCACCTCACCTCCTTAAGTAAGTCTTACACTGCTCTGCCTCACTAACCTGAGACAGTCAAGAGCTGGAGATGCGTACTTGGTTATCAGTCTTTGGGTCCACTAGTACTAAGGCCAAGAACACCAGTTGGGGATACTCCAGTTGATGCGATTGGAGTGGGGTAGCCCCCGAGTGCCCTTAGACCCAGGAAACCGGGTTTAACACCTACCTCTTTGCATAATTAGTGTGTCTGCCCTGCTTATCTTATTATGCTTCCTGTTAGCGCTGGGAAGCCCTTATAGGTAGCTGTACGCTTTATAAATTTAACATAACTCCATCGCAGGGGAAGAGGAGCAAGGCTGATGATTAATTATGCCATTTGTATGGGGGATTTTGCTGCATCCTGTTTACTCAAACACCTTTGAGCAGCTTCACATGACCTCAATGACAAAATATCTCTCATGATCCCTGGAGACCTCTTTCAAGTCATACACCACCTTTTGTTTTGCATTTTTCTTTAACTTCTCTGCCTTCATCCAAGAGAACGCATGGCTCCAGTCTTGCTAATATTCCACTAGCTAGATATGACTAGAAGGACAATGTTCAAGGACCTGTGCATTGTCCAGAACCTCCCAAGAAAAAGGCCCACTAAAGCTACAAATTAAATACAAGCAATACAAACAGGACACTGCACTCCGACCTTCTACCTACCACAATGATATTTTACCATAAGAAATCCAATGGAGGCACTGCTTTCTCAGTACAAGCCACCAAACTCGAACTTGCTACCAGCAAGCTATTGAAGCACCTAGGAACCTATACATTTCAGACATCATTGAAAGCATCAACAAATTACTCCAATGGTCCAGCATTTCTCTTATATTTAACAAATGCCCATTTCAGACAAATCACCTAATGAGGTGTGGACCACTTATTCTCAAGAAAGACTCATATCTGGGGAAGACAGGTGAAGCCATCCAAATTCAAATGTAGAGATCCAGCTTTCGAAAGCAGTTTCAATGTCAAAAACAAGTTTGTATTGGTGATCCAATGATGATTTATTACAGAAACTTCAAAACAATAGCCAGCCGACATGTGTTTTGCCCCTTAGACGGTTGGTATACCTGGGGATTCCTCAAAGCTCGGAATGCAGTATGAGGTCTATGTCCATTTTTACAGGCTGTACAGGTTACTGGTCAAAGTATATCAAGAATCAGTCTGTCTTGATGAGTCTGTCTTGACAGACTGATTTTTTATATACTTTGACCAGTAACCTGTAAAAATTGACATACACTTCATACCACATTCAGAGCCTTGAGAAAGCCCCAGGTATACAAACTGGTAAGGGGCGAAACACATGTCGGCTGGCTATGGTTTTGAAGTTTTGGTCATAAAATATCATTGGATCACCAATACAAATTTGTTTCCAACTGTGAAACTGCTTTCGAAAGCTGGATCTCTATGTTTGAATTTGGGTGGGTTCACCTATTTTCCCCGGATAACAGTTGAAAACATGGTTATTTCCAAAATAGCTACATCATCCCATTTTCCTCGGACAGAACCCGGAAAGACAATCACACCTTCAAGTTCAATCTTCAGCTTACAGCTCACTAATAGGGAAAAACCCAACCAGCAAACTACTTTCTATATGCAGGTAAGCTAATACCTCTGATTTGCTTGGGTATTATATAGTTATGTCAATTCATAGATAACATTTCGGACCCACACATACCATAACACTCTGCGGTTGATAGATTACTGTAACTTACCCCTCTTACACTCATTTAAGACATATCTGCTACAGGGCTTGTCCAACCGATAAACTAGCCATCACCAAATGAAACGTCATGAAGTAATTGAAGAGATCTGTCACATACTGCTGGTCAATTGGAGGACTGTAATGTACTATACCACTGCAGGTCCCAATTAACTATACACTATAACCACTTCTTTACATCTCACACTGACACTTAGGTATGGGATATTAGTAATAAAGCCCATACTAGCAGATAGCCAGCTCTACTTTTTTCTCTCTCCAGCAATGCCAACTCAGGACTACATAACCAGCTGAGTAGACTATGATTAGACTGTCCTAATTTTTTGTGTTCATTTTCTTGTGGATTTCATTGGATTTTTCTCAGTGTTTTCCAAACCTTTTGAAGTCAGCACTGATCAGGGTTTGTTCAGCTGTTTAACCCCCAGAATGAACAAAAACAGTGTTTACAGAACATATTGTTTTTAATCAGATGTTAATTTTAAAGGTGAAGTAATGAAAGGTATGTAATGTCTTCCAACTGGCACTGTGTCCAATCGACCTATGGTAAACTGTTGTATGCATAGAACGTTGGTGTATTACACTCACTCACATTCACATCTTATTGCCCTCTCACATTTACTGTGTCAGAACTCTGTTTTACAGGATTATTCATGGATTAAAACAGAAAGAGTGCTATATTCACATGTTTTAATAAACCAATTCCTGAAAACAGTTGGAGTCATTCACACACTCCTTAATTAATATTATGACATTGTAGGAGTGGGCAACCCTGCCAACAGCATAACACCAAGAGAACCATTTCATATTTTTAATTACAACAGATTTGTAGCCCTGAATTCTAAAGCACCTGAAACGTGTTGCTTTAGGCTTGCTTGTCACTGTCTTTCTGAACCCTTTACCTAACTACATGAAGGTGCTGCAACAGCAGTGTTTACATTCGTAGCTGACAAGTATCCCTATGGCAAACATCTCTCTACGTCAGTCCTCACCTTTTCTGGACTGTTCCTATGAGGAGCAGGGTCAAGACTTTTTGCATATGGCTGGGTCCAAACTGGGGTGGCGTGGTGGGAAAGAAATCAATTGATCAAACCCAGATCTCTGTGACTGGGGGTGAATGTTTGCATTGTTCAGCATTCTGTCCATCATCTGTTCTTTTTACTTTTGTCGCCCTAAGTGGGAAGAGTATGCCCAGACATGGACCCTGTGCTCACCGTGCCAATGGATTCAAGCTAGCCTGGCTGATGAGGAGTGGTATCCCAAAACCAGTCCCGGGATACAGGTGGGACCTGGCAGTTCGGACTGGACTGTTCCCATTGGGATCAGGGTCAAGACTGATTTGCACATGGCTCGTTCCTAACTGGGGTGGCGTAGTGGGCAAAACAACGATGGATTAAACCCATATCTCTGTAACTGGGGATGAATGTTTGCATTGTTCAGCATTCTGTCCATCATCTGTTCTTTTTGCTTTTCTCACCTTTTCACAGACATCACATTGTATTCTGGGACTTGAAATATTGTTGTTAATATTATGAATATAGGCTCAAACTCCGTAAAATGAAAGAAGCAGTTGGAAAGGAAGCCAAGAGTAGCTGAATTTATCCTACATAATAATGAGGTACCTTGAAGCATGCTGTTGGCATGTGGAAAGTCTTCTGTCCTGTTTTCACCAGTACCCCATGACCACAGTGGCAGCACTCATTTCAGAGGTACATGTCACTACACCTTGCATTGAATGTTTAATGCCTGGGGTGTCTGGTAGTTTACTTGACATCAATACTGACTTGTTAGAAAAGGGTGCTGATGTAACCAAGAGTGTTACCCATTCTGTATTTGTGGGTAAATGTGATAATACATATTGGCCAGAATCTTATGAGCTGGCCATTTCACCAATCAGTGAAAAAAATAAGCACTGCCAACATATCAAATATGGTTTAAATATTACCAGATTTTCTACAATGTATAAAATAATTGGATCATACATAAAAGATGATTTGAAACCCTGCACCTTTAATCCAAGCACACAAATCTGGAAGAAACAAAAGGAAGACAATATTTTGGTGACATTGCTAAATAACAAAATGCAAAGAGAATAATCTTAGACCAGTCTTTCTTGCATAACAAACTTACAATGTATTGGCCCCTTGATGAAGAAATGAAAGTGATTCCTTTCTCTCTCATTTTCCTTTCCTTGAATGGCATTTTAGTTTGCGGTTGTGCAGGAGTTTATCAGTGTATATTTATTTACACTGATGAAGGCAATTTCCCTTTCGGTGGGGCTTTATCAGTTAATATAGGTTCAAACCTAAACAGGATAGCCTAACTATGATCATAAGAAATACCATAAAGGATCCTGCAGAGCTGCTTAAAGCTGCCAACTTACTGAAAACTCTGGTCTATGCATCTGTCTCTCATACCTCACATCTACCATGCTGCTAAGCACTGTGTGCTAGAACACGATAACTGCACATTGGTGGCCATCATGTACGACATGGAAACACTTCTCACACAGGATCACAAAACAAAGACAACAACCTTCCAGCCACACACCCTTCATGGTGAAGTTTGCTAACCATGTACACAAGTGATTTAGTGCCCTCTGTATGGTAATAAGCACTACATAAGCTCTGTTTGCTCTTATGTTCCAGTGTTTTCAAATGCACCACTTAAGTAATCCACAAACAACTCCACCACTGTTTAAACCCAATTACTGTCTCCAAGCCCTGCAAGACTTTTGACAAACTTAATGGTGATCTACGCATGGTCATAGACAGCATGAAGTGCTGAGTCAGGCCTGCTGAAATACAAACCTTTAACGTAAAGGCTTGCACATGGCCACCGCAGTGGGTGTTTCACCTCTGAGTTACCCCATAAGTTCTTGGTCTACCATGGCGGACGTCACTGGCATACAATAGTAGGGTATTGTGAGAAACTAGATTATTTGGGGTGTGTGACTACCCACCCCGAGAAATAATCACAACCCTTATCAGGGTGAACACTCAAATTCACTAAATTAATTTGATCTCAACCCCCTGGTAGCTATGGCACAGAGCCAAGAGGCTTAACTTAGGGCACTGTATAGAGTATTTATGCTGTACCAAAACTGTAAATAAAGTCAGAAGGCAAAACAATAAAAATTCTAAAATAAATTAGAAAAATATAACACAATTGAATAAACAAAATGACAATAAGATGACAAAAATCCATTAAGGGGAACCGGAGATATGATTTTTAATGTTTTAAGTATAAAAAGCGCTGAAAAGCACAAAGTGTCAATGATAGTAAATGGTCGTGGTAGAGTGGTACAAAGGTGCACTTTGAGGCTGACCGTGATGGAGCACGGGGTGGATACACCAACCAGGTTCATCCTGATCAAAGATGTTTAACTCTTGACTTGGTCCTTTAAGACCCAATACTCCACAGGAATACACTTCTAAAGCCCCAAGACCTCAGAAGAAGCACTTAAAGACTCACATGGTGTCCAGCAGAGGCCAACAGCAGAGTCCAGTCCAGGTCCAGTTGCAACTGTTCAGGTAAGTAGTCGCAGAAAAGGCCTCTGGAAGTTTGCTGTGTCCCTGCAACTTGAGGTCAGCCTTATGACCCTTGGAGTCTACTTTTTAGTCCTGGGTAAAAGAGCAAGCAGGTCCAGGGATGACTTAGTAACAGTTAAAAAGAAGGCTTTGAGCCATCAAAAGAGTTTATTTTGACAGGTTTAATTGAAGTTTTTACACTGCTCCAGTAGGCTACCATAGTAGGCCTGAAGCCATATGTCCACTGCCACTGTAATGGATTGCACAATGGTTGCTGCAGTCCACTAGTGGCATTTAACTTCCAGGCCCTGGTTACATCTTGTAACACCATATACTGGGACTTAAGGATAAGTTAAATATACCATTTAGGAATATGCCAATTCAACCATGTTTAGAGGGGGAGCACAGGCACTTAACTACTGGTTAGCAGGGGTAAAGGGCACAGAGCTCTAAAGCTAGCAACAATATAGGGTCCAGCAAAAGATAAACAAGCATTTGCCATGCAATGGGTCTTGCATTTGCTCGACTTAGAGCAATTAGCGTTGTAAAGTCCTAACTGTACTGTTATTGCCACATAAATTGAAAATGAAAAGTAATACAGTTTTACATAAGCAAGACGATTTAAAGCGCCACGCCATGAGCGTTAAGGAGCACACAAAAGGAAACAGACATTTGCTTCCAGTCAAACGTATTGGTAGCTATGCAATTATCCATGTAACAGGGACGATGTCATGCAGAGCGCTCGACTACTGTCCAGTGAGATCGCACTGCATAGGAAAAAAAAAAGGAAAAGTAGTCCAGAAACCATGCGGAAAACATGGATCCTCGTATGTTTTCAGTAGTTGGCCGGTGCGTTCGAGTAGGGCTAAACACTGGAAAAGGCATGACTTATGCATACCTTTCACCAATGAAATCAAGCAATTTTAAAAGGCAAGCCCACTGGAGCTGCAACTCTGTGCACAAGAGTGAGGATTGTCAATGTTTTTAACTTCCCAGTGAAATGTATTATGAACTTCATTAGCAGTAGTTCAGTTCTCGAAATTAAAAAAAAAACTACAGCTGCCTTCTGCTGATTTTCTACTTACTTTCTTTTTTGGTTAGCATAGTTAATCTCACACGTCATGAAAATATGTGAACCTTTATAAATAAATTTGGTGTGCTTTTCATTCATTTCCACAGGACAGGGGGAATGCCAAGGAATTAAAGATGGTAGACTGCAGTTGCTTTCAAATGGGCCAGGCAGATAAGGAAGCTACAGCTTGACCTTAAGGCACAATGTCTACCAGGAAGCCTGGTTGTAGCCTTTGCAAGATTGGTTGCCTGGATTCAGAGGCATGCTGACTCTGGAGTGATATAAGTGTTCTCCAAGAATCTGTTTTGATGAAAGAAGTGCTCCTCCTGTTTTGGCTACAGCTTTGTGGACTATTTACGGCATATGTACATAACGCAAATATAATGCAGAAGAAGAAAAAGTTATTATGGTGTCAAACACTTGTGTAAATGAACAAAAATGTACATTTTGGGAGCCCTCGCTCTCTCTCGCTCACTGGAACACATAATTTATCACGGAATAACTCCGTAGAAGCTGTTGAACTTGCAATTAAAACATTTCTTGCACACAAAAAAGAAAAAATTTAAAACTTTGCAACTGGATCAAAAGGATTCCATGCTCGATGAGCCACCATATGCCTCTTGCATTGAGACTGCTCTTCACGCATGGCAGCTGTTTTGGTTTTATAATCACAGGCCACTATAAAAACCCTTAGTACGCTATCAAAGGTGCTTTGCAACCTCTTAGGGTCTGATTTAGATCTCGGCGGATCGAATACTCGTCACAAACATGATGGATAACCCGTCCACTGCTTTAGCATCTCCATAAGATGTAATGGGATCGTAATACGACGGACTGGATATCTGTGACGCTTTTGACAGAGAATTCACCACCACCGAGATCTAAATCAGGCCCAAAGATATCTTCTCAGCCAAGGGCCTACAGCCTGTTCAACATCTGGTACGGATTGCTACCTTTGGTTAAGTCTGTCACAACACACCTATCAATGAGGCACATAGAAAAAAGAAATTGCTCATCCCAACCTGGGGTTGCCCAGAAAGCTAACACCAGACAACTTGATGTTGAACTCTAAGATGGAAAACAGAACTTCCCAATTGTCTCCCGATCCAGGCACCCCACAGAATTGCGTGTGTGATTCTCGCCAGAATGGGAGGCTGGTGTGTTCCTCATATCTGGGGTTCCACCGGTTTTATTTATAAATCACCTGCCGTGAAGGATACATGGTAGGCTGTAACTCCCCCAGGTTTTCTGTCAGCAGGGGCTGGTGCGCTCTGGACTCTAGGCCAAGTGCTCATGGAAGGACCACCCATTTGCTTTCCTCCAAGGGGGGAGTCGTGCAGATCGTCCTCGTCATTAACCAGAAGCAGGCAGCCTCCCCGAGATGGGCTGTCAGGCCTGCCTCCCAGACGCGCACCCCGTGCTTCATCTACTGCGGTGTTTTGTTCGCCGGCGCGCGCCGCTGCGATGCTGAATGGAGGTACACGGGAGCATGTGTCGTACAGCAGCGCCACAGAGATCTGAACCTGCCCCATGCCGCTTCTGTTTGGGGGGAGGCGTCGTTACGCGCACGAGAAATCTATATATTTAGATGGCTAATGATGGGAATGCTGCACTGACACTTTGGTGTGGAGTAATCCGGCGGGCCCGGTGAGCTCCCACAGAGACATGTCTTGGAGCTAAATGAGGGCGCGCAGGGAGCCGTGGAGGAGCAGGTCTTTCATACCCAGCCCCCTCGCAGGCAGACATCCTAATTATGTTTCAGACGCACTACCACACCAAGAGCAGCGCGCAAACAAGGGGAGGCTGTCAGGTGCGGCGTCTCTCTCCTCCACCCTACCAGTGCCGCGCTGTCTCTGGCTGTGACACCTCTCAGGGCGCTTAATTGGAAACATGTCACCAAGTTAATGTGCTCTGACCGGACTCTGACAGCGACGTGTCCTATCCCACTCCCCCTGCCCTCCTCCCCCGTGGCATGCTCCTTCCACATCCACGGCGCCTCCTGCCTGCGCGGTTAGGCCCTGGCGCAGCGGCCTAGCGTAGAGAGGCAAGCCTGGCCCTGGAGGCTTCTCGTCGGCGGAGGTGGCGCACTCTCCATCTAACAGCCCCAGAGATACCCACGGAGCACAACTCGAGGCACGCTGGGTCCCAACACCTCCCAGACTCATTCATAAGAAAATGTATGAGCCTCAAAAACCCAAATAAACATCCAGAATCGCAAACTCAAGGTCGTCCCCAGATTTCCAAGTTTGATACACAACTGTAACCGAGGTGTGAACAACCTCCTTTCCAAATTCCAAGGCATAATTCGAGCCTCCTAGTTCCACACCCCGGTGGGAACGTGCATCCCCAGCAATACTGCACTACATACAAACTCCCACATATCGATCTGGACACGAGTAAAACTGCAGGTTTCGGGTTTTTTAAAGAGCTGTATATTTAGGCTCTTTGTCACTGGTACCCGGTACATACATGCTATTTTTCTGCAGTATTTGCTTTCTAAATGCCGTGTGGCCGCCTATTATCGACAGCGTTCGGCTCTGTGATCTTCTCTGAAGCACGTAAAGTCCAAATCCTGTGTACACCAAAGCAAGGGTTTTAACTGGAGGCGCACTTTGATGTCCAAACATAGGCAGCTGGACCCCTTTCTACCCTAGAATACATTAATAGGCGGTTATGGCCTTTAAAAAGGGAAGGCCTGTTGGGAAACCAGCTCCCGACCCCCCACACTTCCTTGCATCGTTCTTTGTAAAAGCATCCCGCTGTACCTTAAGGGGATCAAACACCAGCCTCTGAATCTATTAAACTATCTAAAATCAGTATCTGTAAGCAGCACTCTTGCGCTCTAAATGGAAGCGTGCCTGATCAATATTTGCAAATCGGAAATTTACAATACCATTTGTAAATAGGATATTTTCTCAAGAACCCTTTCGGGACACTATTTATTAACGCGGCCATTCTTTAAAAGTATCTGCAAATGGGACCCTCAGAAACAGGATCCTTCCTTACTTCAGGATTTGTAAAAGAAAGCTCTGAGGACATTATAAACGGGGCCTATGCCAGGTCAATAACTGCTATTAGAAAAGTTACAATATCATTTGTAAATACGCCCATTTCTCAAGTCAGTATCTATAAAAAGGACCCCCGTTTCAGTAAATTGGGACCTTTTCTTGAGTCACTATTCGCTAATTTCAATGTGATTCGGAATCGGTAAACTGGGTCTTTTCGTAAGTCAGTACCTGTAAACAGGATTCATTCTCAAGTCAGCATCTGTAAACAGGATCCTTCCTTAATTCAGTATTTG
Organism: Pleurodeles waltl; assembly: GCF_031143425.1. NCBI lineage: Eukaryota > Metazoa > Chordata > Amphibia > Caudata > Salamandridae > Pleurodeles > Pleurodeles waltl. Next base: position 964,340,656 of record NC_090443.1, read on the forward strand.
TAAACGGGACCTCTCCCGGGTTACTATCAGAAAACATGACCCTTTTTGTAGCCAAGCCTGTACACTGAATCCTTTATTGAGCCAGTATCTCTAAAAAGGACTGTCCTCGCACCATCTCTACAGGGGGCCAGCACTCACCAACCCCTGCATCTCTACAGGGGGCCAGCACTCACCAACCCCTGCATCTCTACAGGGGGCCAGCACTCACCAACCCCTGCATCTCTACAGGGGGCCAGCACTCACCAACCCCTGCATCTCTACAGGGGGCCAGCACTCAGCAACTTTTGTGAAACAACGGGCGCCAGTGAACTTGCCTCGCCAGGTTTTCCGGTAGCAAAGCCATCTATCGAGTTGACCTGGCAAGAGAATCCTGCCCCATCTCGACTTTAACGTCTGTCTGACTTCGTGGTCACAGGGTACTATCTTCTCTGAAGAAACCAAAGCATTTTAGGAGATGTAAGGGTGCTCTGGGAATACATCTGCCATCGGAATTTAGAAAACGGTGTTGATCTTGGACTTAAACACAAATGCTCTACTCCTAACAGTGCTCTCCCATCTGCTTTTTTGATGAAAACCAACTCTACGTTCTTGCATGTTTAGGCCCGGCGGGGGTCTGCTATTCCAGCCAGAGTAAGACGTGACTCCGCAGGCTCTTTAAAGCAGCGAATACCTACTGCCTCTTAATGCAAGGGACACAGCTCGGCGGATGGCATCACTGGTGCTTCTCCTGAGGTCTCATTTGTCATGATTCCCCCTGGTGTAGTCACTACTAGGATCTGTCGCCTGCTCTCCCCCTACCTTCCCCTGACGAGGTTAAGATGAGCTAAATCAATGTGAGAAATACACAATAACAAAGGACAAGCACAGGAAAACCCCCTTTTCTTCATGTCTGGGAATGTAAAACCTTGTCTGAGTACAAAGCGCCAGCAGGAGACTGTAAGAAGTCTGGTGACACCGGGCGACCCCAGCAGTAGCCCGCCTTGCTGTGCTCAGCTTTGAAGGGCCGCCAAGCTCCCTAGGGTGTCAGTCAAAACAAGGCCACGAATCAAAGGCTTGTGAATCAAACACCAGGCCCTGGCTTTGTAGCCTTGCCAGCTTCACGTGGAGAGCTGGTCACTGAGCTGCCTGGCCTCTGCCCCGTCAGCAGCGACAAGGCCTGCGGGTAGGTGTGCGGTGGTGTAGAAAGAGACAGGCTTGAGGGGTGAGCACCACCTACCTTAATGAAATCTAGCCACTAGCTACTGACTTAACGTTAACACTAACTACACTGAACTGGCCCTTTGAAATCCAGCAGTAGTTTTACTGACTTTTACTCAATTTCTTGACCAGATTACCTGACTTCAGTACACCAAAATGGCAGAGGTTGAGGTAGTGACAGTACACACGCTTTGATCCCAGATTACATGACAGGGTAACACTTGCCCCACCTCGACCTCTTATTTGCTGCCGAGGGTTCAGGAGCAGGGCAGAGAGGGGAAACCATAGAAAATAACAGTTCTTAAAAGCCTGTTTACTTCTGGTTCCTACTGCTGCCTTCATGACCCTTGAGACCAGGGATATCAAGGGCAGTGCCCGGTGTACCAAAGGGCAAGCCAGTGGCAGCAACTGCTAACCATATTGATTCCCATGTCTAGACTGTAAAGTTCGTACTTGTATAGCGCACTACTCACCAGTTAGGGTCTCAAGGAGCTGTTTGCATACCACTGTGGAACCCCTCCTGGCTTTTCCCTGTGAGGTGCCCACTCCTGGGCAACCTCCAAGGTGAAGCCAGGCATCCCAGCGCTGTTGGGGCCGTTGTGGAGATTAAGCAAGCTATTGGCCAGAGTTACAGAGTAGGACCCATGAATTAGATTAGGCACCGATGCGAGAATTATCAGGTCCGAGGAAATTGAGCCCAAGACCAGCCGAGGCGGGAATTGAATCCTGGTCCCAGGCCAGATTTCTGCATCAGGGTCTGCCGCTCTAACCACTGAGCCACACTTCTCCGAGACTGAAACCAAGTTGTGCACATCTCTGCAATACGTGCTTAACCTACCAGGCTATTTTACCAGCCACAGTGCTACCGCCGTTCCATGTTGTTAGGCTTTGTAGCCAGGTGTGAAGTGGATCGCTGCCGTTATTCTGCAGCAAGAACAGGAAGAGGACCTGGCCTGGCAGTTGGGGCTGGACCGTTCCCATGGAGTGCAGGGTCAAGATTGATTTGCATATGGCTGGCTCCAAACTGTGGTGGGGTGGTGAGCAAAAACACTTGATGGTCTAAACCCAGATCTGTGACCGGGCGTGTTTTTGCTTGTGTCATTCTGCAGCAGGCATCTACCCAAGTCTTATAGGGGCCCTCTCACTGCAGTGCCTTTCTATACCTGTGAGGCAGCCCATCTAAGTAAAACTTTAGGGACCCCATCTCAGATATGAGGGGAGCATTACTTGACAGTACTCTATGCATCACTGCAACAGGCCTAACACTGCTATCAGTTCCCAATCTTGACAGGACTTACAATCTGCTCTCTCCCTGAACACAATACACCCACCAAAATAAAACTTCCACTATTCTCACACGCATGAAAAATTTAACCAAACTGCAGAGCTATGGATGGAAACTCACTTCAGCTAGGCCTAGCCTCGAACACACGTTTAAGGTGCACTATGAACACATGGGCCAGATGAATCTTGACTTCAGGAGGGAACTAGAATTAGTAAGATTAAAACGTCAACTATGCAAGCTGTATTTCTGGGGGTGGACTAACTTTATTTTCCCTCATTAGTCCCTCTTAGTGTGGTCTGTACTCAGACATGTGACCAGGAGAAGGGATCCTGGCCTTCACTGAAGGGGGAGTGTAAAAAAAATATATATATATATATTTGGGGATGGTGACCACCCAACTGATGGAATAATCACAAACCTTGTAAAGGGTCAAAGCCAATAAAGAAACTGAGCTCAAACACTTGGTAGCTTTGGCACAGAGCAGACAGGCTTAACATAGTGTGTAAAGTATTTATGTAGCACCAAAACAGTAATAAAGTCGAAATGCAAAAACATTAAAACCCCAAACATAATAAAGAAAATAGAGTAAAACTGAGTAAACAAAATGACAGCAACATGGCTAAAATCCAGTAAGAGGAACCTGAAATATAATTTGTAAAGTTTTTAAGTAGAAATAGAGCCAAGAAGCACAAAACACCAATGGTAGTCAATGGTCATGGCAAACGGGGACCTATGGCCAATTTGATGCAGACAGCGATGGAGCGCTGGTCAGTTTCACCAACCAGGTTCATCCTGGTCAAAGATTTTACCTTCAGACTTAGGGCCTGATTCATAGTTTGGTGGAGAGGGTACTCCATCGCAATCACAAATGAGTACCTTCGTCTTCAAACTGAAAGTCTGCCAGCATCATTTACAGTCAGTGGGACCTTCAGTATGTCGATGTTGGAGACTACTCCGTCTCCATCTCAGACAGCCCAACAGAGTAAGGAACATCAGCGGTTTCAGCATCCACTTCAACATCTCCAGCCCCGGCATCTCCACCCCCAAGATGACCAGCGCCCACCACCAGAGGTGGAACAAAACCCAGAGACCAACTGGGCGGACGCCCTCAACACCTCCAACCCTGCTACCGCCACCAACCTCGCAAAGGGAGTGAAAAACGTCTATGTCTGGATTACCAATTGCGTTGACAGCATCCTCCCCATCAAGAGTAACATCCAGAGAAAATCCTCCAAAAAGGCCAGCTGGTACACCCTAGAACTCAGAACAGTAAACAAGACAACAGACAGCTGGACAGGAGATGCTGCGCCAGCGAGGACACCTGACAGAGCAGCCTTCAAGACCTCCCCACTGCCTGCTGAGAGCAACAAAGAAGACAGCCCTTTCCACACACATTAAAACCAACACCACCAAGGAACTTTTCAACATTGTTAAGGAATTCACCAGCGCCAGCAAAAACACCACCAAACCCTCACAGGAGTTGTGTGACAACCTGACCCACTTCTTCCACTACGACATCACAACTAAATTCAGAAACTTCAAACCCCAGCCATACTTAAGGACTTCCTTGACAGATAAGCCACCACTGTTACCGACACGTACCACATACTGACCACCTGGACCATCCTTTCCACCCAGGACATCACCTCCACCTTGAAATCTATCCACTCAGGAGCTCCCACAGACCCATGCCTGCACCACATCTTCAACCTTGGAAACCAAAGGACTGGCCAGAACACACCACCCTGCTCAACACCTCTATCACCACCACAACATTGCTGACGCCTGGAAACACACCGAAGTCAGACCACTACTCAAAAAACCCTCCACTGACCCCAGCGAATGCAAAAACTACCAGCCCATCGCCTTGCTCCCATTCCCAGCGAAAGAAATGGAAAAGACCATCAACAAGCAACTCATGACATACGTGGAGCAGAACCAGCTACTTGATACCTCCCAATCCAGCTTCCACAGCTATCACAGCTCTGAAACGGCCCTGATCGCAGCCATTGATGACATTCAAACCCTTCCTGACTGAAGGGAAAAATCAGCTTTGAGCCTCCTCGATCTCTCGGCAGCCTCTGACACTATATGATCGAAAGACTTCAGTACATCGGCGTCCAAGGGGACGCACTCAGATAGATCACCTCCTTCCTCACCAGAATAACCCAGAGGGATCCACCTCGCACTTTTCACCTCCGAACCTAAGGAAATCACCTGCAGTGTCCTCCAGGGCTCATTCCTCAGCCCCTCATTCAGCAACTCATATATGAACCCTCTGGCCAACACTGTCAGATCCCCCAGTCTCAACTTAATTTCATACACAGACGACACCCAACTCATCCTCTCAGTCACCGACAACCCCTCCACCACATGACAAGGTTCGCTGACTGAATGAAGAACAACTGCCTGCAGCTGAACACAGACAAGAAAGAAGTCCTGATCTTTGGCAACAGCAGCAACACATGGAACGACTACTGGTGGCCATCAGACCTAGGACCTGCACTCACTCCCTCCAATCACGCTAGAAACCTCAAAATCATCACTGACATCAAGCTCACCATGAAATCACAGATCAACTGTCTCCTCTGCCTGCTTACTCACTTTGCACAAGCTAATTAAGATCTTCGAGTGGCTACCCCTACACACGAGATGCACCATGACACAGGCCCTCATCACTAGCCGATTGGACTACTTTTATGCCCTTTATGTAGCAATCGCTGCACATCTCCTACAGAGACTTCAGACCAATACAGTACGGCGCAGCCAGACTATTGCTTGGACTTCCCAGACAAACCCACATTACACCCCACCTCAGCCAACTCCAATGGCTCCCTGTACAGAAGAGATGCCAATTCAAGCTGATGACCCATGCACACAAGGCTCTATACAACCAAGGACCTGGTTACATTAGCCACTGCCCGAACTTCAACCAACCGTTGAGAAGACTACACTCTGCCTCCCATTCACCTGCCTATAGTCCCCGCATCTATCGAGCAGAAGTGGAGGATGGTCCCTCTCTCACATTGCAGCAAAAACCTGGAAAAGCCTGACCATGCACCACTGGACAATCACCTTACTTCCGGAATTCCGAATGGCCCTCAAGACATGGCTGTTTGAATAAGCCTCTGGGACCTGCAGGCACCTGGATACCCTACTGGGTGGTTAGCCGTGCTCTATAAATCCTGATTGACTGATTAATTGCCATTTGTCCACCCACCATATTTAGAGTGGGTGAACATATGGACAATTTTCACTGTCCCTCACTGCCAGGTAAAACCCTCTGAGCGATGGAGTACTTTACTGTTGGAGTAACTACCCATCCGTCAAACTCGAAATCAGTCCTATAGTCCTTTAATTCACAATCAACCACAGAAGAACACGTCTAAAGCCACTGCATGGCCTCTGGAGAGGCACTTAGAGACTCACAGTGTATCAGGAAAAGGCCAACACCACCGTCCGTTCAAGGTCTGGTTGTCACTGGGCAATTGGGCAGTTACAGGAAAGGCCACTTCCAGCTTGTTGTACCACTGCAGCTTGAATAGGTCAACCTTCATACTCCTGGAGTCCACTTCTTTGTCCTGGGTACAAGCAAAAGCAGGTCCAGTCCTCTCAGGTCACAGACAGCAGGTCTACTCCTCTTTTGTTCTTCCTCAGATCCAGGAGTGTTCTGAAGTGGGTGCCTGGCACAAGCTAGTGGGAGAAAATTAGCAGACCCTAACCAATGAAGTAAACGTTCCCTACTTTGGGAACTTTCAAGATAGGAGAAATCTCAGGCACACTACGTTTGCGCTCTGAAGGCTGTGGGTGTATGAGGTGGGGCGCACTATACGCAATCCTAGAGTCCCCGCACATTTAACACCAAAATCCAGTTTGGCCCAGCCACTGCACCCACAAAAAATCCAGAAAAAGAAGTCTGCTGATACAAAAGTAGGATTTTCCAGCAACCAGGCAATGGATACACCAGAACTGTCCTGGCATCCCATTCCCCTTCATTTGAAGTGTGCCCTCAGTGTTATACATACAACCAGCAGATCTGTCAAGCAGGATTCAACACTCAAGCAGGATTTTACTCTATAAAGTTGAAAAGGATGCTGACAGCCCCCACCCTGCATATTATGTGAGGGTCAGAGGAATCATCTCTGTCCATTCAGGTCAGTCTATGGTTTACTTCTAGGAGGCATTTCAAACCTATCAAAATTATCATAATTCTTTGCTAGAGAAGTTTGAGAGCAAATGCAAATTAGCCCCGAGGATCTTCCAGCTGGGAAAAGGTAACCTTGTAAAAGTTACTCTTCCTTAATATTTATGAACAATCTGACTTAACGATCGAATTGAATTTTAATAATTATTCAGAATAGTTGTTTAATTATTATACTAGCTAGTTCCATTCCCAAGATACAGTATTAGGATTTTACCATGTATTACATAGGACAGCCACAGTGAAAAAATGCTTTTGGGTGACAATCTCTCTAATTAAATTTCAACATGTCCTACTTTTAAATACCATGCATCCTACCTTGTGTCCACAAGGCCTACACAGGGGTGATGTATTAATATTTGAAAGGGGAGATGTGACCTGTCAAAAGAGGCTTCTGTATTATTTTTACAGGCTGAGTTTCAATTTCTAAACTGCTACACTCGGGCTACAATGCCACAGTGGTAGCCTTGATGCCATGTCTTACTGCCAGTGTAGAGGATGGCACATTAGGCACTGCAGTTCATTAGTGGCATTTAAATTCCAGGCCCCAGTTCATTTTGTGCTATATACTAGGGACTTATAGGCAAATTAAGTGTACTAATTAGGGGTATGACAATGTGACCATGGTTAAAGGGGAAGAACAGACACTTTGCTACAGGTTGGTAGGGGTAAAGTGCACAGAGTTCAAGAACCAATAAAATAAAGGGTCACCAAGAGGCCAAAATTGTGGGGTGACCAGGCAGAAAATGCAAATTTGCTACAAGAATGGCCCCCAATCTCCCAGGAATACTATTACAGTATCTTAGTTTTAATATCAATGTTCACTGGCACATATTTCAAAATATTGACAACCAACACATTGTTAAGTAACCTACATGTGGAGTTAAGAATAGTGAAGGCATACCTCACTTTATGTGCTTGCGTTGATAAAGTGTTGATAGTAAGTACTGTAGATTCAGGTGAATATCAATGAACCCTATTTTGTGACCTACAACTCAGTGGGACAAGCCCCTATAGGAAGCCACTAACTTACTGACGTATTACATGTTGTGATGACCATTCTATAGGTGACACGGACAAGACACATCAAATCACAATATGTGTAGGCCAGACAGACAACCGATGTGAAAGGGGGGGTGGTGTAAAGGCAAGTCTCTAAGACCTGGCAAATATGATGGTTCATTGAGAAAAAAGATCCTTGCTGGCATACATGTCATGTGTTTGAACCCTAGCAACATCGACTCGCCTTCAGCCCTTTTGAGGTAGGTACACTGCATGTCACTGAACCAGATAATGGCAACTCTTGCTACTTTACAGTGGTGAAAAGCAGCTGCTGTATGGTATGAAGCACTATACAGAAAACAAATTATTATGGAAGGATTTCAGATCATTCCCCGCCACTAGGTGGCACAAGTCAGAATGTGATGCAATAAAAAACCTTCCAGTTAATTGCATTTTTAAGGTGACTCACTACAAAAAGGGAACAGTGCAAATAGGTTCCCATAAAACAATGTAATAACTTTTTTTTGCAGAGCTCTTTATGCTATATTTCACTGATAATGGGCATGGAAGGATGCAAAGTCTGCCTTGCTGGGATTCAAACTTTTGAGGTTCAGATCACTGAAGATGTCAGCAGTTAACTAACCAAATTATCTTCATAACACCCACCCCACCTTCATGAGGAAGCAAAAGTAGCAGTTGCCTTGGGTCACACAGAACAGCTTTAGTCCCCGACCAACTACATACCACTAAGAGAAAGGTTAGCACAGACATCACCCGGTATGGATGAGAGAAAAATAAATACTTGCCTATTTATTGCTTAATGTAGTCAAAGCACTGTTCACTACCACTAGGCAGGATGCATGCGCTCACCAGTTATTGTGGTCTCTTGTTATCTGGCAACTATATAGCACATATCAGCCAATGTAATGGTATCAAAGTATATTTTGTTGTCCAAACGCTTTTAAGTTTACCACTGCAGACCAGGAGCTGGTCAGGTCTGTAGAGATATGCTGTCAGTAGAGTAAGATGTGTGGCCTTTGTTAGACTGTGTAAGGAATAGAGAGTTGTGGGTTTGAAGGGTAAGGGCTGTACCAAGGTAGATTAAGTATCTTTGCATTCAGTACATCTCTCGCAGAAGGAGGCTTCACCTTCTTGGGTAGGAACATCAGAGACTGGAATAGAACAAGAGAAAGTCCACTGAACACTTTTTAAGGCAAGGAGGACAAGGAAAAAAAATATTTTTTGTAAAACCCTTCCGCAAAAGCGACAATAAACCAACAACTGCACATCACTACTCTCTTCAGAAAAGTTGTATTCAAAGTGATTCTGCAGACTCTCAGGTTACGAGGCAAGGTGGACGCTGGAAGGAGCTGACACCAGACACATCCATTCTGCTGGACATGGTGTCTGTTCTGTGGGGGTGCTCATAGGGTAGATGAAGGGGACAGCAACTTCCAAACCAGGCATTGAATGGGTGACAAACATGGCAGTGAATATGCAAATGGTTACTGCAGTGGTGCGTATAATTTGCATAACAAACAATACTTTATAGCATAGTATTAAATATGGTGTCTTGAGTTTTCTTTTTTTACTGAGAGAAAGTATCTTTGAAACTGTTTTTTTCAACAGGTTTACATCCACAAATTGCATGCAAAAATTCTCAAACTGTTATAACCCTTAAATTCCTGCATGAAAAATTGGCCTTCCATCACTTATGTTTTTTTTTTTTTAAAATCGGCCTCTGCTTCTTTCTACCTTCTGTCTCTCTCTTCTGTATACAAGTCACTCTAAAAATCTCATGCTTAACTGCCTTAATACTCTTTGGGAACCATAACAATATCTATTAATTCCAGCTAAGAATTGTGTCTCACCTTGCTCCTCTCTAATGATCACATCTATGTCGACCTTTACCACAGAATGCATGGAATGAGCCTGCAAAACTAACTCCAATCACCTGTTGACTGACCACTAATTTGGCTCCCGAATAGTGTGCTACTACTACCCCTGACGAGCTGTCTACCCTGACACCTCGTCAGGGGTAGTAAGCGCTGAACAAATACAATTTATAATTTATTATGATGATGATGTATGGAGCAAGTTCCAGGATGTTGCAGACACTGCAGTCAATCACACACAATTCTACCTCAGCCAATCAGGAAACAGGGAAGGTCAAAGACATCTCCATCCACTCTTGATTCCCTGTGAAATTTGGATTGCATCATCATGGTGGCCCTTAAACCACTCTGCAGAGCTTTGCCATTGTCAGGGCCACTAAGATTATCCAGCATGAAGGACTATATTATGTACCCAGGGATCTATATTAAGTGACAAAATATGCAGCACATTCTCTGGCAGTGTTACTGTCATCCAATTAAGCAAGAAACACAATTTTTTAGAAATGTCCAAATTATGTGGGTAATGTGGTAAATCCATCACTATGCAGTAAACACTGCAGCCACACAATTACATAAACTTACTGCCCCTGCCGCTGTCCATCGTTTTGTCAACAATTTGTTCACGAAAGGGAAACAAAACCTAAAGATTCAAATTCCATTTCTATCTGCACTTAGAATAAAACCGCCTTTCAATCTATCCCAAAACAAACAAGCAATTAAAAAAAACCAGGTAACGTGTAATAATGCTCTACAGTGCCATCGTGGACTTCTGGTGACGTTTGCAAACTTCTGTCTCTTTGACCTAGTGGTTTAGGATGACACCAGAACCACCATGTCACGGAGTTACCTGTTAACTATCTATATTTCTATTACTATTTTTGGAAAACATGGGGCTGGCAAGATAGCTAAAGCCAGTCCTAAAAAGATAAAACAAGGATGGAGAAAAGAGGGAGTTCAGATGATGCCACCAATCAGGAAGACGCATCAAGTCAGTGAAGGCAACGGGCCTCCGAGGATGGTTTCCATACGGGGCCCAGGCAGACCATCGCCAAGGCCAACATGGCAGGAGGTGGGATGGAGGCTGCGACGGGGGGATCCAGGGAGTGGGAGGACAGACAGCCAGGGACCGCCTCCGGACCTCGGAGGCCTGCGCACAGCCCCATCCGCCCGCCGCTCCCAGGTGAAAGAGCGTCCGCGGGGAGGACGGGGCGCCCATTACGCCGAGCGCCCCGCCGCCCGCACCTGCACTTAGCCAAGGCGCCTTGGCGCGGGCCCTCCTTCGGTGTGGGCGGCCCGGGGGTGCGCGCAGGGGCGAGCGCCGCTCTCCGGGGCTAGTTAATTAGAATCGTGTCACTAAGTAAACGCGCTCCGGCTGGACTCTGACAGGCGTTCACCTCTGACCTGGGGGGCCAGGAGACAATCCACATCAAACTACTGCAGTGTGACCCTTTTAACACGCGGAGTAAACTCCCCGCGCACAGAGTTGAAGCTCATTAAAGCTGTCTCCTCTCCGAGCATGCCATTAACCTCCCGCTAAAAACAGGCAGCGCCTCCCCCGGCTCCGGGCCTAATTAATGCTCTGTATCAGGAACCACGCGGCGCCGGGGCCCCCTGGACTTCCAGTCAGCGCATGAAGGGGAGCGGGGAGGCGGCAGGGGGACCTCCGCTCGGCTCCAGCGCGCACTCCGTGTCGGAGGCTGACCCCCTAAAGCAGGTGGGCATCTTCCGGGCCTTCCAGCAGGGTTCGGGCAGCTGGAAGGGGCCACCTGCGTCTGCTAAGGACTGTATGCGCGGGTTTCATCTATTTTAATTGCTGAAGTAAAAAGGAACCAGCGAGTCACTTGACCGTAGAGGGAGGAGGATGAAGCAGTGTCAGATACTCTTTCCCAGGATAAAAAAAAAAGGCATCACGGAGCCCGGGCAGCCCTTAATTGAAATCGGTGCATCTTACAGCACCGACTCCTGATTGCAAGAAGCAGAAGTCGCTCACACCACCAATTACCGCCAAAGGTGATGAACTCAACACAAATGTACTGTGGGCAGAAAAGCAAGTTACACACACTGAGGTGGAAGCACTGCCGCCCCGAGAACAGAGCAAAGACCCGAAGACCAAACCAACTAGGATGCCCAGCAAGGTAAGAGGCCCTGGGCATCAAAGTCTACAGTCATTTGGGGCAAATCCTTCTTAAGTGACAGACACTCTTGTTCCAGTTTCCAAGAAAAGTGAGTTCACCTCTACCCACGCTCTGTTGTCTTCCAAGGCCTGCAAGGAATAGTAGCCATGCAGGAGTTGACAACACAGAACTCTGTTTGGACTCTCGGGAGACCTCAGTGAGAATATGGTTGTTCTTTAATTCATTAAGGTGAAAACAAAATAAGTCTTGCTGTGTTTGGAAAAAATAGCCTCTATTTAAGTGGTCACAAGTTCAAATCCCAGCTTCTCCACCTGTTACATTGTATAAGCCTGGAAAAATCAAATTTTCAAGGTTCTTCAGTTGTCAAATGTGACAAAGATCACAGACCTAAGAACTGGCACTAGTACTTTCTTTTTAAAGATCTGCACCCTGCAATCACATGGAACAGCATGCCAACACTACCCACACCCAGGAATCACGGACTAGAAGAGTTCTCCAAACTAAAGTTAAAAAGCTGGCAACAATCCTGAGCCCCTTGGGAGTAAAAGATCGCTTTCCTGGCATCCACTTGTCTAGCTGTTCAAAGGCTTATCAGACAAATGAAGGCCTTGGTGCCAACCTTCAACCTGCTTACTGACATGCTATAGGGGTCTGCCTTAGCAGTGCCAGAAAAGAGCTGACCTTTCAGCACCATGGACAAAGACTACGAGGATGTGTCCAGCGGTTTACAGTGCAGAGTGCAAATGTCACTGTAACAATGCCAGCTGATCCTCCTCAATGCCAGAGACCAGGCAAGACGTAGCCACTTATTAAGCTATTCATCTTTATTAACACCTAAGTTACAACTGTACACAACACATCACTATGTCCCCACCAGGAGCCGTTAGTTACCAGAGGAGACCACTGGGACTTATTTCCAGCATCAGATGTTTATCAAGTGCAAGAGGGGGAAAACACACACATCTGAAAGAGGGAGGGAGAGAAAGACACCAAAACTGTCACAAGAGGAGAAAGCAGGAACCTGTAAGAATGAGAAAAAGGGTCAAGGAGTGGGTTGAAAACTACCAGCCTTGGTGTGCAACGAGCTGATGTTTAAATGCACCAGTAGCCGGCTTCTGAGCAGAGCTTCGGGCACCGGCACTCTTTCTTTCACAAATTAAGCACTGCCTCCCACAAAACGCCATAGCAGCACCTTTGCCAGCATTACACTTCATCCCATTACATCACATTGGGTGAGATAAGAACACACACACAACTAGACTGACACTTACAGACACCCTGAAGGACAGGCTACCACATGCCAACAGAATGGGCACTTAGCCCACAAGGCTTTACTCAAAACTACCATGGCCATTAACCACTAAAGCACATATACGCCCTGGCCCCACTCACCACCGCCTTAACATAAGACATACTCGGTCTACATGTACCCTTGCCTGCACACAGTCAGCTGTGGGTCCTTGCACCTTTCTAAAAGGAGTAATAAGCAACCAGGCACGATCCACAACACAACCACACACGAGCTCTCATTTTACACAGAAGCAGAAGTCAGCCTTTAGTCACAGACACCAGCACCCGACATGAAGCCCAACCTCCTTCCCAGCTCTAGACCTGGTACCCTACAACAACCCCACACAAAGTAGCCAGCGGCACAGCCCTGCCCCCGCAACAAGACATGATGCCCAACACCTATCCAGCAACCATCCTGATGCCCAACAACTCCTCCCCTGTTCAGCAGCACCACATGGAACCCTGGCACCGGATCCGGAACCAAACCTCTAGCCTGCGCTCTACCAGCTGCCCAACAATGCCCTATCACACAGCGTAGGTCACAGTCATTTTCACACTTGCGACACACAATGAACTATTGTTTCCATTCCTCCACTATTATATTTCCACCACAGGAAACATGTTTTGGTGTCACATGTCTTCCAACGCATGTAGCATTTTAATCAAACCTCATTGCAAAGCTCTTCCACAATCAATTGAACCTTCTCCCCAAAACCTGTGATGCACCAACATCCAAAGTACTCACTGAAGAGTTTTATTTCATGCTTTGTGGGAGGTAGTGCTTACTGCACAGAAGACCTGAGAAGACAAACACCTTCTCCTTGTCTTTACGGTTTTACTGGCGTGCCCCTGCTCCCCAGTAAAGGCACACCAAGAAATATCTAGTAAAAATACACTTCAACCTTAAAATACAGACCAAACAAGTTTTGCACTACATGTTTGTAACCCAAAACATGTCTTAAGCACACTCCCTGTGTTCGACAAAGCCTGTCATCAAGGTGACCACCAGAACTGGAATGCAAACTCTAGACACTAGGTACAGTACACCTGTGACGTACACAACGCCATCCACCAGTAGAGCAGACCGGCCCTGCCGAACAAGCAGGGCCTGCTCAGAAATGCCCTCCCAGACACCCACTTCACCCACATACACAGTGGGGCCTGATGTTCAAAACGACTGAGTATTCCCAAAGCCACCTGCACTGCCCACAAGTGCAACGTCCCAATAAGCAATGGACAAAAGCAGACTAGATTTGATAATTTCCATTACTATCTCTGTGCGCACGTAGCAAATCCCTGAGAGTCGCAAGGAAAGGGACGTGGCGAAACAGAACCCGCGAGGTTCAGATGAAATGCACAAATGTGCCATGCAGCTGCAAAGCATGGCAAGGGTACCCAGTGCCATGGTCCCTGCAATATCTGACAAATCACACTGTGCTTGGGCAGGCTGGGGACATCAGCTGAAGGATGCACCGGACCCCCGCCTCGATGTACCCCTTCACACAGACAAGGGACAGGAGTCGCAATGCTGGCACAATGTGAATGCAAAGGCTGGGATGGATGTCTCCTGCCCTCATGAGGGGCCCTCAGCCAGCGTTCTCTACTGGTCACAGCGAGGCGTAAAGCCTATTCCCGCTCAAATATTAACGAGGTGGGCGCTTTACGCCTCAGTGTGAAGAGTCCCTTGGCAAAGCCAAACAGCAGAGTATTCCTGGCAGAGTAAAGTGTGGGGCTGGCCACATCACGATGCAAAGCAGAGCAGTGAGAGCTTAGGACACTGCCACCGTGGGGTGTGAGGGTGTTACACCCCTCCCTCCCCAAATTAATGTATTTTCTGATGAATAGTTGTGTATAGCAGCTTTCAGTCAGGTATGATGAGTTGTCTGTCGGATTTCACCTGGGATTTTTGCATGCACACCGAAAAGGACACACTATCCTCTGGTTTGAAACCCCTAAAAATTGTTGATTATTTTACAAAATACTGTTTTTCTCTCACATAGTGCTCCTACCAATCCGCATACCTCTCCCGTTCCACTGCCCCTCAGGGCCCTCTCTTGCTTGTCGTGTAATATATTTTTACATTGCATGCCAGTGTGATTGTCGGGAAATCTAAAGCTCACACATCCCCAATCTTACTGACCAAGCTACCACCCTATTCGTCTGTCTTTCAGGAGCTCTTCTTGGCAGCAGTCACTTCTACTCTGACCTATTGATAAAGTAAACGCGCAGAAGCCTGTACCTACCACTCAACATATCAGGTGATGAAGGCTTCCCTCCGCACAGCCTAGGGAGCGCGGTACAAACTCAGATTTCCCCTCCCTTCCCATCTTTCCAAAGACTATGCAGAATCAGATGAGACCGCAGGATGCCATTCTCGGAGGTTGTCATTTGACACAGACACCGGTGGGTCACGGTCTTGCTTCTCTGGCAACTTATCACCATCACTTTAAAGTTGCAATCTGGTTCTTTTCGTGCCTGAGACCAGCCAGAACACTGGTACCTAAATGTGTCTTCCTTGCTTACACTAAATTACAGGTATTTATGACCTACACCAGCAGCACTTTTGTAAAGAATAAAATCTGACTTGTAGCCAGTGGGCGCTGCTTTGATAGGTGCCTTCGGCGATACATTACAGCCATCTTGGATCCCTACCCTCTCTGCAGAGCGCTTAAGCCTTCATGAAGCCTGGGTGGATAAATAACGTTCAGTCTCTAGCACAATAATTTTGTTATACACACTTACCTCTGATTCTGTAGTTAGACAGTGATTGATCTTTATATATTCAAACACAATCAAACTGCAGGATTCTAAAAAAGCTACAGTCGGTGGCATCTGTAAATGACCCACTAGTTAGGATTTGACCACATCCTGAACTTATCAAAACGTAAATCAATTAGAAATAGCAACATATGGTTGAAACACAAACTAATGCAGGATGTTGTCTCACCACGTTAGGAATGTTAGACATTAAATTTGCCCTATTCTGCAGGATCACCAAAATGTTTGCTTTCCTTTTGCTGAGTTTTTGCTGGCCCTATGACTATACACCACCAGTGCCAACCAGAGGTTAAACTGACTTTTAATGGCTCTCCTGTTTTGTGCTCCCAGATTGTGGACATAAGGCTTGAAAGAGAAGAAGTGTTTTTCTTCCTTGAGCAGAATGGCTTAGGGGTCTGTGCCAGCCTCTTCCTGAGCTTCACAGCACCTACCTTTTCACTGGCAGATGTGACTTACACATAGGCCTATTTCCTTCTGTCTTTCTAGTAAGCTTGGCTCCAAACCTGGTTTGGCAGGGGCAGGTGGTGGAGAAGGCTGCCCCAGAACTGCTTTGGAGTGACCACAAGGGAGATTTTGCCCATTATCATAGCCACACTTCTGGGTGGGGACGTCGAACTCTGACCAGGGAAAGAAAGGTTCTGTTGAATTTCGATAGAGAATGGTGCTGTGGGATACTTTACAGTCAAACACACAAATTGCTGCAAGAGTGGGCAAGCCACCCCTGCAAACCTTAACCCCTTTGGTTAGGAAGTAGCCAGGGGTTTCTCCAACTCACACACTGGCACTGGGCACAAACGTGGCATCCCCAGTACCCTCCTCCGATCACTTCTAGACTTGTGGAAGAACGAAAGAGGACTGGCCTGTTCTCTCTCTCTCTCTCTCTTGACCGAGGACAAACAGGTGGACTCCAAGGGTAGCAAGTCTGACCCGTTAAAGCTACAGAGGCAAAACAAGCTACAAGAGGCCTTTTCCTGCTACTGCCCAGCTGATTAGAAATGGACACAGTTAGCTTATAACAACCTCCCCTGAGGTACAGTGGGCTCTCAAAGTATACTCTTGTGGTGGATTAGGCCTACAAGGACTAACATCAGAGGGTAAAATCTTTGACCAGAACAAACCTTGCTGGTGTATCTGACCTGTGCTCCCTCACGGTCAGTGTCAAATCACATATAATTCCTGTTCTACAGGACCACTGACTATTAATGGCACTTTGTGCATCTTGGCACTATTTTTAATTTAACCTATAAAAGTTCATAACAAGGGAGAGAGCGCCTAGGTTAACATTGGGGATTTGCATTTATATAAGGTTGCCCCACTAGGGCGAGATGGTCTAATACTGGATAGAAAAGCCTCAGATGTGTGGTAAAAGATTAACTAATGTATTCACTTTTACGAAACCGCAAGATTAATGGGTGTAATTGACTGATACAACATATATTTCATAATTACTCCAAGAGGGCAGATCTATAGGTTTTTGGCTGTAAAACATTGTTCTTTTTTTATGTATTCATGTAGTACATAAGCATTTTAAGTATTGGCGGTGTAAACTGCAAAATAAAACCAAATTAGGCGACAGCCGAAATGCTTCATCTGCTGTGTGCACGTGCCAGTTAGGCGCAATCAATATCCGGCATCTGCCACTGAGGTTGTTCTTTCTTTTGGCCAGAAGCAGCAAGTAATTGCTGTTTTATATGTCTGTCTATCTATCTATCTATGTATCTATCTTTATATAGATAGATAGATATATGGCAAACCTAACCACAAACAAACAGAGCACTGTACAGTAGAGACACATTGCGCAGGCTGGCACGATCACACAGTGCCAAGGAGAAGGGGTTTGATTCTCAGAAGGTCCGACAGTGCGGATTTTTAATACCAAAAACAACTGTAACAAATCATTGTTGGGGGTTTCAAAGTCTAACGCCAACCTAATATACTACTGGGGCATAATAAAAGTACCCAAAGATGTCTCTGCTGAGAGCTCTAAATACAAGAGATTATAGCCACTAACCTCAGCAGGTGCTCCGAATGGGGATCACAGCAGGTAACCTCTCTAGACTATTCCCAAGAACAAGGTCAGCTTGGCCATACAGGGCATTAGGCATTTCCCCAGGAAGCTGGAAGGGTGGGGGACAGTTTTCTTCCTCGCAGTCAGTTTTGTTACTGGGCAACAGTTTATCACTGAGCTGGGGGGGGGGGGGGGGGGGGGAGTGTGTTTTGTAAATTATTATGGGTTTAAAAACATTCACTGCAAAGTTTCTTTTATATCCTGCGGTTTTCAGGCAACAATAAAAATGTTAAGATAATGCTGTTGATTAATGTTCCTGCTGGAGTGGGATCATAGTTTTGTCTAGTGGCAGTTTTGACTCATTTAAAGTAGCATAGAAGGTTAACATGACTCCTGCAAAGAACATGTACCATGCAGATCACAGAACTGTATTTTTGTGGTTAGCTCAGTGGGTTACTGCTTTTGTCACAGAGATCCTTTTGTTACTTGCAGTTCATAAGTTACAACTGTAATATAGAACAGTGAGCTTTGAACGCCATTTAAAGAGCTGCATGCAAAGGAATGGTCTCTCACCGTAATCCCAGTTCTTTCGCATGGGAAGCTACACTGAAGTCATAAGCACTGAATAGTCCCACCCATGTGCAGGAATCCCAGAGCACTTCTTTACAATGTATCTTCTTAACACAAGAACATTATGTAGCCTATAAGGAAGGCTATAATGGCAATGTTCTTCAGGTTGCTTTTAAAATAAAAGGTACTAATACCTATGCATATGCAGGTTTAATGCCAAATACTGTGGTAGAATGCTTAAATCTCTTTCACAAACCCTTTTTTGAAAAGAGAAAGATGATGGAAAAGGGGACAGTGTAGACCTATAGGCTGCCATTATTTGAGTGTAAAAACAGCATCTGTGTCTTTACGGGCCCAGCAGGTGGCATGCTTCAGTTCTTTTTGACGAGATGTGGCAGTATCAAATAGTTCAATTAAATGCCGTTGTCATCTACTGTTATCTCCACCAGGGAGGTAAGAGGAGGGTTGCTGTTGACTTCAATGGAGATTCTGCTGAGTGAGAACTGGCAATAAAGGGGATCTCCTTTGATAGTCAAAAGGACTGAATAGAGTAGCAAGCCCATTTCCACCAAAGGCAGTGGAAAAGACAGAGGAAGACCCAATTGACCAAATCAAGCACATACATTTCTCAGGGAAGCCGGTCATACTTGAGCATCTGTTCTAGCATCTGAAACCAAACAATAATGTTTGGTAAATATGTGAACAGACCTCCATGTAGCTGCCTTATAGATTTCAGTTAAAGGGACATTTCTCATAAAAGCGGTAGTAGCCACTTTCCCCCTAGTAGAGTGAGCTTTAGGTCTACTGGACACAACCTTTTTGCTTTCTGATAGCATAATAGAATGTAAGATAAAACCCATCAGGAGATGTACTGTTTGGACGTGGCTAGACCTGTACGGACCAGGTCATAGTTTACTTATAATTGGTCCAACTTATGTATGTCTCTTGTTTTGTCCAGATAAAACTTTAAGACTCTCCTAACGTCTAAGGAATGAAGAGTCTTTTCAGCAGGTGTGGAAGGATGCTAAAAGAAAGTAGGTAAGGAAATTGCCTGATTGACATGAAAATCCAAAATGACTTATTGAAGGAATTTTGGGTTAGTCCTCATCACTAACTCATTAGAATCAAAAACA
This sequence comes from Pleurodeles waltl, assembly GCF_031143425.1. Lineage (NCBI taxonomy): Eukaryota > Metazoa > Chordata > Amphibia > Caudata > Salamandridae > Pleurodeles > Pleurodeles waltl. Next base: position 964,360,150 of record NC_090443.1, read on the forward strand.
CTGTAAGGTTTGGGAGAACACAAGGCCTGGATTTCACTAACCCTATGTGCTGAGGTGATCGCTATCAGGAAAGTAGATTTTCATGAGAGATGTTGCAAGGACGATTGGTGAAAGGGTCCTGCATGAGGTGTGAAAGAACTATATGGAACTCCCAGAAAGGAGAAGGATGCCTAATGGAAACCTTTTTCAACCCTTCCAACAATCTTTGATGACAGAAATTTTGAAAAAAAGAGGATTGTGAAGGACATTTTCTGTAGGTAGTGAGGGCTGCCAAATTAACTTTTATAGAAGAGAATTGGAAGGCAGATTTGGCCAAATGAAGCAAGTATAGAAGAACTGCATCTTGTTGGTATATGTTCTTGTCAGAACACCAAATTAAAAATGTCTTCAATTTGAATGAATAGGTAGAACAAGTTGACAGTCGTTTAGTTCCTTGAGAATGTTCATGTGTTCTTGTGGAAGGTTCAAGTGTCCATATGAATTAGCTCAGGAGCCATGCTGGCAAAGTCAAGGAGGGGGATTGAGGTAAACCATCTGGCCTCCGAATTTTGTGAGAAGATCCTGTCTGCAAGGCAGCTTGAAATGTGGATGCTTTGACCAGTGACAAAGGTCTGTGAATCACCACTGACGTGGCCACTCCGGAGGACTCAAGATCATTTTGGCTCTCGAGTAAGACATTTTGATGACAACTGACAGGAACAGGGGAATCGAAGGAAAGGTGTAGGGAAATCTGTCAGACCAATCTATCCATCGGCATTCCCCAGTGTCCCTGATTGGAAGAATCTTGAGGCGAAGTCTGGACATTTTCTGTTTTTTTGCAGTGGCGAATAAGTCAATGTGCGGAGCACTCCACAGTTGAAGATGCTATGCACAATGTCATTGTGAGGGACCATTTGTGGTTTTCCTCCAGGACTCTGCTCAGGGAATCTGCTTGAACATTTTGAACACCTGGGAGATGAGTGGCAGGGGTTCGCAGGTCTCCCGTCAGTCACTTCTAAATTGTTTGGTCCTCATGAGATTGTTGGGGTAATACATGGTTGCCATGTTGTCTGCCTGAGCTAGCAGAGAATGAGACTTGAAGGATGAGAGAAAGGCCTTCAATGCAGGTGAACTGCATGTAGCTCAGGTCATCTCTCTCAGAGACCATGTTCGCTGGATTAGGAGTTGATTCATGTGTACTCCCCGTCCTAGCAACGAGGCATCTGTTACTATGGTCTGGGAAGGGATATTCTGATGAAATTGCATCCCAGATTTATCAGAGAGCAATAGCATTTCAGAGACTGTTTTGCAGGGGAGGAGAGAATGATCTTGTTCTCCCCAATTGCCCGTAAGCTGGTACCACTAATCTTCGACATTCCTGAAGGGGACACATGTGGAAGCGGTATTTGGAGTTAGAAAGATACACAAAGCCATCAAGCCGAGAAGAGATGACCCTGTTCTCATAGTGGGATGAGAGATTTTCATGAGAGAATAACACTTCAGATGTATTGATAACAGTCCCTCTTCCGAAGGACACACATTTGCTTGAATGGTGTCGATGGGGTCCCCGTAGTAATGCAGTGTCTGGACTGGGGTAGAGGTTGATTTGCTGTGATTGATATGCAGCCCTAATCTTTGGAAAAGATTGCTTGTCAACTGGTAATGCAGTTGGGCTTCCTGAGGCACTGACTCCTTGATGAGCCTGATGTCCACATCGGGGTAGACAAAAACTCAGTGCTTTCTGAGGTGGGCAGCTACCACTGCCAAACACTTTGAGAAAGTTCTGGGGGCTGACTTGAGGCCAAACGGAAGTACTGTGTATTAATAATGATCATGACCCACGACGAACCTCAAGAATTTTCAATGATTTTTGGCTATTGGTATATAAAAATACACATCTAGGAGGTTTATCAAACAGAGGTAGTCTCCCTGGTGTAACTGGGGATAGATCTGATGTAGTGCCATCACTCAAAATTTTCCTTGTCAAATCCACTTGTTGGCCAGTTTCAAATCGAGAATGGGTCTGAACTCATTATTTGGACCTTCCTTTTTCACCAGAAAATAACGATAATAAATCCCTGTTCCCCGTTGTTTGGGAGGAACAGTCTCCACCACATGCTTCTGCTGAAGGACGTGTACTTCTGAGCACAGCATATGCAGATGGTTTTGGCGGTATATTAGACTGAAGACTGGTGAATCTGAGAAACGCCATTGGTAGGTCTTGTAGGACCTTCATTGTTTGTTCTGTTTTTCAAGATTTACTGTCTTTAGTGTCTCCATTTCGGATTTCATTTGGACCATCTCGTCGTCCATCTGGCTGCTGAATAGAGTGGATCCTGAGAAGGGCAGATTAAGGATCCTTTGTTGAGATTCATGTTTCGGGGCCATGAGACAAAGCCATGAATGTATTCGTAAGGCCACCCCGTGGCAGTACTCATGGGCTGCTAGTAAGGGTGAACCAGGTGTAACAGTAATGATCTGGTTGGAGACCATCATTCCCTTGTTGACCACTTCAAGGTAGTCCGGCAGCTGTACCACAGACTTTGTGGTTCACTGTATCCAGTTTCTTGCTTTCCTCGTCTGGTGGGTCAGACGACGAAAGATGATCACAGAATCGGGAGGGGGGGGTCTGAGTGGATAAACAGTGGATCCTGCTCTAGAGGTCTGTATTTCTTTTGCAGCCCCAATGGAGCAGATTTGACTGAGGCTGATGTAAGGAACAAGTCCTTTGATGGCTCCAGCACCAAAGGAAGAAGAGGCCTAGATGCAGATCTGTGGTGAATCATCTTGAAGATTACAGGTGGATGGTGTAGAATTTTTTTTAATTTTGCAGAACCTCTCACCAGGACCTCCTGAAAGGAGGTGACATCATCTACTGAAGAAACCCATGGTTGGGGAGAATCTGACAGTGTTGGGGAGGATCACCCTGCCCTCGAAGAAGTGGAACAGTAAGTCGAATGGTGTTGTGACCTTGTAAGTGATCTGCACCTAAACCTTGGTGCATGGTGCTACTGAGAGCTTCTGGAGGATGGTTGAGACCTGTGGTGATGTCTGGCATGGCACAAATGATGGGGTGATCTTGAATGCAATCTTCGCAGGGAAATTTAAGGCCTCAGATGTGGTTGAGGAATTGACACTGGTGGAAGTGGCGCCGGAGGACGTAGAGGCAGAGAAGGACATGGTATCAGTGGTGGTGGAGGAGATGGAGGAGGAGCAGCGTTTGGCAGCACAACTAGAGAAGAGGAAGAATACACCCTGGAATATTCAGAGTCCGTTTCAAAATGTTCTTGATTTTTCTGCATGCCTAGACGGTCTTGATGTCAACACACTCCTCAATGTTGACTTTTCACTACGCCTCGATGTCGACACACTCCTCGACGTCGACCTTCCTTTATGTCTCGACGTCAACATACTCCTTGATGTCGAAGTAATTCAGTGCCTCAACGGTGTAGTCACCCTGAACATCGACCTACCCAATCTCCTCTGATGTCGACCTAGCCCTTGATGGGGAACAAGGTGAGATGGTACCTTGTCTCAACGTCAATCTTTTCAATCTGGAACGTTGTTTTTGGGCTCATCTCTTTTTGGTCCTCTGGGGTAGGTGGAGGAGCCCTGATAGAGTACTGACCCTCTCCCTGCTCTCTGGAAGCACCAGCTTCTGACTGTGCCTGCTGCCTGTGTCACTCCTCTGTGCCATGGAGACACATTTTCTCCCTTTCCCTCAGAGTACACCTGGAGAACATCCTGCAGTGTTGATCATTTTCAGGAGCATTGCTCTCACGAAGGCAGGAGATGCAGACCTTATGATGGTCTGATGTGGCAATCTTTCTCCCACAGGTAGGATACTTGTCAAATAAAGCTTGCATTTCATTTGACGAAATACCAAAACTTCTTGTCAGAAAAAGACAGAAAATGATAAAGGACAGTTGAAAACCATTGAGTGAAACAGTTGCCACAAAAAATGTTTTGAGATTTTTGAAGAGAAAAAGGCAGAGCTCAGTGTTCCAAGATCCTATCACCAGCAGCTGGAAAAAAGTACTGAAGCGGCTGCCACCTGCTGGGCTTAATGGGAAACTGGTGGTCTCTGGGCTCATACGCTGTTTTTACACTCAAATAATGGGAGCCTATAGGGCTACACTGTCTTCTTTTCCTTCATCTTTCTCTTTAAAAAAAAAAAAGGATGTGAAAGATTTAAGCATTACACCAAAGTATTTGGCTTTCAATCTACATGTACATAGGTATAATAAATTAGTATTAGTACACCAAACCCTAACCAATGTGTTGCATTTTTAATCCTGAGTTTGTGCTTTTTCAGACCAAGCAATCTTTAAAAATGCCTACCAGTATGGATGACATTTGAACCCTACACCTTGTTGTCACCTTTGTCTAAGGTATTATTTTCCATACACTGATTTACACAGTATGATTCATTGTCTCTGTATGTTTGTGTGATGTAAAGTGACCGACACCCTATACTGGTATGAAAGGCACTATAAAACAAATGGAATAGAGGGGGGCTATGGAGGGATGAGGGGCACTGTTGGAGAGTGACAGTGAGGGAACCTGTGGAGGAAGAGGGAATCGAGGTTGAGGGGAGCACCCAATAATACTGTTGCACTGGGCGACACCAGTGGTAAAGCCAGCCCTGCTGTGCCGCTTACTGGGGTAGTGGATGCTATCATCCCTTAAAAAGGTCTTTCATTGTGGTCTCAGCTTTTTGGCTGTGCTTAACAGTGAAAGTTTGCACTTATGTTATATTTAAATTCAAGTTTCATGCTTGATATCTTATTTTTTGTGTTCTCCGTAAGATTGTCTGTTGGTATGACTGGGAATCCTGGTACACTCTAACATCATCATTCAGTATGCGTTAAAAGCTAATACAATAGAATATATAATGAAAAACGTTTTATAGAATGCACCATTTATTAAAAAAAAAAAAAAAAAAATGTGTGTGTGTGTGTGTGGGGGGGGGGGGGGGTAAACGGATCTTTAGTGGTCAGTCTCACTCACGGCGCTTGGGCGCACCGTACGGGAGCTCGTCTGACAGAATGTGCCAGGGCTGCTTGGGGTTCCCAGTCCAGCCTGGCCTGAGGCCTTAAGCACGGTTATAAATCACAGATTGTCAGTAGCACATGGATAATGAATTCCTCATGGACTGTCTATACAACTTGAACAGAATGCATGATCTTGTACAAATCACTTTAGCTCCATGTGCCTCAATTCATGTAGAGAAAGAGTAAATTGGAGCATTAAGAAAAAGGCTAAACAACAATATTAACACTGGGTGAAGGGCCGCCCATGAACCTGCTGTCTATGACATATTACAACCCCATCACAAAAACATAATTTATCCTCAAAATCAAAGAATAAGCAGTTATTTAACAAACTCGCCTGCAACACAACTATCTGCTCTCCAACTGGTGATTGGGCTCTTCCCAGCCAAGGCCACAAAGGCAGCCATCCTCTACATCAGATTGACAACGGGGGAGCAGTGTACTCGAACATCTTTACCTACTCAACATTCAAGGCATTCAACGCATGCAGCATTTAGCTCTAGAGAGTGAAGGATGCTATCAATCATCCCAGGCCACCACGATCAGGTTCCAGCTGAGACTTCAGTAACAGGCAAAAGAAGATATCGAGCAAAGCTTGAGAAGCCTTTTTGTGTCCTTGAAGGTACAACAATCACAGAGCTCTATGTACAAAACTACATAAAACCCCTACGCAACATGTAAGTCATCAAAAGACTTATATACCACAATTACACAGGCAATTATTGTATGTTCCATTAACAGAAACAATGACCTGATTCCCAAAGACATTTGCACATGTAAATTCAATTACTATCACTCAACTATCGCAACTTCGAGGGAGCAGCCCTGGCAAAAAAAAAAAAAAAAGAAATTTGTCAACCTACAGCCAAACCTAAGTGCAAGTACTGAGCACACATTTTGAAATATCTTTTGTGAATCAGGCCCAACGTATCTTGGCAAGCTCAGACTATTAATTTCTAAATAGCAGAAGGCATCACGAACCAGGAGAGTACAACAGTAGAAATAACTAAGAGCTACTTTAAAATGCTTCCCTTTACCTATCAGTGCATCACCGCCCAGGGAAACCAAACTGTATTCATGAACAAAGGGAAACCAGTAAAAAGGACAAATGGCCCAGAAGTAGCCGAGAGAGTCCTTGGCTGCTGTGGGACGAAAGCGAGCCCCAAATATGGCCCCTCCCCTCTGTCATACAGTAGGTAGCCCTTTTTCCTTGCATAAGTGGTAGTGGTGGACTGGTAAAACTAAAGAAGGCCTGCATATCTGAGGCCCTCTTTATCCTAGCTGGTTTGAGAAGTGGTGCCACTAGAAAGAAAGAGTTGGAAGATAAATATCCCTGCTGGAGTGAATTGCCTCAACCGCCACCATACCCTGTGCCCCGGACAGGGCAGAGTTTGCTGTTGCACCATCTTGAAGGGTTGACAATGCTGGCAAGCTAGGCCTTTGGGAAAGCCCATAATCTTCACATATTACTGGAGGAATTGTCTCATTGGGGACAACAGCCCCAAGGATATATATGTGGCGTGACTATCCTTGGCTTACTAAAGCACTGAGCCGACCTTCTCTCCAAACAGACTAGATCCATCAAAGAGCATGTTCATAAGGAAGGCTTGGACATCTTCTCAAAACCCAGTTAATCACATCCAGACATTCCCTTTAAGCACTACATTGGTGTCTAGAGTTTGGTGTATACAGCAGGTGGTAACCAGACCTCCACAAAACACATCCTTTGATGTGTCCTTTCTATCTTGGGTCGGTTAGGCAATGGAGTTCCTGCGGTCCTCCAGAATGACTAGCAAAATCTTGCTGGCTACGTCCCTAAAAGCACACCACATTCAAAAAGTATAAGATCAGGCTCGCCAAGCAAAACATTTTCTTACCAAAGGCACTCATATGTTGTGACTCCTTATTAGGGGGTTTTAAAGGAAAAGCCTTCAGATGTTCTTTACATCTGGATGCTTTCAGGCATTAGGTGTTTTGGCAGAAAAATCAGAGTCACCAGGGCTAGTCTGTGCCATCTGGCGACAGGTAAGCTGACCGAAGGGGGTGAGCATTGCTTAGACCAAGTGACCATGAAAATATCTACATGAGTCTTAATTGGTAAAAGAAGCTCACACGAAGATGAACCCAGTTGCAGAATTTCAGTCAATAAACTGGCTTTGGTTTCCAGACTAAGCAATTGCAGGACTAGCACTTCTGCAGTTCTTCACGCCACTAAAGCGAACAAAGCACTTTCTTCTGTTGATGGATCAAGTGGTGAGTCCAGCTCTGTCTATGGAGAGGCAACCAAGCCTACTGGTATTTTTCACATCAAACTACAGCCTTTCATCAGAGATATGAGAGGGGAGCAGATTGTCTGCCTCATCTTATTTTTTTTTGTAAATATTTTTTTATTAACATTTTATTATTTAATAAACAGTATTATGTTTACAGCACCATCTTGTTTGCTTCGTGTTAGTGCATAACAGTGTTAATATCACTACTGTCTACATTGTTTGAATGTTCTACTTCATTAATTATTCGATAACCTTTATACTTTAACCTTATGCAAGAATAGAACATCAGTGGCGCTTCTTCTCGTATGGGTTGCCCAATTGGCCTGGTGTAGCAGAGTCATGTTTTCCTAGCTATTATACAACACCTTTAACTCGTTTCAAACATTAATCAACTTAAACTTAAACACAATGGCAATGTAGGGGGTGGAGGCTGCTAATGCAGGGGGATGCCATTTCTTGGCTTTTCCAGTACGTATGGTGTCATTACTCATAGACTTGTCTGGTTTCAGGTGGGTGGGGCGTCTACCGGGTCCAACCTGTCTGTTACTCAATGTCCTGGGCTCTGTCCCCTGTTGTCCGCCTTTTGTTCAATCTCAGCCTTATCGTGTCTTCCCTTATCATGTCCTAGAGGGCGAGGCAACATCTCCTCCCTTCCTATGTTTATCCAGTCTCCACTCCTGTTGGTGTGTCTGCGTCCGCTGTTCTCAATATATTGTCCCAGCTTGTCATTGCTACTTCCCATTTCTGTGCTATAGGGTGGCGACGCAGTCCCCTCCCCTCCTCGCTCTTCAGGACCTGGAGTTCGGCTCTAGCCCATGTTGTAACGTCTTGTCTCCACCCAACCCGGGGGGCCCGAAACTGTGCCTTCCAGTTCTTTGTGATCTGTCTCCTATATAATACCAGTGCCAGACTCAGAAATCGGGTCTCCACTCTTCCCCGGGGCAACCCATCCCCAAAGCCCATCAAACATCTGTCAGGGGTCGGAGTCAGGTTCATATTAAGGAGTCTCGATAGGTCGGACATCACCTCTTCCCACCCCAGTTGGATCTCTGGACAGGTCCATACCATGTGGTCAAAATTTGCGTCTACATTTTTACATCTGGGGCACACCCTAGGAACTCCCCCATAGATTACTGTTAGCCGATGTGGGGTGAGGTACGTTCTGTGGAGGTAATTATATTGTATATATCTCAGTCGCGTGCTGCGAGCGACGGTCCGGGGGTAAGCCAAAGCTCTGTTCCATTCCGCATCTGACGGTTCCCTACCGACTGTCCTCCCCCATCTCTCTCTCAGTGGCCACAGGGAATCTAGTGCATCCTCAACTTGAACTCGGTATAATTTAGATATCAGATGGGACTCATCTCCTGATGTCATTAGGAGATGCAGCACCCTGTGGGTGGCTGGTTCCGCGTTGACCGTGATCCAGTGCGTTTTCAGCACATGTATCAGTTTATGATACATAAGGAACTGACCCGGGGAGACTCCACTGTCAACAAGATTAGTGAAAGACCTCAACACTCCCTCCTGAAACAGGTCTCCCACTGTTTCTATTCCTGCTCTCCTCCAGGTTCCGAGGCTCATGCCTCCCAGGTTCCTCTCACCAGCCTCGATCGTAAGTACCGCCAGGGGTAGGGCCGGAGAGTACGGGGGGACAGTGCCATCCCTTTTCACGCACCTCTTCCAACATGCTGACGCCACTTTTGTCATCGGGCTGTGCATGTGGGGATTAAGCTTCCTATTTGTCATTCGAGCAATGAACTGATTTATGTCCTCCTCTACTTGGTCGGTATACCTCTCCAGGTGACCCTTACCTGTGAGCCACCCGGCAACCCATTGCAGCTGGGATGCCAGGTAGTAGGCTTCAAAATCTGGCGCTCCTAGACCCCCCTTGTTAGTTGGCCTGCATAGTATCTGGAGCGAGGTGCGTCTACGACCATCATCCCATATAAGTTCTCTGAGTAGGGTGTTTAGTTCACAAAACCACGCTGTTGGAATCAGAAGGGGCAGGTTAGCGAAGTAGTATAGAAGCCGGTGCAGCATGACCATTTTGGACAATGCTACTCTGGCCATTATCGTCAATTTCAGCGATCGCCAGAACCCCACCGAGGACTTTAGAGATCGTAGAGCTCTGCCCAGGTTACCCTCGCGCAAGTCTGCCCTGTCGTGAAACACCTGTATGCCCAAGTACTTAAAGGTTCGAGGGGCCCAAATCATATCCCCAGGGCATGTTGTCGGGCGTTCGCCGCCCGGAGCCATAGGGAACACGCATGTCTTGCTACGGTTGAGGCAAAGTCCAGATATGTTCCCATAGTTCTCCAGCACTCCCAGCGCCCATGGGAGATCCTTCTCTCCGTCCCTAAGGTAGACAAGTATATCATCAGCATATAGCGAGATGATATGTTCTTGGTGTCCCCATTCCACTCCTCTACCCACGCCCTCCTGCCGCATCTGGGACACCAGCGGCTCGATGGCCAGGGCGAATAACAGTGGGGACAATGGGCAACCTTGTCTGGTTCCCCTGTGAATTGGGTAAGTTCCGGACACTGTTTTACCTGTTCTCACTCTTGCCAGCGGTGACGTGTACAACAAGTCCACCCATTTGACCCAATCTTCACCCATTCCCATACGGAGCATCACTGCTCTCAAGTAGTCCCATCTGATCGAGTCAAATGCCTTCTCAAAATCCACCGCGAGCAACACCCCTGCTGCAGGTTTCGTGTCGCTAGGCATATTCAGGACCGCAAAGAGACGTCTCAGGTTTAAGGAGGTGCTGCGATTCGGGACGAAACCATTCTGATCTACATGTACCAGAGTTGGTACAAGAGGGAGTAAACGGTTGGCCAAGATCTTGCTTAGTATTTTAAAATCACTGTTTAGCATTGACAGGGGGCGGAAGTCAGTCACCGAAGGTTGCCTAGATTTTGTCTTAGGGAGTGGGACTACCATTGCCTCTCTCATGGTGCATGGCATTATCCCATTCTGTAGCGATTCTGTATACATCTCTACCAACTGGGGGGTCAGTTGCTTCTCGAATTTTTTATAAAAGTCCATGGGGAGGCCTTCTGTTCCCGGGGTCTTCCCTGAGGCTAATTGAGCTATAGCTTCACTGACCTCCGCCACCGTCACTGGGCCCCCCAGCCTATCCCTGTCTCCGGCCATCAGGCTCGTTATAGGTATATGTTGTAGGTAATTATCAAAGACCTCCGTACTGATTTCAGCCGGTTTTCCATATAAAAAGGTGTAATATTCCTTGAATGCATCATTTACAGGGCCTGGTCTACTTCTGCATGACCCTTCCTTATCCAGCACATTTGTGATGGGCTCGGCCTCTCCACCCGGCCTCACCAACCAGGCTAACATTTTCCCAGACTTACCCTCTTCAGATTGTAGGGAGGCAAAGTATTTTTGTGTGCTGTGGCATCTGAGTTGTTCTTCGATCTGGGAATGGTCCCTCTTTGCCTGATTATATTTCTCATTTACTAGTGTGCCAGCCCCCTGAGTAAGTTCTCCCTCATGTATTATCTTCTCTAGCGTAGTCAGCTCCCTTTCAAGTGTGCGTCTCACTCCGGCCGATTGTCCAAGACAAAAACCCCTTGTCACCACCTTGAGGGCCTCCCATTCCGTGGATCTAGAGGTGGTGGATCCACTATTAAATTGAATATGGTCAGTCAGGTGATGTCTCAGGGCGTCTCTATATGCTGAGTCCTCAAGTGCTGTAGGGGACAATCTCCAGGCCGGGATGGGGGGCCTAATCTCTGCTGCCATCCATGTTACCAATAGAGGGCTGTGGTCGGACAGTGTACGGCCCAGATATTCTGAGTGAACCATCCCACGTGCAAGGTCTGCCGTACACGCCACCCTGTCGATTCTGGTGTGGAGTCGGTGAAGGCCCGAATAATATGAGTAATCCCTGTCGTGAAGGTGTTGTTCCCGCCATATATCCACCAGCCCCCAGTAGCTCATCCATTCGCTAAGTTTCCCAGCTATCTTACTTGACATTGCACCCTGCAGTGGGGGGGGAGGATCTATCCAAGTCTACATCTAATATACTATTGAAGTCCCCTCCAACCAAAAGCTCTCCTCTGGCGGGTGAGGTGGCTCGATAATTTCGTCAAAAAGGGGATCTGGTCTTGATTTGGGGCATACATGAAGCATAGGACAATCGGTGTGCCGTATAGCCTTCCCTCCAGAATCACGAACCTCCCCTCACGATCTATGTTGGAAGCTTCTATCTCTAGGGGAACCCCTGCACGGATCCAGATCATTACTCCCCTTGCGTACACTGAGTACTCTGTTGCGAACACCCGCCCCCTCCACCTACGTCTCAATCTCTCAGGTTCACCAGCCGCCAGGTGGGTCTCCTGTAGCATTGCTACCTGTATATTCCTCCTTTTTAAATAAGCCAGTATTTTGTGTCGCTTGGCCGGTGACCCCATCCCTCTAACGTTCCACGTTAAGAAATTGTATTCTGCCATGTTGGTGATTTTTTAATTTACATTGGCTACTCTTTGCTACTCTTACCGTCTGCTGTCCCCTGGTCATTAGTGAAGCACTGTTGTTACGCAACCATTCACCACCCCTTGCCATCCTAACTTGTAACTGCCTCCCCAGGGCACCTCTCAAACAGTAGGCTGCCCAAAAACAGAAAAAACACCCGTGCAACAGTGCAGCATGTTTCATCTTTTAGTTGCAGTTCTCGCCAGTCCACCTGTACAGGCGAGATTCCAGTAGGGGGGTGGCCCTGCACGGAGGGGCCATTAGTGCACCATTTGTGCCCGCCCCAGGGTGTCCGGTAAGCCTCTGGGCCTCAGAGGTCATCTGCAGTTTGTGGGGTCACTACCGGGGCCTGCACCGAGCTGCTCGAGCCCCCCGCCGATGACATCACAGTCTCGTCAGATTCACCGCCAGAGTCCTCCCGGGGGGTCCCCTCTCCGTTCACACGGGCCGCTGCCTCCAGTGCTGTTCTTCTGCCACTTTCTTTTTGGTTCCGGGATGGCGCCAAGCGTGGGCGACTCCGGGTCCGTCTTCCCCTGGGGGGCCGGCGCGGTCCACCCCCGGTCTGGCCCCCCCCTCCCGAGCCGCTCTGTCTGGGTCCCATGAGCTTCCAGCCATTCCCATGCCTCCTCCGGGGATTGAAGAAATGTTGTTTTACTGTCAAGCATTACTTTCAGCTTAGCCGGGTACAGCAACGAATATTGTATACCTTCGTCCCTTAGCGCCCTTTTAACTGCCATGTATGAGGCACGCTTACTTTGTACCTCTACTGTAAAGTCCAGGAACAGCGTGACTTCGCCATTTGCTACCTTAAATGGGCCCTCTTCTCGCGCCCTTTGTAGCAAGATGTCCCTGTCTCTATAGTGCAGTAATCTTGCGATCACCACTCAGGGGGCCTGCCCGGCGCCAGGGGCCTCGCAGGCACTCGGTGTGCTCTTTCCAGAGTATAGAATGAAGTCAGCCGGCCAAGTGCCACCACTGTGCTCAACCATTTTTCCAGGAATTCCACCATATTTGATCCTTCTGCCCCCTCCGGGAGGCCCACCACTCGCACGTTATTCCGCCGGCTTCTCCCCTCTGCGTCCCCAGCTCTTCACTCTAGTCGCATCATTCTATCTCTGAGATGCGACATTTCGGCCTGCAGGTCTTTTTGTTTTGGTGCGATGTCGGCCAGTGTGGTTTCTGTCTCTTTGACTCTGTCCGATAGTTTGTGATGGTCAGCCCTCAAGAGGCCCAGTTCGACCGCGACCTGATTGATGTTGTGTTGCAGTGTTAACTTAGTGTCTTCTATCGCACCTAATATTTTGTCCAGGGTGTCCTGTACATCGACCTGCAGTGGACCCTGCACGTCCCCCCCCCTGCGCCCGGGGGCCGCTGTGGCGTCCATGACTTTAGCCCTGTGGCGGTTCTTAGGGGACATCGATTGCGTAGGAGATCGTCCCCCCCAGTGGCGAATCTGACCACGGTACGTTAGCTCAGGGGATCCCCCATCTAGAACTTCCGTCTCAAGCGCAGTTCAAAGCCCGCATAAGCCGCCAGGTAGAATCCCAACAGCACCAGAGGCCCGTGCTTTCTCGCTCTGGATCTCCGTGGACTCGGGGCGCGTTGCACCAGGACACGAGGCACCACACCAGTTCAATCACAGTAGTCGTCACTTCAGGGGCCGGACCGGTCCGGTCAGGCAAGTCGCCCACTATCGACCATCCCCCGTGGTGGGCCACCGCGCGGGGTACCGCGGACCGCTCCCATCCCGTTTCGGCAGGCGAGCCCAGCTAGGCAGTTCATCCACTCTTAAGGAGGTGCCGCGTCGCTGTGCCTTACCCCCGGGCCATCGGCCGTCCGCCGATACTCAGTTCCTCGATTGGCATACCCCAGTCGGGGTCACCCCGGGATTCCCGTCTCCCCAGATGCAGCCGGGCGATCCTTCATGCTCTGTGGCCCGGGGCCCACCATGCTAGTCCCAAGCTCAGGGGCCAGCGCTCCGTTCATGCAGTAGGCCACCATGGGCACGACCATCCAACAGGTGGCCACTCTATCCGATCTCGCTCGGCCGAGGGTCCGGTACTTTCCTCCCTCAGGGCGGCCCTCCCGGGGCCCGGCCCGTTCCGCAGGTGTGTGCCGGTGTTCAAAGTGGGTGTCCGCTACACTAGAGGCCCCTTCCGCCAGACACACCGCATGCAGGGTCGGCGCCACAGCAAGGCTCCCGGCAGCCGGGCCCCCCATTCATGTTGCTTCTCCTTACTTGCGAGGATGGGGACGGAGGGCCCGCACGCACCCCCGGTCACCGTCACACCGTCCTCCGCGGACGCGGAAACACAAGGCTTTCCACAATCAGCCCTGCAGCAACCCCCAGACAGGAGGGGGGGGGGCCCCCGTCTCCCCAGCCGCGGTCAGCTGGCTCCCCCTCAAACGGCGCGCGGACCAACGCCCAGCCGCGTGCCCGCTCACTCGCTCAGTCCGGCTCCCGGCATTAACGTGGCGACAGGCCCCAGGCCGTGGGGCTCGCCGGCCATCTCCGACGGGCTCCGCCAGGCTCGCTCTGGGCTCCACTGGTGCTCGGGTCACCCACACGGGTCCCCGCACTCGCTCCCCGTCAATTTGCCCCGGGGGTGGCCCAGGATAACAGGAGAAGTTTAGGCCCCTCCGGAGCAGTCGGATCAAGCGTGCGCCATCTTTGGCTTCGTGGCCACGCCCCGTCTGCCTCATCTTATGATCAGTGTCCTGAGGGAGATTGGGTACACTCTGGATCGCATCAGAGATGCAGCTGAAGACAGCCTCTATCTTCTGATAGTACTGGTGTCAAGGAAGAGGACAAAGCTGAAGGGTCTGCCCGTAAAACCACTGGTTGCACATTAGTTATTTCACAGAACGGTGTAGACTTTGAGTGGGGTGAAGTTAGTTTGGGGTCAGAGACTGACGTCACAATTTAATCTGGTGCCCAAGCATGCATAGTAGGCATAAACACTGGCAAAGAAGGAAGTGGTATAGACCCTGGGGCCAGACTGGGAGTCTTTGACCGGTTTCATAACTGGCCAGGAAACAGAACCCCAAGAGGGCAGTCCGCAAAGTGGAAGGGCCCACTGGTTGAAGTCCAACTGGAAGCTCCTGAGGCTCCAGGGGCCAAAGAGAGCCAGTATATCTTGAAAACTTGTAGCATGTTGTCCTTGAAGGATGCTCTTTGCTGCGTGGTTGACGACAACCCAGAAAATTATGGATGTGCCAGGAACAAATGAGAGACTAACTTGGAATCAAAAGTCTATGCCGTTCTGTGAAATAACTAATGTGCAACCATTGGCCCTTTGAGTGACAACCTTGCAACTTCTCACCAAACAGTGTCAGGGTGGGGAAGCGTCCCCCTTAGCTTTCTTGTGTTTATACCACATTTTTGACTTCAAGTAGAAACACAACTTTGTGTGGAGCTGACCTCACAAGCATGAATGAAAGTAGTCCTGTGATTTGGACCAGGGCCTCTGTTTTAACTGCAACCTCTGTTTATGCTCTGCAATGTAAAGCTTCACTTTCTGCTCAAATTGCCTTTCGGTGCATGCAGGTACACAACTCCAAGTTGAGACTGGGGACCAAGTACCATAGCCACATTTCATATGGGTCGGTGACCGACAAATGTTTCCTGCAGTTGCAGTAAAGCTTGAATCCTGTTGTTTTCATGGCAGCCACCTTCCCTAGCACACTGTCTTTGATACCATTTGGCGTTATCTGAAAATCAATAAACCTGGGAGCAGGGCTCTGGATCCACGCCGAAGGGCAGAGAAATAAAGGAACTGATCGCAGTGTGCAGGGCTGGTGCTTACATGCAGCTCTGCTCCATAAATTCCAGAGCAGTATGAAGTCACAACTATTAGAAATGGGGTTTCTGGTTGGCTCGGGTATACACCTGAGCCAGGCAGAACCCACCACTCTAGTCAGGGCAAGGGAGCTACACACACAAGATAACCCCTGCTCATCCCCTTGGTACGAACAGTCAGGCTTATCCCAGATGAAATGCATTTGCACAACACACACAACACTAGTGACAAACACATCACAAAGGAACCGCCACAACGAGTTATAAAAACAAACTGTTTTGCAAATAAACCATTAGACCTAACATGACATGTATCAGTAATACCCTGTTAGACAAGCAATTGTCATAACATCACATAGGTTACTAAACACATAGGTTACTGGGATTCTGCAACACAAGCAGTGGCCAGGTAAAACATTATCACCAAAAGCATGCATGCAATGGAACGTTCAGGTATAGCAGATCACCATTATCACCAAAAATGCACATATCATAAACACGATCATGCATGCAAAAATATCCACATCCTTTGCATATGTCATAGAACATTACACAAACTAATAGACACCATTGTGTCGGGCATAGAATGCAGCTGATAAGATAGGGGTACAATCTCTCCGTTGCCCCGTGTCACCAGGAATGCATACGCTAGGTAAAGTCACCCTAAATCACAGGGACACATCCATCACCGATGGTCGCCCTATACAGCCGAGGATGCCGCACTCCTGCGCGTCTATAACTGGTAATGTGATAATTCCTCACTCCTAGCAGGTACGGGCCTCCGCTGAGAGATGCCTCTGATTGGGCAGTGTGGCCGCACCAGGCACCAAGATCGTGATACCCTGCCCAATAGGTACTTGCACCGGGAGAGCAAGGTGGGCAACCAGCGGCATCTCCTCTGGCAGTTCTCGGATGGAGGGATACCGTGGGGGGGATTCCCTCTGGTGAGGCTGACCGCGGTCCAATGGAGCAAGTGTTCCTCTAAGAACCCCCGCTCCAAGAAGAGAGAAAAGGAGGTCGCTCAAACACAGGAAGAGGAACGCCCAAGCTCACGCTTCCTTCTGACAGGCAACACTCGGACTGTACCCAGGGGCCCACGCTCCAGGGAAGGGTTGTTCCCCTCCTCACCCCCACCCCCCACCAGGCCGCAGCAGTGATCTTTCAGGAAGAGGCCTGCCTGTGCCCCAGGGGCAGTTAGGAGAGCGTTCTTGACCGCACTGACTCCCTGGGCTCAACGCAACCTCTCCTTCCTTGATGAGAGGGGGAGCCCATGAACACGATGCCAAGGGGCGCTTCCTTGCGCACAGGGTGATTACAAATATTAGGAACGCGCTCTTATTGGAAATAAAGCTCTCCTCACAACAAGCTGCTGCCCTTAGAGCGGTCTCCATGTGCTCCACAGGGGCAAAAGGGGGCACTCTACTCATGCCCGTCAGGATATAGCACCAAAGTTAAAAGAATATGCCGAGGGAGTGGCAGTGTCACACCACTCAGCCCCTGGGGTCAGCTGTGGGGGCACAAGGCTGCAGGGCCCAGGCAAGCAGGCCAGCATAAAGGTCCCTGTGGAAGCAGTAGCAGCCCGTCTAGTGACCTAGCAGGTCACAGGTCAGCACAACAGCAGAGCAGTCCCAGGGCGGTTCCTGGTGAGTCCTTCTAGCATCTGGTACCAAGTCCATGCAGTGTCTCTTCTTGTCACAATGTGGGGGACAATCCCCTGTACTTATACTCATTCTCTTCACCTCCAACAAAGGTGGGGAGGGGTTCCAAGCAGCACTAACCGGTTTCAGGAATGCCCCCTTCTCCAGCACTGGCTCCAGAAATCAGTAGGGGGTAAAGGAGCCCTTTGTGTGCGGCCAGGGCACAGCCTTTGCATATGTGTGCACGCACCACATCTACCTCTCCTAGCCCATGAAGACCATTCAGTATGCACATGTACTACTGTTACACCTCCACCCTCCCTGTGTAATGGCTGTCTGGAAAGTATGCACAAAGCTCAGCTGTGACTACCCCAGACGTGGACTGGAGCCAAGCTGCAAAAGCACCAGAGTTATATGTACAAAGAAATGCCCACTCCTAAAAGTGGCATCTCTACAATGGTAATAAAAAAAAAAAAAAAAAACTATACCAGTAAGCAGCATTTCTCACTACTATTCCAACCATACCAAACATGCCTACGCCACCCCTCATAGATCAGCCAATACAACTTGGACATATGTCAGGGCATTTCCAATGCAATCCTATGAGAGGAGCCGCGCTCACGGAAGTGAGAAACTAAATAGGCTGTTTGTCACTACTAGTACATGTAATGCATAAAGACATATGTCCTACCTTTTACATATACAGCACTCTGCCCCTGGGGCTATCTAGGGCCCACCTTAGGTATGACTTAGGTGTAGTAAAAAAGGGAGTTTAGGCCTTGGCAAGTAGTTTGACTTGCCAAGTCGGTGTGGCAGTAAACTGCACACATGGGCCCTGCAGTGGCAGGCCAAAGACAGATTGGAAAGGCTACTTCTGTGGGTGGCGCAATCTGTGTTGCAGGCCCACTAGTAACATTTAATTTACAGGCTCTGGGTATAGGGGATACCCTTGTAGAAGGGACTAACATGTAGGTAAATTAAATGTGCCAATCAGGTGTGAGCCAATCATATCAAGTTTAGAAGAGAGAGGACTTGCATGTTAGCACTGATCAGCAGTGCTAAAATGCTCAAATTCCTAAAACCAACAAAAAGAGGGTCGGAAAAAGAGGAGGAGGAAGGCAAAATGTTTGGGGATGACCCTGCAAAAAGGGCCGGGTCCAACAACAGCAGAGTCACATGATGCCACAAGCTACAATGCGAGGAGCATTGCTAAAAAAAAAAAAAATAATAATAATACAATCAACCTCTGGACCCAGACTGGAACTGGTAATATTCTAGAGGTGAGGAATCTGCAGTTAGAAGTTTGCATTAGAAAGAAGGAAAGTCAGATCTCAATTACATTAAATTCCACAAGCATAGTCAAGTCACTTTGCCAAGGACTGGACACTATAAGGCAATATATTCAGAAGATAACATGCAGTGCTTTAAATGGGCAGATATCTAATACTTGTACATCTTTCATTTAAAAAGAGAGTGTATGTGCACTTCTCAGCAAAGGTGCAGTACTTTTAATGGGAGGGCACAGCACTTCTCAGGAGCAAACAGGTACTCTTAGACAGTAAGTACCCACACTTATTTTACACTTCAATAACTAATTAACATATTGTAAATTCTCCTACTGGCATGCACTCCAGTGTACCCCTACCAAAGCCCTGCCAGTGTTTTTATTGGTTTGTGTACAGTTGCTCTGTCTGCATTTCAGTAGTGCAGAAGGGAAGGGTTGGACCCAAAAATATGTCTGTTCACTCTCGCAGAAAAGCAGCAAATGAAAGAGCAAACAAGGAGCCCCTCCATCCCCAGGGCAGTACGCTTAATGCTCAGAGCAGTACGCTTAATGCTCAGAGAGGGTTTGAGGATGAAGCTTTATTGCATCAAAGGTTCTTTGGTCTCTTTGACATATGTATGGCTTCTGATTTTATTTTGGTTTCTATCTTATGTGCTCTACACGAAGGTCCCTTCAGTAGCATGTGGTGTGCAACAATGTTGTGTATGGATGAGGCATCCTCTTCAGATGAGGTGGCAGGGGTACCTCAGATCGTAGATTCCTGTGGAACCAGTGCTGGAATGAAGGTGGATTCAGCAGGATCCCGAATCTGGCAGCTATTATTGACTTGGCCTGGGAATCCATCTGTCCCAAGTGAAATATGTGAATTTGCCCTGGTGCAATTTGCCAGAACCGGGATAGAATTCAATAGTGCCCGTACATTGTACATTGTCTGCTTTCTGCTGGAGCAACAACCAACAATGTGTAGGCTGCTTTCTTATTCTAGTTTCCAGCTGGGCTCAACACAAAGGGTGAATTTTAAAGGCCATCAGCCATCCTTTTGTTCGAGTATAATCCTGGCTGGGAGCTATCTGGAGCCAAACACCTAGAGACCAATGCAATGGAGGGGAAACAAAGATGCACAGCTTGTTATCACTTCACAAGTACTTAAGAGAAACTACGATCTGGATGCAAGCTTTTGCCTCTGTTAAATCCCTGTATCTAAGAGATATGAATGCACTGGAAAATGTCAGATTACTTGTCTGCACGAGTATTTACATGAATAACAATTGAAACAGCACTTACTATTTTTATTTTATTTTTTACAGTGCTACTCATCCCGATGTAGGGTGTCAGAGCACTTTACACCATACTTATATATACTAATAAGGCTTTATCACTACCGATAGTAACAGCCTTAAAACAACAACAGATTGAGAAAAAAAAACTGAAAGATTCCAAACCTATGCCGTACATGCAGGTGCTTGATAGCTCACTGTGCTACATTAAAAGAACTGCAGTCCATGAACTGCATGTAATAAAGCGATCTCTATATCAAAAGAAGTAACCCTCCTACCTAGCTACATAAAATAAAAATCTGCATGTTATGCAATGTGCTTTGCCTCGGCTACTTTATGAGTTAAACGTTTGACCGGACAAAACGCAGATCTTTCCAGACAGGGCATCAACCACGAAAGTTATCCTACTATTATTATGATTCCCTGTGATTTAATTGACACAAAAAGTTCTATGCAGCAGATCCTTAACCCCACACAATATTGTAAAATGCAGCTTTTGGAAACAATTAAGCTAGAAAAGATTTACTGGCACATTCATCATTGCTGCCAATTTCTTTGTGGCAGAGTTTCTAAAAATGAAATGTATAAGTTTACTGTCTGGCTGCTTTTCAAAACTGCCTTCCAAGACTCCTCGCCCTTTTTTTTTTTTTTTTTTTTTTTACCAAACTTTGACCCTCAATTATGGGCGCCCGAGTGTCTGTCCCTAATGCAGGGCTGAGCGGAATATCAAAATGGCTCGCAAGCCAGCACTGAGAGGGGAATACCCCACCTGAGCCTCAAACATCTGAGCGTTATCCCGTATCCCGTAAGCAAATAGACAAGCCATCAGGTGGCCTACGTCAGAGCAGAAAATGGCGGGCTCAGCCCCTCGGCCAGCAGAGTCCCCAGCAGACAGAGGGATCGCTCACTCCAGAGCCTCGCGCTGGGGGGCATCGATCTCTCTGCCATTCCGTGGTGACAGATAATTCCAGCACTCAGCCCGGGTTCATTTGTTTAATCTCCACTGGCGATGATGATGATGTCACGACACATTACTCCTCGCTCACACAATGAGGGATCGCATTACATCACCCCGGCTCCCCCTGCCAAAGTCCTGCAGCTACTACACCGAGTGGAAGCGCCCAAATCCATCAATAGCAACGTCGGGCGACGCTCCATCCTGCTTTATTTATGTACAGATGTCTTTTTTCCCTCTTTTCTGGGAAATGGCTCTCTCTTGACAGAGCGCGGAGGCCTAGGGAGGGGGGCTAGTCCTGTAACCTTTATACCCAGGTAATAGCCCTACCAACACTCAATGCACAGTGGTGTGGCCTTCCTGGCTGAAATCAAGCATCTCAAACACGGCCACTCTATCGCCTCCAGTCAGAACTAACCTTCTGCGCCGCTCTCAGCCGAGAGCTGGCCACAGGATACAAACACGCCGCCTCTTCTCAGCACGGACTCCGCCACAGCATTTGGACTGTGCATATCCTGACCTCCCGGAAAACCCCTCAGCACAGCTCATCACAAGATGAAACAGAAGAATAAAATTACATACCACACTACACCTTGCCTGCTACAATACATAGATGATGCCCTCGCAGATTGATGAAATATATGTCATGGAGCCCACTCATTATTCTAGTCATCGACTCTAATACGGACCCAACACACCAACTTACGGAGACACCAATGCTACTCATGTACAATTCTGAACAACTTTATTCACTTAAGTCTAAAAGGCCTAGATGGGATTAAAATAGGTTAATATTTAAAATGTGATTTAATGGTAAATTCGAATTGTGTCAGGTAGGAGAGTGGCCAAGAAGCTGAAAGGGAGCCTGCCTGGTGGCAGACGGCTCCTCCATCTTGAAATAAAGGCTCCTGGGTAATTTTACAGTAAGGCAAAGAGGTAGTGCTGCAACAGGGGAACAGTGAGAAAATTGTTAGGACTGGGCGGTAGAGTTTCTTCAATCACTGGTTAATGCACATAATAAATCAGACACCTCCACCGCTACATCCTCAGAACATTCCTGGACCTGGGAAGACTCATCTCAAAGAAGAATCCTGTGCTGGAAAAGGAATCCAGTTTTCTAACTCCTAGGACTGCTAAAAGAAGAGGACTCATGCAAGGATTCAAAGACCCCTGAATCCTCAAGGACAATAATTGCTCTCCATGGGTCCAGTGGTGGGCTTCTTGTTTACCTGCTTCAGGGCCACAAAAAGCAGAAGAATTCATGACTCCAGGAGCACCCAGCAATCTAGAGAGGACTAGACCTTGGAGGCCACCTGACTTGAGAGCGACCTGGTGCCTACACGCCTGCGTGAGGAGTTAGGGGCTGCAAGAGTAACCAGAAGAAGCTTTCCGAGCATCTGGAGATTAAAGGCCTGATTTTGTGCTCGGCGCACAGGATATCCCGTCTGCTGCATTACAAATGCCATAGAACAGTGTTGTCCAACCTTTTTATCGCCGCAGACCGGTAAATGTTTGATAATTTTTCCGTGGCCCACTTGTCCCATTGTGTGACAAGCGGGCCACGGAAAAACTATCAAACATTTACCGCCCGCCACAGTGGGGGGGCCCGGTGCCAATTGATCCACGGACCGGCACCGGTCCGCGGCCCGGGGGTTGGGGAACACTGCCATAGGATATAACACACCTGTAATATGGCAGACGGGATGTCCATCACGTTTGTGATGGAGTATCCCAGACGCTGAGATATAAGTAAGGCCCTAAGTCTGAACCGCTGATCAGGACGGCTGACTTGGTGTATGCAGCCTCTGCTCCATCGCAGTTCGCCTGAAATTGTACCCGTACCTTTGTCCGACACCAACTGTTGTTTTTCCCCAGTGCCAACTTCTTCTAGGTGTATTATTTGCCTTAAAACTTTAAAACAACATACCTCTGGCCCCCTTAACCTATTTTAATGTTTTTTATGTCATTTGCTTATTACATTTCCTTTAGCTTTCTAAATTGGTTTAAGAATTTTATTACCTTGTGTTCTTTGCTTTGAAATTGCTAGTACTTGAACTTGACATGCACTTCTCTGGGCATTGCCGGCTGCTTGTGCCCTAGCCACCTGGATTTGTACAGCGATTCTCCAAATACTGTTTCAGCCTAACTGGAGTTGGTTTATCAAATAGGGAGAGGTACCCCAGTCCCAAACCAATAACCTCATTTCTGACACTTTCTAGCTAAGCCTTCACAGACCTGATTTTACAGGCGCCATGGGGTTAACGTGTGTGTCTGGAATAGGTGGCTTTGCAGCTCCTTCTACCTTCACTTATCCTGGGTGTCACAGGTGTAATCAAATGGTCTGCTTGATTCACGAAAGCCCCCAGCTATTGAACTAAACTGCTGCACTGTGAATGTCCTTCGAGAAACACAAACCAACTAGATGTAAGTAGATGCTCTTTGGTGAAAGCTCCATTTTTGTGGCACTTCCAATGGAGACATCATCAGGGGTCTTAAGAAAGCATCACCCTCAGAGGTTTTGGCCAGGGACGGACAAGTAGCGTTTGGACTCCTTGGTATCAGCCCACGAGTGACTATACTTGAGATTAGATGCAATGGATCTGAACGCCGAGATATGGGCATATTATTAGATAAACCAACACCCTGCGCTCCCCAAGCTTTCCCAGACCTTACTGAGAAATAAAGCTGCGTCTGAGTTACAGAGCTCAACTACTGATTGTGCTCACACCAGCTCCTCGGAAGCATGAGGCTTGTGTTTGAAAAGTTGTACAATCTTCCGTTTCGTACAACTAATTGAAAACGGTCACTGAAATCACCGACACGGTGTATAACATCAAAAACAGATCTAATCCCGCATGCAGAGAATAATCGCCGCGTGTGCTATCAGAGCGCACCCGACAGCAGGCGGAGCTGGCACGGCGAGGTAGGGTGTGCCCTGACTGCACAGGGCCCCGGCCGGCCGGGAATCAGGGGCCGACATCTCGATACCAGGAGCGGGGGCGCGCGCTCATCCGGAGGCGGAGGACGGACACCTGCGGGCAGCTCGCGGGGACGAAGCCCAACACCTGGCAGGTTCAAGGCGGGAGATGACGCGACAGGTTCGTCAAGTGGGAGAGGAGGGGAGACGTGAAAAGAAAGTTACCGGGCGGAGCCCCAAGTGAGGGAGAGATCGGACGAGTCGAAAGCATGTTCTGATCAACAGGTTTCAGAGTCAGACGACCCCTCGCTTGTCACTCAATCAATGACTCCTCCGGGGACAGGCCGACCTGGTTCTGAAGCCTTGCAATCATAAAAAGTGCGCCGGCAGAACACAAGTGTCGCGCGCTTTTGCCCTATGTCCTAGGCTAACCCATCCACAAATACGTATTGGCGTCTGGGTCGGAGACATTTTTTTGCGGGACAGTGAGGCAAAGAAGTTGATGGTAAAGATGCAACACTAGAAGAGTCTCGATTTAGGGAAGGGTATGTGGTGACACCGCATGGTATACTATGGGGCAGAAGGGCCTGCTGCATTTCAGCCCAGCCTTCAGTGCCTAGCAGGGTCAGTGATATCTCAGCCCAGCCTGCAGTGCCAGACGGGGTCAGTGATATCTCAGCCCAGCCTGCAGTGCCTCGCAGGGTCAGTGATATCTCAGCCCAGCCTACAGTGCCACACGGGGTCAGTGATATCTCAGCCCAGCCTGCAGTGCCTCGCAGGGTCAGTGATATCTCAGCCCAGCCTGCAGTGCCACACGGGGTCAGTGATATCTCAGCCCAGCCTGCAGTGCCAAACACGGTCAGTGATATCTCAGCCCAGCCTGCAGTGCCAGACAGGGTCAGTGATACCTCAGCCCAGCCTGCGGTGCCAGACAGGGTCAGTGATACCTCAGCCCAGCCTGCGGTGCCAGACAGGGTCAGTGATACCTCAGCCCAGCCTGCGGTGCCAGACAGGGTCAGTGATACCTCAGCCCAGCCTGCGGTGCCAGACAGGGTCAGTGATACCTCAGCCCAGCCTGCGGTGCCACACGGGGCCAGTCATAACTCAGCCCAGCCTGCAGTGCCTCGCAGGGTCAGTGATATCTCAGCCCAGCCTGCAGTGCCACACAGGGTCAGTGATATCTCAGCCCAGCCTGCAGTGCCACACAGGGTCAGTGATATCTCAGCCCAGCCTGCAGTGCCTCGAATGGTCAGTGATATCTCAGCCCAGCCTGCAGTGCCACACAGGGTCAGTGATATCTCAGCCCAGCCTGCAGTGCCTCGCAGGGTCAGTGATATCTCAACCCAGCCTGCAGTGCCACACAGGGTCAGTGATATCTCAGCCCAGCCTGCAGTGCCTCGCAGGGTCAGTGATATCTCAGCCCAGCCTGCAGTGTCTCCCAGGGTCAGTGATATCTCAGCCCAGCTGCAGTGCCACACAGGGTCAGTGATATCTCAGCCCAGCCTGCAGTGCCACACGGGGTCAGTCATATCTCAGCCTGGTCTGTTGTCTTGCCTCTGCCACCGTGGGATTTCAGCATAGTCTGCAGTGCCACGCCCGTCAGTAATATTTCAACCTGGTCTGCAGTGCCACACTAGGGTCAGTGATATTTCTGCCTGGTCTGCAGTGCCACACCAGGGTCAGTGATTTTCGAGCCTGGTCTGCACCACACCACCAAGGGCAGTGATATCCCAGCTGGATTTGCAATGCCACACCATGGGCAGGGACAATCCTACCTGGTCTACAGAGCCACACCAGGGTCAGTGATATTCCTATATGGTCTGCAGAGCCACACCAGGGTCAGTGATATTTCTGCCTGGTCTGCAGTGCCACACCAGGGTCAGTGATTTTCGAGCCTGGTCTTCACCACACCACCAAGGGCAGTGATATCCCAGCTGGGTTTGCAATGCCACACCATGGGCAGGGACAATCCTACCTGGTCTGCAGAGCCACACCAGGGTCAGTGATATTCCTACCTGGTCTGCAGAGCCACACATTAGTCAATGATTTTCAAGTCCAGTCAGCACCGCACCACCAGGGTCCGTGATATTCCAGCTAGGTTTCCCGAGCCACATCAGGGTCAGTGATATTTCTGCCTGGTCTGCAGTGCCACACTGGAGCCAGTGATTTTCGAGCCTGGTCTGCACCACACCACCATGGTCTTTGATAAGCCAGCTAGGTTTGCAGTGCCACGCCAGGGTAAATGATATTCCTGCTTGGGCTACAGCACACTACCAGGATCAGTAAAATTCCAAAAATAGCCCCCACCCCCACCCCCAAAAAAAGGGCCCATGTTTTCGGATCATGACCTGTCTTGAAATATTGCTTGATTAGTATTATGGGGCAACGTTTTGGAGCCATTTATGGTAAATTAAGTGTTTTAAATCTTATAGGGCCTGTCTCCTCTAGGTAATGTTTTCTAGGACAATTATTGAAAATAGAAACATTCAAACAGAAAGCAGTGCCTGTTTGTACAGAAGAACAGCATACCCCACAGAGTATTTAGGTAATGCAGTTTCTCACACTTAGTGTAAGCTGTCCACAAGCTGCACACATTATGTAAAATGAATGTATGCAAAAAAATTGTGCTTTTCAATGACTTTTCGGTGCCAGTTATTTTTCAGTTTTGCATTTTATTATTATTTTGAACTGGTTCAGTTGTGTAATCTTCCCTAGCTACAAAGTATGGATTACTACAAAGCACCTTAATATCAACTGCAGCAGGTGTGCTACAGAAACAGGCAAATAAGTAAATAGTCTGCCTTGTTCCTAACACCAATCTCCAAATTCCAGATGCCTACACTGCCTGGTTCCAGTGACTCTCAAATAACAAGTGCACCTCACTAAAGTTCAGCCTGTAATTCAATACTGAACCAACTTCAGCACTTCCTGCTATTTCAGTGCAAGTGGTCACACTCAGCTGTACCATGGCACTCAATTTTGGAGGGCTCAATTTTGCCCTGTTGTAAAATCTTTCCACCAGTGCTTAATTTGATCCGGTGGTTTCTGGTGCTCAACACCAACACTTAATTGTCAACACCGGCAATTATGACAGCTGCCACATAGTGGCGCTGATTATGCAAATTAGAGCTGAACAATACAATTATTGTTTGATAATTAAAGCAACTAAAACATGTCCCACAAACCATTCTTATAGCTCTGAGGGGCACTCGAGCTGCATAACAAAATAAATTACAACACTCCATGGGAAAATTCAATAAAGATGATTGGATATACCATACAACATGAAGTCAAAATAGTTAAATGTAACATAGGCTGCATCACTGATTTATTCTACTTTGCAAGTTCTTGCAAATATTGTCAAGAAAAAGTGTTTTTATTCGCAACGTTAAGGGCATGAATATGAGTTGGTAGGGATACATTGGTGTTATTAACTGGACCTGCCCCACATAAGCCCCTGGCATTAGCCATTACATCACCGTGGGCTGCTTGAACCTGAGAGGCCGGGCACTGCTAAATGTCGAGTTAACATTAGCAGACCCAAGGGTGCACCAGACCCACAGAACTGCTCAATTTCACCTCATCCTCTGCCCCTGCCCCCAAACCTATCACAGTGCAGTTCCAGGCATCTAAAAAGGATACGTAGGCTCAAGCTCATGATCAATTTGGAGGAGGCAAAGGGCTCACATGGCATATTAAACTAGGCCGACCGACTGACATTCTGTGCATGATAATGGGATAGGTATCCTGTGTACAATACACACCTTTCTAAGCTTCAGAAGCTTTGCTTTGTACGAGGGTTCCTGCAGGTGGGTTTACAGACGAGGCATTGAAAAAAGTTTACCAGCCCACAGCCGGGCCCCAGCTACTAGCCCCTCGCCCAGTGCCAGACCTCCTAATCCGTTCATGTATTCCACCCTGATCTGCAGTACCACACTAAGGTCAGTGACATTCCAGCCTGATCTGCAGAATCACACCAGGTTAAGTGATATATCATCCTCATCTGCAGTACCACACCAAAGTCAGTGTTATCCCAGCCTGATTTACAGGTCCACTCCAGGATCTATGAGATTTCCACCTGATTAGCCGCAGTACCACATCAAGGTCAATGATATTTCAGCTTGATCTGCAGTAACATGCCAGGGTCAAAGATATTTCAGCTTGATCTGGAATACCACAACAGGATCAATAATATTTCAGCCTGATCTGCAGTCCAACATCAGGGTGAGTGATATCCCAGACTGATTTGCAGTACCACTCCAGGATCAATGATATTTCAGCTTGAACTGCAGTGCTACACTTGGGTCTGGCCTGCATTGCCACACCAGGTTGATGAAATGTTCGCATGGTGTGTAGTGCTAATGTAGGGTCAGTGGTGCAGCAGCACTGAGTGCAATGCTACAGCTGTGCGCATCCCTTGTAAGTCACACCATGCCATGACTCGCCGTTCTGGTAATTCTCGCTACCATTACAGGTCCTGCAAGGTTCACAACTGGGGTGGTATGGTGGGCAAAAAAACTATAGATAGGGATGAGGCCTGAGCGATTGCCAATGGCTAAGATTAATGCAAGCATTCCATCCATCACCTTGTTGTTTTTGCATTTGCTGCTGTAAGTGTGCCAGGTATGCCCAGGCATGGGTCCCAGGCTGACCGTGCCAATGGCTTCAAGCTAGCCTGGCTGATGAGTATTGATACCCTGATACTGGTCCCAGGATGCTTGTTTCCAGTCCAGGTAGACCTGGCCTGGCAGTTCGGGCTGGACTGTTCCCATGGGGAGCAGGGCCAAGAGAATTGCATATGGCTGGGTCCAAACTGGGGTGGCATGATGGGCAAAAAAAACAACGGATTGGGATGTGGCCTGAGCGATTGCCAGTGGCTGAGATTCATTCAAGCATTCTATCCATCACCTTGTTGTTTTCACAACAACATATCTCCACTCACCACTTTACAGTAATGCTTTTCTTCCTCAATCTTTGTCATTACAACATGGCCAATCAGATGCCAGGAAATGTGACAGCCTGGATGTTTAGCACTAGCCAGAAACAACTCATAGTTGACTTGCAACGGAAAGCGTCCTTGTAGACACATAGGAGCAGTGTGAGGCCGAGCTCAAGTGAGATATTTCAGGACTCAATAAGAACATAGTACAACAAAGCTATTGCAGTTGTAATATACATGTGAATATCCAGGCAAAGATGCAAGGTTTTGTAAATATGGGCAAAGTAAGAAAATAGGGTCATACAATTCAAACAGTAAAAATAACAAATATGGAATGAAAAGGTAAAACCGTGTATATATATATATATAACAGCAATGTAGCGCATCTTGGTGTGTGTATATATACACTACACCTCCTCGTTTGTGATCACTGAAAGTCGCAGACACAAGCGGAATTCAGAGAGGAGAATGGTTAACGGAATCAACACAATTGTATCGATTTTTCAAACAGATATCATTGTGGTCGCTACCTGACCACAAATCCTATGATGTAAAATGGTGTATGCCAATACTCCCACAAAACTCGGATATCTTTATTAGATTTACAAGCCACTGCTGTTCACTCTCCCAGAGGCTTACATCAACGAATAAAGCCAGCTCTTGTATGCCATGTAGTGCCCACCCTGGAGCAACAGAGGAACAACTCTTGCACGCACTCTGCAGAAGCCGGCTCAGTGTCATACAGAGCCCACCCAGGAGCGACAATGACGCGGCCTTTGGACGTACGCCATGTGGCACTCACCCCGAAGCAGTGAAGAAGAAGGCTGCCCATTAAGAGCCAGCAGGCCAAGCACTAAGTGATCATCCAATGAATGGAAGCAGTCATTGGCTTTAAGAGGTAGTGATGCACATCAAGGGCAACCACAGATGCCACAGTGGTAGCTTTTTGACATCCACCGCGCAGGGTTAACAGGCAGCCCAAGTGAGCAGGCAACATGTACTTCTGAACTTATGGTGATGCCAAATTAATGGCACTTGGTGGAGAGGAGTGGGCAGTCTCACACAGCACAGCTACTAATGCATTCCACAAGCACACAAGTATATATGCAGCATGAGAATGGGAATGCAGGGTCACCAGCTAAGTTCCAGCTAAGCACCCTCAACCACAGCTCGAGTCCCACATTTCAGAGAAATGATTACTTACAGATCACACCTCTATTATCAATTATAATGCCATCAGTGATGATCATGTGCACAAAGGGCATCTGAACACTGTCCTTCCACTGCCGGCCTTTGAGGTTTCGGTGGAACTCTGAATCTAAACTAATCTCTGCACAAGTCTTCCCTGTGCAGTTACCTTGGGCAACAGGAAACGGATGCTGAATGTGCCCGAGTGGAAACCAAAAAATTAAATGAAGTTAGTAAGGGCTTTCATCATGAAACCTATAAATAAAAATGACGATTATTACGACAGTGTTAATTCACTGATTTCAGCTCTATTGACATAAAAATCTGCCTCATAATTTGACCAATTAAAGCAGCCCAGAGGCTTCCTTAAAGTGCAACAACTAAACACTGTAAGGATGCGAGAACCAGACTAAAGGTGACCTGAAGCTCATGGCCATTCTGTAAATATCCTGAACCCAGCCAGCTTTTCGACCGCCTTTGGCCACTCGGACAGCACTCCAGCATCTCTTATTGGCGTCACCCAATATTCCATCCACGAAGACACTTTAATACTCGATGCCGCATGAGGGAGAACCAGAGAACTGATTACTCAACCGCGACAGGCGGACACCGCTTCGTTACAAGCTTTGTTCGCTTGCAAGAAGTCTGGGAATCAGCCAGACCTCGGGCTGCCCAAAAGCTGCGCCTGGTCCAAACTGAGGCCCATCTCTAAAGCCACGTTTCTACCTGCGTGAAGAGCAGCACAGGCCGGTGAAAGGAACATGATAAACAGCCAGCTCTACATTTGGCAGATTTTCCCCAGAAACACATTTTACCCTCAAAAGATGCGTCCTCCAGGTCCTTGAAGGCACACCAGCTCCAATACCCTTTAAAGATAAAAGGGCTCCCCGGTGCCCCAAAAAGCTTGTTCCTAGCAGCCTGGAACGCTCAGATCTATATGGGGAACCGCATGCTTCAGAGAGCGCCGCGTCATCAAACTGGAAATGTGATGGACAGAGCACCAATGAGAAGCCGTCGCCTCCTCCAGGGCAGCTTTGAGGCTCGACACCTGGCCGCCCCACAGAAGCTTCCACAACCCCATGTTTTATCCGTCCCTTCCATCCCACATTTAACGTCACTGAAGTATTGTTTTTGGTGCAAAGAGTTGCAGCCCCGGTGTTTAAAAATAGCCTCCACTGAAGGTGCTTTTTGCGTGTACACAGCTGAACAGACTCATAGGCAGATCGAAGGCGAATGCAACTCTAGGCGCTCAGAAGCTTTGTCACAAGGAATGGGGCATAAATTAGGGAATATCCGATGCATCAATAATCTAGAAAAACATCTTCGACAGTAATTTGATGAGAGCTAACTACCAAACACATTTGGAAAAAATCTAATTTTATCAGCCGAATAGCATCACGGAACTTTTAATTGTAAGTTAAAAATTGCCATTTTATTTATTTCCAAGATATCTCCCCAAAAACTAAGACAGAGACAGCATTTCCGCAAAACGTCCATTAAGATGTTTTAACAGAAGCGGCTCCTCTGCTATGTTGGAGGAGCGTCGCCCCCCTTCCGCCAGCAGCAGCTGCAAATTGAAAAATAAAAATGATAATAAACAATGTTTATTATCATTTTTCAAGGGGCGGGGCAATGAGGGATAATCAGCACAGTGGGTGAGTGGTGTGCACTCCCCTCAGTGCGCATGTGTGTTTAGCCGGCCGTCTCAGGACGGCCAAACACACATGCGCACTGAGCTCTCTCCAACCTGGCACTGTGTTGCCGGGTTGGAGAGAGCAGGCACAGGCTCCCGGTCTGCCTGGGAGCACCAAGCCAGGGTGCTCAGGCCAATCCTAACGCTGCTCTCATGCTGCAAGTTAGGATTGGCTGCAGAGCAGGCTGGAAGCCTGTGCCTGCAGTGAGTGGAGACAGAGGAAGTGGAGAGTCAGGTAATTAAAAAAAAATAAAAAATTGTTTGTGAATTTGTCTTTGTGTTGTGAACCCTCTTGCCCCCACCCCCCCTCTCTTTGCCCCGACAGGAGCCGCCCTTTTGTATTAAGCAAATTTAGATATCATTCAACACATATCTGAAAGGTTCACTTGGGGTTTCCACCCGTCACTTGGCACAGAGAGTTAGCAACAATGTAACATAACTGAGGTATTGAGAACACATCCTATATCTAGGGACTAAGATGATATATGTTGTGTGAATAGAGGCATTGTTTTCTGATGTGTCCAGACTAGTGGTTCTTAACTTTTTTCACTTCTGTTAAACCCAACTGGATCACTACTGGAAACTGGGGACTCTGGTCTAACAATTGTAACATCAAAACAATACAAAAAGTAGAAACAAATATACATTAAACAAGCACACAAAATATGAAATAGGTTATGCAATTCCCAAAATAAAATTGTAATCTTAATGAGAAAGTACTAGCTTTTGAAAATTTGGTTTTATTTCAAAAAAGAGGAGGCAATGTGCTAGACTCTAACATATTACTTGGCCATTATGCTCCTAATGCATGTTCTCTTTTGTTGGTGCATAGTAGTGCTTTAACTGAGGCCATCCCTTGTCCACACAAGATTTTGTTTTCTGAACTTGTACAGCTTACACGATTAAAGCTAAGGATAAGTTAATTTTTTGCCTTTATTTTCTAATTCGTTCACACTTAGTAGACCACTTTATAATCTTCAAAGTAACATTTTGCCTCATTTGTGTGTGTATACTACTACTGTTATTTAATTTGTAAACACTGCAGGCCCCTGGAGAAGGTGTCATAGCTCCCCCTCACCGGAATTGGGTGTCACAGACGCCCAGGGGTCCGGGGACCACAGGATAAGAAACACTTACCTAGACAACAAATGCAGCTGGAGACCGCACCCTCTGGCAAACCCTGCAGTGCAACAAGCAATAGCTATGTGCAGTGGAGGCTGGCCGCCCATGAGGTGTTGGGCACAGGGCCACATAGGGGGTGCTTTGCGAACCTATCTGTAAGTACTGGAAGCTACCGAAAAGGCAGATATGTGCACTGAAGCCAAACAACTTCTTCCAGGGGGCAGAGAAGGAAGCGGGAGACCTAGCTCCGCGGGCCAGTCCAGTAAGAGATTGATAGGGCGAGCAGACAGCGCAGGGGATGCATGTTTCCATTTTGAAATATTAATTAGAGGCACACAAACAAGCTAATGAAACCCTGATAAATGCTGTAAGGTAATTAAAGAGGGAGATCAATGCTACTCCTCTAGTGTTACCATCATTTACAAGGGCTGGATGGAGGGGAGGATGGTGTGTGCAACAACTCACAAGCGGGCAGGACACAGCGGACAATCACTCACCCGGCTGCCTGCTGACTACCAGCACAGAGGCCATAAATACCACAAGAGCCCTACAGGAGCAGCCTTCTTTGCTCCGTAGGAGGCATAAACCTGCCATTGCAGGCCACGCTTCCTGGTCTGTGCAGCTGAGCGCAGGGCAGTTTTAGCACACAGTGGGCACCACCTACTTTTCTTATCACCTCGATATTCCCAAACATTCATTTCAAACTACAATCAATGCAAGGGGGGACTCATCACCACTGTACCAAATATCTTGTTGGCCATTGTCCTACAGGTGTTTTTTCATCGAATTTGGGAAGGGGCGAGGGCCCCTAGCCCTGGATGCTGCTGTCTGCCCTCTCACCAAACTTCCTCTTTAGGTGTGAGCTTCCACAGAGCTGACGGGTGCTTCATGCTACCGAGACTCCATGGTGGGAGGCACTTTCAGCCGGTGATCAAGGACCCAGGACCTCCACCTTCTAGAGCCCCCCCTTTTAAAGTGGTTTGAAAAGCCAGAAGGCACTACAATACAGATTCTTTTTAAGCTGACAGGTTGGAGTGACTGCAGCAATACAAAATGGATGATGGACTGAGTGTTGAAACTTTTCAAAAACGTACCCCCAGTCAAATCAAATCAAATCATTAACATTTATAAAGCGCGCTACTCACCCGTGCGGGTCTCAAGGCGCTAGGGGAAAAGGGGGGGTTATCGCTGCTCGAACAGCCAGGTCTTTAGGAGTCTCCGGAAACCGGAGTGGTCCTGGGTGGTCCTGAGGCTGGTGGGGAGGGAGTTCCAGGTCTTGCCCGCCAGGAAGGAGAAAGATCTCCCACCCCCCGTGGAGCGGCGGATGCGAGGGACAGCAGCGAGTGCGAGGCCAGAGGAGCGGAGGAGGCGGGTGGGGAAGTAGAAGCTGAGGCGTCTGTTGAGGTATTCCGGTCCCTTGTCGTGGAGGGCTTTGTGTGCGTGGGTGAGAAGTCGGAAGGTGATCCTTTTGCTGACTGGGAGCCAATGCAGGTGTCTCAGGTGTGCGGAGATCTGGCTGCCGCGGGGTATGTCGAGGATGAGGCGGGCCGAGGCGTTTAGAATGCGTTGCAGGCGATTTTGGAGTTTGGCTGTGGTCCCGGCGTAGAGGGTGTTGCCGTAGTCCAGGCGGCTCGTGACGAGGGCGTGGGTCACGGTTTTTCTGGTGTCGGCGGGGATCCAGCGGAAGATCTTGCGGAGCATGCGGAGGGTGAGGAAGCAGGCGGAGGACACGGCGTTGACTTGCTTGGTCATGGTGAGAAGAGGGTCCAAGATGAAGCCGAGGTTGCGGGCGTGGTCTGTGGGGGTCGGTGCGGTGCAGTGGGCCACCAGGAGTCGTCCCAGGCGGACGGGGTGTTGCCGAGGATGAGGACTTCCGTTCACAGATGTGGGTTTAATCCATTGTTCTTTTGCTCACCATGCTCCAGTTTGAACCCAGCCATATGCAAATCAGTCTTGACCCTGTTCCCCATGGGAACAGTCCAGCCCGAACTGCTAGGCCAGGTCCTCCCTGGACCGGAAACAAGCATCCTAGGGCCAGTTTCGGGGATCACCCTTCATCTGCTAGGCTAGCTTGAATCTAGTGGCACAGTGAGCAAGGAATCCACATCTGGGCATACCCTTCTCACTTAGGGCAACTTTAGCAACACAAAAGGATGATGGACGGAGTGTTAAAACTTTTCAAACACTCACCCCCAGTCACAGATCTGGGTTTAATCCATGGTTCTTTTGCTCACCATGCCACCCCAGTTTGGACCCAGCCATGTGCAAATCAGTCTTGACCCTTTTCCCATTGGGAACAGTCCAGCCTGAACTCCCAGGTTGGAGTGACTGCTTCAGAGAATCTTGGGATTGCCCTGGCAATTTCAGGCAGTTGCCAGCAATCAACATTTAAAAAAAAGCTTCCTGTCCCATGGCTAGCTATACCTCTTCTGCCTCACCATTCTCTCTAGCTCTATGCAGCTATTTCTGCCTCAATATGTCATCCATGTCTCAGTTATGTCTCAATACAGCTATATCTCTCACACCCCCTCTCTCTCACACACAGCCTCACCTCTCTTTCTAGCACTCTCTGCAACCAACTTTACTCCCTGTTTGTACTTCAGTTCTCTCTAGGTCACTCCTCTCTCCGAGCTTCACTGCTCAGTTTCTACCACACCTCACTTTATCTTCCCTTTCTCAACCTTATTTCTCTTTACATTATCTCTCTATTTCACTCTTTCTCTTGTTACAGCATATCTTTCTATCCGTCTCTCAGCCCTCTAAACCTCTCCATGTCTACCTCTCCTCCCTGTGTACCCCCTACATCCCTCTTAATACCTTGTCTCTTTGCCCCTCACACACCTAATCTCTCCATTTACCTCATTATTCGTTCATTACCTCACATCTCTCATTAAGTTACTCCTTTCTCATTTAATTTCTTTCTCTACCTGTTTATCTCTCATTGTAACTCCCTCTCTCTGCACCTCATAGCCTATTTCAGCAAACCCTTTGCATCTCATTTCTCCTTGTACCCTTGTCCTTTTAAACCTCTTCTCTATCATCTGCCTCTTTCTCTATCTTACCCCACCTCTAATTCTGTACCAACCTCACCACTACTTTTCTGTCTTAGATCTCTTTACTTCACCCCATTTGTCTCTACAATTCTCTTTCTAAACTTTGGTCCTCTCATATTTATGTTTCACTACTTTTTGTCACTGCTGTTAGTCACTGTTCTCTGTACTTTGCATCCCTCAATACCTCACCTCTTTACCTGCCTCTTCTTGCCTCTACCTCGCCATCTCGCCTCAGCTTCTACATTACCTCTCTCTCTACCTCACCTGTCAATGTTCCCACCTTTCTCCCTCTCACTACATTTCCTAATCTCCATCTCAATTTCTCTTTACGATCTTTTGCTGCATCTCTACCTCAGTCTAAGTCTCCGTACTCGTCTTTCTCTAGCTACTTCTTCAACTTTTTAACAATCTGTATCCTTTTCCTGCCCACCTCACCTTTCCCACTTTGCCTTATGGCTTTACCTCATCACTACTTTTCCCCCTTTTTCCATCTAGGTCACCTCTTTCACTCCACTGTTCGTAACACCTCTGTGGCATTCTCAGTCTCCTGTCCCTTTCATAAAAGCCCGAGCTGACTGTCTAGCCAGAGAAGTGTAGACACAGAAAAGGGACAGAAAGGACATAGCAGGGGAAGACAATGACGGAGAGCACTATCAGACTTTACCTGACAGACTGGTGAAAATCCAGCAAGACTGCCAGGTTTGAGGGGGTTTATTTATGACTAAAATAGCTGGCAACTAAAGCTACAGTTCCATTGTGCCATCCGCCTATTTCTTGTTTTAATATTATGTAAATCCATCAAGTCACCCGTATCGACTATTTAGTGTAAGTAATACGCTGTTTATACACAGAATTCCACCTAAAACGATGTAGAAAGACACAAAAAAATCTAGATCCAAGTGCAAAAAGTAATGGTTTTATCAATGCTTGTTGAAGCTTTCTTTTAGTACCATTTGGATAGTGGACACCAGCTAAGTTGAACTTTCACTTGTTTTGTATGCCCTCATTTTTGAAAGTTTAACATGTAAATATTGTTTGTTGTCTCAAGGGCTTGGAATAGGTGAAAATGCATAATAAATTCAAAGATGTTCTTAGAATGGGCACTAAAGAAAGTCTTGACGGGCCCCAACAATCCTTTGGATCACACTGTCCCCTGCGGCTGGAAGATGCTCACTGGGAAGGCTACTAGGCTGGGTCTGTCGTTCTTTCAGTCCGTCCAAGTGGTCCAATCTCTGGCTTCAGCACCCTGGACAGACACAGTACACAGAATGCTGCATATGGCCTCAGCGTCCCCTGCTCAGCAGGGTCAAACATCCACAGAACAAGCGGTGGGTATCTCTACAACAGTCACAGTACACGCCCCCCTAACCCAGGCAGCGCTCTTTTTCAGTACCCTGGATAGAGCACAGTACAGAAAAATGCTGCCCTGCTCAGCAAGGGCACTCACCCACTGAACACGCGCTGGGTATCTCTGAAACAGCCTTGCTCTGCACAACTAGGCTTGCGCTCTCTGTGCAGACAGCTCTCCCTTTCAGTACCCTGGACAGAGCCCAGGCACAAAAAAAGCCTAGAAGCACAGCTGTCAATATGAATAGATAAGGGTCGTTCTTTGACATCCCTGACCCACGCCTCGGTACTTCAGGTCTTCGAGCTCAAGAGGCAGCAGCAGGAAAATAAAGCAGGCTTGCACTGAAAGGCTTAGTTACTGCTTTTTGCAGCGCTAGCTCCACGCCCTTCGGGTGGCCCATCCGGAGCAAACAGGAGTACATCAAAGAATTATGTGAGGCACTAGGAGGCGACCTACTGAAGGGAAATAGTCGGACAAGGAGTCACCCCTATAGTCTCATCAGCATTTGACGTCTGCTAATCTGGTGTTTTGGTGAATCGACGCTCATGGCCAGAAGCAGCCACATTTGTGCAAGTCTTGGTTTCGGTGCCAGGCCAAGTCTACACAGTTGCTCTGGCTTCTGTCTCTGCACCGGTGCCTCCTAGAAGGGTCAGGGTCTGTACGAAAGCCGTGCTAGCCATGCTAGCCATCTAGTGTTCGAGCAGGTCAGGAGAGAGGGCCTGACTTAGATACTGGCGGTGGGGTTTCTCCGTCACAACAGTGACGGATATCCCATCCGCCAAAATCTAAATCCCACAGTCTATAATAAGATTTACATTTCGTTGGAGGGGATATCTGTCATCGTCGTGGCGAAGTAACCCATCAGTCAATATCTAAATCAGGCCCAAAATTTGGAACCCACACCTCTTGGTGACGAGGCACTGTTCATCAGAAAACCAAGACTCCAGTCTTGGAAGGATACAATGAGAGTGATATCAGTTACAGTACCATGAGATATAGGAAGAACTGTTCTGATAGTTTACTAACAGGCAAGCAGAGTCCAATGTATGGAATCACGTGTACCTTATGTCAAACTGTCAACCTTTAAACATCCATAAAAACGTTTTAAATAAAAAAAGAGTAAAGACAATAAAGAAAAACATTGCAACTTGCCCTGTTCAGTGTTTCCACACAAAACAAGGGATTTTAAGAAACAGAAATCCAAGCCAGCGTCTCTGCTGAGAAGATATGCAGGAGAGAGGAAGAGTGCATGATACTGGAAGGGAAGACATAAAAAATGAAGGAATGGCGGAGGAACTGCAAACCTTTACTATTGGGGGTGAAAATAAGCGGTTTGCAAAACAGTATGGAGGTTCCAAACTACCACACAGGAATTATATATATATATCAATTGAAGCCCTTATGCAGGAGGTGGGGTGCCAATCATTCACGCTGGATCGAGTGAATTAACGCAGATGCTAAAAGAGTTGATTGCAAAAAAAGTGAACAGGTCAGACACTGGGATCAACCTGGGATTTCCTTCAAGCTGACTCTGCACTGACAATGCTGGTTACCGATCTGGACTCAAGGGAAGGCCCTGTGCTTCCTGACATCTGGTATTTGGAAGTATGCATCCTCTATCGTGTAGGTCTACAGCACACATCAAACCCTTCGGTTGTACATGGAGGAACATTTGGTGCAGCCCGAGCAACCTCGGTCTGTTTGGATGCAGATTTAAAGTCCGTCTCTGGACCATGAGCTTGAGATCCTGAAGTAAATGCCCTTCCACCCCTGGTGACTCAGAACATTATCCAGCGATGTACTTCTGACACAGTAGATAAGGTCTTGAGGCTCTGGGTGGGATGATGGAAGGAGACTCATCTGTAGCCGTAGCCATACACCATGCATCCCTTCTGTTCATACTAAGCAGAGGCAGAGGGATTTTAGGCACTGCTTATTAGTTGACAGGGTCTTTCCTGTCACTTGTGAAGTTTGATGCTTTTCGCTGCCCCTCAGAGACTGTGTGTGCCGCTGCAGTCGCTGCTGTCTCCAGTAGGTAATGTGAATCCACAGGCAGGCATCTTAACCTGGACACCGGCAAACCCCTTTCATCACACTTGGCACAGCTGCCTTCAGAGTTGAGTTATTTTTTGAGCTTGTGGATTCTCTCGCCAGCCCAAGGTGCATGCTTGCAGAGAAAGGGAGATCTTGTAGTGTCAGCGAGGTGAGGAGCTGCCTCTGCAAACCGCTCACGACCATACTGCAACGGCATGCATGGACAGAATACATCCTTTGGCAGCACAAAACGCCTGGTCATAAGCGATTACTACCTCCTACAGGAACGCGGAGATGTCTTCTACTCAGTCTCTAGGGAACAAGTCTGCAGGGTGGGCTTAGTGGTGACAGCAAGTGAAGCTAGGGCTGTGATGGTGCTACTTAGCCTACCAAAAACACCTCCGCTGTCTGTGTAGCAGTGAACAGATGACAGCGAACACTGCAAC
Organism: Pleurodeles waltl; assembly: GCF_031143425.1. Taxonomy (NCBI): domain Eukaryota; kingdom Metazoa; phylum Chordata; class Amphibia; order Caudata; family Salamandridae; genus Pleurodeles; species Pleurodeles waltl. Next base: position 964,399,646 of record NC_090443.1, read on the forward strand.
TTCTTGCAAACAGCTGAAGCAGTCAAGGGATCTGGTCCCACACAATTATGGGGTCCTGCATCTGGGAATGGAACTTTTTTCTCAGGTCTCTTTTTTGAAGCTCTGCTAGAGGACGGAGTGAGAAACCACACCATAGTGGGTTTTAAGAGACTGAACACTAAAGGCACTTGCGACCCTCTGGGAGCATCTCTTTTAAAATGACAAACCTGTACTGACGGGACAGGAATGTCAATATTACATTTTTTGGTCGCGCTCTTCGTCACCTCAGGAAAGGTCACAATATCATCAATCAGAAATCCTAAAGGGATGGAGTCCGAGGGTTGAGGGAATACACTTGCCATGTTTGAGACTGCATTATCTATACTTTCATCCTAAGTGCCAAGCCTCTGGTACTGCGTCTATTAAAACACAGAATCTTCAACAAAGAAGACCTGCCCTTGGAGCGAGAGGAACCCTCGCCAAGTCTTTCTTCCTGCGTCTGTGAAACAGCTGATCTATTCTCTCCTTGTCTATGGGAGGCACTGAAATGCAGTTACAGGAAGGGCACCTCGTGGCTGTGGCAGCGGAGGCCTATGAAGATGATCATTTAGTGAAGGAGAAAGAGGTTGTGTACATGAGGCTTCTGTAAGAGGTTGTTCGTGTACTGATGACAGTGGTGGGTTTCCCATCCTTCTTCACATCCCTGTGCTCTCGGACATCCTTCATCTGGATGTCTAGGCTATTCTCAGGGTTCAGTAGTGGTTCGACGTAGACAACAAAGTTCCTCAGTGGTGGGTCTTCGATGGTAAAGTTCTCAACATAGAGGGTGAGCTTGCTGTTGGAATAGGCTTTGATGTTCGTTAAAGAGGTCACTATCAAAGGTCACTGTCAAAGGTCTTGACATCAAATAGCACCAAAACCAACTGTGATGCCAACATTTACCTGAGGGACCTTTCATGAATGAGTGGGGTTCAGAGGTAAATATATTTTTTCTTTATCTGCCATAGGATCAGCTAAACACTCAGCCAGCTGGCCTCTTTGTCCTTGATCTCACGAGTGTCATCTCTTGACCTATAACACAATCCATAATGACGTGGTGGTTGGAAAGGCAGCAGCGACACAAATTCAGTTTGTGTGTCCACACATACTGCATGTTTGTTTCTCTACTACAAAAGGAAGCTGATCAAAAGAGGTGCTTTCTCTAAAGGGACATATTTAACAAGCATTTACAATGCATTGGGTCTTGCATTTGCTCAAGGTAGAGCTTATTAGCGTTGTAAATTCGTAACTGGACTTTTGCTGCCACTTGAAAATGAAAAGTAAAACAGTTGACTTAAGCAAACCGATTCAAAGTGCCATGGCCACCATGAGCAAGAGCGCAAAGGAGAGACACAAAAAGAAAAAAGCTTGCTCGCAGTCAAACGCATCGCCGATTGTGCAATTATCCATTCAATAGGGGAAATCTTCAAGGCGGCAACAAAAATGCCCCAAGGAGGGATAAACGCAAAGCATTCACCAATTGTAACAAAGGATTTTTGAAAGGCAAGGCCACGAACGAGTGAAAGTGGTGGACCTGGTTAAGAACGCACAATTCTTACAACAGGTCAAAGCGATTGCACGCTCGACCTAAAAATGAATGTTATCCAGTGAAACGTGCTCTGGATCCCAAACACATGCTATGATAGTCTAAAGTTAATAAATTCAAAGACGACCACTGAATTGATAACTGTCAGTACTCATCATGAAGTGGTCCGGTGTCATCTTACGCTGTTCCACCTTTATGTAGTTTCCCGCCCTTCAATCCATCCTATTTTAACTTTATTTAAATATTTTGTGAAAAACTTAGCAAACATAAATGAATGTATTTACACGCTGGTATATTGCACAAACAGAGCGGAAGTGTGTAAGTGGTGAAATAGGAGTTTCCAGGGTGACGGTGAGGCCACTAGTTTGCCACATGTTCATTTTGTTACCTCCACTTCTCTGGACAAGAGAGTCAAACACTTCAGGTTCTGTCACCAGAAACAGTCTTCTGAGGAGGTAAACCGAGAGGGGCATGTCAAGAGAGAGAGGACCCTGCCTGATCCTACTGTCGCCTACTAATCTCGACTGCTGTCTGTGAGCACGTCAGCTAGAAACAAACTCTGCTGAGAGTACGGTGCCAGGATACTGTCTGCTCCAGCAACTCATGTAGACTGTGCTTGTGTTCCCTGCGCCCAAGCAACGTGAACAGCAAAAATGAAATTGTATCAGCCGTGGAAGGATAAGACAGCGAGTTCACTTACTGGGGCAGAAGGCTGTGACTCTCAGATTTCTGAGCAGCAGCAGAAATCCACCGACCTATCTTACTGGCAGGGCAGCCAGCCAGCCGTTCAACATAGCACAGCATACTACACATATTAACACAACTGTCGCTCACTCTAAATCTACCTGGCATAACTAGAATAGGAAATATGTACTCATGCCTCTATTTTCTAGACTCTAGAGTTACAAAGAATACAACCACCTTAGCAGTGGCGGCAGGCAGCTTTAGGAGGGAGGGGGGTGGGCAGGAAGCACACACACATTAATTCTTTCACACACGCAAGCACATCCATTAACAACACTCATAACACACACACACTTACCTTCAGCCCCGGAGGTCCCAGGAGGGTTGGGACTGTTGCCTTCCCTTATCAGCTGATCTTATGTCAGCCAATGAGGAAAGGTAGCAGTCCCAGCCTCGTCATAGAGTGGGATGGGGTCATTGAGACTGCTGACCCCACCCCACTCTGTGACGAGGTGTCACTGATTGATACTCGCCCTGGGCGCTTCAGGGCTTAAACCTGAAGCGCCAAGGTCAAAGTCAATGGGTGACGCTTTCCTCGTCAACCAGGGGAGTGCCTCAAGGCACCTTTGCTGAGGCGAGGAGGTCACGCCCATAGGAGCTGTGACCTCCTCAGCCCAGCAAAGTTCAGCTCAGGCAGCCAGGAGTCTGTGCAAATCGCGCATGTCTGCTCCTGGCTGCCTGAGCTGAAAATGAAGTGTGTCTGTCAGGCTGACCTTTGTTCAGCCTGACAGGCACTCTTCATGAGGGGCAAAAAGTGGGGCGGGCCGCGCCTGCACCTTAGTAGTACTCGCACACGTTTCTAGTTTGTGTGCTTTTCTCTGGGCTCTGTTTCCTGGCTCACAACAGAACGCACTTCCTCGCTGGACACTCTGATACTCCACGAGGCCTGGGACACGCCTAATAAAACCTTGAAATAAATAAGCTACCAAAACTCCTTTCCAAGTATCCCAAAGGTAGTGGCGTATCGAGGACTTACTGAGAGAACTGCCATAGCCTGTGTTAGGGTGACCAGGCGTCCCGGGTTTGCCGGGATAGTCCCAGCAGATTTCAGAAAATTTGGCTTATGTCGTGATTTTTAGAGGGAGTCGACTGAAAATAGTGTGAGGCACTCTTTTATTTAGGTGTTCCAAAGCAGGGCTATTTAGAAGTTGTGATAAGGAAGCAATTTAATTAACAGGTATGAAGCTGGTTTTAAACCAATCACATTTTTGTAAATTGTCTTAGCTCCTCCTCGGCGTTCCGGTGTTGATTAAAGCTGTCATTCTGTGACGTTCCCATGAGGTAAAAATGTAGTCCTCCTCCGATTTTTTTAAAAATTCACGGTTTTTGGTGCTGAAGATCTGGTCACCCTAAGCCTGCTGTGGTTGAGGATTCTTGATGGCCACGACTACCACAGGTCTGTACAACGAGGTTAGTCAAGGTGTCCTACCACGGTCAGTCTAGTATGCTTGGCAGACCCATGCATGTTTTTGGGGTGGGACAGTGAAGCTGGTTGCAAAGTACTGCCAGGCTCCGTACCACGGGCTCGGTACTGCTGAAATCAGTGCACTGAGGTTGGTGGCCATGCGCTTAAAGTTCCGTATCCTGTTGACCTGTAACTGAAGCCCGGTATCCCAGCACCTAGAGGGCCGGTGTGCAGGCACTGGTCGGAGGAAACAAATATGGCGGAAGGGCTGGAACCTAAAGCTTCAGTGTGGCTGGTGGTACCTCGGGGAGCATTCACATTTATTTTGAGGCATCACAGAAAGATACTAAACCAGGTGTAAACTATTCCGGATCCTTCCCAGAAGAAGCGGCCTACCCCAAACCGCTTGGCCACAGCGTCTCCGCACCAGACAAGTTACCCTTGATGTGTGCTCGCCTCATACTTAAGGAATAGCTTGAGTTCCCCACGTAACTGGCACCACGGTTCGTGCCTGGACATATCTAACCAGGTGTTGTCAGGTCAATGTATGAAGCCCTTTCATGTACAGAGCAGGCAGCCGTCCCTTCATCTTCTGCTGAGACCAGCGGGCGACAGTGCGACCTAAGTGAACTATGCGGCCTGTCCAGAAACCACAGCCTCCTTGCAAGCAATAATGACGCCCTTTGATGCAGCAGAGATCTCTGTCTACCGGCAGGTGAAGACATCGCCTTATTAAATGCTTAGAAAGAAAACAATGCCTGCGCGCTCGCTGATGCACCCAGGGAGCAGGCCTGTTTTCCCCACACACCTGTAAAAGAAATGTCCCCACAAGCATGAAAAAAAAAACCAGAAACTTTAATGCAGCCGTTGTCAATAAAGTGCCAGATCTATAGTTCGGAAATAGCCCACTAATTAAAAGCTGGTGAGGTTTAAATAATTCATCTGCTTAACTTGTATTGATTTGATAGTTTAGCGGCTGGAGGCAGGGAACAATATTAAGCAGTTTCCCGAGGCGTGGATCTCTGCCGTGGGAAGAGTCACAGGGCGGAGGAGCTTCAGCTGGCCTGGGCAGGGAGGGGGTGAAGGGGGAAGGCTGTCTAGCAGTGGGTGGCACTGACCAGAGAGGCGATAGTCGGGAAACTGATGGGAGAGGCGGACTGCTGACGAGACACGCAGGCAACTGAGGAAAGAGGTGGGAAATTGATGGGAGAGGCGGGAAATGGAGTCAAGAGATGGGAGTGGAACTGGGGAGAGGTGAGAAACTGAAAAGAGAAACAGGACATAGGCGAATAAAGTGAGAAACTGGAGGCAGAAGGGGGAAACTGCAGACAGAAGCAGGAAACTTGGGAGAGAAGCGGCAACCTGGGGAGAGAAGCGGCAACCTAGGGAGAGAAGTTGGAACCTGGCGAGAGGGAGGGAGAGGTGATACATATATAAAAGAGGAGGGAAGAAGGCAAGAGAAGCGGGAAACTGGGGAAGGAGGTAGGAAACTGAGGAAAGACACGTGAGTGAATCTGGGGTTAGAGGTGAGAAACTGGAGAAAAAGGCGGGAAGCTGATTAGTCAGGTGGGAAACTAGGCCGGGAGGCAGGGCCCCGGGGAACCAAACCAAGAAGCAATGCGGGGCATTCAGGAAGCAGGCAACTGAAGAGCGAGCTGGAAGATGGAGGAGAGGGGCAGGCAACGGATGAGAGACCCCAGCGTTTTAACTTATGTCTAACCTCTGGAGAACGCCAGTACCAGAAGCTGGGCGTCCTGGTGCTGCACCTAACTAAAAGCAGAGGAAAAAATAACAAGAAACCTGAAACAGAATACCACCATCTCTAAATGTTTTATAACAGTTTCGTTTTAAGCTTCTTCTTCAACAAGAGAAAGGTGGATACGAGACAGATCTGAGCTGGCATTCGAGCTTTTAGGTGCAACTGTGGAGACAGGGGGCAAACTGAGAAGGGAAGCGGGAAACTGGGACGAGAGGTGGGAAACTGGTGAACAAACCATGACGAGAAGCAGGAAACTAAGGTGAGGCAGGCAAACAGGCAGCAACCTGGAGAACAGCAGGCAAACCAGGAGAAAGGTGAAAAACGGAGGAGTGAAGCAAGAAACTGAGTCGAGAGGTGAGGGAGTGATGAGGGAAGCAGACAACTGGTGAAGGAGAGAAAAGAAAATGGGAGGAGAGAAAAGAAAATGTGGAGAGAGAGGCTAGAAACGGAGGATAGAGGTGAGAAATTGAGGAGAGAGGCGAGAAACTGAGGAGAGAGGCCGAAAACTAAGAAAAGTTAGAATGTTGACTCACTGGAAAAAAAAGACAAGCAAACTGGGAGAGTGGCAGGCAAACCAGAAGAAAGATATGCAACCCAGAACATACTCTGGGTCAAGCAAAAGAGCGATGCACAAAGAACGAGAGAGGCAGGCATACCGGATGAGAGCCATTCATTCAGAAAAGATGAACAGGAAAGAGAAAACAAGCAAGCTGGCAGAGTGACAAGGAAAATAAGTGACTGGTGAGAAAACAGAAATATAGCTAACCTAGGACACTAATCGACGGACAGAACATTAGAGAAGCAGCCAAATCAAAAGAGGAAGACAAAAGTGAAGACAGAAGAGCAGAGCAGGAGAGAGTGGGGCAAACGATGAGCAACGGAGACAAACCAGGAAAGAAAAAGAGAAACCGGAAGAAATGACAGCAAGCCAGCAGAGAGGAATGAATACCAGCAGAGGAAGACAAAACAAGATAGGTGAGGCCAACCCAAGAATAAGGTGGAAGCAAAGAGAAGAAGCTAAAACTAAAACCGAAAAGACAAAACACAAGGAAAGAGTGTGGCACGTGAAGCAAGGCAATCATTGGGGGAGAGGATGTGGTATGATGGCCAGAGGTGCTGACCACAGAGCTGGGGACCAGGTTCTAGTCTCTGCCTCAGCTCAACATCCTGCGATTCTGGGCAAATCACCAAAAATGAAAGCGTCCTTGTGTAAGACACAGATCAGTAACTTAAGTGAGGAGGTAGGTCGACAACCAAGAACACGGGCAGAAACATGGAAGTTGTCAGGCAAATAAAAAAGCTGGAAGATATTCAGTGAGAGGCAAGTACTAATAGATTTGGATCAATCAGAGGTTGGTGCTTGATCCAGTGTCTTAGAACTAAGTTGTAAGCAGCCACTTGGCACCTCCGTGCGTAAGGCCTTGTCCCAGCAGGCCTCTGAGGTCCATTCAGGATCCACAAGCATGAGCAGCATTTGTCGGGATATGATTAGAAAGGAAACACTCACCTATCCCACTGTGGGGTCTTCCTATGTGCTGCAGGCTCATGCCTTTGTTCATGTCTAGCAGTCCGTTCTTGGGCCACGTCCCTATGGCAAAGCTGTACGCCTGCAATCGAAGAAACAGTGAAATTAACACAGGTGAAAACTGCCCAATAACCACCCCCTTAAATGAATCAGAAGGTTACCGAGGAAGCATTAGCTGTGACTTTCAAACTCAGGGAGGAGGCAAAGAGATACGGCAGCCATCATCAGGGAAGCTATGGCCTGGAAAGTGGGAGTACTTTCAAAGATGCAGTAAACTCACACTACTAGCAGCACCGAGGTGGTGTTATATGCAATGGATATCACTTGACAGAATGTGTAGTGAAGTCTCCTCCAAACACACACAGTCTGGAAAGGATCACAATCTGCCCAGTTATGGAAGCACCTTTCCGTGTGCACACATGAACACTGGACTCGTCTCCATTCAGCTACTCCATGATATACTGTATTTTGGGACTGGTCTTGCAAGCTACCATTGCATGGCCTCCAGTGATTATACATACCAGTTCTGGTTCAGGAGCCAACATACCTATAAAGATAAACATCCATTCCCCTGGCTGGAACTGTACAGTGTCCTCTGTGGGCACCCCGATAATACTACGAAGTGGGTTTTAAATACCACAAAGATGGGCTAAATTGCACCACCTGTTTTAAGCTGCCTGAATATATGTTTTAAATGTTCAATAAACACTTGGATGAAATGTATTACAGAACAAAGCCCAATATGAAAGAGTAAAAAAAAAAAAAAAAAATGAAAACGTTTTTCTTTGTGCAAATCTGACTCATTGAATAAATATACATTGTAGATCCAACCTCAAATTCTTTGTTATCCCTTAAAAAAGATGTCCTAAAATAAAAATACAAAATGAAGGAAGACATTTATACTTACAAACCATGACTGAGACACATGTCAAGATGAAGTAAAACTAAGATTTACCTTCATCGCGACTCTGGGCCTCTATGTGACTGATGCCAACATGTATGATGTGGTGGGCTAGGACTCTGAGCCCACCTCTTCTTGGAAAGTCGTGAGCCTGTTACCAAGAATGGACGGAAGAAAGCCATAAAGAGGTATACTACAGACAGCCTGACGCGGGGAGAGTGTTTCAGTCACTTGGGTTCCCTGAGACTGTATCTCCTAGATTATATTTCGCTATCTATTCAGTCCAAATATAATCATAAGAGCCCTCACTCTAGCCACACTTCTGCTGACCACCGGTTAACATACTGTACAAACCGGGGGCCGAGATGCTCTGGTCCAATACAAACCTTTGCCGATGAATTAGGAAAGGAATTGGCAGGAACAGAGATCAAGCTAATCACGAGTGAACACTACCTTGTAAATTCGGACACAGGGCAGACTGTATACAAGAGGAAAGGAGTATGGGGACACTCGGAGAGCAGCAAGTGAAGCAATGAAGTCCAGTAAGATGGGTGGCAAATCGTCAGTGTAAACAAGAAGTAAGCCAAGAAGGAGAAATAAAGCAGGCAGGCAGGTCTCATCAAGCCAGGGAGGCGTTTGCAAACAGCATCTTCCCGCCACCCAGCTCACTACTGGCAGAGGCTGATCTGTAAATACAGCGAGCTCTCGAAGAGCTGTATATCGGATAGCACCACAGGCAGCCTGAAGCCGCAAAACTGGATCAATTTACCACAAACTCAGACTTCAGCCGCCAAATGCTGCAGTCACTGCAGAGGCTGCATCGCAACCACACAGCGCATCAGAACTGCAGTTTTAACTCGGACAGTGGGAGGAGGGGTCGCCTGCGGACTCTGCCCAGGTACATTTGTTGGACTGAAAGAAAGGGTCACACTTTGGAATACGGCACATGGATTCTTCTAAGGACACCGGCATAGGGCGTGATCATCTCATGTATTCCTTGGTAGTAGTCCAGTCGTACTTATCAAAATCTGTCGTACAGCTATAATGCTCTCATGCTTTCCTATGAAATGGAAGGGCTGTAGAACAGTGGTTCCCAACCTTTTGACTTCTATGGACCCCCACTTTATCATTACTGGAGCCTGGTGACCCCCACCCCCCACGAATCTTTTTAGGAATCCAGGGACCCCCTACTGAGTCTATACTGAAAGGTGGGGGCCTAATCTGTTGATTTATTTAGATTTCTAAGCAGTGACGGGCCCCCTGAGCAGGCTTCGCGGACCCCCAGGACCACAGGTTAGGAACCACTGCCCTAGAATACATTGATCTCACTACCTCTGCTCACCTGAAGATGGCATTCACCACCCAGCTGTCACCTTCTGCTCCATTTGTACAGGACCAAGCATGAATGTTCCACCCAGATTCACCAGCTGTCTGATCTCTGTCATTTTTCCTTTGTCCCTGAAGATCTAGCGCTCAGTTCCGGCGATATACAATCCAAAAGACCCCCAAACTACAAAAAGATGCAACGCAGCCTTCTCAGCTCATAAGTCCCTGGGGTGGGGAGGGGCGTCAAGATGAGGCAGCCTTGCTGGGACCCCCCTCCCCATTCCTACTTTGCCAGAGGTCCTGGCTACTGTTTTGCGATGATGTTAGCTACACCCAGTGGATACCGAATGCTCGTCTTTTTTAGGTAAATTACGTAATGCCAACTTTAGTAATAGGCGCCTTTGTGTTTATTATTTTTCTAGCGAAAAATAATGTTGTCGCCATTATCTGGATTACATTCACATAACTGCAAACATCCAAATGAGCGTGGAAGGAAGCATTGTTGTGGTTCCTTTTCACGCACCTGTCAATTACCATTAGATAACTGCAGATATCTCTTGTCTGAAGCTATACTTCCCACATAGAAATAGCATGTTCCCTCCAACCTGTGCCTCTCCTTCCTCCCTCTTGTTCCTTTGTTTCCAGGGCTATCTGGAGAATGCAAAAAATGATCTCCAAAGGCGGCTTATAAAAAGTCTGCCAAACTGTGGTCATGTAAGCACCTACCGAGTTGGATGGTTCATCAGTTAATTGGATGTGACATTTGATAAACGAATGATATTTGCAAATTCATTTGAAGGTGAATTATGTCTAATGGACAGTGAGAGTTGAATAGGTCTCTCACACATTGGATTGAATGAAGACAATGAACTTTTAAAAAGTGATCTTCAGTAGACTGAGTTATTGAATATTTGAAAGATGTTCATGAGTTTTTTCTATATATTTGTGATTTTTTGTTTTTTCTGTTATGTTTTGAAATACTGATCATGTTGTATGATATTGTTTATGTTGTATGATATGTGGCAGGTTATTTTGTTTATATGTTGGTATTGATATGTTATATGTATATGTGGTCTATGTTGTCGCTGTTTGTTGGATGGTCTTGTCTGTCGGGAGTCGAACGGCGTGTTGATAAATCTGTTGGGGGTTTGTTGTGTACTACAATGATTTCAATCAAATGTACAAGGTAGGATATGTTTGACTATTATGATTAAATTTGGATTTTGATATTTCCAGGTCGTTGATAATTTAAAAGAAGCTTATTTTTTGTAGGATTTAGGAGAGAGACATTGTTTACTTCCATGTATGCACCTACCTCCACAATGCATTTTGAGAGGACGCACGCATACCCTACCCAGCATGTTCTGTGAGAAGGGACAACATGTCCTAACCTGGCTGGATGGCTTCATAAACTGCCAAGACTCATCTGAACTGACCAGCAGCGTATGGCTGCCCAAGTGCCAAGCAACTATAGGCTGAAGAGACAGAAGCAATCTGAAGAGTTACATCAACACAGACATAAGTTGATGTTGCTATGGTGCTTCTTGAAAGTTGATCTGAATACAACCCAATTCCTGGAGAGTACAACTAAGCCTGATGCCTTAAGCTCTGTTGCTCTAGCTTGCTTCATTCTGCTTTGCCTTCTCAAAGCTTCATAGCCACTTAGAGTCCACTGTCCCTGAGCCCCAAGAAGCCATCCTGCCTCTCACAATAGCACTCTGAGTACTCTCTCCAGTGAAAAGTTTATTTGTATCATTTTTGTGAAAACTCCAACCTTGTCCCAGTCCAGCCTGTCTTTGAGCACAAACCTCTCACCACCATGAGCAGTCTAAGTGCCAGAAGAAGTGTCTCTGAAACATACTCTAGGTCCTGTGACCAAGTATGGCTGCCCAGAGCTCCAGCGTTCAGGAAGCTTGCTTGTTGACTCGATCTACAGGTAGAAGGTCTTGCACGGTCGCTGTGTGTGCAGGCATGTGGACACTTAGCCATCAAGAACTCCCCGACAGCAACTTCCTCCCCACCACAACAGTATATGAACGCAAAACACAGCAGATTCAGGTAGGGAAAATAAAATAAATGGCATGAAAATAACAGGGCACAAGGAACACCATGTTAAAAAAAAAAAGACAGAGAGCACTGAATTCTTTGCAAAAAAAAAAAATACTTTAACAACACGAGGTGGGAGCACTGGGCGAGGCCCAGAAAAAGAAATGAAACGATAATACATAGGGGTACAAAATAAAACACTAAAAAAACATAGGGTCAGGAGGGGAAAGGTGGAAAGCATCATCATGCAGATCTGCTGCAAAGCCAAACCCAGCTACGTGTCACGGGCCCTTCTACTGCTGTGCGGTACACCTCCACTTTTCCCTAATGATGTCTGCAGCCACTGGAAAGTAAACAAAGTTGACGAAAACAAACAGTAGCAGAGATGAAGGAGGAGGGTAGGTGGAACACAGGAGAAGTACCAGCAAGAACACACAACCAGAAGGTAGTGCGATACTGAGGTTGACCTAATGCTGTGCACTGTCCTAGAGCTGTGTGGGCCCACAGCCCGGACACCTCCTATCTCCCCACGAAGTTGGAAAGTCTGCCTTTCCCACTTCAGTAACTTCATCTATTCTCCTGGAATATGGATCCATTGACCCAGTTTAACTAGCGCCTTTGGGTTGTAAAATAATCCATAGTGTAAAGTACTGTGAAAACCCGATCCTTAAAACAGGAGACATAACAGATTTCTGAAGCGAATATCTCAGAAATTCAACATTAGGACTTTGATATTTACATGCAGGTCTGGACGAAGTTTTCCACATGTATCATTTACAATGTTTTGCACATAATTTTCATAGGGATCGCAACCACCGGATGATCATAAATGGACTTACAATTTTTGACATGTGATTTGCATTCCTGACAGTTTATGACCACCACTGTAATGTTATGTTTTGCAGATTTGCAGAGCGCACTATCACCAAGGAGGGCATTCTGACACTGAGCAGGTGCGTGGCTAGCCACACCCAGTGGGATTACTTGAAAAGCCAGGTCTTCAGCTGCTTGCACAATACAAGAAGTGAGAAGGGGCCGCTTATGTATAACAAACAAATGGATCACCTCCTGTACCAACTCCCTGAACCCTTAAACACAGAAATACAACAAGCTCTAGACTCCAGGGCACTTGTTACGCAGAGGAACTCACAATGAAATGCCCCTGCATACAAATGGAACAAACATTGAGAATGAGCCAGGGTAATGTAGACAGTAACATGTTCAAATCAGCCCTGAGACGTTACCACCAAATGATCCAGACCACCAAATGTGCCGCTCTGGTGGACCGTATCAATGCCAGCAGCAACAGAAGCAAAGAAATCTTTGCCAGTGGGAAGGATTTCACCTCCCCAGTGGCCAATTTCAACTTGCCCTCATAGGATCTCTGCAACAATTTCTCTCAATTCTTCAGCAACAAAATCACGGCCATTTAGTGCAACTGTATCAGACCGACCTTATCAAACATCAAGCCATCACTAAAAATCTCCGTATCTTATCCAAAGAACCAATGCTAACCACCTGGCCCATTATCATCCCAGAAAGACCGCTGCCATCATGAAGTCAATCCACTCAAGGGCCCCATTGGACCCTTGCTCCCACCTCACCTACACCAGAAAACTGTAAACCATCAGCGCCATGTTCACACCCATTCTGAATTCCTCCACATCTTCGGTGTCCTTCCCAGACACTTGGAAATGCGCAACTGTCCTCCTATTACTGAAGGTGGCCTCCAACGAGCCTTCAATGATCGACATTTACAGACCGATCTCCTTGTACCCATTCCCGGCCAAGGTCTCGTGAAAATCATCAACAGGCGCCTCACCGAATACCTCACTGACCACCAAGTCCTCAACACCACTCATTTTAGTTTCAGACTCAAGCACAACACAAAAACTGCCCTCCTTGCCATCGGAGAAGCGATATGCATGACTCTGGACATAGGAGACTTAGCTTTCCTCATCCTAATGGACCTCTCTGATGCATACGAAAAGATCTCCCACCCCATCCTCATCTAACAACTACACGACACAGGATTTCAAAGACAAGCATTCCGATGTTTGTCCTTCCTGACTTGAAGGACCCAGTCAGCCTGCCACAGTACACCTTGGACATCTGCAACCTCATCTGTGGAGTTCTGCAAGGATCCTCCCTGAGCCCAACTCTCTTCAATCCATGCACAACTGTTCTAGCCACCACCATCTGCTCTCACCACATCAACTTCCTCTCCTATGCCAATGACAGGCAACTTATTCTCTAACTCATGGACAAGACCCCAGTACCCGGATGAAATTCAACGTCTGCATGACTCGAGTCGCCCACTGGATGAAAACTAACTGTCTGAAGCTGAACACCAACAAGACCAAAACTGTGACCTTTGGGAACAGGACTTCGTCATGGACCTCCAATTGGTGGCCAACAGAGCTCAGACCGACACCCAACCTGAACACCCAGGCCACGAACCTCGGGATCACCATGGCCTGCAAACTCCATGTGACTGCCCAAGTCAACGTTGTCACAGCATCATCCATCCATATCCTGAAGATACAGAGGAAGATTTTCAATTGGCTCCCAATCCACACCAAAAAAACAGTTACACATGCCATTGACACAGGCAACCTGAACTATGGGAACACCCTCTATGCCACAATCAACATAAAACTCACCAGAAGGCTGCAGATGATTCAGAACACAGTAGCCAGAACCACTCTTGAGACAGAAAGCTGCACTTACATCACACCTAATGGTGCTCCACTAGCTCCCATTACACAAACAAGCAGAATTCAAACTCCTCACCCACACTTTCAAGGCACTACATAACACCAGCCAGCACACCTCAAAAGTCGCATCTGCTTTCACAAACCTTCCAAATCCATCCACTTGTCCAGACTCATACCATCAAGCATACGACACATAAAAGAAAAAAGATCCGGTGGTCAAGTCTTCTCCTACATCACTCCTCAGTGTGGGGTGACCTGTTGCTACACATAAGGGACTCCTCCTTGAGTTCTGCAAGAAGCTGAAGACCAGGGTTTTTCAGGAGTCTAACAAGGCACTGGGTTTAGCTAGACTCACACCTGTTCAGTGTCAGAATTACCCTCCTATATTATATATATATAATATTTCATGTGAGAGGTTCTGGTGACATGATAAACTGAGGCCAGAGGGGTAGCTGGCTAAAAAAAGGAATATGCTTATTTAAAATTTTAAATGAATATTAAATATTAAAATATGTACTGAACTACACTGTTTGCGTGTGTGTTTATCATGAGCGTGTCAATGTTCTCTGTTCCATCGACTATGCATTACTACAAGCTCTTTCTGTCCACTAATGTTTGATATTAGCTACAACTTAGGCAACATTGAATACTATTCACTATTGTTAGAAATGGGGTTTCTGGTTGGCTGGGGTATGCACCTAGGCCAGGCAGAACCCACCACTCTAGTCAGGGGGAGTAAATTACACACCAAAGGTAACCTGTGCTCACCCCCCAGGTAGCTTGGCACAGAGCAGTCAGGCTTACCCCCGAGGTAATGTGTAAAGCGTTTGCGCAACAGATTAACGCCAGCAACAGAATAAACACACCACAAAGGAAAGACTTCACACCAGTTTGCATCAAAAACATGTTTCTTATATTGTCGTTATACTCTAAGAACTACAATTTCACCCATCATAAGTACTGTGGATAAACTCAGACCAATGTAAGGTGAATGTGCCATACAACAGGACAGGAAATGGTCTAGTAAAACATCTGCCTCCCCAAACATCACCATAAACACATGAGGCAAGATAATTGTGCACACTACGTAAATACTGAACTAGTACTTGCTGTCTTGGATAGTATAAGAATCAAAACAACATACATTAGTAAGTACTGGGCATGTGATGCAGATTAAAAGGCCACCTTAGATACAGAGAATAACTATTGCAGATATTACTGGTCATGCATGCAACACCTAGGTGCTTTCCAAAGTAACTCTGTATAAACAGTCACCAATGTGGCATAAAATATCCCATTACAGGCATGTACCCCAGTACTATGGTAGGGCATGGGAGTAAACAGCCTTTCTTATTCAGGGGTCATGAAGTAACAGTAATTTCCAATCATGGGGAGGGGGGATACCTCCCCATAATTCCATGGTCCCCAAGACAATACTAAAATGAACTGTAGTGTTAGCGGGAACACTCATGCCTCGGGGGCTATGCGCAGCTTTTCCAAATGCAACACATAGCAAGCAGTGTCCATACAAAGCCCGTGCCTGACGTAATTAAATAAAACAAAATGGCTATAGCTGAACGCTTGCCCCTCTGGCACAAGTGTGGACAATCCAGAGTATTTCCTCGGGGTCGTACCTGGCAGGAGAGCGGGACGGGGGCACTCACCGTATCTGAAAGGGTGGGAGGCGGTCTTCATAACACCTTCAACTAGAGGGTGGCTGAGATCAGGTCCCAACAGACTTTGTCCTACGTACTTCGACAAGGAGGAGGCGGTGCCACTCAGAGAGAGAGCACAGCCATCTGCAAATGAGCGAGGGACAGTTACAGCAGCGCCGTACCAGTCCATGGTCAGGATTCATTCTGTGTAGGGCGGGAGCCCAGTAGCCATAAGGGCTATTCGCCTTTCTGGTTCCTAAAGGCGTTGGTGGCGTCCAGAACGGGACCCATCTCGCCAAGTGCAGGAACTGCTTGTGGCAGAGCAGGCGGGACTGGGGCACAAACGCGGTTCCCAGCTGGTCTGGCGAGCGGGGCCCCTCTGATGGGGGCTGTTGCTGTGCAGTGGGCGCGTCACTCCTCTAAGCTGGAGGCAGTGTGGCACAGCATGGCAGTAACACCACAGCTTCTTTCCTGTACTGGGGAAAACAAAGGCAGTGCTAAACATGCGCTGTTTAAGGGGGCTAGGTGAGTAAAAATAAAATGTGCTCACCGTGCGTTTTCAATTAATAATGCTCTCCCCATGAGCACTGTGATGAAAGGGCCAATAGTGCTCAGGAGAAATCTTTTCAGGCCCCATAGATTCCTTAGTGGGCAGGAGGGGCAGGCCCACAAGCCCCATGGGAACACTGGCCTGAGGGTAAGAAAGTGCAGGCAGGCCAACACACAACCAGGCCAATGGTTCTAGTGGCGGTTCCTCCTGGCAGTACCCCAGGGCTTTGGGGGGGGGACCACTGTCAGGGAACAGCTGGCAGCAGGGCAACAAGCAGAAAGGCAATCCATTGCGTTCTTTATTCCACCCAGCAGGCAGCAGGGCAACAACAGAAGAGCAGTTCAGATGAGTTCTTTTACAGCTCAGCAGTCCTTCTGGCAGAGGTTCAGTCCTAGTTCTCAAAAGTGCTCTAAAATCATGCTGGTGAGAGCCCCTGCACTTATACTCCAAAAATACTTTTGTTCGGGGGTAGCTTTACAGGATCCTTTTCAAGTGAAACACAAACCCCTTCCAACCCAGTCCTGTCTCCAGGCATCAGTAGGGGTAATCAGCCCATTGTGTGGAGGAGGGACACAGCCTATTGACATGTAGGGTGTGAACGACCCTTCGTCTCCCTAGCCCAAGATGACTATCAGTATACAGATGCCTCTTTTGTCATACTCAGCCTCTCCTGTGTGATGGCTGTCTGGAAAGTATGCACCAAGTGTAGCTGTCACTCTGCCCTATACGTGTATTGGAGTCAGGCTGCAAATCACTAGAGTTACAAGCATAGAGAAAGGCCCAATTTCTAAAAAAAAAAAAAAAAAGTAATCTAAATCCACCTATGCCAGTAAGCAGGGTTTCTCATTACCATTTCAATCATACAAAACATCCTCACACTACTCTAGATCAGAAATTACCACTTATACATATATAAGAGAATTCACAATGCACACTTATGACAGGGGCAGCACTCACAGTAATGAAAAACAAAATAGGCTGTCACTACTGGGACATGTCACACATACAGGCATATGTCCTGCCTTTTATATACACAGCACCCTGCCCATGAGGCTTCCTAGAACCTACACTTAGGGGTTCATTAGGTATAGTAAAAAAGGGGGTTAGGCCTTGGCAAGTAGTTTGACTTACAAAGTCAATGTGGCAGTTAACTGCACACGCAGGCACTGCAGCGGCAGCCCTGAGGCAAGTTTGCAAGGCTACTTCTGTGGGTGGCTCAATCTGACCTGCACGCCCACTAGAGGCATTTAATTTACAGGCTCTGGGTATATGGTGTGCCAATTTACAAGGGACGTACAGGTAAATTAAATATGCCAAATAGGTGTAAGCCAAATATACCAAGTTTTAGGGGAGACAGCACATGCACTTTAGCACTGATTACCAGTGGTAAAGTGCTCAGAGTTCTAAAACCAACAAAAAGAGGGTCAGAAAAATAGGAGAAAGGCAAAACGTTTGTGGATAGCCCTGCAGAAAGGGCCATTTCAAACAACTCTGATAAGTGTCAGGCTTGAACAAAACTGCTTGCTAACTACTAGCATATTAGAAAGCCAGAAACCGAAACACTAAAATGCCCCACCGTCCCCAGCCATGGTACACTTCTAGAACCCAAATGCTGGAACGCCCCACCATCCCGTTGCATGGTACACTTCTAGAACCCAAACGCTGGAACGCCCCACCATCCCCATGCATGTTACACTTCTGAAACCAAATAACTTGATTCCCCCATCAACCCTAAGCATAAGACAGTACCAGAAGCTCAAGATCACACCTTACCTTTAATGTGCAGCACGACAGCCACAACCTTAAAAATAAATCTTTAGCACCACCCCTAAGCATGGTACAAACTCAAAAACCCAACATTAATACCCTATTCAGTCTTAAAAATTAAACAGTACCAAAACCTGGAAACATATCAGTTGTGCTAACCCAAGATGTGCCTGCCTTGCGAACTTCAAGGAAAGCCCATATCAGACACTACAGGACATACATTGTCCTACCTAGCCCAGGCATGTAACAAGATATGTGTGTGCCTGCCCGCCCCACCAACCACACACATAGTACCCTAATAGAAATCCAACACCCTGCAAACCCTATGACTGCAACATGAGGAGGCGTAAGCCATGTTTGTGTTGCCAATCCTATGAGCCTGCACAACACACGGTTAAGAAACATGCATTTTCTCTTTCCCCCCCAAGCGCTGGTCTGCACCAGCGAGACCAGATCTGGCTGAAAATACTCCCCAGCAGTGCAGACACCCAACGTCACTCAGCCTGACAGAGGAGAGTGTTTGGGTTGGGGAGGGGGGTTGTAAGTCGATGCTAAGCAGGAAAAGGTCGGGCTGGATTGCAACACATCTACAAGATATAATGTGTGTAAAGTGATTCAGGGGAAATTTCGCTCATACCATGTTGTGAATTTTTAACCATTCTGTTTACACCTTGTACCTCTGTGGCTGGTGTAGTATCGCAGATAACCTGTTTCTTCATATCAAGGTGTGTTTTCGGGTTACACAAGCTGAGTAGTGATTGCGGCCACCACGCCCCTCTCCTCCACCCTTCTGTCCCCCACTTTCGTCCTCCTAGCCCCCCTCTTTCCTTCAACTGACCCCTTCTTCCTCTCTCGTTCTGCCCCTCTTCGCTTCCTGCATAATTCCCCTTTCCACGCATGGCCCTCTCACTGTCTCTATCTCCCTGTACTGGTCCAGGGTGGCCCGTTAGGAGGTATACCAGCAACGAAGGTGACATAATAGCTACTAGTGGGAGACAAGACACCCTGTAGCGCAAGCTTAATTTAATGTATTTGGAACTGATGCTGACTGGGCCAGAGGTGTTCAGGCAGGCTACCAAAACACAAGTTCCCGGGGCTAGTATGTTAAGAAATTGAAGTGCCAAATCACGCCAATTAGTCAATAATTTAAGCATTATTTCCATGCTTTAAACTGTTAGTTTGTTAACAGTTAACCTGTTTCCGGTGGGACTGGCTAAGTGATCTGCAAGTTGTTATCCAACTACCCCTGCTTTCCCTCCGCTACTGGAGCCCTGAGCTCCTCATCAGACCATACTCACATGTACCACCCCGAATGTGATATGGGCTGTCCTAATCACATCCATGTACTTGAACAGAGCGACGCAGCACTCTGGAAAGTTTTCACAGTATACACTTGCATGTATTAAAATTGGCCCAGGTCCAATTTTTACAGGAACTCTAGGCTTCCTTAGTTAACTCATGTTCTTCTTCCTTAAATCTCTCCTTCGCCTTCACTTCCCTAAGCAGAGGCTCACATGCCTCCATATTCTCATTGGTCCATATTCATATTTTTGTGGACCCCATAAGATGAGTCACCAGGGGCTTCGTAATCCCCTTACATGGCAGCTTTTTAACCTAAATTCCTTACTCTTTTCTTGTCTTTTTCCGTGTTCTCCTTCTCATCTCCGTTCCCTTACTCACCTCAACTTCCTCTGCCAATCCAGATACCGTGTCTGTCCTTTTGTCACTTTTTTAAATCTGCCCGATCTGACCTCCAATTCCTGGGTCCATGCTCTCCTGTCTACCACATATGTTCCCACTGTAATCTTACTTCTGACCCTACCAACGCCCAATCCCTTTGGATATTCTTATGGGTTGCCCACTTTCTTTCCTCTCTGCCTGACTTCAAGGTCGGTGTCTGCATCGAAGTCTTTCCCGATCTTGCTTCTGAAAAACCTGAGTCTGTTTATTCACCCCCTCCCGTGATCATCATTGCCACTCCGTCACGGCTCCATCCTCGTTGTGCTCAATCAATTCCTCTTTTTCCACCTCATCTTCATCATAATCTCATAATTTTATCAGAAACAAAATAACCAAATACATCCAACAAAGAAACCTCCGTTCAAGATTGCCACCCCACCTTAGAACACCACCAAACAAGAAAAAGACTATAGGTGGTACATCCTTCTCCGTTCAAGCAGCCAAACTATGGAATTCATTCCCCCTAACTATAAGAGCCACAGATAACTTTCTTGTTTTCAGAAAAACTACTCAAGAGTTGGCTCTTTCCTTCATAACCACCATATTCAAACAACTATGGACTGCATATGCCTATGTTGATAAATATTTTTTCTGATTTTGTGTCTATTTCTAGTTATGTATAGTTCTTTAGAAAATATGTATCGCTACTATGTCATAACAATAAAATACACACACTCTTTAAACCTGATTGACTAAGTATATTTACCCATGGTTTCTAATTATGTATTGTATGTACATATATGTGTGTGTATTCATGTGTGTATGTATGTGTGTATGTTGTTCTGTGCTTGGCATGTTTGTGGGTCATTGCATGGCTCCTGGGTGGGTTGTTATACTAGATATCTATGAATCCCTGCTCTCATCTTATCACACTGATCTACCCATCATCATATGTCATGTCTCTATCAATCTATCCTCCATTCCCACTCTGACTCATACCAAATCCATTCTACTACTTTCATCTCCTAAATAACTCTGCCTAAGCTCTTCCCTCCGCTTCCACATCTAACTCACCAAACCTCACTCTACTACCATGACCTCCCAAACAACCCTACTAAATTCTCCCTCATTTATCTCACCCTGCTACTATGATCTCCCCAACCCTTCCACAGACTCTTCCCTCCTCCACCCCCCTTTACTCATCCCAAGCCTTTGGGATGAGTAAATGAGGGTTATACTCCCAATTAACACTTCTGGATTTCTTTCCTCCTCCACCCCTCCATTACTCCAGTCAATCTAACTAACAAACTCTCATATCCGCGGCTCAAATTAACTCATAATAATACTAAAACTGTACTCATATTTCCCAATACTAATCCATCACTAATTCTTGGGTTCCGGGGTAGCGTGCTACCCGCCGAAAAGTGTTTTGATGCCTCGTCAGGGGTAGTAATCGCCATTCTCTGTCAGTACTGATTTTATCATGTAACCTCAGCTCAAGTATGCATGTCAAGTACATATGCAACTTGGTTTTGCTTACTGAAGAATTTTAACAAACAGTTTCACAAAAAATACAAGTACAGAAATAGTTGGGTATAGCACAATATTACACTGTGAATGTCTAAAAACAAGACCCTGCAATTGCACCAAATATTTTCACCACACAGATGTTTGAGTAAATCAGTAGGAGATGTTTTCCTTTGGCTGCTTAGGGTTCTGAGGGGCTCACACAAAGGCTGCTTTGTCAGTCCACACAGGGTTTATTCATTTGCATGTTTTGTGAACCAATACACACCACCTTCTGGACGCTGTTCGGCGCCATAGTTTTTATGTTCGTGGAAAAGCTACTTTCCGTAGGAATGCTCTGTGCAAACCTGGGCAGCATGCACCTCATGCTCGCACCCACAAGGGGTCATTGGATTCATTTTATGGCTGCCTTTATGGATTTGTGTGTCCACAGTTTCAAGCACATTTTGATCTCCTGGTTTGGTGGCTTCTGTATCCTGTTGAGTTTCTCGATAGCCCTTGTAAGTATCTCATAAATAAACCTTTCAGAGCTCCATTCAGTTGGCAATCTGCAGCAATGGGAAGGTTTTTTTGTAGTAAGGGGAGCTGAAGATCGCCACCTTTGCCCCCTGCGTTGAATGGCGGGAAGGCAGATGGGGAGGGGAGGGGCAATCAATTGAGGGTCCAGAAGTATAAAATTAAACATAAATGCTACTTTCTCAGTTTCCCAAAATGTGACTGGTGGCTAGGCTTGGCTGGATAGTCACATTAAAGCTAGTGACTTGGGCTATGTGTCTGTCAGTAACAGAACCTGGGCCTTTGCCCACCATGCAGAATGCAGTCCGCCAATTAATATATTCAAGTCTTCCATCCAAAGTATATCCGGTCCTAAACAGTCTAGTTCTTATCAAATAAAAGCCTTAGACTGTTCTCACCTCCACCTTATGCAGCCTTCTGCCCATCATGGATGCTTAAGAACTGAGAAGCACCAGCCAATAAATTAGATGATTTCAGTGAAAGGATGAAGCTACTTTTAGTAGAAAATGACTTTCAAAAACAGCCTAGACAGAATAGCTGTTAAGTATTCAAGGCTCACCAACTCTGCGAACAAACGATGACAGGCAGGAGACCTGGCTGAAGATGATGCACCCTTGCTGACCATTAAGCAACGAGTTCAAAGGAGGCTTGGCTAGGCCCACTAAAACCTGGAACAATGACAGCTGTTTTTTGGGCTTCCACTACCAACACCTTTCCCTTAACTGTTCTTTAAAGTCTTAACAGTAGAGGAAAGCTAAAACTGCCAATACAAATGGAGCATATAAAGACATATGCCTATATTAAAACTTTGGCTTGCCTATCCAGTTGAAGGCGATGCTCAAAACATTAACAGTGACCTTAGTAAAGATCGTCGAAATATAATGATACTGCTTTTACATTCAGCAATGAGCATTGCTTGTAAAATGAATCCTAGCTTCCAGATCAAATTCACTTACTGAACTAAGAGGACAATATCAGCAAGATCACTTGCTCCATACAATATTTTTAGAATTACTGGCCCGGCAGACTAAGCTTCCTTTTTCCTTCAGACGCAGTCACCATGGTGCACATGGACTATGAAGATCTGGAAACATTTGCCATGTACCTGGGAGTGAGCTGCCAGGATGCCTTGACACTCCAATCTTAATGTTCAGTTTGTTCTTTAAATCCACAAAGAAATGTATAGGAAGACATTATCATCTCTCCAATCCAGGATGGAGATGTCTTCTAGTTAAATGTCACCTAACCTAAGCCTCGAGAAAGCATGGACATTTGCTGCCCTCGTCTGGAGCGAACCAACATCTTTCTGTGCTATGCATACAATGAAGATGTGATCCGAAAAAGTTTAATGCATCCAGCACCTTATTTTTCAGCTCAGAAACTGTGCTGTGTACTTTAGGTCCCAGCCAGAAAGAGGGCTGACAGAAGTTGAGCTCTTGAGGCTATCTATTGTTTCTAAGAAAGGTTTCTTCAGTGCCACTGAGCAGAGTGGACATGACTTGGTATAATGTTCTTTACTGTCATGATAGATCTTTGTCTGTGACCCATTATCGTATTGTTCTTTACCACCTAAAGTGACAATGTTAAAAATCTAGTGCTTGGATCGGGATGAGCAATGTAATCTTCATAAGGGTCACAAGCTGATGAAGACAAATATACCCAATAAGGCCGGAGTATGAGTCTGTTGTCACTGTTAGATGCATGAAAAAGGACCAACTGCCTCAAAAAAATTGCAATCACTTTACCATCACTCTAGGCAGGATGCTTACCGGAGATGTAGAGATTCAGGTCTTAGGACAATCTCTCTTTTAAGACTTCCCTTAAAGAGATGAAATGGAGCAAAAGACAATATTAGCATTGCAAATGGATTAGGACCTTAGGAATAATTCCAGAGACACTGGTTTTCGTGTTGTCATTGCTTCAATAAAAGTTATGCATTTGGGTTCTATCTGGGAGAGCAAGTGCAGACGCAGTCACTTTAAAATTGACATAGATCTCTTTTCTTCACAAAACATATAAAGATCAATTTCTAGGTCCAGTAACACCTGATTCCTTTATTCCCCTGTGGATGGCCGCAGCCACTGCTCTACCCTTAATTAACCTTCTTGCAGACCAAACGTGATTTGAACAGGAAGCATATTTTGCCTACATTTACGTTATACCACCTTGTTAGATGATAAGTGAAAGCAGTTATCTTTCAGCTATACTACACTACCTCCATCACCCCTCTCTTTAGCTTCAGACCTGCTACCCAAACTCCATTTCTTATGGCCAATGTAACCAACAGTAATCTCTCGCTTTTCAGGAATTTTCTTCGGTCACTCAGACTCAGAACACGCCAAAACCTTTCCACTTTGCTTCAGAATGGGGAAAGGATGAAAGAAGAACCCCACTTACTGTCTTAGAGACACTTGTTTTTGTTTCCCCAAACATATCTAATAACCCATATCATTGCAGACACAGCTAAAGTGGATCTTCCAATTTGGATTTTGAGACATGACAACCTCGGAGTGGATGTACTGAAGGACGCACCATACATTGATGATCCAATGGTTTGGCAATATATTGACCAACAGCTGCAGAAAAACAATTTACCTTTCTTCCACCAGTGAGAGAAGAGAAGGTAACTTTATGGGCCTCTAAACCATGTATCTGATGAAAGGCTGGGCTCTAATCATTCCAGGTCCTTTTATCACAGGTTTACATGGTTACGGTAGTGAGGTCTTGAGTTTCCAATGTGCACAGAACAGATTGCTTCTGGGATAAAGGTTGCTTAAATCTTTCTTCTAGTCGTTTTGCCCTTAAGGGCAAATGAATGTAGTAAACTTAATATTATATATCTTTAGAACTTGCTCAGAGGAAGCAAGGTGACTCCCTCAAAGTAGATGCCCACAGCAGTGTGTGTGATGCCCATAAGAACACAAGAATGGCTCAATTGTCACTTGTCACTTACCAGTAAACAGCTAACTATTGTCCAAAGTTTTATTTTTTTTTTAAACTTACTTTATTAGTTTTCCAATATAAACATTACAACCCTAAGGGCATTTCTTTTCGTTAGCGACTCATGTTAAACTCCTTCAACATTTCTTATATGAGAATCAATATCTACTATGTTGTTTCATTAGACATTCAGCATAATTGTTTGCCTTTCCATGCATAAGTATCAAATGATGAAACCTACTTTCAAAGTCTTATATATATCAGAAAAAACAGTTCATATCTCGCTATGGCAGAGCCCCCCCCGTTAAGGGATCAAAATCCCCCCCTTCCCTCCTCCCCTCGTGTACCTAGATGATTTGATGTGCCGTTTTCGGGCCTCCAGTGCTGTTCTGTGTGGTGGGAACCTCTGTCAACTTTCTGCCCACTCCTATCCCGCCAGGGGTTGCTGTGCATCTTTAGTCTGTGTCGGGAGTCGTCATTGGGTCCCTGCTATGGGTGTCAGCTCAGGTTGTTCGGGGGGGTATGGCGGGGGTGTCATGTCTGCTTGTGGCCTCTCCCCCAGGTACTCCCATTCGCAAATCAGGGTGCTCCAAACCCGCACCCTCTCCAATAGCCCCTAGCCTCTCTGTGCTTCCCGGTGCCTGACTGCTTCCTCTGCCTTTGCCCATTTCAGTACTTCTCACCTCCATTTACTTTCTCGGGGGCTCAGTGTCACCTTGCACGTCATTGCAACTTCTCGTTTAGCTAAAACCAGGGCCAGATCTTGGAACTGGTCGGTAACTTTGTACCTGGCCTGTCGGTGATAGCCTCCTAACAAGCACTGTCTGGGATCATTAGGTTCCTCCCGCTCAATCGTGTCTGTTAAGTGTTATGTAGTCGAACTTCAAAACTCTCGTATTTTTGGGCAAGACCAGAACATGTGAATAAATTCAGCCTCTTCTTCCCCGCATCTCCGACATCTAGCCTCTGCCACCCCAAAGTGTCTCCTGATTCTGCCTGGGGTCAGGCATGCTCGGTGTAGAACATATACAGGGAGTGCAGAATTATTAGGCAAATGAGTATTTTGACCACATCATCCTCTTTATGCATGTTGTCTTACTCCAAGCTGTATAGGCTCGAAAGCCTACTACCAATTAAGCATATTAGGTGATGTGCATCTCTGTAATGAGAAGGGGTGTGGTCTAATGACATCAACACCCTATATCAGGTGTGCATAATTATTAGGCAACTTAACAAAAAACAAATATATACCCATTTCAATTATTTATTATTACCAGTGAAACCAATATAACATCTCAACATTCACAAATATACATTTCTGACATTCAAAAACAAAACAAAAACAAATCAGTGACCAATATAGCCACCTTTCTTTGCAAAGACACTCAAAAGCCTGCCATCCATGGATTCTGTCAGTGTTTTGATCTGTTCACCATCAACATTGCGTGCAGCAGCAACCACAGCCTCCCAGACACTGTTCAGAGAGGTGTACTGTTTTCCCTCCTTGTAAATCTCACATTTGATGATGGACCACAGGTTCTCAATGGGGTTCAGATCAGGTGAACTAGGAGGCCATGTCATTAGATTTCCTTCTTTTATACCCTTTCTTGCCAGCCACGCTGTGGAGTACTTGGACGCGTGTGATGGAGCATTGTCCTGCATGAAAATCATGTTTTTCTTGAAGGATGCAGACTTCTTCCTGTACCACTGCTTGAAGAAGGTGTCTTCCAGGAACTGGCAGTAGGACTGGGAGTTGAGCTTGACTCCATCCTCAACCCGAAAAGGCCCCACAAGCTCATCTTTGATGATACCAGCCCAAACCAGTACTCCACCTCCACCTTGCTGGCGTCTGAGTCGGACTGGAGCTCTCTGCCCTTTACCAATCCAGCCACGGGCCCATCCATCTGGCCCATCAAGACTCACTCTCATTTCATCAGTCCATAAAACCTTAGAAAAATCAGTCTTGAGATATTTCTTGGCCCAGTCTTGACGTTTCAGCTTGTGTGTCTTGTTCAGTGGTGGTCGTCTTTCAGCCTTTCTTACCTTGGCCATGTCTCTGAGTATTGCACACCTTGTGCTTTTGGGCACTCCAGTGATGTTGCAGCTCTGAAATATGGCCAAACTGGTGGCAAGTGGCATCGTGGCAGCAGCACGCTTGACTTTTCTCAGTTCATGGGCAGTTATTTTGCGCCTTGGTTTTTCCACACGCTTCTTGCGACCCTGTTGACTATTTTGAATGAAACGCTTGATTGTTCGATGATCACGCTTCAGAAGCTTTGCAATTTTAAGAGTGCTGCATCCCTCTGCAAGATATCTCACTATTTTTGACTTTTCTGAGCCTGTCAAGTCCTTCTTTTGACCCATTTTGCCAAAGGAAAGGAAGTTGCCTAATAATTATGCACACCTGATATAGGGTGTTGATGTCATTAGACCACACCCCTTCTCATTACAGAGATGCACATCACCTAATATGCTTAATTGGTAGTAGGCTTTCGAGCCTATACAGCTTGGAGTAAGACAACATGCATAAAGAGGATGATGTGGTCAAAATACTCATTTGCCTAATAATTCTGCACTCCCTGTATATTGATAAGTTTGAATTGAGCGTTCCTGGAGGCCCGTGGAGTCCGAGCTAATATTCCCTCCCAGTCAGCGTCTGTAATAGGGGTTCCTATATCTGTTTCCCATTTATGCTTAAGGGTTGTTAGTGGCTGGCATAGTGTGGACCTAATTTTTCTACTAAGGCAGGTCACTGCCTTATGTGTCCCCGTGGCACTCACCGGGTATTGAGCCACCGCCGATATGGGTGGTTCTGCCCTTCCCACTTGCCAGTGTCTGACGATCGTCTCAGTGATTGCCCTGTAGAGCAGGAAGTGCCCTGCGGGGATCAGATATCAATTGCAGAAGTCTTCGAAGGGTAAAAGGGAATCCGCCTCATATAGGGAGCCCACAGTGGTTGCTCCTGCTGACTCCCATCTCGAGATTCTCCTCCAGTCCTCTCCCTGTGGTAATGTCAGTAGACATTTCAGTGGTATTTCAGGTGCATAGAGTGTAGCGTTCTGCGGAGGTGCCTCCGCCAGCATTTGTGTATCACTTTCAACTCACTGGAGCTGGAGGCAGGTGGGGGGCCGAGGTGAAGGACAACCCTAGTCAGCGAGTGGCGGTCCGGTATAAATGGGGTCATCTCTCTATCAGGCATCGTTTGACTTGTCATCCATCTGGTCAACCATTGTAATTGGCCCGCTAAATAGTAAGCCTCAAAGTCAGGGACGACCATTCCTCCCTCCTCGAGTTGTCGCTGTAGGACTGTAAGTGCCAATCTCCACCTGCCCGTCCCCCACCGAAAACCTATGACCATAGAGTTCAATTCTTTGAAGACGTTTCTTGGATCCATAGCGGGGGAGTGGTGAAAAAGTACAACAGGCGAGGTAGCACTATCATTTTCGAAAGACCCACACATCCTGCCACGGATAGTGGTAAGGTGGCCCAGAAAGTCATATTACTTCGAAGTCCTCACAGAGTCTGTGCCACATTGTCTTCGAGCAGGTCCCGGCTGCCATGGTAGACCTGAATCCCTAAGTATGACAGACATCGCAACTCCCATTGTAAATCCCTAAGGTCTGGGGGAGCAGCCCTACCTTCCATTGTAGGAAATAGACTGGATTTTTGCCAATTCATTCTGAGTCCAGATATATCCCCAAACCGTTCTAATAAGTTGCAAACTCCATGTAAATCCCCTACATCCCTCAAGAAAAGAGGGAGGTCGTCAGCATACAGAGCACTGTGATGAGTTTGCTAGGCTGCTGTTAAACCCTCGTAGGCATTCCCTGTCCTGGATGCACAAACTAGCGGTTCTATTGCAATGCAAAAAACAGAGGGGATAGAGGGCAGCCTTGTCAAGTCCCCCTCGCCACCCGGTAGCTCTCTAAGATTGTGGTGCCTGTACGAACCCTGGCAGTCAGATCAATATAGAGCAATCTTGTCCACGCAATGAACTGGTCCCCTAGCCCGAATTTGTGAAGCACCTCATGAAGGTATTGCCATTCCAGGCTACTGAAAGCCTTTTCGAAATCAATTGCAAAAATCATCATCCTTTGCTTATCATAGTCATCACTCTGAAGCAGAGAAAAAAGGCGCTGTATGTTCATTGCTGTTTGGCGCCTTGGGATAAACCCAGCCTGGTCCATGTGAACCAGGTGCGGCATATGAATTTTACTCAATATCTTATAATCTATGGATAGCATCGATAGGGGACGGTAGGAGGCTAGGTCCGTGAGGGGGTTTCCTCAGTTTCAATAGAGGAATGATCAGGGCTTCTCGAGCTGATATAGGAAGAGTTCGACATTCCCTAGCCTATTCGTATACGGTCACCAATCTCAGGCCCAGCTTAGATATATATGTCCAATAAAATTCTATCGGGAATCCATCTGGACCCGGGGTTTTATCACGCGCCATGCGGACTATGGAAGCCTTCACTTTTGCAATGGTAATCTCTGTCCCCAGTTCCATCGCCTCTTGTTCAGAAATTGTTGGGAGTACAAGATGTGATAAGAAATTGCGGATCCCTCAATTGGACCTTGCTTGTGTAGAGATCAGCATAGTATTTATGAAATTCGCAATTGATTGCAGTCTGGAAGTATATACTGTGTCCAATAGGATGTGTTAGTTCAACTACAACAGGCCCTCTATGTGCTGGATTCGCTGACCATGCCAGTAAGGAACTTGTGCGATACCCCTCCGCATGTGCACGTGCTGTATAGGCTCTATCGGCTGCTAACGCTGTTGCTTCTCACGCAGTTAAGAGTGCCATCCATATTTCCAAGGCATTGGGACGTCCCTGCTCGAGTGTATGCTGGTCCTGTTCAGCTTTCGCTATATCATGGAGCAGCGCCCGGCGCTTGCCAGCGGCTCCTGAGATACAGCTCCCTCTAATGACTACTTTAACGCATCCCATTCTATCAGTTTTGAAGTTGTCGAGCCTTCATTGGCCTCAAAGTAAACATAAATTGTAGCGCCAATGGTGTGCTTAAAAGCCTTGTCCTCTAGTAAAGTTGTCTGGAACCGCCATGTGGGGGATTGGTGCACGTGTCCGAGACCGTCCCAGCTTAATTAGCAATGGATCATGGTCCGACAGCGTTCGGGTTAGATATTCACTCAGGTGTGTCAGCTCATGCACATCTGGTGAACATATGAATATATCTAATCTTACATGTAGATCATGCATAGTTGAGTAAAAAGAATAGTCCCTAAGGTCTGGGAGTTGGATGTGCAAGCAGTCGACCAGGCCCCAGTCCTGTTGCCAAGTGCGGTACCAGGGGGCTGTCCTAGTAGTCGGCGACGAGGGCAGAGGGGGTGTATGATCTGACTAATGTCATGTCTACTATACAATTAATGTCTCCCCCCAGCAATACAGACCCCATTAAGTGAGCAGCCAGCCGTTCAGAGATGGATATTAGAAATCCCACCTGGTCAGTATTTGGGCCGTAAATGCTGCCCAGCACTAGCTCTCTCCCATCTAGCTTTCCAATAATTATGGTATATCGTCCCAGGGAGTCTATGACAGTCGCCGTGTGCTGGTATGGTACCCCATGTTTGGCCCATTATCAAGGTCCTTCTGGCGTAGGCCGAGTAAGTGTTATAATATACCTGGCCTCTCCATCGCCTTTGAAGAGCACGTCCTTCAGCTGCATCTGGATTTGTCTCTTGCAGCATCGCTATTTGGACACCCCACCTATTATGGAATGAAAATACCTTATGATGTTTAGCCATGGATCGTTCCCCCTAACATTCCAAGTGAGGAGCTAGATATTTAGTGTAACATCCATTAGCGGTGTATGGGAGAACACCACAGTGACTGATTTTGAGGCCCGTTCCCGTCCTAAAAGGACCCTACTCACAGCTATGCACTTAAATTACATATCTAGGCAACACAAAGTGAATTGCTCTGTAACCAAACAACATTTTCCCCAAATCCCCTTCCCCAGGGAACAAAACTGTGTTTTCGCCCAAACAGTCAAAAAAACAAAAGTCAACCATGCTCATAGCCTCTAACTTTCAGGCTACGTTATGTGTTGGGGTAGTGGTTTCACTGTCCTGTGGCCGAGTGCTCCGAACTCTCCCCGGTTCGCATCTCACCCCTAGTGTTATCTGCTATGTGATTGTGAAAGTTTTTCAGAACCGTGTGGAAATGGCATCACTGCTGATAGTATTGGGGTAGGATGCATCAATATTCATACCGCCCAGCCAGGGGCAACCGGCGGGGTGGCAGTTGAAGTTTCTAATTGAGCGCTACTGCAGTGTTCTGCTTCCCTTCTACAGGAGCTTGTCTGCTGTGCCTGGGGTGACCACTGGCAGAACCACACTCGAACGGGTTGATGCAGTGGCCTTGCTGTCTGAGTCAGACTGTATTTCACATCCCCGTTGGCTCAGGGCCATCGTGCTCACTGATGTCCCGCCCAACGACGCAACCACCGCCACCACACTCTGTCGTTCCTCTTGCGCTTCTTCAGGTGTGGGCAGGTCAGTCCTGGAAGACTGCTGTCTCCTACGAGATCTGGGAAGGTGTTTTCTCTTTCGGTGTTGAGAAGAGGCACTCGGGCCTGGGTCTGACCACAGCTCCAGCCAGGCCCATGCTTCTGGCGGTGTGTTGAAGAATTCCACCCCTGTCTGGGTGACCACCCAGAGTCTAGCCAGAAACTGCATGGAGTGAGGGATCTCTAGTTCTCTGAGACTTTGTTTCACAGAAGTGAATGCTGCTCTCTGCCGTTTGACTTCTCGGAGAAATCAGGGAATATCTGCACTCTTCACATCTTTGTGAAGTCTTGCCTGGCATAGTATGTAGTCTTGGTCTCTGAAGTGAGGTAGTCGTGCTATTACCGGTCTTGGGGGAGCTCCCAGAAGAGGTGCTTTAGTAGGTACTCTGTGACCTCTTTCCAGCACGAAAAAGGGTGAGAGGCCTCTGGGGCCACCATTGTTTTAAGCCATTCTTCCAGATTTCCAACCACATTGGGTCCTTCGGTTTTTTCAGGAAGTCCTATTACCCTAATGTTATTGCATCTTTCTCTGTTCTCAGCATCTTCTACTCTATTTTCCAGAATCTTTAGACAGGCTTCCACAACATTCAAACGGCCATCTGTTAAGGCCAGAGCAGGAGCCGCCTCTGCTATTTCCTGTTCCGTTGTGGTGACTCTCTCTGCTAAACGTCTGTGGTCATCCTGAAGGAGGCCTAAATCTATACTCGGTCTATTTTGACCTCTAGTGCTGTTCATGAGGCTGCTATGGCCTGGAGTACGTCCTGTAGTGTTGGTCATCATCACCGATGTGTGTGTGGGCGGGGGGCGGGGTGGGGAGAATGCAAGTGGTTCTGTCGCTTCCTTGGTTGGCCTGGGCAAATACAGGGCCCCCCGCATTGTAGTCGCTCCTCTTGAGGCCTTTACCCATTTGGTATTATATGCGAGGTAGGTTCCTGTTCTTAGGTGTTCCCCGCGAGCAGGTGTAGTTCCTCTTCTGTGCTATGAACCTGAGCCCTTCAGGACGCCTCTGCGCAGTGACTCACTGTTGTAGCCTGACTGATTCGGAGGGCCGGTGTCTCTTGGGTCTCCTGGGTTGGATATGCTAGGGCTTCAGCCGTGTTGACACGGCCTAACCGCGTATTGCGTGGTTCGCCATTAAGGGTCTGAAAAATCGCCAGGTTCACTTATTTCTGTCCTCTCTATGGCCGCTTTGGGACTCTTGGGGGGTGGAGGAGCTCAACTCGCCTAGAGCCAGCAGGGACACCATCTACCCTCACCTCGCCACTTCGCCCCTCTCTTCACTGCAGTGTACTACTTCCTTCCAGGTTCCTGATGTCACCGCGCCTTCCTGCAGCTGTGCCGTCCCGGTCTGATAGGTTTTCTTGGTCCCAGCACTTGATCAGGGGTGTCACTTTGTCACTTCAAGGTGGCCCCATCCTTCCAGGTTGGTCAGTCTTCTCCACAGGCCTCCCGGGGCTCTGCTACACCAAGGCCTGCAGCTCTAGCTCTCCACTTTTTTGCCAGTGTCCTCCCTGGGTAGTCCCCTCTCCTACCTCTATACTATTGTGGGGGGCTTCTCCCAGTGGCCTTGTGACTTTGCTATGCACTGTCTAATCCTCCTCTGTTCCAGGTCTCCCGCCCACTCCCGAAAGGCGCTGTCGTCTTCAGTGCCAGCCCGCACTGATGTAAGTGTGTGGCGAATGTTCCATGTCAATTCTCTGCTCCCGTCTCTGTGCCAGCACTGTTCATGCCGCTGGGCGCTCCTATTAGGCCGTGCACGCCTGCGGCCCTCACGTGGCTCCTTCCTGCCCTTTACTTGTCTGCTTGGGCACTTCAGGGTTCCCTCGCCCCCATCCGGGTCCCGCACGCCTCTCTCACCTCTTGCCTGGTATCGTAGGCGCGCAGGACTCTGAACTCGTGGTTTTCCTTCCGAGGGTCCCGCAGCCGCGCGGGACCCCTCCGGCGACACTTGGCTGCAACGTCCGACGGTCCACCAGGCGGACTGGGGCCCCAAGCCCTCAGGGCCCTGCTTTTGCCTCTTCTCGTCGGCAGTAGGGCCCAGGCAGCAGCCTGTCAATCTGGTAGCTGCGAGCCACCGGCACTGCCCTTGGTGTCTGCTTCGCTTTCAGCGGCCTCCGCAGGGAAGGACGGCCGCCATCTTGAGTAGGCCATACCCCACAGCCACCGAGTCCGGGTTCGGGGAATCTATCAATGACGGCACAACCGTTGGTTGAGCTCCTAGGTGTCTCGGGGGGCCTAGGACAGGGCCCCAACTGGTTCCCCCTTGCAGGATGGTCAGTGGGGGTTACAATGCAGCTGCGGGTCCGGGAGCTCTGGCGCTCTGCTGCCTATTCCATTCGGTGTTTGGCCATGCCCCCCTCGTCCAAAGGCTCTTGTTGTATCATCAGGTCAAAGGATGCAAGATCTCAAGTGGGATTTGGCAGTTTGTCTTCTGTTGAGTGACTTGCAATGATTTTTCCTTCACAAAGGACAGACATCATCTACTAGCTGCTACAGATGACGGCTGCAATACGTTTTCTTTCAGGAGTGTGCAAGCGTCAACCTCAAGCACAGAAAGCTACCATGGCACCCTTGAGGGTTTTATTTGGTGCAGTTTCCCTTACAAATACATTTTAATCAGTAGCACATGGGTTTTGATAAGTTCTTGTATTAGTTTATTAATGCAATCAAAACATGCTTAAGCACAGATAAAGGAACAGAATAGTTATAGAATTGTTTGCACTATAGTAAATACAATTGAATAATTTATCACTCAAGACTTTTGTGTGCCAATAGAGGCTATTTTTTTTCCAGGGTAGCCCACTCATGGTTAGTCTCATCATAATTCTTTCTTCAACTGGTCACTATTTCAGAATCCAAGGCTGGAACAGAATGCTGAGCACATGGAAACTACTGTTATCTGAAGTTTTGAACAAAGTGATTGCCTGCCTTTTTACCCGTAAATATGTTTTAACCGGATTAGGAAGTTGGTTCTATACCGCACTGTCTACTGTCCTTAAAAATAGAGACTGGAACAACTTTTTCCAATCTTTCTGGGACTTGCTCAGAGGCAGCAAGGTGGCTCTCTCAAAGAAGATGCCCGCAGTCCTGTGAATGATGCCCATATGCACCCAAGAATGACTCATTTGTGACTCACCAACAAACAGATAATTATTGGTCCAAGACTCATATTGCGCCATCAAGTCAAAGGATGCACGATCTCGAGTGGGATTTGGCAGTTTCCATCTTCGGTTGAGCGACCTGCAATGGTCCTTCCTTCGCATACTCTACCAGCAGCCACGTATGATGGCTGTAATAAGCCATCATGCCTTGAGTA
Source organism: Pleurodeles waltl (assembly GCF_031143425.1). Classification (NCBI taxonomy): domain Eukaryota; kingdom Metazoa; phylum Chordata; class Amphibia; order Caudata; family Salamandridae; genus Pleurodeles; species Pleurodeles waltl. Next base: position 964,434,117 of record NC_090443.1, read on the forward strand.
CTGAAGATCTTGAAGTGAAGACTGTCAGTTGGGTAGGCCTTTTTCACCATAATGCCCATTCTTACAGCCCTCTGGTTAGTAGAAGCAGCAAAAGCAGTGCCGGCATCCTCGTCCTGCTTCTTGTGGCTGTTGGAAGGTGCCAGGAGGCTCAGGTGAGCAGAGAGCACATTACAGTGTTCCTAAGTTTACTGAACTTCCTTTCTGCTCTTGACTGTGAAATCTATGCCTGGGCAGTGCCCAGGTGCATCAGTTCCTTGCCATGAAGCCAGCAGGGAGCTGAACACAGGAATGCATGCAAACGCCTGCATTTGGTGCCACTGCTGTACAGCAGAGCCACGTGGAAGAAAGTACATAAAGTATTTGAGCGGAATCAGACAACACACAGGTAGGGAACTGAGCTAAAGATTAATAGAAAGAACTTGATATCATGACTGTAAGAGTTCAATGCGGCCGCGGGGAAGCCGGATACAGAGAGATGCGGAGGGTGGTACTCGTGGAAGTGATAAAGATGCAACAGCACTGCCTCCTGGCACTCCTCTGCCAGCCCCAGGCTTCAGTCTCGGGTTCCTACTGCAGTCCTGCGGTCTGTGCGTTACTGATGACAGTGGATTCATTTTCCGTGGCTCTGGCCAATCTTCCCGGGAGTTCTTAGAAGCCGGAGTTCCCGCGCGCCAGCCCCATCACGAAGGATGCCCTCCTCAGCCTCTTGCCATGTTCCAGAGCGCCAGCCCCTGCCTGGTGGGGCTTGATTTACTGCTGTTGTCTGTACCCACTCCGACAGCTCCCGCTCTGCTGTCAGAGGCAGGCACACAGCGCCGCGGATAATTAATAGATAGCCGCGCCAATCCCATTGGGAGATGATTAGCAATTAAACCTGCTAATTAAGTCTATGCATAATTCACTGAAACTGCAGTTTGTGTACACAATAGGGAGTTTGTTTGGTTTTGTCTTGTACAAATCTGTGTTGATGTCTTCATTGTTCGCGGCCTTCCCTCCGAGGTGCCAGCTACATCACAAGTGTGCACTGCGGAGCGTGGCAGCGGGCCAGGGCGCCGCCGGCGCGCTTCTAATCGCCTCTTCTGGGCATCCGTGTATGGCACGGTAAGCAGCACCGAGGTGTCTGCCAGCACAGAGCCGCCTCACTGATCCACAGGGACGCCAGGAGATCACGGGAGAACCAGGCGGCAGCGCATGTGCCCACTGTGCCACGGGTGGGGGAAGACAAAGGTGCTGCCCATGCACGACACCCAAGCATTGCTGTGCCAGTACAGTGGCATCTCACCAAGCACACTGAGATGGGCAATGGCTATAACGACTCAGGACACGGTGTCAAAAATCAGGATATTCAGGACAGAGTCGATTTTAAAGGCACACATGAAGCTGCCATGCAATACTAGAAAAGTAGGTAAATAAACGGTGACATAAATACAAGTTAAAATAGGTTTATATTTTTTGGTACATGTAATGCACAGAGGTAGGAAACATTGACTTGGAGCTGGACTTATTTCAGGATTTTAAAAAAATCTAGCAAACATACACACTACGTAAAATTTGACAGACATCAGGGATAACTTAATGCACTTTGTCTAAAAAGGTGCCTGTGGTGATGGAGGGAGAAGGAGACCAGCCTCACCAGGCGGCCTGGCATTCCCGATGCACGCTACAGGTAGCAGAGCTGCTTCCCTTACAAATAAAGCTCAGTCACCTGGGCTTCCGAAGATCTCGTATTCATTTATTAAGGTAATCAAACCACGGTTGTGTGCAAGTCGCCATGTTTAGGTAGGGATAAGTAGAGAGAATGAATTGTGGAACTATGTTTTTACTCTGGTCTTTAAATACGATTGAATAATGTTCTCAAATAATAATAAAATTCAGGAGTTTTGAGTGCCAATACAGGCTGCCCGTGTTTTTTTAGGGTAACCTACTCACAGCTACAGTGCTCTACTCATCTGGTCATTATTTCAGAATATCTACACACTACCACTTGAAAAATTTAAGGATTAAGGGACTGAGAGGAACAATAGGGCTGGCCAAAATTTGCATCCTCCCTACCATTGCACAGAACAAGTAAGAGCGAACAAGACACAATAGGGATGGCACAGGATTAATGTATACATATTGTATTGTATTGTAATCGTATTTATATAGCGCTTACTACCCCTGACGAGGGGTCAAAGCGCTTTTCGATGAGTAGCACTCTACTCTGGAACCCAACAAGAATTAGTGATGGATTAGTATCGGGAAATAATGAGTACTGTTTTAGTATTATTATGAGTTAATTTGAGCTGCGGATATGAGAGTTTGTTAGTTAGATTGACTGGAGTAATGGAGGGGTGGAGGAGGAAAGAAATCCAGAAGTGTTAAATGGGAGTATAACCTTCATTTACTCAACCCAAAGGCTTGGGATGAGTAAAGGGGGTGGAGGAGGGAAGAGTATGTGGAAGGGTGAGGGAAGAGTATGTGGAAGGGTTAGGGAGAGCATAGTAGCAGGGTGAGATAAATGCGGGAGAATTTAGTAGGGTTGTGTGGGAGGTCACAGTAGTGGAGTGAGGTTTGGTGAGTTAGATGTGGAAGCGGAGGGAAGAGCTTAGGCAGAGTTATTTAGGAGATGAAAGTAGTAGAAGGGATTTGGGATGAGTCAGAGTGAGAATGGAGGATAGTTTGATGGAAACATGACATATGATGATGAGTAGATAAGTTTGATAAGATGAGAGCAGGAATTCATAGATATCTAGTATAACAACCCAGCCATGCAATGATCCACGAACATGCCAAGCACAGAAACAACATATACACATACATACATATATATATATATATATATATATATATATATATATATATACACACACACACACACACGAATACAAACACATATGCACATACAATACATAATTAGAACCATGGGTAAACAATACTTAGTCAAACAGGTTTAAAGAGTGTGTGTGTGTATTTTATTGTTATGACATAGCGATACATATTTTCTAAAGAAACTATAAATAAATAGAAATATACACATAATCTGAAAAAATATTTATCAACATAGGCATATGCAGTTCATAGTTGTTTGAATATGGTGGTTATGAAGGAAAGAGGCAACTCTTGAGTAGTTTTCTGAAGACAAGAAAGTTATCTGTGGCTCTTATAGTTGGGGGTAATGAATTCCATAGTTTGGCTGCTTGGACGGAGAAGGATGTACCACCTATAGTCTTTTTCTTGTTTGGTGGTGTTCTAAGGCGGGGTGCCAATCTTGAGCGGGGGGTTCTTTGTTGGATGTATTTGGTAATTTTCTTTCTGATTATATTTTGTTTGTAGAGCCACCCGCATACATTCTAGAGCATGCTTATCCTGCCCCTAAGGGTACTATATTCACCAGTAGGCAGCTCGAAAACATCAACATTGCACCTGATCCCTTTTCAAAGGCATTCGAAAATATATCTTGTGCCCCTTTACCGATGCAATAAAAATGTAAATTAATTGTGAGGTGAACCCACATATAACTGCACATAATTCATGCCTTCGGTAACAATATATCTGGTACATGACATACACACACAACTGGGCCTGTTCCTTTCCTGTGTAGTGATGAGGTATACCAGTGCACACTAAGGGTGGAATACCTTGAACAAACCATCTCTGACCACTGTCCATTGCTGATGGCCTTACACTGGGGTAGAGACAGAGCAAAAATACCAACCTGGCGGGTGCGGACACAGCAGACATTACAAGACACACTATACCCTGACACTACAGCATCACACATTACACAATACTTTGAAATTAACATAGGCTCCACCTCGACAACAGGCACAGAGTGAGAGGCCCATGAAGTGGTCATGCATGGCCACTGCATTAATATAACGTAGGGGGTAAAGCAAACCCTGTATAGGGAACTGTTGGATAATGAGACAGAGTTCTGCTGTATTGAGAGCAACACCCCAAGGCGGCACTTTAGTGTAAGGCTCCTTCAAGAGCTTAGACGCAGTCACAGTGAGCATGGTACCAGACCATCTAAACTCAACTATCAAGGACACACAGCACACCAACCCGGGGAGAGGGGGTGTGAGGGTGTACTCCAGCAATCAGAACTGGATGAACCCATACAGGTGCAAGAGATGCATGAGGCCATAGAACATAGCATGGAATAAAACACTGGATAGGACAGTTCCCCTATATTGCGCTACCAATAGCACACTTCACCCCACACCTGTTAAGACTGTACAAAGGGGCAAAGGACAGGGGCATGTTCCCAGAAACCCTCAGAGAAGCTGTGATTGTTGTGCTTCTCAATCCAGGGTGAGTCCCAGGCGACATAAGGTCATATTAGCCACTCTTGCTACTAAACCTGGACTATAAAGCTCCGAAGAAGCTCTTGACAAATAGATTACTGCCAGTAACAGGACTAGCCCATAAAGACCAGAATGGTTTTATACCAGAATGAAACACATTTCTGAATATCGGCTGATTGCGGAGTTTGATGATGACGAACCCCGGGGACCCAGAGACCAGTCTCATGGTGTCCCTCGATACAGAAAAAGCACCCACCCCCGTAGGCTGGACATATCTTAACCCACCGCACAGTAGGTCTATAAAGAGGGTTAGGACTGGTCAGACAATATCAGACAGATTTGAAATACACAGACGCACCATACCATGGAGGGCTGCCCGCTGTTTGCACTCATTTTTGCGCTTGTGATGTGGCTTTTGGCAAGCTGGCTACGCACCAGTGTGCAACTGTGAGGTGTACGAGTGTTTAACGAATGGCTTATAGCATCATTATATGAAGACAATGGCCTAATTTACTTACACAATGCCCATACATCCCTCCTGCTATTGATGGAGATGATCAACAAGTTTGGAGAGGTGTCAGACATACAAATTAGTCTGAATCCAGTGGATTCTAGAGCATCGGAGAGAGTCTGTAATGCACCCCAAACTCATATGACTATTTGACTCACTCAAATATTTGGGGGCGATAGCTTCGGTAGTTCACTGCCTCCTCTTTAGGCTCTCGTTGTCACTATCCCCCCAAATGTCTGTTGGCCATAGCCAAAATGTTGGCAATTCTCTAGCTTACTATATATATATATATTGTTTTTTTTACAGTTTTGCCACTTACGCTTTCGAGGCGGCCTTCTTCAGTGGATTTCAAGGATTGTTATCGGACTTGATCTGGGGGGCAGGTAGGAAAAGGGTCACATTGGAGGTAGCACTTACCAATTATAAGCTGTCCTGTGCAGCGACACAACTGAAGTGGCTGTTGCGCTGGGCTGGGGCTGCCCGATATGTGGAGAGGGAAGAAGTTAAATTAACTTCCCACAGCAAAATTATCCTCACCTGGCTGTGGCCCAAAACCCAACCACAAACACCAGTACCTAGATACATCGAAGTCACACGTAGACGATGGCTTAAATATATAAACAAATATATAATTAAATATGGCCACCTCCTTTATACGCCCACCTACTAATTTGGTCATTACCGACAATAAGAAATTCTATAGGGCGGTGCAACACGTGCCCCTGTTGGGAAGGGATGCTACTTACCGAGGACCTCCACGATGAGGGAGAATGAAGGTCATTCCAAGACCTGAGTGACAAACATGGGATACCGGTGGGGTGATTCCTGGAATATAATACTATACAACATGTTATCACCCAGTGGGGGCGGGGACGTAGTGAGCCAACCACATCACTGCCCCTGCAAACTATGCGAACACACGGCGACTGGAGGAAAGCGTTTATTGTATTATACAACGCTTTGCACACACAACAAATACATGACTGAATTTGCGGCTAGAGATCAGTGGTAAACTGATCTCGGAATCGTACTGACTGATATAATGGGCAGGCGCTAAACTATAAGTGAAAGAGGTCTCTAGAAAAACACGATTCCATCGCACAGAATTTAATTGACTACCCCAGAACCAGCACGCACAAACTCTGCACTAGGACAGGAGCCTGCAAATGGGATAACGAGGCTCAGGGCCAGCTTTAAGGTGGTGCGATGGGTGCAGCTGCACCTAGCGCTGACCTCAGGGGCACTGTGCTTAAAAATAAGTTAAGGATTAAAAGCACATGCTGCAGAGCTCCTAGTGTATCCAGCAGTTTTCAGGCAATAATCAAAATGTTAAGATAACTTGGTGATTAATGTTCCTGCTGGAGGGAGATGTGAGTTTTGTTTAGAAGCAGACTCGATTCGTCATAAAGTAGTGCAGAGGGTTAATGGGACTGCTGCACAGAACGTGTACCAAGCACATCACAGACATTTTGCGAGTGAACTATGAGTAACGCTGTAAGAAAAAAAAATGCATGGAATAGAGTGGCTAGATGAGGGGCACTGTTGGAAGGAATTAGTGGAAAAAGAGGTCATTGGAAGGGTGCCAAAAAGACTATCACACCGGTCACAACATGCCCCGAAGGGTCTACACCAACACGCATAGGCCCTGCGCTAGTTTAGGAGGAGCCTGCAGGGTGAAAAGGAGGGCTGCAAACCCCAGCAGCCAGGGGCCAGTTCCAACACACACAGGGCTGCCCAGCACACAGTACCCTCACTAAGATAGGCATGGCTTTTGCAGGGAGCACATATCACCTGTCCCAGGTAAGAGGCCTATTCCAGCAGCAAACACGACATCTCCCAGGACCGAGGTCATCCCCCTGCATGCAAAGAGTGTGGGAGCCATATTTAAATATAAGGGCGTTTTTGTCAAGAATGTGGGATCTCGGCAACTCCTGGGTTGTCCAGAGCCTCAGGTGCAGTAGCAAAACCACAGTCGCTGGAGCAGAGCAGGGCCTGACCTCCCTCCAAAGCAGAGAAGCCCAAACCTTCCGGCACACAAAGATGAAGGCAAGGGTCCCAAGACAGTGTCTCTCTAAGATGCAAGTTGTGTCCCAAGAGAGTGTCCCTCCATGATGCCAGCTTGTGTGAGGTGAGCCGAGAGAGGACAGGGAGGGGCAGGGGCCAGAATAGACTGACACACAACTTCCCCAGCCCATGTGGTGCTTCTGGTGAGAAGACAGAGAAGTGGCAGTATTATGTCTTTTTTGAGGGGCTCAACGGGGAACTTGGAGAGTCCCACTCAGTGGAGTGCCTCAGAATGGTAGCAAGGGCTAGGCCACATATCAGGGCACTGCCCTTAAAAGCCCAGCAGGGCTGGGCAGAGCCAGTCAAATGTTGGATGTGCTTGCCTTTTAAAAGGCTGTTGGGTCTGAACATAAAAGGAAGGGGTGACTCGAGCAAACCCATAGGGCAGATTGGGGCGGGAGGGACTGACCCTTCTGCAGAGGTGGGGGACTGGCCACCTACTACAGGCGATAACCGGGGGTTACTCTAGGATAGTGATGCTCAAAGTGCGGCCCTCCTGACCTTTGCATGCGGCCCCTGGTCAACACCAGCAGATTGGCTGCTGTTTACTGGACTCAGTATTAGCATTAAAAAAATTAAACAAAGTGCCAAAATGTATTTAATGGATAACTAAAGTTAAAGAAAGGAAGTAAATAGGGTGTCCTGCACCGCTTAACTTTAATAACAACTTCCTTTTTAAAGATATCGTGCAGCAAATGTGTATAAATTAAGTATCTTCAAAATAAGTAATTATCTCATTAACACGCAGAACCGTTTCACCTTAGTATATCAGGTTAAATCAGTGCGTTGAGAAGTATCATTTAAGTTAGTTTTTGAACATGAATTTTGAAACATTTATGTTTCCTACCAAACCTGACAACAATGACAATAGTGAACCAAGAGGCAAGTCAGTTGTTATGTGCACCTTTTTGGTGGCCAGAATTGCTGTTCTACATGAACATAATAGTTTATTAAATCAGCGTACATCCGGAAGTCACGTAATTTGAGGTCCTCATATGTGATGATAAAAAAGGAGGGAAAGTGAAAAAACAATTGCCTAGGATAACACAATTTGGTCAAGTGAAGAAGCGGTGATAGGCACCAGATTTTCTGGCTTTACATCATGCAATTCAGGCACTAAATGTAATCTCTCCTCCGCCAGACCACTACCCTGCTGGAATCAGTGCGGCCCTCCGTCACAACACAGACCAAACTTTCTGGCCCCATGGGAAAATGTTTGGGAGTACCCTTGTTCTAGGAGGTCAGGTAAATGCAGCAGATCTCGGGGAACAGTGCACTTAATGAGGTCAGTTTTCTCAGTGCACTTCTGTGGCCTCGTTCTTAGGCACTGTGGTCCTTCAAAACTTAGCTGCCATGAACTACAAATGTTTGCCTGCACTGGACCCTGAACTCTCAGAACCAAACTGGGGTTATGAAATCCTTGGATATGGGCACCCAAACATAAATTAGCTGCTTTGTCCAAGTGACTGTAATGTATTTAAAGGGGCATTAACTGCACTTCTCGGCAAGGTCAGAGAGACAGACATGACGATGGAGAAAAGGGACAAGATCCATGAGGGGAAGATAGGACAAACAAAAGAAATCATGACCAGAGAATCAATGATTTTAGGAGTGAGGGGAGGGGTGGGGTATATAATGCAGGGAGAGAGGAGTCTGGGAGAAAGGGTGAGAAGGAAAGGAATAAGAGAGGCAAAGTGTAATGTCTTCTCCCTCTCGCAGAGACGTTTCAAGGCATGGGCAAAGTGGGCTATGGCCCAGAGCCACAACCTTTCAGGGGGCCCCCCTAATAGATTTGCCCTGCCACACAGTCCTGCCCTGATGACTTCAAATGATTCTTAAACATAGATTGCTTTAAATACCAATTTCCTTTAATTCATTTTTAGGGTTGAGCCTGTGAGTGCATGTGCCTCGCATGGGAGAAACTGTTGTGTACAGTAAAGGGCTTGGACCCCGCCCGTTACGTACCATTTGGTGGCTTGTGTGGCCCTCTTCCATACAGCCTCATAATTCATCACCGCAGGTCAGGTCAAGCATAATTTCTGTTCTCCTCTGTGGAGCAGGGACCAAGCACTGATTGATTCAACTTAATCAGTTGCCGCCGCTGATCCCGAGGTGCCAGGTACTATTTTGTTCTTTTTAACCTCTAGTGTCTTGCAAACAGAAGGCTTCAGACTGGCAAAAACGTGCCCAGCAGGACAAACAAATTGCAGAGTTTTATTTTTTATTGCTAACCTTCTTTAATTTTGCTAAGTCGTTTTTTCTCACTTTGCACTCGTTCTTTTCTTTTAGCTCGTGGACGCTGTTCTGAAAAGACGACGATTATCTTATTCTAAATATTGCAAAGCGACATTGTTTATTTCTTAAGTGTAAATTATTAAATGATACTTTAACACATAATCGTGCAGTACACCCCAACCCACCCCACTCTAATCCGCCTCACTACAGTCCATGCCAATCCACACCATTCCAACCAAACCACTCACCCTAATCCAATCCACTCCAACCAAACCCACCCCACGCCAATCCTCCCAACCCACCTCAATCTAATCTGCCCCACTCCAGTCTGTCCCACTCTAATTTGCCCCACTCCAATCCAAAACAATATGCCCCACTCCGATCCAAAACAGTATGCCCCACTCCGATCTACCCCACTCCAATTCGCCCCACTTAAATACCACACAATCTGCACCACTCCAAAACAATGTGCCCCACTCCAATACAAATTAATCTGCCCCTTTCCAATCTGCTCCAATCCGAAACAATCTGCCCCACTACATTCTGCCCCAAACCAAAACAATCTGATCCACTCCAATCTGCTATACTACAGTCCAAAACAATCTGCCCCACTCCAATCCAAAACAATCTGCCCCACTCAAATCTGTCGGACTGCAAACCAAAATAATCTGTCCCACTTCGATCCAAAACAATCTGCCTCACCCCAATCTTCCCCACTGCAATCCAAAATAATATGCCCCACTGCAATTCAAAACAATCCACCCCACTCAAATCCCCGACTCCAATCAAAAACAATCTGCCCCAATCCAATCTGCCCTACTCCAATCCACCTCACTGTAATCCAAAACAATCTGTCCCACTCCAATCTTTCCCACTCAAATACAAAACAATCTGCCCTACTCCAATCTGCCCCACTCCAATCCAAAACAATCTGTCCCACTCCAATCTGCCCCACTCCAATACGCAACAGTCTAATCCTATGCACCTCAAACCAATTCACACCAATTCACCCTACTCCAACGCACTCCACATCAACACAATCCATCCCCTCCAATCTAATTCGCCCCACTACAATCTGCACCACTCCAATCAGCCCCATGTCAACCCAAAACAACATGCTCCAATCCATTTCGATCTGACCCACTCCAATCTGCCCCAAACCAAAAGTTTGTTTAAAGTACTTTTATAGCTCACAGTTACTCCATTGAGTGTCCCAACGCTCATAGATTAGATAGCCCAAAGTCCCACAGTAGAAGCAGTTTAGAGAGCTTTATTGACTAGCCAGGTTTTTAAGTGACGTTTAAAGAGTCAACCTCCTTTACGGTGCGAAGACGCAGCAGAAGAACACTTCACTCAGCCAGAGCTGAAAAAGGGGAACCACCCCATCTCTTCCTCTTCGTTTTAGGCACAGTTACCAGCAATGCACTGGTAAAGTGTGGAAACTCTACATGGCTTATAATGAGAACGTTTATTGATTAGATAAGAGGGTCCAAGGCCATAGGAATCTCTGTGTGCCAACACCAGCCCCTTAAACTTCACTCTCTCCCAAATAGGCAGCCAGTGAGCTCCTTAAGGTGGACCCTAACAGATGTTTCTCGGAATGTTGCACAGGAGCCTTGCTTCAGCATTCTGCACCAGTTGGAGTCTCTTAAGTTGATATAAAGTGAGACCCCATTATGACACATTTGCATAGTCCAGTCATGAGGTAATCAGTGCATGGACCACCGTCGTCTGACAAGAGATCGGGAGCAAGAACTTACTGAGGAGAAACAGAAGACTAAAACAGGACGCAACCACACTTTCTACCTGAGGCTTAAAGGATACATTATCATATTTCACTCTAAAAGTTCGGACCATTTTGGCTGGTGTAGGAGGAGATGGTGCAGAGCAAGGCTGAACTTCAGCACCCCGCTTCAGATAGCGGTTTGTAACAATGGCAATTCCCCCACCTTTCTTGCTCACCCTATTGTGATGGACAATCAAGTAACCATCAGGAATAGCAAAAGCAATATCCAGCGCAGAACTGTTGTTCATTCAGGGGTCAGTGAGAAAGAGAATATCAAAGTGTTCCCTTCTAAGAAGCTCAAAAATGTGCAACACGTTACCGTGGAGGGATCAAACATTTACTAGTGCTCCATTTATCCCCAAAGTGTTTACAGGATGATGCCTAACCTGGAGAGCCTTCAAATTTCCGAGGGGGTGAGAGTATATTGATGACTGGCCGAGAACTGTTAATGTCCTGAGTATTGGTATTTGCAGGTGCCCGAGAATCAAGAGGCGCATAGTTTTAAAAGAACATAGATGGCAGGACAGAGGCAGCGGGAGATAGCTAAATCAAACTGATATGAGCACACTGCCCCTTGATTTAAGGCCAGGAGTGTAGGAGGGGAATAACTGCGAATAGGACTCCAATGGAAGTAAAATTGGGCAGCATGACTGGCATTGCTGTAGGCATGCCTTCGGAGCAACCGCGCACCGCCCCCCCTTTGTAACACTGGCAGACATGCATTGTGGCAAGTAGACCGCATATTACAAAGATGGCGGCCCTAAACTTAGACGCGGCACAAGAACGCACTAAACACAGCATTTTCAAGTGCCAGCTCAGTTGAAATAAGTAACGTAAAACACAACAAAACAAAAATGCAGATAAAATATGCCCCTAGAAGTTGTCACAAATATCAGACTTGCACTATAAATAGTAAAAGTACTCCCAAGAGAGAGACAGGACCAACCAACCTAGGAGTGCTTCTGCGCACCTGCTCCCTTACAACCCTGGCAGCCATGTGTTGTGGCAACGAGACCGCAAATTACAAAGATGCTGGCCGTAAGCTTAGACACGGCACAAGAAAGCACTGAACACAGTGTTTTCAAGTGCCAGCTCAGTTGAAATAAGTAACATAAAACACAACAAAACACAAAATCAGATAAAATATGCCCCAAGGAGTTGTTACAAACTTGCAAAACAAACTGCCACACTCCAATCTGCCCCAATTTAATCCGAAACAACCTGCCCCACTCCAATCCAATCCACCTCACCCCAATCCAATCCACCAGACTTCATCCCAATTCATCCCACATCAATCCACCATAATCTGCCCCACTCCAATTCAATCCAATCCAATCCACCCCACCCACCCCAATCCACCCGACTCCAGTCCAATACACCGCACCCCAATCCACCTCAATCCACTAGACTCCAGTCCAATCCACTCCACCCCAATCTGATCCAACCTACTCCAGACTGATCCCAGCCACTCCAGTCCGATCCAGCCCATTCTAGTCCAATCCAGCCCCATTCCAGTCCGATCCAACCCACTACGATCCAACTCACCCCAGTCCGATCAACTCACTCTAGTCCAATCCAACCCACTCCAGTCCGATCCAACCCACTCCAGTCCGATCCAACCCAATCCAACCCACCCGATCCAACCCATTCTATCCCACCCCAATCCAACCCACTCACCCCAAATTCACACCCTACTCCAGTCCAACCCAATCCACTCAAATCCACTCCACCCCACTCCAATCAACTCCACCACTACCCAATCCACCTCACTCCAATCCACCCAAATCCATCCCACTCCAATTCAATTCACCCACACTACCCCAAATCCATCCCACTTCAATACAATCTACTTTATTCCACCTCACTCAGTCCAATCTACATCAAACCACCCACTGCAGTACACATTAATCCAACCCAGTCCACTCCACTCCACATTAATCCACCCCTACTCCAGTCCAATCCACATTAATTGACCCTACTCCAGTCCAATTCACCACCCTCCCAAACCACTTTAATTTACCCACTCCAATTCACCCCACTCCAATCCAATCTAGTTTGCCCCATTCCAATCTAATCCACCCAAGTAGAACCCACCCCATTCCACTCCAATTCAACCCACCCAAATCCAATCCACCCAATCCCATCACAGTTCAGTCCACTCCAATCAGCCCACGCCAATCCAATCCACTGAACTCCAAACGTAACCAACCTACCCCTATCACTCCAGTTCACACCTCCCACCCCAATCCACCTCACCCCATTTCAATCCACCCCACCACAATTCAATCCCCCCCAGTCAATCCACCCCACTCCATTCTACTCCAATCCAATTCACCCCACTACCTCAAGCCAATCCAATCCACATCACCCTATTTCACCCCACTCCACAACACACTCTGCCACTGACCTCTACTCCCCTCAAATCTACAGCACTCTACTCCCCCTACTCCACTCTATGACACTCCAACAAATCCACTACAACACTCTGCTCCCCCACTCCTCTCTGACACTCCATGCCACTAACTTTTAGCCATACTGATCAGCAGTCACACTGGTGTACAACATGGAAAAACACATTGCCACAGCCAATAGCTCTTGTACAGGCGAGAACTACTGGCTTTGCCAATACCTGTTAATATGAGTGTGCCTCTGCAGTGTTAGTCATCTGGCCAAAGAGGGCGTGATAAAGCTGAAATTGTATCACAGATTCAAAGCTGTTCTGAACAGGAGGCCCCAGAAATAGGTTTGGCCCAGGGCCCTAAAAACCCTTAAAGTGTCCATTCCCTCTCGTGCATCCCATACTTGGAGCGCTGGCTCATGAGTGGAAGAAACAAATGAAGGAGAATGGTTGACAGCGGTGTATGCTCCCAAAGAGTTGCCCTTTTGTTAATAACAACTCAGAAAGAACCATGACTTTCTCGAGTTTTCTTACTTCGGAACACAAAGGTTATAACAGGGCCATGCAGTAGTAGTAGTGAGGAGTGAAGGGATTGGAGCCGGGCAGAGGAGGGAATACAAAAAGGTTGTATGGAAAGGAGTTGATGCTATAAAGATATACAAGGAGGGAGTTTGCAAAATGAAAAAAGGATTCTGAAACAGGAAGCTTAAAAACAGTAGAACTGTATTTTTAATTTTTAATGAAATTATTATGCTTAATATTTTACATTTTGTTTATATTTAGTATTTTACATTTTTAATTGTTAACTCTAACCTTATTTATTAGAATTTATATGTTTCTCTCTCTCTCTCTCTCTGTATATATATATATATATATATATATATATATATGTATATATATATATATATAAATATATACATATATACATACACATGTATACATATATGTTATACTTTGTGTTGTTACTGTCAGATCTCCTCAAAGCCACCCTTACATTAATATATATAAATATATATATAAATATACATATATACACACAATGAAATATGAATATTACTGTTTTATCATTTCTACACATGCACACTAGCATCATAACTCAAGACACAACAAGTTTGACTTCTGCTTGAGTACCTTTATGTACATGTACATACACAAATATATAAAGGGTATATATATTACTGTTTTATCATAGCTATACATATACACATCATTAAGACTCCAGCCATGTTTAACTCTCGCTTGACTACCTTTTTGCAGTGTCATTACCAATGGCTGTTTTATGCAATGTGGTTTGATTGTCATTCCATAACTGGCTAATTTCTGTGGGTTTCCACATTGTAGTCAGAACCATAACTTTTATGTTTATCCAACAAAAAAACAAAAAAAAAAAATATATATATATACAGACATATATATGTATACACACACACACACACACACACACACACACACACACACACACACACAGAGGTTAAAGTAACATTATGGTTAGGTGAATATCTCAGTGACAAAATTAACATTTTGAACTCAAAACACCGCAGAAATTCACAGAGCTAACTATAACTTGTCTGGGTCTGCTTGTGGCTATCATACTGGACACCTCCTGTTGTCTTTCTGGACGTTGTCAGCTGCTTGGCAATGATACAAGTAATCAACATCCGGCTGATCCATTCTTTGTTGTGATCTTTCCTTGATTTTAATGACATTTGTGAAACACACTGATGCTGTGACCTTAGCAGACAATGTCTTCCCATTCTAAAGCTCGTCATTTGGAAGAGCGCCCTTCCAAAATGGGGGGAGCGCGGACCCTTAGGACTCGGGCCGCCGTGGTCCGAAACCTTGCGCACTAGTCATGCGTCGGGCTGCCGTAAGCGCTTCCGCCCTTACACCTCGCGAGGTGTGGGGGCGGAAGTGATTCCCTGGGGCACGCAAAGGCCGCGTCGTTTACGGCCCAGCCGCCACACATTGGAGGGAGGGGCTATTTAAGCACCCCCCCCCCGAGAGGCTCAGCCTTTATTGCTGCAGCGGCGGGAGCACCCAGGAGGAACGTGGACGTGTAGTCAGAAGACTTTGTTTGGGACAACAGATCGCTGCCCGGACTTGTGCTCCTTCGCCTTCCCTCCTCCTGCCGCTTTGAGCTGCGGGTCGGAGGATTTTGAGCGGCACGCTCGCTGGTAGCGCGCTCCTTACACTGGCCCCCTGATCCTGAGTAGACGCGCTGTCTCCCATTGTCTCCCTCCTCCTATGCGCTCCTTACACTGCCCCCTGATCTTGAGGTGACCAGCTGCATCCCATTGTCTCCTCTCCTCCTGCCGCGTGGAGTCGCAGAACGGAGTATTTAGAACCAAGGGGGCGTGCAGTCTCCCAAGCTTCTGTCCTTCTGAGTTAGAGCAGCGCGCGCAGCACTAACAGAGCACGCGTGCGTGCCGCCCGACTGCCCTGGTTTTTTTGTTTTATCAGCGCAGTAGGCGGCGCGCCAGTCTCATAATATTGAAGGTCCTGAGTTCGATCATCGGGGAAGGAGCTTCTGCTCCTTTACTTCTCTGCCTCTGCTGCTAGGGGCAGGCTTGCTCTCATCCTTGCCCATATTCTAACGCCTGATCTAGCCAAGGGTGATTTGCTTAGTGCTGATTGGGCCAGCTTATTTATCATTTTGGCTGGTGGTACTAGACCAGGAACGCTTACCACTAAGTACCAGGCCCTTGTTCCCTGAAACCCCTTATTTCAATTAATTGCATTCTTCCCTGCATCTCTAACACATTGTTAAGCCTTCCTGACCTGGCTGGGTAACTACCGGGTTTTTTCTTCCACTCAACGTCGGTCTGGTCTGGGCCAGGAACACTCATTAGTACAGGGTATGTGGGGACATTGAGGGGAGGGGTTGGAAAAGTGGTAAGAATACTATGCAATTGTTTATTATTATTATTTGCGCATAAGGATAGAAAAAATTATATTGTGACTCTAGTAGTACTGTGTTGTATATATTTCCTTGCGCATTTAGAAATCATACGTTTTCTCGTAGTGTAGCAATCTTGATTGCACTTTAAGGATCATGGTTTGCAACCACTGTAAGGTTGGTAAGAGGAAGGGCAGGGACCCTGAATTGTCGCAGTTTTTGAAATTGGTATTGGCCAAATTGGGGAATGGGGATTCAGACAGCGGGAACTCCGCATCAGATGGGGAAAACAAGTGTGACCGCCCTAGATGCTCGCATGTGCCCCCTCGTGCAGCATTCCCCCCTGTGAAGCGCTAAAGTAAGAAATAGGTTTCTAACACTCAGCAGGCAGCTGCCATCCCTACATCGACCCCCCCTCCTGCACAGTCCCCTAGGGCTGATACATTAGCAGTATCTTTATGCACCACTCCAGAGGTCTCCCGGTGGAGCAGAGAGCAGTGCCTACATCCGAGTTAGGGGTCTTGCCAATTCTAACGGACATTCGGCAGACATCGGCAACCTTAACGGTACCCCCTGCGATACCAGTAGTCCAGACCGCAGCGCAAATGGTTCCTCCCCCGACACTGCACGGGCAGGGCAGCTCCACTGCCCAGGTAACTACGCAAGATGCAACCACGCAAGCAATGCTGTCGGCGGGATAGCTTTTGTCTAACCTTGATGCTCCACCTACCCCTGTTCCACCTACTGCTCCATGGGCCACAAATGATACTCTAAAGAATACAGTGGCAGATCTCAAACGCCAGATAGAGGCAATTGTGGCAGCGCGCAGTGCTAAACTAGCTACTTCTAGAAAAGCAGGTCCGAGTGACATTCCGTCACCAGGCGTGCAGTCTCATATCCCCCAACAGCATAGACAAAGGTAAGATCACTGAGAACAACACTAATATGTCTGGGGGTGGTACTGCAGCAGTGGGCGCAGGGCAAGACACACTAATATCTCGACCAGGTAAGCTCATGGCCCACGTTGCGGCAGTGGTAAAAGAAAAGATTTGGAAAGGAGATTTTGTAGACATTTTTTCCCCTCATCAGAGCTAAAAGAAGGGAGATAGAATTGAAAGACAAGGATGGGAAGGCATCATCCTCCAGTGATTAAAAAAAATCCAGAGTGGAAGAGAACAAAACAAATTGGTTATTTGGGTTTAATGTTTATATGTCCGTCATGCTGGAGAAGAAGCCGGACTTGGCAACCTCTATGATTTTCTATGCTAATAAGATTTTGAAAGCACACCATATGTATGGGGGTAATGCTTGGATGGAATATGACAGGGACTTCAGGTGGGCTAAGGTTGAGGACCTAGAAATAGGTTGGGAGCAAACCGAAGTGAATGTATGGCTGGAATGCGTGAACAGCAAATTGCCTGAGAAGGAGCCCCTTCGCACACAATATTCCAGTGATAAAAACGGTTCCTGCTGGGCTTTTAATAGAAAAGTGTGTTCTCGCCCAGTGGGGTCCTGCAAATTTAGACATACCTGCTCCTTCTGCGGGCACCCTTCCCACCCAGAGTTCAAGTGCATTAAGAAATCCAAGGAAAAGGTTAAGGAGGGGAGTAAGCCATCTAGCTGACTCAACTTTGCCATCATCCATACAGATTAACGCTTTCCTCCCATGGTTACAGTCTTATCCTAACAAAGACTCTGCAGACCTATTGTTTAGTGGCTTCTCCTTTGGTTTCGGGATTCCTGCCTTAAAAGTGCCTCCTATTCCGTATTGCAACAATTTACTATCAGCCCAGAGAAATCCAGGGTGGTTGCAAAGAAGGTAGAGAAGGAAATGTTGTTAGGCAGGTTAGTAGGTCCCTTCTCTCCTCCATCCGAAAATTTTGTCTGTTCTCCCTTGAGGGTGGTACCGAAAAAAGAGCCTGGCCAGTTTAGATTGATACATAACCTCTCAGCCCCGTGGGGGTCTTCTGTGAACAAAGCAATTGACCCACAACTATGCTCAGTCTGATATGCAACTGTAGACCAGGCCCTTGAGAAGTTGTGCGACCTAGGTCACGGGGCCCTTCTGGCAAAGACTGACATTGAATCAGCTTCTCATCTCCTTACAGTACACCCGGATGATTATCATTTATTAGGATTTCAATTTGAAGGGTCTTATTTCTATGATAAATGCATGCCAATGGGTTGTAGTGTGTCCTGCAGTTACTTTGAACAATTCAGCTCCTTGTTGCAATGGATCTTCACCAAGCGCACATGCCACAAGGAGGTGATCCACTACTTAGATGATTTTCTGGTACTGGGCCCTCCAGGGTCTGCTAGGTGTCTGTGGGCCTTATGGGCTTTGACTTCCATGTTTGAGGAATTTGGTGTTCCACTAGCCCCAGACAAGACAGAGGGGTCCGCAACTTGTATTACATTTCTGGGGATTGAGATAGACCCAGTGGTGGGCGAGTGTTGCCTAACCACAGATAAATTGCTGGCTTTTAAGAATTCCATTAACTCAGTACAGGCACAAAAGAAGGTCACGCTACATCAGCTACAAGTATTGGTAGGACAACTGAATTTTGCCTTACGGATTATCCTCATGGCTCGCCCTTTTTCCCGGTCTATCGCTAGGGCAATGGCAGGACTGACTGAGAAACATCATCACACCAGACTGTCACTAGAAGTCAGAGAGGATTTAAAAATCTGGGCTCCTTTTTTACAGGATTTTAATGGGGCAGTCATTTGGCCTCCTCGTACAATTCCTAGCTCTACCCTGGGACTTTTCACCGATGCGGCCAGCAGTGTAGGTTTCGGGGCCATTCTGGCTAACAACTGGTGCAGAGGGGATTGGCCAGTGGAGTGGTTTGAGAATGGGATCACAAGGAATGTAGCATTTTTGGAGTTGTTCCCCATTGTGGTTGCTGTCACAACCTGGGCCCTTACGTTCAAAGATAGATCTGTGATATTTTGGTCGGACAACATGGCGGTGGTGGAGGCCATTAATAAGCAAGGCGCAATGTGCAGGATGGTACTCTGACTACTGAAACACCTGGTGTTAATGTGTTTGAAACTGAATATTACCTTTCGTGCACGAAATGTCCCTGGGTTTCATAACAATGCAGCTGATGCTCTATCTCGCTAATTGATGCAGGATTTTCTGAGGTTCCATCCACAGGCGGCAGAGAAGATGACGGAGTTTCCAGCATATCTGTGGAATATTGAAGCCCCGCCCTCTCCTCTTTAGTAGCAGCGTCCCTAGCAACCTGCACATGTGGGGCATATGAGAAATCATTCCAACAATACAGGCAGTTTCTGAGTTCTTGCAAAATTGCAGTTGTTTGACACAGGCCATTTGCTGTTTTTTAAGCCATCTGAAGGAAATGGGCAAACCAGTTTCCTGCGCGAAAGCTCACCTGTCCGCCATTCAATTCTTTGCGAAACTACATAATTAGGAGACCCATCTGAACGCCTTTATCAGTAAGAGGCAATGGCCGGTTGGGCTCGTCTAGATTGCGCAAAAAACGACACTAGGCGCTCTATAACTGCTCACATATTGGGGGGACTCCTGGACAGTCTCCTCAATGTTTGTCCCAACCCTTTTGAGGCAATTTTATTCACCGCAGCATTTACTACAGCCTTTTATGGAGCTTTTCGTGTTAGCGAATTAGTGGGATCTTCCAAAGGTGACCACACAGGAGGCCTACAGTGGGCCGATGTGCAAATCGTTGTGGGGTTGGTGACAATTCAATTACAAAAGTCCAAAACAGATCAACTAAGAAAAGGGTCAAACATTGAACTTAGAGCGGCGCTGGGATCCCCGTTATGCCCGGTGGGTCGCTTGGGCTCATACTAAGCAGCCCCTCCACCTTCTGGGTTATCAGCACTTTTTCTACATGCAAACGGGGAATGCTTATCGCGGTACCAATTTTTGGCAGTACTGAATGCAACCCTTGGGGCTGGTGGGGTCGACCCTCAGGGGTACTCGTCCCATTCATTCAGGATTGGGGTGGCAACCTTAGCGGTCGGGGCTGGGATGTCAGTGGTAGAAGTAAAGTCCATCCGGAGATGGTCATCCAAATGCTATAAGCGATACATTAGAACTGATTTGTAATAATGAGTGTTCCACACTCCTGCTTTGTGAATTTTTGTGTTGGTTACTTATACAATTTTCTTTCGTTTCAGTTCAATGCCGTCTCATGTGGTTTGGGTGCTAGGGCATTCTTTTGTCCGGCGGGCGGCCTACAGGTTGCAACTTCTCCATAAGCAAAAGCCGGCAGCGATTCAGGATGTGGCTTTTCGTTGGTGTGGGGTTGGTGGGCTTGGAATCACGCAGCTCCAGCAACTCGTGGAAATTGCAAGAAGGTGCGAGGGACTTCAGTTCCCGGATCTCATTGTTATCCATACTGGTGGAAATTACCTGGTGCGACTGGGCCGCAAGACTCTCAGGGAAACTATTTTCACAGAAATCTCCAGGTTATCCAGAAAGTTCCCGAATGCTACCATTGCATGGTCGCACATGGTGCCTCGTTGCAACTGGGATCCAAATGTGTCTGTTCATAGACTTAACGTGGAGATGTCAAGACTGTGCCCTGGTCCTGGCCGCTTATGGAACATCCCACAGAAACTACTAAAATGGTGCATTTATCTGACGCATGAACGGATCAATTTACTGCGGACATTTGGTCCTTCTCTCACAGCTTGTTTGGGGGTGGGGAGGGCAAAGGACCTTTGGGCCCCTGGTCGCCCTTGTGGCGGGACAGGAAGTACTAAAGTCACCATAACCAACAGAGGTATTGTTTTTCAGGTGAAATATTACTGCTTGTGTTTATGAGATAATGTTCAAATATACAAATAAATTCCTTCCAACAAATAAGTCTTGTTGGTCTGCGTGTGGCAGGTGTTCGGGTGAGGGCTCTCTGGTGGCCTCCAGGTTCTAATGATAGCAGGGTCTGTGCTTCACCATTCTCAAGTGCGGTTGGTCAGTTTCAGACATTGTTTTCCATAAGTGTGTAGCATATGGTGAGGGTAATAGGTAGCATGCACTCACACTGTGTTCAGAGTATCGGCATGCCAGATCTCTAGTTTACAGGAATGCAAGGGATACACCCAGTGCTTAATTTGAAAATAAATAAATAAAATAAGTGCCATGCCCAAAACCTTTTTAAGGAAGCCATTGCTCAACCTCCCTCTGGTGCAGCCACTTCAACCAAAGGTCAGGCCCCCTCCTAGCCTCTAACCCTTTCTGGGTTCTCTATCCTCTCTACTTTTGCTCTGGTCTACCCTTTTCCCTCTTTCCTGTGTCAGCCCTGGATTGTCACCTCTCTACTCTATTACTGATGTGCCTTTCTCCTTTCTGGCCCTGCTGCCTCCGCTTGTACAAAGCTCAACCAAGGCTCATGCCTCCTCTTCATAGAACACTATGATAAGATTTACTATATGTTTTAAGAAAAAAAACACCCTCTTTGTGAAACGGTAACAATCTACTTTGCGCTTGGAAACTCTCTCCCGTCACCACTCGTTGAAGCTGTTCTTGACTTGAACCCTTGTACAGCGCTCTGCTGCCTTTATAAACACATACCAACACCAAAGGACATAAGGAATTAACCTATTTTCCTCAATGATTCTTGGCAGTGGATGCCAGTATCATACAAATGGGGCTTGTGTTAAAACAGATGCAAGAGGGGCGGGGGCACCAACTGAATGCATCACAAAGCTGAAATGAACAGAATACCACACCTACCAGTGGTGTGCTGAAGGTATCTGGGATGCTTTTAGGTGTTCACAGGAAGCACCACACAGACTATACAGGAACGATACACCATCAGCAGTGGTGATGTATAAAGAGAGAGACGCCA
This sequence comes from Pleurodeles waltl, assembly GCF_031143425.1. Taxonomy (NCBI): domain Eukaryota; kingdom Metazoa; phylum Chordata; class Amphibia; order Caudata; family Salamandridae; genus Pleurodeles; species Pleurodeles waltl. The sequence goes on from NC_090443.1 coordinate 964,456,136, forward strand.
GGTCATGCTACTCCTCAGTGTGTGTGTCCTGGCTTACGAATTTGCAAAAATACAATTTTGTCATGGACGGTTTTCCATGCTCTTGATGTTTAAAGGCTACAGTCCCAATGTTGGGAGGTTTACAATGCTGCAAAGGATGCTGCACTGCCTGCTAGACTCAACAAGAGGATGCCTAAGGTGAGACTTGGCAGGAACTCTTTGCGGACAGATTTTTACACATACATAACACATGAAACATGGTAGCTATATTGGCGGCAAGGAGAAGGATTGGATTTTGAGAGGGTGGTGAGGCATTGCTCAGCATGCACAAATAGTGAATGAATGAATTAAAGAACAGTTTTTTTTATAAAGTGCGCGATTACCCGAGGGTGTCTTGGCGCTGAAAACTGATATATAAATGAAAGAAACCGCTAGGCAGGACACCTTAAAAGGGGGAAAGAAAAAGCTGTGACTTCAGCTGTTTCCGAAACGTAACAAGATTGGATTGATATCTAAAATGAAATGGTAGTTTGTTCCACAACTGACAAGTGGTGTAAACAAAGCTGCGGCCACCCCAGGAAACTTTATATATCCCGGGGACTTGAACGTAAAGTGATGCAGATGATCTCCATTTTCTGGCTTGGTGGTACTATCTGAATTTGCCAGACAAGCCGTTGAGTTTAGTACTGTATAGGGCTTTGAGAGCTAAGCAAAGCATCTTAAACGCTATGAGCTTCTTAACTGGGAGCCAATGCAACTCTGTTAGGACATGAATCACCAAACTGTATTTAGGAACTTTCTTTAAAAGACAGGCACCTGCACTTTGCAGCATCTGGAGTTTTTTTTTTTTTTTTTTTAACTGCTTGTCGAGTGGCCATGTAAAGGGCATTGCAGTACTCAACTCTGGATTATACCAGAGCAATAACTACAGTTTTTTGCAGCTGAAAAGGTAGGAAAGGCAGTACTTTTTAGAAGACCTAAGCAATAAGAAGTAGGATGAAGTTGTTTTGTTAACTTGATTGAAGAAGGATAAGGTGAAATCAAAAATGACCCTCAGATTTCTCACCTTCGAGACCGAATTTTGGGGAGAACTCAGAATTTGAGGCCACCAGGAATGTCCCGAGAAGGTGGGTTCCTTACCAAAAATAAGGACTTCCGTTTTGTCTGAATTCACTTTCAGACAATTGATAGTCATCCACTGGACAATTGCGCTCATACAATTAATAAACCTGACAGCAACTTCTTGTACCTTACCTGGAATAGCTAACATGATCTGCTTGTCATCGGCGCATGCTATGGAGGCAAAGCCGTAAGAATGAATTAATAATGGTGCCACATAATTATTGAACAGTGTGGGGCTAAGCGAAGACCCCCTTGGATACCCTGCATGGAAGAGAGAAGGATTTTGAATGGAAATCTCCAAGAGTCACAAACTGCCATCTATCACTTAAAAAGGAGGAGATAAGTTTCAATGCATTGCTCTTGATGCCGATCTTGGATAGGCAGTCCAGAAAAAACAACTGTGGCTAACCGAATCAAATGTGGGAGACAGGTCCAACAGTACCACTGCTGCTCTGCCTCCCTTGTCTTTAATGCCTCTGATCTCTTCTGCAACTACAATCGAGGCTGTGTCTGTACTGAGGCCAGATCTAAAGGCATATTGTGCAGACTCCAGTATTTTGCTATCTTTTAAATAGCTTGATAAACTAACATTGAAATGTTTTTCAAGTAGTTTAGCTGAATTGGGGAGTCGAGATATGGGGTGGATTTTGTTTTCCTCCTTGGGATCCAGGGAGGGTTTTTTTTTTTTATCCACACGGGTGCCGCAGACGAGCTGGTCTTGTCCAGGCACACAGTTCCTGTGTGCCCTGGATGAGAACAGCTCGTACTGCACCCGGTCCACCCCATGGGCCCCCCCACCCACACCCCTCCTTCAGGGATAAAAGGGGAATTGCTTCCCCTTTCACCCCGACCGCCCCCCACCCCAGAGACCTCTGATGACGTCAGCGCGCAAGGGGCAAGGGCCGCTCCCCAGGGGGGCAAATGATTTTTAGGCTCTTTCTCTCTCTCTCTTCCCCCCGGGGGGCCAGAAAACCACTAGACACCAGGGATAAAAAAACATGGTTTATTTTTATTTTTTTATGTTTGGGGAGCGACCCCTTAGGCAAGAGTCGCTCCCAGGGGGGCAAATGATTTTTAGGCCATTTCTGCACCCCCTGGGGGCAGAAACCACTAGACACCAGTGATTATTTCTTTTATTCATACTTGCGCAAAAGGGGAGTGGACCCTTGGGCAAGGGCTGCTCCCCAGAGAGGCAAATTATTTCTGGCCTATAATTAGGCAGATCTGAGATCTGCCCAGGGGGGGTGGCAGAAGCCTCTAAAACACCAGGGATAGATATATTTTTAAATTTACTTTATGTTTTTAAGTATGGGGAGCGACCCCTTAAACAAGTGTAGCTCCCCTGGGGGGCAAATTGTATTTAGGTCATTTTTGCCCCCTTTGGGGGTAGATCGGCCTATTTTTGTTAGGCCAATCTGCCCCCAAAGGGGGCAGAAACCTCTAGACACCATGGATTGGTGTGTGTGTATGTTTGTGAGTGTGTTTTGTTGTGGGTGGGGAGAAGCCCCTTGGGCAAGGGTCGCTCCCCATGGGAGCACATTACTGTTGGCCATTTTGTGGAAGGTCCATCTGCCCCCAAGGGGGGCAGAAAGCCCACCAGAGATCAGGGAAGATTTTTTTTCAAAATAAGAGGTTGGGGTATGGCCATACCCCCACCCCAAATAAATGGGGCCAAAGTTGTTCTGCCCACCAGTGGGCAGATTGGGCAAATTCTCCCTCCCCCCCCCGATCCACACCCTGGGGGGACAGAAAGTCTACTAGATGCCAGGGAATAAAAAAAATTAAAGAGAATAGTGGGGTGGTGGCTACCAACCAGTATGGGCCTGGTTATGCCACTACCCCAACTGAAGGGGGTAACAGTCTTTCAGCTCTCCCCCGCACACTAAAACATTGTATCCCATGGCAAGCAAGAGGACATTTGATTATTTTTGTTTTTTGTTTTACATTTGGGCCATGAGAGCTTGGTAACTCTCAAAATCGTCCCACTTGGAATGGTGAGGGCTGCACTTTTTTTTTATTTATTTTTTTACTTTGGGACGCTGCCATGTAGAAAAATCCACAAGACCTACAAACATCTGAAAACTAAACATCTAGCTGATTCCAGGGTGGTGTGCTTCACATGCACCCCACACCATTTCCTTACCCACAATGCCCTGCAAACCTGCAACTTTGTTGGAAAGCACACATTTTTCCCACATTTTTGTGATGGAACCTCCCGGAATCTGCAGGAATCCACAAAATTCCTACCACCCTGCATGGTCTCATGTATACCGATAAAAATTCTGCTGCACTGGTCAGGCTAAAAATGTTTTTTTTCAAACTGCCCTTTTGGATCCACTTTGGTTCCCCCCTCAATTTCAACATGTTTTTGGCTCGTCCCTGTCACATGCACTTGGCCCACCTACACAAGTGAGGTATCATTTTTACCGGGAGACTGAGGGGGAACGCTGGGTGGTAGGAAATTTGTCCTGATGCGGTGATCCCACACAGAAATGTGGGGAAAATTCGATTTTTAGCTAAATGAGGTTTGCTGAGGATTCTGGGTAAGAAAACATTGGGGGATCCACACAAGTCACACCTCCCTGGACTCCCTCGGGTGCCTGGTTTTCAGAAATGTCTGGGTTTGGTAGGTTTCCCTAGATGGCTGCTGAGCCCAGGACCAAAAACGCAGGTGCCCCCCGCAAAAACAGGTAGTTTTGTATTTGATAATTTTGATGTGTCCAGGTAGTGTTTTGGGGCATTTTCTTTCGCGAGCACAAGGCCTACCCACACGAGTGAGGTACCATTTTATCGGGAGACTTGGGGGAACGCTGGGTGGAAGGAAATTTGTGGCTCCTCTCAGAATCCAGAACTTTCTGTCACCGAAATGTGAGGAAAAAGTGTTTTTAGCCAAATTTTGAGGTTTGCAAAGGATTCTGGGTAACAGAACCTTGTGAGAGCCCCACAAGTCACCACATCTTGGATTTCCCTAGGTCTCTAGTTTTCAAAAATGCACAGATTTGGTAGGTTTCCCTAGGTGCCGGCTGAGCTAGAGGCCAAAATCCACAGGTAGGTACTTTGCAAAAAACACCTCTGTTTTCTTTAGAAAAATGTGATGTGTCCACGTTGTGTTTTGGGGCATTTCCTGTCGCGGGCGCTAGGCCTACCCACACAAGTGAAATACCATTTGTATCGGGAGACTTGGGGGAACACAAAATAACAAAACAAGTGTTATTGCCCCTTGTCTTTCTCTACATTTTTTCCTTCCAAATATAAGACAGTGTGTAAAAAAGACATCTACTTGAGAAATGCCCTGTAATTCACATGCTAGTATGGGCACCCCAGAATTCAGAGATGTGCAAATAACCACTGCTTATCAAAACCTTATCTTGAGCCCATTTTGGAAATACAAAGGTTTTCTTGCTACCTATTTTTCACGCTTTATATTTCAGCAAATGAATTGCTGTATACCCGGTACAGAATGAAAACCCACTGTAAGGTGCAGCTCATTTATTGACTCTGGGTACCTAGGGTACTTGATGAACCTACATGCCCTACATATCCCTGCAACCAGAAGAGTCCAGCAGACGTAACGGTATATTGCTTTAAAAAATCTGACATTGCAGGAAAAAGTTAGAGTAAAACAGAGAAAAATGGCTGTTTTTTCACCTCAATTTCAATATATTTTATTTTAGTTATTTTCTGTAGGAAACCCTTGTAGGATCTACACAAAATACCCATTGCTGAATTCGGAATTTTGTCTACTTTTCAGAAATGTTTAGGTTTCTGGGATCCAGCATTGGTTTCACACCCATTTCTGTCACTGACTGGAAGGAGGCTGAAAGCACAAAAAGAAAAAAAGAAAAAAAATCGTAAAAATGGGGTATGTCCCAGTTAAATGCCAAAAATGTGTTGAAAATTTGGGTTTTCTGATTCAAGTCTGCCTTTTCTTAAAAGCTGGGAAGCTGGTGAGTTTAGCACCAAAAACCCTTTGTTGATGCCTGTTGGAAGGTGGGTCATTAGTTGTGTGGCCTGCACAAGTAACGAGTCCGCACACGACCGCCACTGGGAACCAAACACCCCATTGTAGCGCTTGACTCTCATTGGGTAGCGTTGCAGAGCAGTCCAAGGCCTACTCAAGGGAGGTGGTGTGGGCTAGTAATCCCCATTCACAAGCACGCAAGCATGACTCTTAATAAATGACTGTCCAGTCTGTGCTTTTTCTTTTGATAAAGTAAAAGTACATTTATTATTCAGACACACTACTCAATACTATGCAACAATCTACGAATATATACAAAGTGATAGAATCACTCTGGACAAACAGTATGTAATCTCTCAAATCTCCTTAAGGGAGATTATAATCCAACAATCCACATGGCAAAACAATCCCAGTGCCCCCCTTGCGACATTTGAACATTTTGACAGTATTCATTTTGACAGTATTTAACACTACAGTGCAATGATGACAGTATTCATTTTGACAGTATTCAACACTACAGTGCAATGAGGACACCTACAGTTGGGATTAAATACTTTCATCTTGCCAAAATACTTTCATCTTGCCAAGAAATGACTGTCAGTATCATTATTCAAATTAGCATACTCAGGGAACATAAGAGACTAAATTCTAGCATTCTAACCATCAAGATTACATTTGGATTACTCCTACTTAACCATGAAATAAAAGTGGAATACATGGGGCCATACCAACCTACACCTATGGTAGGCACCCTTGCACAACCAGGAACAAAAGTTCACTGAAGCTTGTGCTTCAAAAATCCACCCACCCCTTGAGGGGTTATCTCTCAGGTGTCCCACCCTACCTAGGGTGGGGACACCAACAGATGTTGGGGGGAGGCTGCGCTGCTCCTGCAGCTCCCCGTGTCTCCCAGTTCTCCGTTGGTGGTGGCCCCAGCTCCCTGGGACCACCACAGGCGTTTTAGGGGCTCAAGAAGCAGCCCCTGCCCCGCAAAGCATGCTGGGGCGGCTGCATAAATGATTAGCGGCTCTCCCGCTGCGAGGGGAGAGCCGCGATTCCTTTTCTTTCATGATTTTCCTTTTGTTTTTGGGGGTGCCGGTCCCACCCGGACACCCCGCACCAAAAAGCGGAACCCTCGTTGGAGGGCGGCTCAGGGAGCCCACCCCTGGCCGCCCCCGCCGGTTCCCCGCACGGCCAGCACCTCCGGGTGCTGCCGCGGGAACCGGCCAGCTGACTGGGAGTCTGCCCACTCCAGCGGGCAGACTCTGGGATGCTTGCGGCCGCTCGGGCCGCATGGGGGAGTGCAGCGGCACTCCCCCTTCCTCCTCAAGTCGTCGGGGCCCCGGGATGGGGTCCGGGGCCCCTCCTCCTGGTAAAGGGGAGTGCGACGGCGCTCCCCGGAGTCCTCCTCTTCTCGGGGCCCCGGGATGGGGTCCGGGGCCCCTCTCCTCCTCAGTGGGGAGCGCGACGGCGCTCCCCCAAGCCCTTTTCTGTTCGGGCCCCGGGATGGGGTCCGGGGCCCCGATGGCCACATTCACAGGGAGCGCGACGGCGCTCCACGACTTCTCTTCGGCTCGGGGTGCGCAACGGCGCACCCCCACTGCTGCCTCTTCTCGGGGCCCCGGGATGGGGTCCGGGGCCCCATTTGACCATCTTCACGGGGAGCGCGACGGCGCTCCCCGACTTCTCTTCTGCTGGGGGGGGGGTGCGCGACGGCACCCCCCCCCTTACACCTTTCTTCACGGGGAGCGCGACGGCGCTCCCCGGCTGGTCTTCGCCGCTGGGGGCCCCAGGATGGGGTCCGGGGTCCCCTTTCCACAGCGGCAGGGGGTGCGCAACGGCGGCCCCCCTTTCAACATCCACACAGGACCAGGCTTCACGGGGGTCCGGGGTCCCTTTCTCTTCTGCGAGGGGGAGTGCAACGGCACCCCCCTTGCTCCTCTTCCTCCTGGGCAGCCCCCAGGCTCTGGCCCACCCTGGGGGCACAGTCTCAAGCAGCTGCGGAGCTCCACGCGCTTCGTAGGTGCTTTCACAAAGGTCAAAGGTCGCCATCCTTTGTCTGGTGATATCTCGGGCCCCCAAGGGCTGATTTTCTTCATTCTTGTGTCGTTCCGCTCCTGGTGACAAGCCCTTGCCACCAGGAGCACTCTCCTTAGGCCTCCTGGCCTGGAAGGGTCCCAGATCATCAGGGAGCCAGTTCCACTGACTCCTGCGCCAATCTTTCCTCTGGGTTCCCTCTCTCCTTGCGCTAGCCCAGTCCTTCCCCCAACTAGTCCTCTGGGGGGGTAAGGGGGCCAACTTGCCTGGCCCTGGCATTCGCCTCGCTGGCCTCGGATCCTTCAGGGGCAGAGTCCCTGCCCCAAGGGCAGTCAGGAGGTTCTTCCTTCCAGTTGTCCATGACGCCCGTCTGCAGTCCCAGTGTCCAGCAGTGAAACACAGCCAAGAGAGAGAGCTCTCCCCTGTGCAGGACCTTTTAAGTGGGGGCGGAAGTGTCCAGCAGGTCTGCACCTCTGGCCTATCCAGATGTGCCACATCACTTCCTTGCCCCTGTCCCCTCCTCCTTGCACAGTCTTCTGGGATAGCTCAAGATGGCATCCTCCAGGAGTTAGTTGCCACATGTGCTCTGAAAGTCTCAGCCCCTCCTACCTGACATTCCTCGCAGGGCTTCTCCAGCCTGCTCCTGGCACGGAATGACAGCTGGCTGATTGATGCTAGGCCCTGCTCCAGCAACTGGACAGAGCAGTAATTGGCCCTAATCCTGAGCTGAGGCAGAGAAATATGACATCCCTGGATGACCCATAAGTTGTACAACTATGCTCCTGTAACCTACTGCATCATTCTTTTCTTACAGGTTTCAGTGTACTTTGGTGTGACTCTGGTCTCGGTGGACCCCAGAGAACTGGAGTTGCACCCTAGGCCCTCCTTTCCCATTGACATTCAATGGAGTATCCCCCCAATGCAAATATCTTAAGCACCCTGACATTGGCATTGAACTGGGTGTCCCTACAGTGAAAAGACTGTAAGCACACTGACTCTCCCTCACATGTATACACCCCTCTCATGAGACCTACTCCAGGTCACCACCCACTCTGCATAGTTCCTCCTGCACCAGGACTACCTAAGCGCAGTTCTAGGGCTGCGCACACTAGGAATCCTCCTCCCACAGCCCTCACATGGGTGCACATCCATGCGCACCCAGGATCACATGTAACCTGCCCGGGCCTCCTGCCTTGCTGCGCCGCAGCAGCCTGTCCTTAGCACGGCGACACCAGCGGTAAACACGTGCAGTCCATTTTACCATGTTTATTGTGCGGGAGTCACCTCATAGGAGGCTTCCTCACAGTAAACAGTCAAAAACCAGGTGGTCAAAAATCGAAAAATCAGGGCAGTCCTGATGGTCAGAACCGTCCTCTAAAAATGCCATTTTCAGGGAAAAACCAAAAGCCTTCTTCTGCAGCCTTTTTTCCCATTTTTTTGAAAAAAACAAATTTTCACTGTATTTTGGCTAATTTATTGGTCTCCTTCAGGAGCACCCACAAAGTCTGGGTACCTCTAGAATCCCTAGGATGTTGGAAAAAAAGGAGGCAAATTTGGCGTGGGTAGCTTATGTGGACAAAAAGTTATGAGAGCATAAGGGCGCCCTGCCCCAAATAGCCCAAAAAAGGCCTGGCACATGAGGGGGAAAAGGCCTGGCAGTGAAGGAGTTAAAAGTGGTAGGATTAAGATCTCTTTCCAAACAGCGGGAAAAAACCTCTGCCACAATAGTGACATTCAACAGATTTGTTGTGACCGGTGCCTGTATCCGCAGCTTGGATGATCTTAGAACCGCAGGGATCAGATGGAGCTCCTGACTTGACCTGATCAATAACCATGATCATGTGATCAATATACAGCTGTGGAAAATCCAGGAAGTTCAGTTCCTTGAGCTAAAAAATAAGAGCCTCCTGACTGACTGTGACCTCAAAACAGGAGGAATCAAATTCTAAAGGAATCTGCTAGCCTGCCACAAAAGCCTGATTTATAGGATAGCTGATAGGAAGAGTGGGGGCTAGCAGTGATTCAACTACTTTGAACAATTCCTTTGTGGAGTTTGTGGCCAGTTCTATTTTATCCGTGTAGAATCCAGACTTATTATTCCAAATTAGTTTTTCTAATTCTCCAATGGCTTTCATATAGTTGTCTCTGCCAACTTTACTATAATCTCGTCTCCAAGCTCTTGCCAATCTATGACGTTTTAAGAGCTGGGGAGAACCAAGGGGCAGATGGTTGCATCCTATGTGACTTAACCATTTTATATGATACTGATTTTGAAATTTCATCACATAGCCATTCCTGATAAACAGAGGCCACAGCATTTGCGTCTGTGCCAAGATCAGGTTTAGTTCAAGTCAAGTTATCTACACAAATTTATTTTTTCTAACTTAGTCCAAGAACGGGTGATTTTTGTGAAGTAGTCTCTTGCGATCCAGAAGAAGTATTTAGATAAAAATTAACTGCCATATGGTCTGGCCAGGTCAAGGGTAACATTGTCTCAAATCTAAGATTAGGGTTGTTTGAGAAAATGACATCCAAGGTGTGGCCAATTATGTGTGTACCAGATTTTACTCTCTGTGGCAAATTGAAACAACTTAAAGATTCAATTGATGAGGCAGTCTCTTTATCATTTAAGACATCTGGGTGAAAGTTAAAACCACCTAATATAGTGAAATTTGAACGTTGTACACTAGAATCAATATGATTACCAATATCCTCTAAGAATGAAGCTGTAGGGCCTGGAGGTCTGTATATGAGAATACCATGAAAAGTGTAGTTGCCTGAGATCTTACAGCTAAAAGCTAGGGCCTCAGAATTAGAGATGGTAAGTGAGTCACATGAGAGCTTAAGCAAATCGTGAAACACAATCGCAAGACCACCACCACGCTCACCATGTCTATCATGTCTGACAATAGAGCAGCCTATTGGTAATCCCGCAATAACTTTTGGGTTAGAAGATTTGTAGCCAGGTTTCAGTTAAAATCACTAATTTAGGGTTGTGAAAGTCTAAAAACTCAAAAAAAATCTAGCTTGTGTTTAACAAGTCAACATTAATTAAAAAACAGCTAGATGAGAAAGTTTTATGCAATGAATACCCAGTTTGCTTTTTAGATATTGTCGCTTTGGTGGGAGTGACCGCATAGAGCGTGTAGAAAACGTACAAGCTGCGCAGCGAAAAAGCTTATGGCATTGCCTCTAGATCTAAAAAAACTACAGTTAAATTACCTACTTGAGACATTCAGATAGAGCACAACTTCCCTTGAGTAGAAATCTGTCTTAAAACGGCGGGGGGTCCTGGTGCATGGCGCATTCTGGGCTTTGGCGGGCTTGCCTTTGGCATGCCACTAGCATGGTCGCAAAAGCATCTGTGCTTATATAGTTTGGAAAAGACTAGACCGCAATCCCCCAGGGAAAATGTTACGCATTCACTCTTACCGGTGATACGGAGCGCAAAAGAGTGGCAAGGTTCCTATAACAAATGAGGCCTATATAGGAAGCTTTAAAATCCCTTTGAATAAAAAGGGAGAAAGACTCCTTCAGTGTGTCTGGTCGGCTAGGTATTATAGAATTTGGACAGTATTATAACCATGTTCCTATTGGATGGAGACATAATTACTGACTACAGTAACAACTAATGAAGATATTGGTTTTCCATGATTTTCTCAATAGAAAGTTCTTATAAAAATAAAGCTATGTATTAAGATGTTCAGTTATTTTCAGGTACCAATCAAACTTTTTGGAGGAAATATGGAATTAGCCATCATGGTTCAAACCTATGCAATCCAAGAAGGTATAACACTGTTAAAAGAGTTACCAGGTTACTAAAAGAGAGAACAGCCTTGGTTTGGCAGAAAATGGCTGCTGAAATGCTGTGGTCCTATGAGACAACAAGGAATTCCAGAATGGGACACAAGTATTTTATAGCAGTGGTTCTCAACCTTTTGAGTTCTGTTGACCCCCACTTTATCATTACTGGAATCAGGGGACCCCCCACTGAATCATTATTAGAATCTGGGGACAGACCCCCCACCCCCACAAAGTCATTACTGGAAGCCAGGGACCACTGACTAAACATTGTTGATGATTTTAACCGCAAAATAATACACAGAAAATACAGAAACAAGCATTCATCACACACATACACAAATGATAACACATTTCATCTAATTTGCAAACAAATATAAATGAAAAAAATACAAAAATTAGTTTTTATAGGAAGATTGGATCTTTTCTAAATTCAATTGAAGCCACTCATTGTCGATACTGGCATATAATATTCTGTTTTATGCACATGCACTGCTTCCACAAATCAATCGGAGGATACTAATTTAATTTTTAGCCTCCAATTTCAAATTCCGTTACAATTATAGTACGTTTTAAAATGTTCAATTGTACATTTATCCACCTTATGTATATAGACTTTGCTTAGAAAATTAAATATCATTAACAGATTAATAGTCGCGGACCCCCGGAGGAGGCTTCGTGGACCCCCAGGGGTCCCCAGACCAGAGGTCGGGAACCACTGATTTATAGTACTAAGAAGATGCATAGATGAGAGCACACCACGACTTGCCTCTATGGGCCCACAAGACAAAGTAATGGTGGAATAAAGTGAGGTGTTGAGAAGGGTCAAGAAAAATATAAGCTATACTTTCATCAAGGGAATGGGATGAAGCAGTGAGTGGTTTCTTTGGTTGGCTTGATTAAGGTACATTGTCTGCATTTTGGCCCAAGAGAAAAAAAAAGGTGTTCTCTGAACCCAAAAGAATGCCAGTTGTTTGCATGTTTTATGTGCCTTTGTAGAATGGCTGGAGATGAAGACGAGAGCATATCAACAATGTCACAATCGGTGGAAGTGTGATATGAATATGTGTAGAGTTGTGTGGTTTGCCATGCCTTGGTTTTCCTGTTTGGGGGTGCGCGATGTACATAAGTTTAGTTTTGGGGTGAAATGCGGGTTTCAGAATGCAGCACCTGTTTCAGTGACCCAGTCTCTTGTTTGAAGCTTAGTAGACAAAAATCACATATCCTGCTGCTGTTAGAAAAGAACTAGAAGACGACATGCATGTGCTCTCTTAGTGTCTTTGCATTAGCAATGTGCACTTTATTTTTTCCAAAAACCTGTCTGTGTAAACCATTGCCCAATTTTGGCCATTACCTTTCCCCATGGGCCAAACACTGGTATTGCTAGTGGGAACGCAGGAGTGTAGTAATTGATTCTCACACTTTGTGGGCTCTATATGTAAACTGAAAAATCATCTCTTGGTTTTCCAGGTGATCACACAGCAAAGAACGCCTTGCACTTCTACTCTTTTCCTGAAGAGGGTCTGTGGTAACAACAGGTGTATCAACAAGTTAGACGTCTCTACCTGGAACATCTAAGCATGAACACCGGGAATCCTGATCACAGCACATGGGGTACACTCCCAACAGAAGCACTGTCCCTCAGTACCTTTCACTCCTGCAGACTGTGCACTCACCTTGGGTGCCTGCACAAGGTCAGCTTTAGTTACTCTGTAAAACCTGAGCAAACTCAGTAAAGAGCCTGTGTGCGGGTTGCCCGACCGCGGAAGGTCAAGTGCGCACTTATGCATATTCAAGACTACCTACAGGATCGATTGTTTTTTAATTGTTTTTTCCTGGGTTTTGGAAGGAAGTGCCAGGGGCATTGATCAGCGCCGGCCGGGGATGTTCACACGTGTAAGGGGCGGTGGGATATGACAGGGCGTGAAGAGGGGGCCAGGGAGGGAGGCTGTCACTGCGAGTCAGGCATGCTGCACGGTGGACAACTTGATGGGCCTGAATGAAAACACGCATTGTCAGCCACAACCAGACAAAGGCAACATGTAATGCCACCTGACGCGAAGAGCCCAAGACTAGCAATAGAACGTAACGTGGCCCAATAAAATAAGACGTATCGCGCTCTCATCCAGACCTAGCGTATTCAGTGCAAGCGCCTTTAAGCATGAGTGATGTAGAAACAGGGATAAGCAAAAGTTTCTATAAGCCGCAGCTAGAGGCAGCATCTATCAGGATGCAGGGGTAACAATCTCACCTCCAGCTTCAAGCATACGATGCCGACTCAAAGATTCAGGAGCTGAACATCACTGATGGTGGGTTTCTCCAGAAGTACATGCAATCCTGTTTCTAGTCCATGTGCTTTCACTATGCATTAGTGAGGCCACCCCTGCTCAAGTAAACCACCATCGCTCCATCCATAAAATACACCGGCTTCTGACCACACGCAATGCTCCCTTTTCCTAATACGAGTCTACCTATTTTTTCTGTCTTCGAGTGGATAAGTTAAGGAAAGCCTGCAAGGTCACCAGAAGGTGAAAAACATGAGCTCTGCTCCACTAAGCGGTGGTGGACTGCTTGCACCATCTGGGGTCGTCGTGTCAGCACATAACTCAACAAAAAAACAGAACAGAAAAAAAGAAAAGTATGTGCAACCGGAATCTGCAGGGTCTGCGCCTCACCCCGCCGCTTCCCATCAATTCTCAACAAAATCTCTATTTTTATTGTTTTATCTTACAGCAAAAAACACTTGTGTAAGCTAAATCCATCCATCACACCCTATAGATGTGGGTGGTTTGTTCTGTCTCTTCTCACACTTTTGCTTGTTTCCTGCCATATTCTGTTCAGCGTCCATGGGACGGACCATTGATCTGGATTTGTACAAGCATGCAGGGTTTGCAGATGGATGATCATACTCACCGATGCCCTGTGGGTGCAGAAGTGCTGTGTCCAGGACAGATTCGGGCTGGGACAGAAAAGAGACCAGGGCACCAAAATAAAAGTGGCCCCATTAGCTAATCAGATACCTTAAAAAGTGGCCCACGTTTACATACAGGGGCGGATTTCAACTTGTATAGACATGCTGTAAATGTGTTTTGCCAGGTAGGGGAGACTGCATGCATGTGTTGTTGCTGCTGGCAATTTGTGGTGATAACAAGGAAATCGACAATAGATACTGGCCTTCAACGTCACAAAACATGCCCACAAACAGACACAAAACCGACCCACACAGACACGTCAGGTCAGCTCATCAGACACTGCCTCGTTGCCCTACAGGCTAGTTCGACCCTGGTCCAGGACATGGAACTGCCTGTAACCAGAAGAACCTCATGTGGATAGAGTGATACCCCCACTAACCTATCTTCATGTGCCCTTCAAAGGCCAAAACAAGCTGGCAGCAGCGAGAAAACTCAATGGCAGCTGGAAGTACAGATTTACAGGGCAGACGAATCAAGAGAAACAGCAATCTGAGCTCTCAGCCTGCACACAGCACGCAAGGTGCCAAATTTTAAGAAGAGCACAATAACGTCTTAAGGAATGGAAAGAAAGTCTATACCTGTCTACTCAAGCAGAGGAAAAAATATTTAAGTGGTGTTATGGGGAGAAGAGTGCGATAAACGAGGGAAGAAAGAAACATTGTCTGCAGGGCTGTCAAATCAGAAGAATTTCAGTAATAGATTCTCAGCCCGACACACACTTCGATTCAAAGGTGATCCAGCTTTATCCCAGCCCATCAAATATTAAAGACTCGTATTAGCGGCGCGCATTCGCTGTGCCTGGCTTAGAGCTCGCAAGGAGATTCTCCATTCTATCCGTCCCTTCACTCACTCTAATATTCTCAATGTTATCTAAACATGCCTTCATACACTTGGGCTTCTTATCAATTTCCGTCTTCCTTTTTTGAAGGAGGGATACTTAGAATGGTATTAGTATTTTTTTCCTTTCTTATTAGTATTGTTCCCGAGCTTTTCAATTTCACCATGGAAGGCTTAGAGGATAAAAAGGGTGTTGGTGAAGTGGGAGAGGGGATTGGGCGAAGGGGTAGTGGGGGTGGCGGGATATGGTGGGGGGAGAGCGGAAGAAAAGGACGAGGCAGAGCTGGGAGACAGCAGCTTTTCAGCAGGGGCAGTCTAGCTTGTCAAAGCCTAGGCCTGCAGATGAATCGGCAGCCCTTTTCAGCCTGTCGACGGATGTCACGCAGCACAGTTTGATATTTATAGGCGACGCTGCGATAGCGTAGCACCACCCTGACACCTGCCCCCGTCGCCTCTGCCTGGAGATTCTCTCTCACCTTTTTAGCAGATTCTGAGTCTTGGCTCTACCATTAGAAGTGGAGGTGCATTTCTAAACCTCCACTATCGTTACTGACATTTTTTGCACAGGCACAGCAGTGGAGTGCATCACTCTAAAGAGACCATAGTTGTGCAGTTTTTTGTTGCCTTGTGAAACAGATCCGCTCCCAAGAACTTTGTACAAACAGCATTCTACAAGCACAAGCATCAAAGAATCTTCAGCCTCGAGTCTCTAAGGCTCCTTTCCTTCAGGCAGGTTACTGCATTGCAGCAGTGTTTTGCAAGTCTGAAGCTTCTTTACATGACACTACATGAGGTTAATGTACAGAGAGTTGATGAAGTCAATGTTGGAATCGACTACAACGTCCATAGGGCTACGCAGGAGAGGCTGCTTACATGCTGCCGTCCTGAGTAAAGGCTACCTCGGTCACCACTGTTACTTCTGTAGATGTACACTGGTCACTGTTCTGCAGCAGCTGACTGGGTCATTAAAGGTGAATGGTTTGAGCTGTGGGTATGGGACAGGAACGTATGTTGTGAACGCAGCAGGAGGACCTCTATTTTAGCTATGTAGCCTCGGGGCTGCTTCTTCTCAGACTCTCCTCGAGGACATACAGGCCTTTGTAAACGTGCCGACTCTTGTCCTCCGCAGCCCCCGAGGAGGATGCAGATACCCGCCTTGTAAGAGTCGAAGACGAAGCTGTGGTTTAGACCGTGGTCCTTGGGGATAGCGAGAGGATATTGAAAAGGCTTCTGGTTGGAGGATTCTCTGGTGGAGGAAGAGGCCCAGCTAATATGGAGCCACAATTCTAGTACTTATTCATGCTCAGCATAGGGACTTACTGGTATCGGGTTTCTTGTGGAGAGAGAGTGATAAAACGGATTAACACTAGCAGGAAAGGTCCTCTGAAACACCAAGATGAGTGAATTGTATGCAGGCAATTCAGGTTTCAGTTCAACCTAGAAACAATTGTCTAATCAGTTTCTCAAAAAATGCACAGAATACTCCAACCAAAGGAAACAGCACGATTCCTGCAGGAGATCGAGACAAAACTACAGGAAAAGATTTGCAAATGAGACATGACAACCAATTTACATCGAGTCAAAACCAGTATATTGACTTACCTTGCAGATGTCACCACTAACAAAGGAAATTCATATATGGTTAGGGGGCATAAGGACACAATATAGAATGGAAAGGGTAATAAAGAAGACAAGAAATAAATCCAAATCCAAGGAAAGGAAAATTAAATGACAAAAGGGGTCATCTGCATGCAGTAGACAAAAATAACCTGAAAATGCCTCTGTGGAAATCGGCGTTTAACTATTACACAGACACGATGCTCTTCCGGGATAGGACTCTAGTGCCCATGGCATATAATCACCTCGGGCAAACTTCAGTTGAGGCTCCAGGCTGTACTAGACATTATTTACTGAGAAACCTTTAGTAATGGAGTAACTGGTTGCACCAGGACGGCTCGCAGTTGGAGCATCAACTAGAAGGGTGTGAAGGGTGTGAAGCGGCCATTACATCACCCCCATTTTAAAGCATCTAAATTTCCTTTTGGTGGAGAGGCTACTTGGGTTTCGATACCAGACCTCTGACAAAATGTAACTGGTCACCTAGAGTTCTCTGGACAGTTGTGCCAAAGTCTTTGGCGTGAACCTTCCAGACCCGCAGATGCATACATAACCAATGGTTCCCGCCGTGCTCTCCCGCCCGCTCCCCTGGCGGTCTCAGACCCCCGAGAGGACTTCCATAAATTAAGATGGGAATCTATGCTTTAACCTCAGTCAGGTTTGAGTTCCCATTTTTAGAATTTAATTACTTAAAAGCAGGCCTTTAAACAAGCCAGAACATTAGAGTTGCATTGCTCTGAGCCTCCACGGTGCTGGGAACAGGAGGGTTAAGATCGCGCAGGAGGGACGATGCATACCAAATCGAACCAGGGGAAAAAAGGCACACGCTGGGCTGCATAAAGTCAATTCTCCTCATCCCATAACTTAGCTGGTCATTAATAGTAAATGAGGAGACTGGAGATTCGCAACGCTAACCAGCGCGGCGGAAGCAGCTGTTGATTCTGCCCGAGTCCCCGAGCGCCCCCCGCCACCACAGACAGGGCGCCCCGCTCCACTTTCAATCATCAGAAAGCTGCTCTCAGCCTCGGATATCTCATCCCCAACCAATCTTCCTAAATCCGATATAAGGGAGCTGGGAGGGGGCGGCTGAGGGGCACGGTTCGCATGTGCCACCCTCTCCCTGGCCCTCTCCAAGAGGCCCCGGCTCCTCGGTGTAATTTCCGTGGCGGGGAGGCGCAGGTGCCCGCGCCCCTGGGAGTTGGCCCCGCGCTTGGAGCCTGCCCCATTAGTTTAGTGGCCAGCCATCTGCGACGTCTCCAGTAATGCCGTCCTCGCCCAGGCCTCTCCCGTGTACCGGGAGCTTTTCCATTAGCGCTGTTAATATTCCGACAGCCAGCACAGGCTGCCATTACACTGAAATTACCTCGCCGGCCGCGGTGCATCGTGCGTAATCAGCCCGGTGCATGCACCATCAGTCCCGCGCAAAGCGCCTCGACGGAGGACGGCGCCATCACTTCAACGCGCCCGTGAACGCAGACGAGGGCCCCGGCGCCCCTGGAACAACACTGGACGAGAGAGGAGCCGCTCTTTGCAGGGGCTGCCGTCAAAAATGTCGCGTATGCAAATTAACGCAGACCCCCCACTCTTGTTTTATTTTCCAGGTCTTGTGTAGCACGAATTAGAACCAAGGAGGGAGACAACGCGCTACAAAGAGGATATTACACACATGGTTATACAAAGTCGCACATGGCCATTATTCAATGGGATACACGGCGGTAGGGTGGATTCGATACACCTCTCAGAGACATAACAAGACTGGGAACATATTTAATAATGTAGGGTGAGGTACTGAGAGCTCGATGGCAAGTCGTTGATTAATGAAAACTGAAAGTGAGCTTTAATGAGTGGCAAGAAACGGCGGTAAGTAAAGGTAGAGGTGCTACTCAGTGCTTGAAATGGAAAAAAATAAAAGTGCAGGTACTCTGTAACAGAGTACCTGAGAAGTGCCGGTACTCGCCAATTAAATGTATTTTTCTTGAAAAGTGCAGGGACTCTCCCTCTCAAAATAAAAAAGTGCCGGCACTCAGTACCGGCCCATTTAAAGCACTGGTGCTACTACTTGGAAGATGGCAGAGAGGGGTTTCCCGCCATGTGTGAGCATGTAGTATGCTGCTAAGAGATGTGTAGCGCTATAAAGTATAGGGATCGATGGGGGAATGGGGATATTCTCAAGAGAAACAAGCCTGGCGTGAGACAGGCTGATCATCTGGAATAATTTTTGAGTGAGAAGTCCGAGCTCAATGTGTTGGTGCACTGTGACGTTTAAGGTTTCTCTTAAATGTTGCTGAGAGTATGGGAGGTGAGCTAGTCTGATATTGATTTAGCAGAAACTTCCGAATCCCAATGGCGTTGAATGAACAATTCTTGATCGATTTTCTTGAAACACAGTGCTACCTTTCGTCAGATGCAACAGCGTTTTTGCAATGGTGGTATATAAACACAATGCAGAAGATGATATTACATCACATTTCACACCGATTGCTGTAGATAGGTGTGCCTGTAGTTCGCATCCCCAGGTCTGAGTGATGTGAAGAATCAACACCTTGCCACTCTAACATGGCATGTCTCAAGGGGCTGGTGCAGAGATTCAGAGTCCCTCACCATTAATGTGTTCTAGCCTTCGAGGCTGCTGCAAGGACACATAGCCCATCACTACCAGGCTGATGGTGGAGCACAGTTGCATCGCTTGTCGCATTAGGATGTTCTTACACAAAGGACCGAGTATTTTGTCAAAGGATTGGAGTAGGGATATAGTGCTTGCTGACATTGGGGTGTTGTCGCACAGAGGGTTGGTGGAGGGGTGCAAAGCCCATGATCACTAGGACGTTGCAGATAAAGGGATTAGTGGAGGGACACAGACTCATCACCATCAGGATGTTGATGAAGGGACTGGTACACAGATACAGAGTCTATCTCCATTAGGATGTTGTTGATGAAGGGACTGGTGCGTAGATACAGAGCCCATCACCATCAGGATGTTGATGAAGGGACTGGTACACAGATACAGAGCCTATCTCCATTAGGATGTTGTTGATGAATGGACTGGTGCGTAGATACAGAGCCCATCACCATCAGGATGTTGATGAAGGGACTGGTGCGTAGATACAGAGCCCATCACCATCAGGATGTTGATGAAGGGACTGGTGCGTAGATACAGAGCCCATCTCCATTAGGATGTTGTTGATGAATGGACTGGTGCGTAAATACAGAGCCCATCACCATTAGGATGTTGTTGATGAATGGACTGGTGCGTAGATACAGAGCCCATCACCATCAGGATGTTGATGAAGGGACTGGTACACAGATACAGAGTCTATCTCCATTAGGATGTTGTTGATGAATGGACTTGTGTGTAGATACAGAGCCCATCACCATTAGGATGTTGTTGGTAATGGGATACGATTTATCCCACTGTCTCCACCTAACTTAGACAAACAAGACTTAGAAGCCCTGCAAGTGCTAACTGAAAATAGGGCACTCACTATGAAGAGTTGTGATAAAAAGAGGAGGTATTGTGTTGATGGATACAAAACAACACATAAGCAAAATGCAGAATATGCTAAGCAATCAAGAAAATACAATCAGACCCTACTAGACGTATAATAAAACAGATTAAAGACATTACTTCTCAGGCACCAGAAATTGGACAAATTAGCACGAAGGAACATTCATTTTTGAACGTGAAGAAACCTAAAATGGCTAGTATTTATGGGGTCCCAAAAATCCATAAGGACACTCAAAATCCACCATTCAGACCCATTGTGACTACGATTGGCTCAATCACTGAACCACTCTCCAAATATGTAGATTCGTTTTTAAAATCAATAGTTCCTTTGATGGAATCGTATATCAAAGACACCAGACAAATGATTTCCAACATAGAAGGACGGTCATTCAATCCTGACCGACATGTCTTAGTCTCCCTAGATATTGACGCTCTCTATAGCAAAATTCCCCAACAAGCCCCTGAGGCTGTGAAATGTTATATGGATAAACATCTTACATAAGCTCCGAAAGGTTTTACATTCAAATGTTTACGTATAGTCTTGCAGGCAAACACTTTCGAATTTGGAGGCCATCTGTATAAGCAAACAAAAGGAGTCAGTATGGGCGCATCTTGTGCGCCCAGTGTAGCTAATATCTACATGGCCCAATTTGAAGAGAAATATATTTACAATGAGATTTCCCCTTTTTTTTTTAATCTGTGACCAACTGGTCGCATTTTATAGACAATATTTGTTTTTCATTTGGACAGGTATGCCAGAAAATCTTGAAGAATTTTTAGCGTGGCTGAATTTATGTTATCAGAATTTGAGGTTCACTGCACACAAAAGCCGCCAGCAGGTGGAGTTTTGGATATTCTGATCCACCATTCAGCAGGATTAATAGAGATTGACTTTTTTTGTGCAAGTGACCGCTAAAAACACATTACTTAATTTCAGCAGTTTCCATCCATGTAATCAAAAGCAAAGTATCCCGCTCGGGCAGTTTTTAAGGTTCCGAAGTAACTACACTAACTTGCAGGATTATGATAACAAAGTTGAAACAAAAGTTTGAATCTAGAGGTGATCCAAAAAGGTTGATTCCGGAAGCTTACAAAAGAACTAGATATTATGACAGAGATAACTTACTTAGTAATCAAGAATGCCATAATGTATCCAGATTAGTATGTGTCACCAGAGATTCAAACTTGATTGAGAGAGTTCGACAAATCATAAACTCTAGTTGGCACATACTCAATGCCAGTTCTGAGTTACATCTTCAGCTTCAGAAACCGCTCTTTGCACCGAAACGAAATAGAGATCTGAGAGAGCACATAGTTCAGACAACTGCAATCAGTGGTCACAAGTGTACAGACTACAATTGATTAAAAAGCCCCCATTATTGGCAATTTTAAATGCGCGGCATGCAAGGCATGTGACATTGCTTTGGAGACGGATGTCTTTACTTTCAATAGATATACAATATATCAGAAAGATTTCACCAATTGCAAAACTAAGAACATAGTATATCTACTTATTTGTCCCTGCAATTTAGGATATGTAGGAGAGACAGTAAGGCCTTTCTCCACTCGCTTTACAGAAGAACACAAGTCAGCAATAAAAACAAATAAGCTAAAAGTACCATTAGTGAATCACTATTTGGAACAAAAACATGGCCTGAAGAAATTAGATGGTTCATCTTAGAGAGAATCACTAACAAGGCCAGTGAGACCCCATTGCGAAACGCGAAAGACAGGTGTTGTTCTGGATCTTTACTTTGAATACTAATAGCCAAGGTCTAAATAATGAAACACTGTTGGGAGAATGCTATTTTCTATAATATATAGATCCCATTAGTGAATATCCAGAGTTGATATTGTGTTATGGACCATATCTGGGTATCAAGGACGGCGCTTTAGTAGCTGGTTGTTTTTTGTACGTATAATTGTGGACATCTCTTTGTATTTCTATACGTTAGCATTATCTATATGCCCATATAGTACAATTCTTTTTGATATTTTAATTTGGACACCCCTATTACATACTCTGGCTATTACATATCCTACTTTTATATATTCTAGTCTTTACGTCAGATTTCACACACATATGAGTTATTCACATAAGCCATGATACATAGAATTATCCTCCAGCACAGTCGAGGGTATGATAAGATATAGGTTTAATTTATTTTAGTTACATCTTTTTCTATTATAATATGGATTTATTTATATTACGTATTTATGGTGGAGTCTGTATTCTATATTTATACTGAGAGATGTTTTGACAAGTATGACATTTTCTTTAATTATGTCAGTATCGTGACTTAGATTTGAGATCTGGACGATGGTGGTAATTTCTTAAATAGACATGAGTTCATTGGTCCATTTACGATGGCCACTAAAATTACTTCACCTCAGGATGGGACCCGCTGTGTTACTCCAGCCTTCATTTCCATAAGAACGTGTTTACGTTAATTTAAGAACGGGATCTGTAGCAGTAGTCCATCTTTTATGCCAATAAGAACATCTTCATGGTGGGCGAGGAGACCATAGCAAAGTTTAGGGCATGAAACAGAGTTTTCCAGACTTAGGCACACTCAACGACTTTGATAAGGGATGCCATTTTCACACATTAATGCACTGATGCTATACTTTGAAGAGGCACTAAGATGGTTTTTCTAGTTGGTACACTACAAGAAATGAGATCTATTTAAGTTTTAATAACTCTTTTGTGCATGAACGTTTTTCTGGCAAACACATAAAGTTTTGTGTGCCCACCCAGAGCTTTATGCTGGTCGTGTCATCAGGCTTGAGGTTGGGAGTAAGTTCGGAGAGGCTTGAGTATATATGCAGTATTTTATAATACAAAAGTAATGCTGTTGTTTATCTCTCTGTGAAGGCTAACGTTTAATTTAGGACTGACTTGGAGACATATTCACCTTTTGTTGTATTATGGTCAGATGCAGATGGGCTATTAAAGTGATGGTTTTGGCAATATAGCTGTAGCAAGGGCAATACAAGAAGGCGTGTCTTCATTAAAGTCCTTTTCTATTATAGGTTTTGATGCAGCATTGCATTATTTTAAGGCTATAACATCGGTGCAATAATTTAAAAGAAGGAATATGGAAGTGTTATGCTCATATTATTTTAGGATATTACAATGGCCCCATACAGTGTGTGGACGATCTTTAAATTTAGAAATTCTGTTTTCCAGCCCTGACTTGGAACTCATCTGGGTATATAATCACACCCAGCAAAGAATATATTGGTCTCTCTTACTGAATTCTAGTCTGTGTTATAAGAAAGGTAATGGCAAAGGACTATTTAAGATAATATATGTGCATCCTGGTCTCCAATCAATGACACAGGTTCAATAATGCAGATGGCCATTTGCTATTATGGCACTTTTCACGTCAGCTCCTGGTGGATCTTTGACACTGATAAGCATGAGATTATCACACAATGTATTATGCATGGCACCTTTATAGTTGCAATATAAGATCATTTAAGGTAGAGCACGGCGTCTTTGGTCGAGGTCTGGGCTCTTGGGGGGGGGGGGGGGGCATGTGTACTTCATAAATGCATTAGTTGTGGCTCAACAGAATGTGTGTTTCTATTATAGAACAAGTAGGTGCCTCATATTGTTATTAAGTGGCTTTGCCTGAGGAAGGCTGAATAAGACGAAACGTGCGTAGAAGAGAAGAACATATTAGCCACCGACTTAAACACGGAGTATCAATTAGCTCCAATTACAGAAATTCCTGAAAATAATAAGAGGAACTTGATTAAGGAGCTCACGTTTAATATGATGGATCGCAAAAGATATAGACTGATATCCATATATATATTTGATATGCAGCATTGCTGGGTAACATCTTAAACAAAAGCTGATCAGACATCAGTGCCAAGTTGAAATGATTGATATTTCTAATCTGCTTTAGTGGTGATTGTTAAAGAAGAAGTGAATGTTTGGGGGTATGAGTGAGGTAGTGAATGCTGAGTGAAATATGATTGAGTTTTAAGTATTGATGTCCACAATATTTTAGTTTGAAGAGATTTTATATACAGCCAGTATACTTATGTATGTAACAATAAAGTTGATGTGATTAATAAGATACCTGTTTGAGCCACAACACCTTAGAGATGATATTACCTTTTTTTGGCGGCCTACGTTTCTGTTCACCTGATAACAGGATTAATGCATGGCTACAGAGCCCATCACCACCAGGATGTTGTTGATGAATGGACTGGTGCGGTGCCCGGTTTATGCTTATTCAGCTCTACATAGTAATTAGGGCTTATTTTACTCCTGCTAAAGTGAACTGGTTTTATCACCGAGTTGAGGCGGCTTGCCCGCGTTGTGCCTAGTAGATGTCAACTTGCAACACATGTTATGGGCCTGTCCCAAGCTACATACCTACTGGGTAAGCGTCAACTCTAGTTTAACTGCGTGCACAGAAGGCCAGAACCCGCACAAGTGGAAAATATGCCTTCTACAGTTGTATCGCAGACACAAGAAGCAGAGAGTGACTTCCCGTTTTTTAGACCAGGGATCATAGTGGCCAAGAGGCTTATCACATATTCATGGAAATCTTCAGAACCTCCACTGCCTATTGCATGGAAATGATCACTGCTTAACTGGGCACATGCTGAGAGTGTGGTCTTACACACAGAAGACACACTAGGACTGCTGAAATATCCCATCGCCACTTACTGGGACACCATTTTCACTGATCTGCAATGCGGCAAGATCACCGGGCTCACAACAGAGGCTGTTGAAAGACTCCGCAGGCGTAGCAGTCGCCGTGATGACGTTGGGAGTAGTACATAGACGCCACCCTCGCGCAGTCACGTCAGTTTCTTTTAACGACTTTCCACACCAGAGCGCAGAGCCGCTAAGAACACTGAGACTGGTGCGCCAGAGCTAAGGACCTGAAAGAGGGAATCTCTGTCCCTAGAAATCAGTTTGCAAGCGGGGAAGATGGGTGGGCGGCAAGGAATCTGCAACTAGAATATGTCTCTACCAGATATTTAGTCACCGAAGGTAAGTAACTTGTACGTCTGAGAGACTTCTAGTTGCAGATTTCTTACCTTAGAATAGATACCCAAGCAATGCCATCCTCTGTGGTGGGCTGCGAACCAAGATCATACTAGAAAGTCCTGCAGGACCGAATGACCAAAGTAGTCATCTCGACGGACCTGACTATCCAGGCAGTAATGCTTAGCAAATGTGTGCAGGGATGCCCACGTAGCTGCCTGACAGATATCCAGGACAGGAACTTCACGTGCTAACGCAGTGGAAGCAGCAGTTGCTCTGGTAGAATGAGCACACAAGCCTTCAGGAGGTTGCCTTTTGGCCAAAGCGTAGCACAGTTTGATGCAAAGAAGCACCCATCGACAGATGGTACGCTTTTGCACCGCCTTCCCTTTCTTCGCACCCACATTGCCAACAAAGAGTTGATCGTCCACCTGGAAATCTTTAGTACGATTGAGGTAGAACGCCAACGCTCTTTTTGGGTCCAGACGGTGGAGTCTCTCCTCCTCATGGGAAGGATGTGGGGGTGCGTAGAAGATAGGCAAAGTGATGGACTGGCCTACATAAAATGGTGTAACCAGCTTAGGGAGGAAGGAAGCTCTAGTGTGTAACTCCTCTTTGTCAGGGTGTACAGACAAGTATGGAGGCTTTGAAGAAAGGGCCTGAAGCTCACTCACCCTGCGAGCAGAGGTGATAGCGACCAGAAAGACAGTTTTGAAGGTGAGGAGCCGCAAGGGACAATTATGCAAGATCCCACTGAAGCATGATGAACGGAGTGGGAGGAAATAAGTGGGTGAGCCCTTTTAAAGTACCTACTCACAGTAGGAGATTTAAAGAGTGAGGGCTGATCAGGAAGCCTAAGAAAGGCGGAAATGGCAGACAAATACCCTTTAATGGTGCCCAAAGCAGAGCCCTGCTGGGCTAAAGAAAGAATGAACAGAAGAACCTCTGACAGAGGGGCAGAAAGAGGGGTCAACAGATTTGTTGGTACACCATGCCACAAATTTATTCCAATGACAGGCGTATACAGTTTTAGTCGATTGACGCCTGGCTGCCAAGATAACATTACAGACTTCGGTTGGAAGGGCAAATGCCGTCAACTGTTGCCGCTCAATCTCCACGCACGAAGGCACAGGTTGGACAGGTTCGGATGGAGAACCGTCCCCTGCTGTTGCGACAGAAGACCTGCCCGAAGAGGCAGTCTGAGTGGAGGATCGATGGACATGCTCAATAGCTCTGGATACCACACTCTTCGAGCCCAGTCCAGGGACACCAAGATAACTTGGGCCTGGTCGTACTTGATTTTCTTGAGAACTCTGGGCAGAAGAGGGATAGGCGGGAAGGCATAAAGGAGGCCGGAGCTCCACCCGAGACGAAAAGCGTCTCAGAGCGAGTGCCGCCTTGGAAACTCCAACGCGCAAAACAGCTGACATTGCGCGTTCTCTGCGGAGGCAAACAGATCTCCCCACTTGAGAAAGAGACCTTGCACCACCTCTGGATGGAGATGCCATTCGTGATCGACTGTGCGTCGGCGGCTGAGTTAGTCTGCTCTGGTGTTGAGAGAGCCCGCCAGATGTTGAACCATCACGGTAATGCCCTGATGTTCCAGCCATGTCCAGAGGTGTAGTGCCTCCAGACAAAGGGTCCAGGACCCTACCCGCCTTGTTTGTTGGAGTACCACATGGCGGTAGTGTTGTCCGTGAACACCTGCACCACTTTCCCTTTGAGAGAGGGAAGGAATGCTTTTAACGCAAGCCTGATCGCCCGGAGCTCCAGCATATTTATGTGGAGTCCCGACTCTGCCGGAGACCAGAGGCCTCTGATCTCCGCCTCCCCCATGTGGCCGCCCCAACCTAGATGTGATGCATCTGTCACTATAAAGAGATCAGGCTGGGGAAGGGAGAGGGATCTGCCTTTGACCCAATTTGGATTTGAAAGCCACCACTGCAGGTCTTTCACTTTCCCCTCTGAGATCTAGACCATGTAGGAGAGATTTCCCTGATGCTGCGCCCACTGGAACTTCAGGTCCCACTGCAGAGCCCCCATATGCCATCTGGCATGTGTTACGAGCAGGATGCAGGAGGCCATGAGGCCCAGCAGCCTCAGAGTCAGTCTCACCGAAACCCAAGACCGAGGCTGAAAGATCTGAATCATAGCCTGAATGTCTTGGACTCACTTGTCAGGAGGATAAGCCCGAAACTGCACTGTGTCCAGAACAGCTCCAATGAAAGGGAGCTTCTGAGAGGGAGTCAGGTGTGACTTCGGCACGTTTATAGTGAACCCCAGCTGGTGCAGGAGGTTCGCCGTAGTCTGAGGGTGGGAGACGACTGTCTGGGGCGAAGGCACCTTCATCAGCCAGTCGTCGAGGTAGGGGAAGACTGAGACCCCTAACCTGCGCAGATGAGCTGCAACCACCGCCATCACTTTCGTGAACACCCGAGGGGCGCTGGTAAGGCCGAAAGGGAGCATGGTAAACTGAAAGTGCTTGTGACCTACCACGAATCGTAGGTAACGTCTGTGGGCAGGCAGGATGGGGATGTGGAAATAGGCATCCTGCAAGTCCAACGCTACCATCCAGTCTCCTGGGTCCAAGGCAGAAAGAACATGAGCCAGGGTGAGCATTTTGAATTTCTCCTTCTTGAAGCAGTAGTTCAGGTCCCGAAGGTCTAGGACAGTCCTTCTTTGGAATCAGAAAGTAGCAGGAATAACAACCACAACCTACTTCTGGCACAGGGACCTTTTCTATAACTCTCTTGGCCAAGAGAGCTGCAACTTCCTGGCGGAGAAGCACCAAATGATCCTCCGGAAGATGATGGAAGAATGGTGGCATGTGTGGTGGTGCAGATTCGAAAGGGAGGGAGTAGCCCTTCTGAATGATCTGCAAAACCCACCCGTCCGTGGTGATATGTTCCAAGAGGGGCAGGTGATGGCGGACCCTGCCACCAACTGGGTGGCAGTGAGGGGACGGACTAGTAGGGTTTGGAGGCTGCAGCGGGGGCAGAGGTGGACTAGACAGACCTCTGGTTCCCTGTCCCACAGCCACGTGGGATTCCGTGTCCTTGGCCATGCATAGGCTGTCCAGCGTGCGTGGCATGGTGGCTGGGTAGACGACGCGACGGGGCGCCCCTTCCGTGTCCAAGAAAGGGACGAAAAGCGGACTGTGGTGAGCGTGTGGCAGAGGAAAGACCAAGGGACCGAGCCGCAGCCCGGGAATCCTTGAATCTCTCCAAGGCCAAGTCCGCTTTGTCTCCGAAGAGACGGGTGCCATCAAAGGGCATGTCCATGAGTGACTGTTGGACATCCCCCAAGAAGCCAAAAGTGCGTAACCAGGCGTGGCGCCGTAAGGTCACTGTCATCGCAACTGATCTGCCCAGAGAGTCGGTCGTATCCAGCCCACAACGGATAATGAACTTTGCCGCGTTTCTCCCATCTTTCACTGCTTGGGAGACGATAGCACGGGCCTCCTCCTGTATCTTTGGCAGGACTTGCGCAACCGTATCCCACAGAGAGTGGGTAGAACGGCCCAAAAGACATGCGGTGTTCACAAACCGCAGTGCGAGGCTGGAGGAAGAAAACAACTTTTTGCCAAACTGTTTCAGCCTTTTGGATTCCCTATCCGGGGGTGCGGAAGGGAACGCGCCAGAAGAAGAGGAAGCCTGGATTACAAGACTCTCAGGCGTAGGGTGTTGGGACAGGAATTCTGGGTGGTTCGGCGCAGGCCGATGGCGGCAAGGGAAAGTCCTGTTCACAGGAGCCCCTGTATTGGGTTAGGACCATGTACCCAAAAGGACATCAGTGAGGGACTCATTGAATGGGAAAAGGGGTTCTGAAGTAGAAGCCCCAGGCTGAAGTACCTCTGTCAGGAGATTAGACCTGACTTCCACAGTAGGTAGCTCAAGGCCAAGGACCTCAGCTGCCCTACTGACCACCATACTGTAAGCACCTCCCTTCGCCGTAGCCACGGTAGGAGGAGACAGCATGCCAGCGTCAGGAGAAGTATCCAGACCACTGGCTTCGCCCAAATCCTGTGCCCAGTCCATAGCAGGGTCATCCTGGTATTCGTAAAGGTCCAGGGACCCCTCCAATTCCTCCCCGTATTTGTTCCCATAGGAAAAAGGGTCCGAATCTGACCTCGGGCGAATAGGGCCCACCGAAGCCGATGGCAGCATCGGCCGACGCCACTCCGACTCAGAGTCGTCCGGGATAAAAATTGGGTCGACATCAATAGAGGGCACTACCGATGTCGGGAGCGTCGACAATCGACCCGGCGTCGGGGAAGGTCTCAAAGGTGCGACCGGCGTCGGTGCGGATTCGCACACAGATCCGGAGTCCGGGTGTCCGAAGCCGCCAGCGCGGAACCTGAAGGCCCCTCAGCCGAATGCCTTGGGCCTGAAGGCACCGTATCTGGGGTCGCTCCGGGAAGCTCAGAGTCGACCCAGACGCAGGCTCCAAGGGTGGAGACCTAGTGCGTGGACGCTAGTCCCGGGCTGCGTCGGCCGAGCGACGGGGTGAAGTAGGAGAGCAATGGGACTTCTTCGACTTCTTCTTCCTCTTACCTTGACCCGGGGACTTCGAAGAAGACGAGTGGTGATGGCTCCGCGACCGATCTCGAGACCTTCCTCTCGAGCAAGACCGGGATCTGCCCGGAGTTGAGTGCCGGGCCGCTATTAGCTTTAGGGACCGCTCCCTCAAAGCTTTCGGGTGCATGGCCCGACACTCGGAGCACGACTTCAGGTCGTGGTCACGCTCGCGGCACCACAGACAAACGTGACGAGGATCCGTCACCGACATCGTCCGATGGCAGTCCTCACAAGGCTTGAACTCGGTCTTCGGGGACATCTCGACAAACCAAACTCGTACACAAAAAAAACTTTGACAAAACAGTCGAATTCGGCCCAAAAATAGCCAGGGTAGCTCTCTCTGGATCAGAGCGTGGCGTGGAAAGAAAAGAACTGACGTCACTGCACGAGGGTGGCGTCTATTTACTACTCCCGACATCATCACAGCGACCACGACGCCTACGGAGGCGACCGACGCCACCTAACGACGCGCAAGGGGATTGCTCGAAGAAAAATCTCCGGATCCAGTCTGACGCCTGGGGGGAAATTCTAAGGTAAGGAATCTGCAAATAGAAGTCTCTATCAGATAAAGGGATTAGTGGATGAACACATACCCATCATCATTAGGATGCGGTTGATGAAGGGACTGGGGCACAGATATATAATCCATCACCATTAGGGGATTATTGATAAAGGGATTAGTGCATGAATATATAGCCCATCACCACCAGGATGTTGTCGGTGAAGCGGCTGGTACGCGGATACAGAGCCCATCACCTTTAGGATGTTGTTGATAAAGGGATTAGAGCACAGATGTAGAGCCCATCACCACTATGATGTTGTTTCTAAAGGGATTAATGCATGGATACAGACCCCATCACCACCTGGATACAGCTGATGAAGGAATCAGTGCACAGATACAGAGCAAATCATAATTCGCAATTTGTGACTAAACGGTTTGGTGAAGCTGTTTTCCATTGGGGTTTTATTGCTCAAATAATTGGTGTATGCTTACAGAGCTTGTTGCATTGGGGTTTTTGTGGTCCAAGGACTGTGTAGGGAGATAGAGCCTAGCAGCGAGCCCAGCATGTCGGGGTGGGGGGGAGGTGCCATTTTAGAACACGTTTTGCAGTCCTTCCCATTAAAAGTAATTCCTTATAATCTATAGTTAAAACATCGACTAGTTTGGGATCAGGTGGGTGAGTGGTTTATTCCAAATCAATGGGCACCATTTGCCCACCTGGATCTGAATGGCTGCAGCCAGGACTGGTCCTAGGACATTTGGGGCCATGAAGGGCTGGAAGATGTAAGGCCCCTCTAATTTGCAGTCGAGAGGCATCTTTGGCGTTGATGCTTTTACCTGCCCCGGACCTCACAGCCATAATATAGTGTGGTGTGGCCCATAAGAGTGGCCCCCCTCACACTTTGCCTCACTGGGATGAATAATGGGTGCGCAGCTCTAGAGTCCCACTGACACTAGGCCTCATCAGAGCCATGATCCAGCGCTGTGAGGCCTAGTGCAGGGAGGCCCCTTCTCCTGGACCTTACAGTGCCATGCTGTAGGATCAAAGCCCAGGGCAGGGAGAGACAGTGATTAAAAGGGGGCATTGGCTAAGCCACCGAAGACGGCAGGTGTCTTCTAACCAATCTCCTGTGCCGTGAGCATAGCAGCCTGCCTCAATCATGACAAACAGCAGGGATCTTCTCCTGCACACCCACAGACGGGGACCGTAACCCCTGGGGAGGGCGGAGGAGACCCTTGACACCCTCCAGCCCCAGCCAGCCCGTTCGGCAGCAGCGACCGCTATCGCCAGCAGGAATGTGGATGTATGGGCCTGGACCAGACATAACCTGGTCCGGCGTGGGCGGCCCGACCACCCTCTCTGCCTGCAGCCCGATGGCCACCACCTACAGAGGGTGGGACCGGCCGTTTTTGCCTGGGGGAGGGCCTGGCAGCCAGCTTTGTGCACCGCATCCAGAGGCAAATGAAGGTGGCCTAGGAGGCCTGCCCGCTGCATTCACATGCCAGGAAACCAATGAGACGGCTCATCGGAACCAAGATCTGTCCACCCCACCCCCGCCTGCAAAGAAAACAAAGCAGAGGACACACAATCACCAGGGACTGCAGATGTAAGAAGAGGGACACCCCCAAGAGCGGAGACACTCACGCCCACACCAACATTGAGGACCATTCTGCCAGAGACCTGAAATACCAGCCTTCGCTCACATCACATACTCTGGGGAATAATCTACTT
Organism: Pleurodeles waltl; assembly: GCF_031143425.1. Lineage (NCBI taxonomy): Eukaryota > Metazoa > Chordata > Amphibia > Caudata > Salamandridae > Pleurodeles > Pleurodeles waltl. The sequence goes on from NC_090443.1 coordinate 964,487,792, forward strand.
GCACACTAGCCAACCAGCATCATGACACGAGAAGACCGGTGATCTGTCTTCTGCCAAGCTCTAGTCTCTCTTGGTGCCAACCTTGGTAGTCAATACTAACTACACAGCCGCAACTCCACCCACTTAACATCAACTAGTATCCATAGCTGCCACGACCCTAATCGACGACCAAGGAGATGACCAGAGCAACCCCTCACTACAGCAATGAGGTGGCAGAAGATGGTAGAAGCCCTCTCGGGCCCGCCTTCATCAAGCCATTTATCACCCCCAGTATGGAAGACTAATGACTCGCAACCCCTAGCTCCCCCTGACCCGACTCCCAAACTAGACGACATCTTACAAGCAACTGAATCCTCATGCACCTCCTCTGAGACAACCACAGAAAACTTGCTATAAGGGTCGCAGAAACTGAACAGACAATTGCAGAGCTACAACTGCAAGCCGCAATTCAGGAGTAGACTACACAGGACCTACTGGTCAGATTGCTACGTTTGTAACAGAGTGGAGGGTGCGGAGGGCCGAGCCAAACACAACAACATCCGCGTGGTTGGCTTGCCCGAGGGAGCCAAAAGGACCGGCTCCATGATTGAATTCCTGGATGAATGGGTGCGCTCTTTCACTCCGGCCCAATCCCTCTCTCCCACTTCACCACAGAACGTGCCCACCCCGTCCCAGCCCGCAGACCACCCCCAGGAGCCCCTCCACATCCCATTGCAAAACTGACACTATAAAAACAGAGGCACTATCCTGCAAGCCGCAAGATAAACAGGCCTTCCTCATGCATGGCAACAGCAGGGTCTCAGTATTTCCAGATTTCATCATGCAAACACAAAGACAGTCCTCCTTGTTCATGTCTGTAAAGCGGCATCTGCGAAAGCCTAACATACAGTGCTCCCTAGTCTTCCCAGTTAAAATGAAGGTCATGCATGACCAGCGAAGTCCTCTCTTCACCGCACCAGAAGCAGCCTATGAATAGGTAGAAACCTACTTTGAGGGAACGCAGCAACATCAAACGGTGATGCAAGGTGCTCAAGGGGACGGGGACCCGGGGGACCAGGTGACACGAGCACCCCTCAGGAGGAGCAAGGGTCCCTTCCCCACAAGACCTCCAACAGCAAAGCCAGAGATCAGCCATAGAGGTGGTGTTTACTCTACGCCGCTCCATAGGCCCTAGACTTCTTGCACACACTAGATAACTCTTCACCTGTTCTACCTCCAGGGCCCGCATACGCTACATACTCTCACCCGCATTCCCGGTTGAGCATGAAACCTGTCAGGGTTGCCCACTCTCACCCATTTATTTCCATAGCCATGGAGCCCATAGCTCATTGGCTTTGCCAAGAAGGCCAAACCTGAGGCGTTCGTCTGGACGACACTACCCACATCATGCCATTATACACTGAGGACCGTCTCCTATACGTCTGGGATGCAGCGATTGACCTCTCCCCCATAGCATTGACCTTCCAAGACTTTGCTTTGTGTCAGGGCTGCCTGTCAACTGCCAAAAACCATGTGCTTTCCCACTATGCTGTGATGCGACCCCTCACAACATACATATGGGAGGGACCCCTTTGGCCTGGGCCACAGCAGCGGTCCGATTCCTGGGAATCCGTCTCTACCATAATAAGGAAGTCCTGTTTGAACTAAACCCGTGACGCGCATTCACTGGGATCAAAGCACAGATGGGCTTCAGGCAAAAACTGCCACTAGCCCTTCCAGGCAGAACCACTCTGTCTAAAATGATCGTCCTACTCCGCTTCACCTACCACTTTACAAAAGTACCAGTGGTCCCCAGCTGGCAAGTCTTCCAGGAATTAGATCAACTACTCAGAGATCTCTTGGGACGGAAGGTGATGGCGTGTGGTCCTGCGAAAACCACAGTTACCATCGGGGCGAGGACTGGGTGGTGCATCATTTGAAAATTAGTATTTGGCAGCCCAACTACAATGGATCTCCTGCTGGCTTGCAGGAAGGAACGCATCTGAAACCAGTACAGGTAAGGGGCCACTCCCCCTTCGTGTCCTGTGCCAATTCCTACACCCTACCATTCGTCACCTACTATCATGGTCCCTCCATGTGTGTGTGGCCCATAAATGCATCAGACAAGTATTACAGTAAACACAACAGGTTGTGCCATGCTCCCCGAAGACCCCCCTCATGGACCTACCATGGCCCCTAAAACATCTCACAGCCTCCCAACTTACGGAATGGCACACACAATCCTTATTTAAGGTAGGAGGTCTTTTCCATGATTCGGAACTCCTCCCATTCGACAGGCTCCAGAAATATTATGCCATGACACCTGGCCAATTCTTAACACATAGGCACCTCTTGTCGACCCTCCAATCCATCTGGGGTATAACCGTTGGGGAACCTCCAAACCACCAAGTGATTCCTACTCTATATAACATGGGGGAGGGATGTCACTTCATCACATGGTTATACACAGCAATCGAAGACCACACAGGATACTCCTTATCAGGCCCCCGTCACCTATGGGAGGAAGACCTAGGCAGGCCCCTACAGGATTTAGAATGGTCCAAAGCACTAGAGTCACAACATAAGATTTCCAGAAATGTCCGCTTCAAAAATATACAGTACACTATCCTGCACTGGGCTTACCTAACACCAACCCGCATGTCCCCACGGCCTTACTGACCTGCCCACGGTGTCAACCCCTCAGCAGACCTTCAGCACATGCTATGGCCCTCCTCAACCATAACCACTTTTTGGTAGGAAGTACACTCCACTCTAGCTACAATAAATGAGCTCCGAAACCTCAACGCATGGGGATCACATCCCTCTACATCTATCCGTGACGTAAAACCCAAAAGGTCAGAGACCGGTTCGCCAACCTTGCATTACTACTAGCTAAACGTCTCCTTACCATGCACTGGCGCTCCTCTCACCCTCCCACCCCCTCCTAATGGTAGTCAATGCTCATCAGATGAGCATGGCAGAAAGCTGTCTTGCATTGGGAAGAAGCACATTGTATCCGCAAATGCCCAATTGCTCCTGCCTGGGACACCATGCTTTTCCAACTCCAGGCACTAGCCATGGGAACGCCCCCCACCACCCCACCTCTGCTTCCTCTATCTTCATACAACCATGCCCCGCTTTCCAATCCTTGTATCCGCACCATGCCAATACAACATAAAACATGCACTATCCCCTTGCTTGCACCCTGCCCCAGTTACACTTTTCCCACTAGTTTTAGCCATGCTTCCCAGCCCCTCCATTCTCCCTTCCTCCTATGAGGTGTACCTCTACTTGATGGGGGATACCCACAATGACATCACTTGAGCTTGAATCACAACTGGTCACTCAATGAACCCATGTTAGACAGACCAGACAGCAAAGTCCTATCATATGACCCCAAATTCAACAAACATGCCCTGATTAACAGACCCCTTCAATGATACAACTAATAATGTAGATTTGCCGACCCCTACACTATACAACGCAGTCCCCCCTTTCCTGATCCACTTATCACTTCAATTACACATACTACACCTTATATCCCATACTTTGTTTGTTATAAGAAAGCAATTGTGGATAAAGATGAGCTTTTATTTATCTTAATGAGACTCTTGATGTTGAAATAACTGTTCCGATGTTTTAATTCCCAATAAAAATAATTTAAAGAAAAAACAAATAATTAAAAGGCAGGGCTGGGGTAAAACAAGGAGTGCAGTGTAAACCCAGGGTTAAGCCTTTCAGTGAGGAATGTTCTCTGGGTCACAGGCCTGGAAGTAATTTGGATGGGCTCTGTACTGATATCCTTTACATGGCAAAACAGTGATCGATGTCTCAACAATGATGGTCCACAACATTACGCAACCCCATGAGCTGTGAGTCCCAGAGGGGGTTTCAGCAACTGGGCTTCACAGCCATAGTGTAGCACTGTGCAGCCCAAGAGTGGTGGGCTTCCTTTGCTGAGAAAGGGGACCCACCCCTGGACTCCACAGCCATGATCCAGCACTGCAATGCCCATGGGAGTGGGACCCCCTTCACTGGGCCTAAAAGTCTAGCACTTTGATGATAAACACTGGACCAAGCTTGGCCAGTCAAGTCTAACTTGGATGCTCCTTTTTCCACTGACTCAGCTCTCCTCAGCTAATTCAGACATTCACATATATTTACAATTACAACTGTCATGTTACAACTGCTCTGTGTTCTCTGCACAGAGGCCAAGCTTGACTGGATAAGCAGGTATTTGAACACCTTTATGACCCATTGGCAGCCACTGTGAGAACGTCCCATGGCCTTTAGACTCCAGTCCTGTGCTCCCAAGCATGGTCCTCTATAAACACCCACCCACAACCTGAGATCACACAGACTTCTATAGGAGAGTCAGTAGACAGTTGACACAATACAAGATTGATAATCTGCATCAAAAAAACATTTTTAAAAATCCAGGAAAAATGTAATGCACTTATGGAAGCAAATTAAGCACAAAATGTAAAATGTAAATAGGAAACACCTCACTGGCCCAATGGGCATAGACTAGCGTAATTATTTTTTTTACAGTCTGTGTTTTGCCCTGTAAATTGTATCAGCACAATACAGACTAATTTCACAGCCAAATTTTAAATACTGCCAGGCCTGAGTCCTGGTGGTACCTGATCCACTGAAAGGCCTGACCCTGGGTGCTGCTCACCTTGCGAAGGTTTAGTGCTGCTATTAAATGAATGCTTTTACCTACCCCGGACCTTGTGCCATAATGTAGTGCTATGAGGCCAAAGAGAGTGCCCCCCTCCACAGGGCCTCACAGCACTGGATCATGGTGGTGAGAAGGCCTAATGTAGAGGAGCACATTTCCTGGGCTTAGCATGCATTATCCAGGGCTGCCAGACCCAGGGGAGGGGCCCTTAGCCAGAGCTTCACAGCGCTACATTTTGATTGCAAGGCCCAGGTAGAGAAAAACATTAATTAAAAGGCAGGGCTGTATCAAAGCAAAGTGAGCAGCATAAACCCAGGGTCAGGGTTTGCACTGAGGCAGATCACCCTGGATCTCGGGCCAGTAGTAATTAAAAACAGACTCTTGCTCTGTATTGATGTCCTTTACAGGGCAAAGTACTGATACAAATTCGGAAAAATTATTGAATTCCCTGCAGTGAAACAGTCCTAGATCATAGGGGTGGGGGGTTAATGGTTACACATCTATGGATGTGGCCCAGTGGACTCCCTAGAAGTCTGTCCTCAGCTCCTTTATGCAGCTGTCAGAGCTCTCAAGATGCTTCTACTAACACGCATTTACTTTTTCCAGACCCTCCTAGCTGCAACAATTTCCCAGGTCCATGCATGATGTGCTGCTCCAGTCCAGGTTCTGACTTTTAATTCTCAAACTTGTAGTCCTGTCCTATAATGGATTAACCCCATTTGTATGGACTTGGATAACTTAGGAGGGCCGTCCCCTTAGTGACTATGATCCAACTTCCATGCCACCTTGTTGGCCAACGCTCCCATCCCATTTTTGTTCAAATGTTGTTGTGGGTTAGAAAAAGGATAGGAAAAAAGGACATTCTGCAGCCTTTCCTTTCAAACCAACAAGATTTTCACATAGTTCAATTTGCAAATTCCTCTCATACTGCACTCAGAGAAAGACATGTAAACAGCAATCTCCATGTTTAAAAAATGAAGAAACAATTTTCAGAAGACATAGCTTGACATTTGACCTCTGTCTTTCAACGAAATTTACAGCCCTCTTTATTGCTAATTCCCCTTCTGAGCCTATTTTTATTTTGAGAGTACTGCAGAAACCTGCACACTCCTACTTCCAGTGCATATGAAACCCCTCTGCTCTGCCTACAAAGAAAATGCACACACAAATGCAAAACTCTGCTGTGTTTCCAAGCTACCAAAGTCATGCATGACTCTCAGTTCCAGGACATAATGTAAGTGTGGAGTGGCGCTGCGTTTTTGTTGCAGCTTTACATAGCGCAAACTCGGTCCTAGGGCATTGGAGCGCTTTACACCAGCATTAGTTAAATTACAAAATGCCAGATTTGTTTTTTTGGGCATGAGAAGATCAAGTGATTTGTCCAGAATCACAGGAAGTTTAGCTCATGCTGGGACTTGAACCTATCTGTGTAGTTCTAAAAACCTAAAAATGGAGAGGGAGACTAAGTGTGGGGTGAACATTTTGGGATGAGGTTGCACACCAGGTCTGCCCCCAGCCGAAGCAGTAGAAGACTGAGGTAGTGACAATGGACTTGGCAGCCCTGATGTTCTCCTCCCTCGGCTCTTAACACTTCTGAGGCGAGTTCCTGAATTTGGTTGGGCCTCTGGAAATGCCGTCCATCACAAAGCAGGGCTGGTGGAGGCAAGGGAGAGCCACCACAAGTCTGACGAGCGAGGGAAAGGTGGGTAAAACAGCAAACTGATGTGTGTTTCTGTGTTTATATACAACTGTGGTTGGCTGGTCTATGTTTCTTTGTGTATACAGGTCTGGGTTTCAGTATCTGCTTGTGTGTATATATATATTTGTGTGTGTGTGGTGTGTGTGTGTATATGCACGTCTATGTGTAGCAGTAAAGAGCTTTGTTTTTGTGTGTGTGCGAGCGAGGCGACGAAAAACCTGAGCATACGGATACATATGGTGACATATGAGTAAGTGGGAATGTGATGGAAAACCTGTCATGTGATGGCAGGAACTATCAGAGTAGTGATGGGATGGCAATACCTGCCATATTATAGCAGTACCTGGAATACACTCTGACTGCCTTCCTGGCCAAAATATGACAACTACCTGCCTCCGGGGCAGTGCCAATCTTGGAAGACAAGTGTGATGTGTTATGTTGTGGGCATACTGCGTTGGGAGCTGTTGTATCTCAAACACATGGGGAAAAGAAAAGACAGTAGCATTTGCAACGTGCACCCTTACACAGGCAGAAAGAAACTATTCTGTAATAAAGCGTGAAGCTTTAGCTGCTGTTTGAGGTGCTGAATAATTTAGAGTATATTTGTGGGGACTACAGTTCGTCTTGCGGACTGATCATAAACCTCTAATCAAATTTTTATCATCTGGAGGGCAGGAAAAAGGTCTGCAAGACTGGCCAGATTAGCTGCAAGATTACAAGAATATATATATGTGGTAGAATTTGTTCACGGGTAGAGGCATGTGCAAACAGAATGCCTGCCTAGATTAGCATTGAATTGGGAAGTGGTGGATGGACCAGTGGTGAGAAACTCTGATGCAGAGGGAGTTGTAGCATCTGTTCAAGATGTGGTTCGTAGTGGGTTAGATGCTTTCACAAAATAGGACTGGGAAGAGTAAATGAAATCAGGTGTTCTTCTTACAGAGATTATGAAGATGATCCTTAAAGGTGCTAAGAGAGAGAAAGCACATTATCATTGTCGGTGAGGCCTTATTTTAATATGTTGGATGAATTCTCAGTTTGTGATGAAAATATAGTGATGAGAGGAGATCATTTTGTACCGCCTGGGGGTTTGAAATTTAAACTCTCCAGTCTAGCACATGAGGGACACTTGGGTCAGGGCTTGACAAGTAGAAGACTTAAAGAGGAGTTTTGGTAGCCAGGCACAGATGGGCAAGCCAAATATTGGGTTGAAAAATCTTGTATTTGTAAGGAGAGTGAGGAAAGATTGAGACTGGGTAGCAAGAGTGAAGGGGGTCACATTGAGGATCTGGGAAAATCTTGGCATACTGTGTGTCTACATTTTATTGGTTCATTTTCAGAAGTACCATATGAACTGAGATTCGCAGTGATGGTAGAAGATATAACGTTTATGAAAGATATTACCACCAAGTCTACTATAGATGATTTTAGAAGATATTTTAGGGGAAAAAAGGGTTCCTTCTGTACGGATAATGAGACTCACTTGGTCTCTTGTGAGATGGTTAATTTTTTGAAGTTGTATGGAATAAAATATTCTCACACGTCACTATATAACCTTAAGAGAAATGGTATGGCAGAAAGGGCCAACAGACTACTCAAAGGTACCATTTAGATGGCTGCAACCAATCGGTGTAGTGTAAAAACAAATGATGATTGATATTGTATGGGCGTATCGTACCACCGCACAGTGCCACTCAAAAATGCCCATTTCAGCTGATGAGAGGGCAGTCAGCAGGTTCTAAATTGGTTCCTTTGTGGCTCAAAGAAAAGGTCTTATTGGAGGGGAAGAGTGCAGCAAGACCTGTGGAAGAGTCTAGATATAAAGTTGCTGACTGGGTCAAGATTAAGTCAAGAAGGGTTAAAGGAGGACCTTCTAAATTCAGAGGACCTGTTTGTGTGGGGAAGGTGGGTAGCTATTTTGTAGTTGTGGAAGGAGGAGAAAGGTGGAATTTCAAGAATGTGGCCTTATGTCAAAAAGGAGGATACTGGATGTTCTGGCATAATGTTGTTTGGAAAAGAAGGAATTAGGAAAGAAACTAATGAGGGAATGGTTCAAGAACCTGGTGATGATTCTGTAGAAGCTGATGAAGATTTTGTGGGGGCTGAAATGGGAACTTCAAGCGTGATCAGAGAAACGAGAATGTGTAGACCACCATCTTATCTGAATGATTATGTGAGGTCATAATTATTTAGACGGTGAAGCTTTTCACCCATTTTCTTTTTTTTGGTGCCTCATTTTCATCTTTTCCCTGGTGTATGTTCGGTTGTTATGTTCACATATACTATAAAGCTAAGTGTATATCTTTCACGTTTCTTAGTTTTAACCTTATTAATTATATGTTTTAAGTATTTTTATTGTTGTATTATGTGGAAGAGAGGGGGAAGTGTTATGATATGAGCACTGTATTTGCAAAAATAGTTCTAGAATGGAAGGTGTAGTGCGTTCCAAAGGAGAGTTACCCCTGGCTCCCTGCAGTGGATCTACGCCAGGTTGTGTGCTCCAATAAAACGTATAGAAAATATCACTGGTGTTTCTTATTTACTTCAATTCAACTCACAACATGATGATAATACATGCAGTGGGAGTACCTATGATAATGACAGCAGTGTGTTGTTTATGAGTGCCCAGGTATATGTTGTCTCCCATACGGTGACAGTACCTCCCTGGGTACACGTATGATGATGGAATGCTGGCATGTGAGGACACAGGCATATTGTGGCAGTACAGCACCCGGTAGGTGATGAAAATAGTTTGGTTTTTAGACACACTGTAGTGATATATGGTATCTAATTACTCAGGGTTATGATGGCCTTGCTTGGTAATGGTGGGAATAGTTGTCTTGGCATGTATTGGCAAACAATTTCATTTCTGCACTAGAGCTCACAAGGGGAGTGCCTGCCATGTTTGCAGAGGTAACTATCTGAAGTGGAAATAGGACGGTCATATCTGGCATGTGTGCACATGGGATGTTTATAGCTTGATGTGATTTAAGTACTTTCTCGGGTAAATGAGGGCATAGAAATCCTGGTGGCAGGGCCTACAGATGACGGCACGGCCTGGCATACAATAGACTTATGAGGAAACCAAGGGCAAACTGCAACTCCTGGAGAACAGGTATATTTTTTTTAATGTTAGAAAGTTGTCTATAGGGAAAGCATTACTTTCAATGTTACTGGTACAGTTGTCAGGATCTATTACTAATATGCACACCTCTGCTGATAAATCAGTGGAAAAAAGGACTTGGAAATGGCTGTTCTTCATCTGACACGTATATCAGAGAGACTACAGATCACTCATGTCACAATACTGATAGAATGAAAAAGTATTATTGTATGAGAAGGCACACAGCTGTAGGAAAAGTATAAGCATTTAAAGAATAAGAATAGTCTCTGTATATTTACATTCTGAGGAATACATCCTGAAAAGAAAAAGCACAGTAAGTTATTGCCCATAATCACAGAATGTTGAGCTAAAGCCGGGACTCAAACCTACTTCCATTAAGCTACTCACTGAGCTGCATGGCACAGGGGAGGGAGTTTCATCCACTAGGCTTCACAGCCATAGTGTAGAGCTGCAGGTCCAGGAGAGGGGGCCCCTACCCTGGGCTTTGCAGCACTGGATAATGACTACAAGGACAAGGAAAGGAGGCCCCAAAGGAACTTGCAGCGTGATCCGGCCGCTGCGAGGCCGAGGAGAGGGGTAAGGAAGTCCCTTGCTCTGGGCCTTGCAGCACTGGATAATGGCTGCGAGGCCCAGGGAGGGGGGGGGGGGGGGGGGGGGCGCACACCTGTACCTTGTAGCTCGATCCAGCGCTGCCAGGTCGAAATGGAGTAGGGGGCACTTCCCTGGGACTCAAAGCTGTATGGGGCTTTTCTGATCTGTTCTGCCCTGGATGCTCCCTCCTCCCCTGACCTGCCTCTCCTGATAATGTCCAGCGGTTCTGGAAACACTAAACAAAAAGAGCAGACACGGCTTCATGGCGCCTTTTTAACAGAGGAGCTCTGCCCCAGCCCTGTCCTGGTGAGCCAGCAAGATTGCTGCTGTTTAAGTCTCTTGTTCACTTTTCTCCACAACCCGACAATGCCACCACACCCTTGGACCAGCGAGGCCAAGACATCTTATTTACAAAAAGCATGATTGCAGTGGTCAGATGGGGGAGGGGGCACCGGAGGTATAGGTGGGCTGACTGTATAATGCAGCTATTCTAATGGAAGTGGGGCCCCGTGGTTTCCAACTGCGCTCAGGGCCCCGAGCAGCTGCCTAGGTAACCCATGAGCAGCGCCGGCCCTGGCTGCAGAAACCAGGAGGATTTGTGTGCCCGACACACTGTAAAGATGGACCCGGGGGAGGCAGCCACGGCACACACCACTGATTTCTTCTAAATAGAGCAGCTTCCCACAAAAGAATGCCTTCCTCCTCTCTGCACCCCAGGGATTCGGCAAACAAGCTTAAAACCAATGTCCTTCAACAGAGGTATTCAGCCATGCTGCTGTACATGGCTAAAAAAGCACAGTGGCAAGGCCAATAGATCTCACATATATGAGACGTATTATATTTGGTAATGCTTGTTTTTCCCGGCGGCACGGGACCGGCAAGCAAGAACAGAAAAGGGGGTGAGGATGAGAGACCAAAAAAGACACAGGGCAGCAGTGCAAGCAAATGTGGGAGAAGGGCGGGGTTTAGGAAGTAAGCAATGGTGAGGAAGGAGGATGGGGGATAGGGTGTCACATTGGCCATGGCAGCAATGACAGGGCAAGCAATGATAATGCAACAACAACGGGGCAACAATAATGGGGCAAGCAACAACGGGGAAGGAAACAGGTCAACAACAACGGTAGGGCAACATCAACAGAGCAGGAGGGGAAAATGGGAGACTGCCTGAAAACAAGTACACTTTTATGATGTACTACAGCTAAAATAAAAAAGTGCCCCCGAAAGCACACAAGCAGTGGAAGGAAGCTGGGTGCCGAAAGGAAGCAGTACTATGCCATGCTCCAGGGGAGGGACAAACACACAAAGAGGACTTGAAGACTGCAAGCGGTAACCAAAGAGAAGCAAGAAAATGAATGTGACAATGAAGCCAGCTAATAATAAGCAATGGGTAGGCTCTGAGTCCTTGACTTGCAAGTGATGGCCCATGCATTGTCTCAGAAAAGACCTAAAGTACAAGTTACTTACCTTCGGTAACTAAATATCTGGTAGAGACATATTCTAGTTGCAGATTCCTTACCTTAAAATTTTCCCCCAGGCGTCAGACTGGATCCAGAGATTTTTCTTTGAGCAATACCCTTGCGCGTCGGTAGGTGGCATCAATCGACTCCGCAGGCGTAGCAGTCACCGTGATGACGTTGGGAGTAGTACATAGACGCTGCACTCGCGCAGTGACGTCAGTTTCTTTTAACGACTTTCCACACCAGAGCGCAGAGCCGCTAAGAACACTGAGATTGGTGCGCCAGAGCTAAGGACCTGAAAGAGGGAATCCCTGTCCCTAGAAATCAGTTTGCAAGCAGGGAGGATGGGTGGGCGGTAAGGAATCTACAACTAGAATATGTCTCTACCACATATTTCGTTACCGAAGTTAAGTAACTTGTACATCTGATACAGGCTTCTAGTTGCAGACTCCTTACCTTAGAATAGATACCCAAGCAATGCCATCCTCGGTGGTGGGCTGCAAACTAAGATCATACTAGAAAGTCCTGCAGGACTGAGTGACCAAAGTAGCGGTCCCGACGGACCTGACTATCCAGGCAGTAATGCTTAGCAAACGTGTGCAGGGGTGCCCAAGAAGATGCCTCACAGATATCCAGGACAGGAACTCCACGTGCTAACGCAATGGATGCAGCAGTTGCTCTGGTAGAATGAGCCCGCAAGCCATCAGGAGGTTGCTTTTTTGCCAAAGCGTAGCACATTTTGATGCAAAGAAGCACCCATTCAGAGAGGGTACGCTTTTGCACCGCCTTCCCTTTCTTCGCACCCACATAGCCAACAAAGAGTTGATCGTCCACCCGGAAATCTTTGGTACGATTGCGGTAGAACGCCAATGCTCTTTTTGGGTCCAGACGGTGGAGTCTCTCCTCCTCATGGGAAGGATGTGGGGGTGCGTAGAAGATAGGCAAAGTGATGGACTGGCCTACATAAAATGGTGTAACCACCTTAGGAAGGAAGGAAGCTCTAGTGCGTAACACCACTTTGTCAGGGTGTACAGACAAGTATGGAGGCTTTGAAGAAAGGGCCTGAAGCTCACTCACCCTGCGAGCAGAGGTGATAACAATAAGAAAGACAGTTTTGAATGTGAGGAGCCACAAGGGACAATTATGCATTGGCTCAAAGGGGGTACACATCAAGTAAGTAAGTACAAGATTAAGATCCCACTGAGGAATGATGAGGTTGGTACACCATGCCACAAATTTATTCCGACAGGCGTATACAGTTTTAGTCGATTGACGCCTGGCTACCAAGATAACATTACAGACTTCGGGTGGAAGGGCAAATGCCGTCAACCGTTGCCGCTCAATCTCCACGTTTGAAGGTGGAGGTTGGACAGGTTCAGGTGGAGGACCGTCCCCTGCTGTTGCGACAGAAGATCCGCCCGAAGAGGCAGTCTGAGTGGAGGATCGATGGACATGCTCAATAGCTCTGGATACCACACTCTTCGAGCCCAGTCCAGAGCCACCAAGATAACTTGGGCCCGGTCGTACTTGATTTTCTTGAGAACTCTGGGAAGAAGAGGGATAGGCGGGAAGGCGTAAAGGAGGCCGGAGTTCCACTCGAGACAAAAAGCATCTCCGAGCGAGTGCCACCTTGGAAACTCCAACACGTAAAATAGCTGACATTGTGCGTTCTTGGCGGAGGCAAACAGATCTAACCCAGGCTCTCCCCACTTGAGAAAGAGACCTTGAACCACCTCTGGATGGAGACGCCATTCGTGATCGACTGTGCGTCGGCGGCTGAGTTTGTCTGCTCTGGCGTTGAGAGAGCCCGCCAGATGTTGAACCATCAGGGTAATGCCCTGATGTTCCAGCCATGTCCAGAGGCATAGTGCCTCCTGACAAAGGGTCCAGGACCCTACCCCGCCTTGTTTGTTGGAATACCACATGGTGGTAGTGTTGTCCGTGAACACCTGCACCACTTTCCCTTTGAGAGAGGGAAGGAATGCTTTCAACGCAAGCCTGATCGCCCGGAGCTCCAGCATATTGATGTGGAGTCCCGACTCCGCCGGAGACCAGAGGCCTCTGATCTCCGCCTCTCCCATGTGGCCGCCCCACCCCAGAAGCGACGCAGAAAGATCAGAATCATAGCCTGAATGTCTTGAACTCGCTTTATGGGAGGATAAGCCCGAAACTGCACTGTGTCCAGAACAGCTCAGAGGAAAAGGAGCGTCTGAGAGGGAGTCAGGTGTGACTTTGGCACGTTTATATTGAACCCCAGCTGGTGCAGGAGGTTCACCGCAGTCTGAAGGTGGGAGACAACTGTCAGGGTCGAAGGCGCCTTCAACAGCCAATCGTCTAGGTAGGGGAAGACTGAGACCCCTAACCTGCGCAGATGAGCTGCAACCACCGGCATCACATTCGTGAACGTCCGAGGGGCGCATGGTAAGGCCGAAAGGGAGCACAGTAAACAAAGTGCTCGTGACCTACCACGAATCGTAGGTAACGTCTGTGGGCAGGCAGGATGGGGATGTGGAAATCAGCGTCCTGCAAGTCCAACGCTACCATCTAGGTTCCTGGGTCCAAGGCAGACAGAACCTGAGCCAGGGTGAGCATTTTGAACTTCTTCTTGAGGAAGTAGTTCAGGTCCCGAACATCTAGGATAGGACGCAAGCCTTTGTCCTTCTTTGGTATCAGAAAGTAGCAGGAATAACAACCACAACCTACTTCTGGCACAGGGACCCTTTCTATAGCTCTCTTGGCCAAGAGAGCCGCGACTTCCTGGCGGAGAATGTAGGAAAGTACCATCTTGCCTGACATGTTACCCCCATTTTCACTGTATGTATGTTTGTTTTTGCCCATGTGTAAAGAAATGGCTCCCTGTTGCAGTTACCCCCCACTTTTTGCCTGATACTGATGCTGACTTGACTGAGAAGTGTGCTGGGACCCTGCTAACCAGGCCCCAGCACCAGTGTTCTTTCACCTAAAATGTACCATTGTTTCCACAATGGGCACAACCCTGGCACCTAGGTAAGTCCCTTGTAACTGGTACCCCTGGTACCAAGGGCCCTGATGCCAGGGAAGGTCTCTAAGGGCTGCAGCATGTCTTATGCCACCCTAGGGACCCCTCACTCAGCACAGACACACTGCTTGCCAGCTTGTGTGTGCTGATGGGGAGAAAATGACTAAATCGACATGGCACTCCCCTCAGGGTGCCATGCCAACCTCCCACTGCCTGTGGCATAGGTAAGTCACCCCTCTAGTAGGCCTTACAGCCCTAAGGCAGGGTGTACTATACCACAGGTGAGGGCATATGTGCATGAGCACTATGCCCCTACAGTGTCTAAGCAAAACCTTAGACATTGTAAGTGCAGGGTAGCCATAAGAGTATATGGGCTGGGAGTCTGTCAAAAACGAACTCCACAGCTCCATAATGGCTACACTGAATACTGGGAAGTTTAGCATCAAACTTCTCAGAATAATAAACCCACACTGATGCCAGTGTTGGATTTATTAAAAAATGCACACAGAGGGCATCTTAGAGATACCCCCTGTATTTTACCCAATTGTTCAGTGCAGGACTGACTGGTCTGTGCCAGCCTGCTGCTGAGAGACGAGTGTCTGACCTCATGCGGTGAGAGCCTTTGTGCTCTCTGAGGACAGAAACAAAGCCTGCTCTGGGTGGAGGTGCTTCACACCTCCCCCCTGCAGGAACTGTAACACCTAGCAGTGAGCTTCAAAGGCTCAAGCTTCGTGTTACAATGCCCCAGGGCACTCCAGCTAGTGGAGATGCCCGCCCCCTGGACACAGCCCCCACTTTTGGCGGCAAGTCCAGGAGAGATAATGAGAAAAACAAGGAGGAGTCACTGGCCAGTCAGGACAGCCCCTAAGGTGTCCTGAGCTGAGGTGACTCTGACTTTTAGGAATCCTCCATCTTGTAGAAGGAGGATTCCCCCAATAGGGATAGGAATGTGACCCCCTCCCCTTGGGAGGAGGCACAAAGAGGGTGTACCCACCCTCGGGGCTAGTAGCCATTGGCTACTAACCCCCCAGACCTAAACACACCCTTAAATTTAGTATTTAAGGGCTTCCCTGAACCTAAGAATTTAGATTCCTGAAACTACAAGAAGAAGAGGACTGCTGAGCTGAAAAACCCCTGCAGAGGAAGAACAGAAGACACCAACTGCTTTGGCTCCAGACTTACCGGCCTGTCTCCTGCCTTCCAAAGAAACCTGCTCCAGCGACGCTTTCCAAGGGACCAGCGACCTCTGAATCCTCTGAGGACTGCCCTGCTTCGAGAAAGACAAGAAACTCCAGAGGACAGCGGCCCTGCTCCAAAAGAACTGCAACTTTGTTTCAAGTAGCAGATTTAAAGACCCCTGCAACTCCCCGCAAGAAGCGTGAGACTTGCAACACTGCACCCGGCGACCCCGACTCGACTGGTGGAGAACCAACACCTCAGGGAGGACCCTCCGGCGACTCCAAGACTGTGAGTAACCAAAGTTGTCCCCCCTGAGCCCCCACAGCGACGCCTGCAGAGGGAATCCCGAGGCTCCCCCTGACCGCGACTGCCTGAACTCCATTTCCCGACGGCTTGCAAAGACCCTGCACCCGCAGCCCCCAGCACCTAAAGGAACGGAACTCCTGTGCAGGAGTGACCCCCAGGAGGCCCTCTCCCTTGCCCAGGTGGTGGCTACCCCGAGGAGCCCCCCCCTTGCCTGCCTGCAACGCTGAAGAGATCCCTTGATCTCCCATAGGAAACTATTGGAAACCCGACGCGTGTTCCCACACTGCACCCGGCCGCCCCCGCGCTGCTGAGGGTGTACTTTTTGTGTGGACTTGTGTCCCCCCCGGTGCCCTACAAAACCCCACTGGTCTGCCCCCCGAAGACGCGGGTACTTACCTGCTGGCAGACTGGAACCGGGGCACCCCCTTCTCTCCATTATAGCCTATGTGTTTTGGGCACCTCTTTGACCTCTGCACCTGACCGGCCCTGAGCTGCTGGTGTGGTGACTTTGGGGTTGCTCTGAACCCCCAACGGTGGGCTACCTTGGACCAAGAACTGAAACCTGTAAGTGACTTACTTACCTGTGAAACCTAACAAAACTTTACCTCCCCCAGGAACTGTGAAAATTGCACTAAGTGTCCACTTTTAAAACAGCTTATTGTGTTTTATGTAAAAAGTATACATGCTAAAGTAATGATTCAAAGTTCCTAAAGTACTTACCTGCAATACCTTTCAAATGAGATATTACATGTAAAATTTGAACCTGTGGTTCTTAAAATAAACTAAGAAAAGATATTTTTCTATAACAAAACCTATTGGCTGGATTTGTCTCTGAGTGTGTGTTCCTCATTTATTGCCTGTGTGTATGTACAACAAATGCTTAACACTACTCCTTTGATAAGCCTACTGCTCGACCACACTACCACAAAATAGAGCATTAGTATTATCTCTTTTTGCCACTATCTTACCTCTAAGGGGAACCCTTGGACTCTGTGCATACTATTCCTTACTTTGAAATAGTGCATACAGAGCCAACTTCCTACACCATGTGTCACTGGGATCCTGCTAGGCAGGACCCCAGTGCTCATAATGTATGCCCTGTATGTGCTTCCTGTGTGGTGCCTAACTGTATCACTGATGCTCTGCTAACCAGAACCTCAGTGTTTATGCTCTCTCTGCTTTCTAAAATTGTCACTGCAGGCTAGTGACTAATTTTACCAATTCTCATTGGCACACTGGAACACCCATATAATTCCCTTGTATATGGTACCTAGGTACCCAGGGTATTGGGGTTCCAGGAGATCCCTATGGGCTGCAGCATTTCTTTTGCCACGCATAGGGAGCTCAGACAATTCTTACACAGGACTGCCACTGCAGCCTGAGTGAAATAACGTCCACGTTATTACACAGCCATTTTTCAATGCACATAGGTAACTTATAAGTCACCTATATGTCTAACCCTCACTTGGTGAAGGTTAGGTGCCAAGTTACTTAGTGTGTGGGCACCCTGGCACTAGCCAAGGTGCCCCCATATTGTTCAGGGCAAATTCCCTGAACTTTGTGAGTGCGGGACACCATTACACGCATGCACTACACATAGGTCACTACCTATGTGTAGCGTCACAATGGTAACTCCGAACATGGCTATGTAACATGTCTAAGATCATGATCCCCCGGGTCTCTAGCACAGACCTGGGTACTGCCAAACTGCCTTTCTGGGGTTTCCACTGCAGCTGCTGCCAACCCCTCAGACAGGTTTCTGCCCCCCTGGGGTCTGGACAGCCCAGGCCCAGGAAGGCATAACATAGGATTTCCTCTGAGAGAGGGTGTTAGACCCTCTCCCTTTGGAAATAGGTGTGAAGGGCTGGGGAGGAGTAGCCTCCCCCAGCCTCTGGAAATGCTTTGATGGGCACAGATGGTGCCCATCTCTGCATAAGCCAGTCTACACCTGTACAGGGATTCCCCCAGCCCTGCTCTGGCGCGAAACTGGACAAAGGAAAGGGGAGTGACGACTCCCCTGACCAGTAAGTCCAGGGGAGGTGCCCAGAGCTCGTCCAGGGGAGGTGCCCAGAGCTCCTCCAGTGTGTCCCAGACCTCTGCCATCTTGGATTCAGAGGTGTTGGGGCACAATGAACTGCTCTGAGTGGCCAGTGCCAGCAGGTGACGTCAGAGACCCCTCCTGATAGGTGCTTACCTCTTTCAGTAGCCAAGCCTCCTTTCTTAGTAGCCAAACCTCCTTTTCTGGCTATTTAGGGTCTCTCCTCTGGGCTATTCCTCAGATAACGAATGCAAGAGCTCACCAGAGTTCCTCTGCACTTCCCTGTTCGACTTCTGCCAAGGATCGACAGCTGACTGCTCCAGGATGCCTGCAAAACCGCAACAAAGTAGCAAGACGACTACCAGCAACATTGTAGCGCCTCATCCTGCCGGCTTTCTCGACTGTTTCCTGCTGGTGCATGCTCTGAGGGCTGTCTGCCTTCACCCTGCACTGGAAGCCAAGAAGAAATCTCCTGTGCGTCGACGGAATCCTCCCCCTGCTAACACAGGCACCAAACTTCTGCATCACCGGTCCTCGGGGTCCCCTCTCATCCTGACGAGCGTGGGCCCTGGGACACAGGAGCTGGGTCCAAGTGTCTCCCACAGTCCAGTGGTCCTTCTGTCCAAAGTTGGTGGAGGTAAGTCCTTGCCTCCCCACGCCAGACAGCAAACCTGTGTACTGCGTGATTTGCAGCTGCTCCGGCTTCTGTGTACTTTTCCAAGGATTCCTTTGTGCACAGCCTAGCCTGGGTCCCCAGCACTCCGTCCTGCATTGCCCAACTCGCTGAGTTGAAATCCGACGTCATGGGACCCCCTCCTTTGTGACTGAGTCGACCTCTGTCCTCAGAGCTTCTAAGTGCCTGTTCCTGTACTTCTGCTGGTGCTGCCTGCTTCTGCAGGGGCTCTCTGAGTTGCTGAGCGCTGCCTCTGTCTCCTCCTCCAAGGGGCGACATCCTGGTCCTCCCCGGTCCCCAGCAGCACCCAAAATCCTCAAACGCGACTCTTGCAGATAGCAAGGCTTGTTTGCGGTATTTCTGCCTGGAAACACTTCTGCAACCTCCAGCACGCCGTGGACATCTTCCATCCAAAGGAGAAGTTCCTAGCCCTTTTCGTTGTTGCAGAATCTTTGTCTTCTTCCACCCAGAGGCAGCCCTCTTGCACCTTCATCTGGGGTTTAGTGGGCTCCTGCCCCCCCTGGACACTTTTATGACTCTTGGACTTGGTCCCCTTCCTTTACAAGTCCTCAGGTCCAGGAATCAGTCTTCAGTGTCTTGCTGGTGATTGTGGTTCTTGCAGAATCCCCTATAACGACTATTCTGTCTTTGTGGGGTAGTAGGGTAACTTTACTCCTACTTTTCAGGGTATTGGGGTGGGGTATTTTGGCACCATTACTGTTTTCTCACATTCCCAGCAACCCACTGCAATCTCCCATAGGCCTGGGGTACATTAGTGATTCGCATTCTACTTTTGGAGTATATGGTTTGTGTTGCCCCTAGGCCTATGTCTACCTATTGCATCCTATTGTGATTCTACATTGTTTGCACTACTTTTCTTACTGTTACTTACCTGTTTTGGGTTTGTGTACATATAATTTGTGTATATTACTTACCTCCTAACTGAGGATATCCTCTGAGATACTTCTGGCATATTGTCACTAAAATAAAGTACCTTTATTTTTAGTAACTCTGAGTATTGTGTTTTCTTATGATATTGTGCTATATGATATAAGTGGTATAGTAGGAGCTTTACATGTCTCCTGGTTCAGCCTAAGCTGCTTTGCCATAGCTACCTCTAACAGCCCAAGCTGCTAGAAACACCTCTATTCTACTAATAAGGGATAACTGGACCTGGCACAAGGTGTAAGTACCACAAGGTACCCAGTATAAGCCAGGCCAGCCTCCTACAGAGAAGCACCAAATGACCCTCCGGAAGATGATGGAAAGATGGTGGCATGTGTGGTGGTGCACATTCGAAAGGGAGGGAGTAGCCATTCCGAATTATCTACGAAACCCACCCGTCCGTGGTGATATGTTCCCAGTGGGGCAGGTGGTGGCGGATCCTGCCACCAACTAGGCGGGAGTGAGGGGACGGACTAGGAAGGTTTGGAGACTGCAGAAGGGGCAGAGGTGGACTCGACAGACCTCTGGTTCCCTGTCCCACGGCCACGTGGGATTCCACGTCCTCGGCGACGCATAGGCTGTCCAGCGCGCATGGCACCCCTTCCGTGGCCACGAAAGGGACGAACGTGGACTGTGGTGGGCGTGTGATGGAGGAAAGTCCAAGGGACCGAGCCGTAGCCCGGGAATCTTTGAATCTCTCCAAGGCTGAGTCCGCTTTGTCTCCGAAGAGACGGGTGCCATCAAAGGGCATGTCCATGAGTGACTGTTGGACATCCACCGAGGAGCCAGAAGTACGTAACCAGGCATGGCGCCGTAAGGCCACTGTCGTCGCAACCGATCTGCCCAGAGAGTCGGTCGTATCCAGCCCACAACGGATAGTGAACTTTGCCGCGTCTCTCCCATCTTTTACTGCTTGGGAGACAATAGCACAGGCCTCCTCCAGTATCTGCGGCAGGACTTGGGCTACCGTATCCAACAGTGAGTGGGAATAACGGCCCAAAAGGCATGCAGTGTTCACAGACCGCAGTGCTAGGCTGGAGGAAGAAAACAAATTCTTACCAAATTGTTCCAGCCTTTTGGATTCCCTATCCGGGGGTGCAGAAGGGAACGCGCCAGAAGAAGAGGAAGCCTGGATTACAAGACTCTCAGGTGTAAGATGTTGGGACAGGAACTTTGGGTCGTTTGGCGCAGGCCGATGGCGGCGAGCGATTGCCCTGTTCACAGGAGCCCCTGTGCTGGGTTTGGACCATGTACCCAAAAGGACATCAGTGAGGGCCTCATTAAATGGGAGAAGGGGTTCCGACGTAGAAGTCCCAGGCTTAAGTACCTCCGTCAGGAGATTAGACCTGACTTCAACAGTAGGTAGCTCAAGGCCAAGGACCTCAGCCCCCCTACTAACCACCATACTATAGGTTGCTCCCTCCGCTGTAGCCACGGTAGGAGGAGACAGCATGCCAGCGTCAGGAGAAGTATCCAGACCACTGGCTTTGCCCAAGTCCTGTGCCCAGTCCATAGTAGGGTCATCCTGGTATTCATAAGGGTCCAGGGACACCTCCAATTCCTCCCCGTATTCGTACCCATAGGAATATGGGTCTGAAACCGACCTCTGGCGAATAGGGCCCACCGAAGTCGATGGCGGCGGCGGCCGACGCCGCTCCGACTCAAAGTCATCGGGTATGAGAATTGGGTTGATGTTGATAGTGGGCACTACCGACATCGGGAGCGTCGATAATTGACCCGGCGCCGGGGAAGGTCTCAATGGTGCGACCGGCGTTGGTGCGGATCCGCGCACGGAACCGGAGGCGACCTCGGTGGCCGGGCGCGAAGCCACCAGCGCGAAACCCGAAGGCCCCTCAGCCAAACCCTTTGGGCCCAAAGGCACCGTATCGGGGTCAGCACGCCCAAAGATGAGGCGCATGGCCTCGTAAAACTCTAAGTAGGGCGGGGGTCGCTCCGGCTTTGGGAAACTCGGGGAAGCACAGAGTCGACCCAGACGTAGGCTCCGAGGTCGGAGGCCTAATGCGTGGATGCTCGTCCGGCGTCGCGTCGGCCGAGCGACAGGGTGAAGTCGGAGAGTGATGGGACTTCTTCTTCTAACCTTGACCCGAGGACTTCGAAGAAGACGAGTGGTGATGACTCAACGACCGGTCACGAGATCTTCCTCTCGAGCGAGACCGGGACCTACGAGGAGTCAAGTGCCAGGCCATCATTAGCTTTAGGGACCGCTCCCTCAAAGCCTTCGGGTGCATGGCCCAACACTCTGAGCATGACTTCGGGTCGTGGTTGCGCTCGAGGCACCACAGGCAAACGTGATGAGGATCCGTCACCGACATCATCCGATGGCAGTCCTCATGAGGCTTGAACCCGGTCTTCGGGGACATCCTCGACGCACCAAGGACGCACCAAAAAAGCTCGACAAAACAGTTGAATTCGGCCAAAAAAAAGCCTAGGGTAGCTCTCTCCGGATCAGGGCGTGGCGCAGAAAGAAAAGAACTGACGTCACTGCGCGAGGGCAGCGTCTATGTACTACTCCCGTCATCATCACGGCGACCACGACGCCTGCGGAGTCGACCGACGCCACCTACCGACACGCAAGGGTATTGCTCGAAGAAAAATCTCCGGATCCAGTCTGACGCCTGGGGGAAAATTCTAAGGTAAGGAATCTGCAACTAGAAGTCTCTATCAGATAAAGAGTTGTATCTTGTTATTCAACAGCAAACACAAAGGGATAGGACAGCTTTACCCCTTGAATGAAATGGCATAACAGCTAATGCATTAAAAAAAAATCAATAAATAACAGACTGAGACAAGACTGGTTCAAAAACAGTATGATAGCTCAGATCGATAGATCCAATTGATTCAAAATACAGCTGCCAGTTTAATATTGGACGTCCCTGCTCAGCTTTGGCCAGCGGACGTTTGAAGCAATTGCATTGGCTACCTGTTATAAAGCGCATTATTTTTAAAACGTTATGTTTGACTCACAAGTCTTTGCATATGCGTGGATCTGAATATCTCTCCTCAAGGCTACGATAGTATATGCCGAGCCGTCAGCACAGATCAACAGGAGCCCATCTGGTCCATGTTCCTCGAACTAGTAAGGCCAGATGGGGGATAAAGCATTTATTGTAGCTGCTGTCACACATTGGAATTTGCTCCCCTTGATTATCAGGAAGGAACACAATTTCTTGGCCTTAAGGAAGCAGCTAAAGGCTTGGCTCTTTTCTCAGCAGTTTGATTTTCTCCTTTTTGTTTTCCCTCTGGCACTCTACCCTCCATTGCTTAGTGCTTAGATGCCATGGCCGGAATGCGCTTTATAAATACAAAATACATACACTTTAAGTAATTTCTTTCAATCAGACCAAAGAGAAAACACCCATATAAGGGCAAGTTAAATATTTCAATTAGCTTCAGGTTTCTAGATGTAGGGCTGCTCTGCCCTCCCTGTGTACATTTTATGTGGTTGTGCTACACGATTTTTGTGAAGGCCGTCATCTGCTGATTCCATGGCCGCTGGATGCTGTTGGAAACCTCTGTCAGGTGTTTCATGTTTGAGTGCCTCTCTCTGGTGTTTCATGTTTCTATGCCCTTTCTATATCTTCAGCAGAGAGCTGAGCGTGTTCACATTATCCCCAGCTCCTGGTATTATCCGGGTGGACGGTGACTGGCCTTGGTGACAGTAACATAGCCGTTTTCAACCAAAAAGCTGGGACATGCCAATATTTTCCATTGCTTCATGGATACAGTTCATTAAAGTATGGTAGCAGGTGGCCAGGACTAGCAAGTTAGGTTTGTTTCAAGATCATGATAATTCTTTCCTTTTACAACAGTGACCACTGCTGAAGTAATCTGTGTTGACTTGCAATTACTTATAGCTTTTTTTTTTTTTTACCATAAGAGCAATGCTGATCACTTAGTGCAGCGTGCAACATGTCAGGGTGCTCACTGGGTCCTCACGCGTGCCAAATCCGCACTTGGCTTTTCCCCCTCTGCACCTTATTAACACTATCCTTGCTCCTCGGCAGTCTGTTCAGATGGACCCCCTTGGGGTGCTGCTGCTTTTCTGAGACTCCTGGACATCTATGCTCCACCAACCAGCTGCCCTGTAAGATATCAGATTTTGGCTTTGTATGTGCACCGATCCCAGTTCAACCTGTTATTGTTCCAGTGTCTAGAGGCCTGCTACAGCCCACGTACCCCTCCCTACCAACATCATTTTAAGACCTTTCACTTCAAGAGTGGGCTGGAGTGGACAATGAAAGTGTTCACATCGACTGGACCCTTATGAGGAGGACTGCCTGACTGGGGTCAACAATTTCATATTTTTGGGCAACTACCCTATTGGCACCCCTTCACCCCCACAGGTCCTAGCTGATGTAAGTACTACTACCACCCCCCAAAGTAACCCCATGCAGTCCTTGTACAGGGGGAAGTATTTTTGTTGTGAATAAATGCACTTCCTGGAAAGGGCTGTCCATCTAGAAGGATCAATGTGGACTTAGGGCCAGATGTAGCAAAGGGTTTTTCCCATTCTGTGTCAATGGGAAAATGTGTTCGTACATATGGCCCTAAGTGAGGACCTGCCAGCAGCATCATGCTTTTGTTGCTTTTCTTTCTTGCCTGGTTCGTGGAATTCACATGACATCCTGGCCAGTCAGCCCTTTCCTCCTGAAAGAGCAGGCTGAAGACTGCAAAACTGCCCGAAAAATAAACACCCTGCTAAGAGCTGCTTTTCTCATGTCTAGCTTGAAGATGGAATCCACATTCTGCTCCAGTCCAAGACATTTACTGCACCTCGGCCTAGGAGAAAATCTTCTCTGTCCTTTGCTTGTGGAGGAAAGAGTACTGAAAGGTTGTGGCTACGGGAGGGGGTGGGAAGAGGCAGACAGGGTCCGAGGCCTTGCACTGCCACATGAGGATGAAGGAATTGTAGAGGAAAACTCGAGAGAGATGCGGAAAGGCCTGGAATCTGTTTGCTTGCAGAGAAGTCCTCAAGGGGTCATACATCTATCCACAAACCTATTGCTGCTCTGCAACAGACCTGGAGTTTATGAGAAAGTTTTGAAAGGGGAGGGAGTGGATATGGAAAAAGACAGTCGTAGAGAAAAAAGGTCAAGCAACTGTGCCACAGGAGTAGGAGCAAAGCAGCAGAATACAGACCCGGTGGAAAGGTCTAAAGAGTAAGGGCTTGGAACTGGGCTGCAAGCCCTGAAGACCTCTCAGGCGTCATTCACCTTTCTGATAGCCTACACCACAACGGCAAGACCTGGGTTTGTGAAAGACTAGTGGAAGGGTAGGGATGGAGAACAACAGTCATCCAACATTTTATCAACGAGACAACAAAATCTATTTAATAAAGTTCGGGATCACCACCAAGGCGGGGACACACAAAGTGAGTTGGCATCCGACTGAGAGCTTAAGAAGGTAAGCATGGACAAGTTGCTTGCGACAATCAAAATGCAAAAAAATAAAGGTGTAAACAATTGTCTTAGCAAAGTAAGCAAGGAAAAATCGACAATGTAAGTATGGTGCTTGATTGATGGAGACGAATCCTCAGACATTTGAGACACAAAAGAGTTCACAGTGAAGGGCATCGCCAAGGTTGCAGGCAGGGGAGGCAAGTGTGAAGGCGGAAGACAGAGAGATGGAGTTTAAGGGGTACTTATGGCCCAACAGAAAGACTTCAGTCTTGGAGACATATGACTGCAGGAAATGAGCTGAAGCTACGGTATGATTTGTTCAAGGCAGGTGGAGAGGGTAATAAGTGTCGCACCACTAAGCGAATCAAGAGAGATGTACGGCTGCAAGTCACCAACGTAGACAGGGTGGCTGAGATTACAGGATGAAATGCTGTGCGCCTGAAGAGGAGGTAGGGAGAGAGCTGTGTGTGGAGGACTGTGTCAAGACGGACAGGCTGCTACTGGAACACGTTCAGCTCATGGCTTGAAGGTAGCTTTAACACAAAAGGACAAAAAATTCCCATCAAGTGTCCAACTCAAGTACGGTCATAATATTTGCGCTGCCAGGGTACTTCTTCAGCTTAGTATCAAGTTAGGATCTCACAGTGTCCAACCCAAGCATCAATTCAATCCACCAGAATATTTAATTAAAAACAGACCCCCCAAAATGTAACTACGTATAGGTATACCCCACTTCACATATATGTAACTTGACTATATGTAACTTGACTATATATATATATATATATATATATATATATATATATATATATATATATATCCCCAAGGTACCTAGATGTGGAGCATAGAATAGTAAATCTACGCTTACAATTATGCTCTTACTTTTATTTTTACATTTTCTTTCTCACTATTAGTCCATGATAGTTTGGCCCCGCGATATTCTGTACTCGAAATTCTGATATACAACCGCTCAGCCATGGTCAATGCACTTGCTTTTCACTATATCTCTTCAGCAGAATATGAAGTCCCCAAAGTGTCAAACTGAAGAAGGGTCATTGCTTTTTCGCATGGTACCTTTTCAGCTGAGCATGTATCCACCTCCCACAGAGTGTCAACTGAGACATGGTAAGTGCACGGGAGTTGCAGGGTACCTCTTCAGCTGAACATTAAATCCCTAAGTGTCCACTTAAGCATCGTCTTTGCATTTGGATAATACTTGTTCAGCGAATATCAAACCCTGTTGTCCCCCACGCACCCCTCACCCAAGTGCCCAAATCAAATATGGTAATTGTTTACACATTTTCAGGGTACATCTTCAGCTGACTATGACACCCACTCAACCACCAATTAAGTGTCTTTCAAGGAGGGTAATTACTTCTCATTTGCAGGGTACCTTTTCAACAGAAAATGAAATCAAACCTCAAGTCACCATTGTTTTCACCTTTGACGGGTCCCTCTTCAGCTGAGCATGAAAGCCCCTAAGTAGTCTAATTCAAGCATGGTTACTGCATTCTGCAGGGTAGTGCTTCAGCTGGATATCAAGTCTCACATTTGCAGGGCATCTCTTCAGTTGAACATTAAAGGCCCTACAAGTGTTCAACTCAAGCATGGTCACCCATCTCCCTCTTTCACATTCTGACTTGAATGTAACTACTGGACTGACAATGAGAAAGAGCCAAAACTTGTGAATAGGACACAGTAACCTTCAAGGTAAATTAGTTACTGTTAGGCCATAGGCCTTCTCACGCTGTCAGTACCCCCCACCTCGGCAGTCACTGGTCACAACAAACGGGGAGAGGCACCTGCTCCCAGGAAGTGAGTGAGCAAGGGCATTCATATGGAAGGGGTGAGTGTCTCTTGGGAATCAGGCATGCATGCACATTACTGTTACCCAGAGCTCTATTTTAACACTTTCCGGCCCGGCCACTAGGGGGCATGCTACGTAAACAGTTGTCCAGGGTAAAGAGCTTAGGAATGCCTAAGGACGAAAAGCAACAGAAACACCGTAAAGTTAAGTTTAGCCTATTAGTGCATCATTGAGGGATATTTGCAACGGGTATGATGAGGGAGCTAATGGTCTGTAATCGTACATCGTACACTGCTTCTGTATATAACAACTGTTCGCAACTTGATAGTGTTTCCTTGTTAATTTCACCTACTCACCAATGGCAGCTGGATGACAGTCTTGCAGCTCCTGTGGAGTTACTTCTCTGCGGTTGTACGCGGGCATGGTAGAGCGTACTTGCCGATCATTAGCAGCTTAAACCGCTGTAGCCATCACTGAGATCCGATAAACCTCTGCACAAGGAACCAGTGTCACATGGGGCGCTCACAAGAGTGATAAAAGCCAGTGTCACCAGAGATGGTACTCACAACGCAGGTCTGGTTTGGAGAGAGAACCTTGCATAGTACAGAGTGCTAAACTCACCTCACGAGCGCTTAAATTCACTACAGACTTCAGAAATCTGCGTTTAGATATCCTCCCTGACTATTATATTTGCTGTTTCACCTCCTGTCTGACAGGGATCTGTGTATAGCCCCCGAGTGGTCCCCAGCTCCCTAAGTTTGACTGAGTATATGTAGTGAGTTCCGTTCTGAAGCCTGCAACCTTAGCACAAGTGTTGGGTGGACTATGTTGTGCTCTGAACGTGCATTTGTATAGCGCATTCCCATCATCTGAATGGTCCAGAACCGCTGTTGGAATCTGGGCATACATTACGGCTTTGAGGTTCTCATTGATCGGAGTCGTGGGGGCTTCTGATGGATTGGTTGGTGTTTCCTGCTGTTTAGGTGACAGTTCTACTGAATAGAGACCGGCAAGGTAGGAGAAAAGTAAAGTATTGCATAATGAAGGACTGTACTGGACAGTGGTTGGCTAGACTCTGCCATGGATTCTCGTAGATCATTATGTGCAACGATGCGTGTGCCGTCTGAAGTTTGACTAGAAAGAGGGCAGACGCCCAAGCTTAGCTGGAATAAAGCATCTTCTAATACCTTCCGGTTTTCAGCGGTTTATGCAGAGAAGGGCTGCATAGGCCTACTTAAAAAGACTGTGCACATCAAACTTGACATAGGTGCAAGAGGAAGTCTCATGAGCATAGTGTTTGCAGAATGAATATGGGGCTGCCTACGTGGCTGTCCAGCCGTGTCTAACAGGTAGTTGGTTGGAAAATACCAATGAAGCCACCTTAGCTGATGGACTGTGCTTGGACACCACCTTGGCAAACTTTAGCAAAAGGTGGTACAGGCCACAATCCATGTGGAAATGGTAGCCTTAGCTGCCGATTAGCCAGCATTAGCATCTCCAGAAGTCACAGATGATAGGTGGTATATAGGTCCCAATTTCTACCTAAGGAGAAGTGCAAGGTGAAACTAGTGCAGCATACTGCTTTTTCCTCTGAGAAAGCATGTTGACATGGAAAGAACATGAGATGGCAACCCACTCAGTCCAATGGAGCTTTGACTGAACCTTTGGGATAAAGACGAGTGAACTGTCAACATAGGCATGTGCCAGTGAGAAATGGCTCTCAAGTGCAAATGGTGTGGAGCTCACTTAGACACTTGACTGGTAAAATCACTATTGAAGAAGCCAAAGGATGAAGTGACATGGAGATAATACCTTAAAACGTTTCTCAGTCTGGCAAGAACCAGATGTAGTTCCCAAGATACTTATATGGCCTGGAGAGAAAAAACAGGTTGGCCAGGTTCACGTATTTTTTGGTGACATAACTGCTTTGGAAAAGGTCTCCCAAGGCATGTTCTCACACCTCCATGGGTGCTAGATAGGTGTTTACCCTAAACGCAGATACAGCCAAATAACAAAGAATTGATATGTTACATCTTCTATGATGCAAAGGAGCTAGTTACCAACCACTGCTATACTGAAACCTGTGGTAAACGTTACGGCGGAAATCCATGTTCTCCGCAGAGAAGTTTATGTGAACAAAGGATAACTTCCCAAGCATCAAATGGAGCAATGGCAGACATGTTGCTTCTTACTTATAAACACTTTATCACTCTGTTGATATTATATGATTTTCTAAACAGTCACAGAACTCCTGAGCCAGCGTTGTGGACCCACAGGATTCCCCGGGCCATAGGTTAAGAACTACTGCTCCAGATTATAGAGTCCTTCCCCACCCTTAATGTTCTGACAGTTACCCCAGCCAAAGTAAATGCAAACGAAAAGTTCTGCGGGCCGCTAACCTCATCCAGAGCTCAGAGTGCCATTCCAACCACCCATAATTCAATAATTAATGCACCCCCAGCAGGCAACACACTGCCACCAAACGTAGCTAAAGAGACCCAGGATGAATTGGTCGGAGGTCCGCCACCCTCTGAAATAATGATTTCCGACATCCATCCCTGAAGCCCTAAAGACACTATCGTGGCTGTAAAGAGAGACAGTCAAATTAAACAGGCGGGATCTTTGGTGGCGCAAATGCGTATGTGTCTCAACGGCACTACTAATCTTTGGGTTCGTCCAAGTGCACACCCTGTGATATCCTGGAAACAGGAGATCACAGCTCAACCCTCTTCCGCCCACACTACTGCTCATTAGAAAACGACATCCTCAATTTAGGCAACATCATAACGTTGCTGAAACAGAGTCCAAATCTAGCTGGTGCTACCTCATCTGACATAGAATATGTAAAATTCGTAAACATAAACCATGGGTGAAAGGGAGACTCCACAAAGGTCTTTGAGCTCACCGGACATTGCATACAAGGTGCAACATGAAAGCAATCGCTTCTTAGTTTGGGGCATAATTGTTGAACATTTTCTAGAACCAGTGTATCCACACCCACTTGGCCAACATCCAAATACTGCGCTTAGCAATGCAGAACAGGCAAGCAGCAACCAACAGTCTTTCAGTGACATTAGTAAACCTTTATACACTGCCAAACCGCAAAGAGCAAACAGACACAGTGTGGAATCTATGCGACAGCGCCTTGAGACCCTCATGGGTGAATAGTTACGCTTTACAAAAACTGACTGATTTTTTGACTCGGAAGGAAAGAAGGGAGCAAGCCAGGAAATGTCAGGAGCCCGCCAAAACCGTTCTCCATGCTAAAAAATGCCATAGGAGCAAGCCCACTGAGCGAGGAAAAAGCCAGCAACCAAATTCAGTACATCAAGACATGAGCCAGCACTGGAAGGGGCCAGCTACCAGTGAGTGGGAGTGGATCGCAAGAGCACTAAATAAGCCACAACAAGCAAGTTGACCAGTGGCAACTTAAGGAGATGCTTCGGAACTAGTCACACAAACGCTCGAACTTTGCTCCTGGAATATCCACGGTTTAGCCAGCAAACTTGAAGACCATGTCTCCTACCTTCAGAATTTCTCAGTGGTTGCTCTACAGGAGACCTGGGTTCAAGAACTGATCGCTATCCCAGGCTTCTCAGATCATGCAATCTCGGCGACCAAACAATCGAAGTTTGGATGCAGCAGATTGGGCCTCACAATCTACTTGTCTACATCTATCAAGATCATCGTAAAGGAGCAAGAAACAGACTCAGCTAACATCTAAATACTGTGCATAGCAATGCAGAACAGGCAAGCAGCAACCAACAGTCTCTCAGTGACATTAGTAAAGCGTTATGGACAGCCAAACCGCAAAGAGCAAACAGACACAATGAAGAATCTATTCAACAGCCTCCACAGATTAGGAACAGCCTATCAGCAGCCCCAGATCACAGTAACAGGGGACTTCAATACCTACGTACTAGGCTCCTCACCAGCAAGCGAGATTATCAAGACCCAAGAG
Organism: Pleurodeles waltl; assembly: GCF_031143425.1. Classification (NCBI taxonomy): domain Eukaryota; kingdom Metazoa; phylum Chordata; class Amphibia; order Caudata; family Salamandridae; genus Pleurodeles; species Pleurodeles waltl. The sequence continues at coordinate 964,518,653 of NC_090443.1, forward strand.
TGCCAATGGGACACTCCAAGCTCGGGCACACAGAGATGAGGAGGAGGGACCAAAGGGGCCTGATTCTGCCCAGCAAATTTGAACTCCTGAGCCTACGGGCCCTAAACAGCCACTTACAAGGTGATTCTCTGCCCACAATGTCCTTTAACTACACTAGCAGCAATTCCCTGATTGATTACACATTTGGTTCCCTTCCACTACTACAACAGGTACGCCCCTTTAAAATGGGGGAAAGAATGGAGAGTGGCCACCTGCCACAGGAGCTGGAACTTTCCTTTACAGTGACCATGAACACACCAACAGCAGACCCTTCCCGATCAGTCTATTAACCTGACCTAAGAAGGGTACAATGGTCAGCAACCAACATAGAGTCTCTGGAACAGGAAGCTGAAAACCATTACAAGCTAGCTCAAAGTGACAGGAGCTGTGTGTCAAGTATCTGGGAAACATTCACAACTTCTTTTTCCCAACAACGTGCCTCAACTGTTAACCCCTCTAAAGCTCAGACTGAACCGGCTCACCAAAACTAAGTTGGAACAAGTGCACGAACAGAGAAATAACAACCCTGAAAAGGGAGGTCAACAGAGCATTAAGAATTAAGTTTTCATATCTGATCTAAGGCGCAAGAAAAAAAAAAAAAAGAGTTAAGAAGGGCCATATGGTCCAAAAAGAGGGAACTGGCAGACAGTTTTTGAGCAAAATTAATTTGGGACCTAAAGCATCTCAATGCAAATGCCTTCTGGCGATTTGTCAATTCCCTAAAATTCGACGCGCCGCCACATGCTGGATCAAATTTGTCTGAAGAAGCCTGGGCCTCATTCCTTACTGCTCACTTTAACAATAATCCTACAGAGGAAATAGATACACTAGGTAACCCAGAGACGGGCTCAGGAGATGTGCAATGCTACTCTGATCCATCGCCCATCATTCTAGAGGAGGAGCGAATCCTCATCGAGGAAACTATAAAATGGCAGATCATTAAAGGCAGACTCACAGGCGCTCCTGGCCTGAATGGAATTTCCCAAACCATTTACAAGACCAATACAGCAAAATGGGCAGGGTAAATGGCCCTTTTATTCACCAATGCTCTCTAAGGCGCCTCAAGCCAAGCTTCCTGGAAAGGGTCTAACATCGCACCAATCTTTAAGGGTGGCGTCAAGTCAAAACCTGAAAATTACAGATCGACAGCCCTAATTAACAATGAGGCTTAGTACTATGCGGGCATCATATAGGAAGGGCTCCTTGATTGGGCTGATACTGAACCAATCAATCAGACAAGATTCACACAAAAAAAACTGGAATGTCAACAAACATCATGGCACTGACCTTGCTACTTGAAGCTGCAAAAGCAACCAAACAACCATTGTACCTATGTTACATGGATTACAAAGTGGCTTTTAACAGTGTCCCACGAAACCTGTAATGGAACAAACTAAAGAACTGGGGCATACCGTCAATGCTTTTAAGAGCAAATGAAAATCTATATACAGACACTTGGGTTTGAATAAAGCTGGGCAACGGGGCCAGCCTTTCCAGGGCCATCTCAACACCTTGAGTGCTAAAGCAGGGGCGCATGCTAGCCCGACATTCTTTAATCTAATCTTGGAGGACCTTTCTTCATCCTTGGTATTTTCTCACGCCCAAAGCTTGGCACCATCTCACTGTCAAACTTGTTGTATGCTGATGATCTGAAGCTGATCAGCCGTACCAAGGAGGGGGTGTAGTGCCTTCTGAACGCCACCTATGACTACTCATTAAGGTACAGCCAGACAATTATTACCCCCAAAAAAACAAAATTATGAACGGCTGCAGAAGAACATGTGGGAACATCAGTTGGTTCCTAGACTCTACAAAGGTTGAATAAGTCACCAACTATAAATACGTTGGCCTCACGTTTGACAACAAAGGTAACTTTAAGCCACGCAGGGAGGAAATGAAGAGAAAAGGGCTTTTCCCTGGCCACAGGATTCAGGGTTCTCTTCAAGAACCTGAACAGACTTTCTTATAGGACCCATTCTGGAAACAGCTAGGGTGAAGACAGTCCCGACCTTGACGTACAGAAGTAAAGTCCTTTTAGGTAGGGCTTCAATAACTGTGGACAATATTGTCACTAAAATCTACAGGGAAAAATTTCATCTACCAAGATACACCTCGGCAACCCAAATTAGGCTAGAATTTGGTCTAAAAAAAAAAAAAATCAAACGATAGCCAGAAGTGCAGAATTTGTCATTGTGTGCTATAAGTTCCAGTTTCTCGAACACAATACCTTAAACTAGAACGTCGGGCTGGAAATCAATAAACCCCACTCAGCAGCTGGAAAATACCTTAAAGACTCCATTGACCGGCTTGGACTGGCTCAGCTATCGTCTGCAATGCCCACCATGGAGTCTAATTTCATTACTAGAGGACAAGGCTTCTCTGGAGAACTCCACCCATGCATGGATGGTACTAAATAGTTACACACAGCTAAAACCACAACCATATTTGGGTGAAGCCTTCAGCAGCAGGACCAAGGGTAACATTCGTAAATATCACCTTGGAGTCCCCCTTCCAATGCACATGCAGCACCCTGGCTAAGGGTAGCAGGAGAAATCCCCTGTAAGGTGTGCAGCCACTCAAAAGAAGACATGACCCATGTTTTCTGCTTTTGCAGTTCAACCTTAAAACTGTAGTGTCACTGGTTGAGAATATTCTGGATCCTTGCGGGGTTGTGCACCAGCAGGCAAGCAATAACAGCATGCTCAAACTCTGAGGACCCTTGAGCGATCTCCTGAACAGTAAAATATCTACAGGGAGTCGATCAGGCTTTAACCGGTTCTGTGCCTTGGACGAGATCATCTCGTCCAAGGCTACAGTTCCCCTGTGCCTTGGACGAGATCATCTCGTCCATGGCACAGGGGAACTTGGGGGCGCGCTAGCGCGCCCCCCGTGCACCCCCTCCCCCCCCCAAGGCGGGGATGGAAGGGGAAGACCTTCCCCTTCCACCCCCGACCACCCCCACCCCCTCCTGTGACGTCAGCGCGCGAGTGCGCGCTGATTTGTCACAGGGGCCTCCCCAATCGCGCTGGAAGCATTTCTCTTTCAATCACTGGGGGAGGCCCGGAGGGACTTCAAAGGGAAGGAAAAGTATTTCCTTCCCTTTGAAGTCTCTCCGAGGGTTTCAAAAGCCGGATTGCTTGCAATCCGGCTTTTGAAACCCCACTAGACACCAGGGATTTTTTTTTTTCTCTGAAATTGTCATAATGGAGCGACCCCTTGGGCAAGGGTCGCTCCCATGGGGGGCATTTTTTAGGGAAGGCCTTTTCTGTCCCCCCTGGGGGCAGAAACCTCTATGCACCAGGGACCATATTTTCTTTTTTTTTTTTTTATGTTTCATTTTATTTTTTTAGGTGGGGAGCGACCCCTTAGGCAAGGGTCGCTCCCCTTGGGTGGAAATTATATTTAGGCCATTTCTGCCCCCCTTGGGGGCAGATTGGCCTATTTTGATGAGGCCAATCTGCCCCCAAGGGGGGCAGAAACCACTAGACACCAGGGAGTTTTTTCTTTGCGTGAATTTCACGCAAGGTGAGCGACCCCTTGGGCAAGGGTCGGTCCCTAGGGGGGCAAATTTATTTTAGGCCATTTCTGCCCCCCCTGTTTTTTTTTGTTTTTTTAGAGATGGGGAGCAACCCATCAGGCAAAGGTCGCTCCCCTGGGGGGAAATTGTATTTAGGCCATTTCTACCCCCCTTGGGGGCAGATTGGCCGATTTTAGGTCAATCTGCCCCCAAGGGGGCAGAAACCGCTAGGCACCGGGGATTTGTTTTTTGGTGCCAATGTCACGCAGGGGGAGCGACCCCGTAGGCAAGGGTCGCTCCTGGGGGGGAGGGGTGTGGGGGGGGGGAGAAATTTATTTAAGGCCATTTATGCCCCCCCTGGGGGCAGAAAACTCTAGGCGCCAGGGGAATTTTTTTTTTTGTGTTTTTTTTTTAGAGATGGGGAGCGACCCATCAGGCAAGGGTCGCTCCCCTGGGGGGCAAATTGTATTTAGGTCAATCTGCCCCCAAGGGGGCAGAAACCACTAGGCAACTGGGATTTGTTTTTTGGCGCCAATGTCACGCAGGGGGAGCGACCCCGTAGGCAAGGGTTGTTCCCGAGCAGGGGGGGGTCAAATTTATTTTAGGGCATTTCTGCCTCCCCCCTCCCGGGGCCGGCTGAGCTAGAGGCCAAACTCCACAGGTAGCCACTTTGCAAAAAACACCTCTGTTTTCTGTGAAAAATATGTTGTGTCCACGTTGTGTTTTGGGCCATTTCCTTTCGTGGGCGCTAGGCCTACCCACAGAAGTGAGGTATCATTTTTATCGAGAGACTGGGTGGAAGGAAATTTGTGGCTCCTCTCAGATTCCAGAACTTTCTGCCACAGAAATGTGAGGAACATGTGTTTTTTAAGCCAAATTTTGAGGTTTGCAAAGGATTCTGGGTAACAGAACCTGGTCCGATCCCCGCAAGTCACCCCATCTTGGATTCCCCTAGGTCTCTAGTTTTCAGAAATGCACGGGTTTGGTAGGTTTCCCTAGGTGCCGGCTGAGCTAGAGGCCAAAATCTACAGGTAGGCACTTTGCAAAAAAACACCTCTGTTTTCTTCCAAAAATGTGGATGTGTCCACGTTGCGCTTTGGGGCGTTTCCTGTCGCGGGCGCTAGGCCTACCCACACAAGTGAGGTATCATTTTTATCGGGAGACTTGGGGGAACATAGATTAGCAAAACAAGTGTTATTGCCCCTTGTCTTTCTCTACATTTTTTCCTTCCAAATATAGGAGAGTGTGTAAAAAAGACATCTATTTGAGAAATGCCCTGTAATTCACATGCTAGTATGGTCACCTCGGAATTCAGAGATGTGCAAATAACCACTGCTCCTCAACACCTTATCTTGTGCCCTTTTTGGAAATACAAAGGTTTTCTTGATAGTAATTTTTTACTCTTTATATTTCAGCAAATGAATTGCTGTATACCCGGTATAGAATGAAAACGCACTGCAGGGTGCAGCTCATTTATTGGCTCTGGGTTCCTTGGGTTCTTGATGAACCTACAAGCCCTATATATCTCCGCAACCAGAGGAGTCCAGCAGACGCAACGGTATATTGCTTTTGATAATCTGACATTGCAGGGAAAAGTTACAGAGTAAAACGTAGAGAAACATTTATGTTTTTTTCACCTCAATTTCAATATTTTTCTTTTTCAGTTGTTATTTTCTGTAGGAAACCCTTGTAGGATCTACACAAATGACCACTTGCTGAATTCAGAATTTTGTCTACTTTTCAGAAATGTTTAGGTTTCTGGGATCCAGCATTGGTTTCATGCCCATTTCTGTCACTGACTGGAAGGAGGCTGAAAGCACAAAAAATTGCAAAAATGGGGTATGCCCCAGTAAAATGCCAAAATTGTGTTGAAAAATTGGGTTTTCTGATTCAAGTCTGCCTGTTCCTGAAAGCTGGGAAGCTACTGAGTTTAGCACCGCAAACCCTTTGTTGATGCCATTTTCAGGGGAAAAACCATAAGCCTTCTTCTGCAGCCACTTTTTCCAATTTTTTTTTTGAAAAAAACGAAATTTTCCCTGTATTTTGGCCAATTTCTTGGCCTCCTTCAGGGGAACCCACAAAGTCTGGGTACCTCTAGAATCCCTAGCATGTTGGAAAAAAAGGACGCAAATTTGGCTTGGTTAGCTTATGTGGACAAAAAGTTATGAGGGCCTAAGCGCAAACTGCCCCAAATAGGCAAAAAAAGGCCTGGCACAGGAGGGGGAAAAGGCCTGGCAGCGAAGGGGTTAAAGAAAGCCCTGTGTCAGTCAGAACAACTCCCAGTGTTGTGATCCTCGGTTTTCAGCCAGGACAGGGGTTAAGTTCCTCTTCCATTATCTGTGGAAGTTGTCCATATCTCCTGGCCCACATAACACTACTTCAGTATTTATTTGAGCGTCTTTTCTCACATAAAATACTTTTCTTACAGTTATGCGCCTCCTACACTATTGCATTTTATAGGTCTTAATGTCTTAGGCGGGACATTGACCAATGAGACACTTGTGATGCTTTACACTTCGATGTCTTCATGTTTTAAAGAATTCTATATATTGCTGTATTTCTATATTGAAATGATTTTAATTAATCAATCAATAAAGTCTTACTTACACTGAGTAAGCCCTCAGAAGCACCGGAGCAAGATGAAGCTTGGATCCTCGACTCGTCCCCAGAAGGAAGAAGTTGGTCAAGCTTATGCTGCTAACAGACGGGGCCCAAACTAAGAGCTTGGCTTTCCCTCACTGTATCTTCGGGTCACTGGAGCAGAAAATAATTTGGTTCTGGGAGGAACCTGGGCTGCATGGTGCATTTTCTGTTACCAGAGGAAAGATGCTCTTGTAATCAGATGATTTATCTTGCCAGGGTTAACTTGCATCTCTTTTGTAGGCTTATGAGAGTTACCTCCATACAAGAAACAAAAGGTCCCCATGGCAGAATTGTTTCCTATTTATTGCACTTGTAGGAAGGATGATCACACCCACAACTGGGGGCTAAGACCCTGCACACACCTTCAGATCTTCTAATGATGTAATCCAACACCTATTGCAGGATGGGTGCACTCTTACTGCGCATGCAAGCCAGGTAGTTCGAAGGGACCTTGTACTGATGCTGGCACACACAGCACAGGTGAGCACTCAGACTGTTTCTTAAACAAGTGATGCAGGGGTTAAGCAGGTCAGCTGCTTCTTTTGACACAGGTAAAACCAGACACACACCCAAACAGGAATTGGCTGGAACGTAACAATGTACATGAATGCATATGAATAAGTCAATAACGGTTGACTGAAAACCGAGACCAACAAAGGTTCTGTTTTTACAAGTTTTTAAGCGGTTTCCAGTCCCTACACTAGGCCTCAAGGTACCCAACAAAGTTGAGAAAGGGGCAGGTCCAAAGAGTACAATATTAGTTTACAGCTCCTCTGCCGTTGCTCACTGGGCACTAATACCACCTTCGCCCCCTTTATACAATTACGTCTTAAGCATTCTCTGGTTGAGTTAGTCTTCCGGTCCTTTAACTGCACTAGAAGCCCTTTTTGTCCCACTGACCTGTCAATTCTTCCTCAACCTCAGCCTACGTTCCCCTCAGTGATCCTGAACACAACTATGGCCAGAACGGATATATTTCCCTCACCAGCCTTATACTAACTCTAACTCAAATAATCTAACCTCCAAACCCACACTATAAAGATTAACTTTTATATTTTCTGGTGATTTAAACAACACGTAGTATTTCTACTCCCTTCTCACAGACAGATCACACTTACTATGTAAAAACCCAGCACCTCTGCCTTCAACTCCATGAAGAAAACTGCTGAATAACCTGTCGTGTACTCATGTTTTGAACGACAAATGTCATTTCGTTTGCCAGTGATTTTTCTTTTAATCGCCTTTCAAAAACCATTACCGATAGCAGGTTTTTGTGATACTCCACTGGGGTCTCTGTCTCTTATGCTATCATGATTACTATTGTATTTTTAATCAAGTTATTCTCACACAGATGCCGCATGAGGAGGTATGACCCTGGACGGTTTTTGTATATTTCAATCAGTGTGGGCAACAACTGGGCCCAAATTATGCCCCCTTTGCCTGAACATTATATCTCTATCTCCTCGAGTGACTATCCCAGTATATGACCCATGTTACCCTCAGACCACTTTATAACAGAATGGACATGAGTTCCATCTGCCTGGGCTTTAACAGTCCTATAGAGTGGCATGGGATAACATGTTCAAGTGCACCACTATTACTGCCATGAGACAACTTGTTCCAAGCGCATCACTCTGAATCATTTACAATCGCCCTCTGTGAGTTAAGTACAACTTGGACTAATCAAAGCATTTATAAATAAGTGAGGCGTGCAGAGAATAGTTGAATCCAACCAATTTTACACAGGATATAGTTGGATAATATGAAATCTGAACTCACTACTGCTGCTGATGTGAGTGCATTAAAGAGTACTTGATGCAAACAGCTGCCCTTGTAGCTGCAGAACCGGCAAGCAGAGATAGGATGTGCTACCATCTCTGTATGCATCTGCGTGGCACTGAAGAAATGGACATCACTGTTCCAGATCATATCTGGGTTAAAAGAAGAATCCTTGTCAATTACTGCTACTTTGGAGTAAAATGTGGTCACTGTTAGACCTGGCATCCTTGACGTGGTTTTCCCCCTAACCTTTTGCCTTCAAAGCTCCTGTTTTGCTGACTTTGTTTATGCTGGCCTTAGGACTATGCACACCTTACCACTGTAATTACTCGGGCCGCACACCATGCAACCTCAGTTTGGACCCAGCCAAAAGATATCAATTAAGAGGAATACTGTGTGATATGCAAAAAATAAAATCAATCAATCGGGGATTTGTAAAGTGCGGCTACTCACCCGTGAGGGTCTCAAGGCGCTGGGGAAGGTGGGGGGAAGGGTGGAGGGCTGAGGATCAGTTGAAGAGCCAGGTCTTGAGATCCTTCCTGAACTGTGACAGGGTGGGGGCGACTGCCTGAGGCGGGTGGGGAGGGTGTTCCAGGTCTTGGCGGTGATGTGGGAGAAGGATCTTCCTCCAACTGTGTCTTTCTGGATGTGGGGGACATTGGCGAGGGCCTGGTCGGCAGAGCGAAGTTGCCTGGAGGGAGTCTAGAAGGAGAGTGTGGTTGAGGTAGGCTGGTCTGGCGTTGTGTAGGGCCTTGTAGGCGTGGGTCAGGAGCTTGAAGGTGATTCTCTTGTTGATAGGCAGCCAGTGTAGGCCTCTCAGAAGGGCAGAGGTGTGGCTGTGTCATGGGGCATTCTTGATGAGACGGTCGAAGGCGTTCTGAATGCATTTTCCGGGTCTTGGCCGTGGTTCCAGCGTAGAGTGCATTGCCGTAGTCGAGGCAGCTGCTGACTAGGGCCTGGGTGACTGTCCTTCTGGCTTCGGTAGGGATCCACTTGTAGATTTTTCAAAGCATGCGCAGGGTGTGGAAGCAGCCCGATGAGACTGCGCTCACCTGTCGGTCCATTGAGAGCAATGAATCTAAGATGACACTGAGGCTGCGGGCGTGGTCGTGGGGGGCCACCAGGAATTGTTCTAGGCGGAGGGTGTGAAACCAAGGATGAGGACTTCTGTTTTGTCTGAGTTCAGTTTGTCTTTCATCCAGGCTGCGACTGCTTTCATTCCTTCATGGAAATTGTTCTTGGCTGTGGTTGGGTTGTTGGTGAGGGAGACTATCAGTTGACGATGTTGAGTGTGTGGCTTCTGATGATGGCAGCCAGTGGGGTCATGTAGAGTTTGAAGAGGGTGAGACCCAGCGAGGATCATTGGGGGATGCCGCAGCTGATCTTGGTGACTTCTGAATGAAGGGGGGGGGAGAAAGAGTTGGACCTTCTGTGTTCTGCCAGTGAGGAACGAGAAGAGTCATTGGAGTGCTGAGTCTCAGATGCCGGCGTCGTGGACACAGGTGCTTGGCATGTCGTGTGAGACTGTGTCGAAGGCGGCAGAAAGGTCCAGGAGGATGAGGGCGACGGTCTCGCCTCAGTCGAGAAGGGTGCGGATATCGTCTGTGACAGCGAGAAGGGCGGTCTCGGTGCTATGGTTGCTTCTGAACCTGACTGAGAGGGGTCCAGGATGTTGATCTCAGTGTGTTTCCAACTCTCTGGGAAGGTGGCGGTTTCGAAGGAGCGGTTGATGGTATGCCGGAGTTTGGGTGCGATGATGTTGGCTTTGTTGAAGATGTGGTGAGGGCAGGGGTTAGTGGGTGCTCCTGAGTGGATGGTTGCCATGATGTTGCGGGTCTCATTATCGGTGATGTTGGAGGGTGGGGGTGGGGGTTTGCATAGTTCTTGCGATGGGGACTGTAGGTGGAGGTGGAGTTGGAGGTGGTGAAATCTTTGATAATTGTGAAAAGTTCCTTGCTGTTGTGGGCGTTTTTATTCATGCGTTGTTGCAGGGTGAGTTTTTTGGTGGTCCTAATGAGCTGGTGGTGATATTTGATGGCGTTTTTGAAGGTTTCGTGATTTGCGGGGGTCTTTTTGGTGCGCCATTTCCTCTCTAGACGTCTGCAGACCTGCTTTGATTCTTTGAGTGCGGGAGTGAACCACTTTGCTTCCTTGGCAGTGCCTCTGCAGTGGGATATCTTGAGGGGGAGAGGGTGTTGGCACAGTCTGTGATCCATTTGTGGAGGTTGTGTGCGGCAGTGTTGACGTCGTCGGCGGCCTGGGGGGGGGTGTGTTGAGTTGAGGCTGGCGGTGAGCTGGGCTTCTGTGACCTTGTTCCAATTTCTGCTGGGAAGTTGGGAAGCGTGGTGGCAAACGATAAGTTTGTTAAAGGTGAAGTGAATGCAGCGGTGGTCAGTCCATTGGAGTTCTGTGGTGTGGCTGACGGAGACGTGGTTGCTGGCGGAGAAGATGGGTCCAGTGTGTGACCGGCCGAGTGAGTGGGTGCATTGACGAGTTGCTTGAGTCAGAGGTTGGCGAGGTTTCCGATCAGGGTGGTGGAGTTGTTGTTTGGGTTTTCCAGGTAGAAGTTGAGGTCACCCAGTAGGATGTAGTCCTTGGATGTGAGAGCGTGGATGGTGGCTAGGTCAGCGATGGTGTCGCAGAATGGGGGTGGGAGCGTTCCATGTTGGTTGAGAAGTCTTCAGTGCTGGTGGAGAGGCATAGGGACTCTTTGTGGATGATGGCGAGGCCTCCCCCAGGGCGGTTTGTGCGGTCTTTGTGGATGACCTTGTAGCCGTCTGTGATGTTGATATCTGGAGCCTAGAAGGGGTTAAGCCTCGTTTCTGTGAGGAAGGCGATGTCCGGGGATATGGTGTCGATGAGGTTCCAGAGTTTGATCGTGTGCCTGTGGATGGAGCGAGTGTTGATCAGGATACATCTGAGGCTGTGATCTGCTTTATGGGTCCTTGGGGTGGGCTTGAGTGACAGAGGCTGGTGAATTTGCAGTGGTGACAGGTGAAGGGTCCCTTGATGTTACTTGGAGATGCCTGCTTACAGTTGTCATGTCCTGGGTTGAGTGCGATGAGTGCTGCTGGTGTGTAGTGGTGGTGGGTGAGAGGTCCAGGGGTCCTGGCGCTTGTCGTGGTCGGGACGCAGATGGGCGCAGACGGGCTTTGTCTACGGAGTCCCAGCGGCGCAGAGGCTGCCATTACGTAGGGAGGGGGGAGGAGAGGACAGCTGGGAGGTGGGAGCAGTAATCGACACAAAAAAAGGGGAGCGGGCCACAGGGGCCGCAGCGGCAGGGAGAATGAAACGGGGTGGGGCCGCAGCGGCGGGGGTAGAGAGGAGAGCGAGAGGAGAGAGAGAGAGCGAGAGAGATGTGAGGAGGAAAGCACAGAAAGCAAAAGGCACGGAAACAGCACACTAAGAGAAAAAGGAGAAAAGAGGCAGAGGGCAGCCAAGCAGAGCTCTCCCACTAGGCACCAGGGATGAGGTGCAGGCAGATGGGTGGAGGAGGGCCTCGAACTTCTGACCGAGGTCTGAGTTCGAGACAGGACAGAAGCAGTTCACTGACAAAGGCATAGTTTTAGAAAATCTCCTTAGCTACCTTGAAACATTTGCACAGATATTGTTTATGAAGAGCGCAGGTGGAGAAGAAAAAGCCAGGCCCAGATTCTCCCAACCACAACTTTTTTCAAGTGGCATTTAACGCGCAGGAAACTTTACTTATGTGGAGGAATAATGGAGAAGGAGTACTGAAGGAAGATTGAAAGAAGAGACTGAAGAGGCAAAAAAAGCAAGACCACAAGGCAGTCAAGACAGAGACAGACTAGGAAGATTAATACAAAGCGTCGGAAAGAGATACGATCTTGGGAAGGCGGCATTAGCAAGGAAGGAAAAATAAAAGGCAGCAAATACGAGTAGCAGAGCACGTGAAAGTTGAAGGTAACAACTATCAAGAGGGACGATAAGGAATGTGGCGACAGGAAAAAAGTTGTCTAACACTCGTAGGTCTCAGTGTTTATTTTCCTTCCAATTTCCTCTCCTGCTGATTATTTTCTTTCGGCGCAGCCCTCCCCCGGGGTGCTTCCGATTGAATGAAACAAGACCCCCGGCTCCAATAAGTGTATTTCAATTACACCTGTCAACACGTAACGATATAATGATACATCATGTGATATTAAATCCATGGTAATCATATCAACCACTTCTGCCCGTGCCAGCGCTCTAATCGCATTGTTATATCTCCGCAATTAGCGGCGGGATGCATGTAAAACAGGGTGCAAGGTAGGGGCCTCGCGCCTCCTCTTTTTCTGTCAAATTGGCAAATTACTGGAGAGATTGTGCCAAATAAAATCCAGTGAGTGAGCAATGATTTATGCGAGCGTCGCTGGCGTCCTTCTCATCCGCGTGGTAAACACGCGCGGGCCTTTGTTACACCCAACCATTCCTACATGAGGGAGGCGAGGGTCAGTGACAGAGCAGCTCTCGCCCACAACTTAACCAGCTTGAGAGATCATTCCTGCTAAAACACCTCTCCTCCGCGGAAGCACACGCGTCCGCTACCTTGACAATACTGCACTGAGCACCTCCGGTGACTGAATTCCCACACGGTCATTTCTATGCTGTAAGTACAGCGTCTAGCTCTCGGATAGCATTATCCAGTTACTGTTGCTAGTCCCAGCTGCTGTTTCCTGCATATACTACAATGGTTCAATGCTTAATTTGTACTAGCTGTTTCCGGTACGGAGCACCGGCACTTATTTTTCTGCCCCAAGTATTTACTGCAGCAAAAGACACGTATGGGAAAGACGGAGGAAGAGAAAAGCGAAAAAGCGTCACAAAGGGAGAAAGCTGCAAGAGTAAGAGGAAGGGACAGGGAGTGGCTGTAAATGGAGTGAAGAGGCCCGAGCTGGCTTCAAGATTACGCTGCCTCAGTAGTCCGTGCTCGCACATTTAATTGCAGCAGCCGGGTTTTTGAGGGTTGTGGGCACCGGACCATTTTTATTTACAAAGTAAGCACTACAATGGTTATAAGGATGACTATATTTATAAGATTCAGCAAAGTATTTATTTACCCTTTATTGTTACCCTTGATTTACAATGCTGCTGCGTTCTGGCGCTTGCGCGGGCCTGGTTTGTGCACATATATAACCTCATTGAATATATTTTACAAAATCTTGCTGTTTGCTGGAGCGTGCGTTGAGTCTCAGAATGCCACGTGTGTGTAATGTGCTGCTAGACTATTCATCAAAGTATGGTTATACTTTTAAGTACATGTCCCCTTCACTCTTATCATAGAGGGGGAACCGCTCTAGCTAAACATTACACTTTAATGTACACCAAATACACTGTGTGGCCTGAGGGGGCATAGTTTACATTGCTGCAGCAGGTATAGTGGGCAACCGGGCCCACTGACCCCTATTATTGCTGTGTTTTATAATTCATACAGCCCATTTTTTTCCTAGCGGTAGGGCACATGACAACGCTACTGGTCCATCACTATTCCCTGAGACACATCTAGACAGGGACAGAAATCCAAGCATCTATATAAATGCACAGAATCCCTATACCTGCTCTTCAGAACAGGATACACTCATCCTGACAAACAAAGGTACACTGAACTGGCAGTCGTTGAGCCGTCTACTCAACTATGACAAACCATCCTCCCAGTGCCTTGATGAAGACCCATAAAGGGACGTAACACGTGTTCTTTCTCCTTCCTCTACCAAAGAAGGTTATTCTACAGTAAAAAAAAGGCCTGCTTTGTTGTAATGGAAAAGTCAATGTGAACAATACCGTTATTTTAATCCGAGAATAAGACCAAAAATATTTGTCCTAGAAACTAATGAACAACTGAACATGTGGTGGACTTTCCTTTTCCTACATACTGTGTATGAGTTGTTCATCAACAATTCAATTTAATCCTTTAGGTAATAAAGTGTACTAAGGTCAGAGCACCTCTACTTTTTTCAACAGAAGAAATAACCTATAAACTACATACTACTTCCCGTAGTTGCACAACAGCACTTACCCACCACTACCTTTGTAATAGCTAGAGTATGTAAAGACACAAAACCACAGAGACTGCAGTGACATTTTTGCATCAATCCTCTTCAGCAAGTTTCTTAACATCCTGGATAATTTTATAATAATGGACAGTAAAGGTTTTGCCCCTTTATTTTCCTCTGTTGATGTTTTGTATGAGACAGTTAATCTTCTCACAAGAAAGCATCACCTCGTCTCTTTCCCAATTGTTAACACCAATTTTAGCTTGTATGACTTATAAACGAAATGTATTCGCTCACACAATGCTATCAACAACATAACACATATTTCTAAATTTCACTTTCTCACATTTGCTATTCCTGGTGCTACGTCTAACTCAAAGGGGCTTGGTTTATCAACCTCAGGGGAAAGGAAGGCTGAATAGAACTGACAAGAATGGAGTCTGTGACCACGGAGTCAAATACAGATCGTGCAGCGGATGTATTAGTCAACCGATCTGCAACTCTTGGGGTATTCCCTTGCCTGTCCATAGATAGCCTCATAATGGACTTGGTACCTACATGGTTCATCCAAAAGATTAGGTAAATTGAACACACAGATAAAACACTTATACATTTGTTGCAAGTGACATGTTCATGTTTTTAGGTGCAAATCTGGCCAAATCAATGTCCACCTATAACCTTAGAAACCAAACATGCGTTAGCTTCTTTACCCCACAACTGTTGGGCAAGTTTAAAAATGTAATCATCTATTAAGATGCTTCATCACATGAAAAAATTGCTTTAAAAAGCAAACTTAGTTTGACCTATCATGTTGCTGGTGTGGTAGTCAAACTGGAACCAAAACTAAGGCAAGGGGTGTTGTTTTCTCTTTTTACTTTAAGATAACTGCTTGAGTTCTCTGTCTTTACCTCAGTGACACAACGTTCACGGTTTTCAATGTACAGCTTAATGGCTAGGTGACAGCACACAGAAAGTGTCAGGTGGACTAGCAGAAATAGATACTGCAGTACAGATAGCTCAATGGATTAAGTGTCTACTACAAAGATTTGTGCTTAATCCTCTGCTCAAAGGTTCGAATTCTAAAGAATCTGACTCAGACTTTTATGCTTCTGAGGTTAATAAAATGAATAATATTTATATTATTATTAATATCAAAAGAATAGTAATAAAAATAAAAAAAACTTACCCGAGTGCAGCACAGCCGCTTCTCCGTCCTCTTAGTAGGCACAGGCTCCCAGCCTGCCCTGCTGCCAATCCTGACACTGCTCAGAGCAGCCTTAGGATTGGCCAGAAGCCCAGCGCCCAGCCAGCACTCCCAGGCAGACTAGGAGCCTGTGTCTGCTCTCTCCAGCCCGGAAACACAGTGCTGGGCTGGAGACAGCACAGTGCGCATGTGAGTTTGGCCGGCCTTAGACGTCCGGTCAAACACACAAGCGCACTGTTGGGAGTGCACAGTGCACTCCCCTCGTCGCCCTCATTCCCCATGGCCCGCCCCTTTAACAATGAAAAGATAATAAACATAGTTTATTATTCTTTCGATGTAAAAGACTTGCAGCGGCTGCTGCAGGTGGGGGGCGATGCTCCCCCGCCATAGTGGAGGAGCTGCTGCTGCACTCACCCCCAGATCTGGGTTTAATCCATCAGTTTTTTTGCTTGCCATGCTATTCCAGTGTGGACCCAGCCATATTCAAATCAGTCTTCTCTGTTTCCCATGGGAACAGTCCAGCCTGAACTGCCAGGCCCTCCCTGGACCAGAAACAAGCATCCTGAGACTGGTTTCAGGGAGTCACCCTTCATCAGCCAGGCTAGCTTGAATCCAGTGGCACAGTGAGCACTGGACCTACATCTGGGCATACCTTTCCCATTTAGGGCAACTTTAGCAACACAAAAGGATGATGCTGAGAAAAACAAAAAAATATATATATATATATATATATGTGTGTGTGTATATTCATTCCCATCTCAAAGAACATCTTCGTGGGGCAGATACAGGGTCGTATGCCAAGTAACCCATATTATATTGGGTTTTATTTAGTGAAAACACCTAAAAGAGCAACAGCGTACTGTGAAAGCAGGATGGGTTGGGTGTAAGAGGGCAAAGAGAAAGGATTCAGAAACTGTGAATAAAGTTAAGGTGAGAGACTGAGTTTTCCTTCAAGCAAGGGAGGCTCTGGGCTCCCAGTAGGTCAGGCTTCTCAACAGGGTATACAGTAAAAATGGTAAAGATCAACAACCTGGAAATGCTACATGTAGGCGTGGGTTTTGAGCTTGCTTTTGAACTGCATGAGAGGTGTGGAGATTCTAATATAGGGAAAGAAGGAGAATGGCTCAAAGCAACTTTCGAACATTTTCCTACATAAAATGTAGTGTCTGTACGGAGTACCATAAAAAAAGAAGTGGTATACAGATCAAAAGAGCAAATTAATTTTAGAAAAAAAGGGGACTGATACAAGGAGGAAACAGCACAAAGTCTGCAAGTGGACTTCCGATTTTGTATTTCTAGAAAGTGAAAATAGGTAGACTAGATGGAGCTGGGTATTTGTTACAATGTATGGTCCACCAGCAACTCAACAATGACTTGAAGAGTCAAGTGCAGAAACGACATTTAAATATACTTTTAAATATGATTTAAGGAATAGAGGCAGTACCACTTGGGGAAAATATGATAAAAGAAGCTGCATGCAGCAGAAAGTACGTGAACCCTGGAGCACTGTAGATGTACAAGCCATCTGTGGATAGAATACCGACAAACTGAAGTCAGCTAGGAATACAAACATGACAAGTGCTGCTTGCAAACACTGTGTCAATTTGTCAGTCCCTGGTATTAGATCAATATAAATGATCAGTAACTTTGTGCTCGGTCCTATAGTGCAATTCTTTCACGAGTAAGGAAGGGTAGCATCTTCTCATTTTGTGAGCTTTGCGGAGGATGGATTTGCACTGCACTTTATGCTCTATTCGTGCATGTGCTCATGAAAGTTCAGCGGAAGTGTGGAGGCTGAGCTGGGAGGTTTTCTGCTTGTGGTCAGGTGAGTACATTTACGTATGTTGCTGCATCATAGTTTACTCTACCTCTTTCACCTTTGTCACCTTCCTCGCCTTTCGCTCGTTTTTTCCAGACTGAGGATTCTGGCAATTATCAATCACTGATCAATAATATGTAACTGTCTTGAGTCTTGGATGAAGATTAAAATAAGAAATGTACAGATCATCCCGCTTTCTGGGTTAAAATTCTTAAGTCATCATCGCAGGTTAAATGAAATCTACTGTCACACTGGTGAAAATTCTGTACCAATAGACCCCACACAGTATCCAAAAATGCACCTCTAAAAATGCTCACCCTGTCAACGCCTTCATGCACAACGGAGGCCCATGCGAGGTCCCTCTCCCAAGAACTTTCTGGTGCTCTTAAGTGGACAAAAGGTGAAAACCCAGCACTTTATGGAAAAAAACAAACATGAAGATATCCTTGATGGAAAATAAACATCAAACTGCATTTAATTTTCGTGTGTGCAAAGCCAGGTTTGATTTTAACCTAAACCTCCAAAAGGTGATGATGTGGCTCTGGATGGCTGCCACCCTCCCAGCTGCTCGCTCTGCCGCTGACAGACAAGCCCGCCAAGAAGTTGCTGAGGAACACTGCTTGAAAAAAAAAAAGAAGAAAAAAAAAGAACTGATGCTTTTGCGTGCTGTGTGAGATATTTGTCTCTGGTTTACCCTTGGCTTGCCTTGTTCCGGTTCAGGTAGGAACGGCGCGCGGCGGCTGCGGATCCGGGCGCGCGGGCTCGCCCCAGCGGGCAGGGGGCCGGCGCGCGCGGCGCCCGGGAGCCCGGAGTCGGCGCGGAGCGCTCCCCATTCATCACGTCCGCGCGCCCCGCCAGCGGAGCGAGTCTTTCTATCATTACACCTCTCAAAGTCCGATTCATACCACTAATCCTGCCTTCATTCCCGCAGATTAATAACATCTCTTTCAACCTTCACACGGTGATAAATAGACAAAGGAGGAACAAAGGAGGAAACACGAGCGAGAGACGGAGGAGCCGCGACTCCACCTCATAAAGAGCGCGCGGAGGCGGCGCGCGCTGCCGGGAGCGGGAGATGCGCCGAGACTCTGCAGCCCGGCTGAGGGCGCCGAGGAGGAAGGCATTTCAAGCAGGGGGGCTCACTACCGCGGCTCGGCAAAGGCCTCTGTGCGAGCCTCCCCCAAAGAACAAATGGCTTCTGTCTGTCCTCCACAAACGGACCGCACGGGGGCTGGCGTGAGCATTCGTCCTTCTGTCTAGCCGGCTTACAACTGCCTGATGGCCACCTCGGTTACTCATTAGTAAACTACAAAACAGCCCGGTCCCGACCATGTGTGCTGCGGAAGTGCCCCAATACATTTCAGAGGGCAGCATTCTGTGGCGGGATCTTGTCAGCGGTTTTTGCCATAGACCCCTGAACATACCAGATTATCAGATGCAACCTATCATCAGTGATCGAACTGGCACAGAAAACAGACCAGGGCACCAAAATAAAAGTGACCTTCAGCAAATCAAATAGCTAAAAAAAAGTGCCCACATTTGCACACCGGGGCAGATCTCAACTTGTGTGTAAACGCTGAATTTTGATCGGTAACAGAGAAGCGTGCATTTGTCTTTGCTGCAGGCAATGCTTGTTGTAATACCAGGGAAATAGCAGTAGAAACCAGCGTAACAGGCCCACAGACAAAAAGGCCAACATATTAACTTGTTAGTCCAGCCCATGCAGCACTCACTGTCCGATTGCCATGTAGGCCAGTCAAACCCTAACTATGACCATATAGGTCAGTCGAACCCTGCTTATGATCAAATACCAGGTCACATTTACCAATTTCTACCTGGCTGGTGTTTGTCACTGTTCCGAGATCCCAGAGGAGATCATATGAAGACATCTGCCTGCCAATGAGCAATGCTGCTTGCTTTTTGGCCAGGTAGTTATTTCTACAACAGCTCTTGAGCCCAGACCCAATTACAAGACTTATGTTCTCAAAAGCCCTGTCACTCAAATACATCTCGGCCTTCCATTTCCCTGCACCCCTATTTCATTGTATCTAACAATCTAGTTGAAGGTTGCTCTGCTCCCTTGTATCAATGGCCAAGAGATGGTTAGCTGTACTTGCAACTAGGACATCATGAACAATGGCACTACATATTCTTTGTTTACTGAAAAGGGACACACACTTGGTGCAAGTGTCGTATGTGCTTGGTGATGCAGGGTAATGCAGATACTGTCAGTGTGACATCCCCTGGGTGACAAGGCATACTGCACTGACTACCGGTGTGATGTTTACTTAGTGAGATGGGTGTGCTTTAGCCACAAGTTTGGTATTTGTTAAGCGCAGATGAGCTGTACAAGTGCTATGAGTGTGTCATTTGGCGAAGAAGGGTAACACACTTGTCATGACTGTGATAACTAATTAAGAGGGGTAGCGCTCTGCTATGAATGTGACAATGGCATCCCTTAAGATCTCAAGAAATACAACAAAGTTGTTTGTTGCAAAGCACAGCAATTTCAGGCCTGATTCACACAAAATGAGGAAGCCTATACATCAAATTTTAGCGATCTATATCTATTCTCGAGCCGAGAGAAGCCACACCTGTGTCCAAACTTTAAGTGTGTTAGGTTTAGTGGGAAAATTATCTTACATTGACAATTGGAAGAATACCTCAGAAGACGAATTCCACTAAGTGGGGGCAAGTGAATCATATACCACACAAGAAAACGTTAGAAATAATCAGATTACAGTAGCTACACACTAAGATTTTGAAATACATAACTTAATATTTCATCATAAGTAACGGGTTGCCATACTATGGGATTTCTAAATGGGATTTTTAAAGGGAGACATTACCTATATAGGCTTTCCCAAGAAGTAGGGTCAGGCTGGAGCAGGGAATTCTAAGATGTAACAGTTAATTTTCCTTTAAGGGTGTTATTTTTACCAAAATGTGTCCCAGTCAAGAGTTCAAGGGATTCTTGTAAAACTGCAGCTTAAGAGTGCATGCATATCCACTCTGCTGTGCCATTTATGCAGTCGGGAAAAGTCAGTACTAGGCTGGAAGCTACTGCTATATTGCATATTAGCAGGCAGAGAGGCACTTGATCTTTGAAATACTAATAATGTCAATCAAACGCTGCCTCACAGAGACTGCTTCCCGAGTGCACGGAGCTCAGTTTTCCCCTAGGTTGACATCCGCCAAAGTCTGACGACTCCGGGCCTGTCAATTCCTGTTAGTCACTTCCAAAGTTCACGGAGCACGTGTGGTGGAACCTGCAGCATTAGTCCCGTTAACCAGATCGGTCCTGGCGGCTTCTCTGCACACAAGAACAAGCCACACACAACCAAGGTCTCCAGTTTCATAGCACACTAGGAGCGGAGTAATCCGCACACATCCAGGGTCTCCTGTTGTATAGCACTGGAGTGGAGCAGTCCACACACAACCAAGGTTCCAGCTTCACAGGACACTAGGAGTGGAGCAGTCCAGACACAAACAAGGTCTCCAGTTTCACAGCACACTAGGAGTGCAGCAGTCCATACACATCCAGGGTCTCCCGTTCTATAGCACAGGAGCGGAGTGGTCCAAGCACATTCAGAGTCATCTGTTTCACAACATGGTCGTAGTGGAGCAGCCCACATGTATTCAGTGTGTCAAATGGGTCTCCAGTTTTATAGCACACTAAAAGTGGACTGGTCCACACACATCCACGGTCTTCTATTTTAAAGCACACTAATAGTGGAGTGGATCCACATACCACCTAAAGTCTCCTGTTTATAGCATAGTGGCAGTGGAGCCATCCACTCACTTTCTGAGTGTCCTATTCTATATCACCGTAGCAGTGGAATGGTGCATACACATCCAAGGTCCCCTGTTCTATGGCATGCTCGGAGTGCAGTGGTACTCACTTATCCAGGGTCTCCTGTTTTACAGCACACGAGGAGTGAAGAGGTCCACCTATATCCATGCTCTCCAGTTTTACAACATAAAAGAGTGGAACAGTCCACACGCATCATGGGTCTCTAGCTTTACATCACACTAACACATGCTAGAGTGGGCAATCTACCCACATCCACGGGTGTGCTGTTTAACAACACTATAGGCAGAACAGTCCACATACATCCTGGGTATTCTGTTTTACACGCTAGGCAAGGGGGCTAGAGTGGGCAATACATACACATCCAGGGCATCCTGTTTTATAGCACACTCTGTGTGCATGCTAGAGTCAGTAATCTATACACATCCAGGGTCACCTGTTTTACAGCAGGCTCTACGAGGGTGCTACAGTGGAAAATCCATACACATCCAGGGTTCCTGTTTTACAGCATGCTTGGTGTGGGTGCTATAGTCAGCAAGACCTTCAGTGAGACCTTCACTGGCTACCAGTATCAAAGAGGATCACCTTCAAATTCCTCATCCACGCACACAAGGCCCTCTATGACACAGGTCTAGCCTACCTCAACGACAGACTCACCTTCCACACCCCCACCCGCAATCTTCGCTCCGCCAGCCTCGCCCTCGCCTCCATCCCCCGCATCCGCCGCACCACCGCCGGAGGAAGATCCTTCTCTCACCTAGCCGCCAAGACCTGGAACACCCTACCGCTCCACCTTCACCAGACCCAAGACCTCTTGACATTCAGGAAACGCCTCAAGACATGGCTCTACAACCAGTAGCTCCCCCCCCCCCAGCGCCTTGAGACCCTAACAGGTGATTAGTGCGCTCTATAAATCCTTGACTGATTGATTGATTGAAATACTTCCAGGGTGTCCTATTTACAGCACACTCGGAGGGGGATCTAGAGACGCAATCCATACACATCCAGGGTGTCCTGTTTTACAGCACGCTTGGTGTGGGTGCTGGAGTCCACAATCCATAAACATCCAGGGTGTCCTATTTACAGCATGCTCGGTGTGGGTGCTAGAGTCGGCATTTCACATACATCCAGGCTGTTCTGTTTTAATGCAGGCATGGCATGGGTACTTGAGAGGGCAATCCATACGCATCCCTGGTGTTCTGTTGACAGCACGCTTGGCGTGGGTGCTACAGCCAGTAATTCATACCCATCCAGGGTGCCCCATTGTACAGCACGCTCAGCATGGGTGCTAGAGAGGGCAATTCTTACACATCCAGAGGTCCTGTTTCAGAGCATGCTCGGCGTGGGTGTTTGAGAGGGCAATCCCTATAACATCCAGGGTCTCATCATGTTCCACAGCACCTTAGAAAAGGGTCACAGAGAGGGTACGCCACATACATCCAGAATCTCCCGTTTTGCATCACACTTGGAGTGGAAGCTAGATCGGAGAAAGTTCTTCATTTTAAGGGTTCCATAGTGAGACACTGAAAGAGCTCCAATCCAAACTGTTCCGGTCTTTTATAGAGGCTAAATCGATGAATGGCCGAAAGAGTAAATTGTCAATAGCAACAGAATTGAAAAGAGCTCACATATGTAATAATGTATCCTCCAATTTAAATTAAAATCTTTTTAATCCTAGAAGCGCACAAAAAGCTCCCTTGCTCTCTCATTTTAGAATATTACAAAGTCATATTGAAGCAATAAAAGATGTACCAAGCACAAGCATGCCCTGTGACAAGTAATTTGTTTTTCTTCCCGACACCTCAAATGTAAAAAAATAAACAAATAAAAAAATAATCTCCTGTACCTCTCAGCTACTACTGGAAAGTACCTCACAGAAAGATGAAATAGCAGGGAGTGTGTCCAATTCAATGTCGATGGACATTTCAGTGAGGCAGAGCACATGGAATAAGAACTAAAGATGGATCCGGAGCGGAACCTGGATTGTTGGGTGCCACTAAATTGTAAATGCACAAAATGTAACTACAACAGAACACATCATTTGGAGCAGTTACACGAAAACCAACAGGGTCTGTGCTTCACTAAGACCGTTGTAAGCAAATGCATGGTCAGATTGGGATAGAAAATAGTCCCAAGCATCAAAATAAAAGTGCCTCCCAACAGTACATCAGATAAATAATATTGCGGCCCACAATTGCAAATCAGGGTAGTTTTCACCCTGTAAACAAGAGGTATAGGTATTTTCCAGGGTACGGGAGAATGCATGCATTTGATACAAGGATTGCGGCAATAACAGCAGGACCAAAAATAAAAACAAGCATTGGAAGGGCCAATAGGTTTCGCCTGTGTAAATTCAATTGACAGTCAATTTCTTTTTTTTTTCCACATATTGCACAACAGTTGAGCAGATGTGCAATATAACAAAGTTCAAAATTAAAAAAAAGCTCTAGGACACAGAATGCTGACTGCATCATAGCGCTTTTTTATATTAAGCCATGATGCACAGCAGCACAACTGCTGTGAGACTTTATAAAAAATAAAATAAAAAAAAACTGTGACAAAGCCAACAGATTTTGAATAGGCAAAACCTATTGGCTTTCCCAGTGCTTGTTGGACAACCATTAACATACATTTTGGGGTCACGTTTGTTACATTTCATTGAGTTTTGAAGTTACAAAAAAGTTCGAAGTAAATATTGTTGTACCTAAGAATGTTCACAAAGCATACACACAGACAAAACTGTCTCCCTTTCATAAAGAAAAGGATATAGCTCGCAATACCACGAAAGAACAAATCACACACTAACCTACCAGCTTGCAATCTGAGGAAATGGCCACCATACATCACAAATTAGCTTTCGCCAACACACTTCAAAACCAGACAGTTAAATGACTGGGTGGGAAAATAGCTGCAGGCTGGGTATTGGTTGTGGCTCATCTCCAAAGGACTCACACGTGAGTTAATAGAAGTGCATTGAATCAGAGACATCAGGGAGTAAACTGCAAAACTTTATGCATCGGATCACTGCAGATGATGAACCGGAAGTAATCCGATCGGGCTGCGGGAGCCAGAAGAAAATACGTCAACACTGTTTTTCCACCATCAAGACCTGTCATCTTGACCTGATTTATTTGGGTTATGCAGCCCATTCGGTAAACACATTCTGTTTATGCACCGAACCTGAGGGGGTTTTAGTGCTGCACGGTTTGCCCCAATCGAAATTACCAAACAACTTTTAGTGGAAAACTTATTAGGTTACATTTATTACACGTCAAATTCAATCCAACAGATAATTAAATCAAGGACCCTTATCACACACCTCACCCTTCATGGAAATGCCAATGACAATCCAGATATCCGATCACTCTTCAAAGCCATTGAGCATAGGAAAGCTCTGCAAGATATCAAACTAAAGAAAAATATCTTCAGTATGGAATTATAACAGCATATACAAGCAGGCAAAATCGCAGTCTGAGAGTCTTTTTTGTCTTCGCAATTTTCATAGTGGGGGTTAAATCACTGAAGTTCTAGGGACTGTGAAAAATCCGAGCGTCATTAAAAAATAAAAAAAAAATAAAATGGCTGGCACTGTTTTGGAATGCATAATAGGAATGCACTTTAATTGTGTGTTCCAAGGGGGTGTCAGCCATCTTATTTGCTGATCTTGAATCCTAATGCAAAGCACATACAGAGAGGGGAGAGGATGTGGCGTAAGTGCTAGAGCGACCGACTCTAAAGCGAGGAAACCGGGTTCAGGTTTCGTCGGGAGGCTAAATATCCTGTGAATATGGGCAAATCACTTCATCTCTGTGCCTGTAAATGTGTCAATCTGTAATGCAACTAGTGCTCGTGTAAAGCGCTCTGATACCTTCAGGCCGAGTTCACGCTATGAAAAATTGCCAAAACAAAATAAAGAAGAAGAAACAGTAGGATGGGGTTGTAAACAAACACAAGGGAGTGTGGCAAACAGCAGCAGGAGGGGGCAGGTGACAGAGGGCAGAGGAAATATGGAACACATGCTCTCGTATAGAGTGCAGGGATGAAATGAAAAAAAAGTACCTCAGAAGCACATGGCCAGTGGAAGGTAACTGGCCGCCAGCTACTAACCACTAACCAGAAAGGGTATTTGGTCCTAGCTCCAGGAAACAGCCAAAGCTGGGGAAAGAGAGGAAGTGCAACCTGATGACGAGAGAAGCTGCTGCTGACCAGTGAGAAGCAAGAAAACGAGATTGACCAGTGAAGCCTACAAATGGTAAGTAATGGGCAGCTGTAAGCCCTTTTAAAGATTGTTTTTGCATTACAAAAGATTTCCCAAGCACAGCACAAGCACTGTACAGGCAAAACCTAATAACAGCCCACTGGACCACACAACAGGAGCACAAACACCCAAAGAAAAGGTCCCACACGTTAACCTAACAGACAAGCCATTCTGACACTGCCAGATTGCTCTATAGGCCAGTCTAACCCTGGGTAGCTGCCTAATGTTGCCAATACAAATGGCTTTAAACAAGTGCCAGGTTGAAACCAAAAGCGTTGTTCCTAAAGAAAACACAGTGTCCAAACAAAAAGATGTAATTTTTCCTGGTTCTCCAAAACTCCTCACGGTGGAGCTGGGCTCCAAAGTGGGAGTGTGTCTTCCTAATACTTGGCAGGCAGCCGCAGCAGAAGTTACCGCGACAAACTACTTCTGAACACCTCAAATTAAAATTAAATTGAGCTAGAGATGAGTTGACCCACTTCCTTGCCTACTCGCTTCAAAATTCTCTGATAGGTGTGGTTAAAAAAACATTTATAATATCATCCAGTTGAGGAAGAACAATGATTAAAACAATTGATATCGTTCACAGGACGGTTCCTTTAAGAAAGTGAAGCTGAGAAGAGGCGGATGGGCCTATGCATACCTCACTAGCAGTATTTAAATAAGGACGGTGGACAAACCAGATTTCTAACAGTTTTTAAAAGAGTGTGCACTCTGTATCTATCTTTGTGTGTGATCTATTTAAATGACTAGGCAAAGCAGATTCACCTTTGTGGTCTATGTATTTAAATTACATGGCGGGGGACAGATTTGCCTTCCAGGACAGTGTATTTAAATAAAAAGGTGGAACATATTGATGTTTTTCAACAGTGCATTTAAATGAGGAGGAGGGACTGATTCGCATTTGTGGTCATTATATTCAAATGGGGAAGGGGATAGACCCATCACTGTAGTACATTTATTTAAATTTCGTGGAGGGACAAGCCCCTCATTGTGCTTAGGTGGGAGGGCAGGTCTATCATTATAATGAATTCACTGAAATGAGGAGGAGAAGCCTGCCCATGACTGTGCTACATTTACTGAAATGAGGAGCTATATATATTTTTTTTTTTTGGCAGTGTGGGCATGTAAATATCCAGGTGAAAATCCAACAGACCTCACCATACCTGACTGAAAGCACCTGTACCCAACTATTTACTACAGAATACATTTTTAGTGGGGTCTAACACCCCAAACAAACACCCCCTGAAACGACACCCTTGCGTTACTGTACTTAAGGTATGTAAATAAGTCACGCAGCAGGTTCCACTTCCTCCATAATGCTGTGAAAAAAGCAGTTTTCAGTTGCTT
Organism: Pleurodeles waltl; assembly: GCF_031143425.1. Classification (NCBI taxonomy): domain Eukaryota; kingdom Metazoa; phylum Chordata; class Amphibia; order Caudata; family Salamandridae; genus Pleurodeles; species Pleurodeles waltl. The sequence goes on from NC_090443.1 coordinate 964,545,063, forward strand.
CTCACCACTGACCGATTCAGTATCCTTTTAGCTACCACAACAAGTGATGGACGGAATGCTGAACATTGTCAAACACTCACCCCCAGTCATAGATCTGGGTTTAATCCATCGTTCTTTTGCTCACCATGCCACCCCAGTTTGGACCCAGCCATATGCAAATCAGTCTTGACCCTGTTCCTCATGGGAACAGTCCAGACCGAACTGCCAAGCCAGGTCCTCACTGGACCGGAAACAAGCATCCTGGGACCGGTTTCGGGGTTTCACCCCTCATCAGCCAGGCTAGCTTGAATCCAGTGGCATGGGAAGCACGGGACCCACGTCTGGGCATTCCCTTCCCACTTAGGGCGACAAAGCAAAAACAACAAGTGATGGACGGAATGCTGAACATTGTCAAACACTCACCCCCAGTCATAGATCTGGGTTTAATCCATCGTTCTTTTGCTCACCATGCCACCCCAGTTTGGACCCAGCCATATGCAAATCAGTCTTGACCCTGTTCCTCATGGGAACAGTCCAGACCGAACTGCCAAGCCAGGTCCTCACTGGACCGGAAACAAGCATCCTGGGACCGGTTTCGGGGTTTCACCCCTCATCAGCAAGGCTAGCTTGAATCCAGTGGCATGGGAAGCACGGGACCCACGTCTGGGCATACCCTTCCCACAACTGATCTTACTTTTACTCATGCAATTTTAAAGGAAAACACCTTTCTTTCATCCTAGATACAGCTCTTTTAACTTTTCAGTTCTACTGTTTATTCTCTTTTAGTTACTACTAGTTTCATATCTGATGATTCCTTTTGTCTTGTGAAACACCCCAGTTTCAAAGCATGCCTCCATCAGACCCTGAGATAAGGAGGTCTCTTGTGTATGAGCAATGGCCACACAACTACGTGGTTCTTCACGTCCACTTCAAATGGCTGAGTAAATACTTATAGGTCTGGCTTAGAGACTGCATTCATGTCTCAACACCTCATGTAATCAACAAAATTCATATCTAAATACATGTAGGGACTTTGGGTAAGCCCTCTTCATCCACTATTCTAATCAAATGCCATTCACATTTTCCTTACGTCTGTATGGGTGAAACAGGTCAGGCTAAGTCAACGGGCCCACTCACTCTGAATGTGCTTCACAATCAAGGCTAATGGCTTATTATTTACAGTCACTGCTTTTTAGGTCGAGCGCAAGCACTCGGACGTGTTGTAATCTATCTGTGGGCTTTTAACCACACCCACTGCACGCCCATCACTATCACTCGTTCATCGGCTTGCCTTTCAAAAATCTTTTGTCATCATTGGTAAATGCTTTACGTTTGTCCCTCCTTGGGGCAGTTTTGTTAAGCCTTGGCCATCGACCCTGTTATATGGATAACTGCACATTTGCAGATATGTTTGGCTGTGAGCGAACTTCTTTTTCCTTTTGTGTCTCTCCTTCGCGCTCAGACTCATGGCAGCCATGACGCTTTGAATCATCTCGCCTATGTCAACTGTTTTACTTTTCATTGTCAATTTATGTGGCAAGAAAAGTCCAGTTAGGAATTTACAATGCTAAAAGCTCTAACTCGACCAAACGTGAGACCCATTGCATTGCAAATATTTGTTTTCTTTCTATTTTTTTCCTTGTTTATCATCCTTGTGTGTTTAAACTAGGTTTTCAAGCTACAGTAGTTTAAAGTCATTACTGCCTTTTCATAGCACCAATAAGAATAATATTTTCTTGTGATGGGCACTGAAATTAAGAGTTTCTATATCGGTTTCACGTACATCAGCCTTTTAGGAAACATCTATACTTTCTATTCAAATTATATGAGGCAGTTAATTTGTTTTAAAATTACATTTTTTGGTTACAAGAATATAGCTGGTATATTTAGGTTGCAACACATTTTCTTTTCTTTTTGGTGTATATGCTTGCAATATAAAAAAATACATATAAGAAAATAACCATCAAACCTGCTTACCACGACAAGAACTATTGGATTAGCTGACACTTGTTGATCCACTGAAGCAGCATACAGAGAAACAATGACAAAAATACAACAAAGACATATATTCACATGTACTAACAGAACTGCAGAGTGTTTTGACTAGAGGTGGACGAGCCAACAAATTAACAGGTAGAGCGGAGCCAAGGGTCTGCCTTTACTATTAGAGCCCCTTCAGAAGCCTGAAAATATTTGTATGGACATCATACAACAAACATCATATAAAATAAGATAATGTCTTAAAAATTCAAAAAGTATGTTTCTTTGACATGTGAAAGTCTTGATATTAATACAGCACAATATAGCACTGCACTGAGAAGTACTTGTTAAAAGTATACAATAGGGTTTTGTACAACTGGTATTCTGAACTCTCATATTTTACAGTGCTTTCAAATGTGATAACTAAGAAAACAAAGTTTGGGTGAAATTAAATATTTGCCTACGATCACATCACTTAAGCGGGAAGCTGTACTTTATCCAAGTTTCTGGTTTCACCCTGCATGAATTAGTCAGTACAGGAGTATCTATTTCTGTTCCTTTGTATGTTAAAGCTTTGTTTTGATCCTTTTGTGCATTTTTCTGCAATTTTTTATACAGCACGAGCTCCACCCAAAGGTATTGGTGCCATTTACACACGCACCAATACTCCAATAAAATTTTATAGTCAGAAGGAGATTAAATGATTTCCCCAGAATCACAGGATGTTGAGCGACGCTGTTGGAAAAGGCCCTTTTGCAGGGTTATCCCCAAACCTTTTGTTTCTGACCTCTTTTTGACTTTGCTGCATTTCATTTTTCCTGGCTTTGGGACTCTGGGCATTTTACCACTGCTGAGCAGTGCTAAAGAGTAAGTGCTCCCTCTCTAACTATAGGAGGGGGCGGTGGCAGGGGGTACAGGGGGCAGGAGGGCCTGGTTGAGGCGGATGGCGATGAGGGGTAAAAATAAAAAATAAATAAACTTACCCTTACCACAATGCTGCTGTCTCCTGCCACCTCGCTGATCGCTATGCTTCCCTCAATGTAGTGTCCCAGCATTCACTGGGACACCAGCACAGGCTCCCCAGCAATACTGGAGCTGCTTTCATGCTAAACCTAGCATGAAAGCAGCACCAGGATTGGTCCGAAGTTGGTTTTTGGACTCTAAGTTTGAAGATGTCCGTTTTAGAAAGAAAGTAGGCATTTTCCTGCTTAACCAGTCTGTGCCTCTGCCTATCTGCTGAATACACTTCTGGGTCAAGATGACAGTTGGGCTGTTTGTGTATTCACTGTAGACAGTCACACAAAGGGACCTGAGGTATGCCCTGTGGGCACGATGGGTCTTCCTGACCTCGTGTGCTGGGAGGAGCCGATACCTGCACCTGAATAGGGCTGTATCAGTCCTCACACAAACCAGTCTCCAGCCCCTTGGAGTGTGTGTGGGGACAGGTAAGGGAAAGGCAGGGTCTTGTGCACTAGAAAGACTCCTCTTTGAAGTTTGCCTACTTCAAAGACAGGACTGGGTATTAGTACTGGACCTCTGACATCACATAGTTAAAATCTTTGTGGACTGAGAACATTCTGCCAGGAAGAAGAGCCGGATGCTGAAGGAATGACTGCTACTCAGCCTCTTCCATTGCTGTTCTGTCCTGCTGCTCCTGTCCTGGGAGTGAAAGGACTGAACTTTGGTTTCTACATCCTTCTTCCAAAGGTTCTTCAAGGGCTTGGACTGAGCTTGCCTTATGTTAAGAAGTCTCAGGGACATCAAAGACTTAGTCTGCCAGCACCTGGGCTCTCTTGCTGAGATTCCTGACTTTCCAAGTGGTGCCAAATCCAGTTCCTGGGCCCTTGGAAGTGAGTTCTGGTGCAACCAAGACAAAACCAAGCACATCGAATCCACAGCAACGGCAGAACCTGCGCCTCTGTTCAACTCCGCACCCCTGCCTGCGCTGGAGCTGTGGTCCTGCTGGGTGCAATGACTGATGCCGCAGGTCTGATGCAGTGGCAGCGCCTCCAAAGTCCCGTCACAGCACGAGTCCAAAGCGTCATATCACCGACGTCTGTGGCACCCGACTCCGCCGCAGCACCTGTGGCCCATGGTGTGATTACGACACCGCAAAGTCAATGCCTCTCATCTTGACCTGCTGGATCCATCAAACCCACCTTGTCGTAAGGAACCAACGCCTCACCCCCAACGCCACATCACCTCCCCTGCAGACGGTTGGAACCAATGCCTCCCCTGCCTAGCAATACGAAACCAATGCCTCACCACCCCGGAGGCAGTAAGGGAGTAATGCCCAACCGGCTCTAGCGATGCCACACCTCCCCAGCTCCTTGCAACATCTTTGTTTCCTCATCATTTTCCAAGGTACTGTACCCAGGGTCCATGCAACTCTGTGACTGGCCTGTACTCCCTCGAGTGGTGTCGGACTGCTGGAAACGACTCAGTCAAGACGTTGTGATAGCTCCAAATTGAAGCTATTGTGCTTCTAAGCACTATACTAAGGTTTCATCTTTGAAAATGTAAATCTTTGCTTGTGTATGTTGGATTTTTCTCATTTTGGTCTTGTTTTACTCAAATAAATATTGGCTATTGTTCTAAGTTGGTGTGGAGTACTTTTTGTAGTGTTTTCACTGAGTTACCGTGTGTGTGTGTACATATACTTTTCACAATGCCCCGGAGATAAGCCTGACTGCTTCAGGCATTGTATCCAACCAATCATTGCCCATTTTCAGATCTATTTAAGCCTTGAAACATGCTGTAGGAAGCCAGGTTGCCCAGTGGGACAAATCCTATCACTAATGTGCAAATCTAGCTCCTTATGAGGCAAACAATGTTTGTCATAGAATGCTTTGTCTACCCTTTAGTAGCAAGGGATTGAGATAGAATGAAACTTGAGAGAAGGTATGATAAGAATTAAAAGTACGATCACAACACTTGCATCAAGAAACTGCTCAGTAAAGTTCCCAGACCATTTTAGTAAAATCAACAAGTATTTTATGATTATGAAAGGCCAAAAATTGGATACGTCACTGAAAAGTTACAGTTTCTTATAATGACAGTTCCATTCCACATGGATCCTCGATTTTGCATGGAAAGTCAATGAGAGTTCCTGTGCAATACTCAAAAGTGGCCCCAGGAGGCTTCTTCTCCCTCCAGCCACACAGCACGCCTCACAGCACAAGGTGGCCTCTAGACTTCAGTCATGCTGGAGATGAGTGTCAGTCATCTTGTGCAGGCAGGCACTGTTCACAGTTTCGAAACTTCACTGAGTTCTTACAGCTCCAGAGCAGGCAGTTTCTGTGGTATTTCTGGGTACGCCTAACCCAGTCAACAGTACCCCTTCTTCTCTCACTCTCAGCGCAGTGCTTGGTGTTGAATCAAGAGTCCTGTGTAGCATCCTCTTTCCGGAAACTAGTTCGCAGTGAGTAAGGTAACTTTGTCACTCATCTTCCAGTTCCAAAACCATATCTCCATCAAGGCCAGTCCAACATCAGTTACAACTGGTCTCCTTAAAAAAAAAATTAAAAAAAGAATCCTGGGTGCTCTCTGATGATCGGCTGTTTGAATCCACTGGGGAACCAGTCTTGACACTGAACCTTTCATAGAATAATCACTTAAGTCTTGGTGGATCACACTCCTACTCACAGTACAAGCAGACACGATCTGCTCAAGTTCTGCACCTCGCAAACCTAAATGGGTCTGTCTGTCTCCACAGAGCTCCAGCTGTGTTCCAGTCCGGTCTCAGTAGCTATCCAGCCACACATACCCTTCCCACGAATCCAGAGGGTGTGTGCTTCAAAGGCTCTCAGGCAAGTGACAGGCAGCACACCTGTCTCCAATCGACTCCCAACGCTTCTCACTGAAACATCAACCGATATAGCACCTAGCAGAGGTGGGGGAGGAACGTCCTAATGTATATTGTACATGTGGGGAATTACAATATCTCCTTTTTAGCCAACACCTCTGTTTTCAGAAGTCATGTCAAGCTTCTTGGATGCTTCTACTAGTAAGATTCAGAAAATGGGCTGGACCTATTTTAGCCCATTTACAATGACTCCCTCACATTGAATAGAAAGGCTGGTCTGACATAACCTGGATTGATAACCTCTGAGCCTAGGCTACACTGAAGGACAGTATGGAAATCTATATTTCCCCCTCTCCAATCCTAGCCCTGCCAGTTCATTTGAAGATTGCCTGGAAGGCCTCCCTTTTTTATCTTTAACTGGGCCTCCCAAGAAAGTGTCCACCCACTCCTTTCCTCCTCTGCAGACCTCTGTGGGGTAGAGCAAAGGAAAAACAGTCATTTGCAGCTCTCTGCTGCAATGAAACATCAGGTTGTGTAACTGAGGCTGAAAAGGTGAACACAGACAACTCAAACACAATAAAGAAAACACATGCACTACGAAATCAGCGTTTTTAATGTTCAGAGACAAAACGCCAGCAGTGTCTAGCAAAGAAAAAGGACAAGAACAATGCAAAATACTGTTTTTCCCACAATGATGTTCGACAACAACCAGTTTGGGGACACAGTAAACAATGCACATTAATAAATAACTGCTATGCCGTTTGAAAACATACTGAATATCAGGATATCAGAGGATACATCGGGTGGAACTAAATCTACAACACAGCACTATAATCCGAGTTTCAGCATATGTTTTACACCACAAACTGTTATAAAAAAGTTATCTGTGATATGACAATCTAGGCAGATTCTAAGAAGATGAATGTTATTTGATGTAACACGGTATAATGTCACATAAGCTACACGGGTTCACTTACTGACAAGTCGCGTTTTTTAAAACTGAATCAATGAATACAGAAATAACCACCCATATACTTAAATGTATCCCATGCAAAGGATCCAAGGGAATTTACAATGTCTGAACGGACTGAACCATCAAGGACATTTAATGGGTACCCTTCACGTGGGCCATCCTTGTAGGTTTCAAAAAGCCATACAACAAAGTATCTGTCAAGAATTTTCCATTTGAAGGTTAAAGGCTTATTCAAAATAAAACTCCTCATTTAACATGTCATGAATGTCAATGTCCTCATGCAGTTTTGAAGTAAATGAGTGTAAGAAAGGCTGCGCTAATATATCTGCACTACTCGAGAGGCTAGTAGACACACATCAAGATCATCAGGAAATTTCTCCACTATGGTAATGCTAAGCGTTAAATATCTTTAAGTAAGAGATAGCCCGATGTCCTTCATACGACATCCCTTGCAGATGGCGGGAATAAATCAAGGTGAGTAACTGCAACAGGATGCGCCACTGAGAAGTTATTAAACGACAGTCGGAGCGGATCCAGCCGAGGTTCAATTCCCTTAAATCACAAACCCAGCAGCAGGGAAGTGGATTTTACTTCCAAAAAGAAAAAGAAACCCGATTCCTCCGTCTTTATATTTAAATCTTGCAAATGTGTATCATTCTTTTTTTAAGAAATGTTATGATCGTATTTTTAACCTTCAATTATTCGCAAGTACATCCTTCCAGAGAGAGCAACTGGGTTCACCTACCTGCAATGTTATCGATGCACATTTGGATATGCTCACCGCTGGGGGTTTTAGACAAAATGCCACTGTTTTGAGCAGTTCTTGAATTAAGATTATATATTTTTTTTCTATAAACACCTTTGATTTCCAACATTTGCATGTGGGTTGCGCCCTGGAATCACAGCATGTCTTGACATAGCATGAGATCCCAGCGACTTTTGCACCTGGCACCTTCATACCATGCACTGCTTTTTAACCCGGGCAGGATTTCATTCTGACTGTGTTATGCTAGGTCATCGGAATTTGTGCACATTTTGATATCAACATGGCCAAGTGTTGACAGGCATCTGACTTTCAAACTGGTTTTCCAGTTACCATCACCTGTACGGCAGGTGCATTGAACAGATCCAGGTAGCAAGGGGTCTACTAGCACACACCTGCACCCTGTCCTTCGTGTGCCAAACAAAGCTAGAAACCAGCCACCCTCACAGGTCTCCAGAATAGCTCATGTAGACTTCCAAAAATGAACACATATATGTTTGCACATTAATCGTATATAAAAGGACTAAATCTTATTCAGTATCCATTACAGAATTGGAGAAGGCTCTTCAGTCATATAAAATGTCAACCAATATGCGTTTCGTGATTTGGTTCTATAAAACCATGACTATCAGGGTCAGAAAATAATATAAATAAAACACACTAAAGACATCGCATTTGCTTCGATTAAAAATGAATTAATTCACCACTGAAAATAACAATTCTCACCAATCCATATTGTGTCAACGTGTAAGTTCAAGGGTCCAAAAACTGCTCCCTAGTGTGACAAGAGTGATCAAAAAGGAGCAAATATCATGGACAATCACTTCACCCAGAATAAAATGTATCAATAATATACATAATAATAAACTGGGTTGATATTACTAAAAATACGTTATGCTGTCTAGCACACAAAAAATAATTGTTTCCATATTATAATACATCAAAAAGTTAGGAATCATATTGGCAAAGCAGGGTAGAGGAAAAAATGCGGTGGGAGAAATAGTAAAATTAATGCAATTGGCCATGAAAAATCTTAATCTCCAGATAGTGAAAAAGAAAACTTAAGTCAGTGAAAAGTAATCTCAGAGTTAAGTCCAAAATGCAAGACGTAGCAATCTGTCCATAGCACAGTAGCTCTTGTAAACAACTGCTGCTGCCACAACTGGAGTATGTTTTTAAGAAAACAATATTAGGGAGTGCCGAGCCCAGTCAATGCTCTGTAAAGTTTTAAAAGTCTATAACATGAACCAAGCCCTCTTCATGGTATGTAAATCGCTGAAGACCCTTCAAAGTTCAAAAAGTGTATTTCTTTAAAGTGGAAGCTTTTCTCTCAGTACACTAGGATGCATACACGTTAAACCTCTCACCTCAAAAATGTGAATGCATTCAGGTGTTTAAAAAGGTGATCCCACTAAGCTCGAAGGTGAATGAACACTTTTTAGGTCTTGCCTACTAGACAGCGCATGATCTGTCCGTCTCCAGACATATTGTAGACTTCCCAAGAACATAGTGGCTTGGAGCCAGCCCACTGCTTACCACTGGTCGGGTTTCTTGTCACTCATTTGCCTGCTTTTTATTTGTGCCCCAGCTTGTCAAGCTTCGTGTTTGTCCCTCCCACGGACCAGAGCATATGTACTGTCTCTTGATTGCCTAGCTTCTTTGCTTCCATTGCTTGCCTTTCAAGCACTACTTTTTTCTTCTGGGTTAAACACTCCATGAGAGCACATGTGTTTTCCAGATGTCTACTTCATGTACTTCTCTCTCCCACTGATTTTTATTTTATTTTTACATAATCTTGGAAGGACAGGCCAATTAGCCTGGCTAGACCTTAGATCCCCAGACTGTTCAGGAACTCAAAGCCCCCTTTACGGTGGGGGAACTGAGCAGAGCCGTTAAGGAGCTCCCAGTTTGGAAAACCCCAGGCCCAAATGGATTGCTGGTCTCTTTTTAAAAGCTTTTCTTCCCCCACCTAAAAGACCACATGCTTTAGCTTTATAACTGATTCACACACACTACCGGCCTAATGCCAACAATATTCGCAGCTGAGATTACACTTATCCCCAAGCCAGGCAAGGACCCTACTCCTTTTGATTACTATGGGCCAATTGCACTGCTTTACACATATGCCTGCCCAGTTTTACACTAAAATGGTAGCTAATTGCTTTGAGGCCCTGCTGCCCGAGTTGATTGACCCTGATCAGGTTAGCTTCATTAAGCAGACAGAGGGCTGCAACAACATTAGGCGACACGATCACCTGGTTGAAAAGGCCTTTTCTCTCTCGACATGGAGAAGGCATCGGCCAGGTCAGTTTGGCCTTCCTCACTTGCGGCCCTACACAAGATAGGTTTGGGCCCCAACATGATCAGTAAAATCATGGCTTCTTGTGCTGCATCCGCGGCTACTATACGAGTCAACAACCAGACCATCCAATCCTTTGTTCTCCACAGGGACACCTGGCGAGGTTGCTTCCTATCCCTTTTGCTTTTCACCCTTGCGGTGGAGCCCTTGGCCATCTGCCTATGACAAGACCAAAATAACGCCTGCATCCCCTTTGGGGGGCAGCAATACAAAGACCTGCTCTTTGCTGATGACTTGCTGCTAGCACTGACGGAGTTGGAAACCTCTCTTCCCGCAATGGTCCAAACCTTGCATTTCTAAGACACTGCCGGGTTGCTGCCTAGAAATCCCAGGGGCCTTACATATCCCAATCTTTTACATTACTACTGGGTCACCCATCTGCACTACATCGCCAAATGGGTGGTCAAGGAAAGTGAAAAGCACTGGCTGCACATGGATCGCACAGTGGCCTGTAGGTCGCTGTGGGATCTAGCCTGGCTCCCGAGACAGCATCGCCCCCATAGTGCATACCTGGCGACCCTGACCAGAACGGTGCTAGAAACATGGGACAGACTGGCAATCAGGAGAGGCCTAACCTCATTTCCATCCCCGAATACCCTGTTAGCCCACAACCCCGACTTTATGCCTGCTCTCCCCCAGGCTCTTTCCTGCCTTGATTGACTACATGTCCCAAATGGGATACCTCTGTTTCTGGCCACGTAGACTCAGAGTCCTTACCTATTTGACTGAAGACTATCCATGGAAGCACAATAGCGCCACTGACATTGATAGGCGGCGATGAAGGGGGGATCTTTCCCCATTGTGGTACCCTCTCCCACCCACTGCCGCTATTCCACCTGCAGACCTTTAACACCGGCTGGCACCACCCTTACCCCCGCCCAGCTGGAGATTCCCCTTTTCTATGGTTTTAATTTGCTTTGTTCTATTAGGCCCACAGGCCTTTTGGTCGCCATGTCTGGGTCCTGCTGGGTGGAGCCTTATCGCTCTCCCTCACTCATTCCCTCACACTTCTGAAAGCACCAAATTCGGGGGTAGGGGAGATATTGTCTCATGGGCCCTGCCCTCATATTTTCATGTAAGTTGCCATAGGTATGGAGATTCATTTTATTATCTCTGCATGTTAACCCCAGGGTGTGTCCTAGCACTTTCCCTTAAAATATCTCCTTTCCCTTAGGCCTCTCTGACTACAACATGCATAAAGGCATGCCTTTTCTAAATGTTACAATAAAGGAGAATAAACCTAAAAAGTATGATCCAGTTTCCTACCCTCAGAGCAAGGGGGCAGAGCCCTACAATTTAGAGAGAACCCCTCATTACAGCCCTTGCAAAACCGTGGGTCCATGATCTACACATGTGCTTCAGAGCCTGACCTCGTGGCACACACCCACATTGCGAGAGCCTTTTTTGTTAACAAGAGCTTTAAACTTACCTATGTATTCCTGTGAATAGCTTTGTGTAGGCATAAACTAGCATGTTAATCGAGCTGTTCTTCTGCAGTGTTTTATGTTCATACTTTAATGTGCACACGACGTTTTACTGACTTGCTGGTATAACTGTGGACTGTGATCTGATATTTTATTCACTGAATCTTCTCACACTTGTATTCTTGTACAACTATTACACAGTGCACTGTACAGTTATCTCGTCTGTAAGCGCCCTGACTCCCATTAAGCCTAGTACATGCTATACAAGTCCACAAAAAATATCTTCTCATTGAATTTACCTGTAGGGGTGTCTAAGATTAAAGACGAGGCCGTCAAAAATCAGGTACCCAGAGTGACTGTCTACGGCTGGCCCTGCCTGAAATATTAATATTATGCCGAGAATGGCCAGTTTAGTGAACTGTCCACATAGAGGGACTGAGTTACTTGATACAGAGGGAGTCTCGGCCCTAAAGCTTCTACACCACTTTCAGGCTGTACACGCGCTGTATGTAATCACTAATCTACCTATACTCAGGGTTGGACTGGCCTATCAGCAGCGGCTGCCACAGATATCAAAGGGGGTGGTAGTAATTAATTAAATGGAAAAAAATAATAATTACTGTTCGTCACAGCCGCCTTGCTTGTCCTCCTTCCCAGACGAGGCTTCCCAGCAATCCTGGTGTTTCATGCTAAACATAGCATGTAAGCAGCGTCAAGATTGGTCTGAGCGGCAGTGACTGATGCTGAGACATAACCCTAGGACCTGTGCACTTTCTCCAGCCCGGCTGCTTACAAAGCCGGGCTGGAGAAGGTCACATGTGTGTTTGGACGGCCGCCTTAGGCCGTCCATACACACATGGGCACTCAGTGCACACAATTGCTTATCCCCTCTCTCACCTCCCGAGGCCCAGCCCGGCCCAGCCCTGCCCCTCCCTGCTGGCTGAGCCAGCAGCAGAAAAATAAAATGATATTCAAATGTCATTTAATTTTTCTGCTGCCGGCTCTTATCCAGTGGGGCGACGCTTCTCCGCCATTGAGGAGGAGCCGCCTCTGTGGCCTATAGGGAAATCTAGCAGTGTCAGAAAAACTGCTCTGACAGGTTAGTGTCTTGGCCCATTTGTAGGTGTAACACCGAGAGCCTGACGTGTTTTAATCTATCTGTGGGCATTTAACCCACCCATCACTATCACTCGTTCATGGGCTTGCCTTTCAAAAATTCTTTGTTATCATTGGTAAATGTTTTACGATTGTCCCTCCTTGGGGCAGTTTTGTTACCACCTTGGCCATCGACCCTGTTACATGGATAATTGCAAGTTTGCTGATACTGTGAGTGCCAGCAAACTTCTTTTTCCTTTTGTAACTCCTTTGCGCTCACCCTTATGGTAGCCGTGGCGCTTTGAATTGACCTGCTTATGTCAACTGTTTTACTTTTTATTTTCAATTTATGTGGCAAGAAAAGTCCAGTTAGGAATTTACTATGTTAATAGCTCTACATCGAGCAAACACAAGACCCACTGCATTGTAAATGCTTGTTGAACTTTTGCAGGCCTGATTTATGGTCTGGTGGACTGGGTTTTTCTGTTAATTACCACAAATACTGCTTGCAGCAAGCCAAGCACAAATGCATGCAATACCCCCATTCCTCGAAAAACACTAATACTGTGTATCTTTACAAGTTTAAAAACTGCCCCTACTTGCAGAGCAGGGACCACCTTTTTATAATGGTCTGGCGTGACAATGCAACTGTCGCCAGACAAACCAGACAATTATGTGAGCATCACTAGAGATGGGCATTGGCTCTGTTCATTTGTTGGGATTCAGTAGTAGATGTTTTGATTGGACACAAGTTGTATGCTTCCACAAAAAAGTGCTTTCCCTCTACACAGCTGCGATCAATTTATTTATCTGTAAAGCTGCCTAAGCTTAAACTTTTAGGGGCACACACATGATTTTGGAACGCTATAAAAGTGTCTTAAATAGCTAGATAATGTATGTTTGTTTTCTCTGGTGGTGGTGTGCATGGCAGGAGGGCAGTCATTAGCCTATGTGGATTTTTACGTCTGGCTTGACACTGCAACTGTCACCCAGTCTTATAACCTCCACCAATATTGCTCTTGTTCTTTGCTTCCACACAGATACATATCTATTCCCTTGCTATTTACTTGTAATGCCCCCCCAATGCCAGACCTACTGGCATCACCAATGCTTGTTAATCTTATTCACTTATGGTGGCCAGTTTGGTGTCCGGGCAATTTTCTGTCCTAGTCCGACCCTGCAATAGCGTGTATTTGAAATATTACTAGAGTAATGCAAGGAGTGGGACCCCTTAATCTGCACAGCCCCTGGCCACCTAGCATGAGAAACTCTCATTGCGCCGGTGCCAGAATAGTATACATTGCAAGGACACAGATTGTTTTTTTTCTTCAGAGGACTGAGAACCCAGGAGCCCAAATCATACTTGCAGCTGGTTTATCTGCAGATACAATGAAACAGAACCACAAGACGTCCTGGGCAGCCCCCTGGGGGCCTTCAACAACACGCTGCTTTATGTGAAGCTCCGTGTTTTTAATCACACTGCTTCTTCCGGGACATTGGCAGCTTCGAGCAAAGAGCAATTAATCTGAAAATAACACTTAACAAGCTTATGTGCCCCCACAAACAGATGAAGAACTACTCTTCCCCTATCTGAACAAGGGGCAAATGCCAGCAAGCACACCTAAATGCCCCTACCAAGCAAGCACTCGCTATTAGTGCTATCGCCACTCATCTACTCCCGCAAATACGATACATCAACATAACATCACTACCTCTAGAGCAGGGAAACATTTTCCCAGGGGCCACAAAGTTTGGTCAGTGGTGTGACCGAGGGCCGCACTGATGCTAGCAGCGTAGCGATCAAAGGGAGGAGGCGGCTCTGAATGGGGAGGGGTTGTGGCGTTATGGTGGGTGTAGGGGGCAGCAAAGCATATAGATCTAGTGGCTGAATCGCTCAATGTGAAACCGGAAAATGTGGCATTAATCCCAGCTTCCCCACTTTACCAAATTGTGTGATCCTAGGCAATTGTTTTATTTCACGTTCCCTTCATTATTGTATGTAGGAGGACTTCACAATGCAGGACTTCAGTATGTGCGCTGTGTGAACCCTTTTTCTGTGTTTGATTTAATAAACTATGAAGTTGTTCATGAATAATAGCAAATCAGGCCAATCAAAGAGTGCAGATAACAGACTTGCCTCTTAATTCACTGTTGGCATTGTTATCAAGGTGGGGGGTAAGAATAAATGTTTCTGAATTTATGTTTACAATCTATTGTTCTTAAAAAAAATACTTCTCAATGCACTGATATAATGTGATGTAGTAAAATGAAATGGTCCTGCGTGTAAATGAAATACACATTTTGAATTTTTAAGAGCCCTTATAGTTGCAGACATTTGCTGCAAGGTTTATTAAAAAATGAGTGTTCCTGCAGTTAAGCGGTTCAGGACAAATGCTCTTCTTTCTTTCTTTATCTTCAATAGTGTTTAAATAAAGTATTGCCTGTTAAGTCGAGTAAACAGCAACCTAGTCCTACTGCTGCCCTGGGGGCCGCATGTAAAGGTCAAAAGGGCCAAATGCGGGCCCCGGGCCGTACTCGGAGTATCACTGCTCCAGAGGCTTCACACAGGCCCCGGGCCGTACTCTGAGTATCACTGCTCCAGAGGCTTCACACAGGCCCCGGGCCGTACTCTGAGTATCACTGCTCCAGAGGCTTCACACTGCATGATTGTGACCAGGCAGCTGGCTTCGCAAAGTGGTCTATGATGTCCATAAGGACTCCCCCTGCTGGCATCACAGATGAAATGACCCTTCCCACTGCTTTAACTGGGATGAAAAAGGTGCGAGAGGGTCTCTAAAATGTGTGTCCAAAAAAGCTTCACTATGAATCACTTCTAAGAGGGATGGCCAATGCAATTAAGGGAGTGGCTTACAGCATGAACTGGAATATTGTTATTCATGCAGCGTGCCACCTGAGCTGTATCTGTTTGCCTGTGAGCTTCAAGTTACTGCAGACAGACATTTCACACAACAACCAACACGTATACCTAAAACAAGTCAGACCTCCTCGTTTTGCCAACCAGAATTGAAAATATTTAATTTCTGAAAATATTAAAATTTATGAAGGTCTGTGAAAGGGGTATCGGTCTTTGGGGAGCCTCAGGCATTCCATTTCTACCTTTCATACTATTTTCTTCTGCAGACTCTCACTTTGTTAGACATGTACATCCTTTTCCTCCCACACCCTTCTGAAATCCTCCCTCTCTCTACAGAGCTCACACCTTCCCACAGTTACAATTGGCACCTATGTGACTAAAGCTCTGCAGAGAGTCCAAGGATTTGAGATGCATGTGGCCTGCAAACCTGTGACTCTCGCACTGTGTCCTGCCTCAGCTTCAGAGTTTTCAATTGAGGGCCATCATCAACGCTCACACACAACTTGAACCCTTTCAGACACCTGGAGGTTATTAAGATCAAAGTACAAGAGTCATAACGTTGCATAAAAAAAAATTACAGAAACATTTTGCAAAAAGCAAACTCTATGGCAATGCAAAACTGTGTAAAATGTGAAAGGTCAATCAGAATTGTATCTCTGATATTAAAAAGGTTTTTATAGTTCCTGTTGAGTAATCGATCCGTGTTTCTTTCCAGTAAGGTTAAGAATGTGGATCTAGAGCTCAACCTGTTTTAAATTCTGCTTTCAATTTAATTATTGCGGGGTGCGAGAACCGGAAGGACCTGCCACACTTAAAGCCCAACAATATCCGACATACACGGCTATGGATTACTTACCCAGTCCCGCTGCAACCTGTCACGTGCAGACGATTGGGCACTACCCTTCCAGAGATGTGCCAAAGATTGGATAGCAGCTTGTGTTGCCCCTACAGACATACACCCCCTCACAGTCCACACATATGCCACAGATTGGACGCCCACTCTTTCCACCCATACATACCTTAGATTAGACCCCCACTCAACCTTATAGCCTATAAATGTGCCTTGGATTGGATACAAACGCCTGCCTCCCACACAGACTTACCTTATAAACTCACTCAACCTCACAGCCCAGATACGCGCCATAGATTGGGTAGCATCTTTTGTGCTCCTACAGACATACTTTAGATTAGACACCCACTTCCCCCCTCATAGCCCACAGGCACACTATAGATGAGATTTCTTTTAAACTGCTGCCGCCCACACTGACATACCTTACACAACCACCTCCCCCTCACAGCCCACGGACATACCATAGATGAGGTAACAACTCCTGCCGGCCACACAGACATACCTCAGAGGTTAGACACCCACTCCCTTACACTGCCCACAGACATGCCACAGATTAGATACCATCTCTTACTACTACCTGCAGATGTGCCAGGGATTGCAGATCCACTCTTCCGTCAATTTCACATATGCGGCATACAATGGAGACCAGATTTTCTTCTCCAATTTGTACAGAAGTGGTATAGTTGGATCACACGTTCCACTGCCAACCTCCACCCCACAAACATGCTTTAGAAAAGACATCTACCCCTCCACCACCCTCCTTACATTGCTCTTCCGGCCGCACGTCCCACAGACTGCATATCATTCATCTTCCAGCCTCACAGATCCGCCATAGATTGGTCACCCATTCCTACTACCAAACCCACAGATGTGTTACAGCTTAGGCACATACTTCACCTTCCAACTCAACAAATGCCGCAGGTTTGGGCACCCATTTCGCCTCCCACCCTACAGATCGGTCAGAGACTGGAAACCTACTGGTCTCCCACCACGGATTAGGCATCCTCTTCCCTTCCCATACCACAGAAATGCAGCAGATGAGGCTCCACTCTCCCTCCCACATGTGTCCTAGATTAGACATCTGGTCCACCCAATAATTATGCCATAGATTGTGCACCTACACTCCCCCTCCCACTTCTGTGCATTTCTTGGGCACGTACTTGTCCCGACTGGCATGATGTGGCCCACGTTGGACACCTCCTCCCCACCACACAGGTGTGCCACTGATTTGGCATCCACCCATTCCGTTTCCCACTCCATCGAATTCCCATGGATTGGTCAACTTCTCCACATCACAGATATACCTTAGACTGTACACCCCACCCTTCCTTAGCAGATTTCTCATAAAGTAGGCAGCCACTTCTCCTTCTAGTAACAGAGGTTGGCCCTTTCACCGCCACACGTGTGACAACGGTTAAGCACCAACTCCTCCCGCTCCAACCCTATATATCTATACAAGGATTGGGCATCCACTCCTCCCCACAGACTGGGGACTCACTCCTCCCCCGCCAACCCCACAGATTTAGAATGACAGGATATCCACTCTTCCCTCTGCAACCCCACAGATGTGCATGGTTCGGGCACTCAACTCCACAGATGTACAAAGATTGGGGATCAACTCTTCCCTCTCCAACCCCACAGATGCACATGGGCTGGGCACCGACTCCTCTCGCCAACCCCAGGATGTGAAAAGATTGGGCATCCACGCCTCCCTCTCCAACTCCACAGATGAACACAGACTTGGGCACCCACTCCTCCCTTGTCATTTCCAGAGATGTACAAAGATTGGGCACCTAGTCGTAACTCTCCAACCCCACAGAAGTACATGTTTCGGGAACCCATTCCTCCCTCTCCAACCCCACAGAAGTACATGGATTGGACATTCCCTCCTCCGTCTCCAAATCCACAGATGAACACAGATTTGAGCACCCACTCCTCCCTCGCCAACCTCAGAGATGTAGAAGCATAGGGCACGACTCTTCACTCCTAACTCCACAGATGTACATGGACTGGACACCTACTCCTCTCTCGATAACCCCACAGATGTACAATGATTGGGGCACCCTTTCCTTCCTCACCAGCCCCACCGATGTAGAAAGCTTGGTACCAACTCCTTCCTCACCAACCCCACAGATTCACAAGGATCGAGGACCCACTTCTCCCTCTCCAACCCCACAGATGCACAAGGATTGAGGACCCACCTCTCCCTCTCCAACCCCACAGATGCACAAGGATTGAGGACCCACCTCTCCCTCTCCAACCCCACAGATGCACAAGGATTGAGGACCCACTTCTCCCTCTCCAACCCCACAGATGCACAAGGATTGAGGACCCACCTCTCCCTCTCCAACCCCAAAGATGCACAAGGATTGAGGACCCACTTCTCCCTCTCCAACCCCACAGATGCACAAGGATTGAGGACCCACTTCTCCCTCTCCAACCCCACAGATGCACAAGGATTGAGGACCCACCTCTCCCTCTCCAACCCCACAGATGCACAAGGATTGAGGACCCACTTCTTCCTCTCCAACCCCACAGATGCACAAGGATTGAGGACCCACCTCTCCCTCTCCAACCCCACAGATGTACACGGATTGGGCACCCACTCCTCCCCACAGAGGTTTCCATCTATGCTGGGAAGACCCTATTATTTAAACACCCTCAGTTTGCGACGCAGGTGAAAAAAATGCCCTATTTAGTCTCCAAACTTATAAAGTATAGATTTGACAAACTGATTCCCGACTGGCCAATACCCTTCATTATTTACAAACAACCCATCAGAAGAAGAGCAAATACTTTGGCATCCTGCTTGACCGAGGTAAATATGTCACCGCAGGAGCAAAACACACGCATCATTTGAACGAAGGAGAATTTCCCTTAAAACGGAGACGACATTTGAAAAGGGAAAACACGGGTTGCCATCACCTTTAACAAAGATTATTGTGCAGTCAGATAGAAGACCTGTGAATCCTAGCATGCACCGAACATTGAAGAGCTGCTCAGGCCTGAGGGGATTGGCTAATCATGATATTAATTAGATTTTAATTGGACATATTAGTAGAAATTATGGATACCATATGCCCCTGCTTTCATGAGGACACTCTTTCCTGCAAAAAATGTAAATATTACTTCTGCTTCACGTCCCTTTCATTCAGTCGGATGCTTTTACGTGGGTGCTTTTGTCAAGTTTCGTTTCTCATCATAAATGAACCGCAGAAGATCTTATTAGGGAGAAATGAAAGCACACAGATGCAGTAACGGTAGGTTAAAGCGCCTGCTGCAAGTTTCACTCTCAGTGGACTCCCCCAGCTTTTCATCCTCCTGGAATTCATGAAGTAGGCATTGGCAAAGCCAACACCTTTGGGACTATTGGCTTTGCCAATATTTATTGCCACGCTATGCAGCAAGGCTATAGAAGACAAACTTAAACCAGCATTTGCAATGCAATGGGTCTCATGCTTGCTTGAGTTAGAGATATTAGCATTGTAAATTCCTAACTGGATTTTTCTTGCCACATAAATTTAAAATGAAAAGTAAAACAGTTGATATATGCAAGCCGATTCAATGCGCATGGCCGCCGTGAGCGTGAAGAAGAGACACAAAAGGAAAAAGAAGTTTGCTTGCAGTCAAGCGTATCGGCAAACGTGCAATTATCCATGTAACAGGGTCGATGGCCAAGGCAGCAACAAAGCTGCCTCAAGGCGGGACAAACATAAAGCATTTACCAATGTTTAATAAAGGATTTTTGAAAGGCAAGCCCATGAACCAGTGGAAGTGATGGCTCTGCGGTCGGTGTGATTAGAAGCCCACAGATAGATTACAACAGGCCAGAGCAATTGCATGCGTGACCTAAAAAGGCACTGCAACAGTCTTGTCATTTTGTAGACGAGCGCACCATGCATGCCTACAAAATGACGAGCATTTTCTGTTAATTTACCCAGTTGGATCGCTAAAGTGCAGGAGTATTTTTTCCCCTGCGGGTGAGGCAGCAAAACAGAGCGCGCAGGTGGAGAGAAACAACATGGAGGGCCAGGGTGGGGGTGGATCAACACAGAGGATGCCAGTGGTGGGCAACAAGGCAGGGGACTGACACAGCACAGACAATTGGGGTTGGGAGGAGAAGCAACAGGTAAGAAGTGAGTAGGACATGGTAGGAGAGAAGCTTATACAGAGGGCAAGGGAGAGGAGAAGAAGCAATGGACGATAAGAGAAGGTTGCAGGTGGGGGATGCAAAAACGATGGTGGGGGTGGGGAGGAGAAGCCTCAATCCAGATAAATGTGGAGTGAGCAAGAGAGAAGACCGCAGGCAAAAAAGCAACGGAGAGGTAGAGACGAACATGAAGGAGCGGCGAGAAGCATACAGGCGACAGAGAGCAACAGAAAGAGCAGGAGGAGCCAAGTACAAAGAACGACTGCTGGAAAACACATGCACTCTTATGGAGTGATCAACCCAAAAGAAACAAGTAATGCTTGAAAAGCAAATAGGAAGCACAGAAGTCAGCCAATCAAGAGATGTTAAAAAGGCTACGCTCCCTTGAAGGGATAAATGCAAGATTGACAAGATGGTGTACAAATAAGAGAAGACTGATCTCATCTGAACACCATTATTTCCTTTGCGTGAAAAATGCCTTTTACAGTGAAGTGTACTAAAAAAAACAATTTTTTACAAGAATTGTGCTTTTATTTTTTGAGACAAGCACAATATTACAAGCATCAAGGGGTTACCTACTATAGAGACATGAAAATTCAGAATGAAAAAAAACTCAACAAATTCGAACATCAAAATGCCATGCAGAGAAGATGAAAAGGCTGGACGCAGGTCAGCCAATAAGACCTACTTGCAATATATATAGTGCACAAAATTATCAGGATAGACCGCGTGAGGCCACAGCCTTCTCTGCTCAAGAGACGTTTTTTCAACACTGTGGTGTAGAGGGGAACCCCCTTCTCACCAGTGTAAAAGGCAATGCAGAAACCTGTGCCTTATGAGACACACCTCTTGTGCCTATATTGGACACAACATATACGAATACAATCTGACTGGCGGTGTGTTCAGTGCTCTCTGCTACAGGAGGCAAAATACCTTTAAACTATGGGATACGAGGCCACAATCTTCAACCCAAAGCTAGGGGTGCTAAGTCAGGTAAAGGGTGTCTAGTACGTTTCAGCAGAAGAGTTGTGATTTCTTTTTTTGCAGAGAATTTCCCTTTTTCTTTATATTTTAATAACATTCCCATACACCCCATTGTGATCTTTAAGGTAAAAAATAAATAAATAAAACTGAAAAAGAAAGATTTGGTTCTGTTTTATAGACTTTCACGTGGACAATATCCTGATTGTACCTTTGATTGATCTCACTGTACAACACTAAGTCGCTTTGGGGGTGGAGTTTGGGCGCAATCTCTAAAACTTTGACTGGCATACACAGGATGGGAATTAGGGACCAGACTGGGGAGAAGGCATCAGATATGCAGCATAGAACTTTAATGTTTGGGGCCTAATGTCTGGGGCCTATTTATTTAATGCTTTTTAGGTCGAGCGCGCAAGAGCTTTGCCTGTTGTAATCTATCTGTGGGCTTTAAACCACGCCCATCACTATCACTCGTTCATGGGCTTGCCTTTCAAAAATACTTTGTCATCATTGGAAAACGCTTTATGTTTGTCCCTCCTTGGGGCAGCTTTGTTACCATCTTGGACACCGATCCCGTTACATGGATAACTGCATGTTTGCCAATATGTCTGACTGCGAGCAAACTTCTTTTTCCTTTTGTGTCTCTCCTTCGTGCTTATGCTCATGGCGGCCATGGCGCTTTGAATCGGCTCTCTTATGTCAACTGTTTTACTTTTCATTTTCAGTTTATGTGCCAAGAAAAGTCATGCTAGGAAATTACAAGACAAATAGCTCTGAGACCCATTGCATTGCAAATGCTTGTTGTACTATGTAAAGCAGCACTTCAGTAGTGTCACTCATATACTACAAAATGCTGTTCACAAACCTATGGCCAGAGACCTCCGCCTCATTCAGCTTTTCTGTTCAGACATCTTTACTGTGGTGATCAGTACTAAATTTGGGAGAGACAAAAGGGAGAGGCTGGAAAATGAGACATACTACTAAATGGGAGAAGTTTAGGAAATTTAAGAAGGGGTTTGTGGGAGGGACAAGCAAATATAAACAAACACAAACCTACATGACCAATGCTGTTTCACATACTACACTTCTAAAGTTACTATGGCGTAAAGGTGCTAAAACAGGCGTAAATGTATTCTAGCCCAGCCTTCGAGTAAGTCAAGCACCACAACTAGCCCCTCCGAGGTACTGCAACACACTCCCATAGAAACAATTAAGGCAGCAACATTAAAAAAAACACAGGAACAACAATGTTCAGACAAACACTGTATGAGTGTAAAATTAATCAGGTTTTCAGGAGAAATATTTACTATGCATTTTTCCATGAATGACATTGTATTTATCTGATAAAGTTGGTTGAAAATTTGAAGAATTGGAGACCCTGCAGACAGCAGATAAATAAGATGGTGTTTGATTTTGTGACGTTTATGATTTGATGGAGAAATCCTTATAAAACTATCTTGAATGGATGAAAGCTGACCATGTGATCCCCAATCAAGCCATCCTGGTTACCCAAATCATTTTTACATAGATAAGCTTTTTATTGGGAACATTTACTTAATCCATGCTGTGTCCTCCTGCATCAGTAAGGAGGAGACTGGCTGTTAGAAGCTGTATGATCCTGGTCCAATTATGCGTTCTGCTTTTTTGATGGACTAATAATCTGAATAGCCTTTACTGATTGCCGAAGATGAGGAGAGTTACTGTTTAGTGTGCATATGTATACAACTTTTTCTCCCCGTGGATCTGAAGAGAGAGAACACTCCTATACCTAAGAAAACAGAACTAGAGGCTTCTCAAATCCCTGTGGAAATGGCAATAGAAATAACGACATAAGTTCCACTCCTTGCAGAAGATGAGGTAATAGACTGATAGAATAGCTTGGAGTAAACACTGAGCTCTTCTGTGGTTTCCGGGCCACAACTACTCGGAGTTCAAGAAACTCCCTTCTTCTAGCCTTTATCTCTGCAAAACAAGAGGCGCTGAGGTATATTGTGTGTATATCAACAAAAACTACATGCGATGAGTCCCTAGACAACAAGCCTCACGTCTGTGCAGATAGGAGAGGTCTGCTATTATTAAACAGCCCGCCTACCTACATAATAAATTAGTGATTGCTCTGCTCACGATCTGGAGGAGTAAATACAGACGCCTCCTGGGATTCACAGTGAAGAATTCAACAATTCAAACCACCCCTTTACTTCACTAGTACAAAAACTCTGAAACGCCTGAACATGTCAGGCTTCCCACTCACATTTACTGTTCTGTAACTCACTCCATTCGTGCTTCTTAAAGTTATTCCCCTCCAACAATAACTGTTCACTTTCTTTCTCACTTAGTCATCTCACTATGTATTCGTGTTCTGTTATTGTTATATAGTAACCATATGTTGTGCTGATTGTTAAATGCTCCTGTTGTTTGAATATGCTCACGGGTAAAAGTATATACATTAAAAAGATGCATGGACCATAGAATAACTGCAGGCCCAGGCTTCCTAGAGAAGTAGGTGCCATGGTCCCTAGAATCCTTCCCTCCAACTATTGACTACGACCTGATTCACAAAATATCAAGTAAACAAGTCAGAAATCCACCTCGGGACGGTTGCTTCAACATTTGGAGCAAACCTTCGACCTTTTGGGATTCTGAAAGAATTTCAGAAGTACTTTCGCATATCTATGCAATATGTAGATATTTAGACGTCCTCATGTGTTTAAATATTTCTGCATACTGAATTGTATTAACTGTGCAATTCTGTGATTGGAAAGTTGACATAAGTTGTTAATTTTCACGCTTAAAAAATATGTAATTATTTTGCCTGCATCAGGGGAAAAATCCATTTAGCCCTCTTCAATTTTAGGAATCTCTCCTCGCCATTCTCACCTCGGAGTCACACTCCTTCCTTGACAGGAATAAAGTGTAGTTTTTCAGTGTCCAAAAGTGCCCGAAATTAGTTGATGAATTGTGTGGCTGTTGGGCTCTTCCCGTGAACTTATCCAGAAACACCCACAAGCCCACCTGTTACTAGATTTGTTAACAGAGAAAGTTAAACATACTTTCGGCTATAACTGAGAAACTAGACTTTGTTCTTGCTGTATTTTGTATATCTAAGATTAATTTAGGATTGAAAGAAACATTTAAGAATCAGGCCCTTCAAGAGCTGATCACTGCGTGTTTAATAGTATGCGCTGCTACATGTTATTTTTTATTTTATTTTTTTATTTGTACCGCGCACAGCTGCCCCAGTGGGAGTTCTTGATGTATGTTGTCTGTATCTTTATTTCGCTGGAGTCTTAAACACTTGAAGTACAGGCTATTATGTAGTTGCAGCCTTTGCTTCTGAAGAACATGACACGCTGAGCTCTGCTCTGTGGACCAGACAATAACTAGGGCCTTGGTTCCCTGCACGACTCTGGATCATGTCCACTATAATGTGAGCATTGGAGTCCCGCCCTGACCTATGACGTGTGGTTGACCCACATTCGCGGACTGTTTACTTGAGAACAAAGAATTACATGTTAATAGTATGTGCTGCAGCTTTCTGAAGAACTAGAGACACTGATCTCTTTTGTGTGGGTCAGTCGGTGCGTTCCTAGCCTTCCGGGATGGCAGCAGAGCAAGAAAGCAGCCCACCCAATCACAGCTGGGTGGTCTTGTGTGTGAACACCTGAAAGGCCACGCCAAAAGATCATCCACTGCTGTGCATTTAGTTCTAAAATCATCTTGTGCGTTAGGGCGCCTGCCCCTCGGCTTTCTCCCCACCTTGACTATTCTAAATTTGTTGTATGAGCCGCCAGGAGAATCAGTGCAGCCACAAAAACTGTGTTGAGGTCCCACTGTGTGCTTGCTGTGGCGCCAACGGCGACTCGTGGATTTTAAATGCTTGAATCGGAATAGTTAGCAGTTACATTAAGTATCGTGGTAGATGGCACAATAGTGGATGGTGGGTACAGAGAGACACATCATGATGCAAGGCTCACCCTATTGGATGATGAATATAGACACACATCATGTTGCAAGGCTCACCCTAGTGGAGAAGCTGGCGTAGCACCGCTTGTCCCACAGCTGCACCGCTGCATTACAATGAATCCAGGCAATATCGTTAAGTGAAGGTATGCCTTTTTTTCCAAGTGGCTGCGCGGCATATACTTTCAATAGGCAATCCAGCAAACATCGCTGCCATTGTAGAGACCGTCCTTGTAGAGTGCGCTTCAGCCTTTTCCCTCAAAGTCCTACCTGCCTTAGAGTGACAGAACTGAATAGTTGCTGAAACCCATCTTGCTATGCTTGCCTTGGAAACTGTGCCTGTTTTGTTGATGGTTTCCATATGCAACTAATATCTAATCTGTAGTCCATAAATGCTGTGTACTACGCAAATAGAACTTCAAGCATCTATTTACTTCTAGAGTGTGCAGAATTCTTTCCGCAGGTGTCTGTGGATTCAGGAAAGTGTTTTAAGTGCAACAGGTTTATTGAGATGGAAATCGTTTGGAACTTTAAGTATGAACTTGGGATTAGTTCTGATAATCACAGTATTATTCCTAAATTATAGGAAAGATTCCATTATAGTAAACGCCTGGAGTTCACTCACTCTTCTGGTGGAAGTCAGGGCTAAAAGTAAGGCTCCTTTCCATGTTAAGAATTTGAGTTTTGCCTTGCAAACATGCTCAAAAGGCCATTTCAGTAGCTGTGACAGTACTGTGTTAACTTGCCAGGTTGGTAGAGACGACTTTATCGAAGGGAATACTCTGAATAAACTTTTAAGAAATTATGTTATTAGGCTGTTAGACCATAAAGAAGGGGTTCCAGAAGTTCTTCTGTAACTTGAAATGACTGCCCAGTGCACTTTAATGGAAAAGTGAGCCAGGCCTGATCTAGCCAGAGAGAAAGTAGGTACGGCAAAACCTGTTCCGGGGTGATGAGATAGAGTGGGGATCTTTGATTTTTGGCACCATAAGCAAAAGCTCTACCATTTTAGACAATATGTTTTCTTAGTAAAATCAGCTCTGGCTCTTTCTAGGCTATTTCTGCAGTCTTCTGGGATATCTAAGTGTCAAAGCTCATGGTATTTAGGAGCCAGGCCAATAAGTGCAGATAAATTGGGTTCAGATAAAGGACCTGCTTGCAGCTCATTAAGAATAAACCCTTCTGGGGCTCCAGTTGAATGTGATTGTCCTCTGACAGCCGTAGAAGTTCAGTGAACCAGTGCTGCCTGGACCACTGTGAAGAAATCACTGTTAAGCAGCAAAGTTCTCTCTTCATCGTTCTGAGGAGCCTGGGAATGAGAGGGATCTTGGGAAAAGCATATGCAAGGATCCCTGACCACCTGAATAAAAATGAATTCCCCCAGGATCCTTCTTGAGGGTCTCAGCTTGCGTAAAACCAGCAATTCCAGTTCTCATGAGACACAAGGTGATCTAGTTCTGGCTTGCCCCATTGTTGGAAGATTGTATTAAAAATTGATTGATTTAATTCACATTTGTGGCAGTTCCGACTAGTTTTGTTTAGAGTATCCGCCAAATTGTTGCTCACTCCTGCCAGATTATCTGCTTGCAGTGTTACTTGATGTGGTAAAGCCAGGGACAATGGAATTATGCAACTGTGAAGCCGTAGTGAGTTTTTCATAATTATAGATTGGCCGCATTTGCCACCTAATCCATCATCTGCCGAAAACTGCAGATTGTAATTTAAAAAATGTTTTACCAGCTCAAACGGTTCAAAAGTTACTGAAAATGGCACAAGGTGTTGCCACACAATGAAAGGACCTTTGTAAAGCTGGACTTCTCACCTTTTTGTGGCTTATTGTTATATGTGGGTATTTAAATGGTACTAATGAGGTGCAACCAATACCCAAGACAGTGTAACCAAGTTTAAAAATGACGAAATACCCAAGTAATACGGTTACAAAATGTGCTGCATTATGCCACATAATTTGCATGTTCTTGCTGCATAACTTGTCCCTCTCCTGCCGCATAATTCCAGTGGCTCTGGCTAAAGCCCATCCATATATCTCTTGTGACTCCTGCAAAATAATCTGAGATCTTGTCCCTCCCTGTTTGTATAGGTAGTGCATACTAGCTGTGCTGTCTGCTCGTATCAACAATGAAGATCCTTTTATTCTTGGCAAGAAAGCTTGGAGGGCAAGTGAAATTGCTCTGAGATCCAGGAAGTTTATGTGCATCTTTGAGCAAGGGTCCATTTCCTGGGAATGGGCCCCCCAACCTTCTAGAGAAAAGTTCATTGTAATGACATATTAGGAGACCTGGGACAAGAACACGAGTCCTGATGAGAGATTGTCGGAGTTTATCCACCAAGAAAGAGCTGTTAGCATGGATGGCTTTAGTTTAATGACATCACAGAATGAACTGTTTGCAACCACTGTGTGTCAAACCCTTCATGAAAGAGTCTCATTAGTAGGCAGGCACAAGTAAAATAGCTAATGACATCATACTGAGAAGTGATTTGAGAAGGCGACTAGAAACAGACTTCCTTTTTGATATATTGTGTGCCAGCGTCATGTTTTTCTTTTGTCTTTCATCTAACAAGAATGCTTTGCCTAGCAATTTATCCAGTACTGCTCCTAGGAAATTAATCTTCTTTGAGGGACGAAGGAGATGCTTTTGATAACTGACTGTTAGGCCCAATGATCCGAATGTCTGCAGACAGGTTACTGTTGCCTTCAACACTTGATGAGCAGATGGTGCTTTTATGAGCCAGTCACCAAGATATGGGAAAACCTGGATGCCTTTTTGTCATGAGTAGGTTGCCACTGGGGCGAGACACTTTGTAAAATTCTGGGAAGCAGACCGGAGACCAAACAGGAATACTTTGAACTGGTAGTGAGTGCCGGCAACCGTGAATCTGAGAAATGTGCAATGTTTAGGATGGAGAGGGAAATAGGCATCCTGCAAATCTAGGCTTGCCATGAAATCTCTTGTGATTTAGGAGGTGCAGGATTTTCATGAAGGGTGATCATATGAAAATATTGCTGCTTCAGGTATTTGTTTAGCTTTCTGAGATCCAGAATGTGGAGCCATTCTCCTGATTTCTTCTCGACGAGGAAAAAAACAAGAGTAGAAGCCCATTCCTTTTTGAGAGTGCCGGACCTTCTGTATGGCACTCTTGCTTAGCATAGCTAGCACTTCCTTTCAGAGAAGATGGAGATGAGATGATGGCTCTGTTTTGGGGGGAGTGGTAGGCAGAATTTTGTTGAACTCCAAAGTATGGTCATATGTGATGACATTCAGGACCCATTCGTCCGTTACCATCTTCTGCCCTTGATGGGTATATTTTGAAATTTTCGCTCCCACAGGATGGTATGCTGTAGGGGGTGTAACTGGCACTATAATGTTGTTATTGCTTTCTGCCAGTGTCTCTTGCTGGTGTTATCTTCTTTCTCCTTGATGGTTGCTCAGAGTAAGCTGCAGTTGGCAGTATCCCATATAGTTGTTGCTGCTGGTAGGTAAACCGAAAGGGCTGCGGAATGACTGATACCTCTGGTAACCTATGCGATAAGAATGAGTACATCTTCCATGGGCCCCTCTATAAGGTGTTTTATGGCGCTGTAAAGTGCCCACAGATCTTCAGTGTCAACCGGGATTGCTTGTAAGGCACCATCAATGTGTTTGCCAAACAAAGCGTCGCCAATATGCCCCATATCTAAATCTTAGTTTGCACAGATCAAAATGCTGTGGCCTTTAAACAGCTTGCCCTCTAAGGACCGCTGATTCTGCAAACTGCCAGAATCCTACTGAAGCTATGTCCATAGCACAATCTATGATTTCTGATGCAGATATCTGGTGGGGAATCCAATGGTTATGGTGTTGGAGGTGAAGCTGTTGAGATGAGGTAATCATCCCATTCATTGGCAACAGATTGATTATCACAAATTTCACCCTCTTCTCTATGATCATCTGAGGAAGATGGGGGCATAGCAATATTTCACACCGGGGTCATTCTTGGAGTAGCAGGTGGTGCCATAGGTTTGGGTGAACTTGGTTCCATGGGTTGTGAATGCAGTGGTGACGATGTTGTCCCTGCAGGTAGGAAAGCGTTTATAATAGTCCTACAATATGCCCTGTAGATCTTGTATCAGATCTACAGGAACCTGAACCATGCCCTCCGTTGCTGGAGGAAAAGCGAAATGGTGAGATTGCTCCATGTATTAAATTGGCTTCTCTATACATTGTTGCCTTTGATGCACATATTCATAATAGTCCCCTTCATACTCCTAACATTAAGCTATGAGGGAATATGAGCTGTACCAGAAGCTCCATGTCATCTTCATCAGACTCTTCCACATCCAATAAATAGCTTGGTGGCAAGGGGGACACACCTTAGTAGCTGAGGCATGTTCTGGGTGCAAAATGTCCTGTACAGGCTTGTCCATCGTCAACATTATAGTCAACGAAGTTGTTCGTTCCAGTGTAAGGTGCAAAATGGGAGGTTTCGCAGTCAACAACGGTGTTTTCTCCACCCTTGATAAAGGCCATGACCGAAACGCGTTGGAGTCTTCAGATTTCTGAATTAAAATTGTAACTCTACACTTTGGAGGTGTCCTGGTAATCCTTGGATTAGAGGGAGTGTTGCAAAGAATATATATATATCTATATATATATATCTATATATCTATCTATCTATCTATCTATCTATCTATATATATATATATATATATATAGTTTTCCAAAGAATTGTTTAAAGAGAATGTGATAAAATTGGCCGCTATATGTTGTCAACATTTAGAATTAAAATGTGCAAAAACCTCCGAAGGGTAGCCTGAAAGTTAATCAGCTGGAGTGTGGGAGTACATGAAATAGGCTGGTTCTTGATGCTCGGTATATGTGAATCAAACCAGGCAATGCTGGCCCAGGCAGAGGAATCCGAGACCAGTGTCTGGGGCGAGAGGTCCTCTAGCAAGTATAGCAAGAATCTGTGTATATACACACAGAGGAAGAGCCCAAAGCTGATAAGGCAGACCCCATAAAGGCAAGGAAGAACCCAAAGAGGAACAGGGCGGACCCCAAACTCATTTTTTCTCTAATGTGAATGGGTGAAAGTCTGGGGAGGCGAGGGAGAGAGGGGACAGGGATGTCCATGAGAGGCCCACTCTATGCCCTGACTTCACTTTTTTACAATGATTTCCTTTCTCTCTAAATATCCTCTGGCTTTCTTTTTATTTTTTCCTTTTGATTTAGGAGTCCCTCTCCTAGCTCTGACAGTTAGGTATTTCTGTCCCCCAGATTATAACTCACTCGGCGCTATTATTCAACTCCCGCGCCCTGGCCCTGCCGCATTTAGCCCAAACATAATATCCTCCATGCATATATTATCTGTCGCCCCATTATCTGGAATCATTTCGGAATTAAATTTCAGCCTTGCAATATTGGCAGGGAGAGGCGCTCGCTTTATGGGCCAGTCAGAGGTTAGCATAGCAATCAAAGCTGCACTGCCGATGCAGCGAGACATTTTAATATTCCGAAACCCGGTAATTGTAAAAGGACATAATATTTTTCCCTGATTACCCCAAAGGCAACACATGTTAACAAGGCGAGGGGAAGGGATGAGTGGAAGGCCGCGAGTGGCTGCTCGACTCGCCGGAGAGAGGGGCACACCTGCAGCTGCTGGTAAAGGCTGGGGGCACGAGGGTGTTTGTAGGGTACAGTCAGGTGGCACCGACAGTGTAGAGGGCAGGTTTGCACTTGTGAAGGATGAACGATGCAGCATGAAACAAAGCAGGAGAAAGGGGTCTCTGGGAGGGAACAAGCTTGGTGGAAGCGCTGGGCACTAACAGAGCTTTCCAAGTGGAAACAAAGCCCGCGGCCCAAGGGGGTGCCCCCGGAGACCACCATCATGCAGACAGCACGGATCTGTGAAGGAAGTCAGACTGGATGTAAGGTTTCCCTATCCAGTGTTCTTCAATTTACTTAATGGAAAGTGACTGATAAGTCGTTCAAAGAGGCAAGTACCGGGACATGAGCCATAAAGATTTCAGTTTTGGAAAGAAAGGTTTAGTACAAGAAAGCCTTCCTTCGACCACCAATGCATGTGGTTGAGACATTCAATAATAGTTGGGCGACTGAGTCAGTTTTCTATGTAAGTGGCAGGATGCACACATTTAACAGTGATGGCAAAAGAGAAGTCTTGCAGCATGCTGCAAATCGTCCTGCAGGTCGAAGAAACTGCAGATCCAATCCGTGCTTTTGGACTCTGACCTCAGGGGAAGCAGTATATCCACGTCGTGGCACGGTCACTAACCTACCCTTTCTTCCAAGTCCTTTCAGGAGACTTTGGTGGTCCACCACTTTGTAAGCTGCGGAGAGGTCCAAGAGCCTGAGAATGGCTTGCTCATGGGGTAGTGAGGATTTCTTACCCAATGTTAGTGTTGGTAGTTTTGCTTCCTGTCATTGGTCTCAATCCAGACTGATGGGCTTGAAGGATGACGCTTTGCTCAAGGTGTACCAACAGTTATGTTACCTTTCTCTAGAATTAATTATGGTCTGCTGTTCGTTTCCTAAGCAACAAGGTGATGACTGCATGCTTCAGTCATCTTGGAAAAGCTCCATTTGAGAGCGAGGAATTGCTAGATCTGTCAGCCTCAGGATGGCCTTCACCCAAATGTTTTACCTTTAGTCCACCTGTTTTGCTGAATTTCTTTTTGTTGGCTTTGGGGTTCTATGCACTTTACAACTGCTAACCAGTGCTAAAGTACTTACGATCACTCCTTAAAACATGGTACAATTGGCCTACATCTGATTGGCACATTTAATTTACCCACAAGTCCCTAGTAAAGTGGCACAGCATGGACCCATGGCCTAAAAATTAAATGGTACTAGTGGGCCTCCAGCACTTAGTGTGCCACCCATTTAAATAACCCTTTAAAACGGGTCTCAGGCCTGCCATTGCAGCCTGTGTGCAATTTTAAACTCAATTCAACCTGAACTGTTACCAGGCCCAGGCCTAAACCTCCCTTTTAGTACATATAAGTCACCCTTAGAAAGGCCCTAAACAGCTCATAGGGCAGAGTGTGGTGTATTAAAAAAGTTATGAACTTTTATGTTTTACATGTCCTGGTAGTGACAAACACCTACATTAATTTTTTACTACCATGAAGACTACATCTCACATTGGGTTACCTTATTAAAGTTAATAAGTGCTAACTTGTGATTGGGAGCAGTTAAAAAATGTCCTGTTTGGACTCAAACGAATTGAAATGTAAAATTATTTTTAACGGTAAAGTCAGATTTTAGGTTATAATTTTGAAAATGACATTTTTACAACGTTGGAATTTTCTTTCCCTAAACTTTCTGAGGCATTCTAGGAGTTTCCAGCTATCTAGGCCTGTTATTTGCTCTTCCATCACAAATGTGATTTGGTCCCAGACAGTGAACAATATGACCCGAGTCTAGCTGGGAAAAGACCATCCTGTCAAAATGGGAGGGGCGGAGTTGTTCCATGTCCCACTTACATTTCAAAGGAGCACAATCATAAAGAACTTGACACCAAGTTTTTGTCACCACAGACATCTGGGCAGAGAGAAAGGATATTAAGGAACCATGGGGTGTGGAGGCGGTGCGGGGCGTGAACGCCAGAGGTTTTTTCATTTCAAAGCTGGCACTAGGTATAAATAGTGGACCATCAGAGCCACCTGTCTTGTTTCTAAGAGGATTGCCCTGCTGCTTGAGGCCTGCCTTATTTCTCAGAAGACCGCCCTGCTGCTTGAGGCATGCTTTGTTCTTCAGAAGACAGCTATGCTGCTACCAGAGGACTGCCCTGGTGCTTGAGGCCTGTTTTGTTTTTCAGAGGACTGACCTGCCGCTGGAGGCTTGCTTTGAAGTTTGAAGGAGAGATGGCAATCTCCTTGAATCCAGGACTACCAGAATGCCTCCAAGGGTCAGTTGACTGACCTTCTGTTCTGAGCTACAGGGAAACCAGCATCTTCAGCATCCTCCTTGCGACTGCCCAGCTGACCTGCTGCAACTGGCCCTGCCTGGACCTGCCCAAGCTCTGCTTGTCTCCGCTAGAGTGAGTTGCTGATTCCCAAGAGGTGTCCCCAGGTCTGTACCCTTGACTTGCATCGGTTGGGCTCCTCCAGTGAAATTGTGAAGTTTTGCACTCTGCTGCTGGAATTAGAGAACGTAACTTTTTCAGCGGACCTGGTCCTTGTATCCAGCCTGCACTCCATCGCAGTTAGCCGGAACATGGCACTTTGCCCCACTCTCATGCAACTACATACTCACAGTTAGGGCTTTCTGCTTCTTGGGCCTATTTTTACCGTAAACTGTAATATATCTGGGTCTACTGCCTGGATATTTGACTTTTTTAGTTCATTTAATTTATTGAATGTTTCTCTGTTTTCTAAATATGTTTGAGAGTTATTTTGTTACCTTTCACTTTATTACTCTTTGTGTGCTGCATAAATAATTGACACAGTGCCTCTACGTTAATCCAGACTGCTTTTGAGTCAAGCTACAATAATAATTAAGAGAACAAAAAAAAAAAACTTACCTGAACGCACTGCTGCTGCCGTCACCAACAGGCGGCTCCTCTTTCCTTTGCTGCAGGCACAGGGGCTCTCAGCCTGCCCTGCAGCCAATCTGAACGCTGCTATCATGCTGCTGGCAGCATGACAACAGCGTTCAGACAGGTCGGAGTGCCCAGCGTTCCTAGGCAACTGGGAGAGTCTGCCTGCTCTCTCCAGCCCGGCACTGCGTTGCCGGGTTGGACAGAGCTTAGTGCGCATGTTTGTTTGGCCGGCCTTAGACGGCCGGCCAAGCATACATGTGTACTGAGGGGGGAGTGCTCAGCACTTCCCCTCTGTGCTCATCACACCTGTGGCCCCTTCCACAATACAACAATAATAAATATAGTTTATTATAGAGGTTTGGCAGCTGCTGCTGCTGGGGGGGGGGGAAGGTGATGCTCCCCCACCCAAACGGAGGAGCCGCCCCTAGTAGTCACCCACCTGAATCGGGAGGGTTGGACTGCATGATTGATGTATCAGACCACTGAGCCTGGCACACACTGTACGAAACTGCAAGTAAAGTATTTTCTTACTGTAGGGTAGCCAAATTCCATGTCATGCTAGGAAACTATGCACGGCCTAAGGCAATGTTCTGTATGTACTGCTCATAGTGCATGGCCTCAGTACAGGTTCTGTACCCCCCACCCCCTCCCCATCCAATAAGCATGGCAGCAATTTCGTTGCCCTGCTATCATGACTTTAGGCTCCTTGGCAGAAGATGTATCCTTTAGCCTTGCTGTGTGACCAATTACCTTACCCCACTATAGTCTTTTTCTTGCTTTGTCTTCTGAACACACTAAAGTGAAAAGCGGACATCTAAAAGCCTTTGCTGAAGATGGCCACATGTTTTGGTCACTCTAAGAATTAAATGTTTTCCAAATTTGCAGATTCAGTTTGGAACCCAAACTAGCCACAACCCCCTGCAACCAAAAATCCAATAGTTTTGCTCCTAATTGTGTCCTTTGTCCTCTACAGCAAGCCCTCCTGTCCAAGACATTATTTCATAAGGTGTAGGCTTCCCTGGCCATGAACGTTAAAATGGCAGCTCTACCAGCAAATATTTCACAAAGTTTATGAAAACCGACATAAATTCAGCTCTGATGGTAGACAAGGTGCTATTCTGTAAACATTTGAGACAATGAGATACTGAATGTTTTTTATTAAGACAAGGGGAATAATACTGGTGTCTGCACAAGTATTTTAAAATGAGTTATAACTATATGAACTGGTTTTAAGATATAATAAAGGAATAAAGTATTGGTCATTGTAAGTATTGAGTCCGTTGACTCATTTACATGTTTCCAGGTATTTATACAAATCCTAGCTCAACCGTGTCTGACTAAATCCAGTAACAAATTGACAAGACACAGGTGCACAGACAGCACAGTTTTAGTTGGGACACAACACTACCACAAACTAGTTTCCATTGAAAAATCGGGTCACTATCATTAAGCTCAGATCTCTTATTCTTAGTTTGGTGAGAGAGCTAGCCCCCATCTCATGCATACAAAAAAAAATACATCATTCACCGGACCTGTACAGTGTAGTGGCACATCAAACAAAACAGCACTGGGAGATATGGGGGCGGCACAAAATTCCAAATCGATAGCCAGGTAAGAATATGGCCTACATGCTATTGAGAGAAAATGTGTTGTTGCAATCTGCTTTTGAAATAGAACTAACTTTTGGGTATCCCAATATTAAGTAACGTACACTATACAGAACCTAAGGTGCGACACCTTTAAACAAATAAAACCTGCATCTCCCCAATTTACTTACAAAACGACAAAGAATAGAGTGTGTTGCCATAGTACAGCTTGCTTGTAATGAGGGCTTGGGTGACAGTTTTGGTGGGAAGCCATTGGAAGATCTTCTTGAGCATGCTGAGTGTACAGAAGCAGGAAACAGAGACTGCATTCACTTGGTCAGTCATGGTGAGTTTGTTGTTGATTACTACTCCGAAGTTCTCTGCATAGGTTGCCAAAAAGGATGTGGGCCTTGGTCCCACCAGAGAGAGTCCCAAAGTGAGGTGTCTTTGCCCTCTTGTCCGTGATGAGCCTGAGGCAGTTTTTCATCCATCTGGGAACTTTGTTTATGTAGGCTGAGATACTGGTCCTGGTGTTTGATGTCTTGTCTAAGAGGGAAGAGTATTGGCTGGGTGTCGCCAGCATAGGATATGATGTTGATTCTGAGGGCGTGGATGGTGCTGGTAAATGGGTTCATTTAGGTGTTGAACCGAGAGTAGTTTTTTGAGGATCCTTGTGGAAATCTGCACGAGCTTGACTGTATCCAAGGTGAAGGCCAGGCTGACCAACTAGGTTTGGCCTGTAAGAAAAAGCTAATTCAGGAAAGTGTGGGACCTTGGATACTGACGTTGCTGGATGAAGATAGGGTGAGAGACGGTGTTGAAAGGCTGTGGAAAGATCCAGTAAGATATGGGCTGTGTTGTCACCTTTGTCCAAGTCATCTGGATGTCCTCAGTTGTGGAAATGACGGCAGTCTATGTACTATGATTGAGCCTCAATCTGTATTGAGTGGTGTAGAGTGTTGGTGGTTGTCAGTGAGGGTGGCTAGGCAATTGATTATCATCTTTTCCTTGACTTTTATCAGGTGGGTTGGCAAGAAAATAGGCCGGTAGTTGGCTAGCATTTCACAGAGTTTCTTGAGGAGGGAGGAGTACTGTGGCATGGTTCCAGGTATCTGGGTAGGTGGCTGTGATGACTGACCCATTCAGGATAGGGATGAGGGCTGCGCTGATGGGGTCCAGTCCTTTGATAAAAATGTGGTGAGGGCAGAGGTCCGACGGTGCTATGCACTCTATGCTCTTTACGTTTTCTTGAGTGGTGATGGTGGGCCAGGATTGGAGGGTGCTCCTCGCCTGTTTATAGTGTTGTTTGGGGACCTGTGTAGCAGTAGAGAGGGATTTTTAGACCCTTTTTGAGTTTTATAAGACACCTTTTTCCTCCTTGGTTACACAAACTCTGAACAGACTAAAAGGTTTCTTTTTTGCCTTTACCCTTGACCTTTCATTCATATATATGACCCAAGACATTCCTTGCTTGCACAATCAGGTAATACTGTGCACTAGTGCCATTTTATTTGGACAAGGACCAGGAGGAGACCATGACATCAAACACTGCCCTCGAGGATCTTCTGGCTACGTTATTCAGTGTCACTAGGTTTACGCATTAAAATGAGTACAAAAACACTTAATTACATGACCTCTTGGCCTCGAAACACCCAGGCATAGCACTCACTTATGAAATGCACCTCAGCCTACTGATTCAAACAAACTGAAAAAAGAACTGAGTGGAAAAGGTAGTTTACGTCAGAAATTCAATTGGCTCCTAGGAAGGTGGGTGAGAGAACCTCAACATTCAAAAAAGTGGTGTAGACATCCATTACTGCCTAGTTACAACTTTGAATGACCCAAAAGGGAGATTCAAGTTTGTTAAGCATAAATACGGTGAACTCATTTAATAGTGGGATTGGGTTACACTCGTAAAGACACCAAGGCAGGATTTTCGAACCGTGTGTTACGGGTTTTCTCTGAATCTGGGTAAATTAAATGTGATTGGAAGGGATAGAAGCACTGCACATTCCCCTGTACTGGGAAGATCAGACAGTTCTAACTTCCGAAATGATGGAGACAGGGTCGTACTTAGAGATGTTATTGAGTTCACACCCTTGTTGGTGTCTAGAGGTTGTTGTACCCTAGAGATAGGGAATACACAGTTCTGATCTGCGTACATGGAACACGTATAAGCAATGATTACTTTTTGGTGTGTCAAGGGTTGTTGCCAAACGTTGCTCTGTGTGAAACTTTGGAAGAGAGTATATCTGACCGTGCCCCAAAAATACAACATCTTTCCTTGGTTATGATAGCACATCACATGAACTATGTAGGATGAGCTCCTGCAAGTATACACAGCCTGAGGGAAAATGTCAGTTAAAAACACTGTAGCAGATCATCTGCCTTCCAAAGAGTGGCTGGTCACATTGGCACAGGTGCTTTGGTTAGCTGGTAAGGCTTCATTGAGGGGAGATTTTACACGACAGCCTGCCATGCACTGCAAGCAGAGCGAGGAAAAACAGGCGTTGCTAGAGAGAAAGGTGAGGATTCTTACATCGAGTTACAATTCCTCCTCAAGCCCGACACTGTTAAGAAACTCACACTGGCTTATTTCGACCTCAGTGTGCTCTTCCCTGTAGAGGCAGACATGTTCTAATACAGATGCGCTTGAGGCATTATGAACATGGCAGAAAGGTCGGTCTATTGGCGACTCAGCTCCAACAAAGTGAATCTCAAAGATGACATTCCTTTGATATTTCTGAGGAATATACTCAGCACTTTCTCAGCACTTCCTGAACTTGTATAGCTCTTAGGATATCATTCTGGCCACGATTAGACTGCCCAGATAGTTGGATAAAAAGAGGGAGGAATTAAAAGGAGATAGAACGCTGAAGAAAATCCAGATGGCCGTAGGCAATGTCAAAATATTAGGGAAGGGTGGGCTTAATATAAACAGTCAACAAGCCCCATATGTCAGGAGTACTTCAACTGCTGCTGAAGGTTAGATTAGTCAATGTGCCCCAAATTTAACAGGGCCATCATTGCACTATTAATGAATAGTAGCTAGATAGCAACCTTTGAACTGCCCAATCTAGTGTTTGATCACTCTTTTGAAAAACGGACATCAAGGTCTTAAGAGCACCTCATACATCTATCACAGGTGGGCTTTGTCCTGGGACGTTCTTCAGGGTATATCAGAACTCCTTCTCATATTTTATAGCTGGTACGGAATGATGAGTTTCAACACATCGCCCTCTCGTTAGATGCCAAAAAGATGTTCAATTGTGTTGAATGGGGCATCTGTTTCGAACATTAGCTAGGGCATGTGTAGGATCCCCCTTCATACTGAGAATTTAGATCCCACTGCCAGGATTAACTGTAGGGGATTTCTGTGGAAAAGATTCCATATAAGAGGGAAACTAGACAGGGATGTCTATTGTCCACAATGATGCTCTTGCTGACCTTGGGTAGTTGGCAGCAGCAA
Source organism: Pleurodeles waltl (assembly GCF_031143425.1). NCBI lineage: Eukaryota > Metazoa > Chordata > Amphibia > Caudata > Salamandridae > Pleurodeles > Pleurodeles waltl. Next base: position 964,583,868 of record NC_090443.1, read on the forward strand.
TTCGACAAGATGAATGTGAAGGGAGTAGCAATACACATAAACATGTACTACATATGTTACTGTGTACTTTTGCCACTGTATAGTTACAGTTTCCATATGAAGAGCATTTTTGTTTTGTTAATAGCTTTGGTGCTGTTTGACCAATCGTCACAAAACTTTGCAAAAAAGAAAAAGTTCATCCACCTCAGCTCAGCTCATTACTGGAAAGTTTCAGGGTCATCCATCGAGCAGAGGAAAAAAAGGGTGATGCCAAAACTTTGCTTTTCCCATGTTAATTTGCATAAAAATTTCGGGAAGTGACACAGAAAAGAATGCCTGAATGGTATTACACCAAATTTGGCAGAAAGGTGCTTGTCATGATTTGGTGTAAATCCGTTCAGCTGTTTTTGAGACATTTGCTTTTAAAGTGGTGCTTGGTGAGCTTAAAAGGTTTATAAAAAAAAAAAATAGGTACATCTGAACGACTGGTTCTGCGGGGGTCCCTTAGTAGGCCGCTCCGGCAAGTTCCACGATCAACCAAAAAAACTAAGCAAATTAAAATGCCATTTGTATTACATCCATTATGTCAACCCTGTTCTGCATGGACTTTGTAAAAGCTTGAAATGTCTAACTCTGTGTCCAGTTTGTTCACTGCCGAAATGTCAGATTGATTCCAGAAGAGGGCACATGTTTCCATATTACTCCAACTATGATACAGCCAAACATTTTACAGCCTCAAATTATCTCCAAGGAGCTTTGGTTATTCTGAAAGCAGAACAGTCGAAAAGCACTGGTCAGGGTGGTTAAACCCTAGTTTTCCTGAAAAGAGAAGGCCTACGTATATACCATACCTATTTGTAAGGTAGAAAGAAAAAGATCTCTAGAATCTACCTTTCAGCTCGCAGGGCTGGTACAATGCTCTCACTAGCCTTAAAAGGTGCTTTCTATAGCCTCAGATGTAGGAAAAAGGCAAATTCCTGCATTATTAATCAATTCCTCCTCCCAAAAGAGTTTGTATGTTACCTGCTCACATCTATTAGTTATTAAATGCATTCTAATGTTCCCGGTACGCCTCCTTTGTGTACTGAAAGGATATTTTTGGTATTTGTCTGCACAGAATTCAAGAATCTCAAAGGGGAAGGGCCTTCACCATATAAGAACTGAAACTGCATATCTCGGTCACGACTGCATGAATTACAATAGAATTCCAACCAATGGCGGTGACCATGAAACCCTTAAACTCCTCCCAGACACGGCGCAGCCCACGCATGCTTCAAGATCTGTGCAGCTGAAAAGCTCTACAGAGCTGTGGGCACCGCGTGCTCTGAGCAGCCCCATCTCTTGATACCTTGCACGAAGAGCACGCAGATGCTCGTAGTATTTTTTTATTTTTTTTAATACAGTGGACACCAGATTGCTAACCGATTGGGGTTTTAGGAATAAGTTTTACTTAACTAGAGCAAAAAATCCCCCACGCTATCCTAGCCAGTCTGTCCTGCTGCATCAACACCACAAAAGTAGCAGCCTTGGCAGCCAATAAACGTGGACAGCAGACCATGGAGAAGGCGTAACTTTTACTTCCAAACTTTCTGGGACCGCACCTAAACAGGGGCAAACCTATTTCCAATCAAGCAGAACTTTGTCAATAATACGAAGGCAAACTCGAAGCAGGACATGCGAGGTGTGGAGACAAGACTGGGTCCCTTTCACTGTGCTCATACCTTTGCAATACGACCCACTGCTTGGCAACACCATTCTGTGATGTTCACCGGAGGGCCGCGCACCGAGCACCAGGATGCTACCCCAACAGGGATGCTCAGGGCCCCTGCAATCCTGGCTCTGCGTTACACTCAGCGTGCAGACTAAGTGGGAGGGGCGTGTCTTCCGGAAGAAGTGGGTAGAGCAAACCGATGATGGGGGGCTGAAGATGCGAGAGGACACAGGCCTCTAAGTACTTCTTCGTGGAGGGATGGGAAGGAAACAATGCGCCTCCGGGGGCTGCGGAAGGACAAGAGCGCTTGAGGCTCAGAGTCGGTGGTTTGCAGAAGTCTTCACCATGCACATCAACAACTTCACCCAACATTTACAAATCCCTGAGGATCTTCCGCGTCGCTTCCCATTAGCATAATAACAGCCTCCGAGCCTGCCAGCGCGGCACGGGGAGGCCGTGTCCCCTCGCCTCGGACCGGTGGGAAGCGGGGGAGGTCGGAGTGCGGTGTTCAGGTCTCATCATGCGTGTTATGACGGTTACAGCTGCTATCCCTTCCCCAAAAGTTTACTGAACTTCAAATGGCGGCCGCTAATGGTCGCTGAACTGCACAATGCCCCCGCGTGCCTTCAGATTGCATTACAAGAGACCAGCAATCAGTCAAGAGATCCGCTCTGACAGCCACAGAGATGGAGACCTCTTGACAGGTTCAATGAGTTGAAAGGGGCGGCGGCGCGCTGCCGGCCCACTTCACTCTGTAGCTCCTCTATGCATGTGCCATCAGCTGCATAGCGCACAGAAGGGGAGCCGAGAGACGCTGTACTAACAGGCTCCCCGGGACAGAAATGACAAGGTGCCTTACACACTGCTTCATACCCAGACCCGGTGCTGCTCTAAGAGGCTCCCAGGGGCAGGAGGGACCAGGTGCCTTACACGCTGCTTCTCACCCAGACCCGGTGCTGCACTAACAGGCTCCCCGGGGCAGAAATGACAAGGTGCCTTACACACTGCTTCATACCCAGACCTGGTGCTGCACCAACTGGGCCCCGGGTCAGGAAGGACCAGGTGTCTTACAATACAGCTTCTTACCCAGACCCGGTGCTGCACTAACAGGCTCCCCGAGGCAGAAATGACAAGGTGCCTTACACACTGCTTCTTACCCAGACCCGGTGCTGCTCTAAGAGGATCCCAGGGGCAGGAGGGACCAGGTGCCTTACACACTGCTTCATACCCAGACCCGGTGCTGCACTAACAGGCTCCCCTGGGGCAGGAGGGACCAGGTGCCTTACACGCTGCTTCTCACCCAGACCTGGTGCTGCACCTACAGGCACCGCAGGGCAGGAGGAACAAGGTACCCTAAATACTGCTTCTTCTAAACCACAGCTAGCACTGCACTAACATGCACCGTGGGGCAGGGTGGCTGGAGGGAGAAGGTGTCTTACAACACTGACCAGACCTTGTACTACACAAACAGGCTCCCCTGGGGCAGAAGAGACAAGGTGCTTTACAATACAGCTTCTCACCCAGACTTAAGAGATGCCCCGAAGCAAGAGGCACAAAGTGCCTTACCTACGGCTGCACTAACATCCATATCGGGCCAGGAGGAACAGGCTGCCTATTCTTCACCACACCTAGCAATGCACTAAATGTGCATGCAAGGGCAGCATGGCGGGGGGAGCAGGTGTTTTACAACATTGCGTCCCCTGCCCAGGTGAGTGCTGCGCCAACAGGCGCCCCGGGGCAAGAGGGACACAATACCATACAATACTGCTTCACAACCGGAACTAACACTCCTCTGACAGGCTCCCCTGGTGCTGTACAATACTGCACGTTCATCAGGCCTTCTGCTGCACGAACGGGCACCGCAGGGTGGGAGGCATAATGTGCCTTAGAGGACTGCTTCATAACCAGACCTGGTGCCACACTACCAGGCACTCTGGTGTGGGACAAGGTGTCTTACAATAATGCAACTTAACCAGACCTAGTGCAGCGCCAAGACACGCACACAGCTTTTCTTTTGTCGACGGTCAGATGTGAACTTAGGCTGCCAGTGTTTATATACCTCAACGTTTATATATCTCAAGGGGTCATTTAGAAGTAATTGGCTGGAATGAAGATGGAAGGAGTAATATTTCAATCATTTCTGATATGACGTGAGGTGTTTTCTTGGAAGAGGATTGTGATTATGGCATTATAATCAGTGCCCCTATCGTTTTAGTCCTGATGAAGACCCGGGTGTGAGCCCGGATTTAGCCCGAGAACCGGATGGGTCGAAACGTTGACGATGGTGTCTTGAGCCTGGATGTATTTTCTCTTTTCTTTTTTTATTATGAAGGGAGGACTTGAATGAGGATTTATTACCTCTGTTTTTACCTTAATGATTCAACGAGGAAAAAGTTGAGTCAGCAGGCTCCTCTTATGTGAATTCATGTTTCTATTGGATGGACCTTTCTATCCTTTTCTTTCAGAATCGCGTGCACTTTATTTCTTAGCACTTTCTTCTGTCCTTCGTATTTTATGCTTTTGATAGGAGTGTTTCTTAGTTTTGTATGTGATTTAATCCTTTGTATATTAATAAATGATGAGTTTTCTAATCTGTTTTTTTATTTTATTATGTTGCTTGTTAATAATAGGATGTATGTTCCCGAGTGGGCATTGTAGTCTTTTGATAAGACACGCACCAGAGCAGGAGGAAGAAGGAGCCTTAAAATACTTCTTTTTCTAAGCTCTAACCTAGCGCTGAAAGGCTCACCACAGCAGGACAGCAAGATAGACACTGTGCCTTACAACGCAGCTTCTTAACCAAACCTAAAGCTGCACTAACTGGGACCCCTGCGCAGGAGGTTCAAGGTGTCTTATAATATTGCTTCTTCTTAACCGGGCAAAGTGCTGCACTAAGATCCAACTCAGGACAGAGATAACATATCTTACAGTATAGGTTCCAGAACCTTCCTTAAGCTTACCCAGACCATTCAGAATTCCGGTTTTTGGCAAGCAGAAGAATCAAGATACAGTACAAGTATGGATCAATGACATGGACCTTAAAGGCTTCAAACCCTAAATTTCAATGAATGCCAAGTCGCTTGGAGTCACCGTGGACACCAACCTCACACCCACTGCCAAAAAACAAAATATGGCCTAGTACTATCTCTCTCTTCTAAAGAGAAATTCTTCCTTCTACAAAGCAACTGCCGACCTGCTATTCAAGCCCTCATACCCTCGTATCTGGAAAGCAGTAATGCCCTAGTCCATGGCCTTCCAGACCCCACACTCAGACCCTTGCTGGGCACCCTACACGTTGCACCACATCTCACCCACAGCCTGAAGAAATAGGACTCCATTACTTTGATTCTGATGGAACTCCATTGCCTCCTGTTTATCTGCTTATCTAGGAGACAAGGGCACCATCACTGGTGGTTCTCTTTACACCCCCATCCAGGACACCATATGACTGCAGACTAAGAAGCACAAAAAAGAACACCACCACCAGGCCTTTTCCATTTATGCACCAAGGATCTGGAACAATATCCCTGTATCCATTAGGACCGCTCCAGCGCTTCTCCAATTTAGGAAAAAGTTGAGGACTCAATTCATTCATCACAACCAGCTTCCTGCTACCTGTTCATTTTATGCCCATCACTGACCTCATACAGTGCTCCACTGCCTTTTAGCTAGGTTTGTGCTACGGTAATACCATATACATACAGTCATATATACATTGAGGCCAGATGCTTTTTGGAAAAAAAAAATATGTTCTCAACAACTACTTGCAGTCACCAGTGGCATATTCCTTAGCAAAGATTCGAAAGAGTGTCAATGTAAAAACCTTCACAGACATTAACAACCCACCTTTCAAAGGGGTTTCCTGTAACTTTTTACAAAAATGTATTTTTGTGTAAGAATGGTATTCATGAATCTAAATCAACATTAAAAGCATAACAGAGTCCATTCTGATGGAACTATTACTATCCTACATTTGTTACGTCTCCTTTTCTAAACTTAAAAAAATAGAAAATTGACAACCTTGTGTCTTCACAGTATCTCTTCTACAGTGCAAAGCATTGGTTGTGTGTACTCTTGTGCTAGATTACTTTCGAGTTACATAAATATTAATAAAGTGTCAAATTATCACATTAGGTCTGAATGGACATTCATGATTTTTTTTTTTTTTTTACAACTGCAATGATTGTAGTGTACTGCACCTAGACTCAATAAATGCCCACTAAATTGAGTGCGGCCTTGAGTGCTACTAAATATCCACTCGAAGAGCAACGGATGCTTACAGGGATCTACGTTTGACTGCAGATCTTGTTTTTTGAACTGTGATCGATAAGTACTCTTATCACTCACTATTTTGGGATGCTGAGTAGTACCTACAGCTACATATCCCGAAGGTTGATCCTTAAGCAGCTTTGGAATTTTTAGGGCAATTCAAAATTTGCACCAGTTTTTCAGTGCCAGCTACAGGTTGGTTAGTCATTTGTTGCCCAGACCTTTGGGGTAGGGGTGGAGAGAGAAAAATAGATATTGGTTGATCTTAGGAAAAGCCCCTTTCTCATAACTGGATGATTTTGTTGTCCATCTCTCCTTCCCTGCTCTTGATTTCATTGCTTTCATCCCAATTCATGTGTATGCCCTGCTGAGGAGCATTTCAGTCTCCTAGTATTCTGATTGGTTGACTTGTATCCTTCCACTGCGGACCTTGCTTTTATTCAAGGAACTATGTTTGTTTTTCTAAAAGCACTCCATTGGTGTGTTTTTTTTCTCTCCCCCTTGTGCCAATTTATGCTTCAACTTCTCCACTCCCCCTTACCCTCTGTGCCCTTGCCATCCTGCTTGGATGTGTAATGTTAGTTCTTCAGATATCATACGTACGCATGCAGAGCCGAGGCCTACTGGCTTAAGCGGGTGAATCAGGAATCCCTGGGTACTGACATTTTACGATTATGCTTGGTAGATGCAATTATTGGTCCAGAAGGCAATGGTGAAAAGTAATCCAAACAATGAGAGACGCTGAGGCCCTTCTGCCGTAAAAGACCTAAAATATTTTCTCCACGACCTGCAGAAACTGAGGCAATTAGACTTTTAAACCATTTCAGTTATTTATTTATTTTTGCCTTATTTTTGAAAATAGCACAAAAAAGAGTTGTAGACACTTTTGGAAGATGCCTAGCAGTGAGCCTCCCATGGATATAGTTTTCAATCTATAGCCCCCCTGGGGCATCGCAGTAGACTTTAAAACGAGAAGAATGCGCAATAGTGCTAGACCTATTGACGCTGCTAAATTCATACAGAATAACAATGGTCTGCTATTTCCTGTGAAAAGCATTCCATCAGTAGGCAACAAAAGAGGGCCCTAATACAACAGTCTTTTAAGCACTCTCTAATAACTTGTTTTTTTGTATTTACCATAACTTTTTTTTTTTTAACTATCTCAACAGTAAAGTAAATGCTTAACCTACACAGCCATCCTGACAGCTTTTGGCTACAGACTTGAGACCAGAAATGTTCTTCCTAATTTCAACTTTATTTTAATTTTACAGTGTGAATCAACGAGTTATTTCTTTTCAGACAATAACCATTACAGAAAATGTGTATTTATTGAGTGTCCAAGGAAGATAATATACTTTATCAGACTCGGCCTTCACGCCATCTCTATGAGCTATGCTCCAAGTGATCGACCAAGCTATCCAGTCTGATTCAAGGAGATGTTCAAGAATCACAGTTCCTCCTCAGGCCAGGGAGCTAGCATTCAAATTGAGGTTGAAGAGGAGAACTCTTACCACTCCTACGGCTAGAGGTCCCTACAATTTCAGGATCTGGTTAACAGCCTGACATCACCAATCAATGGCTAAAAGATGAGGATCGGCCTCCCAAATGGTACAGGTTCTTCCTGTCTCACTGGAACCAAAATTTAAAACTCGGAGACCTATCCTCTCCTTTCAGCCCCAAAATATGTGTGAAGAGTGAGAATAAAGGCAGGGCTTTAGTAGGTTGGGTCCTGCCTGGTCTCAGATCCTACAGTAATTAAGGAACTACTTTGAAACGGGACCCTATTCATATCATTAACTTTTTTGACAAAAACACTGATGCATTTTTGTACAATGACTGTAAAAGTCCCTAAACTGTTCCAGGTTAATGATGCAATCCCGTTTACATTGTACATTGTAAGCTGCTGTTCTGTATTTTTTAGTAACATATGACTCTTGTATTGTGCATGCTCTGATCTAAGTCCATGGTGGGTGCTTATGATGACACACAATTGACAGCTCTAAAGCTAAAGGATAAGAAGTTTGAGTATCTCACACTGTCAGTGGATCATGAGCGTGTGCAGCCTTCATGCACATCCAGTCCCCGGCCTCTCTGCACGGTGCACAAAGAGATGGTCGCTTGTGTGCTAATTATAAATGTGGGAGAGCGTGAGATATGCACTTGGAGATTTTCAGAAATATGTGCGGAGAAAAGGGCACAAATGACTAACAGAGTGAAAGACTGCAGAAGGAAGTGGTGCTGAGGGGAGAACAGCGCGTCTGACACTCCCAAGGCACCTACCACTTCCAGAGACCTTAGTAATGTTTAATCCACGGTCTCACATTTTCACAATTGAAACATCTTCATTTACAGTTATTCACAACGAACTCGTTGTTCACTTATCTGGTATAGCTACTAAGCACTGTCAAAGCCAGTAGGCCTAGTTTGTTTGAGGTATTTGAGTTGGTTGTTTTGTGACATGTCTCATGCAACAACAGACAACTCAGAGGTACCCAAACACAATGCCACAGTGTATAGTGCACAAGATTTTAGTTTACTTGTTTTAAGCTACACCCTTAATTACACAGTCCATGCCTCCTGCAAAGAACTCCCATTCCGGCTTTTTTGCCCACACCCCTTTTCGACACAGCCCTTCACCTTTCTCAATCCATTTATAGCACTGAATAAAAAGTTACGGACTCTGAGGGTGCACCTTTAACAGCTTCAGAGGCCTAGGAGAACTAAGAAATAAGAGAGGTGAAAGCGTCGAAACAAAGGTGAGTAATTAGATTTGGTTCACCTCCCTGGATGGGACTGGGGTTAAATAGTCTCAGGGCTGACAAATATCGAAAACCTCTCCAAAGGCCCCGATCAAGCTTTAGAGTACAGTTTTTAACATGTCCTGACTTCTCTGTCTTTTCGGGGTGACTGAGTTCCCCAGACCCAAGAAGCACCGATGGGCTTGCTCCAGTCTGAACATTAACTGTGGTACGAACTTTCTTCGGCATTTAGTGATTCTGCACTGGACTCCATCATCAGATGTTTACAGCGCCAGGAAGGTCACGGGTGGACATGCGCCCCAGAAATGTGCCACATAGACAATAAGGAAATGGTGTCTGAGGATATGAGCTGATACATGGCCCAAGAACACTTAACATCTGTTGACGACGTCCGTTGATCAAGAGTGGAACCTATTCGAGTACTTTATCTAAGACGTTCATAATGTAAAATTAATGTTGTTGTGTGTTTTATGGAAGAGTCTGAAATAAACCTATTTGCACAGTCTGGAAAAGTCAAAACTATACAAGGCGCAGGTAAATAAAATAAACAGAAAACTGTCATTAATCAATAAATTGACAAATTGTGAACAGTAAAAGTCAAAGAGTGAAAAGAATGCCATATTTGGTTGTGAGCTTGTGTGTGGCCTTCTGGTCCCCGCGGGCCTCTCCTGTCCTCTCCAGGCCATGGGGTAACGCAGGAGGCGGGGTTGTCATGCAGTACTGGGTCACTGAATATCTATGAAAATATGTGAGGCTCGGGGGGGGCGCCATCAGACTCGACTGCAGCCTCGCGCCCCCTCCCGGCCCTGCGGGGCCCCCGCGAGTCGCAGCTCAGGCACGAGACGCGCACATCAGCAGCTGCAGGTCGCGGCACACAGTGCATGGGGACAGGAAGGCTATTAGAGGGCGCACAATGGGAAGGAAGCCCTGTTAATTTACATGCAAATGAGGGGCCTGGATATTATCCCCAAGGGGCGGGGCGGGGCGGGCGAGCGGGGAGCCGGCGGGCTCGGGGACGGTACCTTTTTCAGGTTAATCCACTGCTTGAAGTAATCAGCAACCTGCAGTCCCAAGTACTCGCACTGTCCCGGCAGCCTGCAAGAGAGGAGAGAGCGGGCCGTTAGTGGGTGGCGCACACATTACTTCGGCACACAAGCACGCTCAGGCCACCCCCACCCCACCACCACCACCACCACCAGCACCACCAGCAGCAGCACCAGCAGCACTAGCGGGCTGGGCTCCCGCCATTATTTGTAATGCTTATATCGATCGCGCTGTGCACCCTTCCTTTACAAACCAAAGACAATCGGCGCCGAGGCCGGTTCCCTGGGCCTCCTTTCACGCCATAGTGCGATCGGCAGCTTGGCACTGGCGAGGGGGGTTACTTCTCCACAGGCATCTATTCGAGTAGGAAGGATCCTTTCCCCACCACCCTTACATTCTCTCTCTGGGGCACAGGAAGCTGACCTGCATGCTGACCACTAGAAGTCACTGCTGCATTGCTGCCTCTGGTCTCACGGGATGAAGGGAGGTACGGGCTGCTAAGGGTCGCTGTAGGGCTCCTGCCTCCATCTCAGGGACTAAGTGAAACTGCAGGTCTACTGCTAAGGGTCGCTGCAGGGCTCCTGCCTCCATCTCAGGGACTAAGTGAAACTGCAGGTCTACTGCTAAGGGTCGCTGCAGGGCTCCTGCCTCCATCTCAGGGACTAAGTGAAACTGCAGGTCTACTGCTAAGGGTCGCTGCAGGTCTACTGCTAAGGGTCGCTGCAGGGCTCCTGCCTCCATCGCAGGGACTAAGGGAAACTGCAGGTCTACTGCTAAGGGTCACTGCAGGGCTCCTGCCTCCATCGCAGGGACTAAGGGAAACTGCAGGTCTACTGCTAAGGGTCACTGCAGGGCTCCTGCCTCCATCGCAGGGACTAAGGGAAACTGCAGGTCTACTGCTAAGGGTCGCTGCAGGGCTCCTGCCTCCATCTCAGGGACTAAGGGAAACTGCAGGTCTACTGCTAAGGGTCGCTGCAGGGCTCCTGCCTCCATCTCAGGGACTAAGTGAAACTGCAGGTCTACTGCTAAGGGTCGCTGCAGGTCTACTGCTAAGGGTCGCTGCAGGGCTCCTGCCTCCATCGCAGGGACTAAGGGAAACTGCAGGTCTACTGCTAAGGGTCGCTGCAGGGCTCCTGCCTCCATCGCAGGGACTAAGGGAAACTGCAGGTCTACTGCTAAGGGTCGCTGCAGGGCTCCTGCCTCCATCTCAGGGACTAAGGGAAACTGCAGGTCTACTGCTAAGGGTCGCTGCAGGGCTCCTGCCTCCATCTCAGGGACTAAGGGAAACTGCAGGTCTACCACTAAGGGTCGCTGCAGGGCTCCTGCATCTCAGGGACTAAGGGAAACTGCAGGTCTACCACTAAGGGTCGCTGTCGGACTCATCTCTCCATCTCAAGACGTCAGGGTAGCTGCAGGCCTGAGACAAAGCGTCACTGCTGCACTTCAATCGCCGTCTCAGGGGCAGACGGGGAGCTGCAGTCTGGCCAACACTACTGCATCGCTCTTCTCTTCCTCCACCCAGGGGACTGCTGAGGCAGCCACAGGCTCAGTGCTGTGGGGCACTGACTGCTGCACTGACTGCTGCACCTCCGGCAGCTGCCACCCTCCTCCCAGACATGTTCTCTTCAGAGGTCACGCCTGCATCCTGCTCTGTTGTGCAGCGAGCATCACGCTCGCCGCTAGGAGTAAGTTCTGTATTTCTACCTCCTCTTCCCTTCCTTTGAGGCCGTACAGGAAACTAATGCCTCTGGGAGAAGCTGGTAACTGAGTGCTAGGGCTCACTCCTCTCTGTTGCTTTTGACTGAGGCAATGCAGGAAGTAGCTAATCTTCGGCTTTTAACTAACCTTTCACCTACTCTTAGCAGCGCTTTTAACTCTTCGAGTTAATGTTCTTTTTTCCCAAATAACGGAGTAAATACTTTGAAATCTGTGTATCTTTTAATATAGGCCTCTAAAAGCGTAGCCTTAAGGATGCTCTTCTCTGTCCTAGTCATAATGCGGAACAGCTCTCATCTCGCCCCGAGGCATGCAAGTGCCAAGTAGTGATCCCTCACACACAAGCGACTTTGCGGGGCCCAAAGCTTTGTAATTATGGGATCTGAAGGACATGTTCTGGGCTATTTCTTAAACCAACAACTCGAGTCTGAACCCTGTAATCGGAGGCGCGCAAGAGCCGGTAAAGCATCTGTCCTTTTATTGGAGCACGGCCGTTTCCGCGACTCCTTCCAATGGAAAGGTGAACACGTACCTGTCCAGCACAGGTACACGGCAAACAAAGGCAAAGACTTCACTTCTCTTCTGACACAGCAGTGCACACACGCGAGCCTCTGCACTCATTCCTGCTTTCATGCAGCTCTTGATCATCCTTTCAGCTATTTCCGGCCTCAGATGCCATATAAAGCACTCATCCTGTGGTTGGAGCGGCCCCGCCCGAGCCCTGATTACAGGTGACACCTTATGGCGCAGGAGTGATGGAGATACAGGTAAATACATTGTCTAGCTCTAGGGTGACCAGATTTTGAGGAGCAAAAACCTGGACAGGTCAGACATAAAAGAAGGACTAAAGACTTTGACTTTACTCTCACTTTCTTAGCTGGCCTGTCTTGTTTTTCTGTGTAGCTTTGTGAAAGTGTTCATATATATATATATATATATATATATATATATATATATATATATATATATATATATATAAAAACACAAATTTACAAGACTACATTTATAAAATTAGCTACGGGATGACCTCCCACCCCGCACCCCCCCACGCACCCCCACCAACCTCTCTCTGCTCCTCTCTCCTCTGCTGGGAGAAGACAGGGGACTGTGTTGCCTGACAGTAACAGATAAATTACTTTAATTATTTCATACTTTGTAGGCGTTTTTATCTTATTCTTCCCAAGATGATCTGACCCTTGTCCCAAAACTGGGACATTTATTTAAAATTCAGAGATGCGTCCTGACAGTCCTCTAAAAACCGTGACTGTCCGGGGAAATCCAGGACGTCTGGTCACCTTATCCAGCTCACTGCAATAGGTAGCTATCACTGGAGAACGGCGCTCTATCACAATACTGAGTCTTAAATAAATACTCCAGATTCTCAGCTATAGGTACATCATTGGGGTAAGTACATTTAGGTAAGTATTGAGTTAATACATATGGAGTCAAGAACAGGACATCTACCTTTACTTAGACAATGCAGTGGGAGTCGATGTTCTGTTGTCAATATTCTGGCAAGCTGGTACTTTATACCTCGATAATGTGCATTACAGCTCACGGAGAGCAGGCTTCTCCAACGAGTAGCTCGTGAGGTACTGGTAGCTCTCCAGCTACCTGTAAGCAGCACTCCTGTGGGCAGCACAGCCTACTAAATTAAAAGCCTATGCTTGGTTGAATTAATGTATGTATACTGAAATTGAAAAGTGTGTATCCGAGATGACAATGTGTGTTTTTTCAAAACTCATACACGGATGTTCATAGGAAAAAAATGTTTAATTTTCAAAACATATTTAAAGCTCATATTCAAGTGACAAATCATGCAGGGTGTGGAGCCTTATGGCTCATATTGTTACCTTGGTGCCGGGGGGCTCTGCAGCTATGGCTGTTATGTATTACCCATGCAAAGGCATTCAGCACTGATAAAGCCATTTTTACATTACTCCTGGCAACTCTAACTGATGAACTGCGGTGGTCACGGGTGGTAATCCTGCATGGGGTGGCCTTTTATGTAATCTTGTTTGGCGTGGACACTGTGACACCACTAATATTAGTAGCCCGGGTGATTTTCAGTGAACACAAGTAGCTCTCAAAGAAAAGATTGGAGACCCCTGATTTTAGAGTGTTCAATAAAATACAGATTCAAAGTGCCACATATTGCAAAAGCACATCTCTAATGTTAGTACCATCCCAAAGCCGCAGGGGGAGAGAACCATTAGCCTGGACAGGCAGAGTGGGCGCCCCTTGCCACTCCTAGAGTTTCCACAGGACAAAATATTAGGGAAAAGGAGACAGAACCATGTGAAGGTGTGCTGGGGATGAGTGGAGAGTATCTGGGTGGACTATAAAGCCCTGGTACTAGAGGCTGGAGTTATTTAGGCTTGTTCGACCCACCGCAGCCAGACCCGCTGCACACCGGCATGTTAACAACCCACCCCTCTTTCATTGGCTAGGGCAGAGGTCTTCAAACTGGGGGGCGGGCCCATAGGGGGGCCTCAAGTGATCTCAGGGGGGGCGCCAGACACTGGCCAAAAAAAGCATTATACAGATAACAGGTCTTTGTTTTAAGCAAAAGCAGGTTATTGCATTAAAAAAAAATATAACAGTACTTAACTGTAATGTTTAAATAGGTCTAGACATATTTAAACATTGCCATCTTTATAAAATAATTGTAAAAAATTCTGAAGGGGGGCCCCAATGATTTCTATATTTCAGCTGGGGGGGGGGGGGGGGGGGGGGGCATTAAAAAGTTTGAAGACCACTGGGCTAGGGGGAGGAAGGCAGTATGAGTAAGGTTCCTTCCCGAATTCGAGGGTGGTTAATTAGTATGATTGTTCTTGAGTGTCTGCCTTACTTCGTCTTTGGTCATGGAGGCAGTGTGGAGTTAATATTGCTCCAGTTGGTAATTGAACGCTCTTGGGGAACATTACATCTTGCAGTTTAACACATTAAGCTCTCACAAGAACAGTATTGCACCCAGCCTGGGACACAGATGGGCTGGACAGTTGCTTGGGATACAGCTCAGGGGTCCATGATTTGGGCCCCATCGGACTCAAGACCGAGAAATCCATGGGAATGGGGTGGATCAAGTCCAAGACGTCGCTTCTAAGGAGAGCTGACCGGGATCAACAATGGAGCACGTGGATGGATTTGTCCATCTTAGAAAACTATTATCTTACTACCCCTAAACACTAACCTTCCTTTAACTCTCAAAACACCTTACTACTCCTTAATGTAACTCATTGCTAAACCCTAAAAATACCTTTTTACCCCTAAACACTGCTCATTCCTGAAACCTAAAAAAAACATCATTACCTCTAAGCACTACCCATCCCTTAACTCTAAAAACTCCATAATACCCCTAAACACTATCCTTAAAGGAATCCAAAAACTCCTTACTAACCCTAAACACTACACACTGATGAACCCTAAAACATTACTAGCTGTTCGTTCTACCCACCCCTGAACCACAAAAACCCTTACTAGCCTTTAGCACTACCCTTCTTGAACCCTAAAAACCCTTACTAGACCTTAGTACAGAGGTCTTCAAACTGGGGGCAGGCCCCCCTGTGGGGGGGGAGGCCGCAAGTGATCCTGGGGGGGGGGGGGGGGGACGGGTGCCAGACTCTGGCCAAAAGCAGCATTATACAGATAACAGGCCTTTGTTTTAAGCAGAAACATGCTATTGCATTTTTAAAAAGGTAACGTTACTTAACTGCAATGTTTATATAGGTCTAGACATACTTAAAAAGTGCCATCTTTATAAAATAATTGTGAAAAATTCTGAGGGGGGGGCAATGATTTTTATTTTTCAACTGGGGGGGGGGGGGGTGCAACATTAAGAAGTTTGAAGACCCCTGCCTTAGTAGTACCCATCCCTAGACCTTAAAACCGCTTACCAGCGGTCACCACTGCCCACGTCTGAACCATAAAAACAATTTACTAGTCCTTAGCACGCCATGAGCGTGAACCAGAAAAAAAACCTTTCTACCTCTTGGCAGTTGAACTCATAACCTACATCTTAAATTACAAATATAATAAAATGAATACATATTTAGAGAGGATAAATAGAAATGTATATATGGATTTTCACTGCTAATTACCTTAAATTTAATTACTTAAATAATAAATTGTTTTAATTTTTAAATTAATTAAATTTAAAACACTATTACAAGTTGAAGACATACAACCCTAACAATATATATATATATATATATAAATAATGTTAATATTAGGTCACTTAAACAAAAAAACCTTTTGTGCGATGTAAAAACTCTAGAGATAAAGAAAGCCTGCAAAGTAAAGGTAACACCCCTTAAGAAGCTATTGCAGTTTGTGCAGTGCAAAGGAACTGTGCAGAAAGTTAGGTTTAACACAGTTTGTCCTTCAAAACCACAATATTCAAGTTTACCCCACCTTGTAAGGTTGTTGTACAGATTGTGAGCGCACTTGCTTAGTCCAGCTATCTGTACGACCTAGGCCGCCTCTAGGACCCGGTGGTGAAGGAGGATGAAACACATTTCTCTTGAATTTAGTTTTAAAACTTTAAGAGAGGTTACATGTTGTGGTACTGGAGAGAGAGTGCTCCACACCTTGGCTCACATGGTTACTCTACAAAGAAATTATGTTTAGAGAGGATTTAAATGCATTAAGTAAATCAATTTAAGCAGTGGTTATCATGGTTAGTTTCAATTTTTATATTGTGGCGCCTTTTATGTTGTTTTTAACTTCGAAAATCGCATTTTACCTATCAGGATGCCTGTGTTTAGTGGCATCTGATGGGCATATCTTTTCAAATTACTCAGCTTACGTTAGGTCAGTGGCCCCCCTCCTCCTTGCTGCCTTCTAGGACCGCCATTTTTATTCCCCTTCTGGTGCCATTATAGAGATGCAATTTTGGGAGGCGCTCTAGTTGTTCTTCCTTGCCTAATTAATTCCTCATTAAAAAGCCAATGAGTCGGGCGCGCAGCGGACCGGCAAACATTTAAGCAGTGGTTATCACAGTTAGTTTCTATTTTTATATTGTGATGCCTTTTATGTTGTTTTTAACTTCGAAACTTCAAAAATCGCATTTTACCTATCAGGATGCCCGTGCTTAGTGGCATCTGCTAGGCATATCTTTTTAAATAACTTAGCTGACGTTATGTCAGTGGCCTCCCTCCTCCTTGCTGCCTTCTAAAACCGCCATTTTGGAAGGAGCTCTAGTTGTTCTTCCTTGCCTAATTACTTCCTCATTAAAAAGCCGATGAGTCGGGTGCGCAGTGGATGCGCAGCAGGCGCACACAAGGCAAGCCCGTCAGCGCCCAGGGGCCAGAAACTCTACCCTTAATAACTCAGGTAAATTGATTTACTCCTCAAAGGAATTGTTAGGCATTAGGAGTCATCTCAATCATTTCAGTAAAGTTTTCTTCTAGTCTACTGTCGTTCTTTTCCCGCACACAAATTAGATATCTACTCACTACTGTACAAACGTGCCCCAGAAGCTCTTTTTTTAACTGAAACTTGGCTTTCTGAGAATCCTCACCAGACGTGGTGTTGGCTCTACCCCAAGATTACCTAATACATCGCCTGGATAGACCTCTCCTTAAAGGTGGAGGAGTCGCAATAATTTATAAAAGTTCTATCAATTGCATTTCCCAGCCCATTGCTTTACCTGATAGTGACACTCTATTCTTTTCTTTAGCAATCAGCGCTACATGTACTTTCTCTGGAATTCTAATATATCGTCCCCCTGGTCCATATTGGAGGTTTTTACAGGCTCCTCCAGAACTGGTTGCGGACTTTGCCTGCAAACACCCCAACTTTACTATCCTGGATGATTTTAACATTCATATGGATGAGATGCACAGTTCAGCTAACAAAACTCTTTTGATGGATATGGCAATGTTAGACCTTGGACAGTTGATCACTGCCCCTACTCATACCAAAGGTCACACCATTGACTTAATTTTCATCAACCTTCGAACGTTAGTTGTACAACCCAGCCCTTCCTTTGGTCTGGTCTGATCATATCTTAATTCCCTTCAATATTACGCGCACATAATCCACACCAACATACCATCCTTTTAGGAAGCTGACCTTGCGGCAGTGGTCTAAACTCAACTGAAGGGATTGGTCGACATCCTAAAATATACCCGCACTTTTCCAATAGAAACATGTTAGGCAGAAAGATTTCATGAATGGATTTCTAGCTCCCTAGATATCATTTTGCAGACCAAGACAATGGTTAAAAACGGTGGCCACAAAAAAACACTTTGGTTTTCCCCTCAATTGCGTCTTTTAAAAAAGGAGTGCAAAAAACTTGAAAGGAAAACCTACAATGATGTTTCCAAATAGGAATACAGAAAATCGATCAGATTATATCATATGGAAATCAAATCCGTGCAGGCAGCTTATTATACTTCTAGAATAGAGCAATCTTCCAATTCTCCTAAGAAGATCTTCTCTATATTTGAGGAAATGACCCAGGAACCTGTTGCCTCCAGTCTTATAGAAGCATCTAAAGAACACAGCAATAATTTGGCGTGCTTTTTTCAAAATAAAACTTCTGGCATCCAATCAACCTTTTCTAATGACTCATCTAAAGAGCCTAAAAAGTCATCTCAGACTGAACACCAACATTCCAGAACCTCTCACTCAGTCATCCAGCCGATGACAGGAGATCTTCTTGGAAAATATTTTTTAAGAATAAAATCAGGATCTCCTTTGGATCCTGCTCCTCCTGCCGTTTTAGCTCAAGGTTTGGAAGTTATAGCGCCGATTTTAACTAATATTTTAAACAATTCTTTTATAGTTGGGACTCTACCCCAAATTTGGAAAAACGCCATTATTAAACCTCTACTGAAACAACCTAAGCTGGATGTATCTCTTCTAAACAACTATAGACCTACTGCTCTTCTTCCTATAGTATCCAAAATAGCTGAAAAGCATGTTAAACACATTTCTGGCCTCTTGCTTCAATCTTCTAAGAATGCTTAGAAAAATGTTCAAATCTCTCCCCTTTCTTGCCAAAAAGACTTATTTTTCAAGCCCTTATTTTATCCCGCCTAGACTATGGGAATGTTCTGTTCTGGAGTTCTCCCCTCTGTTTATTAAGGAGACTGCAGAGTGCGCAGAATGCGGCAGCCAGGCTACTCATGGCCATCCCCAGAACTGCATCGGCCAAACCAGCCTTAGCCTTCCTTCATTAGCTTCCCATCCAGCAACGGATTAATTTTAAAGCTCTGTGTATGGTACATCAAGCTCTTCATGATAGGGGACCCTCTTGTATCAAGTGTATGATCACACCCTACACTCCCCAGAGATCCCTTAGATCCTCATCTGCTGATCTAATTAACACCTGCTGTGTCAAAAAAAAAAAAAAAAAAAAAAAAAACAAGACGGGGAGGAAGGTCCTTCACATTTAAAGCAGCTAATCTATGGAATTCTCTCCCCTTGTCACTTAGAATGGACAATTCCAAACTCTCTTTTCGAGGTAAATTGAAGACTCTCTCTTTCCTGAATACATTTTCACTGTGATGCCTTCGTCCTCTTTCAGCACTGGGAGGCCTTCGGGTAGCCATGCGCTTTATAAATCTATTAAACTAAACTAAAACTAAGCTACTAGGTATTTTGCCAAATGTGTCTCCCCTGGGAGCGTTGGTGTTAGCCTAGTCGCTAATGGTTTATTTGGTGTCCGTTGTAGTCAGGGCATCCAACGTCCAATAAGTGTCATAACTGTGAAAGATTGTGGGAAGATTCTAGATCTTCAATTAGCGTGCTACTGATAGTTCAGAGTCGCCAAGGATGCATTAAAGTCATCTGGGAGAAGGGTTGTTTCTAGTGTCCAGGTTAAACCTGTAATATTATTGTTCTGCTGGGGCGCGTGTACTAGGAGTTGCACAGTGTGGGCAAGAAGTAAGGTACTGGGGCTATAGTGCAGCCCTGGCCTGTACCTCTTGAGGGAGCAACAGACTGTAAGAGTGCTGGTATTATTCGTTTTTTTGTGGATGGACAGACATATTTTGCCTGTATAACTTCATCAAAATTCGGCTCCAGGCCATTGTTCAGCAGCTGGTTTCACCAAAATAGACAGAGGCCTGTCGTAGCCCTCCCTGTTTGGAGGGAAAGGAAGATATTTCAGTTGAGAGTCCCAGAGGCCTCCATGTACCAAGAACTCAGCTTATAGGGTATCCCAAAGCCAACCTAAAGTAACTACTATCCAGTGCACATACATGGTCTGATTTCAAAAAGAAAATTATTTTTATATGTGATCTTCACCCACTCTAATAAAGAGATATGATTTAATTTGGGCATTTCCAGGTGGTGTGGATTAATACTCAGAGAGCCTTTTTTTGCTTGTCTCCTATTTCATGGATGGAGCACACTCATACGACAAACAGTGTGACGCTGTAGGGGCATGCCCACCTGCCCCCAGAGTGGTAGGACTAACATCCCTATTGAGCTAAGTGCACGTGCCATCAGGAGTGCACTCACCTCATGTATGTTTATTACAACACAACGCATGGCGCACTTTTGAGGCATGACAACCATAGGATCAAAATGGCTCTCAGGGCCATTTACATGTTGTGAATTTGTAACACTAGACATCCACGGGGCATAGTCTGTATGTGGGATGCCACAGATCAGCGTGACACTGTTTTTGCCCACATATTTGAATATAGTGGCATTGCACAACATCGGTTCCCAGATGACGAGAATACTACACGGCGACAGAAGCATTGTTGCTCGTTTGTTTTCTTTTTCAGAAACCACGATCCTATATAGAAATAATAAGGTGCGTTAATAGGCTCTTCTTGCATGCAAGTATTAGCACTGCATGATTTTTGTGTGACTAGGAGTGAATGTGCGTTCACACAGGGAAACAGATGCTATTTATGCCCTTTCGAAAGCTCTGGACAATGTAGGCCATATGTAGGAGCTGAAACATGTTGACGGCATAGTTGAGTGTCACAGGACCATTATATCTTAGAAATCCCCTCAACCCTGACTTCTATTAAAGGGACACCTTGGCCCGCAGTAGGTATTTTTATTTTTGATAGCAACCCCATAGTAATAATATCAAAAGTGCTCCCTGGAATTTGGTTCTGCCCACCCTGGCTTTTAAAGGCTGGGGCGGTCCCGAATATGAAACATGACATTACTTCAGTGGGTGAGGGTCACATATAAAAAAGAAACATTTTATTTTTTTAATAAGACCGGGTACTTGCACGGGATGGCAGTTACTTTAGGTTGGATAGGGAATCCCTATGTGATGCCTTTTTTTTCAACAGCACCTTAGAGAATGCACACAACAAACACTTTCTCAAACTCTTAAGATAGAAATCATAATTGTTTTCCTATCATATTACACTATTTTAGCAGCATTATCAATTGGATATTTGTTTTTCATAAACCAGATGAGGTCAGCACTACTCCCCCACCAAGTCTCAGCACACTGGCGACTTCCACACAGCCTGGGAGGGGCTCCAGGTAAGTCCTTCACGGTTACTGTGTAGACGCCCCGTCAGACACATTTGCTGTTTAAAGTGTCACCCTACAGGTCTCGTGTGGCACAGACCCAACAGATGAGTTGCCCCCTGGGTGTTTTCTTGGCCAAGTCCTCTCAGAAAGATTTTTTTTCCCTTTTGGCAGCCTACACCATAAAGCCACTTACTCATGTCCTGCACTACGCCAAAGCTTCCAGTGTGCACGCAAACCTTCAACGCTCAGATACGAAATGGGGGTTACCAACCTACACATGGAGCTATCACTATCACTCCACAAGCACTAATGCGCCAGAGCGCACAGGGCGGACACCTAGAATTGCTAGTGGGGTGAACATGTGCACATATGTTCTTGAGCAGCACAGAGCAAAGAAGTGCCTGTTGTTCGGGACAGCCTCCTTCCATTGAAGACAAAGCAAGCCTCGCTTGCATCCAGTTCCCATTTGCAGAGGGTGCAGTGAAAGAATGGAGATGTTTGTGCCCAGGGGTCAGTGAAAGGATGGAGATGTTGGTTTCACATACCTGATGCTCAGGAGTGGCAAAAACCAGGACTACAGTCTTGCTTGGCACCCAGTTCGGCAGGTTTGAAGCAAGTGGGCATGACAAGATGAGCTGGATGCTGTCTACTACTATCAGGAGTGTGTTCAATTTGTTAAATAAATCCACGGGGCACAAACATTTTCTTAGGATGCCCCGCTCACTGCCTCTGCTGGGGCTTCCACGTTTGCTCCACTGGCCCAGCACTGCCAGCCTGGGTGGCATTTGGCAAGAGGGATGTGGTGTGTTACCGGGTATTTACCATGCAGTGGTAAGGCAGGCAGCCAAACAGTCACTGAGATGGATTTCTCTTCACTGAAATCAGAGCTAGGATGGGGCGGGAACTGGATGGATTCTGCTTCCGGCAGCTACTCTACAGTCAGAAGTGAATGCTGGATTGGCCCTGGTTAATCGTCGTGGTGCAGCGCGCGCACATTCACTATGCGCATTTAATCAGCAGCAGTGGTGGGACGGGCATGGGATGCTCCTTGCTCGCTACAGCTCGCAAATAGCTCTCTTCAGACAGACCAGCAATGTATTTCGTTTGAATGGTGTCCTGTGCTGGAGATCAAATGGAAGCCACTCTGCTGACATTTGCCTTCCTACCAATTACTAGGAAAAAGAAACAAGCATTGGCATAGCTAATAGGTCTTGCAATGGCTTTTTATTATTTAGCGATCCGAGTCTTACTTGGTGAGAAAACACGAAGGGTGCATGTGAGGAAAGAAGGATAATAGAGCAACATAAGATAGCAATATCGATAACACTAAAATAAAATGATTTCAAAAGCACAGAAAGACCAGGGATGGGAGTTCTGATAAGCAGGGGAAAGTTGTTAGTGCTGAGAAAAACCTATACTCGAAGTGCTAAAAACAGACCACAATCTGCAGGAGAAACATTGGCAGTGCTAAGAAATCAATACTAACAGGAGCTTGAAACGGGGAAGAACTGCAAGTGCTTAGAAACAGTGCAATATCTGCAAGCGTGTATTCCCGCCAACTAGTGAAGAAGGCAACATGGAATCATGGATGTGCCTGCAAAAGCTACCAACCTGATCCTTTGTGCTTTATTTGTCATGCAGGCTAACCTTTAGGTAACATAGTAGGTTCCTCAGGGCAATGTGCAATATTGCCATGTTAGTGAAATCACTGGAAGTGATGATGCAAAGCCACAAACCTAGCAAACTCCTAACTTTAATGGGAATGCACGGTTTCTACCAAGCTGAGACACAATGAGAGAGAGGTTTTTGGATGTACATATATTTACAATGAGTGCACTGGAGCACTATACAAGGTCTAACTCAGAGCTAGAATCAGAAATTTAATCTAGGTGCTGGGTTCTGAGAGGGGTGGTGAACCATTTACTGTGTCATGATACAGTATTTTTTGTTTTTGTTTTTAAAAAGAGGCGAGTCTAACTCTTTCCTAAATTCACCTCTCTTTCCTCTTAACAGTGTGCAAGCTTTCTCCTCCAGTCCCAGACACTTCTAGTTCGACTTGGTGAACTCCATCTTCCAAAACCTAGTTATCGCCTCCCCTCTCGCCTTTGGAGCAAAGTACCCCTTCAAAGCCTGAGAGCCGTGATGTTCCGGCAACAACCGCTGTGCATCCTGAGAAATGAGTGCCACCCTATTGGCAAAGAAAAGGAAGCAGAGAATTCCAGACTACTACTTTAACCATGAAACAGAACTACTTCCTTGGAGTGTGCTGGGAATAGTGGTGCCACCATGCAATTTCACCCACACAAAAATAGGACTACATATGATTGAAATATGGCATCATCTTGCAAAGTATTGTAAAGGAAACTGACAATGAGGTAAAGATGGCAACTATTTACAAGAGGGGTTGGAAAAGAAAGAATTAAATCACCTAGTAATCCCCACAGCCATCAACTTTAAATGCAACTTTGAAATGGCTATGGTAGACAACGAGGCTCGGCCTACATGTGCAACGCATACAATGAGGGCGGGACTATAATACGCATAAACCAGCACAGTTTGTTTTCGTGCCAAAAAAATCCTGGCTGGAAATTAGGTGCGGCGGCAGTCGGAAAGAGGTGGCACGACTAGGACAGAGGGTGATTCAGTTTTTACAGCAAGCTGCAGGGGCGATCGCTGACCCTCAAATCTGTAGTGGTTGATGATGATGGTGGCAGCGGTTATTTGTGGTATTTGATGATGGCAGGAGCAATGACCGTGATTCGGCTTGCAAAAAATAAAGATGTCTAAAAAAGCTACAAACACACAAGCTGATTGAGCAGGAGTAGATGATGTAAACGGATTTGAAAGTATTGTTTATTTTCTCAGGTTCTAAATCTATGTGAGATTTGTAAATCTACGTATCTGTGACAGTGTTTGGTGTATGCGCATGTGAATGTCATTACGCTTGTCAAAACCAGCTCCACAACGGAAACAGAATTACTTTGGTCCTCCCCTTCCTCATACACTGAGGAGTTTAAACATGCAGGGATTCAAACTTAAGCCATGAAGGTTATATGCAGCTGATGCATAATGAACCAAGTTATTTTACCGTTATTGTAATTTATGACCTGAAGGCCCTTACACCAGATCAATGCAACAAACTAATTAGCCCTCTGTGCTATTTTGCACAGAATAAAAATCAGTGTGACCTACATGTTTCACACAACGCTTTGCAGTAGCACACTAACCTTTTACGCTATTTTGTGATTCAAGCCTGTGGACAGATTACACAGAGCTCTCCAGCAAGTGCAGTAACCACCTGCGTTATCTTACAGAAAACAGCCCGAGACTTGCTGGATACACTGTCATTTGTATAGCATGTCATTGAATCTTGTAGGCTGTCCTAATATGCATCTGTTCATATCCAAATAGGCAGACTAGATATAGACAAATATACTTGAAGATGATGGATCATGAGACACCAATGAGGAAGATTCAAACGTATTGAAGGCAGCAAAGTTAATATCTGTCCAGATTATACTACCCTGGTGCAGAAACAAAGGGGTCCTTTTGGCCAGTAAAAAGAAACTAGAAACAGCTGAATATTAAATAGGTGCTCCATTTTCCTGCAAAACCACGCATTACCAACAAATATAAATCGCACATCTTTGGGTCGGTGATGGGGGCCTGGGCTTGACCCAAGCAGCGAGACAAACCGATGGTGGACGCACAACCAGATACTAATTGGAAGAAGACCCCACTCAAGAGATGGAACAGGATCTAAAACAAAGCCTCCCCGTCTAAGGCACAAATCTGTGTAGAATAAGCCAAGACAGTGTGCGAAGTCAGACAGTGCAGCAACGTCCTGGATCACAATAAATGGTGTGCTCTGGCTTGGGAAGACAAGATAAGTGGAACCGACAGTGTGGGAACGGAGATGGACACGGAGGAGGCAGAACTGCCAGTGGTCAGCCCAATGGCAGCAAAACACATTATTTGACTTTCCAGACACTGATCTTCAAGTGCTGCCAGCAAGATGTGCATATGATGGGAGATAGCCCCCCTTCACCAGGGGGAGGGGGCACAGAGAAGCTTTGGAGGTACCAGATGAGAGTGCAACATGGGATGGCAGGTATTGTGTTGAGAGACTAAGTTTCAGTGTATTTGGGCCCATCCTTGTTGCAGGAATTGGGTTGGACAGCAACACCCCCTTGCAAGAGGTGCATTGCAGAACTGCTTAATGTTGTGTTTGGTTTGGGATTAAATGTACTGTGAATTGAGGAGGTGGCCAGTTTTAGTACCATGGCACGGTAGGGTGGGGTGGGGGAAAGTTACGAAGGGAGTTGACACGCACACATGGAGGGCTTAGTCACGATAAACGGCCATAGGTCTATACACACGGGAGTGGGTAGGAACACAGGGCAATTGCCACAGAGTCAAAACTTGACCATGTTGATGTGCAACGTCAATGGTCTGGGGAACAGAATCAAGAGAGGCCTGGTCACTAAGACACTTTCCAAATGAAAGGAAGACATTATCTTCCTCCAGAAGAGACACATGATGGATGGTCAAACGACTGCTTGGGAAGGGGCAGGTTTAGAGTGGTCTGTCATGCGCAGTACACATCTGCATGGAACGGTGAGTTAATTCTCTTTAAAAAATGACTGCCATTTCTTTTTACCAGTACATGGTCTAATTGGCTGTGATGCTACATGACTGTATAGGGGGAATGGGATGGGGAGGCAATCATATTCGTGAAAACCTATGCCCCACCAGGGCTACAGTGAATTGTACTAAAAACTGTATGATGTCTAATGGCAGAAATGCCTCAGGACATCAGAATTCTTGGTGGTGACTTCAACCTAGTCCTAAACACACGTATGGATAGGGTGCGTGCCAGGCCGGAGGACAAGCCAATGATAGGGAAGCTGGCAGGGTTTGGGGATGGGAGACATTTGGCGTGTGCTTCATGGCCAAGAGATACATTTTCATTCTTTTCCAGCACCCACGATATGCTGTCCATGCTTGACTGCTTTCTAACCCCACTTGAGACAATGTATAGATTTACAAAGGCCAAATACCTAGCACAAGGTATCACGGACCATTCCCTGCTTCTCCTCATACCCAACATGAACTGACCACTAGGACACAGGGAAATGAGGATGGCGATATTCCATCTATCAAACACCAAAGAGATCCAGAATAAAGTAACACAACACCTGAGTCAGCAGCAGAATGACTGCCTGCGTTAAACTTTCAGGGGCACACACCACATTACAATGTTCTCTTAAAGTGTCTTAGATAACTAGATAATTTACAACGTTTCAATTTTATTAAAGAAAATGAGGGGGTCAGTGCAGAGTGCACATACACTGTGAGAGGCTTACAAAGCCAAGATCAGAGGCACGATTATTTCAGGTAAGGTGCGGGACAAGAGGGAGGTACACAAATGTCTAAACACCTTAGAGCAAGATCAGTTATGACTGGAGGCAGAGTACAGCAACACCCTGACATCTCCGCTAAGGAGACGAGATTACCTAATACGTGAAAAATACATGGCGGTGGCACAAGATGAGGTGAAATCTTGCCAGATAGAAAAGGATCGGATAAGGCAGGGAAGCCACTAGCGTGGATGGGGAGTCGGGAACAGGAAGGGATGCACATCAGAGAGATTCTACTGGAGAGTGGGGAAAGAGTAAGTGACAGCAGCAAGATAACAAAGGTCTTTGTGGACTGATTCTTATAAATCCAGACTAACCATACCCATGGCAAGTAAGCCCAATATGGGCTTGGGAGGTGGACGGAGACCTGTCCAAGGAAGAGGCTGCACAGGCACTCCACAAGATACAGACAGGGAAGGCAATGGGCCCAAAAAGGGCTCACAGTGAAGTTTTTCCAAAAAGTGGCTAGGGGTGTGGTTGATCTGCTGCATGCAATGTATTTGGAGCCTTACCAGACTGGTGAACTACCCATAGACCTTTGCACGGCCACTATAGTTCTCATTCTGTAGCCGTGGTAGCCACAGATCGTTGTGATTCTCATAGGCCGATATCCCTGCTAAACGTTAATGTTAAACTCCTGCTGAAAGTGTTGGCGAATGGGCTGTGCATGGTCGTGACCAAATTGATCCACCCAGATCAAATGGGATTCATGCCATATCATTGACCAGGCTAAATTTGCGAACACTTTACAACACCCTGGCCATTACCGGGCAGTTGATGAAGCCGTAGGCAATCTTAATGCACGATTCCAATAAAGCCTCTGACTTGGTTGAATGGCCCTTCTTATTCTCAATGTTGGAAAGGATCGGAATTGGGCCTAGACATATTTGTTGGGTATGACTGTTTTATACAAGGAAACAGCCAGAGTAAAGCTTAACAGATGTGTGTCCCTGGAATTCCTCAGAGAGAGAAACGAGGCAAGGATGCCTCTTCTGAATGGGTAAGATCTGATGTTCAAATATGGGGCTGGAGAGGGGCAGGAGCTGGGAAGAGCAAATATCGCTGTATGCAGATGATATCCTGCTATACCTAGCCACTACGGACCAGTGGTTTCCCAGGTTGCGGGATATTTTCCAGGTATACTGGAGATACTCTGACTTTACCATTAATTGGGGGAAATCGCTGCTGTACCCAATTGAGGGTTGGAAACATAACAGGGAACTGCTGGTGGCATTCAGAGTGAAACGTCACAAGTTTAAATACCTGGGTATATGTGTTTCTAGGGAGGCTGGGTCACATTATGAGGCAAATTTGACACTGTTGGTTACAGCCTTGGGGACGTGAAACACTGGTGCACGTTGCCACTCTCGATATTGGGCAGAGCGGTGATGTTTAAAAATTCTCCTCTGCCCAGGCTTCTTTATATCCTGCAAAATATCCCATAGCGGATCATAGACGACTTCTTTGCCAAAATAGATGTGTACTGAGAACACTCCTTGAAGGGGGTGGACCTCCACGTATAGCTTTGGCAGTGCTGCAGTGCTTGAAACATCACGGCGACATAGCACTCCCAAATATTAAGATATACACTATGAGGCATCCCCGTTTAACGTAGTTAATGACTGGGCATAGGCAGAGTGGGATGATCCAGCCTTCTGCATGGGCAGATTAACTTCTCCATGGACAGATGCAGGCAACACAGCTATGTGCATGCTTTATATAGGGGGCGACTGGGTCACAAGGTGCAGTTGGCAACATTGACAGTGGTCAATGTGTAGAGATGGCTGAACAAGGAAATGAAATGGGATAGGAGGCTAACCGCCAAGATGCCACTATGGGAAGGAATCCAACTGGGGCTTGATGGACTGGGATGAGATTCGGTTCTTCAGGATGGCTTAGGAATGGGATGCGAATGGGATAGTCCCATTCGAGCACCTGCGGAGGGAGTACCAAATGTCCATGATGAAATAACTCAAGTATAGACACCTGAGGCATGTGCTACAGGTACGCATATCCACGGAGGAGGATACCCAGGAGGAGTGGCAGTTGATAATGAGGTTGCTGGTTTGTTATGTCGGCACAAAGGCAATTTCGTTGACATAGGGGATGCACAAAAGAAACACGAAAGGGGACGCTAGGGAAGCTGCGGAAACAGTGGGAGCAAGACTCAGAAACTAGATGAGGAAGACTGGATAAAAGCACTGGGCTTCCCCTCGCAGGTGGAGATTAAGGCATCAAATTGGTTGATTCAGCTGAAAATCCTGCACAGCCCATACTATACGAGAACCTTGCTGCAAAAAATGGGTAAGGCAGAGGATGCAAAATGCCTCTGGAAATGCGGGATGGAAGGCTTCTTTTACTATACTTTGTGGAGCTGCCCAAAGGTGCGGACTTCTGGGGACAAAATTGCTGATACCCTGAGAGAGGCGATTTGGGATGATCCTACGATTTTTGGGGACCTGGGCAGAAAAGGCTGTGCAGGTGCAGGGCACCTCTAATTTTCATACAACGTGACACATTCAGGGATGTTAGCATCTTAAAAGATGTGCGCAGACCCCTCCTGGGCTGCAGACCCTCCCTCTCAGTCACCTACAAGCACCTCTTACAGCTCATAAAGGGCTGAAGATATGAGAGTTGCTTTTGTGTTAATACTGGGAGGAGGGAAACTGTAGGACAGCAGGCATCCCACGGTGTCTGTGTGTGGGCAGACAGCCAGGAGGCCTCATTGCAGGACAAACCTGCAGAATGAGTCTCCTTGCAACTGGGACTGCAAAAAGGGCCCTACTCTTTTGTGGGCCTTGTCTCGCTACACCTTAGCGGCGCCGCTGCCCAAGGGAGGGGACCCCCTCCCGTGGGCCCAATTGCAACAAGGCACCTTTCGTTGAAACTGAAAGGCAGCAGGCACAAAGGGACAGGTGCGCTGCCAGTTCTCGACTGTGGTGTCCTGCTGCGGGGACCCAGGTTGGTGGGCTGAGTGTGGGGTCCTAGACAGCTGCCCACACTTCCCATGCTTCTCACTGACCCTGGAAGCGATTAGGGGCGAGTTGAAATGCTGCCCAAGCTTTCAATACTGGGGCTGGGATCCCACGGATGCAACCACCTATGAAAAGACCCTAGTGAATACTGGCTGCATGGTGGCAAAGAGAGATGTAGTCCAGAGATGGGGCAGTGGAATCACATCCAGCATACAGATCAAATGAATGCAGACTGAGAGAGAGGTGTATAAGGGCAGAGGATGCTTATGCAAGTTTGAGAACATTTGGGGGGTGGCGGGTGGTAGTGTGAAAGTGGCAGCTAAGGTATCAGGCAGAGTGACTAGAAAACAGGTGAAGAGGGACATGAGGGCATGAGTACACTTGAGGAGGGGAGACACACTCACGCACTTGCACTGTGCTGGGATGGTGGAAGGAAATGTACCTCTCAGGCTGGAGATGTTTCGCTGTATGAGGATTTGGCTATATGTATTCTACATATGATTTACTGGTTGTTTGGTTTGTGTAAGACGTGTCAATGCCATCTTTTGATTGTTGTTTATGTATAAACAATTTAAAAAAAAATACAAACAGTGGAAAAATAGTTTTTTGTTATGACTGATTTCCTTTCCACACAGTAGCCCAAAATATTTTATACAAAGAATTAGGCCTAGGCTAATTGTCAGATATGATGGCCCTTCGCCCCTTGTTCAGATGGATCCTAGTTTGGATTAAGATGGAAACTGCTTTTAATTTTGCGAAATTGAGAGACTGCCTTATTCTTGACAAAAGCTTCAGCATTCCATGGCTGGGCTTTATAATGTTGAATTTATCAGTACTGTATTATCCAGAGTTGTTTTCAGATCCCAAGGGTATTTCCAGGTTGCATAGAACTAGATTAAAAAAAAAACGTTTTGGTTTGAGGTTGACGAGATGTCCTGGTACTACAGAAACCCTCGGTGAGATCATACGTTGCATTACCAACTTCAGGATGCTTCACAATGTTTTAATGTGTTACTACTATTTTTATTGTGTTGGCCTTTTTAAAGAAAATTAATTAAATGGGTCAAAAAAGAGAGTACTACAGAGAGGGGCTTTGTCAACATGTTGGTAGCCAAGAGCACATGTTTTGTTTGGGCAGACACTGTGAGCTTCCACAGAAAACAAAACGACTTCCCCTCCACACAGCAGTGATAATTTTGTCTATTTTTCCAGCTGCCCGAGTCAGCAGCAGTACGACTGCCTGAGCTTAAACTTTCAGGGGCGCACACATGACACTGCAATGCTCTTTAAGTGTCTTAGATGACTAGATACTTTATAATGTTTTTTATTTCTCTGAAAGCAGCACAGATCCCTTTCCCTTTGAGTGCAGTATTGTGTTGAAGAGCAGTATGGAATGCCCAGGGCTACACTAGTCTACATGGATTTTTTTTATGTGCGGCTTCACAGCGCAACTGCCACCTCACCTTATGTGATCGACATAACGAGCTTTCAGGGTACTACTGGGAGAGAGCCTTAGGCTCCATCAACATGTTGGTTCCACTGAGTAAAGGATTTCAAAGGACCAACTTTGTGTGCTTCCACTAAAAGACTGCTTGTATTGCACTTTCTAGCTTGTGGCAAAGCTTATACTCAATGCAGCAGGACTGAGCTGGTTAGAGTAGCAAACCAATGATCACGACTAAAGGGCTGATATTTTTATTATGAAATGATATGATAAAGGCACTAGAATGGGAGTACTTCTTGTGAAAAGCATACTTTAGTAGGTGTTTAAGTGTCGACTGTTACTGCTCTTTAATAAAGCCTACAGATAGGTATTTTGTTACATGAAATCTCACACATTGCCATAGTAGGGAATGCTTTTGGTATTGGCTACCCTGCTCTGAAAAAACATAGGTATAGAGGATTTGCTCTGTGTGATTGCTTTTTAGGCTCTCTTTGGAGTTATAGTATTTTGCCTTGTAGGAAAGCTTATGCTCAGTAGACCTGAGTTGGTGATGGTGATAAGCCAATGATAATAGCTTTGGCTTTGATTGGTGAGCAGAAAAATATTAAGCCAGGCACCATATGCCTGCCCTATTTATTACGAAACATTAATACAAAGACAGAATGCCTAGATTACTTATAGTGAAAAGTATATTGAAAAGCCACTGTGTCTCTAACAGGGGATTCTTATCACATTGTTACAGTATTTGGTTATGTCACGTAATCTCAGAAATGATCTAAGTAGGCAAGGGTTTTGTTGTTGATCACCGACTCTGACAAACCCTAGGAATAGAATATCACTGTAATGATTCTGTTTAGGCCCTAATGAGAGGGGTTCTATACTGTATAGTTTTGTCAACTGTAATCTTGTTCATATTTTGATTTTATAAATGTTTGATGGTTACCAGTTTATGTGCCCTTCAGTAGGGCTATATTGCATATACTGCATATACTGCATATAGATTTTGCTTGCTGAAGTCTGTAAAAGCCCCTTCCTTTCCCTCTTTGTAGTCTCTTTTTTTTCTGCTCATCGTCCATTCTGCACCCCTCTTCCCTCTCCAATCTGACCCCACCGCCCCTCACCCCATGGTCATTTACAGGTTCTGCACCTGTCTCTTTACTCTGTTTTTTCTTGTCTGCTCCCATAATCCCCCTTCCTCTCTGGCCACGCTCTTTACTCCTTTGAGTCTGCTTATCAGCCCTATGACTGTGTACTCCATTGATGAAAATCAAGGGGCTCTTTGAGCTATAGATCAGCTTTGGCGACAAATTATGTTTCTATTAAAAAAAATGTTTTGTGAATTTTTGAGCAATTCTCTTGCCAATAACAAATGATCACTGCCACAAGACCCAGTTTCATTCTTTCCTCCTCCTCTTTATCCCCATTTCCCTCTCCCTACCTGCTCTCAGTTACAGGTTGTGAATTAGAAAGTTTAACCAACTCCTTCTCCAGGTGAATCAAATGGTTGAGTCCTGGGCAACCAATATGGAAAGGCCTGCAGGTGAGCCTAAGAGGCTGAGAGAGGGCCAGCTGACCTCACCACCAGCCTTAACTAGCCCCCTTAAGACCGCTCCCCCACCCAGCTTTTCTCTGCTTGGGCGCAGAGAAGACATGGTCAACTTGCCTATTTAGGTCTGGTAGGGCTTAGGGCTAGAAATGCTGCTCATGTTTCAAACTAGAAATATTCACTGGGAAGCATACACATCAACAACCATGCATACAAACTCACATCCATCACTCCCAGCAAACAAAGTAATTCCACCCACGACTCACCAAATACTACTATTCAACTCTACATAACACTCCTACGTACACTTCTACTCCAAAATCCACACAAGGGCCCATCACTCCTTCACAGCTCACAACGTTGTGCTAAATTACAATCCAAAACACATGTCGCCAAAACACCACTAGCTTACACTGATCTCTCCATAATCCCTTCAATCTTGGACACCCTATCTGTTTTCTCCATAAATCCATCTACTGCCCTTTTCCTACTCCAAACATTGCCCGTAACAATCCCCTCAACCCTTTATTTAACCCTCTATCATATTATCTCCTACACAACCCTCCTCTCCTTTTTACCCAAAGCCTATGTCAACACTCATTCCACACCCCCCCAACCAATAAGGCTACCTTTTCTCTCTACTAAGCCTAAAAGCAACCCCCCAAACCCGTTCAACTCCTCTAACATTCCACAAAGACTCTCATCTAACACCCAACCACACCCCATCTATCCAACTCCCTGATCATTCACAACCAAACCCTACACCAGTATCAGATAATGTTACCCTACCAAAATAAAACCAAACACCCACACAATCTTCTCCCAAAAAACACCACATAATTAAGAACTCCCATCCATCCCAAAATACCAACAAACATCCTCTCTGCTCATCATGCCAACACATAGAAACACACATTCTAACTCAACTCTACACCTCGAGGTTTCCAAGCAACAAAGACACCAACCGCTCCACTCCACAAATACACAACAACATTCACTCAGCCATCTATCACCAACGCAGAATTCAGACTTGTAAAACCAGATCCCCATGTTCCACTACCAACCCTCACCAAGACATCTTCCACCTTCAACTTACGCAAAAGAAAGCAACTTCACACCACTCGTCGTAACATTGCATCCCCTTGTCTTTCGTACAAGGGTAACATTCAAAAACAACTCCACAGCCTATCATCTCAGTTTCAACTAGTCTCCCCATCACTTACACACAAACCGAATAAAATGTCTTCTAAGCTTGTTGGATGCCCACAAAAAAAACACACAAAAAAAAAAAAAACACTTTGTCCTGATAGTTAACATCACTAAAAGTACACCACCTACAACTTCAAAGGACAATACTCACTCTCCGGCAGCACAAAATCATATCAACTCAAAAGCACATTGCTGGAAAGTGGGTTACTGGTAGTGGCAAGTACTAACCAAATATAGGTTCAGTAAAGGTATCAGTAAATTAGCCCCTTGCTCAACCCTTGGTAGCTGTAACTGAACAGGAAGGCATAACTTAGGAGACGAGTGTAAAGCATTCAAAACACCAATACAGTAAATAAGTGAGATACAACACAGACTAAAAATCCCTCACCAATTGATAGAACTAGGTTATATTTTTATGAGTAAATAGACACCAAAACGACAAAAATCCAATGTAGGGAACCTGTTATGAATTTTTAACGGATAAACTCTTTCTAGTGCTTACAAAAATATAGTGCCAACTTTACCAACATTCGCCAAACTTCTCCAAACTTCAGGAGGTGTTTCCTGAAGTCCTCCATTCAGGTACAAAGGGTCCAAAACACAAATCCAAGGGTCTGGAATCTCCAGGATGGTCTTTGGAAAGTTGGACCATAATTCCCCCAATGCACCAGGCCAAATCCTTAAAAGTCCACCGGATGCACTCCAGGCTGGGGGCTTTTGCTGGAAATGATGCAGGTGAAGCTCTGTTAGCCTGTAGCTGCAGGGAACCCACTCCTAAGTCCTTCTTGAAGCAAGGCCCCGTCCCCAAGGCTGTAGTACCAGATTGTACAACAGGCGCAGTACACTCAGAAGTGCAGGCCAAGGGTGCAGATGCAGATTCCAGCAGGGCAGTCCTTCTTCCTCTTGTAGTTTCAGGCAGCAGATCTGAGAGGTTTTGTACCTCTCACATATTTATTCCCAACTCCTGGGCATGGGGAAGAGGGGGCACCCTGACCAACAGAATGCAGGGTGACACCCAGATGCATGACCACTTCCTCCAAAGTGTGGCATATTTCTGTCCCAGAAAGCACATTTTTTCCAAAATCCATGATAGCTGAAATTTCAGCAGAGCAGTAGGAGCTGACTAAACTAACCTCCAGTGTGGCTCATGTCCATAGCTCTCCTCCTAACATCAGCAAATCCCTCCCTTAAGTCGGATATCTGGCTGATGGGTCCAGAAGGTGGGGGCTAGGTGATCTGGCATTCCTTCCTGTCCTGCTCTCCTTTGAGGCTGTATGTTTTATAACCCCTCCCTCTGCTCTGACATTTCTGTGTAGCCCCAGAGCTGCCCTTTACTAGACAGGCTCCCCCTGGACAGCCGCTTATCACTTAATCAAGCAGCTCTGCTTATCCTGTTAGCACTGACCAATCAGAGGGGTCCCTTCAGAAGGCTGTAATTTGCTTACAGAACGAAAAGCCTTATAACTTATTTTCTGTATACGTTTTGATAAATTCACCAATGCCAAATTGCTGGATTTAGCAAAACAAATATTTTAAGTCCTTGAATGACTTTTCTATGCTTTCCTTACTTGTATTTACAATATTGCAATGATAGCCTATGGAGCCCAGTATCTACAATGTGGGGGGGGGGGGAATTAAATGATCAGTTTTTCCCTCACCAGGGTTTATAAATCTTCTATTAAAAGGCCAGCCACTACTTATAGTTACACAACACCCCCACCACCAGGACACCTTAGAGACCCTGGTGGTAATTAATATGTGAAAATAAGGTAGACCATCACCTTAAAAGTGCCCAGAACACCAAAGTTGAATTGGGGCACCATTTCCATTTAAATGCAGTCTGCAGTCAGGCTGCATTTAAAAATGACAGAAAGCCTCTAGCAGTGCCCACATGCAAAGGCAGCAATTCTGCTGGGCCTCTACTTCCATGCCCTATTATGTACTAGGGTCTTGTAGGAAGTTGGCACCTCCTGGCCATCATATTTACTAGGGACTTATGAGGGCTGTCATGCAAATGGTAAGAATTTAACTTTTAAAGATAGGCTGCAAGGCAAGCCTACATTTAAAAGGACAAAAATCACACAGCAGTGCACACATGCAAGTGCAGAAATTCTGCTGTGCATCTAATCTCCATGCCCTATTATATACTAGGGACTTGCAGCGTCTGTCAGGCCAGTTGGAAGGGTACCCTAATACCTACTGTACTCTACTACATGTGTGTGTTTTAACATAGCACATGCCTGTGCCTGGCTAACAGAGCCCAGCGCACAGTCAGAGTCAGTTACCATCCGCACCAGTCAGCAAAAAAGATGGGGGTGAACAGGGCAAAAAGATGGCTTTGCAACAAACGTTCTTTAAAATGTCTATTCATAAACGCTTGTTCAATTTCCAAAAACAAGTACTGTGTCTTTGACCTACTGGCAGGCACAGAACCTGATCTACTCTTCATAACTGAATTATGGCTAGTGGGAAACTGCACCAATACTGCATGAAGCTTTTCCATCAAACAAGCAACCTGAGACACAAAATCACATAGGCAAGAGAGGAGGTGACTGAACCATCCTATTTAAAGAAATAACATACCTCACCAAAGCTGAGCATGTTTCCTTTTAAGGTTGTGATGCCCTCCTGTCAGACGCAACCATACCCCAACCTTCTTTGTATAACTTTCTTCTTCTGTACAGATCACCACCTAGAAATGGAACATTCCAACTGACCTTTCTAGGCAGTTTCAAACCTTCTTCTGAGATCTATTTGGCTTTGTCAAATTTTTTTGTTGTTTTGGTGTGATGGGACAGGAGCGACAAGCAATGAAGGACACAATGGAGCACATATGACACTACAATTCCTGCTCATTAATAAATGCAGTGAACTGAACGCGGCCTTTAAAGGGTTACAGGAAAAGGCTTATCAAAGATTGGCAATGCAAGTTTATAACGCTGAAAGATCACTGCTCATGTATCAATAGTTAAGAAACAGGCATGTCTTGAATTTCTTGCCCTCTCTGAATCAACACTAAAAAGTTTTTTTTTAAAACTTTAAAAAAACAGCTAGACATGGCAAAAATATGAAATATCTAAAGTTGTTCACTTTACCACCCTAGGTTAAGTGGATTTGTAATCAGAGACTACATCATCTGAACAGGGTAAACTTCTTACGTTCCATTAGAGGAGATGCTCAATGTTTCGGTCTGGAAGACTCAGTTAGGGGTGCAGTTGTTTACCTGAAATGCCCCTTGTGGAGAGAGCCTGTGCAATTCAGAGTGTGACTGTAAATGGCCTCTACCTGCTTACAAACGTTTTCATGGGTGCTGCCCAGTGGTTTAACAATAATATCAAAATAAGTGCACTGTTCCACGAGAGAGAGAAAAACAAGAAAGATAATCGAGTTCAAAAGTGGCGAATCTATACTGAGTATTTTTAGGAGGGCCCTCAAGCACCCATTTGGGTGACAGGTATCATCATCGGGCTTCCTCCTCGCCAGACTGGTGCTGTAATGCCTAGCGGGCCACCCAACATTCTGGGTGGCACTCAACCATTGTAAAATTGCTAACAACGGAGGTCTGGGAAAGAAATCAAAAATGGAGAGTGTAGAACAAAAGACACAACTGTAAAATAAGCTCTGACCCTAAGCCACTGTTTTAATGAGAGAGAAATTGGGTTCAGGCCAATATTAAAAACAAAAGTATAAGAGTGTTGCTGGGAATAATGTACCGTTACACTCTATAATCAGGGAAGGTAGTTCACCTAATCCTGCATGGTCAACATGTTTCGCGTCCAGTGACGCTTCTTCAGGACCCACAAAAAAAGCCTTTGATTATCAAACTACTTCTCCTATGTATCAGTAATATTATCAAGTGCACCTACAGGCGCGCAGCAGAGGGCAGGTTCCCGGACAAACTGAGGATTTAACACATTCGTTTTCCTTGGTTGATGCTAGCGCAGACCTAGGGAGCCCAATCTCTAATATGGGATGGGCGACTATACTGACCGATTGACTTAGGCATAATCTGTCTTCCACTCTGTAAGTGACTGTATGTGCACTTGATAATATTACTGATACATAGGAGAAGTAGTTTGATAATCAAAGGCTTTTTTTGTGGGTCCTGAAGAAGCGTCACTGGATCACTTTGTGACCAAGCATAGACGCGAAACATGTTGACCATGCAGGATTAGGTGAACTACCTTCCCTGATTATAGAGTGTAATGGTACATTATTCCCAGCAACACTCTTATACTTTTGTTTTTAATATTGGCCTGAACCCAATTTCTATCTCATTAAAACAGTGGCTTAGGTTCAGAGCTAATTTTACAGTTGTGTCTTTTGTTCTACACTCTCCGTTTTTTATTTCTTTCCCAGACCTCCGTTGTTAGCAATTTTACAATGGTTGAGTGCCACCCAGAATGTTGGGTGGCCCGCTAGGCATTGCAGCACCAGTCTGGCGAGGAGGAAGCCCGATGATGATACCTGTCACCCAAATGGGTGCTTGAGGGCCCTCCTAAGAATACTCAGTATAGATTCGCCACTTTTGAACTCGATTATCTTTCTTGTTTTTCTCTCTGTCGTGGAACAGTGCACTTATTTTGATATTATAGGTTCATGTAGGGAGACTGTGCACTGGACCATTAATCTCCCAGTCCCCACTTTTGTTTATACAGTGGTGTAACAAAACTGGAGGTGGCCTCCCTGTAAAGAACATGGAGGGCCACCCTATGCAAAGAACATGGAGCCCCCCACCTCCCCCAGACTCACTCAGGAGCTCTAAGGCCATGGTATTCTGCTGAGGGGGCCCACTAGAGCTTCCTCCCACCACCTCCCCCCTGGCATCACTGGGGGTTGCAGGGGCTTTTGTTATGCCACTGGCGGTGCCTGCGTCCCATCACACACTAACAGAGATATTTCTCTCATGTCCCCGTAGCACAATTCAACAGACAACCAACTCTGCACTGGCTTCTGCCTTAATCAAGGCAATGGCAAGAGAACAGATTCCATACTTGCTGCAACCCCAATGAAGCTCTGCCCAACACTGATTCTTAACAATGCGGCCCCACTTTCCCCAGTCCCACCACAAACCTGGAGCAAGCGGGCGGAGAGGAGGGGTGGAACAATGGCCATATCACAACTGTGCTCTCACCATTTCACTCTAAAAAAAGGCCACACCTGACAGAACTGTATGGTGAATGTTGTGAATGCACTTTTATAGGGTGCAACAAGTAAAATAAAAATACCTCCAAAATCACTTGCGATGGACATCAGATACTGAAAGGACGCAGTACTTGGCCCATGCTCCATGGAACAGACAAGATGAAGAGAAAGTAAAACGAGAAGGCACTCACCAATGAGAAGCAATACATTGAGAGTGACAATGTAGCCATCCGATGGTAAGTAATGGGCGGACTCTAAGCCCTTTTTTATGTTTAAGTTTACAAAAGATCTTGCAAGTGACAGTGCATGTGGTGTTGTAAGTGAAACCTAAAAATGAACTGAAGACAATGACTGTCTCGGAGGCATGTCTCAAGAGGGAAAAATCTCCCAGCCCTTGAGGAAGAGAGGCAGGTAACAATACCCCCCTGGTCAAGAGAGGGACTGGTGGGGGGTGGTTTAGAGCCAACAAACCTTGAAGTGCCAAACTGCAGGGGCACTGGAAACAACCATGCTAGACCTGTCAGCCCTAGGGTGTTAAACTGCAACTTGGCAAAATAATCCCCTAGCCACACCTTAAACTCCCCTTTTATTACATATAAGCCACCCCTATGCTGGGCCCGAAGTAGCCCTAAGGTTCATTGCAATAAAAAGGTTTAACATGTACTTTTACATGTCCTGGTACTGAAAAACGCAGAAATCTGTTTTTCGCTATTGTGAAGTCTACCTCTCCCATTGGATTAACACTGGGTTGCCTTATTACATTTATTAAGTGGTAACTTTTGAATGGGAACAAGTAGGGATTTCATGTTTGGTGTCCGAGAATTCGTGATTTAAAATCCTCTTTAATGGTAAACTCAAATTTTGAGATACAATTTAGAAAGCAACAGTGTAACAACACTGGCATTTTCCTGCTCGAGCTATTTGGTGCCTGCAGCCTGTTTCTAGCTCACATGACTAAAGGTAGTTGTCAGTTCAGCTTTGTTTATTCCTTCAAGACAGACACACAACGGAGGGATTAGGTGGCCTGGTTGGGCCATCACTGGCAGAATGGAGGCGGGAGCTGGGCACAGTCCCACTTGCAAATCAATTGACTGTACCCAGCCTTCAAACAAAGAAGATCATACTAGTGCATTGTGCCTGCACCCAGGCTGGAGCCAGAGCAGGGGGGGCAGGAAATTCCAAGCATTTCAAAGAGAATCTCTAGAAACTTCTCCCTACTTCAATGGAGGCACCCCATATAAAAACAGGACCTTCAGACCCACTCTTCAGTTCACTTTCGGGCTCTGTGGAAGGACTCTCAGAAGACTGACTGCTGTGCTCACCCGCCGTGTACTTCAGAAGACTGCTGTGCTGCACCTGGAAGGACTGCTCTGTTGTCTGAAGCTTGTCTTAAACTTTCAAAGGCCTGCCCTGCTCCTTGATCCCCGTTATACCTCTTGAACCCAGAACTAACCGAGTGACTCCATCCTTCCATCTTCCCTTGAGACACCTGCGTTCCATTTCACTTGCCCTTGCACATTTCCCCAGCATCTATTGCACCAGCAGCAGGATCCGTGCATTCTCCTACATTGTCGCCAAAGCCTGGAATGAACTCCCCCTCCACCTCTGAATGGCACCCGCACCGGCAGACTTCAGACAGCAACTCAAGACCTGGCTTTTTGATGCAAATGGAGCAACCTCAGCTCCCGGATACCCTTAAGGGTGATAGTATTGTGTTTTTAAAAACCTGATTCATTGATTTATTTACTCCAATGGCTAATTGGCTGGCCTCCTGATCAGAGCTTTAGGGACAGAAAAGGTTACAACTATCTTGAACCTGCAACTGAATCCAGCGCAAGTCCTGACCCTCCAAGTGGTACTGCTCCCGTCTTTGGCACTTGGAAGTGGTGCTAAAGGTGCGAAGTAATCAAAATCCAAAACTTGAAACTTAGAAAAATGTTGTCTGAAAAGTGCTCCGAGAAAAGACCGGGACCTCACTGCTAGTCAATCCGCCCAAGGTGCATCACTGGTCAGCCTGACTTCACAGCAGCTTCTGCTACATTCTTCTCTACTGTTCAGCAGACTTAGAAGGGTTAACTGGCCTCGATGGAGCCCTCGCCGGCTACAGCTTGCAGCTTCATTCCACTGGAAGTTTTGACTGCAAAAAAAAACAGTCTAAGTCAGAATGTTGAAATCTTCACAACAGCTTCAGCCAGTGGCCCCCGATGATAATGCCTCCTTCTTGGACATTGCCTGTAGCCTTGCTCCACTGAACTTTACCTTATCAGACAATTTTTGCTAAAAAGTATTTCAAGTCTGACGGTAGGCGCCAGTGGGGCCCAATCCACTCCTTGTATCCGATCTGCACTCCATTGCAGTTGGCCATATTTTCCGACTTTGGCATGGTTGGTGCTTTGATCTTTTAGGTGATAGTTTTGGTGTAGAGACCTGTGCGCTCACAAGCATGGATCACGCTGCAGAAAGCCCAATCCTGTCCGCAATGAAAGAAAGAGCCGGAACACGCAGCCTAAAAGTACCTGGCAGCTAGATGGAAACACGCGCTTCGAGGTGACCTTAGTGAGAGTAGGGGGGTGTCCTCGGCACCCTTTTTCTGGTTTACTCACCTTTATTAATGAATAAGGAATTAAACCGCAAAATAAAAACCTGAAAACAATAACAGATACTGCATTTTGTTCAGTAAAAGGTGGACCGTGCTTGGACATGTTTTTGCAACTATCCCTTGATCCTATTAATTGGAAAAATGTGTGGGGTCGAGGGTCAAAGGTCACTTTTCTGGGGGGCAGGAGGGCCTGTTTTCAGCACGCAGAGAGGGGTCTCCATTCCACCCGCTGCAGCTCTCTTGCTCTCGGCCTGCAGGAGCGAGCAGCGCCGGTGATAGATGGCCCAGTCTCTGCTTATCACTTCCCTTAAGTGAACGTGAAGCCCCGCGCTGATGGATGGGCGCGAATTAGGCTATCGGAGCGGCCTGTCAGCCGGCAGCGCCTATCTGCGCCCACACTTAGCATGGCATCATTATCATGCGATGGCACGAGGTGAAATATGAGCGGCGCGATTGAAAGGGAGAGGCATGGGAGGGCCGGGGAAGAAAGGGGAGCTAATTGCACAACAACGGCCAAGGGAGCAGTCCAGCCTTATCGGAGCACCGGCACCCTTTATCTGGGCCTCGGAGCTGGAGGAGGGAAGGCCCGGCTCCCTTTCACGCCATTGTGTGCTCTTGTACAAACAGGAGCAGATAACGCGTGTCCAGGGCCTGATAACCGTTCAATTTAACCCTAATTACCCGGTAGGTCAGCCCAGGAAATAAGGGTTGCGTTTTTCCAACAGGTTCGCCCGTCTCTGCCGAGAGAGGCCGAGGAGGCGGGGGTCGAGTGGGTGGGGGCGCCCACTCGTAATTGAATCCCGTCTCTCAGGTGGGCCCTGCCTATGAAAAATTAATGTCGCCTCCTCCCCGCTTATCAGAGCGGGTTAATGTCGCTCTGAGGGCCGGGTCGGTGTCGGCGACACGTTGGGGTGTCGCTGCTGAGATGTCTCTTGACAGGAGGCCCAGGCGAGGCCTCCTCACCAGCCTTCACCATCAGCCCACTGATGGAGCCTCAAGTCGCATTTCACAGCTGTGCATTACCCTCACTGGTAGCGCCGCCCCTGAGGCTGGGCTCTGCTTGCATGCACCCCAATTCATAAAAATAAAAAATAAAACTTTCACGCATTCCCTTTCTCTACGTCTGCTTTACAAAATGTTATGT
Source organism: Pleurodeles waltl (assembly GCF_031143425.1). Classification (NCBI taxonomy): domain Eukaryota; kingdom Metazoa; phylum Chordata; class Amphibia; order Caudata; family Salamandridae; genus Pleurodeles; species Pleurodeles waltl. The sequence continues at coordinate 964,626,287 of NC_090443.1, forward strand.
AACCGCGAAAGTTGTAATAAAGTTAGCTGGACTGGGTAGAGAGCTCTGTAACGCCATTTCTATTTACACTGGCGTTTGTAAACATGAGATTTATTAAAACTGCTAAGACTTTTCCACCCCAGTGTTCAACCCTTTTTTTTGGCTATTTGAGGCAAATAGCGCTCACGCCTTCATAGCTTTTTTTTCCACATATCCTATCCATGACAAATTTGCGCCCATTTTTCCCACCATTATAGAGACTCTAAGGGCACCCACGGTTTCTGGATTCCTATGAACTGCGCCGAGAAAATAGCCAAAATATAGCTACATTTTTTTTTCTTTTTGGAAAAATGGGAAAGCATGCTGCACAATAAAGTGTCTATTTTATTTCCCTAAAATTGCATGAATGGGGCGTGGCCACGCCGCCGACCAAGACGGCCTCGTGGCAGTGAAGCTCCTGCGGTGGTTCCCAATAAACTGCAGAGATTGGCGGTCACCGTGCACCAAAGTCTGTGGCAATAATGGGAGGATGAGGAGAGGCAAGTGGGGGGTGCGTGTGGTGGGCCGCGCCGGGCACACTATTGGGCACGGGTGCTGCTGACATCTGTCTGTCTGCCCACGCGCCTCAGCGGCTACAGGGCCCGCAGATGACGCGGTGCCGCCTGTAGTGGTCGTCGAGAACTGAACTCACCCCGTCCCTCCGCCAACACCAGAGCGGGACCGCCAGGGGAAAAGTAGGTGCCGCCAGGACCAAGCAGTGATATCTACCGGGCAGTGCGGCCTGGTGCTGCAGCCACGTGTGATGCCAAAAGGCCCGTGATGTAAGACCAGCGGCGCGCTCTTCTCCTGGAGGCCTTGGACGCACTGCTGTTGCGGGGGGTGTATGTAATTGGTGGGGGATGATAGCCAGTCCCCCCTGCCGCACTGTTGGGTCACCTGGGTGGCTGCGCACCTGCTGCGGGCTTGATCCGCACACAGTGGTCACAATCTGACACAGTGCTTCCCGGCTGGATATTGCAGATTTGAGCTGGATTTGTGACCCTAACGTGCATCAGTCACATATTGCTACTAAGTTGGACCCCGATTGAGTGGTTCGGAGAGCCCAAGTAATTTTCATTGCCATGCCCCCCCGGCCTTGGTTGTTGGAGTGCGTGATCTGCTGGCCCTCGAGGCCTCGGCGGGCTGCTCTAAGTGGTGGTGATGTGACCCCCAAGCAGCCCAAGCTCCCCTTCGAAAACAGAAAGCAGGTAAACATGGCTTCCACCCCGGCTGAAGATGCTGGCACAGTCCGGGATGATTTGGTGCAGGACCAGGGGATTGGAGTGGAGGATATCTTGTTGGAGCTACGGGCTAGGTTCCGCGCCACTGACACCAGGTTTGACTCACTCACCTGCAGGTTGGATAACATGGGAAACCGGTTGGACAAACAGCAATCGCGCCTGAAGGGTGTGGAGGGCCGCATTTCCTCGGTTGAAGATAACATAGCAGCATTGAAGAAGTGCATTGAGAAAATGGAGGGGAGGCTGAAAACTGTGGCTAATAAAAGCGAGGATTTAGAGGCACGAGGGCGCCGCAATAACTTGTGCGTAGCTGGTATCGCAGTTGACTGGATTTGTTTGTTGTGAACCTACTGACCGAGCTGCTGGGGCAACAAAGTTTCACATCCATGTTCGTGGTGGAAAGGGCACACCGCACCTTGGGCCCTTGTCCCCCTCTGGGTGCGCCAGCACACCTAATCATTGTAAGACTCCTGAATTATAGAGACCACAACGCCGCCCTCCGAGTGGCCAGAGAGAGGGGCCCCATACAGTATCAAGGAGCAGTGGTCTCCCTCTTTCCTGACTTCACACCCCCGGGTACAGGAAGCCAGGTGGAAATTTTCGAAGGTAAAGGCTGGCTTTACCCAGCCAGGCTGAGAATTGAAGTGAATGGTAAACACCACCATTTCGGCAACCCGAAGGTTGATATGGCCTTTTTCAAGCAGGTCCCGGGCCTTAATGGATTGCCTCGTGGGTCTCCTCATGACTGCGACGGCCCGGACCTTCCTCAAGCATTGAACTGTTTTCCCCCGACTAGAATGGGCTGGCGGATCTGAGATCCCTACTTTATTGCTTTAACAATAAGTCCCCCAGCAGTTACTTCTGAGCTACATCACACTTCCGCTCTGTAACCTTCAAACGTATTACATAAAAAGACTGCCTACTCTTATTCCACTTTGACAGTCCTGCTACTGACATGGAACTATCCGTAGATGCGTGTCACGCTCCCATGGCTTTATACCTTGATATCTGTTTTGTGTTTGTAAATGTTTTTGGTTTGGGTTATATGGGATTCTCTTGGCATTTTTAGGCCAGGTGTGGCAGGGTTATCCTACATCTATAGGGTGGGTGTTGATACATTGTTTTGTTTGGCAGTGCAGTGCAATGATTCTCCCTACCACTTTGTACATGGCCGTGCATACCCAACACACAAGGGCTGACGCCTCAGCGGCGAGAAACGCATTAGACCTCTGACTCATGTCCTGGAATATACGTGGCCTCAACAACCCCCGCAAGGGCAAGTTGGTGCTGCAATACCTTTGGAGACACGTGATGCAGATTGCTTTTTTACAGGAGACTCATCTCCCCAATGGCACTGCGCCCTCATTTGCGTCCACATGGGGCACACATCACTATTTTGCTAGCTACAGCACTTACTCCCGGGTGGTGTGCATATTGGCACATAAAACTGTACAGTTTAAGCCATTACCAACATGGTCGGATAGTGATGGTAGATACGTGATGGTAATGGAACTATTGGATAATCGTAAGCTTCTACTAGTAATCGTCTATGCACTCAACACAGGCAGATTTTTTTTCTCTCCAAGATCTTCACGCACACAGAGCGTTTTGACGCAGAGCATGTCCCGATGGGTGGGAATTTTAACTAAGCAAGGGACCCCGCACTTGACACTACTTCTCACGCTCCGAGTTCTAAACCTCGCTCTCTGCGGGCGCTTGGGGACCTTTGCAGCACTCTGGCACTTCACGATCCGTGGCGCTTGGTTGACGGTGGAAGCTTGACTTATACTTTTCATTCAGCACCTCATTGCACCTGGTCGCGTATTGACTACTGGCTGATCACCCGAACTATTACACACTGGGTCACAGCGATTGTACACCTGCCCCGCACACTGTCAGATCACTCACCGGTACTTATTACAGTTGCTATCCACGAAACCCGCAGTACCAGGAAATTCTGGAGATTCCCTGATATGGCATTACTGGATGCCCCATTTTGCACAGCGTTAAGGAAGGCAATTGTTGACTTTTTTTTTTAGTTAAATGAGGGCTCTGTGAATACTTGGGCGGTGCTATGGGAAGCTTTTAAGGCATATACGAGAGGTGTTTGCATCTCTACACACGTTGGTATCTTACAGAAATAATCCGAGGGCTGGCAGCGGTGGAGGCACAGCTCTCTGCTACTGACTATGAGATGGAGCACGCTGAGAACGCCCCTCTAATACACCGTCGGAAACTCTTGCTTGACGAGTTTGATTCCCTGGTGAATAGGGAGATGCACTACATGGGCAGATACGCCAAGGCCAGTAGATGTGGTGAAGGGGATAGACCCGGGAGGCTGTTGGAAAGGCTGATCAGGCCATCCTATTCAGCGTCCCACATTCTAGAAATCAAATGACCGGATGGTAGCATGGCAGTTGGTACCTCCGAGGTTCGAGCAGAACTTTACACATACTACTCCTGGCTGTATACAGCACAGCTGACACCGCCAGGTCCGGCATTACGAGCGTATCTCAATGAAATCACTATGGTCTGGCTGACTAGAGCACAACAACAATTTCTCAGTGAACCCTTTTCTGTTGAGGAGGTGATACAGGCCATCGACTCGCTTGAGGAAATGCGCGCTCCGGGGCTAGATGGGTTTACAGGGGTGTCTACAAGAAGTACAAAGACATAATTAGTGCGCATCTCATATCAGTTTACGCTGAAGCGATAGAATCTGGGGTCCTCCCTGCAACTAAGCAAGAGCCGGTAATTACACTCTTACCTAAGCCCGGTAAAGACCCCTTAAACTGTGGGTCATACCGACCCCTTTCTCTACTAAATTTTGACAAAATATTGGCCAAGATGATCACCACTCGCCTCTCCCTCTTACTGAATGAGATTATCTCTCCCGCTCAGTCTGGATTTGTGCCACACCGTTCCACCAGCATTAATTTTCGCACTGTATTCTTGGTTCTAAATAGAATATCTCCGAAAGAACCGGCGGCGATTGCTCTACTGGATGCCGAAAATACTTTTGACTCCCTCGAGTGGCCCTTCCTATACGCTGTACTAGGCAAGCTTGGATTCTCTTGTGGTTATACCAAGTTGATATCTCTGCCATACTCACAACCAACTGCACTGTATGGCTCAATGGTGCTCTATCCCCCTTTTTGTCTGTCGCACGTGGAACACGGTAAGGGTCCCCACTGTCACCAGTGCATTTCATACTGGCAATGAATCCCTTGGTGTTGCATTTGAGGCAGGGGCACATGCGCAGGGGGCTGCAATTTACTAGCGGACCTCTCCTGGTGTCACTGTACGCTGATGACATTACTTTTCATTCGCCACCTGGACATCAATCTCACTCCAATACTGGATGAGGCTAATCGTTTTGGCGAATTTTCTGGCTTACACCTGAATTGAAACAAGTCAGAGCTTTTCCCATTAACTGATGTCACTCCTCCACCTGTGACGGAGTTCCTATTGCGCTTGTGTCATGACTCTGCGAAATACCTAGGCATCCACAGAGACAAGGAGCAGGTGATACGATTAAACTATGGGCCCGCAGTCGAGAGACTCACTGCTCAGATGGACCGATGAGTGAAGCTGCCGCTTTCCATGGCTGGTCGGACAGCACTCATTAAAATGGTTGTTCTTCCGCAATTTTTGTACCTTTTCATGAACATCCCGACTCTGCTACACAACTCATTTTTTGCAACACTCCGTGGCCTGGTTGCTAGATTAGTATGGGCGAATAGACACTCACGCATTGGCTGGGAGGTCCTCACACTTCCTTAAGAGAGTGGTGGCCTCGGGGTTCCACACCTCCAACTGTACTATTTGGTGGCGCAATGTTAGTATACATACCATTGCTTCCATCCTGATGCCCACCTTAAATACTCCATCCCTGAGCACGACCTGGCGGCCCCTGTGCCATTGAATGTCCTGCTGCCCGTTTGTTTCCCACTCCGTTGTAGAGATATCAAGACTTTTGCACAACCAGCTGGACCTGGCGTAAATTTGCCCGTCTACTTCACTATGATTCATTGTACTCCCCCACCTTGAAACTAATCAATAACCCCCTCATACCCATTACACAGGAGGCATTAGTTCAGCGTACGCTGCAGACCTTCCAACTTCATACCTTCGGAGATGTCTTTCCGGACTATCACATATTCTCCCGCACCACGGACTCCTGCTTTTCTGATGCCACACAATTGCAGCATTTCATACTATGCCGAATACAAAGTGCTTTGCTGAATGTTATTCCACATACCCATTGGTGGCGGCTGGGTTTCCTCCACTCTCACTCGTGGCTTATGTGGACTCGGAGGCTAGATTGGTCTCCAAGCTATATACATTGTGTATTAAGGCCTTTCCAGTTACAGATGCTGCGATCAGGGAATCCTGGGAAAGGGATTTGGGATGACCCCTGCCCCAAAGAGTCTGGGAGGCATGCTGTGCACAAAGTCAATTAGTCCCGCTCAATCAGTGTCACAAGATTATACATTTCAAATTCCACAAATGAGCCTATGCTAAGGCCCGTATCGACCCAGCCCGCTCATCAGCGTCCGCCAAGTGCCAGACACCGACTGCAGACTTTCTACGCACCATGGACCTGCCCTAGCATTATTCGCTATTGGTGTGCGGTACATGATCGCTTATCGCTCATTGTGGGATGGCCTCTCAGCCCTGACCCACTTACTGCCCTGCTGGGTTATACTGCCGACTTAACAAAGTCCGTTAGGTGCCTTACGGCAATATCGCTCCTGTTAGTAAAGTGGGAAATATTGCTTCGTTGGGGATCTAGGATTGCACCGAGCGCCGTCTCCTGGTTGGTCAGTCTCACATACTGCGACACCACCAGCGAGCTGTACACCTCACTTCAGCCCACTACGTGTAGGCCTAGAGATATCTGGCAGCCACTGAGGGACTATTTAGCTACATTTGCCACTTCCCTGCTGCCCTCGCTAACCTTGACTGAAACAGATTCATGCTGATACCCGGATAACGCAGTTTGTCTACACTTTGTCCCTTCTGAGCTTTCCAAGGTTTAATGTCCAACTAATGCTTATAGAAATCACTATTACTGTATAAGCCTTGCAATCATAAACTGTTGATCATGTGTGATACTGTTCTGGTAGATGATGCTGCACTGCATTGTGTTTGTTAAATGTTATGATTGAAAATGACAAATAAGATAAAAAATAAAAAAAACTGCATGAATGAAATATTTCCTGTGCTACAATTACCATCTTCTCAGTTTCAGGAACACGCAGAGTGGAATCAAAAAAACTTTTTTTTTTCCACCGTTTTCGCATTTTTCTAGAAGATAGCCCATTTTTCCTTATTTTTGTGCTGTCAACATACTTCCAGTTTCTGGTGGAAACAGGAATGAAACCCACCAGTGATTCCAGAAAGCTATTAATTTCTGAAAAGAAGACAACAGTTTAAATTCAATAAGGGGTCATTGTGAATGTTCCTCTAGGTTTTCCCAAAAATACTGTTGAAATAGAACTTATTGAAAATGAGTAGGAAAGAAGAGCCATTTGTGACAATGTTTTCATCTGTAATTTCTTGTCATGATGGCCGATTTACAAAAGCACTGTACTGTTAAGTCAGCTAGATGCTTCTGGCCACGAGATATACAAGTTTTGTAGGTTCTCCAAGAACCCGATGTCTCCAGAGCCAAACACTAAGCTGCACCATACAATGATCTTTAATTGTGTACCAAGTATGGAGCAATTCATATTGTAAAATATCAAGAGTAAACAATGAGTATGACGGAAAACTATGCTTTTAAGAAATGTATTCCACATTCTTGATTTTAGGAGCAGTGGTTATTTATATACCTTTGAATTTTTGGGTACTCATACAATGATGTGATTCATAATGTACTTTGCAACATGTCTTCTTTCTTTCACACTGGTTTACATTTGGAAGCCACAAATGCGGAAAAATCCAACTAGTTATAATAAATGTTCTACTATTCTGTGTTTCCACAAGTCTCAATAAAAATGGTACTCCACTTGTGTGGTTGAGCCTAGCGCCTGCACCACAAGACACCCTCAAATGCGATCTGGAGACATGGCAAAAGGAACGGATCACACCATGGTTAATGGTAGCCCCCCATGAGGACTCCGTTTGACCCTGGATTAATCCATCCTGGTTGTGGGCACTAGGCCCACCGACACAAAATCAGTAGCGTTTTTATCAGGACAAACGTGGGAATGCTGGTTGGTAAAAAATCTGTAATTCAACACAGATTCCAGAACTTTTCTTCACAGAAAAGTGAGGAAAGAGCATACTTCTAGGCAAAGTTTGAGGTTTGCATGACATTGTGGGTAAGAAAACACTGAGGGATCCATGCAATGCTCACAACACTTATGCTCCCTGGGTGTCTAGTTTTCAAATTGGCTGGGTTTAGTTGGTTTCCGTGGATGGCACAACATGGGCCCAAATAGAGCAAACATTTGCCAAGGCAAGTAGGAGGAGATTTGGATTTACTATTCTGCTGCGGGTCCATATGTAAAACTACAGCCAAAAGAATCAAAATTTCCTCTTGCTTGCCATGGAAATGGGGCTCTACAATCCCAGGTGAGGAGAAAGACTGCTGCGGTTTTGGGGCTAAAGTATAGGCAAAACACCAGGGTGGGCCAACCACACAGCATATTTTTTCTACAGCAATATTATATATCCCTGGTATCTATTGGTCTTTATTTCCCCCAGGGTGCAGGCTGAAGATAATCATGCGAACATGAAGGGCACTTGGGGGGGTGAGGGCCTGAGTGGGGTGGAAGCAACACAATGCCGGAGGGGGAGAGAGGAAGGGAAAGAAGCTTTGAGCAAGAGAGCAAAATGAAGAAGTTGGGCAAGCACAGACGGAAGAAAGCAACAGGGGGAGTACACAAGGGTGAGTGCTACATGGAGGGAGTGGGGAGCAACACACAGGCAACAATAAGCAACACAGTGAACAGAGAGACACAGCTGGAAAACACAGCCCCTTTAATGGAGTGCTTAACTCAAAAGAAAAAAGTAGTGTTTGAAAAGCAAGCAGTGGAAGCTTAGAAGTCAGCCAATTAAAAGAGATGGCAAAGAGGCTATGCTTCATTGGCAGGAGAAGCACAATACTGACAACCTGATACACAGATAAGAGGCAGGCAAATGAGACTAACAGTAAATCAAACCAATGGTAAACATTGAGTGGGCTCCAAGCTCATGATGTTATTGGTAAACCCATGGTATGTCTTTCACAACCAGAGAACTGTGCAGTCTGGTAGGCTTGACCTAAAAAAGCAGGACTGGCTGAACTACTCACACATGAATTAAATAAACTTAAAAGATTTTGGGTTGGTGTATGTCAGGGGTTCACCTAAGCTGTCTGCTCTGGATAATGTAAAGGCTAAGGGCAGTTTTGCAGACGGGTTACTTGGTCACCAACATGAAGGCTATCCTGTCAATCATATTACAATTCCCATAGGATATAATGGGATCGTAATACGGCAGAGGGGATATCCGTCATGTTCGTGAAGGAGTAACCCAAACAAACGTGAGCCTGCCCTGTGGTTGGTGTGATGACTAAAGGTGGTACAAAGATGAGATGAGAAGCCAGCAGGTGAAGGTAAAGTACAGTTTATTAGTAATAGTGGAAAGAGTACATCAGCAGACATCCTAGCACACCGGTCAACCACAGTTGAACCATAGACCAAGAGCTCTGCGACACCAGATGGAAGAGAAGAGAGAGTTCACAATGTAGTGCGGGAGGCAGGAGTAATAAATAAACAGTAGTAAACAAAGGGCAAATGCAAATTTAAAATAAATGTAAAACTTGAGAAGTAACAGGCCATTACACATTTTAACCCCTCAACTGAACAGAACAAAGTACAACAGCACCCAAGATACACAGCTTAGTCAAGGGAAACTGAACCACACAAAAGTCCTTCAAAAACTGCGGATGTTTTGAAACATGGTCACCGCAAAGGACTATTTCTTCTTGACCAATTTCATTCTTATGGATTGAGGTAGAAACGCCATTCTCAGACAAACTTTGCTCAGCATTACTTCTATCCTCACTTAGACCCAAACGATTACAAACTTAATTGACTGTTTCACCCAGACCATTGCGCAAAGTGTCAAATGAATGATTGCACAAAGTGACATTCTCACCCAGATAACTGCAAAAAGTGACCTGCTCACCAGTGCTGGGTACAATATACAAGAGATATGAAAAAAGTTCAAATCCCATGTTGTGAGAAATATTGTTACTGTGATGATCAGTGACACACACCAAACCATCCTCTAAGTAAAAAGAATTGCCAGCAGCCTTCTTCACACGGAGTGATCCATCATACCTAAAATCAGTCTCTTGCTTCTTACCATACATTTTATTCTTTAAAACCCATTAACTAGTTTTGATAACGTACTGCCTTATTGAACAAGTTACTTACCTTTGGTAACACATTATCTGGTAGAGACTATCTAGCTGAAGATTCCTTACCTTAGAATTTCCTGACGTCAGTTTGGAATCTGGAACTTTTGCAAAGCAATACCCTTCTGCGTGCCGTCGGGTGTCGTCGTTCGGATCTGCGTGGCATTGTTGGTGTCGTTGGAGCTGTTTGTGACGTCACAATGGCCTTTAAAGGCATCACCCAGACGTGCACATCAGTTACTTTTCCACAAACTTCCACGCCAGAAGCGAAGAGCCATGGAAAGAACCAACAATTTGTCTGTGCAAAAACTAGGGTACTGAAAGGGACAATGCCTGACCTTATTAGACGTGTCCACAGAGCGGGGAGGCATGGGTGGGTGTAAGGAATATGCAGCTAGATAGTCTCTACCAGATAATGCATTACTGAAGGTAAGTAACTTGTTCATCTGATAAAGACTTGTAGCTGCAAATTCCCTACCTTAGAATAGATACCCAAGCCATAACCTCCTGGCGGTGGGCTGCGGACAGATCTTTATACTAAAAAGTCCTGCAGGACCGAATGGGCAAAGTGTCCGTCTCTACGGACCCGATTGTCCAGACAGTAATGTCTTGCAAACCTGTGCAATGATGCCCACATTTCTGTCTGACAAATATTCAGGACTTTAACGCCTCGTGCTGTGGTAGCAGCCCTGCCCCTGGTAGAATGAGCCCTCAAGCCCGCAGGAGGCTGCTTCTTGGCAGATCTTAATGCAGAGAATGAGCCAGCGCGAAATGGTTAGTTTCTGCACTGCCCGACCCTTCTTTGCTCCCACGTATCCCACAAAGAGTTGGTCATCCACCTGGAACTCTTTTGTGTGGTCCAGGTAGAACGACAACGCTTTTTTTGGGTCCAGCCAGTGGAGTTACTCCTCTTCTTTAGAGGGATGCAGTGGAGCAAAGAAGGTGGGCAGGGTGATGTTTTGACCCAGATGAAATGGGGCCTCCACCATAAGGAGGAAAAAGGCATGTGTTCTGAGAACCACCTTGTCTGGAAACATGGTGAGATACGGCAGCCTGGATGAAAGAGCCTGCATCTCACTAACCTTCATGGTAGATGTTATTGTCACTAAAAAGGATGTTTTAATGGTGAGCAGCCAGAGGGGACAGTTGTGAAGTAGCTCAAAGGGAGCACGCATGAGAAAAATGAGGACCAGATTCAAGTCCCACTGAGGCATGACAAAAGGCGTAGGAGGATACATATGTACAAGCCCTTTAAGAAATCTATTTACAATTGGAGATTTCAATAATGAAGGCTGATCGGTCAGCCAAAGGAACGCCGTTAGGGCGGAAAGATAGACTTTGACAGTACCCAAGGCAGAACCCTGTTGAGCAAAGGATAAGGTAAAGAGAAGGATGTCAGAGAGAGAAGCAGAAAGAGGATCAATACATCTTTTTGTACAATAATATACAGAGCGTTTCCAACGGCAGGCATCTACCCTGTCTTAGTGGAGAGACGGCTGGCTGCCAGAATAACTTTACAGACTTTTGGGAGGAAGGTCGAAGGCTGTCAACTGTTGTCGCTCAATCTCCACGCATGAAGTGTTGACAGGTTTGGGTGGAGAAACTTCCCCTGCTGCTGCGACAGAAGATCTTCATGAAGAGACAGCCTGATCGGACGATCAGTGCTCATTTTCAGAAGCCCTTTCTGGAGCCACCAGGATTACTTGGGCCCAGTCGTTCTTGATCTTCTTGAGAACTCTGGGCAGAAGTGGTATGGGTGGAAAGGCATACACGAGTGCCGCCTTGGAAACTCCAATACGCAATACTGCTGACACTGTGCGTTCTCTGCAGAGGCGAACAGAGCTAACCAAGGCTCTCCCCACTGCAGAAAGAGAACTTGCGCCACCGCTTGTGATCCGCTGGGTATCGACGGCTGAGCTCATCTGCCCTGGCATTCAGAGAACCTGCCAGGTGTTGAGCCACCGGGGTTATGCCCTGCTGTTCCAGCCATGTCCACAGACGCAAGGCCTCGTGACAAAGGGTCTACGACCCTCCATCGCCCCGATTGTTGCAGTACCACATTGCAGTGGTGTTGTCCATGTCGTCTGCACCATCTTCTGTTTTACAACAGGAAGAAATGCTTTCAATGCCAGTCGCATCACCCAGAGCTCCAATAAGTTGATATGGAGTCCAAATTCCGCCCGAGGCCAGAGGCTTCTGATCTCCACCTCTCCCAGATGGCCGCCCCATCTCAGAAGTGACGTATCTGTCACTACTGTGAGATCTGGCTGGGGAAAGGAGAGGAGTGTGCCTTTGACCCAATCGCAGTTCACTAATCACCACTGCAGATCTTTTGCAGTTTCCTCCGAGATCTCAACCGTGTTGGTGAGATTCCCCTGATGCTGTGCCCATTGAAACTTCAGGTCCCACTGAAGAGCCCTCGTATGCCATCTGGCATACTTGACTAACAGGATGCAGGAGGCCATGAGGCCTAACAGCCTCGGAGTCTGTCTCACCAAAATCCAGGATAGAGGCTGAAACATCGGCATCATAACCTGAATATCCTGGACTCGCTGCTCAGGAGAATAAGCCTGAAACTGCACTGTGCCCAGAACAGCTCCAATGAAAGGGAGCTTCTGAGAGGGAGTCAGATGTGACTTCGACATGTTTATAGTGAACCCCAGCGAATGCAGGAGAATCGCCATAGTCTGAAGGTGGGTGACGACAGCCTGGGGCGAAGGAGCCATCAACAGCCAGTCGTCAAGATAGTGGAAGACTGAAACCCCTACCCTGCGCAGTTGAGCTGCTACCACCACCATCACTTTGGTGAACATCCTAGGGGCATTGGTGAGACCAAAGTGGAGCACAGTAAACTGAAAGTGCTCATGGCCGTGGTCAGGAAGTATAGGGATGTGAAAATACGCGTCCTGTAAGTCCAATGCTACTATGCAGTCCCTTTGGTCTAGAGCAGACAAAACCTGAGCCAGAGTGAGCATGTTGAATTTCTCCTTTTTGAGGAAGAGTTTGACGTCCCGCAAGTCTAAAATAGGGTGAAGACTCTTGTTCTTTTAGAGAATCAAAATGCAGCAGGAATAACAACCACTTCTTACTTCTGACATCAGGACCCTTTCTATGTCTCCCTTGGTCCGAGAGCCAGAACTTCCTTGCGGAGCAAGACTAAATGATCCTCCATCAGCCGTTCTTTTAATGGAGGAATAGGGGGAGGGATAGCCTGGAATGGGAGGGAATAGTCCTTCTGTATGATCTGCAAGACCCATTTGTCTGATGTTATGGACTGCCAGTGAGGGAGATGAAATTGAATCCTCCCTCCAACTGAGCGCATGTGGACTTACCGAGAATCCAACTTGGAGGACATGGGTGCTGTGGAGGAGGGGAGCTGGGTTGTTGACTTCTGACCAGACCCTCTGGGTCTGAAGGTACCACGACCTCGTCCCCGCAGAGGATGCTGACCTGGCTGAGGAAGGTGGCTGGTCTGTGGATGGCGTGGTACACCGCCCCTTCCGAAGCCTTGAAAGGGGCGAAAAGCAGACTGTTGGCAAGGGGTCACTGAGAGGCCCGAGGGCCTGGTGTAGCCGAGAATCCTTGAAATGCTACAGCACCGAGTCTGCATTTTCACCAAAAAGGTGGGGCCCATCGAAGGGTATGTCCATAAGGTTTGCCTGGACATGCCCCGAAAAGCCAGCTGTACGAAGCCAGGCGTGGCGAGGAAGGGGCACAGTCGACAAAATTGCTCTACCCAGCGAGTCAGTTGTGTCCAAAACACACCTAATTGTAAACTTGGCTGCTTCTCTCCCATCTTTGACTGCTTGTGGGATAGTGTCCCGCAGGCCCTCCGGGACTAAGGAAGTACCTGCGCCACTGAATCCCATGAAGTATGGGAAAAACGGCCCAATAGGCATGAGGTGTTTACTGACCTCAATGCCAGGGTGGAGGAAGAAAACATTTTCTTCCCAAGTTGGTCCAGCCTCTTGGATTCCTTATCCGGCGAAGCAGAAGGGAAGGCGTCATGGGAAGCGGAGGCTTGGACCACCATGCTCTCTGGGGTGGGATGATGGGTGAGGAAGCTAGGGTCATTTGCAGCTGGGCGATGGCGGCTGTGGCCAACTGTCCTATTTACAGGAGTCCCTCCACTGGGTCTGGACCACATCCCCACTAGGACTCAGTGAGGGCTTCGTTAAAGGGTAACATGGGTTCCGATGTGGTAACCCTCGGCTGAAGCACCTCAGTCATAAGGTTAGTCCTGACTGGCACGGTAGGCAGATGTAGGTCCAAGACCTCAGCTGCCCTTCGCACCACCACAGCATAAGATGCTCCCTCCTCCATAGCCACAGTAGGAGGTAATAGCATGCAAGGATCTGGAGATGTGCCCAGTCCACTTGCTTCTCCTTACTCCTCATACCAGTCCATTTGCTCCAATCCATACTCAAGAGGGTCCTGAGACCTCCCCCCCCCATTCCTCACCAGTGCCTGGCTGATCTCTGCTAGAGCCGTTGTCGTCGGAATCGGTGTCGTACAACGCCATTCCGGGTACAGATCATCAGGCATGAGGATAGGGCTTGTACCACCGGTGGCACGAGAGTCGACGTCTGGAACAACGCTGGAGGAGGCAGACTGTGTGGACTCTGCATCGTTCCGGATCCGATATCGGATCCAAGAGACCCCATCGGCACCAAGGCTGAAGCTGCCGGCATGGACCCTGATGGGGCCTCTGGAGACCCCGCGGGGCACCAGTGGGGGCAGCCTGCTCAAATACGAGATGCATGGCCTCGTAAAACTCCTGGAGTTGAGCGGGGAGGGAGGCTTGAAGTCGGCCCTGGCATCAGCTCTGTGGAACCGTGCTCGGAACGTTGACGTTCCTGACTCGCCTCATCAACCAACGGGCAAGGTGAAGTCAAAGTCTGCTTGGACTTCTTGTCAGCGGCAGCTCCTCTGCTATGGCAGATGAGCATTGCCCCCCGCCAGCAGCAGAAGCTGCAAACCTTTTACAAAGAAAAGATAATAAACAATGTTTATTATTGTTTCATTATTATAGGGGTGGGCCATGGGGGTGACTAGCAGTGAGGGGAGTGCACAGAGCACTCCCTCAGTGTGCATGTATGTTTGGCTGGCCATTTCGGGCCACACAAACACACATGCGCACTGTGCTCTCTCCAGCCCCGCACTGTGTTGCTGGACAAAGAGATCAGGCAGAGACTCCCAGTCTGCTCCTGGGAGCCCCCTAGTTGGGCGCTCCTAGACAATCCGAACATTGCTCTGAGCAGCTTCAGGATTGGCCGCAGGGCAGGCTGGGGAGCCTGTGCCTCCTGTCAGGAAGAAAGAGTGGCGGAGCAGCAAGGAAGTTAAGTTAAAAAAAAAGTTTTAATATACTTTAATCTTTATTCCCCGTGCAGCAAGCCGTGACTGCTTCTTGTGCCTCTTCTCCGAGTGCTCGGAAGATCTTGAGTGAGATGAAGAGGACTTGGAGCTCCTGGAGCAGTCCCGCGACCGCCTCCTTGACCGGGACCGTGACTTCAGAGGAGTCGCACCAACCGACGTCGACTGCGAGCTGCCATGAGCTTCAGGGACTGTTCCCATAAAGTTTTCGGAGCCATGGCCCAGCAGTCAGAATACAACTTCAAATCGTGGTCTTGGTCCAAACACCAGATACAAACCTTATGGGGGCCCGTCACCGATATGGCATGGTGGCAGGTGCCGCACGGCTTAAACCCAGTCTTCCTAGATAACATTCTCACACAGAAAAAATCTTCGACAAAGAGGTCGAACAAGGCCTGTCAAAAAAGACAGAGGGTAGCTCGATTCCGGATCTGCACTTACTGGTGTGGAAGGAACAGAACTGACGTACACGCGCCTGGGTGGTGCCTTTATAGGCAACATGATGTCACAAATGGCTCCAACTACACCAATGACACCACGTGGAGCCAAACGACATCACCCGATGGCACGCGCAAAGGTATTGCATATGCAAAAGTTCCGGATTCCAAACTGACGCCAGGAAGTTCTAATGTAAGGGTTCTGCAGTTAGAAGCCTCTATCAGATACAGTGTGACAATCATGGAATCCTTTCATATGTGTTTTATAAACACACACATTCTCCCTGGAAAACCCCTAAGACACAAGACTCAGAGGAAAGATACTTACAAGCATGCAACGGTGATAGGGAAAGTATAGTCCTAGAGAAACATTCCCTCAGCAAAGTAAATGGCCTAACCCCACTTACTGAATGGTTTAAGTTGTGATAAACCCAAAGCTTCTTTCTCAAAAATGCATCATCATCCAAGTACTCAGCCAAGGCTGTTTGCAAATCCTCTTTTGATATCTTGTTGACTCTAGTCTGGGGACTATAAAGTGGACCCATACAACACTTAATCTCATTCTCTTTCAAAAACAACTTCATCTAGCTGACTAACTTAACTCCGTTATCTGATACCAATTATTTGGGAAGACCTTCAATGGCACATACACTTGTCAAAAACTAAATTACCTATGTTGTAGTTGCACTAACAAATCTCAAACACACCGAACAAGAAAAGTAGTCAACTAAAATAAACATAACTTTCCTCCAAATACAGATCCAAAAAATGGTCATGTAAAATCAACAGCTACCTTCTTTTATGGTCTTTCAGAGAAACCCACAAGGCATTATGCAGTATTAGAGGTGTGCCAATATATAATGGAAAGCAGACATTACTTACAATTAAAGACCTAGTCATTGGTTGGCCATCCACTGGTGGCCACCAAAATCTTTTTCTTTACAATTTTTTTGGACAACCACAAACCAAATGTCCACGGTGTGCCAACTTAATTAAGCGTAATCTGAAATTTGTAGATAGAACAAATTTTCTAGCTCTCAACAGTATCTCAGACCCAATGCACAATTCTGATGAAACATGAGCCACACTATGTAACTGCCTTTTCATTTTTTTGTTTTTAGGAAAAAATCAGGCCAATCCTCCACAACAAATCTGCAAGCTTCAACCAGCAACCTATCACTCTTCAAGGCTTCCTTCCATTCATGTTCACTGATGCGTCCCTCGTAAACCTTACTGAAATCTACACCAGTTACAATACACTCATTATCACTGAAATGGTCACTAGAACCGTGCACCACTGGTACTCTAGATAAGCAATCCACTTTCACATTCACACTTTCAGACTCAAATTTCACATGAAAAGCATATTCGTACAATTGGGAAAATTGTCTTATTGGCCAGATAGAAGCAGTAGTCTAATCACCTAACATGTCAATTGTGCGTATACCTTCTTGTAAGATTGGGCAATACTTTTGTCTTTAATTTACAATAGACTTAAGCAAATCCCAACCTAACTACACCTTCACTGGGATCAACTTCAGTTCACTGTGCAGAAATAAGTGCAAACAGCACACTATGTCAAGCCACGAACCAAGGTGACACAGTTGCTCACACAGACACAGTCTGTGCCATAGGTATTTTTTGTATAACACTGTCTTGCTTTTACACAACAATAGGGAAAAAACTGCACCATCACACCTGCGTCCCCAATGGCCCTGCATCCGAGGGTGTGCCACAGGTATTTTGATTGCTGGCAAGCAGCTAATGATCTTAACATCGAGACCAATTTTGACTGGTAGAAAGAGAAATAATGCAGACGGATTAAACAGGATCGTTTCAGCAATTCCAAAATCCCACTATTTCAACCAAACAGAATAGGACACTATGTTAGGATCATTTTGGTAAGCAGACAACAGAAAATCTAAATAGCGGTGGGCTCTGCTCTGCAGTCCAGAGGGGCAGGCAACCTGGCTGTTGATTTATATTGTGTTAAGACCTGAAGTGAAGTCTTTTTCTCTAGTCCAAACAAATGGCAGATTTGGATAGTTTTCAGTAATAAATTCTGCAGACAGATTCATTTCAAAAACAAAAAGGCAGATTTTGATACATTCACATTTATTTAACAATTTCCCCCATCCCTAACTCATTTACTACTGTACCTCTCTCCATTCTCTTGCACGGTGTTCTGCTGCCTAAAAGCTAGGTTTGCTATAAGCACCAATAATCACATAAAATGTATGATTGTGCGCGCCTGGCAGGATCAGCGAGTATCAATCTTATTTTCAATATGTTTCATAGTATGATGATTATTCGTATCGCAGTTTTGTAACCGGAGTTTTTTCTTTAAACAATATCCATCAATCCCCCCACATACTGACACTATCCTCACACAAAGCACACCGACCCTTTCTTTGGCATCACTTTTCTGGAAGCACGTGAAAGAGAAAACACCAACAACAATCAGTGTTACAGAGCAACATCTTAGGGCTTGTAAGATAAACGTTTATCATTTTAAAACAAGATGAAAGAAGGAAAAGTTACAGAAAACATACTATTAGTATTTTACCAATCTACTAGCAAAATATTATTTTAACAGACTGAACTTATTTATGTACTTGTTATTTTTTGTCTTTAAATTTCGTCACAGAAGGAAAATGCGAAGGTAAGAGCAGAAGTAACTTGAAAACTAAAGGCTTAGTGAAAGAGATGGGTCGATAACTGGTTACAAAATGCACCGGCGAGAGCATCATGGCGAGTAGGCAAGAGAGAACCAGCCCCATACTTCTGTATTTCTGGGACCACCGTGAGACAGTGCTGGGATGCATAGCTAAGAATGGTAACGAGGGTTGGTCGTACAAATTCTTATGTATGCTAAGGGATTTAAATTCAATCCTTGATTGGCGTGATGTGATCAGAAGCTCTCAGGGGTAGAGGAAGCCAGAGGACAGAGTTTTGCACTTTTTGTAGTCACATTGCTTACAAAGAAGGTAAGAAACTACTGCAATAATCGTTGCATAAAGGGACAACAACTATGATGAAGTCCAACTAGCTTGAGTTTGTAGAACCGGAAATATGTCCCGAAAATTGCAGGGGTAAAAACACACACACTTGATCAGTGTTTACTTGTGTGGACTTGGGATTGAATTTGAAGGGGGGGGGGGGGGGGGGATGTGCCTAAGACGTTGACCAGATAATGAGCAGAGCCTTATGAACCACTAAATATGATCTCGTGTTTCACCATTCAGTTAAAGCCAGTTATGAAGGTCTGAAATATAAAACATTTAAGAAAATAAAACATCAAGATAATAATAATAAAAGGACATCCAATAAATGTATCTAAAATTTGTAGTTTTTTTCCCTAAAATCTGTCCACAGATTCAAATGTTCAAATGTGTATTGTGGGAAAATATATTGTATTACAGTTTGTCAACATACCGTATATGTTCAAAACCCACTAGAAATGTTTATCTCACTCAAACTTTATGTCTTTATTATAAACAATTAAAAACATCACTGAGCACCAGTTACTATGTACTTCTTGAACAGTATTGCCCTCCTTTGCCCCAGAGTTACTCAGGACACTATCTTGCAATAATTGACAACTATGAAAAGAATATGAGCAGATCCATCATCCGTGGTGTGGAGGAATGCCCAACATGCCTTTACTCAACGGGTACCCATGTTATGTAGGATATATTTGTATAGCTGATGTGACCTGCTGCTGCACTGTCCGGTTGTGACATCAAATCCCTATCAATAAATCTAACTACATAGGGGTCTTATCGGAGTACGCCTTATAACCTTTAGCCAGGCCCCGGCCTTTTAATGCTTGTCTGGTATCTTCTTCAACAGTTCTGTGCCCAAACTGAGAATTCACCAGGATAAAAATTGTGTTTTGTTTGTTTACAAGTCAACCTTTTGCAGCGTTGGAAGCACATTAGTAAGATAAGTGCTGGTGGACTAGTGCAGTGTGCTCCAGGACCCGGAGACCCCCAGTCTGGACCATGCCCCTCAGCTGCCCAAACTTTTTAATGACAAGTCATTACTCCAGACTGCGCCATGGGTATCGGGTCAGGTTTATTTACAGCAAATCAAAAATACAACGTTATTAAACATCAACTAAGTGTAAAATATAACATCAGAAGACAGTAACTCAAAAATGTCACTATATCAAGTTCAGCACATCTATCAAAAGTCAGAGTAGACATGGATAATACATACAGCTATTTACAATGAGGCACTCTGAGAATGTCACAACACTAAAGACTAGCTAACTTTCATCCTACTTAGACCACACAGGTAAAATCACTTATGTCTCTGAGGGGCAATCCTAACTCTCTGTACCCTTGACCATCTACTAGGGTCCCATTCCCCCCCAAAATAGGCTGCCTGCGGAGCCCCTGAATGTGAGACTAGGGGCTACAGCCCCATGCCTTACACATGTGAACTGTAAGCCTAAACTACCAAGCCAGTGTGGATGTGTTTTTCAGAATAAGGATTGCTGTCCCATCGCCTTAGTGCTGAACTAGGAATTACTGGATGGAGAGTCCCTCTATTGTTGCAAAGATTTAATGTTGCTGTCGCTATTCTACCAAGAAACTTCCTCAGATATAAAAACCCTGATCACTTCTAGACTAAAGAGCTGGTTGAATGGATGTCTATGTCATCAGCACCCGAAGCGCAGTTTAATTCTGGCCCACTGGTTGCAATGGCAAAGTGAAAGGGGGCGGCCACCTTAGCTGATCCCCCAGCCTCCCATGCCCTCACTCAAAGAGTTACAAGAACAGGGGGATGTGGATCCACTCTGGCCCAGTTGTGTGCTCTGTTAATTATGGTGAATCAGAGATAATCTGATATTCTACAAAAGGCAAAGAACATCCCAGTACTTTTCAATACTTATCTGGCCTGGGTGGACTGATCAAGGAAACCTCCTAATTAATTTTTGTGAGGCTTTTAGAATGACAGCCACAGTAGTCTATGTCAGTGTTCCTAAAAGGAGCAGACTCAAAATGTGTTGGCTCTTGTGTTTTACTTAAGAATATCAAATGTGTGAGGGGCCCAGTGCCATATTAGTAGGTGTCTGTGTTATTCAAGCACTAGCACAGAATATTTGCATCCAGTTGGCTTTGTAAGACCCTGGTGGGTTTTTTGTTACGTTAAGGCACTGTGACTGACATGGAGTCAGGATTCAAGGAGTATAGGGGTCCGCAAGGATAGGATCACAAAGGTTTCTCCCTGGAAGGCAATTTAGGACACTGACCACTTTTGAGTTGCAAGCCCTCTGTACTGAGTTGGATCACTGTCTATGACACCTTCCTCAGTGCTGAGGAGAGTACTCACCACTATTTTGCCAAGCAAAGATTGACCCTTTCTCCGACCACCCTAGGTCACAGCAGTGCACAGGATTGACGATATTTAGAGCTATGGTGTGACATCAATCCACCTGCTCCAGTACCCTGCCACCAGGACACTGCCCCACAAATGTGCAAATTATGCAAAAGACCCAAGTTATGAACACATTATTAATGACTGAGGCTGACAACACATCAGGACTTAAAATTGCAATAAATACAATGCCAAACCACATAGAAGAAACTCAAAAGAGCAATATATGTATATAAAATCAAAAACAGGCACTATAACAAATGTGCTGCCAAAATTTAAATTAGATACCTCAAAATGAGGACAAAGTTTAAAATGAAAAAGTTGCAGTGCAAGACAATGCCATGAAAACTATCTTGAGATAAATAGCACAAAATCCTATAAAGGCTTATACTTCAATACATTATCGAGCGATTTTCTGTGACGACTTTTTGTATAAAACTGTGTCACTGGGTCCTTAGCCAGGCGAGGTCGTACCTACCGACGTGAACACTCCTCGCCATCTGCGTTTATGAGAGACATTGGTAACTCGGCCTTTTAACACAAAAGTTTCGGCTATCCCGACTTGCAAGGGCCCCTCCTGACAGCCACCACCTTCGACCTTATAATGGCTACAGATTTCTAACAAAGTGGCCCGTGGCTTTTGGCCAGTCTGAAGGCTGGTCACATTCAGCCACAGCACCTTTCCAGCATTCCACGTGAAAGGGCTGCAGGCCTGAGCGAGGTGCTCGCCAAACGTGCCCAGTCTTAAAGATGTGTGCAGCTGCAAAAATGCCAGAAGTTGTGTAGAATGCAAAGTCAGCAGTTTCTTTTTTTCTTAAGCCTCGGATGATTTCATTTTTTGTTATAATTCATCACTTATCCTCTGTCTATGCAGCTTATTATGTGAAGTGCTTCGATATTCTTTCCAATACTTTAACAGGTTGACACGGTTCTACTGATCACTGCATCCTGACATGCTGCTTCTTCGTGCCAGACATGGCCATCCATGGCAGAGCTGTCTCCGGGACTGGCTCTTAATGAATATTTTTCATTTATTTATGTATTAACATTGTCATTCATGTAGCAGGAAACCATGCATCAAACTCTCATGGAAATATATGAAGCATCAATACCAGGGGACGCGACAAAGTGAAATCAGGGAAGGAGAAATGCCTTGTGAGGTTGCCTGAAGTAGCAGCTCCCTCTTGCTGTCCAGTCCTGCCCACTCTGGGGGTCTCGCAGTTCACAAGTTAGGAGGCAACATTTCCAGGTGTGGACACAAAAGAGCTGGGCTAAGGGTCTAATGTACTGTAGTCGCCTAATACTGCAGATGCGACCTGCAGCCCATCTTGTAAGAAGGAAGAACACTGCACTCTTGGTTGTAAGACTGGTCCACTCGGCCTTTCACCCTTCCAAATCCAACAGTGACCCTTTCTGAGATGTGAACACAGGGACTTTGGGTGGTGTGACCAGTGCCACTGGCGCCGAGCTCGGAGGGGGCTGGATTCTCAACTGAGTGATGGAGTTAAAAGGACCTGCTGCAGCGTTCCATGTGCACCCAGCAACTTTCAGGCAATAATAAATACGTCAAGATAACTCTGGTGAATAACGTACCTGCGTTAGAGGGATCAGAGTTTTGTCTAGTGTGACACTATAAAGTAGTGGAGAAGGTTAATGTGCCTGGTGCAACGCACGTGTGCCATGTAGATCACTGAATTGTTTTTTTTTATGTAGGCAGCTCAGTGGTTTATTGCTTTTGAATCAGAGATTTTTTTATTACTTGCAGTTCATAAATGACAATCTTAATATAGCATAGTTAGCTATGAACTAACATCAAAGAGCTGCATGCAAACTGCAAGACTTTTTCCCCAGTCCTTCATGAGCCTAAAATCACTGAAGCAGGTTTGTTTGGGTATAAATAAATTATTAGTAGTAAAGCCAACCCCAACCACGGTGTTACGTTTAAAATCCTGAGTTTGTGCTTCTTCAAACCACGGTCTCTCAAAATATGCCTTCCAGTATAGCTGACATGTGACTTCCATACGTTGTAATCCTCACTGTCTTATGTAATAATATTTCTTAGGCACTGATTTACGAATGTATGATTCATTGTCTCTGTATAGTATCTGTGTGTCATAAAGCGCCTAACTGCATACATTGGTATGAGTAGGGCTATAGAGAGATGAGAGGCACCACTAGTTGGTGGTAGTGAGAGAATCCTTGGAGAAGGTAGTCAATGGAGGGTGCCAAGTGCTGAAGTCGGTTCTGTGTGTACATGCAACTTATGGAAAGTACTCTGAAACATTACAGATGAACTAGCTATGTTGTCACCTCTTCATTCCAGTTTCATAACCTCTTCTATACAGAGGTCGAAGAACATAAAGAAAAGTATGGGAACTTTAATTCTGAGTACCCACGGGGGATGGTTGGTGTGTGGGGTCTAAGACATGGCTAGAAAGCGAAGAATGTTAACCATTTTGTTGGACTTTCAACCATAGGTAATTGCATACAATATTTAAGGCACGCACCTTAAATGAAAATAAAACGCAACTTAAATGTATACGTGGGAAACGAAGATTTCGGGCAGTAAACTTGGATGATTAAAGTGATTACTTCAGAGCCTGCGGGCGTAACCAGATGGCCACTCATTTGAATTCTGGTCAGTGCACCGGGGAAATAGTGATGCTTATTTATAGTGAATATGTGTTATTAGTTTAACATATATATATTACACACAGTATAAGGTTGCAGGCAGAATAAATGGGCTTCCACAAAAAGTGCAAACATATAGTTTATATGTGTACAATGCTTTCAAAACGTGTCCTGGCTCCTACATAGCATTTAGATTTGCTGATTAACCAAATGACTTGTTTCTTGTTCAGCTGCCTCTCCCTTCTTTCACTTCTCAGTAGAGGCTCCTCCTTGGATCCTGGGGAACTCAACCATGCAGAAACAGTTGTTTTTTTAATTGAAAAAAGTACGGGAACTGTTTTGATCTAATTATTAAAGCTTGTGAATGTCAGACCTGACAACTAAATAAAACATTACAAGTTGTGAGAAGAGAGTGGCATTTAGGAGGGGACTGGGCCTCCCTGCTGAGAAGCATCTGTGCCCCAACCCACCCTAAAATCCTTTCCTCAAAAAAAAAAAAAAAAAAAAAAAAAAAAAAACACATATGAGCTTGCTGAAGCTGTTGCCAATGTCATAGGGTGTTTTCACACCTATTAGTGGACATCAGCAATTCAAAGCCTCTGAAACCACTATTTACAGGGGTTTTCAACGTGTTTTCTCTGCCATCAGTGTGCTAACAGCTCCTCACTGTGTGAAGGGAGTCGGTTGTGTGTGTCACGCAGTGGCATCGTGTGAGTTGGCAGGTCTGGAATGTTGTTCCCCGACCCCTTTCCCACTTTGGCCTCTGCTCCTACATTCTTCTTCAAGGGGACCACTAAATGTCATAGCTGCATTCACGGTACAATCCGGCTCTCGCCGTCATAATCACTGCCCCATGTGACAATAGCAACCTTTCAAAACACTAATGTATGAAATTTCAAAACGTTTTCATTGGGGGGGTTCACTTTTTTGTTTTGTAGTCCCTGTGCTCCTTAACTTTAATAGGTTACCCTCAAATTCTCGCTCGAAATACAGACTAGCAACTATTTAAATGTGTTTCGCAGCAATGGTATATACCCACATAGCTCTGTCTCAAGGCATGATTTCTCCTCTCCCTACTCAACTTGCACAGTTCAACAAAAAGAACGTTGATTCTGCATTTTTATTCTTGCCAAACATTTGCAAAATATTTTTTTCCAATGACACACTATAGAGCAAAATCAATGATACTTTCCAGTGAATATTTTGTTTTGCAAGGTGAGCACCCTAGTAACTAACATGCTCAGAATTTAATCAGTGCAAGGTATTTTTAGGTTTTGCCTAAGACAGGGCATGCACGGTCACTTGGGAAACATTTTGTTAGCTTACAGTGGGTTTAGTGTCTACTCACTGCCTACCAGTGTTTGGCTTCATCATCACTCTTTTTGATTGCTTCTGATTTGCTAATGCATGTGAGCTTTGCGTCCTCTTCTTCTGTTTGACCATCCGTTAGAGCAGGGCCAAAGTACTTGTGTCTTTCGACCGCTTGTGTTTCGGGTGTTACTTTTTGGTGCAGCACTCCAGGAGAGCGCATGTGTCTTCCTGTTTGGCGTCATCTGTGCCCCAATTCCTGCATCCTTACTGCTGCCTGTGCCCATCCTTCTCCTCCAGGTCCACTTCCTGCCCTTTGCTTGCAGTCTACCACTATGTTGCTGCTTGCCCACTCCAGTACTCTTCCTGTTGTCAATCTTGTTGCTTTCCCCTTCCACTGTCCATGTTGTTGCTTCCCCCCTACCTCTGTGTTTTAGTTTGCCCTCTCCCAATATGTGCTGTTGCTTGCACACTCACTGTCCATTTTGTTGCTTATCCAGTCCTGCTATCCGTGTTGTTGCTTTTCCCCTCCCTCTGTCTGTTTTTGTTTGCCCTCTCCCACGATGTGCTGTTGTTTGCACACACTCACTGTCCATGTTGTTGCTTGTCCCTGCCTGCTGTCCATGTTGTTGCTTTCATCCTCCTGCCCTCTGTGTTGTTGCCTGCCCCTACTTGTTGTTGCTTGCCCCTTCCTGCCCCCTATTCCCTTTAATGATGTTGCTTGGCTCCTCCTGCCCTCTATTCCCTTTAATGATGTTGGTTGCTTGGCTCCTCCTGCCCTTCATGTTGTTTCTTAGCCTGCTCCCATCCAATACTGTTGCTTGCTCCCTTCCAGAGATTGCCTGCCCTCCGTGTTGGTGCCTGCCCCCTCCCACAGTCCATCTTTTGACCAACTGTTGCAAAAAAAATAGCCAGCACTGGCCGTATAATAGCATTTAAAAAAAAAAAAAAATGTATTTTTTTTTATTTTTTTTTTTTTACTTTCAGTCATATGTCCACCGCCCTCCCTCCTATTGTTAAAGCTTACCTCCCTTGTCATTGCTTGCCCCCACAAATCCACCATAATAACAAGCATTTGCAAGGCAATCGGTCTTCCATTTGCTAGAGTTAAAGCTATTTGTATTCCAAATGACAATGTTTTTTACCCATGTGTTTTGGTTTGGAATGCAGTTAAGGTATGTGGTGTGACGTGAAATTATGTGTGTTATTCTATGTTGTGTTATGTTATGCTATCTTATGTTGTGTTATGCTATGTTGTGTTATGCTATGTTGTGTTATATTATACTATGCTATTATGTTATTTTATGCTATGCTTTGTTATGTTACGTTATGTTGGGTTATGTTACCTTATACTATGATGTGTTATGTTATGTTTTGGTATGCTATGCTATATTCTACTATGCTGTGTTATGTTATGCCAAGTTGTGTTATATTATGCTATGATAGGATGTGTTATATTGTGTTATGTTATGCTATGTTGTGTTATACTGTGTAATGCTATGCTGTGATGTGTTATGCTATGTTGTATTATGCTATGCTATGTTGTGTTGTATTGTTTTATGTTATGATCTGGTATGTTTTATGTCATGCTATGTTGAGTTATGTTATACTGTGTTGTGTTATGCTATGTTGTGTTATACTGTTATGCTGTTTTGTGTTATGCTATGCTGTGTTATACTGTGTTGTGCTACGCTATGTGGTATGTTGTGTCATGTCATGCTATGTTGTTTTATGTCATGCTATGCTATATTGTGTTTTATGCTATTCTGCTGTGTTATGCTATTCTATGTTGTGTTATATTGTGTTATGTTATGCTATGATGTTATGCTGTTATGTCATGCTATGTTGTGTTATGTTATGCTGTTATACTGTGTTATGTTATGCAATTTTGTGTTATGCTGCGTTATGCTATATTGTTATGCTTTGCTATATTGTGTTATGCTATGCTATATCGTGATATGCTACGCTGTTATGCTGTGTTATGTTATGCTATATTGTGCTATGTTGTGTTGTTATGCTATTTTGTGTTATGTTATGCTGTTTTGTGTTACGTTATGCTGTTATTTTATGCTATGTAGTGTTGTTATACTTTATGTTGTTATGCTGTGCTGTGTTTAGTTATGCTGTGCTGTGTTATGTTGTGTTATGCTATGTTGTGTTATGTTATGCTGTGCTATGCTATGCTTTGTGTCAGCTAAACGGGCAGGAAACTCAATCCGCCAAGCTAGGACGGAATAAACACCAGGCAGAGGGCACTTTATTTTTTGTTTATTTTGTGAACCTCTATAATACGCCTGAGGCCCCCCAAGGGCAGTATGCAAGGGGCACGACAGCATAAAAAATATACCTAATAAAGAGGCTTATCTTATTTTCACCAGGGTGGAAGGAAAGTTGAAAAGTGTGTTGTATCCGTACAAAAAATTTGGTATAAACAGGTAGGATTTATACGAGTTCAAATGTTGTGCCTGTTCACACTGAGCGCCATGCAAGCAAGCAGCAGTGAGACACAAGAAAAAAAGTTTGACCACGCTTAGGTATATCAGCAATCGTGCAGGGCAGTCTGAAAGGTGTGACAAAACCAGCCTCAAGGCGGGACACATGTATAGCATTTACCAATGCCATCAAGTGAGCCATGAAAGGCAAGCCCACGAACGAATTAAAGTGATGGGCGTGAGATTGGTGTGGTTAAAAGCCCACAATACTAACAACAGGTCAAAGCGCTTGTACGCTCGACCTAAAAAAAAATGCTATGAAGCAGACACTGATTGCCGGGACACAGAGCGTTTTTTTCTCTCACACCATGAGCTGCACACTCTCCCTTCCTGTGTGATGCCTTCCAGCACCAATAGAAAAAGTGCAATGGCACGGCCAGAGCAGGCTGGGTCGTAGTGCTTGCTTGGTTACATTCCATGATAGTGCAAAGCAGCTGCACTGCTGTACAACATGACCAAAAAACACTGACAAAGCCAATACCTCTCTTGTAGGCTAGACCTGTTGGCTTTGACCATATCTGTTTACCTTTAATGTCACTTCAAAGACGTTTTGCTGGCACAAAGCTACTTTACCAGGGCAAGGGCAAATTAGTGTTTTTCAGAGAGAGGGAAGCACCAACATTACATTACTTTTAAGAAGGGAATGCCTGGGAATGTCTGCTGCAGGACAACTAAGATTCCCCTAGAAGTTTAAGGGGAATATATTTAAAAGATCATGTCTACAGTTTCCAAACATATGCTTTTCAAATGCCTTGTTAATCCCATCCTTAGCGCAAGCCTGCTTTTATTTTACTTAGTAATAAACTTATGGGAAGATAGTTGGTTCCCCGACTGCGATCACAAGCCTTGGGTGGGTTTCTGACTGAAAATCAACGAAACAAGGGTACATAATGTTTTTTTTTTTTTTTTTTTTTTTTTTTTTAACTGCAGACTAAATTCAAAAGGGGAAAATAGGTTGCAGGTTATGCGGAAGACTGGGCAGCCAGTTAATAAGCAGAGATCGGCATCTCTTATTCCCAGCAGGATGTAGGTTGTGGGGAAGACAGGACAACCAGGTAGGGGTCAGGGCCAGCATCACTTATTCCGAGCAGGATGCAGGTTAAGGGGCAGCAGCAGAGTAGTCAGACTGTAGCAAGCAGGCTCAGCATCAACTTATTCCCGGCAGGATGTAGGTCGTAGGGAAGGCAGGACAACCAGCTATGGGTCAGGGGCCAGCATCATTTATCCTTGCAGGATGGAGGTTAAAAGTGTGTGTGTGGGGGGGGGGGGGGGGGAAGTGGGAGGTGCGCCAAAGCAGTCCGTCAGCAAGCAGGGCTCAGCATCGCTTACTGCCAGCAGGATGTAGGTTGTGGGGAATACAGGATACGAGCTAGGGACCAGCATCACTTATTCCCAGCAGGATGTAGGTTGTGGGGAATACAGGACACGAGCTAGGGAGCAGCATCACTTATTCCCAGCAGGATGTAGGTTGTGGGGAATACAGGACACGAGCTAGGGACCAGCATCACTTATTCCCAGCAGGATGGAGGTTGTGGGGAATACAGGACACGAGCTAGGGACCAGCATCATTTATTCCTAGCAGGATGGAGGTTGTGGGCGCCAAAGCAGTCAGTTAGCAGGTAGGGCTCAGCATCACCTATTCCTCGCAGGGTGTAGGTTATGCGGCAGACAGAACACCCAGTTAGCGAGCAGGTCAAGGAAGGAGCCCGCGCCCTCGGAAACACCTGACAGGGAGGGCCGGCCGGCCGCACTTCTCCCACCAAGATGCTCTTCTATGCCCATCTTGTCACGGGTAGGCCAGGCTTTAAGCAGGATGTCAGCCTTAAATATCAGTGCGCGGGAAGCGCACGCATGACAGCGAGGCAGTGAGAAACAGGCAGCGAGGGTGCACGCCGGCTGTCACAAGGCACTAATGAATTCCAAGAGCAGCGGGGCTGGGGAGGGGTGCGCTAAGGGTGATAACACGTCTTACTCCGGCCCGCACTTCCTGGACGCCACTGAGCGCGGCGGCCCCTGGACAGGGCGCTGCGCGGAGCGGAATGCCGAAAGGTCTGTCAGCGGGAGCTGTAGGGACGAGAGGTGCCCCTGCCCCCGGGCTGTCACCGCCCCTGCCCCCGGGCTGTCACCGCCCCTGCCCCCGGGCTGTCACCGCCGCTGCCGGGATGCTCCCACACCTTCACTCGGCCCCCTCCAACAAGCAGCTCGCGCCAAGACTGCAGCCCCCCACTCACCCGGAAGCAGCTCCCCTGAGAGCTGTCCAGCCTGCTAAACTAAAACGCTTCCTGAGCTAAATTGGTGCATTGAAATCTGCGTATTTACAAGAAAATGTGGGTGTGTTCGGCACGCATCCGCCGATGTTGTAGACCTATAGCTCCATTTCCAAAATAAATGTAAAGCTGATATTTGTGTGATAGAAAATGAGCGGTGGGGAGAATGATTACTGATGGTATCGCCGTGGTGCCAGGGGCGCCGCAGCTACAGCGGATATACAAGACCACGGGCGGGGGTTCCACAGTCACAAAGCCTTGTTTACAGGACTGCTGGTAACCTTGCACAGCGCGGCTAGTAATGTACTCATGCCTGACGTGCTTACCGTTTCAATAATACTATTAGTAGCTCGCAATTATTTTCATGAAACAACTGTAGCTCTTATTAACAGTTTTTTTACATTTCTCACCATCTTTCTTCCCTATCTAAAGTGGTACTCCATCTTTACTCATAGCTACTATTCACAAATAGTGACGGTGTCACAACTACCTCATCACTGGTACTCATAAAAACATCATGACTGGCGCTCTTAGTCACCTCATGATTGTCCCTCTTAGCTACCTCACCACTGGTACTCAGCTCTATCTGGCCCTCTTAGCCACCCCATCTTTGGCACTCAAAGCTACCTCATTACTTGCACTGTAAACTACCTCCTCACTGGCACTTTAGCCATAGCTACTGCATCACTGGTACTCATCGGTACCTCATCACTGTCAAACTTGGCTAACTCATCACCGGCACTCTTAGCTAGGTCATCACCGGCACTCTTAGCTAGGTCATCACCGGCACTCTTAGCTAGGTCATCACCGGCACTCTTAGCTAGGTCATCACCGGCACTCTTAGCTAGGTCATCACCGGCACTCAGAGCTACATAATTCCTGATTCTGTGTATTCACGCTCCCAGTCTGCCTCTGCATTGGAATGCCCTAACAGAAACCAAAAGTGCCTCAGTCGTCCTCTGGAGGTGTAACAGACCACTCCAAGATCTTGATGAACTTGACTGATCAATCCACTGACAATGCCAAGCCAAACCAAGTAACTCAAAGACATCAGATCTATTAAGTATGTACCCACACCACTCACCGGATACTAACCCCACAGCTGCACATACACCATGAACTGTGCAACAGAATCAGTCAGAAAACTGCTAAAGAGCATAGACAGCTGACTAAAAAAAAGATGTTTTTGTCGTTTTAAAACTAGAAGAACACAGATGAAGTTAATCTCAAGGGGAAAATGTACAGAAATTACTCAACCTCTCTAATACACCCCGCTCAAACAAGAACAGGTTGACTTTCAGAGCAGATCTCGGTACTAGGCACATTTTTGGAACAATGAAGCCCAGCCATCAAGAGATGCGGACAAACGGGATTGTGTCCTCTGAAAACTGAAGGAGAGGTGCCCTCAATAGCGAGGTTATGAATGACAACAGCATTTTGAACACACTGGGGATGGTGACAAAGCAACTGAAGCAACAAAGTAGCTACTTTGTAGTCCTAGTTGTCCATTATCCATCTATTCTTTGAATTGATAAATATCAGAAAATATCTTGTTTGGAATCCCATGAAAACAGATATTCCCTTTTCAAAACGTCACAGAGACGTGGTACTTCTTTTAAGAGTGTATTAGAACTACAGTCTGAAACCATACATTAATAAGGAAGCTCATGTAAATTGTCCCCAACAAGGAAAAGCAAAGCAGTAAATGGTGCGCATTCCCATAATACCTTACAATGAAGAGCTAAGAGTCCCCCGGTGCTAACTGCGCAATACAAATTCAATTGACTATAGCAGAACAATGCAAAAATTGCTGCTTTTAGGATTTCAGGACCTACATTCTCCCAGAATGCACAGCAGTGCCAGTTAGACAGCTGATTTTGATAGGAAGGTCAGAATAAAAGGAATGTGAATTCAAACTATGCTCCTGTTTTACCAGGGAAGACTTATTTATGAATGCTGAGAATATTCCTATTTATAGAGTAAGGTATCAAGAACCACCACAGGTGCCCATTGTTAAGTGAGAGATTTCATGACCTCAGGACTTTGTCCCAATAACTCGGAGATGGACACATCACTCTTCTGCTGTGCCTGGTGTCACATGGCGTGGTTCTGCGGGCGGGCTCAGACGTCACATGTACCAGTATGGCTGTATCTTCTGCTGCTTACTCCTCTGTAGAGCGTCTGTCAACAGAGTCCATGTCTCTCCTGTGTCCACCTGTGGCTTGGGATTCCTTCTCAGTCTCCTCAGTGACCCACCCCGGGAATACCCTGTTTCTCCACTCATTGCCAGGATCGGTTACTCTAGAAGTCCTTTCAATCAGAAAACAATGAGGTGCCATTCTGTCATAAATGTTCGTTAGAAGTCATTGTTACATAAAACCCTCAGTGTTTTGCCATTGCATCTTTTCAGAGCCGCCCACCATTTGGACAATGTTCTGGCAGGAGCATCCCTCTGCATCCTCAGCCCTCTTGCGTAGGAATTCTACTGCCCCGAAAAATCTTTAAAGTAGGACTGCAGTTCCTGTAGTGGTTGGCGGGAATGCGCACAATAACGATTCATTGTGTGTAACTCAGCCCACAAGCTTTTCGCAATCTCTGCGCAAAAGGATGACATCTATCATTACTGCGTCAATCTTGTTTTCCAGCATCTATTTTATATCCAGTATAGTTTGGAGGATGGTGTCCACCTTTTCAGTGTGCCCCGCATACAGAAGACCTTGGCTGATGGAAGATCCTTTGCCTACTTCGCGGCAAAGAGCTGGAACACCCTGCCCCTGCACCTCAGGCAGTCACCATTGCTACCTCAATTCAGGAAGGACATTAAAGTCTGGTTCTTTAACTGAAGCTCAGAGGACAAACCCCCTCAGCGCCTTGAGACCCTTATGGGTGAGTAGTTGCTCTCTATAATTCCTGATTTGATTTGATTCCACAGACCACAGTAAACCATCCATCTCTGGACCGCCCTGGTGTCAAGTCTCGCCCTGTCTCGGAGAGGGCATCCCCTTACTCGCCTTAGCCTGTACCATTGTGACTGCTGCAGAACAGTCTGTGTACTGAAGGAGGGTCCGTGCACCACAGCAGGATCTGCCCATATTCTCCTGCATCTTACAATATGTACAGCTGACACCCTATGCTATTATTCTCATGATGGCACGTTTAATCAAAGTAAAAATCACTACCCCTGTAGACCACCACCAGGATCCCATATACCTCCTCCTCGGAGTCTTACACTGCTAGGGTTTAGTCCACTGTCAGTTAATCGTCACAGGATACAGTGCTCCCAAAGTCTATTTTATCAGTTGTTGGCAGAGATAGGGGCTGCCCCACGTAGTCAAATTCATCAAACCCTCTTCAGGTGCCCAGTTGCAAACTCACCATAAAGTACAAGATGGTCCCCCACCAACGGAATCAAGTGAGGAAGGGGCATCATGTAGAAATAAATGGGGCAACCTCACAAACAATACATGAGGGTCACCTTTAGAGGCCCTTGGCGATCAGGGGAGGGGGGGGCTGGGGGGGGTTTGGTGACCCTGAGCTGGCCTCCACCTTTGTGCTTGTCCCCGTATCTCGGTACAGAACTCTGCAGCACCTATCTACCCCTAGGTGAGGACACTCAAATCCTCGAGCCCAAATCAATGAACGTCATTTGTAGACCCTGGGCACCAGTGCTAGTTCTTTGACACCAACCAACGTGTTTTAGGCATTCATGCCAACCCTCCTGATTCAGGCAAGAGACTACAGTTTTCAATGCTAGTCTCCAACTCCTGATTCCTGCATTAAAAAGCCTAATTCACCGGCAGGCTTTAGCCGTCAAGGAGTGTGTGGGAGAGAGTGTGTGTGAGAGAGTGTGTGTGTGAGAGAGTGTGTGTGTGTGTGTTGGGGGGTGTGTGTGTGGGGGTGGGGGAGTGTGTGTGTGGGGGTGGGGGAGTGTGTGTGTGGGGGTGGGGGAGTGTGTGTGTGTGTGTGTGTGTGTGTGTGGGGGGGAGTGTGTGTGTGTGTGTGGGGGGGAGTGTGTGTGTGTGTGGGGGAGGGGAGTGTGTGTGTGTGTGTGTGTGTGGGGGTGTGTGCGTGGGGGTGTGTGTGGGGGTGTGTGTGTGGGGGTGTGTGTGTGTGGGTGTGTGGGTGTGTGTGTGTGTGGGGGTGAGTGTGTGGGGGGGTGTGGGTGTGTGTGGGGGAAGAGTGTGTGTGGGGGAAGAGTGTGCGTGGGGGAAGAGTGTGCGTGGGGGAAGAGTGTGCGTGGGGGAAGAGTGCGCGTGGGGGAAGAGTGCGCGTGGGGGAAGAGTGCGCGTGGGGGAAGAGTGCGCGTGGGGGAAGAGTGCGCGTGGGGGAAGAGTGCGCGTGGGGGAAGAGTGCGCGTGGGGGAAGAGTGCGCGTGGGGGAAGAGTGCGCGTGGGGGAAGAGTGCGCGTGGGGGAAGAGTGCGCGTGGGGGAAGAGTGCGCGTGGGGGAAGAGTGCGCGTGGGGGAAGAGTGCGCGTGGGGGAAGAGTGCGCGTGGGGGAAGAGTGCGCGTGGGGGAAGAGTGCGCGTGGGGGAAGAGTGCGCGTGGGGGAAGAGTGCGCGTGGGGGAAGAGTGCGCGTGGGGGAAGAGTGCGCGTGGGGGAAGAGTGCGCGTGGGGGAAGAGTGCGCGTGGGGGAAGAGTGTGTGTGTGGGGAAGACTGTGTGGGAGAGTGTGTATGTGTGTGGGAGAGTGTGTATGTGTGTGGGACAGTGTGTATGTGTGTGGGACAGTGTGTGTGTGAGTGAAAACTGCTGGTAACCTGCTCTGGCAGGCAAGTGAACAACATTTATGTCACGCTCTCTGTGCCTGCCATTGTGCTTGCTGCGTGCTCCTGACTGGTGAGGGAAAAAACATATACGTACATTTCTGATATCCAATCCTGCAGCAGCACACATGCTACTGGATCCGACTGAGGCCGCAGTAGAAGTCAATGGGAGAAATACATTCTCCCACTTATGGTTTTTAAAATCTCCCACTTTCCTCTTTTAAAATGCTGGCATGTATGCTTAGGCCTCAGAGCTAGGCCACAGTCACTGAGCCTCGTTCTCAGACCTCTCCAATTAGGCAGTGCTGTAGGCAGATATGATGTCTCTGTCACTGAAATGCACCGCACCAATACTTAGTAAGGAAGGGATAAGCCTCTCGGAAATAGGTATGTTGCTTCGGTGACTGTGTCTTCCGGCTGAATACTTAAAAGTCTCACGACCACCGGGAAGGCCTACAGAGGGGCCTGCACTAGGGTGTCCAGACATCCCAATTTGCCCGGACAGTCCCAGTTTTCTGATGACTGTCCCAGTGTCCCGACACTTGTTACAAAAAATAGACAAATGTCCAGGTTTTGGGAGAGGGTCGAGTGAGCACGAACATTTATTGCTGTGCTTTGAAGGCTCACATTCACACCGGCTCTCTTGTAACACCACAGACAGAGTTTTGCCTTAAGAATCTACTCCTGTGCTGCCTGACTTAATTCAGGCAGCACAGCAGGATTTAATGGGGGACAAAAAAAACCCTGCGGAG
Organism: Pleurodeles waltl; assembly: GCF_031143425.1. Classification (NCBI taxonomy): domain Eukaryota; kingdom Metazoa; phylum Chordata; class Amphibia; order Caudata; family Salamandridae; genus Pleurodeles; species Pleurodeles waltl. Next base: position 964,661,368 of record NC_090443.1, read on the forward strand.
CCCATCACCCACAGCCAGAATATCAAAGCTCCCATTGTAACACACTGCAGCATGCCCAAGGAAGTTTTTAATTTTCATGCTACAGAGATAGGTCTTTTGGTGGCATGAAAATTAGACTTCCTTGGCCATGCTGTGGTGTGTTCCAAATGGCTGTCCTAGGCCATGCTGTGGTGTTTATATTTAAATCAGGACAGCCATTTGGAACACACTACAGCATGGCCAAGAAGTCTAATTTTCAAGCTAGCTACCATGCTTCGTGATAGAAAATCTTATTTTTATGTCTATGTCAATGGTTATCATGGTTTTTTTTCTGAACATCTGGTTACCCTAGTCTGCGCCTGCCTCTCCTCCCGTACCGCCCCAGCAGTCAGGCAGTTTTTTCAACCCGTGGAGACCCACATTAGGTAGATATCCTTGGCTGGAGCAACTCACGAGAGCAGGCCCAACACCGATGATGTTGCACTGCTGCCCACACTTGAGCCCACCATCCATCTCTAGGCCCTACTTTTCATCTCTCAAATCCAGTGACATACTGGGTCTAGTTTGGGGCTTCACCACCTCCAGACTCACGCCACTTAGAGCTCAGCCACACCCCAACACATCACATATTAGCACAATAAGTTTATCTATGGAAAACATACAATGCTAAGGGAAGGCAGAATACCATATTGTTATTATTTTATGTTACTGTCACTGTCATCTCCTGGCTTAACAGAATATAACAGGAGTAACACATACCGAAGGCAATTACACAGATTGCAAAAGCAGAGGTGTTGGATATGGGTTTGCAGTTTTTCAACAAGACACATGGGAGTGCAGAGCAATGCCGTACAGAGAGCTTCATGTAAAAGTTCTGAGCCTCAACACCAGTAAAAACATCCAGCGACGAGCACCCTTTAGAATTTTTAGTTAGCACTGTTCTGCCTTGTACTCAGTGGTTTTTTATTTCAAAAACTGCAACAGGGAGGAAAATGGTAGAGTTGAGATACTGGCACAGCTTAATTTTCGTTCGTCAATATCCATTAAAAAGAGCCGGGCTAGAGCCAGACATTCACCCAGAGTAAGGCTCAGCTTTTAGATATATAGATATATATAGATATATATATATAGATATATCACAATTGCATCCAGCTTGATGAGACCACCACAAACAGACACACACATCATTCTGCCCAGAGATGACGAATGATACCCTCTGAAATACAGCTCAAAACAAGCTTCCACAATTATGCCACAAAGGATCAGAGTGACCAGCAATGGGTCGTAGCAATCAACCTATGTGGTGATGCCAAGTTCGAATCTCAGACCATATTACAACTTTGCCTACACAGTAAAGATGAGATTGTGTGAGGCACTGTGAGGTACATGTCCATGACTCAGTAGCAGGGATTACGAAAATGTTGCCTTATATTGTGTAGTACTTGGTTACAGATACACGGTGTAGTAAACCCGTGCATCTTCAGAAACACTCAATTCATGGTCTGGGATGCCAAATTGGGTACAATGTGTCAATGCTTTCGGGAGGGTGGGTTGTCGAAGGGTGGTTGAAGCGAGAAGCAGATGAAGACGAGACTGAAATGCATGCAGGGTCATATGGTAATGGACTGATGTGAGCTTGTCTTCCATTCCTATCGCTCCGCTGTTGTCATTTGTGGTTAGATCAGGTCTTCAGTCATTACTGGAGAAAGTATTGGTAAGGAGGAGAACAGAGGGTCTAGTTTTCCCAAACAGTACTATCTTCCATTAAAGGTATTTCAGCCACAACATACTTCAGTGGCCTAGAACGAGCCCCCTTAGTCACAATAGAATGCCACCACAATCACTGTTCTGCTGAAGAGAGACAAAGGCAATCAGTGTACAGATGCTGTAGAGTCCATGATGCCTTGCGGCTACGGACTAGCCTCTCTCAGGATCCCATAGTGAAGCAGGGACATTCACGAACCATCTCCATATCCTGGATGTACTTCAGATGTTCCAGATAGCCAAGGTTATGAAATGTATACTCTGAATAACTATCATACAGGTATATGAGTGTAGATACAGCTTAGAATTTGGCAAGTACTGTGTTTTACAACCAAATCGTCTTCCCTAACACACTGGCCTATGCCCTGTGCCTAGTTTCAGGAAAATAAAAGAGTTGCTGAAAACTCCTGCTTGTACTTACTTTATTGTTTGTGGATGCCATTCTGATGCATTGTGAGCTCTATAGCCTAGATGACTTCCCATTCCACCACTCAGCTTCCCCTCATGGGCAACGATTACCCCTTTTCACCCAGGTATCATCAATGACAATCTTACTTTTCAATGTAACTTGAAAGTTAGGGTGGTGATGAATGATAGGCTGATGACTGTCATTAGGGCAAATGTCTAATCATGTTGGATTTTGGCTCAGATGTGGCTTCCAAAGCAACGAGTACCTCCTTTTCAAGAGCTCAGTAGAAGATATGTCCAGCAAGGTGAGTGCATTATCACTGAGTTGCCAGGCTCTGATGGTTAGTCTGCCGCATCTTTGCACACAATGCCTATTGCTTATATTCAACTGCATGTGCATTGTTTTCAGAGAAGAGGCCTGGTAAGTCTAATGTTGTTATGATAATGTTCAGGTACTAGAAAGATAGCAGACAGCTGTTATCTTTAGGCACTGTGTTAGACCTGTCAGCCGTAGGATGGTCTTCCCCCAAACATTTTGCCTTACTACTCTATTTTTGCTGATCTCGTTTTGTTTTGCCTTTAAGACTATGCGCAGTCTAGCACTGCTTAGCAGTGGTAACGGTGCTTGTGCTCTCTCATTCAAACATAACAGAATTAGCATACACCCAATTGGCATTTTTAATTCACATGGAATTCCTTAGTAAAGTGGTCCTACCTGTGCCCACTGCCTGTAAATTAAATGCTACTTACGCAGGTCTTAAAATATGGCTTGCCTTGGTAGCCTGTGATTGCAGTTTTAAACCGCCATTTTGACCTCACAAAATGAAACCTTTTGACAGGCTTAAATCTTCCTTTTTAGAGTAGGCCCTAAACAGCCTATATGGCAGGGTGGAGTGTATTTAAAAAGTTGCACATACACTTAACTTTTACACGTCCTATCTTAAATTAGTTTTTCACTACTGCAATGCCTGCCTCTCGCATGAGGTAACAATGGGATAACGTATTACATTTATTAAGTGATAACGTTCAACTGGGATGAGGTAGGAATGTCAAATTTGGTGTTTAAAACCCTCTATCATGGTAAAGTTGGACTTTAAGTCACAAATCTGAAAATTCCACTTCTATAAAGTTGGCATTTTCTTGTCCTAAACATTTGGTGCCTGGAGCATGTGTCCTGGATCAGATGTCTATATGTAGTTGGCAGTTGGCCTCAGAGGTCTCCGGATTCTGGGTGTTCTTTTCATTCCTCTGACACTACCATTTTAGTTTCTGAGACCACTTTAGTTTCTTAGACTTATCCTATTACTACTTCCACATAAATTGTCACCACATGGGCCAGGAGTGTGAAGGTTCACATTCATCTCTGTACGTCTCACTACTTGATCACCCTCCATCAGCACCAATCCACTGCTTCCTTAATTTCCACTGTCAACTCTTTTCCAACACTGCCTTCCTTCTACACATGTAGGCATGCCATACTTTGCCACCCTATGTAGGTCCCATTCCTCCTCATTGACCAAAACTACATGCTAGTAAAACTTATTTTACCTCAAAGGGCCCATGAAACCTGCTCAGCCCTCCTCTCTTCACATGGTCAGAATGTACCTTGACCCAATCACCTTAATTGATCCTCCCTCTGACACAGACCTCAACCCAAGAATGTTTCTTCACTTTCTCACCATTTAAGGATAAAGTCTTCCCCTTTATCAAATCCCTAATCCAGGAAGGAATGAGTTTGGCAGTGGGTCTCCTTCCTCTCATTACACAAAAGGGAACAAATTCCTTGACTGAATTGCCCGTAGTGTGATATGTCCACGCCAAATCAGAGATCACTTCCTCAACATCCAATCTATTGGCTATGGCCAATTGCAAGGCACCTTCAACCATGTGGTTTGCGCCCTTCAACAATACCTTTGGCATGAGGATTATATTGTGCTGTGAGTAAATGCCTAACACAGGCGTTCAAAAACTCCTTCATATGTTGGGATGTTAATTGGGTCCCAATGTCTGTGTTGAGGACAATAGGAAAACCTGCCTCATGGAACACCTTGCATAACACATTTATAGTTGTCTTGGTAGAGATCTCAGAACCATCTTGCGTGGACATCCACCATAATAACTGCAAATCTCCTTCCACAATCAATGTTTGACATGGGACCAAAAAAGTCAAAGCAAACACTAGGTCATGAATACTGCCTGGGAACATCAAACTTCCTTTTCCGAACACCACCAAGCAGGTCAGTCTTGTCAACATGCATAGTCACCTTACCAGAAATTAGGAACAACTTGTCCAAAACTTTCCCAAAAGGACTCAGGGCATTGGGCAAAGTACTCTGTCTCCCACCCTTCTTGATCATCTCCAACTCTACCTTCAACACATCATCACTGTTCAAAGCACAAGACCACTCTGAGACACTAACAGCTCTAAGCCTCCACTGAATGACATCCCCACACTTGCCAATGTTCCTTCCTTTTCACTCCTAACCACACATTCCTCATCCACACTATTCCAATCCAAGGGCATCCTTGGCAAGCGATCTGCTTGGATGATCCTCCATCCCGGTATGCATTCAATGGTAAAGCTGAATTCCTGTAATCACAAAGCCAGTCTGGCAAGCCTTGCTGAACCTTTTCCGGCTCCCTTTGACAGTAAGATTTTTACAAGAGGCTTCTGATCAGTGAAGAGTATTATTTGGCATTCCCACACATATGTTCTAAAATAGTCTTCCCCTCCATGCTGCAGCGAGTGCCTCTCTCGCTCTCCATCAAAGGGTAAAGGCGCTCAGTTGCATTCAGAGAACGTAAGGCAAATGCAACAGGATTCTCCAAGGAGCCATACTTTTGTGATAACACTGCCCCTAAACCAGTGGCAATTGCAGCCACAGTAATAATTGTTTTCTTTTTCATGTCGTAAGGAACCAGCATCCCAGACCTCCTCTTTGATACTCTCAAAACACTTTTGCTAATCCACACACCACAAATATTTTACTTCCTTTCTTACAGTACTTTCAAACATTCAGTTCTGCTTGCAAATTTCCTGACAAATGTTGAATAATATTCAATCAATCTGAGAAAGGAACGTAATTTATCTTTCTCCTGCAGCATAAGTGCCAAATTTATCGCTGCAAGCAAATCCTTTTTTGTCACCTCACCTGACAAGCTATGTCCCAAATATTCATCTCAATCACCAAAAATACTCACTTTTCTTTATGCAGCGTTAGATTGAAATCAGACAGTCTATCCAATGTCTTCTTCAAGGCAATACTGTGGCTTTCTACACTATCACCAAATACCAATATGTCATCTTGGGCACTCTTCAAACCCCTAAACACCTCATCGATCATTCTTTGGAAGACACTGACCTTGGATGACAAACCCAAAAAGCATCCTAGTAAATTGGTAAGTGCCTTCCATTGTTATAAATGCTATTAAGGGATTCAAACAATTGTGAAGACAAATCTAATAAGCATGTTTGAGGTCCAATTTTGGAGGAAAAAAAACCTTCTCTTCTCACAGAAACAAAATAACCTCATTCATGTTTGTCATGAAAAGTATCAGTGACAATGTTCAGATTGAGGCTCCTTAAATCTACACAAAACCTCGATTTTTCATCTGGTTTCTCTATTATGACTACTGGAGAGATCTAAGCGATGCTTCAAAGGGTTCAATTACCCCACTTTCCAGCACGTTGTCCAACAATTTTTTTTTTTTTTTACTTCCTCTCACCAAAATGGGCACCCTTCTAACCTTATGTTGTATAGGTATGGCTCCGCGTTTCAGTTTTATTTCATGCATGTATCTTTTTAACCCCCTCATTTCTTCCCTGAATATGTTTTTGCTACCTCAAATAGGTCATACAAAGTCCTGTCATCTACCACTACCACTTGAGTTTGGTGCACACGGGTTGATGATAATATGAAGGTCGTACTGATAACACCACCCCCAAATAGGTGGCCCTGACTCAGCTATGTACACTTTACCTTCTATGTGCCTGCTTTTAAACTCTGTTATCAGTGTACATATGCCCTATGATGTCTATTTGCTCTTCTTGATACCCACCTGGATTGATGTCGTAGGCAACAACCTTACATGGGGCCACTCAGATAAGAACATACTCTTGGGTTGAATGGTATAAAATGCTCCAGAGTCCACTATTATTCCACCCTTTTGTTTGTTCTGACAGTCTCTGCTTTTGGTCTGTTTCTTCACCACCACCATCTGCCCTCTGAACACACAAAACACTATCTGGACTTCCACTCCCAGCTATGGAAGTTGCCTCCTCCATTTACACTGCCACCTTCCCTTTCACATTGTCCCTACACATTCCAGCAAAATGGACTTTACGTCTGTACTATCTACATTCTTTCCCAATGGCAAAACAATTTTTTGCATCTGAAGTGTGGTAGGCACTCCCACACCTGTTACACATCTTGCTAAAGGATTTGTTGCTATAAACCCCATCACCCATTGTACACCCCACCTAGAGATTCTTGCTGCCTCCTTGTCCACTGTATCCACTCTAGACACCTCATTTCCCTCTTTAACACCTCTCCGTTATATCTCCCTCATGCAATACTCCAATTCTTCCCCAATTTTGGCTACTTCAATACAGTTTTTTAAAGGTGGATCTTTCACACTCACAACCTCTCCTACATCTTCCTGCACTACATATAAACTGATCTCTTATTTGGTCTGTCATTGTACCAAATTTAGGCGGTCATTCCAACCCTGGCGGTCCGAGACCGCCAGGGTTGGGGACCGCGGGAGCACCGCCAACAGGCTGGCGGTGCTCCCATGGGCATTCTGACCGCGGCGGTACAGCCGCGGTCAGTGACGGAAAACCGGCGGTGTACCGCTGCGCCGCCATGGGGATTCCGACCCCCATACCGCCATCCTGTTCCTGGCGGTTTCGGCCGCCAGGAACAGGATGGCGATATGGGGTGTCGTGGGGCCCCTGGGGGCCCCTGCAGTGCCCATGCCAATGGCATGGGCACTGCAGGGGCCCCCTAACAGGGCCCCACAATGATTTTCAGTGTCTGCCATGCAGACACTGAAAATCGCGACGGGTGCAACTGCACCCGTCGCACCCCTTCCACACCGCCGGCTCCATTCGGAGCCGGCATCCTCATGGAAGGGTGTTTCCCGCTGGGCTGGCGGGCGGCCTTCTGGCGGTCGCCCTCCAGCCCAGCGGGAAACCCAGAATAACCGCGGCGGTCTTCTGACCACGCAGCGGTATTCTGGCGGCTCCCGCCGGCCCTGCGGTTACCGCAGCCGGCGGGAGTCAGAATGACCCCCTTACACTTGACTGACAATTTCTGCAACCTTGTTACAAAGTCATTTACAGATTCACTGGTTCTTTGTGGCTATGTATAAAATTTGTATCTCCTCACACCACATTGGCACCTTTGGCAAATCTCATCTCTAGTCTGTTTCTTGCTTCACATTACACATTGTCCACTGGTTGTCCCATGTGGTTTACTGCATGAGGTACGTATTTAAAATATGCTGTCCTTCTTTCCCTAAGGTATTTAGAAGAATAGCTTTTTTTTTTTTTTTAACTGGAACACAATTCCTGTCCATCAGGTGCCTTCAAATAGTTGTCAAACATAACCACCCACTTCTACCACTCTATGGGTTGTACTCCTGGTTGGACCAAGAAAAGCGGTGGGGGTGTGATTGAAGTAACTTCCATAGTTATGCAGTAGGTGTTTAAAAAAAAATAATGACTTTCCAACACCCAGACATTTAAATGCTGTGAAGATGGAGCTTTTCTAGCGTGTAGAAGGCTCAAGCTAAAGTGAGGCAAGGGTCCTTTCCTCTAATTTACAGGACAGGGCAAAACTATGTACCTACAGTGAATACGTTGCTGCAGGGGACTTCCCTCAAACCCTTGGTGGTGGGCATGAACAAATCCCCTGGGGTTTATCAATGCGTGCGCTGAAAAGGACAGACTAGTCAGCACTCTTCAACTGTCAAGTTGAGTCTGGTAAGTGCTGAGGAGTACAGAAAAGTCAGTGCTCCTCGACTGTAAAGCCGTAGTCTGCTTCCAACTCTCCAGCTCCTAATTATCCTAAGGCCGTCAGACCACACTTTATGCTTGCTGAGGGTGCGCGGGCCTGGGTTCTACAGCCTGCTTGCTGCAGAATCATACAGCAAGTAAGGCAAGGTCTTGTTGAAGAGGGCACGTGATGCATGTGCCAGTGGGGCTGTCAAATGGCAAAATGAGGGCTTTATATTATTTTTCAACTCCTTGTGTCACCCCAAAATGTATGCATTCCACTTCTCCTCACTTAGCTGAAAGAAGCTCGACTGCAGGTCCACTGACAACAAAGCACTGGTCTATAGGCATCCATGCGTTGAGAGTGACATTTTGGAATCTCCTTGCTGAGCTGACAACTTGTCGCTAAAATATATTGAAATAAGCTAACTTCAAAGCTGTCATGTATAATATGTTTATTTGATGTCACAGCTCTCAAATGTGGTGCTCCCTCCACCAGTCAGTGAGCAACTGCCAGTGGATGGAACATCCGTGATAAGCACCATAACTACAGATTTTTAACACAAAAGACATTATTTTCCTAAAGTAACAACCAAAAGGAGACCACAACAGACTTTTAGTCTGTTGCCCTGCTGCTTCAGTCAGAATGACTGAACCTGCATCTTGAACCAAGGACCAGCAGAGTGACTCCAAGAGCCAGTTGACTGGCCTCCTCATCAGAGTCTCAGGGACAGAAAAGGATACAACCACCTTGAACCCAGCACCTTGACTCTATCTGCTGTGAGACTTGACCCCCCCCAAGTCCTTGACCCTTGGAAGTGGCCTGAAGGGGCTCTCCCAGCTCTGCTGTGGTCCAGTTGGCAGAACCGATGCATTGCTTTGCATTTCCTTGCAGCTCTGCTTCGGAACCACTGCTGTGCAACATCCCCGGTGCAGGAACTCACATCGCAGCCAGCAGCCTCCTCGAACAGCCACTGCATGGCTCATCCTCAACGCAGAACTTTGCATTGCAAGCCCCTCATTGAGGTTATCCTCAATGATGATGCAAGACTCTGCATTGCAGCCCTGGAGCTCCCCAAAAGTGTGGCTGTGAGCCACATTCTCGACATGGGATCTCGAAACTCTTTGCAACTAGGATTTAAGGTATTTTATTAAACAGGCCTAGTTGGATTCCTGTATCCAGCCAGCACTCCACTGCGGTTGGTCTTAACTTGCGATTTTGTCCCGCCCTGGCATGGCCAGATAACCATGCCTGACGCTTTACGCTTCTAAGCACTAATTTCACTTGAATCTTTAAAACTTCATATATCCATTTCTACTGATTGGAGTTTAACTGTTTTTTAAATTAGTACAGGATTTTTATTGCATTATGTTTTCACTTTATTACTGTTTGAACTGCTGCATAAATACTTTACACACTGCCTCTATGTTAAGCTTGACTGTTTTTGTGCCAGGCTACCCGAGGGCAGAGCACAGGATTTCACTCCCCTCAACCAGGAACCCAATTTTCTACAAACTGCAGTTGTATCACTAACGCAGGTTTCAATGATATTTGTAAAACGCAGACCTGGCTGAAGGTCAAGAGTTGTGCCCTTCTGCTGCTGCATTAGTAACCCTTATGATCTACAGGTGCCTGGTGTGTCAATTAGTGCATTCACTGCTCAGTGAGATTTCGACCGGCGGTAATTTACAATGTCTTCCTACACATGCTTGATGTGGGTATTTTCTTTTTGTGCCACATTGAGTGCCTGCCATTCCATAAAGTCTCTTAGTGCTGTGTCATGTGTGGTCTGGTGTCCTGCATGTGGTCTGAAAGCACTGACCTCGACGATAGGAATACAATGGCACAAAAGAAAACGTAAACCAGGCTTTATGCCTCTATTCTGCAGAATACTTGTGGGATTGTTTGGGTTCATCATTTTTTTTAATACATTTGGTTGTTGTCTTGCTTCTTATTTAGAACGTGTGTATTTTATTTTCTTCAATATGGGTCGTTTTCTGTCGTAGTTTGTTTCATGCCAGATGCTATTAAGTTTATGCGCTGATACCCATAAACGGTATAAGGAGTATGGATGTGGTCTTGACCACTTGAATTATTGCATGTGTCCTATGTGAAGAGACAATCATGTTTTGTGATCTCTGCTTGCACTTTGGAGGGACATTGTCATCCACTTGTTCAATAAACCCAACCGTGCTTTTCTGGTAACTACTTTGCCAAGTTTAACGTTGTGAAATATGTTTTATCGAGGAGCACCCTTCTCGATCGGATCCAAAGGTTCTGATTCTTGACTATCAACTGGAGTACTGGAAAGAGGAGATCCAATCAGAAGCAAGGGAATGCAGCCCTCAGGAATAACCAGCAGAACCCAACATATGTTTTGCTTTGAGGATTCATTGTTACTAGCATTGGAAACACTTTTGCTTTGAAGTACCTTTGGGACTAAGCTAAAAAGCCATGAGGTTGGTGCTCATGAACAGTGCTCAAACCAGAGGACTAGATTCACATGGAGGTTGGTCTAGAACAGTAGCTTCTTTTAGAAACATTGTAATGTGGCGCTGCTTTTGGGGTATGGGAATTTGTGATACAAGTACATTTTTCCCTTTTGTGGACTATTGTGCGGGTGTAGGTAGCCCTCCAGAGTTTCCACATGCACCTTCAGCTTTTCTGGCTGGCTACATGAGGCAATCATGTACCAAGGGAAAGTGGGACAGGAGGAATTCTTCTGAGTGTGACTCGTAAAACATTATTTTTTGTTTCTAATGGCATTATGTGTATTGAAAATGAGAGAGTAACAAGATGTTAAGGGCTCTGCCTTACACTATGTTGGTCCTTCCAATAAAACTGACTATCTGAATGACAATAAAAACAGAATAGGAAACCCTCTCCAAATAATCACTGAGACGGTTCGGAGTCTATGGGAAGCTGTGGAATGATACAGCTTGCAGCAAAATCTCAGTTTTAACTGCTTGAAAGGAGAACACAGTGCATCATTGTTCGTTTGCTACTAAAAGACAATGTACATATGGCTGAAAGTCTGGGTAGGATTGTCATCCAAGGAACCACAGCCTAATGCAGCCACAGCTATCCCTTTGTGTCTGCTTTCAGCATTTGAAAAGAGGCAATACACTCAATACTTAAATTTAGTTGTATTGCTAATGCTAACAGATTTTTGGCATCTGGATTCTTTTCAAATCTAGAAGAACATTTTGTGTTGATAGCAAAATCAGACTTGCACCACATGGCTGCATAACCATTAATAAATATTCTGTCTGTGGCCTGCATATGGCATTGGCAGCAGGATGGCCACCAAAGCTAGCACTCAGCCCGAAGACCAGACATAGCTGGTGACTTTCATCCCGTGCCTGGAAGGATGGACAGCTGTAAAACAGGAGAAACCCAGTGCTTAATTTGAGCCAGTGGTTTCCGGTGCTCAGCACCCGCACTTAATTGTCAACAACGGTGCTTATGACAGTACCACTATCTGTCTAATTAACCCGATAAGTGCGGGCGTCGGTCATGACCAGTGGCCGAAACCAGGGAGGGGGTTAAAAATACTCCAGTGCAATGCACTGGAGGATTATTATTTTTTTGTTACCGTAGGAGACGTAGAACAACTTCCACGTCTCCCCCCCACCCCCCTCCTGCCCCTTTCTGACGTCAGTGCGCCACGAGGCGCACTGACGGCACATTTTTCCCCACCGGAGCAGCAGAGGAGCAGGTAAGCATCCACTTCCTACTCTGGTGGGGAAAAAAAAAGGCCAAAACGGCCTCCCCAGATGCCAGGGAGGCATTGATGGAAAGGGGAATTTATATAAATAAAAGTGATATCTATATCTATAGATATATATCTCTATATATCTATATATATATATATATATATATATATATATTCAAAACAAGGATGGTCTAAAGGTTGCTGGGTGGTGCACTCCACTGCCGGTGCCAGTGACGGAGAGGACCAGTCTCGAGGAATACAATTCACGAAAAGTATTCACTGCACTCCATGAAGTTTCAATAGTGCCTATTTATTGATGCCAAAATAACCACCATTATTTTGGCATCAATAAATAGGCACTATTGAAACTTCATGGAGTGCAGTGAATACTTTTGGTGAATTATATATATATATATACATATATATATAAATAACACAAATTGGTCAAAAGATTGTTGCACAGCGCACTCCACTGCCGGTGACGGAGGAGACCAACCTCCAAAATATTTTGTGAATAAGAATCTCACAGCACTCCACGAGGTTCAAATTGACATGTTCTATTGCAAGTATAAAAAATGAAAGAAAAGACTCATTTACCCTGATCAAGACTCCTTGAGAGTTGAAACGCATAGGTGACTGTTGCTTGCAATAAAACATGTCAATTTGAACCTCGTGGAGTGCAGTGAGATTCTTGTTCACAAAATATATATATATGCATGCATGTATGTCTTTTCTCTAGTGGCACTTGCCATAAAGTAGCGCAGATGGTTTATTGTCCTGCTGCAAAGGACATACATTTATATGTATTTAGCTGAGTGGATTAGTAAAGGCAAGCGTTACCTGCGCTTTAAAACAAATGTTATGCGAGGGGGACTATGGAGATATGAGCAGCACTTTTGCTGGGTGGTACTGAGGGAATTAGAAGAGGAGGTAATGGGAGGCAGAGTACCAAAAATGACTGTCGCACTGGGTGCCACCAGCGCTGAAGGCTGTGATGATGGGTATGTGGTAAGGTGAAGTAATACATTCTTTTTTGTTTTTTCAGTGTTTTCAGATAATCTGCCGAATTGGAGAAGAAGCAAAGATAAGGTGACGACATTTCCTATTGTACACAACAAACATACCCACGAGCAATTTTGTGACTAACTGCCTTCTACGTAGGCTAGTAATTTAGAGGGACAGTTTAGCCAGTAGCAGAGATGGCGTCTCGTTGGATGACTGCTGATCAAGCCCTAACTCGGGTTATGGTGGACAGTTCTGATGTAGGCTCAGAGACTGAGACAGCAGATACTGAGACAGCATCTGAGAGAGAGGACAATGGGGCAGAATCTGGGAGTGATTTTTCAGTCGGCGGAGTCCCATCCGACGACACCTCTTCCAGTGAGTCTGAAGGAGACAATGACGACAGCCGTGCTGTCCCTTCGCAAGCACATTCTGTGCTACGGGAAAACAATGGGTTAGCCGAACCCTAAGAGCAGGTGCTTGTGGCCGCAAGCACAGAGAAAGTGCTCTCTTGGCAGCCCCCCCGTTTAGTTCAGCCCCAAATTCCACCTTTTACTGGTGACGCTGGATGTAAAGTCGATACAGCTAACATTTTGCCAGTCGACTACATCCATCTATTTTTGGATGTTGACTTCCTTCAGGAAATTGTGCAGCAAACAAATTTGCGTGCAGACCAATTTCTGAGGGAGAGTGGAGTCACTCTAGGGCCCTGTTCTAGGGCACGCCAGTGGACTCCCACTTCGCTGGCGGAGTTGAAGATTTTTTTGGGCCTTACGCTCAAAATGGGGTTAGTGCAGAAACCCACCTTGCAGTCCTACTGGACGACTCGCACGGTTTGGGTAACTCCCATCTTCGCACCATACATGAGCGGAGATTGTTTTTTGCTACTGCAGCGCATGCTGCATTTCAATGACAATTCTGCTGCATTGCCCCGGCACCATCCAGACCATGACAGGTTGTTCGAAATTCGGCCTGTCGTGGAACATTTGTCTACTTTAGCAAAACAAAAGGATGATGGACGGAGTGCTGAACAATGCAAACACTCACCCCCAGTCACAGACCTGGGTTTAATCCATTGTTCTTTTGCTCACCATGCCACCCCAGTTTGAACCCAGCCATATGCAAATCAGTCTTGACCCTGTTCCTCATGGGAACAGTCCAGCCCGAACTGCCAAGACAGGTCCTCCCTGGACCGGAAACAAGCATCCTGGGACTGGTTTCAGGGTTTCACCCTTCATCAGCCAGGCTAGCTTGAATCCAGTGGCACAGTGAGCAAGGGACCCACGTCTGGGCATACCCTTCCCACATAGGGCAACTTTAGCAAAACAAAAGGATGATGGACGGAGTGCTGAACAATGCAAACACTCACCCCAAGTCACAGATCTGGGTTTAATCCATTGTTCTTTTGCTCACCATGCAACCCCAGTTTGGACCCAGCCATATGCAAATCAGTCTTGACCCTGTTCCTCATGGGAACAGTCCGGCCAGGTTTCCAGAGATATATACTCCTGGAAGGAATATAGCAGTTGATGAGTCCTTGATCCTGTGCAAAGGATGGCTGCTTTTCAGACAGTACATTGCGAGCAAAAGAGCTCGCTATGGCATAAAGCTGTACATGCTGTGTGAGAGCTCTTCTGGCTATGTGTACAGCTTGAGAGTGTATACAGGGAAGGATTCTACCCTAAACCCTGTAGGTTGCCCTCCCGTGTTAGGGGTCACAGGTAAGATTGTATGGGAACTTGTCCAGCCACTTCTTTACAAAGGTTCTAACCTTTATGTGGACAGTTTCTATACAGGAGTAGAGCTGTTCAGTGAGCTCTACAAAGCTGGCACTGTGGCCTGCGGTACAGTTCGTTGTAACCGCAAAGGATTCCCACAGGAACTTGTCTGCAAGAAGCTCCAGAAATCAGAGAGTAGTGCATTGCGTTCTAACGAACTGCTCGCAGTCAAGTTCTTGGATAGGCGTGATGTATACGTGCTCACTACAATTCATGATGCGAGCACTTCCCCCATCACGGTTTGGGGTCAGATGGCCGAAGTCCACAAGCCCATCTGTATACTTGATTACAATAAGTACATGGGCGGAGTGGACAAGAACAACCAGGTTCTTCAACCATACAATGCGTGTCGTAAAACTTGCACTTGGTACAAGAAACTGTTTACCCACCTGATTCAGATGGCAACATATAATGCGTATGTTGTTTACCGTCAGACAACCACAGGAAGACTCATGACTTTCCTTGACTTCCAGTTGTCTGTAATTGAAAGCCTCACTGCTGTTACAGAAGCAGCAGCAGCAGCCTCCACCGCATATGTTCTGGAGGATGTGGCAAGGCTGCAGGAGCGACACTTTGATGATCGCATTCCTAAAACACCCAAAAAGGATCGTCCATGTCGTCGCTGTAAAGTGTGCTTGAAGCATGGAAAGCGGCAGGAGACTGTATTACTGTCACCAGTGTTCATCACAACCCAGCCTCTGTATCCCTACTTGATTTACTTTGTATCATACTAAAGCAAAGTTTTGGGAAATCGACTGAAGTTGAGCTGCCGTTGGGTAATCCTTTCAGTGGTAGTGCATGGATACCAAACGTCAATGTGCCACTGCTTTGTTAGGCAAGGAGCCACAGAATTTAACTTCATCTACTTCATCATGAACTTCCTTTTGGAATGCTTGAGAGCTAAATCCACCGTCAGAACGTGGTAGGTGTTCTGTTCAATTAACATGCATTATATTCCCCCTACTGCATATACTAGTGGACAGAACATATGCCACATTGTCACGGAGTACCCTTTCTTCACCAGCATGTCTACGTTAATTTCAACGGTAGATATGCTCTCTCAGTTCGAGGAATCACTTTGTGCGGCACACTTGGTAACCCCCCAACTTGCATCCACAAACTAGTATAGGTTCACTTGGCAATTATACAGGATTAGGCATGACTCTGATGAGAACAGAGACATGAATGGGTAAGGAAAACTTATGGTAGGTGTGCCTTCACAGGGATATTGCACAGGTTGAAGGCAGATAGTAAAAGGTAGTACAGATGTACATCATCTACAACTATGGATTCAAACCCATTGGTGCCCTCCCAGCACTGAAGGAGAATGATTTGTATAGGTCAGTGTTTGACCTGCTTTTCATGTTCATCCTCCATCAGAACTTAGGAGATGTTCAGTTTGCTGTATAAGTGCATTACAGTCACATCACTGCACATAATGTTGGCTGGGACATATGCTATGTTCTCATGGAATCCCCTGTGTGCCAAACACTACCCTTTTTCATAGCCTATGACCTTCTCTTTAGGGAATATCATGAGACACCCCCAGCATGTCTCCCTTAGTTTCAAAGGTAGATATGCTCACTCAGTTTGAGGAATCGCTTTGTACGGCATACTTGGACACCCCCAACTTGCATTCACAAACTGGAAGGAGTTGGATTTAGCACAGAGAGTGCGTTAAAGGCACATGAAAAACATGTCTTCTTGAGCCTCACGTGGCTGTTACAGGAGTTATTAGTAAAGGTTCATTACGCATGCATTTGGTAATGTTAAGGAAGAAGGAGGCAGTTACTTGACAGGTGGTAAAATGTAGTCAAATGTATTCCGTTCTGTGGCGTGTGAATGTGATGGGCCCTTGTCTGGCAGCGGTAAGTTATTGTGAGTGCAGTGATTGGTTGGATTGGGCCCGTGGCCAGCGGTATGAAAGGGTTGTTTGTTGTGCGTGAATGGCGTGTGAATGGACCATAAAGAGGATGGTGCCTGGACACGGCTTTATGGCCCACCTTTAAAAGGCTTGGTTTCAATATTCAGATACTTTGATAAGTATTCATTCTTTGAAACCATAATTTCTGGAGGTGCTAAAACCAACCACTGTGAGTGGTGGGTTAACTTTAACAAACTAGTACCAGGGGAGTCCAAGGGTGCAGGACTTGCATGGCTCTCACCAGTTTTCCTTCACCCAGAATCCCCTTTAAATCACAAAATGTGCTTATAAAACACATTTGCCTTGAATTCCAATGAGCAGAAGTCCAGGGATCTGCAGGAAGCCACAAGTTACACTATGTCTCCAGGGAAAAACTGCCTCACTTTAGTGAGTGGGCAAGTGACCACAACAGGGAAGTACCCAAAACGGATTGTGGAGACATTAAAATTACCTACCACAAAACAGCCTCGTTTTTTTAAGACAGTCACCTAGTATTGGTCCTGGGCTCGGCAGCCATATAGGGAAACCTACCAAACGCAGACATTTCTGAAAACTAGACACCCAAGGCGGCCCACGTAAGTGTGGCGTGTTTGGATTTAACAAAGTTTTCTTACCCAGAATACCCTGTGAAACGTTGATTAAAACCACTATTTTTCCTTTCTTTTTTATCACAGAAACTACAGGAATGTGCAGGGATCCTCAAAATTCCTACCACCCAGTGTTTCTCCACTTGTCCTGATAAAAACACAACCCCGCTTGTGTGCCTGCTTCAGGAATGGATCACTCCAGGGTTAACAGTAGCCCTCATGCAAGAACTACCATAGACCCTTGTGTGATCCATTCCTGTCGCGGGCACTAGGCATACCCACACAAGTGACGTATCATTTTTATCGGGCGACTTGGGGGAACGCTGGGTGGAAGGAAATTTGCGGCTCCTCTCAGATTCCAAAACTTTCTGTCACCAAAATGTGAGGAAAAAGTGTTTTTTAGCCAAATTTTGAAGTTTGCAAAGGATTCTGGGTAACAGAACCTGGTGAGAGCCCCACAAGTCACCCCATGTTGGATTCCCCTAGATCTCTAGTTTCCCTAGGTGCCGGCTGAGCTAGAGGCCAAAATCCACAGGTAGGCACTTTGCAAAAAACACCTCTGTTTTCTGTGGAAAAATGTGATGTGTCCACCTTGTGTTTTGGGGCTTTTCCCGTCGCGGGCACTAGGCCTACCCACACAAGTGAGGTAACATTTGTATCGGGAGACTTGGGGGAACATAGAATAGCAAAACAAGTGTTATTGCCCCTTGTCTTTCTCTACATTTTTTCCTTCCAAATATAAGAGTGTGTGTAAAGGTTCAGCAGGTAAAAGGTTAAGAAATGAGCACAACAACAGTTATTTATTGCTTTATTAAACATGACTAATACCTGACACCCAAGTCATTTCTATAGCTTCTGGAGTGTGAAATAGTTTAAATTGTCACATTTGCAGGAGTGTGATGGTTAATAGCTGTGTTGGTGTGGTTATTGGCAGCACCGGCAGGGGCAATTGTGTGGTGCAGTCTTGTGGTGTCGTTGCAAGAGCCCTGGCAGAGCACTGGAGAAACTTTTGGAAAAGCAAGAGTTCTTCAGCCTCTATTGTATACCGGGTTATCCTTGGTGCGATCCTGACAGTTATTACGACGTCTGTTCATACTGAAAGGGAATTAAGGCAAGGCTGGCCAGAAATAGCTGGGGATTCTGGGTGGGTGGCAGTCTTTGAAGTCGTGTTCTCTCTGCGCCCTGCGCCGCAGAGCTGGCGCAGCGACTCGAGGGCCCGGGTTAAATGAAAAGCAGACTCGCAGGAGCTTCTTTGAGGCTCGGCTCTTTGCTAAAGTGCCTCTGTGAGTGACAGCTGCCAAGGGCCGGCTCGCCTTCTGTGTGTTTAGAGACATCGCCTCACGCATCCTTCAGAGTGCCAGCACCGCCGAGCGAGGAGACATCTATTAGAACCACACGAGCTTTCCTCGGCGCGCCCATCCATATATGCATGAGGGGCAAGAGGCAAGCAGTTCCGTGTCATCCACACTCGCTTGCGACAAACAAAGGGATTTTCATGTTCTGTTAGTTTCTTTGTGTGACAATGGCACTCGGCCCTGGGTCGGGTAGAAACACCACTTCGGAAAAAATGCCACCCACAAGAAAGCAGCCGAGAATTGGGGAATAATGAGGCATTCTCAGGCCTTCTTCCAAAAAGGCTTATGCCACTGTTTGGAGGTGGGCACTTTGCTGGACGTTCGGCCCAGGTGCAATACCTTACTTCCCCGGCAGATCACCCGAGCAGGGTGGGGCAGCAGATCTGTGATGCGCGCCCGCCTGATAATTCAAAACGACTGAACGCGGCCATGTTTGATTCCAAAAACAGACCAACTCCACACACTTTTCTGCCCTTTGCATCACGTACTGACAAGGTTATTTACCGAGTTAAGTTATTGCAAGGATAATAACGAAAGGGACTGGCTGCAGTATTTAAATGTGATAGATATCTATCGTACTTGGAGACTTGCAATAGTACTTTGTACTCGCAAACGTAAATAACATTGAAGATAGGAAGTCTGCAATTTTAGACATTGCAACAGCTGAAGAATAGGTTCTCAGGCGCTGGTTTGGTGGATGGTGTAACGATAACAAAAAAGAAAGAGAAAAAAGTCAGTCTGAAAAATAACAGAAGGGAAAACAAAGAAAAGTAATGCAACATAAACAAAGAGCAACAAAGAAAGAGAAAAAATCCACACAGAAGATTAAATAAATCCAAACTTAAAAAACATACACATAGTAACAGAAAGAAAAAGCTAAATACTACAAATAATAGCAATAGAAAATGGGCAATGTCTGAAGGAAAAAATAAAGGCAAAAAGATGATAAAAGCAGAAAAATAAAAAAATAAATGACGAGAAAGAACGAGAGATAAATATTGGCAAGAACCGGAAAGTGGAACATAAAAAAAATAGAAAAACTGCACTGAGAATAGAAAATGAGCAACTGTTGGAAGAATGAAAGGTTAGCTGATATAAATGGTGCCCAGGCAACAGTCGAAATGGGAAGGCCAACAGTAAAAAAAAAACAGAGAAAATACATACAACTGAAATGTTTAAATAGAATAAAAGCCAGAGACAAATGAGCAGATGACAAAAAAAATAAAAATGTGAAATGAGTAAAGCAGGAGAGAAATTAAACATTGCAAACAGAGAAAAGAAAGGTAATGACAATGATATGAAAGGAAAGTAGAGGGTAACGTGAACAAAGAATAAAGAAGAACCTGCCTGGGTGTTTCACACACTCCAACTCCATAATAGTAGGTCAGAAGCTTGGCTAGAATGTCCTGAACTAAGCGTTACGAGTGGGATAACTGTAGTAAGAAATGAGATGTTACACTAGTGGTCCAATAGCTTGCCTGGCCGTGGGGAGAGGAGCATCCTAGTTGCCCCTCAGCGTCATCCCAGGACACTGTAGTAGGCTTGGGCGTTCCATGCATTGGTAGGGTTTCTGTGAATGGTTTATCTGCCTGCAAAGGTGAGTCCTGGAGTACAAAAACACACAGTTAGCTGCACAACTCAAACCAACTTGCTGTTCCTTGATCAGACGCAGCTACAACAAGGAACACAGCATTCACTGTGGCCACTTCAGTTTAACATATTACTCAGGGAAGACCACATTCTTTAAAAGTTTCTAATTTGTAAAATCATTTCAAACAACATAGAGTATTTATGCAGATGTGCACAGTGTATGGTCTATTTAGTACCACAGTTGAGCATAGGCCGGGACAATGACTCACTCGAGGCAAAGCCTTGAGTGAGTCATGATGCCACTCTCCTTCAGCCTGGGTACTAAACAGCATATTACACCCTCCACGTCAGTTTATATAAGATTTACATAACAGTATTTTTCATGTGTACTTGTTTTACAAGAAGGAACTGAATCAAAAACAGGATGCGAGGGGTTACATTTGTATAGGGTGGTTAAATTGTAATTATTAGGAGTGTTGGTTCCCTGTGTAAAGTAATTCTCAAATGCAGTCTGTGAAGCAATTAAAAAGTGTGTTTCCAATGTCAACTGCGCTGTATGTGGTAAGAAACTTGACTCGGACCTTCATACTATAGTAATAAATGAGTGCTCATTAGTACAGTTGATCTAAGTAACGTGTTAGTGACCCTCATTTATTTTCACTACCAGGGCATAAATATATGCACACACAAACATACACACACACTTAGAGAGAAATGGATATATGCACACATATTAATGCTGCACCAGTGAATATAAACGTGGCCCACTAAAGCCTGTTATGTGGAGCTAGTGCAGTGATAAATGCACATTCAGACATTACTACAGTTCAAGGACCACATATCCATATTATATCCACAAAGAGAGGAGACTGATGTGAAGCCTCATTCTCTCGAGCCCAAAGCTTCACACTATGGGTCCACACCAGGACATTTTGTTCCGGGCCTGTGACTTGCACCCAGGAAAGACATGCATTGCATGAACCGTGCATTCAGACAAACAGGGAGTAACATGGTATTTGTTAGCACTGTTGAGGGTGGGCTGGGGCAGCACGACCGACTGGAGGCTTTGGCCCCGACAGACAATCAACAGTCGTAATAAATAGCACGGTACAGTCTGCACGTTTACATAAATACCCTGAAATACGCCAACAGATGGAAGGGTAAAGCTAAAACGCGTGAAACAAAGATGCCAGCGTTGTAGAGAACTAAGTGGAAGAAGGGAAACAGTTAAAAGGGAAATATCACAACAAGGAGAAAAACAAAAACAGACCCGTGGAGCGTGAACAGGAAACGACACAAAGGAAAATAAATGGTTCTGAAACAAAAAAGAAATGGAAGAGATGAAAGGAAAAATAAAACAATAAAGTAAGGAGGGAAGCAGCACGCGAAAAGGAAATAAATAATGATATAATTAAATTATAAAGAAAAAAACTCATACTATAATCAAATAAGATGAGGAGAAAGATGGAAAGGTTTTAAATAGGCGTTAGTTAAAATAACAGAAGGAGAAGAAAGAAATAAAGCACCAAAGGGGGAAAAACACAAAAGGAAAAATAGGGAGAAGAAACAAATGAACACACAAAGAAAGTAAAGATTGGAAGAGATAAAAAGAAAGAAAAAATAAGCAAGAAACTTAGGAATAAAATAAAGAGGGAACTGTAAAATGACACTGGTTCCAAGGGTGAAGGGGCTGAACCCTTAAATTTAAAGTGTTCATGGGACCTTTCTGTTTAAACTCAAAATAAACACTGGCCCGAGCGCTCAACTGGCGACACTGAAGGCTACCCGGGCAGAGACAGCTCTCGGACAATCACTTGGAACGAATGAGACATTTCTTAAATTGCAGATGGGTCTAACCTATAGAAAGAAAGTGCGGGCTTCGCCGGGTCCTCGTGCACCCGAGTCAGCGACGCCCCCTGGCTGCACGCGGCAGTGATGAGGCGCCTCGCGCCCTCCCCTAATGCTCCCCGACGCACCTCCGAAGAGCGCGAGCTGTTTGCAGTCACCGCCGTGATTTGTTAGTAATTATTTCCACGGTGTCACATCCCTGTCACTCTGTGAACAAAAGAGACAGGCCGCCGTGGGCCGCCCGAGAGAGAGGGAGTCAGGCTGGGAGAGGAACTGTCAGGCGCCTGGAGCGCGCCCACCTCTCCCGCCGCCGGGTCCCACCCCACCTCAGCCTGCACCCTCCTTCCTGCCGAGGAGCTCCGCGCTCCCACACTGGCACGGCGCCTTCCTCAAGCAAATTGATAATGTATCAACAGACATTAACCGGATCCCGGTCCCCGAATCTCCTTTCATAATCTCGCCTTGAACCAAACCTCAAAAGGCGTGAACCACACAATAGGTTTGTCGCTTGGAAAGACCTTAATTTGCGGCTTGCCTGCAGCGGCAACAGCAGCCCCTGGCAGCATCTGACGATTCGAGTCCTCAATCTTCTGCTTTCCCGGTCTTTAATCATCGCGCGCTCATATTGTCGTGAAGAATCATAATGCACCCGGTGCCGTACAACCATCCCGGAGAAGGCAGCGCCTGGCGGGCTTTGAAGCACCTGCTGTGTCAGATTAAGACGACAGTACAATAGAAGAACAAGCTGTACAAGTGGGGCATGCCAGGGTCTGCCCGCCTACAACTTGATGGAAGGGTGATATGCTTGTTCTCGGCAGGCTAAGGCCCTGCACTGTCCGCACCCCTTAAACTCCCGCCCCATGCACACACGTGTGCTGACGGAGAAGAACATGGAGGACAGGCTGCTTCTGTGGGACTGAGTTCAAATTCATTGAGATGTTCAGAAGGAGTGAATAAAAGTTTATGCATAATGCTGGCCTTCTGTCTTGACATAAAATCTACACCTGATTATGGACTGTCAATGCCTCAGAGGCGGGTGGGTCAAAGGGTAGACTAGGGCGTGCCTCAAAAAAGGCCAAGGCCACGGCCAACGTGTCTCAATAATAAGTCAGTACTTATGTCTCACAGAATCTACTCTTTGTGATGTCTTTTCTAACATCAAGAGCAAAGCACTCCCGGTCGCTCAATAACCCCGTACCTCACAATTTTGACAAACTGCTTGCCACAGAAGATCATGGGCGGCAAGCGAGTGCTGAGGGAAGCCTGGGACAATGGAGAGGTTCAGCATTGCAACAGACCAGAACCCAGCTTCTCAATATGGGCCAAGCTGGAGTCTGAATGCAGTTGAGATTGAGACACCAGACATAAGCTACAGAGGTTAAAAAGGTGCCCTGGCACAACAGCAGAGAATAGACATAGACGCAAACAAATAAAATAAAAAAAATCTCAAAAAAAGCAAATTCTCTTTTAAAGGATGTGTTTTCCATGCTTCAAGAACTTTTGTTTAATGATTATTTCTATTCAAATATTTTTTTTATAATTTCTTCTGAGAATGCTCCAGTGTGAGGCGTCGTGCAGACTTAACCTTGTGCGGTGGGGAGGGGCTGGGTTGAAGGAGAGAAAATGTGATGTTACATTTGTGCGATTCCAAGGACTGCTAAAAACACGCATGTACCTGCAAGACAGACTGTAACAGGTTGTGGGACAGTTGTGTTTTGTGAGAAGGTACCATCTAGTTGCAGCCCATCAAAACTAGAACTAAAGCCACAGCCAAAATGTACTCTGAAAAGAGAAAAGATTGGCTACCTGGATTCGGACACAAGTTAGTTCATCCAGACAAAGGACTGCAGATGGACCTGATGCCAGAGGCAGGGTAGCTTGCCAAGATTCCCTTTTCAGGCAGAAGGCCCTCGTTGCCTGTCCAGACTATGGCCAACTCAGGCAGCAGAAGAGGAAAGGGTCAGTTAGAAGGAAGGCAAGCAGGCAGGGGAACGGAGGCATGCTGAAGGTACAGAACAGACAAGTCTGCTGAAACTGTTCTGTTGGGATCATGCTTGTACGATTAGTAATCTGAGCTGAGAAGGACTCCAGGTCAGTTCAATGGATAAGCAAAGCTCGAAGAGGTGACAGAAAGCTGCTTCTTAAATCTACCACGTCAATCAATTTTTGGAAGCATACAGTTTAATCCTCTCACTGCAGGATAAAAGGCAGGATCAAGTGTAGAGCGAAACAGTCCAATAAAGTATAAAAACAAAACAATAGCACGCCAGATAGATTATGAGAATGGTTTAATGCAGGCTCTGTAAAAGCAAAGCAGAGTAACCAGTAATAATCAAATCATTAACATTTATAAAGCGTGCTACTCACCCGTGCGGGTCTCAAGGCGCTATGGGAAAGGGGGGGGGGGGGGGGGTACTGCTGCTCGAAAAGCCAGGTTTTTAGGAGTCTCCGGAATGCGGAGTGGTCCTGGGTGGTCCTGAGGCTGGTGGGGAGGGAGTTCCAGGTCTTGGCTGCCAGGAAGGAGAAAGACCTCCCACCCGCCGTGGAGCGGCGGATGCGAGGGACGGCAGCGAGCGCGAGGCCAGAGGAACGGAGGAGGCGGGTGGGGACGTAGAAGCTGAGGCGTCGGTTGAGGTATTCCGGTCCCTTGTTGTGGAGGGCTTTGTGTGCGTGGGTGAGAAGTCGAAAGGTGATCCTTTTGCTGACTGGGAGCCAATGCAGGTGTCTCAGGTGTGCAGAGATGTGGCTGTTGCGGGGTACGTCGAGGATGAGGCGGGCCGAGGCGTTTTGAATGCGTAATACAAAACGAAAATGGATAATGGATTCTTAAAAATGATTCACACTTTCCAGGAATGGACAGAAAAGTATGTAAACAGCCCCTTGGGTGAGTGTGAACTGAGCAGCACCTTGGGTAATAGAGGTCAATGGTTTCACCCATTATAAAGGCGCAGGGGGGATGTAGGGTCTGCACAAGGGTGGTGCTTGGTATTGTAGAATCTTGCCATTCCTTATGGATGAAGTAAATCTGCCATCAGTGAATTACTACTAGAAAAAATAACACTGCCATGTTGTTATATGGCAACAATAGTTATGCTGGAGCAATTCCCGCCAATGCCGCATTCTAGCTCCAGTGGCCACTTTTAATCCAGGGCATTCTCTGCAGTTGAGGTTTTTACAGACAGACCAGGGCAAATCCCCACTGAAGCCCTGATCTAAGTGATGCTTGATATTTCTCCAGTGGTACCATCTCACAACAAGTGAGCTCCAAATTCACCCACAGGCGATATATAAAGTAACCAGAGCCACAAGTCAGTCTACTCATGCAGAAATTTACCAACCAAACCAATTCACAAATCCTTGAGGCAGGCATTACGCAAAGATAGCATATTCTAGCTTTTCTGGTGTACACTTCTGTTGTCTAACTGTAGGAGCATGGACTAGATTCATTGTGGAAATATGAGATTGGTGGGTTAGGATATTTGTGAAATGCCTCAAAGTTCTTTTTTCTTCACATGCAATTCCCATTGGAAGTGCTCTCCTGCTTCACACTGCCCTATCCACGAAACACAACAGGGGCTTCACATTCATGCATCCTTGTGTATCTACCATTACTTCAGGGGCCACAGAAGGGTCTCCTCATTCCTGCATTACTTAAAGTCAGCATCGTGCCCTCTAGAAGCGGCAAAGGACGTCACTGCACTGATCGGGCACCGTTCCTGCTTTGTTGTACCAACGCCTTTGCACATACTGCGCTTAGTTCCCATCACCACTGTAACGGATGCAATATAAGTAACTCTTTATTCCTGCAAGTGAGAAGTCATATCCGTCTCCCATCAGCCCACCGACCAGCCCCTAATCTGCACCTGTGGAGTGCTTGAACGGCCTCCATTTTACATGAATCATTGAGCATCTGGTGTGAAATACATGAGTTTTAAAATAATGAACCTGAGCTACATTTTCCAAGCATTATAGTAATCTAAATGTTTGTCACTTATTGGCGCAACCAATCAAGTTATTCTGCCACTTTGCACTATTTCAACAAAACTCCTGGTACAATTACACAACAGGGCGTCAAGCCATACAGTTGTCCAAGTGTTTGCCAGCACAACCAGCCTGGAGAAGAAGACTTGAGTAGCATACACCTAGATCGGCATACAAACCACATTATAGGCAAATACAACAGCTTCAAGACTAGTAGTGGGCAAACGCACACCTGTGTACATAACGCTCCACACAGATTTATAACAGGATCTAGCTGGCTACTGTACAATATAACCCAGCACTAAACAATACATTAGACCATTCCAACCTTGAAGGCCACTGATAAGACTCACCTCTAAAACGAATCACAACCAAATGCAATATCATCAGATCACTTTGGCTCCAAACAAGAATTCTAGAGTCTAGATGGTGGAAATGCACTATAGAAAGAACGTAACCTATGACCAGGGTATGAACTATGGGATTCTACGGCTGCTTTTTTCACATGATTGTGGATTTGTCATATTTGACACATTATCCACCATCTGCTGCATAATCTGTAGATTTTGAGAAAAAATGTATCTAGCTCAACTGGATCAAAAGTTACAAAAAATGTAGCAACATGTGTTCGTGTGCAGTGAAAGACCATTTGCAAAGATTAACTGGTCATCTTTCAGTTGCTTATTTCTGTATTTGGGTGTTAAACTGGTACCAATGACGTGACATCTGTGCCCAGACAGTGTCACCATGTGTAAAAAACACACAATAATGAAGTAATACTATAAAAAAATGTGCTGCATTAAGCTGCATAATTTGCCTTTTCTTGCCACACAATTTAGTCAACACTCTCCTAATTTGGTGCAACCCTGTAGCATATTTTGGTGCAACAGCATGGAAAACAAGCATTTGCAGTGCAATGGGTCTCGCATTTGCTAGAGTTAGAGCTATTAGCATTGTAAATTCCTAACCAGACTTTGGCTTGCCACATAATGTGAAAATGAAAAGAAAAATAGTTGACATAAGCGAGCAGATTCAAAGCGCCGTGGTCGGCATGAGCACGAAGGAGACATACAAAAGGAAAAAGAGGTTTGCTTGCAGTCAAACGTATCAGCAATCGTGCAATTATCCATGTATCAGGGGCAGTCTGCAAGGTGGTAACAAAACAAAACCAAGGAGGCACAAAGGTAAAGCATTTACCAATGAAAACAAAGGATTTTGAAAGGCAAGACCGCGAACGAATGAAAGTGATGGGCGTGAGTTGGGTGTGGTTAAAAGTCCACAAGATTTACAATAGGTTGAAGAGCTTGCATGCTTGACCTAAAAAAGGATGGAAGGAACATCTGTGTTTTGAGAGCCAGCAAATACGTAAAGGTACTATGTATGCTAAGCAATGATTGCAAAAAACATTAAAATGCACTAAGTTTACAGATGCTATCGGCCCCTCCAACATCATACTATTATCCACTATTTGAGTGAACTACATTCTAGGCACAGTAACATTTTCTTTTTGTAACAAAACAAAATATCAAAATGTACCAGTGCTTTCCTTTCAGGATTGTGGACAGCAATAGGCACAGCAACGCAATCCCTCTAACACAACAGAACAAATAATCCAATGCAATAACTATCAGCTCCGTAAAAATACATCCTCAGAGGTAAATGAGGAATCAAACAGCAGATTCAAGCAGCTTTTGGAAAGGAGTTGATGTTTTTAAAGGGAAAACAGACACCGGATCAAAACATCGTAAATTTGCAGGCCCCAAATAGAGGACAGGCCTCTTCTACACTCTATGGATGGGCAACCCTGAATCTTTCTGTGCCTTAGCATGTTATGCGTGTGCAACGGACACCTGGAGGATATGTGAAATCTGCGTTATTACACAAAAGCAAACACTGCATGAGAGTGCACACCTTAAACGAAGGATGATGATGGGCCAGCTACACAAAGGGAATCAATTCTGGGAGGCATTCGAATGCCTGAGGAGTAGAAACAGCAGCAGTCCAACATATACCACCAAAAAGAGCAGAATAGTGCCGAAGGGTGGAGACCGAAGAACAGGAATGGAGAGATTAGTCAGGTTAGTCACACTAGTGATGTTGCAGCAATTAAGAGCTTGCATACACCCTGCCACTCTCTACAGTGTACCCAGGTCACCTCAGCATGATTCTGGTACTTTCAGATGGGAGTCCTGGGCAGAGTACTCAGACACTGGCTCCCCGACAGCGTGGTGATCCCCTAGCCATCGTCTCTGGTTAAAGGTACACTGATATAAATAAAAGATCAAACACAAATGATCATTGGCAAAATCAACAGGTTTCGGCTCCAAAAGAACACTTGTAGTTTTACAAAGCTTATTAGATTGGCAGTCAAATGTCTCATGACGCAAACACATGCATGGCTGGCACGGTCATCAAAGATTTTCTATTAAAAGCTATTCCACGATGGCTGCAAATGTGGCAGAAGGACTTGAACCACTGTTGTGGACTTAGACTCCATCCAACAGAACAAATGTTTCTCTGGTGCAGCATCTGGTCTGGCCCACAAGAGGTGAGGGTTGTCAAGTTAGGGTGAGCTCCAAAGATGGAGGTAAAGCAGCCTCCCTTCACCACTGGCTGAAGTGGCAGTCCTGACTCTTCTTCAGTTGGCCGCCTACTGCAAGACTTGGTCTCCATTGCATGCAGATACAGCAAGTTCTTCGTGAACAGCACTCAGAACACAAGCATGCACTTACCTAACAGGGCACAGAGCGCGAAGTGCAGCAACCAAGACAATGGCTTGAAACTGGGACAGTGCGAGGAAGCTTCCTGGACTGAAGATGGGAAGGAAGAGAGAAATGCAGGAGCGGAGGCAGCAGCCTTGCAAGCCTTCTGCACAGTGCATTGAAAGTGCCTGCATGAGAGGCAGTGCTTAGACTGTGAAAAAACATTAAGTGCCAGGCCCTAGTCAGGAGGCCACTTCCACTTGTCCCTCCCACTGCCGCTGTCAGTGCTGCCAGTTACCGTAACACCACAACTAATAACCCTCACACTCCACAAGTGAGACAATGCTGACAATTCCAGGCTCCCAAAGCCAAAAGCATGGCTTTGGCAGCAGGCACTAGTCATTTACAGTGTATGTTTAATTAATTACCAATTGTTGTTGTGCTTGTCTCTGAATGAAAGAAACAGACAGCTGCACCATGTAGTAGACTGTTGTCCCAGTGCTAACAGTTAAGTGCAGGTGCTGAGCACCGGAAACCACCGGCTCAAATTAAAGACTGCCGAGAGTGTGTGTGATGGTGTGAGAAACTTTGTGACAATCAGGGTATGTGCTTGTGAAGATACATGTGACTTTATAATTACGAGATTGTGAGTGTGAACTTTGGTGTGTATGCGGTGCTGCTTGTTGGTGCTAAGCAGCATGTTTCATGGTGTGTTGTCTCAATTTTTTGTGTGTAATTGTTTTGAGACATGTTTGATGGTTTCTGAGAAACGTTGCATGTAGTCATTTGGGTTGTGCGAAAAACAGCGTGAACAGCCTATGTTTGAATGTGGTGACTGTGCTACTGATGATGTATGTGATTGTGCCATTGTCTGTGTATGTGCCCCTGGGCGAAGGAATCTGATGGTGTATGTTTATGTAGTGTGAGGTGTTGCGTGTTTACGCTGTGTATGTTAGAGACAGATAACTAGTGTAGAACTGTTCGTCTCTTCAATGATATGTCCATGGAAGGGAAACTTGCCCTATTACGGCATTCACTTAGAAAACATCTTCTAGTTTAGGCATGAGATGGGAGGGGCCTGCAGATCAGAAGTAAAGCTCTGTTTCATTCAAGCTCCATTTACCCACATCTAACCTCTGTCCCAATCTGGAACCGTACTCGGTGCCCATACGTGTTTATGTCCCACCCCGAGCAAGGACTGAGAGTAAGGAAGAGTGGGAACATTAGGTTGAGTGATCCCTTTTCCGCTACCTCCTTCCTTAAGGTACTTACAGCCCTAGATTGCAGTTGTTGGTGGTGTACAGCTGGAGACACAAGGAGTCTTTGATGGTTGCGGCCATCTGGGGTGGAGGCAGGTATGTGGCCTGCATCAGGAGGGGAAATCACAAATTGCTCTTCTGCTGACTGGCGTTTCTCGGACTCTGTTGTGTAATTACCACAAAGCGTGATTGTCCCAGGCCTTTGTGTTCTGCTGAAGCCGCCTGTGTCCAACATGACCACCTACTAAGGCTTCACATACAATAAATGTTTGCCTAGGCTCAAACATGACTACCTCAAGCAAACAACTGATGTATATGGTATCTTAGAAAGTGAACATGTTTGAGATAGGCCAAGGAGGAGTCAGAGGATGGGGCGCAACGCTGATGAAGTGTTTATACTCTGTAGAGAGGTGGCACTTCCCCAGCTGGGCTGTTTGGAGCAAAGAATTCTCGCACAGGTGGACGATGATGCATAATTCTGCAGTAAGGCAATCAGACCATGTCAGATTACTCTTGCAGGTGGGTGAAAGTAGTGAGGACGGATACAGTGGTGTGGCTTCTCACTTCTGCACCTCCAGTACAGTCCTCTTGTACATCAATACTATGCCCCCTAAAGGCTGCACAACTAGACGGCAAATAGTTTAAAAAAGGAAAAGAGGAGATTGCTGAGTGCTAGTAAAACAGGCTACAAGTCCACACTGAGTTGCAAAAAAAAAAAAGGGAATCCACAAGAATGCGCGCGCGCACACACACACACACACACACACACACACACACACACGAGGGAAGGGTATATGGTTGCATACTGCAATAGCTTTCAGAATCGGATCCAAGAACTAGGTGAGCTGTCCAATAGAACAGAAAGAGGAGAAAGCCCAGAAACACAAATATTGAGCAGAAGAGATATCCAGATGCAAACGACTAATCATTAGAAAGCCGTATGGTCTATAAAAAGATAAAACTAGAACAATCCTATGTGACCACAGGCCGTACAGAAGCTGTCCTGTAAGTATGAAATCAAGTCCAGAGCACTTCTGAACCAGCGTAGAGTTCAGAAGATCAATAGAAGAGAGCAGCGATCCGATGCTAAGATCACTATGCGCAGACAAGAGCAGTGCAGAGAGCAGGGAATACATTCCGTTCAACCGGAGAGAGGCTCCGGAAACCATCCCCAGGTGTCTCTCAAAGAAGAAATGTGACCACCAAAAATCAGGAAATGTTACCACAACCATTTGGATAGCTTTGGTCCTTGGGCTAAGATTGCCCCAGGAATAAAAAATTGCTATTCTCTAATTTTTTCATCAAAGAAGGTAAACAAGCATCGTAACATTACTCTGAACTCTTTGGTAGCATCCACGAGTCTTCTCAAATGAGGGGTGTGTGGGATTTGCCCCAACAAACTGGACTAGGCATGGCATGCTGACTGAGACCTACATTTAACGTGGGAGTGGCGAGAACCACACAGAACGAATGGCACGGTGACCAGATTCATGCATCAGTGCTAGCGTGACCACTCGTGCGTCCGACAGTGCATTTATCTCGTTGAATGTTAACAGTGGACTCAAGCAGAAATCATTAATAGCACAGGTATGAGTGAGAACAGAAGAAACAGCAACAGAGAAACCCCTTCCACTCCTCGCAGGCCCGTCTGCTGAGCAGTGGAGTGCGGGAGAAGGGCGGCAGGTTCACGGGTAGGCTGGTGCTAAACTGCAGGGAGGCCCCTCGGAGTGCATCCCCACGAAAACTGGGCAGCATCCTGCACACAGGCGGAGCAGGGCTTGAGGATGGGGCGTTGGCTCAGCTTCACCAAGTCAGCCTTTGTCTTACCCAGTGTTCACGGGGTGAAATAAAGGCTCTATGTGGCATTTATTGCAAGAAATCGTACAATCTGTGATCTTTTTGTAGCGCTAATTCCTCCACTTATGGTACCTCAGTCTGAGCCAGCGAAGTGTCTGTCACAACTTACAAACGTCGCTCTGACAAAAGGCAGTCAACAGCTGTCTTTCAAGTCTATTTTTATGCTCAATATGGTGAGCAGAGAGGAATCTGGTAGCAGCCTCTTGCTGCTGCCAAGAGACTTCCGGTGTAAGAGCGCCTGATGAATCTCAATCAAGGTAGCATGCAGGGACTGAAGATTTGCAGCGCTGCAGCCTCCATGTGGGATGAGTTACCAACCAAAATGAGACGTAGGACACTGCTTTGCTAATTCTGAAATCACTGAAAACGTGGGGCTTTAAATGTAGCAGGACAAATGTCTGCCCTTTCATTCAGTATCCCCAGAGCGTGCTGTGTTTCTATTGTAAGGAGAGGTAAGCAAAGTCATTCGACATCTTTGTACTTATCTTTTATGTCTGATGCTGTTCACCTACTGCATTTCTGGCATCAACTGTAGTTTAATCAAGTTTCTTGTGGTATGATTACTTTCAGTGCTAAGCATCAAGACTATTTAATTTGTGGCCGGGGCTAAAATGTGAAAACAAAAATAACTTAGTGCCTCACGAGTATTAACTTGCCCGGTTTGTTTCAAGGAGACTGGTTTCAGTCTTTCTTGGAACCAATATTTAATCTCAGTACGAATACCCTGGCACGCACCCAGTGATCTTCATGTACCATATCATGTCTATGCTTGAAGCCATGAGTGAAGGGTCTCCAGTGAACTGGCTTACAACAAATTATATAAGATCAGACAATATTCACTGTGATTGGAAATTGGAATAAACATCGGTGTGAGAATAGCTTGACCTTTCAGTGATCTGCACTTCAATTCTTGGATAATTTAACACCTGCTATGCGCGATCCAAAACAGCCTCTGCCAATCTAATCAGAAGGCACTCGTATTTTTGGCCACCTTTCATTAAATTCTTTGCAGTCAGTGCCTATGAGTGCAGATTAGAAAAGTTTACACACACACAAATTTGAATGCACTAATAACTACTGTATCGTTTTGTCGCGGAGGTTCTCATTATGCTAATGAGGCTACTGGATTTGGGAGACAGGATCACATGGATTGTGGCTAAGTAGAATTCCACACCACGTGACGCCTGTCAGCCTAATCCGGGTTGTCCGGCTAACTAATACCGCCTTATCTCTGGCCGAGATGATTGTGGCAACCGGGCGCATGACAAGAAGACTCCTCAGGGAAATCGTGGTCGATCAGATCCCATCCCTTTCTCTCAGTTACTAAAAAGTCTCACACAGGTAAAGACAACAGAGGAAGAGTATAGTTCAATAAGGATTTATTGAAGTAACTGCATCTTAGATAGATAGGCATTTATTGCAATAACTGGAATGATAAAACACAATAAAAGCAGAGCTTGTAGTCTAGAGAGATACTGTCTCTATGTGGATCAAGGGTCCGGCCGCCTAGCAAGTAGCTGCAATGAAGCAATCAGCATGCAGTTGTGGTCATCTGGCTGGAATCTCCCTCTAACGTGTCTGGGACAAAGAAGTGTTTTTATACTAAAACAGCTGACATTCTAAGAAATGGTCCCAATGTATGAGTGTGTGTTTTCTGTGAATATTGGAGACACATCATACCATGTTTGTTGGCAACCCTATCTGACTGTAGCCTTGGAGAAAGCACAGAGTGAAATAAATGTCCTACTAAGAACATAGGCCCTCATTACAACTTTGGCGGGCGGCGGAGGCCGCCCGCCAAAGTTGCGCGTCGTGAATACCGCACCGCGGTCGGAAGACCGCAGCGGGTATTCAGAGTTTTCCCCTGGGCTGGCGGGCGGCCGCCGAAAGGCCGCCCGCCAGCACAGGGGAAAACGACCTTCCCACCATGAAGCCGGCTCGTAATCGAGCCGGCGGAGTGGGAAGGTGCGACGGGTGCTACTGCACCCGTCGCGTATTTCACTGTCTGCTATGCAGACAGTGAAATACATTTTGGGGCCCTCTTACGGGGGCCCCTGCAGTGCCCATGCCGTTGGCATGGGCACTGCAGGGGCCTCCAGGGGCCCCGCGACTCCCCCTTCCGCCATCCGGTTCCCGGCGGGAGAACCGCCAGGAACTGGATGGCGGGAGGGGGAGTCGGAATCCCCAAGCCGGCGCAGCAAGCTGCGCCGGCTTGGAGGATTCCTTGGGGGCAGCGGGAAACCGGCGGGAGACCGCCGGTTTCCCTTCTCTGACCGCGGCTAAGCCGCCGCGGTCAGAATGCCCCGCGGGGCACCGCCGGCCTGTCGGCGGTGCTCCCGCGTGCCGCGGCCCTGGCGGTTCTATACCGCCAGGGTTGTAATGAGGGCCATAATGCTTTCCTAGGCGAAAGTACAATGAGATAAAGAAAATAAAACAGCACCGTAAATGTTGCTATTGCTAGAAAAATAAAGCAATGCTAAATACAATGTAACAGGGTTAAAGTGCACAGCTGCAGGTCTAGTTAGCATAAAAAATGTGTCTAAAACATGGCTAAAATAGCTATACCACGACCTTAGAACCAAAGTGGCCCAGCTGCAGACTCGAGCCAGCGAGTTACATCGTCGCGCGGAGGACGCTGAAAACCGGTCAAGACGCAACAACCTGCGCTTCATCGGATTCCTGGAGGGCATAGAGGATGGCGGGGCCTCCGAGTTTCTGGAGAAGTGGATCAAAACCTGGATGCCGGATCAGTCCCTTTCACCCTGGTTCGCGGTTGAACGAGCCCACAGGGCGCTTGCTCTGCGCCCCCCCCGGGCGGCCCAAAACGCCTGATGATTGCACGCTTCCTTAACTTCAAAGACAGAGACAACATCCTCAGGGAAGCTAGGCGGTAAGAGGATCTACAATGGGAGAACCATAAAATCTTAATTTTCCCGGACTACACCCGTGAGGTCCAGACCCGCCGCCGGTCGTAGGAGCACGTTAAACAAAAACTTAGAGCAATGCAACTCTCATACATGCTCCTCTTCTCTGCACGGCTCAAAGTTCTTATGGCCGGGAAAACATACTTTTTTGAAACACCTGAAGAGGCATGGGACTGGCTAACAGAGGAGGGTGTCGGGGCTCGGGGGGGACCCCTGGGACCTGCGGGGAGGACCCCCGTGTCGGACCGACCCTTTCGGGAGGAGCCGGAGGCGTACCAGATCCCGGAGGGCGAGAGAAAAAGACCCAGACACCCCTGCGGACAATGAGACGGGCCGAGATTCTGGTTCACAGACAGAGAGAAACCCTGCGGACCCTTCTGAGCCTCGGGCCTCAACCCAAACGACAGATGACAACCGCTTGAGCCAGTCCCTGGCGCTCGGCTAATATGATACACCTGGCCCCCGTCGATGGGTGCCGGGGTGACCCGAGCTGTCCGGCTTGCACGCACGGGCCCCGCAGGGGTCACTATTGGCGGCGATGCGCTTCTCCGCTACATGGCGCCTGGAACTCGGCATATGACCGCTTATTGCAATTGATCAGTTTTAATGGAGGGGTCCACCACTCCACCCCAATGACAGTCTTACTGGCTGTCCGGTTCTGGTTGGGTATTTGGGCGACAGATGCTTCCGGGGTGGGAGTATGGGGAGGGGGAGTTTGAAACGAGTTTAGATAGTAACGAGTTGGTTAGCCTCATTTGTTGTTTTAATATTGCACTGTTATGTTTGAAAAGGTCGTCCCTAGGTCCACAGCCAGACACTCAGCTTTCTATGGCACCTATGCAGCCCACACCTGGCACTCATTGACCCAGGTCCTCTCCTGGAACGTAAATGGTCTATTAGATAACATCAAGAGGTCAGCAGTATTTAGTACACTTCGCAGATATTCCCCCTCAGTGGTCCTCCTTCAAGAGACTCACCTCCTCGGGTCTAGGTGCCCCATGCTTGCGCGAGGAGGATACGACAGAGTATATCACGTGGGCTTCTCCAGAGGCTCTAGAGGGGTGGCTATCCTACTCCACCGCTCCCTACCTATGGTGATTACAGCCACGCAGTCCGATCCGCAGGGCAGATTTGTTGTAGTCACGGGGATTCTTCATGGGTCGCTGATAAATCTTATATGTGCGTACGCCCCCCCGGCGGGGCTTGATGCCTTCTTTCTCTCGCTCCGCCGAGTGGCAACGGGACTTCCCCAGGGGACCACCCTGCTGGGAGGAGACTTCAACGCTGTCCTCGACCCCAGCCTGGACGTGTCTGGCGGGCTAACCGCCAGTAGATCCAACAGGGCCTCAGCCCTCAACAGCTGGCCTGAGAGCCTTGGCCTGTGTGAGGTGTGGAGAACCTGGCACCCCAGGGAACGTCAATACACACACACATCAGCTGCCCACCATACGCAATCCAGAATAGATCTTGTGTTCATGCCTGCTTTGGACCTCTCGAGCGTCGCAGGGGCGGAGATACTCCCTCGGGGAGTCTTGGACCACGTACCAGTACGTGTCCGACTGGGCGGAACAGATCCCTCCAAGCGCCCGGTGTGGCGCCTGAACGCATGGTACTTACAAGACAAAGACTACACCCACGAGGTCAGGAATCATCTCACTCAATATTTTGAATTGAACCTGGGATCGGTCCGATCTCCGGGAACAATATGGGCTGCCTGTAAGGCTACCCTCAGAGGGCAGGCCAAGCACTTTCTCCGTTCCCGTGAACGAGATCGGAACTCTCAGGTCTCAGACCTGGAGGCCAAGGCTTTAAGACTGGAGCGCCAACAAACGACTTTAACGTCTGCCTCTACCATGAGGCAGCTGACTATGGTTAGAGAGGAAATTAAACACATAATGCTAGATTCGGCTAAGCACATTTGGAGAGCCTCAGTAGCCCGAATATATGGCTGGGGGGACAAAAATGGGAAGCTTTTGCATTGGCTGGCTACCCGCCCTCTAGCCAATAGGGTTATTCCTGAGCTCCTAGAGGACTCGGGCTCCCTCTCCAAAACACCTATTGAAATCGTACAAAGTTTTGCCTCCTACTACACCTGCCTATATGCAACGCACCCCCGTCCCGCTATTGAGAGAGAGAGAGAGAGAGAGAGAGAGAGAGAGAGAGAGAGAGAGAGAGAGAGAGAGAGAGAGAGACTCCCCTCTTAAACAATATTACTCTTCCCAGGGTCTCCCCGGAGACAAGGGACAAACTAGATGAAACCATTAACCTCGCAGAAATCACCAATGCAATCTCCAGCCTGGCACCGGGCAAGACCCCAGGCCTGACGGATTCCCAGCAGAGTTATACAGTAAGTGCAGTGATATTCTGGGTCCCCACCTGCTTAACATGTATGAGGAGGCTGAGAGACTGGGCCGCTTCCCCACTGAGATCGACCAGGCCACAATTGTGGTGATCCCCAAAACCCAACCCCCGTCGCGGCACTGCTCGGCGTACCGGCCCATCTCACTTCTAAATATTGAGATCAAAGTGCTTTCCTCAATCCTTGCCTCCAGATTGAAAGAGGTAATGCCCACACTGGTATACCCTGACCAATGTGGCTTTATGCCCACTCGTAGTACCAGGCACTGCATTAGGCGGTTACATCTGGCCCTGGCACACCACAAGACTATCGCATACACCCTTGGCACTACTCCTGCTCGATTTTGAAAAAGTCTTTGACACGGTGGATTGGTCCTACCTTGAACAGGTTCTGCAAAGAAACGGACTCAGCCCCAAATTC
The DNA here is from genome assembly GCF_031143425.1 of Pleurodeles waltl. Lineage (NCBI taxonomy): Eukaryota > Metazoa > Chordata > Amphibia > Caudata > Salamandridae > Pleurodeles > Pleurodeles waltl. The sequence goes on from NC_090443.1 coordinate 964,698,819, forward strand.
CGAGGCCTAGTGAGACTCCTATACTCCAAGCCGACAGCCCGAGTCCAGGTGAACGGAGTGGTCTCCGACCCGTTCCCTATTGGCCGTGGAACTCGACAGGGATGCCCACTATCCCCCCTGCTCTTTGCGCTGATAATAGAGCCCTTGGCGATACTGCTGCGAGAGGAACCACTGATCAAGGGTTGGTCCTGGCCCACCTGCTCAGAGGGTCGTGTGGCATTGTACGCAGATGATGTCCTCTTATATATTTCCAACCCGGCCAAAAGCGACCCCGCGTGTTAGAAATCCTGGGCCTCTTCGCAGAGGCCTCGGGACTGACTCTAAACCCCACCAAGTCCCTGTTGGTCCCCCTGCATCGCTCCAGAGACTGTGTGGACTGGCAACGGAATATCCCAGTACGAAGAAACAGTTTTAAATACTTGGGAATACATATCTCACTTCTCCCCGAGTTGGCATGGGAACTTAATGTTACACTGCTAACTAGAAGAATCAGGATCGATCTCCTGCGCTGGAAGACCCTCCCCCTTAACCTGCTTGGTAGAATAGCGCTTTACAAGATGAAGATCCTCCCTAGGCTCCTCTATCTATTGCAAAACTTTCCGCTCCCCATCCCCAGGAAATGGTTCAGGGAGATGGACTCATTGGCGCGCCAATTTATATGGAGCGGTGCCCGTCCACGGCTGGCGCTCAAAACTTGCCAGAGGGATGTATACGACGGGGGTTTGGGCATGTCCAATATCCATTACTACCACCTCGCAACACATTTGTTTGTGATTAATGACTGGGTGGGTGGACAGACCCGGCATACCGATTGGAACTTCAGACGATGGGCTACCCACGGATTTTTGACACCCTTTACGGGGCCCGATTTCCCGGGATGTCCCGGACGTGACTAAAGTGGTTTTACAGGGATGGCGGACAGCTCAAGGGTCGACGGGGTGGTGGGGACGTCTTACACAGCAGACCCCACTATGGCATGGGAGGCACTTGAGGAGGTGGCGGGCTTGGAGGGTTTTCGGAACTGGGATAACATAGGTATTTCTACACTGGGCGACGTCTGGAGAGGATCACATATGCGGTCCTTTGAGGACCTCCAGAAACACTTTTAATTAAATAAGACACAGTTCCACAGGTATCTCCAGCTCCGCCACGCCCTACTAGTACACGTCCGGGCGGGAGATGTCATACCCGAGTATTGTCCCATGGAGGCCAAGGCTCTGATGGGGGGCCTGGGCAAGGGAGGTGTTTCTCAGATATATCGCACCCTAATCACTGGCACTGCAGGTTCCCTGGAGGGGCTCCGTTAGAGATGGGAGGGATGGGTGGGCCCCATGGAAGAGATGGATTGGGACGAAGCACTGATGGCCCCGCGCGCCCTAGCGATGGCTACTCGCCTTCGACTGATACAAACCTACTACCTTCACACAGCTTACCTCACACCCGCCAAACTACATAGAGCGGGCCTCCGCCCCACAGCGGAGTGCCCCCGTTGCAGGAACCCCGTAGCCGACTTCTTCCACATGGTATGGACCTGCCCAGCCAGGGTGACTTATTGGGAGGCAGTTTTACAGGAAGTCTCTGGGGTCTTATAGGAAGATATAGAGAGGGAGCCTCTGCCTCTCCTCCTGGGGATCATAGGTGGCATTGGGCTGAAGAGACCAGATCGAATTAGCCTTGGGGTGGCGTGCCTAGTGGCCAAGAGGGATATAGTGGCGGGCTGGAAGGCCAAGAGTGCCCCGGCACTGACTAAATGGAGACGGGGGTGGACTGGTGCGCGCAAAGTGAAAAACTTGTATATGAGGCCAGAGGATGTCCGAATAAACATAATAAGATAAGGGGGAAATGGGAGGCCGCGGCAGGTTCCTAGACGGCGCAAACCCTCCATTCATAATGTGTTGCCTGGGATTATGGGTTTGACTGTTGTTAGATGCCCGTTGGCATCGTGTTAAATGTATGTAACACTGTTTTTATTCCCTTGCAAAATCAATAAAAAGTCTTTAGCAAAAAAAAAAAAATAGCTATACCACACCCTCGCCTTGCCGGTCAAAGGTGGTTTAAAAGCTTAAGGAGAAAGAAAACAGTAACAAATCCAATCCATAGGAGAAAGGCAAGTACAGTCAATAAGAGCCATAGATAAATCCAAGGTCGAATGAAATAGTTAATTTTAAGCCAATGTATCAGCTTACATGCTCTTGACAGTTGTGTTGCAGTAGAGGTCACTGAAGTCACTGAGTCACTGAAAGGGTCGTTAACGTCGACAAAATAACCAGATTGTTTTCGTACAAAAACTGGGGCTGTGTTTTGAAGAGGAGAACTTGCTGAGGACTCCCTTGGCGGCTCATAATAAATTACGATATCCGTATAGAATTTGTATGAAATTGCTCATTATTTTCATTACTGATTGTAGAAGTAGTTATAAGTGGAAGTAATGAAAGCTAGTTTTTCACCCTCCCCAAGCTCGGAGAGGTATCAGGGTTGCTGTTGAAGACATGTAGGGGAACATCCTGGTCTGTAGTGGGAGGGGATTCTGGCACTACTCAGGAGTCCTCTAGGTCTGCTGTGCGGGATCAGCCACATGGTGTAGCTTGACATTGTGTTTTTTTTTTTTTAATATTTATTTATTTTTGCATTTATTGATAACAGAACCCAAAACAGAACAAAGCTCTGAGGTCAACAAGCACAGATTATGGCCATCATAAAGTACAAGACTCAACTGGAGTCACATGACCAATCATAAGTATAAATCAAGGAGAAGGTGGCATATAGCCGCTAAGCACTGTGCTAACAGAACCGCATCATTTGAACACCGTGATGCAAACAATGAAAGGAATAGGGGAGGAAGAGGAAAGGAGGAAGAGCAAAGAGCAAGATGAGGAGGAAGAAACGAGGCGGGAAAAAGGGAACAACACAGCCTTCAAACCACCAACATAAGTGCAAGTAGTAACTGAATGGCAGTTGAGGGGGTGTAACTAATACATAATCATTGTGAGGTGTTGGGCAACCGTATGTTGTTTGATGCTCGGGACTCCAAAGGGGATCGCAGGGGGGCCCATATATCTCTTGGTCGGGAACCTTCAGGCGTAAGTTCCCAGTAAATCCTTAATTGTTCCTGACAGTACACAGCGTCCTGCAACCATTCACAGCAACGGGGAGCCCGCAGTTGCCCCCAGCACATCGCAACCCCACGCTTAGCCAGCAGCAGCAGTCCCACTAGCCTCTTGTGCGCGGGGGAGATCTCCTCAACATATCCCAAAAGAGCAAGCTTAGGGGTGTGCGGCAACAAGAGTCCAGTCACCTCCTCAGTCGCCCGCAACACCTCCGTCCAGTATTTGCGCAGTGCCGTGCAACTCCACACGAGATGCAATAAGTCTGCCTCAAGAGCAAGACACCTCTCGCAACGTGCATCAGCTCGAATACCCATATTCTTCAATCTACTGGGCGTATAATACAAGCAATGTAGAAAATTGAAGTGAATAAGGTGCAATCTCTAATTAGGGGACAGCTCTCTCACGTGCACGCAGCAAAGTTGCAACACGCCATCAGGAATGGTTTTGCCTATATCCACCTCCCAGTGGGTTTTAGCATTTAGCCCAGCCTCAGATTCCGCACTCTGCATGCAAACATATAGATATGTAAGTTCCAACACACAGCACACCGGGGGCATTGCAGGAAAGCAGGGGTAGCGCGCACAGAGCATGGCTCGAACTCTGATGTCACGTAGGCTCTCATTATTCTAATGAAACTACTGGATTTCGAGCGGCAGAATCGCCTGCGGTGTGGGAGACTGAGTCTGACCAACTACAGGTGACACCTGTCGCTCCAATCCGGGTTATGCTATGGCTAACTAGCAGCGCCTCATTTCTACCCAATGGCAGGGATGACTGGGCAGTCGAGCGCATGACATAACTGGTTTCTCAGGAAAGCCGTGGTCACTCAGGTCTCATTCGTTTCTCTCAGTTACATTAGTCTCATACATACAATGACAAACAGAGGCAATATATGTTTCAGTAATGCTTTTAATGGAGCGACTGCATCTTAGATAGCAAAGTGTGGGCTGCAATAACCAGGATGATACAGCATGCCAAGATTAAAATTGTGACAAGGAGTGTAAAGCATAGAAATTCCGCTACCATATTGTCACTACTGTCAATGGACTGATTCCTACCTGGGCTATAATAGAGCACAGCGTGTTAAGCTCTAATTCTGCCCTTCAGGTCCCCCTGGGAAGATATCATCCCCCATACCCGAGCAAAGGCCTGAAGTCTGCATTAGCAGCTGTAGAGAAGCAATAAGCATACAGTCGTGGTTCTCTGGCTGGAATCTCCTTCTAACGTGTAAAAGACAGGGAAGTGTTTTTATAATAAAACAGCTGATGTTCTGAGAAAATGTTCCTATGTAAGGATGTGTGTTTTCTATTAATGTCAGAGACAAAACTTTACACAAAGTTCACCGGCAACCTATCTTACTGCAGCCTTGGAAGAAGCACAGAGTAAACAAGAATGTCTTGTTTGAGAACAGAGTGCTGGCCTAGGCAAAAACAGCTAGATAGAGAGAAATAAAAGAAGACCGTAAAAGTGGCTATTGTAACAATAATAAAGCAAAGCTGAATACAATATATCTAGGTTAAAGTGCACAGCGGCAGGCCTAGTATGTTAAAATAATGTGCATATAACTAACATGGCTATACAACACTGAGAAAGAATAGTCGGTGCAGTGCGGTATCATGCAGATCACCAAATGCAACCTCCAAGGAGATAAACATCCCATCTGAAAACCAAGATCCCAGAGTAGTTAAGTTCAGCTCTCGGAGAAACTCACAGACTCGAACATCCTCCGACAGCGGCATGTCGGCAACATCTCGCACCAGCATTAAAGGCGCGAAGAGCTCTCGCACGCTGCAACAGCAAAGTCCAGGCCCGTGCTGTACAAGCCACAGTATCAACCCCCTGCGGTTGCCTCAGACGTGCCGCAAGCGGTTCCATCGCAACCGCAAAAAGCAGTGGAAAGAGTGGGCATCCCCAACAAGTGCCCCTAGCTATTGAAAAGGGACCAGAAATTGTCCTCTTGATTCTCAACAGGGCAGTCGGCTGCGAGTATAGCAGGCGGATCAGTTGAATTAACCTAGGGCTCAACCCTACTCTAACAAAGTGAACATATATGGCCACGAAAGAGAGTCAAAGGCCTTAGTGGCATCAAGGAACACCGCCGCCGCGCGGTCTTCGGGATCGATTATACTAGATATTGCAAAGTAGGTGCGGAGATTATACAAAGTAGAGCGCCCCAGCACAAAGCCGGACTGATCCGGTAGTAGCAAGGAGGGGAGCAAGGGCTGAAATCGGGATGCAATAAGTTTCGCCAGAATCTTATTATTTATGTTTATTAATGAGAAAGCCGATATGAATCGCAACAGCACAGGTCTTTCCCAGGCTTCAAAATAGTCACAATAAGAGCCTCCCGCAACGAGGCCGGGAGAGCACCGCTCTCAAGTGCCTCCGCATAGACCTCCAAGAGGTGTGGCGCTAATAAATCTGCATATTCTTTATAGAAGAACGGCGTCAGACCATCTAACCCCAGGGCCTTATCACCCGGCAGACTTCGTATAGCCTTTGTTTTCAACCAAGAAGAGAGTGTCTAGATATTGCCTATGCAAATTCTCAAACCAAAGCAGTCTGATATCCGCGAAGTAGTCAGTGGGAGCCGCAGATCTCAACCCAGAGTGCTCAGCATACAGGTCAGAATAGAAGTCAGTGAGGACTCGCCTGATCTCCTCAGTGCTGGCATGACGCGCACCAGGCAGATCAGTCAGCTCTACGATATAATTACCTGCCCACGGCTTACGAAGCATTGCTGCCAGCGTTCAGCCGGCCCGCTCACCCTCACCATATCTCCTCGCTGTAACATCTTTCACTAGAAAACAAACCTCGCGAAGAGCAGCCTCCTCATACTGTGTCATCTTTTCTCTCAGTTCAGCCAGAGGGTCACCAGACCAGTCAGAGACCAATCGTTTTTCTAGATCAGCGAGCTGGGCCTCCAGATTCACCAAGTCACGCCTTAGCACTTTCAGCACTCCGTGCTGTTTAGAAAGGCAAAGCCAGCAGATTACTACCTTTAAAGCCTCCCACACGGTGCCTGCAGAGGATACAGATCCCTGATTCTCAGCAAAGTAGTGCACAATAGCGTCACGGATCTCGTCCCTAAAAGTCTGATCTCTAAGCGCACCGTGGGGCAGCCTCCACATAAAGGCATGGCCGGACCTCCAGGAACAAGCAACTCCAACATGACCGGCGAATGGTCTGACAAGGTACGGGCCTTATGCTCAATGGATTGTGTCCAGAGCTCTACACCCCTGGTGCAGAGCCATCTATCTATGCGGGACCAACTGCAATGCACATAATTGACACAGGTACCCTCCCTGTCTGTTCCATGTTTTGCCCTCCATAGGTCTACCAAAGCACCCTCGGCCATCACAAGAGACGTAGCTTGACATTGTTAATGGAAACAAGGTGATGTTCTTTAAAGCCAGGCAGCAATGGTAGAATCATAGTTCTGGTACCGTGTATTGCCAGGACTGGAACCGGTTCACAATAAGAAGGACCAAATTCCTTTTTTCACAGTGATCTTTTCACGCACTAGCTCCCCAAGTTTAGGAATCCAGCTGGTAGATGTTACTGGTAATGGTACTGATTCCAAAGGACGCAGCATTGGCGGATGTGTTGTCATCATGGAACCGTTGTAAGTCCTGCAAGACAGTAACATGTTCATGTATGTCAAAGGGTGTATCCGCCGCCTCCATGCCAGGACCATCAAGATCTGGAACATAGATTTGAATTCAGAAAAGGCATTCGTATGATGTATCCCCACCTCTTCCCCCCCAGGGAAATTCTAGGCAGATTGTTGAGTGCTCTCTGGACTCCATATAGGTGTGTAAACCAGCTACGACCCATGCCTAATACTCTAGCTGTTAAGGATTGCTTTAAATCTCGGTTTCGTCGCTCCACGACACTATTTCCCTTGGGATGAAATGGAGACTAGTAGTGCAGTTGGACCCCTAACAAAGCCATGGTGTCCCTGTAAGGCCTTGAGGCAAAATCAGGGCCCGGTCCAAGTGGAAAGCCGCAACAGTATATGTACCAATAAAGACTATCAAATCTTTAATAACAGTTTGAGTGTCAGCCTAGCGTAGTGGCTAAACCCACAGAAATAAGGAGAATGAGTCAACAGCGACTAGGATGTATTTGTATGCACTATATGGTTTGTTGGAAATTAGGAGGGGTGTCTTCGGTAGACGTTTCACGGTGGAATCTATTTCCTGGCAGATGTCACAACAAAGGACATATTGCTTGGTCTGTTTATGTAGACCTAGCCACCAATATCGTGACTGTAATATTGAAATTGTAGCCACCACACCACCATGGGCAAAAGCAATGCCGTTATGCACTGCTTTTACTAATGCAGGTCTTAGTTGTTTATTGGGAATTATCTGAACTCCCACACCTGATATTGTTACTTGTGCATCAAACAAGCCTGCCATCCGGTAGGAATATTTAGCAGGATATGCTTTAGGAAAAGGCATCCCGTCAGCCGAAGCTGCCACGGCTGCCAGTGTTTCATCATCCACTTTTAGATTAGAACGAGTTACTGCAGCTACAGAAGCCATCACTATTGCCGATTTGGCTGCTTCATCAGCCAGAGTATTGCCTCCAGCGTGTATTCCGACACGCTGATGTCCTAGTGTGTGTACAACATGGACGTTGGATAGCGCTTCCTTCAGATTCGCTACTTTCCCCCACAGAAGTCTGTGTTTAACGGTGCTGCCTTTTGAATCTCTGAAACCATTTGGGCGCCAGTATTGCAGATATTTATTGAAGGACTGGACACAATAGTACGAATCACAGACAATCAACGTCATCTGCTCAGGATCTGTATGTTCCAGTGCCATTACCAGAGCCTCAAGCTCTGCAAGTTGTGCACTGCAATCTCCTAGAGTCTGCGTGTAAGTATTTTGTGAATGGAACTTGCCATCTTTCATGTAACCACTCATGACTGCGCAAGCAGAGGAGTATTGATGTTTTGTTCCTATAGCTAGTTGGGCTGAACCATCAGTATACAAACTGTTATGATACTGGTTGATAGGCAATGTATTTGCTGGAACTGGATACTCAAGTTCATATTGTAAGAATTCTTGGGTCTGTAATTTGGAGTCAAAGACATAATCAACATCAGTGGCTGTCAGAGACATTGCCCATTGAATGCAACATGGATGTAGTGCTTTAGCAAAAGGAATGCTTACTTTGGTAACAGCCTCTAGGGCTGGAATGTGGGAGACTAAAATAATGCGCTTCCCCTGGGCCAGAGGTCTCTCTTTAAGGACCGCCATCTGGACAGCAGTGAGGATTTTCTCAGTGGGAGCAAAGCGCTGTTCAGCTGTGGAATATAAGTGTGATTTATATGCAATTAGGACGGTCTCACCCTCATTGAATGTCACATAGGTGAAACCAATGGCACCAGCAATTACTCTTATGACCAGATGTTTTTTATTGTCCCTTGTATGCAAGTGTTTTGCTTCTAGCATGTCTTTTTGCAAAGCTTTTAGAATGCGGGTGTGTTCAACTGTCCAAAATTTACCAGTAAAATCAGGACGTATTAAGTCGTACAATGGTTTGATGCATAGTGCATAATCTGGAATGTATGTTTTGCCAAAGTTTTAAAAGCCCAACACTGACTGGAGCTTTTTTTACTGTGTTTCGAGGTTGCAGTTGTGCGCATTTTTCTAAAAATTGGGGCGTCAGGCTCCTGCTTTCATCTGACAATTTGTATTCCAGAAACAGGACACTAAGGAAAGCTATTTTAATTTTTTTAAGTTGAATTTGTAGCCTATTTTGGCAAATCCTACAACAATGCCAGCTACGTGTCTTAAAAGTTGACCTGTTGCAGGTCGTCGTCTGTGAGATAAATGTCATCCACATATGACAACGGCTCAGGGTCAATGATGTGTAAACTAGATGTACGAGCTGAGAACAGTCCTGGGCTGGTTTTGTACCCCTGTGGGAGTCGGGCGAATTTTCTTGCGAGCCAAGGGTGCTAAAACTTGTTAGGTCCTTACTTTCAGGCACTATGTTTTGGCAGAAAAAACAGTTGGATATATCCAGAGTCGTCTTGTATTTTCTGCGCACTGTATTGTTCATAAGTGCTGTGTGCATTTTGTATAGCAAATGTTTTTGTGTGACTATTTAAATGTCTGTAGTCTAAGACTATCCTATATGAATGGTCCGGTTTAGCGACTGGTAATAATGGATTGTTCATGGATGAATCTGAGGGCTCAATGACACTCTGGTACTTCATACAGGTGCTTTAGCATCATATTTTATAGGATCTTGAGGTTGCGGTTGGGATTTTATTGGTAGTTTGTGGTAGGGTGATTCTTTGTCCCATTCTACGTGGTTGCGATATAAAGCAGGTGCCTGTGCCAATGCCCAATCAATGGCATGCATTTCAACAAGCTTTCTGGAAACAAGGGGCCAGCAAGATTTTTCAATCGCATCCTCTCCGTAAGGGATATTGCGGATGAATTATGGTGGCCAATCTTTTTTAGCCAGCAAAATATCATAAATAGAGACAATGTCGTCCCAAAAGATAGTGTCAACTATGCATTCAATGTCCCCTTCTAACTGAATAGTTACTCTGTACACTCACCCTATCAGGTGTGGAGACACTCATGCCCGCAGTCTGAACTTGTAAGAAGTCATCAGTTGCTTTCACCTCCAGATGCTCTTTAAGATCCTGGCGAACTATTGTGACCTCTGCTGCACTGTCGAGCAGTGCCAGTGCCCACTTCTTGTTTTCAGGAAAGCCCTCTTCTTGAGTGGCATGTCGAATTGTAACTGCTGCCACTTTTTTCTTCTTTAATTGGGGTTTTTGTTGGGGAAGTTTCTCTTCTTTTTTAACTGAAACTTCAGACGAGCGTTGAGTCCTTTCTCATTTTCACAAACTCAGTTCGCTGCTCTGACCGCCCACCTCTTTCACTGAGTTTTTCCAGTGAGTTCTGAAAGGAACGCAATTGGCGTGTATCAGTATATTAATATCCATCAGGCATTTTTATATTATCCCTATTTCTAAGGTTATATCAATTTTGTGGGGTCTCTGCATGCAGAGATTCTCCCCTTTCCTTTTTTTTTTTATCCCAGCGTTGCTTGGAACCTTCAGCCGCTTGCTTGGCAGTATCTTTATTAGATCTGCCTTGAAATTGTGGTTTAATCGGTCTGGCCCACAGACTATCTCGATCAATACTAGCACAGCTCCCTGTGATAATCTTTGGTAGCTCCCGTCCTTGATCCTGTGGAACTGCATGCGCACTGCTAGTGCAACTGCTTCCCCTTTAAGATTACTTAATATTATTGACTATACTGTGGCAAAATTGCCCATTAATTGCATCCCTAAATCCAGGGCTGGGGCAGCCCCGCATTCATCTTGAATTTGTTTTAACACCTCCGGAAGATTGCCAAGTGTTGGTGTACCGTTTGCAGTAGTATGGAGCGTGGCAAATATCGTGCTCCATGTACTGCAGTTATCAACTGTGGGAACCATCCTGAATGGCACGCACATAGTGAGAATTCTATGTTTATCTGGTCCTGTATGTGGAAAAACCTCTTCCAGTACATTTATTTTTTGAGCTAACCAAAACGGAATTTCCTCCTGCTTGGAGGGCACCTTACCCATGATCGAAAGTACAGTTGCAGGGTTAATGCATGAAGTGACTGCATGTTGTTGCACTGGGGCAGCACATGCTGGATTAGTATTTAATGTTTGCATGAAAAACTGTACTAATAATCTGTATATTGTCATGAACTCTATATATAGGCGGCGAACCTCAGCTACCGCTAAGGTTACGGCATCAGGATGTGGGGTATATGTGACCAATAAAGGCCAGGTCAGGCCATCAGTGCTCAGAGGACCTAACCTAACATGTAATATTGTATGTGGTAGGGCGCCATCAAGCCAGTTGTTATGGTCTAGATAAGATAAAGGTATTTCTCAATATGCATATGCTCTGTATTGTGCAGGTATGTTTGCAGGTGGATAGTGGTGAAATGTATTTGTGTTCCCATCCACTGCTGGGAAGGTGACCCAAGAATAAAGCAAATCTGTTCTAAAGGCTGGATGAGCCTCAACAACTAATGTAAATGGACCCCCCCCCCCTTGGCCGTTATGCCATTTGCCAATAAATGTGCAGTAACGAGTGGTCGGGTATTTACTGAAATTGCTACCTGTTGTGGGTTCGCCATTTTAATGGTAGATGTATGTTCAGAGATAAGGACACCTAGTGGGGATTGGTCCTTTTAAGGTTCAAGCTTGAATAACCTATAGCTCAAGATAGGTACTACCTATGTAGCTGAGGAGGAAATCCTCAATACCACGGACGTCTCTGTATATAGTATTGAGGTGTCTTTAGCCTTAGATGAGACAGAGATACTGAGGACGATCCTGAATATTAGTGCCTCACCAAAGGTTGGTGACACCATGTCGCGTAGGTTCTCATTATGCTAATGAGGCTACTGGACTTGGGAGACAGGATCACATGGATTGTGGCTACTAAGTAGAATTCCACACTACATGACGCCTGTCGGCCTAATCCAGGTTCTCTCCGGCTAACTAGCAGTGCCTCATCTCTGGTCGAGATGATTCTGGCAACCGGGCACATGACAAGAATTCTCCTCAAGGGAATCGTGGTCCATCAGATCCTACCCCTTTCTCTCAGTTACCAAAAAGTCTCATATAGGCAAAGACAGAGGCAGAATATAGTTCATTAAGGATTTATTGAAGTAACTGCATCTTAGATAAAAAGGCATGTATTGCAATAACTAGGATGATCAAATAATAAAGGCAAGCATGTGACTAAGAGTAAAACACAAGAATAGTCCAACTATATTGTCACTAAGAATGATATATATATATATATATATATATATATACACACACATACTACCTACACTATGTCTGAGCACAGCATAATAAGCCTAATCTGCTCTTCGGGTTTTCCCCCTGGAGGTACGCCATCCCTCATACCTGGAGGAAGAAGCCTGCAGTCTAGAGAGACACTGTCCCCATGTGGATCAGGGGTCCGGCCATCTAAGCAAGTAGCTGCAGTGAAGCAATAAGCAATCAGCATGCAGTTGGGGTCATCTGGCTGAAATCTCCCTCTAACGTGTTCGGGACAAAGGGATGTTTTTATAATAAAACATCTGACATTCTAAGAAATGGTCTAGACGTATGAGTGTGTGTTTTCTGCGAATATTGGAGACACAGCATACTACGTTTGTCGGCAACCCTGTCTGACTGTAGCTTAGGAGAAAGCACAGAAAGCAAGAACGTAATGCTTTCCTAGGCGAAAGTAGAATGAGATAAAGAAAATAAAACAGCACCGCAAATGTTGCTATTGGTAGAAATTTAAAGCAATGCTGAATACAATGTAACATGGTTAAAGTGCACAGCGGCAGGCCTAGTTAGCATAAAACAATGTGGTTAAAACATGGCTAAAATAGCTATACAACAGTTTCAGACTTTGACTATGGTAGACCAAAGGTAGAGCTCATGCAAGCACACGGAGATTGGTAATCACTGACAGCCTATCAAATCCACCAGGACGGATTATGCATTGTGCCCAGGGTACGCAGCAGCTGTGTGGCCCCACTCTGAGTTGTCCTGGGGCACAGTTGTAGCAAAAAAGGGACCACAGACTCTTGTGCAGCCTCTTCTGTAATACTGAAGGCGCAGGCAACATGTAGCACCAGTGCTTTCTTGAGTGGGTGCATCCCTCATTTGCATGGGGGCATGGACCATGCAAATGAGGGAATCATTTTGCCTCTGCACACCCTATTATGAATGCAGGCACAGAGGATCTTAGGAGGCACACTTGCAGTGTGCCACAAAAAGGTGGCGCACTGTTAGTGCACTGCCTGAGGGCAGCCTCCTGGAGAGAGGGAAGGGGTTCCATGGATCCCCCAGACAACTCCCTGCAAGCATGTGCAATCACTGCACTTGCACGCAGGGCAAACTCTGTCCCCTCTTTAAAGTGTAGGCAGCAGTTCACTGCACAGTTAACGTACGGCAGCTTACAAGCAGCAGTTCTGTCTCTCACTGATTGGGCTGCCCACACGCAGCTGCTAGCTCGTGGCTGCCCTAAGGGCAACACACATTCATTATAATGGGGAACAATGTCCCGGTCTGCACCAGATGCACCTGTTCTGTAATTGGTGCCAGGGAAGTAAAATCAGGCAAGAGAAGCAACCTAGCTGCAAAGTACAAGGATTAGATATCGAACTAGTCATAAAAAGGGTTATAAAGAAGGCATCTCTACTGAAAAAGATAACACTGCTATTGTATTCTCTGTAACTTGGCAGCCCTGGATAGCACCTTGCACACGGCTGCATGACCACCTAATCTGGTCCAAGACTGTCTAGGTTTAGGATATAAATAAACATGGCTGGAATCATCTATGGCCAGCTCCTTTACAGAAGTAAAATGTTCGACTCTGGCACTTTCAAATACTGTATTTTCAGGTGCTGCGTTACCACCGGTCTGCAGATACAATGAAATAAAAAAGGTCCCGGCTTACGGCTGCCGAGTCATGACAAGATGCATACCTTAAATGTGCAGGGTTTCCCAATCGATGACGCAGTGTAGAAGGGCAGAAAGGAACCATTAGGCAATTATGATAACCTACGTGGCATTGAACAATAAGGGATATTGCGGGATCTCGGAGGGAAATGTAATAGGGAACAATTTGCTATAATTGGCCACACTACAAACGCAGGTAAACAAGAGTGCAACGGAAAGGTGTAACCCAGTATTGGGGTTACATGGCTTTTTGGGGAAAAAGCACAATAAGGAGAAATATTGTCTTGGTCTTTTAGTTGAAGCTAGAACATGCCCGTACAAGGCAATTTTTCTGAACCACATGCACTTGTCGCGGGCATAATCTAAATCTCAAATAAAGACCATCAACCTGGTTTTAGGGAATGACAAATCACCTTGGTCTTAAAGGAGTTCAAGCTTTAAAAAACAGCATTTCATTTACAGACACCCCTTCAGAGTATACCAGTTAAAGGTACCCCCACAGAGCACACTAGCTGTGGGCAACTCACAGGATTCCAGGCTCCGGGGCTGTTTACTACATGCCAACTGCAAGCTGCGCTTACAACATGCCAGCTGCAGGCAGCGCTTACAACATGCCAGCTGCAGGCAGCGCTTACAGACTGCCAGCTGCAGGCAGCGCTTACAGACTGCCAGCTGCAGGCAGCGCTTACAGACTGCCAGCTGCAGGCAGTGCTTACAGAATGCCAGATGCAGGTAGCGCTTACGGGCAAAGCTTACATCACAAGAACTGCAGGCATCACTTGCAGCATGCCAGCTTCAAACACCACTCTCAGCCTGCCAGATGCAATGGCAAACCAACTTCACACAGGACGTTACGATTTTAAACTTTCAGATCTAGAACACTGGGTTTCCACCATCAATCACAGATATCAACGTAGTGATAAAAGGATCTAAAAATGGATACATCCATGAGGAAGGTGACAACAAGGAAGTTGAAAAAGTGACAGCAGATCCTTAATAACTCTTTTCACCATGCCAGAGTTAATGCACTCTTAAGTACCAGATCCCCAATGTTTGGGTGTAGGACCATGCCAATGACTCAACAAACAAGTTACTTACTATCTGTAATCTTCTTTCTGGTAGTAACTTTATACAGCAGCAGATTCCTCACCTATAGAATATTCCCCACACGTCAGACTGGATTTCGGAAACTTTTCAGAAGTACCTCTGAGCGCCAGAAGGTGGTGCTGCGCAGCTCCACACCAATGCCGTTCTACTCTGGAAATTACATGCACAGCCGATGTAAATGCCACACCTGAGCTCTGACATCACTTGCTTTCAAGACTCTCCCATCTACCAGACGCAGAGCCCCAAAAGAAAATTGATGTAACTAGTGTGCAGGTTCCCAGACTTGGGATCTTAGTAATAGATAGAGTCCAATCACAGAACGGTGAGGATGGGAGGGTCGGGGAGGAATCTGTGGCTAGGCTTTCTACCAGAAAGAGCATAACCAGAGTAAGTAGCTTGTTCTTCTGATAGAGGCTTATAGCCACAGAATGCTCAGCCTTTGAACAGATACCAAATCAATACCTAACAGGAAGTGGGCTGTAATGGACCCAGAAAAGACAGTCCTTGTAGGAAGCTGGCCTGACCTTATACCAGGTCCAAGTATCCCCTATTAGTGAGGTAGCTATGGATGAGCAGCTAAAAGTTATCTAGGAGACATGCAAATCTTATGCAATACCACTACAGTCACACAGCACTTACACACATGAAAGAACCACACAGTGTTACAAAAATAAAGGTACTTTATTATGGGAGCACAAATACTAAAATACCGAATAGGGAATACTGAAATAGGAGGTAAGTAAACACACTATTATGTAAACATTAGAAGTCAGTGATTAGCATAGAAAGCAATAGCAAATACAAATAAATAAAAGCAACATGACCACCGACGTGTGACATCACTTGCATCACTTCTGGAACTTCTCTTCGGCTCCTGAGCTGCACTGGTCAGTGGTGCTGGAAAACCCACAACAAGCCTTGACAAATGCAAGAGTCGGTGAAGAAGGTTTTGCAAGACTGAGGAGGACCAGCAAGACCCAGGGTACTCGACCCAAGGAGGGGAGCCCGAGGTGACCCTCAGCAGCTGGGAGAGTCACAAGAAAAGGACCACTCCAGACCACCACCTGTGATGCAGGATCCACGCAGCTCCGGGGGAGAGAAGATCCACGCAGCCAGTCGTCGTTGCAGTTGGTGCCTGCAGATGCAGGGGAGTGACTACTTCACTCCAAGGGGGATTCCTTTGTGCTTCTTGTGCAGGCTGAATACTCTTCACCCTCAGTGGATGCACAGCCATGGAAATGTTGCAGTTGCTGGAAGAAGCCGGAGAAAAAATGTTGAACAGTGGAGTCGTCGCTGGAGTTGCAGATTGTTGGTCCCTGGAGGGTCCAGTTGCTGTCCCGGTGGCCAGAAGATGAAGTAAATGTTGCAGAAGAGTCCTGCTGGAATCTTGCACATCGAATCTGAGGACCCACCCAAGAGGGAGACTTTAAATAGCCCAGGAAGGAGGATTGGTCACCTAGCATGGTGACCAGCTATCAGGAGGAGGCTGTTACAACACCTGCCTGTCCTGGTCACTCAGATGCTCGCAGGGGACTCTGCCCACCTTGGATCTAAGATGGCAGAATCAAGTGGCCACCTGGAGGAGCTCTGGGGACCACCCCTGAGGTGGTGGTGATGGACAGGGGAGTGGTGACTCCCCTTTCCATTGTCTAGTTTCATGCCAGAGCAAGGACCAGAGGTCCCTGGACTGATGCAAATCGGTTTATGCAAATAGGGCACCAAATGTGCCCTTCAAAGCATACCAGCGGCTTGGGGAGGCTACCCCTCTCAAGAAATGTAACACCTATTTCCAAAGGGAGAGGGTGTTGCCTCCCTCTCCCAAAGGAAATCCTTTCTTCTGCCTTCCTCTGCTTGAGCTGGTCAAGCAGCAGAAGGGCAGAAACCTGTCTGAGGGGTGGCAGCAGCGCGTGCTGCCCGAAGACTCCAGAAGCCTTGCAGGTACAATGCTGGGGGTCCTCTAAGGAACCCCCAAAGTGCATGGAATCATTCAACCAATACTGGCAACAGTATTGGGGTATGATTCTAACATGTTTGATACCAAACATGCCCAGGTTCGGCATTACCATTATGTAGCTGGATACACGTAGTGACCTGTGTCAAGTGAACGGTTAAAATAGCTTCCCTGCACTTACGAAGTCCAGATAAATTAAGCTGGAATTCATAGGGGCACCTCTGCTCGTGCAGGGGTGCCCTCCCACACAGGTACCTGCCATAGGGGTGACGTGCAGTGACCTGTAGTGGAAGAGTACATGCAAAAGCAGACCTGCAGCCACATTTTGCATTGGCTCCAATGGGCGGCACAATAGGTGCTGCAGCCTATGGGGAACCCCTGGTGGCCCAATTCACTGGGCACCTAAGTGCCATATACTAGATACTTATATGGGGGAACCAGTAAGGCAACTGTGAGGTGTGCTAAGTCCTAAGCAACCAAATGTAGAGGGAGAGAGTACAGTCACTGGGGTACTGGCTAGTAGGATCCCAGTGAACACAGTCAAAACAAACTGACAGCAGGCAAAAGGTGGGGGTAACCATGCCAAAAATAGGGTACTTTCCTACATTCTTGTAGAAATGAGGGGTATAAGGTCATTCTTGTGGACCCGACTGTCCAGAAAATAGTATTTCGCCTTGGAAACGCCAACACACAGAAGTGCTGACATTGTGTGTTCTTGGCAGTGGTGAACACAAAGAGCCAAGGTTCTCCCTATTCATGGAAGAGATCCTGTGCTACCTCTAAAAGTATCTGCCACTTGTGACCTACTAGGCACCGACAGCTGAGCACGTCAGCCCTGGTATTCAACTAATCTACAAGGTGGTTCACCACCAGGAACATTCCTTGGTGATCCAGCCCATTCCAATGGTGCAAGATCTCCTGGCACAGGGTCTGTGACCCCACCCCATCCTCTTTGTTGCAGCAGTACATGGTGGCACTACATTGTCCGTGGGCACCTGCACTAGCCTCCCCATGATGGATGGAAGGAAAGAAGGCTTTCAAAGTCAAGTAAATGACCCTCAGCTCAGATGGTTGATGTGGAGCAGGGACTCTGCTGGAGACCAGAGTCCTCTGATCTCCACCTCTCCTAGATGGTCATCTAAACCCAGAAGCAATGTATTCGTAACCATCATCCGCTCTGGGTACGGAGGGGAGTGGGGCCTGACTATGACTCAACGGCAGTCCAGTAACTACCACTGCAGATCTTTAGCAGTCTCCTCCAAAATCTGAAATTGAACGGAAAGGTCCCTTAATATTGGGCCTACTCAGACTTCAGATTCCACTGCGGAGCCTGTAGACAACACTTGGCATGCATGATGCAGGATGCCATCAGTTCTAGCAGGCTCAGAGTTGACCTCACTGAAATCCAGGACCGCTGCTGAAAGATCTGGATCATAGCCTGAATGTCCTGGATTCTCTTTCCTGGGACGAAGGAAGAAAACCGAAGCGTGCGACTACGGCAAGTTGATAGTTAGCCTCAAATATGACAGGTTTGCCGCAGTCCTTTAAAAGCCAGTCATCGAGGTAGGTGAAGACGGTCTCACTCTCCTTGAACTGCTTGAGAGTAGTGTCTACCTTGTTTCCATACAGGTGAGTCCCATCGAATGGCATGTCCATGAGAGACATCTGGACATCGCCTGAAAAAACGGTGAACTGCAGCCAACTGTGGCAGAGAATGGCAACATTGGTACTAATGGCACGCCCAATGGAATCAAAAGTGTCCAAGCCACAACCAGTTGTTAACATGGCAGCATCTTTTTTGTCCTGCATGGCTTCTGCTAAGGCAGGTCAGAGATTTCTGGTGACAAGTGGGAGAACTTGAGCCACTGAGCCCCAAACAGTATGGGAATAGGACCTTAGCAGGCAACTGACATTCACTGACATGAGAGCCAAGCTAGTGGCTAAAAATACTCTTAGTTTGCCAAAGGTTCAACACGTTTGACTCTCTAGAATAGGGGAGTAGTCAGGAGAGTGTTGAGGTTAGTTTTGCTTGCAGACACGTGCACCACAAAGCTTTTTGAGGAGGGGAGCAGAGATAAAAATGTGGGCTTGCCCAGGGCAAGGCGATTGGGTTGCCCAATTTGGCCAGTGAATGGTGGACCAAAGAAAGGTTTGGCCCATGCCCACGGTAAAATGACTGCTAGGGCCTCATTACATGGTAGAAGGGGCTCAGAAGACGTTTGTCCCAGCTGAAGAAAGTCTGTCAATACATTAGTCTTTACCTCTAAGGTGGGGAGATGGAGGTCAAGGCCTTCAGCTGCTATACATATTACCATGGTTTGGATTCCTCTGTGGCTGGTTCCAGGATGAGAGAGAAGGCCAGTTTCAGCAGAGGTATTGAGACCACTAGCCTCCTGCTAATATCAATTGGTGATTTGATAGGGCTGAGCAAACATATCACCCATGTCATAATCATTATCCGAGTCCATGCAGAAAAGTGAATGTAGGGTATGGCTGCCTTCCTAGTGGAGGCGGCAAAGGAAGCAGTATCTCAACTGTAATTGACTGACGTCGGCCGAGTGCTGTGTCAGAGTTGGACAGTACTATTGTTAGCTCTTCATCCCCAATCAATGGATTTGGTATTGGCGTCAAAGCCCCAGGGACTAGCTTGGACCATGGAGCTGGAGGGAGGTTCAAACTGGAGCTAGAGGCATTGTAACAGGCTCAGAGGGTCCAAGTGGCGCAAAAAGCAACACCCCCCCCCCCGGTACTCCAGGTGGAAGCCTTTCTGCTCCTTGGGGCCTGGAGACACGCCAGTGGGAGTTAGCAAGGATCTGAAGAACCAAAGCACAGGTGTGCATAACTCTTCAATCTGTTGCAGAGTTGGGGACGGTCCAAGAAACCCAGATTTGGCTGCAACCAGTTGCGGGATCAGGTCCAACGTCGACTCTGCGACCGAGATGGCACCACCCCCACCCCTGCTCAGGCGAATGGGGGCCATGTCCCACTTTGATTTCTTAAGTTTTATTTTAGGCTTATGGGACGATTTGGATTGCAACAAAGACTGCCTTCACAAGCAGCTTTGGAGACTGCTGGAGCGGGACTTGGACCAACCTTGGAGCGCGCTTTAGAGTGGTCTCGGTGAGGAATCTTTTTATTCTTGGGGATATAAAGTTTCGCCTCGTAGTCCTGGACGGCCTTCAGGTTCATCAATGTGTAGTCACTACAGGCCTTGGAGTTGTCACTCAACCACAGACCCAACACACACACCTGATGGAGATCTGTCAGAGACAGTTGCCTGAAACAGTCCCTCTATGGTTTAAAACCTGTCATTTTAGGGGGTGACATAAGTTGCACACTAGTTAATTTCGAGAAATATCAAGGTAAAGTGTCTCTGAGGAACGAGAGGGAAGTCTGGATCAACATCTGGTGGCGTTGAAAGAAAGCAACTGACAACACAACAAAGTGGCACCTATATAGGCTCCGTACGTCATTTTCAGAGTGGAACAGTGTTGGTGCGGAGCCGCATAGTGACACATTTCGGCATGCAGAGGTACTGATAAAAATTTGCAGATCCTGTCTGAGGCCTGGAGAATATTCAAGAGGTGAGAAATCTGCAGCTAGGACATTCTATCAAAAAACCTGCACTAACCTGCCATAACATATTTATTGTGCACGTGTAAAAGGCACATTTTCCTGTAGTAGAGGCTAAACTGTTGGAAATCTGCCAGATTTTTGCCTTCTGCAGCGGAGCCTATTTTTGGCGCTTGGACTCTGCACACTTTACACTCCTACTAACCAGTGGTAAAGTGATTGCGCTCTCCCTTCCAAACATGGAAAAACTGAAATACACGTGATTGGTACATTTAATTTACTTATCAGTTCCTAGCAGATGGTACTACATGTAACCACGACCCGTAAATTTAATCCTACTAGTGGGTCACAGCACTCATTGTGCCACCCACTAAAAGTAGCACTGTAAAACAGGTCTCAGGCCTGCCATTTCAGCTCGAGTGTGAAGTTCTAAAACTACTAGTTTAACCTGACAAAATAAACCTTTTGCCAGGCCTAAAAATTATTTTGTAACACTTACAAGTCACCCCTAAGATAGGCTCTAAATGCTCATAGGGCAGGGTGCATGGTATTTAAAAAGTAGGCCATGCATGTTTAATGTTTTACATGTCCTGGCAGTGAAAAACCCCCAAAGTTGTTTTTCCTTGTGGCAAGGCTAGCCTCTCATAGACTAACACTGGTTTATCTCATTACATTTAATAAGTGCTAAATTCAGTTTGGGAGCAGCTGAAGAAATACTTCTTTCATTCATTTTAAATGTAATTCACGATCCTCTTTAATGGTAAAGCCAGATTTTTAATTATAATTTTGAAAATCTCCTTTTAGAAAGCTGGTGATTCCCTAACTAAAGTTTCCAGGACCTTTCTGTGAGTGGCCAGTTGCTCTTGGGCTGATGATGGCTCCCCCACTGTGAAATGTGTATAGGGTCAGGCAGTGGACAAAGGGGTCTGGGGACAGAAGGGAGTGACTCTTCCTGACGTGATGGCTAAGGAGGACATGTGCCCACCCTTATTGCACTTTAAAGGAATCTGCTCCTGCACACATTAAAGAACCCGACATCCAGCCAGTTCCTGCTTTTTGTTTAACTTGCCAGACTTGAGCCTCGCTGGAGCCATATGTAGGAAAGATGAAAGAACTGACGACAATCAGTTTAGAAGGTAGACAAAGGATTTATTTCCCACCTATAGGCTGGCACTGCGTGTAAAAGTGCCACCCTCCGAACCTGAATTCAAAACACTTTTGGACCCGAGACGATTCAGAAGGAGGATTGCCCTGGCTGAGAAGGAAGATTAGACTTGCGTTGAACCCAGGATGCCAGAAGTGACTCCAAGGGTTAGTTGGCTGACTTCCTGTTTGAATTACAGGGACACAGCAAGCTTCCAGAGGCGTTTCCAGCTTCCCATCTGACCAGACCCAACTGGACTTGATCTGTTCCCCTGCTGACTTCTGGGTTGGAGTCCTGACCTCCCAAGTGCTGTGCTCAAGGCCCTGAACCTTTGGCTAGGGTGAGAGTGTACATCACACTTCTTAACTGAAGGTGTCACCAGATCCGCTGCAGTGTGGCATAGAATGAAGTAGGGCCTTGCATCACAGCACGCGCAGCTCCTGATCGGGCAGCTTCACTGGATCCGACACAGAGCCTCACACCACAGCACCGCACAGCCCCCACCCACCAAGAGCATGAGGTACAAACTCCCAGTGGGCTGAACCTGGTTCTGTAGCCAGTCCTCACTTCATCGTGGTCGGCTTGAACATTTGACTTTGTTCTGGTACAGAGTGACCAGATAACCGCAGTTGGCGCTTCATGTCGTTTGGCACTATTTTTACCGTAAATGTTAAATATTTATAATTTCGGTTCTATTGCTTGGGTTTTTTGTTATTTTGGTGTCATATTACTTGTTAAAGATAACTGTATTTTACGAAACAGGATTGGGATTTTTCTTGTGTTTTCACTTTATTACTGTTTGACTGCTGCATAAATACTTTACACATTGCCTGTAAGTTAAAATTGACCCCTTTTGTGCCATGCTAGGTTTAAGTATAGGTTTATTTAGTAAGTTTTATGGTTCACCCTGAGAAGGGATGACTATTTCTTGAAGTGGGTTCTCACTCTCTAACAAATAATCCATTTCCTTTCCACTAAACAAGACCATTAGCCTAAATGCAAAGAACAGGTGACACACTGACAAGGCCTTTCTAATGAGAGAGTATGTTAACACAACTTCTGAGCAGTATCTCGTTAAATTATAAAATCAACACATGAAAAACACCACTGCATGTTTCAGTAAGCATTTACCTATTTGAAAAACATTTTTCATGCTAACTACACCAAAATCAACAAGTTTTATAAACACACGTAAGGGTTAACATGCATCTTTCCTTAAATGTCTTCTTGGGGTTCTGGTAACATTTAAACACCACTTGGCCTTCGGCTTCATGGTTTATGATGTCATGCTGAAAAATGAAGTTGGAGGTATAAGTGGTCACCAGAGGAAGGCAGTAATAGCAGACGGAAGTATGGTTTGCTGGGATACCGAAAATTCATAAACCCACACTTGGGGCCACAGAAAATCACATTTGGAGTTTTGCTGTTCTTTCTAAGCCAGACTTGTTCTAATATAACCTTTAAGAGCTCAACTAATCACTCCAATAACGGCTTTAAAACAAAGTAACAAATAAAACAGGAGTTTCTAATGATTAGCTCTTAACAGACGGCCAAGCTCAGCAGCATCCTTTGAGTAAAAAGAATTATAATGGCAAAATAAAATTAAAGCACTCGCATAATTTACCGATGAGAATTCACTAATGTGCAGCTAAGAAGAACGCATTGCGCCATAAACATCTCAAGCCAGCATGCTGTGTTTTATCTCTGCATTAAAATAAAACACCCCCGCCATTTACCACTCACTTAGAAACACAAATCCCATCTGAGCAAGTACTCTTCCTTATGCAGAAGCCTCTGGCTGCTCCAAGAGCCCGCCACAGTCCACAGTCAGATAGCCCGCAGTTCTCCGACAGGGTGCGACAAGTGTCCAGAGAGATGGAGAGCAGAGGAAACAAACAACAAGAGGGAACCAAGCAAGAGGTGACAGTTTGCAGAACGAGAGCCTGGGAGGTCCTGGTCAACCTCAGAAGATTTTTTTTTTTTTTTGAGAACGTGGGATACAAACAATAAATCAAAGGCATCCCTCTACAAGGACGGCACAACCACAGTCATGGGCAACGGGAAAGATTGCTGGTATCCACTAGTGATTATTCTTCTATACAAAGGTATATTCCTACGTCGACCTAACCCATCAGAGTGCTAGACACACCACCTAGGACCAAAACATGCACAACACACACAAATGTCACATAGCTGGCTCAGCTTTGTCACTTTGACACCACATCCTTGTCCTCTGATCAATCTACACATCACCCGTTTAGAACAAGCTAACTTACATATTCAGAAACCACGTGCACAAAGCCTCCTCAAGCCAAGAAATGAACAACCGTGCATCCCAGTAGAATGAAACAAATAGCGAGGCACTTCAGCACATGCATACCAGCACATAATGCTCAAGACCAATAACAGGATCTAGAGGGCCACTCTACAACATATTCCATTACTGAACAATGTGTCATTCTATTCCAATCATACCGGCCGCTGTACCTCACTTCAAAACATTATGAAACAAAAATAAATGCAATGTCAAAAGACAACTTTGACTCTAGTCAACAAGAATATGAAAAGTATGAATGAAGCCCACTTTTTAAAAGCACCACAGGATCCGAAAAATGGCAGGAATCAACAGTTACTTACCTTAGGTAATGCCTTATCTGGTGGAGACATATTCTAGTTGCAGATTCCTGACCTTAGATTCTCCCAGGCGCCAGTCTGCAGCCAGAGATTTTTCTCGAGCAGTACCATAAGGCGCCGTAATGTGGCATCTGTCGTCGGTGTTGCGTGCAGCGGATATGGGTTGCAGGACCTGTATAGGCGCCACTCTGGCACACTGACGTTAGTTTCTTTTCACAACGTTCCACACCAGAAGCGCAGAGCCATGAAGAACACTGACCACTGGTGCATCAAAACTAGGGTCCTGAAACGGAAGTCCCTGTGCCTGGAAATCAGTTTGTTCGCAGAGTAGGGAGGACGGGTGGGTCAGTAAGGAATCAGTAACTAGAATAAATCTCTACCAGATAAGGCATTACCGAAGATAAGTAACTTTATCATCTGATAGAGACTTCTAGTTGTAGATTCCCTACCTTAGAGTAGATACCTAAGAAATACCATTCCCGGAGGCGGGTCTGCGAACAAAGATCATACTAGGACTGAACATGCAAAGTACCTGTCCCTTCAATTCCGAATGTAGTGTTTGGTGAACATGTACAAGAATGCCCATGTCGTTGCCTGACAGATGTCCAGGACTGGAACTCAGCATGCTAATGCAGTGGTTGCAGCTGTCGCTGTGGTAAAGTGAGCGAGCAAACCCTCCGGGGGTTGCTTTTTAGCCAATGTGTAGCACATTTTAATTCACAGAACAACCCATCTAGAGATGGTTCTCATCTGCACTGTCTGACCTTTCTTCGTACCCACATGCCCAACAAACAGTTGATCATTCGCTCTGAACTCTTTGGTACTATCAAGCTAGAATGTCAACGCTCTTTTTGGGTCCAGGAGGTGGAGTCTCTCCTCTTCCTTAGAAGGATGAATGGGGTGGCATAAAAAGGAAGCTCTGGTGCAAAACACCACTTTGTCAGGATAGATGGAAAGGTAGGGTAGCTTAGATGACAATGCCTGCAGCTCACTTACCCCGTGGGCAGATTTAATGGCCACAAGGAAGGCTATATTCAATGTTAGAAGCCTAGGAGGACAATTGTTAAGAGGCTCAAATGAGCACATATGAGAAATGTGAGAACCAAATTCAAATCCCATTGGGGCTTGATGAATGGTGATGGAGGAAACCTAATAACTATAGGAGACTTTAACAAAGAGGGTTGGTCAGGTAATCTCAGCGGAGATAGCAGACAAATAACTTTTGAGGGTGCCTAAACAGAGCCCTCCTGGGCCAAAGAAAGTATTAAAAAAAGAGGACCTCGGAAAAGGGGGGGGAAATCAAGAGGGAGGCCAACAGACTTGTTTGTGCACCATGCCACAAATTTATGCCAATGACAGGTTTCAACCATTTTGAAGTAGGGATGCCTGGCTGCCAAGATAATGTTACATGCTTCGGGCAGAAGATCAAAAGCTGTCAACTGCCACCACTCAATCTCCACCGAAGAAGGCGGAGACTGGACAAGTTTGGACAGAGAACCCTCCCCTGCTACTGTGACAGCAGATCCCCCCGAAGCAGCAGTCTGATTAGCGGATCAATGGCCATGCTCAATAGCTCGGGATACCAGACTCTCTGTGCCCAGTCCAAAGCCACAAGGATTACTTGGATCTGATCATTCTTGATCTTCTTGAGAAATCTGGGCAGAAGTGGTATGGGCGGAAAGGTTTAGAGGAGGCCTGAGCTCCACTCGAGACGAACTGTGTCTCCAAGCAAGTGCCACCTTGGAAACTCCAATGTTCAAAATGCTGACATTGCAAGTTCTCTGCGGAGGCGAACTGATCTAACCAAGGCTCTCCCCACTGCAGAAGGAAACCTTGCACCACCTCCGGATGGAGATGACATTCATGATTGACCAAGCATCGTCAGCTGAGTTCATCTGCTCTGGCGTTCAGAGAGCCTGCCAGGTGTTGAACCACCGGGGAAATGCCCTGATGTTCCAGCCATTTCCAGAGGCACAGAGCCTCCTGACAACGGGTCCATGACTCCATCCCGCCCTGATTGTTGCAGTACCACATGGTAGTGGTGTTGTCTGTGCACTACTTTCCCTTTGAGTGAGGGAAGGAATGCTTTCAATGTCAGTCTGATCACCCTGAGCTCCAAAAGACTAATGTGAAGCCTGGACTACGACGGAGACCAGATGCCTCTGATCTCCACCTCCCAGGATTGACAAATCTGTCACTACTGTCAGATCTGGTTGGGGAAAGGAGAGGGATCTGCCTCTGACCCAATCACGGTTCAAGAGCCACCACTGCAGATCCTGCGCAGTTCCCTTCGAGATCTGGACCATGTCGGAGAGATTCCCCTGATGCTGCGCCCACTGGAACTTCATATCTCACTGCAGAGCCCACAAATGCCATCTGGCATGTGTCACCAGCAGGATGCAGGATGGCCATGCAGCCTCAGAATCATTCTCACCGAAAACCAGGATAGAGGCTGAAACATCAGCATCATAGTCTGAATATCCTGGACCTGCCGCTCTGAAGGATAAGCATAAAACTGCACAGTGTCTAGAACAGCTCTGATGAAAGGAAGCATCTGTGAGCGAGCCAGGTGTGACTTTGGCACGTTTATAGTGAACCCCAGTGAATGCAGGAGGTCTGCCGTAGTCTGGAGGTGGCAGGCAATAGCCTGGGACGACCACACCTTCAACAGCCAGTCGTCGAGTTAGAGGAAGACTGAAACCCCTGATCTGCGCACATGAGCTCTGACCAGCGCCAACACCTTGGTGAATACCCAAGGGGCGCTGGCAAGGCCAAAGGGGAGCACGGTGAACTGAAAATGATCATGGCCTAGAAAGTAGCGGGAATAACAACTACGACCGACTTCTGGCACAGGGACCTTCCCTATGGCTCCCTTGGCCAAGAGAGCCGTAACCTCCTTGCGGAGAAGTGTTAGGTGATCCTCCATCATTCAACTGTAGGATGGTGCCCTGGATGGAGGGATAGTCTCGAAGGGGAGTAGCCCCTTTGGGCTATTTGTAAAACCCTCTGTCTGACGTGATGGACTGTGAGAGGGGCAGGTGATGACTAATTCTGCCTCAGACTGGTCCCTGGTGGGAAAGCGTCAGACTAGGAAGGTTTGGAGGCTGATGCAGATGTGGAGAGGAGGGAACTGATGGACTGACTAGACCGCTGGCTCCCTGATCTACGAGGACCTTTGATCTCACATCGCCTGGCCACGCAGAGGCTGGGCAGCATGCGCGGCATGGATACTGGAGGGGAATGGAACAGATCCCAATGACAGGCTGGAGGAAGAAAACATCTTCTTCCCAAGCTGATGCAGCCTCTCTGCTTTCTTATCCCGGGGGGAAATGAGGGAAAGTGACCAGGGAAATGGAGGCTTGGATAACCAAGCTCTCAGGGGTTGAGTGTTGCATTAGGAACACTGGGTCATTTGGAGTGGGTCTATGGTGGCGGGCGAAAGCCCTATTCACAGGAGCCCCTGTGCTGGGTTTGGACCAGGTCCCTAGCAGGACATCAGTGAGGGCTTTAATAAAGGGCAAAAGAGGTTCAGAAGTTGAAGCCCCAGGCTGAAGCACCGTTGTCAGGAGGTTAGTCCTGACTGTAACTGAAGGTAGCTCGAGGCCCAGGACCTTGGCCGCTCTTCTCACCACCACTGAGTAGGTTGCTCCCTCCTCCGTAGCCAGTGTAGGGAGAGAAATCATGCCAATGTCAGGAGAAGTGTTCAGACCACTGGCTCCACCAAGGTCCATCTGCCAGTCCATGCGATCTTCCAGATGGTGTTTTAAAGGTTCAAGAGCTCCTACCAATCCTCACCGCACCACAACCCAAGAGGATAGGGGTTAGGGTCCAAACTAAGGAGCAAGATCCCTGTCAAAGCCAGAATTGGCACCACACAATGTCAGTCCGGCACTGTGTCAGGAAAGAGGATGGGTTTGACGCCGACCTGAGGCACAGGCAGTGTCAGCAGCATCGATGTCGGAACTCTCGCCGGGGAAGGTCGAGGTGGTGTGACAGACACCAGTTCGGATCCAGGAATGGATCCCTGGGTTCCCACTGGAGCCAAGCATTGAGCCGCCAACGCGGAACCAAGGGGGTCCCAGCCATCTCCGCGTGGTCTGAAGGCACTCTGGCGGAGTTGGACTGCCCCGATGAAGATTGGGGGCTCAGCCACCTTTCTCAGGACCTTCCTCTTGACCAAGATCAGGAGCGACAGGGAGACAAGCACCGGGACACAATGAGCGACACAGACACAAGCACCGGGGCACAATGAGCTTTAAGGACCGTTCCCTTATACCTTTCGGATTCACGGCCCAGCACTCAGAGCATGACTTTGGGTCTTGGCAGCGCTCCAGACACCATAAGCACACGAGGTACGGATCTGTTACAATCATCGCCCAATGACAGGATCTGCAAGGCCTGAACGCAGTCTTACGTGATGACATCCTCGACGCACCAGGAGTATTAACACTCAAAACATCTTCGACAAAACGCTGAAAAAGACCATTTAAAAAGTGAGGTAAAAAAAAGAGGGGTAGCTCTTTTCATATCTGTGCTGGCTGGTACATTAGAGAAAAGAACCGATAGCACGCCAGGGTGGCGCCTATATGTGCCCTATGATGTCATATCTGCCAAGCACTACGCCGACGACAAACGTGGAGCCGACCGACGCCACCTGACAGCACGCAGGCGTACTGCTCGAGAAACATCTCCGGATCCAGAGTGACGCCTGGGGAAATTCTAAGGTAAGGAATCTGCAACTAGAAGTTTCTATCAGATCTGCTTAGCTAACAGCAGTCATGCCTACATCTGAGGAGCTACTCACCACCATGTTGTTGGCTTTATCTGAAACTCCACCCTCTCATTAGCTCTACCACTTCTTCTTGTGTCTCCTTCACTTTCTTCTCTTACTCATCATTACAATTCTCTTCCAACTTCCATCCTTTTCTCTTTCACTTGTTCCACCCTTCTTGCACCTGCTCTTTCCCATGCTTTGTTGCCTTTCTTTCCATCTATTGATCTTTGAGTGCTCCAGTCTTCCTACTCCACTGGACCAGAAAATAACAATTGTTTTTTTATTCTGCAAAGCTCACACTAGAAACCTGAATTGACTGCGCTAGGAGCCTATATTTTCAGGTTTAACACTGTACTTAGGTGTAATAATAGCTACAAAGGCTGAATATTATATTATTTATTACCTGCAAATGCTTCTCTGTTGATACTTAAGCTCTGTAAACTACTGTAATTCAAAAGTCTAACAATTTTCCCCCAACGCCCATAGTTATAGTAATTTTCAGAACTGATAACTATTTCAACAGCAATTATTCTTGTAACGAGGAGAGTTTTTTATTCCTCACCTACAGTTGGATTTTAGCTGCCTCTTGTCGAAGACCTATTTTGCACACTGCCAGTATTTAGAGCGGGATTTACGTCAGCCTAATGCTTATAACTGGTTGGCCTTCTTTTCAATCTCATTGGATGGCCTTTCTTCCGCTTCTTGAGTTTGTCCTTCCACTGCATATATTCTTTGCTGTCTTTCTTGACTGAATGACATGGCTGACTTCAGGAAGCTACTTCTTTCTTATTAGATCGAGCAAAACACCCATTGTCAGCTTATCAATATCTTAAAATGGGTTTAAAGCCAGACTACTGCTTACCATTGGTTAGCTTTAGGGTCACTCATTTGCTTGCTTCTTATTTGATGGTTTGCCTTTTCCCGTGAAGCATAGCATCTTTACATGTGCCTTTCCACTACTCACTTTTAAAGAACTATTTCTATTCTTCAGTTAAATTTAGAACCGTCCCATTCAAATGAGTTTTTTAAATTTATTTGTTTACAAACTAAATACAATGTTTTATCGTGTGTATGTGTTTAATGGAATGTTTGTTTCTGTATTTTTTGTACTGTTTTGCAGTTTAAATTTAAATCAAGGTTTAGGGCTGTGTACTCAGCTTTTAGTAATTACTCAGTGAGGGGTCCCCAGATTCCAATGTTGATTTAGTGGGGGGTCCCCGGGTTTCAGTAATGATTAAGTGGGGGGTCCACAAAAGTCAAAAGGTTGGGAATCACTGCCCTAACCTAAATGAATATATGAATTAAGTGTCCATTAGCCCTTCAAAGTGAATGATGAGTGATCTGTTGTGGTTTCCTTGTGGGCTAATGGCTCACCGAATGTTGGATTCACACTTGGGAGCCGTGATGCTTATCCCTGAATAAATAAACACATATCTTCAGTGTATTACAAAAGACCAGGGCATAATTAAAGTGAAGGGATACTGTCCCTGTGGTAACTGAGACCTTTCCCACGAAGCCCCAAACCTGAAATATTGCTTGGAGTGGGACCCATGGCTTAGAACTAGGAGCCTCTGTTTACGTCCTAGGTCCCAACCTATCACAGCCTCTGGAAAGTGAACCTCATAATAGCAAGCCCCAGGAAGACTCCTGAAGAAACTCTCTCCCATCCACAGTGAGATAGAAAGTGCAGTTGCAATCCTTTCCGAACCTCTGCATTAGTCACATACCCTGTATACTGCATGCAGTTTACACTGGGACGGATCCATGGTTGTCCAATCCCACCAGAAGGTTACACAAGAAAAGCGCCTCATTTCTTAGGAATACTTCACAGTCTTGCTTTTCATGTAACTCCGTCTGGCGGGTTTCTTACAGAACCAGCAGCACTGGAGTAAAACTATTTATAGTTTTACAATGTAAAACTATAAATTTATCTAGGTCAGGTATAAAGGATTCCCAGCCAGCAGAAAAGTCCCATATTAGAAAAGGTAGAGTAGCTGATCCTCTACTTAAGATGCAAGAACCTCCCACATGTATACATTGACTAGTTCACCATTGCCAGGGCTACGGGTGGTGTGGTAGATTTCCTCGGTTAGATCATATAACTAAATATATCATGAATACAAAAATGTGTATGTTATTAAAAGCTTGCTGCGCGTACGTTTGTCATAAAGAAGCATGTGAAAAGCAGTCATGGGCCCTGTAACCAGGAGACTGGGTTCTCTAGTGAAATACCAAACAAGAAACAATCATTGGCAATGCTAACAGGCCTGGCTTTAAAGGAACGGTGTATGGTAATGTGAAGAATTACAAGTACATAGCACGGCAATGAATATGTATTTACATGGTGAAAGCAAAGAACTGTATGATAATATTGCTGTAGCGTTAGAAATGAGGCCTCAAGTTGGCAGTGGTTTGCACCCTGTCCAAGTAGGGACCCTCACTTAGTCAGGGTAAGGGAGTCACACAGCTAAGATAACCCCTGCTCACCACCTTGGTACAAGCACTTACACACAGTAACACAGTGAAAACAACACAAAGGTACTCAGAGTACAACAAGACCAAAATGACAAAAATCCAATATAAACAGGTAAAGATACAAATTTTCAAAGATTAAATTTAGTATAGCGCTTAGAAACACAATAGCTCCAACTGGAGGTATCAAAACAGCTCGACAGAGTCCCTTCCAACAGTCCGATGCCACCCGCGAGGGGGCGTGGTCCACTACTGAGCTGTGTAGACCTCTGTTACAGTACCTTGGTAGACGATGAGGAAACAAAGACGTTGGAGGAGGGTAGGTGTCGCTGGAGCCGATGCGGTGACAGTTCCTTACTGCCACCAGGAAGGTGAAATGTCAGTTCCGTACTGCTAGGCAGAGGAGATGAGGCATTGGTTCCTTACAGTTGTAGAGGAGGGGTGATGCAGTCTTGGCGGCAAGGGATTAGTCCCTTACGACAAGGTGAGGTAGAGGAATCCAGCAGGTCAAGACGTGAGGCATTGACTTCACGGTTTCGCGATCATACCACAGGGCACAGGCGCTGTGGTGGAGTCAGGTGCACAGCACTCTGGACTCATGCTGTGGCAGGACTTTGGAGGCACTTCAGCGGTGTTGGGCCTGCGTTGTAGGTCGTGGTCGTTGCACTCAGCAGGCAACATCGTGGGATCAGAGAGCAGCACCGGTTCCAAAGTCGTTCTGGAAGTCGATGCATTAGTTTGTTCCTTGTTGCAACAGAAATCACTCCCCAAGGGCCCAGGAACTGGATTTGGCAGCACTTGCCAAGTCAAGACTCTCAGCAAGAGAGCCCAGGCACTGGTAGGTAAAGTCTTTGATGTCCATGAGCCTTCTTAACAGGAGGCAAGCTCAGTCCAAGTCCTTGGAGAACCTTTGGAAGAAGAACATGGAAAGCCAAGCCCAGTCCTTTCACTCCCAGGACATAAGCAGCAAGCAGCAGGCCAGCACCACAAAGTAACAGGCAGAGTGGCAGTCCCTCCTACAGCATCCAGCTCTTCTTCCTGGCAGAATTTCCTCAGTCCATAAGGATTCCAACTATGTGGTCTCAGAGGTCCAGTACTTATACACATTTCTGTCTTTGAAGTAGACAAACTTCATAGAGAAGTCTTTGTAGTGCACAAGACCATGCCTTTCCCTGCCGTGGCCCCAAACACACTCCAGGGGGTGGGAGACTGCTTTGTGTGAGGACAGGCACAACCCCATTGAGGTGCAAGTGTCAGCTCCTCCCATCACTCTAGCTCAGGAAGATCCATCAGCCTGGTGATGGACCATCAGGATATGCAGGGCACACCTAAGCTCCCTTTGTGTGACTATCTAGAGTGAATACACAAACAGCCCAACTGTCATCCTGACCCAGGTGTGTATTCAGCAGACAGACAGGCACAGTATAGTTAAGTAAGAAAACGCCCACTTTCTAAAAGTGTGATTTTCAAACATACAATTCAAAAACCAATTTCACCAAAAGATGTATTTTTAAATTGTGAGCTCATAGACCCCAAGCTCCAAATCTCTATCTGCTCCCAGTGAGAAATTACAGTTAAAAGATATTTCAAGGCAGCCCCCATATTACTCTTTGGGAGAGATAGGCCTTACAGTAGTGACAACCTAGTTTAGCAGTATTTCAG
Organism: Pleurodeles waltl; assembly: GCF_031143425.1. Lineage (NCBI taxonomy): Eukaryota > Metazoa > Chordata > Amphibia > Caudata > Salamandridae > Pleurodeles > Pleurodeles waltl. The sequence continues at coordinate 964,731,750 of NC_090443.1, forward strand.
TATCAGGACATGTAGAGCACACCAGTACATGTCCTACCTTTTAAATACACTGCACTCTGTCAACTGGGCCTACTTTAGGGGTGACGTAATGTAGCGAAAGGGAGGGTTTGGCCCTGAAAAGTGGGTGCACTTGCCAGGGCAAAATGGCAGTTTAAAACTGCACACAAAGACACTGCAGTGGCAGGTCTGAGACATGTTGACAGGGCTACTCATATGGGTGGCACAATGAGTGCTGCGGGCCCACTAGTAGCATTTGCTCAACAGGCACATAGTGCAATTTACTAGGGCCTTATTAGTAAATGAAATATGCCAATCAGGGATAAAGCAATCACCGATACAATTTAGACAGGGAGCACTTGCACGTTAGCACTGATAAGCAGTACCAACAAGCCACAGAAACCAAAGCGCACAGTACTATACCTATCAAAAATGAAGGCCATTTAAATACTCCCATAAACAGCATAGGCTGTGAACAATACAATCTTAAGATTTGTTACAAATAGAATTTTATAAAAATAAAAACCCTTCCTGCCGAAGGCTGGGCTGGTGACCATGTGCAAAACTTTGCAGATGCAAAATTGTGTAAACATTGGTGATGGTAAAATGAAAAGTTTCAATTTTAAGATTTTAAAGCGGGGAAAGTTTGTAGTAGTAACAGCTTTAAACTGCAGTGATAAAAGCCACAGAACCAAAGTACACAGTACTATACATATAAAAAAATCGGGGCCATATAAATACCCAAATAATTGGCATAGGCTGTAATCAGTAGAATCTTAAAATTTGTTTAGAGTAAAACCATTCCTACCTTAGGCTGGGCTAATAACCATGTGCAACACTTTGCAAATATATATGGTTGTGTAGACATTGGTGATGATACAGTAATAAATTAACAATTCCAATTCCAAGCTTTTAAGACTGGGCCAATAACCCTGTGCAAAACAATACAATTATAAACTGTGTTCCTGAACAATCCCACCCAAATACTATAAAAACTCTAGACCATTGCAGCCAAAGATTCTTATTCTGAGCTATCCCCTACAGGTCTATGAGGGCTCTACGGCGAGTAAATAAGGCAGCCGACAGATATTTAGAAACTGCACTTACTGCCTTTGTAGATGTGTCATTTTTAGAAATTCCATAGGCATTGGCACGGTCATAGCGAAGCAAAGTTTTACAAAGTGGGGAATCCATTTTTTTTCCTAGGGATCTTATAAATAGCACAGAAAAAAAGAAAATGTTCGGTTGATTTCACACGATTGGAACAGTTTGCACTTGCTACCTGAAGAGCTGTTTGACGATCATCGAGCGGTAAACACATTAACAGGTAGGATAACGTATCTAAACTGGAGAAATAGGGAGCGAGCATAGGTCGGTATAGGCAGGTGAAAAAAAAATGACCAGCACGTGGTTCCTGTTTGACAAGCAGAAATTCTGATATTAGTCGACCCAACCCACTCCCCTCTGGGAAATCCAATCATTTACCTCCCCCCAATATCTCTGCTTAACAAGCGTGGCAACATTGGGTTGGATCGATTCAGGGTTCCTACAAAACTGTGGGAGACCCAGCCCAAATAGATTTCATTTCCCGCAGCCAACTAATCTTATCTAAACAGCATGAGCTCCCAAATAAGTCTCTAATTGCATCCCGAAAATGTTTCAAGTTCTTCTGTCTTTCAGAGCCGGATCCATTATAAGGGTTTCTTCAGGGCTACATGATCTTCAATGTTGTTTAACCCAAGATCAAGTCTTAGGTGCCCTTCCCCAGCCTAGCTAGGTATCTGATGAAGTTATTTTCTTTGACTTGGAGGATATTCTGCTGACTATTAAAGCCACACAATTCTGCTCCATGTAACCTAGGCCTTACAAATTTCTATAATAATGGGGTTTAATGGGGGACTAACTACAGCTTTAGCTTTGCGGCCCAAGGCCCCCCTCTGTGACATATAATGTGGGCACTTTTACTAATATGTGCATCCCATCTACCCGAATCAATCAATCTAATCCCCAAACAGTCGATGTCTGACTCTTTCTAGAATGACCGAATTCATAGTTATACTAGCATTCACATTCTTCTTTTACAGGCAACAATCAATTTTGTTTTCTCAACATTGGCCTTGAGGTCAAAGTCTTTACAAAACAGGTAGAATTGATCGACTACGTTTTGTAGTCCCATAGGTGATTTTGTTGTAATAATGGTGACATCCGCATAGAGCAACCCTGGGATTTTCCAACCAGCCAACCATGGCGAATCATTCATGCAACTATTTAGATACTTAATGCAGTTGTTTATGTACAGGAGTAAGAGGGTGGGAACAAGAACACAGCCTTGCCGCACTCCCCTCTCGGTGATAACTGGATCTGTCAGTTCACTGTACCTGCCACATCTAATATGGGAAAAAGTACCTTTGTGGAGTCAGACAATTAGGTTCAAGAGTCCACTAGGAACTCCCATTTTACTCAATGTATATCACAGCTTATGTCTGGGAATCAGATCGAAGGCTGCACGGAGATCGATGAAGGCAACATATAATTTCCCTCCACCGATATCCATTGTCTTCCATCTGATTGCCATAAACCTCATCACTTGATCAATTGTACTAACTGCAGGCCTAAATCCTGCCTGCAAACTCGAGAAGGCCCGCTCTCCTCAATTCACTCCTCCAAACGATTCAAGATCTGCTTAGCGAAAAAATGTTGGCGGTTATCTAGCAGGCTTATATGCTGATAATTAGATGGATCACAAGGATTTCCCTTCTTGTAGAGGGGGACTATTTCAGCTCTTCTACCTGTATAGAGAACGGGCACGCCTGCGGCCACTGCACTACATTAAAAACCTTATTTAAATAAGGTGTCCAGATGTCAAGATTTGACTTAAAGAGGTCACCTGGTATTTTGGCAAGGCGGGGTGCTTTGCCCTACTTAAGGGAAGATATTGCTGCCTTGGTCCCAGCTAAGAAAAACTTAGTTGGGGATACACTCTCTTCCCAGCTAATACTCCACTATATGGGATCGGACTCATCTCTCCCAGAGTAGAGCGAGCTGAAATGTTTAACCCATTCATCAGGAAGAATTGATGCCCCAAGCAGAGGCTGGGACTCACCACTTTAGTTTGAAACCAGTTTCCAAACATTTGCTGGCGTCCTTGTTTCTTGCAGCTCTGAAAGGGCTGTCCAACGCTTCTCTTTCCGGCTTCTCCGTACCTTGGTTACATCCAACCTATAGTTTTCCCTTGATTGTTTGATTGGATCTCTAGGTGTCTCAGGTGTGCGGAGATGAACGAGTTACTTACCTTCGGTAACGACTTTTCTGGTGGATACATTAGCTACCTGTGGATTCCTCACCTCATGAATACTCCCATGGCGCCAGCATTCGACGGAAATCTTCTTACTAGTCTCTGCACGTCGACGAGGACGTCACTGTCTCGCACGCGACGCCGTCTGACGTCATACAGGCAATAAGAGGTCCTCGACGACGTGCGGACGTCAGTACCAATAATTTTTTACGTGCATGAGAACAACCAGGCAATGCAATGAAAGAACAAAGCAACATCCATTATATTGTAAAAATACACCACATTGTATGAATAACTGTAAATCTTTTTATGTACATATATATATATATATATATATAAAACTCTCTCTTTTAAAATATATACACACACCAAGTATATACATAAAGATATATACACATATACCTATATATATATAAATATATTATATATATACATCTATTGCACCCTCAAAGACCAAGAGGAGCGCACTCAAGGATTACTTGGCAAGACCATAAAGGCAACGGGGAGGCGGGTGGGACCGTGAGGAATCCACAGGTAGCTAATGTATCCACCAGAAAAGTCGTTACCGAAGGTAAGTAACTCGTTCTTCTGATGGATACAACTACCTGTGGATTCCTCACCTCATGAATAGAGTCCCAAAGCAGTACCACGCCCGGCGGTGGGTGCCTAAATGGTCAAACCAAGAAATCCTGCAGCACTGACCGTGCAAAATGGCCATCCCTTCTAACCTCAGAATCTAAACAGTAATGTTTTGCAAAAGTGTGAAGGGACGACCAAGTTGCGGCCTTGCAGATGTCTACCACAGGAACACCTCTGGCTAAGGCCGAAGTGGCCGACTTAGCTCTGGTGGAATGAGCTCTAATGCCCTCAGGAGGATCCTTCTTTGCCAAAGAGTAACATATTTTAATGCAAAGAACAACCCACCTGGATAGTGTTCTCTTGTGGACTGCCTTTCCTCGCCTCTTGCCCACGTATCCAATAAACAGCTGATCCTCCAGCCTGAAATCCTTTGTTCTATCGATAAAGAAGCTCAACGCTCTCTTTGGGTCCAGACGGTGCAGTCTTTCTTCCTCTTTGGAAGGATGAGGCGGAGGATAGAACGTGGACAAAGTAATTGCCTGAGCCAAATGGAAGGGTGAAACAACCTTCGGGAGGAAAGCAGCCTTGGTCCTCAACACCACCTTATCCCCATAAAAAGTTGTATAAGGGGGTTTTACTGATAAGGCCTGCAACTCACTCACTCTCCTTGCTGATGTTATAGCTATCAGGAAGACTGTTTTTAAAACCAAATACCTCAAGGGGCAAGAATGCATAGGTTCAAAAGGGGACCCCATAAGGAAAGTCAGGACTAAGGACAAATCCCATTGCGGCATAACGAATGGCTTTGGAGGATATTGATTTAGAAGACCTTTCAAGAATCTGATAACAATAGGGGATTTAAATAAAGATGGTTGGTCTGGAAGACATATGAAGGCTGACAAGGCCGATAAATAACCTTTAATGGTAGCCACTGCACAACCTTTCTGCGCCAGAGATAGAGCAAAAGACAAAACGTCCGATAGATGAGCATGTAAAGGATCAATCTGCCTCTCTCCACACCACGCAACAAATTTAGACCACCTATTAGCGTAGATAGATGTAGTGGAGTGTCGCCTGGCCGCTAATATAACATCCACTACCTCAGGCGGGAGAGAGAAGGAACTCAGGTTGCCCCGTTCAATCTCCAGGCATGTAGGTGCAGACTCTGGAGGTTGGGGTGTAGAACCTGCCCCTGCGACTGTGAGAGGAGGTCTGCCCTGAAAGGGAGACGGAGCGGCGGGCACGTTGAGAGTTGGAGAAGGTCGGAGTACCACACCCTCCTTGGCCAATCCGGAGCTATTAAGATTACTAGAGCCCGGTCTTGGCGAATCTTCCTCAATACTCGAGGAATCAAGGGTATGGGAGGAAACGCGTAAAGCAACTGGCCGCACCAGGTCATTTGAAACGCGTCCCCCAACGCTTCCTGCATCGGATACTGAAGGCTGCAGAACAACGGACAATGCGCGTTCTCTCGAGTGGCGAACAGATCTACCCGAGGAAACCCCCACTTCTGGAAGATTAAACGGACTTGATCTGGATGGAGACGCCACTCGTGGTCTGCCGAGAAGTGGCGACTGAGACTGTCCGCACGCACGTTCAAGACTCCGGCCAGATGGTTTGCTATCAAGCAAATCCGATGGTCCTTTGCCCAGGACCATAGTCGAAGAGCTTCTCTGCAGAGAAGGTACAACCCCACTCCTCCCTGCTTGTTTATGTACCACATCGTGGTAGTATTGTCCGTTAGGACCTGTACCGACTGACCACGAAGGGAAGGGAGGAAGGCCTTGAGAGCCAGACGTACAGCCCGTAACTCTAACAGATTGATGTGAAAAATCTGTTCCTCTGGAGACCAAAGACCTTTGATCTCCAGATCCCCCAGATGAGCTCCCCACCCTAGAGTGGAAGCATCCGTTATGACTGTGGCCACTGGTGGCGACTGCTGGAACGGCTTTCCTTGTGAAAGATTGTTGCTTGCAATCCACCACTTCAAATCCACAGCAGCATCTCTGGAGATCTTGACAGTACCCTCTAGATCCCCTCTGTGTTGAGACCACTGCCTTCGGAGGCACCACTGAAGAGCCCTCATGTGCCAGCGAGCATGCGTGACCAACAGAATGCAGGAGGCAAAAAGACCGAGCAGACGAAGGACCTTGAGGACTGGAACTACCGCTCCATTTCGAAACATTGGAACCAAATCCTGAATATCTTGAATCCGCTGAGGCGGAGGAAAGGCCCGACCCAATGTTGTATCCAGTACTGCCCCTATGAACAGGAGGCGCTGAGAGGGCTCTAGGTGAGATTTGGGCTCGTTCACCGAAAAGCCCAGGTCGAACAACAACTGGGTTGTTGACTGCAGATGACGCAACACAAGCTCCGGGGACTTGGCTTTGATTAACCAATCGTCCAAGTAAGGGAATACTGCTATCCCCTTCCTTCTGAGCTCTGCCGCAACCACCGACATCACCTTCGTGAAGACTCGAGGTGCTGAAGTAAGACCAAACGGAAGGACCGCAAACTGGTAGTGTTGCGATCCCACCACAAACCGGAGATACTTCCTGTGTGACTTGAGTATCGGGATATGAAAGTAAGCATCCTGCAAGTCGACAGACACCATCCAGTCTTCCATGTTCAACGCCAAAAGCACCTGTGCTAGGGTCAGCATCTTGAACTTTTCCTGCTTGAGGAACCAATTCAAGATCCTCAGGTCCAGAATTGGTCTCAAACGACCATCCTTCTTGGGAATCAGGAAATACCTTGAGTAAACTCCTTGACCCCTTTCCTGCTCCGGGACCAACTCCACCGCGCCCTTTAAAAGGAGGACTTCTACCTCCTGTTCTAGCAACAGGAGGTGTTCTTGTGAACAATACGAAGGGCGGGGCGGGATGAGGGGCGGAAACTCCCGAAAGGGAAGGGTGTAGCCTTTTCCCACAACACTGAGAACCCAAGTGTCCGACGTAACAGTCTCCCATTTGGTGAGAAAATGCTGTAATCTTCCCCCTACAGGAGAGGAGTGAGTGGGAAATGGTGGAAGCCTAAGGCTGCTTCCCCTGCTGCACCCCGCCAGAGGATGAGGAAGAGGCAGAGTGCTGCTGAGAGGCTCCCCTGGTGCGGACCCTACCCCTCCCCCTAAAAGATCTATAGGGATGGGAAGAGGCAGGTTGCTGATATCTTCCCCGAAAGGAAGAGGAGGAAGAGCCACGCCCAAATCCACGAAACCTCCTGAAGAATCTGGAAGAGGCCGTGGAAGAAGGAGCTTGGAGTCCCAACGACTTAGCCGTGGCCCTGCTCTCCTTAAAACGTTCCAAGGCCGAATCAGCCTTAGCCCCAAACAGTTTGTCCCCATCAAACGGGAGATCCAACAATGTGGACTGTACATCTGCCGAAAAGCCCGAGTTACGGAGCCAGGCCAGTCTCCTTTCCACCACAGTTGTGCCCATTGCTCTGGCTACCGAGTCGGTGGTATCCAGTCCCGTCTGGATAATTTGGGTCGCAGCAGCCTGGGCATCAGAGACAAGATCCAAAAGACCCTGGGGAAGCTCTGTAAATGAAGAGGAGATGTCATCCATCAGAGCATGAATATACCTCCCCAGGATACAGGTCGCATTAGTGGCTTTTAACGCCAGACTGCAGGATGAAAAAATCTTCTTCGACTGCGCCTCTAGCTTTTTTGAGTCTCTGTCCCCAGGCACCGTCGGGAAAGAACCAGGCGCTGACTTGGACGAACAGGAGGCCTGCACTACCAAGCTCTCCGGCGTAGGGTGTCTAGATAGGAAACCAGGATCAGTTGGAGCCGTCCGATACCTCCTGGCCACGGCTCTGTGAACTGCTGGGGAAGATGCCGGCCTCTTCCACACCTCTAAAACCGGATCCAGCAGAGCGTCATTAAAAGGTAACAGAGGCTCCGCCGCGGCTGAGGCCGGATGCAACACCTCCGTCAAAAGGTTTTGTTTCGCCTCCACCACCGGCAAAGGCAGGTCCAAAAAACTAGCTGCCTTCCGTACCACTGTATGAAAGGAAGCAGCTTCCTCAGTATATTCCCCCGGGGACGAAAGGTCCCACTCAGGGGAAGTGTCCAGCCCACTGGCCGACTCCAGTCCACGCAGCCCATCACCCGAGTCCTCTAGCTCTCCTTCCTCTAGGGCTCGTTGGTACTCCTGCTCTTCTAGTACCCGGAGAGCACGCCTCCTTGAATGCAGTCGTTGCTCAATCCGCGGAGTCGACAATGCCTCCGCCGAAGTCGGAGATCGGCGCCGATCTTCCGAAGCCACCGACGCCGCATCCGGCGCCACGGGTAACTTCGGCGCCGACTGAAGAGCAGCTGAAACAGATGGACCCACCGGAGTCACAGGCCGAAATCTCGACGTCGACGGGATGGAAATCCCTGGGGCCAATCCCTCCGAAGCCACCGGAGCGGCCACCGGCGCCGACACTGGCGCCGAGCCCACGTTCCCAAACGGGAGAAAGGGCATAAAGGGTGCCGGCCGAAGAGGCGCAGGATCACCCAAAGAAAAGGCCAAAGGCCCAGCCGGAGCACCCCCTGGAGCCATCTGTTGGAAGATGGCATACATCGCATTCAAGAATGCGGAACTATCGGCTCCAGGGGTGGGAAAAGCCGGATACTGGGGTGCCTGTCTCGGAGGCGACCCCGACGTCGGCCTCGGCGTCTGCGCCGGAGAAAACACTTGAGGCTCCAATACCTCAATCACCGACGCCTGTCCAGGCGAAGTTGGTGACGCCGGAGAGGGCAACGGCGTCGAAGGATGCGGCGTCACCGTGGGGCTGACCTCCCATGTCTTTCGGCGCCGATCCGGAGACCTGGAACGAGCCTCCCTTGAATGACGCCGAGATTCTCTACGGCGCCGGGAGTCTCGATGACGCCGATGTCTTGGAGAAGACTTCTTGTGATGCTTCTCCTTTGACTTGGCCATAAACAGCTTCGCCTCACGTTCTTTAAGGGCCTTCGGATTCATGTGCTGACATGAATCACAAGTCGAGACGTCGTGGTCGGAGCTCAAACACCAAAGGCAATCGGAATGAGGATCCGTCACCGACATCTTGCCTCCACACTCACGACAAGGCTTAAATCCAGACTTTCTCTGCGACATTATTTCCACAGAGAAAGAGTACGCAGCAAGATATACACTGTAACCGCAAGAGTAACAGTTGCTCCCTCGAAGATAACCGTTTCGAATGCACGGAAAAAAGAGAACTGACGTCCGCACGTCGTCGAGGACCTCTTATTGCCTGTATAACGTCAGACGGCGTCGCGTGCGAGACAGTGACGTCCTCGTCGACGTGCAGAGACTAGTAAGAAGATTTCCGTCGAATGCTGGCGCCATGGGAGTATTCATGAGGTGAGGAATCCACAGGTAGTTGTATCCATCAGAAGTGGCTGTTGCGGGGTACGTCGAGGATGAGGCGTGCCGATGCGTTTTGAATGCGTTGCAGGCGATTTTGGAGTTTGGCTGTGGTCCCGGCGTAGAGGGTGTTGCCGTAGTCCAGGCGGCTCGTGACGAGGGCGTGGGTCACGGTTTTTCTAGTGTCGGCGGGGATCCAGCGGAAGATCTTGCGGAGTATGCGGAGGGTGAGGAAGCAGGCGGAGGACACGGCGTGGACTTGTTTGGTCATGGTGAGAAGAGGGTCCAAGATGAAGCCGAGGTTGCGGGCGTGGTCTGTGGGGGTCGGTGCGGTGCCGAGGGCCGTGGGCCACCAGGAGTCGTCCCAGGCGGATGGGGTGTTGCCGAGGATGAGGACTTCCGTTTTTTCCAGAGTTCAGCTTTAGGCGGCTGAGCCTCATCCAATCTGCGACGTCCTTCATACCCTCTTGTAGGTTGCTCTTGGTGCTGGCGGGGTCCTTGGTGAGGGAGAGTATAAGTTGGGTGTCGTCGGCGTAGGAGATGATGATGATGTCGTGTTTGCGAACGATGTTGGCGAGGGGGCTCATGTAGACATTGAAGAGTGTCGGGCTGAGCGATGAGCCTTGAGGTACGCCGCAGATGATCTCGGTGGGTTCTGAGCAAAACGGAGGGAGGTAAACTCTTTGGGAACGGTTTGAGAGGAAGGAGGCGATCCAGTCCAGGGCCTGGCCTTGGATCCCGGTGGAGCGGAGGCGGGTGATTAGGGTGCGGTGACAGACGGTGTCGAAGGCAGCCGAGAGGTCGAGCAGAATGAGGGCGACTGTTTCACCGTTGTCCATCAGGGTTCTGATGTCGTCAGTGACTGAGATGAGGGCGGTTTCCGTGCTGTGGTTGGTTCGGAATCCGGTTTGTGAAGGGTCGAGCAGGTTGTTGTTTTCCAGGAAGGTGGTCAGCTGTTTGTTGACGGTCTTCTCTATTACCTTGGCTGGGAAAGGCAGAAGAGAGATGGGGCGGATGTTTTTCAGGTCGCTCGGGTCAGCCGTAGGTTTCTTTAGTAGGGCGTTGACTTCGGCGTGTTTCCAGCATTCAGGGAAGGTAGCAGAAGAAAAAGAAGAGTTGATGACGGTCTGGAGGTGTGGGGCGATGATGTCGTCGGCTTTGTTAAAGATGAAGTGAGAGCAGGGATCCGAAGGGGCGCCGGAGTGGATAGAGTTCATGATGGATTTGGTTTCTTCAGTGTTGATGTGGGTCCAGTTGTTGAGGGTAATGGCCGGGGGTGCGGGTTCGGTGGTGTTATGTTGGGTCTGGTGTCCGAAGCTGTCGTGGAGGTCGCTGATCTTGCGATGGAAGAAAGTGGCGAGGGATTCGCACAAATCCTGTGAGGGCGTTGGCGTTGGGGTTGGAGAACTCCTTGACGATGCTGAAGAGTTCTCTGCTGTTGTGGCTGTTTTTGTCCAGTCTGTCGGTGAAAAAGTTCTTTTTAGGAGCGCGGATCAGGCGGTGGTGTTCGCGGGTAGCGTTCTTGAGGGCGGTCATGTTGTCAGCGGTGTGGTCCTTGCGCCAGGCCTTCTCGAGGGCGCGACTAGTTTTCTTTGATTCTTTGAAGGTGTCAGAGAACCAGAGAGGTTTTTTGGTGTTGGTCTGTCGATGCGTGCGTTTGAGGGGAGCAAGGTCGTCTGCGCAGTTGGAGATCCAGTTTGTGAGGCTGAGGGCTGCGTCGTTGGGGTCGGTGGTGAGGGTGGGTTGGTTGGCGGCGAGTGCTGAGAAGAGTTGCTCTTCGGGGATCTTGTTCCACTGTCGACGAGGGATGGGTTGAGTGCGGAGGTGGCGGGTCTCGCGTCGGAATGTGAAGTGGACACAGCTGTGGTCGGTCCAGTGTAGAGCGGAGGTGTGGCTGAAGAAGACGTGTTTGCTGGCGGAGAAGATAGGGTCAAGCGTATGTCCGCCGATATGGGTGGCGGTGTTCACCAGTTGTTTGAGGCCGAGGTTGTCGAGCATGGTGGTGGTGTTGGGGTCGTTGTTTTGTTCCAGATGGAAGTTGAGGTCGCCTAGGAGTATGTAGTCCGTTGAGGCGAGGGCGTGCGGGGAGATGAAGTCGGCTATGGCGTCGCTGAAGGGGGCGCGCGGTCCGGGAGGACGGTAGACTTGGGATCCTCTGAGGGTGGTCCTCGGGTCGGTGCGAATCTGAAAATGCAGGTGTTCAGCGGCGAGAGGGGTGTCTTCGGTGGAGGTGGTGACGCTGATGGAGTCTTTGAAGACGATGCCGATACCTCCTCCTACTTGGTTGGTGCGGTCTTTTCTGGAGATCTTGTAGCCTTCGGGGATGGCGGTGGCGATGGCTGGAGCAGAGGAGGCGTTCCTCCAGGTCTCCGTGATGAAGGCTACGTCCGGTGCTGTGGAGTCCAGGAGGTCCCAGAGTTCAACGCCGTGCTTGTGGACGGATCGAGCGTTGACCAGGATGCACTTGAGGTGGTTGATGGCGCGTGGGCTTGTGGTCGTGGTAGTTGTGTGGTGGAAGATGCGTTTGCAGGAGTTGCAGGCGAAGGGTCCATGGGTGCGTTTGGGGTGAGCTTGGAAGCAGGTGTTGGAGCGTCCTGGGTTGAGGGCGAGGAGGGTTGTGGGGTCGTAGCGGATCAGCGGAGTTTGGGAGAGCTGGGGACCAGGGGTCGTGGCGCTGGGCGCGGGCCGGGCGCAGACGGGCTTGCCTCTGGCGCGCCTCCGGCGCGGTCGCGCAGCGGCCGCCATATGAGGTAGGAGGGGTCAGCTGGGGGCAAATGGGAGCTGGGGGGGCGGGGGTGTGCAGGAGGTCACGGCAGGAAAGCGCGAGGGAGGGTGGGGACAGGTAGAGTGAGAAGAGCTGGGGGAGGGGGGTTTAAGGTGGAGGGGGGAGAGTGTTAGGAGGTTTGGGAGATTAGGAAGAGAGATAGGAGTAGGGTTGTGAAGATAGAGGTGGGGGGGTTGTAGAGGTGGGTGAGGGTGAGAGGTAGAGTGAGAGGATAGGAAGAATAGGTAATAGAGGGGGTGGCAGGAAGGGGGGGAGAGATAGAGAAATAGATAGAGAAAATGGATAGAGAAATCGATAGATAGAGAAATAGATAGATAGAGAAATAGGTAGATAGGAGGAGGTGGAGAGTGAGGGAGTTAGATAGTGAGATATAGAGATAGGTGGATAGGAGGAGAGAGGGAGGTAGATAGCGAATGGGTTAGATAGGGGTGATGGAGAGGGGGAGGCGAGTGAGGGAGGGGGATGAGGCAGGAGGGCAGACGCGGGGAGAAGACGGAGGGGGCAGAGGAGCCGAAGACGGAAGAACAGAAGAACAGGAGACCAGGAGTCCAGAAGAACTCAGAAGAGCAGAAGTTCACAGAAGAGCAGAAGATCACAGATGAAGATACGAAGAACAGAAGGCAGAAGACAGGCAGAAGACCTCAGAAGAAGATGAAGAAGAAGAGAGGTGACGGGAGAGGCAGGGAAGCACACAGAAGAAGAGAGAAAACGGGGAGAAGAAGAGTACAGAAGAAGATTACAGGCGAGGAGCGAGGAGGAAGAACAGAGAAGAAGAAAAGAAGAAAAGAAGCAGGAGCAGGAGAGAGGGTGAGTAGCGCGGGGCAGGGCGAGGGGCTGGGAGGTGGGGGGTACTTACTGTGAGGTGGGTCTCAGGAACTCAGGAACCTGGAGGAGCTGGAGGAGCGGCAGGGGGAGCGACCTACCCTTGGGTCAAGGGTCGCTACCACTGTCGCGCAGCAGCCGCCATATGAGGTGGGGGGGGGGGCAGGGGTCAGTTGGGGGCGAATGGGAGCTGGGGGGTCGGGGGCGTGCAGGAGGTCGCGGCGGGAAAGCGCGAGAGAGGGGGGGACAGGTATTGTGAGAAGAGCTCAGGGAGGGGGGTTTAAGGGTGGAGGGGGGAGAGTGTTAGGAGGTTTGGGAGATTAGGAAGAGAGATAGGAGTAGGGTTGTGAAGATAGGGGAGGGGGGGTTGTAGAGGTGGGTGAGAGGTAGAGTGAGAGGATAGGAAGAATAGGTAATAGAGGGGGGGGCGGGAAGGGGGGAGAGATAGAGAAATAGATAGAGAAAATGGATAGATAGAGAAATCGATAGATAGAGAAATAGATAGAGAAATAGATAGAGAGATAGATAGATAGAGAGATAGAGAGATAGCTAGATAGACAGATAGATAGATAGGTAGATAGGTAGATAGGTAGATAGGAGGAGGTGGAGAGTGAGGGAGTTAGATAGTGAGATAGAGAGATAGGTGGATAGGAGGAGAGAGGGAGGTAGATAGTGAATGGGTTAGATAGGGGTGATAGAGAGGGGGAGGCGAGTGAGGGAGGGGGATGAGGCAGGAGCAGGAGGGCAGGCGCGGGGAGAAGAAGATGAAGGGGGCAGAGGAGCCGAAGACAGAAGACCAGAAGACCAGGAGTCCAGGAGTCCAGGAGTCCAGGAGTCCAGGAGAACAGGAGTCCAGGAGTCCAGAAGAACAGGAGTCCAGAAGAACAGGAGTCCAGAAGAACAGGAGTCCAGAAGAACAGGAGTCCAGAAGAACTCAGAAGAGCAGAAGTTCACAGAAGAGCAGAAGTTCACAGAAGAGCAGAAGTTCACAGAAGAGCAGAAGATCACAGAAGAGCAGAAGATCACAGATGAAGATACGAAGAACAGAAGGCAGAAGACAGGCAGAAGACCTCAGAAGAAGATGAAGAAGAAGAGAGGCGACGGGAGAGGCAGAGAAGCACACAGAAGAAGAGAGAAGACGGGGAGAAGAAGAGTACAGAAGATTACAGGCGAGGAGGAAGAACAGAGAAGAAGAAAAGAAGCAGGAGAGAGGGTGAGTAGCGCGGGGCAGGGCGAGGGGCTGGGAGGTGGGGGGTACTTACTGTGAGATGGGTCTCAGGAACTCAGGAACCTGGAGGAGCTGGAGGAGCTGCAGCGGCAGGGGGAGCGACCTACCCTTGGGTCAAGGGTCGCTACCACTGTCGCGCAGCGGCCGCCATATGAGGTAGGAGTGGGGGGGAGGGGTCAGCTGGGGGTGAATGGGAGCCGGGGGGGCGGGGGCGTGCAGGAGGTCGCGGCGGGAAAGCGCGAGGGAGGGGGGGGGACAGGTAGAGTGAGAAGAGCTGGGGGAGGGGGATTTAAGGGTGGAGGGGGGGAGAGTGTTAGGAGGTTTGGGAGATTAGGAAGAGAGATAGGAGTAGGGTTGTGAAGATAGGGGAGGGGGGGTTGTAGAGGTGGGTGAGGGTGAGAGGTAGAGTGAGAGGATAGGAAGAATAGGTAATAGAGGGGGTGGCGGGAAGGGGGGGAGAGATAGAGAAATAGATAGAGAAAATGGATAGAGAAATCGATAGATAGAGAAATAGATAGAGAGATAGGTAGATAGGAGGAGGTGGAGAGTGAGGGAGTTAGATAGTGAGATAGAGAGATAGGTGGATAGGAGGAGAGAGGGAGGTAGATAGCGAATGGGTTAGATAGGGGTGATAGAGAGGGGGAGGCGAGTGAGGGAGGGGGATGAGGCAGGAGCAGGAGGGCAGGCGCGGGGAGAAGAAGACGGAGGGGGCAGAGGAGCCGAAGACAGAAGATAGAAGACAGAAGAACAGAAGACAGAAGAACAGAAGACAGAAGAACAGAAGACAGAAGAACAGAAGACAGAAGAACAGAAGACAGAAGACCAGGAGACCGGAAGACCAGGAGTCCAGGAGTCCAGAAGAACTCAGAAGAGCAGAAGTTCACAGAAGAGCAGAAGAGCAGAAGATCACAGATGAAGAAACGAAGAACAGAAGACAGAAGACAGGCAGAAGACCTCAGAAGAAGATGAAGAAGAAGAAGAAGAAGAGAGGCGACGGGAGAGGCAGAGAAGCACACAGAAGAAGAGAGAAGACGGGGAGAAGAAGAGTACAGAAGAAGATTACAGGCGAGGAGCGAGGAGGAAGAACAGAAGAAGAAAAGAAGCAGGAGAGAGGGTGAGTATCGCGGGGCAGGGCGAGGGGCTGGGAGGTGGGGGGTACTTACTGTGAGGTGGGTCTCAGGAATTCAGGAACCTGGAGGAGCTGCAGCGGCAGGGGGAGCGACCTACCCTTGGGTCGGTATTAATGTAACAATTTGGAGTGCAGCCATGCTTCGTCTATTTTCTTTACTCTTTAGTAATTGCGGGATACCCCATAGACTGTCCTCTTCTTGACAGAGCTCCTGCGCCAATAGATAAGGCTCAAAAGTAGAATTAAAGTCTCCAGCAATCAAAATATAACGGGCACTATTTCTCCTAGCTAAAATACTATCCAGAGCACTTAAAACTTCGGATTCACAGCTTCTTCCCACACTCCTGCTATAGATGTTTACCAGTAGTAGTGATTGTTCTCTGAGGGAGGACAGAAGTAAGTCCTGAAAATCAGCACAAACCATATCCAATTCTCTCACCTGGCAATTAAGGCAGCCATTGATCCAAATAAGTAAACCCCCCTCAGATTCTGCCGGAGGACACCCTGCTTGCTGGAACCCAATAGCTCTTGTACCCTGGACTATGTTTGGGCTCCATGGCCCACATTTCCTGGAATAAGCAGATCATCTGCTCATCTAAAAAAAAAAAAAGAATTCTGGGAAGCACATTTTGGCTTCAAGCCCTGCTATGTTCCAACTAATAATATTAACTGGCTTCTCGGACAATCTGTGTGATGGAATCGGAGGTAAACACACTGAAATTCAACTTTTCATCGGTTCAGCCCCTGAACAAAAATCTCCGTACCGAGGATCATCAGGCACGGCAAAGGCTACCATCAACTCCCCTCCTCCTGCAGGTCCCGACTTAGCCTCATCTTTGAGTCAGTCCATTTCGGGCAAAGTGGATGAACTCTGCCTACACACAATCCGTTTAAGAGGGGGATCACCATTTTGGGCATAGGAACTGTCAGGGCCTCTGGGACAGATTTCCGCCTTCCTAGTAAAGAAGAGACCTGTATGGGGATAAAAAGCAGCAAGTCTACACAGAAAAATCCCCCTAGGCAGCATACCAACTTTACAGCAATTTAAAATTATTTGGTTAACTGTGGCAAGTGAGTTAAAATTTACAACAATACAATCTCCTTCACAGGTCTTGTTCACCCAGCCCACCCAGCCCACCCTCCTCACCATTAATATTGAAGATACCATTGAGAATGGGATGTTGGCACTGATATGTAACCACTGGATGACCTTGTTTTTCAGTTCTGTATATGTCTCTGAACTGTTTGGCTGTAACCTGGGTACATTAGTAATCACTGCCACATATGGGCTGGCCTCCAGGTGGGGATGTAGAACCCTGTGTAGTCTATCACTGCTTCTTGCCATCTTCTGGGTGTTTGCAGCCTGACATTTAGAGGTCACCCTGTCATGTTTGGTCATCAAATTGGTACCATTTTCTCACATGTTATTGGTGGTTGCATCTCCAAAGTGACAATCCTCCGGAACTTGGCCGGGGCATCCTGACGGGTCCTTTCTCATGGACAGTCCCAGGTGAGGCACTTTTACGGGCATGATTGCAACATAGTTCAAGATGCACTGAGGTTTCCTCATGGCACAGCAGAGCCCCATCTTGTAACCCAGACAATGGAGAGTTGCTCTGAGGGGAGGAGATTGTGCGCAATAAATCATTGGACTTGAATAGTCGAGCAACACCCTCCCAATTTCTCTTCAATGGCTATTAGGTGGTTCTCTATAGGACACAATCTTCTGGCTAACTCCTCCATTATGTGCTCCGTTACTGGGGCGACTACATCAGCAAGATCCTCCTGGAGCCTCTCAGCCATTCCTCTTTCAATTCCAGAGCTGTGGGGACCAACGGTACGTGCACATTTGTTCTTTTAGGAATAGTCACCTCACTTTCTTTTCCCTTTGACTGATGGGATCTTTGACTCTGTCGCAACAACCAAAGTGCCAAGTGAAACCGTGGGAGCTCTGGCCTAGATAGATCAGTCAAGCAAGTGTCAGATATCTCCTGACAACGATCTCGCTTGACTCTCTGATGGTTAGCCTTTGGGGCTAATTGAGGTGTCAGCAGTGTCTGGGGTGGCGAGGAAGAGGTAGCCGGGGAAGCTGCAACAGACGTAGTTCTGCAAATTCAATCTCCTTTTCTATGGCTCCAAAGAGCCCTTTGTAAGAAACCATCTAGTGTTCTGTTAGCTCTAGAACTGTCCTGGGAAGTTGCTACCTTCCGTTTACGTATCTTTCCCAGGTACCAGGCACATATGCAGTACAATAGAAAATAGTCTCAGCTCTTATGGGTCCACTAGCTCACAGCAATCAAAAAATGCAGGTGAAGTGCCACTTACTATAGGTTACCATAGGTGAGTGGAGTGTGTGAACACATTGAAAAAGTGGGTCAACTTTGTCGCCCACGCCACACGGCCAGAAGTACTGGGCCCTCAAATGTGCCAAAAGGCACGCACAACAGTGGCTCCTGTGGCACTGGGGTCTGTAGACCTCAGGGACCCCCTCTGCTGCTCAGTCTGCATCTGCTGGGGAGTGTGTGGATACTGACTGCTGTACAATTCCTCCACGTGTGGGCAGGATCTCAGTGTCCCCAACCACAGCCAAAGCAGCCTGTCTCTGCTTCCAGCAGTTTGTAGCATGATTACATGATTTGTAAAGAATCTGTGAAGACTTATCCACAATCCCACCAGGGGGTTTCCTTCTACAAGCACAGCAGACAGGCTGGTTTTAACAAAAGTCCTTCTGGAGGAGTAATTCTACATATCCTGTGTGCCGCCTAGGGAACTACAGTACCTTGTCTCAGTTGGCACCAAATCAAATGCATGGCTCTCTTGACACCTCTCCTTCCCGTGCCGGGCTGGCGGCAATGCGCCTCAGCTGATCCCCTTCGTGCCAGGTGCCTGGCCTGCCAGCATTTGACCATATGAAGCCTCAGGCTATAGAAGCTCAGAGGACAGCAAGCGATTCTATGGCAGGACTGGTGGCTCGGATTATGCTTCTCCTTCTTCGTTGTTTATTAATGTAACCAATGACAGCAGCCAATCAGAAACATGTTAAACAAAAAACTACAAATCCCAAAACCCTGAGCTGACATCCCTTCCCGCACGTCAGTCCCGATGTCTCCAACTATATAAGCAGCGAGGAACCATAACGCGTCCTCTTTCTTTGTTGCTTTCGCTTCAGATAAGTGCCATTGTTTTCTTTTCATCTCTGTGTCTATTATTTCATTGTTGTATTCTGTGTTTTTGCCGATCGGAGCAACGCGGGACGTGAGTGCTAGTGTCTCGTCCCGCGCTCCTCCAGGAAAATTGCTGCATGTTGTTTTAGGCGCCCGGTGGGGTGCCTGGAGGCCGAGGAGCGCGGCGTTTCGTTGCCAATAATATTATTGGTCCTTCCATTGGCTTGCTGCCCGCACGCGCGCAAAGCGCCGCGGGTCAGTTTCACTGAATGGATATGTAGTGTGGTTAGTTTTACGTATTCATTGCGCTTTAGCTTCAGGCTTTAGGCCTTTGTGCATTTTGCCCTGAATATATTTTATTCATTTGCTAATAGCTTAGAGCCTCTGTGCACTTTGCTCTACATGCTTTTTATTAGGCTTCGTACTGTTATTTTTCAAATAGCCAGTTCTACGGTGTTGTTTTTTATTCATATCACACTGTTTTGCCTACTTCAGCACTGGAGTTCTCCATAACATATTTACTCTGTGCTTCAGTCAAGGATACAGTCTGGTACATTGCCGATAGACGTGGTAAGAGTTTAGACTCGGCATTCCTGCGTAGGGACATTTTGTGATCACGCTGACATGTTAGTTATAAAATCACTTCCTTGTCCCAGTACACGCAAGAGGGAGATTCCGACCAGGGAACCACAACTTGACGCTGACTGCCTCGTTGCAGATGCTGAACCAAGATCACAGGTATGAGGGCTGATATCCCCATAGTGATTCTAATAGGCAAGCTAGAAGCTTAACATGCTGTGCTCTAGATAGAACAAGCAGAGGGAGAGTAGAAACTGTTTGACAATATGATAGCTTTGTTTTTATGTTTTACTCTCCTGGTAACTATTACAATCCTACTGTGTTGTATTGTTCTGGTTATTGCGGCTCACGCCTTAATATCTAAAATACAGTCGTTTTATTAAAACATTATATAAAACTTATACTGTCTTTGTCATTTGTATATGAGATCATATTGGAAATAAGAGAGTTGGTTTGGATCTGAGTAACCACGACTTCCCTGAGAAGTTCCAAAGATGTCATGCGCTCGGCTGCCAAATCATTCCTTCCACATGGGAGAAATGAGGCACTGCTAGTTAGCCGGAGCAAAAACCGGATTTAGGGTGACAGAGTTCTTTACACGTGGGTCAGACTCAGTCCCCCACACCGTTATCGACGGTGAGCCCACGCTTGACTCGGCGATCTTTGAGTCAGCTCCCAAGGGAGAATTTGACGCTCCTCTTACGCCCATTTGCCTGGGTTGCAAATTGGCCATTACAGGATTATTCCTGAGGGGGTTTTGTGGCGCTATAACACCTGCTTGGCCACAGATTTGTATTCGGACAGCCTCCAGAGCGGCATAGTGTATCGGGGCTCCCCCCCCTTTTACTTGCGCAGGCCCATAGATTACTGAGGCGATTCTCATCAAGGGCATAATAACAGCTAGCTTCCAGGGTCTGACCATGGCAGAGAAGCAGTTTAATGAGCAGCCAGCTACCTATCAGGAGCAGGAAGACCTGCGGTTGGAGGAGGATACTGCCTATGCTTTGGACACTTCAGTGGCACAGTCTGTTAATAGAGCCGTTGCGGTGGCCCTGCAGCCAATTGCTCGGCACTTGAAACGTTATGCCCTAACTGTCCCTCCCTACGGTCAGCCTACCCCGGGGCCCTCAGCTCCCCTGAAGGACGGCCAAGATTCTCGTTCATCCAATTGGCCCCACGCAGCTCCCTTAGCCAGACTGTCACAGTCCTTGGGCTCAGATCACGAATACTATGCCCAACCCTCTACCAGCACCCAAGTTTTACCCCCTCCTCCCGACATTCAGTCAGACGATTCTCACACTTCACTCTCTGGCTCTGAAGTAGACTCTCCCCGGCCCAAACGCCAGACATTCCCCTTCAGCCTCTACCCCCCACTTGTGAGGTTCCCCCCCCCTTCTTCCTTTGATTTTGACCCTGAGGCCATAGTACACCCGAGATCCTCAGACTGGACGCCACTTCCTGCGGTCTCAGATTACGTTTATTCTCGACTCAGGAAACCCCTGGAGAAGGACGTACGTGGCAGACTGAAGTCCGAATGTCCCCGCCCAGACATTCCACATAAGGTGGCCCTCAGACCCGAATTGGACCCTAACCTTGCCACCTTCATTAAGCGGTCCTTCAAGGACCCGAAAAAAGGCATCAACAGATCCTGGAAAATGTGACAGGACAAACTCCTCGACATGAAAGGGCCCCTCTGCAAAATCCTAGACCTGGCGGTATCAGCTAAGGAATCCAGCACGGTCATCGACCCAGACACCTTGGCAGGTTGGGCACAGCGAGCATTATGTATGCTCGGTAACGCAAATTGTGCCCTCTCATCTGAAAGAAGAAAGTCCATCCTAATTTGCATAGATCCCAAACTAACAGAGCTAGCCACGGCGGAACCAGGACCTTTGGCGGACGGCCTTATCTTCGGAGATAAGTTTGTCAAGGATCTGGGGAAATTTGTTCACACCTTTACGGCATTGGACAAAGCACAAACGTCCATGAACAAGGTGTTCCACCAGCGAATTTTTTCCAAAGCCGGCAGTAGTCGAGGGCATCTGGCCTGCCACAATGCCTCTCACAGCCCTCCCACAACCTATACTTCCTCAGGAAGAGGTTTTTCTAACCAAGACAGGGACACCTTTTACCCAGCGAGGACCCGTGCTGGACGAGGCTGCTTCAATCGTGGCGCCCGCTCTCAAGTCTGCACCAATTTCACCTCCACCTCTCAAGGTAAGACTGATTTCCCCTTCTTCGGTGGTACTGGGGGGCAGGACCAGTCAATTCTTACACAATTGGAGCCTTCTGATGTCTGATCTCTGGGTGCTGGAGACGGTCTCAGGGTTCCATCTCGGGTTTTTTGGGACCCCCCCTTCAGTCTGTCATGCCTCCACCAATCCTTTTTTCCCGTGTCGAGCACGCCTTTGTTCAACAGGAGATAGATCAACTGTTGGCCAAGGGTGCGATCGCTCCCTGCCACCTGGACCGTTCGGGTTTCTGCAGCACTATCTTTGCTGTAAGCAAGAAAGGAGGGGGTTCCAGACTAGTGATAAATCTGAAAGATTTCAACAGTTGGATTGTTTACCGTCACTTCAAAATGGAAGGGATACATTTGCTCAGAGACACTCTCAGAGAGGGCGAAGGGGTGGTCCGGTTGGACCTCAAGGATGCCTACTGAACGATTCCGATTTTTTCCCCCACACAGAAAGTACCTACAGATTCAATGGGAGGATCAGTGGTTCCATTTCCAGGTCCTTCCTTTCGGTCTTTCTTCAGCGCCTTGGTGCTTCACCAAGGTCATGCGTCCTGTGGTAGAGAACCTCAGATCCCGAGGGGTTTGGTTGATTGTCTACCTCGACTACATCCTCCTGATGGCATAGGACATTCAATCCCTTATGCAACACCTCGAATGGACCATTCAATTACTTCAAGAGTTAGGTTTTCTGATCAATGCCCCCAAGTCAGAGTTGGTTCCTGCTTGGCAGATGTAATTCCTGGGGTTCCAGATAGACTGTTTCCTCCCTTCTGTCTTTACCGGGCCAGAAATTACGCTCAATCCAGAAGGAGATCCGGTCAATCCTTCTCAAGGACAGGATTTTTCTCAGGATCTTGGCCAGAATAGTGGGACTGTTGGCGTCCTCCATTCAAGCCATATTTCCAGCCCCTTTGCACTACAGGGTGCTTCAACGTCTCAAGATCCACCATCTTCAAAGGGGTGCAAATAATTCAGAACTCATAGACCTCACCACAGAGACGCGCAACGAGTTACAGTGGTGGCTAGATCACATAGCAGCCTGGAGCGGCAGAGCCATATTCAGATCTTGCCCAGATGTTATTCTGGAATCCCATGCCAGCAAGTGGGGCTGGGGAGCTCGTTGTGGCGCCATCTCCACTGGCGGTCATTGGTCTCGCAACAAAAGAAATCTTCACATCAATTGCTTAGAACTTCTAGCAGGTTCCTTTGCAATAAGAACTCTGGTACCACGGTCCAGTTGTTGCGTTCTGCTTCGAATGGACAACATTTCAGCAGTCCGTTAAATCAACAAACTGGGAGGAACGAGGTCTCTAGCCCTTCTCCAAATTGCCAGAACCTTTTGGCAATACTGTCTGCATAATCGAATTTCTGTAATGGCGGAATACCTTCCGGGTCAGCTCAATGTAGTGGCGGACTGGAGTTCCAGATATCTCCAAGACCCCAGCGAATGGAAACTTCAGCCGGCCATTTTTCAGGCGTTACAAACGAGATGGGGTCAATGCCATGTAGACCTCTATGCATCTCGTCTTTCTCACCAGATAGACCGATTTTTCTCTTGGAGACCGGACCCTTTAGCCATCGCTTCAGATGCCTTCCTGCAGAATTGGACGGGCCCACTCCTCTATGCCTTTCCCCCGTTCATCATGCTCCCGAGGGTAGCATCTCAGGTGATGCGACAGCGAGCGGAATTGATTCTAGTCTCTCCAATTTGGAGAGCACAGACGTGGTTTCCTCTCCTGTTGGAGCTTTCCCGAGATCTTCCTGTCCACATTCCGTTCAGCCCCAATCTGTTGTTAAACCCGTTGGGGCAACCTCACCCCCTCATTGTCCAGAACAAGTTGCATCTCATGGCCTGATGCATTTCGGGCAACGCTGGTATTTGCCGAGCCTTTCGGAGAGCGCTATCTCCTTCAGCTCCGCCTCCTGGGCAGACTCCACTCATAGAAGATATTTATCCGCCTGGCGCAGGTTGGTGCAACCCACGGAACCTGGATCCCTTGGAGGCCCCCATTACAGATGTGATTAACTTCTTAGCTGAACTAGCCTCGGAAGGTTTGAGCTACTGTTCTGTGAATAATTGCAAGTCAGCTATATCTGCTGGACACGTTTTTGTGGACGGGAAACCCGTGGGGGAACATCCCTTGGTGAGCAGGGTAATGAGAGGTATCCGGTTGTCTAATCCTCCTCAACCCAAGTATGCATTTTTATGGGATGTGGATATAATCTTAAAATATTTGCAGAAATGGCCTTGCAATGCAGATTTATCCAGTAAGCAGTTGTCCGCTAAACTGACTATTCTCTTATGCCTCCTCTCCTGTAAGAGAGTGTCAGATGTTCGCACTTTGGCTATTGCAGGTAGAGTATATTCTCCTGAAGGTGTAACTTTCTCCATAGCCCGGAGGACGAAGACTTTCTCAAGGCAAGTAACTTATCCTAGTTTTTTCTGACAATCCTACACTGTGTGTTGTGCAATGTCTGCGAGAATATGAAGATCGCACCAGGGAATTTCGACAACCTGCTGGGGGCCAACATTTGATTGCTTTACAAAAGCCATTTCATCCTGTGTCATCGGCTACCTTGGCACGCTGGGTGAAGTTGATTTGGTCAGAAGCTGGTATCGACACTTCCATTTTTGGAGCACACTCTGTCAGGGGAGCAATGCCCTCCAAATCTTTCGGCCTTGGTTCTCAATTACAAGACATAATGAGAGCTGCAGACTGGTTGACGGATTCCACTTTTAAGAGATTTTATTATAAACCTATTCTTGATGTGGCTTCCATTGTAATACACCAGCTTTAAACAAGCATAATCCGAGCCTCCGGTCCTGCCATAGAATGTAACATTTTCTAGCATTTGCGTCAAGAATTTTTAATTCTATTAAGGACACGGAGGCGAGAATTATCCCGCCCTATTAGTATTCATACCCACCCTCTTTTTTTTTTGTCACGGGTAATTAACCCGTCTGATGTCTTATGTTCTGCAGGTTGATACAAAAGAATGGTTACTCTTTTATGTTGCATGTGTTTCATTGATGTGATCAGTTAAGGATAGCTTGCCTAAGTGGCTTAGATTGGTTTTTTGGTGGTGGTGTGTATTCAACAAATGTTTATGACGAGAATATTTCTTTCCTCTTTGCAGCCCCAGATCAGAAGACTGGATGATGGGAAGATTTCAGGCTGTCTACGCAGTACTGCAAGTTTCTACATCGCACCAAGTTCTGAGACCGTTCTCCTGTTTTATTTGCCGCAGTTTTTTATGGGACTAGTGATTTTCGATTGATATTCAGAGCAAAGAAAGAGGACGCGTTATGGTTCCTCACTGCTTATATAGTTGGAGACATCGGGACTGATGTGCGGGAAGTGATGTCAGCTCAGGGTTTTGGGATTTGTAGTTTTTTGTTTAACATGTTTCTGATTGACTGCTGTCATAGGTTACATTAATAAACAGCGAAGAAGAAGAAGCATAATCCTCGCCTCTGTGTCCTTAATAGAATTAAAAATTCTTGACGCGAATGCTAGAAACTTTTACAAACCCTTCTGAGCCGAACGCAGCCCCTTGGCTCGTACGAGGCTGCAGACAGACCCCTGGCGCTTACCTACACAGCCTCGCTGCATCTGCCAATCTGCTGGTCCAGGCACGGTCTCACTCAGCTCCACAAGTGGTGCTTCGGGAAGCCCCTGCTGCATCGCCCCAGGTCCTCGCTGGTGAACGGGCCAATGGCGACCCCCGAACGCCGTGTGCCATGACCACCACAACCATCGCTTGCTTCAGAATTGGAACCGGAAGTGCTTTTCTTACTACACTAGTTATTTTTGGTTTACAAAGTAAACATTAACGTCAGTCTCTCGTCGGATTAACTCACACATACATCGTGATTACATCCATATTGTTGTTTCATGTTTATTGACCAACTTATACATTTAGGGTTTTTCGTTCTCGCACCCTGGTGATTCATTTTCACATTTCATACGGTTTAACTAGGTGGAGCAGCACCTTTTAATACTTTTGAGTCCGTTGTTGTTGTCAATGATAATCGACACATATAACAACACATAATTGAGGAGCATTTGTTATTGGCAGCCGTTTCCGAATGCAGTTTGGAGGATGGCTATACCAGAATTACATGGTGAGTCGAGAACCGCGGTTCCATCGAGGCACTTAATTTTTGCAACATTATTGGTTCTTGCTTGTTAGACAAGTTTTCTATTTTTCATTCGAGAGGCCTGTTACATGCATGAGGGTATACGTTGGGGTTGTATGCTAAGTATAGATAACGCAACTCTGCACAGGCATAATTGGACGTTTTACATAGTAACCTTCACCGGTCGTTGGGGAGAGAGCTGGGGTGAAGGGTTTTAATGTGACAATTATTTATTACATTTTCGGAGCACTATAACTTTTATAGGACACTTGGGACCATATGACCAAATTTAATTTATTGGGGCTGGGGGTAGATACTGTGAGCACATTGAATGTTTTTTTTTTACCATCATTACATGCATGTTATTCAGAATCACACAACTTTTATTACGGCATGCCTTTCAGTGACCAACTGAAATTGGTGGAACCGTTTGAGACTAATGACAAGTCCACTGGACCTATAATAACTTCACATTTACCCATAACAGTTAATGCATGTGTTTCTATAACAATGTGCACCAGTACGTAATTAGCATGTTACTTGGTGATCCACAATTAGATTTTCGGAGTTACGAGTACCCGGGGTACTAACCCAGGTGACTCACTATGAACGTGGTTCCCATTTCGCTTTTGTAACTTTCTCAGCTGTGTAAAATGTCTCCTGATGAAGGGCCTTCGCCCAAAATTCATTGGAATCTTTGAAGCATATGATGTGAATATGTTTACATTAGATATGCATTAATTGGCAAATATTTAATCTCATCGTTTTATTAAAATAAAATTAAGAAGGACATTGTTATGAAAGATACAACAAACTTTGTATAGCATTATTTAAGAAGGACTTGTGAACACCCGTTTTTTTCTTCCGGGATAACCAGTGGTGCAACTTGGGGACGCTTCCCCTATGAGGAGCTGCGCAACATTTGATTAACATTACAATGGCATAACAATTTCAGAAGTATCATGTATTTTATGTGTAACCAGCTGGATAAATAAAATGATCACAGGTACAGACGGCAAACACTTTTGTGGAAGGACACCACTTCGGCCCAATCCAAACATGTACTCCTGGCTCCTAACATGTGGCCGTACCCGACGTCTCTCTCTACTGATGCTCACGTAACTATCTGGCGACAGCTGCACTGTCAAGCTAGACCCCAAAAACCGAACAGTGGGACGTCTGGAAGATAAAGCGCTGAGCCTGAGAAGATGAGCTCCAAGAAATAGGCGAAGACCTGAGTTAGAAGCATACTCCCTGTGCGGAGTTCAATGACATCATTTTTGGGTCAGGATGTCAATAAATTACACCTCTTTCCAGTAAAGCTGCAGACTGACTGCACATTCATTTACTCAGTGGCTTCAGAGGGGCTTTGTGCAGCTGCTGAATACCACATGGGAGGGTCCTCATTCTCGGGTGCATGCTACAAGCCACTGAAGCATGTGAGACCAGGATATGGTCATTTGTAGAAGCTGGAGGCAGTCTGAGAGTAGGGGTGAACTTGGAATCCAGTGACGTCACACAGACACAGACACAGTAGTGGCCGCTGGGGCCGAGAGTGAGTGAAAGGTCCAGAAGTACAAGTAGGCCTGCACAAGTCCTTCAGTTAAACGCACTCACTGGAGTCCAGAAACACAAGGCTGCTTTCCTACAATGATCTCTGGCAGCTCTTTGGGCACTGGGCCCATTCTCTTAAGGGAACTTTAACGAGACGTCAGGGGTGAATTACTCCGAATTTCAAAAGGCTAGCAGGAATAGTTGGAATAAACAGAACTGGCAAGTTTCAAAAGAAAACATTTCTCCTTTAAAGCCAGGCTTGACTTGCACCCTTTCGCCTCCAAACAGGAGCACCAAACTCTGAAAGCTGTGAGAATAATTAGAGCCACCACTCGAGATGGAGAGATGGGAACTCTTTCGAGCACTTAAAAAAGAGAACTTGAGCTTCTAGGTACGCAAGAGAGGACAAAACAAAATGAGTCACTTTTTGTTCTTTTTAATGTGAAAACATTATTTTTCTGGTCCCTGCCTTACAAGCAGGTATGAAAGGGAAGGAGATGAGATGCACCAATCACCGACCACCCTGCCGTTTGAGTGCCCAAGACCCCTGAAAGGCGTGCTGAACACTCCCCAGTCAGTGTCAAAAGCCGGCTGCCTGAAACACATCCTTAAACAGAGGCTCTCTGGACACTAAGCATCAGGGTTCTGGCCGACAATCACATACGGCTTCTTCAAACACAGTCCAATGAAATTATCACTTAAAAGACTGTCTGCAAAATACGTCCATGAAGAACTCAGGTACTTTCTACTGAGAGAGGCTTTGCACATAACCTCTTACCGAGAAGCCAGTGAGCCATAAATCTTAGGAAACTGATTTTTAGGTCGAGCCTACTCAACAGTGCGTGTGCTACTGGGAGGCATATTGTGGCTTACCATTGTGTCTACGAGCATATACAGGGGTTTGGAGCTCTTCTAGGTTTACCACTGGTTGGCTTTCCTTGTCGCTCTTATTTGCCTGCTTCTTACTCGTGACTCAGCTTCTCAATCTTGTGTTTATCCCTTCCATGAAGCACAGCCTCTTTACCATGTGTGTATTTGCTGGTGTCTCTGCTCAAGTCTAACAAACTATTTATTTTCTTTCTATGAAACGAAGCACAGATTGCATGTATTTCAAGCAGTTCCCCTCTTGTACTTCTCTCTCACCACATGTTGCTGCCTGTTCCCGTGTGCTTCTCTTCCCTGTTGCGCTCACCTGTGTGCTTCTCTGTGTTGCATCCACCCCCCTGTCCTCCTTGGGTTGCTTTCATATTCCCCTTCCCCGTGTTACTTCTGCGTCTTCCACCCCTGGCCTTGTTGCTACCATGTCCCCCGCTCTCCACGTGTTCCTTCTGTGTCCCCAGCCCTACCCTGTGCGCTTCAGTGGCCCCTTCCTCTATGATGCTTCTGACTCACTCTCCTGCTTTAAAAACAAATTACACATGCTTTTGGGTGTTTTAGTTTAAATTACCAATTCAAGTTAGATTGATAACAAGAAAAGCAGATTGATCATTTTGTAGGCGTGCAGATCCATGAGGCCATATCCTTTTTTTGTTTTACTTTAGTCAAGCTGCACAGCTGGCTAAAACCATTGGCAAAGGTGAGACCCTATTGTCTTTGTCAACAACTGTTTTGTTTTTAATAATGATATTCAGTTCAGGGGCTAGAAGTGCTAATAATTACAGGTATCTGGTATGAAGGGGAAGAAGTAGGATTTATGGGGATGAATGGAACTTGCTGGTGGATTACAGTACATGGACCAAATTCTGATCTCCCTTTAGTGAGAACTGAATTTTGGATGCATGCAATGAAAACATTCAATGTGGCTCTCTAAATTGGATATATCTGTTTATCTGTAAACAAACAGTTTCAAACCCAATAGGTCTGGGTTTTGAAGTGTTAATCCATGCAGCATTAGAAGTTTGCAGCAAAAGTGGACAAAGCGATCTACAGTTGTAAAGTAGTCCCTCATGCAGGTCAATACGAGGACATGAGTGGACGAAAGATAACCCAAGCAGCCAATAGCTTTACTTGAGGGATGCCCACACAATGGGATGAGTCAAGACGTGATTGACAAAGTCTAGAGCTAGAGGAATAAAGAGGCTGGTTGAAGAAAGCCAATGGTTGAAAAAAAAGGGGACCCAAATCCATAGCTCAAATCTATGTCCATTGTTAGCAATACGTCAGTTTGACATCTGAACTGTCAAAAGCCAGCCCTAAACAGCTACCTGGATGACCGACTTTGCACCTCCTATGGTCATGTTGGTGTCTCCACATCTAAATACTCGCTCTTGTACAATGCATTACTGCACAACTCAAATACATCAATAAAATCTTTAAAAAGCCCCACACGCTGGCCAGAGCAGCAAGTGCCAAGGCAGCCATGCTCTCATCTCCTCTGTTGCTGTGAACTGCTCCTATGTGCTTCAAGTAGACGATGATCATATGAAAAACCGCCGAAGGGTCAAGCCTAACTACTAGGCACTATTTAAATAGCACAATGACATGAATATAATGAAGCGCACCACTAGCTCGGGCCACAGTGTCGAAGCGCTGCGCATCAAGACTACAGTGACCTCTCTCATTAGAGCCAGGCCTGTCAGGGATGTGATGGGAATCTGATGCATTCTGTTTCTCTGCACTTCTGAGCTGCTTTCTACATTTTACTTTATTTTTGGAGGAGGTGGAATTTACCGCGCTCTCCTAATAAGCAACTTGTATGTGCAGAGGCAGATGTATGACATCGACTTCAGGCTTTTTTGCTCCAGCTTGTCAGGCGACCCTTGAAAAGCCGAGGCGGCAGCTACTCAAGAGGGTGTCCTAGTTAAATAAATTGCATGTAAAGGGGAGAGGAAGGTTAGGGGGGCGCTTTCTCTTGCTCGCTTCCTGCCGTCCTGATCGTATTGATCTGGTGCGTGCAATCGGGGCCGAGGTCAGAGGCTCAAGGGCGGCTGTGTGCGGGGCACTGGCCGTGTCCATGTTAGAGCACCTGGACCGGATCCATCCGTTCACCCGACAATCTAGTAAGGGCAAGCTAAGCGCGCGAGAGCAAGCTCACAAGTCCTCAGCCTCCTGATGGGGACCTCCACAAATGCACGCCATGAAGATCTACTTGGAGGAAGAACGCCCGACATTAGTACAAGAAGGGCGGACCCGTCGCAGATCTAAGGGTAACTGTACGCACGAGGTATTTAAATGCCACTCTACATTTATTTATAGTCAGTGCCTACCCTGAAAACCTGCACGAGGCGCCTTATGGTTCACATAGGCGCGTGAAAGAAGTAACACATCGAGATGCAAACCAAAGAAATCCGCGGACTCCGTTAAGGTGAAAGTCAGACAGTCTTTCAAAAAGTTTACTTCTTAGATGTATGTATCCAGAGCCCGACCCCACCTGATGGCTGATTCGAGGAACTACAAAACTGGAGCGATACCGTCTAATAACCATTGGCAAAGGCAATAGTCACCCAATGGTTTTGCCAATGTTTCCTGTACGTAGTTTAGAATCAGCAAACGAAAGGAAATGGTTGCTATCGATGCATCAACCAAATAAAAAAAAGAAATGGTTACGCACGCCATTGTCATCCTGCATACATATGTGTGTGTGTGTATATATATATATATATATATATATATATATATAAATAAATACACACACACACGACAATACAGTGGACCCACCATGATGACTCATGCGTGCCCATTCAACACCAAGATTAAGTTTGCGTTAGTCATGATGCAGCCATTTAGGAGCGGCAAATTACAAGCATAAAATGCGTGTCGACTTGTTTTTTTTATTATAAAAAAAAAATGGAATAGTCTGGCAGCAAATTGCAGCTGCCCATCTTTTAACAAGGAGGCGATGGGGAGCACTGCTGGACCACATAGTTGAATTCAACACATTCATTCGCAGGAAGCAGTGGAGATGGGCACTGGGGGAGCTGGGTGTCAGAGGCATAAATAAAACAAGCACAGGAAAAGCCAGTAAGTCTCGCCTTTGGGAACAATTGAATTTGCCAATGGTTTTTAGCAATGCTATGCAGAATCGCTGAAGAGAAAAACAAAAAATGGTGCTGTGACGCATTATCACTTTGTAGGTGCCTGCACCACATATGCATGGGTTTTACAAAATGTGTGGGGGCTTTTTTTTATTTTATTTACTTAGCCAGGTTCGAATGGTAAGCAGGAAAATGTTTGCGCCAAATGTTTTTTTATTTTTTATAAAAAGATAGTCGAGGGAAGCAGCACGGATGGTTGGAGGAAGCCTGTCATTTTGTGGAGATGCTTAGGGTCGTGGTATAGTTGTGTTGGTGGTGAGGGTGTTGGTAGTTACTGTGGGGTGGTGATAGTGGTGGCTACGGTGAAAGGGGTGGTGGTTATGGGGTGGTAGTAGGGAGTTGGTAGGGGGCGGAGTGGTATGGGTGGTGGTGGTGATAGGGTCGGGATGGTGGTAAGGGTGGAGCTAAGTTTGGGTGGTGGTAGTGATAAACAGGGTGGAGTGGTGTTTTGGGCGAGAGTCGTGGTAAAGGTGGTGGGTAGGGTGGGGCTGGTGGTAGGTAGGTGGTAGCATAGTGGTGGTATGTTAGTGGTAGGGTGGTGTGGTTAGGATAGGATGGTGTCAGTTAGGGTGGTGGGGATTAATGGAGTAGGATGGTGGTGTAGAGTGATGATGAGGGTGGTGGGTAGGATATCCACGTACAACCCCTTACATGCCCGATAAAGTCTGTTTTACGCATATGCTCTGCTGAATACCTATTACACGGGGAGATGTACAGTGGAGGTGAAGATGATCACTCTGTTTTGCCTTTTGTGCTCCACTATAAAATGCCAATAAAATGTGTTTAAAAATCTGGGGGTGGTGGCTAGGCTGGTGGTGTTAGTTAGGGTACACTTATGGTGGTTAGGGAAGGATGGTGGTACTTAGGATGGTGATTAAGATTGTGATGATGCTAGTTAGGGTGGTGATTAGGGTGGGGTGGTGGTTAGAGGTGGAAGAAGGGGAAGTGGTTAAGGTGGTAAGCTGGATTAGGGTGGTGGGTATGCTTAGGGTGGGGGCTAGGGTTTTGAGGGTGTTTGCTACGGAGATGGTGGTGGTGGTTAGCGTGGGGTGGTGATGATGGTTAGGTTGGTGGCTAGGGTGAGAGTGGTGGTTAGGGTGGTAATGTTGGTTGTTGAAGTGGTAAGTGGTAGTGGTAGGAGGTGGTGGTGTTGATGGTTAGTGTGGTGTTGATGGTTAGGGTGGTGTTGGGTATGATAGTCAGGGTGAAGTGGTGTTTTGGGTCAGGGTGGAGGTGGTGGTGAAGGTACGGTGGTGATCTTTAAGAGTAGGGTTATGGTAAGGAAGTGGTAGAGGGTTGTGGTAGAGGGTAGTGGTGGGCATAGTAATGGTGGGGTACTGGTTGAGGTTGTGGTGGTGGTGAGGCAGTGGTAACGGTGGTGGATAGGGCAGGGTGATGGAGGTGGTGGTGTTTATAGTGGTGTTAGAGTTCTGGTGAACGTGGTAGAGGTCGTTAGGGTGGTAGTGTTTAGGGTGGAGTGGTGGTGGTTAGGGTCATGATGGTTAAGGTGGTTGTTGTAAGAGTGCTTTTGTGGGTAGGGTAGTGTTGGTTAGGGTGCTGGTGGTAGGGCAGTGGGGGTGATGGTGGAGGTGGGGGTAGGGTGGCAATGGTGGTAAGGTGGAGGTGGTTGGGATAGTGGGGATGCACATACTGACACTGGAAAAAAAGGGCATGGGTACAAGCAACAACAAGGATGACATGGGCGAATAAAGAAAACAAAAAGTATCTCAATCCAAGCATGAGCAGTGAAGGACACTAAGGAGCAATCTATACTTGGCCACGCTCCACGTAATGGATAAATGAAGGAAGATAACATAAAACCGGACCCGCTGACCAATCAAAAGCCAGCAAATAAGTGTGAAAGTGAAGTAAACAAATGGTAAGCCACTGGCAGGCTTTATGCCCTTATTAGTTTACAAAATGTATTGTAAGCGACAGTGCATACGCTTTCCAAAGCAAGACCTAAAAAAAGACAAAAAACAAGCAGGATGAGGGCAGACCTGAGGGAAGAAAGATGAGCTGGAAGAAAAGCAACATAGCATTGGCCGGGGGACAGGATTTGTTCAGCGGGAGAGGCCAATTAATCCTATGCACTCTGCACTCTCATGCAGGAATGAAAAGCAGTTCCTTGCATGTGTGCAGTGGAAGGGTATAAGTCATCCAATCAAAAGAATGGTAAAGAAGAGTTACTCCTTGGGAGAGAGACACACAAGAAGAATCACTGAATAAGAAATAAACAAATGAGATTGACAAGAAAGTCAAGCAATGGGCTGACCCAAAGTCCATGATAAGTATTGGTTTTGTTCAGTTAAGAGCAGTCTGTAGGCAAAACCTAAAAAGGATGTGTACTGAACAATGCAAAGTGGAAGGCACTGAATGCTAACAAGGGGTGAACCCCAGACCGAGCGTTCTGCGTTGCACAGATCTGCAGGTAAGAATTTGAATCCCATCAACTCTGACCTTCATCCATCTGATGTTGGTAAATTGGGGAATACCACCTGTTATTTACAGCAATTAGAAACAATTAAGCTGTGGTATAAACTGCTATATAAAAACACAATGTATTACCATTTATATTTGAGCTTGAGTACAAGCCATACTTTGCTTTGCTTTCCAAAGCTCAAGAGTTTCTTTTTTGGAAGCTGTCAGATTATCAAAGAGATTCTGTCTTTGGAGCCGTGCTCCAATCTGTAAGTGAATGAATGTTGCATGAAGGCCTAGCAACTCTGCTCCCTGAAATATATACCCAAGCGAAATTCAAGGGTATGTTTCATGGGCATCCATTTGCATACTTACAGTAGGTATGTGCCAAGAGCACAGACCTTTAAATCAATGTGCCACTTAACAGCATCTAAGGTATCAGGACAAGTGGAAAGCAGCCTCAGGGCAGAGGGGTATTTCAGCTAAATCTCACCAGCCTGGTTTTTGAAGCAAAACAAGACCTGTATAAACAGAACTATAATTGTTCCCAAATAGCTAGAAGGCTAGGGGCTCAGGAGATGGACCCGATGGAGAATATGCAGTTTGTAGTGGAGTTTACGGACATAAATTTGATGTGACCATCGAAAGAAAGGGAGATCCTACCCTAACGTTCTAGTGCAGTGGTTCCCAACCTGTGGTCCGGGGACCCCTGGGGGTCCGCAAAGCCTTCTCAGGGGGTCCGCGAGAGCCTAAAAAATAAAAAAATATTAGCAAATATTTACAAATTAGGACCACAGCTTTCAGTAATAACTCAAGCGGGGGTCCCCAGATTCCCATGATGATTCAGTGGGGGTCCCTGGGTTCCATTAATGTTAAAGTGGGGGTCCACAGAAAGCAAAAGGTTGGGAACCACTGTTCTAGTGTTCTGCAAAGGGCAGCTGGTGCTTGACAACATTTCTGTTTGAAATGCTGAACAACTGGAAAAGAAGTCAATCCATTCTTAAGGAGTGCCTTTTATGCGTGGCCCTTCAGTCCGTGTTCAAGTACTAGCCCTAATTAGAATCCCACAGTAATCCAGGTTCAAAATCTGTACCAGAGGAGCCTACACTGCGCACCGCAAAGTTTACTGTCAGTGTTATTTCATTATCAACGTCAGTGAACCACATGATCAGGCCTAGAACATTTCAGGTTTCACTGAAAATATTGAAAACGATAATTTCAATGGAGCTCAGATAAAAGAAATACAGTAAGAAGGATTTCTTGATAACGCCCTCAACCAATCTCTTCTGCTTCTCGGACTACATCTGCTGGGTTAGTGATATTGGATAGACGAAAACAAGCTTTGATTTATATGTAATTAAAATGACCACCTCATTCTTCTTTCCTTGCCGCAGTCCTTGCAAAGAAAGGATGAGTCCAGTCTAGGAGACATCCATCATTCTAAGTCCCTCCAGAGGCAGGCAGTCACTCAGTCCGCTTTCCCTTTCCCCTGTTCTTTTGTCTGTTGTGGAAGTGAGAGACGAGCTCCCCGGGGCAAGATGTTCCTGCTGGACACAGAACGTCTTTTGCTGTTTTTCTCTTAAAAAGACAGCTTTTGTCTTAAAATTATTTTCCTGACCATCTGATGGACGCTGGCAGAGGCAATATCTTTGTCATGAAAGATGAGCCTTGCTGAGGGGACTGAGATGCTAGTGACCTGTGCTACTTTCCGCATAGTAGTTCTATGCCCTCCTTAATACTGGTAAGGTATATCCAGTATGCACTCGAGGTCTGTATTCCTCAGCATTACAATAAGGATCCATGCTAAGGTGGAAGCCCAGCCTCCTCCCTCCAAGTTGTCTTTTTTTTATTTTTATCTCTGTGCAATGGTGTGCCAGACTGGTGGTGCGCCTCTCAGATTATGTGTGGAATGGATTCTAATTCAGGTTTGAACTGACTTCAGAGGGGAGGCCGAGCTACGTTCCTCTGGGTTTGATTGTGGAGCGTTAAATGCCTACCTGTATCTGACTGAAGAAGACTTTTGATGAGACGTGGATGTTGAGTTTCTTGCCACAACATACAGAGCACAGTGGAGACCTTTAAAGTTCATTTCCAAAATAGAGACAAACTTCAATTGACAGATAGTGTAGTGACTCTAACATGGGCAGGCGACAAGGACCATCACAGATGACACAATGTGTATCACTTGATGTGCCACAAGCCTCGTGAGTTGAGCGCTCTGGGAACCACAGGGACACCATAGGTTATCCCATGCTGAGGAAAGGCAAAAGGTCATAAAACAGCCTGCTGTACCAGGTGGAGGCTCTCTTCCATTTCTCCAAGAGCGCACTAGATCACCTAACTCCAGTGATCAGTAGCACTGGCTACATTTTCCAGCTTAGAAGTGTCCTAGGAGTATTAGAACAGTTCAGGTTTCTTTTGTTTTGTGATGCATTCGAATCGGACAGACAGGCGAAATATATTCAGAAGAAGCTGCCCACAGACTTTCCCTTATCTTCACTCTATCAAAAAAGGGGTCATTGTCTCTGTGAGTATCCCCATTAAGTCCCAAGTTCAATTTCTCGACATCAAGATCCACCAGTGAATGTGTTAAGAATGCAATGACGTGGAAAAGGTACACTTTCCAGATTCTTGGCTAGGCATTGGACATCTCAGGACCAGTCAAAGCAGATTCCCTGATTTCTAATGCCACTGGTCCAGGGAGGGTTCTCCAGTGGAAAATTTAGATGCGACAGCAGATTCATTCCCTTTTTTAAATAATGTGTTTATATATACATTTTAACTAAAGAACTTCGAACAGCAAAGCTTATGGTACTAATGTTATAGAAGTACTGAAGGGTACAGGAGATATTCTTCCTTAAAGAAAGGCAGAGGCAAAGGAATGGCAGAGTAAAGAAGCGGTTTGATGTAAGGATCGAAACAGCAAGAGTCGGAGCAGACAGGATGAAAGAGTTCCTAAATTCTGGTGCATAAAGCACGGAGAAAACGTAAATCATCACAGGGCACTAGAAAGAGGTGAGCTACAAATCTGAGGCGGGGAGCAGAACGGAGAGCTCAAATGTGAGTACTGAGTTTAACAAGACTGCACAGGAAGCCAGGTGTACATCCATGGATACAAGCAAATCAACAGAAACTAAACGTGAGGTGGAGTAGAAAAGACGTGACTACAGAGTCATAAAATACGAAGAAATGAGCGCAGCACAGAGAGAGTCGAGAGTCCAGAGTCCAGAGTCCGCCGACAGAGACATCGAAGATGGAGTAGAGAAGGGAAGTGAAACGGTCGAGACGCAGTAGTGCAAGTGTGAAAAGGATTACTGCTGAGTCTATACAGATGAAGTACATGAGTAACTGGGAGGTGAGTCAGAAGGCATCCCTACTTGGCGGAGAGAGGATAGGAAGCTTGGGGAAATAACAAAAAAGAGAAAGAAAGGAGGTAAATAAAGACTCCCCATCTTCGGGAGAGGGGGCAGAGCAGAAATCTAAGATGTGGCAGCAGACAAGCAAGAAAACATAGTGGCATGGAATTCAAAAGACAAACATAAGAATAAGCAAAGTCCGTTCACTCTTTGAAACAAGAGACTGCTAAGGTTGAAGAAGTAGAGAAGTGAGCCAAGAGAAAAACACAAACGTACAAAAAGTGTGACACGATGACACAGAGGGGGAAATGACTGGCCAGTCCATGGGACCAAGTAGGAGTAGATGGAGATGCAAAAGGATAGCCAGGCGAGAACTGAATCAGACATCCCATCAGATGATAGAGGACTTCTTCACAGAGCTTTCTACTGGAAGTTTAATTTAAAACCTCAAGAAATGCAGCAAAATATTTATTCCTATGTTTTTTGGAATAACAAGACTGTCTAGAGAAACCTAGAGGTAAAAGAGATTTGAATGGAAAGGCCTCACTCACTTGTTCATGGCATGCTTCATCATCAGTGAGTCCCTCCCATCACGTTAAGATGGTACTAATATGGTGGGCTCAACCTTCTGAAGAGGGAGAACAGTACAAGTGTTCTCTGATCATACAATGGGTCCCAATAATAATATAAAACAACCTTTGTGTAGACCCAGGTATTCACTTTATTTATGGGTACACAAGGCTGGATTAAAAACAAAGGAGGATGTTACCGTGAGCGTAAGCCTCGAGCATCTTCTCTATCTGTAGTTTGCCACCATGTTTCGGCCATGATAAGATCCCTCATAATAGGGTCTAGGGCCTTCATCAGGGCAGTCAAAGGTACCCAATATTGTCTATCCTTAGGTAATAATCTGTATATGCAGGTAAGAATAAGCAGAGAATGAGGAGGAGAAAATAAAAAAAGAACAAAAATTACTTGGGACAACATGGAACTCTCTCGTAGCACCAAGAAAAAGTAAAGAAAGAGGATAATGCAGTACTCAACCTGAACAGTCACATTTTAACTGATAGTACATTAGGAGTACTTTATAAATGCTCGGAGTTAGTACCCTCCACAAAGAATGACTTTTTTAGACTACCTACGGGGGTTTCAGAATTCTTCAGGAAACATAGCCTACAAATCTTTTTCAAGGACCAAGAAATGTCTGGTGAGGGAAATGAGAAAACTGGCCTAAAAAAATAACCAAAAAAACATTAACTTTCATTCCACCCACTCATGTGATACCACCTGGACTTGTGGCCTTTGAGGAAGCAGTTACAAATGAAACAGATAAGTTGACACTGCAGAACCACACAAACACATTCACAATATGACCAAAAAAAAAAAAACAACAGGAGATTACCCAACTTGGAGATGCCAAGGACATCATTATGAAGCGGCAGATAAAGGAGGTTCCATTGTTGTACTTCCCTGTGGAATGTACAGCGATGAATGTGTGGAAGTACTGAATGTTGAGAGAGAAACTATAAGAGGCTTTCAAGAGATCCCATAAGGGATGTGGTAGAAGGGAAATTTCTAGTGGCCACAGGACTACAAAATGGCTGTATTACTAAAACAAATGGGCTGAATTCCTCTATAATTTGGCTCCTCTGACCCCTTCCCTATACAGTCTCCTGAAGGTACGTAAGGGTGTTCCATCCTTCCCCGGGGAGGCCCATGGCTTCAGGGATAGGTTCAGCTTTGGAACCGCTCTCCAGACTGCAAACTATTTAGAAAACACTAACAAACTATTGAAGGTTCTGTCCGATTTTAGATATTAGCTTGATGATGAATTGATGATCAGCATGGACGTGGAAGCACTTTACACGGGTATTTCACAGGAAGAGCCGCTGAAGGTGCTGGATTCAATACTGTAATATCTTCAATGGGATTCACTAAGGGAGTTTGTAAAGGACTGTGCCCATCTTGCATTAACAATGAGCTATTCCTAGTTAGACGGGGAGTTCTTTCTACAGACACACGAGACTTCCATGGAGAATACATTCACTCCCAGTCTGGCATGTCTTAATGTACATGACTTTGAAACAAAGGTGGTTTTCTGTGACCAGAACGATTTTAGAAATAAGTTCAGAATATGTAAAGGGTTCATCAACAACTCTTATCATTTGGCAGGGAAGCATGTGTGCCTCATGGATAAACTGTACAAATCAACGTTTGAAATTCACATTCACCATAAATGAGGAGGAACTAGAGTGTTTGGATTTATGTGTCAGTGCTGCAGAAGGAAGGCTTGTAAACCCACTGATAGAAACCCACTATTATGGTTTGAGAGTTTCTATCCGACAAGCCTCCAAGCAAATCTCCAAGTAGGTCAAATTTTGCTACTCCAGAGTGACCATACCAAGAAAACTGACTACAGAAAGCATGCAAAAAGCTGATAAGAAAAACTCAGAAAAAGAGAATATCCAATGATAATTATCTCTAGGACAGCGAAACAAGCAACAAATACTGATTGTAACCAGCTACACCTGGAGTAAGGGAACCCTGCAAGAGACTAACATATTTCACCATAGAGTCCCTTCTATAATGGAGTTAAAACAAGCAATAAACACTGGAGGTTCCTCAACTCTGGGCATCTTAGCCTGGAAAAAAACATGTTCTCTTTCAGGAAGACTAGAAGTTTAAAGGACATAGTGGTGCATACAAGACCAAGGAATTAAGATGTGACACCAACACAAAGAACTTTTATGAGATACACCTGCTGTTATGGTCACTTTCCTTGTGGCGAGTGTAATGTGTGTCCACTGACAGAAAGGGTAACAAGGATTGATTTAGGCCTCCAAACACCTTGGATCATCAAGCATCATAGCATCTGTAAAACAAGTAATGTGGTCTACATCATGATCTGCAAACGTGGATTGCAATATTTAGGGATGACCTCAAGAAAGTAAAAGTATGTATTAATAAACATCGTAGCTCGTTTATATGCCAGAAATCTGTTACAAAAATGATGCACCATTTTCTGGAAAATGGTGAAGATGTCTTCCATTGGTTTGTATTGAATAAACTAAAAACTGGGAAACAAATGAAATGACAAACGCCTTATTAAAATGTTAACAGAGGTGAATCTATAGGTTTGTACAGACTCTACACGAGTGACTGCCAATATAACCCGGTAACAGATAGGGTAGGTTGGGATTTCTTTCTCATCTGAGATATGGAACACAAGTACACCGCCTGTTTTGTCACAACCAAAGAAAACCCACTTTGTCATAAAAATTATGTGCATAACTACCTGATTATAACCTACCCCAAACATCAATAAAGGATGTTAACATATTTAAGCATATTTAAGCAAATCATCCATATAAGAAATGGGTGAAGAAGGGGGAAACTGGACTATCATTCCTAAAATTACCACTGTCATACTTCTCGACATGATGAAATGGAGGGATGGACAATGGTCGGTTCTAGAAAAAAAAAAAAATTATACCATGGCTCTGACTTCCATGAACTGCAAAAATTGTCTCACTGGGAAACTGAACGTCATCTAATGGTTGACAGCTTCTAATAAGGCGAAACTGGGTAAGGTAGTCTACAATTTTTGTCTAGTAGGGAGAGACAGGTAAGGGTAAGTGGATTAGGCCAGACATATATATTCATTTTTTATGTTGTGAGGGAAAAACTCTTTGCTTGTTGCAGCTTTCTCCTACCCCTTCTAGAATATAGCTGTCTGTCAACATGTAATCTGATCTATGCAAATGTCCTTATGTATTTTTATCCTGGATAATCTTGTGTATATTGCCATGTCCAATGAAAAGCACTGTGCTGTGCCACAGGATCAGGTATGTGCTACACAAATACTCACAATAAAATAACAAAAAATATGTTTTTCAATGGTCTGTGTAATAAAATAGTCACATCATAAAACCATCATGCGTTGTTGACAAAGCAAGTGATCTACACATTATGGGTATTTAGTGCTGGAATATAAAGGTGCACCATTCTTTAGGAAAGCTCTATGACATGGTATCTCTTATTCTCCTTCGTAGGTTCGGCCGTATATTACAACATTAAAGCCTACATCTAAATTGGTGCGATAGACAAACTTTTTTGATTTATTATTCACTTTAGGCATGTAAAGGCCAGTCGCTACATTGGCATCTCAATAAGCTACACAGCAAGTGAAAAGCAATCAGATGTGTTTTAGGTTCACCTTCCTATAACACACGTAAACAAATTGTTATGCCTTCACAGTTAATCGAGGGGAAAAAAAGCAAAGAGCTGCCAAACAGACTGTCTACACTACAGAAACGTCACACCACCAAATCAAAGTCAAATGAGGATTCTGTGAAGACCTTACTTTTCCAGCCCCTTGTCAACTTCCCAACAGCACTGATGCCACAACTTGCCACGAAACCTGCTGTTGATACAGAATGTGCCACCTTTAGTCTCTATAGGTAAAGGCAAAAGCATACAAAATAGGTCGCTGCGGCACAGCTGGAGCCAAACCCAGCTCTTCAGGGCACCATTCAGGGCAGGGCCAGTGGCAATCTGTGAGATATAGGAGGCCCAGGGTCCCCTTCTCACATTCTGCACGGGGCCTCACTCATTTTCACTAGCACGGATAGGCAAAGGTATATGATGGCTTTCACTTTTTTTCCAAGGATGGAAAGAATAATGTATAAAGCTGTCTCGAGAGTTGACCAGAATATACATTAAAAGTGCTTCTGTGAACATAGACATGATCATATCTTAATACCCATGGCTTTCCTAATCGAAACATTCATGATTGGAACCTCTCAGCCTAATGCGTACATAGGTCATTCCTCCTGACCACTCTATAATTCAACTGGACCAGTAAGGTAGAAAAGGCCGATGAATGGCTGATGTTCACAGAAACAAAATTCAATTAAAACATTTGAAAAATTACTATTACCACGCCTTACGGTCTAATGGAAGAAATAAAGTGTCCTGACCTTTAGCAACAAAACCACATCCTGTTTACCAACCTCTGAGTGATAACTTACCATTTGCCAACTAACTACTTAGTCCAATCCTGTAAGAACATCTAGTAAGCGTTTCAGTTTACACTGGGCTGATTATAAAGACAACACTGCGTTACAGATTGACTCAGGTGTGCCCATCTACACGCGTTACATGAGCGATCTTATACATTATAATC
This sequence comes from Pleurodeles waltl, assembly GCF_031143425.1. Taxonomy (NCBI): domain Eukaryota; kingdom Metazoa; phylum Chordata; class Amphibia; order Caudata; family Salamandridae; genus Pleurodeles; species Pleurodeles waltl. The sequence continues at coordinate 964,773,615 of NC_090443.1, forward strand.
GCCTAAGAAGGGTTCCTGACTACTGATGGTCAACGTCCCATTGATTCGTCGATCACTTAATCATTTCATTCATGCTTCTTGTCTCAAAAGTACAGATAACGGCACCAAAAAATAAAAGCATTGGCTAAAAAAAATTACTTATAGTAGCATCCAACTTACAAACATTGGCAAAACGCCAAGGGATGCGATTTTTCACATCTCAAAACAATTCACACCAGCTGTGACACAACGCCTGCACAAATAACATTATAATACTTTCTAAGAAACTTACAATTTGAAATTATGACAATCAACAACCCCTATTCGTCTAGTGATCACCAAACTAAACGACAAACTTAGAAAGTTTCCACAGTTTTCTCATTATAAACCAAAAATCGATTAAACTACCCTTCACACAACCAACAAACGTTCAAATATTTCAGGAGGCAATGCAAAAACACTTCTTTGTTTAGTCAACCTTCAAAGAAATCAACCAAAGAAATACGATCAACAACGGCAAATAATACACGTAATACTGCTCATTCAAGGATTCCGTATGTGCCACCCTTGTGAAAGACTTCAAGACCAAACTGGCACCTTACTGGACTAACATGATGAATGCCTACCTGCATTATTCAGTTTGAAGTTTTTGATTATTTGTGACTCTCAAGGTAGCTGGCTGTATAAAAACAGCACGTTACTGGTCTACAAAAAAATACGGGACGGAATCCTGAGGATCTTAAGTCCACGTCAAATCTCTGGGAAGTGGCCACAAACCTTAAACAATTTACGCCTTACATCAGACACTTAAGTCAGCCTATTCAATGCCCTCTAATTGAGTTTTGAGCCGAGATGTAGCACTCTTAACTGTATTTATTTATAAAACTCACAAAGTTTTCCATACAAGCTGTGGGATTAAAAGATGGGAGTTAAGCTGGCCTGTACCAAGGTGAGGCGTATGAAAGTTTATACGAGGAGAAGAAACAATCAAACAGCAGAATGATGAGCTCTACTGTACATAACAAACGGTTTGCTTGTTGATGAAGTGCATGGGCCAAAGCGTTACACACACTGGGACCAACATAGTGAAGCGAGCAGACCCAAAGTGGGGCCAGGTTAGCAATGGGACTTGGAAGAGCACTCACGAGGTGGGATGTTAGGCGCGGGGAGGTTGACATACCTAGACACACGTAAGCATTTGTAAAGCAAGATATATCTAGTCTATAGATGGCTTCTTATAAGATCCATGAGATTTTAAGCTGTTTCTACTGGAAGCCTGTGTAGTTTTCTCGTCACCTCTATAATGTGATCAGAATTCCTGAAACGACTCTGACAGCAAAACCTGGAATGCATTAGAGTTTGAGTGCCAGGGGCGACCCCTCCCTAGGGCAGAGGAGCGTCACCCTGCTGCTGAAAGCAGAAAAATAAAGGGATAATAAAAGTATTTTATTACCCCCTTGTTTTTCTGCTTTCATAGGGCACGGCGGGGCCAGCCTTCTCCACGTCAACAAGTGGAGGAGGAGTAGTGGTGCGTTTCTAAGTGCACATATCACTTTGGCCGGCCGTCTGAGGTCAGAAAAAACTGGCAAGTGCACTTAGAAACTTTACACCTGGCTGTATTTTACAGCCGGGTGGAGACCAAGTGCAGTGCCCGGAGTGGCATTTCTGCCAGCTCAGGCCAATCGCAGCACTTCTTTCATGCTGTGTAACAGCACGAGAGAAGCGTTGGGATTTTTGTGGGGAGGGAAGAAAATGAGAGGCAGCGGAAGTGCGCGGATCACATAGGGGCAGGTAAGTTTTTTTTCTTTTTTGTTTACTGCCCCCTCCAAGCCCTGTTGCACCCCCTGCTCCACGTGCTGCTCCCATCTCCTCACTTCTTCCTGGCAGCAGCTGCGTCTGTTGATTTCACCTTCATTTGAGTACAGCCATGCTCAAAGATGAGTTGTTTCTTACAGTCTATTTGACGTATCTGGACCATTTGATGCAGAACGTGATACAGTAAATGGCTCCCCCTCCTTAAAATACTTGAAGAATGCCTGGTGATAAATAGAGTAATTATCCTATTGCACAGAGAAGAGCTTCCAACAAATACAAATCTGTGACTCTCTCCTTCACCTTGGGCAAGGCGTTCTGGAAGGCTCTATTCCCTTCACTACACTCTCAAATCTGGATTTTTAACCACCTGAATCTCTATTTAGTCACTTGAGCATTTTACGGTCTGCACTCTGATGTTGTTCTTCTGCTGTACACGAAAGTCTAATTCCCATATGACGTCTACCTTCCAAAGGACTTCTATCTCTCTCACTCAAATTCATGATGGCCTTGGTTTAATTGTCACAGTCTTAAATTAAATTCTTTTAAAACAGAGTTCTAGTTACTCTCCATATTTAACTTTTGTTTGATACCATTGGTAATTACACCACTATACCTTTTGTAAAGAATGTTGATGGCTCTAGAGTATTGTTGGCCCTATATAAAACCTATAAATAATTAAACAATACATGCTGACTGCACATGGGGCAGTAATTTCCTTGGAGCATAAAAAAATCTTCTCAGACCGAACACAGTATAGGCCCTTATGAAGCACGTGCTCCTCTGACCAGAGCAGGTGATAGGATAATACTTTTGAAGTTGACGCTGCTCTTTAACGAGGTCCATTCGCAGTGATGCCTTCGCACCTGAGCATTTGGCTGGAATAATGGGCCAGAAGATCTAAAGGTGCAGCACCCAATGAAGCAGAAGGTTTCAGAGTGCTCATAGCTTGTCGCAGGGCCACAAGGACTGCAGAAATACTCAGGAGTCACCTGCAGTTTAAGGTCTAAGCACATCCACATTCATTGATGGATAATGAATGAAATTGGAAGGGTGTCACCGCCTGGTGAGAAGGTTCTACACAGACTCATCCCATCATGCCACAGAGGTTTAACGGCTTCATCCGTCAAGGCCTCCCCAGCAGTAGATATGCAAAAGAGCTGACAACATCTTGAGTAAAATACACAAAAATCAGAAAAGTAGACCCGGCGGAGGTGAAAAGGCACTCTCCAGCTATTGCATTTTCGGTTTAATCAGAGGAAAAAGAGCGAACAGTCTGGAGAAATCAGTTTAAAGGATGCATTTATTTGCCTTTCAAAAGATTGCAAAGGTTGGTAACGTTACAGTTATCAACGTGGCTTAAAACCTTCAGGCCAGTGAGTCAGATTACACCCTGCCCGACGCCACGGATCTTGGGGACAACAGGAATGCACTTTCCTTCAACTGCATTACGATCGCACTGCCCTCCTGCCACAGCCTACGTCCATGTCTTTCACTGAAAAGACAATTCTGAGAGGTGCTGGCAACCCCATCACAGGAACTACTATGGGATGTCACCACCTGCGGTCGACCTCTCCCACCTTTTGTGTCCACTGTAGAAAGGAAAACACATTTTTGTCTCTCACGTACATCGATTGAGAAATTTACAAATAGGATCTTAAATTGTCACAAAAATGAAATCATGTAACCTCCAGACCCTGGGAACCCTCTTAGAAAATGAACAAATGGGAGTTCAACGGTAAAATGCAGAATACCGTGTTCCACCCAGCCCCCCATCAGACCCCGCCGCACTCTCCGCTCAGTTCCACTTTGCTTAACTGTATTAGGCAATGTGTCAAGGCGCGTGCACACTTGATTCACTCAGAGGCAGCTAGCTGGTAGCCGTCAGTCAGCGCGGCCAAGGGAGAGGAGTGATGGGAAATAAGACATCACTGTTGGCAGCAAGGTGGACATCAAACCCTGATGAGATGTGACTTCTCTCAACTGCGATACCCAATCAAACCTTTTTTCCAATTACACCCTCCCAAAGAACTCAAACTGGCGCAAAGGCAACAGCTTATTATCAGTGGGAAGAGCTATCCTATCACAGAAAACGATACCGCTGATTCCGACTAACAAACTATCTCCAAGCGGGAAGAACCAAGGGAGAATTGTTATTCACCCTCAACTACTCCAGTACTCTCGAACCGCAGCCTGCTCTCAATGGTCAACCCATGGGCACCTCAGATTGCTCTCAATGGGCAGCTCATGGGCACCTCAGACCAATCTGATGGAGGTGACTTGCAACCTATGGGCACCTCACATCAGCTGATGATGGAATGGATTCTGTGCCCTATCTGTTAAACCTGGCACCTGGTTCAGTTTTGTAGTGCACCGTCCTCGCAGCTCGTATGTGAGAGAGTGAACAGACCACACAGTGCAGTAAAAATGAACAGTCTCTAGGTACTTCCTCTCTGAAAAGAAATGAGTATGTATTTTACAGATACACAGCTTAAAAGTCGGAGGTAACCATCCATATTTTGGTTGATATTGTAACAGAGTCAAAAGGGCATAGTGATTCGCTCAGGACAGCACATTTTTGGTCAAATGGAAAAAACTGATCTCACAAGACCATCCCCAGCATGCCCAACCCTTTATCCATTAGTAAGACAAGTGCTCCAGAATTAGTATTGAGGTTCGTAATTGAGATTTGGTGTATACCACTGGCAACGGAATAAGATCTATGGTTAATATACGAGCACTTCAACCCGTGAGTCATTGCACAAATGCCCAGATCCTCTATTTTCTCCTCGTTTTGGGAACAGTCTACATAGGAGAGTAGAACATGCTGGTATCCAGACAGCAGTATATTGAGTAATATGTCACATAGTCAACAAAGAGGTCATAGACCGATCTAACAAACAGGAAAATTTTGTAGCTTTTGTCACCACCAGGTGTTTGCAATGGGCCACAATTGAGAGATCCGGAGTGGAGGTTGACGGCACAGAACGTTTCTCACTGTGCCCATCAGTGGGACAAAAAGATGTTTAGAATACATGTGCAGGAAAGTAGCCTCTTTTTACTATGGTTACCCCCACTTTTGCTTGATGTCAGTGTGATTTGACTGTGTTCACTGGGATCCTGCTAACCAGGACTCCAGTGACTGTGGTCTCTCTCTCTAAATTTGGTTGCTTGGGACTTCACACACCCGACATTTGGCATACTGGTGCTTCCTTATAAGTCCCTAGTATATGATACCCAGGTACGCAGGGCATTGAGGCACCAGGGGTTCCCCATGGCTGTAGCATGTTTTATGCCACCCATGGGAGCCCATGTAAGATGTGTCTGCAGACCTGCCACTGCAGCATGCGTGAAAACGTGCATGCATCCTTTCACTTTAGGTCAATGCACCAGGTCACTATAAGTCACCCCCTACGGTAGGCCCTCCTAGCCCAGAGGGCAGGCTGCATGTATCTGTGTGTGAGGGCATCCCTGCATGAGCAGAGGTGCCCCCACAAACTCAATCTCCATAGTCTTGGACCTCGTGAGTGCGGGCACACCATTTTACGCATGTACTGGACATAGGTCACTACCTATGCCCAGCTACATAATGGTAACTCCGAACCTAGGCATGTTTGGTATCAAACATGTCAGAATCATACCCCAATACTGTTGCCCGTATTGGATGTATGATTCCATGCACTCTGGGGGCTCCTTAGAGGACCCCAGCACTGCTCCTACCAGTTTTCTGCGGTTATCCGGGCAGCACACACTGTTGCAGCCCTCCTGCTGCTTGACCAGCTTAAGGCCAGGAAGACAGAACAAAGGATTGCCTTTGGGAGAGGGAGGCAACACCCTCTCCCTTTCGAAATAGGTGTTACATGGCTTGGGAGGGGTAGCCTCCCCAAGCCACTGGTATGCTTTAAAGGACACATTTGGTGCCCTCCTTGCATAAACTAGTCGGCACCTCTTAAGGGACCTCCAGTCCCTGCTCTGGTGTGAAACTGGACAATGGAAACAGGAGTAACCACTATTCTGTCCATCACCACCCTAGGGGTGGTGCCCAGAGCTCCTCCAGGAGGCCACTTGATTCTGCCATCTTGAATCCAAGGTGGGTAGAGGCCTCTGGGAGCATCTGAATGGCCAGGTCAAGCAGGTGACGTCACAGCCCCCTTCTGATAGGTGGTCACCTTGCTAGGTGACCAATCCTCCTTCCAGGGCTAATTAAAGTCCCCCCTTGCATAGGTCCTCGGATTCGATGTGCAAGACTCCAGCAGGACTCCTCTGCAATGTTTACTTTGACTCCTGGCCACTGGAATCACAACTGAACTTCAAAGGAACCTACAATCTGCAGCTACAGCGACAACTCTGCTTTGCACATTGGTCCTCCAGCTCCTTCCAGCTATTGCAACAATTCCCTAGCTATGCATCCTCTGAGGGCGGCCAGTCTTCAGCCTGCACCAAGAAGCAAGAAGAAATCTCCCTTGGAGTGAAGGAGTCATTCTCCTGCAACTGCAGGTACCAACTGCAACAACAACCGGCTGCGTGGATCTCCTCTCCTCCAGAGCTGCATGTATTCTGCATCACGGGTGGTGGTCTAGAGTGGTCCCCATCGGTACTCTCGATCAGCTGTCTAACTTGGGAGACGGTAAGCCCATGCCTCTCCAAGCAGGACAGTACCCACTGCACTTCATCTCTTGCAGTTACCAAGGCTTGTTGGCATCTCCTCCAAGGGATCTTGAGGCTCCATGTAGCCCAATCCCCCTGCACTCTTCCCTGCAACGTACAGCCCTCTCTGTGCTTCTAGTGCGACGTGGGACTCCTTTCCAGGTGTGCTGCAAGGGCCTCACCTCGATTCCTGTGCTTGCTGCCTGTGGGTCGCCTGTGGAGGCTGCCTCCTCTTCCTGTGACTCTCCTCAGTGCTGAGAGTCAAACGGGAACTCCCCGCAGTGGGTTGAGTCCCCCTGGACCTTGCTGGTCCCCGGCATCCCCACTCTTCTTCATCTACGACATTCGTCTTTGCCAGGGCTTGATGGTGGTTCTTCCACACCACTGACTGACTGAAATCCTTCTTCCGGCATGAAACATCACCTGCACCACTCCAGGAACTCTTCTACTGCTCCAGTGCTGCACTACAGACTGTCTTCATCCACTGTCGACCTGGTCCTGTATCCACAGATGGGTGGGTGGGGGCTCCTGCCAGCACCGGACACTACAATGTGAAATGGACATGGTCCCCTTCTTTTCTAGGTCTTCCTCTTCCAGGATCCATCTTTGGTTTCTTGCAGTCTTGTCTGAGTCTTGCAATATTCTTCTCTGAAGTCCTTTTGATGGGTTTGGGGAGAACCAGTTACTTACCTCTTCTCCTGGTCGCTGGGGGGCACTCAGGTACTTACCCTTGTGGGTTTCCTAGTTCCTCTAGATCCCCTTTACCGATTCCACTTCCTTCGGTGGGGGCCCGACTTTCGCATTCCACTTTCTTAGTACATGGTATGGTTCCCCCTGTCCCAGGCCTTCAGTATTGTCTATTGCTTTCACTGTTTTCTATTGCATTCTATGCTAATTCCTAACTGTGACTTTACATATAACAGTGTGTTTCACTTACCTCCACTTGGAGTATTGCCTATATAGTGTTTTAGTATTTGTGTCAATAAAATAAAGTACCTTTATTTTTGTAACACTGTGTGGTTCTTTCATGTGTGTAAGTGCTGTGTGACTATAATGGTACAGCAGAAGCTTTGCATGTCTCCTAGATAAGTCCACAGCTACCTCTAGAGAGCCTGGCTTCCTAGACACTAACTACACCTCATTTACAAGGGGATACCTGAACCTGGTATAAGGTGATAACACCATAGGTGCTCACCACACAGCAGGCCAACTGCCTACTACATGGACATCCAATCCTGGGCCTCTCTTCAGTGTGTACAGAGCAATGATAACCTACTCCACTTACAGATGTGATTCTGTGAAAATGTGTGACGGACATGCACAGATGTCAAAATATTGACAAGGCGAAAGTAAAAGAATGCAATGCTTACTGGTGAGTGCATGCCTTGTGTGTTTAGGGGGGTGGAGACGTGAAGGAGAAGCCAGGAAGTGCATTCAGGAAGGAGTGAAAAGAGGATGCTTAGAAGGAAAGAGATGAGGTAAAATGTGCAGATGGATGAGATATGGGGAGAAAGGGCTTACATGTGTATCATTATAGGAGTGATTGAGACACTCTTAAGACCAGTTCCACAGGTTTCAGGAATGTTTAATTCAGTTTCAATTTCAGACTTGAGGCATTTTCAATATTATTTACCACAAAATCCATGTTATTGCTCATTTAACCTAAACTGATAACTACCAATGACAAGTAGTCCTGGCTGTTTTTAGGTGTATACCAGCTGTTGTGTTATACATCTGGATGCAATCACAGAAAGCTCTGAGGGAGGAACCAAATTACCAGTCAGGTGGCACACTATGGAATTCACAGAAATTTTGTTTACATATTTAAGTCACACCCTTAAGTACCCAGGCCATGCCCCTTGACAGGTCAACCCTCGCACCCCACTTTTTCCATCCCACTTCAGTTCTGTTGTAAGGCGAGAATGACCCCTCTTGGGAGGGCCACGGCTACAGTGTTTTAGCAAGAACAACACAAAGCTCAATACCCTAAATATGTCAGCTTTGAACAGAGCAGACAGATAAGAAACTAAAGATTTATAATCCTCCACTATAGAGACCTGAAGATGTTGGAGACAACCTGATTATTTGCACAGAAAGTCTGATTTCTCTCGCCATCCTCTCTTTTTCAAGTAATGGATAGAACTGCTGCAGCCTCAGTCTAGTTGTTGTCAAACAGACAACCTGAATGCTGAAAGCCAGAGAGCCACCAAGAAGAAATTCCTTACCGGGAGGATCGATCCCATGGAGAAACCTTGCTTGATGTTCACATGTATCACAAATGGATAGATGTCCTTCTGAGGAAAAGCTTTGCTATGGACCTGCTTAGGGTTGCCACTATGACATTGATCTTGTTAGAGAATCATTCGCTGCCTCTTCAGATTCATAGCAGATCCTACCAAGTGGGCATGAGCCAGAGTGGTTAGTCGTCTCTTAAGGCCTAAGTTGGTATACACGTCTTAGCTTCAGAAGCAGAGAGTTACATAAGGAAACATCTACAATCAAAGACTCCTGAGATGGTCTTCTGCAAAATCCCTCTCCACTTTCACTCAACCTAGAATTAACACAAAGCTGATGGAGGAAGTTTTTCACCACAAAAATGTGGAATCTGCTTCAGAGGTCAGCGTGGGCAGGGCAATGACGTTCCCAAGCTTTATTAATCTGATCAAAACAGTTCCCCTCATTTTTATTAAAAAAACAACTGTTCCTGAGCGATTGAGTTCCCCGCGGTTTAAAGAGAAGCGCCTACTCTACTGTGAAGTGAGAGAAGGGAGAGGCAGATAAAAAAAGAAACAAGTCAATTGGTTAATCAGCAAATCTAAATGCTGCCTGGGAGACAGTACAAGCTTTCGAAGCACTATAAACATTTATACTATGTTTTGCACATTTTGTGAAAGCCTGTTTATACTGTGCGCAACCTTACACTGTGCGTAATACATATTTCAGACTAATCACACCTGTTCTCTATAAATACAAATCACTATTTCCCCAGGGCACTGACAAGGATTCAAATCAAACTATCTGGTTACAGCTACAAGCATCTGAAATAATCGCTTTAAACACCCAACTTGCCTAACCGCAAAAAAAAAAAATTCCATAGGAAAATATAGGTTGCATTTTATATTCAAGTAAGGTGTGTACCTTATATTTTACATGCAATTACCAGTAGGTCAAAGCCCCAAAAAATGGTTAATATTTTGTTATTTACGGCATCTCTTTGACCCTGCCCTCACACTCACTGACCTTGTCCCCAATGTACTCAAGATCTCTGTTTCCATACTTTTCTTTATGTACTTCGACCACTGATCTGCTGTGAGGAGCATGCAATGGAATTTTAAAGTAGACCTATCTGGAGTTCAAGTTAGAATGAGCACTATGCTTATGTGTGCAAGTGGCGTCACGTTAACTGTGCATCTGAATTTAACTAGTATTCAGCATAATTCTAGCATAAAACAAGTTAAATAACAAGCGGTTTACTCTTGGTGTTTTTTCTGGTTAATATGCTATTTTCAGACACATTTCTTATCTACAGGATTCCCCCTAGGGTCAGAGAAGATCCAGAAAATGTCTGCATGCAGTTCACCCTGCCGGCAATGAGAAACAGCACAGCGGCTCAAGCCACGTGTCCCATAAGCCACTCCCAGAAGTGATGCAGCAGCTCCTTAAAGGCGCGTCTCGTGCCTGTGACTTCAGCTGTGCTTACTTTCCACACTCCATGGAGGCCAGGATAAAAAGAGACACAGCCAACCTTCAGTATTCCACCAAAAACGAGTTATTCCAGGAATGAAAAATCCTTGTCAGAAGGGAAATGAGATGGTGATGAGGAAGGTGCGTGAGCAAATAATATCCATAAGAAAAAGCATTAAAGGCAAGTGAAATGTCCCTTTCATGTATACGACTCCCTGCAGATTCCTCATCTATGGAGACTCCAACAAAAGGAGGTGGAGGGACTCATGCACGGCACAAGTCCGGGTTACACTCGGGTACACGGCATCCACCCACTGTTATCACAAGGTGCACGTCGTCCATCCAGCTAAGTAGTTGTGCCCTACGGAAATATGCTGAACGCATCCTGGTGTAATGTTCAGACACTGCCACACATTCAGCAGCTCCTGCAGCTTGTCTGATTTTCTTCTGAGCAGCAAAGTGCAGCCGGCAGTGAGGGGGCTTTTTATTTTATTTTAAATTGGGCTGTAAACAAAGGCAAAAGTTAAGGGGCCATCAGGCCTCCTTTTGTTAGAGTATCCTAGCTGGGAGTTATCTGAAGACTCATACCTAGTTTAATTGCAATGCAGGGGAAACAAAGTCACACAGCTTGTTGTCACTTCACAGGTACTTAAGAGAGGCATGCTTTTGACTAAGTCGCTGTACATATGAGATATGCGTGCATCGTAACGACGTCTGATATGTTAATCTCTCCTAGCATTTACGCAAATAATTTAAATTCCACTATTTTGTTTTATCTCTTTTGTAGAGCAAATTATCCCAATGCAGGGTTTCAAAGCGCTTTACATCACATGCACACATTGACAATAAATCATATAAGTGTAGATCTCTATTAAGGATGTGTTACATAGGATAGTGAGGGTTACAAGGTGTAGAAGTCACATGTCCTTAATACCTCACTGTGCTATATTAGAAGGATTACAATTTAAAAACCACAAGTACCAGAAGGATCAAAAGCTGTAACCCGCTTACCTATCTGCATAAAATCAAAATCTGTCATGATGTGCTTTACAGGAGGCACATTAACCCCCTATGCTACTTTGTTTCAAAACTGGGAATAGACACAACACACATCTCTCCAGCAAGTGTGATAACCACCACAGTTATTTTAGCATTGTTATTATATCCTGAGATTTACACGGCATAAGAAGCTCTCTGCAGCAAGTGCCTTAGCAGCATAAGATTTTTTTAAATGCATTCTTTGCAACCAATTAAGCAGAAAAGATTTATTGCCAAGTTTCTCCTTGTGTCAATTTCTTCGTAACAGAGATTTAAAAAACAAATGTCGAAATCGAGGCCCAGATTTTGAGTTTGGGCTGTGTCACTTTATTGGCACAACCCCAACGCAAAAGTTAATTTGTTAAATTTGGTAATTAACTCAAATGTACTCCTTATAGATCTGCTAACATATGTGTGAGTTCTTAAGATCGGATGTCACTTCCCGTGAGGTTATGGGTTGTGTGAGGTCACTTCCTGTGATGCCACTTGTGATGTCACACACTATGATGTCACATTCTGTGATATCACGCGCCATGGTGTCACTTGTGTACTATCTAACTTGGTTAGTACCCCCACTTTGTTTTTAGGACTTGTGCCCTGGACTCCTGAATATAGAAAGAACAAACTCAGACAAGGACATTTTTGAACGCCATTCTCCTCAAACAAGCCCTACTCTTCTTATCAGCATAATAACATTTTACTTAATTATTGCAAGCTAGAAAACCAAGTAGCTGAGACAGGCATCCTTCTCGAGAGCGCAGTTGTAGGTGCCCAAGCGTTCCCTGATGCCTTCTGGGGGTTCTTTGTGAGCGGGTGCATAATTCATCTTAGGGCACAGGACAACGGATTGTGATATGGCCTGTTCTGTCACTGCCATGACCTTCTAGAAAATAAAAAAGCTCACAAAGAGTTGGTCACCAATTTGAATTCCTATATTTTACTCCATACAAACATCTTGAGTCAAACCAAAGAAAACTTTGCTGATGGATGATGAGACTTATGTAAAGAAGGTAAAAGGATCTTGAGAGCTAAGAGGAACCCAGAGATCAACTTAAAAAGAAAAGTAGACCAAACCCTTAATTCAACCGTTTACAGGAGAAAAAATGCACAGGGCTATTTCAGTTTTAAAAAACTGCATCTCCCCCACTCTCAAAGTAGTTTTAGATGCAATAACAAAGTGCATGAGTGCACATGAGCCACATTACATAAGTGAGAGACAATAACCGCAGAGGGGTCATGGGAATTACTGGTGGGAAGCTCTTTTGTAAACCATTCGGAAAAGAACAATGTGATGTCAGAAAATACACCTTGTTCCATAGTAACAATACAAGAAGGACAAGGTTTGTACCCACTGGTATATATATATATATATTTTTTTAACTTTAACTATTCTGTTAGAGACTTACTGCTTCCCTAAACTGCAACATTTAAGCCAGCTGGGGAGATCTCTTAATGATTGGATAAAGGTAGCAAATGCTCCATAGTGAAAATACACCAGCTTCAAATAAACATGATTTTGAAGGAGAACCCCATAAATATTTTGAAAAACAGATACTGCAACAGGAAAACAATGCATGATGACAAGAGAACAGAGGGGTGATAATGATAATGTGTAACCAAGTATATGTGAAAGACTGATCTCTAATTAGAAACGCCCTCGGTTTGGTGCACCTAATAAAAAATAGCTAAGTAATAAACTAACAACCATCCCCATTTCTTACACTGTACTTGGCTCAGTACAAAATATAAAATTTATTTTTCCGCTTGATGGACAAGGTTTTCATCTTGAATCTACTGAGTATACTTTTTTTCAGGTACCAATGTCCGTCCCTTGGGAATATACTGAAAACCTCAAGAATCACTTCTATAAATTACGTTTCCAGTCATTGCTTTTCCAAAATACTTACCCTGGGGAATCAGTCGAAGTATCAACGCTGGAGTATAGCACATGCATGGCGGACTGCTTCCTCATCTCTAAAGCACCGATACGCCCTGTCATACTTTAGCTTTCTCTGTTGCCTCGCTGGTTGCCTGGCAGAGCCAAGTGATGCTCACATCCAATGGTACTCTTATCCCCTCCTCCTCCTCCTCTTTGTGACTTACGGGCCAACGGACCAATGAGAGGAAGGATCTGGATAGGCTCAGTTCCACATTTAACACCTCAGTTGTGCACCATTCATTCTCCTTATGACAAAGCCCCTGAGCATCTGGAGTGTCCACGCTTCATGTACGTCCCAAACTTTGTGAGTCCTCTACAGGACCCTTTCTCCAAGCACATCCTTAGATTGCATAAGTGAGTGACCACATATCGCTTGCCCCTGGTACATATGGGCTCAGGCCAGGCACAATAATGGATTTTCCTAATCTCTCCGTTTTAGTCAGTCCCTCAGAGGAGCATGCTACACTTGACTGAAAGAAAAGCTCCACATAAGCAGACACACAGGTAACCGCGTCACCCATGTGAGACCAGCCTCAAAGCCCCCAATGAATTCCACTTAGAAAGTAGCGTATGACACATTGCACAAACTCTTGCGCCTCATAAGAAGACAACATTTACATTTCAAATCCAAGTGATGCCTGCAGGAGGTGGCTTCAGAGGTCCATGATCCGGCAGTATGCCTGAGAAGAAGTAGGAAAACTACATAAAGACAACGGTTTGCTCCACATCACACTTTTAAAACCGTTTTCGCTGGAATCTGCTGAGCATCTCTCCTACTTCAGTACACCACTCCGTATGGTGATGACGTGTATTCAACCTTCTGCTGCTTTCCAATGAGGAAAGTGTTTCCCTTTTACATTTGCCGTCTTCAGATTTAAATAAAGGCAATATTAAATATGGGGCTCTCAGGTCAGACACATCAAGCAGTCACACACAAATGAGAATGTAAATCTTTGTTGTAGACTGATTCCAGGAGTCGAAAAGCCCCACAATCACCGAGAAACAGGAACAATCCGAGATTGGTTCCCAGACACAACCCCTTTGCAAAGCCCCGGAGAACGTACATTTCTAATCCTGCTCTGTAAAATTTGGGGCTGTAGAAAGGAGATGCTAGCACACAAACAGTTTTAATTTAAATGCCATTCACACCATATCATGACTTTAAACCAACACCTAAACTTTCAATGTACTCATGTGTGGACAAAACAAACACACAAAAAAAGGGAACTATCTTTCGTGCTTATCAGACCGTGACGTAATATTAGGTAATGCTTTATGTGGTTTAACAAGCGATACCCTAAAACACAGTATGGTTCCTGGTAATCTTCACTACTTATTTTGATTAGCAATTGAGTCAAAAGCATGTCACATTTGAGCGTTTCTCATTACCCAAACACATGATTTGCATGTTTGCAAAACATTAAATGAAGCCTCATATGCAATAAAAACTGTATGAATAATATTGAATAGTGGGGGTGAGTGAGCCACAAAAAGCTCTGTCGGCCTAATCCAGGTTTTACGTTCAACTAGCAGAGTCTCATCTCCACCCGTGAGTGGGGATGATTGTGGCAACTGGGCGCATGACAGAGAGGACTCCTCAGGGGAATCGTAGTCGATCAGATCTCATCCCTTTCTCTCAGTTACATTAGTCTCACACAGGCAAAGACAAACAGAAGCAGAATAAAGTTTAATAAGCTTATTGAAGCAACTGCATCTTGGATAAAATGGCATGTACAGGATTATAAAACACACTTAAAGCAAAATTGTGACAAGGAGACAAACACAAAAACAGTCTCACCATACTGTCACTAGGGATAATATAAATATATATTTCCTACCTAAGCTATGCTAGAGCACCGCATGATAAGACCTAATCCGCCCTCCTGATTCCCACCTGGGAAGACATCATACCCCATGCCTGAGCAAGGAAGCCTGTTGTCTAGAAAGACACCGTCCTCATAGAGGCCAGGGATTCGGCAGTCTAAGCAATCAGCATGCAGCTGTGGTCATCTGGCTAAAATCTCCCTTCAACGTGTATGGGACAGAGAAGTGTTTTATAATAAAACAACTGATGTTCTAAGAAAGGGTCCCCAGGTAAGGATATGTATGTTTCTGCGAATGTGGGAGACACATCTTACCACTTTTGCCGGCAACCCTATCTGACTGCAGCCCTCAGGAAAGCACAAAGTGCAATGCTAAGTACATGATGCTTTCCTAGGCAAAAGAACAACTAAATAGAGAAAATAAAACAACACTGCAAATGTGGGTAATGCTAGAAAAATAAAGCAAGGCTTAATAAAAAGTAACTGGGCTAAAGTGCACAACTGCAGGCCTAGTTTGCTAAAATAACTTGTCTAAAACATGGCTAAAATAGCTATACAACAAGACCTCCTGTGGGAGGTGCACACGATGGTCTGTGGAAAGGAAATTCTGTTGGGGGAGAAAGGGTAGGGAAATTTGGGAAGAGCACGGGCCATACCCCTGTTCCACAATATTTAATACCCACTGATCCATTATTATGGACCTCACTGTTGTAGAAACTGGGACATCAATCCTCCCACTAGTGAAGCATGTTCTAAGGTAGGAAAAGGATACATTACTTACCTGTAATACTAGTTCTCTTCCATAGGAATCCTTGCCAAAGTCATAAGCATTGAACAGTCCCGCCCACATGTGGGGACCCTGTAGCATATCAAATATATATTTATACACGCACACTTAAAAAAAAAAACAAAGGTTACAGGAATGTTCGAGTTAGGCTGACATTTTAAACATACAAAACCATAAAAGTTCACCAAATATAGTTAGAGTAAGTAACTATAACTAGTGCCCTAAGGTAACTATAACTCACGGTCCAGATCTTGTGTAGTTCCCTCCAAGATCTGTACCATGTCGGAGAGGTTCCCCTGATGTTGCGCCCACTGGAACTTCAAGTCCCACTGCACAGCCCATATAAGCCATATGGCATGGGTCACCAGTAGGATGCAGAAGGTCATGAGGCCCAGCAGCCTTAGAGTCATTCTCACTGAAATCCAGAATAGAATCTAAAAACATCAGTATCATAGCCTGATCAGGAGCATATGCCCGAAAATGGACTATATCCAGAACAGCTCCGATGAGAGGGAGTCAGGTGTGACTTCTGCAAATTTATAGTGAACCCCAGCGAATACAGGAGGTCCATCATAGTCTGGTGGTGGGAGACAACAGCCTGGGGCGAGCTCACCTTTAACAGCCAGTCGTCGAGGTAGGGGAAGAATGAATGCCAGGGTGGCAGCAGAAAACATCTTCCTCCAAAGATGATCCGGCCTCTTGGATTCCCTAACCAGGGATGCGGAAGGGAATGCTCCTAGGGAAGTAGAGGCTTGAATAACCAGTCACTCAGGGGTCGGTGTTGCGTGAGGAACATTGGGGTCATTGGAAGCTGGTCTATGGTGGCGGGTGATTGTCCTGTTTGCAGGAGCCCCTGTGCTAGGTTTGGAACAAATTCCCAAAAGGAGGGCTTTGTTAAAGGGCAAAAGGGGTTCAGAAGAGGAAGCCCCAGAAAGAAGAAGCTCAGTCAGGATGTTAGTCCTGAGTACCACGGAAGGCAGCTTGAGGCCCAGGTCCTCGACTGCTCTTCACACCACCAAACTTGGGAGGCGCGGAACCGACCCAGAAGCAGTCTCTGAGAACGGAGGCCAAGAGTAACACTCCTTCTCCTGCGTTGGTCAATGGACGGGGCCAAGTCGAAGAACATTTGTTCTTCTTCAACTTCTTCTTGTACCTCAACATATCCGATCATCTCAAGGACATGCAGTGGAACGATGAAGAATGAGGGCTCTGCGACCGTTCTTGGGATCTTCCGTTCAACTGAGATCGATGTGGAGCGGACCGCCAGCCCGCAAGCAGGTTTAGGGACTGCTCCCTCAGAGCTTTCAGATTCATGGCCCAGCACTCGGAACACGTCTTCAGGCTGTGGTCGTGCACCAAACACCACAAGCACAGGAGGTGTGGATCAGTCACGGACATCATCCAATGACAGGAGTCGCAAGGCTTGAATCCGGTCTTCCATGATGACATCTCAACGCACCAGAAGTGAAACACAAACAATATTCGACAAAACAGCCAAAAAGATTGCTCAAAAAGTGATTGAGGGTATAGCTCTCCGAATGTGCACTTGGCTGGTGTGGAGAGAAAATAAATTAAGTCAGCACACCGGGGTGGCTCCTATATGGGTCTTGTGACATCATATCTGGCGCACATATTGCCAACAACGGACGTGGAGCCTAACGATGCAACCTAATAGCGCAGAGAGGTACTGCTCGAGAAAAAAATCTCTGAATCCAGACTGACGCTAAGGGAAAATTCTAAGGTAAGGAATCTGCAACTAGAAGTCTCTATCAATTTAGAATAGCAAGCCCTTCCCACAGACCTGCAGACAAATACAGAACATTCGAAAGTAGCAGTTACAAGAATCAAAAAAGATTCCTTAAAGAGGCATGCCCTATTTAACTATCTATCTGAGTCTAGACAGTAATTCCTGGCTGTGTACAGATTTCCATGTTACAGCCTTACATGTCTCAGAAATGGGTACATTTCTCACTAGAGCAGCTGTTGCCTCCTTGCGCCTGACCGTCAAGTGTTTGCTGGATAATTGGTAGGAAAACACTATACAGGATACTATCCACACAGTGATGATCTGCTTGGAGAAAGCTATGCCTGTTCTCGTTGGACTATGGTTGACAAATAGATGGCCAGATTACCCGATATTTTTTGTTTTATCTAGGTAGAACCTAAGTACGCTCTTGACATCTAAGAGATGCAAAGCCCTCTCCAATGGAGTGGAGGGGTTAGGAAAGAACGTTGGTAAAGAAATAGTTTTGTTTATGTGAAAATCAGAAACCATCTTGGGAAGGAAACTAGAATTCATTCTCCTGACCACAGTATTAGCATGAAACACTAAATAGGGCTCTTTAGCCCAGAGACTGAATCTCACGGACTTTACTTGCTGAAGTAACAGCTACTAGGAAAGCTGCTTTTCATGTGAGGTGCTGAAAAGTGGCTTTGTATATAGGCTCGAAATGAGGGTCCGTGAATTTTGAGAGAACTATATTAAGTTCCCACGGGGGAGAAGGTGATCTTACCTTCTTTAGTCTTGCTAAAATAAACTTTGACCACAGGCATTGAAAATAAATAAGTCTGTGTGAGAGATTCTCTGTAAACGGTAATGGTTGCAAGGTGTACCTTTATGGGGGAAAACTGCAGGCCAGACTTCACTAAATGGAGGAGATAAGGTAAAATCACATTCGCTTGACTCAAAATTGTATGATCATTTTGGGCACACCACAAGTAAAACCGCTCCCTTTTGAAAGTATAGGATTTTCTGGTAGAAGGTCTTTTGGACTCTTTGAGCTTGTTCATACAATCCTGCAAAAAGCCTCAATGCCCAGGATTGGAATGGAAAATCTGCCCCCAAGCTTGAACAGGAGATCCTGTCTGCATGACAATCTCTTGTGCGGTCTTTCTGATCGGGATAGCACATCTGGGAACCACCATATGGCGAGGCCATTACAGAGCTATGAGGATCATTCTGGTACTGGACTTGCATAGTTTGTTGATTCCTGTAGGACTCAGAGGAGTTGGGGGAAATGTGTGAATACATTTCCTGACCAGCCTATCAAAAGGACATTCCCCTTTAACCCTGGTCAGGAAAACCAGGACGTGTAGTCAAGGCATTTTTTGTTATTTTCATCTGAAAACAAATTGATTTGCTGATGTCCCCATTCTTGAAATATGTCTTGGACGACGTTGTTGTGTAGTATCCAGTTGTGGTTTTCTGTGAAGTTGCAACTGAGAGAGTCCGCTTGAGTGTTTTGGACCCTTGGTAGGCGAATAGTTGAGATTGTTAAGTTCCTGGCTATTAGCCATTTCCAAATGGCCTGCGCTTCAAGAGGTGGAGGACGAGAACGAGTTCCCCCCTGTTTGTTTAAATAATAAATATGGTTGTGCTGTTTTTTTGGACCAGGAGTGTGCTTGTTGATATAGCTGGATAAAAAGACTGGAGGACTAGATGGGCGGCCCTCAGCTCCAGCATGTTGATGTAATACTGTTGTCCCTTGTCCAACCAAAGTCCTTGAGTTTGCAGGAGACCCAGGTGAGCACTCCAACCCTGGAGGGAGGCATCCATAATGAAAGTTTGTGAGGTAGGGTTCTGGTGGAAGGGAACTCCTACTGGTACCAACAGTGAGACCACAAGGTAGCAATTGCATTGCATCTTGTGAAAGAGCTTGTCATCCCAGGGATCTGGGAACTGAATCCATTGATCCTCTAGAGTTTGTTGTAAAGGTCTTGTGTAACTTGGCATGTGGGACAATGAAAATGCAATCACAGAAGAGACGCCACCTGTCTGGCAGATGGATGTTGAGTGTGCAGGAGACTGACACTTCAGACTGAGTAAGGACAATCTCTCCTTTAACCGATACACTCTTGAGGCCCTTGTGGCTAGAGTTGCACCCAGGTAGAGTAGCCTCTGGGTTGGTGTTTGTATAGATTTCTTAAAAATGATCTGGAGGCCTAGATTTTGAAGGGTCTTGATGCAGATATGATCATGTCTTTCCATTTGTGAGGGGGAGGAGCTTTTGATGAACCAGTTGTCTGAGTAGGGG
This sequence comes from Pleurodeles waltl, assembly GCF_031143425.1. Classification (NCBI taxonomy): domain Eukaryota; kingdom Metazoa; phylum Chordata; class Amphibia; order Caudata; family Salamandridae; genus Pleurodeles; species Pleurodeles waltl. Next base: position 964,793,358 of record NC_090443.1, read on the forward strand.
TAGACGGATATACCCGTCCTCAAGAATGCTGCCACTACAGCCGTGTATTTCGAGAATGTGCAAAGGAGCCTATTTCAAGCCGAATGGTGGCACTTTGTAATGGTAGTGCTTGGATGCCACTTTGAAGCGAAGAAATGACATAAGTGTTGTGGTGATCGGAATGTAGAAGTAGGCATCCTGGAAAGCGATGGAACACATCCATTCCTCTTAATTGAGTTGTGGGTACATCTGGTGAAGAGCAAGCATCCTGAATTTTTCTCCACGTATGAACTTCTTGAGAAGCCTTAAGTCCATAATGGGTCTGAATTCCCGGTTTGGACCTTTTTTCTTCACCAGGAAATAGCAAGAGTAAATTCCATGGCCCTTAATAGAAGAGTGGGACCTCCTCTATGGCCTCCTTTCAGAGAAAACTGGCGGCTTCCTTTTGTTGGAGGGCTCACTGACAACGCAATATTTTTGCAGATGGGACTTGAATCAAAGTGATTAACCGTTTTGAACAGTATTCAAGACCCACTTGTCGCTTGGGATAGTGCGCCTCTCACCCAGGTGTTTGATGATACTTGCCCCCACCAGAGCGGGTAAAGGAATACAGGGTAAGCAAGGGCTCATTGCTTGGCAAGTGTTTTGGAAGAGGATGTAGGCTGATGATGAGCTCTTTTCCCTGAACTGGTCTGCGGGGATGATAATGTGATAAGGCCTGGTGCAGCTGCTGTGGAATCCATTGACAGGTTTGAACCCTCTGTTGATAAAGACACTTAAGATAATGCCTGTATCTTTGTCTGAATTATTTCTATTTTTTCCTAGGCCTACAGCCTTGAATGTATCCAGCTCACCTTTCATCTTGGCCATTTCATCGTCCACATGTGAGCCAGTAAACGTAAGGTTGGGAATCTTGTGTTGTGCTTCAGGTTTCAGGCCTGTGGGATGAAGCCAGGAGGAGCTTCTGTCACAGATGTCGTGGGAATATCCATGTGCAGCCAGCTCAGATACATCCGCGGCTGCAATAATGACCTGGTTGGAGACTAGGCCACCCTCATGGAGGATTTCTTGGAAGTATTGCCTGTCTTCCCTTTGTAGCTTTTCCGTGAATCTGGAAAGAGTCTCAGAGTGCTCTATCATACCTCCCTAGCAAAGGCAGAGGGGCTGGCCACCTTTATGGAAGAAGAAGAATGCCACACATCTTTTCCCCTTTCGTGCCCATCTGTTTGCTGTCCTTATCTGGGGGCACTGTTGACGAGACAGTGGCAGAGAGTGCTCTTCAAGCAGCAGCTATGATGACTGAATCTGGTGGTGGATCAGTCTTTAAGAAATAATAGGTCTGTGTCTGAAGCCTTATTCTTTTTAAGGATTCCTGAAGGTGCAAGGAGTTGCATCGCAAGTTCTAGCAAACCAGGAACAAGAGGTAGGTGTGGTATTGATACTGTTCTGTGATGCAGCATCGCAAAGATGTCTGAGGGCGATGCAGTAAGAATTTTAAATTTTGATGTACCTCTCTTTAACACACCATTCGATGTGATCAAGTCATCCACTGGCAAAACCCTTGTAGGCAGCGTGTCTGATAGGGTTGGCGAGTAATCTATCAAAGAGGATCGAAAAGTGGTAGACCAGGACGGTGTTCTACACCTGCTATGGTGCGATCTGGACTGATGAGTGTCGAGATCTGGAAGGAGTCCTGGTTACTTCTATCTTGATCTATGCCTTGCGGATTACTGGATCTTGATTTACGCCTCTGAGGGGGCCTAAATATTGATCTATGACTCAGCAGGGTCTGGGACTTTCATAGAGACTGCGGGGAAACTGTACGCCTCTTTGGCAGTGTGGATAGTGGATCCGGATTGAATGACGGAGGAGTGCGTTTTGGTGATGGCACATGCAGAATGACTCTGGATGGAGAGCAGGTATGCAAAAAGTCTGATCCGGGACAGTAAGGAGGATCACACCACTTTCACACACTTTCCAGCCAACATGGGGAGAAATTCACAGATGGGTCAGAAGGAGGTATAACTAGTGTTGGGGACCCTGGCTCTACTGACTCTTCTGGCAAAACCAGCACTTTTGATGAGTGACTACGGCTTCTTGACGTCAATAGTCTTTTAGATAGGGACTTCGACGTCAATAGTGAGATCTCTGGCTGCTTCGACTTCGACCCGTATGATCGCAACATTGACAAACTCCGTATAATGTTGGGGTTAGGTTTCGCCGTCAAAGGATGTTTTGGCAGCGTATCTTCTGATGTCGCCGGTGGCGCTTTGGTGTTGAAGTAGCTGCAGGTAAATGCCTTGATGGCGTGGCCAGGTGCATCGACGACGTCGGCCGGTGTTGCTTCGGCGTTGATTGAGCTGGTGGTAAATGCATCAACGGCGACCTTGTTGGTGACAGCGGCTTCGATGACAATGAAGTCTTCGACGTAGACTGTTAATGAGTTTTCAAGGCCACTCTCGACTTCAACGTCGCACACACAGGAATTTCCCCCAATTTCGACTCCCTACCTGTCGACGTCAATAGAGGATGGCATTTCTCATGTGCCTCATGAGATCTTCTGTGTGATGACTTCTTATGAGAGGAGGGCTTTTTGGAGGAGGATTGAGACTCCCCATTGCCTCTTGAAGATCCTGTCTTCATTCTCACTCTTTTAAGCCCTGCAGCCTGATCTTCTCTCTGTCCTTCAGAGTGCTTCTGGACAGCTCCCTACAATGATGACATGTCCCTGGAAGATGTGAGTCATGGAGACAAATAATACAGACTGAATGTGGATCAGTCTGTGCCTTGTTTGTACCACAAGAAGGGCATTTCAGTCAGAGAAACAGTTTCATGTTCTAGGTATTTAAAACTGTCGAATGATAGCAAAACAAGCATTTTTAAAGAGACTTTCTTGACAAAAATGTAAAGAAACTGCAGAGCTCAGTGCCCCAGGATCCTAACTGTAGGAGCCAGAAAAAAAGAACTGACCTAACTGTCATCTGTGGGGCATGACAGGATACAGGGGGTCCTATGAGGCCTTAAAGGTACAGTGACAGTTTTCTCTGTTATGCTTTAAATGCAGCCTATTGGCTAACAATGTCTCTAATTCCCTTGCAGTTTCCTTTCAAGAAAAGGTGATTACACTTTATAGTCTCTTTTTGTGCTTTAAGAAATCTTTCATAATTGTAAGATGTTTTTAAATGAAAACTTAATGTCATTGGGGCATTTTTAGTCTATATGTATATATATATATATATATATATATATATATATATATATATATATATATATATATATATATATATATATATATATATATATATATATATATACACACACACACACACACACACACACACACAAACAAGTTACTTACCTTCTGTAATGCTTTTTCTGGTGGATACTTTATCTACCTGTGGATTCCTCACCTTTTGAATACTCCCAATGCATTCAACCAGCATTCAACAGAATTTGTTTCTTTCTAGCTCTCCATGTCAAAGAGGACGTCACAATAGAACGGCTCCGCACACAATTCTGTTCGATGTCATTGGAGCCATAAGAAGTACTCGCTGGCGTCAGCTTTACCCACTTTTTTTTTTAATTTACCATCCCTTTGAGGCAAACAGGTGAATACAAACATCACAAGTACAACATGTGCAAACTTAACACATGAATTTACATACATATATATATATATATATATATATATATATATATATATACACACACACACCATCTATATTTAAATATACATTCTGTACATGCAATTTGCCAGAAATGGAAAATGTCACTTACCCAGTGTACATCTGTTCGTGGCATTAGTCGCTGCAGATTCACATGCTGTGCACATCCCGCCATCTGGTGTTTGGCTCGGAGTGTTACAAGTTGTTTTTCTTCGAAGAAGTCTTGTCGAGTCATGAGACCGAGGGACTCCTCCCATTTCAACTCCATTGCGCATGGGCGTCGACTCCATCTTAGATTGTTTTCCCCGCAGAGGGTGAGGTAGGAGTTGTGTATGCTAGTAATAGTGCCCATGCAATGGAGTGAATGCGTCTGTACATAATGAAGTTTAAAGTAATATATTTACAAATGTACAAATGTTTAAGATCTACTTCTGAACGGCTACAGGCTCCCGGGGAGGCGGGTGGGCGCATGTGAATCTGCAGCGACTAATGCCACGAACAGATGTACACTGGGTAAGTAACATTTTCCGTTCGATGGCATGTGTAGCTGCCGATACACATGCTGTGCATAGACTAATAAGCAGTTATCTCCCCAAAAGCGGTGGTTCAGCCTGTAGGAGTTGAAGTAGTTTGAAATAATGTTCTTAGTACAGCTTGACCTACTGTTGCTTGTTGTGCAGTTAACACATCTACACAGTAGTGCTTGGTAAATGTATGAGGCGTAGACCATGTTGCTGCCTTACATATTTCGTTCATTGGAATATTTCCTAGAAAGGCCATGGTAGCACCTTTCTTTCTGGTTGAGTGTGCCTTTGGTGTAATAGGCAGTTCTCTTTTAGCTTTAAGATAGCATGTTTGAATGCACGTAACTATCCATCTAGCAATGCCTTGTTTTGAAATTGGATTTCCTGTATGAGGTTTTTGAAAGGCGATAAATAGTTGTTTTGTCTTTCGAATTAGTTTTGTTCTGTCAATGTAGTACATTAGTCCTCTTTTGATGTCTAATGTATGTAGTGTTCTTTGAGCTACAGAATCTGTCTGTGGGAAGAACACTGGTAATTCTACCGTTTGATTCAAGTGGAACGGTGAGATTACTTTTGGTAAAAATTTAGGATTGGTCCATAGAACAACTTTATTTTTATGTATTTGAATAAATGGTTCTTGAATGGTAAATGCTTGAATTTCACTCACTCTTCTTAGAGATGTGATGGCAATTAAAAATGCAACTTTCCACGTTAAGTATTGCATTTCACAAGAGTGCATGGGCTCAAAAGGTGGACCCATGAGTCGTGTTAAGACAATGTTGAGGTTCCATGAAGGAACCGGTGGTGTTCTTGGTGGTATAATTCTCTTTAGGCCTTCCATAAACGCTTTTATGACTGGTATCCTAAATAATTAAGTTGAGTGTGTAATTTGCAGGTAAGCTGAAATTGCCGTAAGATGTATTTTAATGGAAGAGAAAGCTAGTTTAGATTTCTGCAAATGTAGTAAGTATCCTACTATCTCTTTTGCAGATGCGTGTAAAGGTTGAATTTGATTATTATGGCAGTAATAAACAAATCTTTTCCACTTATTTGCATAACAGTGTCTAGTGGTAGGTTTTCTAGCCTGTTTTATGACCTCCATACATTCCTGTGTGAGGTCTAAGTGCCCGAATTCTAGGATTTCAGGAGCCAAATTGCTAGATTCAGCGATGCTGGATTTGGATGTCTGATTTGTTGTTTGTGTTGTGTTAACAGATCTGGTCTGTTTGGCAGTTTGATATGAGGTACTACTGAAAGGTCTAGTAGTGTTGTGTACCAAGGTTGCCTTGCCCATGTTGGTGCTATTAGTATGAGTTCGAGTTTGTTTTGACTCAACTTGTTTACTAGATATGGAAGAAGTGGGAGAGGGGGAAAAGCGTACGCAAATATCCCTGACCAGTTCATCCATAGTGCATTGCCCTGAGACTGATGTTGTGGGTACCTGGATGCGAAGTTTTGGCATTTTGAGTTTTCTTTTGTTGCAAATAGATCTATTTGTGGCGTTCCCCACATTGTGAAGTAAGTGTTCAGTATTTGGGGGTGAATTTCCCATTTGTGGATCTGTTGGTGATCCCGAGAGAGATTGTCTGCTAACTGATTCTGAATCCCTGGAATAAATTGTGCTATTAGGCGAATGTGGTTGTGAATCGCCCAATGCCATATTTTTTGTGTTAGGAGACACAACTGTGTCGAGTGTGTTCCTCCCTGTTTGTTTAGGTAATACATTGTTGTCATGTTGTCTGTTTTGACAAGAGTGTATTTGTGGGTTATTATGGGTTGAAATGCTTTCAGAGCTAGAAATACCGCTAACAGTTCTAAGTGGTTTATATGAAACTGTTTTTGCTGAATGTCCCATTGTCCTTGGATGCTGTGCTGATTGAGGTGTGCTCCCCACCCTGTCATGGATGCATCTGTCGTTATTACGTATTGTGGCACTGGGTCTTGAAAAGGCCGCCCTTGGTTTAAATTTATACTGTTCCACCATTGAAGCGAGATGTATGTTTGGCGGTCTATCAACACCAGATCTAGAAGTTGACCCTGTGCCTGTGACCACTGTGATGCTAGGCACTGTTGTAAGGGCCGCATGTGCAACCTTGCGTCTGGGACAATGGCTATGCATGAGGACATCATGCCTAGGAGTTTCATTACTAATTTGACCTGTATCTTTTGGTTTGGATACATGGCTTGTATGCCATTTTGGAATGTTTGGACTCTTTGTGGACTTCGAGTGGCAATTCCTTTTACTGTGTTGATTGTTGCTCCTAGGTATTGCTGTGTTTGACACGGCAGAAGGTGTGACTGAGTAATTGATTGAGAAACCTAGTTTGTGTAGGGTTTCTATGACGCAATTTGTGTGTTTTGTGAACACTGTTTTTGCGTGTTGGTTTTGATTAACCAATCGTCTAGGTACGGGAACACATGTATTTGCTGCCTTCTGATATGTGCAGCTACTACTGCTAGACATTTTGTAAAAACTCTTGGCGCAGTTGTTATTCCGAATGGCAACACTTTGAATTGGTAATGTATCCCTTGGAATACAAACCTTAGGTACTTCCTGTGTGAAGGATGTATTGGTATATGGAAATATGCATCCTTTAGATCCAGTGTTGTCATGTAGTCTTGTTTGAGCAGTGGGATTACTTCTTGTAATGTAACCATGTGAAAATGGTCTGATTTGATGTATGTATTTAATATTCTGAGATCTAGTATAGGTCTTAGAGTTTTGTCTTTTTTGGGTATCAGAAAGTACAGTGAGTAAACTCCTGAGTTTAGTTCTTGTTTTGGTACTAATTCTATTGCTTCTTTTTGGAGCAATGCTTGAACTTCTAATCCTAGAATATTTATATGTTGTTTCGACATACTGTGTGTTTTCGGTGGGACTGTTGGAGGGAATTCGCGAAATTCTATGCAATAACCATGCTGGATAATTGCTAGTACCCAAGTATCTGTTGTTATCTCCTCCCAATGTTTGTAAAATTGGCTTAATCTTCCCCCCACAGGTGTTATGTGATGGGGATGTGTGACTTGTGAGTCACTGCTTATTTTGAGGACTTTTGGGGCTTTGGAATTTTCCTCTACTTCTTTGGAATTGTCCCCCTCTAAAACTTACCCGCTGATATTGGCTTTGGTAAGTGGGCCTTGTTTGTGATGTTGTGGTTTCTGTAGGTTGTCCTCGAAACCCTCCCCTAAAAGGTGTTTTGCGAAAGGTGCCTCTGCTCTGCGGGGAGTAGAGTGCGCCCATGGCTTTTGCCGTATCAGTGTCTTTCTTGAGTTTCTCAATAGCAGTGTCGACTTCCGGCCCAAACAACTGCTGTTCATTAAATGGCATATTTAGCACAGCTTGTTGAATTTCCGGCTTGAAACCGGACGTGCGGAGCCATGCGTGCCTTCTTATTGTTATTGCAGTATTTACTGTCCTTGCAGCCGTATCTGCTGCATCCATTGAAGACCGTATCTGATTATTAGAGATACTTTGTCCTTCTTCCACCACTTGTTGTGCTCTTTTTTGGAACTCCTTGGGTAAGTGTTCTATCAAATGTTGCATCTCATCCCAGTGAACTCTGTCATATCTTGCCAAAAGCGCTTGTGAATTGGCAATGTGCCATTGGTTTGCTGCTTGTGCTGCAACCCTTTTGCCCGCAGCATCAAATTTGCGACTCTCTTTGTCTGGAGGTGGTGCGTCTCCCGAGGTATGAGAGTTTGCTCTCTTACGAGCTGCCCCGACAACTACTGAGTCTGGAGTTAACTGCGTTGTAATATAAACAGGATCGGTTGGCGGTGGCTTGTACTTTTTCTCCACCCTTGGAGTTATGGCTCGGCCTTTAACAGGATCCTGAAAGATTTGTTTTGAATGTTTTAGCATTCCTGGGAGCATAGGTAGTCTTTGGTACTGGCTATGAGTGGAGGTTAGCGTGTTAAACAAGAAGTCATCCTCAACTGGTTCTGAATGCAAGGTGACGTTATGGAAAGCAGCTGCCCTTGCGATCACCTGTGTGTAAGATGTACTGTCCTCAGTAGGGGACGGCCTGGTAGGGTACGAGTCTGGGCTGTTGTCCGATACTGGAGCATCGTAAAGGTCCCATGCATCGGGATCATCTTGACTCATGGCAGTATGAGTCGGGGAGTGCATCAGTGGAGGAGTTGCTACTGGTGATGTGTGCACTGATGGTGGTGGAGAAGGTGGTGGAGTTGTTTTCTTTGCCACCTTTGCCTGTGGCTCCTTGTCCTTTTCGTGAAAGGCAAGTTTTCTTTTTGTTTTAATTGGAGGAAGAGTGGTTATCTTCCCTGTGTCTTGATGAATGTGGAGCCTCCTTTGAGTATAGTCTGGCTCTACAGCTTGAAGTTCCTCCCCAAATCTATGTTTTTTCATTTGTGAGGCTAATCCTTGTTCCTCTGTATAGGAACCTGTTCTCGGCTCCGAGGCTGGATGTTTCGGAACCGAAACTTTTTCGGAGGTGTTTTTAGGCTCCGATGAAACCTTTGTAATTTTCGGCGTGGTGGTGTCTCGGTGCCGAATTTGTTCGGTGCCGCTGTCACGGTGCCGAAATTTCTCAGAGCCGATGTCTCGGGTTCGAGATTGCTGTGTGGCGGTATCTCGACCGGAGTCTGATGACTTCGACACCAACGTGCCCTTTTTCGGTGCCTTGGCTCGGTCACCGCTTTTTTGGGTTAAGCCATGGCCTGTTGGCGGTGGCGTCCCCTGGGCTCTTGTTGACTTCTCGTGAGTCTTATGTTTCGACGTCTTACTCACGGTTTTCGGCGTTTCTCCGGCCTCGAGCTCTTCCGAGTCCGATTCGTGGATAGAGAAAGCTTCCTCTTCTTCCTCGAAACGCTCTTGTTCTGTCGGCGTCGACGCCATCTGCAGTATTCTGGCTCTTCGGTCTCTTAATGTCTTTCTGGACCGAAACGCTCGACAGGCCTCACAAGTATCTTCCTTGTGCTCTGGGGACAAGCACAAGTTACAGACCAGATGCTGATCCGTATACGGATACTTGTTATGGCATTTTGGACAGAAGCGGAATGGGGTCCGTTCCATCAGCCTTGAATTCACACGTGCCCGGGCCGACCAGGCCCCGACGGGGGATCGAAAAAAACCCGAAGGGCAACTGGAACTCTTCTAAATTCGGTGTCGATCTGTTGTAACTAACCCGATACCGAACGCAAACAATACTGACGTTTTTTCCGCGATTCTAACTAACTTTCCGACCCGAAACACGGAGCGAAAAGGAACACGTCCGAACCCGATGGCGGAAAAAAAACAATCTAAGATGGAGTCGACGCCCATGCGCAATGGAGTCGAAATGGGAGGAGTCCCTCGGTCTCGTGACTCGAAAAGACTTCTTCGAAGAAAAACAACTTGTAACACTCCGAGCCCAACACCAGATGGCGGGATGTGCACAGCATGTGTATCTGCAGCTACACATGCCATCGAAAACGTCTATACAATATATACAAATCATATCTTTTCTGGCATAATCAGACAGGCAATGGGGAGCCGGTAGGACCCTGAGGAATCCACAGTTAGATACTGTATCCACCTGAAAAAGTGTTACCGAAGGTAAGTAACTTATTCTTCTGATGGATACATCTACCTGTGGATTCCTCACCTTTTGAATGGAATCCCAAAGCAGTCCCACACTTGAAGGTGGGTGCCTGTTTGGCTATACCAAGAAATCCTGCAGCATTGAAGGGGCAAAATGGTCATCCCTCCTCACTTCTGAGTTCAAGCAATAATGTTTTGCGAAAGTGTGAGGGGAAGCCCAAGTTGCTGCGGTGCAGATGTCAACAACAGGTACACCTTTAGCCAAAGCAGAAGTAGTAGACTTAGCTCTGGTAGAATGAGCTCTAATGCCCTCAGGAGGATCCTTCTTTGCCAGTGCATAATATATTTTAAAGCAAAGAATGACCCACCTTGACTGTGTTCTTTTGTGGACGGCTTTGCTCTACATCTTGCCCACGTAGCCAATGCAAAGCTGATTATCCGTCCTGAAGTCTCTTGCCCTGTCCACATATAAGCTCAGCGCTCTCTTTGGATCCATAAGGTCAGTGGCGTAGCGTGGGGGGTGCAGGGGGGGCCGGCCGCATCGGGCGCAACATCTTGGGGGGGGGGGGGGGGGGGGACGGGGAACGCGCTCGTGAGTGCTAAAATCCACGGGTTAGGGGGCGCAAATTACTTGCCTTGCCCCGGGTGCTGACAACCCACGCTACGCCACTGCATAAGGTGCAGCCTTTCCTTGTCCTTCAAGGGATGGGGAGGAGGGTAAAAGGACGGAAAGGTGATGGACTGCCCTAAATGGAAAGGAGTCACCACCTTTGGTAGGAAAGCTGCTGTGATTCTCAAAACCACCTTGTTAGCATGGAAAATTATAAATGGGAGTATTACACTCAGAGCTTGCAGCTCACTAACGCGCCTAGCCGACGTGATCGCTATATAAAAGACAGTTTTAAATGTAAGGAACCTCAACGGGCAACTATGCAATGGTTCAAACGGTGTGCCCATCAGGTATGCTAAAACTAAATTTAAATCCCACTGAGGCATTTTAAACAGAGTGGGAGGAAAACTATTAGTCAAACCCTTAAGAAGCCTTAGAACTATAAGGGGCATAAATAAAGAGGATTGGTGAGGTAAATAAATAAATGCCAACAGTGCAGACAGATAGCCCTTCACTGCTGCAACTGCGCAACCTTGTTATGCCAAGGAGAGAGCAAATTCTAAAATATTGGACAAGTGGGCCTTTAAAGGATCAATGTGTCTTTCCTCACCATTTAACAAACTTGGCCCACCTATCAGCATAGACAGTTTTGGTGGAGTGTCGCCTAGCAGAACTATAACATCCACCACTTCTTGGGGAAGAGAAAAAGAATTCAGGTTGCCCCATTCAATCTCTAGGCATGTAGGTGTAGGCTCTAGAGGTGGGGATGTAGAACCTGCCCCTGCAACTGCTAGATGAGGTCTCCCCTCTTAGGGAGACGGAGCGGAGGGCACAGCAAGGGCAATCTGGGGCTAATAATATAACTTGGGCCCAGTCTTGGCCAATCTTCCTCAGAATCTGAGGAATCAAGGGTATGGGAAGAAATGAGTAAAGCAGCAGGTTGCCCCAGCTCAACTGAAAGGCGTCTCCCAATGCTCCCTGCATCAGATACTGCAGGCTGCAAAACAATGGGCAGTGTGCGTTCTCGTGAGTGGCACACAGGTCTATCTGAGGCTTCACCCACAACTGGAAGACGTGAAGAACCACCTCCGGATGGAGACACCACTCATGATCAGCTGAAAAGTGCTGGCAGAGTGTCTGCACATGCGTTGAGCACTCCAGCCAAATGGTTTGTTACTATGCAAATCCGGTAGTCCCAGGACAAGACCAGAGTCGTAGAGCCTCTCTGCAGAAAAGATACAACTCTACCCTTTCCCGTTTGTTGATGTACCACATCGCAGTAGTGTTGTCTGTCAGGACTTGAACCAACTGACCACGAACAAAAGGGAGGAAGGCCTTGAGAGCCAGACGTATCACCCGTAACTCCAACAGATTGATGTGAATTCCATTCACACTGCATGACATTTCATTCTGACCATGGCCCTGTCTCTACAACTCCTCTCATTGACTAAGTACGAACAGATTGAGCTGTCACCGTTATGCTCCTGCTTAGGAGTTAGGTAGAATTCATTTATGCCTGTCATTCCAATATATTGGGACTGTTGGTCTTTTTGCTGGTCACCATCATTCTAATACTGTTATGCCTCATTGTCCTAATAAGTGGGAAGGGTCCCCACCTGGAGCTGGGAAGACTGGATACATCTGCTCCTGCTGAGGAGCCAGAACCAAGACCAGCCTCGTAACTTGGCACCCAGGTGAAGTCGGCTGTGGCTCTGGAGCCAAAGGCAATGCCAGGAAAGGCAAGGGACACAGCACCGGAGTGATGTCCTGTTGACCCTCTTCCAAAGATGAATGGGGAGACACCAACCTCGGTGACTCATCTTTCGAGGAACGGTGTCATGAACCATGACGCCACTTGTTCTTGATGAATAGGGAGACGGAGGCTCTGACCTGGGACAAGATTTTCGATGATCCTTCTTTTCGTGCCTTGCTCTGGCCATGAACTTTGCCTCTCTTTCTTTTAGGGCCTTAGGATTTATCCTTTGACATGAAGAACATGTGTCAACATCATCAGCCGACCCTAAACTCCGAAGACAAATATCATGAGGATCAGTGACAGTCATCTGACAGTTCTTACAGGGCTTAAACCCTTTTTTTCGAGGTGAAAACATCTTCACACCAAAAAATTACCAATTACGAAAAACATTGAAAAAAGCAGCAATTTCCTAATGGAGAGCCACTGAAAATCATTACACATTGAAGGCACGGTAAAAAGGTAACTATTTTAGCATGCTGATGTTTTTTTTCCTTATGGCTGCAGTGACATCATGCAGTGCTGCATAGTTCGTTTATCAGAACCTATACATCTACCAGTACTTGCGAGCACTGGCAATGAATAGGTGTAACCTATGAAAGCACGGTTAATGACCGCCCTCCTCCCATCGGTGCTGCTGCCAGAGAAAAACATCATAAATTACACAGTTACATAAAACACGTTAATAACATTACAGTGTAATGTATGCACCCTGAAAGTTCAACCTCAAGCAGCTGGATAAATTATTATTATTTTTTTTTTTAAATCAAAGCTGCGAGGAAGGGAAGCACTTTTTTGTGGAAGAACCCAAAACTTCAACCTAACCAAAACATGTACTCCTGACTTCCAACATATGGGCGGAGCCAAAGGCTCTCTCCTGGCAGTTTTCACATAATTGCCTCGCGGCACTGACCTTTTCTTCTAAAGACAGCTGGGGGAATAATGAATCCCAGCATTTTGCATGTCTGGATTGGAGTTCCTTCGCTGTTAAACAATCGGTACATTGCAGCCAACTTTCCTTGGGCATAATCAGAGCCTATGAACACCAATTTAGTCTTTTCGCAAGTTCTTTCTGGTCTAACTCCTAATTGACTGTCAATAGAAAGGATGGTGCTTTTTTCAGTATATATAGGAAAGCTCACAAGCCGCCTTACATATATCCTCCAAAGCCACATGTGAAGGCAGCATCTACACATGAAACAGTCTGGGAAGGAGATGACAGTCTTGAGGCACTCTACTAGTGGAGGATGTCCATGAGGCCAAGAGATCACGACATACGTCCCAGGTGTCTTGTTTTTTTTTTAACCCCTGAACCAGTTCATTCATGCTGAAACAGTCAATTGCACTTATAACAGCCATTTTAGGAGTGCTGCGACTGTATTTTCAGCAGCTCGCTGCAAAGCAGTGGTATAAGGAAACCTTAGGGTGACCCCTGAAATGGATGGTAAGGAAACCCCTTGCAATACTCATACGCTTCAGCTGGCAATCTGAGGGGGCCCCCCTCTATGTATAAAAGACTACCCGCCACCACCCACACACCACGGGGGCTGCAGGGGTGTCCATTAAAAAGCCCCTGCTTTTTTGCAAAGTGTTATAACTGTACTTTCAGCAGAGCTCAGAGTAGGTGCATAGCTTCAGGGGGGAGTTTAGTGTGTGACACCCCTCAGATAAATACATTTCTGGCTGGGTAGGTGGGTATGGGGGCCCTGAGTCGGGTTTGCTATGTCTGTGTCAGTTTTTCTTGTCATCTTGATTTTACTAAACAGTTTTAGTTTTTTTTAATCAGCAACTTAAATATATTTATGCCCAGATTTACAAAGATCTTGCATAAGGATGGCCCTCACTTTTTTGACACAGTACTAACACAAAATTCTTTTGGGTATTTACAAAGCCATGCAAATGTTGATTTGTATGGATTTGTAAGAAAAAGTAACGCATGGCAGCACATTACCATGGGTAGTGCATGGGTGTTCCTGTGCACTAACCAATGGATTTTGACGCAAGTCCATATTTAGACATGGGCTTGCATCAAGATGGTAAGCCTACCCGAGGCAGGTATAATAAGTAGAAATATCTTTATTTCTCCTTGCTATTCCCACTTTGCATGCACACTGCATTCTGTAGCGCACATAAAAAGGAAAAAGCCTTCAAAAATAGTTTTTGTGTAGGAAGCTACCCCTTCCGGAATAAAAACTATCCTGACCATAACGCAGACACCCTTAAAGTATAACGCAAGGGTGCATGAGCTAACGCTAGGCAGCTCAAAGTGAGCCACTGCACTGACAGAGCAGAATTGTGCCATTTGTTTCAAGGAATAGCACAGGTATGCTCCCTTCAGGTAATGCAGCACCTTGATACCTTCAATTTTAGCGCGCTTTATACATTTATTTTTCATTTCATGCACCTCAACACAGCAGCTGTGCTTGCTATGCTGCAGTCCTTCCTTGTCCACATGACCATTAGAAACCAGTTTATCAAAAAAGCAGCAAATCTACACCTGTAGAAATACTCTTTGAATGGGTGCAAATTTACTACTTTTAGAATTCACCAATATTAGCAGTAGTAGGCTTGGGAAGTATTGGGTTTCCCGGAATACTACTGGCAATCAAACACCCAAAAAATAATGGGATGGAAGCTTGCAAATAGTTTAACCACTGGCAAGCCCTCGGGGTAGGATCCCAAACGACTGTTTTTTACCCATTGTGCCACACTAGACAGAAGGCCTGATTTAGGACTTAGCAGACGGGTGAGGCAGACAGTGGTGGGGGACTTTACTTCCTTTATTCTACAAACCAAATTTAGAGATGTCCACCAGCCTGGTGAACATCTCTATACATCGGCAGGAACCACTGTCATGACAGTTCTTGTTGACTTAGGAAAGGTTTAATAGACAGATCTGCCAAAGATGACGGCTGGCAGTCAAACTTCTTCCAAAGTTTGATATTTTTCCAAAACAAACTCCCAAAACAGGAATTTAGTTTCGCAAAAATAAAAAAAACTAACGAATCCACACAAGTTTTCTCCCATAATGTGGGGGGAAGGGTAATTTTTCTTTTGTTTTCTTTTACTGTCCCTCACCAGTGACTATCAGTAAAAAAATAAAAATCTGACCTTCCCTCTAAATAGGGCGGACGGTCGAGTGGCTCACCCTCAATGGAATCTACTCCCTCAGGCCGTCAAATGAAATTTTACACTGAGAGCAAATTTTACTCCACCAGACCTTGAGTTTGGCGGACAGAGTACTGTCACTGTTGCAACAGAGTACCTGCCCATCAAACTTTAAACCAGGCCCACCTAATGCAAATCAGTACTGAACCTGCTCCTCCTGGGCACTGCCCAACCTCAACCTTTGTCATCTCACACATTCACCCCGTGGCCACAGTTTTTCTTAGTTAGGAGATTTGAGATTCAACAACCCCCTCCCCCCTCGAATCTCACTAAGCTACGCCTTTACTAAGTGCTGTGACCTGCGTTGTAAATTTAGCAGCGCTTTGCGAAGTGCTACGACTGCACATTGTCCTTTTAGCAGCTCGCAGAGGAGTGTTGGGCCTCTATACTATACCTTTAGCAGCCAGCTGAGAAATGCTGCAACTGTACATTATACTTTCAGTACCCACTGAGAAATACTGCGACTATACATTTTTACTTCAACAGCCATCTGAGAAGTGTTGGGACTGTATATGTACATACAACTTTTAATCCCTTGCTGAGAAGTGCTGGGACTGTAAATTATACTGAAAACACCCGCTGTAAAGTGCAGGGACTGTACATTATAATTTTAGCACACTGCTTAAAAGTTGTGCTACTGCACATAATACTTCTCGCAGCCAGATGAGAAATGCTGGCCCTGTATATTCTATTTCGGCAGCCTGCTGAGAAGTGCCGAGACTGTTATTACACTTAAAGCGCTCTGCAGAGAAACGCTGGTGTTGCTACGATCCTCTATACTTACAGCAGCCCACCCAGAAGTGTCTGCACTGTTGCACTAAAGGAACACTATCTCTACTGAGAAGTGCTGCTAGTCTCCATTTATCAAAATGGCGGCCCCGGAAAGACGAATCGATGGTGCAAGATTGTTTAGATGTGCAGGTCGGTACTAGGTGTCGAGATGGCACTATGACCTATTAGCCTTGACCCTAACTCCACCAATTGCGCCCAGCTTTTCTTCCCACATGATGGGCAGTGCCTTGATTTAAGAGTATAGCGATAGGACAACATACAAGAAAGATTTCATCTTTGGTAGTGTCATTGTGCATATTTAGGAAGAGGAATGCTGAATTTAGTTGTTTAGATAAAAGATCAAATATCATTCCATGGAAGGGGTATGGCCTGAACGAACATGGCACCAGGAGTGTACAGCCGCAGTTCAGAGACGTTTTAAGGCATGGGCACAGTGCCTTTGGGTGAATGTTCACATGTCCTTGTTTGGACGCACCCCTGGCACTTGTGAAACGTTTTAATGAAGCTTGCAGGCAGAATTTAAAGCCCCACTGGCAGGTGATCTGCCCCACGGGCTTAGAATAACGGAGGAGGACCTCCAAATGTTTTAAAGGATTGCTGCTAATTCTAATGCTTGTGCATCTGACGGCTAGGAGCAACATAGTGCCGGCCGTCCCAAGGCGAGACGCTGGCAGGAACTAGTAACAAGCACTTGCAATGCAATAGGGTTGCATTTGCTTGAGTTAGCGATATTGGCACTGTAAATTCATAAGTGGTCTTTTCTTGCCACAAAAATCTCATAATTTCGTCTTTTCCTGCCATATAACTCCAGTGGCCCTGCATATAACTAAAGCACTTCCATTTTACTTCTTTCTCTAACTCCACCAAAAAATGAAAATATTGCCATTTAGCATTCTAATTTAAATATACCATGCTAATTCAAATAGAAAACCACCCCACCATTAGAGTTGCTGACTGGCTCACACAATTCCCCCCAAAAAGACACAAGACAGCCACAGAGGAGAAAAACTGCAAGGGTCACCCAAACATATCAAGAGTTTTGAAACCGTCATAGTGTAATAAAAATGTTAAGCTGGCCTGAATCATGTCATAACTGTAATAAGGAAAGATTATAAAAACATATACAATTATCATATAAACCTTTACACTCTAATGCCAAAGGTTTATTTCTGATAATGTTCAAAACAGCCCCTGGAGGGCACCATAACAAAAATATAATTTGTAAGAAACATGGTCATGAAACCATATTGTTAGCCCGTAAAGGGCATAACCCCATAAAAAAAACCAGGAGAAAGTAATGCAGTGTAACCATATTCTTAGCCCCTAGAGGGCCTTTTTAGGGGTAGCAGGCCTACTGCAATGTTATTACAAACAAGGCCTTTAGAACAAAACTTCTCCCAGCTGTAAAACAAAAGTTCTAGCCATGAGAAAGCTTAAAAGACAGAATGGTGGGAAGGTTTATTTTGGGGTCCCCACTAACGTAGTGTGGGGACCCAGAGATGATGTAGACAGAAAAAGCATTTTGAAGGTGGTCCCATTGTCCTAGGACCACCACAGGCTGAGTTAGGAGCAACAATGTTTTGTAAAAGTTATGCCCTGCAAAGCATTATTGGGTGAGTTTTTGTGTCGCAAATATTTTAATATGTTGACTGCAATGCTCAGAACAACCCCTAGAGGACACCACAATAAAAATAGAATTTGGAAGAAACATGGTTATTTAGCTATACAGTCAGCTCTTAGATAGAATAACCACATGACAAAAGGGAGAAAGTAATGCATTAACCATATATGAAGACCCCAGAGGGCATAGTGCATTACACATTTTCAACGTTAGCAGACTACTGCATTGATATTACAAATAAGACCCATAAAACATAACTTCTCCCAACTATAAAACAACAGTTCCAGCCATAAGAGAGCTTAAAAAGATAATGAATGGTGGTAGGGGTTATTATTTTGGAGTCCTTACTAACATAGTGTGGGGGACCCAGAAATGATGTAGACAGAAAAAGCACATCGTGGTGAATGTTTTGAGGGTGGTCCCATTGTCCTAGGACTACCACAGGCTGAGCTATGAGCAAAACATTTTTTTAGAAGTAATGCGATGCAAAGCATTACGGGGCACGTTTCCGTGCCACAAATATTTTGCTACTTGATTTGACTGTAATGCTTCGAACAGCCCCTAGAGGGCACCACAATAAAAAAAAGCATTTGTAAGAAACAGTCATGTAACTATATATCATCTAGTCCCTAGAGTGCATAACCACAAAAAAGAAAATGGAAATAAATAATACTGTGTAACCTTATATTTAGACCCTAGAGAACATAGTGCATTACACTTCTTCAGGGGTAACAGGCATAAAGGAATGAAAACACAAGCTATGCGCAGCTGTAAAATAAAAATTCCAGCCATGAGAGTGCTTAAAAAGGCACTAAATGGTGGAAGGGGTTATTATTTTGGGGTCCCCTTTAAGCTAGTATGGGGAATCAGCGATGACCTAGACAGAAAGAGTGCATCGTGCTGAACGTTTTGTCGGTGGCCCCATTGTCCTGGGACCACCAGAGGTTGAGTTATGATAAAAAATGTTATGTAAACCTAATGCCCTGCAAAGCATTATGATGCAAGGTTCCCAAGTGCAGTGAATATTGTAGTATCCACGCTTCCGCTGTCCCAGGACTGCCAGACCCGTAATGAGCACCTCAGCGATTTTTGAAAGGCAAGCCCAGCAACGAATGAAAGTGATGGGCATGGTTAAAAGCCCACAATACTTACAACAGGTCAAAGCACACGCGCTCAACCTAAAAAGGTAATGGAGCTAAGGCCTTGCAAGACTTCCGCCCTTGAGAAGCGGCTGAGCGAAGGGCCTCCCACAGCAGGGAGAGCATACAGTGGAGCACACCTGCTGCAGCCCTGTTTGAAGTGAGAGCAGGGAGCCATGAACCAACACAGGGGATGTCTAGGGAGGTCTGTAAGGGATGTGATGCTGAGACGGGGCTTGGGCCTATGGAGTGGAGATGAGCGCAAGAGTCCGGCTCTGGCAGAAATAATAGCGGACAGGCCCGGAGAGAATGGACTATGTCTGCATTGAAAGCGTTATTTCACGCCATAAAGAAGACGTGTTAAAAAGGAGTCTTGAAGCATGTAAAGGAGCAATGGGTCTGGTTAAATATAAACAAACCGGCCTGTGAGTCTCATCGCCCCTTTGTTTCTTTCTTAGCCCCCAAACGTTACTTCTCCTCGGACATCACAGCACCTTGAGACCCTCACGGGTGAGTAGTTCACTTTACAAAGTCCTGATTGATTGATTGATTCTCTCCTTTAGAAGAAATATTGAGACTTCTACAACATATAACTGGGCCAAGCCGTACAAGAGAACCAAACAGGAACGTCTGTCTTGCTGCAGAGAACATGGACCCTACATAGACTAAGCTTGCAACAGGAGCATTGGGAATACTGTGGCAGCTACTGCCCTAGGAGCGCTGTGAAAGTCTGAGGCTGAGTTAAACTGCAACAAATATGGGGAGAGATACCAAAACAAAGGAGCTGGGGCTGCCCAATAGGCATGACCCTTATAAAACACTCCCTCTATCAGGAAATGTATACGAAGCAATTCAGAGGGAATGGATAAACTGGACACTATTTTGCAAACATTGATTCGACAAGAGACTCCATAGGGAGTAAAATTGACAGGATAATCAGACGTCTGCTCATAGGAAAGCAGTTGAAAGAATGAGCAAAAAAATAAATAGCCCAACCACAGAAGGTTTACTAAGGCAAATGCATGGCCTGGCTGAAAGGATGTGCTTCTTTGAGAACAGGGCTGAAGATCTAGACGGAAGGGTCCACAGCAATAACATCAGGGTGACTGGACTACTGCAAAAAACATTGAAGGAAGCTGTATGGCGAGACGTTTGTTGAACTGGTTAAAGCATGTGGTGGTGCCAGAAGGCCTATCACCATTTTATGCACTAGGGAGGGTCCACAGGATACAAGTCTGCCCCAACAGAAGCCCTGCCAAGACCTGTGGTTGCAGGACTACAACACTTCTGAGATAGAGGTCATATACTGCAACCATCATGACACAATGGACAGCTCAAAGCTAGGAACAGTAATGTCATGATTGTTGCAGATTTTACAGCAACTGTGAAATCTCAACAGCCCTCGTTTAATGAGGCCAAGAAAAGACAGAGAGAGATGGGAGTCAAATATGCCCTGCTGTTTCGTGTTACATTGAAATTTATGGTGGAAGGGGCACCTGTTCCTTCATCGACCCACAAGAAGTCTGAGAATGGATTGAACAGCAAACAATGACTGGCAATGATAACTCAAGGTGGACAGAAGCACAAATGCAAAGGAGGAAACAGGGAAAACAAGGAAAACTCTGGCTGCACCGCCAGACGCAGCAGCAAACCAGATGTGAAAGAGAACTAGCAGTGGCTGCAGCGGCCAGCCTAAAAGAAAGCTCACACATGCATAAACCCCCAAAAACCTCAGCAGACAAGATGGACTCAAGTTGTAACTATAAACTATCTCATCATTCTGATGACATTCCATCCATGTACATAATCATTCCAGGCACAACAGATGGCATTGTATGAGCAAATAGCCAGGCTGGACATTACAGGAAAGGAGGCAATAATCCCAGCCTCATTTGACCAGAGCCGTCTGACAATGTGGTCCGAAAACAGATCAACCCACTTTCCTTACTCAAGTATCTAAGCAACTGGCATAATTCACCAACTACGCATTAAGTGTAGGCAAGGACTTGAATTGTATAACTGACATGGACCTGGAAAGGTCAGACCATCCGCTGCCTAGCTCTGTGGTGATTAGAACAACTAACTAACTTAATAACTGGCCAACACAATAGAGATAAGTGGACACTTGGAGAGCACCTCACCCCAACACTAGATATTATTTTTCATCTAGTATGCATAAATGACTTGTACATCCTAATAGGTTTGCTTGATCCCCACAGGTTCACGCTGAGGTGATACACTCGAAGTATTTG
Organism: Pleurodeles waltl; assembly: GCF_031143425.1. Classification (NCBI taxonomy): domain Eukaryota; kingdom Metazoa; phylum Chordata; class Amphibia; order Caudata; family Salamandridae; genus Pleurodeles; species Pleurodeles waltl. The sequence goes on from NC_090443.1 coordinate 964,814,403, forward strand.
ACCTCAACACACTCTGATCATGACCCACTAATATTGGCATCACACTGTGGAGGTCAAAGTCACAAATCCAAACCTGGAAAGTAAGGGCAGAAGCTCAAGACAACCAAGTCTTCAAACATACTATTAGGGAATAAATACAACACCATTTTGCAGACAACTCAGGTGAAGCGTCATCCAAACTAGTGGAATGGGGGGCCCTTTTGATCATAATAAGAGGACAATGCATTGAGACCATGGTGGGAGTTATGCCTACACTACATGGGGAAGGAGAAAACCAAGAACAGAAGTGACAAGAAATGAAAAAAGACAGACGAGGATACCTTAAACTACAAGTTGATGTAGCAGAAAAGACGGAAAAGCTGGCCTGTCTCCCTAGCAGCTAAGAAATTGTGTTAATTAAGAATATCTTGTTAAATTCCATGACAAACAAGACAAAAGAGCTCATCTTCTGGCCTGGTTTGCCAGCCCTGAAAATCGATGCTTGCCTATACTGGGACTCCGGACTTTGTACAGGCCTCTCTTGTTGCCAAGTACAGATTACAAGATAGTAAATATCTTTTATTGATTTCAATTTAGCAGAGGATGACACTCAAAAGATCCATATTAAGGAAGTTGTCCATGCCCACTACTGATGCACTGCTAGCAGAACATTCCAAGGCTGATTTGGCCGACTATGATTTGCTGGATCTAACGGGCATTTACAAAATGTTTAAGTCTGCCTGGAAGGCACTGCTAAAACAGGAAATAAATTTATATAGCTGTGTACAGGATATTGAGACAAGTAAATATAAGAACACAAAGTACACACTGTATAATATTCTTTGGCACAATGTCTATATATTGACTTTAACATGGGTACTAAGGAAATAAACTATACCTAGGTTTCAGACTTCTTTATGTACCCTTTTATCAGTCTGGTGGTCAATTGAACACGCATCGGAGAGCCGGGTCGGAATGCATGGAGCACATTTTTTGCCTCTGTCCTGAACTTCTTGACCTCCATAAAAGGTACCTGAAGCCTATCTTTAATAGTGAGGGAGTTAGAACTATCATGGAAGCAATCTTATTTTATTTCAAGGCCTCCACCCAAAAAGGTGGTGGTTACATAATTATTTGTCTCACACAAGTAGGAGATGGGAAGATTCATCAATGGGGAGGGATTTGAAACCAACGGGTGTCTGATTGTTGCTGTTTTTCTATCTAATGCTTCCTGTTCAGTATTTAGAAGGCATAGTTTTCAGTCTTAAGATGGCATATTTGTGTTTTATTGAACTCAGTTGATATGGTATTGGATTTTATATTGTATGCGGTTTAAAACAAATTAGACTATAAAGTTAATATTAAAGTTGTTATTATTATTACAAGATACCTAGTTAAATATTGGTTTCCAAAATCATGGCACGTATGTTTCATCTAATACGCTCTGATCAAAGCAGATTCATCCAGGGGTGTAACACTGTAATAAAAATCAGGAGAGTCCCTTAGACTCTCTGGGTTTTTTCAAAGGTTCCCACCCAAATGCTGTAATTGTCTCAAAAGATATTGAGAAAGCATTTGAATCACTGTGGTGAGAATACCTATATGTGGTCATGGGAAAAATGCACTTGGGTACAGTGACAAAGCTGTTATATGCCGACCCCACTGCAGGGTCAAAACCAGGCAGATAATCTTGTGGGCAACAAGGGGTTGGACAGTGGATCAGACAAGGCTGTTGCATTATTGTTCACTGCAGCAGTAAAACCTTTATTTAGCCTGTATAATCCAGCAGGAGAGGATGTTTAGAGATATTGTAGATAAAGCCTTAATGCACCATATTTTACAATAAGCGAATTATATACTGTTTTATGTAGTAGACAGGGAGAAGGCTTTGAATGGGGCAATGATGGTGCGTCCTCTGAGCTTAAAGTCAAGTGGTGCAAATAAGTCAACAAAATGGAAATTATGGAATTCCTCAACAGGCCAGAGGGCTAAAGTGGGAGATCACATCTATTAGGTACTTGGGGGTATAAATCTATTGATCAAATATTGATCTGGGAGAAGGGCATATAAGGCCGGCACTGGTAGCAATGAGGGGAAATGTTGCATTCTAGAGGATATTGCCTCTTCCTGTGGCAGCAAGAATAACTTTGTTAAAGATGTTGACCCTACTAAGACTGCTGCACTACTTCAGGGCTATCCCCCTTAGGATCCCAAGAGAAATATTTAGGGATAAATGCACCACATTGCTGCAGTTAATATGGGGCTCAGGCAGACATAGAATAGCGCTGAACAAACTTCAGTTCTCTGTACACGAAGAAGCAATGGCCACTCCCACCTTTAAATTACATTATTGAACAGGACAATTGCAGTGGGTCACAAGATGGATAAATGAGCAGGAGCACACCAATGGGAATGCTGTGTCTTTCAGCCCATTACTTATAAATATATTAGCAATGTTTTTAAAAACCAAAGGGGTGAACCATGAGGACGACAATTTGATTAGGGTCTCAATACTGCTGGCCAAGAACACTAACACATACAGACACATGAAGCTGCATACTTAGGCACTGCCACTTACGGAGCTACAAACCTAACAGGTAACAATGGAGAATGGCCTGGATATAGGGGCCAACTTATATGAAGTTGGAACATTAAAGGAACTTGAGAATGTTAGAATGATATGAGCTACTAAGCAGGCATTTTCTACTATATGGGGCTATTAAAGTTATATTGAACGAGAAATGGAATCAGGGCACACAAAACCCCCCTGAACATCAGGAGCTAAACATACTCAGCAAAATCAAATGGTACAAACAAAGCAATTATGGTACTCTATGGGGCACACCAAATGTTCACTGAACATACTAAGAGATAGCTGGGCAACAGACAGAAAAATCAGTAAGGGCCTGATTTAGATCTCGGCGGATGGAATACTCAGTCACAAAGGTGATCGATATCCCATCCACCGTATTACGATATCCATAGGCTAAAAAGGGATCGCACTACAGCGGACACAATATCAGTCACATCTGTGACAGAGTATTCCCCTCCGCCCAGATCTAAATCAGGCCCTCAGTGGGAAGTGGGAGGCAGTGCTAAGGGGTGCCTTAAAAATACCAAGAAATGCATGCCTACGATTGATACACGTACTACATACACAGGTCTTTTATGACATCTATGAGAATTATAACATATGCCCTGAGATGGAGGCCTGATTTCCTATATGTGCTGCAATCAGTGCATATTTCTGCCACATGTTAAATAACCTAGCAGAATTTTGGAGGAAAGTGGTGGAACTGATTAATATGGAGAACGAAATAAATACAATAAAATTGCCTGAAACATGTCTCACATGCCAATATGCCACAACCACGGGTAAGAAAGTGACCAATAAATGTATTTACCTGGCCTTGATCTTAGCAAAACTGCAAATAAAAATAATGTCGGGAGCTTCCAAAGGTCCCGACTGCTTCACACAGCACAGAGAAATAACGAAATGGGCTAAACAAGAGTGTGCTTCTCAGTATATCGTTAAAAGGGGAAAAGGATTAATAGACTTTACAAGAGCTTGGGATGAGATCATTGCCTCCATACGGGAAACAGAACAGGGAAAGGCAAATCCATGCAAACTGATGGCATGAATAACTGTGCATATGATAATGGTAATAAATGATGGCTGGTAAGCACCCAGCGACAGCCTGAAATGGGTTTGTATCGTTACCTGGTTACCAATTTGTCACTGAGCGAATATTGAAGCAAATAAAAATCAAGTCACATATTATATATACAGTGAATGACACCGTGTCTATAAAAAAACATTGTTCGACTGTAATAATGATTAAGGAACTGCTCTGTCTTTTGACATGTTAAAGCATGGCACAATAAAGCATTTGTTTAAAAAGAGGTACAACTCCACGGAGGGGGTGACGGCGCTGGTGTGCTGACAGTTTCACGGCTAAGCACCTAATTGTCAACATTTGTGACGAACGAGCGGGGGTGGAGCCGAGGTTGGTGCCTCGGTGAATTCAGGGCCCATCAGGACAGGAACCTGTGTTTGACCTTTAGTCCCAGATTCGAAACTGGGAGTGTCCCTTCACCTTTTACTCATTAAAGGTTATTAAAGTAAGTGTACTTTATGCAAAGGCGCCATGAGGCTCCCTGGGGTGGACAAGCACTCTATAAATGAATACACACAATGTAATGTTATCAAGCTACCCTGCTTGGGTGCAGTCATTCTTCATTTCCCAAAGTGCATAAGAGACATTTTAGAATACTAATTAGTTGCTGTCAAGTTTTGTCATGTGAGATAAATTAAATGGTGTAGCAAGAGTGACATTGGTCCTAATCCAAGCAAAAAAAAAAAAAAACAGACCCTCTTGCCCACACGGGGGGAGTAAACGATAGCCATAAGTGGGCACATCAGGCCCCTCTGGCCGCTAGTGCGGCTTCATCAGCTGCACCTATGGGCACACTGGGAAACACAGAGTCCACACTAATAAAATCCAATCCGGTATCATTAAAAATGCAAAGATTATGGCAACAAATAAGTCCGGTGTAGTACGGATACTTGGTGCCACGGCATTTCACACCTGGGGTGCCACATACCAAAATGTTAAGGCTCCCAAGAGGGTTGAGTGAAGTTCCCTCACTGGGACTGCTCACGTTACGCTTGCCGCTATATACCTTCAGCATATAGGGTGCTACGATTTGTAAACTGTAGAAGCAAGAGTTTAATGGGGAATCAACCCCCGAAATAAGGCAGCCACGCAAAGAAAAGGCTTGCATAGGTGAAGGTCGGGAACCTCTGCAAAGCTAGCGGACTGGGAAACTCAAAGTGGAAAAGAAAAAACAACGTCAAAGGCCAGGGTGGACAGAGCCCTGTTGGAGAGCTGGGTGTTGGAGGGGTGGCCAGAGGCGCACGTGCTTCCAACAGGAGGGTTCACAGTGAGGCGAGGCACAGTGCAAGCACTTTGGGTTCGTCTTTTTCCTGACAACGCCACACGCTTGTCTCAAGCGCCCACCGCCGTGGGAAAAGGCGCGTAAAGGCGGTGGGTGATTTCTGCTGGCATTTCCGCTCCCTAACAGCACTGGAAAATTCCCTCGGGGGGCGGTGGGGAAACTGGCAGCCACTGACGCTTCTCATTATTTTTTATTTTGTGATTAAGCCTTACAATTTGGAAAATTGATGTCAAAATAAAATAAAAAAGTGAATTCTCTAAGCAGCACTAACAAGTAATGGATGTCAATATAACACCGTATGTGTCAGCGGCTCCCTCGCCTGTGTGATAAAAATAACAGCCTTTATCTCTCCCTTTAAAATAGCATAAAAATATATCAAATGGTGGACGCGGTTCCAGGTAGGTATTGCTGTGCAGTGGGGGCGCAGCCGCGGAGGCGCTCGGTGGCCCTTTCCCACCATCGCCGCCATAATGAAGAGCTCAGCTGCCCCCCACCTAACCCCACACACCTGGGCGGCTGCTGGACTCGGAGAGGGGCTCGCAGGCCCAAGAAGAGCGGTCTAATCAATGCTCCAGATCCAACTGGGCACTTGCAGACCAAAAGGTCAAAAGCATGCTCCACCTCCGACGGAAGGTACTGTGGTACAGGTGTATTCACACACACATGACAGGAAGGCTTCTAGGGGTGGGCGCAGGCGCCCTGGGGAGGAAGCTGGGCCAGACATTATGGCGATAACGTGAACAGGGGACCAGGAGACCTTAGCAGTTCCTTTTTAATACAATTTCAGCAGCTGGAGATGTCCCACCAGCAGCAATAAATGTAGTCAATTCAGCCATCCGAAAACCACCAAACGGGGCCTACTTTGGGGCAGTGCGTGCGGTGCTCCCGCACTGGGGGCTGACCTGAGGAGGGGGGCGCTGACCTGGAAAAGAGTGGGTGGGGGGAGGCGCTGTGTTTAGCACTAGCGTATGATTTAAAAACATTTGCTACAGAGTTCTTTGTGTGCTCAGCTTTTAGGCATCTATAAAAATGTCAAGATAACTTGTGATTAATGTTCCTGCTAGAAAGAGGAGTTTTGTCCAGTGGCAGTTTTGACTCACCATAAAGTAGCGCAGAGGGTTACTATGCCTGATGCAAAGAACAGATCTGTATTTTATGTGGATAGCTGAATGTATTAGTAAAGCCAGCCTTTAACAGTGCTTTAAATCAAATGAAATGTATGTAGAGGGGGGGAATTTTGCTGGGTGGCAGTGAGGGAATCCAAGGAGATCATTGGGGGGGGGGGGCACTGCCACCACAGAGGACATAAATAATCGGACATCATGACGTAACATCCCACAAAGACAAGAACAGTCCATGGGGAAGCCCAGGACAATCAAGCACAATGAAGCCACAAGCACAGTTTTTGTGTTAAAAAGTCTCTGTCTCTCTTCCAGAGGGAGAGTGAGACTGGGAAGAGACTAGTTCCAGCAAGACATTTTCTGCACAAACAAGCCGCTCACAAGCAAAATATTACATTAAATTTCATAAAGTGAAATTCAGAAATTTTGCAAATTTTGTCAGTGTAATTAAAATAATGCCCAGGTCTACATCTAGCCGAACACGTGTGGCTTGTGGTCATGAAGAGTCTAAATGACCACATGTTTTGTGGAGCTAGCTACACACAGAAGTGAACCAAATACTGAGGAGTAATCCAACACTATCCTCCCAGAATGCTACTGACACACAGGACTCCGCTGCATCCATTGCACAAGAGGCGCAGGGGACTAGCGTGCCTTCTAGAGAAGTGGAACTGTTGTGAAATGGACACACCGAGGTCCACTAGAACCCATGGTGTACAGGAAAAGATAATCCACATGTTCCAATGGCATTAACGAGTGCTATGGGATATTATCCAATCTTAAACAAGTTTCCAAAGATTGCTAGAGTGATTTCAGAGAACATCTCAGGCACAAGAATGATGGAGAAGGATTCTGAATCTGCACTGAAGATTTTAACAGAACCAAGCTGGAATTTGTCCTGTAAAGAAGATTTGTCAAATGAAAGTACATTTCATATGGCTTCCAAGTCTCATTATGCTAAAACATTTTTTTTTTTAAATTGCAATTTAAAAAAAAAAAAAAAAAAAAGGTTTCAGGGACCACAATCAGGCCTCAGATGAGACTTTGTTGAGGGTCCCACTGTTTAAGTAAAGCACAAAGGGCTTAATGGGGCTATGTTGAGCTCCACCAAGGGGAGCCCGGACCTGGATAGGTCTTGGCCTGCGTGGCCGGTGACTCTAGACAACCACAATTTGCGCAGAAGTTCCCAAATTAATGGTGTCGTCCTCACACCTAACCACTGTGCAAGCCTTAGAGTCGTGAGGCTACAAAACAACAGGTTAACAACCATGCAGAATCTCAAGCAGACGGCTGTCCCAAATGATCCCAAGAGAAGAGACCGACTTGCCTCCCCATTCATCTTTGAGCAAGGCAATTTACTGGCCTCAATTCACTCTACCTTAATCGCAACAATAAACGCGGTGACTTGGCAGTCACAGAAACTGGAGATCCAACTGGACCTGTTTAACACTCTGGCAACGTCTATAACCAAGCAAAGTTGAAAATTAGACTTGCTGGCCTTTGGTGAACAATGTGTTAGGTCCTCACTTTCATGATAACGGAATGGAAACAGGTCTCCAATTGGCCGGTCAAGTCATGTATAGAAGCTTTAGGTCCAGTGACGACTGCCTCTGCAACCATAACACACAGCTGTGTCATCAAGACGATGCAAATCTATTATCAGAGAGCAACCTAGCCAGTCGGATCGTGAAGGTTCATCCCTTTGCACACCAGTCCTGGACGTTCCAACAACCCGTGAAGACATTTCTAGAGCAAATCTATTGAAACCCAACTACCTCACAAAAGCAACCAATGGCAGCCAGTGTTGGAGTGGCACCCAAGGTACCGTTAGAGACCAATCTGACTGGCCTCACCTGCCAGATCAATCTGGTCCAACTCTAATCACATTGACCCAGGATGCGCCACTAAGCAGGGAATGCTCTCCGACAGGGAACTTAAACGATTCCCACCACCACACACTGGTAACTAATGGCAGTGAATCCTCAAGTGGCACCCAAAGCCCTGTAGTACAGCAGGAAAAGGAATAGTCTCAACCTCTTTCAAAAAGAACAAGGGAAAGACAAAAAAAAAGACCAAAATAAAGCTACCAAACAGTGACAAGTCCTACACCATCCTGCGCTTCTATTCCAGGCTAATGCACTACGTAATAATTCTGCTATTTTGTACCCCATCTTCAAGGGTAATAACACCCAAAATAAGGAAACAGGCTAGCAGGAACCAAACCAACCCTCAGCAAGCAGGTCACCGCATTCTATGGGATCGGAACGCCCTGTAAACTTTTCTATTCACATCAGAAGCCCCCTCAATGTTGCAAACCCAGTACAGGGGGCACCCTATCTACCAATGCTCACTGTGGGCCAGATCATGAAATGCAGTCACATCCTTCATAACTGTCACAAATGCAGCTCAGTGCCGCCACCCCTCAACAAAGGTCCAAACCAGGCCATGGCCAGGAACCCTGTTAACAGTTACCATTCTCAGCAGTTGTGCAAAACATAGACGCCTTCGTCTTTGGTCAGCTCCAATATCAGTCTCAAATGGCCCATGCAAGCGGCACTAGAAGCCCCACCAGCATCACAAATCCAGTTTAGGGGGGGCTCCATATATAAATGCTGACTGCAAGCCTGGCTCTGAAATGCAGTCATTGCCTCTAACTGCACCACAAACCCATCTCGGTGCCACTCACCCAACACAGGTTCAAACCAAGCAGGGCCCTGTAAATGAGTCATTGATTTCCGCAGTCGTGCATAACACTCAGGTGCGCCGTCTTTGGCCGATTCCAGCATTAGACCGGACTCCCCCATGCAAGACAAGCCGCGGCGCAAGCACACTACCAATTATGACTATAGCAAGGCACTCACATGGAGGTCAGAGGTAAACAAATCTCAACAAAACTGATTCTGATTCCGCATTATCAGTCTGAGGGTCCACACAACACATTAAATAGATTAAATTTGCTGAGGCTGTTCAGAAATGTCCTGAATTTACCTCATGTAACCTCGGAAGACATTCTAGGAGTTGAATTTAAAACCTTGGTCACCTGCAAGAGTGGAAGAGAATCAACAATAATAAAGCTTAAATCCCCCTCATTAGTGGCTGATATTTTGACCAATAAGCAGACTTTTGAAGAGTGGAGGATAGAGCTCCCGAAACCAGTAGCCCTTAAATATTCGCAGAAGGCCTCAAGAGAACAATCAAGGTCGCACACACACTCATTCAGTATTCATAAAGGGGCCGGAAACTCCCAACTTAACCTGTCTTACAGTAACTTGCAAATGTCGTGCTCCTACTCCAGTCAAAGGTCCAGCATGGAGAACAGCCCTAGAGATCACCAACAGATGTAAACCAAGAAATAACAGGAGCTGTCTGTCTGCCATACTTTCGAGCAATATTAAAAATTACTCCTAGCCCAAACAGTGATTCACGCCAGATAAACCTCATAAGGGATCGAACCATAAACCTGATAACATAGAACGCTGGGGGGGTCGGGAGGTGTGGTGGGGTGGGGGGCTGGGTACGGTTATCAAAGCTACTTGAATCGCCAGTCGCCATGTCATTCACCCAGTCGGCTGATATCCTTTATTTTCAGGAAACAATGTCAGTGGGCTCCATTACAATCTTGGGATTTCACAGGCTGCACCAAGCTGCCACACGATCAAACATTTTTGGAAGACCCCAGGGAGTCTTTCAATCTATGCATCATTGGGTGTGGATCCGAATGTCAAACCCCTTAAAAGCCAAGGCAAAATTATGCAGTTAGCTATTGTGGAAGGTATGTGCATGGTCAGCCCCTCAAGACCCTGCTGGTAAAAATATACTTCAAAAGCTTCAATGTAAATCGCACAGATCGGCTGCTCCAGTTCTGCGACTCTCTTGAATCTGTGCTCTGCAGAAATACAACTACCAAAGTCATCGTATGTGGCAACTTCAATCCGTTCCACCTGGAACGGTATCAACCATATCAGGGAGGAGGAAGCCGCACCACCAATCCGCTTGTCACTCTTCTCAATAACCACATTTTAAAAGCGACCCAGCCTCATATGGAAAGTGCCCTATCAGTGTCAAAGTTTCAGAAGTCATTCAATGGAATAAACACTTTGGATTATGAATTTACCATGGTAAAAATCCTAGATGCCCTTGTGAAGTTTAGGATCCCGACCCGCACTGGGATTGATCATTACTCTCTGGTCACATCTTTATGGGTTAGCTCCGAAAAGTTTGAAAACCTTAGACAGTTGCCATTGCAATGGGCAAAGAGAGCAGGCACCTAATCACAAGGATAAAATGAGGTCAATCGAACTTGCAGATACTCAAATAATGTGAATGCGCCAGTGGGCCTTACATTAAGTCCATGAATGGAGAACATCTTGTGGCCGAGTGGGTCCCAATCCTAAATGAAATCTATCAATTGCTTGAAAACAACCCCCTGTCCCACAGAGCATCCGGAAACTTCTACAAAAAATAAAAAAGCTACAAATAACTGCATCTAAACTGAACATGCACAGATTCCAAAAAGCCTGCAAAAGGAGTAGGGAGAATCAATAAAGAAAGAACTAAAAGCTCAACTGCGGGGCCTAAACAAAAAGTACAGACAGATTGTATGGGCAGCAAAAATTGAGCAGGTGGAAACAGAATGGATGCAAGTATACACATTGATGGTCAAACGGGCAGGTCAAGCTATGGAGGTATCTCAAGAATAAAATGGGTCTACCAATGGCTAGAATCAATGTTATCACTGTACAGCAGTGGACACTGCACATACAAAATCTATATGCATCAAATGCTCCAAGTACTTACCTGGAGACCCAAAACCCCAAAAATATTGTGTAGGAAAATGGCTCCCTGTTGCAGTAACCCCCCACTTTTTGTCTGATATTGATGCTGACTTGACTGAGAAGTGTGCTGGGACCCTGCTAACCAGGCCCCAGCACCAGTGTTCTTTCACTTAAAAATGTACCAATGTTTCCACAATTGGCACAACCCTGGCACTCAGATAAGTCCCTTGTAACTGGTACCCCTGGTACCAAGGGCCCTGATGACAGAGAAGGTCTCCCAGGGCTGCAGCATGTCTTATGCCACTGTGGGGAGCCCTCACTCTGCACATGCACAATGCCTCACAGCTTGTGTGTGCTGGTGGGGAGAAAAAGACTAAGTCGACCTAGCACTTCCCTCAGAGTGCCATGCCAACCTCACACTGCCTGTGGCATAGGTAAGTCACCCCTCTAGCAGGCCTCACAGCCCTAAGGCAGGGTGCACTATACCACAGGTGAGGGCATATGTGCATGAGCACTATGCCCCCACAGTGTCAAAGCAAAACCTTAGACATTGTAAGTGCAGGGTGGCCATAAGAGTGTATGGTCTGGGAGTTTGTCAAACACGAACTCCACAGTTCCATAATGGCTACACTGAAATCTGGGAAGTTTGGTATCAAACTTCTCAGCACAATAAATTCACACTGATGCCAGTGTGGAAGCTATTGTAAAAAGCACCCAGAGGGCATCTTAGAGATGCCCCCTGAATACCAATCCGACTACTGGGGTTCCTACCAGTTCCTGCCAGCCTGCCACAAACCAGACGAGTTGGGGAGAGTGCCTTTGTCACTCTGTGGCCAGGAACAAAGCCTTTACTGGGTGGAGGTGCTTCTCACGTCCCCCTGCAGGAACTGTAACACCTGGTGGTGAGCCTCAAAGGCTCACCCCTTTTGTTACAGCGCCCCAGGGCATCCCAGCTAGTGGAGATGGCTGCCCCTCCGGCCACTGCCCCCATTTTTGGCGGCAAGGCTGGAGGAGATAATGAGAAAAACAAGGAGGAGTCACCCACTAGTCAGGACAGCCCCTAAGGTGTCCTGAGCTTAGGTGACCCCTGCCTTTAGAAATCCTCCATCTTAAGGTTGGAGGATTCCCCCAATAGGATTAGGGATGTTCCCCCCCTCCCCACAGGGAGGAGGCACAAAGAGGGTGTAGCCACCCTCCAGGACAGTAGCCATTGGCTACTGCCCTCCCAGACCTGAACACACCCCTAAATCTAGTATTTAGGGGCACACAAGAATCATATTCCTGCAACCTGAACTAAAGAAGAAGGACTGCTGACCTACAAGCCTGCAGAGACGATGGAAGAAGACAACTGCTTTGGCCCCAGCCCTACCCGCCTGTCTCCTGAGTCGCAAACCTGCAACCAGTGACGCATCCAACAGGGACCAGCGACCTCTGAAGCCTCAGAGGACTGCCCTGACCCCCAGGACCAAGAAACTCCAGTGAGCAGCGGCTCTACTCAAATATCTGCAATAAACTTGCAACTTTTCTACAACTTTAAAGACTTCACTCTTCCCGCCAGAAGCACAAGACTTCACACTCTGCACCCGATGCCCCCGGCTCGAGATCCAGAGAACAAACACCACAGGGAAGACTCCCCGGCGACTGCAGCCCCTTGAGTAGCCTGAGATGACCCCCTGGACCCCTGCAGCAACGCATGCAGAGAGAATCCAGAGGCTTCCCCTGACCGCAACTGCCTGTAACAAGGGACCTAATGCCTGGACCAAGCACTGCACCCGCAGCTCCCAGGACCAGAAGGAACCAAACCTCAGTGCAGGAGTGAACCCAGGCGACCCTCTGCCTAGCCCAGGTGGTGGCTGGCCAAAGAAGCTCCCTCTGTGTCTGCCTGCACCGCTAGAGTGACCCCCAGGTCCCTCCATTGATTTCTATCACAAACCCGATGCCTGCTTTGCACACTGCACCCGGCTGCCCCTGTGCCGCTGAGGGTGAGTTTTGTGTGCCTACTTGTGCCCCCCAGTGCTCTACAAAACCCCTCTGATCTGCCCCCTGAGGACGCGGGTACTTACCTGCTGGCAGACCGGAACCGGAGCGCCCCTGTTCTCATAATCACCTATGTGTTTTGGGCACGACTTTGACCTCTGCACCTGACCGGCCCTGAGCTACTGGTGTGGTAACTTTGGGGTTGCCCTGAACCCCCAACGGTGGGCAGCCTATGCCCAGGAACTGAGACTTGTAAGTGTCTTACTTACCTCACAATCTAACCAATACTTACTTCCCCCAGGAACTGTTGATTTTTGCACTGTCTACTTTTAAAATAGCCATTTTAACAAAAACTGTACATGATATTGTTTTAGTTCAAAGTTCCTAACTTACCTGTGTGGAGTGCCTTGCATTTTATGTATTTACTTCAAATCTTCAACTTGTGGTTGTAAAAATAAATTAAGAAAATATATTTTTCTATATAAAAAAAACTATTGGCATGGAGTAAAGTCTTTGAGTGTGTTCCTCATGTATTGCCTGTGTGTGTGTACAACACTACCCTCTGATAAGCCTACTGCTCGACCACACTTCCACAAAATAGAGCATTGGAATTATCTAATTTTGCCACTATCTTACCTCTAAGAGGAACCCTTGGACTCTGTGCACACTATTTCTTACTTTAAAATAGTATATACAGAGCCAACTTCCTACATACTGTCTATAAAATCCTGAAGAAGACCAGAGCAAATAAAGGGTCAGGCCCAAATGGTACACCTGCCAAGGTCTTCAAGGGAGTCCCAGACCTGTAGTCTGTCATCTTAACATGGCTCTACCAATCTTGCCTAGCGACCACGCATGTCCTGGAGAACAGGAGGGGCTCCATCCTGAACCCCATATACAAGGAGGGTGACAGGATCAATCCATCCAATTATCACCTCATCGCTCTCTTGGATATCGAAGCAAAGGCTTATGCCTCAGTCCTACTCAAAGATCGGGAACGCTGGAAAATAATACCACTTAGTCAAACAGGATTCAGAGCTAGCTCTTCTACAGTGGATAACAAAGTGGCCCTACTTAACTTAACTCACCGGGTAACTCAAGAAACAACTTCTGCTCTTTGTCTGTTTTGTGGATTATTCATCCGCCTTCGACCTGGTTGACAGGAACGGTCTATGGCGAAAACTCAGAAACTGGGGTGTTCCAAACAACCTGCTCCAGGCCATTATATCTTTTTACACTTCTACTTAGGTCCGGGTTAAGTTAACACAGACAACAGTGAGTATGAAAATCCAGACAATGGCCTCAAGCAAGGCTGTGTTAGCGCCCATGCTATTTAACCTTTACACTTCAGACATGGGTGCCGCTCTGAAACAAGCAAATATATGACCGCCCAAAATTAGAAGCACCAAGATCCCGCCACTTCAATAGGCATACAACATCATCCTTCTGGGCAACACCAGTGTTGGCCTACAAAAGGCCCTCAATGCCTTGCATAAGTATAACCAGAATAACAAAATGATGGCCAACAGTTCTAAGACCAAGGTATTCGTCTTTGGCAATTCAACAAAAAGTATATAGATCTCACTTGGAGCTTGGGCTCACTAAAAATTGAAACAGCTGATAGTTACAACTACCTAGGTGTTTGGATATCAACTAAAGGACTAGCCAAAAGGCACAATCAATTACCACGGCAGAAGCAATTCTAATTGGAATGTGCAAATTAAATAATGCTGTGGAAAGCCCTTCTACCACCCCAATAAGGAGAGCAATAGCAGCAACCCTCCTATGAACGATTAGGTATGGTCATGAAGCCTATCAAGGCCAGCTAGTCAACACCATGGACAAGTATTAGCTTAAAGCATTCAAACTGGTCTTCAGACTACCCACATACCTCTGGAGGTGCTTAATAAGGCTGGAATTCGGCCTGGAGGCCAAAACATGACCAAAAAAAGCCCCTTTCCCCACCTTGAAAGCCTTCTCCAGAGCATCTTCGCCCAAGAAGGGAACCCCTGGTTGCTATATCTTCAGAAATCTATCGCCAACCTCCAAATCAATCAGCCGGTACTGGACAGTCTGCAGCTCTCATGTGCTGCCATTAAAGCAATGTTGAAAAAAACAAATGAAAGCACTATCCAAGGCAAGTGACATGGATACATTTTGTAATACCAAACAACTGTTAGAAGTGGGGCAATAGTACACCAACGCTCAATCGGCCTGCCTCAGATCTCAACCCTCACTCAGTTGGGTCATTCGGAAAGCGTGCCTCAAACAAATAATGTTTGCAAAGCTAATGATTCTACGAACAAGAGAGGTAAACCCCAAGTGGCAGTCACTCATTAAAACTTCAAACTATAGACTTTGTGCCTACAAGTATGAATCCTTTAATCACCTATTAAGCTGCTGCCAAGCACTCTTGAATTTTCGCCGTACATTATTCAAACCACTCTTGCTTGCATATGGAATAAGAACTTGCAATGAGGCCACAATGCTGGTGTTCACCCTCATTGAGCCGATGGAACTAGCAAAACTTGGCAAATATATAAGCCTCACGCAACAATGTATAAAGGAGGTCCTTAATGGGTCACACTGCCTAAGAACTGGTTGACAACAACTCAGACAACCCCCTTTTGTTACCAGTTCATCAACCCCATTGCACCGGACCGGCGCATAAGAACTTTCTATACTTACTGAGCCCTGCGACCACTGGATCATCTCAGCTTTTACCCATGGGATAGTGCACTTTATTGCTTAGTTCACACTCTTTCCTTTCCCTTTCGTTTACCTAAAGCTAATTTTCATCTGCTCCATTTCTCCAGGTCTTCCATTTTAATCCTTCCCTAAAGAGATTGGCAACGCTATTTTAATCTCAGACGAATTATGGTATACTGGTTTTACATTTAAAGTGTTTTTATTGGTCTAATACCCATTACGTTCTTAAAATTGTAAAGGTTTTCATTAATCATACACTAAAATATTCTGATCTACTATTACAAAGGGCCGTGTAATTATCCTACCTACATCAACCTATAACGAGGACTGTGTAAAGGTAAAATTGTGCAAGTGTACTCGTGTAAGGTTCACAATTTCACAGAGCTGCAAAATTTGTAAACTTCACACAAAACTGTGACCAGCAACATTAAAAGAAAAAAAATGTGAGATGTTTCATGCAAAAACGTTTATTTTGCGGGATTAGTTCTTCTACCAATAGAACACTTTGCAGAGTTTTTCCACTCACAAAATCCACTGTTTGCGGGTTTATGTCAATCTCTAAAACAAACTATTTTTGAACTTTGAGAAGTCACAAAGTTGGTCAAGTGTAAAAATAAGACTTTAAGAGGCAGGCAGAAGCAGTTACTCACCCTCACGGCACCACTACATTCAACTTAACCACAAGTCGCACTGTTTTAAACTTGAGTCAATCCCTGTTTTTGTTGATTACTGCCTGATTTCACATCTTTTTCTTGGAGGTCACTGGGTAAGGGTTGTTGCTATTTAACAAAGTCACTAAACGTCACTTCTACTTTGGTCTCCCCAGCGAACCAACAATTACTTTGCTAGAACGCCTGCTCTATAATCGCTAGAAGAATGCTGCAACCTGAATGTTTCTTTCACTTCTTCCATTACCTCTTCATAGCACCCTAAAACTGCTCTACTCCCAAAACTTTGCAGAGGGGTTTCTCCTCCTGCTCTTTTCAGAGGTGCTTTGACTGAAGAGGTGCAAAAATGGCGTGTGGCATCATCACACTCCCTTCTTTACCAAAACCACACTTCATGCCTCTTCAAGAGTACATTAGTCTCTCACTATGCACTGTCTGGTGTTTTACAGTAAGAACATGAGAGCACGAGATGGGATCTCACCCTTCGACTGACTTGAATCCATTTTATGTCCCTATTACTCAAGGAAAGACCTTACCAGAATACTCTGTGCACAGTTTTCAAAACGTGAACATCTGTAGATTATGAACATGTGATTCAGCATTGTTTCAGTCTTTGTACTTCACTGCCATACAGGCATGTCAAACTGAATGCCAAACGTTTTCTGTAAGCCACTTAAATACCCTTGACTGTACCAGTCTGTGACAATGTTGTGTCCAGGTTTTTGTTTTTTTATCCTGTGTCACCACAGGTTGAATGTGAGCTATGTATGCGATCTAAAACAGTTTGCCTTGAGAACACTATTCTATGTATACCAGCTGTTTGTAATAAGAGTTGTGAATCTGATTTATAGCTGCTCAAATCACTACGACCGCCTTAGCATTATTACACATTAACATGTATTTTAATTGCACTACCATCTTGTTGCCCAGTATTATACACGGACATTTAGCCTAATGGTTCAAGAAAAACTAGCCTTGTTCAAAAGTTGCCGGAGCCACAACAACTGCAGCTTTAGTGAAGTTAGCATTACACCGTAGATTGGTGCATCCCCGACGCCCGGGACATCTTGTTTGGGGTCCAGGGCAACAAGTTTTTATGTTTACTTTGTCCTTGGGACAAGTAGGCCCAACCCCCTGCAGCACAAACCCTTTGGCTGCCTGTTTACAGAGAGTTGAACTCTCTGCAGTTGAGGTAATGTGTTTCCAAAAGATAAAGCTGTTCGAACTTGTATTTATGGTTCATTATTTGAAAGCCTTCATTATTAGGGTGCGTGCTGTAAATAAATGTTTTAAGGTCACACTTCACTACTGACGTTGTTCCAGTACAAAACAAAAAAACATGTACACACATGTTTGAAAAGTTTAGGCTAAGAGGCTAAGTATAATGCTCCCAGAATGCTCTCTGATTATATGCAAATGAAGTGTCATTTAGTAAAATGTGTTGATGCATGCTAGTATTTCCCAAAAATATTTCTAATGGAAAATCAGTGTAACCATTTTCAACACGATTATGGGAAGCATGAAGAAAAACAAACACTGACAAAGCCAACTGATCTGACATATTTTTATAAGTCTTTTAGTTTCATCAATGTGTGTCTTGTTTTGACATGGCTTTTGTAACACTTTATTGTTGTGGGAGCTACCAGGCCTTAAACATTGTAACAAACATTGGCAAAACCCCCCCAAAAAGTTTTTGAACTCTTAAAGCACACGTTGCCACCAGCGGCATAACAAAGGCCCCGCAGCCGCCCTCCAGGGGGCCCCGTCAGCACAGCACCTGCCCTGAGTGAGTCTGGAGAGGGGGCTCCTCCATGTTCTTTGCAAAGGGGCACCCTCCAGTTTCGTTACGTCACTGATTGCCACTGTAGTTCCTGACACTGAACAAAACTACTTTGTGTGGCAATATGCTCCTTGTGGAAGAGCAGAATGCGATCACTCACAGTAAAGCCAGCCGAAAAAGAGAGAAATAGAAGTTTAATAAAAACAAAATGTCTTTGTTAACACCAGACCTAATTAGGGACCAAGACCCACATGTAGGTAGCTTTTTGCATGTCGCAAACAGCGACTTTCGCTGTTTGCGACGTGCAAAAAGCACATTGCGATGCACAATCCCAGTTTTGCGATTCAGTAACCTGGTTACCGAATCACAAAACGGGTTTGCGACTCGCAATTAGTAAGGGGTGTTCCCTTCCTAATTGCAACTCGCAGTGCAATGTAGGATTGTTTTGTGACCGCGAACGCGGGCGCAAACCAATCGCAGTTTGCACCCATTTCAAATGGGTGCTAACACTTTCGCAAAAGGGAAGGGATCCCCATGGGACCCCTTTCCCATTGTGAATGTCACTGTAAACATTTTTTCAGAGCAAGCAGTGGTCCTGTGGACCACTGCCTGCTCTGAAAAAATTAAACGAAAACGTTTCAATTTTCGTTTTTGTTATGCATCTCGTTTTCCTTTAAGGAAAACGGGCTGCATTACAAAAAAAACTGCTTTATTGAAAAGCAGTCACAGACATGGTGGTCTGCTGTCTCCAGCAGGCCACCATTCGTGAGGGGGTCGCAAATTGCGACCCACCTCATGATTATTCATGATGTGGGCATTTGCGAAGCCCTTGCAAATCACAGATGGTGTCAAGGACACCATCCTACATTCGGATTTGCGACTCGCAATTTGCAGGTCACAAATCTGAACCTACCTACTTGTGGCCCCAAATTCTTAAAGAAAGTGACAAAAGTGCACCCATGGTATATGTCGTACCCCTATAAAATATTTGTGAACTGTATTTTAGCGTGGGTAAATACGATGTGTAGATTTGCTCATGTGAAAATCTATTGAGCATTTGCAAGTTCATTTTCCCTCCAGCCACTTTCTTCCCAACCCTGGAAGAAGTTCTAATTCTTCCATTGTCAGGAGTAAATGTCCAACCTTTCTTATTATGGGAAAATATTAGAGAGAAGCTGGTAAAAATCTTTAAAACATGCAGGTTAGTAGGTTTGCAGACTCAAAGGCATTCCAGCCCTGGAACTATTGCTTACTGCTTCCTCCAGCCCCAGTATGCAGATCTGCAGAAAGGTGACAAAATAAGGAAATTGCTACAGTAGGGATTGAAACTCCAAGTATTCAAGCCCTACTATGGTAGTAGCCCTGGCATAATCAGAGAGGCTATTAATTGCTGCCATAATTTGTCGCCACACTACATGGCACCAAAGGGACAAGTAGATCTTTTTACAGGACAAGTAGATTTGAGAAGCAACCTGTCCCCTGGACAAGTAGATATTTTAATAAATTCCACACCCCTGAGTACATCTTAGAAAGTTACCTTTTCTGTCCCTGAAGTTTCTGGAGGCTAATTACTTCTCCAGCTTCTCTCAGCCTGTACACCTGAATAAGATGTGAAATTGCTCCAACCAGCTACCAAATAGGTCACTGTGATTGACATGCAGACCTGAATGGTCAGGGATGACTTATTTGAGCTCAGCAGAAGTGTGGACACCAGACTCAAATTCTGCTTGATAGGACTTTTGAGTCACATACAGCACTTGATACACAGGGAAGAGAAAAGTATGCCAAGACATTGATGTGGATCCACTCTCTACTTGCGGTCTCTGCACCTACCTTAGGGCTCCCTAACTAGTTAAACTCTTTACATGCTATATCCAAGAACGTGATGAATTTGTTCTTGGGATACCGGTACAGGATTGTGGTGATATTAACAGCCTACAGCGCCCTTTCCTCTACTCTAGATCCCACAGCTATACAACTCCTTTTAGTCTCCATTCTGTAGCAGGGGATGCACATCTTTTTGAAGCCTTTGAAAACATTGGTCTGAGTTCTACATTGATTATGGACACACCCCTTCAACAAGTTGATGCCCTTCTCCTCACTACTAAGATCCAACACCTTTCCACTAACAGGCTCTCCCAGTAGTAGATTATATGATTTTGTACCTCCCTTAATACCCATGTCTGTTATCCCACTAAAAACCCTGCATCTCTGATGCCCACCACTGCGGAAGGATAAGAAATGTTACTTATGTGTAATCTTGGTCCTGCATCATAGGTATTCTCACTGAAATCATCAAAGTAGATTACTACTGCCTACTCCTTCATAAGATGTTTACTACACCCCTATTCGAAATGAATTGAGCCTCTGAGGTGAACTGCCAGCAGAGTGCATGCTGGGTAGTGGAAGCTGCTGTGGCTCTTAAAACTACAATGTACATTGTGTGCATCTGATGCTCTTTTAACCTACAAGGCACAAGTCCCTTAATTTATCTTTGCAGTTACAGCAGGGTTATATGGCACATTTCTACATCAAATGCTGCAATGAGGTTTGGTATCTTACGTGTATACCTTTACGTTCCTGCACATAAAATTAAATTAAAGCTGACCTGTCACAGACTTATGAAGATGTCACCAGACTGTTCAACGCTGAAGTGGCTACCTCCAATGTAAGATATTTATATATATATATATATATATATATATATATATATATATATATATATATATATATATATATATATATATATAAATAAGTGTCCCGGCGTCCTGGCACATGGGTGGGACAGAACACCATAATTTTCTTGGAGTAGCACAATATATAACAAAGCCCCACATTGATATTACAGATACACTGATACCCAACTGTGAATTAGCATATTTTGTGGAAGGATCATGTGTCAAAAATGATTACGGTGAGATTGAGGGAAGAGATGTATGCACTGCATATCAAATTGCTGAAAACCACTGCCTGCCCAATGCGAGATCTGCTTAAGTAGCTGAACTTAATGCTCTGATCCAAGCTTCTATCCTTGCTGAGGAAATATTGTAACTTAGTTCACAGACTCAAATTATGCGTTTGGAGTTGTGTAAAGCTTTGGGCTTCTCTGGATGCAGAGAGGTTTTCAAATTTCTACTGGTACCCCGATTAAAAACTGCTTGCACATTCACAATCTCCTGAACAATTTGCTGTTAGCCAAGCGGGCTTTGGGATTACCCTCACTGGCTAAAAAGACAACACTATCTCTAAGGAATGGAGGTACTATGTTTGTTGAAGAGACCAATTTATTCCCTGTTTCTACGTTAAAAGATTTGCCTCTTTTCAGCAGCAAGCCTCTGAAAATGAAAAGCAATACTCTACAAAACAAAATTGTAAAAGGGACATGAAAATTTCTTGTCCCCAATTTCATTGGGTGTATCATGGAGCGGGCCCATGTCAGACAAGATGGTATGATTCTAGCTGTAGCAACCCACTCGTATGTGCCTTTTGTTCCTTCTGTTGCCCTTAACTATTGTGCATCATATTTATATGTTCTTGTGATTGCTTGTATGTTTTCGGAGTGGGGGGACGAATATCCACATGCATGAGCAGATGCCATAACTGTAGCTAAGTACATACTTAGTATGTCATCCCATGGTACATAAGCCAGAATTGCATCTTGAGCAACAAAGGAACACACTTGATTTCAGCACTAATGGAAAAGAATTGCAAAGCTTTAGGGATCAATCATGACCTTCACAGTGCTTATCACCCTAATTCAACGGGAAATGTAGAAAGAACTAACATCACACTTAGGAAAAAGACAGTAAATATCTGTTATGAAACACAGCTGAAGTGGCCAGGCACTTTGCCTTTAGCGCTGAGGTAAATTATGTCCATTCCAAAGCAGAGAACCAAGGTGAGCCCTCACCAACTACTTGTGGGAGGCCCGATCGTTGCATTCAATCCCACTTGTCTCAGCTACCAAGCAACACCTGAAAGTAAATGATGATGCACTTCTCCACTAGTGAAAAACACTAATTTGATGTATCTAAAGTTTCCTTTCTCAGGCGTTCTTATCTGGCTGCTGATCCAAAATCTGCCAACTCTCCAGCCAGGAGATTAGGTGTATTTACAGAAGCACCACAGGAAGTTCGCTCTGCGGCCCTACTGGAGAGGGCGTATCTTCTGTTATTCATCAACTACACATCTATAAAGTGTCACAAGCTGCTGTTGCTGGTCCATTCCTCCCAATGCAAATGTGTGTTGCAACCCCAGAAGGCAACTTCCCACAAGTGCTTATCTATGGACCTGCACCAGGCCCTAGGATAGGGCTACCTGCATCTCTAGCAACTAGACTGGATGCCGTAGGCTAGCTAGCCATTTCAGTTACAGAAGGGACTCAACCCACTAGTTAAACCTCTGTGCAGCAACATAATGAAGGACTCATCGCATCTCAGTATTACCACCTTTGTCCAAATCGATCTATGGATCTGGTCTTTTCCCTTGGCTGCTGCATTTAGCATATGGATCCTGGTAGGATCTCTCTTGGCTGTGGAACAGGGAGTTGTCGGAAAGTCAATCTATACTGCACCTGTCCTTGAACGGTGCCACCGTTCAGTGCATGAGATTAACTCATATGTGCTATTGATCGAGAACTACCACCAAATGATGAATCTTTCTTCCTGCTGGATTTGTGGTAACTTGCTATCGACTTCCTGGTGGTGTGCCTTTGATTGGAGTGCTTCTGATAAAAAGTGAAACAATAGCACCCATACAGTGTCTACTACTGCCAAACTATTTACAATGGTAACTACTTAGCCACCTACAATGGCCCACGGAATATTTGACTTCCTGGGGTTCAACAGCTTTGTACTTGTGCAGTCAAAGTACAGAGAACTCACCCCCCCAATCCAAAGTAAAGTCAATGTCCATCAAGACTGAAAGGAAACCGTATCTTTAAATACACATTTGTCTGTAAATAAAATCAGACGTATCTTCACTGCCTACAAGGGTCATTCAGGTGCCATAAAAACGCTATAGAAGTTTATCGCCCTTATACATTCAGCCCCAATAAATACAATAACACAGGGAAATGCACTGGTGTAGGTAAGGTGACAAAATCGACCATATCTCTGAACAGTTATGAAAAGGCTCTTAAAGATACAGATAGGGCAGAGAAGGTAAGCGCTAAAACAGAAGTGCAAAAAAATAAGCTTGCGGATTTCACAGGGTCAACCTGAAGTGAAGAGAATTGATAAAGACCAGACACTGCCATCATGTTAAGATTTTTCTGAGGAAGTAGAGACACCCAAACAAAACAGATTATAAGTGGGATTAGAGGTCATCCAATGGTAAACCTCAGGAGATTTTTTGTGTGGCCCAAAAGCATTCAGAGCAGAACACAGCCAGCCCCTGCTAAGTGGGCAAATCACAATATAAAACGTTTCCAGTGCAAGATACTTGGTGAGTCAAATAATCCAAGATTGCATTTAGAATCGCTCTTAAAACCTGAAATCCTTGGCATATAATCCAGGTGGGATGAAGTGCATGAATCAATGAGCAAACTAACATTTGTGAACCACACTGTACAGAATCAAATCTTCTCTAGGCGCTACAGCAACTTGTGCGAGTTGCATATGCTTTTCTTCCAGAAGGTCATAACATACTAAATCACAGTTAAGAGAAATGGGAGATTGTGCAGCATCTGAGCTCTGCAGTATTGAATGATAAAGACCTTTTAGTGACAGAAACTAGTGATGTCCCTCACTAGAGATGTAGTCACAAGAAAAGCCACGTTTCCCAACATGTAAGGAAAACTGTCAGCCCTATGTTCATTTCGGGAAAGACTTTGGCTTCACCTTTTGATTTAGAATTTAGAGGTGTGTCTTCTGTAGTAGACCTTGACTCAGCAGCAAAAGCGGATACAGTTTTGACTGAAGACATCAAGAGCTCTTTTTTGTCTTGCACTGAGAGAGCGCCGACACATACTGTGTTCTCTTTAAAAGGTCACCGAAATGAAGCTTAGGTTTTCATGTATAAATGTGTAAAGCAAAGGCTTGCACAGGCAGAACCCAATCCCAAGTCATATAAAAAACAACTGACTTTGCCTCTAAGTCAAGTAGAACATTTACTCTGGCAGGAGCTCCCCATCTTTGAGTATACCCTAAAGAGAGGGTGTCTGCTTCAATGGGTGCTTGTTCTGACTGCAGATAGCCTGTCATGAGTGCATCGTTTTTAAATAAAAGCCCGAAAGAGCAAGAGCAGATAAAGTAGGACAGGTTGGGGCAGAAATCTTAGAGCCTTCTGACAAAGCTGGTGGATGAGGCTATAAGTACACATCTGTAGAATCTGCAGTGCACCAGAGGTGGGTAAATCCAGCAATCACTACAAAGGGAACCTCAAAGAGTCAGCAATGGTCTTCGGCAGACTACCTTCATTCAGAGCACTCATACTGAGGGTAAGAAACCTGCCTTCTCTACGACCTAAGAAATCTTTGAGGCTAGAGAGGGTTTCATTTTCTCTTGTATAGTTTGACGAAGATCTAAGGTGGGAACACCTAACGTAGTTATTCTATTATTTGAAACACAAAGGCCACCTTTGAATGTGCACTTGCATGCAATAGTACAAACTGTTGCTCAATCTGAGTGGTCTCTGCAGAAGAGGCAACCAGACCGACCCAAAGTGTAAACATGCTGACTCAAACAGAGAAAGTCAGAAAAGTGACCCTTCGGTTTATGTCACTAGCTATAGATAAAGCATAATAATGATTGAAAGGAAAAATGTGTGGAATACAAACTCGCTCCTCTGGAACAGAACAGAGGTGAGGAACGACCTTTTTGGTCCTATATTTTCGACCTCGAGCAGATCACGTACACATGTATACCAAGGACATTCACAGCATCCTCAGGAGATGGGGCTCACGCAGCACTGAAGGGAACATTTAGTGAGCAAGAAAGTCGGTCAAGATCCAAGGCTAATGAGACTAATGGCTCATTTCCAAGCAAGAAATGGGGCATCAGAAAGGACACAACAGGCATTTTTTAATAGGAAGGTACTGGATGGAGTGTATGGGCCATATTATGGTTATCTGCAAACAGGTTCTTCACCCCAGAAAACAGTATTTACCACAGAAGGTGTTTCATGGAAGTCCTTTTTGTGAAAAATGGCAGTAGGTACCTTAAAGACCAAAATGGAAGGAAAGACAACTTGTCAAATTTCTTTGACTGAAGCAATTGAGGTGGACAAAAATGTTAACCAAAAACCCACCAAACAAACTCATACCACTTAAATTAAATACAATATATCTCTGTAATAATGTGTACTTAAGAAAGGCATTTGAAGAAATCCTTATTCAGTATACTTGGTAACCCAGCTCCCGTTTACTCAAGCACACACACATGTAAAGAAACAGTATGAATAACGTCACAGACTGCCTACGAAACATTTCTCAAGAAAGTGCCAGTCAGTATATCTGACCTCTATCTATCCCTTTGTATGCATTCTTCTAGTTGATTTTGATCACTAGTCTTTTTCTCAGATCTATACAACCCTTTCGCAATTCTTCAAAGACAATGCCCTGCTGGAAATATCTCAAAATAAAAAACTAAGTATTCAATAGCGAATGTGATGAATAGCACATCAAACGCTGGATAACTTGTGGGCTGTGCCCACTGCCTGGTGGAGGTGCACAGTGAGGAATGCTGGTACTTCAGATCTATACTCACATGAGTTTCAAGTCCCAGTCCCCGCAGGTAACAAAGATTGACTTGACGCTAGGATCGAGGAGGCCTTCTTTACCCATCCACTCATCCACTCTCTGAAAGAAAAAGAAGGGTCTGAAGCAAAGACACCATTACCAGCCATCACATAATCCATAACAGAGCTGCTATTCTGAAGAGCAGAGTTTACATGGGGTGAAGAGCACCCTTACACAGCATGATTACATGGTCGCCCACAGCTCTGGACATCACCTCATTCAACAATACGAATCCCCCATGGAGGGCAATCAAAATAACAGAGTTTAATTGGAGGTAACCAAACACAATGGCTTGGTCTTATGAATAGTTGTGAAACAAAGATAAGGAATGGGTGATCAGGGTATAGGATATATGTGTAAGGAACCTAGGGCCAACACTGAATCAGAAGCTAAAAGAAGGCATGCTAAAAACCTGAAATGATACAAAAAGAGTGAACGAGTAGATGAATGAACAGCGTGCATTTTGGCAAAAACATATTCAACAGCAGTATCAAGTGAACATGAAAAGTTTATAAAGGGAAACATCCTGAACAACTACGTCTAAACCATTACTTGCCTGAACCACTACTGCTAAACAACTAAAAAGTCTCTACAACGAATTACTGAACAACTACTGTCTAAACAACAATTGTGCCTGAATAACAATTTCCTGGACAACTAATTTTAAGGTAAGGTTTTCTTTTTTATGGTTTATTAGTTGTTTAGATTATATACATATTAGTTGTTCAGGCGATTGTTATTCAGGCACAATTGTTGTTTAGACAGTAGTTGTTCAGTACTTAGTTGTAGAGACTTTTTAGTTGTTTAGCAGTAGTGGTTTAGGCTATTGTTGTTTAGGACCTAGTTGTTCTGTCACATTCGTTTATAAGTGATGACAAGAGATAGAAGCTGAGAACAAGTGTCAATGATAGAAAAATTAAACCTTGAAAAAGTGGTGATAAGGCTAAACATTTAACGTTGAAACAAATAAAACTGGGTTCTGAACCAGATTTGATAATAGTGAGGGACACTGGGTGAATGCTTCGCCTCCCTGGCTCTTGTTTTTCTTATCTGAAAAAACTGGGAGCACTTACAAATGGGTTTCACTAAAGAAATAACAGATATATAAAATTATGCACCTGTAAATATACAAAAAGGTACAAAGCTTAAGCGTGTTAAGCCACAGTAAAACAATGTGACAGAAATCTGGGGTGAAAAAATGTGGGGAGTAGCGGAAAGTGATTACGAAGGAATTTGCGTGTGACAGAACGCAGGAAAACAAGGTAGGTTGATGGAACAGGTTGCTGTGATCCTTCATTATCAAGAGGGCTCCTTCCTTTGGGACTGAGCTAGTCTTCTAGCTTGTTAGCCTGGCAGGGTTGCACTGCACCTGAGAGTGCTGTGGGCTGGTGCTGTGTCCAAGACTTCTTCCACTCGCTAAGTAGACAGTCAGCTCTGGGATACAAAGGTGGCGGAGCAGGTGATTGTGAGATGTGGATGCGCAGCAGGGGAGGAATGAATTATGCACTATACATACATCTAACTGGAGAAAGGCAGCACAAGGGCTGCACTCTCTGCAGGTAGTTCTCTACATCTACTTCCCCCGCTCAATCACAAAATCATGACAGACTCCACTGCTGAAGATATTCAGCTTTCATGTCTGGATAGTTCGGCTCATAGCGCGGGTGCCCAAAGACCTGCTATAAAATCAGAGGCTACTGGGATCACTAACGAAAAAGGAAGGTCTCACTAACGAAAAAAGGGATTAAAAAGCCAACACTGTACAGAAAATGATTTCTCTTTCATTAAATAGAACACAGCTGGATTAAAAGTAGTACAGTAGTAATCAGGAAAGCAGTCTATAATGGCAGAATCTTTTCTCTTTTTATCCCCCATTTCTTGTAGAGGAGTCAAACACAATGCAATTTGGAATATTAAAACAACTTCTGAGAACATCTCAACCAGTGCTGCTTACATACTACATCTGTGCACAAAGAGATGCATGTGTGGCGCTGCACAGACAACATGATGTTGGGATGCGTGGGACCTTATTTCTCACATGGGGGGGGTGAACTACGGCCAACAGGGGCACTACTAGGGTGCCGTCGCATCACCAGCGGAGGGACACAATGGTACCGAGAAAACAATTGTAATGATAAGCTTTTACGATGAGTTGCGATACCAGGTCATGCAGGAAAAGACAAGGCCGAAGCCCGTAATCTGAATCCACAAGCCTGAAATATAACATTCAATTACTCCAGGAGTGAAAATAGGGGCAGGCCTCAGGAAACAAATACAGGAAAGGAGTTATTACTCGCATATGGCCAGACAGCATCGGGCCACTCATCTACTTAGAGGGCACAAGGACGCATGCCAACCAGTTGTAAAAACTGACCTCTGGTACGTCGAGCAAATATTTGGTGGGGTTATTGTGAGCCAGAAAAAAATAACAGGGGCATTGAAGAGAATGTCAGTTTAAGGAAAAGGAGTGAGACAGGTTCAACTAAAACGGAAAGTAAACATGCATATAGCCATCACCTATAATCTGAATGGAAATGCAAAGGAAACCATGGTCAAATTTCCCCATCTGCTAGTTTCATTACTCACTTCCAACACTTGATTCAGAGTTGGCTGCCCATCCACCATTTCCTGGATGATTCCTGTGAGCTGTAAAAGAAAACAGAAAGAAAGAAAATTAAATTCAAGAAATAATGTGGCACTAGTGTGTTAAAAACAATGACAAAATTGCTTTCCAAACAACATTCTAATATAGCAAATCAGGGCATCACGTCTATGTAGAAGAGATTATCCGGGACACATGGGATTGACTGCAATAATCGGATGACGATGACTATAGAATATGTATAATTTAGAAATAGAAAAGATCAGATGAGAAATTAATATTCAAGAGCTGGCAAGTAAACTTCAGTTTCGGTCTCAGGTGTTCAAAATGTTCAATTTCACTGGCACTGTGAAACAGAGCAAGGCCTAGAGTGTAGACCATGAATGACAAGACATTCTGTAGTACAACAGCAGAAGTGGTATAACAGGCCCCACGGCTAAACCCTACAGTGAGAAGTAGGGCGTCAGACAACCGGTGCAGACAGAAAGAAGAACTAGAGAGCAGTAACGCCGGACTCGAGTACCCGCACACATCCACCCTATGGAGACAGAAGAACTTGAGCCTCAGACATTCAGTCGAAACCAAACCGTTAAGCTACTAGACTATACCTCCAGCACACACATCAAATAACCTGAGCTCTGAATCCTCTCAGTCAAAACTGTACAGACAGAACTACAGTAACAGATTCTAAGCCCAAAATATAGCGAAAATAACTAGAGTGGCCTGCAGGTCCACACCATACAGATGAACTAGAGCAGTACACTCCAACTCGTATAGGTAGATCGAGAGGGAAACACTCCCTTCCTAATCATGACTGTCGTCTAGTCTACCTGATCCCCAGTCCATACCATATAGATAGAAAAACAGCAGAAGTCTTTTTGCCAATACAAATAGCGCTTGAGCACCAAACACACAATTTCATAGCCTGGGCCATGCCTGGCACCGAATCTAAAACATATAATTATAAGTAATAGCGTGTTGGACCCTAGCAGCCCGAAACAACATAAATAGATGACCTAGAATGGCAGATTCTACCAGTCAACCCAAAGGAAATAGTGCTAGAACTACAACCCCTAGAATATATTTCAAATTTTACCAAATTTTTTGTTTTCTTTTAAACGCCCAGATTTTTTTTTTTATATAAGTGTTTGACCCTGCGGCTCAATAAAGAAGTATGTGCTGTGGACATGATAAAGCTATTCCAAATGGAACTACTGGCCTTCAACATTTTGAATAATGCTGTAGGCTTGTGAATATATGGTTAGGCTTGGTCTTTTGTGGTTTTGCCATTAGTGCGATACAGAATTATTTCCTTGTGTGTGTGACTGGCTCAATCAGCAACAACAACAAGCACTAGCAAAGCCAAAGAAAAGGGGTTGGCCTTGGTGATATGTGAGACGTATAAAACAGAGTGACAGCAGCCACTCTGTAGAAGTAAGAATTCCTCAGATTTTTGCCTGCTAAGAACTTTGTCACCATTTTTGCAAAACTAGTCTTCTTTCTACTTTGGCTAATGATGCAAAGTTTAGTGATGCTCTGTTAAGAGGGTGCAATTAAAAAAAATGGGGGGTCCCCAAACATATCTTTCTCAATACATTTTCCATTGACCTTTTAGACAGACATAGCGGCAAAATGGCTGAACGGATTTACATGAAATTTTCCTGGAATATAAATTATGGTATGGAAATTGTTGTTTTTGTTACTTATCTGAATTTGTTCTGCTATTTTTAAGTAACAAGGGACAAAAACCTAGTGATATACTAGGTATCTTTGTGGCATACCATGGTACATGGCGATGACAAAACACAATATTACTAGTTAATCAACACAATATTACTAGTTAATCAAAGTCCTTGCAAAATGAAAAGGCAGCCATATTGTTTCGACCACGCTGTCCTTGTTCTCTGTTTTATGTGAAATATAGCTTACTACTCTTTTTGTAATATATATGAAGAAATGAGCCAGCTTAGTAAAGCCTGTAGGGTTAGGAAAAAGTACTTTTATTGATTTATATAATTTTAAGAAATGTACTATGTA
The DNA here is from genome assembly GCF_031143425.1 of Pleurodeles waltl. Taxonomy (NCBI): domain Eukaryota; kingdom Metazoa; phylum Chordata; class Amphibia; order Caudata; family Salamandridae; genus Pleurodeles; species Pleurodeles waltl. Next base: position 964,844,748 of record NC_090443.1, read on the forward strand.
CTATTGGTACTTTCACAACATTACTTACAAAGTACCGCATTGCCTAATGATATATGAAATACAAAATACTAAGTACTGTTGTCTTGCATGCTTTCAATTGTTACAAATTATTTAGTTATATATATTAACAGCTGGACATGCAAAACATCTACAGGTTTTTTCCACAATCCACTTGATTTGTTTTTCCCCTGTGTGTCATGATGACTACTACCATATGATCATCTTGATCTGTAAATGTTCTAACGATGACACTGGAGTGTAAGAGAAATGGTAGTTTAGTCTGAAAACACATAAAAATTAAAGCAATGATGGACTGACTTATGTTTTTTTTTTTTAAATCAATCCGAGATCTAAAACTTACTATCTACTTTGAAGCTACCACAAGGGGCTGTATCGCCATATTGGTCTTTTGTATCACAATTCTGCCTGAAAAGATGTATTGACACCGCAGTACCAGGAACAGGTACTGCTGGAGGGACAGATGTGCTGGTTGAGGTGCTGGTAAAGCAGAACTACTACAAGGTGCTACTGGGTGGACAGATGAAGTTGGATGGTGGTTCAGGTGCTGATGAACCAGAAGTCAAAGTTTTTGCATTAGCCTCCTCTATCTCCTTCTGACACTTTCTTACCGTATGCACCAACCTGGTGAAATAAATTGCCTGCTGGTGCTTCCTAATTCCTGTGGTATCAGAATGAGTATTGTTTAAAGTTCCCACTGGAAATAACTTTGTTACATAGGTTGAATGTAATGAGTTTGGAATTAACTTTACTCTCTCTGGTTGGCAAAGGAAAAAAAAAGACATAATGGTGTCCTTTAGTTTCTTTCTCTGAGCCACCTATTTTTAGAAACATTTTTTTTAAAATAAGAAAATGCATAGATTCAATGAAAAAACAAATGGTTTAAGAATAGTTATAACTAGGAAAACATAATTTATTATTTCTATACAAAACCAACTTAAAAACATTAGAAATTCAAAAGATAGTTATAATTTTTTAGTTATAACAAAGTTATAATTTGTGCCACGCCTAAAACTTACCATAACTCACACACCTCCCTTTGTAAGGAGTGCCGTCAACTCACTAGCCAGACTAAATTAAGTCTAATTCAGTCCCCTACCATACACACTCTTCTCTAACATTATCTAATTTCAGATGTCAGGAGTGCTGTTATGAATGTTGTAATTTACGATGCTAAAAGTGATGTAAAGTTATAGGGTATAGGTAGGGCATGGCGAAGGACTGAGCTATAGCTATTTTATTCTGGCTAGCAAATTGGCGACACTCTACATGTAGGTGTGATAGTTGTAGTAAGGTTTGGGTGAGAGGCAAATTATAATTTTAAGTTACAACTATAAAGTTATAACTATAACTTGCATTTGTGTAGTTTAAGTTTGTTTTGCATAGAATTAATACATTAGGCTTTCCTAACTCTATAACTAATCTTAAAATGTAGGGTTTTTCCCATTGATATACATATATGTGTATATATAAACACAATATGCATCAGAAAAGAAAACATGTCACAATCTAAAAATGTAGTGGCTCCATGTTTGAAATAAAAAAATGTAATTTAAGAACAAATCAACCATCACAAATAATTTAAACAGAATAGTACGGTGTTTTCAATAAGACAGGTGGACACAGAAGAGGTTAAAACATTCTTTAGTCTTCATGGTTGTTCTGTGTGTCCAAAGTTCTTTGCGTTCCCCAATCACCCTTAAAGATCCCAACCTGTCATTGGGCGTATAGCTTCCTGTTAAATTGATTTTATATTTATAGGGTTTAATTAAATATCTTCAGTTCTGCAATTCTTTCTAGACTTTCTCCTCCTGGGAACACATCTCATGCTGTTCTCAACCCATGGGCAGGGCCGAAGGAATTATTCAAATCTGCGGCGGCAGCATTCACTGCAGAGTTATGCATCTGCCGTAACCAGTCACCTGCTGCGTAATTTGTGGATTTTAACAAAAAACATTGTTTCTAGCCCAACTTGATCGAATATTAGTAAAATGGGGTGATCCAAGTTGCAACACAGTGGATGGCCCTTCACAAAAAATGTTGACTAGTGATCTTTCAGTTGCTTTTTGCTTTATTTAGGAGTTAAACTGGTGCTAATGGTGTGCCCTGACTGTGTTAAAAAAAGTTTACAAATGTTAACATAATAAAGCAATACTATGATAAAATATGCCATTTGTCACATAATTTACATGTTCTTGCTGCATAATTTAGATTTCTTGCCACATAATTCCAGTGGCTGTGCCTATGGGCCATTCAATAGAAATCATTTACATATAATACATACTAGACACTGTGGGTTACATTACTACAGTTCAGCCTAAGGGGAAATGGTGAGACATCTCAGAAAAACAATACTAACAATTCGTTTTTTTAATGTAGGGTTTCACACCAAACTTCAGCCTTTCTAAGCAGTGTAAATAACAAATGTTACTATTACCCAATTTACAGTACTCATTTTACGGACATTGGAAGGATGGAAAGCCCAGTTTGTCTTGCTGGGATTTGAGTTTATAATCTCCAGGACACTTTGAAGAAGCAAGAGTTCAGATTTCAGTCATCCAGTCGGGTCACCGGCTTTAAAGCCTACACCAACAAATCATATAATGTGTATGAAGCCACTACCCACCAAAAATATATCAGTCTAAAAATGGAAATAATGTGTATAATTCGTTTGGTCAGCATATCCTTCCCACCAAATATCAGTCAGCACCAAATCCTCAATGCAATTTAACAGTAAGATCAAAGGCCCGAACAAATCAGTGATAACAGAATATGACGAATCTACAACAGCCTATAACTGAGGTTAAGCTATGTGCTTTAGACTGTATATGGTCCTGAAAAGCAAACACCTCTGGGAATAAAATACATAAAACTCCAGGGTGATTATTGCAAAAACCAGAAATGGAAAATAATATGTCAATATTCACATAGTTACCCTCGTGTTTCCATTCACTCATTGAAAAAACTACCAATAACAAGGTTATTCCTGGTCGAAGAATGTGTGCTGTAGAGGGAACTGTATTGTGATGTTGGAGACATGGATGTCCTCAAGGACAGATGACCTCTCCCACCCTGAGCTGGCATGATTCATCATAGGGCCCTCTTCCCAAGGGAACTTAGCAGGCTACTAATAAGGGCTACTACTCTCTGACAGGGGACCTCTTGAGGTCTAACTTTCAAGGTGCAAGGGAATCCCTATGTATAAGGTGCAGGTTTAAAAGTAAAATATAGAAGTGTTGTCGAGGACACAGTGTTGTTAAAATTACCTCCGAGTACACCACATACCTTTATGTTTGCTCCCAATGGTAAAATATAAAAGACAAAGGGGGAACAATGCAACCCAAGAGATGAGTCAACATGTTTTAGCCTGCTCTGGCTATTGAGGTACTCGGGCTTTCATTAGGACCTGTGCCTTTTCTTCCCCGGATATACTCATATGTGTAGGTGAAGAACCCCCGTCCCCCGGTGGTTATAATGTCTACACGCCACAGACTTGAGAACCCAATGGTGGTTGATACTGTCTCGATTCATTGGGTTCTCCAGCACTGCAGCATGTGCAAGGTTCAGGTCGCCATGTTCAGACATCTTGTGAATAAGTCCATGGGGTCAGCAAAATGCAACACAGGTCGGCATCAGGAGAGGATAACAGGGCTCACATTAGGCGGATGAAACAACAGTGACAATATGACGCAATTTGGTGATGGTTTTACCAATTTGGATTATTTGAAATTTGATGTGATATTTCTAATGTCTTTAGCATGTCTGGTCGTTTTGAAAGGTGCTTCAACTCCCAGTCTTATCCAGTAGAAACTACTCTTATAGCCTAACCAGAAGGGTGATGTTCCAAAAGGGTGCACCACCAGAAATAGATCAGTCAAGTTTACAGTCCGAGCTCATGTGTCACATGTGAGGTTTGTTGTGTTGGAACACACACACAGGTTCCAAGAATCCAAGCCTCCAAGTGAAAGCATCACTAAGTTGATATCAGCATCTAATAGTCGGCATAACACATAGAACAGTGGCAGAAGCACAGCCCACAGCTGATGTGCAAGCCTGCAGTTCATTCATCACAGATGAACAAAGTAGGTCTTTACCATACAAACAGAAGAACTACAGCATTAGGCCTCAAACATTTTTAAAGCTCAAAGCTACAGTTGAAATTGTTCCATATAACCTTGGCTTTGGAGATAAATACAGTGTTCTAGCGACTGGGAACCCAAAGATATCTTTAGCAAATCACACCTCTCGGAACAAAACAGAGAATTCATTATAACGCAGTCCCGTACATGGTGACTGAACAACTGGAAAAGTGAGAAAATGAAGGCAAAATACAAGAGACAAGAAGCTGAAAGAATCTGTAAACTGGGAGTAATGTAACAGAAATACATAAGGTCTCACAGCACATAAAATTAAACGAGCATGCAATCACAGCAACAAAACATAAGCGAGCCAATGAACTAACATACGTTTGGTTACTTGTGACCACTAAGTTATCAAGTGTGGCCATTTCTGCTTTGCACAGCGGCCCGACTTCTGCACAGGCAGAAACATAAAAGGCTCAGAAAAAAACTCAAAAACATACTTCATCCTCCTTTCCTCCAAATAAAAAGAACCGCTGTTCCTCCTGCTCTGAAACTAAACTACAATTTGGGTAATATCTGGTGAAGAATGAATTCTAAAGTGTGCGGAGTTATGGCTCTGTCATTAAGACGTCTAAACATTTCTCTGAGTTAGAGTGAAACGGGGCCCTGGAGGAAGGCCCTCGCCAAGCGTGGATAAAGGCGTATCATGGAGGCAAATGCATCTTCATCCACGCATGGGTTAAGGGCACTCTGCGGAAACGGCCAACCCTGAAGATGGCGCTTTGAGAAGGAACTATATGAAGATGGATGCGCCCGCTGCCTCTAGCACCCGGTACTCTGCCTGGTCGCTTCACCCGCAGACGTTCGTCTCCGCATCTGCACCAGGCGCACTTGTTTTTAATTACAAGTGACTCGTGGTAGCGGGGCATCCGGTTCCCTCCGTTACCACCACGCCCAAGACCTCTTCCTCAGAGAGAATGATAATCCACCCAATGACCGCGAGCTCCGGTCAAGTCCACCGTTCTGGCTTTGGAAAGTAGTTTTTATGCTGTAGTGAGACACGGAGGGCGAGTGTGGTCGGCAGCAGCTCAAGCTTCACTCATACACAGAACCAGCACAAAAGGAGGGGCCGCAGTGAGAAAGGGTGCCGAGCAGCACAGCACCACCTAACCTCCACACACAGGGACAGCACATGCAACACCAGTGCAGTGAGAAACGGTACCGAGCAGCACAGCACCACCTAACCTCCACACACAGGGACAGCACATGCAACACCAGTGCAGTGTAAAAAGGAACCGTGCAGCACAGGGTCAGCTGACCTCCACACACAGGGACAGTGTGTGCAACACCAGTGCAGTGAGAAACAGTACAGAGGAGCACTGCACCAGCTGACCTCCACACACAGGGACAGCACATGCAACACCAGTGCAGTGAGAAACGGTACTGTGTAGCACAGGGTCAGCTTATCTCCACACCCAGGGACAGTGTGTGCAACACCAGTGCAGTGAGAAACAGTACAGAGGAGCACTGCACCAGCTGACCTCCACACACAGGGACAGTGTGTGCAACACCAGTGCAGTGAGAAACAGTACAGAGGAGCACTGCACCAGCTGACCTCCACACACAGGGACAGTGTGTGCAGCACCAGTGCAGTGAGAAACGGTACTGTGTAGCACAGGGTCAGCTTATCTCCACACCCAGGGACAGTGTGTGAAACACCAGTGCAGTGAGAAACAGTACAGAGGAGCACTGCACCAGCTGACCTCCACACACAGGGACAGTGTGTGCAACACCAGTGCAGTGAGAAACAGTACAGAGGAGCACTGCACCAGCTGACCTCCACACACAGGGACAGTGTGTGCAGCACCAGTGCAGTGAGAAAGGGTACCGAGCAGCACAGGGTCAGCTTACCTCCACACACAGGGACAGCACATGCAACACCAGTGCAGTGTAAAAAGGAACCGTGCAGCCTAGGACCAGCTTAGCTCCACACACAGGGACCACATCTACCACCAGTGCAAGCATCTCTTATACACAGGACCAGTACAGAAGAACAGGCTGCTGTGGGAATCCGTACTGAACAGAATAGCACCAGCTTATCTCCACACCCAGAGACAGCACATGCAACACCAATGCAGTGAGAAACAGTACAGAGGAGCACTGCACCAGCTGACCTCCATACACAGGGACAGCACATGCAACACCAGTGCAGTGAGAAACGGTACCGTGTAGCACAGGGTCAGCTTATCTCCACACCCAGGGACAGTGTGTGCAACACCAGTGCAGTGAGAAACAGTACAGAGGAGCACTGCACCAGCTGACCTCCACACACAGGGACAGTGTGTGCAACACCAGTGCAGTGAGAAAGGGTACCGAGCAGCACAGGGTCAGCTTACCTCCACACACAGTGACAGTGTGTGCAACACCAGTGCAGTGAGAAAGGGTACCGAGCAGCACAGGGTCAGCTTACCTCCACACACAGGGACAGCACATGCAACACCAGTGCAGTGTAAAAAGGAACCGTGCAGCACAGAGTCAGCTGACCTCCACACCCAGGGACAGTGTGTGCAACACCAGTGCAGTGAGAAACAGTACAGAGGAGCACTGCACCAGCTGACCTCCACACACAGGGACAGCACATGCAACACCAGTGCAGTGAGAAACAGTACCGTGTAGCACAGGGTCAGCTTATCTCCACACCCAGGGACAGTGTGTGCAACACCAGTGCAGTGAGAAACAGTACAGAGGAGCACTGCACCAGCTGACCTCCACACACAGGGACAGCACATGCAACACCAGTGCAGTGAGAAACAGTACCGTGTAGCACAGGGTCAGCTTATCTCCACACCCAGGGACAGTGTGTGCAACACCAGTGCAGTGAGAAACAGTACAGAGGAGCACTGCACCAGCTGACCTCCACACACAGGGACAGTGTGTGCAACACCAGTGCAGTGAGAAAGGGTACCGTGCAGCACAGGGTCAGCTTACCTCCACACACAGGGACAGTGTGTGCAACACCAGTGCAGTGAGAAAGGGTACCGAGCAGCACAGGGTCAGCTTACCTCCACACACAGAGACAGCACATGCAACACCAATGCGGTGAGCAACAGTACAGAGGAGAACTGCACCAGCTGACCTCCACACCCAGGGACAGCACGTGCAACACCAATGCGGTGAGCAACAGTACAGAGGAGCACTGCACCAGCTGACCTCCACACCCAGGGACAGCACGTGCAACACCAGTGCGGTGAGAAACAGTACAGAGGAGCACTGCACCAGCTGACCTCCACACACAGGGACAGTGTGTGCAACACCAGTGCAGTGAGAAACGGTACAGAGGAGCACTGCAGCAGCTGACCTCCACACACAGGGACAGCACATGCAACACCAGTGCAGTGTAAAAAGGAACCGTGCAGCCTAGGACCAGCTTAGCTCCACACACAGGGACCACAACTACCACCAGTGCAAGCATCTCGTATACACAGGACCAGTACAGAAGAATAGGCTGCTGTGGGAATCAGTACTGAGCAGAATAGCACCAGCTGACCGCCACACCCAGGGACAGCACATGCAACACCAATGCAGTGAGCAACAGTACAGAGGAGCACTGCACCAGCTGACCTCCACACCCAGGGACAGCACATGCAACACCAATGCAGTGAGCAACAGTACAGAGGAGCACTGCACTAGCTGACCTCCACAGACAGGGACATTACATGCAACATCAGTGCAGTGAGAAACAGTACCGCGCAGCAAAGCACTACTGTTGGAGGCGGCACGTTCTGGTTGGCGGAGGAGGGGCACTAGCCAGGTAGAACCTACCAATCCTGTCGGGTCGGGTGAGTACACTCACTGTATAACCTGTGCTCACCCTGGAGTAGCTTGGCACAGGGCAGTCAGGCTTATCACAGGGGCAATGAGTAAAGCACTGGCACAGCACTACCACACAACAAATACACTGAGCGTCACAAAAGAGACTCCCCACAACGTGTATGTAAATAACGTTTGTATTCAACACACATTTATCAACACAACATGAACATCATGTAAATCTGGGCATAAATCACATTTACAAGTATCACCAGCAATACTAGGCCCAACTGTGTTAAGACAACATTAGCAGTATGTACCTGTGAGAAAAATAATACTTTCCCTCTCAGCACCCTCATGTGGTGCAAACACGCTGTCAGCACGAGACCCGCCATAGTGATTTCCACAATTCAATGTCACACGATTCTAGGTTGCACCCTGGTTCACAACGATAGCAGCAATGTGTAAATACAGAGCACAGCAGCACTTTTAGATAGTTCTCTGGCCGAGGCTGCACAGGTAAAACCCAATGTCAACCGTGATAGTCTTCAGACCAAGAAACAACGTGTACGTCACACCACTGTGAAGTGTAGTCAATCACAGGTGGTCACTCCCACTCACTCATTTGGCACCACTACCTAGTGCCACAGATATCAGTCAGGCTAGTATAACACGCACTCACTCGCTCCAAGGCCCGTAATGTGGCGCACTGATATGCGGCAGGCTAGTGGTCACTGCACTCGCAGACCACTCCCCCCCCCCCCCCTTGGGGTCCAAACCTTTGTTCACCCTGCAAACAGTTCCTACTACACCTCCCCCTCACAAGCTGGAGATGATAGCTCCCTTTCCCCGGGATACTAGGCCACTCGTAGCCAGAATTACACTTATTCAGTATCCCAAGGGCAAAGGTAGGGGGGAAGCAAAGAGACAACGGCTGCTCAGGCAACAGTTGACAAATGGAGATCTGGCTAACACTCAAGGATCTCTGCACCGTGCCTTCTAATGTGGATCCCGGTCTGGCAAGCACAGGGGAGGGTCACCCTGGGACACATGCTGTTCACGGTGGCACCCGGCTCAGGCAGGCGCTCCAATATACAGACAGTTACCAAATCCACACGTCCCTGGAATGAGGCACAGCTTCTGGTGTGCAATGAATTGAGTCGCACCAGACAAATCCCATCACACACACACAGACGCAAGTTCAGCGGTGCCGCATGAGGTAGAAGGCAACAATGCTCTGGGGATGTCCTCATCTCCGAGGGAAACAATCAGTGGATCGGACAACGCACGCAAGGAGCATGCAGTTGGGTGTCGCACAAGAGAATTGCGGCACACTCGACAAAGGCAGGCAACATGAGGGCCCACAACCAGTGAATCCACTCACTACCAACCAGACGCTTATGCATGCCGTGGCCCCAAGATGAAGGGCCACACTTCTTGAATGCGGGCAGTACTTTGAAGGCTACGCACCAGGCAAATCTGGTCTCCACAGACAATACTTGGTTGCACGCCCCCAGCGCTGCTACCAGGTGACGTCTAGCAGACGATTAGGCTCTTAAGAGGATCCGGCTCTCCGGATGACACAGGTAGAAGGTGTAGGTCCCATCGCAGGAGATCTCTGATGTCCCTGAGGCCTCCACCAAAAACAGGGGGCAAGTCTGGGAGTGCACACTTCAGAGGGCCGCACAGCAGCATTCAGTTGTCCAGGCCAGCCACAATGCAAAAACAGTTAGAGGTTCCTTCCTAGAGCAGTAATTACTCCTTATGCACAACAGGTTCTTCTGGCAGTGTGCACCACGTATCTGCAAGTGCATCTCTAGTTTGCTGCAGTGGCACCAGGAGATATACTCAAGTGTGCCTCTGAAGTTGGGGGAGGTTCAGAGGGTTCCTCTTTGAACTACAGATATCTCCCCTAAATTTCAGTCCTGTCTACCATGGGGCTGTGGAATACAGATTTTAATCTTTAGCGGGGTCCATGATCTAGCTCCATGGCTAAGTGTCAAAACCTCACCCTCCAATCTATCCAGCCAGGCCCACAAATGACAGCAGTCTTCATTCCAGTTATGTGCCCAAGTTTTATAGCTGTCACTGGGGAATGCACAGATGTGCTTCTCCTCCCCCAAATCCCCCCCTGCCCCCCCCTTCCCGGGTGCAGTCAAGTCAAATTAAAAAGCCCACAAAGCATTTTAGGGCTGAGAAATGTCCACTTTCTAGAAGTGGCATTTCTCCATGATTATTGACAAAACCACCTTTTATCATAGAATGCGGTTTGTCAAGATGAATCCAATGATAGTAAACAACATGAGGCTGCTCAGCTGCAACCCATTGTTGGAGCTTTGAGTAATTCTAACACTTCTCCCCTGTTAACCTATGGGCAAAGCAACCCTCCTATGCAGTGAAAACACACAACAATTCTTCACTCTCTGGGCATAAGTGCCCTTGTGCAGGCTGGACACATGTTTAAAAGCACCAAAGGTGCAAGTGCGCACAGAGGTCTGATAAGTCAGGCTAGTTACATGTTTGAAGCATAGTTGCTAGTGCGCACACCTAGACCTGCTGTGACAGGCTGGATACAAGTGTGTAGGAAGCCGACTCTGTATATACTATATCAAAATGAGATGTAGAGTGCACAGAGTCCAGGGGTTCCCCAAGAGGCTTGACAGAGGCAATAATAGATAATACTAATGCTCGATTTGTGATAGCGTGGTCGAGCAGTTAGGCTTATCAGAGGGTAGTGTTAAGCATTTGTTGTACACACACAAGCAATAAGTGAAAACACACACTCAATGACTTCACTCCAGACCAATAGGTTTTTATACAGAAAAATATTTTTTCTTAATTTATTTCTAGAACCACAAGATTCATTTAGCAGGTAAGGACATTAAATGAAAGGTACTTTGCATAGTAATACTTAGAACTTTGAATGGAATCTACAATGTACACAGTTTTCTTTAAAATGGCAAAAAGCTATTTTAAAAGTGGACACTTTTCAACAGTTCCTGGGGGAGGTAAGTTAAGTACAGTTTTTGATGTAAGTAACAAACTTACAGGTTCAGTCTCTGGGGCATAGGTAGGCCACCAATGGGGGATCAAGATAACTCCAAACACCCAGCACCAGCAACATAGGGTCGATTAGATGCAGAGGTCAAACAGGAGCCAAAATAAAGTGGGCCCCTATTGTGACAGGGGGTACTCCGGTTCCGGTCTGCTTGCAGGTAAGTACCCGCGTTGCTGGAGGGTAGACCAGGGGGGTTTGAAGGAGCACTGGAAGGACCCCCAAGTAGGCACAAAAACCACATCCTCAGCGGCACAGGGGCAGCCGGATCCAGTGTGCAAACAGGGCATAGAGTTCTCAACAGAACTCTATGGAGGGACCCGGGTGTCACTTAGGTGCTGCAGGCAGGGCACAGGGGGGAGTTCTCGGGCAAGCCACTGACTGGGCAAGGGTGAGGGCCACCTGCTGGTAGTTGCTACACTGGTGGCCTGTTTCTCTCGGGCCTGGGGGCTGCGGGTGCAGTGCTTCTCCAGGTGACTGATTTCTTCGTCCCGGGCAGTCGTGGTCAGGGGGGTCCTCGGGATTCCCTCTGCAGGAGTCGTCGTGGGGGTCTGGAGAGGTCATCCCAGGGTGGACACGTACTCTGAATCACCCGGGGATCCTCTCTGGCTCGTTGGTTTCTCTGGACACGGGCCAGGGCCGTCGAGTGCAGAGTTCTTTGGACTCACGCTTCTGGAGTGAAGTGAGAGTCTCTTTAAAGATGGTTTCTTTGTCTTCTTGTTGGACAGGTCTGCTGTCCACGTGAGTTTCTTGGTCCTCGGTGAGGCAGGCAGTCCCCTGGAGGCTTTTCAGTGGTCGCTGGTCCTGCTGAACGTGTTGCTTCTTCTTTTGCAGCTTTTTTGAAGCAGGAGACGAGCAGGTAGGGCTGGGACCGAGTCATTTGTCGTCTCCTTCTCTTCTCTGCGGGGTTTTCAGCTCAGCAGTCCTTTTTCTTTCTTGAGGTCGTCAGGAATCTGAAGAGCTGAGTTCAGGGTTGCCACTAAATACTAAATTTAGGGATGTGTTTAGGGCCAGGGCGCAGTAACCAATGGCTACTGTCCCTGAGGGTGGCTACACCCTCCTTGTGCCCACCCCCTCTGGGGAGGGGGGCACCTCCCTATCCCTATTGGTCCTAATCCTCCAAAGCAAGTTGGAGGATTTCCTCAAGGAGGGGGTCACTTCAGGTCTGGACACCTTAGGGGTGTCCCTGGCTGAAGGGGGGACTCCTTGTTTTTCTCATTATCCTTCTGGACTTGCCGCCCAAAAGTGGGGGCTCGTCTGGGTGGCGGGCATCTCCACTGGCTGGAGTGCCCTGGGGTACTGTAACACAATGCCTGAGCCTTGGAGGCTCACTGCCAGGTGTTAGCAGTTCCTGCAGGGGGAGGTGTGAAGCACCTCCACCCAGGACAGGCTTTGTTTCTGACCACAGAGTGCACAAAGGACCTCACCACATGTGGTCAGAAACTCGCCTGAAGTGGCAGGTTCGCACAGACTGGTCAGTCTTACATTATCAGTTAGGCTAACATACAGGGGGAATCTGTGTGCATTTCTCAATAAATCCCACACTGGCATCAGTGTGGGTTTATTGTGCTGAGAAGTTTGATACCAAACTTCCCAGTATTCAGTGTAGCCATTATGGAACTGGGGAGTTCGTTTTGACAAACTCCCAGATCATATACTTAAGATGGCCACACTGCACTTACAATGTCTAAGAATGGACTTAGACATTGTAGGGGCATAGTGCTCATGCAGCTATGCCCTCACCTGTGGTATAGTGCACCCTGCCTTAGGGCTGTAAGACCTGCTAGAGGGGTGACTTACCTATGCCACAGACAGTGGTTTGTGGGCATGGCACCTTAGACATTGTAAGTGCAGGGTAGCCATAAGAGTGTATGGTCTGGGAGTCTGTCAAAAACGAACTCCACAGCTCCATAATGGCTACACTGAATACTGGGAAGTTTAGTATCAAACTTCTCAGAATAATAAACCCACACTGATGCCAGTGTTGGATTTATTAAAAAATGCACACAGAGGGCATCTTAGAGATGCCCCCTGTATTTTACCCAATTGTTCAGTGCAGGACTGACTGGTCTGTGCCAGCCTGCTGCTGAGAGACGAGTTTATGACCCCATGCGGTGAGAGCCTTTGTGCTCTCTGAGGACAGAAACAAAGCCTGCTCTGGGTGGAGGTGCTTCACACCTCCCCCCTGCAGGAACTATAACACCTAGCAGTGAGCTTCAAAGGCTCAAGCTTCGTGTTACAATGCCCCAGGGCACTCCAGCTAGTGGAGATGCCCGCCCCCTAGACACAGCCCCCACTTTTGGCGGCAAGTCCAGGAGAGATAATGAGAAAAACAAGGAGGAGTCACTGGCCAGTCAGTACAGCCCCTAAGGCAACCTGAGCTGAGGTGACTGACTTTTAGAAATCCTCCATCTTGATTTTGGAGGATTCCCCCAATAGGGATAGGAATGTGCCCCCCTCCCCTTGGGAGAAGGCACAAAGAGGGTGTACCCACCCTCAGGGCTAGTAGCCATTGGCTACTAACCCCCCAGACCTAAACACGCCCTTAAATTTAGTATTTAAGGGCTCCCCTGAACCTAGGAACTCAGATTCCTGCAACTTAAAGAAGAAGAGGACTGCTGAGCTGAAAAACCCTGCAGAGAAGAAGAAGACACCAACTGCTTTGGCCCCAGCCCTACCGGCCTGTCTCCCTCCTTCAGAAGAAAACTGCTCCAGCGACGCTTTCCCTGGGACCAGCGACGTCTGAATCCTCAGAGGACTGCCCTGCTTCCAAAAGACCAAGAAACTCCCGAGAACAGCGGCCCTGTTCAACAAAGACTGCGACTTTGTAGCCAGAGGAGCAGATTTAAAGACCCCTGCAATCCCCGCAAGAAGCGTGAGACTTGCAACACTGCACCCGGCGACCCAGACTCGACTGGTGGAGAAACAACGCTACAGGGAGGACCCCCAGGCGACTCCAAGACTGTGAGTAACCAAAGTTGTCCCCCCTGAGCCCCCACAGCGACGCCTGCAGAGGGAATCCCGAGGGTCCCCCTGACCGCGACTGCCTGACTCTAAAATCCCGACGGCTGGAAGAGACCCTGCACCCGCAGCCCCCAGCACCTGAAGGATCGGAACTCCAGTGCAGGAGTGACCCCCAGGAGGCCCTCTCCCTTGCCCAGGTGGTGGCTACCCCGAGGAGCCCCCCCTTGCCTGCATCGCTGAAGAGACCCCTTGGTCTCTCATTGAAACCTATTGAAAACCCGATGCGTGTTTGCACACTGCACCCGGCCGCCCCAGTGCCGCTGAGGGTGTACTTTTTGTGTGAGCTTGTGTCCCCCCCGGTGCCCTACAAAACCCCCCTGGTCTGCCCTCCGAAGACGCGGGTACTTACCTGCTGGCAGACTGGAACCGGGGCACCCCCTTCTCCATTGAAGCCTATGTGTTTTGGGCACCACTTTGAACTCTGCACCTGACCGGCCCTGAGCTGCTGGTGTGGTGACTTTGGGGTTGCTCTGAAACCCCAAACGGTGGGCTACCTTGGACCCCAATTTGAACCCCGTAGGTGGTTTACTTACCTGCAAGAACTAACATTACTTTACCTCCCCCAGGAACTGTGAAAATTGCACTGTGTCCACTTTTAAAGTAGCTATATGTGTTTTATGTAAAAAGTATATATGCTATTGTGATTATTCAAAGTTCCTAAAGTACTTACCTGCAATACCTTTCAAATGAGATATTACATGTAGAATTTGAACCTGTGGTTCTTAAAATAAACTAAGAAAATATATTTTTCTATAACAAAACCTATTGGCCTGGAATTGTCTCTGAGTGTGTGTTCCTCATTTATTGCCTGTGTGTATGTACAACAAATGCTTAACACTACTCCTTTGATAAGCCTACTGCTCGACCACACTACCACAAAATAGAGCATTAGTATTATCTCTTTTTGCCACTATCTTCCCTCTAAGGGGAACCCTTGGACTCTGTGCATACTATTCCTTACTTTGAAATAGTGCATACAGAGCCAACTTCCTACATAGGGGCATAGTGCTCATGCAACTATGCCCTCACCTGTGGTATAGTGCACCCTGCCTTAGGGCTGTAAGACCTGCTAGAGGGGTGACTTACCTATGCCACAGGCAGTGGTTTGTGGGCATGGCACTCTGAGGGGATTGCCATGTCGACTGTCTTTTCTCCCCACCAGCACACACAAGCTACAAGGCAGTGTGCCGGTGCTGTGTGAGAGGACCCCAGGGTGGCATAATACATGCTGCAGCCCTTAGAGACCTTCCCTGGCCACAGGGCCATGGGTACCAGAGGTACCTTCTACAAGGGGCTTAACTGTGTGCCAGGGCTGTGCCAATTGTGGAAACAAAGGTACAATTTTAGGGAAAGAACACTGGTGCTGGGGCCTGGTTAGCATGGTCCCAGCATACTTCCAATCAAAGCTGGCATCAACACTAGGAAAAAAGTGGGGGGTAACCACGCCAACAGTGGCATTTTCCTACCAAGTGTAAAGCACCATAGGTGCTACTACGCACACCCAGGCCTATTATGACAGGCTGGATACATATTTAACTCAACCATAGTGGTTAGTGCTCACCCAGGCCTCCTATGACAGGAGCGTGAGCGCCCATACTGGCCAGTGGCCCCTTCCACGTATAAGTAGGAGGGTGTGCCCACTTCCCCACTGTATTGACAGAAATCTATGGGAAGAGCTACCGCTCCCCAACCCCCCAACCTAGGTAGGGAGAACCTACGAGGGGGTTCTTTCCCCACCAGACATGGGACACTGGTGTACCTGCCCAGCCTCCCAAGGGTGCTCAAGGGGTAGCAGAGGGTCCCCTCAGGATTGGCTACGACGTTAGTAGTGCCAACCTAAGCCCAAATGCAACTGCACCTCCACAGGCCTGCATTGGCAGGCCCATTACATGCTTTATAGGCCATTCCAGTGGCTGGCACACTCAGTGCAACGTCCCACTAGTAGCCAGGTCTGTACCTGCCCCGGGTATGTGGTGTACCTTTTTACAGAGCACTGCAGGGTATAGAACTTGAACCTATCACGTAAGCCCCCTCTCCTAGCATGTGTAGGCAGGACATGTGCACTTTCCAACTGCTGTAAAGTGCCCAGAGTCCCAAGGCCACACAAAGAGTCAGCAAAAGACCAGGAGGAAAAAACTAAAAAATTCAGGGAAATCCCCCAAGAAGGGCCATCTCCAACAACCAGCTTACCTCCACACACAGGGACAGCACGTGCAACACCAGTACAGTGAGAAACTGTACAGAGCGGCACAGCACCAGCTGACCTCCACACACAGGGACAACACACGCAACCTCAGTGCAGTGAAAAACTGTACTGTGCAGCGTAGGGCCAGCTTACCTCCACACACCTGGACCACATCCACCACCAGTGCAAGATTCTCTCATACACAGAACCAGTACAAAAGAAGGGGCCGGACTGAAAAACAGTACGGAGCATCATAGGATCAGCTTACCTCCACAAAAAGGAACAGCACATGCAACACCAGTGCAGAGAGAAACAGTATAGAGCAGCACAGTACCAGCTGACTTCTACAGACACGGAGAGTACATGCAACACCAGTGAAGCGAGAAACAGTACTGAGCAGCACAGGACCAGCTCACCTCCATACACAGGGACAGTACATGCAACACCAGTACAAGCTTCTCAAACATGGAACCACTACAAATGAAGGGGCCACAGTGATAATTGGTACCGAGCAGAATAGCACCAGCTTACCTCCACACACAGGGACAGTACATGCAACACCAGTGACGTTTGAAACGGTACCGAGCAACATAGCACCTGCTGACCACCACCACAGTACATGCAACACCAGTGCAGTAAGAAACAGTACTGTGGAGCATAGGACCAGCTGACCGCCACACACAGAGACAGTACCATGCAAAACCAGAGTACGCACCTCTCATACACAGAACCAGTACAAAAGGAGCTGCAGTGAGAAACGGTACCGGGCATCATAGCACCATCTTACCTCCACAGACAGGGACATTACATACAACACTAGTGCACACTTCACTCGCATAAAGAACAGGCAAAGCATGGAAACAGCAGACGTTACAGAGAGAAAACAGGAATAGCGCATGCAAAAACACAGCAAGCTTCCCTCCTGCAGTGCAGTTTCAGGGCCAAAGTAAAAAAAAAAAAAAAAGAGGTGCACCATGAGCAGCAGTCGTAGGCCTGCCACGCCCATAGAACAGATACTGGAACCAGAAGTGCAAGCTTCTTTCACACACAGAGAACAGGTATTGTACAAGCAACAGTAATGCAAACATTCCTCATACAGAAAACAGTTACAGTGCAACAGACACTCACATAACCAACAGCAGGGTTTTTTGTGTACATAAGGCACATGTAGAATAAGAAACAATTATTCATAGAGTGCACATCCACTCATTGATTTCTGCCTGCTGCATGGGGATGATGAAAGGCTGAGCGGTACTGGTGATATATGAACCGATGACAATGGTGATCAAACACATATCTCTAAGTGGAAGCCATTAGTCCCAGCTTAGTCTGTGAAATACTATAACTACTGTGATTTTGGATTTCTCTGGCAGAATGCCCAACCTCTTCATTCCAAGTAGCTTCCTTAGTTCTCTAACATCAAGTCCACCGATTGATAAGTTGTGGTCGCACAAACAAAGCCTGGCGTCTAATGTCTCAGGCAGCCTTCCCATGCCAAAAAGATATGTGATACATCCCTCATAAAGGCACATGTTTTAGAGTTAATTCTTACCAAATACTTTGTAGGAAGGATAATTCTATAGTGTTGGAACCCTGTTCAGAGGGCCACAGGACAAGGAGGAGCTACTGGGTCCAAACATGAGGTTGATGCTTTTTACTCCGGATATTCGGGACCTGACCTATTATGGGTTCAACATGGCCAAGTACACCTCAGCACTTGACTCTGTGGTACCATGGATCGAGCAGTCCAGGTACGGGTGGGGGAGGGGGAGGTGTCAGTTTAAGGGGGTAGACATGGTGGGGGGGAGGGCAACAGGTTCACAACACAAAATATTTTCAGCAATAAATGAATGCCCAGTCAAAAACTTGATTTTATGAAAAAAGGAGTATTTTTATCAACACAAAGTAACATATAGCATTCACAATACATAGAGTCTACTGAAGTCAGGGTTCTAATGTTTTAACAGGTGGATTCCGGAGTCCCACTATTCTCTCGCTAGCGGTAGTGATTATTCCTCATTCACTATAAGCAACATTCAGGTTAAGCCCCGACTCTTATTGAAGTCAAACGTGCTCCAGTGCTGAAACACTATAATGGAGGCAAATTCCCCTCGGCTGTCTGGCCCGGGAATCAGTCTTACCTGCTCTAGCAGGACCTGCTTGAACAGAGTCTCCAAGCGCACCCCGTTCTCAGGCACTGAAGCTATAGCACCTGTGTCTGGTGAGTTATTCACACACAGGCCTGGAAGGGTCCTCAAGTTCCTCTCACGTGGCCCAGCCGGAGGGTGGGGTGGGGAATTCCTCGATGCTCCTCTGATACTGGTAAGTTTCCTGGGATCCTTCCCACAGGTGGGGATAGAGGAGGTACAATGCTCCTGGTCCTTGGTTGGGGCTTGGAGACCACACATGTCACCATGGTGGCCTGCACCTCCTCTTAATGATGTCCTCAACTAGACCACACTCCTTGCCTTTTTCAGATAGCCCCCTCCAGTATACTGGGTTACCATTGTCACTCTGCATACCTGGTATACGGGCAGCAACATCACTCCGCACACAGGCTACGGCCCATTCGGCACAGCAGTAAACTTCACGGCAGCCCCACCCAGCATATAGGGTCATTGACTTCAAACCTGCACTTGGGCAATGACCTAATAGGCGCAGTAACGTTCATGGCCGCCGTACTCTGGCACACGGGGAGTTAACAACTTTAACCTGCACATGGTCAAAAACGTAATCAGTGCAGCAGCCACCTACTCACACCTTGCTACCAGGGTCCAATCACTAGGATCCCCCTCTGGACCTCGCTCCCTCCAACGATCTCCTCTTCCTCACAGGGCACACTGGTCTTGGCAAGCAAGCAGGCACTGATGCTCTAGGCCCCACAGGCAGAAGATCTTGTATTCCCTGGGTGATGTCCCCTCACCTAGCTCGGAGCCAGCAGGCCTAGACCCCAGTCCTGGTCCCAGGCAGAAGTCTTGCAGAGCTTCTCTTTGCACAGCCCGACTAACTACGTGACAGTTGGGTGCCTCAACCTCCCCTTTTTTAGTCCATTTCCAAGCACCAAATATGATTTAGAGTCTGGAGTCTTTGAAGATTATGTTGGAGCATGGTTCCTTTTGAAGGTCCCTCTATGCTGCCATGCCCTTGCTCCAGAAACTAGTCTGTCAAAGCAGGAGCAAATCTTATAGCCCCACAACACAGATCATGGTAGTGACTAGAGGTTAACATCTGGATGTTAGCCACAGTGATGAAGGTTACTCCAGGGCCTCAGCCCTCTTTATTCAGGGGTGTAGCTTTTGGGGGGTGGGAGTTAGAGGGTGACACCCCCACAAATAAATGCATTCTAGATTGATAGTTGAGTCTGGGGGGGTCTTGATTCAGGTCTTCTATCTCTGTCAGGTTTCCTCATGTCCTGAGCCAAGAATGAAAGACAAATCAGTGACCTTTTAATGTAAACACAATAGAGGGAGACAAAGATGCCCATCTAAAGGCTGAATTTCAAAATGTGAAATGGGATAGCCTGGATTTCCTATTTGTCCAAACTGTGTAATTCTAGGCAGTTATTTTATGTAGCAGAGCCTTCTATTTCTTCATTATCACATATAAGCAAATTTATAAACACCTGAAATCAGGATGTGAGCTGTACAAGCACCTCTTATGCTTGATTTATTAGACTAGAATGTTGCTACATCTTTACTAAGAATCTAGGACATTTTTAGGGTTTACATGACTCCTGACTTACTTCTTAGTTCACAAGTGACATTGTTGGGGGCAAGCAATGAATGTTTCTAAAAAACTATCACTTAATAATTGCAATGATATATTTTGATGTACTAAGGTGCAATACATTCACATGTTAAAGATATATACTTTTTCGAACGTTAAAGAGATTTTATCATATTTCTTATTACGTTTGTTACACCATGTTGCACCAAATAAATGTCAAACATTGTCATGGCTCGGATCAAGCACTGAATCTTAGAGACAAGCCAGACACACGACTCGACTCTGGCTCGGGTCAGCCTATTAATTTACCTGGGTGCCCTTACCTATTAGCAACTCAGGCTTAGTACACGGGCACTTGGTCACTTTATAAAATGATTTGTGAAAGGAAAGGACTAGAACATGGAGCCCTGCCCGCATACACGGATTTGACGACTCTATATCATTAAGGGTTCTTGTAGCAGAGACAAAGAAGAGTATGTGCAGTGAAATGCAGTAAAGATAAGTGATCCCACGGCAGGGACTTCAGGTTGTTGTGTTGTACCCAACTGTGATGATGAGATCCCAGGGAGAACTACCAGGCCGAGGTAAGATGGGTGTAGCTTCAACAAGAGGGTGTTTGGGACATGACAGTCCTCAAATGCATTCTTGGTTTGAGAGACAGATGTTATATGTATATATATAGACACACACCCCCCCCGGGGGGTTAACCGTCATCCTTCCATTTTCACCATCAATGTAGTCTTCCTTCCATGTAATTTACTCTGCTTCCTCCCCATTCCCACTCATTACTCATGTCAGCCTCCATTCCAATGCCATTCTTTCCCCATCTTTTCCCCCACTGTTAATTTTTCTGCTGCCTCACCCTTTCTCTTGATCCTTTTTTCTCTTTTCTCTATCCATATCATCACCAACTTCCTTTCTTGCCTCTCCTTTCTTTTACTCCTTCCTGTCTATTCCTGTTTCCTTCCCTCTCGGGCTTACTCTTAGTTGTTGCCTTTTTTTCTCCCAATTGTCTCTCACCTCTTTAGGTGGAGCCTGCAACAACTCATGCACTCTCACTTGAAAGACTACTGAGTATACTAAGGGGATTACAGCCTGCCCACTGCTTACATTAATTGGCTTCTTTGTCACTTTTTCCAATTGGCTAGAACAGGCCAAGTGACACTTCCTTTCAGTGGTGCACAGACCGACCATAGATTGATTCAAATTAATTAGCGCTCGTCCACTGCTTGCACTGTGATTGAGACACTATTGTTTCTCCCCCCCACCCTTTTTTGAGTGTGGTGCTTCATTCCCTTCTCACTCACCTCTTCTCCGTGTAGCTGCCCCCATCCACCCCTCCCAGTCCTAGTTATTTCCAGTTTTGCCCTAATAGTGACTGCAGAAGTAAAGCCATCAGCTTGAGTAAATGATTTTGCTGATAGCGATCTGTATATAGCGGGAGGAGACACGTGTTTCATAGGCACAGAAGCCGCGTACACTGTATGGAAAAGAAAAGAAAGACAGTATCAATTTTAACCTAAATAGGGAAAACTTGAAGAGCCACACTGACCTTGACATTCGTTTCATGGCTGCAAAAATATACAATAGTTTTCGTGCACTTTCAACTTAGGAAGTGTGTCCATCTGTGAGAAACTGTGTTTTGGTTGAGGGGTGGTGTCAACCCTTCTGAAGAGACAATCACAATGCCTGTCAGGGAGAATCATCAGTCACTAAATAAACCTGTACTTAACTCTCTAGTAGCTTAAAAACAAAAGCATTCTGACTTACCTTTGAGTCAATGTGTAAAGTATTTATGCAGCACTTTACTCAAACAGTTATAAAGGGAAAACACCACACAAATCCCAAACCATACAAAAATAGAGTAAAAAACGTAATAAATGAAATGACACCAAAACAACAACAAATCAAGTCAGTAGAATCGGAGATACTGAAATTCAAGGATTTACAATGAAATAGACCATAGAATCCAATTATGGTTATCTAGTCACACTTGACTGAGACCAAGTCACAAGTTCAGGCCCACCATAATGGACTACAGGCCACACTGCTTCGCGGAGCTTCGCGGAGCTGTCAGCATTGCACAGGGTTGGTGCTGTCAAAGCTGCTGATCAGAATCTGTGAAGCGGGTATCGAGATGTGCAGCACTGCCTCAGGTCGATGAAGTCACTGGGGCTGCATTGCAGAGACCTACGTCAAGATGTGGCGTGCTGCATCGGTTCCAATGAAGCTATCAGCCTGAAGCTGCCAATGTGAAGACTTGCATCACACTGCAACAGTTTCAATTAAGACTCTGGGCTGGAACTGGAGATGCATGGACTTGCATCAGGATGCATCGGTTTCAATGAAGCCATGAGACAGGAGCCTGTTGTGTCCCTGAAGCTCAGGAGGTCAGCCAACTGATCCCTTGAAGACACTCTGGCAGTCCTGGGTTTAAGCAACAAAGCAGGCCTCAAGCATCTGGGAAGTCCTCAAGCAACAGAGTAGTCCACAGACAGCAGGGCAGTCCTCAAGCAGCAAGACAACCTTCAAGCAGCTGGGCACAGGTCCAAGAATGGTCTGAAGAGTTGATCTCAGGGTCCAATATTTATACCCGATACCAGCTTTAATGTGGAAGAAACCTCTAGACTCTCTCCCACCCCCCATCTGGTTCTGAAAGTTCCTTCCTTCACCTGCTTGGCTCCAAGGGGTCTGGGGTGAAAATAGACTAGTGTGAAGTCCTTTGTGAGTGTACAGAGGCAGCACCTTTGAAGTTCAAATATGATAATGTGACAGATCCACTCCTCCTATCCTGACAAAATGGTCCATCCTAACAACAGCTAGTCCCCTTCTGCATCATTGCCCAGGAGGAATACAGAATGGCAACTGCCTACTACACCTAGTCATGGGACCAGCATGCAGTCTGCAGGCACCATATGGTCAAGGCAAGAAAACGCCAACTTTCTAAAAGCAGCATTTTCAGGACTGTGACTTAAAATCCAACTTTACCATTAAAGAGGGTTTTAAATTACAATTCAATAGAAACCAAACATTATATTTCTACCTGTTCCCAAGCAAAACCCATCACTTATTAAATGTAGTAAGGTAACCCAATGTTATCCTACGGGAGAGGCAGGCAGTTAAAAACAAATTTAAGAGTATTTCGCTACCAGGACATGTAAAATTTAAAAGTACAAGTACAACCTTTTCAATATACTGCACCCTGCCCTACGAGCTGTTTAGGGCCTACCTTAGGGGTGACATATGTATTAAAAGTGGAAGACTCAGGTTTGGCAAAAAGGTTATTTTGCCAGGTAAAAATAGCAGTTTACACCTGCACACATGGGCTCTGCAATGGCAGGCCTGAGACATGTATGAAAAGGCTACTTAAGTGGATGGCACAATAAGTGCTGCAGGCCCACTAGTAGCATATAATTTACAGGCCTTGGGTACATTTAGTACCACTTTTCTAGAGGCTTACAAGCAAATTAAACGTGCCGATTGGCTGTAAGCTGACTTCACCATATTTCACCATGTTTTAAAAAGAAAGTACAAGCACTGTAGTAATGGCTAGCAGTGATAAAGTGCAAAGAGTTCTAAGGCCAACAAAAAACGGGTTCAGAAAACAGGAGGGGTGAAGGCAGAAAAAGGTTGGAGGTGACCCTGCAGAGACTGCCAAATCTAACAGTGTATTTCCAGACAAATTAGTTCAACAGCCAAGTTCGTTCGTAGATGTCAATAAACACAACTCTTGCTTTTATTGCTTCTTTACAAATGCATTATGTTTTTAAGAGGAAGTAATCAAATCAATTGCTCTCAGATTGCACCTGGGCTGATGCAATGTGAGCCAATTTCCAGTTAATTGTAGGCCAAACAGAAATTAAAAAAAAAAAAAAAAAAATTCAGTCATCCTTCAGACCTGCTAAATTGATACGACACAGCCAGTAGTATAGTGAACACTATAAGAAATGAGACTCAGAAAATTAAGGTTAAATGGGCAATAGACTTTGGACACAACATAACGGGCGAGCAATTACTTTACTGCTGCCATTATCCAATTAAAATATTTACATTGTGCATATTCTATCCCTGCTGGCATGCTGTGGTTTGGACTGGCTACGGACTTGAACTGCTAGAGTCCATACTATACCACTCCACTCCACACAGTGCCACTCAACTGCACTCCACTCCTTGAAATGTTACTCAACATCACACTACATAGTACCACGCCACACCACACAATGTTACTCCACTCCATGCAATGTCACCCCACTTGGCATAATGCCACTCCATGCCACACAGTGGCACTCCACGCCACACAGTGGCACTCCACTCCACGCCGCACAATGCCACTCCATTGCCAAACGTCACTGCACTCAATGCCACCCCACTTCACACAATATTATACCATGCTATACAATACCACTCCACGCAATGCCACTACCCTCCACTCAGTAAAACTACATGCAACACAATGCCATTCCACTCCATCCCACACAATGCCACTGCACTCCACACAATGCCACTCCATCCCACTCCACACAAGGCCACTACGCTCAGTGCTACTCCACTTCGCTAAATGCAGATTCATGCCACATAGTCCCATGCGATGCTACACAATGCCACTCCACACAATGCTTATCCACGCCACACAATGACACTCTACACAATGCCACTCCATGTCACACAATGCCACTGTACATCATTCCACTCCACTCCAACAAAGCCAATGGGCATCAAATCGGTCAAAAGACCATTTAACATGTTCCCCTCACTTTTCTCCCTATTCCCTACCCAAC
The DNA here is from genome assembly GCF_031143425.1 of Pleurodeles waltl. NCBI lineage: Eukaryota > Metazoa > Chordata > Amphibia > Caudata > Salamandridae > Pleurodeles > Pleurodeles waltl. Next base: position 964,869,426 of record NC_090443.1, read on the forward strand.
GTAACCCTCTCTCCATCTTCCTTTCTCTCTCCCTCATCCTTGCTCATCTTCCTTCTTCTCCCCCACCCCCTTTTTCTTGCCATTTTCCTTTCTCTACTCTATATGATTTCCTTCCTCATATTTCTTGTTTCTTCTTTGTACCTCCTTTCTCTCTCTTTCTTTTCAGGTCACTTCTTTCTCTCCCTTCTCTTTGCTCTTAATGGCATAGACAACTAATGATAAGGCTACAGTACTCAAATAAGGAAGGGTGAAGATGGAAACCTAACAAGGTCTAATAGTAATGAGTCAAATGGGCTCACTTGTTGGCCCTAAAATATAGGGTATAGTACAGGAAAAAAGGGTAATCATGAGACAACATAACTTACAGTTGAAATGGGCAATAAACAGAATGACTGGATGAGGCCGACAGTGTCATGCGCTACCAAGTTTACAGAAGGTGCAATAAGATATCTGTATTTGTTAAGCATAGTCCTTCCATCACAAGGCAATGGCCCTCTGTATCAAAAGTCAAACAGTCTTTTACTGCGACCTGGCTTAGGTCGCATGAGGTGAGTTTTAATTTGGTCAATTTAAAGGAAATGTGCTGTAACTCCCTGTGATGTCAACATTAGGCAAGTTGATATGTTTAAAATCTATAAGATTCTGCCTCTTTTGGGTCACAGAATGTTGGAACTATGCAATTTCAGTGCCTCAGACAGGTAATGCGTTGTTAACGTGAATTTCTGACATTTTTGGAGAGATTTATCTGACACCATTTATCCATTTTTCCCCGCTCCAAATGGTACACGTCATACCTGGTCACTAAGGGAAATCAACTGGTAGCTCTCGGCTGGGCCCTACGAAACTAAGTACAATAAGGGATAACACACAAGTCAGTACCAACACATATATGTCCTGTTAATATTGACAGGAATTCTTGCCTCACATTAGACGGGATTCCTCTGTTTTGCTTAATGTTTATTAAGCTTAACTTTTTAAAAGGAATTCCCAGTATTCAATTGTGTATTGAATCATTCTGATTTTTCTAAAATGGTGAATGGAAGGATACAAATAAGATTCTATGTATAGGGCCTGCAGAATGTCTATGTAACATCACAAGGTTTCCTGGTCACAGGAGGTGAAGTAATGCTAGTCTTTATGGTCAGTCCAGCTTATATGATTGAAATATTTCTATCATGGGCCGAGTTTTTCCCAGTTGAGGCAGACACCGAATATCTTTGCTAGATGCCAACATAAAAAGTACCCTGAAAGATGTATACCTATGAAACCCAAACGATTCCCATAAGTTGCCAGAACCATACACAGTGGTTTGATGGGGAGTTACCACAAGTGGTAAATAAAGAGAAATGGGACCAGTGAGTTTTCCAGTGCCTATAGGGACAGTATTAGGGAGATGCATACCTATTTATCAAACTTAAATGCAAAAGAAATGAGGCAACTATTCACTAAATTAGTGACTATCTATAGGCGACTACAACTACCTACTGCAAACTATGTGGACAAATGTGCCCTCAGTAGTTTTGCATGAATCCTTGTAGCTACTATGAGTCTGCTGACTATGTCAGCAAACTAGTTGTGCAGTAATGGGAAAAAGCTCACAGAAAGTGGGATGAAGTACATATCTGGATCCTTTGCAAAACAATCCAGTTAGCAGCATATACTCTCAGAAGATGCCTGGAGAAAAAGCATAGAGCATTCATTTTGTGCCATTGGGGAGCGTCCTACATCGATAAATGTATTTGCTAACATATATCATCATCCATGGCTCTGCCTCTACAGTAGTGTTACCAGATATTCTAAAACAGATACACACATTTGTCCAAAAGGCTTGCAAATTGTTTGTCAAGCAACGCCTGGCTGCCAAGATTACATCAACCAACTCCGAAGGAAGGTCAAAGGTGTACAGCTGTGGCCTCTCAATCACCAATCATGAAGGTGGATTGTCAAGGCCCTGGTGCAGAACCCTGCCCTGTTGCTGGATAGCAGATGCTCCTGGAGAGGCAGTCTGATCAGAGGACATGTGCTCAAGCCAGGAGTTCTGAACACTACACTCTATAATCTGGTGCCACTAGAATGACTTGGGCCCAGTCGGTCCTGATCTTCTTGAGAACTCTGGGTAGGAGTGGTATTGGTGGAAAGGTGTACACAGAGTATGCGCCTCTCAAGGTGGAATGCATTTCTGTGTTTGAGACGCTTTAGAAACACCAAAGCACAGAACTAGCGACACCGTGCGTTCTCAGCTGTGGAAAACAGATCAAGACAACTTTCTTCTCACTCAAGTAAGAGACCTTGCGCCATCTCTGAACGAAACTGCCATTCATGATAAGCTAGGCACTAATGGATGACTCGTCCACCCTGGTATTCAATGATCCTGCCAGATAGTTCGCCACCAGGAAAATTGCTCAGTGGTCCAGCCATTTCCAGAGGAACAAGACCTCCCGGCACAGGGTCCGTGACGCCATACCACCTTGCCTGTACCACCCTCTTCTCGATGAACATAAGGAGGGCTTTAAATGCCAAGGGGATGGCCCTCACCTTCAGAAGGGTGATGTGGAGCTGGGACTCTGCTGGAGACCAGAGGCCCCTCATCTCCATCTCTCCCAGATGGCCATCTCAACCGAGAAGCGATGCATCAGTCACCACTGTGAGTTCCGGGTACAGAAATTTGAGGGGTCTGCCACTGAGGCAATCGCAGTCCAGCAACCACCACTGCAGATCTTTGCAGTCTCAACCGCAATCGGAATGTGGTCAGAAAGATCCCCATGATGTTGAGCTTACTGGGACTTCAGATCCTACTGTTGAGCCGGCAAATGGCACCCGGCATGCTTCACCAGCATGAGGCCATCAAGTCCAGCAGCCTCAGAGTCAACCTCACTGAAATCCCGGACAGAGGACAAAAGATCGTGATCACAGCCTGAATGTCCTAGACTTTTTCTGGGGAAAGGCATTAACCCAAATTGTGTCCAGAAAGCTCTGATAAAGGGGAGTGTCTGAGAAGGAGTCAGGTGTGACTCCGGCATGTTTATATTGAACAGCAAAGATAAAGGAGGTTCGTGGTAGACTGGAGATGGTTGACGACTGCCTTGGGCGAGCCCATATTCAACAGCCTGTCGCAATAGGGGAAGACTGGGACTCCTGACCTCCTAAGGTGTGCTTCTACCACTGCCATCACTTTCATGGAAACTCGAGAGGCCCTGGTGAGACCAAAGGGGAGCACAGCGAACTGAAACTGCACCTGTCTCATCACAAACCACATGCAGTGCAGATAGCCCAGTAGTATGGGTATATGTAAGTAGGCATCCAGCAGGTCCAACAACACTATAGTCTCTCCAGGGTTAAGGGCAGCCAAAACGTGGGCCAGGGTGAACATTTTAAATTTCTCCTTCTGAAAGAAGGTGTTGAGAGGGTGCATGTCTAGCAGAAGTCATAGGCCTCCATCCTTCTTGGGCACCAGAAAGTAGTGGGAATAACCAAGTCCTACTTTTGGCACAGGCACCACCTCGACAGCCCCTTTGGCCAAAATGGCTGGCGCTTTCTATTGAAAAAATGGACAGATGGTGCTCCATCACAGAGAGGACGATGGAAGGTGTGGCGGTGAAAACAGAAAGGACAAAGCGAGCCCCTGCAAACAACCTGTAGAATCTACCTAGCCAACATGATTGCTTGCCAGCTAGGTAAGAAACAGTGGCTTCTGCTTCCCACCGGGTGGTTGTGTCCCTGCAAGGGCATGCTAAAACGGTTTGGCAGGTGGGGATGCAGGCTAGCCAGGACACCGACACTGGCTGCGGGGTTGGTGTGCACCACAGCCTCTACTGTGAAACTGTTGGGTTCTCTGTGGGGGCTGGATAGATTAGCGATAAGGGATGCCTAGGCCAAAGCCACAAAAGGAGCAATGGAACAGTTGCACCTAGTGAGGTACAACGGAGACCAGGATTTGCGAACTGTAGCCCTCCTTTCCTTAACACAATGGAAAGTGCTTTGTACCCGAACAGGCAAGTCCCATTAAAGGGCAAGTCCATCAGATAGGAATGGACATCACCACAGAAACCAGTCGACTGCAGCCACACATGGCGGCAAATAGCAATGCTGATGCGTTTGGCCCACCCAACGGAATTGGTGGTCTTCAAGCCACCATGAATTACGAACTTGGCTGCATTATGACCATCTAGAATTGCCTGAGAGAGAGCATGATGAAAGTCTTCGGGCACACCACTGAGGACGTGTGCCACAGAATTCCTAAGGGCATTTGAGTAGCTTCCCAATAAACAGCTCACATTAATAGATCCGAGGACAAAGCTGGTAGAAGAAAAGACACGTCTGCTGAAGGTTTCCACTCGCTTGGATTCCCTATCAGGGGGAGTGGTGGGAAATGTGTTGAGAATAGAGCGGTCGGTGGAAGTCTGCACCATGAGGCTTTTTGGTCAGGGCAAACGAAAAGATGGGTCACCAGGAGCACAGCAATGGTGCCTGGCAATTTGTTGATTTACTGGGGGGCCAGAACAAGGTTTGGCTCAAGCCCCTAATAAGGTATCCACTAGTGCCTTGTTAAATGAAGAAGGGGCACCAAAGATGTTTGCCCTAGATGGAGGACTTCTGTCAATACCGGTGCTTTGGGACCCAATTGTTTTTTAAAAATAGCCCTCACCAACTAATTACTGGCATGCTTCATCATAGGGCTCACTACTACACCCAGGTGCAGACCAACATCCTAAGTGGAAAGTTTGTGTTAGTTGTTATAGTGTCATATTTTCTCTGTGTGAGGGATCTGCTAAAGCAGTTTAAATATTAAAACTATTATGTTGGTGGGTACCCACTCTAGACTTTATTCTAAAGTCCCCCTGACAGGATTAGATTTTTTTCTCGTGGGGCACTTCCCAGGATACTTATGTCCTTTGCCCCATTCTGCCTGTACCAACATGTTTCTGCCCTTTCCTGATCTCTTCTGGTCTCTGGGCCTTCCTCAGGGTATCAGATCCCTCAGGTCAGTTTTGTTTTTTGCATCCCGCCCATTACCTATCTGGAGGGTAGGATGCTTCTGACTATTTCTAAAATACAAGTGTAACACCTCAGTACTTCCCAAGGAGACAAAAGTAACATACAACTCAAATCATTTCATGTTTTGTCTCAAAATACTGCGAGTCCCACATCCACATAAAAAACAGTGAGTGATACTTTACACATGCCATTACCAACCCAGAGTTCAAAAGGTGATCCTGCTGAGATTGCAGCCCTCCCATTGTGCTATATCCAATATACAAGTCTTACCGGTTTCACCATTCCTATTCTTAAAAAGGGGGTGAAGTGGGAGCATCACCCTATAGTCGTACTCTATTTTGAAACAAGAATAAAAATAAAGAAATAATATTTTTAGATGAGTTATTTCAAATCTGAACCGTCTCTCTAGGGTTAACCCTCTCTCAGATCTCTCCTTTGTCTATGGTTACACAATAGGCACACTTTGAAGCAATCTGCTCTCTGCCATATGCCACCTCAAAGAACAGGGCTCTTGTATCCAAAATGCTTTGGGTTCTTACTGTAGACTCCAAAGTATAATGTGCCAATGCACATCTTTACTTTATCCAGGGCCAATCCCAGATGCTTGGGGCTGTGTTCATCACGTTTATACCATACCCATCATTAATCCATCCCGGGCCACGGCAAAATTGACAGGAGGGATTTACGGATAGTTAAATTACCTCTGTACCGTCTTGGAGTGTGTGAGTGATACCTCCCATCCCCTCTGTGTTTGTTGTGTGGATAGTTATGGTATAGCAGCTTTAGCCGTGGGGATTTTGGTAGACTTTTGGTCGAATTTGGGAGACTTCTGATATAATAGAAACATTGACAAATCTAAGAATACGGAGAAAGGTGTCTGAGGAACAGGAATTATCACATAGTGATATCACATCAGTTTTAATCCTAGCAGGACCATCACTGCTGAGGGAGAGTACTTTAAACCAGCTTCTCACACAAGGTGAGGGTTGCAACACATTATTGGAATTAAAAAAGACCCAAGTAAAAACAGTCCTACACGGGGCAATACTTACCACGTATCTAAGGGCAAATGCAGCACCTAGAGGTTTGTTCGACACATGAACCACTTATCTTCTTGGAAGATGCAGCTTTTAGGAGAGATTGGCCACTAATAGAATGGAGGTGCCCCAGGGACTGGCTCAACTTGATTATTAATACAGTCAAGAAAATATTAGATACACTTTTAATACAGATACAGACCAGTGAGAATGCTTTGAAAGCACAGATAGAATGTACAGCCTTTAAAAATAAATTAGAGGAGACAAATAGAAGTGTCACAGAGTACAAGACTAACTGGCCCAATCAAAGATCAATAAACTACAGAAAGACCTGAAAAAATGTTCCCGGGAGAAAGTGTATCACTATACTAATGAGGACTATATAAGGCAGGAGGAGGAACAAAATGCTAGAAAGAATCCTATGGGGAGAAGGGACACGGATGCATCTAGCTCAGAGAGCAATAATAGTGATTATGAACAAAGACCATGTACACGAGGGAGAGGTAATTGGGAGGGACGGAGTCAAATATTTACCTCACTCCGAGGGCCAGATTATGGCTGTCCACCAAAGTATCCACAAATCCAGCCCTTTCACTATCTTTTACAATCTGAACTAACCCCTTTTTCAGGACGAAGAAGAGGAAGGGGAAGAAGGAGAGGACCCAGGGTTGAATGGGAGGATTTGAACCAGAGGGCGACAAGAAGTGTGAGTCAGGAATTCCTTCTGGAAACAAGCAAGGAATGAGTCTGGTGATGAATTTAACAGAGACAGAGCTGAATAAAGACCAGGAGATGGTTTTGAATAAAGGACTGGGCTTTGTACCCACAAATGAGATTGATTTGTTCTCATTGAGATGTGAATTTGATGGAATTCTTCAGAAAGATAAGACTGGGGGTATTTTTTGATGGACATGATGAAGGAGATACATCCAAGGAAGACACAGGCCTCCATCCCAAATCTACTTTCATTTCCCAACCGACACAATTACCTTCAGAGGTTGGGACTTTTGAACAAGCAGTAATTTATGAACTAGAACGAAAGAGGAAAAACATAACTTTAAGAATCTGACATCACAAGAGAGGAAAGCCTTACAGGAACTGAGTAGGGACACTAGGATCGTTATAAAACCTGCAGACAAAGGTGGAGCAGTAGTGATCCAAACCTGGGAAAACTATGAAGCAGAATGTCTTAAACTCCTCTCTGATTAACATAATAACGAGTCCCAGAAAGGGATCCGTCATCGACCTTGTCAAGAGAGATTAGAACCTTAGTCCAGGAAGTACTTGATAATGGTTGGATTGTAAGATATGAAGCCCAGTTCCTTTGTAAAGAATCACCTGAGATTCCATACTTCTATACACTACGGAAGGTACATAACCCACACCGCCCCCAACCCCCGCAAGGCCCAATAGTTTGTGAGATTGGTTCAATTGTAGAAGCAATTATCACAAATTTGTGATTTGTTTTCTTGAAACCACTGGTGGAAAAAATGCCCTCGTACTTGAAAGATCCAAGGGATGTACTACATGTCATTAAGGATCCTTCTTTTGATAAAGAGAGGGGATTTGCTGGTTGGTTTGGATATAGATTCCCTCTACAATAACATCCCCTAGAAGGAATCACTGCAGGTAATAGAGGGAATATTTTATCAATAAGACTGGCAATATCAGTTATCCTTAATCTGGCCGAATTGGCACTGACCCAGAAAATATTTTCAATTTAAGGGTGTTTTGTACTTACAAACCCATGGCACATCAATGGAGAGCCCATTTGTACTTAGTCTGGCCTGTTTGTAATTTGAGCGATTACACATCTTCTCTCAGGCCAATCCATTTTAAGAAATCAATCAAACTACGGCATTGTTTCATTGATGATGTCCTCTTGATCTGGGAAGGGGATACGCAATCAGTTGAACATTTCCTAGGATAGCTAAATAGTAGAAATCCCTTCCTGTTTTTCATTTCTACTATCACCAAGGAGTCCCTTCCATTTCTGGTTTTGGAAATAGAGCCAAAAGGTGGTGGAGTAGTGACTAAGGTATATCACAAGGCCACCGATAGACATAATCTTCTATCCTTTGAGAGCTATCATCCAAGGGCACTGAGGGAGAACTTTCCGTACGGACAATTCCTGTGTATGCGGAGGAATTGCTCAGAGGTGGAGGATTCTGAGAGAGAAGCAGAGACACTTAGTGAAAAACTTAATGAAAAACATTACCCGAGGGGGGTGATCCAAAAGTCCTTCCAGAGGGCATGAAACATCCACCGTGAGGCTCTCCTGGAAAACAACACGAAGCTTAACAAAGACAGAAGTATCTGTGTAACTACTTTTAGCAGAGCCTCTAATTTTGTGAAAAAAATCATAAATAAGAATTGGCGCATTCTCAATTACAAGGGTTTGGGTTTGTTGAATCCAAAAGGAGTGCAAACATTAAGAATTAATTAGTACACACCAGACCAAGACCCGAGAGAAGTGAAGCAAAATCTAGACTGTGGAATCTCCATCCAGTGAATAGCCACAACCCATGTGGCACGTGTAAAGGAGGCCCCTCACCTACACTGCAAAATTTGTAGATTTACAGATGAAATATCCTTGGATTTTGACAAGTTATACTACATGCAAGTCAGGGAAAGTAATCTACACAATTAGTTGCCCGTGTAATTTACTTTATATAGGCATGACAACAAGGAAGGTCAAGACAAGGATTATAGAACATATCAGTACTGTGAGGTGTGGGAAAATGAAGACAAAGCTTACTGTACATTTTTCAGAGAGGAAACACTTGGTGACGGACCTGAAGTGGCTGGTTATTGACAAACCTTTCATACCTGGTACTATAGAGGATACCAAACAATTCCTTTTTAGGCGGGAACAGCAATGGATATATAGGGTGAGAAGTAATGAGAGAGGGTTGAATGTGATATCCTGTGGAATCAGCTTAACAGGTCTTGAATGAATTCAAGCAGTATCAATGGGTCTGATAGAGGCATTTGGCCAATGCTTTAAAAATTTGCTATTATTGAGAAACAAGTAGAAGGGACCTGACAGCCTAATGGGGAATGCAATCAGATTAGTCTAAGATTCTCTGGCTGAGTGCAAGAGCGTAGTAATAATGTGGTGATAATCCACATGGAAAAATATATCGGCGAACCTCTTTACCCTTCTACTGGGAGTTTATCACGCGTCCCATGGCCCCACAGGAGTAATGGAATTTTGAATTCCAATATCAAGATCTCACCATAGGGAATATGTACATTGAACATCTAGCATTCATAGACAGAAGTTGTGAGACAAGGTGGTCTATAACACAGGTCAGGACACTTGCAGATAATTACCGCCAACCTGAAAGGGCTCACCATGACATTATGAACTTATCACATCAGACAGGGCATGATATTAAGTAAGAACAGTTAAGCGCTTCTTGATGCTGGGGTCATATACTGAATTCAATACAGACAGTTGGCGTGATCCTCCAGTGGGAACGGATATGCCGCATTGCAGTACCACATGGTGACGTGGTAAGGAGGACGTTTCCTTAAAAATGGAAAACAGGGAAAACGTCCAGTGAGCATCGGAGGGAAGCAGGTGGCTCATTTTGGGTGATGTCGACTCCCTTGAAGAAGTAAGTGGGAATGCTTGATGCGGGGACTGTGTGAGAGCATAACTGGGCATAACGCTCAGGCTAAATCTCTGTAGGGACCGGCATAGACTAACTAGTTGGGGGCCATTTTGGAGCAAGTACTCAACGACTGGCAGTGGCTGGTTTTGGCCGGCGTTGACTCCTGTGACGAAATAAGTGGAATGCTTGATACAGGGAATGTGTGAGAGCATAATCGGGCATAACACTCAGGCTAAATCTTTGTGGTGCTCATATAGACTAACTGATCAGGGTCCATTTTGGAGCAAATACTGTTCAACTGGCAGTGGTGGTCAGACTTTGGGTATGGACCATGAGATTGAGACTAGGTGCATTCGAATGGCAATGGAACGAATCACCCAGTATGCCCTAACGGCCCTGGACAACTCGAGGAAGGGCGTGAGCTAACAGATATAAGCCCCAGCACCTTATTGCAGAAGTGGGGGACTGTGAGCAGGGAGAGCTAATGGAACTGACCAGAATGGATCATGTGGGTTGGTCATGGTACTATGGATGTGTGCAGCCCCAAGGGTGTGAGTGGCCGTCGATGGTTTAATGACGCTCATTGGTGCAATATGGTTTTGAGTGTATAGCATGAACGTTATGAACGCAGCACCAAGCATCTGGGAATGGCCCTGGATAAAGTAAAGACGTACATTAGCACATTATAGTTTTGAGTGTACAGTAAGAACCCGAAGTATCTTGGATACATGAACCCCGTTCTTTGAGGTGACATGTACCAGAGAGTGGATTGCTCAGAAGTGTGCCTATTGTGTAACCATAGACAAAGAGTTCTGAGAGAGGGTGAAACCTAGAGAGAAGGTTTAGATTTGAAATAACTGATCTAAAAAGATTATTTCTTTATTTTTATTCTTGTTTTAAAATAGAGTGTGGCTTCAGGGTGATGCTCCCACTTCGTCCCTGTTTTAAGAATAGGAATGGTGAAACCTGTAAGACTTTCTTGGATATAGCACGATGGGAGGGCTGCAATCTCACCAGGATCACCTTTTGAGTGCTGGGTTGGTAGTGGCATGTGTAAAGTATCACTCACTGATTATTATGTGGGACTCACATTATTTTGAGACATAGAAGACAAAAGAATTGAGATGTATGCTACTTTTGTCTCTTCAGGAAGTACCAAGGTATTACACTGCCATATTATAAATAGCCAGAAACATCCTACCCTGCACATAGGTAATGGAGGGATGTGAAAAATAAAATTGACTTGGAGGATCTGATACTCTGAGAAAGGCCCACAGACCCGTAGAGGCTAGAAAAGGACCAAAACATTTTGGCATAGGCAGATTGGGGCGAAAGACACAAATATCCTTGGAAGGGCACCACGAGAAATTGCTTTTTATCTTGCCAGGGGGACATTTGAATAAACAATAGAGTGGGTACCCACTGAGACAATTTTGATATTTAAACTGCTGTGGCAGATCCCCAACACAGAGTAAATAGGACCCTAGAACAACTAACAAACGCTCCGGCCAGGATGTTGGTCTGCACCTGGGCATAGTAGTGAGCCTTATGATGAAGCATGCCACGGATTCGTGGGTGAGATTAATTTAAAAAAACGATTGGGTCCCACTGCAACATTGACAGAAGAGATTTGCAGACAATTAAATTACCTCTGTACCCTCTTGGAGTGCATGCTTGGTATATAGTAAGGGAGGTAGAGGGCACAGGGATACCACCTGCCCCCCCCCCCCCATATGTTTGTTGTGTGGATAATACATTTGTTTTAACCTAAAAGGTGGGGAGCTGGAGGTCAAGTACTTCAGTCACCCTATGCATCACCATGTCGTAAGAAGCAGATTCCTCTGTGGCTGGCCCATGGTAAGAGAAAAGACCAGTCTCTGGGGAGGTATTGAAGCAACTAGCCTCCTGTAAGTCCTCAAACCAGTTGTCATCCTGGTAGCATCCTAAGGCTAAGCAAACTCTTTAGCAGTCCTGAAAAGGGATTGCAGAGAGTGATGCCAACCTTGTGGTAATTTCAGTGGGGGAAGCAGCGCTGCAGGCAGATTTGAGCACATCGTCAGTCGAGGTTGGATTGGTGTCAACTTGACACCGGAGAGAACATTGAAACCACCACCTCAGGCGGCGAAGTCAACATGCCCAGTGCCAGTATGGGTCTGGGTTCTGAAAGGGGAATCGGAAAACAAGAGTCGGAAGCGCGACAGATTCAGAGGACCCAGCTGGTGCCAAGGGAGAACCCATCAGCAGTATCCCACTGGAAGGCCTCTCAGCTCCTTGAAGCTCGAAGGTGCACCAAAGAGAACAGGCAGGGATCCAAAGACCCAGAGCATAAATCTGCAGAATTCTTTGATCTAATGCAGCATGGCTGAAAGTCTTGGAAAAACAGGTTGTGTCGGGACCAGCTGTGGGATCGGCTCTGAAGCCGGACTATTTCAGGATTGAGAAGAGTGGCAAAACCCACACATGTGCTCAGGCGAATGTGAGGGAGCGGAATCCTGCTTCTATTTCTTGTCTCCTCAGCTAAGGTTTCTTACACTTAGCTGAGGACCTGGACCGCAACAAACACTGAACTTTGGAGCGGCTCTATCAACTCTGGGAATGAGACCAAAATCGAATTCTTGGATTTTGAGCATGACCTGAACGGTTTCAGCACGGAGTCTTCTTATGCTTGGCGTCGTAAAGTTTTGCTTCCCTTTCACCGATGGCCTTCAGGTTCATTGGCGCGCAGTCACCACAGGCCTTGGAGTTGTGGCTCAACCACATTGCATCACAAGCACACCGGATGTGGATCCGTCACAGACATTTGTTTGGAACAGTCCGACATGGCTTGAAAACTGTCATTTTAGGAGGGGACATCCCTTGCACACGGAATAGATTTGTGGAAAATATTAAGGTAAATGTCTCTGAGAGACCAGAAGGAGCTCCCCATTTGCATCTGGTGGAGCAGAAAGAAAGGAACTGATGGCAGCTAATTTGAGTGGTACCTATATAGGTCCTGCATGGCACTTTCAGAACGGAACAGCACCTGTGTGGAACTGCGTGTCGCCGGGCTCCAGTGCACAGACACACTGCTGAAAAGTTCCCGGATCCAGTCTAACATCTGAGGAATATTCAAAAAGTGAGGATTCTGCAGCTAGAAGTCTCTTTCAGAAGGTTTAAATACTGCGTGCCCTTCACATTTCAGTGGATGACATTATTACATCAGGTCCTTTTGCTAGTGTTTAGGGCGTGAATGCAATTAAGAAAGGCAGTATGGCCTCAACAATTATATGTCACTTGACAATAATGACCCTTATCTCAATGCATAAAACAATCAGGCGGTGTGTTATCACCATTATGGCCACCACCACAATCATGTCTCCGGTGGTCAATGTAAACTGTTGGATGCCGACTGTCGAGAGGTTTTCAAGGGAAAGTGTGTATTTCGATACTAATCATAGATCTGATTCATCATCTTATTCTTATTTGCAGGATCCTAAACAGCTCAAAACAGTATTGGTCACATGTCAAAAAGCTTTATATTTATCTTAGTTCCTGGACTTCTTTTTAAAGCAAGTTTATTAGTCCTGGGATATCCCCATTCCAGTGCAAAGTGCTCGAAGTATGCGATCATGACAAATTAAGGTTTCGGACACAATTCATGCACTTCTTTATTCCTGAGACCCTTCTCAATGATACCGTTCAGCAAACAAAGTGTTTGGGGTTTGCTTCTCTTAAGGATTTGCAGATCTCGTTAGTAATTACACACACATCCCAGATTAAAAACGAGGAAGAGTTTTTACTTCCAATTAAATTAATATATTACTTAAGAATGGGAAATCTAACACATCATTATATGCAGTGTGAAATGGTCGCCTCCAGCAGATCCAGAGTAATGAAGATTAGCCTAGATTCTTATCTAAGTCCCCTGGTCCATTAGTCAACAGGCCTGATTCCAGGCATCCATCTGTAAATGGTACCTCCTCCAGCGTAGATAATTTGTGTCAACATCTGACCTAATCTAACAGAGTTTCTGACAAGTCCAGCTGCTGCCAGAACAAAGCAGGAACAGATTTCTGTTCTAAAATATGATTTGATTCAATAGAAATGCAGCCTATTTGAAGAAAGAAGCTGCTAAGATTAGGGCACTTGATGGAAAATCCTTATAAAAAAGGACCTTCTCCCTTACTGATAATGTTTAGATATGCTTTATTTCTTCTATTACTATATCAGCAAAAACACACACTCACCCAAGCTCTTCTCGCCTTTGCTGACTCTTAAGTCACAAATGGTGCCTTGGGCCATCCTTAATGAGGCAACGCTTTATAGAATCTCACTGCCTAACAGAAATTTCTGGCTTACAGGACACAATGTATAGCCTACTTTTCATACAATAAACTGAAGATAAATATTTTTCTACAGCTGATGATCCTGATATAATGGGGATAGTACTTTAGGCATGCTGTACCCTCCCAACAAAAATCTGCATGACACTGGTGCGCCCAAATGTTGGGTGGATCTAGGACTGTGTTAACCTCAAAGACTAGGAGGCAGTGTGTTCCCGGACACAAGATTCAAAATAGCATTTCAAAATATAGTCAATAAGAAAGGGCTGACTCAGAAAGGGAGTTAGAGATTAAATTTAGAAAAAAACAGTAGGTTTATTGAAGGTTAAAGTGCAATAATATTTTTTTTTTTTTAAAGTAAAAATGCAAGTTCAGCAGCATGATTTGCCAACATGCATAGGAATCATTTGCCACAAAGGGTCTCTCAGTAATAGAAATAGTGCAAATAATAGGCAAAATCAGAAACAGACAGTCTCGGATGTGCAGCAAAATCAGTAAGCGATCAGGCAGCATTTCTAGGAAGGTCTCAAAAAGTTCTGGCTCACCCCCAAAATCAAGGGTTATATACAGTTTTCTTGAATACAGAATTAGAGAAACTGCAAAATCAGCATGGTGTGAACAAAGGTATAATCATTTCAATAGATCATATTATAATATTCTAAAACGTCATATAACCCTATCACGTTAGCATTAACCCACTACATGATTACTGATTGTGCATTCGGTACTAATGTCATCTGAGAAGGTGTTAGCACAAACTAGTTACATAATCAAAAGACAACCATTGTAAATAAATGTAATAAACCGAATACAGAAATGATTCGAGTCTTGTTGCACGTAGCGTCAAGTGGGAAGTATAAAAACAGAATGAAAATAGTGATTTAGCATCCATTTTAAACAAGATGGATCCAAGGCCTAACTGAAGACTAGTTAAATGCGAGCCAGGAAAGCATACTTTAACTGTCAACTGCAATAGCTTCCCTGGCATCATGTAAGTGTGAATCCAAGTGTAGAACAACTAATATCCATTCACATTATAGTTGGATTGCACACTTTCTCAGTGTTATTGATGACGCAGGTGCAGTAACGTCATGACGCGTACGCTCTATGCATGCATCGAGCTAGGACTCATTGGTCCTTTTGTCATTCGCCTCCAATGCTGGGCAGATCATGGACAGGTGATCGCCAGCACATGGATATCCCCTCGGACCGCACAGCATGATTCCACAAGACATTTGCGATCGTTCAGTAGATTAATATAGCGCCAGCATATTAGGACTGCTGCCCACCTAGACTGTCCGTGCAATTCAAATTTTTTATTCGAATTACATCATATTTGAATTCATTCCAGATGAATTAGTTCTAATGTGTAACAATCATTATTGTGATTTATTTAAATCGACTGATTGGAATTATTCCCATTAAACATTTCAGTTGGGACTCTGCTCATTCCCCTCGCAATCTTTGTTCTCCCAGCCACAACCCCATACCCTCACACAAAATGTTATGTCTCCCTATCAGGAAACTCGAGTTGCCTACTTTCTTCTCTCTGCACATGATTAAAGTCTATACCTCGAGTATAATATGGATGGCTATAATAGTGGGTCGCACCTCCCTTTCCCTCCCGTTCTCTCAAAGGTGTCTCAGACTGCACAAAATGTTCCTTTTCAGTGCCATCCCGTAGAGCGCAGATCCTACAAACAGCAACACACATTACGCCACAGCTTTCCTTTTTTCAATTTTTTTAATACACATAATTCGTTTTTGTTTGGTTATTTTTGCTATATCAAGTATTTTATTTTTTAAGCAAGAACTTTTTTCCCGTCATTTATACATACTCTTTGTGTAGGATTCCAATTAAGGATTCATTGTTTACTAAAACCTTTTTTCTGCTACTTCTTCAATTTGTTTTCTATCTATTCCTTTTGAGCCAGTTAAGTAGTGCTTAGTGGCTCATTATGAGTCTCAAAAGACCGCAGAGGGCAATCCTGACACATCTCACTCACTCACAGAGGATCTTTCCTCCTGATTTCACCAACTTATAGAGAGCTTTTCCATCAGGTCCATTGACTCAGAAAGGGCTTTCCTTCTGAGATATCACAGACTCCTAGTCAGCTGTTCCTTCAGACCTCACAGACTCGGAGAGGGACATTTCTCCTGATCCCACTGGCTCACAGAAGGCAAAGGCCTAACCTCTAAATCTAGATGTCTAACAGACAGCCCTCCTTCCAGATCTAACTCCCAGAAATCACTTCCCTCCAGATGACACTAACTTGCAGATGCTCCAGATCTCACATACTCACAGAAGGCAATCCAATCCATGCAGATATCACAGAAGGCCATCACTCTTGATCTCATTGACTCACAGTGGGTCAACCCCCTCATCTCAGTGGCTCACAGAAGACTATGCCTTCCATCTCAAGACGCAAAGATGGCCATCATTTGCACACAAAAGACTTTCCCTCCAGATCTCAGATTCTAAGAAGGCATTCATCCAGATTTCCTTAGTCCTAGAGGGCCTTCCCTGCAAATCTCACTCAAGGAGGACCCTCCTGCCATTTACTGCAACTTCAACCCACATTCAGACCCAAAAACCTCGGTAAAAGCTTCCCAATTGTATCCAAAGAACAAATGCTAACCAAATGGCACATCATCACACCAGAAGAAACCGTCACACCATGAAGTCCATCCATTCAGCATCCCACTGGACCACTGCTCTTACCACACCTATTCCAAAGGACTGCAACCCATCAGCACAATGCTTAAGCCCATTCTGAATGCCTTCAACTCTTCTGTGACCTTCTCAGATCATTGGAAACACACCAATGTCCTACCAAAAAACGCTCTGCAGACCCTTCAGCGCATGCCAACTACAGACTGATCTTCGTGTTTCCATTCCTGGCCAAGGTCTTAAAGAAAATCGGCAAGAGACGCCTCAACAAACGACCACCAATACCTCGACACCAGTCAGACTGGTCCAAGACCCAACCACAGCACAGAACTGCCCTAATCGTTGCCATAGGTGGCTTCTGCACAACTCTGGATGGAGGAGAAAAAGCAGCCTTCATCCTCCTGGACCTCTCAGCAGTGTTTGACATGGTCTCCCACCCCATCTTCATGCAACGCCTAGAAGACATCCGAATCCAAGGACAGGCACTCCAATAGATCTGCTGCTTACTCAAAGGATCCGTCAGTCAGCCTAGGACAGTACACCTTGGATGGACGCAATCTCATTTGCGGAGTTCAGCAAGGATCTTCTCCCTGAGTCCAACCTTCTACAAAACATTTACTTAAGACCACAGCACTCCAGCAAATGTATGTATGACAGTAATTAATAGTTATTCAGAAGTCAGTTTTTAGATTAGTCTTTGAAGAAACTCCAACGAAGATCCTCTTTAGTAGTAACCTCTTGGTTGATTTATAAAAAAAACATCCTCCTTGACTTAGATTATTCGCATTTAGTCAGTCCATATGTTAACAACCCGTAGTCAATCTTTGCAATAACAGCCAACACGTGTTTCATCACACAGTGAATTTTTCAAAGCTGCGAAGAAACAAATGTATGTACTTATTGGAGAGCACGGTAAACAAATGTATAAGGACATGACAAAGCCAAATAGAGCTCAGTTGTCAAACATGAAAAATATCCACAATGGTGCATAGGTGAGAGAGGGTGCCATAGTTTAATTATTCTACAAAACATACATGATCCCCCATCTAGCCAGCATCATCCACTATCACAACATCAATATCCTCTCCTTTGTAACTACAAGCAACTCATTCTCTTGCTCACAGACAAGACACCCAGTATTGAGATCCTTTTCAATGCCTGCATGACAAACTGCCCACTGGATGACAACCAATTGTCTTAAGCTGAACACCGATGAGACCAAAATTGTGATCTTTGGGAAAAGCAGTTCATTGTGGGCTTCCTGGTGGCCAACAGAGCTAGGAGCAAAACCCAAGCCATGAACCTCGGGATCGTCATTAAAAGAAAACCCAACATGACCACCCATGTTAATGCCATCACTGCCTCATTTTCCATACCTTGAAGATTCTAAGGAAAATTTTCAAATGCCTCCTGACAGAAAACCGTCACGCACGCCCTCGTATCAAGCAAGCTGGACTAAAGGAACATGCTTTTTCTAGGATCAACAAAACTTTTACCAGAAGACTGCAGACCATTCAGAATCCATCAGCCAGAGTCACTCTCAATCTCCTTGCCACACTCACATCAAAGCACAAAAGGAAATCAGCGCCATCACTGACTCATGTTTCCATACCCTGAAGATGCTGAGGAAGATTTTCAATCATCACCTTAAAACCTTCACGCATGCCCTTTTATCCAGCAAGCTGGACTACAGGAATAACTCCTAAGCAGGGATCAACTAAACTCACAACAGAAGACTGCAGAACTTTCAGAATTTGGCAGCCAGAATCACTCTCAATCTCCTTGCCACACTCAAATCACACCACACCTCAAGGAGCTCCACTGGCTCCCCATACACAAACACAATTCAAACTTCTCACCCAATGTTTTAAGGAACTACAAAACACTGGCCCAGCATACTTTAACAATTGCATGTGCTTTCAAAAACCTTCCAGACACCTCCGCTCATCGGGACTCCTACTTGCACACATCCCATACATACCAAAAACCAGATCCGGTGGTCAAGGCATCTCCTACATCACTTCTAGAGTGTGGAACAACCTGCTGCTACAAATAAGAATCTCCTTTTCACTACTTGAATTCCACATGAAGCAGAAGACCTGGCTTTTCAAGTAGTCCCACTAGGCCCTAGGTTTGGCTAGACCAACAACTGATCAGCACCAGGATACCCTTCAGGTTGATTGTGCACTCTACATATTCACTTAACAAAATGAATAATGACTTGCTGACAACTATCCCTAGACAGCACTGGCTTGCAGAGGGTCAACCCTCCAGATCTTGACTGACTTGCAAAATACTGATTTGAAGAAGGCCATCCCTGCAGATCTCACTTAATCACACAGGATCTTCACTCCAGATAGGGCTCATTCAGAAATGGCCATCCTGATCTCACAGGCTCTCAAGGGCCACTCCTCCAGATCTACCAGACTCACATAGGGCCTTCACTTCAGATAGCAGTAACTAGCAATTCCATTCCGTTTGATCTCAGTGACCCAGAGAGAAGCCCCTCACATTTCACTGACTTGCAGAGGGCCATCTCTCTTGATCTCAATGGCTCACGTTGAGCCTTACAACCGGATCTCA
Source organism: Pleurodeles waltl (assembly GCF_031143425.1). Taxonomy (NCBI): domain Eukaryota; kingdom Metazoa; phylum Chordata; class Amphibia; order Caudata; family Salamandridae; genus Pleurodeles; species Pleurodeles waltl. The sequence continues at coordinate 964,888,654 of NC_090443.1, forward strand.
ATGGCTCACATTGAGCCTTACAACCGGATCCCACTCACTCTCAAGCTTAGGGACAGTGACAGATTCAGAGCTCACATGCACACAAAGAGCCTCCCCTCCCCCCGATCTCAGATAGGGCTTTCCTTTCTGATCTCACTGGTTGCAAATGCATCCCTCCTGATCTCACTGGCTCACAGAGGGACATCCTTCTAGATCTAACTGGTTCTCAGGGCTTCCTTCCAGATCTCACTTGCTCACAGAGGGCCACACCAACCATTCTGACAGGCTTACGAAGCGTGACTGATTCAGATCTCACATGGACAGGTTGAGCTGTTCCTCCACATCTTGCCGGCTCACTTTGGTTGTCTCTACAGGCTCACAGGCCTGACTTTGGGTATCGCATGCTACACCACTGAAAACAAGAAGTCCTGTATTGAAGGGAAAAAAGCAGTGGTGATACCAAAAGGTCTGGCTTAAGAATGAAAGTGTCTTTTGTGTCATTGATGAATTTATACACTAACTAAGCGATCATGCATGCAATCTGTCACCAATCTTTGCACACATGCATCCATTCACCATCTCTTCCTTACATTCACCTTTTGATAAAACCAAAATAAGACACACACAACTCCCACAACATATGCAAGAGAAATTAAAAGAATACAAGTAGAAAAAAGAAATCATCCTGCCATCTAAACACAGCGGGCATTACTTGCAATAATTAAACTAAACATAGCAGTGGATGTTCATTCTTGCTAAGATATTGTGCATAGTCTACTGTAGTTTTAACATTCCAACATGGACACCACATGTATAACCAATGTGTTGGCCATCTAGGAAAGGTAAGAGAATGATACAACAGCATTCCACAATAGTGCCTTGGTTTAGAGGAGGTTGCTACGTAGGATGCAGTGCACTGCAGATTAAATGAGCAGCCATCAAATGACTCATTATCACTGCCTGTAGAGTTGTAGTAGTAAAATAAAAAGAGGAAATGCTAAGAAATGATCGACAGCTGTGATTCTAAAATAAAAACAGGAGGAGCAAAGTAATGAAAGGAGAGCTATTAAAAGCACTGACCGATCAGCCCTGAAATGAACTCTTTTTCAGGTGGAGGTGCACATGTGGTCAGAAATTGCCGTTGTTCACACAGCAAGAGGACCAAAGTGGATTAAACCACTACTGCATACAGTACGTTGTCATGGATAGAAGCAGAGTGTAAATGACACTCAGAGTAACGGCAGAAAAAAGCTCACATAAAGATCCCCTAAGTATCTTGATTGATATGTATTTATACATATGGAAGTGTACATTATTTAATGTTTTCATTAAAAGATCCTGGCAGACAGCTAACCCTGTCAGGCCTTCCAAGAAGATACTGGAAAAAAACTATTACAGTGCAAATCTTGTACGCCTAAGGTTTGTCAGAGACAGAAACCTACTCCAAAATCACAGAAGCAAACAGGGACATTTTATGTAACAAAATACCTAACTGCAGGCTTAATGACAGAGAAAGAACAATTCACCCTTAAATGCCTATTTACTTCATAATAAACAGATCCAGCTTATAGGCATGATCATTGGTCTTTCTGTGGAAGCACACAACTTCTGTCCAATAAAAGCAGTAGTTCTGTTCATCAACATGTGTACGGAGCCAAATCTCCTCTCTGTAGTACTCCGCAAAGCTCCTTTTTAGATTCATCACAAAGTCAAGCGACAGCTGGTGAAGTCAAACCAGACCTAAAAAGAAGGATGCTCTGAACCACCCTCTGCGAGACTGCTTCACCCTTCCCTTGTTTGATATCAGCGTAAACACTGAGGACTCCAGTGTGAAATAAACCAATTTAGTGCAACAGATTACACCACAAACAAACAGAAATAAGACTTCTAATCCCCAAAGCCCCTTAGACTCTCCTCATACGTGCTGCTTATCAGCATTTAAGAAACAATTATACTCCAATTACATGGAATGAATAATAACCTCGGGTGCGGCTGCTGGTGCACAGGCCTTCCCTTCCACACAACAGCCGAGACGAGAAGGCGCGGGCATCCCTTACAGAGGAGGGCTGCCAGGTGACGTACCCAGCCTGGAGTTCATTAACTGATTATTAGGTGCGCTTTTAAGGAAGTGCTACGGAGGCAGTCACTTCATGGCGCACTTCGCGCGCGGTTCCGCATTAATATCTATGTTAATTAGGTGACAAATGATACTCCCTGTGGCCCGAAATGGAAATTAATTAAAAAGACAAACTAATTGCAAGTCTGTAAAAGCAGAGCTGCGATTACCCGCTGCCTGTTGCGGAGCGTATGCGGGGATGGGTTGGAGGGGGTGGGTTTTGGCCCCCAGACTCCAGGAATGGCTTGAAATGGGACACAGCAGTTGATGCTGGTACTCCGGGCTCACAGTCTCGCGCGCTGAAAGGATGCTGGACCAGAAACTTTAAAAAGTGCCCGTTTCCAGTAAGTATACATGGAGAGTGTAAGCGCGCTCAGCACAGGAGAGGGTACGGTTTGAAGTGTTATCTAGGCTCAGAGGGGCAGTCAAGGATGCCCAAGAACCGAGTAAGGTGCCAGGGCTGTGTAGGAGATACGGTACGGACATGGCTGCTTGGTTTTATGCATAGGGGCACCGGGTTTCAAGCTTCCACATACAACATCAAAACAGGCGTTGGCAGAGTCACCAGATCCAGCCTCCGCAAACTGCTGGGATTGTTATGTTTTTATTGCAAGCAAATGCCACAGAAAAAAGGAAAAAAGACAACATTCCGCAGACTAACAGTGGTGGTCATATGATGCTTGCAGCAACATTTCAGAATTAGAGAAAAAGATTGCACCAAATGGTAACAGAAGAATAAACATGATATCTGGTAATCTGGTGTACTTAGAACAGGTATAGAAAACCTTTTTGTTTTCATGCATGTTACAAGAAAATATGCTTCTTTTGGCACGAAGAAACAGTACAGTTGGCTTTGGAAGACTGGAACCTGAAGACACAGTACAACACACAAATATGACTTAAAAAAGAGCTACAAATGGAAGGACAACAGCACTGGCACTTAAGTGCACTTGTTTCCAGGCGGATGTGCACATGTGATGTGGCTACTGTCATCACTCATAGCACAAAAGAGCCAAGGCTGAAGCGGTCTAACCACTGTACTTAGTGCATGGTGTGGTGGATAAGAGTTGAACGGACCAGTGTATGAAGAGAGATGACCCCTTGCATGTATGAATGGTTTGGTTAATTTTGATTTTTTGGATTACCTGAGGATGGCGTATGAGGATGGCGACCTGGCCTGGAGTGAGCCGCTCACCATGGATCCTTCCCCTACCAACACACTCTGCTTTTACATCACCTGCCTTTATCTCGCATTCCCTGCGCCAAAGTTTCACAGACACAAAGGTACAAGAATACAACATGACAAGACATTTTAGAGTCAGTTACAATATGTGTGAACCTATGGAATCCCAACTGGGTAAAACCACCCAAACAGGCCCTCCAAGTGGAATAATGTTCAAAATATAGTGCTTCATTCATAGGCCTGCTGTCCAGAGACAACTAATTCTTGGTGCTTTGCATTATGAACTAACGTTCAGTTGAATGATCAGGATTCTTGACTGAACGACGAGTATATATGAAAGAAACTGTGAATTTCACCTGGAGATTGGCCGCGCAATGGTCACTTTTTCGAGCACACAGACAGCTGATGCATTCAGTATGCTTACACGGTGTCCAGGGGCATCCACGTCTGAATAGATCTGACTTCACCACTTTGATAACTGCTGTTTGATTTTGTGAAGCCCGAGCATGAAGTAAATACTTAAATAAAATTGATGAATTCCTTGGTACCATCTAACGATCCTGACAGAAGATGGTGTTGAAGAAATCTGAGAACTCAGTTTTACCATCATGTACAAACCTTCCTTTGACTGTCGAAGGGGCACAAAGAGAAAACCATTCCCTGCATAAAGTTTAGGGGCTAAAGACGTTGTTAAGTTATTGTGTTAAGGTATTGTGCCTTTTAAGTTATTGTCCAAACCATGATAAGTCTAGACCAAGGTGGGAAGCAACAAAGCACTGAAAACTGAGCAAATCACTGTAGTAAAATTAATAGTCACAGAGAGGCAGGTGACATATGGGTTCTGGCTGTGTGTGTGTGGGGGGGCTGAATATAGATGAATCTATTTGGTGCTTGTGTTGTAGCAGAAGAGTCCAAGGGTCGTCAAATGGAAGAAAAACAGAATCCTAGATGAAAAGTTCAGCAGAGTTATACAGCATATGTTACACCATGATGGACACTTGCATGTTCAGCCAATAATTAGGATTGAAGGACCCACCTTAAGTTTGACTTGGTTTAACAAGTAGTTTTAAGGAACCCTCACTAGACAGTGATAAATGTTCAAACTATGCAACAGAATTCAAAAAGCGTTAAATTTAGCGCATGCATCGGCCAAAAAATTAGCTTGCCAACAAAGGGTTGGCTCTGCCTGCAAGTATCACGAGTTGTGTCCTTTAGGATCGATGACAGATTAGGAATCATTGATCTTTTCACAAAGTACTCCTGAAAACAAACACTAAAAGCACAGTTTCCCTATCACAAATTCATGATGAAACCGGAGAAAAATTGGAAAAAAAATGTACATTCACATCGGTCTATGCTCTTCTTTGGAAACTGTCCATGTGATGTATGTCTTGAATCAAAAGTATTTTCAAAGTAAAATAAAATCATTCCCCATGAACAGTCAAACTGATCCTGTCTGAGCCTCTTACAAGGTCAGAGGCACAACACGAGATACATAAATGTGGAACAGAAGGTGCCAGGACTCCAAACGACCATGCAGCCACGCCAGCTCAAGGTCAGGCGAATCACTAGCTATAAGCACTGACTTTAGCTTCACAGTCGATGGCAGCCGAAAATGTCTAGCGTTTTTCATTAAATATAGAAAGTTACAAGAGAGATTAGCTCATTTGGCTAAAATAGAGCACAAACATGTTTGTAGACAAATAAGTCCTTCTCTTTTATGACCTTATAGTTATTGGTCCCAATTTAAGTTTTTGATAATAAAAATAGGATTTTGTTACAACTGAAGTTTTGATACCAGTTCTTCAGTAAGGTTGTGTTTGCTCACTTACATGGATTAAGACTTTTACGTGCTTGCATCTGCAGAAACTTATAGAACAACTTACTTACCTTCGGTAACGATTTATCTGGTACAGACATATTCTAGTTGCAGATTCCTTACCTTCGAATTTCCCCAGGCGTCGGACTGCATCAGGAGATTTTTTTCTTCAAGCAGTACCCTTACATGCCGTCAGGTGGTGCCGGTCGACTCCACATCCGTCGTTGGCATCGTGGTCGCCATGATGTCGTCGGGGGTCGAATATAGGCGCCGCCTTGGCGCAGTGGCGTTAGTTTCTTTTCACGACTTTCCAGGTCAAAACTCTGAGCCACGAAAAACACTGAAATGGTGCGCCAGAGCTAAGGCCCTTAAAGGGGAGTCCCTGTCCCTAGAAATCAGTTCGCAAGGAGGGAGGGATGGGTGGGTCGGTAAGGAATCTGCAACTAGAATATGTTTCTACCAGATAAATCGATACCAAAGGTAAGTAACTTGTTCATCTGATAGAGACTTCTAGTTGCAGATTCCTTACCTTAGAATAGATACCCAATCAATGCCATCCTCGGAGGTGGGCTGAGAACAAAAATCATACTAAAAAGTCCTGCAGGACCAAAATGACCAAATTAGTCGTCTCTGCAGAACTGACTGTCCAGGCAGTAATGTTTAGTAAACGCGTGCAATGATGCCCACGTTGCTGCCTGGCAGATGTCCAGGACAGCAACTCCGCGTGCTAACGCTGTGGTAGCAGCAGGTGATCTGTTTCAATGAGCAAGTAAACCCTCTGAAGGTTGCTTCTTCGCAAAAGTGTAGCACATTTTGAAGCAGAAAAGCACCCATTGTGAGATGGTTCACTTCTGCCCCACCTTCTGCTCTCTTCGCACCCACATACCCAACGAAGAGTTGATCGTCCACACGGAAATCTTTAGTGAAATTAAGATAGAACGCCCAACATTTTTTGGGATCCAGACGGTGGAGTCTGTCTTCTCATGAGAAAGATGTGGGGGTGCATAAAAAGTAGGCAAAGTGATGGATTGACCTACATGAAAAGGTGTAACAACCTTGGGAAGAAAGGACGCCCTTGTGCGTAGCACTACCTTGTCAGGATGTACAGACAAGAATGTCGGCTTGGAAGAAAGAGCCTGAAGCTCACTCATTCTGCGAGCAGATGTGATAGCCACCAATAAGACAGTCTTGAGGGTAAGGAGCCGCAAGGGACAATAGTGTAATGGCTCAAAGTGTGCACACATCAAACAAGTGAGGACAAGACTGAGATCCCACTGAGGCATGATAAATGGAGTGGGAGGATATAAATGGGTTAGACCTTTAAGAAAGGATTGAAAATAGAAGGTTGATTTGGCAATCTAAGAAAGCAGAGATAGCTGATAAGTAGCCTTTAAGTGTGCCCAAGCCGAACCTTGGCGGGCTAGTGAAAGAATGAATAAGAATCTCAGAAAGAGGGGCAGAGAGAGGATCAACAGACTTGTCCGTGCACCATGCCACAAATTTGTGCCGAAAGGCATATACCGTTTTGGTGGAGGGATGCCTGGGTGCCAAGATGATAACGCAGACTTCGAGCAGAAGGTCAAAAGCCGTCAACTGCCACCGCTCAATCTCCACACAAGAAGACGGAGACTGGACAGATTCAGGTGAAGAACCGTCCCCTGCTGCTGTGACAGAAGATCCCCCCCGAAGATGCAGTCTGATTGGAGGATCTGTCGCCATGCTCAGTAGCTCTGGGTACCAAACTCTTCGTGCCCAGTCGGAGCCACAAGAATGACTTGGGCCCAGTCGTTCTTGATCTTCTTGTAAACTCTGGGCAAAAATGGTATTGGTGGAAAGGCATACAGGAGGCCTGAGCTCCACTCGAGACGAAAGGCATCGCCGAGCAAGAACCGCTGTGGAAACTCCAACAAGCAAAACTGCAGAGATTGCGCATTCTCTGCAGAGGCGAACAGATCTAACCAAGACTCTCCCCACTGTTGAAGGAGACCTTGAGCCACCTCAGGATGGAGACGCCATTCATGATCGACTATGCATCGACGACTGAGTTTGTCTGCTCTGGCATTCAGAGACCCCACCAGATGTTGAACCACCAGGGAAATGCCCTGATGTTCAAAAGCGAAGAGCCTCTTGACAAAGGGTCAATAACCCCACTCCACCCTGCTTGTTGCAGTACCATATGGCGGAGTGTTGTCAGTGAACACCTGCACCACTTTCCCTTTGGGAGAGGGAAGGAATGCCTTCAGTGCAAGTCGAATCGCCCGGAGCTCCAAAAGACTGATGTGGAGCCCAGACTCTGCCGGAGACCAGAGACCAGAGACCTCTGTTCTCCACGTCTCACATGTGGCCGCCCCATCCCAGAAGTGACGCATCTGTCACAACTGTGAGATCTGGTTGGGGAAGGGAGAGGGATCTGCCGTTGTCCCAATCATGATTCGAAAGTCACCACTGCAGATCTTTCGCAGTATCCTCCAAGATCTGGACCATGTCAGTGAGATTCCCCTGGTGCTGCGCCCACTGGAACTTTAGGTCCCACTGCAGAGCCCGCATATGCCATCTGGCATTTGGTACTAACAGGATGCAGGAGGCCATGAGGCCCAGCAGTCTCAGAGTCATTCTCACCGAAACCTGGGACAGAGGCTGAAACATTGGAATTATAGCCCAAATTTCCTGCACTCGCTGATCGGGAGGATAGGCCTGAAACTGCGCTGTATCCAGAACGGCTCCAATAAAAGGGAGCGTTTGAGAGAGAGTCAGGTGTGACTTTGGCATGTTTATAGTGAACAAAGGTTCGCCTTAGTCTGAAGGGGGGAGATGACTTTCTGGGGCGTGTCTATCTCCAACAGCCAGTGGTCGAGGTAGGGGAAGACTGAAATTCCCGACTTGCACAGATGATCTGCGACCACCGCCATCACTTTCATGAACACCCGAGGGGCATTGGTAAGGCTGGAGGTGAGCACGGTAAACTTAAAGTGCTCAGACCTACCACGAATCGTAGGTAACGTCTGTGGGCAGGCAAGACAGATATGAAAATAAGCATCTTGCAAGTCCAACGCCACCATCTAGTCTCCTGGGTCCAAGGCAGAAAGGACCTGAGCCAAGGTGAGCAGTTTGAACTTCTAGAGGAAGAGATTGAGGGCTCCGAGGTCGGTGATAGGACAAATGTTCCTGAAAATACTGCTCTTCCTGTTCTTTACAGTTTTCTCATGACTAAAACGAATGTTGTTGAAATAACTGCTCTTCATCTTTTGCATATGACAGAAAACAAGTATTCTTGAAATAATTGTTCTTCCTGCTCTGTACTGTTTCCTCAGGGCTCAACAAATGCTCTAGGAATAACTGCTCTTCACTATTTTTAATATGACAGAAAACAAATGTTCTTGAAAATACTGTTCTTCCTGCTCTTTACTATTTTCTCATGACTAAAACGAATGTTCTAGGAAATAAAGGTTTCTATGGCTTGAAACCGGAACTCTTAAAAATTAATTCTCTCGCTCTCAGAATACTCGCGGAATTGCAACAGTTGACTCAGAAAAACAAATTCACTACTTCTCCAGAAAAGTTTCTGTCACTCAAAATCTCCTCAGTGAAGAGCACCGCTTCAAAGCACAAAGAGCGGCAACCTTGACTCTCAGCGGCTGCCATTTTGGGCACCCTGTGCTTCCAGGAAACTCTTCATAACGAAGTCTGTAGATTGTGCGGGTGTCTCCAACTTCGAAGAACCCCCAAAACTTGGAGACGAGGAGCCGGAGAAACCAAGGATTTCCTGACACCTATATTCGACCCTGACGTCATCACGGTGACCACGACGCTGACGACGGACGCGGAGTCGACCGATGCCACTTAACGGCTCGCAAGGGTACTGCTCAAAGAAAAAATCTCCTGATCCAGCCTGACACCTGGGGAAATTCTAAGATAAGGAATCTGCAACTAGAAGTCTCTATCAGATTCCTTAACACCACATGTGAGAATAGTGTCATAAATGTAGGCAACAAATGCAGTCATCCCTTCCCTCAAAGCATACAAAGTGGCTCTGGGTTTAAGAGATAGTGGGGTGGCGTCACTGACTGTTAGACAAGAGGAGTTATCAGGCTAGAGTGCAGATAGAACGGACTAAGAAGGAAGAAGAGGTCTAGGATATAGTTCTGCCATTTGTATATCACTATTTGACTGGCCTGGAAAACCAGGCAGCAGAGCCCTTTGAGAACAGAATATCAAATTAACAGTGCAAATTCAGAGAACTTTTAAAACTTAATTTTCCTGCTGTGTAGTCAGTGCAATAAACAGGCACAAACATTCATACATCATGGTATGGGTCCAACTAAGAAAAACAAATAACTGAACAGATATGGCATCACAACTGTTCATTTACCACAATTATGAAATCAAAATAGTTCAGTTAACACACAACAATACTGTTATAAGCTCACAACACTGGCCACTGCACATTCCCGCCATGTAGTGTCCATCAGTTATACTCTGCTTGACTCAGTTGTCCATATCATGCCACTAGGTTGGTCCATAAATCTTAAGCATCTTATCAGCTCTCGAGGACTAGAATCTCAAATGTCTCATCATCAAACTAAACATCTAAATAAAGGACTTCCAGTGCGCTGAAAGAAGATCACAGCTTTAGGTGAAGTTGGGGACCTCCCTTAACCCAGGAGCAGGGGGTGGTATGGGCGTGAGTTTGGTTGGTGGGTGTGGTGATTTTTAACTAAACGCAACATTTTATGTTTCTGGGGTTGAAAACTCTTCCATCTTCCTCATTAGTTGCAAATGGGAGATTAGGTAAGACCTTAAGTAAGCCGTAGCCTCCACCTGAATCTGAACTCTCCAAAGCATGTACTGACTGACTTCCCATCCTGTACTACTATATTCTAAAGTCATCTTGAAACTGTAAATTGCTTTATTTCTAATTTTTTTGTATCACTGAAAACATGGTTGTAAAGCGCTTTGCCACGCCGTGTCAGATCTTGAGGTGCTATAAATAAACATACTGTGCTACATTATCCTGAATCTGCACTGTCTGGAGGCAAAGGAAGGAGGTCCACTTCGGCTCTTGTCCCTGGGCACAGAGATCTAGGGACACCGACAGCATCCAAGGAACCAGCTCAGATGGTGAATATTTTAACTCAGATGATAGCCAAGCCATCTAAGAACCAACTGCGCCTCACCCTATGGGCTCTCCTTTAGTACCCACCCCTTCCTCTTTTCTAAACCACTTCTGACCTTCACCCTACTACCATCACCTTCACGGTTTCCAGTATAGTCCGATGGCAGACACCCGTACCTCACCTCCACCAATGGCTTTCATGGACACTTTAGGACACATATAGACTGAAACCTTTCTCTCCTGATCCAATCAACATCGCTCCATAACCCAAATTTTCCTCCACTGTTGGCCATTGCTACTCTCACTCCCCTGTATACTACTGAACACCGGCAGATGATGATTGCTTCCCAATTTTTTTTATTATATTGGAGGTACATAAACCATATTCCAGAAAGAAACCAGCTGCTGTTTTACGATAATTGTTCAGTGGGTTGGCAGGAGCAGTGCTTAATTTGAGCCGGTGGTTTCCGGTGCGGGGGACCAGCACTTATTTATGAGGACCGGCGCTTATTTTTCTGCCTCAAGCATTTACTGCGCGGAAAAGACACACATAGAAAAGACGGGGGAAGAGAAAAGCGAAGAAGCGTCACTTAGAGAGAAAGCAGAACGCTTCAAAAGTGAGCTGGAAGGGAGTGGCTGTAAAAGGATTAAAGAGGCCCGATATGGCTTCAGGATTAGTCTGCTTCAATATTCCGTGCTCGCACATTTAATTGCACGAGCCACGAGTTTCAGAGGAGAGCTTTGGGCAACAGCACGTTTTTATTTACAAATTAAGCAGGCGGTGAGGCGCGAAGGTGGCCGTGGCGAAGAAAACGCATCTAACATTTGTTTTAGGGTGAACAAAGGTAAATTCTGCTGGAAACTGGGCTTCGCAGAGCTGAAAAGTCTCCTTAAAGGCCCGCAAGGAGCGTGGGTCCGGCGGGGATGCCCGGGAGGAGGGGAGCTGGTTTAGCGCCTTAGTCTGGTTATAAAGACCAGGTCAGATTATCGGATTGCGCACAGCAGAGAAGTGCTTATGTCGTCAGGAACTTGACCCGGCGCAGGCCGCAGCAACGACGAGGATCTGGAGATAAAGTCTGAAAGGAAACACTGGCCTTGGGTAAACGCGGAGCTTCTCCACTTCAAGTGTAATGGATACACAAAACTTAAAAAGCCGAAGCTTGATCTACATATTCAACCACTCTCTGTCCTATGTAATATTCGATTTTGGTGCTTAGCAATGGAGTTTAGAACTATCATTTACCAGAAAAGCACCATGGAGGCGAGACATAGCGCCTTTACCGGAATGTGCGCTACACGCCGAAACATCCAGGACAGGAGGCTATTCTTTCTGCAGTATGAATTCTGCACCTACCTTCAACCCACATCCCTGTGCTGCAGGGTGCCCCAAACACAGCGCCCAATCCTTAATAGTTTGACTGGCCGAAGCTCTCAGTCCAAAGAGTCAAGAGCTGCAACCAGATTCCAGCTAGAAGGAGAATTCTGGACTATTTTGGAAAGCGTCAAAAACTTGGCTCATCTCACTCACAGGTGTTATCCAACAGACCCCCCTCCAAAAAATGGGTACAGCACGCGCGAGACCACATCTATTCACACACCATAAAGTAATTAAAACGTTTTCACCATTCATCCTCTCATCACTTTCTACCTTTCCATTCACCCATCATTCTCTCCCTAACCCATTTGTTTTTTTCCTCTTCATTTCCTGCTCTTCATCCCTCCACCCATACATCGCCCTCTCTATACACTAATCTATCCCTTCTTATCTCTATCCATCCAGTCATCCACCCATCCCTCAAGTCCTTCTGTTAACTAGCTTTCATTTTCTCATTTATTCATCAATCTATCTTTTCGCATCTCCATCCACCCTCCCCTTAGGCCCCCCTCTCCACCCATCCTCCCCTTACATCCTCCTCTCCGTCCACCCACCCACCCTTCTCCCCATCCATCCAGTCTTTTTTGTTCCGCTTCTTTCTTGCTGTTTACCCGCCCACACATTAGTCTATCATCCACTTATCTATCCTATTGGCAAGAAATAAGAAAAACAAAAGACTGGATGGATGGAGAGGTGGAAGGACGGATGGATAAATAATTGGGAAACTGAAGGCTAGATAACAGGAGGAAGTGGGGGTGATGGAGAAGGAATGTATGATGGGTGGATGACTAGATGGATGGAGAGAACGAACGATAAATTAGAAGATGGACAGTTGGATGGAGGAATGAAGAGAAGTAAAGGAGGAGGAAAAAGACAAGTGGATTATGGAGAGAAGAATAGGTGGAAAGGATGAAAGGAAAAAGGCAGAAAGGTAGTGAGAGGAGGAATGGCGAAGTATTTGAGTAGTCTGCTTGGTTGATGATAATATTCTTGTGATGCTATTTCTATGAGCTATGAGCTTCACCCCATTTGATGGTTAAGAAGTTGTTCTGGGGGGCAGATCCTTCAATTCCAGAAGTGAAGGCAGGTGGGCGGACAGGCACAAGGGGTTACTGTTAGTTTTGTAAATGTTTTTCTTTTTGTGCAGTAGAATATGCATAGTCCTATTAGACCAAAAGAACATTACAAACCAAAATGACACTTAAACAAGTTATTTACCTTTGGTAACGCTCTTTCTGTCAGATACACTAACCTAAATCCTAAAAAGGACTTTGTGAAGGCCAGGGTCATAGCTGCTACCACTGAGGTGGCACCCGGAGTGCCAGTCCATGACGTCTGTAAGAGTACCTGTCCATGACATCTGTCAGGCTGTGACCTGTGTGTCAGTACACACGTTCACAGAGCACTACAGCCTCAACAGCCAAGTGTGAATGGAAGGGCATTTCTCTCATTTGGTCCTTTAGGATTTTTTCATGTGAGCCGTTCCACAGGCCGCCACAGTGGAAGATACTGCTCTAGAATCTATTTTAAAGGTGAGGAATCTGCAGTTAGAAATATTCATCAGAAGAACAAGTTACTTATCTTTGGTAACGTTCTTCCTGGTGGATACTCAATCTGAGCACAGATTCTTTCGCACACTCAGACCTCTACATTCTGTGGAATGGTTTCTTTATCTTATCTAAAAAAAGTCCCACATTAGATATCTTCACATGGGGACCTCTGATTATTGTTGGGCTCCACGTCTGCGGATGTGGACAGAGTTCGGAAAGAAACTGCTGTAGTCGTGCAGTGGTGGTGCTTACGGCCTGCTCCGATGTCACTTCCAGGGCAGAACAAAGTCAACACGGAGCCTCACTGCACCACCTCTCAGCACACCGGAACAATGTTTTTACCTCTTGCAGACCAGACTGTGCCTGGGACTATCCTAAAGGTGAGAAATAAGTAGGTAGGAGTATCAATCAGAAAAGATGTAGTATATACAATGATTAACTGGAAGGTTAATGGCTTCTATAATAGGATTAAGAGAGGGGCAGTATTCCAGTACACTAAGAGGTACTCCCAAGCATGTAATCTGCAACAAACCAGGCCCTTCATAGCCACACACAAGTTTACTACTCTAGTTATAGGAGAGACTCTAGAGGAGTGGCAGTTCTCCTCTACAAACACTTCCTGCTGAACTTGTCAAAGATGCACAGTAATAGTTTGAGGAGTTTTGTAGCGGTGGAGGGAACAATGGAAGAAAATCAATCATCACTTGCTAGTGTATACGTTTTCCCTACACCCTAGTGGAGAGTCATTACATAATTTGTATTAAAAAAAAAACAAGTGCTGGTGCTCAAAGTTTTTCTTGGAAGCCCACAGCCACTGCTGACAAACGTTGGATTGCCAAATACCAAGGCTGTGAAGTCATAAGTCCAACTCATGTCTTGTCGTGCTTGTCAGTGGAGTCTACCATGACTCATTTCTTGCAACCTGCACTTATTTTAAGATTAATTGATACAGAACAAGAAAGGGAAAGAGACACAAAAAAGTGAAAGAAGGAAGACAAATGGACAAACAGCCAAAAAGAAAGGAAACAGATGAAAAAAACCTTTAGGAGTGAGAAAAAGTCAGGGACTGTCCGGACTGGATGAAGGAGGCATGAGGTGGAAACAAGGCTATGCAGTGTTGATATTCGGCACTCAACATTTGCTACCACCAGCTGCAAGTTTCTGAGCAGACTTTTGAACCCTGCCACTTCTTCCCCTGGGGGGCCAGATCTCTTTCCCAAAACTGTTATGATGCACTGGCACAATTGGCAACACCTTTAGCTGCCACTATAAAGCCCTAGTAAATAGTACTTAGTTACTCAGAGCATGGGGTACTAAGGGCAGGCCCCTGAGGGCAGGAGCACAGACTGTGCCACACTCAGGGACCGTGCATCCAGGTGCACCCACCACTGCCATTGCAGGCTGAGTGTAGTGGTGTGATCCCAAAATGCAAAACTGACATGGCACACAGCCTGTGTGCCCTGCCCACTATACACTGCATGCAATATAGGTAAGCCACCCCTCTGGGAGGCTTTCCAGCCCTAAGGCAGGGTGCACTATAATGCACAGATGCATGAAGAATATGCCCCTACTGTGTCCTTGCCAAACCTGGAACACAGTGCGTGATCAGAGCAGCCATTTTAAATGCATGCGCTGGACACTGGTCAGTACGAGTTTCACAGCTATATGATGGCCACTCTGAACCCTGGGTTGTTTGGTATCAACTCAGAACAATAAATCCAAACTGGTACTCGTATTGGATTTATTGCATAATGTACCCAGGGGCCACCTTAGAGGTGCCCCCTGCAAAAGGTAGCTAACCCGGCATGGTTGCAGGACGGTCACAACCAGCTTGCAACCACCAGACAAGATTATAAAACCCTGGGGTGAGAGCCCTTGCTCTCTGGGTTCAGAAAACGAAGCCCTTCCTGGGCAAAGGTGTTACACCTCCTTCCTCAGGAATGTCACTGCCCTGTTAGCGAGCTTCAAAGGGCTTGCCGCCTTTGAAACTCAAACCCCAGCCCTGTTGCTAGCAGCAGATGGCCACCCCTGTTGCAAACATCACTTTTGGTTGTATCAACAGCGGGAAAATGCACAAAGGACAGGAGTCGCTACCACCCCAGCTTGCACCACCCCTAAGGTATTGTATGCAAAGTGACCTCTCCATTTAATTTTCCTCCATCTTGCATGGTAGGAAAATAACCTATCAAGGACAGGGAAGTGGCCTCTGCCCACAGGAAATGGTCACATCATGGGTGTAGCAACCCTAAGATAGATTCCCCATTGGTCACTTATTAGGGACTCCCCTAAATACCGACTAAATGCTGTATTTAGTGGGCACCCCTAGACTTGCAGATCAGATTCCAAGGACACAAGAATGCCTGCAACAAAGAAGACTCAACGCTCGAGAACTGCATTCCTGCTGAACAAAGAAAAAGGCCTTAAACCCTGCCTGCTGCACCCAGGACTTGACAATCACTGCTGAGGAGTTGCATGGACATAGGACAGACTCTACAAAACCCTAGAGGAGCTCCACCCTTCTGAAACTTTTCAAAGATCTTCCTCCAGAGTGAAGGCATCCTTCCCTGCAATAAAGAAGCAAATGACTTGTAAAGTCGAGTTCACTGACATGCTGCTGACCAAGGAACCACAGCCGGCCCTAATTTCACCACGGACCCGGAGGACAAACCCTGCAAGTGTGCCAAGTCAGGTGGCACTGCGACCTCCAGTGACTGAACCATGCAATAGCCCGGGGTACTGGTCACCTAACGTCGTACACCAAGGAAAAAAGTCCACTCCGGCCTCTCAAAGGACGAGGAGCACGCCCCACTTGAGGGACTTCATGACACATAAGAATCACCCGCCCCCCTCCCAAAGTGGCCCCGCTGACCTGCAATCCACCCTCAAAGTAACCTGCCTCCTGCTTCCAAGGGCACCTTTACGCACAACTCTTGGCTCATCTAACTGCTCTGCACCAGTCTTCCCTAGGCCCTGCACTGGAGAACCAGCTATGCTCTAAAGGTTCCCCACCCCTTGCGACCTCTACACTCCAAGGGGACCCACTGGACTCACCTTGAAGTCCACCCGTGCATCGCTTTTCCAAGTGGTCCCCTGCAGTGGTCCTGCACCACCTCCAAGGACTTTTCAGCAGCTGCCCCCGCTGAAGCCGGGAGCCACCCAAACTTCCCCAACTGGTCCACAAGACATCTCTACAAACTTGACCTATAAACGAAAGGAGACATTGGTAAATGCATTGCCTGATTTTATATGCAGTATTAAAGTTTTCTCCCATTGATTCCTATGGTGCATTATTATGCACAAAAATACTATTTTTTGCTAAACTTTGAAAAATCATAACTCAAAAAGTGCTTACCCGATTTTGATGATCTTGGTCTTAAATTTTTTATAAAAATATGATGTATCTTTATAAATTGGTCTTGAGTTATTCTTTTGATTGTGTTCCCACATTTATTGATACTGTGAGTACAACAAATGCTTAGCACTTCTCAAAGATTGGCTTAACTGTTCGATCAAGCTACCATAAAAATTAGAGCATTAGGTGGTCTAGTTTTTAGCTCTGCAAACCAAGGTGGTGTTGCTTGGACTCTCTGCATAGTGCACATCATATTTGTACCCTATATAGAGAGCCAGCCTCCTACAGGTTCCACAACAAACTTTGTGGAACGTTTTCCTCAGTGTGTGGTGGACTATTTTGACCCGAATGAGGGATCGGTTGCTTCAGTGGCCAGGACTTTGGAGGCCTTCAAGGAGGCTCTGCGAGAGTAGGTATTGTCCTCCGTAACAGCAGCTACAAAACAAACAAAAGAGAGAAACTTGAGTATTAGAGTCCAATATCCAAACGCTGGAAAAGGAATTCACCAAGTCCTTCAACGAAGAGGCACACTGCCAGGATGCTTGACTCAGCAGATATTGCCTGTGCAGCAATCCAAACAGAATACACGAACTACACAGCCAAAGGGAGAAGCTGCTTTACTGGGTATTCCTACTTTTTTGTCCTGTGCTGTACCCTCATTAAAAAAAATACTTGGGGAATTCATAACATTCTTACAAATATTTCACAATCGGAGTTAAAATAGTAAATCAGTCTCCTGAAATATTTGGGGGAACATTGCTCTTTCCCCACATATTCTAGGACTGCAGTTACAATAGTAAATTTGACCTTCCAGTGCCCGCCACTCCCCTGCTGCCCTGACGGCACAGTTCCGGGCAAGAAACAAGAACGAGCACTCTACTGGTTCACCAATAGAGAACTGGGCTTGAGGCAGTGGCCATGCATCCACACGATGGCAGGAATCTCTCCAAATTGCAGAAGAGTTTGCCTTGTATTACTTTCCTATGTACAGGGCAGAGGAACCTCCGCTGGCACAGCTTAGTAGCCCTTATTATAAAGAACGTAATAATGCAAAGGCTTTCAAAAAAGGATCACAGGACATTAGACAAACCCCCTAAAAGAAAACAAACATTTTAGAGGCCTTTAATACCCAGCCCTTGGTGAAATCTCCAGTTTCTAATGGTTTCCCATTTGAGTTTATTTTGTAAAGGTATGCATCACAAGCATCATAGCTAACCCCATACAACCTGAGGGATGTCACAATCTCTGTAACTTTAAAAACTCAGGAAGGCACTTGACAGATCGTGCCTCTTAGTGGCCTATATCGCTCATTGAAACAAAGCGAAAATTCTTGCCAACTAGTTGATTGGCTGATCCATAACCTTATACATAAAGACCAAAACGGCTTCATGCTAGAGCATGGAACATAACATTGGCTCAAGCAACTTTATAGGGCACTGGTTCGATTGAAGGAACCGAGGGCCTTGGCAGAATTTGAAAAGGCTTTTATTTCAGCCTACTTGCCCTTCATGTTTCAGATACTGAAAGACATGAGCTTCAGCCCCCTCTTCTAAAGGGCCAAATGGAAAGGCTATTTACATGTAATTCTAGTTCTGCATCATAGGTATCCTCACTGAAGTCGTTAACATTGAATAGCCCTGTCTGCATGCGGGGACCCTAGAACACTTCTTTACATATATATTTCTGACCTTGGTGGTAGCCACCTCAATGTTGAGCAGTCTGGTGACACCTCCCTAAATCCATGAAAGACCGGCTATAACTGTATTTGTTCAGTAGAAAGCAACAGTAGAATAATTATAATTATGAACCATACTGAAGCATTTAATGTGGGGAAATGGCAAAAAATAAGAACATTGACGTATAAGCCTGATATAGCTGCAGAGAAAAAAATGAAGGGCAAAGTGCCTATCAGGTTCAAATGTGTTAGCTGATCTCAGCAAATACCAAGTTTTAGAGAGCCGGCAGATTCCATTACCCAGTATGCACTGTATTGACAGTTTGCTTCACAGGCTCAGTTATTTTTGAATGGGAGTAAAATGCAATTGAATAGAATGATCTATACAATGAATTGCATTGTCAGCCAGGGAAGAGGGACGGTTGTTCATGACATCAGTGAGAACACCTATGATGAAGAGCTAGGATTACAAATAAGTAATATTTCCTTCTGCACCATAGAATTCTCACCGATAGTCAACGTAGAAGAGAGTAGCAAGCATATCCCTGCGTTGCGGCTGTCAATGCAATGAAAAGATTGAATATATACCAGTGAAGCATGCAGAAAATTCAAGGAACCTTTTAGCGTTAATGCAAGGTTGCCCGACCCACTAGAATTCAATTTTTGTAGAGTCTTTATCTAAACTGTAAAATCCAGTAAAAGTGTAGAAAAATTTCAATATTGCTGCTTTATGAATATCTGATACGAGAACATTTTTGATTCAAGCAGTAGAAGCTGACTTCCCCCTAGCGGAATAAGCTCTGGGCATACCAACTGAGGATTTATTTGCCAGTTAGTATCAAAATTAAATGCAAGAGACTATCCAATGAGCAAAGGTTTGTTTGGAAGATGCCAACCCTATCCTCAAAGGACGATAATTAACAAACAGGTGTCTAGTCTTTCGAATAGGTTGTGTCTTGTTTAAACACAATTTTAAGACTTTTCAAATCTAGAGAATGGAGAGATCTCTCCTCAGGAGAGGAAGGATTTGGAAAAAAAACAAATATGGAAATCTGGCACCACTTTTAAGCAAAACTCCCAAGCTGCCTTATGACTACTCTACGGCTATGGAAAGTTAAATAGGGTTCTGTGGAAGATAAGACCTGCAACTCACTACCCCTTCTAGCAGATGTGATTGCAACTAAAAAGGCAACTTTCCACAAGAGGTATTGTAATGTGGTATTAAAAATAGGTTCAAAAGGGAGGAGCAATAAGCTGGGAAAGAACCAGATTTAGTTCCCATGGAACAGCAGGCCTCTGGGTTGGTGGTTAAACCTTCTTTAATCCTTCTATAAAATCTTGGATGACTGGGATAGAGAAGAAAGACCTTTGGTTTGGGCCTGTATGATACACTGTTGCAGTGGCCAAATGCACTTTTATTGAAGAAAATTGCAGTTTCAAGTTTGCTAAGTGCAGTAAATAAAGAAGAATGGCATTTGCTTGGAATGAGAGTGCATCGCAATTGTTATCAAGAAACCAAATTACAGATCTTTTCTATTTGAAAGCATAAGAATTTCTGCTTGCCTTGTCCCTTATAACATCTCCGAGTATCCACATACAGTCCTCAGGTAAACCTAAATACCCATATTATATGACCTCAGGAGCCATGCAGTCGAATTCAAGGATTGTAAGTAGGGGGTGAAAGGCTTTGTCTCCCATTCTGGACAGTAGGTTGTGATTGCATGTTAACTTCCTGTGGGGTTTGAGTTTCAGGTGAAGTAGCTCTGAATACCACCATTGTCTCAGACATTCTGATTGTCTGAGTTTGATGACCACTGACAGAATGAGTGGTTTTGGAGGAAAAGCATACACACATTTCTTGGATTAATTCATCAAAAGAGCTTTTCCCTTTGAATGGGGACACCACATTCTGGATCCATAGTGCTGGCATTTTGTGTTTTGTGAGGTGACAAATAGGTCTACTTCCGGATAACCCCATTCTTTGAAGATGAGGTGCAAGACAGTGTTGTTGAGTTCCCACTCGTGTTTTTCTTAGAAATATATGCTAAATCTGCTTGTTTGTTTTGCCGCCCTGGAAGATGGACTGCCTGAAGGGACAAATGTGTGGCTATGAGTCAATGTCTAATTGTTTCTGCTTCTGAGTCAGTGATCTTGTTCGAGTTTGTTTAAATAGCACATGGCTATGGCATTGTCTGTCTGTAATAGTAGCCTGTTCGAAAGCAGAGCTGGAATAAACACCCTGAGAGCCAAGTGCACTGCTTTTTTAGGTCGAGAAAATTGATCTAATATAGTTATTGTTTGGGACACCACTGAACTTGAATTGTTAGATTGTTCAAATGAGATGACCATCTGGTGAGAGCGGCATCGGTCACAAATGCCTGAGTAGGAAAGTCTTGTTGAAAGGAAACACCTTTGAGAAGATTGTGTTTGTTAAGCCACCAGTGGAGTGATTGACAAGCTTGTAGCATCAACATGATATGTTATGTGAAGATGCTTATATAGCGCATGGCTACCCTAAGGGTTCCCAGCGCTATAGGACAATCTCTGTAATTATGATTAAAGAACAGAAGATCCTAAAACAACCAAGTTTTGAGTGCTTTCTGGAAATTGAGTTCATGACTAGTTAGCCGAAGGCTACTGGGGGGGGGGGTTCAGGGGTTGGAATTCCACATTTTAGCTCCGAGATAAGCTATCGTGGAACTTCCTCATCTAGATTTTTTAATTCTGGGTATAATGGCCAGCGCTGCTGATCTAGACCTAAGATCTCTAATAGGGGTATAGAAAGATGCGAGGGTCTTTAGGACCTCTATTGTGTAGTGACCTATGGATACAGCATAGGATTTTAAACACTATACGCTGTTCTACTGGGAGCCAATGAAGTGAGGAAATGGCGTTTTTAACCGAGGCATGCCTAGGTATTTCTAAAAGAAGGCGGGCTGCAGCATTTTGAAACACTTGTAATTTCTTTTTGACATATTTAGGGGAACCAAGAAATAATCCATTACCATAATCCAGTCAAGAAATGATGAGCGCCTGGACGATGAGTCTTTTTGCCAGAAATGGGAGTATTACGAAAACCTTCCTCAAAAGCCTCATTAGACCGAAGCAAGTAGCAGAGATTTTTTTCGCTTGATGTTCCAGAGTAAGTTAGCCATACTCCTAGACTGTTTATATAATTCTTACGAGAAGGCAGCTCCCCCAGGGAACTGGGCAGCATGGAAATCCTGCCCAGAGGGGGACAATGTCCCAATATCATTACTTCAGTTTTGTCTCCGCTTAACTGGAGCCTGCTTTCATTCATCCAGCTTGTCACCGCCTGTAAACAAAGAGATAATGAGAGTCCATCAGGACCTGAGTTAGTGGAAAAGGAAACCACTAGCTGGGTATCATCTGCATAAGAAACCAATGAAAGTCCAAATGGTTCCACTATCTTGGCCAGGGGGGCCATATATGTGTTAAATAAAGTGGGGCTAAGGGAATAGCCATGTGGCACACCACAGCTACATTTAAACCTGCAGGAGAGATAGGACCGGTCAAGAACCTGAAATGTTCTGCCCTTCAGGAACGAAGAGAGACAGCTTAATGCTCCTCCCTCGATTCCAATCTCCTTCATCCTCTAACACAGCAAATAATGATCTACTGTGTCAAAAGCAGAATTGAGATCGAGTACAATCGCTGTCGTGGTCCCCTGATCCATACGCTTCCTGGCCTCTTCCATAACGGCGATCAAGGCGGATTCGGTGCTGTGTAGAGGTCTAAAACCCATCTGGCTAGGATGAAAGATGTTGTTATCCTCGAGAAATGTCGAGAGTTGGGCATTGATGTGTTTGTCTAATATTTTGGAAGGAGATGGTAGTAGTGATACAGGTCTATAATGTTTAAGCATTGTTGCATCAAGGTAAGGTTTTTTTCAGCAGGGGTTTGACTATGGCATGTTTCTACTGATCAGGAACGGTGCTCTTGGATAATGAGGATTTTAACAGCTCAGTTAGAACCGGGACGATGACTGAAGCCCCAAGGGTCAATATCGAAGGAGGAGCAGGGTCCAGCGGGGATCCTGATTTAAGAGACAAAAGGTGGGAGGCAACCTGATTCCTGTGAAAGAGGGGAAAATTGTGAAATGGAAGCAACCCAATTGTGGCGAGGATCGGTCACAACTTCCGAATGTGGCTTACTATTTGAGAAACTCGAATAGATTTCAACAATTGTTTGTTGAAAGAACAATGCTAAATTGTTGCTGTGCTCTAAAGAGGCTTCGACTAATTCACCATCAGAAGGTGATTGTAACATTTCTTTGAGTAACTGAAACATTTCTTTGAAGGAGTTGGAGGACTGCAGCATAATAGGTGCTTTGGGCAGATTTAATTTCTGATTTACACCATCTTTACCACCTTCATCAGGACCGCAACTGAGTTACATAATTCTAAAACCAGCGGGACAGACAGGGATATATCTTGACTGTAGGAGGCTGGACTGGCTTGTAGTGAGTACCAAGGGGTACTTACACCTTGCACCAGGCCCAGGTATCCCTTATTAGGGTATAGTGGTGTCTAGCAGCTTAGGCTGATAGAAAATGGTAGCTTAGCAGAGCAGCTTAGGCTGAACTAGGAGACATGCAAAGCTCCTACAGTACCACTAGTGTCACTTGCACAATATCATAAGAAAATACAATACACAGATATACTAAAAATAAAGGTACTTTATTTTTATGACAATATGCCAAAGTATCTCAGTGAGTACCCTCAGTATGAGGATAGCAAATATACACAAGATATATGTACACAATACCAAAATATGCAGTAATAGCAATGGAAAACAGTGCAAACAATGTATAGTCACAATAGAATGCAATGGGGGCACATAGGGATAGGGGCAACACAAACCATATACTCAAAGTGGAATGCGAACCACGAATGGACCCCAAACCTATGTGACCTTGTAGAGGGTCGCTGGGACTGTAAGAAAACAGTGAGGGTTAGAAAAATAGCCCGCCCCAAGACCCTGAAAAGTGAGTGCAAAGTGCACTAAAGTTCCCCAAAGAGCACAGAAGTCGTGATAGGGGAATTCTGCAGGAAAGACCAACACCAGCAATGCAACAACGATGGATTTCCAGACGAGAGTACCTGTGGAACAAGGGGACCAAGTCCAAAAGTCACGATCAAGTCGAGAGTGAGCAGATGCCCAGGAAATGCCAGCTGTGGGTGCAAAGAAGCTGCTACTGGACAGTAAAAGCTGAGGATTCTGCAGGAACGACAAGGGCTAGAAACTTCCCCTTTGGAGGATGGATGTCCCACGTCGTGAAGAGTCGTGCAGAAGTGTTTTCCCGCGGAAAGACCACAAACAAGCCTTGCTAGCTGCAAAGCTCGCGGTTAGGGTTTTTGGATGCTGCTGTGGCCCAGGAGGGACCAGGATGTCGCCAATTGCGTGAGGGGACAGAGGGGGCGTCCAGCAAGACAAGGAGCCCTCTCAGAAGCAGGCAGCACCCGGAGAAGTGCCGGAACAGGCACTACGAAGTGGAGTGAAACGGTGCTCACCCGAAGTTGCACAAGAGAGTCCCACGCCGCAGGAGGACAACTCAGGAGGTCGTGCAATGCAGGTTAGAGTGCCGTGGACCCAGGCTTGGCTGTGCACAAAGGATTCCCTCGGAAAGTGCACAGGAGCCGGAGTAGCTGCAAAACACGCGGTTCCCAACAATGCAGTCTGGCCTGGGGAGGCAAGGACTTACCTCCACCAAACTTGGACTGAAGAGTCACTGGACTGTGGGAGTCACTTGGACAGAGTTGCTGAGTTCAAGGGACCTCGCTCGTCGTGCTGAGAGGAGACCCAGAGGACCGGTGATGCAGCTTTTTGGTGCCTGCGGTTGCAGGGGGAAGATTCCGTCGTCCCACGGGAGATTTCTTCGGAGCTTCTAGTGCAGAGAGGAGGCAGACTACCCCCACAGCATGCACCACCAGGAAAACAGTTGAGAAGGCGGCAGGATCAGCGTTACAATGTCGCAGTAGTCGTCTTTGCTACTTTGTTGCAGTTTTGCAGGCTTCCAGCGCGGTCAGCAGTCGATTCCTTGGCAGAAGGTGAAGAGAGATGCAGAGGAACTCTGATGAGCTCTTGCATTCGTTATCTAAGGAAATCCCCAAAGCAGAGACCCTAAATAGCCAGAAAAGAGGGTTTGGCTACTTAGGAGAGAGGATAGGCTAGCAACACCTGAAGGAGCCTATCAGAAGGAGTCTCTGACGTCACCTGCTGGCCCTGGCCACTCAGACCAGTCCAGTGTTCCAGCAGCACCTCTGCTTCCAAGATGGCAGAGGTCTGGAGCACACTGGAGGAGCTCTGGGCACCTCCCAAGGGAGGTGCAGGTCAGGGGAGTGGTCACTCCCCTTTCCTTTGTCCAGTTTCGCGCCAGAGCAGGGCTGAGGGGTCCCTGAACCGGTGTAGACTGGCTTATGCAGAAATGGGCACCATTTGTGCCCATGAAAGCATTTCCAGAGGCTGGGGGAGGCTACTCCTCCCCTGCCTTAACACCTTTTTCCAAAGGGAGAGTGTGTAACACCCTCTTTCTGAGGAAGTCCTTTGTTCTGCCTTCCTGGGCCAAGCCTGGCTGGATCCCAGGAGGGCAGAAACCTGTCTGAGGGGTTGGCGGCAGCAGCAGCTGCAGTGAAACCCCTGAAAAGGCAGTTTGGCAGTACCCGGGTCTGTGCTACAGACCCGTGGGATCATGGGATTGTGCCAACAATGCCAGGATGGCATAGAGGGGGCAATTCCATGATCATAGACATGTTACATGGCCATATTCGGAGTTACCATTGTGAAGCTACACATAGGTAGTGACCTATGTGTAGTGCACGCGTGTAATGGTGTCCCCACACTCACAAAGTCCGGGGAATTTGCCCTGAACAATGTGGGAGCAACTTGGCTAGTGCTATGGTGCCCACACACTAAGTAACTTAGCAACCAACCTTTACCAGGTAAAGGTTAGACATATAGGTGACTTATAAGTTACTTAAGTGCAGTGGTAAATGGCTGTGAAATAACGTGGACGTTATTTCACTCAGGCTGCAGTGGCAGGCCTGTGTAAGAATTGTCAGAGCTCCCTATGGGTGGCAAAAGAAATGCTGCAGCCCATAGGGATCTCCTGGAACCCCAATACCCTGGGTACCTCAGTACCATATACTAGGGAATTATAAGGGTGTTCCAGTATGTCAATGTAAATTGGTGAAATTGGTCACTAGCCTGTTAGTGACAATTTGTACAGAGAGAGCATAACCACTGAGGTTCTGGTTAGCAGAGCCTCAGTGAGACAGTTAGGCATCACACAGGGAACACATACATATAGGCCACAAACCTATGAGCACTGGGGTCCTGGCTAGCAGGCTCCCAGTGACACATAAACATACTGAAAACATAGGGGTTTCACTATGGGCACTGGGCCCTGGCTAGCAGGATCCCAGTGAGACAGTGAAAACACCCTGACATACACTCACAAACAGGCCAAAAGTGGGGGTAACAAGGCTAGAAAGAGGCTACTTTCTCACACAACCCCCCCCAAACGAAGGACAATAAGGCTAACCTTAGCCAGTTGAGACTTTATTGTCTAAGTGGTGATAAGTAGAGAGTAGCTTTGCAATAGACTGGTTACTCCCTTTATCATCCACTATATGATTACTTCCCTGTGGGGATGTAAACCACCCTGTTTGAAGTTTTTTAGTTAAGCAACAATGTGAAGATGTATTTTCAGAGTTTCTATCAGTAAGTTTTAGTTTAGAGCAGTGGGAATTGTCCACTGAACCTATTTGTAGTGATGGAAATGCCAGACAGGGATGCTGTCTCAGCAAAGCCATAGCTGGGCAAAAACTTTGTCCATATGGCTGGAAGAGAGAACAGGGATGCTGTTTCTCTTGATTTGGAGTAGGGCAGGGATGCTGTCCTAAGTGTTGTGAGGCAGTGCAGAGTTTCTGCACTAAAGTTTCTCTGGGAGGGTTGGAGGGATGCTCCATGTTAACTAAAATGGTGCTCTTTTTCTCACCAATGTTAGTTATTCCACAGAGAGGTACTTCTACCTCAGGGAGTACAGCTTTGCTAGCTGATGATTCCCTTGGAACAGCTGCCACCCCAGAAGAGGTTTCTCCCACCATAGGAATGATATCCTGATTGGCAGGGTGGTTAGGGGATACTGTGATACCCTTTTTACCTGTTGTTGGAGAGGGATCCTGAGTTTTCAGGCCTTCTCTCCTTTGTTTTTTCATTTCAGTAGAAATGAGAGGGAACAATTCCTCTGGGATGCCCAGCAAGGCTGCATGGGCATAAAACTCTACATCAGCCGAACCTGAGGCCTCTAGGTCATTACCTAAGAGACAGTCTACAGGTAAGCTAGGTGATACTACCACCTGCTTAGGGCCAGTAACTCCACCCCAACTAAACTGAATTATAGCTAAGGGAAGAAACTTAGTGGAGTTATGGACATCAATAATCTTATACTGTTGTCCAATGATGTGTTGTTCAGGATGCACTAGGTTTTCAGTCACCAAAGTGATACTGGCACCTGTGTCCCTGTAGGCCAAGGCCTCAACACCATTTATTGAAACTGTCTGCCTGTACTTATCCATTGTAAGGGGGCAAGCAGCCAGTGTGGCAAGGCCAATGCCACTAGGTGTGACAGAAACTGTCTTGGGACTGACTACCCCAGTTTCTATTATGGACCCATAAGTGAACCCAACTACACCCTTAACTTGACTGTTGCCAGCAGTCCCACCACTAGTACCACTACTGCTAGGGGCACTAGAGCTTGATGTATTAGTGGTGGTAGGCTCAGGGGGTTTACCTGGACAGGACTTATCCCCTGGCCTATGGCCTCTGTTTTTACACACAAAGCACCAAGGCTTTTTAAATTGTGTAGGTTGAGAAGAAGAGGAAGAATTTGTTTTATCCCCACCCCCTGAAGAGTGTTTAAGATATGAAGTGGGATCTTTGGTTTTACCCTTATCCCCATGCTTATCTTGAGATTTTTCACCATCTTTCTTCTTGCCATCCTTGTCACCACCTGTATGAACTTTTCTGTTCACCCTTGTTCTGACCCATTTGTCTGCCTTCTTTCCCAATTCTTGAGGAGAGGTCAGATCAGAGTCCACCAGGTACTGGTGCAACAAATCAGACACACAATTATTAAGAATATGCTCTCTCAGGATTAAGTTATACATGCTTTCATAATCAGTAACTTTACTGCCATGTAACCACCCCTCCAAGGCCTTCACTGAATGGTCAACAAAGTCTACCCAGTCTTGTGAAGACTCCTTTTTGGTTTCTCTGAACTTCATCCTGTACTGTTCAGTGGTTAAGCCATAACCATCTAGGAGTGCATTCTTAAGAACTTTGAAATCATTGGCTTCACTTTCTTTCACAGTAAGGAGCCTATCCCTACCCTTTCCACTAAATTATAGCCATAGGATAGCAGCCCACTGCCTTTGAGGGACATCCTGTACAACACAGGCCCTCTCAAGTGCAGCAAACCACTTGTTAATGTCATCCCCCTCCTTATAAGGGGGAACTATCTTATGCAGATTCCTAGAATCATGCTCTTTTGCAGGATGACTATGGGGAATAATGCTGCTGCCATCATGGGTTTCTAAACCCAATTTCTGTCTTTCTCTTTCCACTTCTAAGGACTGCCTATCTAAATCCAGCTGTTGCTTCTTGAGCTTCAGCCTGGTTTGTTCCACTCTCAATCTATTGAGCTCCCTTTCTAACACTCTGTCATCAGGGTGGGTGGGTGGGGCATGCCTTGAAACAGAAGTATGGTGAGAATGAACAGAAGGAGACCTGTCCCTAACAGATGGCACCCTAGCAGCTTGGCTAACAGAAACAGCACTTCTACTATGATGAGAAGGAATACTCTTACTGTGATGTGAGACAACACTATCAGTGTGATGTGACTCTACATCAGTACCAGCTATGCTAGGTTGTCTGATAATGGGCAGGCTAGGAAGTTTCCTTTCTAAATCTTTTGCTAGGGGTGCCCCAGGATCAGATTGGGAACCATCAGCTAATTTCTCAACAGAAGTGCCACCTCTGGCCTTATCTTGTTCAACAAGCATATTAACCAACAGTTCTCTAGAGGGATTCTTCCCTACACTTAAACCTCTTTCTATGCAGAGACTCCTTGCTCCTTTCCAGCTAAGGTGATCATAAGCAAGTTTGGACAGATCAACAGTTTGGCCTGTGCCAGACATTTTTAGAAAGTGTTTAAGTGATAGAAAAAGTGAGAAAAAAGTTTTTCAGAACTTTTGGAAAGAGAGAAAAAACTTTTAAAACTTTTTAAGTACTTTTTAGAAAGTTTAGAGGTACTTTTCAGCACTTAGTAAAGAAGTGAGAGAAGAAAAGCAAAACTTTTTGGTTAGGTGTACATACACTGAACTTGTTTTGTATATTTTTCTCTTATGAAAAGTACAATGACAAAAGTGGTAAGTAGTTGCAAAGGACTTATCCCACCGCTGCACAACCAATGTAGGAGGCTGGACTGGCTTGTAGTGAGTACCAAGGGGTACTTACACCTTGTACCAGGCCCAGGTATCCCTTATTAGTGTATAGTGGTGTCTAGCAGCTTAGGCTGATAGAAAATGGTAGCTTAGCAGAGCAGCTTAGGCTGAACTAGGAGACATGCAAAGCTCCTACAGTACCACTAGTGTCACTTGCACAATATCATAAGAAAACACAATACACAGATATACTAAAAATAAAGGTACTTTATTTTTATGACAATATGTCAAAGTATCTCAGTGAGTACCCTCAGTATGAGGATAGCAAATATACACAAGATATATGTACACAATACCAAAATATGCAGTAATAGCAATAGCAAACAGTGCAAACAATGTATAGTCACAATAGAATGCAATGGGGGCACATAGGGATAGGGGCAACACAAACCATATACTCTGAAAGTGGAATGCGAACCACGAATGGACCCCAAACCTATGTGACCTTGTAGAGGGTCGCTGGGACTGTAAGAAAACAGTGAGGGTTAGAAAAATAGCCCGCCCCAAGACCCTGAAAAGTGAATGCAAAGTGCACTAAAGTTCCCCAAAGAGCACAGAAGTCCTGATAGGGGAATTCTGCAGGAAAGACCAACACCAGCAATGCAACAACAATGGATTTCCAGACGAGAGTACCTGTGGAACAAGGGGACCAAGTCCAAAAGTCACGATCAAGTCGAGAGTGAGCAGATGCCCAGGAAATGCCAGCTGTGGGTGCAAAGAATCTGCTACTGGACAGTAGAAGCTGAGGATTCTGCAGGAACGACAAGGGCTAGAAACTTCCCCTTTGGAGGATGGATGTCCCACGTCGTGAAGAGTCGTGCAGAAGTGTTTTCCCGCGGAAAGACCGCAAACAAGCCTTGCTAGCTGCAAAGCTCGCGGTTAGGGTTTTTGGATGCTGCTGTGGCCCAGGAGGGACCAGGATGTCGCCAATTGCGTGAGGGGACTGAGGGGGCGTCCAGCAAGACAAGGAGCCCTCTCAGAAGCAGGCAGCACCCGGAGAAGTGCCGGAACAGGCACTACGAAGTGGAGTGAAACAGTGCTCACCCGAAGTTGAACAAGAGAGTCCCACGCCGCCGGAGGACAACTCAGGAGGTCGTGCAATGCAGGTTAGAGTGCCGTGGACCCAGGCTTGGCTGTGCACAAAGGATTCCCTCGGAAAGTGCACAGGAGCCGGAGTAGCTGCAAAACACGCGGTTCCCAACAATGCAGTCTGGCGTGGGGAGGCAAGGACTTACCTCCACCAAACTTGGACTGAAGAGTCACTGGACTGTGCGAGTCACTTGGACAGAGTTGCTGAGTTCAAGGGACCTCGCTCGTCGTGCTGAGAGGAGACCCAGAGGACCGGTGATGCAGCTTTTCGGTGCCTGCGGTTGCAGGGGGAAGATTCCGTCGTCCCACGGGAGATTTCTTCGGAGCTTCTAGTGCAGAGAGGAGGCAGACTACCCCCACAGCATGCACCACCAGGAAAACAGTCGAGAAGGCGGCAGGATCAGCGTTACAATGTCGCAGTAGTCGTCTTTGCTACTTTGTTGCAGTTTTGCAGGCTTCCAGCGCGGTCAGCAGTCGATTCCTTGGCAGAAGGTGAAGAGAGAGATGCAGAGGAACTCTGATGAGCTCTTGCATTCGTTATCTAAGGAAATCCCCAAAGCAGAGACCCTAAATAGCCAGAAAAGAGGGTTTGGCTACTTAGGAGAGAGGATAGGCTAGCAACACCTGAAGGAGCCTATCAGAAGGAGTCTCTGACGTCACCTGCTGGCCCTGGCCACTCAGACCAGTCCAGTGTGCCAGCAGCACCTGTTTCCAAGATGGCAGAGGTCTGGAGCACACTGGAGGAGCTCTGGACACCTCCCAGGGGAGGTGCAGGTCAGGGGAGTGCTCACTCCCCTTTCCTTTGTCCAGTTTCGCGCCAGAGCAGGGCTGAGGGGTCCCTGAACCGGTGTAGACTGGCTTATGCAGAAATGGGCACCATCTGTGCCCATGAAAGCATTTCCAGAGGCTGGGGGAGGCTACTCCTCCCCTGCCTTAACACCTTTTTTCCAAAGGGAGAGTGTGTAACACCCTCTTTCTGAGGAAGTTCTTTGTTCTGCCTTCCTGGGCCAAGCCTGGCTGGACCCCACTCACAAAGTCCGGGGAATTTGCCCTGAACAATGTGGGAGCACCTTGGCTAGTGCCATGGTGCCCACACACTAAGTAACTTAGCAACCAACCTTTACCAGGTAAAGGTTAGACATATAGGTGACTTATAAGTTACTTAAGTGCAGTGGTAAATGGCTGTGAAATAACGTGGACGTTATTTCACTCAGGCTGCAGTGGCAGGCCTGTGTAAGAATTGTCAGAGCTCCCTATGGGTGGCAAAAGAAATGCTGCAGTCCATAGGGATCTCCTGGAACCCCAATACCCTGGGTACCTCAGTACCATATACTAGGGAATTATAAGGGTGTTCCAGTATGTCAATGTAAATTGGTGAAATTGGTCACTAGCCTGTTAGTGACAATTTGTACAGAGAGAGCATAACCACTGAGGTTCTGGTTAGCAGAGCCTCAGTGAGACAGTTAGGCATCACAGAGGGAACACATACATATAGGCCACAAACTTATGAGCGCTGGGGTCCTGGCTAGCAGGGTCCCAGTGACACATAACAAACATACTGAAAACATAGGGTTTTCACTATGGGCACTGGGCCCTGGCTAGCAGGATCCCAGTGAGACAGTGAAAACACTCTGACATACACTCACAAACAGGCCAAAAGTGGGGGTAACAAGGCTAGAAAGAGGCTACTTTCTCACACTGATATTCAATAAATGTCTTTGTCTCAACAAGGTGGCCAAGTCATTGCGCCTTCCACAACACTATCCCACACTAGCGGGTGTCAAATCCCAGTACAGGTTCCTTGTATACAAGTTTGATGTCTGCATTATATTGGTATCCTTATTCGCTGCATGCTGCAACTTCAACTCAGCTGTCTGAAAAATGGCTTTCTACGGCTCGTTAAATGAGACAGACTTCCTCACACGCCAACCCCTATGATGCGGATCAGCCTTGATTCTTTCCGGGCTCACTCCAACTGCATACCGGCGACTTAATCAAAAGATCTGAGCCAGAAACCAGTAAAGTCAACATTTTTTGGGGTAGTTTATCAAACTCTCCCGTGGCCTGGGAGGATTACTAACCCTTTCTTCCTTACTAAACTGTTTATGCTTTGGTGATAATTGAAGCTGTTCGTTGGTGTAGTGTCCCTTTTGGCCCTGCCACAGAATCTCAAAGGGTTTAAAGTCTGGACTTTAATTTGGCCATTATAAAATCCATGTTCTGTTTTATTTTTCAGCCATTTGAAGATTTACTGGTGTGGTCACTAGTTCAAGCATGGGAATCCCCAAAAAACAAACACACATTTTACATAATTCTAGATACTTTTACATAATGTGTTTATGTATGGTTCAATGTCATCAGTCCAAGGGTCTGCTGATTATCCAATTTTCTACTGCACGGTCCACTTTTGGCTAAGCATCAGCTGTTGGACAAATGCTCCTAAGTTTTACTCACGAATACACCGGCTTAGAGAGAAATTTATATTGGATTCAATGATTGTCAGACATCGAGGTCATGAAGGTGCAAAGCAGGCAAAAATCATCAGCCCTCTGATGATTAGCATGAGGTTCTTAAGCTAAATTGCAGTGTTTTGCTTTTACTAAATGTGTTTTAGCATTACAACCAAACAAATCTCTTTGGTCTTATGTCTGAAGGGCACTGTTTAGAAGCCTTGTGGTTAAATGAGGTACAGCTTTGCACACCTAAGCATAATAACAATGTTCTTTTTGGAGAGAAGGGGTTTCATCTGAGCTGCCCTTTTGTCGAAGCCATACTTGTTCAGTCTTAGTTAACGGCACAACTATATACTTTAACGATTACCATATTAGCACAGATCTGTAGATTTCTGGCTGTAGCTGGTCAGTTTATTGCCATCTCTAGGAACATCATACAGTCTGATGCTGGGATCTTGTTGGGGCACCCCCTCCTGGGTGTACTGGCAACCCTGTATAACCTTTGCCTTTCATAGATATTCTTCCTTATTGTTATGTTATGAAGATTTGTAGCGCACTATCACATGGGAGGGGATCCTGGCACTGAGCAGGTGTGAGTCTAAACTAATCTAGGGCCTAGTGGAATACTTGAAAAGTCAGCTTCTTGTGGAATTCAAGACATGAGGAGGAGGCTCTTATCTGTAGAGGAAGGTTTTTCCACACTTTAGAAGCGATGTAAGGGATGGCTCAACTGCTGGATCTGGTTTTCTGTATGCATGAGAAGTGTACAAGGATGAGCTGTACGGGGCGGAGGTGTCTGGAAGGTTGTGAAAACACACAATTGTTAAGATTTACAGGGTCAGTGTTATGTAGTGCCATGAAAGAGCGGGTGAGGAGTTTGAATTGAATCATGCTTATTTGGGTATGGGGAGCCAGTGGAGCAGAGGTCTGACTGGTCTGCAGCCTTTGAGTGATGTTTTTGTTGATCCTTGCATTGAGGGTGTTCCCATAGTTCAGCCAGTGTTCATGAGGGTTTCCAGTAGAATTGGGAGCCATCTGAAAATCTTCCTTAGCATACGGAAGCATGAAGCACAGATGTGTTGATTTGGGTGATCATGTTGAGTTTGCTGTCGATGATGATGATCTTGAAGTTCTTAGTCTGGGTAGTGGGTGTCGGTCCTAGATCTGTTGGCTACCAGGTGGCTTCTCACTGTGAAGTTTTCCTCTAGAGGCTCACAATTTCGGTCTTGACGGTGTTCAGCATCAAACTGGTGGTCTTCATCCACTGGGCAATATAAGTCATGCAGGCACTGAACTTGTTCCTAGTATTAGCCGTCTAGTTCATGAGGGGGAGAATGAGTTGCATGTTGTTGGCGTAGGTGAGGATGCTAATTTCGTAAGAGCAAATGATGCAGGCTGGACGGACAATGCATGTGTTGTCTGGCTCAGAGAGGATCCCTGTGCCACTCCGCAGATGATGTCGCAGGCATCCAATTTAAACAGTGCTAGGTTTACAGACTGGGTTGTTTCAGTCACCAAGGAGCAGATCCTGCAGAGTGTGTCTCATTGGATTGAGACTGTCAGTAGAAGTTGGATGAGTATGGGGTGGGAGACTATGTCAAATGCTGCAGAGAGGTCTAGGAGGATGCCACTGTGCCTCCTCCATCTACAGTCATTCGGATATTATGTGTGTCAGCGACGAAGGCAGTTTCCTTGCTGTGGTTGGGTCTGAAACCAGATTGAGTGATGTTGAGGAGTGGGTAGTCGTTGCGGTATTCAGTGAGGCGACTGATTATTTTCTAGAAGACCGTGGGAGGCATTTGGCGATATCTGTTGGGTCCGCTGCGGAATGACCTTGCTGCAAATGGTGGACACTTTGTCACAGTCTCTTTCAATTACTCTGCAATAGAGGTCCTCAAATGAGGTGATCAAGTTGGAGGCGACCCCTGGTGAGGTGAAAACCTTAACAGTGGCAAAGATGTGTTTACTTCTGTTGGTGCTGGCATCAACGCAGGACACCAGAGCATGCATTTGGTGATCCGGATCATTTGGTGGTAGTGTCTCAGGGTGGGTTTGAACATGCTTCTGTCTGTATTGTCCTAGATCCAATTATTTGCAGTGACGTTTCATCAATTTGAGTTTCCCATGGGCCAATTAGCCTTGGTTCTGGATCTTGTTGTATTGCTGTGTTTAAGGGAGGCAAGGGAATTGGCACAGAAGGTGACTCAATTCTTGATAGCCTTCGGGAGGCTGTTGCTGTGTTCAGGTCGGTGGGTGCTGACAGCGGTATTCGAGTCCTTGTCATTGATGCTGTTCCAGTTTCAGCAGGCTGGTGTGGTGATGGTGCATGTGCGCTGGACCAGGACGGGGATGCAGAACTTGACGGGGTGTGGTCTGTTCAGAAGACTGATGTAGATTTGTTGAGTCGGATATTGTCAAAGAAGGTGAAAATATAGTCTATGATATGTCTAGAGACGTGGGTACATCCCTTTACTCATAAGGTGAGGCCCAGAGTTTCAAGGTCTTCGATGAGTGCTTTTCAGTTGGGGTAGGCGTGGTCTTTCAGGTAGAAATACATCTCTTCAAGTAGGATGTAATTGCTAGCATTGAGGGAGAGTAGTGCAACAAAGTCTGTGATGTTGTCAATGAATTTAGTGTATGGTCCCAGTGGTCTGTAGGTGAGAGAGACGCTTAGGGTGAAATTGGCTGCGACTTAGAGCTGAAATAAGATGTGTTTCATGATGGAGGATAACATGTCCGTGCAGGTGGTGCAGCGAATGGCGTTCTTATGGATGGTGGCAATTCTGCCTCTGGGCTTGTATAGTCTGTCTTGCCTGGCAATCTTGTAGCAGAGGGATGGGTTTGGTGATATGTGCCGATGCAGGGTTCAGCCAGATTTCCATGAAGAAAAGTGGGTTAAGAGTGTTGTCATTCAGCAAGTCCCATATCTCCGTATGGTGTTTGGTGAGTGAGGGTGTTGAGAAGCATGCATGTGAGTGCGGAGTGGTTGCAGGACTGTGTGAAAGAGTGGGATGATGGGTGCAGTTGGTGCAGGTGCGGTGAGTTTTGGCTTTAGGTAAGTGCATGAAAACTTGCAGAAAGTGGAGGAGGACGCTCCCAGGGCTCTTGGTGTGGGTGCAGTCCAGGCATTGACAGGCTTGCCTGTGTCAACTATTAAGTAGATCCTGAGAGGCAGCAGGAATGATTCTACTTCCTGTGCAGATGGATGAGGGGAAATCCAGTAATGTCACTTCCTGCGCAGATAGATGATGGCAATGATAGGCTTCATATTTTTTCTAAATGGCTTTAAAGTACAAGTTACTTACCTATAGTAACAATATATCTGGTAGAGACATATTCTAGTTGCAGATTCCTTACCTTAGAAATTCCCCCAGGCGTCAGACTGGATCTGGAGATTTTTCTTCAAGTAGTACCACTGTGTGCCGCAGGTGGCGTCGGGCGACTCCGCAGGCGTCGTTGGTTTCGTGGATGCCACGATGATGTCGTGGTTGTATATAGGCACCGCCCCAGAGCTGCCGTCAGTTTATTTTCACGACATTCCACACCAGTAGCGCGGAGCCATGAAAAACACTGAGAATGGTGCTCCAAAACTAGGGCCCTTAAAGGGAGTTCCTGTCCCTATAAATCAGTTCGCAGTGTGGGGAGGATATGCGTGACAGTAAGGAATCTGCAACTAGAATAAGTCTCTACCAGATATATCGTTACTGAAGGTAAGTAATTTGTACATCTGATAGAGACTTCTAGTTGCAGATTCCTTACCTTAGAATAGATACCCGAGCAATAACATCCCCGGTGGTGGGCTGCGAACTAAGATCACACCAAAAAGTCCAGGCAGTAATGCTTGGAGAATGTATGCAAAGATGCCCACGTTGCCACCTGGCAGATATCCAGGACTTGAACTCCACGTGCTAACGCTGTGGTATCAGCAGTTGCTCTGGTAGAATGAGCACACAAACCCTCAGGGGGTTGCTTTTTCAACAAAGCGTAGCACATTTTGATGCAGAGGACTACCCATTGAGAGATGGTCCTCTTCTGCACCGCCCTTCCTTTCCTCGCACCCACATAACCCACAAAGAGTTGATTGCCCACCTGGAAATCTTTGGTACGATTTAGGTAGAACGCGAACGCTCTTTTTGGATCCAGGTGGTGGAGTCTCTCTTCCTCATGAGAGGGATGTGCGGGTGCGAAAAAGTAGGCAAGGTGATTGATTGGCCTACGTGAAAACGTGTCACCACTTTGGTAAGGAAGGAGCCCTGGTACAAAGCACCACCTTGTCAGGATGTACTGGTAGGAATGGTGGCTTCGAAGAGAGAGCCTGGGGCTGGCTCACTCGGCGAGCATAGGTGACGGCAATCAAGAAGGCAGTTTTAAGGGTCAAGAGCCATAGAGGATAGTTTTGGAGTGGCTCGAAAGGAGTACGCATGAGGTATGTGAAGACCAAGTTCAAATCCCACAGGGGCATTATGAACAGGATAGGATGAGACATATGTGTGAGTACTTTGAGAAACCTCCCAACAATGGGAGATTTGAACAGAGAAGGTGGGTCTGGTAGCCTTGAAAAGACCAAGATGCAGAAAAATAGCCCTTGAGGGTGCCGAGAGCAGAGCCCTGCGGGGCAAGAGAGATTAAAGAGGAGAACCTCTGAGACTGGTGCAGAGTAGGGATCAAAAGACTTATTGAGACACCATGCCACACATTTCTTCCAACAACAGGCGTATACCGTTTTGGTGGAGGGACGCCTGGCTGCCAAGATAACATTACAGACTTCGAGCGGAAGGTCGAAAGCTGTCAAGTGCCACTGCTCAATCTCCATGCAAGGAGGTGGAGACTGGACAGGTTAGGGAGATGACCGTCACTGCAACAGAAGATCCTCCAGAAGGGGCAGTCTGATCGGAGGATCGATGGCCATGCTCAATAGCTCGGGATACCAGACTCTTCGTGCCCAGTCCAGAGCCACCAGGATTACTTGGGCCTGGTTGTGCCTGATCTTCTTCAAAACTCTGAACAGAAGTAGTATTGGAGGGAAGGCGCACAGGAGGCCTGAGCTCCACTAGTGATGAAAAGCATCGCCAAGCGAGTGCCGCCTTGGAAACTCCAATGCGCAAAACAGCTGACATTGCGTGTTTTCTTTGGAGGTGAACAGATCTAACTAAGGCTCTCCACACTGCTGAAAGAGAACTTGTACTACCTCTGGATGGAGATGCCAATTGTGATTGACTATGCATCGACGGCTGAGTTTGTCTGCTCTGACGTTCAGAGAGCCCGCCAGATGTTGAACCACTAGTGAAATGCCCTGGCATTCCAGCCATGTCCAGAGGCGAAGAACCTCTTGCCAAAGGGTCCACAATCCCACTCTGTCCTGCTTGTTGCAGTATCACATGGCGGTGGTGTTGTCGGTGAACACCTACACCACTTTCCCTTTGAGAGAGGGACGGAATGCTTTCAATACAAGTCGGATCGCCCGGAGCTCCAAAAAGTTGATGTGAAGCCCGGACTCCGCCGGAGACCAAAGGCCTCTGATCTCCGCCTTTCCCATGTGGCCACCCCATCCCAGAAGTGATGCCTCTGTCACTACTGTGAGATCTGGTTGGGGAAGGGAGAGGGATCTGCAGTTGACCCTATCTTGAATCAACAACCACCACTGCAGGTCTTTTGCAGTTCCCTCCAAGATCTGGAGCATGTCGGAGAGATTCCCCTGATGCTGCGCTCACTGGGACTTCAGGTCCCACTGCAGAGCCCACATATGCCATCTGGCATGTTGGACCAGCAGGATGCAGGAGGCCATGAGGCCCAGCAGCCTCAGAGTCATTCTCACCGAAATCCAAGATAGAGGCTGAATTATCGGGATCATTGCCCGAATATCCTGGACTCGCTTTTCGGGAGGAAAAGCTCGAAATTGCACTTGGTCTAGAACAGCTCCGATGAAAGGGAGTGTCTGAGAGGGAGTCAGGTGTGACTTCGGCAAGTTTATAGTGAACCCCAGTGAATGCAGGAGGTTCGCCATAGTCTGGAGGTGGGAGACTACTTTCTGGGGCGCCTTCAACAGCCAGTCGTCGAGCTAGGGGAAGACTATAACCCCTAACCTGCGCAACCACTACCACTACTTTCGTGAACACCGAGGGACCCTGGCAAGGCCAAAGGGGAGCACGGTGAACTGAAAGTGCTTGTGACCTACCACAAATCACAAGTAACGTCTATGGGCTGCCAGGAGGGGAATGTGAAAATAGGTGTCCTGCAAGTCCAATGCTACCATCCGGTCTCCAGGGTTCAGGGCGGAAAGAACCTGAGCTAGGGATAGCATTTTGAACTTCTTCTTGAGGAAGAGATTGAGATCTAGGATATGGCGATGGCCCCTGTTCCCTTTTTGGGCACCCAAAAGTAGCAGGAATAATAATCACAACCTACTTCTGGTGCAGGTACCCTCTCTATGGCTCCCTTGGCCAAGAGAGCTGTGACCTCGTCGCGGAGAAGTGACAAATGATCCTCCGACAGATGATAATATGATGGTGGCATGGCCACCGGAGAAGTCTCAAAGGGGAGGAAGTAGCCCCTTCATACAATTTGTAACACCCACCTGTCCATAGTAATGGATTCCCAGTGGGGCAGATGATGGCAGATCCTGCCGCCAACTGATCCTGGATGTTCCGACGGACTAGGAAGGCTTGGAGGAAGAGGACGGGGTGGAGAGGATGGACTGGGTGGACCGCTGGCTCCCTGGTCCACAAGCTAGTGGGATCCCGCGGCCACACAGAGGCTGTACAACATGTGCGGGTCGGTGGCCAGGTGGAAAGGAAGGCAGTTGGGTGCCCCTTCCGTAGACACAAAAGGAGTGAAAAACAGACTGTGGGGGGGGTGGGGCAAGGAGCAGCTACAAGGCCAAGGTACTCAGCCGTAGCCCGGGAATCCTTAAAGCACTTGTGTGCTAAGTCTGTTTTTTCTCCGAAGCGATAGGTGGCATCAAAGGGCATGTCCATCAAGGTTGCTGGACATCCCCTGAAAAGCCAGACGTCCTCAACCAGGTATGGTATCTCAAGGCCACTGTTGATGCAACCAATCTGCCCAGTGAGTCGGTCGTATCCAGTCCACAATGAATCATGAACTTTGCTGCATCTCTCCCGTCCGTAACGGCTTGGGAGAGAACGGTTCAGGCCTCCTCCAGGAGTCGAGGCAACACTTGCGCGACCGTATCCCAGAGAGTATGGGAGTATCTGCCCAAAAGGCATGCGGTGTTCACGGAGCGCTAGACTGACAGAAAAAAAAAGATTTTCTTCCCCACGTTATCCAGTCTTTTTGATTCCCTGTCCAGGGGAGCGGTAGGGAAAGCGTCAGAGGATGACAAAGCCTGGATGACAAGGCTCTAAGGCGTAGGGTGCTGGGTCAGGAATTTTGGGTAGGTCAGCGCAGGCTGATGGCGGTGGGCAACTATCCTATTCACAGGAGCCCCTGTGCTGGGTTTGGACCAGGTACCCAAAAGGATGTCCATAAGGGCTTCATTGAAGGGAAGGAGGGGTTCCGAATTGGAGGCCCCAGGCTGAAGCACCTCGGTCAGGAGGTTAGGCCTGACCTCCACAGAAGGAAGCTCTAGGTCTAAAACCTCAGCAGCCCTTCTGACCACCATAGAGTATGACGCTCTCTCCTCCGTAGCCACGGTAGGGGGGAGAAAGCATGCCAGCGTCAGGAGAGGTGTCTAACCCAGTGGCATCGCCCAAATCATGATCCCAGTCCATGTCAGGGTCAAGCTGGTATTCTGAAGGGTCCAACAATCCCTTTACACTATCCCCATATCCATACCAATAGGAATAGAGGTCAGGATCCGCCTTGGGTCCAGGAGAGCGTCACGCAACGCCGCTCCGGCTCGTCAGGGTTCAGTACAGGAATGACGTCGATTGTGGGTCCAACCGACGTCCGGAGCATCGACGTCTGTCCCGACACCGTGGAAGGTCACGTTGGCATGACCGGCGCCGGGACAGATCTGGGAACAGATCCGGAGGTGCCCTCTGGAGTCAAGGCCGAAGCCAACAACTTGGAACCTAAGGGGGCCTTCACCGACTCCCCTGGGCCCAAAGGTGCCAAGGATGGACGGTCTTGTCCAAAGATGAGACGCATGTCCTCATAAAATTCTTTGAGTTGGGCAGGGGTAGCACCGGCTCCCGGAAAGTAAGGGAAGTGCGGGGCAGACCCAGAGGGAGGCTCCGAAGACAGAGGTCTAGAGCGTCGATGACCTTCCTGCGTCGCTTTGTCCGAGCGATGGGGCTAAGTCAAAGAATGTTTAGTCTTCTTCGACGACTTCTTTTTGTGACCCGACCGTCCAGATGACTTGGACTCGGAGGAGTGGTGATGACTCCGCGGCCGGTCTCCTGACCTTCCTCTCGAACGAGAAAGGGAGCAACACAGAGTCGAGTGCCAGGCCACCATGAACTTCAGGGACCCTCCCTCAAAGTTTTCTGGTTCATTGCCCGGCACTCAGAGCTTGACTTCAGGTCGTGTTCATGCTCCAGACACCAGAGGCAGACGAGGTACAGATCCGTCACCCACATCATTCGGTGACAGGAGTCACAGGGTTTGAATCCAGTCTTATAAGACATCCCTCAACGCATCAAAACTCGTTAAAAATATATCGACAAAAGTGTTGCAGTTAGTCAAAAAATGACTAGGGGTAGCTCTTCTCCGGATCTGCGCGTAGGCTGGTGCGTAAAGGAAAGAACTGATGTCAGCGCGCTGGGGTGGCACCTATATATGATTACAACATCATCACCGCGACCACGACCCCTACGGAGTCGACCGACGCCACCTGACGGCATGCAAGGGTACTGCTCGAAGAAAAATCTCCGGATCCTGTCTGACACCTGGCGGAAATTCTAAGGTAAGGAAGCTGCAACTATTTTCAGCAACAATCCTTTCTATGAGTCAGTAACATATAGCCCTTGACCTAGGCATGATGTTACCACAGACCTAAATGCTTTAGCCCAAGTGGATGGTGTTCGACTATACAAGTGGTACCACTTCCTGATGATCAAGGAATAAGATGCACTTGTTTAGGAGGACATGATTCCAATGATTCAAATTAAACCTCTGAACATAAGCAGAAAGGGTGCATTTAGTTTTTAATTGGTGCACAAAAAAGATGGTGTTAGAAATGGGGTCTTTGGTTGGCAGTCAGGTTACCCCCTGTCCAAGCAAGGACCCTCAGTCTAGTCAGGGTAAAAGAGAATCACCCTCAGCTGACACCTGCTTACCCCCTTGGTAGCTTGGCACGAGCAGTGGGCTTAACTTCAGAGGGCTAGGTGTAAAGTATTTGTACCAACACACACACACACACACACACACACACACACACACACACAGAGTAACTTAATGAAAACACTGCAAAATGGCAACACAGGTTTAGAAC
Organism: Pleurodeles waltl; assembly: GCF_031143425.1. NCBI lineage: Eukaryota > Metazoa > Chordata > Amphibia > Caudata > Salamandridae > Pleurodeles > Pleurodeles waltl. Next base: position 964,930,275 of record NC_090443.1, read on the forward strand.
AATAGGAAATATTTATCTAAACAAAACAAGACCAAAATGACAAAGATCCACAATACACAAGTCAAGTTATCACTGAAAATGCTAAGAGTCTTCATCTAATTTTAAATACACACTAACATTGTTAGCGTGAAAATGTACCTTGGGTGCGTCAAAAATAACCCCACACGGGTGAGTGTGCGTCAAAAAGGGCTTTCGATGCGTCAATTTCAGGTTGGAGACTGCATTGTGTGAGGGCAGGCACAGTCCTTTCAGGTGTGAGTGACCACTCCTCCCCTCCCTCCTAGCACAGATGGCTCATCGGGAAATGCAGACTACACCCCAGCTCCCTTTGTGTCACTGTCTAGTGTGAGGTGCAACTTTCAAACTGACCCAGACAGGAAATCCACAAACAGGCAGAGTCACAGAAATGGTATAAGCCAGTGGTTCCCAACCTTTTGGTTTCTGTGGACCCCCACTTGAACATTAATGGAACCCAGGGACCCCCACGGAATCATCATGGGAATCCGGGGACCTAATTTGTCAATATTTGTTAATATTTTTTCATTTTCTAGGCTCTTGCGGACCCCCTCAGAAGGCTTCGCGGACCCCCAGGGGTCCCCGGACCACAGGTTGGGAACCACTGGTATAAGCAAGAAAATGCTCACTTTCTATAAGTGGCATTTTCAAACGCACAATCTTAAAATCAACTTTACTAAAAGATGTATTTTTAAATTGTGAGCTCAGAGACCCCAAACTCCACGTCCATCCGCTCCCAAAGGGAATCTACACTTTAATCAGATTTAAAGGTAGCCCACATGTTAACCTATCAGAGGGACAGGCCTTGCAACAGTGAAAAACGAATTTAGCAGTATTTCACTGTCAGGACATATAAAACACATTACTATATTGCCTACCCTTACCATACACTGCACCCTGCCCTTGGGGCTACCCAGGGCCTACCTTAGGGGTGTCTTACATGTAAGAAAAGGGAAGGTTTAGGCCTGGCAAGTGAGTACACTTGCCAAGTCGAATTTACAGTTAAAACTGCACACACAGACACTGCAGTGGCAGGTCTGAGACATGATTACAGAGCTACTTATGTGGGTGGCACAACCAGTGCTGCAGGCCCACTAGTAGCATTTGATTTACAGGCCCTGGGCACCTCTAGTGCACTGTACTAGGGACTTACTAATAAATCAAATATGCCAATCATGGAAAAAACAATTACATACACATTTTGTAAAGGAGCACTTGCACTTTAGCATTGCTTAGCAGTGGTAAAGTGCCCAGAGTAACAAAAACAGAGTCCAGCACACATCAACAACCTGGGAAACAGAGGCAAAAAGTTAAGGGAGACCACCCCAAGGATGAAAAGTCTAACAGATGGCTGATTTGTTTGTTTAATAAATGAATACCAAGTGAAATTTGTGTGTGGAATATGTATGTAAGTATGCATATATCTGGTATTTGTATAGCACAAATCTAGCCAAAAGGCAGGGGAGAGATGTATAGGATTTAAATGTATCTATTGCTAGGCCTTGGTGAGGGCAAGATTAATGTTTTTTCTATCTAGCGCAGCACGGAAACACTATGTGAAAAAGGTAAGCAGAATAAGAACAAACATAATGTGAAAGACCCAATAATTTGGGAATATGCAGGATGCCACTAAAAACATTTTTTACTCAGGACTAGTAAACAGCGATCCTATAAACAGCTGCATGCTCCTCCATGCTTTCACGTGGAGGTAACTTTTTAAAAGAAATATTGACTCAAGCCTTTTAATAGGACAGTTGTCTATTTTCCATTGTTGGCAAGTGGTGTATTAGTAAGGGCTGGAAGGTACCTACACTTAGTGATAAAACATTTAGGCTTAACTTAGGAGACAGGTGTGTAAAGCATTTCATATCAACAAAACTGTAAAATAAGTAAAAGACAACACTCAATAAAAATCAAACACCAAGGAACTATTTTTATCTTTAAAATGACACCAAAATGATAAAAATCCAACGTAGGGAACTGGAAATATGAATTTTAAAGATTAAATGTAAAAATTTGCTTTCTAGTACCTAACAGCAAAGAGTGCCAACCACGGACATCTGGTCGGTCTTGACCGGGACAAAGTCAAAGTCTGAGGCTGACCGTGGTGGAGCCCAAGTCAGATACACTGAGCGTGAGGCCTCAATCAAAATTTTACCTTCAGACTTAGGGCCTTATTACAAGTTCGGCGGACGGTTTAGGCCGTCTGCTGAACTTCTGACGGGGAGGTTGCCTCCATAGTTTCTACCTCCCTGCCGGGCCCAATAAGAGTTTCCGCTAGGTCAGCAGGTGGAAACCTGGGTTTCCGCCCGCTGGACTAGTGGGGAACAGCCTTCCGTTTTGCTTCCAGCTCATAATCAAGCCGGCGGCAATGCTGTAGGATACAGGGTGCATCATCAACCTTGCTATGTTCACTGTCTGCTTAGGTGCTGGCCAGGGGGGGCCTGCACTGCCTATGGCAAGGTCATGGGCAGTGCAGGGACCCTACTGGGTCCCCCTGCACCCGTTCTCCGATAGTCTTTACATGGCATGTGCTACCGCCATGAAATGGCTGGCGGAGAGTGAGGTCGTAATACCCAGGAAGGATTAGGGCTGCCGCAATCGCCAGGATCTCTGATCCTGGCTGTGCTGGCAGTCTCCCACCGCGGCATGACCGCTATGGTCAAAATATGGTGCCACATTGGCGTTGGTTCGACCGACATCTGCGAGTCTGGCAGTCAAGTGACTGTCAGACTCGTCATGAGGCCCTTAGTCTCTTTTCTGGGGCTTTTTCTCTTGTTGCCGTGTGGGGGCTCCTCTCCAGGCCCACTTTCAATGCGATGTCGGCAGCTTGGCTCAACATGAGGTCCCAGTCAAATTCTGGAAGTCTCATCGACAGCAAAAAGATCTGGAGCTTCAGAGGGGCAAATATGAACTTCAGGCCGGATCGCGGTTCAACATCGCTGGCTTGACTCATCGACGAGTTGGTCACCTTATGAAGTTTTTTCCAAAGTTGGTCCAAACATCTGGATCTTCTTCCAGAAGTTCTTTTTTGGGTCTTGCAGTGTCCACAAACTTGATCTAAGGTTCCAGAAGCTCTGAGCTGCTCCTTGGGAGCTGGGACCACAATTCCCAGAATGCACCTGGTTTAAATCCTTAAAAGGCCACCAGGCCCTGGTCAGCTGGGCTCTTCTTGCAGGACTTGATGCAGGGGACTCTTGACAGTTCCCTTGTAGCTGTTGCTTACAGGGAGTCCACTCCTGCCTGGATCTTTAGAAGTAAGGCAAAGTGCTTTCTGTGGTGAAGCCCTGAGTGTGCAGGTGGTGCAGTCCTTGTGGGTGCAGTCCTTCAGGGGCAGACAAGGGGTTTAGCAAGGCAACCGTTCTTCTGATTTTCTTCCAGCAGTGATTTGAGTTGCAGGGCAGCTCTTCCTTATTTATGAAGGTTCCTGGGTTGGCAAGCAGGGGAGCACTCCTGATCAATGGGGTACAAGGTGCCACCTTCTGTGATGACCACTTCCTGCAAAGTGTGGCATATTTCAATCCTAGGAGGCACTGCTTCTTAAAAATTCAAGCTGGAGAAAATCTCTACTGGAGGTGCAGGTCTGGCTAAGCCCACCCACTGGTGTGGCTACCTTTCCCTAACACTACCCTTCCAGCCAATCTAATTTCCGGGGTGCCCATCTGGCTGGGGGTGCAGGAAATGGGGGCAGTCTGGTTTCTGTCCCAAGTGCCTTTCCCTCTGAAGATCAGTTTGCCCACCAAGCCCCCTTCCTGCTCTGCCATCTGCTGTTGCAGATCTCCCCCACCAGATGCTTCCTTTGTCTCAGCCCAGGCCACTTCACACCTCATTAAGATAGCTTGGCTCAGCCAGCCAGAGGGCGACCAATCAGGAAAGGCTAGTACAGGGCTGATTTTAGGTGACCTTTAGAAAGAGGTCTAAAACGCTTTCCCCGTAATAGTTATAATAAATCAAACATTGCCAATTTGTTGGATTTATTCTGACTATTTATTTGATCTCCTGAATGGCATTTTTATCTTGCTCCTATTAAAAGTAAGACTTTATTAATTTAAAATAAAGCCTTCCCATCTTCGCCTATGGAGCTAATGCACTACAATGGGGAAAAACTAAATTGGCAGTCTTTCTCTCCCCGGGGCTTATAAAACAACTTTTATAATGACCCTGCTTATAATAACACTGCACCCTACCGTTGGGGCACCTAGAGCAGACTTTAGGGGTGACATATGTAGAAATAAGGTAGTTAAAGACTTTGGAAGTACTTATAATTCCAAAGTCGAATTTGGGCTTAATGTTATTTTAAAAGCAGCCGGCAAGACAGGCCTACCTTTAAAATGGCACCAGACACCACAGCAGTGCACCCTTGGGTGCACTAACTCCACTGGGGTCCCTAAACCTACATCCCCTACCATATACTAGGGAGTTAGAGGTAGACTGTCAGAGCCAATTATAATTATGTCTAATTAGCATATCCCTTTCAAACAGGGCATGGGTCCTGGGCCTGGTTAGCAGAGCCCCAGGAACAGTCTGAGTCAGTAACCACCTGCATCAGTACAAACAAAACGGTGGTGATCAGGGCGAAGAGGATGACTTTCTCACATCCTTGATTTTACTTTTGTCTTGTGACACCACCTTTGGCATTGCCAGCACTGTTTTTCCCGCTGTACATCTGTGCACTTGTTCGGTCTGTAAAATGAATGTTGTGTTTTAGTTTGTACACCCATCAGCATTGCATGTGAAAGAGAGATCACAATGGATGGATGTTTTGGTTGCAGAGGGTGTACGGTTCTAGTAATATATCAATCAGTTGATGCTGAGTTGTGTGTGTTAGCGTGGAATGATGTCAGTTGTCGAGGACTGTTGTGCTGCACAGGTGTGTAGTGAGTTACTCATTTGGAGTGGTTCATGTTTCCTTGTTAATGTAAGATTTGGCGATTTTGTGTTTTCATTGAGTGCTTCCTCAGCAGGTAAAGTGTTGTGGGCTGGCTTGAGTAGTGAGGATTTGTGGTCAGATATAAACCGTTCTCTGTTTGGGTAACTTTGTTCAAGTAGTTAAACGGTTGGCTGAGCTGTATTTTAGGAACAGTACTGGAAAGTGTTTTAATGTACTGTTTATTTCACTGGGCATTTCCCTGCTTGGTGGGTATTTATGAGAGCGGGCCACTGCTGGCACCTCTGCCACTTTCTATATCTTCCCCAGGTCATTATTTTAGGTACCAAGAGAGAAGAAAGAGAGATAAGAGACAGAGAGAGGAGGAAGGGAGAGGACTGGAAGCAACAGTTTTTCCAGGGCTGCTTTTGGTTCCCAGTCGGGCCCGAGTGTGTGAAATACTCTAGAATGAGATGATGTCTGTAATGTTGGTCTGTGAGCACCAAGTGAGAACTGAAACTGACCACTATTTATAGTGGGTGTGAATGGAGCTCAGATAACAACTGTGCTGATGATGCTATTCTTAAGGGTCTTCTAGCTAAAAACAGGTCATAAGAACTCCAGTACATGTTACAGATCAATCATGCAAGACCTCAAACTAACTATTTGAGTAACAAGGTACAGTGACTCACTCCTCCAGTTGGTGATAATGTGCACAGCCATGAACTCCATTGTTAGATTTTTTTTTCCCACATGGAGGGTGAGGATGGAATGTGAAACGAATTGATAAGTAAAGAGATGTCAATGTATAAGAGGAAAAGATGTAATAGGAGAAAAAACAATAACAGTCACAGGTGTCCAGGAAGGAGGGTGGGTGCATGTGAATCTACAGCACTATATGCCATGAACAGATGCTTACAAAGTAAGTAACATTTTCTGTTCAGGGCATGTGCGACTATAGATACACATGCTTTGCATAGACTGTAAAGCAGTCCTCCCCAAAAGCGGTGCCTAACCTGTGGGTGTTGTAGTCGTTTGGAAAAGGGTATGTAGTACTGCCTGACCCACATTAGCTTGTTGGCATGCTAGAGCATCCACACAGTATGTGGTGTAGACTAGATAGCTGCTTTACATATGTCAGCTATTGGGATGTTTCACAGGAAGGCCATAGAAGCTCCTTTCTGGCGAGATATTTTACCTTTAGCATAACAAGTATGAATGCATTTAACTATCTGTCTGGCAATATGGCCTTTCCTTTATGAGGCTTGTGTGAAAGCAACAAAGTTGTTGAGTCTGTCCAAAAGTTCTTGTCCTATCAATGTAGTACATGAGAGTTCTTTGACATCTAATGTATTTAGAGCCAGTTGTGCAACAGAGAGAGAGGAGGAAAAGTGTAGTCAAATGTCCCGGACCATATCATCCACAGTGCATTGGACTGTGGGTGTAGGAACCTAGAGACGAAGTTTGGACATTTGGCATTGCCTGCTGTTGTAAAAAATTCTATTTGAAGGAACCCCCATTTGCTGAAGTATCAGAGGACTTGCAGGTGGAGTTCCCACTCATGGACGTGCTACTGCATCCTGCTGAGGTCAGCAAAATCATTGCTGATCCCCGAAAGGTACTCCACTAACACATGGATGTTGTGGCTGAGCACCTAGGCAAAATGGTCTGAGATAGATACGCCCGTTGTGGAGCGCATGTCCCCCATTGCTACTGTAGGTAGTTCATGGCTGGCCTATTGTCTGTCCGAGTTAGGACAACATTGCCAATCAGGTGAGGTAGGAATGCTTTCAATGCTAGCAGCTCTAGGTGGTTGATGTAGAGGCCCAGATGTTTGGCCTCCCAAAGGCCTAGCACTGAGATTCTGTAAGTGTGCATCCGACCCCATGAATAACGCATCAGTTGTTAGAATAATGTGTGAAACAGGGTTGAGGAAAGGCTTCCCCCGCAAAAGGTTGTTGGTGTTCCACCACTGTACAGAGTGATGAGTCTGGTGGCTGATCAACACTAGATCCTCCCAATGACCCTCTGTCTGAGACCACTGTTGAGCTAGACATTCCTGCAATGGATGCATGTGTGGACGTGCATGAGGTACTATGGCAATGCAGGAGGCCACCATGCCTAAGAGGCGCATGACTGTTCTGACTGTAATGTGCTGATTTGGTTGAAACATAGGATTCAGCATCTGAAAAGAATGATTCCTTGCACAATTGGGATAGTCCAGGCCTATTTCTGCATTTAGGACAACTCCTAGGTACAGTTAGATCTGGAGATGTTAGAGGCGGGAATTGATGGCATTGATAGTGAACCATAGGTGCTGAGGTAGATCTATTGCGATCACCGTGTGGTTTAGACACTGCTGACAGTTGGCGGTTTTGACAAGACAATTGTCGAGGTATGGAGATACGTGGACTCCCTGTCTGTGCAGGCGTGCAGCTACTACTGCAAGGCACTTGGGGAATACTCAAGGTGCAGTATTCACCCCGAAAGGGAGGACCTTGAATTGGTTGTTTTTTCTGCCTATTACAAACCTGAGATACCAGAGATGTGCGCGATGTATTGGGATGTGGAAATAGGCGTCCTTTAGACTTAGGGCAGTCAAAGTCACCTTGTTGTAGAAGCGGGATGGCATCCTGAAGGGTTACCATGCAGAAGTCTTCTAATAGGTGGGTTAGTTTAGCAGACTGAGATCTAGAATAAGCAGTAAGGAACTGCCCTTTTTGGGTATTAGGAAGTATAGAGAGTAAACGCCTGTACCTTGCTGATGGATAGCAATAGGTTCTATATCTCATTTAAGGAGGACGACTTTGAACTCCTCTTTGAGTAGTGTTTAATGCTCTATAGATAGCCTGTGTTTGTGAGGTGGAAATTTCGGAAGTGTGGTTGTGAGCTCAAGACAATAAACATGTTGGATATTATCCAACACCCACTGGTCTGAGGTGATGGTTTGCCATGTGGGAAGAAAATGTTAAAAACACTACTCCGACAGGTGTTACATGGTCGGGAGATATAGGAGATGAGTCGAGGTTTGGTGGCAGATGTAGATCCTTTTGGGGAACTACCCTTGCCTCTACCTCTTGAGTTGTTACCCCTGTAAGGTCCTCTGAAGCAACCCCTGGGGGACGTGTGTTTGCCGTGGGTGCATTGGTATGAAGCGGAGGTGTCAGAAGAGGTTGTTTTTGAACCTCCATGGTAGGAGGGTAAGTGAAAGGAGCCACAGGGAGCTGGTGTCTGTAATGTCCCCATTACTTTTACCATCTCTGTGCCTTTTTAACATTTTTCCAAGGGTCTGGTCCACTTTGAGGCCAAAAAGATGCGCGCCATCAAAAGGCATGCTCAGCACATTTTGCTGAACCTCTGGCTTAAAACCAGAAATTGGGAGCCATGCATGTCTTCTCAAGAAGATGCTTTTGTTGAACCCCCGAGCTGCAGTGTCAGCTGCATCTAAGGCGCAGCGGATTGTAGTATTTGAAATTTACTTGCCCTCTAAGACAAGTTTTTGGCCCTGTTTTCTGTGCTCTTTTGGGAGGTAATGGAGGAGGTCCTCCACTTCCTCCCAGTGGGCACAGTCATACTTTGCAAGGAGGCTCATGGAGTTTGCAATCAGCCAATTGTTAGCCCATTGCGCTGCCACCCGTTTCCCTGTATCAATTCCTTTACTCTCTTTATCTGGCAGCAGAGCATCTCCACTGGCCTTGGAGTCTGCCCGCTGGTGTGCAGAGGTAATTACCAGGGAATATGGTGGAAGTTGACCCCCAATATAAATAGGGTCAGATGTGGAAGCCTTGTACTTCCTGTCCACCCTAGGGGTTATACCCTAGCTCTAAAAGGGTCATTAAATATGTCTGGGTTATGTCTTGAACATTGGAAGATACTGGCTGGATCTGTGTGTGAAAAAGAGTGCCACAAACAGAAAATCTTCCTCTAAGGGATCCTTATGAAATTCTACCTGATCGATTGAAGCGGCCCTACCGAAAAACTCCTGATAGGAAATCGAGTCATCAGGGGGAAGGCCAGGCAGGATTGAGGTCAAGGTGTGTGTCCCCTGGTGGGGCTGTATCTGAGCTATCCCATGGGTCATCTTAAGGAAAAGTGTCAAAAGCATCCTGCCCCCCACTATGTCTGGTGGTGTTAGAGTCCGGAGACACCTGATACGAAATGCAGAGTGGGCCCCTTAGAGAATGAGGCGAGGAGGGTGAAGGCAAAGGAGGTGGAATGAGTGATGTTAAAGCACTAGTAGGCTCATCTGCCTTCTTGCAGATCTTAGAGCTGGATTGTCCAGGGGCTCTTGAAAGGACAATTGTCTTGGTTGGTTGAATCGTAGCTGTGGCAGGCCAAGCAAGGATTCGGCCTGTATGCGGCTGGATAACAATTTGTCTCTGTTTTGAGTCCAATTGTTCTAGCAGTCGATGGAGGATGGGCTCCACTGTTGTGCCGGAATCGGCCTTGGAGAACGGCTTCCAGATGGTCGGTTGTGAAAGTGGCTTCAGTTTCTGTACAAAAGATCGGGTCGGTGTCAAAGCAGAGGAACTTGATGTCGTAGTTTGGCTCAGCACTGAGGTTTGGGTCGACACCGACTGGCAGTCCTATGCCAACGTGGTCAGTGCAAAAGCAATCAGCTTGGAATGTTTTTTCAGTGCCGAGCCTGTGGGCGGGACATTCAAAGTAGTCGCTTGTGCCAACCATGGCCGGAAGGCAGTGGCGGACTGAGAGCCTCCTTTTGGTGTTCGATAGAGGCTGAATGTCTATGAGCTGGAGGCTGCTCAAGATGGTGGAGGGGAATGGGGGTTGGTACTGTACTCACGGGCTGTTGACTAAGTGGGAGGTCCTCTATCTCGAGGTCGGATCCGGAGCTGCCCTTGATGGAGAAAGCCTCTTCCTCTGCAGCCGATGGTTGAGGGTGCTGTTCTCCCTCAACGTCACCTGAACCAAAAAGGACTGGTGTATATTCCATACTACTTCGAGACATCTCAAGCCAACGTGTGTGATGGTCGCAAAGAGTATTCTTCAAGCAGAAGGAGCGGCATGCGTCGCAGTCGGTTTCATGATGGAAGTCCATTTGAGGGTACTTCGCTTGGCAGTGAGGATAATAACAGAAGGGCATTTGTTCCATCACTGGCAAGACATTCTTGAGAGACTCAATGGAGACTGAAGCAGGCCTGTAAGGGCGAGGACCTGGAAGGGCCGCAATTGAGACAAACCTGACTTGACAGAAATCTATATCTGTCAATGAGCAAGGGAAAATAGAAACACGATCAGAGACAATACCGACAGAGGTGTAGGTACTGTGTGGACTGAAAAGAGCACCGCAACCGTGTCAAACTGGAGCATAGGAGCATGTCCAAGCCCGACAGTGGAAAAAAAAAAAAACAATCTTACAATGGAGTCGATGTCAATACACATTAAAACTAAGAGGAGGAGTCACTCTACCAGGTGACTCGAAAGACTTCTTAGAAGAAAAACAACTTGAACACATAGGGACGTAACACTTGACTGGCAGGAGTAAGCAAAGCATGTGTATCTACAGGCACACATGCCTTGAACACTCAATTCCATGGTGCCACAAAACATATTAGAACAGGAACAAGCAATCAGATGGGCAAAATCAACAAACACATACAAGAACAAAGCAAACTGTGTCAGAAGGGAGATGGAAACAACTGTGGGAAGAGTAAGCGATCCAAAAAAAAAAAAGAAAGAAAAAAAATCTGACAGGAAACTAACATAGCATCTCTGCTACAACACTAGTAGAAACTGTAAAAGCAACATGAACTAAAACTTCTGCTAAACACAAGAACGTTGAACAGAGCATACGGCTAGGTCCCCTACCCCTTCACCTCAACAGAACTCTGACTTTAATGGGATTTAGGAAGCAATTCACGACATTCCAGTGTCTGTTGTATAAACAATGGTGTCTCGTAAGGCAAATCATGCAAGCAAAACTCCTAAACCACTACTTGCTCTGCACCATCAAACAGTGAAGGTACAAAGCTTATACAATATTATTTTACCTCATGGTGAGACATGAGCTAGTGACATCAGGGCCGGCATCAGGGCGGTGCGACCGGGGCAGCCGCACCAGGCACTGAGCTCGGGGGTGCTAGGTTTAGAAATAACATGGGTTTGAAAGTATCTGCTGCAGGGCTCCTTGTGTGTCCAGCATTTTTAGCTACGCATAAAAATGTCAAGATAACTCTGGTGATTATTGTTCCTGCTGGAGAGATCGAAGTTTTGTCTAGTCGCAATTTTGATTGATCATAAAGTAGCGCAGAATGTTAATATGCCTGCTATAAAGAACATGTACCATGCAAATAAGAAAATGTATTTTATGTGGATAGCTCAGTGGGTTACTGCTTTTGTAATAGCGATCCTTTTGTTACTTGCAGTTTAAAAGTTACAATCATAATATAGCACAATGTGCTATGAACAGCCAGCCAAAGAGCAGCATACAAACTGTAAAGTTTAGGTTGGATCATTATGCTTTTTTTTTCCTCTCCAGTCTTTCATTATTCCAATGTTGCTAAAAAAGGGTTTGTTTGGGTAGAAACATATTCTTATTAATAAAGCTGACCCCAACCATTGCTGTGGTACATTCTAAATCCTGCATTTGTACCGCTCCAGATCAAACACTCTTACAATATACTGCCTACCAGTATGAATGACGTGATTCCTACACCTTGTAATCCTCATTGTAACATTTCCTGTAGACTGATTAACACGTGTAAGATTCAATGTCTCTGTATAATGTGTGTGTTATGTAAAGTGCTCCAACACTGTACACTGGTACGAGTAGCAATTTAAGAACCATGAAAGGCGTGAGAGAGAGGCGCTATGGAGGGATGAGGAGCACTACTGGAGGATGGTAGCGGGGGAATCCATGGCGGAGAAGGTCACTGGGGGCCACCAAAAAGACTGTCGCACGGGCACCACCCTGTGTCAAATTAGGGATTTCGGCTGCCTTTGGCACGACCTGCTTTAGGGGTCCATGTCAGAAACAGATTTACATTTTCCTACCCACTTTCTGCCAATCCGAGCACCTATAATGTTGAATGATATTGGGTAATACAGTAAAGCTTGAGATGCCTTAAAACGTCTATGGAGCAAGTTTAAGTACACATCAGCTTTATAAACCCAGAAGCCTGATAGTCAAACGAAAGCACCTAGGAAGAGAGTCATAGGAATTGGGCGCTCACAGTAAGTCCATATAGTAGTATCTACTTTTCAATCATGGCATGGTGCTCCTGGCAAGAGGATCTTCCTTAATCCTCCAATGTTTCCAGGGAAACTAACAGTACAACAGACAACTGTCAGGGCACTCATGTCAGCCTGATAGTCCCGACCCTGGCATGCTCTCTGCCAGAACACTTCTACTACAAGCCAACTCCTTGAATCACTCCGCTTTTGAAATTCCTTACCTCTGTACAGAAGGGAGTCAACTGAGGGTGCACCACGGGCTGCACATATGTGTGGAAAGTAGACTCTATTTCCATCGTCCTTCCATTTAACTTCAGAATTGGAAATTCTATTATTTCCTGCAAATTATTAAGAGAGAAACATTACAAGATCTAGTTTAATACAAGGTAGAATAGAAGTTTACTTTTTATATTGTATTTCAAATCATAGCCTAATAGAAAATATATAAACAGTATGCCTCAACAAAAAGCCATTCTCTGCTTTTATTACAGGGTTGCACATTAATAGGAAGATTTTGATTCCCAAGGAGATTTAGTGGGGGTGAAAGTTCCAAGGGTTTGGGGACAGTGGGCGCGATGTGAACGGAGGAGTGAAACAAGGTATCCCACAACTGTAGTAAGCATGTTCCAAAGTAGCCATATCCTTAAGTGGCGGAAAACCTAGTATCGCTTACAAAGCTTTAAGGTAAGCGGTTTCTATTTCATTACGGCCCTGTTTTTGTATCTGTGTAAAATAAAGGTCGGATGGCAAGGCAGGCTTAAAAATAGTAATCCTTTAGTTTCCATGACAAAGAAAGAAAGGAAGGGCTACAACGCTCCCTTGCTTTGTTTGGCATAGATTTGTTTGAATCCCTTCCTTTGTTTGATATTGATTTTCTTTGACTACCTTCCTTTGACATAGAAACAAAAAGAGGACTCTATCTAAGGCAAGTGAGCCTTTAATATAAAGATACTTTCCTAGGCATGTGAAAAAATCACATGCTCGAAGGAATGGTGGCACTAGTTAAACTGCCAGTAAGGAAGGGCAGATGGGAGAAACATGGAGTGATACACAGGGGACGGGGGGAGGAGGGACGGAAAGGAAGAACGAAGGGGTGGAAATTATTTTGAGGAAGTGACAGAGCTGCCTGTTGTTCTAAAGTAGTCCCTCTAGATTTTCAAAGGGTACTTTCTTGGAAGCGGAAAGATACAACCCACCAGTTAACAGCATCAATGTGAGAGAGAGATACTCCCAAGGGCAGGGGTCAAAATGTAACTGACAAATTCTCTAGTCACTGTCTGAAAGAGGGTGGCAAAATATGCCAATAAAAAACAGTAGCCTCAAAGTCCACTCTAAGTTGATTAGAGACAAGAAGTCAGTTTCACAATTGCATTGTCAAAACCCAGACCTAAAAACAATCAGCTAAGATTCCGCCAAACTCTACCAGTACTGAGAACCAACACAAAGAGAGACAGTTTACAAGACAATGGTTCAATATTTTAGACAACAGTAAATAAAGCAATTCTCTTATAAGAGTGTTATATTAAAGTTTAGAACATCATATATATATATATATATATATATATATATATATATATATATATATATATATAGTTTGCTTACGGAGAGCATTAACAAATAAATATATTATTCCAATCAATATAATGTATTGTGTTGATTACACCTGGATAGCTTTACAGTGAATATCTTTAATGTGGCACTGTCAGTGGGAGTACACGTACTTGTCCAAGACACATTTCACTGCAGCAAGTGCAGGAGCCAAAGGGAAAGAATAAGACGGGCAAATCTTTTATCATCTGGAATCCTTGCCCATGTTCTGTATGCAGCTAACAGGGACTGCTCCTCTAACGATAATGACAAATCCATACCAAGATCATCCGCCTCCTAGGGACACTAGCAACTCACTAATGAGTTTGTGATCTTCCTGGTTACACTATAAACTGCTTCCTAATGCTAACAACAAAACACTGATGGAACACACAAACGACTTTCAAGCGGTGTTACGTTTGTGATCAACACACAATATAAGGCATTTTTATGTTGCACTAATTGCATAGGATCCGCAGATGGCCACCTTTTCTCATGATATATGGTGCCCATCTCTTCAAATTCGAAAGGGATCGGGGATGGTCACTGAATATGAATTAATGTGTATATATTTCTATATTTCCTTCTCTATATTCTTTGGTATACATTTCGGAGCTAATTAGATAGCCCTAAATTACTCTTTGAATATTTTCTACTTATATACTTTGTACTGGTTTAGGAAAGAGAGAGAAAAACAGACTCAAATAATTTTGTCAATTTCTGTATTTGAATAAAATAATTCTAAACATATTCTAAGATTGTATTTTCACCCTAAACATTTTTTTCTCATTGCAGATATAACCCAAAGACCCCTTCCAGGAATTGCTCATGGATAACACACGTATCATGCCCGAAGTGCTGGCAAGGGAAAATGTGCTCCACTAATCATAGAATCCCGGGAAATATGCAGCTAGAGAAAAGGTGTGGAGTCAAGATGGGCAGCATCATGAGGGGCAGAGTACGACAGTCACGCATCACATATATATTTGTATGTATATATTTGCTGAAAAAAGGGTAAGGTAAAAAAAAAAAAAAAGGAGAAAGTCAGAGAAAAAAACAAAGGTTAAAGTAATGTTATAGTTAGGTGACAGAACAAGACACAAACTAGCACTTAAAAACTCCAAACCACTCAAATTCACCAATAATTGTTTTAATCACTATAACATGGGCCCCTATCAAGCACCTCCTATCACATATTACATCACTCATGACATCACAAATGACATCACTGATGACATCTGATTTAACCAATAAAGTAGATAATAAAGGGCTTTCTGTCATATACAGCACAGAATTACTGTGTGTACCCCTGGGGTTACATAGGATGAAAGTGGCATAGGGCCTGAAGCCAAGTCTAACTGCACATGGTGGAAGTTAGGTGGTGTACGGTTTACCTACCAGTAAAGTTTTGGGTGCAATCAGTATTTCATGTAGAAAAGGTTAAGGATGACAGCACCTGGTGTGGGCTGCAGAGGCAAGTGTCTAAGTTGACTGTGGTTTAAGGCCAAATCATATTGTTAAAAATATGTCAGAAAAGTCAAAGCTTTTAGTCACAATCGATTATCCACTAGTGGATGCCTGGGCACTTTCAGATAATAAGCAGTTGTTATACAGTGCTACAGACAAATTGCAAAGTAAGGATGTATATTTGCAGAAAATCTGTGAAGATTTTGAGACTTCACATAGTTAAACAGTGTGGAATATAAGGGTGACCCACTTAAGTATAGTTTAACTTAAAATGTGGTTGTAACTATGGCTATATGATTATATGCCATTCTGGTCACCCCAGGAAAGTGTGTAGTGTATTTTACCACCCTACATAGTTCCGTCCATAGGCCTTGGCTCATGGTCTCTTATCATCCTAAATGGATATCTGTCAATCTAATTTAAAATTGTGAGTATCATGAAGTCCTTAAGAGGGAGGCCCATTTAAAGTGAATGGAGAAATAACTCTATTGTGTTCAAGGCTTAAAAAGTGGGTGATCCCATTAAGGTGTATGAAAGCATTTTCTTTGTTAGCTGGGTGAATACCAGTAAAAGCAGGGTGACATCAACAAATGTGAGTTTCGAGCTATGCTATGAATCCACAATGTTGTGTAAGGATATGTTCATTATCACTTGACTGGTGATAGAAAATTGAGTACAGGCATAGCATGTTGAATTATGTGCAGTTCACAACTCCTATAAAGCACTGTCATAATAATGGATGATGTCATCTGTGATGTCAACAGAAATATCATCAATGATGTAATCTGAGACGTCATCAATCATGTCATTTAAAGTGTTATGAGTGAGATAATATGAGGAGTTATAAGCAGTCCATGACAGGGGCGCAAGTTAGTAGAGTACTCCATAACTGTCAAACTTCAGTGTTTGTTTTGGTTTTTAAATATTAGTTTATCACTCATCTAATCATCTGAAGGAAAGTACCATCTTGCCTGGCATGTTACCCCCATATTTCACTGTATATATGTTGTTTTAGTGTATGTGTCACTGGGAACCTGCCAGCCAGGGCCCCAGTGCTCATAAGTGTGCACTGTATGTGTGCACTGAGGCTCTGCTAACCAGAACCTCAGTGGTTATGCTCTCTCTGCTTTCTAAATTGTCAGTAACAGGCTAGTGACCAATTTCACCAATTCACATTGGCATACTGGAACACCCTTATAATTCCTTAGTATATGGTACTGAGGTACCCAGGGTACTGGGGTTCCAGGAGATCCCTATGGGCTGCAGCATTTCTTTTGCCACCCATAGGGAGCTCTGACAATTTTTAACAGGCCTGCCACTGCAGCCTGAGTGAAATAACGTCCACGTTATTTCACAGCCATTTACCACTGCACTTAAGTAACTTATAAGTCGCCTATATGTCTAACCTTCACCTGGTGAAGGTTGGGTACTAAGTTACTTAGTGTGTGGGCACCCTGGCACTAGCCAATGTGCCCCCACATCGTTCAGGGCAAATTCCCCGGACTTTGTGAGTGCGGGGACACCATTTCACGCGTGCACTATACATAGGTCACTACCTATGTATAGCGTCACAATGGTAACTCTGAACATGGCCATGTAACATGTCTAAGATCATGGAATTGTCACCCCAATGCCATTCTGGCATTGGGGAGACAATTCCATGATCCCCTGAGTCTCTAGCACAGACCCGGGTACTGCCAAACTACCTTTCCCGGGGTTTCACTGCAGCTGCTGCTGCTGCCAACCCCTCAGACAGGTTTCTGCCCTCCTGGGGTCCAGTCAGGCTTGGCCCAAGAAGGCAGAACAAAGGATTTCCTCAGAGAGAGGGTGTTACATCCTCTCCCTTTGGAAAAAGGTGTCAGGGCTGGGGAGGAGTAGCCTCACCCAGCCTCTGCAGGGAGTGCAGAATTATTAGGCAAATGAGTATTTTGACCACATCATCCTCTTTATGCATGTTGTCTTACTCCAAGCTGTATAGGCTCGAAAGCCTACTACCAATTAAGCATATTAGGTGATGTGCATCTCTGTAATGAGAAGGGGTGTGGTCTAATGACATCAACACCCTATATCAGGTGTGCATAATTATTAGGCAACTTAACAAAAAACAAATATATACCCATTTCAATTATTTATTATTACCAGTGAAACCAATATAACATCTCAACATTCACAAATATACATTTCTGACATTCAAAAACAAAACAAAAACAAATCAGTGACCAATATAGCCACCTTTCTTTGCAAAGACACTCAAAAGCCTGCCATCCATGGATTCTGTCAGTGTTTTGATCTGTTCACCATCAACATTGCGTGCAGCAGCAACCACAGCCTCACAGACACTGTTCAGAGAGGTGTACTGTTTTCCCTCCTTGTAAATCTCACATTTGATGATGGACCACAGGTTCTCAATGGGGTTCAGATCAGGTGAACAAGGAGGCCATGTCATTAGATTTCCTTCTTTTATACCCTTTCTTGCCAGCCACGCTGTGGAGTACTTGGACGCGTGTGATGGAGCATTGTCCTGCATGAAAATCATGTTTTTCTTGAAGGATGCAGACTTCTTCCTGTACCACTGCTTGAAGAAGGTGTCTTCCAGGAACTGGCAGTAGGACTGGGAGTTGAGCTTGACTCCATCCTCAACCCGAAAAGGCCCCACAAGCTCATCTTTGATGATACCAGCCCAAACCAGTACTCCACCTCCACCTTGCTGGCGTCTGAGTCGGACTGGAGCTCTCTGCCCTTTACCAATCCAGCCACGGGCCCATCCATCTGGCCCATCAAGACTCACTCTCATTTCATCAGTCCATAAAACCTTAGAAAAATCAGTCTTGAGATATTTCTTGGCCCAGTCTTGACGTTTCAGCTTGTGTGTCTTGTTCAGTGGTGGTCGTCTTTCAGCCTTTCTTACTTTGGCCATGTCTCTGAGTATTGCACACCTTGTGCTTTTGGGCACTCCAGTGATGTTGCAGCTCTGAAATATGGCCAAACTGGTGGCAAGTGGCATCGTGGCAGCTGCACGCTCGACTTTTCTCAGTTCATGGGCAGTTATTTTGCGCCTTGGTTTTTCCACACGCTTCTTGCGACCCTGTTGACTATTTTGAATGAAACGCTTGATTGTTCGATGATCACGCTTCAGAAGCTTTGCAATTTTAAGAGTGCTGCATCCCTCTGCAAGATATCTCACTATTTTTGACTTTTCTGAGCCTGTCAAGTCCTTCTTTTGACCCATTTTGCCAAAGGAAAGGAAGTTGCCTAATAATTATGCACACCTGATATAGGGTGTTGATGTCATTAGACCACACCCCTTCTCATTACAGAGATGCACATCACCTAATATGCTTAATTGGTAGTAGGCTTTCGAGCCTATACAGCTTGGAGTAAGACAACATGCATAAAGAGGATGATGTGGTCAAAATACTCATTTGCCTAATAATTCTGCACTCCCTGTGGAAATGCTTTGATGGGCACAGATGGTGCCCATCTCTGCATAAGCCAGTCTACACCGGTTCAGGGATCCCCCAGCCCTGCTCTGGCGCGAAACTGGACAAAGGAAAGGGGAGTGACCACTCCCCTGACCTGCACCTCCCAGGGGAGGTGCCCAGAGCTCCTCCAGCGTGCCCCAGACCTCCGCCATCTTGGATTCAGAGGTGTGCTGGCACACTAGACTGCTCTGAGTGGCCAGGGCCAGCAGGTGACGTCAGAGACTCCTTCTGATAGGCTCTTACCTGTGTTACTAGCCTATCCTCCTTCCTAGGTAGCCAAACCTCCTTTTCTGGCTATTTAGGGTCTCTGCTTTGGGGAATTCTTCAGATACCGAATGCAAGAGCTCATCAGAGTTCCTCTGCATCTCCCTCATCACCTTCTGCCAAAGGATCGACCGCTGACTGCTCAGGACGCCTGCAAAACCGCAACAAAGTAGCAACGACGACTACTGCAACCTTGTATCGCTCATCCTGCCGCCTTCTCGACTGTTTCCTGGTGGTGCATGCTCTGGGGGTAGCCTGCCTCCTTCTTGCACCAGGAGCTCTGAAGAAATCTCCCGTGGGTCGACGGAATCTTCCCCCTGCAACCGCAGGCAACAAAAGACTGCATCACCGGTCCTCTGGGTCCCCTCTCAGCACGACGAGCATGGTCCCTGGAACTCAGCAACTCTATCCAAGTGACTCCCACAGTCCGGTGACTCTTCAGTCCAAGTTTGGTGGAGGTGGGTCCTTGCCTCCCCACGCTAGACTGCATTGCTGGGTGCTGCGTGATTTGCAGCTGCTCCGGCTCCTGTGCACTCTTCCAGGATTTCCTTCGTGCACAGCCAAGCCTGGGTCCCTGACACTCTAATCTGCAGTGCACAACCTTCTGAGTTGTCCTCCGGCGTCGTGGGACTCCCTTTTCTGACTTCGGGTGGACTCCGGTTCACTCCTCTTCTAAGTGCCTGATCCGGTGCTTCTGCGGGTGCTGCCTGCTTCTGTGAGGGCTCCCTGACTTGCTGGGCACCCCCTCTGTCTCCTCATCCAGGTGGCGACATCCTGGTCCCTCCTGGGCCACAGCAGCATCCAAAAACCCTAACTGCAACCCTTGCAGCTATAGCAAGGCTTGTTTGCAGTCTTTCTGTGTGGGAACACCTCTGCAAGCTTCTTCACGACGTGGGACATCCATCCTCCAAAGGGGAAGTTCCTAGTCCTCTTCGTTCTTGCAGAAACCAAAGCTTCTTCCATCCGGTGGCAGCTTCTTTGCACCCTCAGCTGCCATTTCCTGGGCATCGGCCCACTCTTGACATTGTCGCGACTCTTGGACTTGGTCCCCTTGTTTCACAGGTACTCAGGTCCGGAAATCCACTGTTGTTGCTTTGCTGGTGTTGGTCTTCCTTGCAGAAATCCCCTATCACGACTTCTGTGCTCTCTGGGGGTTATAGGTGCACTTTATACCTACTTTTCAGGGTCTTGGGGTGGGCTAATTTTCTAACCCTCACTGTTTTCTTACAGTCCCAGCGACCCTCTACAAGCTCACATAGGTTTGGGGTCCATTCGTGGTTCGCATTCCACTTTTGGAGTATATGGTTTGTGTTGCCCCTATACCTATGTGCTCCTATTGCAATCTACTGTAACTTTACATTGCTTGCATTACTTCCTTTTGCTATTATTGCATATTTTTGGTATTGTGTACATATATCTTGTGTATATTTGGCATCCTCATACTGAGGGTACTCACTGAGATACTTTTGGCATATTGTCATAAAAATAAAGTACCTTTATTTTTAGTATATCTGTGTATTGTGTTTTCTTATGATATTGTGCATATGACACCAGAGGTATAGTAGGAGCTTTGCATGTCTCCTACTTCAGCCTAAGCTGCTCTGCTATAGCTACCTTCTATCAGCCTAAGCTGATAGAAACACCTCTTCTACACTAATAAGGGATAACTGGACCTGGTACAGAGTGTAAGTACCCCTTGGTACCCACTACAAGCCAGGCCAGCCTCCTACATCATCTAACTAGAACGTCACTTTACCCTATTTTTCCAGTGAATTTCTGGGGTGTTTTGATAATATTCTAAGTGAAGTATGTGTAACACTTTCTTCAGGTGGGCAACCCCACTACACATAATGTAAGGCCATGTGCATGGGGGTTGGGAACAAGACCTGGCCTCTGAACAAACCTTGTGTCTATCCCTGTGCAAGAACCCCACGAGATCCACAATATATACACCAGAGGTCTTCAGCCTAGGGCCCCTCTGGGTCTGTGGTGGTGTTCCGAGGGGGCGGCAATGCCTCAGTAAGTATATGTAAATGACTCCATAAATTAAAGCACTTTAGGTCCCCTCCTTTCATTCTCACAAAGAGGTACCTCCAGGTCCCCATTAACAATTTGGGGAAGGCTGTTTTTAACAAAAATCTAGGAACTTTTTTTTTTGTTGTTTTGTTTTTAAATTAAAAGCACGTGGGCATCTTGGCCCTCTTACACCCTCCGGTCTTACATACAGATGTCCTTTCAGGCGAGTCGAGACAGTGGAAAGGAGGAGGCCAAGAGGGTCATATAATGGATGAGTTATTAACACAAAGGGGGTGCGGGGTGGCAAGCTATTTTCCTTGTTAGCACTGGAGCCCAGATCACAAGCAAGGAGTTGGGGGAGATGTGGGTATTTGCTCTCTTTTTTTTATTTTATTTTTAACAAAGGGGTAAATAATCTACTTTGGGCTTCAGGCCTAGAAATAATGGCCCAGTGAAATGGGCAGAAGAGTAGGTATTATTGGTGCTGCACCGGAGCCCAGCGGTGTGAGGGCCCAACTACACCCCTATTATGACTCATTCTTTTCTTGCAGTAAGGCTCAGAGCACCCTTGTTACCCCAGTGTTTTTGGCATCGGAATAATGGTCTAAGAGAGGGGGAAATTGGAGTAGAGGAGATACTTTAGGTTTCAGTGAGTTGGCAGAAAGGATGATGAGTGGCAGGCTTTAACAAGGGGCAATAGCTCTCATTAGAGAAACGGGTGAAATGGCGCTGGGCCCAGGAGTGTGAAGGGCCCACTGTATCACAATTATGACTGTCTTACTTTACACAGAGACATGGGGAGAGCATTAGAGGTGAGGGCGACCTTGCTGCAAAGAGGTGGGCAACCCGTAGTAGCTAATTTTTTCTGAGAGGGGCAGACAGTCTGTTTCAAGATTGGAGCAATGGCCAGACGTGGTTGGGAAGGGCTGAAAGACAGGTGACGGCCTGCTATTCAGGGCCGCACCTATGATTAGTGCAGATAGTGCAGCTGCATTGGGGCCCAAGAGTGTGAAGGGGTCATAAGATCTCAATTAATGGGAGTAGTGTTCTTGTCTATTTCAGTTTTTATGTGTTTGCCCTTTTATATATCTCACATTTAGTAAGAAATATAAGCTATAGGAAAAGTGCCCCTGAAAATATCTCATAAGTCCCCAAAGTTTTTCCATAAAGTTTTGGAGGGGGCCCGGCTTTAAAATACATTTGGTAGAGGGGGGCCAGAGAAAAAACGTTTGAAGACCTCTGTTATACTCATTCTCTAGTTACTTGCAAAAGAGGATGCATGCAGGACTTTGTCTCTTGAGAATCTAACCCATTTTTCTGTTGTTTTATTTACAGGTTTTTTCATAATTTGTTAACTTTTTGTTTTTAAACTGTTTTAAACATCTTTTTTAAACTTAATTTTTAACAGTGCTGAACTATTGTATCTATTTTTTTATTCTTTATTTTTTATGTAACTTATTTTTGATAATTTTTTTATTTTAAACAGGTCTGTCATTTTTTTTTTTTAGATAATCCTGCATAGCTTTTCGCCAAAAATCTTGTACTACCCTAACAAGAAACTACAGTCTTGAGACAGCTTTTGCAGTAAGTAGCAAAATAATGCATGTCATCATTATTCTCTTCTTGTTGATGCTTCAACTTGTGCAGTTTTATTTCCTACTGTCCCCCCTGTGTGTTGCTCCCAGCTCTGCACATGCTATGTTGTTGGGGGTTCATAGTCATCAGGTACTTTCACATCCCACTCATACCAATGGAGTACTAGCCTGGTTTGCCCATATGGAACACCTGTTTGCAGAAGGTGCATGTAACTTCTTATGTCGTAGTTGGTCTCTGGCTCCTAGATGAGACTGCTGGTTTAGGGATGACAGCCCTTTTGTCTGTAGGCGACTGAGTCACTCCTACAAAAAGTCACAACTGTCAAACCCTCCAGGCTCACAAGCAGTACCTCACCAAAAACCCTAACAGCAAAAGGTGATTTCTGGCAGCCTTCAACATGGACTCTAGATTGCGACACCTCAGAGTCGTGGTGAAACGGATGCTACCCTTTTCTCATGTTAGCAATAAGTCTCAGTCACACACAGGCAATGAAGGAGATGGAGGAAAGTTGTCAATTTGTTTACTGAAAAGACTGCAGTCTACGGTAAAATGCATGAGCTGCAATGATTAGGATAGTAAACAATAAAAGAAGAAAAATTGTGAAGATGAGAGACAAGAATACAAAGACCCCCACCACTGCAATAAACAGGAAATGTAAAATCCCTAGCATAGAGAACCTAATCTCTAACCTGAGAGCTAGGCGTGATAAAACGAATCTGCCAGTACCATGTCCATGAGAAGCACCCCTAACACTCGTTACCTTGGAATGAGGTCTCTAGGTCAGACTCTGTGATGACACGAAGGGTGAGTCCGGCAGCGAGGTGATGTGCAACATAGATGGCATCTGTTAGGAACCCTTCTGATAAATTTCTCTGGGTGAGATGTATTTATACAGATCATGTAGGACCCCTGATGCAGGGATGGTCCCAAACAATTGATAAAGAGGCAGATGTTTGGCAGCAATTATATGAACAATCCCCGACAAGTGTAAATTATGTTCCTGTCACACAAGTGAGAAAGGGATATGATGTGAATACCTCCGTACATCACTTTATTATGATGCTGATAGAGATGCCTTCACAGAGTGGCACTGATAATGCAAATAAAAACATTTTTATAACCATAAACAATGGCAGCCATCTTAAAAAAAAAACTAAATGGACTAAAACAGATCACACTAAGTAGCTTCAGAGTCACTAGTTGACAGGTGCACAGGCCTGCAAGCCAAAGGGCTAAGCTAATCTCCTGAGTCCCAATAAAAACGTGATAAGATTCACTACACTTGGATAGTAATTTATTTAAGGCCAGCTGGGTATGATGAGAACCTCCACACCACTTTCGTGCATAGTTGGTTGTGCTGCTGCAGATACTGATTGCGGCGCAATGATGTAATCATTCTGTGATGTCTCCGATGAAGAAGAGTCGGTGGATGGTTTGGTAGGTGGTTGCTTGTGTGGAGCTTTTCTGGAGGCCACAATGGCGTTGTATTGTTTCCACAGCAGCCTTCCTCTGCGAAGCACTAATCTTCTAATGGTGTTCAGGAAGCTGCTTTTGAGATTTTTTTTTCCGAAGCATGCAGAATTATTTGTTTGAGCAGTGTACCCTGGCATGTCAATTGGACGGCTACTTTCATTTTTATCTAATTATTGTTTTTGTGTATCCTATGGGTACCCGCAGGAATGACAAAGCTAAAGATTAAGTGCCACGTCACTCCTAAGAGGCCCAGACTTTCTTTTCTGCAAGTCTCTGAAGTTTTAAAGAAAAGTTTAGTTTACAGTGAAGGGGGCCATTTATTTCATGTTTGGTATAAGAGGTATGCTGAGTGGTCTAAATAACTAAAACGTGTTGTAGTTTTTATGAAAACGGCTGCATTTTTAGGTGTTGCTGTACCTTGGTACATAAAAAATGGCACTCTAATATCTGTGACTCACAATAAAAGCACATCTAATTGGTTGTTTCAACTCTATTCTTGCAATATGAATTAGTTCTAGCCCTATTTCCTGCATTAGCCATTTGAATATCACTTGATTCACACCTTGTGCAATCTGTTCCAGTTTCTTTGGACTGGTCTCTTTTTTTGGGGTTGTTGGACCACAAATAACTTGGAGAATAACATCAGGAGGAGACAAGAGAGGACCTGATGAACTACAGCAGCAGCGAGGCCCTCTACCACGCACTGGTTCTACCCTAGCATATTACATCACTCATGACATGCTCACTGACTGCATTACTAACATCCTAATGACTTCTGAAGTAAAATTAATGATCGCAACACTGTGTATGGTGAGAGTGCGACTTATAGTTATAGTAGGCCACAAGTTTTGGCTACATGAGATACCTATAACTAGTGAATTTCAAAAGTTTTGTCAGTTAAAAGCATTATATTTTAACTGACATTTTCACCTAACTGTACCCAGTGGCATCCCTTAGGATCTTGTTTCCATAGGAAAAGCATTTATTGGTTTGCTAATAACTTTGGCACTGTTTGACAAATCTTTATTAAATTTCAGAAAAAAAAAGTTGCATCCACCTCAGCTCCTTCCTGGAAAGTATCATGATGACCAGTCAAGCCGGGGCTAAGAACAAAATAAGGGGGTTGGAAGTCCCAAAACACATTTTCCCCCCAATCATTTTTCCCTAGGAAAACTGAACATCGATACCACAAAAACTGCTGAATGTATTTATACTAAATTAGGCAGAAAGCTAGATCGGGATCCAGAAAGCATGTTTTTTGTGATTTGGTGTAAAACCGTTCAGTAGTATTTGAGCAATTAATGTTAAAAAACTTTGCATATTTCAAACTGCGGAGGATCTGGTACGGGACCAAAACTCACAATCAATATATTTGGGGGGGGGAGGGAAGGGCACCCATCAACCCTCCCTGTGCCTCAATGAGGCCCGGGGACTCCCATCTCCTGAAGTCGAATAACAAATAAAGGTGAGGGAGACATGAGGCCCCCCTTCCCAAGCCACTCTAGAGTTCCAGGGACCCCATTACCTGGGGCAGAGTTTACAAAAAAAAAAAAAAAAAAAAGAGACAGCCTATCTCTCTGAGTCTGTTCACGCCCTGGGGCACCTATCCCCCAAGTCAGAATATTTTAAAAGGGGGGAGTGTGCAAACCCATCTCCTTGAACCAGTATCGGGCCAAGGACCCGTACCTTGAGACACTGTGGTTCCCTGCCCTGGAGAGTGTGGGCATACCCTGCCTGCACTCTCCAGGGCAGGTAACAGAGCGTTGATCCTGCCCAGCAGGAGAAGTATAAAAATGCAGCTCCCACCCAGGCGGGAGCAAAGGACAGGTGCCGGCTTCCACCAGCACCCACCCAGTATGGTGGTGGCTGCGGACCTGGCAGGGATTGCGAGGGCCTGGGAGCTCTCCCTACAGCCTCCAACAAAGACTGCATTATGGGTGACCCAGATGGGTACCGCCCAAAAAGTAACAAATGGGCATCTCCCAGAGAAGCCCTGGGGGGTCCACCCCGTGGCCCCCACGTTAAAAATTTTTTTGTTAAAAAACAATTGTAATAAATGAGCGGCCCTTTGAAGGAGCGCCCCCCATAATGCCCTGTTAGAGCTTTCTCGTTTATATTTTTGTTTTAGCTTGATGGTGCCCCTAGAACTGGGAGGGCTACCAGCAAGCCTTTTTTAATGTTATGGGGACTGCAGGGATTGCTGCAGCCCCCCCCATCAACCAGCATTATTAAAAACAAAAAAATAAGTCATGGGTCATTAAAACCCTGACCCCAGAGCTTTCCATATGTTTTTTAAAGCACTTTTAAGCTGAAGCCTCGTGCTCTTCAGCTGGAGCACTTGTGGTTGGCTCTATGATTGCATTTTGTAGCCTAAAAACTAGCATAAAACAGATTCAAAGACATTTTGATTATTTTTTTCAATTAAAACTTTATTGAAATTTTCTCACGACAGTCACTTTTATTAAACATTGTGCTGTGTGAATTAATGAAATGTACATTTCATAATAATGACTTGTGACTTTTTGATAAAAAATAAATTTCTTTACATATGTTGATATGGAGATCCCTTCATAAAGCCAATAGGCCCACTTTTTATGTTTTCATGTTGTGGCCTATTGACAAAGTCAGTCCCTCTGCCTTAAAGTGATACTTCTTATGATCTAACAAGCTCACCCCTGGTGCTCTGGACACCAGGCCTGGCACCCAACCTCTTGCTACCCATGGCTGGTGTGTGTGTGGGGGGGGGAGGGGGGGCACCAGTAAGGATTGGGCACAGGGCCTGACCAGTTTCCAACCTTATGCTGTACATGGCCAAAGGTGATATGCGGCAAGGGGGTGGTTGAACCCAGGGCCTGGCAACAGGTTGTGCACATCACAAAGTTGGTGCCTGTAAGGACTTGGATGCTGGGCGTTGCAACAGGGCAGGCCCTCCAGCTAATCCAATGCTGCTTACAAAATTATATCATTGGTTTCTTGCCAAATCCATCTTTAAAAGAAGAATGCAAGCAAGAGGACTTCATTTCCTATTATTTATCTGCACAAGAAGTGACATCACATAATTTCCCATCATCTATCTTCACAGCAAGTGGTATCACTGGATCCACACCAAGACCATCTTTAAAAGAAGAAGCCAAGCAAGAGGACGCATTTCCATTATCCATCTACACAGAAAGTGGCATTACTGGATTTCCCCTCATCCAGCTGCACAGGAAGCAACATCATCCCTCCCCCTTCTTAAGATCTCCTTAATGGTGGACATAGTGCATAATGGCATACCAAAAGCAGCCCATCCTTGCCTGGACTTCCCCCTCCCCGACCAGCACCAGGAACCCTGCCCACCCCGTAACCCTCAATGGCCACCTGTCCATTTTGTATTTTATTTTGTTTTTTTTACTTCACCCACCTGCCTCAAGCTTATCCGTTGCTCCCTTGCCAACTCTTGATTGTTCTCATTGACGTAACTACCACAAACTCACACCTCCCGTCTCTCCATTGTTCCCCACCCCTGCGCAGTATCATCAAAAACATGAGCAAAGTCAATCAGTCAAGAAGGCAAGACACATTTGGTCTACCAATGCTTAAGTGTTGTTTAAAACTAGTAAAATCAATAAATAGAGACAACCTTAATAATAAGCTACTAGCTAGAAACAGAATTCATCACTTGGAGATTTGAACATTCTGAATCAGAAGTGGAGTTCAATAGTTATACTCTATATATATAATTTGTTCAGAAACCCTGATTACGAAAGAGGTATGTTTAAAATATGGTTTGTGATTTTAGTTGTTCCTCTTCAGACATTTCAATAGGGAACATTACAATTAAATATGGCAAAATAAACAGTCTGAAAAAACAATAAAATGTATAAAGGTTCAGAATTTTTTGCGAACACCACAAACTGATGATGAAATTTTACAAGCCACGCACATAAAAGAGACTGAATCAGAAATAATTGACAGTGGGAGATGAAACATATAATTGCCATACTTCAACTTCTAGAGTACAGTGCATTCTGATTAGAAACACACTGACATTCTAAGAGGAAATAAAGCAATGTACCTTTCCCCCCAAAAAAACACTGAAGTTCAAAGCGAATAGCATTCTCAAGAGATACAGAGGAGAGGTATTTAATAATGACATTAGGTCTAATTCAAAAGAATGTAACTTTTTTAATGTAAATTTTCCAAATGTTAGGTAAGTCCAGATAAAACCTAAACTTAAAACAAGAATCATGCACTGCACATCAAGAAAGCTGACAGGTGGGGGGGAGAGGGTGTGGCATAAGAGCCTGAACTCCAACTTCAGAGCTGGGGGAACCAGGTTAGAGTCTTTGCATTGGCTCAACATCCTGTGACTCTGGGCAAATCGAAATATAAAAAGAATCGTAATTCACATGTGTGGAGTTCCTATAGCCAGACGCCCATGTCATCCTGTTTGGGGTCAAGGACAACAAGTTTTCATATTTATTTTGTCCTTGGGGCAAGTAGGCCCACCCCTGCAGCACAAACCCTTTATCTGCCAGTTTACAGTACCCCATTGTGGATCAGGTAAGGGCACTGTAAACAGTAAAGATAACATTTGTGTCCATATGTTGATGCTGTTCAAACTTGTATTTATAGTTCATTATTCCAAAGTCTTTATTATTACGGTGAGTGCGCTAAGGAAATGTTGTAAGCTTGGACAGCACTCCTGATGGTAGATCCAGTATAAAAATGTGTACACACATTTGCAAAATGTAACAATATGTGGCTACGTATAATTCTCCCAGAATGCTGTCTGATTAGATGCAAATATTTGCATAAGCTTGAAATCAATATTGAGGCTTCTTTGCTTTCAAAATCAAAATGTTAATTAAAAAAATGCAAGTAGGAAAAAAAAACTTTTGCTAAACTACTATGACATTTTAGGTGCCATTTCTTGAAGCATCATTCAATAAAATGTGTTGATGCATGCTAGTATTTCCAAATAATATATCCATAGTGGAAAAATCAGTGTAACCAGTTTCAGCAAGATTATGGGAAACCTGAAAATAAACCAGCATTGTCAAAACCAGTAGACGAGACACTGGTCGTCAGCCTTTTGGTTTTGTCAATGTGTGTCTTGTTTTGACATGGTTTTTGTAAAACATTATTGTTGTGGCAGCTGCCGGGCCATCTCTATTATCACAAAGACTGTCAAAAAGCAAAAATATGTTTTAGTATCAAAACACACACATTCTCACAGCAGTTCTTGGCACTGAACAAAACTATTTTGTGTGCCGAGCTGACTGGGTAAAAAAGGAACGAGCAAAGTAACAAACCTGAATTGGAAACTTTACTGGGAGACCAGGATTTTTTTTTTAACACGGATGGACAAAGAAATAAAAAGACTAAATAACAAATAACACAAAAATATTTGAAGTAAATACACCTTACACCAAAAAGGTTGACTGTACATTACTTTGCTTAAACAAAGACTTTGGAAACATGTTGAAAAAGTGTTGAGTTACTAGCCTACAGAATAGACAAAGTTAAAACAGTAGGGGCCATAGTAATGGTGGCTTGCATATAAGCACTGAAGAAATATATGAAGAATTTCAAAAACATTAAGAAGCTATACAACTAGAATTAAAATTCCATTATCTAAATAATCTGAATACACCAGTGCTGAATAAAGGAAATAAAAATATGCTGTACACGACAATTACAGTTCCAATGACTAAGAAGTTCACAATCTTAGCTCTGGGAAGGCACTAAAATGTGATGGGTTTGCAGGTATATTTTATAAGACTCATCAGTTTTGATTCCTATTCAGAGCAAAATCATAGTCCGAGCATCTTTGACAGTTTACACAGACATAAGAAAAATGTATTGATAATAGTGAGAAATAATGGATTCAGTCTGCCAAATTGTCACATGTTCTAAATGAGAGACTTATAGTGCCGCAGATAAGTCCTCTCCTGGGTCATGACTGAAAAAGTATCTGGGAAAGATGCCAATTGACTCCTCCTTTTTAGGTCGAGCTTTCAAGACCTCTTGTATACTTTAGAATACTTCTTTGTGGGCTTAAAGCCCACCCACTGCTTTTCATTTTTTTGTTTCATTGTCCTTTAAAAATATTTGTTTTATAATGGTAAATCCTTCCTTTGTCCCTCCTTTATCACTTTTGTTTCCTCCCAGGGAGCAGGGACCAAGCACTGCATCTCAGCGCTTTGGCTCTTTATCTCTTGGTTTGAGGGACTACTTTTTATTATTTCTTTCCTGCTGGTGTCACACTGTGGGTGCCTCAGGCCAGTAGCTGCTTGCATTATTTTTAAATCTGAAAGAGCAGTTCACACGGGTGTTAGTGTGTTGACTAGCTCTCACTCTTTTGTTTCTTAACTGTTGCCCCCAACCAGTCTGTGCTGACTTATTCTCTTTCCCACCCCACTCATTCATGTCAATCTGTGGTCAGCTAGCCCGGTAGCAGCATTCATATCACTGGATTTAAAACGCCTGGCTTTGGCTTGGCCCTCACTGCTTAGCAGTTAAAAGGGGGTTATAGTTGCTGCAAAGGTAGACGGTAACAAAATATATTTACTTTTTATCTTTGTTAAACTCATTCTTCCCTCCTTAACCGAGGTCCCTCACTTTTACCAAGTGACTAAAAGTGCTGCACAGCACTGCCTCTAGCCTTTGAAGTGGGAGAAAAAACCCAACTTTGATACTCCAACAAAAGTCACAAATAAATAGTGATACGTTTGCTGGACAGGCTTGTTCTTCTTCCAGCCTCCTGGAAACTGCTCCCCCTATATCAAAACAGCTTCTTAGGGAGGAAGGTGTCAAGGATGCACTGGCCCTGCGGTTTGTGAGCAGACAGCAATCTGCAATTTAACAGACACTCCTTTTGCACTGATGCTTGCTTTCCTGTGCTAACACTCACCCTTACACTGACTCAGTTTCCTACATTCACTTTACTATTCTTACTACTACACTCACTCTTACTCTTATTTATACTCACACTCTTGTACTCACTGCTAGACTCACTTTTCTCACGCTGACACTTTTACTCACTCTTGCACTCATGCTCCCTCTCTTACACTTGCTTTCTCTCTGACACTCACTATCCTTCACTCACTGGTAATGGTGAGACCGTTTGAGCACACAGTTACCATTTCCGACCTCCCCCGCTGTGCTTCCTTCACGCTTCTGCATTGCAGTAGCATTTCCTAAGAAACACCTCGAGCCGAGAGGGGCATGGTATTCTAGTTAACCAAAAATAGCATTCCTCCCCTTACAGCCCTGCCCTTCATTCACGAGCATGGCTGACGCCTTTTTCCTTAGTCACAGCTCGGCACAAGAGTGGACACCTCAGAGTTAAAGCTGACATCTTGTGACTCTGTGTCATTGTTCAAACGCTGTGGCCTTACTGCACAGTCCTTGGTCAGGTCTGATGGGCCCCAATGTTGGACCTGGAAGAGTATGTGTTGATGTTTTATATCATTAACAACCCAGTTTAAAGTCACTTGCCTTACGTACCGTAAAATCACTGTTTACTCTTTTTAAAGATTGTTTAATATATATCCTTACGAAGCATCCTCCCTATCCTATCCCCTTGCTTCAGTCTTTTCTGCACACAAGTGCTCCACGCAACAACTTCACCACTAATTATCGTTAAAACGCGACCATGGTCTGGTTAGTTTCTGGCATTACACTGCAGCCCTTGCACATAAAGACACAACGCGAGGGGGGCTTTAGACACAGAATTTGGCTGGAAAACCATTCCATCAGTTCCACCCAGATTCTTTGGCCAAACCTTGGCACTCAGTTACAACTCCTGTGCATTATCTTAACAAGGACTTCTTACTGCGCAGGCAGGGCCAGGCTGCTTCAAGGAACGGCGGAAGGTCTGATGTTACAAAAACAAAAAACTGTCCTGATGTGCGCATCACAACACATGCGTGAGCAAGTTTACCAAATATGGTGCTTTCTAGCTTAATGTCACATAATTCCACACAACACCACACAATTCCAAACTATGCAATTCAATGCCACACATTTGTAAACCACACAACGTGATTAGACGCCACATAACACCACTCAATGGCACATAATTCAACTCCACATAATTACACTCTACTCAATAAAACATAAATAACCCCACATAAATCCATACTATGCCACAATAGCAACAATCCACATAAATACACTACACCGTGCCACATAATTTCAATCAGCATCATTTCACTCAGCTCCACAGAAATAGAGAAGTCTATTGTAGTAACCATCATATACACTGAGACCGTAATTAAATACTTGTGGAGGACTTCAACATCAAGTTGTTGCTTCAAAATCCAAGGCAGCACCTTACACTTCCAAGTTTTGTCCTTTTTGCTCTTGTGCAGCCTTGGATAAAAAGGAATAGCCATCAAACACCAAGACCAAAAGAGTTGGAGCATTGTGGATAACTGAGCACCAGTTGCTCCAGAGTCAATACCCTTTTCAGACTACCAGTTGTACAAAAATTACACTTTAAATAAATACTTCTCAATGCAGTGCTATAATGTGCCTGAGTGTCAAAGCTTCCACGTTAAAGAACATTAGATGTTGCTGCACTCAGGATAATGTACTGCATGGCTAAATACTCATAAGGTCCCAAAGGAGAGACCTATTAGCTACGACAATGCTCGATCGTTATGTTGCCTAACATGCTGCATTTTCTAGTAACAAATCTGTTGCAAACCAGGAAACTAGTTAACAAGGTTAACCTAGTAAACAGAGAAATACTGAAAAACAGGAATTGTCGCCAGTGTGGTATAAACTAGAAGGTATAAACTAGAAGTGAAATTGAATTTCAAAGTAGAAAGAAAACTCATGTAGCACTTAGAGAAAGCTTTGGTTAGATCTGTATAACGAGAGTAAATTAGTGACTGTGAAATTTTTCCCAGATTTGACAGAAATAAACTGGCCCAGCTAAGCCAGCGAAAGAACTATCATTATCAAAGGCCACCTGCAAATGCTATTCGTCTTCTCCACCAAGGCTAAAGAATTTCATCACCTCTTCTTCCACAAAACTCTGTGGCACACATCTATTCATCAGCTACTCCTTGGTTATCTGGGAGAAGGAGCACCTGCAGAATGTTGGCCATTATAGTCTTACGAGAGTAATATGAAGCTTGGTTTGCATTAAGATGAACGATGAGCTGTGCTGCCTCTCCATCAATTGGTCTCAATTCTTGAAGGACATCTTACTGACGCCAACAACGATGCGAAAGAATTCAGGGTGCATGTCCTAGCATTTCAAAGAGGAAAAGCTACTGTCCCACAACAATCTTTAATAGCTTTAACATGGACCGCTGCTGGACACAAGATGACTGTCAATAAAGTGAGCAGAATAGAGAAAAGTTTATTTTATTTTGGGGTGTGTGCATGTAGCCATTGAATTTTGCATTTTGGACACTGATTTATCACACTCTTGATTTAAGGTGCCAAAGAAATCATTATTTTTAGAATCATTTTTCTAAAACTAATTGATAATTCAACACCTGCTGACGATTTTATGTTTTCATTCTGTATCCAGTTTTATTAAATATAATTTCCTCAGTGGTAACATTTGGTCACCATTCATATTTAAGCTCCTTCAACAATTATAGATTCTACCCATTCAGACAAAAAACTGATTTGTGCCCCCTACTAAGACCTAACCTTAGATGTTGTGTGACTTGTGATCTCAAAGATGATCACTGGGTCATCCAACGAGCAGAAGAAGCCACAGTGACACCTATCTCGAGCACTTTTATTGTGCCCTTTATTGTGGATAAATGTTATAGAAAAGAGTGTTCTATTGAGCGTGCAAAGGGGTGTCAAACAGAATTTAAAGAAATAAGATGGTTGCCTTCACTTTTCACAAGCATTATTATGCTATCAGTGAGTTTTTCATCAGCTGCACTGTCCAGTCGCTTCTCAGACACAGAAATACCCTTTAACCCGCTCTTATTATGGTCAAATGTGGCTTCAAGTTGCTCTTTCCACCGCACTACCAGGATCACACACACACTTCCTTCTCTCACTCAGAGGAACTGTGAAGCAGTGTGGCTGGGTGAAGGTACTGGAAATACTCTGCACCCATAAGTCTTATGGGATAGCATCAAGTACCGGAGGGGTGTGTGGTTACTTGAGCACAGGTGTAGCAGAAACAGACATATTTTACCTCCCGGAGGCAAATAGTTCCCTATTCAAAACACTACAGTAAATCTCAAGAGCACAAATTTAACACAACTTATCCCACAAAGGAAAAAGAAGCGCATACTACTAATCTACTACCTATTTCTCTAACATAGAGTTACAGAGTAGTGTGCTACTAACTGCAAAGCGCTTCAATGCCTTATTAGGGGTAGTAAGTGCTATGGAAATACAATTTACTAATGGAGATCATCTGTAAGGAGCACATCTTTGTTCTTACCCCGATAGGAAGGTATCCGATCAGGTAAAATACCGGTTCTAGAAACAGATTAGATCTACTTAGACTTACAGCTTGTTTTAGAAGTTCTGTTACTGTGTAGGTAAGTATGTTTCTTGTGTTTTTTTTTTTACTGTTATTGTCTTGGCTATATACTGGAAACTGATGATTTGTTTGTTGCATTTTTGTACAAATTAAAGTTTATAATAAAAATCACTCATTTATTTGGTGGTTGCTGTTAAGCAAGCCAGTGAATAGTTTCTATGGTCTTCTTGTTACAAAGGAGGATTAACTCGTGTCGTAAGTAGATTCTTACGCGAGGCAGTAAATGCTAGAGACCATCATGTCCATGGCAAGGGAAGGAGTAAACAGCAAGCGCTCTATGTTCTGCTAGGTTACAATGAGGATGATGTTATGTGATGCTGAGGATGAGGTTATGTGATGCTGAGGATACTGAGCTGGACTTGTTACCCTAGTAAAGATTAGGCTCCTAGAAAAGTGTTAAATAAACCTGCAACATTGTAGAGTTGAGCCAAGCAGAAATGCTGCTGCCCTCAAAGAAACCACAGATTATGAAAAAGAGGATATGGGGAGAACTGTGAATGCTGAAGGACGGGAATATTACAGCATGCAGAACCGAGGGTTCTTACAAGTGTTGGAGATTCTCCTCCTTTCGTTTACCTTTCCAAGAGAGGGATAAAAAAGAAATTATAATGTAACAATGCATTACTTTGATGTCAACTCTGATACACCTTCAGTAAGCTGAATTTCAGGGTGAACTGGAACAGCTCACCTATTACACATTAATAGCCGTTGCATGAGCAGAGGTGATGCTGGAGAGTTTTACCACTTTTCTATTTAAAAGAGGTATGAATTATTTTTAGACCAAGGGCCGGATTTAGAGTTTGGTAGATAGGTTCTCCGTCACAAATGTCCGCCTTATTTCAACTGCATTATATCCTAATGCGCTTAAGGTGAATCCGTCATGTTTGTGATACAGCACCTATCCGCCACATTGCTGTTTGCTGCAGTGGACCAAAGCAGAGCGCAGTTGATCACACAGTTGCGAGATGCAGGGATCTCTGATGAAGGAGGTTTGAAGTGACCAGTGGAAAAATAAATCATTTTTTGCGTGAAGGCAAGGCCAAAGTTTTCACTGTCAGGTGATATTCCTGAAGTGTTGAGGGCTACAATGCCTTTACAGAAACAAATAGCGATGTTGGCATGATGAATAGAGAAGCTTGTTCAGAGCTGAGATGTTTCCAGCTGTTTCAGAGGACAAGTTGTTGTGAAAATGTCAGTGCTGGCGACTTTGAGGGGAGGAATTGACCAATTAGCAGACTGTAGCTTTAAGATGATCATTCTCTATTAAGTCGTTTTTTTCACGAGTACAGGTCTATTGAGAAGGACGGGCTCAATTAACCAACACAAGTGATGCAGCACCATCAAGTGCCTGAAGTTGACAAAGGAAGTTGTCAGGAACAAGGAAACTATGACAGCAGAGCAATGCAGAGATATCTGGATGACGGTCCTGCGAGGCCCACAGGCTGCTAGAAATGAAGAAGCAAATATTGTCATTTTAGCATATTATTCACCTTCTCATCTTTCTGCTTAAGCCATGGAGCCAGTTTCCTGTCTTGTCTATCCTTATCCAGGGCTCCGACACACCTGCACTGTCATCACACTCTGCAACGGTCTAGTGCTGGAAGCAGCCGTAGTATAGCGGGTTCTTCTTGGTGCGAATTACAATATATGCTTGGCCAGCAAGGGTGTAGACGCACGCCATGTCCCCGCATATACAGGGCTGTTTTAATGTCGAAGAAGAGGTAGGGCTTGCACTATGAAAAGCAGGGCATCCCAGCCCTTCAGTGCCCCAGAAGTGTCTAAACCTGCTGATGTTTAGTTCCTAGCTTCTGACCTTCACCTGTGTGACTCAGCCTGCTGTGGTTGAACAATGTCTTGACTTCCAGTCCTTGTCCCTGCCCGACTAGTAATTTAAAATCTGTCTGACATTCTGGAATAGGCTTCAGCCTAAATACTTTGTAGATCTAAAAGGAAGAACAATAGCCCTGGCTTAGCCCGGGACACCTTTAATAATAATTAATTAATACTGCCCTGTGGCACATATTTCAAATGATCCATGTAGTTGTGAGATCATTGTGACCTTGCCATCAGCTTGTGTTTCCCCCTTCACTGCTGAAGTTCTAATTCCGAATTTCTGCTGCTGTATCTTTTTCAAGAACAATTGTGAGCGATCCATTCTATACATTATTTGAATATCTTTGAGTCACCCTATGTTCTCTTCATCCGGCTTTGGCATTGACCTGTGGCTTCCTGGTGGTAGTTGGGACATTCAGAGTAATAGGACACCTGTAGGAAGGAACACATGCAGGTTGGGTTTCCCCATTATTAAAAATTATCTCCACTTAAGGAGAATAAAAGACATCTGAAGGTTCAGTATAAAAAAATGTCTCAGAAAACTTTCCAGTATACTGGGGCTGGTCAACCTTGGTGCACAGAAGGTCGCTAAAATGAGAGAATTTCTCAGCCACAACAGCCATACCCTCTTCGATGAGTGGACTCAAAAACAAGATTGCTCACAAAAAAACATTCACCTCAAGCAGCTGAAATCGGAGCGCAGACTGATTTTTTTTTTTTTATTCCGAGCCTTTTCTTTTGTCCTGTCTTTTAGCCTAACATTTTTTTGCTACATCCCCATTTTTCCTTTCCATTGTTCTCTTCCACCATTAGGCATGTTTTAATGTGTTGCCTAATATTTATTTTTATAATTTGTACAGGGAAACGACCAGTAGCCCAAACCCAAATTAAGTCAAATGTTGGACTTCTCCCCTCCTTTCGGCTGAAGCATTTGTCCGGCTGGAAATTAATCTGGTAGAGACGCTGTTAGTAGGAGGGGCTGAGCTTCTCAGTGCACTACAAGCCCAACAATATACCAGCCAAGAAGAGTACTACCTGACAGACTAGCAGATTACACCCAAGGGAATATGTGGGGAAAGGGGAAAGCAAAAGAATCTAGGCTGACTTTGGTGCCGCAGTAGGCAGGCCACTGATGCCAACATTGGTGCAGATGATCAGGCAGCGGAGTCCTTGAGTGAAAACAAGCGGATCTGCTGGTGGCTAGCCACAGTGCTTCAGCAGGCCGGAACAGGGAGAAGTAGAAGTAAGGTCCCTTATTTTAGAGCATGGATTAGGCATCTGCATGAAGGAGGTGAGAAATCAAAAAACAAAACAAATACTTATTTTTTGTGACCGTTCAGGTAGTAACTTTTCTCAGATGATGACTTAGATATTGCACAAATGTCAGGTCTAGGGACTCCAAATATGCTTCAATACTTCACCTGGGCAGAAGTTACCGTACATCTGGAAACCTTGTATGAGCGATATTGCTCCTAGCTTCCTTAACAGCACAACTCAGCCAGTGGTATAGGATGAAGAGAATTCTGAAGCAGTGAAATTACTTTGACTGGTCCTACTTGTTTCAACAGCTTGGTCTTTGTTCCGAAAGATTCTCTTGCAGGGAGAATGAAAGGGAGAAATTGTATTTTTATCTCACTGTAAGATGCAAATTACCATTAAAAACATCTCACTTCTAAGCATATAAGCCCACCCCATTTCAGGAGTAACCGCAGATAAAAATTGATTGCATTGATTCTATTATCTTTGTCATTAGACACAAAAGAGAATTATCAGGATGACAATTTAAATAAAAGAAATCACAGTATGATCATTGCAGATAACCTTTAAAGATGAAGATTTTTAACAAATATATAAAACCCATCAAATTAATAAGAAGAACTACATGGCAATGAGAATGCCAAATGAGTATTTTCAGTGCTTTTCTCCTTGTCACAATGTCTCTTGAGTTTACACGTAATGTACATTCTGCAGGATGAGTGACAATTTGTTTTGTGTCTTAAGAAGATTAATTAGTCTCACGTTCTTTAATAGAGATACATGGCACCGGGGGAGGGGAGAGGAGGGGAAGCATGCAGATGAGCCCGCTGACTGATGAACCGCCAGAACTCGCTGAGCACTTCCACAGGGGCGGAGGGAAGAGGCGCACACACAGCGGTAGGCAAAGGGAAATTATTGCTTTTTAATATTCAAAAACAGTTTGCAAAATTTAATCAAGGCAGAGCAAAAACTAACATTTTTACCACCCTGACATTTTTATTAGCGCTTTCATACATTTTTAAAACTGGAATGGAATTAGTGTGCAATAACAACAAGAAGAATAACCGCGGCCTCAAAACATCTAAGAGACAAAGAAAACTCAGACCATGGGGAGAGAGGCTAGAGTGCAGTCGAGGAGATAAGGCGGGCAGCAGAGTGTCACATAATAGCCGACACTGAATTTCTCCAAAGGACTTGTCAGAATTTCTGGGAGCATTAAGATGGTATGCTTGAAGGGTGACCAGGCCATATCGTAGGGACCATCTGCTGGGTGCCTGTGGTGGTCCCGCAATGCCTAGTCTTCTTAATCCGAAGAGTAGGGGCCGGTAACATGTCTCTGAAATCACCTTTGCATCCGGAAAGTGCCACTCCAGCAAGTAACTGGAGGTGGGAGGACTGACTCAACACTAGCTTTTCATGAGGCATGACTGGAACTCTGGCCGCTCCTTACTTGGAACTGCTCAGAAAGCTAAATACAATTGTCAATTGTGAAAATGCAGCACGAGTAAACGTGTATGGGGGCAAAGAATCAAAAAGACTAAGATGCTCAGGAGCAATTGGAATCAGGTCAGAATAAACGTACAGCTACAGATCAAGACACTCATTAAGATGACAGTCAAAATAAGGGGCAAAAACATTCATGGGCGCAAAACAATGTTTGCGCCAAACTGGGCCTCAACGTTTTCTACAGGACAAAGAGAAAATGTGACATATGAAGTACAAATGATACTACCGAAAGTTTTGTAGACACTATTACTGTATTTTCACACATTTTTGTTCTGTGTTAAGACCAGCACCTTAATGGTGTTAACAGGGTGCACGGAAGTGGTACGTGTAATAAGCACTTTCCTCTACACTGGAACAGAGATAAAAAGGGGGCATCTGTGACTTTAAAAAAAATTGCATTACAATAAAAGCCCATTATCTTTACACTCGTCCCGGTTACTCCTGGGGCAGGAGAGGGGGGAACTTACTGAGCTACGACAACTATTTGGGCTGTACAGAACATAAATGTGAAAACAGCAATGATGATATGCCCACGAGTACGCCTTTCTTAAAAACATTCAACCACCGACAAATGAACCCAGACGGAACTATATCACAATCCTTATCAGAGCTGCTATTTCTTAAATGACTCTGAATTGGCAGTTTGTAACATAACTAAATAAAAAAAGGCAGCAAGAATATTTCCAGAGTACATTTTTTTAAAAATATGAATCTAATAACTAATACTACACCACATGCAAACCCAATAACACCAGAAGCACGCAAATAAGCAAAACCATTCAACAGAAAATATTTTTACTAAATAATATATCTTGAATAGCACTTCAAGAAGAGAGTCTCTTAGATACTGTCCAAAAATATTTTAATTTCTCAGAAGGGAATGCCTTAAAAATGACTTTAGTTGTATCCCTGGATAATACACAGCCAATAGTCAAGAGTAATTCTTCCAATATTAAAAGCTTTCTTATAAGTTATCTTGACACAAGCTTCATATATGTACATTTTGCAGCCAACACGTGTTTCACCCTTTTGTTGCAGCACGCATGCCTAGAGCTTTCTCAGGACTGTAATAACATGAAAGTAAAGCAAAAGAAAAAAATATCATCATCGGTATGAAGTGAGAAATCATAAATATGGTGTAATGAAGACACTGAATCTGTCTAGACACTACACACGTGCTCCTTAACATTATTGTGTACTCTTTATACCGATGACAAGTTAGAGTGATTTAAGTGATAGTAAATAAAAAAAATAAAAAAGCGATTATTCTGAAAAAGGTCCGACTATGAAATCGCTAGTTACATTTTATAGGTTTATATTTTTATAATTGTATTCTATTAGAGCAGTCTAATTAGGTGCACTGACACAAGAACTGAGTATCTTTTTGCTGGTCAGTGTGATGTAACTATGAGAGAATGTTTTAACTCTTGTTATTCACCTAGTAGGCAAAGGGGTTGACCTTATGTGTAAGTACTACCAATCAGAAAGCTAGAGTAGACTGTAACATGCAAGAATGCTGAATAAGGTTACCTCTGTTTCATGTTAGAAACCGGATAATAAATCTGGGGAAAAAAATTGGAATAGGCTGGTGGTCAGAGAGGGGGCTAATACTTGAGTTAGCAACCCTATATGAGTCCGCAAAAGGAGTCGAAAAAGCACGACCAGCAAGGAAAAAGTAGAAACTATAGAGATTAGGTTCTAGAAGATTAAACATTAAGAATCTAGTTAGGAGAGGATACTGTGCTCGAAGTACTGAAAAGCAGATAAAGTGAGCATCAATTCAAAGGAGGAAAATGGGGTGGTGATGAAGAAAGGGGGATGATGTCCCCGTCACAACGCTTACCGGTAACAGATTCCTTTTAGTCTTGACATCTCTGTGGTCCTTTCTAAACCTGATCTGTCTGCGTCTAAACGAGGCGCCATTTTAAATCTAAAAAAGCTGCTTAGTCCTTTATTAGGTGACTGAGAACGATGTATTAGAAACAGATGTCATCTTGCCCTAATACGTTGCAAACCGAAATAATAAAGAGAACCCGGTAAATAGCAATCAAGAGGGCTACTAGATGAAGTTAATGGAATTTCCACAAGTTGCACAGTTTCTTCCGAAGGTTGGTCCAATTATTAAGTAGAAAGGACCGCGAATAATGGACTGATTCTAGATGCAATACTGGATCGGCCTCCTAATTAAAGGAGAGGGGGGCATGGCCAAGATGGCAGACGACTAGGATGCTTTATTGAGTCCCTCCATCCCCGTCACCAGAAAGCACAGAGGCATACTGTGGGGGCTGTGCACAGCCCCAAGAGGTAAAACACAGTTGTGATGGGCCTGCGAGGAAGAGAACAGCCGTGCAATGAGCACTCACAGCCGGCTGATATTCTGGCTTGCTTTCATGACTTTCAGTTTAAAGAAGTGCTCCCACGCAAGGCCAGGGACTCCCACCCAGTGAAGTTCCAGGGGCATACTCTGCTCTATCAAGCTCTATCAGTGATCACCTTGCAAAAGAGGAGGGAGTTCCGCCGAGTCATCACTCATCTCTGGGGAAACAGCATAGCTTATTCGTGGGGACACCCATTCCACCTTATTTTCCATTTGGAAGGAAAACTACATCAACATCAATCCGTGGAGCTGGCCTGCAGGGCGCTGCAGATAGAGCACCACCCAGATGATGCCCAGCCGACTTCACAAAGAAGCCGCAGAAACCGAAAACACTCCAGGCGAAGGAGCCGGAGGGCTTCGCCGAGCAACCACCATCTAGATCTGGAGACAATGGCGAGCGAGAGACGGGCGGTGCGGACTTCCCTGATGGGGGAGGCCAAGGGGTGAAGCACCTCTGGACTGCACAGCACAGCCTGGTAGCAGATGGGGCATGGAGGGCACGGGGTGGGAGGTTGGGGGGGCTCGGGGGGGACTATGGGGGAGGGATAGCGTGCCTATGCGGGACCAGGGACCCGAATATCATGTTGCCTACAGAGACCATGTCAGACATGTCCAGCTTTATCACCTTGCTGTTATGTTTATATTATGTTGGAAGTTTGTTTTCTATGTTGGGAAGGGAGCACACACCTACACTTAGAAACACTATAGGGAGGCCACACCTCACTGGAGACTAACTGGGAGACATGATGTGGGGCTCTCCTATTGTAGACCCTACATTGAGCAGCCACTACAGCACCAGCCCTGCCCTAAATGACGCACGCTAACTTAAGTCGTTACCCTTAATGTCAAGGGTTTAAACCATTCAACTAAGCACCGTGCAATCCTCTATCTCTACTTGGAACACTCAGGAGTGAACCTGTGCCTACTAGAGGAGACACATTTACTCCCAGGGGACTGCCATAGGTTGAGATATAGGGACTTCCCTCACCAATATTTTCCTCACCCAACACCAAGACAGCGGGAGTGGCCTTGCTAGCCTCCTGTTCGTTCAGGGGAAGGTGGGGTACAGGCTCTTTGAGGCCATGGGAAGATTGCTGCCTCACAGGGTACAGATGGGTAGCTACTCTATGGTAGAGGGCTCAATGTATGCATCCAACGAGGGCCAAGAATGATTTCTTAAGTGGACTCTGGCAGACTTGATGACTACACCCAAGACAAACTGGTGTTGCTGGGCGGGGATCTGAATCTGGTTTTCCACAACAATTTGGCTGGTTCTGACCACCGATCTTGGGGCAGCGGGAGCGATTTCAATGGAAGGGGCATGGTGGGTGGGGGAGCTGGGCCTTAGAGATCTTTGGTGTGAATGTCACCCCCTGAACCCGTGAATATACTTTTTACTCTCACGCCCACAAGACTATATACCCAGACTAGGTAGACTAGACCATTTTCTGGTGACCACCAACATTCAGCAGCTGCTTACAGTCATTGCTATAGAACCTTGCTGCTTGTCTGATCATTCAGCGGTTTCTCAGGGCCTCGAGCTCCCTCCCCTCCAGAGGGCCTTCCTCCGTTGGAGAATGAACTAAACTATTCTGCAGAGATCTGAAGTGGTGAAACAAATATAACAGGCCATTACGAGATACCTGTAATTAAATGATACCCCAGGTGGCTGTCTCTCTCCTTTGGGAAGCCCTTAAAGCTGTTATTAGAGGGTAACTTACAGTGATTACAGCGGCAGATAATAAGCTTAGAAGGGAGAAAAGGGAACTGTTGCATCAGCAGGTACTCGAGAGTAAAAAGAATCCATAAACGCACCGATGCGCCAAGGGTCTGCTGACAGAAACAGACAGTACACAACTAGCGGGGTTCGACCAGGACAGAGCGGAGTATGCCTTACTCAGACTACGCCACTCCTTTTACATGGGGGGTGGGAAATAGATGTGGCCATCCACTCAGGCCAATCATCTTTGGGCCTAGAGACAGTCAGCAGGAGTGGATTCCCTTAGGTCACCAGATGGCTCCGTAAATACAGGAGATGACCCCATTGCTTCCAACTCTTGCAAATGTTACAAAAATCTCTATTTGCATGATGGCAAGTTGGGGGAAGCACCCGAGGTATATCTCAGAGAAGCCTACACAGCTCAAATGATGGCGGAACAGGCGGCGGCCTT
The DNA here is from genome assembly GCF_031143425.1 of Pleurodeles waltl. Taxonomy (NCBI): domain Eukaryota; kingdom Metazoa; phylum Chordata; class Amphibia; order Caudata; family Salamandridae; genus Pleurodeles; species Pleurodeles waltl. The sequence goes on from NC_090443.1 coordinate 964,973,899, forward strand.
AGACAGCTCGATTACAATAGAAGAGGTCACACCTGCAATCAAATGATCCACATCTCATAAGTCCCGGGGCCGGATGGATATTAGTCCTCATTTCACATGGCATCTTGCACGCTGCTGGCACCCATATTGACACACTTTTTAATGCAATCTTAGGTCCAGATTCGATCCCGCCCTCAGTGTTTGAGGCATCTATTGTGGAACTCCCCAAGCTGGGGAAGAACCCCCAGCAGTGTGAGTCCTACATACCGATATCTTTCCTAAATATTGATATCAAACTTCTCACTGGCATCTTAGCTAACCGCTTGAATCCACTTATACCAGGGGTCATTCGACCCGGACCAAGGGGGCTTTGTACTACATAGACAATGCAGTGATAACACAAAACGCATTCTCCATCTTATTGACAAAGCAGGCACTCGCATTGGGACATTATGCTCTTGGCCATCGACGCAGAGAGAGTTCGACAGGGTGCACTGGCCGTATCGGACAGCAGTTCTGGCTTATTTTGCCTTTGGCCTTCGTTCCTATCCTGGATCCTCGGTAACTTTAGCCACCTGTGGGCGACAGAGCGCGTTAACCGCCACACATCATCCATTTCCTCTCAGTCTGGGTACCAGACACGGGTGCCTGTTGTCACCCCTGTTGTTTGCCCTGTTAATGGTGCTGTTTGCTCAGTAGGTTCCGGGGAATGCAGATTTTACGGGCGTGACCTTTGGTGTGGAGATGTATACCCTGGCACTATATGCTGACGATGTTACTGTAGCATTAGACAATCTACGAGATGCAATCTGAGATTTTTTATGGAAGACTGAAGTATTCAGCAGTACATCTGGCTTCTGGGTTAATATTCAGAAGTCCCAGGCACTTAATCGTTCAGTTCCCAAGGAGGAGCAGCTTCTTTTGGAACAATGGTTCCCAATACAATGGCATTCCACATCCATTTCTTATCTGGGGCTGCAGATCGCCCAACCATCCAGGAAACATCTATCATTAATTACTGTACACTCCTCCAATGGTTTTAACAGGATTTAGCCCAATGGCAACTGTATCCACTTTCTTGGCTGGGCCGTATTGCAGCTCTGAAGAGGACTGTACTGCCGAGGATTTTGTTCCTCTTCCAGACGTTGCCGGTTGATCTTCCTAATAGCATGCTACAGTCCTTGCAGGTGGAACCTCAATGATTTTTGTGGGTAGGAAAACTGCCTTGGTTGAGCCGAGCCCTATGTCATCGTCCCCAGCCCAAGGGGGATTGGGAATCCAAAACCTTCCATAATACTTTCAAGCTGCCAGCTCTGCTACTTAATAGAGTGGTTCAGGGAAGAGTCTGAAAAGTGGCGGCTGTTCATGGATCGAGCAATTGCGGACAAATCCCTGTGGAAGATCCCATTCCTGTCACACTTTCAGTGCCCGTGGGGTCTGTATTCCTCACCGATCACGAGTACAACACTGAGTGTGTAGGACCGGGTGGTGAGGCGGAAAGAGCTTTCCACATTACCATCACAGTTGACTCCAACAGTCAATAACACATCCTTCACACCGGGCATGGACTCAGCGGCCTTCTGCCACTGGTTGTCCCTGGGGTGTCATTTCATTTACCACTTCTTTGTTGAGGAGGGCCCGCTCCCCTATGAGACACTAAAATCTGACGACGCGCTTTCGGAGATGGAGAGGATGTGCTATTTGCAAATTCACCATTGGGTAATGCAGCCGGACGTATGGGAGGGGGTAGAGACCCCTCACAGCCTTTGAAAAATGGCTCTTGATGGAATCCACCAATACAGGACTTATCACAGACCTATAAGGCCTCTTGCAAAATACTCCTGTCCTGCTGAAATCCCCAGGGCAAAAACGCTGGAAACAAACTTGGGAGATCCCTCACAACTAAGCAGTGGAAGGAGATGCATTATAGGACACGCCACACAGCACTGAACAAGGCTAGTATAGAAACTGGATGAAACTTGTCACATATTGGTATTTCACACCAGTGGCATCCATAAAAGTGACCCTACTCGTAGCCCCGAGTGCAGGAGGAACTGTGGATCCCTGGGTACATTAGTACACTTGCTGTGGGAGTGCCCGAAGCTGACACACTATTGAGAGAAAGTATTGGATGACATCCACACACACACACCTTGACAAGCAGCTCCCTCGCGTTCCAGCCTATGACCTTCTGAGGCTACCCAATGCTTTAGCCTTAAGAGCTACTACCCAAAACATCCTTATTGGGGCACTGACAATCTCCCTACTCATGCGGGATGGTTATATCATTTATTGCATGTACCAGGGAAGAGAAGCTTACCGTGACGCTCACTGCACAGGGAGATTCCTTCAGGGCCCTTGGGGGCCCATCTCTGGCACTCATCTCCAGTGAATTCCAGGAGTTGACCTGCCCTAAATATCTTTGAATCTTGCGACTTATTGCTACACCTGCCCGGACATAGTATCCAGGGACACCAAGGGGTCTGTACGCTGGTACCTACCTGTACAACATTCTGACTACTAGTTTGGTGTGAGGGAGGGCGGAAGAGGTGGTTGTTTCTTTCCATTTGTTATTATAGCTGCACAGACTTGACAAATCTATTGCCCTCATTATTCTAAGGGGGGATGCAATGCCAATGCATATTATACTAATAAAATAATTGAACCATAATTAATGGAGAAACTAAGATGAAATGGATTGCTACAATAAAACATAAATGAATTCACATTTTTAAGGAAAGCCCTGAGACATAATTTCTATCAGCAAGCAGGAGGGGAGAAAGTCTATATAAAGTCCTGGTGACTGAAGAATGGGAAGGGCCGTGAACACGGTCCTGATGCTAGATGTCATATTAGATGAGTTACTTGACTAATAAGATACGGCAATGGATTGACTAAAAACGTGGAATAAGCATACTTGAAACTAATGTCACTATAGGTAATTATGAGTGCACATTTAAGACTAATCCATTAGAGTAACACCTTCATCCTGAAATAAGTACAGAAAGCATTAATACATTCCAAGTACTACGTAAGTATTTCTAGTATTTTTAACAAGTGTCTCAAATTTATGTCAGATGGTACAATATTCGGTCTAGTCTAAATGAGTTAAAACAAAAGTAGAACTATTAATGACTACTTGTCTACTACTGGTGTTTAGAATTAAAAAAAAGTTTATCTTTACAGTAGCTCCAGGTGCCATCTTGCTAAATATTAAGGTTAGTATCGAATAGAACAAATAGAACAGACAATATAATAGTGTATAAATGTCTCATAACAGCCAGTTATGCAATTCTTCATTCCTGTTAAACTCCTGCTTAAAAGTGTCCTATCTTAATATCAGTTCGCTCTCTCAGTTTCGGAGAGTCAATTCATGATTACCCCTCATGGATTTTTCTTATGTTTTTCAATCCCATAAAAGTAAAGGTGTGTTGATATTGATTATATAATTCATAGAGTTCCAAGAGAGGTAATGCTCTGTTAATTTTCTGAATACTTCAGTAGTGTTCTTGAATCCTCTGAGTAGTCAGCTAGCGCTCCCAATATATGTATTATTACAGGGACAAGTGATCACATATATAACATAGGTACTTTCACAATCCATCCAGTCTTTAATGTGAAAGTTATATTTATTTACAAAGGTAATAACCAGTGGTTCTAGAGTGAATCGGGCCTTTAGTAAAAATAATTTAACACAAAAGGCAAAGCTAGCAACAGCACCCATGAGGTGGTTACGAGGACAGTCGAAACACCTACTTCCTCAATGTAAAGATTCTGAACTAGAACTTTAACCCATTTACTATTACTTGACAAAAATGCGTAACCATCCAATGTCCTTAATTATGAGTAAACAAAAGTATACTGCCTTTTTTAAACACAGAAGAAAGAGCAGAGAAGGTATTCTTTAATTAAGCATACTTATTAAAGTTACAACTATTCCACAATGGGTATATCCCGACTCGATGTCTCCATTATTAATTCTGCAGTCTTGCTGGGTAGCGTGGTTCCCAAAAAATGGGGAATGGGTGGGGGTTTAACATAACTGAACTGTGAGGCCTGTTTGTCGCGTAGGTTCTCATTGTCCTAATGAGGTTACTGGATTCGAGCGGCAGAATCGGCAGCAGAATCGGCCTAATCTGGGTTTTCCGGCTAACTAGCAGCGCAAGACTCCTCAAGGGAATCGTGGTCAATCAGATCTCATCCCTTTCTCTCCGTTACATTAGTCTCACACAGGCAAAGACGAACAGAGGCACAATATAGTTCAATAAGGGTTTATTGAAGTAACTGCATCCTAGATAAAACAGCATGTATTGCAATAACTAGGATGATAAAACACAATAAAAGCAAGAGTGTGACAAGTAGAGTGAAACACAAAAACAGCCCCACCATACTGTCACTAGGAGTGGTATACAGCCTTCCTATGCTATGTTCAAGCACAGCATAATATATCTAATCCGTCATTCACGTTTCCCCCCTGGGAAAGCATCATCACTCATAACTGAGTAAGGAAGCCTGTAGTCTAGAAAGACACCCTCCCCAAGTAGGCCAGGGGTTCGGCTGTCTCAGCAAGCAGCAATCAGCATGCAGTCGTGGTCATCTGGCTGGAATCTCCCTCTAACGTGTATGGGACAAAGGAGTGTTTTTATAATAAAACAGTTGGAATTCTAAGAAATGGTCCCCATGATGAGTGTGTACGTTTCTGTGAATGTTGGAGATACAGCGTACCACTTTGACGGCAACCCTATCTTACTGCAGCCTTGAAGAAAGCACAAAGTGAAATGAATGTCCTACTGAAAGCGTAGTGCTTTCCTAGGCGAGAGAACAATTAGATAGAGAGAAATAAAACAACACAGCAAATGTCGCTATTGCTAGAAAAATAAAGCGATGGTGAATAAAATGTAACTGGGCCAAAGTGCACAACAGTAGGCCTAGTTTGCTAAGATAATGTGTCTAAAATATGGCTAAAATAGCTATACAACAAGTTCATCGTCATTCCTGCCAACATCGGAAAGACAGTCTTCCTCTGTTCTTGTAAGAAGGTGCAAGAACCTTAAGATAGGTGGCCAGCATTTCAGCCACTTTTTGGTGGTTGTCTTAGCACCCCTAGTTCTAGATCAGGCTATAAAAGTTTTACATACATGCACTGACACCTCACCTTGCAGAGGCAAGTTAACCAAACTGCAACAAATAAGATCGACCACAAAGGTTGAATGCAAAGGTAATTTCTAAATATCGTATCAGAATTTACCCTCAACGTAGGAGCTCTGAGGCAAATCATTTTCTTTTTTAAACATTATTTTCCATAGACTTGTGGTCAAAAAGGTCATTCCTAATTGCTGGGCCACAGTAAAGACCTCTACTTGAGCTTACTGAAATATTTGACTAACTGTAGAGAGCATGGCTGCTCAGTTGCTTTCAGATATACCCAAATCTGAACATATCTCATTTCACATGACTAGACTCCAGTGGTTGCCAAGAACATTCATTTTTAATCCATATGTATAGTGTGCTGGGATGGTCATGCTCTTGGCCCTAAATATCTTTGTAAGAGATTTACTTACTATTCTGCAGCTCACAATTTGCGTTTGCCTTATTTCACCTAGCTGAATTTTCCGCACTTTAAGGATTCTTGAGTGAGAGGCTTCTCGTTTTACTACCTACATGGAGTCCGCTGGAACAAGCGGCATCTGAATCTACTGCTCACATCTGATCATTCATGCTTCAGAAAGAGCCTGAAACACATCATTTTCCCCTTTAATTTTCACCAGAAGAGAATTTGGCTATTCAATCATAAGTGCCAAAACTTAATCATGTGTAAAAGCACACTCTGTTTTCCTCTGCAGAGAAAACTATTTTGTCCTTGGAAAAAGTTTTTTCCCACACCCCAAACACATTCTGAGGTGATCTCATCCTCTTCCCATCCTGGAAGTGGAGTTTCCACGTCTCTTGGCGCGAGTAAACCTCTGACCATTTCCAGAGTGGGAAGAAATTAGATCAAAGTTTGTGAGTGCCCACGAACATACATTTTCAAGCAAATCAGGCCTTGGAAAGCTAACTACCCAATAGGATTTATGTTCGTAGACTTGTCTGTATACTTGGCCGAGAACCTGCAAATGTATTTATGCCTACCAGGAATCACTTTTTGAAATCCTCACAGGTGCAAGAAGTATATTCAGCTGTAAACTTATGTTTATTTCCCTAAATTCCTTTGTGATTAGGCTCAGTCTTTGCAAACAATTTCCGATCAAGTGACTTCTATCAAGGCATTGGAAGCCAGCAATTTCTGGAACTCTGGGAGCAGTGTGGCTCGGCTCACGTAAGCTGCACCCAGACATTACACACCAGCATCCGTCCAGAGCATGGACTTCCAATTCATAAACATATGTTGTGGTGGCTTAAGACCCTCCACTCTGATAAAAGCGAGATAACTATTGTATCTTGCAATACTAAAAAAATATTTACTCAGTAGATAGAGCTCCTTAAGTGAACATATATATCTTTTGTACAGAACTACTTGCAGAAGCAGCTTGGAGCTACATTGAAGCACCTACTATTCCTTTACAATGTGACATATGGCACATGATAAAGTGTGCCTCATCTCCAAAATGCAAACAAAGCCACATGTACATAAAGCCAATAATTTTAGGTTTTATACAATACAAATCTTCCCCACACTCACAACAGGTGGATCATGGCTAACTGCAATGCCAGTTCTTTCGCATACTGAAGGGTAACTGCAATGCCAGTTCTTTCGCATACTGAAGGGTAACTGCAATGCCAGTTCTTTCGCATACTGAAGGGTAACTGCAATGCCAGTTCTTTCGCATACTGAAGGGTAACTGCAATGCCAGTTCTTTCGCATACTGAAGGGTAACTGCAATGCCAGTTCTTTCGCAAACTGAACAGCTAGAGCAGTAGCAGTGTAAGCTTCCCTCACAAACGAAAGCTAGGTCTGCTTTAGAGAAACAGCACTGCTTGCACTACGGTCTAGTTCGTTTTAACCCACAAACGGCGTTCACAGCTAAAAATTAAAGTGTAATGTGTAGGAGGAAATTTACAAAAGCAGGAAAATGCCAAATGTAACCTAGAGACAGCAAGGATCTCTGGACTCTAAAAAAAAAAAAAGAGTACTGGACTGTCAGGTATCTTTTGTCAGGCAGGATCAGACTTGTTCTGTGAGGGCTGAAACCTCGTGAGCACTTGCGTATCTCTCCCTTGCATGCGCAGAGTACCACCCATTTGAGGGTTTGAACCATCACCCAACTATGGCTTATCCGACTCCAGATAGTACAGCTTTGGCAACATGACAGCAGTTTTGTACGGGAAACCCCAGCTACAAATCTGTCCTTTTTCAGCCCAGAAACAGTAGGCAAAATCACCTTTAAACGCTTATTAGTTTCTGCTCAGTTTGCTAAACATGATTGCTTTTTAAAATGTTATCTCTGTGTTCTGAAATGGCAGCCGCAAATTCATCCTCGTGAAATTCACCAGTTATAGTTATATTAAACAACTATAATTCTGCCCCCGCCATGCACCGTGTTGTCATCAATTATGTCATTTTAGATATCATCAGTGATGTTATCAATTATGTCATAGAACATGTCATGAATGATGTAATAAGTGAGGTCCTAAATACTGCATGGTAAAGGCGCAAGTTATAGTTTTTTGAAATAACTATAACTGGTGAACTTCAGTTTTTTTTTTGTTTAAAATGTTACGTTTAAAGTGACATTATCACCTATTATCCCTTTAACCTGTTTTTTCTGTGATTTTCTAGGTATTTTTATTGCAAAATAGGATATTATTACCAAATCTAACTAAATTGTTACTTTAATCTATGTTTTTACAGTGAAATTCTAGGAATTTTTGTAAATGTAAATTACCACCACCACACGTAACTATACCTGCGCCCACCCTCTTGCGGATGGCACCCCCCCCCCCCCAATACCCACGGCTCTCGGTCATGTGGGGTCAGGCCTTCAGGGCCAGGCCATAGGCCAGGCCCTACACCTAAATCCCACAGGTGATTAAGCTCAGGACCAGCTGCCTGTATGCGGCTAACCGACTGCAGACACTCACGTCCTCACCTTTTTTCCTTTTTTTTAAAAAAAATTGTGTTATGACCCTGCAGGGCTCTTGTGCTCCTGTAGGACTCTTGTGGGAGCAGCAGAGTTGGAGGCAGTCCTGCAGGCTCCCAGAAGAATCCTGGGGGCGCGTGGCACCCTTTTATTTTTTCCTTAATTTGGCCCCCAGGGTGGTGGGTAGGGGGCTTGAGGAGGGCACTCAGGGAACACCCCCTCAACCCTCCCTCCCCCCTAGTCCAGACTAAGTAACCCCCTACCCTGTCCCCTTCTACATTTTTTTTTTCTTTTTTTCCATTATTTTTCAGGAGTGGGACAGGGTCCTTGTGTCCTGAAATGGCAGCCACACAATCTGAGCGCTAGCCCAAGTGGACTCACAGGAGCTTCTACACCAGCTATACTTTAGTGAACTAACTATAACTTGGGCCCCCACCATGCACTGTTTATGACCTTACACATTACATTACTCATGACGTGTTAAACAACATCACTGATTAATTTTAATTAATAACATTGTTGAAATTACCAATGATATAAAACAATGATTCTGACACTGTGCTATAGCTTTGTGAACGAGGAGAAATACAATAACCTAAATTTATGGTTACATTCTTATAACCATGTCTTTAAACTTTCAAAAGATACATAAGAAACTGGATATTTCAGAAGTGAAGAACCTTTGATGGATCTTGCAGAGAGCTGACCGCTGAACATCACTGAACAGACCCCCTTTTCAACCCTTGCTGTGATGGGTTGAAAGCTGAGCAAATAGGGTGCTAGGTGGTCATGAAGGGGTGTGGGTAGACCCTGGCCATTGGAGAGACCCTAGACCCAGCCCTTTGCTGCACACAGGCAAAGGGGATGCGCTGCAGGGCTTGGCCACATGCCGAGTATTGGGTGCAGGGTTCGGGCACAGGGCCAGCACTGTATCAGGGACAAATCGAGCATGGCAATTACCAGATCTGGAAACTCTGAAGAGATAGCCTTTTGAATTGAAGGGGGGGCAAATATCATTGGGGAGCTGGATTTAACCTTTGTCAACAGCTTCGACGGGGCATCTCTGGTGGTTAATAGAAAAACATTAAGGTGAGATGGGTTCCTTACATCCAAAGGAATTGGACTGAAAGGGGAACTATGGGGGATATTGTCTTTAATTGTCCACATTTTCTCAATGGAAAAATGGTTCAGTTCATCACACAGATTTTTTGTAGGGACCACTGAAAGTATTTAAGCAGTACGGGTTAGATAGGTCTGACACTGTTTCGAATACTACTATAGTTTTATTTTCAGAATTTACAATTTTATTTAGGAAGTAGGTGAATTTAGCTTCCCAATTTAGTTTCCTACAGTTCTTCAACTGTAGAATGATTTATCCTTTTCGTCAGGGGCACAGTTTTTACACCATTTGTTCTCATATTGATGCAAGGCTTGTTTACGGTCCTCTGAAAACCATTTAGATGCCTGGAGGCAGCAAATGGAGTTTGTCCTGTGGATGGAGGAATAAGCAGATCACCAATTTCTCTGAGCCAATCCGAGATAGCTCCCTCAAATTCCTCAAGGCACTCAGCCTGGGAAGGTGGGGACTGTGCCAGAAAGTTACAAAAGGCTTTGAGATTAACATGTTTCTTATTCCTGGAGAGAAAGCCAGGGCAGCGAGCTGGCTTCCTAAAATAGGGAACGTGCGTCATGAATTTAATTAAATAGTGATCCGACCAACTGCAAGGGGTAAACAAAGAGATTAGTGATGGAGATATTGAGAGACCAAATCTGGTCTAAAGTGTGGCCCTTAATGTGAATAGCTGTGGATACCTGCTGGGTGAAATTCAAGCTCGACAGTGACTCGGTCAGGTTAGATGAAGTATAGTCGCCATTTGGTTTGTTTGGCCGTAAAATAAAATTGCCAAAAAGAAGAATGTTAGCATAGTCTATGGCCTGAGCCACCACCGAGCTGGTCAGCAGTGATGGAAACTGCGGCATAGGGTCAGGAGGTCGGTATAAGATAATGCATATCAGAGGGGAGGAGGGAGAATCTAGTTTGATCACCATATTTTCTGCCACTCGGACTGGTAAAGAGGTACGTTTTGTGAACTTTAAGTGCTTTATTATGATCGCTACGAGCCCCCCCCCCCCCCCCCCCCCATTTGCCCCGAGGTCTATTCAGATTTAATATATAAAAATTCTCTGGATGTGCCACCAAAATGACCGGTGTAGAAGCCTTGGTTAGCCAGGTTTCTATTAAGAACAATATGTCAGGGGATTCTGATTCAGGTAGATCATATATCTCGAGGTTGTGTCTGACAAAGGATCACGTGTTGAGATAAGCAATGTGTAGCTCTTCGTTAATAGATTTAGATGCTGGACTGGAAGCAATTCCCACCGTGGTGGCCAGTCTCAACGGACTTTCAGGTGCTAAGGGGCGAGAAGGGCTACAGTTTAAGATACCTACCTTATCCAGTTCTTGATTCAGCAATTTCTCCAGTATGTGAGTACAGGTGTGCAGGGCTCTGAGATCCTTTGAGGGATACATTGAAACTTGGGCATTCAAAATGTATATTGGGCGTTCAAAATTTTTACTTCAGGTGTGCAATATTTTTGTCATAATTACAGACTGTTAGCGCTCTGGTTGTTCACTAGAACACTGTGGGAGGCTGCAGTAGAATACTGGGGAATTAACTGACAGGCTGCTGCTAATGTTGGAAGTGCATATTTTATTTTAAATACCAAACTTTATTCTCACATGGCTAAGTGTGAACTTTCAGAAAATGTGCTCTTGTTTTAGCTTTACCTTCTATAACCTCTAAAGAAAATCATGAGAGAAAACATTTTTTCTTCTCAAATATGGTTCATCAAATCCCAACAGAGGGTCAGCATTTTTCATATGATGACATCACCTGCAAACACCAGAATTCCTGAAAATAGTATATCACCACCAAAAAATTATTTAAATTGTGGCTAAAATCTGTTTTCACCCTTGATATGCGCTCCTTTCATGACCCTCAAAACCTGACATTCATAACAATGCATTTCAATGGAGATCATGACCTACCAATATGGGGGATTCTCTTTGTGACTCATCCCTAGCATACCCTTGGGAGTCAGGATGTGCTCAGCCAGTCCCTTTTTATTTTATTAATTCATTTTCAGGTCACATGGACCATGTCCCGGAGTCCTGTAATGGCTGCCACAATATACACTGTTCATGTTGTGGCCAGCTAATCAGGATTGACTAGCCACCTTTAAAATAGTAAATTAGAGCATATCTGGACACCAACAGTCCAAATATATCTAGGTTTTTAACCACCTCATTACGCACCCCTTTAAATGGAAATGTCTAGAAAACAGCTGAACGGATTTACACCAAATCACAAAAAGTACAATTTCTGAGTAAAGTTCTCTTTACCAAATTTAGTGTAATTCCGTTAAACCATTTTTGCTATATCAGCAACAGAAGACTTTTATAGGAATTAACATGGAATAACAATGTTTCAGGAATCCCTCTTTAAGGGGGCTCACAGCCCCCCCTCTGAGCCAATAGTGGCTCCAATAACCAATTCCCACGAGCCAAACATATATGATAAGTGGGGGGCCTCCTCAAGCCTTAATAGGCCCCGTGACCTCATCTCAGAGGGCCGCAATTAACAAAGGGGAGAGGGAGTGGAGCCCCCCTTCCTGACTCTTATAGGCCCAGTGGACCCCATCCCTCGTTTAGGTGAGTGCCCCGGTGTCCACTGGGGACAACAACTAAACTGCAAGTTAGGGACCGCAGGGGGAGCACTGGGTTCAGGGAGATCTGTCAAGTGGAGGCCAAGAGAAAGGTGGGGTTAAAAAAAATGCATTTTACCCATACAACTTCCCATAGCAATTTTGTACAGCGCTACAGCCTGAACGGAATTACACCAGATTTGGCAGAAACCTAGAACTTTACCCAGAAAATGTGCGTGTTACGAATTGGTGTGAATCCATTCAGTAGTTTTTGAAAAAATAAGGTTCCAAATGTATAGATATTTCAGGCCGCAGTAGTACCACAGGACCGGCAGATCAAAAGATAGTAACAGGGATCACAGGATTGGTCCTGCCTGATGGGAGCAGAAACAAAAGCTGCCTGGAGAGAGCAAACCAGTGAAGCGGGATCCTGCCTGTACCAGAGGTGGGTGCGACATGGGGAACATGGAGGTGCTGTGGGGGTCCTAGGACGCCTGATGGCTCCCAACATTTTGAAAGTTGTTGAGTGCCCCAGTCCCGAAAAAGTACCCATAAAAAAATATAAATTTGAAAAAAAAAAGAAAAAAAAAAAAAGAAAACAAAAAGGACAGCCGGCATCCAGGGTGGGTACTGACTGGGGAGCTAGCAGGGCCATGAGGACATTAACCTCTTTCCCACTACCGCCATACTGGATATAGTTGTTGGGTGTCCTGAATGATGTCAGGGTACCAAAACAAAAAAATATATATATATGGCCGGCTCCTGCTCGTGGGCCTGCAAGGTTGCGCTAGTGGGGAGGCGGCAGCTTCATGAGCTTCACCCCCCGGCCTCCAGTGTTTTGACATAGTGGAAGGGTTTCCTGGGTGGGGCCAGGGGCACCCAAACAAGAAAAAAAAAACTGGCAAAAAAATGAAATGAGGGTAACAGCAACTCATTTCATATTCACTGCTCCTGTCCGAGATCACTCTATAATGCTCTGTGAGGGCTTTTTATTGGTATTTTTTTGTTTTATCCTCAAGAATGAGCAGGGGCACCAATAAGCATTTTCCAAAAGTTGTGGGAAGCTGCAGAGAGCCAGCAGCCCCCCCACCCAGAAACATCTAAAAAAGAAAGTTGCAGTAAGTTTCTTGGGTCACTGAATACATGACCCCAGGACAGCTTGGCATATTTTGTAAAGCACTCCAAGCGGGACCTCTTTGCTCTTCAGCTGGAGTGTGGAGGCCCCTTGTTTTTTAAACACTTCTTTCTATTGAGGTTTTTCAGCAGGTACACAACATGAAACGACAAAACATGTAAAGCATATAGTTATAGTGGCCATACACATTTCAAAGGATGGAATCTAAGGACTCTCACACCCCGGTTGATGAACGACAGAGTGTCGGCGAGTCAGGGGTCCAGTTGGTGGCCGGGGAGAGGGGCTAGGGTGACAGGTAATGGGGCAGGAGGGATGTGGAGAGAGTCAAGAGGTGCATCCTCAACATCTCAGAGCTCCACAGGGTTGAAGGGTGGGGAGGCTCTCTGGGACTAAGAGGGGCATCGAGAACAAGCAACAATCCTCAGGAGGATAGGATAGCAGTCGGAGAAAGACCTTGAATGTGGGTTAATGAATTTGGAAATCAGGGCCTCCTAGCCAGGGGTTAATAGGTACCAATGAAGAACTCTTGCATCCTCCTTGTGCAATGCCACAGCCTTGGCTTTACCCATCCATTAAACAGTGCCAAAAGCTGCACAGAGGTAGGAGGGATGGGGGACTTCCAGCGGGATTTGATTGTTTTAGCCAATATGAGAAGCAAGTCAAGGAAATGGGCAGTGTCCCTGTGGTTGCACTGTCTAGTGTAAATGCCCAAGAACCAACCTCCCAGGTGGAAAGATTCTGAATGCCCACGAGGTGTTCAAGTTGTGGAAAAACAGAGGGCAATACATGTGTAAATGTGTGCAGTCCCTTATCATAGGTTTCAGATTAGCCCCCTGGGTGCTACATCTGGGGCAAGTGCTGGAGGCGTTTGAAAAGCCACATGCAATCTATTTTAGGAAGAAATATGCTCGGTGGAGGATATAAAACTGGATAAGTTTGAGGCGGGCATTGCGAGACACCCTCTGCAGATGCATCAACACCTTCTCCCACTCCCTGTTGTGAAGTGATCTACCAACTCCTCCTCCCAATCCCTCTGGAAGGGTTGGAGAGAAAACTATGTGTGTGCAAGAATGGCCTTAGTAAGTCAGATGATCATCAAACCACCACCAGCATCCATAGTGTGGAGTATCTACAGGAGTTAGTGCAAGACTGGTTCAGGACCCCACGCTCCCAGGTGTCCACTAGCACCCCCCTCAGAAAAGCATAAAGGAGGAACTGGCCCTCAGGAGTGCATATTGTTCCACCAGGGCCACGAATGGGAGCTGGTGCTCATCTGTATGAAGATCGCCCATGTAGGAGATACCAGCATCCTCCCACCATTGGAGGCAGCTACCCGGAGCAGGGAACCCAAGCAGCTGAATTACTGGGGCGTACAGGAGAATCGCATCCGCCCGCCTCATTCTGGACATCCCACGCCGCGACCACATTTCACCCCACCTCAGAGACCTTCACTGGCTACCAGTATCAAAGAGGATCACCTTCAAACTCCTCATCCACGCACACCTCTGACCCTGCATCCTTGCAGGCAGGTCGCTTCCTCCTCACCACTGCTCCGTTAAGTGCTGCCATTGTTTTGTCTTGGGCTTGTCTTGGGCTTGTCTTGGGCTTGTCCTCTCCCGGAAGGCCCCACCCCCCTCCCTCCTCCTCTGAGCTCTTCCTGCTCCTGACTCCTGCTGCCCCCGCCCCCCTGCACTCCCATTGGAGGTTTCCCTCCCACCTCCCCTCTTATGCCGGCCGCAGCGCAGACGCGCAGCGGGCGCGCCGCTGGCGCACCGTAGGCGCGCCAAAGGCAAGCCCATATGCGCCCGTCCGCACCAAGACTGCACCCAGTGCCAGACCCCCTGGCCAACAACGCCTCCCGCGCCAACGAACACCTTTACACTGCCAACGAACTCCACGCCCTTAATCCAGGACGCTCCTCCATCTGCTTCCAGTCCACACTGACGCGCACCAAAGGACCCTTCTCCTGCAAAGCCTGCAATTTCACCTGCAACCTAACCTCCATACTCCAAATCAAAACAGACAACCGCCTAAGATGCATCCTACTTAACACCCGCTCCGTCCATAAACATGCAACTGAACTCTGGGACCTCCTGACCACATATTCTCCCGATGTCGCATTCCTCACCGAAACCTGGATGAATTCGGCCTCAGAACCAGACGTAGTCATAGCCATACCAGAAAACTACAAGATCACCAGAAGAGACCGAATCAACAGACCAGGAGGTGGAATCGCCATAGTCCACAAAAACACAATAAGAGTCTCCACCAACTCCCACAACACCATCAACTCCGCCAAGCACCTCCACTTCAAAATCCACATCAACATCAACAACACACTCAGAGGAACACTGGTCTACAAACCCCTTGGACCCAGACCGCAGTTCTGCGACGACATCGCCGACACCATCAGCTCCCAAGCCCTCGCCTCAACAGACTACATCCTCCTCGGTGACCTAAACTTCCACCTAGAAAATAACAACGATATCAACACCACCAACCTAATCAACAACCTCGGCCTCAAGCAACTCGTCACTACACCCACCCACTCCGCAGGCCACACACTCGACCCCATCTTCTCAGCCAGCAACCACGTCTCTTTCAGCCACACCACTGAACTCAGACCACCGCTGCATCCACTTCTCCTACCAAAAACCAGTCACTCACCACCACCGCACACAACCCCCCCCCGACGCAACTGGAGCAAAATATCAACGGATCAACTGATCTCCACTCTCGCCCGGGCCCAACCCCCTGGGACCCCAACACAGCCACCACCAACCTGCATCGCTGGATAGAAGATTGCGCCAACACCCTCGCACCGCTCAAAAAAAACCCTAACACCTCCCACAGAATCCAGGCCAGCTGGTTCACCCCAGAACTACAGGAATCCAAACGGCTATGTCGCAGAATGGAAAACACTTGGCACCTTGACCCTACCAACTCCAACCACATCGCTTTCAAGGACGCCCTATGCAAACATCACCAACTGATCCGCACCACCAAAAGGACCCACTTCAAAAACCGCATTGACGCCAACGCTCACAACAATAAAGAGCTCTTCGGCATCGTCAATGAGCTCTCCACCCCAGGACCTGCTCCAATGAACCCCCGCCATCACAGGAGTTCTGCAACTCACTGGCAACCCACTTCCGTCGAAAGATAGAAGAAATCCACAATAGCTTCAAACCCCAGACCCACCAGCTGACTACAAACACCCAAGAACCCAACGCTCCAAGCAACACCCACCTCCTCCACACCTGGACCCCCGTCATCATAGAGGACACCGCCACCACCATGGCCTCCATCCACTCCGGATCACCATCGGACCCCTGCCCACACCATATCTTCAATAAGGCAAACATCATCATCGCCCCCCACCTCTGCAAAACCATCAACAGCACCTTCCCAGAAAGATGGAAGCATGCAGAAATCAATGCCCTGCTGAAGAAATCAAAGGCAGACCCAGACGACCCCAAGAACTACCAGCCGATCTCCCTCCTCCCCTTCCCAGCCAAGGTAATTGAAAAAATCGTAAACAGCCAACTATCCCGGTTCCTGGAAGACAGCAAGGTACTCGACACCTCCCAATCCGGATTCAGCAGAAACCACAGCACGAGACTGCACTCATTGCTGCCACAGACAACATTAGGACCATGCTCGACGAAGGAGAAACAGCAGCACTCATCCTCCTGGACCACTCTGCAGCTTTCGACACGGTATGTCATCACACTCTCTGCACGCGCCTCCACAACGCTGGAATCCGTGACAAGGCACTCGACTGGATCTCGTCATTTCTCTCAGGCAGAACCCAGAGAGTCTGCCTCCCACCGTTCCTGTCAGAAGCCTCCAGAATCATCTGTAGCGTTCCCCAAGGATCTTCGCTCAGTCCCACGCTCTTCAACATTTACATGGCCCCCCTCGCCAACATCGCACAAACCCACCACATCAACATAGTTTTCTACGCAGACGACACTCAGCTCATCCTCTCCCTCACGAAAGACCCTACAACTGCAAAGAACAACCTCCACAACGGACTCCACGCCATCGCCAGCTGGATGGAATCAAGCCACGTCAAGTTAAACACAGACAAGACAGAATTCCTCATCTTTGGCACCAACCCCTCAACTTGGAATGACTCCTGGTGGCAGAACCTCCCTAGGAACAGCGCCCTCACTCAGGCACGCAACCTAGGCTTCATCTTGGACTCCACACTCAGCATGACTCAGCAGGTCAATGCCATCTCCTCTTCCTGCTACAACACTCTCCGCATGCTTCGCAAAATCTTCAAGTGGATTCCTGTCGAAACCAGGAAAACTGTCACCCACGCCCTGGTCAGCAGCCGATTAGACTACAGAAACTCCCTATATGCAGGAATAACAACCAAACTCCTAACAAAGCTGCAAAGAATCCAGAACGCATCCGCCCACCTCATTCTGGACATCCCACGCCGCAACCACATTTCCCCCCACCTCAGAGACCTTCACTGGCTACCAGTATAAAAGAGGATCACCTTCAAACTCCTCATCCACGCACACAAGGCCCTCACGACACAGGCCCAGCCTACCTCAACGACAGACTCACCTTCCACACCCCCACCCGCAATCTTCGCTCCGCCAGCCTCGCCCTCGCCTCCATACCCCGCATCTGCCGCACCACTGCCGGAGGAAGATCCTTCTCTCACCTAGCCGCCAAGACCTGGAACTCCCTACCGCTCCACCTTCGCCAGACCCAAGACCTCTTGACATTCAGGAAAGCCTTAAGACATGGCTCTACGACCAGTAGTCCCCCCCTCCCCCCAGCCCCTTGAGACCCTATCGGGTGATTAGTGCGCTCTATAAATCCTTGACTGATTCATTGATTGAAGCAAACTGCGTACTTCAAGCATGTGAAGACCACCCACATGAGAAAAGTCAAACACGGGGTGCGAGGTCACACTCAAGAGTGAAGAAAGTGCCCTTGAAAGGGGGGAACTGAACGTCCCAGTGTTCTCCAAGTAGAGGCCCACTAACCAGCAAGAGAGACACTGTAACTGGACCACCACGAAATAGTGTTGGAAGCTGAGCACCACAAGGCCACCCTGCTATGGGGGGGGGGGGGGGGGGAGGGGGGGAGATCTGAAGTTTTGCAAGGGTCACCGATCTGCATGACCCATGCCTGACAAGTACCCGCCAGAAGGCAATGAAGATACCGAAGTAAGGGACAAGGGAGGGAAAGGGGAAGGTTTACAAAATAATGGAGGAGACAGGGGAGGATGATCATCTTGGAGATTGCCACCTGGTCTGCCACCGACAGTGTAAGGGACTGCCAAAATTAGATTGACAAGCTTATCGAGGTGACAGCTGTCATCACGTTACCCTCAAGAGGATCTTGGCTCATGTGGTACACCCCAATCCTCAAGTATCGATCAGAGGAGGACTACTACTGGATTTTCCCTCCACCCTAACCCCCCGTCTATGCCTTTCAGCTCCATCCCATGCACCAATGGAAATAAGCAGGATTTATCTCAGTTGACTACTAGCCCCGAAACTCAGCCAAAGTCTGCCAGTAATAAAGCAACCACAGTGAGAGTCCATATCGAGCAAATGTAGCAGGGCATTGTCCGCATACAAGGAGGCTACATGGGTTCTGTCGGACGGAGGAATACCCTTGTCCCAGACTTGCCAACTCACATGCTGCCACCGCGTGACACACTATATAGGCTCCCATCACCCGGTCACCAGTGAGGGGCCAATATCACACAGTGGCAGGGAAAACAAACTGAAAACCCCTGTAAACAATGGGTTTCCAGTTCGTTTTCAGAGGCATTTAACTGCTGATGTCCATTAATAGGTGTCTCAGAAGTTTTTTTGTTTGTTTTTGTTTTTTGAGGAGGGGGCTTGGGGACGTGGTGGGGGTAAAAGTACCTCTTAGGTGCTTCTCGGCACAAGGCCCGCCCCCTCCTCATACTGTGAGGTTTTTTGTGAAGTTGGCAGGTATGCTGTCCCATTCCCTCTGCCCGCGCCTGAGAAGCCAACGGGTCCATAGCCACTGTGAACAATTAATCAATCAGGTCTTTATAAAGCGCGACTTATCACCCAGAGGGGTGCTGGGGGGGGTGCTGGGGGGGGGGGGGGGGATGCGGATCAGACGAAGAGCCAGATCTTGAGGTCCTTCCTGAACTGGATCAGCAAAGGGTATTGCCTGAGGTGGCGAAGCAGTGTGTTCCAGGTCTGCACAACCAGGTAGGAGAAGGATCTTCCTCCAGCCAAGTTCTTACAGAGTTGGCAAGGGGCAGCTGGGCAGAGCAGAGCTGTCTGGTGGGAGAGTAAAACGAAAGGCGATGGCTGAGGTAGGCAGGTCCGATGTTGTGTAGGGCCTTGTATGCATGTGTGAGGAGCTTGAAGGTGATTATTTTGTTGACTGGTAGCCATTGGAGGTCTCTCAGGTGTGCGGTAATGTGGTTGTGGCAGGGGATGTCCAGGATGAGTCTAGCCGCGGCGTTCTGGATTCTCTGGAGTCTTGTTTGGAGTTTCTAGAGTGCGTTGCCGTAGTCAAGCTTGCTGCTGATGAGTGCTTGGATGACTCTTCTTCCCTTGACGGGGATCCATTTGAAGATCTTTCGGAGCAGGCAAAGCGCGTGGAAGCAGGATGATGAGACAGCGTTGACTTGGCAGCCCACAGAGTGAGGATGATACCCAGGTCAACTGCGTGGTCGGTGGGTGAGAGGGGCCAGAGAGCTGCGGGCCACCAGGAGTCGTGCCAGGTGGAGGAGGTAAAGCCCAAGATGAGGACTTCAGTATTTTCAGAGTTGGGCTTGAGACAGTTGTCTTTCATCCAGGCGGCGACTGCCTTCATTCCGCTGTGGAAGTTGTTCTTGGCTGTTGATGGTTCGCCTGTGAGGGAGAGAATCAGCTGGGTGCAATCGGCGTAGGAGACAATGATGAGACCACGGTGTCTGACGATGTTAGCAAGCAGGGTCATATAGACAGTGAAGAGGGTGGGGCTCAGGGTGGCACCCTAAGGGACTCAGCAGCTGTTCTCCATCAGTTTTGAGGTGAACAGCAAGGGTGACCGAAGGCCGCCTGCCGGGTGTCACGTCCAACCACGAAGGACCCGGATACAGTCCCTCCAAAGTGGGTCCTAGCAGTGGGGTGGTATATAAAAGCCTAATATGTTTGTCGATTTAAGTAACAAGATTTATTTTCTTCAGGATGGCAAAAAGGTAGTCCTAGCCTAAAGGCTTTACAGATGTCCAACACCAGCGCCGCTGCTCCTGGCCAGCAGCCCTGCAGCACTGCCTCTATGATCCTGAATAGCTGACGGGCACATAATGAGGTGTTCCTCCCCAGGACTAATCTTTTTTCATCACTATGGATCAGGCGTGGCAAGACCGAATGGACCCTGCGGGCCAGTAACAGGGACAATATCGTGTAGTCTACACTCAGGATTGTGATAGGATGACAGATCCAACAGGTCTTTGCCCGGTTTGAGAAACAAAGCTATGAAGGCATTACACATGATGGCTGGAAGGATCCCGGCAGTGAGCACCCACTCATACATTTGGAGCAGCCAAAAGGGCCAGTGCACTCTGAAAGAACTTATCAAATTTGGATGGGAGGCCGTCAGTTCCAGACGATTTCCCAGACACCACAGCAGTGATTACCGTTCATATCTCCTGAACTGCAAGGGGGGGGGTGTCAGGATTCACTTGCTCAATTGGTGTGAGCTTGGGGAGCTGCACAGGGTCTAGAAACTCCTGCAGGACCAGCGGTGGAATCTCCAGTATGGAACCGTAAAGAACGGAATAGGTTGTAAAGACCTCATTTATCTCCTCCTGGAACAGGGGAAACTGCTGTCCGAAGTGCGGAGGTTCAGCGCCAGTGACTGACTGGTGTCTCTGCTAGACAACCACACCAATAGCTTACCCGATCTATCGCCTTCAGCATGCATGCTGGCTGAGAAGGATGCAAAATCTAAACATCAGACACATTCCAACAGTTGGCCATCTGTCTCCTGGAGGGGGCAAGAGAGGGCATAAGAAGAGGGTCATCATCTCCCGCCACTTTACGTCAATGTAGTTTCGCTCGGCTGCCTCAAACTCATGAAGGATCACAGGCCGGACCTAAACCGCCGGCTGCATGCTCTGCCACAGACTACCACCTTGAAGGCCTCCCACTCCACAGTCGAGGAAGAGGCCATGCCCTCATAATGGTCAAGGAATTCCAGGATCTGAGTGGCCAGTGTGTCCTGAAATGGTGGATCCTCAAGAACCAGGGGGGAGAACTGCCACATGGGTACCAACGAGGACATTCAGTCCAAATGGAGCCCCGTCACCAGTGGGACATGCAAGGACAACTCCCTGCAAGGTAGTCCGGAACAGTAATAAAGGGCAAAGGGATCAAAAGCAGACTATGCAATCCAACCGCTCATAAACCTTAAGCACAGGACAGTAAAAAGAGTAGGGCCGGGTGCACGAGTTGTGGTATCGCCAGCCGTCCGAAAGCTCCCATTGCTGCAGCCATAACTGCAAGCTCATGGCATTAGCAACCGAGGGGTTAGAGAGCAGTGAACGATGCGAGACGTCCAGCATTGGATCCAGGATTGCATTAAAGTCTCCACCGTGGCAAGTGGGCCCACCGAGGCCATACAGAAACCTGGGTTGGTTTGTGTTGGTGGCATATATACAGCCTATCAGGACATGGTTACTATTCAAGCGTGCCTCCAGGAGGACATATCTGCCATCTGGATAAACCTTGATCTGCGCTCAACTAGGCCTCGCGGAGCGCAGGCGTTATGTGAGAGGGAGCTGCTCAGTATCCAGGCTCACATAATTTTTTTTAAATTGCAGAGTTCAACAAAAATATTGTTTCTAGCTCAAATGGATTAAAATAATATTGACAGAGAATGTGCTGCATAATTTAGATAACTTTGTTGCATTATTTGGTCCATTGTGCCTCATAACCCTTTTAGTCCTGACAATATTAAGGTTCTACGGATTGGTTTGGGGCCGTCATTATGATGATGAAATCTGTATTCACAGGTCACCGTGAAACATTTCCCATATTTCAGGATTTGTTGTCATATATGGGTTTTTGTACCACTGCATCTGGTTTGTGATAGAGTCCACAAGACCAGGCAGTGAATCTACTAAACACTGATGCAGGCCATGCAGATGAAAGAACACGCACCGTACAAACCTCTATAAAATAATATTGCAGTGCCGGCTTTCCTCACACACACAGAACGCCTTCTTTAATGTGTGTCACATGCTGCAAGGTGTCTTAAAGAAACTAAAACACTTAGTGAACACAAATATCCCCGGAGCCAATGGTCATGGTGTAGTCGTATCTCAAAGCAGTCTTAGGCAGTGAAGAGCCCTTTTACCTGGCATATCAGAGGTTCTTGCTAAGGCCTTATTTTGCTCATGAAACGAAGCCGCTTATAACACTGCTACAGGCGGGCTTGACAAAATATTTAATTCGGCATCTCTTCTAAACTGTCCTCTTCCTTGAAATCAAATTCCAGTGACAGGAAGCTGCGCTGGAAACGTCGGTTTGTCTGTTGTTTGGTGCAAACATCGCCACAGACCAACAGACAATGAGGCACAGAGGAGCTTGTGGGTGAAAACTCCTGCTGCTCTTCAGCTCTTTTCTGAATTGCAGGAGGGTTGAGGTAATTCTGAGCCTGGCAGGGGGTTGTCCCAGATTTCTGGGGCCGTAGATGGGGGAAGGCCTGCCTTCAGCCATTACAATAGCTCTGCAATATGGACAACTTGCCCTCTTTCCATGTTGCCTGTGTCAACAGAACCACGCCTCGCTGGCAGTAAGGTCCCTCGGTGTCCCCCGTCCTAAGCCTCACATATATTACTTTGTTCTACAGTCTGTGTAATGCGACCTTTATTTTTCAGTCGCAGTTACAAAGCAGGCATCTCCGGCTCCTCGAGCCCCTTCGCAGACATGTATTTATTCCAACAGATGCCAGAGGCAGTAACAGGAGCTGCTCCCACTCACTAATCCGCTTAGCCGTCCCTGCAAGGGAAGCGGACCTGTGACACGGCCCTGCTCTTCATTTAAACTTTCATTAGGAGAGGAGCTGCGCTTAGGATGGCCCAGCTAATAAAGACAAGTGTTGGGACATGTGACGGCACAATTCATCTCCTTCCTCTTTTACTGAATTCAATTTTCGCGACCCACGAGACGTTATGAAATTACAAGCTGACATCCCGGCGGGGACCAAATCATATTTGTCAAACGTAAATAGAAACCGAAACAATCAAGCTGGGTAAACCAAGGTATCCCGCTGAAAGTTGTTTACATGCCCACTTTAACACAGCGGCTTGAAACCAAAGCAGACACTAACGCCATGCCAAGAGCCCCACGTGGTCCACGCGACTGCTGGTGCCCTTCACCAGTGGAGGAGTTGCGAGTAGACCAAACGTGGTACAAGGGGTCCATCATCCCGCTCACAGGACGATCCTCAGAGATACTCGAACAGTATAACTGGGCCTCCGTCTCACTCTCATTGCAAGTTATGTGACTGGATGCAAGAAAGGTGCAGTGCTTTAAGGTTGGGGTTTCTCTCTATGTAGGGAGGCACTGAGGTTGTAGGATGCTTCGTTCGTGCACAGCCACCTGAACGGACAGAAGAGGCCTTCATGTTCATCGCCACTGGTGCAAGCCAGTTACAAAAGGTGAGAATGTGGCCTGAGAGCAGCAACATTTGGACAATGACGTGGCCAGCGCACCCTAAACAAAAAGTTGGGCTGCCTGCTCATTCTCTGTTCAGCCAATCCCGAGACGCCAGGACCTAGCAACAGAATTCGATTGGCCTGAGGTCGCCCGGGTCCCAATTGCCACGGACAGGTGGCACACCCAGAAAAAAGGGGACTGAGAGGATCCCTCCTAAAGACGCTTTGAATACGAGTGATCAGTGAAATGGAGTTCAACAACTATTACTCGATAGAAGCTGACCACTTTGGATTATTCTGTGCATTCAAGGTGCACAGCTACCTAGGAAAGGCTGGAATGAAAAGCAGACACATACTTTCCGTTTCTACTGGAACGAATGGAAATACCCCAGGATAGAGGAGAACACTATGGTGCTACAACCTGAAGGACAGTGAATGACTGCCCATCTTCGAGAGAGTCTTCCTTGCTTTGGATATATCTGAAGGCCAGAAAATCTCAGTGTTACCGCGAGAAGCTTGGGGAAACCAAGTATCTCAAGACCGGGAGCCAGAGAAAGCTTCCAAGTCCAATATGAGCCAGTGAGCGAGGCTGACCGAAAGCAGG
Source organism: Pleurodeles waltl (assembly GCF_031143425.1). Lineage (NCBI taxonomy): Eukaryota > Metazoa > Chordata > Amphibia > Caudata > Salamandridae > Pleurodeles > Pleurodeles waltl. The sequence continues at coordinate 964,998,069 of NC_090443.1, forward strand.
GCCGAGTGCCGTCCTTCGCATTTCCACCAAGTAGTGGTATTGCTCTGCACTTAAGACATCTGGGCATTTGCTACGCTCAGTAACGCCTGGCTCCTGTGATCCCAAGGGCAGCGGTTATTTGTCATGAAAATTGCAGAATGGCCTTTGAGTTCCACAGACCCCAGAAAACTTGCCTGCCAAAGAATTTTAATAAAGGGATGAAAAGACGAGTGGGCTGTGAATACAGCCTTTACATTTCAAATTTTGTCTAAATCCATTCTCTCAGAGAGCAACATTCCATTTCCGTGGCTTCTATTTGGAGAGCAGAGTGACGACCTCTACCGCAGCTAAGAGCAGAGTTGAGTCTATACCAGTTCCTCACTTGGCCTTGCCCTGTGATGAGAAGGGGCACTGCGGAAGAAGGTGTAGACGAATCGCCGAAGAACCAGGAAACCAGAAGTCTAGTGTCAGCTTCCAACTCGTTTATATTGCAATGGAAAGTAATTCATTTTATTTCTCTGTGTTTTAGTTTCCTTAATAACTAAAATCAGAAGGCTTGGCAAAAGGTTAACTCCTGTGTTTAGCAGTGGCATTTGTCACAAATAAATTGGTAGCTCCTGCAGCAGTCAGATAGGACTCATGTTCACTAGCCATTTGCTATGGGTGTCTCAATAGGAAACAGCAGAACTTCATAATTTCCGTAACAATGAGGCGAGTTTCTGTTCACACTCCAAAGTTTTCTCTAAATGGACAATATTTAGCTCTTGTAAGAGCGGTTATCTTGTTTGTTGACTGCCAATATCTGAGAATCACCAGGCTTTCCAGTTAGTGAACAGCAACAGCAAAAAATGAGGCTTGTCAGTCTGCGTGGAAACAATGTTAACAAATATTCAATAATTTGAGCCAGTAGTTTCTAGTGCTTGGCACCAGCACTTAATTGCTAACATGGCTGTGCTGTTTTTCTAATTTAGAGATGAGCACAAGAACAGTTGTTTATTAATTCAACATCCATTAAAAATAACTAATGCTTGCAGTCCAAGCCATCCTTATAGCTTTGTGGACCAGGAATAGCCTGAATGATCACACCTGTAGGTGTGAGATGGTTAATAGTTGTGTTCATCCTGTCATTGGCAGCGCAGGCAGGGGCAATGGGATGTGGAAGCTGCAGAGCCCTCTGAACGAGGATCCTGCCCCACTCCCCCCCAAATTAAGCACTGTTCCCAAGTGCAAAGATTATACTCAGTCGCAGTGCTTCACCTCTGAAATAATGCAATATCTCCAGCACCTCCAGCCTCCCCTCAATGTCCCAAAAACCTAAAGGAGAGCAAGTCTGACTAAAGAGGTGGAGCAGACCTAGGCAACACAAGTCTCTAATGCTTCCACTTGTGTTGGTTAAACTGTCGGAAAAACCTTCATTTGGATACAGTGATCCTCACAGATTCCAATCAGAGTTATGAAAATGTGGAGCTATGTGGATATTACAGATGTCCCTCTCAATAACATCAGTGAGGGAACACTCTCAACCTTCTTCAGTACCATGTTGGTAACCACAGCAGCAGCTTAAAGGGCTGCAGCTGGTGGGCAGCTTTGTAATCTACATCTGCCATGCACAATGTGATCTAGGTGTGCAAAACAATACTCCTACCTTTCCCTCAGTCTTTGTTGCTATAAAGGAGTGGAGGTTCCAAAGGGTAACAAGACTCAGACCCTATCAAGAGCTAGATAGGCCTCATTTACTATCTACAGTTAGACAAATCTGCTCCACCAGAGTTGTCTCTGCTGGATTTACATGGATGTAGCCCAACAAACAGATGCTGCTAGATGTTGGCCGTATTAAGGTAATAGTCATTGCCCACATGTGAACAAACAAGACAGATCCAAATGTAGACAACACTCAGAGGGGGCCGGGGCATCTCCCTAAGCACTGTGCATAAATAAGAGACTATCAGACAGACAACCACTATCCATTACCTACTTCATTGTGGCTTGTGGTCACATCCCTTTCTGCCATCAATATCTCAATATGGGACTTAATGGAGTGTCTTGAGTTTACTTCACACTTTGGCAATGGTGTATGTTCACATTCTTAAACTAGCTGTGCACTATTAACTGTCCAAGATACTGGTCTACTGCTCTATATTAACACTTTGCAGATTAAACAGCCCAACAATTTTAAGACCTACCAGCCCCACATTGTCGGTCTCAAAAAGTGATTAGTAAACAATCTCAAAATAAAATGTTTTAGATGAAATATTAAACTACAACCTACCTGTGAAAATACAATGCCACAAATGAAAAAAACAGACACAAATTGACTATTTACAACCAGGAACTTTGGGTTAAGTAGATGGTCCCGTTCATTTGTATACAGACATGAACAAAAAGGCATTTCCCTTAGCTTGATGTACCGGCCCTGCAGAGACTACACTCACACTATACATATGTTTTCACCCTCTACCCGCGACACCGAATATGGCAGCTACTGCTTGACAATTAGACCTTATTTGCATATACTATGCCTTATTGCCCTCACCGGAAGTTACCACCGCTATAAACAGCAAGGTTTTCCGTTATGGCTAATAGACTTTTTACAGCACAACCTCGCTGTATCTCCATCCCAGACCGCATAGGACCATCGAGAATTTCTCCGAGGTAACTCCGGACCTTCTCCTTGTGTACTTTCACCAGTGGTTTCTTCTCAGCTTCTAATATCCTGCCCTTTTTTGTTTTTCAGATTTTAGAGACCGTTTTATAGCTTACCTTGAATTCTCCTGTTGAGTTGCCAATTTTCTGGTAAGCGATGCAGACTATCGCGCCCTTACATGTCCCTTAATCTGTTAAACATTTGGTCTCAACCATTTTGGTTCCGTGCCTTTTGTCATTAGTTTGCACCACACTTTAAGTACATCAGATGGCTTTCCACCTGAGCATTCTCGCCTACTGTCTATGCACCTTGGATCGATTCAGGAGCACTATCTTCTCTGCTGCAAATGGCTGGACAACTTATAAACATATGCGCATGCACCATATTTCTTTATGACAATCATCTGATTTCCTAGTCCCTATTATGTCTTTCTGGAAGTGTAAATATTGGCTCTGCTCGTCACTCTTTATCATCATTCCACTATCATATGGGCACAACTCTATTATGAGATACCCGTCTCAGTATTCTAGGTCTCAGAGGCTCCTTTTTTACTTTTATTTTTTGTAATCATTTTTTGTGATCATTTTGGCCACTTCATCTTGATTTCAACATATCCCTGACCCCTGCCGTCTGTCGAATCTTGTATGTAACTTTGTTATATTTCAATTCATTATTTGATACTTGTATTATACAACTATACTGAACTCCGATTTGACAGCACATTTATTGGACTCCGCTTAAAAATTGTTGTACATGTATATTCATTATTAATAATGCTGACATTTTACAGTTATATTTGGCCTAGAAATCTCATACCATAACAAATGGATTAGTATACGGCAATGGCTGGAATATATGTAAAATACTTTTGATTCTTGTGCTGTTCATAATATACCTTTCCTTCTGTACAAAAAAAAAAGGTTTGCGAGGAGCATTTTTTGTAGCAGTAACTGCCACAAAATGAACTTTTATAGAAATGTAAGGCTGATTTGGCCAAGTAGAGCAAGCATGAAAGAACCTCTTCTTGGCACTTGGTCAGATCAACGTTCTTGTCCGAACACCAAATACAGAATTCTCTCCTATTTGAAAGAATAAGCAGAATGTGCTGATGGATGTTTTGCCTCCTTGAGAATGCTCATACATCCTTGTGACTGATTTAGATGCCCGCGGTGTACTAGCTCAGGAGCCATGCTGCCAAACTGACAGAGGTGGCATTGGGGTGAACCATGTGGCCTCCCATCTTCGTGCAAAGGTCCGATCTATACAGCAGCCTGATGAGTGGACAGTCCAACATGTGGAGAAGGTCTGTGAACCCCCACGGTTGGGGCCACTCCATAGCTAATCAGATCATTCTGGCCCTTGAGTAAGACAGTTTGATGAGAACTGATGAAATTAGGGGGAACGGAGTAAAAACGGACAGAAATATCCCAGGCCAGTTGATCCATAAGGCATTAACTCGTGTCCCTGGTTGGAACTACCTCGAGGCAAAGCCTTGGCATTTTTTGTTTTTTGTTTTCTGCAGAGGCGAATAAATCTATGTGGGGAGTGCCCCATATGTTGAAACTGCTTTGCACAACGTCGTCATGAAGGACTCATTTGTGGTTTTCCTGAAGAACTCTGCTTAGAGTGTCTGCTTGAACATTTTGAACACCTGGGAGATGGGTTGCAGTGATCTGCTGGTGTCTGGCTATCCGCCACTTCCAAATTGTCTGGGCTTCATGAGACAATCCTGGACCTTGTGCCCCTTTGCTTGTTAAAGTGTTACATGGTTGTTGTGTTGTTGTCTAAACAAGCAGGGATTGAGTCTTGAGAGGCATCGGCGACTATTGTCTAAAAGGGAAATCCTGACGAAACTGCATTCCTTGAAGTAGGTTTGTCTGAGAACACCACCATTTCAGGGACTGTTTTGCTTTGAGAGTTCGAGTGATCTGTCCTCCTAACTGTCTGAATATTTATTCCACTCATCCTCCAGACGCTCCTGAAGTGGCCTCATGTGGTGATGGGCACTCAAAGTCAGAAAAATGCATGTAGCCATCGAGCCGAGGAGACACTTTTCCCACTGTGACATGAGACTTTCATGAGAGTGTGACACTTTAGACAGATTGATGAACAGTCTTTCCTCTGAGGGTTATACTCTTGCTTCTACGGTGTAGATGATGGCACTTAGGTAATGCAGAGACTGGACTGGAGTAGAGGTTGATTTGTTGTGATTGACATGCAGTCCTAGTCAGTGGAAAAGACTGCTTGTCAACTGATAATAAAGTTGGGCTTCTTGTGGTGTGGATGCTTTGATCAGCCAGTTGTCTAGATATGGATAGGTGAATATTCTGAGATGTGGAGCGACGACAGCTATACGCTTTGAAAAACACTCTGGGGGCTGATTAGTAGATGAATGGAAGCACTTTGTACTGGTAGTGATCATGACCTATGACAAACATCAAGAATTTGCTATTTTTTCTCGCTATTGGAACATGAAGGTACACTTCTTGAAGTTCTATCAAACAGAGCCAGTCTCCTTGATCTATTTGGGGATAAATCTCATGTAGTGCAAGCATTCAGAACTCTGCTCTCTCAACCCATTCGTCGGCTAGCTTCACATCTAGAATGGGTCTGAATTCGTTTTTGGGGCCTTTCTTCTTCTCCATAAAATAACAGGAGTAAACACCCATGCCTTGTTGTTTGGGAGGCAACGCTTGCTTGTGCAGAAGGATGTTCGCTACCAAGTGCAGCATCTACAGATGTTGACTGGATGGTTTTGGTGGGATGTTTAGCGGAGGACTGGTAAACCTGAGACAACACCCATTCTGTACAATATTTAAAACCCAAGTGTCTTTCGTGATAGATTGCCACTGTCAGGAAATGAGGTACTTCCTCCTACTGGAGTGGGTAACAGGAAAGGGGGAAGTAGAGGTTCATTGTTTGGAGCCTGTTGTTGGTTTTCCTCCTTGAGCAGGCTAGTAAGTAGCTCTTACTCTGGGTTGACAAAGTTGTTGTTGTTGATAAGGTCTTCATTGCTGCTTTGTTGATGACCTGGTACCATTGAGGCGTTTGAATCCTGTGGGTGAAAACAATGATTTGGCTCCTATGGATGCTTTTGCTGTTTTTTTTGTTTTCGAAGAGCTTCAAGGTCTCCATCTCAGACTTCAACTAAGCCATCTCATCCTCTGAATGACCGCCGGATCCTGAGAAGGAAAGGTTAAGAACACGTTGTTGAGCCTCTTGTTTAAGAGGAGAAAGGCAAAGCCAAGAGTCCCTCTGAGAGCCAAACCATAACAGTACTCGTGGCTGCTAGTAATGACAAGTCAGCAGCAGCACTAAGGATTTGGTTGGAGACCATCAAGCCCTCATTCATCACATCAAGGAAGTCCTCTTGTCGGTTTCAGGGGATGTCTTCTGCGCAAACATTTGTCCCACAAGGCCCTATTTTATCTGCCGAGCAGGGCCAAAATACTTGCTGCTTTCATGATGGTGGCATTTGTACCACAAAACTTGCATCCCACTGAATCCAATTTCTTACTCTCTCTTGTCTGGTGGTATAGACGAAGGAGTAGTGGTGTACAGCTTTTTTGCTGCCAGAATATCAACAGCACCAGGGGGAGGGTCTGAAGAGAGAAACAATGGATCCTGTTCAGGAGGTCTACACTTCTTTTGTAGCCTCAACAGAGCCAATTTGGCTGAACCCAGTGTAAGAAACAGCTCAATGGCTGGTTCCAGTAGACCTGGAACCAGTAAGCAGGAGTTGTCTGGACGCTGTACGGTGGTGAAGCGACTTGAAAATCGCCAATGTAGATTGAGTGGGAGCAGGCATTGGAATGTTCAATTCTGATGCTGCTCTCACAGGGACCTCCTAAAAGGTATTTATGTCAATCCAATGACCCTTGGTTGGGGAGAATCAGACAGTGGTGAGTATCTGCCTGCGCTGGAGGAAGAAGACAGACGTCCTTTTGCCTTTCTCCTCTGTTTTCCCATGCCGCTGCTAATCCCCGCGGCCCCAGCCTTCCCATTCGCCCAGACCTCCCTCCTCCCAGCTGCCACTCCCTCCCTCCTCCCCATTTATGGCAGCCACAGCGTGGACGTGCAGCGGACGCGCCAAAGGCAAGCCTGTCCGCACCAAGACCGCACCCAGCGCTAGTCCCCCTGCCCCCCTCAGACAAATCTACTCCCCCCACACACTCAACCCAGGGCCTCGCCCCACCTGCAGCCTTTCCAGCCCCACACACACTCATGGCCCCTACACCTGCCACACCTGTCACTTCTCCTGCTCCTCATCCCTCACACCACCCCACAACCATAGCGACCCCGACAACAAACACAACACCCCCAACGCAATAAACACCTGCTCTGCCCCCACCCCCACCACCGCTGAACACCACGCCACAACCAGAACACACCCCACAACAACACCCTCATGCACCACACCAACACCACCCACCACAACCACCTCAACTGCCTGCTCCTCAACACCCGCTCCCTTCACAAACATGCCATAGAACTCTGGGACCTTATCACATCACACTCACCTGACATAGCCTTCCTCACAGAAACCTGGACCAACCCCTCCTCGGAACCAGACATGGCCATTGCCACCCCCAAGGGATACAAACTCCAACGCAAAGACCGCCTCAACAGGCCAGGTGGTGGCATTGCCATCCTACATAGGGACACCATCAAAGTCACCACAAGCTCCCAAGACACTGTCGACAACACAGAACACATGCACTTCCTGATCCACATTAACAACAACTCCACCCTTAGAGGTATACTAATCTACAGACCACCAGGACCACGCCCGCCTTCTGCGACACCATCGCCGACACCATCAGCTCGCATGCCCTCACCTCCACAGGCTACATCCTCCTTGGTGATTTCAACTTTCACTTGGAGAACCAACAAGACCACAACTCTACCTCCCTCATAGACAACCTCGGACTCAAACAAATGGTCACCGCACCCACCCACTCAGCAGGACACACGCTTGACGCTATTTTTTTTTTACCTCAAGCCAACACACAGCCTACACCCACACCACCAAACTCCTCTGGACTGACCACCACTGCGTCCACTTCTCCTTCACCAAACCCCCCACACACCACCATCAACACACCACACCCTACTGCATGTGGGACAAGATCCCCACAGAACGTCAACTCCCAACTGGCTCACAACCCCACCCCCCCACACCAACTACCCCAACACAGGAGCACACAACCTCTCTAAATGGATCACTACCTGCGCAGACACACTAGCCCCCCTCAGAAAACACATCACCACCGGCAACATCAAGAACGCCCCATGGTTCACCCCCGAACTCCAAGACTCCAAGCACAAATGCTGCCAATCGGAGAAAATATGGCGACAAGAACCCTCTACAACCAACTTTTCCACCCTCAAAACCACCATTCGCACCCAACACCAACTCATACGCACCGCCAAAAGAGATCACTACAAGACACGTCTTGACAACAACTCTCAAAACAGCAAAGAACTCTTCACCATCATTAATGAACTAGTCAAACCCAAAGCTAGCAACACAGACCCCACACACACACAGCCCCTATGTGACTCTTCCTCTCCAACCACTTCCACCACAAAATCCTGGACATCCACAACAGCTTCATACCACACACACCCCTCAATCACCCAATTTAACCACCACTCATGACACCCCCACCACACTCACCAACTGGGCCCCCACCACACACGAAGAAACCGAAAAAAACGAACTCCATCCACTCTGGATCCCCCTCTGACCCCTGTCCACATCGTATCTACAACAAAGCCAGCCCAACCATCGTCCCCATACTCCGCGACATAATCAACTCCTCTTTCAACTCCGCCACCTACCCAGACCCGTGGAAGCACGCCGAAATCACTGCTCTCCTAAAAAAAAAAAAAAACACAAAGCCGACCGGAGATCCTCCCTTTCCCCGCCAAGGTTGCAGAGAAACTAGTCAATGCCCGCCTATCCCACTTCCTCGAAGAAAACAACAACCTTGACCCCTCACAATACGGGTTCCGCAAGAACCACAGCACGGAAACCGCCCTCATCGCATGCACTGACGACATCAGGACCAAAGTCGACAAAGGTGAGACAGTCACACTCATCCTCCTAGACCTCTCTGCAGCCTTTGACACTGTCTGCCACCACACACTCCGCACACGCCTCCACAACATAGGAATTCACCACAAAGCCTTAGACTGGCTTACCTCCTTCCTCACCGACTGGACCCAGAGTCCGCCTTCCACCTTTCCATTCCACCGCTACCAAGATCATCTGCGGAGTCCCGCAAGGGTCCTCCCTCAGCCCCACACTCTTCAGCATCTACATGATCCCCCTAGCCAACATCCTCCGATCACACGGAATCACTATACTCTCCTACGCAGATGACACCCAACTCATCCTCTCCCTCAGCCGCAACCACACCACCGTCAAAACCAACCTACACGCTGCTCTCCTCAACACCGTCAACTGCTGGATGACATCTAACCACCTCAAGCTTAACTCTAACAAAACCGAGATCATCATCTTCGGCCCCAACAAAACCACATGGGATGACTCCTGGTGGCCCACCGCCCTAGGCCCCACACCCACCCCCGCACACAACCTTGGCATCATCATGGACCCCTCCCTCTCCATGACACAGCAAATCAATGCTCTAACCTCCTCCTGCTTCCACACACTCTGGACTCTATAAAAAAAATCCTTCAAATGGACTCCCCCAGAGACCAGGAAGACAGTCACCCATGCACTCATTAGCAGAAGACTAGACTACGGTAACACCCTCTACGCCGGCACCACACTGAAACTCAAACGCAAACTCCAGAGAATCCGGAACACAGCTGCACGCCTCGTCCTTGGCCTTCCCCAGCCACGAACGAACGTCACCACACCTCACATCCCTTCACCGGCTCCCCATAGACAAGAGAATCACATTCAAGATCCTCATCCACGCACACAAATCCCTCCACAACACCGGCCCAACCGAACTCAACGAAAGAGTGAACTTCCACACTCCCACACAACCTCCGATCAGCCGACCTCAACCTAGCCACAGTCCCCCCGCATCCAACGCACCACCACAGGAGGCAGGTCTTTCTCCTACCTCACCCCCAAAACCTGGAACTCCCTCCCCACCAACCTTCGCAAAACCAAAGACCTCCTGCTCTTCAGAAAGAACCTCAAGACATGGTTGTTCAAAAAGTGACCCTCCTTGCCCCCCCCCCAAGCGCCTTGAGACCCTCACGGGTGAGTAGCGTGCTCAATGATTTTTTTTTGATTGATTGATTGATAGTAGGTCAAACGACATTTGGACTATGTTCTAGACCTGGAAGCATGATGGCAATGCGACTGTCCAGAGGATGGTTGTGACGAGAAACGCCAGGACCTATGGCAATGGCTGGAATGTCTTGAGCGATGACGAGAACTAGAATGTAATCGTCAAGGCGAAGGTAGATGCCTCGAGGGAGGTTGCAGTGGTGCTGGTGAAGGAGGTGGAAGAGGCACTGGAGCATGTAGAGGAGGCAGAGGAGAGTCTAGCAGCAGGATAGGAGACAATAGATAATATGCAGTGGAGTTTTCAGAGTCAGAAGAGGATGGTAGACGTTTTGATTTTCTGACTTTCACAAGTCTGATTTGTCTTGATGTTGACAGACTTCTCAACCTCTATTTTCTCTACGTCAACAGACTCCTCAGCGTCAAACTTCTCCTGTGCCTTGACATCATGGCATTCCTTGACATAGAGTGTCAACTCTGTTTCGTCATTGACCCATTCCTCGACAGGGAACATGTAGGTAGTGCACCTTGTCTCCACATCAATGCTCTCAATGTTGTTTTTGATATGTGCTTCTCTTTTTGGGTCTCCCGCTCCTTGAGTCCTAAGAGGAAGGTGGCAATGCCCTGGTAGTGGACCGAGACTCTCCTCCACATTCTGAGTGCCTGTTTCGCTCCTCTGTACCATGGGGCGAACCTTCTTCCTTTCTCTCAGGGTGCGCCTGGAAAACTTCCTGAAGTGTGGGCATTTGTCATGAACAGGGCTAAAGGGTCTAACTTGCCCTTCTTTATTCGACAGGTAGGACATTTGTCAAATAAAGATGGCATTTTATTTGACTTAGAAAAACCTTTTACTGTCAGAAAATGACAGAAAAACACTGTCACAGATGAAATCCGTAGAATAAGACAGTTGTCTGAAAAAATTCTAGTGAAATTTGTGATGACAAAATACCGAGCTCAGTGCTCCAAGATCCTGTCACCGGTACAGTGCAGTTGTTGAATAATAACATATGTACATAGAATGATTGCTAAAAAGAGTTATATATAATCAGTACAACATTATGTAACTCTGCAGTCAATAAAGGTTGGTCTCTTGTGTGCGGATAACAGCGAAAACCTCAATAAAAATGACAAGGGAGATGATAATGAATTTTTCCAAATACATTCTATTGAAGTCTAATGAAAAACAAATAACAATAATGCAACTAGGTGAGAAAAGAAAACCCCCCTACTCAATAAGTAGGAGATGAATGAGTAAAAACCATTAGCAAAAACAAATAATGGGTGCACTAGTTTATAGTGACCGAGTAATGCAACACTAATGTTACGAAGCTGGGGAAGACCAGCAGGGTCATTCAGATTAATGTTGGTCAATACCTGGAACTGTTCCAGTGATAAAAAATTATCACCCAAAAGGACTGGCTTGGGCTGCCAAGATGACAGACGTCATTGAGTGAGACTCCCCACGCCCCAACATTTTCTTCCATCATCTTGCCAAACATATGTGGCTGCATTTCACCAAAAGTGGCCCTAGGGCTGCTCTTCTCTAGCCGAACCTGCTTAGGACCCCAGAAACTGGCTGAAACAGGGTTGCGGCTGCACTCAACGCATTGGCGCACACCAGGCCTTGTCGGGCTGATACAAACTGGGTCGTGGATTAGCTCCTGAGGAGCCACACCTTACACCATACTGCAGCGATGCCCTCAGTGGCCAGCTGCAGACGCAGAGAGGAATGTAGCAGCTTCATAACGGTGGAGCGCAGTGTCCCGCAGCAGAGATCTGGACCTGCATCTGGTTTGGCATCCGCGGCGGGAATTCGTCTGGCTCCCCCTCCTGCCTCTGATGGAAAGCTTTTTCTCCTGCGAGCTTCTGCGCTGGATTGTGGCCCAGGCAGTGGAAGAATTATGCTGCAGTGCGAGGAGGGGTCGGTTGCCCTATCCTGCGATCTATTCCTGAGGAAGGAACAACAGCACAGACACAGGAGTTTGGCCCCAGGCAGCAATAAGGGGTCCGGGCACACATTGACTGGGCCCCTAGCCATGGTATGAGGGGCTCCTCACAAGCCCTGGAGTAACTCACTGGAGAGGTGGGTGAGTCGCACCGCCCCTAGGCAGAGGGCCCGGTAGGGGAAAGGCTGGGATCCCAGAGTGCTGCCTGCCCGCCTCCCCTGGGTAAGCGCTGGTCCCTGAGAAAAGATGTAGGAGCGGGAGGTCTGAGCCCTCACTGGGACAATAGATTGCCATTTCAAGAACAGGAGCTGAGGTCTCACTGAACACAAGTGGTGTCAGGTACTGATCATCTCCTACCCTCACAAGGCTACAGCTGCAAACACATGATTCTCATGCTGAGTGGGCACTGCTGAAAGGCGAACAATGTCCTGCCTGCACTGCTCTGGGCCACAAACCTGTCAGGCGCTGGTTGCCTCGTGGGATCCTGCAAAAGAGAGATACTTGCCACAAGTCTGAAAGTTGACCATGCTGCTTTCTTGATGTAAAGTCCCTAAGGTCCGACTCCATCTTATGTAGGCCTGGACTCCATCTAAGTTCATGGAGGCCGCCATCTTCTTTACCTTAGACAAGGGAAGCCGCCATATTCCTTGATTTATGCAGCATCATCGTCACGTCTGCCTTTAAAAACAGATGCCGCCAGCCCTTATCTTTCAGGAAACTGTGTTAGCGTCAAGTTCTCAATTTCTCAATTAATGACAAAGATAGAACATGTAATGGGACATTTGTCTGGGTCAAATATCTACTCCTTACCATGTCAAGGTCAAATAAGGACACACACAGACATATAACTAAATATAAACATAATTTTGCCTTATATGTTCATAAGGAAACATCTGGGATGCATAATTTGATCCACATAATGTATGTCAGCTGTTCCTAAACGTATGTCAGAAGTTCCAATTTCTGATAAGATTTAGTATATAAGGACTCCCACTTGACCACTGGTCATGAAAGGCCCTTCACCCAGATTATCGTCTAAGATTCTGCCAGAGACGGCCTCACCTGCTGCCAGCACTTCACAGATGATGCATCTCAGCTGAAGACTGAAGCAGGGAAAGCCAAGTCAAAGAGGAAGACGGACCGATTGCTATTGCAGTGGGTGTCTGCCCTTCGAGGGGAACACTGTCTTCAAGTCTCCGCTGATAAGGACAAATTTTACTGTCAACAGGGTATGTAGTGTGCCTTCCTAAGAAACTCTTGATTACAAGTAGCTCCGCTTTTCAGGCGCACAGAGTATAGTGCATAGAAGTGGAAATTAGGTTCAAGATAACATTTTAAATGATATTTTAGCAAGGAGGAAATGTTCATTTTGCTCTCGTTATTTAGAACTAAAGCTTCCAATTTTCAATTTTTGCTGATAAATCCAGGCTTTCCCTAGATGGTGTCCCCAGGGCTCGGAAACCTACAAGCCACATAAAATCCCCTTCAAAACTATGGATCTCTTCGGAAAAGGCTGCAGCTGAAAACTCTAGCTACACAGCAGCTGACTCGAACACATCTGCCTGTGTATAGTGGAGGCCCCTCTTCACAGTTTAAATGACTAGTATTAACTCTTGTTTGTGGGAATGTTGGGCAACAAATGCTTCTGGGAGGGAACTATGAGGATTGTTTTGCATTGTTCTGTTTCAAAGTTATTTGTATGTCTCCAATCATAAGACAGGCAATATAGACCATGTTCTTCTCTATTGTCCTCTCGTCACATATCACACCACAACAACTGGCACTACCATATGGGCTGTAACTATCCGATTACCCACCTGGACTCCTAGACCCTCCATTTCATCATGCATAGCTTCACAAATATTACCTGAAATGTCAACAGCCTCCTAGACCATATTAAACGCACAGAAGTTCTACAGTATGCCAAAAGACGACTTCTATCCATTCTTATGCTCCAAGAAGCTAATCTTTTAAGAACAAGATTTATCTTACTGGGACGCTATGGGTTTTATAAGGTATTCCATGCAGGCTTGTCTAGAGGAACGAGGCGGGTGGCAATCGGCCCACACAAGCTTCGCCTCTGTAGTTACCTCCACGACCTTAGACCCCATGCTTAAATACATGGGAGTAGAGAGCACGCTTGAGGCAACCTATTATAACCTCCTCAGCCTATGTGTCCTCCCTCAGGCCTCACAAGGGGCCCTGGAGGCTTGCAGACAAATCATTCTGAGGTTTCCCCCTGGAGTCACAGTTCTAGGGGGAGACTTTAATGCCATCCCGAACTCACATGCAACTCCACAGCTGCCCCAACAACACACTGCGGGAGGACTTCAAAATCCCTAACAGACTTGATTTCCTTTCTGGGACTCTGACATCTGGAGAGTCTGGCACTCCCAGGAAAAATAATTCACACATCCCTCAGCTGCACATAAGACCCTCTCCCGTAAAAGCCCTCTTTCTACTACAACTGACAGATGCCACTGACCTTTTCCCCACAAGATATCGGACACCACTCCTCAGTTATACTGCACCTAGGAACTCCTGTGACCATCAAATTTAGTGCCTCCATTCATGGGATCTCTCGGACTCTCAGTAAGCAGAGGCACTAGAGTCAGAAATCCAACCTGATTTCGTAATTATTCATGGCTCTATCTCCTCAGCTGGGACCCTATGGGCCACTGGCAAAGCCGCAATCAGAGGGATGGCCTCATCTCACATGACAGACTCTGAGACAAGTATTCTCTGTCTTGAAAGAGAGTGCATTGTGACTGCCCTCCCCACATCCAGAGACAGCTTGAGGTCGATAAGACTACTCAAGGACTACTAGCATTAGAAGAAGCCCAGCAGCCCTTCCGAGTCTCCATCCAGATGGTCTAGGATTATGAAAACAATGCAGTATACTGATTTACTGGCTGGCCATTAGAAACATGACATCAAAAGTAGTCCCGCAGATTGTGGGCAACAATGGTGAACGGAGAAGCACTGTCGCCGCCATATCTGCAAGCTATGCAGTCTATTACTGTGCTCTTTATGCCCAGTGCCTCCCATCCCTAACAGACATGTCCAATCCAATACAGCGCGATATCCCACTCCATTCCCTACCCCCCTCAAAGAGCAGATCGCGACTCCCCACTTTCAGTGGAAGAGAATGGAGCGGTCTTCACCGACCTGAGCGCATGAAAGACCCAAGGACCAGACTGTTACACATTCGAGTATTACAGAAAGTTCAGAGAATTACTTACTCCCCAGCTACTAGATCTGTACCTGGACTTGGCAACTATAGTGGCTATTTACAAAACAGGACCTCCTGCAGACCACTGTTCCATGTAAGGTCCTACACCCCTAATTAGTAACAAACTTAAGATATTTGCCAAGACACAAGCCCCCCAGCTCACCTGGGTACATGCCAACCTAGTCCACTACAACCAATGTGGCTTCATGCCAAGATGAAGTACTCGTCACTGTATCAGGTGTCTCCAGCTTGCACTGTCACACAAGTCTGAAATACCAGATTACTCCTTGTCGACTTTGAAAAGGCATTTGACTCAGTCCATCTGTCCTCTTCCAGACAATGTATTGAAAAGCACAGGATTTGGCCCAGGATCCCTCAGATATATCTGCCTCCTGTACTCCACGCCAGAGGCACAAGTATGCATTAATGGCATGCTCTCAGAACCATTACCAATCCGTAAAAGGCAGTAACCAGGGCTGCCCTCTATCACACCTTCTCTACGCCCTAGCAAGCAAATGCCTAGCCCGACTCATCTACTGCAGTGATGGAGCTGGGGCGCCGATCAGGAACACTGTATCTTCTTGTATGCTGATGGCATACTCCAATTCATCTGAAACTGTCTGGTAACAGGCCCCAGTATACTGTGGCTCCTGTTGCTCTATGGGAAGCTTCTGGGGTCCACGTCAACTGGGCAAGTACTTTTTAGCCCATTTTTCAGGAAGTACGAATGTGAGTGCCTGGCAGAAGCAGATCCCAATCAAACGGGTCAGTTTCAAATATTTAGGTATATATATTTCATCGCTCCCAGAGCTCACATGGGCCCAGATATATTAACATTAGGAATATTGATTTCCTAATTGCAATTCTTGCTGAATCGCAATAAGGAAATTGGTGTTCCTAATGTAAGAAACTCTTTTGAGTTTCATTAGTGATCCCAAGGGGGGTGCAAATAAACCTACCTCATCCATATTAATGAGGTAGGTCACAATTAGCGACCCATTAGGAAGAATTGCTGCCATCACAGGGATGGTGGCCTGATGGGGTCAGCAGACCACCATGTAGTGATTGGTTTTTAATGAAGTAATTTTTTGAAAAAATGTATTGAAAAAGAAAAGATGAACTTTGCGTTTCATTTTTTAAAGAGAAGGCAGCGCTCCGTGGGACCAGTGCCTGCTCTTAAAAAATATTATTTACATTCTCAAAGGGAAAACGGTCCCTTGGGGACCTCTTCCCTTTTGTGAATGGGTTACCACCAGTTTTAAACCGGTGGTAAAGTATTACAGTTTTGTGACCAGAATTCAGTCACAAAACAGTAATACATACCATACTGATTTGGTATTTGGTAGGGACACCCTAAACACACCCCTTCCAAATACCGAATCACAAATGCAAAATGAAAATCGGTAACAAGTTACAGAATCACATTTTGCATTTAGAATGATTAGAGCATAGGCGCATCGGGCCTCCTGACTTCTAATAATAATTGACTGGTTCACAGACAGCTGGGAAGAGCCAGTGTACAGACTAGAATTATATTGTAATGGACTGGATAAAGTGCTGCTTGTTCTCTATGGTGCTCCACTTCACCAGAGGCTTCTGGAACCCACTAAAGTGATGACCCAATTATGGTGGGCTGCACTGAGAATCTCCCAAGACAGACCCCGCTCTGGACAGGCCACTGGCCTAGCCAAGTGACCCAACTGGATGGTAATACGGCTTTGGACCAAATAAGGATCACACTCTTAGTAGATGTTTGGCATGGAGAAACCATGCAATCATTTCAGAAGCCGCAAAGCCGGTTTTCCTCACTATTGGACCAGTATTGCAGCCATAAGAATTACAAATGGACCTCTGTCATGGACTAGGACGCCAAACTCAAAGAACCAATATATAGAGCCAAAGGATGTCCAAAAGGCAGCACAAGATCTGGGGTCAATGATGGAACTACTCTGGCATACTAAACGAGCACTGAATGGGAGGGAGGAGGAAATGTCGCTGGGAGTGGATATGGAGGAGGAGGAGGAGGAGGATGGAGGCTAGGTGAATGATTGGGGTAATTTATAGTACAGATCATGGTGTATTTCAAATTTCAATAAATGTGGTTATAAAAATAATTACCACCGCAACCAGCTGACCTATTTGTTTAAGGCTTACCCTTTATATGCTATTCATTACTCCCTTTTCTAATGTTGGAGGGACTGCTGGATTGTTAAGAAGTCTAAAAGCAGGGGAGTAGAGCTACTCTATTCCGTCCACTTTACCTACGGTTTATTTCACACTGACCAGTTTATGCAGCGGAGAGTTTGAATGAGTTGAACAGGCTCGGGTAGCCTGACCGTGATAATAGTAGGCAACTCACTTATGTCCACCAGGTCCCATTCTAGAGGACGGTGAGATGTGTTACACTGTGGATCAAGCCAGTACACCACACAGTGGGACTGTACGACAGACATTCTTCTAGGTCTGCGACTGCAAAGCACCCTCTTTCATATGGGAATGTGAAAGTTTCTCAGTTTATTGAATTATATTTTGCCACCCACACTGGACTAATCAATGAAGATCTCAGTTTAGTGAAGACAGTGAATTAGTGAGATTGGAATATTATTGAACAGGTATAGAAGTATGGGTAATAGTATCACTTCAGGGCAATTGTGCCCAACATTAATAATGTCAACATTATCCATCTTTTCATTTGTCAATTGAGCTTTTCCTTCACCAGACTGTAATTGTCACGCATCAGCAACTGTTTATCCCCACTGACATTCATACCAGGTACCGGACAGACTCCTCACACCATTTAAATGGGGGTTAAATGGTTGGCCTATTCGTCACAGTTGTGATGTGGAACATCTTCAACTTCTCCGAGTCAATTTGTATTCTTGAAAGCCCCACATATTTAATTAGCTCACTAATGACCGCTACTAGGTTGGTCTCAGGGTAGACCCTGGTGTGACTGACACACACACTCTTTTTCTTCCTTCCTTTGTTTTTTCTTTTTTTCTCTCTCTCACACACACATACACATATATATATATATATCAGATAGCCAGGGTTTTATGCCTGTAGAAAAAAGAAGGGGGGAAAGGGTAGTAGTTCAAACAGTCCTATAAAGTTGAGGCTAATCCCCATTCTACATAGCACTGCAAATAGAAAGGGCCCCTCAAGGGAGTCAAGTACCCACTCTAAATCTAGAAGTACTGGGAGAGCCCTAATATCAGGTTGATGATGTGATGTGCTTTCTGGTGTCTGCAGATAGCCATAACTCACTTAAAGAGCTGATAGGCAAATTATCGATTTGATCACCAAACGAAAGCAAAGGAGTTGGTTTTCCCAACACAGAGATGAGTTTCTTGCAGCATAGCCACCTCTGCAGCATGCCTCAGTATCAATACCAACAGTAACAATATCAATAGTTTCTGCAGTCACTGATATTCCACGTTATAGCCTTGAGAGTCTCCATTTATTATTTCACACAGTTTGCCTACAATTTTCCTATTGCCCAAAACCTTAACTGTATTTCCACAGGGGGGCTTGACTCATGCCATATCAAGTTGCATCACACTCCCGCCCACCACCACCCATAATGAGCACTCCAACTTTCACTTTAAAAGCTGCATATATAAATCAATAACCCAAAAGCTATAGTAGTGCAAACACACCTTGAAGTAAGTCATTGGCATCCAACCCCATACTCCTTTGCCTAAGTAAATCTGTAATGTCTCACCCACAATGAACGTTTAATAATTAAATCTATGAAACAACTGACACAGGGGGATTGGCGGGGTAATGGAACAACATCTGTATGGAATCATAATATTCAGTAATAATGAAGTGGCAGGAGGACAAGTAAATAACCCATCAATGTTCAAAAAGGAAAAAGAGGTCAGGAAAGCTCAAACTTTTGATAAACACCCCAATAACAGAGAACCATCTCCACTACCACAGAACAAGCCAACCTTTTACCATCCGTAATAGCATTCAGCCCTAGTCCATGCCAGAATCCGGATCAACAAGGGATCTCAGTCTGTCGTCCACCTTAGTTTTCCTGATCGCATTTTTAGCAAATTCCATGGCATCCTTCGGGGTATTGAAGTGGTGCACACGGCCTCTGTATTAGATTTTAAGGCAGGCCGGGTACAACATTGCATATTTGATGTTGTGAGCACTCAGCAGTTTTTTTTTATTTCCTTGTATGTTCTTCTGGCCTTCTGCAATTCCAATGTAAAATCCAGGGATAGAGATGTCGAAGTACCTGAGATTGCAACTGGCTTCCTCTCTTGCAAGTCGTTAAGCTGTGTTATTGCCATGATAGCTTAAAAGCGCAGGTCACTAGGAGCCGAGGAGGAGCCCCCCTGCCGTGGTCTGTGGCCCTGTAATCTTTGTGCCCTTTTAACAACCAAGAGACCAGGGAAGCTAGCTCTGCTCAAGAGGTTAGTGAGGAGAGACTCTACAAAGGTTTCAGATTTTCTAAGATCCGTGGACTTGAGGAACTAGACTATGCATACAATTTTACTACAGCAGCATTATTAGGAATCCTCTCCATCCATAGGATAGTGTTCTTTAATTCAGTAGAGCTGTCCTCTAGGTCAGAGATCCCATGTTTGGCCTCACCGATATGGTCATCATGTTTATTCATCCACTCCTTCATCAAATGTGTGTGTGCAATGAGGTGGTCTGTTTTTTAGTCTATGGTGCGTAAACTAGATTTCATATCTATGAGTATACTTATAATGACCACATCAGCAGCCTCCCACAGGTCTCCAGCACCCTGTTCCACAGGGAGCAAGAGGGTCTAGATCTTGACCCTGTTTTGATTAAAGAAGATGTGGCCTTGTCTGGCATCATGTTTTCCCACCCTGTTGGAGATGGAGGCACTTTCATTGAAGGAAATAATCTTCCCAGTGGCACAGAATGCAGATACTGAGCTACTACATCGGGACACACTACCTCTCACGCACTAACTAGTTCTAGCCAGTCTTTGTGCTCTTCTTACATACAGCTGACTGCTCGTACTGGCTCCCCAGGACGTATGGCTATTTTTGCTCACTGGGACATGGTCTGAGACTCTAAACTGACCACTGTCAGAAAACCGCTCAAGGACAGTGAGGATGTGTGCCCATTTTGCTCCGTGAATTGTTCTTGTTGCCAAGTGTGCTCTATTTGAGTCAGGCTCAAGCCTCCAGCGTTCAATTTCAGAGCTAACCTCTACAGCGCCTTACCATCTGAGGATGTCGCTACTCTCCTAGACAGGCCCTTTCAGTTGGCTGGAAGTGATAGGAAGTAGAGGGGCCCGGGCCAGCCCTCAGTGGCATCAGGCCTCAGCTGATGCTGAACCCCCCCCGCACCCCACCTACTCTGACTCTGTCACCCTACTTATGCAACAATTGATCCACAGCCACAAGGTGCAGCAGGCTAAGCACACCTCCTGCAGTCGTGGTGGCAGAGGAACTCCATTTTTGCAGCATTGCACCATTCCGTCACCTGTCTCAACCCCCAGCAGAACATTGCATGGCAGTCAAAACAGACAGAATCTGTACAACTGCAGAGATGGGGAGCGGGTGCTCCGTGAAGGAGTGGCTGTAAGAAGGTGGCTGGCTCCACCCCCTACTTGTCTGTTACTATTGGTACACTTCTTCTCTGCCCAAATGAACAAGCAAAAAGGAGAAAATACAAATATGAGGGTCCCTGACTCGTTTTTAGAAACACTGCCAGCAAATTGCAATACTTTTCAGAGAAGCTATGTACATAGGTTTCTGTTGTGCTTGTTTGCTCTTTGGGATTTGTCACGTGTATTGCATTTTACATAAGCTCCCACAATGATAACCGATTTATTTTCCCACTTTAGAGAAACATGGTGACAAACCTTCATCACTTGTCTCAGCAGCAGACGTTCTAGACAATCCAGCAGTACTATACTTTGCTTTATGAGGCCACATACAGCTTTCCCCCGCCGCTCACTACTGATTTTGGCTAAAAATGGCCCTCTACACATGGGTCCCAGGCCCACCCAGGACCAGCCCACACAAGGAATAGAGCTTAAGCCACCTGACACCACCAGTGTCATGTTGCCTACTTCTGTAATGCCACCTGCACTGCTCTTGGTGAGCCAACCTACTCCACCATCCTCCTTTCTTCCAAAACAGCCACATCCCACAGCACACCACTAACCAACAGCAGTAGGACAATGTATCTCAGGCTAGCAATGTCTACACGGAGTGACTTGACCTTCACTGAAAAAAGACCTGGTCAGGCCCCCAGGTAGGCTTTTATAGTCTCCAGGAGGTGGCGGATGTCAGAACGATTCATAGCATATACAGTACACTTTTAGGTCATTCATTTTTTGCTGACCCTGTCCCTGAGAGACTAATAGATTGTAATGAATACGACTATCATGGGTGTGGTCCCTCAGTGTCAATCTAGGAGAAAGTAGGTTAGTTGGTTTGTGAAGGATTGGTAGGAAGGCATGCTAGTTTTGTGGATCTGTGCTTTGTATGTTTGCTTCCAGATGGCTTATCGGACTGCTGGTTGGTGAGGCAATGGGATTAGGAGTTCAGTATGCATAGTTTTGACTCTAGCAGCCTGAGTTTCTTGAACGTTATAGCTCAGAGATAGGGAAGAGCCATAAAATACCCTGTGGATCCATTAGATCTAGAACTGGCACTGCTGTTTTGGCTCATTTTACAGGTATTGTACCGCAAGCATATTATTTATCAAGATCACCAGACAGGAGGTTCTACAAAAGTGGTTTTACACTATCTAAATACCACTCTCTCTACATGCAAGAACCTATTTCCTTAAAACAAAATGTATTTTTTATGGCATTGATAATACCTCATATAATTCTTCGTGTTATCAAGTCAATTGTCTAATCCACGTTCACACTTAATTTTCATTCATAATCTACTTAAAATTTCCCTAAATATTCACTCACTATGGCTCCCTTTCTTTGAAGGAAAATAATGAGTGGTCACTTATAGAAAGTGAGCCTTAAGTGCATTACAGGTGCGCAACTGTAGAAACAGTAGTGGTTAATAACTTCATTTTTGATCATGTCAAAAGTTTTTTAAGGGTGACCAGGGAATTAATTAAATAAGAGTGACGTATGTGGTCTTCTTGGATTTCAGTAACACCAACAATTATACAGAGGAGAAGACATTACTAGGAACAAAAGACTAATGGGAAAGTAAACCTACAATGGCTAAAGGGCATATGCAAGTCACAGCAATAGGCTCCACAGAGCAATGTTGAATAACGATCATTCAGAGAAGATATGAAAAGAAGTCAAGTGTTGCCAGACCCGAGTCCTGCCCTTTACGCCCTCTATGTCCCTAGAAAAATTATACCAGAAAGCGATTACAGAAATCTGTAACTGGATAAAATCAAAGAATATTAAAACAATTTATGAAAGAGGGCAAATTAGAATATTTGAGAAAATGTCGAATATTTTAGGATCTGTGGGGAGGATTCACAGAGTTTGAAGACACTCAAATTCCAAATGTCTCTGAAGCCCTAATAATTCTAATATTCACAGAATTAACTGCTATTGCTCAGTGCTTGGTAGACAGCTTACATGCCAATGTAACAATGAAGAGATACAAAGTAGGGCGAGGAGGCAACCTGTGTTGCCCAAATGTAGCAATGGCTTGACTACGGTTCTGTTTAAATCAGATCTGTCTGGGGTAGTAGCTGGGATTTGGCTGCTACATCTGGGATTCATTTATTAAATTTTATAAATTAACCAGTCCTTAGAGGACACGCTGACTGCCAGTATTCAAAGTCAGAATTATTTTCATGTCCAGCAGTAGCCTGATCTACCTTGACTCTCAGTTATGATTTGTGCAATCAGAGCTGTAACACAAGCATTGGCAAGGCCAAAAAATAGGTCTTGCCTATGTGGGATCTATTGAATTTGGTGGAGTGGAGTGTCACTGTGTGGCGTGAAGTGGAGTGGAATTGTGGCGCGTGGAGTTGAACTGTGTTACATGGACTGGAATTGTGTGGAGTGGAATTGTGTGACATGGAGTGGAGTTGTGTGGCCTAGCATGGAATTGTGTGGCATACAAACAAATTTCTGTTGGCCACTCTCTCTCTTCTGTCTAAATTGTACTACTGCTGTCAAATTTCACAGGAGGGGATCATATAATTGAAGTAAGCTTTTTGCAATGCTCCTAGCAGATACGTTCAATTTTTCTCAATGCATTTTTATTTTATTTTATTTTTTTAGCTTTGGGATAAGACATGCAGTTCAGATCACAAAAAGGTTCACAATGTGTGTAGCATTAGAAATTAAAATGCAAGTAGCTTGTGTTTTGTTACAATTTAAACAGTGCACGTCAAAGACGTAGGATGTATGCACACAGATTAAATTATACAATAAAATGCAATGTGCCGATGTACGAGTTGCACACTGCAGATGTTAAGGAAACAGCACCATCTGCTAATTAATAAAGTGCCATACCAGTTTCAAGTTAAGGTAGAGCATAAGCATAGTGGCATGTATGTAAATAGACAGACAGACAAGTTTACAAGGACATTTTAAGAATGCTAGCTGAATTCAGTATACTGAATGAGAAAACAGAAAGAAAGTTGGTGGTCGAGAGGGGGAAGAAGCACCACGGACAAAGGGGTGGGAAGGAAAGAAGAAATAGTACCTCAATCACAGCAGAAGCAGCAGATAGACACTAAACAAGAAGAATCAATCTGTGCCTGGTCCATGCTCCATAGAAGAAACAAGAAGAGACACCCGGCACACGCTGACGAATTAGAAGGCAGCAAAGAAGAGTGACAATGAAGTCAACAAATGGTAGGGCTACAAGTAATTTACTGCACACAATAGTCCTTCCAGCAGACAATTCATGAACTGTAAGCAGGTGAGGTCCAAAGTGGTAATATCGCTAAAACTACCAGCCATGGGTAAGCTGTTGTTTGGCTCCTTGCACTTGACTGCCAAGGCTTGGGGGGTAATATTGTCTATCTCAGAAATCCACTAGGATGATTAGCTTTTTCTGGCATTCCAGGGGTGCATCATGTCTCAGGCGCTGTTTGTGTAAGAGGCATTGAAGAAATGTTAAATCTCAAAATCTACCACATGCAGTACAAATTGTATTTCAGTGAGGAGTCCTTATTGACCTGCAAACCAATCCTGGCACAGTTAAGGGTCTCAAGTAGGATGGGGATACATATATGGCATGTGCCACTTTCAACAACTCTCCAAACCTGAATTCATCATCTGTCATAGGGTCATTTTGGTGCTTCGCTTTCATTAGCCTGGGTTAACCCTGGCTGATTGGGCCACACCATAGATAACACTCTAAGCTTTCCACAGGGAGGAACGACAAGGAAGCTCAATGCTGCCTGCTTCCATGTGTAAAAAGTGGAATTTATGACAGAAAAAAGGAGGCTATCGTAGAGGGCCTAAAGAATCAACAGCAGGACCTCTTGGTTGAATTGTCTGTCCTAAGGCAAGATGTTGACTCATAAGGGTAAAGAATCGAAGTACACAGAACCATATGCACATCTCAGATCAATCCAAGACTGCTCGTTGATCAAGATTTCAATTCTTGAGAAACAATAACTGGGGGGAGTTAACAAAAATGAGGTGCATAGAAAATTAATACTACTGGTAGAATCTTAAAGTTATGCCAAACCACTAGGTGACAGAATAATGCATAGCATATGAATCCAAAAAAGACTCATGCTGCAAAATCTGGAGGACGAAGCAGACAGAGAAGGCAGCAAAGGAAGCATTCCTTAATGGTCAATCATGAGTTCTAAATGACGCCATGCACACAAAGGTGCAGGCCACAACCCAAACAAGGCACAATAACATCAACAAGGCCCAATGAAGTCAACAGTTTTGAGAGTGCTTCTAAAAATCTCCAGGCTATACAAATCTATGTTATGTTGTTTTATGTGCATTTGTAAAGGGCACTATCAACAGGAAGGGTATCCTGGCGCAGAACTACTGCAATGGAATCTTTACTAGCCCCCCCAATAATTAAAGGCCTCTTCACAAACAAAGATAAACAGAGCGGCACACACACACACTCCCACACACATTGACTTTATGTTTGCTAATAACTCAAGCCTTGTAAGATAGAGCCAACCCCAACACAAGCATTATTAGGATTTTCAATCACAAGGTGTCCTACAGAAAATACAAAAATGAGAAAAAATTACGGGTAGCCTTCACAATTTTGCCAAACAGGGCTTGGGACTGAGTGGGGGGGGGGGGGTGTAACACAGGAATCATTCACAGGCACAGTGTCCAGTGAACGAAGGACTCCTCTTAGTGCCTGCATATGCCAAAAAACGTCAGGAACATTTTCACGTATTTAACTTGGAAACTGGACCTGGCCATAAAGTACACAACAGCACATCCTCAGAAGGGCATTTCAAAGGCCCTTTGGCTAAAAACCAACACCATGATCGGAGCCACTTGCTCTCATTCTGGACACTCGTTGAGAGCTTTGTAGTGGGTTGTAGAACTCCATATAGATGAAACAGCTGCATGAGTTTTAATATTGAAAGGTAATGGGGCAATTTACCAGGTGGAGATTTGGGAAGCCTATCAACAGCCCTCAAAGTAGGGCTTACTGCTACTTAACCTGATTTTACAATATCACTGATGAAAAAACTGAAAGTGAACTTAAAACTATGCAGTAGAAACTCCTTACTTAAAGACTGAGAAAGGTCACATCTGCGAGGGCTCAAATCTGCCCACACATATATATATGTTCACTGAAAAAAAACAAAGGTTACAGTGACATTATGGTAAGGTTTTGAATTTACAAAACCTTAGAAATTCAGCAGCTAAAGTTAGTCATTTCAAGTAACTATCACTCGTGTCCTTAGGTAACTATAAATTGCGCCATCACCATGCACAGTTCTCTTATCAATAATTTTATTGCAAATGTTGCAGTGATAATATCAAAGATGCCATAGAAGATGTCATAAAGGATAGAGTAAATAGCTGTGCATAGCAATGGTGCGGGTTATAGTTACCTCAGGGTGCGAGTTACTTGAAATAACTAACTATAACTGCTGAATTTCTATGGTTTTGTACGAGTACATTCAGGACCTAATTATAACGTCCTTGTAACCTTATTTTTTTTCAGTGAATTTCTATTGTTTTCAACGTAAAGTAATTTTAATTACTACATGTTAATCCAACCACTGCTGCTCACGGTCTTTGGCTGTGCAACCAATCCCTTATAACCACCCAACCCCGTGCCGCACACAACCTTTGCCCACGTGCAGCGGGGGTTGGCCACAGGGGTGTTCCCTTCCTAATTGCGACTCGCAGTGCAATGTAGGATTGTTTTGTGACCGCGGGCGCAAACCAATCGCAGTTTGCACCCATTTCAAATGGGTGCTAACACTTTCACAAAAGGGAAGGGATCCCCATGGGACCCCTTCCCCATTGTGAATGTCACTGTAAACATTTTTTCAGAGCAGGCAGTGGTCCTGCGGACCACTGCCTGCTCTGAAAAAATGAAACGAAAACGTTTCATTTTTGTTATGCATCTTGTTTTCCTTTAAGGAAAACGGGCTGCATTACAAAAAAAAACTGCTTTATTGAAAAGCAGACACAGACATGATGGTCTGCTGTCTCCAGCAGGCCACCATTCGCGAGGGGGGTCGCAAATTGCGACCCACCTCATGATTATTCATGAGGTGGGCATTTGCGAAGCCCTTGCGAATCACAGATGGTGTCAAGGACACCATCCTACATTCGGATTTGCGACTCGCAATTTGCAGGTCACAAATCTGAACCTACCTACATGTGGCCCCAAATTTTTAAAGAAAGTCACAAAAGTGCACCCATGGTATATGTTGTACCCCTGTAAAATATTTGTGAACTGTATTTTAGCATGGGTAAATACGATGTGTAGATTTGCTCATGTGAAAATCTATTGAGCATTTGCAAGTTCATTTTCCCTCCAGCCACTTTCTTCCCAACTCTGGAAGAAGTTCTAATTCTGCTATTGTCCGGAGTAAATGTCTAACCTTTCTTATTAAGGGAAAATATTCGAGAGAAGCTGGTAAAAATCTTTAAAACATGCAGGTTAGTAGGCTTGCAGACTCAAAGGCATTCCAGCCCTGGAACTATTGCTTACTGTTTCCTCCAGCCCCAGTATGCAGATCTGCAGAAAGGTGGCAAAATAAGGAAATTGCTACAGTAGGAATTGAAACTGCAAGTATTCAAACCCTACTATGGTAGTAGCCCTGGCATAATCAGAGAGGCTATTAATTGCTGCCATAATTTGTCGCCACACTACATGGCACCAAAGGGACAAGTAGATCTTTTTACAGGACAAGTAGATTTGAGAAGCAACCTGTCCCCCGGACAAGTAGATATTTTAATAAATTCCACACCCCTGATTACTGTATGAATAAGCCTGAGAATTTTTTGTTTTGCATATCCTTTAATATCTTTGAATATTCTCGAATGCCCTTTAATATTTGAGGATATTGCGCATTTTGAAGAAAAATAATTTTAAAACCATAATCTGACCCTAAAACACCCCTATCTCACACTAGTGGGGTCTGGGTACCTCCACCCTGACACCTTATACCACTTATTTCTATTTTGAGCCGTGGGGACCCTCTCCATAACATAAAATGGCTGCCGCAACTGTCTAGTCAGGTTGTAGCCAGCTAATTACAGCGCTTCTATGTGCACGTGCATTAGCAAAAAAATTGTGAATATTCGCTATTTATTCGCTCTCAGAAATATCCAAATTTTGATTTTCCTTAATTTCTCATGAACTACTGAACAGATTTACAGCAAATATCAAAAAAACATAATCTGCGTACTAAAAGCTAACTTTCTGCCAAATTTGGAGTAATTCCGTCTAGCGGTTCAGGCTGCAGTCGTGTTCAAAACACCTATGGGAATTAACATGGGAAACACACGTTTTTTGACCCCCCTCCCCCTTTTTCCCAGCCGCCGCTTGGCAGATCACCCCAAAACTCCCCATGGGTGACAAGAATCACCGGCACACTTTTACGGGGAAATGTTCGTGAAGATTCATTAAATGGTGCCAAAGATTTAGGCAAGTAAAAAAAAAAAAAAACTTTCTCTATTAAAACATGGTCCAACTATAACTACCTACTGGCGGCCGCCAGTAGGAGCTAGATAGGTGTGTGTGTGTGTATATATATACACACATATATATATATACACACACATATACACACACACACGTATGTATGTGTGTGTATATATATATATATATATATATATATATATATATATATATATATATATATATATATATATATATAGTGAATGTAGGGTGCTCTCAATTTCACCTCAAAAAGCTCAGTACTAGCGAGTGCCTCTGAGATATCTAAACACACTCCACAGCTGGCAGGTTGCCAGCCCCGAGGAACACACCGTGTCTTGAACATTTATTTGAGGACCAACTTTAGCACTGAGTCGTCGTTCTGTTGGATGCTCTGGGCGAGCATGTCTGCCATCAGGTAGCACCATTAGGCATCTGGAGGCTAACCCTCATAATTAGCCAGCCTGGGCCTGTTTAAACCACCTCTCGCACCATCGACATCCGGTGGCCAGAATCCTTTAATCAGCTGTGCAGCCCTACCGGTTTCCAGGCTTAGTGCCTTGAAGGCTATTTGGCACAGTTAAAAAAAAGAGGTCATTTGATGACTAGAAGAAGGCAAACTGTGCGATGATCACAGAATGGTTTATTGTGGGGAGTGTTAGGATTTGAACAAAGAAGAAAATCTGGACTGGAAATGTTACTTGCATTAGACATCTCGAGAGATCTGAGGCCAGAGGAAAGTGTCTGAGAAAATTATGGGTGGCTATTGTAAAAGGTACAAGGTGCGCCTAACGTATAAATGCAATAACATATAGTGACAGACACATGCATCTTATACTGCCAACCAACAACTGCAGCAGTGGGGGACAAAGAAGGGACCCACTTTGATAAAACCGTTTCAGAAGCTCTAGCACATATTACCCATGGAGGAGATCTCACACATGTTGGACCATATCTCATACCCTCTGATCATTCTTCAACAGGTCCTGCACTCTATGAATAAAGGTCATGCAGCCCTTTCAAGCTTAACAGAATGTCTACGATGTGCAGCTGAAGGTGAAATGTAGACGGGCTGGAGGGGGCTATGGGGGCCTGGCAGCCCTCGAGGGAAGGGCCTGGCAACTGGACGTTTTGTGAGTTAGAGGGCATTGTGGGAGAAAAGCGAAGCATACTAAAACGCCTTTTGGACCACAGGCATTGTTACTATATGTTGTAATAATATTTCTATTTTTTGGGCCTTGTAAATTCATATATATTATAAAACCTATTCCAGAGCTGACAAAGTACTAGGAATGTTTCTAGTTATCCTGATTTATTGCCAATAAATAACTTTCAAACAAAACCCTTTAAAGAACGCAAACTCTGCAAAACTCCATCCAGAACGCAAGGGCTGTGCACACAAGGGTCAGGTATGGCACGTTGTAACACGCAGCCCCCACGGCATAAGTAAGGACAGCGAACCAGTGTGAAGCACCTGCACATAGCAGAGCGCCGCTTCCCTGGAGCGGCCCCACACTCTTTGTATGGGTGCAATGAAAATAACAGCGAGACGGGAAAGAGAAAGGGGGTAATTTTCTTCATTAGCACCACAGGATGAGCCTTAATAATTTATGGCGAGTTACATTTATTGCACAGCCTAAGCCGTCTAGAAAATTTGAATTGCCAAATAATTAGATTTTAGGGCAATGCTTATAAATTACTTTCCCGTTTGTCTGTACTTGTTTGTCACGGATTTTCTGCTCGGGGTCATCTTCGACATTTAGCTGTTTTGTGTTTTAATTGCTGATTTCCACTTTGATAGATGAGAGCTGATGTTTCTCTGTGGGGAGGAAGGGGAGAAAGCCCAGGGGATCTCAAAAGTAACCAGAGGGACTGATTTGAGGAAGATCTAGAAGACGGAAGCATACAATCAATTCACAAAAAAGCGCAAAGAAACCAGAACCTCTGGAAAACAAATCACAGGCCAAACGTACATCGGTTGAGGTGTGTAAATAATGTTCTAAAGTCGACCTAGATTGAGGTTTAAGTCCTTCAGCCTTTCTAGAGCTTAACAAAGACACACTGTATCCGACAGAGATCCATCTCTTCGTAAGATTTAGAGCTCTCAACTCACGTAGTTCCCTGTGTGAGTAATGAATTTTTTTGTTGCATGCTGGGCCTTGGAGTCCTATTTAAACCATTATAAAAACAGGACTACGACTCCCAAAATGCAAAGAAAATACCTTTGCTAGATGAGCTACTTACGCACGGACCCTCCTGAAAGCATTTGCATCTCTGCCTTCATAGCATACACACAGTGCAGCGTTTAAAGTCTGTTCGTATGGCACAAGAGAACAGTTTACCTGTAGTCCTGACGATGGGACAAGAGAACAGATTACCTGTAGTCCTGACGATGGCACAAGAGAACAGTTAACCTGTAGTCCGAACGATGGCACAAGATAACAGTTAACCTGTAGTCCTGGAGATGTTCTCTGGCGATGGCACAAGAAAACAGTTAACCTGTAGTCCTGGCGACGGCACAAGAGAACAGTTCTAACCTGTAGCCCTGTCAATGGCACAAGAGAACAGCTAACCTGTAGTCTTGGCGGTGGCACAAGAGAACAGTTCTAACCTGTAGCCCTGTCAATGGCACAAGAGAACAGCTAACCTGTAGTCTTGGCGGTGGCACAAGAGAACAGTTCTAACCTGTAGTCCTGGCGATGGCACAAGAGAACAGTTCTAGCCTGTAGTCCTGTCAATGGCACAAGAGAACAGTTAACCTGTAGTCCTAGCCATGGCACAATAGAACAGTTAACCTGTAGTCCTGGAGATGGCACTAGAGAACAGTTATAACCTGTAGTCCTAACGATGGCACAAGATAACAGCTAACCTGTAGTCCTGGCGATGGCACAAGAGAACAATTAACCTGTAGTCCTGGCACGTTAAGCGAGGAAGGCAACAGCAGCCTGTCTCTGGCGGACCTGGGAGTGTGTTGCAGCATTGCCATGCCTACAGCAGATCTGTTTATTTGGCTGCACCAAGAAAAACCGAGGAAGACATAATAGTATAGAGCACATGGTGAAGTAATTTACTAATCCTTCTATGAAAGACAACGACACAACAAAAAAAGATAAATAAAGAGGTAGTCTGCCATGCTACCAAATAAAGGTCATAGGTGGTCAAGAATGTGCCCAAAACTGCAGAACGAACAATAAGCTGGTCCCACACAGGGCATGCGACTGGGAGAGGGAGTACACGCAAGAACCATTCACAGTATCCACTGAAGGCAGGACTCCTCTTAGTCCCTGCATACGCCAAAAATGGTCAGAAACATTGGAAAGACACCAGATGGCCACTGAATAACTCTTCAGGAACAAGACAGTAAAGCGCAAAGTATCAGTGCACGACTGGAGAACTACCCCCAGCTCTAGTAAAAGAGGCCATCTTTGAGCAAGAGCTGTAAGTGAGATAAAAGTCCAGTGGGTTTTATTAGCATACAGGTCTCAAAAGTTCTGTAATACAAAACCTATTTTCCTAATAAGGAGCCACCAGAAACATTTGGTAATCTTACACTTAAGCGTGGCCACCCCCTTAGGGATGGGGAGAGAAGGTACACAGGAAATGTCTCACAGTTTAGGAAAAAACTATCTGCTTGGAAAGATGAAAGGCTTTCAGTGTGAGTAAAACAGCTTTCAGTTCAACTTGTTTATGAGTTTATGTTTAGCAGAAGGTCTTAAAGAAACCACAGATCATGAATGTCGGGTGGTGTTCCACTCACATGCGTAGTAGGTCCTGGTTAAACAAATGTGTGGATCCGGTAAACGGAAAACAGTGCCGGCTCTCACTCGGTTGAACATTCTGTATCAAGAGCTAAGCTGCCAACGTGGCTAAGTATATGTTATACAAATCTTTCAATTAATAAAAAGAACTAAACCAACTGCAGTAAGAGATTGCCCCAATCCAGGTCCAAAAAAGCCCTTGAGGCAGGGAGGACTTCAGCGGCTGGTTTTCCAAGTAGAAGTATGAAACTTGTGGCATGGAGGCAGCAGCAACCGATGCCACTACCTGGGTGAAAAGGCAGAGCTGAGACCATGTGAGGCATTAACAGTGCAGTATCCAGTAACAAATCAAAGCACCCTTTTATGTAGTTGCCAGGGTGGATTTGGAAAAATTACATCCTGTAACCGATGGAACAATGTTTCCCCTCTCTGGATGGACTAAATAAAGTATTCCAGAGAATCTACCTTGGTTTTAAAGGTATAAAACAGCAATATAATCTGGGGGCGTAATGAGGTACACAGGCACGACACAAATACATAACAAAAGTAAAACGCAATTTTCCACTTTTTTGGAGACAACTTCCTTTATCGCTCCCGGATCCAGGAGTCATGTATGCTTGAGAGATCAGCAGGGACTACAAAGGAGGAGAAGAAGTGGAGGGGGGAGGGGAACCCGCCTCTGATCCATGACAGCGACAGTCCAAGGATCATCTGTAACAAACCTCTTGGCCAATAAGAAGAGGGTCACTTACACTCCAATCAGGAATTAATGTTCCTTGGCTACGGTAGGAGGTAGACTGTACGAAATCTGCATTTTCTCAAGTTATTCGCCTTTTGCCGCCCCCTATATTTTACTGGCTTCAGAGCTATGCACAGTTTACCCCTGTTCACCAGTAGTCCAGTGCCTGTGCGTCCCCTTTAAACATGGTTGAATTGGCATACTTCTAAATGGTATATTTAACTCACTGATTAGTCTATAGTACACAGTGAAATATGTACCTACGGGCCTGGAAATAAAATTCCTCTAGTGGACTGCAGCACCTATTATGCCAAAACGTGGCTTAAGGCCTACCACTATAGCCTGACTGTAACGGTGCAAAACATGTACTGTGACCTGTCAAAATAAATCCTTGTGACAGGTCAAAACCTTCCTTTTAACTATTAATGTGTTACATTTATGTATGTCTTGCAGCCCAAATGGCAAAGCGCATGGGTATTTGAAAACAGGACATGCAGAAATGTAATGTTAACACGTCCGTAGTGTGACTAGTGTGACTAGCTTTCAAAAGCGATTTCACTGTCGGAAGGTTGGCAGGCCCAAAATAAAACATATTGAAAGCAATATTACATACTAATACGGTATCATGGGAACAGGACAAGCAAGAAAATAATTAAACAGTAGTAAAGCTGGATTGTTAATAAATGTTAAGGAAAAGTAACTTTAACAAAGTTACCTTTTACCTGCCTGAGGTTCATGGAAGCTAATTTGCACTGGCTCTCCAGCCTCTCCCAGCCAGTGATTGGCCTTGAATAAATAATTCCTCTGAGTTCAGCAGAATATGCAGAGTGGGGGCGGCGGGCCTCCTTTTGACAGCACAGGGTTAATTCCTGCTTGACAGATCTGTTGAGTCACATGTAACACATGGGGCAAGCACTTGAAAGGGAGAGAACTGGATGCCAAGACAATTCTTGTGTATCACTTGTCTGGTTGCTGAAGGAAAACCCCAAGGGTAATTTGGCGGAGCTACTGTGCGGCTGCAGGTATAAAACAAGTTGCAAGAGGCTTTTTCCTGAAAGTAACGATCTGACCAGTGGCAACTGGACCTGAACTGAACCATGATGTTGGCCTCTGCCTGATACCCTGTAAGTCTCTAAGTGCCTCTACAAAGTCACTGGAGGCAGGCCTTGTAAGTGTACTCCTTTGGTTGGTTGGGACTAAAAAGACAGAAAAACATTCAGACAGTAACATCTCTGACCAGAAGGTACCTAGTTGGTTTATCCAATCCATGCTCTATTGCGGCCTGCCTCAAAATGTTCCTAAGTCCCAGTCTACGGTAACCACTACCATTGGTGCTTTGAGCTTTTTGTGTGGTTTCTACTTAAGCATTTTAAAATTCATCATTTCAATACCCCTTATTGGATTTTTTTGCCAATTTTGTATCTTTTTGTTCATTAAGTTTAACTCTATTTTTCTAATTTGGTTTGGGAGTCTGTTTGGGATTTGTATTGTTTTGCATTTTGACTTTATTACTGTTTTAGTAGTGTATAAATACTTTACACATTGTCCTAAATCAAGTCTGCCTAATCTGTGCCATGGATATCAGCGGTGTGATCTCAGATTAATTTAGTGACCTGGGCGAGTTCACTCTGACAAGGCTTGTGGTTATTTCTTGAAGTGGGCAGTTGCCCATCCCAAATACTAATCTAATTTCTTTCACAGACGGGTCTGCTTCTTTTGTTCTGCAGGTACCCCTGCACAGAATAAACCCATGAACGCTTTTTTTGTTATTTCCTCCTCTAGATAAAATTACACCTACCCTCCCAAGTGTGTCTGCTGGTGAAACTACAAAATCGACCCTACACCACACTAAGAGATGAAGCACCACATAAGGGCTTGCACAGAAGCATTACAGACATGGACTTGGCAGACTGGGTGCTACAAACAAAAACATAGCTGCTTAGCTGACATATGGTAACAAAGGAGGGGCAGTTAAGGTCCAAGGCTCAGCAGAACGTGATATGAGGATTGGTTCCAGATGTAGAAATGCTTCATCAACATCAATACATATGAATGCCCAGTCAGAATTATTTTCTTTGCACAGGAAATATCTCTATCATGCATCTCTGAATTGATATAGTGTCAAAAAACATGTTGCACAACAAAACAATTAGGAGCATGTAGTGGGCATGGCTAAGCTGCCAACTTGACAGGCGTGTTTAAGGTGTTCTGACCACTCAAATCACAAGTTCCGAAATCACCTCAAAAGGCTTTTTGAACAATTGACAGCAAGGCTCTCGGTTGCAGAAAGATCATTGTAGCTGAGAGGAAAGACACTCTTCCCAACCTATAACACACCCACTAGGCGTTGAGTCACTAAAGTGACTCCCTCTCCTGGCGATCCGCAAGCAGTGCTATTGAACACATAACAAAGTTGCAAACAGTGTCCTCGGCCAACACGTGGTCTAAAAGGCTGAGGGTTTTAGTGCTTCTTCAGCTGCCTTCGTCTTAGGGTCCCCGATTTTGAGTGGTCGGAGTAATATGCAATAATTATTGAAGAGGTGTTTGGAATTTATCGGGTGCTATAGCAGTCACCTATTCAGAGTTTTGTTCATAAAATAGGGTAATAGATGATAGGATGGGACTGTGTCCTGTAGGTAACCAGGAGTGTACTCGGCTCCAAGTAAGTGACTACTTGTGAATCCATCATTTTGACATTTTATTTGACACACTAATGTAGCATGTGCGCAGAGGTCTAGGCCTTCTCCCTAGTAGTAAAAGGTCTCACACCTTTTCTGTGATCTTGAGTGGTGCATAAAGCATACCCTCATAGGAAGCACAGGACTACTGTCAATACCCGGGGTGAGACACAAGGTAGTGCTGACAGATACAGAGTTATGTGAATCAGCAGTAAACCAGATCTTTTTTCTTTGTCGGGGAGAGGGTATTCTACTGATCATTCTCATGTAAAGGTTTTACTGTTATATGAGTCCCAGAGCCTGAGCTGACAAATCAAGTGTGTGTAAGTAAGTAGTAGGACTCTGTGGGTGGTGTACAGAGACCAGTGGGATCTATTTTAGATGGTCCCTGGTTGAGCATGACACACAATCGTGGATAGTTCCAATTTCCCCAGACGGTGGAACTGTATTGGCAGCATTACTGTGATTACAGAGTGGAGATCCAGAGACTGAAGAGGGAGGACAGGGATCCCCTTAGAAATCGATGAGAACCTTGTTAGTAAAGGACTGCTGTTTAGTTCTTCCTGTGCACTCCCATTCAGTAGATGGGATGGGTGAGATGTGAGTATGCAGTTTCTGTTGTTGAAGGTGAAGACGTTTCTAAGCAAAGCCTGTCCTTCTGTCTATCCACATTACACGGCTGATGACAGTCACATGCAGAGATCCCATACTTCATTGTGCCCTTGTTTGGGGGTACTCCTGGTTGGCACTAGTGTCACTGCTACCTGCTATGAAAGCCATCACTTTGCTCAAAGGGTGTGTTTGAGGAACAGTCTGAAAATTACGTTTAAAAAGGAACCACCCTAAACCAGTTCTGAAACCCTAGACAGTGGATGCACATCCTATGTGTGGAAAACGTGCAAACGTGGGTTGAAAACCACCCTACTTGGTTCCAGGTCTAAGTTCTTGCGGACCATAGAAAGCAGTTCTCTACACTGGAAGAGCTAGTGTGTAACCAGGGCAGGTGTTCGCATGACAGCCAGTCTACCAAAGGCGAGGGGGCATAACCTGAAATCTGAACTGCTTACTACAGAAGGTGAAGGTCTGTCTAGCACCCAGAAGCCTGACCGAAATAGTGAAAATACTAGCCCTGCAGGAGGACAGTCTGTCCAGGAGAAGCTTGCTGTGTTCCCAGGGTGAGAGACACCCAGAAGTTGCTGACTGTCCTGGGAGCAAACGGGAAGCTGACCTGTGTCTTTTGGTCTCTCATCATGGCACCCGTACTGGTCAGTATACAGAAATCAAGGTAAGTCATCCTGTGCTGTCAGATACCTCCGTGACACCAGAAGAGCTGATGCTGCCACTGACCTCTCCACAGAATCCTGAGGAAAAGCCACATTCGCCACTAAAGCACAAGTGGATCCCGGTCCAGAAACCGCAACTGCCCAAAGTAGCACCCAGTCACAGAGGAACCCGACCTACAAATGTCTGCAATAAGCACCTATCAGATTCCAGCCTGGGGATCACATCTGCCAGGACAGACATACAGCCAACATCCTACAATGTCAGTGTCATTCACACCCACCGTGACCTCACTGAGACTTCAGTCATAAGCAAAACCACCACCATGGCCCCCTGTCAGAGGAGAAGCTGCTGAAAGTGCCAGCCAGGAGAGCAGAGAACCTGGCTGTGCCAGTCGACTGATGGTGGGAGCAGGTAACGGGCCTCACACGAAAGACTAAATGAGATGCACAGGCAGAGTTATGCCATGGGAACGACTGTTGTCTAAAGTGATCCCTTTAATTCGGATGCAAGCTACTGAAGAACTGCAAACTACTGAGAGAGTAAAGATATAGTGAACTGCAACTATGCCTAATTTGTGCATATGTCTACATTAGACTAGAAGATCTATAGATGATAGCTACTCCTAGAATGGGGAGAGGGCACCATAGCCGGTCAGTCACTTAACTGGGCACTGTAGTTCGATTTATGACCTTGCAATTGAACCCCATTTAACTTTGTAGTATTATATTTTGCAGTGATGATGAGGATTGTGTTACTTACCCTGTAATTATCTGTTTGTGGCATGTAGTGCTGTCGATTCATATGCTCTGCATACTTCTGCCATCTAGTGTTGGTGCAACTTGTTTTTTCTTCGAAGAAGCATTTTGAGTAACGAGACCAAGTGACTCCTCCTCTCAGTGATATTGCACATGGGCATTGACTCCTTTGTTAGATTGTTTTCCCGCAGGTGGGTGAGAAAGGAGCGAGCTGGAAAAGAGATGTCCTTGCAAAGTGTAAATACATATGGACAAATATATATAAGCATAAAGTAACTGTTACGGCCGCAGGCATCTGGGTAGGAAGGTAGGCACATGTGAATCTTCAACACAACGTGCCACAAATAGATGCTTACAGGGTAACAATCAATTCGATGGCATGTGTGGCTGTAGATACACATGCTCTTCATAGACTGTAAAGCAGTCCCTCCATAAAGCGGTGGCTAGCCTGTGGGAGTTGCAGCTGACTGGAAAAGTGTACAAAGTACCCTCTTACCTGCACTGGCTTGTTGGTGTGCTAAAATATCCACATAGTAGTGTTTTGTGAAGGTGTGTGGTGTGGCCCATGTAGCTGCTTCACAAATGTCAGTTATGAAAATGTTTCCAAGGACAGCCATAGTAGCTCCCTTTTTTCTAGTAGCGTGTGCTTTGGGAGAAACAGGTAAAGGTCTTTTGGCCTTAGCATAGCAAGTTTGTATGCATTTGACTATCCATCTGGCTATGCCTAATTTGGATTGCTTTTGTGAGGTGTGGAAAAAGCTACAAAGAGCAGTTTGGTCTACCTAAACTGTAGTTTATGAGTGCTCTTTAGCCATCTACTGTGTGAATGGCTCTTTCCACAACCGAGTCAGGTTGCGAGAAGAAAACTCCTAACTCAAAAGACTGATTTAGGTGAAAATGATAAATCACTTTAGGAAAAAATGTAGGATTAGTCTGAAGAACTACTTTATTCTTATGAATTTGGAAGAAAGGTTTTTTTAAGGTTAGTGCCTGGAGCTCACTAACGCGTCCAAGAGAAGTGATGGCGACTAGGAAAGTATCTTTCAATGAAAGAAATTGAAGTGGACATGTGAGGTGGCTCAAACGGTGGACCCACGAGTCTTGTGATTACAATGTTAAGGTTCTATAATGGGGTTGGGGTGGAATGACCCATTTGAGTCCTTCCATGAGAGCTTTAATGAAAAGAATTCTGAATGAATAATTATGTTGTCTGTTTTGAAGATATGCAACTACAGCTGCAAGATGTAGGGGAATGGAAGTGGAGGCGAGATTTGCTTTCTGTAATTGGAGCAGATAGACAATTTCTTGTACCATGGCTTTCATAGGATTAATCTATTTAGGTTGGCAGTAGGATACAAAACATTTGCATTTTGCAGTATAACAGGCCCTAGTAGTGGGTCTACGTGCTTCCCTGAGAATGATCATACATTCTGTAGGCAATCCTATGTAGCCAAACTCTATGACCTCAGGAGCCATATCACACGGTTGAGTGCATTGGGGTCTGGATGCCTGATTTGTCCTTGATTCTGGGTGAGAAGGTCCGGTCTGTTGTGGAGCTTCTTGTGTGGGACTACTGAAAGATCAAGAAGTGTGGTGAACCAAGGCTGTCATTTCCAGATGGGAGCCAAAAGGACCATGGTGAGAGATGTTTGCTTGATCCTCCGAACCAGAAATGGAATGAGAGGGAGAGGTGGAACAGCATAGGCAAATATCTCTGACCAATTTATCCATAGAGCATTGCCCTTGGATAGCGGGTATAGACACCTGGAGGCAAAGTTTGGACATTTTGCATTTTCTGCTGTGGCAAAAAGATCTATGTGAGGAGTTCCCTACTTTTTGACGTATGTGTGGAGGACTTGAAGGTGAAGTTACCACTCATGAACTTGTTGCTTCATCCTGCTGAGCAGGTCTGCAAAGTTTCCAAAGTCATCATCCATCCCCGGAAGCTACTCAGCCGGTGAATGTGGTGATGACTGTCCCAATTCCACATGGTCCGAGACAGGTGTGATAGCTCTGAAGACTATTTCGCCCCATGTTTTTGTAAGTATTACATGGCTGTCATTTTCTCCATCTGGACTAAGACAACCTTGTGAGACAAGTACGGAAGAAAAGCTTTCAGGGCTAGAAACACCACCTGAAGTTCCAGGTAGTTGATGAGAAGTAACCGGTGTTTGGCATACCTGAGACCTTGCACTGTCAAGTCTTGGAAGTTAGCACCCCACCCCATTTGTGATGTGTCTGTGGTCAATGTGATGTGAGGCACAGGGTCTAGGAAAGGCTGTTCCACCACTGCAGAGAACGGTGAGTTTAGTGGTCTACGAACACTAGATCTTCCAAATGACCCTGTGACTGGGACCATTGGCAAGACAGACACTGCCGCAGGGGACGCATGTGTAATCTGGCATGGAGAACTATGGCGATGCAAGAAGCATTCACCCCCAACAGACTCATAATGATCCTTACTGTGTAGGACTGGTTTTCCAGAAATGGAGGGAGAAGTGTCTGAAAACATTGGATGCGAGCTGGATTGGGGTACCCTAGTCCTAGCTCTGCGTTCAAAATTGCCCCTAGGAAAGGTTGAACTTGTAGGGGCTGGAGATGGGATTTGAGAATTTTGATAGTAAATCCCAGTTTGTGAAGGAGATCCACTGACTTTGGAGTATGTTGTTTACACTTGTACAGTGTTACTGGCTTTGATGATCCAGTCATCCAGGTAAGAAAACACATGGACTTTCTGTCTTCGCAGGTGTGCTACGACTGCTGCTAAACATTTTGTGAACACCTTGAACGCTGGCTGTAGTGACTCTGAAGGGAAGGACTCTGAGCTGATAATTTTTGTCTGCAATGACTAATCTTAAGTACTTTCAGTGTGCAGAGTGAATTGGTACGTGAAAGTAGGCGTCCTTCAGATCAAGAGTTGTCAAAATCGCCTTGCTGTAGAAGTGGAATGACATCCTGAAGAGTGACCATGTGAAAGTGTTCTGAGAGGATGCATTTGTTTAGAAGTCGGAGGCCCAATACTGGTCTGAGAGACCCGTCCTTTTTGGGAATCAGGAAATATAGGGAGTATACTCCTGAGCCCTGATGCTCTAGGGGGAACAGGTTCTATGCCACCCTTGAGAAGAAGGGCTTTGACCGCTTGTTTGAGAAGTGTTAAATGTTCCTGTGATTGCAAGGGGGTATACTGGCTGTGTGGTAATGAGCT
Organism: Pleurodeles waltl; assembly: GCF_031143425.1. Taxonomy (NCBI): domain Eukaryota; kingdom Metazoa; phylum Chordata; class Amphibia; order Caudata; family Salamandridae; genus Pleurodeles; species Pleurodeles waltl. The sequence continues at coordinate 965,038,632 of NC_090443.1, forward strand.
CTAGACAACAGCCATGCTGGATAATGGCAAAGACTCATTGGTCCATGGTGAAGGTGTCCCAGGTGGTGTAAAAAAAAAAAAAAAAAAAAAGTTGGAGTGTTTCCCAATAGGTGTTGGATGGTTATGGGGAAGGTGTAGGTGGTCATTGCTTGGCAATGGAGGAGGATTGGCGTGTGGCGGTGTTCTTCCCTCTCCACTTACTATGGGATCCCTGTAGGAGCCTCTGTAGAAGCCTCAAGTGTAGGAAAACTGAAGTTGTCTGGTGTGTGACGTAGAAGTCTCTGTTGTGGAGGATTTGTATGTCCCCCTGTACCCAGGGTGACAAAAAGAGCCCCTCTGTGTGGCAGTCTGGAGGGCAACCCTGGCCTTGGCCAGGTCAGTGTCCTCCTTTAGTTTTTCTAGAGTGGTATCCACCTGTGGCCCAAACTTGTGCTCTTTACCAAAAGGCATGTTCAGAACTGCCCGCTGGACCTCAGGTTTAAAGCAGACGCACCAAATTCAAGCATGCCTTCTTAAAAGGACACTGGTATTAATTCCCCAGGCTGCAGTGTCTGCTGCATCAAGGGCGCACCAGATGGAATTATTGGTGATGGTTTGATCCTTTGAGACAATCTGCTGTCCCAGCTTACGGTGCTCCTCATTATTATTCTTTATGAATACATCTTTAGGCTTAATCATTTTAATGTGCCCTTTTGAGAACACTGAGGATCATTAAACTAGTGGTGAGGATCATTAAACTAGTGGTGAGGATCATTAAACTAGTGGTGAGGCTCTCTTTGTTTGGTTTTGGTTTCTATGTTCCCTTACCTGAGGTCTCGATATGTGATAAGCTGTGACCCATCTCTCAAAAAGAGAGGATTATAGAAAGGTAACAGCAGGTGAGCTTTACTTCTGTTACTTTCTTTGCTTGTTTTTTTTCAGGTTCATCCTTTCCCTTTAGCGACTTTTCATTTAGCAATTTTTTTTTGAATTTTTTGGATTTTATTACTGATATCTGTGTAAAGCATAGGAATCACAGCTATGAGGGGAGCACTTATAAGTAAGTTTTAGTTATCGGATCCCACTTGGGCTGATGGACTATGCTGTTTGTCTCAGCAAAACGTATTGTGTAATGCATGTGCACAGATATATAGGCACGAATGCACAATTAGTGTAATTTTACACAAAGAAATAAAAGAAGAACGGGTGTATCCTAATGGAACTCAAGGTGGAGGATGCAGTTACCAAGTCAGAATATTGATTGAGCATTTAGTGACATCTGAATTTTTTGATTGTTAATTTATAGATTGGCTTCAAATGGACCAGACCTTTTTGTATGTATCTTTTAACTAGTTATGGATAAATACGTGCCCTGAGGAAGGTGTGTGACCAATGGGTTACCCTACACTGAAATGTACGACGGCACGACTTTTGACTAAAAGTTTGCCTTGATATTCCTTTTTGTGGATTCCAAGTACATTTTGTGCATCGCACATATATTGGAGGAAGACAAATCCAAGGACCAGAAAAAATACATCATAATGGACTTTCAATGTACACACTATGTGAAGATTTGAATTTGGAGAATGAAATAAACATTTGACCCTGAAAAATTATTCTTGTTCAATATGTTTAATCATGGATGATAGTGCCCTCCCTGATTATTGGAACCCCTGTGGGAGAACATTTATTAAGCCAACTGTTTTTCTTTTTCTATAGGTGTATCTGAGGGGAGTATGTGGGTATGCATGATGTTTGTTAGTGTGTTTTTAGGTTAGGTCCATGTAGTTTGCAATACAATACAAGTGTTTATGGATTGATAATAAATTTGAATATGAAAGATCTACGTATACGTCTACCATTGTCTGTATGTACACATTTTTTGCTCAACGTTTACAGGATTATTTGGAGGATTCCAGAATTGGAACCTATATATGAGGTGTTTTTTCTCTCTATGGTACTGTAGTAACTCCTCCATCTCATCTCAATGGGCCAGATCATACCAGGCCAAAAGGACTTGAGAATTGGCTATACGCTAATGATTTGCAGCCTCCCTGCAGCATCAATCCTCTTGCTCTCTATTTCTGGGGGAGGAAGGTCCCCAGTGGCCTGGCTGTTAGCACGTTTACGGACAGTTGTTGTCACTATAGAGTTGGGTGGTACCTGTGCCCTGATGTAAAGCAGGTCAGAAGGGGTCACCTTGTATTTCTTGTCCACCTGTGGAGTGATCACCCTGGAACGTACGGGTTTCTTAAGGCTATCCTTTGCATGCCTAAGCATACCTGGGATCATAGGGTGGTATTGCGTATCCCTATGCGTAGTGGGAAGGGTGTTGAACAAGAAATCTTATTCAATGGAGTCTTTGTGCAGCTATACATGGTGGCGACTAGAAGCATCTTCAGTCGGCTCTTAACAGGAATTGATTTTAAACAAGTTCGGTTCCCCAGATGTGGGCAACAAGAACTAAGGTAAATATGTGTTATATTTCATTGTGCAAACTAAGTAGAGATATATTTGAAATATAGAAATTATCCAGCAGAGATAATGTTAATAATTAGGGCTCTAGAATGTTTTTCAAATTTTTTTTTTTTTTTTTTTTTTTTTTTTTTTTTCTGCAGTTAAGCCATTTAATTGACTCTCTGGGTGTAGTAGGACACACTACAAATACCTGGGCACTATCGATTTTAGATAGATCTTAAATAAGTTTTTAACACAAAATAAAAACATTTTGTAGATGTGATGTATATATGTATGATACACTTTTGGTGATTGGGTTATAAATGACATGTGGTAGGCACATTTGTAAGAATTCTTTTTGGTTTTCTTTTTTTTAGAATTCCTTCTGCCCTTTTCCAGTCCTGATGAGGCCTTAAATTGAAAGGCCGAAACGCGTTGACTTTATAGAGTGCAAGAGCACTGGGTTTATTAAATACTCGATGAGAATATAAAGAGTGTAGGTACACTAGAATACACTAGTGTGAAAGCAATATTTAACACTAGATTAGTAAGTGTACGCAGAAGCCCAGTACCTTAGCATGCAGAAGTGGATTACATGTGAAATGTTAACGGTGACCACTATTTAAATGTATAGGGCTCATGTTTGTGTTTCTGTCCTCCTGTAATATCATTAATTGTGATTGTATAAGTCCTGTGTTTGTGTAGGTTGATTGTTATACCTAGTAAAGTACAATTTGTTATGTGTTTTCAGTCACTGTATTGTATACAAGCCTTTTCATTTTTCTAATTTCCCTATCGTTTTTTGACTATTATAATTGGTTTTGAAATAATTCTGAGTAAGAAATAAACTCAATAGTAACAGAATTCAAGACTGTGCTTATAACTTAGGTTAAATCTGTCTCTACCCGCCAATGCTTGTTTTGTTGATGCTTTATTTACCCTAGGCTGGGTTGAGTTAAAGGGTTCCCCCTTTTTGTTAATTGTTCTATGGTACACCTAGTTAGGTGTGAGGGAAAACAGTGAGTAATTCACACAACTCCATGATTTGGAGGAGAAGTTAGTTATAATTGTTGGTCAAAAAAGGACGAAATTAGTGAGGTGATATGACCTAGAGAATAAATCAAACATTGAAGTGTGTCCTCTATATTCTAGATATAGATAATGTCAGACCATCAAACAGTCAGCTACACAGACGAACAAATATCGAAACTTTTGGAATTACCTTCTCTCTTAAGTGGGGAATCGCCACCGAGTGAGACCCCCAAATTGGATAAAATAGAGAGATTGAAGCAGCTTAAAAAGAAAAACACTAGAACCCAATTACATGCACAGGTACTACTTGAACATCTAAAAAATAACACAATCCCATATGGGTTACAAGTAAAAAATATTCCTGTAATCTTCACAAGCGACCCTAAATATTTGACACAATTCAGCGGGGTGGGCACTAAGTGTTCCCGTGATTGGCTAGCACTATCAGTTGAAACAGCGTTAAGGATCAGTGAATGTGAACTAAAAGAAATTGCCACCCTTGAACAAGAAATATCAACAGATGAGTCGATACAAAATGTCCAGCAATTGTTGGATACAGTTAATAAAATCATAACAGATTTCAAAACTAACACGATTAGCCAAAAAACAACTAAACTAGCTCGAGATATAAAGAATTTTGACATCTTACATACTTACCCTTACTTAAGAGAAGATTTCTACAAAAACAATAATCCAAATAATCTCAATTTGCTATCCCAAACAAGATCGCGGAAAAAATTCATCACTTTCTCAGATACATCCTCTGAATCCGAACCAGATATACAAGGGACTTATCCAGTGCCACAACCTTTTTTAGGCAGAGGTACTCGGAGAGGTTCAAGAGGAGGGGGAGGCAATTTCAGGGGCCAATTTCAAGATCACAATTTTTTCCGAACCAGAAGGAGGGCATACAGACGACAATAATGGAATCTAACAATTTAATTCCCATTTACAACTTATCAACACACCCTTTAACAGAAATTGAAAAACAGGTGTTAAGTAAAGGCTTATCCTTTGTCCCAATCAGAAGTCCAGATCCAGTGGAAAGCAAAACAGAAGTATTAAAATTTCTTCGTAAAGTCAGATTGAGAGCTTTCTTTAATGCATTTCCAATGCAAGATAGTACAGAGGACAGTGGCCTCAGACCTCGATCAAGTTTCTTACCAGATAAAAATGATCTACCAGAAGAAATCAGAATATTTGAAAATCTAGTTTTGAAAGAACTAGATGACCTCAATTCCCCAAAAAAAATTTTTAATGACAATTGTTCTAAAATAGAGAAAGAAGCTATCCAAAAATTGGCTAATAACCAAGAAATCATTATAAAACCGGCTGATAAAGGTGGTGGGATTGTGATTTGGGGGCAAGAACATTACAACTCAGAAGCCATGCGCCAATTGAGTAATTTACACCATTATCGTGTAATACAAAGAGATATACCTAAACAGGTCAAGAACATAATTGAAACGCTTACTGCAAGAGCAAAAGAACAGGGTTGGATAAGTACAAAAGAACATGATTTTTTAAATCAGTCCGATGAAAGAATTCCCTGTTTTTATATTTTACCCAAAATACATAAAAATTTAGAACACCCACCGGGCAGACCAATAGTATCAGCCTGTGGATCTATTTTAGAACCCCTTGCCCAATTTGTTGATGTATTCATAAAACCAGCTGTAACTAAAACATCGGCTTATATAAGAGACTCCATGGATATTATCAACAAGCTGGAGGATTTAACATATGATAAAAATAACCAGTTTCTGGTGACTTTTGATATTGAATCGTTATATACGAATATTCCCCAAGATGAAGCAATTGAAGTCATTCGACATACTTTGAACAACAATAGTCAATTGCATACCCCTCCGACAGAATTTTTAGTTGAATTGGCCACATTGTGTCTGAAACATAACTTTTTCAAATATGATGATCAACTATATCGCCAAGTTAAAGGTGTGGCAATGGGCTGCAGTTTTGCCCCAGAGGTCGCAAACTTGGTAATGGATTTTTTCGAACAAAAATGGGTTTACCCACAAATTAACCCATTCAGAAAGCATATTAATCACTGGTTCCGCTATATTGATGACATTCTGATTATTTGGCAAGGGCCAGAAGAGACTTTAGATGCATTCCATGAATGGCTAAACCATCGCACAGTGGATTTCACTTTCACTATGAATAAGGATAAAGAAAAAATCAATTTCCTTGACCTATGGTTATGGAATAATGATGGCAATCTAGCCGTCAAGCTATATAAAAAACCTACTGATCGTAACACTCTCCTGCATTTCTCAAGTGGACATCCACGCTCACTTAAACAAAACCTACCTTTTGGACAATTCCTAAGGATCAGGAGAAATTGTACAGAAAAAACTGATTACTTGGAGAATGCAGATGAATTGATTAAGAAACTTACCGATAGGGGATACCCCAGGAAATTAGTTAAAAATGCAGCTAAAAGAGCTTGGTTTATACCGAGAGAAACATTGCTGGTCCCTAAAGAGAAATCAAAAAAGCTCCCGCTTACATGTGTGATCACATTTAGCCCTAAGGCAAATAAAATACGATCAATCATTGAACGTAATTGGAAAATCATTGGTGACTTGCGCATAGATCAACCACTGTTCTCATTCAAAAAGGCACGCAGCTTAAGAGATCAATGGGTCAAGGCAGAACAGCCTCAAACTGATAGAAAGAAAGATCTAAGGACGCTTTTACAACTGCCAGCGGTCCAAGGGCATTATAAATGTGGAAAATGTGTGGCTTGCCAGTTTACACAAGACACCAAAGAGGTTAAAATAAATGGGAAAACACATGTACAGAAAGATTTCACAAATTGTAATTCGAAAAATGTTATTTATTGCATTATGTGTCCATGTGAGAAAGCATATATTGGACAGACTTCACAAGCAGTCAAAACCAGAATTCTCCAACATCGGTCGAGAATCAAGTGTGGAGTCAAGGGAGCCCCTCTTGTGGAACACTTCCAAGAATGGTTGCATACAGCGGAAGATATCAGGTGGACAGTTCTACTGACAATACAACCCAACGGAGCATTGACAACTAAGAACCTTCTACGAATGGAAGCAAGATTGATAGAAAAATTTCAAACTGCAAAAACAGGACTTAAGGATGCTGATGAAATATGGGCTCTAATTAAGTAAAAATGGTAACTATTGCCAGAAATTCATAAATTATGTTGGGGTTACTGCTTTATTAAAGAATGCGCAAATTGAGATATGTGATATCAGAGATATAAGCAGATCGATGGGCATACAGTTTAGTGTTTGCCGAGACAATTGGTTTAAATTTATGCTAGGCAGCTAGTTTGAAGAAGGATGAAATGCTCGTGTTTGACTAGAACATAAAAAGAGCAGTGTTAATCATATAAGTCCCCAATAATAGACCAGCTCAGACAACTTGGCAAATTCAGTCAATTATGACAAAATGAAACGTTTGAACAGCCATATAGATAGTAAAGCAGTTTCTCCACCTCATATCACTAAAAGATGCATTTTAGTTACCTTCTGGTAGTTATAATCATTAGAAGATTTACGAGTTTAATAGTGTTAAGATGGCCGCCGGGATTTAGTTGTTTGTTAAGAAGGGTTAGAGTTCCCACAATTCTATGGGGTCGCCAAGGCAACCAGACAGTAAACGGAAAGACGCCAGTTAAGGACACGAGCAGCCGGCCGCCGAGTAGCGAGTGCTGCACGGAACAAGGCTCCAAAATTGCACGTGTTCCTAAATGCGAGCGTTCCCAATTTAGACGCCGGTCACGGTAAGCCGAAAGTCTTACAAATGAAGTGGCTCTGATTTCGGTGACAGTTTTGAAATATAGCCATAGAAAATATATACTGACTAGACCACTCGTTTTTTCGCTAGAGAAAGGCGACTAGAAGCATCTTCAGTCGGCTCTTAACAGGAATTGATTTTAAACAAGTTCGGTTCCCCAGATGTGGGCAACAAGAACTAAGGTAAATATGTGTTATATTTCATTGTGCAAACTAAGTAGAGATATATTTGAAATATAGAAATTATCCAGCAGAGATAATGTTAATAATTAGGGCTCTAGAATGTTTTTCAAAAATTTTTTTTTTTTTTTTTTTTTTTTCTGCAGTTAAGCCATTTAATTGACTCTCTGGGTGTAGTAGGACACACTACAAATACCTGGGCACTATCGATTTTAGATAGATCTTAAATAAGTTTTTAACACAAAATAAAAACATTTTGTAGATGTGATGTATATATGTATGATACACTTTTGGTGATTGGGTTATAAATGACATGTGGTAGGCACATTTGTAAGAATTCTTTTTGGTTTTCTTTTTTTAGAATTCCTTCTGCCCTTTTCCAGTCCTGATGAGGCCTTAAATTGAAAGGCCGAAACGCGTTGACTTTATAGAGTGCAAGAGCACTGGGTTTATTAAATACTCGATGAGAATATAAAGAGTGTAGGTACACTAGAATACACTAGTGTGAAAGCAATATTTAACACTAGATTAGTAAGTGTACGCAGAAGCCCAGTACCTTAGCATGCAGAAGTGGATTACATGTGAAATGTTAACGGTGACCACTATTTAAATGTATAGGGCTCATGTTTGTGTTTCTGTCCTCCTGTAATATCATTAATTGTGATTGTATAAGTCCTGTGTTTGTGTAGGTTGATTGTTATACCTAGTAAAGTACAATTTGTTATGTGTTTTCAGTCACTGTATTGTATACAAGCCTTTTCATTTTTCTAATTTCCCTATCGTTTTTTGACTATTATAATTGGTTTTGAAATAATTCTGAGTAAGAAATAAACTCAATAGTAACAGAATTCAAGACTGTGCTTATAACTTAGGTTAAATCTGTCTCTACCCGCCAATGCTTGTTTTGTTGATGCTTTATTTACCCTAGGCTGGGTTGAGTTAAAGGGTTCCCCCTTTTTGTTAATTGGACCTCAGGTTTAAAGCAGACGCACCAAATTCAAGCATGCCTTCTTAAAAGGACACTGGTATTAATTCCCCAGGCTGCAGTGTCTGCTGCATCAAGGGCGCACCAGATGGAATTATTGGTGATGGTTTGATCCTTTGAGACAATCTGCTGTCCCAGCTTACGGTGCTCCTCATTATTATTCTTTATGAATACATCTTTAGGCTTAATCATTTTAATGTGCCCTTTTGAGAACACTGAGGATCATTAAACTAGTGGTGAGGATCATTAAACTAGTGGTGAGGATCATTAAACTAGTGGTGAGGATCATTAAACTAGTGGTGAGGCTCTCTTTGTTTGGTTTTGGTTTCTATGTTCCCTTACCTGAGGTCTCGATATGTGATAAGCTGTGACCCATCTCTCAAAAAGAGAGGATTATAGAAAGGTAACAGCAGGTGAGCTTTACTTCTGTTACTTTCTTTGCTTGTTTTTTTTCAGGTTCATCCTTTCCCTTTAGCGACTTTTCATTTAGCAATTTTTTTTTGAATTTTTTGGATTTTATTACTGATATCTGTGTAAAGCATAGGAATCACAGCTATGAGGGGAGCACTTATAAGTAAGTTTTAGTTATCGGATCCCACTTGGGCTGATGGACTATGCTGTTTGTCTCAGCAAAACGTATTGTGTAATGCATGTGCACAGATATATAGGCACGAATGCACAATTAGTGTAATTTTACACAAAGAAATAAAAGAAGAACGGGTGTATCCTAATGGAACTCAAGGTGGAGGATGCAGTTACCAAGTCAGAATATTGATTGAGCATTTAGTGACATCTGAATTTTTTGATTGTTAATTTATAGATTGGCTTCAAATGGACCAGACCTTTTTGTATGTATCTTTTAACTAGTTATGGATAAATACGTGCCCTGAGGAAGGTGTGTGACCAATGGGTTACCCTACACTGAAATGTACGACGGCACGACTTTTGACTAAAAGTTTGCCTTGATATTCCTTTTTGTGGATTCCAAGTACATTTTGTGCATCGCACATATATTGGAGGAAGACAAATCCAAGGACCAGAAAAAATACATCATAATGGACTTTCAATGTACACACTATGTGAAGATTTGAATTTGGAGAATGAAATAAACATTTGACCCTGAAAAATTATTCTTGTTCAATATGTTTAATCATGGATGATAGTGCCCTCCCTGATTATTGGAACCCCTGTGGGAGAACATTTATTAAGCCAACTGTTTTTCTTTTTCTATAGGTGTATCTGAGGGGAGTATGTGGGTATGCATGATGTTTGTTAGTGTGTTTTTAGGTTAGGTCCATGTAGTTTGCAATACAATACAAGTGTTTATGGATTGATAATAAATTTGAATATGAAAGATCTACGTATACGTCTACCATTGTCTGTATGTACACATTTTTTGCTCAACGTTTACAGGATTATTTGGAGGATTCCAGAATTGGAACCTATATATGAGGTGTTTTTTCTCTCTATGGTACTGTAGTAACTCCTCCATCTCATCTCAATGGGCCAGATCATACCAGGCCAAAAGGACTTGAGAATTGGCTATACGCTAATGATTTGCAGCCTCCCTGCAGCATCAATCCTCTTGCTCTCTATTTCTGGGGGAGGAAGGTCCCCAGTGGCCTGGCTGTTAGCACGTTTACGGACAGTTGTTGTCACTATAGAGTTGGGTGGTACCTGTGCCCTGATGTAAAGCAGGTCAGAAGGGGTCACCTTGTATTTCTTGTCCACCTGTGGAGTGATCACCCTGGAACGTACGGGTTTCTTAAGGCTATCCTTTACATGCCTAAGCATACCTGGGATCATAGGGTGGTATTGCGTATCCCTATGCGTAGTGGGAAGGGTGTTGAACAAGAAATCTTATTCAATGGAGTCTTTGTGCAGCTATACATGGTGAAAGGCAGCTGCCTTAGGGATTACCTGCTGATAAGATGTGTCTTCTGGTGGTAAGGGGCGTGCAGGATAAATATCAAGGTCATTTGAGGGGATGGAATCAGGGTCATAGGAATCCCATGGGTCGGTGTCATCAGGAGGACCCCGTAAACCCCCAGTTTAAGACCGTAGTGGCCCCTGAGGAGTGATGTCCCCTTTCATAGGTGACCGTGGAGTTTGAGGAGGGGAAGGTTGTGGAGGTGCGGAAGGGGGTGGAGGAAGAGGAGGTGGAGAAGAAGGCCTGTGAGGTGGCCTAGTAGCCCTGTCCTGTGTCCTCTTTTTGGAAGGGACAGGAATGGCCAGGGCCTCTTGAAAGGAAAGCTTCCTTTTGGGGAACACAGGAGAGGAAGGTGTGGCAATGATCTGACGTGCCTTGTTGGATCTGGAGCTTGCGCTGTCTAGCGTTTATTTTCTCCAGGATTGGCTCGACCGGAGAGGGGCTGGTGGAGGACTGGCCTGAGTCTCTAGCTTCTGATATTTTCGGCTCTGAGGGTTTCGGTGCAGAAGGTTAATGCTTCAGAAGCTTTGTCAGTGCCTATGTCAAGGCTGGCAGCTCGGTGCTGAGGTTCTGGTTGACACCAAAACAATTTCTCGGTCCGAGGCTGTTCAGGTTGAAGCCAATGGAATGGTTTTGGCCTTGGTGGCCATTTGAGTGCCGAGCTGGAAGGCGGGGCGGTCAAAACAATCTTTCGGTACCGACCATGACTGGATGGCAGTGGTGGACTGGCGACCTCTATGACTGGCTGTAAGGCCTTTTGGGAGAATTTGTGTGGGACAGCAGGGGCCACAGTAATCCTGCACTGGGCAGAGGAAAGTTCTTGGCTTTCGATGTCAAACTCAACACGTGACTCAGAGTAGTCCCGGATGGAAAGGGCTTCCACTTTCTGTGCTGGTTCCTCCTCAGCAAGTTCTTCTCCGAAGTCCAGGGTGTTGTCCAGTGACTTCTGAGCCATTTCCAGCCGACAAGCTTGTCGATCCCGAACTGTCTTTTCCAACTGGAAAAACTTGCAGGTATCACAGTTGGCCTTGCCGTGGCCCAGAGAGAGACAGAGGTTGCACTGTTGGTCAGTGTGCAGCAACTTGACGTGGCACCGAGGACAGAATCGGAATGGAGTCCGTTCCATTAGGAAACCACTCCCATCAGTGCTGGAGCAACATGGAAGGTAGGACTGAGACGGGCGCTGGCACCCCCAAAGGGGAGTAGGTCAGAGCCTAATCCGACGCATTCGGTGAGAGAGCTAAGATAGAAGAAGTGCAAATGACAATAATACAGTTGGAACAGAAAGGAAAGATTGAGTGAAATCGAACCAAGTCGAATGACAGAGCGGAGGCACACACAACTGAACCTGATGGCAGAGAGAAACAATCTAACAAAGGAGTCAAAGCCCAAGCACAATATCACCAAGAGGAAGAGTCACGTGATCTTGTGACTTGCAAAACTTCTTCGAAGAAAAACAAGTTGCACAGCTCCAGACCCAACACTAGATGGCAGGATTAAGCAGAGCATGTGAATCTACAGCCACACATGCCATCAAACAGTACTTTCTTTTTAATAAAGGTACGCACTGAGCTGGACAACACATTTATTTTGTCTGGTATTTGACGAGTGAATTCTGAGCTCTTGCCCCGACTCTCTCTTTGTGAAATCTCGGACTGCTCATTCCTGCTACCCCGAGAGTCAAGTGTGGAAAGGTGAGCACTGGGCCTAGTTTGCAAAGTTATTGTAGAATGGGCCCCAGGACATCAGTGGCAATCGACCGTAAGCACCACGCTTGGCCCAGTAGCTCATGTCTGCCTTATGGCTCCCTGAACTTGGTCTGACATATGCAGATATCTGTGCATCAAATTGTGCCTATATAGTGTTATTTACTGGGCATTTACCCCACAAGTAAATATAGGCAGGTTTCATCATCTGAAATCCACCTTTAGAAAATTGTGGGGGCAGTGTTTGAACCAAAATTTGTAATTCCTATATATGTGTAGCGGGTCTGAGAGCAAGCAGAACTAGGAGAAAAGGACAGGGCATATTTCTCTAGTCTGCCAGACTAAAGAAGGGAGCAGAATTCCTAATTGACAAGGACTTAAAAATGACACAGGTGCCATGAAACCTAGTAACCCAAAATATGACAATCTAAAAAATAATAAATTCCACAAAATTCTGTGCGTTTTTTTGAAACCGGGCATTAACCCCAAAACATGACATCTACCTTGTGTTCAAACGTATCCACTAGCTGACATAAAAGGCAATTAAAATCTACGATCACCGTTTCCATCAGGCTTATTACAGTTGAGATGTCAGTTTTCCTTCGAGCAAATGCTGCCACTGTCATCCCAGGTGTACCCTTTATCCTCTAACTGCAAGATGATAACCCCATGTTTCAAGCCCAGACGCCTCTCAATATAACCCAATGAAACCAAAGCTAACCACATGGCCCATCATCACCTCAGAAGAAACTGCAGCCACCACAAAGTCCATCCCCTCTGGGGCCCCAACGGACCTCTGCCCGCAGTACGTCTACTCCAGAGGGCTGCAACCCATCAGCGCCATGCTCACAGCGATTCAGAATGCCTCCACCTCTTTCACGACCTTCCCAGATGCTTGGAAACAAGCAACTGTCCTAACCCTTCAATGCTCACCAACTACTGGCCAATCTCCCTACTACCATTACCTGCCAAGGTCTTACAGAAAATCCTCAACAGACGACTCACAAAATGACCACCAACATCACTCTCTTTTCGGACCCAACCACAGCACGGAAACTGCTCTCATCGCCACCATGGATATCTAAATGACTCTGAACTTCTAAACAGTGGAGATACAGCGGCTTTCATCCTCCTGGACCTCTCCAGTGTTTGACACAGTGCACCCCCATCCTCATATAACGCATACACCACATCAGAATCAAAGACGCACATTTCCAAGGATTTGCACCTTTCTGACTGGAAGGACCCAGTCAGATAGCATGGCACCATACACCTCTGATATCCAAGACCTCATCTGCAGAGTTCCACAAGGATCGCCCCTGACCTCGACCCTCTTCAATGCATACATATCTCTAGTCAGCAGCATCTGGTCTACCCCACATCAACGTCCTCTCCTACACCAACACAAAATCTCATTCTCTCCCTCACAGACAAGACGCTCAGAACCCAGGTTAAGTTCAATTTCTGCAAGACTGAAACCACCCACTGGATGAAGACAACTGTCTGAAGTTGAACACTGACAAGACCAAAATCATGATGTTTGTGGGACTTGACCTGGTAACCAACAGAGCTAGGACTGACACCCATGCCAAGAACATCCGGATCATCATCAACAGCAAACTCAACATGACCGCACAAGTCACAGCCTTCACCACCTTATGCTTCCATTTCCTTAAGATGCTGAGGAACATTTTCAAATTGTTCCCAATCAGCACCCAGAAAACTGTCACACACAACCTCTTTACAAGCAAGCTGGACTACGAGAACACCCTTTATGCCAGAACAAAAAAATAAAAAAACTCCTATAAAGACTGCAAACCATTCAGAACGGAACTCAGCAGCCAGAATCATGCTCAACCTCTACGTCACACACATCACACCTGAAGGTGTTCCCACTGGCTACCCATACACAAAAAAATGAATTCTCCTCATTTACACCTTCAAGGTACTACATAACACTAGCACAGCATACCTTAACAATCACATCTGCTTTGACAAACCTTCCAGACATCGCTGCTCATCCTGATTTCTACTTGCACACATTCCATGCATAAGGAAAACTAGACCTGGTGGTCGAGACTTCTCCTACATTGCTCCTAAAGCGTGGAACAACCTGCTGCTACCAATAAGAGCATCCTCCTCCTCACTTCTTGAATTTTGCAAGAAGCTGAAGACCTGGATTTTCGAATATTCCCACTAGGCCATAGGTTTGGCTAGACTCAAGACTCACACATCCTCAACACCAGGATACCCTCTCGTGTGATTGTGCAGTCTACAAATCTGCATAAATCACACCAGAGCAGAAGGATGATCCTTCAAGTGCTCAAGGTGCAGCATCAGGGATGAATCACACCATTTCAATTTTCTAAAGGTGCAAAAGATTGGGGTTTTTTCTAGATTGGATCGTTTTCCAATATACTGGCTAAGCTTGCTGACATTGCTTTGTGGAACTTCAAAAGCGCCAGGTCATGGCCCAAATTAGGCACATTTAACATGAGACTTCATTTACTTTTTCTGCTTCTGAGCTACTAAGTTCTGGAGATTCATTTGAGTGGTGAACCAGAGATTGGAGTAGTAGAGGTGTCCATTCGGAGCCAAAATGGAAGAGAATTACAAAGCACACAATCGAGTTACAGAGTGCTTGCCAACCACACAATGAAAAATGTGCACCAACTTCGAAGACCTGCCACTGGCAACACCACCACTACTTGGCTCCAGACATGAAGAGCATATGTTGGAACTAGGAGATGAGGATGGATGCTCTAGATCTGTAGCAGAGGACCACTGGAAAACATTCAAAAAAATTGACTGTAATGTCCAGCTGTGACCAGCACATTAAATGGATTGTAGTAAATTGTCAGGGTTCCTAATGAGGTAGAGTCAGAGTCCGTGGTCACCTAAATAAGATTAGCATCAAGAAGATGGCTACAAACACTAACAATAAGATGAGGAAAATGAAAATGGAACTCTACACTGTACAACACAGGTGGAGGAAATCTACAAAAAGGCCGAAAGAAACACAAATGAACACAACTCTACAAGCATAACTGATGCTGACTGCACATCAAAAAAAACTCCACAACATTCTAGCAGAATTCCAAAATCCCAGCGTGCCAAAAAGCAGAGCATCCATGATTTCAAGCCTTCATCCAACCAATTCTTCATTAAACTGATCCCAAGAACTAAAAGAACAAGTTACTTACCTTCGGTAACGCTTTTTCTGGTGGATACAGTAGCTCCCTCTGGATTCCTCATCTTATGAATTCTCCCAATGCACCAGCATTCAACAGAAATTTTCTTCCTGGCTCTCCATGTTGACGAGGACTTCACAATTGCAGAGCTCCGTACGTGACTCCGTCTGACGTCATTGTGGCAATAAGAAGTCCTCGCAGGCGTGCTGACGTCAGTTTCACCATTTTTTACGTGCGTTCAAGGCGAACAGGTGAATACCAACCTCACAAGAACAATATATACCAATCCAAATACAAATATAAACCACAATATTTTTTTATATAAAAACACCAAAAACGTATATACATTTATAATAAAAGAAGTCTTGGTATGACCAGACAGGCAAAGGGGAGGCGGGTGCGACTGTGAGGAATCCACAGGTAGCTACCGTATCCACCAGAAAAAGCGTTACCAATGGTAAATAACTTGTTCTTCTGATGGATACAACTACCTGTGGATGCCTCACCTTATGAATAGAATCCCAAAGCAGACCTGCACTCGGAGGTGGGTGCCTGACCGGTCAAACCAAGAAATCCTGCAAAACAGAACGGGCAAAATGGCCATCCCTCCTAACTTCCGAGTCTAAGCAATGCTTTGTGAAAGTGTGGAGGGAAGCCCAAGTTGCGGGCTTACAAATTTCAGCAACTGGGACACCTCTAGCTAAAGCCGAAGTGGGAGACTTAGCCCTGGTGGAATGGGCCCTAATGGCCTCAGGGGGAACCTTCTTTGCCAGTGAATAACAAATCTTTATGCAAAGAATGACCCACCTGGAAAGGGTTCCCTTGTGGACAGCCTTGCCCCTCATCTTGCCCACATATCCAATGAAGAGTTGATCATCAACTCGAAAGTCTCTTGTAGCCAGTGTAGAAACTCAGAGCCCTTTTTGGATCCAAGCAAAGTAGTCTTTCCTCCTCCTTTGATGGATGAGGAGGAGGGTAAAAGGATGAGTGTGTTATAGACTGGCCCATATGAAAGGGAGTGACTACTTTAGAAAGGAAAGCCGCCCTGATTCTGAGCACCTCCTTGTCAGCATAAAAGGTTGTAAAAGGAGGTTTCACACTAAGAGCCTGAAGCTCACTCACACGCCTAGCCGATGTGATAGTTAAGAAAACTGTTTTTAAAACTAAAAGCCTCAATGGGCAAGAATGCATAGACTCAAACGGTGAACCCAGTAAGAAAGTCAGAACCAAATTCAAATCCCACTGAGGCATGACAAACTGAGTGGGAGGAAACTTGTTAGTCAAACCTTTCAGGAACCTAATAACTATAGGGGACTTATATAAGGAAGGCTGATCAGGAAGGCACAGAAAGGCCGACAGCCATGATAAATAACCCTTCACAGTCGCAACTGCACATTCCTTCTGTGCCAAGGAAAAGGCAAAAAGCAAAACATCAGACAAATGGGCCTTTAAGGGATCAATTTGCCTCTCTCCAGGCCAAGCAACAAATTTTGCCCATCTGTTAGCATAGACAGTCTTGGTGGAGTGTCGCCTGGCCGATAAGATAACATCCACCATTTCTGGAGGGAGAGAAAAGGAACTCGGATTGCCCCGTTCAATCTCCAGGCATGTAGGTGCAGGCTCTTGAGGTGGTAGTGTAGAACCTGCCCAGAGGAGGTCTGCCCTGTGAGGGAAACGGAGCAGAGGGCACAGTGAGAGTTGGAGAAGAACTGTGTACCACACCCTTCTTGGCCAATCCAGGGATATTAAAATGACTTGAGGCCGATCTTGGCGAATCTTCCTCAGAACCAGAGGAATCAAGGGTATGGGGGGGAAACGCGTAAAGCTACCGGTCGCACCAAGACATCTGAAACGCGTCCACCAACACCCCCTGCACTAATACTGGAGGCTGCAGAACGATGGGCAGTGTGCGTTCTACTGAGTGGCAAACAGGTCTATCTGTGGAAATCCCCACATCCGAAAGATGTGAAGAACCAGGTCTGGATGGAGCCGCTGTTCGTGATCCGCCGAGAAATGCCAACTGAGACTGTCCGCACGTACGTTGAGAACTCCGGCCAGATGGTTTGCTACTATGCAAATCCGATGGTCCTGCACCCAGGACCAGAGTCGCAGAGCCTCTCTGCAGAGAAGGGTCGACCCTACACCTCCCTGCTTGTTGACGTACCACATTGCAGTAGTGTTGTCAGTTAACACTTGAACTGACTGACCGCGAAGGGATGGGAGGATGGCCTTGAGAGCCAGACGTATTGCCCATAATTCTAACAGACTGATGTGAAACATCTGTTCTGCTGGAGACCAATGACCCTTGATCTCCAAGTCCCCCAGATGAGATCCCCACCCTAGAGTGGAAGCATCTGTTATGACCGTGGTCACCGGAGGTGGGAGGAAAAACGGCCTTCCTTGGGAAAGGTTGCCATCCCGAGCCCACCATCGTAGATACGCTGCAGTGTCTCTGGAGATCGTTATCAACTCCTCCAGATCCCCTTTGTGTTGAAACCACTGCTTGCGGAGGCACCACTGGAGAGCCCTCATGTGCCAACGATGCAAGAAGTGAGCAGACGTAGGACCTTGAGGACCGGAACAGCCGCTCCCTTTTGAAACATTGGAATCAACGCCTGAATGTCCTGAATCCTCCGAGGCGGAGGGTAGGCCCGATTCAATGTTGTATCCAGTACTGCCCCTATGAACAGGAGGCGCTGAGAGGGCTCCAGGTGAGACTTGGGCTCGTGTACCTTAAAGCCTAGGTTGAACAACAACTGTGTTCAGCAAATCATCTAGGTAAGGGAATACAGATACTATTTTCCTTCTGAGGTCCACTGCAACCACCGCAATCACCTTTTTGAAGACTCGAGGTGCGGAAGTGAGTCCAAAAGGAAGGACCGCAAACTGGTAGTGTTGTGACCCTACCACAAACAGGAGATACTTCCTGTGCGACTTCAGAATGGGGATATGAAAATAAAAATAAGCATCCGGCAAGTCGACAGCCACCATCCAGTCTTCCTTGTTCAACACCAGAAGCACCAATGCTAGGGTCAGCATTTAGAATTTCTCCTGTTTGAGGAACCAATTCAAAATCCTCAGGTCCAGGATAGGCCTCAATTGACCATCCTTGTTGGGAATCAGGAAATACCTTGAATAGCATCCCTGACCCTTTTCCTGCTCTGGGACCAACTCCACTGCACCGTTTAACAAAAGGACTTGCACCTCCTGCTGAGGCAACAGGAGATGATCTTCTGTACAAAACGAATGACGGGGAGGGATGGGAGGGAGAAACTCTCGAAAAAGGAGGGCATAACCTGTCCCCACAAACTTCAGTACCAAAGAGTGATGTGATTAACTCCCACTCGTGGAGAAAATGAAATAGCCTTCCCCCTACGGGAGAAGTATGATGCAAGATGGAGAGGAAACTAGGGCTGCTTTCTTTGATGGGCTCCCCCAGAGGAAGAAGATGAGACGGGAGGCTGCTGAGTGGCTCCTTGCATTCTAACCCTCCCCCGCCCTCTATAAGACCTATAGAGAGGGTTGGCAGGCTACTGCATGCTGGACTGTGGCCTTCCACGAAAAGAGGACCCACGGACAAACCCCCTGATCCTCTGAAAAGATCTAAAGGGTGTGGACGGTGAAGCCTTGAGTCCCAGGGACTTTGCAGTAGCCCTGCTGACTTCAAAACGCTCCAAAGCTGAGTCAGCCTTGGATCCAAACAATTTCTTGCCATCAAACGGAAGGTCCAACAAAGCTGTCTGAACATCCGTGGAAATGCCAGAAGACCTAAGCCACGCATGCCCTCTGGTCGCCACTTTAGTGAGCACTGCCCTGGCAACTGAATCTGCTGCATCCAAACCAGACTGAATAACCTGCTTGGCCGCCTCTTGAGTGTCCAACAGGAGTTCATCAAACTGCCCCTGCACATCCTGAGGCAAGCTTGGCACAACAGCTCTTGCCGTGTCCATCAGGGCCCAATACACCTGCTCCTCCAAGAGCCTCAAGGCCATCCTTCTCGACCTCATTCTGGCCTCCAACCGTGGCGTCGACAGAGAATTAGCGACGTCGACGACGCCGGTTTCAAAGCAGGTGGACGCTCCGGCGGAAGAGAGGGTGGAGAGACATTGCATCCCGATCGGGACCCATCCGGCGCCAGCATCGACTCCATTGGCAACATCATCTGTGGTAAAGACGTCATCGGTGCCGAACCAGCACCTTCACCTGGATAGAAGGGTACAAACAGGGCCTGTTTGTATGGCACCGGAGAACCCAGAGTGAAAGCTAATGGACCCGTGGTACCAGCCGGTGCACCAGCAGGGGCAAAAGCTCTGTTGAAAGTACTAAACACATCATTAAGGAACGCTGCTGGACTCGCTCCCGGAGTTGGGAAGGCAGGAAACCTCTGCTAATCCTGAGGCGCTTGAACCGAATCCAAAGCTTGCACCCAGATTCCTGACCATGAGTTGACACAGGAGAAAAGTGAACCAGAGGACCTGCCGGGGACTCGAAGACCTCTATCAACGTCGGCGCCGGAGAAGCCTGTGGACTCTGAGGCTGAGGAGTGACCGTTGGACTGACCTCCCATGCCATACGGCTCTGACTCGGAGGGGACCGAGACCAATACCGATCCCTGGAAGAACGGCGTTGAGAATCGCGCTGTTGCCGCTTCTTATGTGTCCTCAAGGACTTATGTGAAGAAGAGTCCCTCATCTTAGATCTTCGATGACCCTTATGCTCCTTAGCTTTTGCCAAGAAGAGCTTAGCCTCTCTTTCCTTCAAGGCCTTTGGGTTCATCCGCTGGCAGGACACGCACCCTTCCACGCTGTGGTCCGAGCTTAGCAAGCAGTCCTCATGAGGATCTGTAACCGACATGCGACACCGCACTCATGACAGGGCTTAAAGCCAGATTTGTTCGGCGGAGACATTGTAACTCAACAACAACTCCTTCAGAACAGTAACTGTTCAAGAGCCAGGAAAAAACTGTTAGCGTCAAAGGCGTGGAAAAAAAGGTAACTGACGTCAGCACGCCGGCGAGGACTTCTTATTGCCACGATGACGTCAGACAGAGTCGCGTGCGGAGCAGTGCAATTGTGACATCCTCGTCGACGTGAAAAGCTAGGAAGAAAATTTCCGTCGAATGCTGGCGCATTGGGAGAATTCATAAGGTGAGGAATCCACAAGTAAATGTATCCATCACAGCGATAATTACGTTAAGAATAAAAATAAAAATGCCCTTATGTATGACAGAAGATGGAACTAACTAATCTGTCATTTCTTAACACATTCAACACCTTCTCTGGAAAAAAATCTATGACATTATCAGTGTAAGCAGACCATAAGAATATAAGGATCACCTTCAGGCCCACGCCCTGCAAAAATCCTTCAAGATATCCTTCAGACAACCTGAGCAGGGGAAGTAGCTAGGATACGGATCTACTGGGTACTGGGATCCTTTCCACCAGTGCTGAAAACGTCTTACACTGGGCAAGTCCCCAAGAAGATTCTCGATGCATCCCATCAAACAAATTAAAGGCCAATATCCAATCCCTCTTTCCTACATAAATTAGTGGAAAGCACAGTAAATCATCTGGATTCAGACTAGGTAGAGGCAGAGTTAGCCTTCATATGCATATAGAACAACCTAAAACGCTAAGTGAACAAGAGCGGACCGATCACTAGCATTTGACACTGTCCTCCATCAGACTCTGCTACACAGATTCCAACAACTCAGAATATGTGAAAAATGATCTAAAATTGATATCCTCCAATCCCAAAGACAGACAAAGCTTGGTATTCTTACCACCTTATCTGTCCCTCACACACGGCTATGTGGTGTTTCTTAGTGGTCCACCATCTCTCCTCCCTTATTCAACATCTACCTTACACTCACCAGCTCTCATGAAGTCGTTCAACCTTAAATGTTACAATTACGGCCCAGAAGACCTCTCAAGTTAAGGCTTGGTGATTTCCTCGACTTTCATAGACACATGGGTGATGACCAACCACCGAAAGCTCAACAATGCAACACTGCAAAGTCAGAACTCATGACCAGCAAACAAACGTACAATCACCATAAAGCCAAATTAACTTGACGCCCAGGCAGCTACATCAAGAGAGGTGAGGATCAAGGAGCTGACACATTGCAAAAAGAACACATGGAGCATCTTCTACGCGATGAAAAATGATAACACTTTACTGCATTATCCCATGCCTTGATTATTAAACACTACAAGCTATCCTCACAATTGTGATCTCCAAGCTCGACTATAACAGTAGCCTATACCTTGGCCTCCAAAAGAAAAGGACCATCACACCTTTAAATTAAACATAAACAATCTAAACAAAATAGGATTTTCTGCTGCAGACTGGTAGCATGGATCATCACAGCACCTTACAATAATAATACTCCATAGACGCCTCTGCTTTTGTTGTACAAGCACCAAGTTCTGGTACTCATTTCCAGCTAAGAGTCGAAGCATTCAGGAACATATAAAGCGCAGAAGAGAGGTGAAAACCTAGAAATTTTAGAGATAATTACATGCTGACCCTGGGATAGCACACAGAATGATGATCCCTCATATTAAAACAAGTATGGTTCAGAGATATGAATCAATCATGACCAGCAACCCACACTGAGAAGAGAGCCACAGGGAACTGACCCAATCTGTGGCCCTCTGCCCAACACAGCCTCACAATATATCCGATCTACTAATTTACCATCCCAACAAGATATGCCTCTCAACTCGGCATTAGAACTACCCACTATCACTCAGTGCCTGAAGACCCGGCTTTTAATCACATGGTGGACTCCAACCATAATCCCACCCCACACATTACACATGGTAAATATTGCATCCAACCACAAGGAGGAGGAGAGTAACTAGTTATTCCCACAGTCCTACGTGTCTCAATCTGAAACAATCTGCATCACACATGATATTATATACAAATTCAATATGTGATCTCTTATCAACTGGACAGGCCTATAATGTATGAGACTACATATTCAGGTTATAAGAGTCCACTTAACTAACCAGACAGGACTGGAAAGATCAGCTACACATTGCTGGCACTCAAAAGACCTTAATATAGCCAACCCAGTAGGTCCTAAACAGTTGCATACTCTGAGCATCAATATTTTATTATGTCATTGCTAAAAAGAATGAAAATACCACTGGATCTCTTTAGCTGGAGTCTCATAATGGTGAGGTCATTTTGTAAGCGGGACTGCAACACAGTTTATTGAGGCAGATCTCAGACTGCCCTCACTTTCTCTTTACCTGTTAACTTACCCGGATCCATAAGATCTTGGAATGGATGACCTATCACAATCAGCATACGAAATCCAATTGAGAATATGCATGAGGAAAATTACCAAGGTAACAAACTGATCTGCAGAACTAATCAGAACTGCCAGCAAAACTCAAAATATAAAAAAGTGAATCTGTCACTCACAATTGTGCATCCAACAAACTGCCAAATGCTGTGTTCCATAACACAATAACCACACATCAGTGGTCATCATGCAAGACAACAACACTTTCCACATAGGCTCAAAACAAAGACAACACCCTACAACCATAGATCCCACCATGTGCAGCCTGCTACCCCTGTGGGTAAGCACTCCAGAGCTCCACATAGGGTTGTAAGTGCTACACAAATGCTACAATACAAAAATCCACTGTCTGCACTGCATAGCTCTGAACAATAATTCAACAAAACTCATATATTTCTTGTAACCTTTTTTTCGCCATACCACACAAATCTAAAATCATTCACTGTGACCTTTTACAACAAGCATTCTCTCAAAAGCACAATGCAAACAAAAATTGCCTATCAACTTTCAAAGCTCTAGGGCAGCGGTTCTTAACCTTTTGACGTCTGTGGACCCCTCACTTAATCATTACTGGTAGTCTGGGAACCCCACTAAAGTATTCTTGGAATCTGGGGACCCCCACTGAGCCTTTCCAGGAAGCTGGGGACCATGGTTTAAGCATTTTTGATGACGAACTGCGAAGCAATAAATGATAAAAACAGAAACAATCATACACCAAACAAGTACACAAATGATTAAATATTTAATTCGCAAATATAAAAAATAAAAAAAATCAATCAATCTGAGGATACTAATTTTTAGCCTCCAATTTAAAATGACTTCAAATTTACAGAATGCTTTAACATTTTAAACTTGACATTTTTTTTTTTTTTTTTTTTTTAACTTGTATAACCTTTATTAATCAGTTAATATTATTTCATTTTCTAAGCACTTGCGGACCCCCCCAGGGGTCCCTGGACCACAGGTTAAGAACCACTGCCTGTAGGAGGCTGGCCTGGCTTGTAGTGGGTACTAAGGGGTACTTACACTCTGTACCAGGTCCAGTTATCCCTTATTAGTGTAGAAGAGGTGTTTCTAGCAGCTTAGGCTGATAGAAGGTAGCTATAGCAGAGCAGCTTAGGCTGAACTAGGAGACATGCAAAGCTCCTACTATACCACTGGTGTCATATGCACAATATCATAAGAAAACACAATACACAGATATACTAAAAA
Source organism: Pleurodeles waltl (assembly GCF_031143425.1). Lineage (NCBI taxonomy): Eukaryota > Metazoa > Chordata > Amphibia > Caudata > Salamandridae > Pleurodeles > Pleurodeles waltl. Next base: position 965,062,419 of record NC_090443.1, read on the forward strand.
TAAAGGTACTTTATTTTTATGACAATATGCCAAAAGTATCTCAGTGAGTACCCTCAGTATGAGGATGCTAAATATACACAAGATATATGTACACAATACCAAAAATATGCAGTAATAGCAAAAGGAAGTAATGCAAGCAGTGTAAAGTTACAATAGATTGCAATAGGAGCACATAGTTATAGGGGCAACACAAACCATATACTCCAAAAGTGGAATGCGAATCACGAATGGACCCCAAACCTATGTGAGCTTGTAGAGGGTCGCTGGGACTGTAAGAAAACAGTGAGGGTTAGAAAAATAGCCCACCCCAAGACCCTGAAAAGTAGATGTAAATTGCACCTATATTCCCCAGAGAGCACAGAAGTCGTGATAGGGGAAATCTGCAAGGAAGACCAACACCAGCAATGCAACCAAAGTGGATTTCCGGACCTGAGTACCTGTGAAACAAGGGGACCAAGTACAAGAGTCGCGACAATGTCGAGAGAGGGCAGATGCCCAGGAAATGCCAGCTGAGGGTGCAAAGAAGCTGCCACCGGATGGTAGAAGCTGTGGATTCTGCAAGAACGAAGAGGGTTAGAAACTTCCCCTTTGGAGGATGGATGTCCCACGTCGTGAAGAAGCTTGCAGAGGTGTTCCCACTCAGAAAGACCGCAAACAAGCCTTGCTAGCTGCAAGGGTCGCGGTTAGGGTTTTTGGGTGCTGCTGTGGCCCAGGAGGGACCAGGATGTCGCCCCTTGGCAGAGGAGACAGAGGGGGCGCCCAGCAAGTCAGGGAGCCCTCACAGAAGCAGGCAGCACCCGCAGATGTACCTGAACAGGCACTTAGAAGAGGAGTGAACCGGAGTCCACCCGAAGTTGCAAAAGGGAGTCCCATGACGTCTGATGCCAACTCAGCGAGCTGGGCACTGCAGGACGAAGTGCCGGGAACCCAGGCTAGGCTGTGCACGCAGGAATTCTGGGAAAAGTGCACAGAAGCCGGAGCAGCTGCAAATCACAGGAAACACAGCTGTGCAGTCTAGTGTGGGGAGGCAAGGACTTACCTCCACCAAACTTGGACTGAAGAGTCACTGGACTGTGGGAGTCACTTGGACAGAGTTGCTGTGTGCCAGGGACCACGCTCGTCAGGATGAGAGGGGACCCAGAGGACCAGTGAAGCAGTCTTTTGGTGCCTGCGGTTGCAGGGGGAAGATTCCGTCGACCCACAGGAGATTTCTTCAGAGCTCCTGGTGCAGAGAGGAGGCAGGCTACCCCCATAGCATGCACCACCAGGAAACAGTCGAGAAGGCGGCAGGAGAAGCGATACAAGGTTGCAGTAGTCATCTTTGCTACTTTGTTGCGGTTTTGCAGGCGTCCTGAGCAGTCAGCGGTCGATCCTTTGGCAGAAGGTGAAGAGAGAGATGCAGAGGAACTCTGGTGAGCTCTTGCATTCGGTATCTGAAGAATTCCCCAAAGCAGAGACCCTAAATAGCCAGAAAAGGAGGTTTGGCCACCTAGGAAGGAGGATAGGCTGGTAACACAGGTAAGAGCCTATCAAAAAGAGTCTCTGACGTCACCTGCTGGCCCTGGCCACTCAGAGCAGTCCAGTGTGCCAGCACACCTCCGAATCCAAGATGGCAGAGGTCTGGGGCACGCTGGAGGAGCTCTGGGCACCTCCCCTGGGAGGTGCAGGTCAGGGGAGTGGTCACTCCCCTTTCCTTTGTCCAGTTTCGCGCCAGGGCTGGGCTGGGGGATCCCTGAACTGGTGTAGACTGGCTTATGCAGAGATGGGCACCATCTGTGCCCATCAAAGCATTTCCAGAGGCTTGGGGAGGCTACTCCTCCCCAGCCCTGACACCTTTTTCCAAAGGGAGAGGGTGTAACACCCTTTCTCTGAGGAAGTCCTTTGTTCTGCCTTCCTGGGCCAGGCCTGGCTGGACCCCAGGAGGGCAGAAACCTGTCTGAGGGGTTGGCAGCAGCTGCAGTGAAACCCCGGGAAAGGCAGTTTGGCAGTATCTGGGTCTGTGCTAGAGACCCGGGGGGTCATGGAATTGTCCCCCCAATGCCAGGATGGCATTGGGGTGACAATTCCATGATCTTAGACATATTACATGGCCATGTTCGGAGTTACCATTGTGACGCTGTACATAGGTAGTGACCTATGTACAGTGCACACGTGTAATGGTGTCCCCGCACTCACAAAGTCCGGGGAATTTGCCCTGAACGATGTGGGGGCACCTTGGCTAGTGCCAGGGTGCCCTCCCACTAAGTAACTTTGCACCCAACCTTCACCAGGTGAAGGTTAGACATATAGGTGACTTATAAGTTACTTAAGTGCAGTGGTAAATGGCTGTGAAATAACGTGGACGTTATTTCACTCAGGCTGCACTGGCAGGCCTGTGTAAGAATTGTCAGATCTCCCTATGGGTGGCAAAAGAAATGCTGCAGCCCCTAGGGATCTCCTGGAAACCCAATACCCTGGGTACCTCAGTACCATATACTAGGGAATTATAAGGGTGTTCCAGTATGCCAATGTGAATTGGTGAAATTGGTCACTAGCCTGTTCGTGACAATTTAGAAAGCAGAGAGAGCATACCCACTGAGGTTCTGGTTAGCAGAGCCTCAGTGAGACAGTTAGTCATCACACCGGAAAACACATACAGGGCACACTTATGAGCACTGGGGCCCTGGCTGGCAGGGTCCCAGTCACACATACACTAAAACAACATATATACAGTGAAATGTGGGGGTAACATGCCAGGCAAGATGGTACTTTCCTACACTGCCCTAAGGTCTAACATGACATTTCCTAAACCTCCCATTACTTCCACTGCATTGACCCAAGTCATTTACTAGTCATACGTTCCAAACTAAATACAACTGATCTCCTGCTACACCACCACTCATGACAATGTGCTCCGCCCTTTAGTACCTACATGGCCTACCTCTTCGTTCACTCTGGGAGTGTATGCAAGCAATCAGGTTTTCCCACTCCTGACCTTTGAATCATTTCTGAAAACCTTTGTCTGTTCACACTGAATCGCTAGGTGCATTCAGTGAGGCTGTCACATTATCTTAGAAACCCCCAGCCTTTTACTACAATGAACAACCTCTACAATTCGTGCACTGTCTGCCAATGCAACAAAACCACCCTTGTAGTGAGTTTTCAGTTCCCTAAAAATTGAAGCCTTTAAAAGCCACATATCATTCACTAGCCAAATGTAAAATTCTAGGGTTGTACAAAATATGTAATTTTTGCACAGAATCTGCAACTGGGCCCGAGAATATTTCTGCATTGAGAGGGGTGTGCTAATGCCTCACAGTGCAAAAGTGACACTCATAAAAATGTACAGAATGTCTATCCCATTAATATTAATGAGAGAGGAATTCTGTTTGCGAACAACTCCGAGGGCCTGGAATTGGAGGGATGGAGACCTGCGAGGGTCGGCTGTGCCCCATCCGTTTATTTGCATTTGCAAAGTGCCGATCTTGCAGCCCCTGTCTCCAAGGCAGAGAGGAGCTGCAATTCAAAATAGGAATGGCACGACGCAAAGAGAATCCCGGGGACTAAATGCCCCCCTGAAGCCGGCAGCCCACGTTTATAAGGTGGAAGTCGTCCGTGAGGGACGGATTCCTTTTTGTTAATAGATTCCACCCATTATGAGCTGTCGGAAATTACAGCCTTAAAACACGGCCACGTTTTTATTGAGATTGGCATGACTGGGGGATGTCCCCTTCACGCCAGTGCTTCGTTGCAAATCGGTCCCAGTGAGTTTTGTCGCAAGCAGAAGATGGATCTGAAACTCGGACTGTCTCTTTAGTGCACCGAGACTGACGCCTGTCCCAGCGTTAGGCCTGCAGCTGTATGTGCACAAGGCTTTGCGCGCACCGTCCACGAAGCACCCATTATGTTTAACCACTACATCTACCGTGTGCATCCATGCTGCGAGGAAGTAGCACCTCGAGGTCAAGGGGTGCACGGTCCTTTCTAAAAGGGGCAAATGCTAAGTAGTGGGTGTTACTGAAGGAAGGCTGCCCCGATTAAAAAAAAGATCCTGAGAAAATAATGTTCATTCCCCTTTAGTCCTACAGCGAGGGAAGACAGAGGATCGCAGGACAACTATACTATATGTGCAAAAGGCTACAACCAATATGACATCACAACAGGAAACTAGAATCAAGCTTTGAAAGTAGGCAGGACAATGCAGAGAGTTTACTACTCTAGTTACAAGCCTAAAGGAGCTGTATATGAAAGCTTCTGGTTGAACGGTCCCAGCAAATAAAACTTTAAAAATGAGACGTCAAAGCGTCGGACTGGGTCGGAAAATAGGCGCAGGCACCAAAATACAAGTGCAAACATCTATGAACTGGATGGTTAAAAAAAAAAAGTGGGCCACATTTCTGAGTGATTAAGATAATTTATTGTCTCAGTATATATATATATATATATATATATATATATATATATATATATATATATATATATATATATATATATATATATATATATATAAACACACACATACAGTACAAAATATAAATAAATTAAACATAACTACATCACTATAAGCAGAACAATATAAAAAATACAGAGCATTTTACCCTACTCTGTGCCTCTGGGACTATGTCAGGCCCACATGTGTACACTGAGCAACTCTCCACATCTTAAGACATAATGGCTGGGTGGTTTCTGAGTGGCACAGAACCCCTATATATTCGTGCTTGCTTCAGACCATGTATGTAGTACATATTGGACAAATTAATGGACATACATCCCTCTCCTATTAAAGGGATAAAAAACACTGACACATTCCTGTTCTTTTATCACAGAATGCAATTGGTCCTTCCAAATTGCATGTAATGAGGTAACAGCATCCATAATCTGCGCAGTGCTGCTTGCTGCTGTCGCCGCCTCTCCTTTATTTAAAGATGTTTAAAACAGCAGCCCAGACACAGCCACAAAGCCAGCCTGCAGAGCCATTAACCTGGCACACATACTGACCTGTCAGACTGGCCTACGTGGCACTGCCAGGCGGCCCCAGAGGCAGGTAAACCCTGGACAAAGATAGGTAAGGATAGCACAAAGGCACCTTCTCTGCAGCCCATCATTCACAGGGCTTGAAATAAGCAGAAGAACTCGGCCTAAAGTTAAACACTTTACTATGCTATCGATTTGGTTTACAATGGAATGATCCTCATCAAAAATGACACCTACATATTCTTGACCCTGGAGCACAGAATGATCGAAGCACCATAAAAAGGAGGAAGTTTAGCAATTAGCAAGGTCCTCAGATGGAGTTTCTGGCCCCAATAAAATAATACCCGTTTTAGATCTGTTTAATGAGGAAATTATCTGTCACTGAGTGCATGAACATGTTCCATTATCAATAATATATGCCTACAGGCTCCGTTATTTTCAATGGATTGCTAGCTGGACGACCAAGTGCAGACACTCTGGTGCTTCAGGCTGTATTGTATAACCAGCACAGGGATGCAAGTTATCAATTATAATACAGAAAACCAAAGTGAGGGCAACTGAAGCCTAGTCAATACCCCCTCCCCACTCCAAAAGAGATCAGTATTTAGGCATACACCTACATAAAACTGCTGGGAAATCTTCATCATTTGCTCCAATATTTGAAAATCTGAAAGAACCAGGGATGAACCACTACCCCCCGACCTATTCCCAAGTTACCCCCAGTTTTAAAATCAGTTGCATCATATACAACGCCATCACGACTACCATCCCCGGTTACCCTGATGACAAGCTCACCATCTCTGGTGGTTTTCGTCACACCTGCAGCGAGAACACCATCAGACTGTGGATTAAGAAGTGTAACAAAGAAAAAACAATACAGCAGGCCTTTTCCATTTATGCACCCATTATCTGGAACAACATCCACTTACCCATTAGGAGAGCTTAACACTGCTCCAATTTAGAAATGAGTTGAAGACTCACCTCTTTAAATAACACTACTGCACATTAAATTAACCATCCACAACCAAGCTTCCTCTTTTATTATTGTTAAAATTAAGCCATTATATGTAACTGACATAAGTATAACTTCCACCACCATAGATTTCAGATGTCATCAGTTATATAGCAGGTCAGAAGAAGTGCAAGTTATACGTATGCCAGTTGCGTATCACTACTAGATTTCAGTATTTTTTTTCTTCATATTTTAAGTGAATTTCTAAGATTTTTTGTAAACATAAGTTAAAATCTTACTATATTACCTATGTATAACTCCACTTTACCCTTTGTTTTTTTTCAGTGAATTTCTATTTTGTTGTTTTTTTAAACATAAAGATCTTATAACCATGCATCTGCGGCAACCTCAGTTGCCCGTGGCCTATGGTATGGCTTTTGGTCATGCCTGCTGTCGGGTTGGCCACAGGGCCTGGCCTCTGCCCAACCTCCACAGGCAGCCAACCAGCCACAGACCCCACTCCACATTTTCCTTTTCTTAAATGTGTTTTGGACCCCCAGGAACTCCGGGGTCCACGATGACCTCTGCAGGACCACACTGGGTCCTGTGGGAGTACCGTAGGACCGGTGTACCAAACAGAAGTCGTATTTTTTTTTGTGGACCCAGAAGGACCCCCCTGCCCCACCAAGGCCAATGCCACATATTTATAAAATTTATTTTTTAGGTCACCGGGACCAAGTTCCAGTGCCCAGTGCCCTGTGCCCTGCAATGGTGGCCGCAACATTTGAAATCACGCTGCAGACAGCCAATTATTTTTCTCTGCACAGTGGGACTGCTGGGTCCCCGAGATGGAATGGGAAGAAAGTGTTTGAGACCAATGAGAACGCTCTATTTTTTAAATTTGAGTTCCACCGGGACTCCCTCTAGACTAACCGTCCAGATATTTCTATTATTTTTTGAAAACCTTAATTCCTTTTAAACGGCTGAACACATTTACACCAAATCACAACACACACCCTTTCTGGGTAATCTAGCTTTATGCCAAATTTGACATAATAAATTTATTTTCTTTATTGTCTAAAATTTCCTATGGAGTCTTTGGGGGGGGGGGGCGTTGGGGTGGTGTATGGGGACTGCCCCTTTTTTCATATACAACACTTGACAGATCACCTGGACATTTTTTTGCAAGGCGCTGATGTGGATAAACATTTTTCTAGAAAGTTTTGCGAAGATTCATCAAATGGTGGCAACGTTATTAGCAAAACAAACAAGCATTTTCAATGCAACTGGTCTCGCATTTGCTCGAGTTAGAGCTATTAGCTGTGTAAACTCCTAACCGGACTTTTCTTGCCACACAAATGAAGAAAAAAAAAACGCAGCGCTATCGTCTTTTTATTTGTGTGGCAAGAAAAGTCCAGTTAGGAGTTTACAACGCTAATAGCTCTAACACGAGCCAATGCGAGACCCGTTGCTATTAGCTTTGGAAACTCCTAACCGGACTTTTCTTGCCACACAAATAAAAAACAAAACGCACCGCGATCGCGCTAGGGTTGCGTTTCTTTTTCTTTTCATTTGTCTGGCAAGAAAAATCCAGTTAGGAGTTTACAACGCTAATAGCTCTAACTCGAGCAAATGCGAGACCCGTTGCGCTGATCAGCACACACGGTGATGAAAACAATAAGCTGTAGAGCTCAACACGCAAAAACACATGGGTTGTGTTTTGTGACCTTTTAAAAATAAGCACGAGAAACAGAATCATGTTTACAAAACATAAAAAAACAGTGAGGGGAGAGCAAGCTGGCCCTGGAAAAGCCCCCCTCTGTTTTATTATGTTTGGAAAGGGAGCTGATGGGGAGGAGGGACTGAACAAGCACCCATAGTGTTGAAGTGAAACGGGCAAATGCTAAAAAAAAAAGTCCCTTACAGAAGAGATAAACAGAACATAGCGTAATTACACAGTACTTTGTGCTGCTCCCAAAGTGAAAAAAGGCAGGACAAAGAGGCAGAACTGACCACTAGCAAGCAAGGATTTTTGAAGGACACTGCAACTAACAAATGAAAACGCTGGAACTCACTCTAAGTATACAGCAGGCCGAACGCTCGACCTAAAAACACTCTTTCTTTGGAAACTCGGAGTTTAGTATAACTAGACGCACACACAGACAGACACACTTGCGAGGAGTGAAGTTAGACATTTTACTGATATATGCTTTAATGTGTGTCCATTATGTGCGTTCAGTGTTACTTAGTACTCTTTTTATAGCAAGAGTTTTTATTTTTACAGCTATTAGCAGCAGTGAGTGCACACACCAAAAACAGAATGAATTTCGCTACTGGAACGCACTAGGGTGGATCACAAAACATTCTGAGTGGGACAGTTTCTTGTCATTGTTGGTAAGTTAAGGCTGTGTGTAACAAGAATGTTAGTGCATATTGGTTGTGTGACCTTTTGCAGCAGTGGTGATGTGTTCTGTTTTTTGTGCTGCATTACCGCAATGGAATTTTGTAGCGTTTTAGTGCTCTTGTTTTGCCTGTTGTGATATGCACTCTTCTGTTTTATTTGGTTTGTTATATTGTTTTGTGTATTCCATTGTGTTTGTTTTGTGGTTTTAGATAGTTCAACAAATGCTCCTATATTTCCAGTTAAAAGAAAATATGTCATAAAAGTTACTGTGTCAAGCAAATATTTTGCAGTGTCACAGGTGGTAAAATAGTAATTAAAACGCTAGTCAGCTCAGATCTCCGTGAGTGTTTTAACTTAGCACAACCAGTGCTCAACTTTATGTGTTACCGTTCAGTGTGTTTGTTTTCATTGAGGCTTCTCTTGGAATCAGTGTGTGCTTTCAAGACCGGGGGCTTACGGTTTGGACCATGTCAGCCGTAAAGGAGGTAGGTAATAAAAGTTTATTCTTACAGGGAGCTCGTACACAGTTTTTCGTGAAACCTCCATGAGCTATTCTGGCCTAAGAGGGAAAAGTCAGACCCACCACCTCCCTGCTATTTTTAAGAGGCAGACAAGATTGTCCCCAAGGTGAATGCAATGGTTAGGAAAATAAGTATTATTTTATGTATGATTTTTTTGCAAGGATTCAGGGTCTGATAATGGCAAAAAATCGAACAATTCACAAATCCATAAAAGATTTAATGCTGCAGAAGAAGTGCTTAATGCCACATCCAAAGTACAGTATCATCAAGAAAACCTCCTGCAAAAAGCTGTGTATCAAGTCTCATACCTCTTTAGAATGTATAGAAAGGTGTCTGTGTTTTATAACAGAAGGATGGATAGTAATGACTTACATCTAGCTCCCAGTTCCCTTCATAGCTGTAATCATGCCTGCCTCTAAATTCTAGTTTTCTACATGCTCCACGGATCTTTATCTCATCTGAAAAAGGATCCTATATGAAGAGGGGAAACTTAAAATCAGAAAGTCTCATGTCTGACAGTTACATAGCACAGTGGAAAAATTCACCCTCTGCGGAGGTATGCGTCTATCTTGAAGGTGAAAGGCTTCAATTTCAAGAAGGACAACTCAGGCTTTCATCCATTGGATGTCGATGATTTGAGCAGAACTGACCTATGAAATATTTTATTCACAGTCCTATAAATTAAAATAAGACAAATCTGAGATGGCAAATAATTTTATGTTTATCGTTTGTGATCCTGGATTAAATTCTGTTTGCTGCAACGTGTCGCTCTTTTTTTCTAAAATCCAGCAGAAATCAGCTGATGGGTCTCTGGGAGTTATGCAAATACACAAAACAGCGGCGGGGTAGGTGGGTGTTATCTTAAGCTCTTTTATAGAAGGATATCGCCAAAGTTGGCCCATAAGTTACACTGCTTGCTGTGCGGAGGTTCTGCTCCAGAGATGCTTACACTCTTAGGACTCCCCCAGGGACGTAGCTTCAGGGGAATGTTTGGACCCCCTGATAAATGTATTTTCAGGAAAACAGTTTGGTACACGTGCTTTCAGTCGGGTATGACGAGGTGTCTGTCGGATTTCACAAGGAATGTTTATGTGAACAGAGACACACACACACTAAGTCTTCAAACATGTTGGGTTATTTTAGGAAATATTGTGTCTTCTCTCACTCAGTACTCCTACCAATCCGCATTTGTTTCGCTTTCCACTGCAGCATTAGCCCCTCTCATGTGTCCTTCGTGTCATTTTGACAATATTGTTGAAAAATCTAAGTCTCACAGCCCCACAATTTCACTGACCAAGCTACACCCCTGACTCAATGGCGTAACAAAGGACCCTGGGGGGGGGGCGGCGCAGAGCTCCTGCTCCTCCCTCCCTACCGCCCCCACACCAGCACAGTACACGGACGGCAGGCCCCTGACTCTCCAAAGGGGAGGGTTATGCCCCTGTCCTGACTTCCCCAGCCTTACTTCTAAACACATGGCACGTCTTTCTTGGCAATAAGAGGGGATTGGGTGGGACTGCCTATAGTGTACGTAGATGCAGCTCAAGGCCTGCCCTCCCATATTCTCACTTGGCTAGTCTCAATTACAGAGAGTGGGGGTGTCTGAGGTGTCATCTAAAGGAAGAGGACTCAGGCCTCTACTGGGAGAAACGTGTACTAACGCCTGTGTCCCTGCCCCTTCCTCAAAGCCGACAGAAGGTTTCAGGAATGAAAGACCGTAGCAGGAAGGTATCATCCAATACCTCAGAGAGGTTCAGTGAGAAATATTCATTGGCATGTCCTGATCAAAGTGGCCAAATAGTTCTAAATGGGCCCATCAGTTTTACAAAATGAGTGAGCAATCACCTAAGTGTCTGAAAGGCTGGCATTCCAATCCGGCACTCTCAAAAACACAACCTGGTACCAAAACCTAAAGAAGACTGATTAACTACTGCAACCCAACAGTAAACCATTCTAATTTCAATCACTTACCATTTGAGTTAACCCTGCATCTTAGGAAGCCCACACAAGGGAATCATATAGTCATCTCGCTAAGTGTGGTCAACTTAACGCCATATTGCTCTCTAACACACTGATACACTGCATGCTCAGAAGACTTTGTCAGCAAAAACAAAATGCTTCTGAAATCATGTTTCACATTCAGGAATGGTAAAGTTATATTAAAACTTCACCTATACCAAGACAACACACTAGAAGCTTCACCTTAGCATTCTGTGCACTCTACATTTCGCCTAGGTCTTGTAGCTGGCCTACCATTCCAACTTCAAACGTACTGTATCTTGTCTTTAACCAATATGGGAAGCATTCCTAACAGTTTATCTCCAACGCACACACCAAATGCACAGTAAAAAGAAGAAATAAAATTAGCCGAAGATGCCTCTGAAGTCTAAACAGAACTGTAAACTCAGCCAAGGGGACTAAAACAGTCCCACAAATTAAATTCAGTGGCAAAATCCCACACTCGCATCTATGCATAAAATACTTTTTCCCCCTTGATCAGTAAAATCCTTTACTATACAGTACATACAGAGGATACATTTTCTCTATTCAAACCCAAGAGACTATATTTCATCCCAGTTAACGAAAATCTCAGATCTATGAAAGGTACCCAGGCTCTGAATGTTTTAAAGATCACAACTTCTCCCCTAAAAGTCAAACTCCTGCAAACTAACAATAATCTCTTGCAGATCAAGTATTAAAACCGCCATCCACTCATGATTTCACATACTTCCTGACACTTAAGATCAAACCCAAGTACTATTAATTTAATCTACCAAACAGAAATTGGAGTAAATGCATGAAACGGTTTCCTTAAGAGGACTAGACTAATCCCAATAATCCAAAAATATCCACTGATAAAAAAATAAAAAATAAACACACTTAACTTGGGTTCCGAAGCAGCATGTTACCCAGCATAAAGCACTTCAACGCCTCAAGTAGTAAGCACTATACAAATACAACTACAATATAAAATATACCATACTTTTCACACTAGTACAAATACTATAACATTCTACAGACAGGCAGTCAATTGTAGTTCAGAAAGACTGCATAAGAATTTACTTATAATGCTTGAGACACCCAACAAAGCTGCCAAGGGACAAGCCCATCACCCTGTATTGTACCAGTCCACTGCCTTTAACAAACTATCACGCATAGAATAACGGAAGAGATCTGCCACATGCCACTGGCCAAAGGAGTTCTTTAATTTAGTCCATCGCTGCAGGTCTCAACAAGCTATATACTTTGACCACTTCTTGACAACTAATAATGACATCAGAGACAGAAAAGGTCTTGCATTAAGTCTAACCACTGGCCGTTGCTCAAAGTAGCTTTCCAGCCTATAATGGTTTTGCCCCACCATGCTACCTCAGTTTGGACACAGCTATATAGGACTCACTCTTGACCCCGCTCCAATAAGAGCGGCCCAGCCTGGACTGGCAAACTAGGTCCTCCCGACCACAAACTCAAGCTCTTCAGTCGGGTGTTGCTAGATTCAGCGGCACAGTGAGCACAGGACCCACATCTAGGCACACCCTGAAGAGTCCCAATCATGACGAAACCAGTTTTGAGTTGCTTGTGTTCTGGTTAAAGAAGGTCCTGGCCTAGCAGTTCACGCTTGACTGTTCCCACTGGAGCCAACTCAAGATTGATTTGCATATGGCTGGTTCCAAACTGAAGTGGCATGGTAGGCATACGAAAAATGGGTTAGGATACCTGAGTGATTGACATTGATTGGATTATTGGAAGCATTCCCCTATCACGTTTTGCACGTTTGATCTAATTATTACAATCAGATAAGGGATGATATTGCCAAAGTACATCCCAGCAGATTGCTCCACTGTCTTCCTCCAACCTGTGCCTCCTCTGGACCCTAAACTTTGAACAAAATTCCTCATAACATACATTCCAGTGCATAAACAAGCTAGGTGGACAATGATAAAAAATAACATAAGGGGAACTGGAGAATTGTTGAAAGATTCCAGCTTACTGAAAACCATAAATTACATGCCTGCATCTCATACTTCATCCATCACACTGATAAATGCAGCATCCCAATACATAACCTCAGTGGACATCACACATGGCATAGAAGGATTAAAACATAGACAACACACTTCCAAAAACACAGTATGCATATATGTGTGTATATCTGCTAAATAAATGCCAGTAAGATAAAGTGCATTTACTACTGTGTGTCATGGCTATAAGACTGAACCAGTAAAGCTGTTCCTAAGAAACTACCAAAGAGTGAGCCAAGCAAACATTCAAATGAGGAGGAGGCAAACATGTCTGTGGGACACCACAAAAGGGAAAACTTTTCCAGAACCTGAACAGCCTATATAAATGCATCTGGGTGTGTCAAAAATGATAGAACCACTTAACTGCATAAAAATGTGGGACATGGTCTGCAGTGAACAATCTCTCGAACTGGATAGGGTCATCCGAAGGTAGTAACTTTGTGAAGTAGACAGGGTGAAATCCCCAAAAAATATAGTTTCAATGCCGTGCTTGAGCCAGTAACAATACTGTATTAAGGAAAGTCAATGATGTGTATGTACACATTATTGCAATGAGCTACAACACTTTCTTCGGTGATAAAGGCATCCGATACAGACATATTTTTTTAAAGAGGGATTACAATAATATTGTATTTAAAGAGGAGTACAACCATACCTTAAACACGAGTACAAGGATGCCTTAAAAGAGGAGTACAACAATGCATTTTAAGAGGTGTGAAATAATGTCTTTTGAAGAGGGATATAATAATGTCTTTAAAGAGGGGTACAACAATGCCCTTAAAGAGGGATACAATAATTCCTTTAAAAAGGGGTAAAACAATGCCTTTAAAGAGGGATATGTTAATGTCTTTCAGGAGGGGTATAACAATGCCTTTAAAAACTGATATAATAAGCTCCTTGAAGAGGATTATAGCAATGCCTTTAGAGAGGGCTATAATATAGCCTTATAGTCCGCTGCTGAGGGCTATACTGGTTGTGAAAGTCTCTGAATCAGAGTTATAGGCCAGAGACACATGCCAGGGCCTCTAATAAGTGTAAAGGCCTCTAACAAGTGTAAAGGCCTTTAACAACTGGTATAAGCCAAGGCAGAGGGTTATAAGGCTATTAAAATATCCCACCCACTGAGTGTATAGTGTTTTAAATAAAAAAGGGAATGATAGAAAGACAATCAGTGGAATGTTGGAGCAGAAAGCTCACACCAGCCATTATTAGCCTGAGCTACTTCATTGTCTTCAATGGAGCTCCCAGCATTCCAATGTTCTAATATTCTGTTTGAAGATGGGTAGAACAATGCATTTAAAGGGGATATACAATTACCTTTGAAGCGGGGCTTGACAATGCTTTTATTAATTTAACACCGGGAGAGTGGCCAGCTGTGTAACAGAAACATTGAAATATTCACCAGCTGCTTCATATCATAACCGCATCCCATGATCATCACCCATTTGCAGGTTGCGTCTCACTGGACGTGCACCAAGTCTTTGACACCTTGGGGTAGGACATTATGTTGGCAGTGTTGCCCACTATGGAATGAACTTGGAGTACATTCAATGGGTCACCCGCTGAAATACAGGCCCAACAGCTAGGACAGGACCATATATTTCAGACACATTTCGGGTTGCACATGGGACTAGACAGGGTTGCCCCTATCGCTGCTTTTATTTGTTCTGGCACTAGAATCTCTTGCACAACATATTTGTCAGGAATCTTTGGGATGGGGTATACCGGTGGGTCAGGAGATGCATTCTGTGTCCTTGTACGCAGATGATATGATCCTGTACTTCCGAGACACTGTACCTGGTTCCAGGGCATACTACATTTGCCGACATCTTTCGTTGCACTCCCTGGCCTATGTATCAACATTGAAAAATCCTGTACCTTCCAATTTGTTAACAATCCTAAGGATCTGGCACTACGATTCTGCAACACGGGTCTACCTGTTGAGGCCCACAACTTTTGCTACTTGGGTATTCACATTTATCAGGATACGAAAGACGTGCTTGAGAGCAACCTTGTAAGGGCGATCAATTCACTTAAATTACAGATTACCTTTTGGGTCACTCTGCCCCGATCGGTCGTGGGCCGGCTGGCCTTAGCGAAGTTGATTATGCTAAAGTGCCTTCTGCATTATTTTGTCAACCTTCCTGTGGTGGAGTCCGGCTTGGGGGTTCGGTATGCTGAATACTTTGTTGGGGGAACTTGCCTAGGGGAATGAACACCGAAGAGTGGGCAATACTTAATTGCAGTTTCCCATTAATAGGAGTGGTTTGGGGGTTTGTTTTTAAGGCGTATTTTTCATTATGGGGCAATTTCAGTGGCTGTCATAGTGGCTAGAGGGTCAATTTGTCAGAGATAGGCTACACACTGGCTCAGATCAATCATGGTCAACTTCATAGGTTGATATGCCCCGGGGTGACCCATCCTCAGTCATGTCCTCTCCTACTTCAGATAGCCCTGGCCTAATCGAAACTAGCGTTGGGGTACACTGTGGGCACCTTACTTTATGCTCCGAATAATACTCTGTGCGGTCTCTCTACATCCTCAAACACTCACAGCATGTCATTTGGGCCCATGGGAGCAAGAGGTAGTGTTGATGGTGGGATCGCTGTTTCAAGATATTACACAGTTGTTGCATGCGTATTTTGTGCACACATAAGGGCTCCATGAGACATTATTTTTCACGCATGCCAGTATAATACAATATGCACTGCGGTATTGGAATACAGATAGAAGCCAACCCGGAATGCATGACTTGGTTCGGGCACTGCACACCATAGGAAATGGGAGACATCTTGTCCGCTGGCTCTATCGCGGACTGCGAGTACACCTGGAACTGCCTTTGACTCCTTGGAAACAGACTTGGGAAACAGATCTAATTTGGGAAATCCCAGCCAGAGCCTGGACACATATAACACAATTTTTCAAACAAGTCTCCCGCAACTCTAGATTTAAACTCATCCAGTTAAAAATTTTACACAGGTCATACATAACGTCACTTAGGCTTTCTAAGATGTTACTCACAGCCTCCTCCGACTGTCCCCATTGTAGGGCTCCAGAAGCCGACCTTTACATACGTTACGGACTTGCCCCCATTTATCCCAGTATTTGGCAGCAGTAGCATTGGCCCTATCAGATGTGACAGGGCTAGATCAAAGGGGTACACCGGAGCAGTGTCTTCTGAGCCCCTATCCATAGCCGCGTAGTTCGAAGGTCACACTGCGGATCTGGCCTTATTACTGGCAAAACGGCGTATAACAGTACAATGGAAATCCCCAATAGCCCCGAGGTTTAAAAAATGGTGGGAAGAGGTGGCCCACTGGGGTCTTGCAGAGATTGTTGCTCTTCTTCGAAACGAATATCTTGGCCGCAGTAAGAAAACCATCTCCCTGGAGTGAGATGTTCTTTTAGAGGGGTTTAAAGAGCATGACATGGCACCTGAATAACCAGCCTCAGAAAATATATTGTACCTCCCCTGACAACCCCATTACACCTGATGAGCCCGTCTGCAATGCTGTGAGTGAATGAGGGCTATGGATGGTAGTGTGGTTGCCCCTTCACTCCCCTGTTAGTCCAGGGGTGGTGCCACTGTGGCCTCCCCTTGCATACTCCTATAGGCTCTGTATCCCCTCTTGTGTGATGATGCATACTTGGATTTCCTAGATTAGGAGACATGGCTGTTTGGTTCGGGGGGAAAATGGGGGTTAGAACGCCTTGTTTTTTTATTGTCATATTACTTCCCACAATAATTCTGACCTAATGAGAGAGATATGCAACATCATATGCTTCATAACTTAATAAGTAGGTTTTTACTGTAAACGCAGCCACGTCTTAACAAAATGCAATTTAGTGTAAAAATATCTTCCTCATCCATGTGACAAAAAAGTTTGTCATGCAGACTAAAACATGTTCTTCCAACAGTTTATTCCCAGAGTTCGAGTACAACTTCACCACAGAGGTCTACTGGAGAAACTAGAGCTCAAACATTCTATAAACATGGTAAATATAAGGCACTCCTAAACACCACGTTGCCAGAATAAGAAATGTAGAATTTAAATCATTACCTATGGAGAAGACTGCAGTAAATGAAAAAATGAGGGATCAGTAGTGTCATGGAAATTAGGGTTAGTGCCACAGAAAGCTTAATTATGAAACATCTTTCTCATACGTGTGAGAAAAAAAGGAGTTAGCAAAAATATATATACTTTCAACTGCAGCACCAGTCTGTCAGTTGATTCCACTGAGTTCTACTATAGTTTTGCCAAAAAGTTCTAAGAAACAACTAGAATGCTAACGTCCTGGCTTTATGGCAAATGTGAGGCACTACTGGACACCATGTTGCTGGAACAGAATGTGATGGATTTAAAACCGTTCACGTGGAGCAGGTTGAGAGTTGAAAAGCCAATGAATCTAAATCAGTCTTCTCAAGCAGTATTTCAGTGAGTGTAGTAACATTCTGTGAGATAATTCTTTATTAGAATTTGGATCTTAACAGGCAGCAGTTAGGGGAAAGAGCCTTTGCGATATGTGGGTTAATACTGTAATTAGGCTTGTTTCAGACACCAGCTATGAACCGCCTGCGTAGATATATGCCTGCGAGAAGCCAATCAAAATGTCAGATTTTGGAAGTGTACAGCTGTCTGATTTACTATGATAATTATAAGACTGTATTACAAGGTTCTGTTGGCAAACTGTAAATTTATTGGAGTGCAAAATTAATACATTGGAGATAAAATGACGTTAAAGCTAATTAACAAGCAAGAAGAGGAAGGATTTGCTTGTCTGAAAACTGCAAATGCAAAAATTATATTTTAACAAGTGAGCTGCAGTGGGTAGTCATAAACAATATAGTAAATGACAATGGAAAACAAATCCAGGATCTGTAAATGTAAATTGGAGAGGACACGCTAGTCGTTTGTAGGTGTGGATTACAAGGCCATGCTGCTATCTCCAAGGAATGTCCTGCTTGAAAATATAAACATTAACAATGTGGAAAGATCAGCCATAGTGCCAGAAATTGGAGAAACATAGCAAAT
Source organism: Pleurodeles waltl (assembly GCF_031143425.1). NCBI lineage: Eukaryota > Metazoa > Chordata > Amphibia > Caudata > Salamandridae > Pleurodeles > Pleurodeles waltl. The sequence continues at coordinate 965,080,304 of NC_090443.1, forward strand.
GGACAGGGTAGAATGTTAAGAGTTTAGAGAAGAAACATGTAGAGAGAAGGGAACACGCAAAAGCTGCTATATTTATTTTTCAATTTAAGCATTATTGTGCTTTGTATAAAACGGAGTCATATAACATATGCGCCAATTACAGAATGGGGAGTCAGTTTACAAAGGAAAGAACATTAGTTACAATTAAAAAGATGAAAATGAGCGGTTACTTCAGAGTTTGAAATCAAGTTACACCTGAAATGACCTTAAGACCTGGCATTAGAACCTGTTGATGCACGACCAAAAATATTAAGATTGCAAAACACGTCGGCTAAGCCAGAATCAAGAAAAAAAAAAAAAAAGAAAGACGAAAGGGAAAGTGTAGTTTGAAGGTTCTGGGGACAAATACAAAGTGATGTGAGGGCAGGAGCAGTAAGTGAAAAATATTGCAGGCAGTGGATTATATTTAGTCAAATTAACCCAATGAACAGTAACTCCATGCATTTAATTAAAAACGTTGAAGCTTTACATAATTTTGATAAAATAGTTATAAATTGTGTAACCATACACAAAAAATGACATAATACCAGTGGAAGTGGAAAATCAAGATAGAAAAGTTTGAACTTTTATGTCAGAGGGGTATCACTGAACCCTCTTGGACCTCGGAACTATAAAGTCCTATCTCCATTTGCTTGACAGAAATAGGACTGTCTATTCAGCTCCAAGGCTTCAAGGTGCTCGTGGCTTGATCATCATTGAATACTACTGATATACTCATGGGAGCATGAAGGGTGAACTTATTTAACATTTTCATTACTCATTTGAGGCGTTTTTCGTCAAGCATCCTCATCATTTTCTGAAGGGGCGTAGCTGCGGGGTGGGTGATTAGTTCTGGATGTTACAAACCCCTAAAATATATTCTGTGGTAAATAGTTGGGTACAGGTGCTTTCAGTCTGGTAGCGTGAAGTCTCTGTCGGGTTTCACCTAGCGTTTTTACATGTCCACACTGACAAAGGCACACACACTAACTCTCCATCTCTCATCTCTTGTTTGAAAACCTTAAAAAATGTTGGTTAGTTTGAAAACTAGTGTCTTAAGTCCCCCTAAAAATCTGCACTTCTCTCCCTTTCCACTGCCCCTCAAGCCCCCCTCATACAATGTATTTTGACAAGATAAGGCAGTGTGATTGTTGGGAAATCTGAAGCCCTCGCCCCCTAATCTTGCTGACCAAGCTACGTCCCTAATGACCTGGACAGCTGATTGCCGAGGGGACAGAGGATCGGCGAACTGCTGAGGAGGTCGTGACGTAACGGCAGCATCGTCGGACCACCGAAAGAGATGAAGAACTGAGTGGCAGGAAAAGCAATATGTATTCACCCAGGTGGAGTCTCATGGCCCTGCACATTCTCAAGAGTATCTGTTCTGGGGGGGGTCACCATTTCCTGTTGGCACGGACTGCGGGGTTTCTCCTGCGGAAGGGGGATAGGTGGTGGCATTCAAATGTGCTTCCACAATTTGTCTTCTTTTTATCGTTGCTTTCCCCTCCCCTATAGGCCCCACAGGCTACCCGATATGTCATTCTGTTGTTCCACAATCTTGTGCTTCATTTTCTTGCCGGATGGGAAGAAGCCATTCTGGCTTCGGCAGCGATAGGCTGCTTTGAGGGATGATGAATACCTCCCTGGCTTCTTTGAGCTTTAATAAAAAAAAATTTTTTAAATGATCCTCCTAACTCTACAAAGCCACCCGACCCTGTTTGTTGCGCTGAGTCAGGATGGAATTTCCCAAAGATGGTGCTGGTGGCCAGAAATTCAAGTCTGAAGCTCCCGGGAATGAGGAAAAGGCATGACTTTTCCTAGGCTTACAAGAATACTATGCCACTGGTATGCCAAACTGCATTGAAAACAGGGACATCGAAAGGAATTCGGGGGTCCTGCGCCAAATTTTCTTTTTGCGGTGCTCTGTTCCGAATAGTTTTGGATTTATGATCCAGTTTCAGCTCTTTCATGCCCTCTTTGATGAGGTCAAATTCGCTAAAATTCTAAATATGTTTACATCTAATATTCAGGGATAGTGATGTGTGTTTTCAATATTGTAACAGCAGCTGCTCACTAATATTAGTGAAAATAATCTCTGTGAAAATCTCTGTGACACACTCCCATTTCTCATATGTGAGGTCCTGTTTTGAGCTAAAATAAACTTTTGTATGGATGGTGCACGCAACAAACAACACTTCCCTGCAAAATGTCTGTAATAGACTCTCAGGCATCACCCAAATTAAAAATAAATTTAAGGAAAACAGTATTTAAAATAATATGTTTAAGAAGTATTCACGGTCATCAGGGCAAGACTGCAGAACAAAGCTGGTTCTATCAGGGGGCCCCTGAAAGGCTGGAGCCCTGCACCAGGGCCCACTTTGCCCAGGCCTTAAAACGTATCCACCGAAGAACGTTGTGAGAGAAAAGCGTGGCGTATCTACAGATAAAGAATGTCAAGGTCGCTTTGAAGGGTTGAAAAACACACACATGTTGTGCTCCCACGCAGAACAATACTGATGTGAAGCTAAGGGCTGTAAGGCATCTGATGCCAGCAAGACAGAATTAGGGACAATAATATCACTAATTGGGAATAAGCAAGAACAGCAACAGTATTTGAAACCATAGTGTGAAATGTCTGCTAGAAAGATATTTCCATTTACTGAACCGATGATGGCAGATAGTTTGAGGAACAACCATAAAACATTTTTGCATTATTCTTTACAAGGGCGGCAGGACATGTTTGACTAGGAACTGTCAACTGATTTTACTAAAATTCTATTTTTAGGTTGTGCGCAACCGCCCTGACCTGTTGTAATCTATCTGCAGGCTTTTAACCACGCCCAACACTATCGCTCATCCATGGGCTTGCGTTTCAAAAATCCCTTAGCATCATTGGTAAATGCTTTACGTTAGTCCCTCCTTGGGGCGATTTTGGTACCGCCTTGGCTATCGAACCAGTTACATGGATAATTGCACGTTTGCCTATACGTTTGACTGCAAATGAGCTTCTCTTTCCTTTTGAGTCTCTCCTTCGCGCTCACGCTCAGTGCGGCCGTGGCACTTTGAAGAGGCTCACTTATGTCAGCTGTTTACTTTTCATTTTCAATTTATGTGAAAAGAAAAGTCCAGTTAGGAATTTACAACAGTAATAGCTCTTACTCGAGCAAATGCAAGACCGACTCCATTGCAAATGCTTGTTTTGCATAGTTATTAGGAGAACAAGGAATGGGGTAGATAATGTATGTCGATAGAAGGGGATTATGGCACAAGTTCCTCAATGCTTACAAATGGTAGACTATTCAAGGAAGAAAGGAAGTGTGAAGTGGAAGATAGCAGAAATTAACATGATCGTGAAATCTGTGGTATGTGGATGGCTAAAAATGGTAGAAGTTTGTAAGGCTTATTATTCTGTGAGAGAACTGTTGAATGTAGGCAAGTAAAACTTAATGAACGTTAGTGTGAGACTTAGTCTAAGACAACAGAAAGCAGGCTGGACAGCAATGATAGTGAAACTTTTTTTTTTATTAAAGGCTTAAAGAGTTTTCACACTGTCATAAAGCAGATAGTCCCCAAAAGGAATTCTTCTGTCATCTCTTCCACAGGATCCTGTTGTCCGCAATGTTTCCTCTTCACTCGTTTTTTCTCCCACCACCAGATCACATCTGTACTACACCCGCAATCCATCCTAGGATCATGGCGGGCCCCACCACTCCTCTGTCCAGGAATCTTCTTCATCCTTGGGGTCTGGGATAGGATTATGAGAATGTTGAGTCTCTGGACTGCTGTTGGGATCTGAGAATCCTGCAGGATCCTGTTCTGGGCTGCTTTTAGTGTTGTCCTTGCACAGCACCTGCTCCCTACTCCCGGCCTCCTAGTAAGCATTAGGGACCCCGGAACTTTTTGTTTGTTCATGTCGAGAGTCCTTAAGTCATTTCTGTCACTTTACATCCTTATGTATTCATCTTTTTTATGCCACTTCATCTTGATCTGTCAAGTCTGTCTTTTTTAAATATTTTTCTACTGACAACTCCTTTCTCCCTGTTTACTAAGCCCTGACTCTGGGCCTGATTTTGATGTCGGCAGAGGGGTTACTTCATCACAACGGTGACGGATATCCTGTTTGCCGAAATCTAAAACTTATAGGAAATAATGGGATTTGGATTTCGGCGACAAGATATCCATCACCACTGTGAGGGAGTAACCCCTCTGCCGAAAGCTAAATCCGGTCCTTAATCTTTCCCCTTTCTCCAATGAGCTTTTCAGGACCTGTTGACGATGACCGTCCTTTGCAGGTAAGTGTTACAGATCTTCCCCCTTAAGTTCTTTTATTGGGAAGAACAGACAATGGACATCTAGAGGGAAAGGCAACCTTTCCCTGAACTTAGTCTTTTCTGTGTTTAATCTGAAATTTGAAAGGTTGGAGAGAGAGAAAAAAAAAAGCTTCAGTATTCTAGAATGATTACCTTTATTTTGTGCAAGCCAAGTTAATGGTGCATGATCTACATAGAGTAGAAACTCTATTCCAAAAAAATATCTCAATCTCTCTATGGACCATTTTATGGCAAAGGGAAATAATTTTCTTCTGATATTGGTTTCTCTTTGCTCGTTGAATTTTCCTCAGCCTAATACCAATGAAGATATTGTAAAAGTTTGGAGTTTGGAATATAGGCTTAGAATAGATGAGATCTTTTAGATGGTCAGAAGCTAGTACTGCTGGTTTTCCAGATGTTTGGATGTGGGTTTTCTTTCAGGCAGATCTGTGAGGGAAGTAGGTCTATCCAAAAGATTTGTAAGAACACTTCTGTAATAGTCTAGGAGACTTAGAAATGCGTTTGTTTATTTTATTTTCAGGAAAAGACTGCTCTTTTTTTTTTTTTTTTTTAGCTATTTTGTTTTCCTCCTGGGGCCTGATATATTCTTGTCCCACCACAAACAGCTCAAACATTTAACTTGGTTAGCAGCTTTTTTACTTTTTTTTTTTTTTAGGGTTAATAGTATAGAAAACTGCTCTGAGATATTTTAAGAGATTTAGCACAGGACTGACTATAGATTATAACTTTGTCTATATAGCTCGAAGTGTAGTTTTGATGAGGTTGCAATAAGGTATTCATCAGCCTTTGAATGAAGGCTGGGGCTCCATTTAGCTCGAAAGACAAAATAGTGAACATTTTCTTCTGTGTCGCCTGAATTTAAATACATTTACTACCAGTCCTTAGTAATATCAAGAGTAGTCCATCTCTCCACTGCCACGTCCACCCTCTCGCACAGCCGGTTCCCACCGCACCTTCTCACCCACTGGCACTGTGGGTAGGGTGTGTTTGCCCCCCAGGCATTCGAGGCATTAGACCTGAACACAATGACGACGCCTGACTCCTCCTAAGGCAGCTGCTTCATGGTGCGTGTGTGATAGCCTCTCTACCCCCTGACAGCATACACATAGGTGAATAGAGTGCCATTGGCGGGGGATGCTTGCTGCTACCTGCAGGCTATGTGTTTTTCCATGTGCTTGACTAGTGCGTAGACGGTAGTTCTTTTCATCCTGAATTATTCATGGCTCATTGATTGCACATTGCTTAGTTTGTTTGCTCGCAAAGGCCGAGTTACACTTCCATGTACTCCGAGGTAGTATGACTGATACCATCTGTATTGTGGATATATCAGTATGCCATAAAAATGCCAATATAGAAATATTATTTAGAAAAAGAAAAATCAAGAGTAGTTCAATACTGAGCATCCCCTAACTGTTCTATCCTTTCCTATGTTCGAGTTCGTAGGTAGATGTCAAATTTGGAAATTTCAGTACATCTCTTAAATTGTTTCTTTCATAATCCTTCAGATCAGGTGCCACCTCAATTTCCTCTGTCTTATTAACAGTTCCGTATCTTAAGTAAACCTGTTAATAGCCAATAGGTCACTTTCATTTTTTAAATGATTAACGGGCAATAATAGTGTTTTCTTTTCCCTCACCACAAGTTCTATCTGGTAGGTGACATTGCCAATCTTGAATGTTCTTGAAAAAGAACTACCTGGGAGTTTTCCCATAAAAAAAATATTTCCAGAAGATGGATTCGCAGATTGATGTTTATTCTTTCAGTGACACATTTGGCTACTTTTTTAAGTGTACTCTTCTTCAACATGCCTTCAGGCTATAGATATAATATCTTGCAAAACTTTCCATCTCCTCCTACACCCTAGGCATAGTCTTCTTTGTCTATGGTTGTATTTAAACAAAAGTATGTTTGCTGTCATTTCTATTAGACTGATATTTTTTATGACAATATCCATTTTAATCGCTGCACTCAGAAGCAATAATTTGTGCAAATGTAAATAAAAAGTATTCGATCAAGAATCTGGATGAAGAAGGTCATCTTGGGAGTGATTTCACCAAAAGAAGGGTGGGTGGTGAAGTCTGATTCATGGGGCGAGGAATCCGGCTGATTGGCAGCTCCCTCATACACAATCATTTACTGAGAAACGGGTTGGTGAAGAGCAATCAGAAAAGTATGCAGTGAATTAATATAAATGTGTAATCCTCAACTGTTTAACACCTACCTTGACCGGTATAAAGATTCTCTCACGTCCTCACCCAATATGGAGAACACAAAAAGAGATTCCAGAGCAGTTGCCACATGGAATATGGTAGCGGAATCAATGAGGTGAAAGCCTTCCAGAGTATGTCAAACCATCCGGGTGTAAGTTCTGGTACTGGCACCCAGCACTTTGTGAAAACATCTGAATATTCCTTTTCACTTGAAACAACAATGCATAGGAATCTGGGTTCATACATTTCACTCATCTCCAAAATGATGTAACACAGGTGAGGGATCTTTTTGAAACTTTGCACAAAGTTCTGGGACGCTCAATCCCAGTTTTGGAGGGATGTGTAGGTGGTGGAAAATCAGATTTATTAACTTGAAATAATTTGTTAAGAGGATGATTCGCTCATGGGTAAACAATGCTCACTGGTGACTGAAGTAAAAGCCTGAAACCCCAGGGACCTATACTGAGGAGACAGGCCCAACTGAAAAAATGCAGGTACTAGTGATCTAATAACGAAATCTAATATTTGTAACCGTAACTGGAGGGCATAAATTGACTTTCCAGGAATATCAGAAATGTCCTCCCGTTCCAGCAGCCATATGGAGACTGAAGTGGCACTGCATGGAGCCGAGAAGTATGGCATAACATAAGTCACCACCATCATTTCAAGCTATTTTTTCTTTTACATGAAGTGGAAAGTCACTGCCCTATTCCTGGAGTCATCTTTTATGACACCTGAGCTATTACAGTCACCGTGTGGAAATGGGCATAACCATTTCTCATCCGGAAGTGCCAGCAGGGTGGCATGCTCTGCTGAATGGCTTGTGTGTCATGCACTCATCTTCCACTACACTGAAGACGCGTTCCTTGCTAGCTACTCCGGATACAAGTTTAGGAAAATTCCACAGTTCATATCATCGTAGAATTTTGAATCTCATTAAAACGGTCTACTTGTTCAACTTGGGGGGCTGCCTTATAAAACTTTATTATTTGGCATGTCACAACACCGTTACAGCTTTGACTGATGTGAATAACACTGGGAGACTACCCAAGAAGGTAAAACATGTTCAAAACATATCATATATAGTGGAAGTATGACTTTAAAAAAAACTTATTTTAGACAGTACTGAAACCAAAGCACTTTTATTCTAAGGGAGCCTGCTGCTGCAATGCTGGGTGCAGAAGCCACACTACCTGCCTCTCCCATGGCTCACCTTGGACCTTTCTCTTTACAGCCAAACTCCACTGGAGTTGCTTGCCCCAGGGTCACGGACAGCCCCCTGCTAGAGAGGCCTGATGTTAAATATTGTTTGTATACTTGTTAACAATATTTCTAAATATAGTTTGCGAGTTTAAGTTATTTTTAATGTAATTGTTGATAGTAATTTATAGAGTTGAAGTGAGGTGTAGAAGTATAGATAGGGTGGGACGATAAGTATAATGAATCAATAATTATGTACTAATTATTTATTAATCGTTTGATTATTAATTGTGTAATAATTATATTTTTAAGTTATATATTACGTGGGGACTGTTGGGTTTGCAGGGGTATAGGGCGGGAAGTTAATTATAACATTCAATAATTAAGTAAAAATATTATTATTCATTGTAATCATTACTTTGCAATTGTATATTAGGTGTGGGCTGTTGGATTTGTAGGGGTAAAGTTCTCAATTTCACTGCTGACAGTGTTGAAACTTATTTTTTCATAGTTTATAGATATTAACTAAATTTTCATATCTTCAAGTTTTTACTCAGATAAACTTTCTCTTGTTAAATTCAAACTAGGTACTCTATTTAACACTATATAGTAACTGTGCTACCCCAATGTTTTTGAGAGTGTCAGCCACACTTTAAGACCAGCTCACTAATAAAATAACGCATAATAAAAAAAACTATAAATAACCAAATTATTTCTTCTTTTGATAATGAAAGATACTCTTTTCTGTTGATAATCCCATGAAATGATGGGAAAACCCAACTGAACTAATGCTCTGACTAAAATCGGCAGTCCAGACTGTGCAAAATGTAATTGCAAGACGAGGCACTATGTCCATATGGCACATTGAGGGTAGGGATCAAGTAGGAGCGCATGCGTCTTTGGCTTCAATAGTAAGCCAACTATTTTTAGTTTTACTGTCCACTGGAGGGTGATGAAACACACTAAACAAGAGAGTAATTAGAACTGGTGCCTGAACTGTGCAAAGTAAAAGGGCGACTCAAAAATCTGTCAAGGATCTAGACTGAAAATAAGACACACAGCATTCGTTGGTTTAGAGAAAGATGGCAGTACGCATATGCATGCATTCACTCACCTGAGGATGAATCTGTGGCTTATCGCATGTTGCCTCGAAGTCCAACACTAGAAAGTAATGATATCGCTGTGGTGGGAAAGCAGCCATCGGAGGCACAGCCGCACCAAAACCTTGGCTCCCCATTTTGCGGTTTAACATTGGGCCAAATCCAGAGTCAACCTCACAGAAGGAGAATGCACCAGGAGTCAGCACCCCTGGGACTCTCTGAAGGAGATGTGGAGGAATTCTTGCCTGTCGAATGTGGGAGAGGGCGTGCATTGAACTCCCAGAAGCATTTACATCTGCACCTTGCAAAAGAAGTGAATAAAGAGTAAGTGTTAGGATCCAGTCATCTTACATTCTTTCAGAAATGCACTCCAAATCTCACTGAATCCTGTCTACTGTATGCTTCATTGCCTCAAAAAGACATAGCTGCAATCACAGTTTAATCAAGCTGAAGAGGGAAATGTGTATCATTGAATCGTGTTTCTCCAGCCTCGTTTTATTTAGGCTGAAGCTACAGCCACTGATACAGCAAACCTACACAGCATGTACACATAGGGGGTCATTAGGAGCTTGAAGGAGGAAAACATCTGTCGCAAAACTCCCGACGAGGAGACAGCAGCGGTGTTGGTGGTCTCCCCATCGGCCCCATTACAGCTTTCCCACTGGGCGGACCGGTGGAAACCAAGGTTTCCACCTGTCAGCCCAAAGGTGCAGCAGCACGGTTACCGGCCCATAATTTAGCCGGCGGCAATGCAGCCACGCACAGGGTGCATCAGCACCCTTGAAATGCGCACTGTCTGCAGAGCAAACAGGGCACATTTGAAGGGTGTTGGGTAGGGGGACCCCTGCCCTTGCCATGGGCAATGCAGGGGACCCCTTGTGGCCCCCTGCACTTGTTCTCCACCAGCTTTTTAATGGTTGTGAAACCGCCATGAAAAGGCTGGCAGAGAACAAGGTTGTAATCAGCAGGGCAGCGCTGAGTTCAGCACCATCCTGGCTGATTTCACCCAGGACCCCCATCAGCCCACCAGGATCTTGGATGGTGGTAGGTTGGCGGGTCTTCCTGCCACCGCAAGTCTGGCGGTCTTGTCACTGCGAGACTCCTAATCAGCCCCATGGTATCCCATAAAGGTCAATGCTTACAATCAGCTCTAAAGTAAACAGTTGTGCACAGAAGGTTCACTCTTTAAGCTGTTGAAGCCACTCTGCTCACCCTACCCTGGCAAAGAAGAGGCTTGCAACGATTTCCCACACTAGAGCTGCTGCAATTACTGTGTTAAGGACTCCAAGTGCATCTATGTGCCATTTCGCTTCCTCAAAGTTTGTAAATGCTTCCTCGCTGCTTTACGAGTCACTCATACAGTGGTAGAAACAAGGTCTCTTCTCCTAGGGGCCTATGAATACTGCACCATGAGCCTCTAAACCTCTATCACTATCAGTCCGTATGGCAAGGAAATGTTAACTCGGGCTTTAGTCTCCTCTGAATTAAATACGTTTTGGCAATGCCAACATCTCTCACCATTTTCACTATTGGCTTGCCAATGCTTTTTGCCAATGATGTGCTCCATCAGTAAAAAATAAAAAATGGCACAAATGCATGTATGCTGGAGTACATGTTATGACACTGCTGGCAGCCGTGTCATTATGTATGCACATGTATGTGTGATGATATGTCAATGTATGCATCGCCACGCATGCACGTGCATATCGAATGATGCAGGTGACATTTTATTAACTATTCCAAGATGGCAGATGCTCAGAGAAGTAAAACAACAAGATGAATATTACATTTTTATTTCTTCAAAGGGTGTGGGACAAGTCAGTGGGCTTAGGGGCAATGCAAAGAGGGGAGGGCAAAGCAGGAGTATGAAGTGGGGGGTGGGAGGAAATAAATTGGAAAAAGGGGGAGGAGAGCGCAACACAGAGTGCTCTGAGTGAGTGGGCATGCAAGACAGATAGCAAGGAAACACATGAACTCTCATGGAGCGCTTAAAGAAAAAGTAGTTCCCTGAGTTTGACCTGTGAAAAGATACGTCATCGACTCAGAGGGATGGTAAAGAAGATATGCTCCATGAGAAAGATATACACAAGAAGAGGCGGAACACAATAGAATAAGAAGCAACCAAATGAGTGGCAAGAAAGACGACAGCAGTTAAGAAAAGGGCTGGGGCTTTAAGCCACTAAGTTCTTGGCCTGGTCCACACTGTTTTTTGACACCAAACAGCTAAAAGCCTTGTGTAAGTGGAACCTAAAAAGAGGACAATATTGAAGGCAAGGGGCCCTTGACTATAGGCCACCTTTTGTTTGTATGAAAAAATTCTCGGTCCAGCAGCACACTTAAGAAACCAGCTAGGAGGGAAGCGCAGGTGGTGGAAAAATGGAGCACACAGAGAGGGAGTTACAAGAGGGTACATGGCAGGTGAAAGGGCCGATCATGGGTGGAGGAATGGGTATGGGGGAACTAAGAGTGCACAGTAGGCAATAAGGCAAGAAACACTGAAGGAAACAATTATAGCCTGGATTCTCAACTATTGGGACCGTGACACTATTCTACATAAAGCACTTACTCAAGGAGACATAGTTTACGAAAATGTTCAAATCAAGATATTTCCACACATTACACACCAAGTACAAAAACAGTGGCGCAGTTTCAAAGCAGTAAAAAAAGCTCTATGCAATAAAGAAATTAAATATATGATGCTCTTTCCGGCCAAATTGAAAGTGATCTCAGGGAACAAATCTTGTTTTTTTACCCAAACGGAGGAGGTGTGGGACTGGGTAGAAGGCTGGAGGAAAGTCGGAAAACCCCAACGTGGAGCGTTGAAAAGACCGCAATGCCGGTAGGCCGGATGATCTTACCGAGTTGCCAGGACAATAAACCGATACAGCAGACACAGAAAGAGGCTGAAAAATATTTTAGAAACCTGAGCAACATGAACACAATATCATGGTGGGGGGAACTGGTGAGACTTGACGAGAATTGAACGAGGGAAGGCCTACGTGCAACAGGGGGGCAAGCAGGACCTCCCAGACAAGACATTGTTACTAGGCTCTGACACCAGAGTCAGTCGCCAGATGCCGAGATGCAACTATGTCGAAGGGGTTTATATTACAGAAACTATTTGTTAGTTAGTTACTATTGGTGCAGCAAGCCAATCCTTAGAACAGTTTATGTTCGAAATGGGGCGACAGGAGCTCTATGACATGAATGATACTATGGAACCAGAATGTGACAGACTGACAAGCTCTAGAGTTGTTAATCCCACAAGCCCGCTGAGATTGTTCTGACTCCCTGGGACTTGTAGACTTATGGAGGGACCATAAGCCCCAGACACAACAGTTTACATACTTAGCGACTTCACACAGAGGCCTTTCCAGACTAGACAATTTATTTTTTTCACATATGACTGATGCGGGGAGATTCCACGGTGCAAGGCATCTGGCACAGGGTATATCGGATAACTCCCCAGTGGTTGTTCTGCTGTCAGGAAACATGACGATTAGGGCCTGCCTCACAGGATGGCAGCATGGCACTGTAAAGACAACGCATTCCGAGAAAAAATTAGGGAGGGGGCAGAGTACTACTTCCAGGAAAATTAGGTTCAGTGGAATCAGCTGGCACCCTGTGGGAAGCATTTAAGGTGGTACTGAGAGGCCACTTGCAAGCAGTAATGGGAGTGGATCAACAAAGAAAAAACTGGAATATGAGAAAATAGAGAGAGATTGCGGAAGGGGAGGCAACGAAGGCAACAGGTACAGGACTGACCCCCGACCAATGCCACCGACTACGGTTTAAACCGCAAGAACTGAAGGACCTGGCAGAATATGCTGCCAGGAAACACGCGGTGTCAGTACAAAGACGCCTTTCCAATGTGGGAAGTAAGGCCGTCAAACTTATAGTGTGGTTAGAAAAAAAGAGGTAAGGGTTGAAACTGGGTGGCAGAAATACACGATGAAGGGGGGGGGAGGGGAAGGCCACACACCACGGGACAGGAAACAGCAGGGGCCTTTGCCTCCTATTATGAACAGATATATGCCTCCAGAACGGTTCATAAAGTAGAGGACTATGCAGAACTCCTGGGAGACCTCCATCTTCCGGTCCTTTTGAGGATAGATAGAGAGGTGCTGGATCAGGACATAACTAAGGAGGTGGTGCAGGCAGCTATCGGGGGGGCTACAATCAGGTAAGGTGACCTATTCAAAACAACACTCATATACATTTAAACAACGAATACAAGCTCATTTTTAATCCATGATATATGGTTTGACAACACTTGCAGAGTTGAAGGGACTACTTGCCATAGGCAACATTAATGTATTCAAGCAGTTTCAGGTCTTCCATTTGAACTGAATTAAATACTGTAGAATCTGAAATAAAAACGCAACACTTAGATTTGTAAGAGTCATGCCATGAATGACTAGGAATTGAGGGAGTTGCTGTACTAGAATCTTAGCATCTTCTATTTCCGTACTTAAATTAGTATACAGTAGTAACCTGCAATAGAGCAGATGTTATAACACTAGAAACAGAGGTATCTAATTTACCTGAACTCGTACTGAACATGTTCAAAAGCTGTCAATGATGCAGACAACAGACTTGCAGTCACCTAACCAAGTACTCATTTTTATGTTAAGAACTTTGTTTTTAAAGAAAAATACATATAATCAGTGCAAAGGAAATAGGAATTTTGTGGCTATACTACATACAATTCAAATATGACTGAAAATAAAGTAATAGGGAGTTGGTCCAAATTTGACATAACCTCGTGACAAATAAATATCCAATGTATATTCAATATAAAATCTCCATCTTTCCACTGCTATATAAAATATCTTAGAAAAAACAAGCATTGACAAACAGATAAACCCTCAGATATGCATTGTTGTGACCCAACTTAAAATGTAATATAAAACAAAAAATGGGGCTCCAATATAAAAGTAGATCCTATACAATAGCAGCAATTAAATAGGAGTCCGCAGTACATGACTTAACAACTATAGGGATGCACAGTATATCACTGAAACACATTATCTAAGCATTTTCGTGGATAAGGTAGGATCAGAATTAAACGTAAATCTTCCTTCTCAAGAATACAGTAAGAAAGGTTAATAAAATACAAAACTTTTACGAGGCTTAACTCTCGTAAGAATCCAAATTGTTCCTTTAAGTTCACACCCCATGGTCAAGATTTAATGTCATATAATTGCAACGTCTACAAAACAACCAGGTCCACCAAGTGTGAACATACACTTTTTGGCAAGCAGGAAAAATACAATGAGAATTAGAAAGGTAAATATTTGTAATATGAGAGCCCAAGATTAGTCTGGTTAACAGGTGTGTGGTGTGGACATTCATGGGTGGACAAACTTGAATAGACCATTTTCTGCAAGTATAGCAGGTAGTATGATCTCATAAGAGGAACCCATTCTAAGGAAAGGAATTCAAGGGGCAATACACAAGTGGACATGCTTAGCACTTAGGATGGAGCAAAGCGTCTTCTCAGCAGCGATGGCAGCAATTTGGTGTTTTGGAATCCTTTTTCCCCCAGAACTGAAACTAAGATTTATTTTGAGGGGAGCAATGTTTCTTTTAGAAAAAAACAATAGTGGAAACATTTCAAGGAATAGCACTCATCCCTCAGCAGTTTAAAACGTTTGCCAAAGGCATCTGGAAATATGAAAAAGACCTTTCTGTTGGACATCCTGATCGAATTATTGAAGTAACATATTCCTTTGGAAGGGAATTTTTAGCTTAATAAACACACTGGTAGTATGGTGAATTTTTCATGGACTTTGAGGGCTTCGCTGATGCACTATTAGGGTGACTGAATTTATATTTGATGAGTGGCTGCGAATTGTAGTATCCTAAGAAAATAAACTCACAAATGTGCTTCCTCTGCATATTTTCCTTATTGCTATGACATTACTGGAAAAAAGAGGAAGTGTTCAGATCATAGAATACAAGTTCCTGGTACTGAGATCTTGTCCTTGTAGTTAGACAAAGCCAGGGAAATAAAGTCTGAATCATCTCTCTATAAGTAATTAATTCTCCATAATGTGTTTATTGTTTCAGATGTCTGTCAATGATATAAATGGGAAGGGGGTGCATGAGGAAAGAGGCATTCAAACTGCTCAGTTTATTTCTCTCTCAATATCACACTCCACTTTTCTCATTTTTTGACCTTGTCTAACACTTGACCTGTTTACTAATCTTGAGTACAGTCTAAAGAGGGGAAAAAGGAGAATAAACTTCTATTTCATCCCTCCAAGAAACAAACCAGCAGAATACTGAAAAGGGGGGAGTGTCTAGGATAATTTTATGACACTTATTCCAATCTGACAGGATAACCCAAATTGCAATAGAGAACGTCAAATCAATAAGTGATGTCAGTCACTGAAATATTATTATAGGTTTTAGTGGAGCACTGTAATAAAATCTAGTGGGTAGTCAGTTTCAAATATGTCCACAACATATGTTCTAATATAGCGCCATAGATTGACAAAATGTTTACATACACCAGTTCAAGAACTTAGATGAAGTATACCAAATCTTTTATTGTTTCAATGATCATGGACCTGTTAAATGTGATCACTTCTGTCAAATCACTGTACACCAATATGCTATTGAGTAACTTTCTATTGTAACAATGCAGAGATAAGACCAATAGTCATTGCTCAAAACCAAAACATCATCTGTGTATGCTGCAGATTTAAAAAGCCTAGACACAAAGCAGGAGTACATATGTCCATATTATCCCTACCGGGCTGCAACAATGGTTCTATAACAAGAATTTGCTAACAGACAACCTTGATTCGTACCTTGACCCACAGGAAAAGGAACCAGCACCAGACCATTCAGTCTGTCGCCATTGGTTTGTGATACCGGGCCACAACCATTCCTACAAAGTCCATCCCAAAACCAAATTTACAAAGTATTGAACGAATGAAGGTCTACTGCACTTTGTCAAAGTTATACTTTGTGCCAGGGGCAACTGCTGTCATAGTCTTTTTACAAAACCTGCGTTAATTGATGAATATTGTTTGAGGAGAACCTGTTATTCAAAAATCCAGATTGTGAGGGGACAATATTCGCAATCAGATAATCTCTATGCCAATCAAATTTTGCACTAAAACACTAAAAAACAGGTGCAATTATTAAGTACAGATAAAATAGACACATTCTAAAATGAATACGTTACAGGTTATAAATTCTCAAAATTATTGCTAAAAGATACTCATCATTCATGCTATTCATAAAAATTCCTTTCAGGCATTGGCAACTGGTAACATTAATAAACCACACACACCGATAAAGAAAACGGATTAGTATCATCCAACATTCATTACAGTTCCTATAGCTAGCCGTTATTTAAAAAAGAACATCTGACCACTGTTACTTGCCATAAAAACTTTGCTATATAAGTGCAGACAAAATGGGCATATAGTTGCTGAAGATACTGAAGAGCAGGCTTACACTGGATAAAGTTCAACTGTTTCAGCAGCGGAATAATAATACTTTTCCTTGTGATAACATAAAAGCCACAAAAATAGCAGATGTAAAGTGCTTTGTTTAGAGCGGATATCGCAAGAGCAAAATGATAAGTGGCCGTTAGGTTGTACTTCATGGGAGAGGACACTAATAGATGTACTCTGTTTAAGCAAAATCTAATGAGGCCAAATCTCTGCAAACAGTTTGTGACCATGGTGATGTATGGTTGTATGTGTTGCTGAGTTAACTGGGAGGCATGTCTCGTAATGGTCATCTTAGCCTGCTTCGATGTCGCCCTAGCACTTGCTCTGTGGCTAAACAGTATTGTTTTAAAGTCCCTCCTGCTTACCCCGGGCACAGTTTAGGGTTATCAAAATATCTTGCAACTCCCATCTCCTCACAGGTTCTGATGCAGGCGAACTGTGGGATACCTCCTGCTGCATCCAACCTTAAGCAGTCCTTAGCAATGTACCTATGAAACAGGAGCTAGCTTTGTCCATATAGCGTGCCATAGTAATTACAGTGATTTTTTTAAACAATCTTCTGTGTATGGCACACCTAACGGCAAATAGTGGAGGAACAACTTGCAGGATGTGTACCTTAACCCACAGGAAAAGGAACCAACACCAGACCATTAAGTCTAACTCTCGGCATAGGTTTATGATACAGGGCCACAACCTCTTTCACAAAGTCCTTCCCAAAACCACATTTGTAAAAGTACTGAAAGCATGAATGCCCACTGCACTTTGCCCGAGGCCTTCTCTGTGCCCGGGGCAAATTCTGTCACAGTCTCTTTCCACAACATGTTAATAGATTAATATCGTCTGAGGTGAACCTGATCTTCAAAAATCCAGATTGTGATGGTTGAGCAATATTCTCTCCTTTTTTTCTGCCACAATCTCAGCGTATACATTCAGTTTGATTTTAGCAAAAACATTGGTCTTATTTCTTTGTACAGGTGACAGCCTTGGCTTCCTTAATAATACTATGGTAGCTTCATCTGATTTCCAATATCTCCCACTGATTGAGCAAAGTATAGAAATACTTGCAACATTAAATCTTTTATAGGGCTAGATTTTTTTTTTTTTTTTAATAGAATAATGTTGAATAGCCATCTGTCTGTTTTTTTTTTCCAACCTAAAGTGTGCTGATGGCATCTTGACCGCATCTCTTTCAAACTGTTTTGCAAATGTGATCTGTCTTTGTCAGCTAACAGCAACTGATAGTTGTTAAAGACCTTGGAGATAGCTTCATTATTAGTCAATGCCTTTCCTTATGAGTCCTTAATATTTAATATGCGAGTAGGTAGCTATTCTTTTCCCTGCTGGCTGAATTCATCTTGCTTTTGAAGTAAATCCGACAAAATATAAGGCAGTGTAAATGGAGTATGTTCTTTCTCTGAATAGTTAATTTTGCCCTCAAATGTTGTCAAATGTTCATTCTGCTATTTGTGCTGGCACCTAGAAGTGCCTTTAGGGCAACACTAATAGGTTGAGTATGACTACTAGTGGAGAATCATTCTCAACAAATATGTCTTACTAAATTCAATGACAGTAATGATTTCAGGCCTTTCAATAATTCTTAATTTAATCTTCACAGTTGCTCAACCAGGACAAGAAACCCAATATCTCGCAACCTTGTGACTCCAGTAAGACCTAAAACTAACATAGGTTCAATCTGGGTCTCCTCGATTTGTCTTGCAGGACTGGTGCGCATAAATAAACAGTCATTAATTGAATAGGGTAGGTTGGCATGAAGGTTGCCATGGTTAGGGGCGAGGCAGGCCCACTTAGAGCTCCTGTCATGCTCCGTGGGTGAAGCGGTGTCTGGGCTACAGCAAGATGGCTGCTGGACAACAAGAGGCAGTACATCTTAAGTCAGCATCGTCAGGATTTCGCAAGCCAGAGGGCATTTTTGAGGAAGGACGACGAGGATGGTGAGTGGCACTTGTACACTCTGAGTCAGCTGCATGGGAGCAGCGCGGCAAGGCTGGGATGAACAGATCTGAAAGGGTCGACCATGATACACCTGTGAGAGCTTTCTTTAGTGTTACGCTCCGACTCTGTTTAGGGGCATGTCTGGTGAAACCATCAACACTGTACCAAGCACTGGCACCAGCAAGCAATTACACCAGGCTTCAACTCACCCCCTCCCGCCTGCTCGTTACAAGGTCCAATGAAGATGGCAAAAAGTGCTCTGTAGCCTGGTCCCACGAAGCGCCCCACCGCATAGTAGGTGCAAGCTAGGTGTTTCTCCTGAGGAAAAAAAAAAAAAGAAAAAATGCAGTACCAGCAGCAAACTACTGTGAACTTTCTCTGCACATCCGAGCCCACTGTATTAGTATTAGACTGCTCTGCAGGTTGAGAGGATTGCGAGACGCTGCAGAAGCGGTCTGTGCAGCAAAGATGCGACTTGCAGCTCCCCTGTGACTCTCCGGCATCCCCCACCAAACAATGGAAAAAAAAATAAAAAGGAAGATGAAACGCCTCTCCTGGGATGGACCATTGAAATCACGAGTTGCGGCCAAAATTCTGAAGCCCAATAAAAAACGGAAGATGTCTACAACAACAATCAAAAGATCCAATACACCTTCAAGTAAGGTAACTCACCTTGACGACTCTGTAGGGGCACTACAGCAAGGGTTGAAGCTACAGCAAGGGTCGACACAACAGAAGACGCCAGTTGTAGCCCCCTGGGTGGTCCCAACATCACCAATAATAACAGAAGCATTGGGGTTAGAGTCCCCCTATACCGAGCAACAAACTTTACCCCAACTTTCTTCAAGTGTCGAGAAGGGGAGCTCCCTCTCTAAAGGCCAGCCAAGGGCACAAACCAATGCCAGGACTGCCCTTCTAATTTCTAGTTCTACAACTGCTGATTGTCCTCAGGGGAAGCCGTTGTAGCCTTTGTTTATTGTGGCTAACTCCAAAGGGTCTGAAAGGGAGAGGGCTTCATCCAAGCCTGTGGACCAATCCGCAAGGCAAACAATGGATCAGCAGCATAGTCCCAGCACAACATTGTGTAACCTTTTGAAGGACTCCAGCATGGTGGCACCACAGGCTCTTCAGAATTCAGATGTAAACTTCAATCCAACACAGGCAAAGCCCCTTGCACCTTACATAGTAGTATGTGTCACTCCCCAGAGGGATCATTATGCCTAGCAGCAGTTTTGGTCCGTTACAAAGTTCCCAGAAACAGCATTGGTCGAAGTTCTGCTTAACCAGATCCTACAAGAGTTACAAGACTTGAAAATATCTCAGAAAGAGGCCCATAAAAGAACAAATGAGCAGTTCAGTCAAATCAATAATAGTATTCTTCAACTTGCCTCTCGTATGTCCCAGGTGGTGCAAAGAGTTTGCTATTTGGAGGACTAAAGTAGTAAGCATGAAACCGGCATAGCAAAAACACAAGCAGAACTTGAAGAACTTAAGTCAAAGTTGGATGAAGCAGCAAATAGGTCACAATGCTCAAATCTAAGGATTATAGGTATTCCTGAAGATTATGAAGCCGGGACCACAGCTAGTAAGATAATTTCCAGACCTTATCCATAAACATATCCTCCCAGACAAGCCTGCAGCAAACTCAGATCTAACAATTATGCAGTTTCAGTGGGTACCTGCAGGGAGGTCTCCAGATGCATAATTCTCTTGTACTTTTCTAGTCAACTTTGGTGAATAAAGGAACAAAAGTTGTTGCATGCTATTAGAACTAAAAATTACAAATCAGCTGACTATTTTTTATTTCGTTTTTTTTCTGACATGTCTATTCTGGCTGTCCAGCGTCAGAGAGAGTTTAAAGGATTGCTTGATGGCTTCAAGAATCATGGGGCACATCACAGGTATAATTCAACAGTCCAAACTCAAGGTGTTCTTTAAGGGACAAGCTCATATCTTCCATTCTGTTGATCATGCAAAAGGAGTTTTTTGCAGTCCATAAAGAGGAGAGGGGCTAGGCAAGACTCAAGTGTCCACAGAGTAAACCTCAGGAAAGGGACCCCAAATTACAATCTGAACAAGGAAAGCTCGATTTGATACTATGTTATGTAATGTTGCGTAGACCAATTTAAGGCTCATCCTTGTCTATCTATCTACCAGGCACAGGTTCAAAGAGTGCCCTGTCTATGCACTCCCATTTCAGGCGGAGGAGAGGCGAGGGACATATAAGAGGGATTTGCACTGTTGGGGATGGAGCCCATCACGGGTCTGGCTTCATAGGGAGCAGTGAGTGAAGGAACACGATGGGTAAAAGGGGTTGGGTTGGGGGGACGAAGGTGGTGAAGCAGGAGACTTTTTTTTCTTTCAAATGTACAGATGGCTAGGAGACGTCATCGAATCTAGAGGGCACAGTCAGAGAAAAAAGTTCTAACTGCTAAGAGGTGAAAAGGGAAGTAGGTGGACAAGACACCAAGGTAAGATGGCTAGCAAAAATGTCAAAATCGCCTCATGTAATGTAAATGGGGTAAACAACCAGACCAAATTTAAAGTTACACTAAATTGGTTAAAATCATCTCAGGCGCAGGAAATTCTACTTCAGGAAACTCACTTAAAGCTACAGGACAAATTACCGACAACACCAGGTTTTATCTCCCAGTTCTTTCTTGCATAGCCCAGTGCAGCAGTACAAGGGGTGGCTGCATTGATCACACAGGAATTCCAGGGGGAAGTCTATCAGGGCCTCCGAGATTCTCTTGACAGGTGGATAATAGTGTTAAACGCGAAAGCCAGCAAGTGCACTTGGCTAGTCTATATGGCCCTATAGAAGGCAATACAACCTCTCTGCAGGAAGTGTATAATCTTCTGATTTCACTTTCTGCTCCTTTGGTTGTGGGGGAGACTTGAATATCATTCAAGATTTAAGAATAGATGCATCACATAAGAATAAGTCCCAGAGCAAACCTAGAGCATCACGTTTTTTTACTAAATTTATTTGAGATCTGGCCATAGTAGACTCCTGGAGGGCAGACCATCCTCAGACTCAAGAATTTACCAGTTTTTCCAAAAGATTCAACTCGCCTCTAGGACAGATTTTGTCTTAACTTCACATCAATGGGCTAGGGGCAGCACTCGTGTTCTGACCAATCCTTTCTCAGATCACTCGGTCCCCCTGGTCAAGTTAATTATGCCTCTCAGACTGATGGAACGACCACGGTGTACCCTAGATAAACCTCTTGACGGATGAAGGGTGAATAATGGCTTTACAGATCACTGTCACCAAGTTCCTGAGGAGGAACCCAGGGTAGGCCTCTATTTTCACAATTTGGGAAGCATGCAAGGCATTTGTGAGGGGAGAAGCCATTTCTTACAAAGCACAAATAACCAAGCTAAGAAAGGAGAAAGCCACGATCTTGCAACAGGAGTTTGACCGAGCGGCCCCGGCTCATCAGATTGCCCATAACCAGGCCTCGGCGGACAGAATGAAGGAGGCTCGTTACAATTTAAGGGAGTACTATCTGTCCCAGGAAGTAGTGGATCAGAATACATGCTTTTAGAGACATTATGAAGAAAATGAACATGTCAGGAGGTCTTTGGCCTGGTCGGTTAAGAAAAGGCGTAATAATACAGTCATTAAATCCATCTTCAATGTGGTTCAGGGAGCTATGGTAATCAACCCAAATAAATAGATAGGGCTTTCTTAGCTTATTATTCTAGACCTTATAGTCCTACATCAGAGGTTAGCGTAGATCCAGTAAATGATTATCTTGGGTCTGTCAATCTACCCAACTCTTAGTGAAGAGCTCCAGACGTCTGTAGTGGCACCCATCAGGCTGGCAGAATAAAGTAGGCAACTACTAACTCCCCTAATGGGAAGGCCTGTGGGGAGGATGGGCCGCAGGCAGAGTTATATAAAGTTCTGATAAGAGTGAATTGCTGGATTTCTAGTTTTTTTTTTTTTTTTTTTTTAACAACATACTTAATGGGACGAGGCGCCTAGCTCCTTTACCAGAGCAGTAAATGTTAGCTTTCTCAAAAAGGATAAACCAGCTGAAAAGCCAGATTCCTATCATCATATTAGCCCCCTAAACTACAATTACAAGGGATTTGCTAAGATCTTGCCAACCAGAATTACCCCACTGGCCCAAGAGGTGGTCTTCAGGTACCAGTGTGGGTTTCTTCCGGGAAGAACTAGATCGACCAATACCAACTTTCTCCTACAGGCTATAGATTATTTTTCAAAAAATAAGATCAAGGCCACAATCATTATGTTGGATGCGGAAAAAGCTTTAGACCTAGTTCAATGGGAAGTGCTGTTTTTAATCTTATACATGTTCCCTGAAAAATAGGTTGGCTACTCCAAAACTTATATCAGAAGGCTAAAACTAAAATCTTAGTCAATGCACATTTCGCCGGTACCATGACAGTGAGCCGAGGGACATGTCAGGGATGTCCCCTGTGCTTTTTGCACTTATCATCGAACCCCTGGCAGCTGCACTGCACCCAAGATACGTCCTTAAAAGCACCTTTGCAGGATGCACCAAAACAAACTATTTGCAGATGACATGATTTTGTATTTAGCAGCAGAGGCGCAGAATGTGGAAAGGGTATTTGCAAAAATCAAGGTATTCACAGATTTAGGGGGCTATAGGGTCAACCACACAAAGTTATAGGCACTTCTGTTCAACAGCACCAAACTAGTTTTGCCAATTGGCATGCAGGCACATTATTGGACCTCTTGTTCCATTAGATATTTGGGTGTCCATGTTTCCCATGATGTTGTAGCTCTTTACCAACTCAAAAATGTGTCCACTTCAAAAAAGCTCAAGATCTCCTAAACAACTGGCAATTTTTTCTGTTAAAAGTCATTGGACGTATCGCATGAATCAAAATGATGATTCTCCCCTTATTTCTATTTATATTCTCCAACGTCATTATTAAAGTCTTGCAGAAATTATTCAGATTAGTTGATCAGATGCTGCACCAGTTCATTTGGGCAAATAAAAAGCTGTGCATCAAACTCAAAACACTTCAGTTAACCATGGAGGATGGTGGTGTAGCATTACCATATTTTAAGAAATATTATGAGGCGGCCTGCTTAGAGTGGGCCTGAAGAGCGGCTTTTGCCATAAACTGGATCACAACTTCTACCTTAAGCAGATGCTGCTGGTTGATAATGTTCAGCTCCCTTATTTTCTTAAAGTCCCAAGGCTCCCGCAGCGCACTAGGTTCAAATCTCTCCATGCACTGTAGTCAAGGAATGTCAAGCTCCAAGAGAAATGCCATTTTTGCTGATTCCACTCCTCAATTCCGTTACAAGAGTCCGAGACGTTGGGTCTCTAGGTGGGCTAAATTATTTTAGAGAATGGGAGAAGCTGGGGTTTCAAGGTTTAATGAATTCTTAGTGGCTGGGAAAGTGAAGACATGAGAGCAGTTTAGAGACAGCAATTCAGGCATCCAGGATTCCTTAGTGTTTTCCTACCAGCAAATTCATCACTTCGTTCAAGCACATGAGACACCAATTGACGCACTAGCTTCCACTATCACTCACGCTTTTTATGTAAGGAGACAATTAGAAGTGGTTAATTGGTATTGAATACTACAGCAACAACTCTACAAAAAAAATTGTTCCCAAAGCTCTGACCAAGATTGAGACCACAACAGGGTGTAAGATAGATTTGCAACTATGGAGTCAGTACAATCTATCCTCTTACAAAGCAATAAGGGCAACAAACTTTAAAAAGATATCTTTTTCGCAAAATGGTTGCTCTACTATACACCAGCTCGGATCAAGAAAGTATTTCCTTCAGTTTCAGGGGAATGCTTCAGGTGTAAGCATAAACAGGGAGATTCGTTACATATATGTTTTACCTGCCCAGTCCTAGCAGAGTTATGAAGAAGAGTATTCCAGTGGCTTAGTCTCAAAGTACATGACTCCTTAGCCCCAGACCTCCTAGGAGCTCTGTTTGGGATCTCCAGTTGTTCATGTTTTTCCACCCGATCAAAGCAGATCTCTTTCATTGCTTCTTTAGTAGTTAAGTCATTAATACTTCAATTATGGAAAACAGCAACACCCCCATCATATGAATTTTGGGAACGTAAAATGAAAATAGTCCAATATAAAGAACAACTCTATGCACAGTGGATAGGTGCAATTCAGAAGTTTAGAGATATATGGGGAGAGATTTATTAGAGCCTTTACATTTTTGAGGGGATAATGGAGGCAACCCGCACATATTTTTGTATTTATTTATTCAAAGTATCTAGTCAAAGGACTAACTAAAAACTTGCACAATTATCTAGATCCTGCTATTCTAATGTACTAATACCTACGTATAGTTATGCCTAATTATGATGGCATATGTTTGGATTTTCTTCTATGGAACCTATTTTGGTGTGTACCTGCAAATCTTTCAAATAAAATATATATATATATTTTTTTATCGAATAGCATAAATGGTACATAAGAAAGAAAATTTGTGCCCATCTGGCTGCATCCAGCTATCTTTAAGATAAATCTGTCACAGAGATTTCTCTTTGTTTTTACCTCTGTTGGTGGCTTTTGCCAGTCTGTCCAGAACTATGTCATGCAGCATTCTGAAGTCGCAACCCAAAATAATAGCAACATCATATGGAAGATCATTGATCTTTTCTGTCAAAACGGTCCAAAAATCTGAATAATCCACATTGGGAGTATATATCTTAAGCACACAGCATTCGAAATCTTCTGTAAGTATATTCACCACTACCCATCTCCCTTCTGAATTTGTCTGAAATGTTGCATCCAATTTTCCCTTTTTCGGTAATTCTCAACACCCCATTCTTTTTTTACCCACTGGACTACAGAACTGCACCTATTAATAAGCCAGTTTGCATTTTCATCCAGTTCGCTCAGGAAGTTTTGTTTTTTGCAGGAGGATAAAATCAACTGTAACTTTATTGCAATAATCTATTTAGCTTTCTCCTCTTTTTTGGATTGTTTATACCCATAACATTAAGGGTCAGTATATTCATTAAAAACCTAATCGTAGATTGAATTTTGAATAACTGCAAAACATAGCTCTGGTTATATTGTAGATATGTATATGATTTCATAGGCAATAGCTTGCACTACCTTCAAGGGCCTCTAGAGTCACCCCCCTTCCTGTGTCCTTCCTAACAGACAATACCAGATAAATAGTAGTCAGATTGATAACCATACTGAGAAGTGCTCCCAAACTACTCAAGAATCGGGTGAGGACCAAATTCTAATTGCCATCAATTAGATTTTATTTAGGTATGGCTCTTCAGATGCAAAACCTCTTACTAAGGACATTTTGTAACCCACAAGTAAACTAGGACATCTCATTAGGACGCTATATTGGACCTAAAAACAACCTGTAACAGTGCATCCTTCAAGTAGCAAAACAGTACTCATATTGAACAGTTGAATGTGAACCAAACTATTAGTAAATTGTTACGCATACAAAACAAATAACAATAAAATGATGTGCCCATTGCCACTTCCGACACATTAGCAAGAAATGCTTCTACGTCTGACAGATTGTTGAAGACTTTCATTTTCCTTCATACATTTCCTGAACCTAGATGACCCTCTGAAGGAAAATGTTCTTCATCACATTTTGCTGCCTCAAAGCTAGACAGCCCTTTTTGGATTTTGAAAGTATCCTTTTAGCAGTCATGGTAAATATTTTACTTTGAACCATTCCACTTGATTTGTTTAGTTTTTCCATACATGAGCAATGATGCATTCAACATGCTGGCACCTCTAGGATCTGAAAATGACTACCCTGTGACATTTTGTATTTTTCATTTGTTGAGAAGGACCTCTCTGCATACATTCAGTCTAAAAACCCCTGTCAACAGGTATGCCCAACATATTTGGAATCCAGGCCTCTAAAAATGTTGTTCCTGTTCCTTTTCCTCCCGTTCTTCCTCCTGTTCCTGTTCCTCCTGTTCCTGTTCCTCCTGTTCCTGTTCCTCCTCCTCCTCTTTCTGTTCCTCCTCCTCCTCCTCTTCCTCCTCCTCCTCCTCCTCCTCTTCCTCCTCCTCCTCCTCCTCCTCCAACCTTCTTATATTGCCTCTTCCACTGCAGTCTTCAATTAATTGATTTTCTCTGTAAATCCAAGACCTTTGAATATGTGGTCGCTGATATTTTATGCATCAAAACGTTTGCACCCGCTAGTCTACTTATTCTCTTTCCTTCTCCTTCAGCTCTATCATCCACTTTTTTCAAATCTTTTCTAATGCTGGAATTGCATCATATTGGTTTGTCTCCTCACGCATTGCACCAGATCTTGAAGTGCAGAATTGTTTTTCACAACCCTATTCATATTCGCTTGATTTTCAGGTTTCTCTTTCACTAGAAACTGAGGGACTGGAGGAAATGATTTTGCTGTTTTCCTACTGGGCTTATTTATTTCTCCTTGTTTTCGGACATATTTGACAGCTCTGTATACACAATTATCTGCTAAAAACATATCAAGAGATTCATAATAAGATCATAAAGAGAAAATCTTGTCAGCACGTAACTGACCAATCTAATGTTCATCATGCTTGTTTCCACATAAATACTTTGTGGCAGAATTCAAACTCACGTATACTATCTCCACTGAGTACTGTTGGCACGTCTGTAGTAACTCCATTATTAAATATGCTCACAGCAGTCCTAACCACGTCAGAGCTCAGTTACTTATAGATGTAATCCACTGGTGCATTAGATCATAGTGCAAACACCACAACAGGCACCTCCCTCAAGCTCCAGGTCATGCCCACTACCCAATGTACAGATGGCCGCTAAACAGCATGTCTTAGCAGGCTTTCACAATACACCTCGAAAAAAGGATATTACTAGAGAGGGAACATAATGTGCAATGTCCTTTTTTGGTTTTAGGTACAATGCTATTAACAGCATAGCAGTATTGTGACTGATACCATTAACTTCAAGAGGTAAAGGGCCTCTCGGACTATGAAATATAAGAGTTGTTTTTTGAGTGTTAATGAGTCGCGGGCATAACTAGATGTGCTAGAGATCATTTTGAATGTATTGATAACATTTTGTCTAATGTTTAACCTGTTTGGAATACAGTGATGATTAAAAGGAACTGGCAATTCCAGTAATGTCTAAAATCTGAAAGCTGTGACATCTGACGAAAATAACTTTATAAGTGTGAAATGTGCTTATGGGTTTGGCTCCTCGCGTTTGTCAAGTGCTACTTTTTCCTATTGAAAAAAGATAAATGAGAAGTGAAATCAAAGATATATTTAGAAAGTTTAAAAATATGTGGCTGAATCCTCTGACCATGTTACCATTTGCTGTGATTGATAGTTTTATATGTGGAGAAGATTAAACATAGAATACGTTTATGTGGTACAGCACAGAACGTAGGACAGGCCCAAAATTAATAACATTGGTCCATTAGAACAAGTGTCAGATCTTCCACTGAACCTATTACAAAGTGTAAACAATGCTAAATTTGTATGGGTTGAGGACGAAATATACATCAGAATTCCCAGAGGAGCTATCCATCCCTCATGAAAGCTACAGTGTCCTTCAAATGGGCACAATGAAAGGAAGGTCACTAAACAGCTACATATGCTTATCCATTTAAAAAAATGATGTATATTTTTAATGGGATTCAAAGTAAAAACAGTACATGTAGCAAGGAATATTGTTTGAGAAACCAATATACACCTGAAGGGCACATGGTGATAAAATGAAAGGATATACAACAATACATACACCAGGTATAATTAAAAGAGAACTGTGAAAGAGTTGACAGTGCAAGCCAGGGAGTGCTACATGTGCCATATATGCTCATCCTTAATGCTGGCAATGATCATTTCCATTGCTAGAACAATGCCCCTGGAATGTGTGTCTAAATAAACACAAACATTTGCTCCTAAATTTGATGAGTGGTAGCTCTAGCATCAATCCACATTCATCAAGCTGGGCATAAATATATTTACCCCTAACCAGTTCCCCTCAATTTAAGCTGTTACGTATGGTGCTCTGCAGAACTTAAGTAAGATTCTTAAATATTTATGTTTTTCCATTTTCCAACAATGTTGTAGCACATTTCCAGAGAAAAACATCAAATCATTCAAAATTTAGTGGATGGCCTAGAAAATGTTGCAATTCGAAAGATGGAAATTATCCCACAAAACCTCAATTTCGCAAGGATAAGCGTTTGTTAAACAACAGTGTTAAAGAGTTGTTTGAGCGAATCCATACTCCGTATTGTGCAACTATTAATGTGGATGTGTCTACCGTTTATGAATCAAAAGAGGCCTGCAAATAGAGGATTGGGAGAACATCTACTAGGTTGAATTGAGAGACACCAACATAAATGTATTATGCATCGTGGTTGAGAATGGCAACAGGCAGGCATCTGCATCCAGCTTAGAGTTTATAGTGAAGGAAGACTTGGCTACTGTTTTGGTGATTGATTCCAGCGCCACATAAGAGTTTAATACATTTGTTAGAGGTACTGAAACATTATCCTTAAATTTCTCATAACACAGAGTTAGGAAGCTCCCTGGTCACCACTTTAATGTCTGAAAATGTTGAAAACAAAGCAATAGTAGTAGGGAAGTCATCACAATAAATGGAACCGAATGCTCAACAGTCTCAGGGTCAATGCATGGGTATTTCAGAGCACTAAGGGGCAGTAGGGGTGCCCATCTGATTTTACAATTTCTTGAATATTGTTTCTATTTTGTCTACATTTTAATGCATTGACTTGTATTTTTTCATAATAGCGCTGCTTTTCTGGAGCACACATTCTGTTCTTTCGAATAACAGGATCTTAATATTCACTCTAACCATATATAACGACTGATTAACTTTATAATGCCTGGGATCCTTAGTTTCTCTTCATAGATCATCAATGTTGGTTTAGATTTAACCTAATGACCTCTACTACTTCCATTTCTCAGAGATACATTTATAACCATGCTCATCTCCCACTAGCAGACTTGCCTCATTTCCAAATAATTTTCCATGACAAGTCACAAAGTAGATTTTCAATTAAATAGTGTGAGTTTTCCAATGCTGATACCTTTTCACCGAACTTATTCTTGCATGAGATCAGTAAGCCTTCCAATCAATTTACAAGATAATCAACATTTCCAAAAGTGACACAGTACTTGGCACCTAACTAATTCTCAAGTAACGTTTATGCAATTTGAGACGAAAGTGCAAACCTTCTTCCCAATCCAATCACTAGATTTTACTACATCTTGGGTTACAAGAAAACTGCCAAGAATCAGGGTGTCCTGGAAATAGTGGGTTATCTGTCCAGCACCTGATCAAAGGCAGAGGTTCAGGTTTCATCCAGGAAAATCTCTCCTCTAAAACAAATATGATTGCTTTAGCGAAGAGACAAAACAGAACTCCTCTGAAAACAGTTTTGGGAACAAACTGAACACAAACTTCTCTTGCTTAGTTGTAAAAGCAGTAGATACAAAGACAATTTGTGCCCATTTTTTAGATCTCCTTCAACCTTATTCAACTGACACTTCTGACATCCCTTCTAAACACCACACCTCCAGCCAAAAGTATGATCCAATTCCTGAATAAACTCCGACCTGCAGGATTAATGAACCATACACATGAACACCAACTTATTCAGGAACCTTATCTTTGTTCAGGAACCAGTTTCAGACTCATACATCTTCCTCCCATTGTATATTTCTGATATGTAAAAGTCCCAGACTTCTCAGAGGTGGACTGTTTTAGTGGTTCTTGTTGTGGAAACCAACAACATGTGTTCTGTGTTTACAATTAGGATTAAAGATGTAGTCTAACCTCTGTTATACTACCCGTCTGCATCCAAGAAGTAGTCTTAATTATTGCCTCTTTTAAGCATGCCATGGAGGTTTATTGAAAAGGCTCGATCTGAGCAAGGAATTTCTCTCAAAGCAGAAATAGGAAACCCCAAGAAAACTGCTGCACCACTGGCCAGAGTCCAGAGGACATTGATCGCCTACTGTGAAGAGCCAAAGGGTAGATCTTAAGATGAAGGCAAGTGTTAAATGTGGTGTATGGCCAATCAGAACTCATACATAGTGAATTTCATTCAAACTTGTGGGATCATAATAAACAGCCAATAGTCAGTGACCGAGGCTCAATGTAGAATGCAGACACTACTCTGTCATGTCACATTGTCAATGAAACCTGATCAAAGTTTAACAAGAATCCACCTCTCACTCTGGATTGTGTCTATATCCCTAAGCATGTCTAAGATCCACACATTCCTGCAAGATAAGCAGTCTTACTGTGGCCCAACCCTCATGCTGACGCAGATTAAGGTAAAACTTGCTTCCAGTCAGACTGCTGTCACTGTCAACATGTTCCGCAACTGGAACAATTACTATTGTGCTTGTATAATTGTCTTTAAAGCTGTGAGGATCTTTGAGGGAGGATTTCAAAAACACAATCTGCTGTTCACAGAACACAAATGTCCATTACAACGTCATAACCCATATAACCTATTTCACATGTAGTGCTGTACAGAAAGTCTTAAATTATGTAGTATGTGGGTAAAGGGACATTTATTATTTTAAGAGAGCATGATGATCCTCATTATACTGGCAATAACAATACTGGGATTTCAGTGGTGTCTATTACATTCATGGTATTTGTTTTATACTGTCTTCCAATACAGACAGCATCTATAACTGAGGTTTCAGATATGCAATTCTCTTACTTCACTACATCCTGTAATGGGCTAATACATATCTGTACATATTTTCCCAATGAGATTTCCCATTTGCTTCCTGTGAATACGTAATATGTGAGACATCAATGTGACATTCTGAATGGAATGAGATGCATTCCAAGCCTTCGAATCTAGATGTAGTTGATCAATACTCTTGCAGTTTTGTAACAAATGCCAATATTACCACTTCTTGGTAAATGGATGTTTTGGATTCATTGCTTTTTCTTGTGATAGTGCACATATTTCTTGTCATATTAACTTGTTTGTGTTCCTACTGATCCAGGGATGTGAAATTCCTATCGCCGACGCCCGGGACATCTTGTTTGGGGTCAAGGGCAACAAGTTTTTATGTTTACTTTGTCCTTGGGACAAGTAGGCCCAACCCTCTGCAGCACAAACCCTTTGGCTGCCTGTTTACAGAGAGTGGAGCTCTCTGCAGTTGAGGTAATGTGTTTCCAAAAGACAATGCTGTTCGAACTTGTATTTATGGTTCATTATTTGAAAGCCTTCATTATTAGGGTGAGTGCTGTAAGTAAATGTTTTAAGGTCACACTTCACTACGGACGTTGGTTCCAGTAGAAAAAAAAAAAACATGTATACACATGTTTGAAAAGTTTAGGCTATGAGGCTAAGTATAATGCTCCCAGAATGCTCTATGATTAGATGCAAATGAAGTGTCATTTAGGAAAATGTGTTGATGCATGCTAGTATTTCCCAAAAATATTTTTAATGGAAAATCAGTGTAACCATTTTCAACACGATTATGGGAAGCATGAAAATTAACAAACACTGACAAAGCCAACTGATCTGACATATTTTTATAAGTCTTTTAGTTTCATCAATGCGTGTCTTGTTTTGACATGGCTTTTGTAACAGTTTGTTGTTGTGGGAGCTACCAGGCCCTCAACATTGTAACAAACACTGGCAAAAAAAAAAAAAAACGTTTTTTAAATCTAAAAGCACACGTTGCCACCAAAAAAGTTTTTGAACTCTCTAAAAGCACACCAGTGGCATAACAACGGCCCCGCAGCCGCCCTCCAGGGGGCCCCTTCAGCACAGCACCTGCCCTGAGTGAGTCTGGAGAGGGGGCTCCTCCATGTTCTTTGCAAAGGGGCACCCTCCAGTTTCGTTACGTCACTGATTGCCACTGTAGTTCCTGCCACTGAACAAAACTACTTTGTGTGCCAATATGCTCCTTGTGGAAGAGCAGAATGCGATCACTCATAGTAAAGCCAGCCGAAAGAGAGAGAAATAGAAGTTTAATAAAAACAAAATGTATTTGTTAACACCAGACCTAATTAGGGACCAAGACCCACATGTAGGTAGCTTTTTGCATGTCCCAAACCGCGACTTTCGCTGTTTGCGACGTGCAAAAACCACATTGCGATGCACAAACCCAGTTTTGCGATTTGGTAACCTGGTTACCAAATCGCAAAACAGGTTTGCGACTTGCAATTAGGAAGGGGTGTTCCCTTCCTAATAGCGACTCGCAGTGCAATGTAGGATTGTTTTGTGACCGCGGGCGCAAACCAATCGTAGTTTGCACCCATTTCAAATGGGTGCTAATACTTTCGCAAAAGGGAAGGGGTCCCAATGGGACCCCCTTCCCCATTGTGAATGTCACTGTAAACATTTTTTCAGAGCAGGCAGTGGTTCATTTTTCGTTTTTGTAATGCATCTCGTTTTCCTTTAAGGAAAACGGGCTGCATTACAAAAAAAAAAAAAAACTGCTTTATTGAAAAGCAGTCACAGACATGGTGGTCTGCTGTCTCCAGCAGGCCACCATCCCTGTGAGGGCCGCCATTCGCAAGGGGGTCGCAAATTGCGACCCACCTCATGATTATTCATTAGGTGGGCATTTGCGAAGCCCTTGTGAATCACAGATGGTGTCAGGGACACCATCCTACATTCGGATTTGCAACTCTCAAATTGCGAGTCGCTCTGACTCGCAATTTGTGGGTCGCAAATCTGAACCTACCTACATGTGGCCCCAAATTCTTAAAGAAAGTCACAAAAGTGCACCCATGGTATATGTCTTACCCCTATCAAATATTTGTGAACTGTATTTTAGCATGGGTAAATACGCATGTGTAGATTTGCTCATGTGAAAATCTATTGAGCATTTGCAAGTTCATTTTCCCTCCAGCCACTTTCTTCCCAACCCTGGAAGAAGTTCTAATTCTGCCATTGTCAGGAGTAAATGTCCAACCTTTCTTATTATGGGAAAATATTAGAGAGAAGCTGGTGAAAATCTTCAAAACATGCAGGTTAGTAGGTTTGCAGACTCAAAGGCATTCCAGCCCTGGAACTATTGCTTACTGCTTCCTCCAGCCCTAGTATGCAGATCTGCAGAAAGGTGGCAAAATAAGGAAATTGCTACAGTAGGGATTGAAACTGCAAGTATTCAAGCCCTACTATGGTAGTAGCCCTGGCATAATCAGAGAGGCTATTATCAGAGCTCTTACAAAATGAGATTGCTGCCATAATTTGTCGCCACACTACATGGCACCAAAGGGACAAGTAGATCTTTTTACAGGACAAGTAGATTTGAGAAGCAACCTGTCCCCTGGACAAGTAGATATTTTAATAAATTCCACACCCCTGTGATCGTATTTTCTATCACGTCTTATTTGAATCTGGTTAATTTTATTTCAACTACAGTCCCTGTATCCATTTCCTATGCCTACATAATTTATTTCGTTTCCCAAAATATCACCGCGAAAAAGTGTTTTGGCTCCTGTACTGACTCAGAGGATTTTAAGGGTGATAACACAGCAGATAAAAACAAGTAAATTTAAATGTCCAGAGGTTTTTAGACAATGCTTAAGAAATTGTCAGGTCGTTTGCCAAGCACTGCCAACTGTGGCAGACAAAATAACAGAGGCCCAGAGAAATGAAGCGTTTAACCATGTGTAAGTCAATTCAGTCGAGTGGGAATGGAGGATTTTGTGTCCTTTTTCCTTCGAACACACAAGACCACTCCTCAACTAGCAGGAGGCTCCCTATCTGGGAGGCACTAGCAAGTGGCAATCTGAGTTGGGCCAGTGGCCCCGAAAGAGGAAGGCTATCTAACCAAATGGAAGTCGTTTAACCTCCAGTTCGCTGGCCCTGCAGACTCCTGCTCTGTGTACAAATTCAGCTCGTACAATAAGGCAAGAGTGAAGGAAAGGAGGAGGCAGATGCAGCGAGTGAAATTAGTTGAGCTTTTCTGGAGCGCGCAGAACCACTTCTTTCCTTCGTTTTGAAAATAAATGCAGATTAAAATGAAATTAACATCAGGGGTGTAGCCAGCCATGCGTTCGGGACTCCAGGGAGTACATCTTTCTTTAACACTGCAGTCCCATATGCAGGCAGCAAAAATGAGAATTTCCAGCCACTACATGATTTATTGAAACTTCTACTATAAAGTTTTCTGCTCAGGCACTTTGGGAACCTTCTCTGTTGTTGGTTAAACGCACATTTTGTAAAATCTAAGTCATAGTTTATGTGCATTAATAAAACGTATAATTTAAGCTATGAATATAGATGAATTGTTTCTCCTCGGATTCATTCACCAAGTATGAAAGAAAACGGAGTATGCAAATTGAGGTTTGTGCAAGCACCTGCAAAAATGTTATTTGAAGAATACAGTAAAACGTAAACAGAGCCAGAATAAACAGAGGAGATCATTATTGCCCAACTCTCAAGCCTGAGCGAAGTAGCTATACACAGTAAAAACCT
Organism: Pleurodeles waltl; assembly: GCF_031143425.1. Classification (NCBI taxonomy): domain Eukaryota; kingdom Metazoa; phylum Chordata; class Amphibia; order Caudata; family Salamandridae; genus Pleurodeles; species Pleurodeles waltl. The sequence continues at coordinate 965,115,024 of NC_090443.1, forward strand.
TAGGAAGGAGAACATGCCTACAGCTGTAAAAAGGCGAACCTGCCACTAACTCCGGCCGCTTAAAAGGCGGTGACAACAGTACCAAAACAAGAGAAATTACTAACAGCCCTGCAGTAGGGTTGCTCTTTAGATTTTCCTAAGTCAAGGTCAGCCTACTATAAAAAAATCTTCATGGTCTACTGCAAATATCACCAGAAGGGCTGAACAGAACTGGTGCCCTCAAACTTATCTGTGGAGGACATTTTATGAGAAAGGCTAATTCCCATCATCTCACATACGCAAAAATGCCCCAACTTGGAGACTATAACCCAGTGAAATGGAATAACAGTGCGCTAAGGGAAACACAGTCAAAAGAAGCATTTGCCATGCAATGAGTCTCGTATTTGTTCGAGTTAGATTTGTTGACGTTGTAAATTCCTAACTGGACTTTTCTTGCCACTAAAATTGAAAATGAAAAGTAAAACAGTTGACATAAGCGAGCTAATGCAAAGCGCCCACTGCCGCCATGAGCATGAGCGCAAAGGAGACACAAAAGGAAAAAGAAGTTTGCTTGCAGTCAAACGTATCAGCAAAAGTGCAATTATCCATGTAACAGGGTCGATGGCGAAGGTGGTAACCAAACCGCACCAAGGACAGACAAACGTAAAGCATTTACAAATGAAAACAAAGGATTTTTGAAAGGCAAGCCCACGAACGAGTGTTAAAAGCCCACAAGACTTACAACGGGTCAGAGCGCTTCCGCTCTCGACCTAAAAACCACACCCATGCACACCCCTTTCAACACTAAAGCACACAGTCACTACAGCCAGGCTCAGGCTCTTCTTGAAAACAGGCTTTCTGCAGCATAGAGTCTGTGGGGGTCCACAAGGAATGAGACTCTAAGTCTTGGTTCTTACCCCAGAAAACGATGTTTCTTTCACCTTAAAACATCAACCAGTATGAAGAATGTGAAAGAGGACACCCATTGCCCAGAAGGGTACACCCATCTATGCAAGACAGACCCAGGTGACAAATGGGATACTGGACTATTGAAGTTCACTTTAAAAAGATTCCTCTCATAGTAAACTGAAATTATAGAGGAAGCGCAAGAGACCATTACAGCATAAGAGTGTGTGGGGCGGAGAGTCACTTGCTTGATTCTAAAAGGCTTTTGTAGCCGGTCATGCTAGTCTCCAAATTCTTCACCTACAGTCAAAACATGAAACAACAAAAACCGCAAGCTTAAGAGCATCATCAAAAACAGAAATTATAGAACAGTGCTCACCAAACCACAAGGATTTATTCCTCAGCAATGGTCCTGCCATCGTAAACAACCCTTTCAAGCAAACAGCCAAATGTGTGAAGGGTGCAGATTTTTAGTATTGAAAGGACTACAAAGTTGGAAGTATCTTGGCGGCCAATGGCCTGAACCAGAGGTCACTCTTTATGAGTAAGTTGCAGGGACAAGTAGACTCACACCAGGCAATATCAGACATACCCTGGTGCACTAATGCTGCTGCTCTCTGTTCTAAGCAAACGGAAAAGCTGCTTTTCAGCACACACTTTCACAGGTTATCCCTATTTGAAAAGATCATGTAAGTGAAAACTCCTTGCTGCACCTAGGCTGGTTTTTGATGTACATTCAGCCCTCTTCCCACAGAGATGTCAAAAGCCCAATCTACCTCCGGCAAGACCTTTAGATCCCACATTTTTCACTGAGACGGAGAGCTAGCTCCCCTCACTTTGAGCATCTTCACATAAGTCACGGTCGGACAACCAAACAATATTGTCTGTCTGTTCAGGAAAATGCAGTAAGAACTAAATATACCACATGCAAGAATTACCATCACTAGCCTAGACACACTGAACCTACATAAGATCATCCACATACATTTCTGGACACATACTAGGTGAAATTTTTTCAAACCCAGAACTACTTACTTTCACTGGATTATTCCAGTCACATGGACAGATCCCCATCTGGTACCTTTCCTACACAAGACACCACATATCAACACACCTAAGGCCACCTTACGTGCATCCACATATCGACCATGGAACAAATTACATTTTGAATACTTAGAAAGACACCTAACATCCAACACAGATCTAAACACAATAAATTCCATTCAGAAACTTTATGAGTGTCTCCAGAAAGCTTTTGCTATCCTAATATCACAAAGACCTACAAAACAGGACAAAAGAACACAAACACCCTGGAGGAATGCAGAACTACAAAAATATGAAACAATAAATTGCAAAGCTACAACGCATCTGGCTCAAAGCAAATAGTAGTCATGACAAACTCCATCTACACAAACTTAACAAAATATACAAGTCAACAATCAAAAAAGTTAAAAACAAAAGGTACTATTCAAACAGAATTAAAAATGCTAAATGACCAAATAAAGAATTTTATAAAAATCCCACTGAATTTCGTAAATGTAACTGCATAGAAGGAACTCAAGAATATAGTGACAAACTGGCAAATCATTACACAACCAAGGTAGACATGTTGGACTCCTACATAAAACAAAGAAAAATCACCAGCACCAACCCATCTTCAACAATCCCATCCAAGGGTAGGCTAACCCACCCTCTGCAGTCCTTTGAACAACTATCACAAAGTAATTCTATGGACCTTATAAAAGCACGCAGGCTGGCCAGCTGACCCTTGTCCACCACAATTCTTCGAGAACATTCATTTAACTACTTACTCAGCCACAGCAATAAGAATAATACTCGAATATTCTATACCTGCAGGAATCTTTCCAGAACACTTAAACAAGCATTTGCAATGCAATGGGTCTCGCATTTTCTTGAGTTAGAGCAATTGGCATTGTAAATTCATAACTGGACTTTTCTTGCCACATAAATTGGGCAACCCTGCTTCATAATTCCGTCTTTTCGTGCCATATAATTCACGCGGCCCAGCATTTAACTAAAGCACTTCCATTCACCTTCTTCCTCTATCATAAAACATACATTATTACCATATAAACCTTTATCAGAAATAAACTTTTGACATGAGTGTAATGCTAAAAACACCATAACAAAAATATAATTTGGGACGGATTGGAGGGTGAAAGGAAAGAGGGAGTAAAGATGGAGAGGACAAGTGGAAAAGTAAAAAAAAGAAAATGGTCGACTGCAATTTCAGTAGGAAAATACAGCAGTAATAAGAGTTGAGTGAGGTCCATAGGTCTCTGGGCCCTGGTGTCATTGCACCTGTTGCTAAACTGATAATTAGGCCATGGGAGAGAAAGCCAATGGAGCAGAAAAAGAGAAGCGAAAGCAATACAACAGAAAAAAGGAAGAAAGAGAAGGGGTCGCAAAGAAAGAAGAGAGAATGAGAAAATTAAAACACAACTAAGAGGAAATAAAGCAAATGTGTGAGACAAAAGGAAAAAGGGAAGGAAGCTAGCGAACCAACGATAAAGAGGAAAAATAACGAAAGAAGTGTGAAAAGAAAGAGAAAAATTAACATTAGAGGAAAAAAGACATGGTGAGAGAAACAAGCAGCGAAAGAACCAGGGCATGTATATACTTACATTTCCCACAGACTCAAAATGGGAAACCACTTTGACACTTCGGGTTCCAACATGTAGCTTGCTTCCATATTACAGATGTGAAAAAGAGAGATTTATTGTAAAACGTGAATTGACAGATAAAGATAAGAAAAACACCAGCGAAAGGAAGGAAGAAAGATCGAAAAAAAAAAAAAACATTTTAAGGACCCATACCAAGTCAAAGGAAAGAGCAAATAAAAAAGAAAGAAAGAATGAGGGGAAGAGAAAACAAGCATTTGCAATGCAATAGGTCTTGCATCTGCTTGAGTTAGAGCTACTGGCATTGTAAATTCATAACTGGACTTTTCTTGCCACAAACTGGTCAACCCTGCCTCATAATTTGGTCTTTTTCTGCCACATAATTCCAGTGGCCCTTCATATAACTGAAGCACTTCCATATACCTTCTTCCTCTATCTACAGCCAAAAATGAAAATGTTGCCATTTAGCATCCTAATTTAAATCTGCCATGGTAATTCCAGTAGAATACCACATTCACCATCCCACCATCTGAGTTGCTGGCTGGCTAGCACAATTCTCAGAAAAAAGACACAAGACAGCCACGGAGGAGAAACAAGAGAAATAAATTAGAAGGGTCAGTCACCCAAACATATCAAGAGTGTTCAAAAAGTCATAGTGTAATAAGGATATCAAGATGGTCTTCATCATTGTCATAATTGCAATAAGGCAAGATTAATAAAATATATATAATTATCATGTAACCCCAATAAAAACCTTTATCAGAGATTCACTTTTGGCATTAGCCTGCAATGCTCAGAATAGCCCCTAGAGGACACCACAATGAAAATACAATTTGCAAGAAACATTGTCATGTAACCATATAGTTAGCCCCTCAACAGCATAACTGTCAGTAAGTAATGCAATGTAACCATATATTTAGTCCCTAAAGGACATAGTGCCTTACAAATTTTTAGGGCTAGGAGTCCTACTGCAATGAAATTACAAACAAGGCCTTAAAAACACAAACTACTCCCAGTTGTAAAACAAAAGTTACAACTACGAGAGTGCTTAAAAAGACACTGACTGGTGGGATGGGTTATTATTTTGGGATCAAAACTAACCTAGTGTGGTGACCCATAGTTGATGTACACAAGAAAAAGCACATTGTGGTGAGTGTTTTGAAGGTGGTCCCATTGTCCTAGGACCACCACAGGCCAGGTCATGAGCAAAATGTTTCGTAAAAGTAATGTCCTACAAGCATTATGGGGCAAGTTTCTGTGCCTCCGAATATTGTAGTATGTTGACTGCAATGCTCAGAACAGACCCTAGAAGACACCACAATAAAAATAGCACTTGTAAGAAACATGGTCACCTGACCATATAGTTAGCCACTAGAGACCATAACCACATGAAAAGAGAATGGCAGTGCATAAGAGTAACCATATATTTGGCCCCTAGAGAACATAGTGCATTACACATTTTCAGACAACTGTAAAATTAAAGTTACAACCAGGAGAGTGCTTAAAAAGACACTGAGTGGTGGGATGGGTTATTATTTTGGGGTCCACCCTAACCTAATGTGGGGACCCAGGGATGATGCAGACAGAGAGAACATGTTGTGGTCAATGTTTTGAAGGTGGTCCCATTCTCCTAGTACCACCACAGGCTAAGTTGTGATCAACAATGTTTTGTAAAAGTAATGCCCTGCAAAGCATTATGGGGAGAGTTTCCGTGCCGCAAGTATTGTACTATGTTGACTGTAATGCTTACAACAGCCCCTAGGGGACACTAAAATGAAAATAGCATTTGTATGAAATATAGTTAGACCCTGGAGAGCATAACCACATGAAAAGAAAATGGCAGAAAGTAATGCGGTGTAACCATACATTTAGTCCGCGAGAGCTTAGTGTCTTACACATTTTCTGAGCTAACAGGCCTACTGCAATGATATTACAAACCAGGCCCATAAAACACAAACTACTCCCAGCTGTAAAACAAAAGTTCCAGTTTTGAGAGAGCTTAAACAGACACTGAATGGTGGGAGGGTTTATTATTTTTGGGTCCCCACTAGCCTAGTGTGGGGACCCAGAGATGATATAGACAGAAAGAGCGCAGTATTTTTAACGTTTTGGTGGTGGTCCTAGGACCACTGCAGGCTGAGTTATGAGCCAAAATATTCTCTAAAAGTAATGGCCTGCAAAGCATCATGGGGCGAGTTTCCTGAATGCAGTGATTATTGTAGTATGAGCTCTCCCACTGTGTTGGGAGAGACACTGAGTATTTCTGTGTTTTGTACGTAAAGCATTTATCAATTACTAGTGTTTTTGTGAAAGCTATGGAGCGTGAAGGGGAGAACCAAAAGAAATGACTGATCAGGTAACAGTCTAAACAACATGACCAGCAAGTCAATACCGCTGATGGAGTTTGCGATGTTCTGCGTGATGTGAGCGCCATGGCCACCATGGAGCACGAAATAGTTTGCCAACGCTGAAGTATATCGGCAATCATGCAATAATTCATATATCGGTCAGTATGCAAGATGGTAACAAAACCACCCCAAGGTGGGACAAATGTAAAGCAACTACCGACAAGTGAAAGTGATGGGCGTAAGATGGGCATGGTTAAAAGCCCACAGGTAAAAAAGCATATGCATGCTCAACCTAACAATATACTTTTCGCCTTCACTTTTCTCATGCTGTTCGAGAATTATTTTAATGCAATCTGACCTAGCTCTCATATGCTGCGTCCTGCAATTTAATGGAGATGCTCATTATAACTAAACAACTACAAATGTATCACTTGACCTGTGCATTGGCAACTAAATCATCAATAACTCATGACCCACAAAGCAGTAGGCTGCCCTTAAATGCCAGACATGAAGCTTAAGAGTGACTGTTAGCAAGCGACTAGATATCGGTCACTGAGTTAAAGCTGACAGCATACAAGGCCTACAGTCTACGCTGACCAAGCCACACCGGGTGAACTGGCCACATACTTGAATGTCAGAATAGTGACTACAAAAATATTGTGCAACAAAAATATTGAACAGCGAAGATATTGTGAAGTAAGTATACATAGGAAAGAATAGATTTGCTGTTCTTAACTGCACATCTAAGTGCCTTTACGATCTAAATAAATTGAGAATATCTGGTAGCAAAATATCGACAATAAAAATATCATGAAGGTTAGAACAGCTAGGAAAGTATACATTTACAGTTTTTAAATCCACATCCATATACCTTCACAATACATTTAGGACTCAATGTTCTAGTAGTGTACCATGTGACAAAAAAGAATAGCAGAGCCATGATTAAAGAGAATAGAATATGCGAGCCTGCGTGTCACTGTCCCTCCTGTAAGGAAAGACCACAGCACTTGCTGCACCAAAGGAAGCCCCACCACAGATTGAAGATCCAGCATAAAGAGCTCAATCAGCATTGTTTTTTGTAGAAGATAAATTGCAGTGCAGCAACATTGTTCGTTTAAAAAAACCAACAGAGTTTCTTTAGAAAAATAGGCTTATTTTAGGAGCTGGGTATGAGGACAGCATTGGAATAAAGCCTAAATAAATGTCAGCCACGTGGGAGGAGGTGGGAGGAACAGAATGCTGCAATAAAACGCAGGCAGCTACCAGTCTAAACCATCCACAGTGAAAGGGGAGCACCAAAGAAATGTCAAAATTAGTCCGTCACAGCAACAGATAAAGAAACCAAAGTGGAACAATACAGTAGTAGGTCACTGCTCTGAAACAGAAGGATGAAGAAGAAGAAGGCAGAACTGACCACTAGCGAACAAGAACTATTAAAGGACAGTGCAACCAACAAATTAAATTGCTTCCTTCCACAGTATAAGTATACACCAGGATGAACGCTAACACTTGACCATAAAACAGTGAAAGTATGAACGCCTGATGAAGGAAAAAGAGAGGAACGAAACAAGGAAAGAAATAACCAGGTTTTTGCGAGTTTGATAGAACAGAGGAAGAGGGAAATAAAGAAAGGGAGACGAGTAGAAATAAACAGTTGAAAGAAAGAGCAAAACTGTTAATGTGTGGATTTTAAGAGCTGGAAAGAGAAAAGTGGGGGAGAAAGAAAATATTGAGAGTAAATAGAGTAAAGACAACAACGGAGTGAGATAGGTGAAACAGACCCACAAATAAAGATGGCAGCTAAGAATAGATTTATTTGGCTCTCCCACGTCCTCAAACAGAAGTCAGAGTGTGAACCAGCCGCGGGCACTGCAGAACAGTGGGAGGTGCATTAGCAGAGTTGTATGTGAACCCCAATAAACAGGGGTGTGGAATTTATTAAAATATCTACTTGTCCAGTGGACAGGTTGCTTCTCAAATCTACTTGTCCTGTAAAAAGATCTACTTGTCCCTTTGGTGCCATGTAGTGTGGCGACAAATTATGGCAGCAATCTCATTATGTAAGTGCTCTGATAATAGCCTCTCTGATTATGTCAGGGCTACTACCATAGTAGGGCTTAAATACTTGCAGTTTCAATCCCTACTGTAACAATTTCCTTATTTTGCCACCTTTCTGCAGATCTGCATACTGGGGCTGGAGGAAGCAGTAAGCAATAGTTCTAGGGCTGGAATGCCTTTGAGTCTGCAAACCTACTAACCTGCATGTTTTAAAGATTTTTACCAGCTTCTCTCTAATATTTTCCCATAATAAGAAAGGTTGGACATTTACTCCTGACAATGGCAGAAATAGAACTTCTTCCAGGGTTGGGAAGAAAGTGGCTGGAGGGAAAATGAACTTGCAAATGCTCAATAGATTTTTACATGAGCAAATCTACACATCGTATTTACCCATGCTAAAATACAGTTCACAAATATTTTATAGGGTACAACATATACCATGGGTGCACTTTTGTGACTTTCTTTAAGAATTTGGGGCCACATGTAGGTAGGTTCAGATTTGCGACCTGCAAATTGCGAGTCGCAAATCTGAATGTAGGATGGTGTCCCTGACACCATCTGTGATTCGCAAGGACTTCGCAAATGCCCACCTCATGAATAATCATGAGGTGGGTCGCAATTTGCGACCCCCTCGCGAATGGCGGCCCTCACAGGGATGGTGGCCTGCTGGAGACAGCAGACCACCATGTCTGTGACTGCTTTTCAATAAAGCAGTTTTTTTTTTTTGTAATGCAGCCCGTTTTCCTTAAAGGAAAACGAGATGCATAACAAAAATGAAAAATGAAACGTTTTCGTTTCATTTTTTCAGAGCAGGCAGTGGTCCACAGGACCACTGCCTGCTCTGAAAAAATGTTTACAGTGACATTCACAATGGGGAAGGGGTCCCATGTGGATCCCTTCCCTTTTGCGAAAGTGTTAGCACCCATTTGAAATGGGTGCAAACTGCGATTGGTTTGCACCCGCGTTCACGGTCACAAAACAATCCTACATTGCACTGCGAGTCGCAATTAGGAAGGGAACACCCCTTACTAATTGCGAGTCGCAAACCCGTTTTGCGATTCGGTAACCAGGTTACCGAATCGCAAAACTGGGTTTGTGCATCGCAGTGTGCTTTTTGCATGTCGCAAACAGCGAAAGTCGCTGTTTGCGACATGCAAAAAGCTACCTACATGTGGGTCTTGGTCCCTAATTAGGTCTGGTGTTAACAAAGACATTTTGTTTTTATTAAACTTCTATTTCTCTCTCTTTCGGCCAGCTTTACTGTGAGTGATCGCATTCTGCTCTTCCACAAGGAGCATATTGCCACACAAAGTAGTTTTGTTCAGTGTCAGGAACTACAGTGGCAATCAGTGACGTAACTAAACTGGAGGGTGCCCCTTTATAAAGAACATGGAGGAGCCCCCTCTCCAGACTCACTCAGGGCAGGTGCTGTGCTGAAGGGGCCCCCTGGAGGGCGGCTGCGGGGCCTTTGTTATGCCACTGGTGTGCTTTTAGAGAGTTCAAAAACTTTTTTGGGGGGGTTTGCCAGTGTTTGTTACAATGTTGAGGGCCTGGTAGCTCCCACAACAATAAAGTGTTACAAAAGCCATGTCAAAACAAGACACGCATTGATGAAACTAAAAGACTTATAAAAATATGTCAGATCAGTGGGCTTTGTCAGTGTTTGTTTATTTTCATGCTTCCCATAATCGTGTTGAAAATGGTTACACTGATTTTCCATTAGAAATATTTTTGGGAAATACTAGCATGCATCAACACATTTTACTAAATGACACTTCATTTGCATATAATCAGAGAGCATTCTGGGAGCATTAAACTTAGCCTCATAGCCTAAACTTTTCAAACATGTGTATACACGTTTTTTTTTTTTGTACTGGAACCAACGTCAGTAGTGAAGTGTGACCTTAAAACATTTATTTACAGCACTCACCCTAATAATGAAGACTTTCAAATAATGAACCATAAATACAAGTTCGAACAGCATTAACTTTTGGAAACACATTAACTCAACTGCAGAGAGTTCCACTCTCTGTAATCAGGCAGCCAAAGGGTTTGTGCTGCAGGGGGTTGGGCCTACTTGTCCCAAGGACAAAGTAAACATAAAAACTTGTAGCCCTTGACCCCAAACAAGATGTCCCGGGCGTGGCAGTGGGTGAGGAATGAGAAACAGAGCGCTGTGTAATTTCTGGTATTGGAATAATGGGGCACTGCAGGTTAGGGCTGGGGTGAACTGACAGAGTTGCATGTGGGCTGATGTACTGGAATAGTAACAGGCACACAAGGTCAGAAGAGAGGTATGTTAATGGAGCTATGTGTAGGACCTAGTATTGGTGTGCCAGGTTGCCGAGTGCTAGCCTGGGGCTGCCCTGGTGAAGCTGCGAGTGGGGCCCAGTACGGAAGTGGCATTGCCTCTGAACCACAGAAGCGAGGAGTCCTGAAGGGCATTTGTGTGAGCCTTAGTACTGAGAAAAAATGTGCACTGAATGTTAGAATTGATGGATTCTGGCAGTGCTGTGGTGGTTCTCATCAACAGTGGCGTTTGATGATCGACTTGAAGTGCACTGGCTGAGCTGTGTTTTGCTCTTTTGGGTCCAGTATTGGCTTGGCAATGGGACTGATGTAATGGAACCTCATGTGAGCAGGGTCCCAGTATAGAAAGGAAGTGACCTCGCCGGGGTAGAACTGAGGTGCACTGCTGGAGCTGTGCCCGAGGTCTCAGTACCGCAGTGCTCTGTCAGACGGCATGTGTGGGATTCTAGCACGAGCAAGGGGCTTGGAGTGTGTGAAATGTTTCACTGATGGAGCTGCGCCTGAGGTCCCAGTGCTGGAGCAGCAGAGTGTACTGACTGTAAGAACCGAGGTGCTAGGGCAGACAGTGTGTGGAGTTCCTGGCACTGGCAAGGCTGAGGGCTTGGAGTGAGTTAAATAAGGTGCATTGATGGAGTTGTGAGTGGGATCCCAGAATGGAGCAGAAGTGGGCACTGTCTCTCAGGATTGCAGAGCCCTGGTACAGCTGGGTGCCTAGGCTACAAGCAATTACAAGCGATCCTCCGCCCTTGTTCTCAGCACACAGAAAGGCACACTTGGTAAAGAAAATCTAATCTTAGGAAGGGCGGGAGCCAAGCAGCTGAGAGAGCATGCAGAGAGCCCACAAAGGCCAAACGTGACCAAGATAACAGCCTGATTTATAGCCTTGATGACAGCTAAGCTCACAAGAAGAACGCTCTGCAAATGAAAAGGGAAGCTTCCCTGGCAGGAGCAGGAAACAATGTAAAAATAAAGTCCCCTACAGACCAGGTAAACAATACACAGCGTAATTATACAGTAGCTGGTCCCTGCTCCCACAACGAAGGAGGGACAAAAAGGCATGACTGACCACTAGCAAGTAAGGATTTTTAAATGACACTGAAACTAACAAATGAAATAGCTGGAAGCTCACAAAAGAAATATACTTAGAAGTATACAAGAGTTCTTACGCTAGATGTATAAAGGATACATACATACATTCTTTATTAAAGAAAACAAACCTGGACCTGCATGACAGAAACTACAGGCTGATTACAAATGGACTTTTCCTGGGCAAACTGATGGAAAGAGAGGCATTCGCCCAGATGTCACAATTGACTGAAGATAACTCCATGCTTTCCGACATTCAAACAGGATCCCATCCAGAAAGAGTGACAGAATCGGTCCATATTGCCATCTGGGATAACCTTATAAAGATACTATACTGGAACCAGGTTGCTGCACTCCTTCTCCTGGACCTTTCAGCTTCCTTCAACACAGTTGATCATGACACTCTAATACAAAGACTCTGCGAAACCAACACAGAGGAGACTTCTCTCAACTGGATCATATCCTATCTTCAAAACAGAACAAATGTAATCCATACACCTCCTTTTTTTATCCAAACTGCACTTTACAAAGGCAGGCGTCCCTCAAGGCTCTATCACCTCATCCGTGCTTTTGACAACATCAACATGAAGTCATTACTGGCAATGATCAATTAATTTCAGCTCACATCCTGTAACTATGCAAATGACATACAAATAAGTCTTGAACTGGAAAGCCCCTAAGACATTGAAAACTCAAAAATCTTCAGTTGCCTCAAGGCCGTTGATAAGTGGATGACATGGAGTCATCTCAAACTGAATGCTTCTAAAACTGAAATATTGACATGTAGCGACTGGAAAAATGATGACCCTCTCTGCGCCTGGCCTGAGGATCTGGGACCTGCTCCTAAAGGTTCTAAGGAAATAGGAAACCTTGGAATTACAATGGACTCCAAATTATCAATGAATGCCAAAGCAGACAAGTTAACAAGATCAAGCTTCATTACTATGAAAACTCTGCACCACATCTTCCCTCACCTAGGTTTTCCACAAAAGGTTCAAAGTACTATCTCTCTTGTACCTTCTAAACCTGATTACGGCAATGGCCTCTACCACGGATCGGCTTCATCAACTATGAAAAGATTACAATGGACTCAGAACTCTGCTGACACACAACCACTACATGTAAAGCCAGAAGCCTACATCCCCCCTGCCTTGAGGGCCCTACAGTGGTTACCAGTTGCCAGAAGGTCCAACATCAAGCTGCTTTTTATCACCCACAAAACAATACATGGAACAGAACCACTTTTCATCAGGAATAAAATCATCAAATGCAACAAATGAACCTCCGGCCCAGATTGGCACCTCATCTAAAAAAAAACAGAGTACAACAAAAAAAAAACATGGGTGGTACATCTTTCTCTGTTCAGGCAGCCAAACTATGGAATTCATTACCCCCAAACACAAGATCCACTGATAATTATCTTATCTTCAGAAGACTACTTAAAAATATACAGCATATGCATGTAAATATGTATAATTTGATTATATTTATGTAGTTACATACGTGCATCTCTTTGTACAAAAATATATACACTACTGATGGTTTACAAACACATAGATATGATTTAGTTATCAAATGGATATATCACTTAGTGTGTGTGTGTATATATATATATATATATATATATATATACACACACACACACACACACATATATATTGTATACATAACATATATATAGGTTACTGCATAGTTTTCATATTAAGAAACAAGATGGAAATCAAACCAACACGGTTAGCTTAAAACTCCCACTGACCAAATAAGTCTGCAAAGCAAACAAAATAAATTTGCCAACCCCCATAAGGTATATATGGAATAAACTTCCCTCTAAAATAAATAAATTACAAACAGAGGAGTTCCATTGCTAATTGACGAAAAAGGCAGAATGCTAAGTTCTGATATAAGGCTAAGGTAACTTATAGCATCCTTTCTACGTAGAGTCATGGGTAATGTGTTTCTTTTAATAAACAGTCACATGCCTTCACGCAAACGTGTTCTATATTACTGGTCTTCGCTTTTTCTGAAAGACTTCTTCAGGCAGAAGGTCATCTCACTTGGAATCTCAGGTAGGGAACCTTGATCAGAAAGGACTAGCTTCGTTTAAATCTGGAGTTAAATGAGTATCTAAGTTATTGCACACTTTTAAAAATGATTATAACACACCATAATGTCTGAAAGAAACTAGGTTCCCCTAATTATTACACAAGTGCCAGATCTCAGTCTTCAGGCTTAGCCTTTCACCACTTTGCCCCAGAATTACGACCTTAATGTGTCAGAAATCCAAAAATCTTTTTTTTTTATAGCTTCTCTGTTCTAACTGATGAATGTTCAGAACCTCAAAGTGCATAGTAGTAAGTAGCTTGTGCTTTTCAAGTAAAGTGCCCTTTGTTTCACAGTTCTAAATAACACATGCATGCCTCACATATAGCTGTACTAGACAGTATACTAATAGATCACCAGTGTTCTCAAGAGTGTCCTACACATTTAGAATAATTCAGAAGGTTATGTTATTGTGGCTCTAGGTACTAGAAAGGCTTAAGATTAGGATAACATAACCGTATTGAAAACTAGCATGAAAAGACCAAATTTGTTTTCCCTAAAACAGTAATTAAATTTCAAGGCTCTTATCTCCCAAAGTAAAGCTTTAATGAGCAGTGTAGGAAAATAAAATGAGCAGCATGTTTTCCAATTCTTCACTAAATGCTTCTTTTCAGTCACAAGGACAAAAAAGGCTCTCCCAGTACATTTGGACACATAGGGCTTTATTCCTGGCCGTAACACCAGTATTAATATTTGGCAATTACTCCATCCTATAGACATGGTGCCCGATCGCAACAGTGGAATGTATGCGATATAACTGGATATTGAGAAGGCCTTTGGTACCTTGGGATGGGGATTCCTATAGCCACACTTACGCAGATGGGTTTTGGCCCTTTTTTTTTTCATAAGCTGGATCAAGACACTTTATGAAGACCCGCTGGTGAGGGTATGGTATGCATAGGTATTAGCATATCAGATGCCTTTGCTATTCATAGAGGTTCTCGGCAGGGATGCCTGTTGTCTCTCCTGTAGGCTCTCGCTATAGAGCCCTTGGCATGTGAGCTGAGACTCCAGGCAAGACAATGGGGCATTCCGATCCATGGAGAGTTTCACGTAGTATCTCTATGTGCAGACGATGCGTTGGTGTTCCTGCGCGATGCCCCCTCCACTCTTCCACACGTAATGACCCTGATGGAGGGTTTTTGGAGAGATGTTGCGGTTGCAAGTTAATTGGGAAAAATCATGTATTTACCAGTTAGGTTCCGTACCAATGCTGGAACAGGATCTTCTTCCTAATTACCGCCTGAGATGGTGTTAGGACACTTTTAAATATCTAGGAATACAGAATTTATCACAATCCAGATGACCTCAGGGAGGGCAATTTGAAAAAGCGTTAACGGGGATATGCAAGTCCTTGCCCTTTTGAACCTCTTTTCCATTGTGTCCTGTGGAGCGAGTTGCAATTGCTAAGATGTTAGTATTACCTCAGCTAGTATATTATTTTGTGGCTCTTCCGCTTTACTTACCAAGAACTTTCTTTAGAGAAGTGCATAGTATACTAAGCTAATTGATTTGGGGTGGTGGCAGACGAGTGACTGTCGGTGCTACAGAAACTACAACTAGAAGGGGGACTGGGGCGACCAACTATGAATGGTACTACGCAGCTGCCCAACTTCAGTGGCCAATGTGGTGGTTGGGGTCTGAGGATTGTTCGGAGAGACCCCGGATCCAGAGAGCCCAGACCCAGAGGGCCCGCAACGGTACTCCGTTGTATTTCTGGTTGATGTCTCCGAGACCACAGCAGATTGTGGAATGTAGGCAGATGAAGGTGGCTTGCCTGTGTTGGGCAAGATGTTGTGGGCAATGGTAATGTACTACCATATTGCCCCCCCCCTAAATCCCCCCAAACCCACTATGGCAAACGCTGGGCCTGAATACTGTGCCCAATCGAACTGTGGTGGAAATGTGGAAAACAGCGGGTCTCCTGACGTTGGGCGATCTATCTAAGGATAGCATCCTTTTATCGCTTCAAGAACTCCGAGACGGATTTAATATTCCTGTTGGTCATTTCCTAATATATTATGGGCTGCGGCGATGGCTACTAACCACATGGGGGGAGGAAGGTAGGGAGCCTCTTTGCTCTCAAATATTGCACACTTTGCTCACAAATCACCATCATTTACTTGGCATTACAAGGCACAGCTGCCAAGGGGGTCACACCAGCGCGGGCAAGATGGGATGCGGTATTGTCTGCTCCGTTAACCGATAGTCAATGGACAGAAGCGCTGCAACAGATAAAAAAATGTTTCTCGCTATGCTCGCTTTCAGTATACACAGTTCAACTAACTGCTTCAGACATTCTTAGCCCCACACAGAACAGCCCGAATGCTTCCAGGGGCGATCTTGTCATGTCCCCGATGTACATCTACGGGGTCGAATTTTTACCATATGACATGGGCCTGTCCCACTCTTCAGCATGCTTGGAACATAATGAAAGTCATTACCGAACTTACGGAACACACCTTGTTATTTACCCCGGAATCCTGCATACTGGGAATCCGAAAACGCAATCTGAAGGCTAAACACACACATAGACTCATTGACTTGCCTCTAATCTTATTTAACCGTCAAGTAGCTGTGAACTGGAAAGCACCGGCTGCTCCAGAGGTGAGGCTGAGTACACTTTTGGTATGGACACGAGCTGAAGCTGCTTACTACTCAACTATGAAATTGCAAGGGGTACCAGTTGAGGGTTGAGAATGTTGGGATGCTTTGGGGTTGAAAATAGAAGCCAAGAATGAAGAGCATCCTCCGTGAAATCAGCCTTAGGAGAGACATAATTTAATGTCTCAACACCGGATATCTATGTACAGCAAGACTCAGGAATGTCAGGGGATATTTGATGTGCTTGTCACGAACAGATTGTATGCAATGGAAACAGGTATGAACCACTGAACGGCGTGAAAGACCAGACTTTTAAAGCGGAGATCCTTGCTCTGATGTCAAACATGTTTGACGGCCAGCAAAGATAAAGTATGATATATGCTATATTGAAGTAAACGGTTATCTTTCTCTCTTCTTTCTTCCTTACTCTTCTTTCTATGAATACTTGATACCTGTTCACCCAATCTGATAGTAGAGATATTTTTGGAACACAAACAATTAGAAAATGGCATGCTGGATATACCTCTATAATGAAACATCATGTGATTATTGTGACATATGTCAAGTTGACTGTTATACGAAAAATCAATAAACACACATTAAAAAAATACTTACCTGAGGAGGAGAGTGTTCTTCGCAAGATGGAAGAATGAATCTGGACAGAGAATGAGGAGGGGCAAAATATGCAGAGAGGATAACTAAACAAAGGGATCCGCACTTAATCGATACTGGACTGGTAATCAGTTCAGTTGGCAAAGCAAGGAGGGGAGTGGGAAACGCTTGCAACTGAGAAGCAAGCTTTACTAGTTTAATTACTTCACTTTAAAGGGATAACTGACTACGATGAAGAAACTTTTTCAGTTACAGATTGAACTGTACTGCCATAGTTAAGGTTCGACCCATTAAGGGCAGCTATATGAGATGATCATTGCCGATACATGAGAAGACCTTTTCAGTTTCATATCAATATTTATTCGAGGATGAGGGACCAAGATCGATTTGCCATGTGCATTGGGACCTTATGTCCCATATGATGCCTGCGGTCATACCAGTTTTTTCAAGATTTAATTTTCAGCATCTTCTTCCCATCCATTTCCTGATGTGCCCCAAACAACGTTGCAGAGGAGAGACGTCCAACAATCCACTCACGGCACATCTGGCAGAGCAGTTGCGTTCATCCACACAGGTGTCAAATTGGATCAATAAAGACCACAGCTGACATACAGGTTAAATAGCAACACAGCAGATCCTTGCTCAACACAATTTGTCTCCTGAGGACAAAACCTTTTGCATCACCAATTGTGAATGTTCAAAAAACAAAACTGTAATTATCAATGCAAGAGGTTATAACTAACTACTTTCCATGCTTTCTGAATTATATTGTGACATAACCATTATATTTATTGTTCTTATATCTAAATCTGTTTCTTCACTAAGTGAAGTCTTAAAGTAGCTCTATTTTTTCAGTTTTGTAATTTTATGATTTCAGAGAGCATGTCAATGTTCCACAATCATGCATTTTGAACTTTGCTTATGGAATGCTTCCATATTTAAATGTATGGTACCAAGAGGCTGTAAAAGACATCCCAAGAATTCAAATGCTCTACACCAGAATTAATGAGACCAAATATTGGCTGTTCACATCCCAATATTACCTGATCTATTTTTGCTAATAATTTACTGTGAAATGACAATCGCTACTCGTTCCATAATTTTGGTGGCCTACGCCAGCAGGTAAGCCCCACATTACTTTCGATATGCCCAATTTACACACACTGTTTTCTACTTTCCCTTTCCAAGATCAAAATATGGGTTTCTCAAACAGCAAATCAGACCAAGTTTTTAATAAATTACTATATTTGATTATGTATAACATTGCTATGTATACAACTGTGGGCAAACTGTATGTAATGCAAATACTGTAAAATGTCTTTCTTCAAGGCAAGACCAGCTTGCTTTCTTGATTTCCTAACTACTTTTTATGTTATCCATTATTTTTTTATTTTCCAGTTCAACTTTTCTGCATGTATGTCATAAACATCTTTGGTTATGTAGTAAACAGTACATATTTTAAGATTTCATGAACTTTGACAAACTCGCTTGCGAAATGCGACAATTTGTTTTCATCTCCTTTTTGCATATAAGTTAATCACCAATCTTCTACTGGTTTAACAAATGAAAAAAAAAAAAGCTAAGAATTCTATGGTCGTGCAACTGTACTTTCATGTAAAATAACAATTTATTTTGTACCAATTTTTATCTGAGCCTATAGTAACATCATATTCTTCCTGCCCTTCCTCTTCTTGCCTATCACCTACTTCTATATACTCCTAATTGAACCCTTCAGATGAAAACTAGGCACAGGAGATTGTAGAAAGTGTAATTATGGTGTGTGGAAATTTTGTTTACCCGAGAAAAGGATTTCCGCTTCCAGGAATCTGGACAGGCAAAGATTCTATTTTAAGGATAGTGATTATATTTTAGTTCAAGCATGGTATCAGATTCCACTGCAGCTGGAAGAGTTTTTGTGTTAAGCTCACTGTTAAAGATGGTGATGGTTCTCTCATTGACTGGACTTTTGACACCCCACATCTTGGTTTTAGGCAACTCTATATTCTTGGCCCTTAATGACACTGCCTTAAAAAGGGCTGTGGTCAGTTGTTAAGAGAATGAAAACTTGAAAACTAGTTCCTCATCAACATATGAGGGGATTATTATTATTTTTTATTATTGTTTTTTTTTTTTTTTTTTTAAATCAACAGAGACAACCATTAGGGTGTGAACAGTTTACATTTCTTGTTAGTCAACAATAGTTTGTCCTCGGGAGGCAATTAGTATGATCGTCTCTGGCAGGTATGAACAGTGTTTTTAACAATTTTCCCCTTTTAGAACTGTCTCCAGATCAAATTCTCTTTCCGCTGGATCATAAAGACATTTTTCTTCAGGTATTTCTCCTACCGAGGAAGATGGAGGAGAACCTACCTCAGGATCCTCCTGATGATGTATAGACTCTCTTGATTACGAAAAACAATGTTTTTGTTTCTAAGTTTTAGTCAATTACACTAATGGGAGAATGGAGACAATAAAGAAAAACCTTATGAGGACCAACAGTGCAGAGCTCCTTCTGCCGAAAGGTTTTCCAGCTTTTAAAAAGATCTTTTTCGGTCTTTTCTTGGCTGGCCAAGATCCAAGAGATTGGTATAAAAGCAGAGGAGTGGGTTCCTGTCCTCTATCCAAAGAAGCAAATCATTATAGGGAAACCTTTCCTGGCTAAACGGCTGAGAATGCACTTATTATTCATTAAACGTTTCACTAAGTGTTAGCTCCTTATTGTAAATAGTGTTCCTTAAACTATTATTATTATTAGATAAATATATGCGCATATAGATGCGATGAAACGTTTTCCAGCTGAAAATGATCAGTCACTCCAGAGGGTATTCAGTGAGTCCCTCTCATTTAATAAGCAAAAGGCAAAAATAGTTGGGTTAACAGCTGTATAATATAAAGTTCCTTTAAACTTACTACATAAAATATGCCTTTATTGGAGCAGCACTGGGGTGCTCCTGATGTATACAGCAATGTTGTTCTAGATCCTGTGTGAACAGATGTAAAAGGCCTGCAGTCCTGTTTCTTACATTCTTAATCTACAGTCTGATAGTGTCCTGGCTGTCTCTATCAAAGACATTTTAGTTCTATGGGAAAGTGCCTGCAATATGGGGACTTTTCGATCTCTCTCCTTTACCATCAAATGAATGCGACACTGTTGTAAGAAAGCAATCCAAGCATTTAGTTGACCCCCTCAGATGCATGCTAATTAATGTGCATTTCACCACATTCTGGAAATTGCTCTCCTGATGGGGGCTGCTAAGTTGAATTTCAAATTTTTATAGCAGAATCCTAGCTCAGGGATTTCTTAGACCCGAACCATGGTATTGTAATTGGCCTAGGTTTAAAAAAAATGTAGTGAGGATAAAGAAAACAGGACCTGGGGATAATATTCCAGGAATCACTCTGTGTCGCCCTACTTGAATGGCTCGATTTTGATTATGCCAAAATCTTGATATTCCATTCTAGTCTTTGGATTGGTTGTCTCATTTACCTTTGCCCTGGCACGGCTTCAATCTTTGGGCCTCCACTTGTTGAACTGTTAGCTCCTCTTAAAACACAATTTCCTGGCACTCTGGCATTTTAATATCTGGCTCAAGTCTCAGAACATTCAGGAGTAAGATTCTTTAGAGACATCTTAGAGTCTCTCTCTTAGTTCACTCAGCCACGAAACAGAGAGGCCATATTCTAGATGTTATTTTTACTTTGAATAACTCAGTACAATCTGATCCTCCCATTGATTTTTCTTGGAGTTGATGATGAAGGGGTACCTTTTCCATTTATTTTTCCAACTTTAAGAAGTATAGTTCTACACCCACTGTACAGGCTGCACTGACTAAGATTTATGACAATCAAATGAATTTAGCTCTCGAGCACATCCCCAACCTCTACGTGAGCCACAATGCTAAGACTTCGAATTCAAAGCTTTTAAATTATTGAATTTCTGGGCACCAGTCAGGGTTGTTCCGAACAAAACAGTACTCTCTTGTCGACAATCTCGTTCTGTGCCATGACATAATGATCACCTTGAGGCAGCCGATCCGCAGAAGGGTGCAGAAAAGACAATCAAGCACAGATTATAGCACAGTTCATAAACAGACTTATGTTAATGAAATAAAACACTCTGAAATGTAAGCAGAAAAGCTATGACGGAGTATACGCCTCTGCTATTACTGCTGAAGATACCTTTACCAGGCAGCTTTTCAAGATCATAAAACACCTTTTTGATCTTACTCAGACTGTATCCTCGATTCTGTCATCATACTCATTATGTGACTATAATTCTTTATATCAAAGCAAAGATCTTGAGGACATTGTCTATGGACCACCAGGGACGCCCATCCCTCATACACGGGCATCTCTACCAGTCAAGAAATTATTCCCCATCTCTCTTACTCACTTTCAGCTGCTTAAATTAGCTGACCTCGCAGGTTGACACAACACAGTAAAATCAAGATCCTCCTTTGATCCCTGTACCTTTATCTGAAGGTGCATTTTTGATCTGGTCTCCTTCTTGGTGGGGAATTGGGAAACCTCTCCGAGTCAGGTTAATCAGCTAAGAATTTGGGCTCTGTCACTGATGTTGTCTTTTCCTTCACCAAACAGATTAGCGTACTCATATCTCTTGGTTTCGTTAACCTGCATATGCTGCACAAGGTATTGATCCTCGTTGTTTTGTGGTACAGGCTCTCAGTGTCTCATCCTTGGTCTGCCTAAGAACCCAATCCCAAGATTTGCAAACAGTTGTAAGTCACTAAGACATCTAAGAACAATGTATTCATTTTTTGGGGATCCAAAAAGGAGGATCGTTGCACAGCAGAAAATGCAAACATACTGGTATCAACCTCAAACTGCAACACAGTAAGCAATCCAGATAACAAAAAAATATATATCTGTCCATTCAGGTTGTCACAACCCCGTTAAGAGGGACACAGGGCAAGCAAGAGCTACTGGGCTCAACCATGGGGCGTTGAGGCCTTTTACTCCTGATGTCCCAAGGCTCAACCTACTATGGATCCTGAGAAACTGCGCCAAGTACCCCTTCAGCACTTGACTCGCAGTGGTAGCGTGTCAAGCAGTACAAGCCCTCTCAAAGAGGCTTTGGAGGGGGGAGGGGGTTATGGGAGAGATTGGGGGGGGGGGGGGTGAGAATTAGACAAGGGAGGCGGAGGTGAACAGAGTCTCACAACTCAAAGCAAGTTCAATAGCAGCAATAAATGATTGTCCAGCCACATACCTTCCTCTGTGACAAAAGGAGTATTTATATTCAACCAGAAAGTTAAATACAACATACACAAACAGTACAGTCTCCTGAGGTCAGGGCTCTAGTGTTTTAATGGCAATCCCTAGAGTCCCAGTTCCCTATCACTAGCAGTATCGGTTATTGCCCATTTACTATAGGTGACATTGAGGTTACCTCCCCCACTATCAGTCTGCGTTCCACTCTGACTTGTTAAAAATGTCAGAAGTTATACCGCGCTGAAGTGCTATCTGGCAGACAAGCTCCCTCTGGGTCCTCTGGCAGTTTGCTCAGTCTTAACCACGACAGCAGAAATAGTCCGACTGAAATCTCCAGGAGCTCCTCGCTTGTGGGCACAGCAGCTGCTGAGGCTGCCTCAGGTGAGTATCACATATGTGGCCCCGCAGGGTCTGCGGCTGGATGTCCTAGGTGCTCCTCTGATGCAACAGTAAGTTTCCTTTAGACTTTCGCACAATGGGGAGAGGGGATTTTTAGAGGCTTCTGGTTCCGATCCTAAGTCGGGGCTCAGGCCAACACAGGTCTCCATTGCGGCCTCTACTCACAATGATGGCATCAGCTAGATTGTTATCATTGTCCCCCTCAGGCATATAGGATCAACACACCTGTTCTCCACCCGGGCAACAACCTTCTTGATGACCTCCTCTGCCATAGAAGGTGGCCAACTTACACACTCCAAACCAGTGACTGCCCGATCAGCAAGGCTAACTTTAGAGTGGCCCCCTTTGCTATACGGTTTTGCTGACTTGAACCTGCACACGGCAACGAACCTATCAGTACAGCAGCCATCTTCTCACACCTTGTTGCACTGATCCATTTGACAGGGTCCCCACTGAGCCTCACTCATCAGGACCTCTCATTTTCCACAAAGGGTTCACTGGTCTTGGCAAGCAAAGAGGTTACTGGCGCTCCAGGGTCAGCTGGTCTCAGATGTCCAAGCATGACGTCCCTTCACCCAGATGGGAGGCTGGCAGGCCTTAGCTTCCAGCCCTAGTCACAGGCAGACGTCTGGCAGAGCGACCCGTCCTCGCACAGCCAGTCTGGCTGCTAGGTAGATGACAACGTTTGGGGTCTCAAACTCCCCTTCCTATAGTCTATTTCATACACCAAATGTGATTTAGGGTCTGAGTCTCTGATGTCTTATGCTGGGGTGCTGCTTCTTTTGAAGTGTCCATTCCTCTTCTCCTTCTTCCTTTTAAGCAGCAGTCTGTCACAACACAGGCCATAGTAGTGACTAGAATTCACATCTGGATGTCAGCCATAGTGGTATGTGCATCAAAAGGTTAGCCCAGAGACCCCTCTTTATGATTCTCTTTATCAGCCCCATCGCCTTTCTGAAACGTGCTCAGCCTGAATCAAAGAGTATCCTTGGAAGTGTACAGGGGAAGCCTCACTCTCTCCTCACTAGTGTGTGTCCTACCCAGCTTACAAAAACGCAGCAATACACAAATCTGTTTGGGGGTATCAGATTTCTCTACCTCATCATGTTTCACCATCCAGGCCTGGGTCTCATAAAATGGAACCCAGGGACCTCTATGTATTACTGTACCATCCACAGGAACAACTACATCCAGTGCATGTATACAACCTACCACAATGCACCACACTGCATCCTTATGTACTGTACCACTCATAGGCACACATCCACCAAGCACATACATTTAACATGAACAAACTGCACAGCATTGTATCCTTCATGTACTCTACCATTCATCGGTACAGTTGTATATGATTTCATAGAAAAGCAGTTTAATGGAATACCATTACTGAGAATCAATTTAATCTAAACGGTTTAACAGAGGTTTTCAGAATGAAGGGCATTTACTATTTAATAGGAACCAATTCACAGAATTTATTTTTTTCTTAAAATTGGCTTATGAATACTTATTCTTTGAGGTGTAAATGAAATGGTTGCAGGTCTTACTTTTAGTAACATTTTTGTCAAAATGATTTCAACTCTTTACATCAGGGGACATTAGTCTGGATTTATAGCTTTTACATAGTGAAACAATTACTGTGGTGCTTTTAATTCACTGAACCTTCACCACTCTTAAACAAAATCAATATCTCTAACCCTAAAAGCACCTCCCAATGGATCAACTCCACCCATCCCTGACCCCTAAATTCCACTGAACCCTGAAAGCCTTTTCTACCCCTAAACTCTAGCTATCTCTGACCCCCTAAGCTCCACTCGTCTCCTAACCCTTAGTCATTTCCACTCCTAAGCCATCTCTTAACCAAAAACCCCTTCGCTACCCCTAAACCAACCACATTCCTAACCCCTAAAGACCCCTTCATATGCCTAAACACAACCTATCACTTATCCTGAAAAACTTTGCATCACCCCTAAATTCCCGTAATTCCAGAACCCTAAATCCCTCGTCACCCGTAAAAACAACTCATTCATGACCCCAAAACCCTTCACCACCCCTAAACGCTTCTATCCTTGAACCCTAAAATTCCTTTCTACATTTAAACTCCACCTATTCCTGAAACCTTAAAATCTTACACCACCCTAAGCTCCACCCATTCCCGTACAGCACACCAAAACTCTACCCATCAATGAACCTTAAAAACATTCAACAGCCCTAAACTCCACCAATCCATAAAACTGAAAAAAACCTCAACATCCTTACACACTACCCATCCATGAACCGTAAAAAACCCTATCACCCCTAAACTCCACTCAGCCAAAACTAAAAAACCCTCACCCCCCTGAACTCCATATATCCCTGAGCCCTAAAAAAAATAAAAACTCCTCCCTACCCCTAATCTTCACCCAAGAGTATGATTGCCGATGTTTTCTTAAAATTATCTTTCCTTTAAAATGTTTTCTCAATTTATTTGTATTTCCTTAAAATTGCTTTTCCTTAAAAAAATATTCCCATGCGTTGGTTTCCTCCAATGTAGTTTCTCAGTTATAATTTTTCCATTATTTCACACACATCATTAGGCACACATACATTGAGCACATACATTTATCCTGCATGCACTGCCCAGCACTGTATCCTTTATGCACTGTACCACTCATAGGCACACATACATCCAGCATATGCACTTAAAATGCACACACGTACCCTTCATATACTGCACCACGCATAGGTACCCATACACCCAGCACACGCATTTGCCATGCACACGCTGCTCACTACTTTATTATCGCTGTATTGTACCCTTTCCAGGCACACATAGATCCAGCGCAGATAGACCCTTTCTGCACTGTGCAGCACCTCACACCAAACCAATGCAGGCCAATAATAAGTAAAGCACACAGCAGAATAACTTTAAAAGCGAGTACGCCTGTAGGTCTCACTCCAATGACCGGTTAAACAAGCATTTGTAATGCAATGGCTCTCACAGTTGCTTGAGTTTGAGCTTTTGGCGTTGTAAATTCTTAACTGGACTTTTCTTGCCACAGAAATTTGTCAACCCTGCCTCATATTTTTGTGTTTTCCTGCCACATAATTCCAATGGCCCTGCACATAACTAAAGAACTTCCATTCACCTTATTTCTCTCTCAGCAGCCAAAAATGAAAATGTTGCCATTAAGCATCCTAATTTAAATCTGCCATGCTTATTCCAATAGAATACCACTTTCACCACCCCATCATCATAGTTGCTGACTGGCTAACACAATTCCTAAAAAACAGACAAGACAGCCACAGAGGAGTAACAAGAGAAATAACTAGACGGGTCACCCAAACATAACAAGAGTGTTCAAACAGTCATAGTGTAAAATGATGTTAAATTGGCCTGAATCAAGGTCATAATTGTAATAAGGAGAGATTATTAAAACATATACCATTATCATGTAAACCCAATAAAAACCTTTATCAGAAATAAACTTTTGCCAATAGACTTTAATGCTCAGAATAGCCCATGGGAAACACCACAATGATAATAGTATTTGTAAGAAACATTGTCATGTAACCCTAAAGTTAGCCCCTAGAGGGCATAAACATCATGAAAGGAATGTCAGAAAGTAAAGCACTGTAACTACATATTTATCCCCTAGAGGGCATAGCGCATTACACATTTTTAGGGCTAGCAGTCCTACTGCAATGAAATAACAAACAAGGCCTTAAAACACAAAGTACTCCCAGGTGTAAAACAAAAGTAACAACCATGAGAGCACTTAAGACACTGAATGGGTGGGAGGGGTTATTATTTTGGAGTCCCCACTAACACAGACGTAGACGGAAATAGCACATCGTGTTGAACATTTTGACGGTGGTCCCATTGTCCTAGGACCACCACAGGCTGAGCTATGAGCAAACATATTTTGTAAAAGTAATGCCCTGCAAAGCATTATGGGCTGAGTTTTTGTGCCTGCGAATATTGTAATACTGAGGTTCCCAACCTGTGGTCCTGGGGGTCCGCAAAGCCTACTCAGGGGGTCCGTGACTGCTTAGAAAATTAAATAATATTAACAAATTAGGTCCTCAGCTTTCAGTGATGACTCAGTGGGAGGTCCCCGGATTCCAATAATGATTCAGTGGGGGTCCCCAGGTTCCAGTAATGATAACGTGGGGGTCCACAGAAGTCAAGAGGTTGGGAACCACTGTTGTAGTATTTTGACTGTAATGCTCAGAGAATAGCCTCTAGAGGACCCCACAATAAAAATAGCACTTGTAAGAAACATGGTCATGTAACCATATAGTTAGCCCCTAAAGGACATAACCACATGAAAAGAGAATGGCAGAAAGTAATGCAGTTTGACCGTATATTTAGCCCCAAGATGGTGTAGTGCATTACACATTTTGAAGGCTAGCAGGTCTACTGCAATGAAATAACAAACAAGTCCTTAAAACAAAATTACGGCTAGCAGCAAGACAAAAGTTCCAGACATGAAAGAAATTAAAAAGACACTGAACGGTGGGAGGGGTTATTATATTGAAGTCCCCACTAACCTAGTGTGGGGACCCAGAAATGCATTATGTGGCGGGTTTCCGTGCCGCGAAAATTGTACTATGTTGACTGTAGTGCTTAGAACAGCCCCCAGAGGACACCACAATGAAAACAGCATTTGTATGAAACATGGTCCTGTAGCCATATAATTAGCCCCTTGAGGGCATAACCACATGAAAAGAAAATGGCAGAAAGTAATAAAGTGTAACCATAATTTTAGCCCCTACAGGGCGTAGTGTCTTACACATTTTCTGAGCTAACAGGC
Source organism: Pleurodeles waltl (assembly GCF_031143425.1). Taxonomy (NCBI): domain Eukaryota; kingdom Metazoa; phylum Chordata; class Amphibia; order Caudata; family Salamandridae; genus Pleurodeles; species Pleurodeles waltl. The sequence goes on from NC_090443.1 coordinate 965,142,093, forward strand.
CTACTGCAATTATATTACAAACAAGGCCCATAAAACACAAACTACTCCCAGGTGTAAAACAAATGTTTCCGCCGGGAGAGAGCAACAGACACCAACTGCAGCACAATCTCCCCAGCACCTGGTCTAAATTTGTTATCTCTGCATACAAAAAAGGCTTGAGTATTGACCCTCGGTGATATCGTTTGATGTATTTGATAGACTCTGAGCTCCAAATCATTGGTAAAGTGCTACTACCCAGATTAACAACTTTGGCTAAAGCCCAAGGAGTACTAACAGATGTTCAATATGGTGTTAGCTTAGGTAAGGGTATTGTGGATCAGTGCCATAATTTGTACCTTTTAATCAACAAATGCACTGTGACCAGACCTGAAGCAGTAGATATTGTATTTATGGAGTTAAGTTTCGCTTTCTATAGGGTCAAGAGAGACAAGCTGTGGTGTATCATGTTGGACATGGGGACTGATAAAAATATTGTCTTTCTTTAATGTGATTGGTACTTTAATTTGAGTGCCTCTGTCAGGTACAGTCCTAACAAGGAATGCACTGAGCACTTCACACTTAACAGAGGGGTCAGACAGAGCTGCATTTTAGCTCACTTTTTATTTATCTTATACCTTAAATTGCAGAAGATACTTACATTTTTGGCGGTGACCTTCACATGTTGAACCCCACTCTTTTATACGCAGATGATACTGTTTTAGTTTCAAGGACAGCGCAAGGTCTTCAAGTTTTACAAGACCTTTTTAGCACCTGTATGGACTCACCTAAGCTTGGCATTAATTCAACCAAACCAAAGACTATGGTGATAGACCCCAGAAATACCAAAAATAGAGAACACCTATGCAAGGGCCATAGACTTACAAGAGTTAAAAACCTTTCCCATGTCCTGGCATGGTATTGGATTCCTCTCTCAGTCAGTCTTCTTTGGGCAAGGCAAAGAGACACACCTTTGCTAGAAGCACTGCTGCTGTTTTTGACTGCAGTTAGATTAGGCCGCAAACCTGTGGGGGGCTATAGAGATTTATAAGATCAAGTGCATATCTTTTAACATTCTATGGCTGCAATATATGGGTTACACTAACATTGCCTCTTTACAATGTACCAAGAATATATTTTTTAAGAAGGTTACTCACATTACCCAGCAGCCTATCTCCTTTCATTGTCCAGAAAGAGCAGAGGCAGGGATTTCTGGCAAACACAATACTACTCAGATCACTCATATTATGGTTGAATGTTTGGATTAAACTGGAATTTAATAGGAAATTAATTAAGGATTGCCTAGATCTGGATGATGTTTCTCGCATCCTTTGGAATACTTATGTTCAAGACTGCTTGTTTAAATTAGGTTGACATTCTATTTTCTGCGCCCCTGAGAGAATTAAGAAGGCTGATCGTATCTGGATTAAAGATGCTTTTCGTAGACAACAGCATGAAGAGAGGGAATATCTTGCTGTTACTAAGGTCTCAGTCAGGTCATACTGTCTTTTGCAGTCCGCTCTGTCGAGAAAGCCCTACCTTTTATTTGATATGTCTAATACACATCGTTATCAGTTCACCCGTTTTAGGCTAAATATGGTTCATTTTTTACTTAGCACCCCCTAGAGGATGGTACAGCAAAGCAGACACCCCTCCATGCATCGTTGATGTCACATCTACTCATGATACTATGCACTATGTTTTATTCTGTTCTATCTACAAGCATTTTAGATCTCGCTTTCTGAAGCCTCTCTTAGTGGGAGGGGAATTTTACTGAGGAAAGGGCTTTCAGCTTATATTCTTTTTGTACGTTTTACAGCTATTTCCTTTTGCCCGTCGTTCTGTTGCCTTGTTTTTAAGTTGCTCTATTAGATTAAGGAATTTTATGGTTCGTGACTTAGTGCTTCACCTTATTATATATTGCACAACAACATGTGTTTAACTGATTTTTATGGTTTGCAATTTTAAACCAAATAAAGTACATACTGAATGAGTTAAGTACACAACAACAGAACTATACATGAGTGAGCCGGTAAAAAGGCTTGTTCACTTCTGCTGATCACTATGCAGAATGCTACCACCGCCACAGTTGAGGAATAACTCATGGCAAAGGCAGTAGCCTTTCAACACTATAAGGGTAGCACTTTGGACGCCCCTCATGGTGCAACAATACTGTAATCTGTGAAACAGGCCTATGCGAACAGACATGATTCATGTTTGCCCATGAACAACAAAAATCAGCACCAGGGATGAAGACATCGTTGCAGATGGGGCGCTCATGACAGGGGTACACATCCATCGCCATACAGGGTCTCACATTTCAATCATGTTGATTTGGCAAAAGCATACCTTGCCCATTGATCTATTCTGGGATCTAGCAGGAAATCAAATAATTAGAGCTGACAATGGAAGGATACACAAAGCAAATGTAAAGTTACCACAAGAAAGTGGAAAGTGACTGGACCCAACCTATTCACTCACTGACTTATTAAGGGCTCACAATAATCGGCAGAAGTCTTCAGAATATCAATCCGCCTTCTAAATAACTTCTCATGTTTGATCTCCCTTGCTTTACAATTTCCCCTTCCTGCATTTTATGTGGCGCTTTTTCTCCCTTTTACAGAGCAACATCCAACTACTACCAGCGAGAATCTTATAAAAACAGCTACCAGCCAGACTCCAGGTAGACTACCCACAGTTCTAGAAGCTAGCCAATGGCCAATACAGTCACAGTTCCAAACAGACCAGTCACAATAAACAAGCAATGTAAAATACAAGAGAAACACACCTAAAAGAAATATAAAAGTAACACTACACTCATGTTTGTTCTCCCTTGCCTATCAATTGCAATTTCCCCTTCCTGCATTTTATGTGGACCTTCTTCTCCCTTTTACGGAGCAACATCCAACTACTACCAGCAAGAATCTTATAAAAACACTAGAATTCTGAATGTTCCTGAAAGATGTGCATTTCTAATACTCATACACACAGTTCACAACACATATAGTACTATGGGCCATCCTAAAGTGAGAAATTCTAACAACAATAACATCACTAAGAAAAATAATGCAGGTAAAGAAATAGCAATAAAGTTAACTCAGAACTGCTTATGTGTCTGTTTCAAATCCAACAAGTGATGCAAAGGGTCACTGGATTTTTTTGTAATTAGGTGGCTGCAGGGTTTATTGCATAATTATGGGTTAGCCACCTTTGCCACATAATCCCTCGTCTGCTTTTTAATGTGCATTTGTAACCAAACAAATATGTGTTTCTAGCTCAAATGGATCAAAAAGTACTAAAAGAAAGCGAAACACGTGCCAATTGACTGGTTAACTTTCAACTGCCTATTGTTGTATTTGTGTATTAAATATGTAGTAGCAGGGTGAAAACGTTTGCCGGGCAGTGTTAACGTGTAAAAATGACTCAATAACAAAGTAATAGTATCACAAAATCTGTAGCAATATGCCGCATAATTCCCTTTTCTTGCTGTGTAATTTAGTCACCCTCCCGCAGAATTTGGTCCTCCCAGGACGGATAATTCCAGTGGCTCTGATCATGGAATTTTTTTTTTAGAAAAAGTGGCAAAGCGAGAAAATTCCAGGGAGTAGATCAAACAATTCTAAAAGCAAGAGGGCCCAGTGAAAAGGAAACGTTTGTGGCCTGCAAAGAGTAGTAGTGAGGTGTCTAGCTTAAAACTTTAAGGGTTAAGCAATGGCATAAATTGATTCCAATAGGTTACAAATTGCATCTCACATTCATAGAAGCAGTGTGCAACAGCGAAAATCATCTGCACAATGGTTGCCCTTGCAGAGCCAAAAAATGAAGCACTAATTTGAGTGGGGGCCAGGCAGTGGAAACTTACAGTTTACAGGAAGAATACATTTCAGAATAAAGCTGAAAATGAATAAATGAGGGAGGGTTTCCAATTACCAACACACAGAGCAAGCACTGGCAAAGCCAACTGGTCTCGCCTATACAAGAGTTATTGGCTTTGACAATATGTTTTCGCTACATTGCATACCGGTGTGGCCACTCAGCATGGCTAAAAGTTAGTGGTATGGAGTGTCTTAGAGTGGAGTGGGGAGAGAAGAGTGGTAGACTGGATTTGTTGGAGTAGAGAGTCGCAGAGTGGAGTAGAGTGCTGTAGAGTTGAGTAGAGTTCAGTGGTTCAGTGGCAGAGTGTGTCAGAGTGCAGTGTTGTGGGGCGGAGTGGGTTGGGTTGGAGTAGACTGGAGTAGATTAGGGTGGACTGGACTGGGGTAGAGTGGGTTGGATTGAGTGGGGTGGTTTGGAGAGGGTGACAGGATGTAGTTCGACTGAAATGGGGTGAAGTGGGGTGGATTGGATTAGATTGGTTTGGGGTGGGGGTGGATTGGTTTGGTGTGATAGGACTGGGTTTGATTGGATTTTGGTGGGGTGAACTGGATTAGAGTAGAGTTGCTTGGAGCAGGGTGAACTAGACTGGACTGGAGCCAGGTGGATTAGACTGGAGTGAGGTGGGGTAAATTGGACTCAACTGTGGAGTGGAACGCAGTGGGGTGGACTGGACTGAGATGGGGTGGACTGGACTGGGTGGACTGGAGTGGGTGAACTGGAGTGGGTGAACTGGACTGGAGTAGGGGGGCTGGATGGATTGGATTGAGTGGGGTGGACTAAACAGTGCTGGGGGGACCAGGGCAGAGTGGACTTGGGTGGACTGAAATGAGATGGGGTGGATTGGAGTCAAGTGGGTGGATTTCGGATTGAGCTGCAGTGGAGTGGGGGTGGACTGGAGTGGGGGTGGACTGGAGCGGGGTTGGTCAAATGGTGTGGATTAGATTGGAATGAGGTGGATTGAAATGGGTGGGGTGGGGTGGATTGGATTGGGCTGGGCTGAGGTAGGTTGGACTGAGGTGTGGATGGGTTGGAGTGGGGTGAATGGATCGAATTGGGTGGACTGGAGTGGAGTGGGGTGGAATTTTCTCACAGGCTCGACCCTAAAAAGGAGCTGTTTTGACATCTTTCCGTCCCTGCCGTTGCGTTTTGATTTGAAAGTGGAGAGAGAAGGGCTTCCCAAACAAAGCAAAAAGGGACACCGCTGTATCTTCAATGCAAGGCCCAGCTCATAATCACAGTGCCAGAATCATGGTTTTCGTATTTGTAAGTTGCATATTCTCTCCTCCACTCTTACGGTATACTACCCTAAATCGTTTGAACTCATTCATTCACGCTCTTTTGTCTCTTTTCAGTTTCTCTTCCTGTGCAGTGCAAGAGACGCTTGCACTGCTTTGGCGAAATTACCAATAAATTATGCACTGAATTTCTATGCAATCTGGATACTGCACCACCACCTATCTCACAACCCTAGATCATTCACTACTATTAACAGCATTTACCACTTGCAGTCCATCCACCACTGTGACCAAACCCCACAAAAAAGTTACAGTATCTAAACTAAACCATTACTCCACACAAATCACCCCCACACTGTCTACCACATGCTACCTGAATGCACCCTTCACTTATACCTAAACGTATACCGACCCACATATACACCGACCCATTTGCAGATGCTTTTAAATTTTATATCCAAAATAATTGTTCTATTAACTTGTTTTCTAGTTACCTACATTTCAGCGTATTTCCATGGACGCCAGTTCACCAAAAAGTCAGGCGTAGAGGAAGTGACATCACATGCCCTTTGACCTTCACTTTCACTCACATATGCACATTGTCTCTCACATAAACACTCTCCCCGCAAGCACACACAACATACACTTATAAGCATTTTTTTTTTATTTACCTTAGCGGCCATGGAACAGTATACTCCAGCTAATTGTACTCCATTTTTAGGGTTGTGCTTGCGCATGCATATCGCTTTGCGAGACGCTGTATTTGTTAGAAAAGGGCTCGGAGCCCCGTCCATGTCACGTCAGTGTCTTTCATTGGTTTGTGGGCTTGCCTTTTGAAATATGCTTGCTTTCATTAGTGGAAGGCATGCAAACGTCATGCCTTTTCCGGTGGATAGCCCTCCTCGAGCGCAGCGCCCAAGTACTGTAAAACAATCGAGACTTGCTGTTTTTCAGCCGGTTTGCGGACTACTTTTTCTCTTTTTCTGCAGCACGATCTCGCTCGGCAGAAGTCGAGCGCTTTGCATGACCCTGTTACATAGTTAATTGCACTTTTGTCGGTTACGTAGATAATTGCACTTTTGCCGATAGGTTTCACTACGAGTGAACTGTAGCAGTGCGATCGCACTCTTTTTTTCCATTTAATGAGGCAAGAAAAGTCTGGTTGGGAGTTTACAACTGCTAATAGCTCTTACTCGGATAAATGTGATACCCGTTTCATTGAAAATGCTTGTTTATTACACTAATAGTGAATAATATTCTAATATTCACTATTAGTGCCATAAAAAAATGGACAGAAAACAAATAAGGTGGAGACTCAACTAACGTTCGGAAGGGCCCCAGGGTTCGCAGCTGGGAACTCTGGCGACCCCTAAATGACGTCTGTGAGTATTTCTTACCTAAAAGGTGTTTGACAAAATTTCACTTGCAGTTCTCACTGAGTTCTATTAATATAATGATCGGACAAAGATGGAGAAATAAAATCAGTGAAGCTTCTAAAGGCGTGGATCGCCGGAAGCTGTTTTTCAAACATTTTTGTACAAAGTGTACTACTGGCCCTGGGATTGTGAATGAGGATGAAGCAGTGGCCAGAGCGCGCTGCCGGATCCTCTCCCTCCGCTGGGAAGGAAGCGAGCACTGGCGCCGCCTGTGCTGCACTTTTTAGGTGGCTGCAAGGAAGGGAATAATGCTGCTGCCTATTCGGTCTGTCACTCAAACGTGAACTGCAGCTGCAATGTAATTGTAATCATATTTATATAGCGCTTACTACCCCTGAGCGCTTACTACCCCTGACGAGTACTTCTGCTGTGGTCTATTCTGTGACTGCCCTGCATACACTTGTAACATGCATTGCAGCTGTCAGGACTGTACTTGAGACCGGCCAGCCCTACTACCTGCTATGCTTGAAATATACAGCATGTGATATCAACAGGAGTTGCTGCTGTCAGTGCTATACCCGATGTGTGGGTGAGAGGAGCTTGCCCTGCTGTAACCTGCGCTATAAACGCCCTGCATGGGATGCCAACATATACTGTTGCTGCCCGGACTGCAGCTGACCTGTGTGTGAGCAGCTTGCCCTGCCCCTACCCAGGCTGCAGTGGTTCTGCAGCGGCTTCAGAAAACGTTCACTATACTAAAGCCCAAACTAATGGCTTTGCCAATGCTTGTTCACACCACTCCCAGTTTCAAGGGATTCGTTACAATTGACAAGTAAGCCAACGACAGGAAGCACCTAATATCGATGCCATCATCAAAAGCGCTGAAGGCCTCTGAATGATCAATTAACACCGTGGCACACATTTTATGATCACCGCCATTAAGACAGATTCCAGGATTGTAACTAACCGTGAAAGTGCTGCGCTTGGCTCAAATTTCAGACTGAGCTGCATTTAGCAATGAGCGATGATGTAACAGAAGCAATATAGTTTTAACCAGATTCTCAAGAATGAAATAGGAGTTTTGAGAAACGGAGTGGGGGCAGTAGTTTTCAAACACTTGGCAGAATGCCTTCGCTAAGAGAGAGGTTAAGTAAGTGGGCAATAAGTGCTGCCAGAATCGAGGCAGAAGGTGCTCGGATATCACCCGCACCGCTCCCTCGAGGGACCTTCCATGACCCTTACGCGTGTCTGACCCTCACTCACGAGTAATGGTTCGGGACGTAGGGCAGATCAAGGGGCCGGTTTAGGCGCGGGCAGGACACTACGCTGCCGTGTGCTGTGTGACGTGCACTGCTATGCCCTGTTAGGTTATGCATATTAGGTGTGGTATTTTCGAGCTCCGCTTACATTTCCCTGCCTGGGGCTGGGTGAGGCAGAAAACGTCAGAGCAGGAATCCGCCACAAGGGCGAGGGGGCACAGGAGGCGGAAGGCCAAGTTCTACAAAGTAGAGTTCAACGTCCTTGCGGAGGAATTCACTGCCAACAAGGCATAGCCTGGCATACACAGCCATGTCTCCTGGTCTACATGCACCTGGCAGAGTACGTCCGAGAAGATATGACGAAAGGCAGACCAACAACTGTGATGCAGTTGGAAGGTGACCTACAACATTCTAGAGAACTGCTGATACGTAACACATCACAGGCGGAGAGCAAAAGCACCCCTAACACAAAAGCCATAACACAGCTTCTCTCCCATGTGTTTAAGCAGATGGTGGCAGTATATGTGAAAACTACGTCAATTCAATGTAGGATGCATCCTCTTGGATGTGAACATTTAAACCTGTTGGCACACAGTTACCTAAGCAACCAATCTAAAACCACATTCCTTTCCTTCAAATCCCACAAGCCATTACAAAATGTTTAGGCAACGGTTTTACCATTCATTCACTCACATCGCTTCTCACTCCTATATAACTAACAATCTTTCAATCTCTCCAACACCAACAAATTCATTCCTATTACAATGTCACATCAGGATTTCACCTGACCATAACATCCCATTACCTAACTGCCAAAACGCTAGCTATTTACTTGCCAATATCTAAGAAAGAAGAGGACTACCTGGGAAAGGGGTTGATTTCACTGGGAGGGCAATGAAAAGAGCAAAAGTCGTAATTTGTGGGAAGGAAGTATGGGTTCAGTTCAGAATTAGTTTAAAAAAAAAATAAAAAAAAGTTTTAGGTTTATCTTACTACAAACCATTAAATTTTTCCATGAAAAGAGAGAAAAAAACAAAGATACCTGGAGGGAGAAAATAGACTTGTCATAAGAAATGTTTTACTGGCCAGAAGAAATTCACATATCAAAATCCCTACGGCAAGTGTGAACTAAAGGACTCAAATAGTGGAATGGATCCAAGTTGCCAAATAAGCATCTGCAAAGTAATAGGTCTCGCATTTGCTTGTGTTAGAGCTATTGGCATTGTAAATTCATAACTGGACTTTTCTTGCCACATAAATTGGTCAACCTTGCCTCAGAAATGTGTCTTTTCCTGCCATATAATTCCAGTGACCCTGCATATAACTAGCACTTCCATTTGCATTCTTCTATCTGCAGCAAAAAATGAAAATGCTGCAATTTAGCATCCCAATTTAAATCTGCCATGCTAATTCTAATAGAATACCACTTTCACCACCCCACCATCAGACTTACTGGCTGGCTAACACAATTCTCCAAAAAAGACACAAGACAGCCACAGAGGAGAAATAAACTAGAAGGGTCACCCAAACATATCAAGAATGTCTAAACAGTGATAGTGTAATAAGGATGTTAAGTTGGCCTGAATCACGGTCATATTTGTAATAAGGAGATTATTGAAACATATACAGTTATCATATAAACCTTTATCAGAAATAAACTTTTGGCGTTAGACTTTAATGCTCAAAATAGCCCCTAGAGGGCACCATGACAAAAAATAATTTGTAAGAAACATGATCATGTAACCATATTGTTCGCCCTTAGAGCAGGGGTCTTCAAAATGGGGGGCGGCCCCCCGAGGAGGGCCTCATGTGATCCCAGGGGGAGCGCAGGCTCTGGCCAAAAGAAGCTTTACACAAAACAGTTGTTTGTTTTAAGCAGAAACATGTTATTACATTTTTAAAAAGGCAGCAGTACTTAACTGCAGTGTTTAAATACATCTAGACATATTTAAACATTTCCACATTTATAAAATAATTGTGAAAAATTCTGAGGGGGGCCCAATGATTTTTATTTTGCAACTAGGGGGGGGCAGCATAAAACTGTTTGGAGACCACTGCCTTAGAGGGCATAACACCATGAAAAAAACAGGAGAAAGTAATGCAGTGTAACCATATACATAGTCCCTATAGAGCATTTTCAGGGCTAGCAGGCCTACTGCAATGATATTACAAACAAGGCCCTTAAAACAAAACTAATCCCAGCTGCAAAACATACGTTGTAGCCATGAGAAAGCTTAAAAGACACTGAATGGTGGAAGGGGTTATTATTTTGCAGTTCCCACTAACCTAGTGTGGGGACTCAGAGATAATGTAAACAGAAAGAACGTCTTGAAGGTTGCCCCATTGTCTTAGGACCACCACAGGCTGAGTTATGAGCAAAAATGTTTTGTAAAAGTAATGCCCTGCAAAACATTGTAGGGCGAATTTCCTGAAAGCAGTGAATATTTTAGCATTGGCTCTCCTGCTGTGCCGGGAGAGCCATTTTCACTTTGAGGATTTCTGTTTTATTTAAAGCATTTACCAATTTCAAGTGTTTCAAGGGGAGAGCCACAAGAAATGAATGATTAGGTAACTGTGAACAATGTGACCGGTTCTCCAATACCGCTTATCGAGTTCACACTGATGTGCCTGTTCGCGCTGTGAGCGCCATGCAGCACGAAGGGGAGAGACAAAAGAAAAAAAAATAGTTCACCCACACTGAAGTATATCGGCAATTGTGCAATTATCCATTAACAGAGGAAGTCTGCAAGGCATGGCAAAAAACAGCCTCAAGGTGGGACAAACGTAAAGCATTTACCAACCATATCAAGTGATTTTTGAATGGCAAGCCCAGGAACAAATTAAAGTGGTGGGCGTGAGATGGGCGTGGTTAAAAGCCCACAATACTTACATGTCAAAGGGCTTGCACGCTTGACCTAAAAATGAACTATCGCAACAAAAAATAAAGGTTTGGAAGAATCTGTAACTACACTTTGTATAATATACGTATTGTTTTATGAAACAAATTAAAAAGTGAATCATAGAAAAAATTATGAAAAAATGAATCTCGTCATTTCCTCTCACGAAGTCAACTCAAAAACCATGGACCTTTTCTCAAGTATACAAAAGCCTTACACCAACCACTTAAAGGTGCCACCTTGTGCTCTGACAGTAACTGTTTATGATATACCATGAGTTATAGTGTAGTAACAGGTTGCAGTAGTATGGATGGCTCTCTTTTGTGAGGCTGATTTGACAGTTCAGGAGCAAGGAGGAGTAATTGAAGGGACAACATGCTAGCCGTTCTTTGCTGCTTCTCAAGTTTTAAGAATAAGTAAGTGGTACATAATAAAGTTGACATCTATCTTGGCAGTGCATGGGAGTGGTACCCCCAATACCAATTCATTCTTGCCGAGGGCATCTGCACCAAGAAGGATGAGAGGCAGGCAGCCATTCGCATCCCTTCACGTTTACTCTTCTGAATCCACCCATCGGCCTGAAATACGTCATAGGTTGACGAGCAGTCAATGAGGTTTGTAGACGCAATCACGAATGATAATAGTGGCCAAGTGTGGGAATCAGCGGGAGAACACATGACAGTCCACGTAGCTGTAGGGTCTTTTCACTAGTAGCATAGGTTTCACTAGTCCCTAGCTGCTCAAATTTATGCGAGTGGACACAATGGAGCAGAAGGTAGGTGCAACTGCAAGTGAGTGGCAGCAGTGTTCCAACTCAATGATGAAGTTGCTATTACCAGGCTCCATGGCTCCCCCTTACAGACTGCTGTGACACGGCCACCTTTAATCCATCTAAGTTAGTTGTTGGTGTAGTGGTCGACAGCGGGATAGGGTGGAGATATGTTGTGTCAGTAGTGGGCTGTGCTTGGGAAAGATGCCCAAAGATTAAACATGACAAGCAATATCATATTATGACAGTTAATCTAACCTTAGTAGCAGCATGCCCTGAAGTACAGTTCAGCCTGGGCTGAGGGTCTGACTCACTGGGGCGAACTGTCACCAGGATTGACCCCAAAGCCAGGGAATGCCGTAATACCCAAGACTGGAGGGTGTGATTTTCAAACTTGTGTCTGAGTACACCCACAGTGAGGGAGGTACATGGCATTGCTCACTCTGCCAGTGCAATCCAGTTTGAGAGTAGGGTTTTCTGGTCCACCAGTATTAAAGATTAAAATTGCTACCTACCGGAATCAGAGCGCTTTCATTCCCCTTGACCCCTCGCTTGCGGGAGCGCAAGCAGGATGTGGGTGGGGGGATGAAGAGGGTGGAATGAAGCAAAAGTCGAGGCGTAGAAGAGCTTCTTGCCTTGGATAATAGAGGTTGCAGGGTCATGTTTGCCATAACTTTTAATTGATCTCTTTAAACAACTCCCTGCATCATGACGCAATAATTGATAAAGCCAAAGGGTCTGGACATAGATGTGTGTGTTATGAGGCAGTATTTAATGCAATGTAAATGTAGCAAAATAATTACATTGAAGCTTTTTTAGCTAATAACATATTGATTTAAGTATAATGTTTCTGGCGAGAAACGTATGCGTTTTATTTCCTCGAATGCCTTCTCAAATGTGATAACTGCCTAACTGCGAGAAGCCTATTGTTGCATCTGGCCCTTTTGCATCTCCAGTCTTTTTACTTCCATCCTCCTAATTTTTCTGACCAGTTTTTGTTGGCTTAAGGACTGCTAAAACAGTGCTAAAGTGCATATGCTCTCTGTGTAAATTGTACTGTTGATTGGTTTATCCATGATTGGCATATTTGATTTACTGGTAAGTCCCTAGTAAAGTACACTTGAGGTGCCCAGAGCCTGAAAATCAAATGCTACTAGTGGGCCTGCAGCACTGATTGTGCCACCCACATTAGTAGCCCTGTAACCATGGCTCAAACCTGCCACTGCAGTGTGTGTGTGTGTGCAATTTTAAACTATCAATTCGACTTGGCAAGTGCACCCACTTGCCAAGCCTAAACCTACCCTTATACTACAGGTCAGGTACCCGTAAGGTAGGCCCTAGGTAGCCCCAGGGGCAGGGTGCAGTGCATGTTTAAGGTAGGACATATACTAGTGTGTTTTAAATGTCCTAACAATGAAATACTGCCAAATTCGGTTTTCACTGGGCAAGGCCTATCTCTCAAATAGGTTAACATGGGGGCTGCCTTTAAATATCCTTAAAGCACAGATTCCCTTTGAGAGCAGATACAAATGTGGAGTTTAGGGTCTCTAAACTCACAATTTAAAAATACTTTTTTTTAGTGAAGTTGTTTTTTAAATTGTCTGTTTGAAAATGCCACTTTTAAAAAGTAGGCATTTTCTTGCTTAAACCATTCTGTGACTCTGCCTGTTTGTGGATTGTCTGTCTTGGTCAGTTTGACAGCTGTTTTGCACTTCTCAAGACAGTGACACAAAAGGGGGTGGGTGTGTAGCCTGCATATCCTGATGAGCCATCTGAGCTAGAGGGGAGGGAGGAGTGGTTGTTCACAACTGAAAGGACTGTGCCTGCCCTCACACAATGCAGTCTACAACCCCCTGGTATGTGTCTGGGGCCTGGCCTGGACAAGGAAGGATCTGGCAAACACTTGAGACTTTGCTTTGAAGTTTGCCAACTTCAAAAGGCAGAAAGGGGTATAAGAAAAAGACCCAAAACTCCAGACTTAGAATCTTCCTGGAATCAAGAGGAACCTCTGCCAAGGAGAAGAGCTGAAGAGCTGGAGGAGGAGTACAGTCACTTTGCTGTGCTGCTTTGCTGGACTGGCCAGCAGTTGTTGCTTCTGCCTGAAAAGAGTGCAAAGTGTGAACTTTGCTGTGCGTCCTGGGCTTGGAGGAGAGCTTGCCTCCTGTTGGAAGTCTCAGGGACACCAAAGACTTCAGTTTCCTCGACCTGCAGCACTGGAAACTTATGTGTTTTGTGCTGTTCAAGAGGAGAAACCACTGTGACGCCACCAACAACGCCACTGGCCTGCACGTGACCTGCCGACGACGCATGGAGTCGCATTGCTCCGCTTCGCACCGCAACCCTGGTCTCACTGACGCCGTCATCAGATGACTACAGTGAGCAGCTGGTCACACCGCGACCTGTGGGACCCGCACTCTGGCATCACCTGCTCAAACCGCAGCCTGGGCCTCCCCGACGACGACGCTCCTGCTGACAGCGGCACCGCTGCATGCACCGTGGCCTGTGGACAACGCTCGTGAGGAGCACAAAGCACCGTCCCGTCCCACATCACAGCCTCGGTCCAGCAACGCCAGCACCATCGACTCCGGTGTTGTCACCAGGCATCCCTGCCTACAACGTGGCCTGTTGACCCCACTCGTAAGGATCACGAAACACCGTCCTGCAATGCTGGCTTGGGCCTACTGATGACAGCGCTTCCGCAATAATGACAACACTGACTGCACAGTGACCTGTGGACACCGCACGTTGCACAGCCCCGCTTCACACCGCAGTCCTGGTCTCACTGACTCCGCTGGACACGTAACCGAGCCGCTGCCTGCAACGTGACCTATGGGCACCGCACGTCGCATTGTCCCGCTTCGCACCACAGCCCAGACGCCATACACACCAGCGCTCCTGACTTCATCATCCCAGAGTTCAATCTGCAACAGGTGTGACTTCAAGGGTCCGACGACTCCTGCACCGACTCTGGAAACAACACCGCAATGTCAGGGACGCCGCTCTCCCGAGCGCAACGCCCTACAAATCCAAGGTACCGTTTGCGGTCTTCCCGACACCGTAGCTGGCCTGCAACACTGCGGCCCGCCGGAACTGTTGGTTTGGTTGATCATGACACAGTGATAGCCCCAGATGGAGTACTGACTTCAAGGAACTGTATTTTTGAGTAAATCTTGAGGAATTCATATATTTATTACTGTATGTTGGATTTTTATCGTATGTGGTCTTGTTTTAAATAGATAAATATTGCCTATTTTCCTAAAACTGGTGTGGTGTCCTTTTGTAGTGTTTTCACTGTGTTACTGTGTGTTATGTGCAAGCGCTTTACACATTGCTTCTGAGACAAGCCGGACTGCTCGGGCCAAACTAGTAAGGGGGTGAGCAGGGGTTATCTGAGCAGGTATCTCCCTTATCCTGACTAGTTGCAATTTGGAAATCACAGTTTCTAATGTATAGGTTTTATGTTTTTTTTTATTTTTTTAATAGTAGTCCCTAGTAGGCTGCAAATCTATCTACCTCATGAATATTAATGAAGTAGGTTGCAAATTACAACCCAATGGCAATTGCAGCCATCACAGGGATGGTTGCCTGCTGGAGTCAGCAGATGACCATGTCTGTATTCGTTTATTAATAAACGAAACTTTTTTTTTTTTTTTTAAATTTTTTTTTTAAATGCAGCCCATGGGTCCCTCCCTCTTATTAGCAAATAGGTTATCATAATTTTTAGGTCAAGCGCGCAAGTGCTTTTCGACCTGTTGTAAGTATTCTGTGGGCTTTTACCTACGCCCATCACTTTCACTCGTTCGTTGGCTTGCCTTTTAAAAATCCCTTGATGTCACTGGTAAATGCTTTACGTTTGTCCCACCTTAGGGCGGTTTTGATACCGCCTTGCAGACTGTCCCTGTTACATAGATTATTGCACGATTGCTGATATACTTCAGGGTGGGCAAACTAATTTTTTCTTTTGTCTCTCCACTTTGTGCTCCATTGCTCTCACAGTTTGAAATTCATCGGCGGTACTGAAGCTCTGGTCACATTTTTTTCACACTGTTGCCTAATCAGAGTCATTTCTTTTGGTTCTCCTAGCTTTCACAAAAGCACTTGTAATTGATAAATACTTTATGTAAAAAACATAGAAATCGTCAAAGCGGCTCTCCTAACACAGCCGGAGAGCCGGCACTACAACATTCACTGCACTTGGGAAACTCGCCCCCTAATGCTTTGCAACCATTACTTTTACAAAACATGTTTGCTCATAACGAAGCCTGTGGTGGTCCTAGGACAATGGGAACACACCAAATTGTTCACAACAACATGCTCTGTCTACATCATATCTGGGTCCCCACAATAGGTTAGTGGGGACCACAACGTAATAACCCAACACAATAGTATAATAGTAATACCATTCAGTGTCTGTTTAAGCTTTCTTATGGCTGGAACTTTTATTTTACAGCTGGGAGTAGTTTGTGTTTTATGAGCCTTGTTTATAATATCAGTGCAGTGGGCCTGTTAGCTCAGAAGATATGTAAGGTGCTATGTGCTATAGCGGCTAAACATACCCTTACACTGCATTAATTTCTGCTATTAGCGCTAACTTATGGTTACATGGCCATGTTCCTTAAAAGTGCTATTTTTATTGTGGTGTCCTCTAGGGGCTATTCCGAGCATTACACTAAACATACTACAATATTCGCAGGCATGAAAACTCACCCCATAATGCTTTGCAGGGCATTAGTTTTACAAAACATTTTTGCCTGTAACTCAACCTGTGGTGGTCCTAAGACAATGGGACAACGTTCACCACAATATGCGCTTTCCGTCTACATCTCTGGTTCCCCACACTAGGTTAGTGGTGACCCCAAAATAATAGCCCCTCCCACCATTCAGTGTCTTTTAAAGCACACTGATGGTTGTAACTTTTGTTTTACAGCTGTGAGTAGTTTGTATTTTAAAGGCTTTGTTTGTTATTTCATCACAGTAGGCCTGCTAGCCTTAAAAATGTGTAATGGGCTATGCCCCCTAGGGGCTAAATACATGGTTACAGTGCATTACTTTCTGGCATTTTCTTTTCACTTGGTTATGTACTTTAGGGCCTAACTATATGGTTATATGACCATGTTTCTTACAAATGCTATTTTCACTGCAGTGCCCTCAAGGGGCTATTCTGAGCAAAACAGTCTAATGCCAAACGTTTATTTCTAATAACGTTTTTTATTGCTAAATGGCAACGTTTTCATTTGGCTGCAGATAGAGGAAGAAGGTAAATTGAAGTGCTTTAGTTAAATGCAGGGCCACTGGAAATATGTGGCAGAAAAACTCAAAATTATGTGGCAAGAAAAGTCCAGTTATGAATTTACAATGCTAATAGCTCTAACTCAAGCAAATGCGAGACCTACAGCATTGCAAATGCTTGCTTAATTGGTGGTAAAGTATTACTGTTTTGCAACCAGAATTCGGTCGCCATCTATCTAATTATACCACTGAGATTCTCTATCTGGAAGGGAAGCCCTAAACATGACTCTTCCAATTATCAAATCGGATTTGGGCCACAAACACAAATTGCAATTAGCCTTTCCTACATTGAAAACAGTTTTCTCGTGGTCACAAATGGCCGATTCTGCAAATTGGGCCGTTTGCGACCACAAAAAACATTTGTACATCTGGCCCCAAAGTCTTTAGTTCATGGATAGCTTGTGCACAACCAGCAATCTTTTTTCACACAGCAGATTATTTTTAATGTTTTTTTTTTCCAGTCAAGGCTCAAATGCAAGCAAGCCCTATAAACATTGTCAATGCTGACAGAAACAGAAATACATGGTAGTTTGAAGTCTGGAAACCTCTAACTACAAGAAGACATCCGTACACTCCGGATACACCAGAATCACCTGGACACAAATACAAAAAAAGGTAATTAACATAATAAAAAGTACATATTTCTTCGGTCTATCTGTTATTCCCCTAACCACAAGCTTGCAGCAGCATGTACGTTAGTGGGGGTGAAGGACTGGTTCCTAAGCCTTGCACAATTTTACCATCCATTGAATATATGCAAACTCCCATAATATCTAGCCTCAGCACCGGGACCAGTTCTTTTGCAATTCACGGTGCTCAAGTCCACAAAGGTTAGCGTACGTCCATTAAAGACTAAGGGAACGGGAAGTTGAATTAGCAAACAGAGCCTTAAACCCAACACTTTACAACCCTTTGCAAAAAACTATACTAGAAGTTACTGTAAATGTACTTTGTTACAAGCCTCCCAAGGTTCAATTAAATTAATCTAGTTTAAACACTTGCTTTGCTCCTTTATCTTTGGAGAAGTTTATGTTAGAGACTTCTAGATTTTGTTATAGTACGTCGTGTTAACTGTTCAAGTAATTTGAATATGCTTTAAAAGGCACAAATGGAAGTAATTCCCCTTACTGAAAATGTGTCTTTGTTACATAGCATCCTGTAGGAACCTTCCCATAACCATCAATAAGATAAGCCTTTACTGCTCAGCCACAAAGTGTCAATGATGCTGGTGGAGTCCATACTTACCACAGAGGTCTTAGTACCCAGAAACCCAAATCTGTATGAGGAACCTGCACTATAGCATTTGAAACAGCTAGATGATCCTTTAGCCAACTGGATCTAAATTAATAACCTAATTGGACAGAAAACTTACATACGATCCCATCTTGCAGAGCACAATGCAAACTGCAGCCATAAACTAGGGTATTTACCCTGAGAGTGGGAGGGTTTGAGAGTACAGTCCACTTCAGAAATGCAACAATGTGCCTACATAGGTAAAAGCAGAGATTGGAGACATTTTGCAAATAGCGCCCTCTATCATCTGATACATGAATAATTTTACACCGCTAAGGGGCAAAACATATCTAGGAGGTAATTCCCATGGGGGTATCAGTCCAAAGATCCCCTGGATGCCCATCCCAAGATAGAGTATCAGCAGTTGTAAGAGAGATGGGTATTAGTTGAGGGGGGGTGAGAACCCATCTTAAATAATAATCATGAGCCTTATCAGGGTAAATCCCAAGTCATTAAAAAAAACTTGTGCTTAACCCTCTGGTAGCTTGGCACAGCACAGTGAGGCTTGACTTAAAGGTAATTTGCAAAATATTTATGCAGTACTAAAACAAAAATAAAGTTAGAATGCAAACCAAGCAAAATTCCAAAACAAATTAGAAAAATTGAGTAAAATTAAATTAAAAACAATACACCAAAATGACAAAGACTTAATAAAAAAAACAAGAGTTATGCATTTTTAAAGGCTTAAGCAAAAATAGGGCCAAGAAGCATAAAGTGCCTAGGCGCAGTTTGATGCTGACCACGAAGGACAGCAGGTCAGATACACTAACCAGGTTTTTCCTGGTCAAAGATTTCACCCTCTGACTTTAGTCCTTTAAGCCCCAATCCACCAGAGAGGAATACATCTAAAGCCCCACAGGACCTCAGGAGAGACACTTCAGGCCTCAAAAAAAATCATAAAAATGTTACTAGAACTTCAGTTCGAGTAACCTGAATAATCTGGTCGACCTAACTGTAATGTACTTGACCCGGAAATGGGTCTCAAATTGTGTGATCCTAAGCAAATATAGTATTTTACTGTCGCCTTTTTCTTCATTCTCACATGAGTGCACCATTACATATGCGAGTTCAGCATATCTGCTGTAAAAAAAAAAAAAAAAAATCCTCTGTTTGATTAGATACACTAAATGTTTGCTCCAAGTATAATACATTTAGCCCACGTATTGGGTACACATGATCCATGCATGACTTGCCTCATAGTTTACTAACAGCTTTGCCATCAGGGCAGGGGTGTTTCTCAGTTTATGTTTATACACTCAATTTTAATAAGTATATTACTAAAGCATGATGTGATAGCACACTGTCATTTACAGACAGTAAATTTCCAAGAAATGCCCAAAAACCTTCCACCTTCCTACTTGTTTTATCAGATTTACTGATAAAACAATATAGTATATTAACAATAATCTGTGAAAATTGGGTTTCAGAAAACATATTTATCATAACACGGAAGTACAAAAAATTGTCTTTCACAGCTACTGAAATATATTATGAAATGTTTGTTAAGTTGACTTAGTTATGTAAATGTGTGTTAGGTACCAGCAGCCTTTCATTTCACACAGGTCAGACAGTCCACCTTACAAAATCCTGAACTCTGCAGTCACAAGGAAAAGTATTTGCACTGCAAGAAGAGAAACTGGCTTTTGACCTCTGTCTCTAAACAGAGCAAATGGGACACGAATAAGATTTAAATGCATCCTAATTGCTAATTCAATTTCTGACTGAACAGATCACCTGTCCTTTGTCCACCCACCAGAAGGGGCAGTAGGTTCTAAAAATAGCTTGCCTCATAAAATATTTGATTTTTCTAGCCCTGCACTCAGAAAAATCACGGGTCGCAGAGAGAGACCGCAGCAAGGCCTTGTACTAATTTCTTAGGGAATGGCACGAAAAGACCTCTTGGCGCTTTTTGTGTCCCTGTCGCTTTAACATAGGCTCAGCCTTACTACCCTTGGAGTCCACTTCTTTGTCCCGGGTAGAAGACAGGTCTGGTCTTCAAGACTTCTCAGATCACAGACAGCACGTCAAGTTGTTGTCTGTTCTCTTCCAGGTCCACAAGTGATTTGAGAAGAGTACTGGGGATGCCACAGAGTGAGTGAGTGAGTGTCTGTCTCTGGGAGGACTCCGGACGAGACTCTAACCAATTAGGTAAAGGTTCCAGGGGGTGACCCAACCCACCTTTACAGTGCTTCCTGTGTATTTTCCTGGTAACTATCCCACAGTGCCCCTCTCTCCCTCAATCCAACATGGCAGAACCCTTCTTTCCCTGGTCAGAGCTGCATTTACCTACCAAGAGGTGTGGCTATAATGGGCTAACCCGCCCTTGTGGTCACTCTAAACCAACTGTGGGACAGTCTCCCCCTACTGGGTTTGGAGCTAAGCTGACTACCAAGATAAATGGAGGCAGGCCTAGGTATGAGCTACATCTGACAGTGACAGGGTAGCCGCCCTTTGAAGATCAGGAAGGGGCTAAGCACAACTCCCAGGCCATCCTGCTCAAGGAAGGAAAAACACCTCTCCACAACAACGTCTTTTGTCCACTGTTTAGGAGCAATCCACATATCACCACAGGGGAGCCATTCACCAGTCATTTGACACCAGAGAGAGACAGACACACATTTGGCTTAGGCAGGTAAATGACAACTTTCTAAAAGTATAATTTCCAAAACAGTAATATTAAATTATTAGACTTCATAATTGAGTTGGAATTTAAATTACTGATCCCGTGAGGCTTTGATTCTTGGTTCTAGCTGCTATCAAACTGAAGCTAAGCATTATCAGTCGTTATAATGTAACCCAATATTTTTCTGAGGGAGGGCTAGCCTTTTGTCATGGTGAAAAACAACTGGATTTTATTTTAACTGCCAGAACATGTAAAACAATAAATATACATGTGCTACATTTTAAGGACCATGCATTCTGCACCATAGGCATCTGGGGCCTACCTTAGGGATAACCTATACGTAGTAAAAAGGAAGGTTTAGGCCTGGTAAAAGGTATATTTTGCCAGGTCAAAAGGGCAGTCTAAAACTCCACACACATACTGCATGGGAAGGCCTGGAGACATGTTTTACAGTACTACTGTACTAGGTGGCACAATGAGTGCTGCAGCCCACTTGTGGTATTTAATATGCAGGCCGTAGGTCCATGGAGCAACATATACTAGGGACTTGACTAAATTAAGTGTGCCAACTAGGTTTATGCCAGTTTGCTTATGTTTAGAAAGGAGAGTACAAGCACTTTACCCCTGGTTGGCAGGGGTAAAGCACAGAGAACCCTATGACCAGCAAAAACAGGTTTAGCAAAAGGAAGGCAAAATTGTGCCCTGACCCTGCAGCAAGGGCAAATATCCAACAGCAGCATACAAGTTTATTTTAGGAGGCTTACGCCCTGGCTATTAGAATCAGCTTGGACCTGCAAGCATATTAGTCCACATATTTATTCACCCTTACATCCCAAACTCAGGGAAAAGTTCCAGCAGAGGTGTAGTGGAGGAGGTGTGAGTCACTGCTTGTCCATTTCATTTAGACACACAAATACCAGCCAAACTGGATTTTAATATTTGCCTTGAAAGAAGGACTACATTCAAAGTCTGATAAAAGATATCACACAAAATTATATTAACTGAAACTAACTGCACCTACTATATTAACACACTGTTTAGCTTCACTGGTATCTTGCAAAGAAGCATTCTGACACTTGAAAACATAAGAGCAGAGTGTTTCTGGCATAAACTATAATATTTAAAAAAACTTAGGTCAGGTGTAATGATGATAGAAGACTACGAATGTGTGCTTGTATAGGTCCCACATTTGAACGGTTGAACAGCGTCAGCTGAACAAAACAAAAAAAAAAGAAAATAGCTCAGGCATGATGATGTACATGCATGCATAACCAAACATGCGCACATATGGGTCTATTTTTTAACCAAGCACTTTTATAGAAAAGAGTAGACTGTTAGAAGATTGTAGCTAAAAACTTAAACAAATTAAACATAAAACACAGGGATAGGTGTGTGACTGAGCAAGTGGGGTGGAGGGCAGGGAGGAAAGGAGGACAGGAAAGTGGCCTGAGTATCTCAATGCTGCTGAGTGGCAAGGAGCAACAATGGGCCGATGAGAGATGGAAAAGATGGGAGGGGTGGAGGACCTGGAGAAAACAGAAAAAAAGCCTAGCAGGGCAGTGAAGGACAGGGAAGGCACCAGAGGAGCTGGGGTTGGGGAATCAACGCAAAGCATGCAGCAGGGATATGAGGAGGAGGCAGCATGGAGCGAGAGCAAGAAATCATGCACTCCAATAGAGAGCACAAATATAATAAAAATGTAGATCCTGAATGGAAGCACTCAAAAGAATAATATAACTCTTCCAATCAGAAGGGTGACAAAGAAGCTGTGCTCCAAGGGAAGGGCAAAGAAGAGGAATGAAAGCAAATGCGATGGAGGAGAAAGTGATGAGATGGGCCAAAGCCTGCTTAAAGATTTGGTACTGTATGTTGTCTTCAACGACAGCTAAACCTTAAGATGTCTGTAGGTGAACCCTACAAATTGGCAGCTCACAAGTTCTGAAAGGATATACTCCACTTCATGCTGAGGAATGGGAAAAGCAAGTTTATAAAACTTGCCAGTACTAAGAAAACAAGTTCACAGCTCCCTGTGTAAGTTAAAGAGAAGCAGACAGAAAAAACAGTGAAATCACTACCTAAAAGATCACATCGTATCACAGACTTAAATTAAATCAATTTCTTCCATCAGATCGATTTGATCACTAAATTAAGTTGTACACAAATAAATGAATACCGTAGATTGTCTCTAAAGAAAAAAAGCTCATGCTGCGTGGGTAAAGTCTCAAGGAATGATACAGTGCAAATAATCCCAATTAATACATTAAATGCAACTATATTAAAGGGGCCCTCGAGTGAGTAATGTCACAATACAACTCGAAGCTTGAGTAAACATCAAACAAAGCAATGCTCTAGAATACCAATTGCTGTTAGCGGTGCAGGATGGTTTAGGAGAGATACTTTTTTTCTTTTCACACTGAAATACTCTTCTACAGCTCTGAGTCCCTGCAGACGGAAATTTTAAAGTTCCTACAGATGGTTTGTGGTGTGAGGTGGACAGGAGGGGTACACTATTCAGTCTATAGTAGAACCAAAGAAACAGGCAGCTGTTGATAGCCCTTGTCTGCTTATACTCTCGTATGCACATGCTGTAACACAGAGACTTTGTAAGCAACCTAGGCCATATTACAAAGTAATGAAATAATACAATGTAAGACTATTTTTCTAGTCTGTCGTCCTGTTGCTCAAAGCTGATGCCTTACCTATTGCACACAGGATGCCTACAATTTACTTACTGGTAATATATTTATGGAATCAAAACAACACACTTGTGCAATGAGACTCAAAAGAGCAGTATGTGCAGTATAGACATAAGAGAGGTACTGTGACCAAGAGACTTATTTTTTGTTGTTGCATAAAGTAGTTTTAAACCCCTTTGTTAGCTACTGTAAAGACACAAAGTCGTCTTTAAACTTAAATTGTACGTTTATTTCACATATAAACGCCAGTGCCCCGATGCACATCCAATGTTTTTTTCTCTCCTGCTGCAACTGCTGATCCCAGAACCTTCAGCATTCTGGAATCAGAAGCAGCCACTTACAGGCTTCAATCAAAGCAATATAGTTGGACACATAGCTTAAAGCAATATGACAAACACACCTTCCCCTGTTAATAATGATAAAACAAGCATTTCCAATGCAATGGGTCTTGAGTTTGCTCGTTTAAGAGCTATTAGCATTGTAAATTCCTAACTGGACTTTTCTTGCCACATAAATTTAAAATAAGAAGTAAAACAGTTGACATAAGCGAGCCGATTCAAAGCTCCACGGCCGCCATGAGCACAAAGGAGACACAAAAGGAAAAAAGTTTGCTCCCAGTCAAACGCATCAGCAAAAGGGGAATTATCCATGTAACAGGGTCGATGGCGAAGGCGGTTACAAAACTGCCCCAAGGAGGGACAAACTTAAAGCATTTACCAATGATAAAGGATTTTTGAAAGGCAAGCCCACGGACGAGTGATAGTGATGGGCGTGCAGTGGGCGTGGTGAAAGCCCACAGACAGATTACAACAGGCCAGAGCGCTTGTGTGCTCGACCTAAAAATGTAACTAAAGTTAAAAAAATGTTTTTAAAATTGTTTTACTAAACTATACAACTGTTAAATATTCCTAACGAACCTCCTACCTACATACAAAAAATAAACTAAATATGAAAAAAAAAAAAACTTTACTAAACTCATATACACATGTTAAATATTTCCAACTTACCTCTAAAATACACCATACAATGTGCATTCAGATTCTCCTTCCTTCATCAATCAGTCTCCCCATCCCAGTACCAATCAGTCTTCTACACCATCATCTGCTCCTTCACACACACACACACACACACACACACACACACACACACACACACACACACACACACACACACACACACACACACACACACACACACACACACACACACACACACACACACACACACACACACACACACACACACACACACACACACACACACACACACACACACACCCAGATTATTTCCATTATTAGATCCATTCAAATTGTCTGGAATCAAACATCACTCACCCCACTGCCACTGATCCCACTGTTGTTAGGATTATCCTTTCTTACTTCCAAACAGTGGTCCATTCTTTTAGAGCCACTCTTGGCCACTAACTCTTCGTCCTCTTCCTCATTAGCATTACCCACATGAACATCAAGAAATGCATTTTGTCTTGAGTCCTCATGATCACAAACTAACAAATCCTTGTTATTATCCTCATTCAATTCCACTGTACTGCCATTAACATACAACTTCTTTTCTTCCTTTAAAACTGCAATTCTTTTAAGTTCCAAACCTTACAATCACTTAGCAATACTGCATTTCTCAAAACTTTGATAACTTGTAGCAGTTCTGAAAATTGACTTTCCCCCTTCCTTACTCTCCACGGTTTATTAACCTTAACAAGCATTCCAATTTTTACTTCAAGATCCTTCAAAGAACACTTCATATATTTCCTTATACCTCTTATGGGTATCTTCAATTATTTTCTGCAATTCCTCAATAACAACTGTGCTAAAAGATGATTCAATCAACCACTCAGGATTACTTTTTGTCCTTGGACCTCTACCCCTAATTAATTCAAAAGGACATCTACCCCCTAATTAACTCAAAAGGACAAGAACAAGTCATTTCATTAACTGTAGTCACATAGGGGGTCATTTTGACCCTGGCGGTAAAAACCGTCTACCGCCGCAGTGACGGGCGCCAAAAGACCGTCGCCGCAGCTACCAGCCATCCGCCCAATTATGACCACAGCCGGATTTCCACCAGAAGGATGGCGGAAATCTGGCTGTGGCCATGGCGGTGGATGACGGTAAGGTGACGCCCATGCCAGCAGCAGCGCCACGCCAGTAGACCGCCGCTGACCGTATCATGACCTATGATATGACCTGGCGGTGTTCTGCTGGCAGCAGCACCCGACCCGTCTCCTGCCAGAGTAGCCCCTCACAACAGTTATGTCGGGTGCTCCAACAGGGGAGGGGGATGTGTGTGTGTTTGTGTGTGTGGGTGTGTGTGTATGTGTGTGTGTGTGCGTGAAAGTGGGTGTGTGTTGTGTGTTTCGTGTTGTTTCTGTGTGCATGTAAATGTGGGAGTGCATGTATGTTGTGTGAATGTATGTGTGCATGTATATAAGTGTGTATGGATGTGTGTGAATGGATGTCTGCAGGCGTGAATGAATGTGGGAATGTGTGAATGCGTGTGTGAATGAAGGTGCGTGAATGAAGAGGTGGTCTGGAGAGGAAGTGGGGAGGGGGGAGTCTGTGGCGGGGAAGTCCCCTATCAGTGACAGGAAAGGGATTCCCTGTCACTGATAGTGCCCACCGCCATGATTTTCGAGGCAGTAAGGTTGCTACGAAAACAGTGGTGGTAGGTGGGGTCATAATCCCGCAGGCAAGTGACAGCCGCCGGGCTGGCGAGTGAAGTCTCCAGCCCGGCGGTCGTAACCGCCATAGTGGGCGGTGTGGTACATTGGCGGATTGGCTTGAGCCAAACAGCCAATGTCTTAATATGGAGAAAAGTACCGCCAACCTGTTAACGCCGGGGTCATAATGACCCCCATAGTCTTATAAATCTGTAAAATCAATACTTTGTTATTTTTCAAATCTAGCTCAATAACTCTGTTAAATCTCTCCATCATTCCATTCCTACTGGGATTATACAATGATGTGGCGCAATGTCTCATACATAGTCTATCAAAATAAGCTTTGGCCTTGTTGGAAACAAACTGTATACCATGATACATGATTACATACACTGGTAACCCTTCACTTACAAAAACTGTGTTCATAAAATCCAACACCAAGTCTGTATCCAGTCTATCCACCAGCTTTTCCACTGGCCATCTCGAGGATATGTCAATCACAGCAATCACGTTTTTAGAATTTACTCCAACGGGTCCCATGATGTCAACTGCAATGGACTCCCATGTTTTTTTTCTGAATCACAGGTTCATACATTTTTGATCTCAAAGTCATCAAAGACTCATCGGCATTAGCACAGCTCACTCAATTCTCATTACCATACTCTCAACAAAAACATCCACCCCTGGTCACCAGTACCATTTCTTTACAGCCTGTTTTGTTTGGAATATGCCTCCATGACCCTCATTGCATTGTTTGGTAATAGCTTGTCTTAAAGAAACTGGAGGAATAATTCTACTCCCCTCATAATTCTTCCTTTAGACAATAATAATTAATTCCTCAATTCCCAGAAATTCCTCAATTTTGGAGTTAGATTACTTTTTCCTCAGCCAACCATTCATTACAAACTGGATAGCCCCATGCAAAATACTGTCCTTCTCATACTCTGCCTTCCACGTATTTTCCTCAATAACATGTATACCCTCATCATGAATAAGGGCAATGTAAAAATCCTTCCATTCATCATCAAGGTCTTCCTTGATTTGCAAAGGCATTCTTTGAAGAAAATCCGTTGTCACATTTTTCTTTCCAGGAACATACGTTATTTTGTATATAAAATCTTGCAAACACATTGTCATCCTGGCAATGCATGCAGATGCCTTGTACATTGCCTTTGTAGTAAGTAACTTTACTAACAGTTTGTGGTCACTCCTGAGAATACATTACTTTCCCCTTACAAAGGACCTAAAATGTTCTGATGCCCACACACATGCAAGGTTCTCTTTCTCTAACACTGAAAACTTTTACCCAGTTCCAGATAACGCCCTAGAAGCATATTCAATTATTACCTCCCTTCCCTCTGCTGTCTCTCTTGGGATAACACTGCACCCAACCCCTTGCAACTTGCATCTGTGGGAACCATACTCAACAATTCCGGATTAAGACTTAAAGCTGAAGCATTCACTATACATTCCTTGACCTTATCTAACTCTCTGACACTCCCAGTCTATTCAAATTTACTTTTTTTTTTAAAGTGGATGAATGCTAAAAACATTACGTGCAAAATTGTAGACATACTTTGCATAATTATCTGCTACTCCTAAAAAGGATTTAAGGATATACTTATTCCTTATTTATTGGTAGAGGGCGGCTCCCTGAATGGCCTCAACTAACAATAGGGTTTAGAATTACACCCTTTCCACTAATCACATGACCTAAGTACCTTATTGTTTCAAATGCAAATCTGCATTTTGAATATTCTAGTCAATCCCCTCTCACACAAGACTTTGAGTAATCTTTTTTAGCATGTCATAATGCTCTTCTTTATCTTTTGCATCAATTAAAATATAATCTTGGAAACATTTGATGTTTGACACTTTTCCGAACAATTGGTGTATCAAATGCTGAAAAACAACTGCCATTGAGGACGACCAAAATGGCATTCTTCTATACTGGTAGCAAACCACAGGTGTTAAGAAAGCTGTACTGTT
The DNA here is from genome assembly GCF_031143425.1 of Pleurodeles waltl. Lineage (NCBI taxonomy): Eukaryota > Metazoa > Chordata > Amphibia > Caudata > Salamandridae > Pleurodeles > Pleurodeles waltl. The sequence continues at coordinate 965,170,045 of NC_090443.1, forward strand.
TTACTATTCTCATGCAATGACAACTGATGGTAAGCAGCAGACAGACAGGTCAATGGTAGAGAACCATCTGGCATCTTTTACCAGAGCTAGCATAAATGAAATTTTGGTAAACAAAATCTGTTAGTGAGGATGTTGTGGTTTAGGTGGTCTAAGTCAACAAACAAATTTTCCCATTGCTGTATCTTGGTTCTACAACAGGAGAAACCCAGTCGGATGATTCCACCGCCTCTATAACACTAGCCTCCACCAACCTCCACTCTAATCAGAATCAGAATATTTCTTGCTTAATGTACCTTTGGGCAAGAATCTGTTTTAAGATTATTCGATGTGTGAAATCTGTCAAATTTCCAGTCCTTCCACTGAACACATCTGGGAATTCTTTCAATATACCATATCCAATAACCTCTCCATCATCAATAATCATTACAGGCTCCGGGCTCGTTGGTTTAGGTGTTTTGTGTAGATTGCCTTGATCGTACCAACCTAAAACAGAGTTTCCTTTCTTTGCCACATGTCACTTCCCTGCGGTTTCCAGATTCCTGAACCTAACAAATTACAGATTTATTCCCTAGTAAATCTATTCTTTCACCACAATACCCTTGCACAGCTTTATGTCTGGCTTTTCAAATTTAGGCCCTATGGTTGATACAAACTTAACTTATCAACCATACCAAACCTCTTCATTAATGATGGTATAAGAAGAGACTGAGCCTGCATAGATTTGCACCCCAACACCCACCAAAGATACTCTAAGAATTTTTTTTTTTTTTTTTTTTTTTTTTTTATTTGGCAATTAATACCGATCTTCACCTTAACTCCTCATCTACACATTTCACCCTGTTTTTTTTCTCTCTTGCATACTTTTGAAAGTGCCCCATTATTCCACATGTGGAGCACTTTTGTTTTAATGCTGGACACGTCTTACAGTATGCTAAATGTATACTACTGTCACACCTATAACATTTTAGTCTCTCTATATTGTTCCTGGTGTCTTAGATTCATTCTTATAAATGTTCATAAATTTATGATTATCCTTGCTCCCCACCTTAACTATTTACACCTATGAATCACTGACTTCTATTTTGATGGCCTGCGCACTTCTACTTGACAACTCAGCCTCCCTGACTATGGCTAAAATGTCCTTCATGTCTGCATCCCCATGTACCCATAATCTCTCTTGGACTGCTGGATCTCTAACATGTATTACCACTTGGTCTCTTATCAGTTCCTCATGTATAGTTCCAAACTTGCAATCTTGTGCTAACCTTTTGAGAAGTGCTACATACTTATCAATTGATTCGTTAGGTTCCTGTTTCCTCTGCAAAAAATGGTGTCTAATTATTCCTATACACAGATTAGTTCCAAAATATGGATCAAAGTCACTTAAAAGCCTTATTGAAAACAGTAACATCACCTCCCCCACCATATCTTTATCCAAATTTTCATACTACACTTTCAATTCTTCTAGACTCACAAAATACAACATTTTTCCTTGCTGATCTACGGTGTGAATATAGTTTAAAAATACGGTTTCCACTCATACTATTTCATGCAATGGTTACCCCCTGCTGGCCAAAATGCTTGTGGAGGAGATAAACTGCAATTCTGTGCACTCTTGTCGATCTGTGAAGTGTCCCTTCTTCACCCTGAGGGACTAGTTTACTGAATTCCAAGAGTATTTATAAAGGGAAGTGCTCAAAAAAGTTACCTTCCAATTTAGCAGAACTGTAAATGTATCTTTAAATTCTTTACTCTTCTGTTATCATTCACGTTGGGGATTGAAATCCGGTAGACAAGTGGAAAACACACTTAGACAAGTGGAAAACACACTTAGACAAGGAAACAACATTAATTTGCCAAACAGTTTGCACGTTCCATACTCATATTGATAATGCCGATTAAGTGTTGCTCAGCTCTTCCTGAAACCTCCTTGTTCTGCTTACGTCAAAATGCCCTCCTGCGCAGATGTGAATGAAAGGTAAAATCGCAGATGGAACGTTGCTGAAGCCACAGAGATCCTATGTCAGAATGCCCTCCTGTACAGAATCGAACGAAAGCAAAAGACGCAAATCGAATGTAGCTGCAGCCGAGCAGTTACTTCATATGTTGCCACTGCTCCACAAACTATCACAGGTTCACTACTTCCACAACACAAGGTATGGCTAAAATTTCATATTGTATCCTCAGGCTTACCGACAGTATGCGCAGTCTTTCTTTTCCTACTACCACGTTGTCTCCACCGCCTGTAGGAAAAATATGTTTCAGCTGCCAAGTAATCCTTTTTAGGTTAAGCGTAAGCACTCAAACTCGTGTATACTTTTAGTATATTTCTTATGGCTTAAAGCGATTTCATATGTTAGCAGCAGTGTGCTTTTATAATTTGTGCTCACTAGTGGTCTGTTCTGCCTTTTTCTCCCTCCTTTTTGTGTTTCAGAGAAGTGACCAACAACTGTATTATTCCACTTTGGTTTCTTTACCTGTTGCTGTGACGGACTTTGTTGCTGCCTGTTCACTGTGGGTGTTTTAGGCTGGTAGCTGCCTGTTTTATTGCAGCATTCCATTCCTCCCACGTCATTGACATTTGTTTTGGCTTTATTCCAGAGATGTCCTCGGTTTACCTCTGGCTCCTAAAATAAGCTTATTTTACAAAAGAAACACACAGTTGTTTAGGTCACTGCTCATGAAAGCCACAAAATGTCTTTTCTGGTAGAATGTAGCTAAACCTAGAAGCAATTATGTGAAACTTGCTTTCCCTCGCAGTCTCTCTCTCCAGGGCTCCTCCCTGCCCTTACTCAGGACATCGCACACAGAGCATTGCTTATCTCCTTTAATGGGGCCATAAATCTTCTCATGCTGCTCTGCTATTGTTAACTTAATTAGAGCTTTGTTGAAATGCAAGGCAAGAACGCTTGCAAGACTTTTCATTCTGGTAAAATAAAAAGGAAATACTTTTCAAACTTTATTTTCCAATTTCAGTTCAGACGATTCTGATGTCAGTAACCACCAGTGACCACCAAAATGTGACAGGAAAAGACGAAATTATAAGACAGGGTTGACCAATTTATGTGGCAAGAAAAGTCCAGTTCTGAATTTACACTGCCAATTGCTCTAACTCAAGATAATGCGAGACCTATTGCATTGTAAATGCTTGTTATGGTTACGCCGCTACACTGAGTGGTTCTCTTGACGTTTAAAACATCTTGTTGCCTATTTGTGTAGACACAAAGTTATCTTTAAACATAAATTGTAAGTTTATTCCACATATAAATGTCAGTGCCCTGATGTGCATCCAGTGTTTCCTCTATCCTGCGACAAACGCTGATCTCACAAATTTCAGCATTCGGGAATCAGAAGCAACAGCTTATAGGCTTCAATTAAAGTAACACAGCTCGACACGTAGCTTAAAGCAATGTGACACAACAGTTATCTCCTCAGAAAACAGGCATGATGCCAGATGAGCTTCAACTGGAAATATAGAATATAATACCTAGGCTGAATTAACAAAGTTGATTTACAGTCTTAGATGCGTGACCTGATCCTTCAACAATGGGTTGCCATTTGTCATAGTTGCTCATATGAGTAGTTCTTAAGAGTCAAGCAACAGTATTCCAAATCACTGCTTAGTCAAACTATTTTCCTTTTTTAGGTAATTCCCCAGCATTGGTCATAAATATTGTATCAATTACTCTACGCACTGTGCACGGGTGCCTAAAAGAACAAAAAAACTGGGTAGAAGTGTAGTTCTATGTATGCAGATGGCACTAGATTTACCCTAAAGTCATATCAGGAAATATCGTCCCTCAGTACAAAGAGTGACTCACCATTGTCCAAGCATTTATAACCAAGGTGTACCTCAAGATCACACAAAAGGTACCCAGGGCAATGCCCAGATGTGGGTTCCTTGCTCACGGTGCAACTGGAACTAAGCTATACCTTACTGAAGAGCCTCACTAAGGGTAAAATCAGTCTTGGACTGCTTGTGTTCCAGTCACAGAGGACCCTGCTTTGCAGTTCAGGCTGCACTGCTTCTATTGGAGCCGGGCCAAGGCTGATTTGCATATGGCCGTTTCTAATCTGAGGTGGCATGGCAGGCAAAAGAACAGTGGATTGGAAGGTTACCCCAAGTGACTGCATGTGGTTAGACAAAGTGAAAGCATGCCTCCCATCACCATTTGTGTGTTTGATGTACCTCAAGATCACCTTATAAAGACAAAGTTGATACTCATTGCAAGTGACAATGAAATTGTGCTGCACGGCCTCTCGAAGATGACCCCTGACCACTACACCCCAAAGCTGATCCACTAAGCCAAATCGAATGGACTCCAGATTGACACCATCCTCACCTCCAGAAAGCACACGGTTGGGTCTATCTATACTGTGCCACTTTCAATTCTGGGAAGGCAATAGCTGATTAGTCTGCTCCCTGCTAACCATGGTTTTCGATGCCCAATATAGGTCTCCTTTAAGGTACAATTATCCCTTTGTGCATCCTGTCATCGAAAACAAGGGGCCCACAGAGGTAACAGGATCTATACTGTGCATGACAATTTGCAGTCCTCCCATTCCCTTTCTGAGACTGGGCCTCAATGGCACACCACCTCCTGGCTCTTGTTTTTTTTTTTTTCAGTTCCAAAGCACTTTCCACCATCATGTTTCCTCGACTGGTGCAGCTTACAAATCATGGTTTCCATTGCTGTTGTCCTGAATGTGTGGTTATTTGCCACTTACTGGTGACGCATCATTGAATGCATCTGCACTATAGTCCATGCATCAGAGATGTCAAGATGTGGAACTGAACGTGGCCCGGAGACATCATCACGCCAGACACCCTACTTGCCACCATTTTGCAAGGATTGTTGAGCCTGGGGAATGAATATGCAACTGTCATTGAAACGACTGGATGTCTGTTTTAAGTCGCACAAGAACATAATATTACAGAGATATAAGTTCTACATGAATCACTAACTTCCTGGTGAACCTACTGAACGTTTTGTGTGTGCTCTAAGAAGCTTAGCTTTGATGTGAAAGTATAAGACCTTTGAAGAGGAGCTAATTAGAGATCAAATTGCGGGTAAAAAGCTAATAGTAGGAAATTTCAAGAAGCTCTATTGACCACAGCCAATTTAACCTTGGACAAAGCAATAGAGATTACTTTAGGTACTCAAAGCACGGTTACTATATGGCAAAGGCATCACTGTCTCAGCAGACCTCATCTGCTCATTCTATAGACAGTGCCACCAAACCTAGGAGGAAGAAAGAGTCAGTTCCAGCAAGGCCTAAGGGTTGGCTTATTATTGCTGGGGCAGTTGTGAGCAGTTGGGCAATGAACAATCGGATAGAGCATGTAACAATTGCAACAAAATTTGCAAATCTTCCAAGAAGTTCATCTTTTTACAACTAAGGGAGCTGTCAAATTTGCACTGAGAACTGCCAACTGGCAGTGCAGGTTGCAAGAATTAAGTTATAACATTAAGTATTAACCAGGTATAAGAAACATTATGGTCTTTGAAGGCTGCCACTGGAATCTAGTTCCCTGGATGACAACTGATCAGACAAGTTTGTCGTGAGTACCTTGACTATAATCACCAAGGGTGCAGTCCTAGAGTCTGAGTGGTCCCAAGTGACGGATGAGGATGAAACTGTGAGAAAAGTGACAGAACCTGTAAATGGAAGAGGATCCAGCTCAAGAATTTCTGATCTTAATGGTACCGCTTTCAAGCACATTGCCTCTGAAGTGTCCATAGTGAATAATTTCTTGAGGAGGGCTGAAACCCTGATTGTATGTGTGTCCATACGATCCAACATGGTGGCACTAACACACAAAATACACATTGGTATGCAAGCTATGAAGAGGTGGACCAAAGAGATGTTCTGGTGGCCAGAGCAGGATACATCCACTGAGCAGTTTGTGAGAAAATGTATTTTCTGGTAAATGACAAGTTGCAAGCCACCTTTCCAAGTCTGTTGGAACATAGACCAAGGTTGGATTTGATATTATTGGTCTTTTGAATATTTAAAGGGATACGGTTAAGTGCGAAGTAGCAGCCACCGATAATTATTCTCAATGAGAGTCTGTCATCTTTGTAAATTGTGTAACCACATTCAGGGTCAAAAAGTTTCATAATTTGTTTTCCAGCAACAGGATGGCAGGTTAGGTTGTTACTAACAATGGCCCTCAATTTGCTTCCAGGGAGTTCAAGGACTTCCTCGTAAATATCAATAACATTATAAACTCCTTGCAACATCCCAGGAGCAAAGGAGTGCAGAACATTGCAAATAAAAAAAAGGTAATTAAGGAAAACATTCAGTTGTCAATGATCAACATCTCACGTGGGCTATTTGCACCACTCCCAATGCTGACACTAAAGTTTCACCTTTTGTATTCTTGCGGGGAAGGTTTCATCTTTCAAAAACAAACAATTGTGGATGGTGAAAAAGAGGTGATCTTTGCGGTACATGGAGAAGGTGAATCACAGGAGAAGGCAGGCTCAGGTGGCGTATGAAGGTTCTGAAAGTGAAAGGTAGTGGGTGCAAGTGGGTGACATGGTGCGGGTCAAGCTTCCAAGACACCACTTGAGAGACGAAAAATGGGAATTCCCATTAAAGAGTCATAAGTGTAAAAAATTGTGTGGTTTCCTTAGAAAATGGGACGTGTTGTAACAAAGAAATGTTTTATTTTCAATTGTCTCTTATGATCTTTTAAGGGTACGGAGGGATAATTCATCTGAGCTGACTAACTTGGATGCCTAGCTGGCAATTCACTACCTGTGTTGTGTGTTTGGAGAAGATCAAGGAATCATTTCCCTTCAAGTGAACTGGGGGATTATATTATTTAATCTGGAGCGTTATATCATGCAATAATTGTTAATGATACATGTTGGATTTGTGAGTATTCATGCCTCGTGTCATCATGTTCGTGTTTCTGTTCATTTGGGAATGTGTGTGGGGTGTTAAGGGTGGTGGTGGTGATGAGTGTTTTATGTGCACGGATTCTATGTGGGGATTTGTTTTTTATAGGATGGATTTAAAAGGTGAAAGTTGTGTTGGGTCTACTCATGCAGTTGTGGAATATTGGTTATGGAATGTTGTCCTTCAAAGCTGGGAGGGCAGTTGCTGGTTAGCCTCACTCCCGTCAGTCATACTGTTGGATTCTCAATAAATCTCACTCACTTATGCCGTCTCCTTCATACATCCTTTTACACACCTCAAAAAGACACACTCTGCTTGCTTCAAAGAGAGGGCTATTCAACAGAAACAATCATGATAGTAGAAACAAAAGCCCTGGTGGCAGCTCACCTGGGTGAAGTCCACTCTATGACGTCCCAGAAACAGATTGCTACCTTTGAAAAGAGTTATTCATTCCACTGCCTAACTTTTCAATGGACTCAAGAGAGAACCTCACCAACCATCAAGTAACTCCACTGGCATAAGCTACACACCCCCACAAACTCAGAAGTCTGCTGCATAACTTACCAAAGATAGACATGTAAGCATCCAACCACATCAGCCAAGGAAGATCATCAACTCCAGTGGACAATGTAACACCTGCAGCATCTAACTAATCAGGCTTGAGACAAGAACACACAGGAAGTACACCAGGCCTTCTCCTGTTAGTCTCCCTAATGAGATTCAGCAAGTTCCATCACTCCTGCATTTTAGGAAGAAATTAAAGACCTTACTCTTCAAGCAGCACCCCACCCATTTGTAAATCTCTGCTTGATGGAGCCCCCAGGTGAGAGCCTCCATCTTGCCCTGCTTGAGTCTTGCCCATCACACCCTCTCCTCTTTTATACTTCTCCCTGCTACAATTAATACACCACTGCACTAGCTTACAGCTAGTTATGTGCTGTATAATATGACCTACATATATTTTCAAGGCACTCTACAGGTTGCCACAGTGACCTGAGGAATGTCACATGTCATGTTCATCTATTTCTTCACCTTTAAAAAAACTTGGCTAACTATTGTGTTTCAAGCTTATGTTCTGAGGACAATCTCCAACAAACATCCTGAAGCGTCTTATTTTAAAATGTGGCAGGTTTATGTGCAAAGGTTAGTACTACTGAATGGTTGGGTTTTGCAGATCTTCTATCTCCAGGAGACTTGGTCTGTCAAGCCTATACAAATTAATGGCTACAGAACAGCCCATGTACATGAAGTGTCTACGAAAACTGGTAGGGCTAAGGGTGGTCTAGGGGTATTTATTTCCAACTATTTGTTGTTGCGTAATGTATTTGGTGCGAAGATCTCACTGTATTTTCAAATTATTATCATTGAAACCTTGCCCCTTTTCAGTGTTGTGCTGATTAATTGTTGTAATAATGCTTCATTGAGATACCAACAAGCTCATTTGTAAGGTTAGTACAAAGGAAGCTACTCTACCCTGGGATGTTGACTTTAATAATTATCTGTGTCCCCTGCTCTCAAATAAGATCTGTGGCCTGATGGACATCCACAATTGTGAAATCCCATTTCATTCATAATGGCTATGGTGACAAATTAAATGAAATGTTGTTTAAACATGATCTTGCCTTTTGTAACAAACTTTGTGTTCCCTTTGCTCCATTTAAGTGTACCTCTAATGGGAAAGGTGATAGCATTGTTGCGGACTATATAATATCCTCTCACAGGCACTTCATTGGTACCCAACGTAACCACACACAGTAGCTCTGAGTGACCACTACCCACAAAATGAAGCTCTCAACTACAACCACTTGATTAATCAAGCAAAATGTGTTACACCATGTCCAGAGATAATATAGACCTTGACACATGAAATTGTCGTACACTACGGTGGTCGCAGATCAACTCCATGACTTTTGGGGAAATTGGTTTCAACACACAGAACAGCTTTTGAAACATGTCTGGATGACACAGTTAGTCCCAACAATTTCATTAAGTCCTTACTATAACAAAGGGGATTAAAGAAGGTTTATATCCTACCAGACAATGGCCTACTCGGAACAGACAAGGCCGGTTTGATTCCATCTGTACCAAGGCCCCAAGGAAGCCCTCCACAAAACCCCATGGTGTATACAGGAAGTGTAGGGGCAGAGACACAAATAAAGACTAGTTGTGACAGGGAGGATAAAAGATCTTAAGGATGAAGCATGGGAGTCCCTCCTCCAGGCTAGCCTTAAAGATAGTGAAGTGTTTTGGCGTGTGTTAAACAGTCCCTATTTGAGAAAAGTGTGCCCCAAGATTGGAGGCCGCATTACTGAAACTGAGTAGGTGACTCATTTTACAACAACATATTGAAATCCCAACATGATGTTGCAGAGATAGCCCCCCCATGATTCAGAAGCGGTTTAGACGAACCCCTCAGCAGCATCTATAGCCTCACTTTTTCTTTAAGGGAGAGGTTAATAGGGTGATTATGGCTAGGGGTGTTCACCAGATCCTGATGGTATCCCAGTCGAACTTTTTCATGCAAAGAAGGGTGATCATTCCTTACCAGCCTATTATCATCTAATTTCATTATTATACTCACCAGAGAAAGTTGTAGGCAGAATTATCTTGTATAGATTAGAGGAGTTGGCAGCAACTAATGAGATTCTCAATGACCTACAATACATCTTTCGTAGTGGTGTTGGGACAATTGAACATAGACTAAACCTCACCTTTTAGTTGGGAAGTGTACCCTGGTTAACCACAGCAACATGTTTTTAGCCTTTGCTGACATATCCAGCACATTTGATTGCGTGTTGGATGATAAGCTGTGGACCATTATGACAGAGCTTATGTGGAACCACATATAATAAAGTTCCTGAGGGAGTTGTATTAAGGGCCAGGGTTCGATATGGCCTTAAGGTAGAATGCATTCACCCTTTTAACACAGAGAGGGGTGTCAGACAAGGATGCTTTTCTTGCCTCCTTTCTGTTCACCCTACATATTAATAGTCTGGGTAACGTTCTAGTAGATAACTGCTTTGATCTCCCACTAATCAGTCATCGTCCTATTCTAGTCTTCCTATACGTGGATGATGCTGTACTTTTGGCCCTGGGCCTGCAACAGCTACTTTCCTGTTTTGAAGATTACGTTCAGGACGTAGGCCTTCTAGTCAACCTATGTAAAACTTTCATTATGAAATGCGGTAGGAGAGCCTTGAAATGTTGTGATCTCATGATTGGCGGTACAAATATTAACTTCACCTCATCTTTCTCTTACTTGGGCATTTTATTCAATAAGCACGGATCTTGGAAACAGGCTATTTTACTAGGAAATAAATGTTATCAAAATAACCACAGAGCTCTCCAATTTGAAGTCAAAACTGGACAAGAAGCCCTCTAAGGAGATGTCAACTATCTACAAAGTCAAGTGTCTGTTGACTGCCTTATATGGGGTGGGAGTCTGGGGGTACAGCGATAGTAAACACCTCCGTCTGGTGGAAAATTTGTTTTTTAGGAATCTTCTGTCAATATCTCAGAGGTGTTCCTCATGTGTCTGCCACACAGAGATAGGGGTTGCGTATTTACGATATACAGAGAATTCAGCCAATTCTCTGGTATAAGATCTGGACCTCTGAGATAACAATATACTTAACCTTGAGATCATCAGGGACTGTCTTAAATCATCATTTTCCTTTACAAATCCCTTGGCTGAACTACATGAAAAAGTTTTGTCTTGATCAGGGACATCCAGAATATTTTAATTCCCCAGATACATTGGTGCATACTAGTAGAAATTATTTTAAAATGGCCTGCTTATCCTTGCTTGAGGATATTGAAGACTGACCACAGAAGTTATAAAATTAATTGTTCTTAAAAATCAAATGATGCTAGTTACTCTCATGCAACCATATTTAAAATGTGTGCATAATGCCAGACACATGTTTATTTTAACTAATTTTAGACTGGATATAGTCCACTGGTTGACACGTTTTACTACTGTTTATGACTGGTGTAAGACACTAGCTAAAAGCCTTGCAACAACTTGCCAAATCAAAGTAACATGCACATTGTCGTCTTCTGTAAATGTTATAAAGATATGAGTAACAGTATTCTATGACCATGTCTGCAAGAACATAAATTCGCACAATGCTGACCTGCTTATTTGCTATTTACAATCCCTACCTCTGCTTAATATTTGTTGTGTATTGTCAACTTATTTAAGGTCAGTGATTAACCACTGGAAATCTTTGTATATTTGCAATGACTGTCACGCCAAGATGACCTGATAAATTCCTGTGCTGTTTGCAATTTTAAACTTATTATGTGCTCCTGTTTGTTTTTTTTGGTTTTTTTAAAGATATAGGGCCTCATTACCACCCTGGAAGCCGGCGGTAAGCTGGCGGTAACACTGCCAACAGGCTGGCGGTGTTCCGCCAGCTATTATGACTGTGGCGCAATAGCCACGGCCATACCGCCGGCCCCTCCAACATACTGCCAAGGAGTCCGCCTGGCAGTCATAATCCCCAGGGCAGCGGTGCAGGCGCCACTGCCCTGGGGATTATGAGTCCCCAACCGTCAGCCTGTCCACGGCGGTAAACACTGCCCAAGCACTTGGCATGGGCAGTGCAGGGGCCCCCAGGCACAGCCCCATCGCACATTTCACTGCCCGAATTTCGGGCAGTGAAATACGAGACGGATGCTACCGGCTGCAATGTTGATGTGACTTTTCCGCTGGGCCAGTGGACGGAAACACTGTTACTGTCCGCTGGCCCAGTGGAAAAGCCATAATAGGGAGCCAGATATTCTGGCAGTATACTGGCGCCCGCAGCTTCGGCGGTCTTTGTGAAAGCCCACCGAAGTTGTAATGAAAAGACCGCCGAAGCTGTAATGAGGGCCATAGTGTGTTGTTTTAGTAAGTTTTTATGATTTTAGCACAAAATCGGATAAAGCTTATTTTGAATTGGCCCAAGGAATATCTGAGAAAAAATATTATGCCATTTGGATAAAAAACACATTTTGTTTTCAATCTAATTAGGAGACTTGCCTGTTAAACAACATTAAAAACATGGGACAAAGCCAAATTGCTTTCCTCTGTACTTTACTGTTATTCTCATTACATTGAAAAGGAAAGTTTCAGTGATCACTGTCACTGTTTTGGGAACCAATGTTCAGGAAAAAACCTTTGCCACTATTTGTATCCAAAAACCAATGGTGAATGCCTTCTTGACTCCCAGCTGGCATACAATTTAATTTGTAAATATGACCTACTTTAGAAAAAGATGAATGAGCAAGACTCTCACTGCTGAAACTCAGTTCCAGCAACATCAACTCTGAATTTCAACCTTGGAAGACTGATACATTGAGTACCATTAAACTGAGTAATAGTGATAAGTAGTCTTTACAGCATGTAAAAATGTCATTAAAAAACTAGAGTATGAAGTTCTACATAAAAACATGCTATCATTATAGTAATTAGACTGACCAATATGGTATTGAGTGAAACATTAACTTCTATACATTGCGACTTTCATAGAAAGCAACATAAGATAAGACTAGTTAGAATACTGGAATGTTGAGAGCTCCACTGGAGACCGTGGAGCAGCAGTGATCTATATAATGTGGTCTATGCCCATTGCTCTCAACATTTCAATGTTCTAGTACACAGCCTTTGCCTCGCTGTTCCCACTGTCTCTCCGAAATATATGGAGTGGGAAGGGGAAAGCGAAGGCAGAGATTGTACTGCAAGGCACACCGGAGACCTCCCCCTGCCTCTTCCCGTAGCTCAGTCACTGGAGCCTCAAAAGGAGGAAAGGTGGATGCTGCTCTGCTCCTGGTTTCACCTACCTTGGCTGAACGAGAAGAAGCAGTTTAGCCAAGCCCAAGGAAAATTCGGGGCTCACTTCAGCCCCCTTTTACAGCTTTGCTGTGAATGTTCAACACCGAACAGCCATCACCCTGTGAGTGACAGTTAGCTGTAGAACAATTATATCAACAGCTGTGAAACAAAGGCTGAGGAGCCTCAGGGATTTAAACCCCCTTGATCTCCGAGGGGCCTTTGTTTTTCTAATAAAACATTCTGCCCTCAACAAGTGAAATGGTCTAATAGACGTACACCCCGCAGTAGTGGGCTACTCTAGCCATTAAAGGCCCGCTTCTTTGTTAAAGGTCTTCGGCTCAGGCCTTTATCGCTGGAGCGGGTCTTTAATGTCCGTGACAGCCCGCTACAGTGGGCTATAAAGATATAATAATGACCTGTTAAAATAGTTCCATAAAAAGGTAGCTATAGGTCAGAAGTGCACAAGACTGCTTTCAGTTTTAGAAGGGGTAGAACATACTTGCCGTCATTTAGGAAGAGGGAAATTGTGAAGGAAAAAAATAAATAAATCAGGGACTTTACTTTTCTCATTGACTTTCATTGAAGTGAATGCAATTTGAGGCAGCTAAAATAAAGCTATTTTTGGCATTAAAAAATCAGAAGTATCCCATCTGAATGAGGGGTGTTGGCATGTATGGGTTGTGGAAATGTGCATCGCCCAGTACAAATTGATCGGTACCCAGTACAAGAAATTCTAACGTCTATTTTACAAGCAGACATTCCCTTTACCCTACTGCACATTTGTTTTGATAAGTTATTTCATTTTTTTAATGCAAACTCCTTCTGTCTTTGTAGGTTTCGCCTGCCCAGTGTTTCAGAAATGCCTTGAAAACAACCCTTCCACCATCAAAACTGGCTGAGAGCCCACCCATTCAATACCAGTGGTTGGCTTTGCTGTCACTCATTTCCACGCTTCTTATTGGTCAACATTTCCAGATCACCTCCTGCTTCCTCTTGGGTCTTTGAGCCGATGTCCTGCTATGGAGCATTGACCAAATACAGCTTCCAGTCTGTGGCCTGTGTCCTCCCATTGGCCATAAGCATAAATAAGCAAAAAAAACAGTTGCACAAAAAAATAGGTGCAGCTAATGCAACCAGTGGCCTGTTTCATGCAATGTAGAGCAAAACAACATTGTCCTATATGCTGAAAAGAATTTCTATGCTCTACTAGAAATACCCTCAATGCTCAACAGGGGCATTACTGTAAGCACCGTACAAGTTCCCCCCACCCTTGTTTCAGATTGTAAACACACAAATCACGAGGACACTACTCACAAGCAGTCCCTTTTTGAATCACAACTAACTGAAAGAATTAAAGTACTCCCCACACCATCCTCTAAGTATGGTGCCTTTTAAACATGTGCCCTGAGATTGACCATCAATCTCCTAGCTGCTCTGGTGCAATAAGATTTACTCTACCACAAATGTGATAAGTTGACTCCGGCTAGAGCATTTCTCCCTAAAACAGCAAATAATCTGACTGCTGGGCATGATTATTAACTTCACAGGAAATGGTACGAGCAATATAGGTTCTCAGCATTTTCAAGAGCAGTAGTAATCACTCTACACCCATAATTTAATCTAATTTCAAGTTAGAACTTCAAAAAGAATTTCCATTGGCTATCATTCACTTGGGCATATTATGTTAAAAATATGAAAAGCTAAAGCCATAACGCCAACTCCAAGTCATTACAAGCCATTCATAGTAAACATTTACAGTGAACAGCGCCAACTGTGGTAAAAACACAGAGTAACAAAACAGGGGCAGCAGTTGTTCACAGTGCTTTAGTTTAAATGCGTCCTAGAACCAATAATTTGTGCAAAGACGAATTTCAGATCAAAATATAGCACAAAATACTTGATTTGTAGTTTGCACAATTACGTTTCATCTTGATGAAATTTCGCCTGGGTACACAAAAGCAAATTATGCAAATTTCACACACACCCCAATAACTTTTGTCTCAACTTTCCTGCATTTCAGAGAAAGCAGGCAGGTGCAACATGCACATCTTTCCCCATAATGCTGCAACAGAGAGGGAGGCAAGGTAGAATAAGAAAGAGGCAGTGGGGCATAGGGAGGGAGAGTGACAAAGCAAGCAAGAAAGAAATAAAGGGAGCGATTGAATAGGGAGAACACATGGGTGCAATGAGAGAGAAAGCGGAGAGACAGAAAGAACGGGAAATGGAGAGAAAAAGACTAAGGCAAAGGAGGGAGAGAGTGATGGCGAGACTGAAAGAGGGGAAAAAAGAAAGTTGAGGTAGTTAGCAAGTCAGAGGGAGAATGAGTCAGTGAGAGAGCACTGACCCAAAGTTTTTTGCCAACTCTGCTCACGTTTCACTTCTTAGCCCTTAACCATATCAGTGTTTCAGCTCTTCAAATGAATTTTCTAGCTTGTCTGTCTCTAGTGAAGAGCACTAATTTCTGCACTGTGTCCAGAACAGCTCTGCCAAAAGGCAGCGTCTGAAAGGGAGTCAGGTGCGACTTTGGCACGCCGGCAGCAAACCCCAGCGAATGGAGAAGGCTCGCAGTAGTTTGGAGGTGGGAGACAACTGCCTGAGGTAAGCCCGCCTTCAACAGCCAATTGTCAAGGTAGGGGAAGACTGGAACCCTTAACCTCTGGAGGTGACCACCGCCATCTATGTTTTGATCACCCAAGCAGTGCTGGTAAAGCCAAAGGGAGCATGGCAAACTGAAAGTGCTCCTGGTCAACTGTGAACCGCATGTAATACCTATGGCCAGGCAGGACGGGTATGTAAAAACATGCATCCTGTAAGTCCAACAATACCATCCAGTCTCCTCGGCTAAGGGCAGACAGAACTTGCATAAGCATGAGCATCTAGAATTTCTCCTTTTTTAGGAAGAGATTGAGAAGGCATAGGTCTAAAATAGGACAAATGCCTTCATCCTTCTTGGGCACCAGAAAGTAGCAGGAATAGCAACCAATATCCTCTCTATAGCTCCCTTGGCCAAGATAGCTAACACTTCCTGACAGAGCAAGGGGAAGTGGTCCTCTATCAGCTTGTCATAACTAGGTGGCATGGGTGGGGGGGGGTGGGGGGGGGGGGAGGGGGTGATCACAAACTGGAGCGAGTAGCTCATTTTTACGAACTGCAAAATCCAACGGTCGGCTGTTATTGTTCTTCAGAGGTGCAGGTAATGGCATATCCTGCCCCCACCACTGGATGTCCATAAGGCAAAAGTAAAGGTGTTTGAAGGCTACGGCTCCTGGGAGTGTGGTGGACTGGCCGGACTTCTGGCTTCCTGTCCCATGTGGTCTGTGGGAACAGTGTCCTCAGTCATGAAGAGATTACGAAATGTTGTGGCCATGATGGCTGGGTGTACAGAGACGTCACCGACAGTCCCTGCCATGGACACAAAAAGGGAGGTGGCAGACTGTGGTTGGCAAGGGGTCATGGAAGGGCCCAAAGACCTTGCTCCAGCCCTACTGTCCTTACCTCCAACGATGAGGCTGCCTTCTATCCGAGCAAATGAGAGCCATCAAAGAGCATGTCCATGAGCCCTGGCTGGACATCTCCCGAAAAGCCAGTGATTCTCAACCAGACGTGGCACCTAAGGGCCACCGATGATGGAATTGTTCTGCCCTGCTAGTTTGTCATGTCTAGCACATATGTTACGGTGAACTTGGCTTACTTCCTCCCATCAGCAATTGCTTGAGGGAGTATGGCGCAGGCCTCCTCCAAAACCATGGGTAGTACTTGCGCAACCAAGTCTCATCTCAGATCATATGGGGAGTATCGGCCCAAGAGGCATGCGGTGTTCACCAACCGCTGTGCCAGGCTGGCAGAAGAGAACATCCTCTTCCCAAAGGTGTCCAGCCTTTTGAATTCCTTATCCAGTGGAGTGGTAGAGAATGCACCAGGGTTGATTTTGGAAGTGGGGGTCTAGACCCCCACGCTCTCTGGGGTGGGGTGCTGAGTGAGGAAACTGGGCTCCCCTGGGGCAGGGAGATGGCGCCAGGCAATTGCTCTATGCAGAAAAGCCCCAGTGCAGGGCTTGGGCTTCATTGAATGGGAGTAATAGTTTGGTGAGGCAACGCCCGACTGAAGCACCTCCATCAAGACGTCTGTCTTGGCTGCTACTGAGGGGAGCATAAGGTCCAGGAGCTCAGCCACCCTACCGAATCACCTACTCCATAGCCACCGTAGTGGAGACCAGTGTCTGAGGTAGTGTCCAGTCTACTGGCATGCACAACATCCTCATTACCAATTGTCATTTTGATCTTCTAATGTCTAATATCCATAAGGGTCCACAGCCAACCTTGCCCCTACAAACTCTCCAATCATCACCCAATCCAAGCCTTTCATATGAATAAGGCACTGGCTCCGATATGGGGAGTCTGTTCTTGGACAACGCCCATCCGGCTCCGTATCGGAGTCGGGAATGATGATGAGGTAGCGACACTGCTGGGCCTTGGTGGCATTGGCAGTGGAGAGAGTGCTGGGGAAGGTCTAGGTTGCTCGACCGGCGCCACTCCGGATCTCTCAATGGATCTGTCCACCCGCCGGCAAAAGACCAGCAGGGGCCTCTCTCTGACTTGTGGGGCCCAAGGGCGCTGTAAAGGGGTCAGGCCACCCGAAGATGAGGTGCATAGCCTTACAAAATTCTTTAAGCTGGGCAGGGGTCGCTCCCGCTCCTCGAAATTCAGGGAGGCACAGCTACGGCACAGGCTCCACCACAGACCAAAGCCTTGAGTGTAGACAACCCCGCAATTTGTCCCAACACTTTGCCTTCTGTTTGTTCGACGTACACGACTTTTCCGACGACTTGGAATGGGACGATTATCGCCAGGTACGACTTTGCAAACGATCTCAGGATCTTCCTCTTGAGGGAGATCTGGAGTGTTGCAGAGTCAATGGACGTCAAGCGGCAAGGAACTTGAGAGCGCGCTCCCTCAGCACCTTAGGGTGAATGGCGCAGCAATCCTCTGATGCCTTGGCGTAGTGGTCTCGCTCAAGACACCAAAAACAAACCAGATGCAGGTTGGTTTGTCACCTATATCTGTTGGTGATGGGCACCGTATGGTTTAAAACCTACCTTTCTGGTGGACATTCTACACACTAAGAGACAAATGGGGTTATTACAACTTTGGAGGAGGTGTTAATCCGTCCCAAAAGTGACGGTAAAGTGACGGATATACCACCAGCCGTATTACGAGTTCCATAGGATATAATGGACCTGTCTGTATTTTGCTCTTCAGATCATCATAAAAAAGTATTGACCTAACAGTCACCTTTGGGGCATGATGGGTATACAGGAGGTCCTGGAGTTCTTAAATGCACTGCGCCAGTATTTTCGTGCTAGGCTTCTAATGCAGCCTATTGGCGAACAATGCTTGAGCATTTCTTTGCAGTTTTCTATTCAATACAGGCTGTTTGCATTTTTTGCATTCTCTGTTCTGCTTTACAGAAACACAGGATATATATATATATATATATATATATATATATATATATATATATATATATATATATATATATATATATATATATATATATATTAAAATGTTTATTCTATACCTATAATATTATGTACGCCGGGGTCCCCACAAGTAGGTGGGAATATTTGCTGCTTATGACTTTGAAGAGGATTCCTGTGGAAGAGAAACAGCCTTAGATCTCCTAAAAAAAGAAAACCCTGCACGTGTCGCTCAGAAGACCAGCTCTTGACAACAGAAACATGGTTGTTGGGCGATTTTAGGATTAATATATCATTTCAAATAAGTCTTTTATCAACATCAGAAAACTGGCTGTGGCAATACTGCATAGAAACATTTTTCTTTTCCTAAATCTAGATGTCCTGATAATTGGGTTTACTATATGACCAAATTGAGTGCTTCCTCTTCTATGACTTATTTAGGGGTGTATTTAGCATTTGACAAGTTTTCCATCTATTCATTTTAATTGCAGAAGAATAGCACGTAAAAAACATTAGTTTGTAGCAAAATACCAATATTTGTGACTGTGGCAATTTTGGGGTTTGTGCAGAGTAAAGATTCTAAGACATGTTTGTTTTGCTCCCAACTTACTATTCCACCAAAACATAAATCAGCAAACTTGGCGAGACAAGCCCGCAGTTTTCCTTTTCTCCAAAAATGTCAAATTCCTTTTGGGGCAAACTAAATTTTATGAATGGGACTCCAAAAATGTTATGGTAGATGACAACTGAGGCCACACTATGGGGGAACTCCCTGGAGTATCAGCCACTGCAGCAGATATACTCTGTGTACAATGTTACATGTAGCCAATGTTAGTTTCTGAGGTGCCACAGTTTTCGGTCATAAGCTTTCTTTCAAAACATATGCACCTTGGTTGGGGGAAGATACACTGCAAGGAGTGGCTGTTCTAATCCTTATTGCTCCCACGAAATGCAGCATAGGAAAACTAGTAAGTGCTCATAGTCCAGGGTTTTCCAAAACAGTTGTGGTGAGCCAAATGTGAGATCTCTAGTATCTACATAACAGATCATCTACTTCATGTCACTGGCTCTGGTTTCCTTTTCATGATAGCACTCTTCAATTGGGGTACCTCCAGGACCCATTCAGGTCAGCAGAAGGGGTTCTTCCATTAAGAACCTTCCAAGCAGCACTTCTAGGAGGACCGAATTCCACATGAACAGCTCTTTAGTAGTCAGGCTTCTTCTCCCGGGGATGTAGTCTGTATACAACAAGCAACCACCCTTCTGAAAAGGAGTAGGACGATCAAACAGAAGCCTTTCCCCATGTTGCTGTTTGAGGCTTGACACTGAGAATCCTTGGCAGACACAAAACAACTTAACAGTATTTATTTTGGTTTGGCTAATCAGTTCTCTGCTATGATCAATTTTGGGGGCTTCTCGAATTAGATCTTCCAGACAGTGATCCTATTTTCAGAAGCCCCTCTCTGGAGGTGGTATATACCAGTTCCGGCCTTTTATTTATTGATTTCAGACTGATAACATCCAGTTCTTGTCAACCGAAGATGCAGTATGAAGTGGGAGTGGAGACGACAGTGCTTTCATGGGGAAGAAGAGACTAAACAACAACAAGCATTTGCAATGCAATGGGTCTCGCGTTCATGGAATTTTCTTGCCACATAAATTGAAAATGAAAAGTAAAACAGTTGACATAAGTGAGCCAATTCAAAGCGCCACAGCCGCCATGAGCGCAAAGGAGAGACACAAAAGGAAAAAGAAGTTTGCTTGCAGCAGGCAAACGTATCGGCAAAAGTGCAATAATCCATGTAATAGAGGTGATGGTCAAGGCGGTAACAAAACTGCCCCCAAGGCGGGACAAATGTAAAGGATTTTTTAAAGGCAGGCCAATGAATGAGTGATAGTGATGTGCGTTGCGGTGGGCATGGTTAAAAGCCCATAAGGGAAAGGTTTCGCGATTTCCAGCTGCAGCAACCTAGTTACAGTGAATCCTGGATGAATGGGCTGACATCTTCTAGTACTCACCCCTAATAGAGACAAAAGAGAGTAGTCCTCCCAACCACCATCTAGCCAAGCCCAGGTACAGTAAGCATCTCTGGGAAAAGGATCAAGCATAGCTTCTTGCAGGTAAAGGGATTAGTTCAGCCTCATCAAATTCCTCCATTTCCTTTAGATAGCGAAACTAAGGAACTGTAAGAAGGAATACTGTGTAAATACAGTGAAACACAACATACACACAAACACTCCATGTTCACCATACCACCTATAGAGACAATGAACAACATGCCCTCTTCTCACGTCCGACATGGACAGAAGGACTCAGTTGAAGTAGGCCAAGACGACCTTAATTGGAGAGACATTCTGGCAGCTTCCTCCTAAAGGCAGTACCACCAGTCTCTCAGCCTGATGAGAGTACGAGTCACCTTCAAAAGAAGGGGTGCACTTTGGGCACTCCTGTCTCAAAGTCTAGATATGTGTAATCAACCAATTACCTGGTAGACTCTCATTGAACATGCATAACTAACAGTCACCGTGGCAAAATAAAAAACCTGCAGAGACACGCCGTGATTTTTCTTGCCTCTAAAAGAGCAGTGGGACATGCGCTCCAGAGCCAGACAATAGACATTTCCAACCCAACGATGCTCAATAGTGTTTGTTGGCTGGATAGCAATGGAGCAGGCCCATAAGGCTCGAAGTTGCTGTTATTAACGAGAATGCGTTTTTCACAACTTGAACGTCTACTGCCATTGTGCAACAACAATGTCTGAAGCTGAACTGGAAGACCTTTGGGAGTATACTGTAGTTCATTAGCTCCTGAAGGTGGACTGAAAGAACCTGTTTAACTTTTAAAGGAATGGTAGAAGTATTCTTGGGCCTGTAGATTGCAAGATGATCAAAGACTACTCTCCGCAGGAGTGAGACAATCCATCCAGATTTACATCCATCTGGTAAACGAAACTGAGAGAACAGAGTAGGGAGTGGCTGCACAGTAGGGGGTAGCAATACATCTTGGTGGATTGCACAGAGCTAAGTTTGTCTAGGAGATCAGCGATTGAGAGTGGCTTGGTTATGCTTTGTGATATGAAAAGATAAATGTTAGCGATTTGCTTATTTTGTCTATTTTATCTAAAATGTAATTATTAAAGCACCACATTTGTCAATTGAGTGAGGCATAGCTAGGACTGATAGAAGTATGACAAAAGTTGGGAGTGTTGTAGAGAGTTTTGCTTTTCCTGGTGCTTTTGTAATGTTCGCTTTGGATGCAATATGGAGGGTTTAGCATTTTTTTTTACTCGAGTTGAAATGTCAGGTGATAACCTCCAAGAGAAGAAATAAGTTGCCATCCTTGTTTAAATCATGGCGATATACTCCAACTGGTGGTTAACAAAAGTGCTGACATAGTCTGAAATGGACTAATAGTAAGTATACTTCATATGGTAAAATATGTCAATATGATCCTATAGAACTCCTCTACAATTTTAGCATGTCCAAGACACGGGTTGGCCAACTCAGTTGCTCTACCTATGATAGAATGTGGTACGTGACTGTGATGCCCAGCCAAAGAAGACCAAATTAAAAACGATCATCAACTAGTGAAAAGGTAGGCATTGTACACTTTTCACCATCACTTGGACCGGAGAATGGTCTCCTTAGTTCTCAGACAGTGTTCTTTCTGTCATAGGAGACTGCTACCAAATAAAAATCACTGCCTGCATATGAGAGAGATCATTACTTCGGGAAAGCTCTTGGCTCTATGACATCATCTACAAATCTGGCTTTGTGCTTCCTCACACTGAGAAGACAAAAATAAAACCTAAGATGGTCCAGAGTCCTTGTATTCTGATTGGTTGGCTAAGGCCTGACTTCTGCTTACTAAACACAAGATGCAAGTCTATAGGGGCCAGCAATCTTGATATTCTGAGCTTATAATATTCAGGCCATTCCCTCAACTGTTCACAGCGGAGTTAAAGACCAAGGTCACCAGTGTTTTTTGTGTCCAACTAAAGTCTGGATCTCTGTGGCGACAATAGCAAAGGCAGAAACAGGATGTGAACCAGCTCACTAAAATTATATAATGCCAAAATGCATAGGTTTAAATCACCAAAAGGTATTTAAGTTATACCACAATGGAACGTATTGAGTGCCCTCTCAAAGATTAAACAACACAGAACGAGCTTAAGTGTCCACACCATAACGAGTATCTTCCCCAGACTCTACAAACACTGCAAGACACATGCCCTGATGTATCACAGGGTTTCACCCATACTGTGTCTATCGACAAATGAGTTCCTACATAATAGCCCTAGTGACTAGAACATAATCCACTTGGCCATTCCTCATTTGCTACAGGGAGTTACACCGGCAAACATTGTCTAACATTATATAATTTTTTCTCACACAATATAAAAGCTCAAACAGTCAGTCTGTATGTAATCTTGGCTAACATGATGGGACACTGTCAAAACCGCAACAATCATCAACACAACTGGTTAGCCTTTCTCTTCTTATGCTGTAAAGGTGAGGCAGAAAATAAGAAGGATGTGGGCTCTCCTGTGCTCCCTCTACTTGGAGAACTTAACTTTCTTCATTTAGAACCATCAAACAGTTCAAGAATTTCAAATCGACTTTTATAGTGCTCAATTCACTGACCTTCTCAGCTTTCTACCCATGTTTATCAACTAGAGAGGACGTGATCTTTAAAGCAGGCAAAGAACTGAAAGCAAAGGTTTCATTATGAGGACCTTTCGTCATCCTATAGAATTCACAAGCAACCTGATCCTTATGCATAGAAAATTAAGAGGTTCAAACCACTATTCACCCTAAGTCCTGAATTTGGGCGGTTTAGAGGCACTTCGAGAAAGAGAGCATCTATTCATAATGGAATCTTTTAATAAGATGAAAACCTACTGGTGGTTCCAATTTAGATTTTTTATGTAATTTTTTTACACAATAAGGCAGCATTACAACAAACGAAGGTGAGAAGTCACATAATATGCATGGATCTAATTATCTTCAAAAAATATTTGAAAGCAGAGACAGCAGCACTCAAAGCTTGGGCACAAGAAGCACTGTGTACCTGGATGACGTGATTTTTATGCAATGAGAACAGTACACACAGACATGTTTAGGAGGTGTTGTCTATCCTAAACAATCTGGGGCTCATGATAAACAGAGAAGCCTTTCTAGGCCATCAGGAAATAAATAGCATTCATGAGTTTCAGAAAAAACACCTGGAGATTACAATGATGAGCTGTTCAACAAAGACCAGTATCAAAGGGGAGTTTAATTCACAAAGGCGAAAGCGTTCCCTGTAGGAGTGGGCTAGGATGATAGAGTTATTGGAGTCATTCACATGGGTCTCCTTTCAAAGACCTCTGGGTTACTTACGGTGTAGGGGAATGCAAATTTTACAGGACGCATAGGCAAAAGTTTAGTGGCAGGCAAATGACATGGAAAGGGAAAGTGATTGCTGAAAAATCTCTTAGACTTTGATGCCAGCAGATGTGCGAGGTGCAGAGAGGCAAGTAAAAATATCATACCAGCTCTCTGGAACTCTTGCAAGCTATTTTGCTACATAAAATCTGACAGCAAACAGAGATCAATGATGCATTCTAACAATTGAAAATGTGTTGGTGGTGTGGCATTTTAGTCACTTAGAAGTGACACGGTTAAAGATGTTGGGAGAACTAAACAAACATTTTTATTAATTTTGCCTGATAAAGACAATCTCATCCAGGCAGAGTCAATAGCGTCAATGCCCACATGCTGATAATTATCAGCAGGTACACAGGTTACTAGGTGCTGGAAATAAATCTTTACCTTAAGTACAGAACGGCAATCAGACATACTTGCTGCCCATGCAAGATGATGCCCATGGATATATGCCAGACCAGAAGGCAAGCCAACTCAGTATGTTTTAACATTTTAAGTGTACTTTTAATCTCTTCTGGAACTTTTTTGGGATTCTCCAATCTGTTTTTCCACAGAGATTGGTTCATTACGACAGACCCCTAGAAAGCCCCCACATGATGGATGTGGAAAGACTTCCACAACTGACAGCGTCAACTGATTCAGGAGGATGCAATATTCCAAATTGTTAGAGAAAGCTTTCTTCATTCAGAAATTCTTGGCATAGAGTACCATCATCAGCTATAAATTAGCAAAGGCCAGCTATCACGTATATGTCAGGGATAGGATTACAATCCTGTTTCGATCTAGTTCATATCCTGAATTTCTTGGTAGCTTAGTATGGAAAAATATACAACATGGTCAACTCAGATCAATGGTTTCAGCAGACCACACCACGATAGAGTGTAATATGTCATCTCCGCAAAGGGTGTGAAGCAGATGTGACAGTCTACAGAATGATATTGAGCATCAAAAGAACTGAGAAGGATTATAAATGTGTGGGGTTCACGGTCTGAAAACAAAGTAAATGTGTCACACCGGTATAGCCGCTCTGAATGACAATGTAGGTAGTGTGCACAATGGCACATGTCATTTAGATGGTTCCTCAGTGCTGGGAACCATGGCTATGAAGCTTCTGCTCTAAAGATTAGATCAGAGGATATTGTTTAGGTTGTGAATGGTTTGTAGAGTCCTATTTATGGCATTCTTTGTGGCAGTAAGCTTCAAACAGGGATAATGCTAACATCCAGGTCCAGCTATAGAATACAATTAAAAGATTCCTTTGTCCATTAATAAAAACCTCCAAACCTCCAATCTCCAAAATTCTTAAATTGCCTCAAAATTGGAAATGCTCAACTCCTTACCTGCGCACAAGAGCTAAAATCAGTCATCAGTTACAGGAGGGAGGGCAACAGCAAAATTAAAAATGCTAACACCCAACAATGGTGTTCTAGTAGATGGTGGATGCCATGGAGAGTGTAAGTTTTAGTCTGTATGTAAATGAGGTCTCATCAACGAAGGAGGTCAACTCCAGTTAATAAACTAGGCAGATGTGGTGATCACGGACTCCAATGCTGTCCCGGGGACAGTTTGACTGAAACAAGTTTACTGAGTTCTTGTGTGAAATGTATTTGTATATACAGTTATCTTAGTTCTTGCCTATGTATTCTTAAAATAATTAAGAATTTTCCTTCAGCCTACTTAGGGATGTCTACATTTCTCATGATTTATCTTTTGGGAAGAACATGGTAATATGTATATGTCCACCAGCAAAAAAATTATAATAATGCCCCTCTTAATTTTGTAATGATCACTTTAAGCCTGTAAAGAAGGACAATTTACATACGAGAACACTCACAACCTAGTAAAGTTTTGAACACTTAGAAGGCTCATGTCTGCTAGTTCTAAACAATGCTGATTAGTCATGACAAATCAAGTCTCGACAAATAGCATTTACTTTCTCTCTTTAATGACAGGTTAAGCCGTCTGCAGGGCCCAAGTGCAAGTCTAAGTAGGCATTTAGTAGTTCTTGGTAAGAGAGGATATTTCTATATGAGGCCAGGCATACTTTTGCTGTTGTTAGTTACAAGAGGCATACATATGTTTTTGCCCTTCTAGGAGCTTACAAGACACCACAGACCTCTTTGTTTGAGAGGAATCTGTGCCAATTCTTTCATCTACCAAAATGTAAAGGTTAAATGTTGTCTATGTACATCTGCATTGCACAACAACACAACAAGATCAAGGCATAGTGAGCATGTTGATCTACAGATGAAAAGAGGCATAAAACAAGGGAGATCAAAGTGCCCTTTATGGCACTCATTTAAATGTTGCTAGTCGCTGCCCCTCCAGGACCCTGATTTTGGTCAGTGTATTCCGCCACAATGAAACCCTCAGGTGTTTCAGTAGACATGATAATTCCTAGTTGGCAAGTGATGTGCTTTAAATAACAAAGGGACAGACACTGCAGGGAACCTCTGTTAGGCCACAATGCAGCTTCTCTCAGACACTAACTGTGTGATTTTAGATGTACAGTTAAATCTAAAGACAAAACTCACACCTAAATTAAAATAGTTGACAACCCTTTTCCTAAACACAAGGTTTGAGGGGATAAAAAACATTACATGAAGGCTTTTTCCTTCTTTTGCCTTTTAGGATGACAGCTTTATTTACACTCATAAGACAGAATTGGTGTAGTTTATTGCAGAAGCTGCCCTCAGTAGGATGGTCTTGGGTCATCCCCTGGCATTTATGAGTCAAAGCTTTGGAGACAGTGGATAAGCAGAATAAACGGGACAGAAAGAGTTCTACCAGAAAGCCCGTATTAACTGTTATGAGTCACAGGATGTGTTGCATGAGATCTGGCTATTCAGAATGTAAATAACACAGGCTTCTCATACTGACTGCCGGAAAACGTGTGTGAGAGACAAACTGAGGTAATCTAAATTTCGTTCCGTCAAAGATTACAATTTTAATGGATAATGGCAACCTAGACACCACTAATTAGAATATCTTGTTTGTGTCTTGGTATTTGTCATCTAAAGAGCTATTGTGTGTGCCAAGAGCTTCTGAAAAGCCTTAGGATTGTTTCCAGAAGCATTTGGCTGGTCCCCTTCCTTGATCAGCAGTAACATTGGAACCCTCATGAGCATGATTTTGAACCCTAGAACTCATTGTCCACTGAGACAGCAGGGTGATGTTAATTGGAGTTCCTGACCTCTGAGTTGCCATTGGCTTCCTGAGCATTAAGGCATACATGCCAACATTTTAGAAGAGAAAAGTAGGAGATCGCTAGACAAAAAAGAAATCTGGAGTATGAATTTTCCCCCATTAACTTCTATTAGGGCCTGAATCGGGCTACCGTTAGGTATGAGATTTGCAAGTCTGTTGCTGCAGGATTGGATATTAGATAAGCAAATGTACGTTTTTTTAACCCTTACCTGTTAGAAGCACGGAGAAAGCACTATAGCAGGCAGAGCGAGTGTGATGTAAGTGCTGTGCAGTGGTCTGCAGGAGCAGTTACTGGCTGTGCATACTCAGAGTTACAAAAGACCAGGCCCCGTCAGCTGAAGCCTACAGATGAATAGGGAGGCAGGAGACTAGCCTTGAAATCGGTAGCCTCCCGTCTGAATAGGTAGGGTTGGCATGTATGTTAAAGGTAAGAAGAAATTGGCAACCCACATAATGTCCTTATGCACAGCTTCATGGAGTTCTAATCTAGTTGTTAATTGTACTTATCAGAAAAAAAGAGGTCCTCACATAAGCACTAACGTCTTCTAATGCAGCAAAGCCACAGTTCGGTACAAAACAAATTACTTTAACAATAAATTTGCAGCCTAACTTAATTATAGATTTATAAGCTTTTCAATTTTCCTTCTTTCTAAACATAAAAAAAAAAGAAAATGTGGACCTTAACTTTATGATAACTTCAAATACAGCACACCATCTATATATCACCTCTTTCCTTCACGTTCTATCCGATGTAAAGGAGTCGATCATACAGTGCTACTCCTCAATAGGGAGTGCACATATAAATCTACGTAAACGTGAAGCTGTAAAACTATTGTTATAAGTAATACGTGTTTTTTTGTAGAATTAATCCATAAGATATTAACATGATGTGCCTTGACTCAAAATAGTATTCCTTTTCTCAGGCTGACAGGTGTGTAATCATAGTAGAAATCCCATACATAGTCTTGCCAGACATATTACTGCTTCTGCTTTGCCTAAGCATTCCACAACAATGCTAAGTATATACGTTTATGTATGATTACAGTCTCTGCTCACCATGAATGATACTGTTTTGTCTTTTGTGTTTATAATAGTGATAATGTTCTCATTTGAGCCCATCCTGTCACAATGGCATCGGAGCCACGGCAGCCATGACCCCCTCCCCCCCAAAGCCCAGTGAGGGGACGGCACCTGGAAAAGAACAGCGAGGTGCCGCAGCAGGGCTTAGAAACAGCCTGACAGGGAGACGAGACCTGGAGATGACTGCACACAAGATGGAGGGAACGAACTGCGTCGTGGGACGAGGACAGGCGCGGATCCTGCCTGCCGCTGAAGGAGGCATACAAAGAACAGACAAAGAGCGGAGAGACCCCTGGGAGCACTGCCTGCGGCACAGGTGAGCGGGGCTTGGAGCAGAGCGGGCCCAGCTGTGGCCAGTGCAGAACTTGGCTAGTGCCCCCACCCCTCTACCAGTGCGGGTGTTGCCAGCGCGTGGCAGGGACCAGAGGAGAGGGGTGAGTGCTGATGGAGGAGGTCTTTGCACCCCCCCTCCCCGGCCCTGGGACTAACGAGGAACTAAATATAAGAAATAAGAAGGCAGCCCGCTGGGCCTGAGGCACGGCTGCGTCCCGGGAGGGTGGGGGGGGGGGGGCTATTGGTGGCCCCATCCCTCCTATCAGTGAGGACGGGGTGGTTGATGGGGGGCTCAGAGGGGTAGAGAAGAGGGAGAGTGCCCCCGCTGAAGTCCCTGGTGAGCTACGAAGGGAAGGAGGTGGCGGCCCGTCCCCCTTCGGAGGAGGTGGGAGAACAGTGAGCCCAAAAGGGAGCCGTCCAGGCCTGAGGAGGGGCGGCGGAGGGAGTGGGATACAAACTTGGATAGCAGAACGTGTCTGACACTGGAGGATACCAGGGGTGAACTGAGGTGGGGTGAGCGGTCCCTGCCCCCGCTGCCCCTTGAAGCCAGCAGAAAATCGACAAGGTATGGTGGGGGTGGACAAGGAACTGGTGGTTGGTTCCTCCCCCTCCCAGACAACTATTTTGGTGTGGGCCTTGCGACCTTCAGCTCGCAAAGGAAGCATGGAACTAATCTGCATGCTTTGTGCAAGAACCAGCTCTCCTGCAGTGCCAAGCACAACCTGGCATCGCGAAGAGCCAGAAAGGAGGAATACTAAAGGGAAGAAAAAAAAAGAAAAAAAAAAAAAAACTTGGGCCTAGACTATCCTTGACTGAAGCTCCTGGTGCGACTCTCTATAGAGACATCAAGTGGCACTTATCACTGGAAATGGGCAAATCCGATAAAAGAAATGGCAGGGGATACTAGGTTGCAGCCTGGCTGTCCTGAGACACTGAACACCAGCACTGCACAACCAACGCTCGTGAGCGGACTGACCGCAGACCCCTCTCTGAGGGACATACTACAGGCCATCACAGCCTCTAGGGAGATTTTGGAGTTTAAAATAGACACACTGGCAACGGATCCTGGCTTGCTGCGTGAGGACCAACGAAGACTGCCGGAGAGAATCACGACAACGGAACAAGAAATGGTGGCCCTCAAACCAGCGATGTCAGCTGCGGGGGACCGGCTGATCGTCTTGGAGCAGCAGGTGAGGACCCTAGCGGTCCGCACCGAAGATGCAGCAAACAGATCACGGTGAAACAATATTCGAATAGTGGGACTGCCTGAAAAGATTGAACTCAATGATATGACTAAGTACTTGGAGAACTAGATAGGCACCAAGGTGACACCAGAGGGCCTATCACAGTTTTTTTGCATTAGAGAGAGCACACAGGGTGCCGGCCAAGCCACACCCTCCCGGGGTCCCGCCGCTGCCGCTAGTGGCCTGGCTACTGCATTATAAAGGCTGCAAACAAATAATGTAGTCTGCATTTTTCCGGACTTCTCCCGCGAAGTACAAAAACAGTGTGCCACATTTTTAGAGGTCAAAAAACTGTTGCGGACATCAAATATTCCATATGCTATGCTACTTCCTGCCACACAGAGGGTGGCGAAGGGGCGAGGAGCGAGATTCTTTCGAAGTCTGCAAGAAGCACAAGATTGTCTGGATAGCCGTGCAGGAGCAGCAAATACTAGCACACACCGGAGAAACCGACCCAGGAGCCGACAAAGGCAGTCCTGGGGGACACCGACGCAGCAAAGCGGCACCCTCCTTGGAGGACGCACAGAGAGAGAAACTACACGCTACTGACGAGTTGGCATCGTTTAGCACGGGGGGCGGGGAGTGCAGCCCCAGGTCAGAGGCAACAACAAGAGAAGTGCAGCAGTCGGGCTCGGAGGGGGCGTTGGAGAGTTCGACAGCATTGAGCATGGAACTGCTGGTGGTGACACCAGGAACCTCTGACAACATCATCTGATGCCCTGGCAGGTGTCTGAAACACATGTAGAGAAGCCTGTCACAGAGAGCCTACGGCACAACGGATTACGCAACTGAATTCTAAATAAACCGGACGGGGTGTGGCCTGGACACGCCTTCCGAGAAGAGGATGGGGGGGGACACACATCAGACGCTATTTCGAGGAGAACACAGCTACTGCCCCGTCTCCCCAGATACTGTGGAACACATTTAAAGTAGTGGTCCGAGGGAAGTGCATGGCTGCATCGATGGGAATTCAGACGACACTCCTAAGGGAGATCATGACAGCAGAAGCTGAGCTATGCACATTAGAAAAACAAAGACCAAAACACCTTGAGCTATAAGGGGAGGTGGGCGAGGCCAAAGAGAAGGGAGAAGAGTATACTGAGAGGCTCCACTGCTTCGACTACAAAAATTATATGATAAGGGCCCATGCTGAGAAGGACAAAACGGGCAAACTGCTAGCGTGGCTGGCCAACCCTTCAAAGAGAGGGACTCCCATTGTAGAGATCGTTACCCCCACAGGATACAACTAATTCCATCAGGAAGAGATCAACCATCATTTCTTAGACTACTACACCACCCTTTACACAAGCATCACGCAGGGGAAGGATAAGATATGCAAGCATTCCGTGAACCTCTCTCACGTCAATGCCTTACTGAGGATGAGAAAGAAGCTTTAGGACGCAATATAGAGGAGACAGGAATCAGTGAAGCCATTAAGGGCCTTGCACGGGGGAAAACCCCAGGTACAGACGGATTACCATAGAATTCTACACCACGTATATTAATGAACTGGCCCCTAAGATGGCGCAGTTATGTGGCACGGTAAGAGAGACAAACTGCCTCCCAGACTCCACAAGAGAGGCTCTGATAATTTCATTGCTGAAACCTAGCAGACGGCTAACAACAGCAGAGCCTACAAGCCCCCATCTATGCTTATCTCGGACTACAAGATCCTTAGTCGCATACTAGCAACAAGGTTGCTTCCTTTTATGGCCCGCCTGGTCCACATAGACCAGGCCGGGTTCATCCCCACCCGGAACACAGCTCAGAATATCCGCTGGGTTATCCGTATACTAGAGGCTGACATACCAAACAAAAGAACTGCAACGATCTTAGTAGTGGACATAGAGAAGGCATTCGACAGCCTGGAATTGTAATACTTGTATGCAGTCCTAGGGCACATGGGGCTGGGAGAGGGATTCATTAGATGAACGCAGCTGCTGTACACAGACCCTAAAGCCCAAGTCAGGAAAGGGATTACTATATCCAAACAATATAGGGTACAGAGGGGCACAAGGCAGGTGTACCCCCTCTCGCCCTTGCTAGTTGCATTGGCAATGGAGCCACTGGCTATCCAGGTGCGAACTGCAACTTGGTATCAGGGACTAGGTACAAGGACTATCACCACAGAATAGCGCTCTATGCAGACAATCTACTTCTGTTCCTACGGGATGTGGGGCCAGAACTAGAGGGAGCTCAGGCACTCTTGGCACAATTTCGGCAGATTAACAGGGCTACAGGTGAACTGGCAGAAATCCCATCTATACCCACTCTCTGCAAATAGTGACCCACCGAGGAGCTAGGACATGTCTTTTGGGGACCCCGGTGTATGCCCTACCTGGGAGTCAAGGTTTACCACGCCAGGGATGATATACTAGAGGGCAATATAAGCAGCGCCATTAGGGCATTGAAGTCTAATCTGGGATTCTGGAAGACACTTCCATTATTGGTAGCTGGGCGGATAGATCTTATTCAGATGGTGGCGCTACCAAGACTCTTATACTAATTTTGCGGTCTTATCGCTCTGGATCCCCATCGCGCTTTTCAGGGAGCTGGACTCCTTGATAACTTCTCTTTCAGTTCACTGGGGCTGACCCATCAGATACCCCAGAGGTCCAGGTTCTTCGTTGATCATGGAAAAGATGCCCTCCAGAAGACGGACACAAGCACGCCTTACACAACTGATATCCCAATGGCATGGCTCAAATGAGTGCTCCAGGGAGGCGATTGGGGGTGGGGGTGGGGGGGATAGACTTGGCAGTTTGGGAAGAGGCAGGGGCCACACGGATTGGAGACTTATACAGGAATGGGACCCTCAAGCCCTTTGAGGACTTCAGACAGTATGATCTCCCATAAGGTCACTTCCTGCTGTACCGAGCGGTCACCCACGCCATCCATACCCATTGGTAAATGGGAGGCGCAGGACCCGGACCTCACGAGGCCAGCAGCTATATAATAACCTCAGATGGCACATACAGGGCCATAACCGGCTTATATGGGGCAATCCGTAGGGGAGCAATGCGTCCCTTGGACGGCCTGCAAGAAAAGTGGGGGATAGACATGGGGATCCCAGTACCAGAAAAATTCTGGTAGAAAATTCTAGAGAGGGTGCCGAAGGTGTCTAGAAACGCTAGGTTTCAACTCATACACTTATGTTCTACACAGAGCATAGCTTACTCTGAGACGGCTTCATGACCACTTCCGAGTGGCAGACACACAATGTCCGCGCTGTGGGGAAGAAGCGGCAGACTTTATCCACATGATGTGGGCTTGTGCAAACCTCACCAATAACTGGATAGCAGGGACGATATATGTAGTGGGGATCATAGATCGAAAAACCTCTTGCATGCCAGGCCACTGTCTCCTTCATTGGTTCCACCATACCCACAAGAACAAAGCCACTAGTAAGTTACAAGACCTTACATACATCTTGGCCAAAAGAGAGACAACTGGGCCCCAAGAGGGAATTAGAGTGATGGGCAGAATACGAAAGTTTAGTAATGCAACGGGAACTCAAGCAGAACAGGGGCTCCCCAGAAATAACCAAGCTTGGGAACAGCTTGTTGCAACCCTGAAAGATGAGACTAGGATACCCATTAATGAACCGGCACCATCACCCACCGCCTAAGAAGGCACTGCTCCTAAAACAGGGAGAGAAATAGCCCATAGGACAAGTCGCCCACAAGCTTCGTAATACTGGAACACTAAACAGCACAGCGGAACAATACATGCACTTGCACACATAACGTAGAACAGGCTGTTAGTCGGGGAGGTGGAGTGGCAGGGGATGGGGGATGGGGGAGGGAGAGAGGTGTGTTAGAACAGTACTACTCTACACACCATGATTATTAAATGAAAAGACTAAGCTTTACCTTAGCCCTAGAAACATGTGAATAAATATTAGAATCTGGCCCGCACAGCGAGCATGGAAATCGAAATACTAATGGACAGAAGCACCATATATATTACCCAGCCATGTAAGTTGGGCGGACAAAACACGCTTACTTACTAGGTCCGAATGATTGCAATTAATCAAGTCACCACAATTACCAATGGTTGATGAAAGCTAACAATTGTTTTGGTAACAACTGTATAAATGTAGAGACATGCTAAACCTCAGAGGAGGAATGTATTGGTACTAAAATTTTAATAAAATCTGTGTCTGGATCATCTCATTTCGTTTGTGTGTGAGAGCCAACACAAAATGTAGGCAGTTGTACAGTCTAATGTACAAAATAGATAATTGTGGGTATAAATGTAGGACCACAATGCTGTCCTAGCACATCTGGAAGAATAATTGTGACTGCACAAAATTAAAAGTGATAACTCATTCACCACACATTTTGGTCACAGGTTCAAATGGAGTTATCATTAGCCTACTGAATACCATAATAACTTTTCACGTACGAGGTGATGTTATGTGAGAAGGATTCACTACTATAATATTTTGACTGAGTCGTGCTGCACTTGACTCACCTGTCGAAACCTGGCTCTAGCAAGATACCGCTTTACAATTAAGCACTACAAAAAGCCCCAAAACAGCCCAAGTGCCACAGAATGCCAGAGCATGATTGTATCCAGGCCTAAGAAGAAACCTGAGCATGTGTCACTAGCATGATTGTATCTTCCCTGGCTAACAGAAGAGAGACTCAAGTAAAATATGTGCCACCTATAACCCACAGAAACAAATGCATTTGTGATATGGCAGAAAGTTATATGCAAATTCAAATTCAAATACAGGCTTCCACATTGCACTTTGTTCTTTAAATTCTGGATCATGGGTTCTTGGATCTAGCTGCAGACCATGCAGTGCGAGAAGGGGTTCACCTTTTGGAGTTCAAAACTGTAGAGTGTTATGCTGGCCTATCTTTGCCTGCCTTACAACACAGGCTAATGAGGTTAGGCCTACCTCTTTACATCAAGAAACAATTCAGCTCTGGGGTGTAGCCGAGCAACCAGAGAACTACTAGTCCAGTATAGTAACTCTTTCAAGAAAGAGGATGAAGCAGAGGCTAAATCTCTACAATAGAGGTGCCTTGTTATGGTGGCCCAATATAAATAACCTATGCAGACATGCAAAGGTTATTTATATTGGGCCACAATAACAAGGCACCTCTATTGTAGAGATTTAGCCTCTGCTTCATCCTCTTTCTTGAAAGCAACATTGACCGGTAAGCTTCCCTTTTACTCCAATATGCAGTCTTAACACTGCAAGATAGCTTGGTGCCTCTGTGAAATTCATACCATTCCTGAATTGCACCCAGGGACTTGGCTAGTTTCATATATTGTTGTCCCAAGTGTGTTATCCACTCATCAGGCAAAAGGCGATATTGATGACCTAATCATGTTCTGGCATTCTGTATCTGAAGAATCTAAGCCTTAAATGGCATCTCAATATTAAGGAAGAG
This sequence comes from Pleurodeles waltl, assembly GCF_031143425.1. NCBI lineage: Eukaryota > Metazoa > Chordata > Amphibia > Caudata > Salamandridae > Pleurodeles > Pleurodeles waltl. Next base: position 965,204,947 of record NC_090443.1, read on the forward strand.
ACAACTGTATTCTCACTTAGTTAGCAGTGTATAGTGATAACTTAATGCAAACACTTGATAACATCTCCCTGATAATTACAAGAATAAAGGTTAAATGGTATCAGTCTGTCTCTTAGATCTTTCACTTTTCGTGGCTATACATGGCTGGTACAGCTATGAAACTGGCTATGCATCAAGAAATGAATGCACCCAATACCATTTTTCTCAGCCCACAACTAAACACTGTTGGTATCAAGTGGAGCATCAGAGGTAAAATGGTGCTAAATGACCTATTTCATGCAGTGCTGGGAGAAAGGGGAGAGGAGATGAGACAAGAGGAGAGAGCAAGAAAGAAAGCAAGAAAGAAAGAACAAGAAAGAAAGAAGAAAACAAAATGAAAGAAAGAAAAATAAAGAAAGAAGAAAGAAGACTGAAAGAAGGAAGGCAAGAAAGGCAAAAAACTAAAAAAAAAAAATAAAAAAAAAAAAAAATCAGAAAAGAAGGAAGGCAAGAAATAAATGAGGAAAGAAGGAAGACCAGAAAGAAATGCATGAAAGGAGGAAGGCAGGAAAGAAAAAAAGAGGAAACAAAAGTTAGGAAAAAGGAGGAAGAAAAGCAGGACATAAAAGTGGTACAAAATGCAGGAAGGAAAGAAAGACAGAAAGACAGAAAGTGTGCAATGCTGACCGTGCTCCCAACTGGTAGAAGGGCCCTGCTTTCACCTTGGGATCTAAACCCAAAGGCAACACTAAAGTAATTTGTAGGAAAACCAAAAACACTGGCACTGAAAGGAATTACCTTGTGTGCCAAAGTGCTCATTGTGGAAGAGTAAAATGCAGTCACTCAAAATCAAGTTAACCAGTGAGGACCCATTGCTGCATGCAGTATACTGTAGCGGGCGGAAGCAAATTGTGAATGACACAACAAAAGACAAATGGATAAAAAGAGGAGGCTGAAAGCCCCTTTAAGTAAATTATAGATATAATTTTAGTAAATTCAAAAGGTCTAGGCTAACGCCAGAGCTAAAACGTTAATGTTTTGCAGCATACTGAATTAATGAGTTACAAATTGTGCCCTCATTAGGCGGTGAGGGTTTCATTGGGTATCAATGTACTCACAGACAGCTGCCTGATAAACCGAAACCTGCATGAAGATGTATTGGGTCATCAACCTGATTAGGTTCTGCCTCTCTTAAAAGTCAACTATTAGCAGTTGAGGTTCTTGCATCAAAAGAACCTTTTTAGCTGGTTAATTAGACAATGAACCATAAGCAAAACGTGAATAATTTAAAAGATAATCTTGTCAGTGTGTTGTTTGTGGAACGGCGAATCAGTGGAATTACTATATTATGTGATTTCATCTTGTGCAGCTGCAGAATCAGATTAGCAGCTTCAGTAGTAAGGGTCATGGTTAATAACTGGTTGGAGTAAAGCAGTGCCTTTGGTATGGGTCTACCCAAGCTTCACTTAAATTCAGATGTTGGAGAAAGCTGGAGACTGTCTCTCAGCAAGCCTTTTCTGACTGGATCATATCTCCATGCCACAGAAAAACTTGCCTCTTATGCCAGTAGAGGATTGCATATGATTTCAGTATTTTTATACTCTTCTTAAATTAAGTGAAGGGTTTAGCCCCACAAATAGGCGAATCGCAGCACATAAATCAATAAGATATTGAAGTTCAATATTGCACAAGACTACCAAGCCAGAGCACATCCCGATTTTGGGGGTGGGGTTTTCAAAGTTGGGTGACTTATGTATGGAACTCACACTCCCTTGACCTAAGGGCAGAATAGAAAATAACCGCCTTGAAGACAAAGCTAAAAGCCAACCTTTTCGGAGTTTACTCATGAATGACAACTTCAAAGACGAGAAGAGCCCTTAGTACGGCCAAAATAACCCTACAAATCAATGTGGTGATCAACAGAAGTGCTGTGGGAATTCTCCTGCATTTTTATTTCTTGAACATAAAACCTCCCAAAAAAAATATCACAAAGAAAGGAGTATGGCATCCCTTTTCTCAATACAGACATCAGAAAGGTGGAAAGTAGAAAAATATTTAACTCTTTAGGACTTCTCATCATACAACGGGTCCCATGAGGTACACAGTTTTCTGAAAACTGCTCCGTGACATGTAATCAGTATGAGCTGTAAGTTGTTTCTTTCCAATGCAATATGCACTTCAGAACCAAATGACTACAAATCATTCTGCAGATGATGTCTTTGGAGTGGAGTATTATGGGTTCCAAGTCAATAATATAGTAAGTCATTTAATATATGCCCCTGGATAAGATTCGCAGTTTTACTTTTATGGAAAAATAAGATTATGTTCCAAGCGTAACCACTGGCTGTCAAAATGAAGTACATTAAGCTAATCATAACAGATTCATGCTACAAGAAATATAAGTTAAAGACAATATCTTTAAATCTGATGGTTAGCTGGGACAAGCGAACAGTATCAGAACATGGCAGAACTAGTGCTTTGATCAATTGTATATTGAGGAGATTGAACAACAAAAATAATTGTTTTAATCACTACAAGATCAGAGATGCAACAGTGGTATCTTTAGCAGCTTTAATTCTTAGTACATGCCTAGCTGGAGCTAACCAACCACCTCGTCTGAGGATCTGGACCTAGAGAGCTCCTTGGTAGACAGAGAATCTAATACCACAGAAGATGAATGCATTCACATACAAGTATAGGGCATTAGCTAGTATTTGATATACTATCCACCGTCTCCTTTCCCTAGAGTGGGTGCAACAAGGGCATTAAGTTGTAGCCAAGAAGGGGTATGCAGCGAGACATGCATAAACAGACATTATTTTATTATCTATGCTGCCTGAAGGTATTTTACATCAAGATTTGTACTACAGTCTTGTGTCATTAGTTTCCACACTCTAACAAAGAGTTTGGTGAGGTCCGATAGGAGCAAGGCAAGGAGCTGGCTGATGACTGAGCCTGGTGGTAGAATGAAGGCATGTTTCGCAGAGCACCACAGTACACACTAACAGACATATATCATAAAAATCTAGGAAACAGCCCGGAGCAGGATCTGCCCCCCAAATGTTTACAAGCACCATTTGCTTTTAAGAAACACTGTCTGGTTCCACAAGTTTTTAAGGATATCTGAGCGACTTCAACTTCTGCATCAGCAACCACAATAGCTTGCAAGGGGAAATGTGCTAAAGTACGATTAGGAAACAGCCATATTCATGGTTGAGAGTGGAATATTGCTGGCCAAATCTAAGCTACACTTTGTAGCTAGGCTCATCTGGCTTGTTAACACCCTTATCTGAATGGTTATTCATTCTGTTGTCAGTATATTGCTATCCAGAAGTCTCAAAATCACTTACCTTCCTTTCACATTTAAATGTTGTGTTCTAGCTTTTACAGCCCCGCCTCAGACATACACAAAACATACCTGGCATGCTTCGCTAGCGTCATGCAGTGTAGCATGTCAGATAAGGAATTGTTTCTTACCTGTAATCCTAGTTCTCTCTCAGGTGAATCTCCATTGAAGTGATAAGCATTGAATATTCCCGCCCACGTCCAGAAATCCCAGAGCACTTCTTTACAATATTTCATCTTAAGTGTAGATGTTCGCCTTTCTTCTGTTAGGCTTGGACAGGCACCTAAGACACTAATGTTTTGCAGCCTATAAGGACGTCTACATTGGCCAATTGGTTCAAATTGCATTTTACAAAGTGTAATAAATATATCAAACAATTCAGGCACGTTAACTGGATTGTCATATTTTACTGTTTAAATCTAATTTAAAAAAAACATTTTAAATCGAAAAAGTTGAAGTAGGAGAAGACAATGTAGCCCCATAGGATGCCATTATGTACAGGGATGTGGAATTCCTATCATCCAATGCCGGCGACATTGTTTGGGGTCAAGGGCAACAAGTTTTCATCTTTATTTTGTCCTTGGGATAAGAAGGCCCAACCCCCTGCAACACAAACCCTTTGGCTGCCAGTTTATAGAGAAGGGAACTGTCTGCAGTTGAGCTAATATGTGCGTCCATATGTTAATGCTGTTCGAACTTGTATTTATGGTCAATTAATTAAAAGCCTTCGTTATTAGAGAGTGCTGTAAATAAAAGTTCTAAGGTCACACTGCACCACTGACATTAGATCCAGTAAAAAAAAAAAAAAATAAAAAAAAAAAATGTTCAGGCAAAAAAGCAAGAAGGAAAAAAAATAATTTGCTACTATGAAATTTTAGGTGCTATTTCTTTGAAGTGTCATTTAGTTAAATGTGTTGATGCATGCTAGTATTTCCTAAACATATTCCTAATAGAGAATCAGTCTAACCATTTTCAACAAGATTATGGGAAGCATGAAAATAAAGAAGCACTGGCAAAGGCATTTTTTTTTTTTTTAAAAGAGTCTTTTGGTTTCTTCAATGCATGTCTTGCTTTGACATGGCTTTTGAAACACTTTATTGTTGTTGGAGTTGCAAGGCTCTCACCATTGTAACAAACACTGGCAAAAAGAAAAAAAAAGTTTTTGGTCTCAAAAAGCACATTGCCAACAGTTCCGTAACATAGGCCCCACAGCCCCTTCAGCAGAAGCACCTGTCATGAGTGAGAGGGGTTGGGGGGGGGGGGGTCCCTATATGTTCTTTGAGAGGGGCATCCTCCAGTTTCGTTATGCCACTGATTGCCACAGTGGTTCTTGGCACTGAACAAAACTACTTTGTGTGCCAATATGCTCATTGTGGAAGATCAGAATGCGATCACTCACAGTAAAGCTAGCCAATAGAGAGAGAAGCAGAGGTTTTATAAAAACAAAAGGTCCTTGTTAAAGCCAGGACCTAATTAGGGACCCAATTCATAAAGAAAGTCACAAAAGTGCACCCATGGTAAATGTCTTTGAATTAATGGCTTTCATGAATTCACAAGAACTTACAGACGTAGACTGGTAAATCGTACTCCTATAAAATATTTGTGAACTGTATTTTAGCACAATCAAATATACACATGTAGAGTTGCTCATGTGAAAATCTATTGAGCATTTACAAGTTCACTCTCCCTCCAACCACTTTTTTCCCAAGCCTGGAAGAACTTCTACTTCTGCCCTTGTCAGGAGTAAATTTCCAACCTTTCTCATTATGGGAAAAGATTAGAGAAAAGCTGGTAAAAATCCTTAAAACATGCAAGTTAGTAAGTTTGTAGACTAAAGGCATGCCAGCCCTGGAACTATTGCTTACTGCTTCCTCCAGCCCCAGTAAGAAGATCTGTGGAAAGGTGGCAAAATAAGGAAATTGCTACAGTAGGGATTGAAATTGCAGGTACTGGAGCCCTACTCTAGTAGTAGCCCTGGCATAATCAGTGAGGCTATTCTAAGAGCCCTTACATAATGAGATTGCTGCCATAATGTGTCCCCACACTACATGGCACCAATGGGACAAATAGATTTTTGTTTACTGGACAAGTAGATTTAAGAAGCAACCTGTCCCATGGACAAGTAGATATTTTATAAAATTCCAGACCCCTGATGTAGATGTGAAGAAAGCATCTGCATCTTTAAGGGCTCATAGCCCACCAGTATCACAATATGCTCAGCAGGTGGCAGTTGCCGCAGTTCTTTTTACTGAGACAGTGGCAGAATTATGTAGGAAAACTGTCCAATAATTGCCTAGGTTACTTCCACCGGGGAGGAGGGGAGGTTGTTTATGTTTTCAATGGAGATTCCTGAGAAAGAACTAAGATTACAGGTAAGAAACCATTCCTTCTATCTGAGGGGATCTCAACTGATAGTCATACACAGAATACAGTAACAAGCCAATCCCTACAAGCAGCAGTGGAAAGGTAACAGACGACCCACAGAACAGATTAAGCTAACAAATTCCCCTGGTAAGCCTTTCCAGCTTAAGAAGTCGTGGTAGCATCTGAGACCCAACAGTAATGTTTGGTAAAAGTGTGATCAGATCTCCACTTAGCCACCTTACATATTTTAGCAATTGGTATATTCCACATTAAAGCAGCTGTAGCCGCTTTCCCTCGAGTGAAATGAGCCTTAGGTCTAACGGACAGAATCTTATTTGTTTTCGGGCAGCGTAACAGAATGCAAGACAATATCCATTGGTATATCGACTATTTAGACGTGGCAAAACCCGTATGGACAGGCCCTTAGTTTACAAACAATTGGTCTGATTTACGGATATTCCTTGTTTAGTCTAGATAGAATTTTAAGACGCGCCTGACATCTAAAGTATGGAGAGTTTTTTCAACTGGAATGGAAGGTTTCTGAAAGAAAGTAGGCAAAGAAATTGACTGTTTAATGTGAAAATTCGAAACCGGTTCAGGCAACAATTTCACATGAATTCTCAATACTACCTTGTCACTATGAAACACTGTATATGGTTTGTGAGAACTTAACTCACCACACAAGGGAGAGAAGGAGGTCAAGCTGCCACATGTCCTCCTAAGATACACAACTATCACAAAACAGTGTGGCAGCTATAGGAAGAATAAAAATTGCAGTATTCCTACTGCAGCATTGCTGGATCTACCTCCAATTTGGATGTTACCAGAATTCCTGTGCAGGTACAAGGAAAAAAGGGCAGGGCAGTACCAGTGGCAAGGAGCGGGCACGAATAGATGGACTTGCATGATGTACCTTTTGACGTATGTGTGACTTTAAAGGACAATATCTCCCTCCTTGACCAGGAAGCCAGTATCCTCTAAAGTGTAGGGCCATGAATATTTGATTTGTTTTTCTCAGGTAGGACTCGCCTGAGTACATTAACTACTTATCTTTTTTTAGATAGATCTATAGTTGGCACAGTGGCCGAGGGTAGAGATTGAGGGATCCTTGGGCCCTGAGGAATGTTCCAGACCCGTTTGGGCTACTACATGAGGGCAGAAACATATTGGCCTAATTACTGAGATGGTGTGAGTCCTATTACTCAGGAACCATCCCACTTGGTTTTTAACCTTACCTGCAGTCCCCATAGAATAAAAGTACTTAAACTGGGAACTGTAAGGTATTTTTTAACTTACTGATCTGGATCTCGTTGCTATCCAGTAATCCTTTTTCTAATAAATCCCTTTTGCTCGGAGTCCAACAGGAGATTGTGTCCGCCCTGGTGGCACTGTCCTACCAGGGTGGGTAGAGTCTGCCGATGATGAAGCATGACACTATTATGTGTGTCAAAAAGAGAGAGTACACATTAAACTCCATTGAAGAAAAAATATTTAAATGAAGCAAATAATTATTTATCAAAGAATTAACGTCTCTCTTCTGGATAGTATTTGACAGAAATTGTCATGCTACCAGTACTTGACATGTTCTAAATATTTATTAAAACAGTTCAAAAAAGACCACGCTTGTAATAAAAACAGTTTATCAATCATTTAAAAAACACAATTTGAGCTCCAAGTGCAAAACAAAAACACCATGAAAAGAAAATCAAAATAGTACATTAATATTTCTTGACGTAGTTTAGTGGGTGTATCTATGAAAATCCAGACAGCCTTCCTAGTTTTTTAACCAATTATGTAAATAACTCCGTTCATAATTCACCACAAAGGAAGAGTAAGGGGTCTGTCTTGTAAGCTGTTGACAACGTTTCGACCCTCATTATGGATGCAAGGGTCTCATCAGGACCAAAAGTAACATGGGGAGTGGCCGCAATATGAAGAAAAAGAGTGGAAAATGACAATGTCTAAGCTGCTGCATCTTGTTGAATAGGACTATCTACTAATAATGTCTGAAAACTTACTTGGGCTTCGATTAGTCTGTAGTGAATACCGGAGTAGAGGAGACCTTAACCAGGTCAAATGCAGCTATTTCTGGGAATTTGCTGATCCACAGATGAGGATCGTCCCAGTTCTTTGAAAGGACCATCATTTTTGCAGCCAAGGTGTGAAAAAATGGCCTTGACCATGTTCCCCCTACTTGTTCAAACAGTACATTGTTGTTGTGTTGTCTGTCTGGACAAGCATGGATTTCACCTTGAAGAATGTGAGAAAAGCCTTCAGCACTAGGTGAACCGCTTGTAGCTTGAAAGACTGATGTGAGAAGTCATTTCCTTTGGAGACCATGTTCCCTGGATTTGAAGATGATCCATATGCGTTCTCCAATCTAAAAGAGAGGCATCTGTTACTAATGTCTGCGCAGAGAGCATCCTGATGAAAAGGCATCCCTTGCAAGAGATTTTTCGGTGAGCACCACCATTTCAGGAACTGTTTTGCTTTGCGAGAGTGTGTGATCTTGTCATCCTAATTGTCTGAATATTGATCCCACTGATACTCCAGATATTCTTTGAAGTAGTCTTGTGTGGAGGCAGGCATTCAGAGTCAGCAAAAATGCTCAATGCCATCCAGCCCAAGACAGATGACACTTACTCACTATGGGATGAGGGACATTCACAAGAGACTGACACTTCAGACGGGTCAATAACAGTCTCTTCTCCGAAGAATAAACTCTTTCTTGTATGGTACTGATGTTGGCAGCTAGTAAATACAGAGACTGGACTGGAGAAGAGGTTGACTTGTTGTGACTGACATGCAGCCCTAATAGGTGGAGAACACTGATAGTTATCGGATAATGGATTTGCGTCTTTTTTCATGTTAACACCTTGATAAGCCAGTTGTCTAGGTATGGATAGGGAAATATTCAGAGTTTCCCCGAGATGTGCAGCGACCACTGCCATGCACGTCAATAATTTTCTGGGGGCTAACTCGAGGCCAAACAGAAGTACTTCGTACTGGTAGTGATCGCGACCTACTACAAATCTCAGGAATTTGCAGTGTTGTCTGGCCAATGAACATGAAAGTTCACATTCTGGATGTCTAGCAAGCAGAGCCAGTCTCCCTGGTCGATTTGAAGATAAATCTGATGTAATGCAAGCACACAAAACTTTTTCTCTCAATTACTTTTGTTGGCTAGTTTGAGATCTAGCATGGGTCTGAATTAGTTTTTTGGGACCTTCTTTTTCATCAAAAAAATAACAGGAATATATCCCCATGCCTCGTTATTTGGGACTAACGATCTCCACAACTTGCTTCTGCAGAATGATGTAGATGCTAATTGGGTGGTTCTTGTGGGCTATTTGGCAGAGGGCTGGTAAACCTGAGACAATACCCATTATGTACACTATTCAGAATCCAGGCATCTTTTGAGATGGATTGCCACTCTGTCAGGGAATGAGATACTCCCCCCTACTGGCGTGGGTAGCAGAAGAGAGGGAAGCCAGGATTGATTGCTAGTAGTCTTCCGGAGACTTTCCTGCATGGGCAGGCTGGTGGCCAGTTCTTCCTTTGGGTGGACAAAGCTAGGGTTGCTCAAAAAAGTCTTAGTTGTTGTTGCTAGTGGTGGCTGAGGAGTATGAATCATCTGCGGATAAAGAAGTCATTCATATGGCTCTGTGATGTTTCTTACACTTTTCAGCACCCTCTGCCTTTAAGGTCTCCATTTCAGGCTTCAGCCTAACTATTTTGACATCGGTATGGCTGCCGAATAAGGTGTTGCCTTAAAAGGGTAGATAAAGGATCTGCTGCTGGGATTATTGTTTTAGCGCTGTTATAGCCAAGAATGCCTTCTATGGCCAACCCGTAGCAGCATCCAAGAGCTGTCAGTAATGAAGAGTCTGCAGCAGCACTAATGACTTTGTTGGGGAACCATCATGCACTCACTCTCCACCTGAGGAAATCTTCCTTCGATCTCTTGGGAGGTGTTCTGCAAACTGTTGCAAGGAGTCCCATCAGGCACTGTCTTACCTGCAGGGCAAATGCACTTACTGCCTTCACTGTAGTAGCTGCCGTACCACACACCTTGCGCCCTACAGAATCAAGTTTCTTACTCTCCGTGTCCGGAGGTTTTGTAGCCAAAGGAGTGGTAGAATGCACTTGTTTGCAGCTAGAATGACCACTGAATCAGAGGGAGGATTGGAATGGAGGAACAATGAGTCCTGCTCTGGAGGTCTATATTTTTCTGGAGCGTTGATGGAGCCGATTTGGCGGCAACCGGTGTAAGGAATAGTTCCATTGCTGGTTCCAATAACCCCAAAACTAGCGGTAGGAGGGGTCTGGGTACCGCCTGTTGGGGGAAGAATCTCGAAAATCATCAGCATCGAGGTTGTTGTGCATGCCACAGAACATTTAATTTTGATGCGCCTCTCAAGAGCACCTCTTGAAAGGTGTTAATTTCATCAATTACAGTGACCCTTGGCTGAGGAATGTGGGACAGAGTTGGTAAATATCTTCCAGCACTGGTGGAAGAAGTCGAATAAGGAGATCTGCGTTGTGATCTTGGATGCAGAACGGTAATGATGTGAATACCGGGAAGATTTTCATAAAGAAGAGTGCCAAAACGATGGCGATGTCTTGAAAGCGCTTGTGCTTTTGACCTATGTCGAGATCTGGAGTGAGGACATCTTGATCTCGGAGTAGTGAAAGGTCTTGCCGACAAAGGTGCTGCAGCTGGTGTCTGTAGGACAGGTGCTGGCGTAGGAGGTGGAAGAAGTGCCGGAGGAGGTGGCAGAGAATCTGGAAGCAATACAGCCAACGATGGAGAGTATGCCCTAGAATATTCTGAATAAGATGTGGATGCTAAATGCCTTAATTTTGATTTTATGATTCTTTCTACAGGTCTGAGCACCTCCATGTCAATTTTTTCCCATGCCTCACCATCAGGCATCCTTCAACATCGGCCTCCTATGTCTTGACACAAAATGTTGCCTACTCTTCAACGTCAACCCAGCTCTTGAGGGCGAACATGTAGGCACTGTACCTTGCATCAACACCGATGCCCTCAACATCAAAAGCAACAAAGTAGTTGTTGATGGTTGTCTCCTTTTTAGATCTCCCACGCCTGGAGTCCTCAGAGGAATGTGAAAGAGCCCTGGTAGAGGACTGACTTGCTTCTCGCTCCCTTGATGTCCCACCTTCAGGCTGCGCCTCCATCACTCCTCCATCCCATGGAGGCAAATCTTCTCCCTTTCCCTTAGGGTGTACCTGGTAAAATTCCTGCAGTATGAATACCTGTCAGGAAAGTGACTTTCAGAAACACATATGATACATATGTCATGACGGTCTGACTTGGCCTTCTTTCTACCAAAGGCAGGACATTTGATCAATAAAGATGCCATTTTATTTGACAAATTAATTTTATTTTGGTGCCAGAAAGTGTCAGAAAAACAAAGGTACTGATAAAATCTGTAAAAAGAAGTAATCGTCAAAAAGTTCCTCTCGGAGTTTTCTGAGGGGAAAAAAACATAAAGGGCCCAGCTCAGTGCTCAAAGATCCTGTCTCCAGGAGCCAGAAAAAAGAACTGAGGCAAGTGCCACCTGCTGGGCATGATGGAATATTGGTGGGCTGTGAGCCCTTAAAGGCGCAGACGCTCTTTTCTCATCTACATAATGGCATCCCATGGAGCTATATTGTCCTCGCCTCCAACCTTTTCCTCTTAAAAGGTTTTGTGAATGAGACTTATGGCAATACAGTTAATTTGCCAGAACTGTTTGATATAGTTATTATACTTTTTTTAATTCAATCAGAACCAGTTGGCCAATGTAGCCTTCCTTATAGGTTGCAAAACATTAATGTCTTAAGTGTCTCTCCAGGTCTTACTCAAGAAAGGCGAATATCTACACTAAAGATGAAGTACTGTACAGTGGTGCTTCGGAATCCCCACAGAAGGGCGGGTCTATTCAGTGCTTATGGCTATCAATGGAGATCCCCTGAGAAAGAATAGAGCTTCAGGGTCATCAATCACATGCTCTCTTGCTCTATCAGAAGATGGAATTAAAAAGAAAAAACAAAAGAATATCCTCGCACCTTCAACCTGATTGCAGCTTCTGATTGGGTGGAAGCTTGTGGGTCTGCCTCTGGCTGATGCGGAGACGGGGAACTCAGAAATCCTGGTTCTATCTCAAGTAAGGTTTTATTAATAAAAGTTCAAGAGTGAATTTGTCGGTGTGCTGAGGATTGCATGTGTATGGATGCATAAATATGGTGTGCGTGCATGCCTGCAACTGTGTGTGTATGTATGCATATTTGCTTATGTCAGATGTGAAAGTCTAGCCCAGGGGTTGGCAAGCCCAAGGCAGAATGCTGGATAATGCTTTTGGGCATATCCACTTCCATAATGCAACAGCCACCACTGATTGTGGACTTTTCTCTTTTCTGAGGCTGTGCAGTAAAACAGTGTTGAAGCAGCGAGAACGTACACAACTATAAACAGTTATCAGCAAAAGTGGGTGGGAAGAGATACCCATTATTGATTATTTCCCGTTTGAGGTTTCTAAAAGCGAGTGGGCACTGACGTCACCGCCCAATAAGATACTGAATTTTCCTAGCTGATGATATGTGAATCAAGTAAGCCACTGTCTTCTCTTTGCAGCAGTTCCTTGTAGACAGAATTCAGCACATGCATTATCCGGAGGAATCAAAAGGTACTGGTTGTAGCTGCAGGCCACTCAGTGCCTAAATTAACAGTCAGTAACTTGTAAAATCAGTAGATTCAAGATGTCTTCATGCAGCTCTACAGGTACTATTACTGCTGGGTTGGAACAAAGCATTTATATCACAGGTTTGGTTAATGTTCTAGCAACTTAGAGTTTTAGCATACCCAGGAATAGACTGTAAAATTAACTCTAGGTAGAAAATACAAATGGTGTCCGATATTAATTAGCATATATGCCCAAAAGACTAACTTTATCTTATGGACTGTTTTATAAAACAGCTAACAGATTTTTATCCCAGTTGGACCTTGGACTATTACACATACACATACATACATACATACATATATTTTTTTTTAGAAACTTTTACATTTAATTGTATCCAGATCAGTTCCATTCCCCCTCAACCTTTTATCTTTATTTAGGTAATGCACGTTCACTTTTCTTAAATCTGTCCTTGCACACATTTTTAGGTTTACTACATTGTCACTGTTTGTCATTTATCATTGCATCCCCATACCTTCGTTGAGATTAGCCCTGAGTGCCGGCCAAAAATACCGGACATGCAAAGGGTACTTTAAAAAGTCTTTGAACCCCCCTTTTGTGTATTCATGGGATTTTCAATTAAAGACCGGATCGCCTAAAACATATTTTTTAATTATGGGGTACAAGTTGTTCTACAAATGATTCTTGTTCACAACCCATTCCACATTGATTAGACTTGATATAGCAATAGCTTTGGGATCAAGTTGACAGCTCAACTTGCACTTCATAATTGTGGACAAACGCTGCAAATGTTTGCTTCTAAGTCCCAAGTACATCTCCTCATTATCCTTTTCTTTTACATGAACAATTAATTCATTTTGATTTATATAATTTTTGCAAAACAAAGCACCCACTTAAGGGGCACTATAATCTTTTACAAATCAGGAAACAGAATAACAAACACAGTGTTAACTCCAAATAACGGACCTCAGGGAGAAGTATATATGAAAAAATAACCCATGCAGAGAGTTTGCCGTTCTGGTCACCCGGGCACATTAGAAAACCAGCATGATGGATTGTTATATTATAGGGGCTGCACTTGCATAGGTAGGATCTTCAGAAAGAGTTACAAATCAACGGGGCTCCGCAACCGCATGTTAATAATCCCCCCATTTGCGCAACATCCCACCAGTACCTATGGTTTCGCTGCAGGCCAATGCTTTGGAGCCCCCTGAATGCTTGGTGAACGACTCCTGAGTGAAACCAAGGAGAAAAAGGGAGATATTGAGTGCCACCCTGACCCCGCGCCGGAACAGAAAATTGCAGATGACAGCCGAGAGGCCTAGAGCACAAGTGCAAAGGGCCCGCTTCGGCTGGTGGAGACGGATGGGCGTTCCCACTCACCTCGCGCCCAGAGCAGGCAGAGGCGTTTGAATGATCTGTGAATGGCCCTGACTGGAGACAGTGCTGCTCCACCCGCCACAAAAGCAACAGTTGAGGAAGGCCTAAAATGAATAGCTAGAAAGCTCAGGCCTGGCCCCGTGACAGCAATTGTGTCGGAGGGCATTTTGCCGTGAGCTACTGGTGGAACCTGCCAGCGAGGGACTGCAGACATTTCACCCCCACTCCAAAATAGACACTTACTTGCAATAACTGCTGCAAACTGAGCGGGGACCCTCAGCTCCTCCCTTTTCCCCCTCCTCTCTCCATTTAGATTGCAGTTTTGCTGTTGTTGGGCCTGCACTGGCAGCGGGAGGGGGGGCAGTCCCTTTGGTGCCCTGGTTGATCTGACTGCCGGGCGTTCCTGCTGGAACTGAGTGAAGGACCATGGCTACCAAGAGTTTAGAGGTGCTGGCTGTTATGAGGCGGGGTGCGCTGCCGTGAGTGACCCACCAAACTTGGGTGTCTCACAAGATCTGGGAGGTTTGGTGCCCACGTGCGACAGTGAAACAGACTCCTTGGGTATCTGCACCCAGGCAGGTCAGTGGGAGCCGGCGCCATCTGCTAGACTGACCAGGGTGTGGCTGTGCTCTACAGAGTGGATGACCTGCTGGACTGTAGTGCAGTTACAGTCCCCTGAGACCCCCGAACCCTGCCCTGCTCCTGGCCAGAGCCCTGCGGTGCTGGGACTCTGCTTTGGAGCCGCGTACCGGGACCCCCACCCGACCTCCCAACCCCAGCTGAAGGAGCGTTGGTGCTTTTGACATACTTACCAGAACTGTCCCATAATTGGCAGAGGTAGCGCCAGCCGCTAAGAGGTGCACTGGGGAAGTCGCCCGTGACCTGGTTAGAAGCCGAGCCCAGAAAATCCACCTAACTAAACGGACTTAATAAAGTACACAATTAGGATGCCCTCCACTGGTGGGCCACTGCATGAAGTGGGGATGGGGCGAGGTTGGTGGAGAGACTTCGCCCATGGGACAGCCCATTCCTGAGCTCCATAATGACTGCAATCCAAGAAATTCAGGGGCTCCAATCAACCCAAAATAGATACTGTAACAGTCAATGTCAACCTGCTAAAGGCAGATTTCTGTAAGATATTGGAGAAGGTGGCGGAGACACAAATCAATGTGCTTTCAACCACAAAACTCTTGGAGGAGCAGGTTCAAACCTTAACTAAACAAAGTGCAGCTATCACTGCCAGGCAAAAAAATATACTAGTGGTTGAGGTTCCAGAGGGGGCAAATGGGCCCAGTGTAGACCTTTTTCTAGAAGATCTTATCCTTAACAAGCTCAGGCCTAAAAGACTATTTAGTTCTTCTCCATCGCGACAGCACACAGGGCACTGGGACCCCCTTTGCGACCGGGTGCCTCTCAAATAATTGCCAGGATTCTGAACTACAGAGATTGCAATGCTATTCTGCATGCGGCCCAGTGACACAGCAATTTGCATCTGGAAAATGCAGTTATCTGCTTCTTCCTGGATTTTATCCTGCAAGTACAGCGACAACAACAAAAACTTTGATGAGTCAAGAAACCACTGAGGGCCAAATATATGATGCTGTATCTGGCCAAACTGGCAGTGATAGCAGAAGGCAAAACATGGCACTTCATCACACCTGAGGAGGCATGGAAATGGATGGAGGAATGGTGAGTGGCTGGCAAGAGAAGGAGTGGTGAGCACAGAACGAACCAGCCTAATGTGGACCCGGAAACAAGATGCTCTTCAGACCATCACAACCCTCCTCGCTTGACACATGAGCACTGCCACTTTGGGGGTTTTCTGTTTAGAACTCCTTGAGCTATATAGCTGAGGAAACATGATTCTCTAGTGCTAATGTGAGCAATTCTTGGGGGGGGGATGGGGGGGTGGGGGTGTCGGTCTCCAGTGATGAAGGGGGTTTAAAGAGGCATCAATTATGAAGGTACCGTTTGCATAAGACTTTTCACAGTTCTAATATTTCTCAAATGTATGGGGATGTTTTGCTTATTATGTACATCCGAACTTCTATCACCACAGCAGCGTCAGTCCACCCATGTTTCAAGATGTTGACCTTGGGGCGACTGGCGGTTTGCAAGTTAGGTCAATGGGTGGTTCAATACTTAATGCAGGGTTGCTGGGAGGGGGAATTCAGAGGGTCTGTTCAACTGTTTTTGTTTACAGCAACATTGATTTCATACAGCAGTCATTTCATTACGGGGAGGGTTGATGGCAAGGGTCACTACTTCAGGATGAGGCAAGATATGTGCCTAACGGGCTTGTCCCCGAGTGATGGAGTTATTCCAATTGATCATCACTATGCCACTGACACATGATGTACGGTCTAATTTGATCATATGGTCATGGAAAGTTAATTGTCTAGGTAACAAAATAAAGCGCACACTGGTCCTGCAACATCTGCGTCGACACGTCCCGGACATAGTTATGCTACAAGAAACACACCTCTAGGGAAACTACTATATAAAGTATTCAACAGGTTTGGGTACACATGAAGGGTACACCACCAACTCCATAGAGGTTGGGATCCTAGTAAAAAGGTTGACACCTTTCACTTCCCACCGTGTGTAGCATGATTCCCACGACCGCTATGTGGCATTAACTGGGACACAAGAAGCCATTACCCTGAATCTTTGTCCTTTATATATACCACCACAGCCCCACAGCATTACTATCCTGGACCTGGGTACCCTGCTTTTGGCACTGCCAACTGGGATCTTGATACTGGGTGGCGATATGAACGTGGTTACAGATACTGGGTTTGACAGGGTAAGTAACACTAATGTGGGAGGGGAGGCAGGACCACTGCCTCAATTTGTGACTGAAATGGGCCTGATAGACTTGCGGAGGGACCACAATCCCCAACGTTGACACTTCACATGCTTCTCACTCGCACAAAGACACTTATCCCAGTCTGGACAAACTTTTTATGCAACTCACCCATGCACCAAACTTTAGATCTGCCATCCACTATGCGCAAGGCATGTCTGACCATTCCCCAGTGGAGGTCCTACTGAAGGACCAGACAAGGGACCTCACGTTACCCCCCTAAGATTTAAGTTTGGCACCTCTCAGATAGGGCGACACAAGACAAATTGAGGAAAGGTGTAGACCTCTACTTTAAAGAAAATCAAGAACAGTCAACACTTACCCTTTAGGAGGTATTTAAGACAGCAGGTCGGGGACAAGCCCAGGCTCTGATAGGAAGCAAAAAGAAAAAAACACCAGGCTGCAAAGCAGTGCTATTGAGAATGATATAGCTGGTCTCGGCCCAACAACACGAAGGAACATTGTCACAGGTTACACCTACGTGCCTCTGCGGAAAATATGGCAGACAAATGAGCGGACGATACCACACCAACAATATGATATGGGGGACAAAGGCAGTAAGCTACGGACTGGGCTAGACAAGAGAGACAAAGAACGCTCCTAGGTTTTAGAGAGAGAAGACGGGTCAGGAAAATTGCAGACTTCTAGCGCTGGTATAGCAGAAACTTTTGCAACATATTAGGAGGGCCTCTATTCTCTCACAACTACCATGACAGACGCCAACAGTGATGATTTTCTGAAACACATTTCTCTTCAGGAACTCACTCGGGAGGCACGGAAGGCACTGGAGGCTAACCTGACCAGTGGGGGGAATTAGCACAGGCTACAGGAGGCCTTAAGGCGTGGAAGGAGGCAAGCCCCAGCGGCTTGTCGAATTCAGCTGTACAAGGAAATGGCAGATATTGTTGCTAAACCAATGTTAGATATATTCCAGGAGGCCTGCAAAGTAGGCTGCCTGCCTGAGGACCAAAGGACTGCAAACACTGTAGTTATACACAAAAAGGGCATGTCGACAACAGACTGTAGCTCCTGTAGGCCAATATCCTTACTAAACAGAGACTAAAGTACTGGCCTGGGCCCTGGCAACCAGACTTCGTAGAGTCACTACCTCAATTGTACACCAGGACCAGTCACGGTTCATGCCCCACTTGAGTACCTGCCTTAATCTCTTGACACTTCTACTGAGTGCTCCACCTGACTGAACGGCCAATTGCAGACCAGACAGTCCTAATGGTTCTGGATGCTAACCTGGCATTCGACTCAATTGTATGCAGTTACATATAGGCCACTTTGACGAAGTTGGGTTTTGGGCCACAATTCTGTGCCTGGCTCAAACTCCTCTACCGGTCCCCAATGGCTAGGGTGCGTGTCAATGGAATGGTGTCTCATCAATTTGTTTTGCAGAGGTGTGCCCCCTCTCACCAATGATTTTTGCACTGGCGCTTGAGCTGTTAGCAGCTTGGATCCGCAAGGACCTGTTAATACATGGTATATGGGCACCAGGGGGCTGGGAGGAACGAATTTCCCTGACGTCCTGCTCTAAGTCATGCAACCCCCTCGTTCCACAGGCAGGATAATACAGGTGTTTGGCATCTTCGGAAATCACTCCAGCTACATGATCAACTGGTCCAAATCGGTAATATATCTTCTCTCGACGATGAGTGCATGGCATCCTCAGGATTCTAAGGCTCCAGTTGTCTTTGATTGCTTTCAGCATCTGGGAATTTACATTACTTGTGAGTCCGAGGAACTCCTACGTGGAAATATATTCCCCCAACTGGGCAGGCTCAGCAAAGACATGGCTCACTGGTGCAACCTTCTGTTAACACTAATGGGCAGAGCGGTCCTCTATAAAATGATGACCCTACCGCGCTTTTTAATGCAAAACATACCACGCAGGATTCCAGACATTTTTAAGAGAATAGATTGGAAGGTACACCTATCGTTGTAGAGAGGCAATGATTCAAGGTTTGTGATGAACAAATTGCTGAGGGGGCTATACGATGGGGGACTGGCGATCCTGGATATCTTAAAATATTACTGGGCATCACAGCTTTTAATAGTCAATGATTGGGTCTTTTCGGATCGCCAAGACCTGGCATGGCAGGGGGAGTGGGAAGCTATGGGCCGTAGGGGGGTGGGGACTGGAGCATGAGGAGATTCTGTACGATGGGACGAGGGATCGAGACCTGCCGATGGACACCCGGACCGTGGTCTGGGTTTGGAGAGATGCCTCTAACTATTTGGGTTGGAAGGGGAAACTTATTAATCTGACCCCACTGTGGCACAGTGATCTGCCATCTGAGTTGGGGGGACTGGCAGGGTTCTTGAAGTGGGAACTAATAAGTACAGAACACCTGGGAGATCTTTGGAGCGGTCAATCAATAATCCACTTTGAGGACCTCCGTCAGGAATATGATCTAGCAGACTCCAAACATTTCAGGTACCTGCAATTAGGACATGACCTCCTGCACTCCACCCCCACGACACACTGAAGGAGAGCAACTGACAGAGTCCTCTCCCTTAGAGGATCGATTACTCAATGAGGTCATACCTGAAAAAGGGGTGTCAGTGTTCTATAAAAGTTGGCCAATAACTCCCCGATCTAATAAGACCACTGAGAGCCGCCTGGGCCAAAGATCTTGGGGACCTAGACAATGAAGATTGGGTGGAGGCCCTCCAGAGCTCACAAGACATTGCCATACGTGCCCGGTTTGGGATAGTCAGGCTACAAATTTTGCACAGGTCTTACTACTTGTGGACATTGTTACATAAGATAGGTGGAGCAGTCACGCCACAGTGCCTAAAGTTATGTGCTCAGGAGGCACGTTCTTCCACATCCTTTGGGGATTTCCAATCATACAAGAATACTGGTCGAAAACTATGGAAATAATGTCCTGAGTCTCATCGCTAGAGGTTTCCATGGTCACCAAGTGGCTCCCCCTGGGAATCTTTGGTGACACAACAACTCCCCAAGTATCAAAATTTCTGGCTGAAGCTGGCCGTGTGAGTAGCTAAACTGAATATAGAAAAGCATGAGGCAAAACAAATACCCTGGGAATTGCAGATTGGGAGTCTGACTTAGATTCGTGTCAGAGGGCAGAGCATGTAAGTTGCAAAGTTAGAGGGTTTCCCAAGAAGTGAAAGAGAGAGCCAGGGCCTGCCATGAGTATAGGGGCTACTGAGGAGAGATGTTCTGAGAGGAATGGAAGGACCTGGAAGGTTCAGGTGTAAGGGATGATGGTGAATCAATTCAATATGATGATGGGCCGTACAAGCGCCATTCTCCATTTGACTGTTGACACTCTGCAATTTTAACGCGTCATGATTTGTTTGTATACAATGATTGTGTAATATTTTACTAAATATGGGGCATAATGAGCACACTTTCAATAACAAAAAAACAATAGGAGGCGCAAATGCAGATCAGCCCATAGCAAGAGGCCTGCAAATACAATTGTTAATTCTTAAGAGGCACTTAGGACAATACAGCCAACAGAAATTGGAATCAGAGCATTAAAGGTAGCTAATGCAAATCAGATCAAACCGGAATAATGTGATCAAGACGGGACACATCTGACAATCTCAGTAGATTCTAAACTAGATAGAGTTTCTACACTAGTCTAAGCAGAGGTCCTGTACAAGTGGCACACCGATAAGACAAGCACATCAACACTACGGTGATGATAAATATTTGCAGATCACAAAGCAACAAAAGAGCTCACAGCCCTGTATTGTAGGACAAAATGAATAGTCCAACTGGACTATTGTCGCAAACCCTCAGCCACACAACAAATATGCCAAGGTTAAAAATCCTTGACATGAATAGTGGGTGAACCACATATCCAAACGAAAGCTCAGCAACCCCATGACCCAATCTCAGGCAGATTCCTTACTTCCGTCTTGTCTGGGTTCAGGTTCAACTTCAACCCAATTTCGATCCATCCTTCGGGCCACCTCCGCCAGGAAGTCAGTCAGGAATAAGATCTCAGCCCCTAAAGTGCAAGAAAGAGATACATCTGTGTCATCAGCATGCTGATGGCACTGCATACCATGCCTCAGAGTGACAACGCCCAGCAGTCTAACTCATCAGTGCAATAGGCATGGAAACACAGAGAACCCCCAGCAGTAATCGGCCCTCCAACAAGCATGCAGGGAAACCCATCACAATCCATTGGGTCTGGACCTATAGCAAGTGCAAACCCCACTATGAGGCATGGCTGTCTTCCACATCAGAACTATGAGATTAACTGTGTAAAAATCTGCTTAAAGTTTTAAGAGGCTGAGCCAGAACATCCTGACCATGATCCTAACATATCATTTGTTATAAATAGCATGGCACAGTTATTTCCATAAACAGTTCTAAAACAAGTGGTCTTGTCATTACAACAAATGTTGGTGCTTCAAAGTAAGACTTATCCTAGATAGATGCTTCTAATTCAACAGGAGCATTACCTCAAAGAAGCTTTGCAGGCCCATATAATGAAAATAGGGCATAGGCTGTGTCATGCATTCATTCATGGGGTGGGGGCTGCATCTCATTTAATGAAAAGAGATACAGGCAAAGTAAGGGGATATGTTCTATGGAGCCCTGCAAGTAGTGGTGTCCAAAATAAAATGGCAATATCTGAGCTAATTTCCTTCACTCCTTAAACCTCAGCCTGCTATGCAGGCTCAAACTGTCAACATTCCTATCCACAACCTAACGCAGACACAGTTCAGATCAGGTGCATGAACAAAGAACCAGTGGGAGCCCAGTGCATATGAACACCCATGCATATTGAAGATATGTAAAGCCTTGGATCTTGAATTTAAACTGCTTGACATTTGCCAAATGGAATTCTTGTGTATTATCTCCTTTGCACTTCTCCATGCTGTTTGCTCAGCTAGCCTGCCCTTTTCTCCTATTTGAAAACGTGTAGGTGTCTAACGGGTCAAAGCCATCAGCACTTCCCAAATTTCTAACTTTTCTATTGCACTTTAAACTGCCTTTTCCTTACATTTGCCTATCCAATGCTGTATTGCCCCCTGCTTTATACCGGACGTTTTTGGTGTGTTGTGCTTTGCCTGTGACACTACTGGTGTCTGCAAATCCCCACTTTGCTGCAACTTTATAATGGACCTCATTTTAAAGCATTATATGCATATCTCTTTATCAGCGCCTACAAACTCATGTCTTATCCCTGAAATTGTGGGTTGATTTTGTTTCCAAATATTCCAAGGTTTTACCTTTTGCTAGTGTTTACTAAACCATGACCTGTGCCCTCCTTGACTTTTTGTAAGTCTACAATGACTTACTGACTGGTGTAAATTTTGACTTTTTCTGCAGTTTTGACTTTGCTACTGTGCTTCCTAAGTTTCCAAGGTAGCTTCCCTTCTGTGTCAAGGTCCAAACAATGTTTTCAAAACTAGTTACCTGGTTACCTGGTTACCTTTGTATGCGAGGGGAACATGTGGAGTATGTCAAGAGAAATTTGACTGGAATTTAAGACTGTGCATTTGACATCGTAGTGCAAGTTTAATGAAAACTGCATAGAACTTACAAGACCAGTCGAACAGCACCTAACACTGAAATGATCAAGCTGCATACAAGTGTGCCAGTGAGGACGGAGATGAGCGCCCTGTATTAGCACTTTTCGCACACTGCTTAGACCTAGGGTGCACATATCTTTAAGACAGAGGAGATCAGGCTTTGTCAGTATCCCATGGGCAATAGCCACCGGTTGAACCTAGAACTGACTACTAGGTAGAGGCTTCATGTGAAGGAATATGGTGAGGTCCTGGCAGCTTCAATGCTGAGAAAGGAATAATGGCTGGTGATGACAGACTACAGAATACCAGAAATTTAATGTGCTGATGTTTTTACGCATTGCATTAATGAGCATTAGAGGCAAGTACACCGAAATTGTACTTAATAGTTTTGTTACTTCATTGTATGATTTATTTAAGGGTGTCGGGTCATATTTATATTTAGATGTTCCCTCCAAGTTTCAAGAAACACCAAGATGATCAAGTTCTCTCTCTAACCCTAAGCAACTTAAACTGAAGGCATGGCGTCTTGTTAGATCTTATAAAATGTCCAAAACAATATCTTTTGAAGTGATGTAGATCTCAGGAAACACACCTTCTATACTATATTTCCTACTCTCCAACAGCATGGGGATGGTAGGCCTAGTCCCAAGGTTAAATTCAGTTATTTGTTTTAAGATTGTATGATTCAAAGCCTTTAGAACTGTATTTCTTTCATTCATACATCTATTTATTTTCACGTTCTGATCATTCATGGTGTCCTCCTATGCATACTGAAATAATTGCTGTTTTTGTTTTTTATAAATAACACATCAGACAATTTCATATCTTAATTATAATTATGTTAGGCTCGGACTATTCTACTTTTAATCCTAGCTTGAATACACAAAATGAAAATATGATCCCGTTTTTATTTGCTTACTTTAATGTCCTCTTTTTATTAAAACAATTTTATTTTGCATTTTCAAGTGAAAACAAGTAAACATGACACATTGTACAGAGTCGCCAGGGATGATAGGTCTTACTCGCACAAAAAGGGAATAACAAATCACATACACTCGTGCACAGTGGAATGACAGTATCCAAAACAACTTCCACCCGACCCCTCATATATTGATCACATTTCAACAGATCCATTGTCAGATTCAGAAGGAGACATAACGTGAACATCAGAGGTGAACAATGTTTTAGGCATCGTAATAAGGAGACTTCCCACCTGTTGTACTCGCTTGATATGGTTGGTGAAGGGGTGCGCCAAGTAGCATCAAATTTGGCCACCCTATCTGGAATGATAGCAGTCAATTTTTCCGTGGCATAGATAGACCACACCTTCCCCCACCGCAGACTTGTAGAAGGAGGGAGTGGCTGTTTCCATAACTGTACCACAAAAAGTCGCACTGCCAGGAGTAAATAAGATAGAAGGTGGCCCTGAGGGGTCATTGTGGAAAATATTTTATTGCCCCAGATCACCCAGAAGAATTGTAGGGATTTCGATAGGAAGGTGAACGTTGGTGATGGTCTGCACTATATTCTGGATCTCCACCAAAAGGGTCCGACTCACTGGGCATGACCACCATGTAGGTAGAAAGGTACCCCTCTCACAACATCCCTTCCAGCATGAGTCAGAACTCCCAAACATCTTGGCCAATGGAACAGGTGTTAGATACCACGGGTCAATATTTTATAGGGATTTACTTTGTAGCGAATGCAGAACGACAAATGAGCCGCTCTTTGCCAGGTGGCCCCCCCAAGTGTCATCAAATATTTAGATGGCCAATCCTCTTTCCCACTGTAACACATAGGCATGTTTTTTACGTGGAGTCAGCTGTAGGAGATATCGATGGAGCCACAAGATGCCTTTACGGTGTAAATTATTTAAAAAGAGAGAATCTCCCACTGGCATGTCAGTCATGCGTAGGGTCTGCCTGCCGAATGGAGTGCCCGAGTCAGTTTGAAGTCATGTCGCTGGGTTAGGGCAAATTTGTCAATCAAGTCATTCCTCAACCGCAAATCGCTGGCGTAAAAAAAAAATATATATCACCCAGAGTGTAGGAGCGCCCCTGAATCCAGCTAAAGGAGTTAGGGTGAATCACGGCTGTAATGAAGTCAGGATTGTGTGCTAAAGGATTCAGTCTGAAGAGATAAGCCAGGAATGCCCTACACTGCCGTACCTCTCTCCAGTAGGATAAAGAGTAAGGCTGTCAGAGGCAGTAACAGGGGAAATTGGCCCTTGAAGGACATCATAAGCCGTAGTAGCCCCAACAGGGGGTAGGAAGAAAAAGCCTGCTCCACCTGATTCCAGAGTTTCTTTTCGGGGTTGTGATTCCAGTTCAAAGAGGGACGAAATTCCACTGCCAGAACATAAGTGGAAACATCAGGGAAGTCCAGGTCGCCCTCTAAGGCCAGTTTGCTCAGTGTTGCACTCGCCACTCTTGGGTACTTACCTTTTAATACCAAAGCTAAGATTTTTGCTCGGATATTATTTCGGAGCAAAGAGGAGAGGGCGGGTTTGGAGAACATATAACAGCGGGAGCATAAAACAAATTTTCAAGCTGGCAAGTCTGCCTTACCATGAAATTTCATGTGTCCCCGGCAATCCAAGTCCTTGAAAGTGACGCGAGGAAGGGGGTTATACTGCAGACGTATAAGTCCTTCATTAGCGGCAGCAAATGGATCTCCAGAAAGAGGATAGCTGACATCGCCCAATAAAAGCCTTCGTGCCTGGCAGGGCACCTCTAAACTATTTTGGGGGCTCAGCGACTCCCATGACATGTGAAATTAACTTTGAAGCCCAACACCTGAGAGAAGGTATTCAACTCCTACATTTGTGCCAGGACCGTGACACTGGGGCTCGTGATAAAGCAGAGTATGCCATTGGCGAATAAGAAAAGCTCATGTTTGACACCATCAACCATCATGCAAGTGATCTATTTAGTGTAAATTCTGATCCTTCAGTGACTATATATATATATATATATATATATATATATATATATATATATATATATATATATATAAATAAATGCATATACATACCCTATTATATTTTAGGTTTCTTTGAATACCATGAGCAGGCCGACAGTGGTTACTGTGTGAGAAATGTATTTTACATCACATGTACCAGTACGTATCACCTAAAGCTTCTATTACAGGAAGTCTAGCTGAGCACACTAGGGCTCAGTTTGCTGATCACCTGCTAAATCTGTTTGTGCAGCACAGTACGCTAGGTGTAAGCAAGCTTTTAAGCCAAGTGGTTAGTCATCAGAGAGAAAGTCACAACATGTGAAAGCCCAGAATCAGAACGGAGAAGAATCACCAGGGCACACAGAAAGCATACTGAGTGGCCATTAATAGTGAAACAGTGTTAAATGTAATGCTGCAATACCATATGTGATACTAATGCACAGTTAGCCGAGGACACATTTTGGCAGATGAAACTCTGAAGAAATTGTTCCCTAAACAATGGCCTTTAATTCAATAATTAGCTTCAAAAACAGGTGTGAATTTGCCTTTAACTCCTTGTTCCATCAGGAAATTTTGTAATATTGTACAAATTTCACACCCAAGAATTACGGATCCGTGCGGTACTGGGAGTTATGGTTGCAAATTAATCATATTTGGGGATTTGCCTAACTCATGAGGCTCTCAGTGTGGAGGTCTTGTGGTGCTTCACAACAGGGCCTGGAGCGGGGTTTTATAGTTACAGGCAGAATCAATCAATTTTCACTGGGAAGTGCATAAATGTCTGACTGACCAGAAAGGAACATAACCACTCAACCTATATTGATTTACCCTAGAAAACAGCTGTACTATTTGAATTTACGTACAGGGATCTTTGAACGTACTTTGCTCTATGGGCAATGTGGATTTGCTGCTGAAGACTATGTGAAAGTTATTAGTAAATGAGTGGATGAGTTCTTTCCTAACAAAAAACATATATTGTGTGCCCTGCACTACTTCAACTCTCTTCTGGATCCACTAGTTGAAGGTGTAAGCATAGCATCCTCTGAAGGTAAAGCCACAAAATCTGCTGCCACCACATTAGGTTCACCTTCAGCACAATTACAGTTAACGGCATCAAGGTTACAGTGGGTGGTTAGTATCCCACCTATCTTACAGGAGAACCAGGAACACAGTAGGGCTTACTTGGGAAAGGCATACCGATGTAAATTCTAACGTACATAATTGCTTCTAAAACAACAGATGTAAGGGAGGTTGGTTGTGATCAAGTTTAAGTAACAGAAGATTATCAGTATACAAGACTACCTTACCTCTGGAACCATGGCCATAGGTACTCAGTGCCTAAAGAGGTCTCATATTAAGTGAGAATTCCTTAGCTAAAAAGGAAGAAAACAGCTGACACTCTAAGCTGCCCCAGTAACTAAAGCAAACGAGGAGATGGCCATGGAGCAATCTAGTTTTGTAAAAATGCACCCATATAAAAGATATTGAGAACATGTATGGCAAGGACTGTTATAAATTAAATTAGCAAAGAGAACATGGAACCAGACAACAAGGAGCCACAATCCTCGGGTGCGGGGGAAGATACTGAGCCAGTCAATTTCAGCAAGGTTATAAATGAGAGGCCCTTGGCTAGACAGTTTAATACTGAAGATGCTGATAAAGCTTCGGAAGGTCAGAAATAAGCATTTAGTACAGATGTACTATTGTAATCCGTGCTCCTGCAAAGATGGCTCAATTTCCAGAGACTACCTCTGTAGATATTGCAGGAAACATTCAACTTATCAGTTTGATTGGGCCTGTATAAGGAAATATGTCTGAGCTCTCCTAACAGAAATCTCTTAATCTTGTGGAGGTTATGGAAAAATGTAAATAATAATAGAAGCATGTCTCAAGATGCAATATCAGGGACTATGAGGCATACAGTCATAGAACTAATGACTATGATACAAAGTATGTCCATATAAGTAAAGCCATGTGTGTTATTCCCATTTTAACGTTACTCTTCCGAATGACACAGCAATGTTACGCCAGCTAGTCCGAGGCTACGGATCCCAAATGGTATTAAGAAATAATGTATGCTTATCTACACAGACAACCTAGGTCTCTCTATTCACAGTTATCCAAAGATGTCCCAATACACCTTTCTTTATGTTAAGCCTGATACTGCACAATATTCTGACAGATAAAGTGATGTAATTTTATACCATCTGTACAGTATTTTCTTTTTTATTTCCCAAACACCACCCCCCCCCCAAAAAAAAAAAAAAAACACATAGAGGTTAATAGTGTAGAAAGACCACTAAGTCAAAATATTTTTGAACCCTTAAAGATGAGATGTGATCGGATTGCACACACAGCATAGCCACCTAATAGAATACCACTCTAGTATTTTTTTTGATTTGAGTAAAAACTAAATAAATTATTGGTCATGGGCACATTTGCAGTTATTTTTATATTTATAAGGACTGATCAGACCAGCTTGCATGTTTGCAACTCTATTACGGAATTATCCACAAAACTATGAAAATGTGCAGCTAGGAGTTATGTGCAAGACTAGGCTTTCCATATTAAATGCACTGGAGATTGACTGGAGTACGTTTTGTCCATATTATACAAAAGTACTTTTTTTGTAGTGGAACTCTGTGCAAATTCCATACTACAGTGTTTGGAAGAGTGGATACTCCCTAAGTGCCTGCTTTTCAATGGACAGTAGCATTTAAGGTTCATAACTTAAATTTATGGTGACTACAAATTGTTTCAGGCGAATATGCTGCTAATACTACACAGGATACATATCTCATAAGCATTTGGCATGGTTCTAATACAAATTCACTGTGTCAATATGAGACATGGTGATTTGAGTCATATGACCGAACAATTACATATGACAGAGTTTTACTTTAGATTGAGTGAAGAAACGACTTGGTAATCGGAGAACAGGGCTAGTAGTTTTCAGGTCTGGCCTAGGTAAAGCTTTGCCTCTCTTGCAAACCTCCTGTAATCCTGAATATGAACACATCGTAGTCATAGTATTACTACTTTTATTGTCTCGGCCTCCATCAGAAATGGTGCTTTGCTGGGGTGTCATTTGCACTTGAGTTCACCCGACAGGACAGCATACATAGAGTGGGAGGACTGGGTTAGTGGCCTTAAACCATTGGCTTGTGGGCAACATCAGTCATATACTTTTATTAACAAAAAACTATAGTTTTTAGCAAGTGATGCGTACATACACAGCGCATATTCATTAATGCAATTGTTGGAGCGGATTTCAAACCAGCACACTGGCAGTTGACATGTACTCAGGATAGGACCTGTAAATCAAGACACTGCAGAATGTGATGTCTAACCTAAAGTAGTCCCCACCATGGACCTCAAACCCTGCCATGCTGCGTACATGGGTTTCATAATAAAGTTTAGTTTAATTGTAAAGAGGTGGGGTGGAGTGAGAGAGATCCAATGGGATGCAATCTGTCTTTATACTAGCAGATGGCTGATTCCAAATAGTAGTTGGTTATGTCAGTTCCCTCCCAATCACCGCCAACTCCTAGAGCTAAACACAGACATAATGTGGGTTCAGGAGCAACCAGTATCTTCAAGACCTTGTTAGGGTGGGTATGACTTCCTTCCAATATTTTTTAATTACAGGCCGACTCCAGACCACATGAAATCAATCTCCATTCTCACCATTGCACTCTGTTCACATGGGAGTGCTAAGCCCCAGTTTGCTATAGTCTGTAGGGAGGGTGACAGTACCTGTGCAGGTATTTAATATCAATAATTATCTACCGGGCTGAAATGGCTGTCATATGTGGAGCCAGTTATGCTTTGGTTCCTTCTACCTCCTATAGCTGCCCCACATCCTGCTCTCATGTTTCAGGATGGGATGCAAACCAATCTAGGCCATTTAGATTCATGTCTCAGAATAGATATTGAATTCCATGCTTTCCAAGGAGTTATGTAGTTTTATTTGTCACTAAGAGGGAAACCTGGGCAGGTTCAGAATGATATGATCCTGGGCCCTGTTGCAGTTATGTTTATTAAACTGCGAGTATTTCTACTTCTACAGTAAACTGCTGCACATGAGCTGCAATGACCCTGCCCCATAAGTTTCCCTAGGGTGGAGATGCTAATCCCACAGTTGGAAGCCTTCAAGCCCTCTTACTTGCTGTAGCATACTACCAGTAGACGTCTTGTGTAAGGTTTCCACTCCACCCAGTCTATTTCTGTGCCTACTGCCAGCAGTATAGGGAGGATTTACTAGGTGGTAATAAGTGATCAGTATTTCTGGTTCCCTAAAGATATTTCTAGAGAGAAGTCGTTGAACAATTGCAGCTCAACATGGATTGTTGGGTCGTCTCTAGAGACGGAGACAGTCATTTAAAACTGAAATTTGGGAAAAGCTCAGTAGTAAAGTTAGATATCCAGCAAACCCGACCACCGTTGTAAGTTGACTGAATACATTTATCATGTGCTATTTGGGAAGCTTTACCTTCCCATATGAAAAGGCAATCTAAAACTGTAACTGTATCGAACAAAAGATCAGGTATAATGTGTGGGTAGTGTTGGAAAGCATCTTAAATACACACACTCAACCAATGGAATTCATAGAAGAGTTCCAGGGAATGGATTTCCATTCGCAAGTCTGTGATAAGTGGGGATGGATTAAGTTGCCAGCTTATCACCAGAACCAAGGAAATATCTTACCCCACCGCCGTTATTTAACACTCTAAGGCTGATTATTTAATTGTGGGGCCAAGGCTTTCACTACATCAGTAACGTTTTTATTACCTCACAGCACAGCGATTCGGTTTTTGACTTGTCAGGCAGTGTAAGTGATAGCATTTTGCTGCTTACTGTCAGCTTTTGCATCCAGAGGGACAGCCACTAGTAGGCAAACTAGTGTGTCAATCTCTGAACATCTTTACCCCGCCTTCCTTGTGAGCTACTGCTCACAGTGATCCTGGCTCCTGGATGTTGTCCTTCTTTTTTACTGTGGCTCAAAGCACCGGATTCTGCTCCTTCACAGCCCTGCCACATGGACATTTTCTGTGTAAACTTTAAGACTTGAAAATGCAGAGCACTGCTAATAATTACCACCATCACTATTACCATCACCAACACCACCATTATGTCACAACCAGCATGACTACCATTCCCACATTAACACAACTAGAACTATTAGCACCTCAACTACTCCAGTTACTACCAGCACACTGCTACTACCATCACAGCCACAATTACTACTCATCACCATTACTACTACCATAACTACAAGAATTAACATCACCATTATCATCACACTTACTACCACCCCCACCATCACCAGTAACTCCCCCACTTGGAACAACTTCACCACTATCACCACAGCTATTAAGTAACCCATAAAGTGGATAAAACAAACAACCTTAAAGTTTAAAATTGAGGTTGATGGCTCGAAACCACTGGCATATGGATGATAAATTACCTTAAAGTCAATGCATCAAAAAGTGAAACTGATATGCGGGATCATGAAAAACTACAATCTGCTCACAATGTGGCCTGAAGAGCTGGGAGCACCAGCAACAACTGAAAGTAGCAAGGTTTCGCCAAGCACTAACTCTATTATAGCTTCCTTAATATCTTGGACTGATAAGTGACCAACAATTTCGTCTCACAGTTCCAAGGGCATTCTAGGCAGGGTCAGATCTTCAAGGAAGACTCCAACCACTAACTCAGGTCATTCGGGTCTGAACTTAATGAGCCTGCGGAAGAATTCATAAAAAGTGAATAGTTTGTAGTGAGCATACAAGGTTCCTGCCCATCCTCCGAAGGGCTGTAATGGGAGCCTGAGAATTTTTGTTGTTCACTAGTCTTGACAACAGCCTACCGGACCTATCCTAACCTCAGTGAGTGCAGGAAGTGTGGGCAGCGTAGTCTATGCAGTATCTTCTTCTTCATGTATTTTTCGGAGGGAGTCTTGAACAGCTGAATTGTCTATGTCAGGAAGGGATGGAGGAGCCCACGACTGCCCGGGCCAGTCTATGAACAGAAAAGGAGGGTCTGTGGTCCTGGGCAAGTACCCCACAGCCTGGGTCACCCCTGCAGCCAAACAGATCTCATCTGAGGTGCTGAACACGAGTTAAGCCAGGCCAGTGTGCGGCACATGGCCTACGTTGTTTTCTTCCACAAGGCCCTTGTAATCTGAGTCGTTGTCTCACATCGTCTTTCTTTCTGTGGTGGCCTGCCTCCCCTTTACTACTGCAGTGGCCCGACTTCCTTTCCAGGCGTTCCCTGACATATTCCACCTCTCTTGCACTACTGATTCATGCAGATAAAGCAGGACAAGTCGGATTGTTTGAGCCCAAGGCAGGAAGCCGAGACATCTTGATGTGGAACTACAAGACTACATCATCCTACTTCTGAAGGAAGATCTTCCTCCAAAATTCTGTGTGTCACCCATGAGGATACAAAAGAAAACAAAGCAGTTTTCCTGTAGGTGAAGCTTAAGAGATACTCTCAAACAAGGATACTGTTTTCCAGATCTGCACCAAACTAATCGTACTGCCCTACAAGAAAAAACCAAAAGAGGTACATCATTCTCTGTCCAAGCCGCCACATTTTGGAATTCTCTTCCAGCAAGCATATAACACCAATGATAACCACCTGTGATACAGGAGAATCGTGCAGACAATGCTTTTTTCTACCCAAGTTGACTGGAGACACAAACATGCATCACCAAGCTACATATCTCTAAGAAAAGAACCATGTAATCCTATTTAGTACAAGCAAAATCACCCGCTAGTCACAACTTACCTCACCTGCCATAACAATCAGCAAAAAGAAAGGATGTGAAGACTACAAGATTATTATTCTCAGCACCCACGTTCATCCACAACAAAAACAACTGATCCACCTCCAATCCCATTACAATCAGCACAAGAAAATGGCAACAAAAAGGGACTTCACAAGCTGGAGCGGATTAGTGGCTAATTCTTTCTAAAAAAGTTAATGTAATTTCAGAAATTGTGAATTATGATTGTATATTGTACACCCTCCATGACACTTGCATGCCAATTACAAAATATGCATGGAGTTGTTTCCCTAACATTTAGACACTAATTGTGGTATGTGATTTCCTTTTTGTTTTCCAAAGAGGTGATTGAATTATCAGATGACAGCAGCACCCCTCCTTGCATAGTTCATATTTATGCGGCTTAATAGACCTTTTCTATTTCACTTACATCGGCCTTCAACAGATTTAGCACTAGCAATGAGCAGGTGCTGAGTAGAACACCCACCTGGACTGAGCAGAAGCAGCAGCACTAGGTGCAGCAAAGATCAAGTTACAGACAGCCTTCAGGGATCAAACCCATTCACTACTTAGAGTGTGCTGCTTGGTGCCTGCAGCTCTGGTGCAGAAAGATGTACAGCAAGGCACTGGTAAGGAAGGGATCTGCAGCAAAACCAAAATCACTGGGCCCAGTGATCCATTACAGGCTTAAGGCAGCCTGTCTGTTTCTATTGAAGTGGATGTATCAGGCCTAGTGACACGCCCCACATTGCCCGCTTCTCCTGCTTGGAGTGTTGACCATCACCTGGTGATGACGTAAAACGATAACTATAACAGCACTGCATGTTCTTGACTGGTAGAGGACAGGACAATGTAAGCAAAATTACATGCCAGCCCTTCATTGTAATATGCAGTGTAAGATTGGCTGCAGCTGAATACTAACCTGCTACTATTACCCAGCGACAATTAGAAGCGTGTTTCTGCACACTGCAACACACAGTGCTAAAATATACTGGAGCGCATATTATGCAAGTGCACGTTTTATGAATTTAAAGAAAGGAAAAGAAAAAACAAACAAATATGGAATCAAGAAGTTGAATGTTACAGTTATACCATGCTAGATTCGAGCACAGATGTAAATAGTTAACGGTTGATCATAAGACAAGAAATACATGGGGTGGAGCAAACCTGCAAAACCCTGCCTCTAGTGTACATGTAACCAACATGGGAGTAAAAACTAATGTGTTTTTGGCTGCAATGGAAGAATTAAAATCGGAATGGGACGAGTGTAAGAAAGGGTTTGAAGCCTACACTGAAGCAATTGGTTGTAATGTATTTACAGGGAGAAGGACATACGTGTTAAGGAAATATTGTTTAGGAGCTGGAGGACACATGTTTTGTTAAGACAGAAACAGGATGAGGGTGACTATGAGCAAGCTGTGCGGTAATACGTAAAATATGGCATGATGGTACATGAGGTGGTAGGAAGGTACAGATTTATAAGGAGAGGTCAACTCCCCGGTAATAATCAATAGGTGTTTTATATCTGATTGGAGGGCTCTGGCTTCAAAATCCAATTTCAAAGCGACCTATTATGAGATGATTCTGGACCAGATGGTCCTCAAGAACGACTAACTTGAAGCTACTGGAAACACTACTGATTTGACAGAAGGCCACAAAAATTGCTAAAGTATTTGAGTGTACATGCAAAGGAAGGAACCGATCGGTAAACAGTGAAGACAAAGTAGGCACTGTGGAAGGAGTACAACTGCAAGTGAAGACCAACATCATGACAAAAGGTAGCAGACCCATGTAGATGGGTCAATCAAAGGATGACATGTATACTTGTCATAAGTGTGGTTTGGTGGGGACATGTAGCAACAAGCAAGAAGTAGCCTGCTGAGGGGCAACTATGCCTCAAGCGTAAGGGATTAGGTCACTTTGCCCTTACATGTAAGTGTAAATGTAGAATTGAGGTGGGTAGTCAGATGTACAAAGAGCAGGCTCGTGTAAGGGAGACCACTGTTGCTTAAGTTCCAGAAGAAGAACTTGCTTAGCTTCGGTAAAGTCTTTTGTGGTAGAGACTATCAAACCATTGATTCTTCACCTTGTGAGTGCCCACAGGTGCCAGCCTAGGTTTGGAGAATTTTCAATAGCAATTTCCTCATACTTCGGTATTGGGCAATGTGGGGCAATGCATTAGATCCATCCCTCCCCAGGTGTGATGTTGGGCTACTATATCTGCACCACTTACATGCACTGACACCAGTTCCTTTCTTTCCGCAATTTGCAACGCAGATCCAGAGCTCCATTAAAGCCTGCCAGCTTAACATAACTCCTTTCCCTCAAACACATTTTCAGTGTGCAAGGGACATGTGCCCACCTAAAACTACAGGACTAGACCTATGCAGGGACTGTAATCAACAGATGTCAGTGACCAACACCTTCGATGTCTGTCTCCTGTGTCTCAGCTCCATGCATGACTCAATTATGTCATTTAACATGTTATGAGGGACGTCAAATGTGAGATAAGAAGTGCACACTGGAGGGGCCAGTTTTTGTTGGATCAGTAAACTATAACTGGTGAATTTCATTTTTTTGTTTGTTTTTTAAACAGTTTTTATACTATTACAACAACTATATCACTTTAACCTTTTGTTCTTTCATCAAGGTTTGTAAACATAAGTTAACGTCTTGTTACCTTACATGAGTGTGGTAAAAATCTGTGCTCTTTTCCAGGAAGTAGCTGAGGTGGATGAACTTTACTTTTGGAAATTTTGAGGAAGATTCGTCAAACACCACCAAAGTTAAAAGAAAAAATGCTCTTCCTATGGAAACTAGGTCCTAACTATACCTACCTAATGGCGACTGTCACTAGGGAATGAATATATATATATATATATATATATATATATATATATATATATATACACACACATATATATATATATATATATACACACATATACACACACACATACATATATATTTTTTTCCACTAAAAAAAAAAAACTTCGTTACAGGGATGTTATAGTTATGTTCTTCATTTACTCGCACAAAATACAGCTATGCACACTTTTGCTTCTTCAATAATTTGACTTCTAATGTTTCACTGATATTATAAAAGTTGTCATGAGTGCTGTAATACCCATGGTAATTAGCAGTACATGGCAAAAGCGCAAGTTATAATTACCTTAGGCCTTGAGTTATGGTTTCTTGAAATAACTAACTCTAACTGCTGAAGTTCTTAGGTTTTATGCGAGTAAATTTGTGCGAGTAAATTCAGAACCTAACTATAATGTCCCTGTAACCTTTTTTTAAAGTGAATTTCAATGTTTTTTTAAATTCTATTTCCCAACAATAAAGTGCGCCCAACCCTGCCCACTCCTTGACACTTAACAGGCCCTGGGGACCCCATACTCCAGAGCAGAATTCTAAGGGGCGGGGTGACCCCCTCCTCAAGCATTATCAGGTCCCAGGGCTTCCATTCCCTGGGGCCAAATACAAAAAAAGCCTTCTTGGACACCAGGGACCCCACCCCTGGGGCCAGATCGAATAAAAGAGGGAGGGGACCTTTATATGTCTCGGGACCCCATCTCCACACTCGCATCTTTTTTCTTTTAAAGGGGAGGGGGGGCATAAGTTCCCCCTCCCCAATCTTATTTTGGCCCCATGGACCCCTTCACCCAGGGCCTGCTTCAGTTATAGGTGGTTACCCCTGTGCCCACCCAGGGCACCCCCACAGCACAATTCTTAGGGCTGCAATGTGAGCCTCAGGGCTTCCATGGTCTCAACCAGCTTCTGGTATGGTGTGGGGTACCTGCACTGCCACCAGTCGAAGGGAGCAGCTGAATTTATGTGCAGGCAGGGAAACATAACACAAGTTAGACCATTAAAGGCTCAAAAGTGTGGGGTGGGGGTATCACACAGCCCAACTCCTGTTTTAAGCGATGGCCCTTCGGGGTGGGAACCCAGGGCCTTTTTAAGTCTTGAGGAAGGAACTGCGCAACCCCCTCACCTTTTGAAGCATTTTGGTCCTGGAGAGTGGGTTTCCCCGGGCTTCATTAGGCTTGGGGAGGGGGGCTGTGCGCATCCTTCTCTTTATTAAAATGGAAGCCCCAGGGGATGAGGTCTCTGGGTTTTAGGCTTGATAGGGGTGCTATGCACCACATGCGGTGTCTTCCCCCCACCCGGGT
The DNA here is from genome assembly GCF_031143425.1 of Pleurodeles waltl. Taxonomy (NCBI): domain Eukaryota; kingdom Metazoa; phylum Chordata; class Amphibia; order Caudata; family Salamandridae; genus Pleurodeles; species Pleurodeles waltl. The sequence continues at coordinate 965,241,050 of NC_090443.1, forward strand.
GGGGTGAGCTTTAACAAAACAAGTGCAGGAGCCCTTGCGCATGAATAGCAAAAGCGTGATATTTTACTAAATCATTAGCACTAAGCTCCCACCAAGAAGCATGCTACTCACTTGTCAGCACCTCATGGGGTTTCATAAGCACTATATAAATTCCCCATACCGTCACTACCACTATCTCGACAATTACCAAAACCAGACACTGGTACAACTATCAGTGTACACAAAATCTCTGCCACAATCATCCCTACTATCATCACGAACATCACCATGCCATTAACACCACAGTCACCACTATTACCACTACTAATTTCTCTAGTAATAGCAATACCATCAACAGCCACAATAATCCTACTACAATCACTACCACCAACACCACTACTCCTAGCACTACCACAAGTTTAAATATTGTTGGTGACAGTGTTAGGAATGTAACTTTCCTCCATTTAGCCTGACAGGGTGTGCTTGTCAGCTTACCATCTGAGACTTAATTGGCAGCCTTCTTAGTCGTAGGTCTAGTTGTCAGGGATTACGGGTGCAAACAAAAGGGCATGTATATAAGGCTGCCCACAGCATGTCCACAATGGCACTTATGCTAGCTTTTATTACACTTGCACTTTGACTTGATCAATTTTAATTATTAACCATAGTTTTGCTGCAAATTGTTGTCATACTCTGCTACTCACTACTAGGGGGACGGTTGCTACAGTTTTGGTACTTTTATTTGGTGGATAGTTGTTTTAGCCATCTCAGCCACTGCACTTTAGTTTAAATATTGCTGGAGGAATCTGCTCCTGTTGACTTGGTACAAAGGTAGGCGTCAGCAAAACAAAAGGATTATGGATGGAGTGCTGAAACATTTCAAACACTCACCCCCAATCACAGATCTTAGTTAAAATAATTTTCTTTTGCTCACCATGCCACACCAGTTTGGACCGAGCCATATGTCAATCAGTCTTGACCCTGCTCCCCATAGGAAACGTCCAGCCCAAACTGCCAGGTCAGGTCCTCCCTGGACTGGAAGCAAGCATCCTGGGACTGGTTTCTCATCAGCCAGGATAGCTTGAATCCAGTGACAGTGAGCAAGGAACCCACATCTTGGCATACTCCGGCCACTTAGTGTGGCTTTGGCAACACAAGAGGATGATGGACGGAGTGCTGAAACTTTTCAAACACTCACCTCTTGTCACAGATCTGGGTTAAATCCATTGTTCTTCTGCTCACCATGGCATCGCATTTAGGACCTAGCCATATACAAATCCCTCTTGACCACGCTCCCTATGGGAACAGTCCAGCTCAAACTGCCAGGCTAGGTCCCATAGGGAGCAGGGTCAAGAACGATTTGCATATGGCTGGATCCAAACTGGTGTGGCATAGTGAGCAAAAGAATAATGGATTTAACCCAGATCTGTGACTGGAGGTGTCTGGAAAGTGTTAGCATCATCTTGTTGTGTTGTTATGGTACCAAAGGTAAACTCTTCTGCACCCCCTGCATATTGTACACACACAACGCCAGGAATGTTGCCTGCTTGGCCATGGGTACATGATTCATTCCTGGGATAAGTGAGAATCAGCACATTATTTACTCGTCTGATCAGCTGTTGAGAATCACAGGGGATAAGGATATGTTTTACCATGTAAAACCAATCTGAAATTGGAGAATGCTAGTGGGGTGGGGAGGAGTGAGTATCTTTTAATCTTAGAGCTTCACTGCAGATCACTACTCTATGTGCTTAACTGAAGCAGAATGTCCTTCCAAAGAACAAAATAAAATTCTAACAGAATTCCACAGTCCAGAGTTCCTAAACACAGAAACACCATGATCACAAGACTTCTATGACAAAATCTCCAATATATTAAACTCAAAATTACAAAGACTGAAATTTATCTGAAGGCGAATGCAGAGAACACCACAACAATGCATGACCTAATCACCACAGAAATAAACACCAAAAAACATCCATTAATACATACCTTTTACACAGTCATAAAACATTTACCTCAAAATTATCAGTGCAGGTAAACCGTCTGGATTGCCATCAGACCTAGAACTGCCAAGAATCTTTAAAGCTATCCTTCACTCAATCTGTGCAGAAAAGATAGCCTAATGGTTATTCAACACGTCCCTGGAAATAGGTTCACTCGCATCAAAGTCAGATATTGTTGCCCAGAGTTTTGATGGATCTGCCATAAACATGAAGGGTTATACTGATCTAACAACAGCATTCAAGGGAATAGAACCACATATTCAATTCAATTCAATTGTATGTAGCAGAGAAAGGAGTGAATGTTCTAGGATGGAGGGATCCGTGAAAACTGGGGATTACGATAAATCCACGTAACAAAGAACCCGTTTCTATGGTCAACCTTGCAGTTTCCTGATGTTTTAACAGAGAAATTAGCCAAATTAGAAGGTTGTTCTCACCGTATTAAACTTAAGAAAGGTGCTACCTGTTGCACAAAAACTAAGAGGAGTACCAATTAAAGTGAGCAAGGAATATAAGAGCATACTTGATGAAATGTTGAAGGAAGGAATTATAGAAGGGGAATTCTCTGAGTAGGTATCACCCATTGTTTTAGCCCGCAAAGCTGATAAAAGTTTGAGGTTATGCATTGACCTTAGGTTGCTCAAGGCTAGTATTATAATTGACTGTCATCCGTTACCTAGTATCAATGAGGTGGTGAGCATGTTGTAAGGGGCTACTATATTTTCAACACATGATGTGCGCTCAGAATATCAACAAATTGAGTTAACAGAAGATTCCAAATGCTTGCCTGCATCACTCCACAAGGTTTGTTCCAATTTAAAAAGATGCTGTTTGGGCTTGCAGCGTCTGTATTACAAAGGGCAATGTTTCATATTTTAAAAGACATGAATGACTTTGTAAAGTGCTCCCAAGATGACATCCTAATTTACTAAAAAAAAAAAAATAAGCAAGAGCACTCAGAACATTTAAAAACAGTATTTGAGGTTTTGAGGAAGCATGGTTCAACACTAAAAGAAAGTAAATGTAAATGTTTCTGTGATTCAGGAGAATACCTGGGACACACGCTATCTAAAGAAGGAGTAGTGCCCAAAAAGTCTGTGGTAGATGCTATAATCAATGCTCCTGCTCCAGATAACAAGGAGAAGTAGCTCTCGTGCAGGTCCTTGTGAGTACTACAGTAAGTTCATCAAGGACTTTGCAATAAAAACAGAACCCTTGAGAGAGCTACCCTAAAGAAATGTAGAGTTCAGGTGGTCAGAAAAACAGCAGCAAGCATTTAATTTGATCAATTAAAAGCTAGTGGTATCACCTACATTAAAACCTTTTTGTGTGAACAAAGAATGCATTACTGTTGATGCCAGTTTGTATGGTGCGGGATGTGTGTCATCACAGCAGTGTGGCAAGGAGAAGTGGAGTGTAGCATTTGCCTCTCGCACCTTGAATGATACTGGAAGGTGTTTTGCTGTGAAAGAAAATAAATTGCTGGCATGTGCCTGGGCAGTAGAACATTTTCATAATTATATTTGGGGCTCTTGCTTCATTTTAAGAACAGATCACAGACCCCTTATAGGAGTCTCCAGGTGGAAGGTGCACTGCAACAGTACGTATAGCAAGATTAATGTCTAGACTCCAGGAATATAATTTCAAGGTGAAGCATGTGCCAGGAAAAGCAATGTTGAAGTGGATTGTGTATCCAGATTACCATGTGAATAACTAGAAAATGTTGATGGAGTGGATTTCGAGGTAACAGCCAGTTTTATGAATGTGATGTCTGGAGAGCTTGAAAGCGTGAATGAGGAAATGTGGAAGGCAGCTGTAGAAAGTGATCTCTTATACAAAAATGTAATGAAGAATGTGAAGGAAGGATGGCCAAAGAAGAAAGGAGTTTCAACTGAGTTATCTCCATATTGGAAGATCTCAGGAGACCTGGAAATGGAAGGTGATATTTTATTTAAGGAAGGAAAGTGCATACCTCCCACAGGGTTGAGGGATCGCAATTTGTCCTTAGCACATGAGGGACACTAGGGTATGACATCAATGAAAAGACTGATAAAAACTACATTTTGGTGGCCTAGTTTGGACAGAGTAGTAGATAAGGTTGTACATTAGTGTGAAGTATGTGCCAATAGTAAGAAATCACTTAAGGTTGTACGATCGCCTTTGTGTCCTGTGGAATGGCTGGGAGTTTCCATGGCAGAAGGTTGGTTTTAATATTTCAGGAACAATCAATTCTTTACCACATGATTGTAGACGGCCATGGTTTTAGTGGATCGTCACGCTAAATGGCCCAGGTCACCACTGCAGTTGTGAATGAGTTTTTTAAAGAATGATTTGCTCAGGAAGGACATTTTGTTTTCTCTTTTGTTAGAGGGGATAGATGAGGTACATATGGGTATGCATTTAAGAAGGTATGTTACTTTAAGAAGTTGCTGTGTTCCAAACACCGGGCGCATGCCAAGGGTCTGTATAGATTCTGGCATTCTGGAATGGTGGGTACAGTTTGGATCTTGCTGCCTGCGGTATTGCAGGTACTGCGCTGTCCATGAATAAATGTTCATGGAACTCCTACTTGGTCTCCTTCTTTCTAAATGTAACACACACCCCTAATAAACCCAAGAGAAGTTAGAAACCTAGGAGTACCATAGATTCCCACCTAGCCTTGATACCACATGCTAACAACATCACTAAAAGTGCCTTCTACACAATGAAACTACTACATTCCATGTTCCCACAACTTGCATACCAACATAAACTGCAAACCATCCTCATGCTGGCAATCTCTAACCTTGACTATGTCAACAGTCTATATCTTGGTGCACCCACATCCATTATACAAAATACAACTTGTTCAAAATGTTGCCTCAAGGCTTCTTCTCCACCTCCACCTAAGAGAGCACAAGATTCCAGTCTTGCAATCACTCCACTGGCTACCTATTGCTAGAAGGGCAATGTTCAAGGAACTTTGCATTGTCCACAGAGTCTCCCAAGGGAAAGGACCCCATATACCTACATGTTAAATGCAAACAATGCAATGCTCTCCGGGCTTGCACCACTTATCATACCACCTTACCATAAAAAGATCTGTATAAGGCACTACTTTCTCAGTACAAGCTGACAAGCTCTGGAACTCACTCCAAGTCAACATTAGAACCACCCAGAAGCATATACACTTCCAACAACAGCTGAAAACGTGGCTATTTCCTGGATTATTGCACCACTTGCATCCCATCAAAAGAGCATACAAAACAGTTGCACCCTCAAGCACAATCCTCTGCTTACAAACCACGAATTACAAATAACAAAACCAGCTAACTGTTTTTATTATTCAGGTAAGCACAAAAATACTGACCTATGGTTCACCATGCCATTGTATACTGATGTACTTCCATAAGTAACAGATATTCATGTAAGAAGGTATGTTACTTTAAGAAGTTGTTATGTTCCAAATACCTGGCGCATGCCAGGGCTCTGCATATAATCTGTGGGTGGTGGGTACACAATAATTCTAAAACCATAATACGCAATGGTCAGCAACAAATTATAACTTAATTATTACATTCACGAAAGACCTCAGCTATGAAGACTGTCCATCACCAGCACTGTACAGCCAAACCTCATCAAATGAAGAGGCGTGGAATAACTGAAGCGATCTGTCACACATTATGGACAATTTTGGAGAAGTTTAATATACTCTATATCTATACAATCTGACTACTTCTCTTCATCTCACATAGACGCTCAGATATAGGATAATAAAAATGTCCATCCCAATAAATCTCTCCACTTCTCTCTCCCTACAAATATGCCCACTCGGGATCACAACTTTACACAAAATCTCAGATTAGACAAGCCAGTGCAGTAACCAGTTAACAATACTACATTCCATAAAATATCATAAAAGGGCCATGCAGAGCTGTTCAAAGCTACTAGCATGATGAGAACCATAAAACTGTGCATCTGTCTCTTGCACTTCATCATCCAACACAATACTTTGTTCTGAGTCCCAAAATACGATAACTGTACCACAGTGGTCATCACGCATGGCAGGGAAACACTTTCCACATAGAATCCAAACAAAAACAACATCCTTCCAACTAAACACTCTATATGGGGTAGCATGTTATTCATGTAGGCCAGTGTCCTACATAGGGGTAGGAAGCACTATACGGTATGTAAGTGCTGCAATACAACACAATAGGGGCCTAGGAGACATTGAACCTGAATTGGCTGCTGCCTGCCCTCCAGGTTATAAAAATGTTACACTTGGGGAGTGACTTCAATGCAGATCATGGCAGCCGCTTCCTGAAGAAGCTCCTTGCTACCACTGTCTAATCCGCTGGAATCCCGACCCGGCAATCCTGAGGGCCCAATAATTATGTGTCCTGTTGCTAGACTGCCCATAGAGATGCTGGGGGCACGCCCCTGAAGTGTGAGGGCCCACAGCTCCAAATAAGAAGTGGAGACAGCTGGCAAGGTGGAGCACAGGCGCAAGGTTTCCCAGCAGCCTCCAGTGAGACGAGAGAGGCTGTTTAGGTGGGCGCAATCCACCGGCCTAGTGGGGCCCAGCAGGCAGGGGGCAGGAGTTGGTCTGCCTTGCCTGGCCGCTGTCAATCTCCACATATTCGTAGGAACAGCCAGCAACGCTGGGATCCAGGCAGGTCTTGGCTATTCAGAGAGGATCTGCATTGCAGAGCAGGGCCCGAGGCAAAGCAGCTAGCCAGACTCAAGGCAGTGCCTGGGGGGGGGGGGGTGAGGAGGAGGGGGCCCCCTCCCAGGACTGTGTTAGGTTGCTACCGTGAGGAGGCGGTGGCCTGTATAAACACGGGGGAGGGTGATCTTGTGGGAGGAACTGAAGCCCACATTGTGAGGGGTGGACATTAGTTTCTGTGTGGGGGAGCAACCCATAGGACTAGAGAATCATCTGATCTTGAGGCCAAGATTGGGAACATGCAGGATAGGGGCAACGGTGAGGGCAGTTGCACACAGATAACTGGGCTTGGTCCAGCAACAATACCAGCAGCTCCTACTGGATGAGGCCAGACTCGCCTGGCAGGCATCCCAGAGCCCCATCTACCCATGGGGGCGATAAGTCAAGGCATATGACCATAGACTGTGTCAGGGCAGGCCCCCTCTTCCATCTTCCCAGCTATTAGGTACAGGTTAGGTGTACGGCTTACAGGCCCAGGGGGATCGCTTTGCTTCATATTTTGAGGATATGTACACTAGGAGGGAGGCACTGATCGGAACACAGGTACACTAGGAGGGAGGCACTGACCGGAACAGAGATAAATTCGTACATGTACTACCTCTTAAGACACTCGCCCTAACCGACCATGTGTCCTTGGATGCTGACCTCACTGCTGATGACCTCTGCGGCACTGGCAGGGATAGCCACAAGCAACACCCCTGGGCCTAATGGTTTCCTGAGTGAGCTTTTTAAAGCCTTTATGCCAAAGCTCTGTGATCACTTGCTAGGGGTGATCCAGTCCAAGTCTACAATGCACTGGTATTGGCTGACAGCCTCAACAAACCGGTGGCCATCCTCCTAGGGGACATTGGCAGAGCATTTGATTCGATCAGTTAGAAGTATATATTCATCCTTCTTAAGCACCTGAATTTCGGTCCGTGCTGTCTCTCCTACCTCAGGGTGCTACACACAAGCTTAATGGGGTCGTGCAGGTGGCAGGCGCTAGATCATACACTTATCTACATCCGAGTACTCAACAGAGGTGTCCCCTGTCCCCTCTGCTTTTCACCCTTGCCATGGTGCCGCTGGCTGTATGGGTAGGAATGGCTTCTCAGTTGCAGGGTTTTGAGTTTGGGGGACGGCTCTCTGATGGGACTGCGCTATATGCAGATGATGTTCTTTTCTTTCTCACTACACCTGCTCTTATGGGGCCTAAGTTACTACAAATCATGCACAACTTTGTGGAGATGATGGGTCTCTACATTAGCACTTCCAAATCAATAGTGTAGGCTCTGGACGCTGGCCCCGAGACACTCAGTTGGGCATCCATGCTGAAGGATGCCACCCGCGGCTTCCAACACAGACGAGACAATGGCGTGGACAGCTAATGTGGAGTCAGTGCTTGCTCGCATCCGAGAGGATATAAAAATTTGAACGCCTCTCCCACCGTCCTTGACTGGACGGTCTGCCATATTTAAGACAGTCGCTTCCCCCAGGGTCCTCTACCAACTGCAAAACCATTTGATATTTCACAGCTGGGGTTCGGCAGGCTAAACTAAATCTTAAATGTCTTCCTTTGAGAGGGTGGGCTGGGGAGGAGAGATTTCATAGGGCTCCCCACGTGTCCCTTGGCAGGTGTTTTCAGTCCACATATTGTGGTGGCATCACAGCGGCCAATGTAGAACGTTATCACTGTGCAGCTCACCTTTTTATTATCAATGATATGATGGTGTGGCAGTCAGGAAACCCAGCATATGCCATGGAGAGGTGGGCGATGGGGAGTACTCACTTGAGACCTTTTTTTATATGGTCGGGGCGAATGGGTAACTCTTCTCCCAGCCACCAGAGTGGTGTTTAGCATTTGGCGTTCCTCTCTTCGTTACGTGAAGTGGCGGGGAAGATTGACAGAACACACTCGTTTACAGCAAGGCAGACTGCTCCCCCATGTAACTGCACTGGAGGGGTTCTGGAAGTGGGACCTTACTGGCATCTTTACTTTGGGACGTAATGCAGGGCATGGGCCTTAAGACATTCTAGTCCATCCAGACAGAGTTCCAACTACATTCCAGTCAATTGCATAAATATCTGCAGCTCTGCCATGCGCAGTTCCCAAATGTTGCCACCCTCACAGACCTCCTGGAGCTCAGTCCTGTGGAGGGTAAACTCCTTATGGTGACCTTGGGGATCACAAACTCTTAAAACTTTACCAGTCCCTGAACTCTAATCAAGCCGACACTTTTGACCCCCTCCGTGCAGCATGGTAGGCTGATGTGTGGGGGGGGGGGGGGGGGGGGGGGGGTTGGAAAATGAGGATTTGACAGAAATTCTGGAAACGCCCTGTGTGTTGCGACTGTTTCTGACCAGTCTGAAGCGGGGTACCATTGCCCGATTATGGTCTGCTGATCTTAATGCCCTAGTGGGGTTTGTAGGACTGGAGCAAGGACAGCAAACCGGGCCCGCCCAGCTTATTCATGATCCGGTGAGACACACACAGCACTTATAACTGAATGGGCTCCTCCTCCGTAAGCCTATGCGGAGTGTAAAGTTGCTGAGACACAGAAATGTATGTTTCTGATGGTGCCTAAATACATAATATATAAGAAATGATTCATATGACAAAGACATTTTTTAAATTTGGGCTCGAAAGCAATTGTATTCTGCATCAATTACCGAATTTGGTTTTTGTGGTGCCCCATACATTATTATTTTTTACTTTAAAGTTGCTGCTTGTGTGCAACTGCCACTTGGGGGTGTACTCTGTGCTGGACAGTCCCTTCCTTTCCCCTATCTCTTTTTTGTACTGTAACATTCCTGGTTGTCTTCTGCTTGAACAGAATTGAATACTCTTCATTGGCTGCCTATCTCTAAATAGGTGACTTTTAAATCTTCTGTGCCTAGTTCATTGTGCTCTTCATGGCCGTGATTTTAGGAATCTGCAAAGGAAGTTTCACTATTATATTCTGATTTCTAAGTTCAGGTCCTCTGGTGCTTATTTTGTCACTGTTTCCTACTTGTCGCCTAAGAGTATGTGGCATGATTTTTTTGGTTAAAACGGCTGAGCTTTGGAATTCTCTGTTTATCTTTGTGAATGTTACAAGAGCTGCTTTCCTTTTCATAACAGCCTTGAAAGCCTGGCTTTTTACACAATAATGATATTTGCTTGCCTTCTTACTGCAGGGACTGGACCCGACCCACTTCCACTCCATGGCTGATGGTGTGTTTTCAACAGGAACGTCAATGCGGGTATGTGTGATTGTGTGAGAGGTACTGTGTGTTTGCTGGCAGTACTTGCCAATGCTTGTTCTATATGTCGGCTATAGTCACTGCTAAAACAGATAAAACGTGTAGTGAGCGGTACCCTTTGAGAAACATTTGCTATGCATAGTGTATATATATATATATATATATATATATATTCCCAGCAGAATTATCTTTTTAGAACTCTAACACGTAACTGTTAGGCAGAGAACAAGTAATCACTAAAAACAGTACAATACAAAGTAAATGATCCATAGGAACTATAATGTCTAGTTATGAGGGTTTAAGAAAAATGCTACTGGGAATGATCTTGTGGACGAGCAGTTAAGTCTAAAAAGGTGGTGAGAAACAGGGAGGAACATATTCTGGTGCAATATTTTTTCAATACTTGGGGGTAAGTAACAAAAGTGATTTAAAGAGACAAGAGGTTTGGAGAATGCCAGATGAATGTGTGAGGCAAAGTGAACTTGGTGGGAAAGTATGTAGAGCTTCATAAGACAGAAAGGTTAAAGTCTGACTATGGACACATTTAGAAAACATACAAACCAGGTCTCGCCTTTTGTTCATGCTATACAGTATCGGCAAAAACGAACAGCATGAATAAAAGAATAAAAGGAAAGAAAAATATGATGATGCAGCCATGTAATTTTGTAAATATGCATAATAATGCTTGCACGTAACGCTGGCACCCCCTTTTTGTTTTTTGTTTTTTTTATTATTCACTAATTTGAGATGGATTGATAGTAAAAAAAAAAAATACATGAAAAGCAAGTCGACCAAAAGTGCTTTGATTTATAAAGCATAAGGGCCAGAAGGGAGTGAGAGGTGGTAAATGGAGGAGCAGGCCAGGATAGCGACTGGGGAGGAGGAAGGAAAAAGAAGCACATGCGGGAGGGAGCAACAAGTGAGGGAAGAGGTGTACGAGGGAAAAAAACAACACAATGTGAAAGGAGAAGCATTTGTGGAGGACAATACAAAGTGTGGGGGAGAGAAGCACACTTACAACAGACAAGCAACAAAGTGCCGGAGGGAGACAAGGGAGAAAGCTGGAAAAATCATTCACTCTTATGGAGTACTTAAGCAAAAAGAAAAAAGTAGTTCCCTAAAAGTGACAGTGGAAGAACAGGAATAAAGAGAATATGCTCCAGGGTAGGGACAAAGAAAAGCTGGATAAGGTAAGCCATCAAATAATAATAAACAAGTTACTTACCTGTACACCCATGGCTCTCCAGAATAGATATCTTTCATGAAGTCACATGCTTCAATCTTCCCAGTCATCAACGTGGGAGTCCCACGATAATTCTAACAATAAAATAGACTTCTTTCCGATTGTTTGAAGTTTCGTTCTACTCAAAATGATATGGATTGCTATACAATCTTTTGGGGCAACACTTTACAGCCTAGGGCAGTGGACTTCACTGCTAGGGACTCCAACCTCGACAACAGAGAAGATTCAAGCATGTGAATCTATGAAAGATTCATCACTGGAGAAGCAAGCACATTAGAGTGACAATAAAACAACCAATGGTAAGCAGTGGTCTGGCCCTAACCCCACTGTAAAGTACTGGTAAGCTGTGATAAATATTTTGCAACCTGATAACTTGAACTATTTGGTATAATTGTTCTAAACTACCTAAAATAGTTGTGGAGATGGTGGGAGTAAAGAAGCCAGAGAAGAGAAATTAGGCAAGAGGAGACTAGAGCAAATTTGAAGATATACATTAAAGGGGACAAGAGAGTAAGAGACATGATAAATGTTTTTGTAGAAGAGAAAGTCAACCCTGATCATACTGTATGTAAATTACAGAGCAGGAAGCAGCAGGCATGACAGGCAGTGATATGTTCTGAGTACAAGACTGTTGTTTGTAGGTGATTCCTATGTTGTGAGCAGAGGAGGAATAGATTAATAAGAAGGGTGACAGAGGAGAAAGGATAAGGTGTTGCAATAGGAAAATAAAGGATCTTTGTTTTAGATGGATTAAAATCAGGGCATTGGAAACCATCCTAGCGTTTATTGGCAAGATGGAAGTAGAGACTGAGTTGTGTGGGACCAGAATTAAAAGGGGAGTTTTACATTATCAGCACAGAGATGGAAAGACAAAGGGGGTGGGGGGAAGAACAAATACATGGAGTGCAATAAGGAGAACACAAGTTAACCTAAGATACCTGTGTGCACTGTTTTGAGGAAAAAAGAAAAAAAAGAAAAAAAAACAGGAATGAGGAAGTGCAAGAACATTCAAAGAAATAGTACAGGAAAATAAAATATGTCAAACCCTATGCAAAAGATAAGGGTAAGCAAAGGCAAGAACCTACTATGAAGAGGAGAGTGGTAAGGTCACAGTACAATCAGTATGATGGAATCCTGAATGCAGAGAGAACACTATTAGACAACCGAAAAACACATGTTGGTCGTATATATGTGCTTTCGGACGTTCTGAGAATAAACAAATAAATGATTTGGTAAACTGTCAGAAAGCACAGAAAAGTCAAATTGCGGCTTTTTTAAGAAGGTGTAAGATAACAACAGGAATGAAATAGGAAAAGATACACCCTTACCATTACTACAAACAGTTAATCTTGTGAAAATTACTGTTTTGCAAAGCTTTGAAGTTTCAAGTACAGAACTTGCTTGTTTCCTTTATTCTTCATTAAAAAAATACAGTGCTACATTAATGTATATATTGAGCAGCTGTTCTAGAGTGTCTCTGGATTACAGATGAAGGATGTTAGGCCCGACATCCTTGATGTGGTATTCCCCCACACTTTGTGCCTTCACTCCCCTGCTTTGCCGAACTCATTTTGTTAACATTAGGATTCTTTGCACTGTACCCTTGCTAACCAGTGATAGAAATCTTGTGCTTTTACCCTTAAACATGGAATGTTGGCCTACATATAACTGGTACATTTAATTTACTTTAAAATTCCGAGTAGTTTTTCACTGTGGTAAGGATATCTCTTCCATAAGCTAACACCTAGTTACCTTATTACACTTACTAAGTGATAACTTCAGGTTGGGAAATTCTTTTTGCCCCTCAAACGAATTGTAATTTAAAATCATGTTTTTAAAGGTAAGGTACTATCCTGAAAATGCCACTTTTAGAAAGTTGCAAATTGTCTGCCCAAACCAAATGCACCTTTCTGCCAGTGTCCAGGGTCACATGACAGTGAATGATCCTCCTGTGGTGTTTTGTGTATTTCTTCCAGTAAGGGGACAAAAGGGCCTTATGCGTTGGGCAGGTTGGGTCTCTCCTGAGCAGGATTTCCTAGGGAGTTGCACTCAGCCTTCCTAAGCTCCACAGGGTAGGCTCAGGGCTTGCCCACTCCATTCCTGACTTTTTAAGTGCTGTCTGTTCTGCTCTTTGACTGACAAATGCAGCTCACATGTAGGTACACCTGCCCTTTGTCACCCAAAACAGTTTGAAGCTAAGCCCGGGGAAGGGGAAGGCTAGACAAAGGGGAAACCTCACCCACAGGCTGGGTCTGGGTATAAAAATGGCATTGTAAGAACAGCTCCTCAAAACACTCCTGGACCTGTAGTACATTCAGAATAAGGACTGTCTTTCTATATGAAGAAGGATGATTTGACCTGCTTGCCTTGATCTTAGGCTTTCCAGAAGTGACTAAAAGGGTCTCTGGTTTGAGCTACATGGAGACAACAAACTAAAAGAGGCCTCCCTGCAACTGCCTAGCAAACCACCACCAACCAGTCCTGGCTGAGCCCTGCTTCAGGCCTTTCTCTGCTGGTGAATCCTGATCCCCAGGAGGCAGTCCTCCAAGTCCTGGATGCATGGCTAGCATCAGAGCATACCCCCCCTTACCTCAAACCCACAAGTCCTTAGCTCCAGTTGACTTTTTTGCGCTCTTCGCAACCGCAAACGGACTCCTTGCATTGCCTGATGGCCATCCCCAATGCCCACCCACACGAACTTAAAGCAACCAGCTCTTTGTGTCTGCTCCAAGATCCAGCGTCAACAGCAAAAGTCTGCATTGACTGCCCACACTAAGCACCAGCTGTGACCAACCCTTTATGCCAAACAGCGGCCATTCACAACACCCAACCTGCTCTTTGAGCCAACAACGGTCTTCTTGTGTCAACTGTCAACTGTAAGCTTTGCTGCAGCTCCCCACGTGGAATTCGTCTCAGAGAAGGTAAAGCTTCAGTGGGGCCTACCTGATCCCTGTATCTAACCCATGCTCCATCGCAGTCAGCCTGAACTTGTGACCCAGTCCAACGCAACCAGATACCCTTGAGTTGAGTATTGTGCTTTTATTGGTGCTATTTTCACATAATGCTTTCAAAGTTCCTAACCTCTGTTCTACTGACTGGGCCTTTGTCAATGTGGTGTAAAATTACCTCAATATTTCTAAATTGGTTTGGGATACTTCTTGTGTGTGTGTTCACTTTTTTATTGTTTGTGTGGTTCATAAATACTTTACACATTGTCTTCAAGTTACGTTTCACTGCTTTTGTACTAAACTAGTAGAGGGTTAGGCACATGTTTATTTAGTGATCTATGTGGTTCAGCCTGACAAGGATTCTGTTTATTATTTGATTGGGGATTCCAAACTCCTTCAAACTAACCCAGTTTCTTATATTGGACTAAAACTCTAAGAGCTTTTTTGCTATTTTTAGACTGCACTGTGGAGCCCCATTTATCAGGCTTTCAATTTAACTTCAACAGCACTCAGTATTAATTTATTAAATTAGTTTTCAGCACCACGTTGGATATCTACACTTTCTAGAAATATTCAGACACTAGCTTTTAACAAGGTAAACTGAAAACCATGCCAACTCTAGTTAGAGTGCAGTTTGACATCTCCCAGGAACGGGGTCTACAAGCTGTTTTGTATGAGACTCCAATTTGAAAGACCCGCTTATTTCCTCTCAACCATTACAACACTACAGAAAAGCTCTCCAGTCACCACATGGAGCAAGGTGCATCTTAAGTGGGCCAATTAACAAGGAAGTATAACCTTATCTTGCTTTGAGTTATAACTGTGTTATAATATTACCAACCAGCTGTTTAAATACCTACAATTAGTGAAGTGTTTAAGATACATTTACCAAGCAAACTCTTTACTGAACGCAATCCTGTTTCAAGTTCTATTTTTGATTATTATTCAGCATTGTGACAGAATATGACTTAAGACTTAGATATACTAGTTTCAGCTTTGTCAAAAAATCTACAGCTCAACATTAAAACAGATACTATTATTATATCTCTTGTGGCCTTTGCACAATTCCTGAAGCTTGCTAAATTATGCATTCAGACATTTCAGACTTTGGGTAGGAGTTATGACACTCCACACTGACATTTGAAACAAAGTCTCAATGAATCCTCAACCTACCCTAGATGAGGATATCAGAGGCAGACTATTCTTTGCCTTCTGCACGGAGCCCTTCAAGTTCTGGGAAAATACTTTCCTTAAATTAATTTAATTTGCCATTAACTTAATTTGCTATTCTAGCTATCAACTATTGCTGGCTCTAATTTTGGGCTTAAAACAGATGCACTAGTTTTAGGCTGTAGTGCAACTACAGCATGAAACCCTGATGTTAATGCCATTGCTGTTGCTTGACTAATGTTGGGTAGCTCTAGGCATTATCAAATTCTCCCATCAATCATTCGATGGTGGCAGGAACTAGTCTCCAATTTATATTCCAAACCAGTAATAGCCTAAGGGAAATTCCATTTATTATCATTCTAGCAGAAAAGTAACCACATGTTACTTTTTTAAGGTACTATGTTCAATATTTATAGGATAAATTATACAATTCAACCCGGTAGCCTAAATTACCACAAGTTATTCTACAACCTTACTTGTTCTTCTATTGATATTGAATGATTATCTCCATTCTAATTTTTCCTACAACTATTTCTCTTTTTTCGTATTGAAAATTAATAACAAGAATACAGAATTGGAAGATAAGATCAAAGAATCAGCAGGTACAGGAGTGGGGTTGGCAAGTTAGAGAAAACAGGTTTGGAATCAGTGAAGGGGAGAAGCAGAGAATAAAGGACACACCAGGGTAGATGAGGTGGGAAGGAATGTTAGAACATAAGAATTTTTAGTACTGAAAGAATTAGTGGAGTCAGAAGCATGAAGAGAAGAAAGGGAAGAGAGGTCACAATGTGGGATGTGTAAGAGTTTGATGAGGACAGAAAAGAGGTACCAGAGTGAGTTTAAAGGGAGGTAATGAGTGTCTGGAAATGGAGCTGTCCAGTGGGGTGGATGACAGCGTTGTAGGGAGAATGTAAAGAGAAGTAAGAGTGAAAGAACATAGGTATGAGCAAAATTGCTCAGCCGTGTGTATAGTTCAGCACTGGGACAGAAGAGACTGAGTTAACCATAGTTGAGGATGTTTGCAAGATGGCATAAAGGGGTGTTTCGGCTGTTGGAATTTAAACTACAAAGCACCGAAGATGGGAGAGTGTGAGCCATTATGAAGATCAGTGTTAGTCTAAAGCTTAGGTTACAGTTGGTTAGAAGAAATGAAAAGAGACAAAGATGATCAAGTTAAAAGTAAGAGGTATATAGATCTTTCAGGCTGGGGCTAGTACAACAGGGGGAACAACAGGAGAATTAAGAAAGAGGGAAGAAGGTGGCCAGAGGAATAGAACAGGAAAAAAGAGAAGAAAAAGATGTCAGAGGGAAAACAATGTGGTCTAGGGAGAGGCTCAAGAAGATTCGGAAAAAATGGTGTGTCTGCACAAGTGTACAAAAAATGTAAGTTGAAGTTCTCAAGGACAAAGAGTGGAGGAGAAAGGGGAGAAACAAAATTCTGAATGCAATAATACAACAAATACAATAAAATGTGGATACAAGAAAGACAGCAACTGAAGAGATGCCAGAATGAATTCAAGAAGGAAGAGTATAACTGCTTGAAGGGAGTGAGATGAAATGACAGGAGTTAAAGTGGCTATTAGAACTTCTTAGGCATAGCTGGATTAGACATAAATCTGGCAAAAAGACACATGCCATTAAACGAGCAGCTTGTCAAATTCTGGTGTATTTCATGAGGGGTGCTTATAAGGGATGGAGTATAATTGTGGGGCTGTGGGCAGGGCATGCAGCAGGAGGAAGAGCAGAAACAAATTGCTAAATTCTGATGGTGGAGCACCAATTCACTTTCCAGAAATTTAAAAGTGTTGTGCCAATCTGAGCATCTCCAGACCCACTGCTGGTGAGTGCATGAGCAAACGAAAAGCAATTCCATAGCATCAAAGGTGACTTGTTGCAGTGAAAAAGGGGGCTCAATAACAATGCAGTGACTACGTCTGTTGCTCATTGTCAACTACATCTGTAGCACAGTTCTGCAAACAAAATTGAGGATGAGCCTAAAGCACTGTCATCTTCCTGTTTTTGAAGCAAAGTCAATGGTGAGAATAAAAAACACTTGAAGTGTACTCAGTGTGCACCAAGTGCTAAAATAGTAAATTATATATATGAGCAGATGCACCGCTACAATGTGGAAATAATGGATGTTAGCTATATTATTTTGAAAACATTTACATATCATTAAGGGAGGCATGTGAACACCATAACATAAGTGAAGCAATGTTGCTTCCATAAGGAAACATTGCCACAGAATCAAATTAAAAAGTTAGCTCTTACCAATGAGTAGGCACCCAATTTACCAGGCATTTGTTGGATATTTTTAGAATATTTCCATCACTGTTAGCTTGCTAAAAACAATTGAGGAGTTTCTTAGACTAGAGATACACCATCTAAGCTAGTGTTCATAATAATATCCATGTGTTAAGTCATCCCCATAGGATACCTATTGCACAGGTATTTGATGAAAACATGGCAGCTTTTGGTTCTGAAGAACATTCAGCACTAACTGACCAAGGTGCTCTAACATGTTATGCCCACAGGCTCTGATAACTATCAGTGGTTCTCCCATCAGGTATATAGTTTTATTTAAGAGCCGTCTGTGCCTTCAAATTGAGACGGGCCGATTGATATTCCTCTCTTTAGAATAATGTTATGACTAGTATTTATTTATGGGCTTAACCTAGGATTTTGGTATGTGTTCTTGTTGGATTTAAAAGCAACATATGTTTTTTTTACTTCTCTCTACCTACAGATTATTTAAAAATCAAGCAATTGGATATTATTGGGGACCAAGGAAATGTAACCCTGAGAAAGAGATAACCTTAATCAAGAGGGCAACTTTGTGGCTTCTATCAAGTCACTAATGTGTTCTCTTAGACAAGAGATGATGCACTTTTAAGCAACCTTATCAATGACTTTATCTCTTGCAGGACTTTCAGAATTGTGTATAATTCACCCATTTGCACTTTGGTCAAACTAGATGCATGCACATAAACACACCCCACCATGTAATGTGGTGTATTGCATTTGTATTATCTTGCAATGTTTTTTTTATATATTTAAAATACTAAACTTGGTTCACATTTATTTGTTATGACTATTTCATTTCTCCACAATACAATTTTCAAATGCATACATCTTGTTTTCATTAGGGTATGCCCATTCGCTCTTTTTATAGGAATAAATATTCAGTGATATCTGTGGTCTGTGTGTGTAAAATAATCCACTTGAGTTTGGATGACACACACTGTGTTTTCACTTGTGAGAATTATTATTTTTTTTTTTTTTTAAAGCTCAGGCTACCTAGCTCAACATATTAAGACAGGAGTTCATCCTCCAACTGAGTGGACAGACACTGGTCTCATTTGATGATATAACATTATTAAGAGGGTTCTTTTCTCATTGTCCACTCGACAACTTACTCCAAGTTGTATCAAAGAACCCACTGAAAAACAGCAGTCATGAACTGACCACACAAGCAGATGACCAGGTTTCATTGGTCACACCCACAACCACATCTGCAAACAGAACATCCAGCTCACATTCCTCTCCTCCAAGCCGAAGTGGGGTGAGAAGAGAACTCCGCCAATTAACACTGAGACTAAAAACTTCAGTGAAGTTGCCAAGAATGTTAGTGATTTCTGTGCAATCTGCTACCACATCACAGATGTTTAACAAGATGTTATCCATGTATAGGGAAAGTGGGTTCTGTCTGAGTGGTATACCCGTTAGGCACCTCCTCGGCATAAAAGGATAGCCAATGGCTCCATCGCTAGGGCAAATAGGAGCGGGGACAACAGGCAACCCTGTTTGGTGCCCCTGTAAATTTCTATTGCTGCCAAAAGAAGCCATACCGTTCGGACACAGGCTGACAGTGCTGTATAAAAAAAAAAGGATGTACTACTCAATAAACTGCCTGCCCAGACCATAATTTTCTAGCAACTGAAAGGGGTCAGTTTAGGAAATCCAATACTTTTTTGATGTCTAGAACCATGCAGGTCACACAGGGCCTAGGTCCCGGCCTAGCCTCCCTAATCTTGAAGAGCCTTTAATTACTGAGGGAGGTGTTCCTGCAGGCATAAAGCCATTTTGATCAGTGTGCACTAGCTGCAGGATAAGTGGCATTAGATGGTCAGCTAACACCTTTCTTAAGATTCTATAACCTGTGTTCAGGATCATCATAGGCCTTTATGAGGATAGGTCTGAGTTATTGTTTGTTCCCCGGCCTTGGTATAGAAATAAGCAGGACTTCTCTCAAAGATGCTGGGAGGAGGCCATCCGCCAGTGTCGCTACATATATCTGCACCAGTCGCAGGGACAAAGAGCCACAATTGTACAGTAGAACTCCAGTTGGTGTGAACAGGACCTGGAGTTTTGATGGTGACCAATACTCTAATGGGTACCTTTATTTCATCTACAGTGATAGGGACACCCAAGCATAGACACTGTTCTGGAGTGACCCAGGGCAAGGAAGTACCTGCCTAAAAGGGTAATGTCACTTCTTGCAACAAAGGGAGCACAGCAGCAAAAAGGGTTTCATACTGGTCAACAAAGGCATTGTCTATTTCTACCAAAGTCTGCACATATGTGTCTTGAGCAGGCTGAATGGAAGGGATGAGGTGGCAAGGTGATTCCTGTTTTAGTTGCCAAGCAAGAAGAGCCCTAGGCTTGCCAGCCTCTATGTATTTTCACTGTATGCAGCACAAAGTTGACGCAGCACATCCATGAAAGCAAATTAGTGTGTTTTGCACAAGCAGCCTAGCGCACCTGCTGATGCTCACCACCTCCACCCGCCTGCGTTTCCAGGCTAATCACGTACTCCTTGCTAGGAGGTAGGTCTACCTCAAGCACTCACTGGACCCCCACCACTGTTAAAATACAAAGCCCCGGCATTGTGACCTTGAAAGTGTGGAGACCGTGCTAAGGTTGCAGTGGAAACAGTCAGTTATGTTACTGCATATAGTTGCTTGGAATAACTGACCTTCTGGCAAGTAAGGCTGGAGTTTCCGTGTAGGAAGGAAGGAATGTGGCTTGCCCCACTTAAGTCCCACGGCAAAGGTCTTGTGGTCAGAAATTTTACTGCCATAATGATCATTATGTGTGAAACGTCAGCACATGGAGGTGGTGCGGATAATCATTTCAAGGCAAGCTTGTAAGTTGTGGGGAGACAAGTAAAAAGAGTATAGGCCCTCATGACAGTGTTGCCAAATATCCACTAGGGACATTTGGCACAACCAGAGGAGCTTCGTGCTAAGTGCAGGTGATGTTTAAGGGAGAGGAGTGAATTACCTTTCCAGAGAAATGTCAAATATGTTATTAAAGTCCCTGCCAAGTATTCAAGGAACATCAACCCACTGTGCAAAATCTAAAGACACTGAGTTAGGGGCATATATGCTACCTATAAACAATTACGTACGATCCAGCCTACCCCCACCACAGCATATCATCCCATCGTATGCAAGACAGTTGTATACAGCAGGAATGGAGCCCCAGCTGGTTTCCAGGCTAACATGCAGCGGAAGTGAGCTGAATAATTTGTGGAGAAGACCTGGCCTCACTATAGTCTCTGCAGTCAAGTTATTTCCAAGTAAATCAAGTGTGATTCCTGCAGCATATCTAATTGTATCCCTCTGCACTTGAGGCATGAGTATACTGCACAATGCTTAGAAGGCAAGCACATACCTCTAATGTTACACGTGGGGAGATTATAATTGGAGGGTGGCCTGGCTAGGATGCAGGAAGTGAGGGGGCATGAGCGACGCAACAAAGCAGGAAGAGGATGCAGTGTGGTGTAGCAGCTAAAAGTCCTCATCAAGATTAGAGGAATTACCAGAAAAAACTGCAAAAAATAAACTTTAACAAAAACATTATCAGAACACCAAGAATGTCACCAAACCAAACTGTATAATAAACATGTACCATATTATGTGGGGCTAGGCTGGCATAGGTCTTCGTGAAAAAGCCACGAGAGGCCGGCACAGTCTGTTAGCAGGAAGGCACCAGTTAACAAAAAAAGCACAGAGTAGGGTCGCCATCTGCAGCAGGGAATAAGTAGTGATGGGTCCTAGTGAGCATATGGGCAGGAACCTTAACAGCTAAAATTAACAATCACAGCCAGTGAACTGCAACTGAATCTCTGGACTCAGTCTGAGTATTCCTTGGAGCCTTCAGGGAAGCACGAAGAACAGGAGCGCTACACAGTCATTAGCGGCTTAGGGCATGATGTTTGGTGGGGCCACAACTCCTATAAAGGAGGCTGGAGATGCGGAAAACTTGTCTCTTGTTGATACAATCCTTTCCAGGGTGTTCAGAGAGCCATAGTTGCATAGGGATGGCGCTCCTTCCAGGGCCGAACGTCTGTTGCTACCCATCTGATATGTGAGGGTGCTGCACCACCAGCAGATGCATCATTCGATCTCAGGTTAGATCAACTGCACTGGTGTCTCCATTTATGCCTTGCAATGCTCACTAGGTCAGATGATCTGTTGGTGGTTGCCTGTCGCTCCACCCAGTCCAATGCCTCTGTATGGTCTTTGCATAAGTGTATTTGTGCACAGCAACCTCACAAGGTTTTGCATGGAAAAGCAGCGAGTATACAAGCCACAGTTTTTGAAGCTTCCGTTTGACTCTGGTAAAAGAGGCATATTGGCAATGCACCGCCAAGGTGTGGTTTGGAAAGAACATGACACTTATTATTCATTTCTAGCGGTGCCCAACAGCACTGTGCAGTATACTCATGCCTCAAGTGCAGAGGGACTAAATTAGATATGATTCAGGACTCACACATGATTTACTTGGAAATGTAGCAAAGCCAGGTCTTTTCCACAAATTATTCAGCTTACTCCTGCTGCACATTAGTCTAGGATCCCATTAAGTGGAGTGGCTCTACAACCAGAGGTCCGGGCCACCGTACTGGAACCCTGTGTGTTCTCTCGATTGAGAAAAATTGAGTCAGTTTGGTAGCAGACACGAAATCCTGGACACATGTTTTCCACAGTAGGCTGCAACACTGTGGCCTTCTGTCACATCTGCTAGGCCCACAACAGGTTTGTTATATCTACGAGTTGTGCCCTCTGCAGCCTCTGCGCACCCCTCAAAAAGATGAATTCTGTCAGTTCCTCAGTATGAGGGTACTTTCCATTTGAACAAACCATTTGAACAATTCAGTCGCAGTTCCTTCTGTGATCATCTCTTAGCAGGCTAAGTGCTCCTGGAGTGCTCAACTGCGACAAGAATTGTGCCTAACTTTTTGGAGGCTTCCGTTGTGGTAAGTGACGCACTTGACTGGTCCTTACCGAAGGTCCTTGCAATACGTCCCCAGTTCCAGTTGCCTGAGATGCAGAGCTTATCCATGACATTGCAATCGGTACAAGGGCTTCAACAGCAGCCACAGAGTGGTGGACCTAAGCTAGCTTACAGACAACTCCAAAGCCCAGGTGGCAAGTGCAGATAGTGCCTATGGAGGAATGTAGTCCAGACCACATGTCTGCAGGGACTAATCTAGAGCCGCAGGGCCTGACCGAGGCAGTAGGGCAGAAATTGGTCAGACAACCTTGACGAGCGTTCCAATGTGTGCCTTCCAATGAGGTCTGCCTGCAGTCGCCTGGTGGCCTTTACAAGAGATCAGGCTATAGTCAGTTGCATTGATTCAAGTAACACCATAGTTCTGTTGCCACCCCAAGGGGCTTCACTGCGACCCCTGTCGAGCTCACGGAGTGGGAGGGGGAGAAGCAGGGGAAAGAGCAAATCGTCTCTCTACTTAGGACAGTCCACTTGGTCGCTCTCCAGGTCCAGGGTGGTGGGGGTGCAGTAGCAGATGGGGCTGTTCCAGTGTCCAGCTAGATCTACCCCTTAGCATCAAGTGTTCACAGGGGCTTGCCACAGCACAAGATCTCCAGGCCACTTTGGACTCACTTGCTGTAGCTGTCTGCAGGGGCCTAGGCGGGCAGGACTTCAAATATGGGATCACAGAAAGTAGAGCAGACAGGGCACTTCAAATGGTGTAGCAGTCAGGCCCCACCAATACTACACAGCCCGTACTACGGAGGCAGCTGCACCAATAGCCCGAGATGAGGCCCTCCAGCAGCCCCTCAAGGGCTGATTCATGTTCCGTAAGTGAAGAGGTTGCCGCTTCCACACTCCCCCGCAGCAGGGCCAACACGGTGCTCTCTGCCGCAGTCCAAACAGCTCCCTCCGGCCAGACTCTCTGGGCCTGGGAATTACAGGCCTTCCCCACCTCAAGGCTGCCTACAAAGGGACCCAGCCTACTATTTCTACAAAGCTGCAGATCACCTGTGGCTGGATGCAGCGAAGTATAGGGCAGCCTCTGAGGCAGTCAGATGGTTCCTCCATGACAGATACCTCCAGAAGTAGAGTCCGCATTGGCAGGGCTGGAGAGTTATGTATCAGCCATGGTGGCTGTCCAAGCCAACACTCATGCAAAAAACGCCTTCATCATAGGGTCCACCAGATTCAAACCTATAAACAAACAACATGACTTTATGATACAGAAATTGCTTGTTCCCACTGTAGAGCTGAAACAAATAAAGCTACGTATCTATGATCCTTCTTACAAGCTGCTAGAATAAAATGTTAGAATTGACAATGTCAAGAAAACTAAACCTGCAGAAGCTGTCAGCTGTACAGTAAGAAGCCTAGTTTCAAAAAGAGGGCATCTAAAGTATAATTTATCTTTTTATTTATTGCTTACTCTTCATGTTACCCATTCTGGCTTTTAGTTAGTCTTGGGATGAACCCTTAAAGTAATGTGGTTTAAATGTAGCCCTTACAAAATAACTTTTCTTTTGCTTCAGCATAGACAGGCGCAATCCAGGGCTCCATCACTGTCCGTCAAATTCAAAGTGAAGGCTACATTTTGGTTCTACACTTGCCAAGTCTGGTTAAAAATAAAAGGTTCTTGACTCAGCTTTTCTTGAAGACCAGTTTTTAACTTTCCTTCTCGTCCTTACAAATCCTGTGCAGGAAACGAATCCATAATGAGCCACAAAGATAGACCCTAAACACAGGATCTCTTCAACAGTCCTTTTGAGACATTACCAGATAAGCAAGCTGTTGGCAGGAAACACTCATCTACACATCATATTGAAAGCCAGTGGATGATGTGATGAAATCTAGAACTTCCCACTGGGATCCAAAAAAATCTAGACAAAAGTGCCAGAAACGCAAACCTTATGGGAACAAAAACATTAGGTTGATGAGGAAAGGCAATTAAAAAGGAGGAAGTGCCAAAAAAAGGCACCGGCAATGAAAAAAAAAAAACATAATTAAAAAAACAAAAATAGAAAAATATATACAGCTTAACATAAATTTTAAAAACAAAACTCACTTCCCAAAAGATCTGAATTAACGCATCTAAATTAATCGATAACTGAAAATATGGGCTCCAATGTTAATCACCCCGAAATGGGTAACTCAAATTTAACTTGAGTGATAAATGCACCCAACGTAATCACACTGCACACATCAGTCGAATATATTTCATGGGTACAGCAGGGTTTTGTATAAGCTCAATAGAGGTCACAATTCCCAAATGCAGTATCCGATTTCTGTAATCAAAAGTGTTAGTAGTATGCCAATATATTGGACAAGTACAAGACTGGCGGAAGACATGAAGAGCAGGATGATGGGACCAAGTTCCACTTGCTGTATGTAAAGCATCTTTATTCAAATCACAATTCAACCAGGTCAGCAAGGTCCCTCACAATCAATGATCTAAGGCAATCCAGCAAGAAGGTTTTAATGTCATGAACAAGAAAAACATTAAATGATAAAGTAACAGAAGCCCCCAACAAAGGATTCAACGACAGGCTCAGAGGATAACACAATAAAAGTAAAATAAGTTCAGAAAGGAAATATGAGAGAATGAAATAGATCATACACCACAACCATGTTTAAGAGCAACAGAGATTCATAAAATGGGTATTAAGGGATTTAAACGCAAGACTAACACTAATCACCTTGAAACTGCTTCGTACTGAAGAAAGGAGTATATTAAAGTTGTTCTATACAATCCTTAAGAAACTTTGTTCTGGACCAATGCACTGCCTGGCTCAAACACTCCATTTCAGATAGCCCCCGTCACTTCTGAGCTCTGATTCCTTACTGTTAGAAGGCCAATATTTCAAATAAAAGGAAAATAAACCTCTAAAACTGAATTTCTCGTTTGGGACTTTTTTCCTGACATCCAACCAAAGCTCTCTGACAGAGCCTTAAAAACTTCTAAAGTATCACTTACTGCAGCACCATTTTTACTTATGACTACATACATGATTTTGTTCTGAGGAGTGCTGCTTATTAAATAAACCTGGCAAACCTCTGGAATTGTACATGTATGTAAAGTGTATTACTATGTGTTTATTTATCAACCTCTTTGTTCTTATTGACACAAATTTCTGAAAAAGCTCGTAAGCTATTCCCGAAACACTCTATTCACTAAACAAGTTTCACACTCTGGACTGCCTTCTAGCTAACATTCTTTATGAGGCATGGTCGCACATGCTTAATTGTGTTTTTCAGTAGATGTTCTATCATGCCATACTTCGATCTGGTTGATAATCCTATTGATTACTTTGTAGTACAGTTGAAGGTTTTCTTTAGGCATTGACTTAGGTCTAAAGGTATGAAATGGTAGTGACCATTTCCCTACTGCCTTCTGTTTTAAAGTTAACCAAACAAAAACAGCAGAAGACATTGGCACTGATGATCACTGTATTTTCTTTAATTACCAAACAATTTATCACAATGATGAATTTTTGACAACATGGCAGACTTTAAGAGTATTTAAGAGGAGGACCTAGCTAACTGTTTCAACCCACTGAAATACTACTTTCAGGCAATCAAATTAAGTATTAACGTGATTTCTCTTTGTGTCAATAGTCTCCGAAGTTAGTCACAGGTACCTAGTTTGATAAGGACTGTAAATAAAGCAGATGCAATGTACAGAAAGGGGTCTCATCAGTACCATAAGTTTTGTTGTGTCATAGTTCTTTGTCGTTATAAAAATAAAAATAAAACACATCAGTTGATTACAGCAGAAAAAACATGGAGCATACCCGCATTCAGTTCTTCAGAAGGTTCTGACTCTTGAGGGCTTTGTTTCAGTTGGGCATTCCCCAGATCCCCATGTAGTGACTGTGCTGTCGGTTTGCCATCTCCTATCCTTGTAGGAGTCATATTTTTCAACTCATTTATTAATAATAGTGAATTTGTTTGTTAAAGTTTAGTCATTTTCAAAAATGCCTGATGGCATCCCCAATGCTGTGTCAAAGAGATCTCTGGCTTGGTAGACACTGATCTCTTTCCTGCATTGCCAATTTGTAGCATACAGTGGCCATGTGCCAGCTTCATAGACAGATTTTAACATTAACCAATCTTTAAGAAAGGGGATATCTTAGCCAATATAAATTGGGGGTTCTAATTCTCTGTCAAAAATGTGGGCTAAACTTAATGGCCTGTTCTAACTGAACCACCTTGAGAAAAAACCCTCAAACAACCTGATTCTCCAAGAGGAAGTGGGTTTCCATATGAAGATGGGAACGCTACACAACGTCTTGGCTCTCTGATACAGATACCTTGCGATTAAGCCAGCATAATCAAGTAGAGGAAGCCTTTCGGACTTACTCGCAGCATTTGATTTCATTCACCAAGGGCTGCTGTGGCATAAGTTATCCTCCCAGGGAACTGCCTTTGCTTACTGTACATAATTAAATTGTTTTATAATTCACATTGTGCTGAAGTGCATCTAGTTAACTATGGTCAGCTGTCAGTATGAATTGTGATATGAAATGAACTAAAGCAGTGAAGCTTACTTGCACCCTTGATGTTCTCCTTCTTATACTATAACTCGTGTAAACACTTAACTTATCCACGGAAGGCTAGGTTGTCTCATGTCAATGTACTATTGTATGGAATTTACTTAGTGATCGTGGGTAGATCAAAGGTCTGGCTCTAGATTCAACTAGATTTTTAATCTCTTCTAATTAGTTCAACAGACTATCAAAAGTCACTGAATCCTTTCTAAGCAGGTACAGATTCTATAGCTTCTCACAAATTAACAGGTAATTTAAATCTCAATTTGGCATCTCATATTGATGAGGAGGAGTTTCCCTACAAACTGGACAACTGTGGGATTTTCCACATTGCTTTATCCTGATGTAAAGGACAGCCAGGAAACAACTGAGTTAATAATATTCTTACACTAAATTGATATCTGCTCGCCAAGGGGCCACTTGCCACTGCCAGTACATTCATTTTTCAGTTTTATGAAACACTGCTAGGTTATGCATTTGTTCCTGTTTCTTTGTTTTTAATTCTTTAAACTTTTCAAATTCTTCAGCAGACAGTCAGCAACCACTTGGTCCAGGTAGTGCTCTCTATTTTCAGGCTACAACAGGCAATTACCATCTATGTGTTAGGTGATGAGTCAGCAGATGAAGGGTTAAAACTAAATAGGCAAACAAACCACAGTGTGCATGAAGCTGTAAATCATAGACATGGTCAAAATATCACAATTTTCTAACTTACCAATGTCTCTCTTTGTTCAGAATGGGAGATGACCATTGACCATGTTCTTTCCTAGCCTGCCCTACTAGTAAGATAGATCTCTTAATATAGTTAGATCTCCAACCTTATTCAAACGTCAATTGAACTAAAACAGCTATCTAAATAGTGACGCAAAAAGGATATGAAAAGCACTTGTGTGCCATTTCATACAAAAAAAAAAAAAATCCATCAGAAAAGATTATAGGGAAAGTTTGTTAGGAGATCCTGCAGCTCATATGAATGCCAGGAAATTTACCATATCAGTAATGCAGGTGATGCCAGGCGTTTCTGGCATTTTCTCAAATACTTCGAGAGCAAAACAAACCAGAGCGGTGGTGATTCAGTCTCCTAATCTACATAAGTTACACATATTAAAAAACTATATGTTGATCCTGCAAGTTTGCATGTTAGCTGTTTTTTTCCACAAAACAAGGAACTGAACCTTGGATGAGAGGGACTAGTAACATTTTTGCAAGCTCTCAGGTCAGAAGGTGTCCCTGGTGCAAACTGTCTACCTAATAATCTGTTCAAGGTGGATTTATAGTACTATGCAAGATGTTTTATCCTGCAATCTTAGAGAAGGTCCGTTTTGTTGGCAGTTTTAAGAAAGTTAAAATTGCACCAGCAGATTAGCATCTAATTGCACTGTTTGACATTGATGCAAAAGTCAACACAAAACTTATTAAAAGATCTTGAAGCCTAGACCCAGGGAAAGGGATTGATTTCCTTACATCAAACGGGTTTAAGGCCAAAATACAGTACAACAAATTTGTGGTGCCTCAGATTAATGATCCACCTGGTTGACTTTGTACATAACACAAAGCTTTACATGTGAATTACTGACTACAAACCAAACATGGTGGACAGCAAAGAAAGGTGTTAAGGTTTGAACTCTAATACGGAGGCATACCAATTACATTGTTGAGGGACATCCAATTACTAAGAACAGAAACACAGGTTAGGATAAAGCTAAAATAGAATTTACATATTTCTAACAAAATATGTACAAACAAAGGGATCAAGCATGCGTGTGCTCTAGCACACCTCACTTTTTAATTTTTATTCTGCAGGCATGCGGGGTTCTCTTTTCAAACCTCAGGCATTCACCCACAAAGAATATCAATTTAGCATTCTACAGTATGACCAGGGCATGTTTAACCTGTAGTCACCAAACAGTTATTAGATTCCCAAAAGGGTGCAATACAGCATAAAAGCCAAATGTATGGACTTTTCGATGGTTGTACAAGAACTGCAAGAAACACTTACTCTATAACAAAAAAAGTATTAAAATGTCAGGAAACAACCTGAAAATCCAGCCAGACTGGATTAGTAAAGGAAAAACCTTTGAACAGGAGAAACAAGCAGCGCATGTAAAAAATGGTTTCATCTGAAAGGATTTCCAGTGTATGTGTAAATAACAAGAGGGAAACATAACTTCCAAGCGTCAATCTCTCAATATGTCGAACTACACTGAACAGTTACAGTGCATGCAGTTGTTCTGGCACTCTTGGAGCGATTTTCCCAAGCCCAACAACAAAGCCTGCACACCTTTACCACCCTCAACTACCTGAAGCCTGCTAAATACACCTTCCCACAGCATCACATCATGCTAGCAGATCTTGCTACACTGTCAGATGGTGTTTACCAGTCCTCTACTTAAGACAGGAAACACAACAGGACTTGTATTTAAACTAAACCTGTTAGGCTTCCCCTTCTACATCCCCAAAGACAAACTCCCCACTGCTACTAGCAACCCCGTGGCTTTGCAATGCCCATACAAAGCCTTACTGTATCACAACCTACTCCATAATACCACAACACTTCTTAAAAACTTCTCCTTAATGAGAATACACATTGAACAACTTAAGCCTGTTAATTGTTGTTATCCAAACACACTAGGCATAAGGGAGTATTCCTTGGAAACTAGGGACCTGATTCACAAATATTCTGTTATGAGTAGTTATGACTTACTCTTGTGCTACGTGTGTCTTACTCCTGTAATCCAGAAAACTAGGCATACTCCTGGTGTATTCCTGGAACTCAGAAAGTGGCCGGGAGTACTACACTAAGTCAAAGCTACATTTGTGTGGTTTCGAACCATTGGAGTGCAGTTTGAAAAAACTGCAAATTTTTACATTCTGTTTATTGAAAGATTTAAAACTCCATAAATGCTACAGATCCATTCCACAAATTGAAGGGCTACAAATGTAATACAGATGCTGTACCAATACGACTTCCTTCTCAGGTAACATTTCTCTCATATCTTCTCAGCCAGTTGTTATTTTATCTACTGGGCCAAACCAGGTGGAAGTGGTCCCACCAGATCCCCCATATCTTCTCTTTTTTCCTGGAACATTCCATTACCTCATACGATGACTTCGCTGCTATGGAACAATAATCCATATCCTGTATCTAGTTGGAAAAGGGGGCAGTAGGCATTCTCGATATCCAATGACTGGAGATATCCCAATTAGCTATCAGGCAACCAATCCAAATCAGCCACTTCTGGCCTTGTAACCATACCATCCAGGAAACACCTCCATAATATCACCAATGTGGTAGTGAGGTTTATTGACATTCTTACAATACTGCTAATTTGAAAAAGAATCTTGATCAGTTTAATAGAGGCCCGGATGTAATATGCCTTTAAAATTCTACAGCAGACTGATTTTGAGATTCTTCTGCAGAAAGTATACATTTCTTTTTAGAAGATACATAAGATTTACAAAACAATATAGATACTGCACACAGTGTAAAACTGAGAAGCAGATTAGAACCCCAAAAGGATACAGTATGGCATCACTGACCAGTGTTATGACACGCTAATCCTCCTCTAACCTCATCCATAAGCTATACCACAGTATTCATACTTTTCCCTTTAAGGTGGAGATTGTTAGGATAGTATGCAAGTGAAACTAAAGAAACCAGTGGGCTGACCAGCTAAGGCCTATATATACATGAATACCACCCTCTTTCTTCCCCCGTTTGCTCTAACCTTGGAGGTTATGATGGCTCCTCAACTGCTCTGCAAGACCAACTGCATGACAACCATGAACATACATGATGCAAGTCTCCCCTTGTGCACTGGTTTTAGCCCTGAGCACGGAAACGCAAGTTAAAAGAGCCGAGACCTATTCTGTACAGTACTCCTATTTTATAAGTCCTCATATTAACTACCAAGATGTTCCTACAGCGGCCCCATGAGATCTCACTATCACTGAGAAAAAGATGCCCAAACTGCACCCTCAGCCCCAAGGAGTGCAGCCCGGCATGACCACTCTCCCATTCACCTGCACACTAAAAGCTGACAACTGTGTTCCAATACTCGTTTTTTTAGTAAGACAACCCATCAGTATAACAAAAAGCATTGCAGCATAGCCAGCCCTGCACACCATACTCTACATAGAAGTCACTATAACACTAAACGGAAAGACAGGTCACAGAGTCCAATCTGACTACCAAAGAAGGATTTTCAAAAGTCTTCACAGACCTCGTGTGTGAGACCCTGTATATTGCCCTAGAACCTAAATCCTATGCTGCACAGGCACGTGAGAAGCACTGAAACAGTCAAACAGTCCTTGCTAGGAAAGGCACATATTTTTATAGCCTTTATTACTATGGCACAACCCGCCTCAAGACAGACCTACCCTAAAAGATATTTCAGTGTAATGTTCCCTCCTTCCTCTGCGTCTTCGTATTACTAATTTGGTGTCAATGATTTGCATCCTCAACCCACCCACCCTGCTTATGTAGCAGCCATTGTTGAGTAGTCTCTGCAAACATCCTATGAAGCGGCACCTCGAGTCAATCCCAGGAAGTACTGTTAGATCCTGAGAACCCTTTATGGTGACCCACTGCTGCCATGTTGTATGATGTCTGCATCAACACGCATGCAACAGGTGTATGCGATCTGTCGCTACTTCTTCATATTCGCTGCTCTTCTTCCTAGAAAAGCCCTAAAACTACTGACAGACATCACTGTTGCAAAGCACCATATCCTAGCCCTTTTCGGTATTTCTCCATACGAACTTCCACTAAATTGTTATTCTATGCATCCCTAGTAATATAAATCAATCCAAAAGCAGAAAGGATTCTTGAGATGCCGAAGCAGGATGAAACATTGGAAATCCAGTATACCGAGCATGTATCGCTTCTAAGTAGTCAGCATTTGTTTACATGGCAAAACGGAGGGTGGTGAGTCAGCTGCAGAACACAGTGTGTAACAAAAAACATATCCATGAATAACTCTGCTTTTAGCTACATTCATAAGGAATCAAAGGCAGTGAGCGGGTCGGCCTTATATCAGCACTTACAGGTCAGAAAGCCGTTCACGCTTTACTGTGCTAATGCAGAGTAAAGTCAATGGTCAGTCTGCCCCCAGGCACTATTACTTAAAACTGCAAGCAATTACAGGTATGCTGCATAGTGAGCACCATCCCAAACCCAGCCTACCATGTATTTCCTCTCCCTAAAGTGCACGTTCAGCTCCATATGAGACGTTTAATCCCACACCAGCCCTCATGTTTACAGTAAACCAACAATGCCATGCTACGCGAGACTCTATATACCCAGTTACTCCCATTAGGCTACCACAGTATCCCCAAAGCCCTCAGCAGCCCCTTGCCTAAAGGGCAGACTGAAGGCTCACTTGTGTACATGAGGCCCCTCTCCAAAATTATAGCCTTACTAAAAGGACATGCACTGTTGTGGACTCTGTAAAACTCTGTGGAATAACACGTATGTCAAGGCACCACCCTTGCAAAGGCGCGTACCTCTATCCTCTTTCAGGCTGTATAGCTTCTCCACAGAGACCATAAAACAGCCAATGTACAGGTTTTTTTTTAAAATCCTCAGTTCTACACTCAGGCCCTGAGGATATGAAAAGGCCATCACAAGCACGCTGCCTGAACCCACAGTGCACACACGCAACCTCTCAATATAATCCTGATGAAATCAGACATGGGACCAAGAGGTTAAAGCTACTGTCTGATTTGGAGACACCCATAAACGTCATGCTGTGTGTTCCCACCCATCCGCACACCTCAAACCGCCCCTACAGCTCAGAACTGACTGAAAATCTTATATGTCCAGTTTGGCCCACAGGCTTGCAAACAGATACCACAACGTTGTTGGTTAAGGCCCAGTCTCTGCAAACGCGTCTTCTGTGCTGGTTCACCCCATTCCAAAAAGCTCCTAGACTAACCTGCAAAGCCCATAGCACCATAGGAGACCTCTAAAGCCAAGTCTGCCCCAATGGAATGCAATCTGCCATATCTGCCCTGGTAGGTGAGGCCCTACTCCCCAGCTCCAGTCGCCCCACAACAAACCCCTCCAAACCTCGCCCATTTTCGTAGGGGTACCCTGCAACAGCGCACGCACTTTACATGTCTTTAAACAGCAGCACACACGAGTCCCCAGCAGCACAGACTCACCTCACACTCTCACCCTGTCCTATGGAGACGCACTAACAGACAGAGCAGCTCAGCCAACCAGTGACCCGGCTACCTTGCTAGCGACCAATCAAGGTGCGGAGGCGGGACCGTGCGTGCCTTGCGCCCCTGCCCCTATCGTGTTCATTAGCAGTTTTGCCGGAGCCTCCAACATGGCGACCTGCCTCACAAAGGCACCTGGGAGTTGTAGTTTATGATGCTGCGGCTGACGAAGTATTTCGGAACACGCAGGATGGGAAATCCCCCTAAGAGCGGGTGGTGAAGGTCAGGCTTTTGGTTGAGACACTGAAGGTTCGTAGAAATCTATGGACGAGCATTCTGCCTTTTGTCCAGAGAGTTGTACACCTTCAAAGCCATTCAGTGCGAATGTGCACAGTTATACATTACAAATCTTCCACATTAGACGAGAGTTTAACGTAAATAACATTCCCCCTAACATTATATTAGGTTGCCTCTTTCCACAACAATCTAACCTGGACCGTCGGATGAAAGGGTTCAGACTACAGGATACTTCTATAAGTAAAAGCAGGTAGGGGGAGAAAACGAGAAGGTTTTCATGATGATTGACACGTTAAGGGCTCGAGGCGGGGATTCGTGGCTGCTCCGCCTCATCAATGCTGTGATTGGTTAAAGTGACGTGTCCGCCCTTTCCGGAAGGGATCGTCTGACCGCTTTTCCCACTCGCAGGTGTTAGGGCGCTGGTTTGTGTTGGGCGTGAGTTTTCGCACCCACCTCCTTAAGGCAGTGGTGAAATACTCTGGTCCCGGATATAATCGAGCTCAGGTGCCGACAGAGGAAGTCTAGCCCGCAGGAGATAGACGAACGCAAGCGTAGGACTGACTGAAGCGAGTGGAACAGGGAGCAGAGGGTGCGGGGTCAGATCAGTGAGGGAACCTGGACGTAGTGTGGCTGTGAGGTCACCCAGCAACGCTCATGTGGTGTGGTGTTAGGGCCCTCAACGATATTCATGCTATTCTACATTTTTTTAATTTATTTATCTAATAATGCTACTCCAGAAACCCCGACTGCTGAGAACATAACTCTCATTTTAGATGTGTAGCTGCCAATAACGGGGTTGTTTTCTGACAAGGGAGTGCAGTGTTGAAAACGGCAAAAAAATATTTTGGAAGCCTGCAAGTTTGCAGGACGGGTTAGAGGGAACGCAGAAATATTGTAGAGCAGTGGTTCCCAAACGTTTTAGAACCACAACCCACTCCACAAAATCTCCCGACTCATCCACTTTTAATGAATATGAGATTGGGTGATTTTTTAATGTAATTAAAGCATTGTGTTGTAGTGCATTGTCAATAAATGACAGCCCATTTTCCATAGAAATGGCTACTAAATATTCATAGACCTACAGTTTTAATAATAAAACTATATAACGCACAAATGATGATATGCTTAAATTGCGTTTCTTTGAATATTTATCATTTGAGCACCACAAAGTGATTTAATTTGTTTTTATTCCATTAAAATCTCTGTTTCCAGCGCAATTCAGAATTACAAAAAAAGTGTCATGTTTACTTTCTTAATTGCTGGATGCAAGCAGTACATTTACAGGTATTTACGTTTTGTTAATTGCAAAAACATCCTTCTACATTGTCACATCCACTTTAAATCCTCTCTCTTTTTAGTGAAAGAAACTAAACAAAAAAACCCACATTTAAAGAATAAAGCAACCTCACAAACAAGTTACTTACCTTTGGTAATGCCTTATCTAGTAGAGACTCTGTCTATTCGCACATCTTTGAAAATCTCCAGGCATCAAACTGGATCGGGAAGATTTTTGAGCAGGACCCTTCAGCGGTGTGAAATTTAATAAAATATCTACTTGTCCATGGTATAGTTTGCCTCATAAATCTACTTGTCCTGTAAATAAATTACTTGTCCCTTTGGTAACATGTAATGTGGTGACAAATTATGGCAGCAATCTCATATTAGAGCTCTGATAACCTCTCCGAATATGCCAAGGCTTGTACTACAGTAGGGCTTGAATACTAGCAATTTCTTTATTTTGCTGTCTTTTCGCAAATCTACATACCAGGGCGGGAGGTGGTGGTAAGCAATAGTTCCAATGTTGGAATGCCTTTTTTAGTCTGTGCAAACCTATTAACTTGCATGTTTTGAGCATTTTCACTAGGTCTTCCCTAATCATTTCCCATACTTAGAAAGGTTGGAAATTTACTCCTGATAATGGTTAGAAGTAAAACATCTTCCAGGGTTGGGAAAAAAGTGTTTAAAGAGAAAGCAAACCTATAAACGCTCAACAGATTTTCGCATGAGCAAATCTACACCTGCATATTTGCTTAAATACTGTGCACAGATGTTTTCCAGAACTATGATTTCCTGGTCTACTTCTGTAAATTCTTGTGAATTCATTAAACACACAAAACTGCATTACTGAAAAGACATATACAGTGGGTGCATTTTTGTGATATTCTTTAAGAACTAGGGCTCTATTTAGGTCTTGTTAACCAAGACCTTTTGTTTTATTAAAATGATATCTCTGTCCATCTATTGGCTGTCTTTACAGTGACTGATCTTACTTGCAGAACCCGTTCCTACTCAACGCCTGGAAACTCTCACTCGTGACAAGTTCCCTGCTCTACAAATTCATGTTACAATACAATGATCACAATCTGCTCTTTCACAAGGAGCATACCAGCACACAAAGTAGTTTTGTTCAGTGCCAGGAACTACTGTGGCAATGTGTGCTTATTGGGACCAAAAAAGTCAGCTAAAAGCATGTGAATTGTTTTGTCGTGGTCGAGCAACATGCCGGTGAGATTCGGGACACTGGTAAAAGACCAAATATTTATTTAATTTGAAACTCTACTTGGTCTTGCCCTGAGTGGCAAGCGTGAGCTGAGACAAGCCCGAGTACTGAGCACGGTGGCATCAGACTTTACAGTATCTTAGTAACAAGGTACAGCCGCCATTTTGAATTGGGTAAATATGCACAACTTTCAGTGAATAGCACCCCTTCCTTTTACTCAATTTCAATTAATGTGCATGTTCTCAGTGATGTGCACACCTTCATCTCACCCTGTGAGATGAAGGTGTGCACATCACTGTGTGATTTGACTTGTGTGTTTTTTGGTGACGTGTACACCTTATTGATATGTGCGTGCCCTTTGGTGATGCCCACACCATACTAATGTGTTTTAAATGTCATTTTAATATGAAATGTGTTTTAAATGTCATTTTAATATGAAATCGATGTGTCTGACATTTGGCAATATACAATTTTTTTTGGGTACTTATAAGGATAACTTCTCATTTAAAATATTTTAACCATATTAATGTCAGGCCACTTAAAACATCAAGTCATTTAAAATTTGGTGGTCGTATTAACGTCAAGAATAACCTATGTAAAATATTAAATCATCATTTAAGTCAGATAAAATATTGGATTCATTTTCAATAAATGGTGAATCCAAGTAGTGAAGCAACAATAAACATGGATACAGAAATATGTAACATTGAAGAAAATGAGGGAAGTCTTTCAAGCATAATTTTTAGGAGACCATTGCCATTTGATATTTCGGAACATCAAAACATTGCACAAATATGGGAAAAATGGTGACGAAGATTTTTTAAAAGCCGGGTGTGAAAAATATTCAGATGAACAAGCAAAAGGTTTGTTACTCAATCTAATAGGAGATGATGTGGAAGACATAATATTAACATTTCCTGAACAGCATCACAGTACATACAAAGGGCTCATGAAATGTCTGAATGAGAAGTTTATTTTTTAGATTTTGAAAGATATAATTTTAACACAGCTTTTCAAAGAGAAGATGAGACACTAGATGAATTTGAAACAAGATTAAGAAAACTTGTAACTTTTTGTGAATTTGAAATATTCAACAGTGAAGAAGCAATACGATTAAGGATTAGACAAGGCTGTAATTCAGTAGAATTCAGAAAGAAATCATTAGAAAAACCCATGATTTACAAGAAATTCTACGCATGGCTAGAACAGAAACACAGGCACAAAGACGTGCTTCAAACATGGAAGAAGGTAGAATGAAAACCATGGAACAGGTTAGACGGATGTCCAAAAAAGATAACAATGTGGAAAGAATAGAAATGTTAAAGAAAAACGAATATGGTACAGATGTGGTTTACAATTTTGACACCTAAAAACATGTCCAGCATTAGGACAACAATGTAGAGAATGTGGAAAACCCAATAATTTTGCAACTGTAAGTTCAAAAATAAATGTAGAAATAAAAGAGAACATTGGAACAAACAGAATACTTCAGATACTAAAAAGAAAGCAGGAACTGCTAAATTTATCAGACAAATAGAAGGTGTTGAATACCATTCAAAAGAAGAAGCGGAACAACCTGAAGTGTTGTACATGATGTATGAGGAAGAAACTATTAAGCAAATTAAAATTATGAAAATGTAAGTAAACAATTTCTTTGGATATAATAGTTGGCTTTCCAAAAGTTCCATTTGCCCTCAACAGTGGAGCAACATGCAATATTTTGTGAATCACAGAGTATAAAAAATTGAAAAACAACCTCTTTTAAGCCCATCAAATGTCTGTGCGTTTCAGTAGAGAGCAAAAAATCCAGTTTAGGAAAATCTGAAGATATATTGCAATATGGAGTAAAGAAGAAATACATGTGTTAAAAGATGAAGTTCAGGACCATGCCTACTAAGTAATGTCACTGCCCAGGTTATGGGTTTATTAGCAATGACCTGTAACATTACATCAGATCATCATATTTAAAAAAAAATCTGGATTTATTTAGTGAATTAGGCAAACTAAAAGATAAAATAATAATTACGTATCAATAAAGCAATAAAACCAGTGGGTGAAACACATAGAAGAGTCCCAATACACCTACAAGCGGAAATAGAAAAAGAGATACAATCATTGCTTCAACAGGCTATAATTGAACCAATCATTGGCCAAACACCATGGGTATCACATATTGTGGTAGTTCCAAAAAACAGAAATGGAAGACATCAGTGTTTGTGTTGACATGTGAGTGCCTACCACAGCAATTGAAAGGGAAAGATACCCAGGCCCACATTTAAACGATGTGATCAGTAATATTAATAGCACCAATGTTTTCTCAAAACTGGATTTCAGGTAAAGGATACCATCAACAAGAAATTGTCAGTCAACCCCGGTACATCACATTTTCTACACATCTTGGGTTATTTAGATACGAAAGACTAAGGGCCTCATTAAGAGTTTGGCAGATGGAAAACTCTGTCCACCAAACTTCTGACTGGGTGACTGCCGCCTATGCAATGACCTCCACATCGGAGTCATTAAGAGTTTCCCACTAGGCCGGCAGGCAGAAACCTAAGCTTCCGCCCGCTGGCCTTGCAGGAAACAGGCTACAACATTGTCTTCAGCTCGTAATCGAGCCGATGGCAATGCTATAGTCAGCAGGATGCACCAGCAAAGCAGAAAGTGAACATAGCAATGGTGCTGGGCAGGGGGGCCCCCTGCACTTGTTCTCCCCCAGCATTTTCGCCAGCATTTTCATGGCGGTGTTACCGCCATGAAAATGGTAGCGGAGAATGAGGTTGTAATCCGCAGAGCGCTGCCCTGGCGGATTAGGATCTCTGGCACTACAATACCACTGGGATCCAAGATCCTGGTGGTACGACCGCCAGGGTTGTTATGTGATGATTGGACAGCTGCATCCGCAGCGGTTCAGACTGCCACCACAAGTGTGGCGGTCATAAGACTGCCACACTCATAATGAAGACCTAGGCTTTGGCATATGTTCAGCTGCTGGAATTTTCCAAGAAACTATAAAAACATAATACAGCTCGTAAAAAACACTATGAATTATAGTGATGATAATTTGGTTATTGGCAAGACACAAGAGGAGCATGACCAGGCATTGGATAAAGTTTGTTAACAATTCATTAAAGCTGGCTTGACGCTTAATTAAAAAAAAAAGGTGAAATGAACATGAACTAACTTTCTTTGGTCACATATTTTCTTGTGAAGGAATGTGGGCAGATCCAGCAAAAGTAGCATCTTTAAATGCAATACTTAGACCCAGAGATATCTCTGAATTACTTTTATTCTGGGGACTGGCTCGTCATTGCTCTAGAGATGTTTATTTTGCCCCTATGAGCACTCCACTTAGAGAAATAACTAAAAAAGTAGAGCATTTTTCTGAAACAGTGAATGTGAACATGGTTTTAATAAAATAAAAGAAAACATATCATCAGCAACTAATGATATTTTGATCCAGAATTGTGTACACAACTAATAGTAGATGGTAGACTGGTGGGACTTGGTGCAATATTGGTACACTATAAACTGGGTAGAGAAACTCCTCTTATGTGGTTTCACATGCTAGCAAAAGTCTGCCAGAAGTTGAGCAAAGACATTCTCAGTGAGAAAAATAAAGCTTGTCAGTTGCCTGGGTATGTGAGCACTAGCATGATTTTTTATGGAAAACCATTTGTAATCATAACAGATCACCAGGCACTAGATTCAATTTTTGGTAATCGAAACAAAAAAATGCCCCCAAGAATTGAGAGATGGGGAATGAGAATAATTGATTACAACTTTAAAATCGTTCATAACCAGGAAAAGAGTACAACCCAGCAGATTATCAGTCCAGACATCCAGTTAGAAAAAATATGGAAAAACAATAAAAAGCAGAAGAATATATATGTGTTATAATTAGATCAACAGTACCAGGAATCGTTTCAGAAAAAGAACTGATGGATGCAACTCAAAATGATGTAACAATTCAAGAAGTAAAGAAAATTATTCTTGAAAACAAATGGAGACTAATAAATAATGCAATTGATTTTCAGTCAAAGGTAAAAAATAAGATATTGTAGCATTTAAATTATACAATCTGAACTAGCTAAAGCATCATCTGGTATACTTTTGAGAGGCAACAAAATAATTATTTCATAAATATTACAAAGACGTGTAATCAGTTTGGCTCATGAAAGTCACAGAGGTGTATCTTCTACAAAAATGTTTTACGAGAAAAAATGTGGTTCCCCAGGCTAAATAGTCAAGTAGAAGACGTTACACACACTTGTAATTTATGTCAGTGTACCACTAAAGAAAAAATATGGAAGAATTGCACATTTCTGAAGTGCCAGATGCTATATGGCCTATCATTGCAATATATTTTTATGGACCATTAGATTCTGGACCTTATTTGTTATCAGCTATTGGTGAATATTCTTGTTTTATCATTGTAAAAGTAGTTTAGTTAACATCTGCTTCAGTAGTGCTTCTGTTTCTGGTGAAATCTTTTCTAATTGGGGAATAGCAAATGTATAAAAAACAGATAATGAGCGATCTTTTAACTCCAATGAATAAAAAAAAATCTTGAAATATATGGAAATAGTACCTCAAAGAGTTACTCCAACGTGGCCTCAAGTTAACGGTAGAAAGGCTAATGGCCACTATTAAAAAAGCAATCCAGAGAGCAAAACTCTTACAAATCTCAATTATCTAAGCTTTATGTCAAGTTATACGTGATTATAGAAATACTCCTCATGGATCAACTGGAAAATATAGTTCAGAGTTAATGTTTGGACAATCCAGGCAAACACGTTTGCCATACCTTCCACTAAATTTGTCAAAAGATCATGCTGAAATATTGGAAAAAGATAAAGAAACAAAAAGCAAAATG
The DNA here is from genome assembly GCF_031143425.1 of Pleurodeles waltl. Taxonomy (NCBI): domain Eukaryota; kingdom Metazoa; phylum Chordata; class Amphibia; order Caudata; family Salamandridae; genus Pleurodeles; species Pleurodeles waltl. The sequence continues at coordinate 965,281,986 of NC_090443.1, forward strand.
AAACGTCATGCAGATTGCAGAAGAAATATTCAAAATCAAGAATACCAGGTAGGTGATTTAGTATTAGTAAGGCAACAACAACCACGAAAATCACATAGTATATTTTACCCTATACCTATGGAAATAACAAGAATTCAAGCAACAGCAGTTATAGCAAAGAATGATACTAGAACAGCAACAAGGAATAAAACTTTTTTTTTTAAAGAAATTGAAAACAGGAATTGAAATGCAAGAAAATATTCAATTGGATGATCAGCAGAAAGAAAACATACTAACAAAATTGCAGGAGTGTCTAAGAGACCTGATCGACTTACTGAACATTGTTAAATTTCTAATATATAATGTTCTTATTGGATTTTGTTTTCCTTCTTCTTTTCTGTGTTTTTTTTTGGTTTTCTTTCTTTTTCTTTATTTCCAGGGACGGGGGAGAAATGTAGTAATGTAATGTAATAGAGAATGTTTATTAGAGATTCTGTAATGGAATAGAAAGGTTAGAAAACACACAAGAGTAGAATATGGACAATTCATTTGGAGACGATGATGGTAAGGATAAGGCAGTAACTATTACATAAAAGGAATATAAGTATAGAACTATTTTAGAGTTTGTGATTTATACATTCTATGTTACCACACTCCCCAGAGTTAGGCCTGTGAATGCAATTACACCACAAAATCCTGCAGGACCGAACTGACGAAGTACCCTTCGCAACAGACCTGACTTTCCAGGCAGTAATGTTTTGTGAACGCATGCAACAATGTCGCTGTCTGGCAGATGTCCAGAAGAGGAATGCAGTGAGCTAACACAGTGGTTGGAGCCATGGCACTGGTAGAGTGAGCCCGGAAGCTCTCAGTGGTATTGGGGGGAACGGTTTCTTGGCCAGTGCATAGCAGATCTTAATGCACAAGACAGTCCATCGCAAAATGGTTCCTTTCTGTACAGCTTTTCCTTTCTTTGCACCCACATATTCCACAAAGAGATGGTTGACCACCCGGCACTCTCTCTCTCATGCGGTCAAGATAGAACAACATGCTCTGTTTGGGTCCAGGCAGTGAAGTCTCTCCTCTACTTTGAAGGGATGAGGTAGCTCAAGAAAAGTAGGCAGGGTGATCTTCGTGCTAACATTGAATGGAGTCATGCCCTTTGGAAGAAAGGAGGCATGTGTCCGGAGCGCTAGCTTGTCTGGGTACAAGATGGAATAAGAAGGGTGCTCAGAGAGCGCTTGTAGTTTGCTGACCCACCTGTCTGATGTTATGGCCACTAAAAAGGAAGTTTTCTTGGTCAATAGCCTAAGAGGGCGATTGTGCAGAGGCTCAAATGGTACACACATGAGAAAGATGAGGACCAGGTTGAGGTCCCACTGAGACATGATGAAGGACGTAGGTGGCAACATGGTGGAGGACCTAAAGGGACCTAGCCACAACAGGTGACTTAAAAAGAGAAGGTTGGTCTGGCAACCACCGGAATGCAGAGAAGGCAGAAAGGTAACCCTTAATTGTGCTGAAAGCAGATCCCTGCTGGGCCAAAAACAACCCCAAACAACAGAGTTTGTGAGAGAGGTGCTGATAGGGAGTCAATAATGGGGAGAGCACCATGACACAAACCTCTTCCAAAAGCAGGTGTGTACAGACTTGGTGTAGGGACACCTGGCTTGCACAACAACATCACTTCGGGAGAAAGGTTGAAAGCTGTCAACTGTCACCGCTCATTTGCCACTTCAGGTGGAGATACCATTTGTGATCCACTAGGCCTTTTCAGATAAGTATGTCCCCTCTGGCGTTTAGAGAGCCCACAAGATGTTGCACCACCAGGGAAATACCCCGAAGTCCCAGCCATGTCCAATGAGTCAGATTCTCTTGACAAAGGGTCTACAACCCCACCCCGCCCTGCTTGTTGCAATTTCACATGGCGGTGGTGTTGTCCATGAATACCTGCACGAGCCTTCCCTTGATCAAAGAAAGAAATGCATTTATTGGCAAGCAAATTGTCTGAAGCTCCAACAGGCTTATGTGTGGACTTCGTGGGAGACCAGTGTCCTCTGATCTCCATCTCTCCCAAATGGCCTCCCCAGCTCAGAAGTGATGCAGCTGTCATTGCAGCCAACTGTGGTTGGGGAAGGGAGAGGGGTCTGCCACGGACCCAATTGCAGTTCGTTAGCCACCACTACAGGTCTTTTACAATTTCTTCTGAGATCTGGACCATGTCGGAGCGGTTTCCCTGATGCTGTGACCGCTGGGCCTTCAGGCCCCACTGAAGAGGCCACATATGCCAGAGGGCATGTCATGAGCAGGATGTAGGAGGCCATGAGGCCCAACAGCCTCGGAGTCAGTCACACTGAAATCCAGGAGAGAGCCTGAAACATCAGTATCATAGACTGAATTTACCACTCAAGAGGATAGGCTCAAAACTGCACTCTTCTGTACAGAACAGCTCAGATGAAAGGGAGTTTCGGAGAGGGAGTCGGTGTGACTTTGCAATTTTGATAGTGAACTCCAGTAAGTGCAAGAAGTTTGCAGAGTCTGAAGGTGGTTGATGACGGCCTTGGGTGAGCCCACCTTCATCAACCAGTCGTCATAGTAGGTGAAGACTGAGATTCCTGACCTCTGCAGATGAGCTGCAACCACCTCAATCCCCTTGCTGAACACCTGAGATCGCTCCTACTTAACACCCGCTCCGTCCACAAACATGCAATTGAACTCTGGGACCTCCTGACAACATACTTGCCCGACGTCGCATTCCTCACCAAAACCTGGATGAATTCGGCCTCGGAACCAGACATAGCCATACCAGAAAACTACAAGATCACCAGAAGAGACCGAATCAACAGACCAGGAGGAGGAATAGCCATAGTCCACAAAAACACCATAAGAGTCTCCACCAACTCCCACAACACCATCAACTCCACCGAGCACCTTCACTTCAAAATCCACATCAATGCCAACAACACACTCAGAGGAACACTGGTCTACAGACCCCCTGGGCCCAGACCACAGTTCTGCGACGACATCGCCGACGCCATCAGCTTCCAAGCCTTCTCCTACCAGAAACCAGTCACTCACCACCACCGCACACAACCCCCCGACGCAACTGGCACAAAATATCAACGGATCAACTGATCTCCACTCTCGCCGGGCCCCACCCCCTGGGACCCAGACCCCAACATAGCCACCACCAACCTGCATCGCTGGATAGAAGATTGCGCCAACACCCTTGCACCGCTCAAAGAACCCCCAAACACCTCCCACAGAATCAAGGCCAGCTGGTTCACCCCAGAACTACAGGAATCCAAATGGCTATGTCGCAGAATGGAAAATACCTGGCACCTTGACCCTACCAACACCAACCACATCGCTTTCAAGGATGCCCTACACAGACATCACCAACGGATCTGCACCACCAAAAGGACCCACTTAATAAACCGCATCGACACCAACGCTCACAACAGTAAAGAGCTCTTCGGCATCATCAATGGGCTCTCCACCCCCAGGACCTGCTCCAACGAACGTCCGCCATCACAGGAGTTCTGCAACTCACTGGCAAACCACTTCTGTCGAAAGATAGAAGAAATCCACAATAGCTTCAAACCCCAGACCCACCAGCTGACTACAAACATCCAAGAACCCAACGCTCCAAGCAACACCCACCTCCTCCACACCTGGACCCCCGTCAACATAGAGGACACTGCCACCACCATGGCCTCCATCCACTCCGGATCACCATCGGACCCCTGCCCACACCATATATTCAATAAGGCAAACATCATCATCGCCCCCCACCTCTGCAAAACCATCAACAGCTCCTTCGAGTCAGCCACCTTCCCAGAAAGTTGGAAGCACGCAGAAATCAATTCCCTGTTGAAGAAACCAAAGGCAGACCCAGACGACCCCAAGAACTACCAGCCGATCTCCCTCCTCCCCTTCCCAGCCAAGGTCATCGAAAAAATCGTAAACAGACAACTATCCCGGTTCCTGGAAGACAGCAAGGTACTCAACACCTCCCAATCCGGATTCCTCAGAAACCACAGCACCGAGACTGCACTCATTGCTGCCACAGACGACATTAGGACCATGCTCGACGAAGGAGAAACAGCAGCACTCATCCTCCTGGGCCTCTCTGCAGCTTTCGACACAGTATGTCATCACACTCTCCGCACACGCCTCCACAACGCTGGAATCCGCGACAAGGCGCTCAACTGGATCTCGTCATTTCTCTCAGGCAGAACACAAAGAGTCCGCCTCCCACCGTTCCTGTCAGAAGTCTCCAGAATCATCTGTGGCATTCTCCAAGGATCTTCGCTCAGCCCCACGCTCTTCAACGTTTACATGGCCCCCCTCGCCAACATCACACAAACCCACCACATCAACATAGTTTCCTACGCAGACGACACTCTGCTCATCCTCTCCCTCGTGAAAGGCCCTACAACTGCAAAGAACAACCTCCACAACGGACTTCACGCCATCGCCAGCTGGATGGAATCAAGCCACCTCAAGTTAAACACAGACAAGACAGAAATCCTCATCTTTGGCACCAACCCCTCAACTTGGAATCGCTCCTGGTGGCCCACCTCCCTAGGAACTGCGCCCTCACCCACCACCCACGCACACAACCTAGGCTTCAGCTTGGACTCGACACTCAGCTTGACTCAGCAGGTCAATGCATCTCCTCTTCCTGCTAAAACACTCTACGCATGCTCCACAAAATCTTCAAGTGGATTCCCGTTGAAACCAGGAAAACTGTCACCCACGCCCTGGTCAGCAACCGATTGGACTTCGGAAACACCCTATATGCAGGAATAACAACCAAACTCCTAAAAAAGCTGCAAAGAATCCAGAACGCATCAGCCCGCCTCATTCTGGACATCCCACGCCACAACCACATTTCCCCCCACCTCAGAGACCTTCACTGGCTACCAGTATCAAAGAGGATCACCTTCAAACTCTTCATCCACACACACAAGGCCCTCCACGACACAGGCCCAGCCTACATCAACGACAGACTCACCTTCCACACCCCCACCCGCAATCTTCGCTCTGCCAGCCTCGCCCTCGCCTCCATCCCCCACATACACCGCACCACTGCCGGAGGAAGATCCTTCTTTTACCTACCCGCCAAGACCTGGAACTCCCTACCGCTCCACCTTCGCCAAACCCAAGACCTCTTGACATTCAGGAAACGCCTCAAGACATGGCTCTACGACCAGTAGCTCCCCCCAGCGCCTTGAGACCCTAGCGGGTGATTAGTGCGCTCTATAAATTATTGATTGATTGATTGATTGGCATCACCTATCCGGCGGAGTTGTAGGGAATGCACCAGGTTGAATGCAGGATGAGCACGCTTGGACCACCAAGCTCTCCAGGGTGGGGTGCTGGGTAAGGAAACTGGGATCCCCATGAGCGGGGTGATGGCAGACAATCGTCCTACTCACAAACTCACAAGAGCACCTGTGCTGGGCTTGGACTAGGCCCCAAGTAGGACGCCCTTAAGCGCTTTGTTGAATGGGAGTAAGGGTTCAGAGAGGATGACTCCCTGCTGAAGTACTGCCATCAAGACATTAGTCTTGATTGCTGCTGATGGTAGGTTAAGGTCCAGGACCTCAGCCACCCTGCACACCACCATAGCAAAAGAGGCTCCCTCCTCCGTAGCGACAGTAGAAGGGGAAACCAGGCCAGTGTCTGGGCACTGGATGCGGTGTTGAATGATGCCCATCCAGCTCCATGTCAGAGTGAAGAATGATGATGGAGAAGGCACAGCCTAGGTGGGTGGGGGTCTCTTGGGCTCCAGAAAAATCTGGGAAGTGCAGAGCGGAACCAGTTTCAGGCCCGCGTACTTGCGGAATCTGGAGTGCCGACGTTCCCTCGTCTTGTGGATGACTTTGACAGAGGCGAGGAAGTCAAAGAGTGCTTGGACTTCTTTGACTTCTTGTGCATGTGGTACTAACCCGACTTTCCGGATGACTGTGAGTGTGCCGTGGAATGTTAGGAAATGTTAGGCAAATGGTCCCAGGACCCCTCACACGAACGAGACCTTGAGCCTCACGGAGTCGACTGACATGGTGCACCCGTCCTCAAAACACCCTGGAGTCATGTTCTGGCTCCAGGCACCAGAAACACACCAAGTGGGTCTGTCACTGACATCTGCCTATGACAGGCCCCATATGGTTTGAAACCAGCTAGTTTCTTGGGTGACATTGTCACACCAGGAGAGGAAATCTCACAAAAAGGGTTGTCAGAAAGTAAAAAAAAACAGTCAAGAAATTATGCAGCAGTCTGAATCAGTACTAATTGGAGTGGAAAGGAAAGAACTGGCATCAGCTAGGCCAAATGATGTCTATAAAGGTACCACCACATCTTGTCTGGTACAGATTACTCGGAACCGAACGACGCCACCTACCAGTGCACAGGTGGCTTGAAAATCCTCCGGATCCAGTCTGACACCTAAAGATATTCAAAGGTTTGGAGTCTGCAGCTAGAAGTCTTTATCAGAAATTTGATTTCTGTCTTTGAATCACCAGCAAATGTGTCAAGTTAAACACAGAATTCAATGGCACCTTTATTTATTGCTCTAACATTTGTGCCCTACCACAAATTGCCTCACGATCCACCATTGGTTTACAACCCATAGTTTGGGAAACACTTGTGTGGAGTTATGAGAGGCCAGAATCATGATGGAAGTTGCTTTTATGAGCGGGCGCAGAGCCATATATATTATTATACCATATGATTAGCCATATATATGCATTATTCTTATATGTTATTCTATTATTCTTCAAATAAATTGACACAGTGTATCTTCCTGCTATCCCAAGCAAGAAAGTAGAATGCATTTCAAACTAAATAACTCACTATTTATCTGGAGAGTGAAGTAATTGCTGTCCTCTTGTGCTGGAATCAACAAATTTCCTTTTCCCCTGCCCCACCTTGCATCCAGATGCTTTAGTACACTAAGGGCCAGATGTAGGAAGCCTTTTGCGCCTCGCAAACTGCGAAAAACGCAGTTTGCGAGGCGCAAAAGGCCAAACGCGATGCACAACCGCAAATTGCGAGTCGGTACCGACTCGCAATTTGAGGCTGCGACTCGCAAATAGGAAGGGGTGTTCCCTTCCTATTTGCGACCGCATCGCCATGCTGAGTTGCTTTGGGACCGTGAATGCGGTCGCAAACCAACTCGCAGTTACCATCCACTTGAAGTGGATGGTAACTCATTCGCAAAAGGGAAGGGGTCCCCATGGGGTCCCTTTCCCTTTGTGAATGTCAATAAAAATATTTTACCACTGCCCACTCTGAAAAAACCGAAACCAAATGGTTTTGGAATTTTTTTCTTTTTGCAGCTCATTTTTCTTTAAGGAAAACGGGCTGCAAAAAGAAAAAAAAATGCTTTATTCAAAAAGCAGTCACGGACATGGTGGTCTGCTGTCTCCAGCAGGCCACCATCCCTGTGAGTGCATGGACTCGCTATGGGGTCGCAAATTGCGACCCACCTCATTATATTCATGAGGTGGGTCTTTGCGACCCCATAGCGAGTCGCAGAAGGTGTCTGAGACACCTTTCTGCATGCATGTTTGCGAGTTGCAATTTGCTAGTCGCTATGACTCGCAAATTGCAAGTCGCAAAATAATACTTACCTACATCTGGCCCTAAGTATAAGGGCAATGCCACTGCCTGTATTGCAGTATCAGTGGACTTCACTGGGACACAGTACACTTGATTTGGTTGGAATCACCACAGATCCTTATTCCCTCTCACAACTGTTTGTCAGAATCCCTTTTGGTCCAGCTCTACTCCAGCACTGATCAATGGGTCCAGAAGTGACATCAGATAAATAAAGAAAGAGAATGGCAGTTTGTCCATGATGTTACTTGTAAACCTGAAATGATACTGAAATATACTCATCTACAGTTTTGTTATTTATGTCCTCCCCTCCAAATTAACAATGTGACGTTGATTTACTCTGGGTGATAGTTCCTCTGGTTTTATAGGAAAGTTTCCAATGATGAGAAAGCGAGCACATTGATGAGTAGCAGCCAAGTAGCTCATGGTGGTTGCTTACATGAGGCACTTGCTATACACATTTTTATATTTTTCACACAATTGGAATTGAATTGATATGAACATCCCCGGTCATTGGACCTGGTTAAAGCATAACACACAGATATTGGGGTTGTCTCTAGATGGGTAGGACCCTCCCATAACATAAGTACATAGTGACTAAGGATACTCTACAAACTGAGAAATAGAGTGTGTTTTGGTCTACCAAAGGCCTTTTTTAAATTGATTGGTACATCTAAAGAGCCTAAGCAGGATCTGTCTGTTTGTCACATGGTGGAACTGATTATGTATTTTGTGCACTTTTTAGGAGGTTGGAATTCACAGCACTTACATATATCCTTAACACAGGTGTGGTGTATGTAGAAATGTTTTATTTTCTTTAGTGGTCTTTTTTTCTGTGGCAGAGTACACCCAGTCTATCAAAAATGAGTTGTTGGTTATTACCATTTTGAAATTGGAGCTTTATATATTTATATCAATACTATACAATGTTTTTTCCAACCAGATTTCTACTCTCTGGGTGACTTCTCTACCCCATGGTTGTACACATGCTTTTTGTGCCCTGAATAAGGTAGTTACTGAATTTTGTTATTTTTTCACTGAAACACACATCAGCGCTATTTGAATGGGTATTTGAAGACCACAATATTATAATAGGGTAGTCAAAGAAGACTCCCAGTGAGATAAAAAAACAAGCCGGAGTTCTATGTAAACATGCACTACTTGAAAGGAAGACCATTTTATATCCTGGCTTCAGATATAATAAAAAATGTATATGGATTTACATTAAAGTGGAAAGGACAATGTTGCATGTTAAACTACGTGCACAATCTTTATTCTATGAAAGTTTTCTTTTGCATATACAATGTGGTTGGTCTTCGATCCCAGCATTTGATATTTTAATTGGTATGGATGGTTTATGGATTGTTAGAATGTATGAAATATGCTTGGGTGTGAGAATTGATTTTAGTATGTATGTGGTATGGCTGGAACTGCTTAGAGAGTATTTTGTCATTAGCATTGTTGGTCCTAATTTGTTGTGTATTGAAAAAAAGTATTTGTCTTATAAACTTGTATATGTGAAATTCAACATTTATATTTAAAAAAAAAGTGAGATTATAAAAAGCTTCATGATGCAATAAGTATCATTTCTAAGTAAGTCTATTCAGTGGCATGAATTATAGATTGTGTTGGCTCCAATGCTATAATTGAAGTACAGAATCTTAGGAGTGATACCATTGTTAAATAATAGAGTTGGCAGTTTTTGTTTGTTGTTGACTTACATTTCTTAATCGAGCCAAAGTCATTGCTTTTCCTATAGTTGCATGTGCTTTAGACTTACCCGGGAGGAGTTTATTCACTAGTTGATAACAGAATAGTGTGCAAGAAACAATTCTCCTAGAAATGTATTGCTTTGAATTTGGAAAGCATCTTCCTAAGGTGACCATATTTACAAATAGGTGGTCAGTTTGCCTGGTCTCTTTTGTCTTATGTAGATACATGTTTAGTACCCTTTTGGCATTCAGTGAATGGAGAGCTCTTGCCGCTGGCTTGGATGTATTTGGGAAGAAGGATGGCAAATAAATTGTTTGAATTACTTGAAACTCTGACACTGCCTTTGGAAGAAAGGAATGGTGTATTCTCATTACAACTCTGTTCTTATGAAAAACTCTCTAAGGCTCTTTTGAACATAAGCCTTGAATTTTGCTGACTGCATATATAAGTAATGGCCATTTGAAAGGCTGGCTTCCATGATAAGCGTGATAGAGTTGCATTGTGTATATGTTCAGAAGACATGCGTTGTGTCTCTAGTAAATGAGTATGCACTTGAATGGTCTGAGTTTGACAAGCAAAGCACTTTCTTCCTGTTAATATGACAGAGCCAATCTATTGCATGTCTCTGTGATGGAGATGGACATGACGGATGTCTTGTTGTTGTGAGGAAAGGACTTTTTGGCATCCATGGCGGTCTTCATCTTAACATTGACTTACTGTGACTTCTTGATTATAAGGTACCATATCTCAGTGATGAACATGTAGTTATGGTACTTGTTCTGGACACTGAAGGCCTCAATGTCAACAAGGAATGTAGTATTTACTTCCCTTTTTTCCAGTCTTTAGATCTGCCTCTTGGGTAGTCCCTAAAGTGACAGGAGGGCACACAGGTACTTTGACAATTCTTTCCTCTCCTTTCACCACATCTCAGGGTGTCTTTTGAAGCCTTTCCTGTAGACCGAGCGGATGATCCTCTGCCAGGTTCTTCTGGACATTTTTTGTACAATGTCAACGTTTTTCTGGATGGTTATCATCAGGGAGGCACAAAATGCATAGTAACATGAGGATCTGACTGGGCTTTAATCTAACCACAGGATGGACTCGTCACAAAAACTGAATGCCTTCTGGTTGGAAAAGAGCTAAATCCCAGTCAGAAACTAGTTAAAAATTCTCCAGGTCTAAGGACATCGAGTGTTGGTAGGACCAGGTTTCAAAATTATTTTTGTGAGAATAAGCCTAAAAAAGGCGCCAGAAGAATGAACTGACCTAACTGTCACCTCAGGTTATCAAAGCATAAAATATATGTGTACCAACGTTCAACCATTTGTTAATAATCCTCCATTTTATATCTACCTGTATTCTATTTTCACAATATGCTTCTGTTTTTGTAAAATACTCACATGGCAGAAGCCTTTTGACAGAAACTTGTATGTTTCTACTCTGTGATCACGAACTACAAGAATGCGGGGGCAGACATGTAAAGAAGTAACTTAGGGCTCCTTGATTGGGGCCTTGGGCCTTAAAAACTAAGAAAGATAATTAGTTACAAGCCACATATTTACTGCCAAGCCGCTCAGCTGTGAAACCGGTGTCTTCTAGTTTTTTAGTACTTTCAAGTTCTTGATAAGGGCGACCTTGCAGCTACAAGTAGTTGATGATTTAGCTCTTGCTATATATCCTAATGTGTAATGCTAAGTATAAAATGTCTAACATAACCCCAGTGAGATGAAACACTTGGCAGCTTGGTCGACTGCGTGTTTCCACTAGAGCATGAGGAAAATAAATGTTGCTCTTTATTTGCATACCATGTCTGTGGGCTGACTGTTTATTTCCTATCAGATAATTATGAAAGGTGTGGCATTGCCAGTTGCCAGTACCAGTTTTATTGGTCTTGCTGTGCAGCCTATGTGCTCACATTACCCTGCATTCCCTTTATTTTTCCTTTTAAAATAGAGGTTTGTGTCTGATATTTCAAGTCACTTCGGGTACAGTGTCCATTGCAGTACATTTTGAGTTAATTAAATTGTTAAATTTAATACAACTTGTAAAAGAGCATACACACTTTATGGGGCACACACTTGATCTGGTATAGTCATCTCCAAGGAATGTCATCCGAAGTCATCAAATTGAACGTTATAGATGGTCTGACCTTGAGATGACATATCTGTTACTAAATGTGCAAGGGGAGAATGGGAGACACTTTCCTCCTCACAAAGTAATGATTAGAAAAAGGGGAAAAGTAGCTAAGCAATGAATTCAGGAGACAAGGCAATTAAAGGCCTGCTCCATGGTTCACTAAAGAACTCTTAAAAGCCAGGCTACAACTCAGGTGTCTGCAATGACGCTGAAGGAGGGACTACAATGACCCTAGTAAATTTTCTTTTAAAGAGCCTATTCTTAATGACAATAAACTCATTTAGCAAGCTAAAGTGACCTTCTATACTAGCAAAATTGGCACGGCCAATAATCCCCAAAAAGAAATGTATGATATTGTTCTTAGCCGTTCAAACATTGATCGAATCAGCCAGCATCTCATTCACAGTCAGGAGTTCTGTAACGGACAATGGGTTTTTCAGGGGGAATATCAGACTAATCAGAAAGGTGATAGAAGACTGCCTGATTGGGGATTGTGTAAGGGAAATGAAGGAAAATAGCCATAAATTTGATAATTTTTCAGTTCTGAGCCACGAGGCTGTCCTCCGCCTACTCACTAAAGTTAAGACATTATAGCCATGCAATCCCTGCCCCCTAACCTGCCACAGTGGATGGCCCCCTCCATTGTAGAATTTCTTACTAAAGTTTTAAATACTTTAGTGAAGGCAGGATAGGTTCCCAATGAATTTAAAAATGCAATAATTATCCCTCTATTGAAAAAGCCTTGTGATGACCCAAAAATCTTAAAGAACGTTCAGACAATCTTCTTACTACCATATGGTAATAAACTCTTGGAAGTCCATGTAGCGAAAGAAGTGAGTGCCTTTCTTTGTAACTCAAGCTATCGTGTTCCATGCCAAACCGGATTCCAAACACAACAGTACACTGAAGCAGTGATTCTCTCAGTTATAGCTGACTTGAGAAAGGACCTGAACTGTGGCCACACCCCAGCTGTGATACTTTTAGAACTATCTACAGCCTTTGACATGGTTGACCACAAGATTCTTCTAGATTGATTGTGGTTGGTGGGCTTTAGAGGGAATGCTTTAAGGTGACCTACCTCTTTTTGGAAAATAGAACTCAGGCCATGAAATTTAAACCATTTAGAGCAGCAGATCTGAAGATCAAATGTAGTGTTCCACAATGGTTCTGCTCTTTTTTCTCTTCAACATTTACATTTAACCACTTATTAAGGAACTTTTGGAAAGAGGGTGCAGGATTTTGATTTTCAATTATGCTGGTGACAGTCAAATTCTACTTGAACGTGATTCTCCGAAACATGTACAAGATAATTTTAGGAGTATGATGTGTTTTATTAATGGTTGGGTGAAGCAGAATCACATTAAATTGTATGCCGCCAAAACGGAAATTGTTGTGTTAGGTAAAACTCCTCTGTTATGTCCAAATTATTTCTGGCCTGCTGAAATGGGTTTGCTTCCCTTTCCAAAACCAGTGGCAAAAGTTTAGGAATATGTGTGGAGCAACATCTCTCTTTTAAACCACACGTTAATGCAGTGGTCTCCAAATGCATTTTCATGTTAAAAATTATCAGAAAGTTTCAACCATTTCTTACTTTGAATACCATGAAGACTGTTATGGTTGCTGTGACACGCACCAGATTGGACTATTCCAACAGTATTTATCTTGGCCTTCTTGAAAGCGACATTAAAAGTCTGAAGCTAGTTTAAAATGTGTCAGGCAGGTTGTTTTTCAGAATTCCTTGCAGTAAACAAATCACTCCATAATGGAAGTACCTGCACTGGCTACCAAGTAAACAGTGAATTACCTTTACAATCTGCTTCTTAGTCTTTAAGTCCTTTCGAGGGATGGCCCCGGATTTTCTGAAGGATCGAATACATAGTTAATCGCCTATAAAGACTCTTTGTTCTGTATCTACAAATATACTGGCAGTGCCCAGATTTAGGAAAACTATTGCAGGATGGTGCAGCTTCTCTGTGCCAGCCCCCAAGAAACAGAATGCCCTTCCAAAAAAAAAAAATGTGCCTTATTACTGGTTCGATCCCATTCAGAAAGGCATTAAAAACGTGGCCTTTTTAGGCAGGCTTTCGGTTAAACGGCAGTAGTTTTTCCCCACTTGATTACTCAATCTTTAACTGTTAGTGTCACAATACCCCTCGGGTGAATGATGCGCTTTATAAATAACATCTAACATAACAACCTAACATAACAATTTGAAAGTATCAAGAGTAAACAAAGCATCTGCTAAATTTCATGCACATTTGGCAAACTGCGCCTAGCCGAAATCAAGATATTTCTAAAGTTTAACACTTCGACGCCTGCCAGACATCTTTTTCAAATCATTTATTTCAAAAGCTACTGAACCGATCTACACCAAAATGGAAGAAAACACCCAAGTGGTATGGATTTCCTATTGTTTGATGCCCAAGGCTTAAATGGTTTCAGGTCAAGTTTTCATGTTTATTTTGTCCTCATGACAAATAATCCCAAACCTCTGCAGGGCAAGCCCTGTAGCCTTCAATTTATTGTCTTACGGTATGGACCTGTGAGTGAGGATTGGCTACCACTAAGGTTAGATTTGTACACATGTTTATTAATTGATCTAATTTGTACATTGGATTTGTTAATGCAGAGCCTTCACTTTTATGGATGGTGCTCCAAGGAAATGCATTGAGTTGTGCGCTCATCTTGCATTACTGACAGTGTAATGATTTGTGAGTTTTGACCACTGACTCCACGTTGCACTTAGCCTAGCACTACACTGTCACTTTAGTGACCACCAGCTTCATCCTGGCTATTGACTTTATCTTAGCATTAGACACTACTACGTTAAAAGCTGCAAGTAGTTTTCCACATTGTACAATGTGCACATGTTTTTATTCTTCGTGATTTTCCCCACCAAGGGCATAGGCTGATAAGAATGTACTCAGACGGCAGGCAACTGACTTGTTTTGGATTAACACCTTGGGATTGTGGCCACATCCCAATGTGTTATTTTCAAAGCAGGCCTAAAGAAATCAGCATTTTTTGAATAAATAAACTTCTGCAGGGAGAGGGAAGGTCTAGACTTTTCTTTTCTTGTTTGTTCAAAGTATAAGAGGCCGAGACCAGATGGACTGGGGACAAAGAGTGTTTGCAGATCTCAGGCACATCCAGGATGCTGCAGTGTGCCATCCTTCCTGTGAGGATAATAGATCTCTCTCTCCTAGATCGTTTCTGGGATCTGGCAATCGGATCCTGAATAGGAGGGAGATGAAGCTTTTCTCATGGTGATGCATATTTTTTTTAATTCATTATTTGCTTTGCATTATAATATAGATACATATATTTGCTGTGTATCTTGTAGTGGAGAATCATTTGTACATTATTTCATTTCATTGCTGTGACCATTTTTAAATAAGTGCTTTCAGCAAGCTAATCCCCTTTTAGGAACCTTGCGTAGTGAGATAATAAATGTCTTCTTTGAGGGTGTGGCTTGGACGAGGAGGTGCATGGGTGTCTGACTCCGTCCCTCCCGGCGATGTGGAGCAAAACACGACCATTTCTGCTGCTTCCGGATCGACGATTAGCCAAGAAACACTAAATTCCGATCAAGGAAAGTTTCCTGCCTCATACGGATCGGAGATAAGGTCAGAGCCAATCTAAACATTTTAATTCAAATTTGCCTCCTTTTGTTAATACTAACGCGCACATCCCAAAATAGCAGCGTTCCGACCCTAACCAGTGCGAGTTGTGGCCTGAAATGTATTGAATGCAACCGTTGGTCTACACAACATGTACTAACTGAGGCAGAGTTGGACACAGCTGAGCTTTAATTTGGCAATATTTCAATTATTCAATTTGCTTGCACATTCTCGTTCTGCCTGACTGTAAAATGGCGCCCATGATGAAGAGGATTGCCTCTTTCAGTCCCTTACATACCGCTACCTCAATATATGAAGCTGGTGTCAATTAATGGACTTACTTACTCTTAATTCTCTCTCAGTTCTACACGATCTTCACTAGATGAATGGAGACATGTCAACTTGGCCTGATCTTATCATGACACCCACACTGCAATTAAAGATGTACAGATCTCTCATACACTGGGTGTAAGGCAGCTCCACAAACACTGATAAATATGTGAAGATAAAAAACTGACCATCTACAACTGATCCTATAACGACACCCACGCTGTAAAAGGAAATCAAATAAACCTTTGCCGGCATATCGGAATACTCAAAATGGCTGAGAAAGAAAATAAACCGAATGTTAAATGTTCTAAGGCGGAACCAACCTTCCCAGACTCTCCGATCAAAAGCAAGACTGACATAGACAGTACGATGGATATGATCCTGAAGAAGCTATCGGATGTGCACGACCTAGCCGAATCTACAAAAATAAACACCTACTCTATGCAACTTGAGCTAACTACCATCAGGGCGGATATTAACACTATCAACAATAAAATATCTGAGGCAGAACAAAGAATCAGCAACCTGGAAGACGCTAGAATTAAATTGAGAAAAGACCTTCTCTTCCTTCATACTTCTATGGCATCCATGAAAAAAACATTGCGAACTTGGAAGACCGTAATAGGCGAGGCAACCTGAGGATTTTTGGCCTTCATGAAGGCTCTGAAACTAAAGAGGACCCATACAATCAGTGCGTCTCCTTCCTTGAGTCTTGGTTGCCTTTAGTAACAGGCCTTCAATTTGACAAAAAGTTTGAATTGGAAAGAGCACATAGGGTCCGAACTTTCAAACAGCAGTATGGATCTCTGAACAAACCCAGACCAATAGTTTGCAAACCACTGCGGTTCCAACATACCAGGTCATTTTTCTGCAAAAATAACCATATCAACTGGAATGGATCTACAATTTATATTTCGTGGGACTACTCCAAAACAACGGTTGATACAAGGAAGGGATTCTTGGCTTTACGCAATAGACTCAGAGATATAAAAATCGAATTTTCTTTTGCAGGGCCAGCGAAATTCAGGATCACAATAGACGGGAAATACCAAGTCTTCGATGACCACAATGATCTAAAATCTTACTTAGATAAACTGAATGAACAGGACATGGACATTTATAGAGGCTTGTCGAACAAAAGGAAAGCATAGTTCTTGTTACTTTAAATGTCATTACTCATCGCTACTGAGGATTTTTTGTACGCTAGTTACAATCTGGGGAGGTTCCCCTTAATATTTCATCTTTATAAAGATTCTCCCTTTATCAATGTTTTTAGTTAAAGTTAACTGACTATACTGCCTGCTTGACTTTTGTTCCATCCAATAGATAGATTTGTTCTAACAATTAAGAAATGCCTGTGTTTAACATAGTGAAATACAATCACTTACTGATTCTAGATTCACAATGCCCGTCAGAGTAGGCTCATATTCACCATTGTTCTTTCATAGTATACTCATGTTAATTGGCAAATATGTTACTACATTTTATATCAGTTTTACTTCAAAAGATATGTAGAAACTGTTATACAACTACTTTAGCCATAATTAAACCTTGCTATTTTTTTTTTTTAATCTGCAAGTTAGTACACATCCCAAGACTCAGATTTAGTTATTCTTTAATGATCCCTTCTAAGAAAACAGCTACACAGTGGCATATGTGAGACATACCATGATGATTGCTCCGCGTTGCCACAAGAGATGTCTGCTCCTCTTCTGTCGCCATCTCCATGGCACTAATAGAAAGCTGAGGAGTGGGGGGGGGTGCAAGGGTGGGCAGGGAGATGTTACTATGTTTTCTTTTTTTGTTTTTTATTCTTCTCCTCACTCTCTGCTTTCCTTTTCCATCTGCTTCTCACTTGAACTTATTTGCTGGTCATTATAGGGTTGGTATAAAAGCAATTCTCCTATCAGTCACATACTACTCCATCCTTTATAGTTCCTCTAGGAATCCACCTCATAAGACCATAAATAGTATGTGCTTGGTCCACTTTATAAACAACAAATATTGGAGTATTCTACTCAAACGTTTAAACATTTTACATACATATACCCCACTTTTGCATATCTATGAGAATCCATTTTCACGAGGACGCTCTCCTTTTATAGGAGGTTTTTCGATGCACACTGATACACACTTCCACCATCTTACACAGTACTATGGCTAGTGCTGCTGACAAAGAAAATATTAATATCATATCCTTGAATGTGAAGGGCATGAATCATCCAATAAAACTCAAGAAAATAATGAACTATCTATACAAATCCAAAGGTGATATCATCCTCCTTCGAGAAACAAGAATTTCTGAGTCGGAAGCACTCAAACTCCAAAACAAATGGATTGTTGATATTCACTGTTCTTCGGCAGTCCACAAAAAATAGGTGTGATTACGCTGATCTCCAGAAATGCCAAATTGAATGCTGAGTCCTATATCACAGATACAGAAGGTAGATGGGTCATATCAACTCTATGGAAAGATGAGGGTAGAATTCATGTAGTTCATATATGTGGCCCAAATAATGATGACTGCGGCTTCTGGAACACGATTTCAGAGAACATAGGCCAACTGCCAAATAATTACCTCATAATAGTAGTGGGCGACTTCAACCTTCCCCTGGATATCACGTTAGACAGACAATCCAACTGTAACTATCGCCAGCCTAAAGCACATAAAATCTTAAAAGATATTTGCTCTAAATACGATCTTAAAGACACATGGAGACTCCAACACCCTGACGTGAGAGATGACACCTTCTATTCTCATCCTCATGATTCATACATAAGAATAGATTATATCCTCACCTCGGGCTCCCATACCCACCTTATAGATCAAACAAATATTTCACCAATAATGATTTCTGACCATGCATGCATTAACACTTTATTAGCTGGATCCAATCCCAGAAGCCGTACTAAAAAATGGCGTTTCAACAACGAGATTTTAAAAGACCAAGAGAATATAAAGCGAATTGAATGGGCCATCGCCGATTTTTGCACAAATAATTCTACATCGGATGTCCACGTACGAACCTTTTATGATGCTCTTAAAGCAACTCTAAGGGCACATTATTAGAAATTAAAACCAGAATCAATAAAGCAAAAAACAAATCCCTTCTGGAAGTGGAACATTAAATTGGCCTCTTAGAATCCTCTCATATCAAAACACTAGATAAGCAGATCCTACATAAACTCACTGCAAACCAATATGAATACAATAGAATACTCAGCGAAAGTGCAGGCGTATGGATTAATAAATTTAAAGACCTTAAACTTTGTGAAGCCAAAAAAGCAGGACAAATGTTAGCATCATATCTAAAACATAAAAAACCCAAAAGAACATATCTGCTTTCACGGATAAAATGAACTCAACCCACACTAACCCTCAAAAAATTATAGACACATTCAGAACATTCTATATGGAACTATACTCTGATGATAACCAGACTACACCCGAACAATGTAAAGAGTACTTAAATAAACTAAAGCTCTATTACAAGCCGGCTGCAATCTTGATGTGACTTTTCCACTGGGGGCCCAGTGGAAAAGTCATTATAGGGAACCAGATATACCGCCAGCACTGGCGGTATAGTGGCGCCTGCAGCTTCGGCAGTCTTTTTAAAAGACTGCCGAAGTTGTAATGAGGGCCTTAATCTTTCCCTACCTAAGGTAATTACAACTCACAAGTAGGTTTCTTAAAAAACAGGATGGTCAATGACAACACACACCTTCTGTGCCATGCCATAGAAAGAGCCAAGAACTTATCCGTGACATCTGTGACCATAGCCTTGGACACAGAGAAGACTTTTGACAAGGTCTCTTGGAAATCTTAGAACAGTCTCTTAGATCCTTTAACCTTGGAGTTATCTTTATAAAAATGATCATGGCACTATATAGTAATCCTAGTGCATCTATCTTTGTAAATGGCCTGGTATCCACACCCTTTAACCTTGAAAAAGGCACAAGACAAGGCTGCCCACTTTTGCCCTCCCTTTTTCTCCTAGCCCTCGAACCTCTAACCTTACATATTAACAGTAACCCACAGATATCAGGTATAGACTTTCAAAGTAAAAAAGTCAAATTGGTAGCCTGCGCTGATGACATTTTAATCCTAACTGATGACCCTCACTCATCCATACAGGCACTGATGGACACAATCGAACAATACTCTAGTGTTTCAGGTTACAAATTAAATAGAGATAAATCAGAAGTGAAATCTCTAAATCAGCTAGGCCCCCAAACTTTGTTAGGTGATTCAGGACTAATCTGGCAACCGAATTACATAAAGTATTTGGAAATAGAGTTTGTCTTGCACTTAATTGACACCCTAAATCATAATGAACACCTAACCCTTCAAAAAGTCAAACAGTTATTAGAAAGCTGGTCTCCAACATGTGTTACCTGGTGGGGTTGCATCGAAACAATAAAAATGTTGATAGCCCCGTTAGTTAACTACTTAATAAGTATGCTTCCCTTATCACTCTCTGATGACTTCGACCATAAAATAGATAAAATAATCAATAACTTTATATGGCAAGGTAAGAAACCTAGAATAGCCTTACACAAACTAAGACTCCCCAAAAATTTGGGTGGCCTTAACCTACCTAACTTTAAAAAATACCAATGAGCATTTCTTGTCAAACAAGGTTCTTATTGGATCTCACCTCTGTCAAACTATACTCCACTATGGCTTGAAGTAGAAAAAGCAATTTTGGAAAATTTAGACCTAGCAACTCTACTAACATCAACTGACAAACATATACCATACTCTAAATATATCTTCAGAAACACTAAACATGCACTTCTTTCAGTTGATAATAGACTACAGGTTAAACTGAAATCTTCTAATATTGCGTCCTTTTGGCATAACCCAAATATCAAATACAAAGGCCAGACTCTCCATTGGCAATCATGGATAAACAAGGGTATTTACTACCCCAAACAACTAGATACGCTCTCTAATCCTTTTACCTTTGTGAAAATACAGAATATATATCACATTGAAGACAAGGAATTCTATAACTTCCTTAAACTTAAAGTAGCACTGTCAAAAAGTCACTCTCTCCATGATGACCCGTCAGTTGTTACTTTTACATTTATCCAGTCATGGCCACCAGGTATCTAGAATCTACCATTTCCTTCAACCATCAACTACCAACTATCTTAGGAGGACTTTAGATTTCTGGAATAACCAATCTGGTTCGGTAATTGCAGACTCTGAGTGGAAAACAATTTGGAGATCAGTGACTTTACACAAAATCACCCCTATTCTCTAGCAAACCAAATTCTGGACACTACATAATATGTCTTGAACACCTTCTCATCTACACACAGTACACATAGCAGATACACCTACTTGTTGGAATTGCCAGGAAGAGGTTGGAGACCTTCCTCATTTGATTTTTTACTGTGAACAGGTCCAAAAATTCTGGACTGAAGTGTTCCTTTTTATCTCCAACCTGTTTCACATTAAACCGAGGAACAATTTCTCATATTTAACCACTGGCTTTCTAGACACTAATATCAAAACATATTCGGACCGTCTCCTTCTTGACCTTATGCTTACTGCAGCAATCAAGTCTGTTACAGCTAATTGGAAATCTACACACAAAACCAGTTTTAAAACATGGACAATCTGGATAATTCAAATACGCGGAGCTCATAACACTGCCCTTCAGCATTCTCCGTGGAAAACGCACTCACTTAATATATGGGACACCTTGGATAATTCTTTTGCTTCCAACAAACCTCCATGAACAACTTCTCCTTTAGGCCTCATTGCTAACACCAAGAGCTCAAACCTCAACCCTTCTAACACATTAAATCATCTATTTCCCATATCAGCATTGATCTGCATCTTACTCTATTTCTTCCTTATTCCTTAAACTTTCTTGCTCATTTCCAAGCTATTTCTTTCTTGCACTTCGCTATTCATCTAATAATGTATTGCTCATGTATGTATACAGTGCCTTGTTCTCACCTATTTATTTTTACTATTACATAGTGGCTTAACACAAGCAATTTATATATGTGAAACTGTAATTATTATTTTCCTGTTACATATAAAAGAATAAAATCTCTTCTTTGAACAAAAAAGAAATGTCTTCTTTGGACTGAGAAGCGCATTCTAGAGATTTTTTGTCAGTGCATGAGTGTTTCAGCTCGGTCATTACTGAAGCAAAACAGACATTGATTCCAGTATAAGGACATGTAATGCTCCTAGTATTCTCCATGATTATTTGTAAATACATACAAAAGAATGAAAGCAGTATCAATGGATGTTTGCTTTCATGCACACAAACATTGCAAAAATAATTTGGTAAACTATGGTGCAGTCATACCATTTCTCTGAGCCATTGTTTACTAAACTGTGTGTTTTTATATATATCTGTGTGTATGTGTGTGTGTGTATGTGTGTGTATATATATATATATATATATATTATTTTTTATTTTATTTTATATATATATATATATTTTATATATACATATACTAACAATTAAGAATCAGTATGAAACCATCATGGACAATACGAAAATAAAGTAGGGGCCAGTTCTTAAAAAGGAGTCTACTGTACTAGGCCTAGAAACTGTACTTCTTGCAAACTTAAGTGAGTTTCATTTTCTCGTACAAATATACACACATGTATCTCCTCATGCAATTACAAATCATCTTTAGTTACACACCCTTTTTCACATACTAGAAAACATTTCACTCATGTCCTTGTCAGGAGTAAAATACCAACCTTTTCCTGTGAGGGAAGAAATTGGAGAATATTTATTGAACACTCTTGAATATGTCTGTTTATGGATGTACAGAACAGACTCGCAGTGCATTCCAACTGTGGAACTAAAGTTTACCATTTAGTTTCACCCCTGCTTGTAGTGTTGCTGAAAGGTGGCAAAAACAGAGCCTTGCTAGAACCTCAACTGTTCTGTGATAGGAGCCTTGGTATAATTGGAGAAGCTATTATAAGAGCTTGGATATGAGAATGCTGTCATAAATTGTCTCCTCACATTATGGTACCAAAAGGTAGAAATTGATTATTTTCTTTTTTTTTATTTTAGACTTTTTAGATTTTATTGTTTTCAGATCTTTGAAGCATCCCATCCCTTGGACAAGAGATATGTTATAAAATTCTGCACCCCTGCACACTTTCAGACTCTCATACTTAGCTGTAAATCAGATCATTGTTTTTCATTGTAGCTGAAAACGGCATTCCTTATTGAAGCTAACATTGTGCATGCTGTTGGTGAAAATGTCAGTTAACAATTTAAACAAAAAAAAAAAAGAAATTCCCCAGTTACTGTAAATTCAAGTAACTGTAACTTGCGCCCTTGCCATTCATTTTAATGTCATCAATGATATCATAGAACACCTCATGAGTGTTGTAAAATGTGAGGTCATAGGGACTACATAGTGAGGGCGCAAGTTGTAGTTACTTGAGATAACTGTAACTGGTGAATCGCATTTTTTTTTAGTTTAAAATATTACGCTATAACTGATAATTTCACCCAACTATAATTTCACTTTAACCATTGTTTTTTCTGTCATTTAAAAAAAAAGTAAAGTAATATTTTATTACAATACCTAATTCTGTCAACCCACAGCCGTGAACAGCACTTCAGCCATGCGTAGCATACTTACAACTCACATTTACACTTACTCACCACCTTAATATTCATATAACTTGCACACCTCTGCACACAATTTTCTCATCTCACTCGCCAAACTGTAACTCGTCCCTTCTCCTAAACCCTTGTATATTACATAAGTTGGAGAATATGAAATGATTGCATTAATAACACCACTTATAACATCTGAAATTATATATAATTTGGCAGAACATAATGCATGGTACAGTGGCAAGTAATGTAGTTAATGTAGAGCAAAAAAAAGGCAAGTTATGCATTGTGATGCAACACATTTTATAATAGTATTACTTCATTATTTTGTCATTTTTACCCTTGTTAACTAAGGGCCAGATTATGACACTGGCAGTTGGAGGAACGCCAATGCCATGGTGGCGGTCTGACTGCCACATTACGAGGTTGGCGGGTAGACCAGCCAACCTACCTCCATCCCCATCAGGATCCTAGATCCCAACGGGCTGACTGTGGTGCAGGTTGCAATCAGCCAGAGAGGTGTGCAACTCCACGCTGCCCTGCTGATTACAACCTTGTTCTGTGCCGTTACCGTTATGAAAAGGCTGGCAGAGAACAAGTGCAGGTGGTCTGCTGCGAGGATAGTGCGCATTTCGAGGGTGCTGGTACCCCCTTCATGTGGCAGCATTGCCACCAGCTTTAATACGACCCGGAAACAATACTGCCAGCACTTTCTCACTGGGCTGACCGTCAGAAACCGTGGTTTTTGCCAGTTTCCGACAGTCAAACCAGTGGGAAAGTCCTAATGGGGCCGGTGGGGATGCCCCAGAATGGCGGCAACCACTCCGTCTGAAGTTTGGCGGACAAGTGTTCCCGCCCACCAAATTTATAATCTGGTCCAATGTCTGGGTATTGGTTACACATTATTAGTACCAGTTTAACACCCATGAATAGAAAAAAACAACAGAAAGGTGACCAGTCAAGCTTTGCAAAGAGCCCTCCACTGCTGGGCAACAGGTGTCACTACGTTTTTAGTAAGTTTCAAACCGTTTGAGCTAGGAAATGTTTTTTTTGCTAAAATCTGCAGATTATGCAGCAGATGATGTACTATGTGGCAAATCCATAATTTTGCGAAAAACACTACACAGTCGCATAATTCCAGTGGCTTCAGTGCTTAATTTGAGCCTGTGGAGTTGGTGCGGGGAACCAGACCTTATTTTTGATGGCCAACACTTATGTTATTTGCATCAGGCATTTACTGTGAGAAAAATACGCATATGGGAAAAGATGGCAGAAGAGAAAAACGAAAAAGCGTCACAAAGGGTGAAAGCAGAAAGCTGCAAGAGTGAGCTGAAGGGGCAGGGAGTGTCTGTAATTGGATTAAAGAGGCCTGTGATGGCTTTAGGATTACACTGCCTCAGTATTCCATGCTAGCACATTTAACTGCAGCAGCTGCGTGTTAGGCACCAGTCCGTTTTTATTTACAAATTAAGCACTGAGTGGCCCTGACTATAACCTATTTTCAACCTTTGTTTTTTTTTGGATTTCTTTGGGTTTTTCTAATGTTAGCAATACATTTGGAGTATTCTTCCAGTTTAGTTTTGTGGAGTGGAGTGGAATTAAGTGGAGTGTGGTACAATATACTGGAGGATAATACTGTAAAGTCTACTATGGTACAGTATATTGTGGTACAGTGTATCAAAGAAAAGTTTAATCAAGTATACTGGAGCGACATTCACCTGAATGGCATACAGTGAAGTGTCGTAGAGTGAATAAGGATACATTGGCATACACTACAGTAGGATAGCATGGAGTGGAGTGTAATAAAGTGGAGTTATGTTCTCTAAATATTCTAGAGTGTATTTGCGTCCACTGTACTGTCCTACAGTGAAGTGCTATAGACTTGAGTGTTGTACAGTATAGGAGCATATATTGGAATATCGTATACCGAAATAGCATACAGTCAAATGGCATAAAATGGACTGTTATAAAGTGGAATGACGTAACGTGGAGTAGCGTACACTGGAGTGGAGTACAATGTAGTACCGTACAGCAAAGTTGCTTAAAGTTTAGTAGTGTACAGTGGGCTTACGTAAAGTTCAGTGTGGTACAGTGTAGTGTCTTAAACTAAAATTCTGTAAAGTGGGGTGGCGTATATTGGAGTGATGTACAGTGCAGTAGTGCAGAGCAGGATATCATAAGCTACAGTGGAGTACAGTTCAATACGGCTTAGTGCAATGGCGTACACTGGAGTAGCATAAAGGGTAGTGCCATACACTGGAGTAGCATAGAACAGAGTAGTTGTCAGTGTAATTATGTTGAGTTTAGTGGCATTGAAACTTCACACTGGAGTGGAATATACTGGAGTACAGTACAGTAGAGTGTTGTACAACTGAATAGGGTTAATTATAGAAGCATTGAGGCTAATAATGTACAGTGAAGTGTCATTTTGTGGAGTGCCAGAGAATCTGGTCTTGTAAAGTGCAGTAGCATACAGTGGATTGTAGTGCAGTTCAGTGGCATATACTGCATTACAGTACAATGGAGTACCGCAGGCTGAAGTAGCGTACACTCAAATATCGTACACTCCAGTACTGTACTATGAAGAGGGGCATCGTCAAATAGCTTATAGTAGAATAGCATAAACTGGAGTTGCGTACAGTGACTAGTGTACAGTTTCGAGCAGCACTGTGTAGGGGTGCCCAGAAATTGTCATACAGGAAAGTGTAATAGAATACAATGGTGAACATTATAGTAGCGTACAGTGTAGTGGTGTAGACTGGAGTGGTGTACAGTGGAGTGCGGTGGAGTAGAGTGGACTAATGCTCAGTAGATTAGCATACAATATAGTGGCGTATACTGGAATGTCGTAAAGTGGAGTACCATACTTTGAATAGAATAGAGTGGAGTGTTGTGCATTGTTATACAATAGAGTGGCGTAAATTGGAGTATGTAAGTTAAAGGAAACAGCGCTAAAGTGTGTGAAAAGATGTCAATTTTATATCTGCAAAATATATATTATAATATGGACATTTTCTGGTTGTCTATGTAAATGGTGTAAGTACTGTTAAACTTATAAGTTATATCAAGTGTATATATTGTGCTGTGGTGTACCGTGCTAATTTCACAATATATCACAGTACATGGAGCTCTCTCCTGGGTATGTGATTGGTTTATGGTTGTGTTTACAAAGGTAAAAATCTTCTCCATTAATAACTTCGCACCCATTTGCCGAATGTCTGCAAAATTTAGCAGACTTGTTTCATCTGCTTTCTTTTGGAAGGAGTGAAAGGAGTATAAAGTTTGCAGGGTTTAGTGAAGGGAGTCCAAAGAAAAAGTGGGGTCCCAAAACGTGCTTAAGTGAAATGTATTTCACATACACTTTTGTATTTTCCGTTGCGTGAAAACTAGCAGTTGCATTTTGGAACAATGTTGCAGGATTACATATTATAGTGCCCTGATGATTATTTATTGTAGTTTAGGTAAGCAGTATAACTAATTTACAAGTTTTAAGGTATTTAAACCTAGTGATATCTGTTCCGTTACTTTAGCAAAATATAGGGATACTTTGCAATAGTACCAAAGTACATAGTGGTTACAAGTCATTAGCTGATTGGCTAATCATTAGCGTTAGAAAAGTTAAAGACAGCTGTTGCTTTTAGGTACACTTTGCCCAGGTTCTGCATTACACCTTCCAATGAAGGTCTGTATTTTGCATAGTATTTGTGCTCTAAATATTATCACTTTAGTAAATAGATGCAAATATTCATACATTTATATATATATATATATATATATATATTTTTTTTTAATAAAGAGAGCATGGTAGTTCCACGGTACCACCCCCAAAAGCATTTGTAAGGTTAACATTTTTATTTTTTATACATTTTTATAGAAGATTACTGTAAACTGCGTTTTTTAAAAAGTTGCGCAGTAATTTTTAGTAATTAGCGTGCTACTCTATACACTTTTCTGTACATGTTTAAATATGTAAAGAATTGAAAATACACTTTAGTACACTATATTTATAAAGTACAGTGTCTTATAGTGTATTTGTAATTTTTCATTTTTTTTTAATCTTAGCACAGTGGTTCTACCGCAAAAGTCTGTATTTTTATTTATTTAATATATATATATAAACTTATACAAAAAATTCCCTACCTATTACCACTTTCATAAAGTGGTAATAAAAGTATGGGAAAATGACCAAACCTAATGCCTACCTATATGAAATAACATAACGCAGAACACAGGGAAACTCGAGGTAAAAACAAATGGCTGCCTTTAACTTTCATAAAGGCAGTCATTAGCCAATCATCTAATGACTTGTCATCGCTATATACCATGGGATTACCACAGTACCACAGCAGCCACAGATAAAGCTAAATTAAAAACACTTAAAACATATAAAATACTTAGCCAGCTTACCTACAGTACCCACAAAGAATCATCTGCGCATCATAATACATAATCCTTCCAAATTTTGTCACAATGCAACTGACAGTTTCTGTGCTATGCAAATTACAAATGTTTATGTAAAGTGCATTGGGTTTTATGCCTTTTTGGGCCCCCCTCCTTTTTTCTTTGTGCCCCCTTGACCAAATGCTTTAAAACTTTCAGGGCTCCAAGAATGAAACGAGGCAGCAGGTGTGTAAAGATTCACAAACATTCATCAAATGGGTGCAAATTTATTGAGGCAAAAATATAAAAAAAAGTCCTATTTCTGATCACCCTACCTATAACCACAGAATGGCTACCGTCACTTGTTAATTAATACATATATGTATATATATATATATAACATCCAACATCTGTTGCCTCGTATTTCACGTCCATTACGACGCACAAAGAAACGGGCTGTGGCTCCAATCTACACAAGGTGTTCATTATTTCAAATCAATTCCAGCAACCCCCCCTGCACAGTTTTTTCCTCAACAGTTTTACTGCAACTATTACATTGATATTATCAATGATGTTATCAAAGATGCCATGAGTTCTGTAATTTGTGGGGTAACTAGCAGTGCATGGTGAGGGCGAGTGTTATAGTTACCTTAGGGCATGAGTTATAGTTACTTGGGATAATTCTAACTATAAGAGGTGAATTTCTATGATATTGACCGTTTAAAATGTGAGCCTAACTATATCGTCCCTGTAATCTTGTTTTTTAAGTGAATTCTATGTTTAAAAAAAATCTTTTTCCAACTATAACTTCCCTGTGAATTTCTATGTTTTTCAAACGTAAAGTAATTTTAATTACTATACGTTAATTCAACCACTGCCACAGTATTTGACTTTGCATGGCAGGAGTTAGCTGCAGGGACTGGTCTGCAGCCAACCCCCTATATTCACCTAACCTCACTTTTGGCCTTCTGCGGTGGGGGTTGGCCGCAGGGCCTGGTTTCCTGCTGCATTCATTAAATAAAGTTTTCCACAGGGAGGTGGCAGTACCCATGGTGGGGGTTGACCAATCATAATTGGCAGTGCCCTGGGGAGGTGGCCTTCCCTGGGGCTGTGGGGCGGGAGGACTACGTGGGCCCGCAGCATTAACCAAAGAACTTTTGCCCTGAGGAGGTGGCGGTCCTCGGGGTGCATTCATAATTTTTCAGTTCTTCGGGGAGGTGTCTGTCCCCAGGGGCAGTGTGGCCCCCCCTGTATTATTTTATCAACGTTTGCCCTAGGGAGGTCACGGTTCCCAGGGTGCAGGGGGTGCTGTGCAGGCACCCTCGAAAATACAATAAGCAATATCCTGGGGAGGTGGCGTCTCTGTTGGTTTCATAAGCATGAGGAGGGGGGCCTTGTGCGTGCCCTCCTACTTTGTTGTTCCACCCTCGGGACCTGGCCAACCCAGGGACAAAATAAAAAGCAAACGCATGAGACTGTGTTACGTAGATTCACATCATCCTAATGAGGCTACTGGATTTGGGTGGCAGAATCACATAGATTGTGGCGTACTAAGTAAAATTCTACACCAAGTGACGCCTGCATGCCTAATCCCGATTTTCCGGCTAACTAGCAGTGCCTCATCTACACCCAAGATCAGGGATGATTGTGGCAACCGGGCGCATGACAAGAAAGACTCCTCCGGGGTATTGTGGTCGATCAGATCTCGTCCCTTTCTCTCAGTTACATTAGTCTCACACATGCAAAGACAAACAGAGGCAGAATTTAGTTCAATAAGGACTTATTGAAGTACCTGCATCTTAGATAAAATGGCATGTATTGCAATAACTAGGATAATAAAACATAATAAAAGCAAGAGTGTGACAAGGAGAGTAAAACACAAAAACAGTCCCACCATACTGTCACTAGGAGTGATATATAGTTCTTCTACCTACGCTATGTTCGAGCACAGCATAAAAAGCCTAATCCACCCTTCAGGTTTCCCTCCTGGGAAAACATCATCCCTCATACCTGAGTAAGGAAGCCTGTAGTCTAGAGAGACACCGTTCCCATGTAGACAGGGGTTTGGCAGTCTAAGCAAGCAGCTGTGGCGAGGCAATCAGCAGTCAGCATGCAGTCGTGGTCATCTAGCTGAAATCTCCCTCTAACGTGTATGGGGCAAAGGAGTGTTTTTTATAATGAAACAGTTGACATTCTAAGAAATGGTCCCCATGTCTGAGTGTGTATGTTCATGTGAATGTTGGAGACACAGCGTACCACTTTTGCCGGCAACCCTATATGACTGCAGCCTTGAAGAAAGCACAAAGGGAAATGAATGTCCTACTGAGAACGTAATGCTTTCCTAGGCAAAAGTACAGTTAGATAGAGAGAAAAAAAAACCAACACCACAAATGTGGCTATTGCTAGAAAAATAAAGCAATGCTGTATAAAATGTAACTAGGCTAAAGTGCACAACGGCTAACCTAGTTTGCTAAAATAACATGTCTAAAATATGGCTAACATAGCTGTACAACACCCTCCCCTTGCTGGTTCAAAGGTGGTTTAAAAGCTTAAAATAAAATAAAGAAGCCCTAAAAAAATCTATTAATAAAGCCATGTAAATATAAAAATCAATAATGACAAGTTAATAAAGACAATTGAGCAGGAATAAAAAAGGACAATTTAAAATTTCAATAGTGGTGCCACAGAAAGCCAAATTCAAAGTTCAGTGTCATTTTGAAAATCGTCAATTATATCAGGGACAATTGATGCCAGGAAATGTTCCACTTCGGCAGGTGGTCAAGTATCCAAATCATTGCCAAGAAAAATCATAGAGCACTTGTGTTCCAAAGCCTGAGCCTCAGCTGAGGCAGCAGAATTCTATGTTGTGCCCAATGTTGAGTTAAGAGTCACAGTATCCACAAAGGGCAACTCATAGATGGCTTCCCGTAGCAAACGCACCCCCAACGCGCATGTCTGATAATGAGCCATCGTTGAGAACATCAACAGATCAGCGTCCAATGAAAGTAAGCACCACGTAGAAAGACAGACTTTCAGTTCACATTCAAAAAGGCACCAAAGGCATCGAAACACGGGCGCACACAATCCAAAACTGATCTGAATGACAAGGACCAGTCACACTCCAGTTGTTCCAGGAGTGGTGCTCCAAAATACTGAATCATGCATTCACAACACAGTTGCACTGGTGGAAGCGCTTTTAGCCCCCCTTGCTGTGAAGGGACAGCCATTGTGCAGAAAAAGTGCAACAGCAAAATGCCCACCTATTATACCCAAAGTAATTGGAAATCCCCCCAAAATAGCTCTCACTGTTAAGGAGCACATAGCTGCCATTTGAGAATTTGCAGCCGAGGCAATAATGCCCATGCAAGGAAAGCTGTTTACAAATCATCGAATGACTCACAGAAGTCTTGCATTCACTACAGCTAAGAAAGACCTCTTTCATGCCATTGAAACATTTGTATGAAAAGGTAAGCTCCCACACCTCGTGTATATAACTATCTCCCAGCCTTTCATATCTGGTTACCGGAATGTGTTTCAAACAGGATGTGAATTGAAGTGTTGAAATAGGCAGGTCTATAACCCGGTGTATTAGCCATTCAGCAGATGGTATTTCAGTCACAGTAAAAGGCAACTTTTCTAATTTCTCAATGTATAGCATGACGTAAGTCGCTTCCTTCTTAGCCATTATTTGTTGTTGTTGCGTTAAATTAAATGTTGAAAAAATGTCCCTTGCGCTAACATTTTGCCAGGGAATGTGACCTGCTTTCAGTGTTTGTAGTGTCCAACCTAACTGCATAATGGACCTTAGCTGACTGTGTCCATGGTGTAAAGATGACATGTCACTCTGTACTATATCTATTGCAGAGGATACAGGGTTATTTAAAATGTATATCCGGTCGGACAAGGTGTTAATCCCATTATATACAACGGCAAATGCTTTCTGTAAATTTTCCTGAGCAATTTGCTCAACCGGGCAGCTGCTTCTTGTTGGGAAAGTTTCCAAATTTAATTATATACTGCATATAAGAAGCGTTTTCTGTGTTTTCTTCTGGGGCCTAACAGGAAAGCCTGTAAATTTCTTTCATTGACAGGAGACTGAGGTGTTCTTAGACAGCATCGAGTGAGGGATTTTCAACCATTGCTGGCATAATTTTCCTACACTATGGGGTTCATTATGACCCTGGCGGTCCTGCCCTGCCACACCTGCGGTGGCAGCCAGACCGCCAAAAGCGTGGCGGTGCAGGACAGGTAAATTATGACCATTGCAGTTCACCACCTGTACCGCCAGGGGGGTGGGACCGCCTGGCTGAAGGTGGACCACCTTCGGCTTGGCGGTCCACCTAACACTGCCCGCGGTATAATGAGTATCCTTACTGCTAGGGATTCCGTGGCAGCAGCCCAGCCACGAAATCCCTGGTGGGAAGGATACTGGCGAAATACTAATTCCTGTCGCCACTACAGGACTCCCCAACCCACCCCCCCTTTAGAGCCCCCCCAACCCTATCACGAGCCCCCCATCCCCTCCAGTCAGCAATGCCCCCATCCCTCGATCCCCGTACTGACCCCCCGAACCCCCTGTATTGACCCCCTCCCCCGATCCCCATACTGGCACACCCTCCCCCGATCCCCGTACTGACCCCCCCGATCCATGCACACACACACACACCACACATACATACACACACACATCCATGCTCACTCATTCACACACATGCACACATGGCAACAACACTCCCCCACCCACGCATACACGCATTCACACAAGCATACAGACACTTGCACACACACGCACACAAACACACAAAACACTCCCCACCCCCCTCCATTCACACACACACACCCCATTCACGCACTCAACAATCCCCTCCCCTGTTGGTCGATCACCTTACCTGGTTACAAAGTTGTAATACAGTGGGCGATATTGTGATTATGTGGTGGTGCCAGTGGAGCAAACTCCACTAGACTGCCTACTGCCAGTATGGCTGCTCGGGCTTTCTGCCCAATTTATGGCAGAGAGCTGCCAGGAGTCATTTTTTGGCACGGTCTCCTGGCGGGCATGACTTCGGCAGTCAGCTGTTTTCACTGCCGAAGTCATAATGAGGGCCTATATGTTGTCACTATACACAAGTGTTCTGAGAACACTTAGCGAGGGTTGGGCCTATTTGTTCTAAAACCCCTCGTGGAGTTTACAAAATGTGTATGGCACCCATTGGTGTCTACTGGCCACAATACCCACCCACCTGGACATTAAAGTGATGTGTTAAATGTTCCATTCTGGACCCATTCATCAAGCTGATTTTCAGATGCGTTTAGATATTTTTGCCATTTGTAAAATTTTGCAGGTGAAGGAATACTGGGCGCATTCAATTCCTTAATTTTTGCTAAGCCTAAACAACTTATCTATTGTACTGTTGTACAATATCATTTGAACAGGAATCAGACATGCTCTTAATAATTATTCCTTTCCCTTTATTTGCCACTTTTCAGTTCCCAGCACACTTTTCAGGTCTATGAACTTCAACCAGTAATCATAGCCTCCTATAGCCAACCGGGAAACACAGGAATCAGAATAAATTAATTCTGTGTCAATAAAATATGTTGACTTTCCATCAATGGCAATTTGAAATGATATGACTCAGCGTTTTTAACATTGTGCCCTGGAAAATCTGCCAACTTTTCAGTATTCATTTTGGAACTCCCCATGGTGGAGTCAGACAGTGCTCCCACTGTGCATAATTACAAATAGTCTTTGGGGTACTTGCTTTGTGAATGAAATGATGTCCATAATAACAGAAGATATCTCCGTATTTGTTTTGGGATTGATACACATTTTCATTTTCAAATACTGTATAAAACTGTAAATCAGACATCATAGAATTAACTGTTTTCACATCCCAATCATCAGAAACTACTGAAGGTGTAATTAAATTTTTAATAGAAAGTTTGAATACATGTGGAATTTGATTGACCTCCATCAGGCCATATATATAACAAATAATACTTTATCCCAAACAAGCCCATCAGGTATTTGTATGGCAGAAATGTTCACTAGGGGCAAGTCTCTGCGGACTTTGTGTGATGAAAAGGGGGTTTTAAGACCTCATCCACCAGTTCAACCGTAGAGCGTTCAGGAAGGTAATGACCATGTATAAGTAAAAAGAAAACAGTGACAAACCCAATCCAAAGGACAAAGGCAAGTGCAGTTAGTAAGAGCCATAGATAATTCCATGGAAGAATAAGATATTTCATATGGAGCCAAATTATCAGCTTACGTGCTCTTGACAGTTCTGTTGCAGTAGAGGAAGATGACTCAGTAAAAGTGTCATTTATGTTGGCAAATTATCCAGAAGCAGTTCGTGCAAAAACTGGAGCCATGTTTGGAAGAGGAAAACTTGCAGAAGACTCCATCAGTGGTTCATAGTAGACTATGCCATCCATTTGTGTAGAATTTGAATACAATTGTGTTATTTGTAGTAGTAGAAGTTAGTGGAACCAATAAAAACTCATTTTCCGCCCTCCCCAAGCTCAGAGAGGTGTCAGCGTTGCTGCTGAAAACCTGTAGAGGAGCATCGTGGTCCATAGAGAGAGGGATTCAGGTACTACCCAAGAGTCCCCTAGGTCTGCTGTGCAGGATCGGCCATATGGTGTAGCTTGACATTGTCAATGGAGACAAAGCGATTTTCTTTCGAACCAGGCAGCGGTGGTAGAATGACAGTTCTGGTGCCATGAATTCCCATTACTGGAACCGGTGCACGACAAGAAAGACTAAACTCCTTTTTCACAGCAACCTTTTCACGCACTAGATCCCTAATTTTTTGAATCCAGACGGTAGATGTTACTGATACATTCCTTATTCCCAAGATGGCGGCACTGGTAGATGCGTTGTCATCACGGAACTGTTGTAAGTCCTGCAAGACAGTGACACGCTCATTTTGTGTCAAAAGGTGCCGATTACACGGCAGGACCATCAAGATCTGGAACATACATTTGTGTTCTGAACATGCATTCGTATGAAGTACGCCCCCTAGGGGACCTTCTGGGCAGATTGTTACTGGACTCCATACAGGTGTGTAAGCCAACTACAACCCATGCCTAATACCCTGGCTGTTAAGGATTGCTTTAAATCTCGGTTTCGTTACTCCACAATACTATTCCCCTTGGGATGAAATGGAGACGAGTAATGCAGTTGGACCACTAACGAAGCCATGGCATCCCTGAAAGCCCTTGAGGCAAAAGCAGGGCCCTGATCAGAGTAGAAAACCACAACAGCAAATGTTCCAATAAAGATTTGCAAATCTTTAATACCAGTTTGAGACCTGGCCACCAGTAACGTGCTTGTAACTTTGAAATTGTAGCCACCACACTAGCACGGACAGAAGCAACTCCATCATGCGCTGCTTTGATCAATTCTGGACTATGCTCTTTATTGGGAATCACACAATAATTCACCCCTGATATATCTGCTAGGGCTGTATTGAGGTATGATATTCAGTAGGAATATTTAGCAGGATATGCTTTTGATAAGGGCGCGCCGTCAGCCGAATGTTTAACAGCTGCTAGTGTTTCATCATCCAATTTTGTTCTAGAATGTGGTACTGCAGCAACAGAAGCGGTAGCTACTGCTGATTTGGCTACTTCATCAGCCAAGGTGTTGCCTGCAGCGTGTATGCCAACGCACTGATGTCCTAGTGTATGTACAACATGGACGTTGGGTAGCGTTTCCTTCAGATCTGCTACTTTCCAACACAGAAGTCTGTGTTTAATGGTGTTTCCTTTTGAATCTCTGAACTCATTCTGGTGCCAGTAATGCAGATATTCATTGAAGGACTGGACACAATAATACGAATCACAATCAGTGTCATCTGCTCAGGTTCTGTGTGTTCCAGTTCCATCACCAGAGCCTTGAGCTCTGCAAGTTGTGCAGTGCAGTCCCCTAGGGTCTGCGTGTAAGTATGTTGTGGCTGGAACTTGCCATCCTTCATGTATTCACTCACACCTGTGCAAGCAGCGGAATATTGATGTTTGGTGCCTGTAGCTGGTTGGGCTGAACCATCAGTGTGCAAAATTGTTTGATGTTGTTCAATAGGCAATGTGTTT
This sequence comes from Pleurodeles waltl, assembly GCF_031143425.1. NCBI lineage: Eukaryota > Metazoa > Chordata > Amphibia > Caudata > Salamandridae > Pleurodeles > Pleurodeles waltl. Next base: position 965,317,486 of record NC_090443.1, read on the forward strand.
GCTGGAACTTGATATTCAAGTTCATATTGCAAAAACTCCTGAGTCTGTAATTTTGAGTCAAAGATATAGTTTATATCAGTGGCCGTCAGAGACGTTGCCCATTGGATCCAACGTGGATGTAATGCTTTAGTAAAAGCCTCGAGAGTTGGAATGGGGGATACGACAATGACACGTTTCCCCTGGTCCAGAGGTCTCTCTTTAATGACAGCTATCAGAACAGCAGCAGTGAGAATTTTCTCAGGGGGAGCAAAGTGTTGTTCAGCTGTAGAGTACAAATGTGATTTGTATGCAATCGGGATGGTCTCACCCTCATTGAATGTTACATACGTGATACCAATGGCACCAGCAATTACTCTGATGACCAGGTGTTTTTTGTTGTCCCTTGTATGTAGGTGTTTTGCTTCAAGCATGTCTTTTTGCAATGCTCTGAGAATGCATGTGTGATTGACTGTCCAGTATTTGCTGGTAAAGTCAGGAAGTATTAAGTCATACAATGGTTTAATGGGTTGTGCATAATCTGGAATGTATGTTCTGCCAACATTTAAAAAGCCCAATAAGGACTGGAGCTTTTATTTTATATTTGGTGGTTGTATTTGTGCACATTTTTCTAAAAATTGGGGCGAAAGGTTCTTACCTTCATCCAACAGTTTGTATCCCAAAAACAGGACACTATGAAAGACTATTTAGTTTTTTTTTAAATTTGTAGCCGAATTCAGCAAATCCTACAACATTGCGGGCTACCCCTCTTCTATGTTGGATGAAGTCATCATCCGTAAGGTAGATGTCATCCACGCATGACAACGCCTTACGGTCAATAGCATGTAAAATAGATGTAACAGGAGCTGAGAACAGTCCTGGATTGTTCTTGTACCCTTATGGGAGTCAGCAGAGGTTTTTCTGAGAGCCTAAAGCACTCAAACTTGTTAAGTTCCTACTTTCAGGCCCTATGTTTTGGCAGAAGAGCCCGTTGGAAATTTCCAGGGTCGTTTTGTATTTTTTGCACACTATATTGTTCATAAATGCTGTGCTGTGTGCATTTTTATAGCAACTGTGTGTGTGTGACTGTTTAAATGTTTGTAGTCTAAAATTATTCTATATGAATGGTCAGGTTTAGCGACAGGAAACAATGGATTGTTCATTGGTGAAACACAGGGTTCAATTACACCCTGGTACTCTAATTGTGTGAGGATTTCCCTCACAGGCGCTTTAGCTTCATGATTTATTGGATATTGGGGTTGAGGTTGGGTTTTAATTGGTATTACATGATAGAGGGAATCTTTAACCCACTCTACGTGATTGCGGTATAATGCAGGTGCCTGTGCCTCTGCCCAATCAATGGTGTGTATTTCAACAAGCTTTCTGGGAACAAGGGACAAGAAGGATTTTTCAATAATCTCTTCTCCATAAGGAAGATTACAAACAAATTCTGGTGGCCAATCTTTTTCGGCCAGTAGAATATCATAAATGGTAATGACGTGGTCCCAAAAGATAGGGTCGATTGTGCACTCAATGTCTCCCTGTAACTGTATAGTTACTTTATACACCCTACCGGGTGTGGAGACATGCATGTCCACCGTCTCAACTTGTAAGAAATCATCAGTTGCTTTCACCTCCAGATGCTCTTGCAGATCCCGCCGAACTATTGTGACCTCTGCTGCATTGTCTGGCAGTGCCAGTGACCACTTCCTGTTCTTCATTAAAGCCCTCTTCCAGAGTGGCATGTCGTACTGCAACCTCTTAGTAGAATCTTTATTAGATCTACCTTGTAATTGTAGTTTAATTGGTCTAGTCTCCAGACTATATTGACCAATACTAGAGTAGGTATCAGCAATAATCTTTGGCATCTCATGTTCTTGATCCTGAACAGGAACGTCCTGAAGCCGCATGCGCACTTCTAGTGCAACTGCTTCCCCCTTAGGGTTACTAAATATGATTGAAGACACAGTAGCAAAATTGTCTATTAATTGCAACCCCAAATCCAGGACTGGCGCAACCCCGTATTGATCTTGAATTTGTTTTAACACCTCAGGAAGAATGGCAAGCGTTGGTGTACTGTGTGCGGTAGTATAGAGCGTGGCAAATACCGTGCCCCATGTGTTGCAATTATCTACTGTGGGAACCATCCCAAATGGTAAGCACATAGGGGGTTATTCTAACTTTGGAGGAGGTGTTAATCCGTCCCAAAAGTGACGGAAAAGTGACGGATTTACCACCAGCCGTATTACGAGTCCATTATATCCTATGGAACTCGTAATACGGCTGGTGGTATATCCGTCACTTTACCGTCACTTTTGGGACGGATTAACACTCCTCCAAAGTTAGAATAACCCCCATAGTGAGGATTCTATGTCTGTTCTGAGGACCCATATGGGGAAAGACAGCTTCCAGCGCATTTATTTTGAGCTAACCAAAATGGAATTTCTTCCCACTTGGCGGGTGCTTTACCCATGATCGAACGTACAGTTGCCGGGTTAATGCCTGGCGTAACTGTGTGTGGTTGTTCAGGGGCAGCACGTTCTGGATTAGTATTTAGTGTTTGCATTACAAACTGTACTAACAGTCTGTATATTCCAGTGACCTCCATGTATAAGCGAAGGACCTCAGCTACCTCTAAGGTTGCTGCATCAGGGTGTGGTGTATATGTGGCCAATAAAGGCCAGGTCGGGCGATCGTTGCTCAGAGGACCTAACCTAACTTGTAATATTGTATGTGGTCTTGATAAGATAAGGTATTTCTAAATATGCATAAGATCTGTATTGTGCAGGTATGTTTGCAGGTGTATAATGATGAAATGTGTTTGTGTTCCCATCGACTGGTGGAAGAGTAACCCAAGAATAAAATGTTTCTGTTCTGTAGGCTGGATGAGCCTCAACAACAAATGTGACTTGACCCTCCTGGGCCGTTAGGCCATTTGCAAATAAGTATGTCGTAAGGGGCGGTCACCTATTTACTGCAATTACTATTTACGTGTTTGTCATGTTAATAGTAAAGTGCATGTTCAGAGATAAGGACACCAACTGGGGATTGATCCTTTTAAGGTTCAAGCTTAAACAACCTACAGCTTTAGATAGGTACTACCTGGTTAGCTGAGGAGGAATTCCTCAGTACCACAGCCATCCCCGTATATAGCATTGAAGTGTCTTTAGCTTTTAGTGAGACAGGGATATCTAGGAGGATTCAAAAATTAGTGCCTGACCAAACATTGGCAGCACCATGTCACGTACGTTCTCATTATCCTAGTGAGGCTACTGGATTTGGGCGGCAGAATCACATAGATTGTGGGGTACTAAGTACAATTCCACACCATGTGACGCCTTTCAGCCTAACCCAAGTTTTCCGGCTAACTAGCAGCGCCTCATCTCCACCCAAGAGCAGGGATGATTGTAGCAACTGGGTGCATGACAAGAAAGACTCCTCAGGGAAATCGTGGTCAATTAGATCTCGTCCCTTTCTCACAGTTATATTAGTTTCACACAGGCAAAGACAAACGGAGGCAGAATATAGTTCAATAAGGGTTTATTGAAGTAACTGCATCTTAGATAAAATGGCATGAATTGCAATAAGTAGGGTGATAAAACACAATAAAAGCAAGAGTATGACAAGGAGAGTCCCACCACACTGTCACTAGGAGTGATATATAGTTTTCCTACCCATGCTATGTTCGAGCACAGCATAATAATCTTATCCGCCCTTCAGGTTTCAGGAAAACATTATCCCTCATACCTGGGTAAGGAAGCCTGTAGTCTAAAGAGACACAGGGGGTCATTCTGACCCTGGCGGTCACCGACCACGGGAGCACCGCCAACAGGCTGGCGGTGCTCCCTCGAGCATTCTGACCGCGGCGGTTCAGCCGCGGTCAGAAACGGAAAGTCGGCGGTCTCCCGCCAACTTTCCGCTGCTCGGGAGAATCCTCCATGGCGGCGGAGCGCGCTCCGCCGCCATGGGGATTCTGGCACCCCCTACCGCCATCCTGTTCCTGGCGGGTCTCCCGCCAGGAACAGGATGGCGGTAGGGGGTGCCGCGGGGCCCCTGGGGGCCCCTGCAGTGCCCATGCCAATGGCATGGGCACTGCAGTGGCCCCCGTAAGAGGGCCCCACAAAGTATTTCAGTGTCTGCAAAGCAGACACTGAAATACGCGACGGGTGCAACTGCACCCGTCGCACCTTCCCACTACGCCGGCTCAATTCTGAGCCGGCGTCCTCGTGGGAAGGTAGATTTGCCCTGGGCTGGTGGGTGGCCTTTTGGCGGCCGCCCGCCAGCCCAGGGCAAATCTCAAAATACCCTCAGCGGTCTTGCGACCGCGGAGCGGTATTTTGTCGGGGGAAGACTGGCGGGCGGCACCCCCACAGTCCCCATGTAGGCCAGGGGTTCAGCAGTTTAACCAAGCAGCGTAGCAAGGCAATCAGCAATCAGCATCCTGTCATGGTCATCTGGCTGGAATCTCCCTCTAACGCTGTTGCCTGGTGTGCTATTTTACTGGCGTTAGATAGCCACACTCCAAGGTACTGGTATTTTTCTTCTGTGTCTATTCGTAAAGCACCAAGCTTCTACGCTCTTGGATATTTCTGCGACTGGCATCTGAACACCGAAACCTTGGTTTTCTCTGCATTAACCTTCAGTGCGTTTTTTTAGTTGTAGTCGTGTAGGGTGGCCAGGCCCTTTTGAAGCCTAATTGAGTGTGGGCAAGCAGGACTAGATCATCCCCATATTGGATTATAATATATTGGATTATATAATATATATATTATTATATGTCTTTCCCGGTTTCGGGGGAAATGTATTTCCTCTGAGTAGGTCCTTACCAAGGTTGGCCGTGTAGAGATTGAAAACACAACATTGTTTAAGCCTTTATTTGTTTATATTCTTTTGGTCACATGCGTGTTCCTGAAAACCTCGCACAAGAATAAAGACACTGAACTTTAACTCTGTTTGGATTATATATTGATTCTCCGAAGACCAAGAACCTAACTGCACAGACTCTTATCTTATTTCATACGAGTGCCCTGGCCTTTTGAATGAAGTAGGTTAAACACTGCCACGCCCGCCCTTGAGGGAGGTGGGAGGGGGTATGAGCACGCTGCCCACTGCTACTTGTTGCTGCTTGCGACTTGCTGCTCCCCCAGTTTTGTGCCCTTTGCCCTATGCCAAGACTGCGGTCTCGGCCCTGAATTTGGCGAGGACGTTAACGTTGGTCGCAGGTACTGGAATTTCTGCTGTCGCTAATAGTAGTGTGATGATAGTTGCTGTCCTTGCCTGCACCTGCGCTCCTTGTGGTACCAAGTTGTAAAGTTATGGGTGGCAGGGGCTGAGGGATTGTGCAGGAACCCTTCCCCTGGCCCGTGGGTTTGTGTGTCACACAGGACTGATACAGTCACTGTAGGACTGAACTCGCAGGCTGATAGGCTGCTGCTTGTCAATATTTAAGACTCTTTCGATTTCCCCACAGCTTTTTCAGAGGTCCTTTCCCGGATCTTTTCCCAGAGGAAATGCGTGCAAGGCAGGGGAAAGCAAAGCAAGACTGACGGACGGCAGGAAGAAATAAGCTGTGACAAGCGGCGATGCGTATGGCAGGATACAGATGGGTATAGACGCCAGGAACTCACCATGTCTCGTCGGGTCAGATCGGGTCTCTGGAGTCACTGTTGCCCCTCCTCTGCTCCACTCTGGACTTTCCTGCCCTTTGGCATGACACTGGGCTCACCAACACGACAGAATTTTCTCCGGCGCCCTGACTTTTCTCCCTGCATTTTCCCGGACACTCAGTGCATGGAGCCACCAGCTTCACACTGCCTGCCTGCTCACCTCACCTTGCCCCACCCCCTGCATCAGCTGTGTCCGCGTTTGTGTTCGCAGCATTTCTCGCGTGTCTCCAACAGAACCTGTCATGCTCTAAGCACTTTCGTGAAGAACATCATATATGTATGTACAAATACACACACACAAGTACATAAATAAAATCTACTGGCAATAGCCAGTAGGTAATAATCTGGCGTGTTTCTTCCAAAAGAAAATCCTTGACAATCAGGCAACCTTTCCTAATGACCTATCTCAAGAGCTTAAATTGACATCTCAGGATGAATTATCAACCTCTCAGACCCACTCTTTCAGTCTTTTAGCTTATGACTGGAGAAATACTTGGAAATTATTTGTCAAATATAAAATCAGGATCCCCTCTGGACCCTGCCCCTCTGTCCATACTAGCCCTTGGTGCAGATGTCATAGTGCCTGCCTAACTAATAATCTTCATGACTCTCTTACAGCTGGTAAGCTACCGCAAAATTGGAAACATGCAGTTAGCAAACCTATATTGAAAAAAACATTGCTGGATGCATCTCTACTTAGCAATTACAGACCTAATGCTCTTCTTCCCATAGAATCCAAAATAGTTGAAAAACATGTCAATAAACAAGTAACAGGCTTGTTGGAAGAACATAAGCTTCTTCATCCCACACAAATGGGCTTCAGACCATAACATAGCACTGAAACTGCCCTTCTGGCTGTGACAGAAGACATTCGACAACGTCTAGATGCAAGTGGCTATGCGGCAAACATTCTATTAGATTTGAGCGCTGTGTTTGATATGGTGGATCACAAAATCCTACTTCAAAGAATCACCCAAGCAGGATTTGAGGGTACTACTTTTAATTGGCTCTCCTCTTTTTTGGAAGACAGGTCTTTCCAAGTCTTGGATAGGTCATTCTTTTCCAAAACCTTTCCTCTTGCTTGCGGGGTTCCTCAGGGCTCCTCCCTAAGCCCCACCATTTTTAAGGTTTCCATGTCTTCTTTGGCTAAGATCGTGGAACCCTATGGTCTATCCTTAATATCTTATGCTGACGACACTCAGTTGGTCTACTCCTTTTCTACTAATGTGAACTCTGATCAGGCTGCTCTATCTTCCTGTCTCTCAGATGTCGCCAGTTGGATGGCAGACAGCAAGCTTAAACTCAATGACGTAAACATTTAAGCGGGTCATTCTGACCCCGGCGGGCGGCGGGAGCCGCCCGCCTGGAGGGATCCGCCAGAATACCGCTGCGCGGTCAAAAGACCGCCGCAGTTATTCTGGGTTTCCCACTGGGCTGGCGGGCGACTGCCAAAAGGTCGCCCGCCAGCCCAGTGGGAAACACCCCTCCATGAGGATGCCGGCTCCGAATGGAGCCGGCGGAGTGGAGGATGTGCGACGGGTGCAGTAGCACCCGTCGCGAATTTCAGTGTCTGCCGAGCAGACACTGAAATTCAAAGTGGGGCCCTCTTACGGGGGCCCCTGCAGTGCCCATGCCATTGGCATGGGCACTGCAGGGGCCCCCAGGGGCCCCACGACACCCCTCACCGCCATCCTGTTCCTGGCGGGCGGAACCGCCAGGAACAGGATGGCGGTGAGGGGGTCGGAATCCCCATGGCGGCGCAGCAAGCTGCGCCGCCATGGTGGATTCCCATGGGCAGCGGAAAGTGGCGGTACACCGGCGACTTTCCGTTTCTGGCCGCGGCTGTACCGCCGCGGTCAGAATGCCCGGCGGAGAACCGCCAGCCTGTTGGCGGTGCTACCGCCGACCCCGGCCCCGGCGGTCCTTGACCGCCGGGGTCAGAATGACCCCCTAAGTCTTGTAGGTCGAGAATTTTTCCCTACTTAAATCCCCTTTTTCGATTCCAGAAGGGTTGAAAGATCTCTCCCTGCCAACGGAAGTTATAAAAAGTTGAGGTTTTTGGCTGGACTCTCGCCTTACAATGGAATGTCATTCAAAAAAACTTGCGGCCACTTGCTTCAATCTTTGAAGAATTCTTGGGAAATGTTTTTAATTTCTTCCTTTTCTTGACAAAAGACTTATTACTCAGGCCCTCATATTATCTCGTTTGGACTATACAAATGTCCTGTTTTTGAGTTTTCCTACGTGCATATTAAAGAGGTTGCAGGTAGTGCAAAACGCAGCAGCCCTCCTACTCATGGACATCCCTAGACATCTATCTGCCAAAACAGCTTTGGCCTTCATCCACTGGCTTTCTATCGAGCAAAGGATTAATTTTAAAGCTATGTGTATTGTGCACCCAGCTCTTCATTCTAAGCGTCTGGCTTTTCTCAGACGAATCATCACACCCTACATTCCTCGGAGATCTCTTAGATCCTCATCTGGTACTCTAATTGACATTTGTCGTGTCAAGAAAGCAAGATGGGGAGGCAGGTCCTTTGCGTTTAGAGCAGCCAATATATGGAATTCCCTTCCCTTGGAACTCCGACTGGACAAATCTGAACTTTCTTTTCTTGGAAAACTGAAGACTTTATTCTTTTCAGCATTGTCCTGTTTTTGGTTCTTCCTGTACCGTTTTAGCGCCGGGATGCCTCCAGGTAGCCATGTGCTGTATAAATCCACCAAACTAAACTAAATTAAACTAGTTATAGTTAGGATCAACTTTTTCCATAGCTGGAGCATTTTTTTGTTTTGCCAGTAACTTTGGCATTGTTTGATGAATCCTCACAAAAGTTTCAAAATTAGTACACCACTCACTTCAGGTGCTGTCTTGACCATTTTGGGGTGATTGGTCAAAAAGGGGCTGACAAAAAGGGGTTCCCAAAATACGTTTTCTCCATGCATTTCCCCATCGGGTCTTTAAGACTCCAGCCCAAACCGCTGGACGGAATTACACCAAATTTGGCAGGGAGGTAGATGTTGGTACGCAGATCATGCTTTCTGTAATTTGGATTAAATACGTTCAGTAGTTCTAGAGATATGAACAACCACATTTGTATATCTAGGGATGCAGAGGCTCTGCGGATCCCGGAGATCTCATGCTGAGATCTGATTGGCTGCCAACATTACAACCAGGAAACATTGGCAGCCATTTTGGGAGTTGGACTCGGCCGAGCCTAAAAAAAAGTAAAACAAATAAAGAAAAGGGGGCAGGGTAGGAATACCATGACCCATCAGCCCTGGTGCTAGGGTCCCTCTGCAAAAAAAGACTTTTGTTTTGCCGAAAATCAGAGAAGATCTGCAAATCTCGCAAAAAAAGTTAAAGCACAAGCCCAGCTTCCATCGCTTTTTATTTAAAGAGCCCCCTGGTGGGCCAGGTCCTGAGAGGCTTAAAACAAGTAACGGGATGAAGAGCTGCATCAGACCTGTAATGTGCAGCACAGCACTGCTGTAAGGCAATAAATGTTGTACAAAAAAAATGATGCACAGTGACAAAGTTATTGGTGGATACAAGGGGTCTAGACAAATCAGGTCGTTTCTGAAAGGTTGATAGAACTAAGGTAGTTCAAGTCAGAATTCAGGGTTCATATCCTGCCCTGAGATATCATTTCCTGTTCCCCATCCAGACCTATGTGCTTTTCATAATTAAAGGTCTGCCAGGAAACCATTCCAGTTTTCATGTTGGGCCTTATGCATTTTTTTTTCTTTTTTCATGAGCACCGTCTTTACAGGAAAACACACAAGCACTTTGAAGCAGGTCTGTCCTCAGCTTGCAGTATACATATCTGTTTGCTCAGTTCCACAAGCATTTGCTGGATGGGGCATGTTTGACTACGTTGCTGTAGAATTATCAATGCTGATGTCAATCGGCACCTATTCCTCTTTTGTTCTTTTTTGTAGCGCCTTCTCTCGCCATACTTTGAGCGTTACCCAACTATCAGGGCATCCACAACGTCCTAAACACATCTTTTTTGAGGTGGTGTGTGCAAAATAACTGAGTTATATATTTGGCGACCTTGGAGTTTACCTTTAGATAATGTTAGAGGCTTCAGTCCTACAAGAAGGAGCACTGACTGAAAATCAGATAAGTTGGCGCCCATCTTCTGAAACCTTGCAAATTGCAAAGGCATTGAGGGGTACACAGCATCAGAAAGTCGTCCTCCCTTCACAAAGATGACTGTTTTGCAAAACTTGGAACAAGTAGTTCCACAAGGCTGCCCAGCACACATAACATGTATACAGGACACAACTACTATTCACCCGCTCAACTTGGTTCTTATTTCATCCAACTTAGAAGGATAGAAGGTCCTCTGACCGCCAAACTAGTGGTGGCGCTCAGACCGCCGCACTTTTGGCTGTCTGACTGCCCGATTACGATCCTGGCAGTCAGACCGCCAGAAGACAGCTGCCTCCTCTGGGATCAGGGATCCCAATAGGTTGGTGGTGGTCAAAATTGTGGTTAACCACGGCAGTGCCGAACTCGGCACCGCCGTGCTGATCATGACTTTCCATCCTGCCAGCCTTTTCTTGAAAAGGCTGGCAGAAAGGCAGAGTTGGGGGCCACAGGGGAAGACCATGTCATGGGAAGTGCAGGGGTCCCCTGTCAGCACCCTCGGTATGCGCACTGTCTCCTATGGCAAACAGTGCTCATTCCAAGGGTGCTGTGTGCGTCAGCCTTGGTCTCAGCCCTCAGAGAGCCGGGGCCAATACCACTGCACTATTTCCACCGGCGGTCCTGCTGACGGTTTCCGTGGTCAACTCAGTTAAAACACTGTAATAGGACGTGATAAGACTGCCCCCTTGACGGCCATCTCACCAGCTTCGTACTGGAGTTGTGGCCGTTCAACTGCCCAACTGGTAATCGGGCCCTAAATCCAGGATCTGAACCTGTGATCCTCAGATGACACCCAAATGTTTTCAGAAGAGAAAAGCAGATCACAGAATTGTGTTTACAGCCAAAAAAAGCACAGATCCAAAGACCGTCAGGCTGAAAATTAATTGCAACAGAATGTGGCCGCACCCTGCCTCAGAAAGGAGACCACTTTGAGCCAAAAAAACAGAGCGTCCAGCTCTTCAAAACTACAGCTGGCAGAAAGCGTCTGGCACAGCCCAGTGAAATTAGCGCCTGATGCCAAACTCGGGTGCTTCTCACTGGTTTAAATCAGTGGCGTAGGAGGCAGAACAGCTCCGCCTTTCATCTTTTCACAAGCGACAAAATGAGTAAGGGTAGAAACAAAACTGGCATCTCATTATTTCTAGCCCCATGAAGACAACATCAAGTGTTCTACAGAAATCCATTTTATAAATAGAATTAGAATCTGTATTTAAACATGTTTGTCAGTTCAGAGGGGTAATCTTAAACGCCCATTCAATCCTTGATGATAACCATTCTGTGGCGATTAAGAATGTACGTTTTTGGTCGGGAAGCTGATAAATATGAGGGCCAGCATCTTAGCTTTATTTCCTTTCTAATGTCTTGTTGGCACTCAAAATCTCAGCAAACACAGTTAAGCAAAAAACGAGAATGTTTGTTTACAATTATGTGAAGATCTCACAAGGAAGCAGCACCGATCGGGCAGTTTCTTCAGACATGCTGGATTTGCCAAAATGTTTCCGTTCTAATAAGTATATTTATATTTCTTTGATATAGCTTTTCCTGTGCCAGCCTTGCAGCTTCGCAATGCTAGAAAGCTTTACTATAATCCAAATCCACGGTATTCCTTTTTGATATAGAAAGGCTAACATGTTGGGTCAGGTTTTCAACGGATCAATCCCAGAGCTCTCACACACAAATCGGTGTAGCAGGGCACTGAGAAGTGTGAGCTCGAGCCTTCTGGTGTAGAAGGATCAGTGCTAAAGTCGTCCTTTAATCTAAAAACGTAGTTCGGCCAATCCTAACATGTTAGAGTTTTGAGGAATTAATTTTTCAGGCCAGCACTAGGTATCACATTCATTCATGTATTCACTAAAAAACCAAAGATTACAGGGACGTTATAGCTAGGTTCAGGTTTTACACACACAAAACCATAGAAATTCAGCTGTTATACTTAGTGTTATTTCAAGTAAGAAGATAAGTTACTTACCTGTAACTGTGGTTCTCCAGTATTGGTATCTTTCATAGATTCACATGCTTGAATCATTCCCCGTCGTCGACGTGGGAGCCCCACAGTATATAGAAAGCAGCAGAAAAAAAAATCTAGTTTTTCTCTTTTTTTTCACTGCAGTCAATGGCAAAATACATACACTTTCCTAGCTTATTAGCTTCATTAGGAAAGGCCCAAAGTTCAGCCAATCAGGCAAGACCACCCTTTAGAACCCTCAGCACAGAGGCTCAGTCGCTCAGATTTCCCAGCACTAGTGACCTCCAGAGAGAGACGAAAGAGGTGAGCCTCCATGGGGAGGAGGGTGGGTCGCATGTGAATCTGTGAAAGATACCAATACTGGAGAACCACAGTTACAGGTAAGTAACTTATCTTCTTCTCCAGTATTGGGGTATCTTTCATAGATTCACATGCTTGAATCAGAATAGTCAGCAGTACAAAAAGATGTTAAGCTCTGTAACTATAAGAATACATCTTTCTTTACATTTCTTTATGTACATCCATATATCTATATATATATATATCTTACCTATATATGCATACATAGTAAGTCATATAGCTACTTAGATATGTTTTATCAATATCTATAAACATATAGATGCATATTTTATCTGTATATAAGATAAATAGCAGTGTGGAAATAACATTTGAGGGTGGTGGGTAGGGAAGACTATTGGCTCACCTTATGCAAATAAATTACGCAATACTGCTTGTCCTAGCGCAGCACCCATCCTGTCAGCAGCATCCAGGCAGTACTGCTGAGTAAAGGTGTGGCTGCAAGTCCACATTGTCGCTCTGCAGATCTGGTTTAGAGGCACTCCTGCGAAGAGAGCTGCTGACGTAGACACCGCTCTAGTGGAGTGTGCCTTGACGTTGGTTGATGGCGGTCTTCCCGCTAGCTGATGACAGAATTGTATGGCAGAGGAAATCCACCATGCTATGGTTTGTTTGGAAACAGCATTGCCCTTAGTGATTTGGCCGTAGCTAATAAACAGCTGATCAGCTTTTCGAAAGCTGTTAGTCCTCTGTATGTAGAATTTCAGACATCGCTTAAGGTCTAGGGAATGCAATGCTCGCTCTGCTGGAATTCGAGGTGGGGAGAACGTTTTCAAAACCACTGGCTCATTCAAATCAAAGTACGAAGGAACCTTGGGAATTCATTTTGGGTTAGTCCTCAGAATGACCATGTCTGATTTAAATTGCAGAAAAGGTGGTGAGTCTGTGAATGCTTGAAAGTCGCTAACCCTCTTTGCGGAATTGAGGGCCAGAAGGAGCACCGTCTTCCAAGAGATGTATTTCAGGTCTGCTTTGTGAATAGGCTCAAATGGATGCCTCATCAATTGGGACAGCACAATATTCAGATGACAGGAAGGAGGAGGATGCTGAATCGGAGGAAACATCCTGAACAAGCCTTTTAGAAATTGTTTTATTATCCTGGATGACCATAAAGATGGTAATACTGCCGTCCGGTGGAAACAAGATATGGCAGCTAGGTGGACTTTGATGGACGAATGGGAGAGACCTGACTTCGCCAAGTGTAGAAGGTATGGAAGAATCTGTTCTGGAGAAGACTTTAGAGGATGAACATTGAGGGTTTTGCACCATATGCAGAACCTCTTCCACTTGAGTTTGTACGTCTTATTCGTAGACTTGGCTCTGGCACAGGCAAGCACCCCTCGACAGTCTGAAGGGATTTCTAAACTGTCAAACTCATAGAATTCAGGAGCCAGGCGATAATCGAAGTGAAGTCGGGTTGGGATGACGGACCTGTGATCTTGTACCCCCCTGCTTGTTTAGGTAATGCATGACTGTGGTGTTGTTGGTTCATCTCAACACAGAGGAACTTCTGATCTTGGTGAGGAAGGCCTTGAGCGCCAGGAAAACTGCTTTTAATTCTAAGATGTTGATGTGGAGAGCCGATTCCTGTGTGGACCATCTTCCTTTCACTGATAGGTCCTGCAAATGTGCGCCCCATCCCTCCAAAGACGCATTCGTTGTTATAATGTGTACTGGTTTGTCTTTCAGGAAGGAGAGACCCTCCGAGATGAGAGGGGTGTCTTTCCACCACTTCAAGGCTTGCCTTGCTGGTAGAGTGATTTGGACTACATCATCGAAAGATCCGTCTATTTGCTTCCACTGAATGTCCAATTGTTGCTGAAGTGTTCCATGTGGAGGAGACAGTTTGCTATCAACATAATGCACGAAGAAAGCATCCCCAGAAAAGACTTGTAAGTCCAGACAGAAGCGGACTTTCTTCTGCTGAGATAGGTTGCTAGATCTTTCCATCTGTCGTGAAAAGCAAAAGCTCTCGCTTGCTCTGTGTCCAAGACAGCTCCTAGAAAGGTGATGTTCTGTGAAGGGTCTAGGTGAGACTTTTGGGTAGTTGACTGTTAGACCCAATGCCTTGAAGAGAGATAAGTATGTCCTTGTGTCCCTGGACACTTTGAACGCTGTTTGCGCTATTATTAGCCTGTCGTCTAAGTACGGGAACACCTGAATTCCTCGCTGCCTGAGGTAGGCTGCAACTGGTGCCAAGACCTTGGTGTAAACTCTTGGGGCCGATCAGAGGCCAAAAGGTAACACTCTGAACTGATAATGGGTGTCTGCAACCTTGAACCGTAAGAATTTCTTGTGACTGGGGTGAATAGGGAGGTGGAAATATGCGTCCTGGAGATCCAAGGACGCCATGAAATCTCCTTGGTTGAGTAAGCGTAGGACATCTTGAAGGGAGATCATCCGAAATGATTGCTTTTTCAAGAATTTGTTCAGAGAGCAAAGGTCTAAAATAGGTCTCCAGACCCTGTCTTTTTCCGTATGAGGAAGAAACGAGAGTAGAAACCTGTTTCCCTTTGATTCCTTGGTACGATCTCTATTGCTCCCTTGTCTATCAAGATGGCAATCTGTGCTAGGAGTTCCTTTATATGGGCAGGTGGGAGTCCTTTTGGTGGTACTTGTGGGGGAGGTTGATTGAATTCTAATGTGTGTCCCTTGCTGACAATATCGAGGACCCATCTGTCTGATGTAATCTGGGACCACTGGTGAAGGAAGTTGGAAATTCTGCCCCCTATCAGAGTGTTGGAATAGGGGTTTCGGTGCAGGCAACTGATGAAGGTAAGTGTTTTCTTGCCGCTTCTTTGGCCTTGTAAAAAGATTTTCCTCTTGTGGCTTGCCGAAAGTGTGCAGATGGTGGTTGCCGATAAGTATGTGGCTGCCAATGGTGGAATGAAATTGGCCTTGGTAGGATGGATATTGTCGGTACTGGTGTGAGCTGCCTATGTAAGAATAAAGCCCCCTTCCTCTCAATCCTCAAAAGGGCTGTCTTCTAAATTGTAGTGTACCCAGGGATCTGGCTGTTTCTGTGTCTGCCTTAATGGACTGCAAAGCATCATCAAAATGCTTACCGAATAACAGTTCACCATCATAAGGCCTGTCTAAGATCCTCAACTGCACCTCTGGGCAAAACGATGTAGCCTTCAGCCACCCCTGACATCTGAGTACAGCAGCCCCGGCTAACTGGCAGACACCCATAGATGCGACATCAATGGCATAGTCTATAATCTCAGCCGAGATCTTCTCACCTTTCTGCAATATCTTCTGCGCCTCCGCTCTACTGTCCTCAGGCAGTAGGTCTACAAACTGGGGTATGTCTGACCACATCTGACGGTCGAATCTTCCCAAGATTGCTAGGGAATTCGCTGGTGGCCGCCATAGTTGAACATTTCTTCCCAATTGAATCTAACCGCCGCCCCTCTCTATCCGGGGGCGCAGTCAAAGGTGAAGACGGATTTCTGGACCTGCGCTGAGCTGCCTGAGATATTACTGAGTCCGGCTTAGGGTGACTAACTAAGCAGGCTGGTGAGTTATCTGGTGCCTTGTACTTCTTTTCCAGCCTTGGTAGCACCGCTGGGATTGAAGATGGGGTCTGCATAACCTTAAGCCCCTCTTCCCAAATAAAGTCAACAATAGGTATTGCTCTCACTGACTTTCTAGTGTCCTCCTTGAAATCATAAAGGAAACAGTCCGACTGCTTGGATGTTATGGGCGGTTGAAATCTCTTTGCTGCTCTCTCCATTACACTGTGAAAGCCACCAATGTCTTGCGGTGGAGAGTCAACCGGTGGTGGCGTAGAAGGGGATGGTGTTTGAATTTGATATTCATCCCATTCCTGGATAAGCGACTCCGAGTCTTGTATTTCGCCCTCCTCTTCTTTGTCATCTGACGAAGGCGGATCGTTATCCTGGCCCGATGACAGGACTAGGATAGGTCCCTTCGAATCCGATGGCTGATTGGGATGGCTCAGCGGTGTGGGTGGAGGTTGCACCGGAGTGGTCGAGCCAGGTGGAGGAAATCTAGCATAATAATCTTGCATCCTATGCTGAAGGTTGGCAATCAAGGAGACAGGCATCTGGATGGTTTGCTCCTGTTGCAACTCCTGAGGTTCTGTGTGTCTTTGCTCCTGTTGTCCTAAATACAGTTGTTCGCTCCCTTCCTCATCATCTTCATCTGACATTTTATGTGCAAGTCTGAAGGGCTACGTGCCACCGGGAAAAGCCCATCGTCTAAATATATATCGTCCTCTTCCTCATCGTCAGCAAACATATGTTTTGGAGGTGCTGGCGACACCTTACTAGGTGACGTATGAGAAGTCAAAAGGTGAGTAGATTTCCTTTTTATTGCTAAAATCCTTACAGATAAGAAAGGAGATTCTTCATGTTGCTTGGTTGTGGACTCAGAAATTTGGGTCGTCGACGGTGCGGTCGTCAATGGTGTTGTCGTCGACGGTGTTGTCATCGACGAGGCGGTCGTCGACGGAGCAGCCGTTGACGGAGCTGCCGTCGATGGCGTGGCTGTTGACAGTATGGTCATCATCGGAGATTTTGTCAACAGTGCTGTTGGCGGCGGCAAAGTAGATCTTCATGCCATCGCCGACGCAGCCATCAGTGGAATCATCGACGATGATCTTTGCAGATTATCCGTTGATGTCAACGGTGCGCGCATCGACGATAGAGTCCTCACCTTCTTCTCTGTCAACGGTCTCTTTGAAATCTTGATGGTCTGAGCAGGTGAGGTACCATACTTTAAACTCACCAACGTTATGGTAGAAGCTGATAACGGTGAAGAAGTCATGATCATTGGTGATGACGGAGCTGTAAATGTTGCCGTTGCTGTAGTCGTCGATGAAGCAAAGCCTGTCGTCGGCGATGCGGTCATCGATGGTGCCGTCAACGGTGTGGAGATCCTAGATGTCAACTGTGGCAGGGAGCTTGAAGGTTTTTTTAACTTCTTTGAGGTGGTAGCTGGAGTAGATATCTCACAATAAACCTTACCACCATGTTCTCTAGAAGTTGAGGGATGTTCATCAGCTCTCTCCTTAAACACACGCAGCCTCTTGGCTGACTTACTGGTTTTGGGGGAGGAACTCTCCACAGAACTCTTCCTCTTCCTTGAGGCCACTGAAGTATTACTGTCGTCCTCCTCAGACAAAAACTCTCTGGACTTCTGCTTTTGTAGCCAAAGCAGAAGCCTGGCTTCTCTATCTCTTAGAGTTTTGCTGGGAATTGTTCTGCAGATCTTGCAGTCTTTCACTTTATGTTCAGGATGGAGACAGTAGATACAGTCCTTGTGAGGTCTTCACAATGAAGCCTTAGTTTTCCACAGGTGCTGCAAGGTCTAAATAAACCTTTTTTAGCTGCAGACATGATGGACAAAACTACAGCTAAAGCTAGGAATGAAAAACTGGATAATATCTCCTGAAGAGAAGGTAAACTGAGCAGAGCTCAGGGAGACTCACTTACACACGATGTGCGGTAGAAAATCTGAGAGACTGAGCCTCTGTGCTGAGGGTTCTAAATGGTGGTCTCGCCTGATTGGCTGAACTTTGGGCCTTTCCTAATGAAGCTAATGAGCTAGGAAAGTGGATGTAATTTGCCATTGACTGCAGTGAAAAAAAAAAGAGAATATTTTCTTTTTCTGCTGCTTTCTATGTACTGTGGGGCTCCCACTTCTATGACGAGGAATGATTCAAGCATGTGAATCTATGAAAGATACCCCAATACTGGAGAACTTTAACTCGTGTGCTATATAAAACTGCAAAAAAAAAAAAGAAAATGTGTTTTGCACACTTCTGTCATTTGGATATACTTGGGCTATATTTGGGTGATATTTGTGCTACAGTTGGGCTCCTTTTTCTCCGGTGCCCATCTTGGGAGATTTATTTTTTATGAAGCTCCTTAATTTCCTCAATACTACAGTATCCTCAGTAGAAAATGCTTTCAGTTTTCCACTCCGATTCCATCAAGATGGTGGTCCGATGCCCCACACTTTTGGCATGAATTCAGAATATTACCACTCTAGTTGCACATTAGAACTCTGTAGAGAAGCTGCGAATCACTAGTGAGTTAACTGGCAGTCTGCTGCTGGTGTAGATAGTGCTTGATTCAGTCTGCTTGTCGGAATGTTTTAATGAAATAGAAGAGGAAGATATTTGAGAACTCAAAACATGTCCTAATTGTTCTTTCTACAGCACCAACCATAATTTCCATGATAAAAAGAACCTCTTTGTTTTGTTCCTTTCTAAATTAAATGTTTTAAGCTTTACCAGTTGATTCAGTCAAGATGGCTTTGGCTGTGCCACACTTTTGTCATAAGTAAGACTGTTAAAGTTCTAGTTGTTCTTTAGAAAATTCTGGGATGCTGCAGTAGAACACAAGGAATAAAAAAAATTCTAGCTTTCGGGTCAAGAATTTTCAATTCTATTAAGGACACGGAGGCGAGGATTATGCTTCTCCTTCTTTACTTCAATCACATTAAGTAAAGTAAAAAACTACATTACCCATGTCCCCTAGCACATCTCATATCACATACTCCAATAGTCTGCCCACACTCTACATAAATATAGATACCTCCATTTTGTGCCCTCTTTCTTTGTAGGAAAAAGTCATAAGTACTGCATACTTCAAGAGAAACAGGGTAATAGTCACCAAGTCTATATTGATCCAAACATGGTTTCCATAACTTGCAAATGATCCAACTGGGATGTTGCACAATCAACAAGGCCGATGATCAACTTCCAAACCAGAGTCTCGATTATGAAATAGGCAACAAGCTCTTCAGAGCTATGCTCCAACGGAAATCCTGACCCAGATGAGCTGAATCTGTTCAAGCACTCTTTTGTTCCTGACCTGAAATAGAAGAAAAAATCACTGTAACATCATCCAATTATAGAACCTTCTTACAGCTTACTGCAACAATTACAGGGAGGGAAGAAATCATCAACATGCACATTAAATTTAAATATCACATTCTAAATATATACAAATAATATCATTGAGTACAAGTCTTATAAATAGTGGGTGGGATAATCCTCGCCTCCGTGTTCTTAATAGAATTGAAAATTCTTGATGCAAAAGCTAGAATTTGTTTATTCTATGTCAGGACCGGAGGCTCCGATTTTGCTAGTTTAAAGCTGTGTCACCACAAAGACGCTACATCTGCAATAGGCTTATAATAAAACTTTTGAAATGTAGATTCTGATGACCAGTCTGCAGCTCTCATAATGTCCTCAATGCGGGACCCTAAAACAAATGACTTAGACGCTATAGCTCCTCTGGCTGAATGAGCACCAAAGACAGAGATATCAATACTGGCTTCAGCCAGCAACCATCTTACCCACCTGGCTAAAGTCGCTGAAGACACTGGTCTAAATGTTTTTTGCAATTCAATTAGTAACTGTCCACCAGACTCCTGCCTCAGGTCGCAAGAAGCGGCTTCATAGTCTTTTAGACGTTATCTAGAAAACTTGGGTATGTTACCAACCTGGAATTAGATTTTGTCCGTCAAGTGATAGTGAATGAAGCCCCTTCTGGGGAAAAAACTCTGCCTGCGAGGTCAAGGTCCCGAACATCAGACACCGTTTTACATGATATCAGGCATAGCAAGATGGTCAACTTAGCGGAAATGTGTTTAAGCGATAGGTACCTGTTTGTCGGCCATTGTTCTAGAAATTTTAGCACCACATTCACATCCCAGAAGGATGCATAGTTGGGCCTCGGAGGATTGGACATACGAATACCTCTCATGAATTTGCATATCAGTGGATGCTCGCCAATTGGTTTACCCTCCACCTGGACATGTCCTGCTGAGATCGCAGATCTGTCTGAAATTATTCACTGTTCTGTAGGCTAAACCAGAGGATGCCAAATCCGAAAGGAAGTTCATTACCATACAAGATTCTGCCCCCACGGGATCCCGTCCGTTGCACCAAGTACACCATCTCCTCCAAGCTGAGGAACAACGCTTGTGGGTGGTATCAGACCAAGCTTGTCTGATGAAGTCAGCAGCTTGTTGCGAAATGCCTGGGGTATACCGTCATTCCCTGAAACCATCCAGGCCGTCAATCTGAGCTTATCTGACAGGACTAAGGGTGAGGGCATCCCTCTGGGTCTAACAAGAGATCTGGGAGGATGGGAAGTGGAACTGGAAGAGCACCCGCTAGAGGTATGGCTACTGGGAACCAAGGTTGAGCTCTCCAAAAGGGAGTCACGAGAATGATCTCTGATTTCTGCCATCTGAGCTGAGTCAGGACCCTGGGGATCATAAGGAACGGAGGAAAAGCATACCCCCGTAACTGAGACCACTCTTGGAGAAAAGCGTCCGTGGCTTGAGCTTCCGGATCTAGGCTCCAACTGAAGAAATGGGGAATTTGTTGATTGAGCTGAGATGCAAACAGGTCCATATTGCAAGGACCCCATCTCTTGTGAAGATGGTTGAATATTAAGGGATTCAATTTCCAGTCACTGAAGTCCTGTAGATGTTGGGATTGCCAATCTGCTATCAGATTGTTCTTGTCTGGGAGATATTCCGCTGTGAGGGAAATCTGATGACTGAGGCAATAATGCCAGAAATCACTGGCAATCTCCGACAAGAGCCTGGATTTCGTACCCCCCAACTTGTTGACATAGCGGACTGCTGAGATATTGTACATCTTTAGCAAAATACAACAATCTGTCTTGACAGGCGAGAGACTCTTGATGGCGAAAGAGCCTGCCAGGAGTTCAAGGCAGTTGATATGGAGACCCATTTCCTTCTCTGACCAATGACCCCCTGTTGTCAGTGTTCCGCATCTCACCCCTCATCCCCAAAGGCTGGCATCCGATTCTATCACTACTTCTGGGGCTGTGCCGAAAATGGCTCTGCCATTCCAAGACTCCATATGGTCCAACCACCAATTCAGTTCCAACCTGACTTTTTCTGAAAGGGGGACTTGATCTGAGTAGGTCAGGCCCTTCCGAAGATGTTGGATTTTCAATCTCTGAAGAGCCCTGTAATGAAGGGGTTCCAGGGAATATGGCTTGGATCGAGGAAGCCAAGAGACCCACAATCCTGGCTATCGATCTCAATGACACAGTTTGTCTGCACAGTGCAAACCTCAATTCCTTCTTGTTGTTGCGAATCTTCTGGAGGGGCAAGACCAATTGTGTTCAGATTGAATCTATCTGGGATTCCAAAAATTCCATCAGTTGGGTCGGGGTTAAGATTGACGTCTGTAAGTTGATTAAAAACCCTAGACTCTGCAAGAGTTGAATGGTACAACATAAATGAGTCCTGAGTGTCAAAGGATCTCAGGCCATCAACAGGAGATCGTCCAGATATACAATTAGACGGACCCCCGAGCTCTCAGAGACTCCACCACCGGTCTTATCAGCTTGGTGAAGCACCAAGGAGCTGATGATAGGCCAAAGGGAAGGGACATGAATTCTAGACATTGCCCTCACCAGAGGAATTGAAGGAATCGTCGGTGAGGCGGAAAAATGGGGACTGACAGACGTCCTTCAAGTCTAAGAGGACCATCCAGTCTCCTTCCTGGAGAATATTTCTTAGTAAATGAATGCCTTCCATTTTGAAATGTCTGTATAAAATCCAGATGTTGAACTCCTTGAGATTTAGCACCAGTCGGAAACCCCCTCCTTTCTTTTCGACCATAAATATGGAGCTTATGAACCCCGTGGGATGGGGAGTCGTTGCAGTTATTGCCCCCTTGTCCAATAGTGTTCGAACTTCTGAGTCTATGAAAGACTACTCTGTTTGGGAAAAATACATTTGTTTTGGATGGGCCGACTGGACTGGCATGTCGTAAAACTCTAGTTTGAATCCCAAGATGGTGTCTAATACCGAAGGGTCCCTGGAGATTTGTCCCCACTTGTCTGGGAACAAGCCCAATCTTCCCCCCAAGAGTACCTTTGAAAAAGGAATGATGCTTACCAGAATATCCTGTGTCCTGGGATGTTCCTTGTGGTCTGCGTCGCCCGCCACGGCGGTATCTGAACCGACCACCTCTGGCGAGTGTAGGGTAGAACATGGGCTCTGAATATTCTCCATAACAACCCCCTCTGCCCCTGGGGGAATATCCATATTGAGACCCTTGGGTATTTCCTCTGCCTGACATCTGCCCTCCATGGCATTCGACCCTGCCAAACAGGCCCCTCTGGAACACTTTATTTGGGCCTTGTCGATCGTGGCGTAAGTGGAGCAGAATCTGGAGAGTTCCTTAACAAAGGGACCTCTCCGAAAAGCAAGCC
This sequence comes from Pleurodeles waltl, assembly GCF_031143425.1. Taxonomy (NCBI): domain Eukaryota; kingdom Metazoa; phylum Chordata; class Amphibia; order Caudata; family Salamandridae; genus Pleurodeles; species Pleurodeles waltl. The sequence continues at coordinate 965,339,845 of NC_090443.1, forward strand.
TTCTGCCACTGGGCCGGCCTCCGAGGTGGCTAAGTCATTGAGTTTAGAGTCTATCCTCATCAGAATAGACCTCCGATGTTTCGTCGAAATGGCACAGTTGGTGTTGCCCAACAGACAAATGGTTCTCTGTGCCCAACCAATTAGGTCCTCTAGGTCTACTGGAGAGTTGGACTCTTTGGCATGGAATGCTAGCTCCAGTATTTTAGTCAGTAGTCCAGCCATGTCCAGGCAGTTTCACCATGCTCTGTCAAGGCCCTTCTTGGGGTCCTTGGTGTATTTTTTCATAAAGGTGACCATAGTCGGGTCCACCTCTGGTGTATTCGCCAAATCTGGTCTAGGGCATTCATTGCGTAGGCGCGCACGCACGTCTTTACCAAAGCTCTTTCGGAGATGGGATTGAACATACTCCACCACCTCAGTAGGAGGTGTTCAATTGGATGATCTAGGGTGGATGATATCCACTGGGTCAAAAGTTAGTACCTGAGGGGTTTTGGACTGTACCCTTATCTTTTTTGCTAGGGCCTGGGATGTTCTGTTCATCGCTATCTTTACCATGTGAGGAGGAGTCAGACTCCTGAGAGTCCACAACTGTCGAAGTGTGTTAAGGAGGACGTCCTCCCTGGGAGGGGGCACTATAATCATGCTCCGAGTCTCGCTTGCACCGCACTGTGCAAATTCGTTAGCATGTATGTTAGGCTGGGCCTTAGATTTTGCTTTTCCCTTTTTTGAAGGGACAGTATCATCGCCAATTAGAGGGTGCATAGGTTGCCATCCGTGTTGGTGCGTGAAATCACGTAAATGCCCTGTAAAAGGGCCCAAAGCTTGAGCCAGTGCCTTATTTACAGATTGATGAACACTGCAATCCATGGCCTCCCCCAAACCCAGTTCATACTGGTCCCCAACTTCTTCTGGGTAGTATTCTACCTCTGCCTCGTAAGGCTCCCATTGAGCCATTCTCTTACTTTTAATATCTTTGATAGTACAGTCAAGAGAGAAAAGGGGGGTGGGACCCCTGAAAGGCTATTATATTGTGCCTCAATTAAAACATGAGGGGAGCAGCCTGGAAGCACTCTAGGTCAAGCCTTCATCGATTTTACAATCCTGTAATCGTCAGACATGGCGTGAGAGGAGTATTACTTGAAGGACTTCTCACCAAGGCAACAGTAGGGGCCGAGCGATGTGCAGAGAAACTGATGCACGCTTCTTTAGTCAATTTCAGCGCTCGTCAGTAACTCTGCGTATGCGCTGCATGGTGCTGTTGATTGTCCTAGAAATAAGACTGCACACGTCAGGAAGATGCTCGTAATCTGCTCCCCGCCCCTGCTCCACAGAGGCCATGGCATCAGAACCCGACAGCCCTAATTACGGGCACAAGCGTAGTTGTGTGTCAATTACAACACTGTGGCCAAGCGCTGATCACTTTACTTAATCCCTGCGATCATAAGGCAAAGATGAAACAATAATACCGGTACAATATAACAATGCCTTCAATAAGGGAACAAAGTACATATCTGGCTGCGAAGCAGCAAAGAAAGAGGACACAAAATGGAGGCATCTATATTTATGTGGAATGCTGGCATACTATTGGAGCATGTGATATGGATCTGCTGGGGGACATGGGCAATGTATTTTTTTACTTTACTTAATGTGATTGGCTGCTGTAAACTTTGAAGTAAAGAAAGAGAAGCATAATCGGAGCCTCCGGTCCTGACATAGAATCATCAACTGATAAGCTGCTCCTGTTCGAAGTACATGTATTACGGAAAATGTCAGACTCGTATGGCTGCGAAAGATAGTGTGAATTTACAGAAAATATGCTCTCCTTTTAGCTTCTAGACCACCTTCCCTAATCTCTATGGGAAAATCTTGAGAAAACAGTTTTCTCTCAAACATGAGTCATGAAATCCCAGCAGGGTACAATCAAATTGGAATATGATACAATTCCTAAAATTAGTATGATACCATCAACAAATGATTTATATTATAACTTTGTAAATTTGCTGTTATCCTTTTTACGTTCTCCTTTTTGTGACCCTCAAAACCTGTAATTGACTACAATGCACTGATGAGAAAACTGTGCTTGGCGGGGGATCGAGTTATAGTTACCTTGGGTCTCAATTTATAGTTAATTGAAATAGCTCTGACTATAACAGCTTCATTTCTATGGATTTGTGTGTGTAAATTCAGAACCTAACTATAACGGATATATCTATCTATCTATCTATCTTTCTATCTATATATATATATCTATATATATATATATATATATATATATATATAAAACACACACACACTAGCACACATGTATATAGATTGAAGGGTTCTACGTTATGTTCAAATATCCAATGTTTTTTTTCATTCAGTACAAGAGCATGGCCAGAAGTTCTCTTTCCAAAATGGAATATCTTTGTTAACTTTCTGATAATATTTGAAACATGAAAATGGGATGTTACAGTCCATCATTTTATTGAACTTGCAACAGGGCAGCTTCAATTTCCCTTTCAGAGGTGTAATTTTCCACCATAAATCTCTTGGTAGGATTATGATGACATAGAACAGGAGGCTGTGTGAGCGATGACTTATGAGCTTGCTGAATGCAAGTTCTTTTTGGGAACCCTATTGAATTTGTTTTTTCATGTTTTCCTTTTTCAAAACGTGAGTGATGTCACAAATCAGTTGAGCAAAATCCTTTGAAAAACTGCCAGTACAAGTTTACAATTTGAAGGAAACTTTGGGCCGTATGTATGATGCAATTTTGTGGTCGTAAACAGCGAAAATCACAGTTTGCAACCTAAAATAGCTTTATACAATGTACCATCCTTATTTTGCGAGACGGTATCCAGTGACCGACTTGCAAAAAGGGGATTGTGACTCGCAATTAGGAAGGGTGTCCTGAGGGCGTCCCTTCCTCACTGGGACTCGCAGGGGGATGTCTGATTGTTTTGTTGCCTTCTATGTGGTTGCAAAACAATTTGAATTAACACAAATTTCAAATTGGTGTTAACCCATTCACAAAAGGGAATGGGTCCCCACAGGACCCCTTCCACTTTGTGAATGGTAGCAAAAATGTTTTTTCAGAACAGGCAGTGGTCCCGCGGACCACTGCCTACTCTGAAAAAATAAAAATAAAACTTTTCATTTTTATTTTTGAAATGCATCCTGTTTTTCTTTAAGGAAAATGGGCTGCATCTAAAAAAAACTGCTTTATTTGAAAAGTAGTCAGGCATGGTGGTCTTCTGACCCCAGCAGGCCATAAACACTGTGGTTGCGGCCATTCCCAAATGGGTTGCAAATTGTGACCTGCCTCATGAAGATGAATGAGGCAAGTCTCATGCGACCCATTTGGGAATCACAAACAGTGAGGTTCACACTGTTGTACATTTAGTTTTGCGACTCGCAATTTGAGATTCACAAACGGATCGCAAATTGAGAGTTGCAAAAACAAAGGTCGTACATCTGGTCCTTTGTGTCTTCAACATTTGTGGAAGGAGGCTGTAGGAAAGTACCATCCTCCTTGGCATGGTTACCCCCATTTTCTGCCTCTTGTCAGTGTGTTCGATTGTGTCTACTGGGTTTCTGCTAACCAGGACCCCAGTAATTTTGCTCTCTCCTCTAAATTGTACATTTTTCTTCCCACAATTGGTATACTGGTCCCCCCATGTAAGTCCCTAGTATATGGTACCTTGGTACCCAGGGCATTGGGGTTCCAGGGGATCCCTATGGGCTGCAGTAGTTATTCTGCCACCCATAGAGAGCCCATGCAAAGGGTTCTGCAGGCCTGCCATTGGCCTGTATAAAGATGAGAGACTCTTTCACACGGAGGGCCTCATTTACGAGGCCTTAGCGGCACACTGCGCCCCCGGAGCGTAATTTTTTTATGCTTCAGTGTTCTGATGCCACATCTTTTGGAAAGCCCCCCACCCTGGCGAAGATTCCCAGGAGGGCCTTTGCCACTGCAGGAGCTGTAGTGGTCTTTAGATGTATAGCCGCTGGATACCTGGTGGCATGGCCCACAACCAGCAGTATGAATCTGTTTCCTTGGGTCTAGGGGGACACCAATATCCAATCCATCCCAACCCTCTTAAAGGGAACCCCAACCACTGGTAGTGGAATTGGGAGGGCCCTTAGGGTACCACATGTCTTGCTACTGGCTTGACAGGTGACACAGGAGTGACAAAACTCCTTTGTATCTTCAGACATGTGGGGCCAGAGAAAGTGTGGGACAATCTGTACCAAGTCTTGCTTTGCCCCAGGTGACCTGCCAGGGATATGTCATGTGCCGGGGTCAACAAATATTCTCTATACTGCAGAGGTACTCCCAATCTCCTGGTGGCACCAGCTTTGGGTTCTCTTGCTTTTGAGTGTAAGAGGTTGTCTTCCCAATACACCTTGTGGGTGCCACTGACATCCCCTGCTTCATGAAAGACAGCTTGCTGTCTTAACCCTTCCAGTGTGGGACAGGTTTGCTGTTCCTTACTGAACTCCTCCCGGGTGGGCCCCCCCTGCACCTTCAAGATCAGCTGTGTCAGCTTTCAACTCTTCAGGTGTAGGTACTACCAAGGGAGTGGAATCCTCCTCCTCAAAGGGGGAATCTTCACTCGAGGGTGGGGTAGGAGGCAACCTTTTGCCCTTTCTACCCTTGGCTTTGGAAGCCTCTTGGCCCATTGTTCCAGGCTCCAGGATTCCTTTTTATTTTTGCTTCTCGGTCTGAACCCTGGTCAAAGCTAAAATTGCTGCATGGGCCTCCAACTCCACTTCTGCCCAAGCTGAAGTCTCCAAGTCATTCCCCAAGGGACACTCTACAGGTAAGTCGATGGACACTACAACCGTCTTTGAGCCAGTAACCGCCCCAAATAAAATCAACAACTGCCATGGGGTGGCATACAGTATTGTTGCAGGCGTCAGTCACTTGGTACTGATGGCCAAGTAGGTGTTGCTCAGGGGACACCAGTTTTTCAGTCACCAAGGTGACACTGGCACCTGTGTCCCTGTAGGCCTCTGCTTGAACACCCTTTATCAAGGGCAGATGTCTGTACTTACCCATGTTAAGGGGACAGGCAGCAAGGGTGGCAAAATCAATGCCCCGTCTGAGACTAAAACAGCCTGAGTAGTTTCCCTAACTAAACCAGCCCCCACTACACTTCCTAAAGTGAGACCAGCTACACACTTGGAATGGCTATTACTGCCTGACCCACCACTACTGTTGTTACTAGGGGTACTAGTGGTAGAAGTGGGGGTTGTAGTGGTGGGTGGTTTGGTGCTTTTCTTAGGGCATGAGCTGTCTCCTGGCCTATGGCCTTGTTCCTACATACTTAGCACCAAGGCTTTTTGTGATGGGAAGAGAAAGAGGATTTGGACCCACTCCAGGAGGAATTTTGTGGGCCTGATGAAGACTCTTTTGGTTTAGTTTTGTCCCTACCCTTGTCCCGAGACTTACCTGCTTCCTTGTTATTGTCTTTGTCAGCCCCTGTATAAACCTTTCGGTTCACCCTTGTTCTGGCCTATGTGTCTGCCTTCTTTCCCAATTCTTGGGGAGAGGTCAGATTTGAGTCTACTAAGTACTGGTGCAACAAATCAGACACACAATTATAAAAAATATGCTCTCTCAGAATTAGATTATACAAGCCCACAAAATCACTGACTTTGCTACCATGTAACCAGCCGCCAAAGCTTTTACAGAGTAGTCCACAAAATCAATCCAATCTTGGGAGGACTCTTTCTTGGTCTCTCTGAACTTGATCTTATACTGTTCAGTAATGAGACCACATCTGTCTAGCAGAGCAGACTTCACAACTGTGTAGTTATCAGCATCCTCCTCACTGACAGTAAGGATTCTTTCTCGTCCCTTGTCAGAGAAGGAGAGCCAAAGAATAGCAGCCCACTGTCTCTAGGGGACTTTCTGAACTTTACAGCCCCTCTCCAGAGCAGCAAACCACTTCTGGATGTCATCCCCCACCTAGAATGGGGGAACAACCTTGCTAAGGTTTCTAGAATCAAAAGAGTCCTCCCTGACTCTAGGTTCCCTGAAACCAAAGCTGCTGCAACCATGGAGTGCTAACCCCAATCCCTGCCTCTTTCTCTCTACTGCCAAGGCCTCCCTATCTAGGGCTAGCTGTTGCTGCCTCAGCTTGGCCTCCTCCAGCCTCAGTTTTCTGAGCTCCCTATCTAGAGAATCTTCTGCTGGAGTTGAGCAATTGGTCCCCTCAGATACTGATGTGACATGAGAGTGGCAGGATGAGGGCCTGTCCCTAGGCTTACTAACCCTCTGAACTAGTCCTCTGGGTGCAAAGGGAGGCCTACTTTCATGGCCCCCTTTGGCACTACCCGTAGCCCTCCCAGCTACACTAGGGGGTTTACTAGAGACCATGTGATCCTCTGAGGGACCCTCCTGACCCTCCTCAGCGTCCAGATCTTCTTTTTCTAACACTGGGGGGAGTGGGGCTGAGGGGGTTAGAATCTACATCCTCCTTCCTCTCCCCCTGGCTACCAGCTTGATCCTGATCATCCTGGAGGAGAAGTCTTAGGAGCAGACTCTTATTAGGGTTTCTCCCTGTCTTCAATTTCCTGCTCTTACACACTTCCCTCAGTTCCTGAAAGGTGAGGTCCTCTTAGTGAGAGCCCATGTTCTGAGATGTGCTAGGTACTGAAGACATGTTAGCGTGGGGTAGGGTGTGCTAAACCTCCCTAACTTCTAGTCTCCTACAGAAGTTTGGAGCAAGGGCTATGCCTAGACCCCTCTCTTACCCAAAACCTAGAGACTATAGGCCTCATTACGAGTTTGGCAGAGGAAATTACTCTGTCACAAATGTGATGGATATCCCGCCCGTCATATTACAAGTTCAATTATATCCTATGGACCTTGTAATAAGGCAGACGGGATACCCGTCACATTTGTGATGGAATAATCCCCTCTGCCAAACTCATAATGAGGCCCTATGTCCTGAAACTAGGTGTATGTGTATATCCCTAGCTAGTAAGTGGTCTTTCCTGCAGAAAGTACCAAGTGACAGAGTGGTAAGGAAATTGCAAATGCTTATTCCACCAATGCACCACCAATGTAGGAAGCTGGCCTGGTGTGTGGTGGGTACCTGTGGTACTTAAACCTCACACCAGGTCCAGGTATCCCCCTCTTAGTGAAGTGTAGGCAGTGTCTTGAAGCCAGGCTCTCCAGAGGTAGCTGTGGATAAGCAGCCAAGGCTTATCTAGGAGACATGCAAGCTCGTGCAATACCACTGTAGTCACACAGCACACACACGGAAAACACTCCGTTGTACAAAAATAAAGGTACTTTGTACTTTATTTTTGGAACAAATCACCACAAAATACTAGAAATGGTAACCTACTATTAGGAGGTAAGTAATACACTATATACACTAGTAAGCAGAAACATGCATTGGAAAGTTTAGGAAACAGTGCAAATAGCAATATCCAATAGTAACCCTAGGGGGAGTACAAACCATATACTAAAAATGGAATGCGAATAAGGCACCCCCATCTAGGTAAGTAAAATGTGCAGAGGGGAGCTGGGGGTATCAAAAACCACAAAGGTAAGTAACACAGTACCTCCCAGCGACCAGAAATGCAGGAGTAAAACACTGGTTTCCCCAAACCACCCAAAAGGAGGAAAAGAAGAAAAAGAGGACACCCAGACAAGACTGCAAGAAAACTAGCCGTGGATTCCTGAAGAAAGAAGACCTTTGGAGAGAGGGGACCAAGTCCAAAAGTCACAGTGGAGTCCAGGAGGAGTGGAGACTACTACCCTCAGGGTGCTTCATGTGAACCGCCTTTAGCCCTACTATGACAGGGCTGATGTAACCCTTCTCATGGCTACTGATGAGGGACAGGAAGAAGAGAGTGACCCTCTCCCTGATCTCTTCTCCACCACTGAAGCTAATGGCTCATTAGGATGGAGTTGTCCTAGCAGACTGCCTTTCTGAATCTCAGAAAGAGGACTGCAGGAACCTCCTAGGCCAGTTCTCTGAACTGTTTTCTCTGACACCTGGTCAGACAACATGGTGTGAACACACCATTGACACAGGGGACACCTTGTTTGTTAAAAGTAAAATTTACAGGCAACCTGATGATGTTAGAGATTGCATCAAAACTGAAGCCTAAAAGATGCTAGACCTAGGAGTGAATGAACAATCTGACAGTCTCTGGGCTAGCCCAGTGGTGCTGGTACAAAAACCTCCCTCACAGAATGGAAAAAGAGAAATTAGGTCCTGTGTTGATTACAGAGGGTTCAACACAGTCACCAAGGATGATGCTCACCCTATTCCTAGGGCAGATGAGCTAATACATATACTGGCATCTGCCAAGTATCTAGGCACCTTTGACTTGACTGCAGGATATTGGCAGATCAAATTGTCACAGGATGCAAAACCAAAAACTGCATTCTCAACCACTGGATGGTATTATCAATTTACTGTTATGCCCTTTGGTTTGAAGAATGCACCTGCCACTTTTCAGAGGCTGGTAAATACAGCCCTCCAAGGTTTGGAAGCCTCTAGTGTAGCCTATCTCGGGGACATAGCTGTCTTTAGCTCCACCTGAGATGACCACCTGGTCCACCTCTGGAATATTTTGGAGACTCTGCAAAAAGCAGGCCTGACTATCAAGGCCTCCAAGTGCCAGATAGGGGAAATTTGTATTTCTGGGTCACCTAGTAGGTGGAGACCAGATTCAACCATTGCAAGGGAAGATCCAGACTGTTTAAGAGTGGGCTCCCCCACCACACAGACCCAGGTGAGAGCCTTCCTAAGCCTTACTGGGTATTATAGGAGGTTCATCAGGAATTATGGCTCCATTGTAGCCCCTCCCAATGACCTTACATCTAAAAAGATGCCCAAAAAGGTTTCATGGACAGCAAGCTGTCAAAAAGCTTTTGAGGACCTTCAACGGGCCATGTGCTCTGCACTAGTGTTAAAAAGCCCTTACTACTTCAAGACATTCATTGTCCAAACTGATACTTCAGAGGAAGAGGTGGGGCAGTTCTTTCTCAGCTCAACACTGAGGGCCAGGATCAACTAGTTGCTTTTATAAGCAGAAGGTTGACCCCTCTGGAGAAGCGTTGGTCAGCTATAGAAAGGAAGCCTTTGCTGTGGTCTGGGCCTTGAAGAAGCTGAGGCAATACCTGTTTGGCACTTACTTCATTGTTCAAACAGACCAAGAAGCCCCTTCTGTGGCTCAAACAGATGCAAGGAGAAAACCCCAAACTGTTGAGGTGGTCCATATCCCTACAGGGAATGGACTATACAGTGGAATATAGACCTGGGAGTAACCACTCCAATGCAGATGGACTCTCCAGATATTTCCACTTAGACAATGAAGGCTCGTCTGGGCAAGGTTAGCCTTCTTGTCCTTCATTTGGGGGGTGGTTGTGTAGGAAAGTACCCTCTTTCTTGGCATGGTTACCCCCATTTACTGCCTGTTGTCAGTATGTTTGACTGTGTCTGTTGGGTTCCTGCTAACCAGGACCCCAGTAATTTTGCTCTCTCCTCTAAATTGTACCTTTTTCTTCCCACAATTGACATACTGGTCCCCCCATGTAAGTCCCTAGTAAATGGTACCTAGGTACCCAGGGCATTGGGGTTCCAGGGGATCCTTATGGGCTGCAGCAGTTATTCTGCCACCCATAGGGAGCCTATGCAAAGGGTTCTGCAGGCCTGCCATTGCAGCCTGCGTGAAACGGGTGCATGCACCCCTTTTCACTACAGGTCACTACACCAGGTCACTGTAAGTCACCCCTATGGTAGGCCCTCTCAGCCCAGAGGGCAGGTACCTGAATGTGAGGGCACCCTTGCACTACCAGAGGGGACCCCACAAACTCCAGATCCATTTTCCTGGACGTTGTGAGCGCGAGGACGCCATTTTATGACTGTACGGGTACGTAGGTCACTACCTATGTCCAGCTACATAATGGTAACTCCGAACCTGGGCATGTTTGGTATCAGACATGTCAGGAGTCATACCCCAATACTGTTGCAAGTATTGGAAGTATGATTCCATGCACTCTGGGGGCTCCTTTGAGGACCCCCAGCATTGCAACCACTGGTCTTACAGGGGTTTTCGGGCAGCCCAGCTGCTGCCACCCCTTAGACAGGTTTCTGCCCTCCTGTTGCTTGATTTGATCAAGCCCAGGAAGGCAGAACAAAGGATTTCCTTGAGGAGAGGGATGTAACACCCTCGCCCTTCAGAAATAGGTGTGACTGGCTTGGGAGGGGTAGCCTCCCCCAGCCACTGATTTTCTTTGAAGGGCACATTTGATGCCCTCCGTGCATAAACCAGCCCACACTGGTTCAGGGACCCCCAGTCCCTGCACTGGTGCAAAACTGGACAATGGAAAGCGGACTGACCACTCCCCTGTCCATCACCACCCCAGGGGTGGCACCCAGAGCTCCTCCAGAGGGACCCTGGGTTCTGCCATCTTCTTTCCAAGGTTGGCAGAGAGCATCTGAGTGGCCAGGTGAGGCAGGTGACATCAGAGCCCCCTCCTAATAGGTGCTTACCTAGTTAGGTGACCAATCCCTCTTTCAGGGCTATTTAGGATTTTTCTCTTGGGTGGGTCCTCAGATTCGGCTTGCAAGATTCCAGCAGGACTCCATTGCAACCTCTGCTTCGACTTCTGGCCACTAGAACCGTTCCTGGACCCTCCAGGAACCGACAAATGCTGCTACAATGAAGAAGACTCTTCTGCAACTTAGTTTCCATGTCTTCTGCCTGCTTTGCAACATTTTCCCAGCCGTGCATCCTCAGAAGACTGCAACTCTTCAGCCTGCACAAGAAGAAGAAGGAATCTCTCTTGGAGTGAAGGAGTCACTCCCCTGCAACCACAGGCACCTACAGCAAGCGAAGACTGGCTGCGTGAATCTCCTCTCTTCTTGAGCTGTGTGGATCCTGCATCATGGGTGGTGGTTCTGAGTAGTCCTCTTTGTTCTCTCTGCCAGCTGTCCAACTTTGGTGGAGGTAAGCCTTTTCCTCCCCATGCAGGACAGTACCCCGTGCACTGTTTCTCTTGCAGCTGCCAAGGCTTGTTTGCATCTCCTCCTAGGGATCTTCAGGTGACATGTAGCTCCAGTCCCCAGCACGCCATCCTGCAAAGCACAGCCTCCTGTGTGGTTCTTCTGCAGCGTGTAATCCTCTTTTGTAGTGCTGCGTGTGCTTCTTCTGCGACTCCTGTGTCCCCGTAATGTGGGACTCTTGTGGGTGCTTCCTCTGCTCCTGTGGACTCTCTGTGATGCTGAGGGTTCCCTGTGACTCCTTCTTCTGGGTTGAGTCCTCCTGGGCCTTGCTGGACCCCGGCAGCACCTCTTTTCCACTAACGGCGAGTTTGCATTTGCCAAGGCTTGTTGTGAAATTCCTACGCCGACACCTGTCTAAAATCTTCCTTCCAGAGTGGGGCTTCATCAGCATTGATCAGGAATTCCGGCTTCAGAGCTGCAGTGCTGACCTGTTCTTCTTCACCATCGACCAACCCCTGCATCCACAGCTGGGTGGGTAGTAGCCTCTACTCCTCCTGGACTCCACTGTGACTTTTGGACTTGGTCCCCTCTCTCCAAAGGTCTTCTTTCTTCAGGAATCCACGGCTGGTTTTCTTGCAGTCTTGTCTGGTTGTCTTCTTTTTCTTCTTTTCCTCCTTTTGGGTGGTTTGGGTAAAATCCAGTTTTTTACTCCTGCATTCCTGGTCGCTGGGGGGTACTGTGTTGCTTACCTTTGTGGTTTTCTGATACCGCCAGCTTCCCTCTACACATTTTACTTACCTAGGTGGGGGTGCCTTATTCGCATTCCATTTTTTTAGTATATGGTTTGTGCACCCCCAGGATCACTATTGGTTATTGGTTTTTGCACTGTTTTCTAACCTTTTCTATGCATGTTTCTGCTTACTAGTGAATATATTTAGGGGGTGATTCTCACCCTGGCGGGGCGGCGGAGGCCGCCCGCCAGAGTTCCCCCCTCCAAAATACCGCTCCGCGGTCGAAAGACCGCTGAGGGTATTTTGGCTTTTGCACTGGGCTGGCGGGTGACCGCCAAAAGGCCGCCCGCCAGCCCAGTGCAAAAGACCCTTCCCACGAGGACGCCGGCTCAGAATTGAGCCGGCGGAGTGGGAAGGTGCGACGGGTGCAGTGGCACCCGTCGCGTATTTCAGTGTCTGCAAAGCAGACACTGAAATACAAAGTGGGGCCCTCTTACGGGGGCCCCTGCAGTGCCCATGCCATTGGCATGGGCACTGCAGGGGCCCCCAGGGGCCCCACGACAACCCATACCGCCATCCTGTTCCTGGCGGGAGAACCGCCAGGAACAGGATGGCGGTATGGGCTGTCAGAATCCCCATGGCGGCGCAGCGAGCTGCGCCGCCATGGAGGATTCTAATGGGCAGTGGAAAACCGGCGGGAGACCGCTGGTTTTCCGCATCTGACCGCGGCCAAACCGCCGCGGTCAGAATGCCCTGCGGGGCACCGCCAGCCTGTTGGCGGTGCTCCCGCCAACCCTGGCCACAGAATGACCCCCTTAGTGTATTACTTACCTCCTAAGGGTAGGTTACTGTTGTAATCAATGATTGATGCTCATAGGTTATAAAAGAGGTAGGTTTATTAGTTTAGTTGTAGATTACAGATAAAGTCCCACCAGGAGCAGCATCCTGCCGCTCAGCCCTTCCTTCTCCAACTGTCTACTCATCCAAGCACAAACACACACTGTCAACATTCCAACCATACAATGACCTCCCTCACTGGCTGAACAGCAGGGAACATTAAGGTAGTTGGGAGAATGCATAAGATAGAAAGAGGCCACAACACATCTCCCCCCACTTATGAAAACAATGAAATATTCAACAGAACGGAAACCTGCAAAACACCCCCCATCTACCGTCCTCCAAAATTGAGTACCACCCCATTGTAATAAACAGAACAGGTTAACAAACACTCTCTGCAACAAACAGAAAAGGTTAACAAACACTAACTCTGCATAACTTCAATACTCCAATGGGATGTAAGATGCTAAAACACAGTTAATCAATACATTCCACAAAGTCAGAGGCCACAACACATCTCCCCAATTATGAAAACAATGAAATACTCAACAGAACAGAAAAATGCAAAACATCCCTATCAACTGCCCTTCAAAATTATGAGTCCCTTATTGAAATAAACAAAACACATTAACCCCTGTGCTGGCAAGCCTTTTCCCACTCAGGTGACAAGCCTTTTTTTGGCTGTTTGGGGAAGTTTGCGCTGAGCCCCTCATAACGTTTTGTCCACATAAGCTACCCATGCCAAATTTGCGCCCTTTTTTACCAACATCCTAGGGATTCTAGAGGTACCCAGACTTTCTGGGTTCCCCTGAAGGAGACCAAGAAATTAGCCAAAATAGAGCAACAATTTCAGTTGTTTCAAAAAAATTGGAAAAAGGGGCTGCAGAAGAAAGCTTGTGTTTTTTTTCCCTGAAATGGCATCAACAAAGGGTTTGCGCTGCTAAAATCACCATCTTCGCAGCTTTCAGGAACAGGCAGACTTGAATCAGAAAACCACATTTTTCAACACAATGTTGGCATTTTACTGGGGCATGCCCCATTTTTACTATTTTTTGTGCTGTCAGCCTCCTTCCAGTTAGTGACAGAAATGGGTGTGAAACCAATGCTGGATCCCAGAAAGCTAAATATTTCTGAAAAGTAGACAAAATTCTAAATTCAGCAAGGGGTAACTTGTGTAGATCCTACAAGGGTTTCCTACAGAAAATAACAGCTGAAATAAAAAAATATTGAAATTGAGGTGAAAAAAACAGACATTTTATATAGGGCTTGTAGGTTCATCAAGATCCCTAGGTACCCAAAGCCAATAAATGAGCTGCACCTTACAATGGGTTTTCATTCTATACCGGGTAGACAACAATTAATTTACTGAAATATAAAGAGTGAAAAATAGGTATCAAGAAAACCTTTATATTTCCAAAATTGGCACAAGATAAGGTGGTGAGAAGCAGTGGTTATTTGCACATCTCTGAATTCCGGAGTGCCCATACTAGCATGTGAATTACAGGGAATTTCTCAAATAGATGTCTTTTTTACACACTGTCTTACATTTGGAAGGAAAAAATGTAGAGAAAGACAAGGGGTAATAAGACTTGTTTTGCTATTCTGTGTTCCCCCAAGTCTCCCGATAAAAATGGTACCGCACTTGCGTGGGTAGGCCTAATGCTCGTGACAGGAAAGGCAACATGAACACATAACATTTTTACATTGAAATCTGACGTGTTTTTTGCAAAGTGCCTAGCTGTACATTTTGGCCTCTAGCTCAGCCTGCACATTTTTGAAAACTAGACACCTAGGGGAATCCAAGATGGGGTGACATGTGGGGCTCTCACCAGGTTCTGTTACCCAGAATCCTTTGCAAACCTCAACATTTGTCCAAAAAAGCACCTTTCCTCACATATTGGTGACAGAAAGTTCTGGAATCTGAGAGGAGCCACAAATTTCCTTCCACCCAGCATTCCCCTAAGTCTCCCGATAAAAATGGTAAATCACTTGTGTGGGTAGGCCTAGTGCCCGTGACAGGAAATGTCCCAAAACAGCAGAAATGTTATCGGTGTAGATGAGGCAATTCCGGGTTGTAGGAATTTTGTGGATTCACGATCGTGATCAGGCAGCAGAAATGCCTTTCTCGGACCCTCCATGTAATCGGAGGAGAAATGCAAAAGCATTTCTCCTCGGAGTGGCAGGCCTCTGATGAGGTGAGTGTGCAATTGCGCGCTGACGTCATCAGATGCCACGGGGGGAGCAGGGTGGGGGTGGGAGGGGAAGCGATTCCCCTTCCATCCCTGCAGTGGGGCCACCGAGGTGAGGCTCATGGGGGGAGTGCTAGCACTCCCCCCGTATGCCAGTCCAAGGACATAACGGTTACGTCCTTGGAGCCTCAGCGCCGCAGCCAAGGACGTAGCCGCTACGTCCTTGGCTGCGAAGGGGTTAAGCACTCTCTGCTTAACTTCAATACTCCAATGGGATGTAAGATGCTAAAACAAAATTCATCAATACATTCCACAAATTCACAATACGAGTGCACAAATAACTCATAACTTCCCTGCTCACCCAGCAGAGAACACTAACTACTTGTTCCCCTCCACATCACACACACTATAACAGGACCAGATGTTGCCTTCCACAACTTAACACTCAACAGGATTAGAGTTTCTTCCACCTCTACTGCATTGAGGTGTAACCACATACCCCCAACACCATACACCTAGACAGGACCAGGGTCTCACCTACCCTCCACTGCATTGGGACGTAAACATGTACCCCCATCACCATTCACTTAAACAGAACCAGGGTTTCACCTACCCTCTACAGCATTGGGGTGCAGCCACATACTCACATCACCCTATGCTCAAACAGGAATAGGGTTTCACCTACTCTCTACTGCATTGGGGTGTAAACATTTACCCCCTTAACACTGGGCCTAAAAAACTGCCCCCACATCCTTCCTTAACCCTGTAGGAAGGATGGACATATATCACTGGGGTGTACCCCCATAACATTGGGCTTAACACACTGTCCCCACATCCTTAATCCCATAGAAAGGATTGACACATATCACTGGGGTTTACCCCACTTACATTGGGCTTAACACACTGCCCCCACATCCTTAACCCCATAGGAAGGATGGTCAAAAACATGATCCCAAATATGGATCAAGAGACTAACATAACAACATTAAAATGTCACTCTGCACATGACTCTAGCATCCAACCTCAAATTATACATCTCTAAAATCAAGAATGGCTTTAAAACTTCAGGCCAATATACACATGCTAAATATGGTAAGCAAAATTTCATGTTAAAATAGCATTAGGGTGCACCTCCCATGCGTAACATACATGCCACGACTCAACAACTTTAAAACATGTCAGTAACGGCATAAAAGTTCTCAGTTCAATACAGCATTACAAATTAATTTCAGCAGCAGCAAGCATTGCCAGCATAAACATAACATTACTCATTTCAACCCAATGCATCTTTAAAAGACTCATCCAAGCACAAACACTGTCAACATTCCAACCATACAATTACCTCACTCACTGGCTGTGCAGCAGGGAACATTAAGGTAGTAGGAAAAATGCATAAGATAGAAAGAGGCCACAACAGTTACCTTTTCTAGTATTTTGTGGAGATTTGTCCCAAAAATAAAGTACCTTTATTTTTTTACAACTGAGTGTTTTCTTTTATGTGTGTGTAAGTGCTGTGTGACTACAGTAGTATTGCATGAGGTTTGCATGTGTCCTAGATAAGCTTTGGCTGCTCATCCACAGCTACCTCTGGAGAGCCTGCCTTCTAGACACTGCCTACACTTCACTAAGAGGGGATACCTGGACCTGGTATAAGGTTTAAATACCATAGGTACCCACCACACACCAGGCCAGCTTTCTACAGAGGCCATTCTAAGATGGCTGAATTATTTTTAGGAGCCATTGATCACCCAGAAGGACTCAATATAATTCCTAGATATTTAGTGTGTTTCTTTTCAGATTCTAATGTCCGGACCGGAGGCTCAGAGTATGCATTTCACTTTTAGTTTTGAAGCTTCAAAAGCCCGTAAAGACAAGTAATATAACATTTAACAAAGGACTACATATCCCATGAGTCTTTACTGTTCAACACAGTCCACCAATAACCATTGAGGGAGTCTTTTATAATCATCTACCAAGAAAAAGCACTTCCTCCTTTGTCGCTTCTCAGCAGTCAGATAAGTGCTTTTCCTTAATGAATGATTTAAATGTGTGATTTACTTTAATGTTGTTATACTATGCACGTTTGTCTCATTAACTGTTCTCTTTGCAGGGTATTTTCCTTACTGTTTGGCCTCTACTTTTTGAGACATAAAAAAAAAAACAAAGTAGTGTGTGCTAGTATCCTGCGGCCCCAGGGGCTGCTGAGTGCTCGTGTTCGGGCCATGGGGAGGATTCCTTTGTCGGGCCCACTATCTCCCGAGCTAGGACTGTGGTGTGGTGTCGGCATCCCTAGAGGGTGCTTGGTAACCCATCAGCATCACAAGAGGGCACAAGTTGACCGCTCTGATTGAAGCGCTATTACCTCCACGGGGCTTGTTGTCTGCTCCATCTGTGAAGCAAAGGAAAGACTGTTTTCACAGCAAACGCACTGAGAATCCCCAGTTGTTTCAGCTCCTCCCAGCTCCAGCGTATGTGGTTTTGACCCTGGAGACTTTTTTCTTCCAAAGCCTGTGGTAATTAAAGGTTTTTCTCACACTGTGGCCCTCCAAAACCATTAAATAAGCACTGGTGCAAACAACCTACCTTTCCAACAGCATTGCCAATATATCTGTTGATAGCAACTTATCGACTCTGACAGGTGTAGACAGTGACTATGTGGAGTCGATGGAAGAGGAGGAGATGCTCCTCCCCACCCATGAGTAACCTTGTGGACGCTGTTGATGCCTCTCTACAGAGAGCCATTTCTTCAGCCTTGGAGGCCCTCAGTAGGCAAATCATAGAGCTAACAGCCCAACACAGCATTCTAAACCCATGCATGGAAGATTGGGGGCCCTTGCCTCCAGGTGACACTCGGGACACTCTTAGGGGCATAGGGTTTTACAAACCCACCACCAATGCTAGGGCTGTTTTGCCACCTTCCCACGCATTTGAAAAACTGAGCAAAGCCTTCTTGAACTGGCCCTTAGACGCATCTAATAATCAAGAGGCAGAGACCCACCCTTGCGCTCTCTCTCTATATATATATATATATATACATATATTTTATATATATATGAAAAAATATACATATAAAACATCAACCTTTATCAAGGACCCGAAGAAGGACCTGGATCCCTCCTGGAAGGCCTGTCAGAACAAATTACTCTATATCTTGGGTCCTCTCACAAAAATTCTAGATATGAGCAAAGAGGCCCGCTAGACTGGCAGTCTGATTGACTCACCTATCCTCTCTGGCTTGGCTCAATGATTGCTCTCTTTCCTGGGTAACACAAATTGTGTATTATCTATTGAACACAGATAATCGTTGCTGACAAATATGGATGCCAAATTGAGTGAACTGGCTACCATGGAGGCAGGACCAGTACCAGAAGGGAGGTCTCTTTAGAGATCCTTTTATGAAGGAACTCACAAAATTTGTGACCACTTTTTCCTCCCTCCATAAAGTGCAACAGTCCATGCACAGAGTTTTAGGGCAAAGGGTTTTTGGAGGGGCCAGAAGAGATAGGGGGCCTCAGCCTCCCACAAATTCTAAATGATATGCTCTATACAGTGACAGTACCAAAACAAGTTTGAAGGTTTCTTTCCCTCGCATGATAATGGCAGTGGCAGCAGAGGAGCCTTCTGAGGAGCCAGCAGCGATCCAGGTGATACCACTGTTAAGCAATAACCTTTTTTCCCTACAAGAGGTAGGGGGCAGATTACCATGATTCGCCCACGAGTGGACTGAGATCACAGAAGATGGGTGGAAACTGCAAACCATTTGGGGGGGTTTCACATGGAATTTTATGGGACCGCTTGACAAATATCCCACCCCATGGCCTTAGTTTTTCCTAAGGAGGGAATGCAAGTGATGGACTAGGAGGTACACGCTCTTCTAGCAAAAGGGACAATAGTGCCACCTTCCCCACACACCAGAGGCTTCCTCAGCAACATTTTCCTTGTGGAGAAAAAGGACAAACTGTACCATCCCGTGATCAGTTTGAAAGACTTAATCAAGTGGGTGGTATACCACCCCTTAAAAATGGAAGTCATACACCTGCTCAAGGATATCCTTCTCCCAAATGACTGGATGGTAAGCCTTGATCTGAAGGAAGCTTATCTCAAAATTACGGTCTTTTCACCCCACAGATGCTTCCTGCAATTTGAATAGAAAGTACAAGTCTTCAAATTCACCTGTCTTCAGTTTGATACCTTTTACACATCCTGGTGCCTCACCGCTTATAGCCTACCTCGATGGCAGTCTTCTAATGCACCAAAACCTGTACACCTTATTGGCTCAACATCAGTTGATGATAGCCTCAGCTTTTTATCAACATCCAGAAATCCAAGTTCATCACAACCCAGAAATGGGTATTCTAGGATTTCAAGATAGATGCCATTCATCAATCATTAAGACGACCTCAAAGAAAGATACTTCTCATCTACAGAGAATTACTAAAAGAGAAATGCTGGAGAAAGAGAAGATTTCTCTACGACAGCTGGCCAGGATTATAGGGCTCCTATCCTCCTCCGTCCAGGCCATCTTCCCAGGTCCATTGCACAACAAGGCTCTTCAACGCCTGAAAGCGAGGCACCTCAGGGGAGGTTTGACATATGCTCAGGAGGTGACGTTCTCTCTGGAAGCTCGGATGGAGATCTGATGGTAGCTCGACCACATGCACACATGGAATGGCAGGGCCAGCTTTAGCACAACCCCAGATCTAGTATCAAGTTAGATGCAAGTCGACATGAATGGGGAGCTCGCCGTGTCAATATTACCACAGGAGATCTGTGGTCAGAAAAAAAAGAAACCCTACACATCAACTGCTTAGAGTTCCCACTGGGATCCTTCGCAGTGAAGAGTTTGGCAGCTAACAAAATGTCATGTTTCACTCTTCTAAAGATGGACAATGTGTCTGCTGTCTGATACTTATACCACCTAGGCGGCACTCTATCCAAAGGCATTAGCGGATTTGACCAGAGACTTTTGGAATTATCGCCTCCAACACAGAATGTTGGTGACGGCGGAACACCTAGTGGGTCGATTGAACCAGGCAACAGACTGGCATTCCAGACATGTGAGGGAGTAAAATTGTCAGAAGTTGGATCCTACTCTGTTTCAGAAGATAATGCTCAAATGGGACCTGCACCAGATAGACCTCTACATCTTGCTGCTGAGCCACCAGCTACTGCACTTCTTCAGTTGGTGCCTGGGCCCTCGATCAGGGGCAACTGATGCATTTTTATAGAACTGGAGTCAAGTTCGAGGGTACACCTTTCCACCTTCTCATTGACTGCCAGACTAACGGCACAGGTCAGACGACAAAAGGTGGAGGTGAACCTAGTTACAACAATGTGGAGATCACAAGTTTGAAATCGAATTCTTCAGTGGATTCTCAAATTCCACTTCCCCAGACTCCAAACCTTCTGATGAACACTCATGGCAACTTGTACCAGTTGCTCTAAGATGAAAATCTCCTTCTCATGGCATGGAAGATTACTGGGGATGTCCCAGGTCTACCAGCACACTCTTCCCTTCTTAACAGAAGCGCATGGGTCGAGTCCATAGTCAAGCGCTACAGCTCAGCATGGTGCAGGTGATCACACTGGTGTTTCCAACACAATCTCGATCCCGGTGGGGACAGATGTAGTCATGTAGTTTATACAATCAAATTTATTGTCTGAACTTGCAGATGCAGGTTTAGCATACTGCACGATCAATGCTTTTAGAGCAGCCATTTCGGCAGGCCGTGCGCCTTTCCAGCACTTTGCAGCAGGTGAACATGGTCTCATCTATAGAACCTTGAGAAGGATTGGGTTGTCTACTCCCCCAGAACCTTGATACTTCACCCTATGGGACGTCAATGCGATTCTTCAACTGTTACTGTCCTGACATGATAATGAATATCTATCTCCTAAGGAATTAACAGGTAAGTTGGTGATCTTGCTATGCCTAAATTCATGTGATAGAATTTCTGATGTGAGAGCGATGAACATCACAGCTTAGATGTTTACCGCGGAAGTGGTTTCGTTTACCAATGCCAGAAGTACCACATGTAATTAATGGTGGTCTGTTACCTGGCATTCCCTCACCACTCCATACTCTGTGTGCTTCAATGTTTCAGGGCATATGCGGCCATGACAGAGGAGCTTTGTCCTCCTGGGGCAGCACAGTTACTCATAGCTCATAGTTTCACCTGCCACCATTGCTCACTGGGTGAAATGGGTTTTACAGGAAGCTGGGATTGATATATCTATACGTTTAGAAGATATCCTTAAGGCGGCGGGCTGGTCCTCAGACTCTACATTGAAGACATTGTACTTTAAACCAGTGGTGGGAATAGCATCACTTGTGATCAGGCAGCTTTAAACTTGAATAATCTGAGCCTCTGGTCCTGAATAGCATGTAAAGTTTGGCAAAGATTATCTCTCCAATTTATTCTAGTTCAGATTTGCAGGTCAGTTGTTGATGTAACCTTGACAAGATTTTTGACACACGTTTGTTATGTCCGGTCAGTGGAGAATATGAAGACGTTTTCTAAATAAATCAAAAGAAAATAACAAGCACACAATACACGAAGAAGTGAAAAACAGCATTACACAACCTGAATGGTATTACACCTTATTTGAAACTCTAAAACAGGATGTGTAAGGCTGTTTTTCACTCATTACCTTCTCTAGTCGCAAAATATAAGTATCATGCAGATCCTCCTTATATGGGCTTTGGGGATATGTTTAGAGTAGACGAGGGTACCTGTCTTTGATAATAATTTGATATGTCTCTCTCTAGTCAATACAAGATCTTAATTGTATTTATTTATTTTATTTTTTTTGCAAATGAAACAGTGGTGCTCCAGTTGGTAATGAGAAAGTATAGCAAGCCCAGTTCTGCAGATTTTCTTGTAGACAGGCTTTAAAAATGTTGTTTTCTTTCGATAATAAGCAATACCTATGTCTAAAATGAACAATGCTCCTAGATTGAGAGGAAAAGAGCAATGCTACTCCAGATGAGCAGCAATAAGTTGAGGCTGAGGCTTAATAAAGATTGTAGAAAATTTGTGATCATGTGAATATCCCACTGAAAGACTGGTAACTGTTAGTTTTGACGTAGTCCTGTTTTCAGTAACTTCATTGATGGGTGACCAGTAACTTTTGGTGGGATAACAGTGGTTGTGGCAAAGCTGTGAGGATAATGCAATAATTCTGGTGGTTTAGTTAATATAAAGGTTGTGCATCTTTAACCAATGTATTCCAAATATCACAGCACATTTAGAAGATACTGTTAGGTCAAATGAAAGTGAAAGTAACTCTCTATGATTTTTATTAATAGACTAGTAAAAGTAATGAAATCTTTTATTGCACCTGAGGCCAAACGATACTGTCCACGGTTTCAACTACCTCACAAATTTCCACTAGAACTTGTGAGAATATTGGGTTTAACAGTCCGTGCTATGGTCTATAAAGATTCCACAAGCATTGCTGTCTAGCAAACAGGAAAGAAGGATAACAATTCTTCTTGAGTGTACTTTTACCTGTTTATAAACCGCAGAACTGAGTCCGTAGCTTCATGAACATCCGAGGTCAATTGTATCTCTCTCACTCCCAATCGTTGGAGTATGTCTGGCATGCTCTTTGACCCCACCCTATATCTTATATCTTGTTTAATATGCTTTATAAATGGCAATAAAACCTTTTCAAACTTGTATATGTTGTCATGTATAATTGCAGTTTTTCCATTGGATAGATGATCCAAATTCTGGACCACCCCCCTGCAGGGGTGGGGCTAGTCTTTGTCTCCAAAACTGCACTAACAACAGCCTAGCAGCTAAGAGTAGGTGTGAGGGCAATTTGCCTGAAGTGTTGTGAGGGGGTAAGCAGTGTTCCTTCGGGACGTCTAACAACAGTTCTCAGGGGAGTTGAACTTCTGTGATATCACATACGTTTGCTAATATTTCTCCCCAGAATTCCTGTACCATAAGACAAAAACACCACAAATTCATCATATTGCCTTATTCTCTACAACCTTTCCAATGCAGATCAGAAGACCCATGGCTAGCGTTTAGCAAGACAGAGGTGAAGTTCGATTGTGTTAAGATTTCATCTGCATTCTCTTTGTGTTGGATGCAAATAGAATGCTCTCGACCAGATTTTCATCAAATTCTCTTCTGAGAATAGTCTTTCCAGGTCTCTATTCCTATTGGTTCGGTATGTAATTTTTTCTGTTTGAAGGTCATTTATATGTGTATATAGCAACAATGTCCCTTTTTTACTACTTTGCTGTGAAATGTAGACTAAACCAGAGATCGTTCTGCTTTGACTTGAACATCCATTGTCCACTGTAATACTAGATTAATCTAAAGTAGTGTTTGGTTGAAGGCGAAATAGCTCCACATATTTCTCTCTATTTAACAACACCCTATCTATTTATATCACCCAGTAACACAGGAGTCTCATACTTCCATCTTTGCCCGAGAGACTAGAATGAAGTCTAGGTTGTAGGTGATCAATGTCATTAGAGAAGGGAATGTTCTAGAGTTATTTTTACTTGTAAGAATAGCTCAGTAGTCAAGTAACATCACAATCAAGAGAAGGGTTTCAACTTCACGTGACCTATGTATATGGGGCAGCCACAGCAAGTGAGGCAATGGGACAGAGGAATAGGAATGCGCAACTACCATCCGTGGCATCATGATTGGGTTCTGCGCAAGTCAAGTGCGGAATGGAGCTGAGCTGCATATATATAACTTTCAACCACAACTTCTGCTGGCTTTTTATTTAACATTGATTGTCGGTGCCCTGGGAACCCTATTTTTCCAGATGAAGGATAAAAACCTGCTTTAAATCTGGGTAATTGTCTTAAAGAGTTTTAGTTGTAGCACTTGTAATATGTAGAAGAGTCAGGAATAAAGTTTATTTTGATGCTAGCCACCTGACCTAATCACATGATCTCCAGCTTCCCCCATCTACACATATCTTTAAACAAGACTTATTATAAAGGTGGTATATTGTATTGGTTGTATGTGTAATCCCCTTCACCTCCTATGTTAGGTAGATCCCAGAAAATGAGTGAAGTTATCATTCCACGGAATCACTATAGAGTGTATAAAGTGTTTGTTTACATCCCTAGGTCTGAAATCCCCATTATGGCCCATTTTGAATAAGTCCCAGGACCTCTGAAAATATATCTAATTTCTGTAACAATGCTGGCATTGACAGCTCAGGTTTTGTAAGGAACTCTAGGACGTCATTCTTCAAGAAGTGCAGTTTTATGCTCCCTCTGGCCAAGTGTGATTCCCTTAATATTAGGATTATTTTTAATCTTTTTGCCCAGGGTTCCATTGACAAGACAGGTACCACATAGTGGAAACTACGCCCAGGTCCGCTGGGGTGGACAAGGAGAAGCGACATCCAGAATTCCAATAAGTCGGGGGGATCCGCAAGGATGTGTGTTGGCCCCCACACTTTTTTCTTTATACATGAATGACATCACCGAATATCTTGGTCAGTGTATGAATGATTCCCCCACCATTAATGGTGGGAAAATCCCTATCCTTCTGTTTGCAGATGACTCACTGCTAATTTCCAAGTCACCAATGGGACTGCAAAATCGGGTCTTTCTGTAGAGAAAGGGGATTGGGATAAACTGCTCTAAGACCAAGTATATGGTCTTTGAAAACTCTACAGTAAGAACGAGGAGCATACATGTGGGTGATTCCAACCTTGAAAGGGTGTCAGAATTTGATTATCTGGGTATTACCTTGTCTTCAAAACTGAAATGGGACTCACAAGTAGTAAAAAGTTCCCTAACATTAGCACATAGATATAACGCCATTCTTCATTTCTTTAGAGCTACAGGCACTCGTTCTATTTCACCAGCTCTTGAGGCTTATTGAGCTAAGGCCCTTAATGCAGCAAACTATGGTGCAGAAATATGGGGGTATGCTAACACACGTAGGACAGAGGTAGTTGAAAACAATTATATTAGGGCACTAGGGTCCGTACCACTTAGTACCCCACTTATCCTCTTGAGATATGATATGGGTATTAATCGGGTGACTGATCAAATACAGTTAAAACCCCTACTTTATTGGGTACGGGTTTGGTCTACCCCGAGTTGGCCACGTATAGTGCATGCCTAAGACACTTGGTAAGGCTAGACTTAGCTTGGAAAGTCCCATGGCTGCGCTTTGTTTTCGCATGGTTTAAAAAGCTGAAGCTTGAGGCACTTTGGGAACAGCCAGATCAAATCCATACAGAAGACAAACAGGTCGTTAAGGTGGCTTATTGGCGGTATATTAGGGAGCGCCAACAGCATAGGGCCAACCTGGATCATCTTACAGAAACATATTTGGAGTTTAAAGTTGTCCCTAAATTTGAATATTTCCTGAATTATGTTTCTCCACAAAGGGCAAAATGTTTGTATCTGTGCTTTAGATACAGCTTCTGGCCCGTGAACGCTTTCTGTAGTTCATGGCAAGGAGATGGGCCATCTGCCTTATGCCCCCTGTGTAAATCATTGCCTCAAACAGTCAATCATATTGTTATTGTCTGCCGTGGGAACCAAGCCTCAAGGCGGCAGTGGCCTAGGCCAGTTTGCCTATCCTTGGGGATTACTGACTGGGGCTGCACCTGTTTAGGACAAGTACAGACAAGACTTTAGTCTAGCCAATGAGCCGTATTCTCCTGGGTGTGTGGACTAGAACAGATAGGGCTCTGGCTCAGGAGGGGGCTGGGGGAGATATTTTACAACAGGTTCAAGGACTTAAGAAAAGTAAGGATCTTGATGGGCTCGATATTTGCACTGACACGTTATGAAGATCGAGAGTTGGTTAGCTTCTATAACTAACATAGAAGCCATGTTCTGAATGAGCATTGGTTATAGCTTAGGTGGGGTATAAAAGTTTTAACTGGTGGTTTTATTTTATTGCTGAAAAGGTTTTAAGGATTTGAAAGCTGATCATGTGGAGCTAACAAGACCCTCATAGAGACAGTTTAAGTGATATACAGTGACAAATAATATAGGGCAACCAAGAAACAGAGTACATTGTAGATCAGGGATTGATTGGTCTCTGTTGTCTATTACGAGAACTACTTTTTTACTGATTTTAAGTTAATATTATATAAGTCTATATTTATTATTGTAACATTTTGAATAATATATTATATGCACGCTTTTATGGCAAACTGCTGAAATATAGTATTTCAATAGACAAGACAGGTTATCAACAGAAAGAGAGGGTAATCTTGTCTCAATGCTTTTGTCGGGGAAAACTCACCATTAATGTTAAATTGTGACCAGGGATTTTTACAACTGACCATTATGCACCTGGTCAAATTCGTGCCTATTCCAGTTTTAGCAATAACTTTCTGTATAAATCTCTAATAAACCCTGTTGAAGGCCTTCTCCACATCAAGAGAGAGAAGGACTACTCATTCTTGAGTAATATTGTCTGCTGGGGGTCTGTTCCTGAGAAGCCTCAAATGTTTGCTGAGCTGAGTAAGGGCCATATATCTTGCAGGTGTATCACAAGTGTAGATGTAAAGATCTTTACATTAAAATTTAATAAGACTATAGACCTCAATGATCCGCAGTTTAAGTTAGGGATTCAGTCATGGGTTTTGTGACTGTCCCTGTCGGCAGAAAATTGTTAATTCCTGAGTTTTCAAGAACATTTGCAAGAGAAAAACTGACAAATTGTTTTCTGTTGAACCCACACACTAGAATATTAGTACACCTATCACTTTCCCTTTCTCATAAGGGGTGAGGGTTAGCCAGACCTGCCAACTTGTGAAGCTTTTTCACTGTGTTGAGAGGGGCTGGTCCTGGTGACGAGCACAACCTGAGGAATTGTGGCTTGCCACCTCCCACACCAAAAGAAAATAAAGCTTTTGAGCTTGTTTCCAATATACAAGGAAGGTTTCAGATCATGTAATGGGTGTCTGCTGGGCACAGCCTCAAAACAGTCTACTGGAAACTTGGGGGGTCATTCTGATCCCGGCGGGCGGCGGTCGCCGCCCGCCTGGAGGGAGCCGCCAAATGGCCGCTCCGCGGTTGAAAGACCGCGGAGGCCATTCTGGCTTTCCCGCTGGGCTGGCGGGCGACCGCCAGAAGGCCGCCCGCCAGCCCAGCGGGAAACCCCTCCCCACGAGGAAGCCGGCTCCGAATGGAGCCGGCGGAGTGGGTATGTGCGACGGGTGCAGTGGCACCCGTCGCGTATTTCAGTGTCTGCAAAGCAGACACTGAAATACAAAGTGGGGCCCTCTTACGGGGGCCCCTGCAGTGCCCATGCCATTGGCATGGGCACTGCAGGGGCCCCCAGGGGCCCCACGACACCCCTCACCGCCATCCTGTTCCTGGCAGTCGGAGCCGCCAGGAACAGGATGGCGGTGAGGGGGTCGGAATCCCCCATGGCGGCGCAGCAAGCTGCGCCGCCATGGGGGATTCCCAGGGCAGCGGAAAACCGGCAGGAGACCGCCGGTTTTCCTCTTCTGACCGCGGCCAAACCGCCGCGGTCAGAATGCCCTGCGGGGCACCGCCAGCCTGTTGGCGGTGCTCCCGCAAGGACCGCCGGGGGTCGGAATGACCCCCTTGGTCTCTATAGGGATTTCCAGTTATTGGTGTGCATGTGGTGAGATATCTGCTCCTCGTCATGTGCCCGTGTGAAGGGATTCGATATTATGTGACACACAGTAATATAGTGTGATTAGTAAGGTCTGTGTGAGCATTTCCTGAGGGCAGCTGAGGTTGCAAAAGAGATGCCTGGGACATAAGCCCAGAGTTGCCATAATAAGTGCACAGTCGAGACTCCTTCCTCCTTTCTTTATTCATCTTTGTCAAGAGCCCTCTTGCTAGGACCTTTTTGCATAGGCTCTTCCTTAACTTGATTGTCACTTGTGAATTCAATGTTACATGAAGAATAAACTTGGCAGGAGCCAAAAGAAGTAGTTCAAAACTTCCTTTTTTCATTACGTCTTTCTTAGAAATACTGGTAGGATGGAGACCACGGACCAACACATCTTTAATTTCTCGTTTCAGGCCACACCAAAACACATCATCTAGTTTCTCTCCACCCAAGTAAAATTTGCATTTCATGGAATTGAATGAATTAGGTCAAGAAACCCATATATTTCCTTATTTGATGTCACAAAGTGCCTCTTCATCAGAATACTTATCTTAATATTCAAACGTTTTCTTGAACTCTACAGGAAATGCTGCTTAATTAGCCAGGCAAGAATCTGAAGCTTTCACTAAAGTTTTCACCTAAGCTAGGGCCAATCCAGAAAGGAATCCAATGAGAAAACCTACCTTTTCGTGCTCATAACAACACCATGCAGAGCAAAAAGCACCGTAAGAGAGTCTAAAAAAATGTCTTAAGTTTAAGGGGGCCCTTGAAAAGGGGCAAATAGAATAAAGAACTATCTTAAAATAAAGAGTGTCTGTGAAATGAACTGCAGTGGCCTGTTTCAAGGCTGCATTTTCGATGTAGAGTTACTGTTACTTCTGCACTTGTTGAGCGACATCTTCAGATGAATCCATGACTAGCAATTGGCTCTGGAAATGTAGGAGTCTCACCCTGTCAAGGGATGAGGGAAGTACTCATTCCTTTCTGTTTAATTGCCTGAGGAAGGGGCAACCCTTCCCAGTCGCCACAATGCCACCTTGCTCAGTTCAGTCACGTTAAAGTTGACCTGTGCCTTCTAGAACTGGTCCCAAATGAAGAAAAGGACTCAAGGTAGAAAAAATGTCCTAGGCTACTTGCTGGTTTTTTAAACTGGTGAAGATCACTGGAGAAAAAGCACAGCACCAGATTCTTCCAAATAGGTGCATAGAAAATAACTAGTAAAGTATACTGCAATCCAGGAGTCCTGTAAAAAATCCTGCTGCAGACAAATGGTCAAAAGTATGGAATAAAAACTACAGCTCTTGAAGAACAAGCTACTTATCTTCGGAAACGCCTTATCTGGTAGAGAATATTTCTGGCTGCAGATTCCTTACCTTAGAATCTTCCCAGGTGTTGGAGTGAATCTGGAAGATTTTTGTGAGCAGTACACCTGCACACTAGAAGGTGGCATTGTTCAGCTCTGCATGCGTCATTGGCGTCGTCCACACTTAAAGTGACATCCACAGCACCTATATAGGTGCCATAGAGGAGCTCTGACATCAGTTTCTTTTCATGACTTTCCATGCCAGAAGCGCAAAGCAATGAAGAACATTGACCACTGGTGTGGAAAACTAGGGCCCTGAAAAGGAACAGCCTTGTCCCTAGAAATCCGTTCACAGAGCAGGGAGGATGGGTGGGTTGGTAAGGAATATGCAGCTTGATATAGTCTCTATCAGATACGGTGTTAGCGAAGGTTAGTAATGTGTTCATCTGATAAAGGCATCTAGCCGCAGGTTCCTTACCTTAGAATATATACCAAAGCAGTACCATTCCTGAAGGTGGGTCTGCTGACCAATTTCCCAAGCAGTACCATTCCTGAAGGTGGGTCTGCGGACCAATTTCAAACAAGGAAGTCCTCCAGGACCGAACAGATGAAGTGCCCATCCCGACGGACCTGACTGCCCACTCCGTAGGGCTTTGTGAACGTGCGCAAAGAGGCCCACTTTGCTGCCTGGCAGATATCCACAACCAGAACTCTGCATGCTAATGTAGTGGTTGCAGCCTTACCTATGGTGGAATGAGCTTGCAAGCCCTCAGGGGGTTGTTTTTTGGCTTGTACATAGCAGATGTCAGTGCAGAGTACAACCCATTTATAGATGGTCCTCTTCTGCACAGCTTGTCTTTTCTTCCCTCCGACATACCCCACGAAGAGGTGGTCGTCCACCTGGAAATCTCGTGTGCGGTCAAAGTAGAACAAAAATGCTCTTTTTGAGTCCAGATGGTGGAGTCGCTTCTCTTCTTTAGAGGGATAAGAAGAAGAGTAAAAAGTAGGCAGGGTGATGGATTGGCCTATGTGGAATGGAGTGACCACTTTTGGAAGAAAGGAGGCTCTTGTGCAAAGTACCAGTTTGTCAGGATAGATGGATAGGCTTGGATGACAAGCCCTGAAGCTCACTCAATCGTTGGGCAGATG
Source organism: Pleurodeles waltl (assembly GCF_031143425.1). Lineage (NCBI taxonomy): Eukaryota > Metazoa > Chordata > Amphibia > Caudata > Salamandridae > Pleurodeles > Pleurodeles waltl. The sequence continues at coordinate 965,369,617 of NC_090443.1, forward strand.
TAATTGCCATGAGGAAGGTTGTTTTAATGGTAAGAAACCTGAGGGGACAGTTATGGAGAGGCTCATAGGGAGCATACATCAAAAATGTCAAAACAAGATTAAGGTCCCTCAGAGACATGATAAATAGAGAAGGAGGGAAAAGATTAACAAGATCTTACAGAAACCAATGTACAATAGGGGACTTGAAGAAAGATGGCTGGCCAGGCAACCACAAGAAAACAGAGATAGCAGAGAGATACCCTTTAAGACTGCCCAGAGCAGAGCCTTACTGGGCAAGAGAGAGAATGAAAAGCAGAACTTGAGAAAAAGGGGTAGAAAGGAGATCAATGTGTTTGCTGTCCCCTATGCCACATTTTGTTTCCAATGGCAGGCATGTACAGTCTTGGTTGAGGGATGCCTGGTTGACATCACAGGGTTTATGAAGAAGGTTGAAAGCCGCCAAGTGCTGCCGCTCAGTCTCCATCCAAGAAGGCAAGGACTGCACAGTTTCAAGTGGAGGACCTTCCCTGCTGCTGCAACTGAAGATTCTTCTGAATGGGCTTCCTGATCGGAGGATCGATCACCATGCTCAGTAGCTTGGGATACCAGATTTCCACATTCCAGTCCGGAGCCACAAGCATGACTTAGGCTCGGTCATTCTTGATCTTCTTGAGAACTCTGGGCAGGAGTTGTATGGGTGGAAAGGCATTCAGGAGACCTGCGCTCCACTCAAGACAAAAAACGTCTCTGAGCAAGAGCTGACTTGGAAACTCTAGCACGCAAAACTGCTAACATTGCACATTCTCAGCAGAGGTCAGCAGTTCTAACCAAGGCTCTCCCCACTGCTGAAAGAGACCTTGCACCACCTCCAGGTGGAGACACCATTTGTGATCTGTAACAGGCATTGATGGCTGTGTTCGTCCGCCCTGGCATTCAGTAAAACTGCCAGGTATTGAACCATCAGAGATATGCCCTGGTGTTCCAGTCATGTCCAGAGACGCCATACCTTTTGATAAAGGGAGCACAACCTCACCCCGGCCTGTTTGTTGTAGTACTACATGGTGGTCGTGTTGTCCGTGAAGACCTGCACTAACCTTCCCTTTACAGAGAGTAAAAAGGCTTTAAAATGCCAATCAAATTACATGGAGCTCCAACAGAATCATATGGAGTTTGGATCCCCCCCGGAGACCAGAGTCCTCAGATCTCCATCCCTCCCAGATGGCTGCCCCATCCCAGGTGTGACGCATCTGACACTACTGGTAGATCTGGTTGGGGAAGGGAGAACAATCTCCGTTTGTTAACCACCACAGCAGATTTTTCACAGTTCCCTCCGAGATCTGGACCATGTCGGAGAGATTTCTCTGATGCTGTGCCCATTGGAACTTCAGGTCCTGCTCCAGAGCCCGCTAATGCCTTAGTGCATGTGTTACCAGCGGGATGCAGGAGGCCATGAGTCCCAACAGCCTCAAGGTTTGTCTCACCGAAATTCAGAAAAGAAGCTGAAACGTCAATATCATAGCCTGAATATCCTGGCCTCGCGACTCAGGAGGATAGGCCCAAAACTGCATTGTGTCCAGAACGGCTCAGATGAAAGGGAGGGTCTGAGAGGGAGTCAGGTGTGACTTCGACATGTTGATACTGAACCCCAGCTAATGCAGGAGGTCCACCATAGTCTGGAGGTGGGAGACAACAGCCTGGGGCGAGTCTGCTTTCAACAGACAGTCGTTGAGATAGGGGAAGACTGACACCCCTGATCGCCGCAAATGAGCTACAACCACCGCCATCACCTAGGTGAGCACCCAACGGGTACTGGTAAGGCCAAAAAGGAGCACGGTGAACTGAAAATGCTCTTGGAGGATTGGGAATGGCAGGTAATGCCTGTGGGCAGGCAGGACGGGGATGTAGAAGTATGCGTCCTACAAGTCCAATGCTACTATCCAGACTCCTGGTTCCAGTGCAGACAAGAGCTAACATGAGGAAGTAATTGACGGTCGTAGGTCTAGGATAAGACAATGGCCTCCGTCCTTTTTCGGCACCAGAAAGTAGTGGGAATAGCAACCATGACCCACTTCTGGCCTCAGCACCCTCACTATGGCTCCCTTGGCCAAGAGAGCTGTGACTTCATGGTGGAGGAGGGATCAATGATCCTCAGTCAGTCTATCTTAAGATGGTGGTATGGGAGGAGAGATAGTCACGAAGGGGAGAGTGTAGCCCCGTCAGATGATCTGAAAAACCAACCTGTCCGATGTTATGGACTGTCAGTGGGGCAGGTGACAGCAAATCCTGCTGCCAACTGGCCCATGACAGTATGAGGGCAGATTAGGAGGGTTTGGAGGCTGCAGCTGCTGGAGGGGTGGTGGACAAACCCGATCACTGGCTGCCCGACCCACGAGGTCTGTGGGTACTGCGCCCTCAGCCATGCAGAGGCTAGTGAATGTGCTCAGCAGCTGGGAGGATAATGGTGTGGCTGGAAGCCCCTTCCATAGCCACGAAAGAAGCAAAAGGCGGATTGAGGGTGAGGTGGGCCATAGAAAGGCCTGACTATCCTTAAAGTGCTCCAGCGCAAATCCGCCTTGTCTCCAAAGAGATAGGAGACATCAAAGGGCATATCCTTCAGAGATGATTGGACATCCTCCGAAAAGCCTCAACCAGGCGTGGTGCCTCAAGGCCACCGTCCATGAAACTGCTCTGGCCAGTGAGTCAGCGTGTCAAGTCCACAGTGGATAGTGAACTTTGCTTCATCTCTCCCATTGGCAATAGCCTGGGAGAGCACGTCTCAGACCTCCTCTGGGACCATTAGAAGCATCTGCAAAACCATGCCCCACTGCTTATGGGAGTAGTGGCCCACTAGGCATGCAGTGTTCATGGACCGCAATGCTAGACTGGTGGAAGAAAACATTTTCTTTCCCGAAGTGTACAGCCTCTTGGTTTTGGGATGCAGTAGGGAATGCACCAGGATTTACATAGGCCATGGAGGCTTGGATCACCAAGCTCTCTGGGGTGGATGTTGAATGAGAAGGTTTGGGTCACCCAGAGCGGGGCAGTGGTGACCGGCAAACATCCTAATCACAGGAGCCCCTGTACTGGGGTTGGACCATGTCCCTGGAAGAACGTCAGTGAGGACTTTGTTGAACGGCAGTAGCGGGTCTGCAGGGGAGACTCCGGCTGTCAAAATTGTAGTCTTGGCTGCCCCTGATGGCAACTGAAGGTCTAGGACCTCAGCTGCCCTCCATACCGCCATTGCAAATGAGGCTCTCTCCTCCGTAGCCACAGTAGGGGGAGAATGCATACCAGCATCTGGAGAATTAATCATTCCATTGCCTTCATCCAGTTCCTTAAACCACTCCATGCTATGGTCTTCAAATAGCTGGTCTTCTTGAGGGTCCAGCAACCACTCCCATTCCTCCCCCAAGTCCTAGCCCATAGGAATAGGGCTCAGGCTCCGGATGGGAAGCAATGGCTCCACATAGTGTCAGATATATCGATGCTCCTCCGGCTCCATGTCAGGTATTAGAATGGGGCGGCAACGGGATTGGTGCCGGGAAAGATCGTGCTACGATCAGCACCAGTCCAGATCCAGGAATGGATCCTTGCAGTCCAAGACCAGAGCTGCCAGTTCGGAGCCAGCAAAAAACCCTGCGGGGACAGCCAAATATAAGGTCCATGACTTCATAGAATTCTTTCAGTTGGACAGGGCTCACGTTGGCTCCCGGAAAGTAAGGGAGCCGGGTAATCGGCCCAGGTGCAGGCCGAACCACTGAGCCAGGCCCTGAATGCAGACACTCCTTAATCTCGTCAGCCAGCAGATGTGGAGATTTCCTCAAGACCTTTGGGTTCTTGGTGTGGCGGTAGCTTGACTTGGGGTCGTGCTCGAGGCACTCGATGACAGTCGATGCAGGGCTTGAAGCCGTACTTTTTTTTATGACATCCGTGCCACACCAGGAGGAAAAGAAGTCAACAAAACATTGAATAAAGGTTCAGTCAAAAAATGACTGACCGGGTAGCTCTGGCACGGAAAGAAAAGAACTGACATCAGTGCCTGTAGGGATGCCGTGGAAGTCACTTCTGGCGCAGAGGACACCGACGATGCTCATGGAGCTGAACGACCCCACCTACCGGCATGCAGGGTACTGCTCACAAAAAGTCTTCCTGATCCAGTCTGACACCTCGGGAAATTCTAAGGCAAGGAATATGCAGCTTGAAGCCTCAATCAGATTGATTAATGGAACTGATAACGCGTCCCTTTATGATATTTTATTACACATCAGGACTCGTTTTAGGCCAATTAATCTTTTGACCCAGTTGAGAGACACCGTAGGACGAGATAGCTAATCAATATATCAATAATGTCATCAATATTTATCACGACAATGCATTTCACTTTAGTCAAAGTAATTAATCAATTCAAAGACGCTACTATGACCTTTCAGCCATGAATAACCACACCAGTTTAGTAGAATTTTATGAGTTTTATTCCCTACTAATTACAGTCTAATAGCAAATGCGTTAATCTCAACACCAAGAAACATAATAGCATAGTCACGATATGGCAACTTTGATAAGATTTCATTAAAGCAAGAATCACAAACATCAAAACATAACACGCAGTGAACATAGATCAAGTTTAGCAGAGTGTCAATAACGCATCAGTTCAACAAAGCATAATCTCAGTCGTTTGTCTTTTTGCGTCAATTTGGTGAACACCTGTCCTAACCACTGATTAGCATTCGCATGTTGGGCTTCATGCAAAACAATTTAGAACACCAATTTGGAAAACATCTAGCTAGTGGTCTCTGTCAAAAGCAAGCAGTTGGTACCTAGAAAGGAAAAGCAAACAGACAAATTACAATTGCATTGTCATAATTACCCTCCAAGGATTAGGTCAGCACACAGGATCAGTCTTCGTCTTCAGGACACCAGCCAAATCGCCATCATTCAAAACTCAGCTCCGGGACAAAGGGCAATTCCCTCATAAGGAGGAAAAGTGTAAATGGACAAACTAAGGGCGAGGATGGTTTTAATAAAATCTCAAGTCACCAAACAGAATGACAGAGTTTCTGGATAAAATCAATAGCATTCCCTACGTAATTCTAAATGACTCCCCGTGACATGAGTTTTTATCCCTTTTTCTTAGTACATTCCCCCGAAATTCTATTGGACATTTGCTATACCCCACTATCTTTAACCTATCATATAACACATTAGGTAATCTAACTCTTCACCCCATATTATTTTACAAGTTTTTGATTGGCCTTCGTAATTGACGTCTTCAGAGGTAGTACGTCCGGCGTGATTTCATCCCTTTGTAATTCTTTGCACATCTTTTGGTCAGCAGTTCCATTGTCTTCACCGGTTTGAATGACCTTGTACATTACATTAATCTACACTGTTTCAATTTACTTTAACATTTATTCCATGGGCATAGAAAGTATGCCTGAGAACGGATCTAACATGGTTACATTCATCTTCCAAGTTTGAAGAAAAAGAACAAGCAGGGTCATGGCCCTTTGTGAGTCAGCACACTGAAAAATAGAAAAATGCATTTAATATGAGAGCCAGGCAGCTAAGATCCGGCTCATGCTAACTTAAGGCCTATGAGGTTTTCAGTACAGTTTTAATAACGCAAATGTTAGTATAAACGTATTTAAACGTAATAAAACATTTTGATTATCATTATTAGTTCGCGTATACATTGGTGGCCACTCATCGTGGTCATAATTCAAGCGCACGTTTTAAGCAAAATTACTATTATTATAGTTTCTATGCGACAGCATCACACATTAATTCATAAACATTTCATGTTAACATAGATTATATAAACTACGCTCTCTCAAAGTGAAAAAAGGGTGCTGAATGTGTTATGACTATTATTTAGAGCAGGCTTCTCCAATAAGTAGCTCATGAGGTACCGGTAGCTACCTGTGAGTAGCTCGACTTTGTACAGGCTTGCCTACCAAACTAGGAGCTTTTGGTTTGTTAAATTAATATATATATGTATATATTGAAAGTGTCTATTCAAAACAAATTTTTCAGAAATCATAAGCTGATCATTGGAAAAAATGGTTTAATTTTACAAATATTTTCAAATATATTTACAGCTGATGTTTGAGTGATAAATCATGCAGAGTTGGGGAGACGTTAATGATATTAAAGCCTTCTCTTTTTTACATTACTGCTGGTAACCGTGCCTGGTGCACTGGAGTGATCACTTCTGCTAATCTTGCATATAGTGGCCACTAATGTCATCTTGTCTGATGAATAATAGTAGTAGCTCAGGAGGAATGTCATTGAACATTTGAATCTCTTATTATGAAAAAGGTTAGAGACCCCTAATTTAGAGGTGCTAGATTTGCACCTCTCATTAGCATCAGAAAATGCATGGAATGATATGGAAGAGGGACCATTATTTAGAGGTACAAGATTGCTACCTCTCAGTAGCATCAGAACACGGTTGCTCAACCCAAAGAAAGGTTGAGAAACCACTTTTGGTGATCTGCCATGGTTTTATTGATGGACAGGGAAATAAAAGAGAGCATGGATTGTGTACAAAACGACAAGGTCCATAAAAGAAGGGTTCCTCAGATGACATGCAGACCTTTACCATTTGGCCCTTGGGAATAATTTTCATTTAATGGATTTATCCTATCCAAAGGGGAAACGTTCCTCAGTATCTAACAGTTGTTATAAACATGTACTCTCTGTGTCCAAAGGTGTTGGTGATAGGGAATATTATCACCATTACAATTATTAGATTAATGGAGCAAATTTCCATATTACTGTAAGACCAGTGGGATTTTGAAAAAGTTTAACAGAACAATAAGAGAAGGCATAGAGAAGGTTATGACTACCGGGAGGAAATTGAGAGATGAACTGATGAAGGAGATAGAAGCTTATCGCTTTACTACGGGGTAAGTTCCCCTTGAATTATTTAATGGAAGAAAGTTTAATTCTGGGGTGTGGTTTGTTTGGATGAACAGGTGAGAAAATGATTCATGTTTCGACGGGAGACACATAAAAAATAAGTTGAAAGGAAGATGAGGTTTGTTTTACATAACTCTGATGGACAAACAAAGCGAGTGTGGTTAAATGTAAAGCACCAGTGGGCCAGGTAGGTGGGTCATAGCATCCTGGGTCAAAGTTTCCTCACCTGCGTACCATGGAAGCATTTCCAGAATGTAGTAAAATAGAAGATGGACACCTATAGAACCTAAGTGGTGTGTCTTTACCAGGACTTATTTTCAAGCACTACTGAAAAGAGAATCAGTGGTGTAAATATAAAATGGTTCACACTCTGTGGGTAAAACATTGAGATGGTTCTCATTTGAAGGAGTCCAGCTTATTTGAACAAGTGTGCTGCGGAATAACAGTATACACCAGCATACTATCTTTGTTTATAATTTCATGGGAATAGCATTTTTTTCATTTGTTGTGTTGTGCAGCAGGACGTGTATATGTGAACATTTGAGCTGTGTATGCTGCTTTGTAATGCAGCGGTGGCTGCCACAAATCTCAAGGGGAGGGGCAGGCGGGAGGGAGGGACGGACGGGGTTGGAGGAGGAGTAAAAAATAATTTTAAAAAAACTTACCTCTTCTTGTCGCTGCCGCCACCCGCCACCTGCCGCCTCGATTCTCTTCTGGTGTCCCAGTATTCGCTGGGACACCAGCACAGGCTCCCCAGCCACCTCCCGTGGCCCAGACCCACCACTCGTGGTTGAGCCAGCAGCGGAAACATAAAACAATGAAGAAATACTGTTTTATCTTTCAGCTCCTGGCTTAGCCAGAAGAGCTACGCTCCTTGCCAATGCAAAGGAGCCACCCCTGTTGTACTGCTGCATACAGAGTTAAGAAGATGGAACTCTTTAATGTGTATGGTTAAATATTGATGAGCATGCTAGCTAATGTCAGTAGCTGCCGATCTGTTAGTATATGAGGCATTCATTGAATATGAAACCCAGGCTAATACCCAGTACATCTTATTCGTCACTCCTTAGGGTGCTCTTGTGGCAGGTTTGATAATGAATTGAAAAGAATCTGTGCTAATTCCTGTGCCTCGAGATCTACTTAATAAGGAGAGTAAACTGGTAGAAAAAGGAAAATAAACCAAGACTTCTGATGTACTTTGCCCTGACACGTCATTTAGATGTGAGGAATTCAAGTTAACTGACTCCAATTTATTTCTGATGTTTCCAGTTGCACACATGATTTTAATCATTAGGTTTTGTAAAGCAGAAAAAGATATAATTTACTGTCTAAAAAGAATATCTGAAACCGTAAGCAGCGTTAGGATACATCTTGGAATAAACAAGAAGGCTCTCCATATTTGTTGAATCATTTAAAAAAAATATATGTCAGTAACTACATCCAGCAGATATGTTTTCATCTGGGCTTTGTAAAGAGAGCATCATATAGCAATTGTACTGATAACGTCCTTCTTAAGCCACCTGATATAATCTATCTCCCTTTGGTTAACACTCACCACAGCAATTTAGTGTTGTTGGTTTCTCATGTAAATTTGATTATCAGCAAGCTAGAGTGAACCTTCCATCTTTGTTATGTTGGAAAGTGAGGAACCCTTAAACTGAATAATCAGAACACTTGTTATTCATAGCTGTTAGAAATGCCAGAATTGTGGTATGAAGAAGTGTGTTAAAGGAAGGGTGCAATTATTATGCTGGTCCTCTGTGGAGAGTTCAGATTTCACAACAGCATTAATTTTCTTAAAAAGTGTGCAGAGGAGAATACCAACTACCCATGCATAGAACTAGACTGAAGGAGACTTTGACTCATGAGGCGCAAACTGTTGTGGCAGCTCTGAGTCAGTTAGCTCTAAGTGACTTGGTTAGTTAAGCAGCTAAGCCCTCAAAAGAACACCGCTTTGGGCCACTTTGTGGAGACTGCATCGCCTCCATTGCTTTAGATGGTTATCCCTGTATGTAAGGGCCTGTGCACCTCCCAGGCTGATCTACTGAAAATCATATTTGGTTTAGCCTCAGATGGCTACTATCAGTGTTAGAGTGGGTTTTTGATTAGATCTAAGGTGCCTTACCCTTAACCTGGCTACATCATTAACTCTCTGTCTTATGACCCCAGAGTATTTACCTAATGGTAGGTTCTGGGGAAGAACTCGAGGGATATATAGAAATAAGGAAACCATGTCTTAAAGGGAAGGATCAAAATTCTTCTCAGTTTCTCAGGGCAGATGTAAGATAGATTTTTCATTATTTACAAAATATTGAGATGGGAGGAGGCTGGAGTGAAGGGAGAAGTTGGGTTTAAAGTAGGGCTACATACTTGGTGGTTTGTCATGAAGGTGTGATCAGACATCGGAATAATTCTATTTCGCAAACAAGTAGGTTAGATTCTTAGAATGGAGTGAAAAGGGATTTGCTGCTGAGGGTTGATCATGGGCGGCAGTGGGCATATTCTAAAAGTGCTTCCTTTCTCTTACACAAGGAGAATTCTCATTGAGAGGGTTGATTGGCTATAACATATTACTCAAATCAGATAGTTGCTGATTTTGGGATGCTTCCAACTTTGTTCTTGATTAACAAAAAAGGTGAGAAGAAAATCTGAAATCTATATTTTTCCTTTCATAAACCAACTTTATTGATTTTTGCATACAGGTAAACAAAACAGTTCCAGCATTGATATACAACTTGCATCAAGACATTGTGAATCAGCTTGTATACCTCTTATCAGCTTTTAGTATCCTCTAGTCCATAATGTGCCCACAATTTACCCCAAATCTTAGAAAGTTTTGGGAAGCAACCCCTAGGTTGGTAAATTGGATTTTTCACCTTTGCACATTAATCTGTCGCGTAGGCTCTCATTATTCCAATGAGACTACTGGATTTTGAGTGGCAGAATTGCCCGCAGTGTGGGAGACTAAGGCCCTCATTCTGACCTTGGCGGGCGGCGGAGGCCGCCCGCCAAAGTCCCGCCGTCAGGTTACCGTTCCGCGGTCGAAAGACCGCGGCGGTAATTCTGACTTTCCCGCTGGGCTGGCGGGCGGTCGCCTTCAGACCGCCCGCCAGCCCAGCGGGAAAGAGGCTTCCACGATGAAGCCGGCTCGGAATTGAGCCGGCGGAGTGGAAGCTGTGCGACGGGTGCAGTTGCACCCGTCGCGTATTTCACTGTCTGCGCAGCAGACAGTGAAATACATGTAGGGGCCCTCTTACGGGGGCCCCTGCAATGCCCATGCCAGTGGCATGGGCACTGCAGGGGCCCCCAGGGGCGGTCGGACCGCCGGGATCTGGATGGCGGTAGGGGGGGTCGGAATCCCCGCGGCGGTGCAGCAAGCTGCGCCGCCGTGGAGGATTCAATGGGGCGGCGGTACACTGGCGGGAGCCCGCCAGTGGTGCCGGTCCGACCGCGGCTTTACCGCCGCGGTCGGAACCCCCATTGGAGCACCGCCGGCCTGTCGGCAGTGCTCCCGCGGTCCTCAGAATGAGGGCCTAAGTCTGATCCACTGCGGGTGACACCTGTCGCTCCAATCCGGGTTTTGCTCCGGCTAACTAGCAGTGCCTCATCTCTACCCAAGGATAGGGATGACTGGGCAACCGAGCCCATGACATACTTTGTTTCTCAGGGAAGCCGTGGTCACTCAGGTTTCATCTGTTTCTCTCAGTTACCTTAGTCTCATATATAAATGAGAAACAGAGGCAGTATATGTTTCAATAATGATTTTAATAAAATGACTGCAAAGCGTGAGCTGCAATAACCAGGACGACACAACATAATATTAAAATTGTGACTAGAAGAGTGAAACATAGAAATAACGCTATCATATTGTCACTATGGTCAATAGACTAACTCCTACCTAGGCTATAATAGAGCACAGCATGTTAAGCTCTAATTCTGCCCTTCAGGTTCCCCTGGGAAAGCATCATCCCCCATACCTGAGCAAAGGCCTCCGGTCTGCGTGAGCATCTGTAGCGAAGCAATCGGCATACAGTTGTGGTTCTCTGGCTGGAATCTCCCTCTAACGTGTAAGGGACAAGGAAATGTTTTATAACAACATAGCTGATGTTCAGAGAAAATGTCCCTACGCAAGGATGTGTGTTTTCTATGAATTTTGGAGACTAAACTTCTGCCACGTTCACCGGCAATGTACCGTGCTGTAGCCTTGGAAGAAGCACAGAGTGAGCAAGAGTGTCTTGTTTGAGAACAGAGTGCTGGCCTAGGCAAAACAGTTAGATAAACAGAAAATAAAACAAGGTCCATAAAAGTGGCTATTGTAACAATAATAAAATAAAGCCGAATAAAATATATCTAGGTTAAGGTGCACAGCGGCTTGGCCTATTGTGTTAAAATAATGTGCATGGAGCTATAGCTAAAATGGCTACACAACAAATCCACACCCGCTCTTCAGTCCACCAGGGTACAGGGGGTTGTGAGGACTTTCACTTCCATGTAGTCTCACGCTTGGTGAACACTGTGGCCACACCCACCATTATACGTTTGCACAAGGGCCCCCCAGGGTCCTTCAATATGCCCGAAAGAGCATCCTGGGGGGCAGATCCACCAGCCCCTTGAGGAATTGGGCCAGAGTCCCCTTAATTCCTCACCGAAACAGTGACATAGGGGTGCAAGCCTATACCTTATAAAATAAGTCTTCATCCACATGGAGCATAAAAAAAAAGTGGGGTGGGGAATCTTGCCTGCATGTCAAAGATGGCGGAATGTGAGGTACGTGGATTACAAATAGTTCACTCGAATCAGTCGAGAGGAGATGGTAACTTTCTTGGGGCCATCCAGGCATCACGCCAGTGAGCATCATCGAGGGGCCTAACTATTCCTCCTTACTTCCACTTGATGACATAAATGTGTCAGAGGGGGAAACATCCTGAACAACTAGGTCTAAACCACTACTTGCCTGAACCACTACTGCTAAACAACTAAAAAGTCTCTACAACTAAGTACTGAACAACTACTGTCTAAACAACAATTGTACCTGAATAACAATTGCCTGAACAACTAATTTTAAGGTAAGGTTTTCTTTTTGGTTTTTATGGTTTATTAGTTGTTTAGAATATATATCAAAATTAGTTGTTCAGGCAATTGTTATTCAGGCACAATTGTTGTTTAGACAGTAGTTGTTTAGTACTTAGTTGTAGAGACTTTTTAGTTGTTTAGCAGTAGTGGTTTAGGCTATAGTTGTTTAGGACATAGTTGTTTTGTCACATATTCTGTTAGAGGTGTTAATTACAAGTATTTGTTATATTTGGGATATTGCTCCCTTGCAAATTGATCCAATCAGGTTATGTTCAGGCAGGTCTGTCATCTTGGTCAGGTGGCTAACAAGGGGGTGATGGAGCTGTAAGTACTTATGGAATTTGGTTTGGGATAGGAGAAGTGAGTTTGAAAGTCCTGAAACTAACATGTGTCCTCCCTCCTATATGTCTCCCAAGTTTGTAATGCCAATTCTGTCCCATTTTGCAAAGCCCACCAGTTGAGTAATATGGGGTAGACCTTTTTCCCTGCCATAATGGAGTAAGTTTTGTAAATTTTGTATCCCAAACGAGAAATTGTCGGGCTGAGTATCAGTTTATAGAGACTTTCTTAGTGACCTCTGAGAGTTACTGAGGGATTGGATTGCCATAAAGCAACTCCATTACATTGTTTAGGCCATGGAGTTCTGCTCAGTATGCCGGTTCATCCCAGCCTTCACTCAACCAATCATTTAATATCAGTGTTTGGGCAGCCAGTAGTACATTTGGATGTCGGCCATCTGTGTTGTATACCAATTGGCAGCATTATCCAGGGCTATGCTGGGAGGGCATCCCGACCACAAAAAGGAGCAAATCATGGAGGTGAGCTTTCAAAACCAGTATTTGGGGATTTCGAGTGGTAAATTTTGGAAACTGTATAGGAAGCATGGGAGTATCATCATTTTAAATATACCAAGCAAATGGAGTGGAAGATGTTCCCATTTATTAAAATCCTTTCTCATTTTTGTAACTAGAGGAGGGAGGTTGAGGTTTCATGTCAGATCAGGGACTCAAGAAATGTGTATGCCCAGCTATTGGAAGCTCAGTCTTTTAAAGGTGATGCAGGTTTGTCAGGATGTGGTCGCTCGATCACCCTGGAGAGTGACCAACAAAGATTTACTCCAGTTTACCCGGAAGCCTGTTCGTATAGAACTAGGATTTCTGGGCATCGCGGCCCAAGAGGAGATTGGATGATATGAGGAGCAAAACGTGGGTGGTTAGCCACTTTGAGGAGGATTACAGTTGTTGCCATATTGAATTCCAGAGGGAAGGTGTCCTTTGAAACTGCCTCTGTGTAGTGGTTGAGGAGTAGAGGTTTGATTGTCTTTTGGAATCTACGATAATACTCCAGGGGAACCCACGTTTTGCTCCTCATATCATCCAATCTCCTTGATTAACAGTGAGATCGAGATATTGGACAAGTTCGTCGCCAACACACTTCAGAGTGTCATGAGTACTTTGGTTCACTCAGACCAATGTGGCTTTATGCTCAGCCACAGTACTTCCTACTGTATACAACGCATGCATGAGACCCTTGCTCACCTCCAGTCGAAGAAATGGGGTATAGTGTTATAGATAACTTTAAATTTGGTTGGGTAAATAAGCATATACTTAAGGTACAGTGCTCAGAGTTTCTGTTTGAGTTTGTCAAATGATTTAGGATACTTTTGGACTGCCCTGGTGTAGTCTGGGAAAATCATGATGCGGGTGGAATTAAAAGTTAAGTCCCCAGTCTGTTGCGCTTCTCAGAGGATTGTGTTCCTATCTCAGTAGTTGAGTATTTGAGCTATAATTGGGAGGGGGGTGTCATATGGAAGTAGAGGTTGGGTCAGGGATCAATGGGCTTGCTCTATCACAAGCCAGGGTGAGAGCTCTCCTTTAGGGAACCAAGAGGCGAGCCAGGTTTCCGAAAATGTCTCTGCATGATTGGCTTCAACATCTTCTGGGAATCACAAAAATCTAAGGTTGTTCTATTTTTGGCATTTTCTTCCCGGTTTTCTAGGGTCACCTTCACAGATAGGAGTTTGGATGTGTTATTCTTAAGCGTGGTTACATCATCTTCTAAAGTGGAGACTGAACTTGGCATGGAGACTGCTTGCAACATTGTGGAGGTCTTAGCGAAGAAGGAGCACATCGACTTGCACCTCCCCAATTTTTGTCTCGACTGCTTCGTGAGAGGTCTGAATTGCGTGTAAGATGGTGGCTAGGTTGCTAGATGAAGCAGCTTGTTGAGTCAGGAAGGCATCTACCAGGGGTGTTGGTGTCTGGACCATGAATTTTTCCATGTTGGCTTGGACCCGGCACTTAACCCTTTGTCTGTTCCTAGTTCATGTGTCCTCTAGGGGTCGCTGAGGTCAAGATGTGGAAGATGACCCACAGGTTGAGTGTGACTCCCATGGGAGAGAGTGCAGCCACAACCCATCAAGTCAGACCTCGAAGATCAACTTACTCTGGATATTCAGGCACAGAGTTGCAGTTCAACCCAAGGGCGCAGTAAAGCTGGTGCCCGATGTGGGGACTCAATTCATCGTCTCAAGGGGCCAGTTGTGTGTGCCAATGGGATCTGCACTGATAGTGCCTGTAGGAGCTTATCCAAGTGTGTTTCCGTACCCCTCCCGCCCCCCAAATTCCAATCCAGCCAGCTTGTCTTGGTTTTGTGAGAAAAGGCAGCATGAGCAGCCAGGGCAGTGGCGGAAGGATGCTTGGACCTGGGATTGGAGTTGAAGATGGAAGACTCCTCCCCTGGTGTGGGGCCAGAAGTCATCAGCACTTCATCAGCCCACCATGAATAGATCCGTACACCGTGGTGGGCCACACTCTGAAGTGGCAGTTCCTTGACCCTCAATAGGAAGTTTCTCCTAGACTTCATTCAATGACCTCCAGGGGAGGGTGTGGAGGGAAACAGAGAAGAAGACAAAGTGGATTGGGCTCTGAGCTCTGCAGCTCCTGTCTCCCAACCCCCACCCCACATTCACCGGAGCAGATCGACAGGATTGAGTCCCTGCTGGTACCTCACAGAAGCGTGGGCCGAAGGCCATCCCAGCACCCCGGAAAGCAGCTCCCGCAAAACAAGTTTCCCGTCCCTGGCTGGAATCTGTTCTGGTCCTCTGCGAGCATCCACGAACTGCAGTAACACCAAATCATTGCTCCTAGAATCCAGTTCTCTCAATGCCCAGCTGCCATTCTGACTCCAGCTTGCTCCGGGGGCAACAGTGTTACTTTCTTGTGGCACTAATCATCGGCGGGAGCTCCAGTTGGAGGGGCGGGGTGCAGTGGCTGCATTAGACTATTGTGGAGTACGTCTTAACAGCAGGATGTCTCTGGATGGCAGAGGAGGTCCGAGAGCGTTTCAAAATACGTCCGCCATCTTGGCTGTCCAGGCCACACACTCTGAACTCTACTTTATATGTGCGAATGGCCATAAAATAGTGTTAGAAGTAGGACGTTAAAAAAATCCTTAACTGAAAGTGTAGAAAAGACTATCTGAGAAGGAGGAGTACCCCAAACTGGTTGTAACCTCTCCAGCAAAATATTTTGCCACGTAGACGCCCACAATTCTCCAGGATGACATCCTCTATCAAGAGAAGCCTATTGAAACAGGATATAAAAAATATCAAGACTCCTACTAGTCTCAGAGAGTGAGCATATGAAAGCACGGTGGCCCTCCAAGTCAGAATGAACAAAAGCATTAACTCTACAAATTCAGAGTGCCTGGCTGACAATGATTCTAGGAGTTGGCAGTTTCCATCAAGCAGTTGTGACCTGTGCCTGTTATCCCTCCAAGGAGGAAAAAATTAAAAAAACAATGAAAATATCCTGCAGCATGGAATGTGTTTGTGCAATATGATTCGTACAGAAAACAACAGATTGTATGGATGTTCTGCCTTTGGTCCTGCCACTGATAGAGTTGGGACCCGACCTCCCTGAGTTTCATGAATTTCTAAAAGACTCTTAATATCTAAAATAGTAGTGGAACAAAGCCTCATATTTTTGTGGATATTACACTGCAGAAACAAATTCACCAAAGAGCTGAAGGGAATGAGGAACGAAAAAGAGAAAATAATCCCCTGATTCCGGTAAACATGGAAATTGGTGAATATATCAGTCAGCTGGCGTTCAAGTACAGAAATAAGCTTTAAGAATGCCAAGCAGTCCAAAGTTACTCGTTGATGCTTACAAGTGCGTACATGTAGAACAATATAAAGATGCTGTTCTATAAGGTCTATATTTAAACATTTGAAAAGGGTTCCTTTATAACCTCTAAGCTGGGCCAAGGAAGATGCCACAAGTTCAGCTGTTAGTTCAGAGCCAATATCAACAGCATGTTTTACACTTACCACTCACAGAGAGTGTGTGGGATTAGAAAGAGCAAAGAAAACACGTGGAAATGTAGTAATGTGTTTTATTGGCTTGAGAGATAAGCTCAGACAGTTACATTCTGCCCCAAAGGCCCTATTTAGCAGCTGAAGAACTGAACCTGTCTTCTGAAAGGTTCAGTTGCAGCCAGTGACATTAATTCAAGTGCCACCAAGTAGCATCAGTGGCCACTTGGAGCCTGGCACTCATGAATATTGTTTCATGTTTGCATTTTTAGACTATGCATGTTTTATTGCGAGACGTTCCCCTGCGACAAACAACATGTAAAAAGTGCATATGATTTGCTAATTTTTACTATGTCTTACGATCCCAGTCCAAAGACAACTCTCTGTCATTTGATGCAACAAAGACATTCTGTACTTAGTAACAATTATCTCAAAATATCTCTGTGTTACCCCCAGGCGGAACGTTAGAGAGTTACAATCAAACTACTAAACGGAGGCCCAGGAAAGCTGATGAGCCCCAATTAAAGTAAGAAGTAGAATGATTATGATTTAGCTTATTTATTTGATGAGATTAAATCCCCTTGGTCTTTTGTTGGGCATGCAAAGGAAAACTTTGGTAAATGTACTTCGCAAGCAACAGAAAGAACAACTTGCAGAACATACACTAGTAAGCCACATGTTAAGGTTATATAGCTTTTGAGATACAGCTCTTGCAAATCTTCAAAAAGCCCATAATATAATATACTATAGTAAAGGAGCCAGTCTAGACAATTCTATAAAGAGAATAGGGTATGTATTTCTGCCAACATTGGAACTCAAACTCTTGGCAAATTGTATGAGATAGCTCCTAATGGGAAAGTCGCTGATAAAGTAAAACTTGAGACTAAACTGGAAATTCAAGTGTACCATATAAATCAGTTGACACAGTGGATCAATCCAGAATCAAAACAAGTGAATTGTCTTCTATTCAACCAACCAATACAGGCAACCTATTCCCTCATTTGCGGTAGATGGAAGTCATTAACCTAATAGACATCACAGTTTTATCTGAAGTAGGAAACTATACGATGCTCTATTGGGCAAAATTGGGTTCTATTTTATTTTCACAGCACGAGTAAACGATTTTTAGTTGAACACAAAATACTATCAAATACTTAAGTGTATATGAGGAGCCTTGCAGTATTCCAGAAGCTTGAGAAGGGGCATTCCTATCGGAAGTGTAGGAAATACTGTGAATGGGCATAATCAAATCCTCTGAAAGTGACTGGCGCTTTGTGTTTGTACAAATGTTCAGTGGGTCAATAGGACTTGGAATTGGCTTTTGAACAGTTAAACGTACATCCATATTTGACCCATACTCAATGGCAAGAGTTGAGTAGCTAACTGAATGACCAGGAAATACATAGATGTAAGTGTACTTGATACCAATGAGGGATACTGGCAAATTCCTCTAACACAGAATGTCAACAGAAAACAAACTGCCACTGAAAATGGATTGTTTATACTTATAACCACAGAATCCTCACCTTTAGAATATTCCACAGACTGTAACAGTGTTTCCATGCTCGGGTAAGTGGTGCTGAGTGGCTCTGCATAGGCATCGTTCTATCATGGAAGTGAGAGAGCAGAGCTGCATATAAGCACCACTCTACGCACCAATGTCATTTAATTGATTTCTGCACATTTGGAAGGGGATCTGGAGCTATTCTCTCACTTTAGTTGGTCTCTCAATGACCCTCAAAATGAAATCCAGTGTGCAAGGGAACAATGTCCCCCGCCTAAATATGCAGGCCTCAAACCATGCTGTGACTGCAGAAAAGATGTCAGTTACAGACACGCTTGATGTGTGTGTTTGGGGCATAACTCCAAGTCATGGAATAAGTGTGTCCTCATCACCCAAAGACGATTTGGGAGCAGGAAGCTGTACATTGCTGAACAAAGGGAGAAGTCATAGACCTCGCATAAATTATGCTCTTGCACCAAGTTGATGGCACCGAGTCCTCTGGTAAGTCGAAATCAAAGTGGAAGCATAATATGGCAAAGCAGGACTTGACCGAATCTCACCACTATCAAAAGACGTGAGGGTGTAAATGTGCTAACTGATCTTGTTTCTGATCTCTGATTGAGGAGCCGAACCTGCAGTTGATCCTGATGTGCAGTGGATTTCCTGGGCCATCTGCAACACCACAGAAAGTCTAGCCATTTAAGGAGACCATGCTACATATCATTGGGACTTTTCCGGCTCCATCGGGCACGTGTTAGAGCTACATGGATACAGAGGGGCTCCCAGTCGGATTATTACGGACTGCTCTGTCCTCTGCACCATCTGAAACCCTTGGACCTCTCATGGGTTCAGCACAGACTCCTGTAAAACGTCCACCTCAGCTCTATGACCTAGGTCAATCCCTCCATCATTGATGCTGGTGCCGACTCTGATGGCCACCCAACCCCCAACCAGGGTCACACTCCGAATCCATTAGAGCACACCTTGTCCCTGTACAACCTGAGTCTGATATTATGCTCCACAATCTTTTTTGCTCCGATTCAGACTAGAGCTTGACTCCACTTGAAATGACAATGGTGAGGATGGAGATGATTCCCAACCCCATTTAGCCCCCAAAATGACAATTACATCTTTACATGGAATTACAGGAGGTCAGTGGGGTTGATACATTCTTTACAGGTTTGGAGTGCTCTCCTTGCTACGGTAATTCGACAAGCCAAGCAGCTGAGATCCTGGACCTCTAAATGCTTTCCCTTGAAGTCAAGACAAATATACATGCTGAAATGTTGCAATCTGGCTGACCTCATCTGATCCCTTGCATCTATTCAAGGAAGCCCTCTTCGTGCCTGCCTATGAAAAGGCAAGTGGCTCCTGACGACGCAGATTTCATTACACAGAATCCTACTTTAAAGAGGCTGAACAGGGAGTCAAAGAGGATTGAGGTGTTTAGAAAACAATTTTTCTTTTTACCTAGCCTGACCCTGAGGTCTGTCGATACTGTGTGTTTATTGGGTCAGCAGAGACATGGCCAATTAGATCTTGACTGTGATCATGGAAGATCTTATGGCTTCCTTGGCTCAAACCATTAAAGATGGTCAGGATGCTGACAAATATGTGATTCTTGTTGACCCTGATACTACTGGTTATCTGGGAGAGATATTTGGTACCAGTTTAGTGCTCAGTCACTATCGATGGATGCAATCCAAATGTTTCTCAGGGCCTGCCTTATGTCTTTCGATTGTTCACATCTAACCAGTAAAAAACTGATTCTGCCTTAGAACGCTTTAGGGAGAGTTTTGCCACTGTACGCACTCTGAGTTTTTTTATGCTTGCCAGACAGTTTCCTACCAATTTAGAAAATTCTGACGCTATAAAAAGGAGTTGGGAGTACAGGCAATGCCAGTCTCCTCAGCCCCCTCTACTGTCACCTTAGTCCTTTTGGGATGGGAAGTCAAACTGACAGGCAGCCATGTAGGTCACTCCAGGCTTCAGCCCTCCCATTCCCCCTCTCCTGTGGCAACAGTCTAAAAACTGCTTTAGCAAGCCTTTAGCTGCACACAACCACCCTGTCTGTGTGAGGCAGGATTTTTTATAACTTCTCCCAGTGTGGCGATCCATCACATCCAACATATTGGTCATACAGATCGTTCTCATGGTTATGCCTTACCATTTCTTTATGCCCCATCTTGCCTCCCTCCCACACCAAACCTTCTCTTGGAAGAGCTCCAGTCCATTCTAATGCAGGAGGCACGAGCTTTACTCTCCAAATGAGCCAGTGAGATGGTTCCAGACTCTGAGATAAGAATAAGTTGTTACCCTTGCTACTTCCTTGTGCCAAAGATGGATGAAGGACTTCTGCGTATCTTAGATCTTCATCCTCTGAATGTCTTCCTACAGAAGGCCAAAATGAAAATGCTTATGCTGACCCATATTCTGTTAAGCCTACATCCAAGCAACAACTGTTTGGTGGTCTTGTACCTGTAGGACATGTAGTTTCATATTTCTGTCCTGCAGTCCCACAGATGTTACCTGTGGTTCAAGGTAGGCCAAGAGCATTTTCAGTTTGCCCTATTCACTGTTAGTACCACCAGTGCCCCTTCGGTGTTTACAAAAGTGACTGCGATGGTTGTGACCATCTCTGGAAGGTAGGTATACCAATTTTCCCCTACTCGACAACTGACAGTTGAAGGTGAACTTGCCACAGTCCACACTGGCATCGTTGCAGTTCACAATCAACAAGCTGATGTTGCACTTGTGTCCTTTGCTGAGGCTTTCTTTTATAGTAACTATCTTGAACATGGTTCAGTTCAAGGTCCAATGGCCCCATTGATGCAGTCAAACCCATTTGGACTATGATCGTGTTGTTTCAGCCCTGGTCCTGGATCTCAGTGAGAGCAGCTGAGGCTTTTTAGCCTGTTAGCCTCCTGCATCCTGCTTGTCAACTACGCCGGGTGACGTATGCAGGCTCTGTAATGGAATCTGAAGTCCCAGTGGACCCAGCACAGATGCAACTTATCAGATGCCATGCAGGTCTCAGAGATAGCTGCACGCCAGCTGCAGTGGTTGTTGCTCAACACAATTGGACCAGGAGTGGAGATAGAGCTCAGAGGACTCACTCATGTTTACGGTGGAAACCTGTATATATCGCAATCTGCTGGAGTTGCACGCCATTTGTCTGGCACTAAAGGCCTCCCTGCTGTCTCTCAAGAAGAAGCTGGTACTGGTTCTCACTGACAACACCACTGGCATGTGGAGTGGGGTCCTGAATCCAATGCTAGAAAGCTCTTCACTTCTGGAGTTGGCTCTAGTGTCGTAAATAATGTTTTTCCCTTCTAGGGCCTGAATTACCCTTATGTGAACAGCATGTGCTAATTGATACATCAGAAAGTGAATACATAGGAACAAACCAAGTGATGATACTTTTCATATTGTACTATTCTTATATGATAAGCAAGCTTACATGAATATATTCATCATATTTATTCATTTATGTTATGTCATGTTTAATCATTATTATGAAATCTTTGCGTTTCTAGAAGATTTATTTTGTTGAAAAGAACATTGTAAGATAGAGTGAACATAACACCATTCGTTGATTGTTTATTCTGAAAGTTTTCAACAAGCTTTTGAATATTGAAAAAAATGTGCATAGGGAGCTAAAACTCGAAGAAGAGACCTTCATGTGATGCCACAGTGGGGGCACTCACAATCGTGCACCCTAACTGAAAGCTGATGCTGGGAAGCAATTTGGCTTCATTGGCTGGCTGCTCTGCTGGCTGTGCTTAAAAAAAACACACACATGCATGCACACACACACACACACACACACCCTCCCCCCACACACATGTTGTGGAGCCATTTTAGTGATGTCTCTGGACACATAATTTTAGCAACTAGGCCTGCTGCTTGTGCCCTTTAGCCTAGTAACATTTTATTCTGTTTCATTTTATTATTGTAGGATTGGCCACATTTCATTGTTGTGTGTTTTCTTTCTTTATCTAGTTGTCCTTTCACATAGGAAAGCATTACATTTCTTAGCACAATATTCTTTTTCACTCCATGCTTTCCTCAAGGCTGCAGCGAGATAGGATTGTCAACACAAGTGGTACACTGCGTCTCTAACATCCTAACATCTAACACAAAGACACATCTGATTCTATAAACCCTATTGAAGCATTTCTTGCCTCTGTTTGTCTTTGCATGTGTGAGACTAACGTAACTGAGAGAAAAGCATGAGATCTGATCCACCACGATTTCCCTAAGAAGTCAATCATCCCTGCTCTTGGGTGGAGATGAGGCACTGCTAGTTAGCTAGAACAAAACCTGGATTAGGTCGACAGGTGTCACCTGTAGTGGGTTCAGACTCAGTCCCCCACAGTGCAGGTGATTCTGCCGCTCAAATCCAGTAGTCTCATTAGAATAATGAGAGCCTACGCAGCAGGAGGGTCTACCTGAGGCTTTTTCAAGGCTGCAAAATATATATGATAAGGAGTCAGTATTTGAGGAGGCCATTAAAAGGCAAGAGGGGTTGTTTTATGCATGTTCTTTGGTGTAATGTAGAAAGGAATAGTACCATGAAGTACTCAGTGAGTCCAGTGCAAATATAAGAGAGGGAGAGCTAATTGAGGGCAGCACCCTGTGAGAAAGAATACAAGTGAAATCCAAAAGAAAACGAAAAAAAGGAAAAATGAAAAAATTAAAGAATAGTTGTGACCAAATTTCCAACCAATATTGTCGGTGACTTGGGAATGATGAAATATACAGTCGATTAGTAATTCTCTTTACTAATTATGGGTGAATCATGCACGTATAGGTGTGCTAATAATTAGTAGGGCAGATGCTGGCATGGGATAGTTAGTAGCATTACTTCTTGTAAGTGCATTATCACAGGATTAATTTATTATTGATGTGATACCAGTAGGTGAAAGAAGAAGACAACTCGTACCTAGTAAACGTCATCAAAGTAAGTCCATTGTTTGGAACACGTATTCGCTGGTCAGTATATACAGTCTGTTTGAAAATTATTGTATAAATATAGTATCAATAATGGTTCTGTAGGACTCATCATATTGCAGATCAATATGTCATTAAATGGTAATAACATGATCATATATTTGCCTATTCATGAGCATAAAATATTGCAGATCTTGTGATAAAAAGCAAACGGAACTGTTGTGCACATTTGTAAAGGAATTTCAAAGGTGACATGTCTACACTTACAAGAAATATTTAAGACAAGTCAATTCTTAAATAGCCCCTGCTAAATGGCAAAAATATATTATTGCAACTGAAGATGCGCTCGATGGGTGGGTCCAAAGTGGAACATTTAACACATCACCTTCATATCCTGGTGGGTGGTTATTGTGTCCAGTGGACACAAACGGTTGTCATGCGTGTCTTGTTAACTCCACAGTGGGGTTTAGATCTAATAGACCAGATGCTTGCTAAGCTGTTGTGGAATGCAAGCCAGAATTTGCTTTAGTTGTTTTGGTCTCCCAAATTGTCACCTGTAGCTGGAATGTTCTTTTCTCCCCTACACAACAGACAGAAGTAGCAGATATTTGGCCTCACGTTACTAATTCAAATGTGAATTTTGACAAGTTTCAGAAACATGTGACACTGACATCTGCACGCAAGACTTATGCACTTCAAGTGGTGAGGTCATCTGCAGAAATACAGTCCCTTTTAAATACAAACGTTCAGAGACACTTTGGTGAGCTCATCGGACAAACTTTTAACATGTCTAGTGCTACTGGGATTGTACATTTCTTTAAGGCTGTTGGCTCTGGTTTCATTAACAACTTCTCCTCTATATTTGGCTTAATACCTTAAGCAAAACACTCAATATTCGCAAGTATTTTTGGAGGGATTTCCGATTACTTTGGCTATAATAGGTGGCATCCGCCTGTTTTTTATTTGCAGTGACTGTCCCATCGTAACAGGGAGAACTGAATGAGCTTCGGCCGGCCCAACTGTGTCATGAACGCATGATGCATTATTTCGGAGCACCACTCCTGGAAGAACTGGAGTGCAACTAGTCTCTTTCATTCAGACCGGTTTTGGTTTGTATGCAGCCGTGTTTTGATGCCTCTGGTGCCTTTTTGAATGTGCACTGCAAGTTTGTCTTTCTATGTGGGACTTACTTTAATTAAACACTGATCTGTTGATGTTCTCACAAAGGGCTCATTATCAGACATGCGCTTTGAGGGTGCGTTTGCTACGGGAAACCGTCTAGGAGCTGCCCTTTGTGGATCATGCAGCTCTTTACTTAACATCGGGCACTACACAGGATGCTGCTGCCTCAGCTGGAGCTCAGGCTTTGGAACATGAGTGCTCTTTGGTTTTCCTTGGGTCTGATTTGGTCACATTACCACCTGCCGAGGTGGAACATTTTCTTGCTTCAATTGTCCCGGCTGTAATTAGAGATTTTAAAAATGACATTGACTTTTATTTTCGGTTTCATTGGCGCCACTGCTAAACTTCTAAATTGACCTTTTCTAACATTTCACATGCTCAAGTGTGTTTTTAGTTGTCACAATTGACTTTTATGTTTATATGTTTTAAAGCAATGCATTTTAGTTGCTTTTTAATTAGGAACTAGACTGCTTTACTACTTCTGAACCGACATGGGGAGGGTGTTGTGGAGCCATTTTAGTGATGTCTCTGGGCACGTTATTTTAGCAACTAGGCCTGCTGCTGTGCTCTTTAGCCTAGTAACATTTTATTATTCATGAATCGGCCACATTTCGTAGTGGTGTTTTATAATCTTTATCTAGTTGTCCTTTCTCCTAGATTTCTTAGCACAATATTCTTTTTCACTCTAGGCTTTCCTCAAGGCAGCAACGAGATAGGATTGTCGGTTTAAGTGGTACACTGCCTCTCTAATATTCTCAGAAACACACAAATTGTTTTTTTACGTGGGGACATTTTCTCAGAGCATCAGTTGTTTTGTTATAAAAACACTTCCCTGTCCCATACACGTTAGAGGGAGGTTCCAGCCAGATGACCACCACTGCCTGCTATCTGACTTCGTTAGAGCTGTTCACTGAGACCACCGGTTTCCTGACCTACAAGGGGATGGTGTACAGCCCTCTTCACAACTTTCTTATTCAGGTATGGGGCATGATGTCTCCCTGGGGGGAATCCAGAAGGGCGGATTAGGGCTTATCCTGCTGTGCTCCTACATAGCTTAGGAAGGAATTGCATATTGTGCATAAGTGACAGTATGGTGGGACTTTTCCTATGTTTCACTTTCCTTGTCACAATTTTGCTTTTAATGTGTTTAATCATTCTAATTATTGCATTTCATGCTATTTTATCTAAGAAGCAGCTGATTCAATAAACATTATTGAACCATTTCCTGCCTCTGTTTGTCTTGGAATGTGTGGGACTAATGTAAGAGAGAGAAAAGGATGAGATCTAATCTACCACGATTTCCCTGAGAAGTCATCATATCATGCGCCCGGTTGCCACAAATCATCCCTGCTCTTGGACGGAGATGAGGCGCTGCTAGGTGGCTGGAAATGGATTAGGCCGATAGTTGTCACATGTTGTGGGATTGGACTCAGTTCCCCACAATTCAGGTGATGCTGCCTCCCAAATCCAGCAGCCTCTCTGGTACAATGAAAGCCAATGCGACACACACACATGCATACCTCATTTGTTCTGAAACCAGGTAAGTTGGTGTGATTCATCGTTAAAACTCAAACTCAGCTTTTATTTACTAATGTGCTAGAAGTAGTATAGCACTTAAAAATAGTAAATGAGGGTGTTAGTGTTATAGAATACATAGCAATAATGTTGGAATACTATTTGCTTTTTACGCTCCTCATAAACTCTCTTGCTGCCTTAATGTATATATTATTGGTGGTTACAATTTGTATTGTGTGTACTAGATAAGAGTTTGTTTTAAAATAAGTAGTGATCCTTAAGTGTGTTATTCATTTCTGAAAAAGTATTTGGTGTCCCACTAACCTTCATGT
Organism: Pleurodeles waltl; assembly: GCF_031143425.1. NCBI lineage: Eukaryota > Metazoa > Chordata > Amphibia > Caudata > Salamandridae > Pleurodeles > Pleurodeles waltl. Next base: position 965,395,394 of record NC_090443.1, read on the forward strand.
CTGGTGGGACTGATCATTATCTAAAATAGTGGTTCCCAACCTTTTCACTTCTGTGGACCCCCACTGTATCATTACTGGGACCCGGGGCCCCCACTGAATCATTATTGGAATCCGGGGACCCCCTATTGAGCCATAATGAAAGCTGGGGACCAAATCTGTTAATAATATGCGGCTTTTTTTCATCTTCCTGTTTGTCAATTCCCGTCAAGGAGTATATGAGGGGATTGATTTTTCTTCTCTTTGCGTTGCAACACTTCTCCTGTGGTGGTCACGCTCTGGCTGGTCTTCTATTCGGAATCCAGTTTTTGCTCCTGTTTTACCTCTGTCCTTTCTGATTTATTCCTGGCATCGAAGTTCTGATTTTTCTTGTGTCCTCCTTTTGTTCCAGGGAGTTCCTGTCTAGAGGTTTTTTCCCTACAAGGTTTTTCCTGTGAGACTCCTTCTGGAGGGCACGGACTGTGGTGGCTTATTACTGTCAGCAGCACCGTTACTACCGGAAGGGGTCACTGTGATATGTGTATGTTTAATTTACATTTCTTTCCTCTTAACTGTTATGCTTTGTGTCATCATTTTAGAATGTTGCTCAAGGTTCTCTTATCTTCGGTTGGCACTCCCTGTCCTGGCTTTGTGGATCCCAATAAAGTAACTTACCTGTTTTTTCCTTGGAACTTGTGCTTGTCTCTGGGAGTTTCTTTCCTGTTGCTCTTCCTCTCATCATACTATACTACATTTTATGGTAGCAGAAGTGGGGTATTAAAAGAGGAAGCTTGTCGTTGTGGCTGTACCGACCGGCTGGAGGATAACTCTAACGGCTACCGAATTGTTTGTCATCTCGGGAGCAGCTATCATTCGCCCAGGGTGAATACGGACTTTCGGCCAAGGCGTACAAACTTGTGCTTTCAAGTTGTGCGCGTGAGGAAAATATAGCTCGCCCTTTGTGATTGTGCTCCTTGCGCTTTGAAGGTGCCCGTGGGAAGGAGCAGGCTCGCGCCTTGCACTCACGTTCTGAGACACTGCGTGCGCTTCTCGCGCTTGAAACTACACGTGCGTCCACCTGCTTCAGCGTCTGCTTTTTGGAACTTGTGCCGTGTCACCCAGCAACAGTCAGGCAGCGTCAAGACACGTCTGTGTTTGTACGCCAGTTGGCATGAACAGTTGCTTGGATACTTGTCAACAAATGTTTCCGTTGTTTTGGCATTGCACGCCGCTTCCGGAAACATCGTACTAGATGATTTTTACAAGCCCGGAATGAGGGAAGTCTACACATGTTGTGCTGGCAACTTATTGAAGCAGTCTATGGCTATTTTTCTCAACTGAAGGTGGAAAGAAAAACTTAATAAATGTTGTTTCTTCTGAAACAAAGAGGTGGAGGAGAGGAGGAAGGAACAAAAGCAGGAAGAGAAAGGAGTTGAAGAGAGAGGAAAAAAAACATAATACTTTATGACTTTAGTTTGCATTCATTTCCTTTTGTGGCACACTCAGGGGGTAAACGTTTATTAATGTATATAGGACCTAATTTCCTTTTATGAGTACTTGTTTTGTATCTGGGTAAGTTGTTTGTTTTGTTGTTTTTGACATGGCGACAAGTAACACAGCTGTGCAACCTCTGCCATTTTTACCTAAGGTTGGGAAACCGGAATTAAGATGGTGTGAATGGGTGAGAGTTTTTGAAAATTATCTGGTTGCTATTGATGCCAATGATTATTCACCAGGCAGGAAATTGGCACTCCTGTTTTATCATTTGGGAGTCGCAGGACAGCGTGTTTTCGATAATTTGCCTGTTATTTTACCGCCAAATTATGACAATGTTGTATGGAATGTGTACATTGAGGGTAAGGAGAGAATCAAAAAACAGTTTTCTGATGAATCAAATGTACGTTTGGAAAGGTTCAACTTTGCGATGTGCAAACAGTCAGTGGATGAGTCTGTGTATGAGTATTTAGCTACTCTACGTGTGCTAGCTGCGAAGTGTGAGTTTGGGAGTAATGTGGATATACATATCCTAGATCAGTTTGTCTTTCATTGTTACTCCAAGAAGATTCAGAAACATTTATTAGTATGTCGTAATCCCTCTTTGGATGAAGCCATTGACATGGCAAAGGCTATTGAAAGGTCCATTATTACGTCTAAAGTGGTTTGTGGACAGAATGAGCAGGCTACTGTTAGCCAAGTATGTGAAGACTCTGATCTCTGCTATATTAAATAGAGGTCTTTGAAGCAGTATAAAGGACAATCAATTTGTTATCTTTGTGGTTCACGCAACCATATTGGGTCTATATACACTAGGCAAAAAGTGTAATAAATGTCAGAAGTATGGTCACTTTCAAGTGGTTTGTAAACAAATTGGACGTGGCAACAAACTTCCGCAAGGTGGGGCGAAAGTGAGAATTCATTATGTATACACTCAAAATGGAGAGGGTTTGACTCAGGAATGTACTAACAGATTATCTATGGTTGTATTGACTGTAGATGTTCACGATAACTTGAATGTTGTGAAGAAAGTTAAAGGACCGATTTGTCAAGCAGTCATTGATTCTAAAGAAATTACTGTTATGGCTGATTCTGGTGCACCTGTCACTATATTGGCAGACAAAACCTTTAACTTGCTTTGGCCAGATTCCAAAGAACTGTATAAAGCTGACATTAGCCTGAGAGCCTTTGGTGATCATGATATAGATTTGTTGGGTTTCTTTCCTGCTCATCTTGAGGTGTTAGGAAGAAGCATTACAACTAAGGTGTATGTAGCTGTTAATGGTAGGGACATTGTTGGATGGAAAGATTTGGCCAGATTAGGTATTGTTCTTTGTCCTGGATGTGATGTTCCTATAGTTTTAGTAGACATACCTGAATGTGGAGGAGAGGAACCTGAATTATCTACCATCATCACTGGTGATTTTAAGGAATTCTTCCTCTCTAAGGTTCCTGGCGTGTTTGCTGACCGAGTTGGTTCAGTTAAGGGTTTTGAGCATCATATCAAACTTAGAGAGGGAGCAGTTCTGTTTTACACAAAGTGAGACCAGTTCCCATTTCAGTCAGGGGGCAGTTGAAGACCTTACTTGACAAATTGCTGTAAGATAGAATTATAGCTCCTACTGTTTCATCAGAGTGGGTTTCACCAATTGTTTTGACAAAGAAGATAAATGGTGATCTTCGGTTATGTGTGGACCTCAGATCCCTTAATAAAAACATTCTAGTGGATTGTCACCCACTTCCACACATCCAGGAACTCATTTCCAGTCTAGGAAACTCTAAGGTCTTTTCTACTATAGACTTACATTCTGCCTATCATCAGATTTGCCTTAGTGAAACCTCACAGGAGCTTACTGCCTTTGTTACTCCATATGGTGCTTTTAAATATCTGAGGATGCCGTTTGGTCTGGTGTCTGCGGCCAGTGTTTTTAAAAAAATGATGGACTTATTATTTGGCCATTTAAGCAGTGTTTGTGCATTTCAAGATCACATTTTAGCATATACTGAGGACATAGATCAGCATAAAGAGGTGCTTAACAAAGTTTTTTCTATTCTTCAGGAGGTTGGCATGACCATCAAAAGAGAAACATGCAAGTTCTTAGTTGATAATGTGGAGTATTTGGGTCATTCTATTTCTGCTGAAGGTATCAAACCAAAGCAGAGCAATTTGGAGGCGATCAAAGATGCTCCATCGCCGTCTAATAAGGATGAATTACTCTTTTTTCTTGGCCTTTGTGAATACTATTCAAGGTTCGTAAATGGTTATGCTTTAATGGTTCAGCCTCTTAGATCTTTACTGAAGAAAGGTACCAAATTTATCTGGGATGAGCAAGCTGTTAATGCGTTCAATTCCGTCAAACAAGTTGTGTTGTCTGCTCCAGCTTTGAAATCTTACATGCCGTCGGCACAATCCTTTATCACTGTGGATGCTAGCTTGAAGGGTCTAGGTGCTGTTTTTGGACAGTGGGTTGACAGACGTGAGCACACTGTAGCATTTGCATCTAGAGCTCTATCAGTAGCTGAGGCCAACTATAGCAACATAGAGAGGGAGGTTCTTGCGTGTGTTTGGGCAGTTCAAAAATGTAAAACATACTTGTGGTGCACATGTTGCACCATTTACACTGATTTTAAACCCCTTGTGTTCCTCATGAGTGGAAATGGTTTAGGCAAAGCACCTGCTAGATTGGTTCATTTGCTTTCAAGATTGCAGGAGTACAATTTGGAAGTGAAATATGTTGCAGGTGGTAAAAACATTCGTGCAGATTGTCTTTCACATTTGCCGCTGCCCTATTCTCAAAGCATGAGTGAAAATGATGACAGTGGTAGGAGTGTTGGATGTTGTGTTGGCTTCAGAGGGGACTTTTATCGAACAGGACTGGCAGTTAGCAACGTCTAGGGATGAGACTCTATCTCAAGTTTTAAACTACATCAAACAAGGGTGGCCCAACAAAAAGAAATATGATGGTGAATTGGGAACTTATCACCAGTTGGCTCCAGAATTGTCCTGTGAAAATGAGATTTGTATGAGGGACTCAGTTTGTATTCCTCCTTTCGAAATCAGACATATGTTGGTGAAGGTGGGACATGAAGGTCATCTTGGCATTTCTGCAACTTGCAGAAGATTGAAAGAAAAGCATTGGTGGCCAAATTTGGACAAACAAGCATCAAATTTTATTAATAATTGCCCATTTTGCATTATGTCTGACAAACATTGGAAAAATAATACTAAACCTTTGTGCACTGTACCTTTTCCAGGTAAAACCTGGGAAAGTATCGCCATTGATTTCTCAGGACCATTCCACTTATTACCAAAGAGCATGACATTCTTAATTGTAGCCATAGATTATTTTTCAAAATGGATTTACTATTCATTTGTGGAGAACGCTGATACAGAGACTGTTGTTTCTTTTTCAACAAATCTCTTTGCACTGGAGGGTCCTCTATTAAATATTGTCACGGATAATGGGATGCATTTTGTGTCCAGGAAGATGGACATGCTAATGAAAAAATTCAATATCAAGCATACGTAGCTTTGTACAGTCCAGCTTCTAATGGTTTAGTGGAAAGGGCTAATCTTATTTTGAAAGAAGGGGTACAAACTGCTCTGGCTGCTAATTTTGATGCGCAGAATTTTCTGAAAGAAAAGATCCGGGCATACCTGAATACACCTCATTCTACTACAGGAGTGTCTCCTTTCCTTCTTCTCAGAGGTACTGAGTCAAAATCTAAACAACAGCCTCCTTGGATGATTGACACATTGGATAACAAATGTGAGAATACAAAGATGAATGTAGACGAGTTACGGAACAGAGTTTGTATGAAACAGTTGTTACAGAAGAGTGATTATGATGCTAGACATAGTAAAAAACATTAATCCTGATATACATCATTGGGTTTTGATTAGAAAAACAAAAAACATTTATAAAGGGCAATCAAAGTTTTCTCTACCGACTAAAGTACTTCAAGTTTCCAAACATTCTGTTTTATTGGAGGGTAAAGGTTAGTGGAACAAGAACAGCGTTGTACCTATTACTGATCCTCAAGCTGAAATTTTAAAACGTGTTTATTTAGGAAGAGATTCTGATGACAATTCTAATGCGGTGTTCTTTGATGATTTGGCACATAGTCAGGCTATGAATGGTCGGTCAGACTTGCAGGTTTGTCCCATTACTGACACAGGAGAATGTTGCGGTAGTGACAGTGTTAATGTCACTGTTCCAGAGTGTGTACGCACACGCAGTGGCAGACTGGTTAAATTTCCATCTAAATTTAAGGATTATTTCATGTAGTTTTTCTTTTTAATTTATTTTAAAGGGGGAAGATGATGTGATATGTGTATGTTTAATTTACATTTGAAATGTGCATATTTTCTTTCCTCTTAACTGTTATGCTTTGTGTCATCATTATAGAATGTTGCTTAAGGTTCTCTTGTCTTCGGTTGGCACTCGCTATCCTGGCTTATCTTTAACTGGACGTGTGTGCCTGCTGTGGATCCCAATAAAGGAACATACCTGCTTTTTCCTTGGAACTTGTGCTTGCCTCTGGGAGTTTCTGTCCTGTTGCTCTTCCTCTCATCGTACTATACTACAGTCGCCCCTACATCAGCCAGAGCCGGACTTGCAAGAACCAAGGACACACGCCATCTCCATCTGACCTGGACGGTAAGCCAAAGACTAACCGTGACAGATTGCAACGCCCAAAACTCCGGTCATGGTCCAGTATCATGGAGGATCCCTCGACAAGTACAGAACAAACAAATCAGACATTGCTCCTGACTATCCAACAACAAGCCCAGGAACTACAACAGCTACAAAACGAAAACGCAGCCTTACGGCAAGCCTTAACTTCCAGGACCACTGATGTTCCTACCTTTTCTGCCACTACAACCTGTTTTTCTGGGTATCCTAAGAAATTACGAGAATTCCTAGATGCCCTAACAGTTTATTTTGCATTTAGACCATCACAATTTAGGCAAGACAAGACCAAGGTCGGACACCTAATCAGTGTCCTGTCCAGCCCGGCCTTAGCCTGAGCAACTCCTCTGGTAACCTCCAATGATTCCCATCTGTCTAATTTTCCAGCCTTCATCGCTGGCTTTAAGCAAATGTTTGAGCGTCCTGGGCTTGAAACGCCAGCAGAAGAAGCCTTATTCGACATCCAACAAGGGAGTCAGGACGCCTTACAATACATCACACGGTTTAGGCAACTGGCAGCAGAAACCTCTTGGGTAGAACGTACCCTTGTTACTCTTCATCAAAGAGGTCTGTGGGAGGAGATCAAAGATGAATTAGTGCATTTTGCTAGAGTGGAGGATCTCAAGAGACTGATGGACTTAACTCTCGCCATAGAATACTGTCTTAAGGAAAGCAGGATGGAGAAGGAAAAGAATCGTATGCCTAACATCTTTCAGCAACTTCACATGCACCTCCTCATCATTCTGAGGAGACTCATCCTGAAACTAGAGGAACTACTGATGAGGAACCTATGCAAATTGACATGGCTTGTAGACCCTTATTGACTAACGAACGTGAAACTAGACGAAGGAAGGGACTATGTGTTAGGGTTTGTACACAGCAAAGAGCATGTCCCCTCTCACTGCACTAGTGGGTTCTGTAATAGCTCCCTTTTAAACTTACTATTCAAAGCCTTTCTTGTTATCTCACCTTCCCCCCCCCCAGGCTTCTGTGTATGTTGTTTAATGTGCTGTTTTGTTTACACATTGGGCCTTGCTTTTACCAAGGCTTCTTTAAAACACTCCTCCCTAGGCCATGTGTTAATCCAACTCATTTGCATAATAACTGAAACTCTGCACACCTTTCAAGAACATGTGCAGCATGTGAGGACCACACCCAGCTCTTCAAACCACACCCAGCTCTGCACACCTTCCAAGAACATGTGCAGCATGTGAGGACCACACCCAGCCCTTCAAACCACACCCAGCTCTTCGAACCACACCCAGCCCTGTCTATAAAAGGCATCCCCCGAGCCTCACCCAGTGCTTGTGCTCGTCTACCTCCCGCTTACCTGAGAACAGATCCCTCGGCGCTGGCACTCCTGCTCTTTACAGACTTTCTTTGACTTCAATTGGCGCAGCTGCTGGCTCTTCCTTCTTCCGGTTTCCGGTTCCTCCTTGCCTCAGCCTCTCTCCTACGAGTAACCTGCAAAAGAGAAAGAAGACAAGGTTAGACTGATCAGTATCTCTTGCCAGCAACAAGTAAGTGCAAAACTTTTTATTACCTGAGGGAGCTTTGACGGCAATTTCTGGATTCGTGTATAGACAGTTTGAGGCGAAGTGCCTTCCACGAGCATTGTGATTAAGGCTCTTTGTTGCAGGATTATTTTGCAGGACTTTGTGAAGCGGACATTGTTTTTTTTCATGGAACTTTTGGGAATCGAACAGTGGAAACCATTGACAGCAAGGAAAACAGTAAATCAAGGACTTGCACAAATTACATGCTGTATTTTGATGTAAAAGTACAGTATTTGTTTTATAAAAGATTCTGGAAATATGCGAAAAGTGAGTCTGCTATTGGGAATTTAGGCTTTAGTTATATTATGATGAATGTTTGATATTGGTAATTCTGATAACGGTATTTGTTTAATTTTTTAGAAGCTTAACAGTAATAGAAAACACATCCCAGAGCAGTAACACATTCCAAACCTGGAAACTAGAGACCAGGATCCAAGAGGTACTTTTAGAAGAGAATTTCCAATAAATAAAGGGATAGTCAGGAACCCATTTAGGAATAGGTTGCACTTATCTGTTCTTTGTTTATGTTTCATTAGGCACCAGTTTCTACAGAAGTCAGAAAGGGCCGCAGATTTGTGCAGCACTTCAACAGTGGAAACGCAAGAACGGTATTGTCTCTCTTTTTTTTATTTTATCCACTTCCCCCCTTCCCTTGAGCTTCTGTTCTTAGTGCACTGTTTTAAAAACTAGTGTGCTGGAACAAGCAGTTTCAGGGTGGGGTCGGATTGTCTTCAACCTCCATCAGAACTGAACAAGAACTCAGGTGAGCTGGGCTTTGACAGAAGCACAAGCCTTAAAAAATAATTTCAGTTCTGGTGGACGATGAATACCGGGGAAGAAATAGAGGGCATTGACGTCACGGATATGGCGCAGGCCCTAAATGAGGACTTGGCTCATAATGAATCAGTGTCTGGCATCTTGCAACATATGCAAGAGGAAATAGAGAGATTAAAGATGGAGAATACCTCTTTAAAACAGGATTTAAGCAGGTATAAATTTAGGGGATCTCAGTGGAACACAGCTTCTACGCCTTTGTTTAAAACCTCCTCAGAGACAGGGGCGCCATCAAAACATACAACTTTGCCTTTCCCAGTTGAGGTTACTGTTAATGTTCCTAATGTTGTGCCCTTAGCAGCACCTGAACGTTTTCATGGAGATAGTAACAAATTCCATGTTTTTATCAATCAATGTCAATTACACTTCATTTGTAAGCCACAACAGTTCCCTACTGATGATACGAAAGTGGCATTCGTCTTGTCTTATTTGGGTGGCACAGCAGCCAATTGGTCAATTCCTTTCGTGGATAGAGATGATCCCATCCTCCATAATTGGAATCAATTTAAACGTACCATGACCAGCCTTTTTGCAAAACACACTTTCATGCAGGCAAGTGATAATGAGCTTTTAAATCTTAAACAAGGTAACAAGGATTTATTGACCTATCTCACTAGTTTTAATCGTTTACTCACCGAGACACAGTGGCCAGAAGAAAAGCGTGTCTCCCTTTTTTATAAAGGTTTGAGAGACGAGTTAAAAGACGCGCTGGCTCATATCGTTGATTTGCCAAAAGACTATTCAGACTTTGTAGATTTAGTTGTGAAATTAGAACATAGACTAGGAGAAAGAAAGAGAGATAAATACAAACTGGAATCACGGTTAACTTTTATTAGACACGAGAAGAAAGACACAGATAATAAACTCCCTGAACCAGAGCCTATGCAAATAGGGACACTCAGAGGTCCACTCACATCAGAGGAAAAAGAAAGAAGGAGAACATTTCAATTATGTTTATATTGTGGCAGGGCAGGTCACTTTGCCAGAGAATATCCAGTAAAGCCTAAAACTCCACGAAAGGGTGCTGTTTCCTCCACCTCCTCAACTGAATCGGGAAACGATTAAGCTCGACAAGGGGAGAGGTTACTTGTTCGAGAAAACATCTTAATCAAACCTCTAATGCTGCAGCCTTCAGGGTACCGCACATACCTAGACATTTCATAATTCAGGTCGTTTTAATTTTTACTACCCAAGTGAGGCATTCTCTCCCTGTCCTACTGGACTCAGGCGCGACAGGAAATTTTGTGGATAATAAGTTAGCTGAAATCTTAGGACTTCCTATGTGCCTAAAGCCTTGTCCAGAAGCAGTATGTGCAGTGGATGGGTCAGAATTGACCTCTGGATTAATCACAAAACAAACAAGTCCACTTGTTATGGTCTGTCAGAACGGGCACACAGAGGTGATTAGCTTTGATCTGATAGATACTCCTAATTTTGGTTTGATTCTCGGGGTACCCTGGTTAACAACTCATAACCCAAAAATTGATTGGGTGAATAGAACTGTTACTTTGGATTCCTCTTTCTGTAGAACCAATTGCTATCAAGAAGCAGGTACAGAACAGAGCACAGTATTACACTGTGCTAGTGTTACACAAGATGAACCAAGTCTCCCTCCTGAATATTCTGACTTTAAAGACGTCTTTGATCCAGTAAAGGCTAGTGTGCTGCCCCCACATCGGTCTTATGACTGCCGTATAGATCTTATCCCAGGGGCCCCTTTACCTAATAACAGAGTATATGCTTTGACTGACGAAGAAACCAAATACTTAAGAACCTACCTAGATGACCTACTACAGTCTGGGTTCATCCGTCATTCCACATCTCCAGTGTCATCTCCACTCTTTTTTATCCCGAAGCCGGATAAATCCCTGCGCGCGTGTATCGATTATAGAGGACTAAATAAGGCTACAATAAAGAATAAATATCCTCTTCCTCTAATACCTGTGTTGTTGGATCAATTAAGACATTCTGCTGTATACACTAAACTAGATCTGCGGGGAGCTTACCACCTGGTCCGAGTAAAAGAGGGGGATGAGTGGAAGACAGCTTTCAAGACAAAGTTTGGTTTATTTGAGTACACAGTAATGCCCTTTGGGTTATGTAATGCCCCTGCGGCCTTTCAGTTCTTTATAAATGAGGTCCTACACGAATTCCTGGACGTTTGTGTCATAGTATACATAGACGACATCCTCATTTACTCTAAGAACTCAGAAGAACATACCCAACATGTTCGTGCAGTATTATCAAAGTTAAAAGAAAATCATCTTTTTGCTAAGTTAGAAAAGTGTACTTTTAATGTCAACAAGGTGGACTTTTTAGGATACTGCCTGTCACCTCAAGGAATAACTATGGATGTAAAGAAAATCAGTGCTATTGCTGATTGGCCAGAACCATCCTCTGTAAAAGATATTCAGAAATTTCTGGGTTTCGCCAATTTTTATAGGAGGTTTATTGCACATTTTGCAGACATTGCAGCCCCAATAACTACCTTGTTGCGGAAAGGGCAACGATTTCTTTGGACTGATGAGGCGGCACACGCCTTTCAACTCCTAAAACAAAAGTTCACTGCAGCCCCAATTCTGAAACATCCTGATCCTGACTTGCCCTTTTTTGTTAAAGCGGATGCTTCACAAGTAGCTTTAGGAGGAGTTCTCTCTCAACGAGATGCAGTAGATGGCCAGTTACATCCTATAGCCTTCTATTCCAAAAAGTTATTACCAGCTGAACAAAATTACACTGTGGCTGAAAGGGAACTACTAGCTATCAAAGTAGCCTTTTCAGAATGGAGGCACCATTTAATGGGAGCCAAGTACCCAGTTACAATCTTTTCTGACCATAAGAACCTACAGTTTTTTGGATCACTTAAAGCACTAACACCACGTCAGATGCGCTGGTTAAATTTTTCTAGCACATTTGACTTTGTTATAACCTATAGACCAGGTGCACAACAAATTCAATCTGATGTGTTATCTAGATACGGACATACCTCAGACATGAAACAAGATAAAATAGGAGAACCCATTATTCCTCCCCAAAAGTTGTTGGCACCAGTACAACAGAAGGATTTCATCACAGATCTATATAATGCACACATGCAAATAGCACCTCAGGATTGGTTAAAGGATTCCCATAACACAATACAACGAGGTTTATTGTATCACGACAACATGCTGTTAGTGCCCACCTCTGAATTACAAACACAGGTGATAATTTGGCATCACGCCTCACCGTTGGCAGGTCATCCTGGTTGGGTAAAAACCCTGGAAAATGTGCAAAAACACTTTTGGTGGGACACTATAAGAAAGGACATTAAGCAATTTGTCACTACCTGTCCAATTTGTGCAAGACATAAATCTTCTCATAAGGCTCCTGACGGCTTGTTAATACCAATGCCAACACCCAAACAACCTTGGCACACTGTGAGCGTAGACTTTATTGTAGGTTTACCACCTGTAAAATCCTTCACAACAGTGTTGGTTATAGTGAATTTTTTATCTAAAATGGCACATTTTGTACCATTACGGAAATTACCCACGGCGGCAAAATTTGCCGATATTTTTATAAGGGAAATTGTGCGTTTACATGGTTTGCCAAGCAAAGTGGTGTCAGACCGAGGGAGCCAGTTCAACTCCAGATTTTGGAAAAAATTATGTGAAAAACTGAAAATAGATGTGGCCTTATCCACTGCTTTCCACCCAGAGACAGATGGACAGACTGAACGACTGAACCAAACCTTACTTCAAACGCTACGTTGTTTATTGGCTGATTATTCTAGTGAATGGTTGGAAGCTCTTCCTGTAGCAGAGTTTGTTTATAATAATACTGAGCATTCAGCTCTACTTTGCTCACCATTCTATTTCTTGCAGGGGTATCATCCAAGAGCTATACCCATTTTGTTAGAAGATTCCCTGTTGCCTACAGTAACGGATAGACTAACGAGGTTAGGTGACATACAAGACAAAGCCAGGAAACATTTATTAAAGTACAAGGAAAGCATGAAAAGACAAGCAGACAAACACAGGTCTGAGGCCCCAATGTATAAAATTGGTGACAAGGTATGGCTCTCCACAAAAAACCTAAACATAGAGGGATCCCGAAAGCTGCAACCACGTTTCATTGGACCCTTTAGTATAACTGCCATAGTAAACCCGGTAACAGTAAAATTAGATTTACCAAAAGAATATCCAGTACATACTACATTCCATGTGTCCTTGCTTAAGCCGTACAACTCAAAAACCCGACCTGAACCACCACCTCCACCCATACCAATTAAAGGAAATCTGGAATATGAAGTGAAAAGCATAAAAGACTCAAAAAGAATTAGTGGACGTCTGTTTTATTTAGTAGAATGGAAAGGATATGATGAATCTGAGAATTCATGGGAACCAGCATCATATGTACATGCCCCACAGCTGATTAGACGGTTTTATTTAAAAAATCCAGGAAAACCCCGTCCTGTAGGAGGGCCTTTGAGGGGGGCAACTGTTAGGGTTTGTACACAGCAAAGAGCATGTCCCCTCTCACTGCACTAGTGGGTTCTGTAATAGCTCCCTTTTAAACTTACTATTCAAAGCCTTTCTTGTTATCTCACCTTCCCTCCCCCAGGCTTCTGTGTATGTTGTTTAATGTGCTGTTTTGTTTACACATTGGGCCTTGCTTTTACCAAGGCTTCTTTAAAACACTCCTCCCTAGGCCATGTGTTAATCCAACTCATTTGCATAATAACTGAAACTCTGCACACCTTTCAAGAACATGTGCAGCATGTGAGGACCACACCCAGCTCTTCAAACCACACCCAGCTCTGCACACCTTCCAAGAACATGTGCAGCATGTGAGGACCACACCCAGCCCTTCAAACCACACCCAGCTCTTCGAACCACACCCAGCCCTGTCTATAAAAGGCATCCCCCGAGCCTCACCCAGTGCTTGTGCTCGTCTACCTCCCGCTTACCTGAGAACAGATCCCTCGGCGCTGGCACTCCTGCTCTTTACAGACTTTCTTTGACTTCAATTGGCGCAGCTGCTGGCTCTTCCTTCTTCCGGTTTCCGGTTCCTCCTTGCCTCAGCCTCTCTCCTACGAGTAACCTGCAAAAGAGAAAGAAGACAAGGTTAGACTGATCTGTATCTCTTGCCAGCAACAAGTAAGTGCAAAACTTTTTATTACCTGAGGGAGCTTTGACGGCAATTTCTGGATTCGTGTATAGACAGTTTGAGGCGAAGTGCCTTCCACGAGCATTGTGATTAAGGCTCTTTGTTGCAGGATTATTTTGCAGGACTTTGTGAAGCGGACATTGTTTTTTTTCATGGAACTTTTGGGAATCGAACAGTGGAAACCATTGACAGCAAGGAAAACAGTAAATCAAGGACTTGCACAAATTACATGCTGTATTTTGATGTAAAAGTACAGTATTTGTTTTATAAAAGATTCTGGAAATATGCGAAAAGTGAGTCTGCTATTGGGAATTTAGGCTTTAGTTATATTATGATGAATGTTTGATATTGGTAATTCTGATAACGGTATTTGTTTAATTTTTTAGAAGCTTAACAGTAATAGAAAACACATCCCAGAGCAGTAACACATTCCAAACCTGGAAACTAGAGACCAGGATCCAAGAGGTACTTTTAGAAGAGAATTTCCAATAAATAAAGGGATAGTCAGGAACCCATTTAGGAATAGGTTGCACTTATCTGTTCTTTGTTTATGTTTCATTAGGCACCAGTTTCTACAGAAGTCAGAAAGGGCCGCATATTTGTGCAGCACTTCAACAGTGGAAACGCAAGAACGGTGTTGTCTCTCTTTTTTTTATTTTATCCACTTCCCCCCTTCCCTTGAGCTTCTGTTCTTAGTGCACTGTTTTAAAAACTAGTGTGCTGGAACAAGCAGTTTCAGGGTGGGGTCGGATTGTCTTCAACCTCCATCAGAACTGAACAAGAACTCAGGTGAGCTGGGCTTTGACACTATGGCCCTCATTACAACCTTGCCGGTCTTTTCCAAAGACCGCCGAGGCTGTGGGCGCCAGAATACCGCTGGCGGTATTTCTGGTTCCCCAATACGACTTTTCCACTGGGCCAGCAGACGGTAACAGGGTTACCGTCCGCTGGCCCAGCGGAAAAGTCACATCAACATTGCTGCTGGCTTGTAATAGAGCCGGCGGCAATGCTTATGAGCAGCGGGGGCTATGCCTGGAGCCCCCTGCACTGCCCATGCCAAGTGCGTGGGCAGTGCAGGGGCCCCCAGGGGCACCCCAAGTCCCCCTTACCGCCAGCCTTTCCATGGCGGTGTTTACCGCCGTGGCCAGGCTGGCGGTTGGGGACTCATAATCCCCAGGGCAGCGGTGCTTGCACCGCATCCCTGGGGAGTGGAGGGGCCGGCGGTATGGCAATGGCTATTGCGCCACAGTCATAATAGCTGGCGGAACACCGCCAGCTTACCGCCGCCGGCTGCCAGGGTCATGATGAGGCCCTATGTTTTTATTGTGGTGCTTCCGGTCATCTAATTCGTACTTGTCCCGTTCGTCCGACAAGGCCCTTGGGAAACGCCAACTCCCGTCCTCTGTGAGAAGGGAGAGGATGGGATATTCTGAGATACCTTACATTTGTTCCTCCAGAGAAGAAATAACAGCTCTTTTTCTTTTACCTATCACCTTACAATTAGCTGATGGACAAGAAGAAAGAGCTATAGCCTTGTTGGATTGTGGGGCCAGTGGTACCTACTTAGATGAGACATGGGCTCTAGAAAGGAAGATTCCTTGGGTACCCAAGGACATACCAGAGCAAGTTCATACAGAGGATGGTTGTCTTCTAGCCTCTGAACCTGTTACTAATACCACTCCTACCTTGTGATTACAATTTGGGAAACATCAGGAATATGTTTCTTTTGATCTGAAATCTTCACCAAATCACGTCATGATTCTAGGTATCCCATGGCTAACCCGACACAATCCCTATATTAATTCGGAAACTAGAACCATTTCACTGTCCTCCCAATTTTGTCAACAGCACTGTTATTTAGCAGGAACTTATTGGTCCCCAAAGAAAATGTTATCAACTAAAGTAAACTATTCCATCAAACTTCTTCAAGGAGTACCCAGTCATTATCTGGATTATGCAGACGTCTTTCAAAAACCTGATAAACCAGTACTTCCGCCTCACAGAGAATATGATTGTGCCATTCCTTTAGAATCCAATGCTGTAGTCCCCTTTGGGAGAATGTATTCTCTTACTGAGCCGGAGAAGAAGATTCTCAAAAAATACCAGAAGAGACTATACAGAGCGGTCTGATTGCTCCTTCCTCTTCTCCCGCAGGGGCTCCCCTCTTTTTTATACCAAAGAAGATGAAGGACTTGTGCCCTTGCATAGACTTTCGCAGATTAAATAAGATTACTACTAAAGATCGCTATCCGCTGCCCCTCATTAAAGATATTCTAGAAGCCGTCAGAGGAGCTAAGAGATTTACCAAATTAGATCTTAGGGGAGCCTACCATCTTTTAAGGATAAAAGAGGGTGATGAATGGAAGACTGCCTTCAGAACTCCTTTTGGCCATTTTGAGTATCGGGGAATGCCCTATGGGCTCACTAATGCTTCCTCTATATTTCAGAGATTCATGGACGCCATCTTTTCTGACCTTTTACACCAAACAGTGGTTGTCTAGCTAGATGATATTCTTATATTCTCCACTCGCTCTGAGCAACACACTAAACATATACTCCAAGTACTAGAAAGGCTTAGGCAACATCATCTATTCTGCAAACCAGAAAACTGTCAATTTGATCAGACTGAAGTGAGGTACTTGGGGCATCATATCAACCAAGTAGGGATTGCTATGGACTCGGACAAGGTCCAAGCCATTCAGGATTGGCCCTTCCCGTCCTCCATCAAAGAAACCCAGTGTTTTCTAGGACTGTCCAATTTCTATTGCCAATTCATTGCTGACTTCGCCCAGCAGACCAGTCATACAACGCAAACTCTTGAGAAATAAAATCTACGGAAAGGTTTTCATTGGACTAAAGATGCAGAAGCAGCCTGCCAAGCACTAAAACATGCCTTCACTCAAGCTCCCATTTTACGGCATCCAGATACCACCAAACAATTCATTGTTGTCACAGATGCCTCGGAAAAAGCAATAGGGGCCGCTTTGCTCCGAAAACAATGTGATTATGGGTTAGAACATCCCGTATTTTACCTTTCCCACATACTGTCTGACTCTGAACGTAATTACTCAGTGTTAGAATGAGAACTGCTCGCCTTGAAGACGGCTTGTATCGAATGGAGACAGTTTCTTATGGGATCCAAAGAACCCTTTGAGGCGAGAACCGATCACTGGAATTTGCAGTGTCTGAGAAACTTTCAATGCAAAATAGTCGTCAAGCCTGATGGGCTTTCTTTTTTAGCCAATATGACTTCTATATCACGTATATCCCTGGCTCCCAAAACATTTTGGCTTATGCTCTATCACAACGCTATCCTCAATGTAGTGATTCTACTACACAAAACCTAATTGAACCTGATAGAATAATTGGGGTAATATAATCCTTTCTTGACAAGGTTAAATCTGAGTATTCCAATCTTGAGGAAACTGAAATGAATAAATTACATCCACAATTACATAAGGATAAGGAATACTATTACCACAAAAAAGCCTTCTTCCTGCCTACTAAAACAGTCCAAACAGAGGCCCTACGAATGTGCCACGATTCCCTAATCTCAGGTCATCATGGAATTAAAACCACCCAAGATCTCCTTCTTCGCTCCTTTTGGTGGCCCACTCTTAAAGCTGACACTGAAAGTTATGTGACTTCTTGTCCTTTCTGTGCACAAGCAAAGACATCTCATAATAGACCAGCAGGATTGCTCCGTCCCTTACCGGTTCCACTGGCTTCGTGGCACAGTGTATTCACTGACTTCATGTGTTCTCTGCCTCCCTCAACTGGGAATCGAGTAATAATGGTGACAGATGACTAATTCACTAAATTGGCTCATTTCACTGCATTAAAGAAGTTACCCACTGCAAAAGAATTAAGTCAAATCTTTATTCAGGAGCTCTTTTGGATTCATGGCCTCCCTCAAGTCATCGTCTCAGACCGTGGTTCCCAATACATCTCAAACTTTTAGAAACAATTCTGTAGAACACTCAAGATCGACGTGGCTTTTTCCTCTGGCTTTCATCCTCAGACAAATGGACCGACAGATCGTCTAAATCAAGGTCTTGAACAGTATCTACAAAGTTTCTGCAATGCTATGCAAAGTAATTGGTCCATGTACTTACCTCTTGCCGAATTTTCATATAACAATGCAGTGCATAGTGATTTGAAGGTTTCTCCATTTTATTACTCTTATGGGTTCCATCCTAAGGCCTTTCCTGTTATACTCAAAGAATCAGCTAGACTTCCTGCCATCACAATGTTTGTTCGACGACTACAGACCATCCAACGTGTCATACATTCTAATCTTCAGGCCACCAAAATACACATGAAAAGAACGGCAGACAAGAGACGTTGTGAGGCTCCGTCTTATCAAATCAATGATTAGGTCTGGCTTTCCTCTAAATCTTTACCTCTCAGTTTATCCCAAAATAAGTTTAAACCCCAGTATCATGGTCCATTTCTGATTCTTCAAAAGATCAATGCCCCCTCTGTTCGTCTTCGTTTACCTCAGACTTGGAAAATACACCCAGTGTTTCATGTGTCTCAGCTTAAACCATATGTGCCTGATTCTTTTCACAGACAATTCTCCTTGTCCTCCTCCTCAATTGGTTGACAATGTGCCAGAATACGAGGTTCAGGAGATCTGTGACTCTCAATACTTCCGTGGACGTCTTCAATACCTCATCCATTGGAAGGGCTATCTTATAAGTGAATGCTCCTGGGAGGACGACTCTTCAGTGCATGCTCCTCTCTTGGTTCGTCATTTTTTCTGTCTTTTCCCTCACAAACCTGGGGCCTTTGGGGGGGACCTACTGTCATGCCGTGGGGGCCCACGGTGCCTCCCGCTCGAGCCGTGGTAGGGGTTGCAGTCCGTTTTGTGGGCAGCAGGGCCCGCTGCGGCCCTTTTTTCTGACTGTGCGCTATCTTCTCTGCTACGGCGGGGTCAGGGGCCTAGGATTGGGCTTTGGTCCTCTCCACGCATTGGGCGCGGCGCAGAAGTTGATGTGGGACATCCGCGACCCCCCCCTCGGCCTTCCACTCACCTGGTGCCCATTTCTAGGGCCTTCTCTTTTTTCCTCTTTCTTCTGGTGAAGCCATTTTTCTATCTCTCCCAGCATACCTTTCTCTTTTAATGTTCCCACATGCATCTGATTCCCTTCTTACTATGGTGCCTTTTCTATCTGGTTCTATAGACCCTTCCCAATCCAAGATGGCCGTTTTTCATCTTCCTGTTTGTCACTTCCTGTCAAGGGGTATATAAGGGAATTGATTTTTCTTCTCTTTGCGTTGCACCACTTCTCCTGTGGTGGTCACACTCCGGCTGGTCTTTTATTCGGAATCTAGTTTTTGCTCCTGTTTTTCCTCTGTCCTTCCTGAGTTATTCCTGGCATCGAAGTTCTGATTTTTCTTGTGTCCTCCTTTTGTTCCAGGGAGTTCCTGTCTGGAGGTTTTTCCCCCACGGGGTTTTTCCTCTGTGACTTCTTCTGGAGGGCATGGACTGTGGTGGCGTATTACTGTCAGCAGCACCATGGCTACCGGAAGGGGTCGCCCCTACCTTGGCCAGAGCCGGACTTGCAAGAACGAAGGACGCATGCCATCTCCCTCTGGCCTGGATGGTAAGCCAAAGGACAAACCATGATACATCCTTGCAGCCAGACATCCATTTTTGAAGTCCATTTATGGCGGGACCTGGAAAAAGCTTTTGCCGCTGTATGGAATCCGTAAGACCACTGTAGGAAAATGCCCCTTTTTAGCATGTTCATCCCCCACTTTTTGCCACCTGTACTGAGGCTTTTGAACTGAGGTGCACTGGGTTTATGCTAAACAGCTCCCCAGTGCTCTTTTCCCCAAAATAGGTAACCTGGTGTACAATTGGCCCACTTCCATACCTGTACCTAGTAATTGGTACCCCTGGTACCTAGGGCCTGGGTAGAGAAGAGGGCCCCTAAGGGATGCAGCACAGATTGTGCCACCCTCAGGGACCTCCCTAAAACTGAGAAGCACACAGCTGCCATTGCAGTCTGTGAGCCCTGGTGCAAGCCAGGGGAAAACACAACATGGCACACCTTCGGTGTGCCATGCCCCCATCACTGCAGCAAAGTCTATGTAAGTCAACTGTAAGGTAGGTCTAGGAGCCCTAAGAAGGGTGCAGTACACTTACTGTGTGGCCATATCTGCACGAGTGGATATGGCCCTGTGATGCTCAGCCCCCATTGCTGAGCATTTCAAGTGAACCGGGAAGCCATTTTAAGTTATGTGCTGGGCACTCGTCAACATGAGTGACCCAGTCACATAATGACTTCACCAAACCCATACATTGGTTCACTGCATAGATAGCCAGCTTTCTACAACCTCCCACTACTAGTAA
The DNA here is from genome assembly GCF_031143425.1 of Pleurodeles waltl. Taxonomy (NCBI): domain Eukaryota; kingdom Metazoa; phylum Chordata; class Amphibia; order Caudata; family Salamandridae; genus Pleurodeles; species Pleurodeles waltl. Next base: position 965,415,460 of record NC_090443.1, read on the forward strand.
ACTGTTGGCTGTTTTATTGCTTTTGTCTTTTGCCCAGCAAGGCCTTATAGTGGTCACCATTAAAGGTTATTTGTTGACCCTTCCAGCCTTTTTTGTTTGCTGGACCAACCATCTTTGTTTCATTTACCTGGTGTGTTTTGTTTTCTTAAAGTTTAACACACATTTCCTCCCAAACTGATTGTGATGCCACAGTTGACCGTAACTTGGTGTGGAACATTCGCATGTGTACCTCGTTTGAGCTGATTCACAGCTGCTCCTTGGTGTCTTCTGGCCTTAAGACTGTCTTTCTCACTGTGATCACTTCAGCTCATTGTATGAGTGAACTCAAGGCCTTATCAGTATAGCCACCCTGCGCAACCCTTTTTCCCAACCAACTTGTGCTGAGGGCTTGGGCTGTCTTCTTGCAGAAAATTGTGACTCCTTTCCATATTGGATGATCCATTTCACTCAGCATTCTTTACATCACCTCACACTTTGAAAGAGGAGAAGGGGTACCATTAGTTGGACCCCAAAAGAGCTTTAAGCTGTTACAGTGATCATACCATCTGGTGGACAATCAGCTTTTTTGTGGGGTTCTGTGGGATGAAGAAAGGAAAGGCTGTGCGTAAAGCACTTTGTTGAGGAAGATACTCCTCTGCATTCAGATCTACTATGCACTTGCCAAAAAGCAGCCTCTGGAAGATCTGTGAGCCCATGACACCAGGAATGAGGCTGCCACCTCTTTGTTGGCAGGCGGTGTACATATCCTTGACATCTGTCAGGCTATGATGTAGGAGTATCTACCGGTTCTGCAAATCAGGGAAACCAAAAGGTTGTAAGCACGAGCCCTCACTCACCTTTCGGTGACATGCTTCATCATAGGGCAGTGCTCCTCGTCAGGCCGGCGCTGCAATGCCTGACGGGCCCCACACGGAGGCTCTTTGCCGGAGATCTTTTTAGAGTGAAAATGCGTGCCGGTCAAGAATAGAACACGAGGATTGGAATAGGAAAGGTTAAAAATGTCTAGAGGTAAAAACTGTTGAATTCTTTAATTGAATGTTAGTACCTCTGGCATGATTAAAAACAAAAGACTAGGGATATAGTAAAATAATGTCTACACTCCCCATAAAACGTAAAAAATGCTAATTATAGCTACCGCCTCTCATACTAGGGGGTGGTATAAGTGAAATGAGGTAAACACAGGGTCCCCTGTGTTACTCTACATCACTGGTCAACATGTTTCTCGCTATGCGATTCGTCAGGACCTCAAAAAAACGTACCTAATCCTTCAAATACTTGGGCTGCCCATACTAGGGAAAGCAGAACCTAAAAAAGTAGAAAGAAACGAACATCACAACATGAAAAACCAAAATTGGACAAAAGTGACATAAACTCAATGCTTTTACAAAAATGCAAACTCCACTCGTGATAAAACCCAAAGGTGATGTGTTGTCAACAAACAAAGGTTACGAAGGGGAAGTACAGATTAGTGTAACTTCCTAGATGCTTACCCTTCAAAAACTAGATGTAGGGCCTCTTCGGGGAACAAACATCGTGTTGAAAGAAACCTCTATGGTCTAAATATGCATGAAAGAAATACACAGGCCGTATGTTGAATAAACAAATCGTTTGATAATCATCACATAGTATGTAAGTAGGACCTCAATATACAAAAATAATTAGCAGGTCTACTCAGGGGTCCTCTACTATAATCTCGCCTCCCCAGCTAGCAAGGAGGGGGAAAGTAAAGATGATAAAAATACATACAAATTGCGAAAAACAGTAATAAAAATTTAGAAAACCCATAAGACAGGGTATACGTGCGAGCACATGGGTGTGATGGTTACTGAATTACAGTATAGTTAGATATCAGGTAGAGTAGGCATAACAAACAATACTATCAAAAATGGGGTTAACTGGGGCCCACACACCGCAACTTAAGCGGTATGCCAATTAAGCGGTAAGGTCAAGAAAAGACGACGGAAGGACTCAGAAAGTCCATGACACAGAGCAAAGCCGGTTAAATAATGCCGGCAGCCGTCGGGAGTAGAGCGCGTCAATTAACGCGTATCTTAGTTACCCCTAAAATATCGCTGTCATCAACACTCGCGTCCCTCTCATTGCGAGTACCTATCCCTGACGCTAAAGGACGCGTCCCTATCCCAGCCAACAAAGGGCTAGGTGTGGAATCCGAGGTGCTTCCAACGGAAAGCGCATCTCGGAACATACAAAAGAAACCGAATGCAATCTTGCTCACTACTGGGCAAAAGAGGCTAAAAAGAAGGTAAAAAGTAAAAAGCCCGTGCCCAGTACACTTACTAGTGTAGAGTCGTGGTTACAACTGCAAACCTACGATCGATGTGGTTCCCCGGAACTGGGAACATCAATCAGCCTAGAGCTTTTTAGAGACGAGGGGAAACAGTAGAAATAGAGAGAGGACTAGCGAGGACGCATAAAAAGAGACCAGATCATGTGTGGGATCTCAATTGCCAGGTGTTAGATTCGCCTAGGTCGACCTCTTGCATACAGTTAGTCAAAGTACAGACATTGCAGCCACCACAAGGGTAATGTCCCTTAACTCTCAACCATTGACTGGGGCCCGTGTCAACTAAATGTTGAGACGTATTCGGTCTTGTATGGATTAGCAGATCTCGAATATTGTGGGTTCTTTTAAATGCAAAGAGAGGGCACTCTAGTGTTTCGCCAGCACTAGTCAAAATAGGCCAGAGTCTCCGCACCACCCCTTTGATCCGGTTACTCAGGGGAGTGAACGTAGTAACGCAAGTCAGTCTAGATTGACGTACGTGTCTGTACTTTGACTAACTGTATGCAAGAGGTCGACCTAGGCGAATCTAACACCTGGCAATTGAGATCCCACACTAACTGTCGCACTAAGGATTGCATTTATATGATTACCTGCCCCTGCAATCTGAGATATATAGGCATGACAACCAGAATGGTTAAAATCCGGATCAATGAGCACCGCAGCACGATTAGATGCAAGAGATCTTCCACAAAACTGACTAATCACTACATCGAACAACGACACACTCCTGATGACATGAAATGGTTTGTGTTAGAGACTATCAGAGATAACAATGATTGCATCACTAGACTCTTTGAGAAAGAACAACGATGGGTGTTCAGATTACAGACACACATAATTGGTCTTAATGATGACATTCAGTGGAGTAACTTTATCCACTGATTACTTTTATGTTTAATAATAGACTGACCTCTACTCTTTGATATTTATAAAATTTTGAGGCAGACATACATACTTCCTCATTAGTGACAGATCACTTCCCAGTACCTTGTACCAATTTATTAATTTGACCCGTACTTCAACCTGATGTCACGTACCAGCTCGCATAATTTTCAATTTTTGCTGGTTCTGTGGTGTTATTTTCTGCCATCTGTTTCCTTCCGACTCGATTACTAGAGAATAGGTTACTCATTCCCTCTCTTAAGATGGCCGACATGATCTGGTCTCTTTTTATGCGTCCTCGCTAGTCCTCTCTCTATTTCTACTGTTTCCCCTCGTCTCTAAAAGGCTCTAGGCTGATTGATGTTCCCAGTTCCGGGTAACCACATCGATCGTAGGTTTGCAGTTGTAACCACGACTCTACACTAGTAAGTGTACTGGGCACGGGCTTTTTACTTTTTACCTTCTTTTTAGCCTCTTTTGCCCAGTAGTGAGCAAGATTGCATTCGGTTTCTTTTGTATGTTCCGAGATGCGCTTTCCGTTGGAAGCACCTCGGATTCCACACCTAGCCCTTTGTTGGCTGGGATAGGGACGCGTCCTTTAGCGTCAGGGATAGGTACTCGCAATGAGAGGGACGCGAGTGTTGATGACAGCGATATTTTAGGGGTAACTAAGATACGCGTTAATTGACGCGCTCTACTCCCGACGGCTGCCGGCATTATTTAACCGGCTTTGCTCTGTGTCATGGACTTTCTGAGTCCTTCCGTCGTCTTTTCTTGACCTTACCGCTTAATTGGCATACCGCTTAAGTTGCGGTGTGTGGGCCCCAGTTAACCCCATTTTTGATAGTATTGTTTGTTATGCCTACTCTACCTGATATCTAACTATACTGTAATTCAGTAACCATCACACCCATGTGCTCGCACGTATACCCTGTCTTATGGGTTTTCTAAATTTTTATTACTGTTTTTCACAATTTGTATGTATTTTTATCATCTTTACTTTCCCCCTCCTTGCTAGCTGGGGAGGCGAGATTATAGTAGAGGACCCCTGAGTAGACCTGCTAATTATTTTTGTATATTGAGGTCCTACTTACATACTATGTGATGATTATCAAACGATTTGTTTATTCAACATACGGCCTGTGTATTTCTTTCATGCATATTTAGACCATAGAGGTTTCTTTCAACACGATGTTTGTTCCCCGAAGAGGCCCTACATCTAGTTTTTGAAGGGTAAGCATCTAGGAAGTTACACTAATCTGTACTTCCCCTTCATAACCTTTGTTTGTTGACAACACATCACCTTTGGGTTTTATCACGAGTGGAGTTTGCATTTTTGTAAAAGCATTGAGTTTATGTCACTTTTGTCCAATTTTGGTTTTTCATGTTGTGATGTTTGTTTCTTTCTACTTTTTTAGGTTCTGCTTTCCCTAGTATGGGCAGCCCAAGTATTTGAAGGATTAGGTACGTTTTTTTGAGGTCCTGACGAATCGCATAGCGAGAAACATGTTGACCAGTGATGTAGAGTAACACAGGGGACCCTGTGTTTACCTCATTTCACTTATACCACCCCCTAGTATGAGAGGCGGTAGCTATAATTAGCATTTTTTACGTTTTATGGGGAGTGTAGACATTATTTTACTATATCCCTAGTCTTTTGTTTTTAATCATGCCAGAGGTACTAACATTCAATTAAAGAATTCAACAGTTTTTACCTCTAGACATTTTTAACCTTTCCTATTCCAATCCTCGTGTTCTATTCTTGACCGGCACGCATTTTCACTCTAAAAAGACCTCCGGCAAAGAGCCCCCGTGTGGGGCCCGTCAGGCATTGCAGCACCGGCCTGACGAGGAGCACTGCCCTATGATGAAGCATGTCACCGAAAGGTGAGTGAGGGCTCGTGCTTACAACCTTTTGGTTTCCCTGATTTGCAGAACCGGTAGATATTATTTCTCGCCTTTTGGAACTGTGTGTGCAATTTTTTGGTTTATACAATATTGGGAGCTCCACACACTGGACCAGGAGTCTATCCTCCAAATATCCCTCTCACTGCCCCTCCTGTTGTTGTTTTTATGATGTAGGAGTCCCTGTTATCGAGCACTACTGCCTTGACAACCAGGTCCGACTGGAAGGGCATTTCCATGTGCACCCCTGCAGGATGTTCTGAACCAAGCTCACTCCTCAGACCCTCCACCTTTGGGACGTGCTACTTTGGTATCTGTTATAAAGATGAGGATTCTACAGTTAGAATTATCCATTGAAAGGATAAGTTAATTACCTTCTGTAATTTCCTTTCTGTGGGATACTCTATCTAACTGCAGATTCCTCACTGCCCTCTCACCTCCCAGTTCTATTGAGTGGTCTCTACATAAAGGGACCCTAAATTAGAAATTTGTACACTGGTACTGACATGTATTTTGTGCTCAGCTTCCAAGGGTGTGGAAAGAGTCAAGTAAGAAACTGACAGCAGCTTTGCTCCCTTTCTTCCAGGCCAGAACGAAGCCTATGTGGAGCCACATGGTGCCACTTAGCAGTGCGCAGGAAGACTCCTTTGCAAAGCTCCTGAATCCAGTCTGATGCCCAGGGAATATTCTAAAGGTGAGGAATCTGTGGTTAGATAGAGTATCCACCAGAAAGAGCAGTGCAGAAGTTAAGTAAATTTTTCAGTTGGTTACTTGGTGCTCTCAGCTACCATTTAGAGGCTAGTGGATAACTGCTTAAGGATTCATCTTGTGGATTAACATTCATCTGCACACCTAGAGAACTTAACTTTGTAAAACCCAGTCAAGATGGGAATACACTCATGCAGCACCTAACAAATATGAGCTGAACAGTGAAGTGCGTCCTAGCTCCAATGCATGCACCATGTCTGGATTACTCATAATGTATCAGACTTATTAAACCCCAGATAAGAAAAGTGGGTGCCCTTCAAATGGCTATATGCATGATGAAAAAGGAAATCACGTTCCTATGCTTTGTTAAACACTTGGGGCCTGATTACAACTTTGGAGGAGGTGTTAATCCGTCCCAAATGTGACGGATATACCACCAGCCGTATTACGAGTTCCATAGGATATAATGGACTCGTAATACGGCTGGTGGTATATCCGTCACTTTACCGTCACTTTTGGGACGGGTTAACACCTCCTCCAAAGTTGTAATCAGGCCCTTGATGTTTTCTTTACTCAACGTTTTGGAAATATCTGCACATGGATCATCTTTTAAAATAGAAAACATATGCTCCAAAATTAGGAAAATAGTTGGAAAAAAATAGGTAGCACCTTTCATTTTTTAACAGTCCCTTTAATCAGAAGAACCACTATTAACTTGATCTGATGTTTCAGTTCTATTTTTCTGCTAACTGATGCCTCGGGAAAAATGAGCATAAATTCACTTGGTCTTGTACATTAGTTGAAAGCACCTTCCATACTCTTCAAGATAAATTAAGAGATTTTGGCTTGATAAATTATCTTCTAGTCAGATATTTTACTGCCTTTACTAGCCATGCGCCTTTGACCTTACTTGCATTCAGGTGGTTCTTGGTTCAAGAGCAGGGTTTTTACATCGGGCTGCTATGCCACACTTGGCTATCATGGTAGCCATTTCCAGGAGTGCCTGGTCTGCTCTCGAAGCCCCGGAGCCCTCCAGGACCCCAAGCAGCAGCATCCAAGGTGAGAGTTGCACCTCCGAGCCCAGCACATCCATCAGTTCTTGTACCACTGCAGTCCAGTATCCCTGAATCACTGGGCACAGCCTTACCACGTGGTAGAAGTCGGCAGGTGCGTTAAAAACAAGGGCAGGGAGGATCAGGAAGAAGGCCCACTCGGTGTAACTGGTCGGAGTGAGGTAGGCACAGTAGAGACTCTGGACCAGGAGCAGCCTGGAGGAAATCGTTATGACTTGAAGTGCCGTCATAGCGTCTCAGCAGTCATTGTCATCAAGAGGTCCAACCATGTCTCCCGACATACCCTAAGGCGATCCAATGCACTGGATATCCAGTCCGCAGTATTACAAGTTCCATTATATCCTATGGAACTTCAAAACGGCTGGCGGGATATCCGTTACGTTTGTGACGGAGTATACCATCCGCCATCAGGCCCTAAGTATGTTCTCTTTGTTTTTTCCCAGTATGCCGGTGAAGGAAACCAGAAATTGTTATTTTAAAACCTTTGTTTTAAATATAACATATTCAAAACCAATGAATTGATTGCCTTAGTGAAGGCTCCTCCCGATTAATTTGTTTGCTATAGTCTGCACAAGTTTTTACCCATGTATTAAAAGCTAGGTTTGTATTGAGACTGTCAGGTCATTTTCTTGTCTTTTTTCTTTCAATCGTAATTATTCATAATATTATTTATAATTGTATATATTGTTGATCTCTGACGAGATCTATATCATTATAAACTGATTTGATTTGCCATTTGCTCTACCTGGTTTCCACAGCGTTATTATCTGACCCCCATCTTGATGGAGACGTTGGCCAGTCAGTGGCGACTGACTTCAAAGTGGACCTGCCCCTAAGTTTGATCACCCTCTAGCCTTAGAAGCATTAGAAGCTTTTTAAGATACCCAACTTTACTCTACAATTCAGATTTCAGTCTCCCCACCATTTCTGCCTCCGTTTATCGTACATCATCAAATCAGAGAAAATCTGTGGGGCAACAAAGCCAGCCAAAAAACCATGGGGACACAGGGAAGACGAAGTCTATGGACAACCCCAAGATTCTCTCTCTGGAGTCACCAGAGGGGACAAGCAGTTTGGACAATAGGAAACCAACTGCACCAATTTCTTGGGCCAAAGGAAAATAAAGAAGTGCATAATTGCCCCTCCCTTGCTAACTTCTAGGCTGAATCCACAGCAGATTTCACCCCCCTAGGCCACCGTGTGGGTTGGGGGCAGGAACATAAGCAGGTGCACCAAGTCCTATTACTATATGACGGTGTCTTACTTCTGAGGTCTATACTACCTAATGTCACTTCTAATTTTGCTTGCTTTAAATTCAATAAAAAGATCTTAAAAAAAAAAGAACCAGTGCAACAATCCTTGAGCCCTTCCAATTTTGCAATAAAGTCGATCATGGGTAGACACCCTAAGACCCTGCTTGTGATCCAGGCACAGGTACACGCCATGGAACAGGCATCAAACCACCAAAGGCTTTCAGCAGAAAGTTCAAGCACCCCAAACACAGGGACTTCCGATGATCTTCTGGGCGGACCCTCTGAAACAGTACGGGTTTCAACTGCAGCCTCGGGTGAGCCCCACATACCCGCTGCCCAACAGATTAAACCACACCTTATCAAATGAAGCTCCTGGATACTCCCTAGTATGGGGGGAGATGTCTTTAAGCCTGTATGACCAGACCACCGACCAACGTTTTTATGAGCACAGTACATCTCTTATTTCCGGACCAAAGCATGAATATATTACCATGCTCTCACCCATCAAACTGCCACTCAGGAATCCAATTGCCCCAATGGAAATAAATGTAGCATGACCATCAAAGAGGGAGCAACGAAGAACAACTCCAATATATCTTCAACTTCATCACGACTCAAGGAGGAACAATCCAACACACCACATGTTAAGACAGAGAGGCTCTTCTCAGGCACAAAAAATTTCTCCTCCATTCACATCAATCTGGTCCCCTCTGCTTAACACCATGAAGGTGATATTGTGGGCATTAACTTTCAGTACAAGCTGGAAATACAAGTGGATCTATTAAGTGCCTTTGCAGTCCATGTTCTGGGCACCGACTGAAAGCTGCGGGCATTGAACAGCATGATTCAGAGAGAGTACAACAAGACCAGATACATCCTACCACTCTTGCCAATGTGGATCAACACTGGACCTACTCTCAATGGTTCCCACAATTCTATCAGAAATAGTGGATGAAGTTAAGGACTGAAACGCATACCCTTCCCCTTACAACCCTCAGACACTGGTCATTAACTCGAGGGAATGTCAACAACCTAAGCATCCACTTAAAGGGTCACCGATCTCTCATCCTAGAAAGCACAACGTCAAGAAAAGCAACAAGTCATAGAATGAGCCAGATTCATTTGGAGGCGCTACCCAATCAATGTACTGATGATTTAGATGATAATCAGTCAACCCTCACCCCAAAAAAAGCAGGATCCATATCTTTCCCAAACAGGCCCATGAAGACCCTCTCAAAGAGGGAGCGCAAACGCCTTAGAAAAGCAAGATAAAACGAAGTAACTGTTGGAACTGCAACAACAACTTGCAAAACCGAGCTCCCTACAGCCACATCAAAGAGAAGACAGGGATGGATTCTCTTGAGAACGGTTAACAAACTCATGTTCTTCACTATTCCTGATATTTTAGCCCATGTAGGGGACATATTAAGGAAATTGTGCCGCCTGGGGCCTCATCCTGAAACCGAATGTCCACTCTACAAAATCCAGCAAAACCTACATGCCAAGAACCCCAACAGGCTATTTCAGTTGATAAAGTGACCGCACGAGCACCTCTTTGAGATATAGATGTTGCAATTGTGCCATCACCATCAGCCAGAAGATCAGTTCCGAGAGACACTCCGAACTTGGACTTCTTGCATCCATTTCACCAAATTGACCACCGATGCAGCAAGTCATCTCCCATGATGGTAAATGACCTCTGCATGATGGCATCTGCGATCCACAATTCATCCAAAGAGTCCACCCGGGCATGACCCTCGCCACACTAGCCACCCCTCGACAGGCAAAGACCCATATGCTGACATCGCAAACGTATATAACTACAGACCAGCCACATGGGGTAGGCAACATTACACAGGACATGGTGAGGCTGGAATTGATACCCCTTTATAAATCCAGAGGGCACCATAATATTCTAAATAGGATTGCAATACTAATGCTGACCTGTGCACAACAAGGTCTGAACCATATAAGATCCAACAACAAAGAAGCAGTTGAATTCAAGTCCAACCCCTTGATACCAGGAAATAAAATCACCATCATCTGGTCTGATGCAAGAATCACAACCTAGGTTTGGCAGCACAAGGAGTAATTTTCGTCATTGGGCATTGACATGAGGAAATTCAAACCTGTACATTATCCAAGCCCATTGCTCCTGGCATTGTCTGCACCGCTGGAGATACAAATCATGGGTTATTAAGGGGAGTAGTCAGCCTTGTTTCTTCAGCAGCAGCCTGAGAGAGCTTACAAATACAAACGTTCAACAATCAGGTCATCTAGGAGTACAACTAAAAGCAAAATCCGAAGTCCAGGAACCAAAGCCGTATCCTAGCACCATGTCCTCAGGGACGCATGAGTCCGACAGCATATTGCCTCTACCACGGCCCAGCCACTAAAATCTTGCTCATGCAATGTGAACGATCTCAGCAACAAGATGAGTTACAGTGAATATACAACCTTCTGATGTGACTTTGACGTCCCGCTGTTACAGGAAACGTGGATGCAGGCACCAACGCCCATTGTCGACTTCAAAGAATACCACAACAAAGCTAGAAAAGCCTGCAGGTCAGGAAGGGCGAAAGGCGGGCTCTTGTTCTATATTGCCACAGACCTCCTGTGGGATCAAGAACATTCAGACCTGGATTTACCCTGGATCCAATATGTCAAACTCTAAGCCCCACCCATCCCCTCCAGAGGAGTAGTTCTCATGATTAATTCTGAATTTAAACATCCATCCAGCAAAGAAGAGTGACTCTATAATGATTGAGACTTTGCTTGGTGTGCTTAAAATCTTCCAATCTATCCACCCACAAGCTCACATTCTTTGTCTGGAGATTTTAATATGCATTTACTGTAAGGTCCAGATGAGAAGTCTCCCCTCCGCAGGAGCCACCAATTACAATTTGTAGTTACGTCAGAATAGACCAGCACAACAAGGTGTCTATCAGAGCACGTGAAGCCCTGAGTCTCTATAGGTGTTCTGCTTTCCCTCTTATCTCATAACTGAGCTTACAGAACCTCTCTGGAATGCACTTCTGAGTTTAAAGAAGACATTTATTGTTATTAATTCCCCACCCACAAGTTCCTGAGAGACGAAATTAGTAGATTGGAAGCACACGTTCAAAAGTAGTCGCAGCAATGAAAGCAAAATATATCAAAGTACTTCTCAGTTGCAATGTACACAGCAAATATAGGTGATTATATTATAGCATAACTTCAAAGCAAAGCATAAAAGTCAAAATTCATCATCGTATGGGCAAGGCGGTAAGGCCTATATTCAGCTTCATCTTTCTGGGGTCTGCAAATTGATGACTCCGGTCAACTGCGAGAAAGAGATTCTCTACCCAAACGGGAGGCAGGCAACTGACGTCTAGTTCCTGTCTGAAGTCAAAGCAGATTCAATCTACCGCTCTGTAGCCCAGAGTCATCCTTAAAAGCAAACTCAGTGTGAGAGCCGAAGAACCCTGGAGAGAGGACAATTCTCCTGAGCTCACTCGCTCTCAGACTGGATTGCGAGGTAAACACAAAATCTACGTGCTCTTATCAGCTAAGGTCTGGTGTGAAGAAAACAGCTTGGTCCATCTTGTGGAAAAACACAGCTTGGAAAAACACAGCTCATCTGCAATGTCCCAACTGCAATGTCTAACCCCCCGTAAAGCCAATAGGCAGCTAACCTAAATATCAAATGTAGGGGGTCATTCTAAATCTGGCGGGCGGCGAAGGCCGTCCGCCAGACTTCCCCCCTCCAAAATACCGCTCCGCGGTCGCAAGACCGCTGAGGGTATTTTGGCTTTTGCACTGGGCTGGCGGGCGACCGCCAAAAGGCCGCCCGCCAGCCCAGTGCAAAAACCCTTCCCACTAGGACGCCGGCTCAGAATTGAGCCGGCGGAGTGGGAAGGTGCGACGGGTGCAGTGGCACCCGTCGCGTATTTCAGTGTCTGCAATGCAGACACTGAAATACAAAGTGGGGCCCTCTTACAGGGGCCCCTGCAGTGCCCATGCCATTGGCATGGGCACTGCAGGGGCCCCCAGGGGCCCCACGACAACCCATACCGCCATCCTGTTCCTGGCGGGAGAACCGCCAGGAACAGGATGGCGGTATGGGCTGTCAGAATCCCCCATGGCGGCGCAGCAAGCTGCGCCGCCATGGGGGATTCCCAGGGCAGCGGAAAACCGGCAGGAGACCACCGGTTTTCCACTTCTGACCGCGGCAAAACCGCCGCGGTCAGAATGCCCTGCGGGGCACCGCCAGCCTGTTGGCGGTGCTCCCGCCGACCCTGGCCCCGGCGGTAAGGAACCGCTGGGGTCAGAATCACCCCCGTAATGTCTAATGTCATGTCAAAGCCAATAGGCAGCTAAACTGAATACAGAATGTAATGGCTAATGCCATGTCAAAGCCAATAGGCAGCTAAACTGAACACAACATGTAATGGCTAATGCCATGTCAAAGCCAATAAGCAGCTAAACTGAACACAACATGTAATGTGCTACTAGTGAACATTGAGCAACTAATATGCGCAGTGGTGAAACACAAATTCATTGGTCAAACACAATTAATAGCATCACATTCCACCCTATGACCAATTAATTTTAGTTTCATACCTCTTATTTCAAACAAAAACAAAAAACAACTAATATCAACACAAAAAACATTATAAGCAAATCAGATGTGAATGAGAAAAGCAATCACTGTAAAGCAATGGAAGTGGATTAAGATATTGATCTCATAACCTTTCACATAAGATACATCTACACAGAAACTTGTCTCTAAAATAGCAATTTGATGTAGCATGAGCTCTACTCATGTAAAGGTGCACGGTCCACCTGAAAGGTTTGCTGGCGAAAGTCAGAATTCCACACGAAAAAACACAGACAGTTAACTGTTAAGGTTGCTTAGTTCCAGTGGAAGAACGTAATCAAACAAGTTGAACTTGAACTGAAGGCACCAGTTGCGCAAAATGGATCCATGGGGTTTGTACTTTACTCAATCAGGTTCAGGTTGGGGGTTCGGTCCCTTCCCCGACCCCACACGCACACACCCGAAGGGAGACCACACAGCACACCCATGGTCAGTGGCGAAACGTGGTAGGATCCGGAAAAGAAAAAGATAACATTTGTCATCTGAAATGTGCCCTTCCTCTTCCTTTTCCTGTTTTATAATCAGCAGGACGTTTTTGGGGCCCTTTGTTATGCTTTCCGCAGGTTCTGGAGGGTCACTTGGGGCTTCAACCCACACCTCAGCACTGAGGTTTTTATCTGCTGCACCACAGCTTCCCTTTCCTTGCACTGTCAGAAGGGCTGGGACAGACTCCTTCTTCATAAACCTCCATTCACTGCATTTTTGACAAGTTGGGCCATTCTGTCTCCAATTTGTATGAATGAATCAGATTCTTTTCTAGGTATCAGCATAATTTTGATTTATCCTTGGTAATCTACAGCAATCACTCCCCCTAAAACCTGATCAATTTGCCATATCTGTTCTGGTAACTTTCCTCTCCCCAACTGCTCTGTGACTGTTTGTGGGACATATCTCTCTTGTGCGTGCTGCACAGTTCTTTTCAAATCTAGGGGAATATGCATCTCTCTCATCTCTGCCCACCTGTAAGTTGCTTTTTCTCCCAGCTGTCCACATTTCTGGTGCACCCACTTAGCCATCCCCACTAAGTCAGAATTCAGGGTGGACACTTCAGACTCTGATTTGTTATCTTTAACATATGCAAGGGAATTGAACCAGTTATGTACAAGCCATGTGGAAAACCAAACGGCTAAACCATTGGCAGTGAACCAAGAATCAGTGTAAAAATGACACAGCTCAAACAGCTCTTGCTTTAAAGTCTGACACACATTGTACAACGCTGTTCCTTCTCCTGTGCTAGAAAACCACTTTTCAGTCAATGAATTATTAGTCAAACAAACATGCTTTTTATCCTCAGGGGACATGAATTCAAATGGTGCACTCAATTTCACTGGTGACTCTTTTACCTGTGGTACTCCCTGCACCCTCTCCACATCCTGAAAATGGGCTTGTGACACCTGTTCATGTAGGGCTGCAGTGACTATAGCCCTGTCTTGCATGTACCAGATCCAGTGTATGAGACTAGCTTCCTGTACCTATCCTAAACTGTGAGAGTTAGGTGAACTCATCACCTACTGCATGCTTGATATTTCAGTTTCCATACTCCAAAGTTCCAGGGGCACTCTTTTCTTCCCCTGTTCCTGATTTACATGTAAATCAGTGTTTCCCTCTTGCACTGCGCAGAAACCTAAAGTCTGAATTATTTCATTTACCAAATTAAAAGCGCACAGCTGCTTATATTTTTTCCTAGATACTTTATACCAAAGTGTTAAGATTTCACTAAGATGAGGGCTATACTGTTTCCAAAAATCAAACGAGCTAATGAAACTCGGTGTAGTGCAAACAGTAAGAAACTCTAAAATCTTTTGTTTTACTTGTGCCAGTAACTGCACATTTTGCAACGGTACCTCTGCCATGTAATTAATTTTCCTTTGCAGAAGCGGTCTGTAAATAACATTCTGAGCTCTGTTCTCACTGTTATCAGTTAAGGAATGCACTTCAACTGCCAAAAACTGAGGGGTATTTTGTTCCATGCCCGGCTCACACGGAGGCTCAGACTGGCTCACAGCTGTCTTAACCCCCTCATTACTGGAATGGGAAAAGCCAGATTATTCTAAAACAGCAGTTTTATAGATGTCAGCATTATCTTGCATTAATGTGTTCTGGCTAATTTGCTCACGTAAATTCTTTTTTTCATGTTCTAACTGCCTACATCTCTCCTGCATTTTTCTGTAAGCAGATAAAAGTATCCAAACCCTTCTGTCAAGAACAAAAGGAACATCATTTCTTTCAAAAGGCACATTTTCTAAATATGCTTTATCACAGCAAGAAAACATGTTTCTCACAGCACCATCAGGCAGTTTAACTTCACATGCATTTTCAAACATGGTCTGCAGTGCTTATGTAATTCTCTAAACAACAAAAAACAATTACACTTTTAAATTGTGCACTAAGAAATCTCCAATTTCCGACTCTGAATCCTGCCGACTACACCAAAATGTTCTGCTTTCCCTCTTATCTCATAACCGAGCTTACAGTACCTCTTTGGAATGCACTTCTGAGTTTAAAGAAGACATTTATTGTTATTAATTCCCCGCCCACAAGTTCCTGAGAGACGAAATTAGTAGATTGGAAGCACATGCTCAAAAGTAGTCGCAGCAATGAAAGCAAAATATATCAAAGTACTTCTCAGTTGCAATGTACACAGCAAATATAGGTGATTATATTATAGCACAACTTCAAAGCAAAACATAAAAGTCAAAATTAATCACCGTATGGGCAAGGCAGTAGGGCCTATAATCAGCTTCATCTTTCTGGGGTCTGCAAGTTGATGACTCCAGTCAACTGTCAGAAATAGATTCTCTACCCAAACGGGAGGCAGGCAACTGACGTCTAGTTCCTGTCTGAAGTCAAAGCAGATTCAATCTACCTCTCTGTAGCCCAGAGTCATCCTTAAAAGCAAACTCAGTGTGAGAGCCGAAGAACCCTGGAGAGAGGCCAATTCTCCTGAGCTCACTCGCTCTCAGACTGGATTGCGAGGTTAACACAAAATCTACGTGCTCTTATCAGCTAAGGTCTGGTGTGAAGAAAACAGCTTGGTCCATCTTGTGGAAAAACACAGCTTGGAAAAACACAGCTCATCTGCAATGTCTCAACTGCAATGTCTAACCCCACGTTAAAGCCAATAGGCAGCTAACCTAAATATCAAATGTAATGTCTAATGTCATGTCAAAGCCAATAGGCAGTCAAACTGAATACAGAATGTAATGGCTAATGCCAAGTCAAAGCCAATAGGCAGCTAAACTAAACACAACATGTAATGGCTAATGCCATGTCAAAGCCAATAGGCAGCTAAACTGAACACAACATGTAATGGCTAATGCCATGTCAAAGCCAATAGGCAGCTAAACTGAACACAACATGTAATGTGCTACTAGTGAACACTGAGCAACTAATATGCGCAGTGGTGAAACACAAAGTCATTGGTCAAACACAATTAATAGCATCACAATAGGCTAAATTGGCACTCTCTCCAGGACTAGCCAACAGCATTCACCAGACTGTCACACATAGCAAATTCCATCTTGGATTAAACTCTGGTAGATGCTGAGTTACTTCCAAGGATCATCAATTTCACTATAAATCTCAGAGTGGAGAATGGCCACTTTGCTCAAACATTCATATTAAAGATCAGTCCACTAAGGGCCCTGGAGGCAACTGGGCTATCCTTGTCTTCACAGACTTTTAACTCGAGTGGTCTCATATGGAAAGACCCTGCGGTAGCAAGGATTATAGACTTTGCCACTTTCCATTTGGAAACTGAGCTGCTGAGAGTGGCCACTACCCAGTCTACGATACAGGCCTGGGATGGCTTTGTTAATTCTTTCATGATCCCATTTCCAACTAAACCCTCTCTCAAGCAAAGCTGCGGACCAGTGGGGGCAAAATGGTTCTCGCCATAGCTGCAGCTAATGAAAAGACAGTCTATTAGAAAGCGATCTTGAAGGGTAAACCCAACATCTTGGTTGGTGTTTGGAATTAATTGCTTTATGCGAGCAAACAAAAAAACTGCAAAATCTTATGGGCCGAAATTAACAAATTAACTTATTGAATCCATCAACATCATAATCTCACTGGCTCAATCTTCCAGAGCAATAACATCCTCAAGCACTCCAATCCTCAATGTCTATCACCATTGGAGGTACTTTATCCAATGTTGAATCACTCATAGGCAGTACGAATGCTGAAAAGGCTCAGGTCTGTGTGGGCACTAAGGCCCAGTGTGCTTCCAAATGCTTTATCTAGAAAATATCCCTCATTTTGGGCCCCTTAATTAACACAGTTGTTCATTCATGCATTTCTCACGAGTTCCATCTTACATTCCTGGCGCTGTAACATACTCTACCCAATTTACAAATCAGGCGCATATTCAAATCCTGCAAATTACATACTAATCACCCTAATTGGTGTGGAGGCAAAGCTTTACGTCTCAAAACTGCTTTTAGATTTGGAGGCCTGGGTCAATAACAAACATAATTCCAAAAACACAGACCAGCTTCAGAGTAGGCATGAACACAGCAACAAACTTGCTGGCAGTTACTCTTCTTGTAGAAAAGGGAAAGGCAAAAAACAGCAAATTCTTTGCCTGCTTCATCGATCTGAAGTCAGCCTTCGATAACGTCCTGAGGGGATGTCTGTGGGAAAAAATGACCTGTTGAAGAATGGAATCGAATTTATTGGACACGATCATCAAATTATACACTCACACCGAAAATGGCTAGAGAACCACATGCAAGATCAGCACCAACATAGGCCTGGAACAGGGGTGTGTTCTGGCTCCCTGCCTATTTAACATCTGCATGTTCGACCCCGAGTGGTGAGCGATCCAACCACGCTGGCCCAGGAACATCTATGATGCCTCTAATACACTAACAACATAGGGCCTGATTCTAACTTTGGAGGGTGGTAAACCGTCCCAAAAGTGGCGGATATACCACCTACCGTATTACGAGTTCCATAGGATATAATGGACTCGTAATACGGTAGGTGGTATATCCGCCACTTTTGGGACGGTTTAACACCGTCCTCCAAAGTTAGAATCAGGCCCATAGTCTTGTTCAGCCAAACCCCGAAAGGCCTGAAGCGTCTAATTGATCTATTGAGCGCATACATTCAAAGCCTGTGCTTGGAACTCAACCATAGTAAAACTAAGGTAGTTTACTTCTCAAGCTCCTATGTCAAAACAAAGCCCATGTTCACCCGGTGGGAAAATAGCCGAGTGACAGCAGTGTCTACATGGACTCCCATGTAACACTTAAAGACCATCTCTTATCCAGAAGAGCCACGGTGAACACACATTTGTTTATTTAAAACATTTAAAAAAAGACAAACAACACCTGGACTCACCACCTACTTCAAGTTATCAGTGCAAAGTTTATACCATTGATTACCTATGGCTTTAAATTGGTGACGAGAACTGATGTGCCTACTTTGAACACACATCAGTCGACCCTTTCCAAAAGTTGTTTGCGTTACCAGAGTATGTCTCGCAATACCAAATCAGACTAGAGTTTGACCTCTTCCACCAGGGTCCAGTAAGAATGGGGCCCTTGTCAAATAGTGTTGGAGGCTGAGATCAGCCACCCCAACACACTGGCCCATCTGTGCTGGCCCAACAATCATTGTTGCTTATACAGATACAACCAGGAACGTTTGCTGCACCTACTTTGCACGTGCCCAGCCCTTTTAGCCCACAAGCAAAAACTCTTACAGCCAGTTTTAAGAGCCCTTCAAGTTAGATCACTGCCGGGTGCACTGTCAAGAATACAGGCTATAACTTTTTCGCAGGAGTGAAATGACAGGACGTAGTTCTGCACTTCCCTGTGAGTCAAGCAGACCATAAAATGGTCAAGTCTTAGCCACCGGGACGGAGGGACAAAGTTTGGTCAAGGTTGACACCAGTCTCCCACTGGACTACGTCGGGCTTCTGGAAAATAAATTACACGGCCTAGCTATAGAACTGGAATATGCAAAAATAGGTTGTTATAATAATGTGACCACTCCTGGATACCTAATGTCCCTTCCTCCTTTCATTATTAGGCGGTTCCTTTGGCTGAATCCACTGTGTGCTATAACTAGGAAACAGAACTGAAAACTGTTAATTCATAGAACTCATACAGGTAAATATACTCCGAATATGTATATATATATATGTATATATATATATATATATATATATATTTATATATATCCTTCTTCGTACAGACAGTGCTGGCGGCAGCTGTGCACCTAACCGGACTACGAGTCGGAACTTCCCTGAGTCAGCGTCCTCTTTACAACATAACACAAAATCCTCTGTTTTCTTATTAAACAAAGGGTCTGATGTCTGCTTCATTGCTCAAAACAACTTTATTGAAAGTGCTGCTGTCAAACACATTTCGGTCGCGTCTGTGACCTTGTTCAGAGACAACAAGAGCCAATCACTATTACATATAAAAAGAATTCAGCGTGTGACGACGTGATAAAAAGACTAGTGCCAAAACCTACACCAATACAAAACACAATTTACTAATTTAATTTGTAGGATTACTAAAATACTTCTATCACATAAATCCTTTGTGTTACATTTTGCATTGTCCCACCAATTTGCCAAAATTAATTTAAACTCAATATTCCCAAATATGCTGACCAAACTATATCCTATACCGGGACATGATATTAACGGACTGACTCATAGACCTGAAAGTAAATTTTTGAAATGATGAAACTCTTCCTCTTAATGTACATTTGCAAATATAATGTTAGAAAATCTATAAAGTTACGCACCCAGTAGTTCAAAGCTGTGGGAGGACGAGCACAGAGACAGAATCGGAGGTGTTGGCTTATAACAGCAATTCTGAGGGGCGTGGCCAAGATGGCGGTGCACTAGGATGTGCCTGTCCGAGCTCTGCCGCCCTGGCCCGGAACACTGTCGACTGGCCCGGCAGGGGGATGCCCTGAGGCCCCCCCGAAGCGACGGACGCTGCCGTGGGCTGGTGGTCGCCCGGCAGAGGCTGAGCGGCACGCGGCGCTGCTCCCAGTGAGCGAGGAGCGCCCGGCCCCGAAACGTGATCCGGGCGCAGAGCGGCGGCCTGGGCCGTGAGTCAGGCCTTTCTCCGGTGGCTTCCTGGGCCCTGTGCCAGAGGGGCCAGAGCCCCAGAAGGATCGCGCTGGGCCCCGCGAGCGGCGGGACCGCAGTGGGGGCCTAGACCCCAGGATTAGCAGGTGCCCTGAGCGCGGAAGGTGCCCCGTTTATGGGACCTGGCTCGAGGGCAAAGATAGGAGAGGCCATCGCTTTGCCCTGAGGTCACCATACTCACCCGCAAGGAGGACAAGTAAGTGCGGGCCTCTGTGTGAGGCTGCAGAGGCTATATAAAGCGAAGATACGTAAGAGGAGGCTACAAAGTGCAGAGGTCAGACGCAATCCTTGACACGGCAACACCCGGTGAGTTAATCCCAGGCGGAGCTTTTGGAGACACTCGGGGGGTGATCCGGTGGACAGAGACCGTGCCCGCGTGCCATGGCGGCGTCCAAATCCAAGCGGGAGCGTTCAGTGAGGGAAATGTTGACAGGGGCCCTCCTGACATCGGGTGGTATGGTTGAGGATCCACCGGCGACGAGACCCCTGGAGGGTCGGACGGAGATGGATCCGGATGAGGGCTCCCCGGTCACGAAGGGCTTTTTGACCTCCCTGTTTGATTCGCTTAGGAGCGACATCCAGGAGCTTCGTGGGGACATTTCCCGGGAGGTGAAGCAGCTGCGAGGAGAGGTTGCCTCCCTGGGAGAGCGAGTGGCGCAGCTGGAAGACGGCGAGATTCCTCGAGGTGAGGAGTTGGTGGGCCTGCACTAGGAGGTCGTCCGCCTCCGAGAGCAGCAGGACCTCCTCCAGATAGCGGTCGAGGATTTGGAAAATCGTTCAAGGAGACAAAATATCTGCATCAGAGGGGCCCCGGTAGGGGCGGAAAAAGAGGACATTGGGGACTATGTGGTGGGCCTGTTTCGCTCTCTGCTGGGCCCGGATGAGACCCAGGAGATAGTCCTGGATAGAGTTCATCGTGCGGGCCACGATGCTGGCCCCGGAGACCGCCCCCCCCGGATATCCTAGCCTGTCTCCACAATTTTGGGCTTAAAGAAAAGATCCTACAGCGGGCCTGCAATCTTCAGCAGGTACTATATAGAGGACATGAGCTTCAATTATTCCACGACCTCTCTGTGCGGACCTTGCAGAGGCGGAGAGAATTCAGACCTATCGCGGATCACTTGCGGGCACACAATGGGGGTCATTCTGACCCTGGCGGCCGGTGACCGCCAGGGTCACCGACCACGGGAGCACCGCCAACAGGCTGGCGGTGCTCCCGAGGGCATTCTGACCGCGGCGGTTCAGCCGCGGCCAGAAAGGGTAAACCGGCGGTCTCCCGCCGGTTTACCACTGCCCTTGTGAATCCTCCATGGCTGCGGAGCGCGCTCCGCAGCCATGGGGATTCTGACACCCCCTACCGCCATCCTGTTCCTGGCGGGTCTCCCGCCAGGAACAGGATGGCGGTAGGGGGTGCCGCGGGCCCCTGGGGGCCCCTGCAGTGCCCATGCCCATGGCATGGGCACTGCAGGGGCCCCCGTAAGAGGGCCCCGCAAAGTATTTCAGTGTCTGCTAAGCAGACACTGAAATACGCGACGGGTGCAACTGCACCCGTCGCACCCCTGCAACTACGCCGGCTCAATTCTGAGCCGGCGTCCTCGTTGCAGGGGCATTTCCTCTGGGCCGGCGGGCGGTCTTTTGGAGAGCGCCCGCCGGCCCAGAGGAAATGTCTGAATGGCCGCCGCGGTCTTTTGACCGCGGTGCGGTCATTCAGCGGCGGTACCTTGGCGGACGGCCTCCGCCGTCCGCCAAGGTCAAAATGACCCCCATAGTGTCTTACTCCTGGGGCCATCCGTTCTGCCTGGTCTTCCGTTGGGAGGAACAGCTCCGGCAGGTGAGATCTGTCTCAGAAGCAAATCGGATCCTGGGCTTGGAGGAGAACTGCCAGGATGCGATCGAGAAGGCGACCTTGCCTGTGGGGGGTCCCCCACGTTGGTGGCGGAAGGAGAAAAGAAGGGAATAGCAGCACCCTACGCCCTCGGAGCTGAGGTCGGAGCGGGAATCTGTTCTAAACAGCGTGGCCGCCGGAACTACAGCTTAGAGGAGGGGGTGTGGGGGAAGCCCGAACTGTGGATGGCCTTGATGTTAGCGGCATGCCGGCCGCTGAAGAGGGTCGGGGCGGCGGGGGCGATGGACCTGGTTTACCAAACATGGACGGATCTACTGCCCTGTGGAGACTTTTCCTCGTGAAGATGGATGTGCGAGGACTTCTTGGTTGTGAGCACCTGTTGTGCGCATTGGTTGAATGTTGTTGGGTTTCCCTGTGACGCTGGCTTTTTTGTGGAGATATTCTCAGGCCTTGGCGTTTGAGGTGGTTGATAATCTGGCCCGGGGGGGTGCTCTTCCTGTGAGGTCACTTCCTTTTTGAATACTGCTCTCATTTTAGGGTATGATTATTAAATGTACAAGCTTGAATGTCCGTGGGCTCAATAATCCTACGAAGTGGCTAGCCATTCTGTCCGCCTTAGAGAGGTCGGGGAGTCACATATGCCTGCTGCAGGAGACACATCTCTTCCCAAAAGACATTTATCGCATGCGCTCTAAGTGGTTCCCTAGGCAGTTCTGGTCTTTGTCATCATCGAAGCATGCAGGGGTTGCAATACTATTAGCGCGCTCATTCCCTGGGGAAGTGGTGACAAAACTGCATGAGGTGCAAGGTAGGCTTCTAGCCATGAGAATGAGATTGGTTTTTTTTCCCTTCACTATTGCTTCTCTATACGCGCCTAATTCCCAGCAGGAAGTCTTTCTAAAATAGGCTTTGACCCCGCTGCTACAATCTACGGACGGTGCCATCCTGGTGGGGGGAGATTTTAACCTTGTGATGGATGGTGATTTGGATCGTACAGGTCATCGGTATGGGCAGACAGGGTCAATGACAGTGGCGGGTCGTCAGTGGCTGAGTGAGTGTGGCCTGGAGGATGTGTGGAGGAGGGCGCACCCCACGTTAAGGGACTATTCCTTTTACTCGGCAGCGACTAAGACATACGCTAGGCTTGACCTTTTCTTGGCCTCGCAGGAGTTTCTTCCCCGGGTTAGGGATTCAGTGATTGAGCCTCGAGCCCTGTCGGACCACGCTCCGGTTACTGTTGAGGTCGTCATGAGTATGAAGCGCGTGGGCGCATCGGGGTGGCGATTTAGGGACTCAGTGCTTCAGAACGGTGCAACACTAGAGGCGATTCGTAGTGCAATAATAGACCACCTTAGCCTTAATGATGATGGGACCACTTGCTTGGCGACACTGTGGGAGGCACTGAAGGCTGTATTGAGGCGTTGAGGTGATGTCGCTGTCTGCTAGTGATAATAAAGCAAGGAGACTGCTTAGAGAAGATTTAGAACAGAGAGTGATGGTACTGGAGCGTTCACATAAGCATACCGGTGCACCGAGAGTCTGACGAGAGCTTGAGAAAGTAAGGAAGCAGCTGAGGAGGTTGGACTGGGATAGGGCAAAGTATTCGGTAGTGCGCCTTAAGCATAAGTATTATATAGGAAGTAATAGATGTGGGAAGCTATTGGCACATAGGTTGCGAGCGCAGCACGCGGCGTCAATGATAAAAATGGTTCTCTCTCCCTCGGGAGCGGAAGCGCGCACAAGCGACCAAATTGCAGAGGCGTTTGCGGAATTCTATCGGGGACTATATGGGGCTGAGGAGCCCGGTAATGCAACTCCGGAGGCCTTCCTAGAGGGTATAGCAACTACTTCTCTGACCGAGAGAGAGGCGACTTCGTTAGATCAACCCATAAGGGCGGAAGAGGTCATTTCAGCAATTGCACGTTTGCAGGTCGGGAAGTCACCTGGCCCGATGGTTTTTCCGCACTTTTTTATAAGACCTTCTGTATGGAACTTGTACCGATATTAGTGCGACTCTTTAATTCCTTTCGACAGACGGGGGCTCTCACGGCCAGCATGCTGGATGCCACCATTGTGTTTATTCCGAAGCCGGGGAAGGATCCCGAGGAGTGCGCCGCCTACAGGCCGATCTCCCTCTTGAATATCGATGCCAAATTGTTCACTGGCATACTGGCACACCTTCTCAATTATTACATGCCGGGCCTTGTGGATCCCGACCAAGCAGGATTTATACCGCATAGGCAGTGTAGTGATAAGACCAAGCGATTGCTTCATCTATTGGATAAAACTGATCGCTCACGTAGGGAGGCGCTCTTCCTTTCTATTGATGCCGAAAAGGCATTTGATAGGGTTCATTGGCCATACCTGTTCAGGGTGCTTGAGCGCTTCGGGCTGGGCCCGGGTTTTATGGCATGGATCCGTTGTATCTATCAGGCGGCTCGGGCGGCGGTCCGGGTCAACGGGACGCTCTCGTTGCCATTCTCAATTCAAAGAGGGACCCGGCAGGGGTGCCCGCTTTCACCTCTCTTGTTTGTGCTCTATATGGAGCCCATGGCGCAGCGGCTTCGTAATAACCCTCAGATCACGGGCGTGAAGTTTGGGGGAGATGAGCACATCATTTCATTGTACGCGGATGATGTGATTCTTACCCTGGTGGAACCCGCAACCTCATTGCCTGCACTAATCGGGATACTAAATTAATTTGGACGGGTCTCGGGATTCCGGATGAATATGCTAAAGTCGCAGGCCATGAGCAGGTTTATCAGTGCCGAGCATGAAAGAGATCTGAAGGCCCGATTCCACTTTATATGGTCTTCCTCAAAACTCCTGTATTTGGGGATTGATTTAGGGTACACTGTTGCTCATACGGCGACATTGAATTACACGAAACTGACCCGGGAGGTGCAGCGCGACCTAGAGACCTGGGGGAGACTTAAACTGTCTTGGTTGGGTAGGGTGGCAGCAGTGAAGATGACCATCCTACCACGTGTTCTGTATGTGTTCCAGGCACTTCCGGTGGCGCCCCCGCCACGAATGATAGCAACCCTTCAAACAGCGGTTCTAAGATTCATTTGGGAGGGAAAGGCTACGCGGTTACCACGTCGGGTGTTGTATCGCCCTAAGCAGGAGGGAGGATTGGCGGTTCCCTCCCTCCTACGATACTTTCAGGCAGCACAATTGCGTTTTCTATTAGAATGGAGTCTCCCGTCTTCCGAGAAGCACTGGTGTTTCATGGACCAAGCGGTGGCGGGCTTCCATATATGGAAGGAGCCCTGGCTCC
This sequence comes from Pleurodeles waltl, assembly GCF_031143425.1. Taxonomy (NCBI): domain Eukaryota; kingdom Metazoa; phylum Chordata; class Amphibia; order Caudata; family Salamandridae; genus Pleurodeles; species Pleurodeles waltl. Next base: position 965,440,465 of record NC_090443.1, read on the forward strand.
GGCGCCGGCACAGAGCGCGGGGGTTGTACGCATCCCCGGTCACGGAAGTGGTGATGAGGGTGTGGGATGTGGTGGCCAGCAGATTGGGCTTGATGACATTCCCGTCCCCAATGACCCCTCTCGGTGCGAATCCTGATTTTGGTCCGGGGCTGCAACGGGAGGCATTGCGCCGTTGGTATGAAGGGGGCTGCAAAAGAGTAGGATACTTTTTCGACGAGCAGCGGGTGATCTCCTTTGACCAGATGAGAGAGTCATATGGCTTAACGGAGGCAGACAGGATGATGTATTATCAAATACGACACTGGGCCATGCTGCCAGCCAATAGAGCGTTAATAGATAGGCCGTTTACACCATTTGAAAAATGGATCTTAGTGAAAAAGGACGATAAGCGGGTGATTTCGGAGCTTTACGGTCTCTTACAGAGGGAGGAGGCCCGTTCGCCTAAGACTAAGGGTCAGCTGAGGTGGGAGAGGGAACTGGAAAGGGAGCTCTCTGATGAAGAGTGGGAGGGCATCTTTTACAGGACACATCACACGGCTTACAATGCGGCAGGCACAGAGACAGCCTATAAGGTGGCCTCCTATTGGTACTACAACCCAGCAAGGATTCATGCTTGGGACTCCACTAAGTCCAGCCTTTGTTGGAGGGGGTGCGGGCGGAGGGTCGCTTGTGCACCTACTATGGCATTGCCCTAGGCTTCATCGGTACTGGGAGAATATCATAGACACTATTGACGCGGCGTTTGATACTCAGATCCCCAGAGTTCCTGCGTACACTTTGCTGGGCCTGCCTAACCCGCTTACTTTCCCCCTGAGACCATTGAAAGGACGGCAGATGACTTTGACTTTAAATGTGGCACTGCAGCTGCTATTAGCCATGTGGGGAACTGACAAGATCCCGACATTAATATCATGGTTCCATAAGCTGTGGTTTATCCTCGCTATGGAAAAGCTCACTTTGACTTCACAGCAGCGCAGTGGTGACTTTAAGGAACTCTGGCAACCATTCTTACAAATACTATCCACGGAGTTCACAGAATTGACATGTCTGGACTACTTGAGGGTGCTGGAGTTGAATTGAGCGAATGGGAGTGAGTGAGCAGTGGAGAATTATACGGAGGACCAAGATCACAATGGAACAAGGCCTGGGATCGAGTGATTGCTGTATGACGTGCCAGTCGCAGGGAAACAAAGTTAAAGTTTTGTTCAGGTTTTTTGTCACTATACATGGAGCATGCTGCATATTACAGCAATTGTATTATTTAGATGCGCTGCATTTGTGATGTTTATAATTGAAAATAACAATAAACAGATTTGATCCATAACAGCAATTCTATTATCTATCAACCTCAAAGACATAGAGTTAACACAAGGGAAAGAAAAAATCCTGAAATTGGGTTTATCTTACTGTCCATGTAAAGACATGAACTATACACAAGCTAGGATTGATCAGTTTAAATTTATTAGAACAATCAAGATAAATAAAGTTTTTGAGATGCAGCCTAATAGCAAATCGAAGAGACATGTGAAGATGTCAGGCGACAACCAACATATGAAGGTTGCAGATATAAACCCTTTTAACCACTGTACAAGAGTTTGAGAATGAGACTCTGGGAATACAAGAACCTTTGTCAGGGGAGTCAATCTGTTCCACATTGGATATTGATATAGATGGAGAAGCACCAACTAAGTTTAAAGACAAATCAAGGTTTTCCCCTAATATGCCTAAAGATGCAATTGATATTTTTCTGATTTAGTGATTTAAGATCTCAAGAATTTGCATGTCAAATGTAGCGAATATAGAGCCAAGTCAAAAGAGTTTGAGAGAAAGGTAGGTAGCTTTATTGCATGATTACTTAAAATAGTTGCACAAAATACAGTAAAACACACAAACAATGAAATACATCTTGTCATATAAAATACTGTAATCACAGCAATGTCCTAAAGTCTAGTATCACATCAGTTAATATAACAATCTAAAATCTTAGAAGATAAAGTGCAAATGCCATAAGATGCTTTAATCACAGCAATGAAAGTGCAATTGCCTGTAAAGACTGTCCTAAAGTCTGGTAACACGGCTGATATTGTAAATTCTAAAATCTTAAAAGTGAAAGACCAAATGGCATCAAATACTATAATCACAGCGATGCAAGTGCCTATGAAGACTATCCTGAGAGTCTAATATCACATCTGTTGTTTCTAAGATCTTAGGAGTGAAAGTGCAAAGGCCAACGCCAATATTTCCATCCATTTTTCACAAAAAGGGGATTCCTAGATTATTTCCTGTCTGTTAACTCTTTTATCATATGCTATCCTAAGTGTCTGGGTTCACTTACATTTCATTAATGTGCATATATTATCTTAGACAGGTTAAACAGAATATATGGAAAGGGAGGTGGGGTTTCAGAGTTGACTCCCCAAGAGGTAACTGCATAATCAAAACATTAAAACACAGAGGCATGTGCCATCGTAGGTATGATAAAAGTTACCATATGGATAAACAAGATAAAACAGGATATGAAGAGGAAAGAGTTGAAGCAAAGTAAGACAGTCCAAATGTTCAAATGAGAGTCCCCTAGCGTATCTGCAGCACCAGAGTCTTGAACACAGAAGTAAAAGCGATCATGTGGTCAAAATAGGATTATCATGGAGGGAGGAGCCATTTCAACAATAATGTTTCTTTGGGGGCCACATCACCCCTTTTGGTTTCCACACATTGCTGCCCCCGAGCAAGCTATAAAGCCTTTCTCACTATGGTGAAGAATTTCCCAATGCAAGCCTTTTCCATAGGGGTCACTGCAGTAAATATGTATTTTATAGCTTCTTTGCATGTTCTCAGACCATATTTCAAGAATAAGGGTGTTAATAGTTGGCGTCTCTCTGAGGCCAAGCATGGACAGCAACATACTATGGCCCTCATTATGACATTGGCGGTAAGTCCCGCTTACCGCCATGCCGACTGCTGCCAACATACTGATGCCGTGGCCGATTATCAATACCCATATTATGACACACACATACCAATCCGTCACTATACAGACAGACACACAAGTCCATCAGCCTAAAGGTCAGTGATGAATTGGCGGTACCAAAACCCACACCGTTACGGCACCCGAACTACACCCACAGCATTATGACCCACAAATCACAGTGGCGGACATTCAGTGGCGCTAAACCATTGGCGGTACATACCGCCACGCTCAAAATACACACACACATACAAAACAACACCACATTGGTCAGTTCAAACTACACACACCTGACACACATACACACACCACACCCACACACCCACACACCCACACACCCACAACACTATAAAACACACACACACAATACCTACAACTCCTTACGATGAAAAAATATTGCCAGCTGAGAGAGACAGGCCAAAAGCACCCACAGAACCAGAGCCACAAAACACCATCACCCATACACCATCCACGCACCTTACAGCACACACCCCAACACATCACCCCACACACTCTCACACACACCACACACACTACACCCATGGCACCGCAAAGACCACAAAGACACCTCAGGTTCTCAGAGGAGGAGCTAAGGGTCATGGTGGAGAAAATCATCTGGGTAGAGAAACAGCTATTCGGATCACAGGTGCAGCAGACATCCATTGCAAGGAAGATGGAGCTATGGCAGAGGATTGTGGACAGGGTCAACGCCATGGGGCAGCACCCAAGAACAAGGGATAACATCAGGAAGAGGTGGAACGACCTACGAGGGAAGGTGCGTTCTGTGGCAGGAAGACACCAGATAGCAGTACACAGGACTGGCGGTGGACCCCCACCTCCTCCCCCACAACTAACAACATGGGAGGGGCAAGTCTTAACAATCATGCATCCTGGGGGCCTGGCAGGAGTAGTAGAAGGACTGGACTCCGGTAAGTCATCTCTCTATTACTATCACCCCCCTACCTGAATGCCATCACATACCCTCACCCCCATCACCCCACCACCTCACATACACCCCACCATTACAATCCACTCATCCCAATTCCAAGCCCTGCACGTAACACCAATGCACGGACCCCCATCACAGACCTGCATGGACACACATCACTAAAGCATGCACACTAGAGACAATCACCTAGCCCACCAAATCACTACTCACACAAGGCTAAGCTGCCAGGGCAATAACAACCATAGAGGGCAACCCACCCATGCACAAGATGGCACACACAGAAACAATAACACTGCATTTTCATCCCCACAGGTCCCGCATCCAACGTCACCAGAGAGGAGGTGCCAGCAACATCCAGTTCCCCTCCCCAGAAGAGGTCCACAGTGATGACAGCAGCTCTGGATGCCTGGATCTGGATGATCAACCAGGCCCATCAGGGACCTTCGGACAGTCGGTAACCCAGGCACAGTCCCATACCACCACAGAGCCTCCCCCTCAGGAAACACCACCACAGCACCCAGCCAGCGGGCTCATACCACTGTCCCCAGGACATGTCAATCAGCAGTGTGTCCACCACTACAGGGACCCCAGACCACCCCACAAACACAGGATGATCAGGGACCTGGGGTCAGTGGCAGTGGGCACACGGTTCAGGGGACAGCGACACAGGACAACAGGGAAGCTGGGAGGACTGCTGTGCGACAGGGGGAGGACAGGAAGGCACTCACCAACATCCTGGGAGCATACCACCATTCCCAGGAGACGATGGACCAGATACTGGACATGTTTCAGGAGACCCAGCGGTTGGAGGAGGGAGAGTACCTGGGGATCAGGGAGGACTTGAAGGACATCCACACCACCCTGGTCACCATTGCAGGTGTGCTGGCAGACATGGCCAACACCATGAGGGAGGCAGTGGTACACCAACGGACCCCTGACACTAGCCAAAATGATGAACAGCCTTCCACCTCCGCTGCCGCTAGTGGACAAGAGGTCCTGCCACAGGAACAACAGGCCACCAGCACCCCTCCCCTGCAGAAGGAGAACCACCATGCAAACAGTCCCTGCAATCCAGACAGAAGCCAGAGAACATTGCCAAGACCCCCGCCAGGAAATAAGACTCTCCTGAATGTCACCTTTGTGTCCCACTCAGTCACCCTGTCCACCTTGAACTGCCATTGCTCCCCTTCCTAAGCCCCCTTGGACAATGCACCTGTGATAACAATAGACTGGACTCTACCCTTGACTTTCCTACATCAGCAACCCAGCTCATTGCAATACCCCCTCCACTTATTACCACCTAAATAAACACCCTTAGAACAAATACAAGTATGGAGTCTGTCAATTGATTGAAATATGTATTTGTTTAACAAGCTGTAAACATTGCAATTCAACTGTACAGTAATGTATACATAGGTATGACTTGTAGTTGGCAGCAGTCAACACACCAGGAGCCAGAGTGGGGCACAGATATCTGCAAATAGAGATGTAAAAGGGTACAGTAAGTGGCCATAGTAGTGGGAAAATCAGCCTGCCATGTACAATGTCCAACACAAAACTGTCAATGGAAGGTGAAGTTACAGTGTCTTACATGTGTGTCACTGGAAGTACTGTCGTATGATTGATGTTCTGTTGTCCTCAACCTCTGCTTCTTCTTCATCACTGTCCACAGGGTCCACTGCTGCCTCATCCTCCTGCAGAAAAGGCACCTGGCATCTCAAGGCAAGGTTATGTAACATCTAGTATGCCACAATGATCTGGCACACCTTCTTGGGGGAGTAGCACAGAGAACCACATTTTAGATGTAGGCAAGGAAACCAGGGCTTCAGGAGGCCGAATGTCCTCCCGATTATTCTTCTTGTTTGCCCATGTGCCTCATTGTAACTAACCTCTGCCTTTGTCCTGGGATTCTTCACTGGGGTCAGTAGCCATGAGAGGTTGGGGTAACCAGAGTCACTTGCAAATATCAATGGATACCTTTTAGCCAAACACTAAACCTTAGGGCCAACACCATACCCATACACCAACATATACTGGGTTGGAACCATGGGATAATCTGGTCCGCCAGGCATACTATCTGCACATTTATGGAGTGAAAGCTCTTTCAATTTCTGAACACATGTTCATTTCTCCGGGGGGAAAAATGCTATATGTGTACCATAAATAGCCCCCATAATGTTGGAGACATGTCCTATTGCATAGAAATTAGCTTTCACTGTGGCCAAATCCTCCACCTGGGGGAAAACGAAGTAGCTGCACATGTGTTTAATAAGGGCAGACAACACTCTGGTCAGCACTATTGAGAACATTGGCTGAGACATTCCTGCTGCCAAGCCCACTGTCACTTGGAAAGAACCAGTTGCCAAGAAATGGAGCACTGATAGGACTTGCACAAGAGGGGGGATCCCAGTGGGGTGACAGATAGCAGCTATCAGTTCTGGCTTCAATTGGGTACACAGCTCTGTGATTGTGGCCCTGTCTGTAGGTGAGGATAATGTGCCTGTCCTCCATTGTTGCCAAGTCCACCAGAGGTCTGTACACGGGGGGATGTCTCCATCTCCTATTCATCTGCAACGGTTGTACTCTAGGGGGCAAAAGAGTGAGCAGCTAGTCAGTATTTCACATTCCCAAACCGTACTACACTGGTTTGCATATTGTGACAGTAACAGTATGTTTTTGGATAGGTCCAAATGGAGCCTATGTGTACTGTGATGCAGTTAAGTGCCATGGCCTGCCCCCCCTGAAATGGCGCCCGCCTGTCCTGTGTGGATGGACATGTGGAAATGAGGTAATGCCGCTGACGTTGTGCGCCACTGCGGGAGACGGTCGAGTACCGCCGTGCAACTCCTCATTGGTTGCCATTGGGCCCTATGGGTTACAGTGGACAATGGCGAAGTACACCGGCGGTGACAGTACGCACCGCCGTGGACGTGACCACCATTTTCTATCTGTTCTCTCACTTGCTACCTGACATTCAACAGGAGAGGACCTACACTGCAAGTGCTGCTGTGACCTGTGTCTGGAACCGACCATGGCTCGAGTCACTGGGGAAAAGGCCCCTGCCTTCACCACTGCGGAGTTGGAGAGACTGGTGGATGGGGTCCTACCCCAGTACCGAATGCTGTATGGGCCTCCAGATCAACAGGTGAGTACACTGTGAGCACAATGCATGGGGCATGAATGAATGTAGTGCTGTGTGTGAGGGCCTCGTGTAAGGGGGGGTTGGTGGAAGGGTCCCGGGCAGCGTGCTGCATGTATGGTGGGCAATGTCTGTGCGTAAGGGGATGGGAGGGCTATGGTGGGACATGAGTGTAACAGGCCGGACAGTATGGCTGATACCTTTTTCTATGTGTATTTTTCTGCAGGTCAGCACCTATCAGAAAAAGGGTATATGGTGTGCCATCGCCCAGGACTTGCGGACCCCGGGGTCTGCGGCAGGCGGAGCACCCACTGTCGCAAAAGGTGGGAGGACCTGAGACGCTAGGCATGGAAGACGTTGGAGGCCCAGCTGGGGATGGCCTCCCAACGAGGAAGGGGTGCGCGTCGAACCCTGACCCCCCTGATGTTCCGCATACTGGTGGTGGCCGATCCAGACCAGGATGGGCGCTTGAGGGCATCAAAGCAGCCACAAGGGGGTGAGTACAGCTTCCAAATCTACTACTTGTGCGTGGTGAGGTGGTCTATGGGTGGGGGATGAGGGCCTGTGGGTGCCCCTAGGCCAGGCCTACATTGCAGGGTAGGTCCCATGTTGGGCAGGGGCTGATGAACACAACCTCCTACAAAGCTAGTAGGCTCCACTACTGGGCAGGGGTCTGTGGGTGTCAGGTATGCTGCTATTGGTGTTCCTGTCCTTGGGCTGGTGACTAGCATTGTGACTGGTAGTGCATTACATAGTGCGTAGGCCTGTTCCCTGTGTGAGGCTGCTGTGTACGCCAACGGTGTTTTTGGGGGAGCCATTTACCAAGTGGATCCTTTGTCTTTCCCCCCCTTTTTGTTTGTCACCCTGTCCTTAGGTGCATTAGCATCATCTGGCGGAGGAGCAGTGGCACCGGCGATGGAGGGAGCTGCATCCCACATGGCCCATGAGGCTAAATCCACCGACGGTGAGGGCACCAGTGGGACGGAGGGCGAGGGGAGCACCATGGCGGGGGCAGGAGGGGACAGTTCTGACAGTGATATCTCCTCCGATGGAAGCTCCCTGCTGGTGGTGGACACCTCTGTTCCCACCCCAACTACATGTACAGCCGCCACCCCTGTAGCAGTACCGCCCTCCCAGTAGCCCCTCAGCGGGTTTCCCATGGCTGCTCGCCCAGGAGGGTGGGCATCTCCTTCGCTCCAGGCACCTCAGGTCCTGCCCCAGTCAGCCCTGCTGCCCTGAGTGAGGAGGCTATTGACTTCCTGTGATCCATCTCTGTTGGGCAGTCAACCATAGTGAATGCCATCCAGGGGCTGGCAGGCCATTTGCAACAAACAAATGCATTCCTGGAGGGCATTCACTCTTGCCTGGCGGCCCAACAGAGATCAATCCAGGCTCTGGCCTCCTCCTTGATGGCAGCCATTGTCCCTGTCTCTAGCCTCCCCCCTCCAACTTCCTCTACCCAGTCCCATTCCCCTCAATCCCAACCTGTCCCAAACACACATTCAGACCAGCATGCATCCAAGACAACACACAGGAGTGTCTCAGGCAAACACAAGCACCACACATCACCCAACAGGCACTCACACAAACATCAACCAGATGCAGACACAACAACATCCACTGCCTCCACTGTGGCCCCTCCTCCTCGTCGACCACCACCCTGTAGCGTCTCCACTCACACCTGCATGCACTACATCCTCATCCACTACCCCCATCACCATCACACCTATCACTACACACCCCTCATGGCAGTCACCACCACCACATCCATGCATACATCCCCTGTGTCCTTTCCCACTGTGTCTGTGCCCCCTTCTCCCAAAGTACAGAAATGCAAGCACTCAGACACCCAACAGCCATCCACCTCACAAGAGCATCTAGCCCATGCACCTGCACCCAAACACAGCAGACAGACCCCTTCTACAACCACTCCCTCTTCCTACACTCCCAAACCTTCACCCTCTTCCCGCCCCAGTGTCCCTAAGAAGCTTTTCCTCTCTGCCGTTGAACTCTTCAGTACCCCTCCCCCCGTCCTTCACGTAAGGCCAGGGTGGTCAGAACCCAGCTGAGCACCTCAGCCACCCAGTCCATGGCCACAGTAGTGTCAGCAGCTACTGCAGGTGTGAGAGGCTCCAGGGAACCAGCCATCAGCACTGACAGTGTGCCTGCACCAGCTGCCAAGGGGAAAGCCAAGGAGGCACCACGAGCTGTCAAGGGGAAAGCCAAGGAGGCACCACCAGCTGCCAAAGGGAAAGGCAAGGAGGCACCACCAGCTGCCAAGGGCAAGGAGCCACCACCAGCTGCCAAGGGCAAGGAGGCACCTCCAGCTGCAAAGGGCAAGGGCAAGGATGCAACACCAGCTGGGAAGGGCAAGGGGCCTGCCCCTGCAGGCAGGAAGGACAGGAGGCCTGGTGCTGGGACTGATTCTGAGCCCCCAACACCAACCGTGGTGGTTCAGCCGTCCGAACCTGCAGGGGAAGGGCTGGAGCCTTTCCCCACCACTGGCATTCCCGCCACCAGCAACACCACCAGCACCGCCACCAGCACCACTGCCAGCAGCAGCAGCCCTGGTGGGCAGCTGTCCGAGGCTGCAGGGGATGGGCTGGAGCCTCCCACCAACAATGCCAGCACCGCCACCAGCACTGCCACCAGCACCACTGCCAGCAGCAGCAGCCCGAGTGGGAAGTCATCCGAGGCTGCAGGGGATGGGCTGGAGCCTCCCACCACCACTGCCAGCACCGACACCAGCACCACTGCCAGCAGCAGCAGCCCGAGTGGGCAGCCGTCTGAGGATGCAGGGGATGGGCTGGAGCCTCCCACCACCACTGCTAGCACCGCCACCAGCACCACTGCCAGCATCGCCACCAGCACCCCTGCCAGCACCGCCACCAGCACCACTGCCAGCAGTAGCAGCTCCAGTGGGCAGCCACATGAGGCTGCAGGGGAAGGGCTGGAGCCTCCCCCCACCACTGCCAGCACTGACACCAGCACCCCCACTGCCACCACTGAGCAGCTGTCACCGCCGGCGGGCAGTGTGTAGTCCTGCCTCCATGGACTGTAGTGCGTCCTGGACCCTGCAAATCCTGTGGGTGTGACACCCAGGTGAGAGACTGTGACCTTGCACTCCCCACGTGCTGCATCCAGGGCACCAGGCCCCCTCCAGAACCAGTGGAAGAAGCCATCCACTCACCCCATCCTAGACAGGATGAAGCACACTGGGCACCAGGCCCCCTCCAGAACCAATGGAAGAAGCTATCCACTTGAGAGACTGTGGCCTTGCACTCCCCAGGACCAAGTAGTGGGCAAACCACCCACTTGAGAGACTGTGCCTTTGCTCTCCCCAGGACCAAGCAGTAGGCAAACCACCCACTTGAGAGACTGTGGCTTTGCACTCCCCAGAACCAAGCAGTGGGCAAACCACCCACTTGAGAGACTGTGGCTTTGCACTCCTCAGGACCAAGCAGTGGGCAAACCACCCACTTGAGAGTCTGTGGCCTTGCACTCTCCAGGACATTGCACAGGGCATGTAGCCCCCTCCAGGACCAGTGGTGTTGTACCATCTTCTGGCTCAGGTGCTCCTCGTTCCTCGTCCCCCTGAAGTGCCTGTGTATTTTCGACCTGATGCCCCTGCGGTGTTCTCTCCGTGTTGTTGCGTGAGTCAAGTGGGGCATTGGCCTATGTTATGTGGCCCTGTGTATATACTGTTTTGATTTTGAAGCATGATTTTCTACAATTTTATCTTATTGCACTCACTTTAATCAATTCCTTTTGTCCTTGCATTATGCCTGAGGGTATGGGGTGAATATGTAATGTTACTGCATCTGGTTATGTGTATGGTGTTGGGGTGGGGGTGTTGCATGTTGCGTGTGTGTGTTACTCTCTTTTTCCTCCCCCCTCCCCTGTGTGCTAGGCGGCAGTACTCACCGTGGTCGTCTTCGCCGGCGTTGGTGTTCATAGTGAAGAAGGAGATAAACGAGCATGGGGAACACCTGCAACTCGGGCTCCATGGCAGCGTGGTTCTTCCTTCTGTCTCCAGGGGTGAGTCCTTTGCCTTCTGTGTACTGCTTCCGCCGTGCTTTTGATGTTGTTGGTACCGCCCCGGAAAAGGTGGAAGATAGGTGTGTACATTGTCTTCCGCCTGGCTGTTGGCAGTTACCGTTGCGGTGCTTGTTGCTACCGCCTTGACAGTCGGTGTGTTAAAGTGGCTGTCTATCTGAGTGGTTTCCGCCGTGGTCATAATTCCATTTTTGTTACCGCCGGCCTATTGGCGGTATTAGCGCCGCTTTATCACCGACCGCCAGGGTTTTAATGAGGGCCTAAATGTATTATTGATTCAGTATGGTAATTACATAGGGTACACTCTTGCAAGTATCTCTGCGAAGATTTCGAGTAGCTTCTATTGTCCCAAACGGGGAGAGTTAAAGACGCATTTGCATGATACTCTGGAATGCACAGGCTCCCAGTGCTGCTTTCATATACGGTTGGCCATTAGTGGTTATATAAGACTCGGCTAAACCCTTGGCTCTGCTAATATTCCATATTATGGCAATGTAATTTCCTCTAGAAGCTTGCACACCCAGGTCTTTCAAGGACTTTTTTCACAGACCCTTTGTTATGCAAGGGATCCGATATGTAGGAGGGAGCCAAATTTAAAAATTCCTCGGCTTGCCTGAGGTAGATGGCCCAGCTACTAGATTCATCTTTAAAGATTACTTTCAGGGACCCCCTCAAACTGTCGGTACTGGCCCTGCAGACGCAATTGAAGAGCTTAATTATATCCATTTTACAGTTTATATCCATTTTATTAATGTCAAGTTCTAGGTGTATGCCTGCGTGTCTAGTTGGTTTAGGAATCTGAAAAATCCTTTTATAGACTCTCATCTGGCACTTCTCCAGTGGTGTTATCAGCCTGCCAGGATATGCAAGGTGACCATAGGTGATTGCAGGTAGTAATTTCGCTGTAACAACTCTCTTAATTGCCTCTGATGTCAGTGATCGGAGCCGGTGATGGAGTTTTGCTAAAGCATATGTAGTTCTCTCTGCTTTAGCTATCAGTGCCGCTACCTGATATGACGTTTCTCCCGTGTTTGATAGCCAAACTCCAAGATAGTGATACTTGTCTTCCGTCTCTATTTTTAACAGGCTGGATTCCAATCTCTTTGATGTTTTTTTGCCTGCCCTTAATGCGTTTTTTTCATTGTAGCTGTGTAATATATCCAGGCCCCTTTTCAACCCTATCTGGGTCTGAGCGAGCAGGACCAGGTCGTCCGCATATTTAATTATAGGGAGCACTGTCGTACCCAATTTCGGGGGGGGGGGAGTGTATTTCCTTTAAGTAACTCCACACCCAGATCGGTCTTATACAGATTAAAGAGAGTAGGGGCGATGACACAGCCTTGCTTTAAAACTTTGTTGGTGTGGATTTTCTAGGTTACATGTGAATTTGTGATCTTCATTCTCACCCAGGTATCAGAATAAAGTGCAATTATAGATGCTAACAGCTTCCTTGGTATCCCCCAAGCTGCCAGTTTCCTCCAGAGAATGTGGTGCACTACACCATCAAAAGCCACACTATAATCAATAAAACAAGCACACAGTGGCTGTGCTGATGATTTCAGTGCATTCTGACCTAGGTACGAAAGAGGAAGAACATTATCTAGTGTGGAAGAGCTAGGTCTAAAGCTAGTCTGGTATATAGGTATGATGTTATTTTCGGTGATCCAGTTTTCAAGTTCTTGGAGCAGAATCCTTGGGTAGGCCTTGCCATTCACATCCAATAGGGCTTTTCAGGAAGAGTGGGATCTCCTTTTTTGTAGATTGGATGCAATATTGAGCCTGTTCAGGCCTCTGGGATCACAGAGTAGTATGAACAGTCATTAAATAGAGTGGTCAAAGGTTCAGCTCTAAAATGTTGATGCTACCGATCACCACTTTCACTGATTTGACAGTGACAGTTAGAACCATATTTTCTAGGCTGTCCTAATCATGTTGGAACCCAGTAGCACCCTGGGCATCAGCGTACTCTGGGTCCACATAGAGATTACCAACATGCTTTCCCAATCACTGGCAGATATCACATTGACCTTACTTACCAATGCATGTGGCAAGATTTAACATAGTCCCACAATTCTCTGCTTTTGCTAGGTCACAACAATGTTATGTAAATGGGTCTAGCTTTCTTCGATCTCCTTTTACTTCAACTTCCTTATTACTCCCTTGTACTCTTTCCTTGCCTGCCTTCTAAGAGCTTCCACTGCGGGGGTTTTATTCCTTCTGCATCACATTTCCTGCCTTCATTTCCTGTTGCTCTGTACATATTCCCTGGTTGCTAAAAACTTGTCAGCTTTTTGCTCCCTACATACCCGTGCTGCGCTGAACTGCAAAGCAAAACGTGTAATCTCTTAATCATGTTTTGCCACTGCTCGCTGATTTGAGTCTTCCCCGTTTTAAAGATTAATGGGCCATTGGCCTGCTTCCATAGATCACATTTTGCTTTGCAAGCCATGTTTTATTTGATCCTTTTTGTCAATGGGCATAAACTAGTTGATAATTGCTGTCCGCTGGCCTTGTAGGGATGATGTCTCACTGCACCAATATCAATTCCTATTGCCACTGGGATATGATCACTTTCAGATCACTTTCCTTAAACATCTACACATTAATGCTGGGCTTAAAAAGATGTAATCTAGTGTGGAGTTATTTTTGAACATCGGAATAAGTGTGCCCACTACTGTGTTATTGCAATTGGTCATTCTCAGTTCGCATTTCTTAAAAAAGGTTTCTAGGGCTGATCTTATGGAGTCTCCAGGGAGCTACGCATCCTATGCAAGGTGGCAATTGTTAAAATCTTCTGCAATCAAATGTTTGTGATCCGGATGCTCGTATAAAATTTCCTTTAATAAGGATAAAATTGATTTAACCTTCTCCTGTTTATTTTCCCAAGTGGGATTTATGTACAAGTTTATAACTGATGTCGGCGTTGTTTTTTTGGTAAGGGCTAGGCCATATATGGTTGTCACTTGAGCTTCACTAGTTGATTTTCTCCAAGAAACCAATTTAACAGCTAGATCTAATTTAACGTATGTTGCAAGACCTCCCATATGTCCTCCATACAAGTCTTTTGTGCAGGGGACTGAATTATTATAAAGCCCGGTATGGTTAGTGGCTCTATCGTCCAGGTTTCCTGAAAGCACATAGGTGGTCATTTAGACATTGGCGGTAAAAGTTGCCTACTGCCGCGGTGGCGGCCGCCATGAGACCGCCACCGTGGCACAAGAGGGCGGAAATCCGTCAGTGATCAGACTGGCGGACGGTGGTAAGCTGGTGCTGCTACCACCGGCACCGCAACGCTAGTTGAACGCCACCAGCCGCATCATGACCTGTGATACGGCCTGGTGGTGTTCAGCTGGCGGGGCGGTACTAGTGGTAACAGCGCCCGTTCCCTGCCGGACGACCTCCCTGGAGCAGGTAAGGTGATCGACTGACAGGGGAGGGGGGTGGGAGGGTGGGGGGCGTGTTGTGCATGTATATCAGGAGGAATGTATGTATGAATGCGTGTATGCCAGTGTGTGTATGAATGCGTGTATGGATGAGTGTAAGTTAATGGGTGTATGCGTGCTGCGTGTCCGTGTGCATGTATGGGGTGGGGGCTGTGTGGATGGATTGGAGGGGTTTGGGGGGATTAGTGTGTGTAATTGGGGTGTATCTGAATGTCGGGGTTGGGGGTGACAGGTGAGTCTTGGGGGGTGGGGTATATCTGAATCTCAGGGGGTTGGGGGGTGACAGGTGAGTGTTAGGGGGTGGGGGAGCCACCTACTGGTGACTGGGAAGGAATTCCCTGTCACCTGTAGGGCCTACTTCCATGGTTTTTGTGGCGTTGGCAACGCCATGGAAAACATGGCGGTAGGCGGGCTCAGAATGCCACTGGCGGTACTCTTTCGGCTGCTGGACGGGGGATTCACATCCCCGGCCCAGCAGCTCATACCACCATGGTGGTATGAATGGTAAATTGGTGGGTTGGCTGCAGCCAACCCACCAATCTCATGATGTGGCAGTATGTACCGCCAGCCTGTTGGCGGGTCTACCGCCACATAAACCCTGGCAGTCAAAGACCGCCAGGGACATAATGAGGGCCATAATGTCTACATTGTTTATAAAGCTGGGGCTAGAAATTAGGGAGGCCAGGCCAGCCATGCTCCAGCTAATTATCTTGATCACATTATTTAGTTTGTTTAATGAAGGTGCTTTATGGCTAAAAATAAATTTCCCCTTTCGTGGTAGAAGGTACGGAAAGCCAGTTCCAGTCCCACCTTTTCAAATTGCTGTGACCATTTCTTGCATCGTCAGGTTGAATCTCTCCTGTATTCCTTGTCAACTGTATGGTAATTTTCTTATCTACCATCAGCGGTTTTGTCGCCAGGGTTCCCCTCAAGGCACTGAATGGTTTTTCAACTGGGCACGTTATTTGATTACCCATGGACAGCACTCAAGGGTAATGTTCTATCTCTGGTTTACTGATTTTTATGCCCCAGTTTTCCAGTAACCCCTCATATTCAAATATTCTCTCAACCATGGTTTGGTCAGTGCATGTTGTTAGTGTAGATTCTCTCCGGCTGATCCTTGCATAAGTGTTGAAGTTTACAGTTGAGAGGCCCCTTGTTGTGAGATTCCTAAATGATGGTATATGGTGCAACAGCCACAGAATATTTGATCTGTTAAGTATATCCCATTGCCCCTTTGATGCATATAAAGGGTTGAATATTATTGCCAGCTGATCATTGTTTTCCTGAGAATTTACAGTGTTTATGTTTATTATCCCATTGTGCTCCTTCTCATACTCTGATCTGTGTGTGACGGGATGTTCTTGAGTAGTTATAAAAGTAGGCAATTGATGGCTTTGTTCTCTGCTCCAGGCTTACTCCTGACTCATCTCTGTTACCAATGTGGATGGAATAACTTCTTGCATAGATGAATGTTCCTGGTAGGCACATTTGTGCTTCACTTGACTTGATACCGGGGGACTTGCCTCCTGCATCCCTTTAGATTCTGTCCTAATTAATCGATTATTGAATCCTTGTGCGGATTCTTCCTGGGCTCGTTGCCAATTGACGGATCATCATACTCTCTCCATTGCTTTTTTATGTGGATTTAAACCACAGGTGTTTGTATGTTGGGGTGTCCCTGCTGCGTTGGTCCCTGTGGAGCTCCTCCTCCCCTCCAGTTCGGACTGATGTATCACAGGTTTATTCTTGGGGATAGCCCCTCCTCATCACCCCCTCAGTTTCAGGGAGCTGCTCTTGGCCCTTCACAGACTCTGTCTCTCCGGTTTATGAGGATGCTTGTTTTGTCATTGGAATTGAGTCATCTGTTTCCTTTTCGCAGCCATTGACTTTGGAGAGGGCCTGGTCGGAGTTTACTATAGGCCCTACCAGCCGATTATTATGACTATTTTCCACATTTTTGACAGTTTGAGAATTATAATCTCCTTTGCCAACTGGGTTTTCCCCAATTAATGAGGTAATGTGTGCGTGAGAGCAGATAGTAGGTGGCAAAGCAGATGACAATCTCTGCTGGAAAATTGGGTTTCAAGCTGTACTGGCATCGATAGTCTGTCTATTATTTCATCATTACTGCTCCCTTCCACCACATTGCCATCTTTCCATCTGTTACCTCATTTGTCTAGCTTTTTATTTAGTGAGTTCAATTTGTTGTCTAGTGTAAGTACACTTTGAGCCAGCATGTGGGTTAGTTCAAGATGGATCTCCATCTTGTGTGACTGCCGAGTAAGTGCTTTGACTGCAGCTAGGAGACAGGCATTAATGGCATTTATTATCTAATCTGGTCTGCCCACTTACCCCAGCCCCTTCCTGGGCAAATTTTCCTCTCCCATATCTTCCCCAGAGGCCCCCCCCTAGACTCATCTTCACGTCGTAGCGCTTCCATGCTTGTTTCTTGCAGTATTCAGCCGCCATGTCCTATTGCAGTGAGCAAGACCTGGGGAACTTCCTTTGTGCCTCGTAGGGGGGTAGAACAGGACTGACTGTTGCCAAAGATTTTTGATCATAGGATTCCACTGGTTGAAATTGTGCTATCTGATGGATCTCTGCCACTGTTTGACGTTTGTTGTTATTTGAAGATACAGCCTGCCCCTTAATCAGCTGTCTAGGTGTCGACACCATGGGAGCTATTCTGGTTGCCTTGGATCCGCGGCCAAATCCCATTGGGCTGATGTTGATACAAGTTGTGATATTTTTGTTGTTGTGGCTGTTCCTGCTTTCTCCTAGTACAGTATCTGCCAGTTCTGTCAGTTTCCCTATAATTGAAGCATCCAGGCTCGAACCTGTAGCGCAACTAGCAGAGCCTTGTGCTTGCTCAATTTGTGTAGACCTAAGTAATGGTTCAAGTTCCAAAATCGGAGTGGGAGGAACAGTGGGACAAACAGTCCATGTAACTTGATTGTCCATAGGTTTGGTGGGTTCCCCTATTCCACTCCTTGCTCTTGTAAAGTAGCTATGTATATATGTTTTCCTAGTATTTGGAGCCTTTCGCTTAAGACCGGTCTTATGATCCTTCTGGATTTTAAGCCCATATACTGGTAGCTGAGCTGCCTCAACATACAGCTCATTGACTTCGCTATCGTAACCATTAATTTCTATAGGTTCTTTGTTGATTGCATGGTCCTTATGAAGTTTGCCGGGCTTGCGGAGCTAGCAGGGCACCCGCCTTCGTCTTCCTTCACATCTCCCAATTTGAGTATGTTGGAACGATCGAACGACCTTGGTCCCTTGTGTCCAGACTGAGTCAGAAGCTGTTGAGCTATTGCATGTTGTCGCCTTGACTTGCCACGAACCCTACGTATGGAGAAAACCCTATGAGCTGGTTTCCATTTGCCCACGAATATTTTGAGAGCCCTTTATTCTTTCCTTTTTTTCTGTATTTTTGTGCCCTTTGTGCAATAGATACCTACCTAGGGGGCTTCGAGATTCCAGGTGAACTTGATGTTGGAGATTGGGTTGTCGTTGTCTCTCCCGTGCTTGGCTCCGGTTTCCGCTCCTGTGTCTGCCCCCCCCTCAGGGGAGACATAGGCTGACTTAGCACAGGGCTTTACTCATGGATTTTATCCAAGGACTGGCCGGAAACGCCGGGTGGAGTCCTGAGTGGTTTGCTGAATGGTGTGCTATTGAAATTGCTTGTCTTACATTAGATATTTGCATTGGATTTTTGCTTGCTTGCTTGCTCTCTTGGGTTGTTGAGTAGATTTTTTACAGTTAGAAGAATGTCAGTCAATTTAACCACTTGCCACTTGCATCACCACAAGTTGAGCACAAGTTGAGCACTGCCTCACCCCCTGCCCCTCTGCTTCACTCTATTTCACTTGGTCACCTCAGGCCATGGAGTACGGGGGGACACGAGCATGCTTGAAGCAATATTCTGTTCTATTGCTATTGCTGTTACTATTGCTGTTACACTGCAAATTACGATTCTGAAGAGTGCTTACAGATTCTCCTTATCGCTCCTGTGGCTCCTGAGCCTCCAATGGCTCTTGTGATTTTATAATATTACAACCCTGGCGGTCGGCGGAGAAGCGGCGGTCTTACCACCAACAGGCTGGTGGTAAAAATTTAGAAATTATGACCATGGCGGTTACCGCCATGGTCATCCGCCACTTCTCTGTCCCAACCGCCAGGGCGGGGACGACCACTGGGCTGGAGACCTGGGTCTCCAGCCCGGCAGCCGTCACAATACCGCCGGCGGTATCATGACCCGGATGACCGCCATGGATTTCATGGGGTTTGGAACCGCCATTAAATCCATGGCGGTAAGCACTATCAGTGCCAGGGAATTCCTTCCCTGGCACTGATAGGGGTTTCCCCCCCCCACCCCGAGTCCTTCCCCTACACCCCCCACCACCCCTGCCACCCCCAAAGGTGGCAGGACCCCCCTCCCCACCCCTACCCCCAACATTACATTACACATACACACCCGACACGCACACAGGCACCACCAACACACATACCTGCACACACATCAACATACATGCCAACAGCCACACACACAGTCATACGCACACACCCACATTCAGACATACACATACACATCCATACAGACATACATACAGACATACACGCACTCAGTTCCAAACACACAACACCCCCGCATGCATACACGCACTCACACACACCCTCTACATACACACACGCACACCCCCATGCACGCACACAACACCCCACAACCCCCTCCCCTAACGGACGATTAACTTACCTGGTCCGTTGATCCTCCGGGAGGGATCGGGATCCATGGGGGCTGCTCCGCCGCCAGCACACTGTCAACAGAACACCGCCACGCCGAATCACAGGACGTGATTCGGTGGGCGGTGTTCTGTTGACGTGGCGGTGGAGGTGGAGCAACCGCCACCCGCCAGTATGGCTGCTGGCGGCTCTCCGTCTGAAAAAGGATGTAGGGCTGCCAGCAGTCATAATACGCAGAGCGGAAAACTGCCACCACTGGCGGTCTTCAGCACGGCGGTCCCTCGGCTGTCTTGTCAAAAGACCGCCGAGGTCAAAATGAGCCCCAATATATCTTAATTTGTATACCATAGATTGCAGGATGCAAGCAACAAAGTCTGATCACTGCACTCTACTTCTTACGCCCTCTGCACTCCTTTTGTGCTTTTCTGCACTTCTTCTGTGCACTACATATCCGGCACAGAAGCAGTTCAAGCAGGCCTCAGTAAGATTAAGCAAGACTCAGCAAGTCTCAGTAGGTGCGCCCGGTTTGGTGGGGTTCGGTGTGGTTTGGTGAGGTTTAGGGGGGTTGGCAAGATTCAGATTGGCTGGGTATGGTGGCGTGGTCTCAGCACCGCGCAGGTTTAGTCGGGTTTGGTGGGGGGTCGGCAAGAGTTGACAAGAGTCAGCGGGGCTGTGTTAGCCGGTGTGGTCTCAGCGCCGCTCTGCGAGCACGGGGAGACAAGCAGAGCGCAGCTCGCTCTAGTCCCACTCCGGTCCCGCTCACTGGGGAGCGACTCACCGGCCCGGCTCCGGCCCAGGCGGTCAATCAGTCAGCCTGAACCCCCCTTGTACTCTCCGCCTCCGAGCCGTGGAGGGACAAGGTGGCCAGAGAAAAGAAAAACAGTGGGCCTCTGATCTGTGGCTCCGCACCTCGCTGGTGCTTCCGTTGCCGCTTCCGTAGGCTCTGTCAATCCATCGGTCTAGTGCAGTGTCTGTCACCGTCACTGCAAAAAAGTTACGTGATTATGCATCAGGGGTTCACCAAATGAATTAATATCCTTACTGTACTGTCCAAAACTCTGACAAAAGCGGTAACTTGGTGTTATGGGATAAAACTAAATACTTAGCAGAAGCGTATTCTAAATTGAATAATGAGAATTGTTATATTAGAACTACTAAGAAGGAGATGAAAAAATATACTGTTCTTTTAATTTAGATTCAGTAAATTGGAAAGAGCAGGGTCTCCTCACGCATGATGAGTTTAATTTTTTTAAGCTAGAACATCCACGCATACCAGTGATTTATTTGATCCCTAAAGTACACAAAGACAAAACCAATACACCAAGTTGCCCCATTACCTCAGCTATATGAAGTGCTTTTGAAAATACATCGAATATGTTGATCACTTTCTAGCAAAGTTTGTCAGATCCCTACCTTCTTTCATACAGGATACAGCAGATTTCTTGAAACAAATATATGATTTACCATGGGAAAGGATTTCCTACTGATGACTATAGATGTGCCTACATTGTACAAGCAT
The DNA here is from genome assembly GCF_031143425.1 of Pleurodeles waltl. NCBI lineage: Eukaryota > Metazoa > Chordata > Amphibia > Caudata > Salamandridae > Pleurodeles > Pleurodeles waltl. The sequence continues at coordinate 965,461,288 of NC_090443.1, forward strand.
TTAACACACTGATGTTTACGTGCTGTAGAATATATTCCAAAAGGTAGAACTGCCAAATTATGGAGACATACACAGATGTTGCTCTGTATGATAAAACTGTGCTTAGAGAGTAAAATTTTTCTGTTCAACAGTGAATTTTTCCATCAGATTAGGGGACAGGTATGGGCACCTGCTTCACCCCCAGCTATGAAAATTTGCATATAGGCTAGTGGGAGGAGCAGGTGATCCACAATGAATACCTTCTAGAGTAGGAGGAAATGATTTATCCATTGGAGCAGATATTTTATTGCCCTGTTTATCATATGAAAAGGCAGTTGAGCAAGCGCTGAGAATCGTGTGAGAAATATTTCTGTGAACAGTCTTAAGTTCACCAGTAGGCTACATCAGCATGAAATACAATTTCTAGATTTAACAGTGTATGTTGCAGGGGACAGGTTGCACACAAAACTATACAGAAAGCCAAATGAGGCAACACTATTTTACATGCTTCAAGTTTTACCCCCAGAACTTGATTTATAGTATCCCTTATGGGGAAAGCCTGAGAGTGAGGCACAATAGTAGCAAAATCCGGGAAGAAGAACGAGCACTAAATTTTTACAGATTTCTCACGTCGTCAGATGCTGAATTCTTTTTATATGCAATAGTGATTGGCTCTCGTCTGTGAAAAAGGTTGCAGCACTTAAGATTTGAGCAATGAAGCAGATGTCAGACCCTTTGTTTAATAAGAAAGTAATAGGAAAATGGAGGATTCTGTTTTTTATATATATATATATATATATATTTATCAACAAATGGCCGCATTGCAGACTGCACGCTCTCTCTGCGGTGCAAATGTGGGAGTTAGCGTCCAAACTCCAATAAATCATTGATCACATGATCTTTGTCAGTCGAAACGCGTTGGGTGGTGACCAATGGACTTTCTGGAGTGCGATGGTTACATTTTTGTTGAATTATATATATATATATATATATTATATCAAAATATATATATATATATATATATATAAACCATGAGCTACCTTAACAACAATTCCTCACAGGATTATAATTCTGTTATAACATAATTCCTAGTTTTTTCATAAATGTACATCTCCTGATATATAAATATATATATAGTTTGACAGTTCATAAACTAAATACTAATTATAATTTTAATTCAAGGTCCATCTCCTTCTCAGTCAATGTTCATCAGTACATCAAATTATATATCAAATATAATGTGTTACTCCTTAATTTGTCACAATACAGTCAGTTCATCAACCTTGAGAAAGAATAGTTATAAATCTTTTTTGTCCTTTTTTGTATAGGGGAAATAAACTGAAGACGGTTACATTCACAAATTTATCAGTAAAGGAAAAACAATCAGACAAGTCTCTGTAAAACTGTATCACAGTTTGGAATTAAGTTACCCAAATTGGATAGATTGCTGCTTAATGCAATTTTCCTTTGTTTTTTATGTTTTGCCAGTTGGTGAGAGGTCAGGAGCGGAATCCAGAGAAAACAGGAAGCCTTACGAGCGAGACGTCAACTGAAGAACCCGCCGAAAACAGCAGGAGCTGAGGATGTCAAGCACATGGGTGAGAAGGAAGTGGAAGACTGAAGAAATGCCGGTGGAAGCAGCAAGCGACGCCGATGCCAACAGATAAGGGCAGGTGTGTACAGGAGGGGGGGACACACAACAACGAGCGAGCACCCTAGTGTAATACAGAGCCTTAAAGGCTATGTGTTCCACCCCTTGAAAGGACCACACAGCCGGGTGTGCTGCATAGCCGGCGTGGCAAGCCTGATAGTACACCCCCTCAAGATCTTCCCCAAATGTTTGGGTTTATCAGGATTTCAACAATGAAAAAGGCAAAGAAGATGATGCATGTGACATGCAGGTTCCGAAAATGCGATACTCAAGTCCATGTGCCTTCCAATGAACCAAATAAACAGTCTGTGACGTACACATTTGGAGTCCAGGATTGCCTCTACTTCGAGTTCTAGTTCATTATCCACCATAATCACTGGAGGCTTGTTAGGAAGTACAGTTCCAGGGGCAACTGGTTTTAAATACGTACTCATATTTGTGGAGGTAAATCCAGTTTCATAGCAACATCGTTGATCCTCTTGATAATCGGATAAGGGCCTATGTATCGTGGTTGGAATTTTTGTGGCCCTTTAATTTGAGGTGTTGTGTTGAAATCCATACTTGACAGTTGGGACTTGCAATTCAATTTTGATCTGGATTTTCCTAATATGTTAGATTTACTTACTCCAAATTGGTTTGTGCTGTGTGTTGGAGGAACTTTATTTGTCATACATAATTCTGGACTGCCAGAACCTCAGTAGTATGGGTGGATGAAAGCAACAGAAAACAGAGATGAAGACCAAAATTACATTTAAACGGGGTTACCTTGGTAGAATGATGTTGTCCATTGTTATAGGTAAATTGTGCAGCCCAAAGCATTTTGTCTCAATCTGTAGTATCACTCAATACTTGGCACATAATATATTGGTCTAAACATTGATTTAGCCTCTCTGTTTGACCGTCTGTTTGTGGGTGGTAACCAATAGACAGATGGACTTCTATCTGTTATTCCCCACACAAGGCTTTCCAAAACTTTGAAACAAATTGAGGACCCCAATCGGACCCAGTTATGGACAGTAGACCATGTAAATGTACTATGGATTGCAAAAATACGTCTGCGAGTGTCTTAGACGTAGGCAAACCTGATAATGGTGTAAAATGAGCCATTTTTTAAAACGTCTACTGTGACCATGACTGTAGTATAACTTTGGTCTGTTTTGGGTAGTTCCACTATAAAATCCAGGCAGAGTGTACGCCATGGGTAAGGAGGAGTGGGTGAGGGGTGTAATAGACCAGCAGGTGCTTGATGTGAGTTTTTATTCTGAGCACAAAGACCACCACATATTTGCACAAACTGTTTTGTATCATTCACAGGTACAGGCCACCAAAAATGATGCCTAACCAATTCTAGTGTCTTCTTTTCTCCAGGCTGCCTGCCAGTATATTATTGTGACATCAGTATAATGCCTGTTGCTTTAAGACTGTAGTGGGAACAAATAGACTATTCTGTACATAAGACATCTTGTTTATACCCTCATTATCTTGTTTATGTAGGATCTCCTGTGCTTCTCCACTTTGCTGTGCTACAGCTACATCTGACAAAAAAGATTTTTCAGTTGTTACAGCCCCTAAGATATGGTCAGCGGGTATGATTGGAAGACCTACAGATTCTTGATCACCCACTTCATGTCCTAAATGTAACAATGCATCTGCTTTCCCATGTTGTCTGCTGACCTGGAATTGGATTACAAAATCATAGGCAGTAAAGAATTGGGTACAGCGTAACTGTCTCATAGACAATGCCTTAGCAGATTTCAGGAATTTTAGATTTCGGTGATCAGTGATGACAGTATGCAAACCGCCCATCAAATAATGTCACCATTCCTCAAAGGCCTTCTTAATGGAGAGGATCTCCTTGTCACCTAGAGTAGTTCACTTTGGGTGAGGTTGACCTGTTTCCTTGTTTCACTGTGATAAGAACCCCCCCCTCTAACTACCACCTGAGAAGCATCTACCTCCACAATAAATGGCTGTGAAGTGTCAGGATGTTGTAGAATAAGGGCATTGATTAACTCCCAGGGTGCCTGAGACCAGCTCATCCTGCATCCGGCTCACACACCCCAATCGGGGATGGAAGGGAAATCGCTTCCCCTTCCACCCCCAACTGCCCCCCCTCAGCCATCTGATGACGTCAGTCAGCGCACTCACAGCGCGCCGATGTCCTCAAATGCTGCAGAGGATGCGCTGGAAGCCATTTGCTTCCAGCACGTCAAGAGAGAGGACAGAAGAAAGGGGAGTGATTCTCTTTTGGGGGGTTGTGGGGGGGGGGAAACAGACACAGGAGGAAAGTAAATAATTTTTCCTTTCCCCCTGTGCCTGTTTTTAATGGATTCCTGGCCCGCAATCGTGGAGCAGGAATCCACCACTAGGCACCAGGGATCTTATGTTTGTTTATTTTGGGGAGCGACCCCTTGGGCAAGGGTTGCTCCCATGGGGGCAATATAAAATCCGTGTTTTGTTCCCTTTTTTTGGCCAATCTGCCCCCAGGGAGGGTCGAAACCCACTAGGAACCAAGGATTATGTTTTTCTATGATATTTTTTGGCAGCGACCCCTTAGACAAGGGTCGCTTCCCTGGGGGTAATATTTTTTTATATGTTTCGGCCCCCCTGGGCTATATTGGGCATGTTTTTTAAACCAGCTAGGCCCCAGGGATTGTGTGTTGTGAGTGTGTGTTTTGTGTCTTGGGAGCACCCCTTGGGCAAGGGTCGCCCCCCCAAAGGGGTTAAATTAGTGTTGGCCATTTATGGCCCCCTTGGGGGCATGTTGACCTATTGTTTTAGGCCCATCTGCCTCTAAGGGGGCAGAATCCACTTAGGCACCAGGGATCTTGTGTGTGTGTGTGTTTTGTATGGGGGGGCGGCCCCTTTGGCAAGGGTCGCCCCCTAAAAGGGGGCACATTACTGATGGCCATTTCTGCCCCCTTGGGGGCAGATCAGCCTATTTCTTTAGTCGCTTATGCCCCCAAAGGGGGCAGAAGCCACCAAGACGTCAGGGAATTATTTCTTTTTGTTCCCCTTTGTTTTTTTGTGCTGGGGACGCCCCCTATGGCAAGGTTAGCCCCCCCCAAAGGGGGCACAGAGCTGTTGCCCATTTCTGCCCCCTAGGGGGTAGATCGGCCTATTTGTTTTGGTCCGTTTGCCCCCAAAGGGGGTGGAATCCACTTAGGCACCAGGGATCTTGTGTGTGTGTGTTTTGTGTGGAGGCGGCCACTTTGGCAAGGGGGCACATTACTGATGGCCATTTCTGCCCTCCTGGGGGCAAATCGGCCTATTTTTTAGGCTCATATGCCCCCAAAGGGGTCAGAATCCACCTAGGGACCAGGGATCTTGTATGTGTGTGTTTTGTATGGGGGTGGTCCCTTTGGCAAGGGTCACCCCCAAAGGGGGCACATTACTGATGGCCATTTTTTCTAGGCCCATCTGCCCCCAAGGGGAGCAGAAGCCTCTTAGGAAAAATGTGTAAGTTCTTGGTGGCGGGGTGTTTGTCAACTGGCAAAGTATTTGTATTTGTGATTATAACAGTTTATTTCTTCTTTTTGTTCTAGTTCAAAGCTTTTGCTTCCTTTTCTGTGGATCCTTGCGGTTTTGGCAGTAGTTGTCCTGCGGTTTGCATAGTTGCATGTTTTAGGTAAGTAAAAGCAATTTACTCCAAAGGAGTATTGTTGACATGCATGAATGACATGTTTGTAAGTGGTGTACTAAATGCAGGATTGTGTGTGAAATTGTCCTTAGATTTGTGTACAATTATATTTGTGTTGTCTTATGTCTAATTTTCTTTTTTCTATTTTCTTTTTAGTAGGATATCATTGGTGATTGCTGTGTCTGTGCAGAGTAGCTGCTGGTGAGTCTAGCTTTTTTCAGGCAAGTGAGCCTGGGGCTGAAGGGGTTCTCATTGTAAGACCTGACACCTGGATTGCCCCAAACATGGAACAGCCACAGTTACCTGCATTTACTGGTCTCCCAGGGTGTAGAGTCAATACGTAAAAAACTTTTTGCCTGTCAATTTCTTTCACTTGTTTATGGACGATGGTTTTTTGGAAGAGATTGTTGAGCAGACTAATTTGTATGCAGAGCAATAGTTGAGGGACAACACTGCCAGAATTAGGCCTCAGTCTAGAGCTCTGGAAGAGATGAAAAAGTTCTTAGGTTTTACTTTTTTGATGGGGTTGACAAGGGAGCCGTCACTGGCTTCTTATTGGTCTACTAGTCCCTTGATGGCAACGGATATATTTTCTGCACCCATGACTCGTAATTGCTGTTTGCTTCTCCTTCGGATGCTGCATTTTGTTGTCAGTGCTTTAGCCTTGCCACAAGATCACTCTGATTGTGACAGTCTTTTTAAGATTAGGCCTGTCCTTGATCATTTTGTAGATCGGTTTTCAGAGGTCTATGCTCCAGGCAAAGAGATAAGTGTGGACGGGTCTTTGGTTCCGTTCAAGGGGTGTTTGTTTTTTAAGCAGTACATTATTAGCAAGAGGTCATGGAATTAAATTGTATATGCTGTCAGAAAGTAATACAGGATACATGTATAATTTCCGGGTCTACACTGGTAGGGATTCCAGTATTGACCCTCCCACTTTTGGAGTTCCCCGAGAAAATTGTGTGGGAACTTGGTAGACGACTGTTTAACAAAGGTCACCATTTGTATGTAGGTAATTTCTACACTGGAGTGCAGTTGTTCAAGGAGTTGTTTAGAGTGGACACTGTTGCTTGTGGCACAATCCATTCTAACGGGAAAGACTATCCACAGGAGCTTGTCTGTAAAAAACTTGAGAGGGGACAGTGCAGTGCCTTGTGGAATAAAGAGCTGCTAGCTCTGAAATCTTCAGACAGGAGGGATGTGTACATGCTAACTACCATCCATGATGAGAGAACTTCCCCGTGACTGTTTGGGGTCAGGTTGCCGAAGTGCGCAAACCTGTGTGCATTTTGGACTACAATAAGCACATGGGTGGTGTTGATAGAGTAGATCAGAGGCTGGAACCTTACATTGCTCTTCGAAAGTCTTACGTGTTGTATAAAAAGTTGGCCATACATTTATTTCATTTGGCAACTTGTAATGCTTTTATTGTGTTCAAGGATTGTTTACCTGATTCAAGGATGAAATTTGTTAAATTTCAAGAGTCAGTGATAGAGAGCCTTATTGTGGTGGAACAGGCAAGAGTTCCTAGAGTAGAAGTGGTGGAGGATGTGGCTAGATTGAAAGATCGCCACTTTCCAGATCACATTCCTCCCACTCCCAAAAAAGACTTGGCCACTAAGAAATGTAGAGTATGTGCCCGAAGAGGTATCCAGAGGAAGAGCCGGATGTACTGCCCCGATTGCCCTTCAAAGCCTGGGCTGTGTGTGGCCGGCTGTTTCAGGAGTTACAACACCCAAAAAAGTTGGGGGAAATACCGTGAGCGTAAAGTGCCTGTTTTATATTTTCAGATGTTCAGTTTCCCATTTCTGTCATGTTTTCAGTTAGAGCTTTTGTGTTTGTAGTTTTGTAATTATTTTATAATTAGTTAGTGGTTTCTTTGTTGTTTATAAACAAAAAGAAAGGGATGGCGGTGTGTGTGGAGTGGCGCTTGGCTGGCGGTGTGTGTGGAGTGGCGCTTGGCTGGCTGTGTGTGTGTGGTGGTGCTTGGCTGGCGGTGTGTGTGGGGTGGCGCATGGCTGGCAGTGTGCGTGGGGTGGTGCTTGGCTGGCGGTGTGTGTGTACTGGCGCTTAGCTGGCGGTGCCAGCCAAACATCAGTCCACACCCCCCCTCCATCAGCTAGTGCGATTGCTACACCAGGCATGTGGGCGTAAGTGATAGGCCCTTGAGTGGCGCTGTCTGTTGATGCAAGTGTTGTTATGTGCTGGGCCCGTGGCTGGCGGCGTGAATGGTCTTGTGCATGTCAGGTATGAAAGGTGTGTGAATGGACTGTAAAGCGTTTGGTGCCTTGAAGCGGCTTTACAGCTCACGAGTTGTGAGTCACTGGTTCAGTTTTTTGGCCTTTCAGTTATTAACAGTACATTTCATTTTGTGGAATGTCTTGTTAATAAAATTTGATCTACTGAACCATCACTCACTGTAGGAAAGTACCATCTTTCTTGGCATGTCACCCCCCTTCTTACATGTATGTCAGTATGTTTTTGCCTGTCTAACTGGGATCCTGCTAGCCAGGACCCCAGTGCTCATAGTTTGTGGCCTGAATGTGTGTAACTGTGTAGTGCCTAACTGTCAATGAGGCTCTGCTAATCAGAACCTCAGTGCTCATGCTCTCTCTGCCTTTAAATTTGTCACTATAGGCTAGTGACCACTTTTACCAATTTCAATTGGCATACTGGAACACCCTTATAATTTGCTAGTATATGGTACCTAGGTACCCAAGTGTATTGGGGTTCCAGGAGATCCCTATGGGCGGCAGCATTTCTGTTGCCACCTATAGGGAGCTCAGACAAACCTTTACACAGGACTGCCATTGCAGCCTGAGTGAAATAATGCACACGTTATTTAACAGCCATTTTCACTGCACTTAAGTAACTTATAAGTCACCTATATGTCTAACCTTCACTTGCTTAAGGTTAGGTGCAAAGTTACTGTGAGGGCACTCTTGCACTAGCAAAGGTGCCCCCACATAGTTCAGGGCCATTTCCCCGGACTTTGTGAGTGCGGAGACACCATTACACACGTGCACTTCACAATGGTAACTCCGAATATGGCCATGTAACATGTCTAAGATCATGGAATTGTCCCCCCATTCCAAATCTGGTATTGGGGTGCCAATTCCATGCATCTCGGGGGCTCCACTATGGACCCCCGGTACTGCCAAACCAGCTCTCTGGGGTTTTCTCTGCAGCTACCGCTGCTGCCACCCCACAGACAGGGTTCTGCCCTCCTGGGGTCTGGGCAGCCCAGTCCCAGGAAGGCAGAACAAAGCATTTCCTCTGAGAGCAGGGTGTTACACCCTCTCTCTTAGGAAATAGGTCTTAAAGGCTGGGGAGGGGTAGCCTCTCCCAGCCTCTGGAAATGCTTTGAAGGGCACAGATGGCACCCTCCTTGCATAAGCCAGTCTACACTGGTTTAGAGAACCCCCAGTCCCTGCTCTGGCACGAAACTGGACAAAGGAAAGGGGAGTGACCACTCCCCTGTCCATCACCACCCCAGGGGTGGTGCCCAGACCTCCTCCAGTGTGTTCCAGACCTCTGCCATCTTGTTTCCAGAGGTGTGAGGGCACTCTGGAGCCCTCTGAGTGGCCAGTGCCAGCAGGTGACGTCAGAGACCCCTCCTGATAGGTGCTTACCTCACTAGGTGGCCAATCCTCCTCTGAGGGCTATTTATGGTCTCTCCAGTGGGCTTTTCCTAAGATAACGACTTGCAAGAATTCATCAGGGTTCCCCTGCACTTCTCTCTTCGACTTCTGCCAAGGATCGACAGCTGACTGCTCCAGGACGCCTGCAAAACTGCAACAAAGGAGCCAGAAGACTACCAGCGACATTGTAGCACCTAATCCTGCCGGCTTTTTCGACTGTTTCCTGGTGGTGCATGCTCTGGGGGCTGTCTGCCTTCACCCTGCACTGGAAGCCACGAAGAAATCTCCAGTTGGTCGACGGAATCTTCCCCCTGCTCCAGCAGGCACCAAACTTCAGCTTCACCGGTACTCTGGGTCTCCTCTCATCCTGACGAGCATGGCCCCTGGAACACAGGTGTTGGACCCAAGTGACCCAGACTGTCCAGTGGTCCAACTGTCCACATTTGGAGGAGGTGAGTCCTTGCCTCCCCTCTCCAGACAGTAATACTGTGCACCCTGTGATCTGCAGCTACAAGGGCTTCTGTGTACATTTCCAAGAAATCCTGCATGAACAGCTGAGCCTAGGTCCCCAGCACTGTGTCCTGCGATGCTCAGCTCCCTGAGTTGATCTCTGTTGTCGTGGGACCTCTCTTTGAGACGACCCCTTTGTTCAGACTTCTTGAACCTGTGTTCAAGGACTTCTGCGGGTGCTTCCTTCTGGTCCTAGGGCTCTCTACGTTGCTGAGGGCCCCCTCTGTCTCCTCTCTCAAGTAGCGACATCCTGGTCCTTAATGGGTCCGGGCAGCATCCTTTTTCTCCAACCGTGACTCTTGCAGGTAGCAAGGACTGTTTGAAGTATTTTGCCAAGGAAACAACTGTGCATCCTCCAGCACGCCGTGGGAAATCTTCTGCATGAAGAAGAACTTCCTACCTCCTTCCGTTGTTAAAAAACCTGTAGCTTCTTCCAACCGGAGGCAGACATTTTGCACCTTCATTCGGGGTTTAGTGGGCTCCTGCCCCCCCTGGACACTTTAGCGACTCTTGGACTTGGTCCTCTTCCTTTGCAGGTCTTCAGGCCCAGGAATCCATCTTCAGTGCTTTGCAGTCTGTTGTGGTCCTTGCAAAATCCCTTATACCAACTTTAGTGTGTTTCTGGGGAAATAGTAGTACTTTACTCCTACTTTCCAGAGTCTCGGGGTGGGGTATCATTTACAACCCTAGTGTTTTCTTACACTCCCAGCGACCCTCTACACATTACACTAGCCTAGGGTCCATTCGTGGTTGGCATTCCACTTTCTTAGTATATGGTTTGTGTTGCCATTAGGCTTATTGCATCCTATTGTATTCTACAGTGTTTGCACTACTTTCTGAGTGTTTTACTTACCTGATTTGGTTTGTTGTGTATATTTTGTGTATGTTACTTACCTCCTAAGGGAGTATATCCTCTGAGATATTTTTGGCACATTGTCACTAAAATAAAGTACCTTTATTTTTAGTAACTATGGGCCATATGTACGAACACATTTTCCCATAGACACAGAATGGGCAAAACTGTTTGCTACATCTGGCCCTATGAGTATTGTCTTTCTTATAATATAGTACCTATATGATATAAGTGGTATTGCATGAGCTTTTCATGTCTCCTAGTTCAGCCTTGGCTGCTCTGCTATATCTACCTCTATCAGCCTACGCTGCTAGAACACTACTACACCCTACTAACAAGGGATAACTGGACCTTCCACAAGGTGTAAGTACCATTGGTACCCACTATAAGCCAGGCCAGCCTCCTACACTCACCCTTGTGCCAAATCCAACCAGTATGTGTGGTAAAAATGACAAAACCTGCTCTGCTGTAATCAGGCGTCACAGCACACCCGTGACACACTAGGGGGGTCATTCTGACCCCGGCGGTCTAAGACCGCCGGGGCCAGGGTTGGCGGGAGCACCGCCGACAGGCCGGCGGTGCCCCGCAGGGCATTCTGACCGCAGCGGTAAAGCCGCGGTCGGACCGGCAACACTGGCGGTCTCCCGCCAGTGTACCGCCGCTCTTTGGAATCCTCCAAGGCGGCGCAGCTAGCTGCGCCGCCGAGGGGATTCCGACCCCCCCTACCGCCATCCAGTTCCCGGCGGTCCGCCTGCCGGGAACCGGATGGCGGTAGGGGGGGTCGCGGGGCCCCTGGGGGCCCCTGCAGTGCCCATGCCACTGGCATGGGCACTGCAGGGGCCCCCGTAAGAGGGCCCCTACAAGTATTTCACTGTCTGCTTGGCAGACAGTGAAATACGCGACGGGTGCAACAGCACCCGTCGCACCTTCCCACTCCGCCGGCTCGATTACGAGCCGGCATCCTCGTAGGAAGGGAGTTTTTCCCTGGGCTGGCGGGCGGTCTTTTGGCGACCGCCCGCCAGCCCAGGGAAAAACTTAGAATACCCTCTGCGGTCTTTCGACCGCGGAGCGGTATTTCGGAGGGGGGAACTCTGGCGGGCGGCCTCCGCCGCCCGTCAGGGTCAGAATGACCCCCTAGGTGTCTCAGGTGGGACCCCGAGGATGAAGCATGCCACCAACTTGGTTGGTGGGCGAGGGACTTTTTTTTACATAACCTAAGTGTGTTTCTTTTCACAATTTTTGTGTTTGGAACATCACAAAAATATATGGACACATCATAATGATATAGTACAAAACTACCTGTGTTTGGGGGGGAGGGGACACCTATGTTTTTGGTCCCGGGTGCGTCCTTCATCTAGGGAAACCTACCAAACCCAGGCATTTTTTAAAACTAGACACCCCAAGGAGTCCAGGGAGGTGTGACTTGCGTGGAACCCCCAACATTTTCTTACCCAGTCTCCTATGCGAACCTCAAAATTTGCTTAAAAAAACACATTTTCCTCACTTTTCTTTGTAGGATCACTGCTCCGGCACAAATTTCCTACTCCCCAGCATTCCCCTCAGTCTCCAAAGTAAAATGATACTTCACCTGTGTGGGTCCCCAAAGCAGAGTCAGCCTGAAGATGTATAAAAGAAAAATATGTGCTATCCCTTCAACCGCTATAGGTTTTTAGCCTTTTTGTGTTGCAGGCACCTGAGCCCCCACACAAGTGAGGTATCATTTTTATTGGAAGACTTGGGGGAACACTTGATGGAAGGACATTTGTGGCTCCTCAGGTTCCAGAACTTTGAGGTTTGCAGTGGATTATGGGTAAGAAAACACTGGGGAATCATCGCAAGTCACACCTCCCTGGACTCCCTCGGGTGTCTAGTTTTCAGAAATGTTTGGGTTTGGTAGGTTTCCCTATGTGGCTGCTGAGCCCAGGACCAACAATGCAGGTGCCCCCCCCCCAAACCCCCCAAAAAACAGTTCGTTTTGTATTTAATATTTTGATGTGTCCACATAGGGTTTTGGGGCGTTTCCCTTTAGAGGCACTGGCCTACCCACACAAGTGAGGTACCATTTGTATCGTGAGACTTGGGGGAACGCTGGGTGGAAGGAAATTTGTGGCTCCTCTCAGATTCCAGAACTTTCTGTCACCGAAATAGGATCAAAAGGTGTTTGTTTTGGCCGAATGTTGAGGTTTGCAAAGGATTCTGGTTACCAGAACCTGGTGAGAGCACCACAAATCACCCCATCTTGGATTCCCCCAGGTGTCTAGTCTTTAAAAATGCACAGGTTTGGTAGGTTTCCCTAAGTGCCGGCTGAGCTAGAGGCCAAAATCCACAGCTAGGCACTTTGCAAAAAACAGCTCTGTTTTCTTTGTGAAAATGTGATGTGTCCCTGTTGTGTTTTGGGCCATTTCCTGTTGCGGGCGCTAGTCCTACCCACAGAAGTGAGGTACCATTTTTATTGGGAGATTTGGGGGTACGCTGGGTGGAAGGAAATTTGTGGCTCCTCTCAGATTCCAGAACTTACTGTCACTGAAATGTGAGGAAAAGGTGTTTTTTCAGCCAAATTTTGAGGTTTGCAAAGGATTCTGGGTAACAGAACCTGGTGAGAGCCCCACAAGTCACCCCATCTTGGATTCCCCTAGGTTTCTAGTTTTACAAAATGCACAGGTTTGGTTGGTTTTCCTAGGTGCTGGCTGAGCTAGAGGCCAAAATCCACAGCTAGGCACTTTGCAAAAAACAGCTCTGTTTTCTTTCGGAACATGTGATGTGTCCCCGTTGTGTTTTGGGCCACTTCCTGTCGCGGGCGCTAATCCTACCCACAGAAGTGAGGTACCATTTTTATTGGGAGATTTGGGGGTACGCTGGGTGGAAGGAAATTTGTGGCTCCTCTCAGATTCCAGAACTTTCTGTCACCGAAATGTGAGGAAAAAGTGTTTTTTTGCTAACTTTTGCGCTTTGCAAAGGATTCTGGGTAACAGAACCTGGTGAGAGCCCCACAAGTCACCCCATCTTGGATTCCCCTAGGTGTCTAGTTTTAAAAAATGCACAGGTTTGGTAGGTCTCCCTAGGTGCCGGCTGAGCTAGAGGCCAAAATCCACAGCTAGGCACTTTGCAAAAAATAGCTCTGTTTTCTTTGGGAAAATGTGATGTGTCCACGTTGTGTTTTGGGGCATTTCCTGTCGTGGGCACTAGGCCTACCCACACAAGTGAGGTACTATTTTTATCGGGAGACTTGGGGAAACGCTGGTTGGAAGGAAATTTGTTGCTCTTCTCAGATTTCAGAACTTTCTGTCACGGAAATGTGAGAAAAAGTGTTTTTTTGCCAACTTTTGAGGTTTGGAAAGGATTCTGGGTAACAGAACCTGGTGAGAGCCCCACAAGTCACCCCATCTAGGATTCCCCTAGGTGTCTAGTTTCTAAAAATGCACAGGTTTGGTAGGTTTCCCTAGGTGCCGGCTGAGCTAGAGGCCAAAATCCACAGTTAGGCACTTTGCAAAAACAGCTCTGTTTTCTCTGGGAAAATGCGATGGGTCCACGTTGTGTTTTGGGGCATTTGCTGTCACTGGCGCTAGGCCTACCCACACAAGTGAGGTACCATTTTTATCGTGAGACTTGGGGGAACGCTGGGTGGAAGGAAATTTGTGGCTCCTCTCAGATTCCAGAACTTTCTGTCACTGAAATATGAGGAAAATGTGTTTTTTTGGGACAAATGTTGAGGTTTGCAAGGATTCTGGTTAACAGAACCTGGTGAGAGCCCCACAAGTCACCCCACCTTGGATTCCCCTAGGTGTCTAGTTTTTAAAAATGCACAGGTTTGGTAGGTTTCCTTAGGTGCCGACTGAGCTAGAGGCCAAAATCTACAGCTAGGCACTTTGCAAAAAACACGTCAGATTTCAATGTAAAAATGTGCTGTGTCCATGTTGCGTTTCCTGTCGCCAGCATTAGGCCTACGCACGCAAGTGAGGTACCATTTTTACCGGAGACTTGGGGAACACAGAATAGCAAAACAAGTATTATTGCCCCTTGTCTTTCTCTACATTTTTTCCTTCCAAATGTAAAAAAGACACCTAGTTGAGAAATGCCCTGTAATTCACATGCTAGTGTGGACACCCCTAGTTCAGAGATGTGCAAATAACCACTGCTTCTCAACACCTTATCTTGTGCCAATTTTGGAAATAAAAAGGATTTCTTGATACCTATTTTTCACTCTTTGTATTTCAGCAAAGGAATTACTGTATACCCGGTATAGAATGAAAACCCATTGCAAGGTGCAGCTCATTTATTGGCTCTGGGTACCTAGGGTTCTTAATGAACGTACAAGCCCTGTATATCCCCGCAACCAGGAGAGTCCAGCAGACGTAACGGTATATTGCTTTAAAAAATCTGACATCACCGGAAAAAGTTACAGAGTAAAACGTGGAGAAAAATTGCTGTTTTTTTCACCTCAATTTCAATATTTTTTCATTTCAGCTGTTATTTTCTGTAGGAAACCTTTGTAGGATCTACAAAAATTACCCCTTGATTAATTCAGAATTTTGTCTACATTTCAGAAATGTTTAGCTGTCCGGGATCCTGCATTGGTTTCACACCCATTTCTGTCACTAACTGGAAGGAGGCTGAAAGCACAAAAAATAGTAAAAATGGGGTATGTCCAAGTAAAAAGCCAAAATTGTGTTGAAAAATTGGGTTTTCTGATTCAACTCTGCCTTTTCCTGAAAGCAAGGAAGATGGTAATTTTAGCACCACAAACCCTTTGTTGATGCCATTTTCAGGGAAAAAACTCACAAGCCTTCTTCTGCAGCCCTTTTCCCCTTATTTAAAAAAAACCAAAATTATTGCTGTATTTCGGCTAATTTCTTGCTCTCCTTCAGGGGAACCCACAAACTCTGGGTACCTCTAGAACCCCTCGGATGTTGGAAAAAAAAGGATGCAAATTTGGCCCGGGTAGCTTATGTGGACAAAAAGTTATGCAGGCCTAAGCACAAACTGCCCCAAACAGCCAAAAAAAGGCCTGGCACCTGAGGGGGAAAAGGCGTGGCAGCAAAGGGGTTAAAGCCTTTTTTAACTGTTGGAAAGCCAGTTCTGCTGCCTCAGTCCACTTAAAGACTACTCCTTTTTCAACAACTGAGCTATGGGGGAGATCAAGGTCGAAAAATGATCTACAAATCACTAGTAAAAGATAGCAAACCCAAGAAAACTTTGTACCTCATTCACTGTTTTAGGAGATTTCCATTGTACAATAGTTGCAACCTTCTGCGGGTCCATACTAAACCCTTGTGAAGAGAGAACATACCCCAAAAAGGACACTTCAGAAGTATGAAACTTGTATTTCTCCAATTTAACAAAGAGCTTATTGTCTCATACCTGTTGCAACACAGCTTTAACATGTTTCTTATGTTCTATCATGGATGGGGAATATATTAAGAGGTCATCAAAATATGACACAACAAACACATCCAAAAAATCTCTCAACACTTCATTTATGAAGAACTGAAAGGCAGCAAGGGCGTTACACAAACCAAACATCATCGTCAGACAGTCATACAATCGGAACCTAGGGGGTCATTATGACCCCGCGGTGTCGGTGTAAATGTGGCGGTAGTACCGTCAACAGGCTGGCGGTACATACCGCCACATTATGACATTGGCAGATTGGCTGAAGCCAACCTGTCAATGTACCACACCCACCGCCATGGCGGTAGCAGCTGCCGGGCTGGAGATAACAATCACCTACCTGGTGGCCACTACTGTCGCGCCTGAGGCATTATGACCCTGCCTACCGCGAAAACCATGGTGGTAGGCCCTTCCCTGTCACTGGTAGGAGGGCCACCCACCCCCCAACACTCTCCAGACAAAGCCCCCCTCCATCTACGCCCCCCCTTCAAACTCCTCCATACACGCACACTCGCAGGCACACAACATGCATTCACACACTCAAACTAGCATACACTCATTCATACTTGCATGCATCCATTAATTCACGGACACATCCGTACACACATTCAAACCAACATGCAGACACGCATTCACATTAACATTCATTCACTCATTATCACACATGCACACACACACACACACGCAAACAACACTACACACTCATTTGCATTCACGCACACACTCATACATTCATGCACCCACCCCACCCCCTCCTCTGTCGGATACCTGACTTATCTGCATCCAGGGGGTCTTACTGCAGGGGACGGGGTGCTGCTACCGCCAGCAGCGCCCACCAGCAGAACACCGCCAGCCTTTATTATTTGTCATAACATGGCTGGTGGCGGTCTACTGGCGTGGCGCTGCTGGTGGTAGCAGCCCCACCTTAACACCGTCTACCAGCATGGCCACAGCTGGATTTCCGCCCTATTGTGGTGGAAACCTGGCTGTGGTCATATTATGGAGGACGAATATTAGCCGCGGCGAGGGTTTTTTGGTGGCGTCGCTGTGGCAGTAGGCGGCACTTATTGCCAATGTTAAAATGTGGGCCTTGGTATGAAATGCTGTTTTCCACTCATCCCCCTCTCTCACTCTCAGTAGATGATAGGCCCCTTTCAGATCTAGTTTGGTAAGAACCTGAGCATCCTTTACTTGATCTAATAAACTGGAAATGAGAGGCAGAGGATAGCAGTTCTTCACAGTGACATTATTGAGTGCTCTGTAATCTATAGAGGCACGTAACTCATCCCCTTTTTTAGATACAATGAATAAGGAGGAAGAGGCTGGGAAACAGGATAGCCTGATAAATCCTATTCTTAACATTTCATCTAGATATCCCCTGAGGTGAATGTTTTCTTTTTCTGTGAGGGGGTAGATCCTACTACAGGGTATGCGGGCCCCATGGATTAGATCGATCTGGAAATCATGTGGCAGATGTGGGGGAAGAGAAGCAGCCTTTTGCTTATCAAAAACATCTTCCAGATCTTGATACCATGGAGGAATCTGAGGACCAGCTACATATATGGATTATGCTGCAATTTTGTATGGATGTGGAGAAAAAGTATCTGGAAAGCAATGTTCATTACACTAGGAAGAACAAAAGATAAGCTTAGAACTTTTCCAATCTATGACTGTATTATCGGTCTCCAGCCATGGCATTTCCAAAATAGCTTGGAAGTGCGGAGCTTGTATTAGACAATTTTTTTGTTGTCTCTGTATGAGTTCCATGAATATCAAGCCTCCAGGCAGTAGTAGCATGTGTTATGGGGCCTGACTTCAAGACGCTCCCATCAATGGTTTTAACTTCGTCAGTCTGATCTTTCCATTCACATGGAATACTATGCAATGAAGCTAGGGTTTGATGCATGAAAATCCCCGTAGCTCCGGAATCAACCAGTACTTGGAGGCTAAGAGATCCCCATTCCAAGATAAGTGAGCAGTTACATAAAAATGACGGTATTGTTGGATGCTAGAGGTTTGTGCTAGAGTTTTTGAGGCTAGTTCAGTCTGTACACCCGGAACACTCACCTCACTGGGTTCTGGGTGTCCTAGTTTCCCGCCTCTCCTTTTCTCTTAGGTTTAACAGGACATTCACATAAGAAATTACCTTTGTTTCCACAATACAGACAAAGTTTTAATGTTCTATGTCGTTGTCTTTCCTCGTCATTTAATAGTCCTCTCAGGTTTGCTATCTGCATGGGTCCTGGTTCATCAGTTTTATCCGAGTCAGCTCTTTTTTTCCTTGAAAACAAATATTTTAGTATCAGGGCAACTTTGTCTCACCTACGCTCAGCCAAACGATGGTCCAGTTTCACTGCCAAATCTATGGACTCCCTCCCTTGGTCTACAGTTTAAACAATTGGGGTTGCCTTGGCTGCCCCTTGTAAAGCGTAGACTCTCTGTGCTAATGCATGAATCTCCTTTTGCAAATTGCCAATCATGTGGGTTAGATCATCCAGGGTGACCTCACGTGTCTCCATTTCACTCGGGCAAAAAGTCTATGTGGGCTTGTTGTTCTGTCAGGAATACAGGCTATACCTTTTTCACAGGAGTGAAATGACACAAAGTACTGTTTTTAACATTTTGTATATATGTATACTGTAAAGCCTTTGTTACTAATGTGCCACTGGATTGCCCATAGATTCAATTTATCCAGGGAACCGTCAGGAAGGGCCGTTCCCCAGCTAGGACGCTTAGTAGGTAAGTCTGGTTTCCACTGGGGAGTAATCTTTTTAAACTACCTAATAACACCTCCCTATTACATCACCAACTAAGTGACTCTAATTTGAAGCACTTTCATCTGTTAGCAAACCCAAAATGTGGGAAGATCTCGATTCATGATGCTGCCTGTACAAAATGCACCAGCACTTATGTTTTGGACTGGATCGTTATTCCTCCATCTCATTGCTTTGACTTTTAGTGGAAACTGTCCGTATGGAGGGAGTTTCCTCGTCAGTTCCCTATGAGCCATCATGGTTTTTATTGTCTGTCTTAATATTGGTATTTATGCATATTGTAATAATTGTAATAAATCAAGCAATAAAGATTACTCACTGCCACAAATGGGTCTAATCACTGTCCATGTAAGTTTGAGCACCACCCTGGTCTATACTGGATAAACCATACAGAGTGCCAGATAGCTGTATTCACTGTCCATGTAGTTTTCTGATGGATTCAAAAGGCATTGCCATTTTTGGCAAGGCCACATGATGCCCCACAGTTTTATGGCCACATTTTACATAATCAAGGACAAAGACCCAGGAGTTGCAGCCCATGGATATCTGAGAATACAGAAATGATGACCAAAAGGAAGGACCAGGATTCACTCCAAATGTTTTGTTTAAATTGTGAAACTTGAACTTGCCAATCGACCAACCAATGTTCTTGCTTGTCTTTAACAAACTTCACTCTAGCAACAGGCTTCTTTTGGGTCGCCCCTAAAGTCATTGGCCCCATCAGGCAAGTTACTACAATTGCAACAAGGACTGCATATAGCCATCAAGGCAGCAGGAACTAAGAAGGGTGCTCTCTACAATTTATAGAGACATACATGCCCCTTAATTTCTTGACCACATCTAATCTCATTGTGCAGCTTCAGGATTTTGGTAATTTTAATTGCTGGGAAGTCTGAAATGGAACTGTTACTGCTGAAAAGCACTCTCTATGCTCACCTAATTTAGGACTGCTCGTAAGGATCACCGCATGTCAGGAGAACCTAACTATTAACCGTACACCAACCTCACCTTCATACTAAATAAAGTATCACTGTAAATATGTTTGTATGAGACAATTGTATTCTCCAGTTTGTTAGACATCCACTAGCCATCTGTTCCACAACTTCCCTATACGCACCTTCTCAAAGTTGAAGCATTTTGTGTATTGTGTAACTGTCTGCTACGTACATATTTCTTGTCAAAAAATGTTTGATACTAGAAAGAATGAGTAAATAAATGCAAAAATAGAGGAAGGAGTCCAAATTAATAACTTTTGTTAAAACTTAATCAGACCATTACCTGTGGGACCACTTTCTCACTATAGCCTGGCTGATACCCTGAAACCGGTCCACGCATGCTTACTGCCAGTCCAGGGAGGACCTGGCCTGGCAGTTCAGGCTGGAATGTTCCCATGGAGAACAGGGTCAAGACTCATTTGCATATGGCTGGGTCCAAACTCGGGTGGAATGGTGAGCAAAATAATTGATGAATTAAACCTGGATCTGTGACTGGGGGTGTATGTTTGATTGGTTCCGCATTCCGTTCATCATTTGTGTTTCTTTGCTTATTTTAGAATGAGTCACACATGTGGCATGTCTGCAACCGGAAACATCAAAAGGGGAGGGAGTGTGTGTGTGAGTGAACTTCAGATTTCCAAACAATCACGCTGGCATAGCTTGTTAAAATACATTATAAGCGAAGGAGGGAATGAGGGGGGCCTAAGAAGCAGTGCGCATTACTAGGGGTACTTAAAACACAATAAACAGCTAATCAATATTTTAAAGACCTTCAAAACACAGTCAAGAGAACAAGTGTGTATGTTTTTGTCTGTATGTAGGTAAAGATTCAAGGTGAAACACCTCGCCATACCCGACTGAAAGCACTTGTACCTAACTGTTTACTACCGAATACATTTTTAGGGAGATGTAACACCCCAAACACCAACCCTACCCCCTCGAAGCAATGCCCCTGTGCATTGGAGGACAAAGGAAGAAGGTAGACCCCAAGAAACTGTCTTGCTGTCTACAGTGGATAACCCCCGAGCTTCCAAACAGGAGGCTGCAAGCCCATGCATAGACCTCTTTTTCACCAATGGAGGTATTCCAATTCTGCTGGTAGGTAGACTGTTGAGATAACAAACAACTTACCTGCTGAGTTTAGGTACCAAAGAGTTGAATCCCTTTCCAGCTGATCCAAAATAAATCAAAGGAGAATTGCAATTGTGAAGTTATACTGTTCTAAGCAGGTAATTGTTAATGGCTATCCACAAATTCTACACTCCTCTCGTGAAGTAGGTCTGGCCACAAGAAATAGTATACAGTTTTCTTGAGGTGGCAGCCACTATAGAAGTGAAATTGGGGCCAGATGACAGTTCGCTTTTGAACCCTAAGGCATGGGAGACTTTTTACCATCTATGTGTTTCACAGTAGTCATTGCTGTAAAAACAAGAATTGGATTGACAGGAATGTGAGAGAGGCTGACTGTAGGGTCCCAAAGGAGAGGAAGTATGTTAGGAGAGTATTACTAATATGATGTCCCACAGGGGAGTTAGAAATTTAGCAACTGGTTTATGCCTAGGCCAAGGACTATCCCTTGACAAAGTATTGTACTGTAAAATTGGTCTGCATCCTCATGGTTCCTTAAGGCACACGTTGGTGATCACCGGAGTCTGGGTTGAGACTGTGAAGCCCTTGTTGAAACTCTTATGGTGAAAAGTTAGCAGGGCTCGAAAAAGCCACTCGCATTGGCCAGTCTTATTTGATCAGGTCGAGCTATTTTTAATACTCACTCGTCCCTTCTGGCAAGTAAGCACTGAACAGGTGTTCTGTTCAGTTGAAAAGTGGAGGGGCAATAAAAGATGCCTTTGAATCTTGTTCATATGTCAAATTTGCTCTGTTTACAGACAGAGGTCAAAAGTCAGTTTTTCTTACAATTAATTTTCCTTCTGACTGCAGAGTTTTAGGACTTTTTGAGGTGAATTGTGTGACCTGCTGCCTAGAATGTAAAATAAAAGGATATAGGGTGTTAGGTTTTTCCTAACACACAACATCTAAATGACTAAGTCAACTGTGCAAACATTTCAAAATATATTCAGTAGTTGTGAAAGCCCTGCTTTTATATTTCTGTGTGATGAAAAAATATTTTAATAGGATGAAAACAAATCAGAATACTTTACATGTTGATGTGCAAAGGATGTGTTTTCTGAAACCCAATTTTCACAGATTGTTAATACACTATATAGTTTTATAGTAAAGCTGCAAGTTAGTGGAGAGGTTTACTGAAATTTCTTGGAAAGTTAATGTGTGTAGATGACAATATGTTAACATATCATGGTTTAGTAATATATTTATTAAAATTGAGTGTTTAAACAAACTGAGAAACACTCCTGCCCTGATGGCAATGTTGTTAGTAAACTAAAAGAAGTCCTAGGTTATGTGGGCTAGATCTCATGGGTATGTGAGCTAGATCCTTGTGATGCATGCAGCAAACTTTAGTCTACTTAATCAGACAAAAGAGGTTTTTTGTACTGCAGAAAGGCTGAGCTCACATATTTGAAGGTGCAGTCATATGTGAGAATATAGAAAAAGGCGACTCTGTAAACTATTTGCCTAGGATCACACAATGTGAGACCCGTTTACGGGTCAAGTACACTATCAAGTGCATTATTTAAGTTACTTGCCCTGCAGGTCTAGTAACATTTTTATGATTTTTCGAGCCCTGGTTAGGACTAGGCCCTAATACATTCCCAGGAAATACCCATGCCAGAAGAGCTGATTCCTACCTTCCAAAAGCCACAAAGATAAAAAAAATCATTAACTTCAACTTGAGCCCAAAGAGGAAGAGAGCATGGGAGAACTGATGATCCTAAAAAGATTGGGACTAACTGAACAATCAAGGAAAAAGAAAACAAAAATTTCTCTCAACTCTCAATCCTTACTGGAATTTTTTTATCTAAGGGGTCAGTGGAAATGTAAACATGATACTTGAAGACCGGGACATTTATTCTCCTTTGCTGGATTTGTGAAACGCTCATAAAATTGAGGTAACTGCAGTTGCCTGAGAGTTGCACAAGGTTTGCAAACCTCGCAAGTATGACGATTATCTGGGATGGATCAAAGGGTGACAAAATATAAACTGTGTTTTCCCTAAGTCTTGATGGTTTTTACAGTTGTGTGGTGTCTGTCTAAAAGTACCATGCATACACTTGAGCACTGCCAAGCATAGCTTATATAAGAAGTCCTTACTGAGCAATAGTGATACTAGGTCTTTTCTCTTCATCAGGTACAGTCTTTGCTTTATATCCAGCTTTGAAGGCGGTAAGGTGTCTTGACTCTGGCTCCTGGGTGATCTGTCCCAATGTCAAGGGAAAAAACAGTGATGCACTCTTTTTACAAGTTCATTATGTTTTGGTGGGGGGTGTCCATCCATAATAAATTGCCACACACATACCATCTTTTATGGTAAAATGGCCAAAAATCCGGTCAGAAGACTTCTCTAATTTGATGACCTTGTCCATAACTATACATTCCAATATTTCTTTCATGTTTCTCTCCTATGAGAATCCTCCTTTTCACTGAAGCAGTTTTACATATAATCATAGGAGAATGTTGTGGAAGCATATTTAAACATTCCTAAATGAGTTAAAACACTGGGAAACATTTAACCATTGTTGACTCACTGTTCATCATTGATTATGCTTTTTTTCTTTTGAACTTGACCCCAGCTAAATGTTTTTTTGATTTTATCTCTCACAACACGCACCCAATTTTTCTTTACAATTTAAATATTAACTTAAGTGGACCCATTAGGTGTGTCCTGTGGGCCCGTGTAACTCAAGGGAATTTAGTCAACAGATGTGACTCTTTTCTTGAAAACAGGGCTGGTACTACTGCGAGCTCACTAAATTGACAAGTACTTCTTTATGCTTTGACGTTACTGTAGTGTCTTTGATATCATGAGAGCTAGGGATCTCGTGGTCCTGGGTGAACTCTAGGGAGGAATTACATAATCGGATGGAAGGTATCAGGGTGTGTTTACAAAAGTTATGATGCAATAGGTGCATAGTGCAATAGTATGTTGAAAAATTATGATGTCTGTTACAGAGGTTTGTGTGTGGCGTATTCATTTACATGCCTGTGGGCTGGGACGGACTCTACAACTGGTGATGAGTAGGGGACACGTGCCCAAAGATATGAAGCTCCTCTGCATGAGGGTTTGCAAAGGTTCAGCAAACTGCTCCTGCATGCCACATGCACCCCAAATCATTGCAGAGCGGTCTGTGAATGGTGTGTGTGGAGTCAAAGCTCTACTCCAGTCCAAACAGCCATAGAAGAAGTTGAAGGTCCTGCAGAAAATCATTAAATATTTGAAAACAATTGCCGGTGATGGAGTGAAAGAAGTGTGAAAGAAAGTCTCACAAGCTGATGCATCATCGTACCAAACAATACAATAAGCTCTGGATGCCACGTTCAATCAAATACCAAATGTCCACTACAAGGGGTGTATTTTCAACTAAGCGTGACAACAGCCTGGTAAAACGATGGATGAATTTGTTGAAAGACTTGATGCATTTCTCAAACTGTAAGTTCTGTGACTTTAATGACGAGGAAGCTATACGCCTCAGAGTCATTGAAGGCTGCCTTTCAGATTGCTTCAGAAAACGCATGTTGAGAGAGCCACTCAGTTTAGAGAAAGTGTTAATGGCCGCAAGGGCAGAAGAATGAGCAGATCAACAAGCTGTTGATATAGAAGCAGGAACAGCGTGTAATGAATCAGTGTTGATCATGAGAAGCAAGCAAAAAAATAGATGGACACAAGTTAATGTCTTCAAAGAAGAAAAAGTTATACTTCTGTCATTTCCCCATGAAAATATCCAGTCATAGGACAGACATGTAAAAGCTGCGGGAAAGAAAACCACTTCATAATGGTCTGAAAAGCGAAAGAGAAACCAAATGCATCACAGCGAGAAGAGAAAATGGATGCCAGAAGGTTTCACAAACATTCTCGGCAGGCCCACAGGGCCAAAAGGCAATATCAGTTACGAGGAGTAGAAACCAGGCACAGTCGATCATCGTCAAATTCATCATATTAAGGCTCTTCAGCATCATTATCAAGCACTAGTGAAGGAGACAGATGTGCGTGATGATATTGACTAAGGAATGACATGCACATGTAGGATTAGCTGCTTGCAAAGAAGATCACAAGTCAAAAGAGAATCACCAAATTAATCAACAGAATTAATTTAATCATTGTCCTAAAATCACATTAAGAGTGAATGGTTGCCCCATACCCTTCATTACAGACAGCTGTGTGTTGTTTAACATCATCCAATAGAAAAGTCTAACTCCTGTGCCATGCCTTTACTCTGTCAAGCACCAAGTTATACATGTTGGCTGTTTCTCAACTGTTACAGATTCAAGGGTTATTCACAGAAACTTTGTGACACAAAATAATGTCAGTGCTTGCGCCAATTCATGTCCTCCAAGGAACTTCATCTACTGCTTGCTTACTTAGCCTTCGCACTGCTGCTGACATAAAAGTGATATGTTTCATCTACAATATCCATGCTCTGGCTGAAATTATGAGCCAGTTCTCATCATTGTTTCATGGCCTAGGAAAACTCAAAAAGGACATTTGCCCTGTTGCCTAATAGCACCGAAGAGTCTCTTTTCACTTAAAAGCAGCAGCTGAAAAAGAACTAGAAACACTTTTCAAGTATGACAATTGAACATTTCACCGGTCCTATGCCGTGGGATTTGGCCATAGTTGTGGTGCCAAAGGACAGTGGAGGTGCAGTGTGCATTTGTGTTGATATGCGCGAGGCCAACAAAGCAATCAAGAGAGAAAAACATCCTGGTCTCCACAAAGCAGACATGATCATGCAGTTGAACGGAGCTACAATCTTCTCTGTTTTTGACCTGAACAAAGGATATCATCAACTCGAGCTAGAAGAGAACTGTTAGCACATTACAACTTTTTGACTCATGTTGATTTGTTCAGATGCAAAAGACTGAGTTTTGGAATATCTTCGGCTGCGGAGATATTTCAGGATGTCATTCACCGAATTATTAAACCTATTAAACATGCTTTCAATTACAGTGATGACATACTGGCATTTGGGGCAACCACTTCATAAAGGGCTGCAAAGTGAAAGAGAAACTCAAAGGAGCATGACAAGGCTCTTATGCAAGTGTGTCAATTACTTGCTGATGCAGGTCTCACTCTGAATGCAACAAAGTGTGAGTTTTACAAAACCAAACATAAATTCTTTAGGCACATAGGACCTCATTACAACCCTGGCGGTCGGTGTTAAAGTGGCGGTAATACCACCAACAGGCCGGCGGTAAAAAAGATGGAATCACAACCACAGCAGAAACTGCCAACACAGACAGCCACTTTAACACTTCGACCGCCACGGTGGTAGCAACAGACACCGTGGCGGTCACCGCCAACAGACAGGCGGAAGACAATGTACTGCCCACATTATTACAAGGCACCAATAACGAAGAACCAGGACGCCATGGAGCCCGAACTACAGGTCCTGCCGATGCTGGTGTATCTGCTAATACACCAGGAACATCAAAGAAGGCGGCAGTGACGATCACTGTGAGTACTGCACCTAGTACACAGGGGAGGAGGGAGGAAAAAGAGAGTGACACACACACACACACACAACACCCAACACCCCCAACCCTCCCCTCACCCACAACAACATACACACAAACACATACAGCAACATTACATGTACACCCTGTAACCCCCTGGAAGAACGCAAGTACAAAAGGAATGGAGTGAAATGAGTGATATTTAGAAAATGCAGATAAAGTTACCGATTGTAAACAACAGTATCTACAAATATTTACAATATGTACAGAGGGCCGTAAACTGTCCTTTGCAAATGTCCATGGATCAGTGGGCCAAAAAAACATGGGCGAAGCCCACACTTGACTCCTGCCTCAAAACGGAGAGAACACTGCAGGGGCATCAGGTCAAAAACACACAGGCTCCTCAGGGGGAAGGGGAGGGGCACCTTAGCTGGAAGATGGCAGTACGTCAATGTTCCTGGAGGGGGCAACATGCCCATAGCGATGTCCAGGGCAGTGCAAGGCCACAGTCTCTCCAGTGGGTGGTTTGCCCACTGCTTGGTCCTAGGTAGTGCAAGGCCACAGTCTCTCAAGTGGGTGGTTTGGCCACTGCTTGCTCCTGGGGAGTGCAAAGCCACAGTCTCTCAAGTCTCTCAAGTGGGTGGTTTGCCCACTGCTTGGTCCTGGGGAGGGCAAAGCCACAGTCTCTCAAGTGGGTGGTTTGCCCACTGCTTGGTCCTGGGGAGTGCAAGGCCACAGTCTCTCAAGTGGGTGGTTTGCCCACTGCTTGGTCCTGGGAAGTGCAAGGCCACAGTCTCTCAAGTGGGTGACATGTTCCACTGGTGCTGGAGGGGGCTTAGTGCCCAGTGTGCCTCATCCTGCCAAGGAAAGTGATACTGGATGCATATCGCCACTGGTTCTGGAGGGGGCTTTGTGCCCAGTGATGCTGCAACTGGGGTGTGGCAGTTCCCATTCCCTCACCTGGGTGTCTGAGCCACGAGATGTGCAGGGAACAGGTAACATGATGCTCCATGGAGGCAGAGCCACACTCCATCCTGCGGCGACTTAGGCTGCAAACTGCTGGTAGTGCCGGTGCTGGTGGGGGTGCTTCAAATGGTGGGTGGAAGATCCAGGCCGCCTCCTGCATCCCCGGACGGCTGCCCACTGGGGATGCTGCTGATGACAAATGTAGTGGCACTGGCTGGGCATGTGGCGGTGCAGATGGTGGGGCAGGTGGCGGTGCTTGTGGCGGTGTCTACGGCGGAGATGCTGCCGGTGCAGGCCGTGATGTAGGTGCTTGTAGTAGTGGAGGAAGACACCAGGCCATCTCCTGCAGCCTCGGACGGCTGTCCACTGGGGATGATGCTGCTGACTGTTGTTTTGGCAGTGGTGGTGCAGGTGGCGGTGCATGTGGCGGGGCAGATGGCGGTGCAGGTGGCGGTGCATGTGGCGGTGCATGCGGCGGTGCCTTCCGCGGTACAGGTTGCTGGGCTGTCAGTACTTATGGTGGGCACCAGTCCCTCACCTGGAGGGTCCGAGGCCTGAAGTGCCTTGCCCTGGGTTTTCTTGCCCTTCCCCACCTTGCCAGGCACTGCTGGGACCTTTGCACTGGCAGATGCAGTTTTGGAGGAGGCCTTGCTGGGTGGGTCCTGCTTTTTGGCCGTGCTGCTTGCTGGCACTCTCTTCACCTTGGCAGGTGGCGGAATAGGTCGGTCCTTTGCAGGGGTCGCTGGAACACTGGCAGCCATGACAGGTGCCCCCTTTGATCCCCTGGGACTGTCAGGTAACACCGCAGATGCCAACTTGGTGGCTGAGGTGCTGGCCTGGGATCTTGACACCATGGCCCGAGGGGATGGACGGGGGGAGGCGTAGGGAAGAGGTCAAAGTTTGCAAGGAAGAATTTTTTAGACACACTGGGACGGGGAGATGGAGAGGGTTGGGGAGTGGAGGAAGTGGGAGTGGTTGTAGGAGGTGTCTTTCTGCTGAGTTTGGGTGAAAGTGCATGTGGTGGATGCTGTTGTGAGGTGGATGGCTGTTGGGTGGGTGGCTGCTTGCATTTGTGTACTTTGGGAGGGGGGGCACAGACACACTGGAAGAGGACACAGGGGACTGGTGCCTGGTTGTTGGGGTGGTGACTGCTCGTGAGGGGTGTGTAGTGATGGGCGTGCTGGTGACGAGGTAGTGGATGAGGATGTAGTGCATGCAGGTGTGAGTGTAGACAAGACTGGGAGGGGGTGGATGAAGAGGAGGAGGGGGACGCAGTGGATGTTGCTGTGTCTGCATGGGCACAGTGCTTGTGTGAGTGCCGGTGAGATGAGGTGTGCTACTTATGTTTGCCTGAGCCACTTTTGTGTGTTGATTTGGGTGAATGCTGGTCTGAAGGTGTGTCTGGGATAGGTTGGGGTTGAGGGGATTGGGACTGGGTAGAGGAAGCTGGAGGGGGAGGCTAGACACAGGGACGATGGCTGCCATCAGTGCTGAGGCCAGAGCCTGAAATGCTCTCTGTTGGGCTGCCACGCCAGAGTGAATGCCCTCCAGGTATGCAGTTGTTTGTTGCAAAAGCCTCTCAACACCCTGGATGGCATTTAGAGTGGTAGACTGCCCAACAGTGAGGGATCTCAAGAGGTCAATTGCCTCCTCACTGAGGGCAGCACGGCTGACTGCGGCAGGGCCTGAGGTGCCTGGGGCGAAGGAGATGCCCATTCTCCTGGGTGAGCGGACACGGGAAACACACAGAGGGGCTGCTGGGAGGGAGGTGCTGGTGGGGGGTGGCGGCTGTACCTGATGTTGGGGTGGGCATAGAGGTGGCCGCCGCCACCAGGGAGCTTCCATCGGAGGAGGAGTTGCTGTCACTGGTCTCCCCTCCTGTCCCCATTGTGGTTCTCCCCTCGCCCTCGGTCCCACTGGTGCCTTCACCCTCAGTGGATTTGCCCTCATGGGCCATGTGGGATGCAGCTCCCTCCGTCGCCGGTGCCTCTGCTCCTCCGCCAGATGATGCTAATGCACACAAGGACAGGGTGACAAAACAAAAAGGGGGTAGAGACAGAGGATACACTTGGACAATGCCAGCAACACCACTACCATTGGCGTACACAACACAAAGGGAGCAGCCCTATGCACTACGCCATGCCCAACCAGTCACTAAGGTAGTCACAAGCCCATGGGGTACAATGGCTAACGCCAGCATCTACACACCTGACACCCACAGGACCCTGCCCACTAGTAAATGCCCACTTACATAGTTGGGTTTGGAGTGCTTCAGAGCCTGCACACAAGGGACCTACCCTGCCATGATCGCCCTGGTCTAGGGACACCCACATCCCACATACCCTACCCAGCTACCTCCTAAAGCGTGCAGAGTCAGGAATCAGAATCTGAACTGAACCCCTGTGGCTGCTGTGATGCCCTCAAGCGACCATCAAACTCCGGATAGGCCACCGCCAGGATGCGGAACATCGGGGGGTCATGGTGCGACGGGCACCCCTTCCACGTTGGGAGGCCAGCCCCAGCTGGGCCTACGCCGTTTTCTTCGTCCAGCGGCGCAGGTCCTCCCATCTCTTGCGGCAGTGGGTGCTCCGCCTGTGATAGACCCCCAGGGTCCGCACCTCCTTGGCGACGGCACGCCAAATACCCTTTTTCTGGTGGGCGCTGACCTAGAGGGAAAAGACAGGAGGAAAGGAAATTACTCACCCATCCGGACTAGCATACTCATTGCCCCCCAGGTCCCACCCATGCCCTGACGCACATACACTGACCACCTCTCATGCAACTCTCAGGCCAGGACGCCTCAGCACCCCACAACATGTGGCTTACATCCACACCACTCAAAACATGCATTGCCCACACATCATGCTCTCAGTGTACTCACCTGTTTGTCTGGAGGACCGTAGAGTGACGTGTACTGAGGTAGGACCCCATCCACCAGTTTCTCCAACTCTTCCGCAGTGAAGTCAGGTGCCCTTTCACCAGACACTGTAGCCATTGTCGCTTCCAGACTCAGGTCACAGCAGCACTTGCAGTGTATGTCCTCTCCTGTTGACGGTCAGGTAGCAAGTGAGTGAGTAGTTAGAAAATGGCGGTCACGTCTGAGGCAGTGCGTACCGTCACTGCCGGTGTACATCGCCATTGGCTCCTGGAACCCATAGGGCCCAATGATAACCAATGTGAAGTTGTGCAGCGGTCATCGACCGCCTACCGCGTAGGCGCACAACGCCAGCGCACTTACCTCACTGCCACTTGTCCTTCCTCACAGGTCAGGCAGCCGCCATTTCAGGGGGACACATGGCATGGCACGTAACTGCATCACAGCAGACATTGGCCCATCAACTGACTCTCGACTTCACATACTGCTTCTGTGACCTAACTTCAGCAACAGTTGTGCATTCTATGTGGAAATATGACCTTCTGCTCACCGTTCTCCTCCATGGGCTACAAACACTGAGGCAGATGATGAGATGGCAGCATCCTCCGGTGTACAGACCCCTGGTGGACCTGCCGACAATGGAAGACAGACACATTATCATTTCATACAGACATGATCGTGCCACAATTCAAGAGCTGTGTGCCCAATTGGAGCCAGACCTGATGTCAGCTATCCGCCAGCCCACAGGAATTCCCCCTCTAGTGCAGGTTCTGTCAGTGCTTCATTTCCTGGCAAGTAGTTCATTTCAAACTACAGTGGCCATGGAATCAGGAATGTCTCAGCCAATGTTTTCCAACGTGTTGACCAGAGTGTTGTCTGCCCTGCTGAAGCACATGCGCAGCTACATCGTATTCCCCAGGTGGAGGATTTGGCCACAGTGAAAGCTGACTTCTGTGCCCTGGGACATATCCTCAACATCATTGGTGCCATTGATGGTACACATGTGGCATTTGTTCCCCCCCGGGAAATGAAAAGGTTTACAGGAATAGAAAAAGCTATCACTCGATGAATGTGCAGATGGTGTACAAGTACATCTCCCATGTGAATGCCAAATATCCTGGCTCTGTGCATGACGCCTTTATCTTGAGGAATAGCTGTATCCCTTATGTGTTGGGTCAACTCCAGAGTCACCGGGAGTGGCTAATAGGTGAGCCCAAGGTCCCCACCCGCCATAAGAAGGTGTCTGGGTATGGGGTTATCCCTAAGGGTTAGTGTGTGTCTAACAGTTGTCCATCGATATTTACAGGTGACTCTGGTTAACCCAACCTCTCATGGCTACTGACCCCAGTGAGGAATCCCAGGACAAGGGCAGAGGAATGTTACAATGAGGCTCATGGGCGTACAAGGAGGATTATTGAGAGAACCTTCGGCCTCCTGAAGGCCAGGTTCCAGTGCCTCCATCTGACTGGTGGATCCCTGTACTACTCACCCAAGAAGGTGTGCCAGGTCATGGTGGCATGCTGTATGTTGCACAACCTGGCCTTGAGACGTCAGGTGCCTTTTCTGCAGGAGGATGAGCCTGGAGATGGTCTTGTGGCAGCAGTGGAGCCTGTGGAGAGTGCGGAAGAGGAGGCAGATGAAGAAGATGTGGACAACAGAACAAACATTATACAGCAGTACTTCCAGTGACACACAGGTAAGAGTCTGTAACTCAAATTTATATTACAGCAAACGTTTGGACATTGTACATGGCAGCCTCTTACCCTCTGTCTATGGACACTGACTTTTCCCTTTGGAATTACTATTTTGAGATCTGTGTACCCCATTCTGGCTACTGCTATATGTACTGCTGCCCACCAAAGGTCATCCTGTGGTATATTTCACTGAACATAGACGTTGCAATGCTTTGATGATGTTGTAATAATACATCTTTCTAATCATTACACCGACTCCAGTATGGTTTCTGTTTCAAGGGTGTTTATTTTTTGTGCAATATAGTATGGGGGTAAGTGCAAAGGGCTGGGGTGATGGTGGAGGAATGTCCAGTTAGAGTCCAGTCTATTGGTATCACAGGTGCATTGTCCAATGGGGCATTGGAAGGGGAGCAATGGCAGTTCCAGGTGGACAGGGTGACATAGTGGGACAGAAGGTTGACAATCAGGAGAGTCTTATTTCCTGGCGGGGTCTTGGCAATGTTCTCTGTCTTCTGCCTGGATCGCAGGGACCGTTTGCGGGGTGGTTCTCCTTCTGCAGGGGGTTGGGTGCTGGTGGCCTGTTGGTCCTGTGGCGGGGCCTCCTGTCCACTAGCGTCGGTGGAGGTGGAAGGCTGTTCCTCAGTTTGGCTAGTGTCAGGAGCCCTTTGTGCCACTGCGTCCCTCATGGTCTTGCCCATGTCAGCCAGCACCCCTGCAATGGTGACCAGGATGGTGTATATTTTAGTTAGGTCCTCCCTGATCCCCAGGTACTGTCCCTCCTGCAGCCGCTGGGTCTCCTGGAACTTGGCCAGTACCTGGCCCATGGTCTCCTGGGAATGGTGGTATGCTCCCAGGATGTTGGAGAGTGCCTCGTGGATGGTCGGATCCCTGGGCCTGTCCTCCCCTGTCGAACAGCAGTCCTCCCAGCTTCCCTGTTGTCCTGTGCCTCTGTCCCCTGAACCATGTGCCCACTGCCACTGACCTCAGATCCCTGATCGTCCTATGTTCGTGGCATTGCCTGTGGTCCCTATAGTGGTGGATACACTGCTGATTGACGTGTCCTGGGGACAGTGGTATGAGCCCGCTGGCTGGGTGCTGTGGTGGTGTTTCCTGAGGGGGGAGGCTCTGTGATGGTATGGGACTGTGTCTGGGTTACCGACTGTCCGGAGGTCCCTGATAGGCCAGGTTGATCATCCAGATCCAGGCATCCAGAGCTGCTGTCATCACTGTGTGCCTCTTCTGGGGGGGGGGGGGGAACTGGATGTTGCTGGCACCTCCTCTCCGGTGACGTTGGATGGGGGACCTGTGGGGATGTAAATGCAGTGTTATTGTTTCTGTGTGTGCCATCTTGTGCATGGGTGTGTTGCCCTCTATGGTTGTTATTGCCCTGGCAGCTTAGCCTTGTGTGAGTAGTGATTTGGTGGGCTAGGTGATTGTCTCTAGTGTGCATGCTTTAGTGATGTGTGTCCATGCAGGTCTGTGATGGAAGTCCATGCATTGTTGTTGCATGAAGGGCTTGTTATTGGGATGGATGGGTTGTGATGGTGGGGTATATGTGAGGTGGTGGAGTGATGGGGGTGAGGGTAGGGGTAGGAGTTTGTGATGGCATGCAGGTAGGGTGGGGGATATAATAGTAAAGATTTGACTTACCAGAGTCCAGTCCTCCTGCTACTCCTGCAAAGCTCTCAGGATGCATGATCGCCAAGACTTGCTCCTCCCATGTTGTTAGTTGTGGGGGAGGAGATGGGGGTCCACCTCCAGTCCTCTGTACAGCAATCTGGTGTCTTGAAACCACGGAAGGTACCTTCCCCCGTAGGTCGTTCCACCTCTTCCTGATGTCATCCTTGTTCTTGGGTGCTGTCCCACGGCGTTAACCCTGTCCACGATTCTCCGCCATAGCTCCATCTTCCTTGAAATGGACGTCTGCTGCACCTGTGATCCGAATAGCTGTGGCTCTACCCGGATGATTTCCTCCTCCTTAGCTCCTCCTCAGAAAACCTGGGGTGTCTCCGGGGTGCCATGGATGTGGTGTGAGTGATATGTGTGAGGATGTGTGAGGTGATGTGTGGGGTGATGTGTTTGGGTGTATACTGTGATGTGCGTGGATGGTGTATGGGAGATGGTGTTCTGTGCCTCTGAGTGAGTGTGTGCTCTTTGCTTGTCTCTCTGTGCTTGGTCTCTGTTTTTGTTGTTGTAAGGGGTTGTGGGTAATGTGGGTGGGTGTTTTATAGTGGTATGAGTATAAGAGTGTGGTGTGTGTATGTGTGTCAGGTGTGTATATTTTGAATTGTCCAATGTGGTTGTGTTTTGTAAATGTGTGTGTATTTTGAGTGCAGTGGTGTGTACCGCCAATGTTTTACTGCGGTTGAAAGACCGCCGCGTTGATTCGTGGGTCGTGATACTGTGGGCATATTCCTGTTGGCGTAACGGTGTGGGTTTTGCTATCGCCAGTTTATCACTGACCTTTGGTTTGGCGGACTTGTGTGGGTGTCTATATTGTGGCGGATTTCTATGTGTGGGTCATAATACCCGTGGCGGATACTGCCGCGGTCACAATATCTTTGCAGCCGTCGGCACGGCGATAGATGTCATTTACCGCCAGGGTTGTAATGAGGGCCATATTTTGTGATGGGGGAATGATCCTGACCCCGATAAGGTGCAAGCACTGTCATCTACCTGCCCCCCACGAGATGGACCCATGGTATGATCCTTCTTAGGCATGGTCAGTAATTACTCAAGATACATTTGTGACTTTGCTACAGTGAGTGCCCCGTTGAGAGACTTAACAAAACAGAATGTCCCACTTCAGTGGTCTCCTGAATGTGATCACAGTTTCAAAGAAATAAAACATGCGATTGAGAATGCAACTGAAATGGCCTATTTTGACCTCAAGTTACATACTGAAATCACGGTAGATGCAAGCCTGGTGGGGCGGGGGGCAACACTTGCTCAACACAATAGTCATCCAAATGCCCAGGGACACATTGGGCCTCATTATGACCCTGGCGACCGGCGGTACACTGGCGGTAACACCGCCAACAGGCTGGCGGTGTTCCACCAGTGTATTATGACTGTGGCGCATTAGCCACGGCTATACCGCCGGCCCCTCCACTTGACCACCAGGCTTCCGCCAGGCGGTCATAATCCCTAGGGCAGCGTTGCATGGTGGTAAACACTGCCAGGGAAAGGCTGGCATTAAGGGGGACTCGGGGTGCCCCTGGGGGCCCCTGCAATGCCCAAGCCAATAGGCTGGCGGGCCGGACCGCCAAATAATGAAGTAAATGAGAAACAAGTAGCGGTCCATCCACACACTGCCATCTTTGTAGTCCCATCGAGGACGGAGGAGGCCGCCTACAGGCCGGCGGAAAAGGTCCTACCCGCCCACCAAATAATGAACTACCAGACCGCCAGTAGTTCCGGGGAGGGAACCACCACCACGCAAAGTGTGGCGGAAATGAACAATTTAAAAGGAAACACTCACCGGAGGCACACACAACATGGCGACGCAGACATTGAGAGAGAGTTGGAAATAATGTCAGTGCTGCTCCGTGCCATATACATCCACGACCATGACCGATGGCGAAGACAACGACGGTAAGTACCACAACCTAGTACACATGGGAAGAAAAGGCACAGGTACACATCCACCACACCCACCCTGCAATGCACTCCCAAATCCTCCCACATCCCAAGCCATACACACCATAACAAGATGTACTTACTAGACACAAGGCAACAAATACCTGCACCAAAGTACACATATGTGCACACCACACACCCTAGTGAAACGTTGAAACAATGCCACCATAATGTACCACTACTGGGTACTGTAAATTTATTAAAGGGAGAAAACGTAATGCCCGAATAAGGCCATTGGCCAGTCCATGTGAAAGACCCTCAAGGGCCAAAATAGCCCAAACTTGACTCCCGCATGTGCAAAAGGTACTCCACTTGATGGGCGCATCAGTGGGGCAGCCAGGCACATCAGGGAACAGGGGCAGGGGTGGGGACTTACATCTGGAAGAGGGGGCTTCGGCTTAGGTTTGTGAGGTGGAGGGGGTTTGGGCTTGCCTTTGGAGGGAGGGGGAGTGGTTTTGGACCGGGGTGACAGAGGGACCTGGGGCAACATGGGGCTTCTTCCTCCCTGGGGAAGGGGCACGGTATTGGGAAGGGCGGACTGGGGTGGACTTGGACGTGGAAGGGGTGGACTGGGCAAGGAGATGGGCAGGTTTAGGGACAAGACAGGGTGGGCCACTGGATTTGAACAGGTCAATACTGGAAAGGAAAAGCTTCTTAGGGGCAGTTGGAGGGGATTTGGAGCCAGGTCTGGGAGTGGAGGTTGAGGGAGTGCTTGTATGAGGTGTAGATGTGCTGGACATGGATGCAGGTGCCTGTAAAGTATGCTGATATGTGGTGCATGTGTGTGGTGTGGATGTCTGTGAATGTTTGAGTGTTTTGAGAGGAGGGGGTGGACACAGTGGGACAAGACAGGCTGCCAGTGTACATGGATGTTGTCTGGGTGTCTGCAGGTCTGGTGAGTGTGTTGCAAGTGCCTGTAAATGTACTCGTGGTGAGTGCAGATGTGGTGTCTGGGGTGCATGTCTGGTTGTCAGATGTTGTGATGGCTGCATGAATGGGGGCAGCAGCAGTGACTGAGGGTCCAGTGCGTGTGGGGGTCCATGGTGAGGTGACAGACAGGGTCGCCGGGGAGGTTGACACACTGGGGGAAGTGGTTGTTGTTGTGTGTTCATTGTTATGTGGGGTGTGTGCATGCTTGTGGTGAGAAGTGTGGTGCTTGTGTTTCTCTGTGTGCTTCTTGTTTGTTGATCTGTGTGCATGGCTGTCTGTACGTGTGCTTGGGATGGGTGAACGGAGTGGGGTGCTGGACGTCGTAAAGGTGGTGCGTGGGGGGACGGAAAGACCAGAACCTGAAAAGATCTTTGTAGGCCAGACACTGCACCGTAAATGCCTTCCAGGTAGGCATTACATTGCTGCATCTGGGATGCTAGCCCCTTGATGGCATTCACAATGGTTGTCTGCCCTACAGAGATGGTCCTCAGGAGGTCAATAGCCTCTTCTGTGAAGGCAGCAGGCCTGACTGGGGCAGGGGATGAGGTGCCTAGGGCGAAGGAGATGCCCACTCTCTTGGGTGAGCGGGCACAGGCAACTGGGTGGGGAGCAACTGGGAGGGCGGTGATGGTATGGGGGTGGCAGAAGATGATAAAGAATGGGTGGGCCCTGTAGGGTCAGCCACCACCAGGACGCTCCCATTGGAGGAGGTATCAGAGTCACTGCCTCCAGTGGTAGTTGCCTCCCCCGTGGTACTTCCCTCGCCCTCCAACCCACTGGTCCCCTTGGCGTCGTTTGACTCTGCCTCCTTGGAACCGTGAGCTGCTGCATCCCCACTCGCCAGTGCCACTGGTCCTTTGCCAGATGATGCTGATGTACACAAAGGACACAAGAGCACAGGGGTGGAGAGACAAAACAAAGGGACAACTTGGTCAAATACTGAATATGTACATCGATGGCCCACACACACTCCGACCCAGGTCGCACACATACACCTAACACCTACAACATTAGTCATGACTGTGCCCCTGACTAGTGGCCATTACCCTAGAATAGACCACATTACCCACAGAAACAACACAGACCTGATACACTGTGTGGAGTAGACCCATGAGAGACCATGCCCAGCCAATGCACTTACAAGTCCATGAGGCCACAATACACACCAGATGACAATAAGGGGACACCCCATGTGCCTAAGGTGACTGCCCAAAGTAGTCCTCACGCCATTCCAGGGACTTTGAGGGGGTAGTACTGTAGGAACACACCTGTCCATGTGCCTGGCACTAGAATGCAGAAATACCATAGCACCAACATACATCCATCAAAGCGGTATAACAGCAGTGTTGGTACTCACCCCCTTGTGGCTGCTGTGCTGCCTTCAAGTGCCCATCCAAATCTGAATAGGCCACCACCAGAATAGTGGGGTCAGGGTCCGACGGGCAACCCTTCCTCGTTGGGAGGGCCTCCCTAGCTGGGCCTCTCCGTTCTTCCTGGCCTAGCACCTCAGGTCCTCCCACCGCTTCCTGCAGTGGGTGCTCCACCGGTTGTAGAACCCCAGGCTCAGCATTTCCTTGGTGATGGCTTGCCACAGTCCCCTCTTCTGATGGGCGCTGACCTGCATGGGACACACAGAGTAAAGAAACAGACGTTAGTTTGTGTGTCCCATAAACAAATGCCATGCCCGTTCAACCTGACATGGCCCATTGAGACATACAAATGGACATTTTCCAAGACATGCACTGCTAGACACGCTACAGGTGAGCAATCACACAGCAAAAAGAAACGCATACAGGCATCCCCCACATTCACACACAAATAAGGAGGACACATAGCAACCTGCTCCTCTGGTCGCCCATACAGCTTGGCATACAGGGGTAGGACACGGTCCACCAGCTTCTCCAGCTCCTCCAAGGTGAAGGCTGTGGCCTGTTCCCCTGTGACCCGCACCATTTCAGGGACCAGAGTCAGGACACAGCAGCACACACAGTGGAGTACTAGCCTGCACTGGAATCAGGAGTCAAGCGTCAAGGGTCTGACGAAATGGCGTTGGTACCTTGGCGGTGTGCTCCGTCACTGCCGGCGGCGATCATGATTATCCTAAGTCCCCCATTGACATCCTTGGAATCCAATGATTGGGTGCACGGCGGTGAACACCACCTTCCGCTGTGACAATTAACGCCAGTCAGTTCCACAACACCATCCCTGGATGGCCGGAGGCTGCCATTTTGCAAGCACCACGTCACCATAGCCTGGCCAGGGGCCTCATCCAGGGCCTCAAAATCTATGACCTTAGTCGCCTGCTGACATTAGTCTAGGATCCTGACATGCACCTATCTTTGGAATTGTCTCGTTACTGGTATGCTATTATGACAGATTTCACACAGCACATAAATGCCTGACGGTGTACTTCATAATTTGCATATGTGTGTATTACCTACGTGTATCACAGAGATACAGTGACATCAGGTGATGCACGTGCATGTTCACACTCAATATCATAGATGGGGCTATGGCAGACGATTGTCAACAAGGTCAATGCACTGGGAAACCATCCATGCACAAGGGAGGACATCCGGAAGAGATGGAATGACTTGCGTGGGAAGGTTAGGTCAATAGCATCTAGGCACAACATCGCGGTACAGAAGGCTGGTGGCAGTCCCTCACCTACCCCCCCCCCCGAATACACCGACTGGGAGGAGAAGGTCCTGGCTATCCTGCACCCAGAGGGCCTCACTGGACTCACTGGAAGACTGGACTCAGGTAAGTCAACCACTATACCGAAATATCCACCCCACCTATAATGCATGTATCACTCCTCACACTACCACCAGGACCTCATCCCCAGCATGTCCACATCACCCACATCCAACTGCTCTGCATCCCCACTATCCCACAAACAGACCTCCATCCTGCCCCCTGTGCACAGTCACCTACCCCTGCATGGAATCCCAGTGGCACTACAGCACCCACAATGCACCTCCCCCCACATAAAATGCAAAGAAAGTACACAAAGGGACCTTGCATGCCACAACAGGGGAATATAAGCACAAAATAGGGCAAAGCAGTGCATCAATTGCCAAAAAGTACCTGACACCCACATGTCCATTCCCCCCCACAGGCACCACCACCCATGCCACCCAGACGGAAACGCCAAGGAGTTCTAGCGCCCCACTCAAAGACAGAGGCTCCACTTAGGAGAGTGCTGAGGGAAGTATGGAATTTGAGGAATACCCAGGCACTTCACACAGTCTTGGACTGTCACCCTCTCGCCGCCCCACCCAGGATACCACTGACACCCCTACCACTCAGCCACCATCATCAGTTCTGGCCAAACGACCCCACACCAGTGTCTCCCGGCCACAGACTGGTGGACCACATGTA
Organism: Pleurodeles waltl; assembly: GCF_031143425.1. Lineage (NCBI taxonomy): Eukaryota > Metazoa > Chordata > Amphibia > Caudata > Salamandridae > Pleurodeles > Pleurodeles waltl. The sequence goes on from NC_090443.1 coordinate 965,500,795, forward strand.
CAGAGGCCAGAGTCTCCACCCACCAACAGGCAGGATGATGAAGGGCCCAGTGCAAGTGGGACTGCCAGACCTGTGCAGGGGGCAAAGGCACAAGGGGCTAGGCCCAGTGGGAGGACATCAGTGGCCCAGGGGGGTGGCCAAAGGATGGATGCAGCAGCCCAGGAGGTGATTTCTGAGGTCCTAGGAGCATACCACCATAGCAAGGATAGGATGGGCCAGATCCTGGCCACCTTGGAGCAGAATCAGAGGCTGCAGGTAGCACACCACCAGGAGGCCATAGAGCAATGGAAACAGCTCAATGCCACCATGGCCACCATTGCAGGGGTGCTGCAGCACCAGTACCACAGCTAGTCTGAGGCATCCACCCACCTGCAAGCCCACACCACAAGCCAGGACACTGTCCTGCCCTCTACATCTGCAGCAGCTACTGCATTGGTGGCACTGCCAGGAGACACACAGGAAACCAGCACCCCTACCCCTGCAGCCCAGATCCAGCCACCCCAACGTGACCTCAGACCCAGACATGCCACAGAAACACCAGCCAAGACCAAGCCCACCACTAGGAAGTGACTGTGCCCTGAACTGACTCCCTTGTGTCCCACTGTGCTCCCTTGTTGACTTGTCAATGCCATCACAACATCTACCAGTGGCCACATACAAATAAAGCCTGTGCTACCAACACCGGAGCAGATGTACCTGCGCTTGTTCATACACCATGTGCCCACTCCCTTTCACTGTCCCAACACTTATGTATATTTTGCCACACAATAAATACATTTATGCACTTAAATCGTATGTCCATCATCATTATTATTTAAGATTTGAGAGTGTGTATGTATGAGCCAGTAAATTTCATAATCATGCATTTATTGCAGGAAGGGATCCAACGTAATATACTGTCTGAAGTATGTCACACTGTACATAATATTGGGTTACCTGGCACATGCCACTGCAGACATCAGTTAACAGTGTCACTGGCTATAGACACCACATTACCAATTACATTAGTCAGATCAAAATATGCAGTGAAAACATCAACATCATTAAACAGTACCTTATAGTCACTGGAAGTATAGGCGGATCAGCTGGTTCCTGGAGGTTACATCGTCCCCCTCTTCTTCCTCACCATCACTCACCTCCCCTCTCTGAGGTTGATTACTGGGTTGGACAGCACCCTCCTCTTCTAGAAGGGGGATAGCTTTCCTCACAGCCAAGTTGTGCAGCATGCAGGAGGCCACAACAATCTTGCACACCTTGTCAGAGACATAGCACAGGGAATCCCCCAGAGAGATGGAGGCAATAGAATCTAGCCTTCAGGAGACCTAAAGTGCACTCTATCACCCTCCAAGTACGTCCACAGGCCTCATTATAATTCCTCTCTGCATCTGTTCTGTGAGTCCTCAAAGGTGTCAGGAGCCACTGAAAGTTGGGGTAGCCAGAATCACCTGCAAAAGTAGGCGAAATAGGGCTTGAACAAACTGACATCACATGCACATTGGCTGACTGTCAGCTATGTACAGGTCCAGTGTCATACACACTCACCTATGAGCCATCCTCTGTCCCCTTTTATTTGTTTCATTAAGTGTGGTACACTGCTGTTTCTCTGGACAAAGGAATCATGGACTGAGCCTTGGGAACCTGGCATTGACATTTAATATGTTCTGGTCAGCAGTACACAGTAATTGTATATTCAAGGAGTGATAGTTCTTCCGATTCCTGTACGCCTGTTCATTCACTCTTGGGGGAATGAGTGCAATGTGGGTACCATCAATTGCACCAATCACATGTGGGATGTTGGCACATAAATTCCAGATTTGATGGCAGGAATTTCAGCCCTTTGGGGAAACTGGACATATGTTTGCAGGTGTTGGACAAATGCATCCAGGAATTTTGACAGGATGAGGCTGAACATTGTCTATGAGACCCCTGCACCCATGCCCACTCTCAATTAAAATGAGCCTGCAGCCAAAAAATTGAGTACAGGTAGCACCTGCACAGTTGTAGGGATGGCATGCTGATTCCGATTAGAAGGTTTCAGTACAGGATCCAACAATACACAGAGGTCATGGATAGTGGCTCTATTGAGTCTGTAGGTGACAATGATGTGATGTTCCTCCATAGTTTCCAAATCAACTAGGGGTCTGTAAACGGATGGGGCCCTTCCTCGCCCCATGGGTCTGTACCTACTTTGAAAAGGTGATGCGATGTCCTTTTCCTATATTAGATGCTTATTTGGATGTACAAAAGGCCAAGGGGAAAATGATATGATGAATCAATTTGAAGTCAATTGACTAGGTATGTGTAAGGGCGTGTGTTAAAGCACTTAGGTGGTCATTACAACCCTGGCGGTCGGTGTTAAAGCGGCAGTAATACCGCCAACAGGCCGGCGGACAAAAAAAGGGAATTATGACCGTGGCGGAAACCGCCAACATAGACAGCCACTTTAACACTCCGCCCGCCACGGCGGTACAGACAAGCATCGCGGCGGTCACCGCCAACAGACAGGCGGAAGACAATGTACCGCCCACAGTATCACAACCCGCCAATCCACTACCTTTTCCGGGGCGGATTCACCGTGTATAAAAACACGGCGGAAACAGCTTTTGCAATGGGAAAACGCTCACCTGAACACACTCCACGAGGAAGGAGGACACCATGGAGCCCGAATTACAAATACTTCCTGCGCTTGTCTTTCTGCTCCTGTACGATCACCATCTACATAGGCGCCAAAGACAACGGTGAGTACTGCACCTACGACATAGGGGAGGAGGGAGGCAAAAGTCAGGGACACACACACGCAACACCCCCACCCCTAACCCGACCCTCACCCACTACAACACACACACCAATGCATTCCCAAACAGCACAGTAACCCACAACCCCCCCCCGGAAGAATGCAAAGACAAAAGGAATTCAGTTCAAACATTGTAATGTATCAAAATACAGTTACCAAATATATACAGATATATATACACATTCCAGATTTCATACATTATGAGAAGTAGTGCAGGTATGAACATATCAATGTCCGTGCACCACTGGGCCCAAAATGCATGGGCGAGGCCCACACTAGATACCTGTCCACAATCGGAGAGAACACTGCAGGGGCATCAGATAGAAATACAACAGGCACCTCAGGGGGAAGGAAAAGGGGGGAGGCACCTCAGCCGGATTACAGCACCACGCCAGATCCACGATGGGCTCCATGCCCATTGATGTATCCTGGGGAGTGCAAAGCCACAGTCTCTCAAGTCTCTACAGTGGGTGGGTTGCCCACTGTTACATCCTGGGGAGTGCAAAGCCACAGTCTCTCAAGTGGATAACAGTGGGTGGGTTGCCCACTATTACATCCTGGGGAGTGCAAAGCCACAGTCTCTCAAGTGGATAACAGTGGATGGCTTGCCCACTGTTACATCCTGGGGAGTGCAAAGCCACAGTCTCTCAAGTGGATAACAGTCTCCACTGGTTCTGGAGGGGGACTGGTGCCCAGACTGCATCAGGCTCCCCGTGACGGTTCCTGTTCCATCACTGTCCCAGCTGCACATGGGATAACGATGCTTGATGTGGCGGTTTTTTCCCTGTCCAGCGGTGCTTTGCCATGTCGGTCTTTGCCCTGTTCTGCGGTGCTTTGCCATGTCGGTCTTTGCCCTGTTCAGTGGTGCTTTGCCATGGCGGTCTTTGCCCTTTTCAGCGGTGCTTTGCCATGACGGTCTTTGCCCTGTTCAGCGGTGCCTTGCCCTGTCCAGCGGTGCTTTGCCATGTCGGTCTTTGCCCTGTTCTGCGGTGCTTTGACATGTCGGTCTTTGCCCTGTTCAGCGGTGCTTTGCCATGGCGGTCTTTGCCCTGTTCAGCGGTGCTTTGCCATGGCGGTCTTTGCCCTGTTCAGCGGTGCCTTGCCCTGTTCAGCTGTGCTTTGCCATGGCGGTCGCTGACCTGTTCTGCGGTGCTTTGCCATGTCGGTCTTTGCCCTGTTCAGCGGTGCTTTGCCATGGCGGTCTTTGCCCTGTTCAGCGGTGCCTTGCCCTGTTCAGCGGTGCTTTGCCATGGCGGTCTCTGACCTGTTCAGCGGTGCTTTGCCATTTCAGTCTTTGCCCTGTTCAGCGGTGCTTTGCCATGGCGGTCTTTGCCCTGTTCAGCGGTGCCTTGCCCTGTTCAGCGGTGCTTTGCCATGGCGGTCTCTGATCTGTTCAGCGGTGCTTTGCCATGTCGGTCTTTGCCCTGTTCAGCGGTGCCTTGCCCTGTTCAGCGGTGCTTTGCCATGGCGGTCTCTGACCTGTTCAGCGGTGCTTTGCCATGTCGGTCTTTGCCCTGTTCAGCGGTGCCTTGCCCTGTTCAGCGGTGCCTTGTCCTGTTCAGCGGTGCTTTGCCATGGCGGTCTCTGACCTGTTCAGCGGTGCTTTGCCATGTCGGTCTTTGCCCTGTTCAGCGGGGCCTTGCCCTGTTCAGCGGTGCTTTGCCATGGCGGTCTCTGACCTGTTCAGCGGTGCTTTGCAATGGCGGTCACTGACCTGTGCATTGGTGTGTGGCATGACGGTCCATCATTGCCCAGCGGGGCTGTGGCTGCCGGGGCCCTCCTGGGCAATGACTCTGGCGGTGGTCTCCTGACCAGTGACGATACTGCTGCCCTCCTGGGCACTGACTCTGGCGGTGGTCTCAGGACCAGTGACGATACTGCTGCCCTCCTGGGCACTGACTCTGGCGGTGGTCTCAGGACCAGTGACAATTGTGCTACCCTCCTGGGCAATGACTCTGGCGGTGGTCTCCTGACCAGTGACAATACTGCTGCCCTCCTGGGCACTGACTCTGGCGATGGTCTCCTGACCAGTGACGATACTGCTGCCCTCCTGGGCACTGACTCTGGCGGTGGTCTCAGGACCAGTGACGATACTGCTGCCCTCCTGGGCACTGACTCTGGCGGTGGTCTCAGGACCAGTGACAATTTTGCTGCCCTCCTGGGCAATGACTCTGACGGTGGTCTCCGGACCAGTGACGATACTGCTGCCCTCCTGGGCACTGACTCTGGCGGTGGTCTCAGGACCAGTGATGATTGTGCTGCCCTCCTGGGCAATGACTCTGGCGGTGGTCTCCGGACCAGTGACGATACTGCTGCCCTCCTGGGCAATGACTCTGGCGGTGGTCTCAGGACCAGTGACGATTGTGCTGCCCTCCTGGGCAATGACTCTGGCGGTGGTCTCCGGACCAGTGACGATACTGCTGCCCTCCTGGGCAATGACTCTGGCGGTGGTCTCCTGACCAGTGACGATACTGCTGCCCTCCTGGGCACTGACTCTGGCGGTGGTCTCTGGACCAGTGACGACAGTGCTGGCGGTGGCGTCCTGGGCGCCGGGGAGGATGGCACCCTTCTCCGCCGTGCTGCTCTTCCCAGACTGTGCAGACTTCTTCTGGCCCTTCACCACCTTTGGAGGAGTCACAGCTGACTCTGCACTCCACCTGGGACCCTTGTGAGCAGTTTTGCTGCCAGGAGTCTTCACCCTGTCCCGTCGGGCCCTTTCCAACTTGAGGTGCTTTACAGGGGGTGGACTGGCAGTGCTTTGGCTCCGTGTCACACTGGCTGCCCTGGTGACCGGTGCACTCCACACACCTTTAACACGCACCACTGGTACTGGACTTTTTTTGGCTGAGGTGCTACTACGGGACCTATCAATTGGAGGGGTGGGGGCGGGGGCAAAGAGGTCAACGTTGCTGAGGAAGAGTTGCTGACGAAGACTGGGATGGGTAGCTGGATGGGGTCTGGGAGTGGAGGAAGAGGAGGTGGTTGTAGGAGGTGTAACTTTAGGTGACTTGGGTGCAGGTACTGGAGGCTGTCGTGAGGTGGATGGATGTTGGGTGTGTGGGTGCCTGCATTTGTGTACTTTGGGAGGGGGCGTCACAGACACACTGGGAGTGGACACAGGGGACGTATAAATGGTAGTGGGGTGGTGAGTGCAGGTGAGCGGGGTGTGGTTCTGGGTGTTCTGGTGCGAGTCCTAGTGCCTGTAGATGTGGTGCATGCAGGTGAGAGTGTAGACGACACTGGGAGGGAGGAGGGAGACGAGGAGGAGGGGGACACAGTGGAGACAGTGGATGTTGCTGTGTCTGCATGTGGGTGATGCTTGTGTGAGTGCCTGTGGGTTGTGTGGTGCTTATGTTTGCCTGAGCTACTTTTGTGTGTTGAGGTGTATGCATGCTTGTCTGATGGTGTGCTTGGGATAGGCTGGGGTACAGGGGATTGGGTCTGGGTGGAGGAAGTTGGAGGGAGGAGGCTAGACACAGGGGCAATGGCTGCCATCAGTGCTGACGCCAGAGATTGCAGGGTTCGATGAAGGGCAGCCTGACCAGAATGAATGCCCTCCAGGAATGCATTACTGTGTTGCAACTCCCTTTCTACACCCTGGATGGCATTCACAATGGTAGACTGCCCAACAGTGAGTGACCTGAGGAGGTCAATGGCCTCCTCACTGAGGGCAGCAGGGGTGACAGGTGCAGGGGCTGAGGTGCCTGGGGCAAAGGTGATGCCCACCCTCCTGGGTGAGCGGGCACGGGGCGAAAGCTGAGGGGCTACTGGGAGGGCGGTGCTGGTAGGGGAGGTGGCGGCTGTACCTGTAGAAGTGGGGGGCACAGATGGTGCCGCCACCACAAGGGAGCTCCCATCGGCGGACGAGTCCGTGTTGCTGTTTGGTGATCCGGTGACGGACGTGAAGCTCCCCTCGCCCTCCGTCCCACTGGTGTATTCAGAGTCTGTGGTGTGGCCCTCCATGGCCATGTGGGATGCAGCCCACTCGTGCTCCGGTGCCACTGTACCTCCGCCTGATGATGCTGATGCACAAAAGAACAGGGAGAGCACAAAAAGGGGGGGGGGGACGACAGAAGAAAGACAGGTTGAGTGCATGGCTTACCGCTACCGTTGGCGGACAATACAGACACAGCAGCCCCCTGCACTAAGCCGTGCTCTTGGCCTCTACAGATGCAATTCCTGGGATCTGGCCTACATGGCTATGGTGGACATCTGCACACATAGATGCCACAGGGGCATGTATACCTGTACTTGGCACTCTACTGAGGTGGGGTGGAGTGCCACATGGCCTGCATTACAGAGGGGCCTAGCCTACTTAACTCGCCCTGGCCTAGGGAAACCCACAGCCCTCCTCCCCCACCCAGACCCCTCCACTGCGCGCAAAGTCCCCAGAATGAGAGTGTACTCACCCCCTTGTGTCTGCTGTGATGCCCTCAAGTGCCCATCCAACTCCGGTTAGGCCACCGCCAGGATCCTGAACATCAGGGGAGTCATGATGCGACGGGCACCCCTCCCACGTTGGGAGGCCATCCCCAGCTGAGCCTCCGCCGTCTTCTTGCTCCAGCGGCGAATGTCCTTCCATCTTTTCCGGCAGTGGGTGCCCCGTCTCTGGTGGACCCCCAGGGTCCGGACGTCCATGGCGATGGCACGCCAAATGTCCTTCTTCTGGTGGGCGCTGACCTACATGACATGCACAGGGGAAGAAGAGAAGTCATTACCAACTGCACCGTCGATGTTAGTGGCCCCCATCCCTACCCTTGCCATGTGGCACATGCATTCACAGTCCTTCATGTTCCCTGAACTCTGCACCCTTCCAACTAACATCCAGCCCTCTCCACCCAGGCATAGCCCATACAACGTGCTCCCTGTGTACTTACCTGTTGGTCTGGAGGACCGTAGAGTAGCGTGTACTGGGGGAGCACCACGTTCACGAGCTTCTCCAACTCCTGAGCAGTGAAGGCAGGGGCCCTTTCCCCAGACGCAGCAGCCATTGTCTCTTCCAGACCGAGGTCAGAGCAGCACTTGCAGTGTAGGTCCTCTCCTGTCGAAGATCAGGTATCGAGTGATTGAACAGATAGAACATGGCGGTCACGTCCGCGGCGGTGATGTCCGCGGCGGTGCGTATCATCACCGCCGGCGCACTTCATCATTGGCTCCTGGGACCCATAGGGTCCAATGTTAACCAATGCAGCATTGCGCCGCGGTCTACGACCGCCTACCACGACGGTGTACAACGCCAGCGCAGATACCTCACATCCCATTGTCCCAGTTTAGAGGTCAGGCAGCCGCCATTTCAGGGGCCCACATGGCTTCATTTACTACTGCGTCACACATACCTAGGCCTACACTCAACACACATACAGGAAGAGTTTTATGTTTGGTGTCGTGTTCTGTGTATCTGTGGGTACATACCTGCGAATTTGTTGACTCTGTGGTCGCTGTTGTCCTTCCTAGGCACCGTCAGCTGGGACATTTGAGAAGATGGCGGAATCCTCCGGTGTACGGACCGCTGGTGGACTTGCTGACAATGGAGGAGCGACATTTAATCATCACCTACAGGTTTGACCGTGCCACTATCCAGGAACTATGTACCTAGTTGGAGCCAGACCTGATGTCACCAATCCGCCATCCCACTGGAATCCCCCCTGACGTGCAGGTGCTGTCAGTGCTCCATTTCCTTGCAAGTGGGTCTTTTCAGACAACAGTGGCCATGGCATCAGGGATGTCCCAGCCTATGTTTTCCAACGTGTTGTCCAGAGTGTTGTCTGCCCTGCTGAAACACGTAAGGAGCTACATCGTTTTCCCTCAGGTGGAGGATTTTGCTACAGTTAAAGGTGACTTCTATGCCCTTGGACATATCCCCAACATCATAGGTGCTATTGATGGCACCCATGTAGCTCTGGTCCCCCCCGCAGGAGTGAACAGGTGTACAGGAACCGGAAGAGTTATCATTCTATGAATGTACAGATGGTATGTTTGGCAGACCAGTACATCTCCCAGGTCAATGCTATGTTCCCTGGCTCTGTGCATGACGCCTACATCCTGCGGAATAGCAGTATCCTGTATGTGATGGGTCAACTCCAGAGGCACTGTGTGTGGCTATTAGGGGACTCTGGTTACACTAACCTGTCCTGGCTATTGACCCCAGTGAGGAATCCCAGGACCAGGGCAGAGGAACGCTACAATGAGGCCCATGGGCGGACTAGGAGGGTGATCGAACGCACCTTCGGCCTCCTGAAGGCCAGATTCAGGTGCCTACATATGACAGGTGGTTCCCTATTCTACTCACCGAAGAAGGTGTGCCAGATCATCATCGCCTGCTCGATGCTTCACAATCTTGCTTTGCGACGCCAGGTGCCTTTTCTGCAGGAGGATGGTCCAGATGGCGGTGTTGTGGCAGCTGTGGAGCCTGTGGAGCCTGTGGACAGTGATGAGGATGAAGCTGAGGAAGAAGACATAGACAACAGGGAGTCAGTCATACAGCAATATTTTCAGTGACACACAATGAGAACATTTTATTTTACAATTACATTCACTTTCACACTTCTACCTCTATCCTGTGTGTCATTTAGTAGCAGTATTTGGTAACTGAGTTGTACCTTTCCATTACGGTTTCACAGGTGTGGTTACCAACGTGTGTCATCTGCTTGCATCCTTCATGGCCTTGTGATGTGTGACATAGGTATGTTGGCATTACAATTGAAAACGCATTTTGACACTGTCATTGATTATACAAATTTACCAAATCACAGACTGACTCCAGATTGTTTTGTGCTTCAAGGGTGTTTATTTAAGTGTTCAAAAATGGAGGGGGGTTGTAATATGGTGATGGGGGATGGTGGAGGAATGTCCATGGCAGAGTCCAGTCTATTGGTCACACAGGTGCACTGCCCATATGGGCATAGGAAGTGGAGCTGGGGCAGTTTAAGTATGGACAGGGTAACAAAGTGGGACAGTGGGAGGACAATCAGGGTGGTCTCATTTCCTGGCGGGGGTCTTGCCATCTTGCTCTGTCCTGTTCCTGGATCTCAGGGACCGATTGCGGGGTGGTTCTCCGTCTGCAGGGGGTGGGGTGCTGGTGTGGTGGTCCTGTGGCGGGGCATCCTGTCCACTAGCGCCGGCGGAGGTGGTGGGCAGTTCATCGTCCAGGCTAGTGTCAGGGGCCCCTTGGAATGCCACGGTGTTCCTCATGGTGTTCTGTATGTCCTTCAGCACCCCTACGATGGTGCCCAGGGCGGAGCTGATGGTTCTGAGCTCCTCCCTGAACCCCAAATACTGCTCCTCCTGCATGCACTGGGTCTCCTGAAACTTGGCCAGGACCGTTGCGATCGTCTCCTGGGAGTGGTGGTATGCTCCCATGATGGAGGATAGGGCCTCGTGGAGAGTGGGTTCCCTGGGCCTGTCCCCCCCCTGTCGCACAGCAGCCCTCCCAGTTCCCCTGTGTTCCTGTGCCTCCGTCCCCTGGACCGTGTGCCCACTACCACTGCCCCCAGGTCCCTGTTGTTGTTGGGGTGGTGGGTTATCCTGGGTTCCCTGTAGTGGTTAACACACAGCTGATTGACGTGTCCTGGGTACGGAGGTATGGGCCCGCTGGGTGGGTGCTGTGCTGGTGTTACCAGAGGGTGGAAGGTCAGTGTTGGGCTGTGCCTGTGCAAGGGGAACCGACTGTCCCGAGGCCCACGATGGTCCAGGCTGGTCATCAGGATCCAGTAGGGCAGAGCTGCTGTCGTCACTGTGGGCCTCTTCTGTGGGTGGAGTGGAGATGTCTGGACCCTCCTATGTTTTGACGTTCCGTAGTGGTCCTGCAGGGATATAAGAGCAGGATTATTGCATGTGTGTGTGTAATGGTGTGCAATGGGTGGGTGTGCGTGTACCCCAGTGCAAGCATTCCTGTGTGTGGGTATGTGTAATGATGGTTAGGGGGTTGTTATGGGTATGTGCAGTGAGCATGCTTTGGTGAGGGGTGACCATGCTTAATTGTGTCATGCAGGGCTTGGTGTTGGGATGAGTGGTTTGTGTTATTAGTACATTAGTGAGGAGTTGGAGTGATAGGGGAGGGGGTGAGGGTGGGGGTGTGTGATAGCATGCAGGTAGGGTGGGGGATATGATAGTTAAGATTTGACTTACCAGTGTCCATTCCTCCACCGACTCCTCCAAGGCCCTCAGGATGCATGATGGTCAAGACTTGCTCCTCCCATGTTGTTAGTTGTGGGGGAGGAGGTGGGGGTCCGCCGCCAGTCCTCTGTACCGCGATGTTGTGCCTCTTCCTGATGTCCTCCCGATTTCTTGGATGCTGTCCCACAGCGTTGACCCTGTCCACGATTCTGCGCCATTGCTCCATCTTCCTGGCTATGGAGGTGTGCTGCACCTGTGAGCCAAATAGCTGTGGCTCTACCCGTAGGATTTCCTCCACCATGACCCTGAGCTCCTCTTTGGAAAACCTGGGGTGTCTTTGGCGTGACATGGGGTGGTGTGGGTGATGTGTGGGGTGGTGTAAGTGTTGATGTGTGTGGTGATGTGTAGTGGTGTGTAGTGTTTTGTGCGTGGAATGTTGTATGGGTGATGGTGTTGTGTGCCTCTGTGTGGTGGGGTTCTCAATTCCTGTGCTCTCTGTCTCTCGGCTTCCTCAAAATGTTTGGTCGTAGGGGTTTGTGGGTGATGTGGGTGTGTGTTTTATATTGAATTGGGTGTGTGGGAGTGGTGTTTGTATGTGTATCAGGTGTGTGTATTTGGAATTGTCCAATGTGGCGGTGTTTTGGAGATGTGTGTGTATTTTGAGTGCGGCGGTGTGTACCGCCAATGGAATACGCGGTTGAAAGACCGCCACGTGGATTCGTGGGTCGTGATAGCATGGGCGTGTTTCTGTTGGCGTGACGGTGGAGGAATTGTTTTCGCCAGTTTAACACTGACCTTTGGTGTGGCGGAATCGTGTGGGTGTCTGAATTTCGGCAGATTCCGAGATGTGGGTTATAATAAATGTGGCGGATTTCCGCGGCCGCAGCGGTGTATTGGCGGTCTTCTGCACGGCGGTAAGCGGCTTTTACCGCCAATGTTGTAATGACCCCCTTAATCATGAATTGGCACTTATATATAGGTGCTGGTATTCTTAAGGTTATGTATTTATACTCTTTTGGCAATTGATTTTAATTATGTAGTTATCGGTGAGTGTGTTGTTTTGCACTAACTTTGGGTAGTAACAAAAATATTTTAAAAGACAGGGTTGCTTTTTAATATTGTTCATATATATTGTACATTGTAAATTTATCCTCTTTGTTCCATGTAAGTCTGTGCCCGTACGGCAGACTGAGACGGGGTCGCAAGTCCCTTTCTTATTAGTCCTTGTGTTTCTTCCTAAACAGAAAAAACATCCCAGTCACTCGACGTCTCCTTTCAAATTCATTTAATCTGCAAAAGCAAAATCACCCAACGCGTTTCGGGAGTCGCAGCTCCCTTGTTCACGAGGGGGTTGCTTTTAAATATTGTTCATATATATTGTACATATATACATATTTTCCCTTCTTCTTTTTGTTTATACTGTATGTATAATTTGTTGATATATGTAATAATGTTTGGTGATGTTGTAATTGTATTGTTCCATTTGGTTTTTAATTTTCTTTATATATATGTGTATTAAGAGTAGTTTTAATAAAAATTTAAGTATTCCCTTGTCAGGTTCCTTCCCTTGGAATAGGGTATTGCGCTATGTACTTATTTACAATGTTGTTGTGGTTTATTGCCTTCGTTTTTTGAAGTTACTTTTGTTGATGTAAAGAATTATGTGTTTATTGAATGTGAGTCATATTTGTTGTATTCCAGCCCTGACTGAAGAAGTCCTATGTCAAAGGACGAAACGCGTTGGCTGTTGCTGCTATGGATACATGTGTTTTTTTTAAAGAAAAAAGATTATATAGAAGACTTTTATAATATTATACTAAGGAATTGGACATTGAAATATTGTTGAGGGTGGTGCACTACTGCTGTTTTAAATTGTGTATGCATGTTGTGTAGTCTGTCTCAGTTGTGCTAATGGCGATGCAAAGGATTGTGGGGTGTGTATGTGAGTGTTTTATAGTGTTGTGGATGTGTGTCAGGTGTGTGGGTTTCCAAGTTGCCAATGTGTGCATTTGTTGTTGGTAGGCCCCATTGCTGGCCGTGGCGGTCTGTACCGCCAGTGGTCGTTCGGCATCCACTATCCACCACGCTGATTTGTGCATCATTATTTGGTGTGCGGAGGATTTGTCTGCTTGGCGGTGGCGGGGTGGGGTGTGCTGCCTTTCAGCCGTTGTGGGCCCTGGCTGTGGGTGGAGGTTGCAGGATTTTTGGAGGTTTTACTTTTTGGCATCATAATTCGGCGGTGTGCAGTCTACCGCCACTGGTGGTCTTCTGTTCACCATCACCGCGGCGGTCGGCGGTGATTGCCGCCAAGTTCATAATGAGGGCCCAAGTGTGGTTCCCTCGTCTAGATGAATGAGTTGAGAGAGAGCTAAAAGCATGCCATCTTTGTTACTGTTATCCCCCAAGCTGACACAGCATCTTTTGACAATGTGTGACCTTCCTGCACATGTCTGGGAGAGAATTGCAGTTGATTTTTTTGGGCCTGTAGAAAATGGACATCATCATGTGGTAGTCATTGATGACTACTCATCTTTTCCTTTGGAGAAAGTCTTATCATCGACAACCCATAATAAAATCATTGAGCAGCTCAATGACATCTTTACATCATGGGGCATCCCCGCTATTCACGAATTTGACAGTGGCTCGCCTTTCGATAACAAAGAATTCAAGGAGTTTCTTGTTCGACTCAATGTCAAGCATCAAAAAAGTACACCTCTCTGGCCACAAGCCAATGGTGTTGTTGAACGATTTAACGGGCACCCTCAAGAGGGTGTTCAGCGAGTGTCGATAGAGGGAACCAATCTAAATCAAGCGCTGTGCCCAGCCCTTCATGCCTATCAATCAACTCCTCACTCCACAACGGGAGACAGCCCTGCCACCTTGCTATTCGCGAGAGCCATTGGAACCAAACTTCCACAATGAACATCGGGACGATAGATGAGTGCTGATAAGGTTTGTGTCACAGATGCTTCTTAAAAGCGAAAAATGAAAACGTATGCCGATCAGCGCTGATGTGCCTAGGAAACAGTTTTTGATAAAGGGGACTTGGCACTGGTCAAACAGAAAAGGAAGATGAAAACAGACACTCTGTTTGCTGTTGACCCTTTGAGGGTCATGACATGCAAACGATACCTGGTGACATTGTATCATCCCGGGAAATCCATCACATGGGACTCGTCACACTTTAAACACCTACATCAATGTTCATCAGCTCCTGAGATCACAAAGCGATCGGCCTTAATGTCCAGGCTGCACATCTGAGCCTATGTCAGCGTTGCATAATGACGGTGCATCTCAACTACCTCATAAAACCCGATCTGGCAGACCAGTGAGAGCGCCTTAGAGCCTCATTGAAGAAATATGATGCTGATGTTTGTGCTTTTATATTTAACAAAGGGGTAGATGTAGTGTCTTTGATATGCACGCTAGTGCCCTCGTGGTCCAGGGTGGACTCTAGACAGGAATTACGGAATCGGGTGGGAGGTGTTTAGATGTGGTTCTGAAAGTTATGATGCAATGCATGGAGTGTGTGATAGCATGTTGAAGAATAAGGACGTCTGTTACACAGCTCCGTGTGTGACGTATTCATTTACATGCTCCTGGGCTGGGGAAGATGCTACACGTACTACGCAGCGATCTGAACAGTGAAGCCTTACTCGTGGAGCATGATGTTGGGCAGAATGACTAGTTCATTCTGCATAAGCACCATGTGCAGTAAATCTAATACTCAAGCACGATCATTATTTTAGGAATTAAGAAGTAAGACTTTTATAAGTATTATGTAAAGATGCTCAGTAACTTTAGGAAGTTATGTGGAACTTAATCCACTTGTCTTAAGCAAGCCAACATGATAAGTCTTCTTTGCCCAGCAGAAGCGGAGGGTGCATGGCGGAAGCACTGTTTTTACTGTGATAAGCCTGAAATAGTCATGCAGTGCCTAATCGGCACATGGCACTGTTTCTGTGAGGACATCCTACTGCTCATTTCGTCTCCCATGAGTGTTCAGGGTCTCTGCAGGGCTGTCGGATGGGAGAAAAGCAGGGAAAAGTGGAACTTGGGGCAGCGCGGGAGGGATGCGACATGTTTGACAGCGGCACAACGGCATGCAGACTCTCAAATAGCAGCTCTGATCGGAGCATGGGTTCATGGCAGTGATTGGTGTCGGCACGCTTTTTTAATCTACATTATAATCATAGCACCCAACGTGGGGTTAAAAGCAGTGTTGCCCTCAATAATAGATGAGGCAATGTGCCCCTAACAGAAAATTCCGAACAGCATTCCTAAACACAGTCAATAATAAAAGGACTGACTCAAAAAGGGAGTTAGCCTTCAGTAAATTTGTAAACCTTGATGGTTTATTAAAATATATTAAAGGGAAATACATGAAAGACAAACTACAGCAGCTGCAATAAATCAATCATAAAGTTCGGAATCAACTACAACGAAGGCTTTTGGCATTTAAAACAGATGCAGCATTGAGGAAAATCTAGAAAATAAGGGAAGCCCAACATGTACAGCAAATCGATAGAGAATTAGGCAGCATCCCTAATAGAAACCCAGAAAGATCTAGCTCACCCCAAAATTGATATTTATCTTTTACCATAGAAGGTAATAATACAGTCAGCACGGAGTGAGCAAATGTATTACACAACAGTGAATCAAAATTCACCATAATAAAACGTCATATAATCCTGCCATCCTAAACTAGCCCACTAAATTAATAATTTTGTATTTTGCCCTTTCTGACCAAATGCCATTGGAGGTGCCAAAACAAATCTGGTTACGTACACAATGGAGTATCTCATAAGTGAATGGACTAAATTGTGCCAGCAGGAATGTATCTTAAGGCTTCCTTCAAAGTTCCTCAAGAACAATGTGTAATTTCAAAACAAACAGTCGGCATTTTGCTGCATGTGATGCCAAAGAGAAATATATACATACAGTGAATATTACGAAGCAGCACCCATATTATTACAAAGTGGAGTTGAGGCCTAGTTTACGCCTAGTTTTCCATAAGTCAGGAAAACATAGGCCCAAATTTAAGGATAGCCTTGCGCCATCTAACGCCACATTAGCGTAATTTTTATGACGCTAATGTGGCGTTAGACTGCCAAAAACGCCACACCATACCTACAAAGTGGCGCAATACATGCATTGTGCCACTTTGTGACCCTTTGCGCCACATTCTGCATTCGTCATGCATAATGTATGCAAAGGGGGCATTCCGGCACAAGAAGGCCTGCAAAAATGGCGCAATGAAATCTACAAGATTTCATTGTGCCCTTTTTGGTGCCATATTTAATGTCTGCTTTCAACAGGTGTTAAAAGGACCCACCCATTGGAATCAAAGGGCCTCCTTGCACTTTGCTCCACTAGTGTCTGACTTTTTGACACTCGTGGAGCAAAATGCCACAATAGCGTAAAAAATGTTGATGCTATTGTTCCTAATACCACCATGGTGTGCTGTATCTTAAATACGGCGCACACATGGTCACGTTAGGGGGGCAAAAGGGGGCACAAGAAAAGTGGAGCATGACAATGTGAAGCGCCACTTTTCTTAAATCTGGGCCATAGTTCTATACATCTCCGCATTTTTGCTTTAATTGCAAATGAGTCATATTATTATGGCCATCTGTAGGGAGCTGGAATCTGGTTGAAATATCCCCCACACATACACACATTTTGCCTGGTTATTAGATGCAACTTCAACTGAAGTGCACTGGGTTCCTGCTAACCAGGTCCCCGGTGACAGTGTTCCTTCCCTAAAACAAGACACCTAGGCCCTCATTCTGACCTTGGCGGGCGGCGGAGGCCGACCGCCAAAGTCCCGCCGTCAAGTTACCGTTCCGCGGTCGAAAGACCGCGGCGGTAATTCTGACTTTCCCGCTGGGCTGGCTGGCGGTCGCCTTCAGACCGCCAGCCAGCCCAGCGGGAAAGAGGCTTCCACGATGAAGCCGGCTCGGAATCGAGCCGGCGGAGTGGAAGCTGTGCGACGGGTGCAGTTGCACCCGTCGCGTATTTCACTGTCTGCGCAGCAGACAGTGAAATACATGTAGGGGCCCTCTTACGGGGGCCCCTGCAATGCCCATGCCAGTGGCATGGGCACTGCAGGGGCCCCCAGGGGCCCCGCGACCCCCCCTACCGCCATCCGGATCTCGGCGGTCCGACCGCCGGGATCTGGATGGCGGTAGGGGGGGTCAGAATCCCCGCGGCGGTGCAGCAAGCTGCGCCGCCGCGGAGGATTCAATGGGGCCGCGGTACACTGGCGGGACCCCGCCAGTGGTGCCGGTCCGACCGCGGCTTTACCGCCGCGGTCGGAATCCCCATTGAAGCACCGCCGGCTTGTCGGCGGTGCTCCCGCGGTCCTCCGCCCTGGCGGTCAAAGACCGCCAGGGTCAGAATGAGGGCCCTAGTCACTTGATCCCCAAGTCCCTAGTAAATGATACCCCTAGTACTTAGGGCATGGGTACTGAAGAGAGCCCCTCAGAGCTGCAGCACAACTTGTGCCACTCTGAAGGACGCAGCACCAACCTTATGCAGGATGCCATTGCAGGCTGCATGACAAGGTGCTCCCAAAACTGAAAACACGACTGTCCCCTGAAACACTGCTTGTAATATCTGTAAGTCACACCTACAACAGGCCTTCAGATTTAAGACAGGGTGCATTATATTACAAGTGAGGGCAAATAGGCATGAGCACATGTGCCCCTACTATGTCTTTATCGTAGACATAGTAAGCGTACAGGGAACTAATTTTAAATACATGTGCTGGACACTAGTCACTACGAGTTCCCCAGCTGCATGAAGACTTCTCTGAACCTAGGGATGTTTGGCATCAAACATCTTGCATTAATAAACCCTCACTGATTCCAGTGATGGATTTATTAATACATGCACCCAGAGGGCACCTTAGAGGTGCCCCTGAAAAACCTACCAACTGTTGGTGAGTTCACTGACCGTTCACCCAGCTTGCCACCAACAGACAAGAATCTGAACTCCCAGGGGGATAGCCTCCACTCTTGAGAGGCCTGGGATGTTACCCACCCCTCCCCCGAGAATGACCTGCATTCCAAGGCAGGAGCTTCAAAGAAGCTCACCGCCTTTGGTATGCAGATCTGGCCTTCCTCAGAGGAAAATGCTACCCCCCCATCCCAGAGCCCATATTACACCTGGACAGGCATAAGAATTAGCTATGCAGGAGGCATGTCACAGTTCCAGACTGGGAACACCACTAGGGTGGCCAGCCTGAAGTGGACACAACTTAGGAAGTTCGACCCACTTGCGTGTGATGGGATTTAGGACCTCTGAAAAGAGTGATGCCCACTCCCTACAGGAAGTGGTCATCTAGGAGGTATAGTGACCCCAAGGGTAATTAGCCCATTGGCTACTACCTTCACTCCCCTTAATGACACCTAAATTGAGTATTTAGGGGACCCCTGATACCAGGTCCTCAGATCTTTGCTGGGCAGAAAAGGAGAAGTGGACAAGAAGCTTGCTGAACCCGAGAACCGAATAGCACAACTGACTTGGTGCCAAACCTGCTGGCCTGCCTGCTGCATCCTGACCTTCGAGGAGCAAGTGACCACCCTGGAACTGTGAGTGACCTGGGGGCAATGCCAGATGCCCTAGGACACCTCTGCACCTCTCCGTCCCGGAGCGAGAAGAGAAAAACCAAGGGTGTCTCCATGTCTCCCCACCTTTTTGGCTGGGTTGGACTGGACCCCCAGTCCACGCCTGCAGAGTGTTTCTGTGGGTCGCCCTGCAACCACGAGGACCTCCAGGGCTGGACCCGATGCCAGAAGACACCTCTGCACCCTACAGCCCGAGGAGGAGTAGACTGATGGTGTCCCCACATGCCTGAGGACCTCAAGGGTTGAGCCCCTGTGTGGGTTCCCCTGAACTGTCCGTCCAGTCGATCCCTAACTTTGTAAGCAGACCGATTCCCATAGACTTGAATGGAATACCCAACGCTGTAACATAACTCTGCAACCGGACTTACCAGAGCTCCCTGAGCTGACATGTTGGTGTGGCCTTGCCCCAAAACCCCCTCAAGTCCAGGAGATTGACTCTGTACACCGTTGTACTGCACCTGGATTGCCGTCTTTGTTTTCCTCCATGGGATTGCATTGCAGCTTCCTGAAAAATTATTTTGAAAACTATAAAAATTCATAACTCGAAAAGTACTCACCTGATTCTGATGATCTTGGTATCTATATTATCTACAAGTACATTTTTTTAAATAAATTGGTGTTGGATTTCTTTACTGAGTGTGTGTCTCACTTACTGCATGAGTGTGTGTTTTACATGCTTAGCACTACCCTCTGATATGCCTAACTGCTCGACCACACTACCCAAAAAAAGAGCATTTGGGATGTAATTTGTTCCTCTGTGATACCTCTGGGGATTGTTTGGACTCTTTGCACAGTATACCTCATTTTGCTCCTCTATGTGAAGAGCCAGCTTCCTAAAACATCAGAATTAGATCAGCAAATAACATTATTATGGGCCTCTACTCAAGGTGAGGCAACAGGGCCATACAAGTCAGTCCCACCCTGTGTAGGGAAGTGCTGGTGGCCATGAGTCTATGCTCCTTATAGACGGACAACAGAGAGGGGGGTCACCAACTCTGAGTGATATGGCAATGTCACTTGTCAGCCCTGATCCAACACTGGGGTACTTCTTGAGAAAGATGCTCAGATTGATGAGTAGCTACCGGCTGAGCAGTGGTACGGTGCCTCTGGTCTTAGGGCCATATGTACGAAAGCTTTTTCCCATAGACACAGAATGGGTAAAATCCTTTGGTACATCTGGCCCTTAGTCTGTAATAGCAACAGGAAGAACCTCACAGAAAAATGGGTGCAACTATTTGTCAGTCTCTGGTGAGGCAAGCCAGTCCAGGTGGTCACTTTCCTTGTTCAGAAGGGTTCAGATCTTCTCCTCAGTCCAAGGGATAAGGTACAAACCCCTCAAAGGGAGACAAGCATGAATTCTGTTTCCAGTCGTTTCCTTTCTCTGTGCGGGTGTGCAGAGCTTTCTTCAAGTAAATGGTAAACACTATGGGCCTCATTATGAGTTTGGCGGTCTCAGGACTGCCATGTTGGTGGTGGCGGTCCTACCGCCAATTGGCTGGCGAAGAAGACTGCCAAATTATGACCATGGTGATATTCCCAACAGAATACAGCGAAAGCACAGCTGGCATTGCACTGCGGTCGGACAACGGAAGGCACCTGCAGACCAGCAGATTCCCTGTTTACGCTGGACAGATTACGAGGCAGCACACCACCAAGGTTTCTGTCGCTGTCGCATCACCATGAAAACCCAGGTGGAAACGAACTGCATAAAAGGAGACACTCACCTTAAGGAAGCCATACTTGTCCGGAGCTGCCATGGAACTAGAACTAGACATCATCCCGCTGCTCCTGCTTGTACAAAGATTATGGAATCTTCTCCGACGACGACAACAACAACAACAACCGGAAGTGCACACACTTACCTGTTACTGTTGTATATTGTCAATGTATGTACACTCACACAATATACCATTGGGAAGTGGGTGCGAGGGCAACAACCACATGCTATTACACACTGACACACACACACACACATACACACTCACAAACATCCACACACACCTGCACATACACAGTACACATACTACAGCCAACACACACACACACGTCAAAAACACACACTTACGCACGGAAACACAGCACAGGCCCAGTCACACACAATAACATAAAACATCACAACACAGCACAACAACACCACAACCACACCATCATCAATACGTTAGCAAGCACTCACAACGGACACTATCCAGGGACACATCACACATTCAACAATCACAGCAGGTGTGGTAGAGTAGAGCTGAGAGAGAGACACTTCATATACTCTGATTAGCAAGACTCATTGCCGAGTACCTAAGTCTTCAAGCAATGTAGTATTTGTCCAACACATGGGGTGTTCCTTAATGGGAAAGGTGGTCTCACACACTTATCATGTCATGCTACAGCCTACGTTTAGGGTACCCTCAGTTTGACCCCCACTCAGGTAGGTCCTGAGTGTGTGCTTTTGCTAACATACCCTTTTGTTAGTCCTTACGGTTCCTGAGACCTGACGAATGCCCCAAACCAATTTAGGCTCACAGCGAGGGTAGAAACTTGTAGACTGTTAGGGTTATTAGGCTCTTCTTATTGTCCCAGTGTTTGTAATCATACCCACGAACACCACTAATAAAGGTGAACTACTCCAGTAACCCAAGAGGTATTTTTAATTTGATGTGGATCCCTGCCTTTGTCCAGTATTCTTTATATAAGAACTCCCTCTGGTGAAGGTCTTACCAAAGGTTGAGTCCGCCCTGGTGGTATTGTCCTACCAGGGTGGGGAGAGGTGGTCATGGATGAAGCATGACAAGACAAGTGTGTGAGACCACCTCTTCCATTAATGAACACCCCATGTGTTGGACAAATACTAGGTTCACCAAAGACTTAGGTACTCGACAACGAGTCTTGCTAATCTAGACAAAGTGTCTCCCTCTCAGCTCTACTCCACCACATCAGTTGCGATTGTTGATTTTTCCAGGGAGGAGGTCTGGTGTTGAGGTCTCCCTCTCTATCTCTCTCTGTGGTCAATACACATCACACATATAACACAACCAACAGGCAACGAACACAGACAATCACACAACCATACAACTTACCAATCGATGAACACATCACAGACAGCACATCCTATCTATCATATCATGCACTAAAAACGCATAGTGTCAAAACACACTGAGCCACACAACACAGCAACAAGCATGTCAACACAAACACCGCTCAATAGCATGACAACAAAATGTTTCGAACAGACACATGCCCATCACACAACACACACCCTATCACTGTGGGACAAAAGCTCTGCAGACAACTTCACATACTGCACAAACAATACAAGTAACACAAGCACCACACACATACACAAATACTGACATACAACCAGCGTCAGCCAGGGACAACTCCATACTAGGGAAAGAAATGCAAAACAAAGATGTAACCACTAAACCAACAACAGGTTGGTTTTAAACATATTACAAATTCTGCAAGGGGAAACTCAAAGGCCATAAGCCAGTCCTGATACAAAAGTCTGTATGCACACAGTGCACATATGTGTGCCCCAACTTGACTCCTGACTGCCATGTAACCTCCATAGGTAGGGGTTTCAATGGGCCAGATAGGCAAACTCCGAAAGGAAGGCTTTTTTTGACACACAGGGATGGTCATAGCAAAAGGATTTGGGTGTGGAGGGAGAGGGAGTGGTTGTAAGAGGTACTGGTGTGGATGTCTTGGGTGCATGCTTGTGCGAGGTATGCTTGTAGGTGCTAGGTGTCTGTTGAGTGGGTGACTGAGAGTGTTTATGTGTCTTAGGAAGAGAGGGGTGGAGGTGCTGGGGGCAGCTTTGTCTGTTCTGGTGGTGACTGCAGGTATGGTGGATGTGCTCCATGTAGGAGTGTCAGTGTTTGTGGTGTCTGCAGGTGTGGTGACTGGGGTAGATGTTTGAGGGTCTGCTGTGGTGCTGGCTGAGGGTAGGATAGGTGTAGTTGCTGGATCTGTGAATGTTGGCGTGGTATCTGCAGGTGTGTTAGGTGTGCTGTCTGTGATACTGGGGAGGGTTGGCAGGGCAGGTAGTGACTGTTGCTATGTGTGCATCTGAATGTTGCTTGTGCGCATGCCAGTGGTGTGTCTTGTGGTACTTATGTCTGTCATGGTTTTCACTGGGCTTACCGTCGAAGTTGATGAGAGTTGGGGAACGACCCCGGTTCCGGCAGGTTCTGCTCTGGCCGAGGTAGGGGCGACCCCTTCCGGTAGCCACAGTGCTGTTTGACAATAGCAAGCCACTACAGTCCGTGCCCTCCAGAAGGAGTCCCAGAGGAAAAACCCCAAAAGGGTAAAAAACCTCCAACAGGAACTCCCTGAAACAGAAGGAGGACACAAGGACGTTAGAACTGAAGATCCGAGAGTACAGGAATACTGGAGACGAAAGACAGGTCAAGAATAACTGGCTCCACAAGAGGAAACCAGCCGGAGCGTGACTACCACCAAAGGAGTGTTGCAACGCAATGAGAGAGAAGCTAAATTCCCCTTATATACTCATAGACAGGAAGGGAAAAACAGGAAGTAGAAATACCACCATCTTGGATTGGGGAAAAAGTCATGATTAATATTAGGGAACATGTACCTAGAAAAGGAAAGCAATGCATGCAGGGAAGAGAGGATGTGAACAGCATGCTGGGAAAGGAGGAAGCATGCATAAAAAGAAATCATGTGCATGCAGTCGGCTTTTCCCTTTGTGATCGGTAAGTGAGGGAAAATAGAGTTTCTACATTATGTAAAATGCACCAGAATGTTAAGCGCACTAAATGCGCTATGCGCGGCAGGTTCGAGACCAGACTCGGAGTCTCTTCCCCTGCCGCGTCTGCCCTTGAAGTGACAAACAAAAGAAGGGGGCGCGGCGAGTGCCGCGACCCCTGACCTGAGTCGCGGCTTCCCCCGCGGCCCGCTTGCAAGCCGCGGCTTCCCCCGCGGCTTGCCTGCGGGCCGCGGTGTTTAGCGAGTGCCGCGCCGCTGCGGCCCGTGCTTGCGGCCGCGGCGCGACAGTAGGTCCCCTCCCTGAGGCCCCAGGTTTGTGAGGGAAGAGCCGGAAAAACCGACGGACCAAAAGAGGAGCATGAACCGAATGGGCATCCTCCCAGGAACAGTCACTCATAGGATAGCCCTTCCAATGAATAAGATATTGGAGGCGTCCATGGAAAAAACGAGAATCACAGATTTCCTGGACCTCGTACTCGGGCACATTATCAATCAACAGAGGGGGAGGACAGGAGAATTGTCTGTGAAAAGGATCAGGAAGGTAAGGTTTGAGTTGAGAGACATGGAACACAGGGTGTATCTTCCAAGTCTGGGGCAGGCGAAGACGCACAGACACTGGGTTAATCTTTTTGAGAATCAGGAATGGACCACAATAATGGGGTTTAAATTTGTTCTCAGTAAGTCGGAGAGGTAGAAATCTAGAGGAAAGCCAAACTTTATCATGGACCTGATAGTGAGGAGCCTCACAACGTCTCTTATCAGCCATCTTTTTCATGCGTGACTTAGTGGCCACAAGGTTGGAATGGATAACACGTTGGACACCCCGTAGCTGTCGAACATAGGAGGAGATGGCAGGAAGATTGGAAGTATCTTTCAGGGGAGTTGGGAAGGCCTTAGGATGGAAACCGTAAGAGTCATAGAAAGGGGAGACTTTCGAGGCACTGTGTATAGAGTTGTTGTAGGAGAATTCTGCAAGTGGTAAATAGGTAGACCAATTACTCTGCGTAAAAGAAAATTGAGAGCACATAGGAAGCAAGTCATAGGATATGGGCGCTCACAGTGAGTCAATATAATAGCATTAACATTCCAATTTTAACATGGTGCTCCTGGCAAGAGGATCTTCCTAACTCCTCTAATGTTTCCAGGGAAACTCACAATGACAAAACACAGCTGTCAGGGCACCCATGAATCTATAATTCCAAGTAAGTAATATATCAATATGTAATGTATAATGGCATTAATACCATGGAGAGTTTCAAGCTCAATTTATTGTTCAACAAAAAAGTTCATCATAGTAACCACAGAATTGTCCTTTGACATCCATGTTCATGTAGTAAACACAGTATTGAAGTCAGTATCCATGTAGCACATACAGCCACAGCCCACAGGCTGTTGAACAATAAATTGAGCTTGAAACTCTCCATGGTATTAATGCCATTATACATTACATATTGATATATTACTTACTTGGAATTATAGATTCATGGGTGCCCTGACAGCTGTGTTTTGCAATTACTCTGCGTAGCATTGCAGAAGCTACGTAAATATTGTTCAAGGCCTTGATTTAGTCGTTCCGTCTGTCCGTTAGTTTGAGGATGGAACCCTGATGATAAGGCCACTTCGATTCCCAAGGTCTTACAGAATTGTTTCCATAATCGGGAGATATATTGAGGACCCCTATCCGATATAATGACCTGAGGTAATCCATGAAGTCGAAAGACTTCTTGTGTAAAGATTTGACTTAATTCCTTTGCCGTTGGTAACTTTCTTAAGGCTGTGAAATGAGCCATTTTAGTGAAGGAGTCCACGGTTACCATAATTACTTGATTTCCCACTGAGGAGGGTAAAGAGCACATGAAATCCGTGGAGATAGTGTGCCATGGACCTGGGGGAACTGGTAATGGGCGAAGTAATCCTATTGGTTTAGTACGGGGTGTCTTGGCTTGAGCACATACAGGACAGGTTGATACATAATCTTCAGTATCTGTCTTGAGAGTTGGCCACCACAAGGAGCGAAGCAGAAGTTCTTGGGTAGCTTTAATTCCTCGATGACATGCGATGGGGGAATCATGGCACATACGTAAGGCTTCAGTCTGTACTAGCTTAGTGGGTAAGAACAGGGCCTTATCATGGTAATAATACCCTTGATCTATATGAAGTTGCGGACGCAACTCTTTCAGCTCTGTATCTTCTAGACGGGAATATTCGGCCTTGACTTGGTCTAAAAAAGTCTGTACTAAACCAATGATCTTGTTATTGTCAAATAAGTTCTGTACAGGAGAATCGCTACACTCAGGATAACGTCGAGACAAGGCATCAGCCAGGATGTTCTGAGAACCAGGGATGTAGGTGATATAAAAGTCATATTGGCTGAAAAAGAAAGCCCATCGAGCCTGCCGGCTATTCTGACACTGAAAGTTTCTCAAGCATTGTAGATTTCTGTGGTCTGTTCGGGCTTCAAAGGGTTCTTTCGAGCCCATCAGAAAGTGTCTCCATTCTGTGCACGCGGTCCTCAAGGCGAGTAATTCACGTTCTAGCACGGAATAGTTCCGCTCTGAATCGGATCAAATGTGTGACAGGTAGAACACAGAGTGCTCTAAATCATAATTGTCTTGTTTTTGCAGTAAGGCAGCCCCAATGGCTCTTTCTGAGGCGTCTGCGACAACAATAAATTGTTTGCTGGTGTCTGGGTGTCGTAGAATAGGAGCTTGAATAACGGCTTTCTTTAAGTCTTGAAAGGCTAACTCTGCGTCTTGTGTCCAACAAAAGCCCTTCTTTAGATGGTCTTTTGTAAGGGTTTGAGTAATGTAGCTGGTTCTCTGGGCAAAGTCTGCTATAAATTGTCGATAGAAATTGGCTAATCCCAAAAAACACTGAGGGCCTCATTCCAACCGAGGCGGGCGGCGGTCGCCGCCTGCCTGGCTGGAACCGCCATATGGCAGCTCCGCGGTCGGAAGACCGCTGGGGCCATTCTGACTTTCCCGCTGGGCCGGCGGGCGCTAGCCAAAATAGCGCCCGCAGGCCCAGCGGGAAAGCGGCCTGCAACACTGAAGCCGGCTCTGAATGGAGCCGGCGGTGTTGCAGGTGTGCGACGGGTGCAGTTGCACCTGTCTCGCTTTTCACTGTCTGCTAGGCAGACAGTGAAAAGCATACTGGGGCCCTGTTAGGGGGCCCCTGCACTGCCCATGCCATTGGCATGGGCAGTGCAGGGGCCCCCAGGGGCCCCAGGACACCCGTTCCCGCCAGCCTGTTCCTGGCGGTAAAAACTGCCAGGAACAGGCTGGCGGGAAGGGGGTCAGAATCCCCATGACGGCGCTGCTTGCAGCGCCGCCATGGAGGAATCGGCCAGCCGGGGTTAATCCGGCGGGAAACCGCCGGACCCGGTTTTCCGACCGCGGCTTTACAGCCGCGGTCGGAATGGCCCAGGAAGCACCGCCAGCCTGTTGGCGGTGCTTTCCGTCGTTCGCGGCCCTGGCGGGTTTTACCGCCAGGGTCGGAATGACCCCCAGAGTCTCTTTGATGGAAGAGGGAGATGGCCAATCCAATATAGCTTGCACCTTGTCTGAATCCATGGCGACCCCAGTTTGGTTAATGCAATATCCCAAGTATTTTACCTCTGTCTGATCAAACTCGCACTTCTCGGGTTTGCAAAATAAATGGTGTTGTCTGAGTCTCTCTAGAACTTGGAGAACATGTTTAGAGTTTTGCTCTGGGTGGACAGAAAATATTAAAATGTCGTTGAGATAAACAACCACTGTTTGTTGTAGAAGATCAGAAAAAATAGAGTCCAGGAACCTTTGAAAAATGGAAGGGGCATTGGTGAGTCCGAATGGCATTACTCGATATTCGTAGTGACCAAAAGGTTTTCTAAAAGCGGTCTTCCACTCATCCCCTTCTTTGATCCTTAAAAGATGGTATGCTCCTCTGAGATCCAGCTTGGTGAATCTCTTTGCCCCTCTGACCGCTTCCAGGATGTCCTTAATAAGGGGTAACGGGTACCGATCCTTAACAGTGATCTTGCTTAAACCTCTGAAATAAATACAGGGACGCAAATCTTTTGTCTTAGGCACAAAGAAGAGAGGAGCCCCTGCAGGTGAAGAGGAGGGAGCAATCAATCCGCTCTGTCTGTTCTCATCAAGTTATTCCTTAAGAATCTGCTTCTCAGGTTCTGTTAGAGAGTACATTCGCCCAAAAGGAACCACTGTATCTGGTTCTAAAGGAATGGCGCAATCGTATTCTCTATTGGGTGGCAGTTCAGGTTTTTCTGGCTTCTGGAATACATCGGCATATTCTTGATAATGACTGGGTACTCCCTGTAGGACGTTAATAGAACATCCCACCTTATGGGGTGCTGCTAAAAGACCTTTTAGGGACCAATAATCACCTGCTAGATAGCAGTGGTGTTGGCAGAAGTGAGAGGATAAAGAAATAGTTCTTGTTTCCCAGTTGATGTAAGGGTTGTGCCGTGTGAGCCATGGGATTCCCAGGATCATGATGTGATGTGGTGATGAAATTAAGTCAAACGAAAGATTTTCTTGGTGTTTCCCAAATTGGAGACAGAAAGTAGGGGTGGTATACTGTACGGGTCCTGAGGCCAAGAGTGATCCATCCACCGTGTGGACTTGTTCTGGTACTTCCTTAGGTATTTGTGCTATCTGTCATTCTTTTGCCCATGCTTCATCTAAGTAGATACCACTGGCTCCGCAGTCCAATAAGGCCAGAGTTCTTTCTTCCCGACCATCAGTTAAGTGAAGGATAACTGGTAAAAGGAAAAGAGCAGTCCCTTCCTCCCTGGAAGAACAAATGGAAGGTATTTCACGATATCCCGTCCTGACCCTTCTCACGGAGGACGGGAGTTGGCGTTTCCCAAAGGCTTGGCTGGACGAACGGGGCAGGTGCGAATTAGGTGACCAGCTGAACCACAACACAGACAAAGTCCCTTCCTTTGTCTGTGTTCTCGTTCACTAGCTGATAAAGGTCCTCGAGCCATATCGATTTGTATCGGCTCTTCCTCAGTAGCCCCCTTAGGTTCAGGACGGACTTCTTCGGTACGATGAGGGAAGGTGCGAGACGTCACTGAGTGTGATGGCAAACTACTCTTCTTTTTCTCCATTCTTCGCTCATTAAACCGATATTCTATTGTCAGGGTCTGATCCATCAACCCTTTAAGGTTCTCTATTCTAGCAGAGTGCACCAGTTCATCCTTAATGTCCTCTCTGAGACCCCTGCGGAACAGAGTCACCAAGGTACGTTCCACCCAGGATGTTTCTGCTGCCAATTGTCTGAAACGGGTGATGTATTGTAATACATCTTGATTTCCTTGTTGGATATCGCAGAGAGCTTCTTCTGCTGAAGACTCGAGTCCAGGGCGCTCAAACATCTGTTTAAAGGTAGTGACAAAGTTGGAATAATTAGACAGGCAGGGGTAATTTCTTGTCACTAAAGGAGTGGCCCACGCCAAGGCTAGCCCAGATAGGGCGCTAATCAAATACCCCACCTTGGTCTTGTCTTGCACAAATTGTGAGGGGCGAAAAGCGAAATAAACCATCAAGGCATCCAGAAATTCTCTCAATTTGTTAGGATCCCCGGAGAAACGAGGTGTAGTGGCAGATACCGAGGGAACATCAGTGGTCCTGGATGCAAAGGCTTATCGATAGACGGTGTTTTCAGTACGTAGCTGTTGGAGTTCTTGAGCCTGTTGTTGTATAGTCATGAGCAGGGTCTGGCTGGTGGGTTCTGTATTCACCACTCGATTATCCATGGTTCCGGACTGCAACTGGATTTTTGGGCGTTGCAATCTGTCACGGTTTACACTGGGCTTACCGTCGAAGTTGATGAGAGTTGGGGAACGACCCCGGTTCCGGCAGGTTCTGCTCTGGCCGAGGTAGGGGCGACCCCTTCCGGTAGCCACGGTGCTGTTTGACAATAGCAAGCCACTACAGTCCTTGCCCTCCAGAAGGAGTCCCAGAGGAAAAACCCCAAAAGGGTCAAAAAACTTCAACAGGAACTCCCTGAAACAGAAGGAGGACACAAGGACGTTAGAACTGAAGATCCGAGAGTACAGGAATACTGGAGACGAAAGACAGGTTAAGAATAACTGGCTCCACAAGAGGAAACCAGCCGGAGCGTGACTACCACCAAAGGAGTGTTGCAACGCAATGAGAAAGAAGCTAAATTCCCCTTATATACTCATAGACAGGAAGTGAAAAACAGGAAATAGAAATACCACCATCTTGGATTGGGGAAAAGGTCATGATTAATGTTAGGGAACATGTACCTAGAAAAGGAAAGCAATGCATGCAGGGAAGAGATGATGTGAACAGCATGCTGGGAAAGGAGGAAGCATGCATAAAAAGAAATCATGTGCATGCAGTCTGCTTTTGCCTTTGTGACCGGTAAGTGAGGGAAAAGCGGGTTTCTACATTATGTAAAATGCACCAGAATGTTAAGCGCACTAAATGTGCTATGCGCAGCAGGTTCGAGACCCGACTCGGAGTCTCTTCCCCTGCTGCGTCTGCCCTTGAAGTGACAAACAAAAGAAGGGGGCGCGGCGAGTGCCGCGACCCCTGACCTGAGTCGCGGTTTCCCCCGCGGCCCGCTTGCAAGCCGCGGCTTTCCCCGCGGCCCGCTTGCAAGCCGCGGCTTCCCCCCGTGGCTTCCCCCACGGCTTGCCTGCGGGCCGCGGTGTTTAGCGAGGGCCGCGCGGCGGCGTACCGTGCTTGCGGCGCGACAATGTCTGTCTAAGCTACCCTTGGGAGTTGAGGTGGATGCATAGCTGACTCTTTGTGTGCTTTGGCTGAGTCTCAGAAGGGGTGTTTGCGATTAGGAAGAGGAAGGTGGAGGGGGGAAGGTAGACAAAGGGTGACTAGCTGCTGTCAGTGTGGAGGCCAGAGCCTGAAAGAATCACTGTAGGCCAACCAGTGCACCATTAATGCCCTCCAGGAATGCATTACTCTGCTGGATTTGAGTTGCCAGTCCATAGATGGCATTCACGATGGTCAGCTGACCCACAGAGATCAACCTCAGGAGGTCAATAGCCTCCTCACTGAGTGCAGCAGGGCTGACAGGGGATGGGGCACAGGTGCTTGCAGCAAAGGAGACGCCCACCCTCTTTAGTGAGTGGGCACAGCCAACAGCGTGGGGAGCTACATGGAGGGCGATGGTAGAAAGACGGGTGGCAGACAGAGATGGAGCTGAGAGTGTCCACTAGAGGAGGATTCCGAATATGATGAACTGGATCCTCCGTGGCACTCCCCTCACCCTTCAGGCCACTAGGTTCCTCGGTGTCTGTGGTATCATGACTTGGGGTCCCGTGGCCAGCAGCTTCCCCACTCAGCTGTGCCCTGTTTCCTTCACCTGCCGATGCTGATGCTGGTAAACAGAAAGAGAGGTAGGGTCATTATATTCTTTTCAAACACAAACATCACACTGTACACATCATTCACATTACAGTCACTTGTACTACAACCCCAGGTAGAACCAGGTCAGTGCCAACGTCATGTCACAACTAGATACCATCTACACCCCCATATTACAACAATGTCACACATCAGCTAGTCTACCTATCGCACACCTACTATACCATCATATGAGTAGAGCCATCACAATACCCATTCCATGACAACCTGACTTGCTAACATGAATCTGAGTCCCTATCCACAGCAACATAGTCAACCAAAAACCAAGCAATGGGACATAGTAGTAACATTCATTTCAACATATCACATACACAAAATCCACACATACCTACAATTTTAGCTGATGTAATGTTCCAGGAAAGGAACTTCATCATATGCAAACACAAGACAGCATGTTGCATACAAGTCAAAACTATTTCAATCAATCAATCAATCAATTAATACTGGTAGAGCGTGGATAGTCATCCATTAGGGTCTCAAGGCGCTGGGGGGGAAGAGGGAAGTGGTAAGTGAAGGTCAGAGGAGATCAGGTGAACAGCCAAGTTTTGAGGTCCTTTCTGAATTGGAAAACCTGGGAGATCTTCTGACGTGGATCGGGAGGGAGTTCCAGGTCTTGGCAGTGAGGTGGGAGAAGGACCTTTCTCCTGCTGTGGCCCTCCGGATGCGTGGGTCGGTGGCGAGGTCGGCGGAGTGGAGGTGTCTGGTGGGCGTGTAGAAGTGAAGTCTTTGGTTGAGGTATTCTTGTCCAGCGTTGTGGAGGGCTTTGGATGCATGCGTGAGAAGTTTGAAAGTAATTCTCTTGTCTATTGGGAGCCAGTGAAGGTCTCTCAGTAGGGCGGAGGTGTGGCTGTGTTTGGGGGCATTGTTGATGAGATGGGCGGAGGCATTCTAGTCTTTTTTGTACATTGGTGGTGGTTCCGGCGTAGAGTGCGTTGCCGTAGTCCATGCAGCTGCTGACGAGGGCCTGGATGACTGTTCTTTTGGTTTCAGTAGGGATCCATTTGAAGATCTTCCTAAGCATGCGCATGGTGTTGAAACAGGCGAAGGAGACTGCGCTGACTTGGCGGTTCATCAACAGTGATGAGTCCAGGATGAATCCGAGGTTGCGGGTGTGGTAGGTGAGGGCAGGAGCGCTTCCGAGGGCTGTGGGCCACCAGGAGGTGACCCACGCTGAGGGGTTGTTGCTGATGACAAGGACTTCTGTTTTTTCAGTATTTAGCTTGAGACAGCTCTCCTTCATACGTGCGATGACTGCCTTCATTCTGTTGTGGAAGGTGGTTTTGGCTGTATGCGGTTCGTTGGTGAAGGAGATGATTAGCTGAGTGTCATCGGCGTATGAGATGATGTTGAGTGTGTGGTGTCTGGCGATGATAGCTAGGGGGGCCATGTAGAGGTTGAAGAGAGTGGAGCTCAAAGAGGAGCCTTGCGGGATGCCGCAGATGATCTTAGTAGCCTCTGAGTAGAAGGGGGGTAGTTGGACTCTTTTGGGTGCTGTCGGAGAGGAAGGAGGTGATCCATTCTAGAGCCTTGTCTCGGATGCAGGTGTCGTGGAGTCAAGTCCATAGGGTGCGGTGGGAAATGGTGTGGAAGGTGGCGGACAGGTCGAGGAGGATGAGAGCCGCAGTCTCACCCCTGTCTAGGAGGATGCGAATGTCATCTGTGGTGGAGGGGGGTGGTCTTGGTGCTGTAGTTGCTCCAGAAGTCAGACTGAAAAGGGTCAAGGATGTTGTAGAGTTCGATGTGTCTGGTGAGTTCACTGTTGACAGCCTTTTCGATTACCTTGGCTGGGAAGGGGAGTAGAGAGATGGGCCGGAAGTTCTTGAGGTCATTTGGGTCTGCGTTTGGTTTCTTCAGTAAGGGCTTGATTTCGGTGTGTTTCCAGATTTCTGGGAAGGTGGCAGTTTCGAAGGAGCAGTTGATGATGTGGCAGAGCTTGGGTACGATGGTGCTACTCGTTTTGTTGAAGATGTGGTGGGGGCAGGGAGTCCACAACCTTCACAATTGACATTTCCAAACATGCCACAACTATATTTGGCTTTTCATAAATTGGAGTATGATAGAGTCTAAACATGTCTCCAACACATGTCCCAATAGTCATGTGGGAAAGGATGAGACATATTTTGTGGAGCTCCTCATCTTAGTCATTCTCCACCTGTGAACAACGTCATGTACACTTATAGGGGCCAACGTAGCCCACAGGATTTACCCACAGACAACCCCATACCAACACCTTAAATACAATGTATTTAAGCCAGTCATGTGCATGAAGGCCACATACAGTACAACTAATCATGATGAGTGGCAACATCAATAGCCCATCATACAAGTGTCAACATCACTATCCACACTTCTGACGTGAGCAATCTTACATCTGTATATGAACATTACAATGCCACAACACACTTCTGAGCTTAACATGATAGAGACATACACCTTGAGGCAAGCCAAATGACTGACTATACATACCATTCCAACATGTGAAGGTAAACTACCACACCTGCAACACAATTAAGTCAGTATAAACAATCGGATTCCATACCAAAAGCCATCATAACATATCCACAGTAACAAAAGTACATATGTTTAAGTTGCATCACAATGTTGATATACAGCTGAACCTCACAATGTACACATGATGTTGGCAAAAACCATTGTAGATTGTTCCTATTACTAAGATGTTGTGGCCTATTTAGCATGCCCACAACACATTGGAATAGGAAATTGCTGTGTAGCCACTCACCATCCAGAGAACATGTACAGGGTAATAATATTTTGAGCTCTCATATCAATGATATGGGTTGAACTAGGAGTCCAGTCATACTACCATGGTTTAGTACATGCAGAATGTCCACTCTAATTAAACATCACAGGTGCCAATGTTTAGTCCTCACTTGCCAACGTGGACACCTCCTAGCAGGTCTGAGTAAGTGTAGCAAGTGAGGCATGTGAAATGTCAGATTGAGATCACAGCCTCACAACAAGTTGACACTCATTGGAAACTTCAGGAATAGTAGGCATGTTGTTAACTTGTCAGACTCTATGTTGCAGATAGAGATGGATCAAGGGGCATTTGAATGGACAAAGGAGAGGGCAACGACCAGGAGAACCTACCATCAGGATGTTGGGAGTGAGTATGGATCTGTAGGTGCAAGGAACAACCAACTGGTTATTAAGTGGTACACATATGGCACAGTCACATGTGCATCATCATATGCTACTGTACAGAATGGATGACATAGACGAGTAATATGTCCCTATACGCAATACAATGTGCACACCTATGTACCAATGTTGAGGACTCTACAGCTAGGTGTTTCTAGGAGAAATTTAACCTTTCACACTCACCACATTGTCACAGGTTAGACTCTTTCACATCATACACAGACCTTGCAGAGGAATGTAAATGAGTGTGATCAGTGCTCACCCCCTTGTGGCTGCTGTGCTACCCTCAAACGCCCATCCAACTCAGGGTAGGCTACAGCCAATATGTAGGCCATTAGGGGGTTCAAGGTCCAATGGGCACCCCTTCCTCCTTGGGAAGACATCCCCAGCTGGACCTCAGCGGTCTTAGGGGCC
Source organism: Pleurodeles waltl (assembly GCF_031143425.1). NCBI lineage: Eukaryota > Metazoa > Chordata > Amphibia > Caudata > Salamandridae > Pleurodeles > Pleurodeles waltl. The sequence goes on from NC_090443.1 coordinate 965,535,048, forward strand.
CAGTGTCTCAGGTCCTCCCAGAGCTTTCTACAGTGGGTGCTCTGCTGGCTGTAGACCCCCATGGTCCGCAGTTTCTTGGCGATGGCACGCCAGATCCCCTTTTTCTGACCTGCATGGATGACACAGACAAGAGGAGAAAGTCATGACACATGCTCCATCCCAAAACAGGCATGGTGAACAATCAAGTTAGTGCAAGTAGCTTAACATACCCTTCCTCACACTTAAAACTCTTTTTCAAGTCACCCTCTGCAGTCAGGCCATGTGTGAAGTGGAGTCAGGCATACAACATGCATACCCAGTACCAGGTTTGGGCTAGAAACATATGACCAGACCACATGTATGTCCTTAAAATGGTACATCTCTACAACTATTTGTCACACCAACATTGACGTAAATGACGTAATGTGCAAATGTGGATCAGGGTACATACATCATACACTATCCACTATGTATCTGGGGTAACAGTCTTTCTATGCACAAGCATATAACCATCTGCCAACACATGATAGCTCAATCCTTCATTCCTGCACATTTCATCTACATCATTATACACTCTACCTTTCACGCACTGGTATTGCATTGGACTCATCTGCTCCTCTGGTGCACCATATAGCTGTTCATATTGGGGTAGGACCTCTTCCACAAGCTTGTCCAGCTCTTCCGGAGAGAAGGCAGAGGATCTATCACCTGCAGGGTGTGGCATCATTGCTCCCAAAGGCAGTACACAGCAGCTCAGGTTGTGGAGGTCTTGCTGGCAGCAGTGTCCGAAGTCAAGTGAGGGACTGTTCAGAAGATGGCGGTCACGCCTGCCACGAACAGGACCATCACCGCCAGCGGACATTGGCCCAAGTCCGCCAAACACAGCAATGCGTTCCAATGGCAATTACAACTGTGGTTGTAATTGCCTACCTCCTACCTACATTCGGCAGAGGAGCCAGGTCACTTCCTTATGTCCTGCACAGTAGGTCAGACAGCTGCCATTTTAGGGCTCATATATGAATGATGAAGTTATGAAAGTTGCATCACTTACTTAAAACTTATATCTATGATAATGTGTTATGTGCTGGCTTATTGTTTACAAGTATCAATGTGCATGTCATTAGTAGAGGAAGTTAAATGAGGTATTTTGGATTATGTACAAGAAACAGTGTTGTCACCATACAAATGGTGATCAGAAAATGGTATGGGTGCAACAAATATGTGTTACATGTCAACTAGGTTGTTGTAACTTTCACTGTCAGTGACATGTATCTTCACTTAGTGAACATGCGGTTTAGGGGATTTTAATCCAGTACACTTTCATATTTTGAGGCGCTAGGTGCTGAATATGACATATTCACTGTTTCATTTGACATGGTTTAGATATATGTGTGACGTTGTGATCATACTCATGATGTATAGATTGTGTTATTCACATGGGTTCTGGTGTTGTCCCACATAGTTACCCTGGCCTGAGGAGAGCAAGACAACCTCCAGTGTACTGTCCACTAGCAGACCTGCAGACCATGGAGGCGAGACAAGTAATCCAAATATATCGCCTGGATAGGCATACGATTATGGATCTATGTCATCAGTTGGAGCCAGATCTCATGCCTGCCATTCGCAATCCCAATAGGATACCTCCCATTGTTCAAGCTGGACTTCCTGGACACTGGGTCTTTTCAGAAGAAAATGGCCCTAACTGCAGGGATGTCTCAGCCCATTTTCAGTCTGGTTTTGAAAGCTGTACTGTCTACATTGTTAAAACATCTGGGCAGCTACATCAGGCTACTTGAGGATTCGGTCCATGTGAAGGCAGATTTCTTTGCTTTTTGGCATATTCCATATGGTGTTGGAGCCATAGATGGCCTCCATGTATCCTTGGTTCCCCCAAGTGCTAATAAACAGGTACATAGGAACAAGAAGAACTTCCTCTCCATAATTGTCCAAGTGGTCTGTTTGGCTGACCTATACATTTCACAAGTTTGTGCAAAGTATCCAGGATCAGTCCATGATTCCTTCATCATGCGGAACAGAAATATCCTGCTGTTAGTGACACGACTATACACAGAGAGGGCCTGGCTGGTTGATTAGTCATATATGTCATATGTGTCTGTACCTTTTTTCCAGGTACCATATATGTGGATGTCCAAGATTAAAGTTTGGATTGGTGTAACTATATCTTACAGGGGACTCTGGCTACCCAAACCGTCCTTGGTTATTGACACCAGTGAGGTACCCAACCACGTCAGGGGAAGTCTGCTTCAATGAGGCCCACGGAAGGACAAGGCGTGTCATAGAGCAGACTTTCTGGCTCCTGAAGGCAAGGTTTTGCAGCATAGACAAACCTGGAGGAGCCCTTCTCTATTCACCCTACAAAGTATGTAAAATTATTGTTGCCTTCTTCATGCTCCACAACCTTGCCTTGTACATAGTCTGTTGCTTAGAAACTGCACAATCAATGTCAGATTTGTAGTTATGTGTAGACAATGTGATGTATGTGTTCCACTCTGGCCTATACCTTATATTTGCCAATCACAGATTTTCAGATTGGCTGTTTGGCTCATCGTAATTTGGCAATATCAGACAGTGTCACTGGCAGATGGGATTTGCAGACTGACAAGGGAAGTGGACATGGATTAAACCAGGTACTGTTTAGCATGAGATTTGTGGTGTGTGGGTTATATGCCCAGACTGTCAGGACAGTGGGAAGTGTCCTTTTCCACAAAAAAATACCCTTTTAGTATTGGAGGTGGCTTAAATGGTGCCATGTGTGTGTCCCTGTGTGTCTAACATTATGTGGTTTCCAAACCCTCTACTATCATTATGGTTTGTGTTGTATGTGTCCTAACCTGTGCACAGCTGTCAGTGTGCTTCCTCATTGCAGACCAATGTGCAGGTGTCTGAAGACTGACGTAGGTGAGTGGCATGCCTACAGATACCTGGCCATGGTAAGTGGAAGGTTCCATGATTGGGGAAATTAGTACTGACCTCCGTCTGTTTCATGGGGTATGGTCATTTGGAAGGATAAGGTATAAGGCTTTAGCTAATGATACATTGAACCAATCTGTCTGCTTCTTGGGATGGTGATAGACTGACATGTCCCTAAATTCTGTATTCTGTGGGTTGGAAGTGAGTGACACCTCAGCTGAAACACTGAAGTCCACAGCATAACTTCACAATGTGCTGATTGCCATTCTCCAAATAAATATGTTGAGATGTACAATACAGGTGACTTTAGTCACATGTATGTTACAAACCCAATGCAATATGTATCCTGGTTGTCCAGTACATGTGTGATGACCATAACAAAGGTATAAAACTGAAGAGGAACATTTTGGTACTATAGTTGTCATACATGACAGTTGTATGTGGTTGATACATCACACTTACACAGGATCTGTGGTTAAGTGGTATTTATTGGGGAGTGCACAACAAAATGAGTGATTTGAAACAGAAATGACAAAAAGTTAACAGAGAAGGGTTCAGTCATGGTGGTTGAAATCATCAGGGTAGCTGCTACACCATTTGTAACCACAAGTCCAGTGTCCTTACACCATAGGAAAATGGAGTTAGGTATCAAAATAGTCAACAGGGCATATCAGTGACACACAGCGGGAGCCAATCAGGAGAGGTTCACTTTCTGGCAGTGGGTTTGGTCTTGGTATCTGTTCCTCCTGGATGTCTGGGGGGATGTCCACGCTTGTGTGTGGGGGGATGTCTTTTGCTACAGAGGGTGGAGTGTCTGAGGCATTCCCTTCTCCTGGCAGGGTCTCATTTCCACTAGCAGCCACAGATGTTGAGGGGCCTGATGGCTCATGCCTAGTGGAAGGGCCTGATGTTGGGTGCCAAACCTACTCAGGGTAGTGTTCATGTCCCTCAGCACCCTGGCAAGGGAAGCCAGGATGGCATTTTTAGCCTGCCACTGCTGCATGGCTTCCTGGTGGTTGTCCCTCTGCAGCTGTCTGATCTCCCCCATCATGATCATTACCTGACCCATCATGCCTTGGGAATGTTGGAAGGCTCCAAAGACTTGGGAGATGGTCTCCGGGTCAGTTGTGTCCCTTGCAGCCTCCATCCTCTGGCCCACACCAACCCTCCTATGTACCCTACCCCCACGTACCTGTGCCCGTGTCACAGTGTGCCCACTCCCACTGGTGGCAGGACCATCATTGTCAGGGGAGACATTAGGAGACTCAGGTACATGTACTGGGGGCATCCGATGGAAGAGACTGCCCTGGGAACACAAGTTTGGGGGCAAATGGTTGCCTGTGATGTAGTTGCAACAGGGCTGGGAGGAGTTGTTGTGGGCAGGGTGAGGCTGACAGTTGTTAAATGTCCAGATGACCCTGATGGGCCAGCTTTGTCTTCAGTGTCCAGACATCCAGGGGTGTTTTCCTCACTGGGGCCTTCATCCAGAGGGGTAGTGTCAGTCTCTGGTGTCCTCTCCATGTTGGGGATGGCAAGGGCACCTGTAGGAGAAGTGAAACACACAGTTGGTGTACGTGATGCAACACATGATGTATAAATTAGGCAACTAAACATGGTATGTGAGATGCACACACTGCCTTTACATGATGCCCTGAAATGACAATAACAGCTGCTACTTAATCTGGGTTAGTGCAATCTGGGACACAGAGATTTGCAATTGCATACAGCATGCTCCAAGCTCTTGGAGTATGCTGGTGTTTAGATGGCTGTTAATACTCTCATATCTTGTCTGAGTACAGACATAACAAGGTACATTTTCCTCCTAGTAAGGTGTATGGCATCATTGAGTAATCTAGAATCTGAACAATGCACAATGGTGTCAAAGCTGGCACACAATACAAGCGTTACAATTTGACCTGGGCCTCTGCCTGGACGTACTTTAAGTGTGCCCAGTTTGCCATTTAGTTGTCCACCCCCCCAGGTGAGCATTTGACATCACTAGGGAGCTCTTCTCAGAGTCCTGTTTGGTATGGAACACAGTTGTTGCTGTGATTTGCTTGTAATGGTACTGGTAGTGGGCCATTGATAACTGTCATTGCCATGAACTGTTAAATGGTGGATCATTCAGGATGGATTACTTTGATTCTAACTTTCACATGCAAGACATTTCAAATGTAATGCACTGTTCTGGTTTTGTTAATTGTGGAACAGTTCCTTCCGGGAGTTGTAATGCTGTCAGTTCCCAGGACTTCACATACCCCTCCCAAAGGCTGTGGGCCAAGGTGAGTTTACTTGACATGTGGCATGGCAGTGAGGGGTATTTGGAAATTTGGACAGAGGGGTGGTGGGTGGTTTGGTCATTGGGGTGGGAAGGGTGATGAGTGAGCATGCAAGACAAAACTGGAGACATGAATGTTGTTGTGACTTACCAGACCCCATTCCCCCAGGTATTCCTGTCAGGCCCTCAGGATGCAGGATGTCCAACACCTTCTCCTCCCATGATGTGAACTATGGGGGAGAGATGGGGACCCACCACCATTCTTGAGGACCACCAGCTGGTGCCTGGATGCCAAGGAACGTAACTTCCCCCTGAGGTCGTTCCACCTCTTCCTGATGTCCTCCCTTGCGGGTGGGTAACTGCCTACTGAATTCACCCTTTCGACTATCCTTTGCCACAACTCAATTTTCCTGGCTATTGATGTTTGCTGGACCTGTGTCCGAATAGATATGGCTCTACCCTGACAATTTTGTCCACCATGTCCCTCAACTCATCATCAGTGAAATATGGATGTTCTTATGGGGACATGGTAGTGGTGGTAAAGACGGTGAGGTAGTGAAAAAAAGATGAAAATGTTTGTGATGAGGTGAGGGTTCTGTGATGTGAGTGGGCAACAGTTGTGTATTGTGTGGTCTTGAAAATTGTGTGTTGTGTATGTTGTGCAAGTGTGGGATGTGTGCTGAGTACAATGCATAGGGATGCCTATTGTTTGTTTAGCTAGATACAAATGTATTTGCTAGCGTCTGGCTGTGAGTGGCATAAAGGATTGTGGGTTATGTAAGGGTGTGTTTTATAGTGCAGTGTGTAGGAGTGTCAGTGTGTGAATGTGTGTCAGGTGTGGGGTATTCAAACTATCCAATGTGGTATTCGAACTATCCAATGTGGTGTAGTGTTCTGACTGCTGCGGTTCGCACTGCCAATGGTTTTCCACCATGGAGGAATCGCTCTTGTGATTTGTGGATTGTAATTTCATTGGTTGATTTTTGTCAGGCTGGCAGTGCTGGTGGTTGAACCATCTTTCTTCCGTTCACTCACGTCCTGGAGGTTTCTGGATATTGGCTGTTTTTTGGCAGTCTGAGCTGTGTGCCTCTTAATAGGGTGGTCGGATGACCGTCAACATGGCAGTATTTTGGCAACCGCCACCATGGCTTCTCCTCACAAGATCAGGCCCCTTCCACTAGCAACTTTACATCTGCCCCACCTACATCTGTGGAAACTAATGTTAGTGTATATGTATGTAAGACTTAGCTGCCCTGCACCATTCACACATATCTTTTGGAATCAAACAATATATACCCGTGGACTATGAACCTCTGAGTAGCAGTACATAGTATTCACCATATATACTCCTTTAACACGCCACTTTGTAATGCTTTGGACAATATGTTGCACAAACACAATGGCACTACTTATGGATATACAGCATTTTGGGGGAGTAAGTGAATGACACAGATTACTAAACATATCTATCAATTAAATGTGCTAAAAATGGCAGGCACCTGACCTACTGCAGAGGACAGTTGGACGTGACCTAAGTCCACCAGCAGAGGTTGTCATGGCGGTAGGCGGTCACAACCGCCATGCAACTTGGCATTGGTTAACAATGCTTTTTTTTTCCCGGACTTGGGCCAATGGCGATGACCACCAGTGGTGATGGTCCTGTATGTGGCGACCGTGACTGCCATTTTCAGCAGTATTGCTCACGTGACTCCTGACAAGGTTGCCAGCAAGACATCCACGATGCGAGCTGCTGTGTACTGCCTCGGGGGCCATCATGGCACGTCCTGCAGGTGAAAAGGCCCCTGCCTTCACCCTGGGAGAACTTGAAAGGCTGGTGGAGGAGGTCCTACCCCTGTATGAACAGCTATATGGGGCACCAGAGAAGCAGGTGAGTCCAATGGCCTAGCCATGTGTGATAGGTGTTGTGTGTGACGTTGCCTCGGCCATGTGAACTTTTGAGGGTGTAGAAGTATGCAGATGGCTTATTATTAAGGCATGTGTGCAGAAAGGATGGGTATGTGTGCCTACTTGATGTGACTGATGTGCACTGATCACTGCTATTGGTATAGTGCATGTGTACATGACTTTCTCCTTTTGTTCTTGTCCTCCATGTACGACAATGCCCATCAGAGGAAGGGGATTTGGCGTGCCATCGCCAAGCAAGTGCAGCACCTGGGGCTCAATGGCTGTGGAGCACCCACTGCAGAAAGCGGTGGGAAGAAATGAGACTCTGAGCCTGGAAGACCACAGAGGCCCAGCTGGGGATGTCCTCCCAACGAGGGAGGGGTGCCCGTCAGACCCTGAACCCCCTAGTGGCCCGTATTTTGGCAGTGGCCTACCCTGAGGTGGATGGGCGTTTGAGGGCAGCACAGCAGCCACAAGAAGGTATGTACTGACTGTATCCTTGTACTTAGCTCTGGTAGCTTGGTGTTTGCTGTCACACTTTAGCAGCTGTGACAGTGTAGTAGGTGCTACATGTATGTTGACTACTAGAAATACATAATAATAATTTTACCTGACTAAGAGATGGAGATCTGAACTTAGGCCTACGCATGTGTAGGTTTAGATCATCTGTGTCAAGGTACATCTGTGACTGCATGTGGAGAAGCACAATTGACAGTGCCACATGTGTGACTCCAGCCAGCCATATATATGTATGAAAGTTGCTGTAGCATCCTACCCATCTAGTAGTCCATATTTCAGAATATTTTAATATGTAGCTCTAATGTGTCAGACCACTCCCATCTGTGTAGATCAGCTGTCTTTGCTACAGAGTGCCTGACATATTTGGTACAGGGCCTAGTTACCTTTTGTCCTGGTACAGAAAGGGAATGCATGTGAGCCTGGCATCTCAATCAGTCAACATATATGGGCAGTATTGGACTGTACATACGAGTTTGTGGAGGTGTCCCCATTGTCCCTTCATATGCATACTATGGGGAAGGGTAAGGTTGTAATGGAAGGACATCCAACTATGGGTGTCTGACATTGTCTATTTGGCCGTATCATGCATTTCCATGCCATTGAAATGTAGACAAATCACTATTACCCCAATCCCTTTGTTTTAGAGGAGATGAGTGATTGGGCTGTCTTACCCTTTGACAAAATGCAATGGCCATGCAACATGTGGCAATCGCCTACCAATACTAGTGCAACATATGATATTAGCCACTTATATCATGTCACAATGGTTACTTGGGGCAGATCTTGCTACGTGGGACAAACATTGCTTCCCTTAGCCTAGCTGACGTGGACAGGTTGGACAGCTATTGGTTTTGGGTCACTTCATACTTTGAGATGTCATGGTTTGGCTGTACTACTATTTGTCATATAGGTGTTGTTGTTGTGGGATATGTTGTAAGTGTAATGGGAGTCGCGTAGGTCCATGTGTACATCGTGTGTACATGTATTTTCAGTGGGATATGTGTGTTGTCTGGACTTAGGTACAGGTAATCACATGTGAGGATTGATGTGAGTGATGTTGGTTTATTCATGTTGTCATGTCATGGCTCTGTATGGTGGACTGCCATGTGCCCTATTAGGAATTAGTTGGTTGTCCTTTGTTTAGTTGTTGTTACACTGCTCTATGTGATTGTCAGTGGATGTCTCATGTGTGCTAGGAAGGCCACTGTTGCTGTACATGCGTGTATGGTGTGATGTTGAGTATTTGTGTTTTGTGACTGCAGCTATTCCTATAGCATTTGATACACGTAGTGACATAGCTGTTCTCCAGACATGGATTCTAAGAATAAGATGCCACCTGTATGGGACTGTCACATGTTGTGTCTTCATCAGGGATTGTGTCCATTGTGTAATATATGTACAGAGGGTTCAGCTAGGCATGTAATTGAAATGGCAGGTGCTGTGTCGTTTGTGAATAGAGTTGTCTTTACTTGCATGAAACATTACTTATGGACATGGACTGGTCAGGTGTTGAATAGGAACATGCATGATATGGTGTTATCAGTTAACTGCTGTTCCTAAAGCTGATAGGAGTATGGAGAGATACGACCAGGATTAGGATGGAATATCAGCTTTAGAAAGGGCATGATGAGCATACTGACATAGATTTACAGGTGATTGGATGGAAAGCTCCAGTAGAGCTACCTTACATGGATTATGATGTCGGTGAAAGATGTGACATGAAGGGGTGAATAGAAGTAACATGTGACATGATGTAGGATATGTGGTATTCTATATGGGATCCCCTAGCTAGGAGATGTATACCTACAGTTGTGCATGTTGTGATGTGTGTATGTGAAGAATGTGATGACCCTTTCTCTCTCTCTCTCTCTCTGTTCATCACCATTGGCAGGTGAAGGAGACGGGTAACAGGCGAGTGAGGATGCTGCCGGCCACGGGACTTGGAGTGCTGAGAACACTGACAGTGAGGGACCGCCCTCCCTGTAGCTCCCCACCTAGTTGTCTCAAGAGGGTGGGTGTCTCCTTTGCCGCAGGCACCTCTGCCACAGTCAGGCCTGCTGCTGCCAATGAGGAGGCTATTGACCTTCTGAGGTTCATCTCTGTGGGTCAGGGGACCATTGTGAATGCCATCCATGGCCTGGCAACTCAGGTCCAGCAGAGTAATGCGTTCTTGGAAGGCATTTGCAGTGCACTGGCTGGCCTACAGAGATCTTTTCAGGCTCTGGCCTCCAAACTGACGGCAGCCAGCCACCCTTTGTCTTCCGTCCCCCCTCCACCTTCCTTTTCCCAATCCCAAACCCCTCTTTCCCAACCCAGCCAAAGCACACAAACAGACAAACATGCATCCACCTCAACTTCCAAGGGTAGCCCTGACAAACACAAGAACCACAGGACACAGCACCTGCATGCACACAAACAACACCCACCTGTAGACACACCAACAGTCACTACTTGCACTGTCACCCCCACCACCCCCAGCATCACATACACCACACCTGACACACCTGCAGTCACCACACCAACATTCACTGATACAGCCACAACTCCTATCCTACCCACAATCAGCACAATAGCAGACCCTCAGACATCCACTGCAGTCACCACATCCGCAGCCACAACAACCACAGACACGCCTACATACAGCACATCCACCATGCCTGTAGTCACCACCTCAACAGACAGTCACCCATCACCATGGCATCTCCCAGCACCTCCACCCCCCCAAGACACATAAACGCCCACCCTCACCCACCCAACAGACACCCAGCACCCACAAGCATACCTCGCACACACATCCAAGACATCCACCATACCACCTCAGACCACCACTCTCTCTCCCTCCACACCCAAACACTTTTGCATTGATCGTCCCCGTCTGTCTAAGAAATCTTCCCTCTCGTAGTTGAACCTTTTCACTTCTCCTCTTCCACCCCATGTGACCCCCAAATGCTCTGTGTCCCTCCCCAAGTCCAGCCCTTCAACCTCCAAGACCTCCCCTGCCCCCCTGCAAGTACCCATGCCCCTCCCCTGCCAAGAAGTCGACCCCTAAGAAGAGTTCCCAGCCCTCCCCTATGTCTCAGTCTAAGACCCCCCAAACCCAAGTGCAAAGATCCACCTCCCAACTCTGAGCCCATCAACCCCCTGCTTCCCCCACCTCCATGAGGTACCTGCCTGCACCTTTGACGCCCCGACCTGTGGAAGTTACATGGCAGTCAGGAGTCAAGTTTGGGCACTCACAAGTGCCATATTTGCATGTTGCACATATCTGTTTGGACTGGCCTATGGCCTATGGCCTTGATTTTATTATGTATTTATGTCTGTATTTTTATTTAATAGTTTATATATATCTGGGCCAACCAGTGGTTGGTTTGAAGGTTATATCTTTGTCCTGCCTTTATTTTCTTAGAGCTGTTTTGGTCTTAGCTACTTTTGTTTGAGTGTAAGTATATTTTGTGGTGGCTGTGCTACCAGTTGTGTCTGGGCAGCATGTGTGGTTGTGTGCTTTGCGTTTGACCCGCAGTGATGGGTGTGTATTTTTTGTGATGGGCATGTGTATGTTGGGGACAAGTAATTGTGTTGATATTGTGTGGTGTTAGTGTTGACATTTGTTATTTGCAGTGTTGTGTGCCTTTGTGTGGTTGTACTGTGTGCGTGAGTGTGTGTGTGGATTGGTATGTAAGATTCATTGTGATGTGTGTTTGCAGGGTGTGAGGTATGCCTTGTTGTTAGGATGTGTGGCTGTGTGTGTTCGTCTTCTGGTGTTGTTATATTGTATTGTATGTCTGATTTGTCAAGTGGAGGTGTGTACTGTGGGTGCTTCACGGTGCTTTTGTGGTGTAGTTGTGTGTTGTTGTGTGTGACTGTGCGAATGCTGTGTATCTGGGGGTTGGTGTGTTCCAGATGTGTGTGTGTGATGGCAGTAGTATGTGTACTATGTATGTGGCTGTGTGTGTGCGCGTGCCAATTTGAGGTTACCTGTGTGTTTTGCCCTCGCCACCCATTACCGATGTGTATTTTGTGTGCATGTATGTACTTTGGCTTTTTGCTACAGTGACAGCTAAGTGTGTGTACTCATGGTTGCTGTAGTCATCGTCATCGCTGGTTCCGGAGTCATTGGGTAAGCAGGAGCAGCAGGAAGACATGTAGATTTGGTTCCATGGCGGCTCCGGATGTGTATGGCTTCCTGAAGGTGAGTGTCTCCTTTTATACTGTTGGTTTCCGCCAGTGTTCCTGTGGTGGTGCGACCGCGGCAGAAACCTTGGCGGTGTGCAGCCTCACATTATGTCCGACGGAAACATGGTCTCTGGCTACTGTCAACCGTGGCAACCTGTCTGGACTGATGGTGCCGGCAGTGGTTTGGCTGTATTCTGTTGGGAATACCATCATGGTAATAATTTGGCGGTCTTCTCCATCAGCCTGTTGGTGGTCCGACCGCCACTGCCAACGTGGCAGTTCTGAGACCGCCAAACTCGTAATGACCCCCTATGTGTTTCTACCCTTATAGTTCCAACCTACAAAAGGTTTCAAGCATTAGTCAGGACTAGCAGGATCCACATATCATGTAAAATTACAGACCTGTGCCAGTCATTGTATGAAAAGCAACACACCAGTTTTGCACTGGTCTAATGTCTTGTGGAAACAATAAGGCTAAAATACTGTGGGGCATATTTATACTCCGTTTGCGCCGATTGTGCGTCAAACATTTTGACGCACAATCAGCGCAAACGTTGCCCCGTATTTAAACTTTGACGCCCGAGCCCGCGGATGACAAAAATCCGCTGTGTGCGTCATTTTTTGGATGCGGCAACCCGCCCTGCGTTAATCATATGCAAGGTAGGTGTTCCCGTCCAAAAAATGGCTTAAACGGCCGTGCGTCGTATTTATGCTTTCGGGCAAAAATTACGGCCGGGAGGTGGAGCCAGAAAATGACACACAGCCCGATTTGTGTCAAAAATTAACGCCTGGGTCAGGGCAGGCGTTAAAATGGGGCAAACACACCAGTATTTAATCAGAACACACAGAACAAACAGCAGAGCAGCAAAGCAGCAACAGGGAGCCATGGAGGTCATTCTAATCCACCGTGCACGCAGACGCAGAGCCCAGCAGCAGCAACAGCAGCTACAATAACACCAGCAGGGACCCCAAAGGCAGCGCAGAAGGCAAGAGAGGATATTCCGCCGAAGAACAACCCTTCAGGGCCTCAGGGAACACGACATCATACAGAGGTACCGGTTGAACTGGCAGGCCATTCAGCAGCAGCTGCGAAATATCGAACAGCAGTTGGCCCCCACTTTGGTGACACCCCACACCATACCAACAGAAACAAAGCTACTTGCCGTACTCCACATGCTAGCACCTAGCTTCTGGCAAGTGGCTCATTTCAAACAACTGGTGCCCTGGTAGGCGGAATATCACAACCATCATTCTCTGCATTTCTGCCCAAAGTACTGGATGCCATCATTCGCCTGACACCCCGCCACATCTGCTTCTCTAATACACTGCAGAAGCAGCAGGAAACTAAACAGGGGTTCTACGCAATCAGTGGCTTTCCACACGTCCTTGGTGCAATCGACTGCACACATGTACGCCTTGTGCCACCTGCTGCAACTGAACACCTCTACCGCAACAGGAAGCACACACATTCAATCAACGTGCAGGCCATTGTCGATCACCAAGGAATGTTCACCAACATCGTGGCTAAATATCCTGGGAGTGTACATGACTCATTCATCTTCCGTCACTGCACCATCAACCAACACTTCCAGGATGGACGGTATGGCAATGGACTACTTGTTGGTAAGTACAAAAACCTACTTATATACACACTGCACAGCAACCCTCTAGAACACAACACATACACCACAACAGCAACATCTACACAGGAACACACTGAAGTCCTTACATCACTAGCCATGTTTCTTAAGTCACCATTGAACCTGTCACACATCGGAATTTACTGTACAGCCTAATGTGAAGACATTAATGAGTGTGGTTGCCAAAATGTCACCTTGCAAATTTTAAGTGTCCCAATGACCTTTACATTAATACATTGCATAAGCCTAAAGGTATGGGATGTCCAGGGTAGTTTGATATGGACGTGTTAACAACACTTACAATTTAAACTCTACATTGAACTATCAACTCACCCCAAGTGAAGACACAAGGACACCTGTATCACAAGTCACAATGCTAGGGAGGACACACTGCACTGAAAATCCCAAAACATACTGATGACAAACCGTTATCAGACAAACACTTGCTCAGCCAAGGAAACAACACAATGCAGATAGTATAGCCTACAAGTATAGGATGTCACATCAGTACACAAAAGAGTCAAAGACAACACAAGACAACTACTGCCATGAAAGGTCTTTTCAATAGTGCCAGCTACACCAACATGATCCCATTCTTTTTCTCTTTCAGCTGATCAGGGGTATGGCATCCAGCCATGGATAATGTCACCATTTGGCAACCCGAGTACTGCTGCAGAGCGTGCATACAACGAGGCCCATAAGAGGACACGCAGCATTGTCGAGCGGACCTTCGGCATCCTCAAATCAAGGTTCCGCTGCCTTGACATCACTGGTGGTAGCCTACTATATTCCCCCGAGATGGTCTGTAAGATCATACTAACATGTTCCATCCTGCACAACATTTGCATCAAAAGGAACATTCCCCTCCTGGAACCACACCAATACATGCCTGAAGACGAGGAAGAGGAGGATGCAGCCCTGCAACATGAGGGGGAACAACCAAACACAGCTGCTGGAGTGCGTAGGCGCCAACACATTGTGAACAATTTTTTAAAAATATTATCACCATCACCACTTAATGAACTATTGTAAATAAACACTGATAAGAAACACCACATCATGGTCTGGCTATTCATTTCTGCACACCTTTAGCTCTAAATATCAGAAGAAGAATGTCGCCTCATGGAGCATTAATGATATAACAATCAGGACACAGAAAATTACACTACAAATGTGATGCCTATCATACAACGGTCACGTACACACACAATGTAAATGACTGACATCCTGTACAGTTCACTTTTGAAGGGCAATAGCTGAGGACAACGCCTATTACACACATACATGTTGGAAACATGGTTCATCGCAGCATATGGCACACAACTAAAACATCATCACTCAACTAGGGGAAAACAGGCCTCATACATCAGGCAGTTGACATGCTTTTGCTTCAGGAACAGGAATGTATGACCAGACTCTTGGCAGCAGTAATTCCAACTACATACAATCTTTGCAAAGACTATCTGTCACTAGAGTTACACATAAGCAGAACATACACAGAACAAGTGCCACACAAATGACAAGCATCCAGCACATCACATCCCATCTACATGTCAGCCCTTTTCTAAAAACCTTACACACCCATGCGCCTGGTCACACCCCACCTGTCTGAAGAGGTCCCTGGAATACTAATATGTGTACCCTGAGATTCCGTCATCTACACACACACACTCACAAGAGTCATCCAGTGTGCCACACCCTTTCCTATGGTCTACCATTGTCATAGTACTATCTCACTGCATGGAAGTCAGCTCAAATAATACACTGGCTTGGAGCTTTTAAGGCCTGGTATCACCTGTAGATTTCTTCCCGTGTGAAAGGTACTGTAGGCCATTTTAAAGCAAATCTCATCCGACAGGACTTGTGAGACACTGATGGAGGCCACACCAGTGATCACCTCCATGCACACCACCCAAATTTACATGCCCCGTCCCTGCTGATGCCTCCTACAGCATAGATGTTGTCATTTGGGCAATTACACCGTTAAGCATTGCTGCTAATGTTGCCGTGTAACACTGTATCAGGGTTCATATGTCACCTTCAAAACAACACAGGACATACACAGTGTGACATGTCAACTGTCTACTGCTCCCTCTGACCTGTCTTAGTCAGACCACTGATCATGTCAATTGTCAAAGAGCTGGCTCCTGATTGACCCAGCATCCTGTCAGCCTGACTGGCACCTGTCCGTGGGTCACCCTAAAGATACCCGGTGGCCACCTATGGGCCACACTTGCTGTCCAAAACCTCTCTTTCCTCAGAGGCTAATTTGTCATTTGCCTCATCAATGTGTACTCAAATACATTGTATTGCATCATCTGACTTTTCTTTGTATCATATTTGTGACAGTGCCCTTGAATAGCTAAATCATGGCCCATCCGTTGTCTGGGCCTCATTAATGCCTAAACTACAAAGTGTGACAGTGTACCTGGGCCATAGCCTTTGATGGTGTACGTGGCCTCCAGCAGAACCAGCAACCTCAGATAATGTCCATGAAAAGTAGACACATATGAGGACCCTGACAGTTCACACGCTGAGTAACATTGTTCAATTAATAGAGATGGCTCGTGTGTGGTGAATACCAGCCATTTTATTCTGCACAGAGGCTATGATGTTTCCAGATGCATTTCCATCCACAGAGGGCCAATTTGAGTACAATTGTTGCAATGACACATGCCGGATCCAGACACCTGAGACATTCTCTCACTCAGCACACCACGGTTGCCCAGTTGAAAGTCTCATTACACGTCGTCAGTGACAGGGTGGGACCATCCACGTGTAGGTTACCATGTCCTCTATGACTTTACTCACATTTAGCTCCAAAGAATACTCATTAGATACACGATTAGCTGCCACTAACTCATGATGAGACCTGGACGTTACAGTGACAACATACACCTTAACAGGTGATACAGGATCAACATTGGACCACACACATGTACATGTACCATCCAATCAACAAAATGGTTGCAAGCAGCCTATCACAGTAGTGTCCCAATTGTAACCTAGCATGAAGATTGAAACATGCCACTAAACCAGGTAATGCATAAAGGGCCACATACATCAAAAACATATTTGCTATTATGACATAAGGAACGTTGAGAATTTGCTATTAAATCAATGCTAAATGGTACGTCAGAATTCTCTAAAGAAGTAATAGTGCAAACTTCAAATGGGCAAATGGTATTACAGATTTGCAAAAAGAGAATCATACTCAATTTGCATCTATGGGCCTGCTGCCAATGGTTTAGCATTACTGAATTTGGGAAAACCTTTGATAAATTTGCAAGTCAGGAACAGCAAACCCCAGGGTGCTGGGGGCCTAAGTCCCCCTCTGCTGCACCCCAATTAAACACTTTTTACGGACATGTGAAGCACACACATGCTTAAGGGGCATGTGTGCCCTACATGTCAATAGTGAAACATATTTTAGCTAAATTAACTCGTAATTAGCACATGGTTACCCCCAAAAAAGGTTTAGGCGACAATTGCATTACCTAAATGGGCATTTTGCTATTTGGATTAGCTTGATACATGTGCTCACAAATTAGCTAATGAAGACATCCTGTTAGCTCTTTCATATTTTGAAAGTTGCAATCAGCAATTACCTACATGTGTGCGCAATTATGAGTAATATCCATTTTGGCCAATCATTACTATTGCACTGTGAATACCTTCTATACATCCTATAAAGCACATTTGCTTTAGCTAACCCCAGTGTTTATCACTTAGCACCGTTTGGTAATGGAAAATTCCATTACTCATTTGGACATATGAAATACATATTTGTCATTATGCGTCATATTTTCACGCATACAGCTTGGGCGTCATAGTTTTTGACGCACAGGAGTGCAAATAATGCAGAGTCAAATTATTTTTTTATAATTTTAAATATTATTTGGATGCGGCTTAATTTTCACCTCTGGAACTGTAAATTATGCCGCAAACAAATATTATTTACCAATTATTAAAAATAATTTGACTCAGCATTATTTGCACTCCTGTGCGTCAAAAAATATGACGCACAACCTGTATGCGTGAAAATATGACGCATAATGGAAAAAAACAGCGGCCATGTTATGCATGATGTGATGTAATAGGATATCCTGTTTACAGAATCTGTACAGTGGGTGTACTTTCACTTTCACTTTGCAGTCTCTGATTATTCTAGACTGTGTGCAAAGTGTTGTCCTGTGAATTTGTGCTTTTGTTTCCAGAGGGCCATCTTACTTGTTGTTTTGTCATCAATATATTATTGTAGAATACTGTCTGAGTGTGTGTTGTATAAATTTGTCCAGTCCAGTGTTGTATTTATTGTCTGTGGGAGTCTGTTGTGGGTACTGTTATATAGGGGATAGTTGGGCTCTTCTATTTGTTAAGTTTTCTTTGTATTTCCTCACTCAAACTTTCCCCATTTTCCCCTTTATTTATTTTTTACCACAACTTTTTCCTCTTTTTCTGTGCCTAAGTGTCTGGTAGGCCACGTCTTTCCAGGATGGGTAAGGAGGAATTGGGGGGGTACATATGGCTGGTTTGCCATTTCCTCCCACTGATGCTGGAGGCTGGGGGTAGGGTGATACAGGGGTATCACACTGAGGCCCGAAAAGTCCGGTGGGGGAAGGTGCGTCTGTATGGGAGCCAACGGAATGAGCATCAACTGAAGATCCGCTGGGCTGACCTGATCTCCAGGGAGCAAGATCTGCTGGACCACCTGGGAATCATGATTGGTGGCCATGTTGGTGAGTACAGATCATGCAAATGTGCACAATTAAAAGCTGGGTAGTGACATGAGATGATTGGTACCCAATCTGCCAGATAAGTAGCTGACTGTGTGTAATGCTGGGGAAACATACAGGGTAATTGATGCACTATGTGAAGGATGACAAATGCTAGCAGTCAGGCAGCTCATGTTTTTCACACTTACAGGTTGCTTGTTGCTGAATGTAATGTAGTGCCGCCTTTGTGTCAGACAAGCAAAACATTAATGACGCAATCAGGACTCTACAGGTCACAATTGCCAGTGAAGTATGGATGTAGTAACATCATACCTACATATGTTGAGGCTATAGCTAGACTGACATTGGAAACCCTACATGATGCAGAAAATGAGTGCTGCCTTCACGTCAATTGATGATAGCAATGTGGCCCAGACATATGTTTCATGTGTGTCTGGTGAGTGTGTAGGGAAAGTGTTCACGGAAGTGCTGTGCATGTTCGGGATTAATATGCTCCTTCATATTTTATTGATACATGCCAGATCTGAACATGAACCATATTTGGAAAGGAGTCAGGTGCCCTCAGCTAACATCTAAGACAGGTATTTTTTGTTACTTGTGCCAAAATCCGATTAGGGATGGCAGTCCAAAGGTATGGACTAGGGTGCAAACATCTATGTTTGGTGCCAGTCACCTTTGTTTGGACACATCAATTTATGAAACTGTAACAACATGATGTATTGCCAAAGTACCTGGCCCTCTGTACCATGTACCTATCTGTCACAAATGTGTCATGACCACATAGGCTGTTTGACAGGTCATGCAGTCCTCAAGTAACCAGCCTTTGGATGTCTCTCTTGGATGCACATGATGAGATGAATACACACCTATATTGTTGCTGCACACTAATGGGGGTGCATGTTTGCCACCACTTGACAGTCAGGGCCACTGCATGTGTGGAGAAGTGTCTGTAACTGTAGCAGGAGACCCATCCTATGTAAATGTTGGCCAGGAATTATTCCATGCAGTATGAGCATGTCTGAAAGTGTTTCATTATCCATGTCAGCTTATCACATTGTATTTGTATTTGAAATTGTTTGTCAGTGCACTGATTCTGAGCATATTCTTCCTTCCATGCTTTACAGGTGGAACTGCACCATACACAGTGGGAGAGGTGGCTCATTTTGAGGACCCCGACACCTACAGTGAGTGTTGACATGTGTGTTATGTTTTGTGTTTGCTGGTGATGTGTGATGGACTCCTGTGTGTTGAACACATTGCAAGGTGTGATGCGCTGCCCAATCATTAGTCTTGTTCCATTAGTGGGATTTCAGTTATTAGAATATTTTGAGTTGACCAATGCTTATCCATTTGTCTGATCTTGGGTTTGTAGGCCATTCCTGTAGGGCCCGCTATGGGAACTGGGGTGAGTCATGTGAAATACACTAGTTACAATAAGAGTTGCACTGGGACTCGTCTCGGACTGAGTCTGCATGTCAGACTGACATTCTCCCAGATAGCTTCTGCAAATGGCTTGCCTGAAGACTTCCCTATTAACCGATGTACTGAGTACACTGTAGGTTGGACCTTCTGGGAGCATGTACTTCCACAAGTTGTACTAGAAGTGTGTGGGACTAGAGTGCAACGGCCTAGGTGTGCATGCTATTCATGATCATGGGTGTTCTTGCTCCTCTGTGTCTGTTGAAAATTATGCCTGACTGGAAGTATGTGAAGTTGACCTAGGTCAGTACATTTAGACATGTGTGGACCTTGGATAGGACAAGGTTTAGCTGACTCCAATTTGTTGATAGCCCTTACTGGTGGTGTGTGTGTGGAGCCAAAAACATGTTGAGCTTTCTATACACTCCTGGGTGTGCATGTATTTTGGGATTGTTTGTTGTTCTCCCCCTCCCCCCTCAAACACAGGCATGGGTTTGTGAATAGGGTACCTAGGACTGAAGCAACCAGTATGTTACACATACCTGTGATCATATGAAAAATGGTTTTGAACCTAGTGTACACACTCAGGTATGGCACATGAGTACTATACTAGCAAATCCTATTACAAATTGCAGACCTTGAAGTTTGTGATTGTTATCACATACACTGACATATGTAGTCCAGGCAATAGGCGGAGGAGGTGCAGCATGATTGTTAGCTGCAACTGTCAGTACTTTGATGACAAGTTATTGCCAGTTGTTACCCATCATGTAGATTTTGTATGTGCTATGTGTGAGATGACCTTTGTAGGCAGGCTTTCCATGTACTTCCTCTGAGACTTTCAATGATCTGTATGGTGATATGAGCTGTTACAAGTACAGTAGATGTATTGTCAGATTAACCACTTGTGCTATTCCACACAATGCAGTTCCTATGGTAAATAGTTGTCCTTTGTCTTCACAGCTGCAAACATGACACCCGCCCAGAAGCATGAATTTGAGAGGCGGGCCATGAGGTACCGACACATCCTGCAGGTGCAGTCGGGGTTCCGAAGGATGGCCTCCGGAGCATGGTGGGCTTCACCACAGGGTGGCCCAAGGTTGCCCACTACAGCCACCACCACCACAACCACCGGTTCTCCCCAGGTGGCCCCAGCCACAGCGGGGACAGTTGTCCCTACATCTGAAACACACCCAGGCCCCAGCAGTGTGACAGCTGCAGGACAGTCCAGTGGGCTAGGCTCAACACGCCCACAGAGCACCTCTGCCGGGACCCAAACAGCAGCAGCACCACCAATCGACCCTGCGGCATTCCTAGCTTTGGAACGTAAAATGGACAAAGTTCTAAGGAAGGTGAACAATCTTAGCCAGGATGTCGGCTACATCAAGAAGCGGGTCAAGTCTATCAGGCGGACCCTCCGGAGGGCCAACCTCTAGGAATAATTTATTCAATGGACATAATTCCCTCCCCTCCCTCCTCTTTCCTTGTTATCATGATTAGAGGGCTTGGGGGATTAGTGTTAGGTTAGTATGGGTTGTTAGTTTAGTTAGTGTTAGAGAGGAGGGTGGGGGGTCCTGATTCTGTCTACTTTTCCTTATTAAGTGTGTGGGTGGGTGGGTGGGGGTCAATGTTGGGGTTCCTGTGTGTTAGAAAAAAAACAAAAATAAAAAAAATAAAAAATAAAAATTACAAAAATTACAAAAAAATATATGATTGTTTAGGATAGTATAGTATGTGTGTAGGTTAGTATGTGTTGTCCTGCATGTGTCCTGTCTCATAATGGTGGGTGGGGGGTTTATGTTTAGATCCATTCGTTACATGTGAAGAGTAAGTTTAGCTTAGGTTAGTTAGGGACAGTTGTGGGTAATGAGTAGTCAGGTTAGATTAGTGTAGGTATTAATTTTCCCTTAGTTGCCTCTGGTGTGATTAGTTTTGAATAAATATATAGATAACCCTTTGCATTATGTGTTAACTGCTACTTGATCATGGCCGTGGCATCAGTGTAGATGATTGTTGTTCTATGACATTTGTGTCCTATGCTACAAACAAATACAAACTGAGGTGTAAAATTGCAGCTACCCCAGTGCTACCTTGGTAAGTATCCACCATTTGTTAGAACCACCAATCGGAGTTGACATGGATCATAAAGGATTTTTGTCGATGAGTATGTTTTCTACGTCACAAAGTGTGCTTCCAGACTTGGTGTTGTGGGGACATTTTTAGGTCGGACTGCAGAGTGATGTTCAGGGACATCTTTGAAGATGAGGTCTTGTTAACACTCTTGTCTTCTTGTCTTCATAACTGACATAGATCATTTGTGCAAAAATTCTGCATGATTACCTATTTGGATGTTTACTCAGAAAGGTTGATTGATGTTGTGTTTTGCAGTGTTTGCTTAGATTAGACTGCACAGTTCAATGTGTTAGTATTGCATGGTAACAACATTTATCAGCCACTATTAGTTGACTTTGATTTCTCTTGATGAAGCATTCTTCTGTCCAACACAGCATGATGGTGTGTGGTTTCTCACTTCATCAGTTATTCTCCTCAGGATGGGCAGGCTGTGATGCAATCCTGGCCACTGCACAGATGGATCTGACTACATGATGTCAGGACAGTTGTATTGACAAGCTTCATGATTGTCACACAGGCACATTTGTGTTATCTACTGCACAGTTGATGTGTCAAATTACACAGAGACATATTTGGTGTGCAAGTGCTATTTATTGATAGGTGCTGTAGTGCAATATGTACATTGTCCATGTTTGCTGAGTCCGTTCTAGTGAAATCTTACATGGTGATCCTACAGAAGGGGTGTAGATAATGCTACTGACATGCTGGGCTGATGTTACAGACAGTGCAGAGGGACAGGATTTGCCGATTAGTAGGAGAGAGACATTAACTGGGCATGCTGACAAGTTATACAGTGGTTAGCAGAACAGTCATTGAGTATAGTTGTTGTAAGACTGGCATTTGACAAAACGTAGGACCTTGGTCAAAGTAGGCCATGGTGCAGGAACTAGTGCTTCCGGGTACTCTTTCGTGTGAATGTGATCTGTTCCATGTCTTCTTCTTCTGATGTGTGTGTTGCCTGCTTTGTCCTTGTTGTTGTTGGTTGTGAAGGGGCAACACACACCTCAGTGTTAGAAGACGTGGAGTCAGACATCCCGGTCGTTGCTCCCTGTGAAGGTATTAAGGACAGTACTGCAGCAAGGAGGGTCTGCTGGTTTTTTAGAATAGCAGCCACATCACAATGGTAGGCAGCCAGGTCGGCCCTGAGGGAGTCATGATTGCATTTGTGCATGCAGTGGAATGTTTGGGGTGCGAGGTGTTGTGGCAACTCCCTTACTGCAGTGGAGAATTCCTTGACAGTTTCTTGTAGTCCTTGCAGTATGGATGTTAGGGCTTGCATAGCTGCTGCCTGATCGGCAGATGACATCATGCACGAACGCAACCCCTCAAGGCTGGCTGCCATAGTTTGCATCCCCACCCGCACCTCCTTGGCCAGCTCCCGCTGTACTCCAACTACAGTTCTTTCAAAGCTGGTACCAGTGTCGTCAGAGTCCTCAGCTGTATTGGAGCTGGCAGGTCTTGCAATTGGGGTGGTTCCTCTGTGCTGGCTGCTTGTTCTGTGCTCCTCCTTGTGACTGAAGGTGGGGTCTGGAGGGTTTCAAGGACCTTTTGGATGGTCTCCTGGGGAATGTTTATGGGCTCGTCATCCATGTCATCAGGGAAATCTGGGACAGGCATATCAGCAGGATATCCATCTTCCTCTGCAATGAAACAGGGTACAATTAGTGTGTCTGTGTTGTGACAATTTTGACGTGACATGCCTGCCTTTTGATGAATTCACTTTGTGATCTTGTTTTGTATTGATATCTGCTGTCCTTCAGATGGGCATTGTTTCAGGCCTATGGCCCACCTGTGTGTCACATGTATGTTATTGAGTTATCAGACTTGTCAGCCTCATCTCCTCTAGGTGTTGCTTTATGCCAAATAGAGAATAGCCACCTATTTGTCCTACTCTACCCTCCGTGTATATCCATTCTCATGGTGAGACCTTATACTGGCTGTGGGTGTTCTGATGGTCCTGGCAGCACACTTGACTCTCAGGACCTACCCCAATCCCTGAGCGTTCACATCGACTTAATTGTAATTGACATGTAGCATATCCTATGCATGGCAATGTTATGATGTGATATGGATGTTGATATTGTTAATGTGTCCTGCTGATGTTGGGTAATGTGTGTTACATTGGATTGCCCTGATAGTCGTATCAGTGTCCTATTTCGTCCTCTGACTATGCAGGTGTATTTCATTGACCAGTTACATGTGTCCCCTCCTCAATGCTGTTGTCTGAGCAGTATGACATTTGTAATGTTGCCTTGTTTGCCAGGCACGGGATGGACCCTGACATATGCAGCATGGGTGTGACCTTAGTGCTGTGTCACTCCTATTGTTGTTTACATTGGTTGATGTTTGTGACACCTATGGGCATTGACATTTGCGTGTACTGGGGCCTTTGTCTTGTTTCAGGAGATTGTTGCAGATGTCATCCTCACCCCCTAATTTAGGTATGTATGTTCCATGGGGAGGTTACTGCCATTGGCTACTAGAGCTGCACACAGATCAGAGGTGGTAGTGGCAACTGTTGTTGCAGTTACATTGCAGTTGTCGTTTTGGCTAGAGGATTGCTAATAGGGCCGTAGTTACTGTAGGAGATATGTTGTCTGACGAGTGCCAGGATGTAAGTTTGACGTAGTGGCCTTCCCTCCTGTCGAGACTTTCCCTTTGCTCCATTGTTGGCATGACAGCATGCCCCCATAGGACTGTTGTTGGTGTAGTGTAATGTTGTGCCCCAGCTTATGTTTGTGCAGGCCATGCCCCCCTGCAGTACCCCTTTACCCATGCCACTCCATGTATATGATGACTTACATGCAATGTGTAGTAGGTATTTCCCCCCCTGCTTACAGTCAACATTCTTGTATTTTAATTCCCCATGCGACTTACCCTGCATGTGCATTGTCTCGTGGTAGTCTGCGCTGTCCTGTCCTTGAATCCCTATGACGATCTCCTCAGGGATGACGGCTGCGACCATCTCCTCCATGTGGTCCAGGGCCTCCTGGTGTGCTGGACTCCCACCTCCAGTCTGCAGTGCTACCTTCCTGTTCCTGGCCATCTTTTCCTTTGTCCTGCGTTTGCAGTCATGCCAGCGTTTCTTACACTCGGTGACTGTCCTGCGTACTTCAGCCACACTGTTAATCTTGTCAACAATTTGTTGCCATATGGCCTCTCTCCTACTGATTGGCAACTTTGAGGTGATAAACAGTTGGTGCTGGTGTTCCGTCACCTCTTTAACCAGGATTTCCTGCTCCTCTGCACTGAAGCGACACTTTCTTTTCTTTCTATAAATGTCCTGGTTCTTGTATGGATCGTCCTGGCTGGTTCCTGGTCTGCTGTCATCTTCCTGGGGTCTGTAGTGGCATCTGGGATCCATTTTGGCTCTCCTCTGGTGCACTTGCAGTGTTCGCTGGTTTTTTTGGCACTATTGCGTCAAAAAACGGCGCATATCCGGGTTGCGGTGTCGTAAATCGACCCATAGTCATTTCCGCCGCGTTAACGTCGTTTTCCTTTATGAATTGACGCCGCGGTGTGCGTCAAAAATAATGACTCCCACCTGTTGATTGCGCCGCCGTGCGTCAAAGTATAAATATGACGCACGGCGCTACGAAATGGCGTTAGCCGGTGGTAAATTTTTTGACGCAAAACTGCGGCGGCGCAGTTTTGCGTTAAAAAGTATAAATATGGCCCTGTATTTTAAAAGTAACAGTTGCTCTGAGTGGCAAATTCACCCATGATTGTGCAAAACCAGCTGTATTCAGGCCAACACTGTTTCTCCAAAAGAGACTCATCTACCACTTCGTAGTGCAGCACCAAGATGGAAGGTGACTTCAGAGAATGTGTGCTAAGGGTTAACAATACCAGCACAACACCTGCATCAAGGAACCACTCCATAAAGCTCCCACACCAATATAGTAAAATTAAAAAGTAATTTATTATTACAGTAAGGCGAAAATGACAAAAATGTGATTGGTCACTGCAAAGTTATAGCGTTTGAAGTGACAATTCCATTCCACGCCTATTCTCCATTCTGGATGGACAGTCAATGAAGGTTTCTGCCAGTACTCTCTAGTGGTCACTGGAGGTTTCTTTTCCCCTACAGTTAGTTAAACATTGTGTGTTGATGTAATTACATACACACATACCCGGGGTAACAGCATACTGTACTCAACTGGTACAAATGAGAGGTTTTATTTTTTTAGACGCACCTACTCAACGTTACGAAAATAACTGTTAGTGGAGCAAAAGGGCCCTTGTAAGCATGACTGTTAGGATTGTGGAAAATCAAATACCTGTGTAGCGATTGCAGTTCGGGTATTAACCTGAGAATCTCCCCCGTACTGAGGGACGAATACACAAATTCTGAGTATCTGATTAAATGATGTAAAATTATGCCGACTAACAAAAAGACGTATCTTTGAAGCATGACAGGTCCTTGTACGCTGCTGGGAGGTCATGGGCAGCCTAGTCCTGTCTGCTTGTGAATAGTTTAGTGCTTATATTAAGCAATGGATTCCAGCTGGTAGGTGGAGAAAAGAGCAAGTAAAAATTACAGAATGGGTTGTTTTGTGATAGAAAATAGGAATTAATTTATATTTTTTCAGAGGAGCTGGAAGATTTGGCTTAATTCAGTTCATCCTGATAAAAAGAGATGAGAAGTTGGATATTTCATTATCATTATTTCATTTTTTGTATTTTTCTTTATAGTCATATTTATTTGTTCATTATTTTACACGTGTTCTATATGCATGTTATTTCTGTTGTGGGTTTATTGGAGATTTGGTGGATAGTGTTTGATTACAAGGATGCTGTCATTATAATCAAATTATTATTTGTAATTACATCATTCTTTTCAATGATCACTATTTTTTCTAACAAATTAGACTAATTTGTAATAACTTTTTAGAAGAAAAAAATTGGGTTCATTAATTTATATTTGTTTAAGTTTTGATAATATAGGTTATGCATTTTGGGGAATGGGCTGGGTATCTTATTATAAGGAAGATTAACTTGTGTAAATGTTAATGGGTTATAGTGCTGAAATATTTTATTCATTTGTATTTTTAAAATATTACATTTACAAATATTTGAAATCACTATTTCATTGTATATATTTGTATAGATAGACCTTTAATGAAAAATACTGTTGAGGTTCAAAATAATTTTCTTTGCTTGCATTTCACTCCGCATTTTCCAAATTAAAAAAAGTAAAACATTACATATTAACTGTAGTAATTATTTTAGAAACGTTTTAAAAAAAGATCAAATATTATTTTTTAAGTTTATTTGTAAATGCAATAAATGTACTTTCCGTAATATATGTGGGACTAGAATTAGGACAGCAAACATGACCGCCCATCACATACACTCACTTTCCCTAATGTTTGAAGGACTTAAGTTAGAATAGTAAATCTGCCCCCTTCCCAATGATTTACAATTCCTACAATATTTGTGTGACTGGTGCTAGAATAGTCAATCACCACAAAGCCCCAAAAACATACATACATGTTTCCCCAATTCAACTAAGCAAGTAAATCTTTCCCCATTAATGTATGCATTTTCCTCCATGTTTGGTGACTTTGAGTTAGAATACCAAATTTCACCCTCTTATAAAATTAAATATTGTTACTCTTTGTAAGATCGCATTTAATGAAGTATATTTTCGAAATTTTAACAATGTTTCATTTTGTTGTTCATTCAAATTGTAATTGTGTTTTATTCATTAAAACTGTAGCAATTAAATGTTTATATTATGTAGGTGAGTTTTTTTTAAATTAATTTCATTGTTGGTATATGTGCTTTAATTTTATAATTAGGTATGATATATTTAAAAGTAGTTCATGATATTTATAGTAAAAGATCAAATAATCCAGTGTTAAAACAATACACTTTAAAATAATAACAATTGTCTATTAAGTTTAATTAGTATTATTCAGAAATATATATTTTAAACGATTTAACCAATATCTTGGAATATTACATGTTTGTAGAAGATAGTTTTGTTAAGTTTACCAGTATTTTTAAAACAATATTTTTTGAAGTTGATATTTTGGTAGTAGACATTTTTCACTGTAACATATTTTCTGCTTTTGATATTTTTGTAGTAGATATTTTTATTATTTTACTATTTTCATTCTAGGTATAGAAAGTCAAAACCAGTCTTGGGTTGCTTGTTTTCTGTTTTCAAGGAGGACCTGACCTGGCAGTTCTGGCTAGACTGATCCCGTTGGAGCAGGGCAAGACTCATTTGCATTAGGCTGGGCCCAACCTGAGGTTGATTGGCATGGAAAATACCAACGTACTAAGATGTGGCTCTGAGTAATGACCAGTGGCTATTAATTCAAGCATTCCATACATCACCTTTTGTATACTTCACTGCCACACCCTAGTTAGGACAGGTATGCCAAGATGTGGATTCCATGCAGACTGTGCCACTGGAGCTAAGCTACAAGTGATTGCTGAGCTCTAATAAGGGCGAGACCAGACTTGGGTTGCTTGTGTTCCGGTTCAGGGAGGACCTGGCCTGGCAGTTCAGGCTGGAATATTCTAAATGGGACAGGCTCGAGATTGAGTTCCATATAGCAGGGTCCAATCTGAGGTGGCAGGGTGTGCAACATAACAACGGACTCGGATACGGTCAGTGGCTGATATCAACTCAAGCAAACTATCCAACACTTTTTTTGTATACTTTATTACAATGTTATGCCCTGAAGAAGAGATGGTGTTGTGAAACATGTTGACTGTAAAATGCAAAATGAACTAACCAAATTGTAAACAACATACAACAATAGGAAGTGGAATGAAATGTATCCAACAGTGGATTAACTTTGATGGAGTTTGTAATATCAAATAAATTCTTAGTGTTTCAGGGTGTTACCTTCATTCTGTGTTTGGCAAACTGGAAAGCACTAGTAATGTTTGGCCAAGCTTCATCTTCCTGGTCTGCTGAGTTAAAGTATACACATCCACTCTTTTGTGTAGTGCCCATTGTCAGCATTAGGTTAATGTCTGAGGGCTCCTTAAAATTTACCGGCAGGATAAATGAGACCCATAGAAATTGAATGGTTTGTCTAGGGCAGCTGAATGTCGTCATTTAGGGATGTCAGACCAGAGCGTGGTTCTTCTTCATAAGACCACATTTCCGGCGGTCACTTAACTGGTCCGGTGACCCGTTAAGTGACCACCGGATCCACTCTGTGGATTACTGAATCCAAAGGGGCCTCTGTTAACTGAATAGTCAAACGCCACGTAAAAGTAATGGTTTTCTATCAGTGGCAATCAACCAATTTGTTGGTGAAAATGCTTTATAAATAGACTGCTTTGTCACATGCCCTTTCAGTTCCTTTCATGTCCGCTTTCAAAAGTCGCTACAAGTGTCTTTTCAGCAAAGAAAAACACACGGGCAGCAGGTACAGTGTGTGGTATGTGCATGGGATTTGCCACAAAATCAGTACCTCCTCACGGTTTGCAGCTGTATATATATCTTCCCCGGCCCCATTACCCCTTCAGAGGCACCAGCCGTAAAGCACCGTGAAGCGCCTCAGCAGAGGCATTGTGTGTTAAGGTGGGTTCCTGTGGGTCATTGCCACTGTGTCACATAAACTGATGCATTGCTCTTTATGGCAACCTCACTGTGATGGTTCGGAGATTAGGCATCAGTTAAAAGCTCATAACAAACCTACAGGAGAATATCACTGTGTAGGATGATTCCTAGTGCTTTTCGGGTGTGGGCCGGGCTTTTCTGGACCTAGGTTGGACATGCTCATCCTAAATCATAAACTGGTCCTAGCTCATGTTTGGTGCACTCAGCCCTTTTCGGACTCACTTTTATTGTCTACTCGTTCTATGGAAAGAGAGGGTTGTTGAAGTGGTTTCAAAAGAAAAGCAGTATGGCCCATTAGAGAGCAGGATGTAATAGCAACCACTAGGAAATATCTCGGCTACCAGTTAACCTAGACGAGTGTCCAGAAAGAAATGAGTGTATAGCCCGTGGGTTCACTGTTCGACAGCTGCTTTCCCACAGAACCCAAAAGACACGTCTAGAAGCCATACTGTTTGAGGGGGTACTTTCAGACCCCCCAATTCTCCGGCAGCACAAAAGCCCACCCTACTCTTTTCTCATCATTGTTTAAATTTGTTGCACTCGCCTATACTCCTTCATCCAATGGCAATGATTTACTCTGGTGTGTTCATATTTACACTAGCGCGGAGATGTGCATCGGGCTGGCCACGAGGCAGATTTTCGACTTTAGGTACATTTACATGCAGTCATTTTAAATTGAAGTGATTTACATAGTCAGGTGTTAGTCTAAAGATTCGGCATGAATCTGACCCTTGTGCATTGAACATAGACTGGACACTCTGCACCAGGGAGTAGCACGCGCATTCACACTGCCTGGTTCCGTGGTCTTACAGTGGAGCACTCTAGCAGCGCTGCTGGTGACCTGTACGTGAACCAGGCGGTGACACTGCCAGCAAGGATGTGGGAAAACAACATAAAGTCATCAACCAAGGCAGGACCAATCCATCTCCGCTGCCCCACAGGCTTCGACCTGCTTAATTTTCCTTGTGATTTTAATATAGATTTATTGAAACTTTCAGTTATCAAAACAAACTGCAGCCACAAATTGGTGTTCTTTTTGCAGGTCGAAAAGTACCTATAAAGCTGCCAGAGGCGGAAATAAATGTCCCTTGCTTGGAGGTCAGTTATCGCCGCGCAAGCTCTCTGGGGATGGCGGACGCCATTTCATATTTTTCTCAATACCGCTTCCCTCTTTCCTCCTATTCATCACTTTCCATTTAAATTTCAGGAGCAGAGTAACCTGGCGACCGGAGGCCTCCTCTCCTTTTATGTAGAGCTGTAAAGTCACCTCTTTCAAGTATGAGAAGTAACCTGATTATTCCATGGACTTCAACAATATCACCAGTTATCCCGTTTTTTATGTAAACTCCATCATGCTGCTTATAAGGCCCGGTCGCTTATCTGGCACGTGCGTCCTCTTTTTGCACCAAAGGCCAGTGGCGATTACAGTCGTTGTCCATGCAATCCTCTACATCAGTGGTTCCCAACCTGTGGTCCGGGGACCCCTGTGGGTCCGCGAGAGCCTAGAAAATTAAAAAATATTAACAAATATTGACAAATTAGGTCCCCAGCTTCCAGTAATGACTCAGGCGGGGGTCCCCGGATTCCCATGATGATTCAGTGGGGGTCCCTGGGTTCCATTAATCTTAAAGTGGGGGTCCACAGAAGTCAAAAGGTTGGGAACCACTGCTCTACATAGTCCTGTGATGGGTTACAGAATTTGCAGTTCCTTGCTCTTTGGAACCATTGTGTTTCTTTTATACATTTTTATTGAAGCTTTTCACAAATATAACAGAGTTATGGTTATCGTCATCCACGATACACTATCACTGGGAACCAGTAAAGTATAGATGTAAGACATTGGATTATTTTTTGGAGTGGATGACTATCCCCCTCAAGGAATAATCACAGCCCTTGACAGGGGGAACCCTCATAGTCATTGAATTAACCTGCGCTCAACTCCCTGGTAGCTACGGCGCAGAGCCAACAGGCATAACTTAGGGCAAGGTATAAAGTATTTATGCAGTACCAAAACAGTTATACAGTCAAAATACAAAACAATAAATATCCCTAACCAAGATAGAAAAGTAGAGTAAAAATTAATAAAGAAATTTACACCAAGATGATAAAAACCCAATAAAGGGGGCCAGAGGTATGATTTTTTTTAACGTTTTAAGTAGGACTAGCACCAAAAATCATAAAGTTCAAATGATAGTCCATGGTCTGGGTGACTGAACCTAGGTGCAATATACCGCGCATCATGATGGAACATGGGTGGATAAACCAATCAGGTTTGTCCTGGTCAAAGATTTTACCTCCTGACTTTAGTCCTTTAAGTTCCAATCCACCACAGTACACCTCTAAAACCTCCCCAGCACCTCACAGGAGGCACTTAGAGATTCATAGTGTGTTAGGCAGAGGCCAGACAGAAGGGTCCAGTTGCCATTTGTCAGCTGCACAATTGCTGTAAAAGGCCTCTTATAGCTTGTTGCATCCATGTAGCTTTAACCCCTTAGTTGCTGCACCTTCCCCCGCCGCTGAGCCCTTTTTTAGCTATTTGGGGTAGTTCGGAAAAAGGGACACTGAAGAAAGCATGTGTTTTTTCCCCTGAAAATGGCATCAACAAAGGGTTTGTGGTGCTAAAATCACCATCTTCCCAGCTTTCAGGAACAGGCAGACTTGAATCAGAAAACCACATTTTTCAACACAATTTTGGCATTTTACTAGGACATACCCCATTTTTACTATTGTTTGTGCTTTCAGCCTCCTTCCAGTTAGCTACAGAAATGGGTGTGAAACCAATGCTGGATCCCGTACAGCTAGTCATTTCTGCAAAGTAGACACAATTCTGAATTCAGCAAGGGGTCTGTGACGGGCCGGACTGGGCCGACCCGCACACCGCATCGACTTGTTCTGACGATGCCTCTCGTAAACCGGATGCACTTTCCGCTTCCTCCAATCACGATGTCCCAGAGCCGTCCCGGCGGGAACCCAGGTGTTTAAAGGGACCTCCGACTCTTCCTGGAGTGTGGAAGTTCGGGAGTGTTGCAGAGGAGAAGAAGACGACCGACGGAGATAAGAAGGAAGGCGTGGACGACGGGGAGTCCCGAGACATATCCCACGGATCCCCGAG
Source organism: Pleurodeles waltl (assembly GCF_031143425.1). Lineage (NCBI taxonomy): Eukaryota > Metazoa > Chordata > Amphibia > Caudata > Salamandridae > Pleurodeles > Pleurodeles waltl. The sequence continues at coordinate 965,567,464 of NC_090443.1, forward strand.
CTGGGTGGAGCCGGCCACACTGTCAGCGGATTACAGCCCAAAGGAGAACACGAAGGAGCCGGGGGTCCCATCCAGGGATGAAGGAGAAAGACTCCGGGAAGCAGGACGTGAGTGCCAGCCACGCTTCAGGAGAAGCGTGGCAGATGCAGGTGCGTGGGGTTTCCTGGGGTAGGGTTAGGGAGGACGGGAGGGGACGTAAACAAAAGGGTGAAGGGCACATGTAAACCGATAACGCACGAGGGAGGGTGAATGGGGAAAGAGAGAGAGAAAAACAAGAGGGAAAGGGAGTAAGCACAAAAGACGGAAAACAGGAAAGAGAGAAGAGGAGATACATAGAAAAAAAAGGAGAAATTACAGGTACTAAAGAGAAAAGGAAAAAGTAACCAATAAACAAGCACAACAGTCAGACAATAGGACAACGTAATAACGAGACAAAAGAAGGAAAAAGTAAGGACAGAGAAGAGATCAAGAAATCCCCTCTCATAGGAAAGGAAAAGGAAAAACAGGGTAGTGTCGAACAGACCAAGGAGGCGTAAAGACCAAGAGATAGCGGAGTGAGACCCAGGGAAAGACAGCAGCAGGAAGAGATAGGACAGAAAACACGAAACAGTTACCAGGCGTATTCTTCTTCTTTCCACATGTGCTTCCCAAGGGACCTAGAGGAAAAGGAAAGAAGAAGACGAAGTCCATAAAGACCGGCCAGAAGAAAAAACACAGAGAGCACGAATACAACAAACAAAACCCCACCAACCATCACAAAACTTTTCCATATAGTCAATAAAAGACCACTTACCTATAGATCTGACGATTACCGAGTGATCATTGGTGTCCATCCTGTAACAGTGTCATTTGTGTAGATCCTTCAAGGTTTTCCTACAGAAACTAACAGCTAAAATAAAACAATATTGAAGTTGAGGTGAAAAAAAGAGCCGTTTATGGTCACGTTTTCCTCTTTTTCCAGCTAGGGCAGGTTTTTGAAAGCAATATACCGTTACATCTGCTGGACTCGTCGGGTTGTGGGGTATATAGGGCTTGTAGGTTCATCAAGAACCCTAGGTACCCAGAGTCAATAAATGAGCTGCACCTTGCAATGGGTTTACATTGTATACCGGGTATACAGCAATTCATTTGGTGAAATATAAAGACTGAAAAATCGGTATCAAGGAAACCTTTGTATTTCCAAAATGGGCACAAGATTAGGTGCTGAGAAGCAGTGGTTATTTGCATATCTCTGAATTCCGGGGTCCCAATACTAGCATGTGAATTACAGGGCATTTCTCAAATAGACTTCTTTTTTACACACTGTCTTACATTTGGAAGGAAAAAATGTAGAGAAAGACAAGGGGCAATAACACTTGTTCTACTGTTCTGTGTTCCCCCAGGTCTCCCGATACAATTGGTACCTCTCTTGTGTGAGTAGGCCTACTACCCACAACAGAAAACGCAACATGGACACCACATTTTTACACTGAAATCTGACATGTTTTTAGGAAAAAGTGCCTAGCTGTGGTCTTTGGCCTCTAGCTCATCCGGCACCTAGGGAAACCTACCAAACCTGTGCATTTTTGATAACTAAACACCTAGGGGAATCCAGGATGGGGTGAATTGTGGGGCTCTTACCAGGTTCTGTAATCCAGAATCCTTTGCAAACCTCAAAATTTGGCAAACAAACACTTTTTCCTTAGATTTCGGTGATGGAAAGTTCTGGAATCTGAGAGCAGCCACAAACTTCCTTCCACCCAGCATTCCCTCAAGTCTCCCGATAAAAATGGTACCTCACTTGTGTGGGTAGGCCTAGTGCCCGCTACAGGAAATGCCCCAAAACACAACGTGGACACATCACATTTTTCCAAAGAAAACTAACCTGTTTTTTGCAAAGTGTCTAGCTGTGGTCTTTGGCCTCTAACTCAGTCGGTACCTAGGAAAACCCACAAAACCTGTGCATGTTTTAAAACTAGACCCCTAGGAGAACCCAGGATGGGGTAACTTGTGGCACTCTCACCAGTTTCTGTTACCCAGAATCCTTGGCAAAAAAAACATTTTGCCCCACATTTCGGTGATAGAAAGTTCTGGAATCTGAGAGGAGCCACCAATTTCCTTCCACCAAGCATTCCCCCAAGTCTCTTGATAAAAATGGTACCTCACTTGTGTGGGTAGGCCTAGTGCCCGTGTCAGGAATAGATCACACAACAGTCAATGTTGGTCCTTATATGAGGGCAACAGTTGACCCTGGGGTGATCCATTCCTGACATAGGTACTAGGTACAGGCACTCAAGTGGGGTAGCCTTTTTATCAGGACAGGTGGGAAACACTGGTTGGTAGGAATTTTGCGGGTACCAGCATATTCCTGTAGTTTGTGTGACAGAAATACATGAAAAAATAGTTTTTATTCAACATTTCAGCTTTGCAGGGTATTCTGGGTAAGAAAACTCCACACAAGTCACACCTCTGTAGACTCCCCTTGATGTCTAGTTTACAGAAATGACTGGATTTGGTAGGTTTCCCTATACGGCCACCGAGCCCAGGACCAAAAACGCAGGTGCCTGCCTTACAAAACCAGGTTGTTTTGTGATAGATAATTTTGATGTTTCCACAATACGATTTGGGCGGTGGAATTTGGGGCTGAACTAATTTGGGGAGCTCCCAAAAGACCACTCTCTCTGTGCTTGCTGCTGCATGCACCTGCTCTCTGGGTTGGGCTAACCCACTATTGTCCCGCTGCACAGACTGTACTTGGGAAGGGACAGCAGGACTGTCTTCATCACCTCACTCATAATCACTAGGAGAGGAGTTATCGAATGGGACTCCTCTGACTGAAAAATCACTCCCAGAGTCTACGCCATTGTCCTATCCCTCAGATGCTGTCTCAGGATCTGCTGTCTCAGTCTGTGATCCTCAATCAGAGCTGTCCTCTATAACCCGAGTTAAGGCTTGAGCAGCAGTCATCCAATGAGATTCCATCTCTGCTACTGGCTAAACTGTCGCTCTAAAACACTAGCCTACATAGACAGTCGCAAAATTGATGGTGGGTGTGTGTGTGATACCTGCAACAGTAGAGGTTACCTTACCTTCGCTTCTTCCTTCAATCAGCATGGTCTCTCAAGACACTAAAAAAAACAAAAAAGACACACTATTACTGAAGCCTTGTCACATACCAATCGTCACAGTCTTTAGCGCCTCTAACGCCCAGTCCACCAATCATAATTGGTTTTCCAACTCCCATTACCTCCTCCTCCAATTCCATCACTACCAGCCAGCAACAGTGCATTTCATCTCTCCATAGCCCCCCTCGCACATACATTTAATTTGTATTATAGCGCAGGTAATGGCTGGCTTTACTTATTCACTCAGCTATTCACATATAATACAGTTTTGATCCTTGCAGTAGGCGTATAAACCTTCTGCGCTACTTTATGGCATCAAAACTGCCACTCGACAAAAGTCAGATCCTTTTCTAGCAGAAACATATTCACAAGAGTTACTAGACTTTTTTATTGCTGCCTAAAAGCTACAGTTGAAACGTGTCAGTTGAAGTATGTGCATTCCTTTGAAGATGCAAGCTGCAACTGCAAGAGAACTGGTGGCGATTATATATATATATATCTATATGCCGATCGCAGCCCCAGGGAAACCACACATGCATTGACAAAATTGATCGCTATGTATATATATATATATATATATATATCTATAGACATATATATATATATATACATATATATATGTATATATATCTATATATATATATATATATATATATATATAGCTAGATCTATCTATATATATACCTCTCAGGGGTAGATCTACCTTTTAAAAAATAAATTGCCCCCGGGGGGAGGGGGTGGCCCGTTTAACAAGGGGTCCGAGCCCCCCAAGTGAAATCCCTGGTGTCTAGTGGGGGTTTCCTGGCCCTCGATCGCAGCTGTCAAAGAAACTCATTCAGGAAGGCCTCGTTTGAAAGGGAAGAATCTCCCCTTTCAAACAAGGCCTTCCCGAACGGCGTGAAGGCCAGTTTGGGCCTGTTTTCCCCACTGGAGTAGGAAGTGAGCGTAAGGCCGCTTCCTGCTCTGTGGGGAAAACAGATAGTGATGTCAGCGCGCCTCGCAGTGTGCTGACGTCACAAAGGGGCGGGGGAGACACGGAAGATCTTCTGTGTCTCCTGACATTTTTTAAATAAAAAAAAAAGCTCCGATGTGATGCGTCTGAGGATTTTTTAATCCCCTCCCTGGTGTCGGCCACAGGTCGTGACCCGCACCAGGGAGGTAGGGCGGGTGTCATCCACTGGCTGATGCCCGCACTGAAGAGGTTAATGTGAGATCAGCCTTACACCCTTGTAGTCCATGTGGGTACAAGAGAGAGCAGGTCCAGTCGTCCAGCGCTCTTCTCAGTTTAGAGACAGCAAGTTCAATCCTCTCCTGATCTTCCACAGGTCCAGGAGTAATCTCAAGTGAGTGCATGAAGATGTCACATTTAAGCCAGGCACGCGCTAGAGGGTGGGAATGAACTTTGGGTACACTCAACCAATGGGGTAAACTGTTCCGGGGTAAACCCTACCACTTTGGGCATTTTCAAGAAGGCAGGAGCCTTCAGTCACACTAAACCTTGGCTCTGAGGGCATGTGTGGGGAGTGCAGTATGGAAATCCAAGTGTCCTCCCACATCTAACACTGAAATCCAGTTTGGGGCAGTTACTGTGCCCTTAATAAGCACAGAGGCAGAAGTATGGTAAGACCAAAGCTGAGTTTACCAGAAACCAGGCAGTGGATGTGCAAGAATTATCTTGCACCTCTTATCGCACTTTGAAGTACATCTCTAGTGTGATATGTAAAATCTCAGCAGACCTGTCAAGCAGGATTTGACATTCAAGCAGGATTTGATACTCTAATGTCAAAATGAGGCACACTGTGGTTGGAGCCTGCATAGCAGGGGAGAGAAAGGAAGGGTCCCTCCTAGGTGTCAGCAATAATTTGCCTGTGACAGTAAAGGCCTCTTTGAAGTGCACCCCAAGTATATAATGTAAATCTCATCGACCTGACCTATCAAGCAGGAGTTGACATTCAAACACGATTTGACACTGTAATGTCAAAAACATTGCTTATAGTCCCACCCTGCATGTTCTGACAGGTTCAGAAGGGCCATCCAGGCCCATTCAGGTCAAACTATTGTTTGCTACTGGGAGGCATTTCACACCCATTCACATCTATTCAAATGCTAATTAACGGCTGGCAGAAATGAAAGAACAAATGCAAATGGTCCTCCAGAGGCTTCAGGCAGGGGAAGGTAACTTTCTAAAAGTACATTTACCTTAATATTTACCAAAAATTCAACTTCACCAATTATTGGATTTTTGATAACTATAAAAATAGTTGTTTAATAATTTTTCTTGCTGTTTCCTAACCAAATTAGCATTATTATTGTAATAATGTAACCCACTGTTTTTATATATAACAGCCAACCTTGTTACAATGAAAATAGCTTTTGTGGCTTTTTCATTGTAACTAAGGCCCTCATTACAACATTGGCGGTAAATGCCGCTGACCGCCATGCCAACTGCCGTCAACATACCGTGTCCGTGGCGGAAATCCACTATGGGTATTATGACCCACAATGAGAAATCCTCCACAATACAGACACCCACACAAGTCCGCCACACCAAAGGTGTAGGAAAGTACCATCTTGCCTGGCATGTTACCCCCATTTTTACTTGTATGTATGTTTTTGCCTGTGTCACTGGGATCCTGCTAGCCAGGACCCCAGTGCTCATAAAGCATGCCCTGTATGTGTTCCCTGTATGGTGCCTAACTGTATCACTGAGGCTCTGCTAACCAGAACCTCAGTGTTTATGCTCTCTCTGCTTTTAAAATTGTCACTGCAGGCTAGTAACTAATTTTACCAATTCTGATTGGCACACTGGAACACCCTTATAATTCCCTAGTATATGGTACCTAGGTACCCAAGGTATTGGGGTTCCAGGAGATCTATATGGGCTGCAGCATTTCTTTTGCCACCCATAGGGAGCTCAGACAATTCTTACACAGGACTGCCACTGCAGCCTGAGTGAAATAACGTCCACGTTATTTCACAGCCATTTTACACTGCACTTAAGTGACTGATAAGTCACCTATATGTCTAACCCTCACTTAGTGAATGTTAGGTGCAAAGTTACTTAGTGTGAGGGCACCCTGGCACTAGCCAAGGCGCCCCCACATTGTTAAGGGCAATTTCCCGGACTTTGTGAGTGCGGGGACACCATTACATGCGTGAACTACATATAGGTCAATGCCTATATGGAGCATCACAATGGTAACTCCGAACATGGCCATGTAACATGTCTAGGATCATGGAATTGTCACCCCAATACCACTTTGGTATTGGGGGGACAATTCCATGCATCCCCGGGGCTCCAGCATAGAGTCCGGGTACTGCCAAACTAACTTTCCGGGGTCTTCTCTGCAGCTACCGCTGCTGCCAACCCTCAGACTGGTTTCTGCCCCCCTGGGGCCTGGTCAGCCCAGTCCCAGGAAGGCAGAACAAAGGATTTCCTCTGAGAGAGGGTATTACACCCTCACCCTTTGGAAATAGGAGTTAAGGGCCTGAGAGGAGTAGCCTCTCCTGGCCTCTGGAAATGCTTTGAAGGGCACAGATGGTTCCCTCCTTGCATAAGCCAGTCTACACCGGTTCAGGGATCCCCCCAGCCCTGCTCTGGCGCGAAACTGGACAAAGGAAAGGGGAGTGACCACTCCCCTGACCTGCACCTCCCAAGGGGAGGTGCCCAGAGCTCCTGCAGTGTGTCCCAGACTTCTGCCATCTTGGATGCAGAGGTGTGAGGGCACAATGGACACCTCTGAGTGGCCAGTGCCAGCAGGTGATGTCAGAGACCCCTCCTGATAGATGCTTACCTCTCTCTGTAGCCAATCCTCCTCTGAGGGCTATTTAGGGTCTCTCCTGTGGGTTTCTCGTCAGATAACGAATGCAAGAGCTCACCAGAGTATCGACCGCTGACTGCTCCAGGACACCTGCAAAACCACAACAAAGTAACAAGAAGACTACCAGCAACATTGTAGCGCCTCATCCTGCAGGCTTTCTCGAATGTTTCCTGGTGGTGCATGCTCTGAGGGCTGTCTGCCTTCACCCTGCACTGGAAGCCAAGAAGAAATCTCCTGTGGGTCGACAGAATTTTCCCCCTGCCAACGCAGGCACCAAAACTTCTGCATCACCGGTCCTCTGGGTCCTCTCTCATCTTGACGAGCGTGGTCCCTGGAACACAGGAGCTGGATCCAAGTGTCCCTGACAGTCCAGTGGCCCTTCTGTCCAAATTTGGTGGAGGTAAGTCCTTGCATCCCCATGCCAGACAGTAATCCTGTGTACTGCGTGAACTGCAGCTGCTAGGGCTTCTGTGCACTTTTGCAAGACTTCCTTTGTGCACAGCCTAGCCCAGGTCCCCAGCACTCCGTCCTGCATTGCCCAACTCTCTGAGTTGGACTCCGACTTTGTGGGATCCTCTTTTGTTGTGCTGAGACGACTGCCGTGCTCAGATCTTCTGAATGCCTGTTCAGGTACTTCTGCGGGTGCTGCCTGCTTTTGCATGGGCTCTGTGTGTTACTGAGTACCCCCTCTGTCTCCTCCTCCAAGGGGCGACCTACTGGTCCTTCCTGGGCCCTGGCAGCACCCAAAACCTTCAACCGTGACTCTTGCAGCTAGCAAGGCTTGTTTGCAGTCTTTCTGCGTGGAAACAACTCTGCATCCTTCAGCATGCCTTGGGACCTCTTCTGACCAAAGGAGAAGTTCCTGGCACCTTCCGTTGTTGCAGAATCTTTGGCTTCTTCCACCCAGAGCCAGCCCTTTTGCACCTTCATCCTGAGTTTAGTGGGCTCCTGCCCCCCCGGACACTTGCGTGACTCTTGGACTTGGTCCCCTTCCTTTACAGGTCCTCAGGTCCAGGAATCCGTCTTCAGTGCTTTGCAGTCAGTTGTTGTCTTTGCAGAATCCCCTATCTCGACTTTACTGTCTTTCTGGGGTAGTAGGGTAACTTTACTCCTACTTTTCAGGGTCTTGGGGTGGGGTATCTTGGACACCCTTCGTGTTTTCTTACACTCCCAGTGACCCTCTACACACTACACTAGGCCTGGGGTCCATTCGTGGTTCGCATTCCACTTTGGAGTATATGGTTTGTGTTGCCCCTAGGCCTTTTGTCTCCTATTGCATTCTATTGTGTTCTACAGTGTCTGCACTACTTTTCTAACTGTTTACTTACCTGATTTTGGTTTGTGTGTATATTTTGTGTATTTTACTTACCTCCTAAGGGAGTATATCCTCTGAGATACTTTTGTCATATTGTCACTAAAATAAAGTACCTTTATTTTTGGTAACTCTTAGTATTGTGTTTTCTTATGATATAGTGCTGTGATACAAGTGGTATTGTAGGAGCTTTGCATGTCTCCTAGTTCAGCCTAAGCTGCTCTGCTATAGCTACCTCTATCAGCCTAAGCTGCTAGAACACTTCTAATCTACTAATAAGGGATAACCGGACCTGACACAAGGTGTAAGTACCACTAGGTACCCACTATAAGCCAGGCCAGCCTCCTACAAAAGGTCAGTGATAAATTGGCGGAACCAAAACCCACACCGTCACGCCAACAGGAATACGCCCACACTATCACGACCCACAAATCAATGCAGCGGTCATTCAACCGCGGTAAACCATTGGCAGGACACACCGATGCGCTCAAAATACATACACACTTACAAAACACAACCACATTGGACAATTCAAAATACACACACCTGATACACATACACACACCACACACTCACACCACTATAAAACACACACCCATAATACCCACAACCCCTTACAACGAACAATTTTGAAGAAGCAGATAGAGAGAAAAGCAAAGACCACACCAGCATCCAGAGGCACACAACACCATCACTCATACACCATCCACGCACAAAACACCACACGCCCCAAAACATCACCATACACATCACATCTAACCTCACCTCACACATCCCTCACACCAAATCATGGCACCTCAAAGACACCCCAGGTTTTCTGAGGAGGAGCTCAGGGTCATGGTGGAGGAAATCATCCGGGTAGAGCCACAGCTATTCGGATCACAGGTGCAGCAGACGTCCATTGCAAGGAAGATGGAGCTATGGCGGAGAATTGTCGACAGGGTCAACGCAGTGGGACAGCATCCAAGAACATGGGATGACATCAGGAAGAGGTGGAATGACCTACGGGGGAAGGTACGTTCGGTGGTATCCAGACACCAGGTAGCCGTACAGAGGACTGGCGGTGGACCCCCACCTCCTCCCCCAAAACTAACAACATGGGAGGAGCAAGTCTTGGCAATTATGCATCCTGAGGGCCTTGCAGGAGTAGCAGGAGGACTGGACTCTGGTAAGTCATATCTTTACTACTATACCCCCCCACCCTACCTGCATGCCATCACTAACTCCTACCCTTACCCTCACCCCATCTCTCCAACACCTCACATATACCCCACCATCACAACCCACCCATCCCAATACCAAGCCCTGCATGCAACAACAATGCATGGACACCCATCACAGACCTGCATGGACACACATCACCAAAGCATGTCAAAGAGAGAGACTCACCCAGCCCACAAAATCACCACTCACACAAGGCCAAGCTGACAGGGAAAGCACAATCATACAGGGAAACACATCATTGCACAAGATGGCACACACAAATACATTAACAATGCATTTGCATCCCAACAGGACCCCTACCCAACGCCACCGGAGAGGAGGTGCCAGCTACATCCAACCCCCCCCCCCCCCCCCCAGAAGAGGTCCACAGTGATGACAGCAGCTCTGCACTCCTGGATCACGATGACCAACCTGGCCAATCAGGGACCTCTGGACAGTCGGTTACCCTGCCACATTCCCAACCCACCACAGACCCTCCCCCCTCAGGAAACACCAGCACAGCACCCACCCAGCGGGCCCATGCCACTATCCCCAGGACACGTCAATCAGCAGTGTGTCCACTACTACAGGGACCCCAGGCAACCCCACAAACACAGGATGATTAGGGACCTGGGGTCAGTGGCAGTGGGCACACGGTTCAGGGGACAGAGGCACAGGACAACAGGGAAGCTGGGAGGACTGCTGTGCGACAGGGGAAGGACAGGCCCAGGGAACCCACTCTCCACGAGGCACTCTCCAACATCATGGGAGCATACCACCATTCCCAGACCATGGGCACGGTACTGGCCAAGTTTCAGGAGACCCAGCGGCTGCAGGAGGGACACTACATGGGGATCAGGGAGGACTTGAAGGACATCAACACCACCCTGGTCACCATTGCAGGGGTGCTGGCAGACTTGGCCAACACCATGAGGAAGACAGTGGCATAACACCAACGGGCCCCTGACACTAGCCCAACCGATGAACAGCATTCCACATCCGCCGGCGCTAGTGGACAGGAGGCCCCACCACAGGACCAACAGGCCACCAGCACCCCACCCCCTGCAGAAGGAGAACCACCCTACAAACGGTCCCTGCAATCCAGGCAGAAGACAGAGAACATTGCCAAGACCCCCGCCAGGAAATAAGACTCTCCTGAATGTCACCCTCCTGTCCCACTCTGTCACCCTGTCCATCCTTGAACTGACATTGCTCCCCTTCCTATGCCCCATTGGACAATGCACCTGTGATACCAAGAGACTGGACTGTACTATGGAACTTCCTCCACCATCACCCCAGCCCCTTCCACATACCCCTATACACATTAGCCCATAAATAAACACCCTTGAATCACAAACCAATCTGGAATCAGTCTGTTCTTCCACAAATGTATAATTACAACCTCATCCACAAATATCAATGTAAATGTTCATTTGATCATACCATTGTATGACAGTTGTTGGGCAGAAGTAAATATAGCAGAAGGCAGAATGAGGTACCTAGATCTGTGAAATGGAAAGCCAAAGTGAACTGTCAGTGTCCATAGACAGAGGTTAAGAGGCTGACTTATACAATGTCCTACAGTAGTCAGATATGAGAGGAGCAGTGCCAGTCTCTTACCTGTGTGTCACTGGAAGTACTGCATGATGATGTTGTTTCGGTTGTCAATATCTTCTTCCTCTGCCTCCTCTTCCTCACTGTCCACAGGCTCCACAGCTGCCACAAGACCATCATCAGGCCCATCCTCCTGCAGAAAAGGCATTTGGCGTCGCAATGCCAGGTTGTGCAACATGCAGCATGCCACGATTATCTGCACACCTTCTTCAGTGAGCAGTATAGGGAGCCACCTGTTAGATGGAGGCACCGGAATCTGGCCTTCAGGAGGCCCAATGTCCTCTCAATAATCCGCCTAGCTCGCCCATGTGCCTCATTGTAGCGTTCCTCTGCCCTTATCCTGGCATTCCTCACTGGGGTCAGTAGCCATGAGAGGTTGGGGTAACCAGAGTCACCTGCAAATGTCGAGGGATATCTGTTAGACATACACTAACCCTTAGGGACAACCCCATACCCAGACACCTATTCATAGTGTGTGGGGACCATGGGCTCACCTATTAGCCACACCCGGTGCCTCTGGAGTTGGCCCATCACATAAGGGATACTGCTATTCCTCAAAATGTAAGTGTCATGCACAGAGCCAGGATACTTGGCATTCACATGAGAAATGTACGGGTCTGCCAAAGACACCATCTGCACATTCATGGAATGGTAGCTTTTTCGATTTCTGTACACTTGTTCATTTCTGCGGGGTGGGACAAATGCCACATGTTTACCATCAATGGCACCTATGATATTGGGGATATGTCCCAGGGCATAAAAGTCAGCCTTCACTGTGGGCAAATCCTCCACCTGGGGGAAAACAACGTAGCTGCGCATGTGTTTCAGCAGGGCTGACAACACTCTGCTCAACACGTTAGAAAACATTGGCTGAGACATCCCTGATGCCATGGCCACTGTAGTTTGAAAGGAGCCACTTGCCAGGAAATGGAGCACTGACAGGACCTGCACTAGAGGGGGTATTCCTGTGGGATGGCGGATTACTGACATCAGGTCTGGCTCCATTTGGGCACACAGTTCTTGGATTGTGGAACGATCAAGTCTGTAGGTGATAATGATGTGTCTGTCTTCCATTGTCGACAGGTCCACCAGGGGTCTGTACACCGGAGGATGATGCCATCTCATCATTTGCCCCAGCGGATGTGCCCTATGGAGGAGAATGGTGAGCAGAGGGTCATGTACCACATTGTTTGCACAAGTGTGTTTTCAGTAGTGTGAGTAAATCCGTGTGTGTCGTTGTTTGTCAGTATATCTGTCAAATAGTGCTGTGACACAGTTAGGTGCCATGCCATGTGCCCCCCTGAAATGGCAGCTGCCTGACCTGTAAGGATGGATAAGGGGAAATGAGGTAATTACACTGGCATTGTGCAACGTCGCGGTAGGCGGTCGAAGACCGCCGCGCAATTTAGCATTGATTATCATTGGGCCCTATGGGTTCCAGGAGCCAATGACGATGTACGCCGGCGGTGACGGCACGCACCGCCGCGGACGTGACCGCCATTTTCTATCGATTCACTCACTTGATACCTGACCTTCAACAGGAGAGGACCTACACTGCAAATGCTGCTGTGACCTGTGTCTGGAAGCGACAATGGCTCATGTGTCTGGGGAAAGGGCCCTTGCCTTCACCACAGAGGAGTTGGACAAACTGGTGGATGGGGTCCTCCACCAGTACACGCTACTCTACGGTCCTCCAGACAAACAGGTGAGTACACTGTGAGCATGATGTGTGGGCAATGCCTGTCTGGAGTGATGTGGATGGAAGATACATGTGGGGGGGGGTGGCTGAGGCCTGCATGTGAGGATGGTGAGTGTCTGTGCGTCAGGGCATGGGTGGAAACTGGTGGGCAATGAGTATGATGGCACGGATGGGAGAGTAATTTCCTTTCATCCTGTACCTTTCCTCTAGGTCAGCGCCCACCAGAAGAAGGGTACTTGGCGTGCCATCGCCAAGGAAGTGTGGGCCCTGGGGGTCTATCATAGACGGAGCACCCACTGCCACCAGAGATGGGAGGACCTGTGCCGCTGGAGCAAGAAGACGGCGGAGGCCCAGCTGGGGCTGGCCTCCCAATGTGGAAGGGGTGCCCGTCGCACCATGACCCCCCTGATGTTCCGGATCCTGGAGGTGGCATAACCGGAGTTGGATGGGCGCTTGAGGGCATCACAGCAGCCACAAGGGGGTGAGTGCAGTCTCATTCAGCTGACTCTGCGTGCTTTACGAAGTGTCTGGGTGGGGGATGCGGGCTGTGGGTTCCCCTAGGCCAAGGCGAACTAGGTAGGGTAGGTCCCTTGTGAGGCAGGCTCAGAGGCACTCCAACCCCAATGATGTTAGTGGGCATCTACAACAAGTCAGGCTCCTGTGGGTTCCAGGTGTGCAGCAAATGGTGTTAGGCATAGTACCCCATGGGCAGATGACTTTCCTACTACCTGCTAGTGCATGGCCTAGGGCTGCTCCCTGTGTGTTGTGTCCGCCAACGGTAGTGGTGTTGCTGGCATTGACCATGTGTCTCCTCTGTCTCTCCCCCCCTTCTTGTTTTGTCACCCTGTCCTTGTGTGCATTGGCATCATCTGGCAGAGGAGCAGAGGCACCGGTGACAGAGGGAGCTGCATTGCACATGGCCCTGGAGGGTGAATCTACGGAGTCTGAAGGCACCAGTGGGACGGAGGGCAAGGGGAGCTCCACGGCAGGGACAGGAGGGGACACCAGCGACAGAGACTCCTCCTCTGATGGGAGAGGCATTTGCAGGAAACAAATGCATACCTGGAGGGCATTCATTCTGGCGTGGCGGCCCAACCGAGAGCATTTCAGGCTCTGGCCTCAGCACTGATGGCAGCCATTGTTCCTGTGTCCAGCCTCCCCCCTCCAACTTCCACTATCCAGCCCCAATCCCCTCTACCTCAGCCTATCTCAAGCACATCTTCCGACCAGCATGCACACACATCAACACACAAAAGTGGCTCAGGAAAACATAAGCACCACACATCCCACAGGCACTCACACATGCACCATACCCATGCAGACACACCAACATCCACTGCCTCCACTGTGTCCCCCTCCTCCAAGTTGTCCACCTCCCTTCCTGTCTCGTCTCCACTCACACCTGCATGCACTACATCATCAGCCACTACCTCCATCACCAGCACACCCATCACTACACACCGCTCATGTGCAGTCACCACCCCCACTACCATTCACGCGTCCCCTGTGTCCTCTCCCAGTGTGTCTGTAAGCCCTCCTCCCAAAGTACACAAAAGCAGGCACACACCCACTCAACAGCCATCCACCTCACAACAGCCTCCAACCCATGTACATTCACCCAAACTCAGCAGATGTACACCTCCTACAATCACTACCTCTTCCTCCACTCCCAAACCCTCTCCATCTTCCCGTCCCAGTGTGTCTAAAAAACGTTTCCTATTTAACTTTGACCTCTTCCCTACACCTCCCCCCGTCCTTCCCCTAGGGCCAGGATGTCTAGATCCCAGCTCAGTACCTCAGCCAGCAAATCTGCATCCGCTGTGGTCCGTGCTACTCCAAAAGGGTCTAAGGGGGCACCCGTCAGAGCTGCCAGTGTGCCACCGACAGACAAGAAGGACCACCCTATTCCACCACCTGCGAAGATAAAAAAGGGGACAGCTTCCAGCAGGGGACAGTCACACCACCCACCCAGCAAGGCCTCGCCCAAACACCGAGTGGACAGTGCCAAGGTCTCTGCAGCGACTGTTGAGAGGGGGGAAGGGCCACAAGCCAAAGGGCACATCACCTCTGGGAAACAATGTCACCTGGTGAGGGTCTGGTGACCACCAAATCATCCAGGATGGCAGCCACATGCACCACAGTCACCACCGCCACTCTGACCGCCACCTGCTCCGCCACCTGCACCGCCGCTGCCACAACATCAGTCTGCAGCATCCTCCCCAAGGATCAGCCATCCGAGACTGCCGGAGCCGGTATGGTGTCTCCATCCACCGCAACTGTCACTTGCACCACGGCCAGCACTGGCAGGATCTCCGCCGCAGCCACCACCGCCTGCACCACCATCAGCACCGCCACGTGTACATCCGATGCCACTCTGTCGGCCGTCAGCAGCATCCCCAGTGTGCAGCCGTCAGAGTCTGCAGGTGACGTCCTGGACACTGGACACGCCACTTGAGAAACCACTTCCAGCACTGACATGACCCAGCAATTGGCAGCCTAAGTCGCCGCAGGATGGAGTGTGGGTCTGCCTCCATGGAGTATCATGCTACCTGTTCCAGGTATATCGTGTGGCTGAGACACCCAGGTGAGACGAAGTCAACTGCCACACCCCAAGTGCTGCATCACTGGTCACAAAGCCCCCTCCAGAACCAGTGGAGAAAAACATCCACTAACACAGTCCTTGGCAGGATGAAGCACTCTGGGCACAAAGCTCCCTCCAGAACTAGTGGAGAAAAACATCCACTAACACAGTCCTTGGCAGGGTGAAGCACTCTGGCAACAAAGCCCCCTCCAGAACCAGTGGAGAAAAACATCCACTAACACAGTCCTTGGCAGGGTGAAGCACTCTGGGCACAAAGCCCCCTCCAGAATCAGTGGAGAAAAAGATCCACTAACAAAGTCCTTGGCAGGGTGAAGCACTCTGGGCACAAAGCCCCCTCCAGAACCAGTGGAGAAGGCATACACTAGACAGACTGTGGCTTTGCACTCCCCAGGACCAGGCAGTGGGCAACCCACCCACTTGAGAGACTTGAGAGACTGTGGCTTTGCACTCCCCATGACCAGGCAGTGGGCAACCCACCCACTTGAGAGACTTGAGAGACTGTGGCTTTGCACTCCTCAGGACCAGGCAGTAGGCAACCCACCCACTTGAGAGACTTGAGAGACTCTGGCTTTGCACTCCCCAGGACCAGGCAGTGGGCAATATACTTGATATTACAATCGTTTACTTTATCTGCCTATTTCTAATATATGAAAGATTTGACTCAATTCCTTTTGTCCTTGCGTTCTTAAAAGGGGGTTACGGGATGTATATGTAATGTTGTTGCATGTATTTGTGTGTATGGTGTTGTGGGTGAGGGTGGGGATGTTGCATTTTGCGTGTGTGTGTTTCACTCTTTTTGCCTCCTCCCCTCCCCTGTTTGCTAGGTGCAGGACTCACCGTCATCGTCGCCGCCGCCTTCTTTCCACTTCGTCATGTGTTAATAGATACACCAACATGGGCAAGACCTGTAACTCGGGCTCCATGGAGTCCTGGTTCTTCGTTGTTTGTCGAGAGGTGAGTGGTTTCCCTTCTGTGTTCTGTTTCCGCTGTGCTTTTGATGGCGTTGGTACCGCCCCGGAAAAGCTGGCGGATTGGTGCCTTGTAATAGTGTGGGCGGTAAATTGTCTTCCGCCTGTCTGTAGGCGGTGACCGCCGCGGTGTTTGTTGCTACCACCATGGCGGTCGGAGTGTTAAAGTGGCTATCTGTGTTGGCGATTTCCGCCATGGTCGTGATTCCATTGTTTTATCCACCGGCCTGTTAGTGGTATTACCGCCACTTTAACACCGACCGCCAGGGTTGTAATGAGGGCCTATTTGTTTAACATTCAATTCCTTTGTATCCTACTTTTAAATACCATGCATCCTGCCATATGGGCAAAAACACTAACTCTATAAGGTGTACATTTTTAAAAGGAAAGTTTTGACCTATCAAAAGGGGTTATTTTCAGATCGAATTTTCATTTTAAAGCCACAACTGCCAGACTACAAATGGTAGGCCTGAAGACATGTTTGAACTGTAAATGTGTTGGACAGCACATTGGGTGCTGCAGTCCACTGGTGGCATTTAAATTACAGGCCCTGGGTACACCTTGTACGATATACTAGGTACTTATATGTCGACCATGTTTAAAGGGGAAGGAGTAAAGTGCAAAGAGTTCTAAAGCTGGAAAAAGAATAGGGTCCAGCAAAAGGCAAGAAATTCTGGATGATCAATCAGAAAAGGTGGATTTCCTACACATAAGCAAATGTCATTGTTCTTGGTCCCGGATCTTAAATTTAACACATTCCTACCTGTTTGCAATTATGTGAAAAAACATTTTATCACCAGTACAGTATAAGTTCTGTTTCAAAACACAAACCTAGTACTGTACCGGGAAGGCATAGCCATGGGGAAAGTAATAGAAGGGGTGTATAGGAACAATTTTAATTTCAATTACCAATCTTGCAATTCATTTGACATTGATATATCTGAAAATGAAATAAAATTAAAAGTGGAAAACCAGTAGTAGAATGGAGTATGTTATATTGTCAGTATTGCTGTAACTGGGCCCAAACTGTGTCAAAGATATCAACAGCATCTTTGACTCTCATAGGAATCTAAATAGAACAGTCCTTTCACCCATTCGTTATGGGTAGGTGGTTTGGGGGACTTCCAGTAGTGGCGTATACAGATTTTGGCCACTGCCAGAGAGGTCACTATTCATCTCTACTATGAAGAGGATATGTTGAAGATGGCAGTGAGATCATGTTGAAGTGGATCAGATGGGAGGAATGGTGTGGAGTTGTTTGTAGAGAAGGCATCCCACATTTCTGAAAAGCAGTGGGTAAAAGTTGAGCAGGACCATAGTATATGACATGGGGTGCCATCCTATGTCCTATATCTGCAAGTCAAACATCTGGAATCTTGACCATTCCAGCTCTCATCAAGATGGATGGCATCCAGTACCAGTTACGTTATATATAATAGGATATACATTTAAGTTGTAATTTGTATAGTCCTCTGTCACAGGTTTCAAGCATGGATTCCCAATCCTCCTATGTGTAGTCCATTGCAAGCTGATGTTGCCTTCTAACATGGAGAAGTGAGCATGTGGGATTGGAGTATAACTCCACAGTGAATGTGTTATAAAGTCCTAATACCACTCTTTTATGTTTTCCCCAACAAGAGATATAATCATAGATAGGAGAGGACAGTGGCAATGTATGTGATGTTGTCAGGGCTTAGGAAAGGTAATATTTCAATTGTTAAAAACCCTAGTGTTGATTTTCCTAAAGGCCAAAAAGATTGCACTGAGTCTTCAAACCTCAATGCTGTTTCGTTGTGGTATAATTAGTGAACGTGTAGGAACCATCTCCTTAGCTACCCATTGCCTCTAGTAAATAGGGCATCATTCAGGCTTCAGTCTACCATTACAACATATCAAGCATCTGTGTGTAGAAATGGGTTCCTTTTCCTGCTCTTATTGGTTTATGTCCAAAGAGTCAGAAGGGATCTGATCAGGATAAAGTGTTGGATGTGATCATCCAACCCAAATAGATAGGTAAGTTCATTCAATTCTAGCTTAGTCGAGTAATGAGCAGGTGACAGTTTTTAATTAAGTAAAGCATGTGCTGAGGCATGTAATAATTCTCTACATTTGGGAGACTACAACCCGCCGAGGTGGTATGTGCACAAAGTTTAGACAGGGTGACTCTAGGTATGGCACTATTCTATAGAAAACATTTGATGTCGCGATCTATTTTGTTTAGTATGCTATGAGGAATCGACACAGGAAGCATACTCCTGGATAATTGAAACAAGGGGCTACAACCATATTGAGTAAAGAAAAACACTTGCTTAAGGGAAAACACATTATTTCTAGGGAGGTCCTCAGCAGCGGAGCAGTGACCATAAGAAAAGACCTCCGGCAACCAACTGGCACTCAGAGGAAAAGAACATTCTAGAATTCAAACAAGAAGTTAGTCAGCAGCTTGAGCTCACAAGTAGCTCATGCACTGCTGACAATAATCTTAGAAACTTAACCAAATGCAAGTATGTAACACTATAACACATCTCCATCCTTTATAGCAATGTAGCAAATAGAAATGTAGGAAAGGGAAAAAAGAAAACAGGGTGTTCAAATAATAAAATAAAACAAGTTATCTGTAGAACCATGGAACACTGTAACAAAGTGAAAAAATTACGTTGACCTAAAATAAAATCTTTGAATTTCTTAGGTACAACAATCTCTCTCTTGGGACAAGAGACCAAATGATCTCTTTCTGTAATGGATGGGGATTCACATCTTTGACCTGATTGCACGGTGATGATCTCATCATCCCCATCAAAGGAAGCAATGACTTTCTTATTGTTATCACCATCTGTTGGATCCAACAACATTTCATGTGCATACACTAAATGGGAAAACTCACATGCATCAAAGGATACGCTTTCAGAAGGTACATTGATCTTGGAATCTGTAATAGAGGAGAGTCGTAAACCAAAATCAACAACACCATCATCTTAATTCTCACACTCATTCACTTCAGAATTACTTTTGCTGCTCAATAAGCACACGTCAACTTTAGCTAATCTATTCAAGCTCCACCAAGACCATTATTTAATTTTGCGAATGATTTTCCCACTTTGACAACTTTAAATAATCTGGAAATGTTTGATTCATCTTTCCTGACGTGATATGGAAGTTTAATTTTTATGCAATTTCCCACCTCCACCACACTCTTTCAGTGACCCAAATTATTCTTGAAACCCTTCACCACATCTGCTTTTCTTTTAACCAAAATATTGTTCTTGGCCATATCATACATCTTCCTAAGATTTAAAATGGGTAATTCTCTTTTAATCCAAACTGAAACCAGAGAAGTTCTAGGTATCCTCCTTCTGAGCACAGAAAATTGAGAAAATCCTGTATGGATTGGATTGTGTCGTCAATAGTAGGCTTTGAAACCCATTTAACCTCTGCCCATCCAGCAAAATAATCAATATGAATGAAGGCATACATCACCCCCCCTTGTAAAATTCTCATAAAGTCCTTATACGTCTAATGCAATTATCCCATGGCCTTGATGGAAATTCTGATCAATCAAGATTAGCCCTGTTGGTGATGAAGGATTTGTCAGAATTCATGCAAATAGAACATTTTTGACACATTATGAAATTTCCAAATCCATATCAGGCTAGCAGAAAACCTCCCTAAACCGTTTTTAGTAAGGGTTTCTCCCAAATGACCTGTATGGGCCAATCTAATAAAGGTAGGGTGACTATCTCTGGGCAGAATTACGTATTCTTCCTTCAAAACAAGATCACCAAAAATGGATATGGTGTCTTTGACTTTCTGAAAAAGCTTGAAGTGCAGGATTTAAACATCTTTTGAAGCTCCACATCTGAATTAGAACCTTCCACCCAATGTTCTCTAGATAATTCACCACCCAACAAAGATAGCACTTCATCAATTAAAGCAACCACACATTCTTTAACAAGATCTGAAGAAATTGTTGAAGATAGGTCAGGTAATCTGGATAAACAGTAAACAACGATATTGATTGCTCCTCTGATATGATCAGAATGAATGTTATGCTCATACATAAAATTCTAACCAACCTTGCATATGCTCTTCCCGTAGTTGCTGCTAAGCAGCAATAGTAAGGGCTTGTGGTCAGTTTTAATAGTACATTCCTTATCCCAAAGATAGGTTTTAAAATGTTCCACAGCCCATACACAAGCTAATGCTTCTGTTTCAATTGTGGAATTCTTGGCTTCAGCACTTGAAAGAGAACGTGAAGCAAAAGCTACAGTACTTTCCACACCTTGATATTGTTGATTGAGCATAGTCCCATGTTCATTGGCACTAGCATCAACATACCAGAAACACCTTAGTTTTTGATCAAAAGGTAAAAGCGGCAGTGCACTGACAATGGACAGTGCACTGACAATGGAACACTTAAGTTTGTCAGAAGTATCCAGACGTATATTGGTCCACACAAATTTTGCTTCTTTTTTAAGTAACTCCGTAAAGGGTAAAGCCTATTGGGAAAACGTGCACACGAACTTGGAGTAAAACTCACAAAACCCCAAGAAGAATCTTAACTGATCTTTGTCTATGGGAGCGGCTAATTTGTGTTTTGTGTCATAGTACATTTTGCTTTGCTCTTGGGAACATTTAATGTTGTGTTTAACTTGTTTAAGTGTCCAATCAACCTTCTTATCCCCAGAGCTCCAACCCACATTATCTTTTCCAGTGGGAATTCTCCCTCTCATCAACACAAAGGGAGAATACCCTGTAGAAACACAAGGTGTTGTTCTATATAACCATAAATTCCGCATTAATTCACATCTCCAATCCAAATTGTTACAATTTGCCATTTGAATGACACCCTTGATCACCCGATTGAATCTCTCTACAGCACCGTTCCCTGCCGGATGATATAAAGCAGTAGTATTATGTACAATACCTTTCCCCTCTACAAAATCTTTGAAAATACGAGAAATAAATTGAGGTCCATTGTCGCTGACTATACATTTAGGTAAACCCTCTTTCAGAAACACCTTGTCCAGGAAGTGCAACATTTGAATCCACATCAGCCCTATTAACAATCTCAATCTCTGGCCATTTTGAGAAATGGTCAACCAACACTAATAAATACTTTTGCTTATCATCATATATTACTGGCCCTGCAATATCTACGCCTATCCTTTCCCAAGGTCCATCCAGACACGGAATAGGATGGAGAGGTGGTCTTAATGTTACCTGAGTCTTGTCGGATGAATTACAGGCATAGCAATCTCTAACTTTCCTTTCAATGTCTGAGTCCAAACCTGGCCACCAATAAGTACACTTAATTTTGTTTTTGGTTTTACCTATGCCAAGATGTCCTTCGTGACATATATCAATAATCCCATGTCTTATACATGTGGGAGGAATAACCCTGCCATTTCAAAAAATTAGACCACCTTCAAGAGAGAGTTCATGTCTCAATTCCCAAAACACACGCATACCATGATCTAACAAATGTTTTTTAGGCCATCCATTCTTGATATAACCACTAACTGCACTAACGATGTCATCTTAAGCTTGAGCTTGTTCCCAGTCCTCTTTGGTAATACCTGGACAATTAGCTAACACATTAGCTACTGTAAAATTGTCAATGTCAGTATCCTCACCACTCACAACAGGTAAAGGCATTCTGCATAAAAAAACTGCCACCACATTTTTGACCCCAGGAACATATTGTACACTGTAATTGAAATCTAAAAGTCTAACTGACAAACGAGCTATACGGGGTGATGCTGAAATTAACCCTTTTGTTGTCAACACTTTAGTGAGCGGCTTATGGTCACATCTTAACAAAACATGATAACCCCAAATGTACTGTCTGAAATGTTCCAACCCCCAAACGCACGCAAGTGTCTCACGCTCGATCACAGAATACCTTTCCTCAGTCGGTGTAATCGAACGTGAGGCAAAAGCTATGGTCCATTCAACTCCCTTTTCATCAATTTGGGATAAAGTTGCACCTATGCCTTTAGAACTGGCATCCGTTGTGACAACACTTTGCAACATGGGGTCATACCCATGCAACGGTGGGGCATTAGCCACATCATTTTTTATTACTTCACATGCTTTATCGCACGCCTCACTCCACACAAACTTAACATTAGTTTTAAGCAGTTGACGCAGAGTATACGTTTTTTCTGAGAAATTGTGTACGAATTTAGCATAAAATTCAGCCAATCCTAAAAAAGCTCGCAAATCATCTTTAGATTGAGGTCTAGGGGCATTTTTGACAGCATCAACTAATTCCAATTTGGGTTTAATACCAGCATCTGAAATCTCATGACCTAAATAATTAACTTTGTTTTCTGCAAATTTGCATTTGTCAATTTCTGCCGTTAAACCATGTGTGCTCAGTCTATGCAAAACATTATCTAGATTACGATCATGTTAATTTCTGTCCTTCCCCATTATCAAGATGTAGTCCTGAAAAATCAGTACATCCTTCATGTCCGATAATACCTTGTGCCTTAACCTCTGAAACATAGCTGCTGCAGAAGCCAACCCAAAAGGTACTCTTTTAAATCTGTAACAACCAAAAGGTGTCACAAAAGTTGTTAAACTTCTACTATCAGCATGTAAAGGCACCTGATGGTAAGCAGCTTTAAGATCAATACTAGAAAACCATCTAATACCTTTAGTGCAAGCTAACATTTCGTTTATTTTTGGCAATGGAAATTGATCAACTAAAATACTCTTATTAAGATCCCTGAGATCCACACATAATCTCAATTTGCCATTTTTTTTTAACTACGACTAAAGGTGCGACCCATTCTGCAGATTCAACGGGTTCAATAATGCCGTCTGACTGAAGTTTTTTAAGTTCTTCTTCTACCTGGTCCCTCACAAAAACAGGTAGATTTCTGAATTTGTGAATACAAGGTGTGGCATTAGCTTTCATTTGTATTTTGTGTTGGAAACCCTTTAGTTTTCCAATTTGACCAGAAAAGACATTGGGAATTTTTTTTGCAATAATTCCTGAGAAATCTTCGGTATGTTGTACCATAGATACAGGTGTAGAACTACTGGGGTCCAAAATAATACCCAGCTTTCCCTGGTCCTTCCAGCCCAGCATGGACGGGCCAGTAACCGCCACATATACCTTGCAATGCGCTTGTTTGTGTTTACATTTAATTAGCAAATTTCTGTAACCCACAATTCTAATGGGCTCACCCGTGAATGTTTTTGGAGAAATATCCGTTTTTTCAAAGCAATTACCTAAAACGGGTTCAAAACATTGTTGCCAAATTTCCTTATTAAGGATAGTGTAGGGAGAACCAGAATCAGCAACAACAGAAATATCAATACCAGCAATCGTGACATGACACAAAGGTCTACTAATGTTGCATTTGACGTTCTGTACATTTTCATCAACATTAAGAATGCATAAATTAGAATCAGACTCCTCCGATGAACCGCTATCACATTCTCTCACACATTTAACACTCGCGTTACCACCACCAAATTTTCTTCTGCGACACACTTTAGCAAAATGTCCTAATACACCACAATTTGAGCACTTCTGATTCCGAGCCGGACATTTCCGATTGTTTGCTAGATGAAACTTGCTCCCACATCTGAAACAAGTTCTGTTGTCTTTCAGAATTGAATTCTCTTTCTCCCCACGAGACGAATAGACTCTCTTAATAGACGATTCATTGTTTTTCTTGACCATGGCAATAGTAGCATTGTCTTCCAACTTCGAAAATGATTTTTCTTCACTGCGCAGAACAGCCTTTGCGCACCTTCCTGTGAGTTCAGCGCTTTTGACCATATCGATAACCTCTCGTAACGGTGCTTCCCCTCTAGACCAAAGTTTCTCTTGGATATGGGGGTTAGCAGTGTGCATTATAATTTGGTCTCTAATGAGGTCGTCATGAAGGTTACCAAACTTGCACGACAAAGCCAAATTCTTGAGTGCAGCAACGTAATTATCAACAGACTCCTCAAGTTGCTGCTTCCTATGATAAAATTTAAATCGGTCAACAGCCACGCACACAGCAGGCCTAAAATACTCCGTACGATCTTAAAGAGCATGAATGAATACATCGCCTTGGTCAGGTGCTCTAATTTTTTTGTTAATACTGTTGTACATTTTTAGGCCCTTAGCACCTAAACAATGTAAAAGAATTTTCTTCTTCTTTTCTGGAGTAAGTTCCTCTTCATCTTCAAATGTAGAAATCTAATTTACAAAATATTCTAGCCATTCCTCCCATTTTAAAGTAGCCTCTCCATCTTTAGGCAAGAATGGCTCAGGAGCGCTAAGATTCCATGCATTTCCTGAAGCCATGACGTAAAATATGATGAAACTAACTTTTAAAACAAATATTTTCTTATTTCAGAAAAATGAGCAAGTTTTTTAAGGGTAGGTCGCTAAGCAACTGCAAACAATGTTTGTAAATGGCGAAATAAGCCGTGCGCAGAGCTCGCGCAACAGCACGAGAAGACTTGGTAGCTTGGCAAAGTCAGACAACTGCGCAGTGCGTGATGCGGCGCGAGGACGTGTTCAGTATGGGTTGCTTGGCAACGTCAAACAGCCTATGAGCTCGCGAAGCAGCACCAGGACGCTTTGATGAAACGCCGAAAACAACAATAGCAGGAAAAGGAATTAATCCTACCGCAATCACAAGGTCCTGATAAAAACGGCAGGAACAAAACGAGTATCACAACTTCCTGGAGATCCTGCCTCAAGCTTTGAAGAAATGCTTGATGGACGTGTGGGTTCTTCGTCGGGGTCGCTCGTCGCCAATTTTGTTAAGAATAACGTTACGACAATCAAGAGTTGACAAGCTTTTATTCGTAACGTGTACGACCCTGACAACAGGAACATAAAAAGCGCGTCTTCAACAGGAACATACAGAGCACGTCTTCCACCATCAACTGTCTCCTCAAAATCCCCGATTCGAACCACCCCGTTGCCTAGCGATGCTCGAGCCCAGTGATATCACACACTGTGCGCGAGCATCGCAACAATTTGTAGGTAAATCCCCAGCAGCAGAGCGGTGACTGTAAGCAAACACCTCCGACAACCAACTGACATTCAGAGGGGCATAAAATTCTAGAATTCAAACAACAAAGTAAGTCAGCAGCTCGACCTCACAAGTAGCCAGCAGCGGCTTCTTCTTGAGGGCGGGGGAGAGTCGCCTCCTGCCTGCTGCGAGCCACACAGCCAAAAACAAAATGCCAATTGAAAGCTTTCATTGCCATTTTATTTTTACCTACACAGCTCGCACCAGCCCAGAGGCATACTGGATATGTCCTCTACAGGAGCAGGGCTGATAGGGCACTCCAAAGTGTGAATGTCACTTAAGCCAGCTGTTTTGCACCGACCAAAGTGACATACGCACTTTGAAACTCTCCACTCAGCAGTCTTCAGACAGCTGGGTGGACATCAAGCACAGGCCTCTAGGGCCTGAAGGAGCGTCCAGCCAGGATGCTCCATCCAATCTAGGTGCTTCTCTCATGCTGGTTAGGGTAGCTCCGCCGGCATTGACGAAGGAGAAGAGTTCCGAGGAGGACGCACAGCCCATGGGTAGGTGCAGTTTTTTTAATTTTAAATGTGTAGTATATGTGTGTGAGTAATGCATGTATGTGCATAATGCATGTATGTATGTAATGCATGCACGTGTAGTGTTGGCTTGTACTTAGTGTTATGGTTTGGGCTTTTGGAGGGAGGGGTGATTTACTTTGGGGTTTTGGAGGGAGGGGGTATTTATTTGGGGGGGGGAATGGTGGGGCATTTCACTTTCAAAGGGTACCAGCCGCTGTTGCAAGTAGCTCGTGAACTGCTGACACTAAGCTTAGAAACGTAACCAAATACAAGTATGTCACACTATGACAGTACCCTTTGCCAATAGGCTAACTGCCGTACCGTCCATCTCTGGGTGTCCAAAGTCATCTGTTGGATGAGGAGGTTTACGTTGTCAATGCAACACAAAAGGATGATGGACGGAGTATTGAAACTTTTCAACAACTCACCCCCAGTCACAGATCTGGGTTTATTCCATCGTTCTTTTGCTCACCATGCCACCCCAGTTTGGACCCAGCCATATGCAAATCAGTCTTGACCCTGTTCCACTTGGGAACAGTCCAGCCCGAACTGCCAGGCCAGGTCCTCCCTGGACCAGAAACAAGCATCCTGGGACTGGTTTCAGGGTATCATCCTTCATCAGCCAGGCTAGCTTGAATCCAGTGGCACAGTGAGCAAGGGACCCACGTCTGGGCTTTTTCTGCAGCTGGAGCCCACTGTTAGGTCTGGGGCGATCCATAGTGAGAGGGTGAGGTTTTTGTAGATCATGGCTATAAGATTGTTCAGGGACAAATCCTATCTGTATTTCCTAATTTACAGATGGAATCACGCTGTGAAGCCTAGTGGCTAATATTTTCACTAAAATTTTCATATCGGTGAATATTAAAGAAATACGTTGGTAGTTGATGCATAGTGCATGAATTTGATTCAACTTAGGTATCACTGCAACTAGGCCTCTATTTGAGAAAAACAGCAAGGTCCCTTTTTGGCCTGCTTCTTTTAAGGGTTCAAACAATAACTAAACAATTTGGCATCCACCAACCTTATCTAACTCAGCAGGAAACCTTTCTACTCCAGGGAGTTTACTAGTCAAGAGGTCTGCTATTGCCTCTTCTGTTTCCTGCACTGTTATTTCTCTATCTAATAAGTTCCTACTCTTCTCCATGAGTCTAACTGCCCGGTATTTTGAAAATAATTTTTCCTCACAGTCAGTGTATGTGTATTATTTACTACATAGAGATGGTGTAAAAACTGCAAATCTGTCTACCATGTTGGGAGAGTGCCTAAGTAGTGCAACAGTATTGTTTTACAATGCATTGGGTTTCTCATGGTTTCATTTTGGAAGGTGGTAAGTGGCTAGCCTTATTTCCATGTTCGTAGTGTCTAAATAAGGCTTATGCAGGGAATACTCACCTTTCTCAGTAAACAGTGAGTTCAGAGCAAACTTTTTGTTTTAAAACTGCAACCCTGCCAACCGATATGCACCCACCCTCTCCCAAAAACAAAAAGGTCTCAGAGGCTGTTGCTGATGTCACACCCTTTAATAGACATCTGCTGCTTAAAGCCTCCAAAGGCAAGCTGGAAAGCCACTCTGTGCAGTACATTCCAGGTTGTCTTCCCAACCACTAAGTCATTTTAACTCCCCACTGGGTGATCACGTGAAAGGAGGTGAAATTGTGTGACACATGGTTCAACCATGTGATTTGGCAGGTCTCAAATTGCCTTAGAATATCCTTGTTGGACAGGCATTGTATTGCTTTGTGGGATATTGCATACAGAGTTCAAGTTCCGTTTGTTTAGCTTTCTTGTGTTCGATGGCACTGTCCAATATTAGTAGCCCTCTTAATGTCAAGGGTTGGTCATCTTGGTGATGCTTGGAAAGTCTTCTTCATTCATAAAGGTGGCCTACTATTTCCAGGGGGAGTGACAGACACCAGATTGTAACTGGAGTTTAGTAAAGCTCCAGAAAATAAGTAAAACATTCAAGACCAGAACAACCTTTCAATTGTCCAGGCTAAACAGCAAGGCGAAGAGCTGGAATTGAGCAGGAACTGGAGAAGGTGGCGAACCCACAGAGTCCATTAAGTGAGCATTCTAGCAGAAGCAGTTGCAACAGAACTGAACTCAAAATGGACTTCCCTTTTATAGTACCAAACGAGAAGTGATCAATTTCAGAAAGTGGTTTGGCCATCTTGGATTGGCAATACATT
The DNA here is from genome assembly GCF_031143425.1 of Pleurodeles waltl. Lineage (NCBI taxonomy): Eukaryota > Metazoa > Chordata > Amphibia > Caudata > Salamandridae > Pleurodeles > Pleurodeles waltl. The sequence goes on from NC_090443.1 coordinate 965,595,550, forward strand.
AAATAATAAACAATCAAATTAAAGTAAAAATAAAACATTGCAGAATATAAGAAATATATCAAAATAACAGCAGCCCAGAATTACGATGATAAATACTGTAGAACAGATCATTCCTACATGGTGTGTTGAAGAGTCATGCAGAGCGATAGCCCCAAATGTCTATGCACATGCTAAAGCGCATGAGGGATAAACAAGATGGTGCTGTCCTAGGACACCATTGGTTCCTAGACAGTGAGTCCGAGGAGGAGGAGTGGATGGCAGCAGGAAGGAGAAGCTGAAATTGGGGCCTGCTTAAGCTGCGCCGGACAAGGAGCCAGTGAGATACAAGGAAAAGCCCTTACATCTGCCTCTTCTTGTGAGCTCTTGGATTATGAGGATATTTAAAATAAAATTGACCAAAGGGGAGCATGAATATGTTCTGCTGGATTCCAGGACTGATCACAAGGACCATACCCTTCCCAATCAATAAGCTATTGAAGCTTATCTTTAAAGCATCAGGAGTCACAATTCTCATAAACCTCATATTCAGGTTCTCCATCAACTGTTATGGGTCTTGGTCCTTTTTTCATTTGAAGTCATCTACAACATATTTAAGATATCAAATGGGAAATATGAAATAAAGGATAAACCCACCAGGAAAGAGAAAGCTTGAGCTGTACTCTAACAGGATTTATAATCTTAGATACTTCAAAAGCCCCATAAAATCTAGTGGAAAATTTTGAGTGTCAGAAAGCAAGGTAGGGTGACAGAGAATAAGCATACCCTATTTTTTTATATTACAAGTGGGAGCTTGTCGCCTATGCTGATTGGCCTGTAATCTTTGTCTAGATTTAGCAATCTATGCATTTTGGAGTAATTTCTCTCGATTTACTTCAACCTTTCCCATGGCTTTTGGACCGCAGGTACTGGATATTCAGCTTCCAAGGAATATGGAAAGGTTCAAGAAAAAATCCATCTAAGGCAAAGAAAAGTGAAAGCCACGGGAGGTAAGGAGAAAGGTAATATAGGTGAACTCAGCTGCAGGTAAGATAGATCTCCAATTATCTTGGGAGGCAGAGATGTATCACCTTAAGAACTCTTCAAAAGCAGGTTAACATTTTAGTTTGCCCATTGGTTTGAGGGTGGACACCAGAAGCTATTGATCTTTGAATTCCAGGTTTTTGACATAAAGACTTCCAAAATTTAGACATATTGCAGTCTATGATCAAAAATGATTTTCAGAGGTAATCCATGAAGACTGAATATGTCAGATTAGAACATCTTAGTCACTTGTGTAGTATTTTGGGAGGGGTTAAAAGATAAGCCAGCTTACTGTACGGATTCCCAGTGACCATTATAGTGGTGCAATTTTCCAATAGGTGCTAATATACTATATAGTGTGTAGACATTCCCAAGGATTGGGGGAATTTCAGATGGTAATACTAACCTGGTCTTTCTTTGTGTTTCAGATTTATTTTGGTATCACACAGGACCTGATAAAACTTGTGACGTTGTGATGGAGAGTTGGCCACCAGAATTTTCTCTGGATCAGTGACACTTCTTCCTCTATTTTCAAGAATATCAAGAAGTCATTGTGAAGATGACGTATTAGTCTTTGTGAATGTTATGAGAAAATAAAGAGTTTGTTTTGAATAAAACTTAGACCATGTGTATTCTTTATTCCGGAACCAGGAAAATACTTTTTCTACAATGTAGATATTGAATTGTCTGGTACTTGTCTAATAGAGTGAAGAAATGAGGACGTTGTTACAGAAATAAAAGCTTGAGGGACAATGATCTTCCAATTGTCCTGTAATTTTCAGATTCAGGATATTGCCTTCATAAGGAATCCACAATAATGTAGGTAAAGAAAAAGTCAAATTGTTCATAAAAGGATACCCAGTGAGCTTGCCTACTGTTCCAACATTCGGCTTGTTAGAGCACATGAAGATTTCTATTGTCAGTGCAGACAATTATTCAAAACTGAGTTTCCAGTGAATATCTCCACTCAACAAAGCCTGCCTTGATAGCCCGGAGTTCTTTCTTCTATGTGGAGTACTTTCGTTCTGCTGGGAAAAATGTTTTGGAGAAAAAGGTGATCAGATCTTCTTCTTCATCTTGGCCTAACTAACTCAAGACTGCTCCAATGGCTAGATCTGAACATTCAGTCTCGAGAATGAAGGGCTTGGAGATATCGGCTCGAACAAACTCTTGCTTAATACTTTCGAAGGGTAGAGTGGCTTTGTTTTTGCACTGAAAGATTTTATTCTTTTTGAGCAAATTAGCGATTAGTCATTCAAGTGTGGAGAAAAGTTTGATAAACTTGCCACAGTAAGTTGCTAGGCCTAAAAACCTCTGGGTTTCTTTTACAAAGTAGGAACGGGCAAATCCAGAATAGCTTGGCCTTCTGAGTGTCTATGTCTATTCCTTCAGAGGAGAGAGCATAGCCCAAATAGCCTACAGACTCCTTCCCGAACTAAACTTTTCAGGTTTGGCCAGCAGTTCGTTTTCCTTAGATGCTGTAGGACTTGCTTGACATGAAGCAAATGGTCTGCCAGATCCTTAGAAAAAAAACATGATGTCATCTAAGTAGACAACCATTGTATGGAGGATCACATCAGGGAAGATAGCATTCATAAAATGCTTGAAAACAGCAGTTGCACTACAGAGGTCGAATGGCAACACCCGGTATTCTAAAGGCCCAAATGGTGTTTTGAATACTGTTTTCCATTCGCCACTTGATGAGGTGATAGGCTCCTCACTGGTCTAGTTTGGTCAATACCTTAGCCACTTTGCTCCAAGATATCAGAAATGAGGGGAAAAGGATAACGATTCTTGATTGTCACCGGATTTAAAACACCGTAATCTATGTGAGGGTGGAGTTCAGAAATACCCTTTTTAGGTACAGAAATTAAGGAGGCTGTGGTGAGGGATTTAGATGGAGTTAACAAATCATTCTTTAAGTTAGCATCAAACTACTCCTTTTGAGCTTGCCGTTTAAAAGGGACAAAGAAAAGATACGTCCATAAATAACTGTTGCCTCAGAAAGAATGTCAATGGCGCAATTAAAGGGCAAGGAGAATTTATTTCCTTGGTCATCAATTCTTGGAAAATATTAAGGTTTTCCTGATAGATGTCAGGAATTTCAGACAATTATGTGACTGACTAAGGAGAGCTTGAAGAACTTCAGAACTTTCTGTGGATGAAAGAAGATCTGCTGTACAGTAAGAGACACACAATTCTGACCCCAAGAAAAAGGTTTTTGCCGACTGCTTGATGTAGGATTGTGTCTAGCTAACCAACAGATACCTCAAATATTAGGATGACGAGGAGAGCAAATTAAATGTAAGAGTCTCATAATGGGAAGCAATTCTAAAGAGGACAGGGTTAATTTCTTCAATGAGTAAGCCAGAGGCCAGTAAAGTTCCATACACAGCTTCTACTGCAACTGGGACTCCTGAGGCATACTGAGTATCCATATAGACATGGGAGGCTCCATAGTTGATGTGTTGTAACTGGATCAGTGATTCACCTTGCAGAAGAACAGAACCTGGAAACATCTTCTGTTAGCTTCTCAACACCACTCAGTCTGGTTTCATACCCAACCATAACATGAAAACTGTCCTCATCGCAGCCACAGATGACATCTACATGACAGCCAAGAGGAGACACAGTGGCCCTCCTCCTCCTGGACCTCTCTGCATCATATGACACAGTCTCCCACCCCATTCTCATCCAACACCTACACAACATCGGAATCCAAGGACACACATTCCAATGTATCTGCTCCTTACTGACTGGAAGGACTTGGGGGCATATTTATACTCCGTTTGCGCCGAATTTGCGTCGTTTTTTTCGACGCTAATTCGACGCAAAACTAACTCCATATTTATACTTTGGCGTTAGACGCGTCTAGCGCCAAAGTTCATGGAGTTAGCGTCATTTTTTGGCGTGAACACCTTCCTTGCGTTAATGATATGCAAGGTAGGCGTTCCCGTCTTAAAAAATGACTCCGATGCATATGCGTGGGATTTATACTCCCGGGCAAAAATCACGCCCGGGAGTGAGCGGGTCTAAAAAACCTGCATTAGCGCCGGATTTTAACGCCTGGGTCAGGGCAGGCGTTAAGGGACCTGTGGGCTCAGAATAAGCCCAGAGGTGCCCCCCCATGCCCCCAGGGACACCCCCTGTCACCCATGCCCACCCCAGGAGGACACCCAAGGCAGGAGGGACCCATCCCAGGGACATTAAGGTAAGTTCAGGTAAGTATTTTTTTTTATTTTATTTTTTGGCATAGGGGGGCCTGATTTGTGCCCCCCTACATGCCACTATGCCCAATGACCATGCCCAGGGGACAGAAGTCCCCTGGGCATGCCCATTGGGCAAGGGGGCATGACTCCTGTCTTTGCTAAGACAGGAGTCATTTCAATGGGGGTTGGGAGTGAAAAAGAAATGGCGCAAATCAGGTTGAGGCGATTTTTTTGCCTCAGCCTGACTTGCACCATTTGTGGACGCCCATACGCCATTTTCCCCCTACGCCGGTGCTGCCTGGTGTACGTGTTTTTTTTTAACGCACACCAGACAGCGCCGGCGGCTAACGCCGGCTAACGTCATTCAATAAATACGGCGCCCGCATGGCGCTTCAGAATGGCGTTAGCCGGCGCTAATTTTTTTGATGCAAAACTGCGTTGGCGCAGTTTTGCGTCAAAAAGTATAAATATGGGCCTTAGTCAGCAAGCCTGGCCTCAGACACCCACAACCTCATCTGCAGAATTTCACAAGTATCCTCCCTGAGCCCAATCTCTTTAACGCATACATGATCTCGCTAGACAGCAGCATCTGCTCTTATAACATCAACACCCTCTTCTATGCAGACGACACACAACTCATTCTCTTCCTCACGGACAACACAACCTGTACTGGGCTCAAGTTCAATACGTGCATGGCTGAAATCGCCCACTGGATGAAGACCAACTGTCTAGAGCTGACCACCCACAAGAGCAAAATCATGATCTTCGGGAAGAGCACATAACCTTGGGGACCGTACCTGGTGGCCAAAAGAGCTAGAACTGACAAGCACCCACTCGAAGAACCTAAGGATCATCATCAACACCAAACTCACATGACCGCCCAAGTCAATGCCATCACTGCCTCGTGCTTCCATACCCTGAAGATGCTGAAGAAGGTTTGAAAATTGCTCCCACTGAGCACCCAGAAAACTGTCATGCACACCATGGTCACAAGCAAACTAAACTATGAGAACACTCTCTACAATGAGATCAACAAAAACTCACCAGAAGGCTGCAAACTGTTCAGAACTCGGTGTCCTGATTCACTCTCAGCCTCCCATGCTGCACTCACATCAAACCACACCTAAAGGAGCTCCACTGGCTCCCCAGTCACAAACAAGCACCCTCAAACTCCTCACCCACACTTTTAAGGCACTACATAACACTGGTCTACCATACCTCAACAATCACATCTGCTTTCACAAACCTTCCAGACACCTTTGCTCATCTTTCCTCCCACTTGCACAATTCCCAGGAATACAGAAAACCAGATCCGGAGGCTGAACCTTCTCCTATGTCGCTTCTTAAGCTTGGAACTGCCTTCTGCTACACAAATAAGCCTCCTCCTCACTTCTTGAATTCCACAAGAAGCTGAAGATCTGGATTTTTGAGTAGTTCCTCTTGGCCCTAGGTGTGGCTAGACTCACACCTGTTTAGCGCCAGGATACCCTCCTGTGTGATGGTGCGCTCCACAAATCTGCATAATACTCTGGCCTGTAGTTCCCTGCATGCATTAACACATGTAATGGTAAAACAAGATGGCACATCCTAGACAGCAAGCTAGAGAAGGAGTAGCAGATGGCAGCAGGAAGGAGAAGCCACGTTGGGTCCGCTTAACCTGCACCTGACCCCAGCACAGAAGAGGTAAGGGAAAAAACCTTAGTCATAATGATGCCTTGCTTGCTGCCCATAAAATGTGCAAGGTGTAAATTATAATCTAAGGGCCTGATTTAGCTCTTGGTGGAAAGGGTAGTCTGTCACAACAGTGACGGATATCCCGTCTGCCGAAATCTAAATCCCACTATGTTCTATGAGATTTAGATTTTGACGGACGGGATATCCGCCACCGTAGTGACAGAGTAACCCGTCCGCCAACACCTTAATCAGGCCCTGAGTATTTTTCTTCAAAAAGACTAAATTTAGAAATATTTATCCTCTTTGGCTTTATAAGAAGACAGATTATACCAGTGTCATGCATAATTGGACTAGCAAATGATCATATATGCCCCTTTCAGTATTTCACATGGTAAAGCCATTGAAAGTAGTGTACCCACCACCACATGATATTTGAGTTTGGAACCATAGCCATCCACATGAATGAAAAGTATGCTCTGTCAAAAGGTGCTATACATCTATGAGGGCATGGTCCACTATTATGTCTGCCAGGTTCCAGTCCCCTCCTGGGATAGTTTGAGTATTTTCAAATCCCATCAGAAGGCATTTCAAAGTTTAGTAGAAGGAAGTGTGTGTGGAGGTGGGCAATTTATCTGTTTTGTGTGTCCAGAACTTAAAGGGGAATATTTTTTTCTGGAAATGGCTATTCCTCTGGATGTGTAGGCAGTGGCTGTTTACAACTAGGAAGAGAGATGTGGTTATTCGTAGCTGCTATCCATAACTGCTTCCCTCTAGTCGCGTTTTAGCTTTTCTATAGCGGATGGTTAGAGAAGTGTCATTTGCAAGAGTGCTATAACAACTCTTTTTATGCCCATAGTGTAATATCTTTTTCTTTTTAACGTGATACCTCCTGCACATTAAGGATCCAAACCTTCAGTGGGTTCCCTGATCTCATATGTTTCCCGAACAGCTGCATGAAGTGTCTTATGAATGAATGAATTGGTGTTACTTTCTTAGTGAACAGAGAAAAGTAATTTGAGGGGAGGGAACAAAACCCTTGTTGATGTGTTTTTGTGTTCAAAGTGTCTGCGCCAATGTGCGTTGTACTTTATTGGTGGTGTGATGTAGCCAGCCTTACACTGGCAAGGAGTCGGAAATGAACAGTTAGTGGTGGGCTCTGCTCCATCTCTGTGCTATGTATAGGTCAGCAGGATGAAGTGTCCGGATAAAGCTATGGGACAGGGCCGGCGCTAGGCATGGACAGTTTGGGCAGCTGCCAAGGGCCCAACTAAGGGCCAAGCATTGTCTTTCAAGAGACTCCAGTGATACGAGGCCCACGGAGCAGATGAGGTGCGGTGCTGCGAGGCCCAGGCGAAGGAAAGAAGGGGTATCTCTCCCCTGTGCCTCGCAGCTATGAGCTGAAAGGCCTTTAGAAATCTAATCACTGCATCTGCGTGATAACAGCCATTAGATGTATATTTGAAGTTCCCATAGGTATAAAGTGGGCCCTGTCCCTGGCTGAATGTAAAGCATGGTATCCTGCAAAAGGAACCATGTCCCATCACTTAGGATGCAGGAAGGAGATACAGACATCATCAACATTCAAAAAAGCACATTTCAAAGAAGTGTTTTACCTTAGTGCATGGGATTGTATCACTGCATTGAGATGTATTCCGTAAAAGTGAGAGTTTTTAAAAATGAAGTGAGAGACATTGCTGCCCCTGCCTTGATGATAACTAAAATCAGGACCAGAGGAATTATGTGGCAAGAAAAGATCAAACCAAGGTTTACTAACTCATGCAGGAAGAAAATGCTATATATGTGACATAATGCAGCACCTTTTGTGATCACATTACCTCATTATTTTGTCATTCACCTTAATACAGCAATAAGCAACAGAAATATGACCAGTTAACCTTTGCAAGGAGCTTTCCACTGTGCAGAAACAAGTGTTGCAGTGTTTTTAGAAATGTTTGATCCATATGAGCTCCCAACAAAATTATTTTTTGGTTAAAAGCTGCAGATTATGCAGCAGATGGCTTATGTGGTGAATGCGGCAAATCTATAATTATGCAGGACATGCTGCAACCACAATATCAAATACTTCCATTGGCTCTGACTAAAAGGCATGTCAGGGTTCATGTGTATCGTATGCGTGGGCTACATTCTAATTAAACATACAGCAAAACTATAGTCTATTACATCAGACACAAGAGGTACTGTCCAGCACACACCCTGATTGCACGTTTTTGAATGTGATCTGATGTGTGATAATAAACAAAATGGAGGTTGGTGAAAGGAAGCATTTGCCTAGCATCACACACTTTGTTCAAGCAAGGAAGCCAGAATTGTGTTTAGTTGTTCCTCTTCCTCATTGTGCAATTCGGCCACTATATGGATATCTTTTCATGGCGTTAAAGCTTAATGCATCATCTTTAATTCTTGGAGGATGAGATTAGCGTCTGGGTGGCAGACTGGCTCTACATTATATTTTTGGCAGCTTTGCATAGCACGAATGTTGACCATACACATGAGAGCGCTTCACAACAAACACACAATAACACAATTTTGTTTCCAGCACAGAGAATTACATGGGAGGTTAACAGGCTACTGAGCCAAAACCAAGATTGAAGCTTGGCTCAAACTGATGCATGGTTAGCAACTATAGTCCCTAGGCCACATCGCCTCCTGTGAAAGTTCAGCTGATTTTGGGCTGGAGGTACCAAGAGGACCTTGAACTGAGCAAAGACAGGCCTCTGATTTGAGTTTTCAGCGGCTTGCCCACCTATAATAGCATGCAAAAGAGAGTAATGTTAGGAGGACAGATTCCATACAAAAATGTAAAAAACTTTCAGTGTGTGAGAGTCTGGAAGACGAGAGATGGATGTAAAGGAAGAGAACAGCTCAAAAGAGGTAAGAGGCTGGGGTGAGAAGAGTGGTAATGAGCAGCAGATGGAGTAATATGTGGATGTATGTGGGGCAGAACTAAGAAGAAGATGCTGGGGAAAAAGGAGAGATTGATGTAAAGGGGGTAGAACCAGCAGAAAAGCTGAGGCAAGAGAAGGTGAGAGGCTGGGTGGAAAGATGAGAGGAAAGGAGTAGAGGATTGAGGGAAAAGATGGATGCAAGAGTGGCAGAATCAGAGAGAGAGAAGGTAAGATGTTAAGGAAGAGATGCGTGAAGAGGAGATAATGCAGAGGTGAAATGGTTATAAGAGGGGGCTGAAGCAACAAGAGTAGTTAATAGGTTGGGCAAGAGATGAGGTGAAAAGTAAAGCATGGAGGGGAGAGGTGGAAGTTAGCAGGCAGAATGAGCAAAAAAAGGCAAGAGGCTAGAGAAGAGATAAAAGTATTGTTGAACCAGTGTGGGAGACTAAGGCTGTTGAGCCTTCTGCCAAAGTTTACAATTCCTTATCTCTATATTTTCTTGTAAAAAATGACAAAAAAGTCTTAGTTTTGAGATGCATGTAGTCCTTCACAAAGCGTTGTGACCTTGGCCCATCCTCGACGTGTCTGCTGAATTTTAGCCTGTTGTCTAGGTACTCTATTACTCCACTTGACCTTTCTATTAAATCTCACTCTCAATGGGACCCTCTCCTGTTCATGTCTTGACCGGAGAGCTAGAGATTATAGCTCCTGTGCTGAATTCCCTTTGCAATATCTTGCTTGTCTCATCATACTTTGCTGCCAATGTAAAAACTAAACAAACTCTGGTTGTTTGTGTGCACAAAAAACCTTCAGCAGGCTCAAAACTTATCTGCATCTTTTGACATTTCATTGCTAACTTTTTCTCAAACGGTCCAAAATGTTTTTCTGCAATGGGAAAAAGGCAGAAGTATATTGTGAGATCCTTAATTTGGATCAGGTTCAATACGTCATTAAGGTTCACTATCTGTGGAGGATATTGTTGTTTTTGATTGCTGTTTCAGAAGTATTTCATTTGGTTAAGAGTTATTCTTTTTAGAAACTTGTCTCTCCAAAGGTGGCAATAACGAGCAGTCAAAGCTTTCTTCAGGAGGTAAGGGTATTGGAACAAAAATAGTGTTCTGTGAGTGACTAATAGTCTCCCAATACCCAATAAATATTTTACAATATCTCTGTCTGTGTAAAGTGCCCCGCAAAATGATAACAGACAGCAGTCCAGCCTGCAAGACGTAAGTGCTACGAGGCCCAGGAAAGGGGCTAGGCTCAGGTAGGAAAGGTGGAGAATCCACAATTGACCTACAGGCCTGTGGCCGGGGTCAGCTGGTAGTTTTATTACTGCGGATAATCTTCCTCTTTGCTTGGGCTGGCTTGGTCTTTGTGACACAACCCAAAGGCTGCTGCAGCCTTAAGGTTGGTTTGCACTGTCTGAAAATGCTCACAGCCATTCAGCTAAATGGGCAAGCACAGTAAGATGTGGGCCTCCTCCCAAGACAAATAATTCCAAATCTCAGGGATCGACAGCAATGCCTGGGGAAATGGCTGCTTTTCAGGTGCACAGTTAGAATTGGCCTCCTGTGGAAATGAGGGGAATAACAGAGTGTAGAGGAGATGGGGCAGCAGGGGAAGGGGGCAGCTGAGAAGCGAGGGGGCATTCTACAGAATACATCAATGCACATTGAGTGATCTGTAAAATTTTGAGCCGATGCAAGTAGGTGGCCATTAAGGTCAGGGAGGCCGACCTTTCATTGGAGGTTGGAAGATCAAAAGTGTGTGGTTAGGTACCTGGGGAGTTACTGGAGTGACATCTGGATGATGGAAATGACCGTGCAAGGGTCTTGCACTCTATTATTTCTTTAATCAAGATCCCATGGAATTTCCTGAGGACAGGCACATTTTGCTTATTACTTCTTAAGCTAAATATGAATTGAGCTGCATGGTCCTGGTCCCTTTGCAATTTGGCATGTTTCTTCCTATATATTAAGGACACATGACCTAATTTCTTTTAAACTGCAAGTCTCTGGCATTATTTGAGTGTAATTTTGCAAGTAAGCACCACCTTGTAGGAAGCTGGCTCTGTATATATACTATACCAAAGTGAGGTATGGTGTGTACAGAGTCCAGGGTTTCCCTAGAGGCTTAATAGAGGCTAGAGCAGATAATACTAATGTTCTCTTTTGTGTTAGTGTGGTCGAGCAGTTATGCTTATCAGAGGGTAGTACAAAGCATTTGTTTAACACACACAGTCAGGAAATGGGGCACACACTCAATGACTAACTCCAGGCTAATTGTTTTTATGTAGCAAGTATATATTTTGTTACTTTAATACTAGAACCAGAAGGTCTTTGTAGTAGGTAATTACAGTTGTAAATAGGTATCAAGCATATGTATCAAATGTACTAGGGGGGTAAGTATTAACACATTTAAAAGGTAAGTACACAACTTATGATTCCAGTCCACATGTCAAAGTTTAGGCTGCCCCAAAAGTGCACCATCAGCAACACGGGCCTGGCTGGGTGCAGAGGTCAAAGTTGGTGTTGGGTTTGCAATGGAAATGGAATTCTGTGAGGACTGTGGGTGCTCAGTAAAAAGCAGATTGCAGGTAAGTACCTGCGGTTTCAGGACACAGGCCTATGAGGGGTTAGGTCAGCACTGGGGGTCAGGTGCCAAAGGTTCACACCAAACACACACTCTCAGCGGCACAGAAGCGGCCGGGTGCAGGGTGCAAACACAGAGGTGGGCGCCCAATGCTTTTCAATGGTAGTACCCCAGGGGTCAAAAAAGATGCTGCAGGCTGGGTTCAGGGGGTCGGTTCTGGTAAACCAAAGGCTGGACAGGTAGGAGAGGTGCATGCTGGAAGTTGCTGGACCATGGGTCTGATTCTGCATGGTCAGGGGGCTGCGTGTGGAGAGGTCTCTCTGGGCATCAGGACTCTTCGTCAGATCCAGTCAGGGGGATCCTCTGGATTCAGCCTGCAGGCGTTGTTGTGTTGGCCAGGAGGGGTCAACCCAGGGTGGACTCGAGGTCGGAATCACCTGGGGACCTTCTCTGGACCGGTGGGCCACCTGGACTCGCCTTGGGCTCCGGTTGCAGAGTGGGCAGAGCTCATGGATCTGGGTAGTTTTTAAGTCTTTTTGGAGGGTTTCCTCTGGACAGGGCCACTGTCCTCTGGAGTTCTTGGTCCTCTGCTGGGCAGGCAGACCTCTGGGGGTTTGTAACAGTTGCCTGTCCTGCAGGATGCATCTCCTTTTTGGAAGAGGAGTCCTGAAGCTTCAGGCAGGCAGGTAGGGCTGGGGCCCAGTCAGTTGTCATCTGGAGTCTTCACTGATGGGGTAGGCTTTGCAGCCCTTCTTCTTTCTTCTTGAGGTCACCAGGAATCTGGTGATTAAGGTTCAGGGGTGCCCCTAAATACTAGCTTTAGGGGAGTTACCAGGGTCAGAGTGCAGTAGTCAATGGCTACTGTCCCTGAGGGTCACTACACCCTTCCTGTGCCCACTCCCTTTTTTTGGGGGGGGGACACATTCCTATACCTATTGGTCCCTCTCCTCCAAACCAAGATGGATTATTCTGCAAGGAGTAGGTCACTTCAGCTCTGGACACCCTAATTTTCCCACCGGACCTGCCACCAAAAGTGGGGTTTGGCCCTGGAGGTGGGCATCTCCACTAGCTGGTGTGCCCCGGGGCACTGTAACAGGAGGCCCTGAGCCATGAGGCTGACTGCCAACTGTTGCCAACTGTTGCAGTTCCTGCAGGGGGGAGGTGTGAAGCATCTCCACCCAAAGCAGGCTTTGTTCCTGACCCCAGAGAGCACAAAGGCTCTCATCCCATGGGGTCAGAAACTTGTCTCGTAGTGATAGGCTTTGCACAGACTGATCAGCCTTACACTAAAGGGTTGGGTAAGCTACAGGGGGCATCTCTTAGATGTCCACTGGGTGCATTTTGCAATAAATCTAGAACTGGCATCAGTGTGGATTTATTGTGCTGATAAGGTTGATAGCAAACTTCCCAGTCTTCACTGAAGCCATCATTGAGCTATGGAGTTTGTAATGACAAACTCCCAGCCCATGTACTTAATATGGTCACACTGCATTTACAATGGCTATGAATGGACATAGCCATTACGGGAGAGCACGCCAGGGTAGGTGATTTTGACTGCGACTGACATTAATAAATAGTGACCGTTTGTGGCATGCTACTTCCCAAGGTGCCTCCCAAATGACGAGGGATGGGCGACCTTTTTGTTCATGATTTTTGACAGACAGTTTACTAGAATGTAAGTGACTGTAATTTATGTATATATACACACAATAGTTTTGTATTTTACTTAAATTAATATTAAAATCCCCCTAACTTATTATGAGTCAGGAGAAGTTTTGTTGATCGTTGGTCCTGAAGAAGCGTTATAGGATCTGTATAGACCACCATACGCGAAACATGTGGACTATGTCTCAGGGGATAGGTGATCATTTCCCATATCTCTGTTTTTAGTTAGAAAGTGGTTGAGCATGAATCCTCATTTTCCACTTTCCTTTTGCTTTTAATCTTGGTCTTAGCCCTTTCCTTCTGACACATTAAATAGTGCTGACTCTTGTGGGGCTAAGAACCAATTTTAACTTACCACTCTCCTGCCAGAATGAGTGCCTGACCTCTACAATTATCTAGTGAGTGTTTATCACATGGGCAGCCACTTATAAAAAGATCTCTGGCAAAGAGCCCCCAAACGGGGAGCCCGTCAGATATTGCAGTGCCAGTCTGACGAGGAGCAACCCGATGATGAAGCATGACATCCATTTGGAAGTGTGAGGGCTCTTTCTCCAGAACATTCATGTTCCCCTAGATTTATTTTTCTTGGAACAGTGTACCCATTTAGTATGTGATTAGTCATTTTGGGAGACCGTACACTGGACCACCAATCTCCCTATCCCTCTTATTGATGATATGAATGGACTTAGACACTGTATTGGCATATTGCTCATGCAACTATGCTCTCACCTGTGGCATAGTGCACCCTGCCTTAGGGCTGTAAGGCCTGCTGGAAGGGTGACTTACATATGACACAGGCAGTGTTTTGTGGGCATTGCACCCTGGGTGGGGTGCCATGTTGAATTCTTTTCTCCCCACCAACACACAGAATCTGCAATGGCAGTGTGCATATGTTTGGTGGGTGGTCCCTTAGGGTGGCACAATACATGCTGCAGCCCTTAGGGCCCCTCCCTGGTCACAGAGCCCTTGGTACCACTGGTACATTTTACAAGGGACTTAGCTGTGTGCCATGGGTGGGTCAACTGTGTAAACAATGGTACATTTTAGGAAATGAACATTGGTCCTGGGGCATGGTTAGCAGGATCCCAGCACACACTCAGTCAAGTTAGCATCTATACCAGGCAAAAAGTGTGTGTGTGTGTAGAGGGGGGTGGCAAGGGTGTTAAACCATAACAAAAGAGGCACTTTCCTACACACCTCCCCAACCTACCTATTCCACATTGTTGCATTTCCTTTCAATATATCTGTAAAGTGCACAGAATTTACTACAGTAAGCCCTTTCTGTTTTGTTGCTTTAATGTATATTTTTAGTGACTGGCTCCCGGTACAGTCTTTTTTTCCCTGGCGACAAACTGTTTTCCCTTTAGCCATCTATTCTGTATATCTTTGTTAGTTCAGCTCTTTGCATATCACTCACCCGATCTAGCATGTATCAGTTTATGCTGATCCCCTATGCCTGCAGAAAACCAAATGCCTGATTTTGAGCTTCACTAGCATAAAGGAAAGGCTAGGGAGACACCTGCAGTCTCACTGTATAGTTCTGGGACAATCTGTCTTGGAATTTTAGTCATGTCCTAATCTAGAAACAACTAGTGAACATTGTAGCCATCATATCAGTTTCAGAAAGACCTTGCCTAGCTTTTACAGACAATTTGATTAATGTAGTGTACTTCCATATAAGGCAGCTTTTATTGGGGTTATTATTTATATTTTTGGCCAGTTTAGGGATATCCACACTGGTAAGAAGTGTCTTGTAAAACTGCTTAAACAATTCCAGACACTGATGTTCAATTGATGCCCTTTCCTGTGATGTAGCATCTTAGAGGGGCCTTGTATGTTCCTACTCTGTCCAGGGCCCCACAAACCCCAGGCTCGGCCCTGCTGTGGGAGGTAACTTGTCAAATATGACTATATCCGGACAATCAATGTTGTCACAGATCCCAAGTGGTTTTGTGTCATAGCATATGGAGCATCGTGGAACCCTATCAGAATAAATATGTTGATAAATGCAACGTGTATGCTGCGGTGGGGGGTGAAGTTCATATATTTAGTTCTAGAGCAGTGCTTCCTAAACTTTATAGACTCATGCCCCAATTTTTAGAACAACAAACTTTCGCAACCAATGTAGCTTTAATGGGCATGAGGCGGGAGATTTTTTTAATGTATCTAAAGCATCGTGTGCCAGCATACTGTCATTTACAGACATAGGGGGTCATTACGACCCTGGCGGCCGGCGGTAAGCTGACGGTAACACCGCCAACAGGCTGGCGGTGTTCCGCCAGCTATTATGACAGTGGCACAATAGCCACGGCCATACCGCCGGCCCCTCCAACATACCGCCAGGCTTCCGCCTGGCGGTCATATTCCCCAGGGCAGCGGTGCAAGCACCTCTGCCCTGGGGATTATGAGTCCCCGACCACCAGCCTGTCCGTGGCGGTAAACACCGCAATGGAAAGGCTGGCGGTAAGGGGACTTGGGGTGCCCCTGGGGGCCCCAGCACTGCCCATGCTCTTGGCATGGGCAGTGCAGGGGCCCCCAGGCATAGCCCCGTCGCGCATTTCACTGCCCGAATTTCGGGCAGTGAAATGCGCGACGGGTGCTACTGCACCCGCTGCACATCAGCATTGCCGCCGGCTCCATTACGAGCCGGCAGCAATGTTGATGTGACTTTTCCGCTGGGCCAGCGGACAGTAACACTGTTACCGTCCGCTGGCCCAGCAGAAAAGTCATAATAGGGAGCCAGGAATACCACCGGCAATGGCGGTATTCTGGCTCCCGCAGCCTCGGCGGTCTTTTTGAAAGACCGCCGAGGTTGTAATGAGGCCCATAATATTTTCCATTGTAATGACCACAAAATTTGCACAGACATGCAGTTTTACAGGTAAAACGATGCCACACATAAATGATAATGTGTACCAACTGGGTTTCAGTGAATATTCATCAATTGTGTTTCAGCAAATAAAGTGTCTTGATTTGTTTTGGTCCTTTGTTTCCATCAGACTTCGGAATTACAAAAAAGGTGCTTCTGTTTTGCTCTCCTAACTGCTGAGTTGGAACAGTTCATTCACAGGTATATACATTTTGTTGTGTGTTACAACAAATGACATGTTACAGCCTTTCGTTTCACACTCCTTGTACTCAAGAAAGATAGTCATATAATTAATATTACTTTTCTTTCTCTGACTGCTGTGAGAGGAGTTAGTTTGTAACAACCAATCCACATGTTAAAAAAATAAGCAGCATTTGTCAGAAGACATAGCCTGACATATGAGCTCTGTCTTTGAAGTGCAGCAAATGTGACAAGATAAATATAGAACTTAAAGGCATCTTTATTTGTTGCTTGGACTTTTGCAACCCACTAGTAGGTTGGGAACCACAGTTCAGTTTGTGAAACACTTTCCTACAGCATCCATTAGCAGCAGTCCAATCTCCAAAACTTCCACCCTCCCCCACACCAGAATGATACCTCCCCCACCTAACCATTACCTCAGGAGAAAAATAGTCAGGAAAGGGGGTGTGTATGGGGAAGAAGGGGAAAGAATGCAAAACAATACTTTGGGTTGACAGGGGAGTAAATGTTCTCGTTCTATATTGGGGTCTCAGCAGCAGATTTCAAAGCTGATCAGAATGTTTCCCTTTCTGGGTTTAAAGCTTCCACTACTTTCTGTAGCTCTTCTCTGTCTGATGTTTATTTGGATTGTCGGGTTTTTTAGTGACAGTCAGGTGAAGTTGGAGAGTCAGACTCTCCGTATCAAGAAAATAAATGAGATGTAGTGTCCCATTGTTTCAGATTTTATTAAGTCCCGAAATTGTTCTAGTTGCACGAGCTCGCCAACTCTCCGGTTTTACCTACATCCATAACAATCATGATATCTAGTTCCAGTAGACCAAACTTCAAATTCCTTCTTACAAGCATTGTCGTAGCATCAGGAATTTCTTTCACTTTGTTTGTGTCGAAGGAGAAGCCTACCGACATACAAATTGTATGCTCCTAGTAAGAATATGGGTCATGTTTCTTTGCTGCCTGAATAACTTGCAGGACCTGTTGATAACGGAGAAAGCTTTGGTTAATAGGGAGTGGTGGTTGGTATTTTACAATCAATAATGTTGAATCCAATGTGCTCTTTGGAATTCTAAGCCTGGGGACAGGATTAGTCCCAGAAACTGAGATAAGAAGTTGATGATGAAAGTCTCTATGCCCTTAACCTCTTTACTCACACCTTCCTGTCCTCCAAGGTGGTGAGTTTATGACTCAACTGCAAAACGTCTTGCAGCTCAGCTTTGGAGCATGGTCAGATACAGAGGGATTAGTGAAGCATCCTTAAAGGAAAAGTTCTAGTTTCTGTATGCTTTATCTTGCAGCCTATCTGCTACCGTTACGTTTCACACCCTTTCTTCTTCCTTTTATAAAGGATTTACTATGGTCACTTTTATGTAATTGGTGAGTATTTTCTTGAATTGGGTGCCTTCTTAAAATGACAATTAAATGAAATTCTGTCATTGTTTGTCTTTTATAGCCCACAAGCATACCTATTTTTAGTGTTCTGCTGCTCCTTTGTACAGAAAGGTTCCTCATAGTTGTGTATATATGCAAAGTTATATATACATTGTTTAAAGTGCACTGGCATCCCATACAAGGGCAGAACTATTCAGTGCTTATGACCATTGACGAAGGTCCCCTGGAAGAGAGTAGTACATTACATTTTTGAAGTAGCCCTCGACCTCCACGGTCAAGCGCGCCACTCCCTCGCTGCTGCTCCTGATAGCTCACAGGCACTGCAACGCTGACATAGTCCTCGAGCCCTCTCACCTTGAACCCACTGTTCTGGTGACTGTTTTCTTGCCTGCATTTGTTGCCCATATTGTGAATTGTGCCCACTGTCATTACTGTTGTTTATTATGCCCGCTTTGTCATTACTGTTGTTCATTTTGCTGTTCCCGCCGTCGTTTTCTTTTCAGCCTTCACTCTGTTTCTGCTGTTATTTGCCATTCCTGCTGTTTCCCAGTTACTTGCCTCCCGTCTTCCTACAAGCCCCTTCCACTTCCCAAAACTACTTATGGAGGCTGCTGTACCTCCACGCAGTAGACGCATGCAGCAGGAGTTCCGCTGCTGCACCAAAGGCAAGCCAATCTGTGCCCATCTGCGCCTGAACCACGCCCAACTCCAGGAACCCTGGTACTTCCACCCCGCACAGCTACACTGCCGCTGACCTCTGAGTCAACCACTTCTGCCACACATCTGCATGCACCGCCATATGACTGTTCTCCTGCCGGCACTATTTCATTTGCAGCTCCGAAGCAGCCAGCAGCACCAGAGACACTGCAAAAATGACTTTGTCCACTGCGTCAAACAAGATCACCTCAGACAACCACCAGAGCATCCTGCTCAATGCACGATCACTCAGCAAACACGCCACAAAGATTTGGGACACAATCTCATCTCTCACCCTGGACCTCATCTTTCTCATGGATACCTGACTGAACCCCGCCTCCACAACAGACATTGCAATCGCCACTCCCGAAAGATACAAAATACCACACCGGGACCCAACCAACAGACATGGAAGTGGACTTGCCATCCTCTGCATGACCTCCCCTGATGACCCAACCCGATTATGGAACATCTTAACTTTCATCTCCACCGAGATGGAAAAAGCAACATCAGAGACAACCTCGCCTACAGACCACCAGGACCACACCCCAGCTTCTTCAATGCCATCCCAGATCTCATCACCCCGATGGCTATCAACTCCAAGCACTATATCTTCCTAGGGGATCACAACTTCCATCTTGACAACTCTAGTGATGTCAACACACGACCTCCTATAGAACATGAGCAACATCAGCTTCAAACAACTGGTCACCAACCCTTCCCACATTGCAGGACACACACTCAACCCCATCTTATCTTACTGCAACAGAGTTAAGTGCAACCATGCCACACAGCTCACCTGGACCAACCGCTACAGCATCCACTTCACCATCTCAAGACCCACCAAGTCCGGCATTGTTGCCCTAAGCTCCATGAGCAGAGACTGGAAAGAGATATCAGAAGACCAGTGGAACAATGCTCTCTGCTCCCACCTCCCAGAATCCCACACCTGACCCAAAACAAGCATCAAAACTTTCTCACAGTGGATCACAGAATGCGCCAACACAATTGCCCCCACAAGGACAGCCAAAGCCAAACGACCAACCAAAAGAGCCACCTGGTTCACAGAGGAACAGAAATCTACTAAGTGCATTTGCTTACAATTAGAAAGGAAGTGGTGCATCAGCAAAAAGACAGAAGACCGCACTGCCTTCAAGACAGCGTTTAAACAGTACCATCATCTCCTGAAAGAAACTAAGACGAACATCCTAGCAGACCGCTTTGAAGTAAGTACAAACCATTGCACGGAAGTCTTTGCCATCGTGAAGGAATTCTCTGCAGCCGAGAACGACATTACACCCTCCCAGGAATTGTGCAAAACCCCTGCAGATTTCTTCCACAACAAGATCTTGGCCATCTATGAAAACTTAGAACCCCAACCCTCCGCTGCCAACATTGTCAACCAGGACACACCCACGAACACAAACCTCGAACACCTGTGCTCCCACTGGGACCTCATAACCATGCAAAACACCATATCCATCATGAACTCCATGAACTAGGGAGCACAGACGGACATTTGCCCCCACCATGTCTTCAACCTTGGAAGCAGGACAGTTGGCAACAAGCTCAGGAAAGTCTTGAACACCTCCATCGCATCAGCCTCCTTCCCCGAAGATTTTAAACAGGCTGAAGTAAGACCCCTCCTGAAAAACAAATCTGCTGAACTACTAGCCCATCTCTCTGCTCCTCTATCCAGCAAAAATCCTCGTGAAAACAATCACCAGTCAATTCACTCAACACCTGGAGCACGACAACCTACTGGACCCCTCCCAATCAGGATTTTGAGCTAACTACAGCACTGAGACAGCAGCCCTCATCCTCCTGGACCTGTCAGCTGCATATGACAGCGTCTCCTATCACATTCTGATCAACAGACTTCACCACATGGGGAATCAAGGGACAGGCCCTCAAATGGATTGCATCACTCTTCTCTGGAAGAACTCAGAGGGTCTGTTTCCCACCTTTCACCTCAGAGCCCAAGAAGATCACCTGCAGAGTCATTACTCAGCGCCACCCTCTTCTACACCTACTTGACTGCCCTGGCCTAAACCATCAGTTCGTACAGACTCAACATCATCTCCTACGCTGACAACACCCAACTCATCATCTTGCTGACTGAGGACCCCTCCACCACCACAGCCAACTTCAACACTTGCATGTTGAACGTCGCCAAATGGATGAATGACAACTGCCTCAAACTCAACACCGACAAGACACAAGTCCTCATCTTTGAGAACAATACCTTGCCCTGGAATGATGCTTGGTGGCTTGCGCAACTCGGACCACTCCCAGCCCGAAAGATCATGCCCGCAACCTCGCCATCATCCTAGACAGCAAGCTATCTATGGAAAAGCAGGTCAACACAGTCTCATCCATCTACTTCCACACCCTCCGCATGCTCCACAAGATCTTTGGGTGGCTCCCACTTAACTACCGAAGGACCGTCATGCAGGCCCTTGTTACAAGCTGGTTGAACTACGGAAACATACTCTACGTAGAAATCACTGCTCGTCTCCTGAAGAAACTTCAGACAATGCAAAACACAGTGGCAAGACTCATCCTCAATTTTCCCAGAAGGACACACATCACACCCCACCTCAGGGAACTACACTGGCTCCAGATACAGAAAAGATACCAGTTCAAGATGCTGATCAACGCTTACAGAGCCCTACACAACAAAAGACCACCATACATCTACAAATGTCTGACCTTCTACCACCCGACCAGACACCTCCAATCTGCCTCCCTCTTCCTTGCAGACACCTCCCTGGTCTGCCGAACCAACAGTAGAGGATGCTCTTTCTCTCACCTGGCGGCCAGGACATAGAAAAACCTTCCTCTGCACTTCAGGACTGCCCCAGCAATTAAAGAAAGAGCTCCAGAGACAGATGTTCGAATGAAAACCACCATGCAGCAGGCAAAATCTGCGCCTTGAGACCCTCACATGTGATTTGACCTGCGCATTATAAATGTGTGATTGACTGATTCTTGCGGTAAGATAGCATAAATGTGATTGGGTCTGGGTTGCTTGTTCTAAAAGACAAAATAAAAAGTTTATGATAAACAAATCGATTGAAGCTAAAAATGCCACACAGGCCCCAAGATAAACATTTGCATCAACAATCCTTCACAGCATTTTTTAGTTATACCTTCATTTATCAATCCACCTTTTCTGAAGGCTGAACTAATGCCATCACTGTGAAATGTGACATGAAATTCCTTCAAGATTACAATCATTCAGTCAGCCACTGGGAAATATTTCATTAACAAAAACTTCATGTCGGCTTGGATCAATCAATCAATTCTAAAGTGCGGCTAATCACCCATAGGGTCTCAAGGTGCTGTTTGTGGGCGTGCTGCTCAATCGAAGAGCCAGGTCTTGAGATCCTTCCTGAAGTTCATGAGTGATGCTGTCTGCCTGAGTTTGAGAGGTAGCATGTTCCATGTCCGGGCTGCGAGGTAGGAGAAGGAACTTCCTCCTGCTGCCCTTTTCCACTTCTTGGGAACAGCTGCAAGGGCGAGCTAGAATAAATGGAGTTGTCTGTTGGGTATGTAGTAGGCGAGGCAGTGGTTGAGGTATGCCAATTCTATGCTGTGTAGTGTCTTGTAGGTGTGGATTCGGAGTTTGTATATGATGCGCTTGTTGACTGGGAGCCAGTGTAGGTCTCTGATGTGGGAGGAGATGTGGCTGTGTTGGGGGATTTCCAGGATGAGTTTGGCTGCTGTATTATGGATTCTTTGTAGCCTTGATTGCAGTCCCTTGGTGATGGCAGCATACAGTGCATTGCCCTAGTCCAGTTTGCTAGTGATGAGTGCGTGGGTGACTGTCTTCCTTGTGTAGGAGGGGATCCACTTGAAGATCTTTCGAAGGATTCAGAGGGTGTGGAAGCATGACGAAGAGATGCTGTTGACTTGGCTGGTCATGGATAGTGAGGAGTCTAGGATGATACCTATATTGTGTGCATGGTCCATGGGGTTGGGGGCATTTCCCAGTGCAGTGGGCCACCAGGAGTCGTTCTAGGTGGAGGAAGTGAAGCCGATTACAAGGATCTCCGTCTTGTCTGAATTGAGTTTGAGGCAGCTGGCTTCCCTCTAGGCAGTGACTGCTCTCATCCCATTGTGGAAACTTCTCTTGGCCTTCACAGGGTCGTCGGACAGGGATAGGATAATTTTGGTATTGTCGGCATAGGAGAAGATGTTTAGCCCATGTTGTTTGGTGATCTTGACTAGCGGACCATGTAGCTGTTGAAAAGCGTTGGGCTGTGTGATGATCCTTGGGGTACTCCACAGCATGTATCTTTGGGTTTTGATGTGAACTGCGGTAGTCTGACACTTTGTCCATTCCAGTGTTTTAGCTCAGATGCCTGTGTCATGGGGTCTGGCACAGAGGGTAGGAAATGGTGTTGAATGCAGCGGAGGGATCGAGGAGGATGAGTGCGGCCACCAATAGTTTTCACCACCAGTCCCTCTCAAACCCATGACTGCCTGCATACTAAGCTACCTTGATAGAGATACTATTTTTCGCTATACTCATTCCCAAGAAACCATGATGTTTCAGTCCCACAAAATAAATGATTTGCCCAGACTACAGAGAAATAGTCCAAGACCAACAAAAGTCCTTCACTGCTGCCAAAAAAGACTACGGGACTTAAACATCTGATAAACACTATCATATACTGCTAAACTTAAAGTTATTTATCAGGCCAAAACCTACTTCTTTGATACCCCAGAAGAAGTGTTCCATTAGACAGATGAAAGATGTCACCTCCAAATGGAAACACTGCCTCCTATACACACCAAACCCCCAGCCTCGAAAGGGCCAGTGCGGAGATCTCCATGGCAGTCCAGAATCCCTGTATGCAACAGAAACCATTCACCTTCATCTTGGAGTGATAGACAGGAGGCAGCTAGAAACTCATGGGTTGCTGACTGCGGTACAGCTGCAGGCTTGGGTGGGGCAGGAAGCGGCCCCTAAGAATGATTCTCCTTTGAAATCATCAATGAGGACTTGATAGCTGCTAAAGAACACCAAGAGATTGTTCTGACCACACAGGAACTGCAATGGCTATTAGGCACTTGAAGGCAGCCAACTCCCCCAAACATTGGACGAGGTGGTGCTGAGACTATGGCACTGTAGGCTGTCCTGTGCTGGTGCCACAAAACACCCAGGTGTTGAAAGATCAAGGTTGCTGAAGTGGGTCATAGGCACCAACATTAGTTCATGGGGTTAGGGAACACTGGGGCAGGATGACACTGATGCTGAGTTAGCATCGCTGGTGGGCGAGTTAGTACGTCACTGGTCAGAAGTGTAGGGTGGGGAGATTTTCCATGTGTTTCTGTTTTTTGGTTTCTTGAATTTGCAACACTTAATACTCACAATGATTAAGACCACACATACCCCCCACAAACCTCGTCCCTGTTCAGATGACCAGAAACAGGAACATGGCCCCAGTTGTTTGGATCAGCCTATTGTCATGGGATGTGAACAGCATGCTAGATCAAACCAAGAGGCCAGCAGGTCTTTGTGTCACCTAACGCCTTCACACTCACATCCTATCCCTTCAAGAAATCCATTTTCTGGGGGAACAAAGTCTCGTTCCTGGCCCAATATGGGCTTAAACAAGTTTTCCATTCTGGGTTCATGAGGGGTTCCAGGGTGATGGATATAATTATAAGAGGACATCTTCCTTTTGATACTACAAAGATATGGTCAGATCAATGGGGCTAGTACTTAGCAATCACTGGCTTTCTGAAAGGGAAACCCCTAACTCTTGTAAATGTTTACAGCCCACGCCCTCTTCGTACAATTTTTCTAGAGGCCATCATGAAACTTATGGAAGAATTCCCGATGGGACCCATGTTAGGCCTCGAAAAAGCTACTCGCCCACTCGCCATGGCTAGTCAGATTTGATCAGGTCTGGCTATTTTTAGCACCTACTCAAAACAGGAAACAGGTGTTCTGTTCATTCAGAAAGTGAATAAGCAATAAGAACAAGTTACTTACCTTTGGAACGCTTTTTCTGGAGGATACAGTAGCTACCTGTGGATTCCTCACCTTATGAATTCTCCCAATGCGCCAGCATTCTACAGACATTTTTTCCTAGATCTCCACATCGATGAGGATGTCACAATTGCAAGGCTCCGTTCACGATTCCGTATGATGTCATCAGAACCATAAGAAGTCCTCGCCGGCGTGCTGACGTCAGTTTCACCACTTTTTTACCGTGCCTTTGAGGCGAACAGGTGAACAACGACATCACAAGCACAACATGTGCCAGCTCAATATAAATACATTATTATGTTTTTTTATATATATAAAAATCATATACACATAAACATATATATATATATATATATATATATATATATATATATATATATATATATATATGAACACTTGGTTAGGCGTTTCTCTCTCTGCACCTGAACGCCAATGGTGCTAGAATAGGACGCGCGCCGCCACGTCTATTATGTCGAACACAACACCTTAAAATATCATTAAGGCTTCCAGCACTCCACGATGGTTAAACCGAAGATTTATTTAAACAAAACAGGAACGCGTTTCGGAGTAGCCGCCTTTATCAACCTACGGGCCGCCATTTTGGCCCCCTTTATATATCCTGTGTACTAAAGTTCTCTTAAAGCAACACCCTTCACCAAAATAAATCAGATGATAACGTGTGAATTAAAATACATACAAATCACAAATGAATTGAATTGATACAAAACTCAAATGAATTAATGCAAAACTCAGTGGATCACACTAACTCGCAGGAGAAACTGTTAATTGTAAGTTGTTACACAGTGTCTAATAGTCATTGCCTAGTTCATATTGTTAGACATTTACTGAGAAGAGAGACCTCATATGGTATTATAACAAATCACATATGTAAATAATATTACAATTCTTGGATACTTAAAAATGTATCTAATCATTAAATGTAAACTGTTAGTAGTGGTTAAAATAACCATATTAACTTAAATGTATGTATAACTCTTCACTTGAGTTTAACCCAACTGGTTCTCTCGAATTTAATGCCAATATGTACCTGGACTCTAATTTTCTCAAATGTTTCTCCCTGTCACCTCCACGAATATCCTTTGAGATGCCATCTATTACACTGTATTTAACTTCTTCTGCGCACCCTCCATGAAACTTGTGCATATGCCGGGCAACCGGATAAGACTCATCTTTGTTGGCTATTGCTCTAAGATGTTGCAAAATTCTTTTGTGCACTTGAAGTTTGGTACTACCTACGTAGAGCTTAGGACAACTGCATTTTAAGATATAAATTACATATTCACTTTTGAGAACCTTTGATGGTATGTATAATTCTATGTGCTTGCTTAATGGTTTTGATGTTTTCCCCATTCTTGCACGCCTTACATTTTGCACATTTAAAGAATCCATCTTGTGACTTTAACCAACCAGTTTTCGTTGGTTTAACTTGTCTCACATCGCTTTAGCACATAGAATTATACATACCATCAAAGTAGATATGACTGCAAAAGTGAATATGTAATTTATATCTTAAAATGCAGTTGTCCTAAGCTCTACGTAGGTAGTATCAAACTTCAAGTACACAAAAGAATTTTGCAACATCTAAGAGCAATAGCCAACAAAGATGAGTCTTATCCGGTTGCCCGGCATATGCACGAGTTTCATGGAGGGTGCGCAGAAGAAGTTAAATACAGTGTAATAGATGGCATCACAAAGGATATTCGTGGAGGTGACAGGGAGAAACATTTGAGAAAATTAGAGTCCAGGTACATATTGGCATTCAATTCGAGAGAACCAGTTGGGTTAAACTCAAGTGAAGAGTTATACATACATTTAAGTTAATATGGTTATTTTAACCACTACTAACAGTTTACATTTAATGATTAGATACATTTTTAAGTATCCAAGAATTGTAATATTATTTACATATATGATTTGTTATAATACCATATGAGGTCTCTCTTCTCAGTAAATGTCTAACAATATGAACTAGGCAATGAGTATTACACACTGTGTAACAACTTACAGTTAACAGTTTCTCCTGCGAGTTAGTGTGATCCACTGAGTTTTGCATTAATTCATTTGAGTTTTGTATCAATTCAATTCATTTGTGATTTGTATGTATTTTAATTCACACGTTATCATCTGATTTATTTTGGTGAAGGGTGTTGCTTTAAGAGAACTTTAGTACACAGGATATATAAAGGGGGCCAAAATGGCGGCCCGTAGGTTGATAAAGGCGGCTACGCCGAAACGTGTTCCTGTTTTGTTTAAATAAATCTTCGGTTTAACCATCGTGGAGTGGTGGAAGCCTTAATGATATTTTAAGGTGTTGTGTTCGATATATATATATATATATATATATATATATATATATATATATATATATAACATCAATAGTACTCTTGGTCTGACCAGACAGGCAATGCGGAGGGTGTTGTGTAGCCATTTTAAGTATAGCTCCATGCACATTAGTTTAATATACTAGGCCGCTGTGCACCTTGACCTAGATATATTTTTTTCAGCTTCGCACTGTTATTTTACAATTACCAGTTTTACAGTCTTGTTTTAATTTCTTCTATCAAACTGTTTAGCTTAGTTCAGCACTGTGTTCTCAAACAATGCATTCTTGATCGCCCTATGCTTCAATCAAGGCTACAGTCTGGTATATTGCCGGTAAACGTGGTAGAAGTTTAGTCTCCAACATTCGTAGAAAATACACATCCTTACGTAGGGACATTTTCTTAGAACATCTGCTGTGCTAGTTATAAAAACACTTTCTAGGCCTAGTACACGTCAAGAGGGAGATTCCAGCCAGGGAACCACAACTAATGCTGAATGCCCCGTTGCAGATGTTGACGCATATTACAAGCCTTTGCTCAGGTATGAGGGTTGATGGCCTCCCGGGGGAACCTGAAAGGCAAGCTTAAAGTTTAACATGCTGTGCTCGAGATTTAATTTAGAAAGGGAAATAATCCATTGATTCTAGCGGCACGATGATAGCCTTATTCTTGTGTTTCACTCTCATCGTCACTATTTTAATATTACTGTGTTGTGTAGTTCTGGTTATTGCAGCTCACGCTTTGCTATCCAAAATGCAGTTGTTTTATTATACCAATCTTTAAAACCTATACTGCCTTTATTGTCATCTATACATGAGACCGCACTGTGTATGAGAGAACCGGTTGTGACCTGAGTGACCACGACTTCCCTGAGAAGTACCGATATGTCATGCGCTCGGCTGCCCAAGTGTCTCTACCATTCGGGAGAGATGAGGCACTGCTAGTTAGCTGGAGCAAAACCCGGATTTGGAGCGAAAAGCGTCATCCACCGTGAGTCAGACTCAATCCCCCACACTGTGGACGATCTTGCTGCTCAAAATCCAGTAGTCTCATTAAGATAATGAGAGCCTACGCAACTGTATCCACCAGAAAAAGCATTACCGAAGGTAAGTGACTTGTTCTTCTGATGGATACAACTACCTGTGGATTCCTCACCTTATGAATAGAATCCCAAAGCAGTCCTGCACTCGGAGATGGGGCCTGACTGGTCAAACCAAGAAGTCCTGCAAAACAGAACGGGCAAAATGGCCATCCCTCCTCACTTCGGAGTCTAAACAATAATGCTTTGCGAAAGTGTGGAGGGAAGCCCAAGTTGCTGTCTTACAAATATCAGCAACCGGCACACCTCTAGCTAAAGCCGAAGTGGCAGACATAGCCCTGGTGGAATGGGCCCTAATGCCCTCAGGAGGAACCTTCTTTGCTTGCGAAAAACAAATCTTTATGCAAAGAATGACCCACCTTGAAAGAGTTCTCTTGTGGACGGCTTTGCCCTTCATTTTGCCCACATATCCAATGAAGAGCTGATCATCTATTCTGAAGTCTAGAAGCTCACGGCCCTTCTCGGATCCAAACGATGCAGCCTTTCCTCCTCTTTTGATGGATTGGGAGGAGGGTAAAAGGACGGAAGAGTTATAGATTGCCACATGGAAGGGAGCGACTACCTTAGGAAGGAAAGCTGCCCTGGTTCTCAGCACCACCTTGTTAGCATGAAAGGTAGTGAAAGGTGGTTTCACACTAAGAGCCTGAAGCTCACTCACACGTCTAGCCGACGTGATGGCTGTTAGAAAAACTGTCTTAATAACTAAGAGCCTCAAATGGCAAGAATGCATAGGCTCAAATGGTGAACACATCAAAAAAGTCAAAACTAAATTCAAATCCCACTGAGGCATTACAAACAGAATGGGAGGAAACTTGTTTGTTAACCCTTTAAGGAACCTAAGAACTATAGGGGACTTAAATAAAGAGGGTTGATCAGGTAGGCAAAGAAAAGTCTACAGTGCAGATAAATAGCCTTTCACTGTCGCAACTGCGCAACTTTTCTGTGCTAAGGAAAGACCAAACTGTAAAATATTAGATAAATGGGCCTTTAAGGATCAATTTGTCTCTCTCCACACCAAGTAACAAATTTTGCCCATCTACGGGCATAGACAGTCTTGGTGGAGTGTTAACATAACATAACATCCACCACTTCTGGAGACAGAGAAAAAGAACTCAGATTGCCCGTTCAATCTCCAGGCATGTGGGTGCAGGCTCTGGAGGTGGGAGTGTAGAACCTGCCTCTGCAACTGCAAGAGGAGTTCTGCCCTGTGAGGGAGATGGAGCGGAGGGCACAGTGAAAGTTGAAGAAGTTCTGTGTACCACACCCCTCTTGGCCAATCCAGGGCTATTAATATGACTTGGGCCCGAACTTGGCGAATCTTCCTCAGAACTCGAGGAATCAAGGGTATTGGAGGAAACGCGTAAAGCTGTCAGTTGCCCCAGGTCAGCTGAAACGCGTCCCCCGATGCCCCCTGCATCAGATATTGGAGGCTGCAGTGTGTGTTCTCGTGAGTGGCAAACAGGTCTATCTGAGGTGCTCCCCACATCCGGAAGATGTGAAGAATCACATTTGGATGAAGACGCTACTCGTGATCGGCCAAAAGTGCTGACTTAGACTGTCCACAGGTATGTTGAGAACTCCCGCAAGATGGTTTGCTACTACGCAAATCCGATGGTCCTGTGCCCAGGACCAGAGCCGCAGAGCCTCTCTACAGAGAAGGTACGAGCCTACTCCTCCCTGCTTGTTGACGTACCACATTGCGGTAGTGTTGTCTGTTAAGACTTGTACTGACTGACCACGAATGCACGGGAGAAAGGCCTTGAGAGCCAGATGGATCACCCGCAATTCCAACAGATTGATGTGAAACATCTGATCTACTAGACAACAAAGGCTTTTGATCTTCAGGTCCCCCAGATGAGCTCCCCACCTTAGAGTGAAAGCATCCGTTATGACTGTGGTCACCGGAGGTGGAAGACAAAACGGCCTTCCTCGAGAGATGTTGCTGTCCACAGCCCACCATCACAGATCCACTGCAGCGCCTCTGAAGATTGTTATCGACTCCTCGAGATCCCCTTTGTGTTGAAACCACTGCTTGCGGAGGTACCACTGGCGAGCCCTCATGTGCCAACGTGCATGAGTGACCAACAGAATGTGGGAAGTGAACAGACCGAGCAGATGTAGGACCTTGAGGAATGGACAGCCACTCCCTTTTGAAACACTGGAATCATCGTCTGAATGTCCTGAATCCTCTGTGAAAGAGGGTAGGCCCGATTCAACGTTGTGTCCAGTACTGCTGCTATAAACAGGAGCCCTTGAGAGGGCTCCAGGTGAGACTTGGGCACGTTTATCGTAAAGCCCAGGTTGAACCACAACTGGGTTGTCACCTGCAAACGATGCAGCTCCAACTCTGGGGACTCGGCTTTGATTAGCCAATCGTCCAGATAAGGTAAAACAGATATTCCCTTCCTTCTGAGGAACGCTGCGACCACTGCCATCACCTTTGTGAAGACTTGAGGTGCGGAAGTAGGAACAAAATGAAGGATTGCAAACTGGTAGTGCTGCGACTCTACCATGAACCGGAGATACTTCCTGTGTGACTTCAGATTAGGGATATGAAAATAAGCATCCTAGAAGTCGATATACACCATCCAGTCCTCCTTGCTCAACACAAGAAATACCTGTGCTAGGGTCAACATTTTGAACTTTACCTGTCAGAGGAACCAATTCAAAATCCTCAGGTCCAAGATAGGTCTCAATCGACCATCCTTCTTGGGAATCAGGAGATATCTTGAATAACATTCCTGACCCCTTTGCTGATCCGGAAACAACTCCACTGCACCTTTTAACAAAAGGCTCTGCACCTCCTGCTGAAGGAGATGCTCTTCTGAACAAAATGAGTGACGGGGAGGGAAGGGGGAGGAAACTCCCAAAAGGGAAGGGCATAACCTTTTCCCACAATGCTCAACACCCAAGAGTCTGATGTTATTAACTTCCACTCATGGAGAAAATGTAACAGCCTTCACCCTATGGGTAGGACATGCTGGTAAATGGAGTGCGAGCTAGGGCTGCTTCCATGGCTGGATTTCCTCAGAGGATAAGGTGGAAGGCTGCTGTGCGGCTCCTCGCATTCTAACCCTCCCACGGTCCCTATAGGACCTGTAGAGGGGGTTAGCAGGCTGCTGGACATGGGACTGTTGCCTCCCACGAAAGGCTAAGCCACAGCCAAACCCTCTGAATCTTTGTAAAGATCTGAAAGACGTAGAAGAAGAAGCCTGAAGGCCCAAAGAATTTGCAGTGGCTTTGCTATCCTTGAACCTTTCCAAGGCTGAGTCCGCCTTTGCCCCAAACAGTCTTGCACCATCAAATGGGAGGTCCATCAACGTAGCCTGCACATCACAGGAAAAACCAGACCCTCTGAGCCAAGCATGCCTCCTAGTCGCAATGGAAGTCCCCATGGCTCTAGCAACTGAATCTGCAGTGTCCAAACCTGACTGAATCACCTGCTTAGCTGCCACTTGACTGTCCTGCAACAGTTTACTCAAATGTTCCTGAACTTCCTGCTGCAATTTAGGGACGACCTCCTTCACAGTATCAATTAGGGCATATGTATATCTCCGCAGTGCACATGTTCCATTCAGTGATTTTAAGGTCATGCTTCCTGAGGAGAAGCATTTGTTTGCAGACTGCTCTATGCGCTTTAACTCTCTATCAGATGATGTTGTAGGGAATGAACCCGGAGCCGACCCTGAAGAACCAAAAGCTTGCACCACCATGCTTTTATGGTGTTGGGACAAAAATTGTGGCTCACCTGGGGCAACTTTGTACCTTCTGGCTATAGTCTTTGAAACAGCAGATGAAGTAACTGGTTTCTTCCATATTTCTAATATTTCAGAGTATCGTTGAAGGGGAGAAGGGGCTCTGAAGAGTAAGCTGACTGATAAAGAACCTCTGTCAGAATGTTGGTTTTGAACTCTGACGCACGCAGTGGCAAATCCAAAAATTCTGCTGCCTTCCTAATCACCCCATGGTAGTAGTCGCTTCTTCAGAGTTCACCTCCAGGGGATAAATGCTCCCACTCAGGGGAAGTATCCAACCCACTAGCACAATCTAATCCCTGGAAATCATCCACAGGCCCAGGAATTTCTCCTTCTTCCAACTGTTGTTCCTCTAGATACTGCTGCTCTTCCAGAAGTCTTAAGGCCTTCCTTCTAGACCTTAGCCTAGACTCCAAATGTGGCGTCAATAGAGAATTCATCATCGACGGCGCCCTTAAAGGAGAGGGCAAGACTGGTAGGGGAGGAGGAGCCGAATCCACACTCCACGCTGGAGTAGAGTGTCGAGAATTATCCGCCACCGGCATCGGCGCCACTGGCACCATTATCTAGGGAAGAGGTGACATCCTTGGCGCCATGCCAGTACCATTGAAAGGTGTTGCTGGCAAAAAAGGCATAAATGGAGCTTGCTTATACGGCGCGGCAACCCCAGCGTAAAATCCAATGGACCCGTGGGACCAGCAGGGGCACCGGGGGGACCATCGCCCTTTTAAAAATGCTAAACATGGCATTCAGGAACAAAGACGGATCCGCTCACAGAGCCGGAAAGGCAGGATACTCTTGTTCCCCGTGCGCTGGCTGGGCTGGATCTGTCGGCCGAGCCGCAAACTCCTCACCTTGGGAGGAAGCAGGCGACTCAGAGATCTCAATCAAAGTCGGCGTCGAAGATGCCTTAGGTGACTGCGGTTGGGGAGTCAAAGTGGGGCTGACTTCCCAAGTCGTGCGGCGCCATGACCTCGAACTCGGAGACGCCAACCGTTCTCTGGATGAGCGGCGCCGTGACTCATGTCGTCGACGTCGCTTCTTGTACAACCTCAGTGACCTGTGCGACAAAGTGTCCCGAGTCCTCGATCTCCGTTGACCTCTTTTCTCTTTCTTAGCCTTTGACAGAACGCACTTTGCCTCCCTCTCTGTTAGAGCCTTTGGGTTCATGCGTTGGCAAGACGAGCAGCCTGCCACGTCGTGATCCGAACTCATTTACCAGAGGCAATTCTCGTGCAGATCCGTCACTGACATATGGCCTCGCCCTCGCTATAAGGTTTAAACCTGGATTTCTTCGGTGGAGACATAGTAGCACTATAAAATAATATCCTCGATTCAGTTGAGCTACAACGGAGAGGTTGAAAACCGTTAGTGTCAAAGGCGCAGAAAATAGGGAACTGACATCAGCACACCGGCGAGGACTTTTTATGGCTCCAATGACGTCAGATGGAGTCACGAGCAGAGCCTTGTAATTGTGATGTCCCCATCAACGTGGAGAGCTAGGAAAATATTTCTGTCGAATGCTGCCGCATTGGGAGAATTCATAAGGTTAGGAATCCACAGGTAGCTGTATCCATCAGAAACACTCCTTTCAATCTTGTTTTTATCTTAACACACTTGTTCGCTGTTTAAGGACAGAGGTCAAATGTCAGTATGTGTTTTTGCTAATTGTTTCTCATCTTATCCTGCAAAATCGTGTTTACACTTCTTTCTCTTGTGACAGAGGTTTTTGTCAAGTGAGCTGTCTGACAATCATTGTGAAGCAAAAGAATGTAAGATGTCAATTGTTTTCCTAATACATAACATTTAAACAGCTTGAAAATGATTAGTACATACATTTCAAAATATATCAGGAATTACAAAATAACATTTTTTTGTAATTCAGAAGTGAGATGCAAACAGAGATTTCAATAGGAATAAAACAAATCAGAACACTTTTATTGGTGATGTGCAAGTGACAAATATTTGAGAAACTCGATTTCCAAACATTATACACCACATAGTTTTATCAGTAAAGCCACATCAGTGGGAAATGTGGCCTTTTCAATGAGAAATCTGCTGCCTGCAAATAAGTGCACTATCACTTCATGCTTCAGGTATGTAATTATTAAAAGAGAAAGACTTTAAACATGATTTGAGAAGCATTCCTGCCCGCCCTGATGACAATGCAGTTAACAAACTATGGGGCAAGTCAGCGGTCATGAGTATCCCATATGTGGCTAGATCTGTGTTATATATGTAGCAAACGTTTAGTCTATAAAATCAAACAAAAATGTTTTTTTGTACAGCAGACATGCTGTACCTTTGTATTTGAAGGTGCTCTCGTATGTGATAAAGAAGAAAATGGCGGCTAAGTAAATTAAAATCACATAATTTGAAACCAGTTTATGGGTCAAGCGCATTATAATTAGGTCAAGTAGAATATTTAAGTTACTGGACCTGCAGGTCTAGTAACATATTTATGATTTTCCGAGGCCTGCATGATATTTGGGGGAGACTAGAATGGGGTGGTGTATGAGACACTAGATAGACTTCGGAGCCGAGGTGGTGCGGCTTGATCCTTATTATGAGCCTTCTTAGAGATGATGGGCCTCTCCGACATCTGGCACCTGTTTCACCAACATGAGAGGGGATATACTTTACATTCCGAGGCACATGACACTCTCTTTCGCCTTGCTTCTTCTTCCTCCCCAAGACTGAGGTGCATAGAGTAGCAGAGGCACAAATCCTGGCCTGAGGCCTCTCTAATCACTCCCCCATAACTCTTCACCTATTGAAGGCACGCCATAGAGCTCTTCTGCACTGTCTAACTGCACGGTTCCTCTGCAATACTAAAATCATCTCCACCACAAGGGAAATGATAGATATCTACTTTACTCATAATCGATACTCTAAGGACTCCTACAGGTGACCCTCAGATTAGCTATTCTACAGGGGGAAAGCGCAGAAAGTGGCAGACAGTACACAACACATAGGCACAAATATGCTCCCTGGAAATTATTAAGTGGTAAACTGGAACCAAGGTTTTGCAGGGACATTACCTATTCCCAGGCCCAACTGCAGCATACCTTTCCTGGCAAAGCCAGGACTGTATGGCTAGCCTTACAATTGCGCCTCTTTCAATGGGAAGATAAGGTTAGCAAACTACTACACTACCTCTGCTCCAATATCACACATCACGCTGAGATCACTAGCTCCTTGAGCCAATGTGCCAGAAAATCATTGGTGACAAAGATATAGTCCGGCACTTCGCACCACACTACACCAACATATAGAGTTGCTGCGACACTCTGTCAGAGACTCTAATCGCTAACTTTGTGTTTGACTTACCTCTCCGGACACTCTCCGACATAGAAAGACTATCACTAGAGGGTGGCCTTGTGGTGGAGAAACTAGCTGCAGCTTTAAGCCAGCTGCAGCTCTCCAAGTAAATTCTTCAAATTATTCATGCCCAGGCACAGTGAGCCCCTTCAGAAGGTCCTGAAAGAAGCACTTAAAAACAATCAGATGCTCCCTGACTCCTGCAAGGCCGAAATAGTAGTGATCCCTAAACTTGGGAGTCCCCTAGATGCATGCTTCTCCTACAGACCTATCTCTCACTTGAATATGGAGGTCAAAATCATTGCCGGATGCTTAGGGTCATTCTCTCTCTGATTCACCCAGATCAATTGGGCTTTATACCCAAGAGAGCAACCTGACACAATATTAGGCGATTGAACAGTGCCATTGCCCTAGCAGACTTCAGAGGCCAGCAGCGACACTGCTGGCAGACAAAGAAAAAGCCTTTGACTCAGTGAGTTGAACATATTTGTATGGGCACAAATTTGTGGCCTACGTCAAACTCCTCTACACCAACCTGTCAGACATGTCTGATAGGGGCTGAACTATCTGCACCATTTCCGATAGAACAAGGTATGTGGCAAGGTTGCCGGCTATCTCCACTGTTATTCACCATTGTCAAAGAAACACTTGTGGAATGGCTCTGAACTGACGCACAGATAAATGTTCGAATGGGGGTCAGGGCTTTCAGGCAGAGTTGCCCTACATGCAGAAATTGCACTAATTTTTCTGACTGACACTGAAAACTCAGGCCCACAGGCACTTCAGATCCTTTTGAGTCTTTGATTAAAAGTCTGGCCTCTACATTAACCCAAATAAATCCGCTATCTACCTGATACCCTCTTACTCCCAACATGTGTGATGGGCCCCAGATATACCAGTAGTTTCACAAGACTTTAAATACTTGGGGTTATATATGACTTCAAATGTTGTGGTGGCATTGCCTGTGAATGTCCAAATTGACAAACTGAAGAACAATATCAAAACATGATCCCCACTTACTCTGTGTCCCTTATGGGCTGCTTGCCCATTTTTAAATTGGTCTTTCTCTCCTGTTTTCAGTACCAGTTACAACACTATCCATACATGCTGCCAAGATCTATTTGCAGACAATAAAGTCTGTTCTTCGTAGTTGTCTTTGGAATCAAGGCTCCCCTTGCATTACTTTTAGCAAATGCTTCAAATTCATATATGATGGAGGCATTGCAGTGACCAACATGGGGCTTCTAAACTATTGGTCATCAATGATTGTAGTATGACACTCTGGGCAATTCGGCTGATGCTTCTGAGAAATGGGCACACAGAGGTACCATACTACAAAACTTATTCTATGGTGGGAGACTTCCACCCTTGCTGCCCCAGTGACACTGGTCAGTATCCAAACCTGAAAAACGACCTTAAGACCGATGGGATGGGATAAAAAAGGTATGCGACAGACAGCACTATGGGAAGGCTACACCTTACACGACTTGGCAACACAAGAGGTGTTCCATAAGTGGGTATGTCCACTTTGGGGGATCTGATGGCGGGCACAACAGCCTTTACAGAATGAATACAATCTGCTCCACAGTCAATTATACTGATATTTACAATTACGACATGCCCTAACACCACATATCACAGGGTTGGAGGATCTCCTTGAGTACAACCCCCTAGAAGCAAAGCTGCTCCTTGACAAACTGGGATACCACAAAATAACCCAGGTCTACCGCTCACTAAAACATCATGGCGGTCATTCTGACCGCGGCGGGCGGCGGTCGTCGCCCGCCATGCGGTCACCGCCGAATGCCCGCTCTGCGGTCAGGAGACCGCGGATGCCATTCTGGCTTTCCCACTGGGCCGGCGGGCGACCGCCAAAAGGCCGCCCACCGTCCCAGCGGGAAAGCCCCTGCAACGAGGAAGCCGGCTCTGAATGGAGCCGGCGGAGTTGCAGGGGTGCGACGGGTGCAGTGGCACCCGTCGCGATTTTCACTGTCTGCAAAGCAGACAGTGAAAATCTGTATGGGGCCCTGTTAGGGGGCCCCTACACTGCCCATGCCTATGGCATGGGCAGTGCGGGGGCCCCCAGGGGCCCCACGACACCCGTTCCCACCATCCTGGTTCTGGCGGTGAAAACCGCCAGAAACAGGCTGGCGGGAAGGGGTCGGAATCCCCATGGCGGCGCTGCAAGCAGCGCTGCCATGGAGGATTCCCTGGGCCAGGGGAAAACCGGCGGGAAACCGGCGGTTCCCCTTTTCTGACCGCGGCTTTACCGCCGCGGTCAGAATAGCCCTGGAAGCACCGCCAGCCTGTTGGTGGTGCTTCCGCTGCCCTCCGCCCTGGCGGTCAGAGACCGCCAGGGTTGGAATGAGGGCCCATATGCCCAACATCTTTGGGGCGCTTCAAACCGCCTAGGAGTGAGACCTGGGCACTCTCATGGATGACAAATGGGCAGAGACTAGGGTGTCACAGAGACACTCAGCAACATGGTTCTGTCTCTTCCAATTATAATACCTCCACAGAAAACACCTCACTAGACACAGGCTCCCACAAATGGGGGTAATCGCATCATTCTTCTGCTTACACTGCAACACACAGGAGGGTGATGTTCTACATATCACATAGGGGTGTGCAAAGCT
This sequence comes from Pleurodeles waltl, assembly GCF_031143425.1. NCBI lineage: Eukaryota > Metazoa > Chordata > Amphibia > Caudata > Salamandridae > Pleurodeles > Pleurodeles waltl. Next base: position 965,632,925 of record NC_090443.1, read on the forward strand.
GATCCCTACTAGGAACGAGCACTCTCCTGCTTGGGCCAAGTGATAGGGCAACTGTAAGAAATTGGGTTAATGGTTGACTGGGATGTGAGCCCTGGTCAAGCAGCAACCACAATCCTTGTCAGGATAAGGCACAAGTAAACCCCAAATTAACTTCTGCTCAACCCCTTCGTAGCTTGGCACAGAGCAGTCAGGCTTAACTTAGAGGCAATGTGTAAAGTATTTGTGCAACACTTCAATCAGTAAAACAGTGAAAACACCACACAAAACGTACCCACACCATGTTAGAAAAATAGAGTAAAATTGAATCAATACAATAAGACCAAAAGGACAAAAATCCACACAGTAGAACTGACGTTATTAATTTTTAAAGAATGAAGTGTAAAATATCTTCTAAAAGCACAGTGCACAAACTAGGTGGCTATCTGGTCACGTTGGACTTGGTTAAAGTCGAAATTTAGGCCAAGTGCGATGGAGCACAGCTTGGCTACAGTCTCAGATTAGTACGGCTGAAGTTTTACTTTCATAAGTTTTGCGCCAAGAGTCTCATTCCCGTTGGAGAGGGCTGTGAAACGCAAGGAGAGCACTATGGGAGGCTGTCAGCACAGAGAGAAGAGCAGGAGAGACATTGCAGATGGACGTGCTGGATATTTGCGTTGGCAGTCCCCAGTGAGTAGTCGATGCTGCAGTGCAAAGAGACAGGTTTGTGGCCCTCTGAGCTGATTTTCAGTGTGAGCGGTCTAGGTTCGAACTGGCCCGTTCCCAGTCGCAAAGATCCCAAAATCTTGATTTGAGCTTGATGAGCCAAACCAAGGGTACAAGAACTGAGGGGCACTACTGGGGGGGTCAGGAACTTGCTGCAACTGGATCCAGGAGCAGGTAGGGGAGCCAAGTCCAACAGCAAGCTATACCTCATGATTCTAAATTGATTCTCCTTCATATCACCAAAACTTTGACTTTGAAATGGATCATTATAATTTGCCATTACTCTGGCTGGGGCTTACTGTGGCTAAAAGGGATAATGCATGACAATGGAAAACTGATGCTCCCCCATCAATCACAGTACGGATGAATGGCCTGAACAGTTGCATGAGTAGGGAACAGACAGTGTATGAGGCTAGGGTCTGCCTCCAGAATTATATGAAAATATGGAGAGCATGGGCATAGTATGGGGGATCACTATTGCATTTTGAAACTGTTACACCGTAGCTTTCGATACTGCAAAGCTGTGAGTTATGATTAAGATAAGATGAGCATATACAGGACGGGACGTGAGCTGTGGGAAGAGATTATGGGAGTGGAACCAGGAGCTACAGTGCCTTTGTGCACTGTTCTAAGTTATACATTATTGCTATACTCTCAAAACTGAATAAAACGTGTTATAAAATAAAATGTTAAAAAAAAGGCAGGGAAGGGGTTATTTGCTTCAGAACATTCTTCTTCAACAAAGGAGGACTTCTCATAGGTTACAATACTGAGAATATTTAAAGTGATGAAGCTCTTGTGAAGGGTGACCAGATTCTGATGGGGTCTCTCTGGGCGAAGCCTGATAAAAAAGGCAAAACTAGGGTTGGAGTGGATGGAAGAGTGGAAACACTGATGAGCTAGAACTATTCCTGGTCAGAGTTAAGAGTAATATCTGAGAAAGCCCTTAAAGAATCAGGGTTCTTCCTAAGGTATACACAGCGCTTCCAGTATTGTTCCACAAAGAACATCATGAGAGAGAAGGAAGCTGAACTGGCAAATCAGGAATTACCAGATGGTGGCTCAAACTGAGATTTGGAGCAAGAAACAAAGAAGTGATGTGTAATGTAGAGTAGCCGGTAGTGGAGGGTAATTGCATGCGGTGTTACCTCTGTGGGAAGGATAGCTATCTAGGCGATTTCCTGCAGGTCTGGAGTGCATTAAAACACGAGACCTCTTCTGGTAATAATACATTTTATTTGTGTGATGCTCTTTATGAGGCAGTATCTGATCTTTCATCCACACTACCCGCCAGCACTCTTTAGTCAACACTACTTTGCCGCCGGAACTTTCAGATTATATTAAAGGGTTTATCTTTGAACAAGATCGAGATGGATCATGCTCCCTAGACATTCCAATAACAATTCACCGACACTAGGAGACATAGTGCTACACTTGCAGGATGCTTAATGTGTTCGTAACATACTATTTAAATTATACAAAATACAATACAAATGGTTCTTTTTACCACAAAAAGAGGTGCTACCAAAACGGCTGTGGCCCCTCCTCCTGGTTTGCGATTGAAAGACGACCAGAACAAATGCAATGAAACGCAATTTCAGTAAATGCCCCCTGGCTTTCTTTCCGGTTGCATTGTGTTGGTCCTCAATGTTTTAAGAGAAGACTATGTTAACAAAATACAAAAAAAGAAGAAAATAAAGTGGCTTATATTGGAAAAAAGCACAAAGACAGGTGAAGTGGAGGCCTGTTGGTAGATGCAGACATTTATCGTCCGTCCCCTTTTAATGTTGACAATATCCGTACACGATTATGGCTTCCAGCAGGATGTGAAATGATTATCAAAGTCACATTTGTGCGGAATTAAAACAGGCGCCGAGCATGCCAAATGCGCCGCTGCATAAGGAGAACTAAGGACGGTATTATTCGGCGGGATGTGCGGAGATTGACGGGACGAAGGCGGGACGGGTCATAACTGGGTTTTCCTCTAAATGAACATCTTTGCGAATCAAGGACGTGTCACACAGGGCTGTTTAAATGGGGGAAGTAAAATGTAACAGAAGTAGAAGCCATATGAACAAGGTCAAATTCAATCAAATTTACAGGCTGGTGAAATTACTTATGCCTAGGGCAAAATGAGAAAAACATGAAATGAAAGTGAGCGGGAGAGGGAAGCTCAACACAAAAGAGCTTTGAGAGGTAGCTAGGTGCCTTTGCACGCTGTGTCAAAGAAACTTTGCCAAGCGAATGGCTACTGCTGAAAGAGTGGGCACAGATCTGGTACGGGCACGGATACCCGTATAGCAACGATTTAGTGGGTGGAGGGGTGTATTGTTCATAGCCTGGCCATCAATTGAGTTACAAGTGTGATAACAATACTTTGATGCAGCTTGTTGGTCGATTCCTCCAGATATGGGCTGATTTCAGCAACGCAGTCGTCAACATTGTGTGCAGGACCAAGGGTGGATTGCACAGCGTTTGGTGCACCCGTGAATACAAAACCTTTTCGAAGAGGTTGGCACCTGTGTGCCTGTCTGGAGCATAATAAATCAGACTATGAGTCTAATCCAAATAACAAAGACTTGCTAGGTAAATCTTACTTCTAAAAATGTGAGAGCATCAACACCAACTGTAGGTCTCTAAGTGACAGCAGCAAGAATTTCAGGATGCTGACTTAGAATATCACCCGAGTGAGAATGGAGTCAGAACTTGCATAGTCACTCACTCATCTACTTGTACATTCCCCTCAATGACTTAAACACCAGCCGCAGAGATCTTTGTGTAACCTACACCATTCATGTAAATGTTGTGTGAGCGATGAGAGCTTGTACACATCTGCCCTGCTGGATCTTTTCTTGTGGGAAATGGAAGAAAGCATTTGTTACCTTCTGTGTGAGCAAGGAGGTTGCCTTTATACTGACACACTAAACCTGCTCTGTGAGGAAGTACAATTCCACTGTTGCTGCCCGATTTGTACCTGTACTGTGAGAGTAAAAGCTTATGCTGCTGCTAACCTAGCTGTACCTGTCCTCTGTAGGAGGGAAGCTTGCACTGTTTCTTTCAAAGGTGTACCTGTTGTTTGAAGATGTGTGTTTGTCCCGCTGTTGCCAGACCTTATTAAAAAAACACAATATTTTGCATGTGCTTGCATGCACAATGCCCAGGTGTTGGAAAGCACCCTTTTTGGCATGGTTAGCCCCCATTCTTTCCCCGGTATCTGATGTGATTTCAACTGAAAGTGCACTGCGTTTCTGCAAACTAGGTCCCCAGTGTTAGATTTCTTTCCTACAAATTGTACAGTTGTTTCCCCAAACTGACCAAAACTTTATCACCCTCTGTAAGTCCCTAGTAAATGGCACCCCTGGTATCTAGGGCGTAGGGTACTAAAGAAGGTCCCTAAGGGCTACAGCACATATTTTGCCACCCTCTGGGACCCCTTCAGAACGCACCCAGTGCTGCCATCGCAGGCTGCTTGTTATGGTGCAGACAAAAGTGAAAACAGGACCTATCACAAATCCCCATGTGCCAAGCCCCTGCCACTGCATATGCTATTTGCAAGTCACCCCTACAGAAGGCCCTAAGAAAGGGTGCATTATCTTACATGTGAGCATGAGCTGAGATCCTCCTGCTATGTCTTTGTTGATTCTTAGACACAGTAATTGAACATGGAAGACATTTTTAGATACATGTGCTAGACACTGGTAAATATGAGTTGCCCAGCTACGTGGTGGCTTCACTGGAACTTTGGATGTTTAGTATCAAACATCTCATATTAATAAACCCTCACTGATTCCAGTGACGGATTTATTGATGCATGCACACAGAGGGCACTAAAAAGGTACACCCTGAAAATCTAACAGGCTGCTAGTGTGTTGATTGACTGGTCTGAATCAGCACAGCCACCCTAGGCAGATTTCTGGCCTCTGGGGGTAAGAACATGTGCTCCCGGATGCCAGGAACAAAAGCCTTCTCTAGCGGAAGTGTTATCACCTCTTCCAGGCAGGATGTACATTCCAGGGTGGGAAGCTTCAAAGGATCACCCACCTTTGTTATGCGACCCAGGTCTCTCCAGATGGCAGAGAAGATCATTCCCCCCTGTCCTGGCCCCACTTCTTGGCAGCAAGACACAGGACAATTATTAAGATTAGGAAGTGTGCCCATATCATGCCGGTCCCACCCCTAAGGCAGACCAGCTGATGTGGACACCACTTTTCAAATTCCTTCGTCTTGGTTTGGATGAAATTAGTATTCTAGGGTCAGGGTTATGCCTACTTCCACGGCGGAGGTGGTCATATAGAGGGAGTAGTCACCCAAAAGGTAGACAACCCATTGACTGTTATCTGTCACTTGCTGCAATGCCCCAGACTATTTAGGTGGAACCCTAAATAACCAAGGGACTCAGATTCGATGGCTCAAGAGAAGAAGGATGTAGAATAGTCACTGCCTGGCGAGAACAGTAGAAGAGCTGTGGACTTTTGGCGTAAAACCCTGCCTGCTCATAACTCTCTTGACAACCATGACAGAGTGACTCGTCCTGCAAGCTGGAGAACTCCCTGCCAGCACTTTGAAAATTGCCGCCAGTTTCCCTTGGAGTAGAGGAGCTACTTCCCTGCAGACCACAGGCACCAACAAGCAGAGTCCAGTCCACTGCCTTGTAGCTTCCTTGCCCGACCAACGCTGCAGACGACCAGGAGAGGGTATGTCTGCTCTGGAGTACAATATCTGTCTCCCCACAAAGTGTTAAAACACAAGGACCAACTGGAGCTGTGCAGCACCAAACCCCAGGGTACCAGACGACCTGCACCAAGCACCAACAGTGAGAGTAAATTTTGGATTCCCACTGCACCAGGACCAAGCAGCCGCTGAAGGATATCAACATCATTGAGACCCACAACGTTAGTGGCCAGCAGTCCTGATTTTGCCCCTGCCTGTTGTTTCTCCAGAACCCACGAGGAGCATCTTTGTGCACCAGGCTCAGCCGCCCTATCCACTGTGCATCTGAGCCGCCCAGCCTGGATCCTGAAGAACTGGCTGTGCCCCCTTGCTCCAACATCCCTTGCGACCCAAGCCCCCATTTGGGAGCTCTCGGACCTGTCTCCAGTTCCCCCTGTGCAGCATGTTTCCAGGTGGTTCCCCCTTCAGCGTGGCATGCCCAGCTACAACCTCACCAGCACTCTGCTCCCAGCGAAACCCAAGTGCCTCCCCACAAACTACTGGTAGTACTTTGGACCATGGGCCTCTACAACTCCAAATCCTGAAGGTGAGCCCCTGAAATCGACTGTACTTACCTTCATGCATTACTGACTTTTCCTTCTATAGGATTGCATTGTGTGTAAAGGCGTACGTTTGAACATTTTACTTACCTGTAAAAATTGATATAAAAAAACAATACACACTCTTTAACAAAGAACTTGGTTTCAAAAGATATATAAAAAGAAGTGTTTTTATTTTTCTAAATTGGTCTCCGATTTATTCTTTGAGTGTGTGTTTCCTTTATTGCCTCTGTGAGTACAACAATTGCTTAGCACTGCCCTCTGATAAGCCTAACTGCTCGCCCACACTACCACAAAAGAGAGCATTAGTGTTATCTACTTTTGCCTCTGTCAACCAATTGGGGATCCACTGGACTCTCTCCATGGTGTACTTCTTTTTAGTGCACCATACAGAGAGCCACCTTCCTACACTGGTGGATCAGCAATGGGGTCTGCGACTTTGCGTAAGCTGATACCACATAGTCAATAAGTGAATACATGAGTAAATCCAAAATTGCCTTTAGTGAAAATTGCATTTTGTTGATTGGACATTTTTTTTTCTAAATTCTTAAAATTTACTGTGAGGGCCTTAGTTAAGTCCCTGTAGTTTTAGAATTGAAAACAGTACTATAGTTAGGACTGCAAAACTTGTGTTAGGAATATTTCTAGCTCCAAAAAGCTCCCAACTTTAGTACAATAATGAGCACCTCAGAGGATGTGGCTAAGGAGTTGACCTTACTCCTTTCCTGCAGCTTCCACACCGGCAACTGAGGATCTTTAGGCCACCGACCCTGAAGATCAGGGTGGAGAGAGTGAGGAGGAAGATCCCAATCTCCCCGTACTTGAAGAAGAGGTTGTGGATATTTCACCTGGCAGACCACATAAAGTGCCAAGGGCACCTGCCTTTAGCAAGGATGGCTCAGGTCACACAAGGTGCAGTGATGAAGTCTCCAAGGAAGAGGCTCATCTTGAAATATTAGCCCGTAGAATAGCACTGGAAAACAGGATACTGGCCATAGAAAGGGACAGAGCAGAAATGGGTTTAGCACCCATGAATGGTGGCAGCAATATAATACTTAGGGACAGTGTAACAACGCCTCACTCTAAACTCCCCAAAGAGATTGTCCCCAAATATGAGGAAGGTGATGATATCACCAAGTGGTTCATGGCTTTCAAGTGGGCCTGTGCCCTGAGAAAAGTTAATGAAAAGTATTGGGGCGCTCTTCTTTGGCAACTGTTCTCAGGAAAGTTTAGGGATAGACTCCTGACACTGAATGAGGCAGATGCTGAGTCCTATGACCTAATGAAGGCTACCCTAATTGAGGGCTTTGGCCTCACCACTGAAGAGTACAGAATCAGGTTCAGACAGACTTGAAAATCCCAGAGTCAGCCCTGGGTCAATTTTGTAGATTTTTCATGAAAGACACTAGGGTGGTCATTCTGACCCTGGCGGTAAAATCCGCCAGGGCCAACGACCGCGGGAGCACCGCCAACAGGCTGGCGGTGCTCCCATGGGCATTCAGAAACGGAAAACCGGCGGTGTACCGCCGGTTTCCCGCTGCCCTGGGGAATCCTCCATGGCGGCGCAGCTTGCTGCGCCGCCATGGGGATTCCGACCCCCATTACCGCCATCCTGTTCCTGACGGTTGTGGCCGCCAGGAACAGGATGGCGGTAAGGGGTGTCGTGGGGCCCCTGGGGGCCCCTGCAGTGCCCATGCCAATGGCCAATGGCATGGGCACTGCAGGGGCCCCCGTAACAGGGCCCCACCAAGATTTTCAGTGTCTGCCATGCAGACACTGAAAATCGCGACGGGTGCAACTGCACCCGTCGCACCCCTTCCACTCCGCCGGCTCCATTCGGAGCCGGCATCCTCATGGAAGGGTGTTTCCCGCTGGGCGGGCGGGCGACCTTCTGGCGGTCGCCCGCCCGCCCAGCGGGAAACCCAGAATACCCGTGGCGGTCTTGTGACCGCGCAGCGGTATTCTGGAGGTTCCAGCCAGGCCGGCGGCTTCCGCCGCCGGCCGGGATCAGAATGACCCCCTAGGTGGCTGGTTAAAAGGTAACAATGTGCATGATTATGACGGGCTTTACAATTAAATTATGAAAGAGCATCTGTTAAGTAGTTGTGTTCAAGAGAAGTTACATTAATACCTGGTAGTCCTAGGTCCACTTTCTCCTCAAAATTTGTGGAAGAAGGCAGACCACTGGGTCAAGACAAAGGTAAGTAAAACTACTACTGGTGGAGGGGACCACAAAAAGGATGCCAGAAAGCCCCCCCAGGGATAGATGGTAACCAAAACAAAGACAAAAACAAATAGGTGGTCATTACAACTCTGGCGGTCGGTGTTAAAACGGCGGTAAGACCGCCAACAGGCCGGCTGTAAAAAAAATGGAATTACGACCGTGGCGGAAACCGCCAACATAGACAGCCACTTTAACACTCCGACCGCCACAGCGGTACAAACAAAGAGCGCGGAGGTCACAGCCAACAGACAGGCGGAGGACAATGTACTGCCCACAGAATTACAACCTACCAATCCGCCACCTTTTCCGGGGCCGATTCACCGCGAACAAAAACACGGCAGAAACAGGGCTTCGAAGGGAAAACGCTCACCTCTGCACACCCCACGAGGAACCAGGACGCCATGGAGCCAGAGCTCCACATTTTTCAAGCCTTTATCTTCTTGCTCCTCTACCAGGAGCACGAACGCCGGTGGCGAAGACCACAGTGAGTACTGCACATACGACACAGGGGAGGGGGGAGGGAAAAAACAGTGACACACACACGCAACACGCAACACCCCCACCCCAACCCTCACCCACGACAACACACACACTAATACAGCATGATACATTACAGTTACACTCCCCAACCCCTCCGGAAGAATGCAAAGACAAAAGGAAATGAGGTGAACAATTGTAATATATTAAAATTCAGTATTCAAAAAATATACATACACTATTTACAAATATATATACACCAATAATATTAGTCCAAGGTATTCCACCGTTCGTGGACCACTGGGCCCCAAATGCATGGGCGAGGCCCACACAAGATACCCGAACAAGATGGAGAGAACACTGCAGGGGCATCAGATAGAAATAAAACAGGCACCTCAGGGGGAAGGGAAAGGGGGGGCACCTTAGCCGGTTGAGTGGACGACACCAAATCCATGAGGGGGCCCCATGCCCACTGTTCAATCCTGGGGAGTGCAAAGCCACAGTCTCTCAAGTCTGTACAGTGGGTTGTTTGCCCACTGTTCAATCCTGGGGAGTGCAAAGCCACAGTCTCTCAAGTCTCTACAGTGGGTGGTTTTCCCACTGTTCAATCCTCGGGAGTGCAAAGCCACAGTCTCTCAAGTCTCTACAGTGGGTGGGTTGCCCACTGTTCAATCCTGGAGAGTGCAAAGCCACAGTCTCTCAAGTCTCTACACTGGGTGGGTTGCCCACTGCTTCATCCTGCGGAGTGCAAAGCCACAGTCTCTCAAGTGGATAACATTCTCCACTGATTCTGGAGGGGGCCTTGTGCCCAGAGTGCTTCATCCTGCCAAGGACTGAGGTAGTGGATGTAACTCTCCACTGGTTCTGGAGGGGGCCTTGTGCCCAGAGTGCTTCATCCTGCCAAGGACTGAGGTAGTGGATGTCTTTCTCCACAGTTCCGGAGGGGGCCTTGTGCTCAGAGTGCTTCATCCTGCCAAGGACTGAGGTAGTGGATGTAACACTCCACTGGTTATGGAGGGGGCCTTGTGCCCAGAGTGCTTCATCCTGCCAAGGACTGAGGTAGTGGATGTAACTCTTAACTGGTTCTGGAGGGGGCCTTGTGCCCAGAGTGCTTCATCCTGCCAAGGACTGAGGTAGTGGATGTATCTCTCCATGGGTTCTGGAGGGGACCTTGTGCCCAGAGTGCTTCATCCTGCCAAGGACTGAGGTAGTGGATGTCTTTCTCCACGGGTTCTGGAGGGGGCCTTGTGCCCAGAGTGCTGCATCCTGCCAAGGACTGAGGTAGTGGATATCTTTCTCCACAGGTTCTGGAGGGGGCCTTGTGCCCAGAGTGCTTCATCCTGCCAAAGACTGAGGTAGTGGATGTAACTCTCCACTGGTTCCGGAGGGAGCCTTGTGCCAAGAGTGCTACATCCTGCTCGAGGTGCCCTCAGTAGCGTCAGAGTTTTTGGCACTCATGGGCCTGTGGTGCTTGTTGCGGCAGTGTCCTTGGCAGCGGTGCTTGTGGCGGCGGTGTCCTTGGCAGCGGTGCTTGTGGCGGCAGTGTATTTGCGGTGCTTGTGGTGGCAGTGTCCTTGGCAGCGGTGCTTGTGGCGGCGGTTCAGCTGCTGGCAGTCCTGTCTTGGGCAGCGGGGCTGCTGCTGGCGGTCCTGTCTGGGGCAGCGGGGCTGCTGCTGGCCGGCTCCTTGGCAGTGGGGCTGCTGCTGGCAGTCCTGTCTTGGGCAGTGGGGCTGCTGGCGGTCAGCTCCTGGACAGCGGGGCTGATGGCGGTCTTCTCCGCCGTGCTGATCTTCCCAGACTTGCTGGCTTTCTTGTACCCCTTCCCCACCTTGGAAGGTGTCGCAGCTGACTCCACACTCCCACCTGTACCCCTGGGAGCGGCTTTGGTGGCTGGTGTCTTCCCCCTCTTCCACCGGGCACTGGCCAACTTTTGATGCTTGACAGGTGGGGGACTGTCCGTGCTGTGGCTCCTTGCCACACTGCCTGCCCTGCTGCCTGGTGCACTCCATAATCCGGTGACTACTGGCACCACTGGTCCCGCCGATGTTGTGGCTGAGGTGCTAGGTTGGAACCTGGGGCCAGATGTAGCAAAATTGTAAATTGCGACTTGCAATTTGCGAGTCCTTCCGACTCGCAAATTGCAAGTCGCAATTTGCAATACAGAACGGTGTCTCAGACACCGTCTGGGAGTCGCTATGGGGTCGCAAAGACCCACCTCATTAATATTAATGAGGTGGATCGCATTTTGCGACCCCATAGCGACTATGGGCACTCGCAAACATGGAGGCCTGCTGTAGTCAGCAGACCTCCATGTTTGTGACTGCTTTTAAATAAAGCATTTTTTTTTAAAAGTGTAGCCCGTTTTCCTTAAAGGAAAACGAGCTGCACTTAAAAAAAAAAACGAAACCTTTAGTTTCGGTATTTTTTCAGGGCAGGTAGTGGTCCGTTGGACCACTACCTGCCCTGAAAAAATAATTTGTGGTCCATTCACAAAGGGGAAGGGGTCCCATGGGGACCCCTTCCAATTTGCGAGTGGGTTACCATCCACTTCAAGTGGATGGTAACTGCGACACCATTTGCGACCGCATATGCGGTCGCAAATGGTATTGCATACCACTGCGAATCGCAAATAGGAAGGGAACACCCCTTCCTATTTGCGATTCGGAAATGCATTTTGCGAGTCGGTCCCGACTCGCAAAATGCATTTCTGCATAGGAAACTGCGATTTGCGACTCGCAAACGGCATTTTTTGCCATTTGCGAGTCGCAAATCGTTTCCTACATCTGGCCCCTGGAGTGTCGGGCCCTAGGAGACTGACAGGGTGGGGGAGGTGAGGGACAGAGGTCAAGGCTGGCTAGGAAAAGTTTCTTAGGAACACTGGGATGGGTAGATGGAGGGGGTTTGGGAGTGGAGGAAGAGGTAGTGGTCGTAGGAAGTGTACGTTTGGTGACTTTGGGTGAAGGTGCATGGGCTGGAGGCTGTCATGAGGTGGATGGCTGTTGGGTGTGTGTGTGGCTGTGTTTGTGTACCTTGGGAGGTGGGCTCAGAGACACATTGGGAGAGGACACAGGGGATGTGTGAATGCAGTGGGGGTGGTGACTGCATGTGAGCGGGGTGTGGTGGTGAGTGTGCTGGTGATGGACGTAGTGGCTGAAGATGTAGTGAATGCAGGTGTGAGTGGTGACGAGACTGGAAGGGATGAGTGGGACGAGGAGGAGGGGGACACAGTGGAGGCAGTGGGTGTTGATATGTCTGCATGTGTGTCATGCTTGCGTGAGTGCCTGTGGGATGTGTGGTGCTTATGTTTGCCTGAGCTTCCTTTGTGTTGAGGTGTGTGCATGCTGGTCTGATGGTGTGCTTGGGATAGGCTGAGGTACAGGGGTTTGGGTCTGGGTGGAGGAAGTAGGAGGGGGAGGCTAGAGACAGGGAAAATGACTGCCATCAGTGCTGAGGCCAGAGTCTGAAAAGCTTGCTGAAGGGCTGTCTGACCAGAATGAATGCCCTCCAGGAATGCATTGGTTTGTTGCAACTGCCTCTCTACACCCTAGATGGCATTCAAAATGGTAGACTGCCCAAAAGTGAGGGACCCGAGGAGGTCAATGGCCTCCTCACTGAGGGCAGCAGGGGTGACTGGGGCAGGGCCTGAGGTGCCTGGGGCGAAGGTGATGCCCACCCTCCTGTGTGAGCGGGCACGAGGCAAAGGCTGAGGGGCTGCTGGGAGGGCGGTGCTGGGGTGGTAGCGGCTGTACCTGTAGATGCGGGGGCACAGATTGGCCCGGCCCCGCAGGGGAGCTCCCATCAGAGGACGAGTCCGTATCACTGGTGTCAGCTCCTGTCCCCGCCGTGGAGCTCCCCTCGCCCTCCGTCCCACTGGTGAAATCGGAGTCCGTAGTCTCGCCCTCCAGGGCCATGTGGGATGCAGCTCCCTCCTGATCCGGTGCCACTGCTCCTTCGCCTGATGACGCTAATGCACAAAAGTACAGGGAGACCACAAAAATGGTGTTGGGGGGAGACAGAAGAAAGACATGTTGAGTGCATGCATTACCGCTACAGTTGGCGGACACGACAGACACAGAAGCCCCCTGCACTATGCAGCGCACTTGGGGTCCACTATTCAATCCCTGGGACATGGCCTACAAGGCTATGGCCGATATCTGCACACATGGATGTCACAGTAGCCTGACTAGGTGTAGTTGGCACTGTACCCAGGTGGGGTGGGGTGACACAGGGTATGCCTGAAAAAGGGGACTTAACTAGCACACTTGCCCTGGCCTAGGGGAACCCACAGCCCACCTCCCCCACCCAGATACCTCCACTGAGCAGAATGAGAGTGTACTCACCCCATTGTTGCTGCTGTTATGCCCTCAAGCGCCCACCCAACTCCGGATACGCCACCGCCAGGTTCCTAAACATCAGGGGGGTCATGGTGCGACGGGCACCCCTCCCATGTTGGGAGGCCATCCCCAGCTGGGCCTCCACCGTCTTCTTGCTCCAGCTGCGAATGTCCTCCCATCTTTTCCGGCAGTGGGTGCTGGGTCTGTGGTAGACCCCCAGGATCCGGACGTCCTTGGCGATGGCACGCCAAACATCCTTCTTCTGGTAGGCGCTGACCTACAGGAATTGTACAGGGGAAAAAGAAAAGTTATTACCAACTGCACCGTCACAGTCTTTGGCCCGCATCCCTACCCTTGGCATGTGGCACATGCACTCACAGTCGTTTCATGCACGCCTCATTCTCCCCCCCATCTTTCATCCACCCCACTTCACACAGGCATTGCCCATACAGCATGCTCCCAGTGTACTTACCTGTTTGGAGGACCGTAGAGTAGCGTGTACTGGGGGACAACCCCATCCACAAGTTTCTCCAACTCCTCCGTGCTGAAGGCAGGGGCCCTTTCCCCAGGCGCACGAGCCATTGTCTCTTCCAGACTGAGGTCAGAGTAGCACTTGCAGTGTAGGTCCTCTCCTGTCAAAGATCAGGTATTGAGTGATTGAACAGATAGAAAATGGCGGTCACGTCCGCGGTGGTGCGTACCGTCAATGCCGGCGTACATTGTCATTGGCTCCTGGGACCCATAGGGTCCAATGTTAACCAATTCAGAATTGCGCCGCGGTCTTTGACCGCCTACCGCAATGGCGTACAATGCCAGCGCAGTTACCTCAGATCCCATTGTCCCACTTTACAGGTCAGGCAGCCGCCATTTCAGGGGCCCACATGGCTTTATTTTTAACTGCGTCACACATACCTAGGCCTTGGCTCATCACTCATACAGGCAAATTTGGGGTTATGAATAGTTTTCTGAGTAAGCTGTATTTACGTACCTCTGAGTTGGTTGACTCTGTGCTCGCTGTTGTCCTCCATAGGCACTGTCCGCTGAGACATGTGAGGAGATGGCAGCATCCTCCGTTGTACAGACCGCTGGTGGACCTGTCGACAATGGAGGAAAGACATGTGATCATCACCTACAGGCTTGATCGTGCCACAATCCTTGAACTGTGTGCCCAGTTGGAGCCAGACCTGATGCCAGCTATCCGCCATCCCACAGGTATCCTCCCTCAAGTGCAGGTGCTGTCAGTACTCCATTTCCTTGCAAGTGGGTCATTTCAAACTACAGTGGCCATAGCATCAGGGATGTCCCAGCCTATGTTTTCCAACGTGTTGTCCAGAGTGTTGTCTGCCCTGCTGAAACACATGCAGAGCTACATCGTTTTCCCTCAGGTGGAGGATTTGCCTACAGTGAAAGGTGACTTCTATGCCCTGGGACATATCCCCAACATTATAGGTGCCATTGATGGGACACATGTGGCCTTGGTCCCTCCCCGCAGGAGTGAACAGGTGTACAGAAACAGGAAGAGTTACCATTCGATGAATGTGCAGATGGTATGTTTGGCAGGCCAGTACATCTCCCATGTCAATGCCAAAATCCCTGGCTCAGTGCATGACGCTTACATCCTGCGGAATAGCAGCATCCCTTTTGTGATGGGCCAACTCCAGAGGCACCGTATGTGGCTACTAGGTGAGCACCTGGAATTCAGTAGGAATAGTTGTCTGGGTCTGGGAATATCCCTAAGTGTTAGTGTGTGTCTAACAGTTGTCCCTCGCCATTTGCAGGTGACTCTGGTTACCCCAACCTGTCATGGCTACTGGCCCCAGTGAGGAATCCCAGGACAAGGGCAGAGGAACGCTACAATGAGGCCCATGGGCGAACTAGGGGGATTATAGAGCGGACCTTCGGCCTCCTGAAGGCCAGGTTCCGGTGCCTCCATATGACAGGTGGTTCCCTATTCTACTCACCAAAGAAGGTGTGCCAGATCATCGTGGCCTGCTGTATGCTTCACAAATTGGCTTTGCGACAACAGGTGCCTTTTCTGCAGGAGGATGGTCCAGATGGAGGTGTTGTGGCAGCTGTGGAGCCTGTGGACAGTGAAGACGAGGAAGCAGAAGAAGAGGACATCGACAACAGGAACTCTGTGATCCTGCAATACTTCCAGTGAGACACAGGTAAGAAGACAAACCTGCCTACTACATGTACTTTAACACTACTACCTCTTTACTGTCTGTCCTTTTCACCCAATGTATGGTCACTGAGTTGTCACTTTCTCTTACGATTTCACAGATGTGGGTCCCACTGTGTGACATCTGCTTTGTTTCCTCATGGACTAGAGCTGTGTGACAGGTATGTTGACATTACCATTGAAAGAGCATTTTGTCACTGTATTTGCTGATACACTAATTTGAAATCACAGACAGACTCCAGATTGTTTTGTGCTTTAAGGGTGTTTATTTAAGTGCTCAATATTGGAGGGGGTTGTTAAATGGTGAGGGGTGATGGTGGAGGAATGTCCATGGCAGAGTCCAAGCTATTAGTCTCACAGGTGCATTGTCCAAAGGGGCATAGGAAGTGGAGCTGGGCCAGTTTAAGTATGGACAGGGTGACAAAGTGGGACAGAAGGATGACAATCAGGGTGGTCTCATTTCATGGCCGGGGTCTTGGCATCATTCTCTGTCTTTGTCCTGGATCTCAGGGACCGTTTGCGGGGTGGTTCTCCATCTGCAGGGGGTGGGGTGCTGGTGTCGTGGTCCTGTGGCGGTGCCACCTGTCCACTAGCGCCGGCGGAGGTGGTGGGCAGTTCGTCATCCAGGCTAGTGTCAGGGGCCCCTTGTTGTGCCACAGTGTCCCTCCTGGTGTTGAGGACTTCCTTCAGCTCCCCTACAATGGTGCCCAGGGTGGAATTGATGGATCTGAGTTCCTCCCTGAAGCCCAAATACTGTTCCTCCTGAAGCCACTGGGTCTCCTGAAACTTGGCCAGTACCGTTGCCATTGTCTCCTGGGAATGGTGGTAGGCTCCCATGATGTTGGAGAGGGCCTCATGGAGAGTGGGTTCCCTGGGCCTGTCTTCCCCCTGTCGCACAGCAGCCCTCCCAGTTCCACTGTTTCTCTGGGCCTCTGTCCCCTGAACCGTGTGCCCACTGCCCCCAGGTCCCTGTTGTTGTTGGGGTGGTGGGTTAGCCTGGGTTCCCTGTAGTGGCGGACACACTGCTGCTTGATGTGTCCTGGGGACAGAGGTATGGGCCTGCTGGGTGGGTGCTGTGCTGGTGTTTCCAGAGGGGGGAAGCTCTGTAGTGGCCTGTGACTGTGTGAGGGGAACCGACTGTCCCGAGGTCCCAGATGGGCCGGGCTGGTCGTCTAGATCCAGTTGTACAGAGCTGCTGTCATCAGTGTAGGCCTCTTCTGCTGGTGGAGTTGACATGTCTGTACCCTCCTGTCTGGTGACGTTGGGTAGGGGTCCTGCAGGGGTGTAAAAGCATGATTATTGCATCTGTGTGTGCCATGGTGTGCAATGAGTGGGTGACCGTGTACCCCAGTGCTTGCATTCCTGTGTAGGACCTTGTGTGATAATGGTTTAGTGGGGTTGTATGGGTATGTGAAGTGGGCATGCATTGGTGATGGGTGTCCATGCTTTGGTGTTGCATGCAGGGCTTGGTGTTGGGATGGGTGGTTTGTGATATTGGGACATTTGTGGGGAGGTGGAGTGATGGGGGTGAGGGTGGGAGTATGTGATAGCATGCAGGTAGGGTGGGGGATGAAGTAGTTAAAGGTTTGACTTACCAGAGTCCATTCCTCCAGCTACTCCTGCGAGGCCCCCAGGATGCAGAATAGCCAAGACTTGCTCCTCCCAAGTTGTTAGTTGTTAGTTGTGGGGGAGGAGGTGGGGGTCGCCGCCAGACCTCTGAACCGCAAGGTGGTGTCTTGAGACCACGGAACGCACCTTCCCCCGTAGGTCGTTCCACCTCTTCCTGATGTCATCTCTATTTCTTGGGTGTTGTCCCACTGCGTTGACCCTGTCTACTATTCTTCGCCATAGCTCCTTCTTCCTAGCTATGGAGGTGTGCTGCACCTGTGATCCGAATAGCTGTGGCTCTACCCGGGTGATTTCCTCCACCATGACCCAGAGCTCCTCCTCAGAGAACCTGGGGTGTCTTTGCCGTGGCATGGGGTGGTGTGGGTGATGTGTGGGGTGGTGTGTGTTGTGATGTGTGGGGTGATATTTAGTGGTGTGTTGTGTGAGGTGCATGGATGTTGTGTGAGTGATGGTGTTGTGTGCCTGTGGATGCTCGTTTGTAGATGGTGGTGTCTCTCTCTGGCCTTCAGTCACAATTGTGGTCGTAAGGGTTTGTGGGTGATGTGGGTGTGTGTTTTATATTGTATTTGGTGTGTGGGAGTGGTGTGTGTATGTGTATCAGATGTGTGTATTTCGAATTGTCCAATGTGGTTGTGTTTTGTAAATGTGTGTGTATTTTGAGCGTGGCGGTGTGTACCGCCAATGGAATACTGCGGTTGAAAGACCGCCGCGTGGATTCGTGGGTCGTGATAGTGTGGGCGTATTCCTGTTGGCGTGACGGTGTCGGTTTTGTTTTCGCCAGTTTATCACTGACCTTTGGTATGGCGGACTTGTGTGGGTGTCTCAATTTTGGTGGATTCCGAGCAGTGGGTCATAATGACCGTGGCGGAATTCCGTTGCCGCCGCGGTGTGTTGGTGGTCTTCTGCACGGCGGTAAGCGGCTTTTACCGCCAATGTTGTAATGACCCCCATAGTCTTCTAAAGGCCTCCAAGAACCTGATCAGGAGAGTGGGCCCTGAGACTGTTCCCAGTCCAAGGGTGGGTACAAAGGGAAGAACTGGGATGCCAAAAAGGCTTGGTGCCATGACATCAAAACCCTTGGACACCGAACTGGAGACACTAACTGTCCCAACATAAATAATGCATCTAGTGCACCTGCAGTTAATTCAGTGGGAAGTCTCCAGATGGGATTCCTGATGGGTCTTGACCATGTCAGTGAGCCAACTAAGGCAACTCTTACTTCGGACGGTGGGGTAGATGTAGCTGCTCTACCCCAATAATCTGTGTGGCCTGGTAATCTGTAGAGATACAGACCCCAACCGTGTATCAATGGGGTAAGAGTTGAAGCACTGAGAGACACTGGTGCCAGTGTCAACGTGGTGACTGAGCAACTGGTGTCCTCAGACCAATACTTGACTGGTGAGACATATACCGTCCTCACCGCTGATAATCAGGCTAAGGTACATCCCAAGAATGGAGAGGGGTTATGAGCCAAAAGAAGATGGTGGTATTACCTGCAGTTACTGTACAATGTCTGCTAGGCAATGATCTGGAGTCCTCAGCATGGGCTGAGGTCGAATGAAAGACCCATGGAGCTCTGTTAGGTATACCTTAATGGATGTATGTAAAAATAAGAGCATAGTGCAGAACCCAGGGTTGAAAAGTAGTAGAGTTGGAGACTGGGATAATGCCCCAACCTACCAAGAAAAAGGGAAAGAAAACTGGGAAACCAGCTTAAAACAGATACCAGATCAGGTCCCCTCTGTGCTGATAGAAGACCTGCCAGCTCCAGAGGGAACTGAGCCCCAGGAACCTGGGTCTTACATGGCAGAGCTCTTGGGCCCTGGGGGACCCTCTATGGAAAATCTGTGTCTCGGGTAGAGGATATGTCCCACTCTTGAAAGCCTGAGACAGCAAGCTGTTGATCAGGAAAAGGGAGATGTCTGTGGTTCCCACAAAACCTATTGGGAGGAGGGATTCCTTTACACTGAGGCCAGAGACCAGAAACTGGGTGCCACTAGAAGAGTTGTAGTGGCTCAGCGGTTTACAGAATTTCTCCTCACATTGGCCCATGACATCCCCCTGGCTCAGCATCTTGGCCAGGCTAAAACTTGAAGTAGGTTGGTGAGCCACTTCCACTGGCAGGTATGTCCCAGAAGGTGAACGAGTTTTGCAACTCCTGTGCCTCCTGTGAGGCCAGTGACAAGACAGGTGGCCACCCAAAAGTCCTCTGAATTCCTCTATCGGTGGTTGGGGTTCCCTTTGAAAGGGTAGAGATTTACATTGTTGGCCCAACTGACCCTCTAACTGCATCAGGAAAACAGATTTATAGTAGTTGTACTGGATCATGCAGCCAGGTATCATGAGGCAATATCCCTGAGGACTACTACTGCCCCTGAAGTAGCTAAAGCCCTCATTGGTATCGTTACCAGAGTGAGCTTTCCAAAGGAGGTGGTGTCACACAAAGGAACAAACTTCATGTCTGGTTACCTGAAACATGTGGGCTGAATGTTGAGTGACTTATACGATCACCATCCCATATCACCCACAGTCCAATGGCCTTATTGAAAGATTCAATAAGAAAATGAAAGGTATGATTGGATGACTCCCTGAAGAATGCAGAAGGAGATGGGATGTCTTACTTCCATGACTGCTTTTTGCTTGCAGGGTAGTACTACAGAAGGGAGTCTTGTTTTCCCTCTTTGAACTTCTCATCCTATGAGAGGACCATTATGTCCTGTGAAAAAATGGATGGGAGAGGCCTCTCAAAGAATCTAAACATGAGATTGTGAACTATGTGCTTGGCCTTTGCTCTTGAATGCCATGCAAAAAGTATCCAAAAGCCTTGAGGCCAGCCAAGAGCTTCAGAAACTCTGGTACGACCAAAAGGCTGACCTGGTGGAGTTCCATCCAGTGCAGAACGCTTTTTGCTTTGGAGCCTGTGGCTCCTATGGCTCTCCAGAACAAATGCAGTGGGCCCTACCCTATCCTAGAAAGAAAAAGGGAAGTCGCCTACCTGGTCGACTTTGTCTTCTGCAGGAACCCCAAGAGGATCATCCATGTCAATCGCCCTAAACCCTGTCATGACAGGGCTGAGATGACCATGCTCATGGTCACTGATGAGGATCAGGAAGCAGAGAGTGATCCTCTCCCTGACCTCCTCTCCAACAACCCTAAAGATGGCTTAATAGAAGGAGTAGTCTTTTCAGACACTCTCACTAACCAACATCAGCCTGACTGTAGGAGGTCCTGCATCAGTATACTGAGCGCTTCTCTTTGACCCCTGGTCAGACCAACTGATGTGCACATGATGTGGACACTGGAGACATCCTACCTGTCAAAAATAAAATCTACAGGCAGTCTGATCATGTCAAAGAGAGTATCAAAGCTGAAGTAAACAAGATGCTAGAATCGGGAGTCATTGAACACTCTGAGAGCCCTTGCGTCAGCCCAGTTGTCTTAGTCCCCAAATCTCACACCCAGGGTGGAAAGAACAAGATGAGGTTTTGCATGGAGTACAGGGGCCTCAGTGCTGTCAGCAAAACAGATGCACATCTAGTTTCTAGGGATGACAAATTAATTGACAAATATCTCATTACTTTTGATCCAACATCAGGGTACTGGCAGATACGTCTGAGCCGTGCAGCAAAAGAAAGTTCAGCATTCTCGACCCAAGATGGGCATTATCAGTTCACTGTTATGCCTTTTGGATTAAAGAATGCCCCTGCCCCCTTCCAAAGGTTGGTGAATGAAGTCCTGGCTGGTTTGAAAGACTATAGGGCAGCATATCTTGATAATATTGTTGTCTTTAGTTCCACCTGCAGGATCACCCGATCCACCTTGGCAAGGTCCTCGAGGCTCTGAAGAGTGCAGGCCTCTCTATCAAGGCAAGCAGGTGGGAGATAGGGCAGGGACAGGTTGCATACTTGGGCCACCATGTAGGTGGAGGCCAAGTTCACCCACTAAAACCCAAGATCCAGGCAATTCTGGACTGGGAAGCTCCAGCCACCCAGACCAAGTCAGTCCATTCCTTGGCTTGACTAGGTACTACAGGAGGTTTGTGAAGGGGTATGGCACCAATGTGGCCCGCTCACAGAACGTACCTCCAAGAAGATGCCACAGAAAGTGAACTGGACAGTGAGCTGTCAAAAAGATTTTGACACTCTGAAGGAAGCAATGTGCTCAACACCAGTTCTGAATGCTCCAGAGTATACAAAGCAGTTCATAGTGCAGACAGATGCCTTTGAACATGAGATAGGAGTGGTCCTATCCCCAAATTAATGATGATGGTCATGACCAAACTGTTGCTTACATTAGCAAGAGGTTACTCCCCAGAGAGCAGCACTGGAGTGCCATCGAGAGGTAAGTCTTTGCTGTGGTCTGGTCCCTGAAGAAGTTGAGGCCATACTTATTGGCTTCAACTTCCTTCTTCAAACCAACCACACACCTCTCAGATGGCTGATGCAAATGAAAGGTGAAAAACCCAAACTGTTGAGGTGGTCACTTCACAGTGGAACACTGACCTGAGACTGACCACGCCAATGCAGATGGCCTTCCAGGTTCTTCCACTTAGAAGATGAATGTTCTCTTTGGAAAGGTTGGTTACTCTTCTTTTGTTTGGGGAGGGGGCGGGGAGCATGTAGGAAAGCACCCTTTTTGGCATGGCTAGCCCCCACTTTTTGCCTGGTATCTGTTGTGATTTTGGCTGAAAGTGCACTGGGTTCCTGCGAACCAGGTCCACAGTGTCAGATTTCTTTCCCAAAAACTGCACAGTTGTTTTCCCTAATTGATAAAAACCTTTAGCACCCCCTGTAAGTCCCTAGTAAATGCTCCTCCTGGCACCTAGGGCCTGGGGAACTAATGAAGGCCCCTAGGGGCTGCAGCACGAATTGTGCCACCCTCAGGGACCCCTCGCCAAAAACACAGTGCTGCTTGTCTTGGTGCAGACAAAAGTGAAAACACAACCTGTCACACATGCCCGTGTGCCAGGTCCTCTACCACTGCATATGATATTTGTATGTCACCCCTACAGCAGGCCTTCCCGCCCTAAGGCAGGGTGCATTATATCACATGTGAGAGCGCATCTGCATGAGCAGATATGCCCCTGCTATGTCTTTGTTGATTCTTACACAAAGTAAGTGAACAGTGAAGCCATTTTTAGATACATGTGTTGGACATTGGCAAGTTCCCCAGCCACATGATGGCTTCACTGAAACTAGGGATGTTAGGTATCAAACATGTTGAATTAATAAACTCTCACTGATTCCAGTGATATATTTATGAATACATGCACACAGAGGTCACTGTAGAAGTACCCCCTGAAAACATATCCGACTGCTAGTATGGTGACTGACTTGTCTGAACCAGCACAGCCACCCTAGCCAAATTTCTGCCCTCCAGTGGTGAGAGTCAGCGCTCTTCTGGGCCAGGAACAAAAGCTTGTTCTGGGTGGGGGTGTTATCACCTCTTCATGGCAGGATGGACATACCAGGGTGGGAAGCTTCAAAGGATCAATCACCTTTGTTACGTGACCCACATCTCTCCAGATGGGAGAGAAGACCACCCCACTGTCCTGACCCCATTTCTTGGCAGCAAGACAGGCAGGAAAATTAGTAAGATTAGAAGGTGTGCTCACATAATGCCAGTCCGACCCCTAAGGTGGACCAGCTGATATGGACTCCACTTTTCAAATTCCTCTATCTTGTTTTGGATGGACTTAGTATTCTAGTGTTAGGGTTATGCCCACTTCCCGGTGGAAGTGGTCATATAGAGGATGTAATCACCCTAAAGGTAGGCAACCAATTGGCTGCTCCCTTTCACTCCTTCTAACACCCCTAAATTGAGTATTTAGGTGACACCGCTGAATCCAGGAACTCAGATTCAATGGATCAAGAGAAGAAGGACAAAGAAGAGTCACTGCCTGGAAAGAATAGCAGAATAGCTGTGGACTTTTTGCATTAAACCCTGCCTTATTGCAACTCTATCGACAATTGTGACAGAGTGACTTGCCCTGCAAGCTGGAGAACTACCAAAGCTTCCAGTAACCTGCCAGCACTTCAAAAATTGCCACCAGTCTACCTTGGAGTAGAGGAGCTACTTCCCTGCAGACTGCAGACACCAACAAGCAGAGTCCAGTCCACCGCCTTGTTGCTCCCGGGCCTGACCGATGCTGCAGACAACGAGGAGAATGTGCTGGTGCTCTGGAGGACCAGATCTGTCTCCCCACCAAGTGTGAATACACCAGGACAGTGCGGAGCTGTGCAGCACCAACCCCCAGGGTACTGGACCAAGCACCAACAGTAAGAGTCCATTCTGGATTTCCACTGCACCAGGACCAAGCATCCACTGAGGGACATCAGCACCACTGAGACTCAGTTTGTGAGTGGCCCAGCAGCCCTGACTTTGCCCATGCCAGCTGTTTGTCCCTAACTGTAAGGAGCATCTTTGCACACCAGGCCCAGCCACCATATCCAGTCTGCATCCGAGTCACCTTGTCCAGATCCTGAAGAACTGGCTATGCCCCACTGCTCCAAGACCCCTTGCGACCCAAGTCCCCATTTTGCAGCTCTCAGGCTTTTCACCAAGTCCCCCTGTGCAGCCTGTTTCCAGGTGCCCCCCATCACCGTGGAGCGTCCAGCTACAACCTCACCAGCAACCTGTTCCCGGTGAAACCCGGGCGCCTCCTGACAAACTGCTGGTATTACAACTATCGCGGAAGGGGAACCCCTGAAATGGACTGTACTTACCCATATGCATTACTGACTCTACCTTCCACAGGATTGCATTGTTTGTAAAGTCATGCAAGTTTGAACATTTTACTTACCTGTAAAATTTGATATAAAAAACAGTACATACTTGTTAACTCAGTTCTTGGATTCAAAACATATATAAAAAAGAAGTGCTATTTTTTTAAACTGGTCTCAGGTTTATTCTTTGAGTGTGAGTCTCATTTATTGCCTCTGAGTACAACAAATGCTTAGCACTGCCCTCTGGTAAGCCTATCTACTCGCCCACACTACCACAAAAGACAGCATTAGTGTTATCTACTTTTTCCTCTGTCAAACAATTGGTGATCCACTGGACTCTCTGCACCGTGTACTTCTTTTTAGTGCACCATATAAAGAGCCAGCTTCCTACACCAGGCCAGTCAAAAGCTTTTGTTAGACCCATGGCAAACAGTAGTTGCAAGGCTCTGAACAATAGATCCTGGTTTCAATCACAGTTTAGTAGCTTGACCAAACTGTGTGAACCTGGCAACAACAGACTTCCCTCTGCTTCCGTTTCAGTGAGCGTCACAGTTCAGAGCATGTTGAAATAGTTCAGGTCAGGATGTGAACTGTTCAAGAATCTCTCTTGAATATGGTTTAATAACCATAATGTTGCTCCATCTATAACAACAATAAAGGTATTGTATAGGAGGCACAAGACAACTGACTTGCCTTTAGGGTCACTAATAAAATTGTCATTCGGGCAGAAGGGGGAAAGAACGTAATATCCATGTAGTACCTGAATTGCACAAAGTCTAATCAGGAAACCTAGCTTCAATCCCAGCTTGAAAAAACAGTATTACTTAGGCGATTGCTTTCCTTCACTGTGTCTTTTCATTATTTTAAGAAATTGAGGTATTAGTTGAGGGGTGTGAAGCCACCTCAAATAATAATCACAGTCCATGTCAAATGTGAACTATAAAAGCACTCAATAAACCTCTGCTTAATCTTTTGATAGCTTGTTAATTGGCAGCTAAGCTTATACTGGGGAAAACTGGAATAAAAAGAGACAAGAGTTCTCTGTCAAGGCAAGAGTAGGTTCAATCACAACGACTAGGAGACCAGTCACCGCCTTAAAGCTGAAAAGCTGATGCCAAATGACTGCTTTCAAGCAGCCCTTTATATAGTCACAAAACTGCTGACTTCATACATATTATCTTAAAAACCAATAACAAGTCAGAGAATAAAAAGTTAATAATATACTTTCACATAAATGGTACCAATATACCTTCACATAAATGCTACCAATTTACTTTCACATAAACACCACGTGTCCTTAAACTCGTGACCGTCTCTAGGTTCCCCTTATCGTAATTCTAATAGAGCTTGATAAAACATTAACCTTCCTTCCCCGAGTGTGCAAGAGTTCATTGCTCTGTTCCCAAGACTTCTTATCCAACTCTGTATACTCTTAATTAAAGTTACCTTTGAACAATATTTTCTAAGTCATGTCTCTATTGACAATCAGAATGAAATAGGTACTTGTTCACTACAATCAAAAAACTCTTAAAGGCTTGGTAAACATGTTTTCCCATTTAACTGAAACTTGCTGAGTTTATGTTCTGCTTTCTGGTGAACTCTCATCTACTCTGTGTCCTTGCAGCTGGGGCCTGTACTGCTCTTTGACTATGCATAGTTCTACAATGCTCTCTACTGATGTCTGTGGTGGTTAGATTTCCTTGCATTTTATTATTTCCTTAACATTCCCCCCTCTACTTGATATTTCAACTACCTTCTGTAATCCTGTATCTGCACTTGGTATCAAATAAGATACATTACCCTGAGCGTGTCCTACTTGTGTAGGTGGCCTGCCATTGAACATCCCTTTCACCTTTGCACTTATCCTCTTACAACAATCTATAGCTAATTGAATGACACAGCACATCAACAGGAATAACAGGATACACAGTAATAAAGTTATAAACAGTCCAGACATCCAGGATGGTAGCCATATGAATCAACCCTTAAATCATTCATCTGGGGCACCTCCTTCAGCTGCCCTTTTCTTTTGTAAGTTGTGCAAAGTTTGTATGGCCTCTGATAATGTTCCTTTGTGGAGAAGTGTGGCACAATGGTTAGAGCAGCAGACCCTGATGCAGAGATCTGGCCCGGGACCAGCGTTCAATTCCCAACTCAGTGGGTCTTGGGCTCAATTCCCTTGGACCAGATAATTCTCGCCTCGGTGCATCATTAGCAGGGGGATAAATACAACAAGCAGTTCCTATCTTTGCACATACGCCTCTTTCCATGGCCGTCATAAGATCAAGTATATAATGGTGCTGCAAGATAATCATTCTCATAACACACAGCTGTTCATTTATGGCTTTGAATCCGTCTTTTGTGGCATTCATCACCTTCATTAGTTCCCATATAGTTATTTGCAACCACCGAGCAGTTGCTTTTGCCTGAACGAATGGTAAGACACTTCCAAAAGCTCAGAATCATTGAACAAGCTGTGCTCTTGGGGAACATAGTTTCAGACAGCAGTGCCACAATATTCTGCAGCTCTTCTCCTCTGGTGGTGGTGTAACAAGGTAATTGGATGGCTCATGTGGTGGTCATGTAACTTGGAGATATTTATTTCTGAAATGACCTAAACCGGTGTGTACAAAGTAGGCCGTTCCAGTTAGGTGGCAACTGGCTGTGTAGTAGTTTTCTGCACTGCTAATAATAGTTCATGAGGCTGGAGGTGCCCCCTCCATGTCGGTGTTATCTATTGTGGTATTGCTGTTGATATTTTATTCTATATTGAAGGTACCATTCTCTCTGAAACATAAAGAAACATATATTGACATCATGACTGTCTGAGGGCTTACTGCACTATCCATCCAAGTATATTGCACAATATTATTGTCCCATATACGCACACACGTTCCTATTGGATCCTGACTAATATCAGTCCCATTCCATGTCCTACAGGAATATACAATATAGGTCATGAGCATAAACTGATCCAGTAACTCTGAGACCTGGCCTATGGACACAATCCAGGGGCAAGAGGTTTACTAAGTAATTATTGCATCCAATGGGTGGGTGAGCAACCCCTAAAAAGCCTAAGTCTAGAACCATTTCTATACATGCGATAGTCTTGTAAAGACCTATTTTCTGCATTTGTGCTTAATATCCTGCCTATCTGTAAGGATAAGTAATATTTGTATTAGGGAGTCATACTTTGTGTATTAACTTTAAAATGTGGTGGAGGTGTAAGAGGCTTAAAGCTGATCCCGGGGGTACTTTTTTAGTTGAGTGTAATCTTTCTGCTCCTGTGGCATGGGGTATCAATGAGCAAACAAAGCATGATTATTTGGTGTTTTCAAATCCTATTTCTGACGTGTTGATACCACATGTTATCTAATGAGCTAGCAGGAATATTATGAGACACATTGGTATATATAGACATTTCTCTTCTTCGCAGGTATGTGACATAGTGATTAGAGCTTAAGCATGCATCACAGAAATGCAACAACAGAAAAGCAACAACAGAAATAACAACATAAAAAGACAAAAAGTAAAACAAAAATACATATCTTTCCATTCGCAGAATAAAAAAACTTGTCCCAAACATAGGTGGGGGATTCACAGTTGCAATCACCCCCCCCCGTTTCCCTTTTACAACGCTGATGGTACGTGGTATGAAGCGGGGTCCATCCGGACAGCCCATATGTGGATCCATGGCTTCCTGCCGCCAACCTTGATTGCTGTGGGAGTAACCATTGTTACTGAGAAGGGGCTGTCGAACTTGGGATCCTTCCATTTCTGGACAAAGTGTTTAATGAACACTCAATCTCCTATTTGCATGGCTGGGAGGTTGACCTCAATGGTGCCACACTTCTCCTTTCCTCTGGCTGCCCGTGGCTGCCCATGTGGAAATAAACTTTCCAGCCCTGTTAATTCAGAGAGATGAAAATTCATTTCATCATTCAGAATTTTAACTGTACTTTCTGTTTCACCTTACCTCTAGAGGCAGGTATTTGGGTGTTTAGGAGCCTTCCCATCACAATCTGATGGGGAGTCAAGTGGTAGTCAGAACTAGGTGTGTTCCTAAGAGAAAATAGTGCCAGTGGTAAACAATACAATAATTTTTTTGTGCAAAGTGGAGCATAATTTGCGTATATTATTTTTCAGCAAGCCATTAAGGCACTCTATTATACCCTTACTTTATGGGTGATGAACAGAAAATAGTTTTTTCTTATCGCTAGCATTGTTGTGAGATGTGTAAAAAATGGAATTGACAAATTGTGTGCCGTTATTGGATTTTATCACCTCGAGAATTCCCCTGTGGGGAATCACCTCACGAATCAGAAAGGTGGCAGCTCACTGGCATCACAGTGGACACAGTGTCCTGCTTCAACCCACTTGGAAAATGACAACTACGAGGTAGCGATAGTTGTTACATCGATGAATCATGTCAATAAAATCAATATGAAGAGCCTTAAAGGGACCTTGTAGTCATGGTATGGTGGAATTTATTACCTTCGATTAGGGGATTGAAGGAGCAATTATGAATGTACCTAGTAAGCATATCATGCAGTTTGGGAACAAACCAATCTTCTTCTTTTTGCATAGGCAAGTGATCGCTCGAGATGTGAGCTGGTATGAGTAAGTCCTGAGGCATCACTGGTTTACCTGTGGATATTTGTCTATAAATCAAATCATCCCCTGACTGGAAGCACCCTCTAGCCTCCCATGTTTCTCAAGCAATGGAACAGCTTCCTGTCGTTGTCGAAGATGTAAATGTGCTGTCTCAGCATAATGAGGTGTAATAATGTCTGTGGTAGTGTTTGACTTGGGATAATGTGGCGAGGCAACCTGGGCCACTAAGACCGGGATATATTGTGACCATAATGGTACGGATAGGGGTGTGTGTCTAGCTGTGTCTTTAGCTGCCCAAACCGCTAATGCATTCCCCTGTGACATAACTTCCTGTCCATTTGTGTGTGCCACACACTTCACAACTGCACTGCTTATAGTAGGGCAAGTCCCTCTATTAAGGCCTCTAAGAGATTCCTATGCATGCCAGGGACTCCATCTGACTCGAAAAAGCCTCTTCAGCTCCATTTCACAATGCTTGAATGTACTGTAGTAGTTACATAAGCGGAATCTGAATAGATCGTGATAACTTTTCCTATTCCTTGCTTAAAGGCTGCTATCAGGGCTATCAATTCTGCTGCTTGTGAGAAAAATGTGCTGGCAGTGCTAGTTGCTCAACTATGTGAAGTATGTCTAAGGAATCGTGCTGCTGTGCTCTAACCACAGCTGCGCCTGTGTGTCTTACTCCTGTGTTCTGGTCGATCGTGGAGGATACGTCAAAACATTTACAATACCGTCCGGAATGGGATCCTCTTTTGTTTGGCTGGATTCATTAGGGACATACATTGCACAGTCATGTGCTTCATCCTGAGTTCAATATGCAGTGAGCAAAAAATGTTGTGGGGTTCACCGTATAACATTTTACAACTTTCAAGGATGGGAGTGGTGGTATTACCTCATACCATGATGTTCTCTGTGTAGTCTTAGCCTTTGGAATGATGTCAGACACTGCATGTTCCACATAGAGCATCAGAAGTGCCCCCATGACACTGGGAATGCTTTTCTGTACTGCAAAGACTGCAGTGGTGAGGGGTTGTTCATAGGGTTAAGTTACTTATCTGCAATGGAAATTCTCCAGTATTGGAATCTTTCATCGATTCACATGCTTGAATCATTCCCCATCATCGAGATGGGAGACCCATGGTACCTTCGAAAAGCAATGTTATAATAGGTGTAGACTAGAAAGGCCCTAGGCCCTTCAGTTTAGTAAAATATCATAGTAATTTTTAAAGAAGAGACCAAACTTAAGTTTCAACCAATCAGCTTTCACCACCCTCTGGAACACTCATGTAAGAAGCTCCAGTCCATCAGATTTTCAGAGCACGAGTGTATACACCCACTGAGAAAGAAGGTCAGCTTCCCAGGGGAAGAGGGTGAGTTGCATGCAAATCCATGAAAGATCCCAGTGCTGGAGAATTACAGTTACTGGTAAGTAACTTATTTTCGTACTCCAGTATTGGATCTTTAATAGATCTGCATGCTTGAATCAGATTAAATAGCAGTTGAATAGCAGTTTTTTTCAGGAAAATCTAAAATATATTCACATAGGAGAAGAAACATACACATACACACACACACACACACACACACATATATGCATGTATATATAGAAAGAATAAATTTCTAGAGATGCATATAAATATAATGTTAAATGTGAGCAATGGGTAACAGGATGGTGGGAGCAAGGCAATTACTCACCTTCACTGGAAAAGATGCCATAAAACCGCTTGCCCCACTGCCACATCACTATGAACTGCAGCTTCCAAGCAGTACTGCTGTGTAAAAGTGTGTCTATTCTTCCAGGACGCTGCCCAGCAAATTTCCTGGAGGGACGCACCGGCAAACAACAACATTGAAGTGAACATAGTTCTTGTAAAATGAGCACGGACCATTGTGCACAATGGCATGCCAACTTTCTGGTGACAGAATTGAATGGCACTGGATATCCGTCTAGGAATGTTCTGCCTTGAAAGAGGATAGCCTTTCCTTGGAGCTCTGTATGGCACAAATAGTTGGTTGGATTTGTGAAAGCTTCTTGTTTTGTCTAAGTAGACTTTTAAACATTTAACGTCTAAAAAGTGTAAAGCCCTTTCTGCTGGTGTCTTAGGGTCTGGAAAAACGATTTTTAGAACTACTGGTTCATTGAGGCAAAAGTCGGATGGGACATTTGTAATAAACTTAGGGTTTGTTTGAAGAATTACCCTATTACTCCTAAATTAAAGCAAAGGTTTCTGAATTGTGAGAGCCTGTATTTCACTGACTTTTCTGGCTGCAATGTAACAAAACTACAAAGTGCATGAAGGGGGGCCCTCCCTGACACAGTCGAAACTTTTAGGCCAGGGGCCACCAACCGTGCACAGATTACTGTGCTGAGAGGGACACATCGAGGGCTGCAGGTTCTATTGTTACGCCAGTGTCTTCTGGCTGATGTTAAAGTCAAGAGTACAGCAACTTTCCAGGTCAGAAATGTAATATCTGCTTTGTGAATAGACTCAAAAGGGTCTTTCATTAGCTGTGAAAGTTCAGTTGCCAAAAAGTTGGAGGTGGCCTCACTGGTGGCAAAACCCTGAATAATACTTTGAGGAATTGTTTGACGAGTCAGCTAGACCACAATTATGGTGATGTGGCTGATCGTCTGAAGTGGGAAATGGCTGCTAAGTGGACTTCAACAAATGCATGAGCAAGACCTGATTGTGCCAGATGCAGAGGATACAAGAGTATTTCTTCTGGTAAAGATAAAAGTGGATGCACAGTACCAGTTTGGTACCAGATGTAAAATCACTTCCATTTGCCCGAGCTCTGGCTAAGATGTCCCTGCAATAGGGTGGAATGTTTAGATGCACAGATTTGTTGTATTCAGGAGCCAGGCTGACAAAGTGAAGTACCTTAGGACGCAGGTGTAGTACTTGGCCCTTGCTCCTTGTTAGTAGAGAGGGTATTGGCTTCAGCTGGATATGATGCCTCTCTGAGAGGAGGAGTAACTTCGTGAACCAAAGCTGATGTGTCATGTTGGAGCTATGAGAATGATCCTGAATGGTTTGACTTTCATTTTTATGAGGACTCTTGGGGGAGAGGAATCAGAGGAAAGGCATAGGCAAATTTTCCATACCATGTGATCGAAAAAGCACTCCCCTACGACTCTGGTTGTAGATGACAGGTTGTGTAGAACTGGTGTGTCATGTTCTGGGGTGTTGTGAAGAGGTGCAGATTCAGCTTGCCACACCAAAGAAAGATGTTCTCCAGGATTTTCTGATCAATTTCCTGCTTGTGGCAAGAGGTTGTCTTTCTGCTGAGTGTCGGCTATGGTATTTTGCTTCCCTGCTTTTCTGCTTGTAGATGCACTTTGTGACAAATCAACCATTCCCAGATACTTTGAGCTTCTTGGGACAGCAGGTGATATTTTGTGCCACCCTGCTTGTTGATGTAGTGCATTGTGGTAATATTGTCTGTGGGAATGAGCAATGTCACATTTTTATTTCTGCGAAGAAAAGCCTGCAAGGCTAGATGTACTGCCTTGAGCTTGAGCAGATTGATGTGGAGAGGTAGCTGCGAAGGCTGCCATTTAACAGACCTGTTAATCCTGGAGATGAGCTCCCCAACTCTCTAGGGAAGTGCCAAGGAGAAGGCTGAGTTAGAAAAGACAGGCCGACTGACAGACGTGCTTGCCGCGTCCACCAGGATAAAACATCAATCATGCCCAGAGTGAATTGGATGAGGTTATCCCCCATGGCTTGTATCCATTTTCTATCTAATTCCTCTAGCAGCCAACGCATGCGTAGATGATAGAATGGAACTAGAGGAATCCAAGATGACAAACATCATCCCTAGGAGGGACTAGTAGAGGCGAACAGAAAGTGACTTTTTTTGGTACCGATTTTGCTAAAGTCATCAACTTTAGTTGTCTCTCCGGTGTGGGGTACACTTTGTTTAGTGTTGTATCTAGAGTGGCCCCCCAAAATGTTATCTTCTGTGATGGTTAAAGAACCAGCTTCGACAGATCCAGTTCTAAGGCCCAGCTCACTGAAGAGGTTCATGCAGGTGGTTGTTGATCTCTGTGCAGACTGGTAGGAAGGTGCTTTCACCAACCAGTCGCTGCGATACGGAGATACTTGGGCCCTCGTTACGACCCTGGCGGTCGGTGCCACCAGGCCAGTGGTAAAAAAAAATGGGATCACGACCACGGCAGAAAAAGGCAACACTGACAGCCACCTTAACATTCCGACCATCACGGCGGTAGCAACAATCACTGCGTCGGTAACCACCAACAGCTAGGTGGAAGACAATGTAACGCCCAGCCCATCACAACCCGCCAATCCGCCAGCTTTTCTGGGGCGGTACCAACACCGTCAAAAGCACAGCGGAAACAGGACTTCGAAGGGAAAGCACTCACCTCTCGACACTCAACGAAGAACCAGGACGCCATGGAGCCCAAGCTGCAGGTCCTGCTCATGCTGGTCTACCTCCTCATCTACCAGGAATGCGAAAGGCGGCGGCGACGTCCATGGTGAGTACTGCACCTATTACACAGGGGATGGGGGGAGGAAAAAGAGAGTGACACACACACGCAACACCCCCAGCCCCACCCTCCCCCAAAACAACATACATACAAACACATGCATCAACATTACATTTACACCCCGTAAACCCCTGGAAAAATGCAAGGACACAAGGAATTGATTTAAACAGTGATGTTTTAGAAATAGGCAGATATATACGTGATAAATAGAAAAACAGTATTTACAAAAATATACAATATGTACATAAGACGGTACATTGTCCATTCAAAATTTCCGTGGGCCACTGAGCCAAAAATCGTGGCCCAAGCCCACACTTGACTCCTGCCTCAATACGGAGAGATCACTGCAGGGCATCAAGTTGAAAACGCACAGGCACCTCAGGGGGATGGGGAAAGAAGGGCACCTCAGCCGGTAGATGGAATAACGCCACTGCTCCTCGAGGAGGCTCCATGCCCACTGCTTGGTCCTGGGGAGTGCAAGGCCACAGTCTCTCAAGTGGGTGGTTTGCCCACTGCTTGGTCCTGGGGAGTGCAAAGCCACAGTCTCACAAGTCTCTCAAGTGGTGGTTTGCCCACTGCATGGTCCTGGGGAGTGCAAAGCCATAGTCTCACAAGTCTCTCAAGTGGGTGGTTTGCCCACTGCTTGGTCCTGGGGAGTGCAAAGCCACAGTCTCACAAGTCCCTCAAGTGGGTGGTTTGCCCATTGCTTGGTCCTGGGGAGTGCAAAGCCACTGTTTTCCAAGTGGATGGCTTCTTCCACTGGTCCTGGAGTGGGCCTTGTGCCCAGTGTGCGTCATCATGCCAAGGATAGGGTGAGTGGATGCATATCTCCACTGGTTCTGGAGGGGGCTTAGTGCCCAGTGTGCTTCATCCTGCCAAGGACTGGGTGAGTGAATGCATATCTCCACTAGTTCTGGAGTGGGCCTTGTGCCCAGTGTGCTTCATCCTGCAAAGGAGGGGGTGAGTGGATGCCTTCTTCCACTGCTTCTGTAGGGGGCTTTGTGCCCAGTCTGCTTTATCCTGCCAAGGAGGGGGTGAGTGGATGCTTTCTTCCACTGGTTCTGGAGGGGGCTTTGTGCCCAATCTGCTTCATCCTGCCAAGGAGGGGTGAGTGTATGCCTTCTTCCATTGGTTCTGGAGGGGGCTTTGTGCCCAGTCTGCTTCATCCTGAATGGTGCAAGGTCACAGTCTCTCACCTGGGTGTCTGAGACACGAGATTTGCAGGGAACAGGTTGCATGATAGTCCATGGAGGCAGGGCTAGACTCCATCCTGCGGCGGCTAAGGCTGCAAACTGGTGGTAGTGCTGGTGGGGGTGCTGCCAGTGGTGGTGGGAGGCTCCAGCCCATCTCCTGCAGCCTCAGACGGCTGCCCTCTGGGGCTGCTGCTGCTGGTAGTGGTCCTACTGTCAGCAGTGCAGGTGGCGGTGCTTGCAGCGGGGCCTGCGGCGGTGCTGGCCGTGGTCCAGGTGCCGGTGCTGCCAGTGGTGGAGGGAGGCTCCAGCCCTTCTCCTGCAGCCTCGGACGGCTGCCCACTGGGGCTGCTACGGCTGCCAGTAGTGGTGCTAGTGACGGTGCAGGTGGCGGTGCTGGAGGCAGGGCTGCTGGTGGTGCTAGCCGTGGTGCAGGTGGCGGGGCTGGCGGTTGTGCTGGTAGCCACCAGGCCTTCACCTGCAGCCTTCACCTGCAGCCTCTGACGGCTGAAGTGCCTTGCCTGGTGTTTTCTGCTCCTTCCTCACCTTGGCAGATGGTGGTGTGACCTTGGGTCTGGCAGCTGGAGGTTTTGAGGAGGCCTTGCTGGGTGGTTTGTGCTCCTTGCCCTTGCTGCATGCTGTCCCCCTCTTCACCTTGGCAGGTGGCAGAATGGTTTTGTCCTTTGCAGGGGTTGGAGGCACACTGGCTGGGCTGACGGGTGTCCCCTTTGAGCCTCTGTGAGTTGCAGGTACCACAGCGGACGTCGACTTGGTGGCTGAGGTGCTGGCCTGGGTTCTAGACACCCTAGCCCAAGGGGAAGGATTGGGGGGAGGGGTAGGGAAGAGGTCAATGTTTGCCAGGAAAAGCTTCTTGGAGATACTGCGGCAGGAAGAGGGAGAGGGTTTGGGAGTGGAGGAAAAGGGAGTGGTTGTAGGAGGTGTCTGTCTGCTGAATTTGGGTGCAGGTGCATGGGCTGGATGCTGTTGTGAGGTGGATGGCTGTTGGGCGGGTGGGTGCTTGCGTTTGTGTACTTTGGGAGGAGGGGTTACAGACACACTGGGAGAGGACACAGGGGACGTGTGCATGGATGTGGGGGTGGTGACTGCCGGTGAGGGGTGTGTTGTGATGGGCGTGGTGGTGATGGAGGTAGTGGAGGAGGATGTAGTGCATGCAGGTGTGGATGGAGATGCTACTGGGAAGAAGGTGGATGATGAGGAGGAGAGGGAAACAGTGGAGGCAGTGGATGTTGGTGTGTCTGCATGGGGATGGTGCTTGCATGAGTGCCTGTGAGATGAAGTGTGGTGCTTGTGTTTGCCTGAGCCACTTCTGGGTGTTGATTTGGGTGAATGCTGGTCTGAAGGTGTGCTTGCGATAGGCTGGGGTTGAGGGAATTGAGTCTGGGTAGTGGAAGTTGGAAGGGGGAGGATAGAGACAGGTACAAGGGCTGCCATCAGTGCTGAGGCCAGAGCCTGAAATGCTCTCTGTTGGGCTGCCACGCCAGAGTGAATGCCCTCCAGGTATGCATTTATTTGTTGCAAATGTCTCTCGACACCCTGGATGGCATTCAGTATGGTTGACTGCCCAACAGTGAGGGATCTCAGGAGGTCAATAGCCTCCTCACTGAGGGCAGCAGGGCTGACTGGGGCAGGGTCTGAGGTGCCTGGAGCAAAGGAGATGCCCACCCTCTTGGGTGAGCGAGCACGGGAAACACACTGAGGGGCTGCTGGGAGGGCGGTGCTGGTGGGGAGGTGGCGGCTGTACCTGTTGTTGGGGTGGGCACAGAGGTGTCCACCACTGCCAGGGAGCTTCCTTTGGAGGAGGAGTCGCTGTCTGTGGTCTCCCCTCCTGTCCCCTTCGTGGTGCTCCCCTCGCCCTCCGTCCCACTGGTGCCCTCACCCTCGGTGGATTTGGCCTCCAGGCCCATGTGGGATGCAGCTCCCTCCGTCGCTGGTGCCTCTGCTCCTTCGCCAGATGATTCTAATGCACACAAGGACAGGGTGACAAAACAAAAAGGGGTGGAGACACAGAGGATACACTTGGTCAATGCCAGCAACACCACTACCGTTGGCGTACACAACACACAGGGAACAGCCCTATGCACTACGCTATGCACTACTAGTTACTAAGATAGTCACCAGCCCATGTGGTACAATGCCTACCGCCATTAGATGCACACCTGAAACCCACAGGACCCTGCCCAGTAGTAGATGCCCACTAACACTATTGGGGTAGGAGTGCTTCATAGCCTGCCCAACAAGGGAGCTACCCTGCCATCTTCGCCCTGGCCTAGGGGCACCCACAGCCCACATTCCCCACCCAGGTAACTCTTAACACACGCAAAGTCATGATTTAGAATCTGCACTCACCTCCTTGTGGCTGCTGTGATGCCTTCAAGCACCCATCCAACTCCGGATAGGCCACCGCCAGGATGAGGTACATCGGGGGGTCATGGTGCGACGTGCACCTCTTCCTCGTTGGGAGGCCAGCCCCAGCTGGGCCTCCGCCATCTTCTTTGCCCAGCGACGCAGGTCCTCCCACCTTTTGCGCCAGTGGGTGCTCCGCCTGTCAAAGACCCCCAGGGTCCGCACCTCCTTGGCGATGGCATGCCAAATACCCTTTTTCTGATGGGCGCTGACCTGCAGGGAAAAGACAGCAGAAAAAGAATTAGTCATACCGTCTGGACTGTCATCCTCATGGCCCACCATATCCCTCCCATCCCCTTACGCACATACATTGACCACCATACATGCAGCACTCTACCCAGGACCCCTCAGCAAACCCCGCCCACATGTGGCTTACACAGATCGCACTCCATCCATTCATGGCCCACGCATCATGCTCACAGTGTACTCACCTGTTTGTCTGGAGGACTGTAGAATAACGTGTACTGGGGTAGGACCCCATCCACCAGTTTCTCCAATTCCTCTGCAGTGAAGGCAGGGGCCCTTTCCCCAGACACATGAGCCTTTGTCGCTTCCAGACACAGGTCACAGCAGCACTTGCAGTGTAGGTCCTCTCTTGTTGAAGGTCAGGTAGCAAGTGAGTGAACAGATAGAAAATGAGGGTCACGTCCACGGTGGTGCGTACCGTCACTGCCGGCGTACATCGCCATTGGCTCCTGGAACCCATAGGGCCCAATGATAACCAATGCGAAGTTGCACATCGTCAGCGGAATTACCTCATTTCCACTTGTCCCTCCTCACAGGTCAGGCAGCCGCCATTTCAGGGGGGCACATGGCATGGCACCTAACTGCGTCACAGCAGACACTGGCACAGCAACTGACTGTCGGATTCACATATTGGTTCTGTAAAGGAAAAAAACCATCATTAGTGCAATAGATGTGTGAATATGACCCTCTGCTCACCGTTTTCTTCCATAGGCTTCAACCCCTGAGGCTGAATATGAGATGGCAACATCTTCCAGTGTACAGACCCCTGGTGGACCATGCGACAATGGGGGACAGTCACATTATCCTAACATACAGACTTGATCAGGCCACAACCCAAGAACTGTGTGCCCAATTGGAGCCAGACCTGATGTCAGCTATCCGCCAGCCCACAGGTATCCCCCTCTAGTGCAGGTCCTGTCAGTCCTCCATTCCCTGGCAAGTGGTTCCTTCCAAACAACAGTGGCCATGGCATCAGGGATGTCTCAGCCAATGTTCTCCAACGTGTTGACCAGAGTGTTGTCAGCCCTGCTGTAACACATGCGCAGCTACATCGTATTCCCCCAGCAGGATGATTTGGCCACAGTGAAAGCTGACTTTTATACCCTGGGACATAGCCCCAACATCATTGGTGCCATTGATGGTACACATGTGGCATTTGATCCCCCCTCACCCCTGGGGAAATGAACAAATTTACAGGAATAAAAAAAGCTATCACTCTATGAATGTGCAGAGGGTGTGATTGGCGGACCAGTACATCTCCCATGTGAATGACAAATATCCTGGCTCTGTGCATGACGCCTTTATCTTGAGGAATAACAGCATCCCATGTGAGATGGGCCAATTCCAGAGGCACCTGGTGTGGCTAATATGTGAGCCCAAGGTCCCCACACAGTATAAGTAGGTGTCTGGGTATGGGGTTGTCCCTAAGGGTTAGTGTAAGGTGTGTGTCTAACAGGTATCCCTCGATATTTGCAGGTGACTCTGGTTACCCCAACCTGTAATGGCTACTGACCTCAGTGAGGAATGCCAGGACAAGGGCAGAGGAACGTTACAATGAGGCACATGGGTGTACAAGGAGGATTATTGAAAGGACCTTCGGCCTCCTGAAGGCCAAGTTCTGGTGCCTCCATCTGACAGGTGGATCCCTGTACTACTCACCCAAGAAGGTGTGCCAGATCATTGGTGCATGTTGCATGTTGCATGGTGTACAACCTGGCCTTGAGACGCCAGGTGCCTTTTCTGCAGGAAGATAAGCCTGAAGATGGTCTTGTGGCAGCGGTGCAACCTGTGGACAGTGAGGAAGAGGAGACAGAGTAAGAAGATGTTGACAACAGAAGTAATATAATACAGCAGTACTTCCAGCGACACACAGGTAACACACTGTAACTTCACTTAACTTTTCAGTTTTCTGTTGGACAGTGTAAATGGCAGTCTGATTTCCCTATGTCTATGGCCACTTACTGTACCCTTTGGAATCTCTATTTTTAGATCTCTGTGCTCCTGCTATGTGTACTGCTGCCCACCAAAGGTCATTCCAAAGTATATTTAATTGTACATGTGACTTGCAATGCTTTCATAATGTTGAACTAATGCATATTTCAATCATTTGACAGACTCAAGATTTGTATTTGTTCCAGGGGTGTTTATTTAAGTGCTCATAAGTAGAGGGGTGTGTGCAATGGGCTGGGGTGATGGTGGAGGAAAGTCCAGGGTAGAGTCCAGTCTCTTGGTATCACAGGTGCATTGTCCAATGGAGCATATGAAGGGGAGTAATGGCAGTTCAAGGTGGACAGGGTGACAGAGTGGGACAGAAGGGTGACAATCAGGAGAGTCTTATTTCCTGGTAGAAATTTGGCAATGTTCTCTGGCTTCTGCCTGGATCGCAGGGACCGTTTGTGGGTGGTTCTCCTTCTGCAGGGGGTGGGATGCTGGAGACCTGTTGGTCCTGTGGCAGGGCCTCCTGTCCACTAGCGCCAGCGGAGGGCTGTTTTTCGGTGTGGCTAGTGTCAGGCGCCTGTTGGTGTGCCACTGCCTCCCTCATGGTCTTGCCCATGTCTGCCAGCACCCCTGCAATGGTGACCAGGATGGTGTAGATGTTTTTGAGGTCCTCCCTGATCCCCTGGTACTGTCCCTCCTACAGCCGCTGGGTCTCCTGCAACTTGTCGAGTATCTGGCCTATGGTCTCCTGGGAATGGTGGTATGCTCCCAGGATGTTAGAGAGTGCCTCCTGGAGAGAGGGTTCCCAGGGCCTGTCCTCCCCCTGTCGCACAGCCTGTGCTTCTGTCCCCTGAACCATGGGCCCACTGACCACAGGTCCCTGATTGTCCTGGGTTTGTGGGGTTGCCTGGGGTCCCTATAGTGGTGGACACACTGCTG
This sequence comes from Pleurodeles waltl, assembly GCF_031143425.1. Classification (NCBI taxonomy): domain Eukaryota; kingdom Metazoa; phylum Chordata; class Amphibia; order Caudata; family Salamandridae; genus Pleurodeles; species Pleurodeles waltl. The sequence continues at coordinate 965,672,332 of NC_090443.1, forward strand.
ATTGACGTGTCCTGGGGACAGTGGCATGGGCCCGCTGGGTGGGTGCTGTGGTGTTGTTTCCTGAGGGGGGAGGCTCTGTGGTGGATTGGGACTGTGGCAGGGTAACCGACTGTCCAGTGGTCCCTGATGGGCCAGGTTGGTCATCCTGATCCAGGCGTGAAGAGCTGCTGTCATCACTGTGGGCCTCTTCTGGGGTGGACTGGATGTAGCTGGCACCTCCTCTCCAGTGACGTTGAGTAGGGGTCCTGTGGGGATGTAAAAGCAGTGTTATTGTATCTGCGTGTGGCATCTTTGTGCATGGGTGTGTTTCCCTGTATGATTGTGATTTCCCGGTCAGCTTTGCCTTGTGTGCGTGGTGATTTTGTGGGCTGGGTGAGTCTCTCTACTGGGCATGCTGTTGTGATGGGTGTCCATGCAAGTCTGTGATGGGGGTCCATGCATTGGTGTTACATGCAGGGCTTGGTATTGGGATGGGTGGGTTGTGATAGGTGTGAGGTGGTGGAGTGATGGGTGAGGGTAGGGGTAGGAGTTTGTGATGGCATGCAGGTAGGGTGTGGGGGATAAAGTAGTAAAAATTTGACTTACCAGAGTCCAGTCCTCCTGCTACTCCTGCGAGGCCCTCAGGATGCATTATTGCCAAGACTTGCTCCTCCCATGTTGTTAGTTTTGGGGGAGGAGGTGGGGGTCCACCGCCACTCCTCTGTACGGCTACCTGGTGTCTTGCAACCACGGAACTTACCTTCCCCAGTAGGTCGTTCCACCTCTTCCTGATGCCATCCCTAGTTCTGGGGTGCTGTCCCACGGCGTTGACCCTGTCCACGATCCTCCGCCATAGCTCCATCTTCCTTGCAATGGACGTCTGCTGCACCTGTGATCCGAATAGCTGTGGCTCTACCTGGATGATTTCCTCCACCATGACCCTTAGCTCCTCCTCTGAAAACCTGGGGTGTCTTTGGGGTGCCATGGATGTGGTGTGAGTGGTATGTGTAAGGATGTGTGGGGTGATGTGTGGGGTGATGTGTGGGGTGTTGTGTTGTGAGGTGCTTGAATGGTGTATGGGTGATGATGTATTGTGCCTCTGATTGAGTGGGTGCTCCTGGCTTGTCTCTCTCTGCTTGCTATCTTTTTTTTCGCTGTAAGGGGTTGTGGGTAATGTGGGTGGGTGTTTTATAGTGTTGTGGGTGTGTGGGTGTGGTGTGTGTATGTGTGTCAAGTGTGTGTATTTTGAATTGTCCAATGTGGTGTGGTTTTGTTAGTGTGTATATTTTTAGCGCGGCGGTGTGATCCACCAATGGTTTACCGCGGTTGAAAGTCTACCACGGTGATGGTACTGTGGGCGTGTTCCTGCTGGCGTAACAGTGTGGGTGTGGATACTGCCAGTTTATCACTGACCTTCGGTCTGGCGAACTTGTGTGGGTGTCTGTATAGTGGCGGATTTCTTAGTGTGGGTCATAATACCAGTAGAGGATTACCGCTGCGGTCACGGTATGTTGGCGGCCGTCAACACAGCGGTAGGCGGCATTTACCGCCAAGGTTGTAATGAGGGCCTTGAAGTTTGTGTTGTCTCAGAAAAGCTGCTGCAGGTGCCAAGTACTTTGTGAAAATGCAAGAGGTGGATTTTAGGCCAAAGGTGGATCACTTTGAACTGGTGATGCCTGCTGGCTACTGTAAATCTAAGAAATCTTTTGTGTTTTGAGTGGATGGGAACATTATAATATGCATCTTGGACATCAGGGTTGTAATATAGTCTTCTTGGTTTAGAAGCTGCAGTATGTCCTGCAGTGTCACCATGTGGAATGACTGACTCCTGAAATAGGTGTTCAGGTTTCTCAGATCCAGGATCTGTCTCCACTGCTTTGACTTCTTTCACACCAAGATTAAACAGGAATACCAATCTTTCCCTTTCTGAACTACAGGAACTCGCTCTATAGCTCCTTTTCTGAGCATGGTTTTGAGCTGCAGATTTTTTTGTGTGGCGGTTTGGGGTATGGTTGGTGGCAGTGTTTGGATGAATTCTAATGAAAGGCCAAATTGAATAAGGTCTAAGAGCCATTGGTCGGTTGCGAGTTCTTGCCAGAGTTGAAGGTGACTGGATATTCTTCCTCCAAGTCAAGGTGCAGGAAATGGGGAAGTACTTAGTACCTGTAAAACATCATTGAGGGCGGCCGGTATTTTCCTTGACGTCCCAATTTTCCCCTTGGAGGTGGCCTAGTATAGGCTGCTTGTGGTGGTTGTCATTGCTGGTATTGGCGGTGAAATTACTGATAAACTGATGAATATGCTGGGTAGCGATATTGCTGGTAGACTCCACCGTAGGAGGGTTGCCCTCTTCCCTGAGTGCCTCGAAAAGGCATTTTCCTGTATTGTAAGGTCCCTAATGATTTGGCTGTGTCAGTGTTGTTTTGATGGCCTGGAGGGTGTCGCGAATATGTTTTCCAAAGATGGCTTCGCCATTGCAAGGAAGGTCTCAGATCCTATTCTGAACCTCTGCCCTGAATGAGGTGGCCTTGAGCCTGCCCTGTCTTCTTAAACCTACTGTTCCTGCTAATTCTCCTTCCTGCAGGATCTCTTTGGCTTCAGCCCTTATGTCATCAGGTAGTTTGTCTATGTGTGGGGCGATATCTGACCACATCTGGCGATTGCATCTTCCAAGATCAGCCAAAAGGTTTGTAGCCCTTACTGAAAGCGCTGGCATTGTTATCAAGGAATCTACCCTCTTTGTCTGGAGGTGCTGAAATAGGTGCTGATGGGTTCTTGGAATGCTGCTGTGCCGCCTGAGTAAATAATGAGTCAGGTTTGGGATGGTCAGTGAGACATGCTGAAGCATCCTACGGAGCTTTGTATTTTTTGCCAAGTCATTGTAACACAGCAGCTACTGTTTTTATGCCCTCCTCCCAGATGTGGTCGACAATTGGCATAGCTCTGATGCTCTTTCAGAAGGGTTCTTTAAAATCATAAAGAAAACTGTTTGTTAGGCATGGGAAATTCGAACCTCCTTACTGCTCTTTCTGGTAAGTTATGAAAGCCCCCTATGTCCTCAGGATGAGAATCCACAGGAGGTGGAGTTGGAGAGGATGGTGCTGGTACAAGATAGAATCCTATTCCGTACGGGCTTCATGCAGCTCACCCTCCTCTCTGTCATCATCTGAAAATGAGGGATTCTGGAGAGGAACAATTTGCGGAGTGTGCCTTGCAGATGAAGGCAGAAGTAACAGTCGTGGACCTTGAGGAGTTGATAGCTGCACTGGTGGAGAATGTGCTGGTGGGGGAGTGTACCTAGTGAAAGGCGATTGTGCTGGGAAACGTCTGTGGTAATCTGTTAACATGAACTGCAGATCAGAGTCTAATGATGAAGGAAGAGATACCATTTTTTTTTCTCTTGATATTGCTGGTGGAATTGCTCTTGAGAAGTCTAGTACTCCCGTTGTCATTGTCATCCTGCTGATATTTGACTTGCAACTCTGATGGACTGCGTGTAACGCTTAAAGGACCTTTGTCGTCATAATCCTCCTCATCTAAGAGGTGGGTAGGTAGCAAAGGCGACATCTTACTGGGTGAAGTATGTTCTTGTGTAATCTGGTGTTTTGTTGATGTTGATTTTTTTCTGCAGATTTTGCTCTCGCTGATGAGGTAACAACAACGCTCTTGAGGTTGCTTTTGTCATCGACAGGAGTGATTATGGCCCTCATTATGACATTGGCGGTAAATGCCGCTTACCGCCATGCTGACGGCCGCCAACATATCGCAGCAGTGGTGGATATCCGTTTTCCATATTATGACACACACACACACCAATACGACAGAATACTGCCACACACACAAATTCGCTAGCCCAAAGGTTAATGCTAAAGTGGCGGTACCAACACCCATACCATTACGCCAACAAAACAATGTCCACCACAATATGACCCACGAAACACCATGGCAGACATTCAGTGGCGGTAAGCCATTGGCGCTCAGAATGGACACTCACAAATAAAACAACACTACATTAGCCAGTACTAAAAACACACACCGGACATTCATACACATACCACACCCACACACCCAAACCACTATAAAACACCCACCCACATTACCTACAACCCTTTGCCAACACTAAAAGACTGCAAGAGTTAGCCACTGACATCACAGAGACAACTACACACACACCACTTACACCCATACATCCCTCAAGCACCCCACATCACACACCCCACCCCATTACTCAACATACTCTCACCAACACACAACATACAACACCCATGGCACCACAAAGGCACCCCTGTTTCACTGAGGAGGAGTTAAGGGTCATGGTGGAGGAAATTGTCAGGGTAGAGCCACAGCTGTTTGGATCACAGCAGATTTCCATTGCCCGGAAGATGGAGCTATGGAGGAGAATTGTGGACAGGGTGAACGGCGAGGGACAGCACCCAAGAACAAGGGACGACATCAGGAAGAGGTGGAACGACCTACGGGGGAAGGTATGTTCCATAGCAGCAAGGCACCAGCTCGCCATACAGAGGACTGGCGGTCAACCCCTACCTCCTCCCCCACAGCTCACAGCATGGAAGGAGCAAGTACTGGCATTACTGCATCCTGAGGGACTCGCTGGAGTAGCTGGAGGACTGGACACTGGTAAGTCAACATTTACTACCTCTCACCCCCAATACGTGCATGCCATCTCACACCCTCACCCTAACCCTCACTCCCATCACTCCACTCCATCCCACGCACTGCACCTACACATATGACTAACCCCAATTCCAACCCCTGCATGCTATACCAATGCATGGAAACCCCTCCCAGCCCTGCATGGACACCCATCACCAAAGCTTGCACAGCATAGGGAAACTAACAATCCCACAATACATCACCATAGACAAACAAAAGATGGCAGGGCAACAGCAACCATAGAGGGGAAGCCAGGGATGTACAATATGTCATACACATGAAGCATAATACATCACTTAAATCCCCACAGGTACCCCAGCCAATGTCAGTGGAGAGGAGGTGCCATGACTATCCAGTCCCCCAACAGAAGATGCCCCCAGTGATGACAGTAACTCTGGACTTCTGGATCTGGATGACCAACCTGGCCCATCAGGGACCACTGGACAGCCAGTCACCCAAGCCCACTCACAGACCACCACAGAGCCTCCCCCATCAGGATCCAACATCACAGCACCCACCCAGCGTCCCCACAGCTCTGTCCCTAGGACATGTCAATCAGCAGTGTGCCCACCTGTACAGGGACCCCAGGCCACACCTCGCCCCCAAGACCTGGGGTCAGTGGCAGTGGCATACCGTTCAGAGGACAGAGGCACAGGCCAACAGGGATACTGGGAGGACTGCTGTGCGCAAGGGGGAGGACAGCAGCAGGGAACCAACTCTCCAGGAGGCACTCTCCGAGATCCTGGGAGCCTACCAATATTCCCAGGACACAATGGATCAGATCCTAGACAACGTGCAGGAGAACAGGCAGCTGCAGAAGGGACAGTATCAGGGGATCAGGGAAGACTTGCACGCCATTAACACCACCCTGATCTCCATAGCAGGGGTGCTGGCAGACATGGCCAACATCATGAGGAAGGCATCAGCACACTAGCAGGCTCCTACCACTAGCCAGTCCATCAATCAGCCCACTTTCGCTGCCGCTAGTGCGCAGGAGGCCCCGCCACAGGACCCACTGGCCACCAGCATCCCTCCCCCAGCAGAAGGTGAACCACCCCACAAACGTTCCCTGCAACCCAGACAGAAGCCAGAGACACTTGCCACGACCACTGTCAGGCAGTGAGACTCTCCAGACTGTCCCCCTTGTGTCCCACCCTTTCACCTTGTTCACTTTGAACTGCCATTGCTCCCCTTCCTATGGCCCCTTGGACACTGGACCTGTGCTGCAAACAGATTGGAACAATACCCTGTACTTTTCTCCATCATCACCCCATTCCATTGCACTTTCCCCTCAATTTCTTAGCACTACAATAAACACCCTTGGACACAACTCGACTACTTGTATGTAATGTGTTGAAAATGTGTATTCATGGAAACAGTTTAATCCATTTCAAATGTACTGTACATTGTGAGAGCATAGAAATAATGACCTGTAGCTGGCTATAATCAGCACATCAGTATACAGTTGTTATATCACCAACATCAGCAAAATGACAAACCGTAGGTGACAGTAAGTAGAGGTAAAAGGAAGAGAATGCCATCATGCCACAGCCACACAGAATACACCAATCGTCATAAAAATGTTAATCTGCACTGTCTCACCTGTGTGACATTGGAAGTACTGACGGATGACTGATGTTCTGTTGTCCTTATCCTCAGCCTCTTCATCCTCACTGTCAGCATGGGCTACTGCTGCCACAGTGGCATCTCCAGTCTCCTCCTAATGCAGAAAAGGTACATGGTGTCTGAGGGCCAGGTTGTGCAACATGCAGCATGCCACTACTATCTGGCAGACCTTCTGGGGTGAGTAGCAGGAGGCAACTGAACCTGGCCTTCAGGAGGCCGAAGATTCTCTCGATGATCCGTCTGGTTCGTCCATATGCCTCATTATAATGTTCATCAGCCCTTGTCCTGGCATTCCCCACAGGGGTCAGCATCCACAATAGGTTTTGGTAGCCAGAGTCACCTGCAAGTATTGAAGGACAACATTTAGCCACACACAGTCCTATGGGGTTGACACCAGAGGAATACATTAACATACAGTGGGTGGGGACCAAGGCTCACCTATTAGCCACAACATGTGCCTCTGTAGTTGGGCCATCACATTTGGGATTCTGTTATTCTTCAGAACAAAGGCATCATGCACTGACCCAGGATACTTAGCATTGACGTGGAAGATGTACTGGTCCGCTAGGAACACCATCTGCACATTCATTGAGTGGAAACTCTTACGATTACTGAACACCTATTCATTCTGGCAGGGGGGACAGGTAGGGGGACAAACGCAATATGTGTCCCGTCAATCGCACCAATAATATTGGGGATATGTCCCATTGATAGAATCTGCCCTTCACAGTGGCCAAATCTTCCACCTGGGGGAAAGCTATGTAGCTGCACATGTGTTTTACCAGGGCAGACAAAACTCTTGCCAGCACGATTGAAAACATTGGCTGTGACATTTCTGCTGCCAAGCCCACTGTCACTTGTATGGAGGGACAGGTGGAAGTGAGGTAATTCCGTCGACGTTGGGTGTCGTGGCGGAAGGCAGACTTGCACCACCATGCAATTCCTCATTGGATAATATGGGGCTTCATGAAGTACAGTGGCCAATGGGGATCTACTCCGGTGGTGGCGGTGTACACCGCCACGGGCGTGACCACCATTTTCTATCTGAATCCTCACTTGTTTCCTGACCTTCAACAGGAGAACACCTACACTGTGTGTGCTGCTGTGACCTGTGTCTGGAACCTACCAGGGCCCGTGCGATCGAGAAAAGGGCCCTAGCCTTCACTTCCGAGGAGTTGGGGCGACTGGTGGATGGGGTCCTACCCCAGTATGGACAGCTGTATGGGCCTCCAGACCAACAGGTGAGTATTTTTTTTTGCACCATGCATGTGGGAAGGATGCATGGAGGTGTGTGTGCAAGCTTGGTGTAAGGGGGGTGGTGGGGTGTGGGAAATGTCTAGTGGCGGTGTACATGTTATGCGCTGGGCAGCGTGTGCCAATGGTGATGGACGCGGGTATGGTGGGCCTTTTGTGTGACAGGCTGGACTGTTTGTCTAATGGTGTTCTCCTGTCTGTATTGCCTCTGCAGGTCAGTACCCATCGAAAGAAGGGAATATGGCGTGCCATCGCCAAGGACGTGCAGACCCTGGGGGTCTAAGGAAGGTGGAGCACCCACTGTCGGAAACAGTAGGATGACCTGAGATGCTGGGCATGGAAGACCGTGGAGGCCCAGCTGGGGATGGCCTCCCAACGAGGAAGGGGTGCCCGTCGGACCCTGACCCCCCTGATGGACTGCATACTGGCGGTGGCCTATCCTGAGCTAGATGGGCACTTGAGGGAATCACAGCAGCCACAAGGGGGTGAGTACAGTGGGTATCAATACATATTTTGGCTGGTGGGGTGGTATCCGGGTGGTGAATGTGTGTTAGTGGGTGCCATAAGGCCTGGCCAGACATTGCAGCATGGGTCAACTGAAGGGTAATGGGTGTATGGCAAATACAGGTAACCTAGCTTGTTAGCAGTCCATTTCAGCCAGGGCATCGCGGGTCCCAGGAGTGATGCAGTTGGCGGTGTTTGGTCCTCATCTTGCCTTGGTGACTAGCCATATCACTGGTAGTGCAATGCATAGTGCTTAAGCCTGTTTCCTGTGTGTGACGGTGATGTGCATGGCAATAGTGGTGTTGGTGCAGCCACTGACCCAGTGTATCCTATGTCTCTCCCTCTTTCCTGTTTTGTCATCCTGTCCTTGTGTGCATTAGCATCATCTGGCGGAGGAGCCGGGGCACTGGCGACAGAGGGAGCTGCATCCCACATTACCCAGGAGGCAGAGTCTACCGATGCTGCGGGAACCAGTGGGAGGAAGGGCGAGGGGAGCACCACAGCGGAGACTGGAGGAGACAACAGAGACTCAGATACCTTCTCCGATGGAAGCTCCCTGGTGGTGGCGGACACCTCTGTGACCACACCAGCTGTAGGTACAGCCGCCACCCCCTGTACCAGCACTGCCCTCCCAGCAGCCCCTCAGTGAGTTGCCCATGCCCGCTTATCCAGGAGGGTGAGCATCTCCTTCGCCCCAGGCACCTCAGGCCCTGCCTCAGTGAGCCCTGCTGCCCTGAGTGAGGAGGCTATTGACCTCCTGAGATCCGTCTCTCTATGTGAATGCCATCCAGGGGCTGGCATCCCAGATGCAGCAATCTAATGCATTCCTGGAGGGCATTCAAAGTGGACTGGCAGCCCAAAGGAGATCGATTGAGGCTCTGGCCTCCTCTCTGATGGCAGCACTTGTCCCTGTTTCTACCGTCCCCCCCAACTACCACTTCCCAGTCCCATTCTCCTCAACCCTAACCCATCCCAGGCACACATACAGACAAGCATGCACACAAGACAACACCCAAGAGTGGCACAGGCAAACACAAGCAGTACACTTCATCCCACAAGCAGTCACGCAAACACCATACAGTTGCAGACACAACAACATCCACTGCCTCCACTGTCTACCCCTCCTCTTCCTCCTTCACTTCCCTCCCAGTCACGTCAACACTCACACCTGCATGCACTACATCAACATTCCCCACCAGCATCACCACATCAAGCAGCACACACACCTCACTAGCAAACACCTCCACAACGTCCATCCACTTGTCCCCTGTGTCCTCTCCCACTGTGTCTGTCCCCCCTCCTAAAGGACACAAACGCAAGCACTCAGACACGCAACAGCCATCCACCTCACACACACACATTGCCTTGCACCTGCACCCAAGTAAAGTAGACGTACACTTCCAACAACCACTCCCTCAACCTCCACTCCCATCTCTCCTCCCGCCGCACCATCCCTAGGAAGCTTTTCCTTGACCAACTTGACCTCTTCCCTCCCCCACCCTCCCTGTCCTTCCTATAGAACCAGGGTGCCAACCAGCTAGCTCAGCACCTCAGCCAAACAGTCCACGGGGACAGTGGAGGCACCTCCTAGTCGTGGAGGCAGGACTGTGAGGAATTCCACTCCAACAGCCAGAAAGGGGAAGGAGCCCACAACACCTACAGCCAGGAAGGGGAAGGAGCCCACAACACCTACAGCCAGGAAGGGGAAGGAGCCCACAGCACCTACAGCCAGGAAGGGGAAGGTGCCCGCACCTCCTGCCATGGAGGGAATGAAGCCCTCAATTCCATCAGAGGCTGGGAGGGTGAAACCACCACCTGTGGTCACAGATCCCTCACCACCAGCAGAGGCAGGCCAGGAGGCACCATCACATGTTGCCACGGAGCAGTCCCCACCACCAGCTGAGGCAGTGCAGCTATCACCGCCAGCAGAGGCAGCCCAGGAGGCACCATCACCTGTTGCCACAGAGCAGCTCTCACCACCTGCTGAGGCGGTGCAGCTATCACCACCAGCGGAGGACATGTAGGCCACCCTCCAGGGACTGCTGCACAAGGGGCCCCATCCAGAACCAGTGGGCATGTTCCCCAGCTCAGAGACTGTGATCTTGCACTTCCCAGCAAAGACAAATGGGCATGGAGCCCCCTCCAGAACCAGTGGGCATGTTCCCCAGCTCAGAGACTGTGAACCAGTGGGCATGTTCCCCAGCTCAGAGACTGTGACCTTGCACTCCCCATCAATGGGACATGGGCATGGAGCCCCCTCCAGAACCAGTGGGCATGTTTCCTAGCTCAGAGACTGTGACCTTGCACTCACCAGCAAAGACAAATGGGCATGGCGCCCCCTCCAGAACCAGTGGGGAAGTTCCTGTATTCGGATGAGGTGCCCCCCTTACCTCTGAGGTGCCTGCCCTCTTGCAAAATGATGCCCCTGCAGTGTTCTCTCCGGATGATGTCAGGAGACAAGTTGGGCCTTGGCCTGTGCCCTGTGACCTTGTGTGCCCTTATGGCCTGTGTGAACATTTGTATGTATTTGGTTTGTGTGGTGGGTTTTGCTATGCTAATAGATTTTTTGTACATCCATACTCTGGTCCTTGTGTTATTCTGCTGTGTGTTGTGTGCCATTGTTTTACGTCTGCAGCTGGTTGTGTTTATGGTATGTGTGTGTCGGGTGTGTGTTGTGCGTGTGTGTGTCACTGTCATTTTCCTCCCTTCCACCCTTGTGTGCTAGGTGGCTGTACTCACCGTCATCGTCTTCGTCAGCGTTGGTGTTCCAGGTGGAGCATAACATTGAAGATCATCGGGAAAACTTGCAGTTCGGGTTCCGTGGCGGCGTTGTTCTTCCCTGTGTCTCCTATGGTGAGTCCTTTCTCTTCTGAGCTCTGTTTCCGCCAGGCTTTTGATGGCATTGGTACCACCCTGGAAAAGGTGGCGGATTCGTGTGTCATGGAATGATGGGCGCTACTTTGTCTCCCGCCTACCTGTTGGTGGCTACTGCTGTGGTGAGTATTGATCCCGCCCTGGCGGTTGGTGTGGTATATTAGCTGCTATGGGAGTTATCACCACCATGATCATAATTTGGCGGTACTTACTGCCAGCCAGTTGATGGTATTACCGCCATTTTATCACTCACCAGTCACGGATTAGTGCTTTCTTTGTCTGTTTTGACATTTCAAGTGTCAGATTTGGAGCAAGAGAACAGATATATATATATATATATATGTATATATATATATATATATATATATATAACAATATCCTAGAACAAGTCTGGAACAGGAAGAACTGAGCAGAGCTCAGTGAAGACTCCCTTACACAACGTAAACTGTGCTTCCAGTTGTTCTGAAAACTGAGAGACACCCACCCTTGTTTGTTGTTTGGGAGTACTTTTGTGTTTTGGCTTGATAATTGTAGGAAAATACTAGGGGGCCCTTTCAGAGATAGTGGAGGGGTCTCAACCTTGGGATTCTCAAATCCCACCACAGCTTCCTGTATATGCGCTAGTGGATAAATGCCAGATACCTTGGGGGAGATATCTGTCAGGACAGATTCTATAAACTTCTCACAAAAGACTCGCCAGAGGGTTATGGTGGCCTCTCACTTCTGGAACTTAACTCCTGTATATTTGCTTTTGAGGTGGGTGGCAGTATGGCCTAATAGCTTATGATCAAATGTCCCTGTGGCCAGGGATCTGTGTATGTCTGGGTAGCCTTAAACCATTCTTGACAGTGTTTCTGTAACCTTTTCTGATCACCAGGAAAGGTCCTAGGCATGCGCTCTAGGAGAATCTCCATAGCCCCCTGTGTGCCTGGTAACCTTTGTAATTTGGCTTTTTATCTGTTCACTCTATTTAAAACTTCCTTGTCTGAATTTTTAAACTACACCTCCTGAGATAAGGAATCTGTCAATTTGTTTCTTAGTTATATGTTGTGTATCATAAAATCATAAAATAACATTACCCTGTGGACATATTTCTGATTACTTGTGCATGCATATATTTATCACCACTATGTTTTTTCCTTAGATATAAATGCTTTTCTACCTATTTCTAAAGCTGTTACAGTTTCTTGCTCTAAACAATACACTAACGCCCTCATTACAACCCTGGGGGTCGGTGATAAAGCGGCGGTAATACCGCCAACAGGTTGACAGAAACAAAAATGGAATTATGACCACAACGGAAACCGCTCAGATAGACAGCCACTTTAACACACTGACCACCACAACGGTAGAAACAAGCACTGCAGCGGTAACCACCAACAGCCAGGCAGAAGACAATGTACCGCCCACGGTATTACAACAGGCCTATCCGCCACCTTTTCCGGGGTGGTACCAACAACATCAAAAGCACGGTGGAAACAGTACATAGAAGGCAAACGACTCACCCTTGGAGACGCAAGGAAGAACCACGCCGGCATGGAGCCCGAGTAGCAGGTGTTCCCCATGCTCGTTTATCTCCTTCTTCACTATGAACACTAACGCCGGTGAAGAGAGTGACACACACACGCAACACCCCCACCCCCAACACCATACACATAACCAGATGCAGTAACATTACATATTCACCCTGTACCCCCCAGGAATAATGCAAGGACAAAAGGAATTGATTAAAGTGAGTGTAATAAGATAAAAGTGTAGAAAATCGTGCTTCAAAATCAAAACAGTATATACATATACACAAATGGAGGGACACTGCCCAGTCCACAATGTCTGTGGGCCACAGGGCCACATCACATAGACCAAGACCCCACTTGACTCCTACAACACAGAGAGAACACCGCAGGGGCATCGGGTCGAAAATACACAGGCACCTCAGGGGGAAGGAGAACAGGGGGCACCTCAGCCAGAAGATGGTACAACATCACTGGTCCTAGAGGGGGCTACATGCCCTGTGCAATGTCCTGGGGAGTGCAAGGCCACAGTCTCTCAAGTGGGTGGTCTGCCCACTCCTTGGTCCTAGGGAGTGCAAAGCCACAGTCTCTCAAGTGGGTGGTTTGCCCACTGCTTGGTCCGGGGGAGGTCAAGACCACAGTTCTCAAGTGGGTGGTTTGCCCACTGCTTGGTCCTGGGGAGTGCAAAGCCACAGTCTCTCAAGTGGGTGGTTTGCCCACTGCCTGGTCCTGGGGAGTGCAAAGCCACAGTTTCTCAAGTGGATGGCTTCTCCACTGGTGCTGGAGGGGGCCTTGTGCCCAGTGTGCTTCATCCTGGCAAGGACGGGATGAGTGGATGGCTTCTTCCACTGGTTCTGGAGGGGGCCTGGTGCCCTGTCATGCAGCACTTGGGGAGTGCAAAGTCACAATCTCTCACCTGGGTGTCACACCCACAGGATTTGCAGGGTCCAGGACGCACTACAGTCCATGGTGGCAGGACTACACACTGCCAGCCGGTGGTGGTGGCTGCTGCTGCTGGCAGTGTCGGTGCTGGTGTCGGTGCTGGCAGTGGTGGGGGAAGGCTCCAGCCTATCCCCTGCAGCCTCGGACGGCTGCCCACTCAGGCTACTGATGCTGGCATTGGTGCTGGCAGTGGTGCTGGTGGCGGTGCTGGTGTCGGGAATGCTAGTGGTGGGGGGAGGCTCCAGCTCTTCCCCTGCAGCCTCAGACGTCTGAACCGCCATGGTTGTTGTTGGGGGCTCAGAATCAGTCCCAGCACCAGGCCTCTTGTCCTTCTCGCCTGCAGGTGACTGCCCGTTGCTCTTGCTCTTGGCAGCTGGTGGTGCCTCCTTGCCTTTCCCCTTGGCAGCTGGTGGTGCCTCCTTGCCCTTGGCAGCTGGTGGTGCCTCCTTGCCTTTCCCCTTGGCTGCTGGTGGTGCTTTCTTGCCTTTCCCCTTGGCAGCTGGTGCAGGCGTGCTGTCAGTGCTGATGGATGGTTCCCTGGAGCCTCTCACACCTCCAGTAGCTGCTGACACTACTGTGGCCGTGGACTGGTTGGCTGAGGTGCTCGGCTGGGTTCTGACCACCCTGGCCCAACATGAAGGACGTGGGGGTAGGGATGAGGTCAACGGCAGAGAGGAAAAGCTTCTTAGGGACACTGGGGGGGAAGAGGGTAAAAATTTGGGAGTGCCCAGGACCCTTCCACAAACCCCCCTTACACGAGGCCCTTACACACAGCACTACATTCATTCATGCCCCATGCATCGTGCTCACAGTGTACTCACCTGTTGGTCTGGAGGCCCATACAGCATTTGGTACTGGGGTAAGACCCCATCCACCAGTCTCTCCAACTCCAGAGCGGTGAAGGCAGGGGCCCTTTCCCCAGTGACTCGTGCCATGGTCGGTTCCAGACACAGGTCACAGCAGCACTTGCAGTGTAGGTCCTCTCCTGTTGAATGTCAGGTAGCAAGTGAGAGAACACATAGAAAATGGTGGTCACGTCCGCGGTGGTGCTTACCGTCACCACTGGCGTACTTCACCATTGGCCACTGTAACCCATAGGGCCCAATGACAACCAATGAGGAGTTGCACGGTGGTACTCGACCACCTTCCGCAACGGCGCACAACATCAGTGGCATTACCTCATTTCCACATGTCCATCCATGGCGGGTGCCATTTCAAGGGGAGGGCAGGTCATGGCACCTAACTACATCACAGTACACATAGGCACCATTTGGGCCTATCCACAAACATACTGTTACTGTCACAATATGCAAAACAGTGTATAGTTTGGAAATGTGGAATACTGACCAGCTGCTCACTCTTTTGCCCCCTAGAGTACAACGGCTGCAGATGAATTGGAAATGGAGACACCCCCGTGTACAGACCCGTGGTGGACTTGGCAACAAAGGAGGACAGGCACATTATCCTCACCTACAGATATGACTGGGCCACAATCACAGAGCTGTGTACCCAATTGGAGCCAGACCTATGTCTGCTATCCGTCACCCCACTGGGATCCCCCCTCTTGTGCAAGTCCTATCTGTTCTCCATTTCTTGGCAACGGGCTCTTTCCAAGTGACAGTGGGCTTGGCAGCAGGAATGTCTCAGCCAATGTTCTCAATAGTGCTGACCAGAGTGTTGTCTGCCCTGATTAAACATATGTGCAGCTACATTGTTTTCCATTAGGTGGAGGATTTGGCCAGAGTGAAAGCTGATTTCTATGCAATGGGACATATCCCCAACATTATTGGGGCGATTGATGGTAGACATATTGAATTTGTCCCCTCCTGGGGAAATGAACATGTGTTCAGAGATCGAAAGAGCTTTCACTCTATGAATGTGCAGATAGTGTGCCTGGCGGACCAGTACATCTCCCATGTCCTTGCTAAGTATCCTGGGTCTGTGCGTGATGCCTTTATCCTGAGGAATAGCAGCATCCCATATGTGATGGCTCAACTCCAGAGGCACCGGGTGCGGCTAGTAGGTGAGCCCATGGTTCCAACCCAGTATATGTTGGTGTATGGATATGGTGTTGGCCCTAAGGGTTGGTGTTTGGCTAACTGGTATCCATCGATATTTGCAGGTGACTCTGGTTACCCCAACTTCTCATGGCTGCTGACCCCAGTGAGGAATACCAGGACAAGGGCAGAGGAATGTTACAATGAGGCACATGGGTGAACAAGAAGAATAATTGAGAGGACATTCGGCCTCCTGAAGGCCAGGTTTCATTGCCTCCATCTAACAGGTGGTTCCCTGTGCTACTCACCCAAGAAGGTGTGCCAGATCATCGTGGCATGCTGTATTTTGCATAACCTTGCCTTGAGACGCCAGGTGTCTTTTCTGCAGGAGGATGAGGCTTGAGATGGGCGTGTGGCAGCAGTGGACCCTGTGGACAGTGACGAAGAGGAGGCTGAGGATGAGGACAACAGAACATCAATCATACGACAGTACTTCCAGTAACACACATGTAAGACACTGTAACTTCACCTTTCATTGACAGTTTTGTGTTGAACATTGTACATGGCAGGCTGATTTTCCCACTACTATGGCCACTTACTGCACCCTTTGGCATCTCTATTTTCAGATATCTGTGCCCCACTCTGGCTCCTGGTGTGTTGACTGCTGCCAACTACAGGTCATACCTATGTATACATTACTGTACAGTTGAATTGCAATGTTTACAGCTTGTTAAAGAATACATATTTCAATCAATTGACAGGCTCCATACTTGTATTTGTTCCAAGGGTGTTCATGTAGGTGCTAATAAGTGGAGGGGGTATTGCAATGGGCTGGGTTGCTGATGGAGGAAAGTCGAGGGTAGAGTCCAGTCTATTGGTGTCACAGGTGCATTGTCCAAGGGGGCATAGGAAGTGGAGCAATGGCATTTCAAGGTGGACAGGGTGACTGAGTGGGACACAAAGGTGACATTGAGGAGAGTCTTATGTCCTGGCAGGGGTCTTGACATTGTTCTTTGGCTTCTGCCTGGATCGCAGGGACCGTTTGCAGAGGGTTTCTCCTTCTGCAGGTGGAGGGGTGCTGGTGGCCTGTTGTTCCTATGGCGGGGCCACCTGTCCACTAGCAGCAGGGGAGGTGGAAGGCTGTTCATCGTTTTGGCTAGTGTCAGGGGCCCGTTGGTGTGCCACTGCCTCCCTCATTGTGTTGCCCATGTCTGCTAGCACCCCTGCAATGGTGACCAGGGTGGTGTGGATGTCCCTCAGGTCCTTCCTGATCCCCAGGTACTGTCCCCCCTGCAGCCGCTGGGTCTCCTGCAACTTGTCCAGTATCTGGCCCATCATCTCCTGGGAATGGTGGTATGCTCCCAGGATGTTGGTGAGTGCCTCCTGAAGAGTCGGTTCTCTGGGCCTGTCCTTACCCTGTCGCACAGTAGTCCTCCCAGCTTCCCCATTGTCCTGTGCCTCTGTCCCCTGAACTGTGTGCCCACTGCCATTGATCTCAGGTCCCTGATCGTCCTGTCTTTGCGGGGAGGCCTGGGGTCCCTGTAGCGGTGGACACACTGCTGATTGACGTGTCCTGGGGACAGTGGTATGGTCCCGCTGGGTGGGTGCTGTGGTGGTGTTTTCTGAGGGGGGAGGCTCTGTGGTGGTATGGGACTGTGCCTGGGTTACCCACTGTCCGGAGGTCCCTGAAGGACCAAGTTGATCATCCAGATTCAGGCGTCCAAAGCTGCTGTCATCACTGTGGGCCTCTTCTGGGGGGGACTGGATGTTGCTGGCACCTCCTCTCTGGTGACATTGGATGGGGGACCTGTGGGGATGTAAACGCAGTGTTATTGTTTCTGTGTGTGCAATCTTGTGTATGGGTGTAATGCCCTCTATGGTTGTTACTGTCCTGGCAGCTTAGCCTTGTGTGAGTAGTCATTTGGTGGGCTAGGTGATTGTCTCTAGTGTGCATGCTTTAGTGATATGTGTCCATGCAGGTCTGTGATGGGGGTCCGTGCATTGGTGTTACCTGCAGGGCTTGGCACTGGGATGAGTGGGTTGTGCTGGTGGGGTGTATGTGAGGTGGTGGGGTGATGGGGGTGAGGGCAGGGGTGGGTGTATGTGATGGCATGCAGGTAGAGGGTGATAGTAATAGAGAGTTGACTTACCAGAATCCAGTCCTCCTGCTACTCCTGCCAGGCCCTCAGGATGCATAATTGCCAAGACTTGCTTCTCCCATGTTAGTTGTGGGGTAGGAGGTGGGGATCCACCGCTAGTCCTCTGTACTGCTATCTGGTGTCTTGCTGCCACAGAACACACCTTTCCCCGTAGGTCGTTCCACCTCTTCCTGATGTCATCCCTTGTTATTGGGTGCTGTCCCACGCCGTTGACCCTGTCCACAATCCTCCGCCATAGCTCCATCTTCCCTGCAATGGATGTCTGCTGCACCTGTGACCGAATAGCTGTAGCTCTACCCGGATGATTTCCTCCACCATGACCCTTAGCTCCTCCTCTGAGAACCTGGGGTGTCTTTGTGGTGCCAGGGGTGTAGTGTGTGTGGTGTGTGTGAGGGTGTGTGGGGTGATGTATTGGGGTGTGTGCTGTAAGGTGCATGGATGGTGTATGGGTGATGGTGTTTTGTGGCTCTGGTTCTGTGGGTGCTCTTGGTCTGTCTCTCTCAGTTGGCAATATTTTTTCACCGTAAGGGGTTGTGGGTATTGTGGGTGTGTGTTTTATAGTGTTGTGGGTGTGTGGGTGTGGTGTGTATAGGTGTCAGGTATGTGTAGTTTGAATTGTCCAATGTGGTGTTGTTTTGTTAGGTTGTGTGTATTTTGATCGCAGCGGTACGTACCGCCAATGGTTTAGCGCCATTGAATGTCCACTGCGGTGATTCCTGGGTCATAATGCTGTGGGCGTAGTTCTGTTGGCGTATCGGTGTGGGGTTTGGTACCACCAATTTATCACTGACCTTTGGGCTGGCAGACTTGTGTGTGTGTCTGTATAGTGACAGATTGGTATGTGTGTCATAATATGGGTAGCGGTAATCCGCCATGGCACCAGTATGTTGGCGGCGGTCAGCATGGCAGTAAGCGGGGCTTACCGCCAATGTCATAATGAGGGCCAAAGTCTGTAGTTTGTGGTCACTTCCCTCTGTACTCAGGCGAGGAGTACTTCATTCCATGGACCGCATAGGTCAAAGAGTGACTTCTAGACGTCCGGGGTCTGTTGATTCAAGTGTTCTGTTATGACACAGGGGTAAAGTTTAATGATATCGGCCTTTTGGCCATCCCTGGTGTCAAAATGTTGGAACATACATTGAATCATCTTTACTTTCTTGACCACTTCCAACGGGTCGTTGGGATTAATTGTCTATCAACTATACATTGTGTTTAACTAACACTGTGCAATATTACATACACAAACTTGCATACGATTACACATTACATTTCATCCACGTTTACCACTGCCAAAGACAAAGTAATATAATATACAAACCTAGAACGGAGTCCGCATTGGCCTTACCTTAAACACAGCAACTCCGGGTCCTACCTGCCCCCATGAATAGGCAGAACTTTAGTTAACACAGGGTCTACTTACCTTGTCAGAAATGTGCAATAGACTATGCAGCGGGGGTAGGTGGTATTCCAGTGGCAGCAGTCGGTTCAAGACAAATGGAACTCCTCTCTGGCTCACCAAATGTTGGGGGAAATCTAGAATAAAATGAGACATGACTTCTCTGGCAAGGCAAAAGTAGGTTTATTCACAACAGCTGGAAAACCAGTCACCTCCGTAAAGCTGAAAAGCTGATCTCAAGTGACTGCTTGGAAGCCGCCTTTTATATAGTCACAAAAGTGCTGACTTCATACATATTATCTTCAAAACTAATAACAAGTCACAATATAAAAACGTGAATAATATACATTCTTATAAACACCACATTCACCTGTGTGACCGACCGTTTCACTAGGTTCCCTTTATCACAATCCCTACAGAGCTTTGATAAACCATTAACCTTCCTTCCACGAGTGTGTAAGTATTTATTGCTCTGTTCTCAAGACTTCTTATCTGACTCTGTATACTCTTGACTAAAGGTACCTTTGACCAATGTTTTCTAAGTCATGTTTCTATTGACAAGGAGAATGAAATACACACTTCTGTGCTGTGATCCTAAACTCTTCAAGGCTTAGTAAACATGTTTCCATTTAACTGAAACTTGCTGAGATTATGTTCTGCTTTCTGTGCACTCTCACCTACTTTGTGTTCCTGCAGCTGGGACCCATACTGCTCTTTAATTACGTATAACTCTACAGTGCTTTCTATTCATGTTTGTGGTGGTGAGATTTCCTCGCAATTTATTCTTTCTTTAAGACTAAGAGGCAATGTGTAAAGTGGTCATACAATTCTAAAACAGTTATAAAGTCAAAATGCAAAACAATAAAACCCCTAAAATGAATTAGAAAAATAGAGTATAATTCAACCCCTTCACTGCAAGGCCTTTTAACCCTCCTGTGCCAAGCTTTTTTTTGGCCATTTAGGGTAGTTTGCCCTTATGCCCTCATAACGTTTTGTCCATAAAAGCTACCCACGCTGAATTTCCATCTTTTTTTCCCCCAACATTCTGGGGATTCTAAAGGTACCCAGAGTTTGTGGGTTCTACTGGAGGAGACAAGAAATTAGTCAAAATAGAGCTACGATTTGGGTTTTTGAGAAAAATGGGGAAAAAGTGCTGCAGAACAAAGCATCTGTTTTTTCCCTACAAATGGCACCAACAGAGGGCTTGCAGTGCTAAATTCACCATCTTCCCAGCTTTCAGGAACAAGCAGACTTGAACCAGAAACAGTTTTGGCATTTTACTGGGACATGCCCATGTTTACTATTTTTGTGCTTTCAGCCTCCTTCCAATTAGTGACAGAAATGGGTGTGAAACCAATGGTGGATTCTGGACAGCTGAACATTCCTGGACAGTAGACAGAATTCTGAATTCAGCAAGGGGTCATTTGTGTAGATCCTTGAAGAAATTCCCATAGAAAGTAACAGTTGAAACAAAAAAATATTGAAACTTAGTTGAAAAAAACAGCCATTTCTGTCTACGTTTTCTTCTGTAACTTTTTCCAGCTAAGGCAGAATTTTGAAAGCAATATACCGTTATGTCTGTGGATCCTTCTAGTTGTGGGTATATATGTCATGTTCCGCCCCTCTCTTATCCCCTTTGTCAGATGAAAGCAGGGTACGACTTTGGATCTTGCACCTTCTAGTCTGGGACAACCCCTTCCAGTAGCCATGGTGCTACTGACAATGTGGGTGCCGAAGCAGTCTGTACCTTCTAGAAGGAGTCCCGGAGAAAAAAACACAAGGGATAAAACCTCAAAGCAGGAACTTGAAGGAGCAGGAGAAAGGGTGTCAGGAAAACAGAACTCCAAGGACTGGAACAACAGGGAGCTACAGGGAAAACAAGCAAGAACAATTCCACAGGAGCAACAAACAGGAGCAAGGACCACCACCAGCAGGAAGTGTTGCAATGCAAAGAAGAGATGAACCCAAGTTCCTAATATACCAATGGAAAAGAAGTGACAAACAGGAAAAAGAGAAAACGCCATATTGAATTGGAATGAGTCACAGAGAAAACTAGGCAAAACGCCATCTTGAAATGGTAAAAAAAAAATGAAACAGTGTATGCTGGGAAAGGAATAGTATTCTGGGAAAGAGAAAATATGGCCCCAATGTCCAGGGGAAAGAATTTGCCCAAGAACCAAGATCTGGTAAGCAATCCTGTGCATCGCAGGGAACACCCATGACGCAGGAGCAGAGCATGAAGTAATCGCAAAGAGTTCCGAGGCCAGACCGTGGGGTACTGCAGGCTGAAACTATAACACCGCGGGTTGAAAACCAACCCACAGTGTAACAAATATAGGGCTTATATGTTCATCAAGTACCCAAGGTACCCAGTGGCAATAAATCAGCTGCACCTTGCAATGAGTTTTCATTGTATACCGGGTATACAGCAATTCATTTGGCAAAATATAAAGAGTAAAAAATAGGTATCAAGGAAACCTATATATTTTCGAAATTGGCACAAGATAAGGAGTTTAGAAGCAGTGGTTATTTGCACACCTCTGAATTTGGGGACCCCCATACTAGCACGTGAAATACAGGGAATTTCTCAAAATGACTTCTTTCTTACACACTGTCTTACAATTGGAAGACAAAAATGTAGAAAAAGACAATAGACAATAACACTTTTCATCTACTCTGTGCTCCCCCAAGTCTCCCAATAAAAATGGTACCTTACTTGTGTGGGTATGCCTAGTGCCCGCAACAGGAAACGCCCCAGAACGCAACATGGACACGCCACATTTTTCCATTAAAAACCGACGTGTTTTTTGCAAAGTGCCGAGCTGTGGATTTTGGGCTGTAGCTCAGCCGGCACCTAGGAAAACCTACCAACCCTGACATTTTTGGAAAGTAGAAATCCAGGATGGAGTGACTTGTGGGGCTCTAACTGGGTTCTGTCACCCAGAATCCTTTGCAAGCCTCCAAATTGGACTAAAAATACTTTTCCCTCACATTTAGTACTGCAACGTTCTGGAATCTGAGAGGAACCACAAACTTCCTACACCCAGCATTCCCCAAAGTCTCCCGATAAAAATGATACCTCACTTGTGTGGGAAGGCCTAGTGCCTACAACAGGCAATGCACCAAAACACAACATGGACACATCAAATTTTTCCAATAAAAGCTGACTTTTTTGCAAAGTGCCTAGCTGTGGATTTTGGCCTCTAGCTCAGCCGGCACCTGGGGAATCAAACCAAACCTGTACATTCCTGAATAGTAGACATCCAGGGGAATCTAGGATGTGGTGACTTGTCACCCAGAATCCTTTGCAAACCTCAAAATTGAACTGAAACACTTTTTCCTCACAATTCGGTGCTGCAAAGTTCTGGAACCTGAGGGGAGCCACAAACTTCCTTCCATCCAGCATCCCCTCAAGTCTCCCAATAAAAATGGTACCTCACTTGTGTGATAGACTTAGGCCCTCATTATGATCATGGCGGTGTGGGCCGCCATGGCGGTGGCGTTTTGCAAACTGCGGAGCTGTGGATTGTGGCCTCTAGCACTGCAGGCACCTAGGGAAATCTAGCAAATCTATATATTTTTGGAAGCTAGACACCCAGGGGAGTCCAGAATGGGGTGACTTGTGGGGCTGTCACTGGGTTCTGTCACCCGGAATCCTTTGCAAACCTCCAAATTAGGCTAAAGAACACTTTTTACTCACATGCACTTCTTCACAAACTTCTGGAACCTGCAAACCTCAAAATTGGGCTGAAAAACACTTCTCACTTAACTTTCAGTGCTGCAAAGTTCTGGCATCTGAGAGGAGCAACAAACTTCCTTCCACCCAGCGTTCACCCAAGTCTCCCGATAAAAATGCTACCTCACGGGTGTGGGTGCCCACGACAGGAAATGCCTCAAAACACAATGTGGACACATCAAAATTATCTATTATAAAACTACCTGTTTTTGCAAGAGGGGGCTTCTGCGTTTTTAATCACAGGTGTGGCGGTCATCTAGGGAAACCTACCAAATCCAGACATTTTTTTAAACTAGACACCCAGTGGAGTACAGAGAGATGTGGCTTGTGTGGATCCCTCAATGTTTTCTTACCCAGAATCCCCTGAAAACCTTCAAATAAGCTAAAAAAACAAATTTTCCTGAAATGTCTGTGTAGGATCACTGTGCCAGCACAAATTTCCTACTACCCAGCGTTCCCCTCGGTCTCCTGATAAAAATGATACTTCACTTGTGTGGGTGGCCCAAGTACCTGCAACAGGGAAGGGCCAAAAATGTGTAGAGATTGAGGGGATATCACAGCAAGTCGATGAGCATAATTTTCTTTCTACATTTTTAGGCTGGCTCTGGTTTGGACACCCAGACAAGTGAGGTATCATTTTGCTTGGGAGACCGAGGGAAACGCTGGGTGGTAGGAAATTTGTGCCGGCGCAGTGATCCTACACAGGAAAGTTAGGAAAATGTACTTTGTAAAGCTAAATTTGAGGTTTGCAGGGAGTCTGTGTAAGAAAATGTTGGGGGATCCATGCAAGCCACACTCCCTGTAGTGAATCCTAGATTGTTTTAATTGGATAACAGGAATTAGCTTAGCCTCTGGCTTGCAGACTTGTGCACCCGTCACCTAGTGACTTTTAACCTACTTAGCTTGCTCTGTCTTAGCCCAATACATTATTTAATTCTTCTAAGATGGCTGCCTTGTTATAGTTAGGCCACTTGTTATGCTTTGCATTATCAGTGCCACCACGCTAAGGCGTCAAAATCGAGCAACAAAGACAAACAAACAGTAGGTGTTCACACTTAGGGATTTTCCCTCTCTATACTTTTGAGGGATTGTTTATATTAATTGCCGTCACAAGCAGGTCTGTTATCTATTGTTTGGGAACACACCTACGTCAGGGGTCCTGATAGATCTGTATAAATACATCACACTTTAGACAGATAATCAGAGGATTCCGACCAGAGGGCATTGCCACCATCGCAGATACTGATGCTGCAGTCGTCTTGACGCTGACCCACTCTTCGTGTCCCTGCGGAGTCTGATATAGAGACCTCATTCCGAGGTAACAAGGGTTGGGGGCTCCCCTCATGGACATGGCATTGGCATATTATGTTTAGCAAACCCAAAAATCCTTTAGGCAGGAGGTTAGGCCTCTCACATTAGGGTATCAGGGCATATTACATCTCGTATGTCTTTCTTATGCATTGCAAGATGGTGGGGGTCTTTTTAATAATGACTCTCGTCTTCACAATTCTGTTTCTTGCCTTATTCATTATCCTAATCATTGCAGCCCATGCAACTTATCGCAAATTGCAGTTGTGTTAAATAAAAACTATTGAAACTTTACTGCATCTGTGTCATTGCCTGTGTGTGTATGAGACATGATATATCTGTGAGAAAGGGGTAATCTTCGTTTAACCACGACACTCCCTGAGATGTCTTATTCTCGAGTCCATGCATAAAGGCTGCCACAAATCACCTTTTACTATTGTGTTGCTGGTGAGGTGCTGCTAGTGAGCTGGTAAGGTTGGGACAACAGTTCCGACTTGTTGTAGGATAGGCATAGTCGCCTACAAACAAAAGTACTGTCATCCTTTAACTAGCAGTCTTGCCTAGAGCAAGAGTCCAAACTACGACACCCCCTGGACTTCCCTGGGTGTCTAGTTTTCAGAAATGTCTGGGTGTGGTAGGTTTCCCTAGATTGCCACTGAGTCCGGGTCCAAAGATGCAGGTGCCCCCCCCTTGCAAAAACAGGAAGTTTTGTAATAGATTATTTTGATGTGTCCCTGTTGTGTTTTGGCCCCTTCCCTGTCGTGGGCACTTGGCACACCCACACAAGTGGGGTCGCATTTTTAGCAGGAGACCGGGGGGACAGTGAGTGGTAGGAAGTTTGTGGCTTATTTTTGCATCTGGAAGAATATGGCACAGAAATGCAAGAAAAATGTGTGACTTTAGTCACATTTTGAAGTTTACAGGGTATTGTGGCTAAGAAACATGTTGGGATCCACAAGAGGCACACTACCATGTACTCCACCGGGTGTCTAGTTTTCCAACTTATCTAGAGTTGGTACATTTTCCATTCAGAAGAAGTGAGCACACAACCAAGAGTCTTAATTCTGTGATGTTCCAAACACAAATTGTGAAAAGAAATGCCCTTTGGTTTTGTTAAAAAGATCCCTCGCCCACCAACCTAGCTGGTGGCATGCTTCATCATTGGGGTCCCACCGAGACACCTAGCATGTCATGGGTGTGCTTCGATGTCTGGTTACAATGGAACAGTTTTTTAAATTTTGTACTTTACCCCACACATACCGGTTGGATTTGGCAGGAGGGTGAGTGATGGTTCAATAGATCAAATTTTCTTAACAAGAGATTTCACAAAAATGAAATGCACTGTTAATAACTAAAAGGCCAAAAAATTGAACCAATGACTCACAGCTTGTGAGCTGTAAAGCTACGTCAAGGCACCAACAGCTTTACAGTCCATTCACACACCTTTTATAAGTGACATGCACTTATAAAAGGTGAATGTCACTTATAAAAGCATGCACAGCCAAGGGCCCAGCACATTACAACACTCAAATCAACAGACTGCACCATTCGAGGGCCCATCACTTTCATACACCCACATGCCCGACACAGCAATCACACCAGCTGATAGAGTCTGTGGACTGGCGTTTGACTAGAAGTGTGTTGTAGTGACCAACAGCAAGTCACTATTTACACAGCCACCCAAACACCAACTCACACACACCACCAGCCAAGTGTCACTCAACGCACACCAACAGTCAAACGCCACTCCACGCACACTGCCAGCCAAGTGCAACTCTACTCACACTGCCAGCCAAGCTCCACTCCACGCAAACCAACCACCAGCCAATCGCCATTCCACGCATACCGCCATCACTTTTTGTTTTTAACAAAAAAGAAAACACTATTTTATTATTATTAAGTACAAAAGTACAAACACTAAAGCTCTAACTAATTATGTGACAGTAATACCAACCGTGAAACTGAACAAAAAATATAAAACAATACAGAACAGGCAGTTCACTTTTATGGTAGTTCCCAATTATTCTACAGGGTGTGGTCACTTCTGAAACAGCTAGCTACACACAGCTCATGCTTAGAAGGACAATCGGGGCAGTATATACGACTCTCCCTCCGGATACGTCTTTGGGCACAGACTCTACATTTCTTAGCAGGAAAGTCTTTTTTGGGCGTGGGAGGAATGTGATCAGATAAGTGGCGATCTTTCAGTCTAGTCACATCCTCCAGCACTGCTTCTCTAGGAACTCTTGCCCATTTGACTACAACAAGGCACTCTATCACAGACTCCTGTAACTTAACAAATGTCATCTTTGCCTCAGGAGAACAATCCTTGAACACAACCAAAGCATTAAAAGTTGCTAAATGGAACTTCTTATACCAAACGTAACCTTATGAACAGCAGTGTAAGGTTTCAACCTCTGATCTACTCTATCTACACCATACATGTGAGTATTGTAGTCTAAAATTCATGCAGGTTTGCACACTTTAGCAACCTGACTCCAAACAGTCACAGGTGAAGTACGTTCATCATGGAAGGTAGTCAGCATGTAGACATTCCTCCTGCCTGCAAATTACATGGCTAGCAGCTCATCATTATGCAAGGCACTGCACTGTCCCCTCTCAAATGTTTTACACACAAGCTCCCTTGGATAGCCTTCACAGTCAGAGCAGACTGTGCCACAAGCAACAGTGTCCACTTTGAACAATCCCCTGAACAATTGCACAGCAGTGTAGAAGTTATCTAGGTACAAATGGTGACCTTTATTAAATAGTTGTCTACCAAGTTCCCACACAATTTTCTCACTAACTCCAAAAGTGGACCCACAACCAGGGGGTCAATCCTGGCATCCCTACCAGTGTAAACCTGGAAATTATAGACATATCCTGTACTACTCTCAGACAGCATATACATCTTAATTCCAAAATGTGCCCTCTTGCTAGGAATATACTGCCTAAAAACCAAATGGCCCTTGAACAGGACCAAAGACTCATCCACAGCAATTTCATTCCCTGGAACATAGATCTCTGAAAACCAATCTACAAAGTGATCAAGGACAGGCCGAACCTTAAAAAGACGGTCACAATCAGGGTGATCTTGTGACAACGCTAAAGCATTATCAACAAAATGCAGCATCCGAAGAAGAAGCAAATACCGATTATGACTCATGGTAGCAGGAAATATAGCCGCTGTCATCAAGGGACTAGTAGACCAATATAAAGACAGTGATGGCTTCCTTATCAGCCCCATCAAAAAAGTTAAATCCAAGAACTTCTTCCATTCTTCCAGATTTGTGAGAATCCACCGGGAAGCTCTAGAGTGTACCCTGAGTCTGGCACTGTTGTCCCTCAAATACTGTTTGAATGCAAAAACAACAGATGATGGACGGAATGCAGAGCAAATCAAACATTCACCCCCAGTCACAGATCTGGGTTTAATTCATCAGTTTTTTTGCTTGCCATGCCATTCCAGTTTGGACCCAGCCATATGCAAATCAGTCTTGACTCTGTTCCCCATGAGATCTGTCCAGTCTGAACTGCTAGGCCAGGTCCTCCCTGGACCAGAAAAAAGCATCCTGGGACCGGTTTCAGGGTATCACCCTTCATCAGCCAGGCTAGCTTGAATCTGGTGGCATAGCAAGCACCGGGACCCACGTCTGGGCATACCCTTCCCACTTGCGGGGACGAATGCAAAAACAACGGAAAGGTGAAACCCTGAAACCGGTCCCAGGATGCAAGTTACTTAGTGTGTGGGCACCCTGGCACTAGCCAAGGTGCCCCCACATCGTTCAGGGCAAATTCCCCGGACTTTGTGAGTGCGGGGACACCATTACACGCGTGCACTATACATAGGTCACTACCTATGTATAGCGTCACAATGGTAACTCCGAACATGGCCATGTAACATGTCTAAGATCATGGAATTGTCACCCCAATACCGGACAATTCCATGATCCCCCAGGTCTCTAGCACAGAACCCGGGTACTGCCAAACTGCCTTTCCGGGGTTTCCAATGCAGCTGCTGCCAACCCCTCAGACAGGTTTCTGCCCTCCCGGGGTCCCGGCAGCCCTGGCCCAGGAAGGCAGAACAAAGGATTTCCTCTGAGAGAGGGTGTTACACCCTCTCCCTTTGGAAATAGGTGTGAAGGGCTGGGGAGGAGTAGCCTCCCCAACCTCTGGAAATGCTTTGATGGGCACAAATGGTGCCCATCTCTGCATAAGCCAGTCTACACTGGTTCAGGGATCCCCCAGCCCTGCTCTGGCGTGAAACTGGACAAAGGAAAGGGGAGTGAGCACTCCCCTGACCAGTACCTCCCAGGGGAGGTGCCCAGAGCTCCTCCAGTGTGTCCCAGACCTCTGCCATCTTGGAAACAGAGGTGATGGGGGCACACTGGACTGCTCTGAGTGGCCATTGCCAGCAGGTGACGTCAGAGACCCCCTCTGATAGGCTCTTACCTTTCTTGGTAGTCAATCCTCCTTTCTTGGTAGCCAAACCTCCTTTTCTGGCTATTTAGGGTCTCTGCTTTGGGGAATTCTTCAGATAACGAATGCAAGAGCTCACCAGAGTTCCTCTGCATCTCCCTCTTCAACTTCTACCAAGGATCGACCGCTGACTGCTCAAGGACGCCTGCAAAACCGCAACAAAGTAGCAAGACGACTACCAGCAACATTGTAGCGCCTCATCCTGCCGGCTTTCTCAACTGTTTCCTGGTGGTGCATGCTCTGGGGGATGCCTGCCTTCACCCTGCACCAGAAGCACAGAAGAAATCTCCTGTGGGTCGACGGAATCTTCCCCCTGCTATTGCAGGCACCAAAAGACTGCATCACTGGTCTTCGGGGTCCCCTCTCATCCTGACGAGCATGGTCTCTGGAACACAGGAACTCTACCCAAGTGACTTTCACAGTCCAGTGGCCCGTCAGTCCAAGTTTGGTGGAGGTAAGTCCTTGCCTCTCCACGCTAGACTGAAAACCTGTGTACTGCGTTGTTTGCAGCTGCTCCGGCTTCTGTGTACTCTTCCAGGATTTCCTTCATGCACAGCCTAGCCTGGGTCCCAAGCACTCCGTCCTGCAGTGCTCAACCCACTGAGTTGGCCTCCGGTGTCTTGGGACCCCCTTTTGTAACTCTGCATGTACTGCGGTTCACAAATCTTCCAAGTGCCTGTTCAGGTACTTCTGCGGGTGCTGCCTACTTCTGTGAGGGCTCTCTAAGTTGCTGAGCACCCCCTCTGTCTCCTCCTCCAAGGGGTGACATCCTGGTCCTTCCTGGCCCTCAGTAGCACCCAAAAACCTCTACCGCAACCCTTGCAGCTAGCAAGGCTTGTTTGTGGTATTTCTGCGTGGGAACACTTCTGCAACCTTCATCGCAACGTGGGACATCTTCCATCCACAGCAGAAGTTCCTAGTCCTCTTCGCTCTTGCAGAATTCCAAGCTTCTTCCATCCGGAGGCAGCTTCCCTGCACCTTCATCTGGGGTTTTCTGGGCTCCTGCCCCCCGGACACTGTCGCGACTATTGGACTTGGTCCCCTTGATTTGCAGGTCCTCAGGTCCAGGTTTCAGTGCACTGCTGGTGTTTGTTGTTTTTGCAGAATCCCCCTATCACGACTATTGTGCTCTTTTGGGGTAGTAGGTGTACTTTACTCCTACTTTTCAGAGTCTTGGGGTCGGGTATCTTGGACACCCTGACTGTTTTCTTACAGTCCCAGCGACCCTCTACAAGCTCCCATAGGTCTGGGGTCCATTCGTGATTCGCATTCCACTTTTGGAGTATATGGTTTGTGTTGCCCCTAGACCTATGCTTGCCTATTGCAACCTATTGTAATTCTACACTGTTTGCATTACTTTTCTGACTCTTACTTACCTATTTGTGGTTTGTGTACATATAACTTGTGTATATTACTTACCTTCTTACTGAGGGTACTCACTGAGATACTTGTGGCATATTGTCATAAAAATAAAGTACCTTTATTTTTAGTAACTCTGTGTATTGTGTTTTTTTATGATATTGTGCATATGATATAAGTGGTATAGTAGGAGCTTTGCATGTCTCCTAGTTCAGCCTCAGCTGCTTTGCCATAGCTACCTTCTATCAGCCTAAGCTGCTAGAAACACCTCTATTCTACTAAAAAGGGATAACTGGACCTGGCACAAGGTGTAAGTACCTTTGGTACCCACTACAAGCCAGGCCAGCTTCCTACATTGTTGGTGCAGCAGTGGGATAAGTACTTGTAACTGCTTTACCACTTTGTCATTTTGTACTTTTCATAAGAGAATCATATACCAAACAGTTAAGTGTATGTACACTTAACCCAAAAAGTTTGCTTTTCTAGCCTAAAACTTTTTACAAAGTTCTGAAAAGTTTCTTAAAACTTCTAAACGTTTTCTAAAAGTTAGAAAAAGTTTTTTTTCTCTGTGCTTTCAAAAGTTCTAAAACTTTTTCTCTCTTTTCTCACTATCTCTAAACCTTTTACTATCATGCCTGTTGTAGATTCCACTCTCAAAACTGTCAATGCTACTTATGACATTTTGAACTACAAAAGTTTAAGGAGTCTCTGCCTACATAAAGGTTTAGATATAGGAAAGAACCCTACAATAGAGTTTCTTTTTAACATGCTTGTTGTGGATGACCAGAACCAGTCTGGCCCATCAAATGAGAGGTTAGAAAATGAAGAAACCTCCCAGTCTGACTCATGAGAGTTCCCTGAGAAGGGTGGGGAGGGTTCTGATCAGGGCCTGCCCCCTAGCAGGGCACCTAGTAATGCTGGTAGTGATAGAGGTTCCCATCACAGTAGGGCATCCTTTATCCCTAGAGGCCAAGTTACCAGGGTCCAGACAGTTAGGGACAGGTCCCCCTCTGAAGTTTCCAATTTGTCATCTGTGTCAAAGCAGTCCCAACCTACCCACCCTGAGGATAATTTGTTAGAAAGGGAACTCAAAAAGTTGAGGGTTGAAGAGACCAGACTGAAGCTTAAACAGCAACAGCTGGCCTTAGATAGGGAATCACTAGACATAGAGAAGGAAAGACAGAGGTTGGGGTTAGTTCCCCATGGTGGCAGCAGCAGTATTCCTGACAGCAATCCTGTTAGAGAGCAAGATTCCAGGAATCTGCACAAGATAGTCCCCTCTTATAAGGAGGGGGATGACATCAATAAGTGGTTTGCTGCACTTGAGAGGGCCTGTATGGTACAGTTGGTCCCTCAAAGGCAGTGGGCTGCTATTTTGTGGCTATCTTTCACTGGAAAGGGTAGGGATAGGCTCCTTACTGTTAGAGAAAGGGAAGCCAACAACTACACAGTATTGAAAGATGCACTCTTGGATGGATTTAGTTTAACCACTGAACAATACAGGATTAAGTTCAGAGACACCAGAAAAGAGTCTTCTCAAGACTGGACAGATTTTGTGGACTGTTCAGTGAAGGCCTTGGAGGGGTGGTTACATGGCAGTAAGGTATCTGACTATGAAAGCCTGTATAATCTTATTCTGAGAGAGCATATTCTGAACAACTGTGTGCCTGACTTGTTGCACCAATACCTAGTGGAGTCGGATCTGACCTCTCCCCAAGAATTGGGAAAGAAGGCAGACAAGTGGGTCAGAACAAGGGTAAACAAAAAAGTTCATACAGGGGGTGATAAGGATGGCAAGAAGAAGGATGGTAAGTCATCTGATAAGGGTGGGGACAAAAGTAAACATTCTGAGTCTTCATCAGGCCCACAAAAATCCTCTGGGAGTGGTGGGTCCAAATCCTCTTCCACTAATCAACCTAAACAGCCTTGGTGTTATTTGTGTAAAGTCAAAGGCCATTGGGCAACTGATTCCAGTTGTACAAAGAAAAACACCAAACCTCCCACCACCACAACCCCTGCTGCAAATCCTAGTGCCCCTAGTAATAGCAGTGGTGGTGGGAAATCTGCTACTAATAGCCAATCCAAGGGTGTAGCTGGGCTCACTATTGGCATTGTAGTTGGGGTTGGTCTTGTTAGGGAGACCACAGAGGCTATTTTAGTCTCTGAAGGTGCCATTGATTTTGCCACCTTGGTTGCTTGTCCCCTTAATATGGATAAGTACAAGCAACTTCCCCTAATAAATGGTGTTGAGGTTCAGGCCTACAGGGACACAGGAGCCAATGTAACTATGGTGATAGAAAAACGGGTCCACCCTGAACAATACCTACTTGGTCAGCAGTACCAAGTGACAGACGTTCATAACAACACTCTTAGCCACCCAATGGCTGTTGTGAATCTCACCTGGGGGGGAGGGGTTACTGGTCCAAAGAAAGTTGTGGTTGCCTCAGATTTACCTGTAGACTGTCTACTAGGGAATGATTTAGAGACAGCAGCTTGGGCAGAAGTGGAGTTGGAGGCTCATGCAGCAATGCTGGGCATTCCTGGGCATATGTTTGCTTTAACCAGGGCTCAGGCCAAAAAGCAAAAAGGACAGGGTAACTTGGATCCTGGAACAATGGACCAAGTGCTCCTTAAAGCTATGGGTAGCAAGAGTAAATCCCTGCCCACTATCCCTCCCTCTACAGATGATTCCCCTTCTGAGGAAGAGGAATTTCCTCCTTGTGAGGACCTACACCAGAGGAGCTGGCAGCAGACACTGCTGAGCTTTTGGGTGGAGGGGGGCCTGCCAGGGAAGAGCTGAGTGTGGCACAGCAAACCTGTCCCAGATTAGAGGGTCTCAGACAGCAAGCTGTCAAACAGCAAAATGGGGATGTCAGTGACAGTCATAGAGTATACTGGGAAGATAACCTCTTGTACACAGAGGCAAGGGACCCAAAACCTGGAGCAGCCAGGAGATTGGTCATTCCCCTGCAGTACAGAGAGTTTCTTCTCACTCTTGCACATGACATTCCTTTGGCTGGGCATTTGGGCCAGATACAAACTTGGGAAAGACTTGTCCCCTTGTTTCACTGGCCTCGTATGTCAGCGGACACCAAATATTTTTGTAAGTCTTGTGTGACCTGCCAAGCCAGTGGCAAGACTGGTGGCACTCCAAAGGCCCCTCTAATTCCACTTCCAGTGGTTGGCGTGCCCTTTGAAAGGGTCGGGGTTGACATAGTTGGCCCCCTTGACCCTCCTACTGCTTCAGGCAATAGATTTATCTTGGTGGTTGTGGACCATGCCACAAGATATCCTGAAGCCATACCTTGAAGGACCACTACAGCTCCTGCAGTGGCAAAGGCCCTTCTGGGAATCTTTTCCAGGGTGGGTTTTCCTAAAGAGGTAGTATCAGGCAGGGGTAGCAACTTCATGTCTGCATACTTGAAAGCAATGTGGAAGGAGTGTGGTGTTAGCTACAAGTTCACCACCCCTTACCATTCACAGACTAATGGACTGGCAGAGAGGTTTAATAAAACTCTCAAAGGTATGATAATGGGACTCCCTGAAAAACTCAGGAGGAGATGGGATGTCCTGTTACCTTGCCTCCTTTTTGCTTACAGGGAGGTACCCCAAAAAGGAGTAGGCTTCAGCCCCTTTGAACTCCTCTTTGGGCACCCTGTAAGAGGTCCACTCACTCTTGTGAAGGAGGGTTGGGAACAACCTTTAAAAGCTCCTAAGCAGGACATAGTGGATTATGTACTTGGCCTAAGATCCAAAATGGCTGAGTACATGAAAAAGGCCAGTAAAAGCCTTCAGGCCAGCCAGGAGCTGCAAAAGCAATGGCATGACCAGAAGGCTGTTCTGATCTAGTACCAACCAGGACAGAAGGTGTGGGTATTGGAGCCTGTGGCCCCAAGAGCACTCCAAGACAAATGGAGTGGATCCCATCTAATTGTTGAGAAGAAGGGTGAGGTTACCTATTTGGTAGACCTGGGTACTGCCAGGAGTCCCCTTAGGGTGATTCATGTCAACCGCCTGAACCCCTACTATGACAGGGCTGATCTCACCCTGCTCATGGCAATAGATGAGGGACAGGAAGAAGAGAGTGACCCTCTCCCTGATCTCTTCACCACCACTGAAGCAGATGCCTTAATGGAGGGAGTAGTTTTAGCAGATTGTCTGACTGCAGAACAGAAAGACAACTGCATCAATCTCCTAGGCCAATTTTCTGACATCTTTTCAATTGTACCAGGTACAACATCCTGGTCTGAACAAACAATTGATACTGGAGACAGCCTGCCTTTCAAAAGTAAAATTTATAGGCAGCCTGACCATGTCAGAGACTACATTAAACAAGAGGTACAGAAAATGTTGGATCTAGGGGTGATTGAACCTTCTGAAAGCCCATGGGCTGGCCCAGTGGTGCTTGTACTAAAACCTCACACCAAAGATGGAAAGAAGGAGATGAGGTTTTGTGTAGACTACAGAGGCCTCAATCAGGTAACAAAAACTGATGCTCACCCTATACCCAGGGTAGATGAGCTCATTGATACACTGGCTTCTGCCAAGTATCTGAGAACTTTTGATCTGACTGCAGGGTATTGGCAGATGAGATTGGCAGAAGATGCTAAACCAAAGACTGCATTTTCTACCATAGGAGGGCACTACCATTTCACAGTAATGCCCTTAGGTTTGAAAAATGCACCTGCCACTTTTCAGAGGTTGGTGAACACAGTCCTGCAAGGGTTAGAGGCTTTCAGTGCAGCATATCTTGATGATATTGCTGTCTTTTGCTCAACCTGGGATGAGCACCTGGTCCACCTGTGGAAAGCTTTGGAGGCCCTGCAAAAGGCAGGCCTCACTATCAAGGCCTCAAAGTGCCAGATAGGGCAGGGGAAAGTGGTTTATCTGGGTCACCTCGTAGGTGGAGAACAGATTGCACCACTACAGGGGAAAATCCAGACAATCATGGATTGGGTTCCCCCTACAACTCAGACCCAGGTGAGAGCCTTTTTAGGCCTCACAGGGTACTACAGGAGATTCATTAAAAATTATGGCTCCATAGCAGCCCCTCTTAATGAGCTCACAAGCAAGAAAATGCTGAAGAAGGTGTTATGGGCAGCTAGTTGTCAGAAAGCTTTTGAGGATGTGGTGGGGTGTGGATGTTGGGCTTGCTAGTACAGAGGCTCAGACCCAGTTTTATAGGGGTTTATAAGGCCGAAGCCAGGGTTTTATTAGTTAGCAGGAGAAAAATTATCAAAAAAATAAATAAACAACAACAAATAAACTCTTGAAACTGCTCTTCTCTTTGTGTCTTTTCTTTGAGGAGTCTCTGTTTATAGGTGCGGTGGTATATGCAGGTCCTCAGTGATTCCTTCTTACTTTTAGGGTCGTTCCACTGACGGCTTCTCCTTGGGTGCACGTGGACTCTCGACAGAATCAGAGGACAAGACACGGTAAGTGGGACGGTAAGTATTATATTTATCTCTTATTAATAGAAGGGAGGGGTGTGAGGGAAAAACTGATAGGGGTTGGTGTAGTTAGGGGGGGGGGGTTTGGTGGACGACTATTGGGTCTGTGTCACGGTAGTGCCAGGCAGTGGACGTGCATTGTGACTTCCCCAGTTCCCCAACCAAAACTGCCCTGTTCCCCTTCTACCCTCCCCGGTTCCTTTTCCCTCCTTTTTCCTCCCTCCTGCCCCTTTAGAGTAACTGTCCCTGAATAAACCCCGTACCTTGTTGAGCCACGATCCTCCTGGATCGTGGCAGGATTCTTCGTCTTCTTGGGAGGCTTCTCCCTCTCCCATGTAACTGCAAGGGTGCTGCTCCTTCCGTCTGGGTTCGGCTGCCGGTAAGATCCCGTTCTCCTCTCCTTGACTCCTCTCGTCCTCCCTCTTCGTCTCTGCCGCGGCGTCTCCTTTTATCCGGGTTTCGGCGTTTTCAGAGCCGACAACCCGGAAGTCCGGCCTCGCCCAGAGGCGCGGTTCCGATGCGTCTCCATGACAACGCGTCATGGAGACGGAAGAAAGACTCCTCCGTCGCCAATGCTGCAGTCCTGGAGGCGCGGTGTAGGACACCCGCCTACACATCTCATCCCATGAACGGGACTGGTGGAGGCCCGTAGAATCCAGACAACGGGAGAGGAAGTCCGCGGGACACAGGCTGGACCCAGGGATGTGACGGACCTGAAAGGTAAAGGGCTGGAGTTCAAGGAACCAGCGCAACACCCGGGAATTGGTATCTTTATGGGAGGCCAACCAGGTTAGAGGGGCATGATCAGTATCGAGTATGAAAGGACGACCCAAGAGATAATACCGGAGACACTCAACTGCCCATTTTATGGCAAGGCATTCCTTTTCGATAGTGGGATAGTGGGTTTCTCGAGGCAGTAGCTTGCGACTGACATAAACAATGGGGTGATCATACCCCAGGTCGTCAGGTTGGGCTAGGACGGCACCTAGTCCGACGTTGGAAGCGTCAGTAAACAGATGAAAAGGTCTAGAAAAATCAGGACATCGCAGTACGGGTTCGGTTGAAAGGGCTTCTTTAAGCAATGCGAAGCTCTTGAGCTGGGTGGGAGAAAAAGAAGGCAGGGTCGTAGGATATTGTTTCTTTAGTAGGTCTGTGAGGGAGGCTGTCATGGTTGAGTATTGTGGGATGAACCTACGATAATACCCGACCAACCCCAGGAAGGACCGGAGTTCTTTTTTTGTTCTGGGGAGTGGTATCTGTCTAATGGTCTCTACTTTATCTTTCTGAGGACGTAGAACTCCCATACCAATGACATAGCCTAAATAGGCGATTTGGGTTTGACCTAGGGTGCACTTCGAGGGATTGGCGGTGAGTCCGGCTTCTGCTAAGGCGGAGAACACGTTGTCTAAATGGTGGAGATGTTCTGTCCAGGTTGTGCTAAAGATAACAATGTCATCAAGATAAGCGGCAGTATATTCTTGGAAGGGACGTAAAAGCCGGTCCATTAATCGTTGGAATGTAGCCGGAGCACCGTGAAGGCCAAAGGGAAGGACTGTAAATTGATATAAACCTGATGGGGTGGTAAACGCTGTCTTTTCTCTGTCTTGTGGGACTAAGGGAATCAGCCAGTATCCCTTCGTGAGATCAATAGTGGACATGTAACGTGCATGCCCAATCTTCTCTAGTACTTCATCTACTCGGGGAATAGGATAAGTATCGAAAAGGGATATCTCATTTAGTTTCCTAAAATCTATACAAAACCGGACCGAGCCATCTGGTTTTGGGACTAAAACGACAGGGGAACATCACGGACTGGTGGACGGTTCGATGACTTTTAGGGACAGCATCTTTGCTATCTCTTCCTCTATCAGAATCTTTCTGGCTTCCGGAATTCGGTAGGGACGTAGGCGTACTGTACGTCCTTCAGGGGTTCTAATATGGTGTTGTACTAAAGTAGTGCGCCCAGGTAGTTCCTAAAAGAAGTCGGAATGTTTTTGGATTAATGTAACAAGTTGATTTTTCTTGGTATTAGCTAAGGAGTCATTGACATGAGGGTGTTTTTGTTTGTCCGGCTATAGAGTGGGACAGAGTTCCAACCCTAGTGGGTTGGTTGTGGTTATCATGCATCCCGTAGCAGGACGGTCATTCTTGTCCTCCGGGTTTTCCCATTTCTTTAGCAAACTGATATGGTAGATCTGAGTCCGTTTAGGGTTATTATTTATTTCGATCAGGTAAGTAACGGGGGTGACTGCTTTTATTACGCGATATGGCCCCTGCCATTTTGCTAGCAACTTATGTTCAGAGGTGGGTCGCATGACCAGTACTTGATCATTGGGGTGAAGAACCCGCAGTTTAGTACCCTGATCA
This sequence comes from Pleurodeles waltl, assembly GCF_031143425.1. NCBI lineage: Eukaryota > Metazoa > Chordata > Amphibia > Caudata > Salamandridae > Pleurodeles > Pleurodeles waltl. The sequence continues at coordinate 965,709,947 of NC_090443.1, forward strand.
TAAGAAGCTTTTTGGTTTTGTTGAGCTAATTCTAAGTGTTGTCTCACGTCTTCCCAGACCGTCTGGAGATGGGCCTTTAAGTTATGAATATAGTCTAAAAGTGGTCTCTCCTCATCATTCTCTTCCTCCCATAGCTCTGCTGCCATATCTAGCAAGTTGCGAGGTTGTCTTCCGAATACCACTTCGAACGGACTATGCCCAGTAGATGATTGTTCATGTGTTCTAATTGCATACAGCACCAGGGGTAGTTTTTGATCCCAATCTTTGCCTGAGTCGTTTACTATTTTACGCAAAAGGGTCTTAATGGTGCGATTATATCGTTCCACTAAGCCATCAGTTTGTGGATGATATACCGATGTCTTTATCTGGGTAATTCCTAGGGCCTTACATATCTGTTTCATGAGCCCAGAAACGAATGGGGTCCCCTGGTCGGTAAGGATTTCTTCAGGAAAACCAACCCTCGAGAAAAAGGATATCATGGCTTGTGCAACTGTCTTGGTGGTGGTACTGGTAAGGGGAATGGCCTCCGGGTATCTGCTAGCGTAATCAACTATCACGAGGATATGGGTATGGCCCTTGGAAGACGGTAAAAGAGGTCCGACTAAGTCCATACCTATTCTTTTGAATGGGGTGTCTATAATTGGCAGCGGATATAACGGAGCTCTTCTGGTGATTCCTGGATCTACCAGTTGGCATTTAGGACATTGTGTACAGTATTTTCGAATTTGGGCATAGACTCCTGGCCAGTAAAAACGTCTCAACAAGTACTCCTCTGTCTTTTCCCAGCCACAATGACCTCCTCCCGGCTGGTTATGAGCGAGGAATAATACCTGAGTCCGGTAGGGTTCAGGGACCACTAGTTGTCGTTTCTCCCCATTTACGGTCCTAGATACTCTATATAGTAAGTCCTTATGTACAATAAAGTGAGGGCCTACCTCTACGTTAGAGTCGCTTTTGGCATTTCTCCATGCGTGCGTGAGGGTGGGATCTTCGCGTTGGCTTATTCTAAACGATGTTGGGGCGTTGGTTATGTTGGCCACTGTCTTCTCCCCTTCCATCTGTCCTTGATAAGAAACATGCTTCTGTTTTTCAACCCTTTTCTCCCTCCTAGTTAGTCTTTTCCGTTCGGGGACGCTGTCAATAGGGGTATCCCGAAACGGGGCGACTCCCCACCAGTCAGCAATAGGGTCGGGTTTTCGAGTTTGGTCTAGAATGTCATTAAATCTCTGATAATCAGTTCCAAGAATACATTCTTCGATCAGGTTATCCATGATTCCCATGGCGAGAAAGTCATGATTATCGTTCCACTCTATTTCTACTACTTCAAGGGGATACTGAGCTCGATCCCCATGAATGCAACAGATTGTCACCCAGTGTTCCGCCTTAGATTCCACTGACTTGACTATATCCCGACGTATCACCGACTGACTACATCCGGAGTCAATCAATGTCATGACCATTTGTCCATTAATTCGTAGGGGATGTTTAAAGGATATATCGCCTGCCCCTATGCACAAGACTCTCCCTCTAGTAAGCCCTATCTCCATAGGTTCTACTCCCTCACGCTTCTTGGGACAGACTCTGGCTATGTGGCCCCACTCCCCACAACTGAAACATTGAGGTTGTTGCATGGGGTTTCTCTCTGCTCCCCGAGAGGAGGAACCTGGCTCCTCAGGGTTCCGTCTAGGTGTATATTGAGGAGGGGTTGTAGGTGGCTTGCCTAGGGGTCGGGAAGGTTGGCCTTTTACTTCTACGGACCAATGATAGGCGCACGCCAGATCGACCGCTAGTTCGGTGTCGATCTTAGGATGTTGTCTGATCCAGTTCCGGGTGCTCAAGGGTAGGGAGTCTAGATACTGTTCTAAAATAATGGCCTTGATGACATCTTCACGGTCGGTCCCTAAGGGTCCCAGCCACTTCAGTCCTAGGTCTTTCACGCGGTAGTAATATGTACGCGGATCCTCCTACGGTCCCCATTTTACTTTACGGAACTTTGATCGATAATACTCAGTATCGTGTCCCACTCGCTCCAATATACTCTTCTTAATTTCGGAATAGGGAGTGGTGCATCCCGGATTGGCGGCCTGATAAGCTGACTGGAGAGTACCGGTTAAGAGAGGAGCTATATATTGGCCCCATCGATTTTCAGGCCATTGAGCAGATGAGGCGACCCTTTCAAAGTTCGTGAAAAAGGAGTCGGGATCCTCTCCCTCCTGATACTTCTGTAACACCGAACTTGGCACATTAGGATGTACCTTACTGGCAGCAATCGTATCGGTCAGTTTTTGCATAGCGGTCTCATGAACTAACTGATTATTGGCCATTATAGTGGCCTGACTTTTCAATGCGGCTTGAAGAGCCTCTCTGTCTTCTTTGGCCTCCCTTTGTTGTGCCTCCCAGACTAGTTGGAGATGGCGTTGACCCTCTGCCAATTGCTTTATCATGTCCTCGAGGGTGGGTTTCTCTTCCATGCTTGTAATACCTCTGTACAGCCCGAGAGGAGGGAAAAAATATAGTCTCCTCAGTTCCCCAAAAATCCCACTTCTGACACCACTGTGGTGGGGCGTGGATGTTGGGCTTGCTAGTGCAGAGGCTCAGACCCAGTTTTATAGGGGTTTATAAGGCCGAAGCCAGGGTTTTATTAGTTAGTAGGAGAAAAATTATCCAAAAAAAAAATAAACAACAACAAAATAAACTCTTGAAACTGCTCTTCTCTTTGTGTCTTTTCTTTGAGGAGTCTCTGTTTATAGGTGCGGTGGTATATGCAGGTCCTCAGTGTTTCCTTCTTTCTTTTAGGGTTGTTCCACTGGCGGCTTCTCCTTGGGTGCACGTGGACTCTCGACAGAATCAGAGGACAAGACGCGGTAAGTGGGACGACTATTGGGTCTGTGTCAGGGTAGTGCCAGGCAGTGGACGTGCATTGTGACTTCCCTAGTTCCCCAACCAAAACTGCCCTGTTCCCCTTCTACACTCCCCGGTCCCTTTTCCCTCCTTTTTCCTCCCTCCTGCCCCTTTAGAGTAACTGTCCCTGAATAAACCTTGTCCCTTGTTGAGCCACGATCCTCCTGGATCGTGGCAGGATTCTTCGTCTTCTTGGGAGGCTTCTCCCTCTCCCATGTAACTGCGGGGGTGCTGCTCCTTCCGTCTGGGTTCGGCTGCCGGTAAGATCCCGTTCTCCTCTCCTTGACTCCTCTCGTCCTCCCTCTTCGTCTCTGTCGCAGCATCTCCTTTTATCCGGGTTTCGGCGTTTTCAGAGCGCGGTTCCGATGCGTCTCCATGACAACGCGTCATGGAGACGGAAGAAAGACTCCTCCGTCGCCAATGCTGCAGTTCTGGAGGCGCGGTGTAGGACACCCGCCTACAGAGGAGCTCAAACAGGCCATGTGCTCTGCACGTGTCCTAAAAAGCCCATGTTACTCCAAGAAATTCTTTGTTCAAACTGATGCATCTGAATTAGGGGTAGGGGCAGTCTTATCACAACTGAATTCTGAGGGCCAGGATCAACCAGTTGCTTTTACTAGCAGAAGGTTGACCCCTAGAGAAAAGCGTTGGTCTCCAATAGAGAGGGAGGCCTTTGCTGTGGTCTGGGCACTGAAAAAGTTGAGGCCGTACCTATTTGGCACTCACTTTATTGTTCAGACAGACGACAAACCTCTACTTTGGCTAAAACAAATGAAAGGTGAAAACCCTAAATTGTTGAGGTGGTCCATATCCCTACAGGGAATGGACAATACAGTGGAACATAGACCTGGGAGTACCCACTCCAATGCAGATGGACTCTCCAGATATTTCCACTTAGACAATGAAGACTCATCAGGTCATGGCTAGTCTTATTGTCCTTCATTTGGGGGGGGGTTGTGTAGGAAAGTACCATCTTGTCTGGCATGTTACCCCCATATTTCACTGTATGTATGTTGTTTTAGTCCTTGTGTCACTGGGACCCTGCCAGGCAGGACCCCAATGCTCATAGTATGTGTTTCCTGTGTGGTGCCTAACTGTATCACTGAGGCTCTGCTAACCAGAACCTCAGTGTTTATGCTCTCTCTGCTTTCTAAATTTGTCACTACAGGCTAGTGACTACATTTACCAATTCTCATTGGCACACTGGTACACCCATATAATTCCCTGGTATATGGTACTTAGGTACCCAGGGTATTGGGGATCCAGGAGATCATTTCCTTTGCAACCCATAGGGAGTTCAGACAATTCTTACATAGGCCTGCCACTGCAGCCTGCGTGAAATAACGTCCACGTTATTTCACAGCCATTTTCCACTGCACATAAGTAACTTATAAGTCACCTATATGTCTAACCTTCACCTGGTGAAGGTTGGGTGGCAAGTTACTTAGTATGTGGGCACCCTGGCACTAGCCAAGGTGCCACCACATCGTTCAGGGCAAATTCCCCGGACTTTGTGAGTGCGGGGACACCATTACACGTGTGCACTATACATAGGTCACTACCTATGTATCGCGTCACAATGGTAACTCCGAACATGGCCATGTAACATGTCGAAGATCATGGAATTGTCACCCCAATACCATTCTGGTATTGGGGTGACAATTCCATGATCCCCCGGGTCTCTAGCACAGAACCCGGGTACTGCCAAACTGCCTTTCTGGCGTTTCCACTGCAGCTGCTGCTGCTGCCAACCCCTCAGACAGGTTTCTGCCCTCCTGGGGTCCAGGCAGCCCTAGCCCAGGAAGACAGAACAAAGGATTTCCTCTGAAAGAGGGTGTTACACCCTCTCCCTTTGGAAATAGGTGAGAAGGGCTGGGGAGGAGTAGCCTCCCCCAGCCTCTGGAAATGCTTTGATGGGCACAGATGGTGCCCATCTCTGCATAAGCCAGTATACACCGGTTCAGGGATCCCCCAGCCCTGCTCTGGTGTGAAACTGGACAAAGGAAAGAGGAGTGACCACTCCCCTGACCAGTACCTCCCAGGGGAGGTGCCCAGAGCCCTGGCCCAGGAAGGCAGAACAAAGGATTTCCTCTGAGAGAGGGTGTTACACCCTGTCCCTTTGGAAATAGGTGTGAAGGGCTGGGGAGGAGTAGCCTCCCCCAGCCTCTGGAAATGCTTTGATGGGCACAGATGGTGCCCATCTCTGCATAAAACAGTATACACCGGTTCAGGGATCCCCCAGCCCTGCTCTGGCGCGAAACTGGACAAAGGAAAGTGGAGTGACCACTCCCCTGACCAGTACCTCCCAGGGGTGGTGCCCAGAGCTCCTCCAGAGTGTCCCAGACCTCTGCCATATTGGAAACAGAGGTGTTGGGGGCACACTGGACTGCTCTGAGTGGCCAGTGCCAGCAGGTGACGTCAGAGACCCCCTCTGATAGGCTCTTACCTTTCTTGGTAGGCAATCCTCCTTTCTTGGAAACCAAACCTCCTTTTCTGGCTATTTAGGACCTCTGCTTTGGGGAATTCTTCAGATAACGAATGCAAGAGCTCACCAGAGTTCCTCTGCAACTCCCTCTTCGACTTCTACCAAGGATCGACTGCTGACTGCTCAAGGACGCCTGCAAAACCGCAACAAAGTAGCAAGACGACTACCAGCAACATTGTAGCGCCTCAACCTGCCGGCTTTCTCGACTGTTTCCTGGTGGTGCATGCTCTGGGGGTCGCCTGCCTTCACCCTGCACCAGAAGCACAGAAGAAATCTCCCGTGGGTCGACGGAATCTTCCCCCGGCTAACGCATGCACCAATAGACTGCATCACTGGTCCTCTGGGTCCCCTCTCATCCTGATGAGCATGGTCCCTGGAACACAGGAACTCTTTCCAAGTGACTCCCACAGTCCAGTGGCTCTTTAGTCCAAGTTTGGTGGAGGTAAGGCCTTGCCTCCCCACGCTAGACTGCAAACCTGTGTACTGCGTGATTTGCAGCTGCTCCGGCTTCTGTGCACTCTTCCAGGATTTCCTTTGTGCACAGCCTCGCCTGGGTCCCCAGCACTCCGTCCTGCAGTTCTCAACCCGCTAAGTTGGCCTGCGACGTTGTGGGACCCCCTTTTGTAACTCTGTGTGGACTCCAGTTTACAAATCTTCCAAGTGCCTGTTCAGGTACTTCTGCGGGTGCTGCCTACTTCTGTGAGGGCTCTCTGAGTTGCTGAGCGCCCCCTCTGTCTCCTTCTCCAAGGGGCGATATCCTGGTCCTTCTTGGTCCTCAGCAGCACCCAAAACCTCTATTGCAACACTTGCAGCTAGCAAGGCTTGTTTGCGGTATTTCTGCGTGGGAACACTTCTGCAACCTTTATCGCAACGTGGGACTTTTTCCATCCACAGGAGAAGTTCCTAGTCCTCTTTGTTCTTGCAGAATTCCAAGCTTCTTCCATCCGGAGGCAGCTTCCTTGCACCTTCATCCGGGGTTTTCTGGGCTCCTGCCCCCCCGGACACTGTCGCAACTATTGGACTTGGTCCCCTTGCTTTGCAGGTCCTCAGGTCTAGGAATCCGGTTTCAGTGCACTGCTGGTGTTTGTTGTTCTTGCAGAATCCCCCTATCACGACTATTGTGCTCTTTTGGGGTAGTAGGTGTACTTTACTCCTACTTTTCAGGGTCTTGGGGTGGGGTATCTTGGACACTCTGACTGTTTTCTTACAGTCCCAGCGACTCTCTACAAGCTCCCATAGGTCTGGGGTTCATTCGTGATTTGCATTCCACTTTTGGAGTATATGGTTTGTGTTGCCCCTAGACCTATGCTTGCCTATTGCAACCTATTGTAATTCTACACTGTTTGCATTACTTTTCTGACTCTTACTTACCTATTTGTGGTTTGTGTACATATAACTTGTGTATATTACTTACCTTCTTACTGAGGGTTCTCACTGAGATACTTGTGGCATATTGTCATAAAAATAAAGTACCTTTATTTTTAGTAACTCTGTGTATTGTGTTTTTTTATGATATTGTGCATATGATATAAGTGGTATAGTAGGAGCTTTGCATGTCTCCTAGTTCAGCCTCAGATGCTTTGCCATAGCTACCTTCTATCAGCCTAAGCTGCTAGAAACACCTCTATTCTACTAATAAGGGATAACTGGACCTGGCACAAGGTGTAAGTACCTTTGGTACCCACCACAAACCAGGCCAGCCTCCTACACAGAGGGACTTCCAATCGAAGTGTCCTTGTTTCCATGGTGAATTCAAAAACGAGTAGGTCGTACTTGTAGCGGTAAGGCCTTGATGAATCCAATTTTGGAGGAAGTCATTACTTCCAGAAGTAAAGTGCCCCTTAGCACAATGAGAAAAGTGTTTTCAGTTTCCAGAGTACAGCGGTCTTGGCGCGACGATCAAAGGCGTTTCAGAGCAGAGGTGTAAAGCGTTCTTGGCCCGGCAATTCAAGCGCTTCAGCTCACAGTTGTAAAGCGCTCTTGGCACGGTAATTCAAGTGCTTCAGTCCACATGTGTAAAGCGCTCTTGGCACGGAAATTCAAGCGCTTCAGTCCACAGGTGTAAAGCGCTCTAGGCACGGCAATCAAAGCGCTTCAATCCACAGGAGTAAAAGGCTCTTGGCACAACAATCAAAGTGATTCAGGCCACATGAGTAAAGCACCCCCTTAGCATAACGAGCTTAGCGCTTCAGGCAAGACAAGTAAAAAGCACTTCCTGGTATTATAATTAAAGCGCTTCAAGTTCAACGAGTAAAAGCTTTTCCTCCTTTATAGTTGTGAATGTGAAAGTATTTTTGGAGATAAGCAAATCATAGTTTTCATTGATTTTTGGAAAGCATAATATGTGAAAGGCATATTTAATTCTTTGAGATTTTCTAGGTCATGATCAAAGGTTTATGTTATGAATGCACAGATGTTACGAGATTGATATTCTGAGTATGATCATAGTCCAAAGCTCTTGCCATCTCTTGTTTCTGAAGTTGTAGTTCATTCTTGTTCCTTGATTCAAAGAAGGAGCTTTGCCCTCATTTCAAAAGGGGTCTCCATCTGATATCTCGGAGACACATTCAGTCAAGAGTTTATTGATGAGTTGTATTCCTATGAATGAGTAAATGCATATTTGTTCTAACCTTTTTCTTTTCAGATCTCTCTCCCTGCTGTTCCCTACCCTAATTCCCTTCCCCCCGACTGGCTTCATCATAACTCTGTGCTATAATAGCTTTCTGAGTTGATGACGCCGGGAGGTGGGCCTTTTGTTCAGCTACGTGCAGATCCCGAGGAAAGGACACTGTGACACTGGGAGACCAGTAAAGGCAGGCAGCACCTGCTGCTCCATGTTTGGGGCAACCCAGAGTTCAGGTCTTCCAATGGAAAGCCTTTCAGCCACAGGCTGCTGCACTATTGGCACATCAGTGTCCTCCTCTAAAACAGTCACTTCATCCGCACTGAGAGTGGCTTTATCATCAAATGATTCCTCTCCGACAGAAAGTTCACTGCCAGAATCTTGCACTTCCTCTTCTGCCTCAGATGCAGAGTCAGTCTCATAAACATGGTCAAAAGAAGACTCCAAAACATCATACCAATAACCAGCTGAGCGGTCATCCTGTGGCTAGCCATGATCCTTCCTAATGAAAGTAACTTGGCAAATACGGCAACAACAACCAACACTGTGTAAAATATGTAATAAACAAAGTGTTGGTTTATCACAACGACTTATATACGCAAAAAAACATACCACTCACTTGCCTGAGACAGCTAGGCTCAGCAACACCTACTCTGCACAGACACAGCAAGTGCAAATGATATCCCACTAAAAAAGAAATACAAATTAAAATTACACATAAGACAACACAAATAACTTTGGGCACAAATCTTAGGGCAATTTGACAAACAATGAAACATAAACGGAATATCTTGCATTTAGTACACCATTTACAGAAAAAATAATTATGCATGACTTTTATACACATTTGGAGTAAGTAGTCCAAACATTTTTTTTCTTATCAAACACATGCAACTACACAAACTGCAGGTTTACCACAGTCAAAATCGCAAGGAGTCACAGCAAAGGAATCAACAGATTTGACCTAGAACAAAAAGGAGAAATAGAACATTATGATCACAAACATAAATACTTCTCCAGTCGACAAACATCCCGCCACCAAACATTTACAAAATTTCCCTGGTGTCTAGTGGTTTCTGTCCCCCTTGGGGGCATATGGGCCTAGCATAAAGAGGCCTATCTGCCCCCAAGAGGGGCAGAAACTGCCAAAATGAATGCCCCCCAAAAAAGTGAGTGACCCTTGCCCAAAGGGCAGCCCGCCCCAGCAAAAAACTTGCACACCCACAATACTCCCTAGTGCCTAGTGGTTTCTGCCCCCCCTAAGGCACAGATGGGCCTAATATGAATAGGCCGATCTGCCCCCAAAGGGGGCAGAAATGGCCAAAATTAATGCTCCCCTAAGGGGAGCGACTCTTGCCCAAGGGACCGGCCACCCAAACAAAAAAAACAAACAAACACAAACCATAATCCCTGGTGCCTAGTGGTTTCTACCCCCGTTGGAGGCAGATGGGCCTCACAAAAATAGGCTGAAATGGTCAAAAGTAATGTGCCCCCTTGAGGGAGCGACCCTTGCCCAAGGGGCCTCGTCCCCCAAGCAAAAAACATGCACCCACACAATAATCCCTGGCGTCTAGTGGTTTCTGCCCCCTTTGTGGGGAAGATGGGCCTAAGAAAATGGCTGATCTGCCCCCAAGGGGGCCAGAAACAGCCAACATATATGCCCCCTACAGGGAGCAACCCTTGCCCAAGGGCTCCTTGAAAAATGCCACAAATGTTTTTTACCTGTTGTCAAGTGGCCCCCAAAAAATGGCCGATCTGCCCCCAAGGGGAGCAGAAATAGCCAAAATATATGCCCTGAATTTGGGAGCGACCCTTGCCCAAGGGGCGATCTCCACACACACGAAAACACACACAAACAAAATCCCGGTATTACTGCTGTACGATTGCCATGCCATGCACGTTTCAAGGAGACACCGAGGTAAAGGAAAAACTCTTTCCTTTACCCCTGTGCCTCTTTGAATCCCCCCCACCCCTCCCAGGAGGTAAAACTTACGTCCTTCCTTGATCGGCGCTGGAAGCAAATGGCTTACAAAGCTGCCAAAACCATCAGATGATGTCAGCATGCGTGATGAGCGCTAACGTCATCAGATCGCTGTGAGGAAGGGTCAGGGGTGGCAGTGGAAACTCTTCAACTGCTATCCCCAGTGGGTGCCTGTGGATGGGTGGCCCATGGGTGGAGCGCAAGTGCTTCCCATGTGGGTCACAGCCAGGACACAACGCTGTGGCCAAGGACGTAACCATTGTGGCCATGGCACTGAAGAGGTTAATAAGCAGAATGACACCAAAATAACAAACATTCAATAGTAGAACAGAGGCATACTTTTTAAAGTTTCATGTAAAAATAGCAATTAGAAGATGGATCGTGGAAGAACAGGACCTAGACACAATCTGATGCTGACCAAGAGGGATTTGTCCTGGTCAAACATTTTACCTTCTGACTTTATTCCTTTAAGTCCCACAGGACTACACTTCTAAAGCACTCCAGTTCTTCAGGGGAGGCACTTAGAGACTCACAGGGAAGCACATAGAGGTCACAGCGGGGTCCAGTCTAGGTCCAGTTGCCACTGGTCAGCGGGACAGTCACAGAAAAAGGTTTCTTACAGACTGATGTGTCCCTGTAATTTAACAGGAAGTCAACCTTATGACTCTTGGAGTCCACTTCTTTGTCCTAGGTACAAGAGGAAGCACAGGTCCAGTCTTCAAGGGTCTTCTCAGGTAATAGACAGCAGATCCAGTCCTCTTTTGTTCTTCTACAGGTCCAGACGTGGTCTGAAATGGGTGCCTGAAGGTGACACATTTCTGCCTGACTTGAGCTTGTGGGTAGGAATGTCTGCTGGGGATGCACTAAGCAGAGGGGTAAAGGTTCACAGGGCTAAACCTACCCACTTTGGCATCTTCAAGATGGCAGACGTTTTCAGCCAAACTTGGGCTCTGAGGACTGGGGGGGAAGTGTACTATGGTCATGCTAGTGGCCTCTCACATCTAACACTAAAATACAGTTTGAGGCAGTCCTTGTATTGCCAGAAGCTCAGACGCAGCAGTCTGGTGGACTAAAGGTTGACGTTTCAACAGCCAGTCAGTCAATATCCTGTCCCCACTCCTTTGAAGTCCACCACAAATGTTATTAGTCAACATCCAGGAGACCTAAGTTGTCGAAAGCAGCCCACTGTGGTTGGAGCCCGAATGGCTAGCTGGACACGAAAAGAGGTAGGCGTAGGTGTTAGCTGCATCTGCCTGTGACAGTCTTGGAACTCAGCCTCCAGGCCACACAGTCAAGGGAAAACCATGTATTGCAAAAAAATACTGCTTTTCCCAACATATAATCAATAAACCTGCACTTGGCAAATTGGTGTGAATGCATGGATTGAATATATAGCAAGTTTATTCAGAACATGCCCGAACCTACAGCAGTGGCATTGACAATGTCTAGTTTTTCTCTAAGCATACTGGATAAAAAGAAGAAAAATACACCGATAAAAGAGAGTTCAATCCAGTCTTGTTCCTGAGGAGACCCCTTATCCACAGGGGTCAAAACACGTTGACCTTAGGGAGTTGTTGGACTTAGCATCTACATAAAGGCAGCCCTGAAAGGCGTGAGATGTGACTGGTTTTTGACAAACTAATTAGTTGTCACAACCTCTCTACATGCCACCGTAGTAGTCTAGAAAATTGGAATACAACAGCAGACGCCAGACTGGTATAAATGTTTTTTATTATGTGTAATGTAAATATTGATGTGTGTCAAAGTATTTTTCTGTAGATAGTATCTAATTTGTGTGGGCTAAAGAGCTCAGACAACTGTTGATAACGTTATCCAATGTCCATCATGTAATATTGGACATTAACTTACACAAATGAATTTTAAGTCATTATGTTCACAATAAACAGGGTCAAGTTAATTACATTTCTTAGGATCGCGAGTGGGAGAAAACAAGATGAAGGCTCGATAACGTTGCTCCCTAGCTGCTGAGGAGACTTTTCCGCGGAGGAGTGGATTTTTGACAGCTGACGATTTTTACTCTCCTGGAAATGGTGTATGAGCTAGAAGGGAGCAGTATGGTGAGGTTTTTTAACAAACATTTTTAACTCTGGTATTTCACAGAGTTTAACTCTTTCAACCTGCTGCTCCTACTCTCAGAGGATTACGGCCACCATTTTGAAATGTTTTCTCTTCACTTTCTTTAGTTTCTCTACACTTTAACTAAACTACTATTACCCTAACCAAATGGGGAATTATATAACCATCTGACATTTGCTGTTGCCTCTGATGTCATTTTAAACAATTTATTCTGGGCATTCTGATCCAATTTTGAGTACTCGGTCCTTGAGGTGAACTCAGTCGGCTGCGTGGATATACTCATACGTACATATACTTATCAACTTGATGGGCTGCCATTGACCGGGTAGAAATGCATACCCACCCAGGCAGACCCAACATCTCCAATTGAGACCTGTGTCTACCTCCTTCCAAGGGGAATCCTCTACGTCATTGCCTAGCAAACAATCTACAGGCATGGTTGGACTCACAGCTACCTTCAAGGAACCTGAGGCCCCCACCATTCAAAGGGAATCTGTACCACTCTGCACAGGCACTCTGAGTTGTCCACTGCAACTACTTGGTGAAGTACCCGGGGATCAATCTGCTCTTCAGACACCAGCTGACTCCTCACTGTAGTCACACTGGCTCCCGTGTCTCTAAGAGCCTCCACCCTCTTTCCATTGATGGCCACCCACTGCCTGTACTTTTTAGTGTTCTCAGGCATGAGGGTTCTCTGGACTATCTCACTGTCCCCTAGTGAGACAAGGGTCATCTCAGCTGGCTCCCACCCAGCTGGAACCAACTCCTCCCCAAGCGCTACACTAGCCAAACCCTGGGGCTGCACACCAGTGGGTGCCAGTGTACTCTTGGGGCATTTGGGGTCCCCCCCACACGACCCTCCTGGTCACATGCATAACACTGAAAGAAGAGTGGCCAGGGCACACCAATAGCATGAATCCTGATCCTGATAATGTTCAAGAATAAGTAGAAAGTTCGTTCTTCGAAGATGATATGTAGATATTTATTATAAGTGTAGGTAGAAAGTAGAAATCTCAATCAAAAGACTGCGTTGTACAAAATGACCATGTGTCCAGAGCAGCCAGATGGTGATAAATGGTCAAAGTTACAATAGGATGTTCGAATGTAACAATAAGTCCATACAGCAAAACAGCCAACACGTGTTTTGTCTTCAAGACTTTGTCAAGGCTTCAGATGTATATAAAACATTATATGTAAACACGAAAGGTACATAGATCAAGCTGCTGGTAGTCATGAGTCCTTGGGAGAAATCAAATAGTATAGGCAAATGATGGCCATGATAAGCCTCAAGTATTTGTGGAGCGAATAAACCCGTGCCGTGCGCGTCGGGGTTTTGGCAGAGTGTTTGGCTTTCTTACTTGGGGATCCCCCTGCCACTGGCTTCCCTTTGGAGAACCATGGCTTCTTCTCACTGGGAGATTGGGAATCTTTACCCTGGGACTCAGTTTAGGGCCCTTTAGAGAGCTCCCCCTGTTTACCCTTACCTCCTCCCCTTTCTTCTGAGAGGGGCCCTGCCCACCCTTGGCATCGTATCCCCCATACCTCTTTTTTGGACCCTGGTGCTCTCCCAGCGGTCTGCTTCCTGCGCAGTCTTCCTGGGATCAGTCAACTTGCTGTCAATCAGGTGCTGGCGCAGCTCTGGAAAACATAAACTGTACAAGTACTCCCAAGCAATCAGATTGTAAAGCCCGTCATATGTAGTTACCTTTCTGCCCTTCACCCAACCATCCAGTGACCTACAAAAAGAATCAACACATTCCAACCATGTTTGGGATTCCTTCTTCTTATAGGACCTAAACTTATCCTCATACTGGTCAGGGGTGAGACCATATCTTATGAGTAGGGCATCCTTCATGATAGTGTAGGTGAGATTCTGAGAATCCCCTAAGGCTGTCAGTGTATCCCTCCCCTCTACCTCAAAGTGCTTCCACAGACCTGACCCCCAATGAGCTTCAGGGATCAGATTCATGTGGAGAGCAGACTCATACCCCTGGAACCACAAGTATATGTCATCCTCCCTCTTGTAATCCTTCACAAGATCTTTAGGAATGTGCACTCCCTTCTCAGGCTGCACTGTGATTGGCTGCCACCATCCCTACTAGCCTGGCTCCTCGGATCCAGCTCTCTTAAGCTGAGCTCATGAGCCAACAACAACTTTTTCTCCTCTATGCCCATCCTCCTTTTCTCTAACTCCCTCTGGTGCTCCCTCTCTGCCTGTATGTCCTGCAATTCTTCAGGGGTCAGACCCTTAGATGAGACTCTGCTACCTGCCCTGGAGACTCTCTTCTTGGACATAACAGGCCCACCCACAATACCATTGTGTAGGGAATGCTCTTCCTCCTCCTCATCCTCTGTGTACCCTTCTGTGCTCTTGGCTGTCACCCAGGCCCTCAGCGCCTTTTGCAGCTCTCCTTCTTGGATGAGTTCTTAATGGGACAGTCACACCTTTTACAGAACTGCTTCAACTGAGCCTTTGTATAGCTCTCTAATTTCTCTAGGTCAAAAGCAGCTCCAACTGGTGCATCTCCAGATTGGGACATGATGAAAAGTCAACAAAAGTGCAAAGTTCCAAAAGGCAGAAAACAAGTTCCCAATGAAGTTCACAAGTTAATCAAAGATTACCACACAAATGGATGTAGGGGAAAAATCCAAGCAAAAGAGAAAAAGCAAGAATCACAAGACTGGTAGTATGTGGTCACATAGTGCTCTGCACTGAAAACAGTAGTGTACACTTAATCACTTTATGTCAAGTACACATACAAGTCCAATCCCATCCGATGATCACCAATGTTAGAAATAAGGGTCTTTGGTTGGCAGTCAGGTTACCCCTGTCCAAGCAAGGACCCTCACTCTAGTCAGGGTAAAAGAGAATCACCCTCAGCTAACCCCTGTTTACCCCCTTGGTAGCTTGGCACGAGCAGTAGGCTTGACTTCAGATTGCTAGGCGTAAAGTATTTGTACCATCACACACAGTAACGTAATGAAAACATTACAAAATGACACAACACAGGTTTAGAAAAATAGAAAATATTTATCTAAACAAAACAAGACCAAAACGACAAAAATCCACAATACACAAGTCAAGTTATCAATTAAAAAGCAAAAGGAGTCTTCATGTCATTTTAAACACAATGCTAACGCTGTTAGCGTGAAAATGTACCTTGGGCATGTCAAAAATAACCCCGCAGGGTATCACTCACGAGCGAGACCTTGCGTCGTTTCTCTTTCAGTCAGGTCGGCATGTGTCATTTCTTCTTTCCGCAGGAGAGCGATGCGTCAATCTGGTTAGCTCTCGGGTCCTGGCAGGCCTTAAGTCGTTTTTGCACGCCCAGCGGTGTTTGCGTCGGGAATCCAGCCGCACAATGATCTGAAAACCACGCAGTGCGGGTTGTGATCTCACCAGCCTCCGTCAGCGATGCTGTCCGTCATTCTTCTAGCCGCGTTCGTCAATCTTCCAGCCGCGCTACAGGCGAGCATCGATTTTCAGCGACGAAGCCAGCGGCATGCCAATTTTTCTGCCACGGATCGGAGTTGCGTCAATCTTTTTCCCACACGACGGTGTGTGTGTGGATTTCTCACTCTTGTCCTGCCAGCTTCTCCTTTCAGGGCCCCAGCAACTGGATGGGCACCACTTGGCAGAGTAAGAGTCTCAGCAGAGGCTCCAGGTGCTGGAAGAGAGAAGGTCTTTGCTGTCCCTGAGACTTCAAATAACAGGAGGCAAGCTCTAAATCAAGCCCTTGGCGAGTTCTTCACAAGAAGGAAGCCTCACAAAGTCCAGTCTTTGTCCTCTAGTACAGGCAGAAGCAGCAACTGCAGGATAGCTCCACAAAGCACAGTCACAGGCATGGCAGCTCTTCTTCCTCAGCTCTTCTCCAGGTTGAGGTTCCTCTTGATTTCCAGAAGTGTTCTAAAGTCTGTGGGTTTTGGGTGCCCTTCTTATACCCATTTTGCCCTTTGCAGTGGGCTTACTTCAAAGAAAAGTCTCTCTTGTTTGTGAAATCCTGCCTTGCCCAGGCCAGTCCCCAGACACTCACCAGGGGGTTGGAGACTGCATTGTGTGAGGGCAGGCACAGCCCTTTCAGGTGTAAGTGTCAAGGAGTCCGGATCCTCTGGGTTTGCGCCTGTTCCCAATATGTCCACCTCTTGGCAGCACCAAAATCTACTAGCCATTATAGCACAGAGTTAAAGAATGGCCAAATGGGGGATGAGGTTTTAGGTTGGGAACAGCGGGGAAGGAGACCTGTGGAAGCAAAAGTTAAGAACACAATAGCAAGATTATTCACATTGACTTTCATAAGCTTTGTTCATAATATTTATATCCTGATAACATTGATGATCAAGAGCTTTCCTATATCATGACCTTATTAGCTCTGGATACCTGGAAAATAAAAAAGGATTATGCAAACTTTCATATGAGCTTTTTGTAGAATAAACTCTTATGCTCTGATCCTTGAACTGATTCAAGTTATTTCTTGGAATAGCAATTACATGATAACAGTAATCAATAAACACATTACTTTTTAGGAATGAACTGTGTTAGACTCATGAATTATACTGCAAGGGCACATTATAGCAGTAATCAATGAACACATTAGTTTTCAGGAATAACCTGCGCTAGACTCATGGATGATACTGTAAGGACACACTCTGTCTTGACTTTCAAGATTCAATTGCTTAGAAATTATTATACACTTTAATATCAAACTGTGCATCAAGATTTCAATGCCTAGAAATGATTGCGCAATCTGCCGATCTGAAACACAAGGGTTAAATGCCAAGAATGAATCACGCACTCTGTTAATGATTCAACCATCAGGATTTAAATGTCAAAATATGATTGCGTACTCTGCCGATCTGAGTTGCAAGTTTTAATTGCCAAGAAGGAATCGTGCACACTGCTGCTGATTCAACTATCAAGGTTTAAATGCCAAGATACAATTGTGTACACTGCCGATCTGAACTGCAAGAGTTAAATGCCAAGAATGAATCGCGCAAACTGCTGCCGATTCAACCATCAAGATTTAAATGCCAAGATACGATCTCGCACACTGCCGATCTGAACTGCAAGAGTTAAATGCCAAGAATGAATCGCGCACACTGCTGCTGATTCAACCATCAAGGCTTAAATGCCAAGATACGATCGCGCACACTCCCGATCTGAACTGCAAGAGATAAATGCCAAGAATGAATCGTGCACACTGCTGCCAATTCAACCATCAAGGTTTAAATGCCAAGATACGATCGCGCACACTGCCGATCTGAACTGCAAGAGTTAAATGCCAAGAATGAATCGCGCAAACTGCTGCCGATTCAACCATCAAGGTCTAAATGGCAAGATACGATCGAGCACACTGCCGATCTGAACTGCAAGAGTTAAATTCCAAGAATGAATCAAGCACACTGTTGCCAATTCAACCATCAAGGTCTAAATGCCAAGATACGATCGCACACACTGCCGATCTGAACTGCAAGAGTTAAATGCCAAGAAAAACATCACACACAAGATTTAACCAGAAGGCCCAAAACTCGAGAATTTCTGAAAACGGAGTTGGGGGCCTAACCCAACCTCCGCCTTACCACCCTGCTTGAAGATCACCAAGGAAAATGAGGAGAGGGCCTGGAAATCCTAGATAGGCCTTCAGAACAGGAGTTCAGGAAAATGCTGCTGCTCTGCACCGGGACCTCTGAATATTGAGCGCGTGGAGCTGGGCTGGGTCCCTTAAATAGACCCAGGCCCCGCCCACGTGCCACACCCAGTCAGGCTGCAGGAAAGGATTCTAGAAAGGCTTAGAATAGGGACCACACCCTAACCACACCCTGTAATCCTGCGTCAAAGTTTTGAAAATGAGCAATACATTGCAAACAACATTAATGGCATTTCAATATGAATCTCTGCAATGCAAAAGTTTAACATACTGCATGAACACTTAATGCATGAATTACCTAAGGATTGGCTTTTTGTATTACGTCGCCCGTAGAGCGCGCACTGTCCTGATGTTGACAGTAAGTGACCACTCCTACCCCCCTCCTAGAACAGATGGCTCATCAGGAAATGCAGACTAACAAACCAGATAATTTATCAAGGTTGATTGATGCTAAATTACAATATAATAAGCAGTCTTGGGAAAGTGGGCAAATTATTTAAAGATTAAGAAACAGAAATCTAAAATTAATGCTATCACAGACAAACATGGGAACAGAGACACTCGTGACTCAAAAATCCTGGAATGCTGTACTGACCACATTATATACTCCTGAAAGCACTCCTACTATAAATGATGTTGATATGTTCTTTCAATCTATAACAAAGTCAATGACACACAAAGTAGATTTGTCTCCATTAGACTGAGTTATCAGAGGCAGAAATAGAAAATGCCATTACCAAACTTCCAAAAGATAAAGCCCCTGGTTCTGATGGCTTCTCAAATCAGTTTTATTCAAAAATTGCATCTATCTAATTCCAAAGCTATTATCACTTATTCAATTTTTCATAACACAAGATCAAACAAAAGGTCGTTTTTCTGACGCTATGTTATGTTTAATTCCTAAACAAGATAAAGATCTATCAAAATGCAGAAATTACAGGCCTATATCCCTTATAAATACTGATTGTAAAATCTTTGTAAAAGTCCTTGCCTTACATATTAATCAGTCCATCCCAGACTTAATAGACATACATCAGTCAGGTTTCATCAAGGGTTGATACATATTTGATAATTTCAGAACCTTTCTTAACATTATCCATCTAGCTTCTAAGTCTAGGGATCGTATAGCTGCTATAACTTTAGATGCCAAAAAAGCCTTAGATCCAGTCTGTTGGGATTTCATGTTTGGGGCATTAAAACGGCACGGTTTTAGTCCTCATATATTGTTTTTAACTGTTTTTATTAGTTTTGTAAGACAAACCTTATACATTCATACTGTGCATGTCAGCAACTTCGCATATAATATTTTGACATCGGCATGGATTGTACTGAGGTCAAGCCACATAAAGATAACATAAATTACCAGAATCCTATACCTTAAGAATTATGAGCATAGAGTTAGAAGCATTTCATATTTATTAGCCCTGCCCCACTCGTCAATCTTCATAACCTTGAAGGCACTCCTGGAGTCTGCAAGCCCCATCCAGTTGGTTCCTTTTCTGGTGTTGGTGCGCATCCCAGCCAGCCATTATGCCTCCCCTTCAGAGTCCTCCCCTGATGTAGTGTCCTCTTCAGAGAACCTTCACAGTAAGTATGCCCAAAGCAGGACAGCTGCAACTGCCCCTCTATCTGTATCTGATATTGTCATATGGATCTCATCGGCTGACCCCCATTCCAGAATGTCTCTAAGCCAGTCTGAGAACCGTGGTGTCTGTGTATTTATCCAACCGATGGCCACTCTCCTTTTGGCCAGTAACAAAGCCAGTTGGGTTATTTTACAGTGAACCTTGCATCCCCTGGGGCATTCCAGCACTCCCAGGAGACAAACAAGTGGTGTCTGTGGGACATGCATTTCTGTGGCTAGTCCAATACGCTCCACAACCTGTCCCCAATAAGCTCGAACAAGGCACAGCTCCATGCCAAGTGCATGGAATTATCGTCTACCATACCGCATCGTGGGCAGGAGGCTCGTCTTGTGGGATCTATTTTATTTAGTTGTTGTGGGGTGACATATGTACGATGTAGGTAGTGAAAATGCAGAAGTCTGAACCTATTATTACAGGATACTTTGCGAACCAACCCCAGTGTTTTCTCCCACTCGGCATCCAAAACAGGTAGCCCCACATCCTTCATACGGGGTACTGGCACGGTGCCCCATCAGTTCAAATGGCTTTGTAAAAGAAAGTTATTAAGTGTCTCCCCTCACCCCAGTCAGTGAGCCCCTCCAATACCATAGAGGTTTTAGGAGCCACAGGGAATGCCATCCAGGTCTCTCTTGCGACACTCTCCAACTTAGCGTAGTATAAAAAAATTATGCGGACCTATTCCAAAGGTGTCCTGTGCTTCCTGGAAGGAAATAAATCTGTCTACTGCAGAGGTCTCCAAACTTTCTAATACCGCGCCCCCCCTGTTGAAAAATAAAAATCATTGGGCCCCCCTCAGAATTTTTCACAATTATTTTATAAACATGGCAATGTTTAAGTATGTCTAAACCTATTTAAACATTGCAGTTAAGTACTGTTACCTTTTTAAAACTGCAGTAACATGCTTCTGCTTAAAACAAAGGCCTGTTATCTGTATAATATTTATTTTGGCCAGAGTCTGGGGCACCCCCCTGGGATCACTTCAGGCCTCCCTAGGGGGGCCCGCCCCCCAGTTTGAAGACCTCTGGTCTACTGGGTATAGGGATCCGGCCTCCATACATCCCCCCTCTCGCCACTCTGCAATGGACATGATAGAGTTAATGTCTCGAAAAAACCTCAGATCCCATATATTCAGCTTACTGCTGAAGGGAGATGGCCGTATGACCCTGTGCATCACTTTCCTCCATAGACTGGCCGTGTGCATAACCAAATATGGTACTGGGGTGTCCGATCTACCTCCCTTCATCAGTGACCGGGGTAGTGTATTAGCACCTAATCAGTCCCCCAATAAGCGCTTCTCCCAATTATCCGATGGGGCCAGCCATCTAGCAGCATGCTGCAATTGCGCTGCATAGTAGCAGAAGTGTAGATCCCCCTCTTCCAAGTGCCTGTGCAAGATTATCAGTGATACTCGGCTACGTCTGCCCGCCCATATCAATGAGGTTAATATACTGTTCAGTTTGTGAAAGAACCTGTCTTCCATGGGAAATAATGATTTCTGAACCGTTTTAGCTAACGTTATCCTTCCCATCACCAAAAGCGGGAGACTGTTCCAGAATTTAACTGAGTTTTCTAGTCCTTGGAATACCCTGTCTACATTTTGTAACCTATGCTCGTCTTCATTGTGTGTTACCCTGATCCCCAAATAACGAAAGCTGTCCAGTTCCCATCGAAGCCGCACATTCGTCAGTTGCGTTCTTGGTTTCCCCACTAAGTGTCCCAAAGGGAGGAGCAGTGACTTATGTTTGTTAATTTGTAGGCCTGAAACCTCGCCAATGCTCTGCATCAGAATGGGCACCTACACCTTGGGTGTATGTAAATAGACCAGTGCGTCATCAGCACGCAGGGAGACGGTATGGGTTGTGCCTCCTATTCCAATACCCCACGGCACAGCTCCACCCTCAGCAACAATGCTAGTGGCTCAATCACCAAGGCAAACAACAGGGGTGACAGAGGGCACCCCTGCCTAGTGCCACGTCCCACCAGCCAGGCATCCAAGGTCTCCACTCCCACCTAATGCGGACCGACGGGCCCGTGTTTAAGAAGCGTATCCAGGAGCAGAAAACAGGACCAAACCCCATACTCCATGGCACCGCCTTCAAGAAGGCCCACTCAACCATATCAAATGCCTTTTCAAGGTCCAATGAGACCAACGCGTGCTCTCCGCCTCACTCCATTGTCTCATGAAGCATATGTGTCAGCCTACGAAGTTTATGTGTGGTGCTGCGTGTCAGCATAAAACCATATTGGTCCTCATGCACTAATCCCTGAATCACCCCGGTCAGTCTTGTTGCTAATATTTTAGAGTATTTTAAGATCCGTGTTTAACATGGTGAGAGGCCCATACCCTGCAGGATCCAAAAAGTCATCCCCTGGCTTCGGCATTAGGAGTATCACCCCTTCTCTCATGGTCTGGTGGAGGACTCCGATCTGCCTTGCCTCTTGGAAGACCTCCAGCAGTTTGTTCCCCAATGTGGGTACGAAGGCTTTGTAGAACTCGGCTGAGAAGCCATCATTTCCCGGCACTTTGGAAGCTGTAAGCGCTTTTATGGTGTGGTTCACCTCTTCTATAGATATGTCCTCTTCAAGGCTTTGGGCCTCCTCCCTATTCAGATGAGGGGGTCTCGCCTGTGGAAGGAATCCTTCTAGCCTAGCCTCATCAACCTATGGACCTGCTTCATACACAATGTCCCAAAGTATTTCTGCAGCGCCAGCAAGATGTCCCACCGCCGGTACAGGAGTTGTTCCTGCCTATTACGGATAGCTATAATGGGGGTCACTTCCTTCTCCCTATGAAGCAAACATGCCAAAAGTCTGCCTGATTCATCTCCTTCTCTATTCTGCTTCTGGCGGTTTGCCTTAAGTCCCGTTGTCTCCAGTGTGCCCCAGTACACGTGAATCGCCCTGTGTGTTGCTAGCATCTCTTCTTGTATTTTCGATGTATGTGGTACCTTCCTCTGAAGCTCAGCTAACTGGTCCTTTTTTGTTTTTAGGTTGCCAGGAGTGTTCGGTGTATCCACCTAATCTTGCCAATGCATTCCCCTTTACAGCTGCTTTAAGGGCCTCCCACTCGACCGCCCTAGTATTCATTGTACCCCAATTTGTGTACATGTAGTGTATTCTAACATCTCCCAATCCTGATCTGCAGGCTGTGTTGCTCAGCAGGACTGATGGCATACGCCAGGGTTTCACTCCACGTGTCTTCACACTCCACGCAGGCATCAGCGAGACAGGGGAGTGGTAGGACAGGTATTGTGCCATGTGCTTTAAGACCTCTACTTGAACCTTATCCAGACCCCCCAGTAGGAAACGGTCCAATCGGCTAAATGTATTGTGTGTATCTGATCTGCACATGTATTCCCTGCCATCTGGGTGTAGTAGGTGCCACCCGTCTATCAGTCCTAGATTGTCCATTGCATTCTGTAAAGTTCCAGTCATGTGGCGTTTGGTGCCAGTCCTGGGAGGGTGATGATCCGGGTTCCCATATAACACACAATCAAAATCCCCAGCCCATATTATGGGTGTCCCCACGCTGTCCATCAAGAGATCTTGTAATCTTACAAAGAACCCTCTGTCATCGATGTTTGGTGCATATGAGTTCAAGGGTGTAATGTCTACCCCGTTCAGCAGACACTGCAGTAGGGCGTACCTCCCCTCCACATCTGATTCGCTATATGTGAGTCTGAACGGTCCCCCAGGGGCCACCCAGATAATTACCCCTCTTGCATATGAGGAATACTAGATGGCATATAGCTGACCCCTCCATTTCTTTTTTCTATTTCTGTGCCTCCTCTGTTCCCAGATGCATCTTCTGTAGGCAGGCGATTTGAATCTTGTGTTGTTTGAGAAAAGCATGAACTCTATACCGCTTAGTATAACCTGAGAGCCCTCTGACGTTCCCTGTTATTATATTATATACTTCTGACATAGACCTGATGCTACTTGTCGTCCACTTCTCCTGCTATCCCTGCTGCTGACTCCGACCACTACTGCCAAGCATTCCGCTGTTTCATGACGTGCACTACAACCCAAACGAGCAGAATTGCTAACACGTTTGTTAACTTCAAACAATCCTTCCTCCCCGGACATAGAGTATAACAACAACATTTCTACTGCAAATCCAATGAATTCTTGCTTTCAGGACTTACAGCCTACTCACCCCTCCCAAACAAAGCCTATCAAACAAAGAGGAGATTTTCCCCAGACGGGCCCCATACACTGTGTCTCAACATTAGCAGCCTTATTTAGGTAGTGCATTACTGACCAGGCTCTCCACTTCAGATTCTTCAACTAAGAACATGTCTTCTACTGCATGTGCTCAGAGCTATTGCCTGTGCTCAATGTACCTGCTGCATATTCTTCCCAATCGCCCAAGAAGCAGGAAGGAGAGACCCCCCACAAAATATTCTGGAGTTATTATATAACCAAATTTATCAACACATATCATCTTCCACTCCGGATTCCCTCAGGGCCCTCAGCTCTTGGGTCATCAATGTGATGGCCGGGGCAACATCGCTCTGGTGCTTAACCTCCAATGCCATGGTTCCTTCAGCCTGGATCTCTACTCTGCCATCATCTGATCCCACAGGCGACTGCTGCCTGAACGCTGCAGGAGAGCCACCTGTGTACCGGCTCCCTCTTAGAGCCCGTCCGTGCATCCTGGTTCTTCCCATTGTAAGACGTCCCTTCGGTACTTTGTCCCACATTTCCAGCCACTGCCACACATCATCAGGTGTCTCAAAGAAGCGTGTTGTACGAGCTGTTGCACTTTGATCGTATAGTCTGGGTAAATCGAGATCTTGTGGTTCTCTATAGCATTATACATGTCCCTTGCAATGCAAGCAATGCACATACTTCAACTGACACTTTTCAACTGTAGCTTTTAGGCAGCAATAAAAAAGTCAGGTAACTCTTATGATTATGTTTCTGCTACAAAAGGATCTGACTTTTGTCTAGAGGCAGTTTTGATGCCATAAAGTAGCGCAGAAGGTTTATATGCCTACTGCAAAGATCAAATCTGTATTTTATGCAAATAGCTGAGTGGATCAGTAAAGCCAGCCATTAGCAGCGCTATAATACAAATGAAATATATGTGCAAGGGGGGCTAAGGAGAGATGAAGGGCACTTTTGCTGGGTGGTAGTGAGGCAATCCGAGAAGGAGGTCATGGGAGTGGGAGCACCAATAATGATTGTTGGACTGGGCGCCAGAGGAGCTAAAGACTGTGACGATTGGTATGTGACAAAGCAAAGTAATAGTGTGTCTTTTTTGTTTTTCCGAGTGTCTTGGCAGAATGTGCTGATTAAGGGAAGAAGCAAAGGTAAGGTGACTGACCTTTACTGTTGCACGCATCTCACACACACCCACCAGTAATTTTGTGACTGTCTTTGTAGGCTAGTGTGTTAGAGCAACAGTTTAACCAGTAGAAGAGATGGCGTCTCATTGGATGACTGCTGCTCAAGCCTTAACTCAGGTTATAGAGGACAGCTCTGACGTAGGATCAGAGACTGAGACTGCAGATACTGAGACAGCATCTGAGGGATAGGACAATGGTGCAGACTCTGGGAGTGATTTTTCTGACAACTCCTCTTACAGTGATTCTGAGGGAGGTGATGAGGACAGTCCTGCTGTCCCTTCGCAAGCACAGTCTGTGCAACGGGACAATAGCGGTTTATCCCAACCCAGAGAGCAGGTGCATGTTGCAGCAAGCACAGAGAGAGAGTGCTCTCTTGGGAGCTCCCCAATTTAGTTCAGCTCCAAATCGTATTGTGGAGACATCAAAAATATCTATCACAAAACAACCTGGTTTTTTAAGGTAGGCACCCGCGTTTTTGGTCCCGGGCTCGGTGGCCATATAGGGAAACCTACCAAACCCAGACATTTCTGGAAACTAGACCCCCGGGAGAGTCCATAGAGGTGTGACTTGTGTGGATTCCCCATCCTGGATTCCCCTAAGTATCTAGGGGCATATTTATACTCTGTTTGCGCCGGAATTGCGTTGTTTTTTTTGACGCAATTCCGACGCAAAACTAACTCCATATTTATACTTTGGCGTTAGACGCGTCTAGCGCCAAAGTCCATGGAGTTTGCGTCATTTTTTTGCGTGGACACCTACTTTGCGTTAATGATATGCAAGGTAGGCGTTCCCGTCTAAAAAATTGACTCCGAGGCATGTGACCCGTATTTACACTCCCGGGCAAAATTCACGCCCGGGAATGGGCGGGTCAAAAAAAATGACATCCAGCCCCTTTTGTGCCGTTTTTTAGCGCCTGGTCAGGGCAGGCGTTACGGGACCTGTGGGCTCGGAAGGAGCCCAGGGGTGCCCTCCCATGCCCCCAGGGACCCCCCCTGTCACCCTTGCCCACCCCAGGAGGACGCCCAAGGCTGGAGGGACCCATACCAGGGACATTAAGGTAAGTTCAGGTACGTATTTTTTTATTTATTTTTTTGTGGCATAGGGGGGCCTGATTTGTGCCCCCCTACATGCCACTATGCCCAATGACCATGCCCAGGGGACAGAAGTCCCCTGGGCATGGCCATAGGGCAAGGGGGCATGACTCCTGTCTTTGCTAAGACAGGAGTCATTTCAATGGGGGTTGGGAGTCGAAAAAAATGGCGCAAATCGGGTTGAGGCGATAATTTTGCCTCAGCCTGACTTGCCCCATTTTTGGGCGCCCAAGCTCCATATTCCCCTACGCCGGCGCTGCCTGATGTACGTCATTTTTTTTCACGCACACCAGGCAACGCCGGCTAACGTCATTGAATAAATACGGCGCCCGCATGGTGCTTCAGAATGGCGTTAGCCGGCGCTAATTTTTTTGACGCAAAACTGCGTTACCGCAGTTTTGCGTCAAAAAGTATAAATATGGCCCCTAGTTTTAAAAAATGCACAGGTTTGATAGGTTTCCCTAGGTGCCGGCTGAGCTAGAGGCCAAAAATCCATAGCTTGGCACTTTCCAAAAAGCAAGTAAGATTTCAATGTAAAAATGTGATGTGTCCATGTTGCGTTTCCTGTCGCTGGCACTAGGCCTACCCACACAAGTGAGGTACCATATTTATTGGGAGAACATAGAATAGAAGAACAAGTGTTACTGCCCCTTGTCTTTCTCTACATTTTTTTTCTTCCAAATGTCAGACAGTGTATAAAAAAGAAGTCTACTTGAGAAATGCCCTGTAATGCACATGCTAGTATGGGAACCCCGGAATTCAGAGATGTGCAAATAACCACCGCTTCTCAACACCTTATCTTGTGCCCATTTTGGAAATACAAAGGTTTCTTTGATACCTATTTTTGACTCTTTATATTTCACCAAATGAATTGCTATGTACCCAGTATACAATGAAAACCCATTGCAAGGTGCAGCTCATTTATTGGCGATGCGTACCTGGAGTTGTTGATAAATCTATAAGCCCTATATATCCCCGCAACCAGAAGAGTCCAGCAGATGTCACAATATATTGCTTTCAAAATTCTGCCCTAGCTGGAAAAAGTTATAGAAGAAAACGTGGGCTCTACTGGCTGTTTTTTTCTTCTCAAATTCAGTATTTTTTTATTTCATCTGTTATTTTCTCTAGGAAAACCTTGTAGGATCTACACCAGTGGTTCCCAACCTGTGGTCCGGGGACCCCTGAGGGTCCACGACTACTAAGAAAATTAAATAATATTAACAGATTAGCCCCTCACCTTTCAGTGAGGATTCAGTGGGGGGGTCCCCGAATTCCAATAATGATTCAGTGGGGGTCCCTGGCTTCGAGTTATGATAAAGTGGGGGTCCACAAAAGCCAAAAACATGGGTACCACTGATCTACACAAATGACCCCTTGCTGAATTCAGACTTTAGTTGACTTTTCAGAAATGTTTAGCTGTGCAGTATCCAGCATTGGTTTCACACCCATTTCTGTCACTAACTGGAAGGAGGCTAAAAGCACAAAAAATAGTAATAATGGGGTATGTCCCAGTAAAATGCCACAATTGTGTTGAAAAATGTATTTTTCTGATTCAAGTCTTCCTGTTTGTGAAAGCTGGGAAGTTGGTGATTTTAGCATTGCAAAGCCTTTGTTGATGCCATTTTCAGGGAAAAAAACACATGCTTTCTTCTGCAGCCCTTTTGTCCAATTTTTCTGAAAAAAGTGAAATTTTAGCTGTATTTTGGCTAATTTCTTGGTCTCCTCCAGGGGAACTCACAAACTCTGGGTACCTTTAGAACCCCTAGGATGTTGATAAAAAAGGATGCATATTTGGCATAGATAGCTTATGTGGACAAAACGTTATGATGGCCTAATGGCGAAATACCCCAAATAGCCAAAAAAGGGCTCAGCACTGGGGGTGGTGGTGGGGGGGGGGAGGCCCAGCAGCTAGCTAAGGGGTTAAAGATACTGGCTTTACTTGGAACTTTAAGCATATCAAATGCCTGGGCAGCCTATACTCTAATTCTATTAAAGACACTATCCAAATCAATTTTAAAGAAGTTGAGTCAAAAAATTCTAAATTGTCCGATAGATGGTAGCCTCTATAACTTGGTGGAGAAGACTAGCCACAATCAAAAAGATGATGTTGCCTATTCTAATTTTTTATTTGTCTATGCTCCCAGTTAAACTTTCCTTTTTTAAAGCAATAAATACATTATTTATTAAAGTTCTATGGAATAAACGTAAATCTTGTATATCATTAGCCAAATTACAGGAATCTAGAGATAATGGAGGTGTCCATTTTCCGTGTCTTAAACAATATCAATCTTGTCTTGAAACAAATATGGATGTCCTTTCTCCCACCTTCCAGGACAAAACCACCATTTGGAGACAACTAGAACACTCACAAATCACACCATTTACTTTCAGAGACGCAATTCGGCTTTCAAAACCCCCTAAATCCCTCCTCTCTCCAATAATCACTCACTCTATTTTTATTGCCATGCCATTACTTATTGCCTCTCATTCCTCACAGGAGAATCTAAAAAAAAAAACCTACATGGTACAATAAAGATATCAAATTAAATAATAGAGTTCTTGCCTGGAAAGAATGGATACATAAAGGTATTATAACTTTAGATCATTTAATTTCAGATAATGGTCTACTTGACTTTCAAGATATTCAACAACAAAAAAATCTAATTTCTTCTCATTATGCTATGCAGTACTGGTATCTCCAAAATACTCTCTATAACATTTTATCTCAGACTTCAAATTTACTCCCCCTCACACACAGACCCTCTCCAAACCTCATAACTTTTCATCACAAGTCCAAGCGTCCTTTATATACAAAACTCTTATAAATACCTACACTGTGAGACTAAAGTCTAAAATAGAATTAGCATAGGAACAAGACTTCAATCAACAGTTTCCTCTATGTACATGGAAAAAATATGGTCAAAACTTCTCACAACATCCCGCTCTGCATCTACAACCCTAACATTTTTCTATTTTTATAACAGACTGTGCTATATTCCTATAGATCTTTATAAATATAAACTTACTGCAGACAACAAATGTTGGTTGTGTTCTCAAGAAAGTAGTCTTTATATGCACGTTTTTGAATGCCCTTAAGTTAAACCTTTTTGGGTACAAGTTTGGGATGAAATTAATCAGATTTTGTCTATCAATGTACCTTTCAGTATTTCACATATTTGTTTGGGTAGTACTTCTTCTATATGGCAGTCTCAGACTATGCTTGGTAAATTTGTTGACCTACTTATTGCTAGTGCACTGCAAATAATAACTTCTAATTGGAAAGATACCACAAAAATATCTGTTGTCGCTTGGTGGAATTTGATTTGTTATAATCACAGAATGCTAATACTACTCAACTGCTAATCAAAAGAGACAAGCTATGGCTTCCTCTCACTTCTTTTCTTTCACAACAAGATATCTTTCATACCACTGCCAATACTGTTTTTGACCCTACTTGATTGTCTGTTTAGAATCAATGGTTGTTCTGCTATAAATATTTGATTTTCAATTTGCATTGTTTAATTTCTTTTTCTTCTCTTTTCTCTCTTCTCTTTTATTTCTTTACTAAAACCTAATACAAATGCCAGTGTTTTATAGTACAATATCATAATTCTGTTGAGCATATGAAATGTTTTAGTAGGTACGATTATCTTTATACTTCTACAGTTCAATACACTTTTTTGATTTTGTTTGGAAGAATATAATACAATTCTATATATTGCTTATTATACTAACGTATGCTAACTTATTCAATAAAGCATTATTAAACAAAAAAAAGGTAATTACATTTCTTGACCTGTACAGAATTAAGGGCCAGATGTACGAAACGTTTTGCGACTCGCAAACGGCAAAATTTGCCGTTTGCGAGTCGCAAAACGCGTATCCCAATGCAGAAATGCATTTTGCGAGTCGTTACCGACTCGCAAAATGCATTTCAGACTCGCAAATAGGAAGGGGTGTTCCCTTCCTATTTGCGAGTCGCATTGGGATGCAATACCATTTGCGACCGCATATGCGGTCGCAAATGGCATCGCAGTTACCATCCACTTCAAGTGGATGGTAACCCAATCACAAATTGGAAGGGGTCCCCATGGGACCCCTTCCAGTTTGTGATTGCACCCAAAAATATTTTTTCAGGGCAGGGAGTGGTCCAAGGGACCACTCCCTGCCCTGAAAAATCCGAAACTAAAGGTTTCGGTTTTTTTTTGTAGTGCAGCTCGTTTTCCCTTAGGGAAAACGGGCTACACTTCAAAAAAAAAAAACCTGCTTTATTGACAAGCAGGTCGCTAACATGGAGGCCTGCTGACGTCAGCAGGCCTCCATGTTAGCGAGTGCCCATACTCGCAATGGGGCCGCAATTTGCGACCCACCTCATGAATATTCATGAGGTGGGTCATTGCGACCCCATTGCGAGTTGCAGTCGGTGTCTGAGACACCGTACTGCATAGCAATTTGCGACTTGCAAATTGGGAGTCGCAGGGACTCGCAATTTGCAAGTCGCAAATTGCTTTTTTCGTACATCTGGCCCTTAGTGACAGAGTTACCTAAATAACTATCAGTGAAGGTATTATGGTGTTATAATGTTATGTGGTCTTGCTGAGATAGCAGACCCAACCCCTTAGTACATTAAAAACGTTCTAAAAGTGGAATTTTCAAAATACTAATTTAAAGTCTGATTTTAGCATTAAAGAGAATTTTAAAATACAGTTAAAATGAGAGGAAGAAGTATTTTTCTAGGTGTGTACAAAGTGAATTTAACAATTATTAAATGAAATAAGGTAAACCAGTGTTAGTCTATGGGAGACGTGCCGTGCCACTGGGAAAAATGACATTGTCCTACAGGCTGCAATGGCAGGCCAGAGCCATGTTTTCGTGTGATACTTTACTGGGTGGCACAATGAGTGCTGCAGCACACTAGTAGCGTTTAATTTACAGGGCTTTGGTACTAGTAGTACCAAATACTAGGAACATATAAGTGAACTAAATGTGCCAATCATGTATATGGTAATTTTACCATGTTTAAAGGGAAGAACACACACTTTACCACTGTTTAGCAGAGCTAAAGTGCACATAGTCCTGCACCCAACAAAATACAGGTTCAGCACTGGAAGGCAAAAATCTGGGGCGACCTTGCAGAAAAGCCAAATTTCCAACAATTATCACATTTAGGAGCACCTTGAAATAATTTATTTCAGGATGCATATCATACAACAACCTCTTGTGTTTTGTTGAATAGACCATAATGTTGCTCCAGCTATAAAAATAAAGGCTTACATAGGAGATAGGAGAAGCATGGCAAGTGACTTGTCTCTTGGGTCATTAATTACATTGTCAGAACAGAAAGGGTGTGGGTCACTAATTCTAATAAAGGCTACACTGTATGGTAATATATTCAAAGGTGCTAAAGTGGAACAATCCTAAATACACTTTTTAATGCAAAAGATCATACTTCAGCGATAGATAAAGTGGAAGCCAGTGGCACTTGCTAAACCAAACAAAAATGGGTCAACAAAGGGATAAATTAAATATGTGTTCTTCCACAATGATACTTGAATTATCATTAGAAGTACATATTTTTTCCAAAACAATTTTACACTAAGAGTTCCTTTGTAACAATATCGGGGGTGGGTTAACCAAGATCAAAGACCAGAGTCAACAAAAGCAGCACATGAGAGAGTTGCTTCTGCCCATGCGGGTGTGATGGCTATAATTCCATTACTGCAAAAACTTTACTGGAGGCCACGTCTATGTAAACAGACCAAACAGTATGTCCTTTGTTCTGACATATGTCAACAAATATAAGAACCCACCATCAAGCAACCACCACAGACACCACTCCTAATTTCCAACTAACCACCACAATGTGTGTACCTGGACCATTGTGCTCCTCTGACACCTGATGGTGCATACAAATACATCTTAGTAGCTTTTGACACTTGCTCCAGATTCCTATGGGTATGGCCACAACGATCAGCTAACAATCGAACTGTTATTAAAGATTTGTGCGTCTTTATTGGGAATATGCAGTTGCGGCTTTTCATTCAGACCAGGGCCCTGCTTTTGCTAGGGCATTCAGGGAGACCATGGCAATGTTGGGGGTCCATTTGCATCACTTGTCTCCCCATCATTCCAAGAGTAACAGTATAGTGAAGCAAAAGAACTGAGACTTAAAGCAGTCCTTAACAGCAAGAGTATTAGGTACGGGTCGTGGTTGGCTTAACCACCTGTATGGAGTCCAGAGTGCACTTAATATTCTGCCTAGACGGTCCCTGAGACGGTACACCTCATACGAGGTTCTGTTTGGCATTCTTATGTATGTCCCAGATTTAGATGGCTCTGGCGCAGTGATGGCACACACATCTTTTGACATAAATGAACATGTCGCTGTCTTGCAGGAATTACAGCAGTTTCATGATGAAAACTCATCTGCGTGTGCCACCACCTTGGGAATAAGGGATGCACTAATTACACTGACCGGCTGGATTCCAAAACTTGGGGATCTGGTGCGAGAAAAGATTGCTGTAAAGAAAGAATTTGGCCCTTCATATTGAGCACTGGTTCAAGTCCTGAAAATACACAGTACCAGAGCTGTCATCTTACCACCGCTGCCAGATTCTGCTTTGTTTCCAGGGACATTGTCAGGTTATACCATGTGGCCAATCGTACACAGCAGACCTAGAAGACTCCTGGGTAGTTCCAGAACCCCTCTCACTCCCAAGCAGGACGTACCTTTACGTGTTTTAGCTAACAATGCTGACACTTTCCCGAGCTTGGGGAGGGTGGAAAATGATCTTTCATTAGAACCAGTAACTTCTTTTGTAACAAGAGACATCCATAGTTCCGAACAGTGTTCTTCAAGTTCAACACAACTGGAGAGGGTCGTCTACTATGAACCACCAAGGGACACTTCTGCCAGTTCTCCTTCTATGACACCAGTTCCAATATTTGCACGAACAGCTTCTGGATATTTTGCCGACATCAATAATTCTTTTACTGATTCTTCTACGCCTTCTGCAGTTCCAGTATCAAGGGCACATACATTGTTTACTTCCCTTATGACTAACTATCTGATTAGTTCCAGGGACTATCTGTGGGTCCTGTTGACCGTGCTTGTTTTTCTTCTTTGGATTGGTTTCGTCATTGTTTTCTTTTTATTGATACATGGTTCTTATCTTCCTGAACGCTCTGCTGTTCAACTGGTGCATAAGGTCCTAACACCACATTTGTCTTCACATAAGGTCCAGAGAGACTTGTCCCTAGTGAATATTTCAGCTATACTGATTCCTGATGGGACTTTTTGAGATAAAGTACAGTTTGATGTCTTTGGGCCGACGGAAGTCCTTCAAATACCATATGAGTTTAAAGTTTCAATGAATGATATAATAACTCCAGGAGTAGTTTCTGCTGATTGGGATGTAAAAAATAGATTCACTGCTTTCTGAGCTTGAATATTAAACTATACTCGAAAATGAAGATGTTTATCAAACAACTGCAAATTATGGCAATATGTTCTGTTTTAATCATTACAGACATCATTTCATACACAAAGCCAGCATCTAGATAACTAATTACAATTCTACACTATGGGAACATTGTCCGACCCCACCAGAGGGGAGTTCTAAAACATATATGGAAAAGTTTGCATATTTTATTGGGCACAATGTCAAAAATGCTGTCCTAATATTTCAAGTTACCTCCTACGAAACTGCAAAAGTTTTGAAAACAGATACCCGATTCATTTATTCTGATTCCTTTGTTTCACAGTTGGTAATAGAAGGCTATGAATATAGGTTGAAGCTGATATACTTTAAGAGTGTTTCGGGAAGTAAAGATTGGTAAATACAGGGAAGGGAAGCTTTGCTTAGAGCATGCCTTATTCCATTGCAAATTTTATTTTTAAACAACACCATACAGCAAATTAGTGGTTTAGGCTTGGCAAAATCATCTGCAAAGATACAGTCCCTCTTAAATACTAACTTTCCAAGACATTTCGGTGAATTAATTGAGTAAATTATAAACTCATCTAACACCCCTGGGATTGCACATTTCTTCAAGGTTCTGGTTTTGTCAGCATTTTTTCCTCTATACTCGGCATTATACGTCCAGCTATACACTCTATTTTCTTGAGTGTTTCAGGGGATTCCCTATAAGTTTGGCATTAATTGGTGGCATTCTGCTGTTGCTATTCTTCCTTTGCAATGGCTGCCTCATTTCAACAAGGAGGACTGATGGCTTTTCCACCAGCCCAAATGAGTTGTGAACGCATGATGCAGTACTTCGGAGCACCACTCCTGAAAGAAATTAAGTGCAACTGGTTTCTGTCATTCAGACCAGTTCTAAACTGTGTGCAGCCCATCTTTCGTTGCTTGTGGGTCTCTTTCGAACATGCACTGGAAGTGTGTTTCGCTCCCCAGTGAATACCTTCTTTGAATGCTGATCTGTTGATGTTCTCCCTGATGACTCATTACCACAGTCATGCACATTGAGGTAGAGTTTGATGTGGGAAGCTTCCTATGAGTTTCCATTTGTGGACCAAGTGCCTCTTGGTGCTACAATACCTGGCACTGCACAGTATCGTGCTGCCTCGGCTGGTGCTGAGACAATGGAACGTGACTGCTGCTCTCTCATCTTCCTTGTCAATTAATTGATTTAATTAACATCTGCTGAAGTGGGGTCTTTCCTGGATTACATTACCTTTGATTAAATTGGCGATCTTCTAAAAGGCCATGATTATTTTTAAACAGTGGACATTTGGCATTATATTAATTGATATGTTTTTTAAATTCTAACTTGACCGGTTTTAATTTGGCCTGCATTTTGGTCTGTTTTCCCAATGCGCCAGCATTAGACGGAAAATATTCTTCCCAGCTCTCCACGTCGACGAGGATGTCACAATTGCACAGCTCTTCACACGACTCCGTCTGACGTTACCCTGACAATAAGAGGTCCTCACCGGCGTGTTGATGTCAGTTTCACCCATTTTTTACATGCCTTTGAGGCGAACAGGTGAAAACCGACCTCACAATAGCTCAAATTAATACATACATAAAACCATATTGATGTAACACAATTACAACAATCATTTATATATAAAATTATCAAAACATATATACACTTGTAATACAAAAGGCTTGGTATGACCAGACAGGCAATGGGGAGTTGGGTGGGACTGTGAGGAATCCGCAGGTAGCTAGTGAATCCAGTGTATCAGCTTTACCGAAGGTAAGTAACTTGTTCTTCTGATGGATACAACTACCTGTGGATTCCTCACCTTATGATTAGAGTCCCAAAGCAGTACCGCACTCGGAGGTGGGTGCCTGACGGGTCAAACCAAGAAACCCTGCAACACAGAACGTGCAAAATGGCGGTCTCTCCTAACTTCTGAGTCCAAGCAATAATGCTTTGCGAAAGTGTGGAGGGACGCCCAAGTTGCTGCCTTGCAAGTATCCACCACCCGAACACCTCTAACCAGGGCCGAAGTGGCAGACCTAGCCATGGTCAAATGGGCTCTAATACCCTCAGGAGAAACCTTTTTTGCCAACGAGTAACAGATCTTAATGCAAAGAATGACCCACCTGGGTATAGTTCTTTTATGGACCGCTCTGCCCTTCCTCTTTCCTACATATCCAATGAAGAACTGGTCCTCCAACCGAAAGTCCTTTGTTCTCTCAATATAAAAACTGAGAGCCCTTCTGGGGTCCAAACAATGAAGTCTCTCTTCCTCCTTTGAAGGATGAGGAAGAGGGTAGAAAGATGGAAGGGTAATAGACTGCCCCATATGGAAAGGAGTGACAACTCTAGGGAGAAAAGCCGCCCTGGTTTTCAGCACCACTTTATCAGCAAATAATGAAGTAAAGGGAGGTTTAACACTAAGGGCCTGAAGCTCACTCACACGCCTAGCAGACGTAATAGCTATCAGGAAAACTGTTTTAAGGACTAATAATCTTAACGGACAAGAATGCATGGGTTCAAACAGTGAACCCATTTAAAAAGTTAAAACCAGATTTAAATCCCACTGAGGCATAAGAAACGGAGTAGGAGGAAATGTATTTGTTAAACATTTTAAGAACCTAATAACAAAGGCGATTTAAACAATTAGGGTTGATCTGGAAGGCAAAGAAAGGCTGACAGAGCCAACAAATAGCCTTTGATAGTCGCAACTGCACAATCCTTCTGTGCTAAAGCTAATGCAAACAACAGAACATCAGACAGATGGGCCCTCAAGGAGTCAGTTTGTTTCTCTCCACCCAAGCCATGAATTTTGCCCACCTGCCGGCATAAACAGTCTTCACATAAGGTCCAGAGAGACTTGTCCCTAGTGAATATTTCAGCTATACTGATTCCTGATGGGACTTTTTGAGATAAAGTACAGTTTGATGTCTTTGGGCCGACGGAAGTCCTTCAAATACCATATGAGTTTAAAGTTTCAATGAATGATATAATAACTCCAGGAGTAGTTTCTGCTGATTGGGATGTAAAAAATAGATTCACTGCTTTCTGAGCTTGAATATTAAACTATACTCGAAAATGAAGATGTTTATCAAACAACTGCAAATTATGGCAATATGTTCTGTTTTAATCATTACAGACATCATTTCATACACAAAGCCAGCACCTAGATAACTAATTACAATTCTACACTATGGGAACATTGTCCGACCCCACCAGAGGGGAGTTCTAAAACATATATGGAAAAGTTTGCATATTTTATTGGGCACAATGTCAAAAATGCTGTCCTAATATTTCAAGATACCTCCTACGAAACTGCAAAAGTTTTGAAAACAGATACCCGATTCATTTATTCTGATTCCTTTGTTTCCCAGTTGGTAATAGAAGGCTATGAATATAGGTTGAAGCTGATATACTTTAAGAGTGTTTCGGGAAGTAAAGATTGGTAAATACAGGGAAGGGAAGCTTTGCTTAGAGCTATCCTTATTCCATTGCAAATTTTATTTTTAAACAACACCATACAGCAAATTAGTGGTTTAGGCTTAGCAAGATCATCTGCAAAGATACAGTCCCTCTTAAATACTAACTTTCCAAGACATTTCGGTGAATTAATTGAGTAAATTATAAACTCATCTAACACCCCTGGGATTGCACATTTCTTCAAGGTTCTGGTTTTGTCAGCATTTTTTCCTCTATACTCGGCATTATACGTCCAGCTATACACTCTATTTTCTTGAGTGTTTCAGGGGATTCCCTATAAGTTTGGCATTAATTGGTGGCATTCTGCTGTTGCTATTCTTCCTTTGCAATGGCTGCCTCATTTCAACAAGGAGGACTGATGGCTTTTCCACCAGCCCAAATGAGTTGTGAACGCATGATGCAGTACTTCGGAGCACCACTCCTGAAAGAAATTAAGTGCAACTGGTTTCTGTCATTCAGACCAGTTCTAAACTGTGTGCAGCCCATCTTTCGTTGCTTGTGGGTCTCTTTCGAACATGCACTGGAAGTGTGTTTCGCTCCCCAGTGAATACCTTCTTTGAATGCTGATCTGTTGATGTTCTCCCTGATGACTCATTACCACAGTCATGCACATTGAGATTGAGTTTGATGTGGGAAGCTTCCTATGAGTTTCCATTTGTGGACCAAGTGCCTCTTGGTGCTACAATACCTGGCACTGCACAGTAACGTGCTGCCTCGGCTGGTGCTGAGACAATGGAACGTGACTGCTGCTCTCTCATCTTCCTTGTCAATTAATTGATTTAATTAACATCTGCTGAAGTGGGGTCTTTCCTGGATTACATTACCTTTGATTAAATTGGCGATCTTCTAAAAGGCCATGATTATTTTTAAACAGTGGACATTTGGCATTATATTAATTGATATGTTTTTTAAATTCTAAATTGACCGGTTTTAATTTGGCCTGCATTTTGGTCTGTTTTTCCAATGCGTCAGCATTAGACGGAAAATATTCTTCCCAGCTCTCCACGTCGACGAGGATGTCACAATTGCACAGCTCTTCACACGACTCCGTCTGACGTTACCCTGACAATAAGAGGTCCTCACCGGCGTGTTGATGTCAGTTTCACCCATTTTTTACATGCCTTTGAGGCGAACAGGTGAAAACCGACCTCACAATAGCTCAAATTAATACATACATAAAACCATATTGATGTAACACAATTACAACAATCATTTATATATAAAATTATCAAAACATATATACACTTGTAATACAAAAGGCTTGGTATGACCAGACAGGCAATGGGGAGTTGGGTGGGACTGTGAGGAATCCGCAGGTAGCTAGTGTATCCAGTGTATCAGCTTTACCGATGGTAAGTAACTTGTTCTTCTGATGGATACAACTACCTGTAGATTCCTCACCTTATGATTAGAGTCCCAAAGCAGTACCGCACTCGGAGGTGGGTGCCTGACGGTTCAAACCAAGAAACCCTGCAACACAGAACGTGCAAAATGGCGGTCTCTCCTAACTTCTGAGTTCAAGCAATAATGCTTCGCGAAAGTGTGGACGGACGCCCAAGTTACTGCCTTGCAAGTATCCACCACCCGAACACCTCTAACCAGGGCCGAAGTGGCAGACCTAGCCATGGTCAAATGGGCTCTAATACCCTCAGGAGAAACCTTCTTTGCCAACGAGTAACAGATCTTAATGCAAAGAATGACCCACCTGGATATAGTTCTTTTATGGACCGCTCTGCCCTTCCTCTTTCCTACATATCCAACGAAGAACTGGTCCTCCAACCGAAGGTCCTTTGTTCTCTCAATATAAAAACTGAGAGCCCTTCTGGGGTCCAAACAATGAAGTCTCTCTTCCTCCTTTGAAGGATGAGGAAGAGGGTAGAAAGATGGAAGGGTAATAGACTGCCCCATATGGAAAGGAGTGACAACTCTAGGGAGAAAAGCCGCCCTGGTTTTCAGCACCACTTTATCAGCAAATAATGAAGTAAAGGGAGGTTTAACACTAAGGGCCTGAAGCTCACTCACACGCCTAGCAGACGTAATAGCTATCAGGAAAACTGTTTTAAGGACTAATAATCTTAACGGACAAGAATGCATGGGTTCAAACAGTGAACCGATTTAAAAAGTTAAAACCAGATTTAAATCCCACTGAGGCATAAGAAACGGAGTAGGAGGAAATGTATTTGTTAAACATTTTAAGAACCAAATAACAAAGGCGATTTAAACAATTAGGGTTGATCTGGAAGGCAAAGAAAGGCTGACAGAGCCAACAAATAGCCTTTGACAGTCGCAACTGCACAATCCTTCTGTGCTAAAGCTAATGCAAACAACAGAACATCAGACAGATGGGCCCTCAAGGAGTCAGTTTGTTTCTCTCCACCCAAGCCATGAATTTTGCCCACCTGCCGGCATAAACAGTCTTAGTGGAGTGTCGCCTGGGGGATAAAATAACATCCACTACCTCTGGTGGAAGAGAGAAAGAACTCAGATTGCCCCGTTCAATCTCCAGGCATGAAGGTGCAGGCTCTAGAGGTGGGGGTGTAGAACCTGCCCCTGCGATTGCGAGAGGAGATCTTCCCTGAGAGGGAGACGGAGTGGAGGGCACAGTGAGAGTTGGAGAAGGTCTGTATACCACACCCTTCTCGGCCAAACTGGAGCTATTAAAATGACTTGAGCCCAATCTTGGCAAATCTTCCTCAGAACCTGAGGAATCAAGAGTATGGGAGAAATGCATAAAGCAACTGGTTGCACCAAGACATCTGGAACACGTCCCGCAAAGCTCCTTGCACCGGATACTGGAGGCTGCAGAACGAGCAGTGCGCGTTCTCCCGAGTGAAAAGCAGGTCTATCTGCGGAGAACCCCACATCCGAAAGATGTGAAGGACCAGATTCGGATGGAGACGCCACTCGTGATCGGCCAAGAAATGCCAACTGAGACTGTCCATATGCACATTGAGAACTTCGGCCAGATAATTCGCTACCAAGCAAACCCAAAGGTCCTGAGCCCAGGACGAGAGCCACAGAGCCTTTCTGCAGAGAATGTACGACCCCACTCCTCCCTGCTTGTTTATATACCACATCGCGGTAGTGTTGTCTGTCAAGACTTGAACTGACTGACCGTGAAGGGATGGGAGGAAGGCCTTGAGAGCCAGATGTATTGCCCACAATTCTAATAGATTGATATGAAAAGTCCGTTCCACTGAAGACCAAAGACCTTTGATCTCGAGGTCCCCCAGATGAGCTCCCCACCCTAGAGTGGAAGCATCCGTTCTGACCGTGGCCACTGGAGGAGGCAGCGAAAACAGCCTTCCTTGGCAAAGGTTGCCATCCACAGCCCACCATCGTAGATCCGCTGCAGCGTCTCTGGAGATCGATATCGACTCCTCGAGATCCCCTTTGTGTAGAAACCACTGCTTGCGGAGGCACCATTTGAGAGCCCTCATGTGCCAACGTGCATGAGTGACCAACAGAATGCAAGAAGCGAACAGACCGAGCATCGCGAAGGACCTTGAGGACTGGAACAACCGCTCCATTTTGAAACATTGGAATCAACACCTGAATGTCCTGAATCTGCTGAGGCGGAGGATAGGCCCAATTCAATGTTGTATCCAGTACTGCCCCTATGAACAGGAGGTGCTGAGAGGGCTCCAGGTGAGACTTGGGCACATTTATCAAAAAGCCCAGCCTGAACAACATCTGAGTTGTCATCTGCAAGTGATGCAGCCCGAGCTCTGGAGACTTGGCTTTGATCAACCAATTGTCCAGGTAAGGGAAAACCGATATTCCCTTCCTTCTGAGACTTGCTGCAACCACCGCCATCACCTTCGTGAAGACTTAAGGTGCTGCAGTAAGACCAAATGGAAGGACCGCAAACTGGTGGTGTTGCGACCCTACCACAAACTGGAGATACTTCCTGTGCGAATTGAGACAAGGGATATGAAAGTAAGCATCTTTCAAGTCGACAGACACCATCCAATCCTCTTTGTTCAACGCCAGAAGTACCTATGCTAGAGTCAACATCTTGAATTTCTCCTGTTTGGGGAACCAATTCATAATCCTCAGATCCAGGATAGGTCTCAATCGACCATCCTTCTTGGGGATCAGGAAATATCTTGAATAACAACCATGACCCCTTTCCTGCTCTGGAACCAACTCAACTGCACCTTTTAGTAACAGGATTTGAACCTCCTGCTACAACAACAGGAGATGGTCTTCTGAACAAAACGAGGGACGGGGAAGGATGGGAGGGGGAATGCCTGAAAAAGAAGAGCACATCCTTTCCTCACAATATTTAGAACCGGGAGTTTGATGTGTTTAACTACCACTCGTGGAGAAAAAGACGTAACTTTCCCCCTACAGGAGAAGTGTGGCTCAAAATGGGCAGAAAACTAGGGCTACTTCCCTTGTTGCTGTCCCCCAGAGGAAGAGAATGATGCAGGGTGCTGCTTGGTTGCCCCTCTTGTCAGAACCCTACCCCGCCCTCTAAAGGATCTATATGGGAGGCTGGTAGGCTGTTGGACTGCGGACTGGGGTCTCCCACGGTAAACGGCTCCATGCCCAAACTCCCTGAATCTCTGAAAGGACCTGAAAGGGGTAGTATTGGAAGCCTGCAGACCAAAAGACTTTGCTGTGGCCCTACTCTCCTTGAAGCGCTCTAAAGGAGAGTAAGCTTTAGCTCCAAACAGCTTCTCTCCATCGAAAGGCAGGTCCAATAGAGTGGTATGCACATCTGTAGAAAAGCCAGAGGACATCAACCACGCATGCCTCCTGGTAGCGATTGAGGTACCCATCGCCCTGGCCACTTAGTCTGTAGAATCCAGACCAGACAGGATAATCTGCTTCGCCGCAGCTTGAGCATCTGACAGGAGCTCACCAAATTGTCCTTGCATTCCTGCGGCAAGTCTGGAACCATAGCTTTGGCCGAGTCCATCAAGGCGTGGACATATCTTTCTAACATGCAAGTAGCATTTGCCGCTTTCAGGGCCATACTGCAGGAAGAAAAAGTCTTCTTGGCCGACTGCTCCATTCTGTTGGACTCCCTGTCCAAAGTAATAACACGCAAGGAGCCCGGTGCAGAACGAGTGGAACATGAGGCCTGAACTACCAAACTCTCTGGAGTACGGTGCTTTGCCAAAAATCCCAGATCTCCCGGAGCCACCCTATACCGTCTTGCCACAGATCTATTCACAGCTGGAGATAACACAGGCTTCCTCCATACCTCTAAAATAGGCTCCGTCAGAGCATCATTAAATGGAAGCAACGGTTCTGCTGAAGCCGACGAAGAATGCGGGACCTCAGTTAAAATATTTGTTTTAACCTCAGCAGCTGGCAACAGAAGATCCAAGAAATTCGCCGCCTTCCTGACCACAGAATGGAAAGAGCCCGTCTCCTCTGTAAACTCCCCTGGAGATGAAAGATCCCACTCCGGGGAAGTGTGTAGCCCACTGGCTGAGTCTAAGCCCTGATAAACCCCAAGGGCTCAGCAATCTCTTCTTCTTCCAGTAGCTGTCTTTGATACTCCTGTTCCTCTAAAAGCCTCAGTACTTTTCTGCATGACCTCAACCTGGCCTCCAACCTCAGCATCGACATAGAGTTAGCTGACGTCGATGACACCGGCCTTCAAGACTGATAGACGCAGACCAGGAGAAAAAGGAGACACACTACGATCCAGCCCGGATCCATCCAGCGCCGGAGCTGATCCCATCGGCGCCGTAGACACCTGAGGCTCCGTCATAGGCGTCGACTGATAAGGCGATGTCATTGGCGCTGCAGGTCTATAATGCGATGTCATCGGCGCCGTAGGCCTTTGAGGCGAAGACATCGGTGCCAAACCAGCACCCTCAGCCGGATGAAAGGGCATAAACGGCGCTGCCTTGTGAGGGCCCAATGTAAATGCCAAAGGACCCGTGGGACCAGCCGGTGCACCAGCAGGGGCCATAGCATTAAACATGTTAAACATGGCATTTAAAAATGCCGCAGGATCCGCTTCCGGGGCCGGGAAGGCAGGATGCCATTGATCTTCATGCGACACTTGCGCCGGCTGGGCATCAGAATCCTGCACACCAGGCGAAAAGCGAGGACTGTCTTGAGGCGCAACCACCTCGAAGACCGATGGCGCCGGAGAAGACTGAGGGCTTTGAGGCTGTGGAGTCACTGTAGGATCAACCTCCCACGTCACACGGCGCCGTCTAGATGGAGACCTGGACCTTGATCGGCTTCGAGCCGATCGAAGCCAAGAGTTGTGTTGGCGTTGCTTCTTATGTTTCTTCGAAGAAGTGTGAGAAGAAGATCTACAATGACTTCTGTGCCCTTTCTTCACTTTAGTCGAAAAGAGTTTGGCTTCTCTCTCCTTCAGCGTCTTCGGATTCATGCTTTGGCAGGACACACACTCCTCAACATCATGCTCCGAACTTAAGCACCAAAGACAATCTACGTGAGGGTCCGTAACCGACATGCGACCCCTCGCATTCCCGAAAAGGCTTAAACCCTGACTTCGGAGGAGGAGACATTGTAACTAGAGACAAAAGGGAACACCTTTGAAACAGTAACAAGAGCTAGGAGAAAAACGTTAGCATCGAAGGCACAGACAAAACAGAACTGACGTCAGCACACTGGCGAGGACCTCTTATTGTCACGGTGACGTCAGATGGAGTTCCATGCGGAGCTGTGCAACTGTGACATCCTCGTCGACGTGGAGACCTGGGAAGAAGATCTTCCGTTGAATGCTGGCGCATTGGGAGAATTCATAAGGTGAGGAATCCACAGGTAGTTGTATCCATTGGAATTGGACATTATGGCCCTCATTACAACCCTGGCGATTGGTGTTAAAGCGGCAGTAACACCGCCAACAGGCCGTGGGTAAAAAAAATGGAATCACGACCATGGTGGAAACCGCCAACACATACTGCCACTTTAACACTCCGACCGCCACGGCGGTAGCAACAAACACCACAGTAGTAACCGCCAACAGACAGGCTGAAGTCAAAAGCACGGCAGAAACAGTACTCTGAAGGGAAACCACTCACCTCTCGACAACCAACGAAGAACTAGGATGCCATGGAGCCCGAAATACAGGTGTTACCGATGTTGGTGTATCTTCTCATCTACCAGGAGTATGAACGTCGGTGACGACGACCGCAGTGAGTACTGCACCTAGCAGACAGGGGAAGGGGGGAGGAAGAACAGAGTGACACACACACGCAACATACCCACCCTCACCCCGAACACCATACACACAAATCCATGCAACAACATTACATATACACCCTGTAACCCTCTGGAAGAACGCAAGGACAAAAGAAATTGAGTCAAATTAGAAATAGTCAGATGTACGTTACGAATTCAAAAACAGTATTTACAATATATGCAATATGTACATAAGGCGGTACATTGTCCACTCAAAATGTCTGTGGGCCACAGGGCGATATCACATAGGCCAAGCCCACACTTGACTCCTGCCTCAATACGGAGAGAACACTGCAGGGGCATCAGGTCGAAAACACACAGGCACCTCAGGGAGACAGGGAAGGGCACCTCAGCCGGAACATGGGACAATGCCACTGCTCCTGGAGGGGGCTCCATGCCCATAGTGATGTCCTGGAGAGTGCAAGGCCACAGTCTCTCAAGTCTTTCAAGTGGGTGGTTTGCCCACTGCCTTGTTCTGTGGAGTGCAACGCCACAGTCTCTCAAGTCTCTCAAGTGGGTGGTTTGCCCACTGCCTGGTCCTGGGGAGTGCAA
The DNA here is from genome assembly GCF_031143425.1 of Pleurodeles waltl. NCBI lineage: Eukaryota > Metazoa > Chordata > Amphibia > Caudata > Salamandridae > Pleurodeles > Pleurodeles waltl. The sequence continues at coordinate 965,754,430 of NC_090443.1, forward strand.
AGCCACAGTCTCTCAAGTCTCTCATGCGGGTGGTTTGCCCACTGCCTGGTCCTGGGGAGTGCAAAGCCACAGTCTCTCAAGTGGATGCCTTTCTTCACTGGTTCTGGAGGGGGCTTTGTGCCCAGTCTGCTTCATCCTGCCAAGGATATGGTGAGTGGATGCCTTTCTCCACTGGTTCTGGAGGGGGCTCTTTGCCCAGTCTGCTTCATCCTGCCAAGAATAGGGTGAGTGGATGCCTTTCTCCACTGGTTCTGGAGGGGGCTCTGTGCCCAGTCTTCTTCATACTGCCAAGGATAGGGTGAGTGGATGCCTTTCTCCACTGGTTCAGGACGGGGCTATGTGCCCACTGATGCATGACTTGGGGTGTGGCAGTTCACAGTCCCTCACCTGGGTGTCTGAGCCACAAGATTTGCAGTGACCAGGATGCATGATAGTCCATGGATACAGGGTTAGAGTCCATCCGGCGGCTGCTACGGCTGCACACTGGTGGTAGTGGCGGTGCCAGTGGGGGTGCTGCCAGTGGTGGAGGGAGGCTCCAGCCCCTCTCCTGCAGCCTCGGACTGCTGTTCACTGGGGTTGTTGTGCTGACAGTAGTGGTGCTTGCGGCGGTGCAGGTAGTGGTGCAGTTGGCAGTGCTTGCGGCGGTGCTATTGACGGGGCTGGCGGTTGTGCTGGTAGCCACCAGGCCTTCACCTGCAGCCTCAGACAGCTGATGTGCCTTGCCTGTTGTTTTGTGCCCCTTCGTAACCTTGGCAGATGGTGGTGTCACCTTGGGTCTGGCAGCTGGAGTCTTTGAGGTGGACTTGCTGGGTGGTTGTGGCTCCTTCCCCTTGATAGATGCTGTCCCCTTCCTCACCTTGCCAGGTGGCGGAATGGATTTTGCCTTGGCAGGGGTTGGTGGCACACTGGGTGGGCTGACGGGTGCCCCCTTTGATCCTCTGACAGCTGCAGGAAACACAGCGGACGTGGACTTGGTGGCTGAGGTGCTGGGTTGGGTTTTGCCCCCCCTGGCCTGAGCGGAAGGACGAGGGGGAGGGGTAGGGAAGAGGTCAATGTTTGCCAGGAAAATCTTCTTAGGGACACTGGGGCGGGAAGAGGGAGAAGGTCTGGGAGTGGAGGAAGAAAGAGTGGTTGTAGGACGTGTCTGTCTGCTGTGTTTGGGTGCAGGTGCATGGGCTGGATGCTGTTGGGAGGTGGATGGCTGTTGGGTGGGTGGGTGCTTGCGTTTGTGTACTTTGGGAAGAGGGGTCACAGACACAATGGGGGGAGGACACAGGGGACGTGTGCATGGATGTGGGGGTGGTGACTGCCAGTGAGGGGTGTGTAGTGATGGACGTGCTGGTGATCAAGGTAATGGATGAGGATGTAGTCCATGCAGGCTTGAGTGGAGACGCTACTGGGAGGGAGGTGGACGAGGAGGAGGAGGGGGACACAGTGGAGGCAGTGGATGTTGATGTGTCTGCATGGGGATGGTGCTTATGTGAGTGCCTGTGAGATAAAGTGCGGTGCTTGTGTTTGCCTGAGCCACTTTTGTGTGTTGATTTGGGTGAATGCTGGTCTGAAGGTGTGCTTGGCATAGGTTGGGGTTGAGGGGATTGGGACTGGGTAGAGGAAGTTGGAGGGGGGGAGGCTAGAGACAGGGAAAATGGCTGCCATCATTGCTGAGGCCAGAGCCTGAAATGCTCTCTGTTGGGCTGCCACGCCAGAGTGAATGCCCTCCAGGTATGCATCTGTTTGTTGCAAATGCCTCTCGACACCCTGGATGGCATTCAGAATGGTTGACTGCACAACAGTGAGGGATCTCAGGAGGTCAATAGCCTCCTCACTGAGGGCAGCAGGACTGACTGGGGCAGAGCCTGAGGTGCCTGGGGCGAAGGAGATGCCCACCCTCCTGGGTGAGCGGGCACGGGAAACACACTGAGGGGCTGCTGGGAGGGCAGTGCTGGTGGGGGGGTGGTGGCTGTACCTGTTGTTGGGGTGGGCACAGATGTGTCCGCCACCCCCAGGGAGCTTTCATCGGAGGAGGAGTCGCTGTCTGTGGTGTCCCCTACTGTCCTCGTTGTTGTGCTCCCCTCACCCCACTGGTGCCCTCACCGTCGGTGGATTTGAACTCCAGGGCTGTGTGGGATGCAGCTTCCTCCGTTGCCGGTGCCTCTGCTCCTCCGCCAGATGATGCTCATGCACGCAAAGACAGGGTGACAAAACCAAAAGGGGGGGAGACAGAGGATACACTTGGTCAATACCAGCAACAACACTACCGTTGGCAAACACAACTCACAGGGAACTGCCCTATGCACTTGGCCATGCGCTAACAGTTACAGTACCAGTCACCAGCTCATGGGGTACAATGCCTAACACCATCAGCTGCACACCTGAAACAAACAGGGCCCTAACCAGTAGTAGATGCCCACTAACAGTATTGGGTTTGGAGTGCTTCAGAGCCTGCCCAACAAGGGACCTACCCTGCCATGTTCGCTGTGGCCTAGCGGCACCCACAGTCCACATCCCCACCCAGGTAAAAGCTTAACGTGCGCTAAATAATGAATCAGAATTTTTACTCACCCCCTTGTGGCTGCTGTGATGCCCTCAAGTGCCCATCTAACTCCAGATAGGCCACTGCCAGGATGCGGATCATCAGGGGGGTCAGGGTACGATGGGCAACCCTTCCTCGTTGGGAGGCTAGCCCCAGCTGGGCCTCCGCTGTCTTTATTGCCCAGTGGCACAGGTCCTCCCACTGTTTGCGGCAGTGGGTGCTCTGCCTGTCAAAGACCCCCAGGGTCCGCACCTCCTTGGCGATGGCACACCAAATACCCTTTTTCTGATTGGCGCTGACCTGCAGGAAAAAGGCAGCAGAAAAGGGAATTAGTTAACCATCCGGACCGTCACACTCATGGCCCACCATATCCCTCCCATCCCCTGACACACATACATTGACCACCATACATGCAGCACTACGCCTAAGCCCCCCCCCCCTACATATGGCTGACATACACAGCACTCCATACATTCATGGCCCATGCATCATGCTCACAGTGTACTCACCTGTTTGTCTGGAGGACTGTAGAGTAACGTGTCCTGAGGTATGACCCCATCCACCAGTTTCTCCAACTCCTCCGCAGTGAAGGCAGGGGCCCTTTCCCCAGACACATGAGCCATTGTCGCTCCCAGACACAGGTCACAGCAGCACTTGCAGTGTAGGTCCTCTCCTGTTGAAGGGCAGGTAGAAAGTGAGTGAACAGATAGAAAATGGCGGTCACGTCCGCGGCGGTGCGTACCGTCACCACCGGCGTACATCGCCATTGGCTCCTGGAACTCATAGGGCCCAATGATGACCAATGTGAAGTTGCGTGGCGGTCATCGACCGGCTACCGCAACTGCGCACAACACCAGCGGAATTACCTCATTTCCACTTGTCCCTCCTCACAGGTCAGGCAACTGCCATTTCAGGGGGGCACAGCAGACATTGGCAGAGCAACTGACTCTCGGATTCACATACTGGTTCTGTAAATGTAGAAAAGCATAATTATTGCACTAGATGTGTGATTATGACCCTCTCCTCACCGTTTTCCTCCCTAGGCTTCAACCGCTGAGGATGAATATGAGATGGAGACATCCTCCTGAGTACAGACCCCTGGTGGACCTTGCGACAATGGAGGACAGACACATTACACTAACATACAGACTTGATCAGGCCACAATCCAAGAACTGTGTGCCCAGTTGGAGCCAGACCTGATGTCAGCTATCCGCCAGCCCACAGGTATCCCTCCTCTAGTGCAGGCCCTGTCAGTGCTCCATTTCCTGGCAAGTGGTTCCTTCCAAACAACAGTGGCCATGGCATCAGGGATGTTTCAGCCAATGTTCTCAAACGTGTTGACCAGAATGTTGTCAGCCCTGCTTAAACACATGCGCAGCTACATTGTATTCCCCCAGGTGGAGGATCTGGCCACAGTGAAAGCTGACTTTTATGCCCTGGGTCATATCCCCAACATCATTGGTGCCATAGATGGTACACATATAGCATTTGTCCCCCCCCTGGAGAACTGAACAAGTGTTCAGGAATAGAAAAAGCTATCACTCTATGAATGTGTAGATGGCGTGTTTGGTGGACCAGTACGTACATCTCCCATGTGAATGCCAAGTATCCTGGCTCTGTGCATGACGCCTTTAGCTTGAGGAATAGCAGCATCCCATATGTGATGGGCCAACTCCAGAGGCACCGGTGTGGCTAACAGGTGAGCCCAAGATCCCCACCCAATATATGTTGGTGTGTGGGTATTGGGTTGTCCCTAAGGGTTAGTGTGTGTCTAACAGTTGTCCCTCAATATTTTCAGGTGACTCTGGTTACCTCAACCTCTCATGGCTACTGACCCCAGTGAGGAATGCCAGGACAAGGGCAGAAGAACGTTACAATGAGGCACATGGCGAACAAGGAGGATAATTGAGAGGACCTTCGGCCTCCTGAAGGCCAGGTTCCGGTGCCACCATCTGACAGGTGGATCCCTGTACTACTCACCCAAGAAGGTGTGCCAGAACATCGTTGCATGTTGCATGTTGCACAACCTGGCCTTGAGATGCCAGGTGCCTTTTCTGCAGGAGGATGAGCCTGGAGATGGTCTTGTGGCAGTGGTGGAGCCTGCGGACAGTGAGGAAGAGGAGGCAGAGGAAGAAGATGTGGACAACCGAAGTAATATCATACTGCAGTACTTCCAGTGACACACAGATAAGACACTGTAACTTCACTTTTCTTTTCAGTTTTGTGTTGGACATTGTACATGGCAGCCTGATTTCCCTATGTCACTCACTGTACACTTTGGCATCTCTAATTTCAGATCTCTTTGGCCCACTCTGGATCCTGGTATGTTTACTGCTGCCCACTAAATGTCGTACCAATGTATATATAACTGTACATACGACTTGCAATGTTTTCAGAATGTTGTACTAATACATATCTCAATCATTTGACAGACTCAAGATTTGTATTTGTTCCAAGGGGGTTTATTTAAATGCTTATACGTAGAGGGGGATGTGCAATGGGCTGGGGTGATGGTGGAGGAATGTCCAATTAGAGTCCAGTCTCTTGGTATCACAGGTGCGTTGTCCAATGGGGCATAGGAAGGGGAGTAATGGCAGTTCAAGATGGACAGGGTGATAGAGTGGGACAGAAGGGTGACAATCACGAGTCCTCTTTCCTGGCAGGGGTCTTGGCAATGTTCTCTGGCTTCTGCCTGGATCGCAGGGACCGTTTGCGGGGTGGTTCTCCTTCTGCAGGGGGTGGGGTGCTGGTGGCCTGTTGGTCCTGTGGTGGGGCCTCATGTCCACTAGCACCGGCGGGGGTGGAGGGCTGTTCTTCGGTGTGGCTAGTGTCAGGGTCCCATTGTTGTGCCACTGCCTCCCTCATGGTGTTGCCCATGTCAGCCAGCCCCCCTGCAATGGTGACCAGGATGGTGGAGATGTTTTTTAGTTTCTCCCTGATCCCCAGGTACTGTACCTCATGCAGTCACCTGCAACTTGTACAGTATCTGGCCCATGGTCTCCTGGGAATGGTGGTATGCTCCCAGGATGTTGGTGAGTGTCTCCTGGAGAGTCGGTTCCCTGGGCCTGTCCTCCCCCTGTCACACAGCAGTCCTCCCAGCTTCCCTGTTGTCCTGTGCCTCTGTCCCCTGAACCGTGTGCCCACTACCACTGACCCCAGGTCCCTGATCGTCATGTGTTTGTGGGGTTGCTTGGGGTCCCTGTAGTGGTGGACACATTGCTGATTGTCGTGTCCTGGGGACAGTGTCATGGGCCCGTTGGGTGGGTGCAGTGCTGGTGTTTCCTGAGGGGGGAGGGTCTGTGGTGGGTTGGGACTGCGGCAGGGTAAACGACTGTCCAGAGGCCCCTGATGGTCCAGGTTGGTCATCGTGATCCAGGGGTGCAGAGCTGCTGTCATCACTGTGGGCCTCCTCTGGGGGGGGGGGGGGTGGATGTTGCTGGCAACTCCTCTCCGGTGACGTTGAATATCTGCGTGTGCCATCTTGTGTATGGGTGTGTTTCCCTGTATGGTTGTGATTGCCCTGTCAGCTTTGCCTTGTGTGTGTGGTGATTTTGTGGGCTAAGTGATTCTCTCTAATGGGCATGCTGTGGTGATGGGTGTTCATGCAGGTCTGTGATGGGGGTCCATGGATTGGTGTTACATGCAGGGCTTGGATTTTGGATGGGTGGGTTGTGATAGTAGGGTATATGTGAGGTGGTGGAGTGATGGGGGTGAGGGTAGGGGTAAGAGTTTTTGATGGCATGCAAGTAGGGTGGGGGATATAGTAGTAAAGATATGATTTACCAGAATCCAGTCCTCCTGCTACTCCTGCGAGGCCCTCAGGATGCATTATTGCCAAGACTTGCTCCTCCCATGTTGTTAGTTGTGGGGGAGGAGGTGGGGGTCCAACACCAGTCCTCTGTACAGCTACCTGGTGTCTTGCAACCACGGAACGCACCTTCCCCCGTAGGTCGTTCCACCTCTTCCTGATGTCATCCCTTGTTCTGGGGTGCTGACCCAGGGCGTTGACCCTGTCCATGATTCTCCGCCATAGCTCCATCTTCCTAGCAATGGACATATGCTGCATCTGTGATCTTAATAGCTGTGGCTCTACCCGGATGATTTCCTCCACAATGACCCTTAGCTCTTACTCCTGGGGTGTCTTTGGGGTGCCATGGATGTGGTGTGAGTGATATGTGTGAGGATATGTGGGGTGATGTGTGGGGTGATGTGGTGTGTACTGTGAGGTGCGTGGATGGTGTATGGGTGATGGTGTTCTGTGGCTCAGTTTGAGTGGGTGCTAGTGGCTTGTGTCTCTCTCTGTTCGCAATCTTTTTTTTCGTTGAAAGGGTTGTGGGTAATGTGGGTGTGTGTTTTATAGTGGTCAGAGTGTGTGGGTGTGGTGTGTGTATGTGTGTCAGGTGTGTGTAGTTTGAATTGTCCAATTTTGTAGTGTTTTGTAAATGTGTGGGCATTTTGAGCGCAGCGGTGTGTACAGCTAATAGTTTACTGCGGTTGAAAGACTGCTGCAGTGATTCGTGGGTCCCGATACTGTGGGCATATTCCTGTTGCCGTAACGGTGTGGGTTTTGATACCGCCAATTTAACACTGACCTTTGGGCTGGCGGACTTGTGTGGGTGTCTGTATAGTGGTGAATTTCTCTGTGTGGGTCATAATACTTGTAGTGGTATACCACTGCGCTCACAGTATCTTGGCGGCCGTCAGAACGGCTGTGGGTGGCATTTACTGCCAAGGTTGTAATGAGGGCCTATATGTTGTACATTTTAGACGTAATCTTATAATTAGAGATGAAAATATGGTATTTTTTGTTTTAGGTTTTATTAGGGACCTCTACACTTTGAACCGTCAATGGGGAGGGTGTTGTGAGGTTACTTTAGTAGTTACACGGGCAAGTTATTTTAGCTTAGGCCTGCAGATTGTGCCCGTTCACTTCAATACATACATTTTTATTTTTCTTATTATTTTAGCAAGAGCTTCATTTTAGTGGAGATAGTTTTATTATTTTATCAGTTGTTCTTTTGTGCAGAATTCTTTTGTTCATTTCTCTGCACAATACTTTAACTCTGTACTTTGCTCAAGGCTGAACGTGATAAGTTACGAGTTATTGCCAGCACACAGTGTTTATCATGTCCCTGACTCTTATACACAGAAACATACATGTTGTCACGTCAGGGCCGTTTCTCGCAACACCAGATGTTTTATTATAAAACACCTCACTGCCCCTATATGATAGAGGGGAATTCCAGCCAGTTGCCATTCTATGCTGCACTCAGACTTTGCAGATTCTGCTGAGATCTGACCCGTTTTCCGCCTCCATGTGGCGGGACTCTCAGTAGACCAAGAGGCCTCTTCTTTACCTACCAACACAGGTATGGGGGACGAGTTCCTTGGGGAGGGTCCTGAGAACAGATTAGGGCTTACACTGCCATACTCTTGTATAGAATATTAGTAGTGAAGGTAGGGATTTTAGAACCATCATTGTGACAGTATGGTGGGACTTTTCCTATGTTTCACTTTCCTTGTCACTACTTTGCTTTTATTGTGTTTTATCATCCTTATATTCGCAATTCATGCCTTTTAACATAGAATGCAGTTGATTCAATAAAAATTATTGAGCCTTACCCTGCCTCTGTTTGTCTTTGTATGTGTGGGACTCATGTGACTAAAAAAAGGGATAAGATCTATTCCACCACAGGTTTCCCTGGGAAATCTAGATGTCTTGCGAAGGGCTGACACAAATCACCTTTACTCTTGGGTACTGGAGAGGTGCTGCTAATTGGCCGGAAAAGTTAGGCATAGGATCAGACTCAGTCCCCATGCTTGGTAGTACTGCCGCCCCAATCCAGCAGTCTTGTTACCATAACAGGAGTCTTTACTACTCCTTGAGAAACTGTCAACGCATTTCGGTCAATACAAATATGGCCTCATCAGGTCACCAGAAGGCAAAGAATTCTTGTGATTCCTATCAACCCATTAAAAAAACACAATTATGCAAACATTACAGTCACAAGATGTATTGTACATTAAAAGAAGTCTAAAGAGCCATCAAAACTAGCACTATGAGAGCAGCCTTCTCAAAACCAAAAACCTTCATGGTGCTCTCATTCATGCAGGGAATGACAAAGCCTGGGGCACACAGTGTTGAAGAGACCAGGCAATGCTGAGTCAGTGGCACTTGAAGGACAGCAAAAGGTCCTGGCTGAACTAACAGCTATTCTTCTCAGCCTCCACTGTACTGCATTTCCAGACACGATGCAACACAGATGGGGCAGAGGAGAATTATGGGGCCAAGCCGTCACCTTATCACTACCACTTGCCTATTGGCACTGGCAGCAAGGCAGAAGATGCTTTGGTGTTGGGTATGGTTTGCGGTTTGACAGACAATGCACTCCTGCAGACCACACCTAGTCAGCTGTGAGTTTGGCTTGGTAGCGGAGGCATGGACTGTTTCATAGTTCCGGCTAAGATTACAGCAACTCACCTGTGAAACATGCAGCATGTGCTGACAGCCGTGCTAATAGCGCATTGCAACTTCTTCAAGGAGTGGGGCCTGATGAAATATTCCTCATTCCCACATCTGACAACCCCTTTTGAAGCTAGTGAACATAGTCTATGAAGCAGGGACTATTTCACAATATTTGACACACAAAAACTATGTTATAGGTGAAAGCACCAGACCCACAGTGGAGGGTTGATTGCTCAGCTCTTCTGCTTTTATTCTTGTGGTATGGAAACACCAGTAAAAATCATTTGTAGCTCACCTTCATTCAATTTCAATATAGGTCCAACAGATAAACATAGGGAGAACATAAATGTTGACATTAGTGACATAACCCACTCAAACTAGGCAACAAATAACTAGGAGGCTGCACTACCAGTGAACAGTAGTGATCTTGATTGCTTCCAAGACAAGATACAAAACCCATTGATAAAACGTACGACAATAGGTAGTTTTTTTTTACAAACACAAGGGAAGCCCAAGGATATCTAGAAAGCAAGGGTAACTTATTGTTGTAAGAAGCAGAGATCCCTAAACACACAGCTCAACACATATGCACCCATAATCAATTGTACATAGCCAATGGGGTCAGTGTTTCTAAGTCGATGACGTTTCGATTCTCCTTAAATTATAGGATCATCATCAGGACATCATAATGCATGCCTGAGAAATAATGCACAATAGTAACCCAAAACCTGTAACAACAAGGGTAAGGGAGGGGCCAAAAGAACAAAATAAAAGACAAAAATGAAAAATCGACTATGTACAATTGATTATGGGTGCAGGTGTGTCAACCTGTGTATATTTGTGACCTTGCATTCTTGTAATGTTTTTTCACATATCTATGCCTGACTTAATTTTTTATACTTTTTGTTGTGTGCCCCGTGGGTGTTCCTACCCCCATGAATTATTTTAATTGTATTAATATATATGGTTTTAAACATTTGATAGAACAAAGCCACCTGGGTATTAATTAATTCCCAGTGTATTATCTGTAATATGATCTGTTTAGGGATCTTTGTTCCTTACAACAATATGTAGGTAAGCACTCATCATCCTATATTAATGCATGAATGGATGGAAATTGCATAAGAGGTTTGGCTGGTTCTTCTTAGAGTTTTGTACTACTTGTATTTGTGCAGCCTTTCATTCACTTTTTAGTGTGTTAGCTACCTGCATTTCAACTGTCCTATGTGTGTGTGAGAGAGATTCGTGTGATTGTCCTTTAGCTACTGCCACATGTCTTCAACGTATTATTTGTGTTATGGAAGATTGCACTGCTCTTGTACATGTTATACCTTTATTGTGTTGTGAAACTCGGAATAAAACATTCCACTATACATAAGAAAAAACGATCCACATTGCCAGTGCTTGTTTTAGTGCTTAAAAGTGAGCCATCACAAAAATTGTGAAGCAAGCAGTTTTTTTAAATAGAGCAGATAACTTTGTAAATATTGAGAAGTGACTCAAAGTCATGTATGAGACAGTCAGCCAATTCTGAGTTTAGTCTACAGTACTTTACATGTTGTAACTTTGGGCCCCACACTGAAATTGTTAAACGCAAAAATACTAGCCTCACCATGCAACATGCTGTTGGCTGAAAAGCACACAACAAACATAGATGATGCTATCCTATGTTATAATGCCAAAACGCAGAGTTGTGAAATGCACAATAAAATGTTGTTAGTTCCTGGCTTTCTGCCTTTTTTCCTTGTAAGTGATCAAGGGTTAAACAGCTCAGTGGGTGATGGAAATAGCCTTTCAGATGCAATTGCAAACATCTCACTGCTAAAGGGGTAACACTCGTGGGAATTTTTGCACCAGAACAATGCGAGCATCATCATTTAGAATTGTTTAGAGACACAAAGAAAGAGAAAATAATGACCTGTCACCCCTATTCCCTGAGCATGCCCTAGAAGGTGGTGTGATTTAAGTGGCGCGGTTACACCCCTACAATGAGCCTGAGCTGAACAAGTGCAGCGTTTGCTACAGGTGCTGCACCACGACGGCTGTCAATGCATTCCTGCACTAGAAAACAAGTGAAGATGAACCCGCTACAGGGTAGTCTCAGCAGTGTCTCTACCAGTGGCTGCTCCAAAGACGTGCTGATCCTCATCTTGCGAAGAAAAAGCTGACTTGTGTGCTGCAGTTAGTGTCCTACCAAGGGACACGATTCCTGCAGCGCATGGACTTCCATACATGGCACATAGACCTTGGAGTCCTTCCCTAAGGGTGCAGGTAAAAAGCAATGTACCCCTAACTATCAAATACTACCGCCTACCATCATTCTATAAATAGCCAGGAGAGGGGCCAGGAGCCACCTTCCACCATGGGTGTTACTTATTTATTTTTTTGATTTTTAAATAGTGTGGATATGGCCCAGGGGCATCATAGAGTTTTACAACAATCCAGTTACCAAAAACCATTGTGGTATATAGTTCCTTTTTAAAGAAGACATGGCATGCAGTCATACAGAGGGTCAGAGAAGGGGGTTCCAGAATGTTGTAGCACTACCTGAGAATGAGTGGTTCATATATCGTTCTTGTTTGAAGGTATGGGGCTCCAAGAGATTGTTAGTGTCTTAAACCCACTTCGAACCGTGATTTTCAATTTTCCAGTTATGTAGGTGGGCAAAGAGGTACGCAGTGTATGTGGTGCAGTTTTAAATTGAGCTGTCGCCTTAAAACAAAGCCACTGGAGGGATAGCAGGATAGGTGTGACATAGTCAGATTTCTTGTGTCCAGTAACAAAGGGGGCCGCAGCACGTACAACGTCCCTGGGCAGAGTTAAGTGTGCTTTTGGGGATGCCTGAGAGGAGTGAGTTCCCACAGTGCACACAGGAGAGAACCAACACCTGAACAACTTATCTTTAGTCCTGTTCTGGAATGAGCTGTGTGATGTCCCAGAGAAGTCTTGGCTGGAACCAGGTGCTCTTGGCCATAGTCGGGATTTAGTTGTGGAGGTTCACTGGATTGTCAAGGAGGAAGCCAAGCGACTTGACATTTGGAACAATGGTGGGTTAGCACTCCAAGACTCAGAAGGATTCTATACATTTTTTTTACAGGTAGGTAGTTTTTATTTGGTGATATAAGAAGGAAATGTCTTTTCACATGTTTAAGGTGAAGGTGGTGAGTTGACATCTGTGACAAACGAGTTCCTGTGGAACCAAGCAGTCAGATGTTGCTCGGTTCCAGTTGTATCAATTGGAGCTGGTCACTGCTAGTGTCCATGGGCCACAGTACTATTGGACCCCAAACTGGATAGCCAAGTACTCCACTCCACAACTTGGCTTTCATAGGGTAGCGGAACAGAGCAGTCCACGGCTTACTCAAGGAGGTGAGATGGGTTAGACATTCAGAATACAGTTTACACCCTAATACCAGTTATTAAGATCAATATCGAGTAAGTGCTTTACTTTATAAAAGAAAAGTACCTTAATACACACACAAGAGAAATAAACTACACATAAAACGAAGATTAGCAAAGAAAACCAGACGTATCTACAACCCTCTGTGCCAGAGTTCTGGCCCCCAACATTTCTATAATGCCTAGACACTAAGCACTATAAAACACAGATAATATAGCATTAAACAGACCACATTGCACAGGGTTAGTCTTCAAAGCTGGAGCAATGTACCAGTACTTGTACACAGTGCTCGGGTTTCAGCAGTTGAGATGAAGTTAAATGTGCCTGTTCCATCCACTGTCCACCACCCAAAGCAACAGAAGTGCCACCCTTCCTTGGCGAGGACATTGCTCTGGTGGTGTTAGGGTCTGGATAGGGGTGCCTGGTGTCTTGGGACAGTTACCTGAGTCCCACTAGTCCAGTAGCCACTGCGCTACCTGAAGGAGGCTAGTGGCTGGCCAGGGTGCCACACCACCCTGATAACTTCAGAAGACACAAAACAGGTGGGGGCCACCCAGCCCACTGGTCACAATTTAGATTTTCTAATAACAGGCCACCCAAGGGATGGTGCTATTTGCTACCAGTACAGGACAAGCTAGCACAAAGCTGGAGACTATGCAAGCCCTGTGGCAGGGACCAGTGGTTTAAACGGTTAGTTCTTCAACAGGGCACTTTTGCCCAAGCTTCAGATGGTACCTGGAAGTATCCACAACCTACCACAACAGAGGGGAGGGATCCGCGGTGCAGCATTCTCCTCTTTCCCCTTCTACATCGATGTTGATGTGCAGCAACTTTCCTTATCCTCAGCAGCTGTCTGAAGTCTCCTTGCGTTCTAAACGACAGAAGCCTCCACAATCCTCCTGCAGCTCTTTCTCTCCTCCAACAAGCAGTAGCCTGGCAAATACATAACAGAGGCACCTTCCCAAGTTCAAACTATAGCGCTGGACCTGAAAGAATGACAGTTAAATGCTTGGACTCCACTCCTGGATCTTGACTTTCTCAACAACCCCTTCTGGGTGCCTCATCAGAAAGGAGCACAAACAGCAAAGTGATGGATGAAATCCTCGAATTAATCTCAGCTACTGGCAGCTGCTCAGGCTGCATCCCGAACCAGGCTGTGGCAAGCAAAAAACAATGGATTTAGGCCCAGATCTGTGACTGTGGGTGAATGTTTGACAATGTTCAGCACTCTGCCCATCGTCAGGTCCCAGGATGCTTGTTTCCAGCCCCGGGAGGACTTGGCCTGGCAGTTCGGAATAGACTGTTACCAGGGGGAGCAGGGTCAAGACTGATTTGCACATGGCTGGGTCCAAACTGGAATGGCATGGCAAGCAAAAAAATGGATTTAGGCTTGGATCTGTGACTGGGGTTAAATGTTTGAAATTGTTCAGCATTCTGTCCATTATCTGTTCTTTTTGCATTTGCTACCCTAAGTGGGAAAGGGTATGGCCACACGTCCATCATCTGTTCTTTCTCCGTTCGGCAGAAAAGAGAACAGCGCTGAACAACCAACTGACTCATAAGGCCAGACTTTTATCATCCCCTGAGAGACATGCTAAACCATTCAGAGGGTCTGCTACTTTTGCATCCTGGGTGCCCCTCAAATCCTGAGGCATATTTCCTCCATACTCACTGGGTGATCAGTCCGTAATCAGTCCATATGATAAGGGCTCTTCCAGTCCCTTGGTACCTGTCTGCCCTATCCCCCAGAGAGGAATTTTAATTAATTTCAGACCAGGAGGTCCTGACCATCACCCAGCAGAAAGGGGGGAGTCCTCCCAGCAGAGGGAATCTTAGCTAAATCCACTGGCTCTCAATACACACATCCCACATACCACAGAAACAAAAAGAACCCAGGGAAGGGAGAATGCACAGAATTTACCAAGAGGGAGCTGGTAGACAGCCCCTCCTAAAGGGCACAGGTAGTATAGATGAATGCTGCCACTACTGTCAGTCTACCACAGCTTGTATAGAGAGGGCCATACCACTCTCTGTAAGAGAGGGGAGCACTCTACATGGCCCCTCGACCTCAGAGCCAAGTTCTAGAGTCTAAATCCATGTAAACAGAAAGACCCTCAATGGACATGTGCAAATGCCATCTTCACTGAGGTAGAGATCAAGAAAACCTGCAGTACTTTGAAGAGACTTCACAGGACATCAACACAGGGCAGGAAAGCACGCTACCTAGAGCCATGCAAAAGACTTCCTGTCCCGATAACATCCATGTTTGAGTTCTTGCCAAGGTTTTGGAGAAAAGGGAAATGTTGTATGGGGATGAAACCTTCAGGTGGATCAAGGTACCACCAGCATGCAGGTGAAAGAGGATCCCAGAGTTTCTCAGGCTCTCACAAATTTGATCAAGATAAAGGACGAGTAGGACTGGTGAAAGGATCGAGCCTTAAGGAACCCCTTGTTACAAGCTGAAATGATTAGAGGCAGAGATCCCAATTTCACTACTTGTGAACAGTTCATCAGATAGGAAGTAAACCAATCAAGAACTACCCCTTTGAATGCCCATTAGATTAGGATGCTGATCAGAGGGTGGTGGCTGACAGCTGAGAGATAGAGGTAAGCAAGAAGACATGAGTTTCCAGTGTGAAGGATGCAGAGTGATTCATCAACGATTTGTAGAATTGTAACATGTCTGAAGCCGGATTGTAGTGTGTCAAGTAAGTTATTTGCATGGATGTGGGATGATAGGAAGCTACTCATCTTTCTATCACCTAAGAACAGAAAGGGTGAGAAAGAATGGAAATTATTCAGGTCATCGGGGTCCAGTGATCTTTTTTTTTAAACAGGAGAGATTTGACCAACATTTAGATGGTTTGGGAAAGTATCTTGTTTAAGGGAAGAGTTTACCAAGGTGGACCAAAAGGGAAGAAAGCTGTTTGGCAAGATCTTTACTGACAGAACCAGGGGCAGTGCTGGAAAGGCTGTTTAATGGTTTCACCTTCATTATAGTTTCCAGTAGTTCTGACTCTGATACTGGGGAAAAATCAAGTCATGCTGTGCTTTGCAAGTTAAATTATTCTCAGCTATATTCTTAGAAGTGACCAGGAGAGAAATGACTATGGCATTTACCTTTTTGTCAAAAAACTTCACATGTTCATTGCGTACGTCCTCAGAACACCTGGGTGGGGTTTTAGATGAAGGGTTGTTTGCCTGCTTGATTACTTTGAATATAAGTATAGGTATTATGTTTGCTATGCATTTACTTCGCTCTAAAAATGTGGTCTTTGCAGCTTTTTCTTGCGGTTCTCATCCTAACCAGACTCAGGGGAGAGGATGTTTGCCTCCATTCTTTATCAGACTTTCTAAGGTACTTATCTTCCACATAAAGGTCTCTTGAGGAACCAAAGAAGAGAAGGTTTGGGTCTGTTGTGCTTGCTCTTCAGAAGAGCAAATTCCTCTATCAACATATACATGCAGCTTCTGACATTGTCTGTGCCAGCACTGATGTCAAGCTAGGGAACTACAGAAATTAGATTTGAGTGAGCTTTATTCACCATAATATCAATATTTCTTGTGTCTCTAAATCAGAATTTCTCCTTCTTTGGTTAACCAGAGAAGTAATCTACTGGGGTGGGAACATAAGCTGTTAGCTGAGGAACTTTGGAAATAATGGGTCCAGAGTGGAGCCCTTGCAGTGTGTGGGTACTGGCTTGTCCTCGTGTAAAAAGGACCAAACTTGAGCCTCAGCCAACAGAGTGCCCCACCCTCTAGAACCCCCCTGAGAGAAGCTCCAGTATCTCAGATTTTCTAAGCACTAGTGTGCATGTTTAAGGTTGAACAAAAAATATTGAAGGTGAGCTTCCCCCGGGAGGCCGGTGGGTCACATGTGAATCTATGAAAGATTCCAATACTGGAGAACTATAGTTACAGGTAAGTAACTTATTTTCTTACTCCAGTATTGGAACTTTCATAGATGTACATGCTTGAATCAGACTATAAAGCAGTATTCAGAACACATTGCATTCACTTTACATCATTTAAATTAGTGAGAGATCACTGAGCTATCCGTACTAACATAAAAGCATTACATTCTATAAAGATAGTATCATCTATTTGCATACATATTTATATGCTATGAAAGGTACATGCAAATGAAACATTTAAAAATCAAACCATGCAATGTGCTTAGCAGAAAAGAAGGATGTAGGGAGGTAAAGTACTAGAACAGATGTCACAGGACAGCCTGACCAACCGCTAAATCTCCCTTAGGGATGGCATCCAGACAGAAGTGCTTTGTAAACATTTGAGTACTTTTCCAGGTGGCTGCTCTGCAAATGTCCTGCAGGGGTACACCTGCAAACAGTGCGATGGACGCTGAGCCAGATCTCGTAGAGTGTGCCCTTACCAAAGAATGTAAAGGCTTACCAGCTGCTTGATGGCAAAAGTTTATAGGAGCTACTGTCCACCTGGCTATACTCTGATTGGAAAGGGCCTGTCCCTTCCTTGGGGCACTATATGTGATGAACAATTTGAGTAGTCTTTAGAAAATGCTTAGTTCTTTCCAAGTAAAATTAGAGATTTCTTTTGATGTTCAACGAGTACAAAGCTCTTTCCGCCGGAGTTGTCGGGTTCGGAAAAAAATATTTTAAAATCAACAGTTTGTTAATATGAAAGTCTGATGGCACCTCTGGAACAAACTTGGGGTTCGTACAAAGTGTCACTCTATCCTGTTTAAATTGAAGGAAAGGCTCTTGAATGGTCAATGCCTGGATCTCACTGACTCGTGTAGAAGTAAGGGCTGGCAAAAGAGCTACTTTACGCGATAAATGCTTTAAATCCACCCTTTGTATCGGTTCAAATGGGTGTTTCATAAGCTCAGAGAGAACCCTGTTGAGTTGCCAAGACGGTGGCAGAGGCCTTACTGGTGGAAAAACTCGAAAGAGCCCTTTGAGGAATTTTTTGACCAAACTAGAAGACCAAAGAGATGGCGATGTCGGCGAACGTCTGAAGTGATATATAGCCGCCAAATGCACCCTGATGGATGCATGCGCCAAGCCCGTCTATGCCAAATGGAGGTGATAGGGCAATATTCGCTCCAGCGGCAATAGCAGCAGATCAATCTGCTCCTTCAGACACCACAAACAAAACCTTTTCCATTTTAAAGAGTACGATTTGTTCGTGCTATCTGCTCTGGCTTTTGAAAGAATATCCCGACATTCGGGGTGAATATTTAAATGGGCAAACTCATTGTGTTCAGGAGCCAGGCCGATAAGTGGAGTGATCTGGATGTAAAACTTGACCCTTGTTCCTGGTCAAGAGCTGTGGTGAAACTTCCAGTGGAATGTGGTATGTCTCTGAGAGCAGGAGGAGTTCCGAGAACCAATGTTGGCGAGGCCAAAACGGAGCTATCAGGATGAGCCTGCAATGCTCTCTTTTGATCTTTGCAAGTACTCTTGAGATTAGGGGAATGGGTGGAAAAGCGTAGGCAAATATTCTGCACCATGCCATCGAAAATGCATTCCCCAAAGAGCCCGGCTGGTGAACCCAACTTGCACAAAAGCGGCATTTGGCGTTCTGCAGAGTTGCAAAGAGATCCAGTTTGGGTTTCCCCAACCTCCTGAAAACTTGATCGAGCACCTCCTGGTTCAACTCCCATTCGTGACAGGAGGACATCAGCCTGCTGAGAGTGTCTGCTGTCTCATTCTGCCTTCCTGGCAGATGTTCCGCTCATAGACTGATGCCATTCCGAATGGCCCAGTTCCAAATAGTATGCGATTCTCAAGATAGGAGAAGAAATGTTGTTCCCCTTTGCTTGTTTAAATAATGCATTGTTGCAGTATTGTCTGTTCTTATGAGAACCGCTGAGTGTATTATTCTTGGACGGAAAGCCTGCGGGGCCAGGAAAACCACTCTCAACTCCAGAAAATGTATGTGATGTTTCTGGAAAGAGTTTCTCCACCTTCCGCTGATCTGAAGGTTTTGAAGATACGCTCCCCATCCCTCTAGGGAGGCATCTGTGGTCATGACCAACGGAGGACGAGAAGGTAGAAAAGGGAGACCAACTGCGATGTTTAACTGGTCTTTCCACCAGTGGAGCGCTTGAATCATTTGAGGAGTTAATGGGATTAAATTGTTGAATGAGCCTTCTTTCTGTATCCATTAAAGATCTAGTTCTTCCTGCAGGGGACACATTCTCAGTCAACAAAAGGGGACTAACTGTATATATGCATGAAGACATCATCCCCAGAAGCAACTTGTAGGTGCGCACTGAAAGAGATTTTTTTCTTTGTAATCTGTTTGTTAGAAAAATGAGTCTCGCTTGCCTCTCCACCGAAGGAGAAGCCTTGTCTCCGATGGTGTCGATTTTTGCCCCTAAAAAGGCCGTCACTCTTGTTGGCAATATGTTCGACGTGCTCTGATTCAGAGTGAGGCCCAGCACGTCGAATAATGCTATGCAAGCCCTTGTTGAGTTGTGAGCTTCCTGATACGACCGCGCTTTTATTAGCCAATCGTCTAAGTAGGGAAAAATTCGCTACCGGAGCTAGGCACTTTGTAAAGATTCTGGGGCGGACTTCAGGCCAAATGGAAGAACCCTGAATTGGAAATGGCTGCCAGCTACTGTGAAGCACAGATATTTTCTGTGGGAAGGTGAAATCAAAATATGAAAGTAGGCGTCCTGCAGATCCAGGGACGTCATATAATCTCCGTGATTCATGCGGAGAAGAATGTCTTGCAGTGTGACCATGCAAAAGGTTTGATGTTTGAGGTATTTGTTTAAGTCCCTGAGATCGAGAATGAGATGCCAAGACTCCCAGTTTTTGCACACTAGAAAGAAACAGGAGTAAAAACCTCTGCCTTTTTCTGAAGAAGGAACTCTCTCTATTGCTTCCTTCTTGGGCATGGTCACAACCTCCAGCCAGAGTTGTTTTAGATGCCTCTGAAAGAAGGTATGAGGAGGACGAGAAGGTGGGCATTGAACGAACTCTAAAGTATGGCCAAATCGAACAATCTTTAAAACCCACTGGTCTGATGTTATTTGCTCCCACTTCCGATAGAAGTGTTACATCCTTCCCCATATCTTTTGGATTTGTGGAAAGGTTGTAGCCGGAGCCTGGAACATGTCATTGGCGTCTGACCACCTCTTTGCTCTGACGCGCTCTACCCCTGGGAGGGGGTCTAGAATAGGACACCTGGGGTGGTTGCCTTTAAGAGTATTGAGGTCAGAACTGCTGTGCAGTATAGGAGAGGTAACGAAAGCTCTGGTAACTCCCACAATATGCTGAAACTCCTCGACCCCTGGAGGTACGAAAGGGCATCTTCTTAAATTGAAGGGTTCCTAAGGACCTTTCAGTGTCTGTATCTGTTTTGATGGCTTGTAGGGCCTCATGGACATGCTTGCCGAAAAGAGCCTCCCCATCAAACGGGAGGTCCAAAACTTTATTGTGAACCTCCGGACGAAAGGAAGTCGCTCTAAGCCAGCCCTGATGCCGCAGCACTGCCCCACCAGCTAGTTGCCGAAACGCTGTGGTCGCTATATCCATGGCGCAGTCTATTACCTCAGCCAAGGTGCACTCTCCCTCCAAGAGGATCTTCTTTACCTCCACCTTAGAGTCTTCCGAAAGGTGGTCTAGATACGGGGCAATGTCGTCCCACAGCTGTCTGTCATACCTCCCCAGGATTGCCAACGAATTTGCTGCTCTTACTATCAGCCCCGACATGGAGGAGGAACGCTTTCCAATGTTGTCCAGCCGTCTCCATTCCTTTTCTGGAGGAGCTGAAATTGACGTCGATGTGCTGCCTGGGTTATGACCGAATCTGGTTTAGGGTGACTAACTAAACACGCTGGGGCGTCTTCTAGGGCCTTATATTTTTTGTCCAATCTAGGTAAGACTGCTGTCACTGCAGCTGGAGTTCTCATCACCTTGAGACCTTCTTCCCAGATGTAGCCCACTATGGGTAAGGAGCGGACACTTTTTTGAAAAGGCTCCTTGAAGTCATAAAAAACAATCCATCTGCTTAGATGGCATGGGCAAGGCAAATCTCTTTGCTGCTCTCTCAAGCAGATTATGGAAACCCCCAATATCTCCTGGGGGACAATCCACCGGAGTAGGTGATGGAGATGAAGGTGTCGGCAATATTTAGTTGTCCCAATCCGAGTTTGCATCCTGCAACTCTACTTCCTCCTACTCCTCATCTGAAGAGTCAGTAACCTGCATGAAAGACCTTTGCGGGGTACTTCTGACTGACCTAGGAGATAACCTAGGCTGTGGCACTGGAGTGGCAGGAAGCGAGGTAGGAAGCGCCGTTTGTATGTCTGATTGTGGCGCTGATGGAAACCTCTTTTTGTAATCTGATAACATGAGTTGTAATTCAGAAATAAGGGAACTCGGGATACAGACCATATCCTCTGGTACATTTGGCTGCTGTCGTTTAGGAGAATAATACTGCTGACAATATTCCTCTTCATCCTCTTGACATTTAACATGGAGCTGGGAAGGACTATGGTCTGCCCCAAACGGCCCATCATCATCAGAATCTTCTTCCAAAAGATGAGTTGGAATTAAAGGTGTGACCTTACTTGGGGATGTGGCTCTTAGAGTTATATCTCCTCTCCCAGATAAGGACTGCGTTTTTCTTCTCGTTGACGGTGTCAACAACAGTGGCGTCGACTATGTCATCGCCGAAGTCGTGTCCGTTAGCCCAACTGTACCAGTCCCCGTTGACGGTGCTGCAGATGATAGCATAGTCGTAGGAATCCTCATTGTCGACGGTGTCGTCAACGGAGTCGTCGTCGTCGGAATCATCGGCGATGACGACATTTTGATCTTCTACATCGACGGTATAGATCTCGTTACTGTCGACGTAGATGTCGTCGACGAACAGGAAGCCACCATCGAGAAACTGGTAACCGTCGCCATCGTCGCCGTCGATGCAGCCGCTGTATAAGTTCTCTTCGACGATGGTGTCGACGATGATGACTTCGTCGACCGTGGAATCGTCTTCGATGGTCTTTCGTCAGGAGCTGAGGAAGGCTTTCTGAACACAGTCAGAACCTTTGGAGGAGGCGTAGAAGGCTCTGCGGAAGGTTTAGGCACCTCCTTTGATGTTGAAGGCCGATGCTTGGTCTTAGAGGAGGATCTTCTCTCTTCAGGTGAGGATGAGAGACTGCGGCCCTCACCAGACCCCTGTGAGGTCTTTTTGAACGTCTTTGAGGGTTCTTTTGAACCGTTTTCAGAATGAGGTAACCTTTGCCTCTTTTGGGATCTTTTAAAGGACCATGAAGACTCTTCACTGTCAGAGTCTGAGACAGGGTTCTTTCTTGATTTAAGCTTCTGGAGCCATATTAACAATCTTCCCTATCTATACTTTAAAGTTTTTGAGGAAAAGGTACAACATACCTTACAGTCAGTAGCAGAATGCTCAGGGTAGTAGCAATATATGCAATCTCTACTCTCTTCTGAATGGAGCCTTTTCTTCCCACAAGTACTGCAGGCTCTAAAGAGACTTTTCCTTTCTCTGTCAGACATTATGCTGGTAAAGCAGGACCCAGAGTGTAAATCAGAAACACTCAATAACCAAGTAGAAATTCAGATGTATTGACTAAATCTTCTTCCACAAGAACAAACTGAGCAGAGCTCAGGGGAGACTCCCTAGCATGACGTGCGGTAGAAAATCGGAGGTACTGGAGCTTCTCTCAGGGGGGTTCTAGAGGGTCGGGCACTCTGATTGGCTGAGGCTCAAGTTTGGTCCTTTTTACATAAGTACTTGGAAAGATTACTAAAATGTAGAGTTTTAATGTTATTACTACTTTTTCTTTGGGGACATTGTCTTTTCATAGTACTGGGGACTCCCATATCGACAATGGGGAATGATTCAAGCATGTGAATCTATGAAAGTTCCAACACTGGAGTAATGACACCTAAACCCCCACCATGCCTGTCTTCCCAGTTTCTGCACAGAATGGAGTAGAGAGGAAGAAGAAGAAGTCCCAGTATATTGTTTGTCGCATCAATGAGTTATGTTTTAGTGAGAAACATGATGTCCAGGTTAAAACTTGTGATCGTTTCTGAAATATAAAGACAGTGTTTAGCTGCTGAGTGGCAGTTATGAAGGATGCATCTGAGAGAAGAGTTGGTGAGTTTAGGCACATGATGTCTGGGACAGAGGATGGGAGGACAGTGTGATTGGCACCTGAATATGGTTTGTGTGATTTTATGTGGTTATGTGAGGTGGGTCAAGATGTTTTCGGTTTGTGATGATGGTGCTAATGGGTGGGTATTCTTGAGCTTGGTTGTGTGGCTGCTTGTCAGTGAATTAGGGAGTTTTATAGCTTTCAATGAGTGTGCATAGGTCATTCTCATCGAGGGAGGAATAAGACCAAATGAGTCTAGGGGAGCGGTTGTGTCTAAGAATACTCAGCCTCTGTGGGGTCTATTATTCAGAGAAGGATGTTCATGCTGCTGCAGCAACATTTGTGGTTTGCAAGTGAATCGCTAAACAGAGACAAAATTTTGTTCGGATGTTAATTTTCATCAGATGGGATCAAGAGGACGGGAACTCCATGATAGGGCCATTTGGGAGTCAGAAATATAAAAGCAGTTGTAACAGTGGTATGAGCTTGTGTTGAACTTTCAAGTCAGGTCCCGGGTTAGGCTTGTGATCAAGATGTACAATTGGTAGAGAGAATTAGGAGGTAAAAGGGGAAGAGTCCAGAATAGGAGGGGGAGAAAGGAGAGGGATGTTATATCAGAAGTGTATAGTTGTTGATAAGTGAATGGTAGGTGCGTTAGAGGAAGTACTGGGTAGGGAGGCTGGTTAATTAATATTGGGTAGTTGGGGGAGAGATGTCAGAGTGTGGGCAAAGACAGAGAGAGAGGTTGTCTTTGGAAAAGAGGTGTCCGAATGTGGGGAAAGAGGACGGGACATGGATCAAGTAGTTGGAGGAGGGAGATTGCTAGAGATTTGGAGAGATTATGCCAGGCGGGGTATGGGACAATCTCAAAAGTTGGATGTGGGATGAGAGAAAAGTGGAGGGGGTTTGTAGACAAAAGGAAGGCTGGCATGGGTTATGGAATAATGGGTGGACGAGGGGGACAACTTGTCAGGGGGAAGATAAGATGCTGAAGGTCTTTTAATGAGGGAGAAGGAGTGACAGGGTCGGGCAGATGAACTCTGAAGATAGGGGGCTGTTGTTAGCGACAGTAAGGCTGGAGAGTAAAAGATTCAGTGTGAGGTGATTTGGCTAATGGACTGCCTTGAGTAGGGACTGAGGGGGCGTGAGCAGAATTTGTTGGGTATTGTTCAGAGGAGGATGGTTGTGAATAAAGTTGTGTGATTTGTTTGGAACATGATTTTCCCATTGTTGAAGATGGAAAATGAAAGGTTAATGCGTACTCGTAGCCCAGCAATGTCTAGAATTTAGAATTTTGCTTTTGGAGCAATGAAGGTTGTGGAACAGCAGAGCCGTCATGAGGATTTTTGGGTCACTTGGGGAAAACAGACATTAAGGCACACAAATTCAATAAAGAGCAGGATGGCACAAGTGCATGCACAATGTGGGGGTTCCTGTCCTCACACCCAGGTACGTTATTGTATGTATGTAGATCTCTAAAGTGAAAACCTAATTTCAAGTTATTCATTGATAAAATCACGTATGAGTAGCAAGCTGATGTATTGTGCGGCTGAACCTGGAAACTCTTGATCAATGCGTAGGCTAAGGGAGAGGCTCAGTGCCAAAGCTGTACACTTGCCTTGGAGGTTCTGATTCCATATTATTGGCATGCACTGATACACCTGGGGTGGAAGGCCACTGACTTTTACATGATCATTCAGACTACACTGGCCATATCCACCCCATCCGTAGAAGTGTAGAATCTTCTGTTCTTCGCTAAGTACAGTCCTATGCTTATAGATATCAATTGGAAGAACTTCTTTCGATCTCTCTCTGGTTACTGAAAGTTCAGCCTTGCATACACCTAGACATCAGTTGCTGTACCAAAACCGATACTTATGCAGTTAAGCCTCTCAGCTTGCGTCTGTAGACAATCCATGGTTTCAGTTGTGTCAGGTTCTGATCAATTATACAGAGAGCTCCTTCGTACTTTAATTTTAGTGGGCATGGTACTCTTTCACGTTGTTAATGGAGTACTCTTTTTATAAAAAAAACAAAGCCCCTGAATTATATTTTGGCAGAATGGTTACTCCATCACAGTGGGACGGATATTCACTTTATCACAAGTGCCACGTGTATAATGCACCTGAAATTAGAAGGATGGAGATCCTTCACATTGTGATGGAGTCCACCAAACAGAAAATCAGGGCCAAGTATGGTGCTTAATGGCATCACACAATATTAAATGAAAAAATGTAATTCTTAAAAAATGAATATCTCACTTAATATCTCAAGAATGTTTATTTAAAAAGTGTAATGTTTGCAATTGGAATTAGTTTTAGTTTTTTTTTATCTCCCTGCGTGTCCGTCATAACCCATCAATATAAGAAGAAGATCTGGTGAGTAATTGCAAGGAGCATGCAACAACAGTGGGTCTACAAGTGCTGCAGCATTCACTGCCAAAACATTGGGAGGATGGGGCCAACCATGTACAAGGTTTTATGAAGCGTGAATTTAGCTGCAAAGCATTTGACCACTGTGCAAAGGTAAGAGTATAGGTGCAGGGGGAAAGATTGAAGGGGATTTAGGCAGAATACTAGGGGTGGAGGGCACTGGCTGGGGCCATCATCCAGAGAGTATAGTTGTATTATGTGTTGTGTGTACAGGAGAATATTCATTTGATTCCTAAAGAGTAGGAGTGAGGGACCTTCCTTGAAGAGGCATTTCCAGATCTGAGCAACATAGCAAGAGAAAGTTCAGGCTCTTGTCTTCTGCTTCCTGTGTCTTTGTTTTTCCCAAGCTTTGTTTGCGGCGTGCTCGAGTTTACTGCTTTGTAGGTAATCCAATATACTTTTAGGGGCATATTTACAAGAAAGTGGTGCATCGGTTCTGATGAGCCCCTTTTCTTGCATCACCCCTGCCCCACTTATCGACACCATAGTTGTGCCGTATTTACAATACAGTGCACTATGGTGGTCATGAGCACAATAGCCTCAAAATCTTTGACTCAACAGTGGCACTTTGCTGCACTAGCATTAAAAATAGGTGTGTCATTTTAGCGCCTGCTCTGCGCAGGCGTTAAAAATGATGGAAAAAATGGTGCAGTGAACGTTTGTAAATTTCACTGTGCCATTTTTTCCGGCCTCCCTGCATCAGAATGCCCCCCGTACATACGTTATGCCTGGTGCAGGCATAATGTGGGGCAAGGGTTTACAAAGTGGAGCAATGCAAGTATTGCACCGTTTTGTAAATATGTTGTGGGAGAAAAGCTTCCTTTAAGCTGCCTTAGCGTTAAAAAAATGATGCTATAGCGGCGCAAGGTGGCACTTGTAAATATGTCCCTTAATGTGATGCGGGCAGGTTAAGGGAGCAAGTGGAGCTCCCAGAGGAAGGGTGAAATTCTGTCAAACGGTATGACACTCAAGCAGTCAGGCGACAGCATTAAGGGCACTCTTAGGTGATTCGGTGGGAGGAATGTGATTCTAGGATGTTAACAAGAAGGAACTTACATAATAGTAATGAAGAAACAGGTACTGGGTTAATGGTATCAGACATGAGGGGGTATATTGTTATGGGAATATGAAGGCAACACTTATCCTACAGTCACAAGATTCACTCTTCAGTACTAGAAATAAAAAAAGCTTCAGTTACTTAAAGCCACACCACAAGATATGCTGAATGGGTGGATACGGAGCCAACCATTTTGGGGTGTAGTTCATATCAGCGCAAGTATTTATGCCATTTGTTTCTCAAGGTCAGAGTATGCACTGTGGCGTGCTGCTGCCATGATGCTGTTGTGTGACAGGTCATCTACTGGACTATTTGTCCCATCTGTAGGGAGGTGCTAATTTTCAAGGTATGCTTAGTTTTATCACTTAGCTTTTCCAACTTGTTACTGAAGTTACAGGAACTTGGTGCAAATTGTGTCTTGGGCACTACTATTCACATGGTCTCTTAAGCAACAAAATCAGAGTAGAAAGAATTTTGGAGTTAAAGGGTTTTCTTCATTTAAATGTTCTTACATTATATTGACATTAACATGTAAACATGCAAACGTTATTAACTGTGTATTATTCATGTTTTGACAGATCATAGTTGATGTGGACCTGCATTTTAACATGGCTGACGATCGTTGTTTTCTTACTTCATGATATGAAGTTTTATTCCTAGGCGAAGCTGAACTCCAAATTAACAAACACTGTGTTCCTTTGCTTTCTTTCCTACGTGAAATATTTTAAAATACACCCATAGAGTGCAGGCTGGTCCAAAGTATCTTGTTTTGATGCAGATAATACAAAATTGTTACTTACCCGGTACACCTGATTGAATCATCCATGTTTGAAACATCTGAAGGCAAGTTGTTGCATCCAAAGATGCTTGGTGAAAAACTGTGCTTTTTTCAGCTAGTCGTTGAGATATGGAAAAACTTTAAGGCCCTTTTGACAGTAACCCGATACTGGGGGAGACATTTTGTAAATATTCAAGGTGCGGACCTGAGAACAAATGGGAGCACCTTGAAGTGGTAAAGAGGGCTCGCTACTGGGAACTTGAGAAATATTTGATGCCTGGGATGGAGGGCAATACGGAAATAAGCATCTTGGAGACCGAGGGTTGACATGAAACCTCTGTGATTGATAAGATTGAGAATTTCCTAAAGAGTAATCATACGAAAAGATTCCTTTTTCAGGTACTTGTTGAGTTTCCTGAGGTTTAAAACGGGACGCCATTCTCCTGATTTCTTGAGGACCAGTAAAAAAATAGAAAAGCAACCCTTTTCTCTCTGTGAAGGTGGGACCTTATCTATGGCACCTTTGGCTAACACAGTCAATGCTTCCTTGCAAAGAAGATGTAGGGAGGAAGGCAAGGACTGCATTGGTGGTGTATGGGGCAGAATCTGGGTGAACTCCAGGGTGTGTCCGTATGTGATAAGATCCAGGACACATTTGTCTGTTGTGACCTTTTCCCACTGGGGTTTAGAGCTCAAAATTGTGGCTCCCACTTGGAGCTGCTTTGTAGAGGTTGTAACCGGCACTAAAAGCTCACCATTGCTTCCTGCTGTTGTCTCTGGCTGAAAGCTGTTTGCTTTCTCCTAGACTGTTGTTTGAAGTAAGCCACAGATGGTGGTGTTCAATAGGTCTACCTCTGCTAAAAACCAGGTCAAAAGGACTGTTGAAACAATTGATATGGCTGATAACGCTGAAATCCTCTTTGAAGGAATATGCTCCACATCTGCGAGCACCACAAAAGGGTGTCTTTTGGTACTGGAGAGTCCCTAAGGATCTAGCAGTTTTGGTGTCTGATTTGATAACGAGCAGTGCATCGTCAATGTGCTTGACCAATAAAGCCTCACCATCATAGGGCATGTCCAAAACTTTTGTTTTCTTTGAACTAGCCCTGCCGTCTGAGAACTGCTGATCCTGCTAATTGTCTGAAGCCAATAGAAGCAACATCCATTGCACAATCAAGAATTTCGGATGTTGACCTTTCACCCTCCTGCAAGATCTTTCTTGCCTCCATTTTTTTGTCCTCTTGCAAAAAATCCAAGTATGTGGCGATGTCCAACCACACCTAGCAGTCGTATCTGCCAAGAATTGCCAGGTAATTAGTTGTTTGGACAGACGTGACTGGCGTAGTGGAGAATATTTTCCCAATATTATCTGAATGTATGAAGGAACAACTAATGCGAGAACCACGCATGCCTGAACACCGCTTTGTTACCACAGATGCCTTTATCACGCATGCCTTTACAACAATTTTTTGTTCTAAAAGCATACATAGTAAAGGCCTGTGTGGAACGGCATGCGTGGTTCTAGCATGCCACCCCCCACCTGCCCTAAGGACCAGAAGTACCCCACCCCTAATACTAAAACTACCCGACCCCCCAACTTCCGCCCCTAAAAACAAAAGTACTCCAACACCACCCACCCACCCTGAGCCCTAAATCTTTCCCCAAATAAAAACAACTGCCCCCCCCACCCCATCCCTAAAAACAGAACTACCCCGACCCCCACCCCCACCCCCAAAAACAAAATTACCCTGATGCCCCACCCTCAAAAAAACCAAATTACCCCACCCCCAAAAACAAAACTACCCCGCCCCTAATAACAGAACTACCCCCATTCCCCCACCCTCACTCCTAAAAACCAAACTAACCCCAACCCTCACCCGTCCTTAAAAACGAAACTACCCTGATTCCTCCAACCCACCTCTAAAAACCAAACTACCCCGATCCCCCACTCTGCCCCTAAAAACAAAATTACCCGACCCCCTGCCCCAAAAAACTAAACTAGCCCAACCCCTCCTCCCCACCCCTAAAAACCAAACTACCCCGATCCCCACACCCTGCCCCTAAAAACAAAACCACCCTGACCTCCCACCCTCAAACACAAAAGTACCCCGATCCCTCACCCCTGCCCCTAAAAATAGAACTACCCGACCCCCCACCGCCGCCCGAAACACAAAACCACCCTGACCCCCCTCCCCACCCCTAAAAACAAAACTACCCCGACCCCCCACCCCGTCCCTAAAAACAAAACTACCCCGAACCCCCACCCCACCCCTAAAAACAAAACTACCCCACCCCCACTAAAACCAAAACCACCCCATCCCCAAAAACAAAACTACCCTGACTCCCCCACCCCGTCCAAACCCTTAATCACCCCCACCCCAAAAAATGATCCCCCCAACCCCACTTACCTGACCACGTCCTCTCCCGATCCACTCTGCCTTTTTGTGCTCAGCACATGCCTGGTTAAAGCGGAGAAAAAGGCAGTCGTTGTTCCAGCAAGCGTGGTTACGCTTGCGTTGTTCACAGCATTGTTCTTCCAGAGCCGTTGTTGAGGACGTTTCCCGTATTATCTAGGTATCTGTCTTCTTTGTCAGGAGGAGCAGTTATCGGGGTGGATGGATTTTTTGATCGGTGCTGAGGTGCCTGGGAAATTACCAAATCTGGTTTCAGATGCCTTATGAAGCAAGAAGGTAATCCTTCTGACACTTTATATTTTTTGTCGATACGCGGTAGTAATGATGTGACCATAGCCAGCGTTTTCATTATTTTGAGTCCTTCTTGACGGACATAATCTATTATAGGGATTGCCCGTACTGTCTTTCTAACATGCTCTATAAAATCATAAAGAAAGCAATCTGATTATGATGATTGGTAAGTGAAAACGTGTCGCTGCCCTTTCCATTACTGTATGAAATCTGCAAGTATCTTAAGGTGGGTCAGGAGGAGAAGGCATTGGAATGAGATATTCAGTCCACTCATTTGTTAAAAATTGTGTGTCATGAATTTCACCTTCTTCTCTGTCTTTTTTATCTTCAGTTGATAATGAAGATGATGGGTCATCCCGAGGAGGCATAGCAATATACGGTCTTGAAGTCATCCTAGGAGTAGGTGGTGGTAGTGGCTGCAGTGAGTGTGGCGCAGCCGAAGGAGTTACAGAGGGAGGATGCAATCCTGTTAGTGCCGGAAATCATCTACAATAATCCTGATGCATAACTTGTAGATCTTGAACTAGGGTTGCTGGACCCTGAACAATACCCTGTGATGAAGGGTAATGTTGGTATTGCTCCATAGGTTGAAGTAGTTGCTTAGCATATTGATGTCCTTGATACATAGGCGTATTCCACTTCCTCATCATCGTCCTGGTATTTTATAAGCAGCTCTGATGGGCTGTGAGCTGCACCGCAGGGACTTTCATCATCACCATCTGAATCTTCAACATCTAACAATTGGCTAGGTGGGAAAAGAGACACCTTGCTGGGCAAAGTAAGCTCTGGACACAGTATTAAGGGGGGAAACTGCAGCCTCATTGATGATGTAGTTGATGGGGGTGGTGTCGATGGTGATTTCCTTGTTTTATTTTTCAAAAATGCTACATCCTCACCTAATTGTAAAGTTGTTGGTCTCATCGACGAGGTCTTCGATGACTGTGTTGTCATTTATGGTACCGTTGATGTCGATTTTACATGTTTCATTGACGATGAGGTCGTCAGCGGTGTCGTCTTTGTCGATGGCGTGGTCTTCCCCAATGGAGAGGTTCTTGTTGACGATGTGGTTCTTGTTGATGGCGTGGTCTTCGTCGACGGTATATCTGTCGTCAACTGTGCTGTTGTCGATGACGTGGTCGTTGTCGATGAGGTTGTGGTCGCCATTGTAGTTGTCATCGATGACACAGTTGTTGTCATCGACAATGCAGTCATTGGCAAGCTCGACAATGCAGTCATTGGCAAGCTAGTCATCAATGGTGCCACAGGAAGCATTTTTTAAAGTTGAGCGTAGTTGACGATTTTGATGACAATGCTGCCATCAACAATGTCTTTAATGTCAGCTTTTGTTTTTTAAATAGTGGCTCAGCAGAGGATTTTACTGGTTTTATTGATTATACCACAGAAGGAGTGGTAGATTGAGATCTGGTTTCTGTCTTTCCAGTTTTGTCCTCATGAAAGGGGCCTGCAGACAACTGGTGGTGCTTCTATTTCAAGGCCTTTTTCTGAGCCTGAGGTGTCCCCTGGTGTGATCGCTCCCTCTTCTTCGATCTTGATTGAGAGGTGGCAGAACTATCACTATCTTCTTCCTCAGAAACAACCACAGTTTTTGTTTTTGGTTTCTGGAGCCAAATCAAAAAAAGTTCCTCTCTATCTGTGAGTGTTTTTGTGGAAAAAGTCCTGCAGATTTTACAGTTTTTTTCTTGGTGGACTGGGTGAAGGCAGTAGATATATTCCTTGTGAGCATCTTCTGAAGGCAGCCTTTTCTTACCACAGGTCCCATGTCCACAGTCCTTTCTCCAGCATTTCTGACATACTGGAACAGAGTTGAAAGTATTCTGGTTGAAATTCTGAAGAAAACTTAGCAGAGCTCAGGAAGACTTCCTTTCAC
Organism: Pleurodeles waltl; assembly: GCF_031143425.1. Taxonomy (NCBI): domain Eukaryota; kingdom Metazoa; phylum Chordata; class Amphibia; order Caudata; family Salamandridae; genus Pleurodeles; species Pleurodeles waltl. Next base: position 965,785,813 of record NC_090443.1, read on the forward strand.
ATGACATGCAGTAGAAAATATGAGCAAAGATATCTCTGCTGGGAGTGTTCAAAATGGTACTTTTGCCTGATTGGCTGTAGTTCGATCCTTTTTATATTCACTATCTTTTGCCATTGTAAGCTATTCTAATTACTTCCACTGCTTTAGAATATACTTGGGGGCTCCCACCTCGATGACATGGGCGATTTAAGCATGGGAATCTATGAAAGATACTCCAGTACTGGAGAAATTCAAGTTTGAAGGATGCTTAGAGAAGCTGTATTGTGGAGGATTCAGAGAAACTAATGAGTTCAAGGGTGTATCTTTTTACTCTATCCTGATGAAAGGGTTTTATGGGAACTACATGTAGGTGTAGCAAATGTTAGAATTGTGTGATTTAAGCTAACGAAAAGTAGATTAAGCAGCAGAAATATTTTATTTACTTTTGAAACAGCTTAGAGTAGTGTAGGGTGTTATCTTTATGGAGGGTTAACTTTCTAAAACCTTTCCTTGAGATGACTCTATGCTAGTTTGTCCTCTTCTTTTATACCTTTGATTTCATTTGAACTTCATCTTGATTGATGCATTCATATACTGACTGTTGATCGATACTATTTGATAATTTTTGCCTTGTGTAAAAGAGTGTGTAAAAAAATGTTTATGTTTTGAAAACTAAACTATTTTCTGTCTTCATTGTGAAGCCTAATGTGTTTCACATTATTTACTGTATTTGTTGACCAGCCTCAGTAGCAAACTTCGATTAATCAGCTAGCCATTTATGGGCTCTAAATTTGCACAAAGAAAAGCGCTAACAAATTTCTTGTAGCCCTTGGGCACCTACAAGGCAATTTGGGAAGATATACAGACACCCCTTGCCACTCTGTGGACCTGCTAGGAAGGAGATCTGGGAATCCCTATACATGAGGCCGACTGGGCGACTATACTGGAGGGGATCCCCAAAGTGTCATGGAATGCCTGCTTTATGTTAATTAACTTCTATATCATACATAGGGCATACCTCACTCTCAGTAGAATAAAAAGACACTTCCTTATGACGGGAGCGGCATGCTCAAGATGTGAAGAAGAAGAGGAAGCAGAGTTTCTTCACAAAATGTGGAACTGCCTACAACTCACAGAGCCCTAGGTGAGTGTAACGGGCACAATTGCAGACATCATCTTGAAAGAAGTACCCTGCATGCCGGGGCTCTATCTGCTGAGTTGGTTCCCTGACACTGCTAAGACCAAGGCCACAAACAAGTTTCAAGACTTAGCCTTTCGCATAGCAAAGAGGGAAATCACCAAAAATTGGAGGGCAGCAAGGGGGCGAAGGGTGGAAGCATAGTGTAGAACGCTTGAAAAATCAGGGGATTTGAGGGTGAGGTACTGCATCTGGAAGCCAAAAGGGGGTGTAGTTCCCTGGATACAGCTAGGTGTTGGGCACCACACGCCTAATGCAGAGGCCCATTTAAGGTGGAGTGCGTTGCCTTGAAGGCTAGGCGCTGCACCGTGAGGACTGCCTATCCTCAGTTCCTCGTTTCCCCCTGTACTCACTTGAACCTGATTTCAGCATCTCAGTTCTAAAGCGCTCAGTGTTCCGCTGGCGGAAGGGTTCTCCTTCTTGTTGGCACCAATTATTCTTTATGGCGTGTTTACAGAAAAGTCCCTGGAGGACCTGCAAAGAGCAAAAACACGTATGTTAAGTCTGAACTGGAAAACATTGGTAATATTATATGAACTTGATTGCTAAAAAGGATTACTTAACTGATTGGAATTTAGAGACTCGAGTGGTGAAGTTAACCATTTCTTGCACCAAAGGAGAAAAGAGACAACATCAATAATTGTTTTACAGAATTACAAAAACTCTTATGTGAGTTATAGGTAAAGAACAATTCCCGAGTGGCTTAGTATTCAATGCTTTGCGTAGTTACTGAGATAATGTCATGATGAACAAGTTACTTACGTTCAGTAACACTTTTTCTGGGGATACAGTATCTACCTGTAGTTTGCACACCTTCTGAATACTTCCAATGCCCAGGCATTCAACAGAATGTTTTTTTTTTAGCTCTCCACGTTGATGAGGACATCACAATAGAATGACTCCGCACTCAACTCCGTCTGATTTCACCCGAGCCATAAGAAGTCCTTGCTGGTGTACTGACGCCAGTTTCACACTCTTTTTTCGTGCCTTTGAGGTGAAAGGGTGAACACCAACACTGCAAACACCCCATGTGCAAAATCAACTCAATGATTTATACACATTTTTACGTATAAATCTACATTCTGTATATACAATTTGTAACATATTTATCATATATACAAACAACTTCCTTCTTGGTATATCCAGACAGGCAAAGGGGAGGTGGGTGGGTCAGTGAGGAATCCACAGGTAGATACTGTATTCACCAGAAAAAGCATTACCAAAGGTTAATAACTTGTTCTTCTGATGGATACACTACCTGTGGATTCCTCATCTTTTGAATAGAGTCCCAAAGCAGTCCTGCACTCGGAGGTAGTTGCCCATCTGTCTATTCCATGAAATCCTGTAGCACTGATCGGGAAAAATGGCATTCCCTCCTCACTTCTGAGTCTAAGCAGTAATGTTTTGCAAAAGTGTGGAGGGAAGCCCAGGTTGCTGCCGTGCAAATGACAACAACAGGTACACCTCTAGCCAAAGCCGAAGTAGCAGACTTAGCCCTGGTCGAATGAGCTCTAATACCCTGGGTGGATCTTTTCTTGCCAGCGCATAACATATTTTGATGCAAAGGATGACCCAAATTGACACTGTTCTTTTGTGGATGGCTTTGCCCTTCATCTTGCCTACGTAGCCGATGAACAGCTGATCATCAGTCTTAAATTTGCTCGTCCTGTCCATGTAGAAGCTCAACGCTCTCTTTGGATCCAGATGATGCAGCCTTTCCTCCTCCTTAGACCGATGGGGAGGAGGGTAAAAGGACAGAAGGGTGATGGACTGCCCCAAATGAAAAGGAGTCCCTTCCTTTGGCAGGATAGCCGCCCTGGTTCTCAAAACCACCTTGTTGGCATGGAAAGTGGTAAACATGGGTTTTACACACTCAGTGCTTGCACCTCACTAACACGTCTAGCCGACGTGATCAAAACCAGAAAACCAGTCTTTATTGTAAGGAGCCTTAACGGGCAACTATGTAACGGCTCAAACAGTGTACCCATCAGGTACGATATAACCAAATTTAAATCCCAGTAGGGCATTATAAACTGAATGGGAGGAAACATATTAGTCAAACCTTTAAGAAACCTTAAAACTATAGTGGACTTAAACAAAGAGGTTTGGTCAGGTAAATAAATAAATGCCGACAGTGCAAACAAATAGCCCTTCATTGTCGCAACTGCACAACCTTGTTGTGCCAAGGAAAGAGCAAATTGCAAAACATTGGATAAGTGGGCCTTTAAAAGGTCAACATGTCTGACTTCACACCAGTTCACAAACTTGGCCTATCTACCAGCATAGACAGTTTTGGTGGAGTGCTGCCTTGCCAATAAGATAACATCCACCACTTCAGGGGGGAGAGAGAGAAAATGAATTAAGGTTGCCCCGTTCAATCTCCAGGCATGTAGGTGCAGGCTCTAGAGGTGGGGGAGTGGAACCCACCCCTCCAACAGCAAGAGGAGGTCTGCCCTGTTAGGCAGATGGAGCAGAGGGCACACTGAGAGCTGAAGATCAGTGTACCACACCCTTCTCAGCCAATCATATCAATATTACTAGGGCCTGGTCTTGGCGAATCTTCCTCAGAGCCTGAGGAATCAAGTGTATGAGGGGAAATGCATAGAGTAGCCAGGTGCTCCAGATCAATTGAAATGCATTCCCCAGCATCGGATACCGGAGGCTGCAGAGCAATAGGCAGCACACATTCTTGCAAGTAGCAAACAGGTCTATCTGAGGCATCCCCCATAACTGGAAGACGTGAAGAACCACCTCTGGATGAAGACGCCACATGTTAACAGCTGAAAAGTGCCAACTGAGACTGTCGGCATGTACGTTTAGAACTCCAGCCAAATGGTTTGCTACTATGCAAATCCGATGGTCCTGAGCCCAGGACCAGGGATGTAGAGCCTCTCTGCTTGTTGATGTACCACATCGCGGTAGTGTTGTTGTACCGACTGACCACAAATGGAAGGGCGGAAGGCCTTGAGAGCCAGATGTATTGTCCGCAACTCCAACAGATTGATATGAAACATCTGTTCTTCTGGAGACCAAAGACCCTTGATCTCTAGAACCCCCAGATGTGCTCCTCACCCTAGAGTGGAAGCATCCATTATGACTGTGGTCACCAGAGGTGGTAGGCAAAATGGTCTCCCTGGTGTTAGGGTTCCATCCCCAGCCAGACCACCACTGAAGATCGGTCGCAGTGCTCCCAGAGATCCTTATTGACTTATTGAGATCTTTGTTGAAACCACTGCTTGCGGAGGCACCACTGGAGGGCCCTCATGTGCCAGGGTGCATGAGTGACCAACAGAATGCAGGAAGCAAACAGACCGAGCAGACGCAAGACCTTTAGGTCTGGAACAAGCGCTCCATTCTGAAACATTAGAATCATATTCCGAATGTCTTGACCACTCTGTGGAGGAAGATAGGCATGATTCACTGTGGTGTCCAGTACCGTCCCTATGAACAGGATGTGCTGAGAGGGCTCTAGGTGAGATTTGGGGACATTGTTGAACAACTGCTGGGTTGTCCAATGCAAGTGATGCTGCACCAACTCTGGAGATCTGGCTTTGAGCAACCAATCGTCCAGGCAAGTGAATACTGGTATTGCCCACTGCATGGGATGTGCAGCTACCACTGCATTCACCTTTGTGAAGACTCGAGGTGCAGAAGTAACACCAAACGGAAGGACTGCAAACTGGTAATGCTGCAACCCTACTGTGAACCAGAGATACTTCCTCTGCGACTGCAGGATGGGAATATTAAAATACGCATCCTTCAAGTCTATGGAAAACATCCAGTCTTCTTTGTCCAGCGCAAGAAGCACCTGTGCTAGGGTCAGCATTTTGAATTTTTCCTGCTTAAGGAACCAATTCAAAATCCTGAGGTCTAGGATCGGCCGTAAACAGCCATCCTTTTTGGGGATCAGGAAATATTTTGAATAACACCCCTTGCCCCTTTCCTGCTCCGGAACCAACTCTTCTGTGCCCTTTAAAAGCAGATTTTGAACTTCCTGCTGTAGTAGCAGTAGATGCTCTTTCAAACAAAAATTTTACTGGGGAGGAAAGGGAGAAGGAAACTCCCGGAAGGACATACCCAATTCCTACAATGCCTAACATCCAACTGTCCCGTGTTATGGACTCCCACTCTTGAAGGAAATGAGTCAACCTCCCTCCCACAGGTAAAACATGCTTGTAAAAGATGGGAGAACTAGGGTTGCTTCCCTGAAAGGTTAGCAGAGGAGGATGAATTAGAGGAGGAGGAAGGCTGGGGGACTGCACCACTTTGTTTAACTCTCCCACGACCTCTGTAGGATCTATAGAGGGGGTTGGCAGACTGCTGTCTTTGGAAGTGCTTCATCCCACGAAAGGAGGAACTACAGTCAAACCCCCTAAACCTACGCAAAGGTCTGTAGGTCGTGGAGAGTGTCTGAAGGCCTAAGGACTTGGCGGTTGCCTTGCTCTCCTTAAACCTCTCTATGGCCAAATCTGCCTTGGCCCCAAACAACCTAGATCCATTGAATGGAAGATTCATTAATGCGGACTGCACATCTGGGGAAAACCTCAATCCTCTCAGTCATGCATGCCTTCTGGTGGTGATTAAAGTCCCCATGGCCCGGGCAACAGAGTTTGCCATATCCAGGCCTGAATGTATGACCTGCTTCGCTGCCACCTGACTGAGGATCCCCTGGTGCTGCCCAATAACTAATGGCAATGGATTTAGAAATGGCAGGAGTGGAAACAGGTTTCTGCAACAGATTTAGGACTGGCTCCAAGAAAGCCTCATTGAATGGCAGCAGGGGTTCTGATGCTGCATAGGAAGAATGAAGAACCTCAGTTAAGTAGGATTTAATTCTGTAGCGGGCAGTGGTAAGTCCAGAAGTTCTGCTGCCTTCATAATTACCCATGATGTGAGGTAACCTCTGGAGGGGGTATGCCCACAGGAGATAATAATTCCCATTCAGGCACCTGAATGCCTTCAAATTCCTAGGAAGGCATTAGAATCTCCTTTTCTTCGAGGTCCTGATACTGCTGGCCCTCCAAATATTGTTGCTCCTCCAACAGACTCAAGGCTTCCCTCCTGGATCTTAGTCTGGATTCCAGCCGCAGCACTGACAGAGAATGCACCGGTGTCGATGAAGCTTTATGCGGCGGTGGCGAAGCTGGAGTCGGCACAAGGGCCTTACTCCGGGCAGGGTTAGAATGACTTGACGCTGGCCGAGATATTTCTGACGTCGGAAATGGCGCCCGTGGCACCAACAACTCCTGCACATCCGATGGTGATGGAGTTTTTCTTTGTGCAGTTACAGACCATGGTACAGGGCCGTAGGCATGAAAGGCAGGAAAGGAGCTTGCCTATACGGCACTGAGAAATTCCCCCAGAGGGAATGCCAATGGACCGATGTGGCCTGCAGGTGCACCAGAGGAGGCCATTCCTCTATTAAAAATGCTAAACATAGCATTTAAGAAATTGGTAGCATCTGTCCCTGGGACTGGAAAGGTCAGATATTCTCGCTCCTGCTGCGGAGGCTGAACCTGACCTGTCGACCTGCTCTTCAATCTCCTGATCTGGTGGAGTCACAGGAGAGAACTGTACCACAGGACTCGAGGGCGACGCTGAGATCTTCACCAAAGACAGCACTGGTTACTCCTCAGGCAACTTCAGTTGTGGAGGAGATAGAGTGGGACTCACTTCCCAAGTCGCACAGCACTGGGACCTTGAAGCCGGAGACAAAGATCGAGGGCTGGCAACCTGGGATGATTGACTCCGTCGGTTATGGCTGCTTCTTGTGTGACTTCGAGGACCTGTGGGATGATGATTCCTCTCCAGGCCTGGATCTACGATGGCCCACTTCTCTTTTTTAGCCTTTGCCAGGAACAACTTTGCGTCCCTTTCTTTTAGTGCCTTAGGGTTTATGCTTTGACATGAAAAGCTTCCCCGACGACATGATCCAAACTTAAACACCAGAGGCAGTTTTCATGCGGGTCAGTGACAGACATGTGTCCTCCACACTCTCAACAGGGTTTGAAGCCCAACTTCTTCGGTGGAGACATTGTCACACAAACAACACTTTGACCATGAAGTTCCCTCGAAACAGTGTAACCACATGGAGAAGTAGAAAAAACGTTAGCATCGAAGGAGTGGAAAAAAGGGAACTGACGTCAGCACGCCGGTGAGGACTTCTTATGGCTCCGATGACATCAGATGGAGTCGCATGCAGAGCGATTCCATTGTGACGTCCTAGTCAACGTGGAGAACTAGAAAGAAAACATTTCCGTCGAATGCTGGCGCATTGGGAGTATTAAAAAAGGTGAAGAATCAAAAGGTGAGGAATCCATAGGTAGATGTATCCATCAGAAATGTTATTAAGATTGCAGGAATTGAACAGTAGAGACTAAGAAATCCTACAAGAACCATGACATTATAAGATTGTTGTTGCTATCTAGACTGATATAGTTACTCACGTAGGTAGGTGCAGTATAATTGTGAAGTCATTACATATATTGCAAAACACACCTGTGAATGTACTCACTGTAAGGTTGCTTTCTAGGAGTATCACATAGCTACACGCCATCTTCAGGAACCAGGGAACCAATACCTAAAGAAAGGGAGAAGGGGCATAAGGTACACAACGTGAAATAAAGACATATATATATATATATTTGTCCTTTCGTCCCAGTGGGAGGGCGTGACTTCCCTTTAGGGGTCTATTTGTCTCACTGGGAAGCTGGGATTTACGTCATGTCCATTTCACTCCTGCGGAAAAGGTACAAGCCCGACACTAGGGCCTGAGAAATGTTAGTTGACAGCATGAAAGATTCTGACCCCCGTCACGAGTGACATCTCCTGGGACCCCATAAATGAAAAAGATGAGATGCCTATGGATCTACTTCCCACAGGTAACCCCTAGATGACCGATTGTGCATATGTTTGTTATTTGTCAAACAAGCTTTAAATGCAGGAAAGCAAGAATCCCAAAGGGATACAGTTATTTAAAATGTGAATGCATGGACCAACTGGGGGTGACAGGAGGGTAGTATGGGGGGAGGGTGGATGTTAATAAGTTGAAATTCACTCAATCTGCTTGACACAGTATAAATGTAAAACCAGCATTGTTGATAATATGCATATGAGTGACACATGCGGTTCTGCGAAAATGAATCAAATCTGTTTTAAGAAAAGATAACACATCTCTGGTAGTATCTTAGGAGTGTGAGTGTGGGTAGGGTTATGTGGTTTTTATAGTGAGTTGGCAAGAGTTGCATTGTTTATGGTTTTTGATAATTTGTTATGCTTTGGTATCAATTTAGATCCAAGAGGGCTCTGCTTTGAAGTTGGAAACTGGAATGCTTTTTATTGCGTTTCATGTGTGCCTATGAAGATTAATGCGCTTAATGCTGAGTTGAAGTTTAGCCATCAGATTTGTCAACATCCAAGATCCTGGGATAGATTTAAAGATATATTAAGTATTACTGGACTTGCCTGTTAAGGTTTAGGTGTTGGACTGTGAGGCGCCACGGCCACACAAAGATAGGGACTTATTAAACTTATATTGTGAGACCGTACTAATGGAGCTTGGTGTTTGGTTGATTCTTCACTTGCAGGAGTTGACAGCACTAGCCTGAGGTAGTCCCCACTGGCTGAGGACTCACTTTGTATGTTGGATAGTGCAGCAGAGTTCTATTCCCAAATTTCCTTAGAGAGATTGTATATTTCTTTAGGTAAACAGACAAGAGTTGTTTTATTTTTGACACTTTAGCTTATTCAAGGATGATGGGAGCGAAGTGTGCCATGCTATGATTAGTTGTTGTGTCATTCGGTGTTGCTCCTACTGATGAGCTCAGTTGTTTCGCACTAGGGTTGGGTGTTTGCGTCACTGAGTATTGCATTGTGATTTGTTGGGAACTGCAAGGTCATTTCAGTTTGGGATTTACAAATTCTGTCTTGTTTGTAAAAGAAGTAAAGATTAAATTCTTTAAGAAAGAAAAAATTATAGAAATAATAAAAGAATTAAGAGCTATGTTGTGAAATGATGTGAGCAAACCTGTCTGTGCGGGTGAGGTTGCTCCTTCAGAGAGCACACCTGCAGATGACATGGCTATTAACGTTGGGTTACACTCTTGAATCTGGATCAAACAATGAATGAGATCACAACAAAGGATAGGTGCTTGCAATTTCCCTTGTATGGCACATTCAATGTGAGGATAACTAAATCTGAGGGGAGAGATGTATGATATGAACCCTCTACCAAGACCTGCACATTCTGAAGCACTGAATTCATGAGAACATGCGTGACAAGGAGAAGAAGAAATATGAGCCAAAATGAGAAATAAAATCCGTAGTTGGATGGTGGTGAGATGGAACATGTAACAGCAGGGGTGGAGAGAAATTGTAATAGAGGATTTAGGTATATATCCTCTGATAGCACACACGTTATCAGAACAGAAGTTGCATGAGGGAGGTGGGAGTGGCAAAAGGTAGAATGAGAGTGACAATGGAACAGGTAACACATTTTAGTATGATTTGCTAAATTCCAGACCACCTCCATATAATTTTGTCCATCAGCCTACAGGAAAGCATTAGAACCAAAGGGGGCTTTGAGAAGAGGAGCAAATTTGGGAGTGATTATGAGTGCAACTGTTGACCAGGGTACCCTGAGGGAGGTTTACATCTTTCTACTCCAGAATTTCATTAATTATCACTAGTAATTCTGTTGCCATTACTGTCCCTGGTGCATCTGTTTGTCACCACAACTCATATTTCATCTACTACTGGAACTCTATTAGATTGAGAGCACAACCCCATATAGAAGAGGTACTCCACAGAAATGCATCTGTTGTAGTTACTGCTGCAGATTCAGAGTCAGAATCACAAGCCCCCTCTAGAGAATTTAACTTTGAATGATTAATAGCAGAATATGAGGAGATGGCAATTGAAATTCCACTCAATTTCTCTGTTCCCTTGCCCTGGATGATGGCTACTGCTTTGTGATGTTGGTCATCGCCCTTTCCTGAGTTTAGTACTGTCTCTTTTGTTGTTTTCATTCTACCAGATTAGGTCCATCTACTTTCACTGACCCCCACGATAGGTAGGTTGTGGTGCCTCATCTCAGGTATTACTTGAGCCAGCTTGCCTATGTCATATATAATCTGGAAATTTCAGAATCCAATTCTGGTCGTGCACTTGGCATTCACAACTTCTGTCATCCTGTCAGTAGGTTTCTTGAGGCTTTGACTACTGTCAATTATGCACACCCAATGCACACAATCTGGAAGTACCATGTGCCCAGAAGAGGATAGCTAGGTTAAAAGGCAGACACATCAACACCACCATTTCTAGTGCTATGCTCCAACAAAAGATCAAGTGGACACAGTCAAGGGCACATTCTACCAACAGATGCAAACTGAGCTTGAAGCTGTGCCAAACCTCAACCTGAAGATTGTGATCAGAGACCTGAATTCAAAAGTGACGAATGACAAAACAAACCATGCCAGAGTCATAGGAAAGGAAGGGTTTGGAACAATGAACGAAAATGGAGAAAGACTGTTGGAATTTTATGCCAAAATGATCTGGTCATAGGAGGGACTTTTTTCTCCTCAAGTGATATTCACAAACTAAGTTTGTGCTCACCCAATGGCAGCAACAAAAAACAGATTGACCACCTGGTGATAAATAGCACCTGGAGATGCTCCCTGCAACATGTCAGAGTGAGGAGAAGAGCAGACGTCAGCAGTGATCACCATCTAGTGACCGGCTTTTGTGAAGCTGAAGCTCACAAGAACAAAAAAACAAAATTACAGGACACCCAAGATCGAGAAAGGCATTCATCTTACAAATCAAAAAACAGTTTCCAGCTCCTGGCAGACACGGAAGATCAGTTTGGGGCACCTGTAGCCACTGTCAACAAGTAATTAGAAAAGGTCTCTTTACTATATGTGAAGAGCAGTGAAACATGCTTAGTGACCAAGACAAGGAAGTTGAAAGAATAGATAAGATGATGCATGCAAGTTACTGGCCACTAAAAAGGAAACTCATGGAGGCCAGATCTGAGAGGCAGCAGGAGAAGTACAAACAACAGTACACAGTAGCAAACACAGCAGTAAAAAGAATGACAAGAGCATAGAAGCTGGCCTGCATGGATAACCTTGCCCACCAAGCAGAGGAGCCAGTCATTAGATGTGAATGAGGGTAAGTCTTCAAGATCACCCCTATCATGGACAAGCAAGACAGACTGCTCACAACAGAGAAAGGGCAGGAAGCACGCTGAGCTAAGCACTCCAAATAAATCTTGAACAGACCAGTATCAACAAGAAGGTGGTCATCCAAGAAACAGAGACAGACTTGGATGTGAACACTGCCCCACCACAGAAAGAACAAATCTTGACTGCCATCTGTTCTCTCAAGAACGGAAAAGCTCCTGGCTAAGACAACCTGAATGCAGAAATGTTCAAGGCAGACCATAAAACATCATCCAAGATCTTCCAACTACTGTTAACATCGATTTGGGAGGGAAGGAAATTACCAGATGACTGGAAAAAAGGCATTATTGTTAATATTCCAAAAGAGGGAGAATCAACTAACTCTAACAACTAGAGTGGAATCACCTTTCTTTCAATCCCAAACAAATGCCTGGTGAAAATCATTATACAATGCATTTCTGATGCAGTGGATTAGCAGTTAAAGAACAGGCTGCATTCCACAAGGGCAGAGAGTGTGTTGATCAGATCCTTACTCTAAGCAACATCATGGAGCAGTGCAAGGAGTGGCAGCGACAACTATACATCAACTTTATTGATTATGAGAAAGCCTTTGAAAGTATCCATTGTGACAGTCTCTGGAGTATACTGAAAGTGTATGGCATTCTGCAGCAGATAGTTCTACTCATCAAGAACTTCTATGATTTTACCTGCAAAGTGGGACATAATGAAAATAGCTTGGAAGTCCAAACCGGTGTGAGACAGGGATGGGTGATGTCAGCATTGCGCTTAAACCTAGTCATGGACTGGGTGATGCTACACACAACTGAAGACCAAGCCAGAGGCATCAGATGGACCTTCCTCTTTACACTGGCAGACCTTGACCATGTGGATGACCTAGCCTCACTCTCTCACACACACTAGCATATGCAGGAAAAGACTCCCTCCTTCAATATTTTTGCACATCAAGTCTGAAGATCAACATGAAGAAAGTCATGCCACTCAATATCCCAAACACTTTACTAATCAATGTGGATGGAGAGGACTCAGCCATGACTGCCTAGGCAATATCAGACATAATAGAGGGGCAGGCGGTGACATCAGGAGCAGACTGAACAAGGTCAGTAATGTCTTCAGCATGCTGAAAAATGTGTGGAGGTCATCTCAGTACAGCACCAAAATCAAGTTGAGGTTTTACCAGATCTGCGGTCTATGGGTCAGAATCAAAAAGTAACATCACCAAACTGTCAGCCTTCCATATTAGTAACCTGAGAAGTATTGTGTACATTTTCTTGCTACAAACCATTTCCAACCAAGAACCGCTCACCAGATGCAATGAAGAGAGCATAGAAACCATCATTATGAGAACAAGGTGGAGATGGGTGAACACACCATCAGAAGAAAACAATACTCCATCACAAGAACATCTCTCCACTGGACTCCAGCAGGCAAATGGAAGAGAGGCAAGCCTAAGAACATTTGGAAGTCAACTGTGGAAACAGAAATGAAGACCCTGAACCACAACTGGGGCACCGCACAACAACGTGGCAATGGTAGATCAAAGTGGAGGTACTTTGCTGTTGCCCAACATACCAGTCGGCATAGTGGGCAGTAAGTGAGAAAAGGGCAATCGTGAACTTGATTTAATAGATATGTACAATGAAGTAGAGTGTAACTTCCTGAAAAGGGAAGCTGCAAGGTATTTGAGTAAGAGTCAGAAATTAAGGAGGAATTTTATAATGCTCATGACTGAGGATACACTAAAAAAGATGATACCAGCAGGTTTGAAAAAGCATGTCAGTGTGTTGGTGGCAACCATTGAAGTGTGGGAGGATGCTCAGAAGTGTAAGGCCCGATATGCAAAATGGGAGAAGAAAAAGAAAGATGATACAAGAGGAGCCGAAGGGGAAAACAATGTGAGTGATACTGATATTAGAGAGGACTTATTGAAAGAAGTGCATGGAGATAGGTATGTTGATGTGCCCTGGAGGCATGAAAATATTTTTACATTCACACATACATTTCCAAAGTTGTGGGAGAATCCAAATCAATGGTATGCTGTGTTGGACAGAATTGTGAAGATTTTGAAACTGCTTGAATTCTTTCTTTGATATTGTGGTCCCTAAATATTTGTGGGTAGAATGCAGGGTGGCTATAGACTGGTCAAATGCTGAACCACATGGAAATGCTAGAATTAACATCCCTTCCCCTACTTCTATTAAGTATAACCAGGTGATTTCTCATTTGAAAACTAAGGTCCCACAGAAAGATGTTGATTTGCTCAAAATAACCAGAACCACCCCAGAGTCCAAAGAGTCTGTGCATGCTTATTATGAGATTGATGCAAATTTTCAGACAGAACAGTGGTATTGAAAATCCTGAAAGGGAAAATCTTAGTGGATTCTTGCCTTAGTTCGCTCTTGGGTTGCATTGAGAAATTAACAAATATAAACAGCAGAATGTGAGATTTGCTGGTAGTCGAAGTCTTAGATGAGATTCTTTGATATGCATAATATTGCAGTGATAGTTTGTAAGTGAAGCCGAAGAAGACTGAGGAGAAATTCAAATTGGCAAATCTAGATTGCTGCCGAAAGCATGTCACAATGGTCAGTATGTGGCCAATTCAGGGTACAACATTCTGGGTGTCAGTGTAGGAATGTAAGGAGTTGTTTTTTAAGGCGGTGGTTAAATGTTACAGACAGGGAGTGTTGGTCTCTACAGGGCACAGGCTGAGTGATGGCTACTGATCAGAATGCAGGCATGGACATAAACATGTTGAAGACGATCACTGCTAGTCATATTAGTAATAAGGTAGGCCACTGGAACCAAAGTGAACATACAACCCAAATTGAATGCAAAATGATGTTCAAATGCCAACTATGAATGCAATGCCAATGCAGAATATGCAGGTTTAAAGGTCATATATTGCCAAACAACTCAAAGCTCGGATGATGTAACAAAACATGGCTAATGGAAGATATAATTTGAATCTAAACCCAAATGTTCAAGAAAGCCTTGTCATCACTGCTGACATTCTCCAACAGTTCTCCGTTTTTCGCAGTCACATTGGACTGGCCCTAATCAATCACAATAATAGTGACTGAGAGGGGAGAAGGGTTGCATACTTGTTGCAATTTGAGGGGTAGAACAGCATGGGCCATACGTAGATGGCGAGGTAATTGGCCATCCGTATCATTTCTAATCGATACTGGAGCTTTCTGCTCTACTGTGAGAACAGTGAAGGTCCCAAACCTACCCATCGTGGCACAACTAATACAAGCTGAAGGTATTTCTAATGAGCAAAGTATGAACCTAGATTCTATTAAGATGTCAGTGAAAATAGGGCCTCTTGAAGAGAACCATTAATTTGTAATATGTGACTCAAGTCCAGTCAATCAGTTGGGCAGGTATTTACTTTGCAAATTATATTGTGTTATCCATTGCACACCAGATGGTGTGAAAACCTACTCAAGATGAAGATGTAGACTTTAAAATCCCGAGAAACAGCAGCTGGGTTGTTCCCAGTCCTATCAAGAAAATACTTACCTCCTCAATTAATATGTACGGTGAAAGAGGAAGCTTGGAATTTTACAGGCAGACATTGGTCTGATTAAAAATGTCAAACCAGTGAAAATCACAGTGAAGCCTAATGTAGAGTATCCCCAACGGCCCCAATATAACCTCACACCGGGGTGGTGGCTGTGTTTATAAATGTTATTGAATCTATGCTAGAACACAGCCTTCTAAAAGAAGTGTTTTAGAGTCCCTGCAACTTACCTGTGATGGGTTTTCCGAAACCAAACAAGAAATGGAGGGTAGCCTAAGACCTGAGAAAGGTTGCTTTTCTGAATTCCATGTAATGCTGAGTGGTTCTCAGTCATTGATCTGTGAGTTTGATTCCCTTACATGAGGACAGTCAGTTTCTTTTTTAATGTTCAAATTTTTAGGGAAAAATCTGGTGTGGTGCAAGTCCTAGAGGGGTACACAGAAAATTCCTCAATCTTTAATCAGATACTGAGAAATAATCTGGAGACGATGCAACTGCCATGGAGGTCGGTTTTGGTTCCATACACTGACAACCTGTTTGTGGCATCAATAACCCAAGGCGTTTGCAAGCAAAACATAACTGCTTTACTGAATTGCTTGACAAAGAATACAAAGAAAGTGCCCCTACAAAATTACAGTGCTGTCAGACTGATGTTCTGAATCAGGGACATCACATTGACAAAGGAACTACAAGATTGTCTGAAGAACATATCTCTTTGATTCTGAGAATGAACACACTCCCCACTACACATAATGTGGTCAGAAAGTTTCTGGGAATGGTGAGCTACTGCTGCCAGTGGGTTCCTAATTTTTTCCTAGTGTCAAAGCCAATACAAAGAGTTATGCACAATGATGCCTCTGATCCGCTACCATGGGACAACAAATGCACGAGTGCCTTCCTAGAGGTCAGAGAGAAACCGTGCAGCGCACCTGCAGTAGGACTGCTCGATTATGAAAAGGACTTTGTATTGTACTATCACAAGAGTAAAGGTTATGCCTTGTCTATTTTGAAGCAGACCCATTTGTAAGCAAAACAGCCAGTGGCCTACTTCTCTGCCTCACTTGATCCAGTGGCGGTGGTGCTTCCGGGATGTTGTAAGGCTGCAGTGGGTGTTAGTATCAAGCAGCGCAAGGACACTGTTATGGGAAACACGCTTACTGTAATGGTTCCATGCTCAGTTGAAATTGTACTGATCCTCACTTGATCCTAGCACATAACAAACAATAATTTCACTAAATATGAATAAGTGATTTTGGCAGCAGAAAATGTATCTTTGAAGAAGTGAAATGTTTAAAATCCTGCTACACTTTTGCCACTTCCAAAGAGTGACTAAGATGATAATAGGGTTAACCATGACTGTTTGATGTTACTGAATTGTACACCAAAAGATGCCTCCCTTTGAAAAGGCTGATTTTACATTTTTTGTGGATGCCTCTTGTTTAAGAGAAGGATGAGGAACTATGAGCGCAGCTTATGCTCTGTGCACCCTAGAAGGTGTCTGGAAGAGTCCTATTTCTGCAATGTAACTTCTGCGCAGTTGGAGGAATTTATTGCCCTAAAACGAGCATGTTGTGTTTCTAACAGTATTTTGCCATTTATAGTGACAGACAATATGGTTTTGGTGTGGTCCACGATTTGACAGCTATGGTCAGAGAGGGGGTTTCTTGACTTCCTCTGATTCCCCTAAAAGAGACAGGAAATATGTCATGGACTAGAAGCGCTGGTGGGGACAGGAGAGGCATCAAAGGAAAGGAAAGGTTTTTCCTTTCCTTTGATGTCTCTCTGAGCATTTCTGCTGCCCAATAGTGAAGCGATCGGGCAGCAGAAATGCCCACTAGACACCAGGGAGTTTATTTTTTTTGTTATTTTCATGGCAATGGCATGGCAATTTCTGCCCCCTGGGGGCAGATCGGCCTAATCTTATTAGGCCGATCTGCCCCCAGGGAAGGGGGGGCAGAAACCTCTAGACACAAGAGATCTTTTTTTTGTATTACTTTTTTACATGTGGGGAGCGACCCCTTAGGCAAGAGTCACTCCCCTGGGGGGAAAATTATCTTTAGGTCATTTCTTCCAGATCGGCCTATTTTTATTAGGCCGATCTGCTCCCAAGGGGGCAGAAACCACTAGGCACAAGGGATTTTTTTGTATTTTTGTTGTTTTTTTACAGATGGGGAGCGACCTCTTAGGCAACGGTCACTCCCCTGGGGGCACATTTATTTTAGCCCATTTCTGCCCCCTTTGGGGCAGATTAGCCTATTTCTATTAGGCCAATCTGCCCCCGGAGGGGCAGAAACCACTTAGGCACCAGGGATTGGTGTGTGTGTGTGTTTTGTTTGGGGGGGCAGCCCCTTGGGCAAGGGTCGCTCCTCATGGGGGACAAAGTAGTTCTGCCCACTGGCGGGCAGATGGGACAATTACTCCCAGAGGGGGGAGAAAGCCTACTAGATGCCAGGAATTTATTTAAAAAAAATAGTGGGGTGGTGGCTACCAACCAGTACGGGCATGGTTATGCCCCCTTCCCAACTGAAGGGGGTAACAGTCTTTCACATCACCCCATTTTGAGGTTTGCAAAGTATTCTGCGTAACAGAACCTGGCGAGAGCCGCACAAGGCACACTATCTTGGATTCCCCTGGGTGTCTAGTTAAAAAAAATGCACAGGTTTGGTAGGTTTCCCTAGGTTCCGGCTGATCTAGAGGCCAATATCCACAGCTATGCACTTTGCAAAAAACAGGTCTGTTTTCTTTGGGAAAATTTGATTTGTCCATGTTGTGTTTTGGGGGCATTTCCTGTCTCGGGCACTAGGCCTACCCACACAAGTGAGGTACCATTTTTATCTGGGAACTTGGGGGCACTCTGGGTGGAAGGAAATTTGTGGCTCCACTCAGATTCCAGAACTTTCTGTCACCGAAATGTGAGGAAAAAGTGTTTTTTTGCCAAATGTTGAGGTTTGCAAAGGATTCTGTGTTACAGAACCTGGTGAGAGCCCCACAAGTCACCCCATATTGGATTCCTCTAGGCGTCTAGTTTTTAAAATGCACAGGTTTGGTAGGTTTCCCTAGGTGCCAGCTGAGCTAGAGACCAAAATTCACAGCTAGGCACTTTCCAAAAACACCTCAGTTGTCAATGCACAAATTTGATGTGTCCATGTTGCGTTTTGGGGTGCTCCCTGTCCGGGGCACTAGGCCTACCCACACAAGTGAGGTACCATTTTTATCGGGAGACTTGGGGGAACGCTGGGTGGAAGGAAGTTTGTGGCTCCTCTAAGATTCCAGAATTTTCTGTCACCGAAATGTGAGGCAAAAAGTATTCTTTTTGCCAAATGTTGAGGTTTGCAAAGGATTCTGGGTAACAGAACCTGGTGGAAGCCCCACAAGTCACCCCATATTGGAAATGCACAGGTTTGGTAGGTTTCCCTCGGTGCCGGCTGATCTAGAGGCCAATATCCACAGCTATGCACTTTGCAAAAAACAGGTCTGTTTTCTTTGGGAAAATGTGATTTGTCCATGTTGTGTTTCCTGTCTCTGGCACTAGGCCTACCCACACAAGTGAGGTACCATTTTTATCTGGAGACTTGAGGAAATGCTGGGTGGAAGGAAAATTGTGGCTCCTCTCAGATTCCAGAACTTTCTGTCACCAAAATGTGAGGAAAAAGGTTTTTTTTTTGCCTAATTTTGTGGCTTGCAAAGGATTCTGAGTTACAGAACCTGGTGATAGCCCCACAAGTCACCCCATCTGGATTCCCCTAGGTGTCTAGTTTTCAAAATGCACAAGTTTGGTAGGTTTCCCTAGGTGCGGGCTGAGCTAGAGACCAGAATCCACAGCTAGGCACTTTCCAAAAATCACATCAGTTGTCAATGTAAAAATTGTGATGTGTTCATGTTGTGTTTTGGGGCGTTCTCTGTCGCGGGCACAAGGCCTACCCCCACAAGTGAGGTACCATTTTTATCGGGAGACTTGGGGAAATGCTGGGTGGAAGGAAATGTGTGACTCTTCTCAGATTCCAGAACTTTCTGTCAAAGAAATCTGAGGGGAAAGTGTTTTTTTGCCAAATTTTGAGGTTTGCAAAGGATTCTGGGTAACAGAACCTGCTGAGAGCCCCACAAATCACCCCATCCTGGATTCCCCTAGGTGTCTAGTTTAAAAAAATGCACAGGTTTGGTAGGTTTCCCTAAGTGCCTGCTGAGCGAGAGTCCAAAATCCACAGCTATGCACTTTCCAAAAAACACGTCAGATTTCAAGGTAAGAAAGTAGTGTGTCCATATGGCGTTTCCTGTCGTGGGCATTAGGCCTAGCCACTCAAGTGAGGTACCATTTTTATCGGGAGACTTTGGGGAACACAGAATAGCAGAACAAGTGTTATTGACCCTTGTCTTTCTCTACATTTTGTCCTTCCAAATGTAAGACAGTGTGTGTAAAAGAAGCCTATTTGAGGAATGCCCTGTAATTCACATGCTAGTATGGGCACCCCGGAGTTCCGATATGTGCAAATAACCACTGCTTCTCAACACCTTATCTTGTGCCTATTTTGGAAATACAAAGGTTTCCTTCATACCTATATTTCAATCTTTATACTTCACCAAATGATTTGCTGTATACCCGGTATACAATGAAAACCCATTGCAAGGTGCAGCTCCTTTATTGGCTCGGTGTATCTAGGGTTCTTGATGAACCTACAAACCCTATATATACCCGCAACCGAATAGTCCAGCAGACGTAACGGTATATTACTTTTGAAAATCTAACATCGCAGGAAAAAGTTACAGAATAAAACGTGGAGAAAAATTGCTTTTTTTACCTCAATTTCAATATTTCTTTTTATTTCAGCTGTGATTTTCTGTAGGAAAACCTTGTAGGATCTACACAAATGACCCCATGACAAATTCAGAATTGTGTCTTCTTTTCAGAAATGTTTAGCTTTCTGGGATCGAGCATTGGTTTCATTCTCATTTCTGCCACTAACTAGGCTGGAAGCACAAAAAATTGTAAAAATGGGGTATGTCCCAATAAAATGCCAAAATCGTGTTGAAAAAATTGATTTTCTGATTCAAGTCTGCCTGTTCCTGAAAGCTGGGAAGATGGTGATTTTAGCACCGCAAACCCTTTGTTGATGCCATTTTCAGGGGAAAAAAACCACAAGCCTTCTGCAGCCCTTTTTTGCAATTTTTTGGAAAAAAAAGGAAATTTTAGCTGTAATTTGGCTAATTTTGTGGTCTCCTCCAGGGGAACCCACAAACTCTGAGTACCTCTAGAATCCCTAGGATGTTGAAAAAAAGGATGCAAATTTGGCGTGGGTAGCTTATGTGGACAAAAAGTTATGAGGGTCTAAGCGCAAACTGTCCCAAATAGCTAAAAAAAGACCTGGCACCTGACGGGAAAAGGCCTGGCAGCGAAGGGGTTAAGGGATTACAGGATGAAGCACACAAAACTAAGAAAGAAAAGTGGATGCGTTCTGAATTTGTAAGGACTCATGATGAGGTCTGGGTTTCAACAGGTAGGAGATCTGTTTTACTTGATTCTAAGCTTTCACTCATGGTGAGGCATTTCCATGTCCTACCCATATAGGGAGAGATGCTATGATCTATCTCTTTAAGAACTATTGGTATAATCCCCATTTCTCTGTCATTGTAGAGAGTTTGTGTCACTGGTTTATTACTTGCCAGCAGTTAAATGTGGGCAGCCGGACAATTGTGACCATGAGTAACGGAGCAAGATCAGGTGTTCCCTTTAACAATATCCAGTTGGACTTTGTAGAGATGCCCATCTGAAATGGGTTTATCTATATCCTGGTGGTAGTTTGTTTGTTCTTCCACTGGGTGAAGCATACCTGACCAGAAGTACTTTGGGGTGCCAAACAGGATTCATCCCTCCCACACCAAAAGAGTGAGATGAATCAGTGAAGAAGTGGTCCCAACAGTGAAATTCCAGTACAGGGCAAATGGCCAGAGGGAGGAGAAGATTGCATGCAAGTGTCTGAGAGTCAAGTTCTGACGAGTGCACAGCCTGTGGTGAATGAGCCAGGAGTATAATCACAGTAAGCCCAGCAGCTGAAAACGAGTATGCACTATGAATTGAATGAAAGTGCAAGCACTTTTGCCGGTGAAGGTGCAGAAGAAAAAAAAGCAGCAGAAAAGTGATGAGAGACTGAGAGCCACTGTATCAGAAAAATGCATCCAGAAAGGATCAGAGAAGAAACAGAGCCAATGGAACATAGTGATAGTGAACAACCAGAAGTTAAAAGAACAAAGCAACAGAGAGTGCTCAATCAAAGCTACTCGGCTCCTGAGTGGACCTATTTTGCTGAAAGTCAGCCTGATCTGAGAATTCATGATGCTTAGAATCATCAAAGTGTTTTTGAAACGCCCCATGAATAGTGCTACTGCAGCTAAAACTTAATTCATATTTTTGACGAACTGAATCCAAGTGACATATGTTCAGATGTCGAAATCTCACCTCTTGCATCCTAGTATTCCAGTGAAGACACTAGGGGCCTCATTTACAAGTACCTTGCTGCGCCACAGGGAAAGGTCAGCAATCCACCGTACCTACAAGATACAGCACATTTCTGTCCTCTCCCCATGACCTGGTGCACAAATTGCTGCCTAGCGCCAACGCAGGCACGCTTGCACCATGGTGTAAGGGTGCTTGTGATGTGGGGATGATTGCTTTTGTGCAGGGAGGGGCATCTTCCTGCACAAAACAGCCACAAGAGGTGTTTTCCTCTTTCTATGTGTGCTGTATCCCGTCTGCCGAAATCTAAATCTCACAGGATTTATTGGGATTTAGATTTCGGCGGATGGGATATCTGTCACCATTGTGACAAAGTAAATCATCCATTGAGTTCTAAATTAGGACCTTAGTCAGGATTTATAGAAGAAGGGAAAATTGGGTTTTGTGAGACAGAAAGAGCAGATACAGAGACCACAGATGATGAGTTGCAGTGATGGCGTACAAAGTTTCCAAGTTACAGATGATCAATTATTTTCGGAAATTAACCTGTTGTTACAGAAGTCTGTTATGTGGGTGGGAAAATGCTTATTTTCAGCTTCCAATGAACTGGATAGGTAGTTGCTACGTAGCTTTAGTGTTTCATAAAATGCAAGATGTAGGTGTCATAAATGATGAGGGAATAGTGACACATGAAAGAGCAAAGCTTGGTGCTTCTCAAGTAGCAGGTAACATATTTGGAGTTATGATTCCTTTTGTAGGTATAGTTTAAATGATTTAGAGATCAGGAAACTGTTTACTTTGCTAGATTGTTAGGCTACTAACAAGGCTGGTACTTTAACTTCAATAAAGACTCAGCTTATGCGTGCAAAGGTTTTGCAGAACAGGCCTGAAAGTGGAGTCGGACACATGTTACATGTCCAGCAGTGCTGCACTTATATACATGATAAAAGTAATAAAATGAACACATTTGTTGATAATATGTCTGACATTTCTCATGAGATGAAGGAATTAGAGTGCCTAGAAAGCGATAGGGAAAGAATTTTCCAAGATTGGCGAGTGGTTTAGTGATATTGGTGGTGGAATATGGTAGACAATAGGAACCCCTATGCTGAGCATTTTAGCATGTGTGATATGCCTATTTCTTTTTATGAGGGATACAAATTATTTCGGCAAAGGGTGGTCAGGGTGTAGTGGTGAGAAGGAGCTGCCTAAATCAAGACAGAGAAAAGGAAAAGGGAAGAACTGAAGCTTGAAGACTTTTAAAGCAGAATCTGTTGTGAACTGAAAGAATTAGAGGAATCTAGACGCAAGCTGCAAAAATCGACAATGTCTGTGTAATTGGGAGATTTCAATTAATGAAGAGTTAGGGTGACTCACAGAGTCATCAGAGGGAGGGATCGGAAGGTTTTTTTTCATACTAAATGTTATTGCATTATATCAGCATTAATATGTAAACATGCAAATGTTATCAATGGTGTAATATTCATGCTTAGATTGATCATAGTTGATGTAGTTCTGCATTTTAAAATGGCTAAAGTTGGTTGACATCTTGATCATTACATGTGAAGTTGTATTCCTAGGCAAAGCTGAAGTCCAAATTAACAAACACAAAGTTCCTTCGCTTTCCTTCCCATATGAAATGTTTTCTTTTATGGCGCTAATCACAGAATATTATAATTGGTTGCAACAGTAGTCCTGCAGAGTACAGAATGATCCAACACATCTTTTGTTGCAAATAAATTTGAGTTTGAAGGCTGCTTAGCAAACCTGTATTATGGAGGATCCTGAGAAGCTAAGGAGCTCAAGACTATCTTTTTACTCTAATCTGATTGGATCCTTTTATGCACACTGTTTGTAGGTGTAGCAAATGTTCAAGTTCTGTAACATAAGCTAGTGCACAGTAGATTATGCAACAGAAATGCTTTGTCCATTTCTGAGACAGCTTACAGCAGCCCAGGGTACTCTATTTAAGGGAGAACTGACTTTTTAAAGCCTTTCATTGAGGCAACTGGATGCTAGCTCATCCTTTTCTTTCATAAGTTTGATTTTATTTGAACTTCATATTGATTGATTGATGCATTCATATACTGACTATTGATTGATACTAAATTGATGATTTTTTTCCTTCTGTAAAGAATTTAAACTTTACTTAACCTTTATGTGAAGCACATTACGCACTGTGGAGCCTAATGTGCTTCACATTATTTAACTGTATTGATTTGTTGACTAGCCTCAGTTGTGAAGTGCGCTTTATCAGTTAGAATTTTATGGGCCCCAAATGCGCACAAAGAAAAGCACTAACACTGCCCTTCATGACTCTAAGAGTACAGCATGCAGTGAAGCAGAGAAATGTGGTAGATATGAATTACATTTATAAATACCTGCAACAGTTATTATATTGATCATAGTTAAACATTTGTGGTAATATTTAGACAGTACCACATGTCCTGTTTTGTAACCGACAGCTGTTTGCCAGTGATAATAGACAATTGAGTAAACTTGTGTGGTACACCCCTTGTATTATTTTTCTTTGTTCAACCCTCTAAATCCAGCTGAAATTAACCAGCAATTCCTGGTGGTATTGTCATCAGTTAATGTTGCCATTCTTGTGGAAGTTTGGTCCAATCTGTACAGAAAATCAGAAATGTGACCAACTTTTTCAAATCAGATTATATGTGGTTACTTTTCACACTTACTTTATGTTGTGTTTCATAATGAACAAGGCAAGTTACATGTCTTCAGTAATGCCTTATCTGGTAAAGACTCTGGGGGTCATTCCAACCCTGGCGGTCGGTGTTAAAGCGGCGGCCAACCCGCAAACAGGCAGGCGGCCAAAAAAATTGAATTCCGACCCTGGCGGGAACCGCCAACACAGCCCGCCACTTTAACACTCCGACCGCCACGGCGGTACAGACAAGCAGCGCGGCGGTCACCACCAACAGACAGGCGGCAGACAATGTACCGCCCACCCTATCACAACTCACCAATCCGCCACCTTTTCCGGGGCGGGAGCCCCGCCAATAAAAACACGGCGGAAACAGACTACGAACGGGAAAACGCTCACCTCTACACACTCCACGAGGAATCTGGACATCATGGAACCAGAACTACACATCCTACCAGCTATTGTCTACCTGCTCCTCTACCAGGAGCACGAACGCCGGCGCAGAAGACAACGGTGAGTACTGCACCTACGACACACGGGAGGGGGGAGGAGAAAAGATTACGGGCACACACATACGCGACCCCCCCCCCCAACTACCTACACACCAATGCAGAGCAACAACTCAGAGTGACACCCCCCAAACCCCCCAGAAGAATGCAAAGACAAAATAATAAGTAATTGTAATACAAATATATTGTAAGGCAAAGTAAATAAGTAAGACGAACATCCCATAACTATATACACATATGTATATTGTCCCGTCAGAATTGGCTTTCTGTCATTGTACGTGGGCCAATGGTCCTCAACACATGGGCAAAGCCCACACATGAGACCCGAATCCATTGGAGAGAACACTGCAGGGGCATCAGATAGGAAAACTAAAGGCACCTCAGGGGGAAGGGAAGGGGGGCCACCTCAGCCACATGAGTCCACGACGCCAGATCCACGAGGGGCCTCCACCGCCAATGTTCAATCCTGGGGAGTGCAAAGGCACAGTCTCTCAAGTCTCTACAGTGGGTGGGTTGCCCACTGTGCCATCCTGGGGAGTGCAAAGCCACAGTCTCTCAAGTCTCTACAGTGGGTGGGTTGCCCACTGTGCCATCCTGGGGAGTGCAAAGCCACAGTCTCTCAAGTCTCTACAGTGGGTGGCTTGCCCACTGTGCCATCCTGGGGAGTGCAAAGCCACAGTCTCACAAGTGGATGACAGACTCCAGCGGTACTGGAGGACTCTTGGTGCCCAGAGTGTATCGTGCAGCCCTGTCCGACACTGATCCGGGCCTGCCCCTTCTGCCAATGTGTCAGCGGTGCTTGAGATGAAGGCCCCAGCGGAGCGGTGCTTGAGATGAAGGGCCCAGCGGAGCGGTGCAGAGACGGCGGTGCCCAGCGGAGCGGTGCTTGAGATGAAGAGCCCAGCAGAGCGGTGCTTGAGATGAAGGGCCAAGCGGAGCGGTGCAGAGACGGCGGTGCCCAGCGGAGCGGTGCTTGAGATGAAGGGCCCAGCGGAGCGGTGCTTGAGATGAAGGGCCAAGCGGAGCGGTGCAGAGACGGCGGTGCCCTGTTCAGCGGTGCCTGTCTTGAAGGGCCCTGTTCAGCGGTTCTTGAGACGACGGTGCCCTGTTCAGCGGTGCCTGTCTTGAAGGGCCCTGTTCAGCGGTGCTTGACACGGTGGTGCCCTGTTCAGCGGTGCTTGTCTTGAAGGGCCCTGTTCAGCAGTGCCTGTCTTGAAGGGCCCTGTTCAGCGGTTCTTGACACGGCGGTGCCCTGTTCAGCGGTGCCTGTCTTGAAGTGCCCTGTTCAGCGGTGCTTGACACGGCGGTGCCCTGTTCAGCAGTGCTTGTCTTGAAGGGCCCTGTTCAGCGGTGCCTGTCTTGAAGGGCCCTGTTCAGCGGTTCTTGACACGGCGGTGCCCTGTTCAGCGGTGCCTGTCTTGAAGGGCCCTGTTCAGCGGTGCCTGACACGGCGGTGCCCTGTTCAGCGGTGCTTGTCTTGAAGGGCCCTGTTCAGCGGTGCCTGTCTTGAAGGGCCCTGTTCAGCGGTTCTTGACACGGCGGTGCACTGTTCAGCGGTGCCTGTCTTGAAGGGCCCTGTTCAGCGGTTCTTGACACGGCGGTGCCCTGTTCAGCGGTGCCTGTCTTGAAGGGCCCTGTTCAGCGGTGCTTGACAGGGCGGTGCCCTGTTCAGCGGTGCTTGTCTTGAAGGGCCCTGTTCAGCGGTGCCTGTCTTGAAGGGCCCTGTTCAGCGGTTCTTGACAGGCGGTGCCCTGTTCAGCGGTGCCTGTCTTGAAGGGCCCTGTTCAGCGGTTCTTGACACGGCGGTGCCCTGTTCAGCGGTGCCTGTCTTGAAGGGCCCTGTTCAGCGGTTCTTGACACGGCGGTGCCCTGTTCAGCGGTGCCTGTCTTGAAGGGCCCTGTTCAGCGGTGCTTGTCTTGAAGGCCCCTGTTCAGCGATGCTTGACACGGCGGTGCCCTGTTCAGTGGTGCTTGTCTTGAAGGGCCCTGTTCAGCGGTGCCTGTATTGAAGGGCCCTGTTCAGCGGTGCTTGTCTTGAAGGGCCCTGTTCAGCGGTTCTTGAGACTGTGGTGCCCTGTTCAGTGGTGCCTGTCTTGAAGGGCCCTGTTCAGCGGTGCTTGACACGGCGGTGCCCTGTTCAGCGGTGCTTGTCTTGAAGGGCCCTGTTCAGCGGTGCCTGTCTTGAAGGGCCCAGTTCAGCGGTTCTTGACACGGCGGTGCCCTGTTCAGCGGAGCTTGTCTTGAAGGGCCCTGTTCAGCGGTGCTTCACATGTGTCTCCAGGGCACCAGATCCAGCCAATAGATGGTGTTCACTCGCCATCCGACTTCTCGCTTGCTGGGCCCTCATGTACTGGTGGCCCGTGCCCGTGGGTGTCCTCCTTCACCCCCGGAATGGGGCTGGTGGGGCCCTCCTGGGAAGCTCGCCTGCTGCCGGACTTGTCGGCCGTGCTGCCCTTGCCATCCTTGCCTGATCCTCTGTGGCCCTTGCCTCCCTTTGGAGATGTGCCAGGTGGCACCCCACTCCCTGACGGTGCCAGGGTGGTGCCTGTGGAGGCTGCCGTCTCTGTTTTCTCGCGCCGGCCCTTGGCTTTTTTTGTTTTTTTCCCAGGGGGTGGGCTGGCTGTCCCTTTGCTGCTGGCCGATGTGGCTGCCCTCGAAGGTGGGGGACTCCAATATCCCTGGACTATGGTCCTTGTAGGTCCAGGGGTTGTGGTGGCTGAGGTGCAGATTGGACTTTTACGAGATGGAGGGGGTGGGTCAGGTGATGGAAAGAGGTTAATTTTGGAGAAAAAAAACTTTTTGGGAGCAATGGGAAGGGTAGGTGCAGTGGGTATGGGAGTGGAGGAAGAGGATGTGGTTGTAGGAGAGTCAAGTGTGCTGTCTATGGGTGCAGGTGCTTGTGACGGAGGCTGTCGTGAGGTGGACGGCTGTTGGGTGGGTGGCTGCCTGCGTTTGTGTGGTTTGGAAGAGGGGGTGACAGACACACTGGGAGAGGACACAGGGGACGTGTAAATGGCAGTGGGGGTGGTGACTGCACGTGTGCGGAGTGTTCTGGTGGGTGTGCTGGTGATGGTCGTAGTAGCTGATGAAGTGGTGCATGCAAGTGTGAGTTGGGACGTCACAGGGAGGGAGGAGGGAGACGAGGAGGAGGGGGACACAGAGGAGGCAGTGGCTGTTGTCATGTCTGCATGTGGATGTTGCTTGTGTGAATGCTTCTGTGATGTGTGGTGCTTATGTTTGGATGAGCTGACCTTGGGTGTTGAGGTGTGTGCAGGCTGGTCTGTAGGTGTGTCTGGGATAGGCAGAGGAACAGGGGAGTGGGACTGGGTGGAGGGAGTTGGAGGAGGGAGGCAGGAGACAGGGACAATTGCTGCCGTCAGTGCTGAGGCCAGAGCATTGAACGATCGCTGATGGGCAGCCTGACCCGAATGAATGCCCTCCAGGTATGCATTGCTCCGATGCACCTCCCTTTCCACCCCCTGGATGGCATTCAAAAGGGTAGACTGCCCAACAATGAGCGTCCGGAGGAGGTCGATGACCTCCTCACTGAGGGCAGCAGGGGTAACTGGGGCAGGGCCTGAGGTGCCTGGGGCGAAGGAGATGCCCGCCTTGGTGTGCGAGCGGGCACGGGGCGAACGCTGAGGGGCTGCTGGGAGGGCGGAGCTGGTGCGCTGGGTGGCGACTGTACCTGTTGTTGCGGTGGGCACGGATGTTGCCACCACCACAAGGGAGCTCCCTTCCGAGGACGTGTCGGTGTCGCTGATGTCTCCACGTGTCCCCGTTGTGGAGCCCCCCTCTCCCTCCGTCTCACTGGTCAAATCAGAGTCCGTTGCATGGCCCTCCGGGGCCATGTGAGATGCAGCTCCCTCGTGCTCCAATGCCACTTCTCCTCCTCCAGATGATGCTAATGCACACATGAACAGGAAGAGCAGACCAAAAAAGGGGGGGGGGGAAGAATAAAGACATGTTGAGTGCATGCATTGGCAACACAGTTGGCGGAGAGGACAGACACAGAAGCCCCCTGCACTACGCCGCACACTTGGGGTACACTACTCAATCAGTGGGACATGGCTTACAAGCCTATGGACGACAACTGCACACATAGGTGACACAGGGCCATGGATAGCTGTACTTGGCACCCTACAGAGGTGGGGGGCGGGGGCACAGGGCCATGCCTTACGGAGGGGCCTAGCCTACAGAAATCGCCCTGGCCTAGGGATACCCACAGCCCTCCTCCCCCACCCAGACACCTCCACTGCGCGCATAGTCAGCAGAATGAGAGTGTACTCACCCCCTTGTGTCTGCTGTGATGTCCTCACGTGCCCATCCAAATCTGGGTAGGCCACCGCCAGGATCCGAGACATCAGGGGGGTCAATTGACGCGTGGCACCCCTCCTACGTTGGGAGGCCATCCCCAGCAGAGCCTCCGCGGTCTTTCTGCTCCCGCGGCGGATGTCCTCCCACCTCTTGCGGCAGTGGGTGCCCCGTCTGTTGTGGACCCTCAGGGTCCGGACGTCCTTGGCGATGGCACGCCAAATGTCGACTTTCTGATGGGCGCTGACCTATGTGACACGTACAGGGAGAGAAAATACAATATCAGAATTTTCTGCATGCTCGATGTGAGTGTCCCCCCATCCCCACACTTGCCATGTAGCACATGCTCTCATCTGTCGTTTGATGCATGCCTCATACGCTCCCCTCTGCACCATCGTTCATTCACCCCACTCAACCCAGGCATTGCCCACAAAGCATGGTCCCAGTGTACTTACCTGTTGGTCTGGAGGACCGTAGAGTAGCGCATACTGGGGGAGGACCCCATCAACAAGTTTCTCCAATTCCTCAGATGTGAAGGCAGGGGCCCTTTCCCCAGTCGCAGCAGCCATTGTCTCTTCCAGACCGAGGTCACAGCAGCACTTGCAGTATAGGTCCTCTCCTGTGGATGATCAGGTCTCGAGTGATTAAGCAGATAGAAAATGGCGGTCACGCCCGCGGCGGTGCGTACCGCGGCGGTGCGTACCGCGACCGCCGGCGCACATCGTCATTGGCTCCTGAGACCCATAGGGTTCAATGTTAACCAATGCTGCTTTGTGCCTCGGTCTTCGACCGCCTACCGCCACGGTGTGCCACACCAGCGCATTGACCTCACATCCCATTGTCACACTTCACAGGTCAGGCAGCCGCCATTTCAAGGGCCCACATGGCTTAATTTCTACTGCGTCACACAGGCCTAGGCGTTGCATTGCCACTCATACAAGCCATTCAATGCATAGCGAATCGTGTTCTGTGCAAGCTGTGGTTACGTACCTGTGGGTTGCTTGACTCTGTGCTCCATGTTGTCCTTCCTAGGCACTGTCCGCTGGGACTTGCGAGGAGATGGAGGAACGTTCCTGTGTACAGACCGCTGGTGGACCTGTCGACAATGGAAGAAAGACATGTCATACTGACATACAGACTTGACCGAGCCACTATACAGGAACTGTGTGCCCAGCTGGAGCCAGACCTGATGTCCCCCATTCGCCAACCCACAGGGATTCCCCCTCTGGTGCAGGTTCTGTCAGTACTCAATTTTTTGGCAAGTGGATCATTCCAAACAACAGTGGCCATATCATCAGAGATGTCTCAGCCTATGTTTTCTAAGGTTTTGTCCAGAGTGTTGTCTGCCCTGATGAAATACATGCGGAGCTACATTGTTTTCCCTGAGGTGGGCGATTTGGCTACAGTGAAGGGTGATTTCTATGCCCTTGGACATATCCCCAACATCATTGGTGCCATTGATGGGACCCATGTGGCTTTGGTTCCCCCCAGTGAAAGTGAGCAGGTGTACAGGAACAGAAAAAGTTATCATTCGATGAATGTCCATGTGGTCTGTTTGGCTGACCAGTACATCTCCCATGTAAATGCCAAGTTCCCTGGGTCAGTGCATGACGCGTACATCATGCGAAATAGCAGCATCCCTTATGTGATGGAACAGCTACAGAGACACCGTGTGTGGCTAATTGGTGACTCTGGTTACCCCAACCTGTCGTGGCTACTGACCCCAGTGAGGAATCCCCGGACCAGGGCAGAGGAACGGTACAATGAGGCCCATGGGGGGACTAGGAGGGTGATCGAGCGGACCTTCGGCCTCCTGAAGGCCAGGTTTAGGTGCCTGCATATGACAGGTGGATCCCTAATGTACTCACCAAAGAAGGTGTGCCATATCATCGTGGCCTGCT
The DNA here is from genome assembly GCF_031143425.1 of Pleurodeles waltl. Taxonomy (NCBI): domain Eukaryota; kingdom Metazoa; phylum Chordata; class Amphibia; order Caudata; family Salamandridae; genus Pleurodeles; species Pleurodeles waltl. The sequence goes on from NC_090443.1 coordinate 965,816,552, forward strand.
GTATGCTTCACAACCTGGCTTTGCGACGCCAGGTGCCTTTCCTGCAGGAGGATGGTCCAGATGGTGGTGTTGTAGCAGCTGTGGAACCTTTGGAGAGTGAAGAGGAGGAAGACGACGGGGACGACACAGACAACAGGGACACAGTGATACAACAGTATTTTCAGTAGCACACAGGTACGAATCAACCCCGCCATTTTACATTTACTTAAAGTCTCCTGCCTCTCTACTGTATGTGTTTCCCCCCAGTTCCTGTTAACTGAGTTGTGACTTTCCCTTCCGTTTTCAGAGCTGTGGGCCCCACTGCGTGACCTCTGCTTTGTTTGCCCATGGACTACAGCTGTGTGACAGTGGTATGTTGTCATCACAATGTAACTGAACATTTTGGCACCGTTATGTCTAATACATTTGTTCAAAATACAAGCAGACTCCAGATGTTTTAAGTGCAATAAGTGATTTTATTAAAGTGCTAAATTTAGGGACATGATTGAAAAACGGTGATGGGTGATGGTGGAGTAATGTCCATGGCAGAGTCCAGTTTTCAGTCTCACAGGTGCATTGTCCATATGCCTGTGGAAGGATGGAGCAGGGGCAGTTTAAGTTTGGACAGGGTGACAATGTGGGACAGTGGAATGACATCAGGGGGTATCCTTTGCTGGCGGGGGTCTTGGCATCCTACTCTGTCTTTTTCTGAGATCTCAGGTACCTCTTGCGGGGTGGTTCTTCTTCTGCAGGAGGTGGGGTTCAGGTGGCCTGTCGTTGTGTGGGGGCCTCCTGTCCACTAGCGCCGGCGGAGGTGGTAGCCTGGTCTGGGTCCATGCTAGTGACAGGGGCCCTTTGTGGTGCCACATGGTCCCGCAATGTGGTGACTATCTGGTTAAGAGCCACGACGATGGTCCCCATTGCGGAACTAATGTTTCTCAGTTCCTCTCTGAACCCCATGTACTGTTCCTCCTGCAGTACCTGGATCTCCTGGAACCTGGCCAGTACCGTAGCCATAGTTTCCTGGGAGCGGTGGTATGCTCCCATGATGGAGGAGAGGGCCTCTTGGAGAGTCGGTTCCCTGGGCCTGTCCCCCCCCCTGCCGCACAGCAGCCCTCCCAGTTCCCCTGTTTCCCTGGGCCTCTGTCCCCTGGACCGTGTGCCCACTACCACTGCCCCCAGGTCCCTGTTGTTGTTGGGGTGGTGGGTCAACCTGGGTGCCCTGTAGTTGTGGACACACCGCGGATTGACGTGTCCTGGAGACAGAGGCATGGGCCCACTGGGTGGGAGCTGTGCTGGTGTTCCCAGAGGGGGTTAGGTCTGCTGTAGCCTGTGGCTGTCTGTGGGGAACCGACTGTCCCGAGGTCCCCGATGGGCCGGGCTGGTCATCTGGGTCCAGGGAGACAGAGCTGCTGTCATCACTGGGGGCCTCTTCTGGGGGTGGGATGGACATCTCTGGACCCTCCTGGGCGGTGTGGTGGCGTTTGGGTCCTGCAGGGGTATAAGAGTATGGTTATTGCTTCTGTGTGTGCCATTTCGTGTAATGGGTGGGTGGCCGTGTACCCCAGTGCTGGCATTCCCTTGTGGGGGCTTTTGTGACGGTGGCTTGTGAGGGAGATGGGTATGGGCAGTGGGCATGCTTTGGTGATGGGTGTCCATGCTTTGGGGACGCATGCAGGGCTAGGTTTTGGGATGGGTGGGTTGTGATGGTGAGCCATTTGCAAGGAGTTGGTGTGATGGGGTGGGGGTGAGGGTGGGGGTATGATTTGGCATGCAGGTGGGGTGGGGGGAATGAAGTAGTGAAGATTCGACTTACCAGAGTCCATTCCTCCGCCTACTCCTGCGAGGCCCTCAGGATGCAGGATGTGCAAGACTTCCTCCTCCCATGCTCTGAATTCTGGGGGAGTAGGTGGGGGTCCGCCGCCAGTCTTCTGCACCGCAATGTTGTGCCTTGATACCATGGAACGCACCTTCCCCCGTAGGTCGTTCCACCGCTTCCTGATGTCGTCCCGATTTCGTGGATGCTGTCCCACAGCGTTGACCCTGTCCACTATTCTTTGCCATAGCTCCATCTTCCTGGCAATGGTGGTGTGCTGCACCTGTGTCCCGAAGAGCTGGGGCTCTACTCGAACTATTTCCTCCACCATGACCCTGAGTTCTGCGTCAGAGAACCTGGGGTGTCTTTGGGGTGCCATGGGGTGGTGTGGATGAGGTGAGGGGTGGTGTATGTGTTGTAGAGTGTGGTGAGTGTGGTGGTGTATGGTGTTTTGTGTGTGGATATTGTGTGGGTGATGTTGTGATTTGCCTCTGTGTGATGGTCTACTCTATTTTGTGCTGTCTCTCTCTGTCCTTCAGTCGCAATTGTGGTCGTAAGGGTTTGTGGGTGATGTGGGTGTGTGTTTTATATTGTATTGGGTGTGTGGGAGTGGTGTGTGTATGTGTCTCAGGTGTGTGTATTTGGAATTGTCCAATGTGGTAGTGTTTTGTAAAGGTGTGTGTATTTTGAGCGCGGCGGTGTGTACCGCCAATGGAATACCGCGGTTGAAAGACCGCTGCGGGGATTTGTGGGTCGGAATGGCATGGGCGTATTTCTGTTGGCGTGACGGTGGAGGTTTGGTCATAGCCAGTTTTTCGCTGGCCGTTGCTGTGGCGGAATTTTGTTGATGTCGGGTTTTTGGCGGTTTGCCAGTTGCGGGTCAGAATGACCGTGGCGGTTTACCGCGACCGCGGCGGTGTTATGGCGGTCTTCTGACCGGCGGTAAGCGCCTTTTACCGCCGAGGTCAGAATGACCCCCTCTATCTAGAAGCAAATTCCTTACCTTAGAATGTTCCTCAGGCACCCTACTGATCTGGAAAAACTTAAGCAGTACCTCTGTGCGCCAGTATATGGCACAGATCAGCTCCTCATCAACCGCACCAGATATGATGTGCGTGGTGCCCACAGGCATGACCCCAGTGAGTAGACGTCAGTTTCGTTACTTGACTCTTCCCACGCCAGAAGCACAGAGCCACGTCAGAAGGTTGAGTGACCAGTAAGCAGAAAACTAAGGGCATACAGAGACCTCTTTAGGTATGACGACTGGTTTACAGAAGCAGGGAGGCCGGGAGGATAGGTAAGGAATCTGCTACTGGACAGAGTCTCTATCAGATAAGGTGTTACCGAAGGTAAGTAACTTTTTCTTCTTATAGAAATTTCTAGCCACAAATTCCTTACTTTAGAACAAATACCAAAGCAATATCTCCCTGGAGGAGGGACTGCAACCTGGTTCAGGCCAAAAAGTCTTGGAGGAACAAACGGGCAAATTGCTCGTTAAACCAGACCTGACTGTCAAGACAGTTGTGTTTGGTGAACATGTAAACGGATACTCACATCGCAGCCTGACAGATGTTCAGAACGGAGACTCTGCGGACTAACACACTGGTTGCATCATTGCCTCAGGCTGAATAAGTCCACAAGATCTCAAGGGATTGCTTTTTGGCCAATGCATAGCAGATCTTAATGCAGAGTGCAATATAACTGGAAATGACCCATTTCTGCAGTTTGTCCCTTCTTCGTGCCAGTACACCCAACAAAGAGTTGAGCACTCACCCTTTGTTACTTGGTGCGATCAATGTAGAACAACAGTGCTCTTTTAGGGTCCAAGCTGTGGAGTCTCTCCTCCTTCTCGAAAGGGTAAGGCAGAGCATGGAAGGTAGGCAGCGTGATGCTTTGGCCAACATGGAAAAGTGTCACACCTTTTCACAGAAAAGAGGCACTGGTATGGAGAACCATTTTGTCTAGGAAGAAGATAGTGTATGGAGGTTAAACAGAAGGCCATTGCAGCTTGGTGAACCTCCCGGCTGATGTGATGGCCACCAAGAAGACTGTCTTGATCGTCAGAAGTCTTGGAAGCAACTATGAATGGCTCACAAGGTGAACACATTAAGAAGGTTACAACCAAATTAAGGTCCCATTGGGGCATAACAAAGGGCTTAGGTGGAAACATATGTTGAAGACCATTCATGAAATGAGTCACAACAGGTGACCTGAACAGGAAGGGATGATTTGGCAACTAAAAAAATTCAGAGATGGCCAAAAGAAACCCCTTAATGTGCCCAGAGCAAAGCATTGCCAGTGCAAAGACAAAACAAACAGTAACACTGAAAAAGGGTGCAGAAAGAGGATCAGCATGTTTCTCAATGCATCAAGCCACAAACTGGTCCCAATGGCAGGTGTATATGGTTTTTGTGGAGAGACGCCTGGCTGCCCTGATTAACTCACAGACTTCCAGGGGTAGATCGAAGACTCAACTACTGCCGCTCAGTCTCCACGCATGAAGGCAAAGCATGAACGGGTTCAGGTGCAGAACCCTGACCGATAGCTCTGACAGGAGATCCTCCTGAAGGGGCAGTCTGATTGGAGGACCGCTGCTAATGCTCAATAATTCAGGTTACCATACTCTCCATGGTCAATCTGAAGCCACAAGGATGACTTGGGCCTGGTCCATATTGATCTTTTTCAGAACGGAAGGAAGGAGTGGGATCCACAGGAAGGCATATAGGAGCCCCACTCAAGATGAAATGTGTCTCAGCGCAAGAGCTTCCTTCGAAACTCCAATGCACAGAAGTGGTGACATTGTGTGTTCTCGGTTATAGCAAATGGATCTAACCAAGGTTCTCCCCAGTGATGGAAGAGACCTTCTGCCACCTGTGGATGTAGACACCATTTGTAATCCGCAAGGTATCGATGGACGAGTCTGTCTGCCCTGGCGTTCAGAGAACCCACCAAGTATTGTACGATCAAGAAAATGTCATGATGTTCCAGCCATATCCGGAGGCTCAGGGCCTCCAGGCACAGGGTCCTTGGCCTCCTGGCACAGGGCCACAACCCAACCTTGCCCTATCTGTTGCAGGACCACATGGCAGTGGGGTTGTCCCAGAGCACCTGAAACAGCCTTCCCTTAATGGATGGGAGAAAGGCTTTCAATGCCAAATAAATTTCCCTCAACTCCAACAAGTTGAGACGAGACTCCATCAGAGACTAGAGACCTTTGACATCCACTTCTCGCATATGGCTGCCCCAACCCAGGATTGACGCATCTGTTGCCACTGTGAGATCTAGGTGGGGCAGAGAGGGAAGTCTGCAGCTGACCCAATCACCGTTCCTTAGCCACCACTGCAGATCTTTTCCAGTTCCCTCCGATATCTGGACTGTGCCAGAGAGATTCTCCTGGTGCACACATTGGGACTTTGGGTCCAACTGCAGAGCCTGTAAGTGCCAGTGAGCATTCTTTACCAGCAGAATGCCGAAGGTCAGGAGACCCTACCACCTAATGGTCAGTCTCACTGAATTCCAGGATTGAGGCTGAAACACTGGCATCATAGCCTGAATATCCCGGACTCGCTGCTCTGGAGAATAGGCATGGAATTGTACTGTGTCCATAATGGTTCCAAAGAAAAAGAGCATCTGAGAGGGAGTCAGGTGTGACTTTAGAATGTTGATAGTGAACCCCTGCGAATGTAGGTGATCTGTCATTCTCTGGAGGTGGGTGATGACTGCCTGGGCGAGCCGCATTAAATAGCCAGTCGTCAGTCGATTGGAAACCGTGACCCCTGCAGATGAGCTGCCACCACCGCCATCACTTTTGTGAACACCCAAACGGCGCTGGTAAGACCAGATGGAAGCCCGGAAAACTGAAAGTGGTCATGAGGGCTTTATTTAAGGGGAGGAGTGGACATGGAGGGGTTAAAGCACCTTTGTCAAGATATTGGTCATGACCACTACCGAGGACAACGTAACCTCCAGGATCAAAGCCATCCTCTGCACTAACATGGCATAAGAAGTCCCTTCCTCCATAGCCACAGTAGGAGAAGAGACCAGACCAGTGTCTGGTGAGGACTCCAGACCACTGGCATCATACCCATACCTCATACCAATTATCCTCTGCTCAAGGCTCCTCAAGGGTGTCATGCTAATCATAGGGATCCTCAGATCTGTCCCAAGTATTTTCCACGCAGGGCCTGTCACAAAATTGAGTCACTGTCTCTGACCCAGAAGTCTTGGCCTGGTCCGTGCCGGAGTCAATGTCGGATGACGCCAGTCCAGCTCTAAATTTGAGTGGGGAATTACAATTCGGCACTGCCAAGGGGTGCCGGCAGTGCCAGGAATGGACTCAAGTGAAAGCTGTGAATTTGAATGGATCCAAATGACCCACCTGGTGCTGAGGCCCAACCTGCTGGCGTGAATCCAGTTAGGGCACCTTCTGAATCCATGGGGCCTGACAGCACTCCAGAGGGGTTGGCTTGCCAAAAGATGATCTGTATAGCCTCATAGAATTCTTTCAATTGGGTGAGGGTTGCTCTGGATCTGGGAAATTGTGGGAGGTGCGGAGCGCACGCAGGCTCAGGCTCCACGGCGGGAAGTGTGGGAGCAGAGCCTAGACTTGTGGCGGTGGCACTTACCTGACAAAGATTGAGATTTCAATGACAACCAAATGGAATGATTCCTAGAGCAGACCCGGGATATTCCACATGAATGGGACGTGGAGAGGTGGGGATTTGTCCTCTGCCAAGCAACCAGGAACTTCAACACACCGCAGCAGTGTGCACGATTCACTTACTGCATGTAAATCTTGGTGTTCAGATCAGCAAAGGCTTGCGCGATCATTTCATGGCATTTGCATATTCTTGTTAGAACCGTCAGTTTGCGCGATTCATTTACTGCATTTAAATCTTGGTGTTCAGATCGGCAAAGACTTGCGCGATCATTTCATGGCATTTGCATATACTTGTCCAAATCGGCTGAGTGCGCAATTCATTTCCTGCATGTAAAACTTGATGTTCAGATTGGCAAAAGCTTGCGCGATCATTTGATGGCATTTACATATTCTTGGTAGAATCGACAGACGGCGCGATTCATTTCCCGCATGTAAATCTTGGTGTTCGGATCGGCAAAGGCTTGCGCGATCATTTCATGGCATTTACATATTCTTGGTAGAATCGGCAGAGTGCGCGATTCATTTCCCGCATGTAAAACTTGATGTTCAGATCGGCAAAGGCTTGCGCGATCATTTCATGACATTTACATATTCTTGTTAGAATTGTCTGTGTACGCAATTCATTTCCCGCATGTTAAACTTGGTGTTCAAATCGGCAAAGGTGTGCACGATCATTTCATGGCAACTAAAACTTTGATATGTAATGTGTGTTGAAGTGCACACATTTATTCTGAGTCTATGTTTTTCCTGTGAAGACGCTCAATTCAAGATGTGATGTTCTCTGTGCATATTTAGTTCCCGGTACAATTCCAATTGTTCAGGAACCTATTTTCAGTCCTCATGTTACAAAAGCATTGTTTATTCTGAAAACTGTATTACAGAAGGTTCATGTATTTCTAAGCATTATGTGACATTTTATGAAAGTTCTTATGAAACATTGTATGAATCATTCTTGATTTGTTCCAGGTATCCAGAGTTCTTGAGGCCTAGTTTTAAGTCACTTCTTAGTTTTTCCATGGTTATAGTAAGACAATGCTTAGAACCATATTCTAGTGAAAGCCAATGTGATTTTAGTCTGAAATTGTGTTGTTTAACCTTTTGCTTCCTACAGGTCTCCTTCCCAACTGTTCCCCACTTGGACTCTCTTAGACTTTGTGATATTCTAATCAGAGTATTGGAGCTGTCTTGTGGTGGACATGTTGGGAACATGCGCAGACCCCGAGGATCTGGTGACTCTGACACAATCCTGCTGTGTGCCTCTTTCTAGTTTCCAATTATTTAAAATCCAGTCATCTGTTTTTACACTTGCAATGGGATCTGTACAAAAGAGTTTTACCGAGATTAAAAAAATTGGTGCAAACGCCATCCAATCTATTACTAGCCATATATAGTACCAACCTACTCTGTTGAATACACGTTCAGTATCCAATGCTACTAAAGAATAAGACTAATCTAGGGTTGGAATTGGGTGCATTGTATGTGTCAGTCATCTAATACTGTACATTGTGGTCCTACCTGGAATACATCTGGATTGACTGCCTTGCATCAATGTATTTAACACATGCATAGCTTTATATGTAAGTGTTTTGCTAATAATTTTGTCATCAGTATTTAACATTAAAATTAGGTGATAGAATAGGTCTTTGTTGTGTTTTTGGGATTAGAACTTTTAGCACTTCCCTCGTAGCAGAAAGAAATATACCTTTTGTGAGGGCTTTGTCATACACCTTCAATAACTGATCTGCTAACAGGCTGGGTGTTATCTGATATTGGTCTGCTGGAAACCTATTACTGCCTGGTGCTTTCCTTTTTGCATTCCCAGCAGCGCATCCTTAACCTCATCTTTAGTAAATGGAGCTCCTAACGTTTGCGTTATTTTTCTTTTAGTTTGTGTAATCTTATTGTCTCCAAATATTCAACTATTAATTTTTGTGATTTCTCTGCCCAATGTTGTTTATATCCCTCTGCTTTTTTGATACGTTCATTGATTCATTTGAAAGTTATAACATAGTACTGGCTATAAGGACATCCAATGTAACATATTTTTTCAAGATTAATACCGCAGTACCAAGAGTTGAATAAATGAAAATGAGAGTAAGTGAAAGAAAAAATTATAACATCAGAGAAACAAGAAAGAAAAATTCCTAACTGGATTTTTCTTGCCACATAAATTGAAAATGAAAAGTAAGACAGTCGACATAAGCGAGTCAATTCAGAGCACAACGGCCGACACGAGCATGAGAGCAAAGGAGAGACACAAAAGGAAAAAGAAGTTTGCTCGCAGTCATATGCATCGGCAAGCGTGCAATGTAACAGCGTCAATGGCCAAAGCGGTAACAAAATCACCCTGAGGAGGGACAAACGTAAAGCATTTACCAATGATGATAAAGGATTTTTGAAAGGCAAGCCCATGAACGAGTGATAGTGATGGGCATGCGATGGGCATGGTTGAAAGCTCACTGTTAGAGTACAACACATCAGAGCGATAGCGCACTCAACCTAAAAAGGAAAGATGAAAAAGGGGGTAGTTCTCCTAGTTGACGAATGAGCTGTGGTATTATTACCAACAGTAATATTTGCATACATCAATGGTGCACAGTAAACATACCAATATGTAGGATTGTTCGTGTAGTTGGTTTGCAAGTCTAGGCACAATTCAAAAAGTCTCAGTGGCCCGTCCTTGGCCCTGGATTATTGCAGTTTTATCAAGCACATAGAGACTCCTATGAGCAGTTCATAGAGCCTATGTCTGGAGCTGGCACGCTAATCTCCTCTGATCCTGGCCCCTGTTTCAGAGGGGGGGGGCGTGCATCATTTTTTGCTTTCAACTTCACCGTGTACACATCTCAGCAATGCCCTCCCATTATTGGTATGCCCAGCATCCTCATTTTTGTATTATAGTCAGCTTCAGCTTGTGTTCATAGCAGGAGTGATCTCAACCTTTTCCTAATATCAGGGGCACTTGGCTGTTTCTAGTGCATTGCTAGTTGGCGCTTAAAGAGGATAAATGCTAAATCAACTAATTTATGCATGTATTTGTCTGCTGATGTTCATGTCCGCATCCCCAGCATGCAGGACTCCGGAGTGAGGGGTAGTAGGTGATCATCTATCTCACTTGTGATTTTTGTGTCCCTTTCCCATCTGTGATAGAACAGTGGGCAGTCGCATGTCATATAGTAAAAACCTGCCTCCAGGGTTTTGCAGCAGGGACACACTGGGCTGCTTCCGGGTACATGCGTTGTATTCTGTATGGAGACAACTACATCTGGTGTATGTGCTTAAAATGTGTAAACTGAAATAGTGGGTTGCTGGATACTTCTTTAACTTGTCGCCACACCTGTGTCCATTGTCTATCAGTTAATGGAGAGGACAATACCATGTCCCATCTTGCTCAAGCTTGTATTAGCCCTCTGGGTGCCGTGATCTGCCGGGCTAGGTATAAGTTGGTGATTGTGTGCCGGGTGCCCCTGTGTGTAAGCAAAATGTGTAGTATCTGGGAGCAAGGAGGCTCCCTTCCAGACCCCATGTAGCTAGTACTCTACGCTGAATCGTGTAATATGTCAAGAACTGCCCTACCGGTATTCTGAACCCATCCCTGAGGTCCTGGAAGGTCATGAGGGCTCTCTCCCTATATAGGTGTCCCAGAGTCAAGATATCCGCGGTTTCCCAGGTGGTCACATCTAACTAGGAATGGGGGTTGGGAGCACACTGCCTCACATCCCAGCACAGTTCTCCCCTTTGCATCCTGGTAAATGCAGTTCACAGTTAGCGCTTACTTGAAAATTATCTGTAGTTTTTCATCAAAATTGGTGAAGACAGTGCTGTATATCTCTACACATGTATTTCTGGGTTCAGCCCTTCATCAGTAGAGAGTAGAAAACAAAGAAAATTAATCTGGGGTTGCTGGAAATGCTGCCAAATTCTTCTCAGGTCACATCTAATTAGCTGGTTATATCTTCCAAACCCAGTGTCTGCCCTATAGGAGCTAGGGGAGAATGGGGCAACCCTCCCTTGTGCCCAACCACAAATCATGCCCAGCACTGACGGGTCACTTTCATTTGTCTGCTTTCCGCTATGTGTTGGGGTCTTAGTGATATTAACCACATATGCAGCTGGACACCATTGAGTGCCCTTGAAATCTGTAGTCTTTTGAGGCAGGCGCCTGTGTACAGCCACCACATTGGCCAGTGAAGCTGAGCTGCTGCACAGTACCATTCATAATTGGGTGCACCCAACCCTCTCTCCAGTTGCAGTTTCTGTAGCAATGATAGGGTCACACGCTGTCTTCCCCTACTCCAAATGAGCTCAGTTAACATACTGTGCACTTCTTTGAAAAAAGTCTTGGAGAGGTTTTAGATCCCTCTGATTAGTAGTCAGTCTACGCATTTCTTGTTTATCATGGTTCTAGTGATTATGTCTGATCCTATTTTTCATTGTAATCTTATGTTTGTGAGTGGGATTTGCCCTTATTTAGTGTCCTGACATTCCTATTTATCACTGTCTCTATGGATTTTCTTCCGTTATTTTGTATGCCTATACATGTCTAACTGCATCCATGCCTCTTTACTTCTACAATATATTGCATTTTCTGGGACCAATACGTTTTTTCAAGTTCTGTAAATTCTCTCTCTTTCTTATTACTTGTTGTCTCAGTTGTGCTGTCAGCCTCTCACTACCTCATAACAGACTTCGTTTTCCAGAGATCACTCTGCTGCCTGATAATGTGTAGAAATCAAAAACGACTGTCCACATCCACCCAAGGACAGACCTCTACTTGGCAGCAACAAAAACAATAATTCAGTGTCTGTCCAACTCTGTGTGAATCTGTTCTTGGTTCCATATGATCCATCACAAATTCACAGACCTTCCACCACCCACCACTCGCAAGTGTTGAATAATTGTCTTTCAACTATTTCTTGATTCCTAATCTTCATTTGCAGGTGGTTTTGGGGAAAACAGTATCTTGTCTGGTTCTCTCAACAAGTCAATCCTGCCATTCAACCTATAGCAGCCAGCTTGCCTTTTTAGAATTTGAATTGTCCTGCATTATCCACTGGATTATATCCTTATTAGCATCTCATCTGTGTGTTGTTTCATTTGCATTGCTCCACACCCACCCCTTTTCACTTTGTTAGACCATTTTGTTGATGCCTGACTCAACTATATTCATACCCAATGTTCATTGTTAGTTCATTCAATTTACTTCATGCTTGCAGTTGAGACCTTACACTCACTTCTGTGTCAACTTGGTCATGAGATATTATTGCATATGAGATTATCAACCTCATATGCTACATCCTTTATTGTACCATCATTTCTATTACAATGTACCATCATTTTTATTACAATACTTAATGACTTTAACATGTGCTTTTTACAATCAATATGTCAGGCATACTGCATTTATCATAACATTTTACAACAAACAGATTGACTATGGCATCAGAAGAAAATGTTACCTACTTGTAATCCTGGTTTTGCAGCATAGGTATTTTCACCTAAGTCATGAAGACAGAATAGTCCTGCCTATTTGTGGGGTTCCCAGAACACTTAATTTATATTTTATATATCTATCTATATCTATATCTATCTATCTATCTATCTATCTATCTATCTATCTATCTATCTATCTATCTATCTATCTATCTATCTATCTATCTATCTATATATATATATATATATATATATATATATATATGTATATATAGATAGATATCTATCTATCTATCTATCTATCTATCTATCTATCTATCTATCTATCTATATATATATAGATAGATATCTATCTATCTATCTATCTATCTATCTATATATATATATATATATATATATATATATATGTATATATATATATACATGTATATATATATATATATATATAGATAGATAGATAGATATCTATCTATCTATCTATCTATCTATCTATCTATCTATCTATCTATCTATATATATATATTTTTTTTTTTTAAATTATTTGTTAAAATATATTTCATTGCTTTTTAACTTGCCAGTGACATTGTTATATTGCATACCCCAACAAATTATGCACCCCCACCCCCCAATCATGCATTTGTATTAACGTCATCTTACTTTAAGCTGGAAGTTCTCGCTTAAGCTAAATAAAAGAAATAATTATGCCTCTTGTACACAAAAGAAAAATGTATGTTCCGCAAGCTGGGGCCAGATCGGATTCACAGTCTGAGGTAGTTGTATCCTCTTCGGGTGCAGGGATATCGTATGTCTTTAGGCCTTCCAGTATTTCGTCCCAATGTGAGGCATTGTCTCTGGGTCTCCGTCCCTGTAGGGCCTCCTGTAGTATTATAGCACTTTCTATTTCCGCCCACTTTTCAAAGGCGTTTTGCCATCTGGATACCTGCGGGCCCGCGGGGGACTTCCAGTGTGCAGTGATTTCTCTTCTGGCGAAGACCAATGCTAGGTCGATAAATCTGTTGGAGGTTTTGAGAGCAAAGGGTCGTGGAAAGTCCCCAAGTAGAGCCACCACTGGGGATAGGTTCAACACTCTGAGGGTGCAGGAGGAGAGTTTTCGGAATATTTCTGTCCAGTATGAGCTAATTTGCGGGCAGCTCCATAGCATGTGCAATAGCCCTGCTGCTGTTTCGGCACACCTGGGGCAGCCTATGTCGTTGGTGTTGTAGATTTTTTAGATCATTTTCGGGGTTAGATAGGCCTTGTGGTAGATGTATAGATTTATTAGCTTAAATCTTGCGTTCCTTGACACTGAGTAAATATGGGACGTGATCTGTGCCCATTGAGTCTCTTCAAGGATGATATCTAGTTCTGTTTGCCATTTGCTTTTGAGTTTGTTTAGCGGTAGGCGTATGCTGTCTTGTATAGATTTATATATTCCTGATATTATTCCTTTCTGATCCCCTATTGAACAGAGGAGGTTGCAGCTTCTGTGAGTTGTTGGTTCAAGAGTCCCGGTTCTCTATGTCTTTTGTGTAATTCTGATAATAGCATTATGCGCACTGAATAATCCGGGACGTAAATTGTACAGATTTCTTAGTTCAGTGTATGTGTAAAGTTTCCCTTCGCCGTAGAGATCTCACAGTTTTGTGATATTGTGTGCCACCATTTTGTCAAGTCCTGGGATTGTTTTTTTTTTTGTGATATGGTACATACAGGTCAGAGGGACCTCATGTGCGTACGGGGCATTTGTGCCGGTGCATTTTAGGAATTGTTCCCAACAGTGTCTTACTCATTCCCATTCGAGTGGTAACAACCATTTCATCTTCTTGGGGTTCAGCAGTATATTCAGGGGCATATTTATACTCTGTTTGCGCCGGAATTGCGTCTTTTTTTTGACGCAATTCCGACGCAAAACTAACTCCATATTTATACTTTGGCGTTAGAAGCGTCTAGCGCCAAAGTCCATGGAGTTTGCGTCATTTTTTAGCGTGGACACCTACTTTGCGTTAATGATATGCAAGGTAGGCGTTCCCGTCTAAAAAATTGACTCCGAGGCATGTGCGCCGTATTTACACTCCCGGGCAAAATTCACGCCCGGGAGTGGGCGGGTCAAAAAAAATGACGTCCGGCCGCTTTTGCGCCGTTTTTTAGTGCCTGGTCAGGGCAGGCGTTAAGGGACCTGTGGGCTCGGAAGGAGCCCAGAGGTGCCCTCCCAAGCCACCAGGGACACCCCCTGCCACCCTTGCCCACCCCAGGAGGACACCCAAGGCTGGAGGGACCCATCCCAGGGACATTAAGGTAAGTTCAGGTAAGTTTTTATTTTTTATTTTTTTGTGGCATAGGGGGGCCTGATTTGTGCCCCCCTACATGCCACTATGCCCAATGACCATGCCCAGGGGACATAAGTCCCCTGGGCATGGCCATTGGGCAAGGGGGCATGACTCCTGTCTTTGCTAAGACAGGAGTCATTTCAATTGGGGTTGGGAGTCGAAAAAAATGGCGCAAATGGGGTTGAGGCGAAAAATTTGCCCCAGCCTGACTTGCCCCATTTTTTGGCGCCCAAGCTCCATATCCCCCTACGCCGGCGCTGCCTGGTGTACGTCGTTTTTTTTCACGCACACCAGGCAGCGCCGGCGGCTAACGCCGGCTAACGTCATTGAATAAATACGGCGCCCGCATGGTGCTTCAGAATGGCGTTAGCCGGCGCTAATTTTTTTGACGCAAAACTGCGTTAGCGCAGTTTTGCGTCAAAAAGTTGAAATATGGCCCTCAGTATTTTATCTACTGGGCAGTTTAAGGGGAGTCGTAGTTCATTATTGACAGGAGGTTCGCTAAGTAATTTTGCTATCCATTGTAGTTGCCCGGCCCAAGAATATAACTCTAGATCTGGGGCGGCTAATCCCCCTTCCGCAGTGGGTCTTTGGAGGGAGCGCAGAGCGATCCTGTGCCTACCTGGTCTCCATATGAAATTCGTAGTCATAGTTTCTATCTCCCTGAACATTGCTTTCGGGATTATGATTGGAATAGTGCCAAAGTAGTATAGCATTCTGGGTAGTACTATCATTTTGAGCAAGGCAATTCTTCCTGTGACTGTCAGGGGTAGTGTCTCCCAGAAGCGCATACTGGCTGAGCCCTCTAATTGCCCTTTGTATATTTCCTTCAAGCACATCTTCAATTTTGTGGTATATATGTACTCCTAGATATTTAAGTGAGTTCGGAGACCATGGCAAACCTCTTGTGTTGTTGGGTTCTGGAGTATCTTTGCACATTGGGAAAATGGAGGATTTACTCCAATTGATTCGGAGACCGGATGCCATTCCATAGTTTTCTAGCATCTTCACAGCTCCGGGTAGATCCGGCTCTAGGTTCTGGAGGAAAAGCAGAATGTCATCTGCATAAAGGGCGATGTGATGTGTCCAATTGTTTAGTGAAATGCCCCTAAAGTGTTGATCGGTTCTGGCCATTTGGGCTAGTGGTTCTACCGCCAGTGCAAAAAGAAGGGGTGATAGTGGGCACCCCTGTCTTGTGCCCCTGCCAACTTGGAATGGAGCAGATATAGTAGTGCCAGTTCTTACCCTTGCAGTGGGGTTGGTATACAGGAGTTTTGTCCATCTTACAAATCCCTCACCAAATTCCCAGCTTTATCATGGTCTGTTCTAGGTAGTCCCACCTAAGGGTATCGAAGGCTTTCTTAATGTCGACTGAGATAATCGCTGCAAGTGGCATGGTCGAGGGCGAGGAGTGGAGAACTGACATTAGGTGTCTGATGTTTTGGGCCGTGCTACGCTGTGGAATGAATCCAGATTGATCTTGGTGGACGTCATCTGAGGGAGAAGTCTGTTAGCTAGTATCCGGCTTAGTATTTTGTAGTCTATGTTAAGCATGGATAGTGGGCGGTAAGAGCGGAAGTCAGTGGGGGGCTTATCAGGTTTCAGTAGGGGAATCATAATGGCTTTGTTAGTTGACTGGGGTAACTGATTGCTGTGCCACGCCTCTGCATATAACAAACAGAGGTGTGGGGCAAGCAGGTCTTGGTATAAGAGGTAGAACTCCAATGGAATTCCATCTGCTCCTTGGACTTTGCCCCTTACCATGTTCTGGATCGCTGTCTTAATTTCTGCAATCAATATGGGTGCTGCTAGAGTTAAGCTCTCTTCAAGGCACAGTTTGGGGAGAGCGAGTTCCTCTATCTCCTGCAATTGGGAGGTGCTTGGTGTTTCTGTGGGGGGAGCATATAGTTTTGTATAGTATTTAGACAAATTGGAGTTTATCTCTTTTTGGGTATAAATGTTCTTCCCAGGGGTTTCCTCAATTTCAACTATGACTGTTTGTTGTTTTGGGGGTTTGGCAAGCCAGGCTATTAGGGCACCTACCTTATCCCCTTCTGAGTGCTGTTTAATTAAATATTATTTGTAATCAAATCAGGATAATCTATTGTTTGCTTCAAATATTTTGGCCTTGGTTTCTTTTAGCATGGGGGTCAAGTTGGACTGTGTGGGTTGCTTACGCTATATTTCTCTAAGAGAGTCTTCCAGCTTTTGGAGCTCGGATTCGATTGATTTTCAAACTCCTATGTTTTCCGAAATACAAAAGCCTTGAATTACTGTTTTGAATGCTTTCCACTCCATGGTTCTGGAGGTTGCCGGCCCTGCGTTTTGTTTAAAAAATTCAGCGATGGCTGTTTGTAATGTGTGTTTAAAAGCTTCATCTTCTAACATTTCTGCCCGGAGGCGCCAGGTCGGGATAGTAGGTTTCTCCCTCCCCCATGATAGTGAGAGCAATAAGGGGTTGTGATCTGATTTTGTACGGCTAAGGTACTCGGCTGTTATCACATCTTTTTGTATTTCGGGGGGAATTAAGGAGTCAAGCCTAACATGCAAATCATGTACGGCTGAGAAATATGAGTATTCCTTAGTAAACGGGTGGAGGTTCCTCCAGCTGTCCCTCAATTGCCAATGGAGTTGCTAGTCTGTGAAGGATTTAGCATTTTGTAGGGTCTGAGATTGCGACAGAGGCGGGTGTGACCTATCTAGGTTAATATTTGCTACGCAGTTGAAGTCCCCTCCTATTATATTTGAGCCTGCGAGTAGTGGACCAATTTCTTTGGATAGCTTATCGAGGAATTTTCGTTGGTCGTGATTTGGCGCATATATCCCGGCTATGGGTATTTCTTTACCTTCTAACCTCCCAGTGACTATTACATACCTGCCCTGCTTGTCTATTATCTATTGTGGAGTACTTGAAAGGGGACTCCAGGACGAACCCAGAGCAGCACCCCTCTGGCAAATGCTGAGTAATTAGTAGCAAACACTTGACCTCTCCATCTTTTTTTAAGAGCCTTAACTTCTTGTTCCACTAAGTGAGTTTCTTGTAAAAGAGCGATGTGTATCCCTCTTCGTTTGAGGTAGTTATGTATTTTGTACCGTTTGGACATGTTATTTAAGCCTCTGACATTCCTAGTTATTATTTTAAACTGTGTAGCCATGGGTTTGGTGTTTTTTGCTTACGTTGGCTAAAGTGGATGTGTATGTGGCGATAGTGGAAATTGCGATTTAACTGCAGTGTTTTCGTTCAAGAGTCATCAGCTTCAGAGGTTTTATATGCATGAAGTATCCCTTTTCCTAACATAACCGTTAAGTTTCCCAACTCCCTCTCCCAGGACCGGACACTAAAACTTTCCCCATCCAAACCATTGTAATTTACCTATAATTCCTATCGGTGGGTGACGCGCCAGAGACCGAGAGCTTACACTCACTGCTGTTCCCGGGCCCATATGAGGATCAGGTTGCAGCCCAGACAGTTTAGTCGGGAGCCTTCGTTTTTCCAGGTTCCTGAGCTTGTTTCTTTGATTCAGTCTTACAGGTAAGTTGGCTATTTTCAAAGTTTTACTCCGGCATTTACCACACTAAAGGCTGGGGTCAGATCAAATCTTCTACGGATTTCGGTGTTATTTTTGGTAGGTCAGTGAAGGTGCCCTGCGATGAGGCCAAGGAGCCTCCACAGCTTGAGTCGTGATCAGAGGTGTCTCCCGAGGTCAGGGGTGGGGGGGAGGTTCCACCACTTAATGCTGCTGCTGTGTCGATTGCCTCTTGCATCTCCCGGAGAGTCTGGTGTCTAGGGGAGCCACCTCCGAGATTTGAGCAGTAGATCTTGCGCGTTTCCTTCCAGCTGGGCGAGGAGGTCTGGGTCGGGGGCCATGTGGGGTAATGTTCAGGGTTTCCAGCCAATCTTCTACCAGTTGTGGTGAGGTAAAAAAGTGTGTTTTGCCTTCATATTCCACTCTGAGTTTGGCTGGGAAGATCATTGAATATTTTATGCCCTTTTCGCGTAACGTGCGTTTGTGGTCGTTATAGGATGCTCTCTGGAGTTGGGTTTCTTTAGTGAAATCCGCGAAGACCATGAAGCGTTGGTTATTTAGCGTTATTTCACCTTTTAGGCGGATTTGTGAGAGGATGTAGTCTCTGTCCTTGAAATGTAGTAGTTTTGCCACAATTGGACGGGATCTTGTTCCTGGTGGAGGAGGTCTGTTAGGAACTCTGTGAGCCCTTTCTATCGCGAAGAACGGCGAGAAACCCTCGGGAGGCACTGTGTCCTTGAGCCAGTTTTCCAGTAAGGCCTCCATGTTAGCTGCTGAGGATTCTTCCCCCTCCGGCACCCCGACTATTCTAAGGTTGCTCCTTCGAGAGCGGTATTCCGCGTCCTCCGCTCGAGATGAAAGATCAGCTACCTCTGAAGTTGATGTCTTCTGTATTGACGTCACCGTTTCTAGTGTTCTTTCTGTCGTACCCACCCTCTCTGCAAGTTTGCGGTGGTCGTCGCGAAGTAGGGATAGGTCGATCGTTAAGTTGTCAATTTTCTGTTTAAGTGCTTCGCGGGAGTCTCTATCCAGTGTCGTTTCTTGTTGAGCCGGGGTACCTTGGGGGGCCGGGTTTGGGCATTGTCCGGGGAGCTTGGCTGCTGTTGAGTCTAGCTGCTCTAGGTCTTCTCGCTTTTTGGCTTTACCCATTGTTGTGCCCTGGTGAGTGAGTGTTGCAGGAGGATTCCTCTGTTGGAGTGGATGTGATTTCTTCGTCTTTAGGTGATTGTGTCAGAGGGGTCGCAATGTATTCTGCAGAGTTTGTTTCCCAATGACCTTTCCGGGGAGGAGGTAATTTTGAGTGGGGGGGGGCACGTAGGAGACCCCCCTCTTGAGGCGGGGGCTGTTGTTGGGCGATTTGTGGTCGATTTGTGGTTGCCGATCGGGGTTGTATAGGGGCCAGTCCCCGCAGTGGCCCCTCTCCTCACTATGGTTACTGGGGATCAGTTTGTCTTTCGGTTCGTGGGCCTGCCTCCACTTCTTTTTTATGTGAGAACAATCTTTGCCTGGGAGGTCTTTCCGATTGTGTTTTATATGTGTGGTAAATATCCCGTTCTTTGGTCCTGGAGGCTCCTTTCTCCCCCTTTCTGTTGTTGATTTCTACCCTCCTTTTACCCCAATAGCCAGATATGCCTGGGGTTCCTGGGGGGGGGGTTCTATTTTCAATCGCGTCCCTCCGCTTCTTCCGTGCTGCAGAGCCGGGGACTCTGCCGCCAGCTGGCTGCCGCCGCTATACAAAGTGGCGGCAGCTCCACTGCCCTGTTTTGATGTCACAGAGGTTGCTCTCCTCCCCCGGGCCTCCGTACCTTCTGTCTTCTTCTCCCCAGCAGGGGAGGCGAAAGTCCTGCCAGAGCCCCCGGGCTATTTCAGCGGCTGGATTCTCGGCTCTCACTCTCCGATCGGGCTTTCTGTTCCGCGTCTTTTCGGGCGGGCCTGTCCGCGGTCACGGTCGCCATCTTGGATTCAGGCGGTCGTGGACGCCGGGCACTGATTTCTCTTCGGCCGCTCTGCTGTTTTCGAAGAATGTTGTACCCCCCGTGTCTTGGCCATTCTCCAGTGCTGGGGTCACGAGTTATTAAGCTGTCTGGGCTAGTTTGGATCTGCATATAGTCTGGTTCCCGTTCCCGGTCTAGGAGCACCGCGCTAAGCGTGCAGCTTCGTCGGCTGCAGCCCACGCCCCATATAAATATATATATATGTGTCATTTTTAAGTTAGACCTCATTGTTAAACAGTTTTGTGACATCTCCAATATTGAGCACAGCTTTACCAGCATTTTACTGAGGGAAAACCCCTGTTTTAACAATTTTAAGACCACATTGCAGCAACCAAGTTAAGGCATGTGCACTAGCCTTTCAAGGAACTTTATAACCTTCCCTCTCTGGAAGAGAAAATACCTGTCTAGGCATAAGGTGGATACAGTCAAAAAACAGTACTATAGCTTTCAGAACCCAGCTGTTTCCCTATCCAAGCAATTTCTTTGCTGGCTCTTTAAAATCATAGAGAAAGCAGTTGGACTGCTTGATTGATATTGACAATTGAAACCTTCTTGCAGCCCTCTCCATCAAATTGTGAAATCCCCCTATGTCCTCTGCAGGTGAGTCTAAACAGGCTGTGGTGCAGAAGGTGATGGAGTGGGAATAAAGTAATCATCACATTAGTCGTGGGCCGGTTGACTGTCAGGAATTTCACCCTCCTCTCTGTCATCATCTGCTTATGGTGAGTCCTCTCTAGGAGGTGCTGCTATGTTCGATGCAGGTGTCACCCTGAGCTTTACAAGCAAACGGATGGGCCCCAATGTTCTGGGAGACAAAGGTGGAGTTGGAGCAATAGGCTGTTCTCTAGGAGGTTCGGGGAACCTTTTTTGGTAATCTTTCAACATTGTCTAGAGGTCTTGAAACAAAGACATAGGTACCTCGACCATACCCTCACAAGAAGGCGATTCACCATAATGCTGATGATGTCCTGCATAATGTCTAGGTCTGTCCACATATTTTGTTTGTTCATTGTTGTAGTATTCTCTGTAGTAGTGTTCATATTGTTCCTCATCCTCCTCCTCCTGAAATTTTACGTGGTGTTTGAATGGGCTATGGGTTGTCCTGAAAAGGCATTCATCCACTGACTCCTCCACGTCCACATGATGGCTTGGCGGGGAGGAGACACCTTGCTCAGTGAGGTATGTTCAGGCAAGAGGAAAGTTATTGAAACTTTCAGACATGTTGATGGTGTTGTTGAAGATGTCGTAAGGCAGGTAGCAACTGCTAGGGTTGCTGAGTTACTTTCAGCGTACCCAGTGTAATTCTTTTCAGCAGACATTATTGACAGCTCTGTTGTTGACAGTAATGATGTTGTAGTCCTCGACAGAATCTTTGCTGACAATGATATCTTTGACGGAATCAATGCTAACGCGGAGATGGAAGGCGGCGTTGATGTTGCCATCATCGACACCTCTGTGTTTGGCATGACTGTTGTAACTGTCAACGTCGTTGGTGATGGTGTTGCTCTCAACAGTGAGGTGACCATCAACAAGTGTTTCAAAGCAGTTTTATGCTTAATGTATGTATGTATGTATGTATGTATGTATGTATGTATGTATTTCATATTTATAAAGCGCATTCCGGCCGGGGCATCGAATCGCTGAGCAACAGTCAGTGAAGTGACCAAAAGAGAGACAGAAAGAGGAGAGAGAAAAGAGAGAAAAAACTACTGAGGGAAATGCCAAGTTTTTAGCTGCTTCCTAAAGGCCAGGAAGGCCCAATCGTCACGGGGAGCATATTCCAGTGTTTGGCAGCAGCCACTATATTTATCGCCCCATCAGTCCTTATGAGTATGAGGGACATGGACCAGGTAGGATCCTGTTGATCTAAGCTGATGACTTGGAGCATACCAGCGTAGCCTAGACAACAGGTATTCAGAGCCGCGCATATATAGAGACTTATGTGTCAGACATATCGTCTTGAAGATAATGCGCTTCTTGACAGGTAACCAATGTAACTGTCTCAGACTGCCACTGGCTGAAGCAGAAGGGGGAAGACTTAGTATTAAATGAGCAGCAGTATTCTGAATTAATTTAAGTTTGCTGAGCATGACTTTATCAGTATTAAGGATTAAAGCATTACAATAGTCTATTTTGGAAATCACCAGGGCAAGGGACACTGTAATTCTGAGCTCCTTTTGTAAATATGGAGAAAAAAAAATTCAAAATTTTGAGAGTCCAAAAACAGGTTTTGGTGATGGAGTTAAATCCTGGATGGTTCTGATTAGATGTGGACAGTGCCCGCGGGGTTCTGCCATGCGGAGTTCTACAGTGGTTAAAAAACTCTGCAAGCTCTGCGGAATGCTGCCAGTAGGCGGAATTGTTCGATACACCCATTTGCGCTATGTTTTTCACATTTAAGAGCGTGATGCAGGTTCTGGAGCTGAAAATATTGCGTGAACAGCACCACACGGTTTGCATTTATGCAGCCATTTTGTTTTCTCTGTCTCTCTCTGCATGGTGCTGGGCCTAACTTTAATTCACCCTTAATCTTTTCAATGCCACCTTTTTCTAAATTATCCATCCCTCATTTTCCTTTATCTCATCAGTGTGTGTCTTTCTGTTTGTGTATTTTACGCTTCTGTCATTTGTTTTGCTTTTTGTGACTTTTTTTGAATACCTTATTATTTTGCTTTTCTCTTTACTTCAAAAGGTGGAGGTGGCAGTCTTGTGTTCTTTGTGTAGCACCACCTCCCCTCCATGCTGGCAGCAGGAGGCAGGCATGTGAGCGGTTACGCCCTTCGGGAGCGTTGACTGCTGTGGGGAAAGGTGTGCCAGTGTGTGTGTTGGCACACTGGGGTCCAGCGCACCCAGCAGCAGCTGAAGCACAGTTGGGCAGACATACTGGAACGTGAGCAGGACCTGCTCGGCATGCCGAACATCGACACGTTGGTGCTCGGTGAGTAATAGTTATTTATTTGTTGTGTGTGTTCCACAAAGTTTATTTTTTCAATAGCAGTGCTGACTCTCAGAGGTAAGGTAAGTTTACATTATGATGAATATTGTGTGATCCAGTTTGAGCTAGCCTGGTGCTCAGTCAGCACTTTCTAATTGTACTCGTTGGCGCATGTTTGGGTTGATTATTTAAGAAGCCATGCAGACTGAGACTCCTGTCAACAAGAATAAAATAGTCGTAGTAGTAGTAAAAAGTAATATCAGTGAAATAGCATTCCTTTCTCTGTGCCTTTTTTTATGTAGCTTATGCAGTCCCCTAGTCGCAACCTCTGGGTGATGTGTAGTATGCATCTATGCATTGAAAAAACGGAGACTGACTTGGCCCATCAAAGGTGGTTTAGAGGCAAAGATAATTCATTGCAATATGAATGCATTAGTAGTTGTACTTAGTTGCAAATGTAATTTAGGAAATTCTGAGTAGGGCTTAAGTGTAGGAAATTAATAGGCCAACTCAAGTTGATACTAGTACTAGAGACGATCTGATTTAGAAAACTACAATGTTACTTTGTTTGCCTGTCAAAATATTTTTGGGGAGTGTACCCCTTATCTATTTTTTTATCTTCTTTGTTTCTTACCTCAGCACCCAAGGGGAAGAAAAGGGCCTGATCTCAGACGGGTCTAGAAGACGAGGGTGCCTGTGCCACCACCAGTGAGGCAGCTGGCACATTTTCTGGCCCCAGTAAGTCTTCCTGTTATATTATTTCTCTAGCTATCACCTCTCCTTATTTAGAATATTTTTCTTACTGTGCCCCTATTCCTTTTTTGTACTTATTTTTTCTCTATCTCAGCTTTGTTAAATTCTTGTTATCCCTGCATTTTTCTATTTTTCATGCTTCTGTACCTGACTTGATCCTGTCTGTAGTATGTAGCTTTCTTCTGCTTTGTTACTAAGTTTAGCTTTCCCTTCTCCCCGTACATATCTTGTGGACTGGTACTGTAAGACTAAGAGGACTCTTTTTTAGAATAGGTACTCTACTGAGAAGATTGCAAGCCCAAGTTAGCTTTCTAAGCATGTTTGTAAAGATTTTCTTTTACTTGCTCAAACAGCAAAACAAGTGAGTGGCCATTGTCATGGTGCCCCCCATGTGGTGTATATGTATTATTCATTTGTACAGTGTAACATACCAGCACTTTCAATGATAGTGGGGCATGGCTGGAAAGCAGTATGAGGACGGTCCCATTGCATTTGCCAACCGAAACCTCACCAAATCATGATAGGTCCTCCTGGACTGACAAAATATTCCACCCATTCCTTGTGCTTCTGTGACTTAGTTCTCCCCCTCTATTACGAAAAATTTGTGGTTGACTTGATTACCTGGCTTTTCTAAAATAGTTCACCAACAACATTCCCTAAGTGAAAGATAAAAGAAGATATAGCTGTAGTGATCTATTGCAGTTGCATTTTGTTGAATTACTTGTAAAAAAAATAACAAGGGAAGGTGTATCTGGCATCTAAAATGTGTTATATTTTTCCAGCTGCACGGATCACCAGTCCAGGGGCCAGCGGCAGCACCAGTATGTCGGACACACCAGTGGTCAGAGTGTAAGAACCGGCAGCAGCAGGGATGGGTGTTGGAACGTCATATTGCTTGCTTATTAACAGTTCTTAGTATACTCACTGCAAGGGTGTTGCTTATGAACCCCCTGATTTTAGCAGCTACAGCAGGGATTGAGTTCTTAATGGCCTCTTCTATCTGCAACTCAGCAGAAAAAAGCTCAAAATGAACAGACGCTTCAAATGATCGGTTGATGGAAAAGAGAACAAATGAAAGGACAGGTGAAATGGTATATGAGCGAAAGAAAAGTTGGTTGAAATGGTAAATGAGTGAAAAGATGTGTGGGTGGCTGCAAGGATGTGTAGGGGGTGATAGGAGAAACATGGGTAGGTGAAAGAATGGATGAAAGGGTATATGGGTAAAAGGATGCCTTAGTGGGTGAAACGTGGATGGGTAAAAGGATGGGTGGATGGTAACAAATGATGCATGGGCAAATGGATGGATGGGTGAAAGGATGGTTGAAAGGTGGGATACTGGATAGGTGAGTGTATAGATGGACGGGTGTAGATATGGATAGACTGGAATGGGGAAAGACTGGATGTGAGAGAATGTAAAGCTTAAATAGTGGGTATCTGTAACCGTGCGGGTGTGGATGAATCATTCTAGACCACGTGATAGTCTTGGAAGAATGGAATTTTATTGGTGAGTTTGGATATGGTATGAAGCAGGTGACTATACTTCAGTCTTTGTTTGCTGGGTATAGAGTGGTGGGATGTTCTTGAGGTTTGGTCATCACTCTTCTCTTTCTGTCTCCCTTGTTCACAGGTCGGCCCCCCGGAAGCGCATGTGGAGAGAAGAGAATGAGAGCAGTAAGTGAACGTGATACTGGTATCTATTTTGTTTCCTTATACTTGGTTGTCCCTGTCTCACTGTTCTTGCAAGGTTACTTTCTCAAACTGGTTCAGGTTAGTATGTGCTTTCTTCCATCTGTTTCTTAGTGGTCTAACTCCTGTCCTTTCTGTCTTCTTCTTTTCTTTCAGTGCTCAATCGTTCCTGTGCGCGAATCTTGGCTGGGCTATTTAGTGGCGGTGCTCTAAGGTGCCCGTGGTAAGTTATTTATCTCTCTCTGTTGGTCCTCTCCCTTGTCTGTGTCTGTTTCCTTTTTTTTCTCCCCCCCTCCCTTTCCCAGTGCCCGTGCGTTTGTTTCCCGGTTTTGTCCTTCCCCCTCCCTTCCTTCCGTGTTACCGTTTCTCTTCCCCCCCTTCTCTCACTCCGCTGACTTTCTCTCAATCACTCATTCAGGGACATGGTCCCACGCACCTGAATGGCCACGCTTCTCCTGAAGCGTGACGGGATGCTGCACTCCGTCCTCCCGGTTGCCTGGAACAGGATCTCCCGTCACTCGCCTTCCGCCTTCTCCTCCGGTATTCGGACGGTACCGCTCTCTCTGGATCTCGAGAGGGCTCCACTCCTTGTTCTCTTCGTTCGTCTCTCTCTCGCTGGGTTTCTCCTCCTCCGACGGCTGGTTCACGGTTGTCTTCTGGCCTCCCGTTTTCTCCTTCCAACCTCTGAACGCTGTAAGTGCTGTCAGCAGCTCTTTTGACCTCCCAGCGTCCCGCCACTGCAGATCATCCCGCCAATCACGGGCAGCGAGACTAGGAAGTCTTGGAGTAACAGGGGTAGCGTCAGCACAAGTGAGGGACATGTGCGGGCGAACTGGTTCCAGCCCGTCACAGTATCAAAGTGAAAAAAACAATAAAAAGATGAATATATAATTGCTTGGGTCAAAAAATAAGGAAGCGCTTCTGAAGAAGGACATGTTTGTTCACCTTCTTCACTTGGTTTTCTTGGTTATCAAAGCGTTGGTTCAAAGTGGGGGGTATTTTAATTTTCTGTCTACTCCCTTAACTCACTGTAGTTGTCAAGCAAGCAAATATGTATCCTGCCACCCATCATCATATCTCCCTGCCCATTATGCACCCATTCTACTATGACGTAACTGCAGCGTGGTTCAATTTAGCAGTACAATAATGCTGGCTGTGCAATGTGCATCTGCTTCAGTTAATGTAGTATTTAGCAAGTTGTCAAAGCATTGCAAACTAAAAACAAACTGTGTTTCCCTTCCCTCCCAGTGCCCATTTTGTCACCTTCTAGTACTTCAGTCCTTTATTCTTTCCACATTCTGTCTCAGTCACACAAAAAAGGTTACAAATTACCTTTTTGGCACGTACCACATTTATGTGATTTATATTTCATGGCCTCCATAACGGATTCATGCCAGTTCAAACTTTACCCTTTCTACATTTGTCAACGACAGTGAGGCATGTGTGGGTAAAAAAATGGCCCTGTGACTCTTAATCAGTCACATTAAATTCCAAAGGCCCAAGGAGACCAGCAATGTACTACTACTTTAAAAAAAAATGTTTGCACAGATCACTGTTCATAATTTGTCAATTTCCTTTTCTTTCTTGCTATAGCTACTCCTGGTGGACATTCTCCTACATGCCAGGAGATAGTACCCTGGCTGTGGCAGCAGAGGCTGGATACTATCCACACAGAATACCAGCAGCTGGTGGCTCTTCAGGAGGAGGACAAGACCCCCACAGCTGCCAACATGCCCGTGGGTCCGAGCTTCTCCAACCGGATGACAGCGCCTCCAGCCTCCCATTGTCAGCACCGCCCCAGCTGGCATCAGCCCATCCATGTCCCACCACTGCTGTCCCTCTAACGCTCACACTGCATTTTCCAGCGCCGCATCCTCCGAGAGTTTGCACGCCTGGACCACTGAGTGGCACACACAGAAGCAACACTCAATGATCTCTGGACCTACATGGAGAACACCCTCTTCTAAACCCTTTTTTAAATTATTTGTTTTGGTGGGAGGGACACTTAGTGTGGGTGGAGAAGGTAGAAAAGGGATTTTGGGACAGGGTTTTTACTCTTTTGGCATTTTATTTGGACTTTCATTGGACTTATTTTCATTGGACTTTGGGGACGGGGTGATTGGTTTGGGGAGCGGAGTGGGCCTGTTGTGATTGGAAATGGTGGGTTCTCTATTCATATATAATAAAAGAGGACTCATTTATTTAACTACACTAATGCCTCAGGTCTTTAGTTTGGTGTTTAGTGTGCACTGCTGTCTTTTAGGGTAGCCCGTTTTTTAACCATTTTGCTGTTAGGCCATTCTTACCTCCCACTCTCCCCCGGTGCGAAGCCCTTTTTTTGACTATTTGGGTTAGTTTGTGCTTAGGCCTCCATAACTCTTTGTGCACATAAGCTATCCAAGCCAAACGAGTCTACTTTTTTTTCCAGCATCCTGGGGATTCTAAAGGTGTCCAGAGTTTGTGGATTCCTCTAGAGGGGACTGAGAAAATAGACAAAATATTTTGAGAAAAAAATAGTGAAAAAAAGTGCTCCAGATAAAAGTGTCTGAGTTTTTCCCTAAAAAAAAGCACCCCAAACGGTTTGCTGTACTAAATCCACCATCTTCCCAGCCTTCAGGAACATGCAGAGCTGACCACGGTTTTAGCGTTTTTCTAAAAGGTAGCCTATTTTCCCTATTTTTTGTCCTCTCAACCGACTTCCAGTTTGTGGTGAAAACCAGTGTGAAACACAAGGGTGATCCAGAAAAGCTATAGATTTCTGAAACATAGACAAACTTCTCAATTCAGTAAGGGGTCATATGTATAGATCCCTCAAGGTTTTCCCAAGGAAAATAACTGCTGAAAAAAGAAATATTTAAAATGACTGGAAAAAATGGGCCTTTGTGACAACATTTTCATCTGTACCTTTTTGTCACAATAGCAGATTGACAAAAGTAATATACCACTATGCTCACTAGATCCTTCTGGTTGCAGGGATATGTAGGGTTTGTAGGTCCTCCAAGAACCCAAGTTACCCATAGCGAACAACTGAGCTGCACCCTACAATGGGTTTTCATTGGGTACCAAGTATAGACCTATACTTATAGCAAACCAGGCAGAGTGAAAAATGGGTATCAAGGAAACTTATGTAATTCTGAAACAGACACAATGGGGCACCCCCTCCGCCAGCCTTTCCCTGGCGGGACAAACCGCCAGGAAAAAGCTGGCGTAAATGGGAACATTATCCGCAGGATATCGCAGCTACCCTGGCGGATAGTGTTTCCACTCACCGCCAGGCTGCCTGACGGCGGAAGCATGGCGGTGGGTGAGGGCTGACGATGGCGTCCCTCACCATGTTCAGAATATGGCGGGTTGGCCTGTCATGCCGGCTGGCGGTTTCAGCCGCCAATGCCAGCATGGTGGCCTAACCTGCCATGTTCGTAATGAGGGCCAATATATAGAGTTTAGGAACAGTGACAATTTCTACATTTCTGTATTTGTAGGTACCCATATTAATGTATGATTTGTAGGGTATTTTTCAAATGTCATCTTTCATATACACTGGCTTGAATTTGAAAGGCATAAATGCAGGGAAATCCAATTGGTAATAACAAATGTTTTCCTATTCTACGCTCCTATAAGACTCCTGGTAAAAATGGTACCTCACTTGTGTGGGTAGGCCTAGTACCATGACAAGAAATGGGACGAAATGCAACATGGACGCATCACATTTTTCCACTGAAAACTGACCTTCTTTTCACAAAGTGGCCAGCCTGGGATTTTGGATCCTAATTGTTTTGGGTCATAAAAATCAAAGGGAAGCAAAAGCCCTTGTGCAGGGTGCTGCTCCCCCCTCGCTAGTGCCTAGGATAGGTGGTGGATCCCTGTTTGGGGGAACTCCTGCTGCAATGATACCTCTCCCATATGACTAGGTGCCTGGGAGGATGAGATAGCCCTGCAAGCACATAGGCAGTAAAAGTGAAATGAGACGATTGGCTCATTTCACTTTTGTTTTCAATTCAATTATGTTAGCGCACCAGGTGCGCTGATTGCTATTTCACTGAAAAGAAAGAAACAGCCTTAGGAGCTGGGGAGGCTTTTCCTCAGCTCCAGAGGCTGTTTCTTTCAGCAGGAAATTCCTCTGGTGCCCACACCAAAGGGATTTCCTGTTTTGAGGGCGAGGACGGCCGGGAGCCGTCCGACACACAAAATCACTGTGGTGTCGGATGGCCACTGGCCGTCCGACGCACCAAAGTGGTTAAATCTGCTTGAAAAACTGTATGTCAGTTAGTTAACCCCTTGCTCTACTGCCCTCTGTGACTAGGGCGTGATTGTTGTTGGCTATTTTACCTACAAAAACCTAGATACACACAAACAACATCTCCAGTAGAAGTTAATTACTAACTAAACGACGTAACTTCAATCCATAGTTCTCTTACATGAATAGATGTGGCAAGGGCATCTACCTTAATGCAGGGTTTTCCCAAGGTTGGCATCTTATGATAGTAGTAGTAGTAGTAGCAGGGTAGTGTGCTCACAGAAAGACACAAGGTGACACTCCCCCTATGCAAGCTCCAACTGTACAATTAATCAAAGGGTTATCCATCATTGTCAAATAGTCTGAAAGAAAATAGAGTGGGTTATATTTACATCATAACTTTAAAAAAAACTGAGACCAGACTACCACAATGACAGTATGACACACAAGAAAGAAGACCTGATATGATAATAAAAACTAGCGCTATCAACTTCTTTTGAGCAATGGGGAGTACTTAACAAAAACTAAACGTGGAAATGAAATCTTCAAGTCAGGAGAAGTGGGCTCAGATTCAGGAGTGGTATGGACAACGTTAAGCGTTTACGCAACACACAACACAATGCCTGAAGGATAATGTTGACAAATGATGAATAGGTAG
The DNA here is from genome assembly GCF_031143425.1 of Pleurodeles waltl. Taxonomy (NCBI): domain Eukaryota; kingdom Metazoa; phylum Chordata; class Amphibia; order Caudata; family Salamandridae; genus Pleurodeles; species Pleurodeles waltl. Next base: position 965,846,557 of record NC_090443.1, read on the forward strand.
GTAAATGGGGCTGGTATGGGATATTCCTCAGGTAATAGAAGATCATGCAGCCAGTTAGTGTCTCTTTCACTACATCCGCCCCAGCAAGTGTGTGATCCATATATGGTGTACAATTAAGTTACACCTAAAAAAAAAATCACACAGCGTGGGGGAAAAGGGTTAGGGGTTTGATGAATGGATAGGAAAGGGAATATGGGCAAAGGTCTGGCAAAGACAAGCACTACACAAAAGAAACAACTACAACATTAATCGGGGCACTGAGCAGCACCCCACCATCAATCTGTTGTGGAAGGAAATTATGGAATGAGTATGACAACCTTCAGTTAAATGCATTGCAAACAGTCTTTCAGCCCTAGAGAGACTCAAGATAGTATCATTCTAAATGTTCTGTATTCTAGGTTAGAAAAATACACATTATGGAGGAGTGAAGCTAACCCACCCAATTCTAAAAAATCATGATTGTTAAAAGGAAAATAATACTGTATTGCCAAATTGGGTGGTGCATCTGCATTCTTCTCTGAATGTCCATCACTCTTGGGTGCCTGGCTGAACCAGTCTGGTAGGTAAGCTGGAATGCTGAGCTTTCGCCAAGTTTTGTTTGTGCAGGAGAGGACTAGGATAAGGCCTGTGTAGGAAGGTGGCTCTGTATATACTATTTCAAAGTAAGAAATAGTGTGCACAGAGTCCAAGGGTTTCCCTTAGAGGTAAGATAGTGGCAAAAAGAGATAATTCCAATGCTCTATTTTGTGGTAGTGTCGTTGAGCAGTAGGCTTATCAGAGGGTAGTGTTAAGCATTTGTTGTACACACACAGGCAATAAATGAGGAACACACACTCAAATCCCTCCAGGCCAATAGGTTTTTATATAGAAAAATATATTTTCTTAGTTTATTTTAAGAACCACAGGTTCAAGATTTACAAGTAATGCTTCAAATGAAAGGTATTTCACTCAGGTATTCTAGGAACTTTGAATAATCACAATAGCATGTACAGTTTTGACAAAAATGGCAATAAGCTATTTTAAAAGTGGACACAGTGCAAACATTAACAGTTCCTGGGGGAGGTAAGTAAATGTTAAGTTCACAGGTAAGTAAAACACTTACAGGGTTCAAAGTTGAGTCCAAGGTAGCCCACCGTTGTGGGTTCAAGGCAACCCCAAAGTTACCACACCAGCAGGTCAGGGCCGGTCAGGAGCAGAGGTCAAACAGATGCCCAAAACACATAGGCTTTAATGGAAACAGGGGTGCCCCGGTTCCAGTCTGCCAGCAGGTAAGTACCGCAGGCCGAGCCGGGGGTGTCGGGTGCAGCGTGGAAAGTCTCACGCTTCCGCCGGGAAACGTGGGGTCTTTAAAGTTGCTTCTTTGCTGCAGAAAGTTGCAGTTTCTTGAACAGGGCCGCTGTTCTCGGGAGCTTCTTGGTCCTTTAGATGCAGGGTAGTCCTCTGAGGCTTCAGAGGTCGCTGGACCCTGTTGGATGCGTCGCTGTTGCAGTTTTCTTCGAAGTAGGGAGACAGGCCGGTGGGGCTGGGGCCAAATCAGTTGTCGTCTCCGTCGTCACTGCAGGGCTTCATGTCAGCAGTCCTTCTTCTTCTTTAGGTTGCAGGAATCTAGTGTCCTAGGTTCTGGGATGCCCCTAAATACTGAATTTAGGGGTGTGTTTAGGTCGGGTAGGGCAGTAGCGAATGGCTACTGTCCTTGAGGGTGGCTACACCCTCTTTGTGCCTCCTCCCTGTGGGAAGGGGGGCACATCCCTAATCCTATTGGGGGAATCCTCCATCCACAAGATGGAGGATTTCTAAAAGTAAGAGTCACCTCAGCTCAGGACACCTTAGGGGCTGTCCTGACTGGGGGGTGACTCCTCCTTGTTTTTCTCATTATCTCCCCTGGACTTGCCGCCAAAAGTGGGGGCTGTGTCCAGGGGGCGGGCATCTCCACTAGCTGGAGTGCCCTGGGGCATTGTAACACGAAGCCTGAGCCTTTGAGGCTCACTGCTAGGTGTTACAGTTCCTGTAGGGGGGAGGTGTGAAGCACCTCCACCCAGAGTAGGCTTTTGTTTCTGTCCTCAGAAAGCACAAAGGCGCTCACCACATGGGGTCAGAAACTCGTCTCTCAGCAGAAGGCTGGCACAGACCAGTCAGTCCTGCACTGAACAAATTGGGTAAAATACATGGGGGCATCTCTAAGATGCCCTCTGTGTGCATTTTTTAATAAATCCAACACTGGCATCAGTGTGGGTTTATTATTCTGAGAAGTTTGATACCAAACTTCCCAGTATTCAGTGTAGCCATTATGGAGCTGTGGAGTTCGTTTTTGACATACTCCCAGACCATATACTTAATATGGCCACAACTGTACTTACTTAAGAATAGACTTAGACACTGTAGGGGAATATTGCTAATGCAGCTATGCCCTCACATGTGCTATAGTGCACCCTGCCTTAGGGCTGTAAGGCCTGCTAGAGGGGTGACTTCCCTATGCCACAGGCAGTATTTTGTGTGCATGGCATCCTGAGGTGGGGGTGCCATGTCGACTTTGCCTTTTTCTCCCCACCAACACACACAATCTGCAATGGCAGTGTGCATGTGTTAGGTGAGGGGTCCCTTAGGGTGGGACAACATATTCTGCAGCCCTTAGGGACCTTCCCTGGTCACAGGGCCCTTGGTACCACTAGTACCTTTTTACAAGGGACTTATCTGTGTGCCAGGGGTGTGCCAATTGTGGAAACAATGGTACATTTTAGGTGAAAGAACACTGGTGCTGGGGCCTGGTTAGCAGGGTCCCAGCACACTTCTCAGTCAAGTCAGCATCAGTATCAGGCAAAAATGGGGGGGGGGGGGGTAACTGCAACAGGGAGCCATTTCCTTACAGCCTGCATATTGAAAACCAGTAGCTGTATTATACAGTAAAGAAGAAGGACAGGAGGAAGCAAGGTGAGCTTCATGAGGAGTCAGGAGAGTACCAAGAAGGCTGAGGCAGAACAAGAACATAAAGAGGAGTTTCATGTTTGAGCCAGCAGTGTAGCAAACAAACACTCAGCAGCATTTCCCAAATCAACGCACCTCTTTCCAGTCCACAGAGCTGAGTGAGTAATAGGCCTCAGAGCCTTCCTCATCATCATCATGGTTTTGTAGTGGATCCTATCTAGTTTTATTGGGAATCAGGAGTTTGCTTAGCCTTCTGGCTTGCATGCCTGTGCCTCTGTCACCTAATGACTTTTAACCTACTTAGCCTGCTCTGTTTTAGTGTGTTTTTTTAAATTATTTCTTCCAAGGAAATTAGATCTTCCAAGATGCTATGTTTATAGTTAGGAAGATATTTTGATTTCACGTTATCAGTGCCACTCTGTGAAGGCGTCACTATCAGTGTCAAAGACAAGTGATACTCCTAGGTATTCACATCATGTCCCTTTTTTCACTGACGTGTGACAGGAACATAATGTACTTTGGAGGGAATTGTTCATATGATTGCCGCCCCAAGCATGTCTTCTTATCTGTTGTTTGGGAACATACCTGCATCAGGAGTCCGACAAGATCTATATCAATACATTTCTTGCAGACAGGGTTATCAGATGGATTCCTACCAGACTCCATTACCGCTATCTATGCTACACGTCGCCTTGATGCAGACCCAGCCTTCGTGTCCCCACAGAGTCTGACTTAGAGACCTCATTTCAAGGTAACAAGGGTTGGGGGTGCACTTCTCATGGACGTGGTACTGGCAGATTAGGTTTATCACACCAAGCTCTCTTTAGGTTAGAGATTAGGGGCCAGATGTAGGAAACGTTTTGCATGGTGCAAACTGCGAAATTCGCAGTTTGCGCCATGCAAAACACGCATCGCGATGCACATTCCTATTTTGAGAGTCAGTACCGACTCGCAAAATGGGAATGCGACTCGCAAATAGAAAGGGGCGTTCCCCTTCCTATGTGCGATTCGCATCGCTATGCAGAATTGCTTTGTGACCGCAAACGCGGTCGCAAAGTAATTAGCAGTTAGCACCCATGTGAAGTGGGTGCTAACCCATTCGCAAAAGGGAAGGGGCCCCCATGGGACCCCTTCCCCTTTGTGAATGGCCCTAAAAATATTTTTTCAGAGCAGGCAGTGGTCCTATTGACCACTGCCTGCTCTGAAAAAATGAAACCAAACGGGCTGCAATACCAAAAAAAAAATAACTGCTTTATTGAAAAAGCAGTCACAGACATGGTGGTCTGCTGTCTCCAGCAGGCCACCATCCCTGTGAGTGCAGGGAATCGCAAGGGGGTTGCAAATTGCGACCCACATCATTAATATTAATGAGGTGGGTCTTTGCAACACCCTTGCGATTCGCAGATGGTGTCAGGGACACCATTCTGCATATGGGATTGCGACTCGCAAATTGCGAGTCGCAATCCCATTTCTACCTACATCTGGCCCTAGGTTCTCCATGCTAGGGTTTTAGGGATAGTTTACATTTCATGTTATTGCAAGATGGTGGGGATCTTTATATTCACAATTCTCATTTTTACAATTTTGCTTCTTGCATTGTTCATTATCCTAATCATTGCAGCTCATGCATTTTACAATAGATTGCAGTTGTTAGAAATGGGGTCTCTAGTTGGCAGAGGTGTACACCCTTGTCCAAGTGTGGACCACAATCTTATTCCGGGTAAATCACACAGATTCCAAATTATCCTGTGCCCACCCTCTGGTAGCTTGGCACTGAGCAGTCAGGCTTAACTTAGAAGACAATGTGTAAAGTATTTGTGCAATAAATCATACAGTAACACTGTGAAAACACCACAAGAATACACCACACAGGTTTAGAAAAATATATGATATTTATCTGGTTAAAATAAGGTTAAAACAATTAAGATTAAATAAGCACAAGTTGGAATATCACTTTTGCAGATTCAAAAAGAGACTTAAATCTTAGAAATCAACAGGTGTTTCTTGATTACACAATGTACCTGGTTTGCATAAAAACTAACATGCACGGAGACGCAGAGGAGGAGATTCGTGGAAAAATAGGACATGCGTTGGAGTTTCCGACGCAGCACAGACAATGTGTAGTTTCTTTCCACGCTGCAAGGGGCTTTGTGTCATTTTTCGGCACTCAGTCTTGGTTCATCACTGCGATGCAGGGATCTTTTTGACGCCCAGGGACAATGCGGGGAAATTCTGGGCGTGCTGGAAGAAGTCACAGGAAGTACATCGATCAGGTATGGGGATGCATAAAATGTTCTATCGCACTGCAGGCGCTGTGTCGATTTTCCACTCGGGGAATCGGCTGCGTCATTTCGGTTCGGCTCTGTGTCAATCTGGTAAGGCTGTGCGTTAAATCTCCTGCCGCAAGTCAGGCATTGTGTTGAATCTTCACTCTGAAAGTTGGGCTGTATCGTTACAGTTCGGCTGGGCCGTGATTTCTCAGTCGCATATGGCTATGCGTAATTTCCGGCAGGCTCTGCATCAGTTTTCAGCGCACAAGGAGTTTTCTGAAGAGGTGAAGTCTTTTTGGCCCTCAGACTTCAGAAAACAGGAGGCAAGCTCAATCAACCCCCTGGAGAGCACTTCTCAGCAAAGTCACAGGGCAACAGCAGGGCAGCAGTCCTTCTCAGCAAAGCAGTCCAGATAAGTCCTTTGGGCACCCAGGCAGTACCTCTTGACAGGTTGCAGGTTCAGGTCCAGAAGTGTGTGAGTTGGTGGGGTCAGGGACCCAGTTTATATACCCATAAATGCCGTTGAAGTGAGGGAAACTTCAAAGAGTGGTTTTGAAGTTCACAAGTTCCCTTTTCAGTACAGGTCCCAGTAGGGGGTTTGGCAGTCCAATGTGTGAGGGCAGGCCTCTAGCCTCTAAAAAGTAAGTGTCAGGCCCTCCACCCTTCCAGCCCAGGAAGAACTAGTCAATATGCAGATGAGTGCAAGTGTGACTGAGTGTCCTGTGTTTGTGGTTGTCTGGGTGAAATGCACAAGGAAGCTGTCAACCAGCCCAGCCCAGACATTGATTGGAGACAGGCTGTTTGGCACAGGTGTTTTTTAAGTGCAGAGAAATGCTCACTTTCTTAAAGTGCCATTTCTAAAATAGTAATATAAAATCCAACCTCACCAACCAGCAGGATTTTCCATTACCATTCCGGCCATAATAAATATGACCTAGTTATCCCTTTCTGATCAGAATCTACCAGTCAAACAGTATATGAGGGCAGTCCTAATTGTCAGAGTCACCAGCTCCTTGGGGTCTGTGCACGTTCCCAACACTTCCACCACAAGACAGCTCCAATACTCTGATTAGATTTGTCACAGAGTCTAAGAGAGTCCAAGTGGGGAAAAGGGGATTAGGAAGGGAATAGCTGGGAAGGAGACCTGTACGAAGCAAAAGGTTAAAACACACAACATCAAAATTACATCTCATGAAATCAGTACTAGGCTATGACTCTAAGCATCATCATTCTGAAAACATGAATAACCTATGAATAGACTTAAAATGACTAGGCTTCAAGATGACTGGATACCTGTGAGGGAATCAAGAGAGGTTAAATGAAACTTTCAAATTCAAGTACTTTCCATTGCTTGATAATCAGGAAAACAATCTGAATAAGTTCTGAATAATCTTATGATTCCTTTTTGAGAATACATATTAGGAACACACAACATTACATCTAGAACTCTGGCCTTTTGTTCTCTCAAAATATTGGAACATGAATTGTGCATATTGCAGATTTTCACATAGGTAGTAAACACCATAGAAGGATTGTGCACCATGAATAACACAACGTAGATTCAAGGAATAAATCACGCGACTTGTCAACTCGAGTACTACCAAGTAAATGCCTTAGAATGGTAGCGCACAATGAATAACATGAATTAAACACGAGGAAAGAATCGCGCGTCTTGCAGATTCGAATGCCACCATGTAACTGCCAAGGAATGGTAGCGCACAACGAATAACATGAATTAAGCACGAGGAAAGAATCGTGCATCTTGCCGATTCTAATGCCATCATGTAACTGCCTAGGAATGATAGCGCACAATGAATACCATGAATTAAGCACGAGGAAAGAATTGCGCGTCTTGCTGATTCGAATGATACCATGTAAATGCCAAGGAATGGTAGCGTGCAATGAATATCAAGGGTTAAATCACTAGAAAACAAATCACGCATCTTGCCGATTCGAAGGCCACCATGTAACTGCCAAGGAATGGTAGCACACAATGAATCTCAAGGGTTAAAACACAAGAAAACGAATTGCGCGTCTTGCCGAATCGAAGGCCACCATGTAACTGCCAAGGAATGGTAGCGCACAATGAATATCAAGGGTTAAAACACAAGAAAACGAATTGCGCGACTTGCCGATTCGAATGCTACCATGTAAATGCCAAGGAACGGTAGCGCACAATGAATAACATGAATTAAGCATGAGGAAAGAATCGCGCGTCTTGCCGATTCGAATGCTACCATGTAAATGTCAAGGAATGGTAGCGCACAATGAATAACATGAATTAAGCTTGAGGAAAGAATTGCGCGTCTTGCCGATTCGAATACTACCATGTAAATGTCAAGGAATGGTAGTGCACAATGAATAACATGAATTAAGCATGAGGAAAGAATTGCGCGTCTTGACGATTTGAATAACAGCATGCAAATGCCAAGAAACGCCCAAGCGCACATTCACATGCGCAAGAGTAATTTGTTTATTATGCAAGAATTAGGCCCAAGAATTCGAGCGTCCTCGATAACGGGGTTGGGGGGCCCAGTCCAATCTCCGTCTTACCGCCCTGATTAAGCATCACCAATGTAGAATGAAGGGCAGAGGCCTGGAAGATCAAAGTAGGCCACCGGAACAGGAGCTCAGGAAGTTGCTGCTGCTCTGCACCAGGACCTCTGAATAGTGAGCACGTGGAGCTGGGCTGGCTCCCTTATATAGAGTCAAACCAAACCCAGGCATGCTGCAGGGAAAGTTTCTAGAAGGCCCTGGAAGGGGACCACACCCTGACACAGTCTAGAAACCTGCAGCAGTACTTAGCATGTGAATAATATTTATATGCATGCTAAACATAAGTCTTTAAGATTAAACTCTGCAAAGCATAAGGTTAAACAGCATGATATCATCACAATGCATAAATTATGTTAGCTTGAAACTGTTGGGTTTTTTCATTCTTGTCACCCGTAGAGCGCACACTGCCCTGATGTTGACACTAATACTAGCCTATGAAAGGAGCAGGCATCACAGTAGTGGAAAAGAAATTAGGAGTTTTCCACTACCAGGACATGTATGTCCTGCCTTTTACCTACATATCACCCTGCCCTATGGGTTATCTAGGGCCTACCTTAGGGGTGACCTACATGAGGAAAAGGGGGAGTTTAAGGCTTAGCAAGTACTTTTAAATGCCAAGTCGAAGAGACAGTGAAACTGCACACACAGGTCTTGCAATGGCAGGCCTGAGACATGGTTAGGGGGCTACTTATGTGGGTGGCACAATCAGTGCTGCGGGCCCACTAGTAGCATTTAATTGACAGGATGTAGGAACATGTAGTACACTTTACTAGAGTCTTACAAGTATGACAATTGGGTATGAGCCAATGTTACCATGTTTTTAGGGATACAGCACATGCACTTTAGCACTGGTTAGCAGTGGTAAAGTACCAAAGACCTCAAGCCAGCAAGAATGAGGTCAGAAAAAGAAGAGAAGGAAGGCAAAACGTTTTGGGGTGACCCTGCAGAGAGACCATTTCCAACAGCAGTCTTGTTAATAAAACTTATTGAAAACTTTAATGCACCTCTTTCATTGCCTGTGTGTGGCTGAGGTGGGTTGCTCATGTGAGAAAAGGATAACCACGACTCCCCTGAGATGTCGCACTCTTGAGTCTATGCATAAAGACTGGCAGAAATCACCTTTTACTGTTTGGGTTCTTGGTGAGGTACTGCTTCTGAGCCTTGGGCCGACAGTTGTGACTTGTTGTAGACTTGGCCTCGTTGCCTACAAACAAAAGTGCTGTCATCCCTAAACCAGCAGTCTTGCCTAGAACAAGATTCCAACTACGACAGTTTCTCTTTGATGTTGATAACTTCCTTCTTCTAGCCGTTGAGGTAGTCCCGCCCTGAGTCCTTCCATCCTTCTCCTCCTGATTCTGAGTAACTCCGTCCCAGTCCCAACCTGAGTGAGATGGACCTATGTAGTGTGCTGCTGTTGAAGAACAAATAGATAATCGGACATATGGCAAGGTCAAATGAAATAATCATTAAACAAATTAAAGATGCTGCTGATGTTTCTGCAGTGCACCGCAGCCAGGGTGCGCAGGAGGAAATGGAATTATACGTAAAGAAACTGAATGCTGCAGCAAAGTGCACAAAAAATGAATATATTTACATAAATACAAAATCTTTAAAATTAAAAAAATAAAAACAAAAGCAATTAAAATAAAAAACTAAATTAAATATTAAATTAAAAGAATGATCAATAATTGCCAATGTTTGTATGGGAGGACAAGAAGAAAGAAACCTATTGTGAGGCAATGAGGTGCGAAACAAAAAATGCAAAAACAAAACACATGTAATAATATAGGCACTGTTCATCAAAATCATATTCTTAGTATACATATACTACATTGATCCCCAAGCATATTATTAAACTGGTATCACATCCATCAATGCAAGCCTGTGGCAAAAGCACACTGGCTGGATGCACAAAATGGCCGCCAGCCACCTGGTCTAACAACAACAGAGAGCAAAGAGGCATAGAGAACAAAGAACACACGCACGTCTGTGGCAAAGGGACACTGGTTGGACACCCAAAATGGCCACGAGTCACACAGTCAAACAACAACAGAGAGCAAGTAGGCATGGAGAACAAAGAACACATCCAAGCCTATGGCAAAGGGACACTGGCTGTTTGCACAAAATGGCAGCCTGCCACATGGTCAAACAACAACAGAAAGCAAGGAGGCATGAAGAACAAAGAACACATGCAAGCCTATGGCAAAAGCAAACTGGCTTGATACACAAAATAGCCACCAGCCACATGGTCAAACAACAGCAGTGAGCAAGGAGGCAAGGAGAACAAAGAACACATGCAAGCCTATGGCAAAAACACACTGGCTGAATGCATAAAATGGTTGCCAGCTACATGGTCAAACAACAACATTGAGGACGAAGGCATGGGGATCAAAGAACACATTCAGGCCTATTGACACAAACTAAGCAAAATGGCCCCTGGCCATATTGGCATGGAGAACAAAGGAGGCATGGTGGTAACTCTGAAGAAAATACTAACAATAATTCAGAAATGCAAAACACAAAAATTAACTGAGGTATACAAATTTTACAACAACACATATCCTCCAATGCTACCAAATATTACCCCATATATACATTTTTTGCAGAAAATAAAATGAAACGCAAACAATAGCCAACATTTATATTATAATTAATGAAGTTTTAAAAACATACCACAGAAACATTTCTCTCATGCACTGAGGACTACTAGTATTGGGTCTACTGGCTAGATAGCCTGTTAGAAGTCTAGGCCGCATAGTAAAATAAATAAAGATTTCAAATGTAACAAAAATGAAAGAAAGGGTAATGAATGGTGCAACATTTTTCCTTCACAAAACATGAAAAATGAAATGCAAAAAAATAACTATGCCCCTACTTAAACTCCAGTTCACCCACCACAATGAAATGTCAAAAATCAATTGACTGGCTCTGTGCCGCGGACTTAATGGTTACATCCCGCGGCACAGTGCTCCTGTGCCGAGGACATAACCATTACGTCCTGACACCGGAGCTCGGAGGGAGTGCTTGCACTCTCTCCATGGGCTTCTCTCCCACCCCCCACAAATGAATTGCTTTATACCCGGTATAGAATGAAAACCTATTGCAAGGTGTAGCTCCTTTATTGGCTCTGGGTACCTAAGGTTCTTGATGAACCTACAAGCCCTATATCTCCCTGCAACCAGAAGAGTCCAGCAGACATAACAGTATATAGCATTCAAAACTATGACATTGCAGGAAAGAGTTACAGAGTAAAACGTGGAGAAAAATTGCTGTTTTTTTTACCTCAATTTCAATATTTTTTTATTTCAGCTGTTATTTTCTGTAGGAAAACCTTGTAGAATCTACACAAATGACCCCTTGCTGAATTCAGAATTTTGTCTATTTTTCAGAAATGTTTAGCTTTCCAGGATCCAGCATTGGTTCCACACCCATTTCTGTCACTAACTGGAAGGAGACTGAAAGCAGAAGAAATTGTAACAAGCATTTGCAATGCACTAGGGTCTCACATTTCTCTGAGTTACAGCTATTAGCAGTTGTAAACTCCCAACCGGATTTTTCTTTCCACAATGAAAGAAAAAAACAACGCGACCGCGCTGCTATAAGCAGTTGTAAACTCCCAAACGGATTTTTCTTTCCACATTGAAAGAAAAAAACAGCACGATCGCGCTGCTACAGTTCACTTGTAATGAAACCTATCGGCAAAAGTGCAATTATCTACGTAACCAGCAAAAGTGCAATTAACTATGTAACAGGGTTGTTATACAAAGCGCTCGACTTCTGCCAAGCGAGATCGCGCACAAAAGATAAGAAGTAGTTCACAAACTGGACGGGAAACAGCGAGCCTTGCATGTTTTCAGTACTTGGTCGCTGCGTTCGAGGAGGGCTAACCACCGGAAAAGGCATGACGTATGCGTGTCTTCCACTAATGAAAGCAAGCAGATTTTAACAGGCAAGCCCACGAACCAATAAAAGACAACTGACGTGACGTGAACGGGGCTCCGAGTCCTTTTCTAACTCCTAAAGCGTCTCGCAAGCGAATCGCATGCGCAAGCGCATGCGACGCAAGCTTGACCCTAAAAATGGCGTATGTCCCAGTAAAACAAGCCTTCTTGTGCAGCCCTTTTTTCCCATTTAAAAAATAAAATAAAAAAAGTCCTGTATTTTGGCTAATTTCTTGGTCTCCTCCAGGGGAACCCTCAAACTCTGAGCACCTCTGGAATCCCTAGGATGTTGGAAAAAAAGGATACAAATTTGGCGTGGATAGCTTATGTGGACAAAAAGTTATGAGGGCCTAAGTGCGAACTGCCCCAAATAGCCAAAAAAAGGCTCGGCACAGGAGGGGGAAAAGGCCTGGCAGGGAAGGGATTAAAAGAAGAAAAAAAATACTGGTGCATGCCCTATCAAACAAATAACACCCTTATACAAAAGTTTTTGAACAAACTTGCATTATATCACAAAAACAAAATCCTTAAATCCAAAGGTATATATTCAGGAGACAAAGAGAGTGATTCTTCCACCTCGAAATCCAAGTGAAAGGTGACAAAGGGGTGGACAAATCACTGGAAAGAGCCTATTGGACAGGAATAGGAAGTTAGAGTCTCTGCGACACTTACTTCCTGTTGAATGGTTTTGTTTTTTTAAATAACTTGAATGGTCTATTAGGGAAGAAAAGCCACTCAAAAACCTCTTTTTGACTAAATTTAACTACATCTTGAGTAAAAAATCTACACGAGGTACGTTCATGCATGCAAGCTGCATTGTTTTTGGCTCCATTGTAGACGCAAGCTGCGCAAGCACTTGCTAGTGGCCTGACAGTATCATGGTGCGTGTGAGCACCAAAAACAACAAACTTGCATGTGTGAACGGAAATCAAAACTATACTTCGCGCCAGATGGTGGAATGCTGGATCTCCGAGCTACTCCACATATCACAAAGTGCCTGAATTCTGAAAACTATGCCAGCAGAGCGAAGTTTTGCACCCAGGCCTGGGTCTGATGAGGACTTTGTAGAATGTGCACCAATTTTCAGTGATGAAGCATTGGCCTTAGATCTGGCAGTCTCTTAGGACATTTTTTCCTTTTTCTCCTTTTTTGAGCTGTCCTTGGCAGACCCATGAATAGATTTTTTAAGGGCCTTTCTGCCTTCCTCTGACATCCCCTGGTCCTGGGATCTTTCCTACTATGAGATCTCTTCTGAGATGTGGAGGAGGTGTCACTATCTTCCTCAAAAGTAGGAGATATATTTGACTTTGCTTTCTGAAGCCATAAAATAAATCTCCCCTCCTGCCCTTCAAGGCTTAAGTGCAAAAAGTACATCAGACTTTACATTTTGTTACCTTGTGCTGAGGGTAGAGGCAGTATAGACTGCCCTTGTGGGAATCATTTGCATGATGTCTGCTCTTTACACATGTTTTGTTAGGCCTGGAGAACCCTTTCTTAGATGTCACAGACATGGCAGAAGCAGTGAAGTAGCTTTCAAAAACTGGTTTTTAAGAAAACTGAGCAGAGCTCAGGGAGACTCCCCTCACATGACTTGCTGTAGAAAATTTAAGGGTCTCAGTCTTTCTTGGGAGTATTCTAGAGTGTTCTATCACCTGATTGTCTGGAGCTTGGTTCCTTTTTTAAAAGGACATGGTGTTGTGGTTTGCACTACATCACTTGGCTGGAAGGCGGTGACAATCACTTTGAGGTCACAGCAGTCCAGGCAGTGTCAATCTTCTGGGGGAGATTTGAATGTGGTCAGTTACGATCGGTTCGCCCATTGTTTTGGAATGGAAGGTCGGGGCATTCCAGAAAGCCTTTTTGCCACTGGAGGACAGAACTTGTAACTGTGCTAAGCTGAGACAGCAGATACTCATAAACAACTATTCTGGTTTCTTTCTAACAGGCCCCAGCATTTCTAAGCAGGAGCGTAATGCAAGACCAGTTGCGACATTACCATGGGAAATAATTGGCAACTCGTAGTAAGGCCCAGTGCTGGAATGGCCTAAGGGGAAATTAGGAAGTGCAGTTCAGTCTGGTCTGACAGGTCAGGGCGTGGGGCTCTTTTATGGTCTTGTGGGCCAGTTTTTACTGTTGATTTCCATGATGTTAAAAAAAAACATTGCCTGCAGCAAGCTTAGATCCATGCAGCCTTCGATACTTTGCAAAACACGTATACATGCTGTCTCTGCAAGTTCAAAGCTGCCCCAATTTGCAAACATGGGCCACTTTTTACCTATCTAATCCATCAACTGCTGTCACTTTTATTTCTTGTCCCAGTTCTACCCTGATGAGGCACTTTGTAAGCAAAGGGGCCTCAAACACAGTATCATCTAGACGTGGTGTGTTCCTTCTTGGAAATTCCAAGGTTTGGAAAGGCACGGATGGAGTCAGTTAGATATCATTCGTCAAAAAGACTATTTCGCAGGATTTATCTGAAATGCGGCTGACAATGTCACCCAATCTACGTAGGCATTTAGAGGCAATGAATTAACAATTCAATTTCCTTGTATTCTTTTGTTTTTGGGGGTATCTTCCAGAGACAGGCAGTCTTCCTGAATAAGTTGCTGTTCCCTGTTCCGATATCAAAACTACTAAGCAAAATGAATGTTCCACAGCGGATGGCATGGAGGTCACAGTTTCCCAGTGGGAATCAAGTGGCATTCATCTATTAACAGGCCTAAGCTCGTGTTCCTACCACACAAATCCACCATAATACGTTTGCTACTGCTTGGAGATTTGCGATACGTCCTTGATCTTAGAGTGAAAACTTGCTGTATTGATCCAAAACCTGATGTGGCTTTAAAACACAGCTGCACTAATATGAAAAGAGCTTTTCCCACGACAAGAGTTTTTCTTTCCTCTTCTAAAATGTAGCTAGCTGTACTTGCATTCCGTAAACATAAAACATGGGAGAGGCAACCTCAAATTTTGGAGTCAGGCGTGTGCACACCCTGTCACTTTCACCCGCACATATTGCCAGGTCCTAAAGTGCTTAGCGACTGAAAGAAATACAACGAAGAGAGAATGTGTTTGTTTGCCTGTGCGAATTGATATCAGATCAAACAGGGCAACATGCACTGCAGCAGGCTGTCTACTGACACAACTCCAACAACGACAGGGGCTGAAACTTGCCCATGGGTAGTGAAGCAAGATAACAGCCAGACAATTCCAAGGGGGCTTTTATTGAGGGTAAAATATGGGCATGGGTACAGACTACCTAGAAAATCAACGTCTCCAAAACATTAACTCAAAAGGTATCTGTTTTAGCAACAGCTTAGAATGGAAGCTTGTGAAATTGTCAAATACGTTAAAGTCTGCTGCAGTAAATACAGTCACACGACCACACCGAGTAAATACAGTCACACGACCACATCTGCACTATGTGGCTACCACACTCATCTTCTGTGGCTCTCAGCACACTTGCAGCCAGGACACCAACAGACTGGAGACAAGGGTTTAAAAAAGCGAAAACAATGCAACAGCCCTTCACCACACATGCTCCCAGAATTTGTAATGACATTCCCATTTATCTACCAAGGCCACCCCAACCATGCTTCAATTTGTGAAAGAGCTGAAAGCACAACTCTTTAAGAAACACCACCCGACTCTTCCTACCAAGCTTTCCACCAACTCATCACTTACTGGCTGTATCTTTGCCTATGACCCTTTGCAGTGGTCCATTGCCCTTCAGCTAGGTGGGCACTACTGAAGTACTACATAGATATAAGGGTTGGTTCTTGTCAAGATTTTCAAGAGGTGTGGATACTTATAGCATCGCATCTTAAGCACCCAGTGGGCCTACAGGTTCCCACTCACAACTGGGAATCTTAGTTTTAGAGTTAGAATCCCACTGCATGTTTTAAACACAGTATTTGACGAGCAGCAGGCGCTAGGACAGTTGAAATGGTTCAATAACGAGGCCAACCAGCCTCGATCAATAGTTAAGTATCTTAAGATCGAAAATGAAAGGGGAAACTCTCAGACTGCTCTCACGCTGGGCTCCCACACGACCAAGGGTGGTACAACTAGGGCCAGGACAAAGTAGGCACTTGCAGTCCTGGATTCCCTCCTACGGGCCAACTAGACTGCATGGCCCTCATGGCTCCTGAGTTGCTGGGTTTATCAATAAATCCTCAAAGCAGGCTTCATTCTGCAGAACTTGGCCCTTACCCTCCTGGTCTACCCATTAGGTAATTGTACAGCCTTTTCTTCTTCCAGGGCAGATTACAGAGCAGGGTGTATTCCAGAGCCTTAGGCGAGCTTTCTGTCTTGGGGAAAACTACAACTCCGACGGTCCTATTCGTGGTCAGACATTGCCCTATGCTGGTGTAGCAGATCTTTCCGGCACATCCAGATTAAATGAATTTACGGACATAAGAAAAAATCTCTGGATACCAGTACACTAGCAATTTAAATTGCCATAACTCCGCAGTCAGAGGTAAACGCATTATCATTGGTTTTCTTCCCAGGCCTGTACAAATCTGGGGAAGAACAAACGCTGATGAAGAAAACGTAGATTCCGAGGGAGGCAACTCAGGCAATCCTCGGCCAAGCATAAACAGAGCGGTCATAGATGGCTACAGTATGTGGAGTGGTCCATACATAAGCCACTCAACAACAGGGACGGTTAGCTCCCAGTGGACGCTGTGCTCTTAGAAAGGCAGTGCAGATTCCCTGACAGGTCTCCGCAATTGCAGACAGCCCTTGGCTTTCCCATGTCAGACAACCCGAGTCGGGGCCAGTTATCTGCAGATAGCTGGGAGCGGATCTGTCCAGCTAAACAAAATGTTTTGAGTCAGTGTTCTATACGTTGTCAGGATTCTTAGTTGAATGTATATCGCAACCATCAGCCATCCCGGAGTGAAAGAGTAATGGAGTTATTTAAGTTCAGCATCACAGGTTGATTCTACTGCAGGGAAGCAGGAACGGCATTGCCCTGCGTAGGTTTCAAATATCTTGTGCTGCATGCAATATGTCCTCGAAAGGACATACCTTTCATGCTACACATGGTCTTCATGGACACCACATGTACGATCAAGCATCACATCCATGCAGGGAGGGTAAAGTTTTCCGGTTATTGGAGAATGAGCTGATTTCGTCAGAGAGGCTCTGTATTCATCACCAAAGGATATAGGTAAAAAGGTCTTTATCCCTTACAAGAATCACAGTTTCAACAAAATGTTAGTCTCTTGATAGCATTGTTCAAGTGGATAGTAGTCAATTTACATCATTGGAAAGGGGACTCTAAGTAAATAAGTTACTTACCTGTGTTGTTTAGCCATTTTAGTTATAGCTCCATGCACATTATTTTAGTATACTAGGCCTGCCGTGGTGCACTTTAACCTAGATATATTTTATTCACCTTCGTTTATTATTTTAACAATAGCCACTTTGGCGGTCTTGTTTTTATTTTTTTCTATCTAGCTGTTTTTGCCTAGGCCAGCACTACCTTCTTAAACAAGACATTATTGTTCACTCTGTGCTTCGTTCAAGGCTTCAGTAAGATAGGTTGCCGGTGAACGTGGTAAAAGTTTTGTCTCTGACATTCATAGAAAACACACATCCTTACATAGGGACATTTTCTCAGAACATCAGCTGTTTTATTATAAAAACACTTCCCTGTCCCTTACAGATTAGAGGGAGATTCCAGCCAGAGAACTATGATGCGTGTGTTGATTGCTGAACGATTTGCTACAGCTGCTTATTCAGACGTCAGGCCTTTGCTCAGGTATGGGGGATCATGTGGTCCCCGGGGAACCTGAAGGGCAGAAGTAGAGCTTAACATGCTGTGCTCTATTATAGTCTAGGTGGGAATTAGTCTAATGAATCTAGTGACAATATGGTAGCATTATTTCTATGCTTTACTCTATTTGTCACAATTTTAATCTTGTCATTCTGTATCACCCTGGTTATTGCAGTGCATGCTTTGCTATCTAAGATGCAGTTGCTTCATTAAAATCGTATTGAAACATATACTGCCTCTGTTTGTCATTGTGTACTTGAGACTAATGTAACTGAGAGAAACAGATGAGACCTGAGTGACCACGGTTTCCCTGAGAAATCAATTATGTCATGCGCTCAGCTGCCCAATCATCTCTGCCCTTGGGTAGAGATGAGGCACTGCTAGTTAGCTGGAGATAAACCCGGATTGGGGCGACAGGTGTCACCTGTAGTGGGTAAGACTCAGTCTCCACACCGCAGGCGATTCTGCCTCTCAAAATCCAGTAATCTCATTAGAATAATGAGAGCCTACGCAACACCTGTATACTGTGCTTCTGCAGCATTGATATCTTTCATAGATTCACATGCTTGACTCTTCGAGGCAGAAGTCCCACTGTAATTATAAGTAGTGCAAAGAAAGCAATGTAAAGCAAAGCTTAAATAAGTGATATTGTTGACTAATTTATATAGCTTTAATAAGAACTAAACCTCAATCAATCAGACAAAAATCAGCTCCTAAAGCACTCTCCCCTCAAGGGCCACCATGCATCAGATTTCTCAGCACAAGTCTAAAGGTACTATAGATGAGGTATACAATGTGGTAAGCTCCTGTCATGAGGAGACAAGGTCACATGTAAGTTTATGAATAGTATCAATACCAGAGAGCCACAGTGGATGGGACTTTACAGATAAGATGAGGGTTGGTTTTCAAACTGACTACAATCTTTTAATTGTATGTAAGGCTTTTTTATTGGAAAGTTCGTTCAGGTGCTTGAAATAAAACATCTGTCTTCATTTGCGGATTTGTTGTTGAAAAGGAAAACATTTGTCTAGAAAACTGTGGCCCAATTAGTGTAAGGGACCTCAACTATAACATCCTTCTGGAGGAGTGATAGAAGAACAAGTTACTTACCTTTGGTATGCTTTATCTGGTAGAGACAACATCTAGCTACAGATTCAAAAGCTTGAATTTCATTGATCCTTCTGGCAGAAGTGAGGGCTAGGAATAAAGCCATCTTCCAAAACAAAAGTTTTATTGCTACCTTATAAGTAGGTTCAATTGGGCCACTCATTAACTGTGATAGGACCGTATTCAATTGCCAAGTAATAGGAGGCTTCTGAAGAAAGGGAAAGCCCTGAAGAGGCCTCTAAGAAAGTCCTTAACCAGCCTGTTAGCTCATAGCAGCATTTGGTTGAACGATCTACTAATTCAGCAGATTGCTGCTATGTGGACCTTTACTGAATTATGGGGAAGAGCTAAGCGAGCAAGGTGCAGCAAGTATGGTAGTATGTGTTCAGGTGCAGATTCAAAAGGATGACTCAAAAGGATGAATGTTATTATAGAAGAAACAAGTCCACTTTGAAGGACATCAGAAAGAGAATCTGACAGCGGGTCAATAGACTTTTCTGTAAAATATAATACACATTTTTTCTATCGGCAGGCGTATATCATCTTGGTGGAGGGACGCCTGGCTGTTAGAATAATATTGCAGACTCTTGAGAGGAAGTTTGAAAGCTGTCAACTGTTGCCACTTAATCTCCACCCAAGAAGGCAGAGTTGACAGGTTCGGGTGAAGGACCCTCCTCTGCTGCTGTGACAGAAGGTTCTCCCAAAGAGGCAGCTTCTTCGTAGGATTGAAGCTCATGTGCAGAAGCTCACGATATCAGACTAGCTGTACCCAGTCCAGAGCCACAAGGATGACTTTGGCCCGGTCGTTCCTGATGTTCTTGAGAACTCTGGACTGGAGTGGTATGGGATGGAAGGCATAAAGGGAGGTTAAGCGCCACTCGAGATGAAAAGCGTCTGCAAGCAAGAACCGCCTTGGAAACTCCAGCGAACAAAATTGCTGACATTGGGCGTTCTCTGCAGAGGCAAACAGATCTAACCAAGACTCTCCCCACTGCCGAAAGAGACCTTGCTCCACCTTCAGATGGAGATGCCATTCGTGATCTGCTAGGCATTGGCAGCAGAGTTTGTCTGCTCTGGCATTCAGAGAACCTGCCAGATTTTGAACCACCAGACATTGACCCAGATGGCTGCCTCTTGGCATCTGTAACTACTTTAAGATCTGGTTGGGAAAAGGAGAGAGGTCTGCCTCTGACCCAATCGTGGTTGCTAGCCACCACTGCAGGTCCATTGCAGTTCCCTCCGACATCTGGACCATGTCATAGAGATTCACCTGATGCTGCACCCACTTGAACTTCAGGTCCCACTGCAGAGACCGCATATGCCATCTGGCATGAGCTACTAGCAGGGTTCAGGGTGCCATGAGGACCAGCTGCCTTAGAGTCATTCTTGCCAAAATCCAAGATAGAGGCGGAAACATTGGTATCACAGCCTGAATATTCTGGAGCCACCGTTCACGAAGATGAGCCAGAAACTGCACTATGTCCAGAACAGCTCAGATGAAAGGGAGCGTGTGAGAGGGAGTCAGGTGTGACTTTGGCATGTTGATAGTGAAACCGTGTGAATGCAGGAGGTTCGCCAAAGTCTGGAGGTGGGAGAAGACAACCTGGGTGAGCCCGCCTTAAATGGCCAGTGGTCGAGATAGGGGAACACTAGCAACTCTGATCTCCGCAAATGTGCTGCGACCACCGCAGTCAACTTGGTGAACACCTGAGGGGCTCTGGCAAAGCCAAAGGGGAGCACAATGAACTGAAAGCGTGACTGGCAGGCAGGACGAAAGGTGAAAGGAGGCATTCTGCAAGTCCAATGATAACTTCCAGCCTCCTGGGCCCAGGGCAGACAAGGATCGAGCCAATGTGAGCATCTTCAACTTCTCCATTTCGAGGAAGTGGTTGAGGGTTCATAGATCAAGGATAGGACATATATTCTTGCCCTTTTTGGGAATCAGAAAGTAGCAGGAATAGCAACCACAGCCTACTTCTGGCCCCAGAACCCTTTCTATCTCTCCCTTGGCCAAAACAGCTTTGACTTCCTCATGGAGCAAGGACAAATGATCCTCCATCAGCCAGTCATAAGATGGAGGGACAAAAAGAGTCGTAGGCTCAAAGGGGAGGGTGTAGCCCCTCTGAATGATCCATAAGTCCCACCTGTCCGATGTTATGGACTGCCAGTGGTGCAGATGATGGTGGATTCTGCCACCAACTGGATGCCCATGATCTTGAAGAGCAAGATTAGGAGGGCTTAGATCCTGCAGCTGCTGGGTGGGGTGGTGGTTGTTGCAGACCACTGGCTTCCTGATCCACAGGGTCAATAAGAACTGCACCCTTGCCCACACATAGGCTGGGAGGCTTGCGCAGGACAGTGGCTGGAATAGGTTGGCGAGGTTGAACGTCCCTTCCATAGCTAAGAAAGGAGCAAAAAGCAGACTGGGGTCGACGCGGAGCAGCTGAGAGACCCAAGGACTTGGCCATAGCCCGCGAGTCCTTAAAGCGCTTCAGTGCTGAGTATGCCTTGTCTTTGAAGAGACAGCTACCATCAAAAGGCATGTCCATGAGGTAAGCCTAGACATCCCCTGAAAAGCCAGACATTCTCAGCCAGGTGAGGCGTCTGAGCGTCACCATTGCAGAAACCGCTATGCTCAGCGAGTCGGTCGTGTCTAAACCACAGTGAATTAGGAACTTTGCCGCGTCTTTCCCATCCATAACTGATTGGGAGAGAATGGTCCCGGCCTCCTCCGAGATCTGTGGCAGCACTTGCGCAGCCACATCCCACAATATGTGGGAACAGCAGCCCAATAAGCATGCTGTGTTCACTGACCGTAAAGCAAGGCTGGTGGCAAAAAACATTTTCTTTCCAAAACTATGCAGCCTCTTCCATGTCCAGAGATGCGGCAGGAAATGTTCCAAGGAAGGTAGAAGCTTGGACCACCATGCTCTCTTGGTATGGTGCTGGGTGAGGAAGATTGGGTCCTCAGGTACAGGGCGGTGGTGGTGGGCAATTGTCCTATTCACAGGAGCCCCTGTGCTGGGCTTAGACCAGGTTCCCAGAAGGACATCTGTCATTGCTTCATTGAAAGGGAGCAGTGGTTCAGAAGAAGAATCTTCCAGCTGTAGCACTTCCATCAAGATTTTAGTCTTGAATGCCACCAAGGGTAACTCTAGGTCCAGTACCTCAGCTGCCCTCCTCACCACCATAGCATATGTAGCTTCCTCCTCCATAGCCACGGTAAGGGGAGAAAGGATGGCAGTATCTGGAGACATGTCCAGGCCGCTGGCATCACCCAGTTCCTCACACCAGTTTAAATCCTGACCATCTGACTGGTTTTCTAAAGGGTCCAGTGACTTCTCCCATTCTTCCCAGAGGCCTAGCCCTTCAGAATAAGGCTGCGGCACCAACCTAGGACACACATGTCCTGTCAGCATCGGAATCAGCATCAGTCAACTCTGTCCGGCTTTAGTGTCGCATTCGATTATCCAAATGGGGCTGGTGGGTGCCGGCAGTGTCAGGAGCATCCGTGTCAGGTAAGGTCACGTTGGCATGGCCAGCACAAGTCCGGATCCATGATTGGATCCATGGGGGCCCGTCAGAGCCAGAGCTGCAGGCATGGAACCAGATGGTCTCCCAGACCCTGGGTGTCTCAAAGGTGCTTTGGAGGGGTCGGCCACTCAAAGACAATCCCCATGGCCTCGTAAAACTCCTTGAGTTCAGGGAAGGCGCTCTGGCTCCCAGAAAAGCAGGAAGGTGTGAAGTCAGCACTTGGGCACGTTATGAAGTCCTGTGCCTCAAATGTTAATGTTCCTTCGTCACGTCAGCAGACGGGCAAGGAGAAGTTGAAGCACACTTTGACTTCTTGTGCTTTTTGTGGCTATACCAGAGTGTCCTGATGACTGTGAGTGGGACGAAGAGGACTTGTGGCTCCTGGAGCAGTCCTGTGACCTTCCTCTCAAACGAGACCTCCAAGGAGTCGCACAAGGTGAAGTCACATGCCTGACCGGTAGCAGCATTAGAGACTGATCCCTCAAAGCCTTCAGCGCCATGGATCGGCAGTCAGAGCACGACGTGGTTGTGCTTCAGACACCACAGACACATGAGGTGTGGGTCCGTAACTGACATGGCCCGGTTACAGGCACCACATGGTTTTAAACCTGTCTTCTTTGAAGACATCCTCGACACACCAGGAGGATAAAACCTCAAAAAATAACTTGGCAAAAAGTCAAAATAAACCTGTCAAAAAATGGCAAAAGGGTAGTAGCTCTTTTCCAAATCAGCACTAACTGGCACAGAAAGTAAAGATATGACATCAGTGCGCAGAGGTGGCACCCATATAGGTAACATGGACATCACTTCTAGCGTGCACAGGTATTGCTCACGAAAAATCTTCCAGATCCAGTTGGACGCCTGTGGAAGTTCACAGGTAAGGAACCTACAGCTAGAAGTCTCTATCAGATTGTATTTTTTTAACAGATGATTTTAATGTGACCTCCTGCGAGGTGGATTTTTAAGAGGCTTTGAACAAATTCTAGGGTGTGACCATACTTAATTATATCAAACACCTAACAATCTGAAGAAATAGAATTCCAGCTGTTGTAATAACTGGAAAGTCTTTAGCTCCCAAGGTGAAGGGTAGCACTGGGGGTGGGTGGTTGTGATGTAGGGACGGGCCTGAGAGTTTGTCACTGACACCTTGATGAGTCATGCCCCTTGCTAGGAGCTCAAGGTCGTTTTTTTCAGGGGTAGAGGGGCTGCCTTGAGTAAGCTGCAGCAGATGGCAGCCTTTACTGCTGTTGGGAGTATGGTTGGAGGTAGGCTTGTTGTTTCTGAGTATCGATAAGCCTGAAAATGTCCTCTGTATGAGAACTATCCCCTTGCACGAGTGTGATGAGAGGGGTGGTAACGATGCTGCTGTAGCACTCCCAAAGATCCTGCAGTCTTTGTATCTGTCTTAATAGATAGGATGGTGTTATCAACATGGTTACCAAAGAGATTCTGACTGTCATTCGACATATCAAAAATTTTCACCTGAACCTCTGGCCAGAAAGAAGTTGCTTTGAACCAACCTTGTCATCTTACAATAGCCTCCTTAGGGATTTCACAAAAGTCAGTATAAGCAATGTCCATAGCTGTATCAATAACTTCACATGATGTTCTTTCACCTTCCTGCAAGATTGCCTTTGCCTCTTTTAATTTATCTTCAATCAAAAAATCTAGGTAGGCTCTCAGCTTTGACCACATTTTTCAGCCATACCTTCGTAGAATAGCCAAGGTGTGTGATGCCCTGATGCCATCACAGATAACCATTTCCCTACTTTAAGCGTCCACCCTCCTTGATGGATACTGTAGAGCAAGTAATCCAAGGATTCCTAGATCGCCTCTGGGCCACCTGCAAGATTACGGAGTCCAGGAGCAGATGACTGATTAGACATGCTACAGAATCCCCTTGGCTTTATATTTTTTTGCTAGGAAAAGGATCACCGCTGCTATAGCTGAAGGGTTATAATTTACAAGCCTTCCACCTGTATATAATCTATTATGGAAATAGCCTTTACTGACTTTCTTGCTTAGTTTTAAGGCCATATAGAAACCATGCTATCTGTTTCACAAGCACTGAAGATTGAACCTCTTAGAGGCAGAAGGCCGAACATCGGTAATTTCATCTTCCTCTGGTTCTTCATCATCATCACTATCCACACATTGTGATACAATCTCCCACCCCCATCCAACGCCTACGTAACATTGGAATCCAAGGACACACACAGCAATGGATCTGTTACTTCCAGCCCGACTCCCTACACCTCGAATGTCCGTGACCTTAGATGCGAAGTTCCGCAAGGATCCTCCGTGAGCCCGACCCTCTTCTACGCATACATAATCCCTCTAGCCAGCATCATCCACTCTCACAATATCAATGTGCTCTCCCACACTGACAACACACAACTCATTCTCTCCTTTATTGACAAGATGCCCAGGACCCAGAGCAAGTTCAATGTATGCATCACTGAAATTGCCCACTGGAAGAAGACCAACTGCCTAAAGCTAAACATTGACGAGCAAAATCATGATATTTGGCAACAGCACATCACTATGGGACTCCACCTGATGGCAAACAGACCCAGCACCGAGAGCCATCCCCACCACCCTGCCAAGAACCCCAGAATCATCATCAACAGAAAACTCAACATGACCTCCCAAGTCAATGCTGTCACCGCCTCATGCTTCCATGCCCTCAAGATGCTGAGGAAAATGTTCAAATGGCTCCCATTCAGCACTATCAAACCCCCTTGTCACAAGCAAACTGCACTATGGGAACACCCTTTGTCCTGGGATCAACAAAAAACTCACAAGAAGGCTGGAAACCATTCAGAACTCTGCAGCCAGAATCACTCTCAACCTCTCACGCTCCACTCCCATCATACCACACCTGAGGGAATTTTACTGGCTCCCCATTCACAAACAATTCAGACTCCTCACCCACACTTTCAAGGCACTACATAACACTGGCCCAGCAGACTTTAACAATCGCATCTGCTTCACATACTTTTTAAACACCGCTGCTTGCCCAGAAACCTAGCTGCACAAATCAAAAGCCAGATCTGTTGGTCAAGCCTTCTCCTACATCCCTCCTATAGTGTGAAATGACTACCCGCTACACATATGGGCCACCTCCTCACTACTTAAATGCTGGGGTGAGGCTAGACTCACACCTGCTCAGTGCCATGGTACCCTCTCGGGTGATAGTGTGCTCTACAAATCTGCATAACATAGCAACTGTATATTGTAATGATAGAAAAGTTCTTGGAGACAGAGACTGTTTCTGTTGTGCAACTGGGCTTCCCGATTAATGTTGTAAATGTGTATGAGGAGATGCAGTGCACTGAGGAGCAGGAGCTGGTTATGGCGGTGGTAGAGGGTTACCTGAATCTGGAAATCTTTTGTAATAATCTTCCAGGATTCGACGAAGATCAGTTACTAAAGCTATTGGCACTTGCATCACAGCTTCTTGGTAATTACTCTGATCATCATATGCATCATCATTCAAGTACTGCTTTTTCAAAACCTTGTGTGAGGATTATGTTGGAATGAAAAGCCACCTTCCCACTACTCACTGTCATCATCCTCTGGCCATTTCATCCCAAGTTGTGTGGGGCTGTATAAAGGGCCCAAAGGACCTTCATAATTCGATTCCTGTAGATGTGCCAGTGTGAAAGGCGAGACCTTGCTTGGAGAAGTCTGGTCTGGAGGAATGGAACTTTGAATACCTTCTTTCGTGATGTGAGTGATTTCAGCCTGTGTTGTTGAAGGGCCCACTGACTAAGCAGTTTTCAATCTCACTGAAGATGTGACTTTGTGTTTGAAGAAGGTGGCTAGTTCTGATAGTTTGGCCGATGATGTTGCCGTCGACTGCAGTAATGAACTAATCGTTGAGATAGTTGTCAGTGGTCTCTTCAACACTGTTGACGCTGAGGACCTCAACAACGTCTTTGTTGCTGTAGATGTTGTTGCAATCATCATTGATGACATCTTCGTCAACTGTTTTTTCATTGCCTTGTGCTTCGTTGATGCCTTTTTATGAGATTTCTCTATCTCCGAGGTTGCACTCTTTACTGGGTGTTTAATGTCCTTGGTCTTACGCATTTTCTTCGAGGGCTCCCGAGAGAAGCCTTTTTACTTATGCTTTTCCCTTTTATGGATTTTCAAGAGAGGAGATGATGTTTCCTCTCCTTCATCTCCAGATAAAGGGTTTTTGATAGACTTATTTTTCTGCAGCCATAGGATAAGTCTGGCTTCTCTATTTTTCAAAGTTTTAGCCACAAAAGTGTACATTATTTGCAGTCTTTAAGCTTACCGTGCAGCTAGTGGCAATGTAAGCATTCCTTGTAAGGATACTCAGAGAACAACCTGAGTTTTCCACAAGAATTACAAGGCCTAAAGGAGACCTTTATTATATCTATCTAGCATACTTTTTCCTGTCAGGATTAAACAGCCAAGATGTGACCTCAAACTTGCGAAGGGGTGAATAGAAGTCAAAATTTGAAGGATATCAACTGGAACAATGATGATCCGAGAAGAGCTAAGGGAAATTCTTCTGGAATGAAACTCAATAAGAAATCTGAGGTAGGTGGCCCTAGAGGGGAAGAGTGCGCCAGGAGCTGCTTTTTGATTTGTCGAAGTTTGGTTCTTACAAAACGATGTGGAATGGTTAACAATATCACCTGTTTAAGCTCTGATGTGCAATTCCTTCTTTGTACTACTTCTTATAATTACCGGTGGACTTCCATTTCAACGATGGGAAAGATTCAAGCATGTGAATATATGAAATATTCAATACTGGAGAGCTGGATTATTAATTGTGAACAATGCAAGTCCAACACAAGTAATACATCCACTGTTGTCTTTTTACTGGGAACCAAGTACTCCATGGTAGCACTTGACTCTCTCAGAGTAGAGAAACAGAGTAGTACAAGGCCCACACCGCCAGGGGAGGCGGTGTGGGTTAGTAATCTTCATTCACTGACACACAACTCTCAATAAATAATTGTGCAGTCAGCACTTTTTTCTTTTAAAAAGTAACAATAAATGTGTTATACACACAGTACTAAATACTACACATTAAATTTTAAATATATATATCAAGGTGATGCAAATACCTTTGGTGACAGCCTCGTACCACATCTTACCCTTAGTGGGTACTGAACCCCATAATTGCAATTTCCACCACCTGTATCAGATGCAGAATCACACAATAAACGGAACTATCTATCAGAAGGCAGGCCTACTGGATGTCTAATGGTGTCAGCACATCAATAAATCATCCACATATCATGCTTCACTATGTTACATTATTAAAACCAATGGAGACCATAATCATACTCAAAAGCAATCATTATAAGCATAAGAATTGCAGTGCTGGTAAGCAATATTGTCAATAATACATTAATGTTTAAAATAATCACAACCATGTATATCTGAGTCTTTCTTTACTTGCTCCTGGCCACAAAATGCAGCCATAGGATCAACTACAAGGTGTCCCTGCAATCGAAAGGACAAGAGCAAAAGCTCCAGCTCTGGGAGTGATTGAAAACGTTGTCAGCCTCCCCTTGGGTCCTGAATTTGATATATCCCGAACTTAGAGCAACCTATATAGTAGTAATGGAGGGGTGGGGTGGTGTGGATTGTTGCACCTCCTGCAGCCCCTGCCTCCCATAACTCTTCATGGCTTTAACTCTTTCAAAACACATTGGTGGTGCCTCTGCCCACTTTGTGGGGCAGCACAGACAGGAAATATGTAAATATGTGCCTACAAGGAGTATTATGTGGTGCCCTTTGTTCTATTTTTTGCATGTGAAATTAAAGGCTTGCTCTGCTCTTTGGTTAGTGGCCACGTGTGTTACTTTTATTTGGATTTTTGTTTAGTGGGTGCTGCGGTTTCTATCTATGGCACCGACAACGGCACAGTCATTGGGGGCTACAGGGGAGCCCCAAGGCCCTGTGACCCCAGCTGGCTCCCTGTGCGCAGCTCCTGTGCTTGGCGAGAGCCATGCATCTTCTTTTCTGCCCTTGCCATGTGGGAGCAACTCTCTCTGCCTCCTCAGCTACAGGCACAAGGCCAGAGGAGGCAGCCGGCATTGCTCCAGCACTCTGGAAGCACCATAAGCAGAAGGAAAAGCGCAGCAGTGCTAAAAACTGCTGTCATTCGCTGTCCTGGAGAATGGGGTTCCCGGGACAGAAATAGTTCTGTCTGGCTCTGGGACCAAAGGAAGGCTTGTGGAAGGGGTCTCCATGCACGCCCCCTCCCCATAAATGATGGAACTTTGGGTTGCGCCGACCCACAAGCCCTGGGGGTATTTCCAAAAAACACAGCGGAGTGCTATGCACCCATTTTTTTTTTTTTTTTTTTTTACTGTTTTATGGATCAAATCTGTTTATTGGTATTTAGTATATGTAAACTGAATACACAGCTCTGTGACCACAACCGCATCGGCCGGCAGCAAGAAAACGGTATAGTATCACCTGTCGCACATGCCAGGGGACAGACCGGTAGAGAGTGCTGATTGATGTAGTCAGCAATAAGCTGTTATCCTCCTCATCGCAGACCCCCATGAGCTAGTACCATTATCACATGTGACAAGAAAACCGGTCAGTGGAGGAACGGGGAAACAAGGGAAAAATACAACAAAAGAACAAGATAGAACAACATAAAACAACAATGCTCCCCCATTCAACGTTCAACAATGCCTCCCCATCTTGCCCCCCCAGCTCACCGTACCCCCATACAAGAGGCCCATGAACCTCTTCACCCTCTAGCGCCACAAACCAGCCTCCCACCCTCAGGCATCCTGCAACAGCCTCAGAACCCTTAGATAAGCAGGGCACGTCAGTTCGCTGAATTCCGAAGAAAGAATCTGAATGAAGGGTCTCCAGAGACTGGATATATCCTCCGCTCTCTGCCTAGACACCAGTGTTAGCTTCTCCATCCCTAGGATAAACCAGAGCTTATGGAGCCAAGAGGCGTAATTCTGGACCTTGTCCGAGCCCCACAAAGCTAGTATTTTTAATGTTTTAAAGGGTCATTACTTGAATAAGGATAATTTACTTACCTGTAAATCCTAGTTCTCTTTCAGGGGTATCCTCATCGAAGTCATAAACACTGAGGGCCATATTTATACTTTTCGACGCACAACTGTGCCAACGCAGTTGTGCGTCAAAAAATCTAACGCCGGCTAACGCCATTCTGAAGCGCCATGCGGGCGCCGTATTTATTCAATGACGTTAGCCTGCGTTAGCCAGCGGAGCTGCCTGGTGTGCATCAAAAAAAATGACTTGCACCAGGCAGCGCCGGCGTAGGGGAATATGGAGCTTGGGTGTAAAAAAATGGGGCAAGTCAGGCTGAGGCAAAATTTTCGCCTCAACCCGATTTGCGCCATTTTTTTTGACTCCCAACCCCCATTGAAATGACTCCTGTCTTAGCAAAGACAGGAGTCATGCCCCCTTGCCCAATGACCATGCCCAGGGGACTTATGTCCCCTGGGCATGGTCATTGGGCATAGTGGTATGTAGGGGGGCACAAATCAGGCCCCCCATGCCACAAAAAAAAAAAAAAAAATACTTACCTGAACTTATCTTAAGTTCCCTGGGATGGGTCCCTCCATCCTTGGGCGTCCTCCTGGGGTGGGCAAGGGTGGCAGGGGGTTTCCCTGGGGGCATGGGAGGGCACCTCTGGGCTCATTCCGAGCCCACAGGTCCCTTAACGCCTGCCCTGATCAGGCGCTAAAAAACTACGCAAAAACGGCTGGACGTCATTTTTTTTGACCCGCCCACTCCCGGGTGTCATTTTTGCCCGGGAGTGTAAATACGGCGCACATGCCTCGGAGTAATTTTTTAGAAGGGAACGCCTACCTTGCATATCATTAACGCAAAGTAGGTGTCCACGCTAAAAAATTACGCAAACTCCATGAACTTTGGCGCTAGACGCGTCTAACGCCAGAGTATAAATATGGAGTTCGATTTGCGTTGAATTTGCGTAAAAAAAACCGACGCAAATCCGGCGCAAACGGAGTATAAATATGGCCCTTAATATTCCAGCCCACGTGCGGGGACCCCAGAGCATATACAAACACACATGCATTTATATGTGAAATATATGAAAAATAATACTTTAGTAGAGAATTTCAATACCAATATATAATATATACATGTGTAAACAGTAATGCAGTCTATGTTGAGAAAACAGGCTAAAAATGCTTTATTTTTTGAGTTTTTTTTTTTAAACAAAACCATAAAATAAAAACCTTCAATTAAAGGTACAAAACTTTCTGTAATCCAAGTATGAGGTATAGAAAGTATTAGTAATCTATAATAAAATAGAAATAACTACATTGAAAATAAAGGAGCATTATTAGCCAATAGGCTGCATGCAGGGTAACACAGTAGAATCAAAAAACTAGCACCATGCCTTTAAGACCCTTAGCACCTCCAGTATCCCACCATGCCTCAGGGGTGAGAGTGAGGTGACAGTTGGTTGACAGTTAGGTCAGTACTTTTTTCCCGGTGACAAAGAGACATAGAAGAGACAAATGAGTAGAGCTGCACCTCTAAAAATCACGTCCGTTTGTTTATGACTTTGATGAGGATACCCCTGGAAGAGAACTAGGATTCACAGGTAAGTAACTTATCCTTCTCTTCCAGGGGATCCTCATCAATAGTCATAAACACTGAATAGATTAGCAAGCCCATCCCATATCCTGCAGACGGAGTGATAAAAGTGAAGAAACTTATTTGTCTTATGTAAATAAATTTCTTAAAGAAGCCTGACCCACTTGATTATCTGTTTATGCATCTGAATCTAGACAGTAATGCCTGGTAAAAGTATGTACGGATCTCCATGTGGCAGCTTTGCAAATTTCGGAGATGGGTACATTCTTAAGAAGGGCTGTAGGTGCTGCTTTCCCTCTCGTAGAGTGAGCTTTAGGTTTAGCCGACAATAGTTTGTTATCCAACTGGTATGCAGTCACAATACATGAAACTATCTATCTAAAAATAGTCTGTTTTGAGGCCGCTCTCCCTGTTCTCATATGTCCATAATTAACAAATAAGTGATCAGATTGTCTGATTGCCTTAGTCTTATCAAGATAACATTTTAGTACTCTCTTCAGGTCCAGGGAGTGCAAGGCTTTCTCTGCCGGAGTAACAGGTTTTGAAAAAAACGTTGGAAGTGATATTGTTTGGTGAATATTGAAATCCAACACCACCTTAGGCAAAAACAATGGGTAGGTTCTTAGAATTACTCTGTTATAGTGGAATACCGTGTAGGGTTTCATTGAACATAGAGCCTGAATTTCACTAACCCTTCTAGTCGAGGTAATGGCTACCAGAAAAGCTATCTTCCACGTAAGGTGTTGTAAAGAAGCTTTGTGGATGGGCTCAAAAGGAGCAGCCATAAGTCTAGACAAGACCACATTAAATTCCCATGGAGGTGAAGGTGTAAGAATTGGTGGAAAAACTTTTTTCAAGCCCTCTAAAAAATCCTTAACCACTGGCATAGTAAAGAATGACTTTTGTGAGGGCAACTTACGATAAGCTGTAATGGCAGATAAATGTACCTTAATGGATGAAAACTGCAACCCTGACTTCGCAAGATGTAGGAGGTAAGGTAAGATAACCTCCTCCTGAGCCAGAATAGGATTGAAATAATGCTGCCTGCACCACTCTAAAACCTCTTCCATTTGAACGCATATGAGTGTCGCGTCTATGCTTTCTTGGACTCCTTTAAAATATCCATACATTCCTGCGAGAGACCTAGATGTCCATACCCCAGGAATTCATGAGCCATGTAGTCAAGCTCAGCGAGAGAAGGTTGGGATGCAGAATTTTCCCCCTTAATCTGTGGAGAAGATCTGATCTGGGGGATCGGTGGAAAAGCGTAGAGAAATGTCCCTGACCAGTCTATCAACAGGGCATTTACCTTTGTATTGTATTGTATTGTATTGGGTCATTTATAGAGCGCATTCCGGCAAAAAGCATCGAAGCGCTAATCTGACCGAGAGCAGGAGGAGAAGCACAAGCTACCAACAAGGAATACCTATTGAGCGAAGAGCCAGGTTTTTAGGCTTTTCCCAAAAATAAAATGAGTCGCAGTTTGTCAGAGCGTGAAAGGCAGGGAGTTCCAAAGCCTCGCCGCTTCTACTGTAAAGGCACGGTCTCCCCACCTAGCCTTGTTACAGCGAGGAACCATGATCATATATTTGAAGGAAGATCTTATATATCTAGTCGTTTGATAGAATTGCAGAAAAGACTTCAAATAATCACAGCCCTCCGACTGTAAGGCTCTATGAGTAAGACAGAGGCCCTCATTCTGACCCTGGCGGTCGGCGGAGAGACGGCGGTCGGACCGCGAACAGACCGGCGGTATTAAAAATGGCATTCTGACCGCGGCGGTCCCCGCCGCGACCGACCGCCACTTCTCCACTCCGACCGCCACGGCGGTCATGACCGCCGGGCTGGAGTTTGCGCACTCCGGCCCGGCGGTCGTCCCAAGACCGCCAAGGGTATTATGACCCTGCCTACCGCCGCGGTTTCTTGCGGGCGGGAACCGCCGTGCGAACCATGGCGGTAAGCACTATCGGGGCCAGGGAATTCCTTCCCTGGCACTGATAGGGGTCTCCCCCACCCCCCACTACCCACCCGAGTCCTCCCCCCACACCCTCCACCCCCCTGCCACCCCCCAGAGGTGGTACGAACTCCCTCCCCACCCCCAGCCCGACATGCACATACATGCACCCCGACATGCACACACCCCCAACATGCACATATACACACCCCCTACACACACATACACAACGGGGACACATACCCGCACACATACATGCAGACATGCGCACCTGCCGAACAGCACACATTACCCATAGACACAGCAGCACCCCCCGCCCGCATACACGCACTCACACACCCCCTCTACACACTCACACGCACACCCCCATGCACGCCCACATCACACAACACCCCCCCACCCCCTCCCCTCACGGACGATCAACTTACCTTGTGCGTTGGTCCTCCGGGAGGCGACGGGAGCCATGGGGAGGTGACCGCCAACAGAAGACCGCCAACAGAAGACCGCCACACAGAAATGTGGGTCGTAATTCTGTGGGCGGTGTTCTGCTGGCGTGGCGGTGGAGGTTGACCAGTCTCCACTTTCCCGCCGACCGCCAGTGTGGCTGCTGGCGGTTTTCCGGCGGAACGCTCCCAGCGGTCAGAATGCGCACAGCGGCATACCGCCGCGGTCGGCGGTCTTCACCGCGGCGGTAACTCGGCGGTCTTGCGAAAAGACCGCCAGGGTCAGAATGAGGGCCAGAGTGTCTTGAAAATAATTCTCTTATTAATCGGTAACCAATGGAGAGATTTCAAACAGCAGCTAGCCGATGCGGACTGGGGAAGATTCAGAATAAGGCGCGCTGCTGTATTCTGGATTGACTGAAGTTTATCAAGGGACGTTTTATTCACATTTAACAAAAGCGCATTGCAGTAATCAAGTCTTGAAGTGACTAGCGCCAGCACTACCGGCAGCCTTAAGTCCTCCTCAAGAAGGTGTAGGATTTTCTTAAGTGTTTTTAATATCCAGAAACAGACCTTAACTGTATGATTAATCTGTAACTTGAAAGAGCGGGTAGAGTCAAAAATAATACCTACATTTTTAGCAGAGGGAGAGGGACATCCCCCACAGACCGGGGGGCCACCAACTGTTATTCCAAGAAGAGTTATTGCGCCCTAAACACATAATCACCATCTGGTCCCCATTAAGTTTAAGCCAATTGCTGGCCATCCAGTTGTTGATTGCTGTCATACAGCATTGGAATTTCTCCTTTGTGTCCTCCCAGTTATGTGAAACGGGCACAATCACCTGCGTATCATCTGCATAAGAAACAATCTGGAATCCAAAGGAGCGCACTAGGTTCGCCAGAGGCGCCATATATAAATTAAAAAGCGTAGGACTGAGAGATGACCGCTGTGGACCTCCACATGGGAGATGAAAAGGGGTAGCACGATATTCACCACAGGCCACCGTGATCGTTCTATCCATAATAAAAGAGCTAAGTAACATCCAAGCCTTCCCCCTCACTCTGGCCTGGGACAAACGTTGAAGCAGAATGGTAGGAGAAATAGTATTGAATGCTGCTGAAAGATCTAGCAGAACTAGAATCGTACCTTCTCCCAAATCCCCTCTTCGGCGAATAATGTCTGCAGTGGAAATTAATGCTGTTTCCGTGCTATGTGCACTGCGAAAACCGTGCTGTGATGGATCCAGCTTACCATTACCTTGAAGGAATTCAGCAAGCTCCTGATTGAGATGTTTTTCTAACATTTTAGCCAAACAAGGCAGTAACGAGATCGGGCGAAGATTAGTAAGATCAGATGCATCTTTTCCCGTTTTTTTAATGAGAGGAATAACTGTAGACTGTTTCCAACCAGCCGGTAAATTCCCTTCCAGAATATTTTGGCAAACACTGGCTCCAAAGCAGAGGCCACCAATGAAGGGGCTAACTTTAGGATGCGGGGCAGACAAGGATCCGTAGGTGAACCGGATTTCACTGCCATAAGTAAGTCGATGATTCTATTGGCAGGGAGGGGTCGGAAACAGTATAGCGAATTGGCTAACTCCACGTGCGAAAGGGGCACTTCACCCTCTGAGTCAGGAGAGGGGGGGCTAAAGTCTGTCAGCAATTTGGCAATTTTATTATTAAAAATAGTCCGCCACCAATTGACAGTATTGAGGAGAATTTTCAGAGGGGGAAAGTGTTGGGCTCGTCGTAGGAGACGTCAAAGCTCGAACCGTATTAAACAATTCTTTAGAGGAGTTCATAGCCCCTCTGATAGCTTTAGAAAAATAAAGAGTTTTTGCTAACCTAATGGCCAGTTTATACTTTCCAAGGGCTTCCCTGAGTTTTCCTCTTTCTAATTGAGTTTTGTTTAGTAACCATTTCCGCTCCTGCCTGCGATAGGTTCTTTGTAAATCTTTCAGCTCCTCCGAATACCAAGGTGCAGACTGAGAACGTCGGGCATTGGTGATTAACGCGGACTGCGGTGCTAGCGCATCAATGGCCCTTTTCAGACCTCAGTCAAAAATCTCAAGGTGTGAGCATCCTACTGATTTTGCCTGTTCCCAACCTACTTTCAGTGCCTGTGAGAAATTGGTCTTATTGATTTTATGCCATGGCCTTTTTAAGACAGTGCTCAGAGGCAATTTCGGAGCAGGGGCCAGCCAAGATAACTTAATGGATAGTAGAAAGTGGTCAGACCAATCTACCTCCCAGTTACCATTTCTGGAAATCAGTCCTGATCTAATAAAGATAGCATCCAGCATATGGCCCGCGGTATGCGAAGGAGAGATGTCTCACAGATGTCAATCCAGGCTCTGCATATAGCTAGTCAAATCTACCAAGGCTGGGTCAGATAACTCGTCCAAGTGTAGGTTAAAGTCACCAAGTCACTAATACCAAGGCGTTCTCTGCTAAGAGCAGCGGTTCCAGCAATGATGGCCAGGCAGCCAGGAAGGCATTCTTAGGGCCCGGCTGTCTATAAAGTAGAAGGCCTTCAATGACCAGGCTATTTTGAACTTTAATTTTAAAATAAGAGCCTTCACATATCTGATATCTGCCATTAAGCGCAGTAAGCGAACAGCTTAAATGATTTTTTTAAATTATAGCTACCCCTTTCCTTCTCTGTCTTGTCTAGCGAAAGAGTACCCTGGGGGTGACGCAATTAAAAAATCTGGGTTGGAATCAGCTCTCGCCCATGTTTCAGTAATAAAAAGACAATCAAGGTCAGATGAATTAATCAATTCACTAATTTCAAGAGCATGTTTAATAAGAGAGTGGGCATTAATTAGGCCCCAAGTCATGGCAGGCTTAAAGGACCTCTCATTACTATCCGGGTCTAAAATGGCGCCCTCTTCCAAATGGGACGAGGGCTTCTAATGGCAATAATTGCAGGGGGCACTTTTGTCTACGGCAAGGTCTAGTTGCCTACAGCTATGATTAGGGGAGACTTTATGTAGAGATAATAATTCATGATTAAGGTAGGCAATACAACGCGGAGGGCAAGTATTAGAGGCATAATGGCTGGCCCTCGGCCCCTTCCGAATGCGGACGCGCGCCCGCGGCACGCATCCAGCGGCACGACCGCTTCAGCAACTGCATAATTAACTATTGGCACCCCCCGGAAGCAGAGGCGTCAGCCGGCAACTAGACAGCTGACTCGGATTCCTCTAAAGATGTCCGCTCGCTCTGATGCCAAAAAGGAGGTGGGCTCTAACAGGCCCAAACCTCGAGAGGCAAGCGACACACTGAACAGCAGAGATACTCTGCCGAGGGTAAAATGAAAAAGACCCCCGTTTACAACAACAATTAAAAATAATGTTAAAAGTTTTTAAAAGTAGCTTTGTGTCATAGTGCTAGTCGTTCTGTCAAAACACCCAGAAGTTGCCCCAAATACACACATTAAAACTAAAGCACAATAAAAGTTAATAGCAAAACAAATCCCTTACTCGATCAGATTATGCGCGTCCGCTTCAGCGACCGCATAAATAACTGTTGGCACCCCCAGAAGCAGAGGCGTCAGCCGTCAACTAGACCGCTGACTCGGATTCCTTTAAAGATGTCTGCTCGCTCTGATGCCAAAAAGGAGGTGGGCTCTAACAGGCCTAAACCTCGAGAGGCAAGCGGCAGACCGAACAGCAGAGATACTCTGCCGAGGGTAAAATGAAAAAGACCCCCGTTTACAACAACAATTAAAAATAATGTTAAAAGTTTTTAAAAGTATCTTTGTGTCATAGCGCTAGTCGTTCTGTCAAAACACCCAGAAGTTGCCCCAAATATACACATTAAAACTAAAGCACAATAAAAGTTAATAGCAAAGCAAATCCCTTACTCGATGTCCCTGGTCGGTAGAACCTGGATGCGAAGTCTGGGCATTTTTTGTTGATGTCATCTGCAAACAGGTCTATTTGAGCATGACCCCACCGATGAAAAATGTCTGCTACGACGTTGTCGTGAAGAACCCAGTCGTGGAAGTCTAGTAGACTTTGACTTAGGAAATCTGATTTTGATTTTTGTCCCCCCGGAAGGTGGACCGCTGTGACTGACATCCTCCTCGCTATTAGCCAGTGCCAGATGGTCTGAGACCCTCGAGACAGAGGACCAGATCGTGTCCCCCCTTGTCTGTTCAAATAATACATCAAGGTCATATTGTCTGTTTGGACTGAAATTTACTTTCCCTTGAGGGATGGAAAAAAACACTTGCAAGCCAGATGGATCGCTCTCAGTTCCAGCAGATTGATGTGGTAACTCTGTTTTTTTTTTTGGACCATAGGCCCTGTGCTTGGAGGGGCCCCATGTGAGCTCCCCAACCTTGTAATGATGCATCTGTTACAAGGGTCTCAGAAGGAGTGCTCTGGTGAAAAGGAACCCCCACCAACAGATGTTGATGGCGAGTCCACCACTGTAATGATGTCTTTTTCCGCAGATTAAAGGGTTATCCTGTCTTCCCATTTGGCTGTGAGTTGACTGCACTGATCCTCCAGATTCTCTTGAAGAGGTCTCACGTGCAATCTGGCGTCCGGGACAATGAAAATGCAGGAGGCCATGGAGCCCAGTAGAGATGCTATTTGTCTGACCGTAGGCCTCAGAGTGTGAAGAAGTGTGTGACCCTTCTGAGATATTGATGACAGTTGCTTCTCTGAAGGATACACTCTTTCTAGATTGGTGTCTAGCATTGCCCCTAGGTAATGGAGTGTCTGAGTTGGAGTGAGGTTGGACTTTTAGAAATTGACCTGCAGACTCAGAGAACTGAAAGTGTTCAGAACTATGTCGAGATGATTCAAGGTTTGCTCTGCAGTGATGGCTTTTATCAACCAATCGTCCAGGTATGGATAAATGAAGATATTCTTTTTTCTCAAGTGCACCGCTATTGTTGCTACACATGTGGAGAATGTTCGAGGGGCTGACTTTAGCCTGAAGGGCAGCACCTTGAATTGGTAGTGTTGTGATGCCACTACGAAACAAGAAATTTTCAGTGCTTCGCAATAACCGGGATGTGAAAGTACGCATCATGCAGTTCTGTGGAGCACATCCAGTCCCCTCGATGAAGCTGCGGGAAAATCTCGTGAAGGGCCAGCATTCTGAACTTTTCATTTCGAAGGTATTTGTTCAGATGTCTCAGATCTAAAATGGGTCTGAAAACCCCTTCTTGGCCTTTCTTTTTCACTAGGAAATATCAGGAGTATACCCCTTTTCCTCTTTGAGAAGATGGAACCTTTTCTATCGATCTCTTTTGTAACAAGATGAGAACCTCCTTTCGTAGCAATGCCTGGTGAGTACACTTTGCTCTCGAAGGAGACTTGAAACTAAGAGAATATTCATTCTCGACAATATTCAGCAACCCATTTGTCGCTTGTTATGGTGTGCCACTCGTGTACGTAATTTGTAATACTTCCCTTGACTGAAGTGGTGGACAGGATAAGGGCAAGCGAATCCTCATTGCTTGCCCGATGCTTTAGGGGTAGACTGATGTGGCCTGCTTGGTCCACAATCTTGCGTCATTTTGCGGGACTGAAAAAACGGTCGCCCTTGCTTCTGCTGGGGTCTTTGGGACCAATGAGGGATTTCAACCCTCTGTTGATAAGGGCGCCTATCATACGGCCTGTACCTTTGTCTATAGTCTTTGCGCCTATCTAGTCCCACTGCCTTCATTGGGTCCACCTCAGATTTCATCTTAGCCATCTCATCATCAATATGCGAGCCAAATAAGGAGTTCCCATTAAATGGCAGGTTCAGGATGCGGTGTTGTGCTTCCTGTTTCAACCCTGTAACAAAGGGACCTCCTTGCACAAATGCCATGTGCATAGCCATGAGCTGCCAAGTCTGTGCCATCTGCAGCAGCACTGATAACCTGGTTAGACACCAAACTCGCCACCTGAAGGATCTCTTAGAAATCTTGCCTATCTTCCCTAGGCAATTTATCTACAAACCCGTTCAGGGAGTCCCACAAAGAACGGTCGTATCTCCCCAACAGTGCCGAGGCACTAGAGGCCTTCATGAATGCTGCTGTGGTGCCACACATTTTTCTAACCAACGAATCCAGATGTTTGCTCTCCTTATCTGGAGGGACCGTTGATGATGAGGCCACCGAATGGGTCTTACAGGCAGCGGCTAAAATAACAGAGTCTGGTGGTGGATCAACCCTGAGAAATAAAGGATCCTGGTCTGGGACCTTATACTTCTTTAGGATCCTAGCAGGCACTGAACGCAGGCTTGCAGGAGTCAAAAAGGTGTCCATAGCTGGTTGTAGAAGACCAGGCACCAGTGGTAACAACTGTCTAGAAGATGTGCGATGATGTAGAGTCTCAAAAATTACCGACGATGAAGTTGTCAGCTCTGGAATGTCTATATTAAGCTTCTGGGGCCCTCTAACTAACACTTCGTGGAAGGTTGTTATATCATCCACTGGCGATACTCTTGCCGGAGGAGTATTAGTCAGGGTTGGTGAATAATCTCTAATTGAAGACTCCGATGCTGTTGACCACGAAGGAGAACTGTGTTGTTGTTGTCGTGATCTAGAGGATCTAGATCTAGACCGCCGCCTGGATCGTGACCTACTCCTGGTGAGTGATCTTGACGGGCTGCGTCTGTGTCTTAGACTGGGCTGATGAGATGTTGGCCTTAGCCGTTCGGCGGGCGTCGTTGGTGAAGGCGTCCGATGGCGAATAGAGGTGCGAATATTGTGAGTCTGGGGAAGCCGATGTCTTGTTAAGGCTTTCCAACCATCTCAGAGACAGGTTTATAGGCGAAAGGTGTCATAGAGATGATGCTCTTGATGCCCCGATGACCCACTCTGTATAGTGACCACCGGACCTTGTTGAGGTAGAGCAATCTCTGAAGTTGGTTGCAGTCCTTTCGATGATCTCTGAGGAGGGCTGGTACGTAGCGTCGCTCTTTGTGAAACAGGTGTCACTGGGGATGGTTGTCTCGACATCGATCGACGTTGCACTGTTGTCGACGAAGATCTATGAGTTCTTGACGTCGACTGAGACTTCCCCGACTTCTCAGGTCTCGCTGCTGAGTGCGTCAACGGCGAGTGACGGTCCATTGTAGGGACATGCTTCGACGTTGAGTGTCTTGACGTCGTGCGATGGGCCGACGGTGACGAGTGTCTTGACGCCCAATGATGTGGGGGACTCGACCTTGTTCTCGATGTCGACTACGATGTTGTATGTCTTGACGTCGGAGGATGGTGACTTGTCTTCGACGGCGTATGAGCACTCCTGTGACTACTCAACATCGATCGGTGTGTTATAGTTGACAGAGATCCATCCGAATGAGGGAGT
Organism: Pleurodeles waltl; assembly: GCF_031143425.1. Classification (NCBI taxonomy): domain Eukaryota; kingdom Metazoa; phylum Chordata; class Amphibia; order Caudata; family Salamandridae; genus Pleurodeles; species Pleurodeles waltl. Next base: position 965,887,006 of record NC_090443.1, read on the forward strand.
TGAGTTTTAGACATCATGTCTCTCGACGTCAGTTGAATCGCGGTCGATGGCGGTGTACTCTTCGACATCTGGTGATGCGACGACAGAAGGGATGACGTCGACGGTAAACAGACAAGAATTTTCCTACCGGCTGACGTCGATCTGGCTTGCTGTTTTTCAGGAGTCTTTAGAAATCTTCTTAGGAAGAGAGAAGGATGAAGTCTTCTCTCTTTCATGTAGTTCATGCAAACAAATCCTTTCTCTGTCCTTTAAAGTTCTTTTGGACAGATTCTTACAATGTCTGCAGGTGTCAGGGCAGTGACTCTGAGGCAAACACACTATGTACACAGAGTGTGGGTCTGACTGGGCCTTCTTCTTCCCACAAGAAGGACATTTCACAAAAAGTGAAGATATTTTTTTCAGAAAAATGTTGTCACTTTACTCAGGCAATCAGGGAAGCCGTCGAGTAAAGCAGAGAAAAAATGTTTTTAGACTATTTTCTGGCCAAAAACCAGACAAATGAGAGCTCAATGCTCCAGGATCCTCACAGAAGGAGCCAGAAAAAAGAACTGACCTAACTCTGAACCAACTGTTACCTCACTCTCATCCCTGGGGCATGGTGGGATACTGGAGGAGCTCAGGGTCTTAAAGGCACGGTGCCAGTTTTTTTATTCTACTGTGTTAACCTGTATGCAGCCTATTGGCTAATAAAGCTCCTTTATGTTCAATGCAGTTTTTTCTATTTTAATATAGATTACTTATACTTTCTATACCTTATACTTGGATTACAGAAAGTTTTGTAGGTTTTTACTGTAAGGTTTTGTGTAAAAAAAAAAAACTCAAAAATAAAGCATTTTTATCCTGTTTTCTCAACATAGACTGCATTACTGTTTACACATGTATATATTATATTGGGATTGAAATTCTCTACTAAAGTATTATTTTTCACATATTTCACAGATATATGCATGTGTGTTTGTATATGCTCCAGGGTCCCCGCACGTGGGCGGGAATATTCATTGTTTATGACTATTGGTGAGGATCCCCTGGAAGAGAAACAGCTTTTCTGCATCCTCCTGGACCCCTACTACAGGAAGGGATAACAACTGGCCGGGAAATTATTAGGGATTAAAAAAGACTTAACTGGAGAAGATTTTAGTTGGAGACAACGAAAATAGTGCTCTTGGTAATACAGAAGATACACTAAAACATAAGCTGTAAAGGAAGTCTATCCAGCGTAAAAGAAAATTCTTCTTTCCAGTTACTGGTATGAGGGCATTCTAAACCCCACACACAAGGACTTGGACAACAAAAATGGACAAGGAGGTAGCAACACAATGCATCTGAATTGTAGACTCTGTAAGGGAAAACTGCTTAAATCAATTTTCACACTTGTCTAGACTGTGTAAGCTCAGGCAAAGCAATTTACAAACTGTATCTCCATTTTCATAACTGCAAATTCGGGAGCAATTTAAAGTTATTTAACATAATTAGCGATATACGGAAAAAATTGTAGTATGTACTACAAAATGGTAATCACAAGCTAAATGCGGAGCTTACACCTTCGCCAGTCCTATCTTTTTTTGTACAGAGGTCTCCGTCCCGACTGCGGAGCCTCTACACACATAACTATACAATTAAGTGGTAAATCTGAGAGAGACAGGAGGGAGTGGGGTGGAAAGAGGCAGACTTATTACTAAAGGGGAGAGGAATAGAGACGAGTAAGGAGATTTAGGGAGGGATTTTGAGCAGGGGCGGAGGAACATCGCCTCCCTGGCTAAGAGCCAGCAGCAGAAAAATAAATCAATATTTAATTATCGTTTTATTTTTCTCCTGTTGGCTCAGCCAACATTTGAAGGGAGGGGCGAAGATGGGGCCATGGGAAGGAGAAGGAGGAACAGAGTGCACTAAGTGCGCATAGGTGTATTTGGCTGGCCGTCTTAAGCGGCCAAACAGACATGCGCACTTAGGTTTTTCCAACCCCGATGTGTTGAACAGCCGGGCTGGAAAAACTGCACAGGCCCCAGGGCATTGTCTGAGAAGCAGTCAAAGTCGCTCAGACCAATCCTGATGCTGCTCTCATGCTAGGTCTAGCATGAGAGCAGCACCAGGATTGCTGGGAGGCCTGTGCTGGTGTCCCAGTGAATGCTGGGACACTAGAACAACAGAGTTAGCAAGCAGGTTAGATTACTTTTGTGTGCATAAGCAGTACCAAATGTTAGTGTTAGCTCAAAGAATCCTCTAACCAATACTATATCATGCTCCTCAGCAACTTTACTCAAATATCTAATAATAGGAACAAAGGAAAACACAACGTTATGGTTAGAAAAAAAATACTGAATATACGCTTGGTTATAGAATCTGGTTAACCCCTTCGCTGCCAGGCCTTGTCCCCCTCCTGTGCCGAGCCTTTTTTTGGCTACTTGGGGCAGTTCGCGCTTAGGCCCTCATAACTTTTTGTTCACATAAGCTACCCACGCCAAATTTGCGTCCTTTTTTTCCAACATCCTAGGGATTCTAGAGGTACCCAGACATTGTGGGTTCCCCTGAAGGAGACCAAGAAATTAGCCAAAATACAGTGAAAATGTTGCTTTTTTAAAACAAATGGGAAAAAGGGCTGCAGAAGGTAACTTGTGTTTTTTTCCCTGAAAATGGCATCAACAAAGGGTTTGCGGTGGCAAGATCACCATCTTCCCAGCTTTCAGGAACAGGCAGACTTGAATTGGAAAACCCCATTTTGCAACACAATTTTGAGATTTTACTAGGACATACCCCATTTTTACTATTTTTTGTGTTTTCAGCCTCCTTCCAGTTAGTGACCAAAATGGGTGAGAAACCAATGCTGGATCCCAGAAAGGGAAACATTTCTGAGAAGTAGACAACATTCTGAATTCAGCAAGGGGTCATTTGTGTAAATCCTACAAGTGTTTCCTACAGAAAATAACAGCTGAAATAAAAAATTATTGAAATTGAGGTAAAAAAACAGCAATTTTTCGCCACGTTTTACTCTGTAACTTTTTCCTGCAATGTCAGATATTTTAAAGCAATATACCGTTACGTCAGCTGGACTTTTCTGGTTGCAGGGATATATAAGGATTGTAGGTTCATCAAGAACTCTAGGTACCCAGAGCCAATAAATGAGCTGCACCTTGCAATGGGTTTTTATTCTATACCTGGTATACAGCAATTCATTTGCTGAAATATAAAAAGTGAAAAATAGGTATCAAGAAAACCTTTGTATTTCCAAAATGGCCACAAGATAAGGTGTTGAGAAGCAGTGGTTATTTGCACATCTCTGAATTCCGGGGTGCCCATACTAGCATGTGAATTACAGGGCATTTCTCAAATAGACATCTTTTTTACACACTCCCTTACATTTGGAAGGACAAAATGTAGAGAAAGACAAGGGGCAATAAAACTTGTTTTGATATTCTGTGTTCCCCGAAGTCTCCCGATAAAAATGGTACTTCACTTGTGTGGGTAGGCCTAGCGCCCACGAAAGGAAATGGCTCAAAACACAACGTGGACACATCACATTTTTTCACAGAAAACAGAGGTGTTTTTTGCAAAGTGCCTACAAGTGGATTTTGGCCTCTAGCTCAGTCGGCACCTGGGGAAACCTAGCAAACCAGCACATTGTTTAAAACTAGACACCTAGGGGAATCCAAGATAGGGTGACTTGTGGGGATCTGACCAGGTTCTGTTACCCAGAATCCTTTGCAAACCTCAAAATTTGACCAAAAAAACACTTTTTCCTCTCATTTTGGTGACAGAAAGTTCTGGAATCTGAGAGGAGCCACAAATTTCCTTCCACCCAGCGTTCCCCCAAGTCTCCCAATAAAAATGGTACCTCACTTGTGTGGGTAGGCCTAGCGCCCACGAAAGGAAATGGCCCAAAACACAACGTGGACACATCAAATTTTTTTCACAGAAAACAGAGGTGTTTTTTACAAAGTGCCTACCTGTGGATTTTGGCCTCTAGCTCAGCTGGCACCTGGGGAAACCTAGCAAACCATCACATTTTTGAAAACTAGACACCTAGGGGAATCCAAGATGGGGTGACTTGTGGGGCTCTGATCAGGTTCTGTTACCCAGAATTCTTTGCAAACCTCAAAATTTGACCAAAAAATCACTTTTTCCTCTCATTTCGGTGACAGAAAGTTCTGGAATCTGAGAGGAGCCACGAATTTCCTTCCACCCAGCGTTCCCCCAAGTCTCCTGATAAAAATGGTACCTCACTTGTGTGGGTAGGCCTAGCGCCCATGAAAGGAAATGGCTCAAAACACAACGTGGACACATCAAAATTATCAAATACAAAACTACCTGTTTTTGCAGGGGGGCACCAGCGTTTTTGGTCCTGGGCTCAGCAGCCTTCTAGGGAAACCGACCAAACCCAGACATTTCTGAAAACTAGACACCCAAGGGAGTCCAGTGAGGTGTGACTTGCGTGGATCCCCCAATGTTTTCTTACCCAGAATCCTCAGCAAACCTCAAATTTAGGTAAAAAAATCACATTTTCCCACATTTCTGTGTGGGATCACCACACTGGGACACATTTCATACCACCCAATGTTCCCCTCAGTCTTTCTGTAAAAATTATACCTCATTTGTATAGGTGGGCCAAGTGCTTGTGAAAGGGAAGAGCCAAAAACATGTCGATATTGAGGGGGAATAAAGGGGGTCCAAAAGGGCAGTTTGCAAAAAAACATTTTTAGGCTGACAAGTGCAGCAGAATTTTTATCGGTATAGATGAGACAATGCTGGGTGGTAGGAATTTTGTGGATTCCTCCAGATTCCGGAAGGTTCCATCACAAAAACTTGGGAAAAATGTGTGATTTCCAGCAAAGTTGGAGGTTTGCAGGGGATTGTGGGTACAAAAATGGTGCGTAGTGCATTTGAAACACACCACCCTGAAATCAACCAGATGTTTAGTTTTCAGATGTGTCTAGGTCTTGTGGATTTTTCTACATGGCAGCGTCCCAAAGTCCATAAAGTGCAGCCCTCACCATTCCAAGTGGGACGATTTTGAGAGTAAGCCAAGTTCTCATGGCCCAAATCTAAAACTAAAACCCAAAATAATCAAATGTCTTCTTGCTTGCTGTGGGATAAGATGTTTTAGAGTGCGGGGGAGAGCTGAAAGACTGTTTTCCCCTTCAGTAGAGGTGGGGGCGTAACCAGGCCCATACTGGTTGGTAGCCACCACCCCAATATTTTTTGTTTTTTTAAAATTCCCTGGCATCTAGTAGACTTTCTGCCCCCCCGGGGTGTGGATCAGGGGTAATTGCCCACAGAACAACTTTGGCCCCATTTATTTGGGGTGCGGGTATGGCCATACCCCCACCCTCTTATTTTTGGAAATAAAGCCCAGGGGGGGCAGAAATGGCCTAAAATAAATTTGCCCCATCCACCCCCCCACCCGCCCCAGGAGCCCCAGGAGCGACCCTTGCCTACGGGGTCGCTCCCCTTGCATGACATTGGCGCAAAAAAAATAAATCCCCGGGGCCTAGTTGTTTCTGCCCCCCTTGGGGTCAGATTGACCTAAAATCGGCCGATCTGTCCCCAAGAGGGGCAGAAATGGTCTAAATACAATTTGCCCCCCAAGGGAGCAACCCTTGCCTAATGGGTCGCTCTCCATCTCTAAAAAAACAAACAAACAAAAAACACAAATAAAAAAATTGCCCTGGCCCCTTGCCTAAGGGGTCACTCACCATCTGTAAAACAACAACAACAACAACAAAAAACTCCCCGGTGCCTATTGGTTTCTGCCCCCCTTGGGGGAAGATCGGCCTAATTAAAATAGGCTGATCTGCCCCCCAGGGTGGCAGAAATGGCCTAAAAGAAATTTGCCCCCAGGTGAACGACCCTTGCCTAAGGGGTCGCTCCCCTTGCGTGAAATTCATGAAGAAAAAAAAAACTCCCTGGTGTCTAGTGGTTTCTGTCCCCCTTGGGGGCAGATTGGCCTCATAAAAATAGGCCTATCTTCCCCCAAGGCGGGCAGAAATGGCCTAAATATAATTTGCCCCCTAGGGGAGCGCCCCCTGCCTAAGGGGTCACTCCCCAGCTCTAAAAAAAAAACAAAAAAACAAAAACAAAACAAAAAAGAAAATGATCCCTGGTTGCAGATCGGCCTAATAATAGGAAGAAAAGGCCTTAAAAAAATTCCCAATGCCCCTTGCCCAAGGGGTCGCTCCCTTATGCCAATTTCCTAATAAACAATAAATCCCTGGTGTCTAGTGGGCGTTTTAGCAGCCAAATTGCTTGCAATCCGGCTGCTAAAACGCTCAGAGAGACTTGAAAGGGAAGGAAATTAATTTCCTTCCCTTTGAAGCCTCTCCGGCCTCCTCCACGTGCATTTCTCTTCCGATCGCGCTGAAAGCTGAGCTTCCAGTGTGATGGGAGGAGGCCTCTGTGATTGTCAGCGCGCGATCGTGCACTGACGTCACGGGGGGGGTTGGGAGCTGTCGTGGATGGAAGGGGAAGGGATTCCCCTTCCATCCACGACCGGGGGGTGTGGGTGGGGAGCCCATGGGGGGAGCGCTAGCGCTCCCCCCGGTTCCCGTGTGCAGGACGAGGTGATCTCGTCCAAGGCACCCGGGAACCGGTGCCTTGGACAAGATCACCTCGTCCAAGGCACCCAACCGGGGAACAGCAAACTACAAGTTATGCCATCAGTTAGTGGCAGGCTATGGTACGTGACCCCTTCTTCCACAGAGGAAGGAATTTGAGTACACACACAAGACAATTCCTTGCATCCATCATCTCAACATACCCACTCAACAACCGATAAAACACATTAGAAGAAAGCTCTCCTTGTGCATTAGTGTAGTCATGCAATTATTTTTCATCTAACTTAAACCTCTCTAAAGCTGTTAGTGTAGTAGTCTCAGGAATAGTATAAGTAGCCTCTTTCATTTCATGAACAGACATTCCCACAATCATTATTATTTCACACGTAATTGCCACTTCAACACTCAAATACCTACAATATCTGATATTTCTAACGCAGTTTAACTCAGCCATGATCTGTAAAGAATCAGAAAGTAGAAATAGCTCTTAGATAAAGTGCAACAGAAAACAAAAAATGAATACAAATATTTATTTCTCGCAGTTCAGTTTCACACATAGGAACCCTTTTCTCCTTTGCCAAAAATCGGTTAGCAGCTTGTCACATCCAGGTTTTCAAATGTCATATCAGGTTATCAATGTCTTTTCCGGGTTTATTTCAACAGTCTCTTTTCAGGTTTCTTCAGATTAGCTCAACAACTCAGTCTATTGATCCCCTTCAGGTTGCATCAAAGTACGGATTCGGAACTTCTCTGTCAAAACAAAAGGACATGAACTCGTTTTGCCATTCACTTGTTGCGGCATATGCCCACTCAGGACCTGTGTATCTTCGACTTGCTACTCTCTTTTCAACCTTCCACTTAATTCTCCTTCACTTAATTCTTCCTTTCTTGTAGTATCCACTTCTTCTCCTATTGGTTCATTTATGACCAACTCCTTCTTTTTCCCAATTCGCGACTCAGGCCAATTGTCTCCTTTTCTCGTTCCTTCAGTCAATATTCTCCTCAGAATTGGACTCTTCTCTTTTTCTCTTTCTATGGTGTTTTCTGGGGATGGACCTGCAATGGGTTCAGGAGGAATCGGACCACTTTGGCTTTGACCCGTCTCAACTCTTTCACCCTCTTGATCTGGCACTTGCTCTGCTTGCTTTTCAGCACTCTCTGTTTCTGGGAGAACCCCTGCTGTGCTCGGTTCTCCTGGTGTATCCATTGAGTTAGACTCTTGCTCACAATCCTGTAATTCTTCACTTTCGTCTCTTACAGGGGTGATTGATACATCTTCCACAAGCTCAGGATCAACTTCAGGATCAGCTTGTTCTGACTCATCTACAGCCACTTGCTTCGCTGTTGTTGGTGCTCTCAACAACACTTCTTCATGCTCTTGGGGGCTCACCACTCTCTTTGTATGGCTTGCATGCATCCAGTTTGGCAGTCCTGCACACTTTACAGCTGTCGTAGTTGTTAGCACCACCTGGTATGGACCTTTCCAACGCAGTTCTAAACAGGTCTTTCGAACGTGCTTTTTTATGATGACCCAATCCCCAACTCTCAGATTGTGACCTGGGTCATGGATGGCAGGGTAACAGCCTGAACCCGCTGAGAGAAAGAGCGAACCACATCAGCCAGACCTTTGCAGTAGTACAACACCATATCATCTGTAATATTTACAAGTGCATTGGCTGGAATTGCCGGCAATTTCATTGACATCAATACCAAAGGGAAGGCATCTGGCCATTTTAGATTGGTTGCGGCATACATCTTGGCAATTCCTGACTTCAGTGTACCATTAATTTGTTCCACTAGTCCTGATGCTTCAAGGCGATAGCTGCAATGCAACTTCTGCTCAATGTTTCATGCTGCACATAAGCGTTTGATCACATCCTTAATGAAGTGAGTTCTCCTATCTGATTTTAAAGAGATCAGGAATCCAAACCGCGGTATTAACTCCCTAAGCAACAGCTTTGCTACTGTGAGACTGTCATTTCTTCGTGTGGGGTATGCTTCAATCCAATGACTACAGGCACACACAATCACCAACACATACTTCATTCCACCACATGCAGGCATCTCAATGAAATCCAACTGCATTCTGCTGAATGGTCCTACTGCTCTTCCAATGTGGCTCAAATTCGCCACCGTCCCTTTTCCCACATTTAGTTGCTGACAGATTACACATCGATGACATACTGCCTGTGCTGCTTGTCTGAATTTCGGAATAAACCAATCAACCTTAAACAGTCTAACCATGGCATCTCTTCCAATATGTGCTTGGCCATGATAATACCTGGCCATCTGAGTCAACAAACTGTTTGGCAATACCATCTGCCCCTCCTCAGAAACCCAAATCTCATCAGCTCTTTGAATGCACTTTAATCTGACCCAAAGTTGTTTCTCTTCCTTATCTGCATTCTCTTGCAATGTTTTCAATTCCTCCAGTGTATCAATTACTTTTAAAGCAAAACTTGCACAATTATTTTCTTCTTTAGGCATTAGTTCGCACTTGTCTTTAAATGATATACAGTTCAATGCACAAAACCTTGCGACTTGATCTGCATACCCATTTCCCAATGATATGTGATCCTGTGTCTTCTGATGTGCACTGCATTTTACCACAGCAATTTCTTCAGGTAACTGTATTGTGTACAACAACTCTTTTATTCGGTCACCATTTCTCACTGGTGTTCCACTAGAGGTCATAAAACCTCGCTGCAACCACAACTGGCCAAAATCATGAACAATTCCAAATCCATATTGACTATCATTATAGATTGTGACTCCTAATCTTGCAGAAACATAGCATGCTCTAGTAAGGGCTACTAATTATGCCACTTTTGCAGAGTATACACCTGGAAGCCATGAAGCTTCTGACATGCCTGTAATTGTGCATACTGCATATCCTGCTCTCACTGTGCCGGTTGCATCTCTGAGACACAAACCATCAAGATAAACAATTTTGTCATTTTCTTCTAAACGCGTGTCTCTAATATCAGGTCTCGGTTTTGTACACAATTCAGTTACCTCAAGACAATCATGCTCAACGTCTTCTTCTTTTTCAATTTCAACAGTATCACTTGGAAGCAATGTCGCTGGATTCAGCACTGTACATCTCTTTAATGTTACATTTGGAGCACCCAATATGCTCGTCTCATACCTTGTCAGTCTTGCACCCATCAAATATTGCATTTTCGTCCTTGTCAGTAAACTTTCAACAGACGGTTAACGGTACCATTACCGTCAAAGAGTATCCCATGACTACCCCCTCACATTAGGAAATACTTTGACCAACTGCGGCTACTGCACCCAGGCAACCTGGTAAAGCTGCTGCGACCGGTTCCAAGGTAGCTGAAAAATAAGCTACTGGGCGATAAGCACCTCCATGGACCTGTGTCAAAACAGACGAAGAACAAGCATCCCGTTCATGACAAAACAAAGTGAAAGGCTTTGTGTAATCAGGAATTCCCAATGCTGGAGCTCTGCACAAACTCTCTTTCAATTCAGTGAATGCTTTCATATGATCTTCATCTAGGGTAATGGGATCCGTAACTTCCTTATGTGTCAACTGCTGCAAAGGCTTAGCAATCTCAGCAAAATTCGGAATCCACTGTCTGCAGTACACCACCATTCCCAGAAACATCCTAACATCTCTCTGAGAAGTCGGGGGACTTCTCTGCAGAATCATGGTAATTTTCTCCCTTGAGATTTTCCTTAATCCCTTCTCAATCTGATGTCCCAGGTATTTACTGTTTTTTGGCAATACTGCAATTTCACAGGTGAAACTTTATGTCCAAATTCTCCCAAATGGTTCCACAGGGCAATCGAGTCATGTTTACACTCGTCCCTTGTTCTAGATGCGATCAGTAAATCATCAATGTACTGTACTAGAGTCGATTGGTATGGCAATTCCAATGACTCCAGATTATTTTTCAAGATCTGATTCAGAAGGTGACTCCGTATACCCTTGTGGAAGCCTGCACCAGCTGTAGGCTCTATTAGGGATTTGAAACTAAAAAGAAACTGCCTATCCTCATGAAGAGGCACAGAAAAGAAAGCTTGAGACAGATCTACCGCTGTGAACCACTCTGCATTGCAAGGAACCTGAAACAGTATCACTGCTGGATTTGGCACCACTGGACAAGATTTAACCACCAAATTATTCACTATTCACAAGTCCTGAACAGCACACACTTCCCCGCATGGCTTCTTTAAGCCCATTATTGGTGAATTACGCGGGCTGCTGAATACTTCTTTCAAAACTCCTTGTTTTAGAAAATCTCCAATTATCTGTGCCATCTTCATTAGAACATGTTATACTGTGGAAGCTGCAGAAATACTGCATTGGGCTTCAGTGTGATCTTAATCAGCTCTACTCCCTTAATCGGACCTACTTCAGACCTACTTCTTTCCCTGTCAGGTTCCAGACTTCTTCCTTCACTGTTCCCTGCAAGTCTGCATGCAATTCTTTCACAGTAAACATCGGGAAAAATTCAATCAACGGGTATTCTTCTTTGGCATTGTTAACCATCATTTCAGTCACCTGTTCTTCCTCATCATCACTAATTGTTTGAACTTCCATTCCAGTGTCTGAACAATTAATGGAGCATCTTGTCTTCCACAGTAAGGGCCAGATGTAGCAAAGGGTTTGCGCCTCGCAAACAGCGAAAATCGCCATTTGCGAGGCGCAAAAGCCTCTTTGCTATTCAGAAATGCATATTGCGAGTCGGGACCGACTCGCAATATGCATTTCAGAATCGCAAATAGGAAGGGGTGTTCCCTTCCTATTTGCGATTCGGAGTGGAATGCAATTCAATTTGCGACCGCAATGGAGTCGCAGTTACCATCCACTTGAAGTGGATGGTAACCCACTCGCAAATTGGAAGGGGTCCCCATGGGACCCCTTCCACTTTGTGAATGGACCCCCAAATATTTTTTCAGGGCAGGGAGTGGTCCACGGGACCACTCCCTGCCCTGAAAAAATACCAAAACTAAAGGTTTCGTTTTTTTTTTTAAGTGCAGCTCATTTTCCTTTAAGGAAAACGGGCTACACTTAAAAAAAAAAAACTGCTTTATTTAAAGCAGTCACGAACATGGAGGTCTGCTGACGACAGCAGGCCTCCATGTTTGCGAGTGCCTAGACTCGCTATGGGGCTGCAATTAGCGACCCACCTCATGAATATTAATGAGGTGGGTCATTGCGACCCCATAGCAAGTCGCAGTCGGTGTCTGAGACACCGTACTGCATACCAATTTGCGAGTTGCAAATTGCGTGTCGCAGGGACTCGCAATTTGCAAGTCGCAAATTGGCGTTTTGCTACATCTGGCCCTAAGTCTCTTCCCAGTAGAGATACAGGGCTCGAATCACACGCCACAAATCTATGTAGTCCCTGGTAATTTCCAATTTCAACCTGCACTGGTTCTGTGATTGGGTTTGTCAACTGTCTATTTTCCACTCCCTTAAAATATACTGCCTGAAAGATGTAAATTCGGACTTCTACACTTCTCACTGTAGAGCGTGTAGCTCCTGTACCCACTAAGAATGAGACCTTATATCCCATCACTTTTCCCTTCACAAAAGGTCCTCTCTGATCTACTTCTAGGGAAGCTGCAAGCATACAAGCTCCTTCATCCGAACTATCACTCATCCATTCTTCGTTTATTTCATCCTCCCTATAAAATGGAAATTGGTGCACTGTGTTATTACTACTGTCTTGTCTCTGACCTGTGACCTGCTGAGTAAGCATCACCTGTTGCTGTTTCATCGGGGCTTGAGGTATCTGCATTTGCTGTCTAGGTACCATGGGGACCTGCTGCTGTACAGTTTGCATCAGTGCAAATTGTGCGTGTGGCACCTGCATTTGCTGCACCGGTAAGAAATTCTGTCCTTGATTCTGAGCATTAGGAATAAATCCTTTCATTCTTGGGACTTTCACAGTTTGACATGTAGTGACATCACCTTGCTGAACAACACCATCAACGGACACTCCCGCTTCCAGTGTCCCACGTTTCCGCACAAATGACACAGCAACATCTTTTTCATCCCCTGCATGTCATTCTGAATAACTACAGTCCCTAACTCCGTACTACGCATCATGTCAACTCCACGTCCTCACCCCTCACTTGAGGCTGAAACATAACAGCTCTCTGCTGCGGCGGCATAGGGGGTACTATAGCTCCTTGCACTCCTGTTTGAGCTGCCTTTATTTGCATCACCATCGCTTTTTCCTTCAACTTTTTCTGTTTTAATTTAATCTCATCACTACAGTATTTTGCATACTGCAATACCTCATCAATCGGTTTTGCCTGCCAGCAAATCAAATGACTCTTAATCATCTGCCTACTTCTGGTCTCAACCCTTCGACAAATCTGAACAAAAAATGCAACATGTCTTTCGGCTCAATTGCTTCCTTGCCACTGTACTACTTGAATGCTTTTAGCAATCTTTCATAGTAAGTATGTATTGACTCTTTAGACTCTTGGACCGTTCTATCAATCCTCTGCCAATCAATATTTTTGGGAGAAATTCTTGTCTTCTGGAACTCAATCACCTTGTAATAATGTTTCATTACCTCAGGTAAAGGTGCACCCGTGACCTTATCCCTTTCTGGTTCACTTGTTGGCCAATCCACTGCTCTCTCACACTCCACCAACAAGTCAGCTGGTACTACTATCTCCAATAGTGTGTTCAAGTTTTCCCACAGACATTTAGAAAGTTTTGCAAATCTATTTATCTGCTGATACCACTTGACCGGCTTCTCTGTCAATTTTGGGTAATCATTTGTAAATGACAATATATCACTCCTGTGCCATGGGACATGAACAAACTTTCCTCCTGGAATCTCTCTCATCAATAGCATCTTTACTGATTCCTTTTCTTTTTTAACCTCCTCAGACCCTTCTTGTGAATCCCGCTTCTGCTTATCTTTTTTCTTTGTCCATCTACCCTCCCACTTCTCTAATGCTCCCCAAATCTGAGCACTCTGCAACAATTCTCTCAAATGTGCCTTCATTCCTGTTGATCTCATGTGTTTGAAATCCTTTGCCTTGAAATCTAATCTGTAACTGCGTTTCAAATGCTTTCTTTTCTCAATCTCAATGTCATGTTTCTCTGCTAGCTCTGCCAATTTCTGATGTATTTTACTCACTTCCTATGTATTCTTTGGGGACAAATACCTCAGCTCTTCTTCAGTGTAAGATTCCAATCTGTTCACACCCACTGTTCCCTCAACTAGTTCGGTTGCTTCTATATTCAACCTTACACAATTTATCTGCTCTTCGCCTTTGGATGCATTTTAAGGAGTGTTTAGACTGTCTAAGCATTCACTCAACTGCTGAGCTGACAATCCCTGTAATGAAATGTTACTAGCATTTGGCACTGGTAGCTGTTTCACCACTGCACCTGAAGCTTGCAGTGTCAAAAGTTTCAAACTCTGACTCGCATTCGGGCCATTCACTGCATCTGGAAGCGCTGCAAGTGGAGTAAAATCCATTAAATGTCTAGATCCATTGAAAGTCTGACCTGCGGATGACATCATCTGCATAGGGTCACTCACTTCCCTTCTCACAAGGCTCTGTGACATTTTGTTCTGCTCTCCTGCATTTGATTTCTTTTGAACAAATAAGGGCACAGCTGGACCAACAGTAATTGGTAGCGATATTGCATCTGGAGCTGCCCTAACACTCGCACCTTGTGAGAATGTTACCTCTGTTGCATGGTTCATGACTGGTGTAATATCTGCCTGTGTTCCTGTTATTGGTGTAAACTTCGGGAAACCCTGCGCCTGTGCTGAAGACAATAACATTGGAGTCAGTTCTGTCTGAACTAGCTTTGGCCTTGGAAGCACTTGCTCCGCTGGCACCATTATGTTTGAGACTGTCTCAAGAACTGGTACATGTGGATAAATTCTCTGTACCGAAGGTGGATGCATCTGCGCTTGGACCACAGTAGTAGTGCATTAGGTGTACTCTGTACTACCCCTGGTATTTGTCCACTATCTGCCTGGACTTCTCCCTCAGCTCCCTGTACTTGTGTTGGAGCAGTTATAGTGGCACTAGTGCCTGGACCCCGTGATTAGGTCGTTAAAGGTGGAGGTCAATCTCTTAACAACTGCGAAATGAGATCCTCAACATCAGAATCTTCATTATCTACATAAGACTTTCTCTTTTTATTTTTTCCTGCACTTTCATCCTCTTTAGCGCCATCTTCCTTCTCTGCCTCATCTTCCTCCGTAATGGCAGGAAACAACTTAGCACACTGTACTGTCTCCGCTCTCCATCTCTTCTGTTCCCAATCCCATCTAGCTTCAGCTAAAGATTTCTCTACTCGCTTCATTCTCTTTTTAAATTTCATTTCTTGTTGCTGTCTAGCCACCAGTTCCCATACCGCTAAAGCCTCAAACTGTGCTGGTCTCGGTAACGGTTTCATCTCATATAATGTCATTCGGAATTGGTCCAGTATTCTCAAATTAAACGTTCCATGCTCCGGAAATGCTAAGGGCCCTCACTTCTTAGTTAGCTTACACCACTGCTTCAACCATAAACACAGTGCTACACCTCGCTCCTCCATCACAATGTAAGCCGGAGAATTTTCCGGTGGGGTCGGCTCCCCCACTGACGCCTTACTGTTAGAATCACTCTTCATCGCACTTCTAAACGCCTTGAAAAACTTCATTTTATCAGTTCTGTTTACTTCAATTCAATAATTAAATGACTTTTACTCCCAAGATTCCCTTCAACCGCTTACTCAACCAATTGCCTCTTACGGACGGCTGCCAATCTGTTTGCGACTCTTCTTACTAACCTACCTATCACAGCGCAGCACACTCTGACATCACACACACACAGAGGCTGACAAAGTTTTGTGGCTCGTCCTCCTACTTCAATTCACACAACGAATGCAAATTATTGCGAGCACTTTAACCAAATACCAATAACTAATACAAACCTGCTGGTTCACTACAGGAAGGGACACAATCGCTTCAGAGACCTTACAGATTTTCACTAATTGCTCTTTTGCTCGTGTAGCTATTCCTCTTTCTCAGTCTCCCACATTCTCAAGCAAAATTCGGCCCGCAAATTTTACTCTCAACTGATCAATGGGTCTGTCCTGGTGCACATGGAACTCGCCAAATCTCAGTCGAAATTTCTTTTATTCAATTATCACACACACCGACTTGTTGACCTACTAAACCAGACAGATAACAAAATATAACCAAGTGTCTCCTACACTTGTCAATATACTCTGGAGTCTTAGACCACGCAGGGTCCGTACATCACCAACAACCACGTGGGTAATTTTTTTAGCACAAAGCAGCACACACATGTGAAGTTTGACAACTTCCCTACTCTCATACGACGAAGTACGCACACTCATACTAATCCTCAGCTGGAGTATGCAGACTCCTTACTTACCTCAGATACATCACGATTCACCTGCGGTTTGCTTAAGCTTGTTCAAGTGCAACCTACCACTTTCATACTATCTCAAAACACGCCGAGAACATACCCAACTCCACTAGCAGGATCCAGGATCTGAGAAAGTAATTTCTGGGCTTAGGGGACATCACCTTTGCTACAATTGGCATTTCAGAAAAAAAAATTCAAACCTCATAAAATACACACAACTAACTTATACTATTACCATAACCAATAATAACCACATAACTAGTTCTCCAAGGAAAATAACCATCAAGCTGCTACCAAAAACTGCTAGCACGCCTGGTCCTTAGTAAGTGAACTTACAAGGGGACACATATAGGTCGATGAATCTTTTGAATCGCATGGAGTATCCTAGTCATGCAGTGACTATTGAATCAATAACTAGCATCAATAATCAAGAAAACATTTTATGAAAAACAATGTGAAACCATACTAATCAAGAATAACCACTACTCAGGGAAGAGTTAACAATTTTTATTTCCCTAGTGCTTACAATTCTAAATCATCTGTTAATTCAAACTTTATTCAGTTCATTAATTCATTAATAAAACACCATCACTTAAGAAGACATATGCGAAAAGGTAATTCTATAAGCTACAACATTAGCATTGATAATGAAGTTCAGCAATAAGTTTGGCACTCAGTTGTCACTGTCAACGTCACCCCTAACAGCCTTTCTAACCAAGATTAGCATTAGCATGGGGGGTCTTCATGCAAAAACAATTTGGAGAAAACATTAATTTGGAAAAATCGACCTAAATGAGGATATCTATAATCAGCGCAGTTGGTACCTAGAAGAAAAGGCACAAAAATCGTCAATCACATTTTCATAGCTACCTATCCAGGATGGATTAGCAACAAGTCAGTCTTCGTCTTCAGGCCATCAATCAGTCAGCTACGGATCAGGCTCACAGAGGATGAACCCAATATCAGCGCCTCGGATAGCGTCTCCTGACGTCATTAATTTTTTCCCCGTAATTCCGATTTCTCGCCCTTTGTCATTACTTTTTATAAGGGTCTCCCAGTCCATCCCACTAATTGCTAATTGGTCAGTCAGTCAGCAGATATCAATTTAACCTATAGTTTTTGTTTACCCAATCTACTAATTTTCATATGTTCCAAGTCACAAGAAGCGGATTGGTTCTTCATGCGATGCCCTCATCTTTTGGCCTTTCAGGTATCAAAATTGTTGCATATGGCTCTCCAGTCAGTGCCTCTATTGTTCAAGTCCTGGGAAAGTATATTTAGGGGGTCATTCTGAGTTTGGCTGGCGGCGGGCGCCGCCAGCCAAACGGGAACCGCCAGAATACCGCTGCGCGGTCAAAAGACCGCCGCGGTTATTCTGAGTTTCCCGCTGGGCGGGCGGGCGACCGCCAGAAGGCCGCCCGCCCGCCCAGCGGGAAACCCCTTCCCATGAGGAAGCCGGCTCCGAATGGAGCCGGCGGAGTGGGAAGGGTGCGACGGGTGCAGTTGCACCCTTTGCGATTTTCAGTGTCTGCTATGCAGACACTGAAAATCTTAGTGGGGCCCTGTTAGGGGGCCCCTGCAGTGCCCATGCCATTGGCATGGGCACTGCAGGGGCCCCCAGGGGCCCCACGACACCCGTTACCGCCAGCCAGGTTCTGGCGGTCAAAACCGCCAGAACCAGGCTGGCGGTAAGGGGGTCGGAATCCCCATGGCGGCGCTGCCTGCAGCGCCGCCATGGAGGATTCCCCAGGGCAGCGGAAAACCGCCGGGACACCGCCGGTTTTCCGTTTCTGACTGCGGCTGTACCGCCGCGGTCAGAATGCCCATGGGAGCACCGCCAGCCTGTTGGCGGTGCTCCCGCGGTCGTTGGCCCTGGCGGTCCATGACCGCCAGGGTCAGAATGACCCCCTTAGTCTGCTCTACACATAATTGTATCAAATTGTCTTCATCATCTCCAGTCCGCGGGTACATTGCAGAAAATTCTAGCTAAGTAACTTGAACTACGAAGGGGTCAAGGTTGTAGTCAGCGGTTTCCAGTCCTTTGCAAGGCGTCCAGTTTCTCCGTCCGGTTTCTCCATGTTCAGGGTGTGCGAGGCCCAATGGAACTAGGCCTTTAGTTCAGCTAACTTAGTAATACAAAACAGAGGTTATGCGTCTCATTATGACATATTACTACATTTTTCTCATATATTTTCGTATAGAATAAAAACCCATTGCAAGGTGCAGCTCGTTTATTGGCTCTGGGTACCTAGAGTTCTTGATGAACCTACAAGCCCTATATATCCCCGCAACCAGAAGAGTCCAGCTGACGTAACGGTATATTGCTTTAAAACATCTGACATCGCAGGAAAAAGTTACAGAGTAAAACGTGGAGAAAAATTGCTGTTTTTTTACCTCAATTTCAATATTTTTTTATTTCAGCTTTTATTTTCTGTAGGAAACACTTGTAGGATCTACACAAATGACCCCTTGCTGAATTCAGAATTGTGTCTACTTCTCAGAAATGTTTACCTTTCTGGGATCCAGCATTGGTTTCTCACCCATTTTGGTCACTAACTGGAAGGAGGCTGAAAGCACAAAAAATAGTAAAAATGGGGTATGTCCCAGTAAAATGTCAAAATTGTATTGAAAAATTGGGTTTTCCAATTCAAGTCTGCCTGTTCCTGAAAGCTGGGAAGATGTTGATCTTGCCACCACAAACCCTTTGTTGGTGCCATTTTCAGGGGAGAAGGAAAACACCATCCAAACAGAAAGTGTTGCAGCGCAAGGAGGAGAAGAATCACAGCCCTTAAATACCCAAAAAACAGGAAGCGACCAACAGGAAGTGCAAGGACACCATATTAGATAGGGAAAAAACACATAGAAAGTAATGGACAAGGAACCATAGCGAGTAGGGAACCAATGCATGCTGAGAAGAGAGGGGAATAATGGGAAAGAAGGAAAAACATAAAGGGAAGCACAAATGAGGGCGACAGAAAGGAAGGACAACATTATCAGGTGAGTGGGGGAAAGGTTAGATGTGCAAGGAGGCTTGCTGTGCTGAAAAGAAACGAGGTCCCATGCCCAATTTGGGGCCTCGAATGCTGCAAGAGAGACTGGGGCGGGGCGCGTCTCAGCGCCGCGCACACCCGGCCTGAGCCGAGTGTTCGGCTCACTACGCGTGCCACGGCGCAACAGTAGGTTCCCCCCCCCCCGAAGCCCCAGGTTTGTGCGGAAACAAGCGGTGAAAGTGACGAATCAGAAGAGGGGCGTGAACAGAAGACGCATCTTCCCAAGAGCATTCGCTAAGAGGGTAACCCTTCCAATGAATCAGATACTGAAGAGGGTTTCGAAAGACACAAGAGTCACAAATTTCTTGCACCTCATATTCTGGTTTATCATTCACCAATAAGGGAGGAGGACAAGGAAACTGCCGGGAGAAAGGACCAGGCATATAGGGTTTTAGCTGGGAAACATGAAAGATTGAATGGATTTTCCAGGTACGAGGTAAGTGAAGACGGACAGTGACATGATTAATCAACTGAAGAATACGGAAAGGACCGTATTAACGAGGTGTAAACTTATTCTGAGAGAGCCGCAAAGGCAGAAATTTTGAAGAAAGCCAGACTTTATCCTGGATGTGATACACTGGAGCCTCCCTGCGCTTCTTATCTGCCATTCGTTTCATGTATCTCTTAGTGTCCAGCAGGTTAGATCGAATCATTCTATGGATTTTTCGAAGTCTTTTGGAAAATGAGGTGACAGCAGGAAGAGAAGAGGTAGACTGAGGAGTAGTAAGAAAAGAGGTAGGATGATAGCCATAGGAACAGAAAAAGGGGGTGACCTTGGAGACACTATGCACTGTGTTGTTGTAAGAGAATTCAGCGATAGGAAGGTAAGTGTTCCAGTTACTCTGAGTAGAATTAAAAAAGCAGCGAAGGTACTGCTCGAGTCCTTGGTTGAGATGTTCGGTTTGCCAATTGGTTTGGGGATGGAAACCAGATGACAATGCTATATTGATGTCCAAGGTCCTGCAGAAATGTTTCCCAAACCGGGAGATGTACTGAGGTCCCCTGTCTGATACAATGCTGTGTGGGAGTCCATGTAGACGAAAAATATGGTGGATGAATATCTGACTTAGTTCTTGTGAGGTAGGTAATTTCTTCAGGGCAGAGAAGTGAGCCATTTTCGTAAAGGAATCTATTGTTACCATGATAACCCGATTTCCTGCTGATGGAGGTAGTGAACACATGAAATCTGTAGAAATGGTGTGCCAGGGAGCAGGTGGAACAGGTAACGGTAGCAGTAATCCCGCTGGCCTGGTACGGGGTATCTTTACTTGGGCACATATGGGACAGGCCTGTACATAACTTTCGACATCCGATTTCCAAGTAGGCCACCAAAAAGATCACAAGAGTAATTCCTGCGTGGCCTTGATGCCTCTATGACCAGCAACCGGAGAATCATGGCACATCTGCAGTGCCTTTTCTCGTACTCCTTTTGTAGGGAGGAACAAAAGGTTCCTATAATAATCATATCCCTTCTGTTTTTGTATTAGGGTGTTTAAGTCTTCCAATTCTTGTTCAGACTTGTTCAAAGGTTGGCATATTCCAGTTGTACCTCATCCAGGAATGATTGAGCTACATCAATGATCTTGCTAGGCTCAAGTAGATACTGTGATGGGGTAGGAGTACAATCTGGATAACGGCGAGACAGAGCATCAGCCAGTATGTTTTGGGATCCAGGAATGTAGGTGACATAGAAGTCATACTGACTAAAGAAAAAGGCCCAATGGGCCTGACGACTGTTCTGGCATTGAAAGTTACGTAAACATTGTAGATTCCGATGGTCCGTTCTCACCTCGAAAGGTTCTTTGGAACCTATAAGGAATTGTTTCCACTCTTGGCAGGCAGTCTTCAGGGCTAATAACTCCCTTTCCAATACTGAGTAATGTTGTTCTGACACAGAGAGTACATGAGACAGATAAAACACAGGATGTTCTAGACCATCGTCATCTTGTTGTTGGAGTAAGACTGCTCCGATGGCCCTTTCGGAAGCATCAGTAACAACAACAAATTGTTTGTTGGTGTCTGGATGTCTTAGTATCGGTGCTTGAGTGAAAGCCTTTTTTAGACTTTGAAAAGCAACTTCAGCCGCCTTTGTCCAGACAAATCCACTGCGTAAATTCTCCTTCTTTAATGTTTGAGTAATTTGGCTGGTCTGTTCCGCAAAGTCTAAGATAAACTTATGATAAAAGTTGGCCAGTCCTAGAAAACAATGAGTCTCCTTGATGGAGGAAGGGGAAGGCCAGTCTAGGATGGCTTGTACCTTTTCCGGATTCATAGCTATTCCAGTAGGACTAATGTGATAACCCAAATATTTGACTTCGGTCTTAACAAACTCACATTTCTCTGGTTTACAGGACAGTTGATGTTGCCTGAGTCTTTGGGGGACTTGTTTAACGTGTGTAGAATGAAGTTCAGGACGTCTAGAATATATAAGGATATCGTTCAAGTAGATCACTACTGTATGGTTCAAGAGATCAGAGAACACAGAGTCCATAAATCTTTGGAATATGGAGGGGGCATTAGTGAGGCCAAAGGCATAACTCTGTATTCATAATGACCAAATGGGCTTCGAAAGGCGGTCTTCCACTCATCTCCTTCCTTGATGCGCAAAAGGTGGTAAGCTCCACAAAGATCTAATTTAGTAAATCGTTGTGCCCCTCTGACCCCCTCTAGAATATCTTTTATGAGAGGTAAAGGATGACAGTCTTTTATATTGATCTTATTTAAACCACAAAAATCCAAGCAGGGACGAAGATCTTTAGTCTTCTTGGGTACAAAAAAGAGAGGAGCCCCCGCCGGAGAGGAGGATGGTACGATAAGACCGCTGTGTAGATTTTCTTGGAGGTACTCTTTGAGAACTTCCTTTTCAGGTTCCATGAGAGAATACATTTTCCCAAAGGGAACAATCGCCCCAGGTTCCAGGGGAATTGTACAATCATAATCTCGATGTGGGGGCAAAACAGGTCTGGATGGTATTTGGAATACATCTTGAAAGTCCAAATGGTGATCAGGAACCCATTGGACTGTATTGATGGAACAACCTGTAGTGAGTTCAGAAGGCATCAGTTTCTTGGGTGACCAGTAAGTATCTGAGGCAAAACAATGTTCATGACAAAACTGTGAGGACAAAGAAATAGTCCTGGTTTCCCAATTTACATAAGGATTATGGGCCTGATTCTGACCCCGGCGGTAAGGAACCGCCGGGGCCAGGGTCGGCGGGAGCACCGCCAACAGGCTGGCGGTGCCCCGCAGGGCATTCTGACCGTAGCGGTTTGGCCGCGGTCAGAAGAGGAAAACCGGCGGTCTCCCGCCGGTTTTCTGCTGCCCAGATGAATCCTCCATGATTCAGACACCCCATACCGCCATCCTGTTCCTGGCGGTTCGCCCGCCAGGAACAGGATGGCGGTATGGGGTGTCGTGGGGCCCCTGGGGGCCCCTGCAGTGCCCATGCCAACAGCATGGGCACTGCAGGGGCCCCCGTAAGAGGGCCCCACAAAGAATTTCAGTGTCTGCTTTGCAGACACTGAAATTCGCGACGGGTGCAACTGCACCCGTCGCACCTTCCCACTCCGCCGGCTCCATTCGGAGCCGGCATCCTCGTGGGAAGGGTGTTTCCCACTGGGCTGGCGGGCAGCATTTTGGCGGTCGCCCGCCAGCCCAGTGGGAAAGCCAGAATAACCGCAGCGGTCTTCTGACCGCGGTGCGGTATTCTGGAGGGGGGAACTCCTATGTCTTATGAACCACGGAATCCCTAGGATTATAGTATGATTGGGAGATGATATTAAGTCAAAGGAGACGTGTTCTTGGTGGTTCCCAAATTGTAAACTTAGAATCGTGGTAGTAGTATCGACTGGACCAGAGGATATTAAGGACCCATCCACAGTGTGTACGTGTTCCGGGACTTCCTTGGGTCGTGTTGGTATTTGTTTTGTTGTGGCCCAGGACTTATCCATATAAATGCCACTAGCACCACAATCAAGTAAGGCCATTGTTCTCTCCTCACAACCGTCAGGTAACTGCAGAGTCACCAGTAGCATGAACAAAGTAGTGGCATTGTCCTTGAAAGAACTAATGGAAGGTATAGCAGATGATCCTGTCCCCTCCCTTCTTACAGAGGACGGGAAGTAGCGTTTCCCGATGGCCTCAGAGGACGAACAGGGCATGTACGGAGCATATGACCAGCAGCACCACAATAAAGGCACAATCCTTTTTTACGTCTTTCTTCACGTTCACTGACGGAAAGTGGGCGACGAATAGTATCCACCTGCATAGGTTCACCTTCAGTTTCTTTGACGGGAGGACGAGGTTCCTCCGGACGGTGCAAAAAGACACATGAGGCACTTGGCTGGGAAAGTCCTCTATTTCTTCTTTTTTCCAAATGTCGTTCTTGGAGACGATATTCGATGGAAAGAGCTAAATCATCAGACCGCGAAGATCTTTAACTCGGGTGGAGTGCACTAACTCGTCTTTGATCTCCTCCTTTAGCCCTCTACGAAATAGGGTAACCAGAGTACGCTCCACCCTGGTTGTCTTGGCCACAAGCTGTTGAAAGCGTGTAATATATTGGAGGACATCTTGAGAGCCTTGTTGGATGTCAGATAGCCGAGGCCTCCAATCCTGGACGACTAAAAATCTGTTTAAAATGATTCACGAAGGCTGGATAATCAGACAATACTGGATCATTGGATGATACCATCGGAGTCGCCCAGGCCAAGGCAGGACCGGATAGGGCACTGATAAGATAACCCACCTTTGTCTTGTTGTGAGACAATTGTGTGGGTCAGAAGGCAAAGTAAACAGTCAATGCATCTAAGAACTCTCGTAGCTTTGTTGGTTCACCGGAATATCGAGGAGTTGAGGTGGAACCGGTAGAAACATCCATACTGCAGAAGGCCAAAGCTTGTCGTAAGGCAGCATTCTCGTTGCGTAATTGTTGCAGTTCCTGAGCCTGTTGCTGAATGGTTGCCAGAAGGGACTGGTCAGGGTCTGCAGCAGCAGCCCTCTGATTCATCCATGGTGCTTAAACAAAGTTGGGTGTATTTGGTGCTGCAATCTGTCACGACTTACGCGTTGCTTGAGCCTGGAGTCCACTGAACGAGTGACGAGGTTCTTGTTCTTGAATGATCGGCCTTTGCCCAGGTAGGGGCGACTCTTTCTGGTAGCCACGGTGCTGCAGGCGATAGGAATGCCAAGGGCAGTCCGTGTCCTTCAGAAGTAGTGCCAGAGGGAAAAAAACACTAAAAAGGGGACAAAATCTCAAAAGGAATTTCCTGGAACAAGAGCAAAATCAATAAGTAAAATATAAGATCAAAAAAGGAACAGGAAAACACTGGAACAAAAGTGTAACCAGTATCTGACACAAGGGAGAAGGAACGAAAACACCATCCAAACAGAAAGTGTTGCAGCGCAAGGAGGAAAAGAATCACAGCCCTTAAATACCCAAAAAACAGGAAGCGACCAACAGGAAGTGCAAGGACACCATACTAGATAGGGAAAAAACACATAGAAAGTATTGGACAAGGAACCATAGTGAGTATGGAACCAATGCATGCTGGGAAGAGAGGGGAATAATGGGAAAGAAGGAAAAGCATAAAGGGAAGCACAAATGAGGGCAACAGAAAGGAAGGACAGCATTATCAGGTGAGTGGGGGAAAGCTTAGATGTGCAAGGAGGCCCAATTTGGGGCCTCGAATGCTGCAAGAGAGACTGGGAGCGCGTCGCGTCTCAGCGCTACGCGCTGCGGCCCGAGCCGAGTGTTCGGCTTGCACCGTGTCCCGTGGCGCAACAAAGAGAGTCTGTTTGCATGCTTTAAATGCCTGGCTAATGAATGGCTGTTATTGTTACATTTCTGGCTAGTAGCCATTTCCAAATGGTCTGAGCCTTGAGAGACAGAGAGGGAGAGTGTGCTCCTCTCTGTTTGCTCAAGTAATGCATAGTTGTGTTTTCAGTCTGGACCAGGATGCAATTGGTTTTGATCACTGAAAAGAAAACTTCAGAGCAAGGTGGACTGCTCTCAATTACATGCTGATGTGGTAAGTCTTTTCCTTGTCTGACCAAACACCCTGAGTTTGAAGGGAACCCATGTGAGCTCCTCATCCCTGGAGGGAGGCGTCTGTGATCAGTGTTTGACTGGGTGGGGCCAGATGAAGTGGTACAAACACCATTAGATTTTTCTGCTGACACCAGCATGGGAGAGACTGGAATGCAGCCTCTGACAATACCAGCTGATCCTCCCAACGTATGGAGTGCTGATTCCTCTGGTCTTCCAGGCATTGTTGCAGGGGTCTCATGTGCAACCTTGCATTCTGCACTATGAAGATGTAAGAAGCCAATTACCCTGGTAGAGACGCTATCTACCTTGCAGATGGATGACGATCCTGCAGGAGATTGTGACATTTCAGAGTGATAGGTGATAGTCTTTCCCCAAAGGATGTACTCTTGTGGCTCCAGGTAGTGCTGTTTTTGAACTGGACAAGCTGAATATTTTTGTAAATTGATCCAAAGACCCAGACTCAGTGAGTGTCTCGAAACAGATGTAAAATGCTCCTTTGTCTATGATGGAGAGGAGCTCTTTATCATCTAGTCGTCCAGGTAATGGTATGCAAAGATTTCCTGTCTCCTTAAGAATGCTGCGATGATGGCTATACATTTTGAAAATGTTTGTGGGGCTGATTTGAGATGGAATGGGAGTACTTTGAACTGATAGTGCCGAGATCCCATCTTGAAATGGAAAAATGTTTGATGTTTTGCCGGACTGGAGAAATGAAAATAATATGCATCTTGAAGGATTGAACACATCCAGTTCCCTTGATGCAACTGTTGTTAGATTTGGTGAAGAGCCAGCATTCTGAACATTTAGGTCTAAGATGGGTCTGAACTCTTGTTTCAGTCCTTTATATTTCTTTAGAAAGTAACAGGAATAGATTCTTGATTCCCTTTGATGATCTGGCACCTTCTATATGGCCTCTTTTTGCATTAAGGTGTTGACTTCTGACTGCAAGAGATCTCGCTGGTACCAGGATGATTTTGCTAGGCGTAAAGTAGGAGGAGGGAACCTGAAGCGTAAAGAATAGCCATTCTGTACAATATTTCAGACCCATCTGTCTTTTGTATTTGACTGCCTCTCTTCCAAGTGGTTGACAATACTTCCTTCCACTGTAGCAGGTAACAATGAAGGGGGAAGTGACAACTCATTGTTTTGCAGACATTTTTCCTGCCACTTCAGACTGTTGCTGTTATGCTCCTTTTCCTCTAGATGGTCTGTAAGGGTGGAAGTGTGACCTTGCCTGTGGCTGCCAATGAGAGGTTTGAACTCTCTATTGTAAATACCATCTGTTGTATGGCCTGTATGGTCTCTTGAATTCTTTTTTCTTTTCAAGGCCGACAGCCTTCAGAGTATCCAGCTCCATCTTCATCATGGATATCTCTTCGTCTGCATGAGTAATGAACAGGGTGTTACCCGAGAATGGGAGATTTATTATACAATGTTATGCTTCTGGCTTCAATCCAGTAAGACGCAGCCAAGATGATCTCCTTGCACAGATGCCATGTGCATAACCATTCACAGCTAGATCCGATGCAGTCGCAGCTGCACTCATGTTTTGATTTGAAACCAGGCTATCCTTATAGAGTATCTTCTGCCTATTCTCCTTAGGCCGTTTTTTTTGTGAACCTGGCCAACGAATCCCAGTGGGATCTATCATATTTTCCAAGCAGAGCCACTCTCATGTAAAATACCGATGTCCATCTGCTTGTTCTCTTTGTCTGGTGGAATCAAAGAGGAGGAAGAAGCTGCAGAATGTGACTTGCATGCAACTGCCACTATGAACGAATCCGGAGGAGGATCAGCTCTGAGGAACAGTGGGTCCTGATCATAAGCCTTGTATTTCGTCCGGATCCTAGATGGGGCCAGAGATGCTGGTGTTAAAGTTAGATGCATCACAGGCTCTAGGAGTCGAGGCACCAATGGCAATAGTGGTTGTGAAGCTGTTCTGTGATGGAGGGTTTCAAAGATCACAGATGAAGATGATGTTGTGGTTAGAATGCCGAGATTCAGTTTTGTAGCACCTTTGATCAAGACACTATTGAAGGTCAAGAGATCACCACTGGTGACACTCTTGCTGGAGGTGCATCTGAGAGAGTAGGAGAATAGTCTCACACTGAGGACCGGGATGTTGTGGGCCAAGACGGTGAGCTCCTTCTGTGCCAGGATGACGCAGTGTGAGATCTGCTGGACCTTCACCTGGTCCTAGACATGGTTCGAGATATAGAACGGTGGAGGATAGGGCCCCTCAACCTCCGAGCTGGTGGCTGCAGACTCCTACGTGGTATGGCTCTTGGATCTGTAGGAGGCACCAATGATGTGCCAGCACAGAACCTTGGAGAAGGTGTTCTTTTGGGACATAGTGTATGAGGTCTGAGGGAAGAGTATGTTTGAGAATACTCTGAGTTTGATGTTGCAGGCACTGGTCTTTTGCCTAAACTTTCCAACCCATCTTGGAGAGACATTGACAGGTATGACCTGGATCTAGTAGGCGTTCGAGGTCTCGATTCCACAAAGTCCACTGAGACACACTGGACCTCTGGTGATGTTGAGGGCTTCCCACAACATTTTTGTCTCTTGACGTCAATACATGCTTATTCAACATTGTGCAGGGTTTGTCTACAAGCCTCGATGCGAACTGCAGTCTCACCGTCAAAGAACGTCCAGTGGGAGACAACAGTTAACTTGACGATGGGTGCCTCATCAAAGTGCCTTCAGTATTGACGTCGATGAACGTCGCCTGGTCGTCGACGCCGACCTTGATGGCAAAGGCTGTCTCGGAGCCAAGGAATGTCTCGACATCGACCGATGGTGCCTTCTCGCTGGTGATACGACTCTCGACGTAGAGTGTGTTCTGACAGTTAGCGATGAGCCGACCCCACCTTCGACGGGGTCTTAGACATCAATGGAGAACATAACAGTATTTTCCTCAACGCCATGCCTCTCGCCGTTGACAGGAACCTCATTTTTTGGTGTTTTTCATGAGATCATCCTCTGTGGGTTTCTTTTAAATGAAAGGAGGGCTCTTTGGAGGAAGGCTGGTGTTACCCAAGACCTCTTGTAGATCCAGCTGATCTTCTCTACTGGAGTCCATGCCAGCCCCCTCACAGACATGCTTGGTTATTTCAAATTACCAGCATGTGGACCAGCACAGAGAGTGATGGCACCTAGGAGATTGTGTGGAAGGGATTTATGAATGGGCAATATCTGCCCCTCCCGGGGGGATTCTCCGTGTCAGATGGTTGAGAGAATACTAAAAATGCACCTTCTTGGAAGGAGTGTGTAGGTAGCTGTATACAGAGACCTGTGATGTGAGGGTTGTGCAGAAGGGATTGCTGCATAGGCAGATGCAGCCTCTGTGACTGCTTCACTAATGGCTGGGAACTGGCAACCCTCAGAAGAGATACAGGTGGAACAATATGACAATGGCTGGCCCATGTGATTCCCCTGCTGTCTCTTCAGGATACACCCACTCAGCTTACCCCCTCTCTCAGCATGTCTTGCCAAAGATTTGTTATAATCTGTCAGATCTGTCTCACCATTGGATCCGGCACCCCTGCACATCCTGCGGTAAGGGTTCAAAATCATTGTCCCAGTAGTGACAGAAGTAATCAACTCCTGCTAGCCTTTGGGCTCATTCTTCAGCAATGGAAACACGCCACTTTCAATTAGCTTTTTAGGAAAGCCAACCTGGATCCTTCAAATCTAAGTAACTATTGGTTGATCTCCCTCTTGTCTGGAATATCCAAACTATTGGAGAAATATGTCAATAAGTATCTCTTGGGATCCTCAAATCACAGTCGCTGTCACATTCCACCCAGATGGGCTTTTGCCCTTCACATAGCACGTAAACAGTGTTATTGACGGCAGTCGAGAAGCTCAGAAGTATCCTGGATCAAGGACAGTCAGCAGATATTTTTCTGCTAGACTTTAGTGTGGCCTTTGACATTGTAGATCACTCCATTCTTCTGCAAAGGATCTCTAATGTTGGCGTTATGGATAGAGCCCTTGATTGGACTACCTCTTTTTTGCAGAATCACTATTTTCAGGTCCATGATCAGCCTTTTCTCTCCCCCCGGTTTTCTGTCATGCTGTGGGATGCCAAAGGGCTCCTTCTTGATCCCTACCTTCTTTAATATCTACTTAAACCCCCTGGCTGAGATCGTCTTGGCTCATGGGCTTTCAATGGTGTCCTGCAGTGACAACACTCAGCTGGTCATGTCAATCTCCCCTGATGCATATTCAGGTTATTCCTCTCTAATCTCATGCCTTCAGGAGGTAAGCAGCTGGATGTCAAACTGCAAATTGAAGCGTAATGAGGACAAAATAGAGATTATGTTGCTAGCAATAACTTCAGTTAACCTATCTCAAGTTCTCTTCCAGATTATCTCTGCGATCTGCCCAGCCATAAAGAGTCAATAAAGAGCCTGGGTGTATGGCTCGATAGGGGTCTGACCATGAGTCAGCATGCAACGAAGCTCGCAGCCAGCTGTTATGGCACCCTGAAAGCACTAAAGAATGCCCTTCATCTCCTTCCTGTCATCGCCAGACAGATAGCCGTGCAGGCTTTGGTGTTAGCCCAGCTTGCTTACAGGAATGCCCTGTTCTTTGGCTCCCCATATTTTGTCACCAGGAAGGTGCAGATGGTACAAAATGCAGCTGCCCACTTACTGATGAATATTCACAAACATATGCCAGTCTCCACGCTTGTGAGAGACTTACACTGGCTCCCGATGGAACGACGTGTACAGTTTAAGACTCTTTGCATTATGAACAGGGCTGTTATTAACAAAGGCCCTCCCTTGCTACTTTCTCTTGGCTGTCCTTACCTTCCAGAGAAACCCCCTTGTTCTTCACCCACCTATTGAAGGTCCCTTGAGTTTACAGGGCACGATGGGGAGGGTTGTTCCACTTCTTATCTGGCCCCTAGACTCTGTAATTCTTTGCCATTAGAACTGTGCATTTTTGAGCATGAACACTGGTGGTAACTGCGAATTGCTTTGCCACCGCGTTCGCAAAGCAATTCTACATCGCAATGCAAATCACAAATAGGAAGGGGAACACCCCTTCCTATTTGCGAGTCGCATTCCCATTTTGCGAGTCGGTAACCAGGTTACCGACTCGCAAAATGGGAATGAGCATCGCAATGTGCTTTTTGCATGGCGCAAACAGCTAAATTCGCTGTTTGCACATGCAAAAAGCTTGCTACATCTGGCCCCATGTTCTGTACACATAATCCCCTAAATTTTGATAAACACTCATATCCTATGGTATAAGGAAAACATGTAAATATAGCAAAGCAAATTCAAAACATGCAATGTGCAAAGAAGAAAAATGGATGGAGGGAGGCAATATGAGCTCACCGTTACTGGAACAGATGCCGCAGGACCGCCCGACAAACCGCTGCGTCTCCCTTAGGAATGGCATCCAGACAATAGTGTCTCATAAAGGTGCGAGTTGTCTTCCAGGTGGCTGCTCTGCAAATGTCCTGCAGGGGTACACCTGCTAACAGTGCCATGGACGCCGAGACAGTCCTTGTCGAACTGCGCTCAATGAGGATTGTAAAGGTTTTCCAGCTGCTTGTTAGCAAAAGTTTATAGCTGCTACTATCCAGCTGGCTATACTTCATTTAGAAAGGGGCTGCCCTTTCCTAGGAGCACTGTATGCGACAAATAATTGAGTAGACTTCCTAAAAGTCTTGGTTCTCTCCAAGTAAAACTTAAGGTTCCATTTGATGTCCAACGAATGGAGAGCTCTCTCCGCTGGAGACGTTGAATTCGGAATGAAAGATTTTAGAACCACCGGTTGGTTAATATGAAAGTCTGATGGCACTTTTGGTACAAACTTGGGGTTTGTGCAAAGTATGACTTTATCCTGTTTAAATTGGAGGAAAGGCTCTTGAACAGTGAACGTCTGGATCTCACTGACTCGCCTGGAAGAAGTAAGGGCTAGAAGCAGAGCCACCTTCCACGATAAATACTTCAGATCTGTTCTGTGTATCGATTTAAATGAGTGTTTCATAAGCTGAGAAAGAACCGTATTGAGTTGCCAGGACGGTGTAAGAGGCCTTACTGGCGGAAAAACTCGAAATAGCCCTTTGAGAAACTGCTTAATTAGATTATATGACAGAACACCGAATTAAAAACAACTACTAACCTTAACAACGAGGTCGGAACACCGACCTCGTCCTTACTACTAATGATTTTACCACGAATGCCTTAACAACGATATTTCGTTGTAAAGGCATTCCTGATAAAATCATTAGCAATAGGCACCATTCACCCTACATCCCTCACCCCACCCCCCCAACCCCACCCCAAAACCTAAAACCCGCTGACCCCCCACCCACTCCCCAAAACCAAAAACGCCCCACCCCACAACCCCATCCTAAAACCTAAAACCCCCTGACCACCCACCCACTCCCCAAAACCAAAAACGCCCCACCCCCCAACCCCACCCTAAAACCTAAAACCCCCTGACCTCCCACCCACTCCCCAAAACCAAAAACGCCCCACCCCCCCAACCCCACCCCAAAACCTAAAACCCCCTGATCCCCCACCCACTCCCCAAAACCAAAAACGCCCCACCCCCCCAACCCCACCCCAAAACCTAAAAACCCCTGACCCCCACCCCCTCCCCAAAACCAAAAACGCCACACCCCCCCAACCCCACCCCAAAACCTAAAACCCCCTAACCCCCCACCCCCTCCACAAAATCAAAAACGCCCCACCCCCCCAACCCCACCCCAAAACCTAAAACACCCTAACCCCCACCCCCTCCCCAAAACCAAAAACGCCCCACCACCCCCAACCCCACCCCAAAACCTAAAACTCCCTGACCCCCCACCCCAAAACTTAAACCCACCACTTACCTTCGCCAACTCCCTTCTTTGTACCTTAACCACGCATGTTCGTTGTTCAGAACATACGTAGTTAAGGCACAAAAATACGAAGTCGTGGTTAAAAAAAGCGTTGTTACGCTTTCGTTAACCACAACTTTCGTAATAAAAAAGTCGTAAAAAAGGATGTTTCCCGCTTAATTAATCTGGATGACCACAGAGATGGAGCCCTAAGCGAACGCCTGTAACGAGATATCGCCGCCAAATGCACCCTAATGGATGCATGTGCCAATCCTGTCGGATGGAGGAGATAGGGTAGTATTCGATCCGGCGGTGCCAATAGTGGATCAATGCGCTCTTTCTGACACCACAAGCAAAACCTTTTCCATTTCAACAAGTACAATTTGCTGGTACTCTCCGCTCTAGCCTTTGCCAAAATATCCCGACACTCAGGCCGAATGTCTAAATGGGTGAATTCGTTGTGTTCAGGAGACAGGCCGATAACTTGAGTGATCTGTGGTCTGGGTGTAGAATCTGTCCCTTGTTCCTCATCAAGAGCTGCGGTGACACCTTCAGCGGAATGTGATCTGCCTCCGAGATCAGGAGGAGCTCCGAGAACCAATGTTGGCAGGGCCAAAATGGAGCTATTAGGATGAGTCTGCAATGCTCCTGCTTGATCTTTGCAAGCACCCTTGATATTAGAGGAATGGGTGGAAAAGCATAGGCAAATATTCCACACCATGCCATCGAAAACGCATTCCCACAAAAGCCCAGATGGTGAACCCAACTTGCGTAATAGCGGCATTTGTTGTTCTGCAGGGTTGCAAATAGATCTAGTTTGGGTATCCCCCACCTTCTGAAGACCTGGTCGAGCACGTCCTGATTCAACTCCCATTCGTGACAGGAATACGTCCGTCTGCTGAGAGTGTCCGCTGTCTGCCTTCCTGATAGATGTTCTGCGCGTAGAGTTATGCCATTGCGAGTGGCCCAATCCCAAATCATCTGCGATTTCCGAGACAGAAGGAGAGATTTTGTTCCCCCTTGTTTGTTTGAATAATGCATGGCTGCAGTGTTGTCTGTCCTTATGAGAACTGCTGTGTGCTCTATCCTTGGAAGGAAAGACTGGAGGGCCAAGAAAATCGCTCCCAACCCCAGAAAGTTGATATGGTACCTTTGGAAGGAGCTGCTCCACTTCCCACTGATTTGAAGGTCCTGAAGATGTGCTCCCCAGCCCTCTAAGGAAGCATCCGTGGTGATGGCCAATGGGGGCCGAGGTGGCAGGAATGACAGACCTACTCCGAGGTTCCGCTGACTTTTCCACCAGTGGAGAGCCTGGATCATCCGAGGAGTTACACTGATCAGATACTCGAACAAGTTGTCTCTCTCTGAATCCACTGTATATCTAACTCTTCCTGCACTGGACGCATTCTTAGGCAACAAAAGGGGACTAATTGTATGCAAGATGACATCATGCCCAGAAGCGACTTGTAAGTGCGTACAGAAAGAGACTTTTTTCCTTGCACTTTGTCTGCCAAGGAAAGAAGTTTCATCTGTCTCTCTATTGACGGGAAAGCTCTATCTCTTATGGTGTCGCTCTTTGCACCTAGGAAGATTGTTACCCTCATAGGTAAGATGTTTGACTTGTTGTGATTCAGAGTGAGACCCAGCTCGTCGAATAATGCTATGCAAGCTGTTGTTGAATCGTGAGCTGCTTGAAATGACCGCGCCTTGATGAGCCAATCGTCTAAGTAGGGAAAAATTTGAATTTTCTTCTTTCTTAGGAAAGCCCCCACCGGAGCCAGGCACTTTGTAAAGATCCTTGGGGTGGACTTCAAGCTGAATGGAAGGACTTTGAATTGGAAATGGCTGCCGGCTACCACAAAACGTAGATACTTCCTGTTGGCAAGTGAAATTGGAATATACAAAGAAGGCATCTTGGAGATCCAGAGATGTCATATAATCTCCGTGGTTCATGCGGAGAAGAATATCTTGTAATGTGACCATGCAAAAGGTTTGGCGTTTGAGGTACTTGTGTAGGCCCCTGAGATCTAGAATGGGATGCCAAGATTCCCAGTTCTTGCGTACCAGGAAAAATCGGGAGTAAAAACCTTTGCCCTTCTCTGAAGAAGGTGCTCTCTCTATTGCCCCCTTTCTGAGTATGGTCACAACCTCCGGCCGGAGTTGTTTTAGATGCTTCTGCACAAAGGTCTGAGGAGGACACGAAGGTGGGCATTGAACAAATTCTAATGGCGAAATCGAACAATGTTTAAAACCCACTGGTCTGATGTAATCTGTTGCCACTTCTTGTGAAAGTGAAATATCCTTCCTCCTACATTCCTGCTGTGTGGCAAGGCTGTAGCCGGAGCTTGGAAGTTGTCACTGACGTCTGGTTGTCTCCATACCCTGGCGCGATCTTCCCCTAGGAGAGGGTCTTGAATATGACGCCTGAGGTGGTTGCTTTTGGGTGTATTGCGGCCAAAACTGTTGTGTAGCGTAAGAGGGGTAGCAAAAGGACTGGTAACCCCCTCGATAAGTCGAGACTCCCCGTCCTCTGGCAGCACGAAATGGAAGCTTTTTAAATTGAAGGGTCCCTAAAGACTTTGCGGTATCAGTATCTGTTTTAATAGCCTGCAAGGCTTCATCCACATGCTTACCAAATAAAGCTTCTCCGCCAAAAGGGGGGTCCAACACCTTGTTCTGAACCTCCGGACGGAAGGATGTTGCTCTTAACCAGCCCTGACGTCTCTGAACTGCTCCGCCAGCTTGTTGTCGAAAAGCTGTTGTTGCAATGTCCATTGCATAGTCAATTACCTCAGCCGAGGTGCGCTGACCCTCCAAGAGAATCTTTTTTATCTCTGCCTTAGATTCCTCCGAGACGTGATCCAGGTACGGGGCAATATCCGCCCACAATTGTCTGTCGTACCTCCCCGGGATTGCTAGCAAATTTGCTGCTCTCACTATGAGGCCAGACATAGAAGAAAAACATTTGCCAATGTTGTCTAACCTTCTACCCTCTCTGTCTGGAGGGGCTGAGAGTGGTGTTGATGGATTTTTAGACCGCCTATGCGCTGCCTGGGTTATAACCAAGTCCGGTTTCGGGTGACCCACAAGACACGCTGGAGCGTCTTCCGAGGCCTTATACTTTTTGTCTAACCTGGGCAAGACTGCTGTTACCGTAGCTGGGTTTTTCATCACCTTTAGACCTTCCTCCCAGATGTAACCAACAATAGGTATGGAACAAATACTCTTCTGGTACGGCTCTTTGAAGTTGTATAAAGAACAGTCCATCTGTTTGGATGGCATGGGCATGCCAAACCTCTTTGCCGCCCTCTCAGGCAAATTGTGGAAACCTCTAATATCTCCAGGGGGAGAGTCCACAGGGGTAGGTGACGGAGACTATGGTGTCGGCAATATATAATTGTCCCAATCCGAGTTGTCTTGCAGTTCCCCTTCTTCCCTCTCTTCCTCCGAAGAGTCCGTTACTTGTATGAAGGACCTTTGTGGGGTACTTCTGGCTGATCTTGGGGATGCTCTAGGCTGTGGCAGAGGAGTGGCAGGTATGGATGGAGGAGGTGCCGTCTGTATGTCAGGTTGCGGCACTGACGGAAATCTCCTTTTGTAATCTGACAGCATAGATGGCAGGTCAGATATAAGGGAACTCGGAACACAAACCATGTCCTCTGGAATATAGGTCTGCTGCCGCTGAGGAGAATCATACTGGTGATAATATTCCTCATCATCCTCCTGGCATTTCACGTTAAGCTGCAAAGGACTATGGGCTGTCCTGAACGGCCCATCATCATCTGAATCCTCTTCTAAGAGATGAGTTGGGATTAATGGAGTGATCTTACTTGGAGATGTAGCTCCTGGAGTAATATTTCCCCATCCAGACACAGACTGCTTCTTTGTGTGCTTCGTCGACGGTGTTGACGATGGCACCTTCGACGATGTCGATGAATGTACCACCAACGAGGTCGGGGGTGGGGTTGTCTCCGACAATCCAAGTACTCCCGCGGACGGTGTCGTCGACGACGGCGTAGACGAAGG
This sequence comes from Pleurodeles waltl, assembly GCF_031143425.1. Taxonomy (NCBI): domain Eukaryota; kingdom Metazoa; phylum Chordata; class Amphibia; order Caudata; family Salamandridae; genus Pleurodeles; species Pleurodeles waltl. Next base: position 965,922,922 of record NC_090443.1, read on the forward strand.
TATCTTGACGGAGTCGTCGGAACCATCGTCGTTGACGTTCTGATCTTCAGTGTCGACGGTCTTGATTTTGTTATCGTCGTCGTGGACGTCGGCGATGATGAGGAAGAAGTGACCATTCCCAGAGAGGTTACCGTTGTCGTCACCGCTGACAAGGCTGCCGCGTACATCCTCATCAACGACAGAGTCGACGACGATGATCTTGTCGACGGTGGACTCATCGTCTATGGTCTGTCTCAGAGGTTGAGGCCGGTTTTCTAAACGTTGTCAAAACCTTTGGAGGGGGTGTGGAAGGCTCTGAGGAGGATTTTGAGACCTCCTTGGATGTTGAAGGACGATGACTGGATTTAGAAGAGGATCTTTTCACCTTAGGTGAAGATGATAGACTGCGGCCTTTACCAGACCCCTGTGATGTCTTTTTCAAATTCTTTGAGGGTTTTCTTGAACCCTTTTTAGATTGAGGTGATCTATGGCTCTTTTGAGACTTCCTTGAAGACCATGAAGACTCTTCACTGTCAGAGTCTGAGACAGGGTTTTTTCTTGTCTTCAGTTTTTGAAGCCAAAACAACAACCTCCCCTCTCTATCTTTCAAAGTCTTTGAAGAAAAGGTACGACATACCTTACAATCAGCAGCAGAGTGTTCAGGGTAGAAGCAATATATACACTCTGTATGAGGGTCCTCTGAATGGAGCCTTTTCTTTCCACAAGTACTGCAGGCTCTGAAGAGACATTTCCCCTCTCTGTCTGACATCCTGCTGTTATAACATGTTCCAGAAGGTAGAAGTGTGTATCAGAGACACCCAATAGCAAAAGGAATTCCAATAAATTTAGAAAATCTTCTCTCACAAGAATTCTCCCTAGCGCGACGTGCGGTAGAAAATCTGAGGTGCTGAAGCTTCTCTCAGGAGGGTTCTAAAGGGTGGTACTCTCTGATTGGCTGAGGTTCAAGTTTGGTTCTTTTTACATAAAGACTTGGATGGGTTGTTGAAGTGAAGAGAATTTCTTTGTTATAGATGTTATGTCTTTGGGACATTGTCTTTTTTAAGGTACCGGGGACTCCCATCTCGACGACGCGGAATGATTCAAGCATGTGAATCTATGAAAGTTCCAATACTGGAGTAAATATATATATATATATATATATATATATGTACATTATGAGAGGTGGAAGTGAAAAATCATAGGTTCCCAGAATCACCTGACAGACGGATGGTAGAGGGCTTATCTGTGGCTGCCATGATGTCTCCTGATTTCCTCAAAGTTGACCCATGGGGCTTTTTTTTATGACAGAAGCTAACAGGAAAGAGAGCCATTGTGTTAGCCCCGACCCTCTCTTCACAGTCATCCCCAAATATTTTGCCTTTTTCCCTCCACTTCTTACTAAAATTGTTAGTGTTGGCTTTAGGACTCTGTGTACTTTACAACTGCTAACCAGTGCTAAAGTGCTTGTGCTCTGTTTGCAAAACATGGTTACATTACTTATACCCAACTGGCATATTTAAGTTACATATACGTCCCTTATAGAGTGGTATACAATATACCCAGGGTCTATAAACTAAATGCTACCAGTGAGTCTACAGCAATTATTGTGCCACCTACTTAAGTAGTACTTCTAACACATGTCACTGGCCCAACATGGCAGTCTGAATGGAGTTTTAAACTGCCATGTTGGCTTGGCATTTAAACCCCCTTGCCTAGCCTTAAACTCCCTTTTTATTCCATATCACTCACCCCTAATGTAGGCCTTGGGTTGCTCATAGGGCAGGGTGACGTGTAATGAAAATGTTGGATATGTACTTTAAAGTTTTGCATGCACTGTTAGTGAAAAACTCCCAAATTCGTTTTTCACTACTATAAGGGTATACCAGAGTATGAAAAGTGGACTTTAGACACCAACTCATCAGTATACTCCTGGGCCTGTGGATACTCTGCCAGGAAGAAGGACTACTGTCCTGCAGAAAGGACTGCCACTCTGCTGGACTGCTGACCTGCTGCTGCAATGCTGTTTTACTGCCTTTCTGCCCTGCTGCCCTCTTGCCTAAGGAGAAAGGACCTGAAACTTCATCTGGAACCCAGGGCTACCATAGTGACTCCAAGGGCTAGCCTGCTGGCCTCCTGATCTGACCCTCAGGGACATAAAATGCTCCCCAACATCCTGAACCACCTCCTGGACCCAGCTGATGTTAGTGCCCATGAGGTCCTGGCGCCCTTGGTGTGGTTTAGAGAGCTGAAATCAACCATTTCAGCTCTTCATGACCACAAATAGGCCCGAATGCACCAAGACCTCGCCGCTCAAACCGCGGTTCTTTGCGAAGGTCCGTCAGCCTGACTTTTTACACTGCAGCATCAACAGTTTGTGGGGACCGCCAAAGTGAAGCTCTAGCAACACCTGCCCGCAACGCCTAGCCTGCTCTTTGCTCTATGCCGGAAGCCTCCTGTTGCACTCTTCCTGCTCCTCACGGTCCCCTGCATTGTGAAGGGGACTCTTGGCATGAACTTTGAGAAGGTATTCTTCCGCGGGACTAACCTGGTGACTGTATCCAACCTGCGCTCCATCAAGTTCGGCCTGAAAGTGTGACTTTAACCTGGTCCAGAGCGACCAGATATCCTGAGTTGGCACTCTGTATTTTCTGGCACTATATCCACTAAAAGCTTTAAAAATCCATAACATGATTCTACTGATTACATTTTTTGTCGTTTGGGTGTCAAATCATTTATTTAAATGTACTCTATTTTTCTAAATTGGTTTGGATTTTTTCCTTGTGTTGTGTTTTTGTGTTAGTACTGTTTGTGTGCTGCATAAATAATGCATGCATTGCCTGTAGGTTAAACCTGACTGCTTTTTGTGCCAAGCTATCCATGGTTAAGCAGAAGTTAATTTAGTGACTTTTTGTGGTTCACCATGGATTGTGGCTGTTGCTTGACAAGGGCTCACACCCCAGTCAACCAACAACACAATTTCTAACACATACTTAGAGAAATAAGTGATTGTGCGTCAAACAAGAAGATGCTAGGTACAAGTTTGAAGTAAACATTTTTAATGACACACCAAATAATATTATGCTACCTTAAACAAAGCCAGAGTACATTCCTACACTTACATTGATAAAATTCATATTCAAATTAAAATACAATACTAATAAGTGAAACAACAGTCTGGCATGTAGAGCTTATGCACAGCATCCATGTGTGATAAAATATAAACAGCCACCATGTCAGAAATGAAAAGAAGAAATTAAAGAATTATCAAAAAGAGCTGATACAGAACTTACCAGTCTTTACCATCTGTTATGTGGTGCCAGTCCTAGTGTGATAGCACCGCCAGGAGAAGAAGTCACTTTTGTGGCAGATGGTGTATTGGAGAACACTGCAGGGCGTAATACATTATAGCCTAAGAACCCGCCGTAGCGGGCTCTACCGGCTATTAAAGGCCAGCTCCCGCATTAAATGCCCGAGCCGAAGGCGAGGGCATTTAACAAGGGAAAGGGCCTTTAATAGCCGGTAGAGCCCGCTACGGCGGGTTCTAAGGCTATTAGAACATTCTGCCACTCAGGGCAGAATGTTCTATTAAAAAAAACAAATTGCTCACGGAGCCCGAGGGGATTAAAATCCCCTCGGGCTCCGTGAGGCTTTGTTCACAGCTGTTGCTGTGAACAAAGCGAACATTGGAATGTTGGCGCTGCAGGCTTTTACCGGCCAGTAAAAGCCCGCAGCACTCCATTATTTTCAATGGAGCTGCCAACGTTCCAATGTTCTAATAAAGAAGTAAACATTAGTAATGTTAGTGTACTAATATACATGGCAAGGTTATTTTTTATTACACTCTAAAGACATGTCTACACATATTTTAACATGTACATTTAGGTTTTTCATAAAGCACACTTCTTGTAAGCATACATGTATAGTGGTCGTTGATGTCGATTGTGGTCCGGCACTGTGTGATGTCCTGCTGTAGTTACATTGACTTCTGCCCTAGCTATAAAGGATTCACTCGGGCTATATGAAGAACAATAAAAAAAAGTTAGCACAACATTTAATATAGTATTAAAACTAGTGTTCACAATTCCTAAGACTAATATATATGCTATACAACAAGTAATGCAGGTATGAGTTAATTACATAGGTAAATGAATGGTTGTAGCTTTAGGAATAGAAAGACTGAGGCATAGCTGGTGCAATATCAAGGTCAATGCATTAATAGCTACTCTATTTTCAGTTTTATTCTTAGAATTATGGGACTTGTAGCACTAATTCATCCTGTGAAACTTGTACTGCAAGTCACAATAGGTACAAATTAAACATCAACTGTGTTACCTAGCCCCACATTAAACAAAAATATTAAAGTCATTGAGATTATGGGCCCTAAGTTCATAGCTGGCACCACATTACTACTGACTGAAAGAGTCAGCCCACATAGCAGGTGTGTGGGGGAGGGGTACACTGTAGAGAAGATGCCCTTCTCAGGTGGGGCGGGGTCTAAGATGTAAATGGACTTCAGTTGGTCCTTCAAGAATCAGTCTAGCAACCTCAATCTTGAAGAACTCCGCCTTCACTCGCCTCCTCATCTTGCCCTTTTTTATTTTCTGTCCGACATGATCCAGGCCCCTTTTTCAATGCATTAACAGCATCAGCCACCTCCTGCCACAAGGCTGCCTTCTTGGGTCCTAGAAGGGAGAATGGGGGCAGCCCATGTAGATGTTTGTAGTTTGGCACCACAAATTTCACAACCAGGGCTGTATTATCCTTAGTGGAACATCTCTTCCCCCATTGTGCAGACAGTATCCTTTGCTGGCTGAGTAGACCATATAAGTTTAGAGTAAGTACCAGGAGACTTTGTATTATATTGTACAGAAAAGTCTATCAACCCTCTTTCTGCCTCTCTTGCTGATATTCTTCTCTTCATCCCTACCCTTGCCCGGCAGGGCTCTGCTCTGGGCGCACCTAAGGGCTATCTCTCTGCTCTGTCTGCCTTCCTGCGGCTGCCTAACCAACCCTTTTTGTTTAAGTCCCCTATTGTACATACGTTTCTGAAAGGGCTTGTACATATGTTTTCCCTTTTGTCCTTTATCATATCTTAATGGGATCTATTATTAGCTCTCACCTACCTCATGTGCTCCCTTTGAGCTGTTGCACAATTGTTCCCTCTGGCTGCTTACCATCAAGATAGTCTTTCTTATGGCAGTAACATCTTCCAGGAGGGTGAGTGAGCTGCAGGCTTTGTCATCCAACCTCCCTATCTGACTGCGTTTCCAGACAAAGTGGGGCATCGCACCAGGACCTCTTTCCTTCCAAAAGTGGTGACCTCATTTCATTTGGGACAGTCTGTCACCTTGCCCACCTTTTACGCTCTTCCACATCGCTCTAAAGAAGAGGAGCGACTCCACCGTCTGGCCCCAAAAAGAACATTGTCGTTCTACCTTGATCACACAAAAGAGTTCCGGGTGGACAGCTACTTCTTTGTAGGGTATGGTGGGCTAAAGAAAGGTTGGGCAGTATAGAAGAAAACCATTTTGCGCTGGACCATTCTCAGTATCAATATCTGCTAAGCCCTGGCTAAAAAGCAGCCTCCTGAGGGCTTAAGAGCTCATTCCACCAGAGGAAAAGCTGCAATCAGGGCGTTGGCTTGTGGAGTTCTGGTCCTGGATATCTGCCAGGCAGCAACATGGGCGTCCCTGCACAGGTCTACCAAACTCTACTGCCTGGATAGCCAGGTCCATAGGCACTAATTAATTTGTCACCCACAACCCTTACCCCCTCCGATCATCACCCCCCCAAATACACACACACACCCCCAGACAAGCACCACGCATACACCAAATCACTCACACTGGCATACATGCATTCATACACGCATACTTCCAGACATGCTCGCACACATTCTTACACACAATCAAACTGACATGCAGACACGCACTCACTTCACCATTCTTACACGCATTCACTCACACGCATACAACCATGCAAACAACACAACACACACAGACACACTTACACACTCACTCACACATTCATGCACACACTCAGACACACACACAACACCCCACACCCTCACCCCCTGTCGGAAGCCCGACTTATCTTGAGCGAGGAGGTCTTCTGGCAGGGAATGGGAAGGGGCCATGCTACTGCCAGCAGGACCCCCCCAGAAGAACACCGCCAGGCCGTATTACTTGTCATAATACGGCTGGTGGCGTTCTATTGGAGTGGCGGTGCTGGTGGTAGCAGGGCCACCTTACCACCGTCTGCCACCATGAAGACTACCTATTTTCCACCCTTCTTGTGGCAGAAGTCCGGCAGTGTTCATAATATGGCAGATGGATGGTAGCAGCAGTGGTGGTATTTTCGTGGCCGTCACTGTGGCAGAAGGCGTTTTTTTACCGCCAATGTCATAATGACCACCTATGTGTCCAATAAATCCAAAATTCATAGCCAGGTACAATTTCAAAACTGGAACGTCGATATATTAATGCATCATATTATCGATCTAAAATATTACATGATTTTACATACATTATTGAGACAAACTTGATTTCCATGTTGTCTATTAGCCTGTCTTGCCCAAGTGGACTGATGTATGTGCATCGTTACAGTCCCCCATATCAGTTCCTTAACACAGTTCACAATGAGCAACACCGGGGATACGTCAGACAATGGGCCTGATTACAACTTTGGCGGAGGGGGTTAATCCGTCCCGACTGTGACGGATATCCCGCCCACTGTATTACAAGTTCCATAGGATATAATGGACTCGTAATACGTCGGCGGGATATCCGTCACATTTGGGACAGATTAACCCATTCCGCCAAAGTTGTAATCAGGCCCAATTAATTGATGATAACCTTGCACACTCTGCCCCAATATCAGTGTTAGACCTATACACCCCCAAAGAACATCATAATGTGTGCTGATAGAAAAATATATACACCTGAATCATCTAAAGGCCAGAATAGTTCACTTCGCTTATTCTAACTCAGATGAGCACTCATTTCCTCACTTGAATTCAAACCAAGGGGACTTAAAGTAGAGAACTTAATTATGTATTTAGACTCCAATATACGCAACATTTTCTGTCTGTCTTCTTCCCGCTGATTGGGCTTAATCTGATCAATTACCACAAAGCTAAGCAAATTTGCATTCCCTTGGTGTAGTTCATGAAAGTGCCTCACTACCGGATAATTGCGGTCAGAATTACGAATTGCTCTAATGTGCTCCAGCACTCTCTTTTTCGCCCTGTCAATAGTACTTCCCACATACAACTTGTTGTATGGGCATTTCAAACAGTATACACAAACCTCTGTGTTGCAATTGAAGTGTCCCTTAATCTGTTCCGTGTTCTGCCCATTACCCAATTTGACATTGGTGCAGCTAACACTACGGCTCTCATTATGACATTGGCGGTAAATCCAACTAACCGCCATGCTGACTGCTGCCAACATACCGCCTCCGCGGTGGATATCCGTTTACCATATTATGACACAAACACACCAGTCCGTCACTATTCAGCCATAGACACAAGTCCGCCACACTAAAGGTCAGTGACTGGTGGTATCAAAACCCACACCGTTACGTCAACAGAACTACACCCATCACATTATGACCCACAAATCACCACAGCGGACATTCAATGGAGGTAAACCATACCGCCGCGCTCAAAATACACACAAATACAAAACAACATTACTTTGGTCAATTCAAACAATACACACCTGACACCCATACACACACCACACCCACAACACTATAAAACACACACCTACATTACCCACAACCCCTTACAAATACAAACCATTGGCACGAGACAGACACCACGACTACAGACAAAACCAGAGCCACACACCACCTACACCTATACACCACCCACGCACCCCACATCACACACCCCAAAACATCACCCTACACACCCTCACCTATACAACTCACACAACACCCATGGCACCACAAAGACACCCCAGATTCTCGGAGGAGGAGCTAAGGGCCATGGTGAAGGAAATTATCAGCTGCACCTGTGCTCCAAATAGCTGTGGCTCTATTTGGAGCACAGGTGCAGCAGATATCCATTGCTAGGAAGATGGAGCTCTGGCGGATGATCATCGACACGGTCAACGCCGTGGGACAGCACCCAAGAACAAGGGACGACATCAGGAAGAGGTGGAACGACCTACAGGGGAAGGTGCGTTTGATTACAGCAAGACACCAACTCGTTGTACAGAGGACTGGCAGTGGACCTCCACCTCCTCCCCCACAACTAACAACATGGGAGGAGCAAGTCTTGGCACTCATGCATCATGAGGGCCTGGCCGGAGTAGCAGGAGGACTGGACTCTAGCAAGTCAACTCTCCACTACTATCACCCCACTACCTGCATGCCATCACATACCGCCACCCTCACCCTTACTCCCATCACCAGCTCCCACATCCCCACCATCACATCTCACTCATCCCAATGACGAGCCCTGCATGCCATACCAATGCATGGACACCACTCACAGACCTGCATGGACATCCATCACTAAAGCATGCACACTAGAGAGAACTAATCCTCCCACCATACACCAACGTACACATGTGAAAGCTGCCAGGGCAAATACAAACAAAGAGGGCAACCCACTGATGCACAATTTGTCACACACAGAAACAATAACACAGCATTTACATCCCCACAGGTATCCCATCCAATGTCAGCGGAGAAGAGGTGCCAGCACTATCCAGTCCCCAAACTGAAGTGGCCCACAGTGATGACAGCAACTCTGGTCGCCTGGATCTGGATGACCAACCTGGCCCATCAGGGACCTCTGGACAGTCGGTTACCCAGGCACAGTCACACATTACCACAGAGCCTCCCCCACCTGGAAACACCACCACAGCACACACCCAGGGTACCCATACCTCTGTCCCCAGGACACGTCAATCAGCAGTGTGTCCACCACTACAAGGACCCCAGGGCACACCTCATACCCAAGACAATCAGGGACCTGTGGTTAGTGGCAATGGGCACACGTTCAGGGGACAGAGGCACAGGACAAAAAGGAAACTGGGAGGACTGCTGTGCGCCGGGGGAAGACAGGTCCAGGGAACTGTCTCCCCAGGAGGCACTTGCAGAGATCCCCGGAGCCTACCAATATTCCCAGGATACGCTGGGCCAGATCCTGGACAACTTGCAGGAGAACAGGCGGCTGCAGGAGGGACAGTATCAGGGGATCAGGGAGGACTTGCAAGCCATCAACACCACCCTGGTCTCCATAGCAGGGGTGCTGGCAGACATGGGCAACATTATGAGGGAGGCAGTTTCACAACAGCGGGCCCCTGCCACTAGCCAGACATCTGAACTGCCTTCCACCGCCCTTGCCGCTAGTGGACAGGAGGGCCTGCCATAGGACCAACAGGCCACCAGCACCCCTCCCCCTGCAGAATGTGACCCACCCAGCAAACATTCCCTGTGATCCAGGCAAAAGCCAGAGACTATTGCCAAGACCCCCGCCAGGAAATGAGACTCTCCTGAATGTCACCCCTGTGTCCCACTCTGTCCACCTTGAACTGCCATTGCTCCCCTTCCTATGTCCCGTTAGATTATGCACCTGTGCACCAAATAGACTGGAACAATACCCTGGACTTCCCTCCATCATCACCCCATCCCAATGCACTTGCCCCTCTTCTTCTTAGCACTTCAATAAACACCCTTTGAAAAAATACAAGTATGGAGTATGTCAAATTTTTTAAGTATATATTCGTTTAACCAGGTTCAAACATTGCAATTCAACTGTACAGTAATGTTCACATAGGAAAGACCTGTAGTTGGCTGCGGTGATCACACCAGGAGCGATAGTGGGGCACCAACATCTACACAATGAATTGCCAAAGGGTACAGTGAATGGGCATAGAAGTGTGAAATAACGGCATGCCAGTGCCAAAGATAATCTAAATAATGACAATTAAATGTCGTCCTCACTGTCCACAGGGTCCACTGCTGCCACACGGCCACTTCCAGCATCCTCATCCTGCAGAAAAGGCACATGGCGTCTCAAGGCAAGGTAGTGCAACATGCAGCATGCCACGATTATCTGGCAGACCTTCTTGGGTGAGTAGCACAGGGATCCCCCAGTTAGATGGAGGCACCTGAACCTGGCCTTCAGGAGACCAAAGGTCCTTTCGATTATCCTTCTTGTTCGCCCATGTGCCTCATTGTAACGTTCTTCTGCCCTTTTCCTGGGTCAGTAGCCATGATAGGTTGGGGTAACCAGAGCCACCTGCAAATATCGAGGGACAACATTTAGGCACACACTGTCCTTTATGGCCCACACCATACCCATACACCAACATCTACTGGGAGGGAACCAGGGCTCACTTATTAGCCATACCTGGTGCCTCTGTAGTTGGGCCATCACATTTGGGATGCTGCTATTCCTCAGAACAAAGGCATCATGCACCAACCCTGCATACTTGGCATTGACATGGGAAATGTACTGGTCCTCCAAGCACACCATCTGTACATTCATGGAGTGAAAACTCTTACGATTTCTAAACATCTGTTCATTTTGCCGGGGGGAACAAATGCAATATGAGTTCCATCAATCACCCCAATTATATTGGTGATATGTCCCGTTGCACAGAATTCAGCCTTCACTGTGGCCAAATCATCCGCCAGGTACAATTTAAAAACTGGAACGTCGATATATTATCGATCTAAAATATTACATGATTTTACATACATTATTGAGATAAACTTGATTTCCATGTTGTCTATTAGCCTGTCTTGCCCAAGTGGACTGATGTATGTGCATCGTTACAGTCCCCCATATCAGTTCCTTAACACAGTTCACAATGAGCAACACCGGGGATACGTCAGACAATGGGCCTGATTACAACTTTGGCGGAGGGGGTTAATCCGTCCCAACTGTGACGGATATCCTGCCCACCGTATTACAAGTTCCATAGGATATAATGGACTCGTAATACGTCGGGCGGGATATCCGTCACATTTGGGACAGATTAACCCATTCCGCCAAAGTTGTAATCAGGCCCAATCTATTGATGATAACCTTGCACACTCTGCCCCAATATCAGTGTTTGACCTATACACCCCCAAAGAACACCATAATGTGTGCTGATAGAAAAATATATACACCTGAATCATCTAAAGGCCAGAATAGTTCACTTCGCTTATTCTAACTCAGATGAGCACTCATTTCCTCACTTGAATTCAAACCAAGGGGACTTAAAGTAGAGAACTTAATTATGTATTTAGACTCCAATATACGCAACATTTTCTGTCTGTCTTCTTCCCGCTGATTGGGCTTAATCTGATCAATTACCACAAAGCTAAGCAAATTTGCATTCCCTTGGTGTACTTCATGAAAGTGCCTCACTACCGGATAATTGCGGTCAGAATTACGAATTGCTCTAATGTCCTCCAGCACTCTCTTTTTCGCCCTGTCAATAGTACTTCCCATATACAACTTGTTGTATGGGCATTTCAAACAGTATACACAAACCTCTGTGTTGCAATTGAAGTGTCCCTTAATCTGTTCCGTGTTCTGCCCATTACCCAATTTGACATTGGTGCAGCTAACACTACGGCTCTCATTATGACATTGGCGGTAAATCCAACTTACCGCCATGCTGACTGCCGCCAACATACTGCCTCCGCGGCGGATATCCGTTTACCATATTATGACACAAACACACCAGTCTGTCATTATTTAGCCATAGACACAAGTCCGCCACACTAAAGGTCAGTGACTGGTGGTATCAAAACCCACACCGTTACGTCAACAGAACTACACCCATCACATTATGACCCACAAATCACCACAGCGGACATTCAATGGAGGTAAACCATACCGCCGCGCTCAAAATACACACATACAAAACAACATTACATTGGTCAATTCAAACAACACACACCTGACACCCATACACACACCACACCCACACACCCACACTACTATAAAACACACACCCACATTACCCACAACCCCTTACAAATACAAACCATTGGCACGAGACAGACACCACGACTACAGACAAAACCAGAGCCACACACCACCTACACCTATACACCACCCACGCACCCCACATCACAAACCCCAACACATCACCTTACACACCCTCACCTATACAACTTACACAACACCCATGGCACCACAAAGACACCCCATATTCTCAGAGGAGGAGCTAAGGGCCATGGTGGAGGAAATTATGAGGGTAGAGCCACAGCTATTTGGAGCACAGGTGCAGCAGATATCCATTGCTAGGAAGATGGAGCTCTGGCGGATGATCATGGACAGGGTCAACGCCGTGGGACAGCACCCAAGAACAAGGGGCGACATCAGGAAGAGGTGGAACGACCTACAGGGGAAGGTGCGTTCGATTACAGCAAGACACCAACTCGCTGTACAGAGGACTGGCAGTGGACCCCCACCTCCTCCCCCACAACTAACAACATGGGAGGAGCAAGTCTTGGCAATCATGCATCATGAGGGCCTGGCCGGAGTAGCAGGAGGACTGGACTCTAGTAAGTCAACTCTCCACTACTATCACCCCACTACCTGCATGCCATCACATACCGCCACCCTCACCCTTACTCCCATCACCAGCTCCCACATCCCCACCATCACATCTCACTCATCCCAATGACAAGCCCTGCATGCCATACCAATGCATGGACAACACTCACAGACCTGCATGGACATCCATCACTAAAGCATGCACACTAGAGAGAACTAATCCTCCCACCATACACCAACATACACATGTGAAAGCTGCCAGGGCAAATACAAACAAAGAGGGCAACCCACTGATGCACAATTTGTCACACACAGAAACAATAACACAGCATTTACATCCCCACAGGTATCCCAGCCAATGTCAGCGGAGAAGAGGTGCCAGCACTATCCAGTCCCCAAACTGAAGTGGCCCACAGTGATGACAGCAACTCTGGTCGCCTGGATCTGGATGACCAACCTGGCCCATCAGGGACCTCTGGACAGTCGGTTACCCAGGCACAGTCACACATTACCACAGAGCCTCCCCCACCTGGAAACACCACCACAGCACCCACCCAGCGTACCCATACCTCTGTCCCCAGGACACGTTAATCAGCAGTGTGTCCACCACTACAAGGACCCCAGGGCACACCTCATACCCAAGACAATCAGGGACCTGTGGTTAGTGGCAATGGGCACACGGTTCAGGGGACAGAGGCACAGGACAAAAAGGAAACTGGGAGGACTGCTGTGCGCCGGGGGAAGACAGGTCCAGGGAACTGTCTCCCCAGGAGGCACTTGCAGAGATCCCCGGAGCCTACCAATATTCCCAGGATACGCTGGGCCAGATCCTGGACAACTTGCAGGAGAACAGGCGGCTGCAGGAGGGACAGTATCAGGGGATCAGGGAGGACTTGCAGGCCATCAACACCACCCTGATCTCCATAGCAGGGGTGCTGGCAGACATGGGCAACATTATGAGGGAGGCAGTTTCACAACAGCGGGCCCCTGCCACTAGCCAGACATCTGAACTGCCTTCCACCGCCCCTGCCGCTAGTGGACAGGAGGCCCTGCCATAGGACCAACAGGCCACCAGCACCCCTCCCCATGCAGAAGGTGAACCACCCAGCAAACATTCCCTGTGATCCAGGCAAAAGCCAGAGACTATTGCCAAGACCCCCGCCAGGAAATGAGACTCTCCTGATTGTCACCCCTGTGTCCCACTCTGTCCACCTTGAACTGCCATTGCTCCCCTTCCTATGTCCCGTTAGATTATGCACCTGTGCACCAAATAGACTGGAACAATACCCTGGACTTTCCTCCATCATCACCCCATCCCAATGCACTTGCCCCTCTTCTTCTTAGCACTTCAATAAACACCCTTTGAAAAAATACAACTATGGAGTATGTCAAGTTTTTAAGTATATATTCGTTTAACCAGGTTCAAACATTGCAATTCAACTGTACAGTAATGTTCACATAGGAAAGACCTGTAGTTGGCTGCGGTGATCACACCAGGAGCGATAGTGGGGCACCAACATCTACACAATTAATTGCCAAAGGGTACAGTGAATGGGCATAGAAGTGTGAAATAACGGCATGCCAGTGCCAAAGATAATCTAAATAATGACAATGAAATATCGTCCTCACTGTCCACAGGGTCCACTGCTGCCACACGGCCACCTCCAGCATCCTCATCCTGCAGAAAAGGCACATGGCGTCTCAAGGCAAGGTAGTGCAACATGCAGCATGCCACGATTATCTGGCAGACCTTCTTGGGTGAGTAGCACAGGGATCCCCCAGTTAGATGGAGGCACCTGAACCTGGCCTTCAGGAGACCAAAGGTCCTTTCGATTATCCTTCTTGTTCGCCCATGTGCCTCATTGTAACGTTCTTCTGCCCTTTTCCTGGGTCAGTAGCCATGATAGGTTGGGGTAACCAGAGCCACCTGCAAATATCGAGGGACAACATTTAGGCACACACTGTCCTTTATGGCCACACCATACCCATACACCAACATCTACTGGGAGGAAACCAGGGCTCACCTATTAGCCACACCTGGTGCCTCTGTAGTAGGGCCAACACATTTGGGATGCTGCTATTCCTCAGAACAAAGGCATCATGCACCAACCCTGGATACTTGGCATTGACATGGGAAATGTACTGGTCCTCCAAGCACACCATCTGTACATTCATGGAGTGAAAACTCTTACGATTTCTAAACATCTGTTAATTTTGCCGGGGGGAACAAATGCAATATGAGTTCCATCAATCACCCCAATTATATTGGTGATATGTCCCATTGCATAGAAGTCAGCCTTCACTGTGGCCAAATCCTCCGCCAGGTACAATTTCAAAACTGGAACGTCGATATATTATCGATCTAAAATATTACATGATTTTACATACATTATTGAGATAAACTTGATTTCCATGTTGTCTATTAGCCTGTCTTGCCCAAGTGGACTGATGTATGTGCATCGTTACAGTCCCCCATATCAGTTCCTTAACACAGTTCACAATGAGCAACACCGGGGACACGTCAGACAATGGGCCTGATTACAACTTTGGCGGAGGGGGTTAATCCGTCCCAACTGTGACGGATATCCCGCCCACCGTATTACAAGTTCCATAGGATATAATGGACTCGTAATACGTCGGGCGGGATATCCGTCACATTTGGGACAGAATAACCCATTCCGCCAAAGTTGTAATCAGGCCCAATCTATTGATGATAACTTTGCACACTCTGCCCCAATATCAGTGTTAGACCTATACACCCCCAAAGAACACCATAATGTGTGCTGATAGAAAAATATATACACCTGAATCATCTAAAGGCCAGAATAGTTCACTTTGCTTATTCTAACTCAGATGAGCACTCATTTCCTCACTTGAATTCAAACCAAGGGGACTTAAAGTAGGGAACTTAATTATGTATGTAGACTCCAATATACGCAACATTTTCTGTCTGTCTTCTTCCCGCTGATTGGGCTTAATCTGATCAATTACCACAAAGCTAAGCAAATTTGCATTCCCTTGGTGTAGTTCATGAAAGTGCGTCACTACCGGATAATTGCGGTCAGAATTACGAATTGCTCTAATGTGCTCCAGCACTCTCTTTTTCGCCCTGTCAATAGTACTTCCCATAAACAACTTGTTGTATGGGCATTTCAAACAGTATACACAAACCTCTGTGTTGCAATTGAAGTGTCCCTTAATCTGTTCCGTGTTCTGCCCATTACCCAAGTTGACATTGGTGTAGCTAACACTACGGCTCTCATTATGACATTGGCGGTAAATCCAACTTACCGCCATGCTGACTGCTGCCAACATACCGCCTCCGCGGCGGATATCCGTTTACCATATTATGACACAAACACACCAGTCTGTCACTATTCAGCCATAGACACAAGTCCGCCACACTAAAGGTCAGTGACTGGTGGTATCAAAACCCACACGTTACGTCAACAGAACTACACCCATCACATTATGACCCACAAATCACCACAGCGGACATTCAATGGAGGTAAACCATACCGCCGCGCTCAAAATACACACACACAAAACAACATTACATTGGTCAATTCAAACAACACACACCTGACACCCATACACACACCACACCCACACACCCACACTACTATAAAACACACATCCACATTACCCACAACCCCTTACAAATACAAACCATTGGCACGAGACAGACACCACGACTACAGACAAAACCAGAGCCACACACCACCTACACCTATACACCACCCACGCACCCCACATCACAAACCCCAACACATCACCTTACACACCCTCACCTATACAACTTACACAACACCCATGGCACCACAAAGACACCCCATATTCTCAGAGGAGGAGCTAAGGGCCATGGTGGAGGAAATTATGAGGGTAGAGCCACAGCTATTTGGAGCACAGGTGCAGCAGATATCCATTGCTAGGAAGCTGGAGCTCTGGCGGATGATCATGGACAGGGTCAACGCCGTGGGACAGCACCCAAGAACAAGGGGCGACATCCGGAAGAGGTGGAACGACCTACAGGGGAAGGTGCGTTCGATTACAGCAAGACACCAACTCGCTGTACAGAGGACTGGCAGTGGACCCCCACCTCCTCCCCCACAACTAACAACATGGGAGGAGCAAGTCTTGGCAATCATGCATCATGAGGGCCTGGCCAGAGTAGCAGGAGGACTGGACTCAAGTAAGTCAACTCTCCACTACTATCACCCCACTACCTGCATGCCATCACATACCGCCACCCTCACCCTTACTCCCATCACCAGCTCCCACATCCCCACCATCACATCTCACTCATCCCAATGACAAGCCCTGCATGCCATACCAATGCATGGACAAAACTC
This sequence comes from Pleurodeles waltl, assembly GCF_031143425.1. Classification (NCBI taxonomy): domain Eukaryota; kingdom Metazoa; phylum Chordata; class Amphibia; order Caudata; family Salamandridae; genus Pleurodeles; species Pleurodeles waltl. The sequence continues at coordinate 965,939,770 of NC_090443.1, forward strand.
ACAGACCTGCATGGACATCCATCACTAAAGCATGCACACTAGAGAGAACTAATCCTCCCACCATACACCAAGGTACACATGTGAAAGCTGCCAGGGCAAATACAAACAAAGAGGGCAACCCACTGATGCACAATTTGTCACACACAGAAACAATAACACAGCATTTACATCCCCACAGGTATCCCAGCCAATGTCAGCGGAGAAGAGGTGCCAGCACTATCCAGTCCCCAAACTGAAGTGGCCCACAGTGATGACAGCAACTCTGGTCGCCTGGATCTGGATGACCAACCTGGCCCATCAGGGACCTCTGGACAGTCGGTTACCCAGGCACAGTCACACATTACCACAGAGCCTCCCCCACCTGGAAACACCACCACAGCACCCACCCAGCGTACCCATCCCTCTGTCCCCAGGACACGTCAATCAGCAGTGTGTCCACCACTACAAGGACCCCAGGGCACACCTCATACCCAAGACAATCAGGGACCTGTGGTTAGTGGCAATGGGCACACGGTTCAGGGGACAGAGGTACAGGACAAAAAGGAAACTGGGAGGACTGCTGTGTGCCGGGGGAAGACAGGTCCATGGAACTGTCTCCCCAGGAGGCACTTGCAGAGATCCCCGGAGCCTACCAATATTCCCAGGATACGCTGGGCCAGATCCTGGACAACGTGCAGGAGAACAGGCGGCTGCAGGAGGGACAGTATCAGGGGATCAGGGAGGACTTGCAGGCCATCAACACCACCCTGGTCTCCATAGCAGGGGTGCTGGCAGACATGGGCAACATTATGAGGGAGGCAGTCTCACAACAGCGGGCCCCTGTCACTTGCCAGACATCTGAACTGCCTTCCACCGCCCCTGCCGCTAGTGGACAGGAGGCCCGCCATAGGACCAACAGGCCACCAGCACCCCTCCCCATGCAGAAGGTGAACCACCCAGAAAACGTTCCCTGTGATCCAGGCAGAAGCCAGAGTCTATTGCAAGACCCCGCCAGGAAATGAGACTCTCCTGATTGTCACCCCTGTGTCCCACTCTGTCCACCTTGAACTGCCATTGCAACCCCCTTCCTATGTCCCATTGGATTATGCTCCTGTGCACCAAATAGACTGGAACAATACCCGTGACTTTCCTCCATCATCACCCCATCCTAATGCACTTGCCCCTCTTCTTCTTAGCACTTCAATAAACACCCTTTGAAAAAATACAACTATGGGGTAAGTCAAATTTTTTAAGTATATATTCGTTTAATCAGGTTCAAACATTGCAATTCAACTGTACAGTAATGTTCACATAGGAAAGACCTGTAGTTGGCTGCGGTGATCACACCAGGAGTGATAGTGGGGCACCAACATCTACACAATGAATTGCCAAACAGTACAGTGAATGGGCATAGAAGTGTGAAATAACAGCATGCCAGTGCCAAAGATAATCTAAATAATGACAATTAAATGTCGTCCTCACTGTCCACAGGGTCCACTGCTGCCACACGGCCACCTCCAGCATCCTCATCCTGCAGAAAAGGCACATGGCGTCTCAAGGCAAGGTAGTGCAACATGCAGCATGCCACGATTATCTGGCAGACCTTCTTGGGTGAGTAGCACAGGGATCCCCCAGTTAGATGGAGGCACCTGAACCTGGCCTTCAGGAGACCAAAGGTCCTTTCGATTATCCTTCTTGTTCGCCCATGTGCCTCATTGTAACGTTCTTCTGCCCTTTTCCTGGGTCAGTAGCCATGATAGGTTGGGGTAACCAGAGTCACCTGCAAATATCGAGGGACAACATTTAGGCACACACTGTCCTTTATGGCCCACACCATACCCATACACCAACATCTACTGGGAGGGAACCAGGGCTCACCTATTAGCCACACCTGGTGCCTCTGTAGTTGTGCCATCACATTTGGGATGCTGCTATTCCTCAGAACAAAGGCATCATGCACCAACCCTGGATACTTGGCATTGACATGGGAAATGTACTGGTCCTCCAAGCACACCATCTGTACATTCATGGAGTGAAAACTCTTACGATTTCTAAACACCTGTTCATTTTGCCGGGGGGAACAAATGCAATATGAGTTCCATCAATCACCCCAATTATATTGGGGATATGTCCAATTGCATAGAAGTCAGCCTTCACTGTGGCCAAATCCTCCACCTTGGGGAAAACAATGTAGCTTCACATGTGTTTAATCAGGGCAGACAATACTCTTATCAGCACTATTGAGAGCATTGGCTGTGACATTCCTGCTGCCAACGCCACTGTCACTTGGAAAGAACCAGTTGCCAAGAAATTGAGCACAGATAGGACTTGCATAAGGGGGGGGGTCCCAGTGGGGTGACGGATATTAGATATCAGGTCAGGCTTCAGTTGGACCGACAGCTCTGTGATTGTGGCCCTGTCAAGTCTATAGGTGAGGATAATGTTCCTGTCCTCCATTGTTGCCAAGTCCACAGGGGTCTGTACACTGGGGTATGTCTCCATCTCCTATTCATCCACAGCGGTTGCAGTCTAAGGGACAAAAGAGTGAGGAGCTGGTCACAAACTGAACATTGGAGCCACAACACTACGATACATGATGTTAATTTATAATGGTTTATTTGGATTTGTCCTGTATGTTCTATTTTTAACTGTGACGCAGTTATTATCCAATGGCCTGCCACCGCCCCCTGCTGAAATGGCGTCCGCCTGTCCTGTGTAGAGGGACAGGTGGAAGTGAGGTAATTCCCGCTGACATTCTGCGCCGGTGCGGTAAGCGGTCGGGAACCGCTGTGCAACTCCTCATTGGATTGGTTAACATTGGGCCCTATGGGGTACAGTGGCCAATGGTGATGTACGCCGGCGGTGACTGTATGCACCGCTGCGGACGTGACTGCCATTTTCTATCTGATCACTCACTTGTTACCTGACCTTCAGCAGGAGAGGACCTACACTGCATGTGCTGCTGTGACCTGTGTCTGGAATCCAACATGGTGCGTGTGACTGGGGAAAGGGTCCCTGCCTTCACCTCGGTGGAGTTGGAGCGACTGATGGATGGGGTCCTACCCCAGTACAGACTGCTGTATGGGCCTCCAGACCAACAGGTGAGTACACTGTAGGCATGATGCATGTGGCATGAATGCATGGAGTGGTGTGTGTGAAGGCCTTGTGTAGGGGGGGTGGATGGATGTCCCCTGGGCGGCGTACAGCTTGTGTGCTGGGCTATGTGTGTTTAAATGGTGATGTGAAGGGGTATGGTGCGGCAGGCAGGATGGTCTGACTGATACAATTTCCTGTGTGTATTTTTCTGCAGGTCAGCCCCCATCAAAAGAAGAGTATGTGGCGTGCCATCGCCAAGGACGTGCAGACCCGGGGGGTCTATGGCAGGCGGAGCACCCACTGTCAGAAAACAGTGGGAGGACCTGAGACGCTGGGCACAGAAGACAGCGGAGGCCCAGCTGGGGATGGCCTCCCAACGAGGAAGGGGTGCCATCGAACCCTGACCCCCCTGATGGCCTGCATACTGGCAGTGGCCTATCCGGAGCTGGATGGGCGCTTGAGGGCATAACAGCAACCACAAAGGGGTGAGTATAGGACCCATCATCACAACTTACGCATGGTATGGGGGTACTGGGGTGGGGGATGTGTGTCAGTGGGTGCCCCTAAGCTAGGCCTGACATTGCAGAGTAGGTCCTATGTTGGCCAGGGTTCTGAAGTGATAATCCTGCTACCTAGCTCGTAGCCACACACGAGTGGCATAGGCAAACACAAGCACCACACATCATCCCACAGGCACTCACACAAACACCATCCAGATGCAGCCAAGAAGCATGCCCTAGCTGCTGCCAGGAAGGGCAAGGAGCCAGCACCAGCAGGCTGAAAGGACAAGGGGCCTGATGCAGGGACTCAGATGGTTGCAGGAGATGGGCTGGAGCTTCCCCCCACCACCAGCAGCAGCATCACCACCACCACCAGTGGGCAGCCGTCCGAGGCTGCAGGGGATGTGCTGGAGCTTCCCCCCACCAGCAGCAGCACTACCACCACCAGTGGGCAGCCATCCGAGGCTGCAGGGGATGGGCTGGAGCCTCCCCCCACCAGTGGCTGCAGCATCACCACTACCACCACTAAGGAGCCGTCACCGCCGGTGGACGGCATGTAGTCCTGCCTCCATGGGCTGCTGTGCGGCCTGCCCCCTGCAAATCCAGTGGGTAGGACACCCACCAACCCAATCCTCCCCAGGGTCAAGAGCACAGGGCAGGATGCCCCCTCCAGAACCAGTGGGTAAGCTACACACCAACCCCAGCCTCCCCAGGATCAAGAGCACAGGGCGCGATGCACCCTCCAGAACCAGTGGGTAAGACACCCACCAACCCTAGCCTTCCCAGGATCAAGAGCACAGGGCACAATGCCCCCTCCAGAACCAGTGGGTAAGCCACCCACCAACTTCAGCCTCCCAAGGATCAAGAGCACAGGGCACAATGCCCCCTCCAGAACCAGTGGGTAAGACACCCACCTGAGAGACTGTGGCCCTGCACTTCCCAGGACAGTGCAATGGGCATGTTACCCCCTCCAGAGCATGTGGGGAAGTCACCCACTTGAGAGACTGTGGCCTTGCACTCCCCGGGACAGAGCATAGGGCATGATGCCCCTCCAGAGCATGTGGGGAAGTCACCCACTTGAGACACTGGCCTTGCACTCCCCAGGACAGAGCACAGGGCATGTTGCCCCCTCCAGAACCAGTGGTCTTGTTCCTTCTGCCGGGCTGAGGTGCATCCCATTCCCCGTCCCCCTGAGGTGCCTGCCTTTTTTCCATCTGATGCCCCTGCAGTGTTCTCTCCGTGTTGGTACAGGTGACAAGTAGGGCCTTGGACTTTGGCCTGTGGCCCTCTGGCCCATGCACAGTCAGGACTGGGCAATGTTCCTTGAACTGTACATATGTACATACCGTTACAGTGCATTTTCGTATTTCTACTGTGTTGTTAATATCACACTCACTTAAGAACATTCCTGTTGTCCTTGCATAATTCCTCAGGGGTTGGGGTAAATATGTTTAATTACTGCAGCTGATTGTGTGCATGGTGTTGGGGGTGTAGGGGTGTGTGTTGCATGTGTGTGTCACTCTCTTCTTCCTGCCCCCCTCCCCTGTGTGCTAGGCGGCTGTACTCACCGTGCTCGTCTTCGCCGTCGTTGATGTTTGTGGTGGAGCAGGACGTAGAAAATCATTGGGAATATTTGCAGCTCAGGCTCCATAGTGGCGTGGTTCTTCCCTGTGTCTCCAAAGGTGAGTCCTTTCCCTTCTGTGCATAGTTTCCGCCAGGATTTTGCTGTCATTGGTACCGCCCCGGAAAAGGTGGCTGTTTCCTATTTCATAATACGGTGGGCGGAACATTGACTTCTGCCTGGCTGATGGCGGCTACCCTCGTGGTAGCTGTTGTTTCCGGCCTGGCGGTCGGTGTGGTAAAGTGGCTATCTATCTGAGTTCCCACCACCATGGTCATAATTTGGCTGTAGTTACCGCCAGCCTGTTGACGGTATTACCGCCACTTTATCACCAACCTCCAGGGTTGTAATGAGGGCCTTAATGTTTTTTTGTGTCCTGGGGAGGTGGCGGTCCCCGGGCTGTGTGGTGGCCAAGCGCCCCCGCATTTAATGTTACCCTTTGGCCACGGGTGGAGGTCTCTGGGGCTGTGGGGGGGGGGTGGGGAGGGGGATTGGTTGCCCCCCTGCATTGTTTCCAGTAAGTGCCCTGGGGCGGCAGGGGGGGCCAGGCGCCCTGTGTTAATTTGAATAAGTGACCTGGGGAGGTGGCGGTCACCGGGGCTGCAGGGAGCCGGGCACCGCCCGCATTGTTTACAGTAAGTGCACAGTGGAAGTGGCAGGTCCCTGGGGCTTTAATGTTATTTTGTGCCCTGGGGAGGTGGCAGTCCCCGGGGCTGTGAGGGAGGGGGGTTGTGGGGTAAGTGTCCCCCCACATTATTTTGAATAAGTGCCCTAGGGAGGTGACAGTCTCCAGGGCTGCAGGGGTGGGCAGGTGCCCTCTCCCCTCATTGAAAATATGAATGCCCTTGGACCTGGTCCACCTAGGGGATTCAGTAAAAGAAGTGCCAGAGTCTGTGCTTGTTTATTTTTTATTTTTATTTGGCAGATCTGCGCTGAAGATTTAAAACAAAAATGTTTTTTAACCACTGGGGATCCCTCTGGGACCCCAGCACCAGTGCTAACGGGTCAGGTGACTCTACCCTGGCCCCTTTTCTTATTTATTTACTTTTTTTTCCTGGGACTTGGCCGAAGATGAGTCCCAAGATGGCTGCCATGAAGAGCTACCTCTGCCAAATTTGGTGTAATTCCGTCCACTGATTCGGGTGCTATTGCTGTTCAAAATCCCTATGGAAAAATGAACGCGGAAAAGGGTTGTGGGACCTCCCCTTTTTCTCGACACCCTCTTGACAGATCACCCCAAAACTTTCCAGACAGCAGCTCACGTGAGCATCATATTTGTTTGGAAAATGTTGTGAAGAGTCATCAAACGGTACCAAAGATAGAGGCAAGTAAAAAATCATTTTTCTAGAAACTAGGTCCTAACTATGACTACCTAGTAGCTACCACCACTAGGTAATAAAAACAACCAAGTCCCAGAAAATTCTGGCTATATCTACCTGTCAGGGCTGGTGCAAGTCACGGGTCCCGCCAATAATCCACAAAGTGTCAAAGGTCCAGATACAAACTCGCACTCCTAAGTAGGGTTATTTGAAATTATTTATTGGCAACACGTTTCGATCAGTAACGATCTTCCCTACAGCCTATAGTAAGGTGTGTGCTCCACTCCCTTTAAAAAAATTAACATCCAGCAACCAAATAGTGGAAATAGTGAAAAGACTTTCAATTCAGACTTTCCAACCATAACCCCTAATGCTGGAAAAAAGACTAAAAGTGAAACTCATTTCTGATTGCATTCTGCGATCACAGAAGATATAAATTATGCCTGTTCATCAAATACACACAAAAAATTGATTCATACAGTATCAGTTGTACATATCCAAACCCCCAAAGAAAATATACCTTCATTATCACGCATTGCAAAATAAATATAAACTGTTTCATAACCCAATACCAGTCAATTACTGCAAGTTCCATAAAAGGTAGTTCACATTTGTCCTCCTCACAAAAATACCAGGTATGGAGACAAGACTAAAGTTAGGGATACATAAGATGATAAATTCAAACTTAACATGGGCAAAGTTAAATTCCAAACAATAAATTGCTTCTGCATGCAAAAAAATCACTACGCTTGCAGACCAAGTAGCCAGACTGCTTCAAGTAATCTCTCAGGGGTTATGAGAGATATTCCCCTTGAACGTTTTGCAAATGTGAACCATGTACCAAAACAAACAAAATAAACTAGCGCACAAATGAATCCTCAAACAGCATGGGGCTTATCATGAACCACATAAGAACAGTAAATAAATCAATAGTCAGTATACTGGTACTCATCAATAGGCATTATGTTGAAGGATGAAATTTGAAATTACCAATTACATTTTTGATTTTAAAGTTACATTTTGAAAGAGGAACACTCTAAGTGGTAGGGCCAAATGTAGTTCACAAATTAAAAAAATACAGAAACATCAGTAGAGCGAAAGATAAGGGAAAAAGAGGCTTTTGTTTCAAATAATATTATTAAATATGAACATAAAGTTTTTCATCCAGGTTCAACCCTACTGGTGTCCTGGTGTTGAGACGGATAATGTACTCAGCATCAAGCTCGAAAAATCTACTCGACCACTCTATGGCAAGTTTTATTTTATGAGGTCGAGCTATTTTTTGATTCCACCTGACCCTTCTGGCCCGTGGACAAAGGACAGGTGTTCTGTTCAGTCAGAAATTGAATTAGCAATTAAGATGCTTTTAATTCTTATTCTTGTCACATTTGCTCTGTGTTCAGAGACAGAGGTCAAAAGTCAGTTTGTCTTCTTGCAATGCAAATACTTTTCCTTGGGACTGTAGAGTTCCAGGATTTTGTAAGGTGAACTGTCTGAATTATGTTAAATGAAAGGCTTTTGGTATCCGGTTTTTCCTAACACACAACATTTATATAACTAAGTCAACTTTACATACATTTCAAAATATATTTCAGTATCTGTCAAAGACCATTTTTTCTACTTTTATGTGATGACAAAAATATTTTAACAGAATGAAAAAAAAGTCAGAACACTTTACTTGGTGATATGCAAATGAAAAATATTTTCTGAAACCCAATTTTCACAGATTGTTAATACACTATATAGTTTTATCAATAAAGCTGCAAGTTAGTGGGAAGGTTTTTGGACATTTCTTGGAAGTTTACTGTCTGTAAATGAGTGTGCTACCACATCATGCTTTAGTAATATATTTATTAAAAGTGTGTGTTCAAACATAAACTGAGAAACACTCCTGCCCTTATGGCAAAGCTATTAGTAAACTAAGAGGCAAGTCATGCATGGATCATGTGTACCCTATATGTGGGCTAGATTTACTATACAAGGAGCAAATGTTTAGTGTATTTTATCAAACAAAAGAATATGTTTTTTTTACAGCAGAAATGATGAACTCACATATTTGAAGGTGCACTCGTATGTGAGAATGAAGAAAAAGACGACTGTAAATACAATATTTGTCTATTATCACACAATTTGAGACCCGTTTCTGGGTCAAATACATTACAGTTAGGTCGAGTAGATTATTCAAGCTACTCAATGATTTTTCGAGTCCTGAACTCTCACAATTCCTAATTGCGTTAGAATGTTTAAGGATCCTCTTTTTCACAAGGGAAAGAGTACTTCTTATATACAGAAACCCACAAGGACAGACCAAACGTTCACACAATAGTCATTGCTACATGTAATACATTTATTGATACACCCACGTTTGCTATTTGTCAGGGGATGGGTCTTCATATTCTTACTCGTTTTGCAGGCTTTATATTGCTGTATTTATAAAAGCTACATTGTTTGCTCAGCCTGCTCCTGTTTCAAATGTGTACTCATGTAGCTGAGTACTAAAATATCCTTCACTGATTTGATTTATGATATGTAATCAAAGGATTGTGTGATACTTTCTGGTCTATGACAGGGTCTGGGTTGACCAAATGTCAATGTGGAAATCATTTTTCTAATCTTAGCAGATTCTTTGTTATAGGTAGTAATGAGTCTGACATGGTGTGTGTCGTCTCCTGTGCATGTTGTTTTGAAAAAAAGAGCCCTCTTCAATAAATTGCCAGCTTTCTCACTTGCTGCCATGAGAATCTTATGGGAATAACCCCTATTTCTGAATTTCCTCATCATCCTACCCTTCTCAGTCTGGTAGGAGTACATGCTGCTGCAGTTCCGTTTGGCCTTCACAAATTACCCAAAGGGGATACTCCACTTCAGTTTGGTTGTGTGATGACTGCTGGCATGCAGTATACTGTAGCCTGCCGTCCCCTTACGGAAAGGGATCTGTGTACAGAACCACCCTTGATCGCTACATGTACATTCAAAAAATCAATTTCCCTTTCATGTACTCTACATGTGGAGGCAAGATCGAGATTATTTCTGTTGATGTGTGTCATAAACTCCTGTAAAATGTTTCTGGGACCATCACATACAATAAAAAGGTCAATATAGCTGGTATACAGTATAACATGTTCAGTCCGCCTCACATTCTGGTCAGTTCACACATGTTGCTCCTCCCACCATCCAATGAAGATGCCAGCGTAACTAGGGGCAAAGCAACTGCCCATCACAGTCCCAACTAGTTGTCTGTGCCTTACCTCTTTGAAAAGGAAAAAGTTGTTCTCCAGACAAAACGTTAACATCTCTAGTAACATCATTGAATGATTATATAAATGGATGGGCTTGTCTCTAAAGAAGTGTCTACACGCTTGAATACCTAAAGTGTGATCTATACAAAGGTATAGTGAGACTACATCAATGGTAACCAACATATAAGTAGGGTGCCAGGGTATATCATCGATCTTGGTGATAAAATCTGTACTATCCCTACAGAAATAGGGTAGGCTCAGTACATATGGTAACAACAAAAAAATCAAGATACATGGAGGTTGTCTTCAGTAAGCTATTCTTAGCTGAAATTATGGGTCTGCCTGGTGGATTCAGCTTGTCTTTATGTGTTTTTGACAGCTTGTAAAAACAGGGTGCTACTGTTTTTTGGACATACAGAAATTTAAATTAATCCGTGCTCAACAGCCCCTTCTCTCTCCTGTCGCACAACATAGAATGATATTTTGCAATAGCTTGTTTATATATACCATATGTTGTCAACGCATAATCTCCTGAACTGGTTAGTTGTCTTTCTGCTTCCTGTAAATACTTTTGGACACCTCACAATACTACATTGTCCCCCTTATCTGAGGGCTTACTGACAATGTCTGGGCCTTGTGCTAGGGAGTCCAAATCTCGTCTCTGTCCTGTGGTCGAATTCTCAGCATAGTGGTTGCTGTTCTTAACTCGAATTGTAGGTCTCTGATAATTACTTCATGGAAGGTGTCTATGTTATTGTGTGGTGTGGTTTGGTTACACTTAGATTTAGGTTTAAAGGGGTTAGTGCATGTTCTATCCTATTCAAGAGCCAGAGAAACTAACAAATTCCTTTCTGTAGCCCAGGTGACCTCTCCACATTCCAATTCTCGCAAGGCAGACGACCCCTCAATATCACCCAAACACAAATTGTCAAAGGTGTGATCAGAAATAGCGGAATTGAGGGAAATAGGGCTGCGTTTGATTTCTTGCTGTAAAAACACCTTCATTAATTTAAGTTTTCAGACAACAAAAACATACTTATCGCGCCTCAATAATTTTACTGCAGATGTTACAGTGACATAATAGTGATGTTATCAAAGATGTCATGAGTGCTGTAATTTATGGGGCAATTACAGGACTCAAAAAATTTGATCAGGTTGAGCTATTTTTAGCAATTACTCGCCCTTTCTGGGGAGTTGACACTGAACAGGTGTTCTGTTCAGTTGAAAAGTGGAGGGGCAATAAAAGATGCCCTTAAATATTGTTCTTATGTCACATTTGCTCTGTGTTCACAGACAGAGGTTAACATTTTTTTTTTCTTACAATTAATTTTCCTTCTGACTGCAGAGTTCCAGGACTTTGTAAGGTGAACTGTGTGACCTGCTGCTTAGAATGCAAAATAAAAGCATATATAGGGTGTCAGGTTTTTCCTAACACACAATGTTTAAATGACTAAGTAAACTGTGCAAACATTTAAAAATATATTTCAGTAATTGTGAAAGACCTTTTTTATATTTCTGTGTGATTAAAAAAATATTTTAATAGGATGAAAAAAAATCAGAATACTTTATGTGTTGATGTGCAAAGGATATGTTTTCTGAAACCCAATTTTCACAGATTGTTAATACACTATATAGTTTTATCAGTAAAACTGCAAGTTAGTGGAGAGGTTTTTGGATATTTCTTGGAAAGTTACTGTGTGTAGATGTCTATGTTACTAAATCATGGTTTAGTAATATACTTATTAAAATTAAGGGGGTCATTCTGACCCTGGCGACCACGGGAGCACCGCCAACAGGCTGGCGGTGCTCCCTCGAGCATTCTGACCGTGGCGGTTCAGCCGCGGTCAGAAACGGAAAGTCGGCGGTCTCCCGCCGACTTTCCGCTGCTCGGGTGAATCCTCCATGGCTGCGGAGCGCGCTCCGCAGCCATGGGGATTCTGACACCCCCTACCGCCATCCTGTTCCTGGCGGGTCTCCCGCCAGGAACAGGATGGCGGTAGGGGGTGCCGCAGGGCCCCTGGGGGCCCCTGCAGTGCCCATGGCATGGGCACTGCAGGGGCCCCCATAAGAGGGCCCCACTGTGTATTTCAGTGTCTGCAAAGCAGACACTGAAATACGCGACGGGTGCAACTGCACCCGTCGCACCTTCCCACTACGCCGGCTCCATTCGGAGCCGGCGTCCTCGTGGGAAGATAGATTTGCCCTGGGCTGGCGGGCGGCCTTTTGGCGGCCGCCCGCCAGCCCAGGGCAAATTTCAAAATACCCTCAGCGGTCTTGTGACCGCGGAGCGGTATTTTGACGGGGGAACATTGGCGGGCGGCCTCCGCCGCCCGCCAATGTTAGAATCACCCCCTAAGTGTTTAAACAAACTGAGAAACACTCCTGCCCTGATGGCAATGTTGTTAGTAAACAAAAAGAAGTCCTGGGTTATGTGGGCCAGAAGTCATGGGTATGTGGGCTAGATTCTTGTGCTGTATGAAGCAGACTTTTTTCTACTTAATCAAACAAAAGAGTTTTTTATACTGCAGAAATGCTGAGCTCATATATTTTAAGGTGCAATCCTATGTGAGAATGAAGAAAAATGAAAACTTGTAAACTATTTGCTAAGGATCACACAATTTGAGACCCGGTTAAGGTTTTTTTAAATTCTATTTCTGAACTATAACATCCTAGTAACCTTTGTGCTTATTTCAGTGAATTTCTATGTTTTTAACATAAAGTAATTTTCATTCCTATACGTTAATCCAGCCACCACCATTCATGGCCTTCGGCCGTGCATGGCGGCATTTGGCCACTGGGCCTGTCCTCCAGCAAGTACACAGCCCTGCGCTGGGCACGGCCTTCAATCAAATAGTCATTTCTAAAGCATGTCTAATCACCCTTAGGATTTCAAGGCGCCGTTGTTGGGTGTGCTGCTCAATCAAAAAGCCAGGTTTCGAGGTCCTTCCTACACTGCTTCAGTGATGTGGTCTGCCTGAGCTTGAAAGGGAACATGTACCATGTCTGGGTTGCGAGGTAAGAGAAGGAGCTTCCTTCTGCTGTGCTTTTTCAAATCTTGAGAACAGCTGCGAGGGCGAGCTGGGAAGACCACGGTTGTCTTTTGGGTACGTAGAAGGCGAGGCGGTGGTTGAGTTATGCAGGTCCTATGTTGTGTAGTGCCTTGTAGGTGTGGATCAGGAGTTTGTATGTGATGCGCTTGTTGACTTGGAGCAAGTGTAGGTCTCTGAGGTGGAAGAAGATGTGTCTGTGTCAGGCGATGTCCAGGATGAGTCTGGCTGCTGTATTCTGGATTCTTTCTAGGCTTGATTGCAGTTTCTTGGTGATGCCGGCATAGAGTGCATTGCCATAGTCCAGTTTGCTAGTGACGAGTGCTTGGGCGACTGTTTTCCTCGTGTCCGAGCGGATTCACTTGAAGATCTTTCTAAGGAGTCAGAGGGTGTGGAAGCATGACGACGAGATGGCGTTGACTTGTGGGGTCATGGATAGAGAGGAGTCCAGGATGATGCTCAGATTGCGAGCGTGATCCATGGGAGGATGGGTGTTTCCCAGTGCTGCAGGCCACCAGGAGTCGTTCCAGGTGGAAGGGGTGGAGCCGATTACCAGGATCTCCATCTTGTCCAAGCTAAGTTTGAGACAGCTGACTTCCAGCCAGGCGGCGACTGCTCTCATCTCATTGTGGAAATTTCTCTTGGTCTTTACAGGGTTTGTAGTAAAGGGAGAGGATCAGTTGGGTATGGTCGGCGTAGGAAACAATTTTGATCCTGTGTTGTTAGATGATCTTGGCTAGCAGGGTCATGTAGATATTGAAAAGCGCTGGGATGAGTGATGATGCTTGGGGTACTCTGCGGCATGTATTTTTGTCTTCCGATGTGAGCGGTGGTAATCTGACACTCTGGTGGTCATTACAACCCTGGCGGACGGTGTTAAAGCGGCGGTAAGACCGCCAACAGGCCGGCGGTAAAAATTTTGCAATTACGACCGTGGTGGAAACCACCAACAAAGACAGCCACTTTAACACTCCGACCGCCACGGCGGTACAAACAAACAGCGCGGCGGTCACGGCCAACAGACAGGTGGAGGACAAAGTACCGCCCACAGTATCACAACAGGCCAATCTGCCACCTTTTCCGGGGTGGATTCACTGCGGATAAAAACACAGCGGAAACAGGATTTCAAAGGGAAAACGCTCATCTCTACACACCCCATGAGGAACGAGGACACCATGGACCCGGAACTCCAAATTCTCCCTGCGATTGTCTTCCTGCTCCTCTACCAGGAGCACGAACGACGGCGGCGAAGACCACGGTGAGTACTGCACCTACGACACAGGGGAGGGGGAGGGAAAAACAGGGACACACACACCCAACACCCCCACCCCAACCCCCACCCTCACCCTCAACCACTACAACACCCACACTAATACAGCATGATACATCACAGTTACACCCCCCAACTCCTCCGGAAGAATGCAAAGACAATAGAAAATGAGTGTAACCATTGTAATATATTAAAATCAATTGGGCAAAAATATATATATATATACACCATGTACAAAATATATACCAAGCATAGTAGTCCAGGTAGTGCTCCAATTAAGTCCGTGGAACACTGGGCCCACACGGTATGGGCGAGGCCCACACAAGATCCCCGACCATGACGGAGAGAACACTGCAGGGGCATCAGAGAGCAACAAAACAGGCACCTCAGGGGGAGGGAAAGGCGGGGCACCTCAGCCGGTTGAGTGCACGACGCCAAATCCACGAGATGGCCACATGCCCACTGTGCAAAGCCACAGTCTCTCAAGTCTCTACAGTGGGTGGGTTGCCCACTATTCAATCCTGGGGAGTGCAAAGCCACAGTCTCTCAAGTCTCTACAGTGGGTGGGTTGCCCACTGTGCAATCCTGGGGAGTGCAAAGCAATAGTCTCTCAAGTCTCTACAGTGGGTGGGTTGCCCACTGTGCAATCCTCGGGAGTGCAAAGCCACAGTCTCACAAGTCTCTACAGTGGGTGGGTTGCCCACTGTGCAATCCTGGGGAGTGCAAAGCCACAGTCACTCAAGTCTCTACAGTGGGTGGTTTGCTCACTGTTCAATCCTGGGGAGTGCAAAGCCACAGTCACTCAAGTCTCTACAGTGGGTGGGTTGCCCACTGTGCAATCCTGGGGAGTGCAAAGCCACAGTCTCTCAAGTGGATAACAGTCTCCACTGGTTCTGGAGGGGGCATGGTGCTTCATCCTGCTAAGGACAGAGGTAGTGGATGGATCTCTCTACTGGTTCTGGAGGGGGCTTGGTGCCCAGAGTGCTTCATCCTGCTAAGGACAGAGGTAGTGGATGGATCTCTCCACTGGTTCTGGAGGGGGCATGGTGCCCAGAGGGCTTCATTCTGCCCGTGACGGACTCAGTAGCGTCAGTGCCCTTGGCGCTCATGGGCCTGCGTTGCTTGAGACGGCGGTGCCCTGTTCAGCGTTGAGATGGCGGTGCCCTGTTCAGCGGTGCTTGAGACGGCGGTGCCCTGTTCAGCAGTGCATGAGACGGCGGTGCCCTGTTCAGCGGTGCTTGAGACGGCGGTGCCCTGTTCAGCGGTGCATAAGACGGCGGTGCCCTGTTCAGCGGTGCTTGAGACGGCGGTGCCCTGTTCAGCGGTTCCTGAGACGGCAGTGCCCTGTTCAGCGGTGCTTGAGACAGCAGTGCCCTGTTCAGCGGTGCTTGAGGTGGCGGTGCCCTGCTCAGCGGTGCTTGGAGCGGCGGTCTCCTTTGCAGTGACTCAGCTGCTGGCGGTCCTTCATGGCCCAGCGGGGCTTTTGCTGGCGGTCCTTCATGGCCCAGCGGGGCTTGTGCTGGCGGTTCTTCATGGCCCAGCGGGGCTTGTGCTGGCGGTCCTTCATGGCCCAGCGGGGCTTGTGCTGGCCTCCTGGGCAGCTGGGCTGGTGTTGGCGATGGCCTCCTGGGCAGCTGGGCTGGTGCTGTGGCCTCCTGGGCAGCTGGGCTGGTGCTGGCTTCCTGGGCAGGGCTGGTGCTGGCGGTGACCTCCTGGGCAGCTGGGCTGGTGCTGGCGGTGGCCTCCTGGGTAGATGGGCTGGTGCTGGCGGTGGCCTCCTGGGCAGGTGGGCTGGTGCTGGCGGTGGCCTCCTGGGCAGCTTGGCTGGTGGCAGTGGCCTCCTGGGCAGCAGGGATGATGGCGGCCTTCTCCGCCGTGCTGCTCTTCCCAGACTTGCTGACTTTCTTGTGCCCCCTCCCCAACTTGGAAGGTGGCAGCTGACTCTACACTCCCACCTGTACCCCTGGGAGCAGCTTTGGTGGCTGGAGTCTTCCCCCGCTCCCGCCAGGCACTGGCCAACTACTGATGCTTCACAGGTGGGGGACTGTCTGTGCTGTGGCTCCGTGCCACACTGGCTGCCCTGGTGGCCGGTGCACTCCATATTCCGGTGACTATAGGCACCACTGGTCCCGGAGATGTTGTGGCTGAGGTGCTAGTTCGGGACCTAGGAGACGGACGGGGTGGGGGAGGTGTGGGAAAGAGGTCAAGGTTGGACAGGAAAAGATTTTTGGAGACACTGGGATGGGTAGCTGGAGGGGGTTTGGGAGTGGAGGAAGAGGTTGTGGTTGTAGGAGGTGTTCGTTTGCTGACTTTGGGTGAAGGTGCATGCGCTGGAGGCTGTCGTGAGGTGGATGGCTGTTGGGTGGGTGTGTGCCTGCGTTTGTGTATCTTGGGAGGGCGGTCTCAGACACACTGGGAGAGGACACCGGGGACGTGTGAATGGTAGTGGGGGTGGTGACTGCATTTGAGCGGGGTGTGGTGGTGGGTGTGCTGGTGATGGTAGTAGTGGCTGTGGAGGTAGTGCATGCAGGTGTGAGTGTAGACAAGACTGTGAGGGAGGAGGGAGACGAGGAGGAGGGGACACAGTGGAGGCAGTGGATGTTGGTGTGTCTGCATGTGTGATGCTTGCGTGAGTGCCTGTGGGATGTGTGGTGCTTATGTTTGCCTGAGCTTCCCTTGTGTGTTGACGTGTGTGCATGCTGGCCTGTAGGTGTGCTTGTGATAGGTTGGGGTACAGGGGATTGGGTCTGGGTGGAGGAAGGTGGAGGGGGGAGGCTAGACACAGGGACAATGGCTGCCATCAGTGCTGAGGGCAGAGTCTGAAAAGCTCACTGAAGGGCCGCCTGACCAGAATGAATGCCCTCCAGGAATGCATTTGTTTGTTGCAACTGCCGTTCTACACCCTGGATGGCATTCAAAATGGAAGACTGCCCAACAGTGAGGGACCTAAGGAGGTCAATGGCCTCCTCACTGAGGGCAGCGGGGGTGACTGGGGCAGGGCCTGAGGTGCCTGGGGCGAAGGTGATGCCCACCCTCTCGGGTGTGCAGGCACGGGGTGAAAGCTGAAGGGCTGCTGGGAGGGTGGTGCTGGAAGGGGGGGTGGCGGCTGTACCTGTAGATGGGGGGGGGCACAGATGTTGCCACCACCACAGAGAGCTCCCATCAGAGGACGAGTCCGTGTCACTGGTCTCAGCTCCTGTCCCCGCTGTGGAGCAACCCTCGCCCTCCGTCCCACTGGAGAAGTCCAATTCCGTAGTGTGGCCCTCCATGGCCATGTGGGATGCAGCCTCCTCGTGCTACGGTGCCACTGCTCCTCCACCTGATGATGCTAATGCACACAAGAACAGGGATACCACAAAAAGGGCGGGACGATAGAAGAAAGACATGTTGAGTGCATGCATTACCGCTACCGTTGGCGGACACGACAGACACACAAGCCCCCTGCACTACGCCGCGCTCTTGGGCTCCACTGTTCAATTCCTGGGAAATGGCCTACTAGGCTGTGGACGACATCTGCACACATGGATGACACAGGCGCATGACTTGGTGTACTTGGCACTCTACAGAGGTGCGGTGGGGTGCCACATGGCCTGCCTTACGGAGGGACCTTGCCTACGGAACTCGCCCTGGCCTAGGGAAACCCACAGCCCAACTCCCCCACCCAGACACCTCCGCTGCACGCAAACTCAGCAGAATGTGAGTGTACTCACACCCTTGTGGCTGCTGTGATGCCCTCAAGCGCCCATCCAACTCCGGGTATGCCACCGTCAGGATCCTGAACATCTGGGGGGTCATGGTGCGACAGGCACCCCTCCCACGTTGGGAGGCCCTCCCCAGCTGAGCCTCCGCCGTCTTCTTGCTCCAGCGGCGAATGTCCTCCCATCTTTTCCGGCAGTGGGTGCTCCGTCTGTGGTAGACCCCCAGGGTCCGGACGTCCTTGGCGATGGCACGCCAAATATATTTTTTCTGGTGGGCGCTGACCTACATGATTTGTACAGGGGAAAGAGAAAGTTATTACCAACTGCACCGTCAAAGTGATTGGCCCCCATCTCTACCCTTGCCATGTGGCACAGGCACTCACCGTTGTTTCATGCACGCCGCACTCTACCCCCTTCCTTCTTACATCCACCCCTCTCCACACAGGCATAGCCCATACAGCATGCTCCCAGTGTACTTACCTGTTTGTCTGGAGGACCGTAGAGTAGCGGGTACTGGGGGAGGACCCCATCCACGAGTTTCTCCAACTCCTCCGATGTGAAGGCAGGGGCCCTTTCCCCAGACACTCGAGCCATTGTCTCTTCCAGACCGAGGTCACAGCAGCACTTGCAGTGTAGGTCCTCTCCTGTCGAAGATCAGGTATCGAGTGATTGAACAGATAGAAAATGGCAGTCACGTCCGCGGCGGTGCGTACCATCACCACCGGGGTACATCGTCATTGGCTCCTGGGACCCAAAGGGTCCAATGTTAACCAATGCAGCATTGCGCCGCGGTCTTCGACCGCCTACCGCGACAGTGTACAACGCCAGTGCAGTTACCTCACATCCCATTGTCCCACTTTACAGGTCAGGCAGCCGCCATTTCAGGGGCCCACATGCCTTCATTTTCAACTGCGTCACACATACCTAGGCCTAGACTCAACACACATACAGGCCACTTTTTAGATTATGAATGGTGTTCTGTGTAAGCTGTGGGTACGTACCTCTGAGTTGTTTGACTCTGTGCTTGCTGTTGTCCTTCTTAGGCACCGTCCGCTGGGACATGTGAGGAGATGGTGGCATCCTCCGGTGTACCGACCGTTGGTGGACCTGTCGACAATGGAGGAAAGACATGTGATAATCACATACAGGCTTGACCGTGCCACAATCCAGGAACTGTGTACCCAGTTGGAGCCAAACCTGATATCAGCTATCCGCCATCCCACAGGAATCCCCCCACAAGTGCAGGTGCTGTCAGTGCTCCATTTCCTTCCAAGTGGGTCATTTCAAACAACAGTGGCCATAGCATCAGGGATGTCCCAGCTTATGTTTTCCAACGTGTTGTCCAGAGTGTTGTCTGCCCTGCTGAAACACATGCGGAGCTACATCATTTTCCCTCAGGTGGAGGATTTGCCTACAGTGAAAGGTGATTTCTATGCCCTGGGACATTACCCAACATCATAGGTGCCATTGATGGGACACATGTGGCTTTGGTACCCGCCCCCACAGGAGTGAACAGGTGTACAGAAACCGGAAGAGTTATCATTCCATGAATGTACAGATGGTATGTTTGGCAGACCAGTACATCTCCCATGTGAATGCCATGTTCCCTGGCTCAGTGCATGACGCCTACATCCTGCGGAGTAGCAGCATCCCTTATGTGATGGGTCAACTCCAGAGGCACCGTGTGTGGCTATTAGGTGAGCACCTGGAAGCTAGTCAGTGGGAATGGTTGTCTGGGTCTGGGGATATACCTCCAGGTTAGTGTGTGTCTAACAGTTGTCCCTCGCCATTTGCAGGTGACTCTGGTTACCCCAACCTGTCATGGCTACTGACCCCAGTGAGGAATCCAGGGCAGAGGAATGCTACAATGAGGCCCATGGGCGAACTAGGAGGGTGATCGAGCGGACCTTCGGCCTCCTGAAGGCCAGGTTCAGGTGCCTCCATATGACAGGTGGATCCCTATTCTACTCACCAAAGAAGGTGTGCCAGATCATTGTGGCCAGCTGTATGCCTCACAACTTGGCTTTGCGATGACAGGTGCCTTTTCTGCAGGAGGATGGTCCAGATGGTGGTGTTGTGGCAGCTGTGGAGCCTGTGGACAGTGAAGACGAGGAAGCAGAGGAAGAAGACATGTACAACAGGGACTCAGTGATCCAGCAATATTTCCAGTGAAACACAGGTAAGAATACAGACCTGCCTACTACATGTACTTAAACACTACTGCCTCTCTACTGTCTGTCGTTTTCACCCAGTGTATGGTCACTGAGTTGTCACTTTCCCTTGCGATTTCACAGATCTGGGTCCCACAGTGTGATATCTGCTTTGATTCCTCATGGACTAGAGCTGTGTGACATAGGTATGTTGACATTACAAATGAAAGAGCTTTTTGCCACAGTTATTGCTAATACAGTATTCCAAAATCACAGACTGACTCCAGATTGTTTTGTGCTTTAAGGGTGTTTATTTAAGTGCTCAATATTGGAGGGGGTTGTAAAATGGTGAGGGGTGATGGCGGAGGAATGTCCATGGCAGAGTCCAGCCTATTAGTCTCACAGGTGCATTGCCCAAATGGGCATAGGAAGTGGAGCTGGGGCAGTTTAAGGATGGACAGGGTGACAAAGTGGGACAGTAGGATGACAATCAGGGTGGTCTCATTTCTTTGCGGGGGTCTTGGCATCGTTCTCTGTCTTGTTCCTGGATCTCAGGGACCGTTTGCGAGGTGGTTCTCCCTCTGCAAGGAGTGGGGTGCTGGTGTGGTGGTCCTATGGCGGTGCCCCCTGTCCACTAGAGCCGGCGGAGGTGGTGTGCAGTTCATTGTCCAGGGTAATGTCAGGGTCCCCTTGTAGTGCCACAGTGTCCCTCCTGGTGTTGAGTACTTCCTTCAGCACCCCTACGATGGTGCCCAGGGTGGAATTAATGGTTCTGAGTTCCTCCCTGAAGCCCATATACTGTTCCTCATGCAGGCGCTGGGTCTCCTGAAACTTGGCCAGTACCGTTGCCATCGTCTCCTGGGAGTGGTGGTAGGCTCCCATGATGGAAAAGAGAGCCTCGTGGAGAGTGGGTTCCCTGGGCCTGTCCGCCCCCTGTCGCACAGCAGCCCTCCCAGTTCCCCTGTGTTCCTGGGCCTCAGGCCCCTGGACTGTGTGCCCACTACCACTGCCCCCATGTCCTTGTTGTTGTTGGGGTGGTGGGTTAGCCTGGGTTCCCTGTAGTGGTGGACACACTGCTGATTGACGTGTCCTGGGGACGGAGGTATGGCCCCGCTGGGTGGGTGAGGTGCTGGTGTTTCCAGAGGGGGGAAGCTCTGTGGTGGCCTGTGACTGGGTGTGGGGAACCGACTGTCCCGAGGTCCCTGATGGGCCGGGCTGGTCATCTAGATCCAGTTGGACAGAGGTGCTGTCATCACTGTGGGCCTCTTCGGTTGGTGGTGTTGACATGTGTGTATCCTCCTGACCGGTGACGTTGGGTAGGGGTCCTGCAGGGGTATAAAAGGATGGTTATTACATCTGTGTGTGGCATGGTGTGCAATGGGTGGGTGACTGTGTACCCCAGTGCTTGCATTCCTGTGTGGGACCTTGTGTGATGATGGTTTAGGGAGGTGTATGGGTATGTGCAGTGGGCATGCTTTAGTGATGGGTGTCCATGCTTTGTTGTTGTATGCAGGGCTTGGGGTTAGGATGTGTGGTTTGTGATGCTGGGACATTTGTGAGGAGTTAGAGTGATGGGTGTGAGGGTGAGGGTGGGGGTATGTGCTGGCATGCTGGTAGGGTGGGGGATGTAATAGTTAAGATTTACTTACCAGAGTCCATTCCTCCACCTACTCCTGCGAGGCCCTCAGGATGCAGAATTGCCAAGACCTGCTCCTCCCATGTTGTTAGTTGTGGGGGAGGAGGTGGGGGTCCGCCGCCAGTCCGCTGAACCGCCAGGTGGTGTCTTGAGACCACGGAACGCACCTTCCCCCGTAGGTCGTTCCACCTCTTCCTGATGTCCTCCCGATTTCTTGGGTGCTGTCCCACTGCGTTGACCCTGTCCACTATTCTTCGCCATAGCTCCATCTTCCTTGCAATTGAGGTGTGCTGCACCTGTGATCCGAATAGCTGTGGCTCTACCCGGACGATTTCCTCCACCATGACCCTGAGCTCCTTCTCTGAGAACCTGGGGAGCCGTGTAAGTGATGTGTGGGGTGATAAGTGTGCTGTAGTGGCGTGTAGTGTGCGGTGCGTGGAAGTTATGTGGGTGATGGTGTTCTGTGCCTCTGGATGCTTGTATTGTTGATGGTGGTGTCTCTCTCTGGCCTTCGTTCGTGATTTGTTGTCGTAAGGGTTTGTGGGTGATGTGGGTGTGTGTTTTATATAGTATTGGGTGTGTGGGAGTGGTGTGTGTATGTGTATCAGGTGTGTGTATTTCAAATAGTCCAATGTGGCTGTGTTTTGTAGGAGTGTGTGTATTTTGAGCGCGTCAGTGTGTGTACCGCCAATGGAATACCGCGGTTGAAAGACCGCCGCGTGGATTCGTGTGTCGTGATAGTGTGGGCGTATTTCTGTTGGCGTGACGGTGGAGGTTTTGTTATCGCCAGTTTATCACTGACCTTTGGTGTGGCGGACTTGTGGGGGTGTCTGAATTTTGGCGGATTCCGTGCTGTGGGTCATAATAGCTGTGGCGGTTTTCCGCGGCTGTGTGCTGGCGGTCTTCTGCATGGCGGTACACGGCTTTTACCGCCAATGTTGTAATGACCGCCTCTGTGTCTTCAAGTGATGAAGGACCTGATCCATTCCATTGCTTCATCGAGGATGCCGGCGTTGTGTAGTTTGGCGCAGAGGGTGGAGTGGGAGACAGTGTTGAATGCGGCAGAGAGGTTGAGGAGGATGATTGCGCCTGTGCCTCCGTGATCTAGTATGGTGCGTATGTTGTCGGTGGCTGCTAGAAGTGCTGTTTTGGTGCTGTGGTTTCTCCTGAATCAGGATTGGGATGGGTCAAGGATTTGTTGTGTCTCGAGGAATTCAGTGAGTTGCTGGTTGACGGCCTTTTCCGCTGGCTGGGAAAGGGAGCAGGGGTGGGTCTGTCGTTTTTTAGCCCCCTTGTGTTGACGGTGGGTTTCTTGAGTAGTGGGTTGATCTAAGCGTGCTTCCAGTCTGAAGGGAAGGTGGCAGTCTTGAAGGCTCTGTTGATAGTTTGGTAGAGCTCAGGTGCTATGGTAGCAGGTTGAAGATGTGATGAGGGCACGGATCAGAGGGTGCTTCCGAGTGGATGGAGTTCATGAGTTCATGAGTCTTTGGGTGTCCTCTTTGTTCTTGGGGGTCCAGGAGTTCAGGATCTGGTGTAGTGCTAGGTCGGTGGTAGTATTTGTGGGCGGTGCGGGCGGGCTTTGGTTTTTGAAGCCTTCATAAATGTCCAGGATTTTTTGGTGGAAGAAGATGGCGACGTTGTTGCAGAGGTCTTGGGAGGGATAGATGGATGAGGTGTCTGTTCCGGGGTTCGTGAACTCTTTGATGATGGCGAAGAGCTCTTTGCTGCTGTGAGCACTGGTGCTGAAGGGGTTCTTGAATGGCGTCTTTTTTGGCAGCTCTGATGTTCTTGTAGTGTGTGGTGACTGCACCCTTGTAGGCTGTGCTGTCTTCAGTTGATTGCTGTTCCTCTATTCCAGTCATCTGCAGGAGAATTTGGACTCTTGTAGGTCTATTGTGCACCAGTTAGGTGTTTTGGTATGTCTGTTTTCTGCAGGTTTCCTGAGGGGGGCTACGTTGTTGGTGCATTCCGATAACCAGCGGTGTAGATTACATGCGGCTTCATTAGCATTCACTGCATCCGGTGGGGGTGAGTAGCTGAGAGCGTTAGTGAGTTGCGCTTCTGTAACTCTGCCCCAGGTCTGCCGGGGAGGCGGGGGCATAGTGGCCTTTGGCTGTGCGCAGCAAGGGCTGGCCACGGGGCTTTGACTTCCAGCCAACCCCTAAAAGCTCCAATCTGTTGCTGCGGCCAACCTGTATAGTCACTTGGCCGTGCGCAGCGGGGTATGGCCACCGTTCTATGTGACCCCCCCACCCAAGGCCGATCTCAGCCCCACCCATCCCCCTTAACCTGGCCTAAATATTACATTTTTGGGGGGAGGGGAGGGTGGTCCGGGATGCCTTCCTTCCCAGGACTGATCTCGGCCCTGGCAACTCCTTACCCCGGGGCCCGGCCATGTGACCATGTTTCCATAGGAAAAGCATTTTTTGACTTGCCTATATCTTTGGAGTCGTTTGATGAATCTTCACGAAATTTTCCCCAAAGAAAAGGTGGGCTGGTGATTCTTGTTGTGCATGGACAGTTTCGGGTTGATCTGTCAAACGGGACTGAGAAAGAAAAGGGGGGAGTAAAAAAAATTGCATTTCTCATGTTAATTCCCATAGGAGTTTTGAACATGACTGCAGCCTTAACTGCTGGATAGAATTACAATACTTGTCAGAAAGCTAGATTTTGTTCCTCAGATTACTCATTTTGTTATTTGGTATAAATGTATTAAGTAGTTTAAGAGAATTTAAAGGAAACCCATATTTGTATATCCAGGGCTGTGGATCCTCCCCAACAACTTTGTGAATAATAAGAGCTCAAACAGAGATCTGCAGAGCTCTGACTGGCTGCCGACAAAAGTGTTGGCAGCCATCTTGGGACTCGGCTTCTGCTGAGTCCAAGAGAAAGAGTGAAAGAATAGAAAAGAAGCCAGGGTAGGGTCACCCCGACCCCACCCCGACCCCTTAGCTCTTGTGCTGGGGTCCCTGAGGGACCCAGCCAGGACAAAAAAACACTTTTTAAAGATTTCTGCTGTGAATTCGCAATTTTGTTGCAATCTTGAGGCAAAAAAAAAAACAGGCAAGGTCTCCTGCACTTCTTTTAGTAAAGCCCTCCTGTGGGCCAGGTCCTGGGGGCAGGTAAAAAAAAAAGGAGGGGGGCTCATGGGGCCCACCTCCTGGGTTTATTTATTCCCTGGGAGCCGCCATCTCCCTGAGGCTTTAATTCAATAGTGTGCGGGGAGCAGCACAGTCCCGCGCCCTGGAGACCACCACCTCGTCAGGCCAAAATGCCTTGGATTACATGCAGGTGGCCGTGTGGCCCCCTCCCATAGCCCCGGGGACCGCCATCTCCCTAGGGCTTTAATTCATTAGTATGTGGGTGCCCAGGGACCACCGCCTTCCTGGGCCAATTGTTTGAAATTAAGCCCCAGGGACCACAACCTCTGCAGGGCTGAATTGAAATAATGAAGGGGGTCTGTCGTCCCCACCCGGCCTCGGGACCCATCACCTCCTCGGGGCAAATTCATATGTTGGAGAGACCCAATAATGGCCCTAGGGACCGCCATCCACAGGCCCAGCTCTTGCTATGTCCCGGGGTGCCACTCCTGCGGCACAGCTATTTGATGTGACTTGGTGAGAGTTTGCCAGCTCCTGCCAAGTCACAGCAAACACTCTGGTTCCAGCATACGAGAGCTGTGAAACAGGAGCTTTGATACTTCCCCCATTATCTCATTGCACACTGGGTGCCCAGGAAGGCACCCAGGAGAGATGGCTGGGGGATGGGGTCCCTGGGGCTGAAATTAGCCAGGGGAAGGGGTCTGTGTGGCCTCCTCCATTTAATGAAGGCTGGATCCCCGGAGATGGGGTCTCCTGGGCTGATATCAGCCTGGGTGGGGGGGGGGGCACTCAGTCCCTCTCCCCAAAAAATAAACTATTTTTAAGGCTGGGCCCGGGGGATGGGGTCTCAGGGCCCAGATCGGCCCGGGGAACGTGGCCTCGCAGCTCCTCTCCTCCCACCAAAAATATATATATTTTATACAATCGGGCCCCAGGGGATAGGGACCTTAGGGTTAAAATCATCCAGGGGAGGGGATTGTGTGCCCCCCACCAATAAACTGTAGTGGGTCCTTGGGGATGGGGTCCCCAGGGCTGAAATCAGCTTGGTGAGGGGTCGCACACTGGTCATTTACCCAAAGAGGTAGCACTTACTAACTAACCAGTAGGAAGTGCTATAGTTAGATGTGCATTTTGTGCAAAACTGTGGACTCTTGTTGGATAAAGGAGCAGGTGAGCTTCCATTCTGGCCATGATGCTTATTTCACAGAAATTAAACCTCAACAGGAAGCACTTATAAATATAAACATACCAGGTGCCCCAGTTGAAACTCCACATCTGGAAAGGACAAATGATTCTAACTCCTGGACTTGGCGAAGGCAAAGCAAGTGTGTTTACTCCACAATTCCACATTGAAAACCGAACTGAAATCCTTTGTGGAGGTGAATGCATCTTTCATCTTTTGAATTGCAATCAGACACTCTTACAGCCACTCTCACACCCAGAAACAACCTCTCACACCTATTTTCACACCCAGAGAAACAGACCCTTCGAACAACTCCCGTGTCATGCACAGCGTGGTGTTGGGTGGTTAGACGGGTTGGCTGCTGCCCTGCACGGCAGTGGTTTTATTAACATATAGTAATAAAAATTACTTTACGTAAAAAAAAAACCATAGAAATTCAGTGAAAAAAAACAAAAGCTACAGAGATGTTATAGTGAGAAAATAGATTTAGGAAAAACTTAGAAATTCACTTAAAAAACTAAAGGTTCCAGGGATGTTATAGTTAGGTTCTGAATTTACTTGCACAAGCCAGAGAAATTCAGCAGTTATAGTTAGAGTTATCCCAAGTAACTATAGCCCGTGGCCTAAGGTAACTATAACTTGCGCCCTCGCCATGCACTGCTAATTACCCCAGATATTATAGCACACAGACAACTTTTTTTAACATCAGTAACAATATCAATAAAACATTAGAAGTTAAAATAAAGAAGAAGAAACTGCATGGCAGGGGCACAAGTTATAGTTACCTTAGGCCACAAGTCATAGGTACTTGAAATAACTATAACTATAACTATAACTGCTGAATTTCTCTGGTTGTGTGGGAGTAAATTCAGAAACTAACTATAAGGTCCATGAAACCTGTGGTTCTTTGAGTGAATTTCTTAGTTTTTTTTAAATTCTATTTTCTAACTATAACATCCCTGTAACCTTTGTTTTTTCACTATCAATATATATATATATATATATATGTATATATATATATATATATATATATGTTTGACAGTTAGCCCAGAATACCGAGACTTCCAATGTGGCGATCCAAACATGGATCTGGAAGTCCAAATAAATGCAACAACGTATCCTCACATATCAAAGGACGAGTCCAGACATCATTGGAATTGCCTACACTCTTTTACTCAGATGTTACTTCCTCCCAACGCGTTTCAGCCGTAGCCTTGATCACGGATGGGATGGCCATAAAATTTACATATTCAATACTAAAAGTTACAAAGACATAAAAAACGGACTAACAAACAAATGGCCACACATTACATTGCAGAGCGGATGCCATGATGGAATATCAAACAGTGCCAATTTCATTACTGTTTGCCCATACGTTTGTCCAAAGTGGGAAGTCTATGTACCCAACTGAATCAATTAGGAGTTCACATTGAAAATTAATTCCAATAAAAATGGGCAACAATACATTCTAACCCACAATATTGCACAATTATATTGTTAATACGCATAAGTCTGTCTAACCCCTTACACACTATTGGGGTCATTATGACCCCGGCGGTTGGCGGTAATGTGGAGGAAAGTACTGCCAATAGGCTTTAGCCAAACCACCAATGTACCACACTGACCGCCACAGTAGTAATGGCCGCTGGGCTGCAGACCACAATCTCTAGCCCGGCGGCCATCACTTGCCCGCCTGCAGGATTATGAATCCGCCTACCACCAGGGTTTTCGTGACATCCTTACCACCATGAAAACCATGGTGGTAGGCACTATCAGTGACAGGGAATACCTTCCCTGTCACTGATAGGGGCCTTCCCCGCCCCCCCTCACCCTTCACAGGTTTCCCCCCACCCACCCTTCCTCTCGGGATCCCCCCTTCATACACACCCCTCCCTTCACACACGCATACACACACCCATTCCAGCATTCACCCACGAATGCATACATCCATTCACACACACACCCACACACCCTTACATACATACATGCAGACACGCAGTCACACAACTCAAAATACACGCACTCACACCCCCAAACATCCACACACATACAAAACTCAAAACACACCCGCATACACACACGCACAGACATACACCCACACACACACACAAAACAACCCCTACCCTCCTCCCCTGTCAGAGCACCCACTTACCTGTGTCCAGGGGGTCCTCCGGCAGGAGACGGGACGAGGCGCTGCTGCCAGCAGCAGTGACCGCCAGCAGAGCACCGCCAGGCCAAATTAATTGTCATAATACGGTCAGCGGCGGTCTACTGGTGTGGCGCTGCTGCTGGCATCAGCACCACCTTACCGCTATCCGTTGGCATGGCCACAGCCGGATTTCCGCCATACTTCTGGTGGAAATCCGGCTGTGGTCATGATACAGCGGACAGCTGGTAGCCGTGACAATGGTCTTTTGGCAGCCGTCGCCGCGGAGGTAGGTGGTATATACCGCCAAGGTCCAAAGGAGGGTCTTGGCATAATGAGGTCCAAAGGCCCTCATTATGAACAAGGCGGTCCGGACCGCCTTGCCAGCAGTGGCAGAAATGTCCGCCACCGGCATGGCAGTCCGGACCGCCATATAATGTACATGGCGAGACCGCCACAGGCAGAACTTTGCCACCGGCAGGCTACCGCCGCCAGGCAACCTGACGATGGCGGATTTTCTTATCCGACAGGGCAGCGCTGCCCGCCAGATAATGAACCTGTGTTCCCCCAGCCTTTCCCTGCCGTTTCCCCCGCCAGGGAAAGGCTGGCGGAATGGGTACCCTGGGGTCCCCCTGGGGGCCCCTGCACTTGGCATGGGCAGTGCAGGGGCCCCGTGCACAGCCCCGTCGCGCATGTCGGGCAGTTATATGTGTGAAAGGTGTTGCTGCACCCGCTATACTGCTACACTGACGACAGCTCCATGTGGAGCCGTCGGAAATGTAGAGGCCCAGCATTCCACTGGGCCGCCTGGCGGAAACACTGTTTCCGCCTGCCGGCCCAGCGGAATGTTGATTTTTGGGCTGGCAGGGTCTTCAACGTGCTGGCGGTTGATGTTCCGTCTGCCAGCACCGAACTCGGCAGGATTTCCCACTGAGTTCGTAATGAGGGCCTAAATTTGGGGGGTCGCTCCATCCCCCCCCCGCAGCCCCGGGGACTCCCACCTCCTCTGGGGCACTTACTGTAAACAATGCGGGTGGAGGGTGCCTGCCTGGCCCCCTGCACCTCTGGGGACAACCTCTTCCCTGGGGGACTTATTCAAAATAATGCGGGGGCCACGTGGCCCCCCTGCAGCCCCGGAGATCACCACCTGCCTGGGCCACTTACTGTAAACAATGCAGGGGGGGATCCAGACCCCCCCAGCAGACCTGGGGACAGCCACAAAATACCATTAACCCTGGGGGAGGGGGGTGCGTGGCCATCCCCAGGGACTGCCACCTCCTTGCGGCCCTTACTGTAAACAATTGGGGGGCTATCATGTTGGAGGGGGGCAGCGTTGCCCAGTCACAGAGCCCCTGATGGGCCTAGGACCGTCACCCCCCAAGGCCAGCTCTTGCTATGTCCAGGGGACACAGCGGTTTGTGTGACTTGGTGGTAGCCTTGACTGCAAACACTCCACCCTGATGAAGTGAGAGCAGTCACACAGAGGTTTCCTCTGTTTACCTGTCCGTGGAGATGCAGGCAGAGAAACAGAGGAAACATTGCTTTAGCAGTTCCCTCTCTGCAACAGCAATCCAGATTCCCACAGGAGGGGGGGAGTCGGCTGGGACCGTAGGGTCCTGCAGTACCGAACATTGTGAATGGGTGCGGTCACATAGCTGGGCCTCGGGGAAGGGGGTCCTTGGACCGAGATCAGCCTTGGGGAGGTGGGAGGCAATGTGGCCCGCACCAAAAAAATGAATAATTAGGCCAGACCCTGGAGGATGGGGTCCCCGGGCTGAGGACCGCCCTGTGGAGTGGGGCCATGCAGCCCTCCTATCCCCAAAAAAACTAATAATTAGGTGACCCCAGGGGCTGTGGTCCTCGGGGCCAAAATCGGTCTTGAGAGGGGGGCATGCAGACCTGCTGCCAATTACCGCTGTCCATAGCCAAAGGCTGTGCGCAGCGCAGGGTTGGGTGGTTATCAGTGTTGGCCTTGGGACCTGGCGGTGGTTGGATTAACGTAGAGTAATGAAAATGACTTTAAGTTAAAAAAAAACTAGAAATTCTCTGAATAAAACAAAGGTTACAAGGACGTTATAGTTAAGGAACAGAATTTTAAAAAAACATAGAAATTCATTTAAAAAACAAAGGTTACAGGGACATTATAGTTAAGTTCACATTTTAAATGTACCAAACCACTGAAATTCACCTGTTATAGTTAGAGTTATCTCAAATAATCCAGGTCCTGTCGTTTTTTTAAATTTTTTATTTTGCCTCAGGGGCATTGGGGTATTGAGAGAGGAGGCCAGGGGGGCCCCCTCATAGGGCTTGTACTAGCTCTGGGGAACGCTACCTCCCCAGGGCGATATCAGAGATATATGCGGGGGTACACGTGGAACCTGCGCCCTGGGGACCACCAGCTCTCCGGGGCAAAACATTAATTTCAAATGAGGAGGCACTTTAGGCCTCCACCCCAAAAGCCCCAGGAACCGCCACCTCTCCAGGGCTGTAAGAAGATAAGGAAGGGGGTCAGTTGTGGACCCTCGGGGACCACCACCGCCCTGGGGCAAATTTCAAATGTTGGAGGGGGGCTGCATGGCCCCCCTTGAGGAACCAATAATGGCCCTCGGGACAACCACCCCCCAGGGCTGGCTCTTGCTATGCCCTGGGGTGCCTACCCACTGCGATTAACGTAGAGTAATGAAAATGACTTTACGGAAAAAAAAACTTAGAAATTCACTGAATAAAACAAAGGTTACTGGGATGTTACAGTTAAGAAATAGAATTTTTTTAAAACACAGAAATTCACTTAAAAAACAAAGATTACAGGGACATTATAGTTAGGTTCACATTTTAAACGCACCAAATCATTGAAATTCACCTGTTATAGTTAGTTATCTCAAATAATCCGGATCTTGCCCTTTCTTAAAACTTTGTATGTTGCCTCAGGGGCATTGGGGCATTGAGAGAGGAGGAAGCACATGGCCCTCCCCCTCTTAGGGCTTGTATTAGACCCGGGGACCGCTACCTCCTCAGGGTGATATCAGAGAAATATGCAGGGGTACACGTGGACCCCGTGCCCTGGGGACCACTCCCTTCCCAGGGAAAAACATTAATTTCAAATGAGGAGGCACGTTCAGCCTCCCTCCCACAGCCCTGGGGACCACCACCTCCCCGGGGCTGAAAAAAGATAAGGAAGGGGGAAGGTTGTGGACCCCCAGGGACCACCACTAGCCTGGGGCACATTTCAAATGTTGGAGGGGGGCTGCATGGCTCCCCTTGAGGAACCAATAATGGCCCTCAGGACCACCACCCCCCAGGGACGTCTCTTGCTATGTCCTGGGGTGCCCACCCACCAGGGCATAGCTGTTTGCTGTGACTTGGCGGGAGCTTGACAGCTCCTGCCAAGTCAGAGCAAACACTCCGGTTTCAGCTTGCTAGAAGCTGAAGTTTCCTCTGTTTCCCTGGCAACAGACATGTGGGTAGGGAAACAGAGGAAACAACTGCTTTTGCAGACAAGGAGCTGCATCTTTAGCAGCTCCTGGTCTGCAAAAGCAATGCCAGCTCCCACAGGAGGCAGGGAACCAGCTGGGACCGCAGGGGTCTTCAGGATTCCCCCCACGGTCCCATTGCACACTGAGTGCCCTGCGGGGCACCCAGGACTGATGGCCGAGCCCCGGGGACTGGGGTGACCGGTCCAGGATCGGCTGGGATAAGGGGTCTGCGTGACCCCTCCCTCCCTCTAAAAAAAAAATCAATGAAGACCGGACCCTGGGGGATGGGGTCCCCAGGGCTGAGATCGACCGAGGTGGGAGGGCACACGGTCCCCTTCCCCAAAAATATTTTAAAAAATTGATAAGGCCTGGCCCCGGGGGATGGGGTCCCCAGGGTGACATTGGTTGAGGAGGGGGCCGTGTGGCCCCACCATACTCCCCCAAAAAATAATACTACAAGGCCGGGCCCTGAGGGGGTGGGGTCCCCGGGGTCGAAATTAGCCAGTGGAGGGGGGGGGCTGCACTTCTCCCCCCAAATAGTTGTAGTGGGCCCTGGGGGATGGAGTCCCCGGGGCTGAAGTCAGCCTGTGGAGGGGAGCTGCATGACTCCCATGCCCACACTGGACCTTGAACCAACGAGACAGCAGTTACTAACTAACTGTAAGAAAATGCGTCCTTGGCATGGTTACCCCCTAACGTTTTGGCTTTGCTGATGCTAAGTTTGGTTTGAAAGGGTGCTGGGACCCTGCTAACTAGGCCCCAGCACCAATGTTCTTTCCCCAAACTGTACCTTTGTCTCCACAATAGGCACAACCCTGGCACTCAGATAAGTCCTTTGTAACTGGTACCCCTGGTACCAAGGGCCCTGATGCCAGGGAAGGTCTCTAAAGGCTGCAGCATGTCTTATGCCACCCTGGGGACCCCTCACTCAGCACATGCACATTGCCTCACAGCTTGTGTGTGCTGGTAGGGAGAAAATGACTAAGTCCACATGGCCCTCCCCTCAGGGTGCCATGCCAACCTCACACTGCCTGTGGCATAGTTAATTCACCCCTCTAGCAGGCCCTACAGTCCTTAGGCAGGGTGCACTATACCACAAGTGAGCACTATGTCCCTACAGTGTCTATGCAAAACCTTAGTCATTGGAAGTGCAGGGTAGCCATAAGAGTATATGGTCTGGGAGTTTGTCGAACACAAACTCCACAGTTCCATAATGGCTACACTGAAATCTGGGAAGTTTGGTATCAAACTTCTCAGCACAATAAATGCACACTGATGCCAGTGTGCAATTTATTGTAAGATGCACCCAGAGGGCATTTTAGAGATGCCCCCTGAATACCAATCCGACTTCTAGTGTAGGCTGGCCAGTTCCTGCCAGCCTGCCACAAACCAGACAAGTTGCTGGCCACATGGAGAGAGTGCCTTTGTCACTCTGTGGCCAGGATCAAAGCCTGCACTGCTTGGAGGTGCTTCACACCTCCCCCTGCAGGAACTGTAACATCTGGCGGTGAGCCTCAAAGGCTCATCCCTTTTGTTATAGCGCCCCAGGACATCCCAGCTAGTGGAGATGCCCGCCCCTCCAGCCACTGCCCCCACTTTTGGCGGCAAGGCTGGAGGAGATAATGAGAAAAACAAGGAGGAGTCACCCACCAGTCAGGACAGCCCCTAAGGTGTCCTGAGCTGAGGTGACCCCTGCCTTTAGAAATCCTCCATCTTAGTTTTGGAGGATTACCCCAATAGGATTGGGGATACGCCCCCCTCCCCTCAGGGGGAGGCACACAGAGGGTGTAGCCATCCTCCAGGACAGTAGCCATTGGCTACTGCCCTCCCAGACCTAAACACTCCCCTAAATCTAGTATTTAGGGGCACCCCAGAACCCAGGAAATCAGATTCCTGCAACCTGAACTACAAAGAAGGACTGCTGACCTACAATCCTGAAGCCTCAGAGGACTGCCCTGACCCCCAGGACCAAGAAACTCCTGTGAGCAGAGGCTCTGCTCAAACACAGCTACATCTTTGCAACAAAAAAGCAACTTCCAAAGAACTCACTCTTCCCGCCGGAAGCGTGAGACTTCACACTCTGCACCTGATGCCCTCGGCTCGAGATCCAGAGAAACAACTCTACAGGGAGGACTCCCCGGCGACTGCGACCCCGTAAATAGCCCGAGACGACCCCCATGAGCGACGCCTGCAGAAAGAATCCAGATGCTCCCCCTGACCGTGACTGTCTGTAACAAGGGACCCGACGCCTGGAACCAGCACTGCACCCGCAGACCCCAGGACCTGAAGGAACCAAACCTCAGTGCAGAGTGACCCTCTGCCTAGCCCAGGTGGTGGCTGTCCAGAGAAGCCCCCCTTGTGCCTGCCTGCACTGCTAGAGTGACCCGCGGGTCCCTCCATTGAATCCTATCTAAAACCCGACACCTGCTTTGGACACTGCACCCGGCTGCCCCTGTGCCGCTGAGGGTGTGTTTTGTGTGGGGAGGAGCCAAAATGGCATCCAGGATGGTCGCTTGAACCGTGCGCTCCGTCCCGGGCTCGAACAAACCATCCTGAAGGGCGCCCCTCGGGACCCTGCGGCCACACTCCGATCCGAAACGGCCGTGCAGTCGTTCCCTTAGTGATACCCTTATTGGCTGAGTTTGGAGACCTGTCAGGCCTAGTGGTAAATTGGGAAAAGTCGTGTGCATTCCCTCTGGCAAAGCGGTCACCCAAGGATCAGGGTGCTCCTCAGATAGGGCGCCTAAAGTGGTGTCCAGAAACGTTGAAATACCTTGGGATAAACATATACCACGACACAGAAGATCTGAGAGATGGAAACTTGGGGAGGGCGCTGACCTCCATAAAAGGCTCATTGCAGTTCTGGAACAAGCTCCCGCTCTCGCCGCCTGGCAAGGTGGCGATCGCAAACATGTTGATCCTATCTAGACTGCTATACTACTTCGCGGCCCTACCAATAACTATTCCCAAAAGCTTTTTTCGAAACTTGAACACAGCACTGCTGCAGCTCATTTGGGGAGGAGGCACAGCGTGTGTGGCCCTAGCCACGCTACAACGGCCGGTGGATGTGGGCGGGCTGGGAGCCCCTAACTTCTAACGCTATTATGCAGCCGCACAGCTGCAGTGGGTTCTAAATTGGATCCACAGACCAGTGCAGGCAGAATCCACATGCTTGGAGTCCTGGTTGAAGGGAACCCCCTGATAAGGTGGTTGACATCTAAACACCCTAAGTCGGAGCACGTTAGCCCACTGCTCGCAGTGGCGCACACGTGCTGGGCTAAATTTGTGCAAAGCGGAGCGGACAAGCTCCCCTACTCCCCACATATACCATTGGACTACCTACTGGGGGGTTCACAGTTGGAATGCGGGCGTCGCGGCAATGGATGGAAGCAGGAATACAGACAGTGGGCGACTGCTTCGAAGATGGCAAGCTAATGACATTTGAGGCCCTACAGGCCCTCACTGAAATAAGCCCCGGCCAGTTCCTGACATACCACGCCATATGCCACGCAATAAAAAAAACGTGGGGGGCAGGCACCTTCGAACCAGAGGTCTCCCCTGTGGTACATCATCTCTTACAATACAATGACCAAATAAAAATAGTATCCAATCTGTACAAAATCCTAAACAAATCTCCCGAGCCACAAGCGGAGAAAGCCCGGGAGAGATGGAACGCCGTACTTCCCGCCCCAATCCCACAAGCGGACTGGCCAAAAGCCTTGTATCATGCCCGTGGCGTCTCAAGGAATCCCAGATTCAGGTACACTCAATTTAACTACACGCACCAAACATATTTATCCCCTGCCAGGATAAAGCAAATGTTCCCTGGCTCTGAGTCAGTATGCCCCAGATGCAAAGCACCGTCAGCATCCTTCTACCACATGGTATGGGACTGCCCTAACGTACAAACAGCCTGGTTGGAGGTGGTACGGGAGATTTCCGAGTTAACGGGGCTCGCGCTGATAACAGACCCCGGGTCTTGTCTACTGGGATTAAGGGAGAGACCTAAAAAACAAAAACACCTGCACAAATTCATAGATCTAGCCTGTTTAATGTATAAAAGATTGATAGCGATGCATTGGAAAGCCCCCAGTGCCCCTGATCGTAAATCTTGGTACACTCTAATACTACGGTGGACCCGCACTGAACACCAGGTACTAAAGAAACTGACGCGAGAGGGGCGGCATCATATAGGGTGCACCACCTGGGACACCATGGTAACTAAACTCGAGGCCAAAAATTATGATATGCCCCCATGAGTCAGGGAATACATACCTGTAACAAGAGCGATATAAATCTCTCCACATCTCCCACCATAGAGGCACAACCCGCAGGGCGGCCCGTCACAACAATGCTAATATCTCCCTCCCCCTCTTCCTCCTGTATTCATAACCCACCAGCTCTCTAACGCAGGATCACCAACAATACACAGGGCGTAGTACCACCCCAGCAGCCTTCCGCGCCCACCAGCCTAAACAGGGCCTTTAGCAGGCGGCTAAGCACATAGGCCCGGCAGCATATGGTCCACGCCGGTCACGTGCGAACACCCCCAAAGATAGTCAACATACGTTAAGCATCTGGCAATTGCAGCAAGAAATGATACTGTAGGATTGGTAGTGTTCCGAGACGTGTTCAAAGGGAGGGGGGGTTGTGGTTGTTAAATGGTTTTAATATTGGATAATGTTTTAAGTGATCCTGTTGCTGATAATTGAACAGTTTGTATCGCATATTTGAAACATAAAACCAATAAAAACATTTTTTAAAAGAGGGTGTGTTTTGTGTGCCTACTTGTGTACCCCTCCAGTGCTTTACAAAACTCCCCTGGTCTGGCCCCCCGAGGACGCGGGTACTTACCTGCTGGCAGACTGGAACCGGAGCACCCCTGTTTTTCATAGGCACCTATGTGTTTTGGACCCCTCTTTGACCTCTGCATCTGACCGGCCCTGAGCTGCTGGTGTGGTAACTTTGGGGTTGTCCTGAACCCCAACGGTGGGCTGCCTATGCCCAGGAAATGAGACTTGCAAGTGTCTTACTTAACTCACAAATCTAACCTTTACTTACCTCTCCCAGGAACGGGTGATTTTTGCAGTGTGTCCACTTTTAAAATAGCTTATTGCCATTTTAACAAAGACTGTATATGATATTGCTTTTATTCAAAGTTCCTATCTTACCTGTGTGAAGTGCCTTGCATTTTATGTGCTTACTTCAAATCTTGAACCTGTGGCTCTTAAAATAAACTAAGAAAATATATTTTTCTATATAAAAACCTATTGGCCTGGGGTAAGTCTTTGAGTGTGTGTTCCTCATTTATTGCCTGTGTGTGTACAACAAATGCTTAACACTACCCTCTGATAAGCCTACTGCTCGACCACACTACCAAAAAAGAGAGCATTAGAATTATCTAATTTTGCCACTATCTTACCTCTAAGGGGAGCCCTTGGACTCTGTGCACACTATCTCTTGCTTTGAGATAATATATACAGAGCCAACTTCCTACATTGGTGGATCATCGGTGGGGTCTAAGACTTTGCATTTGCTGGACTACTCAGCCAATACCTGATCACACGACTAAAATTCCAAAATTTGCCATTAGAAACTGATTTTTGAAATTTGAGCTATTTTTCAAAAAATTTAAAAGTCCTGCTAGGGCCTTGTATAAGTCCCTGTTAGCATTTCTTTTAGAGTTTAAAAGTTTGTAAAAGTTTGGATTTAAGTTCTAGAAGTAGTTTTTAGATTCTTAAAAAGTTATCCCAACTTTTAGAGAAATAGGGGGTCATTACAACCCTGGCGGATGGTGGAAAAGGTGCGGTAATACCGCAAAGAGGCCAGCAGACAAAAAAATGGAATTATGACCCTCGCGGAAACCGCCAACAAAGACAGCCACTTTAACACACCGCCCGCCACGGCGATACAGACAAGCAGCGCGGCGGTTACCGCCAACAGACAGGTGGGAGACAATGTACCGCCCACAGTATTACAACAGGCCAATCCGCCACCATTTCCGGGGCGGATTCCCCGTGGATAAAAACACGGCGGAAACAGCTTTTGCTATGGGAAAACGCTCACCTCAACACATCCCACGAGGAACGACGACTCCATGGACCCGGAACTCCAAATACTACCTGCCCTTGTCTTTCTGCTCGTTTACGACCAACAGCGACGTAGGCGCAGAAGATAACAGGTGAGTACTGCACCTACGACACGGGGGAGGGGAGAGGCAAAAGTCAGGGGGACACCCACCAAACACCCCCACCCTCGCATATTACAACATACACACCAATGCAGTCAAAACTATCACATTAACAACCCACAATCCCCCTCCCCCCGGAAGAATGCAAAGACAATGCGAATTTCGGTCAAACATTGTAATGTGCCAATATACATGTCATACAAAAATATACAGATATATGTCTCTAAATCACTCATAATTATATATACAATACAAGAAGTAGTGCAGATATGTACACAACAATGTCCGTGCACCAACAGTCCAAAAATGCATGGGCGAGGCCCACAATAGATACCTGACCAAAATCCGAGAGAACACTGCCGGGGCATCAGATAGAAATACTACAGGCACCTCAGGAGGAAGGGAAGGGGGGGCACCTCAGCCGGGTGACTGCAAAGCCACATCCACGACGGGGCTCCATGCCCATTGATGTATCCTGGGGAGTGCAAAGCCACAGTCTCTCAAGTCTCTACAGTGGGTGGTTTGCCCACTGTGCCATCCTGGGGAGTGCAAAGCCACAGTCTCTCAAGTAGATGCAGGTCTCCACTGGTTCTGGAGGGGAACTGGTGCCCAGAACGGGTAAGTCTCCCCGTGAAAGTTCCTGTCCTGTCACTGTCCCAGCTGCACATGGGATAAGGATGCCTGATGTGGCGGTACATTCATTCCTACACGGTGCATGCCCTGTTCAGCGGTGCTTTGCCATGGCTGTCTTTGCCCTGTTCAGCGGTGCTTTGACATGGCGGTCTTTGCCCTGTTCAGCGGTGCTTTGCCATGGCGGTTCAGGACTGTTCAGCGGTGCTTTGCTATGGTGGTTCAGGACTGTTCAGCGGCGCTTTGACATGGCGGTCTCTGCCCTGTTCAGCGGTGCTTTGCCATGGCGGTTCAGGACTGTTCAGCGGTGCTTTGCCATGGTGGTTCAGGACTGTTCAGCGGTGCTTTGCCATGGCGGTTCAGGACTGTTCAGCGGTGCTTTGCCATGGTGGTTCAGGACTGTTCAGCGGTGCTTTGACATGGCGGTCTTTGCCCTGTTCAGCGGTGCTTTGCCATGGCGGTTCAGGACTGTTCAGCGGTGCTTTGACATGGCGGTCTCTGCCCTGTTCAGCGGTGCTTTGACATGGCGGTCTTTGCCCTGTTCAGCGGTGCTTTGACATGGCGGTCTCTGCCCTGTTCAGCGGTGCTTTGACATGGCGGTCTCTGCCCTGTTCAGCGGTGCTTTGACATGGCGGTCTTTGCCCTGTTCAGCGGTGCTTTGACATGGCAGTCTCTGCCCTGTTCAGCGGTGCTTAGACATGGCGGTCTTTGCCCTGTTCAGCGGTGCTTTGACATGGCGGTTCAGGACTGGACATTGGTGTGTGGCATGACTATCTCCATACTGGACATTGATGTGTGGCATGACGATCTCCACACTGAACATTGGTGTGTGGCATGACGATCTCCACACTGGACATTGGTGTGTGGCATGACGATCTCCATACTGGACATTGGTGTGTGGCATGACGTTCCATCATTGGCCAGCGGGGCTGTGGCATCCTGTCCCCTCCTGGGCTGTGACTCCGGTGGTGGTCTCTGGACCAGTAACAATACTTGGGCCCTCCTGGGCACTGACTCTGGCGGTGGTCTCCTGACCAGTGACGATACTTGGGCCCTCCTGGGCTGTGACTCCGGCGGTGGTCTCCTGACCAGTGACGATACTTGGGCCCTCCTGGGCACTGACTACGGCGTTGGCGGTGGTCTCCTGACCAGTGACGATACTTGGGCCCTCCTGGGCTGTGACTCCGGCGGTGGTCTCTGGACCAGTGACGATACTTGGGCCCTCCTGGGCTGTGACTCCAGCGGTGGTCTCCTGACCAGTGACGATACTTGGGCCCTCCTGGGCACTGACTCCGGCGGTGGTGGTGGTCTCCTGACCAGTGGCGATACTTGGGCCCTCCTGGACTGTGACTCTGGCGGTGGTCTCCTGACCAGTGACGATACTTGGGCCCTCCTGGGCACTGACTCCGGCGGTGGCGGTGGTCTCCTGACCAGTGACGATACTTGGGCCCTCCTGGGCTGTGACTCCGGCGGTGGTCTCTGGACCAGTGACGACGGTGCTGGCGGTTGTGTCTGGACCGCCGGAAATGATGGCGCACTTCTCCGCCGTGACACTCACAACAGGCTGGGGAGACTTCCTCTGGACCTTCCCCACCTTCTTTGGAGTTACAGCTGACTTACCAATCGCCTTGGATCCCATTTCACTTGTCCCACCAGGAGTCTTGACACGGTCCCGTCATCCACTCCCCAATTTCAGAGCCTTTACAGGGGGTGGGCTGCCAGTGCCTTGGCTCCGGGTCCTACTGCCTGCCCTGGTGGACAGTGCACTCCAAAAACCTGGAACACACACCACTGGTACTGGAGGCTTTTTGGCTGAGGCGCTACGACGGGACTGATGAACTGGAGGGGGCGTGGGGGCAAAAAGGTCAATTTGACATAGGGACAGTTTCTGACGGACACTGGGATGGGTAGCTGGAGGGGATCTGGGAGTGGAGAAAGAGGAGGTGGTTGTAGGAGGTGTCACTTTAGGTGTTTTGGGTGCAGGTGCAGGTACTGGAGGCTGTCGTGAGGTGGATGGATGTTGGGTGAGTGATTGCCGGCATTTGTGTACTTTGGGAGGGGGCGTCACAGACACACTGGGAGAGGACACAGGGGACGTGTAAATGGCAGTGGAGGTGGTGAGTGCAGGTGAGCAGCTTGTGGTGCTGGGTGTCCTGGTGCGAGTCCTAGTGCCTGTAGATGTGGTGCATGCAGGTGTGTGTGTAGACGAGACTGGGAGGGAGGAGGGAGAAGAGGAGGAGGGGGACACAGTGGAGACAGTGGATGTTGCTGTGTCTGTATGTGGGTGAGGCTTGCGTGAGTGCCTGTGGTGTGTGTGGTGCCTATGTTTGCTTGAGCTACTTGTGTGTATTGACTTGTGTGCATGCTGGTCTGTAGGTGTGCTTGGGATGGGCTGGGGTACAGGGGATTGGGTCTGGGTGGAGGAAGTGGGAGGGGGGAGGCTGGACACAGGGACAATGGCTGCCATCAGTGCTGAGGCCAGAGATTGCAGGGTTCGCTGAAGTGCAGCCTGACCAGAATGAATGCCCTCCAGGAATGCATTACCGTGTTGCAACTCCCTTTCTACACCCTGGATGGCATTCACAAAGGTAGACTGCCCAACAGTGAGTGACCTGAGGAGGTCAATGGCCTCCTCACTGAGAGCAGCAGGGGTGACAGGGGCAGGGCCTGAGGTGCCTGGGGCGAAGGTGAGGGCCACCCTCCTGGGTGAGCGGGCACGGGGTGAACGCTGAGGGGCTGCTGGGAGGGCAGTGCTGGTAGGGGAGGTGGCGGCTGTACCTGTAGAAGTGGGGCGCACAGATGTTGCCGCCACCACAAGGGAGCTCCCATCGGCG
Source organism: Pleurodeles waltl (assembly GCF_031143425.1). Lineage (NCBI taxonomy): Eukaryota > Metazoa > Chordata > Amphibia > Caudata > Salamandridae > Pleurodeles > Pleurodeles waltl. The sequence continues at coordinate 965,980,882 of NC_090443.1, forward strand.
GACGAGTCCGTGTCGCTGCTTGGTGATCCGGTGGCCGACGTGAAGCTCCCCTCGCCCTCCGTCCCACTGGTGCATTCAGAGTCTGTGGTGTGGCCCTCCATGGCCATGTGGGATGCAGCTCCCTCGTGCTCCGGTGCCACTGTACCTCCGTCTGATGATGCTGATGTACAAAAGGACAGGGAGAGCAGTAAAAGGGGGGGGGGGAGACAGAACAAAGAGAGTTTTAGTGCATGGCATACCGCTACCGTTGGCGGACAAGACAGACGCAGCAGCCCCATGCATTACGCCGTGCTCCTGGCCTCTGCACATGCAATTTCTGGGATATGGCCTACATGGCAATGGTGGAAATCTGCGCACATGGATGCCACAGGGGCAACTATACCTCAACTTGGCACTCTTCTGAGGTGGGGTAGAGTGCCACATGGCACACATTACAGAGGGGCCTTGCCTACCTAACTCGCCCTGGCCTAGGGACACACACAGCCCACCTCCCCCACCCAGACCCCTCCACTGCACGCAAAGTCCGCAGAATGAGGTTGCACTCACCCCCTTGTGTCTGCTGTGATGTCCTTAAGCGCCCATCCAACTCTGGGTAGGCCACCGCCAGGATCCGGAACATCAGGGGGGTCATGGTGCGACGGGCACCCCTCCCACGTTGGGAGGCCATCCCCAGCTGAGCCTCCGCCGTCTTCTTGCTGCAGCGGCGAATGTCCTCCCATCTCTTACGGCAGTGGGTGCCCCGTCTCTGGTGGGCCCCCAGGGTCCGGACCTCCTTGGCGATGGCACGCCAAATGTCCCTCTTCTGGTGGGCGCTGAGCTACATGACATGCACAAGGAAAGAGGAACAGTCAAGTCATTACCAACTGCACTGTTGTTGTGAGTGGCCCCCTCCCTACTCTGGCCATGTGGGCCTTTTATTCCCATGCTTTACTGTAGTATCAACTCTGCCCCCTTCCCTCTTCCACCCAGCCCTGTCCACCCCGGCCTAGCCCATACAATGTGCTCCCTGTGTACTAACCTGTTGGGCTGGAGGACCGTAGAGTAGCATGTACTGGGGGAGGACCCCATCCACAAGTTTCTCCAACTCCTGTGCAGTGAAGGCAGGGGCCCTTTCCCCAGACGCAGCAGCCATCGTCGCTTCCAGACCGAGGTCACAGCAGCACTAGCAGTGTAGGTCCTCTCCTGTCGAAGGTCAGGTATCTAGTGATTGAACAGATAGAAAATGGCGGTGACGTCCGCGGCGGTGATGTGCGCGGCGGTGCGCATCATCACCACCGGCGCACCTGTTCATTGGCTCCTGGGACCCATAGGGTCCAATGTTAACCAATGCAGCATTGCGCCGCGGTCTACGACCGCCTACCGCGACGGTGTGCAACGCCAGCGCTGTTACCCCACAATCCCATTGTCCCAGTTTAGAGGTCAGGCAGCCACCATTTCAGGGGCCCACATGGCTTCATTTACTACTGCGTCACACATACCGAGGCCTACACTCAACACACATCCAGGAAGGGTTTATTGTCTGGTGTAGTCTTGTGTGTGACTGTGGGTACATACCTGGAGGAATAGTGACTGTTTATTCGCTGTTGTCCTTCTTAGGCACCGTCAGCTGGGACATATGAGAAGATGGCGGAATCCTCCGGTGTACCGACCGCTGGTGGACCTGTTGACAATGGAAGAGAGACATTTAATCGTCACCTACAGGTTTGACCGTGCCACTATCCATGAACTATGTACCCAGTAGGAGCCAGACCTGATGTCACCAATCCGCCATCCGACTGGAATCCCCCCTGACGTGCAGGTGCTGTCAGTGCTCCATTTCCTTGCAAGTGGGTCTTTTCAGACAACTGTGGCCATGGCATCAGGGATCTCCCAGCCTATGTTTTCCAACGTGTTGTCCAGAGTGTTGTCTGCCCTGCTGAAACACGTAAGGAGATACATCATTTTCCCTGAGGTGGAGGATTTGCCTACAGTGAAAGGTGACTTCTATGCCCTTGGACATATCCCCAATGTCATAGGTGCCATTGATGGGACCCATGTAGCTCTGGTCCCCCCAGCAGGAGTGAACAGGTGTACAGGAACAGGAAGAGTTATCATTCAATGAATGTCCAGATGGTCTGTTTGGCAGACCAGTACATCTCGCAGGTAAATGCTATGTTCCCTGGCTCTGTGCATGACGCCTACATCCTGTGGAATAGCAGCATCCCTGATATGATGGGTCAACTCCAGAGACACCGTGTATGGCTATTGGGGGACTCTGGTTACCCCAACCTTTCCTGGCTACTGACCCCAGTGAGGAATCCCAGGACCAGGGCAGAGGAACGCTACAATGAGGCCCATGGGCGGACTAGGAGGGTGATCGAACGCACCTTCAGCCTCCTGAAGGCCAGGTTCAGGTGCCTCCATATGACAGGTGGGTCCCTATTCTACTCACCGAAAAAGGTGTGCGACATCATCATCGCCTGCTCCATGCTCCATAATTTGGCATTGCGACGCCAGGTGCCTTTTCTGCAGGAGGATGATCTAGATGACGGTGTTGTAGCAGCTGTGGAGCCTGTGGAGCCTGTGGACAGTGATGAGGATGAAGCTGAGGAAGAAGAAAACGACAACAGGGAGTCAGTCATACAGCAATATTTCCAGTGAAACACAGGTGAGTACATTTTCAGGTTTAACATTATATTAACTTTCACACGTCTGCCTCTATCCTGTACCGACATTTCACTCACTATTTGTTAACTGAGTCGTCCCCTTCCATTTCAGTTTCACAAATGTGGTAACCTACGTGTCAACTGCTTGCATCCTGGAAGGGCTTGTGATGTGTGACATTGGTATGTTAGCCTTCCAATGGGTAACCCATTATGACACTGTCATTGATAATACAAAATTACAAATCATAGACTGACTCCATTTTATTTAGTGTTTCAAGGGTGTTTATTTAAGTGCTAAAAAATGAAGGGGGGTTGTGAAATGGGGAAGGGTGATGGTGGAGGAATGTCCATGGCAGAGTCCAGTCTATTAGTCTCACAGGTACATTGCACATCTGGCCATTGGAAGTGGAGCTGGGGCAGTTCCGATTTGGACAGGGTAACAAAGTGGGACAGTGGGGGGACAATCAGGGTGGTCTTATTTCCTGGCGGGGTCTTGCCATCTTGTTCTGTCCTGTTCCTGGATCTCAGGGCCCGCTTGCGTGGTGGTTGTCCGTCTTCAGGGGCTGGGGTGCTGGTGTGGTGGTCCTGTGGCGGGGCGTCCTGTCCACTAGCGCCGGCCGAGGTGGTGGGCAGTTCGTCATCCTGACTAGTGTCAGGGGCCACTTGGAGTGCCACGGTGTCCCTCAAGGTCTTTTGAATGTCCGTCAGCACCCCTACGATGGTGCCCAGGGCGGAGCCGATGGTCCTGAGCTCCTCCCTGAACCCCAAATACTGCTCCTCCTGCAGACGCAGGGTCTCCTGCAACTTGTCCAGGACCGTCGCCATCGTCTCCTGGGAGTGGTGTTATGCTCCCATGATGGAGGATAGGGCCTCGTGGAGAGTTGGTTCCCTTGGCCTGTCCTCCCTCTGTCGCACAGCAGCCCTCCCAGTTCCCCTGTGTTCCTGTGCCTCCGTCCCCTGGACCGTGTGCCCACTACCACTGCCCCCAGGTCCCTGTTGTTGTTGGGGTGTTGGGTTACCCTGGGTGCCCTGTAGTGGTGGACACACCGCTGATTGACCTGTCCTGGGTAGGGAGGTTTGGGCTCGCTGGGTGGGTGCTGTGCTGGTGTTACCAGAGGGTGGAAGCTCGGTGTTGGGCTGTGGCTGGGCAAGGGGAACCGACTGTCCTGAGGCCCATGATGGTCCGGGCTGGTCATCAAGATCCAGTAGGGCAGAGCTGCTGTCGTCACTGTGGGCCTCTTCTGGGGGTGGAGTGGTGTTGTCTGGACCCTCTGGTGTGGTGACGTTCCTTCGGGTTCCTGCGGGGGTATAAGTACATGATTATTGCATGTGTGTGTGTAATGGTGTGCAATGGTTGGGTGTGTGTGAACCCCAGTGCAGGCATTCCTGTGTGTGGGGTTGTGTGGGGTTGTGTGCTGATGGTTGGGGGGTGTTCTGGGTATGTGAAGTGGGCATGCTTTAGTGATGGGTGTCCATGCTTAGTTATGTCATGCAGGTCTTGGGGTTGGGATGTGTAGTTGGTGTTATGGGTACATTAGTGAGGAGTTTGGGTGATAGGGGAGGGTGTGAGGGTGGGGGTGTGTGATAGCATGCAGGTAGGGTGGGGGATATGATAGTGAAGATTTGACTTACCAGTGTCCGTTCCTCCAACGACTCCTCCGAGGCCCTCAGGATGCAAGATGGACAAGACTTGCTCCTCCCATGTTGTTAGTTGAGGGGGAGGAGGTGGGGGTCCGCCGCCAGTCCGCTGTACCGCGATGTGGTGCCTGGAGACCGTGGAACGCACCTTCCCCCGTAAGTCGTTCCACCTCTTCCTGATGTCCTCCCTATTTCTTGGGTGCTGTCCCACTGCGTTGACCCTGTCCACTATTCTTTGCCATAGCTCCATCTTCCTGGCTATGGATGTGTGCTGTACCTGTGAGCCAAATAGCTGTGGCTCTACCCGTACGATTTCCTCCACCATGACCCTGAGCTCCTCCTCGGAGAAGCGGGGGTGTCTTTGGCGTGACATGGAGTGTTGTGTGTGATGTGTGGGGTGGTGTATGTGTTGATGAGTGTGGTGAGTGTAGTTGTAGGTGGTGTTTTGTGCGTGGATGTTGTGTGGGTGATGGTGTTGTGTGCCTCTGTGTGATGGGGTTGTCTATTCTGTGCTCTCTCTCTCGCCTTCTCTCTGAATTTTTGGTTGTAGGAGTTTGTGGGTGATGTGGGTGTGTGTTTTATATTGTATTGGGTGTGTGGGAGTGGTGTGTGTATGTGTATCAGGTGTGTGTATTTTGAGCGTGGATTCGTGGGACGTAATGGCATGGGCGTGTTTCTGTTGGCGTGGAGGTGGAGGATTTGTTTCTGCATGTTTATCGCTGACCTTTGGTGTGGCGGTCTTGTGTGGGTGTCTGAATTTCGGCGGATTCCGAGATGTGTGTCATAATAGCTGTGGCGGTCTACCGCCGCCGCGGCGGTGTATTGGCGGTCTTCTGCACGGCGGTAAGCGCCTTATACCGCCAATGTTGTAATGACCCCCATAATGTCTAGCACAGATGAGATGGTGGTGGAACTCAACCTCACCCCTTACCTGCATCTAGGGATGTCAGAGCTAAGGACTCTCTGTAAGCTAAAAAATATAAAAACTGGGCCCAACCCTACCAAAGTTAAGCTCCAGGAGCTTTTGGCAGAGTTTGCGAAGGACCACCCCTCTGAGGATAATCCCACAGAGGGGGAAGCTAGTGACCAGGGGGATGATTCCCTCCCTCCAGTCCTAGTTAGGGAGCACAGGGTCCCCCAAACCTCGACTCCACGAGGGCAGCCTCAATGAAGATGACCTCCTGTTAGCCAGGATGGCCAAAAGATTGGCTTTGGAGAGACAGCTCCTAGCCATAGAGAGGGAAAGACAAGAGATGGGCTTAGCTCCCATCAATGGTGGCAGCAACATAAATAGGCTCAGAGTAAATACTGACATGCTAAAAATCGCCAAAGGGATTGTAACAAAATATGAAGATGGTGATGACATCACCAAGTGGTTCACAGCTTTTGAGAGGGCTTGTGCAACCAGAAAAGTAAACAAATCTCACTGGGGTGCTCTCCGTTGGGAAATGTTCACTGGAAAGTGAAGGCATAGACTCCTCACACTCTCTTGTAAGGATGCAGAATCCTATGACCTCAAGAAGGCTACCCTGATTGAGGGCTTTGGAGATCAACTGAGGAGTACAGGATTAGGTTCAGGGGGGCTCAAAAATCCTCGAGCCAGACTTGGGTTGATTTTGTTGATTTCTCAGTCAAAACACTAGATGGTTGGATTAATGGGAGTGGTGTAAATGATTATGATGGGCTGTATAACTTGTTTATGAAAGAACATCTTTTAAATCATTGTTTCAATGATAAACTGCATCAGCATCTGGTAGACCTAGGTCCAATTTCTCCCCAAGAATTGGGAAAGAAGGCAGACCACTGGGTCAAGACAAGGGTGACCAAGACTTCCACAGGAGGTGACTAAAAGAAAGGGGTCACAAAGGGAAACATCCTTTTTTACGACTTTTTTTCCCGAAAGTCGTGGTTAACGAAAGCGCAACAACGCTTTTTTTAACCACGACTCTGTTTTTTTGTGCCTTAACTACGTATGTTCTGAACAACGAACATGCGTGGTTAAGGTACAAAGAAGGGACTTGGCGAAGGTAAGTGGTGGGTTTAGGTTTTGGGGAGTGGGTGGGGGGTCAGGGGGTTTTAGGTTTTAGGGTGGGGTTGGGGGGGTGGGGCGTTTTTGGTTTTGGGGAGTGGGTGGGGGGTCAGGGGGTTTTAGGTTTTAGGGTGGGGTTGGGGGGGTGGGGCTTTTTTGGTTTTGGGGAGTGGGTGGGGGGTCAGGGGTTTTTAGGGTGGGGTTGGGGGGGGTGGGGCGTTTTTGGTTTTGGGGAGTGGGTGGGGGGTCAGGGGGTTTTAGGTTTTGGGGTGGTGTTGGGGGGTGGGGCGTTTTTGGTTTTGGGGAGTGGGTGGGGGGTCAGGGGGTTTTAGGTTTTGTAGTGGGGTTGGGGGGGTGGGGTGAGGGATGTAGGGTGAATGGTGCCTATTGCTATTGATTTTATCAGGAATGCCTTTACAACAAAATATCGTTGTTAAGGCATTCATGGTAAAATCATTAGTAGTAGCAACGAGGTCGGTGTTCCGACCTCGTTGTTAATCCAGTAGTTGTTTTTGAAGTCGTTGTTTCGTCGTACAATCGGTCACAAAGCCTCCCCAGGGGAAGAGTGTTGAGACATCCAAGGGAAAAAGTGAAGAATCTTCTACAGGGCCACAAAAACCTGTACAGGAGGGAGGGTCCAAAGCCTCTTCACAATTCTCATTTGGGTATAAGCATAAAAACCTTGATCCCAAAAAGGCCTGGTGTTGCATCTGTACTCAGCATGGACACCAAACTGTAGACAAGGCCTGTCCCAAGAAAGGTTCCACAACAACCACTACTCCAGTTAGCACTGGAATAGCCAGTCTCCAGGTGGGATCAACAGTGTGCCCAGAGCAAATCAGGGTTCACACTGAAGCTACATTGGTCTCAGAGGGAGGGGTGGACCTAGCCACTCTGGCTGCCTGGCCGCCTAACATGCAAAAATACAGGCAGCAACTCTTAATTAATGGGTCTAGAGTAGAAGCCCTGAGGGATACAGGTGCCAGTGTCACTATGGTGACAGACAAACTGGTTTCCCCAGGACAATACCTGGCTGGACAGACATATCCAGTCACCAATGCTGACAATCAGACTAAAGTCCATCCTATGGCAATAGTAACTTTAGAATAGGGAGGGGTCACTGGCCTGAAACAGGTGGTAGTCTCTTCTGCTATACCAGTAGAATGTCTGCTTGGAAATGTTCTGGAGTCCTCAGCATGGGCTGAGGTAGAACGCAAAACCCATGCAGCCATGCTGGATATCCCTGAACTGGTGTGTGTCAAGACAAGGGCAAAGTGCAGGGCCCAGGGTAAAAAGAAGTGTTGGAGTCTGGAATAATGGCCCAACCTTCCAAGAGAAAAGGAAATAAGACTGGGGAACCAGCTTCAGCACAGAACAAGAAACAGAACCTCTCTTCCTATGAAGAAGTTCTATCCCCTGAGGGAACTGAGTCTATGGAGCTGGAACCTTACCAGGTTGAGCTCTTGGGCCCAGGGGGACCCTCAAGGGAACAGCTGTGCAAGGGGCAAGAAACTTGTCCCTCTCTTGAAGGACTAAGACAGCAAGCAGCTGAACAAGAAAAATGAAATGTCCGTGGAACACACAGGGTCTATTGGGAAGATGGACTCCTTTACACTGAGGCAAGAGATCCCAAACCTGGTGCCACTAGGAGAGTGGTAGTGCCTCAGGAGTTTATGGAGTACTTTCTGGCCTTAGCCCATGACATTCCCCTTGCTGGGCATTTGGGACAAACCAAGACATGGGAGAGGTTAGTCAACCATTTCTATTAACCCAATATGTCCCAGAAGGTAAAGGAGTTTTGTACCTCCTGTGTCACCTGTCAAGCCAGTGGTAAGACAGATAGCCATGCAAAGGTCCCCCTCATTCCACTTCCAGTGGTAGGGGTCCCCTTTGAAAGAGTGGGAGTGGATATAGTGGGTCCACTTGAACCTCCCACAGCATCAGGGAACCAATACATCCTAGTAGCAGTGGATCATGCTACTAGGTACCCTGAGGCAATTCCCCTTAGGTCCACTACTGCCCCTGCAGTAGCCAAAGCACTCATTGGTATTTTTACCAGAGTGGGATTTCCTAAGGAGGTGGTTTCTGACAGAGGTACCAACTTCATGTCAGCTTACCTGAAACATATGTGGAATGAGTGTGGGGTGACTTACAATGTCACCACACCATACCATCCACAAACCAATGGAGATTTAACAAGACATTGAAGGGCATGATCATGGGGCTCCCTGAAAAACTCAAAAGGAGATGGGATGTCCTCCTGCCATGTCTGCTTTTTGCCTACAGAGAGGTGCCTCAGAAGGGAGCAGGGTTTTCCCCCTTTGAACTTCTGTTTGGCCATCCTGTTAGGGGACCACTAGCTCTTATAAAAGAAGGCTGGGAGAGACCTCTCCATGAGCCTAAACAAGATGTGGTGGACTATGTACTAGGCCTACGTTCAAGGATGGCAGAGTACATGGAAAAGGCAAGCAAAAACCTTGAGGCCAGCCAACAACTCCAGAAGATGTGGTATGACGAAAAGGCTGCTATGGTTGAGTTTCAGCCAGGGCAGAAAGTCTGCGTTCTGGAGCCTGTGGCTTGCAGGGCACTTCAGGACAAATGGAGTGGCCCTTACCCAGTGCTAGAAAAGAAGAGTCAGGTCACCTACCTGGTGGACCTAGGCACTAGCAGGACCCCCAAGAGGGTGATCCATGTTAACCGCCTCAAACTCTTCCATGATAGGGCAGATGTAAACATGTTAATGGTTACAGATGAGGACCACGAAGCAGAGAGTGAATCTCTCCCTGATCTCCTCTCCACTGACCCTAAGGATGGCACAGTAAATGGAGTGATCTATTCAGACACCCTCTCTGGCCAACAGCAGGCTGACTGCAGGCAAGTCCTCCAGCAGTTTGCTGACCTATGTGGACACAGGAGACAGCATGCCTGTCAAAAACAAAACATTTAGACAGTCTGATCAAGTTAAGGAAAGCATCAAAGTGGAAGTCCACAAGATGCTGGAGTTGGGAGTGATTGGGCATTCTGACAGTCCGTGGGCTAGCCCAGTGGTCTTGGTCCCCAAACCTCACACAAAATATGGCAATACAGAGATTAGGTTTTGTGTGGACTATAGAGGGGTTAATTCTGTCACTAAGACAGATGCTCACCCCATCCCAAGGGCAGATGAACTAATTGACAAATTGGGTGCTGCCAAATACTTAAGTACCTTTGACTTAACAGCAGGGTACTGGCAAGTAAGAATGACACCAGGAGCAAAAGAGAAAACAGCATTCTCTACACCTGATGGGCACTACCAGTTTATTGTGATGCCCTTTGGCTTAAATAATGCCCCTGCCACCTTCCAAAGGTTGGTGAATCAGGCCCTTGCTGGCTTGGAGTCCTTTAGTGCAGCTCATCTTGATGATATTGCTGTCTTTAGCTCCAACTGGCAGGATCACCTGGTCCACCTGAAGAAGGTTTTGCAGGCCCTGCAAGCAGCAGGCCTCTCTATCAAGGCATCTAAATGTCAGATAGGGCAGGGTACTGTGGTTTACTTGGGTCACCTAGTAGGTGGAGGCCAAGTTCAGCCACTTCACACCCCCAGACAGACACTCTCACAGCCACTGTCACACCCAGAGACACCATCTCACACATATTCTCACACCCAGAGAGACAGGCCCTGGGGCCAACTCCCACTGCGAACTGCCAGAGACCGTGCACAGAGTGGGGTTGGCTGCAGGGCCGCGGTGGTTACATTAACGTATAGTAATGACAATTACTTTACGTTAAAAAAAAACAATAAAATTCACTGAAAAAAACAAAGGTTGCAGGGATGTTATAGTTTGGAAATTTAATTTTAAAAACCTTAGAAATTCACTTAAAAAAGCAAAGGTTAAAGGGACAATATAGTTAGGTTCTGAATGTGCTCACACAAAACCTTAGAAATTCAGCAGTTATAGTTAGAGTTATTTGAAGCAACTATAATTCACGGCCTAAGGCAACTATAACTTGCCCCTCGCCATGCACTGCTAAGTACCCCAGATATTACAGCACTCGTGACAACTTTTATAACGTCAATAAAAATATCAGTTAAACATTATAAGTACAATTATTGAAGAAAAAAATGTGCATGGCGAGGGCGCGAGTTAGAGTAACCTTAGGTCACAACTTGAAAAAACTCTAACTCTAACTGCTGAATTTCTATGGTTTTGTGCGAGTCAGTTCAGAACCTAACTATAACGTCCCTGTAAACTTTGTGTTTTTAAATGAATATATATATATATTATAAGGGATATATAGTTAGGTTCACATTTTAAATGTACAAAACCATAGACATTCACCTATTAGAGTTAAGGTAACTATAACTCGCCCGCCCGCCATGCACAATTTTTTCATCAAACATTTTACTGCAAGTATTACATTGATATCATTAATGATGTTATCAAAAATGTCATGAGTGCCGTAACTTGTGGGGTAATTAGCAGTGCATGGCAAGGGTGGGAGTTATAGTTACTTTAGTGCATGAGTTATAGTTAGTTGAGATAACTCTAACTATAACAGGTGAATGTCTGTGGTTTTGTAGATTGCAAATGTGAGTCTAACCATGGCTTCCCTGTAACGTTTGGTTCTTTAAGTTAATTTTTATGTTTTTTTTTTTTTACGTAAAGTAATTTTCATAACTATACTTTAATCCAACCACCGCCGCACACTGCGTTTGCCCTGCAGCAAAACCCCTAACCACCTAGCCCCAATCTGCGCACGGCCTTTGGCCATGCACAGCGGGAGTTGGTCACAGGTCCATGTAGTCCCCTCCCCTGCAGATTTCGGGCTGAGGCTCTAAACCCCTGGCGCCTGGCCTTCTAAAGATGCTTTTAGGTGGAAGGGGGCCACATGGCCCCTCCCTCCCCTGGCTGATTTTGTTCCTGGGGACCCCATGCTCTGGGGTCTGTCATTTGTATACCATTTTTTTGGGAGCAGGGGGCCATGTGGCCCCCCTCTCCAAGCGATCTTGGCTTCTGGGTCTCCATCCCCTGGAGTCCGGCCCAAACATTTTATTTTTGGGTGGCTGCCTGCCCCCTACTCCCCTGGTCGATCTTGGCCCTGAGGACCCCATCCCCCAGGGCTCGGCCATGTCACCTGGATGCCCCCCCAGGGCGCCCAGTCAGCACTGTTGAAGACTTTGAGGGGAGCCTGAAGGCCCCCGCGGTCACAGCCGCCGCCTCGTCTCCTGCAGGAGCCAGCATTGCTGTCACAGAGCTGCTAAACATGCAGCTCCCTCTCTGTGAAAGCAATTGTTTCCTCTATTTCCCTGCCTGCATATCTGTGGGCAGGCAGGGAAACAGAGGAAACCTCCACTTTCTGGAACCAGAGTGTTTGCTCTGAGTTGGCAGGAGCTGTCAAAGCTCCCGCCAAGTCACAGCAAACAGCTATGTCTCGTGGTGGGCACCTTGGGACATAGCAGGAGCGGGTCAGAGGGGTGGCGGTCCCCAGGACTATCACCGGCTCCTTGAGTGGGGACGTTTGGACCCCCTTCCAACTTGTACAGCCCTGGGGAAGTTGTAGTCCCTGGGGCCCAAAACGGACCCCCCCATCTTATTTAAATTTAGCCCTTGGGATGTGGCAGACTCTGGGACTGCTTTGGGGAGAGGGGGTGTCCCCCCCACATTTGATTAAACATTAACCCCGGGGAGGTGGCAGTCCCTGGGGCTGCGGGGGGCAGGCAGCCTCCTCACATTTGATTAGACATTTGTCTTGGGGAGGTGGTGGTCCTTGGGGCTGCAGGGGGACCGCCCTCCCCACAATCAAAATTTCAATGCCCCCAGTACCTGGCCCACCCAGGGGCTTCACTGAAACAAATGGGAAGCCTGCGCTTGTTTTTTTTGTTTTAATTTTTGGAGGATCTCCAGATCTGCCTCGACTCCCGCTGAAAATGTTTAAATCTTTGGCCCTACACTGGCCCCTTTTCTTTTTTTTAAATATTTTTTTGTCGGAGAATCGGCTGAAGCTGAGTGGCAACATGACTCTCAAATCTTCCTAGTTGAAGTGTTGGCAACCAATCAGATCTCAGGCAGAGATCGGGAGGGTTCGCAGAGCCTTCTTGTACCTATATATACTAATTTCGATTTTCTTTCATTTCTCAAAAACTAATGAATGGATCTACACCAAATAACTAAAAGGACACTTTCTGGACCAAGAACTACTTTTCTGCCAAAGGTGGTGTAATTCCATCCAGAACTATTTCTGTTCAAAACCCCAATGAAAAAAATAATGCATGGAGAAAAAGCGTTTTGAGCGCCCTCTCTTTTTCTTGGCCCCCGCTTGTCGGATCACCACAAAACTTTCCAGGTAGACGCTGAAGTGAGCATCATATTCTTTCAGCAGTGTCAGCTGTGCAGCCACTGAGCAAACCATCTTGTACTACCTGAGGAAGGCGGAAGCTGAAACGTAGTTGAAATATATTTTTGTTCATTGGTGAGTTTATCTGTTTGAGTCACTTCTTATGACGCCTCTACTCTAATGTATCACTGTGCCACCTTGGGTGAAGAGTTAGCAGCGTTGAGGTGTGGGGCAACGTTCACCACAGGGCAGCTCACGCTAGATCAACGTGGTGGCGCAAGATGAAGCAATGCATCGTCGATGTGCCAGCGCCATCTTGGAAGTGTAGGAAGCATTCACATGACAGTTTGGGTACTGTACAATTACAGCAATGTCACATCTATGTACAGGTGTCATCTTGGGTATAGTCAGAACACCCATTTATCAGTGATTTATGATATATTGGATGGGTGGTGCCTTGCATACCGGTTGGTGCAGCCGTTTCAGGACAATAATACTACTGGGGATCTGGACAAGTTCTTCAGGTGTGAAAAGATTTCCTTGGAGACAAGTAGGAGGAGAGAGCCAACTGCAGTGCTGAGTAGACACTTCTACTGGTGCACACATATAGAAGGAGTACTTCTTGAACAGTAAAATGAACCGTATTAGTCAGAATTATTCTGAACTATCTTCCAAAATAAAATAGAAGAACTCTTGTTTGCAGTCAAAGCATTGTTCTTTATTTTTCCCTTATAGAAATTATGGTGAACACAGCCAGCGTGTTTGGTCTTGTAAGCAGTGGGACTTCACTTCTCTATAAATGATGTAAGAATGTTCATCCTTTCTCATATAAATTTCCAAAAATAGTTAGATAATTTTAACAGTCCCCTGTCAGACCTTTAACCTCAAATGTTGTAGCTTTTATCTGAAATCTTTAATTTGATGTGTCACAGGTCTAGGGAAAGCAGTAATAAGAGAACGGCTTTGGAATTTTCCTTCCTCGCAATGCATAAGGCACAAAGAACAGAACAGGGCCTGCTATTCAGTGCACTCCCAACCCTGAGGTTCCACCGGTATGACTCACGCGCTGCTCTTCACTGTACAAATCCACTGTGCTCAGCTACTTTTTCCCTAATTGAAAGATCTACGGGTTTACTGGCACTTCTACTGGTTTGTCGTTTTAGATCATTTCATTAGTTTACTGTGTTAGCTATTTGCTTTAGCCTGTTTGTTTAAGTGTTTTACTTGGCGAGCCATATCAGTAACAGGTATGGTGCAACTGTCGCAGTTTTTGTTAGATGCTGGTGAACTCATTCTACCTTGACCCAGGTGGAAGAAACAGTTTGATTCCTACCTAGTAGCTATAGGTGGCGAGAAATGTTCAGTATCCAGGAAGCAAGGTGTCCTTCTTCATAACCTTGGTGTGGAGGGAAGGAACATTTTTGATAGTTTATAGAAAATTAGTACTGGGAATGCTGAATGAGAACCCAGGGACGTGTATGAGATGTTGGTCAGGGTGATGGAGCTACATTGTGACACTCAGATAAATGTAGTGTTTGAAAGACATAAGTTTTATAAGTTTTATGCATGCCAACGAGGCAAAGCTGAGTGCATTGGTAACTAGGTGGCCTGTTTAAGGAACATTACTAAAACATATGAATTTGGAAAATGTATCAATTCTTTACTTGGGGACCAACTGGTTTGCTGTAAGAATAATATCAGGGTCCAGCAAAGTTGTTAGTGAAAAATTCCCACGTTAAAGATGCTATATCCATTGTTGAGAGATTGTTGCTGGACGGGTGAAGGAGATCAAGAAAGACGTAGCTTAGGAAGCCTGGGTAACTGCAGTGAAGGAACAAGTTGGGAAGCAGAAAAAAATACATTTGAGCAGTCGGCCATGAACACGGAGATGAACATGTTCAAATGCCATCACTATGGTAGTAACCGACATACAGCGAATAATCCTAACTGTTTTGCTAAGAAAGACTGCAGTGCGTAAGAAATGTGGCAGCATTATGCCAGAGGTTGCAGAAGATCTGCAGGTGTTGTTCACCAGGTGGATGAAGTGAAGACTATGGTTTGGACTATTGGTACATGATTGGATAGTCAGGATGCTGGTGTGGGAGAAGTGAATGGTGAATCTGGTGGGAGCAGGACAGTTGGCACATGTCCTGATGAGTGTAATATTGACAAGTTAATAATGCCATTGCATTGTGAGTGCAAGATCATTGGAGGGAAGGAACTGACCATTCTTGCGGATTCTGAGTCACCTTACACCTTGGTTTGTGATTGCATTTCAGAGAGTGTTTGGTGGGAAGGCATTAAATTAATGGAACCTGACATTAAAGCGTTTGGGAATGGTGGTACCAGAAACTGACGTAACTGGTTTCATACTCATGCTAATCAACTTTACTTTAAAGACAGGGAGACTTGGGGGGAAATGTATGTGGTGGAGTGAGATTGCCTGCTTGGGTGGAGACATCAAAGAAATTTGGGCATAACTCTCAATCCTAATGGGTGGGAGCTGGTCATGCTGATGTAGAATGCAAGGATGGATGGAGTCATAATTGGGAAGTTTGTCATAAAGACTCCCTGATTACAAGACTGCTGGATTTGGGGTGGCAGCACCTCTGCTTGTAGGCTATGGAGTCACTCCCACACCAGCTGCCAGCTGTTGGCCCAACCCTCCCGGCTCTCCAGCAGCACCTCACCCAAATCCAAACGGTAAAGATGATTTGTGGCAGCCTTGTGCATGGAACTCTGAAAACCCCTCAGGGAAATTGTGATAAACGAGCTTTACCCTTTTCTCTCCACATACAAGTCTCTTACACACACATAGGCAAGAAATGAAATGCAAGACAGTTCTCAATACAATTATTAAAAAGACTGCATTCTACCATAAAAGATCTGAGTTGCAATGATTAGGATAATGAGGAATAACAAAATCAGGATTGTGAAAATCAGAGATGAAAATATGAACAACCCCAACACATTGCAATGACATGGATATACAATTTCTGCCATAAAGCCCAATCACTAGCCCCTTAGCCGACAGCATGGTGATGTAAGCCAAATCTGTCTGTGCAGTGTTGATGAGAAGCACACCACACCCCCTTTACCTTGGTACAAGGTAATGTCTTCAGTCTCCAGATCAGGCTCTGCAGAGACACAAAGGTTGAGGTGGCCTGCAAACCAGGACAAAGTATGGATGG
The DNA here is from genome assembly GCF_031143425.1 of Pleurodeles waltl. Classification (NCBI taxonomy): domain Eukaryota; kingdom Metazoa; phylum Chordata; class Amphibia; order Caudata; family Salamandridae; genus Pleurodeles; species Pleurodeles waltl. The sequence continues at coordinate 965,996,700 of NC_090443.1, forward strand.
AAAATCCTGGCTGGACCGCCATATAATGCCCTTTGTCCTACAAGTGTTTTTTACAGGGGGCATGTTTATGTTCTTGCACAGAAGCCTGGTGTGGGTATGTACCTAAGCGCTGGACTGTTTATGTAGTCTTGTGCCAGCAATACAAAATATTATACTGTGTGCCTCGCATTCCATTTTTGTGAAACCAAGGAAAAGAAAATGATGCAAAGCATGTCATCAATAACACTGATATTGACGCTCTCACAGAATAGGGTCTGATTATGAAAATAAAAACATTGCCACTAAAGGAGCTGACTAAAATTAATAAAAATTAATAAATTAATACAGAGCATGTTATCTGGGTAAAAGGGCACCGGCCGCAACCCTAAGCTAAGCCATCACTGTGCCCAGGAGGAAACTATAAATGGACCCACAACACCCTCCCCTATCGCTGGAACAAAGGTGCAAAGTTCAAAGTCTAATACTAAAAATGCTCTCATTAAAACCATAAAATTCTAAAAGCATATCTAAAATCATATATAAGAGATAAAGGCCCTCATTGTAACATCGGTGGTAAAAAACCCCCACCACCGCGGCGACGGCCACCAAAAGACTGTCGCCACGGCTACCAGCCATCCGCCATAATATGACCACAGCTGGATTTCCCCACAAGAATGGTGGAAATTCGGCTGTGGCCATACTGGCGGTTGGCGTTAAGGTGGCGCTGTTACCACCAGCAGCCCCATGCCAGTAGACCGCCACCAGCCGTAGTATGACAAATAATAAGGCCTGGCGGTGTTCTGCTGGAGGGTACTGCTGGCGGTAGTAGTGCCCCGTCCTGTCTCCTGCCAGAGGACCCCCTGGATCCAGGTAAGACGGGTCTCTGACAGGGGAGGGAGCTGGGGGGTGTTGTGTGGTGTGTGGGCGTGTGTGTATGTAGGCATGTGCGTGAATGCGGGTGTGTTTTGAGTGTTGAATGCATGTGTGCGTGTACGGACGTGTGAGTGCGTGTATGTTGTGAAATGTGAATGCGTGTCTGCGTGAATGTTTGGAAGTGTGTGCGGATGTGTGAGTGATTAGATGTATGCATGCTTGTATGTACGTGGGAATGGGTGTGTGTATGCGTGTGTGTGTGTGAAGGGGGGCATGGATGTGGGGGCGTATCTGGAGAGGTGGGAGGACACCTGTCAGTGACCAGGAATGAGTCCCCTGTCGCTGATATGACCTACTGCCATGGTTTTCGTGGCTTTACGAATGCCATGAAAACAATGGCGGTAGGCGGGGTCATAATCCCACAGGCAGCACAATGGCGGCTGCCGGGCTGGAGATGGGTATCGGCTGGAGATGGGTATCTCCAGCCCGGCAGCTGTTACCGCTGTGGCCAACCTGCCAATGTCATAATGTGGTGGTAAGTACCACCACATTGTCACCGACTGCTGGAGTCGTAATGACCCCCAAAATGTCTGAGTCAACAAGCTAAGCAGGCCAATAGACAGACATATTCAAAAGGCAATTTGGTGTCACATTATATATTCTGATAAAAAACAAATGGTCGAATTTCGACAATAACCATGGTCTTGCAGAAAATCTCTGATGTCATCAAGGGAGATTGAGACCAATAAGGATTCCACTTCCGCAGGTAACAAGTTGATCAAGATATTGGCAGAAGTATCCACGGAGCATAAGTGCGCAGAAACCTCAGTCGTAGAATGAACTGCGGAAGCAGCACTGTTCATTGTGCCAGATGTCGTTAGAGCCAGAAAATCCACAAGCTGTGGCTCACATGATGCCTTGAGAATCAACCGCAGTCTGAATGGGCACTTCTGTGAATGAACCCTCATTGAGAACATTAATAGATCCTTGTACACAAGAGGTGCAGGCTGCACTGCAAGACACACTATAGGTGTATATTCGAAGAGGCACCAGATGCAATGGAAAACTGGCTGGACACACATCAAAACTGGTCTGAATGCCAAAGACAAATCTAGCTCCAGCTCCTCAAGCAAAGAAGCTCCGAAATACTGCATCATGTGTTCATGACACAGCTGGGCTGGTGGTAGCTCCATCACTCCGCCTTGCTGAGAGAGAAGAGCCACTGCGTATCAAAAATAGCAGCAGCAGATTTCTGTCAATTAATGCAAAGTTATAGTGAATCTGCCAAAGACACTCAAAAAGAGTGAATGTATGGCTGCAGGTACGGCTCCAAACACAGTCTGGAAGGTACTGACTAACCCAGAATCGACAGCCTTAAAAAAGTGCACAATTCCCACAGTATTTGATGCTTTAAACATTCTGCTCACCAATTCTCCAAAATACTTGGGGAAGTTGGTATTTAATAGGGACTGTATCTCAGCTGATGATCTTGCTATCTGGAGATCGTAAATCTCTTTGGCTGATGTCAGGGCCACATGTTTTTAAAACAATAGCACCTTTAGTCTGCTGAGCTTGTCAAAGTTTGCATTAGAAGTAGCAATGTGGGGCCACAAGTCTGCCAGTTTTATCTCTTGTGTGGGGAAAAATAAAACATGGCCGCAACAAGTTACCATTTGAGTATCTGAAATCATGTAAGTGATTACTGGCTTCATTCCCCAGCAGCTTTGAATGTTTAGAACCACATAACTTCCATTAGAAAGTATATGAAATACTGGACGAATCAAAGAGACGGGAGTACCCTTCAGATAGCATGTCAAATTTGCGACCTCTGCGTTGCAAAGGCCGTGCAAGGACATCTGCTTAAAAATCACAGAATGACTAACAGTATTCTTACATTTGTTTCTGCTAAGAAAGACCTTTGTTTTGCTGTTCATACACTTATAATTGAAAGACAACTCCCACACCTCCTGTATGTTGTTGTCTCCTAGCCGCTTAAACCTGCCTACTCCGAAATGCTATGAGCATTTTGTGAAACGAAAGGTGGAAATGGGGAGATTTTATACTCCAGGTAATAACTATTCTGGTGAGGGGATTTCTGCTACCTTAACCGGTTCTGTGCCTTGGACGAGATGATCTCGTCCCAGGCTACAGTTCCCCTGTGCCTTGGACGAGATCATCTCGTCCATGGCACAGGGGAACTTGGGGGCGCGGTAGCGCGCCCCCCGTGCACCCCCCCCCCAAGTCGGGGATGGAAGGGGAAGACCTTCCCCTTCCACCCCCTACCCCCCACCCCCCACCCCCCCCCTGTGACGTCAGCGCGCGAGCGCGCGCTGATTTGTCACAGGGGCCTCCCTAGTCGCGCTGGAAGCTCTGCTTCCAGCGCGATTGAAAAAGAAATGCAAAAGCATTTCTCTTTCAATCACTGGGAGGCCCGGAGGGGCTTCAAAGGGAAGGAAAAGTATTTCCTTCCCTTTGAAGTCCCTCCGAGGGTTTCAAAAGCCGGATTGCTTGCAATCCGGCTTTTGAAACCCCACTAGACACCAGGGATTTTTTTTTTTTTCTGTTATTGACAAAAGGGAGCGACCCCTTGGGCAAGGGTCGCTCCCAGGGGGGGCATATTTTCGAGAAGGCCTTTTCTGCCCCCCCTGGGGGCAGATCGGCCTTATTAGGCCGATCTGCCCCCAGGGGGGGCAGAAACCTCTAGGCACCAGGGACCTTTTTTTTTTTTTTTATGTTTCATTTTTTTTTTTTTTTTGGTGGGGAGCGACCCCTTAGGCAAGGGTCGCTCCCCTTGGGGGGAAATTATATTTTGGCCATTTCTGCCCCCCTTGGGGGCAGATTGGACTATTTTGATGAGGCCAATCTGCCCCCAAGGGGGGTAGAAACCACTAGACACCAGGGATTTTTTTTATTTTTTATTGTTATTGACAAAAGGGAGCGACCCCTTGGGCAAGGGTCGCTCCCAGGGGGGGCATATTTTCGGGAACGCCTTTTCTGCCCCCCCTGGGGGCAGATCGGCCTACTATTAGTCCGATCTGCCCCCAGGGGGGGCAGAAACCTCTAGGCACCAGGGACCATTTTTTTTTTTTCATTTTTTTTATTTTTGGTGGGGAGCGACCCCTTAGGCAAGGGTCGCTCCCCTTGGGGGAAAATTATATTTTGGCCATTTCTGCCCCCCTTGGGGGCAGATTGGCCTATTTTGATGAGGCCAATCTGCCCCCAAGGGGGGTAGAAACCACTAGACACCAGTGAGTTTTTTCTTTGCGTGAATTTCACGCAAAGGGAGCGACCCCATAGGCAAGGGTCGCTCCCTGGGGGGGAGGGCAATTTATTTTAGGCGATTTCTGCCCCCAGGGGGGCAGAAACCTCTAGGTGCCAGGGCAAATTCTTTTTTTTGTGTTTTTTTTTTTTTTGTTGTTTCTTTTTTAGAGATGGGGAGCGACCCATCAGGCAAGGGTCGCTCCCCTGGGGGGCAAATTGTATTTAGGCCATTTCTGCCCCCCTGGGGGCAGATTGGCCGATTTTAGGTCAATCTGCCCCCAAGGGGGCAGAAACCACTAGGCGCCTGGGATTTGTTTTTTGGCGCCAATGTCACGCAGGGGGAGCGACCCCGTAGGCAAGGGTCGCTCCCGGGTGGGGGGTGGGGGCTGGCGGGCCAAATTTATTTTAGGCCATTTCTGCCCCCCCTGGGGGCAGAAACCTCTAGGCGCCAGGGCAAAATTTTTTTTTTTTTTTTTTTTGTTGTTGTTTCTTTTTTTAGAGATGGGGAGCGACCCATCAGGCAAGGGTCGCTCCCCTGGGGGGCAAATTGTATTTAGACCATTTCTGCTCCCCTGGGGGCAGATTGGCCGATTTTAGGTCAATCTGCCCCCAAGGGGGCAGAAACCACTAGGCACCGGGGATTTGTTTTTTGGCGCCAATGTCACGCAGGGGGAGCGACCCCGTAGGCAAGGGTCGCTCCGGGGGGGGGGGGGGGTTGATGGGGCAAATTTATTTTAGGCCATTTCTGCCCCCGGGGGGAAGATCGGCCTAATATTAGGCCGAACTGCCCCCAGGGGGGGCAGAAACCTCTAGGCGCCAGGGCAAAAAAAAAATTTTTTTTTTTTTTTTTTGTTGTTTCTTTTTTTAGAGATGGGGAGCGACCCATCAGGTAAGGGTCGCACCCCTGGGGGGCAAATTGTATTTAGACAATTTCAGCCCCCCTGGGGGCAGATTGACAGATTTTAGGTCAATCTGCCCCCAAGGGGGCAGAAACCACTAGGCACCGGGGATTTGTTTTTTGGCGCCAAAGTCACGCAGGGGGTGCGACCCCGTAGGCAAGGGTCACTCCGGGGGGGGGGGTTGGGGGGGGCAAATTTATTTTAGGCCATTTCTGCCCCCGGGGGGGGGGGGCAGAAACCTCTAGGCGTCAGGGCAAATTATTTTTTTTTTGTTTGTTTGTTTGTTTAGAGATGGGGAGCGACCCATCAGGCAAGGGTCGCTCCCCTTGGGGGGCAAATTGTATTTAGGCCATTTCTGCCCCCCCCCGGGGGCAGAAACCACTAGGCACCGGGGATTTGTTGTTTGGCGCCAGTGTCACGCAGGGGAAGCGACCCCGTAGGCAAGGGTCGCTCCCGGGGGGGCTAATCTATTTTAGGCCATTGGGGCAGATCGGCCTATTATTAGGCCGAACTGCCCCCGGGGGGGCAGAACCCTCTAGGCGCCAGGGCAATTTTTTTTTTGTGTTTTTTTTTTTTGTTGTTTCTTTTTTTAGAGATGGGGAGCGACCCATCAGGCAAGGGTCGCTCCCCTGGGGGGCAAATTGTATTTAGGCCATTTCTGCCCCCCTTGGGGGCAGATTGGCTGATTTTAGGTCAATCTGCCCCCAAGGGGGCAGAAACCACTAGGCACCTGGGATTTGTTTTTTGGCGCCAATGTCATGCAGGGGGAGCGACCCCGTAGGCAGGGGTTGTTCCCGGGCAGGTGCAGGGGGGGCTTGGGGGGTCAAATTTATTTTAGGGCATTTCTGCCTCCCCCCCTCCCGGGGCCGGCTGAGCTAGAGGCCAAACTCCACAGGTAGGCACTTTGCAAAAAACACCTCTGTTTTCTGTGAAAAAATATGTTCTGTCCACGTTGTGTTTTGGGCCATTTCCTTTCGTGGGCGCCAGGCCTACCCACAGAAGTGAGGTACCATTTTTATCGAGAGACTTAGGGGAATGCTCGGTGGAAGGACATTTGTGGCTCCTCTCAGATTCCAGAACTTTCTGCCACTGAAATGTGAGGAACATGTGTTTTTTTAGCCAAATTTTGAGGTTTGCAAAGGATTCTGGGTAACAGAACCTGGTCCGAGCCCCACAAGTCACCCCATCTTGGATTCCCCCAGGTCTCTAGTTTTCAGAAATGCACAGGTTTGGTAGGTTTCCCTAGGTGCCGGCTGAGCTAGAGGCCAAAATCTACAGGTAGGCACTTCGCAAAAAACACCTCTGTTTTCTTCCAAAATTTTGGATGTGTCCACGTTGCGCTTTGGGGTGTTTCCTGTCGCGGGCGCTAGGCCTACCCATGCAAGTGAGGTATCATTTTTATCGGGAGACTTGGGGGAACGCTGGGTGGAAGGAAATTTGTGGCTCCTCCCTGATTCCAGAACTTTCTGCCACAGAAATGTGAGGAACATGTGGTTTTTTTAGCCAAATTTTGAGGTTTGCAAAGGATTCTGGGTAACAGAACCTGGTCCGAGCCTCGCAAGTCACCCCATCTTGGATTCCCCTAGGTCTCTAGTTGTCAGAAATGCACAGGTTTGGTAGGTTTCCCTAGGTGCCGGCTGAGCTAGAGGCCAAAATCTACAGGTAGGCACTTCGCAAAAAACACCTCTGTTTTCTTCCAAAATTTTGGATGTGTCCACGTTGCACTTTGGGGTGTTTCCTGTCGCGGGCGCTAGGCCTACCCACACAAGTGAGGTATCATTTTTATCGGGAGACTTGGGGGAACGCTGGGTGGAAGGAAATTTGTGGCTCCTCTCAGATTCCAGATCTTTCTGCCACAGAAATGTGAGGAACATGTGTTTTTTTTGCCAAATTTTGAGGTTTGCAAAGGATTCTGGGTAACAGAACCTGGTCCGAGCCCCGCAAGTCACCCCTCCTTAAATTCCCCTAGGTCTCTAGTTTTCAGAAATGCACAGGTTTGGTAGGTTTCCCTAGGTGCCGGCTGAGCTAGAGGCCAAAATCTACAGGTAGGCACTTCGCAAAAAACACCTCTGTTTTCTTCCAAAATTTTGGATGTGTCCACGTTGCGCTTTGGGGTGTTTCCTGTCGCCGGCGCTAGGCCTACCCACACAAGTGAGGTATCATTATTATCGGGAGACTTGGGGGAACGCTGGGTGGAAGGAAATTTGTGGCTCCTCTCAGATTCCAGAACTTTCTGCCACAGAAATGTGAGGAACATGTGTTTTTTTAGCCACATTTTGAGGTTTGCAAAGGATTCTGGGTAACAGAACCTGGTCCGAGCCCCGCAAGTCACCCCTCCTTGGATTCCCCTAGGTCTCTAGTTTTCAGAAATGAACAGGTTTGGTAGGTTTCCCTAGGTGCCGGCTGAGCTAGAGGCCAAAATCTACAGGTAGGCACTTCGCAAAAAACACCTCTGTTTTCTTTCAAAAAAATGGGATGTGTCCACGTTGCGTTTTGGGGCGTTTCCTGTCGCGAGCGCTAGGCCTACCCACACAAGTGAGGTATCATTTTTATCGGGAGACTTGGGGGAACATAGATTAGCAAAACAAGTGCTATTGCCCATTGTCTTTCTCTACATTTATTCCTTCCAAATATAGGAGAGTGTGTAAAAAAGACATCTATTTGAGAAATTCCCTATAATTCACATGCTAGTATGGTCACCCCGGAATTCAGAGATGTGCAAATAACCACTGCTCCTCAGCACCTTATCTTGTGCCCTTTTTGGAAATGCAAAGGTTTTCTTGATAGCAATTTTTTACTCTTTATATTTCAGCAAATGAATTGCTGTATACCTGGTATAGAATGAAAACGCACTGCAGGGTGCAGCTCATTTATTGGCTCTGGGTTCCTCGGGTTCTTGATGAACCTACAAGCCCTATATATCCCCGCAACCAGAGGAGTCCAGCAGACGTAACAGTATATTGCTTTCCATAATCTGACATTGCAGGGAAAAGTTACAGAGTAAAACGTAGAGAAAAATTGATGTTTTTTTCACCTCAATTTCAATATTTTGCTTTTTCAGCTGTTATTTTCTGTAGGAAACCCTTGTAGGATCTACACAAATGACCCCTTGCTGAATTCAGAATTGTGTCTACTTTTCAGAAATGGTTAGGTTTCTGGGATCCAGCATTGGTTTCATGCCCATTCCTGTCACTGACTGGAAGGAGACTGAAAGCACAAAAAATTGCAAAAATGGGGTATGCCCCAGTAAATTGCCAAAATTGTGTTGAAAAATTGGGTTTTCTGATTCAAGTCTGCCTGTTCCTGAAAGCTAGGAAGCTGCAGAGTTTAGCACTGCAAACCCTTTGTTAATGCCATTTTCAGGGGGAAATCCACAAGCCTTCTTCTGCAGCCACTTTTTCAAATTTTTTTGAAAAAAACGAAATTTTCACTGTAGTTTGGCCAATTTCTTGGCCTCCTTCAAGGGAACCCACAAAGTCTGGGTACCTCTAGAATCCCTAGGATGTTGGAAAAAAAGGACGCAAATTTGGCTTGGTTAGCTTATGTGGACAAAAAGTTATGAGGGCCTAAGCGCGAACTGCCCCAAATAGGCAAAAAAAGGCCTGGCACATGAGGGGGAAAAGGCCTGGCAGCGAAGGGGTTAAAAGGCAACTTTTCTAGTGTCTCAATGTTAAGCATGATGTATCTAGCTTCTTTTTTAGCCATTATCCATTGTTGTCTGGATAAATAAAAAGCGGCAAACAACGGAGTACTGTTGACGTGCTTCCACAGCATGCAGCCACTTTTGAGAAGCTGCAGTGTCCAACTTAACTGCAAGATAGCATGTAGGCTGCTCTGTCCATGTTGTAAAAAAGGACACATCATTCTGAATGATATCAATTGCAGGTGGCACTATGGCCCTCATTATGACATTGGCGGTAAATCCCGCTTACTGCCATGCCAACTGCCGCAGCGGATAACCGCAAAGCATATTATGACACAAACATACCAATCCGTCACTATAAAGCCACACACACAAGTCTGCCAGTCCAAAGGTCAGTGATAAACTGGCGGTAGCAAAACCCACACCGTTACGCCAACAGAACATCGCCCATCACATTATGACCCACGAATCACCGCGGCGGACATTCAATAGTGGTAAACCATTGGCGGGACATACTGCTGCGCTCAAAATATACACACAAACAAAACAATACCATATTGGACAATTCAAACTACACACACCTGACACACATACACACACCACACCCACGCACCCACACCACTATAAAACACACACCCACATAACCCACAACCCTTTACGACTAGAAAAAATTGATGCCAGAGTGAGACAGCAAGAGTACACACACAACCAGAGCCACATAACATCATCACCTATACACCACCCACGCACTTTACATCACACACCCCAATACATCACCCTACACACCCTCACCAACACTACTCACAATACACCCATGGCACCACAACGACACCCCAGATTCTCTAAGGGGGAGCTGAGGGTCATGGTGGAGGAAATAATCTGGGTACAGCCACAGCTATTTGGATCACAGGTGCAGCAGACATCCATTGCTAGGAAGATGGAGCTATAGCGGCGAATCGTGGACAGGGTCAATGCCGTGGGACAGCACCCTAGAACAAGGCATGACATCAGGAAGAGGTGGAATGACCTACAGGGGATGGTACGTTCCACAGCAGCAAGACACCAACTAGCTGTACAGAGGACTGGCGGTGGACCGCCACCTCCTCCCCCACGACAAACAACATAGGAGAATCAAGTCTTGACAATCATGCATCCTAAGGGCCTGGCAGGAGTAGGAGGAGGACTGGACTCTGGTAAGTCAAATTTCTATTACTACTACTACTATCACCTTCCACCTGCATGCCATCACAAACCACAAACCCCCCCCTACCCTCAATCCCATCACTTCACCACCTCCCACATACCCCACCATCACAACCCACTCATCCCAATACCAAGCCCTGCATGTAACACCAATGCATGGACACCCCTCACAGACCTGCACGGACACCTATCACCACTGCATGCACACTGGAGAGAACCACCTAGCCCAACAAATATCTACTCACTCAAAGGCAAATCTGTCAGGACAACAACAACCATAGAGGGCAACACACCCATGCACATGATGTCACATGCAGAAACAATAACACTGTATTTCCATCCCCACAGGTTCCCCAGCCAATTTCACCGGAGAAAGAGGTGCCAGCAACATCCAGTCCCCCCCCAGAAGAGGCCCACAGTGATGACAGCAAGCTCTGCTCACCTGGATCTGGATGACCAACCTGGCTCATCAGGGATCTCTGGACAGTCGGTTACCACCACAACCACCACAGAGCCTCAGGAAACACCAGCACAGCACCCACCGAGCGGGCCCATACCTCTGTCCCCAGGACACATCAATCAGCAGTGTGCCCACCACTACAGGGATCCCAGGCCACCCCATAAACACATGACGATCGGGGGCCTGGGGTCAGTGGCAGTGGGCACATGGTTCAGGGAACAGAGGCCTTGTACAACAAGGAAGCTGGGAGGACTGCTGTGCGACAGGGGGAGGACAGGCCCAGGGAACCGACTCTCCAGGAGGCACTCACCGCGATCCTCAGAGCATACCACCATTCCCAGGAGATGTTGGGCCGGATACTGGACAAATTGCAGGAGAACATGTGGCTGCTGGAGGGACAGTACCTGGGGACCAGGGAGGACTTGAGGGACATCAACACCACCACAGTCTCCATTGCTTGGGTGCTGGCAGACATGGCCAACATGATGAAGGAGGCAGTGGCACCCCACCGGGCCTCTGCCACTAGCCAAACCGATGAACAGCCCTCCACCTCCACTGCCGCTAGTGGACAGGAGGCCCCGCCACAGGAACAACAGACCACCAGCACCCCTCCCCCTGCAGAAGGAGAACCACCCCGCAAACCTTCTGTGCGATCCAGGCAGAAGCCAGAGACTATTGCCCAGACCCTGCCAGGAAATAAGACTCTTAGGAATGTCACCCTCGTGTCCCACTCTGTCACCCTGTCCACCTTGAACTGCCATTGCTCCCCTTCCTATGCCTCCTTGGACAATACACTTGTGATACAAATAGACTGGACTCCAACCTGGACTTTCCTCCATTATTCCCCCCATCCCATTGCACATCCCCTTCTACCTCTTAGCACTTAAATAAACACCCTTTGAAAAAATACAAGTATGGAGTATGTCAAATGATTTAAGTATGTATTAGTGTTCAGAAATGTGTTCAGAAATGTATACATAGGAATGAGCTGTAGTTGGCTGCAGTCAACACACCAAGAGCGATAGTGGGGCACAAATATCCGCAAATAGAGATGCCAAAGGGTACAGTGAGTGGCCATAGAAGTGGGAAAATCAGCCAGTGACAATGTCAAACACAAAACTGTCAATTAAATTGTTTGCATTGTTCAGAACTCTGTTCATCATCCTTTTGTGTTGCTAAAGTTGCTCTAAGAGGGAAGGGTATGCCCAGACGTGGGTCCCGTGCTTCCCATGCCACTGGATTCAAGCTAGCCTGGCTGATGAGGGGTAATACCCTGAAACTGGTCTGAGGATGCTTGTTTCCAGTCCACGGAAGACCTGGCCTGGCAGTTGGGGCTGGATTGTTCCCATGGGGAACAGGGTCAAGACCGATTTGCATATGGCTGGGTCCAAACTGAAATGGCATGGGCAGCAAAACAATGTTGGATTTAGGCCCGGATCTCTGTACTGGGGGTGAATGTTTGACATTGTTCAGCATTCTGTTCATCACTTGTTCTTTTTGCATTTGTTAACCTAAGTGGGAAGGGTATGCCCAGACGTGGGTCCTGTGCTTCCCATGCCACTGGATTCAAGCTAGCCTGGCTGATGAGGGGTGAAACCCCGAAACTGGTTCCAGGATGCTTGTTTCCAGTCCAGGGAAGACCTGGCCTGGTAGTTTGGGCTGGACTGTTCCGGTGGGGAACAGGGTCAAGACTGATTTGTATATGGCTGGGTCCAAACTGGAATGGTATGCGCCGCAAAAAAACAATGGCTTTAGGCCCAGATCTCTGTACTTGGGGTGAATGTTTGACATTGTTCAGCATTCCGTCCATCACTTGTTCTTTTTGCATGTGTCCACAGTTACACCAGGTGGGAGAAGATCCCGGGCACCAGGCAGCCACACTGATAAGGTGCCTGCACCAAGTGCTGCAAGGAAGGGCAAGGAGGCACCCCCAGCTAGTAAAAGGAAGGGCAAGGAGGCCTCCCCAGCTGCTGCCAAAAGGAGCAAGGAGCCATCCCAAGCTGCTGGCAGGAAGGGCAAGGGGCCTGCACCAGCAGGCAAAAAGGACAAGAGGCCTGGTGCTGGAACTCAGTCGGAGCCCTCACCACCAACCATGGTGGTTCAGCCGTCCGAGGCTGCAGGGGATGGGCTGGAGCCTCCCCCCACCACTGCTAGCACTGCCACCAGCACCACCACCAGCATCACTGCCAGCAGCAGCAGCCCCAGTGGGCAGCTGTCCGAGGATGCAGGGGAAGGGCTGGAGCCTCCCCCCCCCTACTGCTAGCACCGCTACTGCCACCACCGAGCAGCTGTCACCGCCAGCGGACAGTGAGTAGTCCTGCATCCATGAGCTGTTGTGCAGCCTGGCCCCTGCAAATCCTTTGGGTCTGACACCCAAGTGAGAGACTGTGACCTTGCACTCCCCAAGATCTGCATCACAGGGAACAATGCCCCCTTCAGAACCAGTGGAAGAAGCCATCCACTCACCCCATCCTTCCCAGTATGAAGCACACTGCGCACAATGCACCCTCCAGAACCAGCGGAGAAGCCATCCACTAACCCCATCCTTCCCAGGATGAAGCACACTGGGCACAATGCCCCCTCCAGAACCAGTGGAAAAGCCATCCACTAGAGAGACTGTGGCTTTGCACTCCCCAGGACCAAGCAGTGGGCATGTCACCCACTTGAGAGTCTGTGGCCTTGCACTCCCCGGGACCAAGCAGTGGGCAAGTCACCCACTTGAGAGACTGTGGCCCTGCACCCCCCAGGACCAAGCAGTGGGCAAGTCACCCACTTGAGATACTGTGGCCTTGCACTCTCCAGGACCAAGCACAGGGCATGTTGCCCCCTCCAGGACCAGTGGCGTTGTACCATCTTCCGGCTGAGGTGACCCCCTCCATTCCCTGTCCCCCTGAGGTGCCTGTCTATTTTCGACCTGATGCCCCTGCAGTGTTCTTGTTGTTGCAGGAGTGAGGTTGGGCCTTGGACTTTGTGATGTGGCGCTGTGGCCCACGGACATTGAGGACTGGGCAGTATCCCTTGCATTGTAAATATGTATATACTTTTTGATTTGGATGAGCGAATTTCACCTATATTTATCTTATTACAGCCTTTTTACACTATAGTAGTTGTCCTTGCATTATTTCTGTGGGGTACGGGGTGTATATGTTATGTTAGTGCATCTGGTTGTGTGTGTGGTGTTGGGGGTGGGGGTGTTGCGTGTTGAGTGTGTGTGTCACTCTCTTTTTCCTCCACCCTCCCCTGTGTGCTAGGCGGCAGTACTCACCGTGGTCGTCTTATTACTGTGGGTGGTACATTGTCTTCCGCTTGGCTGTTGGCAGTCCCGTGGTGATGCCTGTTAGTTTCGCCCTGGTGGTCGGTGTGTTAAAGTGTCTGTCTGTCTGAGTGGTTTCTATCGTGGTCATAATTTCATATTTATTACTGCCGGCCTGTTGGCAGTATTAACACCACTTTGTCTCCGACCGCCAGGGTTGTAATGAGGGCCTATATTATTTAAGATGTAAATTCTGTTAGACAAAGTGTTCAACCATCATCAACAACCACTAAAGCCTTTTCCATGTTTTCCTTATCAATCTGCCTTAAACGTGCAGCAGCTTCCATCTGGGATGGGTTCCAGATCTCGTTATATAGGGCATACAGGAAGCATTTTGAGTGTGGCCTCCTGGGTCCTAACAGGAAATCTTGTAGATTGACTTCCTGAGACAGGAAACTAAGGTGTTCTTTGACAGCTGTTAAAGTGGAAGAACGTAACCATTGTTGGCACAGTTTACCCACACTGTAGCTGAATGTTGAGCCAAGACAAAGCGAGGGTCTGGCCAGTTTGCTCTGAAACCACTTGAGGAATTCCCAAAACATGCATGGCACTCGTATGTGTTCCGAACCCAAGCAGTTAGTTGTTCTTCAGCGATATTTAGAAATGTTTGCCAATTGTGAAACATAGCAGGTGTGGGAATACTGGGCGCATTTAATTCTTTTACTTTTGCTAACCCCAAGCAGGATGTTTGCTGGCCAGTGTCATTTAAAAATATAATTTGTAGAGGAATAAGGCACACTCAAAACAAAGCTTCCCTTCCCTGTATTTGCTGATCTTTTGTTCCCCTTACACTTTTCAAGTCAATAGTGTGTTCCCAGTACTTATAGCCCTCAACAGTAAGCCGGTACACAAAGGAATCTGAACAGATCAATTTCGTGCTGGTTAGTAATATTTTCCTCATTCTGGAAAGTGGCAATTCGAGATAGTATGACTCAGCATTTCTAGTGTCATGCATAAAATACACAAACTTATCTACATGTGTTTTGGGACTCCCCACAGGTGGGGTCGAACAATGTTCCCACTGTAAACTGATCTTGAAGTACTGGCTTGGTGCAGAAAGTAATGTCCGTAATGTTGATAACAAAACATTTCCCCATAATTCACTGTGTTCATATATGTCTTCACTTTCAAATAGATCAACTGTTTTAAATCCAAGTTATCAGAAACAATACAAGGTGTAGTAACGTCACTGATGCAAATTTTAAACACATATGGAATTTGAAGGACCTCAGTAGGACCATACATGGCAAATGGTTCTTCATCCCACACAATCCCATCTGGGATTGAAACTGCTGAAATGTTCACAAGGGGCAAGTCTCTTCTGACCTTATGGGAAGACAGGTAAGATGTCAAAACCTCATCACCTCATCGACCAACTCGACAGCAGAACGGTCAGGATGATAATGACCATTTATCAAAAGAAAGAAAACAATAACAAAAGCTCAACGGCAGAACGGTCAGGATGATAATGACCATTTATCAAAAGAAAGAAAACAATAACAAAACCAATCCAAAGCAGAAAGGGAAACAATGTCAACTGTATCCCCAGATAATACCATGGATAAATTAGGTAATTGGTTTTAAGCCTCATGTACAGCTTAAGTGTTTTGATATAGTTTCTGTTGCAGAGGCAGATGAGTCCAAAGAAAAGTCATCAATATCGATGAAATAACCAGAAGCAGTCTGTGCAAACACAGGAGCCGGTGCAGAGCTGGTGGATGGACTCATTTGTGATGGCTCATAGTAGACGTGTCACCCGTCTGTGTCGGATTGAAATAATAAAGTTCCACATCTCGGACAGTACTTGTCAGTGAAGTAGTAACAGGAATCAGCAGAAGCTCATTCTCCACCCTCTCTATGCTCGAGGAGGCAATTGTAACGTTGTTTATTGGTTGCAGAGGTATATCCTGTTGGATAGTGCGAGGGGAACGGGTGCTACCCAAAAGATCTCTGGGTATATGGTGTAGAAACAACCACATAGTGCAATTTAACATTCTCAACTGAAACAAATCTGTTCTCCCTGGAACCAGACAGCGGTGGTATGATGGCAATTCTGGTACCGTATATTCCCAGGACTGGAACAGGTGCTCTGTAGGATGTGCCAAATTCCTTTTTCACAGCAATCTTTTCATGCACTAGATCTCAGACTTTAGGACCCCAGCCTGTAGATGTAGTTGGCAAATCCCTTATTCCCAAGGTGGAGGCACAGACAGATGAATTTTCATCACAGAATTGTTGTAGCTGCTGTAAAACAGCAACGCATTCATTTATGTCAAACAGTATGTTTGCCGCCACCTTGACAGGACCATCGAGATCAGGGACATACACAAGTATCCCGAAAAGGACTAAGGACCTCATATGGGGTGCAACCTCCCGAGATTATTTAGTGCTCTCTGGACGTCATATAGGTGATGAAGTCAACTGCGGCCTGAACCTATAACTCTTGCTGTTAAGGACTGCTTCAAGTCTGGGTTCTTTTTCTCCACAATGCTATTTCCCTTGGGATGATAGGGTTAGGAATAATGCAGTTGAATGCCCATCGTTCATATGGGGTTCCTGAATGCTCTAGAGGCAAAGGCAGGGCCATTGTCCAAGTGGAATGCTGCAACCGCATATGCACTGATAAAGACCAGCAAATCTTTAATAACAGCCCGAGTGTCAGCCGACCGTTGTGGCCATACCCACATGAATCTAGAACAAGAATCAACAGTGACTAATAAGTATTTGTGTGCATCATCAGGTTGCAAGGGACCTCAATGGTCCAGGTACACACATTGTAGTGGCTTGTTGGTAATTAGGAGGGATGTCTGCAGTGAGCCTTTGATGGTGGACCCTTCAATTTGTTGGCAAATGTCACAACAAATTATATATTGCTTGGTCTGTTTGTAAAGACCTCGCCACCAAAAGTGTTTTTGTAATAGTGATATTGTAGCCGCCGCACCTGCGTGAGCAGAAGCAACACCCTCATGCGCTGCTTTGATGAAGTCTACTCTCTGGGCCTGGTTGAGGATCACACAATTTCCCACTCCTGGAATGGTTGCAAATGCAATGGTCTGGGCACTGAGATGGTAGGAATATTTTGCAGGGTATGCTTCTGGTAAAGGCTTACTGTTAGCCGAAGCTTTCACAGCAGCCAGCGTCTCATTACCCAACCTTGGATGAGAACGAGTTACTACAGCAACAGAAGCTGTAACTACTGCAGATTTGGCAGTTTCCTCAGCCAAAGTGTTTCCTACAACGTGTATTACTACAAGTTGATGGCCCAATGTATGTACTATATGCGCTTTTGGTAGTCTGTCCTGAAGGTCAGCTACCCACCCCCACATGTTTCTGTGTTTGATGGTGTTCCCTTTGGAATCTCTGAAGCCATTCAGGTGCCAATGATTCAGGTAATCATTGTAAGACTGGACACAATAATATGTATCACGCACAATTAGAGTTGGTAAATCCAGATCCGTATGTTCCAGTGCTAGGACAAGAGCCTTAAGCTTTATCAATAGTGCAGTGCAATCCCCTAAGGTCTGCGTGTAGGTATTTTGAGGCTGGAAGGAAGCATCCCTCATCACTCTGCTTACAGCTGTGCAAGCGGCTGAATATTGGTGTTTAGTACCTACAGTTGGTTGTGCTAAACCATCAGTGTAAATGATAGTTTGGTATTGATCGAGTGGTAATATGTCAGTAGTTGCGGGGACTCCTATTCGTATTGGCGAAATTCTTGGGTCTGAAGCTTTGAGTCAAAGATGTGACCAATGTCGGGGAGGTTGCCCACTGAATCCAAAGTGGATGTAATGCTTTGGTGTTTGGGACACTAGCTTTGGTAACTACCTCAATTGCAGGCACTGGGATAACAACAATAATGTATTTCCCTTGGACAAGTGGCCTCTCTTTAATTACAGCCATCTTTACAACAGTCAGTATTTTTCTATGGTTGCAAAACATTGTTCTGTATTTGAGTACAAATGAGATTTGTATGCTATAGGTACTGTGTCACCGTCATTAAAAGTGGCATAGGTGAATTCTGTAGTGCCAGCAATTATTCTGATGGCGAAGTTTGTTTTGTTGTCACAAGTATGTAAGTGTTTTGCTTCTAGCATGTCCTATTGGAGTTCTCTGAGAATGCGTGTGTGTTCTGCTGTCCAGTGTTTACTTAAAAAATCTGGACAAATTAGATAATAAAGT
Organism: Pleurodeles waltl; assembly: GCF_031143425.1. Lineage (NCBI taxonomy): Eukaryota > Metazoa > Chordata > Amphibia > Caudata > Salamandridae > Pleurodeles > Pleurodeles waltl. The sequence goes on from NC_090443.1 coordinate 966,014,510, forward strand.
GGTTTTATGCATTGTGCACAATCAGGTATGTATGTCCTGCCAAAGTTAAAGAAACCCATAAATGATTGCAGTTTCTTAATAGTGTCCAGAGGCTGAAGCTGAGCGCATTTTTCTAGAAAGTGCAGGGCCAGGCTCTTGCCTTCCTCTGATAGCTCGTATCCCAGGAATAGAACCCTTAAGAAGGCAATTTTAGTTTTCTTGAAATTTAATTTGTAGTCCTAGGCGGTGAATCCTAACCTGATTCTATCCACCCTGGCCAGATGTATGCTGAGCTCGTCGTCTGTGAGATAAACATCATCCACGTAAGACAATGCCTCAGCATCAATCTCATGTGACATTGATGTTACTTGGGCTGAAAACAACCCAGGGATGTTCTTATACCCTTTTAGTAAATGACAAAAGCGCCACTGCAAGCCTAATGAGCTAAAGGCGCTTAGATCCTGACTTTCAGGTGCTAGATTTTGGCAGAAAAAAAGTTGGAAATATACAAGGTTGTTTTGTATTTTTTGCGCATTATGTTGTTGATTAGTAATGTGTGCGTTTTGTATTGCATAGGTGCATGTGTGACTGTTTAAGTGTCTGTAATCAAAGATTATTCTATATGAATTATCTGGTTTTGTAACAGGGAATAACAGGTTATTCATTGCAGAGACACAGAGCTCAATTACTCCCTGGTACTCAAGCTGCGTAAGAATCTCTCTCATTGGAGCTTTAGCCTCATGTTTAATAGGTTAGGGTGAGGCTGTGGTGAAGATCTACTGGGTATTACATGGTAGGGGGAATCTTAATCCCACCCAATGTGGTTGCAGTACAGTGCAGGAGCCTGCGCCAGAGCCCAATCAGCCGCACATGCTTCCTTTGCAGCATCTGGAACCAGGACTGAGAAAGAATGCAAAATGACATCTTTCCCATGTGGGAGCTTGCGGACAAATTCAGGTGGGCAATCTTTTTCTGTTAATAGAAGATTCCAGTTCAATTTTTCCCAAAAATATTACTTAAATAGTGCGTTCTATGTCTTTGGATATTTAATTCATGAACACTTTCAGACGGGGAGACGCACCTGTCCGCTGTCTCGATGATGAGAAAATAATTAGTTGCTGTCACATCCAGAATATCTATAAGACTCGGGTGACAAATCGCGACCTCTACCGCACTGTCTAGCAGAGTCACTGCCCACATCCTGTTCTTCAACAATGTCCTCAGCATGGCTGGCATTTTTTATTGCAATTGCAGCCACCTTTTTCTTTTTAAATTGGGTATTTTGTTGAGGAGTTTTGTCCTCTTTTTTAAAGTAAGCTTCTGAGGAACGTTGTGAGTCCTGCTTCGGCTTTGTGTAATCACCTTGCTTTTCAGACCATCCCATTCTCTCACTATGTTTGTCTGGTGTGTCCTGAACGGAACGAGTGGGATGTGTATCAGTATATTGGTATCAAACAGGAGTTTTTAAAGTTTCTCTGTTGCCCGTCATTATAACTTTGGTGGCAAATGCAGCCAACATACCGTTGCCGTGGCTACCAACCATCCACCAAAATATGACTGTAGCCGGAATTCTGCCAGAAGGCTGGCGGAACTCCGGCTACGGTCATGGGCGGCGGTAAAGTAGCGCTGCTGCCAGAAGCAGTGCCATGCCAGCAAAACGCTGCTGACCATATCATGAGCCATGATACAGCCTGGCGGTGTTTTGCTGGCGGAAGCTGCTGCTGGCAGCACCGCCGCATCCCGTCTCCTGCCGGAGGACCCCCTGCAAGCAAGTAAGTCGGTTCTCCAACAGGGAAGAGAGGTTATTGTGTGTGTGTGTGTGACTGTGTTTGTGTGCGTGCATGCGGGTGTGAGGAGTGTGTAATGCGTGTGTGCATGAATGGGTGTGAGTGTACATGTATGTTGTGTCGTGTGATTGCGTGTGTGCTAGTATGTATGTTTGTGAGTTTTGCTGTGTGTATGAGTGAATGTAGGTATGCGTGTGTGTATGTGTGTTTATGTTGGGGGAGAACTCTGGGGAGGGGTAGGGGGTGCGGGGGAGACCCCTATCAGTGCCAGTGAAGGAATTCCCTGGCACTGATAGTGCCTACCGCCATGGTTTTCGTGGCGGTACAGAAGCCACAGAAACCATGGCGGTGGGTGGGGTCATAATGCCATGGTGACAGCCGCCGTGCTGGAGACTGTAGTCTTCAGCCCGGCGGTCGTTACCGCCGTGATGGTCGGTGTGTTAAATTGGCAGTTTGGCTTTGACCAAACCGGCAATGTCATAATAGTGGAGGTATGTACGCCAGCCTGTTGGCGGTACTACCGCCACTATTACACCGACCACCGGAGTCTTAATGACCCCCTATATCTTCTCTCAGAGGTCTCCAGGTGCGGAGATTCTCCCCTCTGACTTCTTCTGTCTTTATTTTGTTTTTATTTATCCTAGTGTGTTTAGAACCCTCCTGTGCTAGGTTAGTGCCTTCATTAGGGGTGGTACTTTGTAGTTGTGGATTAGTTGGTGTGGCCCCCAGACTACCTCGTCATATACTAGCAGGGCTCGAAAAATCATAAAAATGTTACTTCCAGTAAATTGGCTAGTGTCGGGGTACTGTGTGTGGTAGTGTAAATCGTGGCGAAGATTGAACCCCAAGTGTTACACTTCTCAATTGAGGGAACCATGCCAAATGTTAAGCACCTTGTGAGAATTCTATGTTTGTCTTGGGTTCCGTATGGGAACAATGCTTCCAGGTGATTTGTTTTTTTGTGCAATCCAAAATGGAATCTTCTCCTGCTCTGTGGGTGCTTTTCCCATTATTGAGTGGACCGTTTGTGGATCAATGCCCGGAACGGCCAATTGATGAACAGCTGGAGCAGCGCTTGCTGGGGCGGTGTTTAAAATCCGCATTTCGAATTGTATTACACGTCTATATATTGCTATTACTTCATTGAAAAGTGTGCGTACTAAAGCTACTTGCATAGCCTGCACATTTGGATGTGGCATGTATGTGCTAGGTGTCGGCCACGTTGGTCCATCATTACTTAAAAGATCTAATCTCACAGGTTGTATTACATGTGGTAGGGCGCCACTGAACAGGTTTCGATGTTCTTGATAAAATAAATGTATCTCTAAGTATTGATGAGCTCAATACTGTTGTGGTACCTTTACTATTCTGTATGCATGACATGTATGTGTATTTGCATCTGTTTCAGGAAAGGCGTCCCAAGAATAACAGATTTCTGTTCTATGTGCGTAGTGTGCTTTCACGATGAATGTAACATCCCCACCTTCTTCTGTTATGCCGTTGGCTAAGAGAAACTGCATCAGTGGAGTTGTCTGCAGTTCTCTTGAATGTTTATTATGTTTGTCATATTAAGGAATAGTAATTAGAGATGGGAACACCAACAGGGGAAGAAAATACTTTTATTGTTCAAACTTGAATAAACTACAGCCTAGATAGGTGCTCCCTATTTGGCTGAGGAGGATCACCCCTAAGTCCACAGACGTCTCCCTGTATTTGTACTTAGGGTACCTTCAGTGTGTGTGAGATAGAGATACTAAGGGAACCAGGAGACTCGTAAAATTTGTGTCTACACCATCGATGGGTGCCATATCATAGGCACTCTCGGATTACAACAAGACTGCTGGATTTGGGGTAGCAGCACCTCTGCTTGTAGGCAAATGAGTCACTCCCACAACAGTTGGCAGTTATCGTCCCAATCCTCCCAGCTCTCTAGCAGCACCTCACACAATCCCAAACAGTAAAGATGATTTGTGGCAGCCATGCACATGGAACTCTGAAAACCCCTCAGGGAAACTGTGCGTAACAAGCCGTCCCCTTTTCTCTCCACATACAGGTCTCTTACGCACACACAGACAGGCAAGAAAAGAGATGGAGGACAGTTTTCAATACATTTATTGAAAAGACTGCCATCTACAATAAAATACATGAGCTGCAATGATTAGGATAATGAGGAATAACAAAATTAGGATTGTGAATATCAGAGATGTAAATATGAACAACCCAACATATTGCAATGACATGGACATACGATTCCTACTTAAAAGCCTAATCTCTAGCCCCTTAGATAGAGCATGGATATGTAAGCCAAATCCGTCAATGCGGTGTCCATGAGATGCACACAACACCCCCATTACCTTGGTACAGGGTTAGGCATTCAGTCTCCAGATCAGCCTCCGCAGAGATACAAAGGCTGAGGTCGACTGCAAACCGGCATGACATATGGATGGAAAAGCCTGTCTGGAACCCCTCTACCACAAATGTCCTACTATAAGTTTTTATTGGGGACATGTTTATCATCTTGGATAGATGCCTGATGCGGGTATGTACCTCAGCGCTGGACTGTTAATGTAGTCTTGTGGCGGCAATACAAAATATTATCATGTGTGGTTCGCATTCCGTTCTTGTGAACCCAAGGAAAAGATCATGATGCAAAGTATGTCGTCTATAACACTGATAGTGATGCTCTTGCAGAATAGCGGCTGATTATTAAAATAAAAACATTGCCACTAAAGAAGCTGAACTAAAATGAAGAAAAATGAATGAATGAATACAGTCTGGGTAAAAGGGCACAGGCCGCAAGCCTAAGCTAAGCCATCACTGTGCCCAGGCAGTGAACTACAAATGGACCCACAACAAGTTCCCTCAAGTCTTTAAAGACAGGCTGGGATGGCTTGGAGGTTCGAGCGCCCCATAAATCTTAAAAGCGATTCAGAGCCAGTGGTACAAATGGTTCCGGAAATTACATATGTCATACTGAAGGCCCTTAAAGTAGAAATAGACAAGTTGCTTGAAACAGGAGTAATTAAAATAATTGCGCCGTTGGAGTGTTTTGCCTCAGTGGTCTTGACACCAAAAGACAATAGCAAAAGTGTGAGGATTTCAATAGATCTATGAGGGATTAGCAGAAATATTTGGGTTGACAGGCAGCCTTTACCAAATATTGTCCAGGAACTCTCAATGTTGAAAGGGACTTGTGTTTTCAGTGTGATAGATTTGTCTGTCACTTACTATCAGCTGCTGTTAAGTGAAGAATCCAGATATTTAACATCTTTTGTGATACAGTTGGGGGACTTTCCATTTCCTTTGCATACTGTTTGGTCTGGGACTCGCTGCAGAAGGTTTCCAGTGTGTCATGTTGAAGGTTTTAGAGGGAATTGACTAGGTGAAGGGTTTCCAGGATGACATACTGGTATACAGGACAAAACAGGAGGATCATGACAGGGTGCTAAGGTTATAGAAAGATTACAGGACAATGGTCTGTCACTAAAAAAGGAGAAGTGTATGTTCAGGGGGTCTATAGAGACATATTTGGGACATACAATCTAAAAAAAAGGGATTGGTCCACCTGATCTCACTGAGTCGATTGTAGATGTACCAGAACCTTCCAACAAAGATGAGGTGCATTCTTTATTGAACCTGGCAGAACACTACAATAAATTTGTACATCATTTTGTGAGTGTAGTGCTCAAGAAAGGTGAGAGCTTTGTGTGGTCCGGTGACTCTAATGAGGCAATTGTGATCATTATACAATGTACTAATAAACTGCCTACCATGGGAAATTTCAATGTATTCAGAAATACAAGTCGACCACCGACGCCAGCATGAAAGACTTGAATCTGTACTGTTTCAGATGGTAGACAGAAAGGAGAGAATGGTGGCATTTGCTCCCAAAGTTTTGAAGGGAGCAGAGGAGAATTACTCTGTGATCGAGAGGATAGCGTTGGTTAGTACTTGGGGCATCCAGCATTTTAAGTTCTAATTGTGGGGGTTACCATTTGTGGTGCGAAATGACCACAAGCCATATTATACATTAGTAGGTGGATAGAGCATGTTGGAGACTTCAATTTTCAAGTGGAATATCTAGCTGTATCATCTAATCTCACTCCTGATTGTTTATCCTGTTTTCTTATGGAGGTTTTGTGGTATGGGAGCATAGAGAACAGTGTATGTTGTGTGCACAAGTGCACTGTCCAGGGTTGAATGAAAAAGGCCGCATAGGCAGATGGTGTTGTATCTCTTTCAGTCAAAAGATTGCAAGTATGGAGGTTAATGTGAAAGTTTTTTGGTCTGTATGGAATGAGTGGTCTGTGGACGGTGAGTTTTTGTGTATCTGTTTCAGATTTGTGCCTCCCGTAGGAGTGAGTCATAAGGGGTTGCACATGAAGGACATTTAGGGAGGAACAGGATAAAGTCCAGAGTTTGTGAGAGTTATTAGTGGCCCCTAATGGATTGCATGGCTGAATTGATGATGAAGGAATGTACGTAGCGTGCATGTAGTGACAAAAAGCAAAATTACCAGACTGCTGTCCATGTCCTGTGGTGATTTCAAGAACCATGGAGTAAATTGTATTTAATGGGTCTGTTCGAATTGCGAGTTGTTTGGGTACGGGTGGATTACACACGCAAATGGGTTTCTGATAGTTGTGTCAGTACTGTTACTACTTCGAACAGTTACTGATTTTCTTAAGGAGGAGTTTGCCAGATTAGGGGGTACCTGATGACATTATAAGTGATAATGGTGTGCAGATCACTTTTAAGGTAATCCAGCAGTTTTTAAGTGATATTGGTATGAGACACACGAGTACTGCTCTTTATTCTCCCCAAGCCAATGTACTGGTGAAAGATATAAATAGTCTGGTGAAGGCATGTGGGCAACAAGCTGTACAGAGTGGTAATTCTTTCAAGGAGATCCTGTAGGAGAGGTTGTGGGCACATAGAACCACCCCCAAATGATGTAACCAATTTGATTCCGTTCCAAGTTTTGAGACAAAGGATGGCGGGAACCAAGATGCTTCCAGGGTGGTCGAGGTTCAGAAAAAAAGAGGAATCTTCTTTGAGTGAGGAAACCTTGAGTAAAGTATGAAACATCAAAAAATCTTCAAGGATGTGTTTGATCCTAAGCATGGTGTGAAGCGTATGGTGTGAAGTGTGGTTAACAAGAAAAACTCAATTTTGCAAGAAAGGAGGGAGCAAATTAAGGAGATCTTTTGTTATCCTGGAAATCAAATCCAACGTAGTAAAAGTGCATACAGGTGATTGGTGGAGTATGTGTCAGTTGGTGAAGTGTGGAAAGCAAGCAGAAAATGTTGATGATGATGCTAATCATGGGGATTCTCTTGCTTCTACTCTTTTCTGAGAAAGAAACCAAGATGTGTGTTCATTGGTCGACATGAGTGAAAGATTATGGACCTGATTTATAAGAAAGTGGTGTGGCGCTGCACCACAATTGGCAGCACCGCTCCACTTCAGAAAAACAGGGATACATCGTATTTACAAAAATACGGTGCACCCCTGTGTTTCCTTTAGCGCTGGTGCTAAAATTAGCCACCTAGCACCAACACAGACACCCTTGCAACATAGTGCAAGGGTGCCTGTGTTGCAAGGAATGATTGTTTATGTGAAGGAAGGTGTCCCTTCCTCCACGTAAACAATCATTAATAGTGATTTGTTACTTCTCTGTGTGCTACAGAATGTAGCACACATAGAAAAGGCAAAAATGAGGAGAAATAAAAGGGTTTATGAATAAGCCCCTATGTGACTGGGTGATAGGATTAGTTGTCGTATGGATATGGGATTAGTGTTATATTTTGACATATCCATATTTTTTAATTCTTCAGGTTTTTTTTAACCCCTTAGCTGCTGAGCCTCGTCACCACTGCTCCCCAACCCCTCTTCCCCCAAGTGCTGAACCCTTTTTTGGCTATTTGGGGTAGTTCGCGCTTAGGCCTTCATAACTTTTTGTCCACATAAGCTATCCACGCCAAATTTGCGTCCTTTTTTTACAACATCCTAGGAATTCTAAAGTTACCGAGAGTATGTGAATTCCCCTAGAGGAGACCAAGAAATTAGCCAAAATACAGGGAACATTTCATTATTTTTTTTTAAATGGGAAAAAAGGGGTGCCGAAGAAGGCTTGTGTTTTTTTCCCTGAAAATGGCATCAACAAAGGGTTTGCGGTGCAAAAATCCCCATCTTCCCAGCTTCCAGGAAAAGGCAGACTTGAATGAGAAAACCACATTTTTCAACACGATTTTTCAATTTTACTGGGACATTCCCCATTTTTACTATATTTTGTGCTTTCAGTCTCCTTCCATTTAGTAAGAGGAATGGGTGTGAAACCAGTGCTGGATCCCCCACAGCTAAACATTTCTGAAAAGTAGACAAAATTCTAAATTCAGCAAGCGGTCATTTGTGCAGATCCTACAAAGTTTTTCTATGGAAAATAACAGCTGAAATAAAAAAGTATTGAAATTGAGCTGAAAAAAACAGCCATTTTTATCCACGTTTTACTCTGTAACTTATTCCTGCGATGTCAAATTTTTTAAAGCAATATACCGTTACATCTGCTGGACTCCTCTGGTTGCCGGTATATTGAGGGCTTGTAGGTACATCAAGATCCCTAGGTACCCAGAGCCAATAAATGAGCTGCATCTGGCAGTATGTTTTCATTCTATACAGAGTATACAGTAATTCATTTGCTGAAATATAAAGAGTGAAAAATAGGTATCAAGAAAACCTATGTATTTGCAAAATGGGCATAAGATAAGATGCTGAGAAGCAGTGGTTATTTACACATCTCTGAATTTCGGGGTGCCCATACTAGCATGTGAATTACATGCCTTTTCTCAAATAGATGTCTTTTTTTACACACTGTCTTACATTTGGAAGGAAAAAATGCAGAGAAAGACAAGGGGCAATAACACTTGTTTTGCTAGTCTGTGTCACCCCAAGTCTCCCGATAAAAATGGTACCTCACTTGCATGGGTAGGCCTAATGCCCGCGACAGGAAACACAACATGGACACATCACATTTTTACATTGAAATCTGACGTGTTTTTTGCAAAGTGCCTAGCAGTAGATTTTGGCCTCTAGCTCAGCCGGCACCTAAGGAATCCTACCAAACCTGCTAATTTTTTAAACCTATACACCTAGGGAAATCCAAGATGGGGTGACTTGTGGGGTTCTCACCAGGTTCTGTTACCCAGAAACCTTCACCAACCTCAATATTTGTCAAAAAAACACTTTTTCCACACGCTTTAGTGATAGAAAGTTCTGGAATCTGAGAGGAGCCACAAATTTCCTTCCACCCAGCGTTCCCCCAAGTCTCCCAATACAAATGGTACCTCACTTGTGTGGGTATGCCTAGTGCCCGCAACAGGAATAGATCACACAACGGTCAATTTTGGACCTTACATGAGGGCAACTGTTGACCCTGGGTTGATCCATTCCTGACGCAGGCACTCGGTACAGGCACTCAAGTGGGGTAGTGTCTTTATCAGGACAGGTGGGGAAACACTGGGTGGTAGGAATTTTGTGGATCCTAGCATACTCCTGTAGTTTGTGTGACAGAAATGCAAGACAAAATAGAGTTTTTATTCAACATTTTAGCCTTGCAGGGTATTCTGGGTAAGAAAACTTTGAAGAATCCACACAAGTCACACCTCTGTGTACTCCCCCAGATGTCTAGTTTCCAGAAATGTCTGGGTTTGGTATGTTTCCCTATATGGCCGCCGAGCCCGGGACCAAAAACATAGTTGCCTGCCTTATAAAACCAGTTTGTTTTGTGATAGATAATTTTGATGTCTCCACAATACGATTTGGGTGGTGGAATTCGGGCTGAACTAAATTGGGGAGCTCCCAAGAGAGCACTCTCTCTCTCTCTGTGCTTGCCGCCGCATGCACCTGGGTTAGGCTAACCCGATATTATCCCGTTGCACAGACTGAGCTTGCGAAGGGACAGCAGGACTGTCCTCACCACCTCCCTTATAATTACTGGAAGAGGAGTTATCGAATGGGACTCCTCTGACTGAAAAATCACTCCCAGAGTCTGCGCCATTGTCCTAACCCTCAGATGCTTTCTCAGTATCTGCTGTCTCAGTCTCTAATCCTATGTCAGAGCCGTCCTCTATAACCCGAGTGAGGACTTGAGCAGCAGTCATCCAACGAGATGCCATCTCTGCTACTGGCTAAACTGTTGCTGTAAACCACTAGCCTACGTAGACAGTCACAAAATTGCTGGTGTGTGTGCGTGTGTGTGATAAGTGCAACAGTAGAGGTCACCTTACCTTTGCTTTTTCCCTCAATCAGCACGTTCTTTCAAGACACTCAAAAAATACCATGTCACATACGAATCGTCTCAGTCTTTAGCACCTGTAGCGCCCAGTCCAACAATCATTATTGGTGCTCCCACTCCCATGTCCTCCTCCTCGGATTCCCTCACTACCACCCAGCAAAAGTGCCCTTCATCTCTCCATAGCCACCCCGCACATGCATTTTCTTTGTATTATAGTGCAGGTAATGGCTGACTTTACTAATGTACTCAGCTATTTACATAAAATACAGATTTGCCCTCTACAGTAGGCATATAAACCTTCTGCGCTACATTATGGCATCAAAACTGCCACTAGACAAAAGTCTGATCCTTTTGTAGCAGAAACATAATCACAAGACTTACTTGACTTTTTTATTGCTGCATAAAAGCTACAGTTGAAACACATCAGTTGAAGTTTGTGCATTGCTTTAAAGACATATATATATATATATATCACTTCTATATGTGGGTCCGGTTTTCCTGGGGGCCGATCGCAGTCCCCAGGGAAACCACGCATGCATTGACAAAAGTGATCTATATATTTATATATATATATATATATATATATATATATATATATATATACATATATAAATATCTAGATATATCTATCTACGCAGATAGATATATCTACATAGATAGATATACCTATCTACATAGATAGATATATCTATATACATAGATAGGTATATCTATCTATCTATCTATCTATCTATCTATATATATATATATATATATATATATATATATATATATATATATATATATAGAAAGAGAGAGAGAGAGAGAGAGAGATCTATATGTTTTTTTAGTAGGTGTATGGTTTCCCTAGGGGCCATAATGGCCCCCAGGGAAACCATACAACTACTAAAAAAAATTAGTGACCCCACAGGGGGCCGCCCGGCCCACAGGTGACCTCCTGTCAATGGGGAGAGCGCGATTGGGCACCTACCTTCTTTACAAAAAAATATGCCCCAAGGGCAGCCCATTTACTGAGGGTGTCGACCCCCCCAAGTGAAATCCCTGGTGTCTAGTGGGGTTAGCTGTGCTGCGATCGAGGGCCAAGAAACCTGTTTAGGAAGGCCTTGTTTGAAAGGAGAGAGTCTCCGCTTTCAAACAAGGCCTTCCCGAACGTCGGGAAGGCCGTTTGGGGCCGTATTCCCCATTGGAGCAGGAAGCAGCGCAAGGCTGCTTCCTGCTCCGATGGTGAAATCAAAACAGTGACGTCAGCGCGCCGTCACAAAGGCGCGGGTGGGGGGAGACACGAAAGGTCTTCTGTGTCTCCCAGGGTGTTTTTAAAGAAAATGACAAATCCTCGGGTGCCACTGGTTGTGACCCGCACCAAGGAGGTAGTGTGGGCCGCACTCTAGGGGTTAAGGTATTTTTTTTGTTTTTCCCCTTCTTTATATATATTGACAATGCAATGTATTATGTTACTGTTGTTTTTCTTTTAGCAGAGCTGGGCAGGGGTAGGAAAAGTCTGCAAAGACATGCACTCTTAGTGAGTGCTGCAAGTAAAAAAACAAAAAGTAGCCCAACATCATAATGTCACAGTAAAAAAGATATGCAAAAAGTGGTTCATGCTGATACAACAACAGAAACATTTTACATATGTACAGTTACACTCATGAGATGACACCAGGAACACCTAGGTAGTAGTTGTTGCACCTCAAAAGGAGTAAAGGGGGTGGTGGCCAGGCTGCGGACCCAACAGGATGCGCCACGCCTGAGATCCCGCTTCGTTATCCGGTCGAACCAGCAAAAATGTAGCTCCCCGGGTGGTGAGGCCATTTGTCGCCTCGGGAAACCCTCAGGGCGAGTGCAGGGATGCTGGATTACTGGTGGCAGCTTATGGTCCTAAGGGACTCGGCCACTGAGCGTGGGCCTCTGGGACAGCCGATCTGTAAAAAGGTCTCTGCCTGTTGATGCGGTCTAGAGCCCTTCACCTGCAATTGGTGATCTCCTCCGGTGCTGGGGTGTCCAGTACTCGGCTGCACCATCACCCCGGCACAGGTATAGGGTGAGGATAGGGGCGGCTAGGAGAGACTGCTGTGGGTGTAGTCCCGGCGAGTTGAGAGACCGGCTCGCCCACTGGAAGGGGCCGAAGAGGCATGCAAGTTTGCAGGTGTCTGCCCCATGAGAGGCTCCTATAGGCTGCTTGGAGACTTTTGGTGGCGCGTTCACCAGCATTGGATTGTGGATGGCCTTCATCGGAGGAGGTGAGAGGAGACTGCAGGCGCGGTGGAGAGGCCAATCTACAAGTGCTACTGGGAAGGTCTATCCCACCATGCATTAGGGAGGTGAGGAGCCTAGACTTGCCCCCATTCACCTCCCTTTGTACTGGAGCCTGGGGTCTACCCCACCCAGCTGACTTTGGGACACCTTTAATTAGCTACACAGCCAAAGGCGCAGAGGAATGGAGAGCCCTGCCCTCATTTATGCCTTTTCCTACTGGAGTTTGGTAGTGTGTGCCCCTGCTGGGGTTGAAGCGAAACAGCTTCTGCTTGTGGAACTGTGCTGGTGGGTGTCTCATGGAGCCTGACTGTGAATCCCTGAGCGGTGGGTAGCTCAGGTGCTGGTGGTTGGTCTCAAGGAGCTGACATTCACTGAGCCCAGTATGTCACAAGCAAAGGAGAAAACTGCAAAGTCCACCAACATTACACACCTGCTTCATGGTCATCAAAGGGACAGAGGCTCAGAGGAGGAGGAGGGCTCAGAACACCCACTCATAGACTCTCTACAAGAGGGTGACCCAGTGCAGCATGTGCCAGCTACGAAGGCCAACATCCTTACCCTAGTGCAGAAGTTTTGCAGTTTCTCATCCTGGAAACAGGATGTTGGCAAGGTGACAGCAGATATTGAATTTCACACACAAAAGGTTGAGGTTTGGCTGGACCCAGTGGAAACAGACAGACCTACCACAACCCAGGAACAAGAAGGTGTCCCTGCTAGAGTCCTAACAAAAGGAACTGTTGGACAAGGTGGATGATTTGAAAAATTGTTCACGATGAAATAACATTTGCATACAAGTGGTCCCATCTGAGATCTCCAACAGGGACTTGGAGGTCTTTGTTTTGCACTTGTTCAAACATTTGTTGTGGTCCCCTCCATCTTAACTGCACACATTGGGCAACAGAAGCTGACACTAGGGGGGTCATTCTGACCTCGGCGGTAAAAGCCGCTTACCGCCGGTCAGAAGACTGCCACAATACCGCCGCGGCCGCGGTCAGCCGCCACGGTCATTCTGACCCACAACTGCCATACCTCCAAAATCCGACCTCCATTGCAGTCCGCCACATCAGCGGCCCGCGATAAACTGGAGATGACCAAACCTCCACCGCCACGCCAACAGAAATACGCCCCTGCCATTACGATCCACAAATCTACGCGGCGGTCTTTCAAACGCGGTAGTCTATTGGCGGTACACACCGCCGCGGTCAAAATACCCACACCTTTACAAAACACTACCACATTGGACAATTTGAAATACACACACCTGATACACATACAAACAACACTCCCACACATCCAATACAATATAAAACACACACCCACATCACCCACAAACCCCTACGACCAAAAATCAGAGACGAAGGAGAGAGAGACACATCAGAGAATAGAGAGCCAGACACACAGAGGCACACTACAACATCACACACACCACATAGTAGCACAAAGCACCACACACCAACACACTCATCACCACATACACCACCCCACACCTCATCCACACCACCCCATGGCACCACAAAGACACCCACGCTTTACGGACCAAGAACTCAGGGTGATGGTGGAGGAAATCCTAAGAGTGGAACCCCAGCTCTTCGGCTCACAGGTGCAGCACACCACCATAGCAAGGAAGGCGGAGCTATGGCAGCGGATCGTGGACAGGGTCAACGTTGTGGGACAGCATCCCAGAAATAGGGACGACATCCGCAAACGATGGAACGACCTACGGGGGAAGGTGCGCTCGATGGTGTCGCAACACAACATCGCGGTGCAGAAGACTGGCGGAGGACCCCCACCCACCCCACCAGAATTCACAGCATGGGAGCAAGAAGTATTAAACATCCTGCATCCTGAGGGCCTCGCTGGAGTACCCGGAGGAATGGACTCTGGTAAGTCCTATCTCATATACTTCATCCCCCCCACCCCACCAGCATGCCAACCCACACCCCCACCCCCAACCCACCATCACACATCATCCCTGAGAATGTATCCCTAGCACAACCCACCCAACCCCTCACCAACCCTTGCATGCCACCACAAACATTGGACACCCATTACCTAAGCATGACCACTGCACATACCCATCACCCCCACAAACCACCCTCACAACACCACCCACAAGGGAATGCCTGCACTGGGGGACAAGGGCACCCATAATTCGCACGCTTTTTCACACACAGAAACAATAACCATACTCTCTCACCCCATGCAGGACCCGAACGCCAACACACCGGTCAGGAGGGTCCTCAAATGTCCATCCCACCCCCGGAACAGGCCCCCAGTGAGGACAGCAGCTCTGGCAACCTGGAACCTGATGACCAGCCCGGACCATCGGGGACCTCTGGGCAGTGGGTTCCCCAAACACAGACACAGGCCACAGCAGACCCAAACCCCCCTGGGAACAACAGCACAGCTCCCACCCAGCGGGCCCATGCCTCTGTCTCTAGGACAGGTCAAGCAGCGGTGTGTCTGCCACTACAGGGCACCAAGGCTAACCCAACACCCCAACAACAACAGGGACCTGGGGGCAGTGGTAGTGGGCACACCGTCCAGGGGACAGAGGCCCAGGCAAACAGGGCAACTCGGAGGGCTGCCGTGCGACAGGGGGGGGAGGAGAGGCCCAGGGAACCCACTCTCCAAGAGGCCCTCACTACCATCATGGGAGCATACCACCACTCCCAAGAGACGATGGCGACGGTACTGGCCAGGTTCACCGAGATCCAGGCACAGCAGGAAGAACGCTACATGGGGTTCAGCAACCAACTCACCACCATCGCTACCGCCATGGGGAGCATGGTCCAGGCCCTCAACAGGACAGAAGACACGTTGCGGGACCATGTGGCACCACACAGGGCCACTGTCACTAGCCAGGAACAGCCTACCACCTCCGCCGGCGCTAGTGGACAGGAGGCCCACACACAACGACAGGCCACAAGAACCCCACCTCCTGCTGAAGAACAACCACCCCGCAAGAGGAGCCTAAGACCCAAAAAAAAAACAGAGTAGCATGCCAAGACCACCGCCAGCATGAGATACCCCCAGAAGTCATCCCACTGTCCCACATTGCCACCCTGTCCAAACTCAAACAGCCCCTGCTCCATCCTTCCACAGGCATATGGACAATAGACCTGTCAGACTGAGAACTGGACTCTGCCATGGACATCACTCCACCCCCCCCCATCACCGTCATCATATAATGTACCATTATCTAAGCACACAAAATAAAACAATTATTGCACAGAAAACCGTTTGGAGTCATGCTGTATTCTCAAAAAATCGTACAACACATAACAGTTCACAATATGTGATGTCAGTTAGTGATGACAACATACCAATGTCAATACGCTGTAGTACATGGCCAAACCAAGCAGAAGTTGGGCTATGAGTCATTAAGCACTGAGAAGGGAAGGGAAAAAGAATATGTTATTTAAAAGAGCTGGGGGGAAATACATAAAGTTGAGATGCATGAGGCTCTAAGTAACTGGGAAATGGCGTGGCTGAATCTTACCTGTGTGCTACTGAAAATACTGTTGTATGACAGCTTCCCTGTTGTCTGTTTCCTCACCGTCGTCTTCCTCCTCTTCACTCTCCACAGGCTCCACGGCTTCTACGACACCACCATCTGGACCATCCTCCTGCAGGAAAGGCACCTGGCGTCGCAAAGCCAGGTTGTGAAGCATACAGCAGGCCACGATGATGTGGCACACCTTCTTTGGTGAGTACATTAGGGATCCACCTGTCATATGCAGGCACCTAAACCTGGCCTTCAGGAGGCCGAAGGTCCTTTCAATGACCCTCCTAGTACGCCCATGGGCCTCATTGTACCGTTCCTCAGCCCTGGTCCTGGGATTCCTCACTGGGGTCAATAGCCACGGCAGGTTGGGGTAACCAGAGTCACCGATTAGCCACACACGCTGTCTCTGTAGCTGTTCCATCACATAGGGGACGCTGCTATTACGCATAACATACGCGTCATGCACTGACCCAGGGAACTTGGCATTTACATGGAAGATGTACTGGTCTGCCAAACAGACAACCTGCACATTCATAGAATGGTAATTTTTCCTATTTCTGTACACCTGTTCATCGTCATTTGGGGGTACTAATGCCACATGGGTCCCATCAATGGCACCAATGATGTTGGGGATATGTCCAAGGGCATAGAAATCACCCTTCACTGTGGCCAAATCACCCTCTTCTGGGAATATGATGTAGCTCCTCATGAGTTTCATCAGGGCAGACAACACTCTGGACAGAATCTTTGAAAACATAGGCTGAGACATTCCAGATGACATGGCCACTGTTGTCTGGAATGAGCCACTTGCAAAGAAATGGAGGACTGATAGAACCTGCACTAGAGGGGGAATTCCTGTGGGTTGGCGGATGGGTGACATCAGGTCTGGCTCCAGCTGGGCACACAGTTCATGTATAGTGGCTCGGTCAAGTCGGTATCGGAGTATTATATGGCGTTCTTCCATTGTCGACAGGTCAACCAGCGGCCGGTACACGGGAGGATTCCTCCTTCTCCTCGCAAGTCCCTGCGGACGGTGCCTAGGAAGGACAACATGGAGCACTGAGTCAATCAACTCAAAGGTACGTACAACACAGCTTGCACAGTACACAAAAATGTTTTGACTGCTATGTTTGTATGTGTGCAAATGCAAGGCCTAGGCCTGTGTGACGCAGTAGAATTTAAGCCATGTGGGCCCTTGAAATGGCGGCTGCCTGACCTCTAAACTGGGACAATGGGATGTGAGGTCAATGCGCTGGCGTGGCACACCGTGGCGGTAGGCGGTCGAAGACCGCTGTACGAAGTCGCATTGGTTAACATTGAACCCTATGGGATTCAGGAGCCAATGACGATGTGCGCCGGCGGTCGCGGTACGCACCGCCGCGGTACGCACCGCCACGGGCGTGACCGCCATTTTCTAACTGCTTAATCACTCGAGACCTGATCATCCACAGGAGAGGACCTATACTGCAAGTGCTGCTGTGAACTCGGTCTGGAAGTGACAATGGCTGCTGCGACTGGGGAAAGGGCCCCTGCCTTCACGTCTGAAGAGTTGGAGAAACTCGTGGACGGGGTCCTCCCCCAGTATGCGCTACTCTACGGTCCTCCAGACCAACAGGTGAGTAAACTGAGTGCACATTGAATGGGTAATGCCTGTGTGGAGTGGGGTGGCTGTCAGTTGGTGGGGTGGGGAGAAAATGAGGAATGTAAAGCACGACTCATGAGAGTATGGGCCACATGGCAAGGGTGGGGAGGGGGGGCATGTACTCCAAACATGCAGAAATGTGACGTTTTCTCTTTCCCACCCTGTACATGTCAAACAGGTGAGCGCCCATCAGAAAATCGATATTTGGCGTGCCATCGCCAAGGAAGTCCGGGCCCTGGGGGTCTACACCAGACGGGGCACCCACTGTCGGAAGAGGTGGGAGGGCATCCGCCGCGGAACCCGAAAGACCGCCGAGTCACTGCTGGGGATGGCCTCCCGACCTAGGAGGGGTGCCAGTCGTACCCTGACCCCCCTGATGTCCCGGATCCTGGCGGTGGCCTACCCTGATTTGGATGGGCGCTTGAGGACATCACAGCAGACACAAGGGGGTGAGTATCAGCACATTCTCCTATCTATACGCGCAGTGGAGGCGTCTGGGTGGGGGAGGAGGGCTGTGGGTGACAGTAGGCCAGGGCGCTTTCTGTAGTGTAGTCCCCTCCCTTAGACATGGCCCTGTGCCCCCGCCCACCACCTCTGTAGGGTGCCAAGTGCAGCTATCCATGGTCCAACATCACCCATGAGCGCGTCTGTTGTCCCTCGACCTGTTGGCCTAGTCAGAAGTACAGAGTAGTGTACCCCAAGTTCGCGGCTTAGTGCATGAGGCACCTGTGTCTGTCCTCTCCGCCAAGGCTATTGACAAGGCATGCACTCAACTTTGTTTTCTTTCTCCCCCCACCCTTATTCTTTGTTTCTTGTGCATTAGCATCATCAGGCGGAGGAGAATTGGCGTCGGAGCACGAGGGAGCTGCAGGTCACCAGGCCCCGGTGGGCACTGACACAGACACCGAGGGCACCAGTGATCCGGAGGGCGAGGGGAGCACCACAACGGGGGCCGGTGGAGACACCAGCGACACGGACACGTCCTCGTTTGGGAGCTCCCTAGCGGGGGCGGCAACATCTGTGCCCCCAGCAACAACAGGTACAGCCGCCACCCAGCGCACCAGCACCGCCCTTTCAGCAGCCCCTCAGTCTTCGCTCCGTGCCCGTTCGCCCAGGAAGGCGCGCGTCTCCTTCGCCCCAGGCACCTCAGCCCCTGCCTCTGTTACCCCTGCTGCCCTCAGTGCGGAGCTCATTGACCTCGTGAGGACGCTCATTGTTGGGCAGACTACCCTTTTGAATGCCATCCAGGGGGTGCAAAGGGAGGTGCAACAGAGCAATGCCTACCTGGAGGGCATTCATTCGGGTCAGGCTGCCCATCAACGAGCTTTCACTTCTCTGGCCTCAGCACTGACGGCAGCCATTGTCCCTGTCTCCAGTCTCCCTCTTCTAACTGCCTCCAGCCTTTCTCTGTCTCCTGTTCCTCAGCCTATCCCATCCACACCATCTGACCAGCCTGCACACACCTCAACACCCAAGGCCAGCTCATCCAAACATAAGCACCACAGAACACACAAGCATTCACCCAAGCAACACCCAGTTGCAGACATACCAACAGTCACTACCACCTCTGTGTCCCCCTCCTCCTCGTCTCCCTCCTCCCTCCCTGTGACGTCTACACTCACACCTGCATGCACACCAACATCAGCCAGTTCTTCCATCACCAGCACACCCTCCACTACAGTCCTCACACGTGCAGTCACCACCCCCACTGCCATGTACACGTCCCCTGTGTGCTCTCCCACTGTGTCTGTCACCCCCTCTTCCAAGACACATAAACGCAGGTAGACACCCAAACAACAGCCAACCACCTCACGACAGCCTACGTCTCAGTCACCTGCACCCAAGGACAGCACACCTGACTCTCCTACAACCACATCCTCTTCCTCCACTTCTATCTCCACTACTCCTACCCTTTACCCTGGCCCAAAGAAATATTACCTCACAAATGTTGACCTCTTTCCCTCCCCTGACCCACCCCCTCCATCTGGGAAAAGTCCCAAAGGCACCTCAGCCACCACCAGCCCAGCTTCCAAGGTACAAGTGGTGCATGGAATATGGAGTCCACCCTTTGGCGGCAGTGACACTTCACTGAGCAGCAAGGGGACTGGCAGCCCCCCCGCAGGCAAGAGGACCCGGAAAGTGAAGGGCCGCCGTGAGCGGACTGAGACGGCTGCCCCCAAGGAGGTGACTCAGGCCACTTCACCTGCCACAACAGCCAGGGGAGGCAAGGGCCCGAGAGCCCCATCCAAGGAGCGGAAGGGCAGCAGGGCGGAGAGGCCAGCCAGCAGGAGCGCGGAGCAGGAGGGTCCCACACGCCCCATCCCGGCTGCAAGGGACGACACCAAAGGGCCCAGGACTCCGTCTCCGAAGGGGCCTGACACTGCACGTTCGGAGGGCGAGTGAGCAGGTTGTCCAGGCCAGGTCTGACTCCCTACACTGACTGGAAGAGCACCGCTGAAGAGGGCCCCGCCGTGAAGACAAGCACCGCTGAACAGGGCCCCGCCGTGCAGAAGAGCACCGCTGAAGAGGGCCCCGCCGTGAAGACAAGCACCGCTGAACAGGGCCCCGCCGTGCAGAAGAGCACCGCTGAAGAGGGCCCCGCCGTGAAGACAAGCACCGCTGAACAGGGCCCCGCCGTGCAGAAGAGCACCGCTGAACAGGGCCCCGCCGTGCAGAAGAGCACCGCTGAAGAGGGCCCCGCTGTGAAGACAAGCACCGCTGAACAGGGCCCCGCCGTGAAGACAAGCACCGCTGAACAGGGCCCCGCCGTGCAGAAGAGCACCGCTGAAGAGGGCCCCGCCGTGAAGACAAGCACCGCTGAACAGGGCCCCGCCGTGCAGAAGAGCACTGCTGAACAGGGCCCCGCCGTGCAGAAGAGCACCGCTGAAGAGGGCCCCGCCGTGAAGACAAGCACCGCTGAACAGGGCCCCGCCGTGCAGAAGAGCACCGCTGAAGAGGGCCCCGCCGTGAAGACAAGCACCGCTGAACAGGGCCCCGCTGTGCAGAAGAGCACCGCTGAACAGGGCCCCGCCATGCAGAAGAGCACCGCTGAAGAGGGCCCCGCCGTGAAGACAAGCACCGCTGAACAGGGCCCCGCCGTCTCAAGCACCGCTGCGCTGGGCCCTTCCTGTCAAGCACTGCTCCGCTGGGCCCTTCCTGTCAAGCACCGCTCCGCTGGGCCCCGCCGCCTCAAGCACCGCTCCGCTGGGCCCGCCGTCTCAAGCACCGCTCCGCTGGGCCCTTCCTGTCAAGCACCGCTCCGCTGGGCCCTGTCGTCTCAAGCACCGCTCCGCTGGGCCCTTCCTGTCAAGCACCGCTCCGCTGGGCCCCGCCGTCTCAAGCACCGCTCCGCTGGGCCCCGCCGTCTCAAGCACCGCTCCGCTGGGCCCTTCCTGTCAAGCACCGCTCCGCTGGGCCCCGCCGTCTCAAGCACCGCTCCGCTGGGCCCTTCCTGTCAAGCACCGCTCCGCTGGGCCCCGCCGTCTCAAGCACCGCTCCGCTGGGCCCTTCCTGTCAAGCACCGCTGCGCTGGGCCCTTCCTGTCAAGCACCGCTCCGCTGGGCCCCGCCTTCTCAAGCACCGCTCCGCTGGGCCCTTCCTGTCAAGCACCGCTCCGCTGGGCCCCGCCGTCTCAAGCACCGCTCCGCTGGGCCCTTCCTGTCAAGCACCGCTGTGCTGGGCCCTTCCTGTCAAGCACCGCTCCGCTGGGCCCCGCCGTCTCAAGCACCGCTCCGCTGGGCCCTTCCTGTCAAGCACCGCTCCGCTGGGCCCCGCCGTCTCAAGCACCGCTCCGCTGGGCCCTTCCTGTCAAGCACCGCTCCGCTGGGCCCCGCCGTCTCAAGCACCGCTCCGCTGGGCCCTTCGTGTCAAGCACCGCTCCGCTGGGCCCTTCCTGTCAAGCACTGCTCCGCTGGGCCCCGCCGTCTCAAGCACCGCTCCGCTGGGCCCTTCCTGTCAAGCACCGCTCCGCTGGGCCCTTCATGTCAAGCACCGCTCCGCTGGGCCCTTCCTGTCAAGCACCGCTGAACAGGGCCCCGCCGTCTCAAGCACCGCTGCGCTGGGCCCTTCCTGTCAAGCACCGCTCCGCTGGGCCCTTCCTGTCAAGCACCGCTCCGCTGGGCCCCGCCGTCTCAAGCACCGCTCCGCTGGGCCCTTCCTGTCAAGCACCGCTCCGCTGGGCCCCGCCGTCTCAAGCACCGCTCCGCTGGGCCCCGCCGTCTCAAGCACCGCTCCGCTGGGCCCTTCCTGTCAGGCACTGTTCAGGGTTCACTGTGCCCACCATGCATCCTCCTTGTCCAGTGGGGACATTTATCCACCTGATGGACTGTGGCTTTGCACACCCCAGGATGGCACAGTGGGCAAGCCGCCCACTGTAGAGACTTGAGAGACTGTGGCTTTGCACTCCCCAGGATGGCACAGTGGGCAACCCACCCACTGTAGAGACTTGAGAGACTGTGGCTTTGCACTCCCCAGGATGGCACAGTGGGCATGGTGGGCCCATCGTGGATCTGGCATCGTGGACTCATGTGGCTGTGGTGCCCCCCCCTTCCCTTCCCCCTGAGGTGCCTGTAGTTTTGTCACCAGATGCCCCTGCAGTGTTCTCTCCAAAGGACTCAGGTCTCCTGTGTGGGCTTTGCCCTTGTTTCGCTACACTTTGGCCCACGGACATGATGGATTCGTAAGATGTGCAGGACTACTTGCTTCAGTTATCCACTGCTGTGTAAATAATTTGTTTATCAGAAGAAAGTTTTGATGGTTGATAATACTTTTCTGAGACTATTTTGTTCATAAATATTTATTCTCAATTTGGTTATGTGATTGTATTTTTTACGGGTGTTTGGGTGGTGTCACTGTGACTTGTTGCTCTGCATTGGTGTGTACATCTTGGGGGGGGTGGGGGTCGCATATGTGTGTGCCCGTAACCTTTCCTCCTCCCCCCCTCCCGTGTGTCGTAGGTGCAGTACTCACCGTTGACGTCTGCGGCGGAGTTCGTACTCGTGGTAGATGAGCAGGTAGACGAGAGCAGGTATGATGTTCAATTCGGGTTCCATGCTGTCCTCCGTCCTCGTGGAGTGCGTAGAGGTGAGCGTTTTCCCGTTCGTAGTCTGTTTCCGCCGTGTTTTTATCGGCGGTGCTCCCGCCCCGGAAAAGGTGGCGGATTGGTGAGTTGTGATAGGGTGGGCGGTACATTGTCTGCCGCCTGCCTGTTGGCGGTGACCGCCGCGCTGTTTGTTTGTCCCGCCGTGGCGGTCGGAGTGTTAAGTTGGCGGTCTCTGTTGGCGGTTCCCGCCAGGGTCAGAATTCCATTTTTCGGACCGCCAGCCTGTTGGCGGGTTGGCCGCCGCTTTATCACCGACCGCCAGGGTCAGAATGACCCCCTAGATGTCTTCACCCGAGTGCATTTCTACAAAGATAAGGAAAGCATAATGACGGCAGCCTGCCAACAGGAACCCATAGTGTTCAAAGACAACCCCTCTCGCTTTTTTCAGGATCTTTTACAGATGTTACAATTCATCTCAGAAGGGAGGGAATACCATTTCACTAGGGACACCCTTTCCAGTTGAGATTTACATATAAAGGGACTTCATAATTGGTTTCCAATTTGTGATTTCTTTTATTTGTATCTCCATTTTTTATTACATTTATTCAAAATTAGACAAATGATGACCATCAATCAAATGCTGACATATAAACATAAAGTGCTGATTAAACATAAAAGTATAAACAAAATAGTAACTGAGAAGAAACAAAAGAAAAAATATTTCAAGTACCACATTTACATACATCGGTGATCGATCGAGACATGAAAATATAAATGTATGTGACAAAAACAAAGAAATGTATGTAAACATATTTTAAACAGGTATAAACTCATCAACAATAAGTATATATTTAAAGTCAGGATTTCTGTGAACCTAAAAAAGGGCCCCATGTAAATTGTCATTTAATTTATAAATCATTGTGTTCAAATGTAGCCACATCAAACATATCTTCAAGCAGAAGTGAATTGTCAGAATAACATTGGTCCTCCAAAAACACAATATATTAACTTTGGCTAAGCTGAGAGCAGTAGAAAGCCATTTAAAGGTATGGATGGATATAGGGGATAATTCTGAAGTATTGTGTAAAAGTGATAAACGCTTTGTGAGAGAAAAATTAATAGAAGAGTGTTCCTCCAAGTAGTCTTCAGTCTGAAGCCAAAATGTGCGAATGCTTGGGCATTCCCACACTATGCAAACTATGTCACAATCAGGTGCTTGACATCTCCAACAGTTGGAATCAGGACTAAATTTACCTGAGTATATATAATTTGGCTGGAGACCAGTACAAACAATGCAGTATTTTTAAGTAATTAAATTTAAGATGGGAATTTCTAAGCCCTTTGTTATAGTTGTGTATAGTTGTTATAGTTCTCTAATATAGTATCCCATTCTTTGTCTGTAAGCTCTGTGTTCAAACATGAAGACAACCACGACCTTTCATTATTGGAAGTTTCTATAGAAAATGAAAATCAATTACAATCGCGTAAAGACCAGAGACAGTACCCTTGAGATTTTTCCAAGAATTAATATACCATGCAATTGGGGAGTGGGATGTTATGTCATGAGTTTTTGCTATACTTAAAGCAAAGGCAGATAAAAGTTGAGTATATCTATTACATTGCGATGGAGGGAGGTTGAATTCTTGTTGTAAACTTGGGAATGGTTTCAAAGAATGTTGTGTAAACGCATGAGCTATACAGTGTATTTTATGACTGGCCCACACAAACTAAATTAGTTCACCCCCTTGTAACTGATGTCTGCATTGTTCCATAGCAGAGTTTGAGAATGTGGACGAATATGAGTATTTGGAAGTTTGGGTGCCTTCTACCAGGCTAATTGTGAGGAGTAAATGATGGGGTTAGTAGAGTTTATAAACCGCTGGCATTTTGCATAATAAATTGCCAGTTCCGTGTCAAACTGAAGTAGGGACTGCTTGAGTTTAACCGAAAGTAGAGTATTCCCATGAGTGGTTAACATGTAAATAGAATTAGATAATTGAATCTTCTAAGTGAGGAAGACATAAACCCCCTTTTGATGAGGAAGGAAGTAACTTTGAGCTATTTAAACAAGGTCCATCACCACCCCATATGAATCGGCTTATAGTGGAAGTCATTGTTTTTAAAAAAGTTCTTGGGAAGAAGAATGAAATCATTCCAAAAATATAGCTAACTTTTGGAATCGTATTCATTTTTTTATAATCTGTACTTTGCCCCACAGTGACAAATTCAGAATTGTCCATTGTTGAAAATCTCTTTTGGTCTGTTAGGATTTAAATTATCTGTAATCATATCCTTCAGGCCACTGTTAAGAAATATCCCTAAATATTTTAATGTTGAGTGTAACCAGTAAAATGGGAGAACGCTGATAGAAGCTTTATTGGTTATGGAAGTTAACGGTAGAGCTTTGCATTTCGTCTAATTAATTTTATAGGCAGAAACTTTTTAGAATGTGTATAGTAGAGAGGTTAAAGAATTTGCTGATGATTTTGGGTGTGAAGCAGTCAAAAGAATGTCATCTGCATAGTAAAATGCTTTGATCTCCCCAGGAGTAGTGTCCCTGCCCTTGATTGACTGTATGGCTATAGCTAGTGGTTCTATAGCCAAGAGGAACAATAATGGAGAGGGCGGTCAAACTTGCCTAGAACCGCGATGGACGGTGAAATATGGGTATGTAAATCCACCATAGGTAACAGCCACCGTAAGTGAATAATACATACCGCTAAAGTGATAAAATCTTTACCAAATCCCATTCTCTCCATAGTGCATAATATGGAACCCCATTCTACTCTATCAAAAGCTATTTCTGCGTCTAAAGAAAGAAGGACTTTCTCCTCTTTATCATTTCGCAAATTGCCATAGTAAATGTGGGATAGTATGAAGATGAATAGTAGATGATCGACCTAGGACAAGCCCAACTTGGGATGGATGTATTAAGGAGATAATGATCGAACCAAGGCGACTGGCTAGAACTTTGGTGCATATTGTAACATCTAAATTTATTAATGGATTTGGTCTATGACTGGAACATTCTAGAGGCTCTTTGTCAACACCAGGGCAGTGCGCGCTCTATTGGCGACTAGAATGCAAAAGCAAAAGCAAAAGCCCAGCACTCTCAAAACAATGTAATTTATGCATTGTGCTGATATGTTGTTGTTTAACCTTTTGCATTGCAGAGTTCAATCCTGAAGACTTATTTTTAATGTGCTTACAAATGCTGTTCATTTGCTATGTATTGCTGCAGGCTTTCAGAGTGTGTTACGGTGTGGTCCCTTTCCAGGGCTTTCTAGAGACTTTCCCTGCAACATGCCTGGGTGTGGTTGTGGGCTGGGCCAAGACTCTATAAAAAGGAGTCAGCCCAGCTCCGAGTGCTCACTATTCAGAGATCCCGGTGCAGAGCAGCAGCTACTCCCTGAGCTCATTGATCTTCCAGACATCTGACTTTCATTCTTCATTTGGAGATCCTTGTTCTGGGCGGTAAGACAGTGGTTGGGCTGGCCTCCCGACGCCGTTATCGAGAACTCTCATGTTCTTGGGCCTAATTCTTTTATGATTTGACAGAGTACTTTGCGCGTGTGAAATATGCGCTTGAGTGTTTGTGACATTTGCAGGGTGACTTGCGAATCGGCAAGACGCGCGATTCGTTTCATGATAATTGAATAATCTTGTTATTCATTGCACGCTGCCATTTCTTGACAGTTGCATGGTGGCTTAAGAATTGGCAAGACGCGCGATTCGTTTCATTGTACTTTGATCTTGTTATTCATTGTGAGCTGTTATTTCTTGGCATTTACATCGTGGTTTAGGAATCGGCAAGACGCGCAATTCATTTAATGATAATTTGACTTTGATATTCATTGCGTACTACCATTTCTTGGATTTTTACATGGTGACACTCGAATCAGCAAGACGCACGATTCTCTCCTCGAGTTTAATTCATGTTGTTTATTGTATGCCACTATTCTAAGATATTTATCCTGTAATATTCGAGTTGACAAGTTATGTGATTTGTTTTTCCTGAATCCATATTGTGTTATTCATGGTACCCAATCCTTTTATGTTGTTTACTATATATATATATATGTATAATCTACAATATGCGCAACTGTGTTGATACATTTTAAGAGTACACAGAAGATCAGAGTGTCTAGATGCAATATTGTATGGTCCTAGTATGCATTCTCAAAAAAGGATTTATATGACTGGTTTAAAATTTAGTCAGAATGTTTTTCTGATTCTCATGTAAAGGAAAGTACTTGAATAAGAAAGTTTTCATTTAATCCATCTTGATTCCCTTACAGGTATCCGGCCATCTTGAAACTTAGTCATTTTAAACTTAATTCTTAGATTGTTCATGTTTTCAGAATGACTATGCTTAGAGTCATAGTCTAGTATTGATTTCAGGAGATATAATTTTCATATTGTGTGTTCTAACCTTTTTCTTACTACAGGTCTCCTTCCCAGCTGTTTCCCTTCCTAATCCCCTCTTCCCCTCTTGAACTCTCTTAGCCTCTCTGATTTATCTATCAGAGTCTTGGAGCTGTTCAGTGGTGGACGTGTTGGGAACGTGCGCAGACCCCGAGGATCTGGTGACTCTGACAGAATAGTGAGCCCACTAATTATTATCCTCCTGGTTTGTGTATGTTCTCAGCATGGCCACGCTGGACGAGATAGTCAAGGCTATCACCCAGCTCCAGGCAGAGGTGGTATCATCCAAAGAATTGACAACTAGCTTAGCTGAGAGAGTGAGTCAGTTGCAAGATAAGGTAGAGAAGAAGGAACAAAGTCCCACAGGTGTGTCCTGGCCAGGTACTTCTTCTCAGGCTTCTGGAAGTAATCTGACAAACATTTCCCTAAATGTTCCTTCCGCAATTCCTTTAGCTCCCCCAGAACGTTTCTCAGGTGACCCTTTGAAAGCGCAATCTTTCCTGGTTCAAGTGGAACTTCACTTCACCTGCAGACTACATACTTTCCCTGATGCCCAGTCCAAAGTAGCTTTCTTGTTATCATATTTGGCTGGGGATGCAGCTACTTGGGCGATTCCTCTTGTGCGTAAAAATAGTCCCTTGTTGTACAACTGGCGAAATTTTGTTCGTGAGTTTGAGAGAGTTTTTGATCGTAGAACTGTAACACAGTCAGCAGATCGTGAATTATTAGATTTACGCCAAGGGAATCAAGACCTAGTGTTGTATTTAGACAATTTTAACCGGCTGGTTGCCGAGACATCCTGGCCTGAAGAAAAACAAGCGGTCTTGTTTTACAAGGGACTCTAAGAGGAACTAAAAGATATCTTAACGCAAATCGATCCACAACCTACAGACTGTCAAGAATTAATAAACCTTGTCTTGAGGCTTGATCATCGTTTAGCAGAATGTAATGGAACGCGCAACAAGATTGAAAAATATTCATGCTGTGTTCATGATAACAGAGACTCAAGAACTCCGAAAGAGAGAACGCCTGAACCAATGGAAATTGGAACCATCAGAAGACCTTTGACCAAAGATGATAAGGACCTACGCAGAAAAAATGGACAATGTCTTTATTGTGGGTGGAAGGGTCATTTTGCCAAATATTGTCCAATCAAACCAAAGAACAAGCAAGGTCCAGTTCAGAAGGTAGCAGCCAATGCACCAGTTGAGTTGGAAAACTAAAACACCCAAGATGCAGAGAAGGGTTGCTCTTGGGTGTTACCGTGGACCCTTCACAATCTAGACATCTTAAACTGGAAATAAGAGTTCAGGTCAAGAAAAAGATCTATTTCAAAAAAGCTCTAGTCGATTCTGGGGCTACTGGGAACTTTGTTGATGTCCAATTGGTTCGTGCATGGGGGATCCCATGTATTGAAAAGAAGACCCCAGAAATCATCCAGGCAATCGATGGAAAACTCTTGACTGGAGGTCCAGTAACTCTTCAGACTATCCCCTTGTCGATGATTTGTGAAGATAAGAATCAAAGAAAGAAACATAAAGAGAAAATCTTTCTTGACGTGATCCATGCTCCCCAATATGGGATTATCCTCGGCTTGCCATGGTTAATTCATCACAATCCAGAGATCAATTGGGCAGAACGAAAAATCGTGCTCTCATCTGCGCTATGTAACGAACAATGTCTCCAAAAGATTCAAGTACCAAATGTTTGTAACTCTTACATAGCTACTGCCGCGGAGAAAGAAATTCAGCTGCCCAAACAGTATTCATCTTACAAAGATGTATTTGATGAGAAAGGAGCAGAGACTCTACCTCCTCATAGATCTTATGACTGTCAAATTGATCTAGTCCCAGGTGCAATACTTCCCAACTGTCGTGTATATGCCCAGTCAGAACATGAAAATCAACATTTACGAAAATACCTAGATCAATTTTTGGAGAATGGCTTAATTCGCCCCTCTAAGTCTCCTGCAGCTTCGCCTTTGTTTTTTGTTCCAAAAGCTAATGGAGAACTTCCAACTTGCATTGACTATAGGGGTTTGAACAAAGTCACCATCAAAAATAAATATCGTTTACCTCTAATTCCGGTATTATTGGAACAAGTAAACAGAGCAAAAATCTACACGAAGCTTGACCTTCAAGGTGCTTATCATTTGGTCAGAATGAGAGAGGGTGACGAATGGAAAACAGCGTTCAAGACAAGATATGGCCTTTTTGAATACACCGTCATGCCTTTTGGTCTATGTAATGCTCCAGCAGCATTTCAATTTTTCTTGAATGATGTTCTTAGAGAGTACCTCAACATATTTGCCATAGTCTACATCAATGACATTTTGATCTACTCTGTCAATGAAAACGAACATGTCCAACATGTCAAGAAAATTCTTGCTGCCCTTCGAAAGCACCATTTATATTGCAAACTAACCAAGTGTGAGTTTCATGTTACCACAGTTGAGTTTTTAGGGGTTATTCTTACCCCTCAAGGTATGGTGATGGCAGAAAAGAAAGTAAAAGCCGTATCTGATTGGCCCACCCCAAAGACTGTTCGTGATGTACAATGTTTCCTCTGGTTTGCAAATTTTTACCAGAGATTCATAAATCCTTTCTCCCAGACAGTGGCTCCAATCACTAAGCTACTAAGAAAGAAAGAAAAGTTTGTATGGTCCCCAGAAGCTGATCAAGCCTTCTCAACTTTGAAGAAAGCTTTCTCCACTGCCCCAGTCTTGACTCATCCTGATGCAAATCGACCTTTCATAGTGGAAGCTGATGCTTCTGATGTAGCAATAGGAGCCGTCTTATCACAATGAAATAAAGACACTGGTCAACTTCATCCTGTAGCTTATATGTCTCGGAAGTTGAACGAAGCCGAACAGAACTATGTCATTGCTGAAAAAGAGCTTCTGGCGATTCGTGACGCCTTTAAAGAATGGAGACATCATTTGTTGGGTGCCAAATACACTGTCACAGTATATACTGATCATCGTAATCTTCAATTCATGAGTTCCGCCAGACTTTTGACCCCTAGGCAATTACGCTGGATGCTGTTTTTTGCCAAATTTGATTTTGTAGTAACCTTCCGGCCTGGTAAAGATAATCGCAAGCAGACGCCTTGTCCCGTCAAGAGTCTACCACGTTGCCTGTGTTTCAAGCCTCCAGAGCTATCATTGCTCCTGATAAGGTTCTATGTATCATAAAAACTGAAGATTTCTTTGAAGAAATTCGCAACTCTTTCAGTGTTGAAAAATGGCAAACATGGGCCCAAGCAGATCCCAAAAGGTCAATCAAGCAAGGACTTCCCTTTAATGACGCTCGTTTGTTCGAACCCACTACCAAACTTCGCAAGATAGTGTTTCATTGGTTGCATGTTATACCGACGGCAGGTCACCCAGGTATTCCTAAAACTCTTGAACTGATCCAATGCTATTTTTGGTGGCCTACCCTAACAAAAGATGTAAAAGCAATGGTAAACAACTGAGAAGTTTGTGCTCGCATTAAAATAAGTCATTCAAAACCAAAAGGGTTGTTACATCCACTTCCAACCCCAAGTCGTCCATGGGAGCACATTTCTTTAGACTTTATTACCGGTCTGCCAGTGGTTCAACAGCATTCAGTAATTCTGGTGGTAGTAGATAGTCTCACGAAATATGGACATTTCATTGCCTGTAAAAAAATGCCCACTTCTAGTGAACTGGCAACTATTTTACTGAACAGAGTGGTTCATTATCATGGACTGCCAAAAGTTATCCTCTCCGATCGGGGGTCGCAATTTGCCTCCAATTTCTGGAAGACATGGTGTAAAACACTCCAAGTGACATCTACGTTATCTACTAGTCACCATCCTCAAACAGATGGTCAAACGGAGAGACTAAATCAGACTTTGAAACAATACCTACGTGTCTATGCTGAAAAGGCACTTCATTCTTGGACATCTATGCTCTGGTTAGCTGAGTCAGCTTACAATAACTCATTCCACACTTCTATTGGCGTTACACCCTTTTTTGGTTTATTTGGCTATCATCCTGACACCCTGCCCATCACAATTCCTCAAGAAAGTTCTCTTACTCCAGCTGTGTCATAAACCATTCAGCATTTGCATCAAACCCAGAAACTGATTCAACAGCATTTAGAAAAAGCCAAACAAAAATACAAAAGGCATTATGACCAGAAACATTGTGAGGGACCGCAATATCAACCAGGTGACAAAGTGTGGCTTTCCACAAAACATGACCGCCAGGGTGACCGACCACGGGAGGCTGGCGGTGCTCCCAAGGTCATTCTGACCGCGGCGGTTCAGCCGCGGCCAGAAAGGGTAAACCGGCGGTCTCCCGCCGGTTTACCACTGCCCTACAGAATCCTCCATGGCGGCGGAGCGCGCTCCGCCGCCATGGGGATTCTGACACCCCCTACCGCCATCCTGTTCCTGGCGGGTCTCCCGCCAGGAACAGGATGGCGGTAGGGGGTGCCGCGGGGCCCCTGGGGGCCCCTGCAGTGCCCATGGCATGGGCACTGCAGGGGCCCCCGTAAGAGGGCCCCACAAAGTATTTCAGTGTCTGCAAAGCAGACACTGAAATACGCGCCGGGTGCAACTGCACCCGTCGCACCTTGCCACTACGCCGGCTCAATTCTGAGCCGGCGTCCTCGTGGGAAGGTAGATTTGCCCTGGGCTGGCGGGCGGCCTTTTGGCGGCCGCCCGCCAGCCCACGGCAAATCTCAAAATACCCTCAGCGGTCTTGCGACCGCGGAGCGGTATTTTGACGGGGGAACATTGGCGGGCGGCCTCCGCCGCCCGCCAATGTTAGAATCACCCCCATAGACTTTAAGAAGAAGCACATGTTTAATCCCAAATTTATAGGTCCTTACACAGTCCTTCAGGAAATCAATCCGGTAACCTATAAACTACAATTGCCCAGATCCTTACGGATTCATCCAGTGTTCCACACTTCCTATTGAAAAGGGCAGTCCAAAAGGTCCACCCTCATCCAGCTCCTGTTCTAGTACAGGGAGAAGAAGAATATGAAGTTAAGAAAGTGTTGGATTCTAAACTACAAGGGCGTAATCTATGGTACTTAATCTCATGGAAAGGTTATGGTCCTGAAAGTAACTCATAGGTTTCCGCATCTGATGTTCATGCTCCAGTACTTGTGAGACGCTTTCATCGTCTTAATCCAGGCAAACCAGGCCCTAGAGCACATCTGGGAGAGGGGAGTACTGTTAACGCCAGGGCAGTGCGAGCTCTATTGGCGACTAGAATGCAAAAACCCAGCACTCTCAAAACAACGTAATTTATGCATTGTGCTGATATGTTGTTGTTTAACCTTTTGCATTGCAGAGTTCAATCCTGAGGACTTATTTTTAATGTGCTTACAAATGCTGTTCATTTGCTATGTATTGCTGCAGGCTTTCAGAGTGTGTTACGGTGTGGTCCCTTTCCAGGGCTTTCTAGAGACTTTCCCTGCAACATGCCTGGGTGTGGTTGT
Organism: Pleurodeles waltl; assembly: GCF_031143425.1. NCBI lineage: Eukaryota > Metazoa > Chordata > Amphibia > Caudata > Salamandridae > Pleurodeles > Pleurodeles waltl. The sequence continues at coordinate 966,046,914 of NC_090443.1, forward strand.
GGGCTGGGCCAAGACTCTTTAAAAAGGAGCCAGCCCAGCTCCAAGTGCTCACTATTCAGAGGTCCCGGTGCAGAGCAGCAGCTACTTCATGAGCTCCTGTCCCAGTGGCCTATTTGATCTTCCAGACATCTGACTTTCATTCTTCATTTGGAGATCCTTGTTCTGGGCGGTAAGACGGTGGTTGGGCTGGCCTCCCGACGCCGTTATTTAGAACTCTCATGTTCTTGGGCCTAATTCTTTTATGATTTGATAGAGTACTTTGCGCGTGTGAAATATGCGCTTGAGTGTTTATGACATTTGCAGGGTGACTTGCGAATCGGCAAGACGCGTGATTCGTTTCATGATAATTGAATCTTGTTATTCATTGCACGCTACCATTTCTTGACAGTTGCATGGAGGCTTAAGAATCGGCAAGACGCGCGATTCGTTTTATGGTGTTTTAACTTTGTTGTTCATTGCGCGCTACCATTTCTTGACATTTACATGATGGCTTAAGAATCGGCAAAAGACGCGTGATTCGTTTCAATGTACTTTGATCTTGTTATTCATTGTGAGCTGTTATTTCTTGGCATTTACATCGTGGTTTACGAATCGGCAAGACGTGCGATTCATTTAATGATGATTTGACTTTGATATTCATTGATATTCATTGCGTACTACCATTTCTTGGCTTTTTACATGGTGACACTCGAATCAGCAAGACGCACAATTCTCTCCTCGAGTTTAATTCATGTTGTTTATTGTATGCCACTATTCTCAGATATTTGTCATGTAATATTCGAGTTGACAAGTTATGTGATTTGTTTTTCCTGAATCCATATTGTGTTATTCATGGTGCACAATCCTTTTATGTTGTTTACTATAAATATATATATATATATATATAAATCTACAATATGCGCAATTTGTGTTGAAACATTTTAAGAGGACACAGAAGATCAGAGTGTCTAAATGCAATATTGTATGGTCCTAGTATGCATTCTCAAAAAAGGATTTATATGACTGGTTTAAAATTTAGTCAGAATGTTTTTCTGATTCTCATGTAAAGGAAAGTACTTGAATAAGAAAGTTTTCATTTAATCCATCTTGATTCCCTTACAGGTATCCGGCCATCTTGAAACTTAGTCATTTTAAACTTAATTCTTAGATTGTTCATGTTTTCAGAATGACTATGCTTAGAGTCATAGGGGGTCATTATGACCTTGGCGGGCGGCATCAGCCGCACGCCAAGATCTGACCGCCATGCGGCCGCCAATGCGGCCGCACCCCCGCCGCGGCCATTTGGAGATCCCTGCTGGGCCGGCGGGCGGAAACCTGGTTTCCGTCCGCCGGCCCAGCGGGGATCACAGCCGCAACATAGGATCCAGCTCCAAATGGAGCCGGCGGTGTTGCAGCCGTGCGACGGGTGCAGTTGCACCCGTTGCGCTTTTCACTGTCTGCATAGCAGACAGTGAAAAGCTGCATGGGGCCCTGTCAGGGGGCCCACGACTCCCCTTTCCGCCAGCCTTTTCCTGGCAAACCGCCAATTATCACCGCCAGGGCAAAAGTGGCAGAATACCGGCGGCACTTCCACTGCGGTCGTAATACGCCTGGAAGCACCGCCAGCCTGTTGGCGGTGCTTCCGTCGTTTTAGCCCTGGCGGTCCCGTACCACCAGGGTCAAAATGACCCCCATAGTCTAGTATTGATTTCAGGAGATATAATTTTCATATTGTGTGTTCTCACCTTTTTCTTACTACACGTCTCCTTCCCAGTGGTTTCACTTCCTAATCCCCTCTTCCCCTCTTGAACTCTCTTAGCCTCTGTGATTTATCTATCAGGGTCTTGGAGCTGTTCAGTGGTGGACGTGTTGGGAACGTACGCAGACCCCGAGGATCTGGTGACTCTGACACTCTTTACCTTGTTTAGAAATAACTGTAAGATGGGCCCTTAAGAAATCAGATGTCCCAAATGTAGCGCCTTGTTGAAGATAGTCTTCAGGATCAGGACAGTATAATTTCTGATGATCTTTTAAAATTCAATGAGAAATCCGTCTTCCCCTGGTGTCTTACCAGAGGCCAAACAGTCAATCACCTTAATTATCTCATCAATTGTGATTTCTCCTTCTAGTTCTTCTTTCTGTCCCTGTGTTAATTTAGGAAGATTGAGTTTGGGGAAAAGGTATTTTCTTTCGATTGATCTGAGCAGTTTAAGGATATATATATATATATATATATATATATATATATATATATATATATATATATATATATATATATAGTTTCATAGAAATTCTGAAATTGGGAAGGATGTGTAAGTAGATCACCCTGATCGTAGTGTTGTTGACGAATACGAAATAAACATTTCTCTGCATGAGAAGTATAAAGATTGTTAAGGGCGAATTTCGCTGATAGCAATTTCTTTAATATATCTGGAGACTCTGTTTGAGGTTAGGTTGTTGTGAGAGCTGAGATTTCCTTTTCAAGGTTAATTCTACAAGTGTTTGCTCATTTGTTATTAAGTGCGGTGTCTCTCATTATCAAGCCTCTCAATACTGCTTTTCAGGCACCCCATAGTGTATATGCGTTAGAGAACTAGTGTTCATTATGCTTTAAAAATGTTCCACATAGGTGCATAGTAGATGTTTCTCTTGGGGAGACTTACAAAAGGAGAGGTTGAGGCCCTCATTATGAGTTTGGCGGAGGCAACCCGCCAAACTCAAACTGCAGAGAGGCCACCTGCGCAGTCCAAACACTGCCGGCCCTAATTGGAGTTCACCGCAGGGCCGGCGGGCGGAAACAGTGTTTCAGTCCGCCGGCCCTACGGTGAACAGGGCCTTAATATTGCAGCTGGCTCATAATTGAGCCAGCTGCCCCTTATTCAGGCAGTGGAATGCGCAACAGGGCTGTGCATGGTGGGCCCCTGATGCCCCCATTCCGCCTGCCTATCATGTCCGTGGAACCGCCATTGAAAGGCTGGCGGTATGGGGACTCGTAATCCGGAGGGCAGCGCTTTTTGCAGCGTTGCCCTTCCGGTTTACGACCACCGGGACTGCCAGGCTGGCTGCAACCTGGTGGTGTCGGCAGTCCGACCGTGGGGGCTCCGCCACGGTCGTAATGTGGAGGTCAGACCACCACGATTGCCACTGTGAGTCTGGCAGTCTTAAGACCGCCAGACTCATAATGAGGGCCTGAGTCTCCAATGAGAGTCCCAAATCTATGCAGATATCGATAGAATCATGATCTGATATACTGCGCAGAAGTATACTTACATGTGTTACAACAGAAGAAGGAGGCCAAGAAAAAAATCAATTCTTGTATGTATTGAATGAGGACAAAAAGTAAAAGTATAGTCTCGCTCATTTGGGTGTAACAGTCTCCTCGGGTCCTGTAATGTATGATCGTTAATGAAATCCAAGTGTTTGTGTCTGTCTTTATTATGATCTATCAATGAATAAATCAATAGTAATGTTCCAGTCTCCCCCTACTCGTGAAGACCCAAAGGATGTCAATAATCTACTGAGATGAGACAAGAAAGAAAGGTTGGAATCTGTAGGAGCATATATTGGTCCTACTACTATTAAACTGTTATGAATGTGGAGTTTAACTAAGATGTATCTTCTGTCATTATCTTCCTATGTTTGTAACATTTTATAGGATACATGTTTTTTAAAGAGAATGCCAATGGCACATTTCCTTTGTAGTGTGGAGTCTGTAACAGTCTTCTTAGGAGTAATACTCGCATGTATAACATGACCTACCCAATCTCATTTTCACTTTTCACTTTCTTGTGAAGTAAGCTGGGTTTCTAGCAATAATGCTGTATCTGGTTAATGTGGCCAATATAACTAAGTATTTGTTTCCTTTTGATAAAGTGTGTCAAACCATGTACATTCAAAGAGTCAATTGGTACTGGTAAAAATTTGGGAGGCCATAACACTTTACTCTCATGAGAACACTACACCATAGGTCAGCTGGGAAATGATCTGGGACTCTGCTAAAGCAGTAATAAGGCGTGAGTTGATGTCCCATACTGCAACATTCCAACACCTGGGAAAGCAGGAAAACAGGATATACAGACAAAAATAAAGCATCTTGAGGCTTAACACAAAATAGACACCTCTCCGAGGACATATAGGGCACTCAGGAAGGCAAAGGGAGGAGCTGGAGCACTTAGTGATGCAGGAGGATGCAAAAAACTCCTGCACAATAAACATAAGTACTATGAAAAGGCCAATAAGGCTGACAGGCTTTTGGCATACTAACTTAGGCAACTCCACTCCCAAAACCATATTGGGTCAATAAAAGTCGATTGGGCGTGGGGCTGACATATACTAATACAGAGGACATCCTCAATGTCTTCTCAGAATATTATAGTTCCCTGTTTTCTGAACGGGCCTTAACCCAGATTCCCAGGCTAACTACTTAGATAGCTTCAATTGTCAGCTATCAAGACAGAACTGTCTAGAGCTGGAGAAAGACACCTCAGTAAAAGAGGTCTTAACTGCAATAATATTTCTCCGGGACCTGACTTTTTCCTGACATCCTTTTACAAAACATATTGAGGGTTACTGGTGGCTCCACTGGCCAAGGTCTTTACCCATATACTCACTACAAACACAGTCACTCCTACTCTGTTGGAGTTGTGGCTGACGTTGATCATGACGCTGGACAAGGAGCCCCTTTTATGCTCCTTGTATCGACCAACTGCCTTAGTGAGCACTGATGCAGAAATTTTCATGGCCATACAGTTTCCAGACTTCATGAGAACTGACCAAAATTAATATCACCACAACAGAGTGGATTCATAAAATTCTGACAATGTAAGGGACAACACTCGGCTTGCCGCCCTCTTTATAGCGGTGGTAGAGCAACAGGGACAACCAATTATTCCCTCGCTCAATGCGGAGAAAGCCTTCAATAGAGTCAACTGGTCTTTCATGGCTAAGAGTCTCCAGAAAACACAGTTAGGAACCAGGTTGACCAAATGGATCACAGCTAATCATAAGTTCTCCAGGACCAAGTTAAAATTAAATGGGGCACTATCCCCGATTTTACAATTGACTTGAGGCAGTACAAGGTTGTCATGGGTATTTGAATTGTGGGCCTGGTCAGAGGTATTGTTAAGACACAACTCTTTAGATTGTAATGATAACTTGGTTTCTTTTTATTGTTATTCACAAGTTTTCAAATTAAATCATGTCTTTTAGTTTTTTCCTTCTTCATCCTTCCTCTTTATTCCTCTTTCTCTTTTTCGGGTATCTTCTTCTTTGGGGCTTTTCCTTTTGATTGATTGTCTTGATCTCTCTCTTCTTTCTAGGTATGTCTCAGGTCCAGAGGGGGACGTTCCCACAGAGGATGTGCGAGAGTGAAAAGAATTAACAGAAGGACAAGAGGTAAGTATTTTATGTTTGAGTATCTTTCTTTTATCTCCTGGCGAGGGGAGGGGGAAAAGTGTAGGATAGTGCTTAAAGGTGCAGACGCAGTGAACTACTCTTTAGTCTTGGTGTAATGAAAGAATGTACTGGTGATTAAGTGCAGTCAACAACAAGAAAAATAAAATATAATGAACTCCGTTTATGGCCTGTTTTTTTTCTTAGACAAAGATCAAACGGAGTTACTTAGTACCAATGTATGTTGAAGAGTTCACTTTTACTTCCCTCCCCGCCCACTTCTCTCCCCTCCTTCCCCTTCTCTGTTCAAAACATATTTGGTAGGACCGAGTATGCAGGCACGTACCTCCATTAGTCACGACCCTCCTGGGATGTGGCAGGTTGTTTCCGTTTCTCTCGGTGGTTCTTCTTCTCCTTGTACTTGTCTAGTTTCGCGGAGTCGTTCTGCATCTTCCGAACCAGCGATGTGTGTTTTGTCTGCCTGGCGTCTCCTTGACTTTTTCCGATCCTCCCATTTTCCTCTGTTCCCCAAGCTCGGAGAGGAAACAGCGTCGATGTAAATCACCTGCAGCGGGACTTCTTCCCCAGTAGTGAGAGGGATGCCGGAACTACTGGGTGTCCCTATTGGTCTGCTGTGCAGAATCGGCCACATGTTGTAACTTGACATTATCAATAGAAACAAAGCGATTTCCTTTGGCCCCTTGCAGCGGCGCTAAAATCACAGTTCTCGTGCCGCTCACCCCTAACACAGGGACAGGTGCTCGTTAAGAAGGACCAAATTCTTTCTTTACTGCGACCTTTTCACGCACTAGATCCCCAATCCTGGGTATCCAACCAGTAGGTGTTACTGGCTCATCCTTAATTCCTGAGGAGGCAGCACTTGCAGAAGAGTTATCTTCACGGAATTGTTGTAAATCCTGCAAAACAGTGACACGATCATTTATGTCAAAGGGCGTAACTGCCGCCTCCACACCAGGACCATCTAGATCAGGAACATACATTCGTGTTCCAAACAGGCACTCATATGAAGTACGACCCCCCAGTGACCGTCTAGGCAAGTTATTAAGTGCTCTCTGTACTCCATATAGGTGGGCGAGCCAACTACGACCCGTACCTATAACCCTGGCCGTTGAGGATTGCTTTAAATCACGATTTAAACGCTCCACGACAGAATTTCCCTCTGCATGAAATGGAGACGAGAATTGGAGTTGGACCCCCAACGAAGCCATGGTGTCCCTGAATGCCTTAGAGGCGAAAGCAGGGCCCTGGTCCGAATGAAAAGCCGCAACTGCAAATGTATCGACAAAGATGCGCAAATCTTTAATAACAGTCCGAGCGTCAGCCGAGCGTTGAGGCCATACCCACACAAATCTGGAGCACGAATCTACAGCAACCAATATATATTTGTATGCACTATCTGGTGTCAGCGGACCACAATGATCCAAGTACACACACTGTAAAGGTTTGTTTGAAATCAGAAGGGGCGTCTGCTGTGGGCGTCTAGCCGACGAAGCTTTAATTTGTTGACAGACGTCACAACAAAGGACATACAGCTTTGTCTCTTTATAGAGACCAGGCCACCAGTAACGAGCCTGTAAAAGTAAAATCGTGGCAGCCACCCCAGCATGTGCAGATGCCACCCCCTCATGTGCTGCAGAAATTAATCGAGGTCTCTCAATTCTATTGGGAATTTCACATACACCAATGCCTGGAATAGTAACAACAGCATTTAGCGCACTACTCAAGCAGTAACTATATTTAGAAGGAAATCCTTTAGGAAACGGTGTGCCATCAGCCGTAGCTTTTATGGCAGCCGAAATCTCTGTGTCTGGTTTGGAACTCGAACGAGTCACTGCGGCCACAGTGGCGATAGCCACTGCCGACTTTGCGGCTTCATCAGCCAAAGTATTCCCAGCAACGTGTATTCCAACGCGCTGGTGTCCAAGTGTATGCACAACATGGACCTTAGGAAGCGTTTCTTTCAGATCTGCAACCTTAGCCCACAACAATTTATGCTTAATGGTGTTGCCTTTAGAATATCTGAACCCATTCAACTTCCAATAGTGCAGATATTCATTGAAAGACTGAACACAGTAGTAGGAGTCACAGATCAGCAAGGTCAAAATCGCCGGATCCGCGTGCTCCAACGCTAACAATAGAGCTTTCAGCTCAGCCAGCTGTGCCGTGCAATCTCCCAAGGTTTTAGTATAAGTATGTCGGGGGCAGAACACTTCCCCCTCCATAGTGCCACTCACCACCGCACATGCAGCAGAATACTGCTGTTTAGTTCCAACCGCTGGTTGCGCAGAGCCATCGGTATACATGACCACTTGATATTGGTCAATAGGCAATGTGCCAGCAGGAACTGGGTACTCTATTTCATATTGAAGAAATTCTTGAGTCTGCAGTTTAGGGTCAAATATGTAATCTACATCAGTGGCTGTCAAAGACGTAGCCCATTGTATCCATCGCGGGTGTAAAGCTTTCGAATTAGGAACACTCGCTTTTGTAACAGCCTCTAAGGCCGGAATCGGAGAAATTACAATGATGCGTTGGCCCTGGGCAAGCGGTCTTTCTTTAATTACAGCCATCTGTACTGCAGTGAGTATTTTCGCAGTCTGTGCAAATCGTTGTTCTGCAGCAGAATACAAGTGGGACTTGTATGCAATCGGGACTGTCTCACCCTCATTAAAGGTGACATACGTAAACCCAACAGCCCCAGGTATTACCCTGATGACTAAATGTGTCTTATTGTCCCGTGTGTGTAAGTGTTTAACTGCTAAGAGATCAGTCTGTAACTCTTGCAGAATGTGTGTATGCTCAATCGTCCAAAATCTACTCGAAAAATTCGGGCGAATCAGTTCGTATAAGGGTTTTATACGCGTAGCATAGTCAGGAATGTAAGTTCTGCCAAAATTCAGAAACCCCAACAATGACTGGAGCTTCCGAACCGTATTAGGAGGCTGCAATAAAGCACATTTCTCCAAAAAATGTGGTGCTAGGCTCTTGCCCTCACTCGATAACTCATATCCCAGGAAAATGACGCTGAGGAAGGCAATCTTTGATTTCTTAAAATTAAACTTATAGCCAATATCAGCAAATCCCACAACAATGCATGATACGCGCCTTAGATGTTGCAGAATCTCATCGTCTGTCAAATATATCTCATCAACATATGATAACGCTTCAGGGTCCAACTCGTGCAGCATTTCTGTCACACGAGCTGAAAACAGTCCTGGGCTATTCTTATACCCCTGAGGCAAACCACACAAATTTTTCTGAGAGCCAAACGCACTGAAACTGGTATAGTCCCGACTTTTGGGCGCTATATTTTGGCAGAAAAATCCATTCGAGATATCCAACGTTGTTTTGTATTTTTTACGCACTATATTGTTCATAAGCGCTGCGCTATGTGAATTCTGTATTGCATATGTGCGTGTGTGACTATTCAAATGTCTATAATCCACCACTATCCTATATGAATGGTCCGGTTTAGCAACCGGAAATAAGGGATTATTCATCGGCGAGACACAGGGCTCAATTACACCCTGGTACTCCAATTGCATAAGAATTTTCCGAACCGATGCCCTTGCCTCAAATTTAATAGGATACTGCGGCTGTGGCAGAGGTGTGCCCTTTATTGGAATTACATGATAAGGTGATTGTCTATCCCACCCCACATTATTTCTATATAGGGCGGGAGCCTGTGCTAGAGCCCATGTTTTACCATAGGACTCCGCTAGCTCTCTCGGAACAAGTGGTGAGAAGGAAGGTACAATAACTTCCTCCCGAACCGGACAGTCGCGAACAAAGTCAGGTGGCCAATCCTGTTCGGCCAACAGAACATCATATGATTTTACCACATGGTCCCAAAAGATGGCGTGTACAATGCGGTCAATGTCCCCTTCTAATCGTAGAGTCACTTGATACACTCTATCAGGATCAGAGACTCGCATGTCCGCCGTTTCGACTTGTATGAAGTCATCAGTTGCTTTCACCTCCAGATGCTCTAGAAGACTCCGGCGAACTATTGTGACCTCTGCCACACTGTCTAACAGTGCTAACGCCCATGTCTTGTTCGTCAAGAGAACTCTCTTCTTGAGCGGCATGTCTAACTGAGACAGCTGCCACTTTTTTCTTTTTAAATTGCTGTTTTTGTTGCAGCGGTTTCTCTTCTTGTTTAACAGAAACCTCCGCTGAGCGTTGTGAATCCTGTCTCGGTTTCACGTACTCCGTCCTCCGCTCTGACCGCCCACCTCTCTCACTTCTCTTCTCCGAGGAGTCCTGAAAGGAACGAGATTGGCGTGTATCAGTATACTGATATCTATCAGGCGTCTTCAAATTATCCCTATTTCTGAGATTATAACTATTCTGCGGGGTCTCCGGTTGCGGAGACTGTCCCCCATCTTTTTTAGGTGTTTGCTGTTTCTTTTCCCAGTGCTTTTTTGTACCCTCAGGTTGCTGTTGCTTAGCATTATCCTTATTATTTTTACCCTGAAATTGGGGTTTCTGCGGTCTAGCCCCTAGGCTATCGCGACCAATACTAGAATATGTCTCAGCTATTATTCTCGGAAGTTCCCGCTCTTGATCAATCTGCGGAACATCCCGAAGACGCATTCGCACGGCTAGTGCTACTGCCTCACCCTTGAGATTACTCAAAATAATAGAAGAAACTGTGGCAAAATTGCCCATTAACTGCATGCCCAAATCTAAGGCAGGGGCAGCCCCATATTCATCTTGAATTTGTTTAAGCACTTCCGGTAAATTAGCTAAAGTCGGTGTACTGTGTGCTGTAGTATAGAGCGCGGCAAACACCGTGCCCCAGGTATTACAAAGGTCCACCGGAGGAACCATCCCATACGGCAAACACATCGTCAAAATGCTACGTTTATCCTGAGGTCCCGTATGGGGAAATACTGCTTCCAGCGTATTAATTTTTTGCGCCAGCCAAAATGGAGTTTCCTCCCGTTTAGCCGGTACCTTGTCCATAACTGAGTGTACAGTGGCCGGATTGATTCCCGGAACCACTGCTTGTGGGTGCGCCGGAGCAGCATGTGCTGCATTAGTATTCAATGTCTGCATCACAAACTGAACCAGTCTTCTGTATGTTGTAGCTAAGTCTATATATAAACGACGCACATCAGCCACTGCCAAATTTGCAACCGCAGGATATGGTGTGTAAGTAGCCAATAAATGCCAGGTCGGACCATCATTACTCAACGGACCTAACCTCACTTGTGCTACTGTATGTGGGAGGGCGCCATCAAGCCAATTATGGTGTTCTTGATAAGATAGAGGTATCTCTAAATAAGCGTAAGCCCTGTATTGTACAGGGGCATTCCCAACAGTGTATTCGTGAAAAGTATTTGTACCCCCATCAACTGCTGGAAATGCGACCCAAGAATAAAAAAGTTCTGTCCTATAGGCTGCATGGGCATCCACCACAAAAGTGACTGGACCCCCCTGGACTGTTAGTCCATGTGCTATCAGATGTATTGTGAGCGGGTGACGCATATTGATTGCTATATTCACTACATTAGGATTCGCCATTCGCAAAAAAAATAGCTCTAGGTCAGAGAAGGCACACCAATATCGGGGTTTTTCCTTTCAAAGTACAAGCGTGAACAACCAACCACTAAGCAATAGGACTTACCTATCCCGTGGTGGCGGAAACCCTCAGTCCCACGGACGTCTCCACGTACGGAACCGAGGAGTCAAAATATATATGAGACCAAGAGAGTCAGTCGGACCTAAACATTAGAGCCAGACCAATCATTGGCGGCGCCATGTCGCGTGGGCTCTCATTATCCTAAATGAGACTACTGGATTTCTAGGCAGCAGGATCGATAACGGTGTGGGGGACTGAGTCTGACCCACGTGTAAGGAACTCTGTCACCCTAAATCTGGTTTTTGCTCCGGCTAACTAGCAGTGCCTCATTTCTCCCACAGGGAAGAAATGATTAGGCAGCCGAGCGCATGACATCTTTGGAACTTCTCAGGGAAGTCGTGGTCACTCAGATCCAAACCAACTCTCTCATTTACAATATGGTCTCATATACAAATGACAAAGACAGTATAGGTTTTATATAATGTTTTAATAAAACGACTGTATTTTAGATAATAAGGCGTGAGCCGCAATAACCAGAACAATACAACACAGTAGGATTGAAATAGTCACCAGGAGAGTAAAACATAAGAACAAAGCTATCATATTTCCTAACAGTTTCTACTCTCCCTCTGCTTGTTCTATTTAGAGCACAGCATGTTAAGCTTCTCGCTTGCCTTTTCGAATCACCGGGGAGACATACGCCCTCATACCTGAGCAAAGGCCTGTGATCTGGTTCAGCATCTGCAACGAGGCAGTCAGCGTCTAGCTGTGGGTCTCTAGTCGGAATCTCCCTCTTGCATGTTTTGGGACAAGGAAGTGATTTTATAACTAACATGTCATCGTGATCACAAAATGTCCCTACTCAGGAATGCCAAATCTAAACTCCTACCACGTCTATCGGCAATGTACCAGACTGTATCCTTGACTGAAGAACAGAGTGAATATGTTATGAAGAACTCCAGTGCTGAAGTAGGCAAAACAGTGTGATATGAATAAAAAACAATACCGTATAACTGGCTATTTGAAAAATAACAGTACGAAGCCTAATAAAAAGCATGTAGAGCAAAGTGCACAGAGGCTCTAAGCTGTCAGCAAATGAATAAAATACATTCAGGGCAAAGTGCACAAAGGCCTAAAGCCTGAAGCTATTGCGTAAAATATACGTAAAACTAACCACACTACAACTGCAATAATATTTCTCTGGGACCTGACTTTTTCCTGACATCCTTTTACAAAACATATTGAGGGTTACTGGTGGCTCCACTGGCCAAGGTCTTTACCCATATACTCACTACAAACACAGTCACTCCTACTCTGTTGGAGTTGTGGCTGACGTTGATCATGAAGCTGGACAAGGAGCCCCTTTTATGCTCCTTGTATCGACCAACTGCCTTAGTGAGCACTGATGCAGAAATTTTCATGGCCATACAGTTTCCAGACTTCATGAGAACTGACCAAAATTAATATCACCACAACAGAGTGGATTCATAAAATTCTGACAATGTAAGGGACAACACTCGGCTTGCCGCCCTCTTTATAGCGGTGGTAGAGCAACAGGGACAACCAATTATTCCCTCGCTCAATGCGGAGAAAGCCTTCAATAGAATCAACTGGTCTTTCATGGCTAAGAGTCTCCAGAAAACACAGTTAGGAACCAGGTTGACCAAATGGATCATAGCTAATTATAAGTTCTCCAGGACCAAGTTAAAATTAAATGGGGCACTATCCCCGATTTTACAATTGACTTGAGGCAGTACAAGGTTGTCATGGGTATTTGAATTGTGGGCCTGGTCAGAGGTATTGTTAAGACACAACTCTTTAGATTGTAATGATAACTTGGTTTCTTTTTATTGTTATTCACAAGTTTTCAAATTAAATCATGTCTTTTAGTTTTTTCCTTCTTCATCCTTCCTCTTTATTCCTCTTTCTCTTTTTCGGGTATCTTCTTCTTTGGGGCTTTTCCTTTTGATTGATTGTCTTGATCTCTCTCTTCTTTCTAGGTATGTCTCAGGTCCAGAGGGGGACGTTCCCACAGAGGATGTGCGAGAGTGAAAAGAATTAACAGAAGGACAAGAGATAAGTATTTTATGTTTGAGTATCTTTCTTTTATCTCCTGGCGAGGGGAGGGGGAAAAGTGTAGGATAGTGCTTAAAGGTGCAGACGCAGTGAACTACTCTTTAGTCTTGGTGTAATGAAAGAGTGTACTGGTGATTAAGTGCAGTCAACAAGAAGAAAAATCAAATATAATGAACTCCGTTTATGGCCTGTTTTTTTTCTTAGACAAAGATCAAACGGAGTTACTTAGTACCAATGTATGTTGAAGTGTTCACTTTTACTTCCCTCCCCGCCCACTTCTCTCCCCTCCTTCCCCTTCTCTGTTCAAAACATATTTGGTAGGACCGAGTATGCAGGCACGTACCTCCATTAGTCACGTCCCTCCTGGGATGTGGCAGGTTGTTTCCGTTTCTCTCGGTGGTTCTTTTTCTCCTTGTACTTGTCTGGTTTTGCAGAGTGGTTCTGCATCTTCCGAGCCAGCGATGTGTGTTTTGTCTGCCTGGCGTCTCCTCGACTTTTTCCGATCCTCCCGTTTTCCTCTGTTCCTCTTTCTGAAATCTCTTCCTGTATTTATCCCCGCCCCCTCCGCCCTCGTCTGAACTCCTCACTTCCTGGTTGGTGTGCATGCTCCTGAACGTATTGCTCTCTAGAGTGTCCCCGGGGCACTCCCCTGCGGGCCGACCTGCGTAGTGTCATTCGTAACGGTGGTGACTCTATTACAAAGGTATAGCGGTGAGCAACAAAGTATTTAAGCTGGCCCTATATGCAGATGATATTCTCTGCTTCTTAATGAATCCCTCAGCTTCCCTCCCTGTCCTCAAGGAGGAACTGGAGGCTTTCTCCGTTGTATCAGGATTTAGGGTGAACTTATCTAAATCTGAGGGAAAAAGCATGGGGGGTGCACAAAACTGGCCTAGAGTGGGTTCACATAGTCTCTAAACCCCCTCAAATATCTAGGGATCTATTTGCCACAGAGATTGGCACATTAATATGGAGCCAATATTTCCACGATCCTACACACATTATTTAAGGATCTCTACAGGTTGGGGAAGCTGTGAGTCCTGCTGCAAGTATAAAAATAAATTTTTGCCTCATCTCTTCTATGCCTAACAATGCCTGCCGCCCAGGATGCACAACTCCACAATAACTTTTATATAAAAAAACTGTTTGCATTAGTTTGGAGGAACTCTTCCCTCAGAGTTTCACAGATTACGCTTTTGAAGTCAGTCACTAAAGGGGGCCTGAGTTTATGAAATGTGAAAACATATGTACAGGCTGCCCAGATACTCCTTGCAATAGATTGGAATCATGGTGGTATCCAGGGGGGAGGAAGCTGGTTGAGAAAAGTTTCTCGGATATCGCTCCCCGATGTTTGCTTTGACTGGTGCAGAAAGTGAGAGTGCCTGTTCTCCTCTCCTAGAATATGGGTGACAGGTTGTCGAAAAGAAAGGTTTAACGTCCTTCTCCTCTCTGATAATCCCTGTCATGTATAACCCAGAATGTCTACTGAGCCAGCAGGACCTGAGTTTTAAAGCATGGGAGGTGGAGTGCCCACACACAGTGGGGGAGATGTTTGTGAAGGGGACCCTGGTTCCCACAGAGGAGCTGATTGAGAACTGGAGCCTGAATTTACCTGATTGACCTGATCCAACCCGGATATGCTCCAGGGAGGTATCTTTACTGGCGGGATGGGAAAAAACACTATTAGAGAACAATTTCGCAAACAATATCATGCAAAAAGAAATCAGCTGGCTCCAACGTTCCCTGTTGGATCTATACACAAAACCCTAACGTACATACATCATGCACTGGGAGCAGGACCTGAGGAGGGAGAAAGGGGGGATTTAGGTCAAAATCTGACAGAGGGAAGAGGAGAGAGGGGCACCTGCATTCATATGTGGTGGTCATGTATCCACATACAGACATACTTGGGGGATATTTTAAAACATATTTGTTACATCAAGGTACCCAGCTGCTTCTTGATCCTCTTGCGATACTTTTAGGTGACCCAGGCGATGTCTATATTTCCACTAACTACTCCAATGGGGCAAAATAACCTTACAGCTCCTTCAGACTGCTAGAATGTCCCTAGCACATGTATGGAAACAATAAACAACACTACCCTTAAATCTCTAGTGGAGCAACATTTGGTTGATTTATGCAGTGGAAAAACTTTCGGCCATACAGCCAGAAATTGTCAAAATAAGGAGAGTGTTTCAAACGTACATGTCAAGCAATAAGGTGAGGGACCTACAGTCTACTTGTCCACCTAAATTAATTCAAACTGGGGGTCTCAACACCAGCACACGGAGGACCCAGGAGCTGCCTGTTGAAGGCAGCTTGGTCCGGCTGGCTAAAGAATGAGCCCAGCCAGGTGGAGCGCGCTACTCCTGTCCGGGTCGGTCAGACACACCTGCTAAATAACCTGTGCTCACCCCTGTGTAGCTCGGCACAGAGCAGTCAAGCTTATCTCAGAGGCAATGTGTAAAGCAACAGCACGTTCCCACACCCGGCTGAACAACCCCAAAAAGAGACTTCACATGGGTTCTATGCATAGAAAATGTGTATTCAACACACACACATAATCAGCACAATTTGACAACAATGTGATCTCAGCCTAATGGTCATTGAGTACACAACACACAGCAATAGACAATGTACACGTGGTTATGAATCTCAATGAACAAAGCAACACATGATAATAGGCCCCACATTAATTGCTGTATATACATTGGAGAAAACGCTCATTCCCTCCCCATATCAACAAAAGATGCCCGCCCGCTGTCAGCACTAGGCCCACCATCACGTCTCCCCACAGTCAGTGTAACACATGCAATTCAGGGTGTACTCTGGGGCTGGCAGTAGCAGCAAAAATGTGTATCACAGTATCCACACTCTCCCACCCAGACACACCGCCTCAGCCACATTAATAAAAAGCTATGTCAACCTTACAACCTCTATGGCAGAACCAGGGTACCCAGCAACACCACAGTGCTGCCCCAGCATGCACTTATTCTCACTCCTTCACATTCACCCCGTGCCTAAGCATGTGGCCCAGGTATCAGTTGCCACAGGTGCACATGCACACACTCTCATATTCACTCACTTATAGCACCCTAATGTGGTGCCCTGATAACTAGCAAATAGATGCCCATCTGCTTTAAACACACTGGGTCCCAATCCGCCCTCCACCTGCCACCTAGCACTCTACCCAACCTCACCCCACCGAAACCCACAGAGTATAGTACTTTCCCCTGGGCACCTAATCGCTCCCGACCAGGTCACCACCCACCAGGTGTCAGGGGTAAGGTGGGGGACAGGAAAAACAACGGCCAGCAGACAAACAAGGTGGAGATGTTCAGGCTTGAAATAGGAGGTTCACTCATAGGTCTGAAAAACACAGGGGGAGGATCACTGGGACCAGTCAACAGACTAGGAGATGCCCAGCCCGACGAGACAGTCCAATGTTGCAAAATTGTAACCAAGTTCAGCACCCCTGTAATGGAGAGGTGCTGTTAGGGCGTGTTGTCTTGATCCGCCCTAGTCAGCTCAGATTTTACACAACAAGTTACCAGGTCTGTGCCTCCGGACTGGAGACATCCTGTCTGGTGCCCGGGAACTTCCAAGGGCTACTCCCCCCAAAAGAGGTTTGATCCGAGGTAGAAAGTGCTCAGTGACATGCCCCCCAAAAAGAGGACAGTAGTAAGGGATGCGATGACTTGTTTTTTTTCTGCTGGGACAAGGTTGCTCCAACCAACTCCTGGTTGTTGTACCCCTCTGCATTGAGGTACTCTGTACAGTACGCTATGACCGTTACTATACTGCACCCTCACTCTGGACGAACACACTAGATGCAAGCTCTGTCATGCAGTACTAGGCCAAATACCGCACTCCTCAGGTGGTACCCACACCTCTGAGGGTTCCAACCTGTAAACGGCACAGCACCCAATGAGCATGCAGCTGAGGGTCACACAAGAGAAATGCTTCCCACTCGACCTCCGCAAAACCCCAGCAGGATCCTGCCATAGAACTCCGTTCACTTCACAAGCTTCTCGGGGTGCAGTGGTCCTCAATTTGAAGGGCCACACACCAGTCGTGCTCGTAGTACTCTGCTTCCCTGCACCTGTGCCCGGTCTTCTAGACGTCTTCCTTAGGCCACACGCAACCTTCTCCTACCAGGAGGAATGCTGCACAGTCTACAAGCAAAAGAGGGCACCGTTCTCCATTACCGATTACGATGTAAGCCCCCCTCCGGAGGGCTTTGATATCCCTGAGACCTCCAGCAAGAACAGGGGGAATCCAACCTGCCCTTAAAGAGTCACTTTCTGGGTGCCCCACAGCAGCAGGCAATCAGCCACAGGCCAGTTTCTAATCCGGAAGGGTGCGCAGATCTTCTACTTGGACAGTTATCCTCCTGGTCACCCAGATTCCTCTGACAGTGTGCCGACACAGTCGAGTTGCACCGGTCTCACGGATCCGTAGGTGGTACTCTAAGTTGCAGATGTTGAGTACCCATATTCATACTATGTAAATGCTTTGAAGTCGGGGTGGTTCTAAGGGTATTCCTTTGAGCCATCAATGTCTCATCTGAATATCTTCTGTGTCTGCTATGGGGTCCTGGAATGCAGATCTGCATCTTTATGGTTGCCAGACTCTGCTCCGGGAGGCCAGGTGTCACAACCTTTCCCACCATCTATCTGACCAGGCCCCAAACAGCAGAGACCCCTTCTGGATGCCTGAGTTTTATTGTGGTCATCTGGGGAATGTGCAGATGTGCACTTCCTCCCCGGGACTGTTGGAATGAAACCTAATTTACAGGGCATCAGAACCAGTACCGACCTAGAAATGCCCACTTACCCGAAGTGGTACTTCTAGGGCAGTGATGACAAAACTATAGTGATCAACGGTGCAGGTTTGTCATTCTGAGTTCAATGATACCAAACAGTATGAGGCCACTTCCCTGCAATCCAGTATTGCAACCAGACTTAATAAGGCTTGGCTTCACGTATGGGTACAGCAACTCTCATGGCTAGTGCGAACACATGTTGGTGTTCGGCACTTCCCAGGCACGCATGCCCCTGGCACACACCTGCTGTGGGTGACACTTCAGTTCAACCACCAACATTGTGATCATACGCTCTGGGATAACCTGAGCTCTCAGGCTCTGTTGCTATTAAGAAATTAACAGGCGTTAAATGCGCACTATGGCAATGCTCGCCCCCCCCCATAGGAACCACTCCATCCAGCTGTGACCATGTACACCCGTGGTCGGAGAGGTTAACCCTACTATCCATACCTGGCTCTGTGTGTGGGTGGGGGGGGGGTAAGGGGAGGGAGGGGTTGCTCTAACCCCACACACTGGTATCAGTACCAGTCTCAATCTGTATGGATGGCGTATGCTCTGCCACTTTCCATTGCCAGAGGGAAAAGGCTTCGAGCTCTAGGCCCTTGAATCGTATGGTGACCGATACAGTCTAGGCATCTGCTGGGCCACTGCCCCAGCTCTCCCGCATAGGGAGTCCCCGCATGTACTGAGGCATGGGTGAACTCCTTATTGGGGTCTATCCGGCGCCAGCAGGGCCCTGTGCACCATACGTGGGTCAGCGCGGTCTCCACATTTGGGGGGCACCTGCGCTTGCCCCTTACTCCCTGCGCACACAGGAGATCAGGGCCTGTGGCCCAAAGCCACTGATTAGGGAACCTGCTCCCCACCTGGGGTTCTGGCCAGTTTCCCTCTGGCAGGGTGGGGGGGGGCCTTTCTAGGTGGCCTTCCCTACCAGAGCACATCCTTTGGGATGCACTCGTCTGCCTCTACCTCATCCTCTGAGCCCTCTATCGGGACCCTCACGGGGACGGGGTAGGGCCTGCACAGGGTAAGCCCCCCCTCAAAGGGTCTCCACCCTGAGTGCAGTCCTACCCAATCAGGCCTTGGAGGTTGCTTAGGGGGTTGCCAATCAGGGCAACATAAGTGCACGTATGTCTCCAGGCAACCAGGGTCACCTCCCTTCCCAGGTATCTAATACACCCTTCCTATCGGGCTAACCGGGCGCACTACCCGCCATGTCCTCCCCCTGCCTTTTCTTATTACAGGTAGGGTTTGGAACTCACTCCCACCCCCCCCCCCCCCAGATAGCGGGGAAGTGTCCAGAGTCCGAAGGCCTAGCACTGGAAAACAGCATAGTCAGAGGGAAAAAGTGAAGAGTTTCAGGATTTTTATCTAGGAGTGCCATGCCTAACAATGCCACGTAACACTGATTCACAATCAGCTACTTAATCAGTTATGCTTGTGTATGGGGTGGGGAAGTGAGTGTATGTCGGGCACAAGGAACTGCTGCATGGGGGAGGGGAGGTGATGACGATTTCATGGGGGGGTGCAAGCTGTCATGCCCTGAGGGGCTGGACAGCGCAAACTTCTCACCGCCCGCGAGCCATTGACCATCTTCAGCTGCTGCACTAGCTCCACTTCTATCCTGAAGGAGTCTAGCATTTGCGGTCTCGGCGATGCCCTGCCCTTGAATGCCTTCAGACAGCCCGGAGACTACAGAAAACGGTGGTCGGAGATCGCAGGCAGCTCCCCGCATGAATCAAAATGGCAGCACAACTTCCCAATGTGGACGAACTGTGATGGCGCTGTACTTCCCTGGGCATGGAGGAGTGCTGAGAGATCTTGGCCCCCCTAGTGGAGCCTTGCTGCTCTTGGGGGCCATCCTGCTGATATTCGCACTGCAGCAACATGATCCAGCAAACTGCCCGCTTCTACTAACATGGTGGCCCGCTGGGATCTTGAGGGCCGTGGAGGCACTGCACCCTACTTGAGGGGGTCAGTGTTCAGGAGAGCCGTCCTCCGTGCCCATATTTGTGAGTATCCCTGCGGAGGGGAGGTATATATTTGGGGGACTTGGAGCATAAACCACCAGGGAACATTATATAGGCTTTTTTTACCCAATGACCGGGCATGGCTAACTTCATGACGTTGGAGCCCTTCTTGATGGCCTGAGGATACCGCAAGGGAAACGCATTGCTGAACTGACCTTAACTGCCGTGGGGTGGCAGAGTAATAGGATTGCTGAGCCCACCCTTCCCCAGAGAGAATACTTTTAGCTCAAGAGAATACAGGGAAAACTACAGGAAGCTTCAATGTTTCACCAGTTCTGACTAGTGTGGACCTCTCATATCACCGCCATCAGTGGCTTGGATTGTTGTTGTTTGTAACTGCTTAAAGTAACAGACTGATCTTTCGCAAATTACCTTTAGCATGTTTGTAATACTGTATGTTACTTGTCCATGTGATATACTGAAACCAATAGAATGTGGTTAAAAAAAGGAGTGTCTTGGATTGACTTTGATCTCCCTTTTACCACAGCCTATTGGTGCTTGAGGAAATAGGACAGCAGATCACTTGGAATGAGCATCATATAGTTTGAGACTCTTTCTTTCGCAGTCTATCCATGGCGCGTGGGTGGTGTTGGTGACAAGCCTGCTATTGCTCCCTGATGACTCAGGCTCTGGGTTGGTGGATGATGTTACAGTTGTCTGGGTTATTCTTGTAGATTGCTGGGTCACACTGTTTTAAAGCTGCTGTTCGGTGGAGATATCTGACTGCTCTCTTTCCAAGGGGCCAGCGGCGATGCCCATTCTTTCACTTTTGGGGCTAACACAGGGCACACACAGCGGACTAAGGATGATGTGTCCTTGACTGCCTCTCAACTGGGTGTTGAGAGGGCATGTCATATAGTGACAGTAAATTCAAGAACCTTGTGGCCGCAATTGATGCCTCTGTAGGGTAGGATTAACTCCATAGCTGCAGAATTTGGCCTCAACTGAGAGAAATTGATAGAGATGGTCCATATACTGGAAAGAACTGTGCAGACTTTGGAACCTGTAGTACACTCCACTGATCATTGTATTACATTGTTGGAGGCCCAAAAACTGTGCTTATACATCCAGTTTGATGATCAGGAAGGGCAGGCTTGCCGAAACAATGTTCGAATTGTGGGTCTCCCAGAGCTTAATGAAGGCGATTCTTTCTTGGCTTTCATGGAAGACTGATTGCAGGAGATGGTAGCCTTGGAGGGCCTCTCCAAATTCTAGGCCCTGGAAAGGGCTCATCGAGTGCCAGTACACCTTCCTTGCCCTGGGGCCCCACCTCGCCTAGTGGTAGCCTGCCTCCATTATCCACATCTGGGCTACACAGTGGGATCTGGCTGATTGCTGGAGGGTGCAGAACCCAGAGGCATGGGTGTATTCCGACCGCTATGGATTACGTGATTTGCAGGTCCGGGTAGATAGAATTTTGGCTACAAGACATTGCACAGTAGGGTGACTGCCACAGCATATCTGGCAAAGACATATTCCGACCACGCCCTTCTGTCGTGCTCCTCCCAGTGGGTCGCATATAGGTTGAGTGTTCATACATGGCACTTGGACCCCATGATGCTCGAGGACCAGACTTTCCTGGCTTTGTTGGGCAAACAAATTTGGCTTGTGCAAATATTGGCTTGATAATGAAGGTTTGGACTCTGCAGTGGGGGTAAAGTTGGAGGCCATGAAGAAGGTGGTCTGTGGACACCACATCTCTGGCATGGTAGGATGCATGCCCAGGTGTACTTGGATATTTAGCAACAAGAGGCACAGCTGAACAATTTCCCACATGACCTCGAGAGGACGCCGGAGGGTAGAAAGCGCACTCTGGATGCGAGAAAAACTTCACCCTGGTTGATCGTTTACAGCAATTTGATTATCAAGCTTATGTCGCATAGCACATGTGGAAAAAGATATACATTGGGCAGAATGCTTGCGAGGCTCTTGAAGAATGTGGACCAGGGGCACGCTATCCTACAAGTGGGGGATGCTTTGGGGCTGGATGTCTTTAATCAGGAGGGGATAAAAATGGTATTCCTCCATTATTATCAGGATCTATACACTACAAGGACTGAGAGTGGTGAGGAAGGCATGCTGAACTATGTTGCAGACTACACCCTGGTAACCCTCCACCCCACAGTGGCAGATCCACTGGGTGCAGATAATACCAAGCAAGAAGTGTAGGTTGCAATAAAGAAGATGGCAAAGGGGAAAGTCCCTTGGTTGTACGATCTGCCCATAGAATTCTACACAGTGTATGCTGCAGCCCTTGTACCACAGCTTGTCGCCCCCTTTAATGACTCCCGGAAGCAGGGAGCGCTTCTTCCCTTATTGTGCGATGCCCCTGTTGTGTCCCTGCTTAAGAAAGATACTTCTTGACTTGTACTGCACCCTCTCAGTGCTCAATATAGACTATAAGATCCTGAGCAAAAGCCTGCATTGGAAGTCCCCTCCTCACCTTCTGCAATACAGAGAACAGTCCTGGATTTGGGGGTTCCTCCTTGAGTAGTTTTGAGTGAGAGGGTGTGACTCCCCTGGGCTTCTGAATGAGTATGATTGTAATGCTGAATGAGTACAGCCCCAGACTACTGGGATGGAACGAGGATAGTATACACCTCATCCATGTGCGAAGTCAGTCTGCTAGTGCCCCCTACCTTGGATCTCCCTTTATACATCTGTACTATTACTTTGCTAGACATTTTGATGTGGATCTCAGTACTGAAATGTGAGTGTGAGTGAAATGTGAGTGTGAGTGTGTGCCTGCGGCTCCCCACTGTGTACTATTCTATTTGATTAAAATGCAAATACATATATTTTTCTAAAAATTAGAATTGCTTTGCATATTTTTGTAATGAGTGTAAAGTTGACCTTCTCTCTGTGGGATGTGCTGTTTCTTTTTATTTTTTAGTTTCAATTCTTTATTAAACGTTTTTAGAGAAACAAAGTAAATACAAAAAGTATTCTTTGACAATGTAACAAAAACAATGAATTATTTAAAAAGAAAAAAAAGAAAAGATAAAAGAACCAAGTGTACTAATAGAAAAGAAAACTTTCCATAATCATTTCGTATTGAATATTAACAATAATGAAAAGGAGAGGAAAATCAGTGCTTTATATCATACTCATTAAGGGATACCGTATTTATCGGCGTATAACACGCACCGGCGTATAACACGCACCTCATTTTAAGAGGAAATTTCAGAAAAAAAAAACATTACATTTTATCGGCGTATAACACGCACACATCATTTGCCCCCTATTTTCAGGGAGAAAAAGTGCGTGTTATACGCCGATAAATACGGTAATTAAGCAGCCTGCTAATGCAATATGCTATCCTATAACATACTATTTCAAAAAGGAGTTCCATATTTGATCAAATTGTTGTAGATTATCGTTCAGTCTATATACCATTGTTTTGAATTGTGCAATTTCAAACATATCCTTCATCCAAGATTGAACCGTTGGTATAACATTAGATTTCCAAAAACGTAATATGTTAACTTGAGCTAAACTAACTGCCGTAAAGAGCCATCTAAACAACTGTGAGGAGATCCTACCCATTCCATGGGTATCATGTAATAAAAAAAGGAGAGATGATTGAGATGGGCTATTGGGAATAATTGTTCCTAACTTTTCTATTATTTGTTCTCAAAATTGTTGAATCCCAGAGCATTCCCATAAAATATGTACAATATCGCAGTTGTGTTGGTGACATCTCCAGCAGTCAGAATGTGTACTAAGTTTAGCCGAGTAAAGTTTAGAGGGTGACCAATGGCAATGATGTAGGATTTTAAAGTAATTGAATTTTAACTTCACATCACGAAGGCCCTGATTATAATTCCCTAGGACTTTAGTCCATTCCTTGTCTGAATAAACAATATTAAGTTGTGTAGACCACCATTTTTTTAGATTTTCTGAAGTATCTACTGAAAAAGATTTATTGATTAATAAAGAATATAAGCCAGATATCATGCCTTTAAAAAATTTCCATATATAGATATGACGAGCAATGAATGAATGTATTATAGGATCTGTATTCAGGTTTGTTATGGAGTTTAAAATTATAGTTAATAATACATAATTATTAAATTGTGAATTCAGGAGCTTATACGTTTCTTGCAGTTGTGAGAATGATTTCAAGGAATTATTCAGTGTATATAAATCTGATAAAGTGTTAATTTTATGATTTCTCCAAACAAACCAGTTAAGTTCTTTACCCTTGTGAGTAATTGCTGAGTTATTAGATATTGGAGCATTTAAGTGAATATGGGTATTACATATTATAATTTTATGTGCTTTTTGCCATGCCACTTGAGAAGAATAAATGATCGGATTGGAGAATTGTGAGAATGTTGGACATTTTGTATAATAAATGGCCATGGGGGTGGTAGTTTTCAATAAAAATGGTTCCAGTTTCACCCATATGGGTGTATTATCATTTGTGGATATCATATAAGTTGAGTGTGATAGTTGTTGTGCTATTCAATAATTTTCTAAATGTGGGAGTCTAAGACCTCCTTTTAAAGAAGATGAATGCAATTTTGAACCACTTATACAAGGATTTTTCCTCCCCAGATAAAACGAGTAATCATTGATGTAGTACTTTTAAAAAAATGAGAAGTAATGGGAAGTGATAACATATTGAATACATAGTTACATTTTGGAATAGTATTAATTTTAATAATCTTTACTCTACCCCATAATGATAGATTTAATTAAGACCATCTTATAAAATCTCTTTTAAGTTTGTCTATAATAGGGTTCAAATTGTCCATCATAATATTCTTCAACCCAGTATTAAGTAGAATCCCGAAATATTTATGTTGCGATGATTTCCATCTAAAAGAAAAATTACCCAATGAAATTGATGTATTATCGTTCATTGGTAAAGCTTCACATTTCGACCAGTTAATCCTGTATCCGGAAAATAACGAAAATTGATTTAATAAATTAATGAAAGCTTTAACCGAGGGCTTCGGGTTAGATAATGTGAGTAAAATATCATCTGCATAATAAAAAGCCTTTATCTCTCCCATTGAAGTACCAATACCTTGTATTTTAGCATTCCGTCTGATCGCAGTCGCTAAAGGTTCCAATGCAATAAGAAATAACAATGGAGAGAGTGGGCATCCTTGTCGAGTACCGCGCAGAATTTTGAAATAAGAGGATGTGAAACCATTACAAATAATCGCGGCCGTTGGAGAGTGATACATTCCCTTAGTTAAAGTAATAAAATCAGTCCCAATACCCATTCTATTCATGGTTCTAAACAAATATCCCCACTCTACTCTATCGAATGCTTTTTCAGCATCCAGGGATAAATTTATACTATCTTCTGACTTATTGCGTTGTTGCCATAATAAATGTAGAGTGATCGAAGATGATTTGAAGAGGACCTTGATGGAACAAAACCTACTTGAGAAGCATGGATAATCAATCAATCAATCAATCATTACATTTATAAAGCGCACTATGTACCCGTCAGGGTTTCGAGGCGCGGGGGGGGTGGGTGAGCTGTTAGCGGTCGAAAAGCCAGGTCTTGAGGAGTCTCCTGAAGGTGAGGAGGTCCTGGGTCTGGCGTAGTGAGGTGGGGAGAGAGTTCCAGGTCTTGGCGGCGAGGAAGGAGAAGGATCTGCCGCCGGAGGTCTTGCGCTGGATCCTGGGGACGATGGCGAGGGCGAGATTGGCAGAGCGGAGTTGACGAGTGGGGGCGTAAAAGTTGAGTCTGGAGTTGAGGTAGGTAGGTCCGGTGTTGTGTAGAGCCTTGTGAGTGTGGGTGAGGAGTTTAAAGGTGATCCTCTTGTCCACGGGGAGCCAGTGGAGGTCCTTCAGGTGAGGGGAGATGTGACATCGGCGGGGTATGTCGAGGATCAGGTGGGCGGATGCATTTTGGATACGCTGGAGTTGTTTGATGTCTTTTGTTGGGATGCCTGTGTAGAGTGCGTTGCCGTAGTCAAGTCTGTTACTGATGAGGGCTTGGATCACCGTCTTTCTGGTTCCTGTTGGGATCCACTTGAAAATTCTGCGGAGCATTCGAAGGGTGTTGAAGCAGGAAGAGGAGACGGCGCTGACCTGTTTGGACATGGTGAGGGCGGAGTCCAGGATGAAGCCGAGGTTTCTTGCATGGCTGGCTGGGGTGGGTGGGGGACCGAAGTCGGTGGGCCACCAGGAGTCGTTCCAGGCCGAAGGGGTGCGCCTGAGGATGAGGACTTCCGTCTTGTCGGAGTTGAGCTTCAGGCGGCTGTTGTTCATCCACTCGGCGATGGCTTTTAGTCCCTCGTGGAGGTTGGTTTTGGCGGTGAGTGGGTCTTTGGTCAGGGAGAGGACGAGCTGGGTGTCGTCGGCGTAGGAGATGATGCTGAGGTGATGTTGGCGGGCCAGTTTAGCGAGGGGTGCCATGTAGACGTTGAACAACGTAGGGCTGAGGGAGGAGCCTTGGGGGACGCCGCAGATGAGGTTGGTGGCTTTGGAGCGGAAAGGGGAGAGTCGTACTCTCTGGGTTCTGTCGGAGAGGAAGGATGAGATCCAGTTGAGGGCTTTATCTTGGATGCCGGCTTCATGGAGGCGGGTCAGTAGGGTGCGGTGGCAGACTGTGTCAAAAGCGGCAGATAAGTCGAGGAGGATGAGGGCCGAGGTTTCGCCGTTGTCCATTTGAGTTCTGATGTCATCTGTGGCGGCGAGGAGTGCAGTCTCGGTGCTGTGGTTTCGTCTGAAACCGGATTGAGCGGGGTCTAGGATGGAGTTGTCTTCGAGGAAGAGGGCGAGCTGGGTGTTGACGATCTTCTCGATTACTTTTGCTGGAAAAGGGAGGAGAGAGATCGGTCGGAAGTTTTTGAGGTCGTTGGGGTCAGCCTTGGGTTTCTTGAGAAGGGGTTGGATTTCTGCGTGTTTCCAGCTGTCTGGGAAGGTGGCGGAGTCGAAGGAGAGGTTGATGATCTTGCGGAGTTTGGGGGCGATGATGGCGTTGGCTTTGTTGAACACGTGATGTGGGCATGGGTCCGTGGGGGAGCCTGAGTGGATGGTGTTCATGGTTGTCATTGTATCGGTGTCGTCCACGTGGGTCCAGGCGGTGAGGCGGCAGGCGTCTGTGGGGATGTCAGGGGTGGGGTCTGGCGGCGGAGTGGTGTTGAAGCTGTCGTGGATGGTTGTGATTTTCTGGTGGAAGAAGGTGGAGAGGTCGTCGCAGAGTTTCTGGGAGGGCGGGATGTCGTTGGAGTTGGCGTTGGGGTTTGAGAGTTCCTTTACGATGCCGAAGAGTTCTTTGCAGTCGTGGGCGTTGTTGTTGATGCGTTCAGTGAAGTGGGCGCGCTTGGCGACTCGGATCCGTTGGTGGTGTTCACGGTTGGCGTCTTTGAGGGAGGCGAGGTTGTCGGGTGTGCGCTCTAAGATCCACTTCTTCTTGAGCTTCTGGCAGCGGCTTTTGGAGGCGGTCAGTTCGTCTGTGAACCAGGCTGGTTTTTTCTTTCCTTGGTTGGCGGTGGGTTTCTTGAGTGGGGCTAAGGTGTTTGCGCAGTCGAGGATCCATTGATGGAGGTTGATGGCGGCAGTGCTCGGGTCGGTTGAGTCGGGTGGTGGGTTTTTGACGAGGGTGCTGGTTAGTTGGTCTTGGGTGATTTTTCCCCAGCGGCGGTAAGGAGGTAGGGGGATGCGGTGGTGTTCGGTGATTTTCCTATAGGAAAAGTGGACGCAGTGATGGTCGGTCCAGTGGAGTTCGGAGGTGTGGCTGAAAGAGATGTGGTTGCTTGAGGTGAAGAGGGGGTCAAGAGTGTGTCCGGCGATGTGGGTGGGAGTGTTGACCAGTTGACGGAGTCCGAGGTTGAGGAGGTTGGAGGTCAGTGATGCGGTGTTGACGTCGTTGTTATTTTCCAGATGGTAGTTTAGATCTCCCAGGAGGATGTAGTCTGGGGAAGCGAGTGCGTGGGTGCTCGCGAGGTCGGCGATGGTGTCGCTGAAGGGGGCTCTTGGTCCTGGAGGGCGGTATATGAGAGTTCCTCTGAGGGTCGTGTTGGGGTCCGTGTGGATCTGGAAGTGGAGGTGTTCGGCTGTCTTGAGGGTGTCGTCCGTGTGGGTGTGGATTTTGAGGGTAGATTTGTGGGCGATGGCTATTCCGCCGCCGATTCCGTTGGTTCGATCTCTTCTGGTGATTTTGTATCCCTCCGGTATGGCGATTGCGATGTCCGGGGCCGAGGAGTCGTTCCACCAGGTTTCGGTCAGGAAGGCCACGTCAGGGGCGGTGGTGTCGAGTAAGTCCCAGAGTTCGATGGCGTGTTTTCGTGCGGAGCGTGTGTTGATGAGGATGCAGTTCAGGTGGTTGGTGTTGGAAGTTCTTGTTGTTGGCTTCGCAGTTCTGTCGCAGGAGAAGTTGCAGGTGCGGCAGGAGAAGGGTCCTTTTGTGTGCTTCGGGGTTGCAAGGAAGCACTCTGCGGAGGGGCCGGGGTTGAGTGCGCGGAGTTCGTTGGTTGAGTAGCGGACGCAGGGGCTGCGGGGGGCGCGGGGACCAGGGGGGGTGGCGCTGGGCGCGGTCCAGGCGCGGACGGGCGCAGACGGGCTTGCCTCTGGCGCGCCTCCGGCGCGCCATCGGCGCGCCCGCTGCGCGGACGCGCAGCGCCAGCCATTAAGAAGGGAGGGGGGAGGGGGGAGGGAGGAGCAGCTGGGAGGCGGGAGGCGGGAGGCGGGAGGCGGGAGGGAGCGGCGAATGGGGGCGCGAGGGGGGCGGGGCCGCAGGGAGGCAGCGGCAGGGATCGGGGAGCAGGGGGAGCGCACAAGGGGCAAAAGGCACAAAAAACGAGCGAAATTAAAGGCAGTCACAATATGAAAACACACAGTATGAAATACAGTAATGGCACAGTACACGATCGGGGAAACAGCAATCAGAGGGGCACACTGGGGGCAGAAGCGCAGGAGGCGAGGCGCAGAAAATGAGAAAAACAACTTACAGGATGGCGGAAAGCGGCACACGGGTCAAGTGAAGCTAGTCAGAGCCCACTAGACCCCAGGGATGAGGCGCAGGAGGATGCCTGCGGGTGGAGGAGGGCCTCGAACACGCAAACAGCAGCGTGGTCGGGGGACAGAGGCAGGAGGCAGCAGGTTGGTGCTGCGGTCGTGGGGGGCGAGCTCAGGACCTGAAACAGGTCAGAGGTCGCTCACTCGCGACGCGCAGCGCCAGCAATTAAGAAGGG
Source organism: Pleurodeles waltl (assembly GCF_031143425.1). Taxonomy (NCBI): domain Eukaryota; kingdom Metazoa; phylum Chordata; class Amphibia; order Caudata; family Salamandridae; genus Pleurodeles; species Pleurodeles waltl. The sequence goes on from NC_090443.1 coordinate 966,075,987, forward strand.
AGGGGGGAGGGAGGAGCAGCTGGGAGGCGGGAGGCGGGAGGGAGCGGCAAATGGGGGCGCGAGGGGGGCGGGGCCGCAGGGAGGCAGCGGCAGGGATCGGAGAGCAGGGGGAGCGCACAAGGGGCAAAAGGCACAAAAAACTAGCGAAATTGAAGGCAGTCACAATATGAAAACACACAGTATGAAATACAGTAATGGCACAGTACACGATCGGGGAAACAGCAATCAGAGGGGCACAACGGGGGCAGAAGCGCCGGAGGCGAGGCGCAGAAAAATGAGAAAAACAACTTACAGGACGGCGGAAAGCGGCACACGGGTCAAGTGAAGCTAGTCAGAGCCCACTAGACCCCAGGGATGAGGCGCAGGAGGATGCCTGCGGGTGGAGGAGGGCCTCGAACACGCAAACAGCAGCGTGGTCGGGGGACAGAGGCAGGAGGCAGCAGGTTGGTGCTGCGGTCGTGGGGGGCGAGCTCAGGACCTGAAACAGGTCAGAGGTCGCTCACTCGCGACGCGCAGCGCCAGCCATTAAGAAGGGAGAAGGGAGGGAGGAGCAGCTGGGAGGCGGGAGGCGGGAGGGAGCGGCGAATGGGGGCGATGGGGGCGGGGCCGCAGGGAGGCAGCGGCAGGGATCGGAGAGCAGGGGGAGCGCACAAGGGGCAAAAGGCACAAAAAACGAGCGAAATTAAAGGCAGTCACAATATGAAAACACACAGTATGAAATACAGTAATGGCACAGTACACGATCGGGGAAACAGCAATCAGAGGGGCACACCGGGGGCAGAAGCGCCGGAGGCGAGGCGCAGAAAAATGAGAAAAACAACTTACAGGACGGCGGAAAGCGGCACACGGGTCAAGTGAAGCTAGTCAGAGCCCACTAGACCCCAGGGATGAGGCGCAGGAGGATGCCTACGGGTGGAGGAGGGCCTCGAACACGCAAACAGCAGCGTGGTCGGGGGACAGAGGCAGGAGGCAGCAGGTTGGTGCTGCGGTCGTGGGGGGCGAGCTCAGGACCTGAAACAGGTCAGAGGTCGCTCACTCGCGACGCGCAGCGCCAGCCATTAAGAAGGGAGGGGGTAGGGAGGAGCAGCTGGGAGGCGGGAGGCGGGAGGGAGCGGCGAATGGGGGCGCGAGGGGGGCGGGGCCGCAGGGAGGCAGCGGCAGGGATCGGAGAGCAGGGGGAGCGCACAAGGGGCAAAAGGCACAAAAAACGAGCGAAATTGAAGGCAGTCACAATATGAAAACACACAGTATGAAATACAGTAATGGCACAGTACACGATCGGGGAAACAGCAATCAGAGGGGCACAACGGGGGCAGAAGCGCCGGAGGCGAGGCGCAGAAAAATGAGAAAAACAACTTACAGGACGGCGGAAAGCGGCACACGGGTCAAGTGAAGCTAGTCAGAGCCCACTAGACCCCAGGGATGAGGCGCAGGAGGATGCCTGCGGGTGGAGGAGGGCCTCGAACACGCAAACAGCAGCGTGGTCGGGGGACAGAGGCAGGAGGCAGCAGGTTGGTGCTGCGGTCGTGGGGGGCGAGCTCAGGACCTGAAACAGGTCAGAGGTCGCTCACTCGCGACGCGCAGCGCCAGCCATTAAGAAGGGAGGGAGGAGCAGCTGGGAGGCGGGAGGCGGGAGGGAGCGGCGAATGGGGGCGCGAGGGGGGCGGGGCCGCAGGGAGGCAGCGGCAGGGATCGGAGAGCAGGGGGAGCGCACAAGGGGCAAAAGGCACAAAAAACGAGCGAAATTAAAGGCAGTCACAATATGAAAACACACAGTATGAAATACAGTATTGGCACAGTACACGATCGGGGAAACAGCAATCAGAGGGGCACAACGGGGGCAGAAGCGCCAGAGGCGAGGCGCAGAAAAATGAGAAAAACAACTTACAGGACGGCGGAAAGCGGCACACGGGTCAAGTGAAGCTAGTCAGAGCCCACTAGACCCCAGGGATGAGGCGCAGGAGGATGCCTGCGGGTGGAGGAGGGCCTCGAACACGCAAACAGCAGCGTGGTCGGGGGACAGAGGCAGGAGGCATCAGGTTGGTGCTGCGGTCGTGGGGGGCGAGCTCAGGACCTGAAACAGGTCAGAGGTCGCTCACTCGCGACGCGCAGCGCCAGCCATTAAGAAGGGAGGGGGGAGGGAGGAGGAGGCGGGAGGCGGGAGGGAGCGGCGAATGGGGGCGCGTTGGGGGCGGGGCCGCAGGGAGGCAGCGGCAGGGATCGGAGAGCAGGGGGAGCACACAAGGGGCAAAAGGCACAAAAAACGAGCAAAATTAAAGGCAGTCACAATATGAAAACACACAGTATGAAATACAGTAATGGCACAGTACACGATCGGGGAAACAGCAATCAGAGGGGCACAACGGGGGCAGAAGCGCCGGAGGCGAGGCGCAGAAAAATGAGAAAAACAACTTACAGGACGGCGGAAAGCGGCACACGGGTCAAGTGAAGCTAGTCAGAGCCCACTAGACCCCAGGGATGAGGCGCAGGAGGATGCCTGTGGGTGGAGGAGGGCCTCGAACACGCAAACAGCAGCGTGGTCGGGGGACAGAGGCAGGAGGCAGCAGGTTGGTGCTGCGGTCGTGGGGGGCGAGCTCAGGACCTGAAACAGGTCAGAGGTCGCTCACTCGCGACGCGCAGCGCCAGCCATTAAGAAGGGAGGGGGGAGGGAGGAGCAGCTGGGAGGCGGGAGGGAGTGGCAAATGGGGGCGCGAGGGGGGCGGGGCCGCAGGGAGGCAGCGGCAGGGATCGGAGAGCAGGGGGAGCGCAGAAGGGGCAAAAGGCACAAAAAACGAGCGAAATTAAAGGCAGTCACAATATGAAAACACACAGTATGAAATACAGTAATGGCACAGTACACGATCGGGGAAACAGCAATCAGAGGGGCACAACGGGGGCAGAAGCGCTGGAGGCGAGGCGCAGAAAAATGAGAAAAACAACTTACAGGACGGCGGAAAGCGGCACACGGGTCAAGTGAAGCTAGTCAGAGCCCACTAGACCCCAGGGATGAGGCGCAGGAGGATGCCTGCGGGTGGAGGAGGGCCTCGAACACGCAAACAGCAGCGTGGTCGGGGGACAGAGGCAGGAGGCAGCAGGTTGGTGCTGCGGTCGTGGGGGGCGAGCTCAGGACCTGAAACAGGTCAGAGGTCGCTCACTCGTGACGCGCAGCGCTAGCCATTAAGAAGGGAGGGGGGAGGGAGGAGCAGCTGGGAGGCGGGAGGGAGCGGCGAATGGGGGTGCGAGGGGGGCGGGCCGCAGGGAGGCAGCGGCAGGGTTCGGAGAGCAGCGGGAGCGCACAAGGGGCAAAAGGCACAAAAAACGAGCAAAATTAAAGGCAGTCACAATATGAAAACACACAGTATGAAATACAGTATTGGCACAGTACACGATCGGGGAAACAGCAATCAGAGGGGCACAACGGGGGCAGAAGCGCCGGAGGCGTGGCGCAGAAAAATGAGAAAAACAACTTACAGGACGGCGGAAAGCGGCACACGGGTCAAGTGAAGCTAGTCAGAGCCCACTAGACCCCAGGGATGAGGCGCAGGAGGATGCCTGCGGGTGGAGGAGGGCCTCGAACACGCAAACAGCAGCGTGGTCGGGGGACAGAGGCAGGAGGCAGCAGGTTGGTGCTGCGGTCGTGGGGGGCGAGCTCAGGACCTGAAACAGACTAATTGATGTAATGACAGAATTGAATCGTGTCACAAGTATTTTAGCCAGAATTTTAAGATTGGAGTTTATTAGAGAAATAGGGGCCAGATGTAGGAAAGCTTTAGCGACTCGCAAACGGCGAAAAACGCCGTTTGCGAGTCGCTAAAGCCCATCTGGTATGTAGAAATGCATTTTGCGAGTCGGAACCGACTCGCAAAATGCATTTCCGAGTCGCAAATAGGAAGGGGTGTTCCCTTCCTATTTGCGAGTCGCACTGCTTCGCGGTCGCAAATGGACTCGCAGTTACCATCCACTTGAAGTGGATGGTAACCCAGTCGCAAATGGGAAGGGGTCCCCAATGTGACCCCTTCCCCTATGTGTCTGGCCTAAAAAATAATTTTTCAGAGCAGGCAGTGGTCCAATGGACCACTACCTACCCTGAAAAATACCGAAACAAAAGGTTTTGGTTTATTTTTCAAAGTGCAGCTCGTTTTCCTTTAAGGAAAATGGGTTGCACTTTGAAAAAAAAAACTGCTTTATTTAAAAGCAGTCACGGACATGGAGGTCTGCTGTTCCCAGCAGGCCTCCATGTCCGTGAGTGCCCTGAATCGCTAGGGGGTCGCAAATTGCGACCCACCTCATTAATATTAATGAGGTGGGTCTTTGCGACCCCATAGCGACTCGCAGAAGGTGTCTGAGACATCTTTCTGCATCCCAAATTGCGACTTGCAATTTGGGAGTCGCAGGGACTCGCAAATTGCAAGTCGCAATTTGGGAAGTTGCTACATCTGGCCCTTAGTCTATAACTGGAGCATTCCAATGGGTCTTTATCAGGTTTAAGAATTACAGTAATGCGTGCTCTTAAAAATTCTGGGCAAAAATGACCTTTTTTTAAAGCTTCATTAAAAAAGGATTGTAAGATTGGGATAATTTGAGTTTTTGTGATTTTATAAAATTCAATGGAGAAGCTGTCTTATCCGGGGGCTTTATTTGTAGCTAAACAATCAATAGCTTTTGCAATCTTATCCGTTGTTAGATATCCCACTAATCTTAATTTCTGTTCTTGTGTTAATTTTGGAATCTTTAAATTAGTGAAAAAGTCATCTTCCTCCTTAGTATCTTCGCAATTCAATGATGTACAAAGTGTTTCATAATAGTTTTGGAACTGTGCCATGATATCTGTTGGTAAAGTGATCAGATTATTTGAAGAGTCTCTAATAGCAGATATTGTTCTGGATGATTCCTGTTGGCGCAGTTGATATGCTAAAAGACGTCCAGCTTTTTCTCACCTTTCATAATTACGTTGACGAATTAGAAACAGACATTTTTCTGCATGGGAAGTGTATAAATTATTGAGTCTGAATTTGGCTAAAAGTAGATTTTTTAAAATTTCTGGGGATTCATATGTATTATAATCTTTCGAGAGTGATGCAATCTCTTTTTCCAATAAAACCCTCTCATTATTCGATTGTTTTTAAAGAAAATATGAATCTCTCATAATCATTCCTCTATTGACTGCTTTGCCGGCTCCCCATAATATATATAATATACTAGCATCTGTGACGGAGTCTTTATTCTCTTCAAGAAATTGGTCAAGAAATTGGTCAACATGCTGACATAGATTCAATTTGGCTTGAGGTGTCTTATACATAGAAATATTAAATCTCCAATTAGATTTAGGTGGTTGTGTTGATTCAATATTAATATTCAAATCTATTAAGTCGTGGTCTGAGAGGCTACAAGGAGTAATTCCTGACTGTGTTATTGATTGTAAAATTGCAGATGATGTTAAAAGGTAATCTATTCTAGAACAAATTAAATGTGAGCAAGATGTAAATGTGGAGTCTCTATCATCTGGGTGTAGCAAACGCCACGGTTCTTGTAATGCAAAATCTTCTATAAGATCTTTTAAAATATATCTATCACTTGTATGATAAATATCTGGTTTGCCAGATCTATCAATGAATGGGTCCATAGTAACATTCCAATCTCGCACAATCATTAATTTTGTAGATCCGAAGGAAGAAAGTAATCTACTAATCTTTGAGAAAAATATCGTTTTGGAATCATTGGGTGCATATATTGTACCTATGATCATAAATGAAATTCTAATATGTATTTTAACAAATGAAAATCTTCCTTCATCATCTAACCATGTCTGTATGATTTTATATGGTAAATGTTTATGAAATAGAATAGCTACTCCACATTTCCGAATAGGTGTATCATCATTGTTAGAGTTATTATGTGTTATGCTTGCATGTATAACTTGGCCAATCCAATCTCTTTTCAGTTTTTCACTTTCTGATTTGTTAAGATGTGTTTCTTGTAATAAAGCAATATCTGGTTTTTATGTCCAAGAAAATTAACTATCTTCTTTCTCTTGATAAAGTGTGTTAAACCATTTACATTCAAGGATATAGCATTTAAAGGTTTCAATTTGTAAACTGACATAATTAGACTAACAAAACAATATCAATCCGAATTTTTGATGATAGGAAAGAAGGATATAGGGTAAGGTTAAAAAGAAGGAGGATAAAGAAGAAATATAAATAAAGAATGAAAGATTAGGAAATTTCAAGTATATCTGTAAGAAGGAGAATTAGGAATGAAATCTCAGATCAATTAAAATGTTATATTAAATCAAAATAGGAAATGATTATTTATCTAGCCTATCAAATACTAACTAATTGTCCAACACGGTGTTAAGACAATTATGTACACTTGACAACTAAAACTTTAATCTGCTGGAATAAACCGTTGTGTCGTGGAGAGGTGAACAGAGAAGAAGAAGAAAATGGCATTTCAAATATAAAATAAAATATCCGATATTTTAAACAAATAAGATTTTCAAAAGAGTTATAAGTTAAAGAAAAAATACATAAAGCAACATCGTCTATGATTAGTATTTCAGCCTGAATCAAGATTTCAAGGGTGATCTAGACCTATCTCTTGGTTGGTATTTTTTCTATGCTTTAAATTTACCACCATGTGTCCAATGACGTTGAACAGTTTCCCATTCACCTTGATCTACATCTTCTGTGGTATGGGATGGAGAAGGTTTTTTTGTCGGTGAGGGAGAAGAAGATTTGTGTTCCATCTCTGAGTCCTCCTTATCCAAGTCATTCAAGAAGGATTCCAAGTCATGAGGATCTGAGTATTCTTTAGTTTTCCCTTGGAAAGTTATAATCATGGTGGCAGGTTCCAAAAGACCAAATTTTATATCTCTTTTCTTTAATCTATTGCGTAAATTAAAAAATTGCTTCCTTTTGAGATTAGTGGGTTTCCTTAGAAGTCTGCCGTGATGATTACCTAAGATTTCTCATACTCATATGGTCCATGTTTTTTAACTGCCATGATTATTTGACGGGCTTGTTGATGTCGTAGACAGCAGGCTAAGCTATATCTAGGTCTTGTGGAGTAGTCTGTTCCACGTGATTGAACACAGTGAGCTCTCTGAAATTCTAAAGGCAATGTAAAGGTGATGTTCGTCAATGTTGGGAGTAAAGTGGACAAAAATTCTGAAATATTATCTTTCTCTATTTGTTCTGGAAGACCTATAATTCTGAGATTATTCCTTCTACTCCTGTCCTCTAAATCAGTCACTTTTTGCTGTAGGTACCAGATGTCTTGACCAGTAACAGGTATCGAATCGAGGCGAGATTCAATATTCGTAATTCGATCGTCCATTGATTGCATGCGAGATTGAAACTTGGTAACATCGTTCCTTAAGCCCTGAACTTCCGTAGTATTAGTGGAAACTTTATTGTCCAGGGATGCAATGGAGGATTTTATGTGTAGAAGTTCCTTCAGGATTGTATCCATAGCTGCTGAGGGTAATTCAGTAGAATCAGCCATTTTACATTTGAGATCAATGTCCACAGGATTCGATAGTAAAGCTTCACTATATGACAATTGCCTTACTGCCTTTGGTTCTGACCAAGGAATAGATTAGTTATCTTCTGGACTTCTGTTTATAATATGTGATTAGTCACTTCTATATGGAATTAAAAGAGAGAAAAAAAGGCAATAAACCAATTCAATCTTCGTCTCCCCAAGCAAGTGTGAAATTCGCCGTGTAAATTACAGTCATTTTTAGTCAAGAGTCACATTAATTCTATGCAGCTATGTACATGTTGTCTCTGCGTCTTCCAAGGTAAGTACTCTTATGAAAGTTTATTCAGACTGGATAGTACTCAAAGCAAATCACGACAATCTTGTTGTTATTCAGCACAATGAGGTAGAGAATAATCAGATTATCCTGTTTCCTCCGTATTAAACATATGTTATCCCGCCATTCTCCACAAAGTATTACAATGCAATATAATTAGTCAAGTGTGAAAGTAGAGCAGGAAACAAAAAAAAAATAGCATCCAGCGTTGTTACATTGCAATTTCAATACATTAAGGGGGTCATTCTGACCCTGGCGGCCGGTGACCGCCAGGGTCACCGACCACGGGAGCATCGCCAACAGGCTGGCGGTGCTCCCGAGGGCATTCTGACCGCGGCGGTTCAGCCGCGGTCAGAAAGGGTAAACCGGCGGTCTCCCGCCGGTTTACCACTGCCCTACAGAATCCTCCATGGCTGCGGAGCGCGCTCCGCAGCCATGGGGATTCTGACACCCCCTACCGCCATCCTGTTCCTGGCGGGTCTCCCGCCAGGAACAGGATGGCGGTAGGGGGTGCCGCGGGGCCCTGGGGGCCCCTGCAGTGCCCATGCCCATGTGTCATGGGCACTGCAGGGGCCCCCGTAAGAGGGCCCCGCAAAGTATTTCAGTGTCTGCAACTGCACCCGTCGCACCCGTGCAACTACGCCGGCTCAATTCTGAGCCGGCGTCCTCGTTGCAGGGGCATTTCCTCTGGGCCGGCGGGCGCTCTTTTGGAGAGCGCCCGCCGGCCCAGAGGAAATTTCTGAATGGCCGCCGCGGTCTTCTGACCGCGGTGCGGTCATTTGGCGGCGGTACCTTGGCGGACGGCCTCTGCCGTCCGCCAAGGTCATAATCAGGGCCTAAGTATTAAACCAAGACTCGTGCGTGGTTATTATTTACCGCTAGGCCACTATAATCTACATCGTACTGTGTAGTAATATGATCGGGCATGTCGAAGATCTTTTTCAAGCAGCATACGACGTACTTGATGTTACGCGGTGTGTTAAGGAAATTATCGTCTTTGTTTCTAAGATTCCAAAAATATAAAAGAAAGCGTTCCGTACCATTTGGAGCTTGAGTTACACTTGACGTCGCCATTTTGGCCTCGTCGATCGGCGCAGACTTCAGCATATATTTCGGTTGTACAGCATGCGATCCATATAATTTTATATCCTATGCCATTCTGACGATATCGGACACAAATGCTCTCTTTTTCCAGATGTACGGAAAGCAGAAAAATGTCTTTTGGCCTATTTCTCCATCTTCGTTCTTTCCGGCTCTAAAGAAGAGCCGCCATCTTCCTCAGTGCCTGGCTCCGCCCCGGGATGTGCTGTTTCTGTGCGAGAAATGAAACTCTTTAAAGTGTTTTTTGTTTTAAATCATAAATTATTTACGGGCTAGTGTAACCCTACCCTCTATCTAGTCTTGAGGACTAGATAATTTAATCAGGATAATCCCAACCTCCAAAGAACTGCAAGAGTTTCCTGTGCTCACATTGGTTTCAGGACCTTCTAAGTTGCCTATAAGACAGTTAAACAATCAGAGACTCCTACATACCAAGCAAACAAGATGAAGACGTCTCAAAAGATTTGTAGGACATGCAGCAGCAGCAGTGGCCAGACAGGAATCCAGAAGCGACTGCCATGGACACACAGGATACCAGATTTCCTCTTATGTCCTGAGGATTTGGAACATGTGGCTAGCCTTGCCACCTTTCCAAGAAAGAAATACTGGCTATTTTGTGCTGTTTTAAGAGTGTGCAAACTTCTACGCATGATACTAAATAAGACTTGAAACAAAACGGAATGAATTCATTTGTAACATCCTTGCATTTGTTTACTTTAATTATTATTCAAGAATCGCTTACGCCTCTCTAGAAGACATTTAAAAAGTGCTTGCTATTTATGTTTGCTGTTTGACATATGTGCAGTTAAGGGCAAAAATACTGACTTTAGATGAATGTGCTTATTTTATTACCAACTGGGACATTAAAATACCGGTGGTGTCGGTAGATAAGCGGCCAAGTGGCAACCCTATTTGCAGCAAACAAAACACAAAGGCACTCTTACCTCTCAAAATGTATGTGCAGGGCTGGCTTTAGGGTGGAGGCGCTGTGTTTAAAGATAACTTATGGGTTTAAAAGCATGTGAATTTTCTTGTGCGTCCAGCAATTTTCAGGAATATATAAAAATGCAAAGATATCTCTGGTGATTAATATCCGTGCTGTTGAGAGATTGAAATTTTGTTTAGTGGCAGTTTTGATTCATCATAAAACAGGATAGAGGGTTTTTGTGCCTCCTGCACAGAATGTTCACCATGGAGATCACAGAACGGAGAGTAAGTGAACTATAAGTACCCTATAATGTATGTCAGAGAGGAGCAATAGCAGAGATCTTCAAGCTTTTTGATACCAAGACACCCTCTGTCAAAATATTTTAGGCATAAGGACCCCCTCCTGACAAAACGTTCTAGAACCTGGCCCTTCCTATCATCGCCAACCATTGTCAACCATATGTGGTCCCAATTCCCAAATCATTGCTGTGGTGCGGGAACAATATTAAACAGTGTTTAGCAAACCAAAGGTGAGTGGGTGACTGTGGTTCAGTGTCAGAGGCTTATCACACACTTCAAACAAAAAATCTCTAAAAAGAATTACCCAAAAATGCACAATGGCACTTTATTTTTCACAAACAAAACATAATTTGACAAAACCCTTTTGGCTGATAACACCTTCCTGAATGTGATGGGTGTGCCTGTTTTGTGCTAAAGAGACAGTCATTTTGTAGTTGCATTCATTAGTGCCAGTTGAATACCCAAATATAACAATAAGCAACAAACAGGTGACCAGTCCAGCTTTGCAAAGAGCCTTATACTGCGTAGCTACACGTGTCACTGCTTTTTAGTAACTTTTGAACCATTTGAGCTATAAACAAAATTGTTTTTGTTAAAATCAGCAGATTATGCGGCAGATGATGGATTATGTGGCAAATGCAGCAAATTTATAATTATGCAAAAATCAAAGTGGCCGCACAATTGTATAATTCAAGTGGCCCTGGGTATAATGGCTGCAATGCAGGGGCTGCAACTTTAGTGAATGGCATCCGAGGAGAACCATACTATATTTAATGTGATGCTGATGGCTTGGCTTTTACAGATGCATGGAACTGGAGGTTCATAATAGTTATAATCATTAATGATGAACTGTAAAGTTCAAGTAGGATGCTTTCTATAATTCCAGGAGAGGAAGTGGTCCCTTAATCTTCTTTCACACTGTTCTTCTAAAAAGGTTTTTATTTTTAACATTATGAAAACAAAAGCTTCTCTTTTAGAAAAAAGTGACTCCTAGTTTTATTAGTTTGGTGCTGTTGTTGATTTCAGTTTTTAGGTCTTTCACTGTCAGGTAGCTGCATATAAACTAAAGGGCAGCTTAAATGAAAAAATTCATTAAAAATGTTGTTACTCGGTGGGAAATGCACTAGTACATTATGAAACCTCTATTAGTTAATGCACTGCACAGGTCTATGTGTAATCAGAGAGCCAAATAATTAAATCTTGGTTGGTGTAGTGGGGAAAAGTGACTTGTGCAGTTTCAGTCTTACAAGGTCACAGCCTGTGACAAAAAAGAACTGTGAATATATGTCATTATTTTATAGTTGCATTAGATAGTATAAAATTGACTGCTACAAAATGTGCAAAACATTTTATGATAAAATGGTGCTTCCAAAATATAGATTTTAGTAATACCCAGACCGTACGTAATCCATTTTTTACATAACTGTTCCTTCAATACCCCCATATAAATACATTTACAATAAAAAGCACATACTTCACAGCTCAGTTGTTAACTCTTTGCACTACCACTTAAAAGGAAGTCCCGGGGGTGGATCGCCGAGGTTCGAGGTCTCCCCCCCGGGAGGTTTGGGGAGGTGGTACATCCCACGGTGACGTTTGGGCGCTTTTTGGGCTGTGGAGGGAAGTAATTCATGCAGCTATTTTAGGGAGTCCCCACCATTTTGGGAAAGCGACACGGTGGCCGGGTAGTTAGAGCAGCTTTTTGTGTGTTAGAGTAGTTTGTTGAATAGGTTTTGGGGTGGTAGTCTGCTACGACATAAGGGCGTTCTAGTGGTACTTAGATAGATGTCAGGGCATTGGCAGGAGTGGGCGTTTCTCATTAGGGGCCCTTTTGCAGGAAGTAGCGTGCCAGCGGTGGCGCGCCTGTGGGCGAAGTGTCGAAGGCTTACCTGCAGTGCTTCATGGAGTTAGAATAGGCGGAAGGATGGCATCTGACAAATGGGTCCAGGTGGCGCTACGGCTATTGAAGGAGGCCGGGTGACTGGATATTGTCAGCGAGGAGGTGTTGGGACCCCTGCGGCCCACCCAGATAGCGGCGAGCGGGGTGTCGCCGGCCGTCTTGGCCTGTTCGCCCCCGCGCCGCGTGCATGCGGCGAAGCAATCGGTCTGAGGGGAGGGGCCGGGGGAATCTGGGGGAGGCCACGGGGAAGGGTCGGGGACGTAATTTACCTTCCCACCCCACGGGCATTGCTGCGTTGTCAAGGACGCGGAGCGCAGGGCTCTGGCCCAGAGGGGCCGGCACGGAGTCCCTTAGAATGAAAAAGGCTGGGTGGGTGTTCAGGCTAGGGCTGGGGTCCCGAGGCGAACAGAGCGCTAGCAGTGTTGCGCTTAGATTAACGTGGAGGGATGTGGGAGGGGGAAGGGTTCCAGAGGTACGGGAGGTGACAGGAGCTGTAGGTGCACCCAGAGTGGACGAGTTCCATCCAGGGGTGGGGGACAAGTGTCCAGACAGTGCAAGGGGGCACTGGGAAGGGGAGGATAGTCAGGATGCTGTTATAGGGGAGGGGGGCTCCTGGGAGCGGCTTGGGGGGGTTCTCCCACGGGAGATGGGGCAGGAAAGGTTTCTGCTCCCCAGGTGGGGGATTTCCTGTAGGAGTGGAGTGAGGGCAAGGAAGTGGACGAGTTGGGGGTTGAGGAAGATGGCATCACATTTAAGGTGCGCCCCCCGGCGTACTTACAGCTGGGGCGGACCTTGGAGGAGCAGGCAGAGGGCGGGGAGGGGCAGCAATTCAGGGAGAGGAGATATCTGGAGTGGGAGGAGGAGGAAGGGGCGGGGATGGGGGTCGCTGGGCAACGCAGGGCAGGTAGTTGCAGTTCAGGCACAGGTCTCACCGGCACCCCGGGCATTTCCTGGCAGGGTGGCAGGATGGTACGGCATGACCCGGGCAGGTCAAGGGTGGACCAGAGACCCCGGGAGGCAGCGAATGCGGGCCCCGAGCGGCCAGCTGGATTGCGTCGCGCAGGGAAGCAGCAGACGGGGATTCCAGGGCTAAGGTAGTTCTGAAGGGGCTGTGGGGCGGAGTGGGTATTGCGCCCCCCGTTGATGCGGCCTCAGAGGAGCAGTGACCTAGCCTGCAACTACAAGAACAGCTGGACAGATCAAGGGGTAAGATGGTTTCATGCCCCGGAGACCCAGAAATTGAGGGGCAAGCGAGGGCTTCGGGAAGTGCCCTGCCTGGTGAGCTTGGTGAGCTGGATGACGAACTGGATTATGAGGAGAACAGTGTGAAAGAAGGGGAGCTGAGGGAGAAACATAAGGGTGGCTGGTGGTGCGCAGAGGGTGTGACTAATGATGTTTCAGACAGTGACATCAGAGAACAGAGGAGCTCAACTGGTGAGGCTTACGGCTCGGGAGCGGCCCCTGTCTCTGACGCCAGGTAAGAAGGGGATTGCTGCCCTTAATACGGCAATTTCAGTGGTGGTGGAGGCGAAGGTGGACAGTGTGAAAGAGCGTTTGCACAAAGGGGTTTATGTTGCGGATGTCAGAGTCAGGACGGATGAGGACAGGGAAAAACAGGGTTCTGTTTCTTCACGGAGGGCAGGGAGAAAAAGATGAAAGTAGGTATGGCAAAAGGGGGTGAGAAAGCCAAAAAGCTGCCCTATATGGGCACGGCAAAGCCATTAGGGGCGCATTTAATGCTAGGCACAAAAGAGAAGATTTGGAAAGGTGAGTACGTAGAGATGCTAAAGCTTCTACATAGGGAAGTCAGGTCCAAGGAGGGTTCCAAGGAGGAGGAGTGCGAGTTGGCTAAGCGGCAGAGGGTGCCTGTCAATATTGAGAATTGGACGGCTGCCTTTTTAATATATGCCAGTGTTTATTGTGAGCGCTTCCCAGAGATGGCGGTAGCGCTCCTGAAATATATGGACGTTATACGGAAGGCTCAATTGAATTACAGGGGTTACACCTGGGTTCAATATGATGAGGAATTCTGGGAAAGGATGGCAGCTGATGAGGAGGTGCAATGGGGTGAGAATGATGCAGACCTGTGGCAGCACAGAATAGGGCCATCTAAATTCAGTAAAACAGTCTTCACGGATAGTGGGCTGCCCATTACCTGTTGGCCCTTTCGAGAGCGCCCCACTCAGGGTGGAGCGGGGGCAAATACAGAAGGTGTTTCAGGATCAGTGGAGACTGGGTCTGCGAACTTGGGGGCATGTTGGGACTATAACAAAGGTCTGTGCACCTGTGAATATTGCAAATTCAGACATGAGTGTTCACATTTCGGGGAACGACATGCACTCATTCACTGTTACGCCTCTGCGAACCAAGGTTCTCAAGGGTCAGGACAGGGTCAGTCTTCAAGGGGGGGTTGGTCAGGAAACTAGGGTCTCAGCAAATACAGAAGCGGACAAGGTTCTATGGGAAAAAAGCTTGTACTCTGGTTAGGCTTGACAGGTTACGATTTTGTCTGGAACAGTATGATGACAGGACGGCTGCACATATGTTGTTACAAGGTTTTTCAGAGGGTTTTCAACTGGCTTATATGGGTCTGCGGATGCGGCGGTGAGCTGACAATCTAAAATCTGTCAAGGGGAACGAGGCAATTGTGCAGCAGAAGCTTGACAAAGAAGTGGTGGAGGGACGTATGGAGGGTCCTTTTTCAGACTGCCCACTACAGAATCTTATGGTGTCTCCCATTGGAGTGGTTCCCAAAATACAGCCCGGACAATTCCGGCTAATTCATCATTTGTCTTGGCCGGAGGGGTCATCTGTAAACGATTTCATACCAGAGGAGCTGACAAAGGTGTCATACGTGTCTGTGGACGTTGCTATTGACATGGTAGAGGCTTTTGGGAGAGGAGCATTGATGGCAAAGATGGATATAAAGTCTGCCTTACCGGTTAGTCCCGATGATTTTGAACTGTTGGGCATTCAATTTCAGGGCAGCTGGTACGTTGATAAAGGCCTCTCTATGGGATGTTTCATGCTCCTTATTCGAGTGTTTTATCACTTGTTTACAATGGATCTTTTCATCCATAACGGGGCATAAGGCAGTGACGCATTACTTGGATGATTTCTTTTTTGTTGCGCTGGCGGGATCAGACCATTGTGCGGTCGTCTTTTGGCGGTTTCAGGACATCATGGGGGACCTGGGTGTGCCCCTGGCTCTTGAAAAGACGGTAGGGCCCAGCACAGCCTTTACTTTTTTGGGCATTGAGTTGGATACGGAACTGATGGTGGCACGGTTGCTGATAGAAAAGAAGATGACTAGGATTGTGACAGACAAAGACATGATACAATGGAAAAAGGTGACAGTTAGGGACATTCAGGTATTGCTGGGCCATAATTTTGCTTGTAGAGCAGTGACAGCGGGGAGGACATTCTGCAGGCGTTTAGGGATGGCTCTGTCGGGACGGCAGTTACCGCATCACTATGTGCGCCTTTGCGTGGGAGTGAAAGAGACTTATGGATGTGGTGTGTTTTTCTTGAGCAATTCAACAGATCCCCCTCAGGACATGGCAGGTGTATGAGTGGGATGTGCAAATTTTCTCAGATGCCGCAGGAGGTTCTGGCTTTGGACTGTATTGGCATGGGCGGTACTGTGCGGAGACTTGGCCGGCAGCTTGGTGTAACGGGGAGGAGCATCGCGTTTCTTGAATTGTTCCCTTTGGTGGTCAGGTGTGCATATGGGGACATCTACTTGAACACCAAAAAGTGCTTTTCAGGGTTGACAACCTGGCAGTAGTCCAAGTTGTGAATAGGCAATCGGCGCGGGAGGCTCAGGTGTTGCAACTGCTGCGAATCTTTGTGCTTCACTGCTTGCGCCGCGACATTCATTTTAAGGCCAGACACGTTCCAGGAGTGAACAATGACATTGCGGATGCTTTGTCTCATTCACAGTGGGAGAGATTCCATGGGCTGGTTGTGGGCGAGCCCCTGTCCAGGTCAGATACTGGTAGCTTTATGGACAGTAGGAGAGAACGGATGCTGTGGTTCGTGGTGAATTCATTGGCTCCTGCTACACAGCAAGCATGCGTCCAGGCATGGCGGGAGTTTAAATGGTCAGGGGCGCGTAGGAGAGCAGATGAGAGGGGCACTTTGGAAGACTTTGTGCGTTTTGTAAAGAAATGGCTCCCTGTTGCAGTTACCCCCCACTTTTTGCCTGATACTGATGCTGACTTGACTGAGAAGTGTGCTGGGACCCTGCTAACCAGGCCCCAGCACCAGTGTTCTTTCACCTAAAATGTACCATTGTCTCCACAATTGGCACAACCCTGGCACCCAGGTAAGTCCCTTGTAACTGGTACCTCTGGTACCAAGGGCCCTGATGCCAGGGAAGGTCTCTAAGGGCTGCAGCATGTCTTATGCCACCCTAGGGACCCCTCAC
The DNA here is from genome assembly GCF_031143425.1 of Pleurodeles waltl. Taxonomy (NCBI): domain Eukaryota; kingdom Metazoa; phylum Chordata; class Amphibia; order Caudata; family Salamandridae; genus Pleurodeles; species Pleurodeles waltl. The sequence continues at coordinate 966,092,463 of NC_090443.1, forward strand.
TCAGCACAGACACACTGCTTGCCAGCTTGTGTGTGCTGGTGGGGAGAAAATGACTAAGTCGACATGGCACTCCCCTCAGGGTGCCATGCCAATCTCACACTGCCTATGGCATAGGTAAGTCACCCCTCTAACAGGCCTTAGAGCCCTAAGGCAGGGTGCACTATACCACAGGTGAGGGCATAGGTGCATGAGCACTATGCCCCTACAGTGTCTAAGCAAAACCTTAGACATTGTAAGTGCAGGGTAGCCATAAGAGTATATGGTCTGGGAGTCTGTCAAAAACAAACTCCACAGCTCCATAATGGCTACACTGAATACTGGGAAGTTTGGTACCAAACTTCTCAGAATATTAAACCCACACTGATGCCAGTGTAGGATTTATTAAAAAATGCACACAGAGTCCATCTTAGAGATGCCCCCTGTATTTTACCCAATTGTTCAGTGCAGGACTGACTGGTCTGTGCCAGCTTGTTGCTGAGAGACGAGTTTCTGACCCCATGTGGTGAGGGCCTTTGTGCTCTCTGAGGACAGAAACAAAAGCCTGCTCTGGGTGGAGGTGCTTCACACCTACCCCCTGCAGGAACTGTAACATCTAGCAGTGAGCCTCAAAGGGTCAGGCTTCGTGTTACAATGCCCCAGGGCACTCCAGCTAGTGGAGATGCCCGCCCCCTGGACACAGCCCCCACTTTTGGCGGCAAGTCCAGGGGAGATAATGACAAAAACAAGGAGGAGTCACCCACCAGTCAGGACAGCCCCTAAGGTGTCCTGAGCTGAGGTGACCCCTGCCTTTAGAAATCCTCCATCTTGATTTTGGAGGATTCCCCCAATGGGAATAGGGATGTGCCCCCCTCCCCTCAGGGAGGAGGCACAAAGACGGTGTAGCCACCCTCAAGGACAGTAGCCATTGGCTACTGCCCTCCCAGACCTAAACACACCCCTAAATTCAGTATTTAGGGGCTCCCCAGAACCTAGGAAACTAGATTCCTGCAACCTAAGAAGAAGAGGACTGCTAAGCTGAAAAACCCTGCAGAGAAGACGGAGACACCAACTGCTTTGGCCCCAGCTCTACCGGCCTGTCTCCCCACTTCTAAAGACACTGCTTCAGCGACGCTCTCCCCAGGGACCAGCGACCTTTGAAGCCTCAGAGGACTGCCCTGCATCTAGAAGGACCAAGAACTCCTGAGGACAGCGGCTCTGTTCACCAAAGACTGCAACTTTGCAACAAAGAAGCAACTTTGAAACAACACGAGTTTCCCGCCGGAAGCGTGAGACTTGGCACTCTGCACCCGATGCCCCCGGCTCGACTTGTGGAGAACAATCACTTCAGGGAGGACTCCCCGGCGACTGTGAGACCGTGAGTAGCCAGAGTCGACCCCCCTGAACCCCCACAGCGACGCCTGCAGAGGGAATCCCGAGGCTCCCCCTGACCGCGACTGCCTGCTTCTAAGAACCTGACGCCTGGTAGGGACACTGCACCCGCAGCCCCCAGGACCTGAAGGATCCGACCTCCAGTGCAGGAGCGACCCCCAGGTGGCCCTCTCCCTTGCCCAGGTGGTGGCTACCCCGAGGAGCCCCCCCCTTGCCTGCCTGCATCGCTGAAGAGACCACTTGGTCTCCCTTTGCTTTCTATTACAAACCTGACGCTTGTTTGCACACTGCACCCGGCCGCCCCCGTGCCGCTGAAGGTGTACTTTCTGTGTGGATTTGTGTCCCCCCAGGTGCCCTACAAAACCCACCTGGTCTGCCCTCCGAAGACGCGGGTACTTACCTGCTGGCAGACTGGAACCGGGGCACCCCCTTCTCCATTGAAGCCTGTGCGTTTTGGGCACCACTTTGACCTCTGCACCTGACCGGCCCTGAGCTGCTGGTGTGGTAACTTTGGGGTTGCTCTGAACCCCCAACGGTGGGCTACCTTGGACCCAAACTTGAACCCCGTAGGTGGTTTACTTACCTGCAAAAACTAACACTTACCTCCCCCAGGAACTGTTGAAAATTGCACTGTCTAGTTTTAAAATAGCTATATGTCATTTATGTGAAAACTGTATATGCTATTTTGCTAATTCAAAGTTCTTAAAGTACCTACCTGCAATACCTTTCATTTGAAGTATTACATGTAAATCTTGAACCTGTAGTTCTTAAAATAAACTAAGAAAATATATTTTTCTATACAAAAACCTATTGGCCTGGAATTGTCTCTGAGTGTGTGTTCCTCATTTATTGCCTGTGTGAGTACAACAAATGCTTAACACTACCCTCTGGTAAGCCTAATGCTCGACCACACTACCACAAAATAGAGCATTAGAATTATCTCTTTTTGCCACTATCTTACCTCTAAGGGGAACCCTTGGACTCTGTGCATACTATTCCTTACTTTGAAATAGTGCATACAGAGCCAACTTCCTACATTGGTGGATCAGCGGTGGGGTACAAGACTTTGCATTTGCTGGACTACTCAGCCAATACCTGATCACACGACTAAATTCCAAAAATTGTCATTAGAAACTGATTTTTGAAATTTGTGCTATTTTTCTAAATTTTTTAAAGTCCTGCTAGGGCCTTGTGTTAGTCCCTGTTAGCATTTCTTTTAGAGCTTAAAAGTTTTGCAAAGGTTTGAATTAAGTTCTAGAGATAGTTTTAGATTATTGAAAAGCATTCCAACTTTTAGAAACATAGGTGGTCATTACAACCCTGCCGGACGGTGTTAAAGGTGCGGTAATACCGCAAACAGGCCGGCGGACAAAAAAAGGGAATTATGACGTTGGCGGAAACCGCTAACAAAGACAGCCACTTTAACACACCGCCCGCCACAGCGGTACAGACAAGCAGCGCGGCGGTCACCGCCAACAGACAGGCGGGGGACAATGTACCGCCCATAGTATCACAACCCGCCAATCCGCCACCTTTTCGGGGCGGATTCACCGTGGATAAAAACACGGCGGAAACAGCTTTTGCAATGGGAAAACGATCACCTGAACACATCCCACGAGGAACGAGGACTCCATTGAGCCAGAACTCCAAATATTCCCTGCGCTTGTCTTTCTGCTCCTCCACGACCACCATCTACGTAGGCGCCGAAGACAACGGTGAGTACTGCACCTACAACATAGGGGAGGCAAATGTTAGGGGGACACCCACGAAACACCCCCACCCCCGCCCCCACCATCGCATATCACAACTTACACACCAATGCATCCACAAAAATCACAGTAACAACCCACAATCCCCCCGGAAGAATGCAAAGACAAAGCGAAATCCGTTTAAACATTGTAATGTTGCAATATACACGTCTTGCAAAAATATACAGATATAACCGAAATTCAGGCCGAAATATATTATGACGAGAAGTAGTGCAGATATGTACATAACAATGTCCGTGCACCAACAGTCCAAAAATGCATGGGCGAGGCCCACCAAATATACCTGACCACAATTGGAGAGAACACTGCCGGGGCATCAGATAGAAATACTACAGGCACCTCAGAGGGAAGGGCAGGGGGGGCACCTCAGCCGGAGGAGTGCAAAGCAAGATCCACGACGGGGCTCCATGCCCACTGTGCCATCCTGGGGAGTGCAAAGCCACAGTTTTTCAAGTCTCTACAGTGGGTGGTTTGCCCACTGTGCCATCCTGGGGAGTGCAAAGCCACAGTCTCTCAAGTGGATAACAGTGGGTGGGTTGCCCACTGTGCCATCCTGGGGAGTGCAAAGCCACAGTCTCACAAGTCTCTACAGTGGGTGTCTTGCCCACTGTGCCATCCTGGGGAGTGCAAAGCCACAGTCTCTCAAGTGGATAACAGTGGGTGGGTTGCCCACTGTGCCATCCTGGGGAGTGCAAAGCCACAGTCTCTCAAGTCTCTACAGTGGGTGGCCTGCCCACTGCCATATCCTGGGGAGTGCAAACCCACAGTCTCTCAAGTCGATAACATTCTCCAGTGGTTCTGGAGGGGGACTCGTGCCCAGACTGGATTAGTCTCCCCGTGAAGGTTCCTGTCACTGCCATGGCGGTTCTGGCCTGTTCAGCGGTGCTTTGCCATGGCGGTCTTTGCCCTGTTCAGCGGTGCTTTGCCATGGCGGTTCTGGCCTGTTCAGCGGTGCTTTGCCATGGCGGTCTTTGCCCTGTTCAGCGGTGCTTTGCCATTGCGGTCTTTGCCCTGTTCAGCGGTGCTTTGCCATGGCGGTTCTAGCCTGTTCAGCGGTGCTTTGCCATGGCAGTCTTTGCCCTGTTCAGCGGTGCTTTGCCATGGCGGTTCTGGCCTGTCCAGCGGTGCTTTGCCATGGCGGTCTTTGCTCTGTTCAGCGGTGCTTTGCCATGGCGGTCTTTGCCCTGTTCAGCAGTGCTTTGCCATGGCAGTCTTTGCCCTGTTCAGTGGTGCTTTGCCATGGCGGTCTTTGCCCTGTTTAGCGGTGCTTTGCCATGGCGGTCTTTGCCCTGTTCAGCGGTGCTTTGCCATGGCGGTTCTGGCCTGTTCAGCGGTGCTTTGCCATGATGGTCTTTGCCCTGTTCAGCGGTGCTTTGCCATGGCGGTCTTTGCCCTGTTCAGCGCTGCTTTGCCATGGCGGTCTTTGCCCTGTTCAGCAGTTCTTACCATGGCGGTTCTGGCCTGTTCAGCGGTGCTTTGCCATGGCGGTTCTGGCCTGTTCAGCGGTGCTTTGCCATGGCGGTCTTTGCCCTGTTCAGTGGTGCTTTCCCATGGCGGTTCTGGTACGGACATTGGTGTGTGGCATGTCGTTCCCTACACTGGGCATTGGTGTGTGGCATGACGTTCCCTACACTGGGCATTGGTGTGTGGCATGACGTTCCCTCATAGCCCACCTGGGCTGTGACTCCGGCGGTGGTCTCCTGACCAGGAACGATACTTGGGCCCTCCTGGGCTGTGACTCCGGCGGTGGTCTCCTGACCAGTGACAAGACTTGGGCCCTCCTGGGCTATGACTCCGGTGGTGGCGGTGGTCTCCTGGCCACTGACGATACTTGGGCCCTCCTGGGCTGTGACTCCGGCGGTGGTCTCCTGACCAGTGACGATACTTGGGCCCTTCTGGGCTGTGACTCCGGCGGTGGTCTCCTGACCAGTGACGATACTTGGACCCTCCTGGGCTATGACTCCGGCGGTGGCAGTGGTCTCCTGACCAGTGACGATACTTGGGCCTTCCTGGGCTTTGACTCCGGCGGTGGTCTCCTGACCAGTGACGATACTTGGGCCATCCTGGGCTGTGACTCCGGCGGTGGTCTGCTGACCAGTGACGATACTTGGGCCCTCCTGGGCTGTGACTCCGGCAGTGGCGGTGGTCTCCTGACCAGTGACGATACTTGGGCCCTCCTGGGCTGTGACTCCGGCGGTGGTCTCCTGACCAGTGACGATACTTGGGCCCTCCTGGGCTGTGACTCCGGCGGTGGCGGTGGTCTCCTGACCAGTGACGATACTTGGGCCCTCCTGGGCTGTGACTCCGGCAGTGGTCTCCTGACCAGTGACAATACTTGGGCCCTCCTGGGCTATGACTCCGGCGGTGGTCTCCTGACCACTGACGAGGGTGCTGGCGGTTGTGTCTCGCCCGCCGGGAATGATGCCGCCCTTCTCTGCCGTGACACTCACAACAGGCTGGGCAGACTTCCTCTGGCCCTTCCCCACTTTTGGTGGAGTCACAGCTGACTCTCCAATCCCCTTGGAACCCATGTCAGTTGTTTTCCCACCAGGAGTCTTCACCCGGTCCCGCCGTCCACTCTCCAATTTCAGAGCCTTGACAGGGGGTGGGCTGCCAGTGCCTTGGCTCCGGGTCATACTGCTTGCCCTGGTGGCCGGTGCACTCCACAAACCTTGAACAGGCACCACTGGTATTGGAGGCTTTTTGGCTGAGGCGCTATGACGGAACTGATGAATTGGAGGGGGGGGTGGGGGCAAAAAGGTCAACTTTACAGAGGGACAGTTTCTGACGAACACTGGGATGGGTAGTTGGAGGGGGTCTGGGAGTGGAGGAAGAGGAGGTGGTTGTAGGAGGTGTCACTTTAGGTGTTTTGGGTGCAGGTGCAGGTACTGGAGGCTGTCGTGAGGTGGATGGATGTTGGGTGAGTGATTGCCTGCGTTTGTGTACTTTGGGAGGGGGCGTCACAGACACACTGGGAGAGGACACAGGGGACGTGTAAATGGCAGTGGAGGTGGTGAGTGCAGGTGAGCGGCTTGGGGTGCTGGGTGTCCTTGTGTGATTCATTGTGCCTGTAGATGTGGTGCAAGCAGGTGTGTGTGTAGACGGGACTGGGAGGGAGAACAGGAGGAGGGGGACACAGTGGAGGCAGTGGATGTTGCTGTGTCTGTACGTGGGTGAGGCTTGCGTGAGTGCCTGTGGTGTGTGTGGTGCCTATGTTTGCTTGTGCTACTTGTGTGTGTTGACTTGTGTGCATGCTGGTCTGTAGGTGTGCTTGGGATGGGTTGGGGTACAGGGGATTGGGTCTGGGTGGAGGAGGTTGGAGGGGGGAGGCTAGACACAGGGACCATGGCTGCCATCAGTGCTGAGGTCAGAGATTGCAGGGTTCGCTGAAGGACAGCCTGACCAGAATGAATGCCCTCCAGGAATGCATTACCGTGTTGCAACTCTCGTTCTACACCCTGGATGGCATTCACAATGGTAGACTGCCCAACAGTGCGTGACCTGAGGAGGTCAATGGCCTCCTCACTAGGGCAACAGGGGTGACAGGGGCAGGGCCTGAGGTGCCTGGGGCGAAGGTGATGCCCACCCTCCTGGGTGAGCGGGCACGGGGCGAACGCTGAGGGGCTGCTGGGAGGGCGGTGCTGGTAGGGAAGGTGGTGGCTGTACCTGTAGAAGTGGGGCGCACAGATGGTGCCGCCACCACAAGGGAGCCCGCATCGGCGTACAAGTCCGTGTCGCTGCTTGGTGATCCGGTGGCCGACGTGAAGCTCCCCTCGCCCTCCGTCCCACTGGTGTATTCAGAGTCTGTGGTGTGGCCCTCCATGGCCATGTGGGATGCAGCTCCCTCGTGCTCCGGTGCCACTGTACCTCCGCCTGATGATGCTGATGTACAAAAGAACAGGGACAGCAAAGAAAGGGGGGTTGGGACAGAAGAAAGACAGTTTGAGTGCATGGCATACCGCTACCGTTGGCGGACAAGACAGACACAGCAGCCCCCTGCATTATGCCGTGCTCCTGCCCTCTGCATATGCAATTTCTGGGATATGGCCTACATGGCAATGGTGGACATCTGCACACATGAATGCCACAGGGGCAAATATACCTCGACTTGGCACTCTACTGAGGTGGGGTAGAGTGCCACATGGGCTGCATGACAGAGGGGCCTAGTCTTTGTGTTACTGGCTGGCCTAGGTACATCCACAGGCCTCCTCCCCCACCCAGTCCCCTCTACTGCGCGCAAAGTCCGCAGAATGAGGTTGTACTCACCCCCTTGTGTCTGCTGTGATGCCCTCAAGCGCCCATCCAACTCCGGGTAGGCCACCGCCAGGATCCAGGACATCAGGGGGGTCATGGTGCGACGGGCACCCCTCCCACGTTGGGAGGCCATCCCTAGCTGAGCCTCTGCCGTCTTCTTGCTGCAGCGGCGAATGTCCTCCCATTTTTTCCGGCAGTGGGTGCCCTGTCTCTGATGGGCCCCCAGGGTCCGGACCTCCTTGGCGATGGCACGCCAGATGTCCCTCTTCTGGTGGGCGCTGACCTACATGACATGCACAAGGGAAGAGGAACAGTCATTACCAACTGCACCGTCCATGTGAGTGGCCCCCTCCCTACTCTGGCCATGTGGCCCATTCATTGACATGCATTAATGTTCTATGAACTCTGCCCCCTTCCCTCTTCCAACCAGCCCTCTCCACCCAGGCCTAGCCCATACAACGTGCACCCTCTGTATTAACCTGTTGGTCTGGAGGACCGTAGAGTAGCGTGTACTGGGGAGGACCCCGTCTACCAGTTTCTCCAACTCCTGAGCAGTGAAGGCAGGGGCCCTCTCCCCAGACGCAGCAGCCATCGTCGCTTCCAGGCCGAGGTCAAAGCAGCACTTGCAGTGTAGGTCTTCTCCTGTCGAAGGTCAGGTATCTAGTGATGGAACAGATAGAAAATGGCGATGACATCCGCGGCGGTGACGTGCGCGGCGGTGCGCATCATCACCGCCGGCGCACCTGTTCATTGGCTCCCTGGACCTATAGGGTCCAATGTTAACCAATGCAGCATTGCGTCGCAGTCTACGGCCGCCTACCGCGACGGTGTGCAACGCCAGCGCAGTTACCCCACAATCTCATTGTCCCAGATTAGAGGTAAGGCAGCCGCCATTTCAGGGGTCCACATGGCTATATTTACCTCTGCGTCACACATAGCTAGGCCTACACTCAACACACATACAGGAAGGGTTTTGTGAGAGGTGTAGTCTTGTGTATAAGTGTGGGTACATACCTGGATGAGAAATTACTGATTCGTCGCTGTTGTCCTTTGTAGGCACCGTCAGCTGGGACATGTGAGAAGATGGCGGAATCCTCCGGTGTACCGTCCGCTGGTGGACCTGTTGACAATGCAAGAGCGACATGTCATCCTCACCTACCGGTTTGACCGTGCCACAAACCAGGAACTATGTACCCAGTTGGAGCCAGACCTGATGTCACCAAACCGCCATCCGACTGGAATCCCCCCTGACGTGCAGGTGCTGTCAGTGCTCCATTTCCTTGCAAGTGGGTCTTTTCAGACAACAGTGGCCATGGCATCAGGGATGTCCCAGCCTATGTTTTCCAACGTTTTGTCCAGAGTGTTGTCTGCCCTGCTGAAACCCGTAAGGAGATACATAATTTTCCCTGAGGTGGAAGATTTGCCCACAGTGAAAGGTGACCTCTATGCCCTTGGACATATCCCCAACGTCATAGGTGCCATTGATGGGACCCATGTAGCTCTGGTCCCCCCCCACAGGAGTGAACAGGTGTACAGGAACAGGAAGAGTTATCATTCTATGAATGTTCAGATGGTCTGTTTGGCAGACCAGTACATCTCCCAGGTTAATGCTATGTTCCCTGGCTCAGTGCATGACGCCTACATCCTGCGGAATAGCAGCATCCCTGATATGATGGCTCAACTCCAGAGGCACCATGTATGGCTATTGGGGGACTCTGGTTACCCCAACCTTTCCTGGCTATTGACCCCAGTGAGGAATCCCAGGACCAGGTCAGAGGAACGGTACAATGAGGCCCATGGGCGGACTAGGAGGGTGATCGAACGCACCTTCGGCCTCCTGAAGGCCAGGTTCAGGTGCCTCCATATGACAGGTGGTTCCCTATTCTACTCACCGAAGAAGGTGTGCGAGATCATCATCGCCTGCTCGATGCTTCACAATCTTGCTTTGTGACGCCAGGTGCCTTTTCTGCAGGAGGATGGTCCAGATGACGGTGTTGTGGCAGCTGTGGAGCCTGTGGACAGTGATGAGGAGGAAGCTGAGGAAGAAGACAACGACAACAGGGAGTCAGTCATACAGCAATATTTCCAGTGGCACACAGGTGAGAACATTTACATTTTTACAATAACATTAACTTTCACACGTCTACCTCTATCCTGTCTGTCGATTTCAACCAGTATTTGGTAACTGAGTTGTACCTTTCCATTACGGTTTCACAGGTGTGGTTACCAACGTCTCATCTGCTTGCATCCTTAAAGGACTTGTGATGTGTGACATAGGTATGTTGGCTTTACAATAGGAAACCCATTATGACACTGTCATTGATAATACATATTTACTAAATCACAGACTGACTCCAGATTGTTTTGTGTTTCAAGGGTGTTTATTGAAGTGCTCAGAAATGGGAGGGGGTTGTAAAATGAGGATGGGTGATGGCAGAGGAATGTCCACGGCAGAGTCCAGTCTATTAGTCTCACAGGTGCACTGCCCATCTGAGCATAGGAAGTGGAGCTGGTGCAGTTTAAGTATGGACAGGGTAACAAAGTGGGACAGTGGGGGGACAATCAGGGTGGTCTCATTTCCTGGCGGGGGTCTTGCCATCTTGCTCTGTCCTGTTCCTGGATCTCAGGGACCGCTTGCGTGGTGGTTGTCCGTCTGCAGGGGGTGGGGTGCTGGTGTGGTGGCCCTGTGGCGGGGCGTCCTGTCCACTAGCGCCGGCGGAGGTGGTGGGCTGTTCATCGTCCTGGCTAGTGTCAGGGGCCCCTTGGAGTGCCATGATGTCCCTCAAGGTCTGCTGTATGTCCTTCAGCACCGCTACGATGGTGCCCAGGGCGGAGCTGATGGTCCTGATCTCCTCCCTGAACCCCAAATACTGTTCCTCCTGCAGGCGCAGGGGTCTCCTGCAACTTGTCCAGGACCGTCGCCATCGTCTCCTAGGAGTGGTGGTATGCTCCCATGATGTAGGAGAGTGCCTCGTGGAGAGTGGGTTCCCTTGGCCTGTCCGCCCCCTGTCACACAGCAGCCCTCCCAGTTCCCCTGTGCTCCTGTGCCTCCGTCCCCTGGACCTTGTGCCCACTACCACTGCCCCCAGGTCCCTGTTGTTGTTGGGCTGGTGGGTTACCCTGGGTTCCCTGTAGTGGTGGACACACCGCTGATTGACCTGTCCTGGGTACGGAGGTATGGGCCCCCTGGGTGGGTGCTGTGCTGGTGTTACCAGAGGGTGGAAGGTCATTGTTGGGCTGTGCCTGTGCAAGGGGAACCGATTGTCCCGAGGCCAACGATGGTCCGGGCTGGTCATCAGGATCCAGTAGGGCAGAGCTGCTATCGTCACTGTGGGCCTCTTCTGGGGGTGGAGTGGTGTTGTCTGGACCCTCTGGTGTGGTGACGGTCCTTCGGGTTCCTGCAGGGGCATAATAGCATGATTAATGCATTTGTGTGTGGGATGGTGTGCAATGGGAGGGTGTCTGTGTATCCCAGTGCAGGCATTCCCGTGTGGGGCTTGTGTGATGATGGTTAGGGGGTTGTTATGGGTATGTACAGTGAGCATGCTTTAGTGAGGGGTGACCATGCTTAGTTGTGTTATGCAGGGCTTGGTGTTGGGATGGGTGGTTTGTGTTATTAGTACATTAGTGAGGATTTGGAGTGATAGGGGAGGGGGTGAGGGCGGGGGGGGTGATAGCATGCAAGTAGGGTAGGGGATATGTTAGTTAAGATTTGACATACCAGTGTCCCATCCTCCACCGACTCCTCCGAGGCCCTCAGGATGCATGATGGTCAAGACTTGCTCCTCCCATGTTGTTAGTTGTGGGGGAGGAGGTTGGGGTCCGCCGCCAGTCCGCTGAACCGCCATGTTGTGCCTGGAGACCGTTGAATGCACCTTCCCCCGTAGGTCGTTCCACCTCTTCCTGATGTCCTCCCTATTTCTTGGGTGCTGTCCCACGGCGTTAACCCTTTCCACTATTCTGCGCCATAGCTCCATCTTCCTTGCTATGGATGTGTGCTGTACCTGTGAGCCAAATAGCTGTGGCTCTACCCGGATGATTTCCTCCACCATGACCCTGAGCTCCTCCTCGGAGAAGCGGGGGTGTCTTTGGCGTGACATGGGGTGGTGTGTGCGATGTGTGGGGCGGTGTGAGTGTTGATTTGTGTGGTGATGTGTAGTGGTGTGTGGTGTTTTGTGCGTGGATGTGGTGTGGGTGATGGTGTTGTGTGCCTCTGTGTGGTGGGAGTCTCTAATCTGTGCTATCTCTCTGTCCTTCGTCTCGCATTTTTGGTAGTAGGGGTTTGTGGGTGATGTGGGTGTGTGTTTTATATTGAGTTGGGTGTGTGGGAGTGGTGTTTGTATGTGTATCAGGTGTGTGTATTTGGAATTGTCCAATGTGGCGTTGTTTTGGAGATGTGTGTGTATTTTGAGCGCAGCGGTGTGTACCGCCAATGGAATACCGTGGATGAAAGACCGCCGCGTAGATTCGTGGGTCGTAATAGCATGGGCGTGTTTCTGTTGCCGTGGAGGTGGAAGATTTGTTTCTGCCACTTTATCACTGACCTTTGGTGTGGCGGTGTTGTGTGGGTGTCTGAATTTCGGCGGATTCCGAGATGTGTGTCATAATAGTTGTGGCGGACTATCACAGCCGCCGCGGTGTATTGGCGGTCTTCTGCACGGCAGTAATCGCCTTTTACCGCCAATGTTGTAATGACCCCCATAATGTCTAATGCAGAAGAGAATGTGATGGAACTCGACCTCACCCCTTACCTCCATCTTAGGATGAGGGAGTTAAGGTCTCTCTGCAAGTTAAAAAATATTAAAGCTGGTTTAAACCCTACCAAATTACAGCTCCAGGAGCTGTTGGCAGAGTTTGCCAAAGACAACCCCTCTGAGGATGACCTCCCAGAGGAGGAAGCTAGGGATGTGGAGGAGAATTCCCCCCCTCCAGTCCTAGTTAGGGAGAACAGGGCTCCTCAAACCCTGACTCCAACTGTGATAGTCAGAGATGCTGTTTCTCTCACAGGAGGGTCCAGCACCTCTGGAATCACTGAGGATAGCCTCAGTGAAGATGACCTACTGTTAGACAGGATGGTCAAAAGATTGGCTTTAGAGAGACACAGCTCCTAGCCATAGAAAGGGAAAGACAAGAGATGGGTTTTGGTCCCATCCATGGTGGCAGCAACATAAATAGGGTCAGATATTCTCCTGACATGTTGAAAATCCCTAAAGGGATTGTAACTAAATATGAAGATGGTGATGACATCACCAAATGGTTCACAGCTTTTGAGAGGGCTTATGCAACCAGAAAAGTAAACAAATCTCACTGGGGTGCTCTCCTTTGGGAAATGTTCACTGGAAAGTGTAGGGATAGACTCCTCACACTCTCTGGAAAAGATGCAGAATCCTATGACCTCATGAAGGCTACCCTGATTGAGGGCTTTGAATTATCCACTGAGGAGTATAGAATTAGTTTCAGGGGGGCTCAAAAATCCTAGAGCCAGACCTGGGTTGATTTTGTAGACTACTCAGTGAAAACACTGGATGGTTGGGTGACTGGAAATTAAGTGCATGACTATGTTGGGCTTTATAATTTGTTTATGAAAGAACACATTTTAAGTAACTGCTTCAATGAAAAGTTGCATCAGTATCTGGTAGACCTAGGTCCAATTTCTCCCCAAGAAACTTCCACTGGGGGTGACCAAAAGAAAGGGGTTACAAAGCCTCCCCAGGAGAAAGTGGGTGACACTAGAAATAAAGAAAAAGAGTCCTCTGTAGGCCCCCAAAAACCAGGCCAGGTGGGTGGGCCCCAAGACACAACCCAAAACAAAGGTGGGTACCAGGGTAAGAAGTGGGATGCCACTAAGGCATGGTGCCAAAACTGTAGACAGACAGGGCACCACACCAAGGACACTTCTTGTCCCAAAAACAAACCCCCTATCAAAATCCCAGGGGTGACCAGTGTAGCCATTGGGGATGACTCCTCAGATGAGGAGGTCTTCATAGCCTTCAACTGGAAAAAGGGCCCAACAGGTGAGTTGGAGATTCCAGAGGGAAGTAGACACTTCCACCACCTACTGGTGAATGGAATCCCAGCCACTGCCCTGAGAGACACGTGTGCCAGTCACACTATTGTGCATGACAGGCTGGTGTTCTCAAACCAGTACATCCCAGGTGAGACTGCCAGAGTAAGAGTTAGCCCAGACAGGGTCACTGATAGGCCTGTGGCTTTTGTGCCCATAGAAGTGGGTGGGACTTTTAGCTGGAGAAGGGTGGTAGTCAGTACAGACCTCCCCCTTGATTGTCTCCTTGGAAATGACTACCCAGAGGTTAGTCAGAGCCCAAGAGAGGAACTGGCCCAGCGCCAGTCCTCTCCCAAGGACTCTGGAGGTGCTACCCCTGCAGTAACTGCAAGTAGGCCCCAGAAGAAAAAGAAAGGAAAACATAGTAGACAAGGTGGACAACCTTTAGCCAAGGTTCCAGCAAGCCAAGGAGATTCTGCTCCAATAGGGGGGAACTCCAAAAATGGCACTGGTAAAGTCCAACCTGACCCACCAGAAGCCCTGGCTAGTCAGGCAACTGTTAAACCTGAGTGGGTGGCTCCTCAGTTAACAGAAGAAAGAGTGCAAGAAGGGTGTTTACTACAAGATGTAGTAACCCCCCACTCTAACAAAGCAGACAGGCACCCTGAACCCAAAGAAGCCTGTAACTTAGCCCCTTCCCTTGCAGGTGAAGAGCTAAAGGTGTGGTTCTGGGCACTGACAGCTGTCAGTGGCCTCTGCTGGGTGTTAGTCTTTATGGCTGCACTATCCTTGGCATGGTGGTCTGACCCCATGCCAAATAGCAAGTTAGGCCCCCTGACCTTGTTGGTCATGGTGGGGTTACTCCAGCTCTGGGTAACCTCTTTGGGTAAGCTAGGGGTGACCCTGGCTAAGATAAGATTAGCAGAGGTGGATACCTCTAACCCCAAAATAGAGAGAATGGGTGAAGACATAAAAGGCACAGACAAGAGGCAATTCAGACTAGGTCCTATCACTGTGGAAGTGGGTCAGTTCCCCAGAGGGAATGACCTGAACAGGAGGATGTAAGGCAGAGTAGGCCCTGCAACAAGCCAGCCTATTTCCTCTACTCTTCCTCGCTTGACAGACTAGGAAGACTCTCCCAGCTTTGGCTGAGTCTCCTGGCCTGTGGGCTGGTGGGGGCTTGTGTAAAGAAATGGCTCCCTGTTGCAGTTACCCCCCACTTTTTGCCTGATACTGATGCTGACTTGACTGAGAAGTGTGCTGGGACCCTGCTAACCAGGCCCCAGCACCAGTGTTCTTTCACCTAAAATGTACCATTGTCTCCACAATTGGCACAACCCTGGCACCCAGGTAAGTCCCTTGTAACTGGTACCCCTGGTACCAAGGGCCCTGATGCCAGGGAAGGTCTCTAAGGGCTGCAGCATGTCTTATGCCACTCTAGGGACCCCTCACTCAGCACAGACACACTGCTTGCCAGCTTGTGTGTGCTGGTGGGGAGAAAATGACTAAGTCGACATGGCACTCCCCTCAGGGTGCCATGCCAACCTCACACTGCCTATGGCATAGGTAAGTCACCACTCTAACAGGCCTTACAGACCTAAGGCAGGGTGCACTATACCATAGGTGAGGGCATAGGTGCATGAGCACTATGCCCCTACAGTGTCTAAGCAAAACCTTAGACATTGTAAGTGCAGGGTAGCCATAAGAGTATATGGTCTGGGAGTCTGTCAAAAACGAACTCCACAGCTCCATAATGGCTACAATGAATACTGGGAAGTTTGGTATCAAACCTCTGAGAATAGTAAACCCACACTGGTGCCAGTGTTGGATTTATAAAAAAATGCACACAGAGTGCATCTTAGAGATGCCCCCTGTATTTTACCCAATTGTTCAGTGCAGGACTGACTGGTCTGTGCCAGCCTGCTGCTGAGAGACGAGTTTCTGACCCCATGTGGTGAGGGCCTTTGTGCTCTCTGAGGACAGAAACAAAAGCCTGCTCTGGGTGGAGGTGCTTCACACCTCCCCCTGCAGGAACCGTAACACCTAGCAGTGAGCCTCAAAGGCTCAGGCTTCGTGTTACAATGCCCCAGGGCACTCCAGCTAGTGGAGATGCCCACCCCCTGGACACAGCCCCCACTTTTGGCGACAAGTCCAGGGGAGATAATGTGAAAAACTAGGAATCACCCACCAGTCAGGACAGCCCCTAAGGTGTCCTGAGCTGAGGTGACCCCTGCCTTTCGAAATCCTCCATCTTGATTTTGGAGGATTCCCCCAATAGGAATAGGGATGTGCCCCCCTCCCCTCAGGGAGGAGGCACAAAGAGGGTGTAGCCACCCTCAAGGACAGTAGCCATTGGCTACTGCCCTCCCAGACCTAAAAACACCCCTAAATTCAGTATTTAGGGGCTCCCCAGAACCTAGGAAACTAGATTCCTGCAACCTAAGAAGAAGAGGACTGCTAAGCTGAAAAACCCTGCAGAGAAGACGGAGACACCAACTGCTTTGGCCCCAGCTCTACCGGCCTGTCTCCCCACTTCTAAAGACACTGCTCCAGCGACGCTCTCCCCAGGGACCAGCGACCTCTGAAGCCTCAGAGGACTGCCCTGCATCTAGAAGGACCAAGAACTCCTGAGGACAGTGGCTCTGTTCACCAAAGACTGCAACTTTGCAACAAAGAAGCAACTTTGAAACAACACGCTTTTCCCGCCGGAAGCGTGAGACTTGGCACTCTGCACCCGACGCCCCCGGCTCAACTTGTGGAGAACAATCACTTCAGGGTGGACTCCCCGGCGACTGCGAGACCGTGAGTAGCCAGAGTCGACCCCCCTGAGCCCCCACAGCGACGCCTGCAGAGGGAATCCCGAGGCTCCCCCTGACCGCGACTGCCTGCTTCTAAGAACCCGACGCCTGGTAGGGACACTGCACCCGCAGCCCCCAGGACCTGAAGGATCCGACCTCCAGTGCAGGAGCGACCCCCAGGTGGCCCTCTCCCTTGCCCAGGTGGTGGCTACCCCGAGGAGCCCCCCCCCCCCCCCTTGCCTGCCTGCATCGCTGAAGAGACCCCTTGGTCTCCCATTGCTTTCTATTACAAACCTGATGCTTGTTTGCACACTGCACCCGGCCGCCCCCGTGCCGCTGAGGGTGTACTTTCTGTGTGGATTTGTGTCCCCCCCAGTGCCCTACAAAACCCCCCTGGTCTGCCCTCCCAAGACGCGGGTACTTACCTGCTGGCAGACTGGAACCGGGGCACCCCCTTCTTCATTGAAGCCTATGCGTTTTGGGCACCACTTTGACCTCTGCACCTGACCGGCCATGAGCTGCTGGTGTGGTAACTTTGGGGTTGCTCTGAACCCCCAACGGTGGGCTACCTTGGACCCAAACTTGAACCCTGTAGGTGGTTTACTTACCTGCAAAAACTAACACTTACCTCCCCCAGGAACTGCTGAAAATTGCACTAAGTGTCTAGTTTTAAAATAGCTATATGTCATTTATGTGAAAACTGTATATGCTATTTTGCTAATTCAAAGTTCCTAAAGTACCTACCTGCTATACCTTTCATTTGAAGTATTACATGTAAATCTTGAATCCGTGGTTCTTAAAATAAACTAAGAAAATATATTTTTCTATACAAAAACCTATTGGCCTGGAATTGTCTCTGAGTGTGTGTTCCTCATTTATTGCCTGTGTGTGTACAACAAATGCTTAACACTACCCTCTGATAAGCCTACTGCTCGACCACACTACCACAAAATAGAGCATTAGAATTATCTCTTTTTGCCACTATCTTACCTCTAAGGGGAACCCTTGGACTCTGTGCATACTATTCCTTACTTTGAAATAGTGCATACAGAGCCAACTTCCTACATGTTTTATTATGGAGTTGGTGGAGAGACAACAGCCACGGATCACCATCTCCGGAAAATTAGCGGGCATTGCCTAATAGGGAAGCTGTTATGGGGGTATTCGCTGTCAGGGGGGAGCTGGGCCAGCGTATATTGGAAGATTGGGCAAAAGAAGAGGGTAAAAGAGGTGCGGTGAGGCAGCCGTTGTCTTTAGAATTACTGAAGGAGGTGATGCACGCCCTTGAGGACGTTTGTTATAATGTAGACGAATGCCTGCTTTTCCGGACCTTAATGTCCTGGATGTTTTTCGGGGCGTTTAGGGTATCGGAGCTGTTGGGCTCAGGAGAGAAGACAGGGTTGAGGTGGAGGGAGGTGGTGTTCAGAAGGAACATAATGATATTGGGGATTTGTAGTTCTAAGATGGACCAGCGAGGTTTGGGAGTACATGTGGTGATGGCGGCGTACCCGGTGGCTGGGATATGTCCAGTAGGGTTGGGTCAGGAACTAAAAGCGAGAGGCTTTTTGGCTGCTGGGGAAGTCTTACGACACAGGAATGGCACAAGGGACTACATGCAGCAGCTTTTAGCGGTTCTGCGGTCAGGCTTGCGGTATGTGGGGAGGGACGCATCTCAATCTGGTACCCATTTGTTTTGGATAGACATGGCGACGGAGGCAGGGTACAGGGGATGAAATACCAAGCAGATAATGAGACTGGGGAGGTGGAAGTCGGAGGTTTACAAGCGGTATGTCAGGCGAGGGGGCTCCGGGTTGGAAGAATAGTGCAGTAACATATTTTTCTCCTGCTGCAGGTTCGGTACAAGGGCCGGAGATGCAGTTCCTGTCCATATGGGTCGTCGGACACTCCATTGTCAAGTGGGCTCAAAGAGAAGCCAGACGGACGGCCATTGGGGACAACCTGGGTTTGGACAGGGAAAGATACAGAGTTTGCTGGGACAGTGAGAGAGGGATGCGGTGGCAACAATTACTGGTGACCCTACAGAAGCTAAGGGGGTGCAGTTTTTGCCCTGATGTGTTGTTACTACACTTAGGGGAGAATGATTTAGTTCAAAGGACGGGGTTAGATGTGATCAAGAGTATGAAGGCTGATTTGTTGGCAATCCAATGCCAGTGGTGTGGCTGCCACCTGGTGTAGACGGCCTTTGTGCCATGTAGGGTATGGAGAAGGGCACAGAAGCCAGGAGCTAGAGAGAGGGCTTGCAGAAAAATTAATATGGAGATAAAAATCTTCTGTGGGACGCATGGTATCACGTACTTGGAGCATGGGGCCTTCGTTTTGAGGACTGGGAGTTTTTTAGGGGCGACAGTGTGCACCTGTCCTTCATGGGCATGGAGTTGTACCTGCTCCAATTGAAAGAATCCTTGAAGGCACTGTTCCAGGAGGATTGAGGAGAGGTTCGGAGGATCGATGGCGTCTAGTATAACGAGGGGGGGGGCAGAAAAAGGAGAATTCCTTTTTCTGGTGGCGGGAACTGAGACAGTTCGCAGGACTATGATAACAGGGATGGACGGCAGATCCGACAAGACACCTTCAGGTGGGAAATGGAGTGGATGATAGCAGGACAAATCAGACAGAAATAGTTGGGCATAAGGGGTTTGCGAGCTGCAGATTCAAGGGGTAGGGAGCAGCAGGAGACTATTAAGGTGACAAACGGATTCAGCAAGAAATCATTACAATGAAAGAGGGTGTTAAGAGGCCACGTGGCTAAAGGAAAGGGAGGGGGGAGGACAGCATAGGGGAGGGGGGGAGAGACTGATAGGTAAAATTTGATGTATAGTGAGGCTTTAGTTTTGTGAGGCGATAGGCCAAGAGTTCCTTGAATTGTAAGTGCACCTATTTCCAATAAAGCAGCCTTTTACACACATCCAGGTGCCGTGGTGGTGTCCTTCCCCAAGGAGGTCCCGGGGGGGATCACCGAGGTACGAGGTCTCCCCCCCGGAAGTTTGGGGAGGTGGTACAGCCCACGGGTGCCGTCTGGGCACTTTTTGGGCTATGGAGGGAAGTATTTAATGCAGCCATTTTAGGGAGTCCCTACTATTTTGGGAAAGCGACACGGTGGCCGGGTAGTTAGAGCAGCTTTTTCCCTCCCACCCTCCCTAGTTTTATCATAGTTGGGGTTTTTTTGTTGTTAATGTTCTTGTTTGGGATGTAGTTAGTTCAGGCGTTTTGTGGAAAGGGGTGCACAAAGGGGAACTTATTATTGTATATTGTCGCTGGGAACAGGTGCAAGTGGGAACTGAGACAGTTTGCAGGACTGTGATAACAGGGATGGACGGCAGATCCGACAAGACATCTTCAGGTGGGAAAGGGAGTGGACGACAGCAGGACAACTCAGACAGAAATAGTTGGGCATTAGGGGTTTGCGAGTTGCAGATTCAAGGGGTAGGGAGCAGCAGACTATTAAGGTGACAAACGGATTCAGCAAGAAATCATTACAATGGAAGAGGGTATTAAGAGGCCACGTGGTTAAAGAAAAGGGAGGGGGAGGGTAGGGGAGGGCGGAGAGATTGATAGGTAAAATTTGATGTATAATGAGGCTTTAGTTTTGTGAGGCAATAGGCAAAGGGTTCCTTGGATTGTAAGTGCACCTGTTTCCAATAAAGCCGCCTTTTACACACAACAAGGTGGCCTGGTGGTGTCCTTATTCCCCAAAGAATAAATCTTTGCCATCACAAAGCTTCCTGTGATTCGATCAATTAAAGCCAGGACAGCTTCCAAGCATCATTTACCTTTGCAGATTAACTGATAGCACACATTTGCATTTCTTTCAAGCAAGCACACCCTGGATGGGCTAAGGTTTCACAGCACAGGATACTCCCTGAATGACACTCCACCTGAAGTATTTTAACTACCAGAATCAATTGTCCCTTGGATGGTTGTCGTTTCTCAAAAGGAAGAGCAAACATTTTGGATTTCAGGTAGAAGTGAGGCTGAGATTGTGCGCCCCCCTTCCCATGTATCCACGGTCCCCCTGGGAGTCGCACCCCACTGACTGAAGGCCTCTGGGCTATAGAGAGATGAAGACATTGTTGGAATGCGGTAGTGAGGGAATTTGTGATGCAGGAGGTCATATGGATCGGTGTAAGACAAAAAGAGTGGATGCACCAGGCACCACCATCGCTAAAGCCGGCCCTCTGTACGTGGTGCTATTGGTTACATAACATGGTGTTGCATAGCAGATCAATGGGGTGGTAAGAAGCAACATTATTTAAATATCAACCCTTGGCTAACCCTAAATGTACACAGTTTCCAGCTGGCCAATATTTTACATGTATGGCACGTATCTTTATATGAAGGGCTGTAAAAAAAAATGAAAATCAGAAAAACCATGTGTGTCTCCTTTGGAAAAGAAACACAAAACGCCTAATACAAGATTAAGAAAACACTTAGGACGCCTGCTTGAGGTGCGTAGACGAACTCTTAACGATTGCTGAAGCAATTATAGGCAAAAAAGGACATGTAAAAGAAGAGATTTTACTCTAATTGTCGTAACAGGGCCAGTTTCTGCCTCCTCCAAAATCTGAGCACCTCACGAAAAGAGAGGGGGTTCTCGTCTGAGGAATGCTTCTGTTATAGCCACCTGCATATCCGGAAGTCACTCAGGCTCTCTAAATCTTCGCCCAGGGCAGGGGAATACAAGGATGTTGGGGATGGGGCAGTCGTAAAGGAATCCCTTCCGTATTCCATGCGCAGGACGAACACATAACGTTCTTGGTGGCAACGCTGTCTCGGAATCGCAGGTTGCACAGAGCTCGCGCGCACCTTCTATTGACTGGAAACCGCGTCGACTCACACAGATGGTGCGGAACTCGCGCGCATCTTCCGTTGACAGGAGACAGGGCGCCACGCAAACAGGTGGTGCGGAGCTCGCGCACACCATCCCTTGACTGGACACTGCGCGCGACCCGCGCAGGGGCGGCAGAGCCCGCGAAGCACGGCCGGGGCTAGCGCGCCCAACAAAACGAATCCCTGACGCAGTAAGGGGAGATGGCGGCATTTCCTCATCTGACAGAGTGCCACGCAAACCCGTCGCCAAGTTTTAGGTCTGTAGAGGAGTAAACCTCGGGGAGGAGATGCGCGCCCCAAGGTGAAAGAAAGAACGCGCCTGCAACCAGCGTTGCATTAGAGTGAGGTAAGAACACGTAAATGCTTGCCGCAGGGCTCAAAGGGACGGGGGAGAGGTATTGAGGAGGGGTCGGCTGCTCAAGAGCCGAAAATTGCCCTCCGTGCCACCTCACAAATAGAGCGGATCCAGCATGGTTCCCTGTCCCTAGCTCCTCTATAAGCACTTTCACGAAGTCCTGTTACTAACCTAATTGTGATGGTTTTCCCTCGAATGGGCAACGTTATTCCACTCACTCCTGTCACCTTGTTGGATTATAAATCCTTCAAGTATTTTTAGGACAGTTTGAAAAATCGTTTTTAATTGGAAAAGTGCTTCCCTGAAGTTGTACTTCAGGACAAAAAAATTAGGAATACCCAGCTTGTACTTTCATCAAGTAGGACAGTATTAACTTGTTTTTTCTAGAAAGTTGATGCCACATAAATTAGTATTTCATGCAGGTAAGCATCATATTTACACCTTGTGCAATAACAGACTGCAAAATTACATGGCTAAATATTGCTTTTAAAAATCCTGATTTGACTAACTGGTGGTTGTCTGTAACCTGACTAAAACTTGCTAATAAACCTTTAATGGTTTGGACACCATCGTCTTTTGTTATTGTGGAGCCAAATTGCTTTCACTGTTCGTGAAATGTTTTGCTTATACTAGCTCCTTTCATACGCTTTCAGTCGACAAAGGTCCATACGACCAGAGGGGAGGATATTTAGGTACAGGAAAATCCGCCATGTCAAGTGGTAGCAGAAACAGGATGGTTTGTCACTGAGGTGTCGGGAGCTAGAGTATTCCAGAAAGATCTAGAACTTTTCCCACTTCAGCTCATGTCCCTAAAGTCCATGGCCCAGCTTGGAGTATTGAAAGTATGTCATAGATTCTTAGGGTTGTCGTGGTTCATAGGGAATGAGTATGAATAGGGTTGTGTTTTGCAGATTGTGTATGTCAAGCTTGCAGCATCCGTGCTGACATTGTATGTTTTGCTGTGTAATATCTATCAGACATCTAAGAAAGCTTTGAAGCTGGACAGAATGCTAATATACTTTTTGTACATTTCTTGTTTCCATTAATGCTTATGTGCTTGATGTTGAGCAGTGAAAGTTGTTCCTAAGATCACAGGATAGATAATGTATATTGTGGTCTAACTTGTCTGCTAAGATTTGTAGTGCCGGCCTGTTAGGTGCCATTGTCCGCACAATTGACAAAGGGAACTGTAGCTTCAGGTTGTGAGTGTATTAATAGTTATTTGTTGGTTGATCATGTTGTGCTGAGGAGAAGCTGCACAAGTCTGGGTGATTTCCCACTAGACAAGGATTCACTTGTGTGTATGATAGCATTGGAAAGTGTTATTCCTGTTTTGAACTTTCCTGAGCAAGTGATAACTATACATTTCTTTAGTGGAGCAGACAAGTTATTTGTGCTTGTTTTAGCGTCTTTGTAAAAGTTTCACTGGCACAATAGAAATTGTAAAGGCGGGAGAGCCACTGGGATGTGCTGCAGCCTGCCTCATTCGGTGCAGTGCTGGTATTGCTTGGTTGGAGTGAGTGCAGAACTGGTATTGGTCATTACATCCTCAAGTGCAGTGCTGTGAAAGGCTTTCATAGAAGGTGCCGCACTGCAATTGGACATTGATACTGATATGCACTGCACTGTGATGAGTTGATATTTGCGGGTTGTTTAAAGTGAGAATTGTTCATTCTTGATGTCAAGAACTGTAGGGGTGCTGGCTAGACTGGTGGTGGGGAAGACAAAGGAGGCAGAACACTGGTGTAGAGCTGCCCAAGATCACACAGAGGGTCAGGAGAGAGAGAATCCAAAAGGGAAGCTCTGTTCAAGCGAATAAGAGAGATAAGGCTCAGAAAGAATAGGCTTTCAAGAGGTAAGGTGGCACCCAGACTAACACCCCAGGACGAACGTGCAATACATATATATGGTGTAGTACAAACAATAAAGGGAATGTGGGGTAAAGCACTCAGGAGCTCCTCACAAGACTAAAGCTCAGTAAGGTTTCTCACCCACAATTACTGTTACAGATTCTGACTGCTAATACCCATATATTGGATATACATGCAAAGGCAGGGTCTGTGGAGCTGACCCCTATGGCAGCATTGGGCTAGGGTGCGCCGGTTGGTCAGGGCCTCCACCCAGTTCCAGTGCATCATCCAGCAGCTGAGGCACCGCTGCAAGACCTGCTAGACATCGAGATCCCGGGGTTTGGTGAGTATTGTATTTTTATTGTGTTTGTGTTCTACAATGCTGTTTTTTTTCCTGATTAGCATGCAGCTTTCCCTCAGAGGTAAGTTATGTTTAGTTTACATTAAGAATATTATTTATTATGTGATCCAGTTAGAGCTAGGCAGGTGCTCTGTGCTACATCATAGTACTTGTAGGCAGTCACTTTAGCTGATTATTTAAGAAGCCTCTGCTCTCCTGTCTCAATAGTGAATTAGTGATATCAGTGAGTTAGTGTTCTATGGGACTTTATGTAGCTTGTACAATCCCAAGTAATTTCATAGTGATGCAAGTATACATACATTGCAAAAAAGGAGACTGAGTTTTCCATCAAAGGAGTTGAGAAATCAGAATAAAATGAAAGATCATTCACCCCAATGCATTAGTTCCAAATGTAGATTTTGTTAAGGAAATTTGGAATAGGGATTTTAGGAGTATAGCCAACTCAAAGATAGTTGATCATACTATTAGTATCATAGGTGATCTGATTTATGTACAATATTATTGCATTTGCCTCTTATATAATAATTTTGTGGATATTATCGGTACCACTAATGTATTTGTTTTATTTTATTCATTTCTTACATCAGCACCCAAGGGCAAGAAGAGAGGTGCTGTACTGGTGGGTCTGGCAAGAGCTGGGGAGGTACCGACCACCTGCGCTGGTGCCGATGGCTCTGCTTATCCCACTAAGTCCTATTATTTAATATTGTTATTATTATTTCCCTAACTTTTACCTCTCCCCACTTTTATACTACTTTTAATTTTGCCTTGCATATTTTTTGTACTGTCTCCCTTTTTCCAACTCTGCTATCCAAGTTTTGTTTAATTCCTGTTATCCCTGCATTATCTTTTTTTCTGTCTTTCATTGACCATTTTTTATTCCACCCCTTCATTGCTCTTCAGTGATTCAGAGTCATCGTCAATCATAGGCTATAGCCCTGCACCTTTTTTTTGGTTTAACTACCTGGCTTTTTTAACGTTCCTACAAAATGTCCAGTGTGATATTTTTGGCAGAAGATACTACAGTGCTAACCGAACTGTAACGATGTATTGCGGTTGCATTTGTTTTTAACTTGAAAAATTAAGAATCTGAGTTGTACCTGTCATCTAAAAACTATATACTGTTATTTATAGCCACCCCAACCAGTGGAGCTGGCTAAAGTTCTACCACTGCAGGAGCAGATGGAGCAGAGGTAGACACTGGGGCAAGGACAGGCTATGGTAAGTCACATTGCTTGCTCATTGACAGTAACTATTACTTGCTACAAAGGCGTTGTGATCGGATTCATGAACCCCCTGAATTACAGCTACATTGATGGTTAGGTTACTTATGGCCTCTTCTATCTGCAACTCAGCAAAAGCACACATAACGTACGCGAAACATGATGGCTTGATGGAAACATGAAAGAGCAGAATGTTAAAAGAAAGGATGGGCGAAAAGAGTGAAAGGAAATGATGCTTGAGTGGATGAAAAAGGATGCATGAGTTGAGTATTGGTATTAAGTAAATGGATGGATAGGGTGATTGAAAGAAAGGGTGGGTAGTGTGGGTACTGAATGGATGGGTAATGGATTGTGAATTTGGGTGAAAGACTGGATGAGAGAAAGTAAAGTTTAAATCATGGTAACTACGGGTATATAGGGGAAGAATGAAAAGATGATTGAATAATTGCTTGGATGAATAATGAAAGGAGCTCTTCTGTAAAGATATCAGTAACGCCACTCTATTCTTTTATAGCAAAAGCTCTGCCTACCAGCCTAATGCATCAGTCTTACTCAGCAGTAAAGTAAGTCAAGTTTCTTTACTTTCCTTATTGTCCAGAAAATCAATTTGTTGGAAAGATTTTGTGATGGTAGGCAGGACCAGTGAGTAAAGTGGGACTAGTAAGTGCCCGATTTGATTTCAAGTTTGGCATAGGGGATATTATATGACGGATGTGCCAAATATAGTCTATATAGCCCATTCATTTCCCTGTAGTGTAGCATATCGCCCCCCCTCAATCTACTCACGGCAGTCAGGATAAATATATCCACATTTTATACTTGACATGTGTGACGTATCTTATTTATTCATCTGCTTCTTTGGAGTCAGCGTAGAAACTAAACTAAGTGAAAGGCATGTGGGGAAGAGCACGGCCATTAGAATTAAAGATAAATTATTGTCAGCTACAGCTGCCTGAACTGCAGAGAGTAGCAAAGTACTTGAAGAGCTGGCTATCATGCCTCAATTATTTGGCACAGCAACATATACTCCATAGTGCATAATGCTTTACTCATCATAAATGAGAGAAAATTCATTTTGATTTTTCCACTAAATGTCTCTTTCTGATGGATACAACTACCTGTGGATTCCTCACCTGATGAATACTCCCATGGCGCCAGCATTCGACGGAAATCTTCTTACTAGTCTCTGCACGTCGACGAGGACGTCACTCCAGCCCACGCGACGCCGTCTGACGTCATACAGGCAATAAGAGGTCCTCGCCGACGTGCCGATGACAGTTCCCTTTTTTCCGTGCATTCGAAACGGTTATCTTCGAGGGAGCTACTGTTACCTTCGTGGTTACAGTGTATTGTCTGCTGCGTAGTCTTCTCTGCGGTAATAATGTCTCAGAGGAAGTCGGGTTTCAAGCCCTGTCGAGAGTGTGGGGGCAAGATGTCAGTTACAGATCCTCACTCCGACTGTCTATGGTGTTTGAGCTCCGACCACGACGTCTCGACTTGCGATTCATGTCAACACATGAATCCGAAGGCCCTCAAAGAGCGTGAAGCCAAGTTATTTATGGCAAAGTCAAAGAAGAAGGAGAAACATCATAAGAAGTCTTCTTCGCCAAGGTCTCACCGGCGTCATCGAGACTCCCGGCGCCGTAGAGACTCACGACGTCATTCCAGCAAGGAATCTCGTTCGAGGTCACCTTTGGCTCGGCGTCGGAGGACTTGGGAGGTCAGCCCCACGGTCACGCCGCATCCGTCGACGCCGTTGCCCTCTCCGGCGTCACCGACTTCGCCTGGTCAGGCGTCAGTGATTGAGGTGGTGCAGCCTCTTGTGTTT
Source organism: Pleurodeles waltl (assembly GCF_031143425.1). Lineage (NCBI taxonomy): Eukaryota > Metazoa > Chordata > Amphibia > Caudata > Salamandridae > Pleurodeles > Pleurodeles waltl. The sequence goes on from NC_090443.1 coordinate 966,119,121, forward strand.
TCTACGGCGTCGCAGATGTCGAGGCCGGCGTCGGGGTCGCCCTCGATCCAGGCACCCCAGTATCCGGCTTTTCCCACTCCTGGAGCCGATAGTACCGCGTTTCTTAATGCGATGTATACCATCTTTCAGCAGATGGCTCCAGGAGCTGCTCCGGCTGGTCCTTCGGGGCCCTTGGCCTTTTCGTTGGGTGATCCTGCGCCTCTTCGGCCGGCACCCTTTATGCCCTTTCTCCCTTTTGGGAATGTGGGCTCGGCGCCGGTGCCGGCGTCGGTGGCCGCTCCGGTGGCTTCGGATGTTTCGGCCCCGGAGGTTGCCCTTCCGTCGAAGTCAGGATTTTGCCCTGTGACTCCGGTTGGTCCATCGGCTCCAAGTCCTCGTCCTCCGGCTCCTGCCTCGGCGCCGAAGCTGTCTGTGGCGCCGGACGCGGCGTCAGATGCTTCTGGCGATCGGCGCCGTTCTTCGACGTCGGCGGAGGCCATGTCGACTCCGCGTATCGAGGAGAGACTTCATTCGAGGAGGCGTGCTCTCCGTCTTTTAGAAGAGCAGGAGTACCAGCGAGTCCTAGAGGAGGGAGAGATTGAGGACTCTGGAGAAGGACTGCATGGTCTGGATACAGCCAGTGGGCTGGACACTTCCCCTGAGTGGGACCTTTCATCTCCAGGGGAATATACGGAGGAGGCTGCTTCCTTTCATGCTGTGGTGAGGAAGGCAGTGAGCTTTTTGGACCTGCCTTTGCCGGTGGCAGAGGCGAAGCAGAATTTGCTGACAGAGGTATTGCATCCGGCCTCTGCTGCAGCTGAGCCTCTCTTGCCATTTAATGAGGCTTTGCTGGATCCGGTGTTGGAGGTGTGGAAGAAGCCGGTGTCTTCCTCGGCCGTTCATAGGGCTGGGGCCAGGAGGTATCGAGCTGCACCATCTGACCCTGGCTTTCCCTCTAGACACCCTACGCCGGAGAGCTTGGTGGTGCAAGCCTCCTGTTCCTCAAAGTCAGCGCCTGGTTCCTTCCCGACGGTGCCTGGAGACAGAGACTCCAAGAAACTGGATGCGCAGTCCAAGAAAATATTTTCGTCATGCAGTTTGGCGTTGAAGGCCACCAACGCAACGTGCATTCTGGGGAGGTACATCCATGCTCTGATGGATGATATTTCGTCTTCATTTACGGAGCTCCCCCAGGGTCTCTTGGATGTGGTCTCGGACGCCCAGGCTGCCGCGACCCAGATTATCCAGTCTGGGCTGGACACGACCGACTCGGTGGCCAGGGCGATGGGCACGGCTGTGGTGGCAAGAAGACAGGCCTGGCTCCGAAACTCAGGGTTTTCGGCGGATGTGCAGTCGACCCTGCTGGACCTCCCGTTTGATGGGGACAGACTGTTTGGAGCCAAGGCAGATTCGGCCTTGGAACGATTTAAGGAGAGCAGAGCCACAGCCAAATCGTTAGGACTGCAAGCTCCTTCTTCCTCTGCCTCTTCTAGAATTTTCAGGAGGTTTCGGGGATTTGGGCGTGGTTCTTCTTCCTCTTCCTTTCGGGGGAGGTTCCAGCAACCCGCCTCTTCCCTCCCCTATAGGTCATTTAGAGGGAGGGGGAGGGGTGGGGCCCGTACCAGAGGAGCCTCTCAACAGCACTCTGCCTCTTCCTCGTCCTCTGGAGGGGTGCAGCAGGGGAAGCAGCCTTAGGCTTCCACCGTTTCCCACTCACTCCTCTCCTGTAGGGGGAAGATTACAGCATTTTCTCCACAAGTGGAAGTCTATCACCACGGACACTTGGGTTCTCGGCATTGTGGGGAAAGGCTACGCCCTTCCCTTTCGGGAGTTCCCGCCCCTCATCCCGCCCCGCCCATCTTATTGTTCAGAAGAACACCTCCTGTTGCTAGAACAGGAGGTTCAAGTCCTCCTTTCAAAGGGCGCGGTAGAGTTGGTCCCAGAGCAGGAAAAGGGTCGAGGTTGTTACTCAAGATACTTCCTGATTCCCAAAAAGGATGGTCAGTTGAGACCAATCCTGGATCTGAGGATCTTGAATTGGTTCCTCAAACAGGAAAAGTTCAAGATGCTGACCCTAGCACAGGTGCTTTTGGCGTTGAACAAGGAAGATTGGATGGTGTCGGTCGACTTGCAGGATGCTTACTTTCATATCCCAATACTCAAGTCGCACAGGAAGTATCTCCGGTTTGTGGTAGGGTCGCAGCACTATCAGTTTGCGGTCCTCCCGTTTGGTCTTACTTCAGCACCTCGAGTCTTCACAAAGGTGATGTCAGTGGTTGCGGCGGAGCTCAGAAGAAAGGGGATAGCAGTATTCCCTTACTTGGACGACTGGTTGATCAAAGCCAAGTCCCCGGAGCTTGTGTCGCATCATCTGCAGTCAACAACCCAGTTGTTGTTCGACCTGGGCTTTTCGGTGAACGTGCCCAAATCTCACCTGGAGCCCTCTCAGCGCCTCCTGTTCATAGGGGCAGTACTGGATACAACATTGAGTCGAGCCTTTCCTCCGCCTCAGCGGATTCAAGATATTCAGGAATTGGTTCCAATGTTTCGAAATGGAGCGGTAGTTCCAGTCCTCAAGGTCCTTCGTCTGCTCGGTCTGTTCGCCTCCTGCATTCTGTTGGTCACGCATGCTCGCTGGCACATGAGGGCTCTTCAGTGGTGCCTCCGAAGGCAGTGGTCTCAACACAAGGGAGATTTAGAAGGTACTGTCAAGATCTCCAGGGATGCTGCTGTGGAATTGAAGTGGTGGATTGGTCAACAATCTTTCACAGGGAAAGCCGTTCGCGCAGTCGACACCAGTGGCCACGGTCATAACGGATGCTTCCACCCTAGGATGGGGTGCTCATCTGGGGGATCTGGAGATCAAAGGGCTTTGGTCTCCAGAGGAACAGGTGTTTCATATCAATCTGTTGGAGTTACAGGCTGTACGTCTGGCTCTCAAGGCCTTCCTCCCATCCCTTCGTGGTCAGTCGGTACAGGTCCTGACGGACAATACTACCACGATGTGGTACATAAACAAACAGGGAGGAGTAGGGTCGTACCTTCTCTGCAGAGAAGCTCTTCGGCTATGGTCCTGGGCAAAGGACCATCAGATTTGCTTGGTGGCAAATCATCTGGCCGGGGTCTTGAATGTACGTGCGGACAGTCTCAGTCGCCAATTCTCGGCAGACCACGAGTGGTGTCTCCATCCAGATCAAGTCTGTTTAATCTTCCAGATGTGGGGGTTTCCTCGGATAGATCTGTTTGCCACTCGGGAGAACGCGCATTGCCCGTTATTCTGCAGCCTCCAGTATCCGATGCAGGGAGCGTTGGGGGACGCGTTTCAGATAACCTGGTGCGACCAGTTGCTTTACGCGTTTCCCCCCATACTCTTGATTCCTCGAGTGTTGAGGAAAATTCGCCAAGACCGGGCCCAAGTCATCTTAATAGCTCCGGATTGGCCAAGGAGGGTATGGTACTCCGACCTTCTCCAACTCTCACTGTGCCCTCCGCTCCGTCTCCCTCTCAGGGCAGACCTCCTCTCGCAGTCGCAGGGGCAGGTTTTACACCCCAACCTCCAGAGTCTGCACCTACATGCTTGGAGATTGAACGGGGCAACCTGAGTTCCTTCTCTCTCCCGCCTGATGTAGTGGATGTTATCTTAGCGGCCAGGCGACACTCCACTAAATCTATCTACGCTAATAGGTGGTCTAAATTTGTTATGTGGTGTGGAGAGAGACAGATTGATCCCTTACGTGCTCATCTGTCACATGTTTTGTCTTTTGCACTGTCTCTAGCGCAGAAAGGTTGTGCAGTGGCTACCATTAAGGGTTATTTGTCGGCCTTGTCAGCCTTCATTTGTCTTCCAGACCAACCATCGTTATTTAAATCCCCTATTGTTCTCAGATTCTTGAAAGGTCTTCTGAATCAATATCCTCCAAAACCATTCGTTATGCCTCAATGGGATTTGTCCTTGGTCCTGACTTTCCTTATGGGGTCCCCTTTTGAGCCTATGCATTCTTGCCCCTTAAGGTATTTGGTTATTAAAACAGTATTCCTGGTAGCTATAACATCTGCAAGGAGAGTGAGTGAGTTGCAGGCCTTATCGGTTAAACCCCCTTATATAACGTTTTATGGGGATAAGGTGGTGTTGAGGACCAAGGTTGCTTTCCTTCCGAAGGTTGTTTCACCCTTCCATTTGGCTCAGACAATCACTTTGTCCACGTTTTATCCTCCGCCTCATCCTTCAAAGGAGGAAGAAAGACTACATCGCCTGGACCCAAAAAGGGCGTTGAGCTTCTATATCGACAGAATGAAGGATATCAGGCTGGAGGATCAGCTGTTTGTCGGATACGTGGGCAAGAGGAGAGGAAAGGCAGTCCACAAGAGAACACTCTCCAGGTGGGTTGTTCTTTGCATTAAAATCTGTTACTCTTTGGCAAAGAAGGATCCGCCTGAGGGCATTAGAGCTCACTCCACCAGAGCTAAGTCGGCCTCTTTGGCCTTGGCCAGGGGTGTTCCTGTGGTCGACATCTGCAAGGCCGCAACTTGGTCGTCCCTTCACACTTTTGTGAAACATTACTGTTTGGACTCTGAGGTCAGAAGGGACGGTCATTTTGCACGGTCAGTGCTGCAGGATTTCTTGGTTTGACCATTTAGGCACCCACCGCCGGGCGTGGTACTGCTTTGGGACTCTATTCATCAGGTGAGGAATCCACAGGTAGTTGTATCCATCAGAAGAACGAGTTACTTACCTTCGGTAACGACTTTTCTGGTGGATACATTAGCTACCTGTGGATTCCTCACGGTCCCACCCGCCTCCCCGTTGCCTTTTTGGTCTCTCCAAGCAATCCTTGAGTGTGCTCCTTTTGGTCTTCAAAGTTGCAATACATTTTGCATATATGATATTTGTATATATGTATATATTTATATATAAATCTATATATATTGTGTATATACATGATTCGTATGTATAAATATATTTATTTGTTTAAAAAAAAAAAAAAAAAAAAAGAAGAAGGTTATATTAAATCTACAGCTATTTTATTGCAATGTTGTGTGATTTACAATATTAAGAGATGTTGCTTTGCTCTTTCATTACATTGGGTTATTATTATTCTCATGCACGTAAAAAATGTTGGTACTGTCATCGGCACGTCGGCGAGGACCTCTTATTGCCTGTATGACGTCAGACGGCGTCGCGTGGGCTGGAGTGACGTCCTCGTCGACGTGCAGAGACTAGTAAGAAGATTTCCGTCGAATGCTGGCGCCATGGGAGTATTCATCAGGTGAGGAATCCACAGGTAGCTAATGTATCCACCAGAAAAGTCGTTACCGAAGGTAAGTAACTCGTTCGTTTAGTTACTAGAAAAGCCTTTAAAAGAAAAAAAATGAAATCACAGGTTTTTTTAAATCTGGTCTTATTCTGCCTTAATTCTTTTCTACTGGACAGTCAGTACTTTTTATGTGAGGCATGTGTAGGTAAACAAATAAAATATTGGCCCTGTGACTCTCATTATCACATCAAATCCCAACGTCCCTAGGGGACCAGCAATGTAGTGGTAATGTGCCCCCCATTACCTATCATTTGAAGAAGTGTTTGTTCAGAGCACTGTTTACAATTTGCCTTTTTTTCAAATTTCTTCTTCTTTTGCTCAATTTAGCTACTACTGTTCGATGACCACCAACCAGGTAGGAGATAGCAGCCTGTCTGCAGCAGCAGAGACTGGGGAGCATGCAGGTTGGGTATCAGCGACTGGTGATCCTGGAGGAGGAAGAGGCCAAAACATCTGGTTCAGAACCAGAACCCAGCAGAGCAGCACGTCAGCCCTCAGCCATCAGCCTCCCGGCCAGTATATTGCCGCCACCTTGCTGCTGCATCCTTCTGGTACACACGGGCATTGCTCAGATGCAGCCTGCAGTGGATTGACCAGATAGAGAGCCGGCCCGCCAGCATTGAGCAGAGCCTGGACCAGCTCCAGATTTATATTGCCCTCTTTTAAGTCCTTTAATTTTTTTGTTTGTTTTTGTTTTGGTGGAAGGAACGTGAGGGTGGGGATGGATTGGATTTAGGATGGACTTTAGACTTTTCGTTGGTCTTTTTGTGGATGGGGCGAGGGGTGGGACTCTTGTCGGTAGAGAGAGAGGGTTTTCTATTTGTAAGTAATTTTGTTTTACTTCATTTGCGTCTCAAATCTTTATTTTGGTGTTTTAGACTTTTAGTTTGCACTGCTGTTTTTTAGTGTAGCCTGGTATTTAATCTGCTAAAAAAAAGTATATATGTTGTTTGCTTATATCCATCTCTGTTGTCCTCTGCAGCTATATATTGACCACTAGGGGATGATTGCCCTTGCCTACAAAAACCCAGTGCACACAGACAACATCTTCTTCAGTAGGAGTTAATTACTAACTAAACAAGTTCACTTCAATTCATAGTTCTTCTCTCACCTGAATAGATGAAGCGAGGGAGTCTTCTTACTGCAGGGTTTTTCCTAAGGTGGCATCTTAAGGGGCGTGGTAGGGGTAGTAGTGGCAGGCTAGGGTGCTAACAGAAAAGACAGAAGTTGTTACTCCCACCTATGCAAATTCCAACTGCAGGATTAGTTGAAGGGTTATCCATCACTGCCAACTAGATTGAAAGAAAACAGCAAGTTTGTGGGCCATATGTCATAACATTAGGAAGACTGAGTCCAGACTACCACAATGACAGCATTAGACATACAGCAAAGTAGACCATATGATAATAACATCTAGCAATAATTTCTTCTGAGCAATGGTGGGGAGCTATAAAACTAAACTTAGGAAATTAAACCATGGAGTCAGGAGAAGTGGGCCCAGACTCATGAGTGGTTGGACCAAGTTAAGTCTTTATGGAACATACACACAAGGCATTATTGATGATGTTGATGGGGCCGGTATGGAATATTGTTCAGATAATAAAAGGGAGAAGGTCATGCTGGGAGTTGGTGTTGCTTTCATCACATCCACCCCAGCAAGTGTGTGATTAATTTATGGTGTAAAATTCACACCTCAATAAATTACACAGCCTGGGGGAAAAGGGTTAGAGGCTCAATGAATGGATGGAAAAGAGGATTTGGGGAAAGGGGTGACAAAGACACACACTACACAAAAAGAACCACAACAATATTTGTTGGGTTGCTGAGCAGCATACTATCATCAATCTGTTTTGGAAGGAAATGAAGGGATAAATAAGTATGACAGTTCAGTAAATGCATTGGAAACAGTTCTTCTGCCTCAGAGAGACCCCTAAGTGTTATGTCTTCTAGTTTTGAAATATGGAAGATTGAATGTAACCTACCCAGTTCTTAAATTATGATTGTTAAAAGGAAAATGATACTGTATAGCCAAATTAGATGATGCATCTCCATTCTTTTTGGAATGTCCGTCACCCTGGTGCCAGCCTGTCTTGACCGGTAGGTAAGCTGGAGTATTGAGCTTTCCCCAAGATTTGTTTGTGAAGATGAGGACTAGGAGAAGGCTTGTATATTGAAAAAAACAACTGTATTATAGAGTAAAGGGACGGGACAAAAGAAAGCAAGGTAAGCTTCATAAGGAGTCAGGAGTGTACCCAGAAGACTCAGAGGCAGAGCAAGAACATAAGAGGAGTTTCACGTTTGAGGGAGCAATGCAGCAAACACATACTCTGCAGCACTTCCAAATCAACGCACCTCTCTCCAGTTCACAAAGCTGAGAGAGTAATAGGCCTCAGAGTCTTCACCATCATCATGGGTTCTCTTTGAAGTCAATAACTTTCTCCTTTCTAGCTGTTGAGATAATCTTGCCCTGAGTCTTTCCATCTTCCTCCTCCAGATTTAGGGTAACTCCACCCCAGTGCCAAACTGAGCAAGGTAGACCTGTGAAGTGCACTGATGTTGAAAAACAAGTAGAGAAACAGAACTGGAGTATTTTTGTATAGATTTGTGTTTGGTAACTAAAATGGCTGGTCTGTTCTGAGGAACCAAAAAAAAGGAGTGGACCTTATAGGTAAATTTCACTACTTTTGAAAGGCCAATTACTGTCAGGAAAAAATGATCACCCATCAGCTTCCTAACATTGCAAATCACCGGAAACAAGTATACAAATTTGTTGAACTCCCTCACTGTCAGCCACTACATACATCAGTCATCACTCACTAATTCACAATCAATCAATATAGCACCACTTATTGGTGCCGTAGTTACTTATTAGTTACCCCTTCAATCCAAGCACGGTGGTTGAACAAAATCATTCTTTTTTTATGGTAATCAGATATTGAAATTATGGATTGGCACTAACAGTGTTTTAATCGATCTTCCAAGGCAGCCTTGTTAGGTGATGTAAAAAAATAGGATAGGCAATGGCATGTAAGGGAGGCAGGCATCGTCTCTAACGTCCTGAAGGGTATGTGGGAGCTTCTTTGCTGCACACAGGTCTAACTCCAATCCAGGCTTATATGTGACCATAAAGTCAATGGCAGGGCAACATAAATCAGACACAAACATAATGTTGCACTAGTTTGCAAAGAAAGAAAGAGAAAAAGAAGCTGAAGAAGAAATAATAAAAAAATTATATGGTGGCACTTGCATTTTCAATTCGGGAAATATAGTTCATCCTCAAACTCTGGGGGTTCTCCCAGAAGTTGGTCAGCTAAAACTCTTAATTTTGACCAATCATCCTCTTCCTCCTCCTGTTGTGTTTCAGGAACTGTGTAATCAGGTGGTATAAAATGCTGGTTCATTTTGATCATGGTCAATCTCTCCACGTTTTCTGGTGGGATACTGGTCCTTATTACTATAACAACTGCACCAGCTGCACTGAACACACGTTCAGCAGACACGCTTGCTACAGGACAAGCTAGAAACTTTATTGCCAGCCTGCTGAGTTCTGGCCATTGGCGCATCTTCCCATACCAGTACACTGTGATACACCTCTTTCGGGTCATCCAGATACTCCTGGAACATCCTCTGAATGGTCATTGGTGCTGCCACCTGCTCAACCGCTTTTTCCTTCGCCTCTGCACTGGACTTGAGACCTGCCACTTGAAACCAAACTGCTCAGAGGTTGGCTCAGATTATTCTGTTGCTGTTGACACCGGTTTTGTTGTTGATGAGGTTGACTGATGTGAGACAGGACTGCCTTCTCTGGAAGTTGAAGTCAGCACCCCGGAACACAGAGTGGGGCTCTAAGTTCCAGCCATTCTTCCTCCAGTTCTCCTGCTTGCTCAACCATCCAACTCTTCTAATGTGAGACATCCCTTTCAGAAAAAGTAATAAAAGCGAAACCAATTTGTTTGGATGGTGGGTCAAGTAGGATGGCACAGATGTACTCTTTGGACGAGATGATGTAATTTTGCAGCCTTGCATTACAAGTCAAGCGATAGCTTAGGCTCTTAACCAAAGCATGCGCTTCCGGGTTTTCGTTCGCACCCCGAATGCAAACCTTTCAGACACCTTCTTTAGCTGCTTCTGTAGAAGATGCAATAACGGGATAGCTTGGCCCATTGTACTGTCCTTGCTAACTTCTCGCGTGAAAATCTCAACAGGGAGCAGCATCTGTGTGAGGCATTTAACTAGGCCTCATTTGTCCTCTTCCATGGTCATAGCTTTCCCAATTACATCAGCTCCACTTTGAATTACATAGTTATTGATCTGTTTGTACTGCTCAAACAGACGTTGTAACATTCAATCTAACTAACAAACTCTCATCTCCGCGGCTCAAATTAACTCATAATAATACTAAAACTGTACTCATATTTCCCAATACTAATCCATCACTAATTCTTGTTGGGTTCCAGAGTAGTGTGCTACTCACCGAAAAGCACTTCAACGCCTCGTCAGGGGTAGTAAGCGCTATATAAATACTATTACAATACAATATAATACAATAATAGGTTGAGTTCTAGCATGTTGGCACCTTTTGTATCAGGGCTTTAACTGATACTCTGTTACCACATTGAATAATCCAGAACTATGTCCTGGCTTTAAAAAATGGCTTAAATGAGTGCAGATGCATCTGCAGGTGGACAGTATGTTGCTGACTGTCTTTTTTAAGAAAGTCTTGCACAACCAGGTTGATGCAGTGCGCCAAACACAGGTCCATGAAATAGCCACCGCCTACAATGTTCTTGACAATGTTACTGCCATTGTCCTTGGCAACAAATCAAACTCGAAGACCTCTGGGTTGCAGGCATTCAGACACCTTGCTACTAAATTCTTCCAAGATGTTTGCAGCTATGTGTGATTTCTCCATGGCAACCGTGGCTACCGTTGCATGCTGCCAAACACTCTTAAAAATCTCTTTAGGGTCAAGACCTGTAGATAGCTTTTGCTTTACCCCTACAAAAGAGATCCAGTGTGCAGTGATGCACACGTAATCAGACGCCTGACAACTAGTCCACATGTCTGTCGTCAGGTGGATAGTATGGACAAGACTTTGCTGCAAAGCTTGCCTATCTAATTGCAGCACATTGTGATGCAGTGCTGGAAAAGCAACTCTGGCACAATAGGTCTGACTTGGAACCTTCCATTTTGGGCAGAGGGCTGCCACAAACTCCAGGAATCCCACTCCTTCCACAAAAGAAAAAGGAAGGAGGTCCAGCACTAGCATTTTTGCCAGCTTCTCATTGTACAAATGCACCATTGGGTGGTTTGCGATCGTAGGGCCCCTACGCCTACACATGCCTGTAATTGTAACCTGAATTTTCTTCTTTTGTGGGGCCACTGACACAGGTGACTTTTGAAATGTATGTGGTAGATGCAATGCGTGTTGTGGTGCAGTCACCGTATGGTGTGGTGTCTCCATTTGACTCTGAGTCTTCCTGTGCCATTGTGAGATTGCTGAGGCAAGTGGGTCTGGCTCACTACTGGGGTAAGGGCTGCTTTGCATGAGGATGCCACCCTTTTCTTCCTCACCTTCCACTGTGATTTTACCAGTTGTAGCTGATGTTTCCTGGCTCTTCTCACCTTCACCACTGCGACCACGTTGAGCTGTTTTTTTTAAAGGTGCTCCTCCCCCTGGATTGCATGATGTGTTTTTTCATATGGGTTGTCTGGCCTCTAGTATCATAATGTGAATCTGACTTACCTCGACGAACACTCGCATGGCAAATGGAGTATATAGCAATGTTCTCCTGTTTGCTAATCGTAAAAAAGTCCCAAACTGGGGAGGAGTACTTTCTTACTGGGCCAATGCCTGAATAAGAACTGGAAGTAGGTGGGTATGTTGATTGCCTCTCTGCAGTGCATGCTTCTACTGAGGTACGGGTTGGTGCAGGTCTCAACTGGGGCCTTACAAATATGGGCGCTGATGGTGCTGCTTGTGCTGAATCTCTTAGAGCAGGTTGGATAGTAATGTCAGACTCCTCTGTGCCAGCTTTAGCAATGACTAGCTCATTGTCATCATCCTTCTCATCATCATCCCCCTACATGATTCTAGAACTTTTCTTTTCCCTTGCCTCTCCTGGCGTCTCCCGGACTCTGCTGTGGTCCACTCCATGTCCCTATAATCGTCATTATAAGTGGTGCTTGGAGAAGATGGTGGAGTAGCACCCTTCCTTTTTGTTGCTGGAGATCTTTCTGGGAGCCATTGATTCTAAAAGAGGAGGTTCTTGCTCAGCAGAAAGCTTGACCTCCTGTTCTACTCCAACTCTGGGATGATCTGGCTGTGATGCTGTCCACTTTGCTCTGTTTCCTGAAATGTTTGGGTACCTCTTTGCGAAAGGGACAAATCCAATTCAACATCACTGCTCGTCGATGACGCAGTGGCTGCCTCACTGACAAACATGGTCTTGGGCTTGGATTGGGGTGGTGCTGTCGATTAGGAGTGCTGTTCCCAGGTTCCTCCCCGGAGGCCGTGTGGGAGGCATACATGTCCCGAAAAAGGTTAAGGTTGGCATGCCACTGGCGGAAAGCTGCTTCTTCCTCGCACTGGCCACTTTCTTGGAAGCAGCTTTCTTTGGGGCCATTTTAAGCTCTAGGTTGGCAGTGGCACTAAGATACACAAGCGAAAGAGTTTGGTGAATGTGTACTGAAGTAACTGTAAGGCCTTCTCTTTGGCAGTACCTCAGTTGATGTGGCGTCTCTTCTTTTGTGCACCTAAAAACAACCAAAGAAGAAAAACATGTAGCTACTGAAACGTGGCAATGTTTCAGGTTGAAATAGTCCAGAGAAATGAAATCTTAGTGTGGTTGGTTATGTATGTAATATGTCTATTTAATCAAACATTGTAAAGGCAAACCAAACTAAAATATTTACCTTTCAAATCAGACAGCACAACAGGCAGATCTAGCTCTTTGCTTTATCTCCATCTGTTTTAAAGGAGACACCTGGGGTAGTCAGAGAGAGGTGCATGGGTAAATGGAATAATCCTTTAAATAACCTGTGGCGGCAAGCTGGTCCAGGGGAAATGGAATAATCATTAACAAAATTAATTATGTTGATTTGTCTGCTGTGATCTGCAGCCAGGGTGTCCTGGAGAAACAACAAGAAAAAGGAGCAAGGAGGTGGCATGGAGACGGAAAGTGGAGAAGCAGAGGAGATGGCTGATGGTCCATTAGCTAGAATACCTTTAGGACCATTAGATGTCCACAGGTTGATTGTGGAATTGGATGAGCGTATTATGGGATATCTATCTGGAAGACACGCTTCAATATTTGAGCAAGGAAATCACACAACATTCTGCAAAAGCACATGAGAGGTTGGCATGATTGGCGAATAAACCCAATATTGATATATCCAAGAGTCCTGTGATGAAAAGGAATTTTATAGATGAGGAAATGATCACCACTATGAGGATGTCTGGGCTGAAAGTACATATTAGGGAATTGGTTGTAAGCATACAGCAAAAGAGCAGTTTGGACAAGGCAAGGGATGGGTGGACCAGAAAGAAAAAGAGGAGAAGGCAAAAGGAGGGTACAGGGGGGCAGGGAAAGTGACTTCCCCAGGGAATACTGAGTCAAGTGTGTACCCTTTGAGGGAAGTACATGGAGGAGGATATGTGCATGTTCCCTGGAGTCTAGGTGATTTTGCCTTGTTTTAAAATCCAAAACCCCGACTGGTGGTAGACTATGGCTTATTGATCTTAGAGAACACATGACCTGCAGCTGTGTGGTGCACGGGACATGAGTGCATGGATCAGTGAAGAAGCAATCCCACGCTAACTCGCTCCCTAGGCCTCCACCGCTTTTGGATCCTGCATTCTAGTGCTATATGGATCCCAGTACCTCCTGGTTGTGCGTCCTTCTTCTTCTTGCTTGGCAGCCGAGGTCACGCCTGAGACATTGTGAGATGATGTACTTGCGCCAGATTCGGCAGCCATGTTGGACCCTCCACTCTTCAAATTCCACGTCCTGATCAGAAGCCGTACTTGGCTTCAAGCTTCAGCTGGAGACTCTGCTCTCCGCCTGTACATCTTTGCATCAGGAGATTCCTGGGCCTCGCTCCCTGCATCCCATTATCTCGCTTCGAACAGCCAGTTTCCAGGATCCTTCCTGACTTCTCAAATTCTCACTCCTAAGCTCCAGCGTCCTGTTTTCCTTTCACCATTGTTTCTGTTCTGGCAAGCCTGCTCTCCACCACATTTACTTACCTGCCTGCATATTGGATGGCTTCTGCAGTCATCCACTGGACCCCATAGGATTCTGACATTACATCAACTAAATTGTAACTCCCCCTTGAAGAGTAAGCGACACTCATTACCTATCAGGTCAGTGTACTGAGTATGCTTCTCCAACAATTCACATCTAAGACTATAACCAGACACTCAATCGTTATTAATGGAATATCTTCTGAATGAGTTTACTAGACCTGAAGGCAGATTTTGGACTAGTACCCTACCTACCAGGAATGGGATCTATTTAGAACAATCTATTGACCCTCCTTTGTGTTTGAAATACAAGTTCCTTCAACATTTTTAGGGGGTCATTCTGACCTCGGCGGTAAAAGGCCCTTACCGCCGGTCAGAAGACCGCCATAACACCGCCGCGGCCGCGGTTAACCGCCAAGGTCATTCTGACCCACAACGGCCAAACCTCCAAAATTCCGTCCTCCACTGCAGCCCGCCACATCAGCGGGCAGCGATAAACTGGAGATGACCAAACCTCCACCGTCACGCCAACAGAAATACGCCCATGCCATTACGACCCACGAATCCACACGGCGGTCATTCAAACGCGGTATTCCATTGGCGCTACACACCGCGGCGGTCAGAATACACACACATCACCAAAACACAGCCACATTGGACAATTTGAAATACACACACCTGATACACATACACACACCACTCCCACACAATCAACCAACTATAAAACACACACCCACATCACCCACAAACCCCTGCGACCATAATTACTGAGAGAAGGAGAGAGAGACACAGCAGACAATCCAAAGCAAGACACACTGAAGCACACTACACCATCACACACACCACATAGTAGCACAAAGCACCACTCACCAACATACTCATCATCACATACACCACCCCACACCTCACCCACACCACCCCATGGCACCCCAAAGGCACCCACGCTTTTCGGACCAAGAACTCCGGGTCATGGTGGAGGAAATCCTAAGAGTGGAACCCCAGCTCTTCGGCTCGCAGGTGCAGCACACCAGTATAGCTAGGAAGGCGGAGCTATAGCAGCGGATCGTGGACAGGGTCAACCCGGTGGGACAGCATCCCAGGAATAGGGAGGACATACGCAAAAGATGGAACGACCTACGGGGGAAGGTCCGATCGATGGTCTCCAGGCACAACATCGCAGTCCAGAAGACTGGCGGCGGACCCCCACCCCTCCCGAATTCACATCGTGGGAGCAAGACGTCTTGAACATCCTGCATCCTCAGGGCCTCGCAGGAGTAGCCGGAGGAATGGACTCTGGTAAGTCCAATCTCAACTACTATATCCCCCCCACCCCACCAGCATGCCAACCCACACCCCCACCCTCACCCCCAACCCCCCAGCACACATCCTCCCTGACAATGTCTCACCAGCACAACCCACCCATCCCAACACCAACTCCTGCATGCCAACACAAATCATGGGCACCCATCACCTAAGCATGACCACTGCACTAACCCCCCCCCCCACTAACTACCCTCACAACACCTCCCTCAAGGGAATGCCTGCACTGGGGGACAAGGGCACCCATAACACGCACGCTATTGTACACACAGAAACAATAACCAAACTCTCTTACCCCATGCAGGACCCGAACGACAACACACCAGCCAGGAGGGTCCAGAAGTGTCCATCCCACCACCGGAACAGGCCCACACTGAGGATAGCAGCTCTGTCGACAGTGAACCTGATGACCAGCCCGGACCATCGGGGACCTCTGGGCAGTCGGTTCCCCTCAGGCAGCCACAGGCCACACCAGACCCGACCCCCTCTGCCAACACCAGCACAGCTCCCACCCAGCGGGCCCATGCCTCTGTCTCTAGGACAGCTCAATCAGCGATGTGTCTGCCACTACAGGGCACCCAGGCTAACCCAACACCCCAACAACAACAGGGACCTGGGGGCAGTGGTAGCGGGCACACCGTCCAGGGGACAGAGGCCGGGGGAAACCGGGCAGCTCGGAGGGCTGCTGTGCGACAGGGGGGGGAGGAGAGGCCCAGGGAACCCACTCTCCAAGAGGCCCTCACCACCATCATGGGGGCATACCACCACTCCCAAGAAACGATGGCGACGGTACTGGCCAGGTTCACTGAGATCCAGGCACAGCAGGAGGAACGCTACATGGGGTTCAGGGAGGAGCTGAGAATCATCGGGACCGCAATGGGGACCATCGTCCTGGCCCTCCACAGGATAGAGGACGCGTTGCGGGACCATGGTGTACCACACAGGGCCCCTGTCACTAGCCTGGACCAGGAACAGCCTACCACCTCCGCCGGCGCTAGTGGACAGGAGGTCCCAACACCTCGACAGCCCCCCAGAACCCCACCTCCTGCTGAAGAACAACCACCCCGTAAGAGGAGCCTGAGACCAAAGAAAAAGACAGAGTAGGATGTCAAGACCCCCGCCTGCAGGACATACCCCCTCAAGTCTTCCCACTGTCCCACATTGCCACCCTGTCCAACCATGAACTGCCTATGCTCCATCCTTCCACAGGCAAAAGGACAATGCACCTGTGAGACTGAGAACTGGACTCTGCCATGGATATTCCTCCATCCCCACCCCTCACCCTTAGAATCACATGTACCGATATCTAGCACTGTAAATAAATCACATTTTGCACACAAATCTGTTTTGAGTCATGCTGTATTATTGACAAATGTATTACATATTACTGTTCGATTTCTGTTCTGTCAATTAGTCATGACAACATACCAATGTCAATACGCTGTATTTCATGGGCGAACCAAGCAGAAGTCAGGTACTGAGTCAGACAGCACTGAGAAGGGAAGGGAAAGGCAAAAATTAATGAAAAACATCTGTGGGGAACTACAGAAAGTACAGATGCAGGAGGCTATAAGCAATTGTGAAATGGCGTGGGTGATTCTTACCTGTGTGTTACTGGAAATACTGTTGTATCACTCTGTCCCTATTGTCTGTGTCGTCCTCAGAGTCTTCCTCCTCTTCACTCTCCACAGGCTCCACGGCTTCCACAACACCACCATCTGGACCATCCTCCTGCAGGAAAGGCACCTGGCGTCGCAAAGCCAGGTTGTGGAGCATACAGCACGCCACGATGATATGGCACACCTTCTTTGGTGAGTACATTAGGGATCCACCTGTCATATGCAGGCACCTAAACCTGGCCTTCAGGAGCCCAAAGGTTCGCTCAATCACCCTCCTAGTACGCCCATGGGCCTCATTGTACCGTTCCTCTGCCCTGGTCCTGGGATTCCTCACTGGGGTCAATAGCCACGGCAGGTTGGGGTAACCAGAGTCACCTATTAGCCACACACGCTGTCTCTGTAGCTGGTCCATCACATAGGGGATGCTGCTATTTCGCATAACATACGCGTCATGCACTGACCCTGGGAACTTGGCATTTACATGGGAGATGTACTGGTCAGCCAAACAGACCACCTGGATATTCATTGAATGGTAATTCTTCCTGTTCCTGTACACCTGTTCATCGTCATTTGGGGGGACTAAAGCCACATGGGTTCCATCAATTGCACCAATGATGTTTGGGATGTGTCCAAGGGCATAGAAATCAGCTTTAACTGTAGGCAAATCACCCTCCTCTGGGAAAATGATGTAGCTCCGCATGAGTTTCATCAGGGCAGACAACACTCTGGACAAGATCTTTGAAAACATAGGCTGAGACATCCCAGATGACATGGCCACTGTTGTCTGGAATGAGCCAGTTGCAAAAAAATGGAGGACTGACAGAACCTGCACTAGAGGGGGAATTCCTGTGGGTTGGCGGATGGGGGACATCAGGGCTGGCTCCAGCTGGGCACACAGTTCATGGATGGTGGCTCGGTCAAGTCGGTATCGTAGTATTATATTGCGTTCTTCCATTGTCGACAGGTCCACCAGCGGCCGGTACACGCGAGGATTCCTCCTTCTCATCGCAAGTCCCAGCGGACGGTGCCTAGGAAGGAGAATATGGAGTACAGAGTCAATCCACTCACAGGTACGTACAACACAGCTTGCACAGTACAGGTAAATGTATGGTTTGATATGTTTGTATATGTGCCATTGCAAGGCCTAGGCCTGTGTGACGCATTAGAAATTAAGCCATGTGGGCCCTTGAAATGGCCGATGCCTGACCTGTGAAGTGGGACAATGGGATGTGAGGTCACTGCGCTGGCGGGGCGCACCGTGGCGGTAGGCGGTCGAAGACCGCTGTGCGAAGACGCATTGGTTAACATTGAAGCCTATGGGTTTCAGGAGCCAATGACGATGTGCGCCGGCGGTCGCGGGACGCACCGCCGCGGTACGCACCGCCGCGGGCGTGACCGCCATTTTCTATCTGCTCAATCATTCGAGACCTGATCATCCACACGAGAGGACCTATACTGCAAGTGCTGCTGTGAACTCGGTCTGGAAGTGACAATGGCTGCTGCTACTGGTGAAAGGGCCCCCGCCTTCAGTTCAGAAGAGTTGGAGAAGCTCGTGGACGGGGTCCTCCCCCAGTATGCGCAACTCTACGGTCCTCCAGACCAACAGGTGAGTACACTCAGTGCACATTGAATGGGTTATGCCTGTGTGGAGGGGGGGGATGTAAGTTGGTGGGGTGTGGAGGGAATGGGGAGTGCAACGCACGACAGATGAGAGAATGGGAACCATGACAAGGTTGGGGAGGGGGGGGCATGTACTCCAAACATGCAGATATGTGACGGTTTCTCTTTCCCACCCTGTACATGTCAAACAGGTGAGCGCCCACCAGAAAATCGATATTTGGCGTGCCATCGCCGAGGAAGTCCGGAACTTGGGGGTCCACAACAGACGGGGCACCCACTGCCGCAAGAGGTGGGAGGACATCCGCCGCGGAACGAGGAAGACCGCAGAAACACTGCTGGGATGGCCTCCCGACCTAGGAGGGGTGCCAGTCGCACCATGACCCCCCTGATGTCCCGGATCCTGGCGGTGGCCTACCCTAATTTGGATGGGCGCTTGAGGACAGCACAGCAGACACAAGGGGGTGAGTATCCGCACATTCTCCTATCTGTATGCGCATTGGAGGCGTCTGGGTGGGGGAGGAGGGCTGTGGGTGACATTAGGCCCGGGCGCTCTCTGTAGTGTAGTCCGCTCCCTTAGGCATGGCCCTGTGCCCCCGCCCCCCACCTCTGTAGGGTGCCAAGTGCAGCTACCCATGCTCCAGCATCACACATGTGCGCGTGTGTTGTCCCTAGACCTGTTTGCCTAGTCAGAAGTACTGAGTAGTGTACCCCAAGTTCGCGACTTAGTGCACGAGGCACCTGTGTCTGTCCTCTCCGCAAAGGGTATTGCTAAGGCATGCACTCAACTTTGTTTAATTTCTCCCCCCACCCTAAATCTTTGTCTTCTTGTGTTTTAGCATCATCAGGCGGAGGAGATTTGGCGTCGGAGCAGGAGGGAGCTGCAGGTCACCAGGCCCCGGTGGGCACTGACACAGACACCGAGGGCACCAGTGATCCGGAGGGCGAGGGGAGCACCACAACGGGGGCCGGTGGAGACACCAGCGACACGGACACGTCCTCGTTTGGGAGCTCCCTAGCGGGGGCGGCACCATCTGTGCCCCCCGCAACAACAGGTACAGCCGCCACCCAGCGCACCAGCACCGCCCTCCCAGCAGCCCCTCAGTCTTCGCTCCGTGGCCGCTCGGCCAGGAAGGCGCGCGTCTCCTTCGCCCCAGGCACCTCAGCCCCTGCCTCTGTTACCCCTGCTGCCCTCAGTGCGGAGCTCATTGACCTGGTGAGGACGCTCATTGTTGGGCAGACTACCCTTCTGAATGCCATCCATGGGGTGGAAAGGGAGGTGCATCGGAGCAATGCCTACCTGGAGGGCATTCATTCGGGTCAGGCTGCCCATCAACGAGCGTTCACTGCTCTGGCCTCAGCACTGACGGCAGCCATTGTCCCTGTCTCCAGTCTCCCTCTTCTGTCTGCCTCCACCCTTTCTCTGTCTCCTGTACCTCAACCTATCCCATCCACACCATCAGACCAGCCTGCACACACCTCAACACCCAAGGCCAGCTCATCCAAACATAAGCACCACAGAAAACACAAGCATTCACCCAAGCAACACACAGATGCAGACATATCAACAGTCACTACCACCTCTGTGTCCCCGTCCTCCTCGTCTCCCTCCTCCCTCCCTGTGACGTCTACACTCACACCTGCATGCATCCCAACACCAGCCAGTTCTTCCACCACCAGCAAACCCTCCACTACAGTCCGCACACCTGCAGTCACCACCCCCACTGGCATTTACACGTCCCCTGTGTCCTCTCCCACTGTGTCTGTCACCCCCTCTTCCAAGACACATAAACGCAGGCAGACACCCAAACAACAGCCAACCACCTCACCACAGCCTACGTCCCAGTCACCTGCACCCAAGGACAGCACACCTGGCTCTCATACAACCACATCCTCTTCCTCCACTTCTCTCACCACTACTCCTACCCCTTACCTTGGTCCCAAGAAAAATTACCTCTCCAGTTTTGACCTCTTTCCCTCCCCCGACCCACCCCCTCCAACTGGGAAAAGTCCCAAGGGCACCTCAGCCACCACCAGCCCAACTACTACAGTGCAAGTGGTGCATGGCATGTGGAGTCCACCCTTTGGCGGCAGTAACACTTCGGTGAGCAACAAGGGGACAGC
Organism: Pleurodeles waltl; assembly: GCF_031143425.1. Classification (NCBI taxonomy): domain Eukaryota; kingdom Metazoa; phylum Chordata; class Amphibia; order Caudata; family Salamandridae; genus Pleurodeles; species Pleurodeles waltl. The sequence continues at coordinate 966,139,340 of NC_090443.1, forward strand.
CAGCCCCCCCCCCCCAGGCAAGAGGACCCGGAAATTGAAGGGCCGCCGTGAGCGGACAGAGACGGCTGCCCCCAAGGAGGTGACTCCGGCCACTTCACCGGCCACAGCAGCCAGGGGAGGCAAGGGCCTGAGAGCCCCATCTAAGGAGCGGAAGGACAGCAGGGCGGAGAGGACAACCACCAGGAGCGCGGAGCAGGAGGGCCCCACAAGCCCCATCCCGGCTGCAAGGGACGACACCAAAGGGCCCAGGACTCACTCCCCGAAGGGGCCTGACACAGCACGGTCGGAGGGCGACTGAGCAGGGTGTCCAGGCCAGGTATGACTCCCTTGACATACTGCAAGAGCACCGCTGAACAGGGCCCCGCCGTGAAGACAGGTACTGCTGAACAGGGCCCCGCCGTGAAGACAGGTACCGCTGAACAGGGCCCCGCCGTGCAGAAGAGCACCGCTGAACAGGGCCCCGCCGTGAAGACAGGTACTGCTGAACAGGGCCCCGCCGTGCAGAAGAGCACCGCTGAACAGGGCCCCGCCGTGAAGACAGGTACCGCTGAACAGGGCCCCGCCGTGCAGAAGAGCACCGCTGAACAGGGCCCCGCCGTGAAGACAGGTACCGCTGAACAGGGCCCCGCCGTGCAGAAGAGCACCGCTGAACAGGGCCCCGCCGTGCAGAAGAGCACCGCTGAACAGGACCCCGCCGTGAAGACAGGTACCGCTGAACAGGGCCCCGCCGTCTCAAGCACCGCTCCGCTGGGCCCTTCCTGTCAAGCACCGCTCCGCTGGGCCCCGCCGTCTCAAGCACCGCTCCGCTGGGCCCTTCCTGTCAAGCACCGCTCCGCTGGGCCCTTCCTGTCAAGCACCGCTCCGCTGGGCCCCGCCGTCTCAAGCACCGCTCCGCTGGGCCCCGCCGTCTCAAGCACCGCTCCGCTGGGCCCTTCCTGTCAAGCACCGCTCCGCTGGGCCCCGCCGTCTCAAGCACCGCTCCGCTGGGCCCTTCCTGTCAAGCACCGCTCCGCTGGGCCCCGCCGTCTCAAGCACCGCTCCGCTGGGCCCTTCCTGTCAAGCACCGCTCCGCTGGGCCCTTCCTGTCAAGCACCGCTCCGCTGGGCCCTTCCTGTCAAGCACCGCTCCGCTGGGCCCCGCCGTCTCAAGCACCGCTCCGCTGGGCCCTTCCTGTCAAGCACCGCTCCGCTGGGCCCCGCCGTCTCAAGCACCGCTCCGCTGGGCCCTTCCTGTCAAGCACCGCTCCGCTGGGCCCTTCCTGTCAAGCACCGCTCCGCTGGGCCCCGCCGTCTCAAGCACCGCTCCGCTGGGCCCTTCCTGTCAAGCACCACTCCGCTGGGCCCCGCCGTCTCAAGCACCGCTCCGCTGGGCCCTTCCTGTCAAGCACCGCTCCGCTGGGCCCTTCCTGTCAAGCACCGCTCCGCTGGGCCCCGCCGTCTCAAGCACCGCTCCGCTGGGCCCCGCCGTCTCAAGCACCGCTCCGCTGGGCCCTTCCTGTCAAGCACCGCTCCGCTGGGCCCCGCCGTCTCAAGCACCGCTCCGCTGGGCCCTTCCTGTCAAGCACCGCTCCGCTGGGCCCCGCCGTCTCAAGCACCGCTCCGCTGGGCCCCGCCGTCTCAAGCACCGCTCCGCTGGACATCGCCATGTCATGCACCGCTGCGCTGGGTCCCGCCGTCTCAGGCACTGTTTATGGTTCACTGTGCCCACCATGCCTCCTCCTTGACCAGTGGACTCTGTAATCCACCTGAGAGACTGTGGCTTTGCACTCCCCAGGATGGTCCAGTGGGCAATCCACCCACTGTAGAGACTTGAGAGACTGTGGCTTTGCACTCCCCAGGATGGTCCAGTGGGCAACCCACCCACTGCAGAGACTTGAGAGACTGTGGCTTTGCACTCCCCAGGATGGCACAGTGGGCAACCCACCCACTGCAGAGACTTGAGAGACTGTGGCTTTGCACTCCCCAGGATGGTACAGTGGGCATGGTGGCTCCTCGTGGATCTGGCGTCGTGGACTCATGTGGCTGTGGTGGCCCCCCCTTCCCTTCCCCCTGAGGTGCCTGTATTTTTGACATCGGATGCCCCTGCAGTGTTCTCTCCAAAGGACTCAGGTCTCGTGTGTGGGCTTTGCCCTTGTTTCGCAGAACCTTGGCCCACGGACATGTTAGATTCGTAGGATGTGCAGGACTTGTTACTTCAGTGATACACTGATGTGTATATCTTTTTGGTTTTTGTAAATATTTTTCACGGTTGCTCAATTATTTCCAGGTGCTTTTTTTGTACATGAAAATGTATTCCAAATTTGGTTGTGTCATTGTATTTTTAAAGGGTGTTTGTGTGGTGTCACTGTGACTTCCTGCTCTGCATTGGTGTGTACATATTGGGGGGGTGGGGGGTCGCATATGTGTATGCCCATAACCTTTCTTCCTCCCCCCTCCCGTGTGTCGTAGGTGCAGTACTCACCGTTGACGTCTGCGCCGGAGTTCGTACTCGTGGTAGATGAGCAGGTAGACGAGAGCAGGTATGATGTTCAATTCGGGTTCCATGCTGTCCTCCTTCCGCGTGGAGTGTGTCGAGGTGAGCGTTTTCCATTGAAAATGTCTGTTTCCGCCGTGTTTTTATCGGCGGGGCTCCCGCCCCGGAAAAGGTGGCGGATTGGTGGGTCGTGATAGGGTGGGCGGTACATTGTCTGCCGCCTGGCTGTTGGCGGTGACCGCCGCGCTGTTTGTTTGTTCCGCCGTGGCGGTCGGAGTGTTAATGCGGCGGGCTGTGTTGGCGGTTCCCGCCAGGGTCAGAATTACATTTTTTTGACCGCCGGCCTGTTGGCGGGTTGGCCGCCGCTTTATCACCGACCGCCAGGGTCAGAATGACCCCCTTAGTGTCAAAGATATGTTCAAACATAGTGTTAACAAAAATCAAAACACTCTTACCCGTGCTGCTCCCCCCTTCAGGTCTCTGGATCTCCCTCTGTGGATTTCTTGATAGCGTTGGCAGTGTTGGGTGTTTCTCCCTCGGTTTGGCGACTTCCTCCTTCTTCTGGACTCTCAGTCTCTCCCTCGCTCTCCTTCCACCGGGTGACAGCGTTCTTTTCTCCCCCTTTGGGCTCCCACGATTGACTCTCCCCTCGTGTAGTACAGCAGACGTGTTAAAAAATACAGTGGTCCATTTTTAGTGTCGATGTTCGGGCAAACTCTCCTACTTTAACCCTTTCTTCTTTTTCACAATTGTTCCAGATGGTATGGTGCTCAGCACTACAGTTGTGGGTACTTTTGTAAGGTGAGTAGGGGGCTTCAGGGCCTAAATTTTCACACAGAGATATTGGGAAAGATAAACAGGGAAAAGAAGAGGAAAGACGTAGAGGTTTGGGAACACAACCTAAGCTGAGTCTAGATTTAAAACAGAAAAGGAAATAATGCTCCATGAAGAGAAAAAATGTTCAGAATTTCCAAAGAGTTGGATGGAGTGATTGTCATCATAGGTTTGAACTTCTTGGTTACACAGATCATATAATTGCATTAAATGTTTATGTCATTCCAGGAGTTTATTAGATATGTGAACCAAATGCTTGCATTAAACCTCCTGCCAATTGTGTACCAAGCTGTTATCTAGCTTTAGTGTTTCCCAAGATCTATCAAGTAGATAAGTTGGATAGTCAAACTGTTGGATTTCCGGTTAGGCCCAAGTGTAGTAGTACTTCACAAAAATTGAGTGTAGGTTTTGGTGTTACGATTCCCTTTGTGGGTATTGCCTTAAGTGATGTGAATATAAGAAAGCTTTCAACGTTATTGGATAAACTTGCTACTATTGCACCCGGAGCTTTAGTGGATATTGATCCTGAGCTGCTTGGTGTTAGATCCGTGCAGAATCGCCTCACATTACACATTTTACTCGCAAAGGAGGGAGTAGTCTGTCAGATGCCAAAAGTTCAGCAGTGCTGCACTTGTATCTCAGAAAAAAGCAAAGAGATTAGGAAGACCGACTGAATTGAAGGAATTAGAAGCTACCGGTGCCTGGGAAGTGATTAGGAAGGGATTATCTGCAGTAGATAGTTGACTAAGTAATATTGGTAGTGGACCTTTAGGCGCTATATTGAGGACTATTTTGATCATTGGTATTTGTGTGATTTCCTTATTTGCTGTGGTGAAGGGATTTAAATATGTAAGGAGTAAGGAAAGCTCTGTAGAGGAAGGACGGGGCATTAGGAGGAGTGAAGAAGTTGATTTGGAAGATGAGCAGTGTATAGACTGTGATGAGACAAAGGACCTTGAGGATTCTAGACACAGGTAGCAGAAGACAACTCATGTTTGAAGCTGATATCAAATGTTAATTGTTGTGTGTGATGGCTATTCTAACAATTAGAGGGGAATTGGTGCAGCATAATTTTCGCTTTTCATTCAATACTGCATCATGTTTAGGCATTATGTGAGAACAATGTTAATCTGTGTGCATCGCATTAATCAATCAACAGCTACATATTTAACTGTATTGTAATTGTATTCTCTCATGCTAACTGGCAGGTTGCCATTTTTTCTTTGCATGGATGACCTGATTTGTGCCTAGGCCTTAGTCACTCATTATTTTTTTCTTAGAAGTGCATTGCAAATTTCATGTTTCTATTTCCTCTGCAGGTGCCTCATCGAGTCATCCTCTTTAGTAAGAATATAGTCATTTTTTTATTGTAGAGAACTGAGATTTAGCTTTCCTAAATAACATTTGACTGTATACATGTAGCATTTAAGAATGGAAAGAGCCTCCTATACCAGGCAGACTGAACGTTTGCTAACTTCAAGGAGGCAAACCTGCACATTCTTTGTTCGAAGCTGGGAACCTGGGGAGTCTGACGATACAAGGATATTTTGATACAGGAAAATCCGCTGCATCGTGGAAAATTATCCCTGGCAGGCCCAATTGTTTCTGTTAATTTTAGTCACAGTAGGGATGTTTTGTTGGCGGAGACTCAGACAATCTCAGAGAGACCAAAGCCAGGGGTCTGGTGTGGCTCCCAGAACCAAAGCACGAGTTGAGCCATCACAAGATGTAAAACATGCTACAAATGTCATCAAAAACATGATAGACTTTAAAACTAAAAAATATTTTCCACATTCCTCAGTCTCTTAATTCATATGATTATAGCATAAAATTGAGTGATATTTATTTGAAGTGGTTTTTTTTTAATCATGAGACATTGCAGGTTGCCACAATGCTCTAGCAACGTTGCCACAAGTTACTCATGTGTCTTGGACATGGTCTCTGTTTATGTAACCTGTGTTGTTATTACAAGTGAAGCAAGATTGTTTTATATTAACTGTATATGTGAGATTTTTGTTGAACACAGTTCCCTTTACTTAATTACTTTAATGTGCTCTTAAACTAGATGGTTAAGGAAAATGATACATGGTGACTAAAGCCAATGGCTAGGGTCACACAATCTGGTCAAGTGGGGAAGCCAGGATTTGAGTTCAAGATTGCATATTGTGCAGTTCAGAGACTGTGGGGTTACATCCTTCTGTCTTCTGTTTAACCCCAAAGGTACGTGCTTTGTGTCTGGGTATTCAACTATTGCTATTCAATTAGTGTTAGTACACAGAGTTCAATAAATATACCCATCATACCTGAAATAAAACTGACACTATAAATCTATATAAACAAGTGCATAGTAAAGAGATTTAAAGGTGTGTTTTTCTGTTTGGAATGTTTTCACAGACATTGAAGAGTAAACACAGTTACAGGGCATGCATTTCTGAAATCATGCTGCACTTTACAAGCGGCTCCTTGTGGAGCTGTCCCCTAAGGAACAATCTCTGTTTTTGTCTGAATATTTTATAGCTGTCATTGAGGTAGTGATCCTCTCCAGAATCGTTATTTTTCTCATAGTAGCAGGGCCAGTAGTAAAATTAACTCTTTCGCTATTAGGCTCACCCCTCTGTTTCCCCCACACCCCCAGGTACTAAGAATTTTTTTTGGGCTATTTGGGGTAGTTCGCCCTTAGGCCTCCATAACTTTTTGTTCACATAAGCTATCCACGCCAAATGTGTGTCTTTTTTCCACCATCCTGGGAATTGTAAAGGTTCCCAGGGTTTGTAGATTCCCTTGGAGGGCACTCTGAAAATAGACAAAATATAGTAAAACATTTTTTTTTTTTTTTTTTAAGAAAAATAGTGGAAAAAGTGCTCCAGATAAGTGTCTGGTGTTTTCTCTAAAAATTGCATGCAGGAACGGTTTGCTGTACTAAACTCACCATCTTCCCAGCTTTTAGGAACACGCAAAACTGAATAAAAAACTAATTTTGCAAAACAATTTTGACATTTTTTATAAGAGATAGCCTATTTTCCCAATTTTTGTGCTCTTAACATACTTCCAGTTTGTGGTGAAAACCAGTGTGAAACCCATGAGTAAATCAGAAACGCTATAGATTTCTGAAAAGTAGACAAAAGACAAAATGAATCGAGGGGTCATATGTTTATATCCCTCAAGGTTTTCGCAAGGAAAATACTGTTAAAAATACTGTTGAAATAAAGAGATAATAAAAATGAGTAGGAAAAAATGGGCATTTGTGACAACATTTTCATCTGTATCTGTTTGTCACGATGACCGATAGACAAAAGCAATATACCATTACTTCCACTAGACACTGCTGGTTGCAGGGATACATTTGGTTTTAGGTTCCTCAAGAACCCAAGGTACTTAGAGCAAACAAATGAGCTCCACTGTACAATGGGTTTTCATTGCGTACCAAGTATAGACCAATTCTTATAGCAAAATATGCAATATGAAAAACGGGTATCAAGAAAACGTATATATTTCTTAAATGGGCACAACATATAGAGTTTAGGAGTATTGGTTATTTCTACATCTCTGAAGTTTTGGGTACCAGTACTAGCGTATGATTTGGAGAGTATTTTTGAAAATGGCATCTTTCTTATACTCTGGCTTACATTTGAAAGGCACATTGAAAGGCACAAATCCAGCGAAATCCAACAGTTAATAACAAATACTCTACTATTCTATGCTCCTACAAATCTCCCTATGAAAATGGTTCCTCACTTGTGTGGGTAGACCTAGTGCCTGTGACAGGAAACATTCCAAAACGCAACCTGGATGTAGCACATTTTTCCACAGAAAACTGATCCTCTTTTCACGATGTGGGTAGCTCTAAATTTTGGACCCTAGTTCAGCTGGCACCTAAGGAAACCTAGCCAACCTGTACATTTTTTTAAACTAGACACCTAGGGTTATCCATGGTGGGCTGGCTTGCATGACTCTCACCATGTTTTTTTTTTTACCCAGAATACCCTGCAAACCTCAAACATCGACTAAAAAACAAATTGTCTTACATTTCTGTAAAGAAAAGTTCTGGAAACTGTGGGGATCCACAAATGTCTTTCTACCTGGTGTTTCCGCAACTCTCCCGATTAAAATGGTACCTCACTTGTGTGGGTAGACCTAGTGTCCGCATCAGGAAATGGCCCAAAACGCAGCATGGATGCAGTGCATTTTTCCACCGAAAACTAACCCTCCTTTTCTGATGTGGGTAGCTCTAGATTTTGGACCCCAGGTCATACAGCACATAGGTAAACCTAGCCATTCTGAATATTTTTGAAAACTAGATACCTAGGGATATCCAGGGTGGGCTGACTTTGACATTGACTAAAAAATCCCATTTTCCTTACATATCTGTGATGGAAAGTTCTAGCATCTGCAGGGAGCCACAGGCTTACTTCCACCCATCAGTCTTGAAAGTGGTACCTCCCTTGTGTGGGTAGATCTAGTGCTTACAACAGTAAATGGCCCAAAACGCAACACAGACGCAGCACGTTTTTCCACTGACAACTGACCCTCCTTTTCGGATGTGGGTAGCCCTATATTTTGGACTCTAACTCAGCCGGCACCTAAAGAAACCTAACCGACATGTACATTTTTTTAAACTAGACACCTAGAGGTATGCACGTGGGCTGACTTGCATGGCTCTCTTCATTTTATTTTTTACCCAGAATACCCTACAAACTTCAAAAACTGACTAAAAAAACATATTCTCCTTACATGGAAAGTTCTAGAATCTGCAGGGAGCCACAAACTTCCTTCCACCCAGCATTCTCCCAAGTCTCCTGATAAAATGGTACCTCACTTATGTTGTTAGATCTAATGTCTGCAACAGGAAACAACCCAAAATGCAACATGGGTGCACGCATTTTCCACCGAAAACAAACCTTTTTCTGACATTGGTAGTTCTAGATTTTGGATCCTAGCTCAGCCAGCACCTAGGGAATCCTAGCCACCAATGGAAATGCAGGATGGCATGACTTGCGTAGCTCCCATTAGGTTTATTTTACTCACAATGCCCTGCAAACCTCAAACTTTGCCTGAAATCAAGCATTTTCCTTACATTTCTGTGATGGAAACTTCCGGAATCTACAGGAATCCACAAAATTCTTACCACCCGCATTGCCTCATCTCTGCTGATTAAAAGCGCTGCCCCAGTTGTGTGACTGAGCCTAGTGCTGCAACAGGAATGGATCAACCAAGTACAATGGAAGCTCTTGCGTGGAGACTCCTATTGACTTCTGTTGAATCCGATCCTGTCGCTGGCAGGCTACAAGCAGGGATCCACTTGGGAAAGGTTCCATTAGAAAGAGGATATTCTCCCCTTTCCAACAGTATCCCTCCCGTTGAAATTGGTGCTGGGGGTGGTCAAGATATGCCCCTGAGCACCGATAAAAATGAAAGTAAATTAGCAGATCGGCTCATTTTACTTTCACTTTCCCTGTAATGGCATTGGTGCCCACTGTGCACCTATTGTCAATACAGGGAAGGGATATTTTCAGTCTTGGTTGCTGGGGAAGCTCTTCTTATTGGCCTGAACACAAGCAAAGAAAGTGGTTAAACTGTCCCCATTGTGTAGCAAATGACAGCCATAATTTTATTGTTACAGACACATTGTTTTTTCTGCTTTTTGGCGCAGGATATTATTTTCTTACAGCTCTCTTTTACAAACTGACACTGCTCATTGGGCAGTTACTGTACCTTGTAACAGCAAACCATTTTCTTATTGTGAGTTTCTTCACTGCTGCAGCAGCAGGTTGATAGGTCATCCAAATGGAAACCCCGTAACAGGTTCACAAACCAGTGTTTGCCTGTATTTAAGAATCTGCCATATCTTTAGGGTATTTTGTGATATGCTGGTGCGTTATTCACTGCCCCCCTGACTCGCCAGTCACAATATTATTGAATTGTTCTGCAAAGAAGTGCCTTGCAACAGGAAGCCACTTGTAATGCTGATAATTCCATGTCAGAACTGGAGGCTTTGGATCATGCTGTCTTTATTCTTATTTTCAGCCCAGCAGCCTTAAAACACACATGTTGAACTATAGGGGGTATGTATCCCAGGAGTCCTTAAGAAACATCAATCAATCAACTAATCATGGGACATAAATCAATGTATAAAAGTCCTTAGGAAAATAGCACTTCCTCTTTCTTCTTTGCTCAGCAGCCAGATAAGTGCTATTTTCTTAATGCTGTTATTTGGGAGTTTGATGCCTGAGTGTGGTGATCTGACTCTTGTTTTTGTAGCGTGCTGCCCCGCTCCTCTCTCCATCATGGAGGGGGTTCCGCCCAAGTATATTTTTTTGGGAGCCCAGCTGCACATCCCTTTCTTCTTGCTCCTCCTGCTAAACCACACTTCTCCTTCGGGACATAGCAGGGTTGCAGTGTAAAGGAGCTTTGGAGTCCTGATGCATTTTCTTTCCGACCATGTCTGACCTTCTGACAGCTGAGGTTGAGTCACAGGCTGTGGAATCTATCCATTAGGCAGTCTCCTCTCAGATGAACAGTGCCTTTTGCACATTGCTGGAGTATGTTGCACAAGTGTTTCCTCTCTGTTCTTCCTGCAATCTGTTGAGATAGTCTGAGTGTCAGGGGGTTAATTCTCTTTCGGCTTTTTTCTCCATCACTGCTATCAGTTGGATCCAACGCGCATGTCACAGAGAATACTGGTACTGTAGTTATTCTTTTAGGATTGCCAAATAAATCCAAGGGTGATTTTTTGCCAAGGCTGTCTGTTTAATCCCTCATTGTCTGGGGAGGGGTATTGTAGGGATTATTTCGTCTCTGTTGCCATCTACTATGGGCCACTGCCAGTTTAAAGCCCCTAGTAACCCGATCACCATGGCAAAATCACAGGATCCTAACTTTGAAGAAGTTTCTGTGGAAGAATGTTCTTTACCCATTGGTGGTAGTTTGGTGGAGTCCATTGATACGTTTTAATGGAAGGCAGTTTCTTCAGTGTTTATGTCCATGGGAAGTCAGATTATTTTGCTTATTGCTGCACAGAACATAAACCCCCTAGTGAAGGAGGGTTCATGGCCAAAAAAGCCCCTTGAATCCCAGTGTGTTTCCAAGACCATCCAGAAGACTCCTGCTTTCCCTCCTTCAGATGAGTTTAAACACCTGAGGCAAGCTTTCTAAAGTACAGTTTTGCAGCACAGGACCCATCCTTTGAAGGGGATCAGACTGGGCAGAGTTCCAGAGAGGAAGTGCGTCTCTCTCCCTTGGGAGACCTTGGCGAGCAAGATGTGGGCGGTCAGCACCTAGGAAACTATTTGTTCGATGAACCGGGTCCAAGCAGACACTGTTGCCCAGAAGTGGGAGCCAAGCACCCCGGACTGGATAACGAGGCTCCCCGGGTGGGGATACAACTCTATCCGATATGTTAGACCCTGTCAGTATCTATCATTCTCGGTGTGCAAAGTGGACGCCTGCCAACAAGCTAGTCCAGTATGTAGGAGATAGTCTAAAGAAGCCTCTGGACCAGGAGGTAAGGGGGCACATTAAAGCGGAGTGTTCCAGTCCTTCTTTAGAAGGCAAGGTGGCATTAATGCCCGAAATAGATGGGAAGATGACAACATTTCTCACTAAATTTGTAAGGGATCACAAAAAAGGGATTGATCAGTCTTGGAGCTTTTGCAAGAACAAATTATTTCCCATCACAGCTTTAAGGCTTTTAACCAGATTGGTGGGCCTCTTAGCTTTGTCTGTTCAGACGATCTTTCTGGGTCCTCTCCATTACAGATCTTTTCAGTGTTTGCACCTCCTCATCTCAGAAGAGATCTCTCTTCTGCAGAGGATGTGGATTTCATAGAAAGTGAAGACAGCGATTTAGTTGGGGGGGGTGAATCATTTTGAAGTCTGGAATGGTAGGGACATTTTTAGGACCACCATGGACCTCATAATAGAGTTGCATACACATCGTTCAGGTTGGGACACTTAGGGGGTCATTCCGACCGCGGCGGGCGCCAAAAGACCGTACCGCGGTCAAATGACCGCGGCGGTCATTTTGACTTTCCCGCTGGGCAGGCGGGCGACCGCCAAAAGGCCGCCCGCCCGCCCAGTGGGAAAGCCCCAGCAACGATGAAGCCGGCTCCGAATGGAGCCGGCGGAGTTGCTGGTGTGCGACGGGTGCAGTGGCACCCGTCGCGATTTAAGCAGACACTGAAAATCTTAATGGGGCCCTGTTAGGGGGCCCCTGCAGTGCCCATGCCAGTGGCATGGGCACTGCAGGGGCCCCCAGGGACCCCACGACACCCGTTCCCGCCAGCCTCTTCCTGGCGGTGTAAACCACCAGGAACAGGCTGGCGGGAAGGGGGTCGGAATCCCCATGGCGGCGCTGCTTGCAGCGCCGCCGTGGAGGATTCCCTGGGGCAGGGGAAAACCGCCGGGAAACCGCCGGTTTCCCTTTTCTGACCGCGGCTTTACCGCCTAGGTCAGAATTGCCCCAGAAGCACCGCCAGCCTGTTGGCGGTGCTTGCTCCGTCCCCGGCCCTGGCGGTCCATGACCGCCAGGGTCAGAATGAGGCCCTTAATGGTAAGCACCAGGTTATTCCCTTAAAAATATCTGCATCTTAGATAAAAGCTGGTGGATAGCAGTAACAAGGATAATCAAAGACAATAGGAGCATGCATGTGACTAAAAATGTAAAACACAAGGACAGTCCTACCGTGCTGTCTAAACAGAGGAGTAGATCTATAGCCCCTCCTCTGCGCTAAGAATGAGCACAGCATACTACGCCTAATCTGCCCTTTGGGTTTCCCCCTGGAAGAACATCATCCCTCATACCTGAAGTAGAGGCCTGAGGTCTAGAGAGACCGTCCCCATCTGGACCAGGGCTCGGTCATCTAAGGAGTTAGCTGTAGTGAAGATTACAGCAATCAGCATACAGTTGTGGTCATCTGGCTTGAATCTCCCTCTGACGTGTCTGGGACTAAGGGGTGTTTTATAATAACACAGCTGACATTCTAGGAAATGGCCCCCATGTATGAGTTTGTGTATTTCTGTGAATGCAGGAGACATAGCATACCACATTTGTCGGCAACCCTATCTGACTGTAGCCTTGGAGAAAGCACAAAGTGAACTACATGTCCTACTAAGAACACAATGCTTTCCTATGCGAAAGGAAATTGAGATAGAGAGAAATAAACCAGCATGGCAAATTAAGCTATTGCTAGAAAAATAAAGCAACGCCAGGTAAAATGTAATAGGGTGAAGGTGCACAGCAGCAGGCCTAGTTAGTTAAAATAACTTGTCTAAACCCTAACTAAATTAGCTATACAACACCCTCCCCTGGTCGGTCAAAGGTGGTTCAAAGCTAATGTGGAAATAAGGTATACAAAATCCCAAACTAAAGCATCAACCAAGGCGTTAACTATGACCAGCACAGTGAACACAAGCCATATGAAAGGGCAATTTCAAATACCAGTATGTGGCATGTGGAACCCAATTTAAAAAGTCAGAGTCTTTTTGGACATCGCCAATCGTAGCCAGGAGGTTATCAGCTTCGGCAGATGGCAAAATATTCAAGTCATGTTCAGAGGAGACCACAGAGCACTTGTGTTCCAGAGCCTCAGCTGAGGCAGCGGCATTATGTGTCATGCTAATTGTATAGAGTTAAGAGTCACCGAATCCACAAAGGGGCAACTCATACACCGCTTCCCGTAGCAAACGCACCCTCAGCGCGTTGCCCTCATCGAGAACATCAACAGATCAGCATCCAATGAAAGTAAATGCTGCATAGGAGGACAAACTTCCAGTGCACATTCAAAGAGGCACCAGAGGCATCGAAATACAGGCTGCACACAATCCAAAACTGGTTGGAATGACAAAGACCAGTCACACTCCAGCTGTTGCAGGAGAGGTGCTCTGAAATACTGCATCATGCGTTACGACACAGTTGTGCCAGTGGTAGCGCTTTTAGTCCTCCTTGCTGTGAAGGGACAGCCATTGCACAGAAAAACTAGCAACAGCAGGATGCCACCAATTAAAGCCAAAGTGATCCCCGAAAACACTAAAAAAAAGTGAATGTATGGCTGAAGTTATTAGACCAAATATAGAGGAGAAAGTGGTAACCAACAGCCTTAAAAAAGTGGGCGATTCCATTAATAGTAGACGCACTGAATATTCGTCCCACTAGTTCACTAAAGTGTCTTGGAAAGTTGGTATTTAAAATGGACTGAATCATCGCCGAATACATCTCAACTTGAAGCGCATATGTCTCATGGGCCGATGTAAGCGCTGCATGTCTTTGGAACAATAATGTCTTTAGTCTGCTCAACTTGTCAAAATTAACATCAGAAGTAGCAATATGGGGCCAGATGTCTGTTACTCCTTTGAATTGTGCGGGGGAAAAAGGACATTCCCGCAATATGTAACAATTTTGAAAACGGAAGCAACGTAAGTTATTCCGGCTCGCATTCCCCAACAGCTCTCACTGTTAAGGAGCACATAGCCACCATTAGACAGGACCTGGAACACAGGTCTAATTAAGGGTACTGGGGAACCCTTCAGATAACAAGGTAAAGTTGCAGTGGATGCACTGCATGCCCTGTGCAAGGAAGGGTGTTTACAAACAATTGAATGGCTCACAGAAGTCTCGCATTCGCTGCGGCTAAGAAAGACCTCTTTCATGCCATTGAAACATTTGTTCCAAAAGGGTAACTCCCACACCTCGTGTATGTAATTATCTCCCAGCCTTTCATATCTGCCCACCGGAATGTGTTTCAAGCAGGATGTGAATTGACGTTTTGAAATAGGCAGATAATAACCCATGTATTAACCATTCAGCAGAGGGTACCTCAGTCACAGTAAAGGGCAACTTTTGTAATTTCTCTATTCTCAACATGATATATTTTGCTACTTTCTTAGCCATCGTTTGTTGCTGTCTCGTTAAATTAAATGTTGAAAAAATCTCCCTTGCTCTAACATGTTGCCAGGTGACGTGACCTGCCTTCAATGTTTGTAGTGTCCAACCAAACTGTATGATGGATCACAGCTGACTTTGTCCATGTTGCAGAAACAACGCATCACTCTGTACTATTTTTATTGCAGAAGAATTGATGTTATTTAGGGTGTAAATGTGGTCGTACAAGGTGTTAATTCCATTATCTATGAGGGCTAATGCTTTCTGTAAATTTTGCTGATCTATTTGCCTTAACCAGACAGCCGCTTCTTGTTGGAAAAGTTTCCCAATTTCATTATATGTTTCATATATGAAACATTTTCTGCGCTGTCTTCTGGGGCCTAACAGGAAGTCCTGTAAATCTGTGTTATTGGACAGGAGATCAAGATGTTCTTTAACAGCATCTAGGGCGAATGCAAAAATGCCTTTCAGAATGTATGAAAGGCATTCACAGTGCAATTTCAAGGAATCGCTAAAATAGCAATGCAAAACCATTCGCACCTATGGGCCTACAGGCCCACAGGGATGAATACAGTCCCATTCCCTATTTGCAATTTGGTAATAGTGATTGCGATTCTTAAGAACTCTCTATTACCAAATCGCAGTTTTCATACATCCTATTTTGCATTTCTCAAATAGCGATTTCTTAAAATTCGCTATTTAAGAAATGTAAATTGGGAGCTTGATACATCTAGCCCTTAGTGAGGAGACCTTAATCCATTGCTGGCATAGTTTCCCAACACTATGGCCCTCATAACGACCCTGGCAGTCGGTGCTAAAATGGCAGTAATATCACCAACAGGATGGCGGTAAGTACCGCCAAATTATGACCATAGCTGTGTTATGTCTGCTAGACAGCCAATGTACCAGCCCGACTGCCAGGGCGGAAACAACAGTCACCACGGTGGTAGCCGTCTACAGCCAGACAAAGTTCCGCCGCCCACCATATTATGACACTACAATCTGGCACCTTTTCCGGGGCGGTACCAACGCCATCAAAAACCTGGCAGAAACACTGCACAGAAGTGAAAGGACTCACCATTGGAGACACATGGAAGAACCACGCCGCCATGGAACCCGAACTGCAAGTCTTCCCGATGATCTTCTATGTTATGCTCCACCTGGAACACCAACGCCGGCGAAGACGGTGACGGTGAGTACAAGGCTAGGGGGGAGGAAAAAGAGAGTGACACAGACGCACCACACACACCATACACACAACCATATGCATTACAAAAACAATCTGAGCACGAAAATCTGCAGAATAATGCAAGGACAACAGGAATTGATGAAAATTATTGTAATCAGTCCAACAATAAAATGATAATTCCGATTTAGCCATGATACAGATCTGTACACGTATATAACAAAGGGACACTGCCCAGTTCATAGTGCAAAGGGCCCACATGGCCACAGGGTACAGTCCAAGGCCCAACTTGGATCCTGCAACAATCCAGATGGAACAGTGCAGGGGCATCAGTTGTCAAATAGGCAGGCACCTGGGGGGGCACCTCAGCCAGATGTGGGAATAAGCCCACTGGTTCTGGAGGGGGCTACATACCCTGTGCTCTTAGTCCTGGGGATTGCAAGGACACAGTCTCTCGAGTGGTTGTCTTTCCCACTGGTTCTGGAGGGGACAATATGCCCATTGCTCTTTGTCCTGGGGAGTGCAAGGCCACAGTCTCTCGAGTGGGTGTCTTCCCCACTGTTTCTGGAGGGGGCAATATGCACATTGCTCTTTGTTCTGGGGAGTGCAAGGCCACAGTCTCTCAGGGGGGTAACTTGCCCACTGGTTCTGGTGGGGGCAGGCTGCACAGCAGCCCATGGAGGCTGGACTACATGGCGTCTGCGGATGGTGACGGCTCTACTGTGGTGGTGGTTGTGGGAGGCTCCTGTTCAGCTCCTGCACCCTCCGATGGCTGCACTGTGGTGGTGGTTGTGGGAGGCTCCTGTTCAGCCCCTGCACCCTCTGATGGTTGTAGGAGGTTCCTGTTCAGTCCCTGCACCTTCCGATGGCTGCATTGTGGTGGTGGTTGTGGGAGGCTCCTGTTCAGCCCCTCCACCCTCCAATGGATGCACTATGGTGATGGTTGTGGGAGGCTCCTGTTCAGCCCCTGCATCTCCTGATTGCTGTACAACCACGGCTGGTGGTGGGGGCCCTGTGACAGCTGGTGGTGGTGGCGGTGTTTGGCTGGCAGCTTCCGCTGGCGTAAAGTGCCTCCTCTCCTCCTGCTCATGGGTTGGGGATCCTTTATCCTTCCTGGCACTGGTGGATGGGCTCTTTCCCCCTCTGCCTGCTGGTGCAGGCTCCTTCTCCTTCTTTACAGCTTCTGCAGGCTCCTTCCCCTTCTTAGCAGCTGCTGCAGGCTCCTTCCCCTTCAGTATAGTTGGCCTAAACTCCTTCACACCATGAGTTGGTGGTGCAACCCTGGGCCCGTGGACTGTTTGGCTGAGGTGCTTGACTGGGTCCTTGCTACCCTGCCCATACATGCAAGGTAGGGGGGAGGGGTAGGGAAGAGGTTAATCGTGGAAAGGAAAAGCTTTTTAGGTACGTTGGGGCGGGACGAGGGAGGAGTCCCTTTCCCCAGTCACACAGGTTATGGTAGGTTCCAGACACAGGTCACAGCAGCACATGCAGTGAGGGTCCTCTCCCATGGAAGGTCAGGAAACAAGTGAGGAATCAGATAGAAAATGGCCGTCACATCCGCAGCGGTGCATACCATCACCGCCGGCGTAGATCCCCACTGGCCACTGTAACCCCTAGGGTCCAATATTAACCAATGAGAAATTGCACACCGGTTCACGACCGCCTACAGCCATGGGGAACAACGTCAGCGGCATTACCTCACTTCCACCTGTCCCTCTACACAGGACAGGTGGACGCCATTTCGGGGGGGGGGAGGGTGGACAGGCCTTCTGATTATTGCTGCATCACAGGCACATACTTCATTAATTACACTGTCCCATAACATGTTTGCACTATGTGGACTGCTGTTGTGGCGCCATTGTTCAGTTTGTGACAGCCTACTCACTCTAGTGTCCCTTAGATACCTACTGCTGCAGATGAATAGGAGATGGAGAAATACCCCAATGTACAGACCCCTGGTGGACCTGGCTACACTGGAGGACAGGCACATAATACTCACCTATAGACTGGACAGGGCCACAAGCCCATAGCTGTGTTCCCAATTGGAGCCTGACCTGATATCTGCTATCCGTCACCCCATTGGGATCCCCCCTCTTGTGCAAGTGCTCTCAGTTCTCCATTTCCTGGCAACTGGATCTTTCCAAGTGACAGTGGGCTTGGCAGCAAGAATGTCACAGCCAGTGTTCTCAAACGTGCTAACCAGAGTGTTGTCTGCCCTGATAAAACACATGTGCAGCTACATTGCATTCCCCCAGGTTGAGGATTTGGCCACTGTGAAAGCCGGATTCTATGCAATGGACCATATACCCAACATAATTGGTGCGATTGACGGAACACATATTGCATTTGTATCCCGCCCTGCCAGAATGAACAGGTGTTCAGCAATAGTAAGAGTTTCCACTCCATGAATGTGCAGATGGTGTGCTTGGCGGACCAGTACATCTCCCATGTCAATGCTAAGTATCCTGGGTCGGTGCATGATGCCTTTGACCTGAGGAATAGCAGCATCCCAAATCAGTGTGGCTGATAGGTGAGCCCTGGTTCCCACCCAGCATATGTTGGTGTATGCCTACGGTATTGGCCATATAGGATAGTGTGTGGCTAAATGTTGTCCCTCAATATTTGCAGGTGACTCTGGTTACCCAAACCTGTCATGGCTGCTGACCCCTGTGAGGAATGCCAGGACAAGGGCAGAAGAACGTTATAATGAGGCACATGGGCGAACCAGAAGGATCATAGAAAGGACCTTTGGCCTCCTGAAGGCCAGGTTCAGGTGTCTCCATCTGACAGGTGGATCCCTGTGCTTCTTACCCAAGAAGGTCTGCCATATAGGAGTGACATGCTGCATGTTGCACAACCTGGCTCTCAGACGCCATGTACCTTTTCTGCAGGAGGAGGAGACTGGAGATGCCCCTGTGGCAGCAGTGGACCCTGAGGGCAGTGAGGATGAGAAGGCAGAGGATGAGGTTGTGGACAACTGAACAACTGTGATACATCAGTACTTCCAATGACACATATGTGAGACTGCGCAACTTTACATTTCTATGACTATTGGTGTATTCTGTGTGGCATTGCCATGCTGGCATTACCCACTTCTTTCCCCTACTTACTATTACCTCTGGATATTGATTTTGCAGATGTTGGTGATATGACACATTCTCCTGGTGTGATCACGACAGTCAGCTACAGGTAATGTTTTCTATGCTCATTCTATGTACAGTTCATTTGCAATGGTTGTAGCTGTTTTAATCAATACAAATTTGCAATACATTAATTACTATTAGTAGATTTTTATCCAAGGGTGTTTATTGTAATGCTAATATCTAGAGAGGAAATTGCAATGGGATGGGGTGATGATGGAGGAAAGTCCAGGGTATTGTTCCAGTCTGTTTGTAGCACAGGTGCAGTGTCCATGGGGACATAGGAAGGGGAACAATGGCAGTTCAAGGTGGACAAGGTGACAGGGTGGGACACAAAGGGGACAATCAGGAAAGTCTAATTTCCTGGCAGTGGTCTTGGCAAGTGTCTCTGGCTTCTGTCTGGTTCATAGGAAACGTTTGCAGGGTAGTTCACCTCCTGCAGGGGTGGGGTGCTGGTGGCCTGTTGGTCCTGTGGCGGGCCTCCTGTCCACTAGCGGCAGCAGAAGTGAAGGGCTGTTCAGATGACTGGCTAGTGGTAGGGGCCCACTGGTGTGACACTGCCTCCCTCATAATGTTGGCCATGTGTGCCAGTACCCCTGCTATGGAGATCAGGGTGTTTTTGATGGCCTGCAAGTCCTCCCTGATCCCCTGATACTGTCCTTCCTGCAGCCGCCTTTTCTCCTGCACGTTGTCTAAGATCTGGTCCATTGTGTCCCGGGAATGTTGGTAGGCTCCCAGGATCTCGGAGAGTGCCCCCTGGAGAGTTGGTTCCCTGGTCCTGTCCTCCCCCGCACACACCAGTCTTCCCAGTTTCCCTATTGGCCTGTGCCTCTGTCCCCTGAACCGTGTGCCCACTGCCACTGATCCCTGATTGTCTTGGGTATGAGGTGTGGCCTGGGCTCCCTGTACTGGTGGGCACACTGCTGATTGACGCATCCTGGGGACAGAGGTGTGGATACACTGGATGGGTGCTGTGGTGTTGGTTGGATCCTGTGGTGGTCTGTGACTGGGCTTGGGTGACCGACTGTCCAGTGGTCCCTGATGGGCTAGGTAGATCGTCACTTTGGGCCTCTTCTGTTGGGGGGCTGGATAGTGGTGGCACCTCCTCTCCAGTGACATTGGCTGGGGTACCTGTGGGGATGTAAATGATGTATTATGCTTCAGGTGTCTGACATTTGTACTTCTGTATGGTCGTTGTTCCCCTGCCAGCTTTTGCTTGTGTATGTTGGTGTACAGTGGTTAAGTTAGTATGCCTATGCTGTGCATGCTTTTGTGATGAGTGACCATGCAGGGCTGGGAGGGGTGTCCATGCATTGGTACACCATGCAGGGCTTGGCATTGGGATCAGTGTGATGTGAAGGTGGAGTGCGTGGTATGGGGTGGAGTGATGGGAGTGTGGGTGAGGGTGTGTGATGGCATGCAGGTATGGGGGGTGATAATTGTTAAAAGTTGACTTACCAGTGTCCAGTCCTCCTCCAACTCCAGCCAGGCCTTCAGGATGCAGTATTGCCAGTACCTGCTCATCCCACGCTGTGAGTTGCGGAGGAGGGGATGGGGGACAGCCGCCAGTCCTCTAGATAGATAGCGAGCTGGTGTCTTGCTGCTTCCCCCGTAGGTCGTTTCACGTCTTCCTGATGTTATCCTATGTTCTTGGGTGCTGTCCCACGGCGTTGACCGTGTCCACGATTCTCCGCCATAGCTCCATCTTCCTTGCTATTGATATCTGCTGCACCTGTGCTCCAAATAGCTGTGGCTCTACCCTGACGATTTCCTTCACCATGACCCTTAACTCCTCCTCAGTAAAACGGGGGTGCCTTTGTGGTACCATGGGTGTTATGTATAGTGTGTTGGTGAGGGTGTGTTGGGTAATGTGGTGTGGTGTGTGATGTGGAGTGCGTGAGGGGTGTATAGGTGTGAGTGGGGTGTGTGCCTAGTTGTCTCTGTGTTGTTCGTGTAAATCTCCTAGCATTAATTGTTGTTGGTAAAGGGTTGTGGGTAATGTGGGTGTGTGTTTTATAGTGGTGTGTGCATGGGTGTCAGGTGTGTGTTGTTTGAATTGTCCAATGTGGCGTTGTTATGTCTGTGGGTGTCCATTGTGAGCGCGGGTGTATGTACCGCCAATGGTTTACTGCAGTTGAATGTCCGCAGTGGTGATTTGTGGGTCATATTGTGATGAGCGTTGTTCTGTTGGCGTAACGGTGTTGGTTTATCACTGACGGTTGGGCTGGTGGATTTGTGTATGTGGCTGTATTCTTTTGGATTTGAGTGTGTGTGTCCTAATATGGTGGATGGATATTTGCCAGCGCAGCGGTAAGTTGGCGGCCGTCAGCACGGCAGTAAGCGGCATTTACTGCCAATGTCATAATGAGGGCCTATATGTTGTCACAATACCCAAGTGCTCTGAGGATATATAGCGAGGGTCCGGCCTACTAGTTTTAAACCCTCCCCCACCCCCCAGGAGGTCACAAAACGTGTATGTCACCCATTGGTGTCTACATGCCACAATAACCACCCACCAGGATGTGATAATGACGTGTTATATGTTCCATTTTGCACCCGTTCATTAAGCTTGTCTTCAGAATAAAATGATGTACATAATGATTATAACAGAACATTTCGCCATAATTTCCTTTAAATTGGTACACATCATCATTTTCAAACCTGCATAATACTGTAGATCAGAAATCATAGTATCACCTGTTTCTGATGGATACAACTAACTGTAGATTCTTCACCTTATGAATTCACCCATGCGCCAGCATCCAATGGAAAATCTTCTTCCCAGCTCTCCAAGTCGACGAGGACGTCACAATTGCATGGCTCCACCCGACTCCATCTGACGTCACTGTGCCAATAAGAGGTCCTCGCCGGCATGCTGGCGTCATTTCCCTTTTTTCCGTGCCTTCGACTGTAACGGTTTTCTCCTAGCTCTCGCAACTGTTGAAGGTGTTCCATCTTCTTTCTGGTTACATTCTTGTTTCTGGTTACAATGTCTCCTTCTAGGAAGTCGGGATTTAAGCCGTGTCAAGAGTGCGGGGCTGCATGTCAGTCACTGACCCTCATGATGATTGTCTTTGGTGTTTGAGCTCCGAGCATGATGTTGAGGAGTTTGTATCCTGCCAAAGCATGAATCCTAAGTCTCTGAAGGAGAGGGAGGCCAAACTCTTTTTGGCTAAGGCGAAGAAAGGACATAAAAGTCATCATAGGTCCTCTTCTTCGAAGAAGCACAAGAGGCCATGTCGTCATGACTCTGTGCGTCGTTCGACTCAGAGCCGTTCAAGGTCCAGGTCTCCATCTCGGCGGCGCCGTGCGACATGGGAGGTTAGTCCAACTGTGACTCCACAACCTCAGAGCCCTCAGGCTTCTCTGGCGCCATCGGTCTTCGAGTTGGTCGCGCCTCCAGAGAGTGCTTACTTTTGTCCTGTGGCACAGGATTCAGATGCTCAACAAGCGCAGGTGTAGCATGGAGACCAGCGGTATCCTGCCTTCCTGGCTCCGGGAGCGAATCCAGCGGCATTTTTAAATGCCATGTTTTCTGTGGTTAATGCTATGGCCCCTGCTAGCGCACCAGCTGGTCCCACAGGTCCTTTAGCATTTTCGTTGGGCTCCCCGGCTCCTTACAAGGCGGTGCCGTTTATGTCCTTCTATCAGGATGAGTGTGCGGTAAATATTTTAGATCTTCCGTTGCCTGCTGCAGAGGTCAAGACAAATATTTTAACTAATGTCCTGCATCCTTCTTCTACTTCAGTGGATCCATTGCTTCCATTTAATGATGCTCTTACAGAGCCTATCTTAGAGGTATGGAGGAAGTCTGTGTCGTCACCAGCTGTCAACAGATCTGTGGCAAGGAGGTACAGGGTGGCGCCTGGGGATCTGGGATTCTTGTCAAAACATCCTACCCCGGAGAGTCTGGTTGTTCGGGCCTCTTGTTCCATATGGTCTGCACCAGGCTCCTTCCCTGTGATTCTGTCGGACAGGGAATCCAAAAGGATGGAGCAGTCGGCAAAGAAAACTTTTTCTTCTTGCAGTATGGCCCTCAAGGCAGCAATTGCTACCTGTGTTTTGGATAGATACGTGCCCGCCCTGATGGATTCAGCTAGGTCTATGGTTCCGGACCTGCCGCAGGAGGTGCAGGGACAATTTGGAGAACTTCTGTCGGATGCTCAGACCGCAGCGAAGCAGACAATTCAGTCTGGTCTGGATTCTACAGATTCGGTGGCCAGGGCGATGGGTACCTCTATTGCTACCAGGAAGCATGCATGGTTGAGGTCCTCTGGCTTTTCCTCAGATGTACAGACTGCTCTCTTGGACTTGTCCTTTGAGTGGGAAGACGTTTTGGTGCTAAAGCTGACTCTGCCTTCGAGCGCTTTAAAGACAATAGGGCCACAGCAAAGTCTTTGGGTCTGCAGGCCTCCACTACTACCCCTTTCAGGTCCTTTCAGAGGTTCAGGGGATTTGGGCGTGGAGCCATTTACCGTTGGAGACCCCAGTCCACAGTCCAACAGACTACCAGCCTCCCATATAGGTGCTTTAGAGGGTAGGGGAGGGTTCGGACAAGAGGGGCCACCCAACAGCACCCTGCGTTATCCTCTTCCTCTGGAGGACAACAACAAGGGAAGCAGCCCTAGTTTTCTACCCATTTTCAGCCATACTTCTCCTGTAGAGGGAAGGTTATGTCTTTTTCTCCACGAGTGGGAGTTAATCACATCAGACTCCTGGGTACTGAACATTGTGAGGAAAGGATATGCTCTCCCTTTTCAGGAGTTTTCCCCTCCCATCCCTCCTCGTCCCTCGTTTTGTTCAGAAGACCATCTTCTGTTGTTGCAGCAGGAGGTTCAAATCCTGTTATCAAAAAGTGCAGTGGAGTTGGTTCCGGAGCAGGAAAAGGGTCAGGGTTGTTATTCAAGATATTTCCTGATTCCCAAGAAGGATGGTCGATTGAGACCAATCCTAGACCTGAGGATGTTGAATTGGTTCCTCAAACAGGAAAAATTCAAGATGCTGACTCTGGCACAGGTACTTCTGGCATTGAACAGAGAGGATTGGATGGTGTCTGTCGACTTGCAGAATGCTTTCTTTCATATCCCTATACTCAAGTCACACAGGAAGTATCTCTGGTTTGTGGTGCGGTCCTTCCATTTGGTCTTACTTCAGCACCTCAAGTCTTCACGAAGGTGGTTGCAGCAAGTCTCAGAAGGAAGGGAATATCGGTATTCCCTTACCTGGATGATTGGTTGATCAAAGCCAAGTCTCTAGCGCTCGTGTTGCATCACTTGCAAAGGACAACTCAGTAGTTGTTCAGTTAGGGCTTTACGGTAAACGTGCCCAAGTCTCATCTGGAGCCCTCTCGCTTTGCCTCCTGTTCATAGGGGCAGTACTGGATACAACATTGAATCGGGCCTATCCTCTGCCTCAGCGGATTCAGTACATCTAGGCGTTGATTCCAATGTTTCAAAATGGAGCGGTTGTTCCAGTCCTCAAGGTCCTACGCCTGCTCGGTCTGTTTGCTTCTTGCATTCTGTTGGTCACTCATGCACGTTGGCACATGAGGGCTTTCCAAAGATGCCTCCGCAAGCAGTGGTTTCAACACAATGGGGATCTCGAGGAGTCGATAACGATCTCCAGAGACGCTGCAGCGGATCTACTATGGTGGGCTGTGGGCGGCAACCTCAAGGAAGGCCGTTTTAACTGCCACCTCCGGTGGCCACGGTCATGACGGATGTTTCCACTCTAGGGTGGGGAGCTCATCTGGGGGACCTGGAGATCAAGGGTCATTGGTCTCCAGTGGAACAGACTTTTCATATCAATCTGTTAGAATTGCGGACGATACGTTTGGCTCTCAAGGCCTTCCTCCCGTCCCTTTGCGGTCAGTCACTTCAGGTTCTGATGGACAACACTACTGTGATGTTGTATATAAACAAGCAGGGAGGAGTGAGGTCGTATCTTCTCTGCAGAGAGGCTCTGCGACTTTGGTCCTGGCTTTCTGGACCATCGGATTTGCTTGGTAGCAAATCATCTGGCTGGAGTGCTTAACGTATGTGCGGACACTCTCAGTCAACATTTTTCGGCAGATCACGAGTGACGTTTCTATCCGGATCTGGTCCTACACATCTTTCAGATGTGGGGTTCTTCAAGGATAGATCTGTTTGTCACTCTGGAGAACGCGCACTGCCCGTCATTCTGCAGCCTCCAGTATCCAATGCAAGGAGCTTTGGCGGATGCGTTTCAGATCTCTTGGTGCAACCAGTTGCTTTATGCATTTCCTCCCATACCCTTGATTCCTCAGGTTCTGAGGAAGATTCACCAAGATCGGGCTCAGGCCATTTTAAAAGCCCCGGATTGGCCAAGAAGGATGTGGTACACGGACCTTCTCCAACTCTCACTGTTCCCTCCGCTCCGCCTCCCTCTTAGGGCAGATCTCCTCTCGCAGTCGCAGGGGCGGGTTCTACTCCCCAACCTCCAGAGCCTGCACCTTCATGCCTGGAGATTGAACGGGGCAACCTGAGTTCTTTCTCTCTCCCACCAGAGGTAGTGAATGTTTTTCTGTCGACCAGGCAACACTCCACTAAGACCGTTTATGCCGGCAGGTGGGCAAAATTCATGGCTTGGTGTGGAGAGAAGCAAATTAATCCTTTGGGGGCCCATCTCTCCGATGTTCTGTTGTTTGCATTAGCTTTAGCACATAAGGGTTGTGCAGTTGCTACTATTAAGGGCTATTTGGCAGCACTATCAGCCTTTCTTGGCCTTCCGAATCAGCCCACCTTGTTTGAATCACCTGTTGTTATTAGGTTCTTGAAGGGTTTAACTAATAGGTTTCCTCCCACTCCGTTACATATGCCTCAGTGGGATCTGAATCTCGTTTTAACCTTTTTGTGTAAGCCACCTATGACCTGTGCCTAATACTCTTGCTGTTAAGGATTGCTTTAGATCGCGGTTTCGTCGCTCCATGACACTATTTCCCTTGGGATGAAATGGAGACAAGTAATGCAGTTGGACTCCTAACGAAGCCATGGTATCCCTGTAAACCCTTAAGGCAAAAGCAGGGTCCCGGTTCGAATGGAAAGCCGTAACAGCATATGTACCGACAGAGACTTTCAAATCTTTAATAACAGTTTGAGCGTCAGCCGAGCGTTGTGGCCAGACCCATAGAAATCTTGAGCATGAGTCTACAGTGACTAGAATGTATTTCTATGTACTGTCTGGTGTCAGGGGACCACAGTGGTCCAAGTACATGCATTGTAAAGGATTGTTGGAAATTAAGAGGGGCGTCTGCGGCGGGAGCTTAACGCTGGAGCCTTTCATTTGTTGGCAGATGTCACAGAAAGGACAAACTGCTTGGCCTGTTTGTAAAGACCTTGCCACCAATAGCATAATTGCAATATTGAAATTGTAGCTGCGACACCAGTATGTGCAGATGCAACTCCCTCATGCGCTGCTTTTACTAACTCTGTACTTAAGTCTTTGTTGGGAATCACTCGTACCCCCACACCTGGAATCTTTACTTCTGCGTCAAACATGCCTCCCATCCGGTAGGAATATTTAGTGGGATAGGCTTTGGGCATAGGTTTGCCCTCATCTGTCGCTAATGTTTCATCATCCACTCTTGTTTTAGAGCGTGTTACTGCTGCGATAGAAGCCAATGCTACTGCCGACTTTGCTGCTTTATCAGCCAATGTGTTGCCTTCAACGTGTATTCCAACACGTTGCTGTCCTAGTGTATGTACAACATGGACATTAGGTAGTTTCTCCTTAAGACCTGCTACCTTCCCCCACAGAAGTCTATGTTTTAAGGTATTACCTTTTGAATCTCTATACCCATTTTGTTGCCAGTAATGCAGGTATTTATTAAAGGACTGGACACAGTAGTACGAAACACCGATAATCAGAGGCATCTGCTCAGGATCCATATGTTCTAGTACCATCACCAGAGCCCTAAGCTCTGCGAGCTGTGCCATGCAGTCCCCTAAAGTCTGTGTGTGTGTTTTTTCTGGATGGTACTTGCCATCCTTCATATGCCCACTCATGACTGTGCAAACAGCTGAGTATTGGTGTTTGTTGCCTATAGCAG
The DNA here is from genome assembly GCF_031143425.1 of Pleurodeles waltl. Classification (NCBI taxonomy): domain Eukaryota; kingdom Metazoa; phylum Chordata; class Amphibia; order Caudata; family Salamandridae; genus Pleurodeles; species Pleurodeles waltl. Next base: position 966,165,916 of record NC_090443.1, read on the forward strand.
GTTGTGCTGGACCATCGGTGTACAAGATTGTTTTGTATTGTTCAATAGGTAGTGTATTTGTTGGAACAGGATATTCAAGTTCGTATTGTAGGAATTCTTGGGTCTGTAATTTGGAATCAAACACATAATCAACATCAGTGGCCGTCAGAGACATTGCCCATTGAATTGAGCGTGGATGTACTGCTTTAGCATTCGGGACATTTGCTTTGGTGATAGCCTCAAGGGCTGGGACCAGGGATATGACAATAATGCGTTCCCTTGGGCCAGAGGTCTCTCTTTAGGTACCGCCATCTGAACAGCAGTGTGAATTTTTTCAGTGGGACCATAGTGTTGTTGGGCTGTAGAATATAAGTGGGATTTATATGCAATTGGGACTGTCTCACCCTCATTGAAAGTCACATAGCTGAAACCAATGGCACCAGCAATGACTCTAATAACCAAATGTTTTTTATTGTCCCTTGTATGTAGATGTTTAGCTTCAAGCATGTCTTTTTGTAGTGCTTTGGGAATGCGTGTGTGCTCGACTGTCCAGTGTCTGCTGCTAAAGTCAGGACGTATTAGGTCATATAATGGTTTAATGCGTTGTGCATAGTGTGTGATATAAGTTCTGCCAAAATTCAGGAAGCCCAACACTGATTGGAGTTTTTTTATTGTATTTGGTGGTTGTAGTTGCACGTATTTTTTTAAACATTGACAACTCGTATCCCAGATACAGGACACTGAGAAAGTCTATTTTTGTTTTTTTGAAGTTTCAGCGAACCTTAGAACAATGAGGGCTACCCTTTTTAAATGTTGTATGAGCTCATCATCAGTGAGGTAAATATCATCCACATAGGACAACGCCCCAGGGTCTAGGTCATGTAATATTGATATCATACGAGCTGAGAACAGTCAAGGACTATAGCCTTCTGAGAGTCGGCAAAACATTTCTGGGAGCTTAGAGCACTGAAACTTGTTAAGTCCCTCCTTTCAGGCGCCATGTTTTGGCAGAAAAACCCATTGGATATATCCAGTGTTGCTTTGTATTTTTTACGCACAATGTTGTTCATTAATGCTGTACTATGTGCGTTTTATATAGCATATGTTTTTGTATGACTATTTAGATAGTCTAAGACTATTCTAGAGTGGTCGGGTTTAGCGACTTGATGAGTCTGAGGGTTCAGTGACACTCTGGTACTCTAGTTGTGCGAGGAGTTCCCTCCTTAGGGCTTTTGCCTCATATTTTATTGGCTATTGAGGTTGGGGCTGAAGTGTTGATTTTATTGATATTATATGGTACGGAGAATCTTTGTCCCACCCTACATGATTGCGATATAGTGCAGGTGCCTGCACCACTGCCCAATCAATGGCGTATTTTTCAACAAGCTCTTTGGGAACAAGGGGCGAGAAGGATTTTTCAATAATGTCCTCTCCATATGGGAGATCTCGGACAAATACCGGTGGCCAAATAATTTTTGGCAGCTCACGTTCCTGGTGCTGTGCTGGAATGTCATGGTGCTGCATGCGTTCTGTCATTGCAACTGCTCCCCCTTTAATGTTACTTAATATGACTGAAGATACAGTGGCAAAATTACCTATTAATTGCATCCCCAAATGTAGGGCAGGGGCTGCCCCGTATTTATCTTGAATTTGTTTCAACGCCTCCAGAAGATTAGCAAGTGTGGGAGTACCATGTGCGGTTGTGTTGAGCGCGGCAACTATCGTGCCCCATGTATTACAGTTTTCAACTGTGGGAACCATGCCAAAAGGCTAGCACATTGTCAAAATTCTTTTTTTATCCTAAGGTCCTGTATGAGGAAGGACTGCTTCAAGTAAATTTATTTATTACCCATGATCGAATGTGCAGGATTTATACCTGGCGCTGTTGCATGTGCTTGTGCTGGGGCAGCTTGTGCTGGGTTTGTGTTTAGCATTTGCATAACAAATTGTACTAACAATCTACATGTCGTTGTGACTTCTGTATGTAAGTGGCGGACCTCAGCTACCCCCATTGCTGCTGCGTCAGGATATGGTGTATATGTGGCCAGTAAAGGCCAGGTCGGGCCAGCATTACTCAACGGACCTAACCTAACAGGTAAATTTGTGTGGGGTAGGGTGCCATCAAGCCAATTGTTATGGTCTTGATAAGATAAAGGTATTTCTAAGGATGTATAAGCTCTGTTTTGTGCAGGAGGATTTCCCGGTGTATAATTATTAAATGTATTTGTATTCCCATGTATTCCCATCCACTGCTGGAAAGGTGACCCAAGAATAAAATGTTTTTTGTTCTATAGGCTGTGTGAGCCTCAACAACAAATGTAACTGTTCCCCTGCCAGCTTTTGCTTGTGTATGTTGGTGTACAGTGGTTAAGTTAGTATGCCTATGCTGTGCATGCTTTTGTGATGAGTGACCATGCAGGGCTGGGAGGGGTGTCCATGCATTGGTACACCATGCAGGGCTTGGCATTGGGATCAGTGTGATGTGAAGGTGGAGTGCGTGGTATGGGGTGGAGTGATGGGAGTGTGGGTGAGGGTGTGTGATGGCATGCAGGTATGGGGGGTGATAATTGTTAAAAGTTGACTTACCAGTGTCCAGTCCTCCTCCAACTCCAGCCAGGCCTTCAGGATGCAGTATTGCCAGTACCTGCTCATCCCACGCTGTGAGTTGCGGAGGAGGGGATGGGGGACAGCCGCCAGTCCTCTAGATAGATAGCGAGCTGGTGTCTTGCTGCTTCCCCCGTAGGTCGTTTCACGTCTTCCTGATGTTATCCTATGTTCTTGGGTGCTGTCCCACGGCGTTGACCGTGTCCACGATTCTCCGCCATAGCTCCATCTTCCTTGCTATTGATATCTGCTGCACCTGTGCTCCAAATAGCTGTGGCTCTACCCTGACGATTTCCTTCACCATGACCCTTAACTCCTCCTCAGTAAAACGGGGGTGCCTTTGTGGTACCATGGGTGTTATGTATAGTGTGTTGGTGAGGGTGTGTTGGGTAATGTGGTGTGGTGTGTGATGTGGAGTGCGTGAGGGGTGTATAGGTGTGAGTGGGGTGTGTGCCTAGTTGTCTCTGTGTTGTTCGTGTAAATCTCCTAGCATTAATTGTTGTTGGTAAAGGGTTGTGGGTAATGTGGGTGTGTGTTTTATAGTGGTGTGTGCATGGGTGTCAGGTGTGTGTTGTTTGAATTGTCCAATGTGGCGTTGTTATGTCTGTGGGTGTCCATTGTGAGCGCGGGTGTATGTACCGCCAATGGTTTACTGCAGTTGAATGTCCGCAGTGGTGATTTGTGGGTCATATTGTGATGAGCGTTGTTCTGTTGGCGTAACGGTGTTGGTTTATCACTGACGGTTGGGCTGGTGGATTTGTGTATGTGGCTGTATTCTTTTGGATTTGAGTGTGTGTGTCCTAATATGGTGGATGGATATTTGCCAGCGCAGCGGTAAGTTGGCGGCCGTCAGCACGGCAGTAAGCGGCATTTACTGCCAATGTCATAATGAGGGCCTATATGTTGTCACAATACCCAAGTGCTCTGAGGATATATAGCGAGGGTCCGGCCTACTAGTTTTAAACCCTCCCCCACCCCCCAGGAGGTCACAAAACGTGTATGTCACCCATTGGTGTCTACATGCCACAATAACCACCCACCAGGATGTGATAATGACGTGTTATATGTTCCATTTTGCACCCGTTCATTAAGCTTGTCTTCAGAATAAAATGATGTACATAATGATTATAACAGAACATTTCGCCATAATTTCCTTTAAATTGGTACACATCATCATTTTCAAACCTGCATAATACTGTAGATCAGAAATCATAGTATCACCTGTTTCTGATGGATACAACTAACTGTAGATTCTTCACCTTATGAATTCACCCATGCGCCAGCATCCAATGGAAAATCTTCTTCCCAGCTCTCCAAGTCGACGAGGACGTCACAATTGCATGGCTCCACCCGACTCCATCTGACGTCACTGTGCCAATAAGAGGTCCTCGCCGGCATGCTGGCGTCATTTCCCTTTTTTCCGTGCCTTCGACTGTAACGGTTTTCTCCTAGCTCTCGCAACTGTTGAAGGTGTTCCATCTTCTTTCTGGTTACATTCTTCTTTCTGGTTACAATGTCTCCTTCTAGGAAGTCGGGATTTAAGCCGTGTCAAGAGTGCGGGGCTGCATGTCAGTCACTGACCCTCATGATGATTGTCTTTGGTGTTTGAGCTCCGAGCATGATGTTGAGGAGTTTGTATCCTGCCAAAGCATGAATCCTAAGTCTCTGAAGGAGAGGGAGGCCAAACTCTTTTTGGCTAAGGCGAAGAAAGGACATAAAAGTCATCATAGGTCCTCTTCTTCGAAGAAGCACAAGAGGCCATGTCGTCATGACTCTGTGCGTCGTTCGACTCAGAGCCGTTCAAGGTCCAGGTCTCCATCTCGGCGGCGCCGTGCGACATGGGAGGTTAGTCCAACTGTGACTCCACAACCTCAGAGCCCTCAGGCTTCTCTGGCGCCATCGGTCTTCGAGTTGGTCGCGCCTCCAGAGAGTGCTTACTTTTGTCCTGTGGCACAGGATTCAGATGCTCAACAAGCGCAGGTGTAGCATGGAGACCAGCGGTATCCTGCCTTCCTGGCTCCGGGAGCGAATCCAGCGGCATTTTTAAATGCCATGTTTTCTGTGGTTAATGCTATGGCCCCTGCTAGCGCACCAGCTGGTCCCACAGGTCCTTTAGCATTTTCGTTGGGCTCCCCGGCTCCTTACAAGGCGGTGCCGTTTATGTCCTTCTATCAGGATGAGTGTGCGGTAAATATTTTAGATCTTCCGTTGCCTGCTGCAGAGGTCAAGACAAATATTTTAACTAATGTCCTGCATCCTTCTTCTACTTCAGTGGATCCATTGCTTCCATTTAATGATGCTCTTACAGAGCCTATCTTAGAGGTATGGAGGAAGTCTGTGTCGTCACCAGCTGTCAACAGATCTGTGGCAAGGAGGTACAGGGTGGCGCCTGGGGATCTGGGATTCTTGTCAAAACATCCTACCCCGGAGAGTCTGGTTGTTCGGGCCTCTTGTTCCATATGGTCTGCACCAGGCTCCTTCCCTGTGATTCTGTCGGACAGGGAATCCAAAAGGATGGAGCAGTCGGCAAAGAAAACTTTTTCTTCTTGCAGTATGGCCCTCAAGGCAGCAATTGCTACCTGTGTTTTGGATAGATACGTGCCCGCCCTGATGGATTCAGCTAGGTCTATGGTTCCGGACCTGCCGCAGGAGGTGCAGGGACAATTTGGAGAACTTCTGTCGGATGCTCAGACCGCAGCGAAGCAGACAATTCAGTCTGGTCTGGATTCTACAGATTCGGTGGCCAGGGCGATGGGTACCTCTATTGCTACCAGGAAGCATGCATGGTTGAGGTCCTCTGGCTTTTCCTCAGATGTACAGACTGCTCTCTTGGACTTGTCCTTTGAGTGGGAAGACGTTTTGGTGCTAAAGCTGACTCTGCCTTCGAGCGCTTTAAAGACAATAGGGCCACAGCAAAGTCTTTGGGTCTGCAGGCCTCCACTACTACCCCTTTCAGGTCCTTTCAGAGGTTCAGGGGATTTGGGCGTGGAGCCATTTACCGTTGGAGACCCCAGTCCACAGTCCAACAGACTACCAGCCTCCCATATAGGTGCTTTAGAGGGTAGGGGAGGGTTCGGACAAGAGGGGCCACCCAACAGCACCCTGCGTTATCCTCTTCCTCTGGAGGACAACAACAAGGGAAGCAGCCCTAGTTTTCTACCCATTTTCAGCCATACTTCTCCTGTAGAGGGAAGGTTATGTCTTTTTCTCCACGAGTGGGAGTTAATCACATCAGACTCCTGGGTACTGAACATTGTGAGGAAAGGATATGCTCTCCCTTTTCAGGAGTTTTCCCCTCCCATCCCTCCTCGTCCCTCGTTTTGTTCAGAAGACCATCTTCTGTTGTTGCAGCAGGAGGTTCAAATCCTGTTATCAAAAAGTGCAGTGGAGTTGGTTCCGGAGCAGGAAAAGGGTCAGGGTTGTTATTCAAGATATTTCCTGATTCCCAAGAAGGATGGTCGATTGAGACCAATCCTAGACCTGAGGATGTTGAATTGGTTCCTCAAACAGGAAAAATTCAAGATGCTGACTCTGGCACAGGTACTTCTGGCATTGAACAGAGAGGATTGGATGGTGTCTGTCGACTTGCAGAATGCTTTCTTTCATATCCCTATACTCAAGTCACACAGGAAGTATCTCTGGTTTGTGGTGCGGTCCTTCCATTTGGTCTTACTTCAGCACCTCAAGTCTTCACGAAGGTGGTTGCAGCAAGTCTCAGAAGGAAGGGAATATCGGTATTCCCTTACCTGGATGATTGGTTGATCAAAGCCAAGTCTCTAGCGCTCGTGTTGCATCACTTGCAAAGGACAACTCAGTAGTTGTTCAGTTAGGGCTTTACGGTAAACGTGCCCAAGTCTCATCTGGAGCCCTCTCGCTTTGCCTCCTGTTCATAGGGGCAGTACTGGATACAACATTGAATCGGGCCTATCCTCTGCCTCAGCGGATTCAGTACATCTAGGCGTTGATTCCAATGTTTCAAAATGGAGCGGTTGTTCCAGTCCTCAAGGTCCTACGCCTGCTCGGTCTGTTTGCTTCTTGCATTCTGTTGGTCACTCATGCACGTTGGCACATGAGGGCTTTCCAAAGATGCCTCCGCAAGCAGTGGTTTCAACACAATGGGGATCTCGAGGAGTCGATAACGATCTCCAGAGACGCTGCAGCGGATCTACTATGGTGGGCTGTGGGCGGCAACCTCAAGGAAGGCCGTTTTAACTGCCACCTCCGGTGGCCACGGTCATGACGGATGTTTCCACTCTAGGGTGGGGAGCTCATCTGGGGGACCTGGAGATCAAGGGTCATTGGTCTCCAGTGGAACAGACTTTTCATATCAATCTGTTAGAATTGCGGACGATACGTTTGGCTCTCAAGGCCTTCCTCCCGTCCCTTTGCGGTCAGTCACTTCAGGTTCTGATGGACAACACTACTGTGATGTTGTATATAAACAAGCAGGGAGGAGTGAGGTCGTATCTTCTCTGCAGAGAGGCTCTGCGACTTTGGTCCTGGCTTTCTGGACCATCGGATTTGCTTGGTAGCAAATCATCTGGCTGGAGTGCTTAACGTATGTGCGGACACTCTCAGTCAACATTTTTCGGCAGATCACGAGTGACGTTTCTATCCGGATCTGGTCCTACACATCTTTCAGATGTGGGGTTCTTCAAGGATAGATCTGTTTGTCACTCTGGAGAACGCGCACTGCCCGTCATTCTGCAGCCTCCAGTATCCAATGCAAGGAGCTTTGGCGGATGCGTTTCAGATCTCTTGGTGCAACCAGTTGCTTTATGCATTTCCTCCCATACCCTTGATTCCTCAGGTTCTGAGGAAGATTCACCAAGATCGGGCTCAGGCCATTTTAAAAGCCCCGGATTGGCCAAGAAGGATGTGGTACACGGACCTTCTCCAACTCTCACTGTTCCCTCCGCTCCGCCTCCCTCTTAGGGCAGATCTCCTCTCGCAGTCGCAGGGGCGGGTTCTACTCCCCAACCTCCAGAGCCTGCACCTTCATGCCTGGAGATTGAACGGGGCAACCTGAGTTCTTTCTCTCTCCCACCAGAGGTAGTGAATGTTTTTCTGTCGACCAGGCAACACTCCACTAAGACCGTTTATGCCGGCAGGTGGGCAAAATTCATGGCTTGGTGTGGAGAGAAGCAAATTAATCCTTTGGGGGCCCATCTCTCCGATGTTCTGTTGTTTGCATTAGCTTTAGCACATAAGGGTTGTGCAGTTGCTACTATTAAGGGCTATTTGGCAGCACTATCAGCCTTTCTTGGCCTTCCGAATCAGCCCACCTTGTTTGAATCACCTGTTGTTATTAGGTTCTTGAAGGGTTTAACTAATAGGTTTCCTCCCACTCCGTTACATATGCCTCAGTGGGATCTGAATCTCGTTTTAACCTTTTTGTGTAAGCCACCTATGACCTGTGCCTAATACTCTTGCTGTTAAGGATTGCTTTAGATCGCGGTTTCGTCGCTCCATGACACTATTTCCCTTGGGATGAAATGGAGACAAGTAATGCAGTTGGACTCCTAACGAAGCCTTGGTATCCCTGTAAACCCTTAAGGCAAAAGCAGGGTCCCGGTTCGAATGGAAAGCCGTAACAGCATATGTACCGACAGAGACTTTCAAATCTTTAATAACAGTTTGAGCGTCAGCCGAGCGTTGTGGCCAGACCCATAGAAATCTTGAGCATGAGTCTACAGTGACTAGAATGTATTTCTATGTACTGTCTGGTGTCAGGGGACCACAGTGGTCCAAGTACATGCATTGTAAAGGATTGTTGGAAATTAAGAGGGGCGTCTGCGGCGGGAGCTTAACGCTGGAGCCTTTCATTTGTTGGCAGATGTCACAGAAAGGACAAACTGCTTGGCCTGTTTGTAAAGACCTTGCCACCAATAGCATAATTGCAATATTGAAATTGTAGCTGCGACACCAGTATGTGCAGATGCAACTCCCTCATGCGCTGCTTTTACTAACTCTGTACTTAAGTCTTTGTTGGGAATCACTCGTACCCCCACACCTGGAATCTTTACTTCTGCGTCAAACATGCCTCCCATCCGGTAGGAATATTTAGTGGGATAGGCTTTGGGCATAGGTTTGCCCTCATCTGTCGCTAATGTTTCATCATCCACTCTTGTTTTAGAGCGTGTTACTGCGATAGAAGCCAATGCTACTGCCGACTTGGCTGCTTTATCAGCCAATGTGTTGCCTTCAACGTGTATTCCAACACGTTGCTGTCCTAGTGTATGTACAACATGGACATTAGGTAGTTTCTCCTTAAGACCTGCTACCTTCCCCCACAGAAGTCTATGTTTTAAGGTATTACCTTTTGAATCTCTGAACCCATTTTGTTGCCAGTAATGCAGGTATTTATTAAAGGACTGGACACAGTAGTACGAAACACCGATAATCAGAGGCATCTGCTCAGGATCCATATGTTCTAGTACCATCACCAGAGCCCTAAGCTCTGCGAGCTGTGCCATGCAGTCCCCTAAAGTCTGTGTGTGTGTTTTTTCTGGATGGTACTTGCCATCCTTCATATGCCCACTCATGACTGTGCAAACAGCTGAGTATTGGTGTTTGTTGCCTATAGCAGGTTGTGCTGGACCATCGGTGTACAAGATTGTTTTGTATTGTTCAATAGGTAGTGTATTTGTTGGAACAGGATATTCAAGTTCGTATTGTAGGAATTCTTGGGTCTGTAATTTGGAATCAAACACATAATCAACATCAGTGGCCGTCAGAGACATTGCCCATTGAATTGAGCGTGGATGTACTGCTTTAGCATTCGGGACATTTGCTTTGGTGATAGCCTCAAGGGCTGGGACCAGGGATATGACAATAATGCGTTCCCTTGGGCCAGAGGTCTCTCTTTAGGTACCGCCATCTGAACAGCAGTGTGAATTTTTTCAGTGGGACCAAAGTGTTGTTGGGCTGTAGAATATAAGTGGGATTTATATGCAATTGGGACTGTCTCACCCTCATTGAAAGTCACATAGCTGAAACCAATGGCACCAGCAATGACTCTAATAACCAAATGTTTTTTATTGTCCCTTGTATGTAGATGTTTAGCTTCAAGCATGTCTTTTTGTAGTGCTTTGAGAATGCGTGTGTGCTCGACTGTCCAGTGTCTGCTGCTAAAGTCAGGACGTATTAGGTCATATAATGGTTTAATGCGTTGTGCATAGTCTGTGATATAAGTTCTGCCAAAATTCAGGAAGCCCAACACTGATTGGAGTTTTTTTATTGTATTTGGTGGTTGTAGTTGCACGTATTTTTTTAAACATTGACAACTCGTATCCCAGATACAGGACACTGAGAAAGTCTATTTTTGTTTTTTTGAAGTTTCAGCGAACCTTAGAACAATGAGGGCTACCCTTTTTAAATGTTGTATGAGCTCATCATCAGTGAGGTAAATATCATCCACATAGGACAACGCCCCAGGGTCTAGGTCATGTAATATTGATATCATACGAGCTGAGAACAGTCAAGGACTATAGCCTTCTGAGAGTCGGCAAAACATTTCTGGGAGCTTAGAGCACTGAAACTTGTTAAGTCCCTCCTTTCAGGCGCCATGTTTTGGCAGAAAAACCCATTGGATATATCCAGTGTTGCTTTGTATTTTTTACGCACAATGTTGTTCATTAATGCTGTACTATGTGCGTTTTATATAGCATATGTTTTTGTATGACTATTTAGATAGTCTAAGACTATTCTAGAGTGGTCGGGTTTAGCGACTTGATGAGTCTGAGGGTTCAGTGACACTCTGGTACTCTAGTTGTGCGAGGAGTTCCCTCCTTAGGGCTTTTGCCTCATATTTTATTGGCTATTGAGGTTGGGGCTGAAGTGTTGATTTTATTGATATTATATGGTACGGAGAATCTTTGTCCCACCCTACATGATTGCGATATAGTGCAGGTGCCTGCACCACTGCCCAATCAATGGCGTATTTTTCAACAAGCTCTTTGGGAACAAGGGGCGAGAAGGATTTTTCAATAATGTCCTCTCCATATGGGAGATCTCGGACAAATACCGGTGGCCAAATAATTTTTGGCAGCTCACGTTCCTGGTGCTGTGCTGGAATGTCATGGTGCTGCATGCGTTCTGTCATTGCAACTGCTCCCCCTTTAATGTTACTTAATATGACTGAAGATACAGTGGCAAAATTACCTATTAATTGCATCCCCAAATGTAGGGCAGGGGCTGCCCCGTATTTATCTTGAATTTGTTTCAACGCCTCCAGAAGATTAGCAAGTGTGGGAGTACCATGTGCGGTTGTGTTGAGCGCGGCAACTATCGTGCCCCATGTATTACAGTTTTCAACTGTGGGAACCATGCCAAAAGGCTAGCACATTGTCAAAATTCTTTTTTTATCCTAAGGTCCTGTATGAGGAAGGACTGCTTCAAGTGAATTTATTTATTACCCATGATCGAATGTGCAGGATTTATACCTGGCGCTGTTGCATGTGCTTGTGCTGGGGCAGCTTGTGCTGGGTTTGTGTTTAGCATTTGCATAACAAATTGTACTAACAATCTACATGTCGTTGTGACTTCTGTATGTAAGTGGCGGACCTCAGCTACCCCCATTGCTGCTGCGTCAGGATATGGTGTATATGTGGCCAGTAAAGGCCAGGTCGGGCCAGCATTACTCAACGGACCTAACCTAACAGGTAAATTTGTGTGGGGTAGGGTGCCATCAAGCCAATTGTTATGGTCTTGATAAGATAAAGGTATTTCTAAGGATGTATAAGCTCTGTTTTGTGCAGGAGGATTTCCCGTGTATAATTATTAAATGTATTTGTATTCCCATGTATTCCCATCCACTGCTGGAAAGGTGACCCAAGAATAAAATGTTTTTTGTTCTATAGGCTGTGTGAGCCTCAACAACAAATGTAACTGCACCCCCTGCGCCGTTAAGCCGTCTGCCAATAAATGTGCAGTAAGGGGGCCTCTCATATTTACTGCTATTGCTACCCGTTGAGGGTTCGCCATATTACTGTTTTTTTGTGTTCAGAGATAAGGATACCAACTGGAGATTAATCCTTTTATGGTTCAAGCTTGAACAACCTACAGCTTAGAATAGGTCTCACCTACCTCGCTGAGGAGTAAATCTTCAATACCACGGGCGTCTCCATATATAGTATTGAGGTGTCTTTAGCCTTCAGTGAGACAGAGATACTTAGGAGGATCTGATTTTTCGAACCTGACCAAACGTTGGTGGTGCCATGTCGCGTAGGTTGTCGTTAGGATAAACAAGGCTACTGGATTTGGGATGTAGGATCGCCTAGGTAGTGGGTACTAAGTACAATTACACACCTGGTGACACCTGTCGGCCTAATCCGGGGTATCCGGCTAACTAGCTGCGTCCCATCTCTGACTGAGATGATTGTGGCAACTGAGCTCATGGTAAGATAGACTTCCCAGGGACTCATGGTACATCAGATCGCATCCTGTTCTCTCAGTTACCAAGATCTCACTTAGGCAAAGACAACAGAGGCAGAATATATTTAAATAAGCATTTATTAAAATGTCTGCATCTTAGATAAAAGCAGGTGCATAGCAATAATGAGGATGATGAAAGACAATAGGAGCAGGCATGTGACAGAAAATTTAAAACACAAGGACAGTCCTACCATGCTGTCTAAACAGAGGAGTGGATCTATAGCCCCTCACCTATGCTAAGTATGAGCACTGCATATTAAGCCTAATCTGCCCTTCGGGTTTCCCCCTGGGAGAACATTATCCCTCATACCTGAAGAAGAGGCCTGAGGTCTAGAGAGAGACCGTCTCTATCTGGATCACGGTTCAGTCGTCTTAGCAGGTAGCTCCAATCAATCAATCAATCACTGCATTTGTAAAGCGCGCTACATACCCACGAGGGTCTCAAGGCGCTGGGGAGGGAGGGGGTGCTACTGGTCAAAGAGCCAGGTCTTGAGGAGTCTTCTGAAGGCCAGCAGGTCCTGGGTCTGTCGTAGGATGGTGGGGAGAGTGTTCCAGGTCTTGGCGGCGAGGTAGGAGAAGGATCTGCCGGCGGCGGTGGTTTTTCGGATGCGGGGGACTGTGGCGAGGGCGAGGTTGGCTGAGCGGAGGCTTTGGGTGGGGGTGTGGAAGCTGAGTCGGTTGTTGAGGTAGGTGGGTCCGGTGTTGTGCAGTGCTTTGTGTGCGTGGATCAGGCGCTTGAAGGTGATCCTTTTGTTGACGGGGAGCCAGTGCAGGCCTCTCAGGTGGAGTGTGATGTGGCTGCGGCGGGGGACATCGAGGATGAGTCGGGCCGAGGCGTTCTGGATGCGTTGGAGTCGTCTCAGGAGCTTGTTTGTAATTCCTGAGTAGAGGGCGTTCCCGTAGTTGAGTCTGTTGGTGATGAGGGCCTGGGTAACGTTGTTTCTCGTGTCGAGGGGGATCCATTTGAAGATCCTGCGGAGCATACGGAGGGTGTTGAAGCAGGACGCGGAGACGGCGTTGACTTGCCTGGTCATGGAGAGAGTGGAGTCGAGGATGACCCCCAGGTTGCGTGCGTGGTCCGTGGGTTCCGGGGCTGTGCCTAGTGACGTGGGCCACCAAGAGTCGTCCCAGGCTGATGGGGTGGGTCCGAGAATGAGGACCTCCGTCTTGTCTGAGTTCAGCTTCAGTCTGCTGTCCTTCATCCAGTCGGCTACGGCCTTCATTCCTCGGTGGAGGTTAGCTTTGGCGGTGTGGGGATCTTCGGTGAGGGATATGATCAGCTGGGTGTCGTCGGCGTAGGAGATGATGTTGAGGTTCTGTTGTCGTGCGACGTGGGCGAGGGGGGCCATGTAGATATTGAACAGTGTCGGGCTGAGGGAGGATCCCTGTGGGACGCTGCAGATGATCTCAGTGGTTTTGGAGTGGAAGGGTGGGAGGCGGATGCTCTGGGTTCTGCCGGAGAAGAAGGATGTGGTCCAGGCCAGGGCCTTCTCTTGGATACCAGCGTCATGGAGGCGTGCTGATAGGGTGCAGTGGCAGACCGTGTCTAAGACTGCTGATAGGTCCAGGAGGATGAGGGCGGCTGTTTCTCCTTTGTCTATCAGGGTCCGGATGTCGTCAGTGGTGGCGATGAGGGCGGTCTCGGTGCTGTGGTTACTGCGAAAACCGGATTGGGAAGGGTCCAGGATGTTGTTGACTTCGAGGTAGCGGTTCAGCTGTTTGTTCACAATCTTCTCGGTCACTTTTGCCAGGAAAGGGAGCAGGGAGATGGGCCGGAAGTTCTTGAGGTCCTTGGGGTCCACCTTGGGCTTCTTCAGAAGGGCGTTGATCTCGGCGTGCTTCCAGCTTTCTGGGAAGGTTGCTGTCTCGAAGGAACAGTTAATTGTTTTCCAGAGGTGGGGCGCGATGGCTGCGCTGGCTTTGTTGAAGACGTGGTGAGGGCAGGGGTCCGATGGGGATCTGGAGTGGATGGAGTTCATGGTTTTGATGGTGTCTTTGTCGCTGACGCTGGACCAGACGGTCAGGCGACTGGTGCGAGTGGTAGTCGCAGGGGTGGTGGACTCGGTGGTGGGTGCGGGGGGGTTGGGGTGAAGCTGTCGTGGATGTCGGTGATCTTGCGGTGGAAGAAGGTGGCCAGGGAGTCGCACAGGTCTTGAGATGGCGGGATGTCGTTGGTGATGGAGCTGGGGTTGGAGAGTTCTTTCACGATGCTGAAGAGCTCTTTGGTGTTGTGTGCGTTGTTGTCTAGGCGGTCCTTGAAGGCGGTCTTCTTGGCGGTCCTGATGAGTTGGTGATGTCTGCGGGTGGCGCTCTTGACGGCTGTGTGGTTGTCTGGTATTCGGTCGTGGAGCCATTTCTTCTCCAGCTTCCGACAGGTGTGCTTGGAGATCCGGAGGTCCTCGGTGAACCAGGCGGCTTTCTTGTTGGTGTGGTTGGTTGTAAAGGTCTTGAGAGGGGCGAGGGTGTTGGCGCAGTCATTGATCCACTGTGTGAGGTTGGTCGCAGCGGTGTCTGGGTCGGTGGGGTCGGTGGGTGGTCTCAGGGCGAGGGCGGTAGTCAGTTGGTCCTCGGTGACCTTGCCCCAGCAGCGGCGTGGTAGCTGTTGGGTGCGGTGGTGTGTGGTGGGTTTTGTGAAGGTGAAGTGGACGCATCTGTGGTCGGTCCAGTGTGGTTCGGTGGTGTGGTTGAAGGAGACGTGGGGGCTTGCGGAGAAGATGGGGTCGAGCGTGTGTCCTGCGGTGTGAGTGGGTGTCGTTACGAGCTGTTTGAGTCCGAGGTTGGCGAGGTTGTCGATCAGGGCGTTGGAGTTGGAGTTGGCGTTGTTGTTGTTCTCGAGGTGGAAATTCAGGTCCCCGAGGAGGATGTAGTCCGTGGAAGCGAGGACGTGGGTGCTGATGAGGTCGGCGATGGTGTCATTGAACTGTGCGCGGGGTCCGGGAGGTCTGTAGATCAGAGTTCCTCTGAGGGTGGTGTTGGGGTCGGTGTGGATCTGGAAGTGCATGTGCTCGGCGGTGGTGAGGGTGTCATCAGTGTTCGTTGAGATTTTGATGGAGTCTTTGTGGATGATGGCGATTCCTCCTCCCACTCCGTTGGTGCGGTCTCTGCGGGAGATCTTGTAGCCCTGTGGGATGGCTATGGCGATGTCTGGTGCTGAGGTGGCGTTCAGCCAGGTCTCCGTCAGGAAGGCGACGTCGGGGGCGGTGGAGTCTAGGAGGTCCCAAAGTTCGATGGCGTGCTTGTGAGCGGAGCGGGTGTTGAGGAGGATGCAGCGGAGGTGGTTGGGTTCTCTGGCTGGTGGTGTGGAGGGTTGGATGCTGGTGAATCTGCAGTTCCGGCAGGTAAAAGGCCCCTGGGTGCGTTTCGGGGTGGCCCGGTAGCAGGGGTGGTCTCGTCTGGTGTTGAGTGCGTGGAGGGTGCTTGCGTCGTAGTGCAGTCTGTCGTTGCGGGGGGTGCGGGTTCCAGGGGTTCTGGTGCTAGGTGCGGCCCAGGCGCGGACGGGCGCGCTCCCGCTTCGCGGCCTCCATATGAGGGCCGAGGGAGGGAGGAGCAGCTGGGAGGTGGGAGCGGGGCAGCCAATGGGAGTGAAGGGGGTGGGGCAGCTGGGGCTCAGCAGCAAGGGACAAACCTGGGGGAAAAACGTCGGGAAAAGACGGCGGGAGAGGGACAACAGAGCACAGGGGTACAGAAAGCAAAACACAAGGGCACAGAATGAAAAAACAAAGTGGCACAGAAGCCAAGCGCAGGGGTACAGAAAAAAGGGAGCGAGTAGTCAGGTGGCAAAAGCGGCAATGGAGGTTCAACCCACAGGGGGCTGCGTGGCAGATGGGGGGAGCGAACTGCCTGGTGACAGGGTCAAGGGTCGCTCCCCTTGTAGTGAAGCTTCCAGCAATCAGCATACAGTCGTGATCATCTGGCTGGAATCTTCCTCTAACGTGTCTGGGACTAAGCAGTGTTTTATATTAAAACAGCTGACATTCTAAGAAAGGTCCCCACGTAGAAGTCCCCCTGTTTCTGTGAATGCAGGAGACACAGCATATCATGTTTGTCGGCAAACCTATCTGACTGTAGCCTTGGAGAAAACACATACTGAACTACATGTCCTACTAAGAACACAATGCTTTAGTAGGCGAAAGGACAATGAGATAGAGAGAAATAAAATGAAGCTATTGCTAGAAAAATAAAGCAATGCTGTGTAAAATGTAATAGGGTGAAGGTGCACAGCGGCAGGCTTAGTTAAAACAACGTGTCTAAACCCTAACTAAAATAGCTATACAACAAGATGAGGACTGGGGATGTGAAGAAGATGGGAGCAGTAAGCCAGGAGGCCACCGTCACCACGAGGTGCCCCGGCACGTTCCTTGAGGAGCATGGCTTGCTCAGGTATGCGCTCAAATTCAGGGCAATACGGGAGGTTGTGGAAGGACCTGGGGAAACCGGGGAAAAATGTGGTTTATGGGGAACTGTGTAATGGTCTAGTGACAACAAACTAGACCCTGTACAAATTGTCCTACAACTCTGACTCTCATTCCAGTTTAACCTGTCACTTGGTGAAAGAAGCACGTTCAAGAGCCTGCACACCAGTGTCACCTTTTCCCCAAAGAGCACGCCCCCCTCACAGAGATATTAGTAGTGTCAAAAACACTTGCCTGAGTTCTCCTTTTCTCAAGGTGCACGTCCCAAAAGGTGGCCTGACAGTCCAGGAAGACTAAGGTAAGAGGAAAAAGAAAAGAATAATCAATGGGTGTGCAGCAATACCTCTAGAACCTTGTGTTGATCTCTGAAATAAAGAGAAGGAAAGCAGTCAAGGAAAGCAGTCAAAACAGACTGTTTTTCTTGTACTGTCCCCTACATAACCACTGGTACTCTGGGTCCTCATGCAGAACCCTGTCACACTGGGTTAAAACTCGATGAGGATTGGAATTTGTTTTGTCCAAGCAGGGGGGGTTGCTTATGACTTTGATGAGGATAATGCTGGAAGCGAAATAGGATTACAGGTAAGTAACTTTTCCTTCTCTTGCGGGGATCCTCATCAATAGTCATAAGTACTGAATAGAATATCAAACCTATCTGTGAAAGAGCAGACAAGTGTCTCAGACAATCCCATTTATTATCTCAAAAGGTTCCTTACTCATGCTTCCTCTGCTAAAGAATCTTCCCTGGAATCTGAATATAGACAGTAATTGTAATAGTTATTTATATATCGCTTAATACCCCTGACGAGGCGTCAAAGCGCTTTTTGGCGAGTAGCACGCTACTGGGGAACCCAAGAGGAATTAGTGGTGGATTAATTTAGGGAAATATGAGTTCAGTTTTAGTATTTTTATGAGTTAATTTGAGCAGAGGATATGTGAGTTTATTAGTTGGATTGACTAGAGTATGGAGGGATAGAGGAGGGAAGAATCCAGAAGTGTTAATTGGGAGTTTATATTCATAAGATGAGGCTTGGGATAAGTAAAGGAGAGATGGAGGAGGGAAGAGCCTGTGGAAAGGGTTAGGGAGATCATAGTAGCAGGAGGGGGTTTCGGATGAGTCTAGGTGAGATAAACGAGGGAGAATTTATTAGGGTTGTTTGGGAGATCATGTTAGTAAAGTGAGGTTTGGGTGAGCTAGATGTGGAAGAGGAGGGAAGAACTTAGGCAAGGTTCTTTTGGAGATGAAAGTAGTAGAATGGGTTTGGGATGAGTCAGAGTGGGGATGAAGGATAGATTGATAGAGACATGACATATGGTGATGGGTAGACACAGTAAAGCTTACAAGAGAATACATTTGAATTGTGCTTATATATAATTTTATATATATATATATATTTGTTTTTTATTTATATTTATTCATTATTATTATTTATTATTATTTTTTACTTTAGCGTACTTATTTATAATTTGTGTTTTATTTTATTTATTTTGATTTATACACACACATATACATACACATATCTATATATATACATATATATATATATATATTCACATACATATACATATTTAATCGTGAGTAACTATACCTTTGTTAAACAGGTTTGAAGATTATGGGGGTCATTCTGACCCCGGCGGTCTAAGACCGCCAGGGCCAGGGTCGGCGGGAGCACCGCCGACAGGCTGGCGGTGCCCCGCAGGGCATTCTGACCGCGGCGGTTCGGCCGCGGTCAGAAGAGGCAAACCGGCGGTCTCCCGCCGGTTTACCGCTGCCCTTAGAATCCCCCATGGCGGCGCAGCTTGCTGCGCCGCCATGGGGGATTCTGACACCCCCTACCGCCATCCTGTTCCTGGCGGTTCGCCCGCCAGGAATAGGATGGCGGTAGGGGGTGCCGCGGGGCCCCTGGGGGCCCCTGCCGTGCCCATGCCAATGGCATGGGCACGGCAGGGGCCCCCGTAAGAGGGCCCCGAAAAGTATTTCAGTGTCTGCTAAGCAGACACTGAAATACGCGACGGGTGCAACTGCACCCGTCGCACCCCTGCAACTACGCCGGCTCAATTCTGAGCCGGCGTCCTCGTTGCAGGGGCATTTCCTCTGGGCCGGCGGGCGCTCTTTTGGAGAGCGCCCGCCGGCCCAGAGGAAATGTCTCAATGGCCGCCGCGGTCTTTTGACCGCGGTGCGTTCATTCAGCGGCGGTACCCTGCCGGACGGCCTCCGCCGTCCGCCAGGGTCAGAATGAGGCCCTATGTGTGTCATTTATTGGTATGACATAGTAGCGATACCTATTTCCTAAAGAACTATACATATCTAGAATATACACATATTCAGATTAAAAATATTTATTAACATAGGCATACGCAGTCCATTGCTGTTTGAATATGGTGGTAATGATGGAAACAGGCCAACTCTTGAGTAGTCTTCTGAAGACTAGTTATCCATGGATCTTATATTTGGGGGGTAGTGAATTCCATAGTTTGGCTGCTTGAATGGAGAAGGATGTGCCACCTATAGTCTTTTTCTTGTATGGTGGTGTTCTAAGGCGGGGTGCCTAGACTTTGTCTACTAAAAGTTTGGATAGACTTTCAGGTCGCAGCTTTACAAATCTCTTGAATGGAAACATTTCTGTGTAGGGCTATAGCAGCCATTTTACCTCGAGTAGAATGAGACTTTAGCCTACCAGGTAAGGATTTCTTCGTTATTTGAGTTGCAAAAACTATACAAGAAACTATCCATCTTGATGCAAATTGTTTTGCACTAGGCAAACACGTTCTAATTGGTCCATAATTTATGAAAAGCCTGTCTGATTTTCTTATGTCCCTAGTTTTGTCCAAATAGAACTTCTGATGGATACACCTTCCTGTGGATTCCTCACCTAAAGAATTCTCCCCTCGCTCCAGCTTCAACGGAAATTTCTTCTAGCTCTGCATGTCGACGATGACGTCACAATAGCCCGACTCCACGCAATGCTGTATGATGTCATCTAGGCAATAAGAAGCCCTCGTCGACGTGCAGACGTCAGTTCCCTTTTTTCCGTGTCTTTGAATAACGGTTTTTCTTCGAGGCTAACAGGGAGCTACAGTTGCGCATCCGTAGTTACTATGTCACAGCCAAGAAAATCTGGCTTTAAGCCTTGTAGCCAGTGTGGGGATCGGATGTCAGTCACTGACCCCCATGAAAATTGTATTTGGTGCCTTAGTTCCGACCATGAGATCGAGTCATGCGGTTCCTGCCAGCGCATGAACCCTAAGGCGCTTAAGGAAAAAGAGGCTAAATTGTTCTTTGCCCGTTCCAAGAAGAAGAAGGAAAGGCGGCATCGTATAGAGTCTTCTTCGAAATCTTCGAGGACTCATCGTCACAATGGAGACTCTGCGCCGTCACGACTCTCGGCGCCGATCGAGTAGAGGTCGGTCCAGGTCCAGATGTGCATCTCCATCAACTCGCCGCCGTCCGACGTGGGAGATTAGCCCGACCATCACTCCTCCGCCTCCTACGACTCCGGCTTCACCTTTGTCGGTGTTTGAAGTCGAGCCTCTTCAAGAACCGGCAGCTTCTCCGGAGCAGGAGATGCCTGGTCCATCATCGGCTTCTGTGCTGGCGCCGACACCGCAATCATACCCAGCTTTCCTGGCACTGGGTACGGATCCTGCAGCATTTCTAAATGCTATGTTTAATATCTTTTACACCATGGCGCCTGGTGGAGGGCATGCGGGTCCGTCAGGTCCTTTGGCTTTTAATTTGGGTGCTCCGGCTCCTCACAAGCCGACACCCTTCATGGCATTTTCGCCTTCTGGAGCCGATGTGGCGCTGATGCCCTTGGCGTCACCTAGGATACCTGTGACGCCTACAACATCTGCTACTCCGGCGCCAGTGGATTCTCCACGGATTCAGTCCACAGTCAAGGTGCCTGTGGCAATGGAGGGTCCGGCATCGGATGGATCCGAAGAGCGGCATCGGCGAAGGTCTTTGGCGTCGAACGACGCCTTATCGACGCCGGGACTTGAATCCAAGCTCCGGTCTAGAAGACTTGCTTTGCGCCTCCTGGAGGAGGAGGAATATAACAGACAACATCTGGAGAAAGGCGAGATCTTGGAGCCTTCAGGAGATTTTCAGGGCCTGGACACTGCAAGTGGTATTGACACTTCCCCTGAATGGGATTTGGCTTCCCCTGGGGAGTATACCGAAGAGGCTGCATCTTTTCATGCAGTAATAAGGAAGGCTGCAGACTTTTTAGATCTTCCTCTTCCGGCTGCTGAGGTGAAGAGAAACCTTTTGATGGAAGAGCTGCATCCGGCTTCAGTGGTGGCGGAGCTTCTCTTGCCCTTCAATGAGGCTCTCCTGGACCCCATCAATGACATTTGGAGGAACCCTGTGACTTCTACGGCTGTCAACAGGGCGGTAGCAAGGCGCTATCGTGCGGCTCCAGGTGACCCGGACTTCCTCTCCAAACACCCAACTCCAGAGAGTTTGGTGGTTCAGGCATCGTGTTCCTCCCGGTCGTCCCCTGGTTCGTTCCCCGGGTCCCCTGCTGACAGGAAATCAAATAAAATGGACCACGCTGCAAAGAAGGCCTTTTCGTCATGCAGTATGGCCTTGAAGTCGACCAATGCAACCTGCATATTGGGACGTTATATTCATGCCCTTATGGAGGAAGCAAAAGGTCATCCAAACTACCCACAAGAGGTGTTGCATTTGCTAACGGACACTCAGGTGGCGGCGACCCAGGTGATCCAGTCTGGATTGGACACCTCAGACTCTGTGGCAAGGGCTATGGGTACATCCATAGTATCGAGGCGTCAGGCTTGGCTGCGCTCATCAGGCTTCTCTTCAGATGTGCAGGCAACTCTTCTGGATCTGCCTTTTGTCCCAACTCTTTGGGACAAAGGCAGATTCTGCTCTTGAACGTTTAAAGGAGAGCAGAGCCACAGCGAGGTCGTTAGGACTTCAGGCAGCCACTAGAGGTTTTGGACGTGGCTCCTCCTTTCGTGGCAGGTTCCAGTCACCACAACAATCTGCAAGCTCCCTGCCTTACAGATCCTTCAGGGGCAGGGGCAGAGTACGTACAAGAGGAGCCACCCAGCAGCACTCTGCCTCTTCCTCTTCCTCGGGAGGGGTGCAGCAGGGAAAGCAGCCTTAGTCCTCCACCACTCCCTGTTCACTTGTCTCCGGTAGGGGGGAGACTTGCCCAATTTCTTCCAATGTGGGAGACTCTTGGGTCATCAACATTGTGAAGAGAGGGTACGCTCTTCCCTTTTGGGAGTTCCCTCCTCCCTTCCCTCCCCGCCCATCCTTCTGTTTGGAAGACCATCTTCTGTTACTGCAACAGGAGGTGTTATCCCTATTGTTAAAAGGCGCAGTAGAGTTGGTTCCCGAGAAGGAGAGGGGTCAGGGCTGTTATTCAAGATACTTCCTGATCCCCAAAAAGGATGGTCGGTTGAGACCAATTCTGGACTTGAGGATTTTGAATTGGTTCCTCAGGCAGGAAAAGTTCAAAATGCTGACCCTTTCACAGGTTCTTTTGGCGTTGAACGAAGGAGATTGGATGGTGTCTGTCGATTTGCAGGATGCGTACTTCCATATTCCGATCCTCAAATCGCACAGGAAGTATCTCCGGTTTGTGGTGGGATCGCAGCATTATCAGTTTGCGGTCCTCCCGTTTGGTCTTTCTTCAGCATCTCGAGTCTTCACAAAGGTGATGGCGGTGGTAGCGGCAGAGCTCAGAAGAAGAGGGATAGCGGTGTTTCCCTATCTGGATGATTGGTTGATCAAAGCCAAGACTCCGGAGCTTGTGCGGCGTCACCTGCAGTCGACGACTCAGTTGTCGTACCTTCTTTGCAGAGAAGCTCTTCGACTTTGGTCCTGGCTTAAGGACCACAAGATTTGCTTGGTAGCAAATTATTTGGCCGGAGTCCTGAATGTACATGCAGATGTTCTCAGTCGACGCAGCTCGGTCGACCACGAGTGGCGTCTTCATCCGGATCTGGTTCCTTACATCTTCCAGATGTGGGGGTGTCCGCAGATAGATCTATTTGCTACTCAGGAGAATGCGCAGTGCCCGTTATTTTGCAGCCTCCAGTATCAGATGCAAGGAGCATTGGGAGACGCTTTTCAGATGTCCTGGAAGGGTCAGTTGCTTCACGCGTTTCCTCCCATACCTATGATTTCTCGAGTTCTGAGGAAGATCCGCCAAGACCGGGCCCAGGTCATTTTGATAGCCCCAGATTGGCCAAGAAGGGTGTGGTACACGGACCTTCTCCAACTCTCTCTGTGCCCTCCGCTCCGTCTCCCTTACAGGGTGGACCTCCTCTCGCAGTCTCAGGGGCAGATTCTACACCCCCACCTCCAGAGTCTGCACCTTCATGCCTGGAGATTGAATGGGGCAATCTCAGTGCTTTTTCTCTCCCACCGGAAGTGGTGGATGTTATTTTATCGGCCAGGCGACTCTCCACCAAATCGATCTATGCAAATCGATGGGCTAAATTTGTGTATTGGTGTGGAGAGAACCGAATTGATCCCTTAAAGGCTCACTTGTCTGATATATTATCATTTGCTCTTTCCTTGGCACAGAAGGGTTCTGCATTTGCCACAGTTAAGGGCTATTTATCAGCACTGTCGGCTTTTCTGTGCCTCCCAGATCAACCTTCCTTGTTTAAATCTCCAATTGTTTTGAGGTTTGTTAAGGGGCTCACTGATAAGTATCCACCCTCACCATTTGTTATGCCTCAGTGGGACCTTAATATGGTATTAACATTTCTAATGGGATCGCCATTTGAACCCTTGCATTCTTGTGCTTTGCGTTTTATGGTTCTTAAGACTGTATTCCTGGTAGCTATGACGTCGGCCAGAAGAGTCAGTGAGCTTCAGGCTCTTAGTGTAGAGTCTCCATACCTTTCCTTCTTTGGAGACAAAGTGGTATTAAGGACCAAGGCGGCTTTCCTCCCGAAGGTTGTTACTCCCTTTCACTTGGGGCAGTCTATTACTCTCTCTTCCTTTTACCCTCCGCCTCATCCATCCAAGGAGGCAGAGAGGCTCCACCGACTGGATCCACGAAGAGCTTTGAGCTTCTTTGTCGACAGGACAAGGGAGTTCAGGCAAGATGATCAGCTCTTCGTTGGATACGTGGGGAAGAGGAAAGGCAGAGCATTCCACAAGAGAACGCTATCCAGGTGGGTCATTCTCTGTATTAAGTTTTGTTATTCTTTAGCTAAGAAAGAACCACCTGTGGGGCTTCGTGCTCATTCCACCAAAACTAAGGCTGCTTCTTCGGCTTTAGCTAGGGGTGTTCCTGTGTTTGACATCTGCAAGGCGGCAACTTGGGCATCCCTCCATACTTTTGTCAAACATTATTGTTTGGATTCTGAGGTTAGGAGGGATGGCCATTTTGCTTGCTCAGTGCTGCAGGATTTCTTGGTTTGACCATTCGGGCATCCGCCTCTGGAGGTAGTACTGCTTTGGGACTCTATTCCTTAGGTGAGGAATCCACAGGTAGGTGTATCCATCAGAAGAATAAGTTACTTACCTTCAGTAACGCTTTTTCTGGTGGATACATTAACTACCTGTGGATTCCACACGATCCCACCCGCCTCCCCGTTGCCTGAATGGTTGTTCCATGAAATCCTTGGATGAGCGCCAATTGTCTTGTATGTATATATATATATATATATATATATATATATATATATATATATATCTAGGCCTACTTTATGTATATAATTATAGCATGTATATAGGTATTTCTTTCGCTGATCCTGATAATTCAAGTACTCATGATTGATTTGGACTGGCTTATTTAGTCTCTTATTATTTTTAGTGAAGTAAATGTTGGGTTTTCACTTCTTTTGATGTGATAATGTTCTCTTCAAGGTCAAATTTTCACCTGTTCACCTCTAAGACACGTAAAAAAATGGTGATAACTGACGTCTGCACGTCGACGAGGGCTTCTTATTGCCTAGATGACGTCATACGGCGTCGCGTGGAGTCGGGCTATTGTGACGTCGACGTAGAGAGCTAGAAGAAATTTCCGTCGAAGCTGGCGCGAGTGGAGAATTCTTTAGGTGAGGAATCCACAGGTAGTTAATGTATCCACCAGAAAAAGCGTTACCGAAGGTAAGTAACTTATTCTTCAGCACCGTTGATACATCAAGGGAGTGGAGAGATCTCTCACTGGAGGTGAAGGATTTAGAAAAAATGTAGGCAAATAAATTGTTTGATTAATGTGGAAACCAGAGACTACTTTACGGAGAAATCCAGGATCAGTTCTCATTAAAACTCTTTTATTGTGAAATACTCTATATGGATCATTTGCACACAACTTGGATTTCGCTTACTTTGGGTGCTGAGGTAATTGCAACAAAAAAAGTTGTTTTCCATTTAAGGTGCTGCAAAGGAGCCTTGTGTATAGATTCAAAAGGAACCACCGTTATCTTCGATAAAACAATGTTAAGCTTCCAGTGGGAGAGAAAGCCTTCTTAATAACCTCTAAGAACTCCTTAACTACTGGAATTTTAAAAAATGAGGTCTGTGAAGGGGACTTCCTATAGGCGGTTTTGGCCACGGGGTGTACCTGAATAGACGGGTACTGTCAATTAGACTTTGCTAGACAAAGCAGGTAAGGTAACAACACTTCAACATGACAATTAAATGGAACAAAATTATTTTGACTAAAACAAATTCAAAACGCTGTTTCCGCCCGCCGGCCCTGTGGTGAAGTTGGAATACGGCCAGCGGTGTCCTGACGGCACCAGCGGTCAGGTGAGGGGTTGGGTTTGGCGGGCGGCGGACTTAGAATGACCCTCCCCAGTCTTGATGTCCCCATGGAGTCTGATCTAGAGACCTCATTCCACAGTAACTAGGGTTGGGGGTCTCTTCTCATGCACTTGGTACTGGCAGATTAGGTTTAACACACTTAGCTCTCTTTAGGTTAGAGATTTGGTTCTCCATGGTAGGGTATTAGGGCCTATTTCATATTTTATGTTGTTGCAAGATGGTGGGGGTCTTTATATTCATGACTCTTGTTTTTACAGTTTTGTTTCTTGCATTGTTTATTATCCTAGTCATTGAAGCTCATGCATTTTACAGTACATTGCAGTCTTGTTAATACAACCTATTGAAAACGTTATTGTATTTCCTTCATTGCCTGTGTGTGACTGAGACTTATTGCTCATGGGAGAAAAGGGTAATCTATGTTTAACCGCGACTCCCCTGAGATGTCGCACTCTAGAGTCCATGCGTAAAGGCTGCAATAAATCACCTTTTACTGTTTGGGTTTTTGGTGAGGTACTGCTTGTGAGCCGGGAGGGTTGCTCTGACAGTTGCGACTTGTTGTAGGATTGGCTTAGTCACCTACAAACAAAAGTGATGTCATCCCTGAACCAGAAGTCTTGCCTAGAGCAACAGTCCAACTACGAAATGGCACCACCAACTATGGTGTTTTGGCACTGTTTTATGGAGGCCCTGAGTATCTCTGTCTCACACACAACAAGTACCCTAAGTACCATTATATGGAGATGTCCATGGTCTTAAGGATAATCCGCCTCAGCTGAACAGGGAGCACCTAACTAGGCTGTAGGTTGTTAGAGCTCGAACTCTCAAAAGGACTTTGTCCCCATTTGGTGTTCCATTTTTTTACCCATTTCATAATATGGCTAACACCATAGATAGTCCCAAGAATATCAGACATGCATTAACACTACATCTAATAGCGCATTGCTTAACAGATGAGGGCGGAGATATCACATTCATTGTGGAAGTTCATGAAGCTTACCAAACGGAAACATTCTAATCTTGGATCACCTTTCCTGAGGAAGGCTCTACAACATACACATGCCACACATACAGAGTTGCAAACGTACCACAATTGTACCAAGTATACCAGCATCTTGAAATAACGATTACTTATCAAGAACATCAGAACTGGTTTAATGGTGCCCTACCACACGTAGTACAACCTGTGAGATTAGGTCTCTTAGGTAATGATGGACCAACGTGGCCAATGTTTGCCACATATACACCACATCCCGGTGTACAAAACATGCAGGCAGCTGATCTGGGTAATCTTTACAATGAGCTAGTAACATTATTCAGACTACTTGTTCAGTTCGTAATGTGAACTTTGAACACAACACCAGCATGCCCAGCACCACCAGCACCCGCTGGATACCAATTGGCAGTAACTGGGATTAATCCACAAACAGTACATTCTATCATGGGCAAAGTGCCAATGGAATGAGAGAAAATCCTGTTCTAGGTACCCCAGAAAACTAATCAGCTGGAAGCTGTTTTTCCCCATACGGGACCACAAGAAAAACAGAATTCTCACAATGTGCTTGCCATTCGGAATGGTTCCCTCAGTGAACGACTGCAGCACATTGGGTACAGTCTTCGCTGCAATATACACTACCATGCATGGTACCCCGACACATGACAGTCTAAAAGGTGCAAGGATAAACAAAAGCAAATTGAAGGCAGACTAAATCAGAGAGCAGATTCTCCACAACCGGAGAACTCCAAAAGGAGATATAATCTCAGAAATAGAGAAAATATAAAAACTCCTGACAGATATACTGATTCACGTCCCTCCCGTTCCTTTCAGGACACACCAGGTAGATTTAACGTGAGAGAGGGCCGGTCAGAGCAAAGTCCTGATTATGTGAAACAGAAGAAAGACTCACCGCAGTCTTCAGACAAAAAAGAAGACAAGTCCCCACAACAAAAGCCATAGTTTAAAAAGAAAAAGGTGGCAGCACTTTCAATTAAAAATGCCAGTAAACTTGAGAACATTGCTGAAGAGCAAGACATGGGCTGTGACACTGCTGGATAGCACGGCAGAAGTCACAATATGTCACCAGAGTCTGAAACGTCATCTGGATGCGACAGCATCTAGCAACTTTGTTACAGTTGAGACTGCGGACGGGTGCATTCTCCCACCGACAGGGTTTATAATTTAAATATCCAAATTGAGGGAGACATCGAGCGCACAATTAGTGTAATATTCTGGGATGAACTTAGTTGTAATATCCTATTGTCCGAAAGAGATTGGCCTCCTGAACACTTCCGTAAGCTCCCTCATGTGGAAAATTTAATTTTGCCTTTCTCTGATCTTGTTCCAGAAGTAGTAAAATAACCCTATGCTGTCAACTGGGCTTTAGCGCAGGCAGCTGCGCTGTACCACAATCATGTAGGTTGGGATAAGGATTTTCCTTACTATGTAATACCGATTAGGTCTCAACCCCAGCCTCAGCCCCAATATCCCGTTAAACACGAAGCAAAAGCTCCAGTGAGGGAGATCCTCCCTCACCTTGAAAACCAGGGAGTAATTGAGCCCCGTGTCTCTGCAATGAATAGCCCGTTATTCCCCTTTGCAAATCTGACCATTCATATAGAATAGTCTTAGATTAAAGACACTTAAACAGTCACACACACACATACGCAATACAAAATTCACACACCACAGCACTAATTATTACCATAATGCGTAAAAAATACAAAACAACCTTAGATATCACCAATTTTTTTTTCTGCAAAAAATATTAACACACAAAAGTCAGGACCTGAGTGCATTCTCATTTGGCTCACAAAAACACTTCTGCCATTTGCCCCAAGGCTATAAAAACAGCCCAGGGCTGTTCTCAGCCCGTGTAACAACAGTATTGCATGATATTGATCCTGAGGCGTTGTCCTATGTGGATGACATCTGTCTCATAAATGACAACCCCAACATTCATCTAGCCAGGGTTGATCAGATTGTTCTGGGATTTGCAGGCCTTGGTTACAAATTAAATTTGAGAAAAACTAAAATAGCCTTTTTCAGTGTATTATTCCTGGGATACAAACTATCAAACGAGGATGAGAGTCTGGCCCACATTTTTTAAAGAACATGTGCTCAATTCCAGCCACCAAACACTATCAAGAACTCACAGTCTTTACTTGGTTTCTTTAACTTTGGCAGAACTTACATTCCTGATTATGCACAATGCATCAAGCCACGCTATTATTTAATACACCTAGATTTTTCTAGCAGACACTGGACAATTGAACACATGCGCATCCTTAGAGGATTGCAGCAAGACATGCTAGAAGCAAAACATTTACACACCTGTGAGAACAAAACAAATGTGGTCATCACAATGATTGCTGGTGCCATTGGGTTCACTTATGTCACCTTAACGAAGGTGACACGGTGCCCATAGCATATAATTCACATATATATTCCAATGCAGAACACCGCTTTGCACCACAGAAAAAATTTGAACTTCGGTACAGATGGCTGTCATCAAGGATAGCCCACAATAACACTCTTACAGAAATCCTTCTGGTAGTTGGGTCTATACAAACAGACCAAGCAATATGTTCTTTGCTGTGACACTTGCCAATAGATAAAGTGCTCAAATATCAAACACCCACCACAGACTTCCCTCTTAATGTCCAATAGGCCTCTACAATGTGTGTACCTGGACAATTGTGGTCCTTTACAACCTGATGGTGCATACACATAATCTTAGTCTCTGTAGATTCTCATTCTAGATTCCTGTCAGTATGGCCTCTACAGTCAGCTGACACTCAAACTGTTATACAAGACTTGCTGATCCTTATTGGTACAAATGCGGCTGGAGCATTCCATTCGTACCAGGGCCCTGCCTTTGCCTCTAATGAATTCAGGGACACCATGAGGACAATGGGTGTTGAACTCCATTACTCCTCACCCTGCCATCTCAAGGGTAATTTGTTTGTGGAGAGGAGGAATTGAGATCTAAAGCAGTCCTTAACAGGTAGAGTATTAGGTTCTGGCCGCATCGGGCTTCATCACCTATATGGGATCCAGAGAGCACTGAATAATCTGCCACGACGGTCCTTGGGATGATGTACTTCTTACAAGGTTCTCTTTGGGATACCTATGTATGTCCCAGATCTAGATGGCCCTGGTTTGGTGGCAGCAGACACCTGTTGACATAAATGAACGTCTCACTGTCTTACTGGAGCTTCAGCAATTTTGTGATAATAAGGCATCTGCCAGTGCTGCCACCTTAGGAATAAGGGATTTGCCAACAACTTCTACAGGCTAGCTAGGTTCCTAAAGTTGGGGATCTGGTTAGTAAGAAGATTGCTGTGAAGAAGGAATTCAGCCCATCCTACAGAACACTGGTCTAAGTCCTGGAAATACAAGGTACCAGAACTGTCATCCTACCACTGCTGCCTGGTTCCAAAGTAAACAGATTTGTCTCTGTTGACAACATCAAACTACACCATGTGGCCGATCCTGCACAGTAGACCTAGAGGTCCCTTGGGTAGTTCTTGGTCCCCTCTCACTACCCAACAGGACATACCTCTTCAAAGAAGAAACAACACACTTCTAACTACAACAGTATGTACAACGATGCTATGAATGTCCCCTTGAGCATGGGAAGGGTGGAAAATTAGCTTTTGCTAATTCCTGTTACCACTTTTCCGACAACAACTGTCCAAGATGTGGCTGTCTTCTACTCCAACTCAACAGAAATTGACAATATAGTCTACTATGAACCTCCATGCAAAGTGGATCTATCCCCCAGTAATGCACCGGCTCCTGTGTTTGCAGACAGGTTCCGCTTATTTCATCGACCTTGATGACTTCTCTTTGACTTCATCTGCAACTCAAACTGTTTTTCAAAGACACGTACGCTGTACATATGGCTTAAAAATATCTATTTAATTTTCCATGGAATTATCTGTGGATATTTCTGACATTGCTTGGCCTTCTGCTTTGGATTGGTTTGTGATTGTTTTCTTTCTCTTGATAAATGGTCATTAGCTTTCTGAACGCTGCTTTGTCGAGCCAGGGGATGTGCTAACTCCATAACTTTCCTCACATAAGGTCTGAAGAGACTTGTCCCTTGTGAACATTTCAGCAGTACCAATTCCCAATAGGTTTGTTTTTCAATAAAGTTCCATTCAATATATAAAGGTCTACTGAGGTCATTCAAATTCCATATGTCTTCAAAATATCAATGACTGATATAATTACACCTGCTGTTGTTTCTGATGACTGGGATGTTCAAACAGTTGATTCAATGCTTGCTGAACTGCAGGATTATACTGTATTTGCATTACTACCTGCACCGAGCAAGTAGACACAGATCAGTATTCAATTACACACAGTGGGAACACTGTTCCAAATCTGCCTGTGGGGAGCCCAAAACATTATTCAAATAAATTCACATATTTTTTCTGGGCATGACATGAAGAATGCAGAATCATACTACTTCAAGTTACCACCTTCTAAATTTAGGAAGATTTTGCTAACAAACACTAAACTAATTTATTCAGATTCCTTTGTTTCCCGACTTGCAGTTGAAGGATACGAATACTGGAAGAACACTATCAATGTGAAAAGTGTATGGGGAACACAAGATTGGCAAATTCAGTGTAGGAAAGCTTTAGTTAGAGCATGCCTTATTCATGTCCAAATGATCTTTTCAAATGACTCAATTCAACAGACATCCTGCCCTGGTTTAGCAAAAATGAAGGAAATGAATGCGCCCAGTATCCCCACACCAGCAAAATTCACCAATTAGCAGTCCTTCTAAACGTCACTGAGGAAGAATTAGATGTAAAGCTTCAGGCTGGTACGTATAATTCTTCACTTTCCAGTCCTGGTGGGCAGTTGATGTGGCCAATAGATAGGCACATTTTGTTAATTCCTAAGGGGGTTTTAAGATTAGCCGGTCAGAACCTCGCCTTGTCTCGGGTCAACACTCGGGTATAGTTACCACATAAAGGGGGTCATTCCAAGCTTGGCGGACGGCGGGAGCCGCCCGCCAAGCGGGAACCGCCAGAAGACCGTGCCGCGGTCAAAAGACCGCGGCGGTCATTCTGGGTTTCCCACTGGGCTGGCGGGCGACCGCCAAAAGGCCGCCCGCCAGCCCAGTGGGAAACACCCTTCTACGAGGAAGCCGGCTCCGAATGGAGCCAGCAGAGTGGAAGGTGTGTGACGGGTGCAGTAGCACCCGTCGCAAATTTCAGTGTCTGCTAAGCAGACACTGAAATTCAAAGTGGGGAATTCAAAGTGGGGCCCCCAGGGGCCCCACGACACCCCTCACCGCCATCCTGTTCCTGGCGGTCGAACCGCCAGGAACAGGATGGCGGTGAGGGGGTCGGAATCCCCCATGGCGGCGCAGCAAGCTGCGCCGCCATGGGGGATTCCTCAGGGCAGCGGAAAACCGGCGGGACACCGCCAGTTTTCCGTTTCTGACCGCGGCCATACCGCCGCGGTCAGAATGCCCTTAGGAGCACCGCCAGCCTGTTGGCGGTGCTCCCGCCGACCCCGGCCCTGGCGGTCAAGGACCGCCGGGGTCGGAATCACCCCCAAAGTGTGGGTAAACTGTGCCAACATTGGTTACACACTAACACCTTAGCAGCAGTTAAAGAACATCTTAATATGCTACCTGAAGACATAGATGTAGGAAAGTACCATCTTGCCTGGCATGTTACCCCCATTTTTCACTGTATATATGTTGTTTTAGTTGTATGTGTCACTGGGACCCTGGTAACCCAGGGCCCCAGTGCTCATAAGTGTGCCTGAATGTGTTACCTGTGTAGTGACTAACTGTCTCACTGAGGCTCTGCTAATCAGAACCTCAGTGGTTATGCTCTCTCATTTCTTTCCAAATTGTCACTAACAGGCTAGTGACCATTTTTACCAATTTACATTGGTGACCGCGCTGGAAGCCTGCAACACTGCAACAAAGTAGCAAAGACGACTACTGCAACTCTGTAACGCTGATCCTGCCGCCTTCTCGACTGTTTTCCTGGTGGTGCATGCTGTGGGGGTAGTCTGCCTCCTCTCTGCACTAGAAGCTCCGAAGAAATCTCCCGTGGGTCGACGGAATCTTCCCCCTGCAACCGCAGGCACCAAAAAGCTGCATTACTGGTCCCTTGGGTCTCCTCTCAGCACGACGAGCGAGGTCCCTCGAATCCAGCAACTCTGTCCAAGTGGCCCCCACAGTCCAGTGACTCTTCAGTCCAAGTTTGGTGGAGGTAAGTCCTTGCCTCACCTCGCTAGACTGCATTGCTGGGAACCGCGACTTTTGCAGCTACTCCGGCCTCCATGCACTTCCGGCGGAAATCCTTTGTGCACAGTCCAGCCTGGGTCCACGGCACTCTAACCTGCATTGCACGACCTCCTAAGTTGTTCTCCGGCGACGTGGGACTTCTTTGTGCGACTTCTGGTGAGCACCATTTCACGCATCCTCGTAGTGCCTGTTTCTGGCACTTCTCCGGGTGCTACCTGCTGCTAAGAGGGCTCCTTGTCTTGCTCGACGTCACCTCTACCTCCTGGTCCAATTTGCGACCTCCTGGTCCCTCCTGAGCCACAGCAGCATCCAAAAACGCTAACCGCACGATTTGCAGCTAGCAAGGCTTGTTGGCGTTCTTTTGGCGGGAAAACACTTCTGCACGACTCTCCACGGCGAGAGAGATCCGTCCACCAAAGGGGAAGTCTCTAGCCCTTTTCGTTCCTGCAGAAACCTCAGCTTCTTCTGTCCAGTAGAAGCTTCTTTGCACCCACAGCTGGCATTTCCTGGGCATCTGCCCATCTCCGACTTGCTTGTGACTTTTGGACTTGGTCCCCTTGTTCCACAGGTACCCTAGATTGGAAATCCATCATTGTTGCATTGTTGGTTTGTGTCTTTCCTGCATTATTCCTCTAACACGACTTCTTTGTCCTTAGGGAAACTTTAGTGCACTTTGCACTCACTTTTCAGGGTCTTGGGGAGGGTTATTTTTCTAACTCTCACTATTTTCTAATAGTCCCAGCGACCCTCTACAAGGTCACATAGGTTTGGGGTCCATTCGTGGTTCGCATTCCACTTTTGGAGTATATGGTTTGTGTTGCCCCTATCCCTATGTTTCCCCATTGCATCCTATTGTAACTATACATTGTTTGCACTGTTTTCTAAGACTATACTGCATATTTTTGCTATTGTGTATATATATCTTGTGTATATTTCCTATCCTCTCACTGAGGGTACACTCTAAGATACTTTGGCATATTGTCATAAAAATAAAGTACCTTTATTTTTAGTATAACTGTGTATTGTGTTTTCTTATGATATTGTGCATATGACACTAAGTGGTACAGTAGTAGCTTCACACGTCTCCTAGTTCAGCCTAAGCTGCTCTGCTAAGCTACCATTATCTATCAGCCTAAGCTGCTAGACACCCTATACACTAATAAGGGATAACTGGGCCTGGTGCAAGGTGCAAGTACCCCTTGGTACTCACTACAAGCCAGTCCAGCCTCCTACATTGGTTGTGCAGCGGTGGGATAAGTGCTTTGAGACTACTTACCACTCTTGTCATTGTACTTTTCATAAGAGAAAAATATACAAAACAAGGTCAGTGTATATACACATAGCCAAAAAGATTTGCATTTCCTTTTTTTCACTCTTTTCTAAGTGCTGAAAAGTACTTCTAACTTTCTAAAAAGTTCTAAAAAGTTAAAAAAGTTTTTTTCTCTGTCTTTCTAAAAGCTCTGACAAACTTTTTTCTCTTTTTCTATCACTTTAACTCTCTCTAAAAATGTCTGGCACAGGCCAAAATGTTGATCTGTCCAAACTTGCATATGATCACCTTAGCTGGAAAGGAGCAAGGAGTCTCTGCATAGAGAGAGGTTTGAGTGTAGGGAAGAATCCTTCCTTGGAATTGTTACTTAACATGCTTAGAGAACAAGATAAGGC
Source organism: Pleurodeles waltl (assembly GCF_031143425.1). Taxonomy (NCBI): domain Eukaryota; kingdom Metazoa; phylum Chordata; class Amphibia; order Caudata; family Salamandridae; genus Pleurodeles; species Pleurodeles waltl. The sequence goes on from NC_090443.1 coordinate 966,200,055, forward strand.
TAAAAGTGCCCCATCTGTTGAAAAAGTAGCTAATGGTTCCCAATCTGATCCAGGGACTCCCCCAGGAAAAGATTCAGGAAAGAAACTTCTCAGCCTGCCCATTACTAGACAGTCTAGCATAGTTGGTACAGAGGTTGAATCACACCATACTGATGGTGTGCTCTCACATTATACTGTTAGCCAAGCTGTTAGGGTGCCCTCTGTAAGGGACAGGTCTCCTTCTGTCCATTCTCACCATACTTCTGTTTCAAGGAATGTCCCTCCCACCCACCCTGATGACAGATTGTTAGAAAGGGAGCTCAATAGATTGAGAGTGGAACAAACCAGACTAAAGCTCAAGAAGCAACAGCTGGATTTGGATAGACAGACTTTAGAAGTAGAGAAGGAGAGACAGAAACTGGGTTTAGAAACCCATGGTGGCAGCAGCAGTATTCCCCATAGTCATCCTGCAAAAGAGCATGATTCCAGGAATCTGCATAAGATAGTTCCCCCTTATAAGGAGGGGGGTGACATTAACAAGTGGTTTGCTGCACTTGAGAGGGCCTGTGCTGTACAGGATGTCCCTCAAAGGCAGTGGGCTGCTATCCTATGGCTATCATTTAGTGGAAAAGGTAGGGATAGGCTCCTTACTGTAAAAGAAAATGAAGCTAATGATTACAAAGTTCTTAAGAATGCACTCCTGGATGGTTATGGCTTAACCACTGAACAATACAGGATAAAGTTCAGAGAGACCAAAAAGGAGTCTTCACAAGACTGGGTTGATTTCATTGACCATTCAGTGAAGGCCTTGGAGGGGTGGTTACATGTCAGTAAAGTTACTGATTATGACAGCCTGTATAACTTGATCCTGAGAGAGCATATTCTTAATAATTGTGTGTCTGATTTGTTGCACCAGTACTTGGTGGACTCTGATCTGACCTCTCCCCAAGAATTGGGAAAGAAGGCAGACAAATGGGTCAGAACAAGGGTGAACAGAAAAGTTCATACAGGGGGTGACAAAGATGGCAACAACAAGAAGGATGGTAAGTCTTCTGACAAGGGTGGGGACAAATCTAAAAATGAGTCTTCATCAGGCCCACAAAAACACTCTGGTGGGGGTGGTGGGCCCAAATCCTCCTTTAATCAAAACAAAGAAAAGAAACAATGGTGCTATTTATGTAAAGTAAAAGGCCATTGGACAACAGATCCCAGTTGTCCAAAGAAAAGCACCAAGCCTCCTACCACTACAACCCCTACTGCTACCCCTAGTGTCCCTACTAATAGCAGTGGTGGTGGGAGCAAACCTACTAATAGCCAATCCAAGGGAGTAGCTGGGCTCACTATTGGTAACTTAGTTGGGGTTGGCCTTGTTAGGGAGGCCACAGAGGCTGTGTTAGTCTCTGAGGGGGCTATTGATTTAGCCACCTTAGTTGCTTGTCCCCTTAATATGGATAAGTACAAGCAGCTACCCCTAATAAATGGTGTTGAGGTTCAGGCCTACAGGGACACTGGAGCCAGTGTGACTATGGTCATAGAGAAACTGGTCCACCCTGAACAACACCTACTTGGTCACCAGTACCAAGTAACCGATGCTCACAACAACACACTTAGGCACCCCATGGCTGTTGTTAATCTCAACTGGGGGGGGGTTACTGGTCCAAAGAAAGTTGTGGTAGCTTCAGATTTACCTGTAGACTGTCTATTAGGGAATGATTTGGAGACATCAGCTTGGTCAGATGTGGAGTTGGAGGCCCATGCAGCAATGCTGGGCATCCCAGGGCATATTTTTGCTTTGACAAGGGCTTAGGCCAAAAAGCAAAAAGGACAGGGAAGCTTGGATCCTGGAACAATGGACCAAGTGCTCCCTAAAGCTAGGGCTAGTAGAAGCAAACCACTTCCTACTATCCCTCCCTCTACAGTGGATTCAACTTCTGAGGAAGAAGAATTCCCTCCCTGTGCAGAACCTACACCAGAGGAGCTTCAAGCAGACACTGCTGAGCTTTTGGGTGAAGGGGGGCCTGCCAGGGAGGAGCTGAGTGTGGCACAGCAAACCTGTCCCACATTAGAGGGTCTCAGACAGCAAGCTGTCAAACAGGCTAATGAGGATGTCAGTGACTCTCACAGAGTTTACTGGGAGGACAACCTCTTGTACACTGAGCATAGGGATCCTAAACCTGGAGCTGCCAGGAGATTAGTGATTCCTCAGGAGTACAGAAAGTTCCTCCTAACTCTTGCCCACGACATTCCCCTAGCTGGGCACCTGGGTCAAATGAAAACTTGGGACAGACTGGTTCCATTGTTTCATTGGCCTAGGATGTCTGAGGACACAAAAGATTTTTGTAAGTCCTGTGAAACCTGTCAAGCCAGTGGCAAGACAGGTGGAACTCCAAAGGCACCCCTTATTCCACTGCCTGTGGTTGGGGTACCCTTTGAAAGGGTAGGGGTTGACGTAGTTGGCCCCCTTGACCCTCCTACTGCTTCAGGCAATAGGTTTATCTTGGTGGTAGTGGACCATGCCACAAGATACCCTGAAGCAATTCCTTTAAGGACCACTACAGCACCTGCAGTGGGAAAGGCCCTCCTGGGAATATTTTCTAGGGTGGGCTTCCCAAAGGAAGTAGTATCAGATAGGGGAAGTAATTTCATGTCTGCATACTTAAAGGCCATGTGGAAGGAGTGTGGTGTAACTTACAAGTTCACAACACCCTATCATCCACAAACAAATGGACTGGTGGAGAGATTTAATAAAACTCTCAAAGGCATGATTATGGGTCTCCCTGAAAAACTCCGCAGGAGATGGAATATCCTTCTACCATGCCTCCTTTTTGCCTACAGGGAGGTACCACAGAAAGGAGTGGGCTTTAGCCCCTTTGAACTTCTTTTTGGACACCCTGTTAGGGGTCCACTCACACTTGTAAAGGAGGGTTGGGAACAACCTTTAAAAGCTCCCAAGCAGGATATTGTGGATTATTTACTTGGCCTCAGATCAAGGATGGCTGAGTACATGAAAAAGGCCAGCAAAAACCTTCAGGCCAGCCAAGAGCTCCAGAAGCAATGGCATGATCAGAAGGCTGTTTTGGTTCAGTACCAACCAGGGCAGAAAGTGTGGGTCTTGGAGCCTGTGGCCCCAAGAGCACTCCAAGATAAATGGAGTGGACCCCACACAATTCTTGAAAAGAAGGGAGAAGTCACCTATTTAGTTGACTTAGGCACTGCCAGGAGTCCCCTTAGGGTGCTCCATGTCAACCGCCTGAAACCCTACTATGACAGGGCTGATCTCACCCTGCTCATGGCAACTGATGAGGGACAGGAAGAAGACAGTGATCCTCTACCTGATCTCTTCTCTTCCACAGAACAAGATGCTCTTGTGGAAGGTGTAGTTTTGGCTGATTGTCTTACTGCTGAGCAGAAGACCATTGCATAAATCTCCTAGATCAATTCTCTGAACTCTTCTCTACTGTGCCAGGTACCACTTCTTGGTGTGAGCACACTATAGATACTGGAGACAGTTTACCTGTCAAAAGTAAGATCTATAGGCAGCCTGACCATGTCAGGGACTGCATAAAGCAAGAGGTGCAGAAAATGTTAGAACTAGGAGTGGTTGAGCACTCTGAAAGTCCATGGGCTTCTCCTGTGGTACTTGTACCAAAACCCCATTCCAAAGATGGAAAGAAGGAAATGCGGTTTTGTGTAGACTATACAGTAGAGGTCTCAACTTGGTAACCAAAACTGATGCTCACCCTATACCCAGGGCAGATGAGCTCATAGATACACTGGCATCTGCCAAGTATCTAAGCACTTTTGATTTGACTGCAGGGTATTGGCAGATCAAATTGTCAGAAGATGCTAAACCTAAGACTGCATTTTCAACCATTGGGGGCCATTACCAGTTTACTGTAATGCCTTTTGGATTGAAAAATGCACCTGCCACTTTTCAGAGGTTGGTGAACACAGTCCTGCAAGGGCTGGAAGGTTTCAGTGCAGCATATTTGGACGATATAGCTGTCTTTAGCTCCAGCTGGGATGATCACCTGGTCCACCTATGGAAAGTTTTGGAGGCCCTGCAGAAGGCAGGCCTCACTATCAAGGCTTCAAAGTGCCAGATAGGGCAGGGGAAGGTGGTTTATCTGGGACACCTTGTTGGTGGGGAACAGATTGCACCACTTCAGGGGAAAATCCAAACAATTATTGATTGGGTTCCCCCTACCACTCAGACTCAGGTGAGAGCCTTCCTAGGCCTCACTGGGTATTACAGGAGGTTCATTAAGAACGATGGCTCCATTGCAGCCCCTCTTAATGACCTCACATCCAAGAAAATGCCTAAAAAGGTATTATGGACAGCAAACTGTCAGAAAGCTTTTGAGGAGCTGAAGCAGGCCATGTGCTCTGCACCTGTCCTGAAAAGCCCTTGTTACTCTAAAAAATTCTATGTCCAAACTGATGCATCTGAATTAGGAGTAGGGGCAGTCCTATCACAACTTAATTCTGAGGGCCAGGATCAACCTGTTGCTTTTATTAGTAGGAGGTTGACCCCTAGAGAAAAGCGTTGGTCTGCCATAGAGAGGGAGGCCTTTGCTGTGGTCTGGGCTCTGAAGAAGTTGAGGCCATACCTGTTTGGCACTCACTTCATTGTTCAGACAGACCACAAACCTCTACTTTGGCTAAAACAAATGAAAGGTGAAAATCCTAAATTGTTGAGGTGGTCCATATCCCTACAGGGAATGGACTATACAGTGGAACATAGACCTGGGAGTAGCCACTCCAATGCAGATGGACTCTCCAGATATTTCCACTTAGACAATGAAGACTCATCAGGTCATGGCTAGTCTTATTGTCCTTCGTTTGGGGGGGGTTGTGTAGGAAAGTACCATCTTGCCTGGCATGTTACCCCCACTTTTCACTGTATATATGTTGTTTTAGTTGTATGTGTCACTGGGACCCTGGTAACCCAGGGCCCCAGTGCTCATAAGTGTGCCTGAATGTGTTACCTGTGTAGTAACTAACTGTCTCACTGAGGCTCTGCTAATCAGAACCTCAGTGGTTATGCTCTCTCATTTCTTTCCAAATTGTCACTAACAGGCTAGTGACCATTTTTACCAATTTACATTGGCTTACTGGAACACCCTTATAAATCCCTAGTATATGGTACTGAGGTACCCAGGGTATTGGGGTTCCAGGAGATCCCTATGGGCTGCAGCAATTCTTTTGCCACCCATAGGGAGCTCTGACAATTCTTACACAGGCCTGCCACTGCAGCCTGAGTGAAATAACGTCCACTTTATTTCACAGCCATTTTACACTGCACTTAAGTAATTTATAAGTCACCTATATGTCTAACCTTTACCTGGTAAAGGTTAGGTGCAAAGTTACTTAGTGTGAGGGCACCCTGGCACTAGCCAAGGTGCCCCCACATTGTTCAGTGCCAATTCCCCGGACTTTGTGAGTGCGGGGACACCATTACACGCGTGCACTACATATAGGTCACTACCTATATGTAGCTTCACAATGGTAACTCCGAATATGGCCATGTAACATGTCTATGATCATGGAATTGCCCCCTCTATGCCATCCTGGCATAGTTGGCACAATCCCATGATCCCAGTGGTCTGTAGCACAGACCCTGGTACTGCCAAACTGCCCTTCCTGGGGTTTCATTGCAGCTGCTGCTGCTGCCAACCCCTCAGACAGGCATCTGCCCTCCTGGGGTCCAGCCAGGCCTGGCCCAGGATGGCAGAACAAAGAACTTCCTCTGAGAGAGGGTGTGACACCCTCTCCCTTTGGGAAATGGTGTGAAGGCAGGGGAGGAGTAGCCTCCCCCAGCCTCTGGAAATGCTTTCTTGGGCACAGATGTGCCCAATTCTGCATAAGCCAGTCTACACCGGTTCAGGGGACCCCTTAGCCCTGCTCTGGCGCGAAACTGGACAAAGGAAAGGGGAGTGACCACTCCCCTGACCTGCACCTCCCCTGGGAGGTGTCCAGAGCTCCTCCAGTGTGCTCCAGACCTCTGCCATCTTGGAAACAGAGGTGCTGCTGGCACACTGGACTGCTCTGAGTGGCCAGTGCCACCAGGTGACGTCAGAGACTCCTTGTGATAGGCTCCTTCAGGTGTTGCTAGCCTATCCTCTCTCCTAGGTAGCCAAACCCTCTTTTCTGATGGATACAACTACCTGTGGATTCCTCACCTCATGAATACTCCCATGGCGCCAGCATTCTACGGAAATCTTCTTACTAGTCTCTGCACGTCGACGAGGACGTCACTGTCTCGCACGCGACGCCGTCTGACGTCATACAGGCAATAAGAGGTCCTCGACGACGTGCGGACGTCAGTTCCCTTTTTTCCGTGCATTCGAAACGGTTATCTTCGAGGGAGCAACTGTTACTCTTGCGGTTACAGTGTATATCTTGCTGCGTACTCTTTCTCTGTGGAAATAATGTCGCAGAGAAAGTCTGGATTTAAGCCTTGTCGTGAGTGTGGAGGCAAGATGTCGGTGACGGATCCTCATTCCGATTGCCTTTGGTGTTTGAGCTCCGACCACGACGTCTCGACTTGTGATTCATGTCAGCACATGAATCCGAAGGCCCTTAAAGAACGTGAGGCGAAGCTGTTTATGGCCAAGTCAAAGGAGAAGCATCACAAGAAGTCTTCTCCAAAACATCGGCGTCATCGAGACTCCCGGCGCCGTAGAGAATCTCGGCGTCATTCAAGGGAGGCTCGTTCCAGGTCTCCGGATCGGCGCCGAAAGACATGGGAGGTCAGCCCCACGGTGACGCCGCATCCTTCGACGCCGTTGCCCTCTCCGGCGTCACCAACTTCGCCTGGACAGGCGTCGGTGATTGAGGTATTGGAGCCTCAAGTGTTTTCTCCGGCGCAGACGCCGAGGCCGGAGTCGGGGTCGCCTCCGAGACAGGCACCCCAGTATCCGGCTTTTCCCACCCCTGGAGCCGATAGTTCCGCATTCTTGAATGCGATGTATGCCATCTTCCAACAGATGGCTCCAGGGGGTGCTCCGGCTGGGCCTTTAGCCTTTTCTTTGGGTGATCCTGCGCCTCTTCGGCCGGCACCCTTTATGCCCTTTCTCCCGTTTGGGAACGTGGGCTCGGCGCCAGTGTCGGCGCCGGTGGCCGCTCCGGTGGCTTCGGAGGGATTGGCCCCAGGGATTTCCATCCCGTCGACGTCGAGATTTCGGCCTGTGACTCCGGTGGGTCCATCTGTTTCAGCTGCTCTTCAGTCGGCGCCGAAGTTACCCGTGGCGCCGGATGCGGCGTCGGTGGCTTCGGAAGATCGGCGCCGATCTCCGACTTCGGCTGAGGCATTGTCGACTCCGCGGATTGAGCAACGACTGCATTCAAGGAGGCGTGCTCTCCGGGTACTAGAAGAGCAGGAGTACCAACGAGCCCTAGAGGAAGGAGAGCTAGAGGACTCGGGTGATGGGCTGCGTGGACTGGAGTCGGCCAGTGGGCTGGACACTTCCCCTGAGTGGGACCTTTCGTCCCCGGGGGAATATACTGAGGAAGCTGCTTCCTTTCATACAGTGGTACGGAAGGCAGCTAGTTTTTTGGACCTGCCTTTGCCGGTGGTGGAGGCAAAACAAAACCTTTTGACGGAGGTGTTGCATCCGGCCTCAGCCGCGGCGGAGCCTCTGCTACCTTTTAATGACGCTCTGCTGGATCCGGTTTTAGAGGTGTGGAAGAGGCCGGCATCTTCCCCAGCAGTTCACAGAGCCGTGGCCAGGAGGTATCGGACGGCTCCAACTGATCCTGGTTTCCTATCTAGGCACCCTACGCCGGAGAGCTTGGTAGTGCAGGCCTCCTGTTCGTCCAAGTCAGCGCCTGGTTCTTTCCCGACGGTGCCTGGGGACAGAGACTCAAAAAAGCTAGAGGCGCAGTCGAAGAAGATTTTTTCGTCCTGCAGTCTGGCGTTAAAGGCCACTAATGCGACCTGTATCCTGGGGAGGTATATTCATGCTCTGATGGATGACATCTCCTCTTCGTTTACAGAGCTTCCCCAGGGTCTTTTGGATCTTGTCTCTGATGCCCAGGCTGCTGCGACCCAAATTATCCAGACGGGACTGGATACCACCGACTCGGTAGCCAGAGCAATGGGCACAACTGTGGTGGAAAGGAGACAGGCCTGGCTCCGTAACTCGGGCTTTTCGGCAGATGTACAGTCCACATTGTTGGATCTCCCGTTTGATGGGGACAAACTGTTTGGGGCTAAGGCTGATTCGGCCTTGGAACGTTTTAAGGAGAGCAGGGCCACGGCTAAGTCGTTGGGACTCCAAGCTCCTTCTTCCACGGCCTCTTCCAGATTCTTCAGGAGGTTTCGTGGATTTGGGCGTGGCTCTTCCTCCTCTTCCTTTCGGGGAAGATATCAGCAACCTGCCTCTTCCCACCCCTATAGATCTTTTAGGGGGAGGGGTAGGGTCCGCACCAGGGGAGCCTCTCAGCAGCACTCTGCCTCTTCCTCATCCTCTGGCGGGGTGCAGCAGGGGAAGCAGCCTTAGACTTCCACCATTTCCCACTCACTCCTCTCCTGTAGGGGGAAGATTACAGCATTTTCTCACCAAATGGGAGACTGTTACGTCGGACACTTGGGTTCTCAGTGTTGTGGGAAAAGGCTACACCCTTCCCTTTCGGGAGTTTCCGCCCCTCATCCCGCCCCGCCCTTCGTATTGTTCACAAGAACACCTCCTGTTGCTAGAACAGGAGGTAGAAGTCCTCCTTTTAAAGGGCGCGGTGGAGTTGGTCCCGGAGCAGGAAAGGGGTCAAGGAGTTTACTCAAGGTATTTCCTGATTCCCAAGAAGGATGGTCGTTTGAGACCAATTCTGGACCTGAGGATCTTGAATTGGTTCCTCAAGCAGGAAAAGTTCAAGATGCTGACCCTAGCACAGGTGCTTTTGGCGTTGAACATGGAAGACTGGATGGTGTCTGTCGACTTGCAGGATGCTTACTTTCATATCCCGATACTCAAGTCACACAGGAAGTATCTCCGGTTTGTGGTGGGATCGCAACACTACCAGTTTGCGGTCCTTCCGTTTGGTCTTACTTCAGCACCTCGAGTCTTCACGAAGGTGATGTCGGTGGTTGCGGCAGAGCTCAGAAGGAAGGGGATAGCAGTATTCCCTTACTTGGACGATTGGTTGATCAAAGCCAAGTCCCCGGAGCTTGTGTTGCGTCATCTGCAGTCAACAACCCAGTTGTTGTTCGACCTGGGCTTTTCGGTGAACGAGCCCAAATCTCACCTGGAGCCCTCTCAGCGCCTCCTGTTCATAGGGGCAGTACTGGATACAACATTGGGTCGGGCCTTTCCTCCGCCTCAGCGGATTCAAGATATTCAGGATTTGGTTCCAATGTTTCGAAATGGAGCGGTAGTTCCAGTCCTCAAGGTCCTTCGTCTGCTCGGTCTTTTTGCCTCCTGCATTCTGTTGGTCACGCATGCTCGCTGGCACATGAGGGCTCTTCAGTGGTGCCTCCGAAGGCAGTGGTCTCAACACAGAGGGGATCTAGAGGGTACTGTCAAGATCTCCAGAGATGCTGCTGTGGATTTGAAGTGGTGGATTGCAAGCAACAATCTTTCACAAGGAAAGCCGTTCCAGCAGTCGCCACCAGTGGCCACAGTCATAACGGATGCTTCCACTCTAGGGTGGGGAGCTCATCTGGGGGATCTGGAGATCAAAGGTCTTTGGTCTCCAGAGGAACAGATTTTTCACATCAATCTGTTAGAGTTACGGGCTGTACGTCTGGCTCTCAAGGCCTTCCTCCTTTCCCTTCGTGGTCAGTCAGTACAGGTCCTAACGGACAATACTACCACGATGTGGTACATAAACAAGCAGGGAGGAGTGGGGTCGTACCTTCTCTGCAGAGAAGCTCTTCGACTATGGTCCTGGGCAAAGGACCATCGGATTTGCTTGATAGCAAACCATCTAGCCGGAGTCTTGAACGTGCGTGCGGACAGTCTCAGTCGCCACTTCTCGGCAGACCATGAGTGGCGTCTCCATCCAGATCAAGTCCGTTTAATCTTCCAGAAGTGGGGGTTTCCTCAGGTAGATCTGTTCGCCACTCGAGAGAACGCGCATTGTCCGTTGTTCTGCAGCCTTCAGTATCCGATGCAGGAAGCGTTGGGGGACGCGTTTCAAATGACCTGGTGCGGCCAGTTGCTTTACGCGTTTCCTCCCATACCCTTGATTCCTCGAGTATTGAGGAAGATTCGCCAAGACCGGGCTCTAGTAATTTTAATAGCTCCGGATTGGCCAAGGAGGGTGTGGTACTCCGACCTTCTCCAACTCTCAACGTGCCCGCCGCTCCGTCTCCCTTTCAGGGCAGACCTCCTCTCACAGTCGCAGGGGCAGGTTCTACACCCCAACCTCCAGAGTCTGCACCTACATGCCTGGAGATTGAACGGGGCAACCTGAGTTCCTTCTCTCTCCCGCCTGAGGTAGTGGATGTTATATTAGCGGCCAGGCGACACTCCACTAAATCTATCTACGCTAATAGGTGGTCTAAATTTGTTGCGTGGTGTGGAGAGAGGCAGATTGATCCTTTACATGCTCATCTATCGGACGTTTTGTCTTTTGCTCTATCTCTGGCGCAGAAAGGTTGTGCAGTGGCTACCATTAAAGGTTATTTATCGGCCTTGTCAGCCTTCATATGTCTTCCAGACCAACCATCTTTATTTAAATCCCCTATTGTTATCAGATTCTTGAAAGGTCTTCTAAATCAATATCCTCCAAAGCCATTCGTTATGCCGCAATGGGATTTGTCCTTAGTCCTGACTTTCCTTATGGGGTCCCCTTTTGAACCTATGCATTCTTGCCCCTTGAGGTATTTGGTTTTAAAAACAGTCTTCCTGATAGCTATAACATCAGCAAGGAGAGTGAGTGAGTTGCAGGCCTTATCAGTAAAACCCCCTTATACAACTTTTTATGGGGATAAGGTGGTGTTGAGGACCAAGGCTGCTTTCCTCCCGAAGGTTGTTTCACCCTTCCATTTGGCTCAGGCAATTACTTTGTCCACGTTCTATCCTCCGCCTCATCCTTCCAAAGAGGAAGAAAGACTGCACCGTCTGGACCCAAAGAGAGCGTTGAGCTTCTTTATCGATAGAACAAAGGATTTCAGGCTGGAGGATCAGCTGTTTATTGGATACGTGGGCAAGAGGAGAGGAAAGGCAGTCCACAAGAGAACACTATCCAGGTGGGTTGTTCTTTGCATTAAAATATGTTACTCTTTGGCAAAGAAGGATCCTCCTGAGGGCATTAGAGCTCATTCCACCAGAGCTAAGTCGGCCACTTCGGCCTTAGCCAGAGGTGTTCCTGTGGTCGACATCTGCAAGGCCGCAACTTGGTCGTCCCTTCACACTTTTGCAAAACATTACTGTTTAGATTCTGAGGTTAGAAGGGACGGCCATTTTGCACGGTCAGTGCTGCAGGATTTCTTGGTTTGACCATTTAGGCACCCACCGCCGGGCGTGGTACTGCTTTGGGACTCTATTCATGAGGTGAGGAATCCACAGGTAGTTGTATCCATCAGAAGAACGAGTTACTTACCTTCGGTAACGACTTTTCTGGTGGATACATTAGCTACCTGTGGATTCCTCACGGTCCCACCCGCCTCCCCGTTGCCTTTATGGTCTTGCCAAGTAATCCTTGAGTGTGCTCCTCTTGGTCTTTGAGGGTGCAATAGATGTATATATATAATATATTTATATATATATGGGTATATGTGTATATATCTTTATGTATATACTTGGTGTGTGTATATATTTTAAAAGAGAGAGTTTTATATATATATATATATATATGTACATAAAAAGATTTACAGTTATTCATACAATGTGGTGTATTTTTACAATATAATGGATGTTGCTTTGTTCTTTCATTGCATTGCCTGGTTGTTCTCATGCACGTAAAAAATTATTGGTACTGACGTCCGCACGTCGTCGAGGACCTCTTATTGCCTGTATGACGTCAGACGGCGTCGCGTGCGAGACAGTGACGTCCTCGTCGACGTGCAGAGACTAGTAAGAAGATTTCCGTAGAATGCTGGCGCCATGGGAGTATTCATGAGGTGAGGAATCCACAGGTAGCTAATGTATCCACCAGAAAAGTCGTTACCGAAGGTAAGTAACTCGTTCTTCTGGCTATTTAGGGTCTCTGTCTCTGGGGAAACTTTAGATAACGAATGCAAGAGCTCAGCCGAGTTCCTCTGCATCTCTCTCTTCACCTTCTGCCAAGGAATCGACTTCTGACCGCACTGGAAGCCTGCAACACTGCAACAAAGTAGCAAAGACGACTACTGCAACTCTGTAACGCTGATCCTGCCGCCTTCTCGACTGTTTTCCTGGTGGTGCATGCTGTGGGGGTAGTCTGCCTCCTCTCTGCACTAGAAGCTCCGAAGAAATCTCCCGTGGGTCGACGGAATCTTCCCCCTGCAACCGCAGGCACCAAAAAGCTGCATTACCGGTCCCTTGGGTCTCCTCTCAGCACGACGAGCGAGGTCCCTCGAATCCAGCAACTCTGTCCAAGTGGCCCCCACAGTCCAGTGACTCTTCAGTCCAAGTTTGGTGGAGGTAAGTCCTTGCCTCACCTCGCTAGACTGCATTGCTGGGAACCGCGACTTTTGCAGCTACTCCGGCCTCCGTGCATTTCCGGCGGAAATCCTTTGTGCACAGTCCAGCCTTGGTCCACGGCACTCTAACCTGCATTGCACGACCTCCTAAGTTGTTCTCCGGCAACGTGGGACTTCTTTGTGCGACTTCGGGTGAGCACCGTTTCACGCATCCTCGTAGTGCCTGTTTCTGGCACTTCTCTGGGTGCTACCTGCTGCTAAAGGGCTCCTTGTCTTGCTCGATGTCCCCTCTACCTCCTGGTCCAATTTGCGACCTCCTGGTCCCTCCTGGGCCACAGCAGCATCCAAAAACGCTAACAGCACGATTTGCAGCTAGCAAGGCTTGATGGCGTTTTTTCGGCGGGAAAACACTTCTGCACGACTCTCCACGGCGAGAGGAATCCGTCCACCAAAGGGGAAGTCTCTAGCCCTTTTCATTCCTGCCGAAACCTCAGCTTCTTCTGTTCAGTAGAAGCTTCTTTGCACCCACAGCTGGCATTTCCTGGGCATCTGCCCATCTCCGACTTGCTTGTGACTTTTGGACTTGGTCCCCTTGTTCCACAGGTACCCTAGATTGGAAATCCATCATTGTTGCATTGTTGGTTTGTGTCTTTCCTGCATTATTCCTCTAACACGACTTCTTTGTCCTTAGGGAAACTTTAGTGCACTTTGCACTCACTTTTCAGGGTCTTGGGGAGGGTTATTTTTCTAACTCTCACTATTTTCTAATAGTCCCAGCGACCCTCTACAAGGTCACATAGGTTTGGGGTCCATTCGTGGTTCGCATTCCACTTTTGGAGTATATGGTTTGTGTTGCCCCTATCCCTATGTTTCCCCATTGCATCCTATTGTAACTATACATTGTTTGCACTGTTTTCTAAGACTGTTCTGCATATTTTTGCTATTGTGTATTTATATCTTGTGTATATTTCCTATCCTCTCACTGAGGATACACTCCAAGATACTTTGGCATATTGTCATAAAAATAAAGTACCTTTATTTTTAGTATAACTGTGTATTGTGTTTTCTTATGATATTGTGCATATGACACTAAGTGGTACTGTAGTAGCTTCACACGTCTCCTAGTTCAGCCTAAGCTGCTCTGCTAAGCTACCATTATCTATCAGCCTAAGCCGCTAGACACCCTATACACTAATAAGGGATAACTGGGCCTGGTGCAAGGTGCAAGTACCCCTTGGTACTCACTACAAGCCAGTCCAGCCTCCTACAATAGACTTAGAAGATTTCTTGTTAGGTCCCAGAAAGCCACGGTCTAAATGATTCCTTCATGCCACATACAATGAGATCTGGAAGCTTTCTCAAATGGAAGCAGCTACACATTTAAGGCAGATAGATAAGGAAAATCTGAAAAAAACTTTAGCTGTTGTCGATAATGGCATGAATATTTTGTCCAACAGAATATACTTCCTTGACAATATAGTGTCATCTGAGATAGACATCATTTAGAATGACATGTCATTTTTATACCATGAACAAAGTCAACTGTGTTCCATCATGCAGTTAGGTTGGACACTACAGATTCTGAAAAATGGCTGTGTTCCATGGAGATAGATTAACAGTAGTGACTTGTTTGCTGCTTTTAATTTATTCAGGAACAACAGACAATGGCTAAAAGAGAAGTTAGTTACACCATGCTTCACATGGAAAAGCTGCCTTTCACAGTTGCAGAAAGCCTGTCAACAATATATCTCGTACATGGCATCATAAATCTGCCCATTTCAACCTTTCGTTTTTTTAAATGCTTGGAACATCTTGCCATGGGCAGATATGAGCGGCTAGGACATAGCTATATTAAAGAAGAGTGTGAGTTCCACCTTTTAATATAAATGTCTGAACGGCGAAACAGAGGTTTTTCGCAGCGGAAGCGAATTGAGACTAATGTTAGTCATTCTATGATTTGCAAACAGGTGTCCATTCATGGCCTTTGCAATGCTGGTGTAGTATTGAGTTTATTTCTAGAATAATATTGTAGATAGTGTTTTGTTGTAGTATTTCAATGTGGGATTGTATTCTGTGTTTTAGCAGTATTTGCATTATTTATGATCTGTTTGGTAACTCCCAGCTTCACCCGTGGCTTTTGGTATCTTCCTCAGCTGGACAGCATTCCGTGCTGGACAGTTGATGGTGCTGGAGGTTTGGGTGAAGACTGCTGGGCCGCGTATTCGGTCGCTTAGCAACAAAGGACGCGTTATGTTTATTTAACTCTGCGCACGTGTTAGAGTAAATACTTAACTTCTCGCGCATTGTTTTTTCCGGTTGCTTGGCGACATGTAGCAACGTAGAACGCTGAATTTGCACGAGCTGCAACCTCCGGTTGCTTGAATGTTTACATTTCTGGCACGTGTGTACTCGCGCACGCATTACCATTTCACTCAAGTGTGCGCCCTCAAAATATTTGCATATTCACACCTCTAAGTGAATATTCAGCTTTTTGAGCAATTTTAGCGCCATATACATTACAGTAATCTGCTAAAGTCATACTTTGACCGGGTCTTCTGTTTTATTTGACTTTGCATTATTTGCGTTTATTGTACTTTGACTTTATTAAGATTTTGTAAACAGGATTTCAGTACAATATTGTACTGCTTGAAAATTTGAATAATAGAATATCTTTCTATTGTTTATTACTATTTTCGACTTCTTTGTGAATCTTTGGCACTTTATCTTATTATTATTATTTTTTTTTCTTCTTTTCTTCTCACTGCAGCTTCCTGGTTTGTCTCTTTTTACTTATTTTTTTTTGTTGTTTTACTTATCACTTACACTTTTTGTCCTTTCATCATGCAAAACATCTCTCCTCCTCCTTTCTTCTTATCTTCTCCGGGTGAACCAACAATTCCTTGGCCAAAATGGAAAAAAGTTTTCTTAACTTATTTGAAAGTCTGCGGTACGAACTTATCAATCGAGAGGAAAACGTCACTTCTCCAACACAGCTTAGGTGCAGAAGGAAATATTGGAGACATTACCTGCGGTATCAAATTTGGATGGAGCAGTTGGTGATGCTCCCTTGAATGACTTTGATGAGACTCTTCTTCGTCTTGACACGCATTTCTTACCCAAAGTCTCTATTCTTCTACAAAGGTTTTATTTTGGGAAAAGCAAACAGACGGATGAAGAATCAATTGAGGATTATATAACAAAACTACGCAAATTAGCTTCTCTTTGCAATTTTGGTGCTAATATAGAGGAACGTATACGTGACCAATTTATGTTAGAATGCAAATCTGATAAAATCAGGGAAGCTCTATCGTCAAAGAGTGATCCGTCTCTTGATGAAGTATTGAAAGTTGCTAAACAAATTGAGCATTCTCAATCCTGTATTGAAACGTTAAAGAATTCAAAAGTTGCTCCTTCTTTAAACAAAATAGATTCCAAACCTAAAAGCTCCGTCAATATAAGGAACAAAAATAAGACTTTTTGTTTTAGATGTGGTTCACCTTCACATTTAGCAAATTTTAAAGACTGTCCAGCTGTCCAAGTTGTCTGCAATAGATGCAACAAAAAAGGTCATTTTGCTAAATGTTGCAAGTCTGTTAACAAGAACAATGCAAAAATTAATGAAGTTACTGATGACAACGATAATCAACCTTTCATTCTACAAGTAGTAAATGATGTTAATTGTATCTCCACAATTCATTGTGAGTACCCAAAAGATCTTGTGATGATTAATGATATTCCTGTCACTATGATGATGGACTCTGGTGCAAAGTTATCTCTGGTGTCTGTACAAGATTATGTTACACATTTTGAAGGCAGAGTTGATCTTTTGACACCAGATGTTTTGCCTTTCTTGTATGGTGGCAAACCTATTGAATTAAAAGGATATTTTAAAGCGAAGATTGGTTTCAAAGGCAGCGAAATAGTTGGGAAAATATATGTTCCTGTAGTCGGGGATACCATTTTGAGTTGGCCCCATGAGAAGGAATTGGGAATAATTTTGAATCCTAATGCTGTACCGCAAGTTTTGGTCCAAGAAGTGTCTGATCTTGAACGTCAATTGTGGAATGAATATCCAGAGGTTTTTAGTTACAATGTAGGGTGTATAAAAGACTACAAGCATCAGATTGTCTTGAAAAAAGATGCTCTACCCATAGCTTCCAAAGTACGGAATGTTCTGATGAGTTTAAGAGGAAAAGTGAAGCAAGAACTTGAAAGACTTAAGGACAGTGGGATTATTCAGGAAGTTGAGGCAGCACAATGGATAGCTCCTATAGTAGTTGCGACCAAACCTTCTGGAGACATTAGACTGTGCATTGATCTACGTAACTTGAACAAGGAAGGGGTGGAGGACAGGTTTCCTCTACCAAACATCAATGAAATGATAAGTACATTAGGAGATGCAAAGGTTTTTTCCACTCTTGATCTTACTTCTGCGTACCATCAAGTACAACTGACTGAAGACTCTAAACTTCTTACCTCTTTTATTACTCCATTCGGAGTTTTTAAATTCAATCGTATGCCTTTTGGTTTATGTTCAGCAGCGGCTGTTTTTCAAAGACTAATGCAAAAACTTTTAGGGGGTTTGAAGGGAGTGTGTTTTTTCCAAGATGATGTTCTTGTATTCACTAACACTCAAGAAGAGCATGTTAAGAAACTGAGAAGTGTACTTTCATTGTTCAAAGCCAAAGGGATCACGCTGAAAAAAGAAAAGTGTAAATTTGTCCAGTCTCAAATAACATATTTAGGACATGTTATATCTGGTGAGGGTGTTAAACCAAAAAATGACTTAGTACATACTATTATGAGTTTATCCACTCCAAGCTGTAAAAAAGATATTCAAGTCTTTTTGGGAATGGCAGAATTCTATGCCAGGTATAGTCCAAACTTTGCTAAAAGATCAAACTCAATTAGATCCTTCCTCAGGAAGGGTAGTGAGTTTGTTTGGTCAAAAGAGTGTGAGATGGAATTTCAGGACCTTAAGGAAGCCCTGAATTCTGCCCAATCCATAAGTAGTTTTCAACCAGGCATTCCTTGTTATCTTATTACTGATGCATCTGATAAAGGTTTAGGGTGTGTACTAAAACAACTAAGGAATGGTGTTGAGACTACCGTTGCCTTTGCATCTCGTAGTCTTCATGGTGCAGAATTTAATTATTCTACAATTGAGAAGGAGGCACTGGCGATTTATTGGGCTGTTAAGAAGTTTAGGCAATTTCTTTGGGGAATTTCCTTTGAGGTACGATCCGATCATAAACCTTTGCAAGAGATTTTTAGGAAAAAAGGTTTAGACAATGTATCTTCGCGCATCTGTAAATGGATAGTGGGACTCCAAGATTATCAATTTACAGTAAAATATGTTCCGGGTTGTGATAACAGAACAGCTGATTGCTTGTCTAGGTTAGTAGCGGATGATGTGTTCGATGAGTGTGATAGTATGTCATGGTGGACAGAGGACGAAGTACAAGTGTGTGCCTTAACGGATGGGTGTGTTTCAGAAAGTGAATGGCGTGAGGGGTTGACTAAAGATGAGGATCTTTCTAAAGTGATGCATTTGTTGTTGTCAAGGGAATTGAAAGATTGCCGTGATATTTCACTTTCTCCTTACAAGAAAGTGTGGATTGAATTGTGGTTACATGAGGGATTGTTACTAAGAGGTAACAGACTTGTCCCTCCGTTATCTCTACGTGATCAGCTCCTTGCTCTATCACATTCTGGGCATCCTGGTGTAAGTAAAACTAAGGAAAGAATGAGGGCATTGTATTGGTGGCCAGGAATGGATATTGCTTTCGAAAGGAGAGTACGAGATTGCTATGAATGCTGTTTAGCGGACAAGACTCTTAAGGTGAGGACTCAACCGTTAATACTTAAGGAAATACCAAATGAAGTTTGGGAAGAAGTTGCCATTGACATTATGGGACCTGTATCATCTAAGTCTAGTTCTAAGTATATTATTGTATTAATGGATATGCTTTCTTGCTGGCCGGAGGTTTGCATAACTTCTGAGATTTCTTCAAAGGTAGTTGTGGACTTTCTTTCTAAAGTTTTCAGCAGAGAGGGTAATCCTGCTGCTATTCTGTCTGACAATGGTGTTCAATTTATCTCAAAATTTATGAGAGATTTTCTTTCCTCTAGCGGTATTGTTCATAAACAATGTGCACTGTGTCATCCAGAGACCAACAGCATGGTGGAACGTTTCAATAGAACATTGAAAGAAACGATACAGTTGGCTAAAGTAAATGGAGTTAATTGGGAGAGTTGGGTAGAAACGAAAGTTGAAGAGTACAGATTCACTCCACATTCCAGCACGGGTCAGACTCCTTTCTTATTGTTTAGAAAACGTGTGCCACATACTAAAATTGATCCTCCCTGGCTTAAGAAGCATCTTTCTTATGTTTTAGATAGTGAGGTTATTAAAAGCAACGCTAAGAATAAGGATGAACGTCACCAACTGAGAAGAAAGGAAATCTATGATGTTCGTAAATCGGTGAAAAAAAATATTGTACGTGTTGGTGACAGAGTTAGGGTTAAATTACCCGGGACCAGCAAGTCTAGCACATCTAGGTTCAGTCCTATATATGGAGTTGTTAAAATATATAAAGGGGCTGTCAAACTTGATGATGGACGGATTTGGAATTTGAATAGGATTGTTGTGGTATAATTTGTGTGGGGAGGAGGGTGGTGTAGTATTGAGTTTATTTCTAGAATAATATTGTAGATAGTGTTTTGTTGTAGTATTTCAATGTGGGACTGTATTCTATGTTTTAGGAGTATTTGTATTATTTATGATCTGTTTGGTATCTCCCAGCTTTACCCGTGGCATTTGGTATCTTCCTCAGCTGGACAACATTCCGTGCTGGACAGTTGATGGTGCTGGAGGTTTGGGTGAAGACTGGAGTTCCTGTTTTATTATTTATGAAGTATAACTGAAATAAATGTGATTTCAACTTCATCTGCATGGACCTACTTTCATCTTCAAGACTGATACTACAGCGGGGTCTCAAACTTGGCCTACTTTCTGAAGGGTACTCACATCGCTTTGATTCGTCCAGCATTTCATATACTTGTAATGGAAGTTATGTGGTCCTGAATGAACAGAGGTGTTGCGGACATGTTTTATTCACCCCCAACACAAGAGATAAGAGTAGCAGAAATGTGGGCTCACATTAATACTACTAATGTAAATTATAACAAGCTGAGCAGACTGTTCCAGAAACAAGTTGGTTGATGTCACCTAGAGAGATATATGCTCCCCTGATATCAAGATCATCAGCTGAGATACAATCCCCATTAAATACCAACTTCCCCAAGCACTTTTGAGCGCTGGGAGATACAATCCCCATTAAATAACAACTTCTCCAAGCACTTTAGAGAGCTGGTATCCAGAATATTCAATGCTTCAAGCACTACAGAGACTGTGCACTTCTTTAAGGCTGTCGGGTCTGGATTTGTGTCCATCTTCCAGACTGTCTTCGGAGTCATTCCTTCAGCCATCCATTCCCTCTCTTCAAGTGCGTTTGGTGGCTTTCCTGAGACTTTGGCATTGATCGGTGGGATACTGCTGCTGCTGTTCCTGATGATTCATCCAGCATTTCATATACTTTCGAAGGGAAGTTATGTGGTCCTGAACGAACAAAGCTGTTGCCGTATGAGGCCAGGAATTGCCTACGCAATTTCAGTATCCAAGATTGTAACTTGTTGTGGACATGTTTTATTCTGCCCCTCACAAGAGATAAGAGTAGCAGAAATGTGGCCTTACAATGATACTACTAATGTAAATTGTGACAAGCTGAGCAGACTATAGGTGCTACTGTTCCAGAAACAAGTTGCATTGACATCGGCTAGAGAGACGTATGCTCTCCAGATAGCAAGATCATCTGCCGAGATACAATCCCCCATTAAATACCAACTTCCCCAAGCACTTTGGAGAGCTGGTATCCAGAATATTCAGTGCTTCAATGACTACAGGGATTGTGCAATTCTTTAAGGCTGTCAGGTCTGGATTTGTGTCCATCTTCCAGACTGTCTTCTGAGTCATTCCTTCAGCCATCCATTCACTCTTTTCAAGTGTGATATGCAGATTTCCAGTGACTTCGCCATTGATCAGTGGGATACTGCTGCTGCTGTTCCTTATACACAGTGGTTGTGCCTTCTCAGCTAAGCGGAGTAATGGAGCTACTACCCCAAGCCCATCTGTCCCGTGATCGCATGGTGCAGTTCTTTGGTGCTCCGTTGCTGGACGAATTGGAGCATTATTGGTCACTGTCATTCCGACCAGTCTTATGGTATGTGCAACCAGTCTTTCATTGCACCTGGTGCCTCTTCAAACATCTACCTTCAGTGTGTCTTGCTGTTCCGCCAGTGCCTCCTGTGGACCAAGAACTGCTAATGTTCTTGATGAGGGTTCATTCACAGTCGTGCCCCAAAAGACTGCCACTGATTCGCGAGGCCTCTTACCAGCCGCTCTTGGTGGACTATCTGGCTCTTTCAGGATCTTTGGATGGTACTGCCCTTGTGGGTGATTCTGCGTTTGAGGCTGCTGCACACTACTGCTCTGTAGCTCTGTCTGCCAATACTGTCATCAATCTGACATCTGACGATGTGGATTAATTCCTGGACGCCCTTCCTTTCGATGACTTCAGAGACATTCTTCAAGATCATGACTATTGTTAGATTAATTTGACTATTGGATTTACTCTAAAATTTCAAAGTCATGCTGAAAATGGCGTTTTGATTGAATTAGCTTTGACCTGCTGTGCTTGTCATGATCGACATTTTGACTCTTTGTATGTTTTGACTATTTTTAACTAGTTTTGAATTAGATTTTAATAGTATTTTTTATAGTTTTTTAGTTCTGAGGATTTTAGCTTGGGCTCATGCACCTCTCAGGTGTCATTACTGTGGTGTCATACTTGTTCCTGCAATGGGGAAGGTGTAGTGGATCCTATTTAGTTTTATTGGGAATCAGGAGCTCGCTTAGCCTTCTGGCTGGCAGGTCTGTACCCCCATAACCTAGTGACTTTCAATATACTTAGCCTGCTCTGTTTTAGCACGTTTATTTAATTATTTCTTCCAAAATGGCGGCTATGTTTATAGTTAGGAAGATGTTTTAATTTCATTTTATCAGTGCCACTCTATGAAGGCGTCACTATCAGCGTCAAAGACAAATGATATACGTAGGTATTTACATCATGTCCATTTCCCACTTTCATGTGATATGAACATGATGTACTTTTGGAGGGAATTGTTTTTATCATTTCTGCCCCAAGCATGCTTTCTTATCTATTGTTTGGGAACATACCTGTGTCAGGGGGCCTACAAGATCTGTATAAGTACATCTCACGCAGACAAGTTTATCAGAGAGATTCCTACCAGATGCCATCAATGCTTTCTATGCTGCACGTCACCTTGAGGCAGACCCAGCTCTCGTGTCCCCAGGGAGTCTGATCTAGAGACCTCATTCCAAGGTAACGAGTGTTGGGGGGGCTCTTCTCATGGACATGGTACTGTTAGATTAGGTTTAACACACCTTGCTCTCTTTAGGTTAGAGATTTAGATCTCTATGCTGTAGTTTTACTGCCTATTTCACATTTCATGTTGTTGCAAGATGGTGGGGGTCTTTATAATCACAACTCTTATTTTTACAATTTTGTTTCTTGCATTGTTCATTATCCTATTTATTGCAGATCATGCATTTTACAGTAGATTGCAGTCTTGTTAATAAAACCTGATGAAAACTTTCACTGCATCTCCTTCATTACTTGTGTGTAACTGAGACGTATTGCTGATGTGAGAAAAGGGTTATCTCTGTTTAACCACAACTCCTCTGATATGTCGCACTCTAGAGTCCATGTGTAAAGTCTGCCAGAAATCAGCTTTTAATGTTTGGGCTTTTGGTGAGGTACTGCTTGTGAGCCAGGAGGGGCGGGCCGACAGTTGTGATTTGTTGTAAGATTGGCTAAAAAACAGCAGTCTTGCCTAGAGCAAGAGTTCAACAACGACACTATAAAACATTTGCATATGGTCTGTGATTTGAGGAACCGAGGTCTGGATTCTGTTCCTTCCTCTTTGTTCAGGTATGCAGCCTTGTAGTATTGTCCATCTGAACCATGAGTACTCACAAACATTCTCTCATCGGCCAAGTACAGTCAGGTGTGTGCCCGAGGGCCACACCCATGCTGGTGTAAGCCCAGGGAAACAGGGTGAAGTGAGAGGCATGGGGATGGAAAAGAAACACGCACATTTTCAAAAGATTAGTAGAAAACGTTTTCTTTGAAGTTCTTTTGCACATTTTGCAATAGCATTTCTCATTTGGTGTGTATTCTATAAATGTTTGTATGCTGTTATACTGTCTAATACAGTTTTAAACAAATTACTTATACATACACAGTGCTTGCTATCATAGGATGGGACCCAATAGCACTAAAGGTGCACCATTGCTTTTACTCAGTGCACCAACCACATTTCAAGTCGAGGACCCTCCATTTACACTGAACTCTGTAGTGATCAAACTGCCCTTTCCTACCAAAACAATGGGGGTTATTCTAACTTTGGAGGAGGTGTTAATCCGTCCCAAAAGTGACGGAAAAGTGACGGATTTACCACCAGCCGTATTACGAGTCCATTATATCCTATGGAACTCGTAATACGGCTGGTGGTATATCCGTCACTTTACCGTCACTTTTGGGACGGATTAACACTCCTCCAAAGTTAGAATAACCCCCAATGTGTTTCCAGCTATTAGTTTAACTTGCATTGGCTTTTCATTTAAGATGTGTGCATTACAATTTATATGCAGTTAACTGTAGGTGAAGGACCAAGAAAATGTTTACAGAACAGTTTGGGCCAGATGTACAGCACATTTTACCTGTTGCTAGCAACCCCTCGGGCCATTTGAGACTGCTAAAACACGTTTTGGCATATACTATTTTGCAAAATGCAAGTCAGTAACTTGTTATCATTTAGCTTTTGCAATTCTGTATTAGAAAGGGAAGTGTATAGGTCATGTCTTCCTAATAGAGAGTCGCATTTGTATGTATGAATGTTTTGCGACCGTGGATGCGACAGTCACAAAACATTCATACTTTACCGACTCCTTGAAAGAGGCAGTAACCCATCTGCAAACGCGAAGGGATCTGCTCGGGACCCCTTCCCCTTTGTGAACGGGGGCGCCAATTTTGTTTCACACTAGGCAGTGGTACCACTGCCCACTCAAAAAAATGGAAAGAAAAATTTTTATTTTTATTTTTAAAAGGCACTCCCTTTCCCTTTAAAGAAAATGGGCTGCATTTTAAAAATAAACTGCTTTATTTAAAAAACAGTCACAAACATGGTGGTCTGCTGACTCCAGCAGGCCACCATCCCTTGTGGAAATCTGAATCGCTGGTTAACCGGGAATGGAGCTCACACTCTGAATATGTAGCCATATATAGTAAATAATGAGCCTGACCAGTGTTCAGATACTAGGCAGTGCACCGTGTAGGGAACCACCAAAGCCCCAAATTTTAACTATAAATTGTTAAAGCAAAGTACAAAGAGACAGACACACGTCAACAAATGTTCAATTATGTCATAGTGAGTGTTTAATTCCGTTTCCCACGTAGCTTCAGAGACGACTCAGCCAGCCAACACGTGTTTCGTCCGGGTCAATCACCCAAGGACTCGTGCTTGGTATGAAGGTGCTGGATGTACTCGCGGCACTTATATTTCCGAAACTGAATATCTGATATTTCGCCTATGGATATTGGCTGTACACAAGTTGGCTATTGTACCCATTTGTAAGGAGGATTCAGACAGTATCTTATGGATGTTAGAGTGATGGCACAGGATATTGGCCATGACAAGCCTTGACAAAGTCCTTGGGTGATTGTCTTGGATGAAACACGTGTTGGCTGGCTGAGTCGTTTCTGTCGCTATGTGGGAAACGGAATTAAACACTCTCTATGACATAATTGAACATTGTTTGACATGCACCATCCCTTGTGAGTGCCGGCCATCCCCAATGGGGTGCAAAATGCAACCTCCGTGGATATTAATGAGGCAGGTCTCTTGCGACCCATTTGGGAAAAGCAAACAGTGTTTCAGACACTGTTGTATATCAGTGTTTGTGACTTGCAATTTGTGAGTTGCAAAACAATGCAAATTGTGAGCTGTAAATTGTGAGGGTCGTATATCTGGCCCTTTGTTCTTTTTAGCTACCCACTGGCCACCTCCTCACGCTTACTAACCATGCCCTGTTTCTACTCCTGTTCCCATACTTTCCCTATACACTTCAAATCTGCTCAGCTAAGCTATCACCTATGAGCAGGGTTGCCTTGCTGATAGTACAAGCTGAACTAGATGTAGAAACAAAGCCTTTATCCTAAAGATCACAATAAATGTACCCCTGTTAGATTGTTTTCTTTGATTTCTGATTATGGCCATTGTTTATATAGCTATTTCATCTTGTTCTAATTGCAGGGCAGCCCAGCTCATAAAACAAGCTCAATTGATGATATGTAAAAGCCCAGAATCACAAAACGATATTGCTTGCTTAGCAGCAACAGAAGAAAACGAACATGAGCAGCTTTATTTCTCTACTGCAGTTCACCATATTCCCAGAGGAAGGTCGGTGGGCCGCAAGGAAAGGTCTGCCCTCCTGCCAGTAGCCCTTGGGCTGTACTTTGAATACCACTGCCCTGAACCCCCGAGAGTTTGTGTTTATAGCAGCAAGGAAAGACATCAGTACTAGGTGGACTGCTCTCAGTTCTAAGAGATTGATATGGTATGATGCTTCTTAGTCCAGCTATACTCCTTGAGCTGGTAAATGGCCTATGTGATCACCCCATCTATGGAGGGAAGCATCTGTAACAAGGGTTTGGGTTGGTAGATCCTGATGGAAGGGAATTCCCACATTTTGATTTTTCGACTTGGTCCACCATGGGAGAAACTGGACTTCAGGCTGTGACAGAGTACGTTTTTGTTCCCAGCTGTTCAAGGACTAGCTCCACTGATCCTCCAGACATTGTTGCAGTGGTGTCATGTGAAGTCTCCCCCAGGGAATTATGAATATGCATGATGCTGTTGTCCCCAGTAGGAGCGCTATCTGTCTAGCTGAAGAATGATGAGTTTTCAGCAGAGTGAGACAATTCAGATGGATAGATGACAGTCTCTCCTCCAAAGGGGACACTTATGAGGATAGGGTATCCCGAATAGCACCCAGATTGTGAATCGTTTGGACCAGATATACTATTGATTTGTTTATGTTGATCAGAAGACCACAACGTGAGAATGTGTCCAGACATATTTTGAAATGTTTTACACTTGTTTTTGAGGCTGGACTCTGGATTAACCACTTGTTTAGACATGGGTAGATTAATATTTTTTTCTTTCTTAGATGTGTTGTGACTACACCCCTGCATTTCAATAAGGTTCTGGAAGCTGACTTTAACTCAAATGGTAGAACTGTGAATTGATGATGCTTTGAGTCTACTACTAATTGTAAAAATGTTCACTGTTTCTGTATGATCAGTCTATGGAAATAGGCATCTTGAAGGTCTGTAGCACACATTCAGTCTCCTTGTTGTAGCTGGGGATATATTTGGCATAATGGCAGCATCCTGAACTTTACTTTTTGTATAGATTTGTTGAGATTTCTTGAGTCTGAATTCTAGTTTGGGTCCTTTCTTCCAAACCAGAAAGTACAGGGAGTAAATTCCCAATCCTTTCTGATAGTGCAGAACCTCCTCCACATCGCACTTCTGCAGCCATGAGTTGACCTCTTGCTGCAATAGATCCATCTGATAATTTGATGGTTTGTGTGGTGGTATTGAAGCATAGAGAAGCATAGAGAATATACATTCCACACAATATTCAAGATCCAGTTGGCTATGGTTATTTGGAGCCACTTGTGGACATAGTTGCTTATACTTCCTCATACTGGAGTAGGTGACAGAGAAGGAGGGAGAAATAAGTCATTGTTTTGTTAGAGGTTTTCCTATGGACACAACTGGTGATTGCTGAAGACCTCCTTTGCCTCTGGAAGATTTCCTGTGGTGGTATGGTTGTCTTGGTTGTTGCTGCTGTTGATGCAATCATGAGGGGTTTGAAGCCTCTGAGTGAAGTAACCCCTGTCATAAGGCCTATGGCACCTTATGAGCTCCTTCCTCTTTTCCAGGAGTGCTTCTTTTAAAGTGTCCATTTCAGACTTCATTCTTGACATTCGTTATCCACATAAGAGCTGAAAAATGTTGAGCCTTAGAATGGTAAATTAGCATTCCTCTGTTGCACTTACAGTTTTAGACCAGTCAGCCTTAGCCAAGAGTTGCACCTAGTGGAGAAACCATAGCAGTGCCCATGCACTGCCGAAACTTGTGCATCTGGTGCTGCGCCACTGATTTGAATCGTGACTAGCATTCCTTTATTAAGTCCTCCTTAGAAGTCTTGTCTCTCTTCCCTGGGGAGTTTGTTTAAGTATTTAAAAGAGTCCCACCGGGAGTTATCATATCTTCCCAAGAGAGCTCTTGCTCTTGCCACCTTCATGATTGTTGCAGATGCTCTGCACAGTTTTCTACCCAAGAAGTCCATCCTTTTTCTCTCTTTCTTCAGTGAGGCATTAGAAGTAGGAGCAACTCCATATGATTTTTAGCTGCAGCTAGAACCACCAAATCCAGTGTGGGATCTTGCCATAAAAAAGAGGATCCTGATCCGGTGGCTTGTACTTTAGAAGTCTGGAAGGAATGAACCTAATTGATGCAGGTGTCAGGAATAGCTGCATTGCTAGTTCTAAAGGCAGTAGAGGTCTAGAGGAAGGTATTTGATATAAAGTCTCAAAGATGACTGTAGTTGAACTAGTCGTGGTGAGCATTTTGATGTCTCATTTCATACCCCTCTCACTAAGACATCTTTAAAAAGTGAAGAGATTGTCTACTGAAGAGACGTTAGCTGGAGGGGTATGTTAAAGTAGCAGTGCGTGGTCTAGGGCCTGCCCCAACCACCACTTCCTGTGCTAAGGTGAAATCCTTGTTCTTGGTTGTTGCAGCCTTACAGCGCTGCAATAAGCGTAATGTGCAAGGTTTCTCTCTTTTTTTTGTTGTCCTCATTTTCATACCATCCTTCCTCACCGCGAGAGGATATCAGGCGGGGAAGTCATTTAATGCAGAGTGTACTATGATCAAACGCTGCCCAACTCCGCCAGACCTTTACCTGCCCGGGAATATGGCCTCGCTATACCCACTTCTCTTACCAACGACGGCCGGTGGTGGAACATTGGATGCATGTATAATCATTGGACCCTGTCAGATCAAAATGTACTCCCTTATTTTCCCCAATCCTCTCCCAAACCCCACCATTGCTTCAGTTGATTCCAGAATCTATTTTTTTTACAATTCTTACTCGTATCCAGCTAAAAATTATACATGAAAGCATCTTTCCAATCCATAAGGGTCAGGGGTAAGGCATCAATCAATTTTTTACAAATCGCTCTCCTTGCCACAAGCATCATATAAAATAACAATTTAGAGTTATCCCTGCTTATTCGCTGAGGCCCTGTCAAACATCCAAAAAACACAAGCGAGGTGCTGACCTTGAGTCTTATAGAGAGTATTTCACTAATAGCATCACCAACCTCTACCCAGAATTTGCTGAGCATGGGACATTCCAGGAACATATGGATGTCATCTACCGCCAGGGTCCCACACTTTATGCATCTGACCATGTTGCCCTGATTCATTCTAGAGAGCTTTGCTGGTGTCCAGAAAACTCTGTGAATTGAAAACAAATGAATCCTCCTTAACGCAGCAGGTTTGACAGTATTATATAAAAGTGTAGTAGATACTTGCCATAAATCTTTGTGCTGGTGCTCCCGGCAAGCACTCTCCCCATAGCTCCTCTGGTAGGTGAAATCACCATCCACGATATCCATAATTAGCCAGTACCATCTGGCCACCTCCTTCTTCAGTGGAATTTCCAGGTGTCACGATCTTCCAACTCATTTGTGCCTCCCAGCTGCACTTTTAAATCCTTCGCCCAGCTGATAATCTGAAGGTACTTACATTTAGACAAGTTACCCCCTACCTCCCCATTCAGGTTTTCAAATGATCTAACCTCTCCATTATAGCAAAATTGTCCCCAATATAAAAAAAACCTGCTGCCTTTAAGGGGGTTTCCAATGCATCCTTGGTCCACTCCGGTGACCCTGGGGAGTCCCAGATAGGGGCCTTATTGCTATTATACAACAGTTTCGTGGCTCTCCTGATCGCATACCACATCCTCGATAAATCTTGTAACACCTTAAATCTGACTTTCTTGAAGTACTTAGGGTCTCCAAACTTATACAAAAAACTTGTCTGTAACTCATTAACCTCTGCCATTTCAATCGGAGCCTGCCCTAGATCAGACCGACATGGGTGATTAAAGGTCTTGCATTCTTCAGAAAGAAGGCCCATGCATAGTATTGCATATCTGGCACAGCCAACCCTCCTTTTTCTTTCCTCCTTCTCAGTTTTTTCCAGAAATACGTACACCATTAGATGCCCAAATGAAGCTGCTGATTTTTCCTTGAAGTTTCCTTAAAGAATCCTTACTAAACATTAATGGTATGGAATTAAAGATAAATGTAAACCTGGGGACAATCACCAACTTAATTAAATTAACTAGACCAATAATAGTTATGGGTAGGTTTAACCATCTCTTCAGTAGGATATCCACCTCCCTCATTACCTTCCTAAAATTTGTTTCTGCAAGTTTATTTATATCCTGTGTTATAGTAATCCCTAAATATTTAACCTCCTCCTTCTTAATTACAGGGCTACCTACCTCCATATTCCAAGCCATCACCTCCGTCTTTTGATTATTAACTGCATAACCAGAAATACTTCCAAAATCTCTCATCAGTTCTTCCAATACCAAATTAGTCTGAGTTAGATTAGAAGTATAAATCATCAGGTCATCTGCATATAAGGACACCTTCAAAGAAAAGTTCCCACTCACAAAGGGGAGAATTCGCTGATCATTCCTAATTCTAGTAGCAAGTGGCTCATTATACAAATCAAACAGTAGCGGGGAGAACGGACACCCCTGCCGCGTACCCCTTTCTATCTTGAACGAGGAAGTGAGATCACCATTAACCAAAATTCTTGCACAGGGATCAAGATACATTTTTTGTAACGTCCTAATAAAATGTCCCCTAGATTATAACCTTCACATACCATATTTAAATATTTTGGTTGCATCAACCATCACAACTGCTAGAAGGAGTGGCATGTGGTGGCCAAGTCAACCGAGGCTACCAACCCATGTGTCAAATCCTGCATATGTCTTCCTTTCAAAAACCCTTTCTGATCATTATGTATCAGCTTCCCCAAAACACCCCTAATCTGTCTGCCAAAATGTTTGCAAAGATCTTATAGTCACAGTTTAGGAGGGATATTGGACGATAAGATTCACAACTCCTGGGGTCCGTTCCTGGTTTTAAAATTATTGTGATAATAGCTTCCCTCCAAGAGGGGGGGTCTCCCATCAGTCACAAGAATGTTGTTGAAGAGTTCTGTCAAAAAAACATACTACTGCCCAAAGCTCTATAAAGGTTTCTCTTGTGGTAAAATCCATCTACAACCATGGCAGGTGCACTGGTGGTTAAGCTGCAAGAGATCCCAGTGTTAGGGTGTGCATGTTTAATTGCCCTTGTTGTGTCTGTAATGTTATTAAGGTGTGCATGCTTAACTGTGTTTTGTTTTCTTTGTAGCCTTGTTTTCCTATGGGAACTTCAAGTCCCAGAAGCCCCAGGCAATGACCTTCTTGGGTGGGGCATGAGCCAATAACAGAAGGCCTTGCCCGAGCACACATTCCTGCTATTTAGAAATCCTCTTAAGAAGCTGATCCCAATCCTCATTGACTGTCTTCTTGGCAACGTGACGTCTCCACAGACATCCTCTGATTTTTCCTGCATTGTTGGCTGCAAACCGGGGTTGAATCTTGTAAGATCGGCACGGTCTTCAGCAGAAAGCCAATTCTTCCCACGTTATTACATCAATGTCATTCGAGCTTACAGGCACTCTTGCTCGTTGCAGTTGAATTAAGCTGTGTATCATGTCTTGGATTGACAGTCGCTCTTGCTCGTTGCAGTTGAATTAAGCCATGTGTCATGACTTAAATTTAGTGGTGTTGTGACGCGCTTCATACAAAAAGGTGAATGTGATTCTGACGGTCATGACACAAAAAAAGGTGAAGTGATTGTATGCTAATTGAAATGCGATCTCTTGTAAGAGATACAGAATTCTAGTGATATCTTCTTTGGTGGAAGTAAACCAGGAGAGGGTGTTTTTAGGGTACACCCACTGTGTTCCTCGTAGTGTTGCCTAAACTTGAGGGTGACGACTGTTAGGCATAAGCCCATGTATAACATGTGAGAGAAAGTAAAGTTTAGTTGTATGGCTGAGTTGAAAGATACTAGACCAGCCTAGTCTATCCTGCTATCTATTATAACAATCTCTGTTTATAAAACCCTTCATCAAAGAGTTCATACTTACAATGCACAACTGTTGTGTAGCATATATGTTGAGTGTTGTTCATTTCTTCGTTTAACTTTTCCTTTACAGATCTCCCTCCCCGCAGTCCCCTTTCTACCCTTTCCTCACCCGGCCACTGCAATACTCAGCACTTTAACAGCCTCTGAATTGGAGCTGCCTGGAGGTGGAACAAGCAGTCTTCGAGCAGATCCTTAGGAAGAAGCTCCCTCAACAGAATAGTTAGCCCACATTCCTCCTGATCTGCTGGAGGCTCCTTGTCTTGGCCACCTTAGATGACTTGCTCATGGTAATTATGCAAAACAATCTGACTGAGTCTAAAGATGCCACCATAATCACTAGTGATTCAGGTGTCGCCACTACAGACTCGGTGGGAAATTTGGGTGAGCTTGGTATGGACGAAACTCTAGTAATAAACCCTGGGTAAAGGTTATGGGAAGTACACCAACACCCCGTTGGACGAGCACGCCACCCACAAACATTGTACTACATGTACCACTCAAAATTCCAATGGCAGCCCCTAGCTGATTTTCTGGAAATTCAGGGAGGGTCCAAATCTTCTTAACACAAGTGGAATTACATATCACATGTAGACCTTAAGTGTTTCAAGGCCCACAGTCCAAAACAGCTTTCTTAATTTTGTATCTATTTGGAGACACCACATCATTGGCAGTCCCATCCATTTCTGTACGGATAGAGAAGATTTGTGCAGGGGTTTGAGAAGGGCTTTGACCAATGGGTGGTCACCCTGTTGGCTGACAGAGAATTGTTGGAAAAGAAATAGACACCTTATTTCCTATTTAGCCCAGTTCAATCGTCTAGTTGCCGAAACAGCACGCCAGAAGAAAAACGTTCTTCTTTGTTTTATGAAGGACAATTTAAAGGATTTGTTGGCTCAAATCGACCCCCAACCCACGGAGAGCATGATCTCTTTAATCTGACACTAAGGCATGACCATCGATGAGCAGAGAGAAAAGGGGACAGTTAAAGGCCCGATAAAACTTAGTGCGTGGAGAAACCTAGACCACAGAACCAACATGCGGAGGCCAATACTGAACCCGTGGTGATAGGTACAATCCACAGACAAAACAGACAACGGCTGCAGTGTGGCAGAAAGGGTCACTTCTTGGCGGAGTGTCCAGTAAAACCAAAAAGGAAATTCCCTGCTTCACATCCCCTAAAACAGAGTATTGGTAACACAGATTCCACAGGGAAAAACTGGAGGGACCAAGTCGAAAAGAGAGGGAGCACTTGGACTGCATGGCTAGCCCTTTGCTGGCAATACAGGAGAGTGAGCATACACCTCACTTAAATTTACCCTTAACTTTAGAAGTAACAACCTATACCTATCAAGTACAAGCGCTCATGGATTCAGTAGCTAATGGCAATTTCACTGATTATGATACTGTTCAAGAATTAAAGATTCCTTACAAGAAGAAAGACATTCCAGAAATCATACAGGTTGTAGGCAATAGTAAGTTATCTAGCAGCCCAGTGACCTTAAAGACAGCAGTTGTTAATATTTCGTATTACACCACTACTGAACAACACTCAGAGTTGATTCACTTTAATATCCTTCGAGACCCTCAATACAGAATTATTTTGGGGGTGCCATGGTTGACATTACATAACCCTGTCTTCGACTGTAATAAGAGGTCAATTCAGTTTTCATCAATCTATTGTCTACACAACTGCATAACTCAAAAAGTAACTCAGGTTACAGTGCTAAAACTACTCAGATGCAGAAAAGGACATTGAGTTACCTGGGCAGTAGCCTTCTATTTCTGATGTTTTAGTGCACAAAAGGCAGTACCAGTTGCCCTCACACAGTCCCTATGACTGCCAAATTGATCTTGATCCTGGCACCAATATCCCTAGTCAGTTGTGGCTCGCGGGGATTCCTGGGGGCGGGGAGGTGCGCGGGGAGGTGTGGGGGTAATTAATACATTTAAATTTTAAAATTAAAAATTAAAACAAAATATTAAAACGTACCTCCCCCGGTGCGCGCCGCTCCTCTCTCCCGCATCGTCGCTGCACGCAGGCACGGGTTCCCAGCCTGCCCTGCAACCAATCCTGGCGCTGCTCAAAGCAGCATCAGAATTGGCTGGGAACGCCCTGGCTGGGCGCTCCCAGGCAGACTGGGAGCCTGTGCAGGCTCTCTCCAGCACAGCAACTGTGTTGCTGGGCTGCAGAGAGCCCTGTGTGCATGTGTGTATGGCCGGCCCGAGACAGCCAGACAAACATACATGTGCAGTGAGGGGGAGTGCATGTCACCCCCCTGGCCCTGCCCCTTTCAAAGAAAGCCTTTCTTTGAAAGGTTTTGCAGCTGCCGCTGCCGGTGGGGGGCAAAGCTCCTCTGCCCTTATGGAGGAGCTGCCCCTGCCCCTAGTTGCCTGATATATGCATTATCCAATTTGGAAAACAAACACTTATGACAATACCTGGATCAATACCTTGCAAATGGTTTTATTCGACCCTCCAGTTCTCCTGCATCCTGTCCACTGATCTTCCTTCTCAAAGCTAATGGAGAATTGCGCCCTTGCACAGACTACCGGGTTCTAAACAAAATCATGGCGAAGAATCGGTATCCAATCCCCTCTCATTCCAGCATTATTGGATCAAGTAAAAACAGCAGTCATCTACACTATGCTAGATTTGAGAGGTGCTTACAATTTAGTGCTCATGAGACAAGGAGATGAGTAGAAGCCTGCGTTCAAAACACTATATGGCCTTTTTGAGTACCTGGTGATTCCCTAAGGCTATGCAATGCCCCGGCCGCTTTTCAGTTTTTTTAACGATGTTTTTAGAGATTTTCTTCACTTATTTGCTATTCCATATCAAGATGACATTCTCATCTATTCTCACAGTGAGGAATTATATGAACATCATGTTAAGAAGGTTTTGGATGCATTGCCCAACAATCGACTCTACTGTAAATTCAGTAAATGTGAGTTCCACGTGGCCCAAGTAGATTTCCTTGGTGTTATTCTAACTCCATCTGGAATGCAAATGGCCGAAAGGAAGGTGAATGCAGTAGCCAAGTGGCCAAAACCCCAAAAAGTCAGAGGCATTTAATTCTTCCTTAGGTTTGCGAAGTTTTACCACAGGTTTAGCAATAATTTTTTGCATATAGTGGCGCTCATTACAAAACTCTTGCTCACAAAGACACCTTTTGAATGGACATCTGCAGCAGATGTGTTTATCGCCTTGAAGGTAGTCTTTAATACAGCTCCATTCTTGACTCACCCGGACCCCAACAAACCCTTTCTAGTGGAAGCTGATGCTTCAGATATAGCAGTGGGAGCTGTCTTGTCCTAAAGAAATTCCAAAACAGGACAGGTATACCCGTGGCATATATATCTCAAAAACCTATTGAGGCAGAGCAAAATTATACCATCGCCGAGAAAGAACGCCTAGCCATTAGAGATCCCTACAAAGAGTGGAGGCACTACCTCTTAGGAGTCAAGTTCACAACTGCTGTTTATATCGATCACAGGAATTTGCATTTTATGAGCTCAGCAAGGCCTTTTACTCCAAGATATTTGAGGTGGATGTCATTTTTTGCAGAGTTTGAGTTCATAGTGACTTATAGACTAGGAAAAAATAACAGAAAGGTGGATGCCTTATCTTGTCAAGATTCCACAGCAATTCATGTGAAGGGGATTCTGCAAGCCATTATAGCCCCTTTGAAGGTAGAGTGCTTAATCTCTGCAGAGAACTTCTTGGAAACAGTACGAGACAATATTCTGATCCCAAGATGGCAAGAACGGCTTACAGACGACATTAAAATAACAATAGTACATAGTCTATCTTTTTATGAGTCTCGTCTATTCATCCTCACAGAAGAATTGCGTCAAAAGGTGTTTGCTTGATTACATAAGAAGCACTTACTAGTCATCCAGGGCTGCCTAAAACATTGGTTTTAGTTCAGCTGTACTTATGGTGGCCTAATTGTAAAAAAGATATACAACAAATAATCAAGGATTGTGAGGTTTCCCCACGTTCAAAATCAGACCATTCAAAGCCTGTTGGGTTGTTGCAACCACTTCCCATGCCTACAACACCCTGGGAATGTATCTCCGTAGTTTTTATCACTGGTGTCCTAGAAGATCAGAAATGTATGGTGATTCTGGTGATAGTGGATAGTTTGACAAAATATGCTTCTTTTGTTGCTTGAAGGTCTTCCAACATGCATTCAATAGTCCATGGTACTCTTGTATCATGTGGTTTGCTTACATGGCCTCCCAAAGGTCATCCTCTCAGGTAGAGGGTCCCAATTATCTGCTTGATTCTGGCAAACCTGGTGTAAGGCCCTTCAGATTTCTTCAACGTTATGCACCACTCATCATCCCCAAATGGAAGGGCAAACAGAGTGTCTAAACCAAACTCTTATGCAGTACTTATGCTGCTATGTGACAGATGCAGCAGAATCTTAGGGAAGCCTACTCAGGCTTGCTGAATTGGCCTATAATACCTTATATCATTCCTCAACAGTGACATAGTGTGGTTATTCACAAAACACATTGTGTTCCGAGAGAAATCACCCTTCCATCTGAAATGCATTGATCCTTACAATCTAGTGAAGCAGATTAACCCAATGACATATAAATTGCACTTACCCCGTATTTTACGGATCCCCCAGTATTCCACACTTTGTTGCGTAAGCCTGCACTGCAGGAGTGCCCTAGTCACCCATCTCCCCTGTTGGTACAACAGGAATGGAAATATGAGGTTCGGGCAATTTTGGACAGCAGACTGCGGGGCTCTGCTCTCTGGTATCTCATTTCCTGGAAAGGTTATGGCCCTAAAAATGATTCGTTGGAGCCTGCTGCTAATATCCATGCTCCACGACTTTTACACCGCTTCCTCCTCTGTTATCCAGACAAGCCAGGCCCTAGACCATGCTTTGGAGTACTGTTAACATGGCGGTGCGCTGGTCTAGAGCGGTGCTCAGGCAAAATCATAGTCTTTGAATGCAACCTTGCAGCTCTGCAATAAACGTAATACGCAGTATTTTTGTATACAACCAGGGCTTGTGTGCTGGTGGTAATGCTGCATGAAGTCCCTGTTTTGAAATGTGCATGTTGAACTGCCCTTTTGTGTCTGTAATGTTATCAAGGTGTGCATGCTTAACTGCCCTTTGTGTTCTTTGTAGCCTTGTGCTTGAGGGTGTTTTTCCCACAGGAAATTCAAGTCCCAGAAGCCCCAGGCAGTGGCCATCTTGGGTGGGGCATGAGCCTGTAAGAGGAGGCCCCTCCTGAGCACACATGCTGACTATTCAGGAATCCTACTGAAAAGCCAGTCCTGAGCCTCATCAGCTGTCTTCTTCACAGCGCAATGTCTCTGCAAACATCTGCTGATTTCCCGAGCATTGTTGGACGCAAACCAGATTTGATCCTTGTAAGACTGGCCCGGTCTTCAGCGGTAAGCCGATTCTGCCTGCAGTATTACATCAATGTCAGGTCAGTTCATGTTTCCGATTCCTAGAAACCGGATCCTGGGGACACTGAGCTCTGCCTTTTGTGTCAATTACCCAGACATAAGTTTTAGTAAAACTTGTTTTGGAAATTCTACTAAATGTCATTTTAGGATTAGAGTAATTGTACACCTTTTCTCTGACTAAAAGAGGTGATTTGTCTGTCCGAATGACTTCACTTTTTGTGAAGTGTTCTTCCTATGGAAAATAGATAGCTCAAAAAGATTCCCACAGGGTCTGTATCCACTGCCTTCCTGAAGATCACTATCCTTTGTAAGAAGACTTTGTAAAAAAAAAACTCTCCAGAAGAACACTGAGAGACAGAGAAAAAAATGAAGATTGCATAGACCACAGGAGAGACAGAAGGAAAAACAGCAGAAGAATGCTGGCTCCACAAGAAGCCATGGTGAAGGTCAGTCTTCCACCAGAGCACTTTCTTCCCACTCCAAAGAATCTTCTAGAGGCAAACCCAAGGAGAGAAGGCATCAAGGGGAGAGACATATTTCCCGATCGACGTTGAGGAGTATGACGTCAAGCAACGTGATGTCAAGTAATCTGCCTAGTGTTCACAGTCAACAGGTACTGTATTGAAGTCAACATAACGGTGCCATTAGACATCAAGAGACTAAAGATGATCAATGGTAAGGCAAGTGTTGACATCAAAAACCCCTCCGTCAATGGCAAGTCCACTACTGTCGACGTTGAGTCCCCTTCCATCAAAGCTGTCGCCAGTAGCAAAGTATCTCCAGTCGAGGTTGAGTCCCTCTCCGTAAACGTCAAACACTTCACCATCAGCATTACATCAAACCCAGTCATGGTCAAAACCAACATCCGTGACATCAAGATCTAGATCTCCATCACTCCTCTTGTCACAAGATGGTTGCAAGACTTAAGTAAGGGGAGATGCGTTGCTGCTGGTTCGGATCATTTTCAAACATATTCGCCTTCAAGGAACATGCCAGACACAGTCCCTACCATCTCGCTACCTCCTGGGCTAGTCTCCTTTCCAAGGCTTTTAGAAGAAGCCACTTCTGCTCTGTCACCATTCAGACAGACTTGCCCCCAAAGAAGACAGAGATCACTGAGGCGAAGGCATCAAATTTGCTCTAGAGGTAGAACTAGATTTAGAAGTCCATCTACTTCAAGATCTGCCTCTTCTCACTCAAGACGGTCAGGTAGAAGATTGGGAAGGTCTCGATCTCAACTTCAGAGATATTCTCCTTCAACTACATCACGGTCTTATATAAGGGATTACTCTCCAACCCTAAAAGACACTGGAGGTCCTTCCTCAGAATCTGCTCGAAGATGGCTTGTTACACCTCCAGTCAGCTCCAACTCAGAGGCTGTTAAAGCGCTGAGTATTGGAGTAGCCAGGTGAGGGAAAGCTAGGAAGGAGAGTGTTGGGTGGAAGATCTGTAAATGAAAAGCTAAGTGGACAAACCAACAACACTCAACATGTATGCTGCAGAACAGTTGTGCGTCATAGGTATGAGCTCTTTGATGAAGGGTTTTACAAGCAGTGATAGTTATCCTAGATAGCAGGATAGACTACTCTGGTCTAGTACCTCTCAACTCAGTTATACAATTAAACTTTGCTTTCTCTCAAGTGTTATACATGGGCATATGCCTAACAGTTTTTACCCTCAAGTTAAAGCAACACTATGAGGAACACAGTGGGATTACTCCAAAGAACATCCTCTCCTGGTTTACTTGCACCGGAGAAGATGACGCTACAATTCTGTATCTCTTACAAGGGATGGTATTTGAATTAGCATACAATCACTTCACCATTTTTTGTATCATGTGCATCACAATCACATACGCCTTCTCGTATTAAGTGTGTCACAATACTACTAAATCTAAGTCATGACACGCAGTTTAATTCAACTGCAACGAGCGAGAGCGCCCGAGGACCTGTGGGGCACGATGGGATACTGAGGGTACTGTGAAATTCTTAAATGCTAGTACAACTTAAATGCCAGTTGTAGTAGCTGAATGCATACCTTGCAGTCTACTGGCCAATTCTTTCCTTCATTTCTTTTTCATTTTAAAGAAAGATTAGTGAAACATTTACTATATTCACATATATTTTATAGTGACCTATACAAAATAAAATGTTTTCTTTGTTAAAATGAAAATACATTTTCGATTTCTTAGGCTGTTTATAGGCTGCAATTGTGAATGTAGATTTTGTTTAGAATGATATATGTATATATAAATGTATTTTCTAAGTGCTCCGCGAACACCACAAGTGGGCTTGACTATTCAGTGTTTATCCACTATTGATGAGGATCCCCTAGAAGGGAACAAACTATTTCTTGAACATTTCTATTAACTTTTCTAAGCCTGCGATTTGTTATATATTTTACTAAGCTTACCCAGTAACAAAGCAGTTAGGATTCTTGCACTGGCCTGTGTTGTGCATGTATATGTGAATGTGTTAAATAAAGTATTAGAGTTCTAGCATGCATATAGGAATTTACAAGATTAGTGCATAACAGAAAATGTAAATTGTTTATTACCTTGCAGTTCCACAGATGTAAACTTGAAACTCTAACTCATCTTCCACAAGATACTACATGGTTTCCAAGTCCGCCGTAGACCATCTTGACTGACAGTTTGTATGTAATTGACATACTCATTATTTGTTTGTTGAGTTTTTAGGAAATACAAGTTCTGCATCAAAGTACAGAGAGTTAGATACACAAAGATATTGGTAAGATATGTCTACCCTTTTACAGTTCAACATAGAGACGTCTAAAACAAGTTTCTACGAGAGATCTCTTCTCTTGTATAAATCCACTGCATCCTTCAGACATCCCTGATCAACAGAAGTGATTAGTCATAGTGGTTAAGGCTTCTGTTTTCCTTCTTATCCCATTCCCCTGTCCCTCTGTTAACACTAGGCCTCGAATTCCTGTGTATGCAGTCACTGATGGAGGTTGTGAGAGAGGAAAAGTACATTGCTTCTGTTGGATTCAGAGTACAAGGTTGGTAGGACACAGACTGTATGCACCATTGTTCAGAATCCCGTCTATCTTGCTGTGTAGGCCAGAAACCCCTCTCCTAACCTAGAGTATATTAATGTTCCTGGAGACCACTGCAATATGAACAGTGCAGCATAGTTTGACCAAACTCTTCACCAGCGCATACCCTTCATTCCCTTCAATATAATGGTCTGTGTACCTTTGTTCCAAGACATTCTCCAGATCCATTTACTAATACATGTACCTTTGTTGCAGGTCACCCTGCCCCTGTATACCGCTGACCTCCATATATGGCTGTTTAAAACATTCTTACAAGATCTTCGGACATATTCAGGTATGTGTACCATAGTTTCAGGACTCCTCTAACATAAGCACTGTACATCACATGACCTAGCGGGAAAAAAAGGACTAGCCCACAGGTCGTAGGGTAGGCAGGACTCCTCTACAAATCATTGGGGTACAGAAACTTTAACATATATTTTCTTTCTCTATGGTTCAGATCCCTTGTATGTTACTGTATTCAATTTACTAGGAAACGCATACTCACAAGGGTTACCTAAATAAAGTGAAGGGAGGATCTTGCATAGCTGGTGTGGCATAACCTCCTCAATCCCAGTCCAGGTTTTGAAGCAGGAGTTGGGATTATTCACCCTGCCTTTGGCCACAGTAATCCGATGGAGCCATTGATTGTTGCATTCTACAAAGTCTTCCTCCAAGAATCCTTGAAACAAGACACTTTCAAGAGGAAAAGAACACACAGTTCCTTTTATAAACATCTTGGCTTTGCTTTGCAACACTTTGGCCTATCTGTGAATCATCTCATGGATTGGTCTTTTAACCAGCTAAAAAATCCTTTAAAAGTTATGGTGCCTCGAATGAATTTTGATCTGTATGGGAAACATTGATTGCAATTAACAAGTATGGAAGATAAAGGAGTTGGCCACAGTATACAGAATCAACGGCATTTAAAATTGTTTATCCAGTATTGGATCTTTCATAAATTCACATGCTTGAATCATCCGTCGTCGAAGTGGGAGTCCCACGGTACATAAAATAGCAATAATTAACAAATAAAACTTTTTTGCCATAGGCTATAACGGAAACAGTAATCGCTCATATAGCCTATCCATGTCCTTTTGTGAAAAGGACCCAAACCTGCCTGCTGACCAAACAGGCACCAGCACCCTCTAGAACGCTCTCCAGAGAAGCTCCTTCCCTCAGATTTTCTACTGCACATCGTGTGAAGGGATTCTTCCTGAGCTCTGCTCAGTTTTCTACTTCTTCAGAAGCTTTTTCCTCTCAAAGAATTTAAAATATGTCGGATTCTTCTAGAAAAGGCCTTTTCCGCCCTTGCAAGACCTGTGGAAAGAAAAGGCTCCATGTGGATGATCCACATAAAGACTGCTTGTATTGTCTCTACCCACAACATCATGTGAAAGACTGCAAGATATGTCGTACTTTCTCCACAAAAACCCTCAGTGACCGCGAGGGTAGACTCCTGACATGGTTACAGGTGAAATCCTGTACTTCAGGTGAGGAGAGTGGGTCAGAGAGGCCACACAAAAGGTCCAAATCTGAGGACCTGGGCCAGACAGAAAAATCTAGAAAGAGGCAGAAATTACATCATGGAAAGGAGGCTTACAGACTTCAATTTCCTCTGAGCCATCCTCTCCTCTTCAAAAGAAAGAGTCCTACCGTCTTTCTCCTTCCTCAGAGCCTTCTACCTCTAGAAAGGTGACTATTAAAATCAAATCGACGACGATACCACCGTCGACGACCGTGACGACGACGACAGTACTAACAGCTACCGTCTCCACTACATCGTCGACGAGATCATCGTCAGCGACGACTACTTTGACATCAACGGTAAGGGCTCCTATCCCCTCAATCAAACCTCCGTAGACGAGGACTCCAGAATGGAGTGCATCGTTGACATCATCGACGACGACAACATCGTCGCTTATAACACAGTCGATGCCAGCCCCGTCGACTATAATATCAACAAAGACAGCGTCATCAGCTGTCTCACCATCGACGAGGACACCGTTGAAGAAGCCGTCGTCGACGAAATCACATCTCTGACCACAGTACTGTCCATGGCATCTTCAACTCTGACACCATCTACGACTTCACTGGTGCCTGTCAGGCAGATAGAGGCTACTCCTACCTCTTCCAGGTCTCCGGATCTCCGAGCCATGGCCAGGATCACATCTCTGCCCATGTCACGTCTCCAAGCAAAGTGTCAACTTTAGTACCCAGTCATCTACTTGACTGGGAGGAATCTGATGAGGGTCCATTCGGAGATGCACACAGCCCATCACAGCTCCACGTTAAATATCAAGAAGAAGATGACGATGATGAGTCTGACCAATACCAACCATACTACTCACATCAAAAACACTATTACCAACCAAGAGAGCCTCAGCCAAGAGACTCTATACAGATGCCTTAATCCAGGATTTACGATCTATGCTACAGGATTATAGGAGAAGGTTCCCAGTGGCAGCAGAAGATCAGCCACCACCGCCAGTTTCTCCTGCTACACCAACCAATGTCCCTCCTCCTCCAGCTACTCCAAGAATGACACCCCACTCTGTTAGCTGCACCCCCTAGAGATGAAGGTTCCACTTCAGGGGAAGAAGAGGAAGGAAAGATTTCTACCCCGCAACATCCTACCGAGGAATAGGATGACTACTTGACCCCCACTCCTTCTCCTCCACCTCCTCGCCCTTCTGATTCTCCACCCGAGGATATAGGTGGTTTCCACAATCTTATGGACAGAGCTGCTGCACGCTTCCACCTTCCAACATCTGTCTCTCAGTCGGAATGTTTCCTGCATGATTTTAAGGAGCAGTCAAGGAAGTCTGTACGGTCCATTCCGATTATCGATTTTATATGGAGCGAGGGTACAAAGATTATGTGCAACCCGGCGACAGTCCCACCAGTCCAGCAAAAACTTGACAAGAAATACAAGGCAACCCAAGATTCTCCGGCATGTCTTACTGGCCACCCAAAGCCTGACTCGGTTATTTCACAAGCTGCTCAAAGGCGTTCTAAGAACCCATTGACGCCTATCTCTACTCCTCCAGACAGAGAAGGAAGGAGATTGGATAATGTGGGCAAAAGATTCTCCTCCATGTCCGCAATCACTGTCAGAGCAGCAAATTCATTGGCAATCCTGGGTCGTTATGACCGGCAAATGTGGTCTGATATGCAACCTTTCTTGGACCTCATCCCTGAAAGCAAGCAAGCAGAGGCACGGAAGATCCTCCAAGAAGATGAGCGTACGTCGGAAGAAATAATCAACTGTGCTCTGGCTATAGCTTCTATTGCTTTCGTTAGCTAGCTGGTGCCGCTTTCTTACGCAGCCAAGGTTGGCTCAAAGACACATCTTTCAGGCCGGAAGTGCAGTCCTGTATCCTCGACATGCCCTACGATGGCGAATCTCTCTTTGGCAAGCACGTAGATGACGCGCTCCAAGCCATCAAGACCGACACAGACACTGCCAAGTCCCTAGGTACCCTGCAGTACAGGAAACAGCCCTTTCGGGGTGCTAGAGGAAGAGGTTTTACCTAATTTCGAGGTTCCTTTCACAGGCAGTACCAGCAACTCCAATATAGGCCTTCCTACCAACAACAGTACAGGCAACCATCTACGGCTTCCTACGCTAGACAGGGAGGAAAGAGAAGACAGGGTTCACAAAGCAGAGATCAACCCAGAAAGCAATGATCTTCTCCAGGCACCGGCTATGCTTCCCCAATGTTCACACCATCAACAAATAGGAGCAAACATTTCCAACTACATCCAGGAGTGGAAGAAAATAACATTAGACAAATGGGTGCTGGATATAGTGACAAGAGGTCATACCCTGGAATTCATACAAAAACCACTGCATCATCCACCAAGAAAAGGCAGACCTCTCCATCTTTGTCTGCTTCCATGGGAGATATTCAGTATGCTTGCCAAGGGAGCTATAGAGACAGTTCCAGTTCAGCAACGAGGTCTCGGATTCTACTCCCGTTTCTTCCTAATAATAAAGAAGAAGTCAGGGGAATGGCGTCCGATACTGGATCTCAGGAAACTCAACAAGTTCCTTCGGAAGCAATCTTTTCGGATGATCACACTGTCAGATATCCTGCACCTCCTCAATCCTGGAGATTTTATAACAACTTTGGATCGCCAGGATGCCTATTTCCACAAACCAATACATCAGAAACATCGCAAATTTCTGATGGATACAACTACCTGTGGATTCCTCACCTCATGAATACTCCCATGGCGCCAGCATTCGACGGAAATCTTCTTACTAGTCTCTGCACGTCGACGAGGACGTCACTGTCTCGCACGCGACGCCGTCTGACGTCATACAGGCAATAAGAGGTCCTCGACGACGTGCAGACGTCAGTTCCCTTTTTTCCGTGCATTCGAAACGGTTATCTTCGAGGGAGCAACTGTTACTCTTGCGGTTACAGTGTATATCTTGCTGCGTACTCTTTCTCTGTGGAAATAATGTCGCAGAGAAAGTCTGGATTTAAGCCTTGTCGTGAGTGTGGAGGCAAGATGTCGGTGACGGATCCTCATTCCGATTGCCTTTGGTGTTTGAGCTCCGACCACGACGTCTCGACTTGTGATTCATGTCAGCACATGAATCCGAAGGCCCTTAAAGAACGCGAGGCGAAGCTGTTTATGGCCAAGTCAAAGGAGAAGCATCACAAGAAAAAGTCTTCTCCAAGACATCGGCGTCATCGAGACCCCCGGCGCCGTAGAGAATCTCGGCGTCATTCAAGGGAGGCTCGTTCCAGGTCTCCAGATCGGCGCCGGAGGACATGGGAGGTCAGCCCCACGGTGACGCCGCATCCTTCGACGCCGTTGCTCTCTCCGGCGTCTCCAACTTCGCCTGGACAGGCGTTGGTGATTGAGGTATTGGAGCCTCAAGTGTTTTCTCCGGCGCAGACGCCGAGGCCGGCGTCGGGGTCGCCTCCGAGTCAGGCACCCCAGTATCCGGCTTTTCCCACCCCTGGAGCCGATAGTTCCGCATTC
Organism: Pleurodeles waltl; assembly: GCF_031143425.1. NCBI lineage: Eukaryota > Metazoa > Chordata > Amphibia > Caudata > Salamandridae > Pleurodeles > Pleurodeles waltl. Next base: position 966,244,602 of record NC_090443.1, read on the forward strand.
TTGAATGCGATGTATGCCATCTTCCAACAGATGGCTCCAGGGGGTGCTCCGGCTGGGCCTTTGGCCTTTTCTTTGGGTGATCCTGCGCCTCTTCGGCCGGCACCCTTTATGCCCTTTCTCCCGTTTGGGAACGTGGGCTCGGCGCCAGTGTCGGCGCCGGTGGCCGCTCCGGTGGCTTCGGAGGGATTGGCCCCAGGGATTTCCATCCCGTCGACGTCGAGATTTCGGCCTGTGACTCCGGTGGGTCCATCCGTTTCAACTGCTCTTCAGTCGGCGCCGAAGTTACCTGTGGCGCCGGATGCGGCGTCGGTGGCTTCGGAAGATCGGCGCCTATCTCCGACTTCGGCGGAGGTATTGTCGACTCCGCGGATTGAGCAACGACTGCATTCAAGGAGGCGTGCTCTCCGGGTACTAGAGGAGCAGGAGTACCAACGAGCCCTAGAGGAAGGAGAGCTAGAGGACTCGGGTGATGGGCTGCGTGGACTGGAGTCGGCCAGTGGGCTGGACACTTCCCCTGAGTGGGACCTTTCGTCCCCGGGGGAATATACCGAGGAAGCTGCTTCCTTTCATACAGTGGTACGGAAGGCAGCTAGTTTTTTGGACCTGCCTTTGCCGGTGGTGGAGGCGAAACAAAACCTTTTGACAGAGGTGTTGCATCCGGCCTCAGCCGCGGCGGAGCCTCTATTACCTTTTAATGACGCTCTGCTGGATCCGGTTTTAGAGGTGTGGAAGAAGCCGGCATCTTCCCCAGCAGTTCACAGAGCCGTGGCCAGGAGGTATCGGACGGCTCCAACTGATCCTGGTTTCCTATCTAGGCACCCTACGCCGGAGAGCTTGGTTATGCAGGCCTCCTGTTCGTCCAAGTCAGCGCCTGGTTCTTTTCCGACGGTGCCGGGGGACAGAGATTCAAAAAAGCTGGAGGCGCAGTCGAAGAAGATTTTTTCGTCCTGCAGTCTGGCTTTAAAAGCAACCAATGCAACCTGTATCCTGGGGAGGTATATTCATGCTCTGATGGATGACATCTCCTCTTCGTTTACAGAGCTTCCCCAGGGTCTTTTGGATCTTGTCTCTGATGCCCAGGCTGCTGCGACCCAAATTATCCAGACGGGACTGGATACCACCGACTCGGTAGCCAGAGCAATGGGCACAACTGTGGTGGAAAGGAGACAGGCCTGGCTCCGTAACTCGGGCTTTTCGGCAGATGTACAGTCCACATTGTTGGATCTCCCGTTTGATGGGGACAAACTGTTTGGGGCTAAGGCTGATTCGGCCTTGGAACGGTTTAAGGAGAGCAGGGCCACGGCTAAGTCGCTGGGACTCCAAGCTCCTTCTTCCACGGCCTCTTCCAGATTCTTCAGGAGGTTTCGTGGATTTGGGCGTGGCTCTTCCTCCTCTTCCTTTCGGGGAAGATATCAGCAACCTGCCTCTTCCCATCCCTATAGATCTTTTAGGGGGAGGGGTAGGGTCCGCACCAGGGGAGCTTCTCAGCAGCACTCTGCCTCTTCCTCATCCTCTGGCGGGGTGCAGCAGGGGAAGCAGCCTTAGGCTTCCACCATTTCCCACTCACTCCTCTCCTGTAGGGGGAAGATTACAGCATTTTCTCACCAAATGGGAGACTGTTACGTCGGACACTTGGGTTCTCAGTGTTGTGGGAAAAGGCTACACCCTTCCCTTTCGGGAGTTTCCGCCCCTCATCCCGCCCCGCCCTTCGTATTGTTCACAAGAACACCTCCTGTTGCTAGAACAGGAGGTAGAAGTCCTCCTTTTAAAGGGCGCGGTGGAGTTGGTCCCGGAGCAGGAAAGGGGTCAAGGAGTTTACTCAAGGTATTTCCTGATTCCCAAGAAGGATGGTCGTTTGAGACCAATTCTGGACCTGAGGATCTTGAATTGGTTCAGCAAGCAGGAAAAGTTCAAGATGCTGACCCTAGCACAGGTGCTTTTGGCGTTGAACATGGAAGACTGGATGGTGTCTGTCGACTTGCAGGATGCTTACTTTCATATCCCGATACTCAAGTCACACAGGAAGTATCTCCGGTTTGTGGTGGGATCGCAACACTACCAGTTTGCGGTCCTTCCGTTTGGTCTTACTTCAGCACCTCGAGTCTTCACGAAGGTGATGTCGGTGGTTGCGGCAGACCTCAGAAGGAAGGGGATAGCAGTATTCCCTTACTTGGACGATTGGTTAATCAAAGCCAAGTCCCCGGAGCTTGTGTTGCGTCATCTGCAGTCAACAACCCAGTTGTTGTTCGACCTGGGCTTTTCGGTGAACGAGCCCAAATCTCACCTAGAGCCCTCTCAGCGCCTCCTGTTCATAGGGGCAGTACTGGATACAACATTGGGTCGGGCCTTTCCTCCGCCTCAGCGGATTCAAGATATTCAGGATTTGGTTCCAATGTTTCGAAATGGAGCAGTAGTTCCAGTCCTCAAGGTCCTTCGTCTGCTCGGTCTTTTTGCCTCCTGCATTCTGTTGGTCACGCATGCTCGCTGGCACATGAGGGCTCTTCAGTGGTGCCTCCGAAGGCAGTGGTCTCAACACAGAGGGGATCTAGAGGGTACTGTCAAGATCTCCAGAGATGCTGCTATGGATTTGAAGTGGTGGATTGCAAGCAACAATCTTTCACAAGGAAAGCCGTTCCAGCAGTCGCCACCAGTGGCCACAGTCATAACTGATGCTTCCACTCTAGGGTGGGGAGCTCATCTGGGGGATCTGGAGATCAAAGGTCTTTGGTCTCCAGAGGAACAGATTTTTCACATCAATCTGTTAGAGTTACGGGCTGTACGTCTGGCTCTCAAGGCCTTCCTCCCTTCCCTTCGTGGTCAGTCGGTACAGGTCCTAACGGACAATACTACCACGATGTGGTACATAAACAAGCAGGGAGGAGTGGGGTCGTACCTTCTCTGCAGAGAAGCTCTTCGACTATGGTCCTGGGCAAAGGACCATCGGATTTGCTTGATAGCAAACCATCTGGCCGGAGTTTTGAACGTGCGTGCGGACAGTCTCAGTCGCCACTTCTCGGCAGACCACGAGTGGCGTCTCCATCCAGATCAAGTCCGTTTAATCTTCCAGAAGTGGGGGTTTCCTCGGGTAGATCTGTTCGCCACTCGAGAGAACGCGCATTGTCCGTTGTTCTGCAGCCTTCAGTATCCGATGCAGGAAGTGTTGGGGGACGCGTTTCAAATGACCTGGTGCGGCCAGTTGCTTTACGCGTTTCCTCCCATACCCTTGATTCCTCGAGTATTGAGGAAGATTCGCCAAGACCGGGCTCTAGTAATCTTAATAGCTCCGGATTGGCCAAGGAGGGTGTGGTACTCCGACCTTCTCCAACTCTCAACGTGCCCGCCGCTCCGTCTCCCTTTCAGGGCAGACCTCCTCTCACAGTCGCAGGGGCAGGTTCTACACCCCAACCTCCAGAGTCTGCACCTACATGCCTGGAGATTGAACGGGGCAACCTGAGTTCCTTCTCTCTCCCGCCTGAGGTAGTGGATGTTATATTAGCGGCCAGGCGACACTCCACTAAATCTATCTACGCTAATAGGTGGTCTAAATTTGTTGCGTGGTGTGGAGAGAGGCAGATTGATCCCTTACATGCTCATCTATCGGACGTTTTGTCTTTTGCTCTATCTCTGGCGCAAAAAGGTTGTGCAGTGGCTACCATTAAAGGTTATTTATCGGCCTTGTCAGCCTTCATATGTCTTCCAGACCAACCGTCTTTATTTAAATCCCCTATTGTTATCAGATTCTTGAAAGGTCTTCTAAATCAATATCCTCCAAAGCCATTCGTTATGCCGCAATGGGATTTGTCCTTAGTCCTGACTTTCCTTATGGGGTCCCCTTTTGAACCTATGCATTCTTGCCCCTTGAGGTATTTGGTTTTAAAAACAGTCTTCCTGATAGCTATAACATCAGCAAGGAGAGTGAGTGAGTTGCAGGCCTTATCAGTAAAACCCCCTTATACAACTTTTTATGGGGATAAGGTGGTGTTGAGGACCAAGGCTGCTTTCCTCCCGAAGGTTGTTTCACCCTTCCATTTGGCTCAGGCAATTACTTTGTCCACGTTCTATCCTCCGCCTCATCCTTCCAAAGAGGAAGAAAGACTGCACCGTCTGGACCCAAAGAGAGCGTTGAGCTTCTTTATCGATAGAACAAGGGATTTCAGGCTGGAGGATCAGCTGTTTATTGGATACGTGGGCAAGAGGAGAGGAAAGGCAGTCCACAAGAGAACACTATCCAGGTGGGTTGTTCTTTGCATTAAAATATGTTACTCTTTGGCAAAGAAGGATCCTCCTGAGGGCATTAGAGCTCATTCCACCAGAGCTAAGTCGGCCACTTCGGCCTTAGCCAGAGGTGTTCCTGTGGTCGACATCTGCAAGGCCGCAACTTGGTCGTCCCTTCACACTTTTGCAAAACATTACTGTTTAGATTCTGAGGTTAGAAGGGACGGCCATTTTGCACGGTCAGTGCTGCAGGATTTCTTGGTTTGACCATTTAGGCACCCACCGCCGGGCGTGGTACTGCTTTGGGACTCTATTCATGAGGTGAGGAATCCACAGGTATTTGTATCCATCAGAAGAACGAGTTACTTACCTTCGGTAACGACTTTTCTGGTGGATACATTAGCTACCTGTGGATTCCTCACGGTCCCACCCGCCTCCCCGTTGCCTTTATGGTCTTGCCAAGTAATCCTTGAGTGCGCTCCTCTTGGTCTTTGAGGGTGCAATAGATGTATATATAATATATTTATATATATATATGTGTATATGTGTATATATCTTTATGTATATACTTGGTGTGTGTATATATTTTAAAAGAGAGAGTTTTATATATATATATATATATATATATGTACATAAAAAGATTTACAGTTATTCATACAATGTGGTGTATTTTACAATATAATGGATGTTGCCTTGCTCTTTCATTGCATTGCCTGGTTGTTCTCATGCACGTAAAAAAATGATTGGTACTGACGTCTGCACGTCGTCGAGGACCTCTTATTGCCTGTATGACGTCAGACGGCATCGCGTGCGAGACAGTGACGTCCTCGTCGACGTGCAGAGACTAGTAAGAAGATTTCCGTCGAATGCTGGCGCCATGGGAGTATTCATGAGGTGAGGAATCCACAGGTAGCTAATGTATCCACCAGAAAAGTCGTTACCGAAGGTAAGTAACTCGTTCATCTCCGCTTTACTGTAGCCAGTGCCCATTATCAGTTCAAAGTCCTACCATTCAGGCTGAGATCAGCTCCAAGAATCTTCACGAAATGCCTTGCCCCAGTCGCAGGTTTCCTCCGCAGCAAGGGTTTCCAGGTGTTTCCATACCTAGACGACTGGCTCATAAAAGCTCCGTCTACGCTACTAGCCTCCAAAGCGACAAACGCTTGCTTAAAATTATTCCACAGTTTGGGGCTAACAGTGAATCTACAGAAGTCGGTCACACTTCCCTCATGCAAAAGAGTTTTCCTGGGTGCAGAGTTAGACACTATCCACAACAAAGCATATATCACTCCAGCAAGGCAGCAGAAGCTAACCCACTTAGCTGTCAGAATCTCCACAAAAGTTTGTTTCAGTACCACTGTTCAAGTCGCTTCCGGGCATGATTTCCTCGGCCATCGTCCTAGTTCGACTAGCAAGGCTGAGAATGAGACCGTTGCTAGAAGAACTACAACTCTAATGGATCCAGTCGCAAGGGTCCTTCGACGACTTAATAACTATCACACCAAGAATTTGGCAGGCGTTGAAGTGGTGGTCTCAGACCAACCACCTCTCCCAAGGTGTTACGTTTCTAGCACCAATAACAGACTTTGGCCCTCATTCTGACCTTGGCGGGCGGCGGAGGCCGACCGCCAAAGTCCCGCCGTCAAGTTACCGTTCCGCGGTCGAAAGACCGCGGCGGTAATTCTGACTTTCCCGCTGGGCTGGCTGGCGGTCGCCTTCAGACCGCCAGCCAGCCCAGCGGGAAAGAGGCTTCCACGATGAAGCCGGCTCGGAATCGAGCCGGCGGAGTGGAAGCTGTGCGACGGGTGCAGTTGCACCCGTCGCGTATTTCACTGTCTGCGCAGCAGACAGTGAAATACATTTAGGGGCCCTCTTACGGGGGCCCCTGCAATGCCCATGCCAGTGGCATGGGCACTGCAGGGGCCCCCAGGGGCCCCGCGACCCCCCCTACCGCCATCCGGATCTCGGCGGTCCGACCGCCGGGATCTGGATGGCGGTAGGGGGGGTCAGAATCCCCGCGGCGGTGCAGCAAGCTGCGCCGCCGCGGAGGATTCAATGGGGCCGCGGTACACTGGCGGGACCCCGCCAGTGGTGCCGGTCCGACCGCGGCTTTACCGCCGCGGTCGGAATCCCCATTGAAGCACCGCCGGCTTGTCGGCGGTGCTCCCGCGGTCCTCCGCCCTGGCGGTCAAAGACCGCCAGGGTCAGAATGAGGGCCTTTGTCATCACCACAGACGCTTCCTTGGAAGGCTGGGAAGGCCATTTGCAAGACATGCGCATTCAGGGCAGATGGTCCAATCTCCAGAAAGAAATGCACATAAACCTGCTAGAACTGAAGGCGATCCATCTCACGCTCAAAGCTTTTCTTCCACGCATCGCAGGGTCCTCAGTGTTGGTCAGGACGGACAACACAACAAGTATGTTTTACATCAACAAGCAGGGAGGAACAAGATCCCTCTCCTTCTCAAGGGAAGCTCAGTCTCTTTGGGACTGGCTCACACTGCACAATGTTCGCCTCAGGGTGGAGCACCTGCCAGGGGTCAACAACGCCCTAGCGGGCTCTCTCAGCAGGACAGACGACAACTGCCACGAGTGGGAACTCAACCAGAACATACTCAACGGCATCTTCCAACGATGGGGTCAGCCGATCCTAGACTTGTTTGCCACCAACCTGAATGCCAAATGCCAGTTCTACGCCAGTCGATACCCACTCCTGGGGTCGTGGGGAAATGCTCTTTTGATGAGATGGTCCGGGATCTTTGCCTACACTTTTCCCCCCATCCCTCTGATTCCCAGGCTCCTCAGGAAAATGAAGTCCGAATGCTGCAGGATCATTCTCATAGCCCCCAGATGGCCCAGACAGTACTGGTACACGGAGCTCCTACTCCGGTCCGTGGTCAATCCAGTCCGCCTTCCTTGCAACCACAACCTTCTCACGAAGAATCAGGGTCTCATCCTTCATCCCGACCCAGCTTCGCTGCAATTGCATGCTTGGCTCCTGAGTACAGAGAGTTTCACGATATGAACATCGATCAGGAATGTAGACTGATATTATCTAGGGCACGAGCAGAGAGCACAAATAAGACGTACAAACTCAAGTGGAAGAGATTTTGTGTTTGATGCTCTCAGAACAACTTCCACCTGTTACAAATTAACCCTGAACAAATTCTTTCTTACCTTCTCTCATTCTCCTAGTCTGGTCTTTGCCATGCATCAGTCAAGATTCACCTAGCAGCTATAGCCTCCTATAGGCGATCGGCTGAGATGCCCTCAATCGGCTCATCCAGAATCATTAAGCAGTTTATGAAAGGACTTTTCTGCACTTTCCCTCGGGTGCGGCTACCTCCGCCAGAGTGGCACCTTAATATAGTCCTGTCTCAGCTCATGAAAGCTCCTTTCGAACCCATTCACAGGGCAGAACTCAAGTACATCACATGGAAAGTGGCAACCCTGCTTGCTCTCACTTCTACCAGGAGAGTCAGTGATAAACAGGCGTTCACTACTAAAGAACACTTTTTGTTTTTTTATGATGACTTTGTTATGCTCAGAACCAACCCCAAATACATTCCCAAGGTGCCATCTTCATTCCATCTCAATGAGCCCGTGATACTACGAACCTTTTTTCCAAACCCAACTACAATCGCAGAAAAAACTCTACACTCTTTGGACATCAAACGATGCCTCAAATTTTATCTTGAAAGTACCAAACAAATCAGAAAATCAGATCAACTCTTGGTATCTTATTCTCTTGGACGACAGGGAGCAGGAGTCACCAAGGCCACTATAGCCCGGTGGATTTCCTCGACAATCCAATTCTGTCACACCAAGGCAGGAACCCACTCCACGAGAGCAGTCTCCACATCGGCTGCTCTGTTTCAGGGTATTGCCCTGGATAAGATATGTCAAGCTGCGACATGGAAAACTACGCACTCCTTTACGCAACACTATTGTTTGGAGTCATTGCAGAGAACCGACTCTCTAGTAGGACAAGCTGTTCTACGCCATCTCTTTCATTAAGGTGAGACCTTTCCTTGGTTATATAGAAATGGTTTGATATGCAAATAACTGTGATTTCCATCATATATTCTTTGATATGCTTCTATATAAGTGTGTATTTAGTTGTATATATATATATATATATGTGTGTATATATTTATATGTATATATATGTGTATTTATAACACAAATGTTCAGTATATATGTATATGTACTTAGAAGTATCTATATTTCTCTGAAGTTCATAATGCAAGATTTATGAGCTAACTATTTTATATTGGGTATAAAGGATTTTCATGCTCGCACCCTTCCATCCACTGCGAGTTTAATGTTTATCAACAGTACTGCTGACTATTCAGATTCAAGCATGTGAATTTATGAAAGATCCAATACTGGATAAGAAAACAAGTTACTTACCTGTAACTACAGTTATCCAGTATTGGCATCTTTCATAAATTCTCATGCAACCCACCCTCCTCCCCTTTGACGCTCGCATTTCCTCTCAGGTTATAATCTTTCACTCTTGTGCTGGAAAATCTGAGGGAAGGAGCTTCTCTGGAGAGTGTTCTAGAGGGTGCTGGTGCCTGATTGGTCAGCAGGCAGGTTTGGGTCCTTTTCAGAAAAGGACATGGATAGGCTATATGAGCGATTACTGATTCCATTATAGCCTATGGCAAAAAAGTTGTATTTGTTAATTATTGCTATTTTATGTACGGTGGGACTCCCACTTCGATGACAGGGATGATTCAAGCATGTGAATTTATGAAAGATGCCAATACTGGATAACTGTAGTTACAGGTAAGTAACTTGTTTTCTTATTGAATTTAGGTCATTGAGTAAGTATGCTGCTGAGAGTTAATCGTATTCCATTAGTGCCAATATGGGACCATTTGTAGGCATTCCTTTAGCAGAACATATATGCCTCTCTTGAATGAGTGACGTCCATGGGTTTACCAACATGATTTTGTCAGATCTTTAAAACACAGAAAAAAGGCTTTGCATCATTTGTTCTTAAAATATGATGTAAAACCTTCAAGCATAGTTTTAACTTGTGTGCAGGTGCCCGTGAATGGACTAGTTTCTATGGAATTTTTAAAGTTTTAAGATTCTTGGCTTCGTAATGAGGTGCTGTGTTTTAACCCGTACAGTCTGCTATTCTTATGCTGCGTTGGCCTCAGATTAACACTAAACCAATAAAGGTTTTCATACCTTTCCAGGAATGCTTGCATACCACTGTCTGTACAACTGGTTCGGGAATTCATCTTATCCTGTATAAAGCTCTGTGGTAGAGCCCAAGGCAGGCCCCATATACCTCTCTGTTGATCATGGTTGCAGGCCAACCACTTCTGAAGACCGCTCTGCCAGTGCTTTAAATGGGCCGGTACTCTCCGGTACTGAGTACCGGCACTTTTTTATTTTGAGAGGGAGAGTACCGGCATATCTCAAGAAAAACGTAATACTTTTAATTGGAGAGTACCGGCACTTCTCAGAAACAAGCAGGCACTCTATTACAGAGTACCTGCACTTCTATTTTTCCATTTAAAGCACTCTCTGTACCATTGCTGCAGATGCACACCCTCACATCGCCCCCCGCCCCAAATATTGATGTGTGTACCTTTTTTTACCGTGTCCTAACACCCCTATTTCTTCAGGACACTTCTATATACTGCTGCGTAAACCTTCATTATAGGACATCAGCACGCAGCTGTATGTAACATAGTTTCCGGGCCTCCACCATCCTGTATACTGCCGGGCGCGCAGCTATAGAGACCCCATCCTCCCCAGTGCACAACTGTGCGTGCTATTGTTCAAGCCCCCATCCCCGCCCCCTCCACCTTCCGTCCTACATATAGGATTGCTCCAGGCACCCGCGCCTTCTGTACCGCTTTGTGTACCATTTTCTCGGGATCACCTCCTCCCCTATATACCTTTTTGTAATCCATACAATGATATATAATGCCATGTTCATTCTACCCCGCTTATTGTATTCTCTTGTTCCATCCTCATCTGCCCTGTTCCTTCTACCTCCGCTTACGGGTTTGTGTGAGCAAATTGGCAGCCCCATCCCCCGTTCTTTCGATATTGTGTGTGCCATTGCCCGAGCGCCCATCTCCCTGCTCCTTCCGCCTCCGTGTACCTCTGTGCGTTTATAATAGCTAAAGCCCCCGACTCCCAAATATGCTTTTGTGCTCCCCAATGGTCCAGCAGCAGCGCTATGGGTATGCATTATGCGGGCCTCGGTTCGCTCTCTCGTTATTATTTGATGTCGTTATCGAGCCAGTACAGAAGAAGCCCTGCTCCTTCTCAGTAACGCCTTGCACGAGCACACCGTTCGTAATTTTCAGTGGCCAAGTCACATTTTCCATCAGCCTATTATGAAGATTCGTTTCTCCGTGTCATTGGAGGTAACCGGGTGCAGTCAAACGGCACTTGAACTGGTACATCTTTTTAGCAGCCGTGGACTTGTGGGCCGGGGCTTGCCGCTGCTCATAGATCTCTACTCTGCCCTTCACAAATCACTGCAGGCTGATGTGTTTAGCTGTGTGCTGGGGTGACATTTACCTCCACCCCCTCCAATTAGCATCCATAATAGAGAGATTTATGTTTCAGCCTGCACCCTGAGCGTGTAAAACCAGGAGCACATAAACAGGCAGTCTGTGGATAGTACAGAAACACAGAACCATCTCTGTGAAGGGGACACGTGCACAACATGTAGTCTATCACACGTTTGCAGAAATAAATCGGGTCAGCCTGTGGGTGTCATTTTTTTGCCAGTGGTCAGACGACTCCAGTTTATGTAGCGCCTTGTTTTGCCAGTGGTCATTCAATTCCAGTTTATCTAGCTCCTTGAGGCTAAGCCCCAGATGCCTCGGTGGGCCTAGAGGAGGAGGAGAAAAACGGATCCAAGAAGTACCACAGATGAGCATGACTTTGTATATATTGTGACATCAGAGGCTCCCTGACTTCGTGCGAGTGGCCCTGATTCTTGGCAGATCCTTATACCAATAATTACATATACAGATACGAATTCAAAAACAGAAAGTATCCTAAAACACCACCAATTACATGTCATCTCCCTCCAAGTGGTGACTTCACTCCAGTCTCGCCGAAATGTATTAAAAAAGGAGTGGGACTGTGCCATTTTCTGGGTTGAGCAAACAGTAAGTAATGCAGAGAGAACAATTATTCATTACTTCTCAAATTAAGGTATTCACATAAAATGACTTGACTGTAGTTCCATATTCAGATCTTTCCCTCCCTAGTTGGACAGTTTCGTGGCGCTGTGGTCATTGTTTAAATTCCCAAATTTTGAGCTAAATTCCGCAAGTCTGAGGTTGGTGGTGGGGGCGGGGAAAGATGTGCTTTTTCTTAGGCTAAAAAATACCGTATGTGTGTAACCTGGCGGCTTGAGTGCTTGGCACTCGCTTTGAGTCCCAACCGTGGCAGCCGCAGCTGCGAATGCCCCTTCGCGTGGACTCCATTTCCCGAGCTGCCTCGGTGCTCTTTAATAGATGCAGTGTTGAGTGTGCCTGTCCGTGTGAGCTGCCAGGAGTCTCCTGAGACTAGTGCAGGAGGCTCAGTCACTGATCACAGCCAGCAGCACCGACAGGCAGAGCTGCTTCCTCACTCTCCAGCGCACACGCACATTTTTTTCCTGCAGTTTTTTTTCCCTTTTGGAATCTGGTCTCTGGTGAAGCTTTTCTGTAAAATCGGTATCCGGTGGGACGGACACCCCTCACCCAAGAAGGAGAGGACTGTGCATGCCTGGACTCAGACTTACGCGGCGACGGCAGCACACGAAGTGCCCGCAGAAGAGGACACCCAGCAGTAAGTGGGGCTCTCCACCGAGGCTGTATGAGTGTCTTTTTAACGTGGTAGGAGATATGTGGGGATGGGGTGGTGCTGTCCTGGTCAGGAAGTCAGTGCTGAACTTTTTTTTTTTTACAGCAGTTCACATCTGCGGCGTCGCTTCAGCTTCCTGGCCGAGCATGGCCGGGACGTGTGTGTCCATTCTCTACCTGCGGGCTCCGCCAGACCTGGCTCTGCGCTACCCTTGCAAGTTGTAGGGGTCTGAAGGCGCTGCGCCCCCGCTCTCGGAGCAAGGAATGCAAAGCACTCCTCGCCGTTGATGACAGCTCCTGACTCGCTCTGGTTGTCCCGGTCCGGCTCTGAACGGAAGCCGCTCTTTCAGAGAACTCCCGGACAGAAACTCTGGGTGTCGGGTCTCCCCAACTAATCCATCAGTACACATCGGTGGGGTGGACTGTGGGGGAACCATTGCTCTCTGCTTGGGGTGGCGAAGTGTCACGAGTGTGGGGCTGCAGCGGCGCCAGGTGCTGTGCAGGAGCCACACTCTACAGGCACCCTTACAGGCACGCTGAGCTCCCGTAAAGGCACTCTCCGCCCCATGCACAGCACCGCTATCTACCCGTTCAGGCACTCTCAGCTCCGTGCACAGCACTGCTATCTACCCGTACAGACATTCTCCGCCCCATGCACAGCACCGCTATCTACCCGTTCAGGCACTCTCAGCTCCGTGCACAGCACTGCTATCTACCCGTACAGGCACTCTCAGCTCCGTGCACAGCACCGCTATCTACACGTACAGACACTCTCAGCTCCGTGCACAGCACTGCTATCTGCACTGCTTTCTACCCGTTCAGGCACTCTCCGCTCCGTGCACAGCACTGCTATCTACCCGTACAGACACTCTCAGCTCCGTGCACAGCACTGCTATCTGCACTGCTATCTACCCGTACAGACACTCTCCGGTCCGTGCACAGCACTGCTATCTACCCGTTCAGGCACTCTCGGGTCTGTGCAGAGCACTGCTTTCTACCCGTTCAGGCACTCTCCGCTCCGTGCACAGCACGGTTATGTACCCGTACAGGCACTCTCAGGTCCGTGCACAGCACTGTTATCCACCCGTACAGGCACTCTTCACCCTCTGCACAGCACTATTATGTACCGTACAGGCACTCTCCGCTCCGTGCACAGCAGTGTTATCTACCCGTACAAGCACTCTCCGCTCCGTGCACAGCACTGTTGTCTACCCGTACAGGCACTCTCCGCCCCCTGCACAGCACTGTTATGTACCGTACAGGCACTCTCCGTTCCGTGCACAGCACTGTTATCTACCCGTTCAGGCACTCTCCGCTCCGTGCACAGCACTGTTATGTACCCGTTCAGGCACTCTCCGCCCCTGCACAGCACTGTTATGTACCCGTTCAGGCACTCTCCGCTCCATGCACAGGACTGTTATTTACCCGTACAGGCACTCTGAGGCCCCTGCACAGCACTGTTATCTACCCGTACAGAAACTCTCCAGGCACTCTCGGCTCCATGTACAGCAGTTTTAGCTACCCATACAGGCACTATCTAGGCATTCTTAGCTCCCACTGCATGCACTGTTATCTTCCCATACAGGCACTCTACATGCACTCTTAGTTCCCTGCATAGCGTTGTTATGTACCCGTAGGGGCATTTTCAAGGCACTCTTAGCTCCCTGTACAGCAATGTTATCTACCCATACATACAGGCACTCTTAGATCCCACTGCATGCCCTGTTATCTTCCCGTGCATGCACTCCCCGGGCGGTCTTAGCTCCCTGTTCAGCTGTGTTATTCTCCCGTACAGGCACTCTACAGGCGCTCTTAGCTCCCCCCGCATGCAGTGTTATCTACCCGTTCAGGCGCTCTCCAGATACTCTTAGCTCCATGTACAGCATTGTATAGGCACTCTTAGCTCCATGTACAGCATTGCTACCTACCCGTGTGGGCACTGTTAGCTAATTGTGCAATAATGTTATCTTCCCGTACAGACACTCTCCAAGCACTATTAGCTCCATGTTAAGCACTATTATTTTCCCGTACAGGCACTCGCTGCACAACACTGTTATCTGTCCCTGCAGGCATTCTCTGACACTCGGCTCCATGAACAGCACTGCTATCTACCCGTACAGGCACTCTCGGGCACCCTTAGCTCCCTGTACAGCACTGCCATCTACCCGTACAGGCACTCTCGGGCACTCTTAGCTCCCTATACAGCTCTGCTATCTACCCGTACAGGCACTCTCGGGCACTCTTAGCTCCCTATACAACTCTGCTATCTACCCGTACAGGCACTCTCGGGCACCCTTAGCTCCCTATACAGCTCTGCTATCTACCCGTACAGGCACTATCGGGCACCCTTCGCTCCCTGTACAGCACTGCCATCTACCCGTATAGACGTTCTCCATGCAATCTTAGTCTCCTGTACAACACTGTCCGCTACTTCTGACCAAGGCCCTCCTCTTTACCATTTTCACTCTGAGCTTTACATTCAAACATCACTCGGTGGCTTTCAATTCGTCATGAGGTACAGTCCCTCTCAAGAATTTTTAAAGAAAAAAACTTGTTATTTCCTTGCAGTTTTGTAATAACAAGAGAGCGGAGAAGGCAGGTCAGATAAAAAGCAGCTCGGACCTTAAAATGAAACCGAAACATGGAAAACGCCTACTTTTGGAAGCAGTGAACAAATGATGAAAATACAACATCCAGGAACCACGAAGCAGCCAAGAGAGAAAAAACTTTATCTTGGTGTAAGAAATATCACATATATATTGTTGTTGAAAGAACAGAGAACAGAGGAATAATGACGGGGAGTGAGGTCCGCACCATTAAACAATTCCCGCTGCTCACTTTCATGGGTAAGTGGCAGGGATAGGTAGGTGGGGTGACATTTGTCTCTTTTGTCTCTTTTATGAGAATCATGCATACCCCCCAGAAACGGTGCATCTTAAACACACCCCGTCAGACACCCGACCGACCGGAGGATGTACACAAGATGTCTCACCGCTCCCCCGGGGCTCTTTTTATGAACTTTGTAGAGGGAGGGCGGTAGATGAAAGTTTGAAGATAAGGAGGGGGCACGGGCGCCTAATTTCTCACCTCCAGGACTGGATGTACATAAAAGCCCATCTGTGCGCCTCACAAAGGGCCCATTAGGACTGTCTGATTCAAGGGGCTACGAGGGCTGAGCACCTCCTTCCACCCCACAAACACCCCCCCTCCCCCCAAACACACACACACACGCACAGGAAGCGCCCATGGTCACTTATTGTTGTAATAAAAGCCTCAGTGCGCTGCCCGCTCAAACCGGCAGATCGGGGAAACTCCGTTTGCGTTATTGAAGGCAGGGAAGAGCCGGCCGAGAATAAATGGCCATGGCAAAAAAATAATTGTACTGTCTCTATGAAGCAACTCGTTTCGTCGTTCGTTCGTTTGAAAGGGGTGTAAACAACTTGGTTTCTTGCAAATGGAAGCACGCATTTAGAGGTGATGGAGAACGTGTAGGGCTGAGAAATGCAGTGTAAATGTCATCAGAAATGTGTAGGAGATAACGGGGAAGCCCCTTGTCTCCCTATTCACATTGTCCGTTACATACTCGTTCGTGGAGACCAGTGCGTTTGTTGGTCGAGGCCCCTCTGTGCCACATTGGCAGCGGGACCCCGAACAGAGCGCAGTGGCGGCTCTCCGGGGCACGGTTATCAAAAGACGTCGATAATAGTCCTTTGTAACTTTCTAAACCGAGGATGATATAAAAGTATCGCATTGCCGTGGTGTGGATCATTAGCAAATGAACGAAAATCGAAAGATGGCGTGAAAAACGGGAGACCTCCTGCCCTGCGTTAAACAGAGCCCACCTCTGCCAGAGGGGTTTGGCCGCCTCTTGCTTTCTTGTTATTTTTAATGTTTGTTTCTTTCTGGTTATGTGAAACGAGTCATAGGGCTGTGGCCGCTGACAGACACCTATTTATTGCTGCTTGTTTATTGTTATGTTAACTTCTACGCCGTTGTTTTATATATTTTTTAAACGTTTTCTATCCCGGACACGCGTTGCTTCTTCCCGCGGTCTCCAGAGCGGCATCTCTTCGCAATTGCTCGGATGGGCAAGCGGTGCCGGGCCAGACTGAGCTCAACAGGCGGGCAGGAGGCCACGCCAGCGGAGGCAAAAGCAAGCCTTGGAAGAGGGCAATCCAATCTGAAATATACGAGGAGAATCAGGCAGAGGACGTGGAATATCGCGTTATAGAGAACATTTATAGCGCGGCTTTATGTATCTGTTGTTACAAATAGACAAGCCGCAAGTAAGCGATCCTTCTTAAAGTGTGTGTCGGTGTGGCGGAGAGGGACTTAAAACAATGGGTCTGTTCTTGGTGGCACATACTTTTTCGTCATCTCTTTTTTTCCTTTTTTTCGTAGTTTTCTACTACCTAAACAGGCATGCTTGGAACAGTTTATTATTTACTGTTTTTTTGTTTTTTTTATTCGACCGCGTGTTATACAGTTTTGCCCCCGTCTCCGGCCGCTCAATTAACCAGCGGGTACATTGGCTTTACACGTGCTTGTTTTTAATTTCATAAACCCCTCCCTGCTTCGTCCAAAGTGATGCATCCTCTCGGCCTCCACCTGTTTCTCCGACCGCTGCAACAAGTAGACCGAACTTCGTCAGCTTGTCCTGCCAGCCCCGGGTCAGCGCCTCTGCCCCAAGCCGGATCTGCCTCCGATTCCCCTAAATTAAAACGGTCTTAAAACGTTACTGCCTTTAAACGATTTTTGTCATTTTAACATTACTGTCCTTACTACAGCCTCCCGCCCAAAATGGTTTCTGCTTTAAATAAACAAAGGAAAAAGCCGCTTAAGGTTACTTGTCACTAGCCTTCTGGGAAATCCACTTGTTTACTTTTAAATTAGTTTTGGAGGTATAATTTTTTTATTAACAGGGGCTCCCAGGATACTGGCCACAATCAGTGTTTTAGCAATGTGGGTCATTTATACATATATATATATATATTTACATATGAGGAGCAAGTCCACACATATATCATTAAAAGTTTCTCGAATCGCTGTACACACCATACTTAATATTCTTTTATTGCAGGATAATTTGTGCAAATTAGTAATCGAAAAAAATAGCAGTCATTTATCCACAGTAATACAAACTGCTCTATGCTGGAAAATAGAAAAATATATAGTAGGCTCCGATACAGTCGAAGTTCTTTATTTGGTTTGGTTGTGATGGCAAAATACACTTAAATCGGTTGGTTAGTACATCGATGTATGTGCAATTTGTTTTGTGTCCGAATAATTGTTTCAGCCCCCCTTTGTCGTTTCGCTTCGCTGATGGCTTTTTACTCGCCCAGCCTGGTGTGTGACAGAGGGGTAATGTGACTGTGGAAAAAATGATATTTGTAGGAGAAGGCCGGAAAAGGGAAAAACGCGTAAATCCTTTATCCTACTACTAAAAATGGGGGAAATTAAAGGGAGCTGCTTTGGAGAATTCAACATTAATTTTAAGGTTTTAATGGCAATCTAAATACATATATCTTTGTTTGTATATTTACGAATACACGTTTGCCTTGTTTGCGTGTGTCTGCTAATTATTTTGTGTCATTTTCATGATGCAGTTTTACAGTTTGTCCTTTCCAGTAGTTAACAGGTGTTGTTGCTCAATTTAATATTCTGAAAAACGAAAGAAAGGCCTTTTCAGGAATTGAATTTTACCCCTGAAGTTGGATTGGAAGAATTTCATAAATACAGGGAAATCAATAAAAAGTTCTTAATAAAACAGTACTGGATTTATCAACCTTATAAGAATGGGAGGTTGAGTTGGCCTTGCTGAAATATTACCTCGTGACCTACAGGTCACAGCAGATGTCAGTGCCAGTTTTGACTCAATTACCAATCTGGAGGGCTCTTCTTCAGGGTGTACAGTGGTTTTTGTAGTTTGCTTGACTGAGAGTCTTGCATAACCTGAATACCACGCGATAGATCGATCTATCTATCTATGCACACATAAACCTCGCCTTTATAAAAATAAAAAAAAAGTAAAAATTAAGAGTCCTACTATCTTATTTTAGAGATTTAATCAGCGCCTTACGTGGCTTTGCGGCTGCTTCCGAGCGCTCAGTAACCCTTATGAGTAAATGATCAGAGGGTTTGCGTATGTTTACAATCCAAGCAGATATGAGTGACCCAGGCCTGCAGTCCAAATACCATCCTTAAAAGACCCGTTTTTAGGAGTCTGTCAGCAGGTGGTTCAGCTCGGCTGTCAGGCTCAAGACACTCCTGAGTCGGAAGACGTATGCGCCCAGGTCCGGCCTCTGTGTTTTTGGTGTTTGAAAGTTCTTGGTGGCTGGTGTTGGTGGATCGAGTAATTTAATGGGGTCATGGGGCTATAACCACGAGGCACCGAGGACATGCACACACATGCACAAAATCATTTTTAATTGTGTGAATGTAAAGGTTTACATTCAATCGCTCCAGATCTTAAAGGTGAGATAAAACTTTTTTTCTTTGGAGGAAAAGTACGCATGAATGGAGACACTCATTCTCTCCGTCCGGGTTCTTTATTCCGAATAGAGTAACCAAGTTATATTTTAGTCCGAACAAAAATACAAATAAATGATTAGACTAAAATAAATATGTATGTGATTTATGTATTACTATATAGAAGTTCATTCGGAATTTGGTAGCCTTTGATATATAATAAATCCTCGTGCTGTACATTAGTGTTATTTTGTCTTACTAAAACAAACACACAGGAGAGCTGGGTCAAGGAGGCGGCTGCAGACACGTTAGATACCCCTTTAGCTCTCTATGTGGGGGCGGTGGTGCCCCTGCGTCCCCTCCAGAGGAAGGCTCGCTGGTTCCTGCTGGCTTCTGCCCCTGTCCCCCTGCCGCCCCCCTCCAGAGGAAGGCTCGCTGGTCCCTGCTGGCTTCTGCCCCTGTCCCCCTGCAGCCCCCTCCAGAGGCAGGCTCACACGTCCCTTCTCCTGGCCATGCCTGAGCCGACTCGGCTCCCGGGAAAGTGGCCAGTGATTTATTTGGTTGCATTTTCGATTTCTCTGGTCGGCTCTCCTTTCTCCTCCTTTCAGCAGGGATGTCAGCTGTTATTACTCGGCATCGATCTCTTTGCAAAGTGAGAAGTGAACTAAAATTAATGTCAATTCCACTGGCCGGATCAATAGCTGGAGTTATTTTAATCTGGATTTGCACGAAGTGCTAAATTAAAAAGAATCCGCGTGTTGGGGTTAGCCCGTCCTTAACCCCCTTCCACATGAGATGTGAGGCGGGATCCTACTGCCCCTCGCTGCCCTGCAGCGGGACCCCAGCTGCCCTGCTCTGCTGACCTGGGTTGTCTAGGGCACTCGAGGTGTGTCATGTGTGAAGTCCGGCGTGATTCTACCCTAATCCGTCGAAGCTGCGGGAGCGATGCAGGAGAGTAAGTAAAAAGCGCCTTGTCAATTGTATTGGTGCTGGAATCGGATAATTCTCTGATTTCATCCAGGCCTCATCTAATTCCTGATGGTTACTCATGGTTTAGGAATGACCCGTGTTACTGGGCGAGGGTGCTGGCGTGGTGGACTTGGGGGGGGGGGGGGGGGTTGAAGTGGGGGAGTTAAACTGTTTACTTGGCTGCTCACACAAGCAGCGAGTGAGCACCCCTATCCGTGAAACAACGAGTCTGTCCGACTGTTCATCCACCCATCTCATTCTCCCTCATTCCCTCAGCCTCTCAGTGTCATTCTCTTTCTGTCTCCGTCTCCCCCCCCCCCGCTCCCTTTTTCGGCTACGTGTTTCTCAGTCTTGCGTGTCTTTTTCCCGGTGAGCCCCCGCCACCCCTCGTTTCTACCTTTTAGCAGCTTCCTATGAAAGTTATTGCATATGTGAAAAGTGGGAAAGGGATTTAGCGCCACATGTACGAACACATTTTCCCATTGACACAGAATGGGAAAAACCCTTTGCTACATCTGGCCCTTAATGTGAGGTCCATAATCCGAAAAATCAGCGTGGATGTCCGCTGGGGCTGCTGCCAGATGAGGCGACAGCAGCATTTCCAAGGGCCCTATGCTACCCCTTCTGCATGGAGCTAATCCTGGAGGGAGCTGCAGACGCACCCGGGGTCTGTTACTCTTCCAGGAGATGCTGCATGGAGTGTGATGCAGGGAGGGCTGACTGTGTGCTGCAGGGAGAGGGACTGTGTGCTGCAGGGAGAACTGACTGTGGCAGGGGCAGCTGCCCTGCCGGGGACCTCATGCGGGACCAACAGGCCCCTGGATTTAGGGTACTTAGTGGACCACAACGCATTCGGTCTACTACAATGCCTCAAGCAGAGTGTGGTCCTTAACCAAAAACTACATATTTCTTCTCCTCGTGGCACAGTGGTATGCGCCGTGTGGTGGGAGAGGAGTGGTGTGCTTGAACTTAGGCGCCTGCTGCTGCTGGCTGCGGGGCTGAGCAGTCCTATCTATCCCCGCTGCTCTTGTGTGTGGCATCTCTTCGTCTCCCCGCGCCCCTCCGTGCCGCCTAGCGTACACTACTCCTGTGCTTTAAGCTGAGGGTCGCGCTTCACCATTCACACAGTTCGGAGGACAGAGGTTATAATATTTTCAGCTTCACCCGGGAATCCTACAAGTTCTCCATGTGACAGACGGAGTTGGCGAATGCCGATGTGTCCAGCTGCATCCTTAATAGGCCCGTGGCAACCCCAAAACAGCCTTCTACCGGAGCCCAAACACGGCAGTTGTGAAACGCTTGAAATACCGCGGCTAAAACCTTCTGACTTGCTTTATCTAAAATAAGTGAAAGGCAAATATAAGTTTGGCAAAGGTACAGCGCCAGCAACAAATCTTAAAATAAGGTGCAAGCAAAGTCACCTAATGCACATCTAGCCCGATTTCTAAAGCAGCAATAACACATCTAAACAGAACAGCTCACTGCACCTAAGAGAGGGATTAAAAGGCCGTGCCTTTCAGAGGGGATGTTCCGAGATATGTTAGAGAACTACCAAGACAGGAGCTGCTAGTGAGGCGACACTTCTGGCCTCAGGCACAACTGAACACACCTAGAGGGACAGTCTCTATGTAATGGCAAGGATGTTGGAAATGAGAGGCCGGTGCCCGAGAATTAACCAGTTCTTCCCTAGGTACTAGTTAAAGCACTCGTTTTTGGAAGAACTCTACTTGTGAGCTACAGTAACTCGAAGCCAGAGGTCCCTCAGATTTGAAACCCATCTCGCCTTTTTCCAGTGATACCTCACACGCACACAGATACGCACGCACGCGTGCCACGTTGTGCACGTCCCGTGAACAAAAAGCCACCTTAGAACGAATGCAGGCTGCGATGTATGCTAGCCCGGGTGCATAGCACCCTCTTCTCCTCCGCACAGCTGTGACCAGCCCCCTCCGCCCCTCTCTGCTTCTGCGGACTAAGTGGCCCGCACCCCAGGACAACAGCAGTCGGAAGTGTTGTTAAGATGTTGTGCTAATGGTTCATCGAAGGCGCGTTACAAATCTATTCAAGAGCGCGCCGAGTGGCACTGCACATCTGTTCTGTAGAGATGTATCCTATGCTGTGCGCACCAGGGGCCACCGGAGGGGGCAGATGCTGCGGGGGTAGCCGGTACACCCGGCAAAAAGGCTGCCCACCCCCTACGGGGGATCAGCAGCCTGTACAAAGACACTGCATGCAGCTGTGTGAAATCACACGCGGCGCATCTGCGGCTCTGCGCTGAGCACACACCTCTGCATATGACATGGGCATGCGGTCACAACCATACATGTCAGTGTCTCGTTGTTTATACGATGTTCAGCCTTCCTCGGCGGATAAAGGATCTGAAGCGTGGTGAGATACACGGATCAGCCCAAGATCCCACAAAGTGGCGTCCCAAGGGGGCTGGGATCAGAGCCCCCGCCTTTAGTTCTTATTTCTTGGTGCAAGCCACCTCAACTCCCTCGCCTGTGTAGCGTGACCTCTGCTTCAGTACGTGTTCAGTTACACTGACAGCACGCTGTTTGTTTCACGGTACAGTATGTGTACTGTGATGTACTCAGCTTTGCGTCTCTTAAAGGCGTACGAAGTACAAACATTTTCGGAATATTTGCATTACAATTCTGCTATTTCATTTGTCATAAAAATTAACAATTTAGTTCTGACGGTGACGACATTAACAAAACCTTTTGCCTTTCACTTCACTTTTTTTTATTTCTTTTATTGACCCAGATCTTTGGATAGTTGTGAAACCC
This sequence comes from Pleurodeles waltl, assembly GCF_031143425.1. Lineage (NCBI taxonomy): Eukaryota > Metazoa > Chordata > Amphibia > Caudata > Salamandridae > Pleurodeles > Pleurodeles waltl. The sequence continues at coordinate 966,266,881 of NC_090443.1, forward strand.
GTTTGTAAGGCTAAGTTAACTTGAAAGGGGAGGTGCAAACCATTTTCTGCATCCTGTTTAACAGTAGATTGGCTAAGACTGAAGGTAAGTACTGAGGGCAACAGCTGATGCCCAGACCTACCACAGCCATGCAGAAATATTTGTCTCAACGAAGCATGGGCAAATTTAGGATTGACTCAGAAATATTTTACACCTGCGCGCTACTGACCCACGAAACCACCAGCCACTTGGCCAACCAGTTTGTGGAATCCCCCCTCAAATCAGATGTATGTATGATCATTTTATAGTAACTTCAGATGGTTGCAATAGAGCCAGCTGTTCTTCGCACCTTCTGCCGTGTGGTACATAATACAGAAAGCTGTAACTTGCATTGCTTATACGCTCTGAAGCCAGTGATACCCATGATAGGGGACATATTGATCATTTGTTTAGGCGTGAGAGTCTGTCTCATTTTTTTTCATGTTATGGATTATCGTGTCGCCAGATTTCCTCAAGGACCCTATAGCACAGCTGGTGGTTGCAAATCATCTGTATGTAGTATTTTCAAAGGTAGGTGTCTCGGTCTATGCTGTACTTTGGGGTCGATTACAGGTAGCGCCGCGAAGCACTGAAGCATGCACACACAGCGCTGACTGAAGGGAAGATGTGCCCATACAGATGAAAAGCATTGGGCCACTGAATATAATGGGGCCACGTTGCACCCGTGGTGGGGAAAGAGACATTATGTGAATGCTCCCACCCTGCCTCCAGTTGAAGCTGCAGGGTCCCAGCTCTCACCATCAGGACATAGCACCCCAACCCCCTCCCCGAGGCAGCTGTGACCTCTTTCGATTCAAAGGGATGAAATGGTGTGACGCCCATACTGACGCTATCCCTTCCGGGTTAACCCATGCTCCTAAAAACTCCTTGCAACTGGCTCGAGCCTCAGGCGCGTGACCCAAAGAACGCCCATTCGTAAAAAAGCAGCAGTTTAGCATTACTTTCCTGGTAACCACATATATCCGAGGAAATACATGTATTTACTTTATACACGGTGGGGTTTGTGGCCCTTTTTTTAAGACTGACCTGGACTGTTCTGCATTGATTGTTCTGCATTATCAATATGGTTTATTACCATTCTAGCCTCTAATTGTGTGCATCAGCTGTGCATCTCCCAAGAATAGCAATTTATTTAGGTGTTTTGTAAATTGCTGCTTCTCATCTAAACACGAAGTGCTGAAATTATAGGAAAAGGGAAAAGGAAACCTCATAAACGCAAAACAAGATGAATACTGCCGGCTAGAGCCCAGCACCATGAGGTGAAAAACCCTAGCCAACATTTCTCCATCATGAGCCCTCGGTCTTCGGTCAAATGGCCTCCTGCATAGATCAATTTTAAGGAGCTTCGTGACTCCTAGGTACTCAGACCCAGCCCATCCCTGAGGTGGGACTCTGTGAGGTTCAACACTTTGGCATGAGTACCTCCAAAGAACGTCTGTACTGTTGCTGCTGATGAGAGGAATGACCTTGAGGGATCAGAAGCTAGGACGAGGGATGAAAGATCCTAAAGCTCTTACTGCCTTTAGTCTAGTTTAGCGCTACATCAATACCACCTGTATGTATTTATGCCCTGGCAATGAAAATCAATGTGGCCCAATACCACAATGTTTAGAGCAACGGCAGTAATAAACACCCATTCACTTATTTATTAGGAAAGTGCAACTCGCAGCTTCTATTTTAGTACCAAAGTATACCACATTGACATGAGAATACAACTTTTTGCTGCCTTACAGATTGCATTTACCCTCTGCATGTCTGTCTGTCTATCTATCTATCTATCTATCTATCTATCTATCTATCTATCTATCTATCTATCTATCTATCTATCTATCTATCTATCTATCAACTCAGGCTTCATCCTTTCAAGGTTGTGAAAAGGAGCACAATTAAGTTGGGTAGTTGTAACACCTTTTATTACAGCTATGCAAAACCTCTACGGCAAATTTGATAAAATGAATTAAAAACAATAATAATAATAATAATAATAACAATAACAATAATAACAACAATAATAATAATAGTTATTATTATTATTATTATTATTATTATTATTTTGTGAATTCCTTGCATAAGTTATAGAGTAGTGACTGATAGTACAAACAATTACACATTAAAAAAAATGTTTCAAAAGCTATGGCCATGAAGATTATGGAAAGGAGAAACATTATCACATCTGTGTAAAAAAATGCAAAATCTGTTAGAAAGGGATAAACTTTATTTTGTTACAAAATCCATCATTGTACAAGTATACCACATATCCACATATGTGGGTTTCTGATTATCTGCAGCAATGTACTGCCTACCTTTTGCTGTAATGTTGCACTTCTATTTGTATTTCCATACACTCATGTTAAAATACACTTACCTTAATAATGCAGTTTACTATATCCAGGACCACTGAAATTATGTGACACAGAGGATCAAATTATGCAGCAGGGTAAACCAACACTTGCAGCAAGAAAAGGACAATTGTGTAACTCATTTATGATAGCATTACTTACACATGTTGACACTATCCGAGCAAGGGTTTCACCTCATTACAACCAGTTTAACACCCAAATACAGCAACATGCAATAGAAATGTGACCACTCAACATTTGCTAAGAGCTTTTCACTGCAACTCGTTTACCCCATTTTAGTAACGTTTGATCCATTTAAGCTAAATACAAGTATTGTTTTACACATTATGCAGGAGTTGGTGTATTTATTATATGGCCCATTCACATTTATCCGAAAAATTCTACTGCCACAAACTTGCAAAATTCCAGTGGCCCTGACTGTGCCTTATTTTTAAATCAGAGGTGTCTAGCACTCTGCTTCATCCTGCACATTCTCAGTCTAAAGTGTAGTCTGTGGGGTTAGCGATAGAACCTGCCGGTGAAATTGAAGCTTACTGTTACTCCTTTTAGACTCATACTCATGTGCAAAGTCAGGAATTGGCATTTTGCAAACATGCTTATGACATCTCTGCTGTTTCGAAGATGGTTATGCCTTTTGATGGGAGGAAGATAGGTGCTTATTCTAAAAGGAAGGCCTGTCGTCTCTCTGAGAAACACATTTTCACAACTTTAATTTTTTTTTACTATCCAGATCATTTGTTCCAGCTCCATTAGAAAAATGGACAAAACCATTGCTCTGAAGTTAATTGGTTGCAGTCAAAAATTATCTTTTACTTGGTTTTTGTATAATAGTTCCAAGCAAGTACCTTCTATCACGCCTGCATAACAATATATTCTAATAACAGGCATTGTCAATATGCATTCTAAAAATGTATATGTTATTCTAAACATTCGTATAGTGCATTGCCTTATATGTGGTCATAGGTACCTTCTCATCAATGAGTAGGCTTCTTTCTAAACCTCTTGCCTTTACAGTGTGCCAGAAAACGTGTTTTTATGTTCTTACAGCAGACCAATAGGTTTTCCATGTCCAGTCACTGTTTTATATCTCACTGTGTCCTTCAAAGCAGCACGAAGCACCCTACCGGCTTCCTTCCTTGAAATTAATCAGGATATGCCCCTTCAAGCTCACTGTGCTCTACTGCACCAATCGCCAGTCTGTATCTAACCCACCCAGATTCAGGTTCAGGTCTTTTGACCTACTTGGGCATGTCTCTAATGAACTGTAGGCAAATCCTTTTCTTCCTGTATTCAAGTCTAATCTCAAAGTACACCTCTTCGGGCCCCAGAAACAGCAATGCTCAAGACCACTCCACCGCCTTGGGCACAGTACGATAATGTAATATGCAGTAGATGTAGTATTTTTCTCTTTATATTTTGTCATCTTTCATTCCTCTATTTCGATATGTTACCATCGATTTGCTGTTGTTCTTTAAGTGCTACAACATAGGAATATACACTATTTCTGTTTGAAATGCTTAGCTCTAAAGAAGTACAAATTAAATTTGAAGGTATATGTTGTTTCTATAACTTTAGCATTACACATAACTTAAGTGGTTTTGGCGTTATATCATGGTCCACGGCCAACAAATGGCTCTCTCAAACTTCGCATTGGACAAAAGATCACCCTACACTAGGGGTCTTCAAACTGGGGGGGGGGGTGGGCTGCCTTAGGGGGGCCTCAAGTGATCCCAGGGAGGGTACCAGGCTCTGACCAAACGAAGTATTATGCTGATAACAGGGCTTTGTTTTAATCTGAATAAAATGAGCAACAGTAAACCGCTCTGTAATGGGCCATTACTAACATGTTTTGTCATTTATATCCTAGCTAGGAGTATGTGTGAAAAGGGAAGGGACTCTAAATACTCCTCAAAGCCCCCACTTCTAATAATCACACTGTGAATACTCTTGAATGTTGGTAAGTCCTGCCTGACCAGAATAGTATGTTTGGCACAATGTATTTGGTTGCATTTTTAAATCAGTAACATAACTCTACTGCACTGTTTAAATAAGTCTACACATATTTAAACATTGCCAAATTAGTAGACTAAATGTAAAAAATTCATGGGGGGTGGGGCAATCATTTTATTTCACTTGGGGGTCGTAACATTAAAATGTTTAAAGACCACTGTCCTACACCCATATCTCATTTAGGAAAGGATTTGAGACTCACCAACATACAGCAAACCACTTGAAAATCTAAGCAACTTGTTTCCAGCAAGTGAATGCACCAAGTGACTACAGATATTTAATTTGTAGTGTGCATGCATGCATATCAGTCGCTTAGAATACAATAAATAGACATTTACATGTTAAATATGTTAAAGGTACTAGCACACTTCTATGCTTACAATTCCCACATGCATAGAACAACACAAATGTACCTAAAAAATTTATAAATATAAATATTTTCCCTTTTTTAACATTTCTTTCACAAATTCTTGAGTCATCTTTACCTGTTCGCGTTATCCATGATCTCCAAAGTTGCACACGTACGTGACATGCATTTTTTCAGTGCAGCGTTTTGTGTATTAACTGAATCTCCCCCATGTACATACAGGCAATACTTTCTTTTAGGGTTGAATCCCACGTATAAGGTTTGTCATATACGAACCAAGAAGCATCAGTGTAGCATCTACATTATGGGACTACTCATGTTTTGACTTTATTTAATTAATTTGTATTTTGGTTACTTTTTTAAATGAGCTTTTGACACACTGCTCAGGCTAGTCTCATAAGAAACTGCAGAACTGAGCTGTGTCACATACAGATCCTAGGCACAGTGTCACTCTCTGTCTGATAGTTACTGGAAGACTCCATAGGATGAATGAGAAAGAGTTTAAACCCTGACAAAAAGTATAATTACAATACTTACATTTAGGACAACCTAACATTCACTGATAAACAAAGAATAGAAAAGCATACACTCTCCCAAAAATAAATACTTAAGGCCAGATTTACAGGAAAGTGGTGCATTAGTATTGATGGGCCACTTTCCTTGCGTTTCCCTTGCCCCACCTAAAGATACCATGTGTGCTCCGTATTTACAATATGGTGCACCATGGCGGTCGTTAAAACAATAGTGTCAATTTTTTTTACACTATTGTGGCGCTTTGCTACCCTAGCGTCAAAAATGTTGATAGTAGTGTAGCAAAGTGCAAAGAGGCCCATTGATTTCAATGGGTGCGTCATTTTAATGCCTGCTCTGAGCAGGCGTTAAAAACGACTCCAAAAATGGCGCAGTGAAATCTTGTAGATTTCACTGCACAATTTTTGTGGGCCTCCTAACGCTGAAACGCCCCCCTTGCATACATTATGCCTGATGCAGGCATACTGTGGCGCAAGGGGTCGCAAAGTGGTGCAATACATGCATGACGCAGCAAAAATTGCCTCCTTGAGCCACATTAGCGTAAAATAATTTTGCTAATGTGGCGCAAGGGCCTTGTAAATCTGGCCCTTGTGTGCATGGAGAAGGTAGTGCACAGCTGATTAATAGGTTGGGGTTTGACAGATAAAAGGATGGGCAGATACATCCATGCCTATATTAGGGAATCGGCAATTGTGACTCCATAGTTAAAGAAACATGACAATGTCTATCTTTGAGGTCATTTAGGAGGGATGGCTTACACATTTTAAAGCTGTTACAGTAAATGTTACCTCTTTCTGATTTTGTTGTGTTAGAACATGGAAACATTTGTCAAGTGTAAGGAAAGCTGAGTATGTTTCAAAGTAAGGCTCTTTTATTAGTGGAAACAAATTACAGTTGATTTCGATATTAGATTTTCTGATTCAACTCTTCAGAGTACTTCTCTTGCTTGGTCTGGATTCGGGATAACCCATGCCGATCTGCACATATCTCATGTTTTCTTCATCTTCTGGTTCAGAGAGTCATAATTTGGGTGCACCCAATTTTAGTAATATTACAGGAACATGATATAATAGCCCTGTGAAGATGCTTAATCCTTTGTCTTTTCTGTTCTCTGCAGGTTTAGGAAAGCATGATTCTTCAGTGACCCTCACCCTGCTTTTCCCGACTCTAGAACCATTGTGCCTTTCCAAAGAGAAGACTTTCAATTATCAGTAGTGATCCAGTTGAGGAACAAGAGAAACCATGGACTTACACAGGGCAGCATTCAAAATGGAGAGTTCGTCTTATCTGCCTAACCCCCTGGCATCTCCAGCCCTGATGGTCCTGGCCTCCACAGCTGAAGCCAGTCGTGATGCCTCCATTTCATGCCAACAGTCTAGGCCTTTTGGTGTACCAGTGTCAGTGGACAAAGAAGTGCACATTCCCTTCACCAATGGCTCATACACTTTTGCCTCTATGTACCACCGGCAAGGGGGCGTGCCCAGTGGCTTTCCTAACCGTGACTTTCCACCATCACTGCTGCACCTCCACCCCCAGTTTGCACCGCCAAACCTGGATTGCACCCCTATCACTATGCTAAACCACAGCGGTGTTGGTGCATTCCGGCCCTTTGCCTCCAATGAAGAGCGGGAGAGTTACCAGTCCGCTTTCACACCTGCCAAGCGGCTGAAGAACTGCCACGAGAATGACTCTCCACACCTGCGCTTTTCAGACGCTGATGGCAAGGAGTATGAGTTTGGGAGTCAGATACCATCTGGCTCCCCCAGTTCTCTTAAAGTTGACGACACAGGGAAAAAACTCTTTGCTGTCTCTGGCCTGATATCTGACAGGGAGACGTCCTCTAGCCCAGAGGATCGTAATGACAGATGTGAGTACCTCATCCTTTTGGACACCTCTTAGTTTGCATTATATATGTCATGTTTTTGTAAAAACATTGTTTACTGTCTGACCTTGTGTGCTGGCGTCATACTGTTCATCCATACAATGCTGAGGGAAATCACTTTGATAGCCTTTAAATACCAACATTTCATCTGTTTTCACATCATGTGAGTACTCAAAAAGCAGCGTTGTAGAAAAACGTATGTACTGTTGGTATTGTCTATCGTTAGGGTTTTGTTTCTTCCATAAAATCAGTTTTAGTTCCCATTAACCATAACGAATTTCCCAACTTTGTCATGTATTGATTTTATACATTGCCTTAAGAGTGAAGTCCGAGTCACGTTACTGTTTGGTATGTGCTGAAATACGTCTCATTGTAATCTCAAGGCACTGCTCTTTGGTATATGTCCGTTTTCAGACTATTCAGGTAAAATGTACTAGCGATGCTGACATCAGGCCGTCGGTATAAACGTCGTAAGCAGAACTATGGGTACCAGCTATCTGATTCAGCCAATTCCATTTGCCAATTGGAGCAAAAATCACCCGTGTTTCTGCTTAAGTAGTTCATTGTTATGGTCAGAGTTGTCATCGCATAACAAAATGGCAGGAAGCATCTCTCACAGGCCCAGTCGGTTTCCCTTTGAAGCAGATTTGGTTCCTATCTTACCGTTTTTTTCTTTAATCACAATTTTAAGAAACATTTTGGGCGAAACTGACACACAACTTACCCTTGCCTTTGCAGCTCAGGGGTGACAAAGAGCACAGAAAATATGTTGGGTGTATTGAACACATATCTGTGAAAATACCTGAGGTTCCTAATCAAAAACCCATTTATATTCTAATTCTGCACTATTAGAAAAATACCCAGACAAGCAGTTCATGACTTTTGGCTAACAAAGAAATGAGGCACACTTTGTCTGTGCGAGTCTTAGATACTCCTCGTTTGAAGAACAGAAGAATAGCTTTTCAGGGAACACTTTACGTAGTTACTATTCAGCAAACGTGGAGTCAATTTATTTTGCTCTCATTCCAGTTGCTTACTAAGCAAGAAATCTTTACTTGCCACTTACTCTCGTTTTAAAAGCAGCACACAGTTAGCAGTTTTATTGGTTCCTTATGTCTTACTTTTAAAAAAATAGTCAAAATCACTGTTAATCTTTTTATCACAGTAGAAAATTGTACACAACAAGGCCCACTGTGATTTTAGGGCGAGCCATGTTATTTCAATATAGGCAGTTTAGGTGGGGGAGATCGAGTTACTGAGTAATATAGCACTATGACCGCAAGTTCTTAGGAAATGGCTCAAAATGTTCAAAAGTGACCCTTGAACCCAGTCAACAAACATTTCAGCAGTGCTGGAGTGTACTTGGGTCGCATGGAAGTGTCTCACATGGAAGCCCCATTTAAGTTGTGTGGTGCCCTCCTCTGGCTGCGAGCCTTGTACTACAGAAATCTGATGGTTCTCTGAGTTTGTGATGGCTTACATGTTCGTATTATCCTCTAAGGAATCTTAGGGGCCCCTTCTAGCTTCCCATCTTAATGTAGTGCCCATCCGCATCCACAATCGGATTAAGATACGCAGCCAGGTATAACTATCAAGTCAGCCAAGTGCATATAGTGGGAGAGAGTGGCACAGCTAGGCAGCTGAACAGACTGGTGGAGGGAGTCAGGCAATGAAGAGATGAAGAGCAGGAGCGAATGTATCCCAGATATTGCTGTGCACCTACAACTTTATTAAGATATGCATATTCTCCAGTGAGTGATATTATAAACAAGTACAACAATACATGAAATTGCAGAAGAAGTGGTAGCTACAAAGGTAAGGCTTCACTTCAACCCACACACACGTTCTTGACATTGGGCTAATGGGTGAGCTGGAGAACATTTTCGCTGTCTCATGCACCCTGCACCTTCCGGCTCATGTTGAAAGGCTGCCATGATGTTAGATTTCATTGCATTATTTTTGTGAGATTGTTTGCTCGGACAACTGACACAGAGATAGGTACACACATAGCTTGTTAATCATGACATATCCTTCTAATCTTGGCAATTTATTTTGATACAACACAGCCTGGCTAAGGGTGTACTAAGGTGAGACTTCCATTGTTTTTTATGTTTGAATTATTTCCTTTCTTTCGGCGGGTTGTTTTCTTTGGTGCTCTTCCATTGCATTTGAATTATGCCTAGAGTTCATGGGATTCAAGTTGCCGGTTATAGAAATGATTTGTCTAGGGATATATAAGAACTTCTCCGATAGATCATTGTCCCTCTAGGACCTGTAGGGTGACCACACTCACATATCTGGCTGCCTGACATTTGGCTGACAGCACTGCACTGGATAGCCTAGCAGAGAGTGACCTGTCTGACCTGTCAGGAGTTGTCCCACTTCTGTCGTTGGGTCTGAATGTAATAGTTAGTTGCGGGATAGATTGTGGAGTACCTAGGACTGATACACCGAAAGTAATGTTTACTCCTTGCTGGTCTCCAAAGGCCTTCAAGGAAAATGTGCCTGGAGGCAGCTGATTCTCAAGTTGTTAGGGTTTAATTGTGTGTAGCTGTCTCACGTTGCCAGTACGAACTCTTATTTCAAAAGCCAAAAGGGAAAGGACAGATGAGACCAGGGGCTCTGGTTGGACACATCTCTTACACATACAGAAACTGTTTTTTTGTTATTAAGCATATTTGTACTTGTCACCGTAGAGCTTAATGAATGTACATCAAGTCATAGGGATTTTTTGGGGTTTTATGACATTTGGAGAAAATGGGTGAGTCTTTTTCATTAGAAAATATGACACAACTGCCAAGCGGAAGGCTGCATTTCAAGACACTGGCTTCTGCTTCCCACTTATTTAATAGATTGGACAAAGATCACAATAGACACAGAATGTCTTTTTGATTCTCAAATTTGAAGAAAATTAGTATTTTTTAGCAAAGTTATAAGCAAACTACAAAAGTGTATTTGACAAAGGAAGAGAATCCTAACCCTACTAGCTATATGCTGTCATTTGCGAGAGACTGCGAAGCACAATATACACTATAAATATATGCAACTGGTTCCAGCATTGGTTTTATTTATATGGACGGATTGTTCAAACCTCTTGATGCATAATTTGTAATGGACTGATACGGGAACACTGCAGAGATATATCTTATGTACAAATAATGTACATTAGGACATTTTTTGTTAGAAGAGACGGCCGAGGACAGCTTAGCGTGGAGAGTTGAAGGGTGAAATGTATTCCTCCTCAGAGCGGCTGGTGATTGCTTTGGAAATGCTTTCATAGAGGATGTGGTGCTAAAACCATTTGAGAATTTAACTGGGGGTCAGGCAGAGGACCCAGTGCGTTGGGGCTCACTAGGAGAAAAAAAAATGAAGGAAAAAATGAAAAGGCTCATTCTGCAGTCGTTGTGTGTGTGTTTTTATGAGTACAGTGCCTGGAATAAGAGGCCACCTGAATCTAATGGTTCAAGGAATTCGAAATATGAGGCAACCTCTGCACATCAGGTGTAGAGATTGATCAGTCAAGCATTCTTTACTGACACTTGCCTCCAGTGGTGTCTTTTGCCTTCTTGCTCTGTCACCAGAAGCAGCAGAGTGGCACTGCGCTTAGAATTGCCGTTCGGTGAAGAGGCATTTGAAATATCCTTTGCTGATGCACATACGCTGCATGTATATGTCAGGATAATGTATACAGCACTGATAGTACCATTAGGAGGCTAAGCCTGCTAACCAAAGTGCTGACAGATGTCCAAGTTAGCCATAATCAAGAGAAAAACAACACAAGCATTGGTTGCACTTTAATACTCATGTGGAATATTCATCTGCTTATAGCATGGTTTAAAAGTCAGAGCTAGTAGGAAATGTGCATACGTAATATTTTGACTGCAAATAATTGAAATAAATGGGGAAGAAGGAATAGTGGATTTTTCTAGTGGAGTGTTGAATACTTTGACCCACTGTACAATTGAAAAATAACATTTGAAAAACGTTGAAGTTACAACAAGCATTAATTAAAAGTTAATAAAGTAACATTTGCAATGTAGTGAAAATCAAATGTTAAAGTACCAATGCAGCCTTACCTTACCCCGAGTTGTTGATGGGTTGTTTTTTATCACTACTTTATATGATAACAAAATGTTAACTGGTCTGGGATTGTAATGTAGATTGCTTTATTATGTTATGCCAGAATATTGCATGGTATTATATGTGTATTTCTGTTAATTTTTTGTGCGTAGTGTGTTTGTGCATGTTATTGGGAGCGTCTGGTGTGTCCTTTATTTGAATATTTTGTTGCTTTATACGTTGTTTGTGAAAGGATTTGGTAAGAGTTTCTGTTGCCGATTCTTTTTGTCATTGTTTATTTTCTAGTATAGTTGTGACTGTTATGCTTTTTATTTTAATTTTAGTTTTAGAGTGGTTTGATGGAGACTAAAGAGATTTCATGTATTTATCTGTTAGTAACTACTAACCAAATATTGGGGAGCTAAGGTTACTTTATCGTCTTAACTGAATTTATTTACATTTTTATAAACCAATTTATTGCCATTCCATGTTAGCTTCAATAAAACATTTCAGTCAATTTATAGGTTTAATGCAGCATTTGTCACCAGGCTAGATAGCATTTCTATTACAAATGCATGGTACATTAACATTTGTCTTATTGCTTCATATTTTCAGGGTAGTATCATTACTCCAAAGTTTGTATTCTTCCATCCAGGCCCCCTATACGGACATGTTTCTTAAAGCAACTTCTCAGTTCATATATCTGCTTCTCTGTAGTACCACAACGATCGAGCCCTGTTTTACATATGGCTGTACTAGAAGCTTTAGCTGTCCTTTAAGTTTGTACATATCTCTTTTAGCAATTATCAAGCCTAAGCCTGGGCCTGAAATTATGCAGCAGGGAGGACCACATTATGCATCAGTATTCAATAAATTATGCTTCAAGGAAAGGAAATTTAAGCAGCATAATGCAGCATATTTTTTTATAGTATTACTCCATATAGTTGCTATTTTTAAAAATGTGTGTACTAAGGCTTCTACTCACTAGTAGCAGTTTAATAGCAAAGTACAGCAATAAGCAACTGGAGGTGACCAGTCAACCTTTTTGAAGGGCCTTCCACAGCGCAGCAACATGTGTCACTTCATTATCTGTAACGTTTGATTCATTCAAGGTAGATGCAATTTTTTTGGCTAAAATCTTCAAGTTGTGCAGGAGATGATGGATTATGTGGCGAATGTGGCAAATCCTTAATTATGTTAAAAAAAATAGCAGTTGCAACATTGCATAATTCCAGTGGCTCTGGCGAAAACCCACCAAACCTTTCTTATGTCTGTTTAAGTCAAATGTGAGAAGAGCCCTGCTTCGTCCTGATTCCTCAGGAACGTAAGGGAGGACTCTCTGCTAGCCACAATCATTTCTCTTTAATTTTATAAAGTCGAAGTGAATATATAAATTGTACTAACCTATGGCATGCTGAAATTGCTATTTTGTGAATGATATTAATGGTGGTTGGCAGTCAGTAGTGTCCATCTACCCTAAGTCAGTATGAATTCCATAAGCATATCTGGCTATGTATAAGAAAGGTTTTATAAATCCTTCATATATTTTTATCAGGAAGTAGTGTCGTGATTTTTACCTATACTGGGCTGAATTATAGTATGCCGGCATTATTGTGATAGAGAATATTGTAGTTGTAGGTAGAGGAAAAATGGGCCCAAAAGATTCCAAACTCCTCCTATAAGGTCAAGCATGTTTTAAGTACAGTATTGCGATCCCCGTCCTCCCCGGCCATTCGGCTTCAGATTCACAAGGGTGGGAGGGGGAATGGATCCACGGAGACCCGGGCCCAAACACCACTCCCCCCTTAAAGAGGGTTGCTTTGTTTATAAGTACAGTGTTGGTGGTAACATCTCCCAGGTTCGTGATACCAATATATCCCACCCCCTGAATCCATCTAAGGAGAGTACCAACCCATAGTGGAGATTGCTGTGTTAGGTTTTTTATTCCATCCCGTTATTTGGTGGGATTCTTTCCAAATATTGTCAGCTGTCCTAGTGGCCGAGGGTGTAGTGGTTAGCCAGGGGCCTCCATAAAAGGAATGTAATACATCTCCTCGACCCATAACCTACTTTTTGCTGGTATATGCAGGGATTGGCATTGTTTAAAAAATGAACTGATTAATTTCCACTACGTGAGATGCCAGACAGTGTGTCATTGAATTGTATTACATTTTAGGTACTAAATTTTTAACTGTAATGTTCGCTGTATGTCTTGTTTTAAAACTTTTTTCAGTTGAGTTATTTGATTTTTTTCTGATGAATCAGATTTAATTATAAATAGGAAATCAGTGGTTTCACCGAACACAATATCAACAGAACCCTTTGACTCCAGTCAGGCAGAATCCCAGAACCATAAAAGAGCCCCAGATTCCAAAAGCACTTCAGGCCATAGAGTGTAGGAACCCACTATACAGAGCTGCATAACCTGATACATTTTTATGAAGATTTTTAGGAGACGATCAAGATTTTGTACATCAAGTGGGGATCTACATCTTTCAATTACTCAGATATGTTTGACATAGTTGCATTTTTTAAGGTTTTGCCCAGAATCACACAATTTTTAGATTCAGTCTCCAGTCCTCAGGTTCCAGAGTCATTTGTTAGGCAGGAAACTACATCTGTTGTGTATGCAAATCATACCTGGGAGCTGAGAGTATGCTACATATCTGTAGGGTGCGTATGTGTGCACAACTGTTTTTCAATGTGTATTTGTGCTTGATTTTGTAAGGAAGGTGGTCGTCAGGTGACTAAATGCCCTACCAATATTAATTTGGTATTTATTTCCAGTGGAACCTGTAGGGACTGAGACTGCAAGTGTGACAAATGTTATTTGGATGTTGAGTGCGTATGTCAAATTGTGGCCCAGTGTAATGATTGTCTTTGTGTGATGCACATGCTTGACAGAAAGGGAGGCGAAGACACCAAATTGAAGAAAGAAATGTGAGTCAGTAAACTGTGTTATTGTGACCAAGTGTTGTAACACATTTGACTGCTCTCTTTTTTTATCCTTTGGAGCACGTTGAGTCTCTCTCAGCCACATACATACACACCTACACATGCACACAGACAATACATATCAACACATTTCAGTGGCTTCAAATAATAAAGGTCTCTCTGCCACAGCAGACAGAAATAATCTGCATTATGTTGAATTTTAAAAACATGTAAAATAAAGGAAAAATACAGTCACGCATAGGAAGTGGGTGACAGGTTTGAGCGTGTAATACACTTGAAGTATGTATGTGTGGGTATGTTGGAAGATGAGGGGTTTATGTTGCACACCTGCAGATCTCGTAATGGGAAAGCAGATGTTTGTTAGCAGGGGTAATGTGGGTCAGTTTCACGAAGAAGGACCGTGGGGTCTCGAAAAGACATACAAAACTAGAGCAAGAATATCCTGTGTACACAGCTGACCATAGACCGGAACTACATCCTGGGGTCCTTATTTAGCATTCGTTATTTGTGTTCCGTGAATGTGTGGGTACCATTTTGTTCCCGCTTCCTAAACCTGACATCTAAGATGCAGCACTGCCAAAAAACAAAGGTTCACGCTTTGCTGTAACCAAAATGTCATTAAGTACCCTTTATCCCTAAATTTCTATTGCTTGCCAATGCATCTCACCTGTGAGCAGTGGCTGACCACCAAGGGGCAAGCTAGCAATGAAAAATAATTGCAAATCTATCCAGGTAAAAAGATGATAAAAAAGACATTTGGGAAATTTGCAAAAATTGCCATGGACAAGGACAACAATAAAAGAAAAACTTATAGAAACAATAAAAATATTTTTGGGTTATTTTTTTTCTCCTGACTTCCAGCCACATTGCAAGGATTTGAAATGACAGAGATGACAAACGAGCATCTATGTCAAAAGATCAGAACTTTAGATAAAATCCAAAAATATTAAATTAAACTTTGGGTGAATAGGTGTTAGTATCTATGATGTCGATCCCATAATGTAGACCAAACCGCAGTGAAAACCTTGAAGTTAATGCAATTATTAGGAGTGGCAGACAAGATAAATAGTGACTGTCAGTTTGGGCCAAAAATCGGTAGAATGTTGCCCTCAAAAGTACTTTTGTATTTTATATAAATATATAGTAACCAATTTCAAAACTAGTGATGGTAAATCTTTTTTTTTTACCTCCCCTCCTGTTTTTCCTCCTCTCCCCACCATTACCCCACCCTCATCATGGCTGTTGCGGCTGTTAATACGAGGCCCGCAGCAGGTAGAGGGAGGCCTGCCACGGTGGCTTCTGAGGAGGCCGAGCCTCTGGATGTGGACCTGTGGCCAGCCGGCCTCGCCCACGCTGCGCCAGGCCTGAGGCTCCTCCCACTGTGGCTGGAGTGCATCACCTCTGCAAGGCGGACGCCAACGGAGTGGAGGGGAGGCGAGGCCGGCCCACCCGCGGCCTACAGCAGAACACAGCAACCAAGCTACGGTACCACACTCACTCGTACATCTAATGCACTGTCTGTTGTGGCATTGATTGTACCTTATGTTTTCTTTCCTCTGTCAGTGGATGGCTGTCCTTTAAACCATTGTAGACATGGCAGAGTGAGGCTCGTCCTAGGCACAGAGCTCATATGATGTGAGTTTTTAGAGACTGCAGATGTCCTGAGATGGGACTGCTGCTTCAGACTTTGGAAACCGACATCTCAATAAGTTTTGGTATCTGTAAGAGCCCATGCATCCTTCTGCACCCTTTTTAGTGCATTGCGCGGTTCTTCTTGCTAGAGCTAAGTAAAGTCAAAAATACTGCCTGATTGAAACTAAATTTGGTAACTTTAGAACAGTCAGAGCAAATAGTTTGTTCATTGCTTCTAATTCTACCACTTAACAAATTCATAGACTGTCTAGATTATTTTTCCCATTTTTATCTAAGTTTAGAGTCTTTGAGATAGTTTGTGAGGTCAGGTGAACAATAATAAGTCAGTGGGCTATGAGTTGCTGAGAGTCTGCATAAATGTGTCAAATGTTTATCTTCCTACCTCCTGGCTGAAGTTCCATTTAGCAACAGTAACTGACCCTATTCCCAGCTCAGGAGAAAATAGAGAAGTAGTTTACAAGAGAAAATCCTGCATCCTTACAGCAAACACTCCTCTAGGTTTGCACCCATGTATTTGTTTTTTATCTTTAAATCTACTGTTTCTCACATTTGTGTAGCCCAAGTTTCTTTGGCGGTGGTGATTCACCCTCTGCCCTTAAATTAAGGAATTCACCTGCCTTTCCTGGATGAAAACATGTCTACGTTAGACCTGGGTCTGGTCCATCATCACTCTCCACTTCCAATTGACAAAACTAAATGCTAGATGCACGCTTAACCCACAACAATGGTCACTTGTTGCTATTTCTAAAAAAAAAAAGAAAAACAATCCCTCTGTTTCGTATCAGCCAAATCACTGCCTGTTTATTGTGCCTACTCTATTGAGGAATGATAAAGTCTCATTGATTGCAGTTTAAAAAAAAAATATGTTATTGACATCAATACAACAGTAAACATAAGCTTCTAATCGTTTAAAAAGAGTTACATATCCAGAACTGATGAAGTAGCTGGTAATAACTTGTAAGGAGGAAGCCCTTTCTGTGGGTTACAGTTACCTTTGTCCGTGTTAGTTCCATTTTCCCACTCGTAGTGCTACTGAGGCCGTCTTGTGTTTGGCTAGGTCACATTTAGCTATCAGGTTGTCCCCCAGAATTAAGCGTTTCCTCACAAAAAATATTCTTAATGCCATAAGAAATCAGAAGATCCTCTTAAATAGCCTATGGTGAACAAAGCTGTTTTTTGTCTTTTTGAGGAATTGACATCTACTTTTTGGTACCTTTTAGGAGGAAACACCTTTAAGGGCAGCAGCTTGTAACTGCTATTTGTGTGCTTAGGGTTTATCTGTTTCTAGGCAGATGTTTGGATCTAAACTAAAAATATGCTTATCTCATGACTTTTTTTGTTATGGAAACCACCCGAGTTTTTCAAAACCATCTGTGTTCAAAGGTGTTAGCTACTTGGGGTGTATTGCATGGTTCAATTCTGGTTCCATGCCTGGGATGGTGCGACTCCCTCATGTGAAACAGCGTAGCATAATTGTACTTAGAACATATAACTAAAGGGGTTAACTCGAAATTATTTTGAAACCTTAAAAGGATTAGTCCTGTGCTGGAGCAAAAAATAAATAAATCTGTAGCAGCTCGTGCTGGTCAATATTTTCTTCAGATTGACAACTGTTTTAAGCTGCTGCTTTCATTCTTGGTAGTACTGGCGCTTTAAAAATCAATACACACTATTGATTTTGCTAAAGATCTCGAGCAAAACCTGTTTATTCGGGTGCTTGCGGTATCTTTCAGCACTCGGAAACATTTTTTGATTGTGAAACTAGTTTAGCGTTTACTTCTGTCTGTCTTGTTTCGTGGGTCTTTTTCCCCCATCTCATTGCATTTTTACTTTTTGCTTCCTTCAGTAAAAAAAGTAGACTGGCCCACAGGCAATGAAAACGTTTTCCCTCCCATGCCTCTGTCTCTGAAAGCCGAGCTGGCCAGGAGCACGAGAGCCCTTTAGTGGATTGCCATTAGAAATGGGCAGCCCACAGTGACTTTTGGATTTTGGGTCAGAGCCAAATATGAGAAACAAAGAGGGGTGTAAGATGAACAACTTGTTTCTGACGTGTACCATGAAATAGCACTGACACCCTAACCAACGTAAGCCTAATTGGCTGCGGTATGAGAGAAAAATTCAAGACACCCAGCAGAAACAAGTCGTTTTTTTTCCTAGCCTATGGTAGCTACATTGTGGTGCATGAGTGTCCCTTTTGCCTTTTTTTCTGGTGAGAGGGCACCTCAGAAAATAAATGCAGTCAATAAATAAAAACAGTAGCATTTCTTGCAATCTTAGGAACACGAAGAAACCAAATGCAATTATCGATCGATTCATCCATTCTCTTCCTGTTTGGTTGCCTCAGTGCTTAATTTGAGCTGGTGGTTTCTGTGCTCGGAACTGGCACTTGCTTGTCAACACCAGCACTTATGACAAAGTGACACGTGGTGGCGCTGTTTATCTAATTTAGAGATTAGCCCAGGCTTCTTCAACAAGTAACTTGTGAGCTCCTGTTAGCTCACTGGCTCCCTGCAAGTAGTTCTCCTGCACGCAGCCCAGATTACTAAATTTGGAGCTTTTGCTTTGTTAAATTAACATATATATCCTAAACTTGAAAAGCAAGTAATCTGGAAGAAAGTTTATGCTCAGATAATCTGTATATATTTTTCTATTTTACCCATCTCTCTCCCTCTTTCTTTAATTTTTTCTGTCACTGAATATGTATGTTTTAGTATTTTTAAATCACAAAAATAACTGTGTAGCAACAGAGCACTGAGACTGGAATAAATGTGGGACCCCCTGGAGGTGAAATTTAGTGTCCCAAGAAGGCAGCTGTTTCTCCGATCCCTTTGTGGTCCCTGGTCTACCTGTGCTGCTGCACTGCTGTGTGAAGCTTTTAACACTGGTGGTGGTAACCTGGGGTGGGTTGCCAGTGGTAGGCAATGAGAGGCCAACTTAGAGACACTGAACTTCAAGGTGTACCAGTGACTGGTTCATGTGTTGAAGGAACTGAGGTTTAGCCAGGACTGCAGTCTGTCTGAAAGAGCTTGTAGATAGATGGGGTAAAAAGAGCTTGTCGGAGGGACATGGGAAGTTCCTGTGGCAGATGAGGCCATGTTCTTCCGCCATTGGGGGATCCTCCTGTGGGCATCATCTTCGCTGGGGAGTTCCCCCAAAAGTGGCCCTGAGATAGTGCAAACAGTAACCTTGTTGCCTATGATCATCACCAGACTGAGTAGGCCCTAGGGCCCATTCCTCGAGTTACGGAGCTTGTCTGATACCACCTTTAACCAATGTGGCAGGGAAGAAGAAAAAGGTAGAGCACTTCTTCCCATTGTGTGCGGGGGAGATCCAGAAGTAAACTGGAGAACACTGTGGCAGAATCACCCGAGGAGGCGAACTTGACACTCAGGGACAGTGTTCTTCTTCCGCCCGTGCATAATTGAGTAAATCAAATCAAATCATTAACATTTATAAAGCGCGCTACTCACCCGTGCGGGTCTCAAGGCGCTAGGGGAAAGGGGGGGGGGGGTTACTGCTGCTCGAATAGTCAGGTTTTTAGGAGTCTCTGGAAAGTGGAGTGGTCCTGGGTGGTCCTGAGGCTGGTGGGGAGGGAGTTCCAGGTCTTGGCCGCCAGGAAGGAAAAAGATCTCCCACCCGCCGTGGAGCGGCGGATGTGAGGGACGGCAGCGAGTGCGAGACCAGAGGAACGGAGGAGGCGGGTGGGGACGTAGAAGCTGAGGCGTCGGTTGAGGTATTCCGGTCCCTTGTTGTGGAGGGCTTTGTGTGCGTGGGTGAGAAGTCGAAAGGTGATCCTTTTGCTGACTGGGAGCCAATGCAGGTGTCTCAGGTGAGCGGAGATGTGGCTGTTGCAGGGTACGTCGAGGATGAGGCGTGCCGATGCGTTTTGATTTACAGGAGAAATCTGGCATGATAAAGCATTATCTAGGACAGATAACACAACCTAAAGGGCCTAATCAGTAGTGTGCTAGATATGTTGGCAATACTGGAGGAGATTGGGCTGTCTACGCAGAACCTGAAAAGCTTTATGACTGAGACTGCAAATAGGTGCCAGATCTGAAATGTGTTCTGAGGGCTGTAGTGGATGTCTATGTAAAAATAGAGAACAGGTTTGAGAGGCTGGAAAATGTGTACAGGAATACACATCTTGAAGAGTTAGGGGTTTCATTGAAAGTCCTGCAGAGGGACCTCACAGAGGGCATTGGAGAGGAGATATCTAGCGTTTTGAATTTATGATTCTGCAGAATAGATTTGTGGCTGAATTGTATTCTATTTTCTTCTATTCAGGGTGTGTAATTTTGTGTGATCGTCGCCACTTTCATTAGCCTCTGAGTCCTCAGGAAGATCCTCCCTATGTTCAAATTCATAAATAACCATGTATGGATTTATGCATGTGTGTATGTAAGGCATATATAGAGATCAGGACCTAGCAGGAGAGCAATGGGCCACTGTACAACTGCAGCAGGTAAATACCTACTGGAGAGGGGTCAAGAGGGGGCATCTCCGACCGAAGAGCATGGAGGATCCCTATTGCAGTTTGAGTAGGTGCTTCTTAAAGTTCTTGAACTTCAGCTATTTTCTTAGATATCAATGGTGGCTGCATCTGGAATGTCTGACTTTAGAAACCCATGCGCAGACCGAACCTTTTTACCAATCACACCTTCAGATCTCACTAATCTCTTCAGTTCCTAAGTACAGCAACCATTCCCAATGTGGCTGCAGGCAGGGAACTCAGGGAGAGTTCCTCTGGTATGGGCACCCAGCCAGCATCTTAGGGGCCTTTTATTTATTCCCGACTATAGCTTCAACCCAACCAATTCCCACCAGCATAAACCGTTGAGGAACCCAGTCTCATATTATTGTCAAGATCACCCTAAAAACCTTTCCATGAGGCCATGATTCATGCATCGAAATTTCTGCATTTTCAAATTTTTATGTTTTTTCCTTTCAGCTTTACCATAAAATGCTGTACTAAAATGTAAACTATTTAAAATGAACCATTTACACTATGCACAGCTTCAGTAATCTGTTTGCAGACCTGTTTACAGAAGGTATTCGTGTATTTATTAAATTAGGTAAGGCTTCACCTAGTTATCAATTCATTCAAATGCCCCCCTCACAAGTCTTTTTGCATTTGGATCCCCAGGGAAGTTGAACAATCTGGGTACCTGTGCAAGGGGGTGACATATTGTGGCGCAACGGCTTACAACGTAAAGTTGGAATGCATTAGAAGGTCTGGTTAAGCAATGCCTCTCATGTGTCATGTTACTGACTGAACCCTAGTCCTACAAGTTTAATAGAGAAGTATGTGCTGATTATGTTGTCATTACATTCTGTTGGCTGAACAGGCTTGCACAGCTCAATAACCTAGGAGTTGTTTTTGTGGGAAGGTTTTTTGGGACCATTGCTCATGTGTGTACTGACATGTGTGCCTATATCACTGCAGGGAAAGGTGTCAAGAAGACCCCGCTTCATGGTTATCCCTACCCATGTGGGCGAAAGTACACAACACAGTAGCACACATTTTATGAATCCTAACGAAATTCAGAGTAGTGTGGAGATTTATCAAGATCTTTTTAACTGGAATATTATTTGTGTGATTAAGCATATTATTATGCTTAAGTCATAGGTTTACTGTGAAGCACATCAGAAATATGCACTGGGCTGAATGGCAGGCAAAGGGCCAAGTTTATAAAATACTGAGAAGAAGAAGAATGGTTCTTGCCTATTGTGCAGCGTTTTTTCAGATCGCAAGATCTTTCTAATTTTTAATATTTTCAACCATTTTACGAAGTTTTTGGATACTTTGCCTAGCCTAATCACATTTGTGGCCATTTTAAGGCTTTTGTCTGAAACTGTCTGCTGTGCAGTCTTTGTTATTAACATTTGAGATTACAGTTGGCTTTATGTGATTGTCAGCGAGTGGGACATTGAGATCGCCTTGAGCTTTCGGGAGCCTTGGTCTGTCTACTTCTAGCAGACATCTATACACTCTAAGGGAAGGTGTGCAAAGAACGCATTAATGTTATTGTGACTGCTGTAAGATGGTTGCTCCTGATTTTTATATTGTGATTAAAAAATAGTTCCTTTGTTTGTTTCTCTTAAATATACAGCCCAAGCCTCCTCAATTCTGAGGGGATCCTTTTCAACTACCTTGAGGTCTCCATCAATCTGAAATATAACCTGTTTCTCTCTGAAAATGAAACACATTCACCACAAATCTTTTCTGACATTGATATATATTGCTGAGAAAGAAATGCATTTTCCCAAATGGATACATTATGTAAAGTTGATATGTTGCCACCTCTTCTGTAATCATCCTAAAAGTAATCTAAAAAATGGATGGCCATTTACTTATAAATATGGCATAGAGCTTCGAAGAGTTTAAATGCCAGTTGAAATATCACCTCGACCAATAGCGCTTCAGACCCTATTCTCAAGTGCCATCAGTGGCCTCTTTCCTTTACAAATACTCAGTTTGCACCTTCACTGAAAATGGCTTCAGTGCTGATGAGGGGGCTACACAGGCCAAGCCACCCTAGAAGCAGATGCGCATGTTGTACTGATGCCAGTATATGTCCTGGACTGAGAGAAGTGCTGTATGATCAACTGTATAAATGGTTATTTAAAAAAAATAGCAAGGTATTCCTGTTTAGAGCAAGCAAGTAATGTTGCATGATGTAATCTGCAATCCCTTAAAGTATTTGGGATTAGTTGGGGTGTAGATTTGGTACTGGGTGGAGATCACGGGTCCAAAGTTACTGACAAGCATGAAGACTCTCACTGCCTACAAGCGGGCATCAACCTGAGAAGGAGAAAGGAGATCCGCCTTCCTGCTACCCAGTCCTGGGCACTTAAGTACATGGCGCAGCATTTAAGAGCAGTAAAGGTTACATTTATAGCCAGTGAAACCAATCCACTGTAGACATTGTTTCAAAAACACCACTTGTCAATTGACATAATTTTGGAGCAGAGGCCATTGCAGAACTGTTGTGCAGGAAACGCTGGTGGGCAATGGTGCACCTGCCCG
This sequence comes from Pleurodeles waltl, assembly GCF_031143425.1. NCBI lineage: Eukaryota > Metazoa > Chordata > Amphibia > Caudata > Salamandridae > Pleurodeles > Pleurodeles waltl. Next base: position 966,289,767 of record NC_090443.1, read on the forward strand.
TTCACACTATGTGTTACCTTGTAACACCCAATAAAAACTTACATTTAGAAAGAGACAACATCTCCTTGACACTTTTTTCAGAGGGTCACCTAAATGGGCAGAGAATCTGCTTCAAGATGAGCATTTTAAAAAGGGAGGGAGCAGGCACGCGTGCTCTATTCTCCTATATAGATCCTGAGCCAGCTACATGGGCATGCTTAGGCGTGTGATAGAGCTATTCTGGCCCTTTTACTCTTCTCATCGCCCATGCTTCCTCAGGCTGTCTTCTTGAATTAAGCAGCGTGTTAGAAAATTCCTACGCTAAAGACCTCTGCCTCAACTGAATGTCCCATTTCCCTATAAAAGTCATCATAAAAAGCAGCCTGGCTTGTAAATCTATGGGCCGCTTGGTTTCTGAGATATGCCATCGGTCTCTTTTCCACAGCTGCTGCCTCTGCATTTTACATCCGCTCCCCAACGACAAAATCGCCATTATCGCTAGGGGAAAAAAAAGCCACATTTTCGATTCTGAGATTGATTGTTATATTATGTGTGACTTCAAGAAACTTTGCAGTTCGTAGAGGGACTCCGTAGTTGCTAAAAATAAGGGGATTAGAAGGAATTCTGTGAACTGGTGGATTTTCTCCCTAACATCCTGCAACCTAGGAAGAGAAGGTTAAAAAGCACAGATGCCAGCTTCGGGCCTGTTCCCCAGGGTCTCGTACTAGGATGGCTGAGTATTATTACTCTACCAATTGTTATTCATTCACAAGGCTTCTTTGAGCATCTCTCGTGCAGACCTCTATGTAGAAAAAAACTCATTTTATTTTTGTTGTTTTTGGGGTCTTCGGGTGAAATGTATGTGTATGTAGTAGTGAAGGTGAATAGAGGATATTCTTGAAACTATTATTTTTTTCTACCTTGTTCCTGGTGGCAATGGCACCTGAACTCCCTTCTTTTTGTTTTTACTTCCAAGAGCAAGAAACAAGGGGGGGGGGGGCTAACTTGGAACAGAAAGGAAACTGCTCTCGAGGGTTTGGGCTCTTTGCACAAATGTTGTCAGGAGTCCTAATTCTTAAGAATGGAATAGGCCTCACAGAAAGTCCAATGACAGTTGTGCTCCACCGTGTTTTCCTATTGCTGACCTAAATATGTCAGTCCCTGTCACGCCCCCCTGTGGCCCGGTACGAGGTGTAAGGAACTCTTGTGATGTGCGGCCAACAAAAGTTACATTTATGGGAGCACAAAGCCTCCCGTGGGCTTTTGTCGAGGGGTTTCACTGTAGAGTCACAACACAAGAGTGTAGAGCGCAGTGTGTGCACATTTTCACTGAAGTGAGTATGAATAAGCGGAATGCTGTAATGATAAATGCTTTTTACAACATTAACAGGTTCATTTTCAAGTAGATGGCAAAAGGGCATCCATCAGAAATCGGTAGATGCCCAGTCAACCCCTGCTCTCAGTTGCAACACCTCACTCGAAAGGGTAGTTTTCCAAAGGCCAAGAAACAGCATACCCCGCCATCTAGGACACCTTTGCAGTGTTGCAGCCATTGCAGCACCATCTTTATGGGTTCAAAACGTCCATCATATTTAGGGTAGAGCTACCCATGCTCTTTTCCTGTAAAGGACCTCAATGACTGGTGTTCATACATGGTGGGTTTAAACTTCTAGTGCAACGAGGACATAGAAATTTACATTTTTGGGAACCAAACAGGTAATTTGGGGGCTTTTGTTTGAAAAATTTAAACAGGTTCCAGCTATCCACTCAATACCACTGTCACAGAGACCTGGCTGGCATTCAGCAGTTTTGCTGAAGGTGTTACGGCCATGTTGTCGTAAGCATTTTTTGGTGAAAATTCACGATAGACACCATGAGAAAATTTAAATGTACTGGACATATTGTTGCAGGGATGGTGACGAAGCGGTCCTTAGTCTCACAATACCATACCACGTGAACCATAAATAATCTCTTATGTAAATTCCTTTCTTTTAGCCTACTTTTTTCCCCTCATCTTTTCTCACTATCTATTCCTGATTTATTTTCTTCCTTTCATACCCGAATGTTGGTCTTTGCTTCTTTTACTTCTACTTATTTGTTTCTTACTATTTTTACTGTTGCTTTTTCCCCTTCCGTTCTACTCGTTTCTCTTCTTTTATTTCTCTTTCCTTGACTCTTTCCTTCAGTTTCCCTTTCCTTTCTTGTTTCCCCTAAACGTGATGATGCCTTGCTTTAATTTAAAAATAAGTTCTTGTGGCCGTAAAACAAGACCTGTGACGTGGTATTGCTTTTGATTTGGTAACATAGTAGCGTGAGTCAAACTACTGACTGTTGTCAGAACAAGATAGCCACATAACAATTTTCTCTCGCCGAACTCCATACATTATCTGGTACGCTCTGTGTCATGGCTTGCCCATACCAGGATTTTAGCTATGCCTTTTAGTGTATGATATGTATGAAGAGACAAATCACTTTAGAGGTGGTTAAAGTCAAGCATCAAGCAGTGGTGACTGATTGCAGTGTCCTTCAGAGTGTCACTTACTCAACTTTGTAATCAATTCAAAATGGCTCTCTGCAGTTTCCATCAATGTATCAATATACTAGGCTATGACATTATTCACTCTGTATGTGTTGAAGTCAGGACTAGGTGTTGTCCACAAATCTTTCCCAGTGAGTGTCCTGACTGGGTGGCAAATAAAGGAGAAGCACACTGTGCTAGTGCACAGAGCTGTTCAGGGCTGTGGGATAATTGGGTGCCTTCTCTTTCTTTAGAACATACAGGGAGTGATTCTGACCACGGCGGACGGCGGTCGCCGCCCGCCACGCGGTTCCCGCCGAAAGACCGCTCCGCGGTCAAAAGACCGCGGCGGTCATTCTGGCTTTCCCACTGGGCTGGCGGGCGACCGCCAAAAGTCCGCCCGCCAGCCCAGCGGGAAACACCCTTCCCACGAGGACGCCGGCTCAGAATTGAGCCCGCGGAGTGGGAAGGTGCGACGGGTGCAGTTGCACCCGTTGCGAATTTCAGTGTCTGCTAGGCAGACACTGAAATTCTTTTTGGGGCCCTCTTACGGGGGCCCCTGCAGTGCCCATGCCATTGGCATGGGCACTGCAGGGGCCCCCAGGGGCCCCGCGGCACCCCCTACCGCCATCCTGTTCCCGGCGGGAGAACCGCCAGGAACTGGATGGCGGTAGGGGGTGTCAGAATCCCCATGGCGGCGGAGCGCGCTCCGCCGCCATGGAGGATTCTCAAGGGCAGCGGAAAGTCAGCGGGACACCGCCGACTTTCCGTTTCTGGCCGCGGCTGAACCGCCGCGGTCAGAATGCCCAGCGGTGCACCGCCAGCCTGTTGGCGGTGCTACCGCCGACCTCCGCCATGGCGGTAATTACCGTCAGGGTCAGAATGACCCCCACAGTGTCTTCATAGGACTTTGGGTAGACGTTGAAACTAGTATAAAACGTCTGTAAAAAGCTTTCTCAGTAGCTGATTGGGAGCATGCTCCAGTTGTATGATGTGTATTTGGAGGACAGGACCAAACGATGTTATTTAGAAAGCACTGTGAGTTTAACGTTTATCAGATTAGTAAGTGACATTCTTGAGGTGAAAGAAAAGTTTTAAAAAACATGGCATTTCTGAAGGTGAGACTAATTGGTTCTTTTTCCTCCAGGTGAATTGACATCCTTCAGAGTTAAGTAAGCATTTCCAAAGCGTACTAAATGCTAAAAAACATACATTACTACAGTGACAGATGATTTCCAGGTTGGAAATCCCAGCATCAAAGACACAAGCTTTTGTTGTTAGGTAGTTAAATAGTCTGTAGAGTTGGAAAGAGACAGTGACACTATCCTGTTCAACTGTCTTCAAATTATCAATATCTGGGATAAAAAAACAAAAATGTCTATCTCGTTACGGAGTATCATGTTCAGACCAATGCAGCATTTATTTCTAGCAAAAGGGTCGGTCCCACCAGTGCCCACTCTCAGTTGTCTCGCAGGGCTGTGATCCTCCCCTTACCTTATGCTTCTTTTCTCATTTTTCTTTTCCACCTTTTCTCACCTTCTACTTCTCACCCACATCTACTCACTCCATGCTTTACGTCCTGCACAATTTCAGTAGGTTCCAAACCGGCTTCCCACTTTCTGGTGCCGGTAGAATGCCTTACTGTCCTCAGGGTGTTGGATTTATTTTATTTGTAAAATGTTTAAAACTCACAAGAGGGACCAGCAGTATTTAGAGTTGTAGGATATCGGAGATGTATATGGAAGGCTTTTGATGTAAAACACAGCGGGGTGCAGCAGACCTTGGACTTTTATTTAATCCAGAGGTAAACACCTCATACTCTTTGTTCATACATTTGACCAGTGGTTGGAGTACCCCTTTTTATGTGCTGCACGCATTATTTGGTTCGCTGGATAAATAAATGTGTATTCTGTAAAAAAGGAGGGAGGCCAGTTTAGAGTGGGTTTTGCAAGTCTGGCCATCTGGCTCGACTTGGCTTCAGTTTGCCTGGGGTTTTGATTTTACATATGTTAAGCTACTGTCATGACTTCACAACCACCGAATGGGTAATCATACTGGTGGGTGGAATAGTGGTGCTTCCTCTGGCCAGAGGCCATGCAGCAGAGTGCATCCAGGCCGTTCCAGTCAGCATGTGCCAAACTGCCCCATGGTTGCTGCTGGCATGTGCATGCAGCATGTCTTGTATGGGATGTCAGGAGGAATGAGTGATTCAGGAGAAATGAGTGAAACACTACTGTGACTGGCTTCTCACATACCTGTAGGCATACAACAGCAGCTTCACTAGCTCAATCCCTCCAGAGTCAGTTGTACGCTAGTTGTTTATGGTCTCTTTCATGGATGAGATTAAGAGTCAAAGAGATGTGTATTTGTAAAGGACCCCAATGTGCCGTTAACTTCATCCCTACTCCTACAGTGCAGAAACAACTGCCATTCATTGTGAGTTAGTTTTACACCTTCTATTTTGGATCTGACAGCAACCAGTCACTAGGTTAATGCAGGACATCTGTTTTAATGTTTGCTTCTTTTTCACTATTTCGAATAGAGTTTAGAATGAGCTGACGTGTCTCTCAGGTGACCAGGGTCACGCTACCTCTGGCTCTCTCTGAGGGTGACAAGCAGACGTGCCTGCAATGGGACTACTGCTCCAGCCATTTTCTACTCGAAGCTATCAAATGCACCAGAAGTTACGTAGATGCGTGTGTTGCACCCTACATGCACTTTTTGTAGTTCATTTGTATCATGTAGCAGCTGCCATATTGCAGTGGAAACTGAGGAGCCTAACTAATGCACAGCATTTAACAGAGACCTTATCCTCACCTTACTGATTTATGGAGTGATCATCAGGTTTATGTCCTGCTAGCACCCCCAAATATGGCCTTGTTTTAGCTTAGATGTTAATCTAACAGAGGAAACTATTTGCAGGTACATTATCAGAAGACGAAATTATATCGACCAACTCTAGAGCCTATGTCACTAAAGTAATATCTAGAAAGGCCAGATTATGTTTTCTTAAGCATTGTTTGGTTAGATTGTGTCTGTGGGTGTAAGAGAATATTATTTAAATTTGGCTTGAATTTAGGCAACATTAGAAAGGTTACAGAGGGTATAAAGGGCTACTCTTAGCTACTAGCAAGCTATTTTGTTTCACAGGAAGGGACAGTTTCCTTTGCTTCCCAGTGTACCATGCATGCAGTCTTAGAGGTGATCCCATTGCTTAAATATAGCTCTATGTGTGTACACCTGAAACAGGGCAACTATGTGAAATTATGGGGCATCTCCTGACACGAGCTGCAGGGGAGACGTAACATTTACAAATCCAACATCGCATTTCAGATGCTACACATGCCCTTCAAGTTAGAGATTCTAAAAAAGAAACATTTAAAAAGGTTAAATAGAAGTGAACTAGGCATGCACAGGACGAAAATAATATAATTTGTATTACCAATCTAAATGTGTGTGTGTGTGTGTGTGTTTCAAAATTGTTGTTTTTTAAACACTTGGCTGCAGAAATTCTGACGTTGGTCCTCCATTTAACTGGTGAAGCCATCCACAAGACTCAAAGTCTTGAATAATAAATTCACATCATTGAGAGTGAATGTCTGTGACGTGTGTGCCTGTAGGTGTGACTCAATTCCATGTTTTACTCTTCTGAAGTCTCAGGCTACATCACTTATCTCCCCTAACTGTAACGTTCCTTGTTTGAGACTTTCTGTTTTATCTCTTTGTGTGACCCGTCTCAAAATGTGTCTTCCCTCTGGCTGGATGGTCCATGGTGCCTGCCCATGCTGTTGACTTTCATTTGGATCTTGGCTTGACGTGCCCTCTAGTGATGCTACAAAGGCTTATGTTTAGAGGTTAATCCCTTGCCGTATAAATTGTCCCAAGACTATCTGAAAGATAACATGTATCTGAGGAGCCCCTAACTCTCAGTACTGGAGGTCATTTATTGAAGAGTGTGCCTACTTTGGTGGTAGAGGTAAAGAGACAAGAGTTGCCCCAACGTTAAAGGTGCAAAATGTATCTGCTAATTACTGCTAGATGCATTTGTATCATGTAATTGGTATCAATTGCATAAAGTATTCCGAAGATGGACTGTGGGAAAACACTCATACTGATCTAAACTTTCCAGATGAAGCCTTACTGGAGTGATGAAGTGGAAAACATGCCCTTAATTCATGATGCCCATGGGGACGTCTGAGATAGGTGGGATATCTATAAAAGCCTAGTAGCCTTGCCAATGGAGTAGGTGCCGCAGAGGCTGGCAGCTCTGTGCATTGATTAAATGTCCATGCAGTGGACCGCAGCAGTTGCTGATGACTCTTTACACAAGATCAAGAGCTCATCCCCCTACATATTTAATCATTAGTGTCCCTGCAGATGTGACCTTTGATAGCCTGGCAGCCTAGGCTGGGACTACAGCAGCACAGCAGCTTTCTTATCAACCTTGGCCAAAACATTGGTCAAGCTTGAACCTTTATTGGCTGACCTGACCTCTAAGTGCGGGATCTGATCAGTCTGTCACTCAAGTGGAATGGCTTGTCAACAGAGGGGCCGCCAATCAATTAAAGAGAGAATGGGCACAGCCTTTCTCTAGCTAAAACCAAGGAGCCTCAGACCCCAACCAGTTCACCTCGCCCTCTTCATAAAAAGTAAGAAACAAAGTTCTGGGTACCACTTGCAAGTTTACTTTCCAACTGTGAGTCACCCAAATTAAAATGTTGAAGGAAAATTAGAATGCTTTCTTTCAGCCTAAGCACCTATTCACACTTTCATCACAATTCATTAAGGCATGTCCTAAAAACGGGCAAGAAGATAAGCATGCCAGCTATGAGGTTCTGGTACTGCACCATTTAAATGATAACAGCCCTCTTGAGAGATGCTAGTCCTGCTGTATTAACTATGTAGCTGGGTAAGAAGTTCAAGTTCTGTCCATTTCTATGTATGGCAGCTGTGCCGAGAAGTGTTAAATACCCCCTCTCCAAGAGGCGATTGTTGGAGTCTTAGGCGTATCTCCTTACCCAACTCACTGGTTAGTTCCGGAAGATTGGGCCTGGGTCTATCTGGAAGGAAAGGCCTGTGCTGCTGCATTGTGCAGTTCAGGAAGCCATGAGCCAATGCTCAAGGAGAGGCGCGAGCGTGGATATGATGTGGCAAGTGCCACCCGAACGAAGCCACCGCGAGTTTGCAGCCAGGTGGCAACGTGATGGTGAAGTAGATGGAGGGATATTGCATCAGGAGCAGGCGTCTGTTGTTAGTCTTTGTTGTGAGAGTCCGGAGCCCTCCTCCAATGCTGATAACCTGCAGACCAACGAGTTAGGTGAAATAGGGTGAGCTAGCTTCTAGAAAGGGCATTGTTCAGAACACACATATACGTGCACTGCGTGCTGGAGAGGCAGTCTCTCTAGCCCTGCAAGCGTCCTCCCGTCCCTCCACTGGCCCAGTTCACTGTTGATGCACTCCCGAGTGCAAGCTTCTCATTAACCGTGAGCTTATTGCCATGGAGGAGTGACTGCTCTGGGGCAGTACACGTGTAATGCGCCACTGCGCCATTAGATTCCACAAAGTTGAAATAGATTGTGTTTATTCATTCACAAGACAGTTGGGCCCGGCGGGTCATTAGCGAACGTGCATTCTTCCCGATAGCATGGCCCTGCACCATTAATGCCAACTTTTGGCCTTTCATTTGTGACTAACTGCATTCTGGCAACTGGAGTCCAGGGTGACCCTTCTGAACCAAGTGGACTCGTGGTACCTCTGCTGACACAGTGACACCCGGTGATCTTAAATACAGCCTAGCCTGGGAGAGTGGTCTGAGGGACAGGGCAGCGGCGTAGCAAAGGCCCCCGCAGCCCCCGCGATGCGGGGAGGTGGGGGGTGGCAGCGCTCCAGGGGCCCCACAGCACAGTACACTGTGATTTGGCGGCAGGCCCCTGAGCGGGTCCATGGGGGAGGGGCCCCCTCAAGGTACTTTGCAGGGAGCCCCCACAAGTTTCGTTACGCCACTGGGCAGCGGAGGGCGGTTTATGCGTTTCGAGGGTGGGGGGCGGCAGAGATGAAAGCGGTTAGGCCACAGAGAGTGAGTAATCCGCATTCTTCGACTTGAATCACCCAGCAGCTCCAGCTTCCTTCCTGAGCAGTAAAATAAAACAAACTGAAGGAAAGAAAGAGAGAAAGGGGAAAAACCTTACAACAATAAGAAGAAAATGTGGATGCCCCGGCTTCCTTCCTGAGAGGAGCCAAGCCGCAGTTTAAGGCCAACGTGTGCTGATTTACAGGAGGCCGGGGGCTCCCGGGGGGGGGGGGGGGGGGGGGCTTCGCGCCTGCCAGGGGGGGAGGGAAGGAGGTGGAGTACGTATTAGGACCACAGTAGAGGCTCGAGTCGTTCACACTTACTTCATTTGTACAGCGCCTGTATTTAATAGCTCCGGCTATAACTTCGTCATATGAAAAGTAGCATAGCGCAACACAGCTCCCCCGAGAGGTGTGTGCTATGTATTACCATTGTTAGAGAAAGGGCGGCGCTTCCTGAACCCCCCACCCCCCGTGAGTCATAACCCATCACCTCACTCAAGAAGGCTAAGAGAAAGCATATTGCACTAATTGCATCTGGATATGTGCATGCCATGCCACCCAAGCCATGTTACCGAGCAAGAGTACTTGTGAATGCCAAGGAGTCCGCAGCAGTGGTCCTCTCTACAAAGAAGGACTGGCCTGTGGCAGAACAGAGGCGTTTCAGGGAAGCCTGTGCCTTCTGAGCAGGCCCCGGCTAGCAGCAGGAAGGTCTCTGTCAGTCAGTCGTACATGCACTCGAGTACCAGCCCCAATACTCCTTCATCCACAGGCACACATGGCTGGTGCGTGGGTACACACACAGCGGGCGTTCATGTCTAAGCCAAGTAATACGGGAGCATATGGGATACAAACAGGGTATATACGGGGACGGCATAAATGCGGGAGACAATACACAAGCACACATACAGTGCACGCACATACACACACACATACTGGGATGCGCGCACACAGGTCATAAATACGGAGGGCATTGGTACAGACAGTGCTCCCCCCACACACACTCAAACATCCACTCACATACAGTGCACGCTTATACACTCGTACTGGGATGCGCACACACAGGTAATAGATACAAAGGGTATTATTAGTACAGGCTAGCCCCCCCCACACACATACACTCACATATGGTGTACGCTTATAGACACATACTGGGTCGCGCGCACACACATGGCATAAACGCAGGGGCTAGTGCTGCAGACCTGTCACATCCGCGCATCCGCACAGACACGCCCCCCTCGCAATGAAGATGTACACAAACAGAAGGTTGTTCACTCTTCGTTTATAATACTCGCGCCATAAGGTGAATTTAAAAGTATGATCTGACGTTTAGAACTTTCCAAACCCCCCACAATCCCTCCTGCTCACTGCTGCTAGCCATTCTCGTGGTCTAACGAGCGTGTTCCTCTTTTCATCAGTTGTTATATATAGCGGCAGCTTGGCAGATTCGAGCGGCGCTTATCCAGATGTTGCAGAGGCCTGCCTGTGGTCTCCCTCTGTCTATCGGAGCTGGGCACAGTCCAGCTTCTTTTTCATGGCCGCAAGCTGGCACCAGAAAGAGCGGGAAAGTGCCCCCATGCCAATCTCAGGCTTCCGTCTTTTGCCATGCGCGACTTTGTGAGTACCGAGTCAGGCTGGCGGGGAGAAAGGCATCTGCCGGGTGAGCAGGCGACATCTGCATAAGTGCTGCCCAAGAGCACCCAGCTGTGCTTCGAGGCATCCTGGGTGGCAAAAACCCCCGTGCCAGGGCCTTCACCTTCTGTTCTCTCTGTCCTATACAGTGCAGGGTGGAATTGCAAAGGAGGGTCCTAATAGAAAGCTGGATAAAATGTATGGCCTGTTGGCGCCCAGTGGACCGTTCTCTCAAATAGAATCCGCTCTTCCAAAGTCTGCCACGATAGTTAAAGCCACAAAGTTGCGGGCTCACTGTACAGTCTACCAGTTTCTGTGGGTACAGCGCTTTGGAGGGGCCCGCGGGAAGCAGAGCAACGCTCTAGTCTTCCCGCGGGACTTTTCGGGAAGGAAGTGACGGCGAAGAGGACAGGGATTGGGGAAAAAGGTAAGTGGGGGTGGGTTTAAGGGGAGGGAATAAAAGGGGTTGGGGGTGGAGGGACCGGCCTCTTTCCGCGTTCCCATCGCGCGGATTAGTTTGGAGTGGCCGGTCCCTGGGGTTTTTGTATCGGCGGGACCCCTTTCTTTTCTGGGTTGCAGGTAGGGTGGCAGGTAAAGGGGAAGGGGTAAACGGGTACCCCCCCCTTTTCCCTTTATGAAGTAGGTCGGGGGCGCGTTTTCATCCCGCGCCCCCCCTCCTCCTTTCCCCATATCTACAGGAGGCGGCCAGCGCTCCCGTTCGAGCGGCCGCCCCTCCCCCTCGTTTTAGCAGGAACAAAGGCACGGGTCTTGTTGGCCAGCCGGCCGCACTTGCGGCGTCGCGGCCGCGGGAGAGGGTGGGTGGGGGTTTTTAAGTCACCGCGGCTCCTGGGGGCCCTGCCAGCAGGCCCCCTTTTTGCCTATGGGCCAACAGGCTATTACTGTGGTGGCAGAGTACACTGGCCCCGACCGCGTGAGGCCCAAAAAAATAAAAAATTAATAAAAAATAAATAAAAATAAAATAAATAAATCCTACTAATATAAAAAAAAAAAAAAAAAATAGAAAGATATATAAACATAAAGATAATGCTACGCGACAGACTCAGGCCAGGCAGCTATATTTATCTAGGTGGGGGAGCCCACCTCATTACAGTGTGGGGCCCTCGCCACCGGCCCTTAAGGCCGAATTAGGTGAGCAAGGGGCAATACAGGCCCCATCCCCCCCACCCCCAAAAAAAATAAAAAAAATAAATAATTTTCGGCACAAGGTGGCTGTTACACAAGGCACAACCAACGCACTAGTGGGACACCCCCCCCCGTGCCAGGCTCTACGCAGGACCCGGGGAGGCACCAAGTTAGGCAGGGCCTTGCAGCTCTCTCAACGCACCTTTGGGCCCGCAGCAGGGGGGTACAGGCAGGCAAGGCCGGGTAGGAACTCCGCCTCAGCGCCGCGGCAAACAGCCGCGTCGTAGAGGTGGCACAAGCGGCGTTTCGCATTTGGTACTGGGCCTGAGCGGAAGGGGACAAGAAGTCGGGGAGGATAGTGGTTTAGGCAGCGTGATGGGAGCCAGTGGCGCATACGGCCATGCGGCTTGCGGAAGGTTAATGCCGACGTAAGAGGTTGGCAGAAAGGAAGCCATACCAACGGGGCGCAAGACGGCCCCAGCGCGTTTGTTCAGAAGCGCTAGAGGGGCCTCCGGCGGCCTTCTCTACTCCGCAGGATCGGGGACAACACAGAGATGGCGGACGCCATGTGGGTCACGATGACATGTCTAATAGCTACATGATGAGGAGTGGGAGTGGTACAAAACGGATGGATGTGTGCGAAGAGGGTGTGCTGGAACTTGACTGAGAAGAGGATCTGGAAGAATGGGAAGAGGGGGAGATCAAGGAAACGGAGGGCACGGCACAAGGGGGAGGGGAAAGGGACGCAGGAGCGGCGCAACCCCTCTCTCTGTTTTCCGTTTTTGCAGGAGCGGGACAACACTAGTGGCCAACAGGAAAGAAAGCAAGAACAAGCATGGGGCCGAGGGGCCCGGAAGGTTTTTGCGGCCGGTGGCTACGAATGGCAGAGGTAACGGGCAAAGGGGGTCGGTTTTGGGGGGGACAGTGCAAAAGGGAATGACACTCCAATTACAAGTCCATTGGGGTAAGGGAATTTTCGATATTTGACACACTAACAGGAAAAGATAAGCAGCGAGGGGAAAATGGCACAGAGCTGCAAGCCAGAGGTACAACTGAAGGCGGGGACAAGGCTGCAGGAGAGAATTCAGGCAAAGATGAGTAGGAAGGGGGGGAACAAAGAAAAGGCTACCCTATATGGGTCTGGCTATGCCATTGGCTCACACATAGCGGATGAAGCAAAGGACAGAATATGGAGACACGAGTACGTAGACGTTTTAAACTGTTACATAGGGACACGCATGCCAAAGAAAGGTCATAAGGAAGAGGAGTGGGAGTTGGCCTGTAGGCCGAGGGTGCCAAGTGATATGGGCAATGGGACATCAGCGTTTTTAATCTTTGCAAGCATTTATGGCGAGAGATACCTTGACAGGGCTATAGCACTATTTAAATACAGGGGCATCATTAGGGAAGTGCAGATGCATTTTGGGGGTTTAGCCTGGCTGATTTTGGACGAGGAGTTCAGAGCTTGAGTGAGCATTAGTACAGATAAGCCATGGGGGGCCCTAGACCCAGAATTAGGGATGCAGTGGATGATTTCATCACAATCTGCAACATCGACACATACGGCCAGTGGGTTACCCAGTAGTATATAAGACGTTTTCAGGCACGTCCCGCCACAAGGGGGGCGGTTGTGGGACATAAGAACAACACCTAACACGACAGGAGCGTGCTGGAACTTCAACAGGGGTTTCTGCTCCAGACATCTTTGCAGAGGTAACCATGACTGTGGTCATGACCATGGCTCACTGTACAGTCTACCAGTTTCTGTGGGTACAGCGCTTTGAGGGTAACGCATCCTCAGGCACTGGCTCACTGACACATTTGTGTGATTACTTTGTGCCTAGTTGCATATGCATACGGCATGCACGTGTTAGCTCTGAAATGTAACAAATATGTAGGAAAATTCCTGCTCGCGTATGATTGGGTGCCATGCGGAAATACAAAGTGTCTGACTGACGAGGCAGGAACCATTCCGGAAGCACTCAATGCAGAACACATTTTGTCCACTTCAGATACAGTGCCAACATACTTCTCAAAGCAGGCCATATAAGCATGCACACATACCATTCCAAACAGAGACGAATAATATTTGTGCATTTGTTACCGGAACAATACTGCAACAGTAATAATGAACTCACAGCCACGGTTCAGGTTATGAAAGGACTCTACACGCGTTCTATTCTCAATCAGCACGGTGCTTCTCAGTCTGTACATTGAAGCTGAAGTTGTGTGTTTGTGTGTGCTTCCTCTGTACATATCAAAGTTCCCACCTCCTTGGTGGCCAGGGGTCCTGACTTGTAGGGAGGGGTCTGGCTGAGAGAGATTCATTCACTCTGCCACCCTAAAACCAAAGCTAGTCTCCTGCCGAAGCTTTCTGACACCCCGTCTTCAAACATATGACTCCCTCATAGATGTGGGGCGACCCCTGTGTTGCTGTACCTGAGCTGACCTGCTCATCTGCACCTAACAGCACCAAGACAGAGGTGCAATTACCGCTGTCACAACCCACTGCAATAATTAAAGTGATATAGTATCATAATTAAGAAATACAATAATCTCCAATCAAATATTAATTATACGAATTAGCTGCACTAAGTGTGTTAACTCAGTTTAAGTGGCGATGATGGGGTTGCACGGTTTTTACAGCTAGTGTTTGTAATTTCTGTGTCAGTTCAGTCTGTTTCTTGGTTTAGTTCGACGCCTAGAGCCAGGGGGAGCAGAGAAGGCAAGAAGGTATCATGCTTTAAACGTTAATGAATATTCGGAGTAGCAGGGATGGCCTGTTGTAGAAGACAGCGATTGAATGTCTTTCCCTGTGGCTCATTCTGGCGTTCAAAATTAAGGGGAACACAGCAGTCTTTAGGCAACAGCTGATTTAGGGGTTTCTCCTTTCCTACAAGTTGCCCAAGTTTAAAATGTGGGCACTGGAGTTTTTTGAAGATAAGTGGCACGTACAGTGTCGCACACTGCATCAATCTGTATTGTAATTCGAGCCGAGGCCTGAAGACTTGCTTCACCCTACTCCAACTCCAACAGAGCAAACCTCTGCTAAGCCACACTGCCACCACAAGACCACACTGACCTCTAATAGATCACACCTTCTGCACTAGAGCATACATATACCTATTTCTATTGACCACACCTCCAAACACATCCGCAACTAATTTACGCAACCTCCACTAACTCACGCATTCTCTGTGTGATCATATATCCTGCAGCACAGCAGCTCTACCAGAACGCACCTCCCTATAACACACATACTCCATTAGATGGCACCCATTCCATCAGACAAAACCTATCCACTACTCCACACCTTCACCAATATTGCTCACCTCCCCAACAATTACACACCTCCTCAACTATTACATACGTGCCAAACTATTACACACATCCTCCATTAAATTATACCTACTATACCTACCCCACTAGACCACATATCCTCCACTGCACCACACCTTACTAACTATTACACGCATGCTTCGTTAGACCATGCATCATCCACTCCACTACATCAGACCTCTATTAGGCCACATCTCCTTCATGAGACCACACCTTCCTGTTACACACATCCTCCATTAAAGTACACATTCCCGCTAGACTGCATACCTCTGTCACTAAACATGTATGCCATTGTGCACTCCTCAGATCTTTAACAATGAGTCTTGGGCCATAACCCCCTCAATCTTTTGACAAATAGTGCAGGATGCTGTGTATAACATGCATACCCAGCACATCCCACATATACTTGCTTTCAGGATCTTGCTTCTTTTTTCTTGTAGGCGTGTACTCATGCTCTTCCAAATCTTAGTTTTTTTAAAAGTGTTTTTATTTATTTTTTAGGGTACTCTAGAGCATGTGATTGCCAGAACCATACACACTAGATCAATGTTTGGACTTTCTCTCTCGCAGTCCTACGTCTTCTTTCTTCCCTACAATGGGGTCCTCTTTTACCCGCACCCCTCTCTCAGGCTTGGCTATAATACCTATATGACAGCAGGCAACTCTGAGGCCATTACCTTCTTCATACTGGGCACACGCCATTCAGTTTCTGACCGTCTGATCCCCCATCCTGGCCCAGTATCACTTCCCCAGACAGTAAACAAACTCCTAAGAGGCCTAATGGTAAAAAGGATTTCATCATCTCCCTTTTCTCAGCCGGCCTAAGAACTTTATTTCATTAAGCCAACTCCAGCGTTTTGAGAGAGCTTCTGAATAGGGAACTGGGTCCTGCATGATGGACAGTGAGGGGAGGAAGAGGGAGAGCTCGGTGCGCTCCCAATCAGATTGTGGCTTACCTCAGCATGTATATTAAGGCTGCATATTCACCAGACCAGTGCATTCTCCAACACCAACACATATTCTCCCTCTCCTTGTTGTCTCTGTTCCTTACCAAGTCTAGCACATATCCATATCCCCCCACCAACTGCTAATAAAAAATAGTTATAGGCAATGAGCTGATATTGTCAACGTATGATTAATAAAAGGAGAGATCTAGATGTGAAGTAAATAGGCATACATTGAGGTCACCCTTTGAAATACAGTAATGGCCTGGCCAGGACAAATCTTTTATAGAACCATTGTTTTACCTGACGTTGTCTAGAGTTTCACTTTCACAACTCTAATAAGTAATAGAAACTGGTAAGCTATTTCCAATCCATGGGAGACGATGATGCTTCCATATTTTCACACCAGCTAAATATTAAATATTGATAAATATGTGCATTGGACCAGCACTGGGGTGTAATATGCTGCTTATTACCATCGGTGAGGAAATGGAGGGGCATCATGACACATTTAATGCTTCACTTCTAATGAGCCATTGCTACACCACACACTCAGCAATTGAAAAAAACAGAATATTGGGATTTTACGAAAATACAAATTTGATACTTTCAGAAATGGAGAATGGGCCAGAAGTAATGAAACACGTAAATGCATACAATCTTTCAGCAATGTAAGGGTAGATTGAAAGTGTAAGGACAAAATTAAATTACTTTTACAGTTTTATAACTAAAGAAATCCTTTTGTGTGGCCATATATGACGCTTTAATGTCAGCGATCAACTAGACACTGGCTGTGTGTCACCCAGCAAAGCTGTATGGTGGGATAAAAGAGACCCCAATATGTCTCTTTGAGAATAGTTTTGAGGGAATAACTGTTCACTTTTATTTTTACATTCATACTATTATAGACCAATACAGTTTTTTATTCTCCAATGCACGTGTTGTTGATTTAACTATTTAGCTTGCTTTTTAATTTACATTTTGTTTTACGTAAGTTTATGTTCTTGTTCCAAGCAGTCGGCATGAATGAGATGGCGATTTCTTTGTCTGCGAAGGAGATGTTCTTAAAAATAGTGAATGTATTGGATGGCTTGATGTCATTCTAGAAAATGTAAGAGCATTTTAGGTCTGAAGGTGTACTATCAGAGCCTATTTGATATGCTTGGAAGCAGATGTCTGAAGGTAGTGCAATGGATGTATGGGAATGAGAGCTTCGAATGAAATTGCGTAGAATTGCACAGATGAGTTGCAGTAGGACGAGTGTAACTTTCCTCCGATCCAAGTGGGGTTCACTCTCACACCCCTATTAGTGGACTTGGAGGTGCTTAAGATTCCTTGCTCATTCAGATCTTCTCTGATCAGACAGCTAAAAAGAGGGTCAATCAATTGCAAATTTTACAATTTTGTGCAGCGAAGTGAACACCATGGCTTTCTCAAAAAGAGGCCACTTGATAGCGAGAAGCAACTAAACCAGCAGCCAGTCAGATGCCTGTGCTTTGGGCTTCTTTTTAGTCAAATTTGAACGATCATTAATTCCTGTGGCTAGACATGGAGCCATCCTCTTTTTACTATCTTCTGGACACTGTGATCTTTTTTCCCTTTCTATGTTGTGAAAATCCTTATTTTTTTACTAATCCTCCATGCCTGCTCCTGAAGCCCGCACACACAAATGTACAGGTATCTATTGTGTTACTCCTTTTATTCATCCCATTTTGGTTATTTATTGCACAGCCTTTATTTTTACTTCCCTACTTATGATGGTTTTATTAGAACGCTGCTGGATGTTTATACGCCGGTTTATATGGGTTTGTGCTATTAAAGTTGTCAATAAAAATGTTGAACTGAAAAGAAAAAATATGTAGGCTTCTAGAAGTAGAATACTAAAAAAAAAGAAATAAAAACAATTTTAAAATGGCCCCTTGGGCCATTTTATTTTTACAATTTTGTGTTTATACACGATCCCCTTTGAAAAAAATTACAAGCCATGCTATTCACCAGGGAGAAATACCCGGCTTCAAACAGCTAGAGACCCCCTTTGTGTAGGTACTTGTGGGTTTGGCCGAGGGTGAGATGTGTTGAAGTGCAATGTGGGACTGGAATAGTCGTCAGAATTGATTGAAGTTTATTAACAGAGCTGTTTATGGTCCCAGTTTCGAACAGGTTGGGTGTGTAGCAGGATTCATCTTAGCTGTTTTGGTAAAGCTGTTTTTTGGGGTATTGGAAGGGAAATTAATTGGCAGAGCTGAGTATTGATTGGCCGCTGAATATGGCGACAGTTGATAGAGTTGTGAATTCTATCAAAGATATGAGAGGAACTGTGAGAGCTGAATGATCAGACTAAGTATTGATGTTGCCTAACAGGGCTGACTCTTAAGTCTGAGAAATGATGTGGACTGTCACATCTGTGTGTAGAGCACAAGGACTGACGTGATCTAACCCGTCTATGGGCTGACATGTCTATGTGTTGGATGTGAGGGTGGATGTGGACAGACACAGCTGTGTGTTGAGTATTAGGATTGATGTGGCCTGACTGGTATGTGTGATTGTAATGACTGATGTGGACTGACACAGCTGTGTGTTGAGTATAAGGATCAATGTGGAATTACAGAGCTATGCGTTGAAACTATGGTTTGAAACAGACTGACACAGCTGTATGTGAAACCTAAGGACTGAGGCAGACTCACACATTGTGTATTGAGTCTAAGGATTAATGCGGACTGACAGAGTTGCATGTTGAGTCTACCAACTGATGTAGGCTGACAGCTGTGTGTAATGTATAAGCACTGACATGGACTTACACAACTGTGTGTGGAGTCAATGAAGTGGACTGACATAATTGGGTGTAGAGTATAATGTCTGATATAAACCAAACAAACTCTCCGTTAAACATTGGTACGTTGAGGCATAAAATTGGATTACAATACTGTATATTTCACCACAAAACTCGCATGGGTTGATAAAGGTGTGTATTTGTCTTCATGACTGAAATGGGATGATAGAACTGTGCATATGGTATCAGGAATGAGATGGGCACACTAAGCTGTGTGTCTGGTTTTGGCATTGAAAGGGATTAATAGAGATCAGTGTTGATTCTAAAGAGCTCCATAGGCTGATAAACCTGTGTGTTAAATGCTAAGAATGACATGTACTGATAAACCTGTGTGTTAAATGCTAAGAATGACATGTACTGATAGACCTGTGTGTTAAATGCTAAGAATGACATGTACTGATAGACCTATGTGTTGAGTTTAAAGACTGACAAAGACTGGCAGGTGGGTGTTGAGCTTTAAGGACTGCTGTGGACTGAAAGAGTTCAGTATTAAATCTATAGAGTGACATGGTATGAAACCTGCGTGTTGAGGCTAAGGATTGGTGTTGATTGACAGAGTTTTGTATTGAACCTTACGTGTTGACATGGACTAACAAAGTCGAGCAGTGTATTAAAGAACTGTTGTGAACTGACAGAGCTGTGTGTTGAGTTTAATAATTTACGTGGATTGACAAAAGAGTGCTATGGCTTGCAAACATGAGTGTTTAGCCTAAAGACTGACGTGGACTTGCAGAGCTGTAAGTTAAGTCTAAGGATTGAGTTGGACTGACAGCCAGGTTTGTGGCTTCAACTTAAGGATTGACATAGACTCTAGTCTTTATTCATTCATTATGTTAGGATAACACAGGGAGCTTCAAGTTAGGGTTTCAGTGCTACAAACCTTTACTAAATTATGGGGGTTGTGGTGGCACACTGGGAATGAACAAAATGGGTGCATTGACAGGTTTGTGCACAGGGATTCTAGGAGTGAAACAGTCAATTATTGTAGGTCATCATTGCTATGCATCTACAAAACAGTCTTACTGGTCGAACTGAATTCGGTACCAGACTCGCAGGAAGCTGGAAACTATTTCCGAAAAAAGTCAAGGCAATGTTTTCAGGTGGTGCCCATCAGGTGTCAGATATGCCAGATAATCGCTCTAGGGGCAAGTGAGAAGGAAAGAGGCCAATTTCTTCACACCTTAATCTCAGACTTTGCTCCTGCCACCCCCCCCCCCCCCCTTTAAGCCAATAAAAATTAACAGGACAGCCACCTGCACATCTGTATTCTTCCCACTGCTCCACTCGACCCCAGAGATAATAGAGGCAGGCAGCACCGAGGAGCCCTGATATCTGAAATATTAATGCTCAATTTAAGAGAGGAGATTGCGAACTTCTCCACTGGCTCAGGACGGTGGCAAGCAATTAAAGAGCGAGAACAGTTTCAAGTGGCGCGGGCCTAAATAAATAATCTCCATCATTTGCTCTGATTCTGTTTTTGGCCTCTCTCCCTCCCCCTTTCAGCCCTTGTGCCTCCGCCGCCACCCAGCCTCCACCTCCACGTATTGTTGATGCATAACTTACAGGCCTGTAAATGCTCGGCAGCTGTTAATATCATTCTGTCGATATGTTTGTCATGGTGATTGGGCCGTAGTAGGCCGCCGCCTGCAGGAATCACTCATTGCTTGGTAGGAAGGAGACAAGCTGTCAATACCGGGGAGAAATGCTAATAACACCGTTTAGTGGCGCGGGTGACAGATCATTTGGAAGGGGGTCTCGAAGGCCTAGAGGATGCGCTTTTTGAATAGGGGAGTCAGGAGGAGACTTCTGCCCTGAAGACATCTGTGACATGAATTGTGGTTTCGCAGTTCCCATCTTCAACTAGGCCCATCCTCAAGGAATTCTGTTTATACCTGGTTTACGCAGGGCGTGGGGAGATGGAGGCTATTAATGGCTTTTGCATTTACAGTGGTGAATATGCTTTGAAGACCACTTGCACAGTGGATATGATCAATCTACGCTGCCTTGTTACCCGTCTCTTATTTTCCTGTTATCCAGCTTCTCTTCACACAGTTTTTGTCCAGATTCTACTCCCTTCTTCTGTTCTCAGCTCCCTGCTTCTCCCATATCTCCTTTGACTGTACACAGCCACATTTTAATTCTTCGTTATAGGTCCAGAGGCGTAGTCAAAAACTTCCCTGGCAAAAATGTTGATGTCTGCCCTGCAGTGGTGGAGGCAGCGACTAAATTGGGCTACGGTAGGTGAAACAACCATTTGGTATTTATTGGGCCTATACAGAGATCCACTTTTAAAACTTTTTTTTAATAAAGTAACAACTTCAGTAGCCCATCAAACTGTGAAAGCAGCCCTATAGTGTGCATCTCACCAGGTAAATACCTGAGTGGCAGAATGGCCAGTCCAGCCTAGTTCCGTAACTTCCTGATTTTCCTTGTTGCGTACTCCTCCTAGTTTTGCTCACACCATATCCCTAAAAAATGTCCTTACTCCATATACTCCTAACTCTTTGCTCCTGCATGAATTTCCCTACTTGTCTCCCTCTCTGTTCTTACTGCTCCATATTATTCCAGCACCTCCTCGTTTCATGCTCCGCCATGTTCTCCTCTTAGATAACTCCATACTCTTCCCTATTTACCCTTGTCACAGTAACTCCATGCGACTTTCGCCACTCCATACTGATGGTTACCTTCACTCCATTCGCCATTCTCTAGGTTCCAGTAATTGCCTAATTCTTCCACCTCATTTCAGACACTCTGTATGCTTCCTCATTCCTGGTTTCCACCACCCCCACTCTCCATGCCATATTCTTGCAGCTTCTCTTCACTTTATATACTGGATCTCATTACTCCGTATTCTTCTCAGTTCTCTTCACTCAAAGCTATATAGGTAAACAAATATCCTGGATCACATCAGGGCCAACTCCTGTTCAAGTCCCTCTGTGTGCCTGTTTACATTACATCCTTTGTCCTGGTTCTAGTCAGTCCACGCTTCTCTCCCCACTCTCTAGTTATGCAGGTCAGTGCTTAATTAGAGCCAGTGGTTCCCAGTGCTCGGCACCGGCACCATATTGTCAACGCAAGCACTTATGAGTGTCTGCCACATGTTGGTGCTGTTTAATTTAAAGATGAGCTCAACAGCATTTGTATAATAAATCAATATACTTTAAACATGACTAATATCTGTCGCTGAATCCTTTCTTACAGCATTGGGGGCCGGGAATAGTCTGAATTATCACACTTGTAGGAGTGGTGTCAGTATTGTCATTGGCAGCGCTTGTAGGGGCAATGGGTGGTGCAAGTTGCAGTGGCTTCCTGTAGAGAGACCTAGCACTCAGATTTTTACAAATTAAGCACTGATACAGGTTTTCTATACGTCATAATCCTAGAACACTTCATCATCCTCTCTTCACTCGCTTGCTCTCTTTATATTGGTGCCATTTACTCCAAAGACCTAATCACTGTATTAGTCTGTCATTCGTTCTTTAGGGAAGAACCTCCACATCTGCTATTGATGTGCTGCTGTTGTAGTGAGAAAAACAACTGTAGGTACTGGATGCAAAGGAAAAGGACAGGACTGGGTAAACTGCTCATCCCTGCGATGCAATGGTTTGGTTCTTTGAATTTGTAAGCCAGGGATCTAGCTTACAAGAAGATAAGGCTATGCTTCATCCTGCCTCAGATGAGAGCCTCTTGCCACGCAAGAACCTGCATTGCTAGGTGGCACAGTGTGCCTTATAGCACCCCTATGACTTTGGAGATCATTCCTCTAAGTATTTTTGTTGTGTCTCATGACAAAAGTGAGGTGTGCTTTCTGCTGATAACTAGGCAAATTGGACGATTCCCAGCATCGGCCAGGATCTTATGGTGGTCCATGCAACCTCCTAAACTGGTAAAGTATGTCACTCCACAATATACTGTATGAGTCCATGTTTTATAGATTTCTTAAATCAGTGTTGTAAATGAGATGATCAGTGGATTAAGCACTTGCAGCTAGGGTGTTCGTGCACCTTTTAGATCATAGATTCATATTAGAGAGGACGAACTAAGCCTTTCTTTTTTCAGATATGGTTGAAATAAATACTTTTGGGTTAGGGTGATGATAATTAATTTCCGTTGTTCCTAATGCTTTGCCATTAAGGTGCTAGTATTTGCGTAGTGCACCAGGGCGACCATAGCTTTTTTTGGGGTGGCAGCACTTCTCTGGCACGTACTGTTTACTGTTAATCAGGGCCGGATCTGCCTGTAGTGTAATCTGGCAATGCCCAAAGCCTTTGACTGACATGTCGGCGTATGGGCTGTTTTTTAGGCTCTAGCTTAACGTCACAACTGTCACCAGACAACGTATGTGAGCATCAGTATAGGGCCTTTGGCTCTGCCCACACGTTGGGAGCCAGGAGCACATGTTTTGAATGGCAGAAGTGGTTTGCTTCCACAAAAAAGTGCTTGCCGTCCACGCAGCTGTGATCATTTTTCTTATTTATCGAGTTTCCCAGTCTCGAACTTTCAGAGGAGCACAAAGGACACTGGAATGCTATTAAACTGTCTTAAATAACTAGATAATTTATGTTTCTTTCTCTGGCACCAGCATATATGAGAGGAAGGCAGTTATTAAATTACATGGATTTTTAGGTCTGGCTTAACAATGCAACTGTCACCTGACCTTTTACCCTACACAAATATTATTCTACAGTTGTTTACATCCATACAAATACATTTCTGTTTACTTGTAATGCTTCTCATTACCATACAACATTCCTTTAATGCTAGGCTCAGTTGCATTGCCAGTGCTTGTTTGTGGGACTGTGGGCTGTTTGTTTTACTGTTGAGTTGCCTGATATTACCATAACCGTGTTGCCCCGCATACTCAAATGCATGCAGTTTCTTTACCTCGCCAAACACACAGCATGCATTTATAAACTTCCCCAGTTTGCCACTTTATTAGCTATCTAATTCGCTATTGCGAAACACTTTTATTTTGGTGTCTGGGCCTTTTGTGTCCCACACCACCCCTGTTGTTATTGTTACATATTGCATATGGTGAAATTACACCGTAAATTGTCGTACACCATCATGAGAGCTAAGAGGCGGGAGATTCCTATGGTTGCTATGTGGTTGAACACTGAGCACAGTTTGAGAGCAAGGCTTTTAGTCGTACATTTGAATTTTACATTTAATATCAAACTGCTAGCCCGAGAATACTAAGGGCTGGTGGCTAAAAAGTTAGGACTGGTTGAAAGCAACCTAGAGACAAAGGGTCGCCTGGCTGCCAAGAATAAGGAAGAGTTGCATTGAAGAAAAAGCATGAGTACATCCTTTGTATGAGCAAGGCCCGACTGGTTGAATCCTGTCCCACAATACAAGTCCGCGGCCAGTCCTGCCGGGGCTAAAGTAGACGCCCCAGATCGAAGCCCGAATGTCATTTACTTCACCACTTCTCCCGAGGGTGTTTCAATGCCTCATGGCAGGAAGCCCGAAGCCCAGTCTTCCTTCAGGCTGCCTTTCAGGCCAACAGGTGGGGGGCACAAATCTTGCAGACACTCCCTCCCTCCAGTCTCCAAAAAAGCGACTGGAAACTCAAAATTCTACACAGATTAAATTATAATTTAAGGCAGTGAACATGTGCTTGGCTGGAGGCTATACAGGTTCAGATCATAAAATTTTACAGTGGAACACTTTCTGCGAGAGCATCGTTAGGAAGTGGGAATGCGGCCTTTAATTTCTGCGACATATGGAGCTGGGATGTTTTTGGATAAATTGCTGGGCGTTGGGCTATTTCCAGCTTTTATTTGTGTTTTTTTTACTTCTTTAGTTCCATGGCACGAAAAAAAGTCTGAATCGCCAGCTAGTTTTTAGATAGGCGTGCCCATGACAGCCTTGCAAAACTTGTGGAGGCCTGAAAACTTTTGCTGTCTGCCCATCTTTCACAGTGTGTCTTCCTCCTGACAAGTGCCCTTCATTGAAGAAGATGACTAAGAGTGCCACCTATCCCTTTTCGGTGTTGTTTACGCACTTTGGGAAACAGCTTGATAATAATTCCTTTTTTACAATCCTGGCTGCCCTAATGTCAATCCTTGGTGCAGACTTAGCTACTATCCTGGTTGTAGTCCTTGATGCACAGTACCATCAAACTCTGGCCATTATCCTACGCTCTCTGCCATGTGCACAGCACATTAAAATGCTTGGTACACCTTCTAGCCAAATTCCGGCTATTATTCTTGTCTCAATCCTTGGTACGCAGCATAATCAAACTATGGCTCTTAGTCTAGCCTCCATCCTTGCTGCATACTTTTGTCACACCATGTCTCTTTACCAGTTTCAATCCTTGATGTATCATAGGGTAAATTCCTGGCTGTTGTCTTAGAGCATGGGTACTCACAAACACTTTCCCAGGGGCCGAAAAGTTTGGTCAGCGGTAAGACTGAGGGCCGCACTGATATGAGCAGGTGGATGGAGGGTGGACGAAGGTGGATATAGTGAAAGCTAAGCATGTACATCTAGTGTCTGAATTTAATTGCACTAGGTGGAATCAGAAAACCCTGAATTACACCAGGCTTTCATGCTTGACCAATTTGTGTGATCCTAGGCAGTTGTTCTATTTGACTTTCCCTCCTTTATCACATGTAGGAGGACCTTGAAATACATGACTTCAGAATGGGTGCTGTACAAAAACGTCTACTGTGTTCGATTTATTAATGTAGATGTTCATGTATAATAGCTACACCAGTCACCCAAAAGGTGCAAATAACAAATGACTTGCCTTTTAGTTCACTATTGGCAATATTGTCAGGGTTGGAGGGAAGCATGAATATTTCTAAATTAAAGTCTGAAAACGATCACTTAAACAAAAAAAAAGCTTTTTAGTGCACTGAAAATCTGATTTCCTAAGGTGAAACACTTCTGGCTGGAATATAGTTTTTGAATTTTTAAGACACATTCATATTTTTACACGTTTGCTGCAAGATATATTTATAAATTGGGTGTTCCTAAAGTTACGCTGCAGTGCAGGACACTCTAATTACACCACTTCCTTAACTGCGATTAAACTTTAAATAAATGCTTGGACGTTTATTTAACATCTTTTTAATGTTAGTGCTGAAATGAGTAAACACAGCTAAGTGCTGCTGTTGACCAAGGGGCCACAGGAAAAGGTCAGGAGGGCCGCATGCGCCCCCCGGGCCGTACTTTGAGTATCACTGTCTTAGAGCAATCATTAGTGCACAATATAGTCAGATCCTGACTTATTGTTGCATCAGTCCTTGGTACGGAACTATTATTCTAGTGTCAGTTATTACTGCACAATATCCCTGGCCATAATACTATAGTGCTAGCTGTTGCTGTACTGACCTCAGGGATGGGTTCACCTTTCTTTGGCTGCACCTTTATTTGTGCCTTTTCTTGTTGACCAAGGCCTGTGATAGGAAAAGCTAGCACTTACAGCTGAGTTTGGGAGCAACACCTTTCTGAAAGACGTCTTGTGGAAGACGTGGATGACAGGTGTGAGGCTATGGCATAACATTAACAGTGCATTTGCTTGGACATTTGGAGTTCACACTTTGGATACATTTCTGACTTGTAACAAAAGAGACTTAGCTGTAGTTATCTATTTTCTGCACCTGTAGTGCAGTTGGAGGCACGAGTAGGAAGGATTGCAAGGCCACCTGCCATTACAATAAAAGCGTCATTCTCTCACCAGCTTATCGAAGATTCTTCAGTATCCACAAATAATGTGCATCTTGTCTGTAGATTTAAGTTGGTTGTTTGGCTGAAGATAACCAACAAAGTGCCAATTATTACTCTAGTCATGTAACACTAGTAGAAATTGTTATGAGCTTGTCTTTATGTGAACAGAGTCAAAACGTTTTCTCTAACTACCCCTGCCTTACTCCAGCATTGGAAGTTTAATAGATACACATGCTTGAATCATTCCCCATCGTCGAGATGGTAGTCCCACGGTACATTATAAGAGCAATGTAATGATAACTATAGTGTATGAAGGCCTAAGGCCTCCCACTTTAGTAATCTATCCTTATCAATTTGAGAAAAGAGCCCAAACCTGGGTTTCAGCCAATCAGGTTGCCCTTTCCTCTAGAACACTCCTGTGAGAAGCTCCAGTCCCTCAGATTTTTTACCACACTCTGCTCAGTCACACCTTTCAGAATCATTTCTAGTATCTTTTTTCCTCAGACTATTACTTCTATCATTTGAAAGCTTCTAAACCTCTGTTCTGGTCTACAGGAAATCTAATATCTGAATCTGTCTGACAAAGAGAAGAAAAGTCTCTTCAGAGCCCGCAAGGCCTGTGGTAAGAAGAGGCTTCACTTTGAGAATCCCCAAAAGGACTGCATATATTGCCTTTATGCGGACCATTCTGCAACGGATTGTAAGGTACGCAGGACATTCTCTAACAAAACCATTAAGGACAGGGAGGGCAGGCTGTTCATTTGGCTCCAGAAGTTACAATCCAGGACAAACCCTGTTTCTGGTTCTGATAGTGAGGAGTCATCTACATCCTCAAGAAAAACTAAAAAAAGGGACAGATCACCTCAAACTCATCGTGCGGAGGATCAGCCTAAGAAAGCTTTAAAAAAGACTAAAGAAGGGTCTTATAAAGCTCACAGCCCCTCTAGTTCTCCTCACAGGAGGTCTGCATCCTCCTGTAGAGAGAGAAAAGAGCATTATGCCTCATCAGAACATAGCAAAAAAGCCTCTTCCGAGCCTCCTTCACCACCTCCTACGGTTCGGTATTCCTTCAAGAAGCCACCTGGCAAAGTGACAACGACGGCATCGTCCACAACAGCGTAGAGGAAAGTGTGTACGGCATTATCGATGACCTCTACAATGACAAGAGTTTACACGGCATGCAGTACTTCTAATGTGGACTCGATGACAACATCATCGTCCACAGCCCCTTCAGTCATGTCGTAGATGCTAAAAATATCCATTTCCTCACCTCCGTCGATGAAACTATCGTCGACGACTACATCTTTACTGCCGAGGGCCGTCTCGTCGACGGGAGTTGCACCGTTGTTACAGCTGGCATGGTCGACTATACCATCAACATCGGAAAATGTAAAAAAACATACGAAATCTAAATTTCTGTCACCATAACACACGTCTCCAAGTAAAGTGTCACCATTAATTCCTACTCATCTTTTGGAAGAGGATGACTTAGAGGAGGAAGGGCCATTTGGTGTTGCCCACAGCCCTTCCAAGTTAAATGTAAAGTGCCAGGACTTAGATGACGACAACCAGTATGATACTCAATCCTATTATTCACCTAGGGATCAGTATTTATACAATGAGGAAATGCTTCCTATGCCTGGATCCCTTATATCAGATTTGCAATTAATGCTAGAGGACTACAAGAAGAGATTCACACCAGTCAACACTGGGGCCCAGCAGGCATCTGTACCTTCATCAGTGCCTCCTCCTTCCACATCTGTTAGATCGTGGGTATTGCCATTAGACGTACTCCTGCATACTCCTCTGTCAGTTCCATCACAGGATCCATCAACGTCTGATGATGACAGAGAAGATAGGGAGTTGCCAGATGCTGTTGCAGAGTGGGATGATTATCAAATTCCTGCTCCATCTTCGCCTTCCCCTGTCCCAATAGACTCTCCACCAGGTGACATCGAGGGATTCCACAGCTTATTGCAACAGGTTGCAAAGAGATTTGCACTACCTATGCCAACAAAGCAGATGGACTGCTTTCTTTAAGACTTTAAGGAACTCTACCAAAAAAGCTTGAAATCAATACCCAGAGTTGACTACATATGGGATGAGGGGATGAAGGTACTGAAAAATCCTGCTACTGTTACTGCGGTCCTGCCTCGCTTAGATAAGAAATATAACCAGACGCCCCAGCCTGCCTAACTGGATAACCCAAACCGGACTCAGTTATTACTCAGACAGTGCAGTGCAGATCTAGGAATCCTTCAGCACCAATATCTGCTCTGCCTGACAAAGAAGGAAGAAGACTTGATAATATAGGAAAGCGCTTCTCCTTAATGTTCTCTCTTATGATAAGGGCGTCAAATTAATTAGTTATGCAGATACGACAGGCAGCTCCGGGCAGACATTTTTCCTTACCTAGACCAACTTCCGGAAAAGTCAAAGACAGAAGCAAGCAAAATACTGCATGAGGGGAAAAGGACTTCGTATGAAGTCACCGACTGTACGATGGATATCGCTACCATGGCTTTTCAACAGCTGTCAGGAGCTGCTGTTTTAAGAAGGTAGGGTTGGCTTCGTGTGAAGTGCAGAACAAAATTCTCGACCTGCCTTTTGATGGAAAAGCCCTTTTTGGGAAACATATTGATGTGCCCTGAAGACTATAAAAACTGATACAGACACATCCAAGTCCCTTGGGACCCTACAATTTAGAAAACAGCCCATTCGGGATGCCAGAGGACAGGGATATCCATCCTACAGAGGGGGATTTCAGCAATATAAATATCCATCTTTCTCCTCGGCTTACCAATCCTTTCATCCTCAATACCAAAAGAGGCAGCCTCCACAGGCTGCATATATTCTAGGACAACGCAAAGGGCAAGAGCAGGACAGCAAACAAGGAAAGCAGGACGCAGATAATGACTTCTCACTAACTCCGGCTACATATCATATAGAAGGAAGGACTTCTCAATATTTTCATAATTGCCAAAAAAATACTTCGGACCAATGGGTGTTAAACCTTATCCAATTCGGCCATACACTGGAGTTCCTACAAATTCCACCAGCAAGACCTCCTCCTCCACGCAATTTAAAACACCTAAATCTTCTCAGAAAAGAAGTCCGAGCAATGGTATAGAAGGGAGCTATAGAAAAGGTTCCTGTTCCGGACAAAAAGAGAGGTTTTCATTCACATTTCTTCCTGGTCCAGAAGAAATGGAAGGAATGGCATCCAATCTTGGACCTCAGAGACCTGAATACTTACCTCAACAATCAGTCATTCCCTATGATTACTTTAAACAATATTCTTTCCCTTCTCAATCCTGGAGCTTATATGTCCACTCTCGATCTCCAGGATGCATACTTTCACATTCCTATACATCCATCCCACAGGAACTTTCTCCGATTTGTGGTAGCCGGAGAGCATTTCCAATTCAAAGTTCTTCCTTTATGCTTGAAATCGGCCCCCAGAATTTTCACCAAATGCCTAGTTCCAGTTGCAGCTTTCCTCAGAAGACACAAACATCAAGTGTTTCCGTATCTTGACGACTGGCTCATCAAGGCCACGTCCAGGTCGCAGGCACAGAGAGCGACAAAGGCCTGTGTAGAGCATTTTGGAAAATTAGGCCTAACTATCAACCACAGCAAATCGGCTTTTCAACCTCTGAAAAGAATTGCCTTTCTGGGTGCAGTTCTGGACACATCTAACAACAGGTCAGCTCCTACAAGGGAGAGGCAGAAAAAACTAATTTCCTTGGCCAGACTGGTTCAAAAAAGAAAGTCTGTTTCAGTTCGCCTCTTCAGGTCCCTATTAGGAATTATGGGCCTGATTCTAACTTTGGAGGACGGTGTTAAACCGTCCCAAAAGTGGCGGATATACCACCTACCGTATTACGAGTCCATTATATCCTATGGAACTCGTAATACGGTAGGTGGTATATCCGCCACTTTTGGGACGGTTTAACACCGTCCTCCATAGTTAGAATCAGGCCCTATGTCTTCCTGCATCTCACTTGTGCCATTCTGTCTTCTCAGAATGTGAACCCTTCAAGAGCAACTAGACAATCAGTGGACGCAGTCCAAGGGGTCTTTCTATGATGTAATCAAAATTACAAAATCCAGGATAACATCTCTGTCTTAGTGGACCCAGGAATCTCACCTGTCAGTGTGTCTCTCTTTCCTTCCTCAGCCAGCCCCGTAGGTGATCACAATCGACACATCTCTGAAAGGACTTATGAGTCAGGACTTACGAGTCAGAGGCAGGTAAAAGTCACATCAAAAGACTTTCCATATCAATTATCTCGAATTAAAAGCAGTTCACTGATGTTATGAATTGGATTCTTTAACTGAACTTTGGTGGTGCACAGTTGGTCAATTATTCTTAAAAGCAGTTCAACTAGCGCTTCAAGCTTTCCTGCCAAAGATAAGGAACTCTTTGCTACTCATTCGTACGGACAACACTACAATGATGCACTATATCAACAAGCAGGGGGACCAGATCTCTGCTCTTATCATGAGAATGTCAACGTATCTGGAACTGGTCCATTCAACAGGGAGTGCATCTTCGGGCAGAGCATGTACCTGGCACTCAGAATGTCATAGATGATTCTTTCAGCAGGTTGACAAATCCAACCACGAATGGGAACTAGATCAGAGAGTGCTAGATCACATTTTCTCTCAATGGGGCAAGCCAAGCCTGGATCTTTTTGCCACTCCCTAAAATGCAAAATGCCAATTCCTTGCAAGTCAATATCCCCATCTGGTCTCTTGGGGGAATGTGTTTTCAATGGCATGGTCAGGAATTTATGCTTATGCCTTTCCTCCCATTCTGCTCATTCTGAGAGTTCTAGCCAAGATCAAGAACGAACACTGCAAAATTCTTCTGATTGCCCCTGCATGGCCTCAACAGCATTGGTATACGGAGGTGCTTCTCCTTTCAGAGATGCACAGCATCCCTCTACCAGTAACACCGTGCCTGCTAATAATGAGCAGCGGTCAAAATCTCCACCCCTATCCAGCATCGCTTCATTTGACAGCCTGGCGCCTGAAAATCATGAATTTGCACACTTAAACATTACCTCGGACTGTAGAGGTATTCTTGCCAGAGCAGCAGCGGATACTACCAACAGATCTTACCGCCTTAAATGGAAAAGATTTTGCATATGGTGCAAACATGCTCAAGTGCACCCGTTCGCATCATGGCGAGAGCAGATACTATCTTATCTTCTCCATTTAGCTAGAGCAGGTTTTGCGAATGCTTCAATTAGAGTCCACTTGGCAGCAATTTCCCGTTATAGGCAATTGGAAAACTTGCCTTCTTTGTGGTTGATAAGGGTTATCAAACAGTTTCTTATAGGTCTGTCCCAAGTAATGAAACATCCATTTGAGCCTATACACAGGGCGGACTTAAAAGTCCTGTCATGGAAAGTCGCACTTCTTCTTGCCCTGACTTCAGCCAGAAGGGTTAGCGAAATCCAAGCCTTCACTATTCAAGACCCTTTCTTGCAGTTTAAAGAGAATGGGGTAATCCTGCGAACAAATCCAAAGTTCATACCCAAAGTTCCTTCAGATTTCCACATTAATCAGCCAGTAGTGCTGAAGTTGTATTTCCCAAATCCTTCAACACCAGTGGAACAGGCTCCTCATTCCTTGGATGTCAAAAGATGTCTCACGTTTTATCTGGACAAGACGAAAGACTTTCTAAAATTAAATCAACGGTTTGTGGCATTCAGCGCCCTTAGGAAAGGCCAACCGCTTTCCAAACAGGGGATTGCAGGATGGATATCTAATGCAATTGATTATTGTCACAAGGCTGCAGGAAAACCCCTGCGCATACCAACGCATGCACATTATACAAGGGTGGTTGCAGCATCCACGGCGCTCTTCGCTGGTGTGCCCAGCCAGGACATTTGCAGAACAGCCACCTGGAAGTGCACACACTCTTTTGCAAAGCACTGTTGCTTGGAGGAAACGTCACAAGGCAATGTAGCAGTGGGGCAAGTGGTGCTGCAGCATTTGTTCCAGTAACGGTGAGCTGTTGTATTCTACTTTTTCCCCTCCAACCCAGTATAAGTTCTGCACATTGTATAATAATGTTTCCTTCCCTTGACAATACACTGTCTGTGTTTGGCACTATGTAGTAATCTTTTTCTTTGCATAACAATTGATCACTTAAAGATTTCTTCTCCATTTGTAGTATTGCTTCTATCATTTAATATGGTAATGTTCATCATACAATGTGCATCACTACTGCTTGCTATTCTGATTCAAGCATGTGAATCTATGAAAGTTCCAATACTGGAGTCAGAAAATTAGTTACTTACCTGTAACTGTAGTTCTCCAGTATTGGAATCGTTCATAGATTCTCATGCAACTCTCTCTCCTCCCCTGAGAAGCTTACTGTTACATGTTATCTGCCTCAAGTACTTCAGCACTTGTGCTTTGGAAAATCTGAGGGGCTGGAGCTTCTCACATGAGTGTGCTAGAGGGAAGGGCAGCCTGATTGGCTGAAACCTAGGTTTGGTCTCTTTTCTCAAATTGAAAATAATAGATTTCTAAAGTAGGAGGCCTTAGGCCTTCATACACTATAATTATCATTACATTGCTATTATCATGCACCAGAGGACTCCCATCTCGACGATGGGGAATGATTCAAGCATGTGAATCTATAAAAGATTCCAATACTAGAGAATTACAGTTACAAGTAAGTAACACATTTTCTTCTGGGGGACCTGTAACCTAATACTATGTATGGCCAGTGCAGGCGGTGAATAAACACAACTGGCCTTGCTGCATGGAGTAATAGCTGTCTGTCTTCTGTCTGGTCCTTATGGCTTTGAAAGGCGGCAGAGCATGGATGCAAATTCATCGAAGTGCCATCTGTGGAAGCAACGCAAAAATATGATGGACAGAGTGCTGAAACTTTTCACTCAACCCAGTCAGAGATCTGGGCTTAATGCAATGTTCTTATGCTCACCATGCCACCCTGTTGGAACCCAGCCATATGCAAATCAGTTTTGACCCTGTTCCACATGGGCTTAGTCTAGCCCGAATAGTCCAGGTCCTCCCTGGACCGGAAACAAGCATCCTGTGACCAGTTTCAGGGTATCACCCTTCATCAGCCAGGCTAGCTTGAATCAAGTGGCATAGTGAGCACAGGACCCACATCTGGGCATATCCTTCCCACTTAGGGCACCTTTAGCAACACATAAGGATGATGGGGGAAGTGCTGAAACTTTCCAAACACTCACCCCCATCACAGATCTGGGATTAATCCATTGTTCTTTTGCTCTCTATGCCACCCCAGTTTAGACCCAGCCATGCACAAATCAGTTTTGAACCTGTTCCTCATGGGAACAGTCCAGCCCGAACTGCCAGGCTAGGTCCTCCCTGTACCAGAAACAAGCATCCTGGGACTGGTTTCAGGATATCACCCTTCATCAGCCAGGCTAGCTTGAAATCTGAGGCACAGTGAACCTGGGACCCATGTCTGGTCATACCCTTCCCACTTAGGGTGACTTTAACAACACAAAAGGATGATGGAAGAAGTGCTAAAACTTTTCAAACACTCACCCCCAGTCACAGGTCTGGGATTAATCTATTGTTCTTTATGCTCACCATGCCACCCCAGTTTGGACCCAGTCATATGCAAATCAGTCTTGATCCTGTCCATCATCTCTTGTTTTTGCATCTGTGGAAGCAACATCACACATTCTTTTAAACTCAGTGACATAACAGGGCTAACCACCTTTTCCACCCTTAGCTTCTGAACACCCTTATATTTGCCCCGAAGGAGCTAGGGGAAATCAAGGAGTGCAAATCACAGCATCTAAACAGGGCTTCTAAAACCCTGTTTACTTTTTGTTACTGTCACACCTTCTTAACCTCTGAAAACAGGGGTAGCAAGGGCAGTGCTAGGTGTACCAAACAGAAAGCTAGATTTAATGGCAACTACCCTAGTCCTTCCCTATTCGACTTGCATGATATGCAGTTCAACTTCAGTTGTTCTAGTACCATCTGCATTGCATCTGTTCTTGGTTGTGGGACCAGGAGAATACCTGCCTTTGGCAATAGCTCATTGCTGCCAGATGTGGCCTCTTCACCGTATCCATTCAGAAGATCATGGAGGAGGACTGTCAGTAGGCAAAACGAGAGGGGAATTGGCGGAGCAAAACAAGCAATAGGGAGGGCTAAAAGAGATGCTGGCATATTTGCTTCTCAGGATGGTGGGGTAGAGCTACAATAGGGAAATCAGAATGTAGTATGACAGAGGTGAGAGAGAAGGGAGATGAGACAAAGTATTTTTTCTTGGTAGATATAAAAGGGGATCGGCAGAAACACAAAGTAAATTGATATTGTCTGGGGTGAGCATGGATGTCAGGAGAGGTGGTGAGCTGGTAGGATGAAAAAGTAATATGCTAATGATGGGGATCCTAAGGTGAGGAAGGAGGAGCAGGTGCGTCACAGTGCACTTTTTCCGAGGATAGAGTTAGCTCACATGCTATGTTATGTGTACCACCATGCTTCACCTCCTTCACTGTCTTGAATCCCACAATTTTGTTGCCTCCATTCACATTTCAAAGGGAGTGCAACACAAACAGTGCTCAAACATGACCCCAAATTAGTTTGGAGCCAACAAGTGTGTCATAAACAACCTCATACTTGAAACCTCTTGTTGAAAAGCTTTTCCCATTATTGATTGTTGTGGCCGCTACAATGACACTAATAGGTTCACTGTCTTCCCTGTTATTGTTCACTCCAGTCATCTGGAATCTATAAAGGGTTTAGTGAATCCTTCAGTGAAAAGCATTCCTCAGTATTGATGACCTGGTCAATTGACAGGTCTTTATGAGACCCAATGAATACCTTGGTGAAAGGTATGTTGTCATTGATGACTCCACCCATGTATAGGGTCCTTAGGAAGAAAGCATATTGTATACTTGCATTTCAAGCCAACCACAGCTCCACTGTGAAACCTTGTTAACAGATTTGTGCTGTTGTGTTGTCTCCAGTAATATTGTAGCTGTATGTTGCTACAGTGATGGATACAATGCTCCTGAAGACATATTTTGCAGGGTGAAAAGAGTCTGCATAAGTGTATTAAGAGATTCATAGAATATTCTCTGTTAGTACCACAGACAAAAATATTATGTCAAGCCGGCCAAAAAAAATATTATGGTATGAAAGTACAAGGCGTGATTGGGTGCAAAGTCATTGAGTTATGAATTTGTGTTTAAAGCGGCTTTCTCTTTCTTTTTCTTGAAAGTATTAGAAGAAAAACTGAAAAGACATCCTAAAGTACAAAGGAAGACATAAATGACATTTCATTCAAGTTTTCTTCTTCCTTGTGTATGAAATGTTTAGCATAAGCATTAGATTTTAGGGTCTTAATGTTTCTAAAACTATTTTATATACCTTTTCCTCAGCATTAATAGTTCAGTTAATAGACAAATGCTGTCTGTAGATGGTTGTCCTGATTGAACTGCAATCCAGTTGTGCGAGTTTTATATGCACTTATACGGTTTAACAAATAAAACAGACAGTGTTTTTCATGTGGCTGTGTGAATTGACAGACACAGTGATGGAAGTTTGTGTTAAAGTATTCGTGGCCTTGTTAATCTTTTTAGGTTTGGTGTTAGGAAAAAGCTTTTAATTTTACTGAATATTATACATATATCTGTAATGGATTTCAGTTAGCCCTCTTCATCCGTGTATCTGTAATTGTGCTGTTCACATTTTTCTTCCCCTCACCACAGCATGGGGAAAGGTGTCAGCCCACCTTATCCATTGGTTAATTTCACTGTGAGTGATGGCATTCTACTTTTTCACAGGAAGTACATTCACATAAAAGTAGTTCCCTTCAGTACTAAGGACTGCTACGGCAATGTGTGTTTTCGAGAGCAAAAACATTTTACTTTAAGACATTTTTTGTTCTTTTTCTATTAAAAACTATGACAAAACAAAGCCAAAGGCTGGCAGCCAACGCCTCACATACTGGTTGTGCCAGTACTTATGTATTTTTGAACTTGGAAAGGATTTGCATAAATATGCATATCTTATGGTAATTTTATGAGCATCAAAATGGCATGCTTCATAAGTCAACTGCATTTTCAGATGGGATTGTAGACTTTTCCTGTGTCTTTACTACATCATTATTTCCTGATCTGGATCCTTAGATATTTAATTCTTTACTGTTGCTTGAAATTAATTCACGAATATAAGGTCTTGCTGCTAAATGATATGCAAATTTGCTCTAATAAGTGTGTACATACTACTCCATCTAGGGTATCTGCACCATTTTCGAAACGTTTTCAAAGTCAACAGTATTTTCCACTACTTTGGATATGATGTTATTGACTTCTGGTGGATGAAAGGATGACCTATAATTTCACTGTTTGAAGCCACTAGTGCAAACATACATTTTACTGGCTTCTCCACACCTGGATGCCCGATTGGTGTTCACCGTGCTTCTGGTAGTATTATAACTGAATTTAGTTTTGACATAACAGCACACATTGACAAAGGTAAATTTCATCCTCTACTGCAAACAGTTGTGACTGTGCAACATGCATCGAAGTCCTCTGGTGTACGACTTGCAGAACTCTGACTATGTTTCTGTGTATACTGGCAATCGGAAACATTTGCGGCCATTTTGAGTATTGCAATCCCAGGATTTTTTCTGTTAATGTCCTGGTTACATCGCTTTGATTGAGTTCCCCCTAAAAGCGCAAACCTCTGCAGCGACAGAGGCAGCCTTTGTGTTTGTTGCAGAGTTGGTTCCTTGATTGTTATCACTTCCGGAGTTAGGGTTGATTAGACTTTATCTGCCCTCCATCAATAATTATTAGTTTGAGGAATTTTAAGAGACAAAAAATATGATTTGCCTACAAGTAACCATTGAGCTTCTACACCAGTGGTTCCCAACCTGTGCTCCGTGGACCCCTGGAGGTTCATGAAGTCTCATCGAGGGGTCCGTGACTGCTTAGAAAATTAAATAGTATTAACAGAAAAATAAAGTGTATATAAAAAAGTGGCTATGTGTAAAATTGAAAATTTTGAAACATAGTGTAAACATTAAGGAGTTTGACATTGGAGACTAAAAATTAAACCAGTATCCTCAGATTGATTTATGGGAGTGGAGCAGATGCATCAAACAGAAAATAAGATGGACGATATGTGGCTCCAATTTAATTTAGAAAAGCCTTCCTATTAAAATATATTTTTAAATTTATGTTTGTTTGCAAATTTAAAAAACGTGTTATCATTTGTCTATGTGTTTGATGAATGCTTGTTTCTATATTTTTGTGTAGTGTTTTGAGTTTAAAATCATTTACAATGTTTAGGCTGGGGTCCCTGGCTTCCAGTAATGACTTAGATGGCGGGGTAATCCCTTGATTGTAATAATGATTCAGTGGGGGTCCCCGGGTTTAAGTAATGATGAATTGGGGATCCACAGAAGTCAATAGGTTGGGAACCACTGCTCTACACGGTCTGTCCAGGAAAGGGATTGTCAGTGGCATGTCAGGTGTCTCTGTTCCAAAAGACTGATCATTTAGAGTCTGGACTGATCGTTTAGATTCTGTTGATTTACTATGGGGCCACTGCAGTGTGTGCTTACAGGAATTAAGTGAAAGGCCTGATTTTCGATGTTATGATTGTCGAAAATGGAGCTCCTGACCTTGAGATCTCAAGTACATTGCTTTAGGACTCTCATTTTAGAGGTTTCCAAATATGGGCTAGTTTTGGAGTTTTGTGGTCAAGAAAAAAAGACTGCTGCATCCTTGGCACCTTTTTTTTTTTAGCTTTTAGCTAAAATGTCACTATGAGGGCTCTGGGACCATACCAGGCAGGGCCTACATTTTGAACTGTATGTTACAGGCTGGATTTGTGAGAGACTGTCAAGAATACCATTTTAGCATTGCAGCTGGTCACGCAGGCATTTTCTTTACTTTTGGATCTGGCCGCATCAGCTTTAAATGTTCATTCATCGTGCACCTTAGTGCAGAACTCGATTGTTATGGTGTGTTTTCTTTCTCTCCTGTAAAACAAACATGTTCTTCATTAATGTTTTATCTTCCCTCTCGTTGTTCCTCTCAGACATCTGCTGTTCTAACATGTCACCTAACTCAGTTGTCACCCTCAATATCACTTGCATATTTTTCAGCATCTTCCCTTGTTCTGTTTTAATTTTAGCAGTTTTCACTTAGATTTTTTATTTCTGGCTTATCTGATCTTTCCCCTTTTGGTTCTTTCTGTTTTTGGTCATTGCTTTCTTGCTTTGTTTATTTTCTTCTTTCTATCCATCTTCCTGTTTTTATTCATTCTTTGTTTAGTTCATCATATCTTTCTTTTATCAATCATTCTCTTTTTATTTCTTAGTTTCTTTTTCCTCCTGTCTTTGTTTCTTTTTTCTGTCTTTTCTTTTTCACTATTTTTCAGTTGTTTCTGCCTTTCACTACTTTCCTGGTTTTACTCTTTGCAGTCTTTGTTTCTTTCCTTTCGCTTTCTATTTTTCTCTTATTCTCCTTTTCTTCAGTTCTTTCTTTCACCAACTTATTATTTTATAGTTTTAATTATTTTTCTGTTAATCTTCTTTCCTTCGCTCTTTGATTTTCTCTTTTAGTCGTTTCTCTATTTTCCTGTATATGTTTCTCTCATTTTTCTTTTGCTCACATCCTTTCAAATGTTTCCCTTCCCCTCTGAGTTTGTATTGTTTCTTTATTTTGCTTTGCTGGTTATCGTTTTCTTCATCTTACTTTTTTAGTTACGCCTATGAGCCAGTTTTTAGCTGGCTGGTATGCTATTTGGTAGACAAAAGTCAATTATGGACTATAACAAAGACTTAGTGGGTTTTGGCCCTGCCCACTGCTTTTAATTGATTGCTTTTGTTATCACTCTTATGTGCTTCCTTTTTATGTAATTAATGTCCTTGTCCATTTTGTGTTTGTCCCTCCCGTGGAACGTAGCCTCTTAACCATCTTTTTGGTTGGATGACTCCTAACCTTCATAGCTCACATTTAAGGAATTACTTTCTTCTTTTTCTTTTGCCTCTCCAGGAGAGTGGATGTGTTTCCTAGCTCTCGCCGTCATGTGCTGGGTCTTCCTAATATCTGCCCGACCACGGACACTGTGTCGCTCGTAATCCTACCCCCTCCAAAAAAAGCCCTGTCCATTGCTTTTCCTGCACCTCTCTGGATTTGTAATTATTTTTTTTTTTTTGCCCCCCCAGCCTCAAGTACCTCTGTTAGTCCCTTGCCCTGAGCTGCCCGACAATCCTCTCACTTCCCCACCTACTCCTCCGATGACCCCAAAAGTCCTGTTTTTTTATTTTCTTGGTGGAACCAGCACCCTGCCTTACAAAAAGTGCTTTTGGGCTACTGAATGTTTTTTTAAATACCAACCCATCTTAGACCAGTAATGAAAAAAATGGCACCCACATCAATCTGCTTGGGTGTACATTTGTGGTAATGCATGTGTGTGCCTACTAAATGACGTGGCCATCTGTAGCGTCTGCACCATCACAGCCTTTTCTTCTTTTTTTTT
Organism: Pleurodeles waltl; assembly: GCF_031143425.1. Lineage (NCBI taxonomy): Eukaryota > Metazoa > Chordata > Amphibia > Caudata > Salamandridae > Pleurodeles > Pleurodeles waltl. Next base: position 966,329,431 of record NC_090443.1, read on the forward strand.
GGCTACTGTACTGCGACACATCATCAAAAAGTTTTTTTTTGTTCTGATGATGCAAAGAATTGGCAAGCAGCACTGACAGCCGATAGGTCTAAATGGTGAGACTTGCTGTCTTAACCAGTGCTTGTTCTTACTTGCCTTTCTTTCTCTCATTCATTTTATCTCTGTTTCTTCTTATTAGCTTTTCTCTTTTTGGCATGCTTCTTTCCGGGGTGTGTAACTCTTATACACCCATGACATACTATTTGGGGTCAAGATAAGTTGTCATGTTTATTTTATCTTTAAGACTATTTTGTTCTTAGGACAAGTAGGACTAACCCCCTATAGCACAAGCCCTTTGGCTGCCAGTTTACAGTACCACACTATGGATCTGTGAAAGTCCCAGTTTGCGGTTAAGATAATATTTGTATCCCTATATTAATGCTGTTTGAACTTGTATTTATGGTTCAATAATGCAAAGCCTTTAGTATTAGTGTGAGCACTCTAAGACAGTGTTGTAACCTTGGACTGCTCTACTAACAGTGGTTCCAGTATAAAAATGTGTACACAAGTTTTTAAAGTTTAACAATATGAATGTATCTATAATGCTCCCAGAATGCTCTCTGATTTGCTGCAAATATTTGCAGATGTTTGAAAGTAAGATTGATGATTCTTCACTCTCAAAATAAAAATGTTCACCACAAAATGCAAAGAAGAGAAAAACATGTTTTCCTAAAGTACTGTGAAATTTTAGCCAAAATGTCTTTGAAGCATCATTTAGTAAAATGTGTTGATGGATGCTAGTATGTGCAATAACATATTCGTAGTAGAAAATCAGTGCAACCAGTTACAACAAGATTATGAGAACTTTTGGAAATAAACAAACATTGTCAAAGCCAATAGGTCTGACATTGGCGGTCAGCCTTTTGTTTTTGTCAATGCATATATTGTTTTGACTTGGTTTTGTAAAACGTTGTTGTTGTGGGAGCTGCTGGGCCCTCATTGTTATATCAGACATTGGCAAAAAGCTAAAATATTTTTGATGTCAAAAAGCACACACTGCCACAGTAGTTCCTGGCACTGAACAAAATTACTTTGTGTGCCACTATGCTCCTTGTAAAAGAGCAGAATGATGTCACTCACAATAGATAGATAGAGCAGCAGCGGCTGGCGGCTTTTAAAAGTGATGGGGCAGGTGCAGCACATAAAAATTAAATAATTTTGTAAAGGAAGGACATGCTTACATTTGTATTACAGAGGTGATTGGCGCATATTTTTTTTATAGTTGCTTTTTACTTATGTAGAATGTGCACCAAGCAGCTCTGCAATGCAGATTTAATTTATCAACATATTGGAAGTACTGATATTAAATAAAGAAACATAGGGCCTGATTACAACTTTGGAGGAGGTGTTAATCCGTCCCAAATGTGACGGATATACCACCAGCCGTATTACGAGTTCCATTGGATATAATGGACTCGTAATACGGCTGGTGGTATATCCGTCACTTTACCGTCACTTTTGGGACGGATTAACACCTCCTCCAAAGTTGTAATCAGGCCCATAGTCTTCCTTTGATCTGGCTTGATGATCCCATCCTCTGGCTTGTGCTGCCAGTCAAAGATATACATGCTGGGTAATGGCATCCCAGCCAATCCAAGCACTGCTGTCATGCTGCTTTTAATATGAAGCAGCAGAAGAGCAGTTCCAGGATTGGCTGGGTCAGGAAAACACAATGCTTACTCAGAGATTGATTGGGCTGTGTTGAACCTCTTCCAGCTGCCAGATAGCATTGCTCATGGAACCTTGAACTGTGCAACTCGGGCTGGCGACAGCAAAAACACCGGCCAATCTGACGTGTGCAGTTCATAACCACAGCCTCCTTCAGTTCTTGCTAGATTGCTTTGTAGCCCCACCCTTACCCTACAGGAACCAAATGCTCAAAGATATGGAATCTGTTTTGGGTGTAGTGGCTCACAGTAGGGGGTCAATGCCACCACGCTCCTATGGGTGAGCCTCCTGATAGAGAGATAGAATTTGAATAAAAACAAAAGTTCTTGGTTAACGCCAGATCTCATTGGGGGCCCAGTTCTTAAAGAAAGTAACAAAAGTGCATCAGAGGTTTATGTTCTTGCATTAGTGCAAATTTATGACTTTCATGAATTCACAAGAACTTACAGAAGTACTCCAGGAAATCATAATCCTAGAAAATATTTATGAACTGCATTTTAGAACAAGCAAATATGCATGTGCAGATTTGCTTATGCTGATATCTGTTGAGTGTTTATAACTTTGCTTTTCGTCCAACTACCTGGAAGACGTTTTACTTCTACCCTTGTCAGAAGTAAATTTCCACCCTTTCTTAGTATGGGAAAAAGTAAGAGAAGAGTTGATGAAAATCCTTAAAGCATTCAAGTTAGTAGGTTTGCAAAAACACAAAAAGGCATTCCAAACCTGGAACTATTGCTCACTTCTACCTCCAGCCTCAGCCTCAGAATGTAGATCTGCTGAAAGGTGGCAAAATAAGGGACTATTCAACCCTTGCTATAGCATAAGCCCATGCATACTCAGAGAGGCTATTATAAGAGCTTTTATATAATGAGATTGCTGCCATTATTTGTCGCCAGCACTACATGGCACCAAAGGGACAAGTGGATTTTGACAGGACAAGTAGATTTAAAAAGCAACTAATTTCAAATCAGTGTTCTTCAATTCTACCTCTAATTTGTGTTTTTATTAATTCTTCCCCTTTTTCCATGATTTTTTTGTTTTATGTCCTTTACAGCATTTTTTGTATCTTTTTTAGGTCGAGCATGCAAGCGCTCTGACGTGTTGTAATCTATGAAAAGTTTGACTGCAAGCGAACTTGTTTTTCCTCTTGTGTCTCTCCTTCGCGCTCACGCTCAAGGTAGCCGTGGCTCTTTGAATCGGCTCGCTTATGTCAACTGTTTTACTTTAAATTTTCAATTTGTGTGTCGAGAAAAGTCCATTTAGGAATTTACAATGCTAATACCGCTAACTCGAGCAAACGCGAGACCCATTGCATTGCAAATGTGTGTTTCTTTTTTATGTCTTTTTTTTAATATTTGTCTGTTGGCCCTACTCACTTCCTTCCTCCTCACCTCTCTCCTCCAATCCCTCCTTCGTTTTTCCCCTCGTTCCATTTCTTTCCCTTCCCATCCTGTGTATCATATCCTTTCCTCCTCCTTTCCTTCGTTACACATTTCCCTCTCCCTCCATTCCATCCATCCCCCCATTCCTGTTTCTCCTCTCGTCTTTTTTGCCTCCCTCCTCTGTGTCGCGGGTCTGCCCTTGTGCCCGGGCTCCCCTGGAAGAGCTGCGGTTTAATCCTAGGCCGCCTCGTGATAAATTGATGGTAATGATAGCACCTCCGTTACGAGGCCTGCCACCGTTTGCTGGTAATCTGAGCGACAGCTTTAGCACTGGCTTTATTTAAGGTGCCAGGGTAATTACATGGAAGTTAGCATATGCAGGCGGGCCGATATGATTCACGCCGCCGTCCCGGCCATGACACAGCTGTTTGCGGGATAAAATAGAGGCGCCGTGTTGTTTCAAAATGTTCCCCTTATTACAGCTCATTAAAGACAAGGCTGCGATAAGTCAGGTGGCAATGAATAAAATATATCGCCCTATGTAAAAGCTGATGCAGGGCCCCTGTCTTGTCTCCCTGTCCCAGTCTTTTGTTTTCCCCTCCCGCGCTTTGTATTTTTCTCTGTGTTCAAAAGTCTCCAGACGAGGTAGAAAGTGATAATCTCCTCGCGTTTTTCTCATACATGAGTAGTTCTATGCGTTTCTTTTCGGCTCACGTTGCCTGTCATTTGTCGGGAGATAGCGCGTCACGCGACCGTGGGATGGGGTCCCAGTTAGCAGTGCAGGGGAGGTGGGGCTGTGGACTATGGGGAGATTTTGACTCTTGTTGATGAGAGGAGGAAAGGGGCTCCAAGCAATCCTTCCCGATACGCACAGCGGTATGGGGCAACAAGTCCTGGAGCTAAAGAAAAGAAAGACCCAATTTACGAGGAGGCGACCCTGAGCACACGTCAGGGAAAGCAAAGCGTCCTGTGAATACGAGGACAGAAAGCGGCGTTTCCGACAAAAAGAAACACACTTACTTAAAAGCAGCAGAGGGGGACTTTGACATGCCAGTGGGCGGGGGCAGAGCCAAATACCCTAATTCTTAAAATGATCTCTTTCACCTGGCAACATCTGGTCTTTTATTTTGACATCTAGTTGTGCACGCTTTTTTCACTGGTAAGGGATCTTACACCGTTCCCTTTTACGAATCGCAGAGTTTTACTAGCGCTCTATGTCCCATCTCTTTCAGTGTGTACGTGTTTATATTATTTGTCCTTTCAACAATAGGTACTCCCTTCTCTGGATTAACTCCAATCTGGCTTTATCATTCTGGACGCGTTGATTCGCGATAAGGCACTTTACTCCATTTGAGGTTTCCAGAACTTAAGCTATGTGCCCAGACAAAGCATCCTGAGATAAACATGTTACACCATTTATGTTACGGAGATTTGTAGGGCACAGCTTATCACTCGTGAGGGTATCAAGGTGCCAGAGCAGGAGAGTAGGTCTGGAGGTGCTTCTAGTTGAACATCCAAGTCAACTTTTTGCAGAAGTTGAGGAGAGGAGTGGTGGTCTAGAGTTGTAGGAGTTTGTTACAGCTTTAGGCCTCGATTATGGAAAACGTACGTCCTCCTGGTTTGCTTCTGCGGATGCAGGGGATTCGTGCAAGGCAGAGAGAAGTGGAGAGAATATGTCAAGATGGTTGGTAAAGTTGGAGACGATCGTGGAGGTAGGCTGGTCCTGTGTTGTGGAGAGTTTTGTAGGGGTAAGTGAGGAGCTTGAATTTGCAGTGTTTCTGGATGGGAAGCCAGTGCAGTCCGCGAGGTGGGGTGTGACATGCACCCAACCGGAGATGTCTAGCATGAGCTTGACAGCAGTGTTTTGAAAAGTTTGGAGTCTTTGAGTGAGGTGGCTGGAGATGCCAGCGTATAGTGCTGTGTCATAGTCCAGTCTGCTGGTGATGAGGGTTTGAGTGACTGTGCGTCTGGTGTGCATGGGAAGCTATTTGAAGATTTTTCAAAGTATTCTGAGGATGTGGCAACTGGATGATATCCTGTGTTAACTTGTTTGCTCATTGAAATATTGCTTGTTCATCAAGATATAGTTTGTTCATTGAGATATAGCTTTCAGAAATGGAGAGTGTACACATAACTATTAGACAATCGCATCAGGTAGGAGCATAAGGCTCAAATTGACATTTGTGGAACTCAATACAGTACTCCAGGACTGGACACATTACTCTCAATAAGAGTCCCAGAACTGGACTAAGTGCTCTACGCATGGACTCACCGTGATTTTTTTTCAAAAGTCTGTGTTACATGACTCAAATTTCCGAAATATTTTTAAAAATCTTGTGTTCCAAGTAAGCAATAGGTGAGAGACTCAGTGGCAATGGGTGATTATGCACTATTTAAATGTAATATTGCATGTGATCCTGTCCCATCCATCAACTTAATCCATACTGGCCAAGTGTCTACTACCCTAACAACACCATGACAGCTATTCCAACTAGCCTTGCCTTTGTACTCTCAGCAGGGATCCCAAGCACTATGAAAGTAGAGAGACAGGGCTACACTCATCTATTGCTGTGCTTTGTGTCCTGGTGCACTACGTCCTGTTCCTAGCTCCCACGAAGATAAAAATTCACACTTAAAAGTCTTGTACATATGTAAAACGACAGGGCAGTGTGTACAATGCAAAAATCACACAAGGGAGGAAGGTGAATCAGGGAAAGTAAGCCTTTTTTATGGGTTTAAACAGGAAGCACTCTGAGTGGGGAAATGATAGATTGGGAAGTAGGTGGCAGATTGTTTACACTGCAGACAAAGTCTTGATTGATAACATAGGTGCTGTATCTGAACAAGTGTTGGCTGGAGGGGCATGAGGAGGAGGAGGAAACGGGGGAAATAAAAAAAAATGATAATGAAAAAAATGTACCTTTTCGATGCCGCCTGCCGCGTTGCTCCTCTTCTCTCCTGGTGTCCCAGCAGTCCCTGGGACACCAACATAAGCTTCCCGTGGAATCCTGGTGCTGCTCTCATGCTATGCCTAGTATAAGAGCAGTGCCAGGATTGGTCTGAGCGGCTTGTTCTGCCACTTAGACACAGAATGGACTCTGTGCAGTTTCTCCACAGCTGGGTTGGAGAAACCTAAGTGCACATGTCAATTTGACTGGCCTGAGACGGCTGGCCAAACTGACATGCGCACTTAGTGCACTGACTCCACATCCCCTCCTCCCTCTCCCATGGACCAGCTCGCCCCTTCCTGCACCTGCTGGCTGAGCCAGCAGCTGAAAAATAAAAAAAAATTATAATATTGTTTTATTGTTCAGCTGCTGGCTCTTAGCCAATGGGGGGGCGACGCTCCTTCGTCATTGCGAAGGTGACACCCCTGGTCTAAACTCTGTGACCAGTTACTAAATCTAATAGTGTGCTTCCCTGAATGCTATAATGAATAGCACACAATACAATTCTTGTGTTTTTCTGTTTTCTCTGCCAATAATGATACATTTTATACACATAGCACTTCCTAAGAACGAAATTCAAATTGCCCAGTGTATCATTCTCATTGTATACAGCATGAAAGGATGGACAGAAAAAAAACTTTTTTATTGAAATTAGTGTTGTTAATATGCAGCACCTCTCCTCTAGCATGCCCATGGCTGCTACTTCCAGTTTGTGCACTTTACAGTTACTTGGAGGGAGTGAGTCTAGAGTACTCTTGGATGAGCTTAAGATGTTTGTTTGAGGACAACCAATGGAACTGATAACTATCTGAACACGAACATTAAGTCAGCTTATAACAACACTGCTGCTGTCAAACGTATGCACAAGAGAAGTTACTGAGACATTTCTTCACACGCATTTGGGCCAATATCTTGCTTTGCTGACCACGGAGTAAGTGTCTGGATCCTTCAACTTAGATTGGAAGTTTCTCACAAATTTGCAAGGAGACATCCTTGTGTATTTCTGCGAAAAAAATATTTCTAATTCAAGTGGACTATTTCAAGTGGTGCCTAGGAGGTACAGTCAATGTAGCCCAACAGATTCTGCAAAAGTTAACTAATCACCTTCCACCTCCGGGCTAGTCTAATTGAACAAAGATGTGAGAATTTTACCCAGATGGAGTTAATTTCCTCAATAAATAGACTGAGTTAAGGCTTCTGTCTGCAGCAGGATTTGGTACCTCCTCTTCATGGTGCAAATGCTCACAAGACCTCTTTCAGTCCCCAGCCACATCTGGACGTAACTTTAATTTTAACCTGTCTTCCCTTCTGCAGAGTTTCCTCTTCAGAGGCCTCTTTGGGACCTGTGGGAAGTTGCAGCTGGCAAGCAGTATTTATGCATGGGCACCAGGTTCTCTCTCTCACACAGTGAAACGTGTAGGCCAACGTGCCAGTGAAGCATGATGTCCTAGAGTAGGATCCATTTTATTAAGCATTTTTGGTGCAGCCATACATTCAGGATGGGTACCATGATGTTTCTCCCAGTGACAATCTCTCCTGTTGACGAAATGTTGCCCTACATGACTTTGTGGACAGGGTGACTGCTGTCACTACCGATCGCACTGTGACCTGCAAACACTCACTCTTCATAACACATCGTGTGACTGGTGTGACCCTTCCCCTCACAATGGCCTACAAGTAAATCCTGAACCGTATGATTGTTGTCACTCCTCATCACAAGTGCAGGACTCTTCAGGCAGGTGGCTTCTGTTTCTGTTCACCACACACAAAAATCTTTTAAGCAGGGCGTATGATTTTACTTCTTAAAACACAGTGACCTTCAAGGGCTCTCCTGGCAAGGTCTCTGGTATCTCTTCTGCTGATCATATGCTGTATTACAATTACTTTGTGGGATGGATGGCTTTTGTCATTCCTGACACACTGCGACGATAACGACTCAATCTGCATTACTAATACACAATTCTCTGGACACAGTGGTTGCTGTAACTTGCCACCACACTGCAGCCTATGGAAAACACCACCCCAATTGGGATAGTGCGGCATTTAGGATCGGGGCCCTCCGTAGCCCGGGCCTTGGCACCATTCTGGTGTTATGCTGGCCGCATACTTCCGCCCTCTCGCCTCACGTAACAAGGGGGCATAAGGAAATCAGGAGTCACGCAAGAGGCGCGTTACTTCTGCCCGCCGCTGCAGTACCTGCAAAGGGCTACTTAGGTGCCCCTACCCTGGACCTCGATCTTTTACTTGAGCGAGTGGCGTCGGCGAGCTGAGGTTTTTTTCGTGACCTACAAGGGTTCTATAGACAAGGGACTGCTGTTACTGCTCACCACACAGTATTGTACAAGGCTGCCTGATGTCACTTTTCCCACACAGTGATGTATAAGTACATGACAAGTGGCTGCTGTCACTGTTCTCAACACGGTGATGCACAAAGACTATGTGGACCACTAGGTGACCTACTAGAACTCTATGAACAGTGTTGCTGCTGTCACTCATAATCATAAGATAGTGACTTTCAGTGACTCTCGTACTAAATGGCTCCTGTCACTCCTCATCATGTGTGGTCTTTCTTCATCAAACAATCATGCTCAAACACTCAGTAGAAAGGATAGCTGCTGTCACTTCTGAGCACACAGTGATGCACAGGAATGTCCCCTGCTCGGTACATGGGTGTGTGCCACTGGTCCAAGTGCCTGACTGTGTTTATATCTGATATCCTGACATTTTATTTTGGCCCTGGCATCCCACTAATCTAGATGCCTAGGCCTTCTTCTGACTATGGGAGGTGCAGGAGACGTCCTGTGACCTGGAAGGGTGCAGCATCTTTGCCTTCATTGTTGACAGTAGGCTTCTATGCCTGTTGAGGGTTTAGAATATAGAGTGATAGCGGCAGCATACCAATGGTTAAAGGAATCAATAAGGTGACCAGACCTTTTTATCTGGGTTACTCGGGTTGAGGCCTGCTCGCCCACCTGTGTAAAGTTCTGCTTTCACGCGGTTGCACAGACTCTAGCGCTCACATTCCTAGCGGATGTTAACTGTAATTGTGTGTATAACAAGTGTTGCACATGCATGTTGTGTGAATGAGCCAAAATATGGAGGCCAGTGTTATCTATTTTAGATACTCATTACCAGTGGCAGCTCATCAGCAGGGGCTTCAGTGCAGCCCTGCCACTTGTGAGCCACCACATAATACCAGAGCCTTAGCTTACACTGGTAATCATTTCATTTGACAGTGTTCATGAAAACTCAAATATCTTGCTTTTATTAGCACTGCTTGTACGCAAGTCAGTCTTCTTGGTCTCCTCGGGCTTCTGGTGACAGGAGGAGAGGGCTGAAGCATGACCTATCTACACAGCCAGCACTCTGTAGGTGGACATCAGGATTGCGTATCTATGAGGGCATACTTTGGCTACATACCCTCAAACAGCTTAATCTATACTATTTAGCAGGCATACTGTATATGACTCAGGAAATACAGTATATCTGCTAAAATGGGGTACAGAGCGCACATCAGTGCATCCATAAGGCCAATGAGAATCAAAGCAGAACGTAAAGGACAGGGTTCCAAGCACTGTTCCGGCTTCTGATAGTGCTGTGTTATTAAGAAGCTGGTAGAGGGCTTGAGGGTTTGTCTGCCCCTTTTAAATCCGGCCTTGCTTCTGTATCTGACTTCTCACTGGGAACCATGCCTTGCTGGTTCTGATATCCTGCACTGGATTCCTGCCGGCCGCAGCCATGGAGGAGTTACCAGAAAAGGAAGCAAGATAAGTAAAATAAAATCAGTGTTGTGTCTCTGTGCGTGTGTGAGTGAGTATGCGTTGGTGAGTGATTGAGAGTGAATGAGACTGAGTGGGGTGAGAAAGTGAGTCAGTTTGTTTTATTTGTTAATGAGTGTCAACGAGAGTGAAAGTGAATGAGAATCCATAGGAATGAGAGAGTATGAGGATATGAATGAATAAGTGAAAGTGAGTATGAGTCAGTGAGTGAAGGAGTGTGAGGGAGGTAAAATGAATGTGGGAGAGTGTGAGAGGGAGTGGAACTGATTCAGGGTGTAGCTGTTAGTGGTGCAGCAGGTACAGATGCACCAGGGCCCAGAGGCCTACTGGGCCTTCTGAACCTTAATTATTAAATTGAGTGCCTGTAAACCAGGAGTTTGATGCAGAGCCCCATGTACACCAGCAGTTGTGAATGAGAGTCAATGAGTATGGAAGACTGTGTGTGTTTCTGAGTGCATGAGAGTGAGCATCAGGGTAAGTGAGTGGACATGGGTTTGAGGGAGGAGAATGAGTAGTTGTGAGTGAGTGCATGAGGCGAGAGGTGTGACTGAGAGGTGAGATGAGTATAACCACGAACGTTTTGCAGTAAGAGTTATTGTTTGCTTTATCTTGTGATTGTGCTGCTGGCTGTGGCTTACTCAAGAAGATTATTGTTTTATGGGGATAACAAAGGTAACATGCTGTTGCAGGCATATTAAAGGCATTTATTGTGATAGTATTGGAAGTATTTGTAGCGTATGGGGACACTGATGGCAAAAGGCTGATGCTACCATATCAGAGGTAATTCCAGATCGTGGTTAGGGTGAGTTTTTGGGTTGTAAGCAGACGATGAGAAAATCTTAATATCTCTCAGGAGGAAAATCCCAGTAAACCCTCAAACGTGAAGTCAGGGTTGATTTGTTTGCTAGTTTACAGAAATCACTGGCAAGTATTATGCCCCACCACCTTCAGAGATCACCAGCCTCGACTGCCCCTGGCCTAACACAAAATGGAGCTTGAGGCTGTGCTCCCAGATAGTGGTAGTGCATTATTTACACTACTGTAGGTGGAGAAAGGCACCCCAGACAATAAAGCAAGGAGAGTGGCAAAATACCTCCTATATTCTCTGCCACCTTTTGGTTAGCGAGGAGCAACTGTTAGTCTCCATGAGCACTGTCATTTGATGGATAGTTGGGGTCAGTATGTGGCTGCAGATTCTGCTGTAAAAGGAGTGGAAGTCTCTAAGTGAGGTCTGCTCTTTTGTCTTTCACTGATTTCTCCTTCCTTTGGGCTGATGGTGAGCAGATGCAGAAACCTCATACCTTGTTCCTCTTTTGTGGGTGCTCCAGGTCTGAAATAACCCAAGTGCTATCTGCTGTGCTGTGTGGAAATTTACTTTAGACAAAAGCTGTGTCTGGAGAACAGCCTGGGAAGAACACATAAAAGAACCACCTCAAACCAATTCTACTGTGTACTCAGTACTTCTGAGCAACTATGGCCGTTTCTGTCTGACAACCAACCACTAAGAGGAGAGGGAATATTACCTGAAAACATCCCCTGGAGGAGCTATAAAAATGCCTTGAAGCACTTAAAAGCCTGCCTACCTGTAAGAGAGGAAATTAGTCTACTCTTCCCTGCTGAAGGGGAGACTGGTGTCTGTGGGCACCCACACTCTCATTCCAGTTCCTGACACGAACCATAGTTGTGTGACTGTCTAAGGGCTACATTTGTGTGACTACTGAACTGCTGAGGGCCCAGTCAGGGCTGTAATTTCTGTATTGCTGAAGGTCAAGTGAGGACTGCATCTGCAGAATAGTTGGTTGGACGTTGGCTCCACTTGCCGATTCAATAGGACCCCCCTCTTGGACTGCACCAACCTGTGGTCTGGCCACGATTGTACTGGTACTGGACTGAATATCTAAGGCCAAGCTAAGGCGGCTGAGATCATAGCCATCCAGGCAGCTGTGGCCGAACTCTCAATCGAGCTCATGGGGTAAAGCTCAGCAATCTTGACGAGATATCAGGATGGACAACCTGTTAAATGCAACCCGCAGACTGCAACAGAAGCCTGCTGTTTCTCATCGGCACTCCACAAGTGTGCAGGAGAACTCCTCAGAGTGCAAGATGCTAGCCGAGACAGCAGTGATTGAGACAGCAGCTGAGACAAACATATGCAACTACTAATTGCTCTTGGAGTAAAGGGGACCCAGTTTCGGGCGAGAGCCCTGTAAGGAGGCTCTCAGAGAGCGGGGTGAGTGTAGTGCCCATGGAATATAGCACCCATCAACACTAATTGAGTATATGTTTATTGGAGTGTGCAGTATTGTATATAACTGTGTGATTAAAGTACTTTCTCCCCTACAAAGATAAGTACTGGGCTTTACATTCACTTTATCCGGTTTGTTGGTTTAGTTTTGTTCACTGAGCTCAAACACCCACTCTACCTTCCTGAGTAGATTTTAACTCCTCGCCCTCGCTAGCCTGAGAATCAACTGTAAAAGGGGTTCTACTGGGTGCAGTTTACAAAGCTATAGTATGACCGACCTCAGGACGTTAGTAGCAAATGACCTCAACTGAGGCTGAAGAACCCCTGCTTGCCCCTTGGCTGCCCGAACTAGGTCTGATGCACAAAGACTCCGTGACAGGCTGGCTGCTGTCACTTCTGATCAAAGCGCGATGCAGGAACGCCGATGTCTCTTGTGGTCACACTGTGATGCAAAAGTAGCCCATGGACAGAGTGGTTGTTGTCACTTTTGATCGCACAGTGATGCACAAGGACTTTGTGGTCAGGATAGTTGCTGACATTTACAGAGAGGCTGCTGTAATTTCTAGTCACATAGTTTTGTACAAAGATTTTGGGCAAGGAAACTGACCTCACTTCTCATCCCACGGTGATGCACAAAGGCTCTATGGACAGGGATGGCTGCAGTTACTTCTGAGGACACAGTGATGCACGAGGATTCTAACAAGGTGATCATGCATTGATGCACAAGGGCTCTCCGTGAGGGTTGCTGCAGTTCTGAGTGTGAAATTGTTTAAGGCCCATCATTGAGGCTCAAGATACTTGCTCTTGGCGTGGTTATTCTGTCCGTGAATGGGACATGTTGCTTGTGTGGAAGGCACTCTTTGTGGAGGCTTTCTTTGAAGAGTGCATCGTGGGATGATATGTGGCCCTAAAGGAAGCTCAGTTTCGCTCAGAACGCCAAGATGAGATTGTTTCCTTAAAGGCCCTCTGCCATTGGCCGCTTTTCCATTTCTCTTCATCTTCAGCTGCAGGCTCTGTGTCCTCTGTTTCTGCCCTCACTCTGTCTCCCCATCGGCCTTCCCTTCTCCATCTCCCTCTGCTAGAGGAGTCCTCAATCTTCCGTATCGACTATTTGCACAAGTTCACCTTTGCTGAGTAGATTAGTTTACCAGTAGTCAGTCTGTAATGAGGCGTCCTGTTTCCAAATAAATACAGAACGAACGGGGCGATGATTCACTGCCTCTCCTGCTGCCCCTGCTCGGGTAATTTGCTAAAATTAAAACATAATCAAGCGTGCTCATTCGAAGCCTTTGAATAATTTAGAGGCTATGTCGAGACTGGGGATCTGGATGGACACTCGGCTACTGGAAAGATGCTGCGGGAGACAGATTTACAGTTCGGTATGTGCTGAGCACCTTGTTTATAGAGAACATGCGGACTGTTAGTGTGTATACCCTTCACACACACACACATATCATTGCACTTCTTAACCTTCAATGGCTGTAATAACTCGGTTACTTACCAGTGATCTTCATTAGTCCAAGTCATAGTCTTCCTCACCGCAGTCCTACATTCCCTACCACCCCTCCCTTCTGGTGAAGGTCGGAGGAAATTGATGTTTTTTAGGGTCCAGCGCAAAGCGCTCTGTCACTGTTCTTATCTCTCTACGGTCTTGTAACTACGCCCATGTCAGGCACATCAGTTTGGTTGGTTTGTGGGCTTGCCTTTTACAATTTGCTTCATTTTATTAGTAAAAGGCATGCATACGTGATGCCTATTCCGGTGTTTAGCCCTCCCTGAGTGCATCGACCAACTACTGAAAACATGCGAAGCTCCGTGTTTTCAGCATGGTTTCTGGACTACTTTGTTACATGGATAATTGCACTTTTGCCGATACGTTTCACTGCAAGCAAACTTCTGTTTCCTTTTATGTGATTGCTATGTGGCCATCGGCTCGCCTACATGAAACTGTTTTACTTGTCAGTTTATGTGGCAAGAAAAGTCTGGTTAGGAGTTTACAACGCTAATAGCTTTAACTCGAGTAAATGCAAGACCCATTGCATTGCAAATGCTTGTTTTATCTTGGGACTACTTGTCAGTTACAGGAAGTGTTTGAGTGTAACCCCCCATATGGTCAGGTGTTCATCCACCTTTTCTAGGCCATATTAGGTGGAGCTTAGTTTCTTGGTTGGTATGGTTAAAACACAGTACACGAGCAACAGAGAAGCTCGATTTGTAATGAATATGCATGAGACATGGGTTCACAAGGTGCCCTTCTTCAAATAGTTTCTTTGCATACAAGAGATCTCATAGATATGTATTTGCTGTTCATCTGTATTGATCACTATAGAGTATAATTTCTCCTGGATCCAAATGTGTTTTGCCATGTCATCAGTGAAATTGAACCCAAGCTAGTTATATCTTCAGGACACACCTAACATTGGTCCTGCTCCTTTAGGGAGTCCGTACATGCAAACATCCACATATAGGCATATATATTGTCTTAAACAGAATATGTAGTGGTGTCATGGCTATGATTCAAACACTAACATAGGGATTTATCAGCTGTGGTTAGCTATACAACCATAGCACCCCTATAAAGTGCTCATCATTACAAACAATGATAAGTATAATGTATTTTTACACATGGTATCTAAAGGTCGTGTGTTTGGCAAAGTTGCTTCTGCTTCAATGTTTTTGATAGCACAAGGCATCTTTGGTACCTGCCCATCATTTTTACAGCTTTATTGAAGCAATGTGCTAGGAAAGACACCTTTACTTTGCTGAGCCTTCCTAATGATTTCGGCCTTATCATTACACCTGCCGATAAAGGTGGAGCCGATGTTATGCAGGATCAGGAAGATTACAGAGAGGTGATAAGGAGTCAATTTAGTAACCAGACATGTTACACAAAGACAAATGTCAGGCCTGCACTGAAGTGCAAATGAGGAATCAATGATTATTGACATGCATATCCGCAATGGATTAATTAAAAAAAGATGTGGTATTAGAGAGGGCAGTGGTTAAAAACATGTAGGTCTTCATAAATTTACACAATGCCATAAGTGGATAAATCCTCATTCCAGCCCTAATATCTGCTTATTGTTTTCCTAGTCATCCTGTGTCCACGTTTCTTGATGTAATTCGCAATCCTCTTGCTAGTAAGTGAAGGAATAAACCGAAAGGCACCGAGGGGTACCTCCAGAAATGTGAAACTTATCTTTGCGAAGGAAGGGGACATCTTAGTAAGTCTGAATATTAGAGGTACATGTACAAGCTTTACCTCAATTCCAATGAGAGTATGCCTCTTGCTCTCTCCCACAGATCGACACGTATTAATCGTCTGTTTATAATTGTTGTGGCCATTATTATTGCAACAGGTATTATTCTAGGCTGAGATTTCAGCCTACCTGTTTTAATTCCAGGAAACAAAACATTATACTTTATTATATAAATCACATATAGATACATTAAATTGTTGTCATCTGCACAATTCATCCATTGGTTGGCTGCCCTGTTTTGATAGTTTTGATAATTGAAAAAATCTATGGAAATAACAAAAGACATGTGTGGACAAGCATTCCCCAGCATTGCTGCTTTTGTTTGAACATAGCTGTGCACAATTTAATTGTATAGAAGGCTAATTCAGCGAGCTTAGTTAGAAAAAACAAATATTTCTCACAGGTAGTGTAAACATTGGAACGGTTTGAGCATTGTAGTATGGTAAAGATAAGAGTTATGAGAGCTCCCCCATTTATCTGTGGAGGATAAACCACCTGTTTTTGCTTTGATTACCATCTGTTTCTATCTTTTGTAAATAAAAAGTGTTTCTAATACTTGAGTAAAATATATTCAATGTATCAATCTCAGAAAGATAAGGGACTATTTTAACCATTTTAGGACTCAAACTTACTTCCTAGAGATCACAACTGGTCCCTGGGACGAGAGCTGAGCTTGTAAAGTTATTCCCGGAATATTATGAGTCTTAAACATCTTTTTAATAGTTGGTGTTTGTGTTATTTCGTACTTACAGGCAATGGGGAGAGACTTTTTTTTAAGAGTCGGTGTTTGTGCTGTTTCGCACTTAGAGGCAATAGGGAGAGACGTTTGCTGGTGTGGTATTTCAAGGGTTTCAGGTTTGACTATTACAAAAATATTTTAATCTACAAAACTAATCTGATTGTAGATGCCTATGTTCAGGCAATATGTACCTCCTGTCTGTGTAGTAAATGTGCGTTTTAATGTGACATTTTCAACTACTTTTGTAACATTTTATATCTTATGGAGACTTCTAGCTGCAGATTCCTTACTTTTGAATTTCCCAATCGTCAGACTGGATCCGGAAACTTTTCCATGAGCAGTTCCCCTGTGTGCCATCTGGTGGCTTCGTTCGGTTCCGCACGGCATCATCAGCACCAGAACTGATGTTGCAGTGGTGTTCCAGGCACGTTTCTGCAGAGCCGCTGCCAGGTCCAACTCCGCACCTCCCCCCGTATCCGGGAGCCAGATCTCAATGTAAAGAATTTTACAAGGCCATGTGCCTCGCCGCCTTTGGGCCTTGCAGGGTCAGGAGAGGCCTCATCAGGTTCTGCGCTTACGGCTCTGGCCTCGGCTCCGATGGAATCTCATGGATCCGATTCTCTGATCCAAATTCGGCACTGATTGTGCCAACGCAACCTTCTCCGGTGTCTGATCCTATCGCTGTTGCTCCTGGCAGCGGCGGTGCCACCTCCATTCTCATCCCCGATGACTAGAAGTCAGAATGTCATTGATCAATGCCGGCAGGACCCATTGGTCCTAGGTCGTTGCCTAAGTGTTTTTTGGAGCAGCAAGGCATAGGGGAAGAGTGGGAGGCGTCACTGGACCCTTTAGAACACCGGTTGTACACCCCTAGTGAGACATTGGACTGTTATGAGAAGCTGCGATGCCAAGAAGATACAAGTCTTCTACTTGAAGATCATGTTCTCCTCGCAGATCACACTCTAGTTGGCATTATAAATATCACTCTTGCCATTCTAGACACTGTAGAAAATCTGTTTTTTAATGGTTCATCAAGGCATTCCTCAAGACATTCTCCTAGATGTACTTCAAGAACATATATTTTGTTTACTTGTTTCTCTTTAGTATTAAGAACCAGAAGATTATGCAGATTTACCGGAAGCCAGGATTTACCCCGTTGATGGCATCAATACTTTTCAGAAAGTCTTAATCAATATAGCCAACAATCGTGCATCAGTGTACTTCTTTGATACTGCACCTTTCTCTCATTCCAGGTCTCTTTGAACATTCAATGGAACTGCTTGTAGCTCCTGGTCCGTGGTAACTGGCACATTAGCAAGACAGAATCATACACTTGCTCCTCCATTCACTGTTCTGCCTAACAAGGAGGGCAAATGCTTGGACTATGTGTGGAGAAATGTCTGAGGCCTATCAGCATCAATAATAAAAATCTGCCACTGCTTCTGCCCTCTTGTACGGATTGGACATGTCCCTTTGTGATGTGTTGAAACAGTGTGCTTATGACTTGCCTCGAGAAACACATGGGTTTTTAAATAGAGATCCTAAAGGAATGATGGTCGCCACCATGGATACTTCAGATCCAGCCACTCATGGCTATTGCCACAACCTACCACTAAGACATTCATCCTGGTTCTGTCTTACAGTCCTCAAACTGAAGGCTTAATAAAGGATACTGAATCTCTCCTTCTCGGGTAACATTGGCTCACATTAAAAAAAAAAAAACATTTTATTGGTTTTAAATGACAGGATGTGGACAGTGTAGAAAAGATGCAGAACCTGATATATTGATAGTTCCAAACCATAATCACTTTAAGCAGATACATAAACATTGTTCCACAGTCAATACATATACATCACCTGAGTTATACATCAAGAAAGATTTGACAAGGTGCAGTAAAAGGATAGCTTTACAGGTGTTTTCTGTATACACTGGAGATGGAGAAACGTGAGTAACGGTACAAGATAATAACAAAGTTAATTATACCCAAGAAATCATCTTAGTAGACAAAAGGTTTAATAACTGTCCATTATAGTAACAAAAGAAACAGCAACTTAGTCCCCTCTCTACCTTCACTCCTACGTGTGATCCTGGTCAATGATGTGAAAGAAATTCGAGATGGCTAGAGTAAGGGTGTTCATGATACATCCCTCCGGGATCCATGGATCTTCTCTGTTCCCTCCCAGCATCATCAGGGGTTATTCATTGTGGCATTTGGGTGCGCCAGCTGCAGTAGCAAGCCTATGCAATTCCTTCAGTTCATGTATCATAGCGGACCAGGCTCTTAGGTCATCCTCCAATTTCTCCTCTCTGCGAACATGCATCATGCAGACCTCTTCCACAAAAGCCCATTCAGAAATATCTCTCAACTAGCTTTTATATATAGGGGGTGTCAGGCTCAACCATTTAATGGCTATTTGGCATTTCGCAAGCACTAGGTTGAGAAGAAAACATTTACAACTTAGTTTCTTTCTTGATGGGGGAAGGGAGTAGGCCTAGTAGTACCTGGTCAAGCGGAACCACCCACCTGAGGCCTTGTTCAAAGTTTTCAAGATTTCCTGCCAGCAAGTGGATAGCGAGGAAGAGGACTGTACCATATGTCTGAAGTCCACTATGGGGGCCCACAACATGGACTGCTGCCAGGTCTTATGCCATATATTGCATGCAAAGTATGTGGAGTGAGGCATGTTTGATGTATAAAATTATAGCGCAAGAGTTTGAAACGTCTATTGAAGCAAACTGTTCGCACCCCTTCATGGACCTTTGCCCACTCTTTATCTGTCAAGGGGTTCTCCAAAATGCCCTCCCATTTGGTCTGAACGATAAGTGTTTGTGGCGGCAAGTCCTCAAGCAGCACCCTGTATATATGGGAGATCAGCCTGCGGCCATGGGCAATATTCAGTAGGGTTGTCAGGGTGCTGCACTGGGGTGTTTCTGCTGGGAAGGTTTGCCAGACCATGCTGGCTGTGAATGAGATTTTTCTGTATTGAAGATATTGCCCCAAACACAGGGAGAAAAATTCTATAGCTTCCTCCTGGTGATAAACTGTCCTCCAGTATATAGGTCCCCCATGGTATTACAGCCTCCATCTCTCCATTTTTGTATTGATATAGAGTTGGCTATTTGCAGGAAAGGATGCACAAACCGTAGCGAATCTCCAGTGCGTAGGGCACATATTGAGTCACCCGTCGGACCACTCCATCCAAAAACTCTGCCACCTGTTCAATAATATAGGAAAAGGTAGAGGGAACCCCAGAGCCTTTGATGACTAGAATCAGCAAGGATTTTTCCTGGTATGTACACTGTAACTGCTGTTTTCTCAATTGTCTTTGTGGGTCCAACCAAGTGTGGCACCTCCATACCCCCCTACTCCAGGTCCCCTACAATGTGGCCAGCTTAACATGTTTCCGCTTATTGCCCCAGAGGATAGTTACCATGAGACTATCTATAGTACAAAAGTAATGATGAGAGATTGCCTAAAGGGCATTCTAAATTGTGTATAGGCATTGCAGGAAAATGATCATTTTCACAATGGCTCACATGCATATGAAGGAATGACATACAGAAAGTTGGAGACATCAAAGGCTGTAGGCCTAGTGTAAAGAAAGAAACATAGGAAACATTCTTGCATGCCGTACAATCACCACATTTCAATCAGATTGTCAGGGCCTTCTTTTGCCTCCAATGCAGAAATTAACAGCAAAGATAGCATTATCATCAACAAAAGCATCAATTCCAGAGGAAAAGGTGGACATCTGCCATTGGCAGCAGCTAGTAAACAAGCAAGGAAGAAGATAGGAGGCAAGCAGTGACTTCTAACTTCCCCTTCTTCTGTTACCCACTCCATTGGGGAGATATTTCAAACTACTTGTATGTGTGGAAGAAAATCACAAAAGACAAATGGATTTCAAATACTGAGACAAATGCCTATTGTCTCAGGCTCAGAACCCTACCACCTCCATACCTCCAAAAAGTCACACTAACACAACCTGGACAAACCTCAGTAGGAGGTTATGGGAGGGGTTCCTCTTCCCCATAGAAATGAGTTTAGTCCTAGAATGGATCTCAAAACAGCAAACAAATGGATATGGAAATAGAAGTTCAGGATGCTAGCACTTCATCAAATCAACCCTTAACTCCATCAAAGATATTGGAAATTCTTCAAAGATATTTAGGAAGCTTATTCCCATAATCATATTGCAAATAAACAATGGAAACTCCTGTGTTTCATTGTAGGAAGCAAGCATTACTAGCACAAGGTTCTTTCATTTGGCCTGATGTCTGCCCCAAGAAATTTCTCAAAGTGTATGGCTATGTCAGTCAGTCAATCATAATTGATTTTATATCCTGTTCTTTAAAAACATTTACACAATAAAACTCATTATACCAATTATCCATAAAATCTCGAAACGATTACAAAATAAAATCAATCCAAGCACACGGTTAATAATATAAAATTGCCCCTGACCTATATTACAATAAATAGTCAAAATCTTGCTAAAAAGTCATTTACAGACAAAAATTACCCCAACAACGCACATGTGACATCCAAAAACAGCATACTCGGAAGTAAATTAGGTGCTTGCCCCCTTTCTCTAATATCGTATTTTTGTGAAATTGGCTGTAATAAAAACTTCTATTGTGTTAAAAACCACTGACAATCCACTAAAACGTCGATTAAATCCCCTTTCATATTAAGACTACATTTACAAATTCTATCCTTATCAACATTGTCCCTCTGAGATTAAAACCTGATTTGCCCCACATCTAAATTTCAAAAGCATTGTCTTAAAAGTACATTATGAAAGTTCTCTAGCTAGGGAAATGTTTTTTCCTCATGCCACTAGTTCATCAGAAGGGATACATATTTCTTATTCCTTAAACAGCACCAATCTTCCCTGCCAACCTGTTTTGACACCCTTCTGTACTTGGCGTTGCCAGCATTTATCAGATCTATCGTACTACATTGTATTGTTAATTTCGTGCAAAGATTGAGAATCCTTCTCCTAAATGATCTTGCCCAATTTAGTTCATCAGAAGAGATACAGATTTCTTATTCCTTAAATAGCTCAGATCTTCTTCCCTGGCCACCTGTTTTCTCACCCTTCTGTACTTGGCTTTGCTAACATTTATCAGATCTATCGTACTACATTGTAATGTTACTTTCTTGCAGAGATCAAGAATCCTTCTCCTAACTTATTTTGCCAATTTAATTCACTATGATTTCTTCTTTACTTAGCATTGATATTTTGGGTTACTCACCGCTATCTATTCTGGTCCAGAATGTTAGTGTCTCCGCAAAACCTAAATAGCTCTATGCAGTTAGGCTGGTTTCTATCCTCATAGCCTGCCCCATAGCAAAAGGCGGAAGGGAAATTAATCTTTTTAAACACCTCCCCTCTTCAAGATCCTAGTTTGATTTCCTATTGATACAAACTACTTCCACACTGTACTGCAACTATGGCTGTATCTTTCCCTAATATGCTGTGAGTACAAATCTTAAGGAGGGAGCGCCATACATTTTATCAAATTTCTTGAGTCCATCCACAAATTATGGGTTTTTGCCTGCAGAGATTCAGGCTGCTCTTTCCATAACAAATTCTTTGGGCACGACATCCCCAAACACCTATAATTGCTAACAATCTCAATTTTAGCATTATTTAGTGTCCAAATGAATTTTATCTTCTGATTCCCAAACTGAAACTCTTTAGTCTTCTCCATATTTATAGTTAATTATTTCCGAGTACAGTAGTCGTGTACGGCATCTAACTTCCTCTGGAAGCCAATTTCTGTCAGATCTATGACCACTAAACTGTTTGCATTTAGGAGACAGCCTATATGTATACTATTCATTTTTGGGGCTGGAACTATTGGCTAGGCTTAACAATTTTGGTAAATCCACCAAAAATATGAAGAACAGTATAGGTCTCAAAACACAGCCTTGTCTGAGGCCATTCCTAATATCTATTTTCATTGAAAGGGACCCCTCAATCTCTAATTCCTCTTGAGTTCAATTATCTCTATGCAATTCCTGTAGGATCAAGAACATACCATTCAGGATTTCAAAGTTTTTAAGACTTCCCATAACAAGGCCCGATCAACAGTAACAAATGCAGAGCAAAAATCAACAAAGCAACAGTATAACCCTACACATCGCTCTTTTGATTTTTTGACTATAGCCCATAGATTAAAGCTGTGATCTGTTGTTGAGTGCCCCCTTAAATCCACCTTGATTTATATGGATTAACAAATTTGTTTCAGTCCATTTCTTCAGTATCCCCAAGGGGATTTTAGAGGAGAATTCCCCACCCACATCTAACAAATGTATCTGCCTATAGCTTCCAGGAAGTGAAGTATCACCTTTCTTAATACATGGGTTTAATCACGCCCCTTCCTGCTATCTGGAAAGCTTTCCATCATTAATAAAATTTTAAATAGTGGATAGAAAAGGCTAGAGCACCAATTGATATTTATTTGTATTATTACTGCCGGCAGATTGTCTTGCTCGGCTGCTCTTGTAAGCGGAAGGGACTCAGTTGTGTTCTTAATTAATCTTAAGGAAAACAGATCCTTTATTTCCTCATCAATATAAAAGTTACCTGGCCGCTGAGTAATTAATAAATCATTATTTTACATTTCCTCCGTGTAAACAATGAATGCTTCCTCTCCACTAAGCATTTCAGCTTTCCCTGGTTCTTCCCTAGACCATATTGTACCAATTCCCAGAACTTTTTATATCATTCATCTCTTCTGTCTCTAGCATGATTTTTCAAAAGTTTTTTTATTGTAAGCATGTTTCTTGCTTACTATCAATCATTTAAGTTCTTTTCTTAGATCTGTAAGGTGTGTTTTACGCCCATTAATCCACGAGAACCTTACATGTCTTTCTAGCTTCCTTGTGTGCTTTTTTAAGAAGTCTACATTCTCCATCAAACCAGATGTTCCTTGTTTGTTTCTCTGACATATTCCTACTTTTTTTTAATTAAATGCATTTACTCAACCTTTAGACATGCTACTACTTTGTTGATTAGATTATCATACTATGTAATCAATTCTGGTGGTATCTCTTCTGCTCTCATTTCTCTATATTTGTATTGAAGAGCCTTTAGCCGATTTAAATGCTTTTCTGATGTCCTTGTCCGTGAACGTTTTGGAAAGCAAGTTTTCTGGGGGATCACTTGCTTCTTCTTAATGTTGTGCTGAGGGGAGAATGATCACTCCTTTCAATCTGCAATACCTCAAACTTTTCAGTGTAGCTGAAAGCCCACGTTTGAACAAACACATAGGCCTATGTATGGCTATGTTGGCACAGTATCTCAGGAGACAGAAGATCTTCATCTCTCTGTCTTTAGAGCAGTAGTTGATCAAGGACTCAACCTCGCAATAAGCTCTTCAGAATTACATGTCAATCACGAAAAACTGACATCAGCTCCATGCAGTCTGTCCGCTACCTGGGAGTGATGTTAGACATAGTAAATGCAAAAGTGTATGCTTCAGAGGAGGGTCTATCATCTATCTGTCTAAAGTGTCACAATCTTTTGAAAAAATGTGCACCCTGCAGCAAGAAGGATTTAATCTCTTCTAGGTTCTGTGGCATCCATATCTGCATTTTTCTGATTCCACATGCCCGTCTTCATATGAGACCATTACAGCAAGGCCTAGAAATCCAGTGGTGTCAGTACTCAGGCAGGCTGGAGGACAGACTCATCCAATCTCCTCACACTATTGAGTCTCTTCAGTAGTGGTGCTAACCTTAAAATGTCTTTTGTGGTATGGGCTTCCACCAGAATGTTACAATTCAAATGACTGTAACCAATGCCTCTCATATGGACTCACTTGGACCATCTTCAGATTCAAAGCAAATTGCCGTCTTGAGATATTCCTGTGATATTAGTCTTCTGAAACTAAGAGCTGTACACCTAACCATGAAGGCCTTTCTCTTCAAGATGAACTCCTTTCTTGTTCAAATAGACAATACAACAGCTATGCATTACCTGAACACACAAGATGGAACATGATCCAGAGTATTGTCACAGGAAGCACAGTCGATCTGGAAGCAGCTCAATGCCAGGAAGTTGAGGATCACTGTAGTTTACCTTCTAAGCATTCAGAATGCTCAAGTGGATTCACTGAGCAGGAATATCCAAGACAAATGCTAGTGGGTCTTAAATGGCACTATTCTGCACAACATCTTCTGCTATTGGGGTTTTCCTCAGTTGGACCTCTTTACCTGTCTAGATACAAAATGCCTAGATTTCTCCTCTGAGTTCTGTCAATTAGTAGTGAAAGGCAACACCCTATGGATGAAATGATCAGAGAAATTTCTCTACGCCGTCCCTCTTGAATCCCCTTATACCAGTGGTCGTTATCAAGCTAACATACTCACGAGCCATGCTGATCCTAATAGCACCAATGTGGCCCAAGCAATGGTGGTTCAGAGATATTCTTCACTTGTTGCCACATCCACATAGGAGATTGCTCAGTAAACTGGATCTCCTTCACAAGTTCAAAGACCAGGTACTTCATTACAATGTTCTATCTTTGTAGTTGGTAGCTTAGCTGCAGAACTCATTTAGGTTGTATGCCTTCAAAATAAATTTGCATCTGGTGTACTCAGAAAACATCATTACCACTACCTGTGATTTCTGTGGAGATTCACCTGAGGAAAAGCTAGGACTACAGGCAAGCAATGGTTCCTTATCTCTCTAGTCTCTTAATAGTTGGCTTTTGGAAATCTGGTAATTTCTATGGTCACTAAAGCAGTGACTTATTTTCTGCAGTTGTCCTTAATGGCTTCAATTGATTTTATTTGTACAGCTTAACCTGTATGTTTGATTGCACATGGATGCAGTTCACTGTTTGTAGGAAAAGCAATCTAGTTCTTCATGAATCTGGGCCTTTATTTCTTTGTGTTTATAATTATTTGATCATGAAGTCAGTATTAAGGTTCAAAGTGGCTATGTCTGAAGTGTGCACCCTTGGGTGCTCTCAAGCAGTCGCAGCTCACAGGGATTCCTGTGGGCGGGGCAGTGCGTGGAGGAAATTAATAGCATTAAAAAAAAACACCTCTGCTCCCACTCCACTCGCTCCTCTGCTCCATGCAGACACAGGATCCCAGCCTGCCCTGAGGCAAATCCTGACGCTGCTCAGAGCAGCGTCAGGATTGGCTGGGAGCGCTCAGCCAGGGTGCTCCCAGGCAGACTGGGAGCCTGTACAGGCTCGCTCCAGCCCAGCAACTGCATTGCTAGGCTGGAGACAGCCCTGTGCGCATGTATGTTTGACCTGCCTGAGACGGCCGGCCAAGCACACATGCGCTCTGAGGGGAATGCACAGTACACTCCCCTCTGCTCGTCACCCTAAATTCCCCACCCTTTTCACAAGGAAAGGATAATAAACTGTGTTGTGAAAGGATTTGTAGCGGTTGCTGCTTGAAGGGTGGGGGGCAACGCTCCTCCACCCATATGGAGGAGCCAGCCCTGCTCTCAAGTAACATGACCCCTGGGCTATGTAGGGTTGAGACTGATGAATCAGTGAAGAATGAGGAGTAGGGCTCATTAATAAAAAAATGTTTTGACCTGTTTTGTTACTGCGTCTACATGATTGGGTCACAGTCCCACTGCTTTTGTGTACAAATTTTAAAGGCGTTTTTAATGTGGTGAAATTCCTGGTTGTCCCAGGGAGAAATAGTATACAACGAACATAGTGACAAATCATGCGCTAGAGAAAGTTAATGTACACCAAAGTGTGCCTCACAAAGCCTTCTGAAATGGGTCAGAGCTGCATTTTGGAAAAAACATAATTTCTTGTTTTTGTGTTTAAAACAGGGAATTGCAAACCTTTAGATCTGTAATAGCTAGGTGTTGGACAACCTTCTCCATTGAGCTTCAACATCTTCAACATCTTTCAACTGGCTGTGCTGCAACAACTGTTAATCTGATGTATTGTATGAAGTCTAATAGAGAAACTGAGAGCTCAGATTTGGCAGAGTTTGAGTCGAATGGAGAAACTGAGAGGTTTCTTGAGAGGTTCGGGCCTCTGAGCAACTAGGGTGACCAGGGCAGAGGCGATCAGTTGTCAGACTTGACTGCCAACCGCACCACCCCTCTGGCCTTTTAGAATTGAAGTTTTTATGGGATCTTCTAATTTTCTTATTTTCAGTTTGCCTCTGGCAATTAACTCACCAAGTTATTTTGGTCCTGATCACTTGCAGCCAGTTATAAATGTATGGTTTTGCATAGCCAAGACCACATCATGTGGACATCAGTGTGCTTTCCAATGTAGTAGAGGATAGGTTAATGTATAAAAATCAATGTTAGAATATACATAGGTGAAAATGACGACAGTATTAATGTTCTTTCTAATCTCCCTGTGTGCTGCTCCCACTGAGCACTGCCAAACGCTGGTGTGCTGCCTGCTTCAGGTTGGGAAAATGTACAGTTAAAAGTTACCGCTCTGGCTCAAACATGGAAAACAACACAAATTTGCATTAATGTTATCCAACACACACAACATATGCCATATCGCCCGCCATACACAAACACTAATTTGCCAGTGACACTAGAAAAAGAGTAATCTAGCAAGATTCAAACATGGCAGTGAATGGGAGTAATGGCAGCTGTTGTCTGTGTTGCATATCATAACTAGTGACTTTCGATGGTTTTTTCGTGATCGAGCTAGAACCATAATTCAATTTTTTTACTTTTTATTTAATATTATTCTGGATTTGTTACCCAGGGTTTGTGACTTCAAAATGGCATTTCACAATATAATAAACACCTCTTGTGAGTGAAAAGCTCTTTCCAAATTACGAAAGGGGTTTAGGGACTCATCCAAAATAATTAGGAAAGAGTGTGATAGGGCCGTTACCTTCTATTTGCAATTATATTTATCAATGGTTTCTGACCACAGTTGCAGTGGAGTTAGTAACCCATTTGCACATGGGAAGCTGTCTTATTTGGATAGCTTCCCCTTTGAAATTGTGTTGAATGGCATTATGGGAGTAGGCAGTGGTCCAGAGAACAACTGGCTGCTTCCCCAAATGTTGCCCCAAACAGGAAACATTTTTTGTAAAGCACCTGTTTCTATAAGAAAAACTGGGTTGCTTTAAAAAAGGTGTTCCATTAGGTATGCAAACACAAGGATGTTTATTGGCTGTTTCTTACAGGCCACCATCCAGTGTTTGTAACCGGTCACAGGGGCATGGCAAATATCAACTTAGTTGATAAATACCCATTAAGCAGGTCATTCTTCGACCCCCTACAAATGGAGACTGTTACATACAATCTGTGAAGCAATGCAAAGTTTTTCTTATGTGGATTTTGCTGTACCTTTTTAGTAAACTCAGTTTTGACCTTTGCACTATATTAGTAATGTGTGCATTTGTGTTTATTAGTACAGTTGTAACTAATGTGTTATTAGGCTATGTTTATTTTCAGTATATATGTATTACACAGTGGTATTTGCCAGAAGCGGCTCGCAGGGCGCTGAAGGGGTGGGGCAGCGAGCGGGGGAGGGAATGAACAATTATTTTATTTTATTAAAAAATAAAACACTTACCTTTCCTTGCCGCCACGCTGCCCCTCTCTGTCGCCGGATACTGCAGGCACAGGCTCGCAGCCTGCCCTGCGCCAATTCTGACCTGCTCAGATCAGCGTCAGGATTGGCCGGGAGCACCAAGCCAGGGTGCTCCCAGGCAGACTGGAAGCCTGTGCAGACTCTTTCCTGGAGAGAGCCCGAGACGGCTGGCCAAACACACATGCGCTCTGAGGGGGAGTACTATGCACTCCTCCTCACTGCTCATCACCACTGTGCCCCTCCCCCTTTACCAGAAAAAGATTATAAACATAGTTTATGATCTTTTTCTGGTAAATTTTTTGCAGCTACTGCTGCTGACAGAGGGGCAACGCTCCTCTGCCCAAACGGAGGAGCTGCCACTGGTGTTTGCTATGTTTGAGATGGCATTTCCACTGAAAAGGTATTTTGGGATTTACCTATTAAAAAAACAAAAAATCTTATGCTGACAGGGAGCTAATCCCATCATGACCAACTTCATGGCTGTGGTCAGGGATACCTATATTTATGGATAAAAAGACATGCCTGAGAAAATAAGCATTGACATTGGTCTTGCCTTTGTAATGCGAGTGCAGCTCTGCACAGTGGGGGTTGGCCGCAGGGCCTAGCTAGAAACAATGGTAGTCTTCACTGCACATGGTCTATGGCCTGCACAACGACAGCTGGAGGATCTGGTCTGGTGCTTGTACCACACTTCCAGCAACAACATCATTTTTAAAAAGTTTAATCCATATAGGCCTGTGTGTCAGGATGTGGTCATTATACCCCTTATGTGCTTTTAAAAACATTTATTTAGGACTATGGGACTGAGCCCTGTAATGTCAGCTGCCATGTTTTCTCATCAAGTTCTGGTCAGCCAATCAGAATATTTTGACACAGCGGCACTAAAATGGCTGATGAGAAAAGAAGCTCCTAAATCCAATCAGAATCCCGTATTTTTTGCATTTTGGGTCTTCAGACGTCCTGTGGCACTTCCTTGAAAAAACAATACAGATATCTAACTTTATCTGAGGTTTAAGCCCTTCTTCAAACACTAACATCTCAAAAACTACTGAACTGATTTACGCTAAATCTCAAGGAGCACACTTTCTGAGTAAATTCTAACTTTATGTCCGATTTGGTGTAATTCCATTCTGTGTTTTTCCTGTATCACAGAGCAAATGCTCCTGTGAGAATTAAAATGTTAAATCTCACTTTTGAAACCCACACTTTTTCTTGCCTCTCACTTGACCACACTAGTCAACAGGAAACGTTCCTTGAATGAGCCAGAACTCTGTTTGGAAAGTTTTGTTCAGATTCATCGCATTGCGCCAAAGTTATTAAGAAAACAAAACACACACCCGCATATATTTTTGGAAAGCTGGGTGAAGGCGCACAGTTGAAATCGAAGAGGCTGCGCATCTTGTGGCAAGCTAGGCCAAACTTATGTCTCCTGCAGGTTTTCCCAGACGTGCCGCCGGTCCTGACTGAGTTTTTCATTAGTTATTTAATGCCTTGTAGCGTAAATAATGGTAACTTTATGGTGATTAGGAACGGGTTAAGGTACAAGTCGGTACACCGGCCTGCCTTCAAAAGGCGCTGTGGCGGCTCAGAAGCTGCTGGTAATTGCTTCACTGTTGAGTGCTGGCCTTTATTCTGTATCTGATTTGTCCCTTAAGCCAGCGTAACATTCCCCTGGCTGCAGCAGAATGCAAACAGCAAATTAGAAGGCTGAGCGTGAACGATGTGACAAGGCGGGCTGCTGAGTTTTTCTTTCTGTCTCTTTTCTTCTTCGTTTTTCCCTCCTCCCAACCTGTTACGGCCCCCACCGCTCCCACCCCATCCTTGCTGACTCGAGCCTTTTGGCAGCTTTAGTGTCCGGTGGCAGACGGGTATTATAGAGAAATGGAGAGGAACTTTTCCTGACAGACAGGCGCCTTAACCATCTCTAGGACGCGCCTCATTTTTGACTGACAGTAGCATGTCCCCACTCTACTCTGAGACACAGAGTCCTGTTGATAGGAAATATCTGCAGCCTCCTAACTAGTACAAGAACTGACCATGTTTGGCTAGCATAAGATGACATGCCAGTGTAGACTAGGTTCAGAAACTAGGAGAGAATAGGGAAGGTGTAGAAACTGTGTGAGGATAGACCAGGTTTAGAAACCGTGCGGATTATCCATATTTGACTTCAGTAGGATGATAGGCCACATTAGAATACGTGCAAGTGCAAACTTAGTTTGGAATTTGTAAAAGGCTTGCCTTAGAAGATGTAAAGTTAGAATATCATATATTTATAGACAAGTTCAAACACTGTACAGATATAAGCCATGCTCAAAAACCACCAGATCAGGGAATAATAAACAGCAAGTTCTCTAATCGTACAAGGACAGATCGAGGTCTTGAAACTTCCAACAACATGACATAACCTAATTTGAATCCTTTGTTGCTATATCCAAATGAAGAGAGGCCATCGATAAAGCATGGCTGCATTTTAGCACACAAAATCACTGTGATTGGACCTAAATTGTCTCATTCAACAGTGCACTGGAAATCAGTGAGGATCCCAAAACAATATTTGTATACTATGTAATGTGCACAAAAATACTTCAATCACTGTCATACAAACCCTGAAGTAGTGTACAGTGCTGATATCAACATCAATCAAAATAGAGGAAGGCTGCTTTCCACCACTGATTTATAGATAGTGCACTGTTAATTCAGCAATAGGCTGGAGTGCTGGGCTGAATGAAAAGAGAGGGCCCAAGTGGATGAAAAGCTTTAATTAGATATCTCTCAGCCTTGTAAAGTTCATGGATTGTGGCGTTAATCCAGTTAAAGATGTCCCCTTTCATCCCTTTCCTTTCTTGTCAATACCCCCTTTTTCTCTACATTGAAAGTAGAAAAGTTAAGTAGCCATATGCTGAGTGGGATAGAGGGCCGCTGGGAGAGGGGGAGGACTTGAGGATGAGGAGTGTGGGAGATATTGAGGTGGAGAAGGTGAGGCATTGCTTTTTCTTCCTTTTCATCCCTTCATTCCTGATAAGTACTCGAGATTGACGGATTGTCTGCTAATGCTTGCAACAATATATGTAGCAAAGAAGGCCGTCATTTGGGTGCAATAGCCTGGATTTTCCTCACATGGCTGGAATTTTGTCATAAAGGCCAGTAGAAAATGCAAGTAATTAGGATTGGTGCTCACCCATTGGAGAGAAAAAAACTTGATTTTAAGATATGGGCATTTGTATAGCACATTACCACTGTTTTTCTGAAGCACTTTTGGAATTTGGAAGCCTTTTACACTTCCAGGTATCTAACTGACAAGAGTCAAAGACCCTGTTAAGGAGTGCCTGGAGGACTTAGTGCTACTCATTGCACCTGTTGAAATCTGACTCCTTTGGGTGCAGAATTTTTAAGGTGTCATAAAGCGCCCAAATTTTAAGTATTAAGTAATAACAGGTAGATGTTGGTGCATACTGCACCAAAATGTTCATACTACTGTAAATACTGTTCTCATTTATCCTGTTAAATTCCAGACGTTTTTGAGCTCCCAAAATTTAATGAAGAGGGTGGACTTTATTGGACTCACGAGTTATCAGAATTCAGTAAACTACATACAGCTTGGAATTCCAACCTCTGTACAAACATGGCTTTGTTTGGCCCACCCATAATCAGGACCATTGATTTGAGAAAAATTGACAATACCTTTTCTTAAATGTTATTTTAGCTTCCCATGTTTAAAGACTGGGGTTTGCTCTGTGCTTTATTACAATATAACAAATTGACGTTTTGACACAAAGTTCGTACTGCACCACGTAAAGATAATATATCAATAGCACTGCAAACATTTGAGTGGGCTCATACTGCATCCTTTTTAGGGAGTCACCTACACAGCGCATGCACTGTGCTGCAAGTCATATTTTGTACTACTCAGTGGGCTTACAACCTACTCACAGCATACCATCGATTGCTTTCCTCATCACTCTCATTTGCAATCTTTCGTTTGCTTAGCTGCTGTATACTTTCTTGTGTTAGTTCCTCCCTGGACCAAGTACATGTGTTCTTCCTCGTCTTTTTCAAACACTCTATTTTTTTTTCTTACAAGTGTTTCAGTATTATTCCTGGATGTGCCATGTGCTTTCCTAAGTTTAGCACTGGCATACAGCTTCTTATATTTATATTGCTTTAACCCCATCTGCCACCTCTGTTGATGCTATAATTACTTACACCAAAAACTGTATAACTCTGTGCCACTCTACTCCAGGCTACTCCACTCAACTGTATGCCACGGTACACCACTCCACTCTATGCCACTCCAATCTATGCCTCTCAACTCCACGCACTCCACTGTAGTCCACACTACTCCTCACCACTCTTCTCTAAGCCATTTCAGTCTAAGCCATTCAACTTCAAGCCATTCTACCCTACACTACTCTACGCTATTTCACTCTACTCTAGGCCACTCCACTCTTTGCCCCTCTGCTCCACTCTATGCCACTCTACTCTGCTTCACTTCTCTCTACGCCACTCCACTCTACGCTACTTTGCTCTATGCCTCTCTACCCCACACTATCTACTCCACTTCATGTGACTCCACTCTACGCTACGCCAATCCACTCTATTCTATGCCAATCCACACCACAGTACTCAGCGCCACTCCACACAATGCCACTCTACTCTATGTCGCTCTACTCCACACCACTGTATGCCACTCTATTCCACTCTGTGCCACACTGTTCTGCACCACTTCTGCACCACTCTACTCTACACCAACCTATGCCAACCCACTCTTCTCCATGCCCCTTTCCTCCACTGCACTGACTCTGTGCCTCTACAATCTACTCCACTCTACTCTGCTCTACGCCACTCCACTTCTAATGCCACTCTATGCCTGTCTACTCCACACTGTACCACTCTATCCAATCCACTCTACTTCTCGCCACTCTACTCCACCCTAGTTTACGGCACCGTCCTCCACTCTATGTCACTGCACACTACTCTACTCTATTTCACTGTACTATATGCCACTCCATTCTGGTCTACGCCACTCTACCTCATGCTACTGCACTCAACTCTACGCCGCTTTACTTCAGTCTTCTCCACTCCAAGTCACTCAACTCTGCGCACTCTACTCTACGCCGCTCCAATCTACTTTACTCTGTCACTTCACTCTATGTAACTCCACTCTACGCCACTTCTCTCTACTCACGCCACTCCTCTCCACGCTACTCCACTAATGCTTAGCCACGCTGAATCGCAGACACTCTTTTCCAGTGTTGTTCACACTTGTGCTTATACCTAAAGCCTAGAGTGAAAGCAACAGTCCCGTGCAGCGCCATTTTGTTTGTGAAAGGAAGATGGCTGGCTGAGTGTGTTGTGGCTGCTGTGTTCAGACCGAGGCGGACATGCTCTGTGTCCTCTATGTGCTGAGCAGTCCCCAGGTCAGGGCGTCACTCTCTCTTGTAGAGAAACCCTAGCTCTACAGACATTTCATTAACACCGGCCCTTGGAAACCTCACTTTTGAACACTTAAACCAGAGAGTTAGGTAAGCAGTTTTTATTTTAGAGAATATTTGCAATTGGAAATGGTAGTGTGGCCGTGGTAAAAACGTTGACTCCGTTAATGAAGCTATGAGGCAGAAACAGGAGGCAGTGGTGAGACATGAAAAAGCTGAAGACAGGTTGGATTTATGCCAGGAGTAGGAGAGAGAGAAGCAGATTCGATGGCATAGACCGACTTTCTCTGCCATCGGCTCTAGATGTGGTTATTTTGAACAAGGAGGCCAACTCGCATGTCTGGTGGAAACCGTCTTGAAAGTCAGTATTGCGACAAACGCGCATTTGTGTGCACCGGTACATTTTACGCATGCACTTTAGTTTCTGATATATATATATTTTTGCAAATGGAATTGGTAACCCTTTCTGCGCCCTTCTCCAACCCCGACGAATAAAATACTCCAAAAGCTGCTGCTGTTAAGGAAGGGGCGTACCCCACACAGAGGGACATTGGAGAGGGGTGGCCGGCGTGCCTCGAGTCCCAACTTTGGCCTGTCTCCTGACCCTGAAAAGTCCCCTCTATGAAAGGATCAAGTCGGAACCATTGTCCCTTGGCTTGAAAAGAGCTACGCAGAATGCGCCTTTGTGCCAAGTTGCCTTTTTCTCGTTTTTTAAGCTACGGCTCCGTGTGTTTGTGTGCGTGTTTCTTTTTCACGCTGTGGAGGAGGGTTGCTAGCTCATGAGGGGCGGAAGGGGGGGGGGGGGGGGTGGATTCAGACCTGTGTGATTTAACCATCTGTCCTCAAGTGTTGTCTGCTGGAGCTGAGACATTACACAGCAATTTCAATTAACTTGCCCTTTTATTTGTTATTCATGCGGGATGGATTAGGTTAACCCTTCTGGCGCTGTTTTTCCTTTTCCCTTCTTTGCTTGCCCCCACTTTGCTTCCCATACAGTGTGGCACTCCCGCTTTCTCGCTCCAGATCCCATCAGCAGGTGCAGCTCCCTCCCCCATCGAAGTCCCAGGCAGCCCCTCCCTGTCATGTGGGCTACGAATGGTGGCCGTAACTGGACACACGCATATGACCCGGAGCCGCACGGGCCTGCAGCGATGTCTAGACAGGACTCTGCCTCTAAAAGGCCACAGGCATGGTGGCGCATTAGGCGCTGGTCCCGGCAGCCCAAGCGGATACTCTAGGGCCTCGGAAAGACCAACAGGGATGAAGATGGGCCCCCGGCATGTCCTGGCAGCGTCGGAAGCCTGTCTCGACTTTCTTATCTCTTCTGTATCGAACTTATTCCAGTAATTCCGTGCTGCCCCCAAACCATTCAAGATTTCACCAGGACACTTGCTTGGGGCCTGTCCATGAGAGGTGACGTGAGAGTTACACCACTCTGACCGTAGCATCGTATAAAGGGTTCACTACCGGCGTGATGCTCGTTTCTAAGCGCTCCCACAGGAAAGGCACAGAAGATCTGATTAAGAGCACACATTAGAGTCTCCTGGAGAAACACGTTCCATGCTTCCATAGTCTGCGCTGTCCTGGATGCGTTTGCATTTCATTTCATCGGGCTCATTGCATTTTTGGTGGTAAATCTGTTGTCCATCCTCACTCCCCTGATCTCGGGTCACTTTCTGTCTACCCCTATATTGATCATCCCTGTTAGCCGATTGTGTTGTGCCATAGGTGTAGCGAACTGTCCTGGTTTAGTGTTTGGCTTAACCCCAGTTATTTCCTGACACCATGCAACCGAAGATATCACGTTATTGCTCTTCCTGTCTCGGCGTGAAATGGACTGGAAACGTATAAATCCTCAAACCACTACGCAAAGCCCTTTACTGAGTAGCAGCTCACATGCTCTGGCTCCTAATGCCACCCAAGGGGGACTACTAGGCGCTGCCAATTTGTAGTTCACATTCGGAGAGCTTTTGACTTAGGAGGGGGTGGGAAAGCCAGGACTTCCTGCTTGCAGCCCCGGCCCTCAGCCCTGACACCACCCAGCTGCTGCTCAGTTAGTGTCTGTCTGGTTGACGGGTAGATGAGAGTATGAAAGAGACACATATTTTTGTTCAACTTGGAGAATATGGATTCTGGTTAGACAACAGTTGCAAGCGAAAAACAAAACGCACACTATTTGATCGGCAATATCACGTAAAGACTCACATTGTGTACACGGTCTGTTGTGACATGGTTCAGGCTGTGTTATGGGACAGCAGTGAGGCAAGGGCTGCCCACCGGCCATGCTGGACTTTCTCCCAGCCCCCGCCCCCCTTAATAAGGTCTGTGGCTGCTACTCAGACTGGAAAATGAGCGAGGGAGGGGCCGTTTTGTTGCTGTGAAGGAGAAAGGCAAATGACAGGCAGCTTGGCTTCCCCAGAGCCGGTGACCCAGCCAGTGGAGAAGAAAAGTCTCTGGGAGGAAGCAGTGAGCTGTCACTTATGTGCCTGTCCATGTGTGGGGGCTGTGTGAGGCCCATTACCCGTGGATTGTGCCGCTTGCCAGCAGCACCCCTTTGTCCGTGCTCAGATCTAATCGAGGCTCGATTTAAGTTGCACAGTCAAGCAATTTTTGCTGGATGGCTTTTTTGCTGAGGACTGTTGCTTTGGCAGGCATTCTTGTTTTGGTTACAAGTGATACTTCTGACAGAAGGGAGGAGGCTTGGATGATCGGGGAAGGGGCGAGCAAGAGTGAGGGGGACACTGAAGGGACTCTAGAGAGGAAATGTTTTTTCTTGGCATGTAGAATTTTGATGGGCATGACTAGGGATGAAGTGGATGATGAATTTAGTAGGCATTCTCTTTCTGGGAATTGCATAAATGTTTTCTAACTCTTTTCAATTGAACTTATTCTTCATGGGCCTTCTTCATACAAGCTTTGTCAAACTGTAGGCCTCTCTGACAAAATATTCCTTTCTGTGAGCCTTCTGTTGCTGCTTCGTCACTCTGTGTCCCTGCTATATATGTTTCATCTCTCCATTTGGCCTTTGCTATAGAACAATCAGCTCGGTCTCTCCTACTGCACCTTCCTTTCTAAGAGCCCTTGAGAACCTGTTATGTCACCCTATGGCCCCCCTTGTAGATGTTTCACCACGTTATCAGCCACTCCTATTGAAATATCTTCCGTATGGACCCTTTCTATAAAGGTATCATCACTCTGTGGGCCTTCCATGGATGGATCGTCACTTGGTTGGCCTCTCATTGAAACGTCTTTCGTGTGGGCCCTTTCTATAGACGTTGAACCTTTCTGTAGCTCTCGCCTATGAAAATATCCTCTTCGCCTATACTACAACGGATTCTTCTCTATGGGTCCATTTGATAGATCTTTTGTCACTCTGTGGACCTTTCCTACAAAAGCTTATACTGTATTGGTCTTCTATGGATGGCTCATATTTCCGTGGCCTCTCCCATAGAGGTGCAATGACACTTCTTTATGAGTCTTCTATAGATGTTTTGTCAGTCTTTGACCCTTGCTTCTTGAAGTTTTCTCTCTAGTGGTCTCTTCTCCAGGATGTTCCTCTACACAGGTCATTCTCACAGAAATCCACTATTGGCCACCCCCTGTTGAAGTGTCCAGTCTCTGATCCTCTCTTCTAGACGTGTCCACCCTACGTGCCTTTCCTATAGGTGGTTCCTCTCTTCAGACCTTTCCAAGTAAGGCTTCCCCTCCTATAACAGACTCCTGTCTATGGGCCGCTCCTTTACATGTTTCCTTTCCGTGGACCTTTGTTATGACAGATTCCTGTCCTTGGGTCTTGAATACATACAATCCCTGTCTTCTCCACTTGATCAGTTTGTAACTCTGGGCAAATCCCTGTATCTCTCCATTACCCACATTAATTGTCTGCCAAGATATGGTGGTGCTTAGGTACACGTCAACCTCTGATATTTAGTGCCACAGAAAAAAACACAGAATATTTACAGGCCAGTTAGGGAAGATGCAGTTTGAAATAAATAGGTGATATGAAGTAAATAACAATGCCTAAATAATTTAAATAAAAAATCGGTGTGTTTATTAGGTTGAGTATTCCATTTATTAATTAAACCACCTGTGCACTCTGATAGATGGGAAATATCAGAGTATTCTTTGTTCTCATTTACCAGCAAACTGATTTTTATTGTGCTGCCGTATTGGTTTCTGTTTCTCGTGCTTCTTTCCCTTGTGTTTTCTCAACATTCATGATGCACATGACAAGGCGAGTAGAAAAACAAGGGTTTATGTATCTGTTTATATATTTTTGTACAATTTGGCTCCTTCTGGGATTGATGGAGCGAAAGTGAATGAAGATTATAGCTCTGGAAAGCGCGGTCCTCGTAATGGGGGGAGCGAGGCAGTGACATGATGGGTTCTTAATAGCAATAATTGGCCCTGACTTTGACAGGGCCTATATCACAGCTCGGAATGAAAAAAAATGGAGATGTTTAAAGTAAAGAAATTTACACAAAATTATATGGTTGGGCGGTGAAAACAGCACAGTTTTTCTTTTTTAACATTTTATAGATATACATTTTTCTGCCTCTGCCGGCACTTTTGAACTGCCTCATTCTCCTCTGCGTTTTGTAAATTGTGCTACACCCACCCTCCCCACGGTTAATCAAAACAGAATCCACCCTCGGAGCTCAAGAAACCTGTTGTCCAGTGTCTGGCCTTCAAGTAGTGTGGTGGCCAAATAAAGCAAATCCTCCTTGGCTTCTCTTTTTAGTCCACTGATGAGGCAGACTGGACCTCAGCATGAGGAGAACAGCAGATGCAGAGCAAACAGGGGACAAGGAAGCAGAATCAGCACCTCTGGGAAAAGCAGTCAGGCCTCGCAGCACAGTAATAAAGCTTCGCAGGAAGGCAAACTCAGGCAACAGAGAATTGAGACTTGTGAAGTTGTTCTCCATTATGGTAACCCTTTTTTAGGAATCCTTCCAGGCTATATTAATTTGCGGTTTGCCTTAACCAGTAGGCCTAGGAGTTGCCCAGTCAAGTCAGCACACCCAGATTATGACAGCATTCTTAAACCACCATTTATGTATTTACACGTGGGTCATATCTAATAGTCAGTACTTTAATCTAACTTAACTAAATTTCTACTCTCCAGATAAACATAGCTTCAACATCAGTATTTATATGTTCCAATGGCAGAAATCACAGCACTGAAACCAATCTTCTCATTCCTATTCCATCCAACCATCTCGTGGATGAAACCACTGATGTTTTTGGGAGGCATTCCTAGGACAGCACCCAAATAGATACTTGTCCTTGACCCCCTCCTACAACCGCCATATTCAGGGGTTTTATCCGTACAGTGAAAGCAGGGTCTAAAGTCCTGTGACCCCCACCACTGCACAACACCTCACATCTGTGACACCTACACCCTCCCTCCCTGAGAGTAAATTTAACAAGGAGTGAAGACGTGAAGAAACACTCCAGTGCCAGCCAAACCTTTGTTCATTTCCATTTTGTTATACTGAATTGGTGTAGGAGTTAATTCTTCCCACCATAAGGTCTACCAGAGCAACCAGGTCTTTTGCCCTACCCGCCCTCAAGGAAAGATGCAGCAAATTTACACAAGGTGTCAGTGAATTGAGCTTTACCCTTTGGAGACAAATTGACACCATTGCTTTGAAATATATTGGACCCTTTCAATAATTTACGTGCAATATGCCTTGTAAGCCCTTTGCCCAAGTAGAGTTTTGTCATCAGAGGGTTAAGGCATGTAACAGAGACATTGACATCCGTAGTAGCCTGCACCCCTGACTCCCACCTCTTTCTTTGGATCACGTGACACAATGCGATAAGTGCATCAGGAAAAGATCTGCACGACTGCGCAAATTCACTTAATATGACTTCACATAACAGTTTCCTTTCTAAGGTAGTCAGACGATTCCCTCGCTTGTATCAAAGGTGGATGATTACCGAATCTAGAGGCTTCTCACTTGTTCCACTGTGTCTGACAGCTGTGACCAACACAGACCACTGAAGCTCACCCAGCTGAAATAGACGTCCTCAGCACTTCTGGTTTTTGGTTTTTAGCTTGTTATAAATGGATCACCGTGTGGTAAATGAAGGAGTGACCATCTACCCATATAACAGTAGGACAACATGGCTTACTACAAAAGCAGAAAAAAAACAATGTGATAATTACAGTAAATCAGGTTAAACATATTGCTTGTAACATGCTGATGACCATCTTCCTATTTTTCTCAAACTGCGCTTAACTAAAGAGAGATCCTGCTGTCATAGATGTTGGACCTATCTTAATGGTTGGAAATAAATATTTGTGAGATCTAGCCGTGCTACCCAGCGCAAATCAGAATATCTTTGAAAACTGATACCCTAAAAAAAATCTAAATTTTCTTGCACCAGTAGAGCTGTAGGTCGCACCAGAAGGCGCACACCCAAGAATGTCCTGAGGCTGACCCCAGAATGGGGAGAATCAACATTATGAAGGGCACAGTGGGGTCACAGGGCACAGGATGGTGCGTCAGCTGGCAGTGTCCTTTTTCATCTGGTCTGTCACATCGCTTCTGGTGCCCTTGTTGATTTTTGGTCTTGCAGTGGCTGGGATCAATAGTGGATGTCGCCACCACCAGCCACCAGGAGAACATCAGCCTGCACTGGGGCCATCAAGAATGGAGTTCTTTGTTCTAGAAGTCCTAGGTTGGCATTAGAGGCTATCTCTCGACTGAGGGACCTCTGTCCAAGCTCCCACACAATTTCCACCCATCTTTGTCTTCTGCTTAGGCCCTGTAAGGAGACATTGGTGTTTGTTGATGAGGGAAGCTTGGGGGCTCCTATGTTAAAAAAAAGTAACGTTTTTGGGCAGTATTGAGTTTCTGGGTGGGAGGGTGGTATAGGCTGAGCTGCAAATTCCAGTATATCAGGGTGCATAGAAAAATTCCCTGCAATCCTGGGGAGGGAGGGACTGACTGCGATTTGTGTGTGAAGCAACGAGAGGGAGCTAAAGACCTGCTCTCTGCCTCATGGCCACTATTGTGATTGAGGCCACTGTGTGCACTGAGGCGCTGCGGCTGCGCGACCCGGAAGCACTCTAAGTGCTTCCACGATGGCAACTGCGCTGCAGCCCAATCACAGCCCAAGTTACTCGGGTGCAGCAGTGCATTCCACCCCCCGCCCGGTGCAAACCGCTAAATGCACAGCTCCCCAGATATGGGAGAGCCTTTGCCATAAGTCACCGTTCCTATTAAGTCGTTGAGCCGCTGATCACACATGAGGGTGCACACCCAAGAAAGGCTGGTTCTGTGCACTGGTTAGCCCAGAGTGCCGGAGGCCTCTCTGAGTGAAACAACAAAACCTTCCCTTCTGATCTGTCAATGGACACAAACATCTAATGATCACACAGTTATTTCATACATTGATATTGTACAGTTGAATCCCTTCCCCGTGATCACATTTTGATTTGCCAATCAGTTCACAGACCCGGAAAGCCCCATAAAATGCCAGCACAAATGCAGTTGCAAATATCTTTTCTTCTTAAAATGACACCGTTATCAATCGCTCCCCGCTTCTTCGTGCTTGTTGTAACATGAATATAGTAAAGCGCTCTGACACCCTCATTCTGAGGTCCTTGTGATTCTTGATGCTGCTGGTAAGTGCTATTTTCTGACAGGTGATCTGTTCTACAGCACAAAACACATCACTCGAGGCCGGGCTGCAAATATCTAGATGTACAGTAACATAAGTTCCTTCCACTGCTGATTTAGTCTGGGCACAGTCCCTAAAAACATCCCCTTGATTCTTTGAGATTATTTGCAGTATAATACTTCTGTCTCCCAGACTGCCATGCGGCTACGTTCAGACCGAGACATAAGAACATTTCAAGGGGCAGCAGACAGCAGTCCGTGCTGGAGAGTTCAGTCCACATCCTGTGAACGAGCTGGGAATTGTGCAGTGGGATGAGGTCTCGCTCCAGTTAGAAAAGGCGGTCGTACACCTGACCGGCCCAAATCAAGTATGCAAAGATGCTTCCTGGCCCCCTCGGTCTAACCAGAGCTGAACCGCTGGTCAGCGGGGGCTGGGAGTTCGCGGAACCAAAGAACATCTGTGGCAAAATAAACAAGCCTCCGTTCAACAGCAGCTACTGAAGCAAGGTCTCTCCTCGCAGGGAGGGCGTGCTCTTTCACTTCTTGAGAATGTTTTTGTCTGGAAGGGAATGGGGCTGGTTCCATAGGGGCAACTCCTCTCCTACCCCCTCTCCCGACAT
This sequence comes from Pleurodeles waltl, assembly GCF_031143425.1. Taxonomy (NCBI): domain Eukaryota; kingdom Metazoa; phylum Chordata; class Amphibia; order Caudata; family Salamandridae; genus Pleurodeles; species Pleurodeles waltl. The sequence continues at coordinate 966,370,746 of NC_090443.1, forward strand.
CCTGAGCCCCTACATCTGGGGAAGTCGTTGGGGGGGGGGGGGCCCAGCCCCTTTCTTTTATGCGCTTCCTGGTCCCTGGGTGCCTTGGGCTTTAATGGCTCGTGATGCCGCAAGAAGTGATCCCTGTAATGGTGATTCCATGGCCGCCTCGGACAGGGGAGCACCTGGGCCTTCCCTGATCTTGAGACCACCTCATTGAACGGATGGAGAGAATGAAGGCAGAGGCATTACATCAGTTTTGTGCTGCCCGCCACATGACGCTTTGACTTCTGATCCATGACACTTAACAATTGAGTTGACCAAGATCACACGATGGGGCATATTTACAAGAAAGTGGCGTATCAGCTATGATGTACAACTTTTCTTGTGCCCCCCTAACGTCACCATGGTAGCATCGTATTTACAATATGGTGCACCATGGCGTACGTTAGCACAATAGCGTCAAAATGTTTAACGCTTTTGTGCAGTATTGGTCGAGTAGTGCCAAAAATTATGGCGCTAGTCCAGCAATGCATGGTGAGCAATGGGGGCATCACTTTAACACCTGCCTTGGGCAGGCGTTAAAAATGGCGGGAAAAATGGCACAGTGAAATCTTGTAAATTTCACTGCACCATTTTTCTGGGATTCATAACAGGGGAACGCCCCTCTTGCATACATTTTGCCTGGCGTAGGCATAATGTGGCGCAAAGGATTATAAAGTGGTGCAATGCTTGCATTTCACCACTTTGTAAATCTGGTGCGGGGAAAAGGCCACCTTGATCCCACATTAGCGTAAAAAAAATGACGCTATAGTGGCGCAAGGAGGTGCTATGGGCTTGTAAATATGCCCTTGTAGGTCAAGTAGCTGACCAGGGATTTGTACCCCCAGCTACGGTCAGAAAGGCAGTTTAATAAGTAATGTACAGCCTCCACCCTCTCTCCAGCAGCAATGTGTGGCACTTGGCTCAGAGTTGGATTGAAAACCAGAAACAACCCTTGTAAAAATATTCAAACCAATTCCACACTGCAGAGGGCCGAACTAGAATCGGCCAAGAGGGATTTTATGTTTAGGTTGTAGCATCCAAGGCCTGTTCTCAAAGCCGAGCTCTAGCCTGTAACTCACTTTGGAAAACTCCAAAGTGGCAGAATGGCCAATCTGGTCCTGATTTTGCTACTTTCAGTCACTTTGTGAAAACAGCACGGTAGTGTCAGTGCTCCTACATCATTTGCAAACTTGGTCCGTGTTACTTTCCTACAGTGGCATTCTCACTCCTTGGGAGTTATGCATGAATGCCCACCTGTTAGCAAGACATTACTCAGAAGCCATCAGCCCAGAAGAACCACACGTCTGCTTAACGTCAGCACCACTGTTTTTTATCTGCTAACCCTAAAAAGTGTACAACTACTATCCTGGTCTTTTAATCTCATAAGTACTGTAAACCATATGCAGCAGTTAAATCACACAGGTTTGCTTAACCTCATTTGTATAGAATAGCCACAAAGGCCTATGTTACCTTGCCATTACAGTACAACCATATTGATTAGCTAAACCAAAATAGTACGGGACACCACTCAGGTCTGTGTAACTTCATCAGTATTGTACATACATATGGGTTCTCTAAATCTCCACAGTAAACTACAAACAGGCAGTCCTGTATAAGTCAGCCACACTGTACAACTGCATCAGTTGTCTAAATGTCATCAGTAAAGCACAGCCACTTAGATCTATGTAACCTCATCAGCACAGTACATCTATATGGTTGTCTAAAACTCACTCAGTACCGTACAGCCTCTTAGGCCTGTATACCAGCATTACAGAACAACTGTGTACGTTGTCAAAACCTTACCAGCACTGTAGAACGGTATGGATTATCTAAACTTCAAGAAAACATTACAATTACACTTGCCTCTTTAACCTCATCAGGACGGTAGGCTATATTGTTCCAACATCACGAGCACAGCACACAAGTACACTCATCAGTATTACACAGCTGCACTATACTAGTCATGCATTAAACTTCAGAGCTCTTAACTTTTCCATGGCCATCTGTGAGTAGCTCATCCAGTCCATTTTTTTCTGTGCATTCTGGGATCTCTTGTTTTGTTGAGCCCATTTTTAATTCTGAACTACAAGTCCCAGAATGCAAAGAACAAACTTGGATTTGGCGAGCTATTCACTCATGGTCCTTGCAAGCTTGAAAGGTCTGAAATTGGGGTTGACTCTCTGAAGGGTTTGCATCTCTGCCCCTTAAGCAGAAATGTGAAGTACTCCTGCCTGGAAAGTATTTCCTTAAGAGTATAGTAATCACAACATGGCTTGATGTCTTGCATGCAGGTAGCATTCTCGTGTTAACCACAAGCAACTGCCTCAGAAGGATAAGTAGGTTGCATCAGAGAAATATGCAACTTTCCTTTGATTCATAGACATTAGAGGCTTGAAGTCCCCATGTTCTGCTTGGTGGGGTCATGGTGTGCTAGGAACTAGGGCACGGTCTAGTTATGTAGATGTAACAGACCTTCAGGCTGACAACCGGTGAACTGTCTGCATCAAGTACCATGGGATTTGGACCATTTTGATCGACCAGAGGAAATCCATTTTGGAGGACACATCAGTCCGTCCTGTTTATTTTGTATTCATTTGCAGAGGTTCGCAATCTGCCATTATGGGTACTAGGAGAGGAAAGAATATTAACAGGATTGACAAATTATTTATCCGTTCAACTGGGTGTTGCAAGAGCTTGTAGAATAGTTGTACTTATTGTGTGTGTGTAGAACTTCACAAGGTTTAGCTTGAATTTGGTGTCCTGATTTCCCAGTATCTACCCTCTTCCAGGGAGCCTCAATTTCTTGCAAGCCTCTGGGTGAAGATGGCCAAATATTTTGCACTGAAGCACAAATGGCTTTTCTCAAATTTGTTCTCTAACTGCCTCCTCGTCAAGTAGTACTAACAGTTCATGCGCTAAGCAATACGATTCAGTATCCCCTACTCCAGACAACCAGAGACCAAACCTGTATACAAGAACAATGCATCCTGTTGTGCACATGCACACAGCTGTAAACCTCAAACTTCACTCTACATACAAGACAATTCATACTGTAGTGAACACCAAACTAACAGGGCCACGACCCAAACGTCCTGTTTTACACACCCTGCTCCCCTCACAAAACTAACAAAGAAACAAACAACTATGCTCATGAATACTGAAAACAATCCTGTGTACACAATACCCCAAAATACAGTGCCACGACAAACTACACCCTGTCCATACTAATAATAGATATTGAAGCATATGAACAATCCCCTGCCAACAAGGCATCTTAGATTCCACACTGTACATACCACAGACACACCTTATAGCATCTACCCCTCCCCCAACCTACAGAGCCATAACCGCTTCATTCTGTACATATTGACAATACAGCATACATGCTGAAAAGCCATTGTGTAATGTACACTGTGCCCCAAACAGGGCCTCAGATCCCACCTATGCATAACAATGATGTGTACATAAAACCATTGTGGCCTATAGGGGCACCCTACCATCAACTAAAGAGTTACAACCAACCACACCCTCTACATTCTGACAATACTGTAAGCAGCAGATGTGGCAAAACTGTGTACACTCTCCTCACTTAAAGAATACACAGATAGCTCATGTATGTGAATATACGTAGAGACACATTTAATACAGAGTACATTTAAAATATTTACAAAAATTATGAGTTCATATGAAGGGTTACCATTGACCTTACCCAGAATATTGATCATCATATGTATCTTGTTTTGCAGGTCTGTCCTGGACAACCATCCAAAACAAGTGTTGCAGTCAAAGTCATAGTGCGAGAGTCCCCTTTCACTTATAGAAGAGTCTACCCCCACGTTCCAAACCTGGGAAAATGTGCTAGTTCTATTCCAGGGGATCCTTATCAATAGCCATAAGCACTGAATAGTCCTGCCGACGTGCGGGGACCCCCGGAGCACTTCTTAAATATTGTATATATGTGTATATATATATATACATATATATATATATATATATATATATATATATATATATATATATATATATATATATATCAACATTGTATGTAGTACTCAACATATACATAAAAATATGTATATCTATATATATATAGATATACATTTCTGCAGCCTATAGAAAATGTAAAAAATTGCCAGATTACATTTACTTTTTCTTGTTAAAGTATATAATGAAGACAATTCATATTAAGAATAAGAAACCTGATCTTGGAAGCCTTCCACAAACCTTTAATTAAGGGAAAAAAAGGAAAGGGAATATGAGCCATGATTAGCCAATAGGCTACTGTTAAAAAGAGTAGCTGTAAAACTGGCACTGTGCTCTTATGAACTTCAGAGTGCCCCTGTATCCCATCATGCCCCATAGGTGACAGTTAGGTCAGTTCATTTTTTCCGCTCCTACTGATAGGACCCTGGAGCACTTAGCTCTCCTTTTTTGACAAATATTGTTGAAAAATTATTTCTAAATCTTTTTCAAAATAGTTTCACTTGGCAGTTGCTGGTATCTGCTGCACTGACAACCTTTTTTGACACAAAATATGATTTTTCTTCACATAAGTCAAATATGCCTTTTGTTTTTGTGAAGTGTTCTTTCTGTGGGAAGAAGAAGGCTCAGACTGACCATTGTTCAGTCTGCATTGTCTGTCTTCCAGAGCCCCACTGGTCCGATACCTGTCCTCACTGCCAGAGGCTGTCCAGGTATACCTTCAAGGAAACGGAGAAGATCAGGCTTCATGGACTCAAGGAAACATGATCATCCACAAGAGGCCTGGGGGAACATCAGTGTTCCTCCGAAGACCCTCCTCTCATCCCAAAGAACCTCACAGAGAAAGGTCTCAGAAGAAACACCCAAAAATTAGATCGACGTTGAGAGGCATGAAATCCTGCGGTGGCTCCTCTGCTGTGGCGGAGGAGCGTCACCCCCTCCCACCACCACCAGTAGCAGCCACTGCAAACCTTTAACAACGAAAGGAGTATAAACTATGTTTGTTATCCTTCTGTTGTAAAAGAGGCGGATCCATAGGGAATGATGGGGACGAGGGGAGTGCACTCCCCTCAGTGCGCATGTATGTTTGGCCAGCCGTCTGGGGCCAGCCAAACACACATGCGCACTGTGCTCTCTCCAGCCCGGCACTGTGTTACTGGGCTGGAGAAAAAAGGCACAGGCTCCCAGTCTGCCTGGGAGCGCGCTGGCTGGGCTCTCCAACCAATCCTAATGGTGGTCTGAGCAGTGTCAGGATTGGTATCAGGGCAGGCTGGGAGCCTGTGCCTACTGAGGGGATAGAGGAGCGGCGGCGTAGGGCACAGGTAATTTTTTAATTTTTTACAAATTTTGTATTATTAAATCCCCCTCCCTGCTGTGCCCGCCATGTTCAGATCAAGAAGGGGCGATTAGAGTGCTGCTACCCCACCTACCTCATTCCGTAATATTTCAAAAGAAAAAGAAGGCCTAAAAGAAACACATATTATTCAATTCCTCAGACTCTACTCTGCACAGCACTTAATGCCGAAACATTCTATAGTGTACACCCTTCCCCAACCGCCCCTTTATACACAATGACATTGCATTTTACTGTGTTACCCCCTTCCCAGCCCCACTCATCCCATAATGTACACTCTACTACTAACCAACTGGGTCCCACACATATATCCAGTAAGGCATGCTGAAAGCAACAGGCTCCCGGTTCTGTCTTCCCTATAAGACTCAACTTAGTCCCCAACTATCTCTTTGCACTTCTTCTAGTTACTCGTTTGTGTCTCTTAACTCTTTTAACTCTTTTGGGCCCCACTCCTGCTGGAAAGTGCTTCAAACCATTCCCTTTCTATATACAACGTCTTAATGTTTCTGCTGAGCCTTCAAGTCTGTGGCAGGATCAGCTTCAAGGCCTGCTCTTGCTCTGGTAGCCCGACTCTGCGGGAACCTCCACACCTGCTGTTCTAGATTCACACCCTGCAGCTATCCAAGTGCCTCTGTCTCATCACTGTACTCAGGAGACCTCATGGACACTGCTGACTGACTGCAGAGATGTTCACGCCACTCATTATCTGAATGTGGCCCATGTCTTGCTTCATTTCCTGAGTTTTTTGTCTGATTTGAATAGTATTGCCTTGAGAAAGTTTGATGAGTGTACTTGCCAGGGTGAAACATGTGTCAGCTGTGGTTGCATCCAAGAAAACACTGTACATCCAAGATTTTAATTTTGCAATAAGCATCGCTAGTCATTACTGTGCCCGTTGATTACTCAAATACCGTTCAGTGAATATGAATGCCTCGAAGAGAGTCCTGCGCGCTCCATAGGGAGTGCTGCGAGCATTTTCTAATTACTAGGGTCTCCATCACATCTCCTTCCTCCCTCGTGCTAACACAGATCTCTAATTCTGCACACAGCCGCATGCCTCTTCCTCCCTCAGCTTGGGTTCCTGTTTGCACATAATCTCTGCACCCTTCTTCCGAAGGAGGACAGTGGCAGAGTGTGTTTGGCGGGGAGGCCTCCCTGTCTGAGGTAGCCTGTCAGACAGCCATCTCACCACAGTGGTCACTCGGAGCACTGAGTTCCCCCTCGTACTGCCCAGGGCTTGGGAACGGCCTGTAAACCTGCAGGTGTGGGCTGTTGTTATTTAGTCTAGAGCTTGGTATGTCACAGTTACTATTTTCTTCCCAGCAGCAGTAACAGATAATTAGTGTATTACGACTCTCCCACCTCTGCTGGAGGGGGGTGGGGGGCGCCCAGGCCCACCCTAGAAGTGGTCACTTGGCTTCCTGTGTTTTATGGACCTCCGTGCTGCTTGGGGGTGCAGAGAGTTAAAAGATCTGTCCCGCCCCCTCCCACCCCCTTCAAACAAACCCCGCGGTTGCCACAGTGACCAAATGCCATCCCACAGCTTTGCATTCAAGCAATTTGTACAAAAAAAGTGAAAAGGGGAAACGTTTTCAGCAGCAAAGAAAACTGAACGCGGGATTCCTGCAGCCAGATTTTACCCTACTCATGCCCTCACAGCCCCTTCCTTTACATCCCCCACCAACCCGCCCCTCACCCTCCTCTACTCTCTCCGTCTGCGCTCTCTTTTTCTTGACGTCTGATACCAAAAGGGATATACACCGAATTTACGATACATTTTATAGAGTATGATACGCTAAACAATTAACGCCAAATAATCACTCCAGCTACCACTCTCACTCATCACGCAAACTTTCAGAAAGCAAGAACTACACACTAAGCGCAGCTCTGTAAATATGCAATTAACAAAACCAGTGCTTAATTTGTAAATAAAAACGTGCCGGTGCCCAAAGTTCTATTCTGAAACAATCGGCTGCTGCAATTAAATGTGCGAGCAGAACATAGCAGCGTAATCCTGAAACCATCTCGGGCCTCTTTAATCCATTTACATCCAGTCCCTCCTGCCCCTTCAAATCAGCCTTGCAGCTTTCTGCTTTCTCCCTTTGTGACGCTTTTTCGTTTTTATCTTCCTTCGTCTTTCCCATATGCGTATTGCACACTCAGTAAATGCTTGAGCCAGAAAAATAAGTGCCGGTGCCCCCCACCGGAAACCACAGGCTCAAATTAAGCACCGAACAAGACACCTTTCAACAACATTATGACTCCTGTGCTTCAAAATACAAATATATAACCGTGTGATACAGCTGTCAACGTCCTATGTATGTGCACGTGCTAAATCTTCACTAAACTAAACAGCGATGAATCCCATCTTGACCTGATCGACAATTTAAATTATCTGAAACCATTCCTGGTGTGATCAAAGAGAAACCTGAAATTCCTTAAGCGCTATGAGGCCTACACTTGGTAAACATGCTCTGTGTAAAAGCTGGCAACGTGAACAGTGGAGGCAAGAAAGTGGACTAACACTCCTTCTTTCTAACTTCCAACCTCCCCCTACTTGCTTTTTCCCTCCCCTTCTTTTAATCTAGACAAACGTGTCTTCATTCGTTGCCTCTTGTCTTATCTGTTTGCTTCTCTTTTCCTTCTTTTTCTCGTCTCCTTTTTGCTGCATCCCGTTGTAGCGCTGCCTCTGTTCTCCCTCTGCTATTCCTGCTTCATCCCCCGCCCTTTCTCTCTAGTAAAACAATTCCATCCTTCGCCATGCCTCTGTGTCCCCAGCTCCTTTTTCCCATTCCTGCACTGCAAGTTCCCCTCTCTCTCCTTTCCATCTAGCAGCCCCTCCTTCCTGAGCGCCATTTACCTCTTTTTTGTATTTTACTTCCTGTCCCTCTCTGTTTTTATTACGCTCATTGGCTTTTTGTGCTCCTTACTGCTTTTGAGAAATTGATTTCCTTTCCTTTCTTCCCCTATCCAGGCCTAAACACCGAATGTTCGATATTTCATTTGAGGCCACTAATCGCATTACCGTCCTAGACGTTTTACAGATATCATATTATAGGCGCAAATTTGGCAAATTATTAGCGGTGTAATGTATAGCTTGTCAAAGGTATTTAAGACGCTAAGAGCCCAGGGCTTATCGGGGGTTAGCAGAGCCAGGCTTTCACTCAGCTTCAGAAATGCAGAAAGCCAGTTATGAAACACTTATTGTCTATCCTCCCACCCTCTCTCTCTCTCTCTCCAGTTTATAAAAAATAGAAAAGAGATCATCCCTAAGTCAGGAGACCAAGGTTTGATAACTAGCGCAATGCTCTGTCAGTTTTCAGTGGACATATGAGCAGTGCTTCTTTTTCCTTTCTAACTCGAGGAGCATCTTCACGGGCATTCTTGAGCCCTGGGCCCTGATGGTGTTACCACTTTATTTGACTTATGAGTCTTCTGAGGGGTGGAGACGCCTGCATCTCTGACATCTGCACTTGCTGGGTTTCCTCCTTTCTCTGCCTCATGGCCCTTGTGGGGTTTACCACATTCTATAGGTAGTGGTCTAGGTCCTGGCCACCTTCCAACATCATTGGTCCTCATTTGCTTTCCACATCTCTTACTTGTTGGACTTTCACTGTATTACTGTCTTGGACCTTTTGAACTTCCGACCTATGGATGGTCATTTTCCTGCGGGGAAATAGGGAAGGTGGAGAGTTAACTCCTTCTTGGGATACCGGGAAATACAGAAAAGTTCCCAGTTGTATCTCAGAATATCAAGTAGAAAAATATCATAACACCAAAATATTAAGAACTAAGGGCCATATTTATATTTTTTGACGCAAAACTGCGCTAACGCAGTTTTGCGTCAAAAAAATTAGCGCCGGCTAACGCCATTCTGAAGCGCCATGCGGGCGCCGTATTTATTCAATGATGTTAGCCGGCGTTAGCCGCCGGCGCTGCCTGGTGTGCGTGAAAAAAAATGACGTACACCAGGCAGCGCCGGCGTAGGGGAATATGGAGCTTGGGCGCCAAAAAATGGGGCAAGTCAGGCTGAGGCAAATTTTTCGCCTCAACCCCATTTGTGCCATTTTTTTCGACTCCCAACCCCCATTGAAATGACTCCTGTCTTAGCAAAGACAGGAGTCATGCCCCCTTGCCCAATGGCCATGCCCAGGGGACTTCTGTCCCCTGGGCATGGTCATTGGGCATAGTGGCATGTAGGGGGGCACAAATCAGACCCCCCTATGCCACAAAAAAAAATAATAATAATACTTACCTGAACTTACCTTAATGTCCCTGGGATGGGTCCCTCCAGCCTTGGGTGTCCTCCTGGGGTGGGCAAGGGTGGCAGGGGGTGTCCCTGGGGGCATGGGAGGGCACCTCTGGGCTCCTTCCGAGCCCACAGGTCCCTTAACGCCTGCCCTGACCAGGCGCTAAAAAACGGCGCAAAAGCGGCTGGATGTCATTTTTTTGACCTGCCCACTCCCGGGCGTGAATTTTGCCCGGGAGTGTAAGTACGGCGCACATGCCTCGGAGTCAATTTTTTAGACGGGAACGCCTACCTTGCATATCATTAACGCAAAGTAGGTGTCCACGCTAAAAAATGACGCAAACTCCATGGACTTTGGCGCTAGACGCGTCTAACGCCAAAGTATAAATATGGAGTTAGTTTTGCGTCGGAATTGCGTAAAAAAAAATGACGCAATTCTGGCGCAAACAGAGTATAAATATGCCCCTAAATATAAAAGAGCAACATTTAAAAACGATGTGCGTAGATAAGTGAGTATAGATTTACCACTCTTAACCCCACATTTACATACCTTATATATATATACCATATATATATATAGTAAATATACATTTAGGCTAAGTTAAGTCCAGTAAACCAATGGTTACCTATATAGCCTTATCATCACAATATTTTGGTTCTCAATATTTAGTTCTCGATATTTTGGCTTCACTATATTTACTAGTCGATTTTATGGTAAAATACTAATTTCTCAACCTTACTGAGCCTTGGCCTTTGCTAGGCTTATAACTTTTACCGATCCTTGGTATTTGTTGGTCCTTTGGACTTTACCACAGTCTCAGGATTTTTGTGCTTGTGGAATGTATCATATTGCGGTCTTTGTAGGTGTTGTGCCTTGCTAGAGATTTCACCAAATCTGGGTCTGTGTCTTTGCATATCACATTCTAACCTTCCTTGGGCCTCATAACTTGAAGTTTCCATCTCCTCTTGGCTGCTGTCCTAACTTTTGTTCTTGTAGTTGGGGGTTTAGCCATTAGTGGCTTTGGTTCTTGTTTGAAAAGCCACCTCATCAGGGCATTTGACTGTGTTGTTTACTACCTTCTCAAGGCCTTGCTTGTTGTAGAGTTGCCAAATTGTGATAGTTTTGGTCCTTGGGCCATTACCACGTTCTTGTAGCCTTAATCTATCTTTGGGATTTGGTTCTTTGAGTTTCTCCACCTTCTAAGGACATTGGTCCTTCCAGGCCCTACCCCTTGTTGGATTTTTCGCCACCTCTTAGTTTAGCTCCATGATTGGTATCCTGTCTTCTTCATTTGAAGTTTACTACCTCCCTGGTTATTTTGCCTTGGGGATTAGGCACTTTCTTAGGGCAGTGGTTTTTGTATATTTAAAATCTCTGATGGACTTTTGCCCACAGAAAGACACACTGTCATTCTTGTTAATGTACCACCATCTCAATGCCTTAGTCTGGGCTCAAAGCAGATGCGCACTATCTTCTCAGGAGATCATTGGGAGAATACCAGTTTCTGATGATGTTGATCGTTTTAGGCCTTGCACTGTCTCTGAGAGTGTTTTAGATTTTTTTTATCAGATCCTGAAGTTGTGGGTTTGACCTAAGAGTACTGAAGAGGAGACTACATGTGTTCCCTACTAGTTAAGGAGTCAAGGTGCAGCTCATGAGAGTTGGTGTGAAGGATGAGTAAGATAGATTTGACTGCTGAGTCTTATCCTTGATCCAGATCTTGAGAGGTTAGGCATTGTATAGCTCCCTTCTTAGGATCCCTCACATTGCCATATAGATATTGTTCAGAAGTAGCTGTTCATATTGCTAGAGTAATTATTTGTTATATTCTTAGATCATTACAGTGACTAACATGCCACTGCCATTCAGACTATCGTGATGTTTTAAAGGTTTGGCTCCAACCAACCCGGTGGGCTGCACCTCTGTATGTTTTCACCCACCCTGTGTTGCAGATTCACAAGTCAGAGATCTTGACGAGTTGTAGGCTGTTAATGCCTGGAAATAATTTATTTGCTGGTACCCGTGGGATAACTAACGGTGCACAAATCTGCCCACATCTGTGCTGCCATTAGTGTTGTGGAGTCAGAAAATGGCTGAACAGAAAGATGAGCTTATCAGGTGATAGGAATTGCTTTAGAAAACATAGAAGATCACATGTGAGACCCTTGAGACCACTACTTTAGGTAGAAAACTTAGAAGAGCACATATGAGATCCTGGTGACCGCTATTTTAGGTTCATATCTAGTGTTAGGCTGGGCTCTAGAGAAGTCTGGAACTGCCCCAAGAGGCTGATATGCCTCTGAAGCACTGGTGTGAATGGAGCTGCAAGTCGTTACAGGGTTAGAGTCAGTCACATATGAATGAGTTACCTTGTCCTTTTACTCCATTCTATGGATAAGCCTTTTATGAAAGAAATCTTCACATCCCAAAAGCCTTGGCTTCCACTAAAAAGCTGTAAGCACCAGGGCAAGTCAAAAGAGAGAAGCATCTTATGGGGGCATCATTCACACCTGCTAAGCGAGGGACATGTTCCCATGTATTTTACCCACTTCAAAGTCTGCTGGTGTGACTGTGAATAGATGGCCACTACCAGAGTCCAGTGGACACCTGAAACAAAATGCTTGGGGTCCAATTGCATGCAATGTATGTTAACCGAAGGCTTGGACTCCCTGCTCCAAGGGACTTCTTTGAGCTGTCAGTGACTCATGTGAACGCTTTTGAAACCAAGACTGGAGCCCCACAGGCCAGTGGGCTCATGTGAACTGATGGCTTGAGGTACATAGGTTGCAGGATTCCTGCAAGACTAAAGCTTGGGCTCCAAAGTTTAGTAGATTTCCGTGAACTCAAGACTTTGACTTGTCTTTGACACATGGAGATAATTTTGCATTTGCATATCTTGAAAGGGTTGTACACACAATGGTTGCACCTAAGGAGATGTTCCGGGGAGCCCGGGAAGAGGGCTCGGATACTGGCTTCCTTCATTAGCATCCCAATGTATAGAGGGCTCTGACCACAAACAGCCTTGGAAATCATCTGAATTTCACGAATAAATAGGGCTGTTTGCAAACTCTCTGCATGTGAACTGCGGGGATGTTAGCACTCAGTAGTGCATCCCGGGCACAAGCTGGCCACATTGTTAGAAGCTGATTTCAGGGCACTTCCTCTCAGATCTTGTACCAGAGCCGGAATGCTTACATACTAGGGGCATGAGACGTCACAGGATGCCCTATAGATGGAACGCATCAGAAGACGGGTACAGTGTTGTCACCTCTACTAGAGACAGGGGGCCTCCATAGTGGGGTGAGGGGGGTTAACTAGAGAAGCAGTGCCCTCACTGTGCAGTGCAGTGACCTCATGAGGGAAATACAGAAAACAGGAAGGCCTTCAGTGCCACTCACAGCAGTGACATGACGAAGGAGTGCTCTCAGTGTCCCAGTACAGTGACCTTACAAGGGGCACACGGAGCAGGAACTCCCTCAGTGCCATGGCCCGGGGCTGCCACTCACAAGTCATGCGGCAGGCTGTGCTAACATCGTGTTAGCCTTATCAGAGGTGCTGCACGCTCACAGTGCGTGTGAAAGACGGTGCCACAGAGGTAAAGGGCAGCAGCAGTGCACGTGCCGAGCCCTACTGCAATGGTGCGAGATGTTTAGGGGTACTGGATAGTCGCAGTGCACACGATGCACTCCGCCACGATTGTACAGGCCTTTTCAGAAGTACTAGACAGTCACAGCTCACCTGGTAGGCTGTACAGCGACTGTCACTTGCCATATGACTGACTCTGGCCCACTTCAGGTTCACCTTTCTCCTGAGGCCAGCCCCATCTTAACCGCATGCTCAGGCATCACCCGCTTTCTTCCAGTGTGCCACGCTGAGGGAAAGTGTGCCTCGTGCTTTTCGAGTATTTTACTCCACATCAAAGGTGTGCGCCGCTGGCTGTTAAGCCGGCCCTTTTCCGGCACCCCTGTCTCTCAGCGGCCTTTCTTGCAATTATCGCTTGATGCTGGCAATTACTGGGCCCCCGCTGGCACGGGGGGACTAGTGAAGCAGCGGGTATCCTTGTAGGCACCGCCATGGAAGGTGTTGCTTGGGAATGCAGACGAGCTCCAGGTTAATCCGGCGGGGGCCCCCTCCGGGTTGACCACACCATGCACAGGATTTCGAGTGAGGGCCAATAATCAAGCAGGTTCAGGACACATTTCGTGTAATCTATTCACTGTGTATAAACATTACTCCCATTTTAAAGTTTTCTGAAAAAAAAAATACACTCACGCGAGACCTTAGCAAGAGTATCATGATACAACAGTGTTGACAATTCTGTTTTCGAGGGCGCTGCCCAAACTTTCAGCACTTGGGCCGAGATTCTGAAAGCTGTCACCCAAATGCTGCACTGCGTTGCGTGACAAGGAGAGAGCTGGAGAGTGCCATATTCACATAGAAATGTCTCTTTCCTCCCCTCTCATTAGCACAGTGCTGATTTCAGCTGCAGTGAGCCATGCACACACACCTTAACTAGGATGACCAATCATCCAGGATTTGCCAGGACAGTGCCTTGTTTTTGGCTTTAAAATTGTGGTCACTCTAACCTTAGCGCCATAGTGCTAGGATGTGTGCGTGAGTCTAGCTTATGTTTTGTACATGAAGGACATCCTTCATATACAAAATACTATGCCTAGACAAGTGTAAATGGTTTTCCTACTCTGTATGTGTGTTGTACAGTACAGCACACATGCAAAGTTGGACAAGCACAGAGAAATAAAAACACTTCTCCGTTTAATGCATGCTTTTCAGCAGCGTTAATTTTTGGCACTAAAACCTTTCTATTGATTTTTCAGAATAGGGTTTAGTGCCAAAAAGCATGGTGGTAGCATGGTACACAGATGTACCTTCCATGTAACACACCCTCGATGCAAAGTAATGGAAATCAGCGTTTCACACTGCTTTGTGTTATTCTGCCACACAAACCAACACAGATATCAATTTGCCTTGGTTTGTGAATTCCCCCAAAAAGTTTAGCATCAGTTTAGCGTTACAAAAGTAATGCTAACCCGACGCTAAAACTTTGAGAAACTAGGTGGGCCCATGTATCCAGCGTAGAATCCAAAAACCCACATCCATCCCATACTTTAAGGATCACCATCCACTATATCAATGAATCTCATTTATATGATATGTGACTCGTCTATGAGGGTATATGTGGATTAGGCTCCCTGTTTCAGCAGAATACAGTGCATTAGGAAACACAGTCTCTTTTGCTAGATGCCTGCCATCTCTGAAACCTGTTAGAATGTGCATGCATATCCACCACTTCTCCCTCTACCATTAGGAACCTGGAGACCCCCAGTTTGGCCTTAGCCCCTCCTAAACTCAACCGAGTCAATGACAAAGCAAGTATTGCTTGGGATAATGGGTCATGTTTATTCAGAAGAAACCACATACATAACTTTAAGTTTAGCAAAGCAGATCCATGCTATATAATCATAAGGAGATTGACAGTGAATATTACACAAAACTACATTATCTTCATGTGCAAAAACAATCATGTGAACGGGTAAAAAAAAATGACAAGGACCATATTTACAAAGATTGCATGAGATTCCTACAAAAGAATGAATGCCGCAAAACTAAAGACTTCCTTCCCCTAAATTAGTTGGACCACACAGATGCAACCTCCTGCATCATTTAGGGGTGGTCCCAGCCTTGTGTTTGCTTGACACCCTTCTCCTGGCCCCACCCCTCCAACATGGTGCTGCTGCTGGGGCACCAAGATACAAGACCAGGGACTACACCCAATGGGCTCCACTGGTAAAGTGTAACCTATGTCTGTGGGGCTGGTGTGTCTGTCCTTTACAGTGTAAAGATTGCTGCACACCCTCCCAGTGCTTCCCAAAAGAGTATTTTGTAGGAGAGTCGGTTCATCCCTGAGATTATTATTACTTGCGGCCTGTCACTCCACCGCCAGATTGTGGAGCGCCATGGCAGTCCCGGTGCTGCAATGGGCAAGTTGAAAATGCTGAGGCTAAGCTGACGCAGGCATAGATAGTTTGTTGCCATCATGACATTGGGACAGGAAGTGCTACACTGCTTGTGCAGTCCCTTTTCTTTTTCCCACCCCGTCCCACTCTCGCGACGCAAGGGTCAGGAAGCCCGACCTGTGTCCCTGTACCCTCCCCACTAGCTCCCCAGCCTAAGAATTGTGAACGGGGACGGTGTGGCCCACGAGGGTCCCGGGGCCTAATGCCGTGCACCCTGAAGGGGTGCGCTGTATCCATATGATGGGGAGACAGGAGATAGTTTAAGAGGCTATTTGGTGTGTATTTTCCTGAATAAGTCATAGTAGACATATTTCCCCATGTTTATTTACTCACTCTGCCATTGGAATATCTAATATTGCCTCTCTCTAGAGCTTCATTTCGTTCAGGATCTGTTTGCTACATAATGCTGATAGGCAAAACCACTGGAATTATGTTACAGGGAAGGGCCAAATTATGCAGCGGAGTTGACTAAATTATGTTAACAAAGTTTTGTTAAAATCTGCAGATTATGCAGCAGTTGATGGCCAATTCTGCAAATCCTTAATTATGCCAAAAATGGAGGAGCCACGCAATCATAAAATTCAAGTGACCCTGTTGATAGGTCTAGGATACAGAATAGTGTCTTGTGGATGTTGATCATCTTTGATACCTCTTATCTATGATTGTCAAAAATACTTTCTGCTCTTAGGCCATAAATGTCTGTCTCTGATAAGATATATTTACGTTACATTAATTCACATGGAGCCCGTTTGCTGAATGGTCATCCCTAAAATCTGTCATGCACCCGGTCCTCCTTTGTCCAATATGCTAGACACCTCTCTTTGTTAGATTAGGTATGATTAAGATAAGTGTTACTAAGTGAGCATATACTACTCAGGCTTGATCCTGGATTCTGAAATAACATACAAGCCAGGATCAAGCCCAAGTAGTATATTCTCTGAAATATACTACCTGGGCTTCTGAAATGACACAGTCTTTATAAGATTATCTTTACTTGCCCATACCTACAGTGTGAAATGCATATTTATTTGTATTGATTTAAAAGTTTGTTGTGTCTTTTTTCTACCATACTGGGAGCACCAAGCAGTTTTAAATATTTTTCGAGTGGATGTATGAATAAATGAATACCGTTCCTGACTAGTATATCACTTGTACACAGTCTCTTACTGTGTAGCAAATGTGTATCGGAAGGCCCAAGTAAAGGGTGAGTGACAGCTCAAGAAAATGAGTCCTGGTAGAATTTGAGATATGGTGAGGGTAGCTAGGCTCTTCCAGTCTGCCAATTTAGTGCTCAGTGTGGCACACAGACCATACATTATCTCCAGCTTGAACCTTATTTTAGCACTAGTGTTGTTGTCATTTGCCTGGGCGAGAACTTTCTGATGTGCAATTCATTATAGTGGATGTGACACAGCCAATGGTGCACCAGCATCCAGGGAATTCAGTAGATTTCATGATATTCAGCTGACATGTGCCAGCCCTTCTAGTCTTCGAAAGGCACCATTCAACTGGTATAATGCTTAGAAGAGAAAAAAACCAAGTGATGAGGCTCAAAGATTTTCTCAGAGTCCGTTGCTGGTGCTGCCAAATGTCTGGGATGCCAAATTCCGAGGTTGTCTAGTCTTTAGTCTATGGCATGTCTCTGTTATCAATCACTATACACTCCTTCAGGTGCATCTCCTCCATGAGGGCGGAGGAGCGTCACACCCTTCCCTCACTCCCCCGCCAGCAGCGGCAGCTGCAAAAACCTTTACAAGGAAAAGATAGGAAACAGTGTTTATTATCTTTTCCTTGTAAAGGGGCGGGGCCATGGGGATGACTAGTAGTGAGGGGGAGTGCTCAGCACTCCCCCTCAAAGCGCATGTGTGTTTGGCTGGCCGTCTCGGGCCAGCCAAACATACATTCGCACAGGGGTCTCTCCAGCGCAGGAGCATGGTTGCTGGGCTGGAGAGAGCCTGCACAGGCTCCCAGTCTGCCTGGGAGCACCCTGGCTGGGCGCTCCCAGCCAGTCCCGACGCTGCTCTGAGCAGCATCAGAATTGGCCGCAGGGCAGGCTGGGAGCCTGTGCCTTCCTGCAGCCAGTAGAGGAGCGGAGTAAGGCACGCCGCGGCATCAGGTAAGTTTATTTTTATTTAATTTTTATTAATATTTTCTCCTCCTGCCACCCCCTTGCTTCCCCCCTCCCCCGCGCACACCGTCCCGCCCCCTTTAACACCGCGATCTACGACTGCACTCCTTGCCCCTTTATCTCACTCTTGTAGATTCTTTTTCATTCCCTCTTTCTCCTTTGTTATTGTTATACTGTATTTTAACTCCCCCTTTCTCCCTTTTCTGCCTTTTTCTCTCTTGCTCTGGATCAAAGTCAAATGATGATAAATAAATGCCAATCCCAAATATGAGTACCGTTAGGCCCCAACTTCAGCCAATGGCTCAGGCTCAAATTAAACACTGCTTCAAATACAGCAAGTAATACTATACTCCATGGAACTGCCGACTAGCCATTTATGATTATCTGCAACGCAGACCACCACCTACCATCTTGTCTACTTGTGTCCTGAGCGGACCAGAAACTTTACTGATGAATTCACAGATCTCCTCACCAACTCACCAATTGGACATGCCCACAACACCCTCTTGGGTGACATCTACTTCTCAGACAACACAAGCTACAAAAAAACACTATAGACCCTCTTCAACCTCATCAAAACACTCAACCTGGTACAGCAGGTCAAACAACCATTACACACCGAAGGCCACATCTCAAACTTGTCTTATTTACATCATCAACAATCCAATGCAAACTACCCATAACCCTCGGTAACCTCAGACTGGACAGACCACTTTGCCATCCATATCTTTCTACTCAACATCCTACTAATAAATCAAGGTCAACAGAGAACAGAAGACCAAACATTCAGATTGTTTAAAGACTTCGCTTTTAGCAACCTGTTGCTTGACCTCATCTCTTACACTATAAAATCCATGTCTGATGCCATCACCCTTCTAACCAACTTAAACAATTTATTGGAAAGCTATGTGGACATACATGGCCTGTTACAACACACAAGTACAAGCCAAAGGCTTTAGACTCCTGATACTCCAAATACCTTGCTGAAAATAAACAATTCCTCTGCAGACATGAAATCAAATGGAAGAAAGATTGAACTCCAGTGGACCTCTTGATACTGAAATCCTTTCATGCAACATGCAGAAGGCTCATTACATCAGCCAAAGCAAAGTACTATACCAACACCATCAATGAAGCCACCAACAGAAGCAGAACACTGTTCAAGACAGTCAAGCACTGCATCAAACCCCTGCCCAACCCACCAATTCTCCTATATTGGATCTTTTATATATTCACATGCTTGAATCAGAATAGCAAGCAGTACATATTATAAAGTAAAACCAAAGCAGAAAGCAGGCTCACCTTTATTGGAACAGGTTTCTTGAAACTGCCTGTCCTGCAGCTGCGTCAGCTTCTGTGTACACACCTAAGCAGTAGTGCTTCATGAATATGTACCGGTTCTTCCAGATAGCTGCACCGCTGACGTTTTACAACAACACCTCTGCAAAGGGTGTTGCAGTTGATGCCCTGCTCCTGATGGAATGCACCCTCACTCTCCCCAGGAATATGTGCTTGGCCTTGGCAAGATAGAAGGAAGTACAAGCAGAGAGCCGACAAGCTATCCCCTGCTTCGGTAGGAGACAACCTAGACTTGGTTGTCCAAAAGACAGAAACAACTGGTCTGAATTATGTATGTCCTTTGTTTTGTCTATGTAGAACCTGAGGCACCTACACAGGTCCAATTAATGAAACGATCTTTCTGTTGGCATAGATGGATTTAGTTGACAGGTTCATTCAAATGAAAGTCGATTGGAACCTTATGTACAAACTTTGAGGTTCTTAAGATCACTTTGTCCTTTGCAAACCTAAAGGAAATAGTTCCTTGATGGCAAATGCTTGAATCTCTCCCACTCTTCTCACAGATGCTAATGCTGGTAAAAGTGCTGTCTTCCATGAACCAAATTTTAAATACGCTTTATGTACTGGCTCGAAAGGAGGCATCATCAATCAATCAATCGACTGATCAACAACTTTCCATGGAAGTAGTGGATGTCAAATTGGTGGAACTATTTTATGACTTTTTTAGAGACTAGAGAACTTTTGACCATTCACTTCTCCACAATCTAAAAAATGCAGGCATATGGACCCTGACTGAAGAGTATTTAAGACCACTGTTCTCTAGGTTCAACAGATATGGAATGATTTGATTATGTTTTATTCTCAATGGATAACGACCATTTTTGCTGCACCATATACCGAAACACTTCCACTTGGCATTGTAGGTGATTGTAGCTGATGGAGCTTGTGCCAAAATGTTTCTACATTCTTGTGACAGTTCCACATGGCCTTGAAAGCCCTATTTTTCCATATCTTGCTGGCATACTAAACAACCACAAAAGCCACTTCTTATGAAGATGTCTTATCACTGTCTTTCATCAATGCTCTTTCTGGGGATTCTCTTTTACACATACTTACCGCTATCAATGCCTCCCTCACTTAAAGCATCTTTGCAGCAGCTCTCAAGACAGACCAGATCCTCCCACTACTAAAAAAACCTACACTCCGCCCTGATGACCTCGCCAGCTACCGGCCCATCACTCACCTACCATTCATCAGAAATATCAATGATAAAGCAGAATGTATTCAATCCCAAGATCATATGAATACTTACCATCTCCTGCATGACTACCAGTCTTGCTACCTTGCATTTCATAGATGATACCCTCTTGCCCATAGATGACCCCTGCCTCTTAATGTTACTGGATCTCTCAGCTGCCTTCAACACAGTTGACCATCATACCCACCCTGGAGACTCAAATAGGATTTACTAGCAATGTCCTTTACTGGTTTTCTTTCTGCCATTTCAAACTACACCAACTTCACATGACCACCAACAGGTCAATAAAGATCCCTATCAACTGTGCTGCCCCCGATTGTTCCATTCTGTCTTTGGTCATCTTCAACCTTTACACGGGGCCAAATGGTGCTCTACTCAGAGATAAAAGTATCAATATTCAGCAGTGTGCCTATGACATACAACCCTATTTGAAAATCTCCCCTGCTAGGTACATATAATGCTTCAAACACCATTTGCATATCATCCAAACTTGGATATCTAACACCTGGTTATCTATGAACTCAACCAAGACGCATTTCCCATTATTTTCCAAAAACAAGAGACAGTGCAAACCTGGCTCAAAGAAATTGACCTTGATGGCATCAACCTGCACCGACTACCAAGCCACTTTTATTCACCCTAGACACCAACTTCACCCTGGATGAATACATTGCCAAAAATGATGACAGACTGGTACCAGCTCTCTCCTGAAGAAAGTCAAATCCTTCTTTCAGAAAGTGAGTTCAGAACTGCTGTTCAAGCCCTTTTACTCTTTCATTTGGAGGGTGGCATTGCCCTACTGTGGCCTGCCAGACTCCATACTAACACCACTTAGTGGCATCCTACACACCACAGAACATCTCACCTAGGGCTTAAAGAATTATGATCACATCACCCCCATCTTGATGGAACTCCACTGGCTGAGCTTGCTGGCCTGCACCTTCTTCGAAGCCAGCTGATTCATTTACAAAACCATCCTGCAGGCAAGCTCACCATCTCTGGTGGTTCTTTGCACACCCACAACAAGGACACCATCAGAGTGCAGACTAACAAGTGTGAAAGAGATTTTAAAAAAAACACAGGGCAGCAGGTTTTTTGTCTGTGAACCTAGAATCTGTGACAATGTCTTTGTGTCCATCAGGGCCACCCCAGCACTGCTCTAATTTAGGAAAGAGTTGAAGACCCACCTCTTTAGAGAACACTACATCACAATGCATTAACCTTCCATAAACCGGCGACCCCCTTCTAACCCTCTTACCTTGTTGACTTTGTTTGCCTTTGACCATATAAAGTGCTCCACTGCCTTTTAGCTGGGTTCACGCTATAGAAATATCACACATCCATACACTATATAGGTTATGCCACATTCACTCATACATTTATCATTATGTCATGTCTTCCACTTCCATTTACCAATATCGTATACCTTTTATAAACTGTGAGAAAGTGCAGTTCATTGTTGCTTTCCCTTATCACCTGACTCTACACAAATGAATACAGCAGTTTTGATTCAGACTGGGCCTTAACCCTGCAGTCTGTGGCTTCTCCACATACATATCTTTCTCAAGCCTGGGCTGCTACTATCTCTTCACAAAAGCACTTGAAACGCAAAAAAAAAAAAAGAAACATAAGTGGTACTTAAGAAAACACATGTTCTTCTCCTCTGGAAAATAAAAGCCCGCCCTCCCCCCATCTTTCGCCCAGCGCCCCCCGCCGACACCTTCTTTATTCGTCCCGATCCTCACCATTGGGGAATTCGTGGGCGCTGCGGTGATAAATCCGCCTGCAGATAATTGGCAAGAAAACAACACTTGTGCAGTATATAACGTTTTATGGTTGTTTCATGTACTTTATTATAATACTAATGAGACGTTGTATATCAGCAGCTAACGGCGCGCCGGATTAGCTTGTTAGCATGATGTGAAATGGCGCAAAACTTCTGCCCGCCCTCCCTTCCCGCTGTAGACCCAGGCACCCACCATCCGCCTCCTCGCCCTCACCCCCGTTAGCACTCGGTAATTAGCATGCAAATGAGGTTCGTATAAGTTCTAGTATAGTATGAGGTTTTATATGGCGCTCTGGCGATGGGGGCATAAAAAACGCAGGGCCCAGGACGGCGTTTGTGGACCCATCCCTTGGCGCGCAGGCCTGGTGGCCCGTCTTTGAGCTCCCGTGGTTCCCTCAGTGGCTGTGAGTTCGGTGGAGTGTGGTTCGGGAATCACCTGAACATCACGGGTCACCCTCAGAGACCATTCTTCCCGTGCGCCTCCTTTTATGGAAACCTTACAGCTATAAAGAGGAAAGTAGTGCAGTAATAATCATCACAGTGATAATGCACACAGTGTGGGTACCGCAGTCAGCAGGATAATTAACATCGTGCAGCTGAGGCCCAGACTGCTAATGACTGAACCAAGCCTACTGCTTTCATCGGAATCACAAACATGTTTGGCACGTGCTAGGAAGAAATGGAGTAATGGAACATCATAATTTTTCTGTTTAGACGCCTGGGCTCAGTAAGAAGCTGCTATCAATTTCCTGTAGAGGTGCGTTAGATTCAATGAAGGACTGTCACCGTCTTCCTCTTGTGATGCATTGAGTTTAATGAGGGACCATCACCAAATTCCTGCAAGATGCATTGGTCTCAGTAATGAAATTTCACCATCTTCCTGTTTAGTGTATTGGTCTTAGTAGTGGAAAATCGCCCAATCGTATTGAGACACATTGGACTCTATATGGGACTGTTTTCAACTTCCTATACAGAAAGCATTTATTCTCAGTAATCGAAGATCACCAACTTCCTCTTGAGATAAAGCGGGCTTGAGAAGGGGCTATCAGCTTCCATTTGATATGCATTAGGCACATTGAGTGGTCATCACCAATTTCCTTTTGAAAACGGATGGGAAGATTCAGGGAGTCATACCAACTTCCTGTGAGATACACTGTGCCCAATAGAAGATGTTACCAAATTCTGGTTAATATGCATTGGCGTAATAATGGGTGTTTGATCAACATCCTATTAAGATACACTAGCAAGAATAAGGGACTGTCACTAATTTCCAGTCTGGTTCTTGTGCAGCATTTAGTGCAGTAATGTACCTGTTACGGCTCACCACTGAAATGATGTTGGAATTATGTGTGACCTGTTGCCCTGATTTACCATAAAATGAAATGGATACAGTGAATTTGTAGAACAAAGTTAAAGAAAATCTTGGGATGTAAGGCCTAGTAATCGTGATCTAGGTTACATTATGGCCCGCTGCTGTAGATGGGTCAAACTGGGAAAAAAAACATATATATTCTTCTAGGTCTCCATCACGACTAACACTAGGAAACAAAGGAAAGACTGGCAGTAGTTAGAACAACAGTGCAGAGCAGTTCAACCACTAGTACCTTTCAGTGCAGCTATCAAAATTTGTATGACACTGGCAGCACTACATCTCACCTTGTGTAATCACAAACTCCTCTAACCAGTCTGTTTTTTTCAGCCAACAGCATCTTGGGACCTGTAACCCCGTATTTACATTCGAGAAAGCAAATCTACAAGTGCCAACAACAAAAGAATTCTTGGCCAAAATCCCAGGAGTGGCTGAAGACACTCACGAAAATACAGGATCAAATGGCAGCTACGAATATTCAAAATTTACCACACCACAGGATTTATAGGCTCACATTACCTTAAATTCCCTAAAAATATGCAAGCCACTTGCACCCTTCTGGGGCCTTCCTTGAATACAATACAAGAAATTTAGTTGTCATGACAAGTCATACAGGTGTTGCCAGAGTAACAATTGAAACTCACAAATTGGCATTTTTATGATTTTCTGTCCTTCTGAAGAGGTTACAAATATATGAAATAGTGCAGATAGCAACCACCATTAAGGTTCAGGTGTGTGAGAAAGTGATGAAAGTCGATACAGAGTATTCAGCAAATCATTTCCATAATCTCCCTGCCTTATTAGGTATCACTTAAAAATTGCTCTTAGCTGTCTGTGGCTGAAGACCTATTTTGGACAGTAGGAGTACTTGTAATGGGATTTGGGTAAGCCAATTGCTTACCATTGGCTGACTTTCTTGTCAGTCCCCTTTGCTTGCATTTTATTCAATGGTTTTCCTTCCTGTTCTTGTGTTTTCCCTTTCCCGCAGCACAGCTTTTTACCTTCCTTTTGATTGGACTTGTATCCTTCCACAGGTCCACATCAGGGACTCCACAGGAGTGCATATTTTTTGTCGTCCTCTAACATGTGTGCTGCTTAGCCCCACACTTCCATGTCCTCACTGCGCTGTTCATGTTGCACATCCCAAGCTCATCCATTGCTACCCCCATGCTGCTCCTGTTACTTTCTTTCTCTATCAACTACCCTCTCCACCATTGCAAACTCTCGTACCCATTGAATTTTTTCCCTATATTTATTGTCTTTTTTTTGTGGAGGGCCGGGCATATGAAATTTATTGCCTGGTGGCCCCTTTCTTTAAAAAATCACTTTTCATATATATTTTAATTTACTGTTTCGAGGTAGGCATCCGCCATCTTGGAGTGGTAAATTAAAACAATACCAAAACGGCGTGTGTGCATGCTTGCATAGTGATTCATGATGAAGCATACACCATTGCGATGGGGCACCTGTTGTGTCACAATACAAATGTACATGCCTGATAACATATTCTATTCATCATGCAGCAGAGACAAACGAGAAGATCGCTGCATCAGAGGATAGCTCTAGGGAGTCATAAAGGACCAAAGACAGTGAATGACCCCATAGTTGAGCTTTTTACCCCTAGTCCCCAAAGCTGCCCCCAAACCAGATAAATCCTCGTCCGCCTCACTTTGGGGCTATCTGCAGCACACATAGAAAGAGGAATACGCCTTTTGTGATTGTTTTTGTGCAGGAAGGTGTCCATTCCTGCACAAAAACAGTCATCCCTGTAATGCAGACACCCTTACATAATGGTGCAAGGGTGCCTCTGTTGCTGCATGGCAGCCCATTGTGCACCAGCGCAGGGGAAAAGGACATGAAAGCGCTATTTCATATAGCTACAGCACATTCCTGCCCTGTTCTTTTGATGCAGGGCAGTGCAGATAAAAGTATTGCGCCGCTGCCCTGCGCCACAAACATGTAAATATGCCCCTCAGTGTTAGAGAGATGGTATTGATGATTGCTAACTGGTTTACTTAAGTAGGCATTTCTGATGGATACAACTACCTGTGGATTCCTCACCTCATGAATACTCCCATGGCGCCAGCATTCGACGGAAATCTTCTTCCTAGTCTCTGCACGTCGACGAGGACGTCACTCTAGCCCACGCGACGCCGTCTGACGTCATACAGGCAATAAGAGGTCCTCGACGACGTGCCGACGTCAGTTCCCTTTTTTCCGTGCATTCGAAACGGTTATCTTCGAGGGAGCAACTGTTACTTTTGTGGTCACAGTGTATTTTTTGCTGCGTAGTCCTTTTCTGCAGTAATAATGTCGCAGAGAAAGTCGGGTTTCAAGCCTTGTCGAGAGTGTGGGGGCAAGATGTCAGTTACAGATCCTCACTCCGACTGCCTTTGGTGTTTGAGCTCCGACCACGACGTCTCAACTTGCGATTCATGCCAGCACATGAATCCGAAGGCCCTCAAGGAACGTGAGGCTAAGTTGTTTATGGCGAAGTCGAAGAAAGAAAAGCATCACAAGAAGTCTTCTTCGCCAAGGCATCGGCGTTATCGAGACTCCCGGCGCCGTAGAGATTCACGGCGCCGTTCAAGCAAGGAGACTCGTTCCAGGTCGCCTTCGGATCGGCGCCGGAGGACTTGGGAGGTCAGTCCCACGGTCACGCCGCATCCGTCGACGCCGTTGCCCTCTCCGGCGTCACCGACTTCACCTGGGCAGGCGTCGGTGATTGAGGTGATGCAGCCTCTTGTGTTGTCTCCGGTGTCGCAGACGTCGAGGCCGGCGTCGGGGTCGCCTTCGATACAGGCTCCCCAGTATCCGGCTTTTCCCACCCCTGGAGCCGATAGTACCGCATTCCTAAATGCGATGTATACCATCTTCCAACAGATGGCTCCAGGGGGTGCTCCGGCTGGTCCTTTGGCCTTTTCATTGGGTGATCCTGCGCCTCTACGGCCGGCACCCTTTATGCCCTTTCTCCCTTTTGGGAACGTGGGCTCGGTGCCGGTGTCAGCGCCGGTGGCCGCTCCGGTGGCTTCAGAGGGATTGGCCCCGGAGATTTCCATCCCGTCGACGTCGGGATTTCGTCCTGTGACTCCGGTGGGTCCATCTGCTCCAAGTTCTCTTCGTCCTGCTCTTTCATCGGCGTCGAAGTTGCCTGTGGCGCCGGACGCGGCGTCGGTTGCTTCTGGAGATCGGCGCCGATCTTCGACTTCGGCGGAGGCCATGTCGACTCCGCGTATCGAGCAGAGGCTACATTCGAGGAGACGGGCTCTTCGTCTATTGGAAGAGCAGGAGTACCAGCGAGTCCTGGAGGAAGGAGAACTGGAGGACTCTGGTGATGGACTGCATGGTCTGGACACTTCCCCTGAGTGGGATCTTTCGTCTCCAGGGGAATATACGGAGGAGGCAGCTTCCTTTCACGCTGTAGTACGGAAGGCAGCTAACTTTCTAGACCTGCCTTTGCCGGTGGCAGAGGCGAAGCAGAATCTTCTAACGGAGGTGCTACATCCGGCCTCTGCTGCAGCGGAGCCTCTCTTGCCGTTTAATGAGGCTTTGCTTGATCCGGTGCTAGAGGTGTGGAAGAGGCCAGTATCTTCCTCAGCGGTTCATAGGGCTGTGGCCAGGAGGTATCGAGCTGCGCCATCTGACCCTGGCTTTCTTTCTAGACACCCTACACTGGAGAGCTTGGTGGTGCAAGCCTCCTGTTCATCAAAATCAGCGCCTTGATCTTTCCCGACGGTGCCTGGAGACAGGGACTCGAAAAAGCTGGATGCGCAGTTCAAGAAAATTTTTTCATCCTGCAGTCTGGCGTTGAAGGCCACCAACGCAACTTGCATTCTGGGGAGATACATCCATGCTCTTATGGATGACATTTCGTCATCATTTACGGAGCTTCCCCAGGGTCTTTTGGATGTTGTTTCGGACGCCCAGGCTGCCGTGACCCAGATTATTCAGTCTGGGCTGGACACTACCGACTCGGTGGCTAGGGCGATGGGCACAGCTGTGGTGGCAAGGAGACAGGCCTGGCTCCGTAATTCGGGGTTTTCTGCGGATGTGCAGTCAACCCTATTGGACCTCCCGTTTGATGGGGACAAACTGTTTGGGGCCAAGGCAGATTCGGCCTTGGAGCGATTTAAGGAGAGCAGGGCCACAGCCAAATCGTTAGGGCTCCAAGCTCCTTCTTCCTCTGCCTCTTCCAGATTTTTCAGGAGGTTTCGTGGATTTGGGCGTGGCTCTTCCTCCTCTTCCTTTCGGGGGAGATTCCAGCAACCTGCCTCTTCCCATCCCTATAGATCTTTTAGAGGGAGAGGTAGGGCCCGTACCAGAGGAGCCTCTCAGCAGCACTCTGCCTCTTCCTCGTCCTCTGGAGGGGTGCAGCAGGGAAAGCAGCCTTAGGCTTCCACCATTTCCCACTCACTCCTCTCCTGTAGGGGGAAGATTACGGCATTTTCTCCGCAAGTGGAAGACTATTACAACGGACACTTGGGTTCTCAGTATTGTGGGAAAAGGCTACACCCTTCCCTTTCGGGAGTTCCCGCCCCCATCCCGCCTCGCCCATCTTATTGTTCAGAAGAACACCTCTTGTTGCTAGAACAGGAGGTACAAGTCCTCCTTTCAAAGGGCGCGGTGGAGTTGGTCCCAGAGCAGGAAAGGGGTCGAGGTTGTTACTCAAGGTATTTCCTGATTCCCAAGAAGGATGGTCGGTTGAGACCAATCCTGGATCTGAGGATCTTGAATTGGTTCCTCAAACAGGAAAAGTTCAAGATGCTGACCCTAGCTCAGGTGCTTTTGGCATTGAACAAGGAAGATTGGATGGTGTCTGTCGACTTGCAGGATGCTTACTTTCATATCCCGATACTCAAGTCGCACAGGAAGTATCTCCGGTTTGTCGTAGGATCGCAGCACTATCAGTTTGCGGTCCTTCCGTTTGGTCTTACTTCAGCACCTCGAGTCTTCACGAAGGTGATGTCGGTGGTTGCGGCAGAGCTCAGAAGGGAGGGGATAGCAGTATTCCCTTACTTGGACGACTGGTTGATCAAAGCCAAGTCTCCGGAGCTTGTGTTGCATCATCTGCAGTCAACGACTCAGTTGTTGTTCGACCTGGGCTTTTCGGTGAACGAGCCCAAATCTCACCTGGAGCCCTCTCAGCGCCTCCTGTTCATAGGGGCAGTACTGGATACAACATTGAGTTGAGCCTTTCCTCCGCCTCAGCGGATTCAAGATATTCAGGAATTGGTTCCAATGTTTCGAAGTGGAGCGGTAGTTCCAGTCCTCAAGGTCCTTCGTCTGCTCGGTCTGTTTGCCTCCTGCATTCTGTTGGTCACGCATGCTCGCTGGCACATGAGGGCTCTTCAGTGGTGCCTCCGAAGGCAGTGGTCTCAACACAAAGGAGATCTAGAAGGTGCTGTCAAGATCTCCAGAGATGCTGCTGTGGACTTGAAGTGGTGGATTGCGAGCAACAATCTTTCACAAGGAAAGCAGTTTGCGCAGTCGCCACCAGTGGCCACGGTCATAACGGATGCTTCCACTCTAGGGTGGGGAGCTCATCTGGGGGATCTGGAGATCAAAGGCCTTTGGTCTCCAGAGGAACAGATGTTTCATATCAATCTGTTAGAGTTACGGGCTGTACGTCTGGCTCTCAAGGCCTTCCTCCCTTCCCTTCGTGGTCAGTCGGTACAGGTCCTGACGGACAATACTACCACGATGTGGTACATAAACAAACAGGGAGGAGTAGGGTCGTACCTTCTCTGCAGAGAAGCTCTTCGACTATGGTCCTGGGCAAAGGACCATCAGATTTGCTTGGTAGCAAATCATCTGGCCGGGGTCTTGAATGTACGTGCGGACGGTCTCAGTCGCCAATTCTCGGCAGACCACGAGTGGCGTCTCCATCCAGATCAAGCCCGTTTGATCTTCCAAAGGTGGGGGTTTCCTCGGGTAGATCTGTTTGCCACTCTGGAGAACGCGCATTGTCCGTTATTCTGCAGCCTCCAGTATCCGATGCAGGGAGCGTTGGGGGACTCGTTTCAAATAACCTGGTGCGGCCAGTTGCTTTACGCGTTTCCTCCCATACCCTTGATTCCTCGAGTATTGAGGAAGATTCGCCAAGACCGGGCGCTAGTCATCTTAATAGCTCCGGATTGGCCAAGGAGGGTGTGGTACTCCGACCTTCTCCAACTCTCAATGTGCCCTCCGCTCCGTCTCCCTTTCAGGGCAGACCTCCTCTCGCAGTCGCAGGGGCAGGTTTTACACCCCAACCTCCAGAGTCTGCACCTACATGCCTGGAGATTGAACGGGGCAACCTGAGTTCCTTCTCTCTTCCGCCTGATGTAGTGGATGTTATATTAGCGGCCAGGCGACACTCCACTAAATCTATCTACGCTAATAGGTGGTCTTAATTTGTTGGGTGGTGTGGAGAGAGGCAGATTGATCCCTTACATGCTCATCTATCGGACGTTTTGTCTTTTGCTCTGTCTCTAGCGCAGAAAGGTTGTGCAGTGGCTACCATTAAGGGTTATTTGTCGGCCTTGCCAGCCTTCATTTGTCTTACAGACCAACCATCGTTATTTAAATCCCCTATTGTTATCAGTTTCTTGAAAGGTCTTCTAAATAAATATCCTCCAAAACCATTCGTTATGCCGCAATGGGATTTGTCCTTGGTGCTGACTTTCCTTATGGGGTCCCCTTTTGAGCCTATGCATTCTTGCCCCTTAAGGTATTTGGTTATAAAAACAGTTTTCCTGGTAGCTATAACATCTGCAAGGAGAGTGAGTGAGTTGCAGGCCTTATCGGTAAAGCCCCCTTATACAACTTTTTATGGGGATAAGGTGGTGTTGAGGACCAAGGCTGCTTTCCTCCCGAAGGTTGTTTCACCGTTCCATTTGGCTCAGACAATTACTTTGTCCACGTTCTATCCTCCGCCTCATCCTTCTAAAGAGGAAGAAATACTGCACCGTCTGGACCCAAAGAGGGCGTTGAGCTTCTTTATTGATAGAACAAAGGATTTCAGGCTGGAGGATCAGCTGTTCATCGGGTACGTGGGCAAGAGGAGAGGAAAGGCAGTCCACAAGAGAACACTCTCCAGGTGGGTTGTTCTTTGCATTAAAATCTGTTACTCTTTGGCAAAGAAGGATCCTCCTGAGGGCATTAGAGCTCATTCCACCAGAGCTAAGTCGGCCACTTCGGCCTTGGCCAGAGGTGTTCCTGTGGTCGACATCTGCAAGGCCGCAACTTGGTCGTCCCTTCACACTTTTGCGAAACATTACTGTTTGGACTCTGAGGTCAGAAGGGACGGCCATTTTGCACGGTCAGTGCTGCAGGATTTCTTGGTTTGACCATTTAGGCACCCGCCACCGGGCGTGGTACTGCTTTGGGACTCTATTCATGAGGTGAGGAATCCACAGGTAGTTGTATCCATCAGAAGAACGAGTTACTTACCTTCGGTAACGACTTTTCTGGTGGATACATTAGCTACCTGTGGATTCCTCACGGTCCCACCCGCCTCCCCGTTGCCTTTCTGGTCTTACCAAGTAATCCTTGAGTGCGCTCCTCTTGGTCTTCAAGGTTGCAATAGATGTTGTATATATGGATACTTCTGTATATTTATCTGTATATATATATGTATATATTCTGGTGTATATACATGATTTGCATATATTTGTTCATTTAAAAAAAAAAAAAAGAGAGAGAGTTATATTAAATTTACAGCTATTCATTGCAATATTGTGTATTTTACAAGGTTATGGGATGTTGCCTTGCTCTTTCATTGCATTGGGTTGTTGTTCTCATGCACGTAAAAAATGTTGGTACTGACGTCGGCACGTCGTCGAGGACCTCTTATTGCCTGTATGACGTCAGGCGGCGTCGCGTGGGCTAGAGTGACGTCCTCGTCGACGCGCAGAGACTAGGAAGAAGATTTCCGTCGAATGCTGGCGCCATGGGAGTATTCATGAGGTGAGGAATCCACAGGTAGCTAATGTATCCACCAGAAAAGTCGTTACCGAAGGTAAGTAACTCGTTCTTCAGGATCATCCTAGCTGTAAAGACATAACAGCTTCTCCAAGAATGGAAATCAGGGGACCACACAGGTGACAAATCCCAGATAAAGAAAGCATCTTCCTGAACTGGGGAGCAGAACAATTTAATAATGGACCCTCACACTGCCTAAGGTCACTGGACATTGGACGATTGGCAGCACCCACCGAGGAAAAAAATGCTCCAGGTTGTGGTGCGGTGGGATGGAGCCTTTGTGCATTACTGTGGCATTCTGGGGGCAGGCATAGAACCGGGACAAAAGCCCCCTTGCCAGGAGCCAGCCTCCCTCTTTTGTGCCTTACCCTATTGGCCCCCAGGCACCTGTGCCGTATTTGTCAGGTACTGGGTATGAAGTGAGTTGAACAATAAGCTGTGGTATTTGCCTCTACACCAACAGTTACTGTAAGGCGGTGTTTGAAGTGGTTCCCTAGTGGAAAGGGAGAGACAGACACATATAGCTATATGCTTCTACATAGCAGAGTTCCTTAGGGTAGCACTGTAGTATCACATGGTATCATCA